>NC_064569.1:38262941-48262941 GCF_937001465.1 Orcinus orca | reverse complement strand
TCAGGAATAGAACATGTAAAAATTACGCAGTTTCCCTGGCCTAGTTTTGTGTTCCTACTTCTATGTACTGGGTCGAACTCAAATCCGTTAAAACTGCCGTGGATCAGGTTAGATATTTTAAGTCTTCTACAAATTTGATGGTCTTACTTGGCATCCCATCACTCCCTCACCCCTGCCTCTGATTTTAGGTTTCCAAAGCAGCCTAGAAATTAAATAAAAGCCCTTTCATTTTCTCTGCAGTATAAGGTGATCGTGTAGTCTCAAGCAAACCTTGAGCAATATTCTTCTTGAAGAATTGTACATTATGTCTGGCTGTGAGCAGCTGAGCAGAGTGTTTTGAATAATAATGATCCTGATGATAAGAAAAATAACTACCATTTGTCACACACTTTCCCTACATTGCTGACCTCCCATGGAGAGTTTTACAATGAAGGTTTCTGGCATTGTACTATGTGCTTTGCACAGATTACAACATTTAATCCTTATAAAACTCCTAATGAGGCCATTTAACAGGCAAAGAAACTGGAGTACTAAAAGGTTAAATAACTTGGAAAAGATCACAAAGTAAGTGATTGAACCAGGTTTAACTGACTGCAAACCGTAAGCTCCTAAACGGTACACTAGAAAGCCAAGATATTGAACTTCTCTGAACATGATGAGAGGGTAGAGAAAAACTCTTGGAATTTATCTCCACTGGAAATTCTGAACACTTGCTAACATTATCTGAATAGCAAACATTATCTGAATATGTGACTAAATATTCAAATTAGGAAATAATCATGGGTTTGAGGGGGGAATATAATAGAATGATGGAAAACTAACCTAATGGTTTAGTTTATCATCTTTTTTTTGAATGAGGCTGCGTTGTTCTGACATAGATACAGCTGACAAAATATATACAACCAAAAATGTGTGTTCCTGTCAGGAAAGTAGTCATGTGCCCTGCTTCTTTGAAACAATGGGCATTGTTTCTACCACTTATTGAGTATTCAGCCATACTGTGCAAATATTTGAGTGATAATGACTGATACCAGATTTATAATTCAGAAGAATATGAGAATATCTTATATCCATATGTGGGTATTATTAAATATCTGCTTCCAACAGTAACTGATGAAGTAACTGGTGTTCTTAATTATTTGGAAGACTGAGTTTTAAGTCTTTTATTAAAACCACCAGATTAAATAATCATCTCATAGGAATGACTGAGAAGTAGAAATGAGAGAAAGAGAGTAATAATGCTTACCCTGTTATTACTTTTTATATCTTGTTATAAGAAATAAAATTAATCATTGAGTATAATTAGTAACTACTCTACATGAGTCAATGATGATATGAACTGTGCAGAGAACATAGCTTTTGTATTATACTTCACTCTCTTATGTCAAACTTTTAAAATGAACCAAAACCCATAAGTGCAGAACCAAAACCCATAAGTGCAGAATCAGTGATTCTGTATTCTTGGACTCTGAAGGTTAGAGGTGATGGAGGACAAAATTATCTGTAATCTTGAAATCAGTAATCACTCTTTTCTTTCTGTCTCTTTGAGTACTCATTTATACATGGACATGTAAAAGTTATATTCATTCAAAAATTATCTCATGTATCATAGTAACGGAATTTGAGTTGGTTTTACATCCATTAGTTGGGAATTGTTAAGTATCTCATAACTGATAATCCTCCTTTCCAAATCCTGGTTAAATTAACTCTGTTATAATGAAAATATCTCCTTGTGTTTACCTCTCTTTCTGTGTGTGTGTGTGTTTAAACAAGAACAAAACCCATATTATATAGTCATAAAAATTGTTTCTTGAAAGTGAAGAAATGACTTAAAAACTCACCTCTATTGATGGACCTATGTCAAAGAGACACAGGAACCACCTGAAAAACCTCCCAATGGCCAAAGCTGGAATAATTTGAGCAAAAAAATACAGTTGTGATAGTTTACAATGCATAGTATAAAAAAATGCCACAAATCCATTCTGATATAAATAAATTATTGAATAAATTAAGTGAGGGAGAAGAGGCAGATATCTAGTGCAGAAGGATTCCAAATAAATTATGTAGGTACTCCATCCTAATTGAGAAGGAATATAACTCCCCATTCTTTAAGTGTGGGCCTCACATAGTGACTTTCTTCCAAAGAGTACAGGATAGAAAGGAGGGACAAGAGTAACTCTATAGTAGAGAAAACAGACAAGCACAGCTTCAGCCAGATTATCAAGGCCAACATGAGCAGTCATAAATTGTATTGATACTGTGTATCCTTGACATGATATGATGAAAATGACACTTTACCTCTGTAATACTCCACCATGAAACCTATAACCAGTCTAATCATGAGACAAATAGCAGACAAATTCCAACAAATTCTGAAGCGTAGAGGTGATGTAGGACAATATTATTTGCACAGAACGTCGTATGCAATATGCTTGATCTAGTATTCCTCAAAACTGTCAAGGTCAACAGTGAAAGTCTGAGAAATTATCACAGCCAAAGGGAGCCTAAGGAGATATAACAACTAAATATATCATAGCCTGGATGGGAGCCTGCAACAGGAAAAAAAGGAAACTTGAATAAACTATGAACTTTAATTAATAAAAAAATCAATATTTGTTCATTAATTATAACAAATATGCCCTGTCAATGTAATATATTACTGATAGGGAAAACTGTGTGCAGGATTATGGAGTTATATTCAGACTCTTTGTACTATCTGCCTAATTTTTCTGTAAATAACTGTTTTGGAAAATTAAGTCTATTAATATAAAAAAGATATTTCTTAGTGAATTAAGGCTACATTTAGAATGGGTGTAGAAAGCAAGATATTCTCACTCCCACCAAGGACATGGACTTAAAGGAAGCAAAGAAACAGATATCAGATTCCTCTGAACAACCCATAAGGCCAACTGAAGCACTGGCGTTTAAGAGAACAACAAAATGAACAGCAAAATGAGGAAAAAGGAGAAAGTCAGAGAAGAATGAGAACAAGAGAGAGAAAGAAAAAAGAATCTAACATTCTGGACTGTAGCCTATATGAAATGCTACCTGAGAAATTTCCAGGGCAGAATAGACAAAAATTGTTCCAGAAAGGCAATACTCTTTGTGCCACCATGGCAAATGCCTTCTATTTTCATGAACCTTCAGCACAGGTCTTGTATTTTGGGAAATGTAGATATTGGGATATTGGCTAGTAGCAGACGATCTGTAATGGTACATGGACAAGATATTGAACTAATTCAGCAGAAACTGGTATGTAGAGTTAAAGAATCACAAATTCACGCTGAAAATCCTTCATTGTAGAGACTGGAAGTGATGCTGATTCTCCCAAAGTTTGGGATAGCATTTTAAGATGCTTTCATTTGACTATCAAAGGAGACAGCAACACCAGGTGACAGGACATGTAGGCTACATTTATAAAATTCTTTTTCATTAAGTCTTGTATCTGCTTCCCTTTAACTTCTACACCTTGTACCTACTTGTGTACAGACAATGTTCAATTCCATAAGCTTTTCTAAACTAGCACTGTGTGACAGATACTATTCTGAGTTTTGTGTTACAAATGAATGAAGAAAAGTTTCACCTTCCAAGGATGTAAAAAAATGTTGTCAAGTTATTTTAAAACTTGAAGTAGCCTTTTGGCATGTTGTGACCTCTGAGAGCAAGATGGATCACCAGCATCTGCACCGCAGCTACATACTAAAATTTGACTGTGATTCTCTCTCTGTTGCATCTGCTGAAACCTGTAGGATCAGATCTACCAATACTGCCTCAGTATGTGCTGCTAATGTAAGCATGTGAAGGACATAGACTTCATCAAGTTGGATTAAGGGATCTTTCTTGAATGAATTATCCAAGACATCAACCTGACTAAAGAAACAACGCTAGCTCTTTATACGTAAAATTAGAGATCTTTGATATTAATAAAAAATTTAAGTAACATACAGATTTTAAAAGAAAACAAAATAAAGTCATTGTTGTGGACCCTCAGTGTTGACATCATAATGTTTATCCCAATGTCACATTAATATATAAAAATATAAAGCAAGACATAAACCTTCCATATTTAGAACTCCTACATGCAGCTATAAAATCAAAACATATTTATGAATTAAAAACAAAGTACCAAAATCAATATATTCAAATTTATGATACTGATTGTGTCATTGATACTAAACAAATAACCCATAAAGAAGTACTTCTTTAATGACTACTCTTTTGTTCAGATTTGCCTATTTGCAATGCAGTATACTAGTCCTGCATTGCCCACAAAGGGTTCTATTTTGTGGAATGTAAATGAAAATACTTTTTTGTATCTCAGAATTGAGCACAAATATAATTTTCTTAATGTCATTTAATTGCAATGCCATGAAAACCTCTAGAGATAAATGGATTGAGTATTTACTTTTAGAAGGCACAAGCCATATTCCACAAACATAATTACCCAGTGGTATGCAACAGACTTATATCTGTTAGATATTCTTTTAAAATTCAACCAGTTTTAGTAACATGTACTGAAGATAACTAAAGGAATTTTCAGACTATTTGTATTTTCTTTAATTGTTCTTACTCATTGACAGATGAGTATTTTTCTGTATATCATCAAGTTGTTTGATATTTGTTATATTGCTATTACTTTAAGAATTTTAAGACTTTTTATTTTAATAAACTTGAGATTCTTTAAAATTGAAAATACTTGTTACAAGAAAAAATATGGATACTTTTTTTTCTGATTATTTTCCTTCCACTTTTTAAAATTGTACGTGACATTCAGAAACATGGATAGTTGAAAACTGTAAAAAGGACAAAGGGACACTTTAAGTCCATTTTCTGAGATTTTCCTCACTACTAATCTTTTCATGAAAGAAGAAAATGTAACACTTTCTAATGGTATATCCATTTTAAATGCTCTCTGTGATTAGTCTGTTGTAAAAATATAGGAATTTCAGCATATTCTTTATGGGAGAAAAAAATGCATCTAACATTATGTATTCCTGTCTTAATCTTGTATATATATGTTTTCTACTTGAATCTCAACTGTCACTGCAAAGGTGTGAAATCACATACATCCAGCTTATGTTTAATGATGAAAATAATTCGACTTTCCTCTTAATGAACCCTCTGCAGTAAGGGAAATAAATCTTAGAAAATAGAGATGGAAAAGACTTTCAGTTAAACAGCTGGTTTTTGTTTTGTTTTGTTTTTTTAATTTTCAGCCTGAAATGTGTTGCTTTTATTAGCATCCACATTCCATTCACTGTCTTTGAATCATGACAAGGCACTAACTGTAAGTATTTTTTGTTTTGTTTTGTTTTGTTTTTGCGGTACGCAGGTCTCTCACTGTTGTGGCCTCTCCCGTTGTGGAGCACAGGCTCCGGACGCGCAGGCTCAGCGGCCATGGCTCACGGGCCCAGCCGCTCCGTGGCATGTGGGATCTTCCCGGACCAGGGCACAAACCCGTGTCCCCTGCATCGGCAGGAGGACTCCCAACCACTGCGCCACCAGGGAAGCCCTAACTATAAGTTTTTAGGAAGCTTTTTATATGTGAGCATATTCAAAAGAATACATACTGAGACATATATGAAATCTCACAAAGTACCAGAATGGCACACATGCATAAGCACTCTGCCACTCCTTTAATACAAGGAACCAAGTCTTGTTTTATGTCTTTAATGTAATTTTCAACAACTCAGAATCTGGTGTTTTGTAAAATATTAATAAAATGTTTAACCTTTCATTGAGTCATGGATTTGTTTTATTAATCTTTTAATATATCTGTAATTTCTGTGTATTTAATTGATTTTTAAGGTCCTCTGTAAAATAATGATAATATACATACCAAAAAGTGCATAAATTTCAATTGTGAAGCTTGATGAATTTTTTCAACTTGAATGATTGCTGGAACCAGCACCCAAATCGAGGATATCAAACATTATCAATACCCAGAAAAGCCTTTTCACATCCCTTCCTTGTCTAGGAGTAACCATTATTCTAACTTACCTCACCATGTTTTCTAAATTTACAAAAATGTATTCACACAGGAGATAAACATTTAAGTATGCATCTTTGTTTTCAGATTATATGTATGGATTTCATTCATGTTGTTTTCTGTAGCAATAATTTGTTCTTTCATATTGTTGTATGCTATTGGTTTATTTACCAATAAACTGTAATTTATATATCCATTCTTTTTTTTATTGAAGTATAATTGACTTACAATATTATATTAGTTTCAGGTATACAACACAGTGATTCAATATTTTTGTACATTACAAAATGATCACCATGATAAGTCTAGTTACCTTCTGTCACCATACAAAGTTATCAGAGTATTATTTACTCTATTCTTTATGCTGTACATTACATCCCTGTGACTTATTTATTTTGTGACTGGAGGTTTGTACCTCTTAATCTCCCTCACCTATTTCAGTGGTCCCACACCCACCTGCCTGCTGACAACCACCAATTTGTTCTTTGTATCGATAAGTCTGTTTCTGTTTTGTTGTATTTTTCTTTTTGTTTCTTTTGTTTTTTAGATTCTACATATAAGTGAAATCATATAGTACTTATCTTTCACTTTCTGACTTATTTCACTGGGCCTCTGTGTCCATCTTTATTGATTCAAATTGCAAAATCTCATTCTTTTTTATGGCTGAGTAATATTCCTTTATATATATGTGTGTGTCTATATATATATATATATATACACACCAATATATGTGTGTGTGTGTATATATATATATATATATATACACATATATACTCATATATATATGTAAAACATCTTCTTTATCCATTCATCTATCGATGAACACTTCAGTTGTTTCCATATCTTGGCTGTTGTAAATAATATTGCAGTGAACATAGGAGTGCATGCATCTTTTTGAATTAGTGTTTTTGTTTTCTTCAGGAAAATACCCAGAAGTGGAATTTCTGGGTCATATGGCACTTTGATTTTTAATTTTTTGAGGAATCTCCGTACTGTTTTCCATAGTGGCTGCACCAATTTACAAACCCACCAACAGTGCACAAGGGTTCCCTTTTCTACACATCTTCTCCAATACCTGTTATTTGTTGTCTTTTTGATAATAGCCATTCTGACAGGTATGAGGTGATACCTCATTGTGGTTTTGGTTTTTGTTTCTGTATTAGTGATGTTGAGCATCTTTTCATGTGCCTATTTACCATCTGTATGTCTTCGGACAAATATTTATTCAGGTCTTCTGTCATTTTTAACTGCGGTCTTTTTTTTTTTGTCCTTTGGTGTTGAGTTGTATGAGTTCTTTATATATCTTGGCTATTAACCCCTTATCAGATATACTGTTTGCAATATATCAGTAGGCCACCATTCAGTAGGCCACCTTTTCATTTTGTTGATAGTTTCCTTCACTGTGCAAAAGCTCTTTAGTTTGATGTAGTCCCATTTGTTTATTTTTTCTTTTGTTTCCCTTGCCTGAAGAGACAGATACAAAATATCTCTCTCTCTCTATATATATATAGATAGATATTGCTAAGACCAATGACAAAGAGCATACTGCCTATGTTTTCTTTTGGAAGTTTTATGGTTTCAGGTCTCATGTTTAAGTCTTTAATCCATTTTGAGTTTATTTTTGTATATGCTGTAAGAAAGTAGTCCAATCTGATTCTTATGCATGTAGCTGTCCCAATTTTCCCAGCACCCGTTATTAAAGAGGCTGTCTTTTCCCCATGGCATATTCTTGACTCCTTTGACATAGATTAGTTGACCATATGAGCATGGGTTTATTTCTTGGCTCTCTATTGTGTTCCATTAACCTATGTGTCTGTTTTCGTGCCAGTACCATACTGTTTTGATTACTGTGGCTTTGTAGTAAAGTTTGAAATCAGGGAGCGTGATATCTCCAGTTTTGTTCTTCTTTCTCAAGATTGTTGTTGGCTAATCAGGATCTTCTGTGTTTCCATAAAAGTTTTAGAGTTACTTGTTCTAGTTCTGTGAAAAATGCCATTGGCATTTTGATAAAGATTTCGTTGAATCTATAGATTTCCTTGGGGAGTGTGATCATTTTAACAATATTAATTCTTCCAGTTCATAAGCACAATTTATCTTTCCACTTGTTTGTACCATGTTCAATTTCTTTCATCAATGTGTTATAGTTTTCTGTGTACAAATCTTTTACCTTCTTGGTTACAGTTATTCATGGGCATTTTATTCTTTTTGATACAATTGTAAATGGAACTGTTTTCTTAATTTCTCTTTCAGATAGTTCATTGTTAGTGTATAGGAACAGAGCTGATTGCTGTATATCAATTTTATATCCCACAGCTTTACTGAATTCGTTTGTTAGTTCTAATAGTTTTTTACTCACATCTTCAGGATTTCCTATATATAGTATCATGTTATCTGCAGTCATAGTTTTACTTGTTTCTTTCCAATTTGGATTCCTTTTATTTTTCTTGTCTTATTGCTGTGGCTAAGAATTCCAGTACTGCGATCCATTATACTGTTAATGGATGTTGAGGTTGGACTATTACTGTTGTTATGAAAATACTTGTATATATCTTTTATCTTTTGGTTCACACATGTATACATTTTTCTAGGTTATTTATTTAGGATCTGGTTCATATAGAATACAAAGATTTTGCTTTATTAGATACCATCAAAAACTTTTCCAAAATGATTGCACCAATTTACAGTGTTAAAAATAGTATGAGAATTTTAATTGCTACACAAACTCACCAACACTTGGTATTGTATATTTTAATTGTTGCCACTTGGGTAGGTGTTTTGAATATCTCATTATTTCTGTGTTGTATATTTTCTCTTATGACTAAACAGATTCAGAATATTTTTATATACTTATTGAATATTGATATATCCTTTTAAATAAAGTACCTATTCAAGTATCTTGCTCATTTTTTAAAGTTCCCTGAAATTTTCTTATGGATCTGGAACAGTTACTTACATACTCTTGATATTCATCCTTTGACAGATATGTGTATTGCAAATATCTTCTACTCTGAAACATCCTCTCTTTTTTATGCATTTTCAATTCTTTTGTTACTTATTCTTTTTTCAAAATTATAATTCTTCTGATCAAATATTCTATTCTTCTCATTAAGTAATAAAAATAAAATTATGTTTTTAAAATCTCGCTGTGTCTAATTTATGTCATACATTTAAATTGATTTAACTCTAGTAGCCATTAACTAGAAATGTTCTTTGTTTTCATGAGAAAAGAAATGCTAAGTACTGTGATTAAATTGACTAGGACATATAGGGAAATGATAAGACCTGTGAGCTTCATACCTCTTTGCCACCTCAACTGTAAAACCTAAAATAATTTGATACTCTGGTTATTCCATGCTGTATTAGACATAATGGGAAAGAGGTATTGTGAACTTTTTCTACTTGCCTTAAGATGAAACATCTCTTAATGGTTTTTTTTGATGAATAGAAGTTCTTAATTTCAATAAATTTAAGTTAATAAGTTTCATTATAGTTAGGCACTTTGTGTTACTTTTAAGAAATATTTTCTTACCCTAAGAACATGAAGATACAGGTGTTTCTTGACTTATGGTGGGGCTACATCCTGATAAACCTATCATAAATTGAAAATATCATAATTCAGAAAAACATTTAGTATGCCTAACCTATTGAACATCATAGCTTAGCCTAGACTCCCTTAAATGTGCTCTGAACAGTTATATTAGGCTACAGCCGGGCATAGTCATCTAATACAAAGCCCATTTTATAATAAAGTGTTGATTCTCTCATGTAATTTGTTTAATACTGCACTGAAAGTGAAAAACAGAATGGTTGTAAGTCTATTGGTTGTTTACCCCCATGTCTGTGTGACTGACTGGGAGCTGCAGTTCATTGCTGCTGCCCAGCATGGCAAGAGACTATTGTTGGGCATATCACTTGCCTGGGAAAAGATCAAAATTCAAAATTCGAAGTACAGTTTCTACTGAATGCATATTGCTTTTGTACCATCATAAAGTTGAAAAATAGTTAAATTGAACCATCATAAGTCAGAGACTGTCTGTATTCTCTTATTTTCTTGTAGAAGATTGTTTATCTTTTAGATTTATTATTCATCTGGATTGATTTTTTTTTTTTTTTTCTTGGCGGTATGTGGGCCTCTCACCATTGTGGCCTCTCCCGTTCCGGAGCATAGGCTCCGGATGTGCAGGCTCAGTGGCCATGGCCCACACGCCCAGCCGCTCCACAGCATGTGGGATCCTCCTAGACCAGGGCACAAACCCGTGTCCCCTGCATCGGCAGGCGGACTCTCAACCACTGTGCCACCAGGGAAGCCCCTGGATTGATATTTTTTAATGTAGGTAAGGGATCAAGATTTTCTCCCCCTCTGTGGATATCTAGTTGATTCAACAATACTTACTTAAAGATTATACTTTTCCCACTGCACAGCTATGTCCTATAGTCATGAATCAAGTGACCATATATGTGCGGATTGGTTTCTATATTCTCTATTTGTTCATATGCCCATTTGTTTATTCTTGACCAATACTATGTTGTCATTGTTACTGTAGCTTTGTAGTGTAAGTCGTCTGAGTTTGTTACACTTCTCTAAGACTAACTTGTCTATTTTTGTCCTGTGTTATATAAATATTCAAATTATTTGCCAATTTCCATACATCACAAAATCTGAAAAGGCTTTTGTTGGGAGTGTGTTGATTCTATAGTTCAATTTGAGATAAATCGACATTTTTGCAGTATTGTCTTCCAGTTCGTAAAGATGGAGTATACCACTACTTACTTGGATCTATTTTAGTGTTTATATTGTGTGCAGTTTACTATTAAGAAGACTTGTGCATCATTTTTAGATGTATTCCTAAATATTTGGTGTTTTAGTATACTACTTTAAATATTTGAAGTTCTGGAGACTTATTATACACTTTATTTTTTTGTATTTTGTGCTGGTGTATAGAGAATAATTAATTTTCCAACATTTTATTATAAAAATGTCAAATAAATGGAAAAATTGAAAGAATTTTGCAACATACACATAGACTCTACCTTTAACATTTTACCATACTTGCTATCACACATCAGTTACATTATACCCGCCTAGATTCTGCAGAAAAAAAAAAAAAATACTGAAAAATGCCAACAGGATAAATAAAAGGGAAACCTATACATACATACATCATGGTGAAGCCATGAAATATGAAACAAAACAGTGGTCTTAAAATCAGTCATAAAAAAAGGAGATACTACTTTCAATGATTGTCCACATAAAAACTCACTCTTCATCAGAAACAATGGAAGCCAAAATATGTGACACGATGTATTTAATGTGCTCAAGGAAAATAATACATGCATTCATTTTCAGACCAAAACCAAGAGACTTTGCCACAAGTATTGTAAATACTTGCCAAGGACAATTACAACTATGTAATTCAAGAAGAAGATAAAGTAATTCCATAGTAGAGGCCTAAAATGCAAAAAGAAATAATGAGCAAGAAAATAGGTACATCTAAATAAAATTAACCAGTTTGCTTGAATAAAACAACAACAATAACAATATTTACTGGATATTTTGGGCTGAATTGTGTTCTC
Source organism: Orcinus orca (assembly GCF_937001465.1). Lineage (NCBI taxonomy): Eukaryota > Metazoa > Chordata > Mammalia > Artiodactyla > Delphinidae > Orcinus > Orcinus orca. The sequence continues at coordinate 48,251,378 of NC_064569.1, read as the reverse complement.
TTCAAATTTATATGTTGAAATCCCAACCCATGTAATCTCAGAATGTGACTCTGTTTAGCAATAAGGCCTTTAAAGAGGTAATTTAGTTAAAATGAGCTTATTAGTGTGGGTCCTAATTAAATATGACTACTGTTCTTATAAAAGAAGAGGAGATTAGGACACAGACAATACCATCAGAGGGATGAACTTGTAAGGACACAGCAAGAGGTAGCCATCAGCAAGCCAAAGAAAGGGGCCTCAGAAAAAACAAACCTGACAACACCTTGATCTTAAACATCTAGCTTCCAGAATTGTGAGAAAATAAATTTCTGTTGTTTAAACCACCCGCTCTGTGGTACTTTGTTATGGGATCCCAAGCAAACTTATGCAGTGAGATTTAAAAAGTGAAAATTAAAAAGTAAAATAACAGCACAAAGTGAAATGGAATAAATGGACTGTTTTAACATCTTGTTATTATTCACAGGGAGAATGAAGATGCTAATTATCTCAAATTTTGATGAGTTATATATTCATGTTTAAATACATAGAGGAACTTTTAAAAGAAATATAGTTTTTCTTTCCCAAATGAATTGAAGAAATTGTATATAATGATTTAGAAAATACAAAATAAAGCAAAAAAATGAGTGAAGAAAAAAAAAAAAGTAGAGAGCAATGGCAGGCACCAAATAATACACTGGTGTTATATCCAGTTATATCAATGAGTAAATATATATTGAACAATGTAACACTCCATTTAAAAGACAAAGATTGTCAGCCTGGCTGAAACAATCCAGCAGTATAAGAGAAACATCTAAAATATTAAGAAACAACAAGTTTGAACTAAAAATATGGTTTATTTTGTTCAATGAACTAGTGGCTAAAAATCAGTATTGATATGGAATATTTGAACCTATAATTAACATATTTGACTGAATTGGCATATATAATAAAATAATGCACAAGTTATATGCATTTCAAGCATAGAACATTTACAAAACTGGACCAGATAATGAGTCATAAAGAAAATCTACAATGATTTCAAGTATTTGAATTATATAGAGCACGTCCTCTGACCAAAATAGAATTGTCATAAACCAGTGACATAAAAAGAATTTTAGAAAAGCTGTATGTCATACATTGTAAAATTACACTTTAAGTAACTTGTGGGTCAGAAAAGAAATTATAATAAGGTTAAGAATACGTTTTAAACTAAAAGGTAATAAAATATAAATTCATATAAAACCATTTTGGATGCTAAGCAAATACAGAGTAGATTGCAGTAGCTCAGCCATTCCATTGAGAACAAATAGGAAAATCTATAATGATTATATAAATCATATATTTAAAGGCAACATATTGCTGAAGAAATAATGAGGACTCAGAGGAATAAAACTCCATAGAGGTGGTAGACTTTCAGAGATGAGCTGATGTTCCTCAGCAGCCTTTGGAAGCACTATGCATATTCTGGTTGCCTGTTCTGGTTATGGGAAAGTCTGACTCTAAGCCTGACCCAGGGCCACTGAAAGGGACAGAAAAACCAGCCAAGTTTTTGTTGTCATACAAGACTGGAGTGGTACGTTGAAAACTCAAGGGGCCTAAATCACTTGACTGATACCTATCTCAGTTAGGGCTGCCAGGAAAAATACAGGGCACTCGGTTAAATTTGAAGTTTAGATAAACAGTGAATACTTTTCTAATGTATGTGAAATATTGAATGGGACACACTTGTACTAAATATTTACTCATTATTTATCTGGAATTTAACTGTAACTGGGCATCTTGCCTTTGTTTTTTTATCCTGTGATTAATCTAGGAATCTTAATCTTGAAACATTTGCTGAATCCCCAAGAACTAGGGACAGAGAAACAAATGGACAAATGGAAAGCACCCAGTAATACACGAGGTATAAGATAATCACTTGTATTAATTTTGTAATATCTGAAAATCTGAAATTACTTCAAAACTGAGTTTTAAAAAGTGCAAGAAGAAGGGATTGTTAATTATTTCACAAATCAAAAATTTATGGCAACTCATCCATCTTTTTTTTTTAATTTATTTATTTTTGGCTGCATTGGGTCTTTGTTGCTGCACATGGGCTTTCTCTAGTTGCTGCAAGCAGGGGCTACTCTTTGTTGAGGTGGGTGGGCTTCTCATTGTGGTGGCTTTTCTTGTTGCGGAGCACAGGCTCTAGGCGCGCGGGCTTCAGCAGTTGTGGCACGTGGGCTCAGTACTTGGCTGGTGGGTTTAGAGTGCAGCCTCAGTAGTTGTGGCACAATGGCTTAGTTGTTCCACAGCATGTGGGATCTTCCCTGCTCTGACCAGGGCTCGAACCTGTGTCCCCAGCAATGGCAGGTGGATTCTTAACGACTGTGCCACCAGGGAAGTCCAACTCATCCACTTTAGTAAATACACACAGGTAACATCAAAATTAAGCACAACAAAGAAAGGAAATTAAATGAATAATGCTGAAGAAAATAAGTCCCCTATTCTACTGATAATAAGGTTCTTGAACAAAAACAAATACTCAAGTTTCATTCACATTTTTGTAGAAAATGATTGAAGTGGAAATAAAATGAGGATTATTTTGCTATTTACATAATCCTTTACTGCAACTTGCATATAAAAAAGTAAATGTTGTGATTTTTTATTTGAATATAAATTTTAGCATAGAAAACAACTAAAGGGGCATTAATACATATTTGGAAACAAAACATCTGATTTTTCTTATCAGAAAAAATAAGTTCTCTTCATAGTATTTGATTTTTTTTACTCTCGAAATACTTTAAATGTAAGTAGGAGTCCTTTTCTCTGTGTAATAGAAAAAGGGTATAATATTCAGATACTTATAATGATCATGGTATCCTATCTGGCATATTCTTGTATACAAATACATACACAGCAAGAAAATTATAATGGCACATACATTGCCAGGGAGGGATAGACTAATCCTAATAACCTTTGAAGTGCCTTTTAACTGTATTTGTCATTAACACATTTACACAGATAGTCTACTAAAAGTCCCAGTGACCCTTCTAGGAAAGAACAACATAGCATAACTCGCTTCTTGGCATTTTATGTGGTTTTACACCTTGGACCAAAAATAGATATGTAACAAACATAATGTACTAACTCAATTTTAAAAAACCATTTTATAGTATTTGGTACCAGAAGCTGATGTAGGTTTTAAAGTGAAGGAGTAAGGAAAATTGACAGGTTGGGTTGAAAGCTGGTGGACAGCCAAAGAACAAGAGGCGAAGAAAAGATCAACTATTTTAAAAATTACCCTTGAGCATAGTTTGGCTAAGGGGCTGACATTTGTAACATACAGTGTGTAATTGTAAGGCCAAAAATGACATCGATATCAGTTAGCCCTGATACATGCAATCTAAGAATGAATACCTATAATATTATTTAGTGATATTCTATAATAACAAATTTTATATATTAGTTTATTTTATTTTTTAACGTCTTTATTGGAGTATAATTGCTTTACAATGGTCTGTAAGTTTCTGCTGTATAACAAATTGAATCAGCTATACATATACATATATCCCCATATCTCCATCCTCTTGTGGCTCCCTCACACTCTCCCAATCCCACCCCGCTAGGTGGTCACAAAGCACCGAGCTGATCTCCCTGTGCTATGTGGCTGCTTCCCACTAGCTATTTTACATTTGGTAGTATATATAAGTACATGCCACTCTCCCACTTTGTCACAGCTTACCCTTCCCCCTCCCATTGTCCTCAAGTCCATCCTCAACGTCTGCGTCTTTATTCCTGTCCTGCCCCTAGGTTCTTCATAACCACTTTTTCAAAAAAAATTCCATATATATGTGTTAGCATACGGTATTTGTTTTTCTCTTACTGACTTACTTCACTCTTTATGACAGTCTCTAGGTCCATTCACATCACTACAAAAAATTCAAATTCGTGTCTTTTTATGGCCAAATAATATTCCATTGTATATATGTGCCACATCTTCTTTATCCATTCATTTCATGATAGACACTTAGGTTGCTTCCATGTCCTGGCTATTGTAAATAGAGCTGCAATGAACATTGTGGTACCTGATGCTTTTTGAATTCTGGTTTTCTCAGGGTACATGCCCAGTAGTGGGATTGCTGGGTCATATAGCAGTTCTATTTGTAGTTTTTTAAGGAACCTCCATACCGTTCTCCATAGTGGCTGTATCAGTTTACATTCCCACCAACAGTGCAAGAGTGTTCCCTTTTCTCCACACTCTTTCCAGCATTTATTGTTTGTAGATTTTTTGATGATGGCTCTTCTGACTGGTGTGAGGTGATACCTCATTGTAGTTTTGATTTGCATTTCTCTAATGATTAATGATGTTGAGCATCCTTTCATGTGTTCATTGGCAATCTGTATATATTCTTTGGAGAAATGTCTATATAGGTCTTCTGCCCATTTTGGGGTTGGGTTGTTTGGTTGTTTGATATTGAGCTGCATGAGCTGCATGTATATTTTGGAGATTAATCCTTTGTCAGTTGCTTCATTTTCAAATATTTTCTCCCATTCTGAGGGTTGTCTTTTCATCTTGTTTATGGCTTCCTTTGCTGTGCAAAAGCTTTTAAGTTTCATTAGGTCCCATTTGTTTATTTTTGTTTTTATTTCCATTTCTCTAGGAGGTGGATCAAAATGGATCTTGCTGTGATTTATGTCATAGAGTGTTCTGCCTATGTTTTCCTCTAAGAGTTTTATAGTGTCTGACCTTACATTTAGGTCTTTAATCCATTTTGAGTTTATTTTTGTGTATGGTACTAGGGAGTGTTCTAATTTCATTCTTTTACGTGTAGCTGTCCAGTTTTCCCAGCACCACTTATTGAAGACACTGTCTTTTCTCCATTGTATATTCTTGCCTCCTTTATCAAAAATAAGGAGACCATATGTGTGTGGGTTTATATCTGAGCTTTGTATCCTGTTCCATTGATCTATATTTCTGTTTTTGTGCCAATACCATACTGTCTTAATTACAGTAACTTTGTAGTGTAGTCTGAAGTCAGGGAACTTGATTCCTCCAGCTCCATTTTTCTTTCTCAAGATTGCTTTGGCTGTTCTGGGTCTTTTGTGTTTCCATACAAATTGTGCAATTTTTTGTTATAGTTATGTGAAAAATGCCATTGGTAGTTTGATAGGGATTGCATTGAATCTGTAGACTGCTTTGAGTAGTATAGTCATATTCACAATTTTGATTCTTCCAATCGAAGAACATGATATATCTCTCCATCTGTTTGTATCGTCTTTAATTTCTATCATCAGCGTCTTAGAGTTTTCTGCATACAGGTCTTTTTTCTCCTTAGGTAGATCTATTCCTAGGTATTTTATTCTTTTCGTTGCAGTGGTAAATGGGAGTGTTTCCTTAATTTCTCTTTCAGATTTTTCATCATTAGTGTATAGGAATGCAAGAGATTTCTGTGCATTAATTTTGTATCCTGCTACTTTACCAAATTCATTGTTGAGCTCTAGTAGTTTTCTGGTAGAGTCTTTAGGATTCTCTATGTATAGTATCATGTCATCTGCAAACAATGACAGCTTTACTTCTTCCTTTCGGATTTGGATTCCTTTTATTTCTTTTTCTTCTCTGATTGCTGTGGCTAAAACTTCCAAAACTATGTTGAATAATAGTGGTGACAATTTCTTGTTTCTGATTTTAGTGGAAATGGTTTCAGTTTTTCACCATTGAGAACGATGCTGGCTGTGGGGTTGTCATATATGGCCTTTATTATGGTGAGGTAAGTTCCCTCTGTGCTTACTTTCTGGAAGGTTTTTATCATAAAGCAGTGTTGAATTTTGTCAAAAGGTTTTTCTGCGTCTGTTGAGATGATCATATGGTTTTTATTCCTTAATTTATTAATGTGGTGTATCACATTGATTGATTTGTGTATATTGAAGAATCCTTGCATTCCTGGGATAAACCCCACTTGATCATGTTGTATGATCCTTTTACTGTGTTGTTGGATTCTGTTTGCTAGTATTTTGTTGAGGATTTTTGCCTCTATGTTCATCAGTGATATTGGCCTGTAGGTTTCTTTCTTTGTGACATCTTTGTCTGGTTTTGGTATCAGCGTGATGGTGGCCTCATAGAATGAGTTTGGGAGTGTTCCTCTCTCTGCTATATTTTGGAAGAGTTTGAGAAAGACAGGTGTTAGCTCTTCTCTAAATGTTTGATAGAATTCTTCTGTAAACCATCTGGCCCTGGGCTTTTGTTTGTTGGAAGATTTTTAACCACTGTCTCAATTTCAGTCCCTGTGATTGGTCTGTTTATATTTTCTATTTCTTCCTGGTTCAGTCTCAGAAGTTTGTGCTATTCTAGGAATTTGTCCATTTCTTCCAGGTTGTCCATTTTATTGGCATATAGTTTCTTGTAGTAATCGCTCATGATCCTTTGTATTTCTACAGTGACAGTTGTTACTTCTTTTTCATTTCTAATTCTATTGGTTTGAGTCTTCTCCCTTTTTTCTTGATGAGTCTGGCTAATGGTTTATCAATTTTGTTTATCTTCTCAGAGAATCAGCTTTTAGTTTTATTGATCTTTGCTATGGTTTCCTTCATTTCTTTTTCATTTATTTCTGATCTGATCTCTATGATTTCTTTTCTTGTGGTAACTTTGAGGTTTTTTTTTTCTTCTTTCTCTAATTGGTTTAGGTGTAAGGTTAGGTTGTTTATTTGAGATGTTTCTTGTTTCTTGAGGTAGGATTGTAATGCTTTAAATTTCCCTCTTCAAACTGCTTTTGCTGCAACCCATAGGTTTTGGGTCGTTGTGTTTTCATTGTCATTTTTTTCTAGGTATTTTCTGATTTCCTCTTTGATTTCTTCAGTGATCTCTTGGTTATTAAGCAGTGTATTGTTTAGGCTCCATGTGTTTGCATTTTTTACAGATTTTTTCCTGTAATTGATATCTAGTCTCATAGCATTGTGGTCGGAAAAGATACTTGATACGATTTCAGGTTTTTTTAATTTGCCAAGCTTAATTTGTGACCCAAGATATGATCTATCCTGGAGAATGTTCCATGAGCACTTGAGAAGAAAATGTATTCTGTTGTTTTTGGATGGAATGCCCTATAAATATCAATTAAGTCCTTCTTGTTTAATGTATCATTTGATTCTTGTGTTTCCTTATTTATTTTCATTTTGGGTGATCTGTTCATTGGTGAAAGTGATGTGTTAAAGTCCCCTACTATTATTGTGTTCCTGCCGATTTCCCCTTTTATGGCTGTTAGCATTTGCCTTATGTATTGTGGTGCTCCTATGTTGGGTGCATAAATACTTGCAATTCTTATATCTTCTTCTTGGATTGATCCCTTGATCATTATGTAGTGTCCTTCTTTGTCTCCTATAATAGTCTTTGTTTTAAAGTCTATTTTGTCTCATATGAGTATTGCTACTCCAGCTTTCTTCTGATTTTCACTTGCATGGAATATCTTTTTCCATCCCTTCACTTTCAGTCTGTATGTGTCCCTAGGTCTGAAGTGGGTCTCTTGTAGACAGCATATATATGGGTCTTGTTTTTGTATCCATTCAGCCAGTCTGTGTCTTTTGGTTGGAGCATTTAATCCATTTACATTTAAGGTAATTATCGATATATATGTTCCTATTACCATTTTCTTAATTTTGGGGTGTTATTGTAGGTCTTTTCCTTCTCTTGTGTTTCCTGCCTAGAGAAGTTCCTTTAGCAATTGTTGTAAAGCTGGTTTGGTGGTGCTGAAATCTCTTAGCTTTGGCTTGTCTCTAAAGGTTTTAATTTCTCTGGTGAATCTGAATGAGATCCTTGCTTGGTAGAGTCACTTTGTTTGTAGGTTTTTCCCTTTTATCACTTTAAATATGTCCTGCAACTCCCTTCTGGCTTGCAGATTTTCTGTTGAAAAATAAGCTGTTAACATTATGAGGATTCTCTTGTATGTTAGTTGTTATTTTTCCCCTGCTGCTTTTAATATTTTTTCTTTGTATATTTATTTTTGATAGTTTGATTAATATGTGTCTTGGCATGTTTCTCTTTGGAGATTTTAAGTCATGGAGCATTCCTGCCTCTATGGGGCCCTTCCCAGTGGGAAGATACACACATTTAACCTTTTGTTTCTGAAGTAAGGAACACCAAGAAGAAATAAGGAGCTTAATGAGAAAGCCCTGGATGTGGGGCAGGTGTGGGACTCTTTAGATAGTGTGTTCAGGAAAACTCTATCTGAAGAAGTGACTTGGGAGTGGCGTTCTGAATATCACTGACGTGGGGATGATCTTGCTATGGAACTATAACCATTTCATCTTTCACTAGGATTTTCACATAATAATATTCACTCGTGATAGTTATTGCTACTTGATTTCATACAAATTTTGTGGACTTGTGACCAGAAATGTAGTTATAACTGTCACAGTGACCGCTGCCTCTTCTGTCCTGCTTTTCATCAGCCAGCATGTCTTGACTTGATGACTGGTTGCACTGAGCAATCTTGGGGAGGATTTTCTGTTCTAAAGAATCATTAAATATCAAAATTCATTTTTATTTTCCTTTTAAAGACATTTGAAATTTGACACAAAAGAGGAAATATTTAGATAAAAATGAGAGATGGCAAACTAATTTATTAAGACATAATTTTTATTTTGTTATTTCATGTTTTATTTTTCAAATACTGCTGTTTTTCAAGTTACTTCTTATTTAAAATAAATAGAATACCCATTTCTTAAGGAAATTAATATTTAATGCTTATAATTAATTTTTATTTCATTTTATTTATAAGTAATGGACAATTTATTTATAGAGATAAAGGATATATCTAGGTAACAGCTGTTAATATTTTTTAATAGAAGTCAGTTTAAGAATTCAAAATGATGAAATGATTTTTTTAAAAAATTCAACAGCCTCTCATGATATGTGTTCTCTAATTTCCTCTTTAATCGACAAACTTATGTCTCCAACTTCAATGTTTTTAAGACAAATATTACAATTTAAATAAAATAGAAATATTAAAAAAAAAGAAGTATAAAGAAATCTGGGGGAAAAAACTTATATTTCCTTACATAATATGTACTATAAAAAAGGTGGAAAAATCTTCTCTCTACTCTTTAAATATCACTCACTGCCACACAGTCACACACTCACACAGGAAACAACAACAATCAACAATGTGTGAGGATTCTTCATTTTGTCAGTATGATTGAAGAATTTGTCAGTCTTGACTCTTTCTTTTATCTCTTACTTTTCACATGTGGTTAATTATCAATTACCTAACATTTTCATCTCTGATATATATTTGTTTTGTTATTTTTCTTTAGTCCCTATTTCAATCATGTTATTTAGGGATTTATAATTTCTCATGTGTTGGTCACCATGCTTCTGGTGTTGTCATCTTACCTCCCAACCCCAAATCTATTCCATCGTGTTAACGAACCCAGGTTCAGCTGCTCGCTGCTCATAAGCCAGTAGTTCAAGAGGCATGTGTCAGTAGAAAGGAAAGGTGCTTTAATCAGACAAGCTGGCAGTCTGGGGAGATGGTGGCCTTGTGTCCAGAGACCAACTCTGAAGATTATGCTCAGCCATGACAGTTTTTAAAGGGAAAAATGGGGTGTGGGGGAGAATCTTAGTGAACCATGGAGGCAGGAGGTTGGGTTCTGCATCATGCTCCATTGCATGCAGACTGGCTGACTCTCTCTTCAGGTGTTATCTTGCTTTGCATGGTCTGCCTGAATGATTGCTAAGGGGGCTTTGCGGGGTAGAGAGCTAGTCTTTTATTTAACTGTTTAATTCTTCACTCTTTATCTAGGAATAGAATCAACAGGTTAGACAAGATATGGTGTACATTCAGGAGAGCATAAGTCAGGAGTTAGTTTCAATTGCTTAGTGATCTTATTCCTATAATTAGGTTCTTTTAAGGTTAGAAGGGAACAGAAATGGGCAAACGGGGAAGGGGAAAAAGTCCTGTTTTCAATTGCACCATCAGAGAAGGCTCTCCATATGAAAAAGATTATGTCTCATTCTTGCTTAAATTCTTTTAAATTGTTCCACAAACTCTACAAATTAAAATCCAGGCCCTTTAATGTGACGTATAAGGCTAGCATTGTCTAGCTGAATTATTTTTCTCAAATTAAGGCCTACAATTCCCTCAACATTCAAAGGTAAATAGAGATCTCCAAGTTCAAGGCAAGTTAAGAATTTTCTAGTTGATACATTAAATCCATATACTGACTAGAAAATTGTGTCACTGTCTGTGTGCTAAAGGATATAACTTATATGATAATACATCAATGATAGGGTTGGTTAAAGCATTATGGGAACACAATTCATGAATTGATACGTCAGATTTAAGCAGTCAGAGAAAGCTTTCGGAGAAGTCATATTTAAGGTGTAATCAAAAAGAAATATAGGGGGCTTCCCTGGTGGTGCAGTGGTTGAGAGTCCGCCTGCCGATGCAGGGGACACGGGTTTGTGCCCCGGTCCGGGAGGATCCCACATGCCGTGGAGCGGCTGGGCCCGTGAGCCATGGCCGCTGAGCCTGCGCGTCTGGAGCCTGTGCTCCGCAATGGGAGAGGCCATAACAGTGAGAGGCCCGTGAACTGCAAAAAAAAAAAAAAGAAATATAGGAACTATTTAGGCATGGTGGTATAATGGAGCAAGTTTTAGGTAAAGGAAAGCATGTTTTGAAATAAATAAGAATTTAATATTTATGTATGTGCATAGGTTGTATTTAACATACCTCCATAAACTTCTTACTGTACAATAATTCATATTACTGTTCACATAATTACAGGTAAAATGTTCACTATTTCAGGCATTGTTTAAAGAAAGGGTATACAGATTTTAGCTCAAGTCTAATAGGCCTCTTTGTAAATTAGAATAACATTATTGAGCTTTCTTACATTGTTCATGTTATGAAATATATTTCTAAATAAAATTCCATGATAATAAAATAATATGGTATATTTGAAAATATTTGAATATTAAAATATTTTTAAGTCATATTAATAAGCATAGTAGCCACAGTTCAAAATATGTCAAAACTAAAAATATTTTCTAATGGGTTATTAAATAAATCCTCCTTTATCTTTGATTTTTATTCTTATTTTTCTCTCTGAATTTTCAGGACTTTTTTGCAGTATTTCAGTAGGAAAATCATCAGTAAATATCTAGAAAGGCAACTTAGAGAAAAGAATTGTAAAATATAAAAATATTTGTGGTGGGAATATATGTTCTAAAATAGAAGATGAACAAAAGTAAAAAAGAAAAAGTTTTCATTAGTGGACTTTACCTTTGAAGGGACAGAAATTTTGATGAAGATGTTAAAAACACAGAGAAGTACAAATAGAGAAGATTTGTAAATCAACTAATTTACTTTTCAAATGGAAACTAATTTATTTTATTTAAAGTGCTCAGGTACCTTTCTTCTACCAGTATTTGTTTTTCCAGCTCATTAAGTTTCTGAATGGTTAATCTTTGCTCTCTAAGGAAAGAGAATGAGATTATTTGGTGAAGTTTGGGAGAGCTGAACCCCTCAGGACATAACTTAACCCAACATGAGGGAACTCAGAGCTAAGGTTGTCATGACATTCTTAGTAACCAAAACATTGATAATATCTCTCACTTACTTTTAGTAGACTATAAACATAGAATAAAACATGCCATTTATCTAGTGTTCTGTGATAGTCCATGTTTTTCAATGTGATATGCTCTATTGGTTCATTTAGGAATTGGAAAACCAGTACAAACTTTTTAAAGAAAATGCACCAGAATTGAGATAACTTATTATAGTGATGCCCCATTTGTAGGAAAAAAATGTCAGGAAGTTAGGTTGGTTTTTTTTTGCGGTACGTGGACCTCTCACTGCTGTGGCCTCTCCCGTCGCGGAGCACAGGCTCCGGACACGCAGGCCCAGCGGCCATGGCTCATGGGCCCAGCCGCTCCACGGCATGTGGGATCCTCCCGGACCAGGGGCACGAACCCGTGTCCCCTGCATCGGCAGGCGGACTCTCAGCCACCGCGCCACCAGGGAAGCCTGGAAGTTAGGTTTTTTGACATGTTCAGGTAATTAAGGCCTAGATCTATAAGTGCCATATAAAAATGCAATTTTTAAAAGGAATTCTTCCTAATATATTATAAATTAACATTCCTTCTCTGATAAATCATAGTGAATAAGCTTAAATGTATTGAATTATCAGAAGTTAAGATCTCCCTACATATAGTTGAAGCTCATTTACACCTATTTTCTTACCACTGAGGTTATGGAGATATTCAACAATGGAGAAACCCTTAGCTAAATACGTTTAGCTGCCACCTTCAGGGTGTTCAAGCTGAGTACTTTTATCTTTTCTTGCTTTAGTAATTCTCCATAGACAACAAAATTCTTTAGTCTCCCTCTCTCCCTCCTTCCCTCTCTCTTTCTGTCTCTCTCTCCCCCTGCCCCCAATAGCTACACATAATAGAATAGCTCTAAGCAGATTTTTTTGCTTTCCTTTCCTCTGGACCCCTTAATGATTACTATCAGTTCTTTAAGCCAAAGACATCTCTCAAGTGCATTCTATTCAAAATGTGGTACCCAAAATATTTTGGCTTAAGCACCTTGATGTCATAGGAGCCAAGGAGTCTTTCCTCCAAGTTAATACCCAACAGAACCTCAATTTCTTGAGATTTATAGTAGAACATTATATATTTTTTGAAAACTCATTGTCAGACACTGAATCAGTTCTTTCATGTAATTAACTCATTTAGTAACCACAAACATCCTATGATGTTGACATAAGTGACTCTCAAAATATTTACAATGGATATGGCATCAGATTAGTGCATCAGAATTGAGGTACATACAGCCCACTCAGAACGGACAGTAGCTGTAAATGACTGGTGAGAATATACTTGTTTATTGGCTGGGTACCAGCCGCATGATAGTTGCTGCTATTTTCCCCCTATTTTATAGATGAGAAGACTGAAGCATATTTTGCCCTAAATCAGCAGTCTGGCAAGTGGTGGAGCAAGAACTCAAATTAAGCAGAGTCTGATCCTAGAGCCTGTACTATAATCCCCCACATTAGCCCTTGATTCACCCTTCTAGACCTGGCTCACAGAAGCAGAGACTAGAGTTGGACACTGTTTAACATCCTAATTTGTATAAAGTTTTGTCTGTGTTAGTTTTGCTGCATGATGGCACTTTTCCTTATTGAGAAATTGACTTAAAGAGCATAAAGAATAAATCAGGGACAGGATGATACGGTGTATCACTTGTACAGTGTAAATTGATGTTTTCCTGAATTATTGTAATAAACAATATATAATTATTGAATTATTGAAATGGTTAAAGTATAGATGAATGCAAGTATATACAAGAATATAAGTGGACAAAATCTATGTTCCCATACTTAAAAAAAATCTTTTCTGATTTTTTTTCTCTAAAAAGCTTATTTATGAATATTCAATAATCCAAAAAAGTGTGATGTACTGAAGTTCTCTGTTGCCCATCCTTCAGGCCAGTAGTAGAAAGTTTCTCATGGATGGAATTCTGTGGACTAGTAAATCCATTTCATCCAGAAAAGAATGGATGTATTGAGATAAGGTTTAGTCAGCTCAGTTTCATCCATCAGATCATCACTATATCACCACAGTGTACTTTTGTATGTCCAAGGAAGGCATTTAAAGACATCTTTATACCTACCAGGTGACCCTGAGACATTAAAAAAATAAATATCCTCCACAGTGGAGCCTGTTTCCTGACTTGCTATGGATGATTTATTATTTGTTATGTTCATTTTATGATACTTGACACATGGCATTGTCATTGTCAACAGTTTCGATCAGCAGGATAGCATATACAATAATCTGAGAGAGAATAAAAGTGACTTTTAAACTTTCCCTGTTGCATTAAGTAGCAATTAAGCTGTTCTGAGGACCCCACAAATATTTTTAGGTTTTTGACAACATTTTGGATACTTTAAAATCTGTAAATGTGAGTTGAGTTTCCTTTTGTGACCGTATTAATAAATTCCAGACTTTTCTGTCTTACCCTTGGGGAACAAAGTTTCTTTGTCTAATAGGTTATTAAACTGGACTCAAAATTCACTGGAATAATTTACAGGAATCACTGGAATTCAAGATTAAGACAAAATGGATGCCATATTTTATTCAGATTTCCTTAGTTTGTACCTACTATCTTTTTTTTCTGTTCCGGGATCCCATCCAGATTTCCACGTTACATGTAGACATCATGTATCCTTGGGCTCCTCTTGACTGTGACAGTTTCTCAGATTTTCCTTGTTTTCAATGACGTTAACAGTTTTGAGGAATGCTGGTCAGGTATTTTGTAGAATACCCTCTATATTAGGATTTGTCTAATATTTTTATCATGGTGTGACTAGAGTTCTGGGTTTCTGGAAGGAAGACCACAGATGCAAAATGCCATTTTCATGACATAACAAGGGAATATACTATCAACATGACTTATCCCTATTGATGTGAAACTTGATCACCTTACTTGGTTTCTTTAGGTGATATTTGTTAGGTTTCTTTATAGTCAAGGTATAGTTTTTGGAAGGAAGTCACTATGGAAGGAAGCCTGAACTTAATGAGGAAGGGTGGGCTATGTCCCACCTCACTGAGGGCCCAGTATCTACATAATTTATTTGAATATTTTTTTCATGAGAGATTTGTCTATTTTCCAACACTCATCTGTTTATTCAATCATTCATTTATATCTGCATGACCTCAAGAAAATGTATTTTGTTCTTTGGGTTTTAATCAATATTGTTTATGTTTTCACTCAGATTGTTCCCACTTTGACCATTGGGAGGTCTTTCCGTTGTCTCCTATGTCCCTTTGACATACACCTATCATTATGCTTTTTGTTTTTGTCTTGATTTTTCTTTTAGTATTTCCTTGTTTTCTGGCACTAAATGTGATCCAGGCTCATCTTGTGTATTTCCTACCCGGGGCTAAAATCAGTGACTAAAGGTGCCCTGATTTCTTTTATTGGAATGGTATTTGCAGAGAAGATCCAGGATCTCTCAGCTGACAGAACAAGGAAACATGTGCATACTAAATCTGCAGGGCTGTGTGTGTGTGTGTGTGTGTGTGTGTGTGTGTACGTACATATATATGTCTATATGTAACAATCTGTATCTCTGTTAAGCTAAATATGAGTTCATAATGATGTCTTTAACTTTAATCCATTGTCATATGCATCATTATAGCCTCCTTCCCTTCCTTGTATGCAAATCCATGCTCCAATAGTGAAAAACCTTGTTCCAACCATCCTCCATTTTGTTCAATTCCAATTTACAAGTATACAGATACCAGAATTGTTAACCCATGCTGCCATGGAAAGAAATTTACCATCTAGAGTACAGTGATTATGTATGGTTTCTTTTGTCTTTAGTCTTACAGACTCCACTCAATTCAAAAGCTACTTAGGTTAACATCTTTTACCCCACGTTTTTCAGTGAAGTTGTTATATACATTTGTGTAATAGATAGTTTTGTCACTTTCTGCATACCATACTGGCATCCTTTTACTGCCTAAATGATTTTTTAAATATTTGCATACAGTAAGGGTCACTCTTTGTCCTGTAAAGTTCTGTGGATTTTAACTAAGTAGCGGCATGTCATGTAACCACCATTAGTGTGTAAATAATTAGTAAACAGAAACCTCAGTTAAATAGAGTAGGGAGACCAGAAGGAGGAGCTGTCTTGCCCTGCAACGATAGCGGAACCCAAATGGAAGAAGAAAGACTCCTGGTCTTGATAAGGACGCAGCCAATGAAAAGGCATGGACACTTTGTTTACTGTAGCCCTCCCAACTTTCTTTTCCTTCCTTTATAAAAGCGTTCTCCTTCCCTTGCCATGTGAGGAACTGAACTTTCCATTGTTGCAGATTGCAATTCTCTGCTAATCCTGAAAAAAATCCATCTTTGCTGGAGAAATATCTGGCAGTCTGTTTTAGGTCAACAGGTGTCACAGAGAATAGTTTCACTAGCCTAAAAAAATTCTGTGCTTGACCCATTCAACCCTCGCCTGGCCCTGGCAGCCTCCAGTTTTTCCTGTATAAAATGAGTTAGAAAGTGTTCCCTCTACTTCTATTTTCTGGAAGAAATTGTAGAGAATTGGTATGATTTCTTCCTTAAATATTTGGTAGAATTCACCAGTGAACTCTTCCAGGCCTGGTGCTTTCTTTATTAAAAGATTATTTATTATTGATTGAATTTTTAATAGATACAGGCTTATTAAGACTGTCGATTTCTCCTCGTGTGAGTTTTGGTAGTCAGTATCTTTAAAGGAATTGGTCTATTTCATCTAAATTAACAAATTTGTGGGAATAGAGGTTTCATAATATTCTTTTTACAGTCATTTAATGTCCGTGAAATCAATAATGACTGTCCTTTCATTTCTGATACTAGTAATTTGTATCTCCTTACTTTTTTTCTTAGTCAGCCTTAAATGTGTAGCAGTTGTATTGATTGCTTTTCAAAGAACTGCCTCTTAGTTTTATGGAATTTCCCTATCCTGTTTTCATTTTCTTTGCTTTCTGCTTTGATTTTTATTTTATCTTTTCTTTGATTACTTTAGCCTTAAATTGCTCTTCTTTAAGGTAGAAATTTAAGTTATTGATTATAGATCTTTCTTCTTTTCTAATATATGCATTTAATGCTATAAAGTTCCCTCTGGACACTGCTTTCACTGCATCCAAAAAATATTAATAACTAGTATCTTCATTTTTATTTAATTCAAAATATTTCTAAAATTCTTGAGACTTCTGCTTTCATCTACATGATATTTACAGTTGTATTATTTAATTTCCAAATAATTAGGAATTATCTAGATAGCATATTATTGATTTTTAGTTTAATTCCACTGTGATCTGAAAACATACTTTGTGTGATTTATTTTCTTTTGAATTAGAGTTTGTTTTGTGGCCCAGAAAGTGGTTTATCTTAGTGACTGTTCCATCTGGACTTCAGAAAAATATGTATCCTGGTGGTTTGGATGAAGCATCCTATAAATGTCAATTAGATCAAGCTAATTGATGGTGCTGTTCAAGTCAACAATATCCTTACTGATTTTCTGACTGCTTAACCCTTAAATTACAGAGAGAGGAGTGCTGAAGTCTGTCCAGCTATAATAGTGAATATTTCTCCTTGCTGTTCTGTTAGTTTTTGCCTCATACAGTTTTACTTTCTTTTGTTATGTGCACACACATTTAAGATTATGCCGTCCTGATTATGCCGTCCTGGAGAATTCTTACTATTTTATTATTATTTAATGTCTGTCTTTTTCCCTGATACTCTTTCATATTCTGAACTTGGCTTTATCTGAAAGTAATGTAGCTAACCCAGCTACATTAGTGTTAGCATGGTATGTCTTTATCCATCCCTTTACTTTTAATCTATCTGGATTATTTTAATATTTAAAGTGGATTTCTTATAGACAGTAGAGTTGGGTCTTTTTTTTTTTTCCAAATTCACTCTGATAATTTCTGTATTTTAATTGGTGTATTTAAACCGTTCAACTTTAAAGTGATTATTGATGTGTTTAGATTAATATCTACCATGTTGTTTGTAACTGGTTTGTATTTTTTGCTTTTGTTTGTTATCTTCCCTTTCTCTGGTTTTAAATATTTTATATGATTCTATTTTATTTCCTCTCTTAGTTTTCAGTTTTTTAATACAATTTTTAAAGATTACTTTCCACTTACAGTTATTACAAAATATTGACTCTATCCCCCATGTTGTACAGTACATCCTTGAGCCTATTTTATGCCCAGTAATTTGTACCTCTCACTCCCCCACATCTATGATGCCCCTCCCCCTTCCCAGTGGTAACCACTAATTTATTCTCTGTTATCTGTGAGTCTGCTTCTTTTTTGTTATATTCACTAGTTTGTTGTATTTTTTAGATTCCACATATAAGTGAGATCATATAGTATTGGTCTTTCTCGGACTTATTTCACTTATCATAATGCTCTTCAAGTCCATCCATGTTGCTGTAAATGGCAGAATTTCATCTTTTTTTATGGCTGAGTAGTATTCCGTTGTATATATACACTACATCTTCTTTATCCATTTATCTGTTGATGGACACTTCCATATCTTGGCAATTATAACTAATGCTGCTATGAACATTGGGGTGCATATATTTTTTGAATCAGTGTTTTTTGGTTTTTTGGGGGGGGGTTTGGATATATACCCAGGAGTGGAACTGCTGGATCATATGGCCTTAATTGATATATGTAGAGCATTTCATCTGAAAGCAGCAGAATACACATTCCTTTTTGATAGCAGCCATCCTAAAGGGTTGAGGTGGTATCTCACTGTAGTTTTGATTTACATTTCCCTAATGGTTAGTAATGTTGAACATCTTTTCATATGCTTGTTGACCATTCATATATCTTATATGAAGAAATGTCAGCTCAAGTCCATTGTCCATTTTTCAATGCAGTTTTCTTTGTTGTTGTTACTGAGTTTTAGGAGTTATCTATATACTCTGGATATAATCCCTTATCAAACATATAATTTGCAATATAGTGTCTTTTGATGTACTAAATTTGAAAATTTTTCATGAAGTCCAGTTTGTCTGTATTTTCTTTTGTTGCCTGTGTCTTTGATATCCTATCCAAGTAATCATTGCGAAATCCATTGTCACTGCGTTTGTTCTATGTTTTTCCTAGTTTTTTTTATTGTTTTAGTCTTACATTAAAATGTTTAATCCATTTTGAGTTAATTTTTATAATGGAATTAGTTAAGGGTCCAAATTCATTCTTTTGCA
This sequence comes from Orcinus orca, assembly GCF_937001465.1. Classification (NCBI taxonomy): domain Eukaryota; kingdom Metazoa; phylum Chordata; class Mammalia; order Artiodactyla; family Delphinidae; genus Orcinus; species Orcinus orca. Next base: position 48,232,652 of record NC_064569.1, on the reverse strand, counting down.
TGTGGATAGACAGTTTTTCCAGCATCATTTGTTTAAAAGACTGTCCTTTCCCCCATTGAATGGTTTTGGTATCCTTATAAAAAATACTTCAACCAGGCTTCCCTGGTGGCACAGTGGTTGGGAGTCCGCCTGCCGATGCAGGGGACACGGGATCGTGCCCTGGTCCGGGAGGATCCCACATGCTGTGGGGCGTCTAGGCCCGTGAGCCATGGCCGCTGAGCCTGCGCGTCTGGAGCCTGTGCTCCACGACGGGAGAGGCCACAGCAGTGCGAGGCCCGCGTACCGCAAAAAAAAAAGAAAAAACAAACAAACAAAATACTTCAACCATGTATACTAGGGATTATTTCTGATATATCTATTGTATTCCATTGGTCTATATGTCTGTATTTATGCCAGTACCTAACTGTTTTGATTACTATATCTTTGTAGTGTTTGAAGTCACAAACTGTGAATCTTCCAGTTTTGTTCTTTTCCAAGATTGTTTCGGATATCTGGGGTCTGTGGAGAATCCATATGAATTTTAGAACTTTTTTTCTATTTTTGCAAAAAAAGTCACTGAGCTCTTGGTAGGGATTGCATTGAATCTGAAAATAATTTGAGTAGTATTGCAAAATTGGTCTATCAGGTTTACAGTGGTATCATTGATTGTGGCAGCTTCCAGCACCCAGTGATTTTGTTGGTGGTGTGACTATGTAATGTCTATACCCAATGAAAGTGTCAACCAACTTCGCATTCTGATTTTGGATCCTGTTATTCACAGAGTACATTCCAAGCCAGTTTCTCTTGAAACAATTCTGAGACTTTCCCAAAATCTTCTAAAGAACTTCTTTCTTTTGTAATTGCTTTCTATTGTTTGAACTGGTAAACCCATATTGATACAGAAAATGTCACCTAGATTATTTGCAGACAGCAACAAGAGGGATTCTATGATTGATTTTCTGGAAATTTTAGGACTGAGGGCAGTGAAAATACAGGTGCTATTAAGTGTTAAAATTTTGGAGAGACTGTCATGAATAGTATAAAACAAATCTTATTTTCATATATCATCATTTGGAAGGAAACACCCCCTGAATGCAAAGCTTTGGGGGCAGGCAGGAACTGTTGCTATAGAGTAAATGATGGTTAAGATAAATTGCATTAAACGTGGAGGCCTTTGTTTTTTCCCTCTTCTAAAACTGTAGAGAGCTTAAACAAGTGGAAATACAAGTCCAAATTTCCAGAGTCTTGTCTCAAGTCGTATACTGACAATCGGATACTTTATATTACTATGCTATACTTTTTTTCCTGGAAGTCACAGTTCTTTGGCAAACTAAAATCAAACTCATGTTTCAATCTTGTGCATTGTTGACTTTCAAAGACACTTAAATCCATGCTCTTCAGGTCACTGATATGATCACATCGATTGGCAAAAAAGAGCAAAAAATAGAATGGAAATATTTCGATAATTTAAGTCTGAGCCCTCAAACTTTACTGAATCTTACTTGGCAGCTGGGCCGCCTTTCTTTCTTTATTTGATATGACTTTCCCTTCAAAGTTTGAAGAGGCTGATATTTTCAAAGAAAAGGACAATTCTCTTTATACCTAAAACTAGCCATCCTTTATCTCCATCTAATTAAAGGAAAGTTGTAATTGTGCTACCTAGGAGAAGTGGGAGGAATAATAACAATGTTAAACCTTTAACAAATAGTATACACTTGAAAATACAAAATGTATTTTCATAAAGTATATAGAAATTAAAATCATGAGAATACATTGGGATATAAATGCTGGGGATGTTTAACCAAATATGGAAATGTACAGTTTTAAAAGAAAAGTGAGTTTATCAGCATGGTATGTCTATGAAATACACTGGATTCAGTTTGCCAGCAGGAGTAGCTGGAAGAATTTGCACTTGTTTCATTTGGTTGATGGATAGAAATCTGGATCTATAGTAGTAAAATTAAGTCAAGCAGCCCGAATACTTTGGCAAATGTACAGGATGGAATTTAGAGACTTAGATAAGACTGTTGTAGTGGAATTGTTAAATGTAGTCTGTGTACACACTTTCAAACTTTGTTATAAGAGGGTCCACAGTCATATGCTTCAGCTAAACAATGAGAAATGGATTGGTAAAGGAAGAAACTACATCTTTAAAAAGCAGGGGCTGATATTCATAGGCCAGGGATGATGGTGAGATATGCTATAAATGAGTTCACTGATTTCTATGGAAATATTGGGTTCACAGTGAGGCATAGACCAACTAATGGCATTTCAGGGCTGAATGCAAAAAATTTCACATTTTTTTCTGACAATAAACAAATAATATTATTTCATTAAAAATACCATGCTTTTATAGAATTATCTTGTACTAAACACCATCTTGTTCTCCAAATCTTTTTATCACGGGACTTAGTAATTCAGGGTTTTCATCTATTCCTCATAGATCTGGTTCGAATTCTACATCATTACCAGATCTTGTCAACAAATAAAATACTGAAGAAGACAACTTTATAATAGTTACCTTAAATTATAAACACAAAAACACCTTTCTTGAATACATCTTAGTTACAAATGCTACTGCAATAACCAGGCTTGCTTTCCAGTGAGTGTAAGAATGTGGATGTTTGAAAGTATTCTTATAAGATTCAAAGTAGGAATCACAGATTTAGCTCAGAGTTAAGGTAAGACTTTTATTGGTAAATACATCTGCAAAATGTGATGACCTCTTTATGAGATTTCAGCATTATGGATAGTGTTCATTAATCCCACAGTTGAAGAATAATTCATTGGTATTTCTGCTATCTGCTCTTTTTAGTTTCTTTTGTAATCACTATACTCAAGCAAATCTTCCTTACAGACTTCTCAATTTCTGCTTGTATACATCTTTTAAAGAAAGCCACTTTTAAAATTTAGCCTGTGGTTGTTCATTTTAGGGATTTCAAGATGCTCCAATACAGAATGAGCACTTTTATAGTTGTTTTACAGAGTAGTTTGAGGAATTTGATTTGGGAAAGGACTTTATATATCACTGGCCTTATTAACAGAGGAAAAGCCATGGCCAGGATAATGTAAATGTCTTACCTCAAGTCTTATCTTACATCAGGTTTCCTCAATTTCAGTCTAATAGCCACTAAACTGAGCCAAATTGGAAGAGTTCTCATTTGAATCACCAAAGAAGATTCTACAAGCCATGTATTAAAAAAACATTCTGAAGCTATACTAAATTTGTCCAATTTAAAGGCAACTTGGATCTCATAGAATACTTGTCTTTATGACACCTTAAAATATTGATTTTTAAATCAGTAATTGAAATATATAAGCAAAGATATGAAATGCTCATGACATAAAATTTTATAGGTGAAGCAAAAATCATATTACTGGAGTTAACGGAGAAGTCTACACATTTTTTATCAGAGGTATTTCTATAGATTGAATAAAACCCTTATTGAAATAAATCTATAAACTATCTAAATGCAAGAATATTATTTGATGGCACTGGATTAAATGTCTGGATCTCTATGATTTCATTAATTCTACTGTGCCTTCCTTGCTTTTCACCATTAAACTTTGCTGTGGAACTTATTTACTTGAGTATGTTGGTTAATTATTTTGAAGCCTTAAATGTATAATTAAATTTTGCAGAGGAAAGTCAACAAACAGAGAACTCTGGGAATAACGAAATTACAGTAATTATTTTGTTCATTTATTTATTTTGTTTTGTTTAGAATCTAAAATCCATTTAAGGTCGGGATTTTTGACAAGTTAATTCACAATTCTAGTCCCACACTTAGAAAATTGCCTAGCACATTCAGCTGCTCAGTAAAATTTTGGTGAATTAGTAACTGGATTTTTAAATGATTTGAGCAATCAATTGACTTATCTCTACCTACATTTCTTTCTTCTACATAACAATATTTGAAAATATCAAATAATACTGAAAATCTCAGAGATTATAAAACATTTTTGGTTGCTTAAAATAAAAGCAATATTTGAATCTCAGCTCTTATAAATGAAATCTTACAGTGTCACATGTCACACTCTGCCAAATAAATTGATCTAAATTAATTTCAAATTGAAGCAATCTGCTGGAATGCAAATCTGTGTCAGGAGACCTCAACATATTATCTTTTTTTCTTTGGATGTGCAGAAAAATGAACTTTATTTAGTCTATACTATTTTGGCTTTGGTTTCCTTCCCAAGCTCTTACTGTTACTGAAGGTAAGTTTGTATGCCTGATGTACAATGAGGCCAAACAAACTGTAAAGTCAGAGTTTGGAGCAGAAAAAGGTTTATTGCAGGGCCAAGCAAGGAGAATGGGTGGCTTGTGTTCAAAAAACCCCAAACTCCCAAGGGTTTTCAGGGAGAAATTTTTTATAGGTAAAATTTGGAGTGAGGGCTGCAGGGTACTTGGCTTTCTTCTGATTGGTTGGTGCTGAGGTAACAGGGCAGAAATCCAGGAATCTTGTGTGTAGCCTGAAGTTACCATCCTCCACTTAGGTGGGGGCGGGCCTTAGTTGCTGCAGAAGAACTGAAAGATATTGTTATGTATATCCCTTGAAGAGGAGCCAGGATCCTGCCCCAGGGCTGCACTATTGTTTCTCCACTGTTCCTTCCTTGTTTCTAAATTCCCTCCCTTCCCTGTTTAGCAATTGTTTGAATCTGCCCTTTGGAACTCAGGGAAGGTCAGGGAGGCTGAATGAACCCATTTCCTACAAGCAAATGGGGGACACAGGAAGGACTTGTACCCGCAAGGGCCCCACAGGGTCATACCCAGTTTCAATACCCCCTTTGCTTTGACATTCCTCAATCTTGAGGAGAACCAGGTATTGGACAAGAAAAGGAATAATGTTTGGGGGAGAGAGGTTAATCATAAACTCATCAGAGGAACTTGGTTTTAGGGTACTTGGTTTCAGTCCCTACTCCTTCAACCCACTTTCATCAAAGTAGTAAATAGCTTTTCATGCCAGTATTTCTCTTGGAAACATGGTGAATGTTCCTAAAACACACCAAACATTCAGTTCACATGTGGCAAGTACCAGTCTCATAACATGACATGAGACCAGAAGTGAAGTGATTTCCACTGTGCCCTAAAAAAGCAGCATTATGACAGAAAGAACAGCTATGGTTGTCAGGCTAAGCAGATTTTCTAGAAGAAGGTCAAACTTCAAAAGGGATTGTTCAGAGGTTTACTGGCCATTAATAGATATGTAAGTTTTTAACTGGAATGAGACAAGAGAAAAGGCCAAGTCATCCAGTTCTAACTTTCAACTTTTAAAAAACATTTAAGGTAATAAAGCCATAAAGTCATGTTTAAGAAATATATATAGTTTATGCAATAACTATTTGAAAGGCCTCTTTTCTTCCAAAAGGAGAAATATTCTCGGAAAGTAAAACAAACTGGTATCCTGTAACCAGAAAAAAAATCAGATTATTTCAGGAGCCAGTAGAGTCTAGTGTAGATGATATATTTACGTGTTTCCCCACCACACAATTATATACATGAATTTGCTCTCACATACAAGAACACATAAGTACTGAGGGGTCATACATACATATACTTCAGTTTTTCATTTTAAACTTTAAAACTATAGCTTATTTCCCATTGAACAGAAACGTTTCTGCCATTATTAGAAACACTAGCTATATAGACACAAACATTCTGTTCATTATTCAAGGACATTGTATTAGAACCCTGTGCATTCAGAGCAGAGAAAATAAGAACAGGTTAGAATATCAGTGATAACACAATACTCAAGAAAAGTGATGCACTTATGACCTCATAAGTTGAAGAAGGAAAAAACTTTTAGAAGCAAGGTAATAAATATCAAAAGTTCCTATTAAATAAAGGCTGCCCTTTATGGGTCTCATAAGATTAATAAAAAATTTCAGTGGTGTGTCTACTAGCATTTCTGGAATGATTACTGCAGTGTAATTTCTACCTACAGACTTCATTATATTTTGTTGGATACCTACTTTTATTCCTATAATGAAATTTAAGGTAAAATGATATACAATAACAGATAAAGAAAAAAATTAATTCCTAGTAATCTGGAAAACTCATAGCAATCAAATATCTCTTTTTTCATAGTCTTCCTTTAGAAAATTCTGTTGCAACATCTAATATTTAGAAAGGGCATACAAGCTACATATTGATTTAGTGATCTCTTTTCAGCAAAATATATTACAAATATTTGTTTGGAAATACAAAAACAAAAATTTTTGATATGATTATGTTTTTTATTAAATGATTAACTTGCTTAAGACTAGGCAGGCCAAATGCAGCTGTATCTTTCCTTCAGTGGAAATCAGATTAAAACTTTATTTCTAGTTATGTATTCATACCTTTTTAGACATTTAAGAATGTTTATACATGTTTTTATTAAATAAAGAAGATAATTTAGCTCTGTTCTGGTGAGTTCTTTTAAAGAAAAGATATATTCGGGTATATACTTTCATTCCTGACTTACAAAATTACCAAAAGGATTAATGAGACATTGGGTTAAAAGTGCATCTTAAAAAGTTATTAACATTTTAATCCATTTATGTCCTGATTTTCATTTGACATAGGTAGTGGTAGAAAATTGAATAACTAATGAACCAATCAGAATTGCTAATACTAAATTTATTTTTAGATTATTAAAAATTCTCAGCAATGTTTGTATTAATACTGAATCTTCACATTTTAATTTTAAACAACTAGAGACATGGAATGATCATGATGTTACTTGAACTTATAATCAAATTTGACACATAGGTTTCTTGTCTATGATATTTCTATAAATATTTTACTTAAAGAATTAACTGTTAACATTTTGGCAGTATAGAATGAACCGTCCCATTTTGCCTGTGATCTCAAATTGTGTTAGACTTGGCATTATGTCCTATCAAGGTCACTGTTGTTTCTCCACTTCTCCATTTAATTAATTGAAATATCCATTTCTTATAAGCCAGTGGAATAGATAATAAACTCTTTAGTAATGTCCATATTTGACAAAATTGTTAATTAAATGACAACTGGCTGGTATCTCCCATTCTGCAAATTTGATAATTTGGAGCCAGACTTATGTGAGAGTTTGTTTTCAAAATAAGCAACAATAATTTGAAAGATTTATAAAAAATGTTCCTAATTTATAAGGTATTATGGCCATGACCTAATTTTCCTGTTTGCTGAAATACTATTTTGACTATGAGACATTATCAAGTAATTTTTATTTGAATTCTTAGGAAGAGGTATGAATCACTTAAAACGATAATTCTATAAAATGTATGGAGACCTCTGGTACTTGATACAACACAATCCTGGTGTCTATAGTGAAGCCAGTTGATTTCTTTTTTTTATAGTAAACATTGTCTATAAACCCAGTATGAAATAGTGTCTAAACACCAGTAATGAAGAGTTGCTGAGGGAAAATGACCCATGGATGACTTATCACTACATACAAATTAATTAGAGACTGATTGTGTTCCTAAGGGGCCTTGAAAATCTGATTAATGACTAATAGAAAATATGAGAGATAAAACAATCTAATTGCAGTAAGTATGGAAAATTGAAAAAAAATTTAAAACTGATCGTAGTCATGTGCCTCAGAAGTCAGCTCATGCTGTCACACTGTCTCTCTCCCTCCCTTTCTCTGAGGATGCTTAGCCGTTTTTTAATCTAAATAAATCTTTTATTTAGAATAGCTTTATATTTGCAGAAAAGTTGTGAGGATAGTACAGAGTTTCCATACACAGTTTCCCCAATAATTACTTAGTGTGGTATATTTGTCACAATTGATTCAATATTGATACATTATTATTAACTAAAGTCCATAGTTTATTGAGATGTCCTTAGTTTTTACCTAATGCCCTGTATCTGTTCCAGGATCTCATCTAGTATGTCATATTACATTTAGTTGTCATGTTTCCTTAGGCTCTTTTGGCTGTGATATTTTCTTAGATTTTCCTTGTTTCTGATGACCTTCACAGTTTTGATATTGATATTGATATTGATAGATGCTTGTATGCTACGTAAATGGAATCACATTGTATGTGCTCTTTTGTGTCTGACTTCTGTCACACAATGTACTGTATTTGGGATTCATCCATGTTATTGGGTTTATCGGTTCTTTAATTTTTTTAGCCATGTAGGTATAGCTGTATAGTATACATTGTATAGATATATTAATACTACAACAATTTTTTTAACCTATTCTCCTTTTAATAGTTATTTTGTTTCCAGAATTTGGTCTTCACCAATACAGCTATGACCATTCTCTTACCTGGATTTTACTGGACATAGACACTGTCAGGTACTGTAAAGTTCTGAGACTTTACGGTTCTTACAAGCTCACAAGTTAACCAGCCACAGTTTCATGGGTTAGAGATGAAGGACAGTTTATTACTCACAACAAGAACAGTAGCCAGAATATTAGCATTTTTGCATTGGTTCCCTGAGCCCCAATTCCTACAGAGCAACATGAAGAGAGCCAGTTGACAACTGTACATGCAGTGCATTGTAGGAGAGGATCCCTAAGTTTAGGGCACTCAGGGCATTAAGTTGGGTACTTTGGTTCAGATGGAATTTTTTTTATTATTATACTGAATAGGAAAAATACATATCTTTGCTTCATAAGTAGATATTATCTCTATCTTCCAAGGCTGTTTGCAATACAGATAACCCTGTAAAGATAGCCTAGGACAAGGGACAATGCCTCTACCCGCAAGACATATAGAAGTGCAAGAGACCCTTGGAGAATTGTTTTCCTCAACTTTATCCACCCTAGTTTCTATAGCACCTTGGCTTCTGGTGAATTTCCTGGTGATTAAGAGCAGCAGGATGAGACTAATATGCAGTATTGACTTCAACCTGGACACACAGAGTCTAGGACACAACCAGCAGAGCAATTTCCATAAGTCGTCAGTGTCTACCTTAGAATTCCAAGTGGTGTTCTCCTTAATTTTCTATATTACGTTTTTCACTGGCCCATGCCTTAAAGCCCAAGATACAACAGGATACATTAGTGATTGCAAAAACTCTGCCTTGGCCTGCAAGGAGGCAATCTAGGCCAATTCTATCATCTATAACAACACTGGACAGTGAGTTGAATCTTTTCAGGTCCAATGTGATCACTTTAGGAACAAATTTTGTACCACTTTTCCTAATTGGAGACTTTTCTAATTGGAGTATGGACAATTGCCTGCAGAGTGGTTATAAACGAGTTAGTTACCTTAGTTTTCCCTTTGGAAAGGTCCCTTCATTAACCAAGTGTAGCCTCATTTCGGTGAGATTTCTGTAGTTTGAGGGCTACGTGATCTACTGGTATTGTCTTCCTAAACAGTTGAAGAACTCTTATGACTACTTCTAAGAAAGAAAGTCATTGTGTTTTCTGGATGGAGGCAAGTTAAGATCTGACTTCCCCACAAGAAGTACAGTCCCAGAGCGCAGGTGATGCCAATGGAAAGAAAATGTTATTTACAGTTGAAAGGGTCTTCCAAGCAGGCCCCACATCAGAGAGGGTGACAGGTCTACAGTATCTTTAAAGTGTGCTCCTGTCTGGCTAGTAAGCCTTTGGGTTCCCAATTCAGTTCAAATAATTGAGTGTAGACCTTGTTTTTGAAAGAACCTCCAGAGGGCAGTGAGTCTAATTTGTTCTCTATCTGTCCTAGCAGCCGCATGACATTCCTTTGTCCCATAGAATTACTGAGCAATTACTGGCTGGCGAAATGGGGAAAACACAGCACATAAACCTGACAAAAGAAATGTAATGGGGAAAAGATATTGAAAAGGCACTTGGTTATAGAAAATATAAAAATGACTAATGACTACATGGAAAGATATTCAAAGAAATTATTTATTAGCAAAATCCAATTAATACCACAATGAAATACCACTTCTTACCCACTAAAATGGATAGAATACAAAGGCTGGCAATACCAAGTGTTGGCAAGAATATGATTTGACTTAAAAACTCATACATTGCTGGTGGGAAGGTAAAATGGTAGAACTACTTGGAAGATGTTTTGGCAGTGTCTCATAAAGCTCAACATCCAGTGACCCAACAATTCCATGGCTAGGATTTACTCAAGAAAAATAAAAGTATAAATTTACACAAAAGTCTTTGCAAATGTTCATAGCTTTATTAATAAGAGCCAAGCCTGGAAACAATACAAATGTCCTTTAAGGGGTAAATGGTTAAACAAACTGTTTTCTATTCATATGATGGAATATCATTCAGCAATAAAAGACAGTAAGCTACTGATGCATGCAATAACATGCATGAATCTCAAACACATTATTTATGCAAAAGAAATCCGATACAAAAGAGGACGTACAAAAGAGTTCCATTTATATGGCATTTGTTTCACAGAACAGGCAAATCTGGTCAATGTTGTGTAGAGCTGGCTCATATCAGCTCACAGTAACCTGCTGTAAAATTTTCCGGATTTCAGGAGCCAGTTGAAAGCAAATATTAAAAATTAAATTATATAAATTTACAATTAAGTAATATATAATGAACACTTAAAATTCATCAGTTCTTATCTATGTTGAGCTTACTGATTTACATTGAATTTGAAAGATGGACGTACTACAGTAGTGTATAATAGTGTGCTAATTCATGTTTCCTCCCAAATCTACATTCAGTGACGTCACCTTGATAGTTTAAAATCAGCCATGCTGCCATAGTAGGAGTATTTACACTATCAAAATTGGCAAACATTAGAAAATAGGGGGTTTTTTGTTTGTTTGTTTTTTGGCTTTTTACTTTTTGGTTTTGTCTTTTGTTTTGTTTTTTGAGACAGTTTTAAACCAGCACAGCCCTGAATCTAGTTTGTAGTGATAGAAATCAGTTAGATGGTTGTTTGGGAAAGTGATAGGTGAAGATTAACTGGTAAGGGATATAAGAAATTTTGGTTCATGGGAATGTCCTCAATCTTGTTTGGAATATGTTTAAATGAACACATAAATTTGTCAAAACTGATCAAAGCAAGGAGGGGTTATAGGTAAGAGATGTGGTACAGCAATAAAATAAATAACCAGAGAAATGTAGGTTTCTGGAGACTTACTAAGATTGTGCTTAGATGAACACTGAAAGTGCAGCCGGTTTGGCAAGGCATAGCATCTAGAAAACATAAATATTAGTATGTGTTTTAAAAAATTATGGTGACTCGTCAGATCCCTCATTAGACAATGAGATCCTCCAGAGTTGGGTAAGCACATAAACTTATGATATAACTTACGAATTTTTGCTAGCTTTCTACTTAAAGAGATATCCTTTACTTGTGATATTTTTCTTCAGAGGTCAGCAGCTAGGTAAGTAGACTTAGTTTTCAGAATGAGGCTTGAATCCAAGAGAGGAAATACATTTAAAAATAATCCAATAAAATGTCAGAAGAAAGAGTAATGGCAAAATCCTAGTCACTTCAAACAAAGGATGGGAGATTTAGTTAGATTCCAAGGGAAATTAGGACAGTCCATATTCACCCCTTAAATACAGTGTACAGGGGATTCAATGAGAAAAATAATACCCCACAGGATTCTCATGCTGAGGCTGTCTGTATAATGCTAGCTCTAAGTCTACAAAGATGGTAGGGGCTAGATTTTCAGTTGAACTTGTCATTGGTTAAAGCAGGGGTGGCAGATTAGATGGGGCTTATATTACATTTTTTTATTGAATGATAGTTGTTACTTTGATGGCACTCAGTGAACCATACCCCCTATATTTATGTCCATTTGTAGTCTTCAGCCACATTGCTCTGGGTTTGACCATGTAACCAGTGTTGGCCAAGAAACATGGGCAAGCTTGATGAATGCGAAGGCTGGATAAAAGTTCACGTGTTGGTGTTTGTATATTTGGAATACTCCTTCTTGGAACTAAACCATTATGATGTGAGGAAGTCCAAGAAGTCATGTGGAGAGGCACTTGTGCAGGAGTACTAAGGCCACTGATGAATGATCCTAGCTGATCTCCCAACTGCCAACCTTATGAGTAAAGCCAAGTTTAACTTTTTGGCCATCCTGACACCCCATTCGTCAACAAATGAACCTGGTCAACACACCAACACCTGGGAAATAAAGAATTTCTGTTATTTAATGCCACTAGTTTTTGATATGTTATTCAGCAGTATAAAACAGAAATGATATATCCCTATTTGAGAATTATTTTTATCCTTACTCCTATTATTGATATACCTGTCATCATTCAGATAGTGTACAGTGTGGCAAATATTAAGAAATGATTTTACCTAAGACTGTGAAGAATATTTTTAATATTTACTCCATTTTAGTTTATATTTAGGAAAAAAAATATTGACTCTAAGGGCAAGAATTGAACAATTTCCTACAAGCAACAATGTATTGACTCTAAAAACAAGTATTGCACAATTTCCTACAGGTTTAGAAATAGTTTTATTTAAAGGTGTACAAATGAGTGTTTTTCAGTTGAAAGAAACATTTGTTATGGATTAGTGTTTAGCTTGTGAAAACATGCAAACATTTAAAAAAGAAGACTCCCTTGAGGCTTAATCTATTTTGAGACAACCAAAATACACTTTAGAAACTCTCATGTGTCTGATTCATGTCACTTATGTAGAGCTGTATTGTAGAATACTGATTAAGTGCACTTTGCTGTGAACTGCAATCCTTGATTTGAATCTTTGCTGTGTTCTTACTAGTTGAGTGACCTCAAATTATGTAACCTCTCTGTATCTCATTTTTCTCATCTATAAAATGGTAATAAGGGTTGTGCATACTCTGTAGGGTTATTATGAAGTCAAAAAAAGTTAACATGAGGGAACTGCTTACAATAGTGAGTACATAAAATGCATGATATATTACACATATTAATATTACACATTTCAAAATTGTATTGATATGTGCAAACATTTTGATGATTGTAGGACTACTAAAGATAAAGTGCTGAGACTGACTCATTTAGAAATCCATCAGTCCATTAAGAAATTGGGAGAGAAAACCATCTTAAAAACAAAAATTAACTCGGGACCTCATAAACAATGATATTAATTTCATACCATTTTTGAAATGCAAATAATCTGATTAACTGTAATTATAAAAAAACAATATCCCTTTTAATTATTCAGAAGTAGAGTTTTAATCATGAAATGGGTTGTTAGCTTATTGCCTACAAGTTAACATGGCTTTAAATTAAATCATTTGTTTTTAATAAAATGTAATTTGTTAGTATATCCCAGTTAAATGTGGGGAATTTAAAATTTTGATTTCACTTTGTTTTACCCTCAATAGGTCTTACCCATGAGCTAATTTCTTCAGATCACCATTAATAGGTATATAGTATCTCTTCAAACAACTGAAATAAATTGATTACAATATATTATAAAAATTATATATGATACAGTGTATAATGACAATTATATAATAATAAAGTTGAAGTTATAATTTGCACATTCCTATAATAGTGGAAGAATTACTTTGTTGAGCAGTGGACCAAGTTACATTTACTGTTATTTAAGGCTATAAATATAAACCTATACACATGAAAGACTATTTAACGTACTTCCCTGTAGAAGGGTTTTCTTGAACATCTGGCTTTTTAAATTCAGAGGAATATCCCTTGAATTATTTCGTATACCTCTCAGGGTTTGGTCTCTTCATATACACAGGAAAAATATTAGGAAACAGCTGGAAATAATGAAAGCAGAAAACAGAAACCAGAGATGGAAAAGAACCATTAAAGCAAGTGCTTTGTTCCCCTGCCGCTGCAGGGAATGTAACCGATCAAGGATGAAGAGCAGAAAGAGAAGCAGGACAAGGTAGAGATAATAAAGGTTTACACAAAGCCCAGTCAGCTGATACAGTATTCAATATGGCACACTCCAGAGCTGAAACCCATGTTCATACAGGTTGATTGGCATAACAGACTTCAGGGATCTAAGCCACCACTGGAGACAGGATCAGAGCACATTTTACCTTTAGGTTTTTAAGACATACTGGTTTCACTTGCGGGCAGAAATAATCCCTGTGGAAGTCTACTGGAGGAAATGTTCAGGGTGTCAATTCATTTGTATACCCATGTATTTCTTTTCAAACATCTGGCCAAAGAAGGGAATTAGAAAGTCACTGAATATTTATTGTTCAGATATTTTACTGAAATTGAGGCATTTTACAATAATTTCCTGTGTTCATTCTTTGAAATTATCCATATTGCACACATTTTAAAGTCACCACAGGATTCATTTATGCCATCTATTTTCTTTAACTTGGAGTTCTCGAAGAAGAGTGTACTAATTTTCTGACTGCTAACTCAAACTATCCTTTATTACATAACCCAATAAATACTTTCAAGTATCTGTTGTGAGTATAGCAATGTGTTATGAGCTGGGAATACATAATGACTGGAACAGACACTGCACCTACCCACACTAAAATTTATAGGGGTAAAGAAAATAAAACCAGTGATAAAAACAAAGTGTTGTGAATATAATGACATAGAGGGAGTGAGAAAACTAACTAGGAGGACCTAGCCTCGTCAAGATTAGGTCTCCATAAGCTAGTCGTTAACCATCACTTAGGCTTATATTTTTAAGATTAAACTTGATAAGTAAAGTGAATAAAGCTGTTTCTGGAACGTAGTAAGAGCTCAATATTTACTTGTATTAGTATTACTATTTGTCAAGCTTTGAAGCATTTATTGCTTCAAATGGTGAGGCATATTAGAATAGTGTTAAGAAGGGGAAAGCTAATATTTTCACTTGGCTCCCAAAGGTAGTATTTAAGAAAACATGTGATATCTTCACTTAGAAAGTAAGAAGGGCACATAAGATTTTTGATCCCAAGCTTACCACTTTGGTATATAGTACATCACATACTCCTTAGCCAAAATCTGTTGCTGGGGTTCCTGAGTTACACTTTTTAACTTGATTTCTCATACATCTTTAGTCACCTCCTACAGGTCTCTTTGAATGTTTATAGATGAAGCACTCTCTGTAAGCCATTTCCTGGATCCTTTACTACTCTTCTTGGTGAATTTACACAACATTTCATTTCAGAGAGCATCACTAAAATATCCAGTGACGTTGCATCTGGCCAGGCATTTTTGTCTCAACTCCAGCAATCAGAAAGGCACACTAATAAATCCTTAAATTACCAGAGCTAGCAGAACCAATATTGCATTTTAGAAATTAAATTCAAAATATCACATTTTTAGGAAGTTATAACCTGATTTTATTAATTTAATATAACGTGAGACATGTGAGGAGAAATACCTTTTTTTTTTTTTTCCCCCTTAAATACTAAACTCCCAAAGGTAGACAGAGTTGATGGTCTAGGAATGCCGCAGGCAAATTGTGTGTTACATGCTTGGATCTGTAATTAAAATTAAGGAGGAGATCCATTGGGTTTAATCTCAGGAATAAATGGAGACCAATGCTTAAGTTTCACCATAATTCTATTTCTCATATCTAATTCAAAAGACTTATTCTGTGAAAATGAAACAATTATGTTTTTAAAAGAGAAAAGTTAAATAGGATAACTCCAATTATGGAAATGAGCCAATTAAACCTCATATCTTACTAGGGCCCAATCATGTTTGTTATCTAAGACTATATTAATGAGACTGTTAAAACATAATTTAGATTATCACAGTATATTGTTTGATGACTTGAGTTATTATTTTATGATTTAATGGAATGTTCAACAATTAACTATAAAATTTTATCACTCTGTACTTCAAAAAGGAATACCCCCAAGTTGGTAACAAAACATTTGGATGTAATAAAAGGGTTCAACCCAATCTGCTTTGCACACGGCATACATTTGATTTTATTATTAAAATATCAAAATGTATTTTCCGTATTCATATGCATGAATAATTAAACATGAAAATAGGAATATTATTGTTCATTGGATTAAATTATAGATATGGGAAAAGTTTCATTGAAAAGGATTAGTTGTAAAAGTTTGCTGGTAGTTTTCTTAAAATATGTATTCAGATAATTACAAAAAATTAATTTGCTTAAAAATACTGCCTTTTTTTAATAATGTAAAATAGGATTTTATAGCGTTTTTGGTGAAGTAAATTAATTCAATCAGTCTTCTTTTTCAAACAGTCTCCTGCAAGAGATCCTAGAGATCATGTCATTTAGTATGAATACTTTACTTTTTTACTTCGTGGTTCAACTTCTCAGAAACCTCATTGAGGTTGTAGGCTGTTGGGCTTAATAACTACACTCTGGTATTCATACATCTTACTGTTTAGAAGCATGCCTTCTCACAATACAAGCTCTGTTGTCGGGTGCCATCAACACAGGGCTGCCTCTGTTTGGTGGCCGTTCTGTGATGAAACAGGCTTTTATTCTGGAGTCAGCCTAAAACCCAATGGGGGGATGGCTGGAGGGGAAGTGGTAATTTCCCCTCCTGTTGAATTTCCTCAAGCATGCTATTTAGAAACCCTTGTATCACTTGGCCCCTGTTTACATGTCTGATTCACTTTCTATAACTCCCCTTCTTACATTTTACAGTTCGAGTCCTACACAACTTATAGTTCATAATTATGCTAGGATTTCTCATTTGTTCTTAACAAATCTTATATCCTGTAATATTATCCTATCCTTGACCATGTGGCAAAATTTTGATTAATTCATCAAGAAACTCAGTAGCTGCCTTTTCTGCTAAGTCATCTCTGAATTCTCTAGTACTCTTAAATAATTTTTCTTCTATGTTCTACAGTAAATAAATGATTTACTTTTTTAAATCATGTTGCTTTTATTAGCTTTTTAAAATGCCTGTCGCTTTTTAAGATTTGAGTTCTTCAAAGTTGGAGGTAGGGAATGAGTTTTTAAAATTTTATCCTTAGCCTGAGCAAATTACTTGCACTTTAGTACATGCCCAATAGTATTTTTTTGAATGAAGGAATAGATAAAGTAGAAACTTAACATTTTTTTTCCTCAAAAAAAGAAGTGTCGTTATCTTTTATAGGTAGGCATATGTCTTGCAGTCATTCTGAATAATGAAATAGTTATTGTTTTGTTACTTTTTTCCCATTGTCATCATAACCGTCATGTCTTCGGCAATTGATATTTAAACAATAATTTAATGTTTAGTGTCAACATCACATGAGAGTTACTGTTCTTATAATTTGAAATACTAAAACACATACAAGTATTTCTGTACTCCAAAACACATTGTGGTATAGATCTGATCACAGGAAGCAAAAAATAAATAGACATCTGGGAACAGGAGCAATATTGGGGAAGTTCTGAAAATGAGCTGGTGCTATCAGAGAAGTTTTGCTGACATCTTACCTTCTCAAAGGCTTGGTGAACCATGTTCTTGACCTTAAAATAAATTCTGTCCAATATATAATTTTTTAAACGATTAATACATGTCTTTTCCAGGCTAGCTTATGGGTTACTTATAGAAAGAGATTGTTTTAGTGCTCTCAGAATTTCTCATAATGCTTAATACTGCCAAGTGATAAAAGAAATTTTAAAAATCATCACATTGCAGGAATTGCTTTTTATTTTCTGCCCCTGCATTTTTCATCTTATCCAGGTGTTTTCAAATAATGCTTTTATTTGAAGAACCTAACTATCTCAATATCTGGGTTATTTTGCCTATGAATAAATTTCCCGAAAGATGTATTATTTAACTAATAGACTCCTTATCTGATAATGTATCTAGATTCTCCATCACTGTACTGTTCCTATCTGTCTGTGCTCCTATTTGAGTGCCATTTGACAGCTTTAAAAACTTATGGCTAAAACTCCCATCATCCTTGTCTCGACCGATTCTTCTGGCTAAATTGTTTCCCAAAGTTGGCATGCCCAAATCCTGCGTTTATGAGGAGGTAGTTACAAAATGGTCAAGATTTTAATTTCTAGATTAAAATCGCCTGCTTTTAAATTCTAGGTGCACCTCTAGCTGTATGACTGGAAAAAGTTGCTGAATGTATCCAAGCCTAATTGCCTAATCTGTACAATAGGGGTAATAAAAGTGCCCACTTCAGAGGCTGATGAGATTGAATAGTATTATGCATGTAAAGCTTTAGAATTCTTCTTGATACACAGATTCTATCTTACTTACGAACATCATCCACATCAGATGCCTCAATGTTCTGACAACTGTGCCTAAGGAATCTCATATTGGTAAATGTCCCTTCTCGCTATACTTTCCTTCAAACACATGAACTGACTACCCAAGACCCTAAATGTCTGTTGTCTTGAACTGTTTGTGTTGCTTATTGCTGAACTGCTGTTATTCCAGATAATGGTATTTACCGTTCCTATATTGTTAGCTTTTGTCAGTGTTTTAAAACTCACAATACTATCATGTACTCTGGCAATGACACATTAAAACATTCAATAAATGAAGTCTCAACTATGTGCCACACATGCATTTAGATATTTAACTATATATGTCTAATGCCATTAAACAAATAATTCATGACCTGAGAACAATGTCAATCTCATTCATCATATACTTTTATCCTGGAGAGACTACTTCATAGATAGTAAGCATATATAATCTTTTATCATTCAATACTTATATTAAAATTCATAGAAATTGTTTATGATGCAAACAGTAGGTTTATTGTGCATTTCTTATTATTTTGGATTAACTCTAGAGAGAAATATTCTTATGGTATATGGTTCATTCTTTAATAATACATATTCTCCAATCTCATTTATATGTGAAATCTAAAATAGTCAATCTCATATAAGCAGAGAGCAGAATGGTGGTTTCCAGAGGCTGAGGAAAGGGGGAAATGTGGAGTCATTGTTCAACGGTTATAAAATTTTAGTTATACAACATGAATAAGTTCTAGAGATCTTACAGTATAGTGCCTGTAATTAATAATGCTGTGGTGCACTTAAAATTTTTAACAAGGTAGGTCTCATGTTAAATGCTGTTCTACAAAAACAGAAATAACATCAACAAAACATTTTGGTGGTGACAGATATGTTTATTACCTTGATTGTAGTGTTGGTTTTACAGGTGTATGCATGGGTCCAAACTCATTAAATTGTATAATTAATTATGTGTAGATTTTTGTATATCAATTATACCTCAATAAGGCTGTTAAATATATATATATAACCCATTCCTTAGACAACACTTATATCAGGACATTATATTATACAAATGTATTAGTCCTCCTAAATTCACACATTTCAAATTAAGAATCACCAGCAGTAAAGATTTTTTGTTTCTTCTATAGAGGATTTTGAGTAAATTTTGAGCAATGACAACTATTTTCACTATTAATATGCCCAAAGTATACAACTACATTGAGGTAATGAAAGGAAGCCTAAAAATCAATCTAACTTTGTTTCCGAGTGGTCAATTCAAGGATCTATTAATAATCACTAAAACTCAAAATTCAATTCCTCAGCAAAATATATTTTCTAATATTTTTTATTTTCTTTGTTATTTTGCTGATTTCAAATAATTTTCAGAACTTAACGTGAAATATAATGTACAAATGGGATAGATATAGTCAATTCAATGTTTTAAATGTCAAAACTAGAACATAAACCTGTTTAGCATTTAATATGATGTCTCAGTCTGTGTTCCTACAACAAATACCACAGACTTATATGGGTAACTTATAAGCAACAGAAATTTTTTTCTTACAGTTGGGGACGCTGGGAAATCCAGTCATTGACCCAGCATGGTTGCATTCTAGTGAAGACCCTCTTCCTGGTTCATAACCAGCATCTTCTCACTGTTCCTCACGGAGGGGAGGGACTAGAGGATCTCTCTGGAGGCTCTTTTATAGACACTAATCCCATTCATGAGGGTTCCATCCTCATGATTTACACACATCCCAAAGGACCCACCTACTAATACCATCACCTTTGGGGGTTAGGATTTCAACATATGAATTTTGGAGGGACACAAACATTCAGACCATAGCTTATGAGTTAGAAAAATGAAAGAAAATGGGATAATATGGGTAGTGGGTTTAAATCTGAGAGATAAACTGTTGCTTCCTTCCTACATGGTGCCAAAGTAATATGTCCAGTTAAATGTAAGTGCTAAAGAATTTAATTGTATCACACTAGACTGTGTTTGATTCATTTCTTCATCGTATTTTTTTCCAGCTGCGAATTTCTTCCCAGAAACTAGAAGTCTTCTAGTAGACTAATAACAGTTGACCCTGAGATGTAGAAATAATTTTGAAAATGGCACTATCAGTGCATTTACATCACATAAGAATTTAGGTGCATGGGTAGCAAAGACCAAATTGTGCATTAATATGTGATCTCTACAATGCATAATATTTGTAAATACTCATAAAATTCTGAAAAAACAACATAGTTGTTCTCTTGGGTCCTAAAAATACCCTATAGCCTCACATTATTCCATACAAAAAGTAAGCCTATGTAACAAGGAAAGACAAAAATTAGTATTCCCTGGGAACTAAAGCTAATAATGTTAAGCTGCTTTGCAAATAATGGATTGAATTAGATACAACGGGGAAAAAAAAATCTCAGTGTTTTTACTGTTATTAGTGTGTTTCTATTGGTAAAACCTACACTTTGTCCAGGATGGTCATTACGATAGCCTTAGAAAATTTTAAATTATAATATGAATATATACACTTTAGGAACTTTTCAAATTGGTTGGTCTTACTCCATTAGAATATTCTTTGTAATGTTTAAAATGCACGTATTCTTTTATTTCTCCACATCACCATATCAATTCCACATTGAGAAAAACATCCAACATTTATATATTTTATTAAATATTTTATTAATATACATGTTAATTTTAACTAATTATTTAATACGTAGATTTCCATAAAATAGTTTAATGTTTTAAGTTTTATAATATGACTCTTTCTACAAACTAGAGTATGATAGATTCCAGGATAATATGATTAAAATATGGTATATAGCAAGTCAATAGAAGAACGAAAAAGCTAGTGTTTATGATTATAGTCCTTTCAGTGTAAACCTATGGTTGAATTGTTTTATTATTTAAGTATTTCATATTAATACCTAATATTTTGACTTTCAAAAGTAAGATGGTACTGTTAGTTTCATGTTGCTTCTTAATATCATAAAATTTTTAGAAAATGTTCACTGGCAGTTCCACTGTATAGTACTTCCCAAATATAAATAACAAAAGAAAGCATGGATAGATAAATAGATCAATAGATATTATGCTTTTGTATTTTAAGAAAAGTCCTAGGGGACTTTGTGGCAGAGCAGTTTGCTTGGTTAACTCAAATATTATTGTTCTCAAAATTCATTGGTATAATGTTAAATACAGTAGCACGTAAATCAATGCTTCTAAGATGATTTAAGTGCCATTTTATAGAGCAAAAGCTGTAGACCAAATTGGAACCTTATTGCACTGTGTTTTAACAAGCTTGTAATTACCATTCTAATGTGTATGTCTGTTTTCACATTTTGCAGTGCCCTATTTGCTCTGCAAGCTGGTTTCAGAATATCATAGAAAACTGGCTATCTCACGTTTAGTGAAAAACAAAAGGAAAATAAACTGAAGGTTAAAAAATACCTACATTTATTTGGATTCTATATCAATTCATTATTCATAATTATTTTGGTCTGATTCTTTATAATTTTATTTGTTGCCCATGTCATCACTCATAATTTAAATGCAATAATGAACTAAAAGAGGCATTAAATAACAAAGTATATGCAAATCCACAGTTTCATCAAGTCAGACTTAAATTTTGAAATGTAATTTTGGTTTTCAGATAAAGATTAAAATAAATTCATTTAGTTAATGAGGCTTGGAAACAGCCATTTGATTCCTTTATAAAAATATTTTATATTTAAAACATATATCCACATAAATAGCTAATAATTTAATTTTTGTATAATAATTTATACTAAATGGAAACAAAATTCATTTCACATCTTTATCCCCAGTGCTTGTTGTTTATGTTTATTTTTTGAAATATCATTTCCCCCATTCACATAAGCAGGCTTATTGTATAATTTGCTAAGATGAAACAATCCTTGTAGAGACTAGACTAGATCAAGTCTGTCACCCTCTTTTTGTCTACCTCGGTGCTCAGTGACTCTTCTGGAAACTAATGCTTATACCACTAGGTAAACTTTTTTTTTCCTTTACATTTATAGTACCCAATATTTTTCTGTGGCTTTTTATTCTTTTAAAAAAAACAAAAAACAAAAAGCTACAGCTTATAAACAAACAGGAGGCAAAATCATGAATAAAGCTTATGTAACCAAATTCAATATAAGCTGCTTTTGGCAAGTGTGTAAAGTTTATGATTTCTTATATATCATTTCTACCATTTATGCTAAACTCCAGTAATAAGTGTTTGTGATGAAAACCATTATCCCATTCCAGTTTTAATGTATACTCCATGAGAATAAAATTATGGTTTAAAAAGTTAAGCAATTGAAAATTTCTAGGGGAGTTGAATTTCTTTTAAACTTTTTAAATAAACTTGAGTTATAATTTATTATGTTTTACTTTTGTTATTGGAGTATAATTGCTTTACAATGTGTTAGTTTCTGCTGTAGAATGAAGTGAGTCAGAGATATACACACACACACACACACACACACACACACACACACACACACATCGCCTCTGTCTTGGACCTCCCTCCCACCCCACCCTCCATCCCACCCATCTAGGTCATCACAGAGCACTGAGCTGAGCTTCCTGTGCTTTATAGCATGTTCCCACTAGCTATCTGTTTTATGCATAGTAGTGTATATATGTCAATCCTAATCTCTCAATTCGTCCCACCATCTCCATCCCCCACTGTGTCCACATGTACATTCTCTAGATCTGTGTCTCTATTCCTGCCCTGCAAATAGGTTCATCTGTACCATTTTTCTAGATTCCACATATATGCATTAATAAACAATATTTGTTTTTCTCTTTCCAGCTTACTTCACTCTGTATGACAGACTCTACGTCCATCCACATCTCTACAAATGACCCAGTTTCATTCCTTTTTATGGCTGAGTAATATTCCATTGTATATATGTACCACATCTTTTTTTTTTTTTCTGCGGTACGCGGGCCCCTCACTGTTGTGGCCTCTCCCATTGCAGAGCACAGGCTCCGGATGCGCAGGCTCAGTGGCCATGGCTCACGGGCCCAGCCGCTCCGCAGCATGTGGGATCTTCCCAGACCGGGGCACGAACCTGTGTCCCCTGCATAGGCAGGTGGACTCTCAACCACTGCGCCACCAGGGAAGCCCCCACATCCTCTTTATCCATTCATCTATTGTTGGACATTTAGGTTATTTCCATGTCCTGGCTATGGTAAATAGTGCTGCAATGTCATCGGGGTACATGTGTCCTTTTGAATTATGGTTTTCACAGGGTGTATTCCCAGTAGTGGGATTGCTGTGTCATATGATAGTTCTATTTTTAGTTTTTTAAGGAACTTCCATACTGTTCTCCACACCGGTCGTATCAATTTGCATTCCCACCAACAGTGAAAGAGGGTTCCCTTTTCTCCACACCCTCTCCAGCATTTATTGTTTGTAGATTTTTTGATGATGGCCATTCTGACTGGTGTGAGGTGATACCTCATTGTACTTTTGATTTGCATTTCTCTAATAATTAATTGTTTGAGCATCCTTTCATGTGACCCTTGGATATCTGTATGTCCTCCTTGGAGAGATGTCTATTTAGGTCTTCTGCCCATTTTTGGATTGGGTTGTTTTTTTTTTTGATATTGAGCTCCATGAGCTGTTTGTATATTTTGGAGATTAATCCTTTGTCTGTTGCTTCCTTTGCAAATATTTTCTCCCATTCTGAGGGCTGTCTTTTTGTCTTGTTTATGGTTTCCTTTGCTGTGCAAAAGCTTTTAAGTTTAATTAGATCCCATTTGTTTATTTTTGTTTTTATTTTCATTAGGAGATGAGTCAAAAAAGATCTTGCTGTGGTTTATGTCAAAGAGTGTTTTTCCTATGTTTTCCTCTAAGAGTTTTATAGTGTCCTGTCTTACATTTAGGCCTTTAATCCATTTAGAGTTTATTTTTATGTATGGTGTTAGGGAGTGTTCTGATTTCATTCTTTTACATGTAGCTTTCCAGTTTTCCCAGCACCATTTATTATTTATTTATTATTATTTATTATTATTATTTATTATTTCCCAGCACCATTTATTATTCTCCATTGTATGTTCTTGCCTCCTTTGTCATAAATTAGTTGACTGTATGTACATGGGTTTATCTCTGGGCTTTCTATCCTGTACCATTGATCTATATTTCTGTTTTTGTGCCAGTACAATACTGTCTTGATTACTGTAGCTTTGTAGTATGGTTTGAAGTTGCGGATCCTGATTCCTCCAGCTCCGCTTTTCTTTCTCAAGATTGCTTTGGCTATTTGGGGTCTTTTGTGTTTCCATATAAATTGTAAAATTTTTTGTTCTAATTCTGTGAAGAATGCCATTGGTAATTTGACAGGGGTTGCATGAAATCTGTAGATTGCTTTGGGTAGTATAGTCATTTTCACAATATTGATTCTTCTAATCTAAGAACATGGTATATTTCTCCATCTTTTTATGTCATCTTTGATTTCTTTCATCAGTGTTTTATAGTTTTCTGAGTACAGGTCTTTCGCCTCCTTAGGTAGGTTTATTCCTAGTTATTTTATTCTTTTTATTGTGGTGGTAAATGGGATTGTTTCCTTAATTTCTCTTTCCGATCTTTCGTTGTTAGTTTATAGGAATGAAAGAGGTTTCTGTGCATTAATTTTGTATCCTGCTACTTTACCAAATTCATTGATTAGCTATAGTACTTTTCTGGTGGCATCTTTAGGATTTTCTATGTATAGTATGTCATCTGCGAACAGTGACAGTTTTACCTCTTCTTTTCCAATTTTTATTCCTTTTATTTCTTCTTCTCTGATTGCTGTGGCTAGGACTTCCAAAACTATGTTGAATAATAGTGGTGAGAGTGGACATCCTTGTCTTATTCCTGATCTTAGTGGTAATGCTTTTGGTTTTTCACCATTGAGAATGATATTTGCTCTGGGTTTGTCATTTATGGCCTTTATAATGTTGAGGTAGCTTCCCTCTGTGCCCATTTTCTGGATAGTTTTTATCATAAATGGGTGTTGAATTTTGTCAAAAGCTTTTTCTGCATCTATTGAGGTGATCATATAGTTTTTATTCCTTAATTTGTTAAAGTGGTGTATCACATTGATTGATTTGCGTATATTGAAGAATCCTTGTATTCCTGGGACAAATCCCACTTGATCATGGTGTATGATCCTTTTAATGTGCTGTTGGATTCTGTTTGCTAGTATTTTGTTGAGGATTTTTGCATCTATATTCATCAGTGATATTGGCCTGTAGAGTTCTTTCTTTGTGACATCTTTGTCTGGTTTTGGTATCAGGGTGATGGTGGCCTCATAGTATGAGTTTGGGAGTGTTCCTCCCTCTGCTATATTTTGGAAGAGTTTGAGACGGATAGGTGTTAGCTCATCTCTAAATGTTTGATAGAATTTTCCTGTGAAGCCATCTGGTCCTGGGCTTTTGTTTGTTGGAAGATTTTTAATCACAGTCTCAATTTCAGTGCTTGTGATTGGTCTGTTCATATTTTCTATTTCTCCTGGTTCAGTCTTGGCAGGTTGTGCATTTCTTTGTTTACTTTGATGAATGAGTTGAGTAATTTTCTATGTAGAATGAATTCAGGGATACAAGAAACATCCCAGTGTTCCTTAGATACCCTCTATTCTAACGACTAAAGTATAAAATTATGCAATCATACTTAATATCTATAACCAAAACTTTAATTTAGAACAAAGCCCCACAGATGAATGAAATATCTAATTAGCTTTAAGAGGACAAAGTTGTAAGTGCATGTCCTAGGAAATGTAAGCAGTATAAATTTTGTGCCCATAGAAGGGAAATTGACGACAGGTTAAGGATGAATTTTGGGAGCTGAACATGGACTTGGCTTATTTTTACGGTTAATATTTGTGAATTTCTAGAATTCTTTTTTTAAGAAGCTTCTCTCTCTTACTAGCACTCTATTCCATGAATCCCAGCTGATTCAGTAGCCTCAAACTCTAATATATTTCTCTCATGATAAAACCATCATGCTCTGGACTTGCCTTCCTTCTACCACAATCTGGACAGGACTTTGACAGAGAGCCGGAGCAATGGTCTGACATACTGTCAAAAACTTTGATGAGTCTGGGATTCTCCCTACATGCAAGCTAATCAGTTAACCTGCCATAGTTTCATGGTTGCCAGTGGAAGATACTAGATTCCTAGGTCAGAGACAAATACATTATTACTCATGGTATGAGCAGGTATAATGAACTTTATGTTCATGTGAGTTCCTCTTATCCCCCAAGTTTTATCATTGTGATGCAGAGGTAGGTGGAGGTGAATGTTACATGTGGTGTGAGTTTGTGTTACAGCTGAAGAATCTTGAGCACCTAATAAAGCCCAAACTTTTATATGAGGTTTGTAAGAACACCTGCCTGATCTTTGCCCAGAAAGGAGATACTGTCTTACTGTTCCAAGGCTATTTGTTGTAAAATGTACTTGAAAAGAAGGATTAGGACAAAAGAGGTCAATATCTTATGTTGACAATATGTGGAGAAATACACTCATGAAGGATGGACTCCCAGTACTTGCCTCAGTTGTTTCCCTCTTATTAGGGATCACCATTCTGTGCTGCTTCTTGTTCCAAATCTGAAAACAAGTATTTCATAACTTAAAACTGACCCACTTTCATAGTTGTTTACACAGAGAAAACTAGTCAGGTGATAGGTGATAGTCACATCAAAGAGGAAGTCGCAGTTAATATTGTTTTGAGGTTAGCAATTTAAAATAAGGTAAAATGTAGTTCAGATAATGATAAATCTTTTGAAAAATATGACATGTTGCAAGATGTTCCCAGGTATAGTCTTTTGCATGAATTTTATTTATAATGGCCCAGTATACTGAATACAGTGAGCCTTCCCTGTCCCTGGGTTTCACATCCCAGATTCAACCAACCCAGATCAAAATTTGGTTGAATTTGCAAATGTAAAACCTACAGAGATGGAGGGCTGACTGTATTTCTAGTTACCACAAAGATTTTGGTCAAGTGACCAGTTTTTCCATAAACCTTGCATATAATGTAAAGACCAAACAAGCACCTGAAGTTAGTGATTATCAAACTATTTTGAGTAAAATAGGAAAGCCCAAAGTGAAAAAAACATGAAATAGGTAAATACAGAACAATACTTGGAATAGTATTGAAAACAATGCTCTTCATTATTGCCCAGCTCATGCAGACTATCCAAGTTTCACCATAAAGTAGGCTATCGAGGAAGCTTTAGGAAAATCATTTCCTGAATATGTAGAGGAAAGGCTAGCTGTCCATGTACTCCATTGCCCAACTCCCTCCAGAGTATGTTTTCAAGAAGGGCAGTGCAAAAGCAATATTGGGGCAGAGAGGCTTTCCTGAAAGCTATAAGTAGGCTCTTTGTCTGCAGAGGCCAGGCACCAATTTTCTAGGAGTCAAAAATTTTCTGTGCTTAGTAGGAAGCAAGCAAACAAATCCCAAAAAACTATTAGGTCTTTTCCTAGTTGTAAAGATAATAGTATTTAAAATTGCATTGGAATTGCATGCACTCATGTTATGTATTGTCTTAGAACTAAAACACCAATTTTCTCAACAGTATAATAGCACAAAGAGAAAAAAACGTCTGAGGATGACTAATACATAACAGAAAAAAAAAAAGAAAGAAAGAAACAACAAAAGCAGTAGTAAACTTTTAAAAGGCTGAAAGTCAGTCATTAGTTGTGTGGCATGGGTAGCTCACTTTACTTTTCTGAACCTCAGTATCCTCAGTGCTTCAGCGCAGGGTTTATCTGGATAATGTCTTAGTTTTCTCCTAAAGCACTACAGTGCTTTGACACTGCATGACTAGATCATTTTCAGCTAGAAAATAAATTCAGATCAAGGCATGATTTTAGCTACAACTTCATTTTTACTTAATAAAATTTTGACAATTTTTCATGAGTTGTCTTAACTGACGCTCTTATTCTGAGTTAAAGTACTTCCCTTAAGTAAAATATGAGAGAGGAATGAAATAATTTAATTTGATATATGATACTCAGTTTAACTTATATTTCTCTGTTTCCAGCAAGAACCCCTTAACTACCATCTACTCTCTTACCCTCTTCTATTGCTACTTTGGTTCATTTTCTCAGGAGAGAAACTATGCCGTATAACTACATCGCTTTATAGACAACTTTAACACAGCTTTGAAAATATATTGTTTGGTTCAAACACAAAACTTGCTTCACACATATACTGCTTTGTTTTATGATGAAGTATTAAATTTAAGGACTCCCTGGAGAAATATAAATAAATGTTATCAGGGAAGTATTACTTAATCATTATGAATGCATAATGTCCTTCCTTTTATGTTTACTTAGATATCAGAAATATTTCAAGCAATTGTCACTTTTTTTTTTTTTTTTTGCGGTTCGCGGGCCTCTCACTGTTGTGGCCTCTCCCGTTGCGGAGCACAGGCTCCGGACGTGCAGGTTCAGCGGCCATGGCTCATGGGCCCAGCCACACCACGGCATGTGGGATCTTCCTGGACCGGGACACATACCCATGTCCCCCACATCAGCAGGCGGACTCTCGACCACTGGGCCACCAGGGAAGCCCAGTTGTCACTTTTGACTTGAGTAAGCATACAGTCCTGGAAGACAAGGAATGGAAACTTTTTCTTATGTAGCTGAAACAGCTATTGAAAATACACATGGATCACAAAAACAGATAAAGTAATTTGCTTTGCTTTATTGATTAACAAGTAGATTTTCTGCTCTTTTGGTTTTTCTACAATTCCTTATAAAAATTATAATATGGCAAAATTTATTCTCTGATAAGAAACATTGTTTTAATAATATCAATAATTATTTATCTTAAAAAATATATTACCATTAGATAATAGCCTAAAGCTCTAGAAGAAAACAAAAAAAATAGACGCAGAAACAGGTGGCTATATATGCGCCACATCTTCTTTATCCATTCATCTGTCGATAGACACTTACGTTGCTTCCATGTCCCGGCTATTGTAAACAGAGCTGCAATGAACATTGTGGTACATGACTCTTTTTGAATTATGGTTTTCTCAGGGTATGTATGGAATATTACTCAGCCATAAAAAGAAACGAAATTGAGTTATTTGTGGTGAGGTGATGGACCTAGAGACTGTCATACAGAGTGAAGTAAGTCAGAAAGAGCAAAATAAATACCGTATGCTAACACATATATATGGAATCTAAAAAAAAAAAAAAAGGTTCTGAAGAACCTAGGGGCAGCACAGGAATAAAGACGCAGATATAGGGAATGGATTTGAAGATATGGGGAGGGGGAAGGGTAAGCTGGGACAAACTGAGAGTGGCATGGACTTATATATACTACCAAATGTAAAATAGATAGCTAGTGGGAAGCAGCCGCATAGCACAGGGAGATCAGCTCGGTGCTTTGTGACCACCAAGAGGGGTGGGGTAGGGAGGGTGGGAGGGAGATGCAAGAGGGAGGAGATATGGGGATATATGTATATGTATATGTATATGTATAGCTGATTCACTTTGTTATACAGCAGAAACTAACAGACCATTGTAAAGCAATTATCCTCCAATAAAGATGTTAAAAAAATAAAATAAAAATAAACAGGTGGCTAAGTTTGGAGAGTCAGTTGCATGTAGAGAAAGGAACAAGATAGGAATCTGTAAGTACGTGTCCAGGAAGAAATAAAACCCTAAAAAAAGGAAAACTTTCAACAAACAGTAGCTAATATTGTAAAGAGATGGGATTCAGAATTGAGATGTGCTAGATAGTCATACTGTTCATGGTGAAGCTTTCCATATAACACAGTATATGGCACAGGGACTTTTTTGAAAATGCTAAACGTTGAAAAAATATTTTACAAGATATAGCTCTGGCACACAATGTATATTTGCAACCTAACAGATAGCTAAATTTCTTTAAACAAAAAGTAGCAACGAACCCTTCTTCCCCATATGCTATAAAAACAAACACAAAACAAAACAAACCCAGAAGACTCCAAATAAACCAACAAATAAATTCATGATGACATTGAATAAAGATACCTGTCTCAGTAATTTTTATGGATCTAGTTTTATAAAATGGAAAATAGAGAATAAAAGATAAATATATATCCACATAGAATATTTGGATTTTCATGGAAAAAGTAGATAGAATCAAATCATCTTTAATAATCAATTGGAGAGGTGTTATTTCTGTTCCTGCTAATGGTGCTAATTTATGCAAACACACTTGTATTAGTATAGACTAGGTAACTCCACAGTGTAGAGGATAGGAAAGCTTTGTATCTTAAAACTGTAACATCTGAGATATGTGCCCTCTGTGGCTGCTGGAGACTCTTGTTTTAGCTATAAAACACTTTGACCAAAGGACACACTATTTTTATACACAATTCATTGGCTAGAACTAGTTATTTGATCCTATATAAATGAAAACAAGCAAGTATAATCTTCTCATGTGCTCGGGAGAGAATAATGGATATAGGTATATATTAAGGTCTCTACCATGATGCTCAGACTGACATTAGTTAACAGAGGGGTAAAAGAATATCCAGTGCCAACAGCTGTGCTCCTGGCCTGATAAATCAGGAAGCTAGGAATCTGATTTGTTTCCAGTCATGGTTTTCAACACAGCCACTTAAGTGCAATAAGAAACATTTGGAACACATCATTCTTTAAACATGCAGAAGTTTCATCTTACTATGAAACTCATTAATTTGAGGAACACTGAATCTCAGGTCTTATTCAAGTTGTAACATTACAATGTAAGTGTTTCTACATATGGCTGATGCTTTATACTTACGTAAAATTACTGTCTTTCTTGTTTTAATCATTTTTTCTAATGCCATTTTGGTTAGAAATGATTTATGATGCTTGACTCAAACAAAATAAAATCTTCTTATGGTGAGTATTTAAGTTAGATATAATTTATTAGAAACAACTGCAATAAAAAACAAAGTAGATTTTAATTAAACCAAGCACTTTGGGCAGTGGCTCTCAGATCTTCAAAAAACTGATTCAGAACAACCAAGACAAATGTTAAAAACTAAACAGTCATAGTTTAAAAATATATCAGGTTTTGATACCATTATCTCTCAATATAATTCCATATAATCTGATGTTAGGCATATGCTTCAGTGTTATACTAATGACAGTAATAAACCGAATATTTCCTTAATCTTTCATAGGCAAAAAGAAATTTAATAGTTAAAATAATTTAATATATTTCTATTCTTTCATTTCTTTCCAATTCATAAACATAATTTTGATGATAAAATACTTAAAACTAAATGTTTTCTACTCTGTTACATTTCATACATATACTGCAGAAAACTCTGAAAATGAAAAAAAAAGCTAATATTTCTGTGAAACATTATATTTTCATATTAAAATTTTAGGTTTGAATAAGTTTATAGGAAAATTATTTTAATTTGCTTCATCTAGTCTTATGTTCAAGGTAACAGTTCATATTGTCATAAAGTCTCCTCATTGTTAAGGGATTTTCTTAGATGAATGCATTTATTTGGATATATAAATTCTTTATTCTGATGTGATATTTTTGGTACAAAATGATCTGTGTCTACTTTTCTTTCCCCATTTTCCCTGGAGGATCTCAGCAGAAAGAGTGTTGTTGCTGTTTGTGGATGGTTGAGTTTTGACCAGAGTCCTTGCTGCCCATATTCTAATTAGAGGATTTGGAAATCCTCTCAGACATAAGTTCTGGAAGGGACCATAGGTGGTAGATACTGACTCAGATATGACCATTTTATGTCCGGAAACCCTCAAGTGTGACATTTACAAGATTCCCATCAGAGTTGCCAAAGACTGGCTGTCCCTCAATCCGGCAGTCCCCGGGCTACAGCATGATGACTAGCACTACAGCAGCTGTGAGGCTGGCTTGCCACACTTTTCATGTGGCATGTAAGGCTACAATAAAACCAAATAGATTTAGAACGTTTATTACTTACCCATTAGTTATACTTACTATTTACTGCTTCCTTCCCTAGTTGAGCGTAAGCACCTCAAGAATTGCGACTTAGCCTGAGTCACTGTCGTACACTTGAATGAGTTTATTACCAGCCATATCTCTGAAGGCTTATGAAATTGTCACCTCTGGATTAGGCCTATTATGATGGTTAATTTTACGGTACCCAGATATTTGGTCAAACATTATTCTGGGTGTGTCTGTTGAGGGTATCTCTTGATGAGATTAACTTTTGAATCAATAGACTAAGGCAGATTGCCCTCCCTATTATGAGTGGCTCTCATCCAGTCAGTTGAAAACTTGAATAGAACAAAAAGGCCGAGTAAGAGGGAACTTTTCCTGCCTGACTGCTTTAGGTGGGACATTGGTCTTTTCCTGCCTTTGAACTCAAGCTGAGGTTGGCTCTTCATGAGTTCTGAGCCTGCCAGCTTTCAGACTGGCTGTCCTGGGTCTCCCACTTGCCCACTTCAGATTTGGGGATTTCTCAGCTTTCATAATCA
The DNA here is from genome assembly GCF_937001465.1 of Orcinus orca. NCBI lineage: Eukaryota > Metazoa > Chordata > Mammalia > Artiodactyla > Delphinidae > Orcinus > Orcinus orca. The sequence goes on along the minus strand of NC_064569.1, from coordinate 48,200,176 downwards.
AATGAACCAATTTTTAATAATAAATTCCTTCACATATAAATTGGCCCCATTTCTCTGGAGAACCCTGACTAATACTTATGTATATCACTTTATTAAAAAAAAATTATAATGTCAGTGTAGGGGCTCTGACAAACAAGAGAGCAAATGCCCATACAAAGTGTACAGGCACACTTAAACCCTTTTGATTCTTGACAAGTAGGAGTGTAGGCCTGTTAAGAGGACAGTTTCATGATAGTCTTCAAATCTGATTTTTTATACAAAATTTTCTGTTTTAAAATGTTTACCAAATTTTTAAAAAAATGTGTGCCAAACTTAGATATGGCATATTGATCATAGGCTTATGATCTCTGTAATTATTTGTTTCAAGCTAAAGTCTAATTTTTATATTCAGATTCTTCCCCATGATTCATGAAGTATGCATGCCTTCTGGAAGATTTCCCTTATTGATTATCATAAATGTCAAGGAGAGCTTGAAAGAAAAGGTCTGATGTGATTACTGGCTGCTCTGGCACATACCAAGGTCTGATGTGACAGAGGGGCAAAGAGATGAAGTGTCAGTAATTGGTCATAGTTTATCACATCTGAGGAATCAAGTACAGCCCAGTATGAAATCCTGAAGAGTGTTTCCAATCTACTGGGGACCTCTTTTTATACTCTGGGAATGACCATCCTCATCTTGTGTTTATGATCAGGTCATCAGAAAACTGGTCTCCTTAAGGTCAAGGTTCTTTCTTACTCAGGGTCCCAAAGTTCCTATATCAGAATTTTGAAAAATGATCAGAGTGTACAAGGGGCTACTTGAAGGAAGTAGGTCATAGAGAAGTAAAACTCTCCATGGAATTATAACACATTCAAACATCATCTGAGATACTACTGTATTAGTCAAAAATAAAAATTAAAAATGGAGCAGAGAGAGGAGGTGAATCAAAGGCAGGCATTTTAATCTATAATTATTTAAATTAAAATAATTCACATCCATGTGTCTCTCCTTTGACCAATTGACTTGACAATGTTGTTAGTCACTGAGGAAGGGGGGAGTGTAGAGGGTTTCCTCTCATTTCTTCCTTTCCTCATCAAAAGCTGCTGTTTCTGTTCCTTATATTGTTAGGCTAAGGGAAGAGGGAAAATTAAAGGAAAAGGGCTCAACATACATGGAAAGTGCTATTAGCTCTCTCATCAGTGCTTTCTGTGTATCACACATCCAGATATTGATTCTTTTGTAGGTATTTGAATAATGAGGTTTCCATCATAAAATCTCCCATTTGCTCTGTTTGGCTATTTATAACTCCTCATCAGGGCCTGATATCTTATTATAATATTTCCATAATCTCTTTTAGTAGGATCATTCACAACTCATTATACCGTCCCAGACAAGAATAAAACTTCTGAAGAATCAACCAATAGTATTGCAGGGTCATATATTAGTGTGCAATTAATTGTCAAATGAATGATGAAATTAAGTATAAATGGAAGGTTAATTGATAGATTTTAAAACACAAATACTACAAATACCTGGCAACTGATAGGCCACTCACATTTTATATAGCATATGACATTTTATTTCTGGTTTATTTTTTATCTAGCTGATTTTGTCGACATTAGTGGCTGAAAATCTTAGACACAAATTCGTTTGAAATCTGTATTGTAGTAAGATAACCCATTAAACCATAGGAATGGTTTAATGTTTGCATAAATGTTTGAGAGGTGCATAGGAATGTTTGAGAGGTGCTATTAGACAAAGTATAACTCTGTGGAAATAGTAAACCATAGTTACAAGTCCAGTGTGTAATTAATTTGCTAATTAAAAGAACGCTCAACACTTGTTGATAGAAATTAAAACTCATCAAATTAAAAATCAATTCTATTCTAACAAATACTCAAGAGAAGAGTTACAAAAAAAGTTTATAATAAATTAAGCTGATGTATATATAAAGTGGATACAAATTATGGGTGCAGAAAAATTAGGCCAAAATTACACTTTCCACAGCTCTGACAAGATCAGACATATGTGGGTACTGGGTGTTAAAAATGACCATTTTGTACAACCTTAACTATTTCTTAGAAATTTTGTTTTGGAGCTCTATATACCTTTGAACAAAGTATGTAAATTAGATCTTTGTTTTCCCTAGGAAATGGAATTTAAGGATAAAACTTGAATCTGTCAAACTCTGATGAGCACTGGGTTCATAAAATCATATAGTTCTGAGATAAAAGTCTACCTCATGACAATCCCAAACAATGCATAAGAGAAACTTATTGAAAACCAAAGATTTGTACCTTGTAGAAGAAGGTGGGTGGTCTGCAGAAAAGAGGATGGAACAGCCTCAGAAAAGAGGAGACTGAGAGACTTCTTATTGTACGGATTTCTAATTCCTGCCAAATCTAAATGTGATTTTAACAGGTTTGATACTCTTAAACTAAGTCTTTCTTTTCTTAAGTAAGTTTGAGTATGTTTATTGCAGGTAATATATCCTGTGACATCTCAAAATATAATTAAAACAGGAGATTGAGAAGATAGTTAAGGAATTAGAGATGCAGTCTTCATGGATTTTATGTAAAGGAATTAGTTTCATAAGAATATTCTCACCAAAGCACCATTCAATATGACTTCTCCTTCACTGCCATTGAATTTGGCTCCTCTGAATAGATTTTGGTAACTGAACACTCTGTACTTGATGATACATGTATAATCATTTGAAATGAAATGTTATTTTAAAATAATTTAAAAGGTTGAATATTCTTTACTTTGGTGCTTTTGTTCTAAGAAAATTCCATAAGGCCTTGCATTTTTTTGAGAGAAAAAAAATCATCTTTTAAAATTTGACCTTTAATGTGCTACATTTTTTTAATTTAACTCTCTGAGTTAAAACCTATATGTAGAATAAAGTCATGCTAAAATACTTGGTATTTGAGGCCTGTGTGAAATGCTCATGGGTCATTTTAAAATTTCCTAATGAAACTTACATATTTGGATATGTTCTATCTGTATGCTATCAATCATTTCATGTACAGTCATGTGATTTAACACAATGTGACTGATGAAATCTCTCAGGAGCAGTTGTAACTGACAGAACCTAAATTGATGTTTTATGAAAATGTACTCTGGATATGCCTGAAAAGATGTCTTTGATATGGCATCAGGCATTAACATGCTATCTTTATAACTTATGACTTAAAAGGTTAAAAAGTTCAAATATATCTCTAGAGAAGGCAAGATCTCAAAATAACAGGAGTGATTTAATCTTTTTCCTGATGCTCCCATCTTGACTCTTTTTAAACTCTTTCTTTATATAGAGGAAAATGTTCCTCTATAAAACCAGTCATTTGAATTCACCTGTCCCTAAGTAGCACTTATTTCTTTTCTTTCTGCTCCTGTTACTTGTAGGATATTCTAGATATTCTACACCTCAAACCTATAAAAATAAATTAGTATCCTAACTGATATTGTGACTCCAGCATATTTTCTCTCTTATATATTCCATATAACAATTATATACATTTAGTGATACCCTGATCATACCTTCCATCATAAAACCTACAGAGCTTTTCTCCATAAGTTTCCATGAATAAAAATGAAGGAATCAATTTTCTTGAGAAGATATGCACGTAGCAGAGATATGCCTAGCAGATGACAAAGATGGCAGGGAGGGGAGGATGTATATGTATATGTATATTTTGAAACTGAATTAACCCATGGTTACATAACAGATAGGTAACTGCTCTTTCGGGAAGGTGGATATCACTCAAGAAAGGATTTTTTTTTTTCTCTTGAGAATCTCCATGCGTTTGGATAAGGAACTGTGGTCCTGGATATGAGTATGAGAATTGAGAGAGCTGAATTGCTCTAAATGTTAGATTTGGAAGAAGTCAGAGTTCAAAAAAACACCTTAGGAAGGAAGGCATGAGGCTGAGCCTGAGAAACATGACAGGAGACTATCATCCGAAGTGCAGAAACAAAAGACAGGTATATAAAAATTAATAACAGGTATATGGAATATTTTGTAAATTCACACATGTTGTAAAATGGCTTGTTTTCATTGTGTAGTATCACAATGTGTAGCATCCATTTTATGACTCTGTCACAAATTATTTACCCATTGTGCTGCTGATGGATATTTGGCTTCTTTCCAGTTTGAAATTACTTTTAGTGAAACTGCTATGAACATTCTTATGCATATATATTTATGGACATTATTACTCACTATTTTTGGAAAAAATATTTGTAATAGTTCTCAGAAGATACTTCCAACAGCTGTCCAAAGTGGTTGTAGCAATTTATACTCCTACTAACAATGTAAGAGTGTTTCATCTGTTCCATATCCTCATCAACACTTAGTAATATCACACTTTTCAGACTGAGCTATTTTGATGGCTGCATGAATAATGATGTGAACCATTTTTTGTTTTATTGGCCGTTTTGAAACTCATATTTGCCAAGTTGACTGTTCAATTCTTTTGTCTATTTAATGGGGTTGACTATTTTTTTAGAAAAAGTAATTTCATTAGAATTTTAAATATATTTTGGATATGAGATCTTTTTCAGATATAGGTACTGCTTATATCTTCTCCTAGCATGTAGTTTGCATTTATCTTAACTTCCTTAATGGTGATTTTGATGAACAGATTGATTAATTTTATTGAAGGCTAATTTATCATATTTATTTTGTTATTGACTTTCATGTCTTTTGTAAGAAATCTTTGTATCAAAGGCATAAAGGTTTTCTCATGTATATTCATTTAAAGGTTTTTTGTCTCACCTCTTAGAGTTGATCGATGAGGCAGATCAAGTTGGTTTTTGTTTGTTGTGAGGAATAGTAAATATACAATTTGTCCAGCACGATTTATGGGAAAGATCAGCTTTCTGCATTGAATTGCAGTCATAAATCAGGTGATAATATATATATGTGGAGAGCCGCAGTTCTCCCGTGAGAGGGCCTTTGCGGTGAGCCAAACACATTAGCTCAGCAGCGGAAGACTCCGAGTTCTCGGTACTCTTCAGGGATGAGTCATGTGGCGGTGGAAAATGCGCTCGGGCTGGACCAGCAGTTTGCTGGCCTAGACCTGAACTCTTCTGATAATCAGAGTGGAGGAAGTACCGCCAGCAAAGGGCGCTATATTCCTCCTCACTTAAGGAACAGAGAAGCTACTAAAGGATTCTATGATAAAGACAGTTCAGGGTGGAGTTCTAGTAAAGATAAGGATGCATACAGCAGTTTTGGTTGCCGTAGTGATTCAAGAGGGAAGTCTAGTTTCTTCAGTGATCGTGGAAGTGGATCAAGGGGAAGGTTTGATGATCGTGGACGAGGTGACTATGACAGCATTGGCAGCCGTGGTGAGAGAGGTGGCTTTGGAAAATATGAACGTGGTGGAAACAGTCGCTGGTGTGACAAATCAGATGAAGATGATTGGTCAAAACCACTCCCGCCAAGTGAACGCTTGGAACAAGAACTTTTTTCTGGAGGCAACACCGGGATTAACTTTGAAAAATACGATGACATTCCAGTTGAGGCAACAGGCAACAACTGTCCTCCACACATTGAAAGTTTCAGTGATCTTGAGATGGGAGAAATTATTATGGGAAACATTGAGCTTACTCGCTACACTCGTCCAACTCCAGTGCAAAAGCATGCTATTCCTATTATCAAAGAGAAGAGAGACTTGATGGCTTGTGCCCAAACAGGGTCTGGAAAAACTGCAGCATTTCTCTTGCCCATCTTGAGTCAGATTTATTCTGATGGTCCAGGCGAGGCTTTGAGGGCCATGAAGGAAAATGGAAGGTATGGGCGCCGCAAACAATACCCAATCTCCTTGGTGTTAGCACCAACTAGAGAATTGGCTGTACAGATCTATGAGGAAGCCAGGAAATTTTCATACCGATCTAGAGTTCGTCCTTGCGTGGTTTATGGTGGTGCTGATATTGGTCAGCAAATTCGAGACTTAGAACGTGGATGTCACTTGTTAGTAGCCACTCCAGGACATCTAGTGGATATGATGGAAAGAGGGAAGATTGGATTAGACTTCTGCAAATACTTGGTGTTAGATGAAGCTGATCGGATGTTGGATATGGGGTTTGAGCCTCAAATACGTAGAATCGTTGAACAAGATACTATGCCACCAAAGGGAGTTCGCCACACTATGATGTTTAGTGCTACCTTCCCGAAGGAAATACAGATGCTTGCTCGTGATTTCTTGGATGAGTATATCTTTCTGGCCGTAGGAAGAGTTGGCTCTACCTCTGAGAACATCACACAGAAAGTAGTCTGGGTGGAAGAGTCAGACAAACGGTCATTTCTGCTTGACCTTCTAAATGCAACAGGCAAAGATTCACTGACCTTAGTGTTTGTGGAGACCAAAAAGGGTGCAGATTCTCTAGAGGATTTCTCGTACCATGAAGGATATGCCTGTACGAGTATCCATGGAGACCGATCTCAGAGAGATAGAGAAGAGGCTCTTCACCAGTTCCGCTCAGGAAAAAGCCCGATTCTAGTGGCTACAGCAGTAGCAGCAAGAGGACTGGACATTTCAAATGTGAAACATGTTATCAATTTTGATTTGCCCAGTGATATTGAAGAATATGTACATCGCATTGGCCGTACAGGACGTGTAGGAAACCTTGGCCTTGCCACCTCATTCTTTAATGAGAGGAACGTAAATATTACCAAGGATTTGTTGGATCTTCTTGTTGAAGCTAAACAAGAAGTGCCATCTTGGTTAGAAAACATGGCTTATGAACATCACTACAAGGGTAGCAGTCGTGGACGATCCAAAAGTAGTAGATTCAGTGGAGGATTTGGTGCCAGAGACTATCGACAGAGTAGTGGTGCCAGCAGTTCCAGCTTCAGCAGCAGCCGCGCCAGCAGCAGCCGCAGTGGTGGAGGCGGCCATGGCAGCAGCAGAGGGTTTGGTGGAGGTGGCTATGGAGGCTTTTACAACAGTGATGGATATGGAGGAAATTATAACTCCCAGGGGGTTGACTGGTGGGGTAACTGAACCTGCTTTGCAGTAGGTCACCCTGCCAAACAAGCTAATATGGAAACCACATGTAACTTAGCCAGACTATACCTTGTGTAGCTTCAAGAACTCGCAGTACATTACCAGCTGTGATTCTCCACTGAAATTTTTTTTTTAAGGGAGCTCAAGGTCACATGAAGAGTTGAAAGGAACAATCAGCAGCCCTGTTCAGAAGGTGGTTTGAAGACTTCATTGCTGTAGTTTGGATTAACTCCCCTCCCAACCCCCATCCCAAACTGCATTTATAATTTTGTGACTGAGGATCATTTGTTAATGTACTGTGCCTTTAACTTTAGACAACTTTTTATTTTGATGTCCTGTTGGCTCAGTAATGCTCAAGATACCAATTGTTTTGACAAAATAAATTTACTGAACTTGGGCTAAAATCAAACCTTGGCACACAGGTGTGATACAACTTAACAGGAATCATCGATTCATCCATAAATATTATAAGGAAAAAACTTATGCGGTAGCCTGCATTAGGGCTTTTTGATACTTGCAGATTGGGGGAAAACAAACAACAAACGTCTTGAAGCATATTAATGGAATTAGTTTCTAATGTGGCAAACTGTATTAAGTTAAAGTTCTGATTTGCTCACTCTATCCTGGATAGGTATTTAGAACCTGATAGTCTTTAAACAAGCCATTCCAGTCATGATGAGGTGATGTATGAATACATGCATACATTCAAAGCACTGTTTTCAAAGTTAATGCAAGTAAATACAGCAATTCCTCTTTCAGTGTTTAGGCAGATCATTAATTATGAGCTAGCCAGATGTGGGCATACTATTACAGGGAAAGTATAAAGGTCTGATAACTTGAGATAGGTTTTTAGGAGAATTCATCTACTTAGACTTTATAAATGCCTGCCATAAGTGAAATTGAAATGGTAGAATGGCTGACCACAGCAATGACCAGCCCTCATTTAGGGCCCTGGATGATTTTTGGTCTAATAACGCATGCTAGTGTTGATGTTTTTTGGTCAAGAGGGTATGAACAGGAAGAATTAATGCAGCAGGCTTTATTTTAAATGCCGATTTACATTACTCTGTTCAAGCTGCGTTGAGATGTTAAACTGGCTTACTATAGACTTTGTAAAAATGGCTCCAGAAGAGTAACAAACTGAAATCTTTTGAGATCACACAGGTTGGAAATATGTACATAACTGCACAAGGTGTCAATTCTGCTATACAGTGCAGTTTTAGTCAGTTTTAGTTGCATAGGTTTCCATTGTATTTATAGTCTGTTTATGCTAAATCTGGCCAAAGATGAGCATTGTCCACCACTAAAATGCCTCTGCCACTTTGAATTCTGTGCTAATTTTGTGGCCAGAATGCGGTGATCAAAACGCTCAATCTTTTTACAGTGGCATAGGAAGATGGCAAAAATTTCCTAAAGTGCAATAGATTTTCAAGTGTATTGTGCCTTGTTCTAAAACTTTTATTAAGTAGGTGCACTTGACAGTATTGAGGTCATTTGTTATGGTGCTATTTCAATTAGTCTAGGTTTAGGCCCTTGTACATTTTGCCCATGACTTTTTACAAAGTACTTCTTTTATTGCACATTCAGAGAATTTTATATATATGTCTTGTGTGCGTGTCCTTAAACTGCCAATCTTATTTTGTCTCTTGGAGATTGTTGAACGCAGCTTGTCTAGGAAGGGGATGGGACTAGATTCTAAAATTTATTTGGGACAATGGGAATGATAGTTGGGAAGAAAACTATTTGCACACGACAGATTTCTAGATACTTTTTGCTGCTAGTTTTATGTAATATTTATTGAACATTTTGACAAATATTTATTTTTGTAAGCCTAAAAGTGATTCTTTGAAAGTTTAAAGAAACTTGACCAAAAGACAGTACAAAAACACTGGCACTTGAATGTTGAATGTCACCGTATGCGTGAAATTATATATTTCGGGGTAGTGTGAGCTTTTAATGTTAAGTCATAATAAACTCTTAAGTCAAATTAAGCAGACCCGGCATTGGCAGTGTAGCCATAACTTTCTGATGTTAGTAAAAATAAAATTGGCGACTTTAAATTAAATCATGCCAAGGTTTTGATACACTTGTCTTAAGATATTAATGAAACACTTCAAAACACTGATACGAAGTGTCCAGATTCTCAGATATTGTGTGAGTTTTGTTTCGTTGTGTGTATTTTTTTTTTTTCAGTGAATGTCTGGCTCATTGCAATCCTCAAACATGTGGTTATCTTTGTTGTATTGGCATAATCAGTGACTTGTACATTCAGCGTTAGCATTTGAGCAAGTTTTATCAGCAAGCAATATTTTCAGTTAATAAATAAGGTTTCAAAAATCACATGAGTGGATTTAAACTTGCTGAATGTGAAGATTGAACCTCAAGTCACTGTAGCTTTAGTAATTGCTTATTGTATTAGTTTAGATGCTAGCACTGCATGTGCTGTGCATATTCTGATTTTATTAAAATAAAAAGTTGAACTGCACAGTCTCAAAAAAAAATATATATATATATATATATATGTGGATCTGTTTCTGTACACACAATTTGTTGCTCTATTTTGCCTGGATTTGTGTTTTGTAATTAATAACAGTAAGACCTTAAGCATAATTCTAGCTCCTCCATATTGGTAATAACTGGAAAGATTTGCTAATTTTTAAGGTAGGAAAATAATAATGTGTTTATATACTTACAGGAATGATCCAGCAGAGTCATAAATATTAGTGATTCAGGAGGAAGTGAAAGTTTTCTGGAGCAAACTGATTAAGTGGGAAATGTATAGGTAAAGTGGTTGGCCTTAGCTATGAGAAGGAAAGTTCAAAAAAAGTAAAAGGACTGAAAGTAGGTAGATGTGTGGTGAGAGATTCTCTCAGTGAAATGAGTAGCAACGTCATCAGTTTGATGTGATGATGGGAAACAAGTACTGACATTTGATTTAAGAGGAAAAATTATGAAATAATTAACCTAAGAAAGTGGAAAATGTGAATGCCTAAATTCAATGTAGTCTAATTGCCAGCCCTTTATGGGCTTGCTTGAGGTTTTTGATCATGAACTTAAGATGAAAGCAATTCACATGTTTTTCTCATTTATGTTCACCTGTGTAAATACATTTTAGGTTTAACCAGGATTGTGATTTAAGCCAGTGAGTACTATGAAACTAGAAAGGATTTGAGAGCTTTATGTGAGTGGGTGACTATGATGATTTTCCTTGTGATGTAAGGTGGGTAAATAGGGAAGTATGAGTATGGAGCAGATCATAGACAGCGAAAACCAGAAAGGATCTAAGGATTGAAGAAGGTCCAGATTTATTTTGAGGATTGTTTGAGTTGGGCTATTAGAGGAAATGAGCTGGAAAATAGAAGGTAATGATCAGAATATGGCACTTTAAATTGAGATAATATACACTCTCCATCTTTCCTTGTCTTCCAACATTCACTGCACCACCCTGTGTATACAATTGACTTAAACGTTGTGTGTGTGTGTGTGTGTGTGTGTGTGTGTGTGTGTGTGTGTTCATAAAAATTAAAGGGCAAAGTTTTATAGCTGGGCAAATGTGGTGGAGAGCAAGAATAGCCCAAATGTAATGGCATATGATTGCTAAATTGAACTAATTTAGCAGAAGCAGGATTTATGAACCATACATGTTCATGTGCCTCTTGGGAATTTTCAGAAGGCCTATGGAGGGCAATGCATTTTTCAATAATGCTGCAATAAAAGTTTGAGGACATTTTTTGTATCTCAAAGAAAATAAGTTTTGCTGATAGCTGGGGTACATTTGGAATTTCCAACTGATCCATCAAAGTGAGTCACAGTATTTTTTAACAATAAACCCCAGATGACAAAACACAGAGACAATTAAAATAGTGCTTTACACATAGTAATTATATTATCTGTCGAATGATGTTTTCTAAAAACGCATTGAGAAGGTAGCTTAGTTTCATCTACTCCTCTGCATATGTGTGTCTTCACTAACCCCAAACATAAAGTCAGGGTTGAATAATATTGGGGAGAGTTGTCATCCTGAACATTTTTGCTAGATTTTATTAAATATAGTTTCAAAATTTCATAATTTAATAAAATATTATCATGGTGGTTTTGAGTTAATTTTCTTTGTTCTAAATAATAATAATATATTATTTGTGTAAAATTGGAAGATGGAGAAAAATACAGACATATTGGCTACATTAAATATGAAAACTCAATTATATTGGCCACCAAAATATAAATATAAGAAACAATAGAAAGGAAAAGGACAAATAATACACTAGAAAATTATTTATAACACATATACTGGCAAAGAGCAGCATTCCTAATATACAGTGAGTTTCTATAAATTGATGAGATAAAGGTATACCATGTTATAAAAATCAGTAATTTAATGATTATAGAATGTATTTTGTGTGTGAGCAATTTTGAGATTTTGATTTAATTTTTTTATGAATCACAATGATGTTTAGCATTGCTTTATGTCTTTCCTTTGGGAAGTGCTTAATCATGTCCCATACCCATGGTACTTTTGAGTTGCTTGTGCTCTCCTTACTAATTCGTAGAATGTATTTTTGTATATGTTGATAATATTTTTTCAATTTTGTATCATGAGAATCTCCTCCCAGTTGTAATTGATCTTTTAATTTTCTTTAGTGTATTTTTGCTTAAGATAGAAAGTTGAAATTTAATTCATCTTTCTTCATATGAATAATAGTTTTTTCCATTTCCATTTATTGACAGGTCCTTACTTGTCCAACCTATCTGACATGTCATTAAAATACCAGACATGCACAGTCTCTCATTTCCATTCTGTGGTTCAGTTTACCTATTCCAGTGCCTTCTCATACTGTCTTAATTAAAATAGGTTCATAACAGGTCTTGACATGTTGGATATAGGGCAAGCCCCAACTCCCTGTTCTTCATTTTAGAAGTGTATTAGTTAGCCAAGAAAAACTGAAATACCTATTAAAGATTCCACATACAAGAATATCTATGGAAACACTATGCACAATAGCAAAAAACAACGTAAATGCACAAAAATTGATGAAGAATAAGCTGTTGAAATATTCAGCCAGTGGACTGTACACAGCAGTCAGAATGCATTGAATTAGAGACACTGCGAACACAGTGGTTAATTTTATGTGTATTCTTGGCTTGGCCATGTTGCCCAGTTTTTTTGTCAAACACCATGCTAGATATTACTGTGAATGTGTTTTGTGGGGGAGATTAACATTTACAATCAATTTACTTTAAAGCATATTACCCTCCACAGTGTGGGTGAGCCTCATCCAATCAGTTAAAGCCCTTAAAAGCAAAAACTGGGGTTTCCCAGAGAAGGCATTATGCCTTAAGACTATAACATAGAAATCCTGCCCGAGTTTCCAGTCTGCTGGCTGCCCTATGAATTTCAGATGCAGCACTGCAGATTTGAACATTATCTCAATTTCCAGCCAGCAGACCTGCCTAACAAATTTCAGACTTACCTACCCTCATAGTCACATGAGCCAATTCCTTAAAATAAACCTCTCCCTCTTTATATATACACTATGGGCTCTATTTCTCTGGAGAATACTGAAAAAAATATATGATAAATCTTAGAAATGTAATATATATTCATAAAAGGAAAGAAAAGGACAAAATTTGATTAGTCACAAAAGAAGAAATGCAAATGATCAATAAATTAAAAAATGGTACCTTAGTGGGTAAAAAGGATTATTTTCCTATATTCAAAGGATAAAACAAAAGAAAAACAAACAAAATACAATGATCAATGCCATCTACTAGTGTTAGGAAATCAGGAAAATGGGGAAAATAAATGTTTCATTATATTGCTGGGGATACTGTGAATTATTACAATTTTTTTGGAAGTAATTCTGGCATGATCTGTTAACATTACAAACCAACTTATTTTTTGAACCAACAACTCAACTCCTGAAAATCTATGAAAAAAAAAGAAAAAGAGACAACAGGACAATTACTGAATAAGTTATATTTACTTTACTCTGTTATATTATGCCACAAAGACAACAAAAAGTAGTGATTAGGGTAGTGGGAGAGGTGGTAGTGAGATTATCTGTGTTTTTTATACATCTGTGTATTTTAGATAAGTAGCATTAAGAATTTGAAATTAAATGTAATAAGAATTACAGAATTACTAAGATATTTAAATTGCTTATTTAAGGTATTCATCTAATTAACTAATTGTTAAAGAATTATATGTTCAAATATGTTTTGATGATTTTCCCTATCAATAAAACCTGTAGAAAATATTGCCATCTTGAATATGTATTTCTCTTTTCTATTTGTATTTCTTTCTTACTAACATTATTTATTTCTTATATTATTTAAAAGTTGTTAGTTTCTTTGAACATTCCATTTTCCTTTTTTATTGTCATTTTTTAGAATAAAAGTCCATAAAAACTGAGGAGAAAGAAACAGAAATAAGATGAAAAATTATTGGTTGCTCAGACTGGGTAACGTAGCTACAAACAAGCACCTTGTCATTCAGATGTGTTCTGTTTTCTTTCAGTCAACACAAAACATGTTAAGCTTTCATGACACTGTGACTTCAGTGCTCGTCCATAACAGGTTTTTATGTTAAAACCATATTAGCACTGACCTTTACTTTTAGTGACTAAAAATCTCAAAAAAATATTTTTTTAATGTAAAAACCTGTTTGAAAATGGAAAATATGAACAATATCCTCATATTTGTCTAAGCCCTGAAAGTTATAGAAACACATTATATATGGTGAGATAAGCAAGGTTAAATATACATACTTTAAACAATTTTTGAAAACTGTGACTTACAATGTAAAATTGTTAAATAAAACAGCCCAATTATCTATTAACAACAGATTAAAGAATGTATTTGTAACATCTACGTACATCACTGTTTTAACCAAACATGCTTTTCACTATGCAAATGTTCATTATTATAAGGCAATCTGTAGGTGAGTAGATGTTTCAAATGAAGAATAAATGATGCATTTTCGATGTCAAATTTTAAGTTGGATAAGGAAAACACTGAATTGTGACTAGTGGAAATAACTAAGCCTTTAAAAATTACTAATGAACAAAATATAATAGGAACCTTTTGTTTAGAGCTGAAACATTGCTGTTTTCAATTGGTAGTCAGAGACAGGATTGAGCCCATAATTCTACACTAGAATTTATCGGAATTGACTCTTTTCTGCTCCAATTATCTGATGGACAATTTTCTGTGCATAATTACGCTACCCTTCCCCCAAATATCTAGATTCTTCTTCAGCACTTCAAAATCACATTCATAATAATATCTGTGTGTTTACATTAAAAAGATTAAATTTATAATGGTTATAAAATGATTTAGAAGACTTTTGGGGTAAGGGTTATATAAACACAAAGCAATGTGAACAGTTATAATAAGCCTGATTTTCTTTTCATCTCACACATTTTCCCCTAGAGATAGTCAATTTAAGAAATTGAACAATTAGACTCATATTGATAAATAGATGGCTGAATTTGCTTTACAGAAAAAGCTGTTTTTATGCTTTGTTTCATTTGATAGAGTCAGTGGCATGAAATGCATGGAATTTTATCCTGAAGGTCACATACCAACCTTTTATGAAATTAAACCAATCGTTCAAATGGAGAAAAGTAGGTTTGTGAACAAATAGCTTTGTCTTCCTGCAAACCTCATGAGAATTCATTCATACTGACTCCTTATCTTAACATGTAACACAATCACCAATTAGTGTCAAAGTTACCGGAGCCATCACATTCCCAGCTGCATTAACCTTATGTACTGGTTCAAGGAAAATGCAGTTATTCTTCTTCTAAACTAATCACTAATTTCAAAGTTATTATTAACTAATTTAATCTTTAAATTGGCATAACCTATCAAGCTACATATCAGATTTATTGCTGAAAGGAAAGGAAGACTATTTGGATATATGTGTTAAAACCAAAGCAAGTGGAAAATAGGATTTTTAAAAATTCAGTTGCAGAGAAACCGTGCTTTTAACCTTGTCCAGGTCAGAACCATTGGAAGGAAAAAAAAAAAAAAATACATTATTCATGTCACTGAAGACTAGGGGTAATTTTTCTAATTCCCTGGCATATTAATGACCAACAATGAGTGAGCCCCTTTAGTACCTCATTTATTGTATTAAATATGAAAATGTTTTAGAAATTAGAGAGGAAATTGTTTGAATTAATTAACTGAACTGGTACTCAAGGGATCTAGTACAAGATTTTCAGACAAAAGCTGGGAATTTACAATAATGACATTTCTTTCATGGTTAGAAAATATAGCACCAGTGGGATTTGGAGGCACTCTTAACATTTTAGCTGATGTCTGTTGAGGGCTTAAGAACCCTCTGAAACCATTTATTTTATTCACTGGAGACTTCTCTCAATTACATTGTAAAAGGCATCACATTAAAATAGCCATGAGGCCCACAAATTTCACTATATAAGTGGACTGGATAACTGGCACAATGAAAATTCAAAATGCAAATGGAAACTATTAAAGTAATAGCATCATTTAAAAAAATTCTTTTTGCAGGAAAGGTAATGTGTAGATAGATAGAAACAGAATGGTGGTGTACATAGTTAGTTTAATCACATTGTCTCACATTTCTCTTGTGGGTTATCAGTTGCAAATGAGACTCCTCTGTGCTTAAGAATCCATCCATATGATGATTCTTCAAAGGAATTTGAAAAAGCGTTTGGTTTACCTAGATTATATAAACTTAAGGTTAGACTCAAGTGTGCATTTACTGATTTATGTAGCTATCTATAACATATTTCCCCATTCCTTCATTCAGCTATCAGTTTATCTATCCATCCATCCATCCATCCATTCATCCCCATCTACTCTAACTAGAATGATCTATGGCATATAAAACTATATATGATATCTGCATTCTTTCTAACAAATGAACTATTTAAAAGTGCTAAATGTTAAAGCAGAATCTGCCTTATTGGATCCAATTTGGTAAGCAATACTCAGGCATTTACATATGTCATGATAACTTTATTATCTTTCTTTACATACAAAAATCTAAAGTTTAAACGCTGTTCAGCTCCAAACATCAAATTTGTTCCAGTTTTAACAGTTTATGAACGCCAGAGATTTCTGTGCATTAGTTTTGTATCCTGCAACCTTACCAAATTCATTGATTAGTTGAATGGTGGCATCTTTAGGATTTTCTATATATAGTATCATGTCATCCACAGTGACAGTTTTACTTCTTTTCCAATTTGTATTCCTTTTATTTCTTTTTCTTCTCTGATTGCTGTGGCTAGGACTTCCAAAACTATGTTGAATAATAATGGCAAGAGTGGACATGCTTGTCTTGTTCCTGATCTTAGTAGAAATGCTTTCAGTTTTTTACCATTGAGCATGATGCTTGCTGTGGATTTGTCATATATGGCCTTTATTATGTTGAGGTAGGTTCCCTCTATGCCCATTTTCTGGAGAGTTTTTATCATAAATGGGTGTTGAATTTTGTCAAAAGCTTTTCCTGCATCTACTGAGATGATCATATAGTTTTTATTCCTTAATTTGTTAATAACTCAGAAAGAGAAATTAAGGAAACAATCCCATTTACCATCACAACAAAAAGAATAAAGTACCTCGGAATAAACCTGCCTAAGGAGGCAAAAGACTTGTACTCAGAAAACTATAAAACACTGGTGAAAGAAATCAAAGATGGCATAAAAAGATGGAGCAATATACCATGTTCTTGGATTGGAATAATCAACATTGTGAAAATGACTATACTACCCAAAGCAGTCTACAGATTCCATGCAATCCCTATCAAACTACCAATGGCATTCTTCATAGAATTAGAACAAAAAAATTTACAATTCGTATGGAAACACAAAAGACCGCGAATAGCCAAAGCAGTCTTGAGAAAGAAAAACGGAGTTGGAGGAATCAGGCTCCCCACCTTCAAACTATACCACAAAGCTACAGTAATCAAGACAGTATGATACTGGCACAAAAACAGAAATATAGATTAGTGATACAGAATAGAAAGCCCAGAGATAAA
Organism: Orcinus orca; assembly: GCF_937001465.1. Lineage (NCBI taxonomy): Eukaryota > Metazoa > Chordata > Mammalia > Artiodactyla > Delphinidae > Orcinus > Orcinus orca. The sequence continues at coordinate 48,183,156 of NC_064569.1, read as the reverse complement.
CCCATGCACATATGGTCACCTAATTTACAACAAAGGAGGCGAGAACATCCAATGGAGAAAAGACAGCCTCTTCAATAAGTGGTGCTGGGGAAAACTGGACAGCTACATGTAAAAGAATGAAATTAGAACACTCCCTAACACCATACACAAAAATAAACTCCAAATGGATTAAAGACCTAAATGTAAGGCCAGACACTATCAAACTCTTAGAGGAAAACACAGGAAAAACACTCTTTGACATAAACCACAGCAAGATCTTTTTGACCCACCTCCTAGAGTAATGGAAATAAAAACAAAAATAAACAAATGGGATTAATTAAACTTAAAAGCTTTGCACAGCAAAGTAAACCATAAACAAGACAAAAAGACAACCCTCAGAATGGGAGAAAATATTTGCTAATGAAATAACAAAGGATTAATCTCCAAAATATACAAACAGCTCATGGAGCTCAATATCAAAAAAACAAACAAGCCAATTAAAAAATGGATGGGAGACCTAAACAGACATTTCACCAAGGAAGACATACAGACGGCCAAGAGGCACATGAAAACATGCTCAATATCACTAATTATTAGAGAAATACAAATCAAAACTATAATGAAGTATCACCTCACATCAGTCAGAATGGCTATTATCAAAAAATCTAGAAACAATAAATGCTGGAAAGGGTGTGGTGTAAAGGGAACCCTCCTGCACTGTTGGTGGGAATGTAAATTGATACAACCACTATGGAAAACAGTATGGAGGTTCCTTCAAAAACTAAAAATAGAATTACCATATGACCCAGCAGTCCCACTACTGGGCATATACCCTGAGAAAACCATAATTCAAGGAGAGACATGTACCACAATGTTCAGTGCAGCATTATTTACAATAGCCAGCATATGGATCCAACCTAAATGTCCACTGACAGATGAATGGATAAAGATGTGGCACATATATACAGTGGAATATTGCTCAGCCATAAAAAGAAACGAAATGGGGCTTCCCTGGTGGTGCAGTGGTTGAGAGTCCGCCTGCTGATGCACGGGACACGGGTTTGTGCCGCAGTCCAGGAAGATCCCACATGCCACGGAGTGGCTGGGCCCGTGAGCCATGGCTGCTGAGCCTGCGTGTCCAGAGCCTGTGCTCCGCAATGGGAGAGGCCACAACAGTGAGAGGCCCTTGTACCACAAAAAAAAAAAAAAAAAAAGAAACGGAATGGAGTTATTTGTAGTGAGGTAGATGGACCTAGAGTCTGTCATACAGAGTGAAGTAAGTCAGAAAGACAAAAACCAATACTGTATTCTAATGCATATATATGGAATCTAAAAAAAAAAAAAAAGGGTACTGATGAACGTAGTTGCAGGGCAGGAATAAAGATGTGGACATAGAGAATGGACTTAAGGACATGGGGTGGGAAGGGGGAAGCTAGGGCAAAGTGAGAGTAGCATGGACATATATACACTACCAAATGTCAAATAGTTAGCTAGTAGGAAGCACCAGCATAGCACAGGGAGGTCAGCTGAGTGCTTTGTGATGACCTAGAGCGGTGGGATAGGGAGTATGGGAGGGAGGCTCAAGAGGGAGGAGATATGGGGACATATGTATGCATATGGCTGATTCACTTTGGTGTACAGTAGAAACTAACACAGTATTGTGAAGCAATTATACTCTAATAAAGATCTATTAAAAATAGTTTATGAACATATAATTTACATAACTTCCACATAATTAAAGTATAAAATTTGTTAAGTATTGACATGTGTACATATCCATGAAAAACATCACCACGATCAAGATAATATATCCATCACCACAAAATTTCATCATGAACTTTCAAAATCCCTCTCTCTTTCCTTCACTAGAATCTTACCACCCCCATCCCCAGGCAACTTCTGATTTGCTTTCTGTCACTATAGATTATTTTACATTTCCTAGAAATTTATTTAAATGGAATCTTACAATTTGTACTCATTTGTCTTGTTTCTTTCAGTCATTTTCTTGAGATAGATCCATGTTGTAGTTTGTATCAATAGTTCATTATTTTTATTGCTGACTAGTTTATTACAACTAAAACTGTCATTTTATTAATGACAGTTCATTTTTCCATTCTTTTATTGATAGACATGGGGCTGTGATCAGTTTTTGACTTTGAACATTCATATGAAGTTTTATAAGGATATATGCTTTTATTTTTCTCTTATAATTTTAGGTTTTCCATTTAGGTGTAAGATTCATTTTGAATTGTTTTTTGAATATGGTTCCAGGCATAAATCAAATGTTGTGGGGGGTTTTCTTGCATGGCCAATTTTGCATAAGCCAACTGCTTCAACAACAGTTTTTTAAAAACTCTCCTTTCTCCACTGAATTGCCTTTCACTTTTGCTTAAAATCAATTGATCATGTATGTATAATCTGATTTTGTTCCATTTGTCTGTTTATTTACCAACATCATGCTATTGTACATAGTGTAGCTTTATAATAAATCTCGAAAGCAGGCAATTCTGGTTCTCTATCTTTGTTTTTAATTTTCTGAGTTGTTTTAGCTATATTTGAGTTCCTTTGCTATATTACTTTTAGAACTAGTTTGAAATTTTCTACCAAAATATCTGCTGATAATTGGAGTAAAATTGCATTGAATCTGTAGGTCAATCTGAGGAGAATTTAAATCTTAAAGTTACTGCATCCTCCATTCCATGAACACATATATCTCCCCATTTATTTAGGTGGTGTTTAATTTATTTCAGCAATGTTTTGTAATTTTCAGCATTTAGGTCTTTCATATCTTTTGTCAAAATAGAGTCCTAAATATCCTGTATTTTTTGGTACTCTTGTAAGTGGAATTATCTTTAATCTGAATTTTGGTCATTGCTAATAGAGATATAATTGGTTTTATATGTTAATTCTTACAACTTTGCCAAATTCATTTATTAATTCTAGTAACATTTTTATAGATTCCAACAGATTTTCTACATAATGATAATTTTGTTTGTGAATAAAGATAGGTATGCTTCTTACTTTACAAAATGGATATTTTAAAATTGTTTTTCTTATCTAGTAGCACTGACAAGATCAGCCAGTACAATGTTGAATGGAAGTGGTAAGAACAGACGTTCTTGGCTTCTTTCTGGTTAGGGGGAACACATTCATTGTTTCTGTCATTAAGTATGATGTTAACTGTAGGTTTTTTCACAGAAGCCCTTTAGCAGGTTAAGGAAGTCCCCCTCTGTTCTAACTTTGCTGAGAGAGGGGGTTTTTGTGTTTTGTTTTTTAATAGCAGGATCGATGTTGGAATTTTTTTACATGCTTTTCCTGTGTCAATTGACTCAATCATATGGCTCTCCTCTTGTAATTTTTTAATGTATCAAATTACATAGATTCACTTTTGGACATCAAATCAAACCTGCATTTCTGGGATAAACCACTTGATCGTGTTATAGTATCCTTTATATATAATGTTGAGTTCAATTTGCTAAAATTTTGCTTAGGATTTATCCTTTATATGCAAGAGAAATATTTTCTTGTATCATCTTTATCTGGTTTTGGTATCAGGATGATGTTGGCCTCATAGTATAAGTTGAGAATTATTCTCTCTTCTTCAGTTTTCTTGAAAATTGTTTTAAGTAACCATCTGTACCTAGAATTTTCTCTGTGGGAAGGTTTTTTAAATACAAACTATTTGATAGATTCTAAGCTAAATAGATGATCTACTTCTTTTTGAGTGACTGCTGGTAGTTTGTTGTTTTTGGGGTATTGATCTCATCAAAGTTGCCAAATTTATAGGCATGAAGTTGTTCTCAATATCCACTTATTATCCTTTTAATAGCTATTGAATTTGCAAATCTGCAATGATATCACCTCACTCATTATTTATATTGGTAATTTGAGTTTGACTGCATGAGTGGTGAATATAGTGGAATAAAGTGCACTAAAGTTTTTTAAAAACAATATAATTTTCAAATAGAATTTATAGAACTACATGTATTGAAATGGAAATATATCAAGAATTATTGACAAGTTAAAAAACAATTTTCACAACTCTTTTCAGAAATTATAAACCTATCTAAAGTAAAAAATCTTCTTATGTCAAAAATCTTTCATGTCAAAACATGACAAAATTTTGGATAAGGCATAAAAACTAAATTTTTAAATACTTAGTTGAGTTAAAAAAAAATGAATATTTAGTTAACAATAACATAAAGTTCCCAGGAAATCAAAACAAAGAGTGAAGTAAAAATCAAAGAAATTTAGAAAGAACTGGTGTCCAAAGGGATGTGATAGTCTTAGTGGAGAAGAAACTGAGAGTTTAGATATTGTACATGTAGTGAGTCATCAGACACTAAAAATAGCAAGGTTAGGTTTCCAAGAACTTCAGGTAATGTGATTAATAATCAGAATCTGTGAAATAACTATGTTAAAGTAGTTAAAATCGTGAAGAAAAATTTAAAACTTAGAACAAAAATCATTATCAAAAAAATACAAACAGATATTAAAGAATAAAAAATAAATCTTCCCAAAATCAAAATAAAGGGAAAATAAGTGATTTGGAAGAAAAATGTATACATGTTATCCATAATATAATACAGAGTTTAAAAGTATTAAATATATGAAGAAAACAATTAAAATATTTGAACGACATTACAAACAAACAAAGATATCCAGGAAAAAGAAAAAATAGATACCTTTATAGGGGAGAAGTAAGACTGATAGCTGACCTAACTGAAATGAGAAAAGCCAGAAGACAGTGGAAGGATATTACTAAAATAGTGAAAGAAAAAAACTGCCAATCTAGAATTCCTTGGCAGGGATGCTGGCAAGAATCCCAAGAGAAAATGCTAATATACTAGTAAGATATCTCTTTGAAGAATGGGAAAACATATGCCCTATGCTAAATGAATTAATTCTAGAAATATAGTACTAAGTATTGAGAAAAATTGAGAGGTAGAGTGGTAAAATAGAAGCCAGAAAATCAGCCAGCCGACTAATTTCTGCAGAAAGTTCTGAAAGAAAATCTGTGTGCCAAAGCAGTAAGGGATAATCTGGTGAGATGGCACCAGCATAATTCAGAAGCTGAGTGGTTCTAGTCTGCATGCCAGGGTTAATAGTAGGAGATGCTGTTATAATGGAATCACTGGCTACAGAGGTACGATCTCAAAGTTATAGCATCCAGGTGGTAGTGCTGCTTAAACATCAGAATCAAGGTGGGTGCAATTATTGTAATGGGCAGCATGATCACAGGGGCCGTCATGGACTTGTGACCTGCAGACAACAGTAGGATTGGTTAATTATACAGAGTGTTCCTAGAGGCAAGATAGATGTGCAGCTGCCACGGGTATTGCAAAATTCATGTGATCAAAAGAAATCAGGGATGCATGACCAGAAGGCTGAGCCAGTTCTCAGACCATTAAGTGTTTCACTAAATGAGAGGATATGTCCTGATAAGGAAAGACCCTACAGTTTGACAATAAGTGTATTCGATAGTAATCTCTCCAGTCATTCACAGATGGGACCTATTTACTTGATGAGGTGGTAGATTTTATGTGCCAACTTAGGCCACAGTGCCCAGACATATGGTTAAACATTATTCTATACAATGAGCCAATTGCCAATTCCCTTACATCTTTCTCTGTCTCTGTCTCTCTCTCTCTACATATATATATGGTTCTGTTTCTTTGGAGAACACTAATACATTTGGGAAACTGTTCTTTGGTCTTCCTATTGGGGTTATGACTAGTAGGGGCATAACAGGAGTATTAGTATACTGTACTGGTAATATTCTTTAGATTGACCTACAATTTAGAGAAGGAGTATTTATTTATGAAAATGTACAGACCATATACTTATCATTTGCTGTGCCACTTTATTTTAATACAATTTTGCATACTTATTTTACAACAGAAGTATAGAAGATAGATTTTTATCATGTATCTAATAGGTATTATAGAAAGAGTGAAAAGATAGAAGTAATATTTACACAGTTGATAGCAGAAATATTCCAAGAATATTTGAAAGACATGAATGCTTAGATTCAAGAAACAAATGAACCACTGGGTAGCATATATCAAAAGGAGTGTACATAAGCTTTTGAAGTGAAGCTTCAGGGAAGTAAAAGACAAAGAGAAGATTTAAAAAAAATAAAGCCAATGAAAACAATATAGATAAACAGATTCATTAAACTTAGCAATAAAATCTTAAATGAAATAAAAATATGTATGCAAAAAATTCTTTCAAATCTGTATTCTTTACCCACTCGCCCTTCTCTCAGGCCCAAGGCTCAACTGATATCACTCTACTAAATTGGCACAGTTTAAAACTGTAAAGTTTTAGCACTGGAAGGGACCTGAGAGATCATCAAGTCTTATTCTCTCATTTTAGGATTCAGCCTAGAGATTAAAATATCGGCCATAATCCCAGAGTTAATTTGTTGAATAGTGAAGTCCACAGTAAATGCAAGTCATCTGACTCCCAGTCCTATGCTGTTTCAACTACACCACATTGTTTCCCATTCATATGGGATTTGTTCTATACCACCCAAATTCTTGCTGAAAAAAAGAAAGGTAACATTAACATATTATCATTAGAAGAGAGAGCTGAAAAATTTAGATGAACAAAAAATGAAGCTGTCACCGTGATAAATAATTGAAGATTAACTTTAAGAAGAAAAATATTGAACCCTGGATGGAATGTAATGTAAGAGTAAATGTTGGTTGAAAGATAAGTCAGTCACTCTGTTAGTCAGTAAAGTATGTAATATGCTAGCTGATGATAAGTACTATGGAAGAAAATAAAGCAGGAGAGGAAGATATGGAAGGGGTATTGTGCAATTTTAGATAAAATGCACAGGTTAAGGTCTTACTTTGAAGGTAATGTTTAAGAAAAGAAAAATTAATAATAAAGGAACAAAGAAACTATGGGGATAATTGAATAAAGAACATTCCAAGAAGAGAGTGTTGTGCAGACCAGGGAGAAGGCCCTAAAGTGGGAGAATCTCTGGTGTGTCCCTGGAACTTCCACAAAGCCAGAGGGTCTGGGTAAATTGGGAGAGGAATACTAGGAAACGAGGTGAGAGAATTAAAATCACACCAGATCTTGTAGGAGCTCATAGACGAAGGTGAAGAGTCACTTTTTACTAAGACTAGAATGGAAAGAGGTTTTAACAGTGAATGACACTGTTCCACCTTTGGGAATATAAAGGGCAAGGACTGAAGAAGGAGACTAGTTCAAGGGCACATGTCACATTCCAGGCAGAAATAATGATGGCTCAGAATCAGGTGGTGGCAGTGGTGGAGGTAAGAAGAGGTTGAATACATACTGGATATATATTTTTTAAGTAGTGTTGATAGTATTTGTTGAGGGAGTGTGCATAAGGTATAAAGGATAATTCCATGAGTTTGGCCATGGGAAACAGGAAAGAAAAGATGAAGTTGACACTACCTGAAATGGAGAACCCACAGGAATAGCAATTTGGGGGATAAATATCAGAAGCTCAGTTTGGGGCATTTTATATTGAGATGTCTGCTGGATATTCAAGTAGAGATTTCAAGCAGGCAAAATGATAATTAGACAAGTCACCGAAGTGGAAACCCAATTAAAATACCAATGAGATAGTATTTCCCATTATGGAGAATTGAAAAAAAACCTGACAATTCCACACATTGTCAATAATATGAAAGAAAGATTATTTGACTTATTTGAAATATAAAGTATTACAACACCTTCAGTTAGGAATACGGCCGAATCCAGAAAGTCGCAGAGACTTGGTCCTCATGATCCAGGATTCATTCTTTTGTCTGAAATATTTTGTAATGATATAAAATTAAATAGGGGCAACCTTGGGGAGGAACAAGTTTTAGAATGTGAATGTAATTAAACCTCTCTTAATTACATGGAATTAGTGGATACCAGTTTTTATAAAGAGGAAAGTAAAAAATGTATTTTCAAGTACTATATTTATTTGAACAAAGGGAAATGTTTCAAAGGATACACATGAAATGTTCATTATTGGTTACTTCGAGATGGTAGGATTATGGAATTGGAGATTGTAAGACTGAAGTTTTATTCACTCTATTAATACAAAAGTTGTTAATCATTTAAGAACATTTTGGAATGAAAGGTAGATTTTAAAACATTGTATTTGCAACATAATCACTTAAATTTTAAAAAATAATATTTATTGTGTTCCCCTTGCTAAAAATATAGCTGAAATAGATTACAAACAAAACAATATGAAGTATTGCTTGTAAATCTGCTAAATTTATTTCATATGACTAGCAAAACTCATTCCAAAAGTATGTTAATTACTAGAAGCAGGATAGATTATTTATTTGACATGTTTATGTGACAGAAATGATCATTATATTCTTAAAGATCTATCAAGAATTTTGTATTATTTTCCCAATGAAATCAAATTTAGATTTCATTGAATAACACTGATTGAGCACCTAGGTCCTAAGGGATGTTTTTGAAAAGAATCTTCTCTATTTGATGTCTTACCAGAACTAGATTATTTATAAGGAGACAGATTCAATAATATTATATATTAAATTTTAAAAAGGAAACAGATTTTACTGTCCTTCTCTTTACAAACATGGGTAAAGCATTCCATTGCCAGAGTTGATAGAAATTCACTATGCTGCTACAAGGAAAAATTTTGGTCCGTAGCACTTAGAACTGAATAAAACATCATAGTCTGAGCAGTACCTGTACATGAAAGGATAAGCCAGGAAAATGTCACCATCTACTTTTGGGGGAGTCTGCCAGTCAGCAACAAATGCACACCAGGTAAGACTGCATGACTCAGTGAAAGCTCAGTGAAATGATGGCCTATTTTTAGCTTAGCTTTTTGCTCCATTTAAAGAGGCATGACTGAGTTCTGTGTTCATGTTTTCATAAAATGATGGCTAAATAGCACCAGCTAGAGCCAAGAACAGAGAAGGAAAGTATCCCTGTATGTTCCTATGTGTTGCTGCCAGCAATGCCTCTGCTATTCCCAACTTGGACCTATTTTGAATAAATCCTGCCAAATATTCAGAACTGTGCCAGACTAGATAGAAGCTCTTTTATGAACCATTGACCTCTCAGACTCAGGATTATATCCATGAATGACTAGACCTCTAAGGCAATATCCTTCCAGTACTGTGGTGAGAGAAGAGAAATACTGTCATATCTAGGAATCAACAAAGTGGAAGGAATTCAAAAAGTCATTTAGTTTAATCACACTATAATTTATATTTTAAAGACCACATGAAGGAAAATATCACACTAGTGTCAAATCTACTTGGCTATATTCTTTTGCCCTATAAATAGTAAATAGTCATTCTGACTTCTTACAAATAAGAGAAACTTTCTTATTCTTGGTCAAGAAATTGTTAGAGATTATCTTCTTAATTATGATCTATTTCTCCCAATCAGTGTTGTAGGATTCGATTCTTTTATCACATCTATTTTCTAAACGAGTCTCCTAAAGTTATGGACTAATTCATAAGTGTGTTTGTAATTTTTTTTTAAAAATCCATCAATAATATACTTCACACTTAAATACTATGTGGTAATTTTTAAAGAATGGTAACATTTTATTTTAAACATACTGAAATATTTTAAACACATTGAAATAGTTTATTTTTCATCAACCTTATAGGTAAAATGTATCTTTAAATTAATGGTGAATTTTGGTTTTTGTTACATTTATGGAAGTTTTCTCTTTTACACTATTTTCATTCCCTTGTAAATTCTAAGTGTGAACCTCAGAATTAGATTAAACCTGAGAGTTACCTTCAGTAGCATTTCATTGAGTGACTGCACTTTGTTATGCACTGGGCTATGCAATAGGGCTGCAACCACTAATAAGTTATGATCATTGTGTTTCAGTGAAGAATAGTATGATTAGAGAGATAAACATGTAGCTAAGTGTTCAAAATCTCAGTTGCTTCAGTGGACAGTGAGAGACCATAAAATGAGTAGAATATAACCACTTCTTTCATCTACTTGAAAAATTTTTTGAGGACCATAAGTACATTCCTGTTTTCTTCCTTTAGAATAAAAGAAGTTCATTCACCTTTTCTTCTTTTGGAATGCCATTATGCTATTTGAATTTTGTTGTGAGGAAATAAAATGTGACCTTTCTTTTTTTAAATTTTATTGAGTATAGCTGATTTAAAATGTTGTGTTAGTTTCAGGTGTACAGCAAAATGAATCAGTTATACATATATATATATATATATATATCTCCACTGTTTTTTGTTTGTTTGACTTTTCAATATTATTCAAATTAAAGTACTATTTAGATATCAGGATGGCTGGCGATGGCAATCGTATCAGCCAAATATAAAGGTACTCAAACTCAGACATTTTAAAAGCATCATCATGAGCATTCGTGGTTGAGCTAACCAAGAGAAGTACTTGGGTTTCAGATTGATACGTATATGTAGCCATTAATCTTGTATGTCCAAACCGAGCTTGTATCTGATATGTGACCTGCTGAGATATGGCAGGAGGGTTGGAGGGTGACAATAGAGTAAAAGTGAGCTACACTGAAAACTTGAAAGAGAAAAGAGGGCCTGCGCTTACTCTGACAAATCAGCATTTTTACAGTGGTGTTTTCCAAAGCATACTCTATTTCCAGCAAAAGTTGAGATGTCACAAAACGTTACGACATGTAGTTTCGTGGTCAAGTAACTTAAACCTGCATTAAACAATCTTGAATAGTTTTCTTTAGAGCAAGATTGTAATAGGTATTTGTTATAATAATTTGAAACAGAGCAACGACTTGGACCATGGTAGCAAAATAAACTAATGGTCGGAAATATTAAACCAGCATATACTTTGAAGTTAAAAAGAATTTCTGATGGATTGTCTGGAATATCAGAAAAAAAGAGGCATGTAAAGTATGGCTCCAAGAAGTTTCCTCCTGAGCAAAGGGAAGGATCGTATGTCATTTACCATAAGGAAGAAGGACAGAGGAAAGATTGGGGGGATAGGACAAAAGAGTTCATTTTAGAACATATTAAGTATAAATTGTGTGTAAGGCACCCAAGTGGAGGTGTCGAGTTGTCATGGATATGAGTCTGATGGTTTGAGAGAAGCTTGTGGTACAGACATAAATTTTGGTGTCGTTGGCATATATACACAGTACTTAAGGCCATTAGGTGATGGGCTCTCCCTCCCCTCTGTCCTTCCAGAAATGAATATGGACAGAGAAGGGGAGCAAAAGGACTGAATCCTGAGGCACTCCTATGTTTACAGACTGGCGAGGAGCAAACCTAGGAAGAAAACTGGGGAGAATCAAAGAGAGCTGCCTCCCAGCAGCCAGATGAAGAAAGTTTTTTAAAAACAATGGAATGTTGAGACGAATATTTGGTAGGGTTAATAGTTTGTGGAACAAAGTATAGGCAAGTCTTCTGCAGTTCAAGAAGAAAGTTGATTATTAACACAGTTATTACAGCTTGCTGTGAAGAAGCAAATTTTGTAGGAAGAGCTGGGTGACACTGTCGGCACGGTAGCCACATAAACACATCTTCCCCTTATGGTCAGGGTGGGCGCAGTAGAGCTAGGGAAGCTAGCAGAAAGAATGGGGAACTGATAAATCCAGGAAGACATCAGTCAGTAATAAAGATTGTGTTGAAAGGGACCCAGAGAGAAGTGATAAAGCTTTCCAAACATGTGTGTTTATGTAACATTTTCCCTTTGTGCATTGTGACACCTACACTTACCCCACTGGGTTTTATAGATTCATCCTTTTCTTCCATTCTCAGGAAGGCACTGTTACATGTCTATCCACATGAAGCCTATGTTAACTTTTCCATTGCTTGCAGAGGGGGTGAGGCTCCCCTCACTCCCTCTGCCCAGACACATACACCTGGTAAAGGATCCAGGTTCCTTGACAGATGTACTCCATCTTTGCTACAGTTAACAGGGAAAGGTAATTATATAATTTATATTTTCTTTTGTCAAAGAGAAAGATGAGCTATTTTATGTTTAATTAACATGAAGATTATAGAAAATCAAATATTATATAATGGATAAGTATATCTAATATAATAATTATATGTCATTCACTTTGGGTATCATGAAAGATCATTTACTTGAGTAACACAATTGTGTGGTCTGAACTTTTTCCCCATGACATACATGAAGATGTGAAAAGGCAAAGATGACAAAAGATTTCTATTAAAACAAGTAACAGTTGTATTTCATCATGTAAAAAATTAAAAAATAGCATTTTATATGCAAAGCAAATATAGTTTCTTCTTCTATGGATATTTATGTTAAGAAAACTCAATTCTAAAGCAGTAGTGTGTTCTGTAAATGCTGGGATTTTGTTTATTTTCTGGACTATTACATGTGTGAGGCTATTTAACTTTTTTTAATAAGAGTTTTTTTTTAATTTTATTTTTGGCTGCATTGGGTCTTCGTTGCCGTGCAGGGGCTTTCTCTATTTGGGGTGAGCAGGGGCTACTCTTTGTTGTCGTGTGCGGGCTTCTCATTGCAGTGGCTTCTCTTGTTGCGGAGCACAGGCTCTAGGCGCGTGGGCTTCAATAGTTGTGGCATGTGGGCTCAGTAGTTGTGGCTCGCGGGCCCTAGAGCGCAGGCTCAGTAGTTGTGCTGCACGGGCTTAGCTGCTCCATGGCATGTGGGATCTTCCCAGATGAGGGATCGAACCTGTGTCCCCTGCATTGGCAGGCAGATTCTTAACCACTGCGCCACCAGGGAAGTCTGAGGCTATTTAACTTTGAGAAACATCCTTCAGGCTGTGTTCCAAAGTGTAATAACTAGAATTATTTATATTTATAAAACAACAAATAAAATTTTAGTTAAGCTGCAGTATATTAGAAGGATATCAGAATGCCCAGGATCTGGATATCTCCCAGAATGGAAAAGACAATTCAGTTCCTATTTTTTCTTGCTTTCTTACAAATATGGAAGTTATATATGATCTTGGAAGTAATCAACATTTTTCTAACGTCTGCCTTATATTGACAATTACAATTTCCTAGGCTTTTTATTGACAGGTATATTTCAAAGCATAATTTATTAAACACCTAGAGAAATAAGCACATATTTGTTGAATTACTAAATAAAAAATAATAATGGGGAAAAATGAGCACTCTGAAAAGAGCTTTGCTCTGTCGACTCATAGCCATATTCTTTTGCTGTTTGGATCTTCTTCCTTCTGGAGAGAAGTTGCTCTGAGAGTGAGTGAAACATAAGATGGCATGAGTTGCTCATGTAGGAGGTTTCCCCTCTGATTGATTGTGACATTCTCTGGTCTGTGGGCTGGCATAGTCACTTGATAACCTCTTTATTCCCTATAGATATCAAATACTTCCCCCAAGAAAGATAAGCATTCTGTTTAGTAGCCTTAGCAAGGGTGTATTAGCTCCCTAGGTATCATTTTTATGTTTTCTTACTGTAACACATAATACATCAGCATATTGTGGGGTCAGGGCAGTCCATTTACAATTTTAAACCTTGTATGTGGAGTGATAATTGTGAAAGTTATTGTTTGAAAAAGTTGATTTTTCATATGTTCGTCATAAATATATAAGTACTCAGACTAATTATTAACTTTTAAAATAACCTTCCTTCTATAGTCATGTCTTCATTATTCTGCACAGTGTGGTTCAGCTGAAACAATAAATGAATACAGATGTTATTATAGTGTTTCTGTCATAATATAACTTATTCATATGTCGTCCAAAATATTTTTACATCTTTAAAATCTGTGAACTTGCTTAAATATGTCTTTTTCTCTCTGTCCTCCTCTCCTCATCCTTCTCTTTCTCATCCTTGTCTTCTAGTCCTTCCTTCCTCTCTGCTTTATATCTGACATTTAGATTCTTCCTCTTGACCTATTAGTGGCCCAGTATTTATATAATTTAAAACACACATAAACAAACAAAAGAAATCTAAATGAACAGAAACATCTTATACTCTCTATTCACCTGGATATTTTTTTTTCATCCTTATAGTCTTGGCTCTAATAATACTTATGTACTATACGTATATACATTACACGTGTATTGGGGGTAAATGTATTTTAATCATGTGTGCAAAACCCCATATATATATGTGTATATATATGTGTGTGTGTGTGTATAAACATGTATTGATTGGAAGTGATAAAAATTAGAGTAATAATTCCATATATTCCTGAAATCAAATGCATACACTATAGAGAAAAATTGATGATTGATTGTAAAATTTCCATATAAGTTTCCAGTTTTTCCTCACAGGGAAAACTGAGAAAACTCTTGGGATAAGTAAGAGAATAGTATCTTTTATGGTATTTTCTTTTATTATCTGCTTTCTGTTAATCCTTTGCTGTATGTCACAGCCATTCTTGTCCCACATCTTTTCTACTGGAATTGTGTGTGTTTATTTTTAGGTCACTTTCTACGTTGTTTTTAAGCTTTGTGCCTGCAAATACTCAAAGTTTTCTTTAAGTGTAGTCTTAAACAATGGACTCTCTAGAAAAGTTTCTTCCTGCAACTATATACCTGAAAATATTTGCAGTTACTCCTTGAATGAGTCAGTTACCATCTCTTACCATCAGTTCCCTCATCTGTATGATACAAATAGCATATTTAACTAGGGGTGAGGATTAGAAAAAATTAATATAAAGCCCCAGAAAAAAAGGAGGTATTCAATAAATAGTCACTATCTCAATTATTAAAAGAGCAAAGGATGTGGAAAATGGAAGTTGAGTTTTACATAAGTGACTTTGTGGCAAGTTAATTTGCATTAGAAATGAAGAGGGTTTTTAGTACGCAGATTCTGATATAAACATCTGTAGTTTCTTAGGCTTCAACAAAGGCAAACTGTTTCAGGATGAATTTCTGCTGTTCAAAGATGACTTCTAAAACATTTAAATATTGACATTAGTTCAGGAGCGCTGGGTAGATGCATCCCTTTGGAGACATCAGTGGGGCCTTCATTTCCTCCAAAGAGTTTAAGCCTTAAATATTTAAATGCAGTTAAATGATTTAAAATTTGAAGAGGAGAGAATTTTATTTTTTAATGATGTGCACCACTTAGTTTACTCTATTTTTGTATTAGTACTTACTGCAAATTCCCCAAACACACTTAGTTATCATTTCTGGATCTTTTCTCTGGTGATTTATAAAAGTAATTTCCAAGAGATCTCTAGCAATAACTTTCCTATGGGGCACAGGGTCTATGCAAAACATATATATATGCGCCAGGGTGATTCTCAGCAAACTATCTGATGGAGGCAATATTTTTTTAATTTATATCTCTTTTGCAGTCCAAGGAACTCTCGTTGTGGAGCTGTTTGAGGTCTGTTCATTGCGGGAGGTCCCCTGGATCTGGGGTCATTTATTGAGTACCTATTACGTGCTGGCGTTATACTTGGGTCTCATTGTTCATTAACATAGTAAGTGTTCGGAGAGAATTTGCACAGCATATTATGAGAACCTATAGGAAAATAATCTAATCAAGATTGAGGGAAAGGTTGAGCAAAGGTGGGCATGAAAGCCTTTATGGAAATAGCCCTCAGTTACATCTTTTTTTTTTTTTTTTTTTTTTTTGCGGTACGCGGGCCTCTCACTGTCGTGGCCTCCCCCGCTGCGGAGCACAGGCTCCGGACGCGTAGGCTCAGCGGCCATGGCTCATGGGCCCAGCCACTCCGCGGCATGTGGGATCCTCCCAGACCGGGGCACGAACCCGTGTCCCCCGCATCGGCAGGCGGACTCCCAACCACTGCGCCACCAGGGAAGCCCTACATCTTAAATAATGAGTAGAGTTCAGTTAACTGACAGGGGATTTGTTGAGGCAATGGAAACAAAAAAAAATTGATATAGCTAAATAATGATATGTAAATAGAAAACAGTGATTAAAAAAATAATACATGACTAAGCAAAGCCTAAATTAGCAAAGATTTTAGAGTCCATGCCAAGAACATGTATTTTATTTTGTTGCAGATGATGGTAAATCACACTGTAATATTTAAAGAAGGTTGAAAATATAAATTTGTGTCTTTCTCATTCCTATCCCAAAATGCATGGCTGCCCCTTTTAATAGTCAGGCATATCCTTTTGGGAAATAACTTCTTAAACTATCTCATATGAAGTCGCTAATGGGACATTTCTTCTTTTAGTGATGTTTGTAATTTAACATTCCCAGAGGTACACTGTCTTTGCTCAAAGAAACAATTTCTATTGGTGAATAATAAATGTACCATAAAAGAAATGTAGGATTATTATTTGAGATAAGACAAACTGTTCTTTCATTCCTCAACTAAAATCCATCCCTACCCCATTCTGTGTCTACCCTCTTGGTCTATATGAAATCTATATGATTTCACTCTGGTGACCACCACGACTCCTTCACTGATTGCAGAAGATGCTATATTCTGTGTGCATCAATCCCTGACTTCTTCCCAGCTCCAGCTACATCACAAGTGCTTGGTTTGTGGTGTGTCAGTGCTGGGAGGTAGAGGACAAGTAACTCCAGGATGATGCCACTGCATAGCAGCATTCTCCATTGAGCAGTCAGCCAGAGCAAGTTCAAAATAGATGGCAGCTGCATTACTGTCACATTCGGGGTGGCTCTAAAAGGTAGCTAAGAGAAGTTTCCTAGTGGGTAGAGCTGTAAGTGGTATACCTGGTAATCCATTTTGTGTGCAAAGAGAAATGGGCTAAGATAACAATATGTACAGGTTCCTGGAAAGTGGTTAAAGGCAGGAGGCTGGGAAGAAAAATGGCTGGAGGCTTAGAGATAAGGGAATTAGGGTATAGGCATGTGAGCAGACATATGGGCATGAAGTATGAAGATATTGTATTTACATGGTAATCTCTCCCAGAATGCATCCATCAGATAGTAGATACTCAGTATCCAAAAAGAATTAACATTAGCTTATCTTCATTGGCTATCTCAGATCAGGTATAATAGCACACAAAGTGGCCACAGTGGCAGATATGTAGGGTATGTGTGGGGTCACTAGCATCGACTCTCATTTACTGAGATGAACATGGCTAATGTCTCTGAATATTTAGCGTGCAAGCTATAGAGACAAATGGTGATCCCCTAACACAGCATCATTTCTTAAGGATGACTCAGTTACTTGTTGGCTGTTAAACCCCTCCTGTTTCAGAAGGGCCATCAGTTTGTCCTCAGAGAGATAGATAACCTCTTCTGGGTATGGGTTTGCCTTTTCATCCCACAGAACCTCAGTCAGAATCTCTACTGAGGGGCTAATTAAATAACTGCTTTTACAGGTACAGAATTCCACATAACGTAGCATCTAATCCAGTGGCCCGCTACACACAAAAAAAGATATGAGAATAGACTATGGCTAGAAGATGCACTGTTTGTATTATATATCACACCGTCTAGATGCTGTTACCCTAACTGAGTGCTAGAATACCCAACTGGAGACACAGGTGAAGCACCTACTGGGAGGCAATATTCTGAAAGATGAGGTGCCCTCAGAATTCAGTATACATATTAAACCATGGGTGTCTATAGTGTGCTGTATCTCAAGAAGTAGAATCCATGGGTTTAGGAACCAAGTGGCAAAAGCAGTGCTGGCTACACTTAGCAACGTTTTTAATGATCACTGTCTGGGAGGAATGGATCTGTGGGACGAGTGGTAGACTGTGGCAGCAGTGGAAATGTGCTGTTCAATCTCCATCAAAGAGAAATGGCTGCAGGGAGCATAGTTGATGACAGACCTGTTACCATCCTTGTGAAACCACCATAATGTTCACATAAGGACCACACTTTCACCAGGCTGCTGTCAGCCAGTGACTGAGCATGGCAGGGTACCAATGCTAGCCCCTGTTTGTGGGACATGGAAATCCTCTAATGTCCACTTTGGCTCTGGAACTCTCCCATTAATCTGGCCAAAACTTTCTTAGAACTGTCCAGTAGTCTGAGACTCTCTTGCCCAATCCTGTCTTACACTGTTGTCAGATATGCATCATAGTATGAAGGCTCTCCCAGTGTTCTTCCTCTACTTTATTCTTAACATATCACCCAGTGAACCTCCTGCATTTCTAACCCCATCTCGGTATCTGCCTCTCCCAGGACCTGAATAAACACAATGATCAACTGCTGAATGTGTTGATCATCTGTGATGTGTCAAAAGAAGCTCATAAAGCATGCCTCATTTTACATTTTAATATATGACTGCAAATGTGTTCACTGAGATTACAATCGTCTTTTCTCTCACAAGTTTCCATTTGCTGGAAAGCACTTCTTTTCTTTTAAAAGTGGTTACCTCAAAGTTGTAGATAATTGCAATAAGTATGTTATAGAAAGTGCCAGAAGTTTCTGGAATGTATTGTTGAAGAGTTAAATGACTTGTGTAATAACAATTAGGTAAGGATTTATATAATACACAGTATAGTTGATCAGAATATGGCTGATGCAACACAGACCAATAAAATGTTGGCTGCACTCAAACTGCCTGGGACTCTTCCAATTGGCATATAAGCTAACTCTGCTAATTTTTTTTTCCACTTTATTTTTAAATTTTTATTTCTGTTAATTGGAGTAAAATTGCTTTACAATGTTGTGTTAGTTTCTGCTGTATAATGAAGTGAATCAGCTGATAACCCTGCTAATTAACAGTAAACTTTTACTCTCTGGGTCAAAAGGCATTGAGTGAGCTGTGGACTGCCAAACACTGATCCTAAGACTACTCCAATCCCTTATGTTGACATCCACAAACAGTGGTCATTTGGTGCACTTGCTAGGACTGAGAAGTGGTCAAAGCTGGGGGTTTGGGGAGAGAGAAAGACACAGCCAGGGAGAGAGAGACAGAGATCAATCCATTCCTTGGGCCAAGTAACGCATATCATCCAACTCCCTTTTCCATGTCAGAGTCACTGCTTAGCACGTTGAAGAAAAGCAAATGACAGCTGTGTTGGGTCACAACCTGGGAGCTTCCCAGGAGTAATCTAAAACCAGCCTCTGGGGACTTCCCCATCTGTCCAGTGGTTAAGACTCTGCACTTCCACTGCAGGGGGCATGGGTACAGTCCCTCGTCAGGGAACTAATATCCCACACGCTGTGTGATGTGGCCAAAACAAAACAAAAAACAAAACAAAAAATGAAATAAAATAAAACTGGCCTCTGGACTCACAGAGGGCAAGGAGAGACTGAAGGAAGAGGCAGACCACTCTAGATTAGTAGGTGGTAGGTTTAATAAGGAAGCTTGTCTTGGGTGTCTGTAGGACAAGTAGTTTTCTGCATCCTCATGCCAGAATCTTGTAAGTTTATATAGAGGCCTTAACTGGGATCAGTCACGTATTAAGTCCAGATGGTCTCAACAACACCTTAATCTCTCAAGACTGTGTCCTTGGAACAGCTCCCACTGCAGGAACAGTAGACAGAATGTACATTCCAAGGATGGGAGAGGGGGTGAGGAGCCTCTGATTACAGGTCCCGCTTTCAGGTCAAACCAGTGGTCATGTTTTTTTCAGTGACCTCCCCCAGCAAAGTGTTCCATGGGAGTAGTGTTTGTTTTCTGCTTCTCAAGCTACTGTCTACTTCTTGACATCCTAACCTCCATCTTTCTGTTGACCTCGAGGTGTTGTTCACCAGAATAGTGCAAGTGGATACACAAATTGTACTATACTGCTATAATAGGATACTAATCCACAAATAAAATTAAATATAATTACACATTAAACTGGATAAATATCACAATATTAAACAAAAAACAAGTCAAAAAGAAAACAAGTCAAAAATATCATGATCTGATATTTATTTATATAAAATTTAAAATAGCAAAAGCTAAACTGTTTTTCAATTAATTAGAAAAGCTTTAAAAAAGACAAAGATCTTCACAAAAGTCAGAATGGTGATTAACTCTAGAGACAGTGAGAGTGATGTGACTGCAGTTACCTAGGTGTTCATTTCATAAATATTCTTTGACTATGCCTACATATATATGCACTTTCTGTGTGATTAATTCTCAATAAAAATTACATTAGAATTGCATTACAGTTAATGACACAAAATTTTATAGGCATTATATTCTCAACCATGTTAAGAGTGCTTGAAATGTGATACTAAAGGAAAATACATGATTAACAAAAACAAAGTTTTAAGAAGCACTTTATTCCAGAGTTTGTTATATGAAAGTGATCACATTTAATCACTTTCTATTGGGAAAATATCCAAAACTATATATTATATACAGAACAATACATTTGAAAAACAAACTGAAGGGGATTAAATGGAAGCATAGTCTCAACAACAGAAAGTTCAAAACAGGAATGGCACAAAATATTAATAGAGCAGTTGGGGATTTCCTTCCCTTTTCTTAAAAATAAAATATTACACACCTTTTTTTCCTAATTGTTTTGTTTTCTAATAATAATCATGCTCTACTTACTTGTTAGAATACTAACTCTGTACACGTTCATTGCCATAGCTTTCACAAACCAAAATTGTGTAATATTCAGTGGTATCAGCCATGGTCTCAGCATGGTTCGTGTGATGATTTCCTGGGGTGGGTAGCTGAAACGTGGACCCTCAGGGAATTGGATCATTTGATGTGACAATTGTGCAATTTTGAGGTAATCCCCTCTGAGAACAGTATGGGGAAAATTTTCATTGTGGATAAAATGAGTTGATGGGCTCGCTGGAGGTGAGAGGAGATATAGGAAAGGAAGATTTAGGTTTTTAAAAAGTGTAATAAAATCAAACTTTATCCATTGCCTAGTTTTGCTAGAAACTGTTTTCTACTGACCATTTGACTTCTGAACCAGGTAGAGGAATTAAAATCTACTCTACCTTAATTCTTTTCAACATATTCATGTTCCTTAACTAGAAGGAAAACCTTAAAATGCTGGGTTAAAAGAAAAAAAAAAAAGCAACAATGACAGTGATGTTGGGTCACTGGACAAAGAAGGAAACAAAGTAAATGACATGAGCCATTAATCTGCCATGTTTCTTCTCATGTCGGCACCTGAGGAAGGTTGACTCAGATGTTTTCCTTGAGAAGGATATAGGGGACAGCAGCTATGGAATTAGAGACCCATTTCCAACCAAGACTGTGACCTGGCTTCTGCTTGCTTCTTCTGTACATTTCTCAGGAAATTTATGGAGTTCAACTTATCACTGGGGAAGATTTGCAAGATATTATCCATGAACTCAGTCAGTGCTCTGTCCGCTTATTATGCTTCTGCTTCTACCCTTCTCCCTAAAAATATCCATTTCTAAGAGCACAGAGCCTCAGTAATTCATTTCTCCAAGATGAATTTAGAAATAATTCTTCATTTTATGTTAGCTTATTTTTCTCTAAGACCCACTAAAAAATGTAAACAGCAATAATAAGAAATGAGATTCTCTCTTCTTTTCTTTAGTACCTGCTATGCATGGATGTGTGACAATCATATCTATGGTAGATAACACAGCATAATCTTCTCATTACTTCTGCCAGGGGCTCTATCCCAGGCATAGCTGACTGATCCAGGGATGTATATCAGCTCTACAGTTGTACATCATATCCAAGTCTAGTAATTAGATCATTTTTCTCAGAATTTGAAATTCAGAGGTCCTGCAGTTGAGTCAATCGAAGGCTGGCATTTTTGGAATGTCAGCATCAGGTAATGGAATTCCTAAGAGCCAGCCTTAGAGTGACTCTCACCTTGACCCAGTCCTAAGGGATTACAGACCCCTTTACTAGGTAACTTTGCTTGGAGACTTTCCAGTAGCCTCACTGAGACATTCTCAGAACTCTGAATAAATCAAGACTGTCTCTAATTTAAGTATCTTGCTGGGATATCACAATAGCTAACATATATAATACTTTGTATGCACAAAGTTTTCTAAGGGCTTTATATAAAAATCAATTCATTTAATTCTCAGAAAGTACTCTATCAGCTGGATACAGCAATTCATACTTTATAGATGAAAACATTTGAGATACTGAGACATTAAGTAATTTTCCAGAGCTTGTAAGTTAGTAAATGGTGAAGCAGAAAGTTAAACCTATATATACATCAGGCTGTAGCTTGACCATAGCAATACTCACACTCTAACCTGTGTTTCTTGAGCCCTCTTCATAAATTGCTTGTTCCTTTTTTTGCCTCCTTAAATCCAGTGAGGGAATCACTCAGTCCTCAGGTCTGTCTGTTGAGATCTCATAGGTAGTTGTGGGCTGGTAAGCAGTAAAAGTGGATAAGCTGTCTTTGCTCTTAAGCTTGAGGAATTCAGCTTAGGAAGCTCTGACCTCTGGTTTGAGGTTTATAGGGGACAACATGTCTATATTCAGAAAAAAAGAAGATAGGAAGACTTCTCAGCACAAACTACAATCACATCCAATCCTGCCAGCACTGGTAGAAACTGTATAGGACCACATGAACAATTTAGCGGTGGCAGGCCAGCCCGATTCATGGGCATTAACGAAAATCATCTGAGTAATTCTTCCAAACCCTACTCCTGATCGTGGGATCATTGTTATACCTACCTAGCTTCATTCAAAATTTTTATTCCTGTTAAGAATGATTTGTTTCTCCCCCGGCCTGTCTACCCCTTATTCACAATTGTCCCCCATGCCAACATTTATCACCTAGAGTCACAGTCGCAGCACTATCATGGGTTTCTTCAGTTTCCACCTTCCCTCATTGAGAGCTGTAGACCTTTTCATTCTTTATTGAAGGACGCCTTTAAAATTTCTTTCTTCTTGCTTTGAACACATATTTTGGTATCAAGAATCATTTTATTGTTTGGGTGTAACACAAAGCTCTCAGGGGCTTCAATACAGAGTAAGTGAATAATTATTGTAATTTTGGCAGTTTCCGTGTTGTTGCTTCTGCTCTTATTTATGTTAAATTTGTCCCCAACAAATACCTGACCAGCATTGATGACTAGTTTTAATGTAGAAGATACCAGATGGATTCATTTTTTTTCTACATTTAGTACTTCCAATTCTATTTTGGCCTCAGATTTTTTATCTGAATAAGAAAAAATTTACTCAATTTACTGTTTTCCACCTTGAGGTTTTCTGTTTCTGATGTTTACTTTCTGCCTGGTGTTCACTTAGTGTTTTGTTTATGACTTTATCTAAATATTAGGGTGGCGTTGTATTTAATCAATGTAGATTTAACAAGTATTTATTTGATTCTGGAAAGGGAAAGTCAAAAATGATGTAACCTTGCTATTAGGAAAAGAACTACCATTCAAATATGGGGGACAGGTTAGTTTAGATTTGCATAAAATTATATTATAAATTAATATTTAAATATATATATATAATATATGCTTGTGATGTTTTATATTTAAAATATGTAATATACTATATACAATACATAACATACAATATACAAACAATGTAATGATATATAGCATATGTTACACATTCAATATATAAATATACTGATACTTGAAATCTGAAATAATATATAGGGCTCTTAAAGAACAGAAATATACAGTGTAAGTGCAAGCCAACTGTATATGGGAGAGCAGAGTTGCAAGAAAAAAACAAGAATCAGAGTTTAATGAGAATTTTTGAGGATGAATGGAACTGTAGACATGGACAAGAGTAGAGAATATTCCAAGAGGAGGAACAGCAAATTCAAAGTACAGTTGTGAAACAGCATCAGTTATAGACTTGTGGTGTGAAAGGTCTTCAAAATAAAGACCTTTTGTTTAAGCTGGGCCACTGTACAATTGGCTGTTTCTGTTTCATATTCCACACAGGATGCATCCTGTGATAGGAACCGGGATGAAATAGATGGTTTTCTCAGATTGGGTCATTCCAGCTGCTTGTTAGACAAGATATTTTTAAGTGAGAGTTTTATGAAAAAGTATTTTTCTGGTAATAAATGAATTTTATTGATTGGAAACTATATTTACTTTAAATTTACTTTAAGTATAAAGATCCATGCATCTGTTTTTAATACTAAAACTTGGGATTTTGTTATAAAGTCTTAATTTCCTCTTACTTAATGATTGGTGAAGTAAATCACTTAACCCTCGAGGCCAAGATATGGTTTCTTCACACAATAATGGAGATGTGAACTAAAAATGATTAACATGATTTCTGTCTATATTGGCGTTCCTCTGTTTGCCAATAAATACAGGTGAACAGAGGAACACCAGGGAAGATTTTATACTTTTGTCTCCTTATCAAAGTTCACATTCTTAATTTCTCTCAATGCATTTGTTCAAAGTTGAATTTAAGCACACACTATTGTTACATTGTGAAGTGCTGCTTCCTCCAGAACCTTAAAATTTTGATTGCTTCTTTATTAATTACTTTAGGAATTGTTTGTTTCCTTTGTGTGGTGCTCTGGTAAGTGGACATCAAAGGATATCTTTGCTTCTCCACATAAGCACACTAACTAAGCAGAGGAGACCTCTGTGATTCCAATGAATATCCCTGGTCATCTGTGACCAGCTTGTTTCTCTATGTAAATGTAGGAGCTGCCACTGGCTGAAACTCTGTGTATCCCATATAAACTCTGTCTATATGGACTTAAATGTCTGTGTATTTTACTAGAGAGCCATGTGTTTTACCCACTATCATAGTAACATTCTTTTGGGGGAAGAAATCACTTTTAATTGGAATCCAATTTGAAAGGTTTCATTGGGCAGAGATATAGAAGCCTTGATACCTTCTGTACAACAGCACTAGTAAGTAAGCAATTTATCCACAGAAATCTATCTCAGGCATTTTTATTGCTTATTCATTTCAGTTCATTATCATTTATCCAGTATTAGCACTGTCTTGGAAATATGTATTTTTAAATTGAGTTAATGTTGCTTCATCTTGCTCACTGAATATGCAATTGACACTACAGTGAATGTTCAGTAGCTGCCAGTATTGATGCACGACAGTGCAGTAGTAATATCCAGATTGCAAGATAATTACAGTAATTAGAGCAAATTTCTAACTTTTGAATTTAAAAAAAATAATACAAGTTTCTTAAATGCAGTGCAGTTTCTAATGTTCATACTATATAATGGTTTGACCCCCTCAGTAGAAAAGGTAATGGATAAATCAACTTGAGATACCCTAAAGTAGAGAGGAGTAACTATTTCCAGGGGCAGCATGACATAGAGAAGAGGCAAAAATAGTCAAAAAAGGCAAACTTTAAGTGCCAGGTATGAAATATCATTTATCTTATTATAGTAGAATAAGTGTTTCATACTTAAGCATTTATCAGTTTATCTGCTGTATGTTGTACATTCTTTAAAATAGAATGTGAGATGTTTGTCTGTGTAGGGGTATTTGGGTGAATGCCCCCTGCCACCAGATATTTTTCCAAGATTGAGAATACACTAGGTACTCAAGACACTTTGACTGATTGTGTTTCACATGATAGCTTTGTTTGAATTTCATTTTTTACTAAATTTCTTACTATGTGTTTCAGAATATTTATTTTCTTAGCTCATTATCATTTTGTCATTTATAATGAAATATATAAATTTATCTATACGCCTGTGCTATGTAAATACCTACCCTTTTATTTTTCTCTACAACTCTTATATACTAAAGGTTCCTAGAAAATGTGTTATTTTTGCACAGTAAAGCATTACAGTTTAGAATTATACCTTCAATTCATAGTTAGAGCGCTTTTTTCCCTGTTCTGGCATGGTAGCCGATTCAGGATGTCCGATGGAAAATTATAGCCATTCATCAATGAAGACGAGGGAGTCATCTTTTATTGTAAAACCTTAGGCTTCTGGATGATTGTAAACTATCACAGACAGAATTACTCCCATTGTACTCCTCAGGGGCTTTTCCCTTCTCAGAGAAGAAAAAGAGAGATAGTAAAGTTTGTTTTTCTCTTAAACACTGTCTACCTGGAGACTCCAAATATGTCTCCTTGCTTCACACTTCTTCTAGATGTTAGGCACTTTTCTCTCAAAGTATTAAATTGTGGGATTCAAATCAGCGTAACTCACAATGTGGTCTAGTCTACTGTCGAATCTACTGTGTGGTTTATGTCCAGGGAAGGCACTGTTCTATGAATAGATGTGGCAGTTTGCTTCTGGGAGACTAAAGAGACAACAAAGAGGGTTTTGTTTTTGCTTTTTTTTTTTTGTATTATTTTCTTCTTTTGTCAGTAGGTGGACTCATACAGGGCAACTTTTCTGGTTAGCTACCCAAGAACCACAATGAACCACATAGTTACGGCCACTCACAACACAGAAGATACTCTCCATCTTCTATAGAAGCTCTTGTGTGACAACCCATCCCCTTTTTTCCTTTAATTTGTCAGGTAAAGTAGAAATAAAAGTTAACGGATTTTCTAAGAATGATCAATACCCTACAGCCTAGTGTTCTACCTTTCTTACCATATTTCCCTTCCTCAGCACATCTATTTTTATTCGCAGATTTTTGCAAGTCTAGATTTTTAGGATTTGTAGGAATGAATAAACCATTTTCGCCATCATGGTTTAAGGTAAAGATCATTTATTAATAAATAAATAAGTAAATGATAACTTATAATTTAAAATTTTATGCCTGGACAGGGTGTGTCCTCTTTGACAACAATTTCTGAAAATTTTGTGTAAAACCTAATTTTGTCTCAGGTTAGAAAATTCCTAAAGATAAGAGCCAACTAATTATTATTAAACTAATGGAATATAATTTTACTGTTAATATCAATATTATCATGGTAATAGATGATATCTTAAATTTTAATAGTCAGCAAGTTTTTCCACTCCCTTCACATGGGCAAGTAAAGTATGTGCTTCTTATATATGTTAGGTGAGATTTTTACACGTAACATAGCCGAAATATGGCAGTTGCATTTGAAAAATTCCAAAATGACAAGCATTCGTCATGATATTTAAGATCCTTTGGAAAGGGATATTTCAAATCTCTGTTAGTAATATACAAACTAGGAAATAAAACTCTTATTAGAAAAAACTTAAGCCTCAGTAAGAAGGATTTCAATTTTGTATAATTAATTTTTAATAAAATTTTAGAATTTTTGAGCTGGAGGAAAATTTGAAGATAATCACTGTCAGTTCTCTAGTTTTACATCTGAGGAGATGGAGGCATGGGAATTGTATATGTAAACTTTAGTTTTGCAGTTAGTGAAAAATTTTGGGAATAACTTTTCACATTTTTCCTTAGTATCCATATTTATTTATGTTCTATAGTCAGGTTGTACAAAGAACTACAACCCCAGACTCATAAGTGGCTTCTCTGCACATGGATTTAGCCTGATTATAGAATCAAATGCTAAAGGAAAGTGTGAACCTTAATTCCATCAGAGAAAGCTATTATCATGATTTATTATGAACATGATTCATTATATCATCACTAAGATGGGAACACAACTTGTATTATAAGGGCTACATGGCCTCTACTTCTCACACCATATTTTAAAAAACCTTAAACCCAAAGTATGACAGGTATATGTAAAGGGAATTGATTTAAACTCCCTTAAAAATGCAAATGCATTCATAACGTTAAATCTGCACATATATTCAACCACTGACTTGGACTTCTAAACAGTTTCAGTTTTCTTACAAACCTTTTTTTTGATGGACTTTCCATACTTATTTTTTATAAGGGGTTCAGTTTTGTCATTAGAGACACAAATGCATCCTCAGGAAGTTTACATATATGTCAGGAGAGCTTAATGAATCATCTTTGACAGAGAATAAAATCTTTACAGAATAGCAATGAAAAGACAGATGGTTATCAACATACATTTCTTGGTCTTAGTTTTCCTCATAGCACTGAAAACAAATCCAAAACATATCACTTATTCTTTCCTCCAGTTTATACATGGAATGAGTATTGGGGAAAGTTAGGGCACGACATTCCAATTCTAGGATTCCCGAACCTCCTCATTGTTCCCGTTAATTAAAGTAGGTATTTGACATAAAACCAGATTGAAATTCAGCTCTAAGTCATTTCCACACTCATAACTGCAACACTTTTTGATAGAATTGGGTCAGGAAAAACACTTAGTGATAACTGAGGTTCAAAGTCCATGGTATTGTAGTCAAAGTCACTATAAATATATATGATTGCCTATTTGAGGCAGTATTTCTCTTGAAAAGAAGTCCTGTGGGTTTCTTTTTTAATTAATCGTAGTGATTTACAGATGCTGTGAATTATATCTGCAACTGAATTAGACAGTGACTTTATATTGACATTAGATATTTTCTAAAATTTTTGAAGTAGTCCATAAATCAAATAACCTCATGAACTTTCAGCACTTAGAATCACATTATTAAAAATATACTATAGAACTTGTTCATTTCTCTATTATTTTTTGTACAGTCAACTAGTTGTCAAAATGTTTTTCATGAGAGAGAGAGAGAACTCAGTTTATTCGAAAAGAGATCTGTCGTTGGATCTGTCATCTCTGTAATTGGTAAATGAATTCAAAAGCAGTTTGCGGCTTGAGAAATTTTGATGTTGCTGTGGTGTCATTTAATGACGATGACAATGATGATGACAGCAGTAGCAACAGATATTATTTATAAAATGCCTGTGTAAGGCCAGGCTTTCCCATACTTTAATCTCATTTGGTAGAGAATTCAGCAATGAGAAAATATGGTATAAAGGCATGATATTGGATATTGGTATAAAACTAAGAAAAAATTTGAGACAATACAAATGCTAAAAATAATCCCTGAAAGCAATTCCATTAACACAAAACTATATTGTTAATAACAGTTTTGTTTCTAAAACAAAACCATTGGTGAAGGGAAAAAGAAGTTAAATGTTAAAAATTTTATCTGAACTGAAAGTAATCAGGAGTAATACACTTTTCAAGTAGTCTGGGAAATCATGGTGATAAAATCTCAAATTTTAACCAAAAATAGGAAAGCATGCATATTTTTCAAGTTATTGCTAAAGAGGCAAATTTGAGGGAGATAAAAGAAAGCAGAGGCATGAAAAGTAGACAGGAACTTCGGATGGAGCCTTGACATCGTAGCAGGTATTAGATGGATCCTTCTGACTTGAACCACTAAGAAGCAAAGACAGTAAGCACACATGAAGCACCTGTTTATCAGGCGTCGGACAGCACAGGGTGGTGATGCTTGAGAAAAAGGA
Source organism: Orcinus orca (assembly GCF_937001465.1). NCBI lineage: Eukaryota > Metazoa > Chordata > Mammalia > Artiodactyla > Delphinidae > Orcinus > Orcinus orca. The sequence goes on along the minus strand of NC_064569.1, from coordinate 48,154,169 downwards.
ACATAAGAGGTCACATCCACATTTGCTTTCTGTGGGGTCACTACCCAAATTGTGACACAAAGAATGAGGCTAGACAGAACAGAGACCTAACTAGAAGACACATTGTTGGAGGCTGGGGCTCCTGAATCAGCTGGAATTTGTAGGACAGGAAATCAGTGATGAAGACTTTGCACAGATAAGCAGATCTGGAGCTCTGCACAGGGTCCTCCTTGAGGTTTTGCCTGAAGACTAAGCTGTGTGGGCACTGAGACAGACGCTGTGAGGCCAGGAAGAGAACAGCTAATGGGGAACAGTGAAGATACCTAATTGAACATCTGGGTATTTTATTATAACCCTAGAAAGATGCTTTAGAAGTAGGACATCTCTAACTCTTAAGTGAGGAATAGTCTGGATCCTGCCTGATACCTGAAACTAACGTTTGACAGGATCAAGCTGATTTGCTTGTTTGCCAGAATAAAACTCAATAAGATTTAGATGGATGCAACAAAATAAAAATACAGAATCTAACTTGCTCAGAATAGAATTAAAATGACCAGACACTGCACCTTATGAAAATAGATGCCAAAATAGACACTCAAGGATACCCAACGGAAGTTTCTGTGGCAAACAGAGAAGATGTATGAAGAATGTATCAAGCACCTATAGGAGGATCACAGTACAGACCTGTCTCTCCAGCTGCTCGCTCTCCCTGTCTCTCTCTTTCTAGATAAACAGATAGATAAAAATAGATAAGTTAGACAGATATAGGTATACAAATTGTTGGAATATTTCTTGTCAATTACCCTGACGGTTTTGTAGTGATTTTTTTCTTAACATCTTTATTGGAGTGTAATTGCTTTACAATGGTGTGTTAGTTTCTGCTTTATAACAAAGTGAATTAGTTATACATATACATATGTTCCCATATCTCCTCCCTCTTGCATCTCCCTCCCTCCAACCCTCCCTATCCCACCCCTCTTGGTGGTCACAAAGCACCGAGCTGATCTCCCTGTGCTATGCGGCTGCTTCCCACTACCTATCTATTTTACGTTTGGTAGTGTATATATGTCCATGCCACTCTCTCACTTTGTCACAGCTTACCCTTCCCCCTCTCCATATCCTCAAGCCCATTTCTAGTAGGTCTGTGTCTTTATTCCCGTCATACCCCTAGGTTCTTCATGACCTTTTTTTTTTTCCTTAGAATCCATATATATGTGTTAGCATACGGTATTTGTTTTTCTCTTTCTGACTTACTTCACTCTGTATGACACATTCTAGGTTCATCCACCTCACTACAAATAACTCAATTTAGTTTCTTTTTATGGCTGAGTAATATTCCATTGTATATATGTGCCACATCTTCTTTATCCATTCATCCGACGATGGACACTTAGGTTGCTTCCATGTCCTGGCTATTGTAAATAGAGCTGCAATGAACATTTTGGTACATGACTCTTTTTGAATTATGGTTTTCTCAGAGTATATGCCCAGTAGTGGGATTTCTGGGTTGTATGGTAGTTCTATTTTTAGTTTTTTAAGGAACCTCCGTATTGCTCTCCATAGTGGCTGTACCAATTTACATTCCCACCAGCAGTGCAAGAGTGTTCCCTTTTCTCCACACCCTCTCCAGCATTTGTTTCTAGATTTTTTGATGATGGCCATTCTGAGAGGTGTGAGATGATATTGTATTTTTGAATTGCATTTCTCTAATGATTAGTGATGTTGAGCATCCTTTCATGTGTTTGTTGGCAATCTGTATATCTTCTTTGGAGAAATGTCTATTTAGGTTTTCTGCCCATTTTGGATTGGGTTGTTTGTTTTTTTTGATATTGAGCTGCATGAGCTGCTTGTAAATTTTGGAGATTAATTCATTGTCAGTTGCTTCATTTGCAAATATTTTCTCCCATTCTGAGGGTTGTCTTTTGGTATTGTTTATGGTTTCCTTTGCTGTGCAAAAGTTTTGAAGTTTCATTAGGTCCCATTTGTTTATTTTTGTTTTTATTTCCATTTCTCTGGGAGATGGGTCAAAAAGGATCTTGCTGTGATTTATGTCATAGAGTGTTCTGCCTATGTTTTCCTCTAAGAGTTTGATAGTTTCTGGCCTTACATTTAGATCATTAATCCATTCTGAGCTTATTTTTATGTATGGTGTTAGGGAGTGATCTAATCTCATATTTTTACATGTAGCTGTCCAGTTTTCCCAGCACCACTTATTGAAGAGGCTGTCTTTGCTCCACTATATATGCTTGCCTCCTGTATCAAAGCTAAGATTACCATATGTGTGTGGGATTATCTCTGGGCTTTCTATCGTGTTCCATTGATCTTTATTTTTGTTTTTGTGCCAGTACCATACTGTCTTGATTACTGTAGCTTTGTAGTATAGTCTAAAGTCAGGGAGCCTGATTCCTCTAGATCCATTTTTTGTTCTCAAGATTGCTTTGGCTATTCGGGGTGTTTTGTGTTTCCATACAAATTGTGAAAGTTTTTGTTCTAGGTCAGTGAAAAATGCCAGTGGTAGCCTGATAGGGATTGCATTGAATTTGTAGATTGCTTTGGGTAGTAGAGTCATTTTCACAATATTGATTCTTCCAATCCAAGAACATGGTATATCTCTCCATCTATTTGTATCATCTTTAATTTCTTTCATCAGTGTCTTATAATTTTCTGCATACAGATCTTTTGTCACCTTAGGCAGGTTTATTCCTGGATATTTTATTCTTTTTTTTGCAGTGGTAAATGGGAGTGTTTTCTTAATTTCACTTTCAGATTTTTCATCACTAATGTATAAGAATGCCAGATATTTCTGTGCATTAATTTTGTATCCTGCTACTTTACCAAATTCATTGATCAGCTCTAGTAGTTTTCTGGTAGCATCTTTGGGATTGTCTGTGTATAGTAATGTACCATCTGCAAACAGTGACAGCTTTACTTCTTTTCCGATTTGGATTCCTTTTATTTTTTCTTCTTCTCTGATTGCTGTGGCTAAAACTTTCAAAACTATGTTGAATAAGAGTGGTGAGAGTGGGCAACCTTGTCTTGTTCCTGATCATAGTGGAAATGCTTTAAGTTTTTCACCATTGAGGACAATGTTGACTGTGGGTTTGTCATATATGGCCTTTATTATGTTGAGGAAAGTTCCCTCTATGCCTACTTTCTGCAGGGTTTTTATCATAAATGGGTGTAGAATTTTGTCAAAAGCTTCCTCTGCATCTACTGAGATGATCATATGGTTTTTCTCCTTCAGTTTGTTAATATGGTGTATCATGTTGATTGATTTGCGTATATTGAAGAATCCTTGCATTCCTGGAATAAACCCCACTTGATCATGCTGTAAGATCTGTATAATGTGCTGTTGGATTCTGTTTGCTAGTATTTTGTTGAGGATTTTTGCATCTATGTTCATCAGTGATATTGTCCTGTAGTTTTCTTTCTTTCTGACATCTTTGTCTGGTTTTGGTATCGGGGTGATGGTGGCCTCATAGAATGAGTTTGGGAGTGTTCCTCTCTCTGCTATATTTTGGAAGAGTTTGAGAAGGATAGGTGTTAGCTCTTCTCTAAATGTTTGATAGAATTTTCCTGTGAAGCCATCTGGTCCTGGGCTTTTGTTTGTTGGAAGATTTTTAATCACAGTCTCAATTTCAGTGCTTGTGATTGGTCTGTTCATATTTTCTATTTCTCCTGATTCAGTCTTGGCAGGTTGTGCATTTCTAAGTATTTGTCCATTTCTTCCAGGTTGTCCATTTTATTGGCATAGAGTTGCTTGTAGTAATCTCTTATGATCTTTGTATTTCTGCAGTGTCAGTTGTTACTTCTTTTTCCTTTCTAATTCTATTGATATGAGTCTTCTCCCTTTTTTTCTTGATGAGTTTGGCTAATGGTTTATCAATTTTTTTATCATCTCAAAGAACCAGCTTTTAGTTTTATTGATCTTTGCAATCGTTTCCTTCATTTCTTTTTCATTTATTTCTGATCTAATCTTTATGATTTCTTTCCTTCTGCTACCTTTGGGGTTTTTTTGTTCTTTGTCTAAAAGGTTAGGTTGTTTCTTTGAGATGTTTCCTGTTACTCTTTTTTTTTTTTTTTTTTTTGCAGTAGGCATGCCTCCCACTGTTGTGGCCTCTTCCGTTGAGGAGCACAGGCTCCGGACTCACAGGCTCAGTGGCCATAGATCACGGGCCCAGCCGCTCCGCAGCATGTGGGATCTTCCTGGACCGGGGTACAAACCCATGTCCCCTGCATCGGCTGGCAAATTCTCAACCACTGCACCACCAGGTAAGCCCGAGATGTTTCCTGTTTATTAAGGTAGGATTGTATTACTTTTAAACGTCCATCTTAGAACTGCTTTTGCTGTATCCCGTAGATTTTGGGTCGTCGTGTCTCCATTGTCATTTGTTTCTAGGTATTTTTTGATTTCCTCTTTGATTTCTTCAGTGATCACTTCGTTATTAAGTAGTGTATTATTTAGCCTCCATGTGTTTGTATTTTTTACAGATCTTTTCCTGTAATTGATATCTAGTCTCATAGCATTGTGGTCGGAAAAGATACTTGATACAATTTCAATTTTCTTAAATTTAGCAAGGCTTGATTTGTGACCCAAGATATGATCTATCCTGCAGAATGTTCTGTGAGCACTTGACAAAATGTGTATTCTGTTGTTTTTGGATGGAATGTCCTACAAATATCAATTAAGTCCATCTTATTTAATGTATCATTTAAAGCTTTTGTTTCCTTATTTATTTTCATTTTGGAGGATCTGTCCATTGGTGAAAGTGGGGTGTTAAAGTCCCCTACTATGAATGTGTTACTGTTGATTTCCCCTTTTATGGCTGTTAGTATTTGCCTTATGTATTCAGGTGCTCCTATGTTGGGTGCATAAATATTTACAATTGTTATATCTTCTTCTTGGATCGATCCCTTAATCATTATGTAGTGTCCTTCTTTGTCTCTTGTAATACTCTTTATTTTAAAGTCTATTTTGTCTGATATGAGAATTGCTACTCCAGCTTTCTTTTGATTTCCATTTGCATGGAATATGTTTTTCAATCCCCTCATTTTCAGTCTGTATGTGTCCCTAGGTCTGAAGTGGGTCTCTTGTAGACAGCATATATATGGGTCTTGTTTTTGTATCCATTCAGCCAGTCTATGTCTTTTGGTGGGAGCATTTAATCCATTTACATTTAAGGTAAATATCGATATGTATGTTCCTATTCCCATTTTCTAAATTGTTTTCAGTTCATTATTGTAGGTCTTTTCCTTCTCTTGTGTTTCTTGTCTAGAGAAGATCCTTTAGCATTTTTTGTAAAGCTGGTTTGGTGGTGCTGAACTCTCTCAGCTTTTGCTTGTCTGTAAAGTTTTTAATTTCTTCATCAAATCTGAATGAGATCCTTTCTGGGTAGAGTAATCTTGGTTGTAGGTTTTTCTCCTTCATCACTTTAAATATATCCTGCCACTCCCTTCTGGCTTGCAGAGTTTCTGCTGGAAGATCAGCTTTATCCCCTTATGGGGACTCCCTTGTGTGTTATTTGTTGTTTTTCCCTTGCTGCTTTTAATATGTTTTCTTTGTATTTAATTTTTGACAGTTTGATTAATATGTGTCTTGGCGTGTTTCTCTTTGGATTTATCCTGTATGGGACTCTCTGTGCTTCCTGGACTTGATTAACTATTTCCTTTTCCATATTAGGGAAGTTTTCAACTATCATCTCTTCAAATATTTTCTCAGTTCCTTTCTTTTTCTCTTCTTCTTCTGGGACCCCTATAATTCGAATGTTGGTGCGTTTAATGTTGTCCCAGAGGTCTCTGAGACTGTCCTCAGTTCTTTTCATTCTTTTTTCTTTATTCTGCTCTGTAGTAGTTATTTCCACTATTTTGTCCACCAGGTCACTTATCCGTTCTTCTGCCTCAGTTATTCTTCTATTGATCCCATCTGGAGTATTGTTCATTTCATTTATTGTGTTGTTCATCATTGCTTGTTTCATCTTTAGTTCCTCTAGGTCCTTGTTAAATGTTTCTTACATTTTGTCTATTCTATTTCCAAGATTTTGGATCATCTTTACTATCATTATTCTGAATTGTTTTTCAGGTAGACTGCCTATTTCCTCTTCATTTGTTAGGTCTGGTGGGTTTTTATCTTGCTCCTTCATCTGCTGTGTATTTTTCTGTCTTCTCATTTTGCTTATCTTACTGTGTTTGGGGTCTCCTTTTTCAGGCTGCAGGTTCGTAGTTCCCGTTGTTTTTGGTGTCTGTCCCAGTGGCTAAAGTTGGTTCAGTGGGTTGTGTAGGCTTCCTGGTGGAGGGGACTAGTGCCTGTGTTCTGGTGGATGAGGCTGGATCTTGTCTTTCTGGTGGGCAGGTCCACGTCTGGTGGTGTGTTTTGGTGTGTCTGTGGCCTTATTATGATTTTAGGCAGCCTCTCTGCTAATGGGTGGGGTTGTGTTTTTGCCTTGCTAGTTGTTTGGCATAGGATGTCCAGCACTGTATCTTGCTGGTTGTTGAGTGAAGCTGGGTCTTGGTGTTGAGATGTAGATCTTTGGGAGATTTTTGCTGTTTGATATTATGTGGAGCTGGGAGGTCTCTTGTGGACCAGTGTCCTGAATTTGGCTCTCCCACCTCAGAGGCACAGCACTGACTCCTGGCTGGAGCACCAAGAGCCTTTCATCTGCACAGCTCAGAATAAAAGGGAGAAAGAGTAGAATGAAAGAAAGAGGATAAAATAAAATAAAGTAATATAAAATAAAATAAAAAGTAATTATTAAGGAAAAAAAATTTAATTAAAAAAAAAAACGGACAGCACCCTAGGACAAATGGTGTAAGCAAAGCTATACAGACAAAATGTCACACAGAAGCATACACATACACAACCACAAAAAGAGGAAAAGGGAAAAATAATATATCTTGGTCTCAAAGTCCACCTCCTCAATTTGGGATGATTCGTTGTCTATTCATGTATTCCACCAGTGCAGGGTACATCAAGGTGACTGTGGAGATTTAATCCACTTCTCCTGAGGCTGCTAGGGGAGATTTCCCTTTCTCTTCTTTGTTTGCACAACTCCCGGGGTTCAGTTTTGGATTTGGCCCCGCCTCTGTGTGTAGGTCGCCGGAGGGCGTCTGTTCTTCGCTCAGACAGGACGGGGTTAAAGGAGCAGCTGATTCGGGGGCTCTGGGTCACTCAGGCCGGGGGGAGGGAGGGGCACGGAGTGCAGGGCGAGCCTGCGGCGGCAGAGGCCAGCATGACATTGCACCAACCAGGGCGTGCCGTGCGTTCTCCCGGGGAAGTTGTCCCTGGATCCCTGGACCCTGCCAGTGGCGGGCTGCAGAAGCTCCCGGGAGGGGAGGTGGGGATAGTGACCTGTGCTCGCACACAGGCTTCTTGGTGGCGGCAGCAGCAGCCTTAGCGTCTCATGCCCGTCTCTGGGATCCGCGCTGTTAGCCGCAGCTCGCGCCCACCTCTGGAGCTCCTTTAAGCAGCGCTCTTAATCCCCTCTCCTCGCGCACCAGGAAACAAAGAGGGAAGAAAAAGTCTCTTGCCTCTTCGGCAGGTCCAGACTTTTTCCAGGAGTCCCTCCCGGCTAGCCGTGGCACACTAACCCCTTCAGGCTGTGTTCACGCCACCAACCCCAGTCCTCTCCCTACACTCCGACCAAAGCCCGAGCCTCAGCTCCCAGCCCCACCCGCCCCGGCGGGTGAGCAGACGAGCCTCTCAGGCTGGTTAGTGCTGGTCGGTACTGATCCTCTGTTCGGGAATCTCTCTGCTTTGCCCTCCGCACCCGTGTGTCTGCGCTCTCCTCCACGGATCCGAAGCTACCCCCCTCCGCCGCCCGCAGTCTTCACCCGCGAAGGGGCTTCTAGTTTGTGGAAACCTTTCCCCCTTCACGGCTCCCTCCCACTGGTGCAGGTTCCGTCCCTATCCTTTTGTCTCTGTTTTTTCTTTTTTCTTTTGCCCTACCCAGATACGTGGGGAGTTTCTTGCCTTTTGGGAGGTCTGAGGTCTTCTGCCAGCGTTCAGTAGGTGTTCTGTAGGAGCTGTTCCACGTGTACTTGTATTTCTGATGTATCTGTGGGGAGGAAGGTGATCTCCACCTCTTACTCTTCCACCATCTTCCCCCTCTCCTCTGTAGTGATTTTTATAACTGGCTATTCAAAATAAACAAACAACATCTGTCTTTGTTGTTCTAAGACCTAAATTCATAAATGACCTCCGATATAGAAGACTCTTGACTTTTCTTATTTAAATCATTCCCTTTTTGAAATACTTAGAGAGCTGCACAATAAATAGCAATTTACCAAAAACCTAATAGTACTTTTTTTTTTAATTGGTCCTTTTTGGGTCTGTCTGCTTCTCTTGCCATAATATTTTGTGATAAAATTTAAAGCCACCTTATTATGTATTTTTATTTTCTCAGGTTATAGTCCACATTGACAATTAAATATAAATATGCAATTATACAGATTTATCTAATATAGATATGTTTCCTGGGAACTTTGACATATAGATGAGAGGTACTGTGGAGAAAGAATATATGGCCCTGTCTGATTATGAAATGACTGGACTCGCACCTGTGCTCCTTAACTGATCATTTTGAAGATCAGAGGAAAGCAACATTTTTAAATAAAGATATGGATTTAAATATATCTGTCAGAAGATAAATATTGAAATTTATTCTATATAGTACCTTATTTGTTTTTGTGGGATGTGTGCTATATATGCTAATGGACTGATTGGGTTAGACACTGAAGAAAGAATCAACATATATGTGGTAGCCCCTTGAATACATCATTGTAAATGTTCTTTCTTTGAGCTGAACCTGAGATGATGAGGTTTAAATAGAATTGTCAAAGTTACTGTGAACCAAACTTTTCTTTATCTGTACTCTACCGCTCCTGAAACCTAGGGAGGATAAAATGATGCATGAATATGTGTGAGTGTTGAGTCTGTATATGTATGTGTGCATATATGTATTTGTAGTCAAAAGGTTAGGGAAACAAAGGAAGACTGTAAATTAGTACTGGGAAGCACTATTCAATATATGAAACAGGCAAACATTTCTTACCAAGATATCAGATTATTCTCTTTGTTTAAAATAGAAGGGGTTAAACATTCAGAGGATTCATTAACTGAAGAATCCTAGTGAAGTCTGATTACTTGTTACACGTGCTTTGTTTAAACACATTTAGAAATCCATCAAGTGCAAAAAAGACATATCTTGAAGTATTGTGGGCTTGTGACCATAAAATATATTCTGAAGGTCAAAGACTTTATTTCCTGTGGGGTTCATTTGGGAAGTGCATGTCTCCTTCCCTACTCTTGCCAATAACTCTCCTGCAGGGATGTCCCCAAGTAAAAACAACAAGGAAGGGAGCAAATGCAGGAAGAATTGGAAGAGTAAAATCTTCACTGAGGCCTCCATTGTGCATTTGAAATAAAAACAGCAGCTCGGTGACTCCTTCATACTTGTATTAAACCTAAATTACTTTGGACTTAGTAAACAGGGCATTCCACCAGGTTAGGTGAAATAAAAAGGCTTTCTGCTTTTATTTTCAACTTCGAAATAAATGCTTTCACTTGTTAACACAGATTTGTATTCCCTTAAGTTCTATGTGGGTTTGAGTACTGAACATTTTTTATTTCACTGTAGTTGGAAATAAAATATGCAATATCTAACACTGCTGAACTACCATGGAAAATACATCCAACAACAATATAACTGAAAATTTTTATAGCTGTAAGTAAATCATCTTTAAAATACACCAAATTGCCTTTCCAATATTTTATGATTTAAAATTTATTCAACTATATAAATACATATATAGTATAAATATAGCGCTTTTCATGCAGAGGACTAAAGACATTTGAATTGAAGAATATTAATATATTTTAATTCATTGCTAACTTTAGCTTATAATGTTTTAAAGTGGCAGGTAAAAGTACAACATACTTATTTTTGAGACCTGAGAAGTGATAAATAGATATAGAGTGTTTTTACTATACTGTCTTACTAATACGAGATAGAATTATTTGATGGCTACCCATACCTTTAGAAAGATGGACTTTGACCTAATTTTTTAGCCAATGGTTCATTTAAACATTGCTCTTTTTCTGACTTTGTCCTAATTAAAGCTGCTTCTTCTAGTTCTGTCCTAATTAGTTAGAGGCAATATCATTTTCCAAACAAACAAATGGGTAGATTAGAAGTATAGACCAACCATGGGGGAATAAAGGAGAAAATATAGGCTAGGTAAATCTATGAAAATTTAGTAAATTGAGTTACTTTGATATTAATCATTCATACTTAACCTAACTTGCTTGTTTGCCACATGCCAGAAGTAACTCAGAAGTGCCCCAAATTACCTTTGATCAATAGTTTGAAATTACAGCATTTGAACTTTAACCTTTAAGTCTGCTGTGTTATCCTCTGTGTTCCATCATTAGATTTTGTGGAAGTATTCATTCGAGAAGTAGACCAATATTGTTCAGACTCTTGGAACTTTTAAAAGTGAACCGTTTTTATTTACAGGGATCTTAAAAACGGAAGGAAATTGTATTTTGGGTTGCAGTAAGCAGACGCCCCTTTATATGCAGTGAGGGGCACTGAGGGAACTGGCAAAATTATAGAGTGTGGAATATTCGTATCCTTGGATATTTAATACTTCATTATGATGAAATAGGACAGAAGCCAAACTAAGACTCTGCAGCAGCTACACATCATTGGGGGCAGTCCTCTATAGTGGAAAGAGCACTGAATGTCCCATGTCAAGATTAGTGACAGTTGTGAGAGCTCCTTCACCAATTTTTTGTTTCATTTTGGTGAATCACTTAACTGATTCATACTTTAGTTTGCTTAATTATAAATTAAGAGTATTGGCCTTTCTTTAAGACACCTTTTAACTCTGAAATTCTAGACCCCTTGCTAGCAATTTATCATAGAGACATGAAACTACTGACTTGAATTATTTTTTTACCTGTATAAATAATCTTTCAAGTGCATATTACTTTGACAATTCAGTGCAAATGCATATAAGCTTCCTCTTAGTCATCCCAACAATAGCCATGTATAACCAAGTGGTAAAATAGTCCTCCTCTGCTCCTGTAGTAACACGTAGGATGTTGTATGAACATGGAATAGTTGTTTTTCTCTGTAATTTACAATGTAGAACTTGCAGTCAAATTTTTGGAACCATGTTGGGAATTCTTAAAGGGCTTATCCTTACAGTGCATGGATTATGATAAAAAATAGTTTACAGAAATATAAGATCCCTGGTGTAGTGTACTTCATAGAGACTCCAGAGATAGGCATCTTTTTAAGTAGGATGATCATAGGCTCTGGTTTACCCTGGTATGCCTCTTGCCCCAGTGTAATTCTTAATAGTGCCCCTTTTCATTCTCAAAAGTGTCCTTTTTGGTTGATAAAAATATTTCCAGTCTATCTCTGTGTAATTTGAGGGAAGCTATTTCCATCATATCTTTAATAAGCCATTTCATAATATGCAAGATAACACATATGAAAGGTATTCTCTTTTACATCATACTTATATCTCAAAGACTTCATTGAAACTCCTTCCCAGTTGCCATGTTTCTTTCTTTAGTTTTCATGTTAATTCTTTATAATTGTATTGTTACAGCATTGGTGTTTCTTTGCATTTTCCTCTCATTTTCTTTTTTTTGGCAGTAACAAAAGAAATGAAATGTTTAATCTATTCCTTGAACAGTGTTAAATCTACAAACTTGATCACAACCTACAAGATATATGAAATCAAGTTTGAGAATTTTATTAATACTTGAAACATAGCTTGCAAAAGAGATGTGTTTCTGCCTAAATTATGTTTATTGAATTTTCAATTTTTTAAAAAACTAGATGGAAAGGCCATTAACTTCATTCTGTAGGTTGTTCTCCCAACACTGTCAATTCAATATATTTTAAACAAATAAAACATATTTAGAAAAACAACTAGATAGAAAGGTCCTGAAAGGTACTTTACTTAAATATAACCTCACAGTATTTGGCAAATATATGAATTGTTAGCTAGAGTGGGTTAGAAATATTCTATGAAAAATTAAAATGACAGGCTTTCATGAAGATAGGGTGCTCCTGATAGGTTAAAAGCTATTAATTATCAAATACCCTGTGTCTTCTAACTTTGAATGCTATGACAACTGCTGTGACATCAGATTTGTCCCCCACTACCTTGACAAAATAAATGTCTCTAGTGTGATTTGGCATAGAAGTAGGTATAGTGGCTAAAAGCTTAATACTGGAGTAGAGATAATTAATTCACATCTTGCCTCAGTCATTTTTAAGCTATTTGGTTTTGTGCATGTTATAAAAAAAATCTTCATATGGCTTGGTTTACTCATTTTTAAAATTTAAGTGATAAAGATGACGATAATAGTAATTAGCCTCACAGAGATATAGTAAAAAAAATGAGATACTACATGTAATTCACTGAGCATATTACCTGAGACAAATTATTAGCTAATAAATAACAGTCATATTGTTAATAACTAGGACATTCTGGGCTCGGGGGGGGGAAAAAACATTTTAAAAGGCAGACCCTTGGGGAGTGGGGATGAATAGGTAGAGCACAGAGGATTTTGGGGGCAGAGAAATACTCTGTATGATACCATAATGATGGATACATGACACTATACATTTGTCCATACCCACAGAATGTCAATACCAAGAGTGAACCCTAATGTAAACTATGGATTTTGGGTGATTATGTTGGGTCTATGTAGGTTCATTAAAGTTACCACTTTCGTGGGGGGATGTTGATAATGGGAAGGCAATGCATGTGTAGGGGCAGGGGTTATATGGGAAATCTCTACCTCTCTCTCAGTTTGGTTTTAAACCTAAAAGCTCTTAAAAAGTAAAGTCTTGATTTTAAAAAAAGGCAGGCATTAAATAAAAAATACATATTAATATGTTTTAGTCAAGTAGCAAGCAAAGTGCAGTTGGAAAGTGAATTTATGGGGTGGTTTTATAAAGAAAGAAGGTACATAAATTTTATTTTTTAAAAGTACCTTTTAAAATAATTGTGGCTATTTATATAAATCTAATGATACTTCTTTTACTATATTGGAAAGAATGTGATCCATATGAATGGCCACCCAACAAAATATTTAGAACATAATTGTGTATCTTTAACTTTTTTGTTTCTGTTGCTGAATGAATAATTTAGGTATGTGTATCATGTTTACATTTAAATTTTAAGTATTTTTACAGACATGCATTTAAACATGTATGAGTATATTTATTATATATTTAGTATATTGAATTGGTATACATTTAATACTATTCCTACTAATGTAGACATTTTTATAAATATTGGCCTTGAGGTTTACAGTCTGTTGGAAGTAGGTAATGTGACATTGCTTGAAATATCAAAGTTTTAAAAAATAGAAATAATATAATTTTCTGTGTATATTCACCCAAAGTATGTATATGAAAATCAACTATATCAATATATACTTTGATATGTCAGGTAGTAGATATACTATTTACCTTCCTTAACATATTTGGTTATTTTATAAAAATCTACTTTATATTGAAAGCCTCTACACATCTCTCTATATATCTATCTGTTTGTAAAATTTGAAATAGATTTATTATTGGACTTCTTCACATGAGACTTGAAACCCTATTTGAAAATGTAATATTGAATTTCTAGCCAACAAATGCTATAGGGAAACTATTCTGATTAGTACTGCGCTTTTGAACTCAACTGATTTCTTCTGTATAGGGCACTGTAAAGGAAGAAAAATATGCAGTACAAAGTAGTGTCATGGTAGTCTGAATGAAAATCAGAGTGGAAGTTATTAATGGTGCCAATCACATGAGCCATTAGTTTAGTTCTTCCTGGCCTGCAGCCTCAAAGTATCCATATTTCATATAAGTTAACATGCTTCTGAAATAACATGATTGAGAAAATGTTTACCCCTGAAGAGAAGATATTTCCTTTTATTCTACAAAATTTTATTTATCAAATATTATGGTGGAAGCAAAAATAGGTAGACCTAGCTGGTTTAAAAGTGAAATTGTCCAAACATATTCAACAACATATAATAAATAAAAAACTAGGGCTATGTCAAGCAAATTAGAAAACTCAAAAATTCTATGTGTATTTGCATTACAGTATTTACATTATTGAAATAAAATACCAGTTCTAAGCATGTTAAATCTTGGTTACATTTGCTAGGCAATCATAGATGTCTAGAAACACCCTGGTGAGAGTAGGTATAACAATTACCTTATAGTATTGTTGTAAGAATTAGGTGACAAACACAGGGTTAATATATAGTGACATAATATTTTTATTTGATTTTAAATATCATTTATTTTATATTATAGTCTCATGTTCTGAGATATGAGCTATTCCTATTCCTCAGTACACAGTAATTGTTGTGTTTAGTCCTCTTTCTTATTTTATTTTATGCTTCTGTTTTATTTATTTATTTACTTTTTACTTCTTTCCATGCTCTTTTACATAAGGGCTTACTTGAATAGATTTGGTATATGTCCCTGAAAAAGTAAATATATTTGTAACATATATGTGCTGCTTATCTCTGTGTTTTCCATTTAACTATTATCAAGGTATAGAGTACCTTTGGTTTCTAAATTTGATTCACTCAACACTGTCTTTAGCATCGCTCCAGGCTTTGGTGTGCATATTTAATTATTCTCCTCTAACTACTTCTTAAGTACATGCCTTCTACATTCTATCTACTCTTCCTCATGGTAGATGGGTGATTTTCAGCTTCCCACTACCATCCTCTTATACACTTCATCACCCTTACATAAGAATTATTCTGGGTTACATACTGAGGGATGGAATGCTAAATCAGAGGGTATAAACATGTTTAACATCACTGAGAACAAATGGATTGTTTGACAGGCAGATGGCAAGTTTAAACGTTTATCAGTATTATATGAGGGTTTAATCCAGCTGTGTTCCCATCAGTACATCGTATTGGGTATACTGCTTCATTTTCTAAGTTGTCTATTTCTCTGATTTTGTTTCTACCAAACCTACTGATATTTCTTGACAAGTCAAGAAGTTTGTGCACTGATTCTGATATAGTTAGTATTAGATGACCTACTAATAGTAAATATTGACAATTTATCTCTTCTCTTGCAGTATTTGAATTTCTTATTTTCCTAATTATCATTTGTGTAGACTCTCAAATAGTCCCTATAATAGTGACACAACTTGCTTTATTTCCAATTTTAAAGAACATATATCTTAGTTAAGTATGATTTTGATCTTGTGGTTTGTTTTCATTGTAGAGGAACAGTCTATTAAGTTATGAAAGTGCTCACAGATTGTAATTAATTTGAGGTTTTTATCATGGAAAAACATTTAACATTCAACATTTAACTTAATTTTTATTCATTTCATTGAGCTAATTTCATCCTTCATATTCTTTTATTTTTTATATGTTGTTATATAAATTATACTGATGGATTATTTGAAGTTAAGCAATTCTTTTATTCTTGGGATGAAAGTCTGCTTAAATTCCCCATTTGGTGCAGTGTACTCCTGCTTTATTTAAGATATCTGTAACTATCTTTATGAGAGAAATAGTTCTGTAACTTTTCCTTTTTATACTATTCTTATTAGATTTTGGAATAAATATTGTTAATCATATTAAATTGGGAATCATTCTTCTGTTTCTCATTTTTATACATAAAAGTGCATAAAATTGGGTAGTATGGCAAAATTTACTTGAAATTCATCTAGATCTAAGTTTCTTTTGAGCTAATAGATTATCAAGTTTTCTTTTTCTTTTATTTATTAAATATATTTTATGGTGAAGGAAAGAAAGTACAGGGTTTATTGTGAGGCCAAACAAGGAGAGTGGGTGGCTACTGCTCAAAAAAGTCCCCATAGGGCTTCCCTGGTGGCCCAGTGGTTGAGAGTCCGCCTGCCGATGCAGGGGACACGGGTTCGTGCCCCAGTCCGGGAAGATCCCACATGCCGCGGAGCGGCTGGGCCCGTAAGCCATGGCCGCTGAGCCTGCGCATCCGGAGCCTGTGCTCCTCAAAGGCGGAGGCCACAACAGTGAGAGGCCTGCATACCGCAAAAAAAAAAAAAAAAAAAAAAAAAAAAAGTCCCCATGGCTCTCAGGGGATGGTTTTTAAAGGCAAGATCAAGGAGAGGGTTGCAGGGTGCCTGCTCACCTCATGGACGTTCATTTTTTTAAATTGAAGTATAGTTGATTTACAATGTTGTGTTAGTTTCTGTTGTACAGGAAAGTAATTTGGTTTTATATATATATTTTTTTCTTTTTCACATTCTTTTCCATTATAGGTTATTACAAGATATTGAATATAGTTCCCTTTGCTATACACTAGGACCTTGTTGTTTATCTATTTTATATATAGTAGTTTGTAGCTGGTAATCCCAAACCCCTAAATTTATCCCCCCCTCCCCTTTGCTAACCATAAGAGTCTGCTTGTGAGTCTGTTTCTGTTCTGTAAATAAGTTCATTTGTACCATATTTTAGATTCCACATATAAGTAATATCATATGAAATTTTTTTAAGGAACCTCAATACTGTTTTCCATAGGGGTTGTACCAATTTACATTCCCATCAACAGTGTAGGAAAGTTCCCACTTCTCCACATCCTCTCCAGCATTTATTGTTTGTGGACTTTTTGATTATGGCCATTCTGACTGGAGTGCAGTGATACCTCATTGTAGTTTTGATTTGCATTTCTCTGATGATTAACAATGTTGAGCATATTTTCATGTGCCTGTTGGCCATCTGTGTACCTTCTTTGGAGAAATGTCTACTTAGGTCTTCTGCCTATTTTTTAATTGGGTTGTTTTTTAGATATTGAGCTGTATAAGCTGTTTATATATTTTGGACATTAATTCCTTTCTGGTCACATCATTTGCAAGTATTTTCTCCCATTTTGTAGGTTTTCTTTTTGTTTTGTTTATGGTTTCATTTGCTGTGAAAAAGCTTATACGTTTGATTAGGTCCCATTTGTTTATTTTTGTTTTTATTTCTATTGTCTTGGGAGATTTACCTAAGAAAACATCACTGTGATTTATGTCAGAGAATGTTTTGCCTATGTTCTCTTCTGGGAGTTTTATGGTGTCCTATCTTATATTTAAGTTTTTAAGCCATTTTGAGTTTATTTTTTGTGTATAGTGTGAGGGAGTGTTCTAACTTCATTGATTTATATGTGGCTGTCCGGCTTTCCCAGCACCACTTGCCAAAGAGACTGTCTTTTCTCCATTGTATATTCTTGCCTCATTTGTCGAAGATTGACTGTAGGTGTTCAAGTTTTCTGAATGGATTTCAAGTTATATTTTCTCATATCAATTATGATGCTTTATATTTTTCTAGAATATATGTTTCATAAAGGTTTCAAGGTACCCCTTTTCATTCTGTATTTTTGTTCTGTGCTGTATTCATCACTCTCACAAAAAACGTTGCCAAACTTCTTCATCTTCTCAAAGTCCCAATCCCCTCCATTTTTACTTTATCATTATTGATTACTGATCATAATTATTCATATTTTGTAACTGACTCTATTATTCTACTGAATACTAGATCATTTGTGTTGAAATAAATCCAAACTTTGTGCTCAAATAAAATTTAAAGCTATAGGGTTTCCCTGGTGGCACAGTGGTTAAGAATCCGCCTGCCAATGCAGGAGACATGGGTTCAAGCCCTGCTCTGGGAAGATTCCCACATGTCGTGGAGCAACTAAGCCCACGCGCCACAACTACTAAGTCTGTGCTCTAGAGCCCACGAGCCACAACTACTGAAGCCCATGCACCTAGAGCCGGTGCTCCGCAACAAGAGAGGCCACTGCAATGAGAAGCCCGTGCACTGCAACAAAGAGTAGCCCCTGCTCTCTGCAACTAAAGAAAGCCCACGGGCAACAACAAAGACCCAGTACAGCCAAAAATAAATAAATTAATTAATTTAAAAAAATTTAAAGCTATAAACTTTCTTCTAAGTTCTGCTTTAAGTTTCACAAAATTTAACATGCATTGACTTGTTACTTATGATTTCTCTTATGAATTCCTCTTTAAATCACTATTTTATTTCGAGACTAATAGGATTTTTAAGATAGAGTTTTGTTAGGCTTTCTAATTTTATTATATTGTGATTAGAAAATGTATTCTGTTAACATTGCAGACCTCAAAGTCATTTAAGAAATTTAATTTTGGAAACTTCAGTTTACAATATACTACTACAAGAGAATTTAAATATATAATGACAAAATATACACACACTCATATATGCTTGGAAAATTAATACTAAAATATACTGCAATATATTAATGACTACATTTCTAAATAACTTTTTAGTACCTTAAACATTATAACATATTTTAGTATATTTAGTAAATTTCAACTATCCATCATAACTCTAAAACTTGTTCAGTCCGTGTCTTTATTACACTGAAAAGACCATAATGCTCTTCAGTAAGCCATGTTTTTTTTGTTTGTTTTGTTTTGGCTTAAGATGATGTATCTAATATAGAAAAAGTGAATTAATTTATATACAGTTTTGAGAACAGTTATGAGGTGGAGCAATTATGAGATGGAGCAATTATGAAACTCACAAATAAGTCACACTCTACTTTTTTTCCTAGTAGTTTTTTGGTTGGAGAAGTTAGTATTAATGCTTTTTGTTTTTCTTTTTCTATATTCTTTTTAAACATCAAAACTTCGTGCAGCCTCAGAGAGTTTTAATCTCTGAAAATTTCAAAGACATTATGTTCATTAAATATTTAGTTCTTCATTTTACTTCTTATATTAATATCTAAAACAGCATGTCAAATAAAACTAAGAAATAAATGTAAAACTGGATACTTTTAAAGTATATAGTTTGTGTTCTAGATTCCATATCTTTAATCATTTCACCACCAATGTATCTTTTGAAATGCATACTTCCCCTAGTCATATTATTAACTACAACATAGCATCGACTCTTTTTTTCTTTTTATGCTTTTTTTAAAAAAAATTCATTTATTTATTTATTTTTGGCTGTACTGGGTCTTCTTTTCTGTGCGTGGGCTTTCTCTAGTTGCGGCGAGCGGGGGCCACTCTTCATCGCGGTGCGCAGGCCTCTCACTGTCGCGCCCTCTTGTTGTGGAGCACAAGCTCCAGACGTGCAGGCTCAGTAGTTGTGGCTCACGGGCCTAGTTGCTCCGCGGCATGTGGGATCTTCCCAGACCAGGGCTCGAACCCGTGTCCCCTGCATTAGCAGGCAGATTCTCAACCACTGTACCACCAGGGAAGCTCTTTTATTTATTTTTTTTGCGGTACGCGGGCCTCTCACTGTTGTGGCCTCTCCCGTTGCAAAGCACAGGCTCCGGACGCGCAGGCTCAGCGGCCATGGCTCACGGGCCCAGCCGCTCCGCGGCATGTGGGATCTTCCCGGACCGGGGCACGAACCCGTGTCCCCTGCATCGGCAGGCGGACTCTCAACCACTGTGCCACCAGGGAAGCCCCATCTTCTTTTTTTTTAAGATTTTTTTTTTTTGATGTGGACCATTTTTTTTTTTTTTAAGTCTTTATTGAATTTGTCACAATATTGCTTCTGTTTATATTTTGGTTTTTTGGCCACAAGGCATGTGGGATCTTAGCTCCCTGACCAGGGATTGAACCTACACCCCCTGCATTGGAAGGCAAAGTCTTAACCACTGGACTGCCAGGAAGTCCCTACTCATCTTTTGATTTAGATGTTTTTAAGACTATTATGATACAATAATGTTTGTTTTGCATGGATATATGAGTTACTGTATACTGATCATGTATTTATAGTGGCCATGGAGCATAAAATACTGTGCATTCATTAATAGCAATGTGTTATACTTCCTTCTTTGTATCTATCTATCTATCTATATCTATCTATTTTCAGTAGCCTTAATAAAGCTTTGCATCTGTTAGAACCCCAGAGAAGCAATCTTTACATAATTCCAATTTTCATAAACATTTCTTCAGTTACTTCAGAAACTTTTTGTTGGACATTTGCATAACTGTGCTTTCTGCAGCTATAGCACCAGTACACAGTCAGGAAATTTGTTCCAACATTGCCCTTTTTAATAATGATATAGAATGTATAGTTTGTGTGATATGCAAATGACTCAACTAGTTTTACAAACAGTTGAACCATTTCAGAAAAATTCACGATATTTCTTTTTTTAAAACCATTTTACTGAGGTATGATTAACTTGTAAAAATCTCTTAATATTTAATGTATACAACTTGAGTTTGGAGACACAATGCTTCTTTAAACCAGGATTTTTACTTCATTCAGGTTATCTAACTTCTTCTGTAAATAGTAAGAAGTCAAATTCATTACAGTCCATAGATAGTCACACTGGAGTTTTTTTCTAGTCCATTTGTTTAGACCATTGTGCAAATAAAGTCAAGGACGTGGGCTTTTACTCACTGTGTATAAAGTGCTATTATTCTGTTATATTTCCTTTGACAACACTTCTGAGCAAACTTCTCACAAATACATGCCGGAGTTCCATAATAGTAATAAAATAGATTAATTCATTATTAATTTTTTCTTTCAAACAATATTGCTTCTCTTCTGTATATCTAGAAGCAGTTAAGACACCTGGTGTAGTACAAATATGAATGAGATTGAATCCCTGACTCGCCTTCAAAAAATTATTTCAAGTAAAGACAGACTTTCTTATACATAACTGCAATTCAATTATAAGCTTTCTATAATGAGTATAAATGTACCTCATAGTTTGACTAAGTAAATAACATTTGTGTATACTGGACTTCTAATTTTTAAACAAGTATTTTTAGTAAATTAAAATAGGTTGAACTTGGTAGACATCTACTACATTTATAGCTTCAACTAGAGTCATATTCAGTAATATGATACACAGAGAATTTTCCTTTTCACATTTGTTTAAAACTGAAAGTTGACTGACACGCTTTTTTCCTTTTCACAAATCTTTCCAAATAAGACATCACTGAAACCTTCCTTTTCAAGGACAGCATGCAGAATATTCACAGATTAAAAAAAAAAAAACAATAAAAACCCTGGAAAACTGGGCACAAGAAACTTTAGGCATCTCTTTTTTATTAAGAAAAATTGAAGTATAGTTTATTTACAATACTGTGTTAGTTTCAGGTGTAAAGAGAAGTGATCCAGTGGGACCTTGTTGTTTATCTGTTTTATATATGATAGTGTGTATCTGTTATTCCCATATTCATAGTTTATCCCTCCCTCCCCCTTCCCCTTTGGTTACCACAAATTTATTTTCTATGTCTATGAGTCTTTCTGCTTTGTGAATACAATAATTTGTATTATGTTTTAGATTCCACATATAAGTGATATCATATTTGTCTTTCTCTGACTTAAGTCCCTTAGTATGATAACCTCTAGGTCCATCCATATTGTTGCAAATGGCAGTATTTCATTCTTTTTTATGGCTGTGTAGTATTAATATATATTAAATATATATACCATGTCTTCTTTAGTCATTCGTCAGTGGACATTTAGGTTGCTTCCATGTCATGAGTATTGCAAATAGTGCTATGAACAGTGGGGTGCATGTATCTTTTCAAATTATTATTTTTGTCTTTTCCAGATATATGCCCAGGAGTGGGATTGCTGGATCATACGGTAACTCTATTTTTAGTTTTTTAAGGAACCTCCATACTGTTTTCCATAATGGCAGAACCAATTTACATTCTCACCAACAGTGTAGGAGGGTTCCCTTTTCACCACACCCTCTCCAGTATTTATTATTTGTAGACTTTTTAATGATGGCCATTCTGACCAGTGTGAGGTGGTACGTCATTGTAGTTTTGATTTGCATTATCTAATAATTAGTGATGTTGAGCATCTTTTCATGTGTGTGTTGGCCATCTGTATGTCTTCTCTGGAGAAATGTCTATTTAGGTTTTCTGCTCATTTTCTGATTGGCTTTTTTTTCTTTTTGATATTGAGTTGTATGAGCTGTTTGTGTATTTTAGAAATTAGCCCCTTGTCAGTCCCATCTTTGCAAATATTTTCTCCCATTCTGTAAGTTGTCTTTTTGATTTGTTGATGGTTTCCTTTGCTGTGCAAAAGCTTGTAAGGTTATGTTCCTTTTTTTACTTTTGCTTTTATTTCTTTTGCCTTGGGAGACTGACCTAAGAAAATATTGCTACAATTTATGTCAGAGAATGTTTTGCCTGTGTTCTCTTAGAACTAGGAGTTTTATGGCCCCATGTTTTATATGTAAGTCTTTAACCCATTTTGAGTTTATTTTTGTGTGTGGTGTGAGGGAGTGTTCTAACTTCATTGATTTATATGTGGCTGTTCAGCTTTCCCAATGCCACTTGCTGAAGAGATTGTCTTTGTGCCATTCTGTATTCTTGCCCCCTTTGTCGAAGATTAATTGACCATAGAGTGTGGGTTTATTTCTGTCCTTGCTATTCTGTTCCATTAATCTGTATGTCTGTTTTTGCATCCCCTCCCTCTTGCACCTGCCTCCCCACCATCCCACCCAGTGAGGCCATCACAGAGCACTGAGCTGAGCTCCATGTGCTATACAGCAGGTTCCCACTAGCTATCCATTTTACACATGGTAGTGTATTTATGTCAAATCTAATCTCCCAGTTCATCCCATCCTCCCCTTCAGCCTGTGTCCACACGTCCATTCTCTATATTTGCCTTCCTATTCCTGCCATGAAAATAGGTTCATCTGTACGATTTTTCTAGATTCCACATACATGTGTTAATATACAATATTTTTTTTTCTCTTTCTGACTTACTTCACTCTGTATGACAGATTCTAGGTCCATCCACATCTCTACAAATGATGCAATTTCATTTCTTTTAATGGCTGAGTAATATTCCATTATATGTGGAATGTACCACATCTTCTATATCCATTCATCTGTTGTACAATATTTAAAGTAATTATTGAAAAGTATGTATTTATTGCCATTTTAAAACTTTTTCTCCAGTTGATTTTGTATTCTTTTTTTGTTGCTGTTGTTTTTGGGGTTTTTTTTGGTTTTGTTTTGTATTTCTTCTTAATTCATTTCTTCTTTTTGTTTCTCCTTTTCTGGTTTGATTGCTTTCTTTTGTGTTATGTTTAAGTTTCTTTGTTTTTTTTTTTTGGTAAATCTGTATGTTTGGGGTGTTTTTAATAAATTTATATATTATTTTTGGCTGCTTTGGGTCTTCATTGCCGCGCATGGGCTTTCTCTAGTTGCAGCACGTGGGGACTACTCTTCATTGAAGTGCACAGGCTTCTCATTGCGGTGGCTTCTCTTATCACGGAGCATGGGCTCTAGGCGTGCAGGCTTCAGTAGTTGTGGCATGAGTGCTTCAGTAGTTGTGGCTTGCAGGCTCTAGAGCACAGGCTCAGTAGTTGTGGTGCATGGGCTTAGCAGCTCCGCGGCATGTGGGATCTTCCTGGACCAGGGCTCGAACCTGTGTCTCCTTCATTGGCAGGCGGATTCTTTTTTTTTTTTTTTTTTTTTTTGTGGTATGCAAGCCTCTCACTGTTGTGGCCTCTCACTGTTGTGGCCTCCGGACCGGGGCACGAACCTGCGTCCCCTGCATCAGCAGGTGGGCTCTCAACCACTGCGCCACCAGGGAAGCCCTGGCAGGCAGATTCTTAACCACTGCATCAACAGGGAAATCCCTGTATGTTTTGATTTGTGGTTAATCTGGTTTTCAAGTATTTTATCCCAAAACTATGTGTACTTACTTTAGTCATGTAAGCTCAAACACATTCTAAAAGATCTACATTTTCTTACTCCCCTTCCCCCACATTTCGTGATTTTGATGTCCTATTTTACATCTTCATGTTTATCTTTTGTTGTTCATTGTAGTTACAATTGCTTTCACAGAATTTTTTTTTATTTTGTATTTTTTTTTTTGTACTGGCTTAAGTGATCATCAATTTATATATATATTTGCCTTTCCTATTGTGATTTTCCTTTTCCTATAGATTCTTGCTTCTCTTTTCTTTAGAGAAGACATTTCAATATTTCTTATAGTACAGGTTTAGTATTGTTGTATTCTTTCAGTTTGTACTTGTCTGAGAAATATTTTTCTCTCTCCTTCTACTCTAAATGATAATCTTACTGGATAAGAGTACAAGTTTTTCCCTTTGGGAACTTTGGATACATCTTGCCACTCCCTTCTGACCTGCAAAGTTTCTGTAGTGAAAGTAGCTGATAGCCTATCAGTGACAGACTTATGAGGATTCCCTTGTAACTGACTCTGCTTTTCTCCTGCTGCCTTTAGAATCCATTTTTTTAAATTAATTAATTAATTTATTATTTATTTTTGGTTGCATTGCGTCTTTGTTGCTGTGTGTAGGCTTTCTCTAGTTGCGGCGAGTGGGGGCTACTCTTCATTGTGGTGTGCAGGCTTCTCATTGCGGTGGCTCCTCTTGTTGTGGAACACAGGCTTTAGGTGCGCAGGTTTCAGTAGTTGTGGTACATCGGCTTAGTTGCTCCACAGCATGTGTGATCTTCCTGGACCAGGGCTCGAACCCGTATCCCCTGCATTGGCAGGCAGGTTCTTAACCACCATGCCACCAGGGAAGCCCTAGAATACTTTTTTTTTTGGCGGTACACGGGCCTCTCACTGCCGTGGCCTCCCCCGTTGCGGAGCACAGGCTCCGGACGCGCAGGCCCAGCGGCCACCGCCCACGGGCCCAGCCGCTCCGCGGCATGTGGGATCCTCCTGGACCGGGGCACGAACCCATGTCCCCCGCATCAGCAGGCCGACTCCCAACCACTGCGCCACCAAGGAAGCCCGAATACTCTTTAACTTTTGTCATTTTGATTATGTCTTGGAGTAGCTATTTTTGTGGGGTTCATCTTGTTTGGAACCCTCTGTGCTTTCTGTAGCTGGATATCTGTTTCCTTTTTTAGGTTTGGGGATTTTACAGCCATAATTTATCCAAATACATTTTCAATCCCCCTTTTCTCTTTCATCTCCTGGGATTCCTATTGTGCATAGATTGTCACACTTTATATTATCCTGTAGATCTCATATGTTGCTTTCTTTTTTCTTTCATTTGTCTTTCTGTCTGCTGTTCTGATTGGGTGATTTCTGTTATTATATTTTCTAGAAAAATTATTTGTTGTTCTGCATTATTTAGTTTGCTATTTATTTCCTTTAGCTCAGTTTCCATATCAGCAATTGAGTTGTCTAATTTTGATTGGTTTCTCTTTATAGTTTCTAGTTCCTTGTTAGTGATCTGCATTTATATCAATAGTCTTTCTTTCTCAAATCCTTCAGCATTTTTATTATCTCCTTTTTGAACTCAGGGTCTAGCTGACCAGAGAGGTTTGTTTAATTGTTTGTTCTTCCAGGGGAGTTCTCTTATTCTTTTAATTGGCAGTGGTTTCTCTGCTTTCTTATTTTCCTTATATTTCTCTGACTCTGTGAATTTAGGATAAACAGTTATCTGCTGTGGTCTTGAAGGGCTGTTTTCATGTGGGAGCAACCCTCTGTAGACTGTGAGAGTTCAGTATTTTTGGTGTGTGGGGTTTTTTTTTGGTATGGATGCTTGCCATGTCTTTCCTCATAGTGTGCTGGCCCTGTTCCCTTGATAAGGGATGTGTTGGTGTTGTGGTGACCAGAGCCTTCACTGCATGTTTGGCATGGCCTCCTTTTTGCTCTGTAGTTGTCACAGCCTGGTGACAGGCAGACAGTTTATTTCAGGTCAACCAAGTATTGGGTCAGCCAAAAAGTTCGTTCAGGTTTTCCTGTAAGATGTTACGGAAAAACGCAAATGAACTTTTTGGCCAACTCAATATTTCATAATATGCTTTCCTTCTGGTTGTATGGGGTACAGCTCATGCTACAATCTGTGAGAGACATGGAGCAGCTTTAGCCATCTGTCAGTGGGGTCAGTGGAAAAAATGTGGAAGTATATGTATGGTAAAATATGCCCCATATTTTGTATTCTGCAAAAATAAACTCACAAAGAAGCAAGCAAACAAAGAAGCCAAAATAAGAGAAAATGTAAAATACATTAGGAAGCTATTTCCCAACCTCCAGTTAATCAACTCAGAAAACTCACAAATTCACTCCTCTATTGAAAATAGGGAGAAAATATAAACTTCATATCTTGTAGGTTATTTCCTCTACGCCCACAAACTGAGGAGTATGCTTACAAAGAGTCAGTTTTATCCGTACTCAAACCAATTTATGGTAGTAGTACTTACTTATGAAAAATTATTAAAGTTATTAAGAAATATGGATTTAATAATAGCAGTTCTTTATGTCAACAATGAATGAAATAACTGTAAAGAGTAATGACATGTTATGAAAAAAATGTTAATAAATGTATCACACCAAGAAAAATTTAAAAACCAGAGAAAATGATCATAAAAATATAAAGTTCATGAGTCTAAATTTTCACTCCATTAAAAAAATGAAAAGAAAAATAATAACCAATATGTTATGTGAGTAGTATATGCAAGAAAGAATACAAAATTATAGGTACCTAAAACATTTTCAAGGAAGGGCCTTCAGTCAAAAGTCTTCAAATGTAGGTACAGTGCTTAATTACATCATTTATTCTTCCAGCACTTTAAAGACAATGTCCCAAAGGCTACATCAAACTAAAAAGCTCTGCACATCATAAGAAGAAATCAACAAAATGAAAAGGCAGCCTGTGCTTATCAAAAAGCAATAAATTAATCATACACATTTGAATGTATTCACATTTCAAAAATTCAGTTATAAAAACATTAGTATTTTTTGTTTCCATTCCCTCCTGTAGCCATCCATCCTCATTGCATGCTATTTTCCATATTACTAGACAGAATAAGCCTAATCACCAGTTTATAGGATTTTTTACTCAATAGTCTATTATAATGATATTTACTGCAAGAAAACAATAATTTTAAAAATTATAATAGAAGAAAAAGAAATCTGTGTTGCTTTACTCTAATCTATACCTGAATTTTCATAAGATTTCTATTACAATTTTAGAATAGTGTTTTTCACACTTCAGTGTATATATAATAAGAGATCTTGCTCACGTGCAGATTCTAATACACTAAGTCTGAGGTGAGTCTGAGATTCTGCATTTCTCATAAAAGCTCCCAAGGAGATGCTGATGCTATTGATCTGAGAACTACATCTCAAGTAGCAAGGTACAGGTCCTAAAATGGCCATGTATTTTTCATTTTAACATATGATATTTTGAATTGTTTTTACAACTGTATATGTCAAATAGAAGCTATCAGAAGAGTAATGTGCCAATATAAATAATCAATAATAAGCAAACATGAGAAAAATGCATACTTGGAATATGAAAAGCCACTATTTTATGATAAAATGAACATGTCATATAGAGGGAATTTTTACAGATGTTATTGTCAGGTATTTTAGTTTCCTAAATTTCCTTGGCTTAGGGAGGGCATCAAAGTAAGGGCATAGATGAAGCTTGAAGAAAATACTTAATAACTAGGCAGTCTTCCTGGATTTTTTAGGCCACATTCTCACAATGTCTTGAAAATCATAGCTATATGAGTTATCCTATTCTTTGCTGATAGAGACCTCTGTGGAAAATTAAAATAAATCAGAAATTGTAATAAAAACTCTAAAAAGGCCTGAGTACAAGGGGATTATCTGTATGGAGAGAAGAATTCATTCTAGGTGTGACTTCAGCGCTAGAGCCTTGATAGTTTGAGTAATATTTCTCAAATACTGGTGACAGGTGATATATACTAGGAGATGATGTAAGTTTCAAAGAGCAGCCTCTTCCACAGAAATGCAAGACTATGAAGGATGAGAGAACTATTAGCACATTCAATGTGTGAAGTTTTCTGCCTGAAGCTTTAGGTAGGTTACTTCATACAATGTCACCAGTATTTATACCTAACTTAAAATGATACATAATCTCTTATTATGTTGTGTTTCCTAGAAAAAACACCATGGATATAATTTATGCTGCCTGTAGTGGAATATTTCTTCAGAAAATAATAATATCATTTAAGTAGCCAGTAAATTCATCACCAGATGCAAAAAAGGAATGCAGTTCGCTTTTTTTTTTTTTTTAACATCTTTATTGGGGTATAATTGCTTTACAATGGTGTGTTACTTTCTACTTTATAACAAAGTGAATCAGTTACACATATACATATGTTCCCATATCTCTTCCCTCTTGTGTCTCCCTCCCTCCCACCCTCCCTATCCCACCCATCCAGGCAGTCACAAAGCACCGAGCTGATATCCCTGTGCTATGCGGCTGCTTCCCACTAGCTATCTACTTTACGTTTGGTGGTGTATATCTGTCCATGCCTCTCTCTCGCTTTGTCACAGCTCACCCTTCCCCCTCCCCATATCCTCAAGTCCGTACTCTAGTAGGTTTGTGTCTTTATTCCTGTCTTACCCCTAGGTTCTTAATGATATTCTTTTTTCTTAAATTCTATATGTATGTGTTAACATACGGTATTTGTCTTTCTCTTTCTAACTTACTTCACTCTGTATGACAGATTCTAGGTCTATCCACCTCATTACAAATAGCTCAATTTCATTTCTTTTTATGGCTGAGTAATATTCCATTGTATATATGTGCCACATCTTCTTTATCCATTCATCTGATGATGGGCACTTAGGTTGTTTCCATGTCATGGCTATTGTAAATAGAGCTGCAATGAACATTTTGGTACATGACTCTTTTTGAATTATGGTTTTCTCAGGGTATATGCCCAGTAGTGGGATTGCTGGGTCATATAGTAGTTCTATTTGTAGTTTTTTTTTTTTTTTTTTTTTGGTGTACGCGGGCTTCTCACTGCTGGGGCCTCTCCCGTTGTGGAGCACAGGCTCCAGACACACAGGCCCAGCGGCCATGGCTCACGGGCCAGCTGCTCCGTGGCATGTGGGATCTTCCAAGACCGAGGAACGAACCTGTGTCCCCCGCATCGGCAGGCGGACTCTCAACCACTGTGCTACCAGGGAAGCCCTATTTGTAGTTTTTAAAGAAACCTCCATACTGGTCTCCATAGTGGCTGTACCAATTCACATTCCCACCAGCAGTGCAAGAGTGTTCCCTTTTCTCCACACCCTCTCCAGCATTTATTGTTTCTAGATTTTTTGATGATAGCCATTCTGACTGGCGTGAGATGATATCTCATTGTAGTTTTTTTTTATTTTTTTTATTTTTTTTATTTTTTTTCTCATTGTAGTTTTGATTTGCATTTCTCTAATGATTAATGACGTTGAACATTCTTCCATGTGTTTGTTGGCAGTCTGTATATCTTATTTGGAGAAATGTCTATTTAGCTCTTCTGCCCATTTTTGGATTGGGTTCTTTGTTTTTCTGTTATTGAGCTGCATGAGCTGCTTGTAAATTTTGGAAATTAATCCTTTGTCAGTTGCTTCACTTGCAAATATTTTCTCCCATTCTGAGGGTTGTCTTTCGGTCTTGTTTATGGTTTCCTTTGCTGCGCAAAAGCTTTGACATTTCATTAGGTCCCATTTGTTTATTTCTGTTTTTATTTCCATTTCTCTAGGAGGTGGGTCAAAAAGGATCTTGCTGTGATTGATGTCATAGAGTGTTCTGCCTATGTTTTCCTCTAAGAGTTTGATAGTTTCTGGCCTTACATTTAGGTCTTTAATCCATTTTGAGCTTATTTTTGTGTATGGTGTTAGGGAGTGATCTAATCTCACAGTTTTACATGTACCTGTCCAGTTTTCCCAGCACCACTTATTGCAGAGGCTGTCCTTTCTCCACTGTACATTCCGGCCTCCTTTATCAAAGATAAGGTGACCATATGTGCGTGGGTTTATCTCTGGGCTTTCTATCCTGTTCCATTGATCTTTCTGTTTTGTGCCAGTACCATACTGTCTTGATGACTGTAGCTTTGTAGTATAGTTTGAAGTTAGGGAGCCTGATTCCTCCAGCTCTGTTTTTCGTTCTCAAGATTGCTTTGGCTATTCAGGGTCTTTTGTGTTTCCATACAAATTGTGAAATTTTTTGTTCTACTTCTGTGAAAAATGCCTGTGGTAGTTTGATAGGGATTGCATTGAATCTGTAGATTGCTTTGGGTAGTAGAGTCATTTTCACAATATTGATTCTTCCAATCCAAGAACGTGGTATATCTCTCCATCTATTTGTATCATCTTTAATTTCTTTGATCAGTGTCTTATAATTTTCTGCATACAGGTCTTTTGTCTCCTTAGGTAGGTTTATTCCTAGATATTTTTTTCTTTTTGTTGCAATGGTAAATGGGAGGGCTTTCTTGATTTCACTTTCAGATTTTTCATTAGTGTATAGGAATGCCAGAGATTTCTGTGCATTTTGTATCCTGCAACTTTACCAAATTCATTGATTAGCTCTAGTAGTTTTCTGGTAGCATCTTTAGGGTTCTCTATGTATAGTATCATGTCATCTGCAAACAGTGACAGCTTTACTTCTTCTTTTCTAATTTGGATTCCTTTTATTTCCTTTTCTTCTTTGATTGCTGTGGCCAAAACTTCCAAAACTATGTTGAATAAGAGTGGTGAGAGTGGGCAACCTTGTTTTGTTCCTGATCTTAGTAGAAATGCTTTCAGTTTTTCACCATTGAGGATGATGTTGGCTGTGGGTTTGTCATATATGCCCTTCATTATGTTGAGGAAAATTCCCTCTATGCCTACTTTCTGCAGGGTTTTTATCATAAATGGGTGTTGAATTTTGTCAAAAGCTTTCTGTGCATCTATTGAGATGATCATATGTTTTTTCTCCTTCAATTTGTTAATATGGTGTATCACATTGATTGATTTGCGTATATTGAAGAATCCTTGCATTCCTGGAATAAACCCCATTTCATCATAAACCCCACTTGATCATGGTGTATGATCCTTTTAATGTGCTGTTGGATTTTGTTGAGGATTTTTGCATCTATGTTCATCAGTGATATTGGCCTGTAGTTTTCTTTCTTTGTGACTTCCTTGTCTGGTTTTGGTATCAAGGTGATGGTGGCCTCGTAGAATGAATTAGGGAGTGTTCCTCCCTTGCTATATTTTGGAAGAGTTTGAGAAGGATAGGTGTTAGATCTTCTCTAAATGTTTGGTAGAATTCGCCTGTGAAGCCATCTGGTCCTGAGCTTTTCTTTGTTGGAAGACTTGTAATCACAGTTTCAATTTCAGTGCTTGTGATTGTTCTGCTCATATTTTCTATTTCTTCCTGATTCAGTCTTGGCAGGTTGTGCATTTCTAAGAATTTGTCCATTTCTTCCAGGTTGTCCATTTTATTGGCATAGAGTTGCTTGTAGTAATCTCTCATGATCTTTGTATTTCTGCAGTGTCAGTTGTTACTTCTTTTTCCTTTCTAATTCTATTGAGTCTTCTCCCTTTTTTTCTTGATGAGTCTGGCTAATGGTTTATCAATTTTGTTTATCTTCTCAAAGAACCAGCTTTTAGTTTTATTGATCTTTGCTATCGTTTTCTTCATCTTTTTCCCACTTATTTCTGATCTGATATTTATGATTTCTTTCCTTCTACTAACTTTGGGGATTTTTGTTCTTCTTTCTCTAATTGCTTTAGGTGCAAGGTTAGGTTCTTTATTCGAGATGCTTCCTGTTTCTTAAGCTGGGCTTGTATTGCTATAAACTTCCCTCTTAGAACTGCTTTTGCTTCATCCCATAGGTTTTGGGTTGTCATGTCTCCATTGTCATTTGTTTCTAGGTATTTTTTTTATTTCCTCTTTGATTTCTTCAGTGATAACTTCTTTATTAAGTAGTGTATTGTTTAGCCTCCATGTGTTTGTATGTTTTACACATCTTTTCCTGTAATTGATACCTAGTCTCATAGCGTTGTGGTCGGAAAAGATACTTGATAAGATTTCAATTTTCTTAAGTTTACCAAGGCTTGATTTGTGACCCAAGATATGATCTATCCTGGAGAATGTTCCAGAAGCACTTGAGAAAAATGTGTATTTTTTTTTTTTGGATGGAGTGTCCTATAAATATCAATTAAGTCCATCTTGTTTAATGTATCATTTAAAGCTTGTGTTTCCTTAGTTATTTTCATTTTGGAGGATCTGTCCATTGGTGAAAGTGGGGTGTTAAAGTCCCCTACTATGAATGTGTTACTGTCGATTTCCCCTTTTACGGCTGTTACTATTTCCCTTATGTATTGAGGTGCTCCTATGTTAGGTGCATAAATATTTACAATTGTTATATCTTCTTCTTGGATTGATCCCTTGATCATTATGTAGTGTCCTTCTCTGTCTCTTCTAATAGTCTTTATTTTAAAGTCTATTTTGTCTGATATGAGAATTGCTACTCCAGTTTTCTTTTGGTTTCCAATTTGCATGGAATATCTTTTTCCATCCCCTTACTTTCAGTGTGTATGTGTCTCTAGGTCTGAAGTGAGTCTCTTGTAGACAGCATATATATGGGTCTTGTTTTTGTATCCATTCAGCCAATCTGTGTCTTTTGGTGGGAGCATTTAGTCCATTTACATTTAAGGTAATTATCGATATGTATGTTCCTATTCCCATTTTCTAAATAGTTTTCGGTTCATTATTGTAGGTCTTTTCCTCCTCTTGTGTTTCTTGCCTAAAGAAGTTACTTTAGCATTTGTTGTAAAGCTGCTTTGGTGGTGCTGAACTCTCTCAACTTTGCTTGTCTGTAAAGGTTTTAATTTCTCCGTCAAATCTGAATGAGATCCTTGCTGGGTAGAGTAATCTTGGTTGCAGGTTTCTCTCCATCATCACTTTAAATATGTCCTGCCACTCACTTCTAGCTTGCAGAGTTTTTGCTGAAAGATCAGCCGTTAACCTTATGGGGATTCCCTTGTGTGTTATTTGTTGTTTTTCCCTTGCTGCTTTTAATATGCTTTCTTTGTATTTAATGTTTGACAGTTTGATTAATATGTTTCTTGGCGTATTTCTCCTTGGATTTATCCGTATGGGACTCTCTGTGCTTCCTGGACTTGATTAACTATTTCCTTTTCCATATTAGGGAAGTTTTCAACTATCATCGCTTCAAATATTTTCTCAGTCCCTTTCTTTTTCTCTTCTTCTTCTGGAACCCGTATAATTCGAATGTTGGTGCGTTTAATGTTGTCCCAGAGGTCTCTGAGACTGTCCTCAGTTCTTTTCATTCTTTTTTCTTTATTCTGCTCTGCAGTAGTTATTTCTGCTATTTTATCTTCCAGGTCACTTATCCGTTCTTCTGCCTCAGTTATTCTTCTATTGATCCCATCTGGAGTATTGTTCATTTCATTTATTGTGTTGTTCATCGTTATTTGTTTCATCTTTAGTTCTTCTAGGTTCTTGTTAAATGTTTCTTGCATTTTGTCTATTCTGTTTCCAAGATTTTGGATCATCTTTACTATCATTATTCTGAATCCTTTTTCAGGTAGACTGCATATTTCCTCTTCATTTGTTAGGTCTGGTGGGTTTTTATCTTGCTCCATCTGCGGTGTGTTTTTCTGTCTCCTCATTTTGCTTATCTTACTGTATTTGGGGTCTCCTTTTTGCAGGCTGCAGGTTCGTAGTTCCCGTTGTTTTTGGTGTCTGTCCCCAGTGGCTAAAGTTGGTTCAGTGGGTTGTGTAGGCTTCCTGGTGGAGGGGACTAGTGCCTGTGTTCTGGTGGATGAGGCTGGATCTTGTCTTTCTGGTGGGCAGGTCCACGTCTGTTGGTGTGTTTTGGGGTGTCTGTTCACTTATTATGATTTTAGGCAGCCTCTCTGCTAATGGGTGGGGTTGTGTTCCTGTTTTTCTAGTTGTTTGGCATAGGGTGTCCAGCACTGTAGGTTGCTGGTCGTTGAGTGAACCAGACGAAAATGTCACAAAGAAAGAAAACTCCAGGCCAATATCATTGATGAACATAGATCAAAAATCCTCAACAAAATAATAGCAAACAGAAGCCAACAGTACATTAAAAGGATCATACACCATGAACAAGTGGGGTTTATCCCAGGAATGCAAGGATTCTTCAATATATGCAAATCAATTAACGTGATACACCATATTAACAAATTGAAGGAGAAAAACCATATGATCATCTCAATAGATGCAGAGAAAGCTTTTGACAAAATTGAACACCCATTTATGATAAAAACCTTCCAGAAAGTAGGCATAGAGGGAACTTACCTCAACATAATAAAGGCCATACAGGACAAACCCTCAGCCAGCATTGTTCTCAATGGTGAAAAACTGAAAACATTTCCACTAAGATAAGGAAGAAGACAAGGTGTCACACTCTCACCACTACTATTCAACATAGTTTTGGAAGTTTTAGCCCAGCAATCAGAGAAGAAAAAAATAAAAGGAATCCAAATCGGAAAAGAAGAAGTAAAGTTGTTACTGTGCAGATGGCATGATACTATACATAGAGAACCCTAAAGAAGCTACCAGAAAACTACTAGAGCTAATCAATGAATTTGGTAAAGTATCAGGATACAAAATTAATGCACAGGAGTCTCTTGCATTCCTATACACTAATGATGAGAAATCTGAGAGAGAAATTAAGGAAACACTGCCATATACCATTGCAATAAGAAGAATAAAATACCTAGGAATATCCTACATAAGGAGACAAATGACCTGTATGCAGAAAACTATAAGACACTGATGAAAGAAATTAAAGATGATACAAACAGATGGAGATATATACCATATTCTTGGATTGGAAGAATCAACATTGTGAAAATGACTATACTACCCAAAGCAATCTATGGATTCAATGCAATTTCTATCAAACTACGAATGGAATTTTTCACAGAAGTAGAACAAAAAAATGTTATAATTTGTACGGAAACACAAAAGACCCTGAATAGCCAAAGCAATCTTTAGGAAGAAAAACGGAGCTGGAGGAATCAGGCTCCCTGACTTCAAACTATCCTACAAAACTACAGTAATCAAGACAGTCTTGTACTGGCACAGAAACAGAAATACAGATCAATGGAACAGGAGAGAAAGCCCAGAGATAATCCCATGCACATATGGTCACCTTATTTTTGATAAAGGAGGCAAGAATATACAATGGAGAAAAGACAGCCTCTTCAATAAGTGGTGCTGGGAATACTGGACAGCTACATGTAAAAGAATGAAATTAGAACACTCCCTAACACCAAACACAAAAATAAACTCAAAATGGATTAAAGACTTAAATGTAAGCCCAGACACTGTAAAACTCTTAGAGGAAAACACAGAACACTCTATGACATAAATCACATCAAGATCCTTTTTGACCCACCTCCTAGAGAAATGGAAATAAAAACAAAAGTAAACAAATGGAACCTAATGAAACTTCAAAGCTTTTGCACAGCAAAGGAAACCATAAGCAAAACCAAAAGACAACCCTCAGAATGGGAGAAAATATTTGCAAATGAAGCAACTGACAAAGGATTAATCTCCAAAATATACAAGCAGCTCATGCAGCTCAATATCAAAAAACCAAACAACCCAATCCAAAAATGGGCAGAAGACCTAAATAGACATTTTTCCAAAGAAGATATACAGATTGCCAAGAAACACATGAAAGGATGTTCAACATCACTAATCATTAGACAAATGCAAATCAAAACTACAATGAGGTATCACCTCACAACAGTCAGAATGGCCATCATGAAAAAATCTACAAACAATAAATGCCTCAGAGGGTGTGGAGAAAAGGGAACCCTCTTGCACTGTTGGTGGGAGTGTAAACTGATACAGCCACTATGGAGAGCAATACGGGGAGGTTCCTTAAAAAACTAAAAATAGAACTACCATACAACCCAGCAATCCCACTATTGGGCAAATACCCTGAGCACACCATAATTCAAAAAGAGTCATGTACCACAATGTTCATTGCAGCTCTATTTACAATAGCTAGGACATGGAAGCAACCTAAGTGTCCATCGACAGTTGAATGGATAAAGAAGATGTGGCACATATATACAATGGAATATTACTCAGCCATAAAAAGAAACAAAATTGAGTTATTTGTAGTGAGGTGGATGGATCTAGAGTCTGTCACATAGAGTGAAGTAACTTAGAAAAAGAAAAAGAAATACCATATTCTAACACATATATATGGAATCTAAAAAAGAAAAAAAAATCATTCTGAAGAACCTAGGGGCAGGGCAGGAATAAAGATACAGACGTAGAGAATGGACTTGAGCACACCGGGAGGGAGAAGGATAAGCTGGGATGAAGTGAGAGAGTGGCATAGACATATACACTACCAAATGTAAAATACATAGCTAGTGGAAAGCAGCTGCATAGCACAGGGAGATCAGCTCGGTGCTTTGTGACCACCTGGAGGCATGGGATAGGGAGAGTGGGAGGGAGACGCAAGAGGGAGGGGATATCAGGAGATATGTATACATATAGCTGATTCACTTCGTTATCCAGCAGAAAGTAACACAACATTGTAAAGCAATTATACTCCAATAAAGATGTTAAAAAAGAAAAATTATGGCCAAACATATGCCTCCCCCCCAAAAAAAGGAAAAAAAAATCAAATATTTGTTTCTACCAGAGTAGTAAAAATAACTTAGATTTCAAAATAAACGTACAGAATGAATAAGAATTGGTATAAGAATTGAAAAAGGCACTCGGTTACTAGTTCCCCTCTGCTTTCCAATTTTTTCTTCTTTTCTTTACCTCAGTGATTGGAGGACACCAGGCTAGACTCTTTTAATCAGTCTGCACCTTAGCACTGATCCACCACCAACCTTGATATAATGCCTAAGTGTCTTTTTCAACTTTTACTCAACATACATCGAATGACAGAAATGTCCATTGTGTCTGGCAATCCCACAGTGCAAAATATTGAGTTTATTGCTGCTTTCCATTTATTGCTGTTCACCCATTCTAGGTGGCCCATTGCCCTAAGTACTAACTATAAAAACTGAGAAGCATAATGCTTTTATACATGGAACAACTAATGAATACAATTATTTTTATGAATATATGGTGCTTTATCACAGATTTCCTTGTATGTAAGATTGTTCCATTTTTTCTTTCCTTGTCTACTTCTCAAATGAGATTCTGAAACCTGAAGAGATCACACATAGCCTTACCAAATCCAACTGGAATATGAATACAAAATATGAGACATATTTTGTACCTGGAAATGACAGAGCAGGGAGAAAACAGTTCTAAGTAACATAAAAATTGCTACTTATTTTATAGTTCATTATTCTTAAGGACAAATTCATATTAGGAATTATAATTCACTTTTAATTTGATAGTTTTGTGAAAGCAGTATAAGGAAGATCTATAAAACAAAAAGAGTGTAAGATTTATGGGGACAATAGTGTACAAAAAGTTTAGTAAATGCCAATAAGAGAGAAAGGCATATATTTTGATGAGAAACAAAACTTAATTTCAAGTAAATAATACAAGAAATGCTTAGTTTCTTTAAATATATTCTGAAATAGAGATTTTACTTAATAAAAAAGCTGTATTTGCTTCTGCTAATAATGATTATACAACATAGAGAAATGTAAAGTAACTCATAATAATAAAAAAGGAAATAGATTTGATTAACATAGGATCAAAAGAAGATATACACAAGATAAGTGAATCAGAGAAATAGATCACATAGCAAATAAAATTAAATAATGGCATGCTTTGAAAATATAGACCCATAATCTCCATTCAGTCACAGTTCATACATTATTCTTTAATTTGCAATACTGTCAAACTAAGAATAAAAATACTAATTTGTAAAAGAATCTACAGCATCCCATTTACCTTGCTTCAGCTGCTTGAAAACACAAATATGTAAGAGATGGAAATTGAATGATAATACAGAAGTTTAATCTATAAACACTATCAAGGAGTCAGAGAAAAGCTATGAAGTTATCAGATTAAAATTAAAATTAATGAAAAGAAACAGCAGGTTAAAAAAAAAAAACACAGCAACACAGAATCCAAGTGGCATGTAATTCAAATCAAGTCATAAGAAACATTTAAAAATTCTTATATGTACATAAAAAGGAAGCTTAGCTAGAATTAAAAATCAAACAATTTTAGTGAACTTTGTCAATATAGACATATATATATAACCCTACAGACTGAAATAGTGAAATTTATTTGTTCTTATTTATTTCACTCTTTTTTTACCCCAAAAGATGAAATTGACCTTGCCATGAGCCAAACATTAAAAATACTAAAAAGTACTCACTGTTTGCTAAGTAGGGAAGAAACATTACTAGCACTTTCAATGACATTTTGAATATTGTTTTATTATGTTTAATCATATTATTACAAGACACTGAATATAATTATCTGTGCTATACAGTAAATCTTTATTGCTTACCTATTTTATGTATAGTAGTTTGTATCTGTTAATCCCATACTCCTAGTTTATCCCTCCCTCCCCTTCCCCCTTTGGTAAGCATAAGTTTGTTTTCTATGTCTGTGAGTCTGTTTATCTTTTGTATATAGATTCATTTGTACTACTTTTAGATTCCACATATAAGGGACAACATATAGTATTTGACTTTTCTCTGACTTACTTCACTAAGTATAATAATCTCTAGGTCCATCCATGTTGCTGCAAATAGCAATATTTCATTCTTTTTTATAGTTGAGTAATATTCCATTGTATATGTCTGTATATATATAGGTGTATGTATATATACCACATCTTCTTAAGCCAACTGTCTGTTGATGGGCACTTGGGTTGTTTTCATATCTGGGCTGTTGTAAAAAGTGCTGTGAACATTGGGGTGGATGTATCTTTTCAAATTAGAGTTTTCATTTTTTTCCAGATATATACCCAGGAGTGGGATTGCTGGATCATATGGTAACCCTATTTATAGTTTTTCAAGGAACCTCCATATTGCTTTCCATAGGGCTACACCAATTTACTTTCCACCAACAGTGTATAATTGTTCCCTTTTCTCCACATGCTCTCTAGAATTTATTATTTGTAGACTTTTTTGATGATAGCCATTCTGACCAGTGTGAGGTGATACCTCACTGTAGTTCTTAATTGCATTTGTCTAATAATCAGCAGTGTTGAGCATCTTTTCATTTGCTCATTGGCCATCTGTATGTCTTCTTTGGTGAAATGCCCATTTAGGCAATCTTCCCATTTTTTGATTGGGTTCTTTGTTTATTTCTTATTGAGTTGTGTGAGCTATTTTTATATTTTGGAAATTAAGCCCTTGTCTGTTGCAGTGTTTGCAAATATTTTCTCCCATTCTGTAGGTTGTCTTTTCATTTGGTTGATGGTTTCCTTTGCTATGCAAAAGCTTATAAGTTTCATTAGTTTCCATTTGTTTATTTTTGCTTGGGACAATGCCTTGGGATACTGACCTAAGAAAACATTGCTATAATTTATGTCAGAGAATGTTTTGCAACCTGGTCACTGGTGGAGAAACATATTTAAAGAAGAGTGCTTGATGTCTCTGAAATCAGAAACAGTCTAATGAATTGGAAAATCACATTTGAGAACTGTGTAGCACTGGAGCAGGTGATTTTGTTGTTTAATTCTCAACATTTTTGCAGCAGTATTTTTACAATGCCCTTGTTTTTTTTGTTGACTCCTCTATTTTCTATTTCTAAAAAAACTCCTATTTTTTCTATTAATAAGAATACTAAAAATTCAGTAAAAGATTTAATTACTGTTTGAAAATCTTCCTTACTAGATCTCACAAGTAAACATTTTCAGTATAGTCTGTTCTTATACTGTTTTTGAAAGAAAACAGAGTGTGTTTGGTTACCTTGAAAAATAGTCTTTGGACTTTCCTGGTGGCACAGTGGCTAAGAATCCACCCACTAGTGTAAGGGACATTGGTTTGATCCCTGGTTCAGGAAGATCCCACATGCCATGAAGCAGCTAAGCCCATGTGTTACAACTACTGAGCCTGTGCTCTAGAGCCTGTGAGCCACAACTACTGAGCCCATGCACCACAACTACTGAAGCCCACGCACCTAGGGCCTGTACTCCGCAACAAGAAGCCACCGCATTGAGAAGCCCGTGCACCACAACGAAGAGTAGCCCCTGCTCATCGCAACTAGAGAAAGCCCACGCACAGCAACAAAGACCCAATGCAACCAAAAATAAAAAAAATAAAGAAAAATAGTCCTTCATACATAGGAAATGGGATAATAGCTAATTGTAGACTAATGTAGTATCATGTGGAATAAATTGTCAGTGTTTAATGTATATGATCCTTAATGGTTAGAGATTTGTTCAATATTTTTTATTGAATATACATAGTCACACACACAAGGCAAAATGCATTTCCTTGGACCTAAATATTAATACATTTTACATACAAACTACTGCAGGGTAGTTATGCCCCTCAGATTCATTTGCAACCATAAAAATATTTTTTAAACAGTAATTACTGCCTGAGAATGTTGCTGTTTACATTGTTAACTAAAATTTTAAATACTCCAGTCAAAGCTGTGAATAAAGCATATTCACATTCAATCTGATGACTTGGAGCCATTTTTTTTTTTAAACATGATGCAGTTTGAAGCAAATTTAATACAGCAGGATTTTCTTCCAAGTACAGAACATTAGAAAATTGCTCACAGTGCCCATAAAACAGCTGGCAAGCCTGTCAAATGAATTTGTTTTTTTTAAGTAGTTCAATATATTTCTAAAGACAAAACAAAACAGAGGGAAGCAACAGCCACACCATAATACAAGTCATTGATTCAATTTATCAAAATATTTACTAGCACACCAAAAACACAATAATGAATCTAAGCCATGAATATTTAATGTAGGTTCCAAATTATGAACTGAGTTTTCACATTCATTTTGTATGATACCTTTTACTCTATTTTGTGTGAACATTCTGCTCTATTCTCTTACCTCACTGGCCTACTTCTTATCACATGACTAATTAACATGTCATAAGTGTACTTTTAATTTTTTATCTTATACCCTGTTACTCTCTGTAACTCAGCATTGGTTGAATGGGCCTAGCAATCAGAAATCATGATTTTACAGTCTAAAATCTTCTTAAAAAGTATTATTTCATGTGTAAATTCTCATTCAAAAAGTTTGCTACATAAGCCTTGTTCTCATTCTTGAGTTTTTGTATTAAAAACTCTGACTTATTAGATGCTCTGAATGACATGTCATGAATAATTGATTTATTTAATGCTAAACATGAAAATTCCAGTATAAATTGAAATACTGTTCCAAGAACCACCATTTGACACCCCTTCTAACTAAAGGTAGACCTTATGAATTCTATCTGTCAAGTGTTATAAGAAGTGATTTGCTGAACCATTACATTTGTATATTATTTTCTTAACTGCCTCAATCAGTATTTTCTGAGCATAGTATTACTATAAGCTACAAATCTGAAATACTGTTATTTTCATTCAATAGTTATCCTTTTTTTTTTTTCAGTACGCGGGTCTCTCACTGTTGTGGCCTCTCCCGTTGCGGAGCACAGGCTCCGGATGCGCAGGCTCAGTGGCCATGGCTCATGGGCCCAGCTGCTCCGCGGCCTGTGGGATCCTCCCGGACCGGGGCATGAACCCGTGTCCCCTGCATCGGCAGGCGGACTCTCAACCACTGCACCACCGGGGAAGCCCAATAATTATCCTTCTTAATAATCTTATTAAAATTTTA
Organism: Orcinus orca; assembly: GCF_937001465.1. Classification (NCBI taxonomy): domain Eukaryota; kingdom Metazoa; phylum Chordata; class Mammalia; order Artiodactyla; family Delphinidae; genus Orcinus; species Orcinus orca. The sequence goes on along the minus strand of NC_064569.1, from coordinate 48,112,691 downwards.
TTTCAAAGGAATTCATTTTAGAATTTTTTTAGAAAATACTTTAAAAATATGTGTATACAGTAATCAAGAATCTTTAAAAATGGGGCCAAAGAACGTATAGATGACTTGCACAGCCTGTCTTGGTCACTGATATATGTGTGTATAGCAAATGTAGTAAAAGTAAATGTGATATTCCACTAGTAATTAAGAAAGAAAAGCATACTGATCATTTGTATGGGGAATAGATTATATTGCCTGAGAAATCTTACCAAAGTTTCTGATTTCAGAGACCTGGGGAACAGTGTATGATGGTGTGAGATTTGATGCACATTTGATACTACAACACGATTACCAAATATTCACAGATTGAATAAAGTTCTCCCATAGGTACATTCTTTCGGAAGTAAAACATCTCTGAAGAGTGCAAGACTGTTTCAAAGCTAGTTTGTTTCAGAAAAGTGACCAAATTTTTCAACAGCAAAGAATATCTAAAGCAAAAGTCTGCTAATTTTAAAGCAAGTTCCATCACCATAAAAACTTTAGAAAAAGACTTGTAGGGGTGCAAATCATATATGTAAACAACAGTACATTTTAAAGGTATACAAGGCAAAAGGAAAAGTTTTGCTTCATATATACAAAAGTAAATTTATTAATTTTAACCAATAAGGAAATAGTGCAGTGCAGTACTAATTTGAAATTCTAAATTTTCCTGCAGAAAAATGAATTAGTTTTTACAGCTGTTGAAGGAAAAGAACTTTTTAAGTTCCAACTTCAGGTCAGTATTTTTAGTCAATCTATTTTGAGTTTAGTTTTCAAAATCTATTTTGATATTTTTCGAATCAAAACCACAATGAGCTATCACCTCACATCTATTAGGATGGGATGACTGTTAAAAGATAATAGTTGCTGGAGATGATGTAGAGAAATTGAGCATGTGTACACTGTGAGAATGTAAAATAGTACAGCCACTATGGAAAATAATATGAAAGTTCCTCAAAAAATTAAAAACAGAACTGTCATATGATCCAGCAATTCCACTTCTGGGTATATCCAGAAGGACTGAAATAAGGATCTTGATGAGATATCTGCATTATATTCACTGCAGTGTTATTTATAATTGAAGACATGGAAGCAACATAAATGTCTATCAACAGATGAATGGATAAAGAAGGAAATCCTGTCATCTGCAACAACATAGAGGACATTATGCTAAGTAAAATAAGCCAGTCACAAAAGGACATATATTACATGATTCCACTTGTATGAGATATCTAAAATAATTAAACTCATAAAATCAAAGATTGGAATGGTGGTTGGCAAGGGCTGGGGGAAGGGGAAATGGGAAGTTATTGACCAATAGGTATAAAGTTCCAGTTATGAAAGATAAGTTCTGCAGATTTGCTGTACAGCATACTGCCTATGTTTAAAGATACTGAATTGTACACTTAAAAATTTAACAGAATAGATCTCATTTTAGTGTTCTTACAAGAATAAAAAAAACACCATATCTGAAAAACATATTTACCACAAATCCCCGAAGGTTTTCTAGAAATAGTTTGATTACTAAATACAATATTGTAATTTTCAGAGTTGTCATTCTTTTCAATTTCTTGACCCATTTAAATCCCAAGAGTTATAGGAGAACACTGACATGAGCTAGGACATCATAGAAATTTTACTGGAACTTGTAATTTTTATTAGGGGAGCACTTTTGGAGTAAAAGTTGCCTCAGCACTTTCATTTACATCTTCATTTTAAAAATTAAGACCTCTACTTTGCCATTTGAAGTCTTAAGCCTGAAACAAATTTCATGTCATATCTTACCTCTGGTTTTATATTACCTACAGTAGGAAGAAAAAAGTGGCCCCTGAATAGGCCTTTGATTTTTTATATAAATCACTATGTATCTGTATTAAATCATGTAATACAGCATGCAGCTAATCATTGCTTTTTTCCTAATACCTTTGCAAATGTTTATTTTCTATGCAGTTGAGAAATTCACATTAAAAAGTTGACTGACATGATGTATAATATAGCTTGACACTTCACATTCTAAAAACATAATAGTTCAAAATTGTTCCATCTTTCACTACATACACTGTAATTTGTAAAAGTCTGAGAAATTGGATTCTGTATGGATAGAGTACAGACATGCAAGTCCAGTTTAAAATAATGTGCAAAGAGATAATAATTCTCATGAAAATTCAAAAAAACTTTGCAGTTAAAAATATAATACCAATACCAACAACTTTTTTTTTTTCTATTTAGAGTAGTAAATGTTGCAAAAATATTGCTTTCCTAGGGTGAGGTGTTGTGTATACAAGTCTGTGCATACTGTTTTATGTTCAGGGCTGCCTACTACAGGAAAAAATGTTTTCCCCTTTGAAATTATATAATTTTGCATGGTAGATAAATTATCTACCACAGCTAAATGGTAGATAATTATAAATACATTAAATGAATGTTGGAAAGCACACTAAAGCAAAAGGTTCAATATAGTTTTACACTCTTAAAAAAATACAAACGAGAATGTTAATTTTACCAATGTTAAAATTTCACTGGTAGTTCTACCTAGTTAATTGCCTCCCACTGATCTGAGTTTTTTACAGACTGTGTGACTATCAAAGCTTCACCCTCTGGGATTACAGAAAATGTCTGGATTATCCTACTTAGTCTCTCCAGTTCTTCCTATTCCAATTACGATTGTTATAATTTGGTATCATGTCTAGTTAGAATTTCTTCAAGAGAAGAAACAAGAAAAGAGATTAGAGAAAAGCAAGCAAAGCTCAGGAATGCTAAATTCACTACTATAGGCCAAAAGGAAGATTAGAAGTCATGTGCTATTTAGTGTTACTATTGAAATATTTTGAGAGCAGAGATTAGAACAGCTATATTACCTTGATATAAGAAGATAAAATGTATTCAATTAGAGAGGAAAATGATTTATACAAGTAATTCAAATTAAAAAAAAATACTGACTAGAAACATGTTATTTCCCAACATTATTAAAAATACCCTTTACATCAATAAATCTGGAATTCAAAAACATCTGGTTGACATATTTTGCATTGAAATTACTTAGGAAATTATTTGCTCTGTGAAGATCACCACCTGCCTTCATGAAGGAATATGATTATGATGATCATACAGCCATCATTATCCTTATTATCTTCATTTTTATAACTGTTATTATGGTTATTATATCTTTAGATAACATTACATTGTTTTCAAAGTGCAATTACAGGTATTATGTTACATATATTATTAATTATACTAAAATTGAGTTTTGAATGGGATATATAAGATATAGATAAATGGATAAATCATATTTATCATTAGAAAAGGCAAAAAATATGTAACCTAATTTTTAAATTTAAACCTAAGAGTTGATCTGGTTACATTATTCATCGAAACTTCATACCAGTGAGGACAAGATGGGGGAGTAGAAGAACCTTGACCTCACCTCCTCTCACTAGCACACCAAATCACAACTAAACTCTGAACAACCATTGATAAAAAAGACTGGAACCCACCAAAAAGGAGATTCCACATCCAAACACATAAAGAAGAAACCCAATGAGATGGTAAGAGGGGTGCACTTGCGATATAATCAAATCCCATACCCCCTGGGTGGGTGACCCACAAACTGGGGAACAATTACATCACAGAAGTTCTCCCACAGGAGTGAGAGTTCTGAGCCTCATGTAAGGTCCCCAGCCTGGGGGTCTGGCATTGGGAGGACGAACCCCCAGGGCATTTGGCTTTGAAGGCCAGGAAGGCTTGACTGTGGGAATTCCACAGGACTGTGGGAAACAGAGACTCCACTCTAGCAGGGTACACACAACTTGTGCACACCAGGACCCACGGCAAAATTAGTGACTTCACTGGAGCCTGGGCCAGACCTACCTGCTAGTCTAGGAGGCTCTCCTGAGGAGGCAAGGGGACAGCTGTGGCTCACTGTGGGGACAAGAACACTGGTGGCAGAGGCACCAGGGAATATTTATCAGCATGAACTCTCCTGGAGGCTGCCATTTTGGCACCAAGTCTTGGCCCTACACAAGAGCCTATAGGATTCTGTGCTGGGATGCCTCAGTCCAAACCATCAACAGGGTGAGAACACAGCCCAACACGTCAGCAGACAGGCTGCCCACGGCCACCTTTAGACATACCCCATGACATGGCCCCACACACCAGAGGGCCAAGACCCAGCTCCACCCACAGTGGGCAGGCACCAGAAGCAAGACAACTACATTCCAGCAGCCTGTGGAATCAAGTCCAAAATTGCAGATCAGAACCTACCCTGGGACCAGCTGGTCCCTGACCGTTAGGTGATAAGAGGGGATTGTTCTGCTGGGACACAGAGGAGATCTCTACAAAAAGCCACTTCTCCAAAGTCGAGAAACATAACCTTCCACATACATTAAAAAAAAAGGAAATCTAGAGAAAATGAGACAGCAAAAGGAATATGTTCCAGATGAAGGAACAAGATAAAACCCAGAAGAAAAACTAAGTGACGTGGAGATAGGCAATCTACATGAGAAAGAGTTCAGAGTAATGATTGTAAAGATGATGCAAGAACTCAGGGAAAAAAATGCGGATATGGATCGAGAAAATACAACAAATGTTTAACAAAGACCTAGAACTAAAGACTAAACAAACAGACATGAACAGTATTTGAAATAAATACACTAGAAGGAATCAATAGCAGAAAAAGTGAGGCAGAAGAACGGATAAGTGAGCTGGAAGACAGAATGGTGGAAATCACTGCCATGAAACAGAGTAAAGAAAAAAGAATGAAAATAAATAAAGATGGTATATGAGACCTCTGGGACAATGTCAAATACACCAACATTTGCATTATAGGGTTCCCAGAAGGAGAAGAGAGAGACAGGACCTGAGAAAATATTGGAAGAGATAACAGCTGGAAACTTCCCTAACATGGAAAAGGAAATAGTCACCCAGGTCCAGGAAGCACAGAGAGTCCCAGGCAGGATAAACCCAAGGAGGAACATGCCAAGACACATAGTAATCAAAGTGACAAAATTAAAGACAAAAAATATTAAAAGCAGCAAGGGAAAAGCAAGAAATAACATACAAGGGAATCCCCATAAGGTTATCAGCTAATTTTTTCAGCAGAAACTCTTCAGGCCAAAAGGGAGTGGCACAATATATTTAAAGTCATGAAAGGGAAAAACCTACAACCAAGAATACTCTACCCAGCAAGGCTCTCATTCAGATTCGAAGGAGAAATCAAAAGCTTTGCAGACAAGCAAAAGCTAAGAGAATTCAGCACCACCAAACCAGCTTTACAACAAATGCTAAAGAACTTCTCTATGCAGAAAAGAGATCAGCAACTTAAAACAACCTTGTATGTATATAGACTGCTAAATCAAAACCTCACAGGAACAGCAAACCTAAAACCCAAACACAAGAAAAAGCAACCCAAACACAACACTAAAGATGGTCATCAAACCACAAGAGAAGAGAACAAAAGAGGAAGGGAAGAAAAAGGACCTACAAAAACAAACCCCCCAAAATTAAGAAAATGGCAATAGGAACATATATATCTGAAAAATTACCTTAAATGTAAATGGATTAAATGCTCCAACCCAAAAGACACAGACTGGCTGAATGGATACAAAAACAAGACCCATATATATATGCTGTCTACAAGAGACCCAATTCAGACCTAGCGACACATACAGACTGAAAGTGAGGGGATGGAAAAAGATATTCCATGCAAATGAAAATCAGAAGAAAGCTGGAGTAGCAATACTCATATGAGACAAAATAGACTTTAAAATAAAAACTGTTAAAAGAGACAAGGAAGGACACTACATAATGATCAAGGGATCAATCCAAGAAGAACATATAACAGTAGTAAGTATATAAGCACCCAACACAGGAGCACCTCAATATATAAGGCAAATGTTAACAGACATAAAAGGAGAAATCAATAGTAATGTAATTGTAGTGGGGGACTTTAACACCCCACTTAAATCAATGGGCAGATAATCCATACAGAAAACCAAGAAGGAAACACAGTCGTTAAATGACACATAAGATCAGATGGACTTACTTAATTGATATTTATAGAGCATTCCATCTGATAACAGCAGAATACACATTCTTTTCAAGTGCACATGAACATTCTCCAGGATAGATCACATGCTGGGCCAGAAAGCAAGCCTCAGTGAATTTAAGGAAATTTAAATCATATCAAGCATCTTTTCCGACCACAATGCTATGAGATTAGAAATCAACTACAAGAGAAAAACTTCAAAAACCAAAAACATGTGGAGGCTAAACAATATGCTACTAAACAACCAATGGATCATTGATGAAATCAAAGAGAAATCAAAAAATATCTAGAGACAAATGAAAACAAAAATGCAACAATCTAGACCATATGGGATGCAGCACAAGCAGTTCTAAGAGGGAAGTTTACAGCGATGCAAGCTTACCTCACGAAACAAGAAAAAATGTCAAATAAACAAACTAACCTTACACCTTAAGCAACTAGAGAAAGAACAAACAAAACCCAAAGTTAGTAGTAAGAAAGAAAGAAAAAATATCAGAGCAGAAATAAATAGAACAGAGACTAAGAAAACAGTAGAAAATATCAATGAAACTAAAAGCTGGTTCTTTGAAATGATCAACAAAATTGATAACCCTTTATCCAGACTCACCAAGAAAAAAAGGGAGAGGACCCAAATGAATAAAATTAGAAATGAAAAAGGAGAAATTACAATGGACACCACAAAAATATAAATGATCATGAGAGACTACTGCAAGCAACTATATGCCAACAAAATGGACAACCTAGAAGAAACGGACAAATTCTTAGAAAGGTACACTCACCCAAGACTGAACCAGGAAGAGAGAGAAAATATGACCAGACCAATTACAAATGCTTAAATTGAATCTGTGATTTAAAAACTCCCAACAAACAAAAGTCCAGGACCAGACGGCTTCACAGGCGAATTCTACCAAACATTTAGAGAAGAGTTAACACCTATCCTTCTGAAACTCTTCTAAAAAAGTGCAGAGGAAGGAACGCTTGTGAACCCATTCTATGAGGTCACCATTACCCTGATACCATACCCAGACAAAGATACCACAAAAAAAGAAAATTACAGGCCAATATCAATGATGAACATGGAGGCAAAAACCCTCAACAAAACCAAATCCAAAAATACATTAAAAGGATCATACACCATGAAAAAGTGGGATTTATCCAAGGAATGCAAGTGTTTTTCAATATCCACAAATCAATCGATGTGATACACTATATTAACAAACTGAAGGAGAAGAACCACATGATCATCTTAACAGATTCAGAAAAAGATTTCAACAAAATTCAACATCTATTTATGATTAAAAAAAAAACCTCTAGAAAGTGAACATACAGAGAATATACCTCAACATAATAAAGGCTATATATGACAAACCCACAGCTAGCATCATACTCAATGGTGAAAAGCTGTAAGCATTTCCTTTAAGATCAGGAACAAGACAAGAATGCCCACTCTCACCACTTTTATTCAACATAGTTTTGGAAGTCCTAGCCACAACAATCAAAGAAAAATAAACAAAAGGAATCCCAATTGGAAAACAAGAAGTAAAACTGTCACTGTTTGTAGATGACATGATACTATAGATAGAAATCCTAAAGATGCTACCAGAAAACTACTAGAGCTCATCAGTGAATTCGGTAAAGTCATAGAATTCAAAATTAATACACAGAAATCTCTTCTATTCCTATATACTAACAATGAAAGATCAGAAAGAGAGAAATTAAGGAAACAATCCCATTTACCATCACATCAAACAGAATAAAATACCTAGGTATAAACCTACCTAAGTAGGCAAAAGACCTGTACTCTGAAAACTGTAAAATGCTGATGAAAGAAACTGAAGATGACGCAAACAGATGGAAAGATATACCATGTTCTTGAAATGGAAGAATCCATCTTGTCAAAATGACTATGCTGCCCAAAGCAATCTACAGATTCAATGCAATCCCTATCAAATTACCGATGGTATTTTTACAGAACTAGAAAAAAAAAGTTTAAATCTGTATAGAAACACAAAAGACTCTGAATAGCCAAAGAGCAATCTTGAGAAATAAAAACAGAGCTGTAGAAATTATGACTGACTTCAGACTATGCTACAACGCTACAGTAATCAAAACTGTATGGTACTGGCACAAAAACAAATACAGATCAATGGAACAGGATAGTAAGCCCAGAAATAAACCGACACACCTATGGTCAATTAATCTATGACAAAGGAGGCAATATACAATGGAGAAAAGACAGTTTCTTCAATAAGTGGTGCTGGGAAAACTGGACAGGTACATGTAAAATAATGAAATTAGAACATTCTTTAACCCTATACACAAAAATAAACTCAAAATGGATTAATGACCTAAATGTAAGACTGGATACCAAAAAACTCCTAGATGAAAACATAGGCAGTACACTCTGACATAAATCGCAGCAATACCTTTTAGGATCCCTATCCTAGAGTAATGGAAATAAAAACGAAAATAAACAAATGGGACCTAATTAAACTTCAAAGCTTTTGCACAGCAAAGGAAACCAAAAACAAAATGAAAAGACAACCTACAGAATGGGAAAAATATTTTCAAATGTTGCAACTGACAAGCAATTAATCTCCAAAATATACAAGGAGCTCATACAACTCAATATCAAAAAAAATTCTTTTTAATGGACAGAATATCAAAATAGACAGTTTTCCAAAGAAGACACACAGATGGGCAAAAGGCACATGAAAAGGTGTTCGGCATTGCTAATTATAAAAGAAATGCAAATCAAAACTACAATGAGTTATGACCCCACACCAGTCAGAATGGCCATCATCAAAAAGTCTACAAATAATAAATGTTGGCTACAAATGTTCACAGCAGCTTTATTTGTAATAACCAAAATCTGGAAACAACTAAAATGTTCTATGTTAATGATTAAATAAACTGCCATACATCCATACCATGGAATATTATGCAATAAAAGGAACTAACTGTTGATATATGCAGTGATCTCAAAATTCATATACTAAATGATTCCATTTATATAAACATTCTCAAAACGACAAAATTAGAAAGATGGAGAACAAATTGTTTGTTGTTTGTTGCCAGGGGTCAGGGATGCTAAGGAAGTAGGGGGTTGAGTGTTACTATAAAGGGCAGCACAAGGAATATCTTTGTGGTGATTGAATAGTTTTGTATATTGATTGCTTACACTAATAAACACCTGTGAAAAAATGACACTGAATATTCATATATACTGTACCAATGTCAGTTTTCTTGTTTTGATACTGTATACTACAGTTATTCAAAATGTAACATTTGGGAAAACTGTGTAAAGTGTACACAGAATTTCTTTACTATTTTTGCAACTTCCTGTTAATCTATAATAATTCCAAAATGAAAAGTTAATAAAATTTTAAAAATGCTGGAGAGGGTGTGGAGAAGAAGGAACCTTCCTCCACTATTGGTGAGAATATAAATTGGTACAGCCACTATGGAGAACAGTATGGAGGTTCCTTAAATAAGTAAAAATAGCGCTACCATATGATCCTGCAATCCCACTCCTGGGCATATATCCAGAGAAAACATAGAAAGAAAAAATATCAAAGGTCCATGATTTAAAAAAAAGCACTCCTGGGCATATATCTGGAGAAAAGTATAATTTGGAAAGGCAGATGCACCCCAGTGTTTGTGGCATCACTACTGACAATAGCCAAGACATTGTACCTAATGTACATTGACAGATGAATGGATAAAGATGTGGTATATATATACAATGGAATATTACTCAGCCATACGAGAGAATGAAATAATGACATTTGCAGCAATATGGATAGGACCGAGAGATAATCATACTAAGTAAAGTAAGCCAGACAGAGAAAAGACAAATCATATGATATCACTTATATGGAATCTAAAAAAAAAAAATGATACAAATGAACATATATACAAATCAGTAATAGACTGATATAGAAAACAAACGTATGGTTACCAAAGGAGAAAGGGGGCAGAGAGGGATAAATTAGGATTTGGGGATTGACATATACACATTACTACATACACAAAAGATAAGCAACAAGGACCTACTGTATAGCACAGGGAACTACACTCAATATTTTGTAATAACCTATAATGGAAAAGAATCTGAAAAAATAAATATATATGTATGTATAACTGAATCACTTTGCTGTACACCTGAAACTAACACAACATTATAAATCAACTACACTTCAATAAAATAAATATAAAAAAAAACCGAAAAAACTTCATACCAGTCTCCTTAATTCTTGATAAGCCACATATAGTTGAAGACTTCAGAAAAAATTATTCAACTAATCAAAGATATTCACTAGTTAAACTCAGTTGAAACTGAGATGCTCCAAAAGGGCTGTGGAAATCAAGTAAAGAATTCATGCACCTATAGAAATGACTTTCATGAAGATTATCTGGCACAATTAAATAACTAGTTGGGCTGTTTTAGTCTCGAAAACTGACTTTAAATCTACATTCAAGACTCATTTCTAACTCCTGGTTACTCCTTGAGAAATGAAGCATATTGCTTGCCATATGTTTAAATATTCTGAGGAGAAAATAGAAAAATTTTTTATGAGTTACTTGACTTACTCTAGTGAACTTCTAAGCAAGTATGCATCAGAAAGAGCAAGTATTTCTCATCTTTCACTTGAATATCCCCTACTCCCATTTTTACTTCTCCAGTCTGGTTCATAAGGGAATGAATTTTCCACTTTACTAACCTAACTACAAGCTTTTGCTTTCCTTCATTTTTAAATATAAAAATAAAATAAAAGTAAATCATCATCTTTGTCTATATATACCCTACAATGAAATTTGATTTCCTCAAACATTTCCTACAGTTTCAGGTCGATATTTTTCCACATTGAGTGGGATATTTCTCTCTGTTTCTCCAACTGGCATAAAAGTATGAATCTTTTAGATATCAACCCAAGATATTTCTTCCTACAAAGTCCTTACCCCTAGTAATGCTACCCCTGCTAATGCTAGCATAAGTACAGCACTGTTGAAAAGTCTTTGGTACTTAGAACATTATACAAGGAGTCACCCATGACTCTCTTGTTTCATATCTATCATATTCAGGCAATAGGAAAATCTTTGTGGCCTGGTCTCTGAAATATGTATAGATTGTGACAACTCATGACTATTTCCAAGCTCGCCAATCTAATGCAAGCAGCCATAATTTCACATGAACATTGCAGTAGTTTGCTTTCACCTGTGTTCTTCAAGCCACACCTATCAATTTTGAAACCAGTAGCCAAGGTGACCTTTTAAAAACATAAATTGGATTATATCACTCCTCTGCTCAAAACACTCCAATAATTCCCACCTCCATATGAAACTACAGAGTTTGGTGCTCGTTGTATTTCTGAACTTGTCTATTCGTTCTCATTCCATTCCAGTCACACTGGATCCCTTGCTGTTTTTCAAATATGTCAAGATATATATATATATATATATATATATATATATATATAAAGTTTGTATCTATTAATCCCAAACTCCTAATTTATCCCTCCCCCACCCCCTTTCCCCTTTGGTAACCATAAGTTTGTTTTCTATGTCCGTGAATCTGTTTCTGTTTCATAAATAAGTTCATTTGTGTCATATTTTGGATTCTACATATAAGTGATATATGGTTAAAAAAAAAAAAAGAATGCTACCTTTTCAAGATCCTTGCATTTGCTGGTTCCTTTTACTGGAACATTCCTTAATTAAACCAGGTGTCAGCAAATAATAGACCATAGGCCAAAGTCAGCCCACTGCCTGATTTTGTGAATAAGGTTTGGGGAACACAGCTACACTCATTTCCTTATGTATTATCTATGGCTAGTTTTGCACTACATTGGCAGAGTTGAGTGGCTGTGGCAGAATATATGGCCCACTAATCCTAAAATATTTACTATCTGGCTTAGTATTGAAAAATTTACCAAACTCTGCTGTAGATAAAGGCATGGTTCGTGACCAGTTGCCACCCTGTAAACCATACCCCGAGTACAAACACATACACACTCCTTCATGACTTTGCTTAATGTTATTTATCCAAGAAGCTTTTCCTGACCACTCTCAATCAAATACTAGTCACTTTCACCTGCATCGTCATTTACTGTCTCCTTACCAAGTCCAACTTTTAAAAATAGATTATATTTATCATCAGCCTAAATATCAAATATTTGTTAGAGTTTATTTCTTTCCACTAAGTAGTAAAATGAAGAAAGCAGGAACTTGTCCTGTTTTGTTCAATGCTGTATCTGTAGGGTCTAGAACAGAGTAAATGACTATATCTGTTACATCACATTCAAAGTCACGATTGAACACAACACTTTAAGTCAGGCAGATTCACAGAGACTGTGCAGGTGGATAAACTATAGCCCATATAATTCAATTACACACTACTGGGAACTATGAAAAATAATCCCATACATGAATAATTACACCATGACTTAACTAGGAATCAAATAATTATCAATGTATGTAACAAATATTAAATAGCATTGTTTGTGTACCCTGTGATAAATTCTGAACAATACAGACATGAGTCCTTCTTACATGCTTATAGATTATAAATGGAGGTAAGCAAAAATCTAAATCAATCAATGCAGTCAGGGAAGCAGATACTGAAAATAGAGAATAAAGGGGTGGTGTCTACTATAGCAATAGTAGTTGCAGTTGGCTCTTTTTTTAAAGGAGATTGTTAATAACTAGAATAGTTTAAAGGGGAAAATATTAGTAACTAGAGATCAAAATTATGTGAAGAACCCAGCCATGTTGGGGAAAGAGCATTGTAAGCATATAAAATAGCACATAAAAAGGTCCTAATGTGGCAGAAAACTTGGAATATTCAAAAGTCTTTATAGGGCTTCCCTGGTGGCGCAGTGGTTGAGAGTCCGCCTGCCGACGCAGGGGACATGGGTTCGTGCCCTGGTTCGGGAACATCCCACATGCTGCGGAGCGGCTGGGCCCGTGAGCCATGGCCGCTGGGCCTGCACATCCGGAGCCTGTGCTCCGCAACGGGAGAGGCCGCAGCAGTAACGGGAGAGGCTGCAGCAGTGAGAGGCCCACATACCGCAAAAAAAAAAAAAAAAAAAAAAAAAAAAAGTCTTTATAAAGGCATTGCAACTGGAAAGTAAGAAGCAAGAGACAAAGAGGGAAAGTAGATTTGGGAAGTGTATAGTGTCAGCTCATATAGGGGCCTTCTATGATATAGTAGGGTGATTGATTTTATTTTATATACAGTTGAAGCCCACCAAAAGTTTATAAAAAAATATATGAAGGGCTTCCCTGGTGGTGCAGTGGTTCAGAGTCTGCCTGCCGATGCAGGGGACACGGGTTCGTGCCCTGGTCCAGGAAGATCCCACATGCCGCGGAGTGGCTGGGCCCGTGAGCCATGGCCGCTGAGCCTGCGCATCCGGAGCCTGTGCTCCGCAATGGGAGAGGCCACAATAGTGAGAGGCCCGCGTACCGCAAAAAAAAAAAAAAAAAAAAAAAAATGAAGCCATGTTTTAAAAAGTTGATGGTAGTTTCCATATATAAAAAGGACTGAATGGGAAAGATGGATGTAGAGATAATTTACGATGCTGTTAGGAAAGTCCAAGAGAAAAATAATGGTGGCCTGGCCCAGGATGGTGACCAGATAGTAAAAAGTGGATAGACTTGTTGGGATACAGTTCTCCATGGATCTCTCACATTTCTATGCATTTTGAGTTGTCTTTTGTTCTGCATTTTCTTTTCAAATATGTTGCAGGATAGACTTACAAAGAAAGAAGTGTGCAAAGAGAAAAATCCAGAGATCTTCAAAGAGTCCATTTCAAGTATTCAGTTGAATACTGTTCAGGTTCATGGATTTGAAGAAAATATTAGAGGTCAGAGAAAAGAACTTCATGAAAAAATTGGAAAAAACAGTATCTGGAGCTCACAGTATCTGGAATATTACCAATTTCCATCAGTCAGACTGGAAAACTTCATAATTCCATAATGAGGAGAAACAACAATCAATTGAAACTAACCATGAAATGAAACAGATGACAGAATTTGTGGACAGAGACACTATACAACAGTTTGATAACTAGTCTACATTTTTAAGAAGTTAGAGTACATTTTGAACATGTAAAGACATAGAAGATAGCTTAAAAAATCCAAATCTAATTTCTATAATTTAAAACTACAATGTGTAATGAAAATATACTGTATAAAGTTGAGAGATTAGACATCACAGAATAAAAGGTTAGCAGTGATTCTGAATACATAGTGATAAACACTACCCAAAATGATACAGAGAGAAAGAGAACTTTTTAGAAAAAAATGCAAAGAGCTTCAGTGGTGTGTGGGATAACAGTAAGTGGCCAATTCCCAAAATGAGGAGACAGTGAAAAAAATTAAAGAAATAATGACCATTTTTTTCCAGAATTGATGGAAACCTACAGATGCAAGAAGCCCATCAAACCAAAGAAAGGAAATCATGAAGAAAACTATAGGCACTGAATAGCAACTTCCCATTTCCTCCTCTCCCCAGCACCTGGAAACCACCATTCTATTCTCTGCTTCTATGAGTTTGACTGTTGCAAATACCTGATGTAAGTGGAATCATGCAGTATTTGTCCTTCTGTGCCTGGCTTATTTTGCTTAGCATAATGTCCTCCAGGTTCATCCATGTTGTTGCAAATGACAGAATTCTCTTCTTTTTTAAAGCTGAGTAATATTCCATTGTATGTATATACCACATTCTCTTTATCCATTCATCTATCAATAGACATTTAGATTATTTTCATATCTTTGCTATTGTGAACACTGCTGCAATGAACACCAAAATGCAAACATCTCTTCAAGATTCTGATTTCTCTTATTTTGGATATACCCAGAAGTGGTATTTCTGGGTCATATGGTAGTTCTATTTTTAATATTTTGAGGAACCTCTGCTGTTTTCCATTTTATATTCCCATAAATTGTGTATATGTGTTCCAATTTCTCCATGTCTTCACCAACACTTGTTATCTGTTTTTTTAATAGCCATTCTAACAGAGGTGAGGTAATATATTATTGTGGTTTTGATTTGCATTTCCCTGATGAATAGCGAGGTTAAGCATCTTTTCATATACTTTTTGACTATTTGTATATTTTTTTTGGAGAAATGTCTATTCAAGTTTATTTAGTCTATTTCTTTTCTCAAATACCATAAGACTCTGACTCCAGCACTTTTAGAGCATGTATCATATTAAATCACAGGAATGTGATGACATGTATCTTTTTCCTTCCATGAGTTCCTCAAGATTAGATGCCATATCATAGGAAACTTTGTATTTCTGGTCCCTCACTCATTGCCTGACACAAAGCAATTGGTTAATAAAAACTTACTAAATGAATGAATAAAACTGCTTATGGGTGTGATTTATATTTACCTAAGAGTAACTTGATATTATGTATTAGCTTAACAATATCATTCCCTGAATACTCAGTAACACCTTAAAAATTACCAGTAAAAACTTTATTTCCTCACATGCTGCACAAAATAACACACTATCTGACATTATTTGTTATTGTGCTTAAAAATATTTTTTTATTTGACAGTATTATTTTAAATATTCATATAAGTTGCCTTCAGGGTTAGTTTTATTTAACCAGCAGCATTAACTTTGATGCCAGTTATCCTAAATTATGTAATAAGTTAATTTTAAACACAGGACTGCCAATCTTTCTAAATTAAGTTTAGGATCAAGGAGTGTGGTAAGGGTCAATCCAGTGGATTTATCTTGAGGTAGAGGAACTGCCTGTGGGGAACTAATTAAACAAGAGATTTCCAATCTATTTCCCCCATTCTCCGCCCCACCCTGTGTTAGGCCTAGGACATCCTCATGTCTTTTATGGATAGTGTAATGAGCAGGGCTTTCAGATATATGCCCTGTTCCAGCATTTACTTATGTGTGAACTTAAATAAAGTACTGAGCCCTTCCAAACTGCAGATATCCACTTTTAAAAAGAAATAACTTTCTCATATTATTTTTGAGATAAAGAAATCAAATAGTGCATATAACATACATAGCATAAAGTGGCATTTAAAAAACAGAAATGTAGTTTCTTAATTTTGTTTGACTTCATTTTAAAATAGTTAAATATTCCTGAAGTGGATAAATCATTGATAAAAGATAAGAGCTATAAAAATCTGTAACTAAAATATTGATATAAAAGGCAAATTATTCAAATCTACCATAGAGAGCTAGAGAAAGTCTTTGGTTTAAATTAACTCAAAATTTTTTCAAAAAATATAATGTACATCTTGAGAATCATTTCATCAAGCATTTCTTGAAAAGGTTAAAAAAAGAACTTTCTCTGAGGATAATTCAGATACTGTATTAAAAATCTTAAAGTCAGAAAACTCAAGTTCTCACCTTTAGTTCTCACTGCAATCTATGTGTTTGAATGAGGCAGTTTCCTATTTTTACCATCTTTGTGCAGGTTAGAACTAGAAAATCAAAAGGAAAATAACTGCTTGTCTTTTCCTCAGAGAAATCTTTAACAATCTACCCTAGAGCCTTCAAATAGCTGCCTGGAAGATGTCCCAGATGATATGCATATATGTGTATCTGTATGTAATTATATACACATGAATACATGTGTGCATGCATATATTTATGTAAATATTATATATACACTATTTCATATACAATATTTTAATCATTTACTTATGTTTACTTTAGAACACTAATAGAATGAGCTGGGCATAACAAATCATATCATATGTTTAAAATGTCTTTCATGGTAGATACAGAAATAGTTGATAAAATATCATTTTTGACTTTGCTGGGGAATTCTGGCTTTAAAAACTTCCAGGCAAAATTAAAAGCCTAGGTTTTCTTTAATGCACACAACCCGGCTAATTGTTTAAGAATGAGTTTTCTTAGTCAATGCTAACTGACTTCCTATCAAGTAATAATATTTGAAAACCTTGCAAATGATTACTAGAGCTCAACGTTTTTCCCAGTGATTTTAATGTGTGGAAAACTGGTTGGTAATCAGTCTGATAGAGCTTTCAATTAAGGTTGGTGGTATAGGCTGCCCTGATTAGTATTATGCTATTCTTGTTGTTTAAAAATAGTTTATGCTCAAACATTCATTTTTGAATGAGGACTATGACAATTTAATTAAAGTTTAAACTCTAGTAGCTGTTGAAGATCATACATAATCCAATTACTTTTTATTCAGTTAATTTAATAGCAAACCACTTTGCCATAATCCCCTGATTTTTTTCTTCTCAGCTGTTTATCAATGGCCTGTGAAATATCTTAGAGGAAATCATATTGCAGCATAATTATCAGCAGTCCCAGCTGGAATTAATGACTAAATAATATTTAATTACCACATATTCTCTATCTCTACAATAGTTTAAAAAAGAGATAGTAGTGATATACTTGCATTTAGTCTAAAGATTTGGAATTCCTTGATTTAACACCACTAGCTCGACTTCAAAACCAGTGAAAATAGAATTAAAATCGCATGTCAAGGTGTTGATTCATTTCTTTCCAGTTTCTGTGTACATGTTTATTATCATTTAAAATAATTAGGGTAATGCATTATTTACAGTTCTGTTTTGCTTTTGCTCTTTATCAAAAACCTTTATGTCATTAAATATTCCTCCATAATATTATTTTAATGGCTGCATAATATTTCAGTTTACAGGTGATGATTTTACCAATCTTCTACTTTTGAATATTAGATTGTTTCAAAACGTTTTATTCTTATTAAAAATGACTATTCCTCTGCTTATATTTTGCATATTTTTTTTCTGAAGTAGGATTACTTATCAGATTGTATTTTAATATTTTAAACATATATTGAAAATTACCCTTTAGAAATATTGTACCAATTTATACTCCCATAGCACTGTATGAAAGGGCCAAATCTCTAAATACTAGTCATTAATTTTATGTATAACAGTTAAGTTCTGTTACTATACTACATGACATTAGAAGTAACACAAGATTTTTGTATTTGCTGTATCCATCACACCTTTGTGCTTGTATAACAGAAACAACTGAATTACATCTTTGTATTATATTATTTTGAGAAACATTTCTCTATAAATCTTAGGCTAAGTTATGCTATGGTGGAAAAAACATTAAGCCCTGAATCTTGATGGCTTATACAATAATAGATGTTTACCTCTGCTAAGTTTCTGTTCAATATCCACTTTACTCCAGAACTAGGCTGAAAGAGCAGCCCTTATCTGGAATATTTCCAGGCCCATAACTGAGGGAAAAGGGAGATGGTGGTATCATGCAATGACTCCTAAAATTTCTGCCTTGAATTTCTACATGACACTTGTCCACACATTCATGCCCAAAGCTAATAAGGTGTCTATGCCTGATATCCATGAGATAGTAAATATAATTCTCCCATAGTGAGGGCCAAAAAAGAAAGAACAGTAAATATTTTGACAGTACTATAATCTAGCACATATAGTTCATGAAAGTTAATAAAAAATTAATTTAACATTATTTACTTCAATGCCTAGACCATTTAAATAGGTGGAGTTTTGATCCAGAGGTTGACAGCTTATCATACAGGTCAACTGAATAGAACTGGTAATTAAGAGAATCCAGCTACAGTTTATTCTCTGATTTGCGGATCTAAATTAGGAATTTTCACAACAATATACTGTAATTATATTTCAATGGAAAAAGAAATGAAAATCAAATTAACTATGTTATCATATGGAATGCCTGCTTCAATTAAATAAATTATTTTTTAAGTAATTAACCAAACCTAGACCCACACGTACATTCTCAGACACCCCATAGATGTATGTATATAATTATATATTTTATACACTTAAATTTCCTAATACTAGTACATCTCGCTTCCAAAGTCAGTCATTTGAACCAATGACTCCTTTAATCTTAAGTCTTAGTAGAAAGTGAATATCAAGGAGTAAGTACCTCTCTCTTCTGATGGAAGAAACTTAGGAGAGGAAGAAAGTAAGAGATAGCCCTACTTCCGATGCACAGAGGCAAGGCTATTGAAAAAAGAATTACAAGAGGATTAAGCACCATAAACTGAGTCTAAGGTGTACTGAGTCTCAGTACATTCTACTTATTCAGAGGATGTCCTGATACCGAATACAACTTCCTCAGTTCTCCCTAAACAGAAGCCTTGACGAAACTTCTTCCCAGCTAAATCAGAATCCATGACCACTATTATCAGTTTTCAGCTCTCACTACCCTAAACAAATCTAATAAGGTTAGTATTCAGCACCCTGGTGTAGCAGTGATTTTTCCCCACACGGGGTTCTGAGCCACACATTTTCACATGACAATCATGTTCCTGACAAGAAAAGTCTATGTCTGATTGAGCTGACAAATTCTAATGCATGATAAACCACCTAAGAGAAAGAAGCTGACAACTGGAAGATTCAGAAGCTGTATCATATTAGAATAAAGAAACATATAATCTGGACATTATAGCAAACTAGTCAGTGTATCTGTTATTCCACTGATAAAATAATTTGACTGATCTGCTTAGGTAATGTGCCATGGTTACCTTTCCTAAGCTTTCTAGGAAGATAAATACCATATTTAGGCACGGATATGTGAATTTCTTTTATGTATGACCCAAGACTTGGACTAGCTGCTCAGTACCAGGTTTGGGCTAACTGGTTGATCAATGATCTAATTTAGATTCTATTTTGCTAGTCACTGTTCTCTTATGACATTCAGTCCTAATATCTGTATTTTTTTTCCTAGACTACCAAATTTCTATCTTCAGAATTCTCTATGTCCACATCTTGATAACCTTAGAAACTTCATAGGGGGAGAAGAATATACCACACCAGAATGTACCACTTTGGCATATGGATTATTTCAAGATTGAAGACAACTGGGGCCCAACAGAACCAAGAAGACCTTTTTACCTCCAACTTAACTGCTTAAAAGGATTTAGGTAGGGAGTCTGTACCAGGAAGCCCTACTTTGATGGACAGAAGTAAGGCTGTTAGAAAAAAGGAATTACAAGAGGATTAAGCACCATGTATTGGGTCTAAGGAGTTGTCTCACTGCTTTCTGCTAATTCAGAGGATATTTACTTATTCAGAGTTCACTACATTCTGCTTATACAGAGGATATCTATTTATTCAGAGCTCTTACCAGAGATACTTTTTATATCAAAAAGACTTACCTGCATGGCATGGCAAACATCTGTCTACCAAACATTTGCTTTTCTCACCTTCCTGTGAATTGTCTTTTGCCCTATTTGAAGCCCCATACTCCTAACCCCCTCTTAGCTCAGAATGGTATATAAGCCTCAGTATCCTGACTGCCAGGGAGTCTCATACACAGTTTTTCTCCTGTTAATCTGTCTTCTGTCAATTTAACTATTAGACTAGCCAAAGAACCTAGAAGGAAAGAAGGGAAGTTTTCTGGCCCTACACCTTGGAAACTTTGGAAACTTTGGGGGAAATTTCCTGAACTTACTATTGTTCTTTGAAGGATTATTTCAATCCATATTAATGTCACCACTGTAGATGAATGAATTCATGGCCCCTCATCTACGTCATTATTTATGAAACCTACATCTTCAAATTTTATACTAAGTCTAACCAGAAACCTTTACCTGCAATATTATCATGTATCATTATTCTTAATTTTTAACAGCAATGTTATTCGGGGAAATATGCATGCAACACTAACCTTAATCACCATATGACTCTTGATAGAATTAGCATCATCACCCTTCTTCCTAGGTGGTTTCTAATGTCCGATGGTCAGGTAAAAATCAGTATAAAATAATAGTGCCTACAGGTCATTTTCTGTATTACTAAAGCTAAGGTTCTAGCAATGAAATACTATTGTTTACTTTTTATTATATCAGTTCCAAAGACTCAGATTTGGGAATGGTGGATGTCACAGTATGTTCAGGCTGCTATAACAATATACCACAGAACAGGTGGCTTATAAACAACCAAAATTTTTCACAGTTCTTGAGGCTGGAAATCCAAGATTAGGGTACGAGCGTGATCTGATGAGGACCCTCTTCTGGTTTTGCAGACTTCTAGCTGTAGCCTCACATGGTGGAAGGGGCAAGGGATCTCTCTACGGCATGTTTTATAAGTGTACTGATCCATTCATGAGAGCTTGCCCTCTTGACCTAATCACTTACGTCCCACCTCCTAACACCATCACATTGGGCATTAGAATTTCAACACATGAATTTGGGGGAAAACAGTCAGACAATAGCAGTCGGTGTAAGAGATATATTATATATATATTATATATAAGTATATAATATATAAGTATATATTATATAAGTATATATTATATACACACACACACATATATATATATATAGTCATCATATTATATGGTCAGTTGAGATTTCAGAATTATCTTAGAAAGAGGGGTGATGGACATTCCAAGAAGAGAAAACCAAACTGCTATTCTCAGAAAGCTAAAGTGAAACAAAACAATTACATAGTAATCATGCCAGGGAAATGAGTTGTGAAAAATGTCATAAATGTATTATTGTCCCCTAATTTCAGTGCCACTTCCTCAGGGAAAATTATTTGTATTTGTCCCAATGACTTCAGACTTCACAAAATGACTTTCTTCGTCCACTGAAATAGGAATGGAAGTGACATGTATCTTGAGCAGAAGATTTAAAAGCCAGATCATATTTCATCACATTTTAGATATTCTCTGCAATGACAACCAATAAAGTTCCAGAAAGAGGCTATTCATTTAATCTAAGTCCTGCAGTAAAGATGATGTGGAACAGAGCCTAAGCCAACCAATGACAGACATGTGGCTGGAAATAAGTATTTGTTGTTGTAGTCCTTTAATATTGTAGGTTGCTGCTTAATACAGAACAATCTAGCCTATTATAACTGATACAGGGATGTGATAATTAATATAAAATATGAAATTTGTATAAAACATGAAATAGTTTTAAAGAACTGAAATTTAGATACTATTAAATATTTATCAGAGATGTCTACTAAAGTAGATCAAGTTGTATAGTAGAGGACCTTGAAAGTATCTGTTTAAATAAATAAATAATACTATATATTTAGGTTGTGAATTTTTAATAATAAGTATTTCTAAAGTACTTGAGGCTAACTGAAACCTACTATTCCAAGTAGTATAAATGCAACTGTTAGAATCATGCACTACTTAATTAATTAACCATTTACTATCGGATAATTCAATGACTGGTTCCTCAACATTTGGTATGAATTACCAAAACTGAATAAATGAAGGCTACATGTATTACAGATAAAATATGTATGTTTGTTGATTTCTCCCAAATATCTGGAGCTTTACAAACAACAGATACACTTGAATAGGAGTCTTAGTTCTGCACTTGGTTATCAGTTGTATAATACTGTGGAATTTATTTCATTATCTACCTCAATTTCCTTAACAAAACCTATTTATCCAATAGAATTTGTGATACTTTTAAGCTTTTGGCATCGTGTCTGCTAGGTTCTTGATAATCAATAGTAAATAAGTAAAACTCATGTGTTGACCTCACAGGATTTAGATTGTAGTAGAATAGACAGATAAAAAACAATTAAATAAATAGATAATTAAAACTGTATAAAATGATAGTAAGAGATAAAACAGAGACTGACAGAGAGATCCTATTTAGATAAGGTGTCAGGACGGACGTTTCTGAGAAGATGACTTTTTAAGTTAAGACATGAAGGGTGAGGGGCATGGAAAGAAAAGGGTGGAATATCCTTTCAGGAAGACACAATAACATTTGAGAAGGGCCTAAGAAGGAAAAGTCCTTGGCATGTTCTAGGAAAAGGAAAAAGGCCCAGATGATCTGTGTACAGAAAAATATGATATCTGAGAGGTAGTTAAAATCCTCATAAGCTATGACCAGGAACTTGATTTTAGTCTAATTGTGATGGCGCCTTTGAAAGGTGCTAAGCGGGGGAAATGATAGTATTACATGTATGTTTTTTAAAAACTACTTTGAGTAATACACAGAAGAGCCTGATGAGGGGAAGTCTTTACCACATTATAAGGCACACGTGCAATCTCAGTGGCAAACGGTATGCATTGATTACTCACTAACACATCTGTGTGTCGGCTGGACAGCTCCAGTGGCTCTGCTTCTTCCTACATATTAAGTTCATACCTACTCTACCTCACATCCTTGAGGCCTGTATGTAGGGCCATCAGGTATATGGGGCATGTACTTCCCAGGGTGGAGACAGGAATCTCCCAGAGAGGTAATGGAAACAAGTGATTTTACTTAAGGTGGAGGCTTGCAACTTACACCAGATCATTTCATACTATATTCCATTAGCCAAAGAACATCACATGGACAAGGCCATGTGTGTGGAAAAACACACATGGTATGGGGAAATACAGTCTTTCCATAGAGAAAATGGGTAGGAAAGGAGAGAGTCCATATGCTGGGCTTACCTAGGTGAGGCTAAGGTTTGTTCCTTATGAATATTTACTGAACAAAAAAACCAAACTCCACAAAAGAGCAAAAAATGAACAGTAATAAATCTACCTGTTCCAGTTAGAGGTAATAATGGTAAAAATGGGTATATTTGAAAACAAAGCCATCGTATATTTAATAACTTACTATACTCCAGGCAATATTTATGTACTTTACTTTCATTAATTCATCTAAGACTCATAACTACCTATGAGTAGATTTGAAAACTGAGATTCAGACAGGCTAAGTGGTTTTTCCATTATAGCTTGTAAGTGGAAGAGCTAAATTTTAAAGTCAAGCAGTCTCTGCAGAACTTGAAATCTTAACAAGTGGCTAGGAATATTACAAAAATTAAATGAGTGAAGTATGTAAAGTGGTTAATAGAGTGCCTACCATACAGTAAACACTAAATAAATGTTATCATTACTAATATTTAGGAAAGAAAAACGATGATTTGAAAAGCATAATCCCTGATCTCAGTAAATGTTCAGATTTAAATGAGGCAAGGTGGTATCATATGGAGCATATTTAAAACAAATGGAAAACTAAAAGACTCATCTAATCTTGATCAAACAGGTTGTATTAACTCTATGTTAGGAATGAAAACTTGAGGTTTATAAAGCTTATGTAATATGCTAGGATCACACAGTTTATAAATATGACCTCTAGTATAACCTAAATTCAAGTCCAGGGTTCTTTCTCTAAGAACACTGCTGGGCAATGTTGTTTCACCACCAGCAGACAGTCACAAAAGAAGATAGAATAGACATACATACACAGAGACAAATGCACACCCACACAAACTTAATTATTCAAGCTTATCTATCTCTCTATCATACTAAGAAACTTTGAAGATTCAATATACCGTAAAAGCATCTATATGGGATATAACAGGGTGGGGTTTCTTTTGATTACTTAGCAAGTAAGCAAGGAAGCTACACTAGAAATGCATGAGTGGTCTGTGTGATGAGAATGTTCCCCGTAGTAATACTCTAACATGAAAGATACCTTCTCATCCTCCATCCCCAAATGCCTTTCCTTAGATGATGAGCCTTGGGGATCTTTGAACTCGCCAGGTAGAAAGTCCCGGTGCATTTCCAAGGTAGGTGATTTACAACCCTTGCTTCTTTAGGACAGATCTTCTCAGTTGACATGGTAGGGACTATCATGGCACCAGAGTTCTGCCAGATTTTAAGTTCTTTAAAAGTGGCACTTGCATTTGTCTTGCTCCATCTCTAGAAGAATGCCAGGCCCAGAAACGTGCTCAATAAATATTTCTTAAATGAATGAATTCAGGAATGAATGAATCCATAGGTTCTCAATCTACAGATGTAAGATCAGTTGATGTGAGTACAGGCTACGGATATATATGCTTTAGATAGAAAGATGTGGTGTGTACAGGTAGAAAGCAGAGTGGTGTAGCTGAATGTGAGCAGCTTTGATGCCTCAAAGGGTCTGAAGAAGGTGTTTTCCTGCTTTTAACTCAGATAAGACATTTCTGATTTTTTGAGTTGACTTACATACTGCAGATCAGTTCTCACCTTGTATACATTCTTGAGATACCAGAGCATCATGCACTATAGATGATTCTGTTTAGAATTTTTTTTTCTTTTTTTTTTTTTTTTGCGGTACGCGGGCCTCTCACTGTTGTGGCCTCTCCCGTTGCGGAGCACAGGCTCCGGATGCGCAGGCTCAGCGGCCATGGCTCACGGGCCCAGCTGCTCCACGGCATGCGGGGTCCTCCCGGACTGGGGCACGAACCCGTGTCCCCTGCATCGGCAGGCGGACTCTCAACCACCGCGCCACCAGGGAAGCCCCTTTGTTTAGAATTTACCTCTCATAGATAATGATCAACTGCGAAAGTTTTGGTATCATTGTGTTTATGGGTGGGTGTGAGAAACAGTGGAGTGGAAGCTATGATTGCGAGAAATAATGATGTCATTTTTTCGAGCGTAAAGAAAGTTATTAAAATAAAATTCTACTAGGATGAGTTAAAAATATATGTTGTGGGCTTCCCTGGTGGTGCAGTGGTTGAGAATCTGCCTGCTAATGCAGGGGACATGGGTTCGAGCCCTGGTCTGGGAAGATCCCACATGCCACGGAGCAACTAGGCCTGTGAGCCACAACTACTGAGCCTGCGCGTCTGGAGCCTGTGCTCCACAACAAGAGAGGCCATGACACTGAGAGGCCCGCGCACCGCGATGAAGAGTGGCCCCCGCTTGCCACAACTAGAGAAAGCCCTCGCACAGAAACAAAGACCCAACACAGCCAAAAATAAAAATAAATAAAAGAAGGCTCAACATTAAAAATATATATATATATATATGTTGTGCTCTTGCTAAAAGACATAACACTGAAATATTGTTTTCATACACGGCTGATCCTTTTCAGTTGGCACTTGGTCACTCAGGGCTTACAGAATATGAACACCCTGAATGATAGGACACATTGACCAAGGACACATCATTGACATTACGATCAGGTATCAGGCACTCCCACACTCACACAGTCAACTTGGATAATTTTATGGGTCTTGTCAATAGCTCGGGCAGACCCTGGATTTGTGGGGTCACAAGCTAATATGGTTTTGGACTCCTCTTTCAAAAAAATAAAACAAAATAATGAATATAACAGTATTTGCATCATTTAGGTTAGAAAAGCAATTGTAGAAAATTATAAATATCTTACC
Source organism: Orcinus orca (assembly GCF_937001465.1). Classification (NCBI taxonomy): domain Eukaryota; kingdom Metazoa; phylum Chordata; class Mammalia; order Artiodactyla; family Delphinidae; genus Orcinus; species Orcinus orca. The sequence goes on along the minus strand of NC_064569.1, from coordinate 48,086,496 downwards.
ATTTTACAAACATATTTGAATATATGTACACATCGCTAGGGTCCTTTCCAGGGCCACGCAAAGTATCCTTCCCAGGAGAGTATGAAGTTTAAACTTCATTTGTTCATGGTAAATCCATCTCTCCCAGTAAAGGATGCCCATCAACAATGTCCAGCCACACTCTCCTATTCCTGGGATCAGAGGAGAAGTGAGACTAGATAGAGCAGAGCTTGAATCCTACAAATCTGACCAATATTCGTGAGGTCGAAAAGAATTTTCAAGTGGATATGACATGTTGACTATATAGGCTGTCCAACTAAGAGCTTGGGAAGATGTAAGAAAAGGTGAATATGTAAGCCCTGCCCAGAATATGTTTTATAAACCATGTGCTTAAACAAGCAAGAGGTATGGCATTTGAGCAGTTTTGTAAAGCTACGTTCCTGCTACTAATACAAGATTTATTCTTTCAAAACACTCTTTTTGCAGAAGTTATTGATTTGTCTATTTTATTGTCAATAAACCATACGGCTCCAGAATTCAGAGTCATGTAGAGTCATTTGCATTTGAGAGTTAGTAAAGATGTAATTGCTTTTACTTCTGATGTCACATTATTAAATATTGCTCTTCATACTTGGCATCCCCCCCATACCCTGGATGTCTAAGGAGGATAAATGTATATTTTACATTGATTTTGATCAAATGGCTTTTGCCCTGGGTAGTATTAGATGGCTAAGTCATTGCAGCAGTCATACAGCAGTATTCCCCAAGTGGACCTTTCATCTACTTGTAATATAAAATCAATAATGTCTAAACAAAGACTGAGATGGCATTTTAATGTTTTCCAGAGACCATTTAGACATCTGAGCTGCCTCAGAAGCGGTTTCAAGATCCATTTTGAAAGTGGGGACAAATAATGTTCTCTATGCCTTGTTTGTATCCTGAAAATATACCTTTCCAAGTAAAGAAACAAATTTATCTAATTGTAGGGATTATAGTCTATGCTAATAAACTTCAGGCAAACTATTGTTTGTTTTTGCTATTATACAGGAAGACATGACACTAATTTTACAAAACAGTATGCTATACACAGAGAATACATAATTAAAAATGCAGATTTTTCCGCCACTAATTTTGAAATCTATTTCACTGAGATACAGTAAACTAATAGCATATTTATTTGTTTTGCATCACACATTCAAAGTTTAAAAAATGTGGGTTTTATTCAAAATTCAGCGACAGCTTTTATAACATCCTTTCTACAAGGTTATTTATAAACCTGAATTACTCTCTGCTATGAATTGCATAAAATCAGGTTATATACGAAGTAAAAAGCTTTATTTTTTCACATAACAAAATCCTGAAGAAATCATTTGCTTTGCTATCTCTATTCCTAATTACTTAAAGAGTAATATTTTTAACAGAAACCTCTGGAAACTATTTTCTTTCATTTCATCAGAACTACAGAACATTAGACCTTAGTGATTAATGTAGGTACCATTTTCATCACTGGTGAGCAAATGTCTTGTATTGTGCACAGGAACCTAGAATGATGCCTAGGAAGTGAAGTCAAAATAAGCTCAGAATATATTTCAAGCCAGTGACCTTTCATTAGGTAGGGTGAAACTGACAAATGCTGGAAAAGGTACAAAACTGCTAGAAGCCCTTCATTTCGGCCTGTGCAATCAAATGACCCAATTAATGCTATGACTCATGCAATATTTACAGATGCTATGTAAGCAGGTCAACTTGTTAAACTAACTTACTTCTGTCAAGCACTTCATTACATCACAAACCAGTGAATAGATATGTCAGCCACCTATTGCTCTAAGGAATTAGTGAATCAACTAAATCCCTGGCATATCCCAAAGGAATCACTTCTCTCTTTTCATAAAGAAATACTATATGAAGTTTATTATAATCCTTTATCATTGCCATACTACTCTTATTTATGAGACTTTCAATGAATTACCTAAGTCCCAAATAATTTAAATTCCTAAAGCTGCTCAAAATCACCATACAGTTGGTTCTTTCATACTATAAAGGTCATCATATTTTTAAATGTTTATTCACATTTGATTTTCCTGTCTATGCAGAGATCAATGATTAAGATTCTCCCATACCTACAGGTTAGAAAATTTTGAAAATGATGTGATAATGCTAAAGATGTCACTTTTAAGCATTTAGCATTTCTAAAATGCCTTATTATAATCTCAGCCAAGAATTGTAGTAGTGAGAATATTTGTATCAGCACTATATTGGGTAAATTGAATTAATACTTTCATTATAAGCCATCAAGTTGGTTAGCATGTATCTACTATAACTCTTATTTTGTAACCATCAAACTCTGATTAAGTGATTTGACTAAGGCTATACAATGAATATGGTCTCTGAGGCCTTAATTTTCCTGCCCAAACCAAAACATGACAACTTTTGTAATCGAAAATTGCTGGAACTATTTTTTAATTGCCTTAAGAAACAGTTACCAATATATCCCTTAATATAGGGGTCCCCTATCCCTGGGCCGCGGACCGGTACCAGTCCGTGGCCTGTTAGGAAATGGGCCGCACAGCAGGAGGTGAGCGACTGGCGAGCGAGCGAAGCTTCATCTGCCGCCCCCCATCGCTCCCCATCGCTCGCGTTACCGCCTGACCCATCCCCCCACCCCCACCCCGTCTGTGAAAAAACTACCTTTCACGAAACAGGTCCCTGGTGCCAAAAAGGTTGGGGACCCCTGCCTTAATCCATCTATCCTTCGACAGGTATCTATTTACCACGTATTGATCATGCATTGTAACTGTCATATGCTGGAATAAATCAATATCTGTTTATCTTGTGGTTTTTCTCCCTGTAATCCATTATTGCCTCTTTGTACACAGCAGTCTCTTGTTCTTTGCAGGGTTCTCTTGGTTAATGAGAACTATATCTGCAATACTGTGCTTGATATAGGTACCCCAATATTTGAGAGACTTTGAAAAAATAGTCTAGAACATATAATAAAGTTCACATGTTGGAATTCACCTAATAAGCATATAATGAAATATTTCTAGGGAAGCTAAGGGTAAGAGGAGACAAAAGTTAATTTAAAAGACAGTAATTGAAAGGTTGTCATGTTAGAATGAACTTCAGTGTGGCTCAAAAACTTAATCAGAAGCTCTCCGAGTATTACAAAAAGGAAGAATGTGACTCAGTAAAAGATTAAAGGTTCAAAACTGTAACTATATAGCAATTTTTAAAGTTTCATAAGTATGTTTGAATCAGTAAGTTATTTCAAATAAGATTCAAATTTAATAATATTTAGCAGGGAGCCAAAATGCCCCAAACTCGAAAGAGATTGATCAAACTCGAAAGAGATTGATAAAACTCTGCTTAGGAACCTACAGAGAGTAAATGTTCCTTGCTTATGAAATTATTCTATGCATACCAACATTTCTACACCATAAAATGGTGTTATACCATAAGTACTCGCAATGTATTTAAAGGATCCATGGTTTTCAAGCAATACGTTTTTCACTTTCTATACTCTTTTAATTGTTGAGTATAACCGGCAAACTTCCAAAGTGTTAGCAATGCACTTGTTCACTTGCAGGTGGGTGACCAGTTACTCTCCACTTCAGGGTTCTACTATATGTCATCAATTACTATGCTATACATGGTACTCTGAAAGCTAGAAACATCAAAGCATGAAGTACATATCAAAATACACTGGAATAAAAAAAAAAACCTGGAGTAACACCGCATAATGCATAGAATTTAATCTAGACTTTAATGAATTCTTATTGCCATTAAATTTGCCCCTGTTGAAGACATGTCCTAGCTAGAAGAGATTTTAAGTAATAAGGTAGCACAAAACTGCTGGGAGAGGAGAGGTGGATCACATAAGTCAGACAAAATCCGTGCCAGTTTTCTCATGTATAAGATGAGGATGCTCATAAAATCATCCTCACACATGTGCATCACAAAGGGGCTGGGTCCACATGTTGTCCTTGAATGGAAGGATGCACATAACTGGTATAAATAATTTTCTTTCTGGAGAAATGCATGAATGAGTTGAACCAAAGACCAGTTCTAGTTGACCACTGGACTGCAGAGTTTCCTAAGCATTTCATTATGATCCAGGAGCTGCAGTTCTTGGCCAACCTAAGCACTAACTCAGAAAAGAAACAGGCAGAAACTGTTGACTTTTTTTACATTTCTGTCAAGGTATTATAATCTTTTGCCTTCTGAGTATGATCCAGGAATAAATTAAGTATTTAGGATAAAATAAATTTCTGCATCTGATTTATAAAGATGCATATGGCTGGAGTCCCATCACAACACTAGATTATATCAAGGTTTTATTTTGGGATGAAATATGCTAATGGTCTTGCAAGTATTAGAGTACCATGAAATGCTTTCTAAAGAGTCCACAGAGAGTTTTCAGATTATAAAATTATGATTTTTGACTACTTTGAGCAGGAAACTTTTCTTCCTTGTGCAGTGTTCGATTGGGATGTCAAACAGGAAAATATAATAATGTGACACCATGTAGCTACAGAATACTGACAAGATTTTTTGATACTGACAAGATATTTCATACAGTGCAAATTTTTAAGGAAACAGTGCACTGTAAATAGCCTTCCCCATGTGGTACTATTTGTTCTATCCTTGTTAAATTTGGCCTTTACACATCTTACAGTTTGGGGGATATAGAACAAAATGAGAAAGTTTGTGTTTTTGCTACATCAGGGAGCAAAGACTGAGATCTGACCTGGCTATATTCTTCCTGGATATCTGATATATCATTTCTACACTGATAGATGACTATGATATACTTTGCTTCTTGGATATAAATATATTTATGTTCCTGGCTAGCAGTTTGTGGATGCATTCTTTAGAATTTATCAGCTCCAGCTACAAGTATATGTATAGAAATATGAGCTAACAGTCATAAAAGCTCTTGTATATATCTAATGACATTTTCTCTAAAAATTTTTCTTCATAGCCTTCTCTTTTGTCCACTCTCTAAGAATATTACTATCTATTTTATTTTCACTCAGTTCATGTGAATTATGATTATGGTGCTTAACTATTGTCAGGTGTAATCTTTCCTGTCTCTCTTAGTACTTGAAATCCCTTGGGTGTGGGTGACAAGCAACATATCTTTCTCTGATGTGTACTTTGAAGTGCTTGGTGATGTTCTGTGGACATACTGCACACTGACTGAAAAATGTGAAGGTGAACAGTTGTGAAACCTGGTATTATCTAAATAGTTACCTAAATGCTGCATGGAATGTATTATGTGACAAGATAACCATAAATCCAAGTATATAAATACAGTACAAACATTTTGATAAAAAACAGAGATATTTAGCTATATACAGCTAGGAAGGCAAATTTTAGAAATTCTAGCTGTTTGATATCTTATATTCAGTTTTGAAATTCCTGTCCCATCTGGTGAGACTGACATTAAAAAAGAAAAAGGTGGAATCCTGTGATATTACTAAACTCACTGGATATGCAGGAAGCAGATCATGAAAGTGGTAAAGAGAGGCAGAAGAGTGATGTGCTATGAGAAGGACTCAGCTCACCTCTGCTAACTTTGAAGATGAAGAAGCAGGGGTATGACCCAAAGAACAGGCATATCCTTTAGATGCAGGAAAGGATGAGGAAACAAATCCTACTCAGATCCCACAGACAGGAAGCAGCCCTGGCAACACTTTGATTTAGCCCAGTAAGATCTTTGTTAGACTTCTACCTACAGAAATGCAAAAATGATAGACTGTGTTGTTTAAGCCACTAAGGTGTGGTAATTTGTAATAGCAGCCATGAAAAACTAATATACAAGTCAAAGAACTAACCTGGAATCTAAGTAGTGATAGCTAAGTACCTGCAGGGAGCAAGAGTACCCAAGCATTAGTTGACCAGGACAGATGCTACTGGAGGCCATATAAGCAAGTAAACGATCCAGCTATATATATATATATATATATATATATATATATATATATTTTTTTTTTTTATTTTTTATTTTTTTTTTTTGCGGTATGCGGGCCTCTCACTGCTGTGGCCTCTCCCTTTGCGGAGCATAGGCTCCAGACACGCAGGCTCAGTGGCCATGGCTCACGGGCCCAGCCGCTCCGTGGCATGTGGGATCTTCCCGGACCGGGGCATGAACTCGCGTCCCCTGCATCGGCAGGCGGACTCTCAACTACTGCGCCACCAGGGAAGCCCCAGCTATATTTTTAAAAAACAAATTATTAAAGACAATGTGTGATAACATGAAAATCTGAAGCCCCAGGGTACTACAAACATAGAGGGACTTGTACCATTTTGCAGGCTTTTTCCTCCACAAACTTCACCGGCAGTCATATGGAAGATGAAGAAATATACAGAGAGGGCTTCCCTGGTGGCGCAATGGTTGAGAGTCAGCCTGCCGATGCAGGGGACACGGGTTCGTGCCCCGGTCCGGGAAGATCCCACATGCCGTGGAGCGGCTGGGCCCGTGAGCCATGGCCGCTGAGCCTGCGCATCCGGAGCCTGTGCTCCGCAACGGGAGAGGCCACAACAGTGAGAGGCCCGCGTACTGCAAAAAAAAAAAAAAAAAAAAAAAATAGAGAAACTTGGTTTTGTAGTACTGGCTAAGGGAGGGGAAAAGAAACCATTCCCCCAAATTCTGCCAAAAGCCAACTCCCCTATTCTCCAATGAAAGGAAAGTTTTAATCTGCAGGAGGAAGAGCGACAAAACCTGCCACCTTCGAACACTGGTGGAAACCCCTTGGAACTATATGCTGTTTTAAAAAAATATATTTTAAATATAAAGATATATCTGAATGAAAAGTAAATAATAAGATATGGCAGACAAAACAAAAGCAGTATATATAAAACTAAGATGGAGTAGATGTCATAACAAGGAATATAATCAGAGATAAAAAGGGATGTTACATAATGATAAATAGGTAAATTCTCCAAGCAGACATGGCAACCATAAATGTGTATGTACCTTACAATAGCCACAAAATAAATGAGGCAAATTTGATAGCTCTGAAAGGAAAAAATAGACACATTCATAACTATAGTTGTAGGATTCAACACTCTCAATAATTGACAGAACTAGTAGAAAGAAAATCAGTAAGAATAGAGGTGACCTAAACAACACGATTCCCAATTTAACCTAATTTACAGTCATAGAAGACTCAACTCAGGAACATCAGAAAACATGTTGTCCACCAGGGCAAATGAAAATTCACCAAAATGGAACAAAAAAAAATCTTAACAGATTTAAAAGAATAAAACATGTCAGTTATGCTCTCAGATCGCAACAGAATTAAACTAGGAATCCATTTCAGAAGTAAGTTTGGGCAGTCAGCACAAACACTGGAAATCCAGAGATACTCTTTTTAAATAACATTCGAGTAAATGAGGGAGCTATAAGGAAACTTAAAAATATTTTTAACTAAACACAATGAAAATAAAACATTTCAAAATTGTTTGATGCAGCTGACAGAGAGAAATTTATAGCATTGAATGTCTATATTAGGAAAAAAAGAGATTATTACATTGATTACTTTAGGGTTTGCCTTTAAAAACCAGACAAAGAAGAACAATAAACCAAAGAAAACAAAAATAAAATAATGAAGAATAATATAGAAATTAATGAAATTTAGAACGAAAAACAGTAAAGAAAACCAATGAAAACAAAAGATTATTTTTGAAAGTCAAAAAATATTCATCTTTGAAAAGATGCATAAAATGGATATAACCATAGTTACACTGACCAAGAAAAAAACAAGAAGACACAAATTGGCAATATAGGAATAAAAACGGGGATATCACTACAGTCCCCACAGATATTAAAAAGAAAAGGAATATCACCACCAATTCTACATCCATAAGTTGGAGAAATTAGATGAAATGTTGTAATTCTTTGAAGTACATGAGTTACCTAAAACTAACTCAAGAAGAAGTAAATAACCAGAAAATAAATTAAAAGTGATTTAACTTTAATGTAAATTGTATGAGGGCCATACAAACTCTGTTGCAACTACTCATCTGTGACACTGCAGCAAGAAACCAGCCACAGAAAAGTAATAAATGAAAATCCAATGTAATCTATAAAAAGTTCCTTTAAGTAATAAGTGAGTTTAGCAAGGCCACAGTATACAAAGTAAACATACAAAAGTCAGTGAAACAGGTACAGTGACCAAGATGGCAGAGCAGGAAGTTCCTAAGTTCACCTCCTCCCACAGACACACCAAAATGACAACTGTTTACAGAGTAACTATCAATGAGAATGACCGAAAGACTAGCAGAAAAGATATTCTACAACTAAAGATGTAAAGAAGGAACCACAATAAGATGGGTAAGAGGAGTGGAAATGCATCATTCTGATACCAAAACCTTCAAAGATATCACACACACAAAAAAAATTACAGGCTAGTATCACAATGAACATAGATCAAAAATCCTCAACAAAATATTAGCAAACCACATTCAATAATATATTGAAAGGATCATACACCACGATCAAGTGGGATTTATTCCAAGGATGTAAGAATGGCTCGATATCCATAACAATATGGATACATTTTAAATGTACTTTCCTAAGAGAAAGAAACCAGCCTAAAATGCTCCATATTGCATGATTCCATTTATATGGTATCCTAATAAGACACAAATATAAGGATGGAAAACATATCAGTTATTACCAAGAGTTGTGGAGGAGAGAGTGGGTTACTACAAAGGGGCCATATATAAATGAATATCTGAGTGGCTGAAATTGTTCTGTATGATACATAGTAGTTGATCCATGACTATGTATTCATTAAGGCCCATAAAACCTTATACTAGGACTTGCCTGGTGGTACAGTGGTTACGAATCCTCCTGCCAATGCAGAGGACATGGGTTCGAGCCCTGGTCCAGGAAGATCCCATATGCCACCGAGCAACTGAGCCCGTGCACCACAACTACTGAAGCCTGCGTGCTCTAGGGCCTGTGTGCCGTGACTACTGAGCCCGCATGCTGCATCTACTGAAGCCCGCGTGCCTAGAGCCCGTACTCTGTGACAAGAGAAGCCACTGCAATGAGAAGCCCGTGCACCACAATGAAGGGTGGCCCCCACTCACCGCAACTAGAGGAAGCCTGCGCACAGCAACGAGGACCCAACGCAGCCAAAAATAAATTTAAAAAAATAATAATAAAAATAAATTTTAAAAAAACTGGCATTAAAAAAAAAAACCTTATACTACACTAGGTGACTTTTCCTATCACACAATAAAAATCAACCAGGATATGAGGGGAAATCAAGATGTGATCGAGATTATGAAAAATGAATTAATGTGTTACAAATGTACGACAACTTCACTGAAGGAAATGGGTAAGAAAGTAACTGACCAAAATCACTTTAAAACAGTGTTTTGTCTGGATACCATAAGATTAAAGACAAACAGTATATCCTAGTTGGTAATTTTGTTTCTCACAAGGCTGTAATTTAGCAATTCTGAAAGTAACTTACATGTATATTATGATTGAACAAATGAGTAAATAGATGGTAGACAATGAGAGCACAGTTTCTCACTCTCAGAGAAAGAAGTTACTGTATAAGTAAGTAAGGAAGAATACTAGAATGCACCCTGTAGTGTTGGGTTAGAGGTGGCGAGATCAACATGAACTAATGTTTAGTCATAGATAAAGAAATGCATATAGATATGTGTTTAGAAATGAGTTAACATACTTACTGTTTCCTTTAATACATGTCCACAAAAATCTCTGATATACTTCCTTCTAAGAATTTAATTTGCCTCCCTTTGTATACAGGCTGGACTTAGTAACTCACTTCCAAATAATAGAGAATGGAAAGGGAAAAGAGTAACCTTTCACTGGAGAAACTGGACAGACACTACCTTAACCAAATGATCAACTTTAACATCAGGTGTAATAACTCATGTTGATATCATGCACATCCTATGATGTGATGAGAAGGGCACTTCTATTATATTGTTCCCCCAAATCCATAGCCTTAGTCCAAACATGTGAAAATACTAGACAAGCTTAAATTGAGGGACATTCTACAAAATTCCTTAACACTATTCTTTAAAAGTATCATGAAATACAAGGAAAGACTGAGCTGTCACAAATTGGAAAAGATGTTACAAATAAAGAAAATACCTCCTGAAACAGAAAAAAAAAATCCAAACTTCTGAACCATCTTTACAAGTCTACTGTATATCTTGTATTATTTCAGAATAAAATTTTCAAAAAAAAGGAAAAATGGTTTCAGATAGTCTATAATGAAATACATATGTAAAGAGAAAGAGGAGCATCAAAGTAAGAAAACCAAAACAATAAATGCTTGTCCCAGGCAATTACAAGTACAATCTTATCACAATACTAGACTACCTGTTGCCACAGTAATAGCAAACATGCAGAGGATTTTAATTTAGTATAGTAAGGAAACTAATATTGTATTTTAAAAATACATGTTTCTTCAGTGTTATCAGACTATTTGGTGTAATAGATTTGACATGGTCAATTCATTTATATTCATGTGATCATCACCTCTTTAAACACACAAAAAGTAAGATTAGGTCACTGACACACAAAAAACGTGTTGGCCTGTTTTCACAGCCAAATGCTAAACTTATTAAAGTAGAATACATGGAAAGTATATTATGATATGAGATGCTCATTTTGATTTTATATGGTACTCAAAAGATAATTTTAAAACTAAAACACTATTCCTTATAAAATATTTTACTGAATAGTTTAAAACTGAGGCACAATTACTAGTATTGAAACAATGGAAAAATGTCAAATGCTTTATGTGAATGGGTTTTTAAAGGATTAGAAATATAGTTTAAAGCTTAGACATACTTTAAAACATCATAGTATATAAATACCTGTGGGATAATAATTTTTATTAAATTTTCACTGAAAATATATAAATTATATGTATAATCTAATTTTCTTTAGTAATTAATGACCTGTTTTTATTAATCAACTTGATTTTTTTATTGAAGTATAGTTGATTTACAATGTTGTATTAGTTTCGTGTGTACAGCACAGTGATTCAATTATATACATATATATATAATATATATTCTTTTTCAGATTCTTTTCCCTTATAGGTTACTATAAAATATTAAGCATAGTTCCCTGTGCTATATAGTAGGTCCTTGTTGGTTATCTATTTTATATATAGTAGTGTGTATATGTTAATCCCAAACTCCTAATTTATCCCTCACCCCCTTCCCCTTTAGTAAACATAAGTTTGTTTTCTATGTCCCCTTTAGTAACCATAAGTTTGTTTTCTATGTCTATGGGTCTGTTTTTGTTTTGTAAGTAAGTTCATTTGTATCTTTTTGTTTTTAGATTCCACATATAAGCAATATCATATAATATTTGTCTTTCTCTGTTTGGCTTACTTCACTTAATATGATAATCTCTAGGTCTACCCATGTTGCTGCAAATGGCATTGTTCTTTTTATGGCTGAGTAATATTCCACTATATATATGTGTGTGTGTGTGTGTATATATATATATATATATACACACACACACATACACACACACCCCACATCTTCTTTATCCATCTGTAGGCAGGCATTTAGGTTGTGTCCATGTCTTAGTGCTGCAATGAACATTGGGATGCATGTATCTTTTCGAATTATAGTTTTCTCTGGGTATGTGCCCAGGAGTGCTTTTTTTTTTAAATCATGTACCTTTAATATTTTTTTTCTTTCTTTGTAACTAAATTATATGTGAAAGGATTACATATTAATTTTTTAAATATTTCCAGATACCTCTGGTTGACTGTTTTAAGTAGTTCTTAAATATTTCATATTAAAGATAAACTTAAAATATTTCTATAATGTTATATTTAAGATTAAAGTAAGTGTTGAATAGAAATTGGAAAACTATGAATACACACCCAAGATTTACTTAGTGGCAAAAAACAGATCAGTTTGTCTCACAGAATGTAATCTTTCTTAACACTAGAACTGAATCAGTATTATTGACTTGAAACTCCATCATGAATATTGTTATGGGTTGAATTGTGTCTCCTCAAATTACATATGTTGAAATCCTAATTCACAGTACCTCAGAATGTGACCTTATTTGCAGATGGAGTCACTGCAGATGTATTTAGTTAAGATGAGGTCATACTGGAGCAGGGTCGGCCCCTAATGCATTATGAATGATGTCCTTATAAACGAGAAATTTGGACACAGAGATGCATATAGGAAGAATGCCATGTGATCGGGGTGATACTTCTACAAGTCAAGGAATGACAAAGACTGCCAGCAAACCACCAAAATTCTAGGAGAGAGGCATGGAAAAGATTCTCACAGCCCTCAGAAGGCAGCAACCCTGCTGACACTTGATCTCTTCCAGCCTCCAGAGCTCAAAGATAATACATTTCTGTCATTTAAGCCACTCGATTTGTGGCAGTTTATTACAGCAGCCCTAGTAAACTAATACAGACATTTTCAGCCTTGCTCTGTTCCTGTGCCAAGGCTGAACAGGGCCCAAAATAGATTAGGAGACAACATTATCAGAAAGCTTGTTTTCAAAGAACAGTTGTTCAGTAGTCCCAGTATCCCAAATACCTTGAGCATCAATATTACCACAAAATTAACCCCACCACTACACTGAAAAGTCTATATGATAGGGCTTTTTTTTTTTTTTTTAACAAGATTCTCAATAGTCATTCTGAATTTCCAAAGAAATGACATTCCCAATGGAACTCAATAATCTTAACAGAATACCAGACAGAACTCTTAGGGATATTCTTATCTCATCAAAAGGAGGGAAACACACCTCCTGAATTCTCATTTATTAGCAGAAATCTTAATGTGAAAAAATATATAAGCTTGAAACTCAAACTGTGTAATCCCATTGCTGTTTGTTTACAGTGCCTAATTCAATGTGACTACATTTGGATATAGATACTAATTATGTACTCATCTTGGAATGTAGCCCTTAGAATCAACAATACCCATCATGTAAGTAAGCGGAACTGAAAATTTGAAGAAAGGCTTCCAAAACAATCAGTGGTAGCTAATTATGACATCGGTCTGTGACTGTCTGTATAAAATAGACTTTTATGATGCTAGAAATGTATGTTGAATGAAGGAATGGTATCAAGAGGCAAGGAAAATACTCACATAGGATCTTCAATGTTACTCTTTCAATTATTTATCAAAGGCCTTGTGTATGTGTTACACAGATGCATTATGTATCAGCATTTGGGACCTGTAACCTTAGTTGTGTTAAAAAACATATTTCTGTGATGTAGAGTATAAACTCTACTGTATTTTTTTTTAAATAGAATATTTTTCTTTGTTTTCTCTTGGCAAAATAAAGCAATAACCAGCTGGGGCCATATATCAGGGATTGGCAATCTATGGACCACCACATGCTAAATTTGGGCCACTGTCTGTATGGTAATTAAAGGTTTGTTAGAATACAGCCACACCCATTTGCTTGTGTATTGTCTGTTTTCATGATACAACCACAGAGTTGCATAGTTACCACAGAGACTGTATGGCTTGAAAAGCCTAAAATATTTACTATCTGGTTCTTTACAGATAAAGTTTGCCAACCCCACTGTATGTTATAGCATCAATATTGATTCTCTTACTACACAGAGCCCATTTCTACCTCTGCTTTAAAGTCTGTGGTTAATAGAGCAGGATTTAAGTTCCATTAACTGATAAATTCTGACTAAGCAACATGTGTTGCTGTGTGACCCTGGTCAAATTACTTTTTTAAAATGTTCTTATCATTTGAAAATTGAGAAAAAAATATTTATGTATTACTTACACGGTCCTTATGAAAATTAAAATATTCATGCAAAACCATTTTGCAAGGAGTTGACACAGTAAATATTCATTAAATATTAGTTTTTATTAATCAAATATTAACTCAAATTCAATCTCCTTCATGAAGACTTCACTACCTATTTTTACCTTCTAGAGCAGTTCTGTAATCCTTTTTTTAAAATTAATTAGGTTATTTATTTTTTTTTTTTGGCTGCATTGGGTCTTTGTTGCTGCGCGTGGGCTTTCTCTAGTTGTGGCGAGCAGGGGCTACTCATCGTTGCGGTGTGCGGGCTTCTCATTGCGGTGGCTTCTCTTGCTGCGGAGCATGGGCTCTAGGCGCGCAAGCTTCCGTCATTGCGGTACGTGGGTGCTAGGCTCAGTAGTTGTGGTGCATGGGCTTAGCTGCGCTTCGGCATGTGGGATCTTCCCAGACCAGGGCTCAACCCATGTCCCCTGCATTGGCAGGGGGACTCCCAACCACTGTGCCACCAGGGAAGTCCCTGTAATCCTAACTTTTAAGCACGTAGTTTCTTTCTGATTGTTTCATTGCATTAATAATGACTTACTATGAAATTTTCTTTAAGGCATGATCCATGTTCACAAAAAATAAAAATAAAAATCCAAACTATCAAAAATAATTAATGGAAAGAAGGTCAACCAGTGGAGTTTTAACCAGGAAAAATGTAAGAGGAAGATCTATTAGTTACCTTAGCAATTAAAAAATGGTTGGTGTTATGTAACTGAAGTGACATATTTACTAACTTCTGTGATAGAACTTCCAAGGAGATTTTTTAAAAAGGCTGATAAAAAGTTAGGTTTATATGAAAAGAGAAGTTTACTGTGAAAAGTTTAGGCTATTGGTATAATTTGCATTGCAAAAATCTCCTATTTAAAAAATTCAATATTAAAAACACGCTGTGATAAAATAATATATATTTTCTAATTAAGCAGCTCAAAAAACCAAACAGGAATCTGTATGTTAAGCTAGCTTAAAAATTGGCTACTCCACAACTATTTTTTAGCCTAATATTATGATCAAATGTTGAATACAGTAATAACGATGCAGTAATTATGTAGATTCTATAATTTTAATCAAAAACTGAAATGTCAGCGATGAAAACTAATGATACATGTAAACACTGATATAATACTGAATTTCCTGATTAAAATGTTAATATATCTGAAATATAAAATGTATCATTTAGACAAAAAAGTCAGTAAGGATGAAGATTTGAAAAACACTATCAATCATCTCAATTAATTGAAATTCGTAGGCAATCTACCAATGCTTGCCAGCATATACTTTTTTTTCCAAGAACACATTAACCATTAACCAAGATAGAATATATGCTTGATTATAAAATGAGTCTCAATAAAGTTAATGTTATTTCATTATACAGAGTATGTTCTTTTACAGTGGCTGAACTAAAATTAAAATCAGTAATGTAATGTCTTCAGGTAAATCCCTGAATATCTGAAAATTAAGTAATACATTTCTAGATAAAATGTACAAATTCTTTGAAATAAAAACTTACAAAATGTATAAAGGAAGAAATAAGAAATCTAAATAGTACTATGTCTACTAAATAAATTTATTTTTCATTTAAAAAGCTTCTCACAAAGAAAACTTCAGGTCTAATGGCTTCACTGGTGAACTGTATTCAATTTGCAAAAGAGATACAATACTAAACTTATAAAACTCTTTAATATGCATAAGAAAATAAAACTTTCCTCAATTTAATTTTTTTCAAGCCAGCACAATTCTGATAATGATAACAGAGACAAGAACATTTCCAGATGAGAAAATCAGACTAAAATCTCCCATGAACATATGAAAAATATTTATCAAAATATTAGCATGAATCCATCAATATAAAAATGAATAGTAAATCATGAACAAGAAATATTTATTCCAGGAAAGCAAATTTGGTTCTATATTTGAAAATAAAGCAATATATTTCATAACATTAGCAGCATAAAGGAGAAAAATCATAAGTCATATGATTATTTCAGCAGATATAGAAATGACATTAATAATTTTAACAATCATTCAGATAAAAACAAAATCTCTCAGCAAACAGCATGAGAAGGAAACCTCCTCAATCTGGAAAACAGTATCTATAAAAAAAAAAAAAATCTATAACTATCATTGTGGTAGGCAGGACACTGCCCACTGAGATGCTCATCCTAATCCTTGGACCTTGTGAATGTTACCTAATATGGCAAAAGAGACCTTGCAAATGTAATTAAGACCAATTAAGACTTTGAGAGTCAAAGATTATCTTTGAGGGGACTTCCTTGGTGGTGCAGTGGTGAATCCGCCTGCCAGTGCAGGGGACACGGGTTCGAGCCCTGGTCCGGAAAGATCCCACATACCACGGAGCAACTAAGCCCATGTGCCACAACAACTGAGCCTGTGCTCTAGAGCCCTTGAGCCATAACTACTGAGCCTGCGTGCCACAACTACTGAAGCCCGTGCGCCTACAGCTGATGCTCCGCAACAAGAGAAGCCACCACAATGAGAAGCCTTGAGAAGACTGCACCCCACAATGATGAGTAGCTCCCACTCACCGCAACTAGAGGAAGCCTGTGTGCAGCAATGAAGACTCAATGAAGCCAAAGAGTAAAAAAAAAAGAAAGATTATCTTGGATAAACTGAGACCAATCTAGAAACATGAATCCTTAAATGTAGAATGCTTTTCCTAGCTATAGTCAGAAAAAGAACCAGAGAAATGATGGCTTGTAAAGGACTTGAGCTGCCATTGCTGACTGTGAAGATGAAGGAAAGGGGCCAACAGTCAAGGAATGTGAGTTGCCTCCAAGCAAAAAATACAGCCTGTTGACACTTTGATTTTAACCCAGTGAGATCTGTGCTAGGCTTCCAACCCTCAAAACTGCAAGATAATAAGTTTGTGTAGTTATAAGCAACAAGAGTTTGTGATCACTTGTTCTGGCAGCAATAGAAAACAACTACAATCATCATCCATAAATGTAAACTACTGCATGCTTCTTCCCTATGTTCTGAAAAAAAGCAAGGATTTGTGCTCTCACCACTTCTATGCAATATTTTACTTAGATGCCATATTCACTGCCTAAAAGCAAGGGAAAGAAGTAAAATGCCTAATGTTTGAAAAGGAAGAGGAAAAATTATCATTATTTTCCTATGACACAATTGTGTACGTAGACATTCCTCATGAATGCCCCTCAAACTACCAGGCACTATTGGAGGTAGTAAGTAAATTTAGAAAAGGTCAATATACAAACTCAATTTTATTTATATATAAACCAAACAACTGGGTAATGAACTTAAAGTAACATTCATTAACAATAGTATCACACAACTTGAAATAATTATGGATATATTTAATGAAACATATTCAAGACCTATATATTAAAAGGACAAGTTATTGTTGAGAGATATTTAAAAAGACCAAAGTAAATGGAAAGCTATAGCATATTCTCTGACTCAAAGCCTCAATATTTTTAAGATATCAATTCTTCACAAAATAATTGATAGATTCAACAAAATCCCAATCAAAACTTTAACAGGGTTTTAAAATAAATATTACCAGAAACTTTTAAAGTCTATATGGAAATGCAAAGGGCCTAACACGACATCTGATGTCTTACACTGCCTCTTTTCAAGAATTATTGTGATGCTAGAGTAATCAGATAGTGTGGCATTGATGTCAGAATTGAAAATAGGTTAATGGAACTGAATAGACAATCCAGAGATGGATCAGCATTTGTACAGTCAGTTGTGAGACAGAGCACAAAAAGCACTAACCTTAATACAAAACAGCAAAAAAATTTCAAATCAGACTATATCAAATTTTAAAACTTCTCATCATTACAGATACTGTTAAAAAAAGGCACACCTTGGGAAAATATTTGCTGTACCTCTATCAGACTATATATAGCAAAGGATGTGAATAGATACTTCCCAGAAGCAGATATATGAATACCAAGTAGGCACATGAAACAGTGCTCAATAGCATTCATCATCAGGGAAGTGTAAGTTAAAACGCAATGAGATATAATTATATACATTGTAGAATGGCTAAAATTATTTTAGAAAACAACTGACAACACTAAATGTCAGTGAGGATGTGGGGCACCCAGAACTCTCATACACTGCTGGTGAGAATGCAAAATGTTTGCATATTTTCCCACTTGGGAAAAGGTTTGGAAGATTTTTTTGTAAGTTTTAAAAATATACATAACCTAGGGCTTCCCTGGTGGCGCAGTGGTTGAGAGTCCGCCTGCCCATGCAGGGGACACGGGTTCGTGGCCCGGTCCGAGAAGATCCCACATGCCGCGGAGCGGCTGGGCCCGTGAGCCATGGCTGCTGAGCCTGCGCATCCGGAGCCTGTGCTCCGCAACGGGAGAGGCCACAACAGTGAGAGGCCCGTGTACCGCAAAAAAACAAAACAAAACAAAAAACAAACCTAAAACATAGCCATTAACTCGTAGGTATTTACCCAATAAAAATGAAAATATATGTTCCCAACATGTACAAAAGAATAAATACCATCTCTATACCTAATAGTCACAATCTGGCAACAATACAATTATCTATCAAGAGGCATGGATAAGTAGTTTTTTTTAATAAATGAAAAGGAATGAACGATGGATATATAAAGCATCATGAATGAGTCTCAAAGACACTATGTACAGAGAAAGAACACAGACACACACACACGCCCGTGCACGTAAATCTACTTTGAGAAGAATGAGAAAAATGGTTTCCTTTGGGTGAAAGGAGGTGAGAATCATCACCCGGTATCATCACGGATCTTTCTTTGTTGATAGAAATATTTGTTGATGAGGGTATGGATTATACTGGTATGTGCATTTTTCCAAACTCTGAGCTATGTATTTAAGATCTGTGCATTCCATTATTTGTAATTATACTTCATTTTTTAAATATGGAAAATTATATCACTGGAAATGATATTAATTCCTGTGGCTGACTGGAACTTCTAGGAAAGCAGTAATTTCCATTTCTCATCCAGGTTTGGTGACACTTGACAGAATACTGGGGAGGACCCATCCTATGCCTCCTTGTTTCTTGGGGTAGGCTTGGATGCTGCTCCCTGTTTGATATTTTCCTCCTTTAGGCCCCTCCGTTGATGAAGATAAGAAGGGAACCAGTAAGTAATTGATATACTTAATGTTGTTGTACCCTTTTCCCCAGTATTAATTGGGCCAATATTACTTTCACTTCTGTATCATCATACTGACATCTCTTCCAGTTGCCTTCCTGTTGTCCCTCTGCTCATATCTTTTTGACAAGAAAAAGTTAATGTTCAATTTCCATGAAAGTTCTTTATACTTTTACGATCTGCTAAGATTCCACCTCCAGCACTTTCCCTACCCCACGGTGCCACACAGACCCATTATACTTCTAGAGACATTAATCCACGGATCGTGATATACAAATATCAGGATGCTTTATAATTTACAAAGACATGTTCATACTTTACTATCTTATTTTACTTCTATAGCAACATAGGCATTGCTTTAATGAATTAAGACATAGTTTCTCACAAGTTTGTGCCAAATTCAGAAAAGTAGTAAGCACAAGATCCCAGGTTTGAATGAATCTGGGGACAATGGGAAAAGGTAAAAGATAAACCTTTACTTCTGATAGAAAAAGTGTCCTCCTCAGCAAAAAGTCAAAGAACTAGGCTTCCCTGGTGGCGCAGTGGTTGAGAGTCCGCCTGCCGATGCAGGGGACACGGGCTCGTGCCCCGGTCCGGGAAGATCCCACATGCCGCGGAGCGGCTGGGCCCGTGAGCCATGGCCGCTGAGCCTGCGCGTCCGGAGCCTGTGCTCCGCAACGGGAGAGGCCACAACAGTGAGAGGCCCGCATACCGCAAAAAAAAAAAAAAAAAAAAAAAAAAAAAGCCAAAAAACGCTCTATGCTGGCAAATACAATGAGTATTTGTGGTTATCCCCGAAGTCAGTCAATTACAAAGGATGATTAAATCCAGTTATGTAATCCCATAGCACAGGCAAATTACATTTTGATCCTAATCTCAGAGCAGACTTTAAACCTGTGTTTTCCCCTCGATCTCCTGAAATTATTCAATTTGGCTCAACAACCCGACCTTTATACCCAAAATCACATCTCATATACTCTCTCTGCCTCATCATTTATTTCTCCATTTTAAAATATTTTTTTTCACATAATACCTTTAGCTTTGGACAACAAACACCCTTACTCAAGTCAGCCCTGTCACAGTGACTTTGCAGCAAGTACATAAAACCCTCTTTCTTTCTGATGACTAGATTACTTGAAAAGTGTACTAACTTGAATTTTTAAAACAATCAGTTCCAGCTTACCAATTAAAAAATTTGTCTCATTTATTCATCATATTCTGTGATACGGAATTAAAGTTTCGTTCAGAATATTATCTCTATCTCAACTTGGGGAGTCAAGGATTGTATAGTTTTCTGTAAATTTTCATACAGAAAGCTAGGGTATGCCAAAAGATGAAATGTAGTACTGGGGTAAGAGAAGCCTAAATGTGACAAATAGGATTTGTGTTAGTTCTTAACAACAGAAAGAAGAATACAGGAAGAGTACTTTACCTGACCAATTACATTCTATGACTGATTTTATTCTTAATTTCCCTATCTGAAAAATTAGGAAGCTGAATATTTAGATGACCTGTAAAGACCATTTCAATTTAAAAAATACATATAATTCAATTTCATGTAATTCTTTACTTTCGCTCTATTGATAAGCACATGAACAAGCTACTACCCTTACTCATCTGTTACTTGGAGTTGATCTTCCTTTTCTTAGTTAAGCTAACAACTCTATTGAGAAGATGAAAGCTTGGTACAGTTATATAAATTCATGCATAAAAATGGGATTATGGGTAATACACACTCTGGGGAACCCTGAAATTATAAAATCTGTATATGTAATGTATCATGAGAGTGCATCAAATGAGACTTTAAACTTTTTCTTGAAATTGAAAATTATTAATAAGTTCCATAGTGGTTTACAGAAAAATCTATTAGAATTTCCTTTTCATTTCTATAAATTATATTTATGGCAGGTCAGTATTCTTGTCTGTTAGTTTGTCTTGGTTATTGTTGTTTTTGCTGTTTAAACATTATGTTCTTGGAGATCCAATCATGATTTGGCTATATAGTCATGTTTGTGTAATTTTGTTACTAGTGTTAAGTACAGGTTCCCCTATGAAAACTTTCATAAGCCAAATGGTGTAAAGTGAAGAAGCAGTACCTTAGCACAGACATATGTTGCTAACAGATGCACAAGATAAATCAAGATAAGGCACAGATGCTCACAAACACAGTTCAAAACTGTGGAGGCTTGATTCTGAGATGCTGAGTGTATATAACGAATATTCTCTTACTTGCCACTTGATGACATAGCTGTTTTTGAGATTTCCCATCATTTCTGCTTCATAAGCATATTTAAATTTGATACATTGTTTTCTTTCATTTCCTTTACTTCATATATATCATGTGAATTATTAAATTTCCTTTAAAAAGTTTCAAAATTTATTATGTGTGTAGCTTCTGAGTATAATGTAGGAGGCTACAATTAATGATTAATGTGTTAAATAGGAAACACAGAGTCAAAATAGGTGAAAGACAATTTCAACCGAGAACTAGATTCTATTTTTTAAAAATTAAATGAGTGAGAGTGACAAGACGGTGGAGTAGGAGACCCCTAGTCTCCATCCCTCCACAGAGAACAATAACTAGACAGCTATCCATGAACAAAACTAGCTCTGGGAAAGCTGAGTCCACTTTAAAAGTTTCAGCAATAAAATGAGCAAAAAACCTGGAAAGGACTGTACAAAATGAGTAGAAAGAACAGTTTAATTTTGCCTGCCCCAGACCAGCACTCTTGCATCAGACAAGCACTGTTCCTCATCAAGAGCTCCCCAGCCTGAAAGAGTTCCCCTCACGAAGAAAAGGAGAGCAGGATAAGTGACTAGCTTCCCAGCTTTTCGGTGCTCTACACAAAGGATCGTCTTTGGTTTTAATTCTCCCAGAGAGATTAGCAGAGCTGAGACATCTAGAGAGAGCTGGGAACAGGGAAGAAGCACAGGAGCAACCAGTGTCAGCCAGGTGGCAGGATTAACCTTGTGCCCAGTGTCCTGCTCTGCAGAGGATCCCAGCAATCTTCACCACTAAGCGCTCAACAGCCCTTGCAGACACTACATACGTCCCCAGCTTTCATCACATGACCTCTTCATGGACCCCAAACTGCTCTGCAGAGGATGCTTGCAGCTTTCTCCACTGAGGAAAGCTGTGGCCTACCCAGCCACCATGAACCCCTTGCAGATTTTTGCCACTGAAGTTTTGCCCCACAGGCTTTCCCCTTCACTAACACCAGCTGTCTGAGACCCTCCTCTTCATGTAAGTACATGCCAACATCTAGAAACCCACAGCTGCTTTTGTGCCCACAGTTGACCCTAGCCCTTGCTGCTGGTCCCAACATTTGACACTACATGTATATCTGCAGTCAGTCCCTGCCACCACAAAGGCACCTTCAATCAGCCCATGGCAGCATCCAACAGCAGCCTAATACACATTCTCCTCAAGGGCACATGGAACATTCTCCAGCATAGATCACAGGTTAGACCACAAAACAAGTCTCAGCAAATTTTAAAAGGTTGAAATCATACCAAGTACCTTTTCTGACCACAATGGTATGAAAGTAGAAATCAACAGAAGGAAAACTACAAAATTTACAAATATGTGGAAATTAAAGAACACACTCCTGAACAACCAATGGGTTAAAGATGAGATTAAAAAAAAAATCTTGAAACAAACAAAAATGGAAGCACAGCATATCAAAACTCATGGGATGCTGCAAAAGCAGTGCTAAGAAGGAATTTTATAGCAATAAACACCTACGTTAAGAAAAAAAGATCTCAAACAATGTAACTTTACACCTCAAAGAACTAGAAAAGGAGAACTAACCCCAAAGTTAGCAGAAGGAAGGAGATAACAAAGATCAGAGCAGAAATAAAGAGAGACTAGAAAATCAATGGAAAAGATCAAAGAAACTATGAGCCATAAATCAAATCAGATTAGTTGCTTTAAGCCTACTCTTTAAAACTATCTGGAAGATTTGTTACCTTAACATCAAATACTTTATATTAATTTCTATAGTCCTCAATACTTCCTTTTAAATTGGGAAACTCTAAATAGTAGTCTATAAGCTAATAATAGGTATTGAAGATTCACTTTTAATAATACATCTCTCTTTACATTATTTTAAAGTCAAGAATCAACTGGAATCATCCTTAATCAATGGGCTCACTACTTTCTGTTGCACCTGTTTCCTCAGGTTTCCCTTCTGTGTACCATACATCACACTGACTCTTAACAAGCAATTGTCTTTCAGAATCCAATTAAAGTTAGTTTTAAGCACAACTTGTTTTGTAGTTCTTCAGTAGAAAAGGCTATCAGATCAGACTCACATTTAGTTGGATAGTTCAGTATCTAAATTATACTAATACTCCGACCTCCCCTTGAAGTATTAACTTTGACAATAATTAGCAAATGTGTTAATAATGACTTCCTGAGAAGTACACACAAATCTCATTAAAACTGGATGATGAAGTAGACAAAAGAACTCTAAGTCATCCATAGCTTTGCAATGCTGATTGAAAATCTTCAATTGGAAAATATTCTGTTCAGTGACAGCAAACCATGCCATTTTTTAAAAGTACTGATAAGATTATAATTCTGAAATGAATTATTTTATGGTTCACATTTGTAATGTAGTTTTTAAAAATATCACAAGACAACAATTCTTTCTGGAAATGTATTAGAAAGATGTCAATTCCGGGATAATTTATAACAACCATCCTTCTTTCATAAACGGCCTGATGTCAAAATTCTGTCAATATATCTTTAATAGAAATATTTTTTCTGGGTTTTAGTCTCTACACTGGTAACTGAGAGAGCATGTGGACTTGAGGTACTGTTTAAGTAACAGGTAGTTTCTAATTCACAAACCACACGATGTAATAAGTCAAGATAATTTACCTTAACCTTTTGATTTTACTATTGAAGAAACTGAGACTAAGAGGGTGCATATGATTGCTCACTGTGGTTTATAATAACGTTGTTTCTAGAAAACAAGGTTTCTCATTCCAGTTCACTGTTCCTTTCCTTTGCATCATTTCCCCCACATTGAAAACTGTTTTTGTAAGTACAATTAGAAAACAGAGCTAAAAGTATTTTTCTAGAAATTTCAAGCCCAACTTAGCGTTTCAGAATCCTTATACCCTGCATTTTGACACATACGAGCATTCATCTTACATTCACATTACTGTAAAGCCACCTGTACCTGCATGTCTGTGGCTATTGTTTAGCTCTATTATACTGTTTCCAAACCATATACTGAGATTTGTTCTGCTTGTACTATCTAAATTGTCTATTAAGAAAACTTGAATTCAATGAATGATTGTAAAACTCTCTGCTTCCTTTATTTGTCTAGAAATGATTTTAACACATTCTCATTTCTATTTAGACAAGTGGAAATGTTACAACATACTGATATCTGCTTTTCTCAGATTACTTTGTCTTAGTTATCATAGGATCTTTGTTTCTATACAGGATTTCAAATGCAATTTCCACAGTATTTGTACTTAACAACTGAAAGGATGAATTCGATCATATCCTGGTTGATATTCTACTGGATTATAACCCAAGATAAAGTAATAGCTGTGCTCACTTAAAAACTGGTGGACATATATTGGGAACATTATTTTAAAAACTCAATTGGTGACTAAAGTATACAGTAATGCTTCTCATTTTATTTTTTGGAGATTCAAATCATTGCTTGAAAAGTATAAATTGATTATTTTTATTTCCTTTTCCAAGTGCCTACCACATATTAAATGTTTCTTTTTGCAAGTCCCATTTTTTCTTACATCCAAGATAGGAATAGAGAAGTTCTGAGTTAATTGGATAAGGAATTTAGTTTTATATTTTTATATAAAAAAATAATTCAGCAAAAGCTGAATCCATCTAAAAGTTAAACATCTGAAGAACATGAAGAAGGCTTAACTCTATGTTATTTTTGGACAGATAGGCCAAGGAGCATATTCAATCATCCTTTCAGTATTTACTGGATGCCTACAATGTAAAGTACCCTATGAGCTGGTAAAGAGTGTACAAAAATGAATTACAAAGAATCATTGCCTTCAAGGAAATAAGTATATATTTTAAAAAAAATGATGTATAAAAATGTCATTAACTTTATTGAGGTTCATTCTGGAGAATGAATGAGTAGGAAATAAGAACTTGTGTGATCTAGAAACTCATATTATACAACTGATTAGCTAATATGAACTGAGCACTTACGAAGTGCATCTTTAACACAAAACTTTAAAGCAAATGTTTATATCATTGTATACCTGATGAGGATGAAACTCAGAGAAGTCAAATGGTTTGTCAAAACCATAAAATCACCAGTAGGACAATTTGGGATTTAGTCTATATCTGATACACTCTAGAGATTGTTCACTTTTTACCAGAAATTACTTAATTTTATGAAATCTTCTGTAGAAACAGAATTTGTCCTAGGACTATTTTGTAGACTTAATAAATTAGCATACTTTAATGTACTGTATAGGTAATATGGGTTCAAAAAATGATGCTGCCTCATTCTTCTTCATCCTCTCTCTCTTACTGTGTTTTCCTCCTTTTTATACCCTCCTTTAAATATTTTTATAGCCAATACTTAATAAAATTTAAAAATATTTAATGTTTGTCTAAAACCAAGATGTGATGAAAACTAAGGGTACACATGATTAGAGCTGTTTAATTGTCAGTGTCCAAAACCATAAAATATACAAATATAGAAAATCTGATCTCTGGTATTTCCAGTATTATAATATTAATAATAACCATATACACATATATTCATTCAAAAAGAACACTTTTTATTCTCATTTTACTTTTTCCAAAAAGTTTATTTTTGGCTGCGTTGGGTCTTCATTGCTGCATGCAGGCTTTCTCTAGTTGCAGCGAGTTGGGGCTACTCTTCGTTGAGGTACACGGGCTTCTTGTTCTGGTGGTTTCTCTTGTTGCAGAGCACAGACTCTAGGTGTGCGGGCTTCAGTAGTTGTGGTATGTGGGCTCATCAGTTGTGGCTCGCAGGATCTAGAGCACAGGCTCAGTAGTTGTGGCGCACGGGCTTAGTCGCTCCGTGGCATCTGGGATCTTCCCGGACCAGGGAGCGAACCCGTGTTCCCTGCATTGGCAGGAGGATTCTTAACCACTGCGCCACCAGGGAAGTCCTCATTTTACTTTATTGATTGACAAAGAAACTGTGAGAATGACCCATTTCCCACTGCCAACTAAATTTTGGAGTTATAGAGTATGGACTTTATAAAACATATATTTTTAGATGCATGAACTAAACATAAAAAATATATGAACAGACTTAAGAATAGAAAAGAATATTCCATTTTGTGAAATATGATTACTGGTGCCTTCTTCCTTACTTCCCTGCTTTAAATGTTAGTTTCTCAAGTTAAAATCACTACTATAATCAAGTTTAGTAGAATTCTATTCCACTTTCTATAAAATAGCGCTTTAGAGTTAATTTTGGAAGGGTTTTTCATCTATTAAGGAGTGTTATATATATTTTTACACTATTACACAGCAAAAAAGGTTTGCACAGTAGCAAGATTTAAGACAAATATTGGTGATCTGTTTGGTTTGTCAGAATTTATTTTGCTCAAGCAATTTCTGAAATTGCTCTTGTGGATTTATATTTCATTTTAATTGGGACAAAATGGGCAGTGTCAGGTGAGATATTGATTGCTTTTTAAATATGCTGACAGGGTAATATATCTCATTAGATAGCTGCTGGGTTTACTTTTTAAATGGACTTGTGTCTTAAATAGAGCTTTTAAAATATATTGACTAAGTATTAAATATCTATCAAGAACTTTTAAAATGTGTATTTATAACATCTCATTCTAGTTAAAGTGTTTCTAATTAACTTGAGAGAACCAAAAATTTAATTGGTTTCTCTCAATATTTTTGTTTGTGTTTCATTTTTCTGTAATTGCAATAAGATGCAGCTGTTCTCATTCAATCAATCTACTCCTTGGAAAACATAAATGACTCACATAGGCAACTAAATAAGAATAAACATCTGAAATTTGCATTTTGGGCACTCTATTAAAAATGACTTCTATATTTTAACATATAACTTAGTTACCAAAAACTGATCTCTACTCATGTACTCAAGGAACTGTTTTGTTGCACTGTATAAACTATTATTTCTTTTAATTAGTTAAAACCTAGTAACAACTATGGTAACAGGATTCAAATTTCTTAAAATTTTACTTCTAAAAGAGATCATATTTACTCGATAAAGTAACTCCCTGACCAATTACTGCTGAGGGCTGCCTTTGTTCAGAAAGACTCTGAAGTAATAACTGTATCCTAATGTGCCTTCCATATCACGGATGAGATTAAAAACCAGCAATATAAAAGTTAATGTCAACAAAGATCCAGATTTTAAGTTTCACACATGATTTTACATTATTTTATTTAAAATATTTTTTAAAAAATTAACAATGAGGAATGCCTAAGACTGTCCCTCAGAAGACATTTACAGTGGTCTCCAGAAGCAGCGCCATCGGGTCTGTTGGTAGGGTGGGGAAAAGGCAGCTGCCTTTAGTTAATGATATGTTAGCTCAATTCTAACTCTATATTCATTTTGTTTGTTTGTTTTACTAGATAATTTCTTAATGATTAAGAAGGCTCTCAGCCATTCTGTTCTTGTTGATTTTCAGAGACTGACCTCCAGGAGACAAGACTGTCTTCACTGTGTTTCTGATAAGAGAATTGAAGTATTACCACCAAGGAGCTAAAGTTTTAAAGACATTATTTTGGTCAAAAAATCTTTTTCCCCCTAAAAATGCTATGCATATTAAGAAATATTGCTGAGGCCTCTACTTAACTACTGTTTATATTTTTCATCTTTCTTCTCCACCTGCATAAAATTAAAACTTCTAGCACATGTACTTTCACCCAGAAAGCAGTGGTATAACTATATAACTTTGGGGCCTACCTATACACATATAGAAGGTCATGCATGGAAAATAAAAAACTGATAACCACAAAATAGGGACAAGGTATGTCTTACTATACTTATAACTACTTCATACCTACATCCACGGTTATATTAATACCTCATAAGGAATACAGTTATGTTCAAACTCTTGTGGAGGTGGAATTATGAATTAAATGGTGCAGTTCCTTTTTTGTTTCTCATTGTATGCAATATTTATCTTCTATGACTCAACAATTGCCTAACATACTTTCCTCATTCAGGTGCCTGACTCCTTTCTACAAATGGCTTTATTTTCACAGACAGTTATTTTAAAATATGGATCACTGACTGTTTATAATGCCAGCAAGTACTGTGTCTTGGCCTGGTTGCATGCTCCTAATGAATTGCCAAACTCTCTCTGAAGTCACTAAAAGTGCCAAACTTGAAGTAGCTTAGAAAAGGTACTGAAAGAGATGATAAATTGATGCAGGGAGAATGGTTTCCTTTTGCATGTTTCAGCAGGTTGGATAATCTCTCTTTTCTAGGCACACATGGACCTCAGGAATCGTCTCTCTGTGTAAGTGAAGTATATCAGCTATAGTATTGATGCCATTAATAAATCGTAGATAACTGAGGTACCTATATCATTAAGTAGCTGAAATAAGATTTGTCCTTCTGGAGATTCAGCATATGTAAAATTGGTTGTGACTCAGACAAACTTAACTACCTAGAAAATATCTTATGCTCTCTAATTGTGTTCATCTAATTATTATTATTTTAGACCAATTCATTTTCTGAGGACTGCCTTATTCCAAAACCTCTAAACTAACTATGACTCACCTTGAGTAAAGGCATCCCCAAAATATAATATATTGTAGGTCGTTGTAGATTTGAGGACTTACAAGTATCTTGAAAAATATTCCAGATAAATCAGCAACCACCCTCCCCTTATTTGCAAAGTAAAGAAATTCTGAAATATCTTAGATTGAATAGTATTTTATGAAAAATAAATAACAGATATGTTTAATAAAGTATTGATCTATTTACCTTCTATTAACATACAAGTGCATTTACTATTTTCCTTTATTGAAGTATAGTTGATTTATATTAGTTCAGGTGTAAAACATAGTGATTCAAAATTTTTACAGATTATACTCCATTTATTTTTTATGAATTTATTTATTTATTTATTTGGCTGCATTAGGTCTTCGTTGCTTTTCTCTAGTTGCGGTGAGCGGGGGCTACTCTTCACTGCAGTGCGTGTCCCTCTCATTGTGGTGGCTTCTCTTGTTGCGAAGCATAGGCTCTAGATGCGCGGGCTTCATTAGTTGTGGCATGCAGGCTCAGTAGTCGTGGTTCGAGGGCTCTAGAGAGCAGGCTCAGGAGTTGTGGCACAGGGGTTTAGTTGCTCCGCGGCATGTGGGATCTTCCCAGACCAGGGCTTGAACCCATGTCCCCTACACTGGCAGATGGATTCTTAACCACTGAGCCACCAGGGAAGTCCCATAGATGATACTCTGTTTAAAGTTATTATAAAATATTACATTCCCTGTGCTGTAAAATATAACCTTGTAGCTTCTTTATTTTATACATAGTAGTTCATACCTCTTAATCACCTATCTCTATCTTGCCCATCCCCCTTCCCTTGCCCCAATGGTAACTGGTATCTGTGAGTCTGTTTCTGTTTTATAATATTCATTCGTTTTATTTTTTAGATTCCACATATAAGTGATAACATAGAGTATCTGTCTTTCTCTGTCTGACTTATTTCACAAGCGTAATGTCCTCCAGGTCCATCCATGTTTTTGCAAATGGCAAAATTTCATTCTTTTTTATGGCTAAGTAGCATTCCTGTGTGTGTGTGTGTGTGTGTGTGTGTGTATGTGTATAATCTTCTTAATCCATTCATCTTTTGATGGATACTTAGGTTGCTTCCATATCTTGGCTACTGTGAGTAATGCTGCTATGAACATTGGGGTATATGTATCTTTTCACATTAGTGTTTTTGTTTTCTTTGGACATATACCCAGGAGTGAAATTGCCGGATCATATGGTAGTTCTATTTTTAATTTTTTGAGGACCCTCCATACTGTTTTCTATAGTGGCTGCACAAATTACATTCCCACCAAAAGAGTACAGGGTTTTCTCTTTCTCCACATTCTTCCCTACATTTGTTATTTGTTAATTTTTTTTTTGGTGATGGCCATTCTGACAGGTGTGAGGTGATATCTCATTGTGGTTTTGATTTGTGTTTCTCTGATTATTAGTGATGCTGAACATCTTTCTATGTTCCTGCTGGCCATCTATATGTAGTCTTTGTAAAAATATCTATCCAGGTCTTCTGCTGATTTTTTAATCAGGTTGTTTGTTTTTTTCATATTGAATAAGCTGTTTACTTATTTTGAAATTAACCCCATATCAGTCATATCATTTTGCAAATATTTTCCCCAATTCACTAGGTTGTTTTTCATTTTATCAATGGTTTCCTTTTCTGTGCAAAAGCTTTTAGGTTAATTAGGTCCCATTTGTTTACTTTTGCTTCCTTTACTTTAGGAGACAGATACAAAAAAAATATTACAATGATTTATGTCAAAGAGTTTACTGCCTATGTTTTCTTCTAGGAGTTTTATGGTTTCCAGTCTTACATTTAGGTATTTAATCCATTTTGAGTTTATTTTTGTTTATGGCGTGACAAAATATTCTAATTTCATTCTTTTACATATATTGATTTTCTGTCTGGATGATCTGTCCATTGATGTAAGTGGGGTGTTAAAGATCTATCTATCTATCTATCTATCTTCCTTCCTATCTACCTACCTACCTACCTACCTATCACCCACCATCTGTGTGCTTATCTCTCCAAACTCTAGCAGAGTGCTTTGCATATTATATTTCCTGAATAAATATTTATTGAATAGAGTTGAATGAGATGTCATTGCTTTCAACTATAGGAAGCAACAGTTGATTGGGATAGAAGTTTTTAGTAACGTCCTAATCTAATAGAGGAAGTTCTTTGAGAGCAAACAGGGCATATGTATGTCCCATAAATTGCCCATTGTCAGTGGCTGCTACCTAATTCTCCTTTCAGAAAATCATAAATCTGAACATTCAGCTGGTTGCAATATAATATCAGAGTTACGAGGCTTATTTTTAAAGATGTTAAAGAGATAAACAAAAACCGTTTTTTCTGTATTTAAACAGAAACTAAACCTTAAAATGAATTTAAATATTTAGATGATACAAAAAGCGATTTCCTAATCTGCTAATTTAATCTTATTAAGGCAAAGTTTTTAGGGTGAAGTTTTATTTCATTGCAATGTGGATTTTTTAGTAGAGTTTCCTTAATTAGTTTCAGATTTACAAAATTTGTACTATTCTTCAGGAGTTTTCTTAGACTTTTAGGCTAATTTTTATCTCTATGACTGTTGGAACATATTTCTAGTATAGAGAAAGTTCTTCAATAAATTATACGTTTTGAAGAAATAATCACTGAGTCATTTTTAGAAAAAAAAACGTTATTAATTGAGTTACAACTTCATTAAATATGAATAATTCCCTGTATAGATTTTATGGTACTTAACAAAAAAGAATGCAAATAATAATGTTATACTTAAAATGTGCCAGACACTTTTAACATTTTTTTTATAATATCTTATTTAATCTTCTTAACATTTCTCTTAGACAGAATTACTCTTATTATCTCCATTTTATTGCAAGGAAACTGAGAAACAGATAAAAGGTATCTTTTTTAAAAAATTGCACAGCTAGACAGGAGTCCTTAGCCATCACAATGCAAAGAAATAAGCTTATCCTCGCCCCAAGAAATAAGTATAATACTGCACAGTATGGTTAAAACAATCATCTTAGGGCTCTTTAAATCAGAATAAGTATAGACAAGTTTGTTTTTTTTCAGGAAACAAAAGTGAATATAAAACTGCTGCAACATATTACTTAAAACCTCCATATTTCAACATTTATGAGACATACAAAGAAAGGAAGTATGACTCATGCTCAGTTTAAAAAAATGTCATTAAAAGCAATCATAAGTGGGCCCAGATGTTAAATCTGTCATGCAAAGACCTCAAAGCAGCTATTATAAATATGTTCAAGGAATTAAAGGAAACCACATTTAAATAACTGAAGAAAAATAAGATTACAATGACATTAAAAGGGGACTCAATAGAGATAGAAACTTTTAAAAAGAAACAAGTGAAAACTACGAAGTTGAAAGGACAATAAATGTAGACAGATTTGGAATGGCAGAAAAAAGGATCAATGAATTTGAGAGATTAATAGAAATTATGCCACCTTAAAATCACAGAGAAAAGGGAGTGAAGAAAAATAACAGAACCTCAAAGACTAATGGAACAACATCTAGAACACAGAGTAGAAAGGAACTTTTCCCAACTCATTTTATGAGGCCAATATTACTCTGATACCAAAGCAAGATAAAGATATCACAAGACAGAAAACTATAGATCAATAGCACTTATGAACATAAATCTGAAAATCTTTAACAAAATGTTAGCTAACCAAAATCCAGTCACATAGAAAAAAGAATTATAAATCACCAACATGTGCTATCTTATTTAAGGCTGGTTTAACAACCAGAAACCAATTAATGTAATACATTACATTAAAAGAATGAAGGACACATACCCCTTGAACATTTCAATAGATGCCCCAAAAAAAGAAAACCCCCATTTAACAAAATCCACCATCTATTCTTAATAAAAGCTCTCAACATACTAGAAATAGAAGAAAATTTTTTCAACTAGATAACAGGCAGCAATGAAATTCCAGGCCAACACCATAGGTAATGGTGAAAGACAGGATGCTTTTACTCTAATATCAGGAACAAGGCAAGTAGTACTGTGAAGGGGAAATTTCTATTCCACCTTACAGATCAGAAAACTGAGGCTTAGAGAGTTTAAGCACATTTCTCGGCTTGCAAAACTTGCAAGTATCAGAGTCATGATTCAAACTCAAATCTGATTCTAATGTTCCTGAGGTTAATCACTATGAGACACTGCTTTTCCCTTGCACCTCTGTAGTTTAGTTGTTGCACAGTTCAGTGGAATTTGAAAAGCAGTTCCATACTAAAACGTAACATCTATAATCATGTATAACTTCTGAAACCTGCAAAACACATTTCCATGAAAATGTGTATTATTATAAACTTTGGGCCTTCCATTTTAGTTTGGTCTTCAGCTGTCCCCATCTTTTCAATGACATTTCCTTTAACACTGATTTTAGACATAACAGTCTTTAAATCTCCTCCAATATCATTTCTTATTTTCAGTAGATCACTTTTATACGTGAAAGCTTTTACCTCCTTCACCACATCTATCACTTCATCTAAACCAATTCGTACTGCTCCTCTTCAAGTATTATAACACGGAATACCTTATAGATAGCCAGTTCATAAATATGTACACATAATGTCCTACCTTCTTGGCTTTTCCGGGGCTTTGCTCATTAGTCACTTCCTCTCTATCATTCTTCCTATCACATGTAGCTCCTTTCCTTCAGTCTTTAAACACAATCAAGTCTTGCCCAGTCTTAAAATCCCTCCTTTATCCCCACGTCTCTCTCTACTACTCAGTCCTTTCTATACAAAGTAAAATGGATCCTTTGCTTCCAACAGATTGATCCAAGCTCACCAGAGTGATGAAGAACAGAAGGTTTGAAAGCATCTTGTATCACTCCTCTCACCCCCTTCACAAGCCAGCTCCTTCCCTAGTTTGTCCTCATCTCATCACAGAACAGCATTATCTACCTTCCATTGCTCAGACCAAAACTCCAGGTGTCATTCTTGATCGATTTGTGTCCCTCTAGTTCAATATTCAGTTATTAGCACTCCTGCTGGTCTTACCTCCAAATAAATTTGTAATTTAGTCACATCTCACGGTTTCCTCTGTTTCATTCCTAGACCAATTACCATCATTTCTTACTCGATCTACAGTAGCCCCCATTATCCATAGGGGTTGTGTGCCAAGACCCCCAGTGGATGCCTGAAACTATGAATAGTCCAAACCCTATACTTTTTTCCATACATTCATACCTATGATAAAGTTTAATTTATATGCACAGTAAGAGATTGACAACAATAACTAATAATAAAATAGAACAGTTATAACAATATACTGTAATAAAATTTATGTGAATGTGCTCTCTTTCTCTCTCAAAATCTCTGTACAAATGTAATGTCTTTTCCATCTTAACTAAGCACTTAGCACAAACTGCAGCCATAACTTTTTCAGTTTGAGGTACAATAGCAAAAGTAGTATGAATTCCCTTCTCCTTCTTTACAATTTCATGGATAGATTTGTGCTTACCATAGAGCTTAACAACCTCAACATACGATATTTTTCTTTCCTTATTAAGTTGAGAGCTTTCACATCTTCATTTAAAGGAAGCACTTTTTGGCTTCTCTTTGTCATATCCAAATTGCTAGCATCGCTACTCTTGCACTTTGGGGCCACTATTAAGTAAAATAAGGGTTATTTGAACGTAAGCATTGCAGTACCCTGACAGCTGATCTGATAACCCAGGTGGCTACTATGTGACTAATGGGCTAGATAGGCTGGACAAAGGGATGATTCAGATCCCAGGCAGGATGGAACAGTATGGTGCGAGAACTCAGAACGACACACAATTTAACACTTATGAATTATTTACTTGTGGAACTTTCCATTTAATATTTTCAGATCTGTTGACAGTGGGTAACTAAAATTGCAGAAAGTGAAACTGCAGATGGCGGGGGGGGGGGTGGCTACTGTAGTTTCACAGTCTCCTCTCTAGCTTTCTTTGTTTTACTTTTTCTCACAACAGTTTATTTTCCACAAAAAGGCCACATTCTTTTTTCTAGAGTATGTATTAGATCATCATTTTCCTGCTTAAATCCTTTCCATGGCTTTCCATAGTATATGGAGGACAACATAAACCCCTTACTAAGGCCAACAAACATAATAATATCATACTCTGTAGTCCTAATATAATAATAAATTGTTATATCATCTTGCCTGTTTCTAAAATCAACCACTACAGTGTACCCCATATTAATTTACCTCTGGCCATTCTGTCTCCCTTACTAACTTTTCAGTAAGTCAAGTTTGATCTTTACACTTGCATTTCCTGTTGCCTATAACCGAGTCCCAAATATAAATAGGTCATGCATTCGCATCATCCACCTTCTATGCCAAATGTTAGCCATTCAAAAAAGCCTTTTCTGATTGTGCTAGATAAATTAGGATCCACTCACTTACCTACCACAACTCCCTATTGCATTTCTCTTTATTTTTTTAGAGAACTTCTCAATATCTGAAATTCTATTTCATTCGTTATTTACATCAGTGTCAATATCTTGACTCAACAGAACATGAGACACATGGAAAAAGGAAGAAATTATCTTCTACATGCTGATAAATCCTCCAACACTTAAAACAATACCTAACATTTAATAGGTTCTTTATATTTGTTGAATGAACAAATGAATACATTAAATTGTAATGATTCCTGTGTACCTATAACTATACAAGTGAAGTGAGACAACTTCATGGTAGAAGGTTCAACGTGTTTAAAATATATTTGCATTAAAAATATATACAGTGAACGATCTTTTTTTGATAATTCCGTAATTTTTTTATAATAAAATAGTAATGGGTAAATATCACATTTCTTATTCTGATTTATTTAACCTAGAAATTGTATTTAACAATGAAAATAAAACTGAAAATATATGACAATTTGTTCACTTTAAATATAGCTATTAAAGTATACTCTTCATCTTAATCGTGTTTCTGTCTTGTAGGAGACTTTATCTGGTCTTAATGACTCTGCTACTCACCCTCTACGTTATTTAATTTGAACTGCAGTGATGCATTCCCCCTAGCCTTAATTTATATTCTTTTTTGGACCCTTCATCCTTTCCCTTGATATTTGATGAGTTCCAAATTTATATCTCCAAAATTTAACTCTCTCCTGAACTCCAGGCAGTTCTGTGTTTCCAGCACCGCACTGTGCATCTTTACATGGACATCATTAAGATACTTTAAATGAAACCCATGTTACTCTTAAGGACTCTTAAGAGTCCTAAATTCAAATTTCAACTCCTCTGAATTCAAGTTTCCTTATCTGTAAAATCAAGATAACAATAGTACCAACCTCTTAGGCAGGATTAACCCTACAGTTTCATTGAGCTAAACCATGTAAATCATTAGGCAAATGGTAAGCGGTATATAACTGTTTAGTAATTGCCCATGTACGCTGGCATTGGAATTTGTATTAATTACTAATTTACTATCACATTAGTATATTTTATGAAAATATGGAAAATAAGTGACATTTAAACATCTGTTTTTTAAAAATATGTTCCTTCTTAAGTGAGTAAAGTGTAACTATGAAATGTTTGTGATGGTATTATCTCTTTTATTCTAATATTTATTTAATACTTATAATGTACCAAACATGATATAAAATTAATATCTTATTCAAAAAATTAACCAATTATTACATCTATTCTTAAAAGACTTAGTTTATAAATGGGAATTCAGAGAAGAAAATACTAATTTGCATTAGAATATGACAGTTATCTTGTAGATATATTCAAGGTAGTGGGTTTGAGTCGAAGATTGATAGATTTCCCACAAATATTTGAATTCCCAGCCTCAATTTCCGCATTTTGTAAAATGAGTGCTTGGTTATATCTAGTAACCATCCCAGTTCTAAATATTATATATTACAAATAAATGGCCCATAAATTAGTATCGTATACTTAACTGAAACAAAGAGAATAGGCTATTTACATCCACTTCCTTTAATTCTTTAAAAAATGTGGAAGGATTATTGTTTTGTTTGTTTGTGTGTTATTTTTGTCATAAAGCTGCAGGTGGAACAGATTATCCATCATGTCTTTTATTTTCACCGTAGGTCAAAATATATCAATTTTCAGTACAGCAGAGATTGTACTTATGCTTTGGTCTCTTTTCCAGGTCAAAGTATCTACCTCTTGTGAATATTTCTGCTTTGCTATGCAGGATTACAATAAGATGTCAATCTGTGAAATTTGGCAGTACACGGAATCACTATGGGGAATCTCCTAGATTAAAGAGCAGGCTTTGTTTAATATCTTTGTTCCCTTAACAGAGCTGTAGGACTAATTGGCAAGTTGAATCACACACAAAAGCCAAGAATTTTCAATATAATAACAGGAAGTAACAGATAAATTATAACCTATATCTGAAATTTTCAAGTCAGTAGCCAAGAAAACTCTGACAGCTACAGCTATTTAATTTTGGTGTCCATTCTCAATTACAATCCTAGTAGCTGGAAAAAGGCTTTGCTATTTTGAATCGATTTTTATCTGATTGCAGATTTTAGAAAGCAAAATGTTTACTAAGATTTTTTCAAGATAATAATTTTCATTTTTTTCCTGACAGAAGTGCCCTTAAAAACAGTAAATTCAATTAATGGTTTAAACTACGACTTCTTAAGAAGGTTCACAGCACTAATTGGTTATTAGATTATCTTTTAACATTGATGACTTCCTTAGACATTTAAAAAATACCTTTAGTAATTAGGTGTGGAAAAAATCCTGAAGCATATACCATTAATAGCTTTACAACTATTATTCCTTATCTTTAAGACCAAAATATAAAGTGTAAACATTTAAATGTAAAATTACCTAAATGAGAAATTTATAACACTTCCAGAATGAGTAATACTATAAAGATATTAGGCAATCAAAGCCAAATATATTTTGCCATTGCTATGGATACAGTAAGACAAATTGGTATCCAGCATGAAAGTGTCATCAGCAAAGTAACTGCTATGTTTATCATTTATATTTCCTACAGCCTGAAACCAGTTTCATGGGTAAAGCAACTAATCAATTAAATCTCATGAGTCTCAGGTCTTAAGTGTTTATACTGGTTACCAAAATGTAGTCCTAGTGACAGTTTCATAGGCTGAAAAGACTGTGAATCAGAACAACATATTTATGTACTGGCATAATAGTTCGTGGAATAGATTAATTCTGGAAGGTATACCAAGAGAATTTATGATCTCTTCCTGTTAGATTAACCTTTTTTATTACTATAAAGTATTCCTCTTTAGCTGCATTTAAGATCCCTTACTTAAAATCAACATTGTATAAGTATAGCAGTTTCTTTTGATTAATGTTTGCATGCACATTGCTTTAAATCATTCTGAGTTGTCTTACAGAAGTGTTTTGTAAGATACATGAAATTGGGTTAACTTTTCATCTGCTTTGACTTTTTAAACTTTTAGTGAATTTTCCTTTTTGATTTAATGTAATTAATAATGTTTCTGTTTAGAGCCACAATCTTACTATTTATTTTCTATTTGTCTCAGATTTTTAGTTATATTATCTTTTTTTCTGTCTTGATGATTTTTAGATGGTACAAATAGTATCATTTTCTTCTTTTCCACCTCCACCTTGTAAGTTACACATTTTAAACCATGTTTTAGTAATTACTCTAGAGATTACAATTGGCATTCTTGCCTCATTGCAGATTAATACAAATCATTTTGCTTCCATCTTACTCAACTCTGATAGAAATTTTGATAGAAATACAGTAAACTGTATTTAATTTCTCCTATGTTCTATTCTTTTGTTTTTTCATTATTTCATATATTTCTGTTTGGTTCTTTTTTATGTCTTCTCTTTGTTGAACTTCTTTTGTTCTTGTACTGTTTTCCTGATTTTGTTAAATTATTTATCTGTGTTCTACTGTAGCTCTCTGAGCATATTTGGAACAATTATTTTGAATTCTCTATTGGGCATTTCCTGTATCTCCACTTCCTTTTGATCAGTTACTAGAAGTTTACTGTGTTCCTTTGGTGAAGTCATGTTTCCCTGATTCTTCCTGATTCCTGTAGCCTTGTGCAGGTGCCTGCATATTCATAGATGCAATCACCTCTTCCATACTTTATGGAGTGACTTTCGTAAGAACAACCTTCACCTGTGGGTGTGGGCACCCTGGAGCATGCCGTGACCCTGGGTCTAGTGGTGCAGAATGCCAAGCGTGGGGCATGTGGCACCTCTGGGCCTGGCGGGTTGGGGGGGAAGGCACTGTGACTCTTTGTAGACACTGTGGTCCACAGCATCAACAACTGTGTGGTCCTTGGTGAGCACTGCAAGGGAGTGGCGGTGTCTCCAGAGGCTGCAAGGGCTACTGGGGTCCTCAGCAGCACCTACAGCACCTACTGCCAGAGACCTGACAGATGACTGTGTTTGCTAGAGCTGGTGGTATACATACACTTGTCTCCAGGGGCCAGCTGAATGTGCCTATGTAACGGCAGAGGCCGGCTGCAAACACACATGTAGTGATGGGGGCCAGGGCAAGCAGCAAAGGCCAGGGCCAACTGTGGGCTAACCGGCAGCTGTGGGAGTGGAGCTGTTCACGTGCACCACTGTGACTGCTGGTTCTCACCACAGGCATATGGTGGTGAAGGCTGGTGTTGGGAGTCAGGCCAGGGGTGTACAAGTGCACAGTTGAAGGGGCTAGATGTTGGTGAGCCCAGTGGTGTAGGCCGGTGACAGAAGAAAGGGCCAAATCTGGGCCCACAAGCAGCTGTGGAGTCCTAGCTGTGCACATGTACTCTTGTGGCTGCTGCACAGTTTCCCCACGAGCATGGGCACTGCAGCGGAGGCTGGTGATGGGCCACTGGGCACAGGGCATGCAGGGTGACAGCGGGGAGCACGGGTTGGGGGGCTAGCCTCTGGAGTGCATATGTTGGTGGGGGTCAGCTGTGGGGCTCTAGACTGGTGTTCTGCACTTGCACAGCCACAGAGGCCTGGGCTGGCTGCCAGTGTGGGTCCCAGATGTTGAATGAGGTAAGTGTGGCTGAAGTACAGGTAGTGACTATTGATAGCATCTACCTTTGGTATGTGACCTTCCTATTAAATGCTGGCTGACAACCTCTGGAATCAGAATTTCTGACTAGCACAACGCACTACTCCTAAAGTGTAGCTTAAACTAACATACATACATATGTGTTACTGTCTCTACAGGAATATTTTAAGTAATTTATAGATAATGTAACTCCTACAGCCCCACTTAAAACACTGGGATTTACTGTGACCAGTACTAGCAATAAATCTATTGCATATGTTTTATAACTATTTATCCAATATGAAGCGTTACCTAAATGTACCAGTATACACAACAGTGGAACCAGATGGCATAAAACAATTTTTCCTGCATACTTCTCTTTGGAAGAGACTTAAAACAAAGATGTCGTGATACTAATAAGTATACTTATATTCTTGTGATTGCTTCAACTGTGCCAGACATAAGTATGTAAATACATTTATTTGTTATATGATACACCTGAGTGACTTTACTTTTAATTTCTGTATTACTTTTATGACAGATGATATAGCAACAAAACTTCATGTGCAAATATTATAAAAGAAGTTTACAAAATAGTCAAAAATACATCCACTGATTCTGGGTTTGTTAGGCTTCCCATATTTTTCCCCATTACTAAATATGTCATCTTTTATTTCTCTGCCATTTTTTTCTTTAAAATTATGATTTAAAAAGCCCATTTTGATGAACTCCATTTTAGAATACTTACAGATTTACAAAATCTTGCAAAAATAGTACGGAGAGTTCCTATATATCCTACAGTTTTTCCTAATATTAGTATTGTACATCAGTTATAATTAATGACCAATAATATATCATCATTAACTAAAGTCCACACTTTCTTCAGATTTCATTATTTTTTACCTAATATCCTATTTTATGGTCCCAAATCCCATCCAGGATAGATACCACATTACATTTAGTCATCATGTCTCCTTAGGTTTTTCTTGGCTGGGACAGTTTCTCAGAATTTCACACAACAAAACTGAATTAAACCCTAGGTAAAGTAAGTAGTACCATGTAACAATTAACCAGATAACTACTATAATTAAATGGCTGTCTACCTCCAAAATCATTTGCTTTGATAGTCAGGAGAAAAAAAGAAAAATTTAAAAAATAAAAAAAAACAAAAAACAGCAGCACTTTATTTAATCTTTTATTGGACACCGATCTTTACAGATCAGATGTTCATTTCTCTTGGCCTTGTGCAGATCTCCCCTGCATTAAAGATTCTCAATGATTTCAAAGGAACTTAACTGCAAAGTAGGGAGTGAAATGAAAAACTGAACCTGTCTGATTTTTCTGCTTTTGTCAGATATTTACTTTCTACATTTGTTTTTCTCTTTCTCAGCACATCTCCAAAGGAAACACATTATGTCAAAAGGGCCCTTTCTTGCTTCACCTCTCAAATGCCTGATTTTCCAAAGGGAGTAATTTGTGCTGGGAGTAACTTAAGACAGATCTCAAGAATCTTAAGTTTCAAATAATATTTGATATTTCACGCTCATCTACAGAGTGGTAAATGGCCAGATCAGCTTGAAGAGATAAAGGAAGTGCCATCTACTTGCCCCCACTCTATTCAATCCATTCAGAACTCATGTATTCCAGTCCAGAGTTATCACTCGTCAGATTTCTTCACTGGTACACATGTGCTAGGAAAATATTTTACAGTTGTAATAGAAGTGTCTATGTGTATCTGCCATTCTGTTATTTATAGTGTCTTAGCTCCCTCCTTCTTCCACAGATATTTTAAATACAGACCTTAGCTATCCCTGCCTCAGAGGAGAAGACCCTCAGCTAAAACTCAAAGAGCAAAGAGTTTAATTATTGGTGATTTTTAAAATATATATTTGAAGAATGTCTGAATAGCAACTAACACAGCAACCTATGGGAGGAGAACTAATCATAAACATTTCTCGGATGAGTTTCTTTGTCCAAATCAGGGATCACCAAACCATGGCCACAGGAGAAATGTGGCCTAACACCTGCTTTTGTACAGCTTGTGTGCTGAGAATGGTTCTTTTATGTTTTTAGATGGTTGACAAAAAAATTCAATAATTTTTTTCTGACACATAAAAATTATGTGAAATTCAAATTTCACTATCTAAAAACAAAGTTTTTTTGGAACATAGCCAGGTGAATTCATTTATATATTATCTGTGGCTGCCTTTGTGCTTCAAGAACAGTGTTTGGCAGTTGTGACAAAGACTGTATGGCTTGCAAAGCCTAAAATATTTACTACCTGGCCCTTTACAGAAGAAGTTGGCCAGTCCCTAGCATAAACTCTTCAATCCACTCTCTCTTTTAACTCTGCCAAATATTTTCTTAATCCACTATCATGTATCATGAAAATGTGCTTGGTAGACCCCAGAGCTCCTCTCTGCCTGTATACTCAAATAAAGGTATAATAAAATACTTATATTTATTGTTCATGGGTCACTGTATATCCAGGAAGGAATGCCAGTGAAGCAACTGGGTATAAAGAGATGAAAATTCTGAAATCATAAGGAGTGGGAATAAAGGAAGACAAAACAGGTCAAAGAATTCTGGGAGATGTTAAAAATAAGTTTATCATTCTTACTCCACAGTAAATGCTATTCTAAATACGTCTTATAACTGTTGATTTGTTGAACACTTACAACAACTTATGAGTTATTTACTAGTATTGGCCCATTTTATAGATGGGGAAACTGAGACAGAGAAAACATATAGCTTGTCAATGTCACCAATAGGTGACAAATCTAGGAGTCAAATCCAGGAAGTCTGTCACTTTGCCTGATTAAGGAGAAAATCTAGAACCACATTTACTAGTTGTGTGGTCTTAAAGAAGTTAGATATGCTCTCTGAATATCATCATTATGGTTGGTATGTAAAATAAGCTATCTTGTAAGGCTGAAAGAAAGTAAGTAAGTTCTAAGAAATTAAAGTAATTAATGTACATACAGCACTTGTCCCAGGGTTTGTCAAATAGTAGATATTCAATATAATTACCATTTTCTTCATAGGTATCATCAACATCAACGACATCACATTTTAAAGACAAATATGCATGGAAGTTAAAAGGAACAAATATCAGACCTTGGGAATTATAAACAGAGACAGAAGATCAAAGACATAGGAGGATAACTATGTCTATTTGATGAGACAGATATGTACTCAATTAACTACGATAGCACACTGACAACACAGACATTTACAAAGTGCTGTGGAATGGAATAAAAAAGGTCTTATTTTTGCCTTCAAAGTGTAGAGAAACTTCTCAAAGAACTTGAAACTGAAGTGTACTGAAGTTTCAATAAATGTTTGCCAAGAGACAAGCTTGGGAAGAAAAATCTAGGTAGAAGAAATAGAATTTTCTAATTTTCCTAATTTACAAACGGAAGAGGGCAAGAGTATGTGTTTAAAAATGTGGAGCAGTCTGATATCTGCATCATAGGACTGGTGTTCAGACAAAGGAAGAAAAGCTGAGATGTTTCTTAGAATATAGGTAGGTACAGGTTTTGAAGAATCGATGCTACGCTAAATGACTTGGAATTTATGTGAGCTTTGGCAAGTTATTAAAGAAGTTTTGTCAGGAGAGTAGTATTATCAAATTTGTCATATAAGGAGCATT
The DNA here is from genome assembly GCF_937001465.1 of Orcinus orca. Taxonomy (NCBI): domain Eukaryota; kingdom Metazoa; phylum Chordata; class Mammalia; order Artiodactyla; family Delphinidae; genus Orcinus; species Orcinus orca. Next base: position 48,043,124 of record NC_064569.1, on the reverse strand, counting down.
TTGTTGGTGGTAAGGAGGATGAATTACAGGGTGGTGGTTCTTTAAGAAAGAGATGTCAGTTAAGATGTCATTGGAATATTCCGAAGAAAGCAATGACAAACCTTACATGGTGTGTGTTAGAAAGAAGGACGTGGTGATGTCTCAAAAGATACTTAGAATCTATTTTGACTAGATGTAGTATTGCTATCACTTTCTCTTTTATGGTAAAGCCAGGGAGAGATGCTTTTCTGGTTTCAGGAATACCCAGACAGTTTGGAAAGAACTTGGGGCATGAGTACATTATGGAAAATATTCCTGATTTTAATGTCAGACCTAGGTAAGCAATTGGAAATTGTACCAGAAGTAGAAGCCAAGTTAAAAAAGGACAGACGAGTAAGAGAGGGAAGTAAATGTGAAATATCTGAATTTATCAACATTTTATAAAAATATGTGAAATACTTAACAAATGTGAATATAAGAGAAACAATTTCTAGTGGAATGCAAACTCCTTGTTATCAAAATGTATTTTATTTACCTTTGTAATTTTTCTCTTTGATAAGTACTAGGCAGGAGCGTTGGGACACTGAATAATTATGAGTGGCTTCAATATAATAGAACTAAACGTTATTTAAACTTGGAATGGGTATAGCTTTTCATTTCATTATACCTTTATTTCATTTCTCTTATTTTAGGAGAGTACCTGAGAGTTGGTATTGGCCTTTCCACTGTGGAAGACTGGATTCAAAGGGTAAGTTAAAGAAGTGATCCTGATAATCACACACCTGATATCACCAAAGGACAACTCTTTTAAAACACTGTACCACAAAAAAAATGGGTCACTATTTAAGGGAGTAAGAGCAAGGTTGTTGATCAAGGCTGTTAATCTTTTTCACCTGCTCTTTTAAACATCTTTGTTTCATGAATTCCTAACAACTATGATGCCAAATGTATATATCTATAAATAAAATAGAATATATAACTGGGTTTGACTGCCTTTATAAGCATATACTATAATTCCATATATCAAGGAAGAGAGCAGACTATTATACATGGGTTTAGGCTGCCTTTCATAAATAATATAAATTGTATCTCATTGTAGGAAACTGAAAATAATTACTGAACATGCTCATGTTAAACATTTTTTCAAGATGAACAGTAATGGTCACAAGTTACCACAGGGTGCAGTAAAGTTTAAATAATTCTATTTTGAAGGATATATTGTATGTGAGCAATGCCTGTTCACATATAATAGGATGGCAAGACAAAAGATAATAATTTAGGTGAATACACTATATTGGTCAATTGCTTGTTCAGTGGTGAATTCTAACAGGGCTTGAAAGCATATTGCGAGATTATATGTAGAAAGAACCCCTATAAAATATTTCATTCTCAATTGTATTTTCTCTGTATATGTAATAGCTTTTCATATTATAGTAAAATCATATAATGTAAAATTCATCATTTTAAAAAGTAACATTCAGTGGCATTTAGTACATTCACTATGTTGTGCAACTTTCACACCATCTTATTAAAAAACGTATCTTCCCTCCAAAAAGAAACCTATACCTATTAAGCAGTCACGCCCCATTCCTCCCTCTCCCAACACCGGGCAACCACTAATTTGTTTTCTGTCTTATGGATTTGCCTATTCTAGATATTTCATACAAGTGAAATTATAAAACATGTGACCTTTTGTGTCTGGCTTATTTTACTTGCTTCAATGTTTTCAAGGTTCATCCATGTTGTAGCGTGTATCAGTATTTCATTCATTATTTATGGATATACCATATATTGTGTTTTATTATATTATAATATATGGATTTTATTATATAGATATACCACATTTTATTATATGGTATTTTATTATATGGATATACCATATATTTTATGCTATATTTTATTATATGGAATACCATAAATTGTGGTTTTTTTAATTTTTAAAAAATTTTTATTGAAGTATAGTTGATTTACAATGTTGTGATAATTTCTGCTGTACAGCAAAGTGATTCAGTTATATATATATATATATATATATATATATATATACACACACACACACATATACGTTCTTTATTTATATGTATTCTTTTCCATTATGGTTTATCATAGAACATTGAATATAGTTGCCTGTGCTATATCGTAGGACCTTGTTTATCCATTCTATATATAATATCTTACATCTGCTAACCTCAATCCCTCACTACATCCCTCCCCCAACCCCCTTCCCCTTGGCAATCCCAAGTCTGTTCTTTATATCCATGAGTCTTTTTCTATTTCATAGATAGGTTCATTTGTATCACATTTTAGATTTCACATATAAGTGACATCATATGGTATTTGTCTTTCTCAGACTTACTTCACTTAGTATGATAATCTCTAGCTGCATCCATGTTGCTGCAAATGGCATTATTTTGTTCTTTTTTATGGCTGAGTAGTATTCCACTATATATTTGTACCATATCTTCTTTCTCCATTCATCAGTCCATGAACATTTATGTTGCTTCCATGTCTTAACTATTGTGAATAGTGCTACTATGAACATAGGGGTGCATGTATCTTTTTGTATTATGGTTTTGTCTGGATATATGCCCAGGAGTGGGATTGCTGGATCATATAGTAATTCTACTTTTAGTTTTCTGAGGAACCTTCATACTGTTTTCCATAGTGGCTGAACCAACTTACATTCCATTTTTTGCCAATTCTATGATATTTTGATTACTATAGCTTTACAATATTGTCTGAAGTCTGAGAGGGTTAGGCCTCCTGCTTTGTTATTTTTCTTCAGGACTGCTTTGGCAATTCTGAGTCTTTTATGGTTCCATATAAATTTTAGGATTATTTGTTCTAGTTCTGTGAAAAAATGTCATGGGTAATTTGATAGGGATTGCATTGAATCTGTAGAGTGCTTTGGGTTGTATGACCCTTTTAACAATAGTAATTCTTCCAACCCAAGAGCATGGGATATCTTTACATTTCCTTTGAATCATCTTCAGTTTCCTTCATTAATGTTCTATAGTTCTCAGTGTATAAGTCGTTCACCTCTTAGGTCAGGTTTATTCCTAAGTATTTTATTTTTGGAGGTGTGATTTTAAAAGGTATTGTCTTATTGTCTTTTTACATTCCCTTTCTGATTATTTCACATACAGTTCACCAAAAACTGAATCAAGAGGAAACAGATAATTTGAACAGACCAATCAACAGAAGTGAAATAGAATGTGTAATTAAAAAACTCCCTACAAACAAAAGCCCAGGACCAGATGGCTTCACAGGCAAATTCTACCAAACAGACAAAGAAGAACTTATAGGAACCTTCAATCTTTTGGAAGAGAGAAGGAGGAGGGAACACTTCCAAAGACATTCTATGAAGCCACCATCACCTTGATACCAAAACCAAACAAAGACACCACCAAAAAAAAAAAAAAAAAAAAATTACAGGCCAATATTTTTGATGAATATAGATGCAAAAATTCTCAACAAATATTAGCAAACCAAATCCAACAACACACAAAAAAGATCATACACCACAACCAAGTGGGATTCATCCCAAGTTCACAAGGATAGTTCAACATATACAAATCAATCAATGTGATACACCACATAAAGAAAACACAAAAAACACATGATCATCTCAGTAGATGCAGAAAAAGCATTTGACAAAATTCAACACCCATTCATGGTAAAAACTCTTACCAAAGTAGGTATAGAGGGAACACATCTCTGTGTAATAAAAGCTATTTATGACAAACCCACAGCCAATATAATACTCAATGGTGAAAAGCTGAAAGCCTTCCTGCTAAAATCTGGAATAAGACAAGGACGCCCACTCTCACCTCTTCTATTCAAAATAGTATCGGAAGTCCTAGCCACAGCAATCAGACAAGAAAAAGAAATAAAAGGTATCCAAATTGGAAGGAAAGAGGTAAAATTGTCATTATATGCAGATGACATGATACTATATATAGAAAACCCTAAACACGCCACACAAAAACTACTAGAATTGATAAATGAATTAGGAAAGGTAGCAGGATACAAAACTAACATACAGAAATTTGGATATACCATATATTGTGTATCCAATTATCAATTAATGAACACTTGGGTTGATTCCATCTTTTGCTATTGAAAATTGTGCTTCTACAAACATTCTTGTACAAGTTTTTGTTAAACACCTGTTTTCATGTCTTTGGGATATATACCTGGGAACAGAATTGATGGATCATATGGAAAGCCTATATTTAAGTTATACAGGAACTGCCAAACTATTTTTCAAAGTGGCTACACTATTCTACATTCCCACCAAAAATGTATAAGGTTCTAATTTCTCCAAATTCTCAACAACACTTGATATTTTCCTTTTATTTATTTATTTATTCTCATAATTATAGCCATCGGATTGGATCGGAAGTGGTTTCTCATTGTGGTTTTGATTTGCATTTCTCTAATGACTAATGATGTTGAACATATTTTCATGTACTCTTAACCATTTGTATATCTTCTTTGGAGAAATGTCTATTCAAGACCTTTGCTGATTTTTTAATTGGGTTGTCTTTTTGTTGTTGACTTGTGAAAGTTATATATTTTGGACAATAGACTCATAAAATATATGATTTGTAAATTTTTTCCCCTTCAGTGCATTGTCTTTTCATTTTATTGTCCGATGATTCACAAATATTTTAAAATTTTATGAACTCCAATTTATTTTTATTTTTTTAAGTTTTTGGTGTTGCAGCTAAGAAAACATTGCTAAATCCAAAGTCATGAAGATTTACTCCTAATTTTTTTTCTAAGTGTTATATACCTGTGGTCTTATATTTAAGTATTTGATCCATATAGAATTAAAATTTTACGTGGCGTAAGAATCCAATTGCTTTCTTCTGTTGGTGTATATCCAATTGTCCTGGTGCCATTTGTTAAAGAGACTATACTATCTCCACTGAATGACTGAATGGTCTTAACATCCTGGTCAAGAATCAATTGGCCATAGATAGTATGGGTTTATTTTTGGACTCTCAATTCTATCCCACTGATCTATATGCAAATCTTTATGCCAAAATTACACTGTTTTGATTACTGTAGTTTAGTAATAAGTTTTAAAATTGAGATGTGTGTGTCCTACAACTACGTTCTTTTTCAAAACTCTTTTGACTATTCAGGTTTCCCAGCAATTCCATATGAATATTAGGATTGGCTTTTTTTTTTTTAGTTGAGGTATAGTTGATTCACAATATTATATAAATTTCAACTATATAACAGTGATTCACAATTTTTAAAGGTTATACTCCATTTATAGTTATTATAAAATATTGGCTATATTCCCTGTGCTGTACAATATATCCATGTAGCTTATTTATTTTATACATAGTAGTTTGTACTTATGAATCCTCTACCCCTATCTTGTCCTTCCCTCTCCCCGCTGGTAAACACAAGTTTGTTCTCTGTATCTGTGAGGCTGTTTCTTTTTTTTTATATTCACCAGCTTGTTTTATTTTTTAGATTCCACATATAAGTGATAACATAAAGCATTTGTCCTTCTCTGCAGACTTATTTCACTAAGCATAATACCCTCCATGTCCATCCATGTTGTTGCAAATTCCATTCCATTTCATGGCTGAGTAGTATTCCATTGTATACATATACCACACCTTCTTTATCCATTCATTTGTTAATGGACACTTAGGTTGCTTCCATATCTTGGCAACTGTACATAATGCTGCTATGAACATTGGGGTGCATATATCTTTTCAAATTAATGTTTCTGTTTTCTTTGGATATATACCCAGGAGCTGCACCAACTGTTTTCCCCAGTGGCTGCACCGATTTATATTTCCACCAACAGTGTATAAGGGTTCCCTTTTCTCTACATCCTCAACAACATTTGTTATTTGTGGTCTTTTGATGATAGTCATTCTGGCAGTTGTGAGGTGATATCTCATTGTAGTTTTGATTTGCATTTCTCTGATGACTAGCAATGTTGATCATCTTTTCATGTACCTGTTGGCCATCTGTAAGTCTTCTTTGGAGGAATGTTTATTTAAGTCCTCTGCCCATTTTTCAATTGGGTTTTTTTTTTTGATGTTGAGTTGTATGATGTTGAGTTGTATGTATTTTTTTTTTGATGTTTATATATTTTGGATATTAATCCCTTATCAGTCATGTCATTTGCAAATATTTTCTCCCATTCAGTAGACTGTCTTTTATTGATAGTTTCCTTTGTTGAGCAAAAACTTTTAAGCCTAACTGGTCCCATTTGTTTATTTTTGCTTTTGTAAAATCAGAAATGAAAAATCAGAAGTTACAACTGACACCACAGAAATACAAAAAATTGTAAGAGACAACAATAAACAAGTATATGCCAATAAAATAGACAACCTAGGAGGAAAAAAATTTTCCTAGAAAAGTACAATCTCCTAAGACTGAACCAGAAAGGAATAAAAAGAAAAATTGAACAGACTAATTAATTACCAGTAATGAAACTGAATCAGTAATAAAAAACTCCCAACAAACAAAAGTCCAGGACCAGATGGCTTCACAGGTGAATTCTGCCAAACATTTAGAGAAGAGTTAGCACCTATACTTCCCAAACTATTCCAAAAAACTGCAGAGGAAGAATTGCTTTCAAATACATTCTAAGAGGCCAGCATCACCCTGACAGCAAAACCAGACAAAGATATTACCCCCCCCACAAAATTGCAGGCCAATATCGCTGAGGAACATATATGTAAAAATCCTCAAGAAAATATTGGCAGACCAAATTCAACAATACATTAAACTAACTACATGCCATGACTAAGTGGGATTTAACTCAGAGATGCAAAGATGGTTCAATATCAGCAATCAGTGTGATACACCACATTAACAAATCAAAGAATTAAAAACCACGTGATCATCTCAATAGAGGCAGAAAAGGCTTTTGACAAAATTCAACATCCATCTATGATAAAAACTCTCCAAAAGTGGGTATAGAGGGAACATACCTCAACATAATAAAGGCCATATATGATAAGCCCACAGCTAACATCATACTCAATGCTGAAAAGCTGAAAGCATTTCCTCTATGATCAGGAACAAGGATGCCCACAGTCACAACTTTTATTTAACATAGTATTGGAAGTCCTAGCTACAGCAATTGGACAAGTAGAAGAAATAAAATGATTAGCTTTTCATTCTGTGTAAGAAAATCGTATTTTTATAGGGATTCTATGGAATCTGTACCTCACTTTATGGAGTATTGCCATCTTTACAAAATTAACTGTTTTAATATATGTTCTTGGGATACATTATACTTTATGTAGATCTTCTATAATTTTTTTTAGGAATGTTTTGTAGTTTTCAGGGTATAAGTCTGCAAATCCATGATTAATTTATTCCCAAGTGCTATACTCTTTTTGCTTGTAAATAAAAATTTTTTCTTGATTTTCATTGAGTTTATTCATTGCCATGGTATAGAAATACAACTGGATTTTGTTTGTTGATCTTTGTATACTGCAACATGACTGAATTCATTAATTACCTCTGATACTTTTTTCCAATGACTATTTAGGATTTCCATTATACAATGTCATCCGGGAAAAGAGAGAGTTTTCTTTCTTTCTTTTTTTTTTTTTCTTTTAATTTGGATACTTTTTATTTCTTTTCCTTGCCTACTTATCTGGCTAGAACTTTTAGTACAATGCTTACTACAAGTGGCTAAAATGGGGATCCTTATCTTACTTCTGGTCTTAGGGAGAACACTTTCCCTAACACTGAGTATGATGTTATTAGATATGCGTTTTCATAAATTCCCTTTATCATTTTGAGAAAGTTCCCTTCTATTCCTAGTTTGATGAGTCATTTATCACAAAATGTTGTTGGTTTTTTCCGAATGCTTTGTCTGTATCAATTGACATGCTCATATGTGTTTTTTTTCCCCTTCATTCTATTAATATGATGTATTACACAGATTGAGTTCCATATGTAGAAACACCCTTCATTGCTGAGATAATCCCACCTGATAGTGGTATGTAATACTTTTCATGCTGTTGATTTTGGGGGTGTTTTAGTATTTTGTTGAGGTAGTAGTAGCATTACCATTGTAGTAAGATAAATTATTATTTACAATATTAAATTTTTTTTTATTCATTGTATTTCTTGCTTATTTCCCTCTTTTTCTGGTTTTAATTGCACATTTTATATAATTTCATTTTAACTCTCCTTTTAGGATAACACATAAAATTCTCTGAACTTTATTTTTTTTTACTGGTTGGCCTAAAATTTGCAACATACATGTTTAATCTAACTTCACCTTCAAATAACACTAACTGCCTCACTGGTAGTACAGTTACCTTATAAAAATATTCTCAACTCTTCCCTGATATTCCTGTGACACCACTCTCATTTCAGTTGTCCATATGTAATAGTCACCAAGATATTGTTATTACCACTGTTACTCTTATTGCTTTAAACAGTTATCTTCTAGACCTGTTAAGAATAATATTTTTATGTTACTTTCATTTGTTCCTTCTGTAATGCTCTTCCTTTCTTTATGAAGATCTGTTTTTTGCCTATATCATTTTCCTTTCTCCTGAAGAAATACTTTTAATATTTCCTGCATGGCATGTCTACCAACAATGAATTTGTTCAGTGTTTGTGTGTCTGAGAAAATCTGTATTTCCCCCTCACTTCTGAAGAATAATTTCTCTGGATGTATAATTCCAGGTGGTGGGCTTGTTCTTTGAATACTTATTTAACTCTATTCTCTTCTTGCTTGTATTGTTTCTGATGAGAAGTTCTCTATGATTCTTACCCTATTTTGCTGTCGGTAAGACATTTTGTTAATCATCTGACTTCTTTAAACATTTCCTCTTTGTCATGATTTTCTGCTGTTTGAATATAAAATGCCTAATATATATCACAGTTATTTGTAGATATATATCCTGCTTGACATTCTTTGAATTTCCCGGATCCATGGCTTTGGGTCTGCCATTAATTTTGGAAAATACCTGGCCATTATTGCTTCAAGTATGTCTTTTGGTCCATCTTCCCTTTCTTCCCCTTCTGATGTTCCAATTATGTCTATATTATACCTTATGAAATTGGCCCACAGATCTTAGATGTTCTGTTGCAGTTTTTTTTTTTTTACTCTTGGTATTTCAGTTTGGTAAGCTTTTATTGATGTCTTCAAGTTAATCAATTATTTACTTGGATGTACCCAATCTGCGAATCTCATTAAAGTTATTTCTCTTATATTACAGTGTTTTTTCTATTTGTAGAATTTCTTTTTGATTATTTCTTAGAGATTCCATCTCCTCACTTACGTTACCCATCTATTCTTGCATGTTGTGTGCTTTCTTTGAGAGCCTTAAATATATTGTCACTAATATTTTAAATTCTCTGATAATTCCAACATCTCTGTCTTTATCTGAGTATGGTTCTGATCCTTGTTGTGTCTCTTTGGGCTGCCTTTTGTTATTGTTTACATGCTTGTTTGTTTTTGCCTTTTAGTATGTTTATAAGATTTTTTTGGAACCTGGATATGATGAAGCAGGTAGTAGGAAGTAAGGTAAAAAGCCTTTATTGTGAGGTTTTATGTTAATCAGGCCATGATTTGGGCTGTGTTTAATTTCTGTGATTTTTGTAGCTGCCAGAGGCTTAAAATTCCTCTAATGTCTTTGTTTTTCTCTTCCCTTTTGACCTTGGGGTTTCCTAAGAACTCATCTGCAGATATAGTCTTGAAGCCTATTAGCTGTAACTCACTCTTTTTTAAAATTTATTTATTTATTTATTTATTTTTGGCTGTGTTGGGTCTTTGCTGCTGCGCATGGGCTTTCTCTAGTTGCGGCGAGCGGGGACTACTCTTTGTTGCGGTGTGCGGGCTCTCATTGCAGTGGCTTCTCTTTGTTGCAGAGCACAGGCTCTAGGCACACAGGCTGCAGTAGCTGTGGCACACGGGCTCAGTAGTTGTGGCTTGTGGGCTCTAGAGCACAGGGTCAGTAGTTGTGGTGCACAGGCTTAGTTGCTCCATGGCATGTGGGATCTTCCCAGGCCAGGGCTCGAACCCGTGTCCCCCTGCAATGGCAGGCAGATTCTTAACCACTGAGCCACCAGGGAAGTCCCTGTAACCCACTCTTTATACTGGAAATCTGTTGGTATGGTGATAAAGCGTAGGTAAGGAGAAGTATTCTACAATCTTCTGACTGAATATCAATTGTTTAGTGGTCCTCAGTGTATGGGCTGTGCCCTCTGCAAATGTTTCTTAGCTTTCTTTCTCTCCATTCCTTAGGTGAGATAAAAAAGCAGGAGGGTCTAGAATAGGAGAAATATCCTTCCCCAAATGGGTAATACTCTGGTAAATTATTTCCCCGAAGAGTAACCCTTGTTATGAAGGACACTCTGGGTATACTTCATAATGTCTACTTTTCCTCTTCCCTTGCCAGAGCTGTGAAGGGATCTTTATTGGCTTTCACTATGAAACCTGGTAAAATGACTACTAATTACGTGAGGAGTAAAAATGTAACCAAGCAGGACCCTATGGGGCCTTCCCAGGACAGACCCCCTCCCCCTATCCTCTGCTGTAGCTCCTCTCTGAAGTACCTAGATAATAGTATCTGATGCACACTTCCTGAGTTGTTTTACAGATGCTAAAACCATCATCAAATGGAAGAGATTACGTGATGACCAGGAGCCCCCAGAACTACTGGCACCTAAGGATTGATAACGTTAACCTCCCTGTTACCTCAACATCAACCAATGAGAATTGTGCATGAGCTGATCGCATATACTGGAACTCCCCCTCCTTCACCTTGCCTTTAAAATTGCTTTGCTGAAACCCTTTGGGAAGTTCGGGGTTTTAGAGTACGAGCCATTGTCCCGCTTGTATTGGCACCTTTACAATAAACACTGCATTTTCCTTCACCACAACCCGGTGTCAGTAGAGTGGTTTTACTGCGCATGGGCAAGCACACCCAAGTTTGGTTCGATGACAAAAATTCATGGGGCACCAATTTAAAACCCTTAAAACCAGCACTTTAGTTTAAACTTTTGCAAATGGGTAACTTCTCCCTTTATACTTGATACTGTCAGGAAGGAAGAAATTTTCCTCTACCCTTCAAAGTTCATTGGCTGGTCTAAGAATTAAGTTGACATGAGACAGTGAAACCGAGCAGGACCCTGTGGGGCTCCTGGGCACAGAAGCCTGTCTGTTCAGCCTCCATGACCTTCCCTGAGTCCCAAAGGTCAGGTTCAAACAGTTGCTAATCAGGGAAGGGAGGAGCTGCAGAGACAAGGGAGGAGCAGCCAAGAAACAATAGCACAGCCTTGGGGCAGGTCCTGGTCACACCTCAAGGGATACATATAACAGTATCTTTTGAGCTCTTTATAAAACTAAAACCCCCAATAAATAGAAGATGAAGCAATTGTCATTCCAGAGAGAAGGTCATGGTTTGACAGCCTGAAGAACCAGAGAAGCTTATCCAGAGACCACCTGAGGACAGATTAAAGGAGTACAGGGCCCTGCACACACCCTGATCTTACCAGCAACCCCACCCTTGAACCATTGCTGTAAAACTCCTCATCAAATCCTCCTGGGTTGGGACATGGTTTTTCCATGCAGGAAACCCCTGTGTCCCCCTTTGCCTGGCAAAGCAATAAAACTCTGTCTCTGAGATTCGATTTGGCACCGGTGCACAGCTTTTGGCAACAAAAGATTAACAGGAGAAAATCAAACAAATTTAAATAACATATATATACACGGGAGAGACCCCGGAACACTAACTTTACAAAATGGATGAAACCCTCACTTTAAATACCTTCTTCAGCTAATGACAAAAGAGAATGCTGGGGGTAGTGGTTTGGGACTTCAAAGAGGAGAAAAGCAATTCACATGGAAATGGAAAATCAAGTGTTTGGTAAACAAATGTTTGCTGGGCCAAGCAGAAACAATGGGACACAGTGGACTGTGATCTCCAGGCTCTGCTGAGTTTCCCCACCATACCTAGCCAATATTCTTTGCAGGTATCTCTGGTAATAGCTCTATTCTGGGAACAGGCCCTCTATCTAAATTCTTTTAGGCAGTTAAGGGGGAGGTAACACACAAAAAACTTCCTGAGTCTTCTGTTTCTTAAAAATAATCAGCATAATTTAAAGAGAAAAAAAATTAAATAAAAATGGAAAAATCCTGAGTACCAGGCACCTCACATACAGGAGAAAATGAAATTTCACCCTCATGTTAAGAAAAATAAAGAAATTTATGAATAGAATCTGACAAGTATTCTTTATGTGAATTTGAACCTGTTCTTCATAAATTGGGTAGTGTTTCCTTTCAAAATCTTTTAAAAACCATCTTTCATTAATTTTTGAAATCCTAACAACTGGATACAAAAAGCATCAAACACAAACAGTTTTTATAATGAAGACTGAAAAGACCTAAAATTTATATTTGAACATATATATATATATATATATATATAAAATCTTATATATATCTATTGTTATTACTGTGCCAATTTACTCTTTTCTATTTTGAAGGTGGGGCAGTGGCGAGGCAATATGAAAGTGGAATAGGGTAAAAAAGGGGAGACAGAATTCTACAGTCTTCATTTAATCCTTAGTCATAATAGGTGCTGGACAAAACATATCTGGAAACAGCACCCTCAAACAGTACAGATAATTTTTATCTGACTTTGCTATGGTTTAGTCAGATAAATACTTAGGTGCTATTGTGTTTCCTGTGTTCAGAGTGTTTAAACTATTTCTTCATTGTTAAATAAACTAAACTGCATAAACAAAGTGAGAAACTGATAAGGAAAAAAATCATCTCAAAGCTCTTTGGCAAGATAAGGTACATTATGACCATATCATGGCTTTAATATCTGACAGATAGCAGTACAAATCCAAGTGCCATTAAACACTGAATTTTTAAGAAATATCCATGCTGTAGCTTTTGGTGCTAATGCACTGTATAAATTCACAATCCTCCTTAATGGTCTCTGCATTTCTCATTTCCTTTACACAGTGGGGAAGCATTATTTTTGCAATTCTATTCTGAAATAGAACTTTGGATACAAGGAAAAATATGCACTTGTAATTTGCATTTTTGCTGTTATTTAAAATAGACATATAATAGTTAAACCATTTTCTTGATGTGAGGAAAAAAAAAAAACTGCTCTCCTGTTTCTATATTCTCTTCAAATGTAAGTCATGTCCCACCCAAATACAGCAGATGAAATTCTATTTTACTTGGTAGGTACCAATTCAAGTGTTCTACTTTTTTTACTCCTAACTTAAAACTTACTAAATTCTTTCATAAGTATAAATAAAATTGTCTAGACTTTTATCCAGATTCTCATGATATAGGTCCTAAATTTGAGCTAGCATTGTACTCTATCAATATCAAAATGTTATTATCCAAATAAATCAAAAAGTTATGAGTTTTCTGTGTATGAGGCTAGTGAGCCTGTGTGATTCAGTCAATAGAGGTCAGCGTCTTTGGGTAAAGCCAGACAGAGAAGGGTAGGGAGACAGTCTGTAGAAGCAAATGGAGAATATCCTTCAAGCAATGTTTGCTGATGTTGCCACAGAGATGCACAGAGCCAACTGATCAGGCTACTGACTTCCGTGCTGCAGTCAGAAAGCTTCATGTCACTCATAGATCAAAAAATATTTCTTTGTGCTTTCAAGATTTGAGAGATCTTAGTGAAATTTTCTTTTTACATATTTGTTATGACCTCTTGTTTATTGGGATCTGTCACAATCTCTAAATGAGAACAGCATTAGAGCTAGAGCATATTGTCAACAAAGTGTATCTACCAAATCTTCTTTATCTCTGACATGTAGACAGATCTGATGTGCTTTCTAGATAACCCAATAATGATCTTAAATTCTTATGCTGATATCCTGCTCCATATAGTTTTAAGAGAAAGATTTTAATTCACATAAATGTGAAGGAAGTGAACATGTCAGCTACCTTTCCACTAATACACACACACACATGCATGTACACTACACAACAGTTTAGTTTGGGCTTGAAATCTATTTTACTTTCAAATAATTTCTCAAATATTGTAATATTTAAAAATGAAATTAGGCTCATTGCACTATACTCTATATTGCGCTTGCTCTGAAACATAACATTAAAGGATTGTCATTGGATCAACTGTGATGTTCAGATTTAAGTACCTGTAAATCTGATTAGGAAACAGCTATATTCACTTCCTCCAGTGTACTGGGGAAAATATCTCTTTTTGTCTTTATTCCCTTCTGCTAGCTCTGAAAAACAAAAATTTCCAAACAAATCTGTAGCAGATGCTTTTCCTCACTTCTAATTGGTGGGGTAGGCCAATCTTGGAAATAGCATAGTTTCATACATTTTTTTTCTCCATTGGCCAAAGGTCATTTTTCTCCATTGGCCAAAGGCCATTCTCTTTCTATTGTTGAACTGGAATCCACTCTTTCCTTGAGGGCCTATTCATATCTCTAATGCCAAAGTGTGAATGGTCTATAATAAGCAAGGGCAGGGTAGTTATTCTACAGCTGTTCTCATTTATTTAGGAATACCATGCATGTAAGAAAAGGTGCCAACCTTGGACAATATCCTTGCCTCCCCCCACAGCCCCTAATCCATTATTACCAATGGATTACTGGGCAGATTCTGCTACTGTGAGCTATCTGCCCTAGTCGTAATCATGGGCATTCTTTTCAATAACAGGAATGCTATGTCCATTCCCTCCAGCAACTAGTTGTGCTATTCAGTCTAGTTATTTTTTATAATGCAATCTCCTGAAAATATTGCTTGGTTGAAACAAGAAAATAAACAGATATTTAACTTGTAGATGCTTGTTTGCAGCTGCATCGTGGATTAGAAATAAAATCAATATGCTATTATATAGAAGCATCTAGCAAAAGATATCAGAAGTGTATAAACAAATGTGAATCAACTACCAAAAGATTGCTTGAGACATGGGGAACATTACCTCATGATTATAGGATAGTTTGTTTGGATCATGATAAAATGGAAATAGAACAAAAAACTTTGTACCTTTTCAGAGGGGAGACAAAATTCCATTTTTTTTTGTTTTTAATTCAGAAGGAAGGAGCTGTAGGGGGAAAGGAAATAAAACAAACTGTTAACCATGTGCATAAAAATTGTTTTAACTTCAACAGAAGAACATTTTTAAATTATGGTTTCCCAGAGACACCAGAAAACATGCTGCTCGATAGACTGCTTTGTATTTATGCCCTGATGTACAAATGCAGTATTAAAACTGTTGTAATTATTGAAGAAGTTAAAAAGTCAGACAAGGTTCAAGGACTGGGTCAGTCTCCATGGGTCTCCTGGGTTTCTGCCTGTCTTGTGAGCAAGACATTTTGTCCTTTGTCATCTCTTTAAGAATGATGAGATAGCAAACACCTTTGGAAGACAGCGTCTCCCTCCAGAGCTGAGGACGGGCTACTTACTGCACAGTATAATAAAGACGTCTTCCTATGGAGCAAAGGGCAGGCTAGCTTACTGCCCGCTGTAAAATATTTAGGTTCCTTAAGCTTAGTGTTGCTCTGTACTGTAACACATTATAGTGTACAGGTGTCATATGGGCCTTTCTATGTCATACTGTGAGAACTGGAACTTAGGGAATCAATGCAAAATTGCTGATATTCTGGCTACTGTTATTTCTGTGAGTAATAAAGTTGACTTTATTTTTGATACAAGAGTCTTGTGTTTTCCACCAGCATCCATGAAAATGTGGTATGCTGACTTGTTAGCTTGTCAATAGGGTAACATCTCAGAACCTTCACAGTTCTTGACAGTTAATGCCCAGAAGGAGGGAAGGTTTAGGATTAGGGTTATAAAGAGGAGGTACAGTAGTGTCATATTTCGGATTTGGGAGGGGGGGGCACCATGAAGATGTTGTTGGTTTCCTTAGGGTGAGCAAGGTATGTCCAACTAAATCACATTTTTTTCACAGGAAAAGACATGTATGCTAATGATTCTTACAAACATATTTTATTACATTTTTCGTTTTTCTATGCTACCCTCTAAACAGAGTTGCTTCATACTATCTAGCCAACATGTAACCAATACAAGTTCACTTTTGCTTTAGCCCTTGAGCCTTTTAGAATTAGGGAAAAATAATTCTTAAAAATCAGAAAAAGGTTATGAAAGACAATGCTGAAGATGTATAAGGAAAGCCGGTGGTGAAGGCAGTAATAAGTTGTCTACATTTATCCAGTTTATTTACTGAGATACTACACAATACATGCACCTGACCTAAAGGAAAACTTAGCTCCCTGTAATCCTGGAGTTTAGAAAATATACAATTAAATATTTGCAGCCATATATATATATAAATCATACTGAGTCTGCATACTAATTCCACAAAGTAGACATTTCTATTTTACAGACAATCAAGTTGAGGTTCAGAAAGATTAAAGAAACAGAGTGAAGGCTTTGTTTATTTTTTTTGCAGGAAGAAGGGCAAGATGTGGTCTCAGGTTAGTCATATTTAAATTCTCATGAATTTGTCACTATTGAACACTCTTTACTATAAGAGTAAGAGAAGAGGGCAGCATTGGCTGACTCAGAAGCCCTTCTGCCAGATTCACAGCAGTGTTGCAGTGGCATAGCAGCTGTACCACAGCCTCACTGGTATATTCAACATCAATATATGCAATGTCCTGCATGTGGACATCTGGCTCCTTCAGAAACAATGGATAAGGAATAAAATGTCCCTTCAGTGTTATAACCTAAAGAACTGAGCTTGGGAGCACACATTAGCAGCCCTTGACAATTCCCTAAAATACTTCCATAAGAAACTAGCCTTTCTATAATTGTTGGAGAGATAGTGCCTTGCTACCGTCGTTATGACCCTAGTTTTATGCACAATCCTGAAGGCTGGGGAAACAATGACTTCATCTGTTTTTTCCTGTCTTCTCTAATTGATTATAAGCTTTTAAAGACAGGGTCCATGTCTTATTCATCTCTATCTTCCCAGATCTTATTTCAGTGATTGTCATATAGCAGCTGTTAAATAAATATTTAATGAACTAATGAATGAGTTAGTGAATAATGATAAATGGAGTATATAAAAATCAAAAGAAAAAGTAAACTCTGTGAGAGAACATAAGCAATTTCCTATTGAAAGTGTTTACTGACAGTAAAAGTGTGAAGTAGAAAGAACTAGGAAGCCGTTGTTTTCTAACCCCAAAGCTTAATATGCTTAATATAACCCCACAGCTAGAGTTAAAAACTCACTTCAAATAATTTAAAACTATTCAGCTTTTGGTTGAGAGAAAATACCAAGAAGATAAGGGCCAAGACAGAAAAGGAATATTAAGTTACTATATTTTCTTGCTTAATGAGTCACTGATCAGGTTTTGCACTACAAGAGATATTCTTAATGATGTGATTACATTAAGTACATGATTTAGTTTTTTCAATTAGCAAGTCTTTCAACAAGCATACATTGGGCTATGAGCTGTCTTATGAGCTGCTTTGAAGAGGCTGTGCTATGTGATTATATAAATAAAATAGTTCAAGTCATGAATTATCACATAGTCTAGTGAAGAAGAAAGGCACTCAAATAGTGATAATACCACGTCTAGGGCAATGAGCGAGATGAGCATAGAGGAAAGAAGTGGCGCCAGTACCTCCTCGTGGATCAGAAATGGTTCCCAGATGAGATGAAGCTGGGGATGAGTCACTGTCCTCACAACAGATAAGGTGACTTTTAAGCTGACCTGATTTTGTCCACCTAATGCACGTTCATACCTAAATATCTTTAGTTCTCCACTAGGGACCCTATTCACAAAAGATTACAACCCCTTTAGCCCCTCCTTATCCTTCTGTCAGAGCATGTTCAAATCTACTTTATTTTTGTAATTCTCACAACAACTTTACAAATGTGTATGTGCCGGGAGGGGGACAAGGATATAGTAGGGATTAGTACTTGAAAGAAAAGAAAGAAAAACACAGTAAGGTTAAATGACTTGTTTAAATTTGAACATGTACTAAATCCAAAAGAATTCACTTCTCTCAAAAACTGGTGCATATAAATTCTAATATGATACTTTTATGCCAGTACCATCACCAATGTATACTCTTACTATTAATGTCATGAGGGTACTTTTTTCTTTCCAGACACACCAACAGAGTGACTTGTTAAACTTCTGGATTTTTGCTAGACTTCTAGGCAATGATGTCTCAGTAGAGTTTAAATTTGCATATCTTATTACTGGTAAAGTTAAGCATGTTTTCATATAAGTAAAGGCTATTACTTTTCTGTGAACAGTCTATTTATATTCTTTGCCTATTTTCCTATTGAACTTTTGACTCCTAGGAGCTTTTTACTGTTTAGGGAAATTAATTCTTGCCTGTGGTGTGAGTTGCTAATATTTTTTTCTCAGTGTACCATTGTAATAAAGTTCTTTGACTTAATAAGCCACATTTTCCTAATCTAGAAAATGTGGAGATAATAGTACCTTTCTCTTAGGATTGTAAATTATCTAGTAGAGCTATGATTTAAAAAGAGGGAAGTAAAATATATATATATACTTCAATTGCTGCACAGTGTCTTCTGTTTACAATAGCCAGGACATGGAAGCAAACTAAGAGTCTATTGACAGATGAATGGATAAAACAGATGTGGCACAGATATACAATGGAATATTACTCAGTCGTAAAGAGAAACGAAATTGAGTTATTTGTAGTGAGGTGGATGGACCTAGAGTCTGTCATACAGAGTGAAGTAAGTCAGAAAAAGAAAAACAAATACCGTATGCTAACACATATATATGGAATCTAAAAAAAAAAATGGTTCTGATGAACCTAGGGCAGGACAGGAATAAAGACACAGACGTAGAGAATGGACTTGAGGACACAGGGAGGCTGAAGGGTAAGCTGGGACGAAGTGAGAGAGTAACACTGACATATATACACTACCAAATGTAAAATAGATAGCTAGTGGGAAGCAGCCACATAGCACAGGAAGATCAGCTCAGTGCTTTGCGACCACCTAGAGGGGTGGGATAGGGAGAGTGGGAGGGAGATGCAAGAGGGAGGGGATATGGTGATATATATGTATACACATAGCTGATTCACCTTGTTATACAGCAGAAACTAACACAACATTGTAAAGGAATTATACTCCAATAAAGATGTTTAAAAAAAAAATTCTATATGATAGGTTAGGCCACTGTTTTTCAAACTAGTCTTTGGAAGTCAAGACGGTTTATGTGTTTGCAAAGTCAGTGCTGATGGGTTTTCCCTGGTGGTCCAGCAACTAAGACCCGGTGCAGCCAAAATAAATAAATAAAATAAATAATTAATAAATATATATTTTTTTAAAGTCAGTGCTGAGAATAACAGGTGGGGAGAGCCAATAAAAACCCTGGCCTCCTCATCTTCTGTGACCTGAGCTGTCCTTCCTTTTATCTGTTCTCTGCATTGGCTTACTTTTTAAGATTCCATAAAAATACATATCAATGATACCCACAGCATAAAATCTGCTTTAGTCTACGAAACTTCCTCCATTATCACACATTCCTGAAAAATTTTCTCACCCTAACATTTTCCTGTCCTGAGCAAGGAATATGGATTTCCGATAAATTTTGTTAAGTAACTTTGAGTAATTAAGTAGTAACCACAATAAGACTTCAAATATGTGTATGTGTGTATATGATGCTATGATACCTCCAGGTTTGTTTCTGTCATATTCAAATTCTTCCAGAATATGTTGCCGCTTTATCCCTCCACATAATACACACCAGTTCTAGATCAAGTTCAATTCAATTAATTCAATTCTGACCATGTGGTACAAACTGACACTTGGTTTAGGAAGAATGAAATGCATGACAACACGAATATTTAACCTGGAAAATTTTAGAGCAACAGCAAGTCATATTAACTTGTAGGAAAAAAGTATTGTTTCCTCATTTCTGATCAATGTTATATAATTAGTATCTATTTTTTTTATTTAATAAAACTGATTATCAAAAATGTGTAACAAAAGAGGCAAAAAACCCTGCACCATTTAGTTTCCAGTGTAGTTTATTCACAGGTAAAAGAACTAGATACAATAAAGTATAAAAGTAAAATTATTTTTATTTCATGAAACATTGTTTAGGTTGAAATTTTAACTTTTCTATTCCTAGTTGGCATGCAGTATGACACTTCTAAGAATCCCAAGATTTCATCTCAAGGCAATGGATTAAAATTTTCCTTTTAATATGAAAGAAAAAATTTTGTTAAATGAAGGAATGTGTATTGGATAAACTGAGAAAATGTATCTTTTCTAAGGGGTGCTCACTGAAAATATCTGAAAGGTTATGTGTAATTTTTATTTGGGGGAGAATAGTAAAATAATTTATATTTATTCACGCACATCTCTCTTACTACTCATGTACATCCTGCTTCATAACAGAAGCTGAATATTTTATTTTATTTTTTATAAATTTATTTATTTATTTTTGGCCGCATAGGGTCTTTGTTACTGCATGGGCTCTCTCTAGTTGCAGTGAACGGGGGCTACTCTTCATTGTGGTGTGCGGGCTTCTCATTGTGGTGGCTTCTCTTGTTGCAGAGCACAGGCTTTGGCGCACAGGCTTCAATAGTTGTGGCACGCAGGCTCAGTAGTTCTGGTTCCGGGCTCTAGAGCACAGGGTCAGTAGTTGTGATGCACGGGCTTAGTTGCTTCGCGGCATGTGGGATCTTCCTGGACCAGGGAGCAAACCCGTGTCCCCTGCATGGCAGGCAGATTCTTAACCACTGTGCCACCAGGGAAGTCCCTGAATATGTTAAATTTCAGCAGGTTTATATTTCAGAGACAATATCATAGTAAGTGTTACTATTCTTCGAAACACAATATATAACTCTAACATCTTAATGATTCCTCACAGAGTCAGTCTAAGAAGACCACCAAATCTCTTCCACTTCCCTCCAAAACTGCTACATTAAAAACAAGAGAATACTGTTTATACAGATATTAAAAAGAAATAGTAAATAAAATTAGGCTTTTAACCACTCATCACTCTTTCACAATAAAAAAATTTCCAAATTACTAAATCTATAATTTTTTTATACAGCAGGTTTTTATTAGTCATCAGTTTTATACACATCAGTGTATACATGTCAATCCCAATCTCCCAGTTCATCACACCACCACAACCACCACCCCCCACCACTTTCCCCGCTTGGTGTCCATACGTTTGTTCTCTGCATCTGTGTCTCAATTTCTGCCCTGAAAACCTGTTCATCTGTACCATTTTTCTAGGTTGCACATATATGCATTAATATACGATATTTGTTTTTCTCTTTCTGACTTACTTCACTCTGTATGACAGTCTCTAGATCCATCCACGTCTCTACAAATGACCCAATTTCGTTCCTTATTATGGCTAAGTAATATTCCATTGTATATATGTACCACATCTTTATCCATTCATCTGTCGATGGGCATTTAGGTTACTTCCATGTCCTGGCTATTGTAAATACTGCTGCAATGAACACTGGGATGCATGTGTCTTTTTGAATTATGGTTTTCTCTGGCTATATGCCCAGTAGTGGGATTGCTGGGTCATATGGTAATTCTATTTTTAGTTTTTTAAGGAGCCTCCATACTGTTCTCCATAGTGGCTGTATCAATTTACACCCCCACCAACAGTGCAAGAGGGTTCCCTTTTCTCTACACCCTCTCCAGCATTTGTTGTTTGTAGATTTTCTGATGCTGCACATTCTAACTGGTGTGAGGTGATGCCTCATTGTAGTTTTGATTTGCATTTCTCTAATAATTAGTGATGCTGAGCAGCTTTTCATGTGCTTCATCTGCATGTCTTCTTTGGAGAAATGTCTATTTAGGTCTTCTGCCCATTTTTGGATTGGGTTTTTTTTTAATATTGAGCTGCAAGATCTGTTCACATATTTTGGAGAGTAATCCTTTGTCCGTTGATTTATTTGCAAATATTTTCTCCCATTCTGAGGGCTGTCTTTTCATCTTGTTTGTAGCTTCCTTTGCTGTGCAAAACCTTTTAAGTTTCATTACGTCCCATTTGTTTATTTTTGTTTTTATTTCCATTATTTTAGGAGGTGGATCAAAAAAGATCTTGCTATCATTTATGTCAAGAGTGTTCTTACTATGCCTTTCTCTAAGAGTTTTACAGTGTCCGGTCTTACATTTAGGTGTCTAATCCATTTTGAGTTTATTTTTGTGTATGGTGTTAGGGAGTGTTATAATTTCATTCTTTTGCGTGTAGTTGTCCAGTTCTCCCAGGACTGCTTATTGAAGAGACTGTCTTTTCTCCACTGTATATCCTTGCCTCCTTTGTCATAGATTAGTTGACCATAGGTGCATGGGTTTATCTCTGGGCTTTCTATCCTGTTCTATTGATCTATATTTAAGTTTTTGTGCCAGTAGCATATTGCCTTCATTACTGTAGCTTTGCACTACAGTCTGAAGTCCAGGAGCCTGATTCCTCCAGCTCCGCTTTTTTCCCTCAAGACTGCTTTGACTATTGAGGGTCTTTTGTGTCTCCATACAAATTTTAAGATATTTTGTTCTACTTCCCTAAAAAATGCCATTGGTAATTTGATAGGGATTGCATTGAATCTGTAGTTTGCTTTGGGTAGTATAGTCATTTTCACAATATTGATTATTCCAATCCAAGAACATGGTACATCTCTCCATCTGTTTGTATCATCTTTAATTTCTTTCATCAGTGTCTTATAGTTTTCTTCATACAGGTCTTTTGTCTCCCTAGGTAGGTTTATTCCTAGGTATTTTATTCTTTTTGTTGCAGTGGTAAATGGGAGTGTTTCCTTAATTTCTCTTTCAGATTTTTCATCATTAGTGTATAGGAATGCAAGCGATTTCTGTGCATTAATTTTGTATCCTGCAACTTTACCAAATTCATTGATTAGCTCTACTAGTTTTTTGATGGCATCTTTAGGATTCTCTATGTATAGTATCATGTCATCTGCAAACAGTAACAGTTTTACTTCTTCTTTTCCAATTTGTATTCCTTTTATTGCTTTTTCTTCTCTAACTGCCGTGGCTAGGACTTCCAAAACTATGTTGAATAATAGTGGTGAGAGTGGACATCCTTGTCTTGTTCTTGATTTTAGAGGAAATGCTTTCAGTTTTTCACCATTGAGAATGATGTTTGCTGTGGGTTTGTCGTATATAGCCTCTATTATGTTGAGGTAGGTTCCCTGTATGCCCACTTTCTGGAGAGCTTTTATCATAAATGGGTGTTGGATTTTGTCAAAAGCTTTTTCTGCATCTATGGAGATGATCATATGGTTTTTCTTCTTCAATTTGTTAACACAATGTATCACATTGATTGGTGTATACTGAAGAATCCTTGCATCCCTGGGATAAATCCCACTTGATCATGGTGTATGATCCTTTTAATGTTGCTGGATTCTGTTTGCTAGTATTTTGTTGAGGATTTTTGCATCTATATTCATCAGTGATATTGGTCTGTAATTTTTTTTTTTGTAGTGTCTTTATCGGGTTTTGGTATCAGGGTGATGGTGGCCTCATAGAATCAGTTTGGCAGTGTTCCTTCCTCTGCAATTTTTTGGAAGAGTTTGAGAAGAATGGGTATTAGCTCTTCTCTAAATGTTTGATAGAATTCACCTGCGAAGACTTCTGGTCCCAAACTTTTGTTTGTTGGAAGATTTTTAATCACAGTTTCAATTTCATTACTTGTGATTGTTCTGTTCATATTTTCCATTTCTTCCAGGTTCAGTCTTGGAAGATTATTCCTTTTTACAAATTTGTCCATTTCGTCCAGGTTGTCCATTTTATTGGCATAGAGTTGCTTGTAGTAGTCTCTTAGGATGCTTTGTATTTCTGCGGTGTCTGTTTAACTTCTCCTTTTTCATTTCTAGTTTTAATGATTTGAGTCCTCTCCCTCTTTTTCTTGATGAGTCTAGCTAATGGGTTATCAATTTTGTTTATCTTCTCAAAGAACGAGCTTTTAGTTTTATTGATCTTTGCTATTGTTTTCTTTGTTTCTATTTCATTTATTTCTGCTCTGATCTTTATGATTTCTTTCCTTCTACTAACTCTCGGTTTTGTTTGTTCTTCTTTCTCTAGTTCTTTTAGGTGTAAGGTTAGATTGTTTATTTGAGATGTTTGTTGTTTCTTGAGGTAGGATTGTATTGCTGTAAACTTCCCTCTTAGAACTGCTTTTGCTGCATCCCATAGGTTTTGGTTCGTCGTGTTTTCATTGTCATTTGTTTCTAGGTATTTTTTGATTTCCTCTTTAATTTCTTCAGTGATCTCTTGGTTATTTAGTAACATATTGTTTATCCTTCATGTGTTTGTGTTTTTTATGTTTTTTCCCTGTAATTGATTTCTAATCTCATAGCGGTGTGGTCAGAAAAGATGTTTGATATGATTTCAATTTTCTTAAATTTACTGAGGCTTGATTTGTGTCCCAAGATGTGATCTATCCTGGAGAATGTTCTGTGTGCACTTGAGAAGAAAGTGTAATCTGCTGTTTTTGGATGGAATGTCCTATAAATATCAATTAAATCTATCTGGTCTATTGTGTCATTTAACGCTTGTGTTTCCTTATTAATTTTCTGTTTGGATGATCTGTCCATTGGTGTAAGTGAGGTGTTATAGTCCCCCACTATTATTGTGTTACTGTCAATTTCCTCTTTTATCGCTGTTAGCAGTTGCCTTATGCATTGAGGTGGTCCTATGTTTGGTGCACATATAGTTATAATTGTTATATCTTCTTCTTGGATTGATCCCTTGATCATTATGTAGTGTCCTTCCTTGTCTCCTGTAACATTCTTTATTTTAAAGTCTATTTTATCAGATATGAGTATAGCTACTCCAGCTTTCTTTTGATTTCCATTTGCATGGAATATCTTTTTCCATTCCTTCACATTCAGTCTGTATGTGTCCCTAGGTCTGAAGTGGGTCTCTTGTAGACAGCATATATATGGGTCTTGTTTTTGTATCCATTCAGCAAGCCTGTGTCTTTTGGTTGGAGCATTTAATCCATTCATGTTTAACGTAATTATCGATATGTATTTTCCTATGACATATCCTATTTGTTTTGGGTTTGTTTTTGTAGGGCCTTTTCTTCTCTTGTGCTTCAAGAGAAGTTGAAGTTCCTTTAGCATTTGTTGTAAAGCTAGTTTGGTGGTGCTGAATTCTCTTAGCTTTTGCTTGTCTGTAAAGCTTTTGATTTCTCCATCAAATCTGAATGAGATCCTTGCCTGATAGAGTAATCTTGGTTGTAGGTTCTTCCCTTTCATAACTTCAAATATGTCATGCCACTCTCTTCTGGCTTGTTGAGTTTCTGCTGAGAAATCAGTTGTTAACCTTATGGGAGTTCCCTTGTATGTTATTTGTCATTTTTCCCTTGCTGCTTTCAATAAGTTTTCTTTGTCTTTAATTTTTGCCAATTTGATTACTATGTGTCTCAGCATTCTTCTCCTTGGGTTTATCCTGTATGGGACTCTCTGCGCTTCCTGGACTTGGGTGGCTATTTCCTTTCCCATGTTAGGGAAGTTTTCGACTCCAATCTCTTCAAATATTTTCTCAGGTCCTTTCTCTGTCTCTTCTCCTTCTGGGACCCCTATAATGCAAAAGTTGTTGTGTTTAATGTTGTCCCAGAGGTCTCTTAGGCTGTCTTCATTTCTTTTCATTCTTTTTTCTTTATTCTGTTCCTCAGCAGTGAATTCCACCATTCTGTCTTCCAGGTCACTTATCTGTTCTTCTGCCTCAGTTATTCTGCTATTGATTCTTTCTAGTGTAGTTTTCATTTCAGTTATTGTATTGTTCATCTCTTTTTGTTTGTTCTTTAATTCTTCTAGGTCTTTGTTAAACATTTCTTTCATGTCCTCGATCTTTGCCTCCATTCTTTTTCTGAGGTCCTGAATCATCTTCACTATCATTATTCTGAATTCTTTTTCTGGAAGGTTGCCTATCTCCACTTCATTTAGTTGTTTTTCTGGTGTTTTATCTTGTTCCTTCATCTGGTATATAGCCCTCTGCCTTTTCATCTTGTTCCTTCATCTGGTACATAGCCCTCTGCCTTTTCATCTAGTCTATCTTTCTGTGAATGTCATTTTTGTTCCACAGGCTGCAGGATTGCAGGTCTTCTTGCTTCTGCTGTCTGTCCTCTAAATCTATAAATTTTGAACATGGTATTACATCTTACCTGAGTTAAAGTTGTTTTTGCATTTTAATTTTGGATTTCTAGCTGTTCAGCTTTAGGATAACATTCAAAAGCTCTTCAAAGCCAATGTCTTCCATTTCTTTACTTCTTTCTAGGCAAATTGATCAGTGGTGTTTTGAAGATTGGCTGTGTGCCCAGTTTCCACAAATGCCAAAGACTTCTGTGCACCAAGTTAATTAAAAGTGACTGCTTGTTTTAGGCAGATGAAACAGGCAGAATGCCAGATGGTTCTAAAGAGTGATTGAACAACTTAAGCAAACAGAATAACCTGCCTTCAGGTAAAGAATAAAAATAGTTTATTATGTTGCCTTTGCTCAAAAAAAGAGGCTTTAGAAATGTTGGTTTTAATTGAAAAGTGTGAAATATATACCCAAATCAAACAGAAAATTCTATACTGGTCATAGAAAAACAAAAAAAATGCAAACCATCACTTCTCACAAAATCTATAAATTAGACTTTAGATGACCAATGTTTTAAGCAAAGGTTTGTTTAGATTCCAAGTATATACTAAATTTCTTTAACTACTGTCTATAGCTAGGGTATATTTTCCAATATTCATAATATTTGAAAATACATGTCATCAATTAAATCCAATTCTGGAGCTCAGGAAATCTAGAGCAAAAAATTTTAATACAGTAAATTGATATTTGAAGCTGGACTTGACTTTTAAATAACACTCTGTCTAAATGCTTATGGCAACCCTCTAGATTCTATTGTATTGAAGAAAGTTACCAGCTTAAATATTTAATGTGTGAATGTAAACATGGCTTAATGAGCTGAGACTTGACTCCATAACCACAGTTTGGTCAATTTTTAGGCAGGAAATAGAAAGCTCCTAACATGTACTGAGAGTCTACTAACTGGCAGTAACACCATCAGATATAGCTTATTTAATGTATATTGTTTTTAATTCTCACTATAACACTATGAAATAGATATGTATATACTTATTATATAGACACACAAACTGAGAAACAGAGAGAAGAAACTTTCTTAATGTAAGAAGACCATTAGGATTAATTAATTTGAATTAATTAATTTAATTATTTCATTTATTGTGAGTTTTGATGAGCCCCTGTGCCTTTCAAATTGTTTAACTGTTAGATATCTAGAATGAATTCTTATTTGGAACTCTGTCAAGATCCAAGGTGTTTAAAAATGAGCTTGAATCAAAACTGCAAAATCACACATTGATACTCATGCATTTTTCACAGAGAAAGTTACCTCAGCAAACACTCAGCTTATGTACATGTCGACCAAACCTGATTTGGTTGACAAACCTGATTTGATTCCCAAGAGAAGATAAATTTAAACCCTACATATTATGAAAGGAAGACTCAAAATAATTGGGTTCCTAAAAGTGATAGTATCACAGGAAAGTCTTATATCAATAGAAGAAAAATAATATTTGAAAAAGAAGTCAATAATCTCAAAAGGCATGTGAGGTTCAGGTCCTTCTGACTGAAAGTTAACTGTCTAACACATCTCAACAGGGCATACCTCAATTAGCAATCTCTAATCTCTATATTATATTCTTACTCCACACAACCAGATTTTTGAGATGGAGTGGGTGCAGTTAGCATATGGACAGTTGTGGGCCTGGATCCAATCTTGATTATCTTTCCCTCTTTTCTCCTCTGGTTGCATTTCAGCCCACTGCAGTTTGATTTGCCTTTCCACTAATGAAATTGGCCTATTTGAAGCCAAGTGCTTCCTAACTGACCATTGCTTTTTTCACTTATTCATCAAATATTTTTGAGCATTTTCTGATGCAAAGTGTTATGTTAGGTAAAGGGCATATATTGTTGAATAATAATGATAGTAATTATGATAATATTGATGTTCACTAGCCAAAATCTTTAGAAACACACTTGTAGTGCAATAAATTCAGTTTTAATTAACTTGCTGCAATAAGACAGAACTTAATCCAAGGAAATGTGGGGGTTTCTCAACAAGGCAGAGTTTGGAGCAACTTCTTACAGGGTTTGAAATTTTCTAGGATGGTTGTAAATAGAAATTAAGGAATTGGAGGCCTGGATTAGATCTGTTAAGAAGTGGGGTCAATTTGGATTTTTAATATCTCCATTATTATCTAGGAGGTGGGAGAACTAAAAAGGGACTAGAGTTATCTGTAGTAAACAAGAAGTAATCACCCATTTTGGTCAGAGGAAGACTTGTTATTCAATATTTTTATAGACATTGAGGGCCTTGTCCTTGTCTTTTTCCTATCAAGGTCACAGAGTGACCTTGTCTATGTCTTATTCTGAGAAGGGTTTATGTTCTGAAGTTATCACTTGACAATTTCACAATAACAATTAATGCATTTTTTCAACTGTTTACTATATGCCTAGCATTGTTCTGAGCACTTTACCTGTGTTAAGTAATTTTGATTTTCATAAAAACTTAAAAGATTAATATAGCTATTTTTTAATTTTGAAAATAGGGAAAGTGAGATAAAGAAAGAATAAGCAGTTTGCCCAAGGTCACACAGCAAGTAAGTGACAGAGCTAGACCTGAAGTTTTAATTTTTGAATGCTACAAACACCAAGACTACCATTGTGAAAACATCATGACCTGTGGCACATCGCATTATACTCTTTAAAGAAGTTGACTTTGCTTACTACTTCTTGAAATTCCTTTCCTTGGCTTTTGTGACATCATTCTCTTTTGGTTCTTCCCTCATATAACACTCCTGTTTACTCTCCTTGGCTGGCTTTTCTTTTACAGACTTTTATTTTTTTTTTAATACATATCCTACTATGACCAATTTCTTGGTTTTTGTCTCTCTTACTCTATTATTCTCCACAAACAAAAGTATACACACAGAATTTCAACTACTCTGTGAATGCCAATGATATCCAAAGCTATATATTCACTTATGTTGTCTCTGCTAATTCCAAACCATAATTTTAATTATCTAGATATTTCATAAGCATTTCAACATGCTGACACTAAAATCAATTTAACTCTACTTCTATTACTACAAGTGTAACAGAGGCCATAATAATCTCTCACTTAGAATATTACAAGATTCTTATTATTGTTCTTCCCACTTCTAGTTTTCCTCATTCCCTTCCTGTCCTTTTCCTTATGTCTTCTTTACACTGTATACAATAGAAACTATCTAAAATGTAAAGTCAAAAATATCCTTTCACATAACATCATTTATAATAACTTAAAGGAAATGAAATATGTGATATAAATCCACCAAAACATGTACAGAATCTGTATGCTAGAAGCTATAAAATACTATGAAAGAAATTCAAGAAGATTAAGAGACATATCCTGTACATATATTGGAAATGCAATGCACTAAAGATATCAACTCTCCCCAAGTTGATTTATTGGTTTAATGCAACTCCCATAAAAGTCTTCAGCAAGGTTTTTTGGTAGAGATAGCAAAGTTTATTCTAAAATTTATATGGAAAAGCAAAGGACTTAGAACAGCTAAAACAATTTTGAAAAAGAAGAGTAAAGTGGGAGGAATCATTCTTACTGATGTTAAGGCTTATTATATAGCTAATCAAGAAGGTGTGATATTGGCAGAGGGATAGACATAGATCAATGAAACTGATTAGAGAACCTAGAAATAGACCCACAGACATAAGCCCAACTTATTTTTGATAAAGTTGCAAAAGCAATTCAGTGAAGGAAGGAGAGCCTTTTCAACAAATGATGATGCCGGAGCAATTAGACACATATAAATTTAAAAAAAAAAAAATCTCAGGCTAAATGTCACATTTTATAAAATAAGTAATTCAACATGTATTGTAGACTTTAATGTAAAACATAAAGCTATAAGATTTTAGAAACAAAAAGAGAAGATAATCTTTGGGACCTGGAGCTAAGTGAAGAGTCCTTAGACTTGGCATCCAAAACATTATTCCATAGAAGGAAAAAAACTTATAACTTGAAATTCACCAAAAATTAAAAACTGTTTTTTCTGTCAAAGCTTATATAAAGAGGATTAGCAGAAAAGTTATAGCTGAAGAAAATATTTGCAAACCATGTATCTGACAAAAGACTAGAATCTCAAATATATAAAAGACTCTCAAAGATCAATAGTGAATATATAACATATCAATTAGAAAATGGGCAAAACACATAAACAACAGATATTTCACCAAAAAAGTATACAAATAGAATACAAGCACATTTAAAGATATTCAACATCATTAGCCATTAGAATAATGCTAATTAAACTCACACTGATATATCAGTACACAACTATCAGAAACTTTTAAATCTTCTCAGTTTATGAGCAAATATAGTTCTAGTTTTAGGATTGAGAATAACATAGAATATGTGGTCAACATTCTATGTTAATATCTCATTGTTCAAATGAAGACTGTCTCAGTATTATGTTTTTGAGGGAAATATTTTGCCAAAACACTGAAAAAAAAAAAGTGGATATATCTTACAAAGTCTATGAAATGGACTGGAACTTTGAAATCTTCAAATACAGACTTTATTCTAACATGAGAATATGAGGTTGGAGACAAGACGGCAGAGATGGACTTAAGCTCACCTCCTCTCACAAAAACACCAAAGCCACAATTAAGTGCTGAACAACAATCTACAAAAAAAGACGGGAACCTACCAAAAAGATAGTCTACATCCAAAGACAAAGAGGAAGCCACAGCGAGATGGTAGGAGGGGTGTATTTGTGATAAAATCAAATCCCATACCCGCTAGGTAGGCGATCCACAAACTGGAAAATAATTACACAGCAGAGGCTCTCCCACAGGAGTGAGAGTTCTGAGCTGCAACGTGTCCCCTAGAACTCAACACACGGTCAATCATCTAAGTCCTTAACATCTTTTTGAATATTTCTTTTACTTCCTCATTTTTATTGAAATTTTGGCTTTGATGGCATCGCATCTCTTGCAACCCTCTCTGGAGTGGCTCTCCCAACTCAAGTCCCAACTACTTTGAATCACATTCCCTCTTATTTTATCATCTTCTATTTCTCCTTGTTTTAGTCATCTATACGTCTTTATGGAACATATTTATGATCACTGCTTTAAAATACTTTGCTACTAGTTCCATAATTCTCCTGATTATGGATTATAATTTCCTGTTTTGTATACCTGGTGTGTGTGTGTGTGTGTGTGTGTGTGTTTTAATTAGAAGCAGACCTTTGTGAATTTTACTTTTTGGGGTACTGGATTCTGTTCTGGCATGCTGCTAAGTTCCATGAAGTCTGATTTTTTTGATACTTGCTTTTTAAAATTTGTTATGGTGAGTCCAGAGCAGTCATTAGTCTAGAGCTAATTTAAACCACTACCAACATAACACTCTCCTGAGAATTCTCTCTCATGCCCCAATTATTACAGTAGTTTTCCTTCTGGTTCACTGGAATAAAATCTATTCCTAGATTCCTGTGAATTCCTGGAATTATTCTACTTCTACTTACAGGTGAGTTTATGTTCCTTCACCAGCTTTGTGTAGTTTCCTCACATGCATGTGGATATCAGTGCTCAGCCAAAGACTAAAAAGGCTTTGTTTATGAATTCTCATGAGAATTTTTTGGGAGAGGCTATCTTCCTATGCTTATATTCTGATTTCATATTTTATTTTTACAGAGGCTGTCACTCTTTAAGAGTCACATCATTATACAGCAGTCCCAGTTCTGACTCCCCAATCTATGTAGTTCCAAACCCGATTTTCTAAAAAAGTAAAAACAAATCACTAGTTCCAACACTCCAACAAAAATAAAGTAGAGGGGCTTCCCTGGTGGCTCAGTGGTTGAGAGTCCGCCTGCCGACGCAGGGGACACGGGTTCGTGCCCTGGTCCGGGAAGATCCCACATGCCGCGGAGCGGCTGGGCCCGTGAGCCATGGCTGCTGAGCCTGCGCGTCCGGAGCCTGTGCTCCACAATGGGAGAGGCCACAACAGTGAGAGGCCCACGTGCCGCAAAAATGAAATAAAATAGTAGAAACAAACATTTAGTGCTAGCTAAAGCTGAATATATGATTGCTTTGGGGGCATTTACTGATCTTTATAATCTGAGAATCTAGGGCTTTTAATAACAGTGTTGGAAACACTTATGTAGGTTCAAACCTGAGATTCTGTTGTAAACAGAGACTTCAATTTCTTTCATTGGTGGTTTGCTTTTTAGTGTCATGTGGGGCCTGATGTGCTGAAAGCTTTTCTGCTCCACTCTAGGCTTTCAGCTATCCCTGACCATCGACACCAAGGAGGCAGTCTCTCTCCATGCTCTTGCAGACCCCCCCACCCAACCCCAGTGACTGCTATTGCTAGTTTCTCGGTGGTAGGCTCATGGCAGGGCAATGGGATTATTTAGTTCTAATCCAGTTTCAGTTTTAGGCAGGCTCTGTGTGCCTGAGCCTTTTAAACTTTCTCTTATATCAGAGACTCTTGGACAAAAGAGTTTCCTGCTCCCTCCCAGCAGTAACAAACCTTTTCTTGCAGGATCCTGGGCTCAAGTGGATTATCTGGTTATCTCCTAGGGGCAGCTGATTACTGCTTCTGTTTCTTCCTCAGATGGTTTGGAGCAAGAATGGGCCTGAGAGGTGGAAGTCTCTTTGTCCCTCTTCTAACAGTTCAAGAATTTTTTTGTTTGTACGAAAGAAGGGTCCAGGGAAGTGGGCCAGGTTTTTCTTTGTCGCTAGCAACCATTCCTCATCTGCATGCCTCCTCCACTCTGGGGAACTCTCTCTGGTCTCCTGCCCTGACTCCAATCTTTCTCAGGACTACCTGGTGCTGGTCTGTGGAAATGAATTAGAAAGTGAATGAACCCTCTCTCTTTCATTTGGACTAAATGAGGTTTTAACATTTGGGGTAAGATCCTCTTCTATTGAACTTGCTCATTTAAAAAAATGCTTATTTTTAATGGATAAGGAATTCTAGATAGGTTTCCTCTCAACAAATAAAAATAATCTGTGACACATAAACATTAATTATTAAGAAACATTAAAGAACATATTTCTTTGAAAAAAAAGTCTCTTCATAATATTCAATGGAAATAAAAATCTTCCTGGGGCAAAGGTAATTTTAAATTTAATTTGTGAAATATTTCTTATCCATCTGTTTCTGCAGGATGTTCATCAGAGATGAGCCACAAGTCTACCAGCAACTGCACTTAAAAACAGGCATACCTCAGATATCATGGGCTCAGTTCCAGACCATCAATATTGCAATAAAGTGAGTCACATGAAATTTTATATTGCCAGTGCATATAAAAGTTATGTTTACACTATACTGTAGTCTATTAAATGTGCAATAGCATTATGTCTAAAAAATGTACATATATTAATTTAAAAAACACTTTAGTGCTAAAAAATACTAAGTGTCATCTGAGCCTTCAGTGAGTCATAATCTTTTTGCTGGTGGAGGGTCTTGCATTGATGTTGATGGCTGCTGACTGATCAAGGTGGTGGTTGATGAAGGTTAGGCTGGCTGTGGCAATTCATTAAAATAAGATAAGATAAATAAGATTGCTGCATTGATTCACTCTTCTTTCACAAAAATCTTCTCTGTACCATGCAATACCATATGATAGCCTTTTACCCACAGAACTTCTTTCAGAATTGAAGTCAATCCTCTCAAACTCTGCTGCTGCTTTATCAACTAAGTTTATGTCATATTCTAAATCCTTTGTTGTCACTTCAACAATCTTCACAGCATCTTCACCAGCAGTAGATTCATTCTCAAGAAACAACTTTCTTTGCTCATCCATAAGAAGCAGCTCCTCATCCATTCATGTGTTATCATGAAACTGCAGAAATTCAGTCCCATCTTCAGGCTCTACTTCTAATTCTAGTTTTTCTGCTAGTTCCACCACATGTGCCATTACTTTCTCCTTCAGTTCCACTGAAGTCCTGGACCCCTCAAATTCATCCATGAGGGTTGCAATCAACTTCTTCCAAACTCCTGTTAATGTTGATATTTTGACCTCTTCCCATGAATCATGAATGTTCTTAATGGCCTCTAAAATGATAAATCCTTTCCCGAAGTTTTTCAGTTGACTTTGTCCAGATCCATCAGAGGAATCACTATGGCAGCTATACCCTTAAAATGTATTTCTTCAATAATAAGACTTGAAACGTTGAAATTATTCCTTGATCCATGGACTGCAGAATGGATGTTGTGTTAGCAGGCATGAAGACAAGCTTAAAATACTCAGAAAACTATGTCATAAACAGGTGTACTTCATCCAGGCTTTGTTCTTCTATTTAGTGAGCACAGGCAGAGTAGATCAAGGATAATTCTTAAGGGCCCTAGGATTTTCATAATGGTAAATGAGCAATGAGTTCAACTTAAAGTCACCAGCTGCATTAACCCCAAACAAGAGAGTCATCCCATCCTTTGACACTTTGAAGTCAAGCATTGACTTCTCCTCTTTAGCTATGAGAGTCCTAGATGGCATCTTGTTCCAATATAATGCTGTTTTGGCTACACTGAAAATCTGTTGTTTAGTGTAGCCACCTTCATTATCTTAGCTAGATCTTCTGGATAACTTGCTGCAGCTTCTACATGAGCATTTGCTGCTTCACCTTGCAGTTTTATGTTATGGAGATGGCTTCTTTCCTTAAACCTCATGAACCAACCTCTGCTATGTTTAAACTATTCTTCTGCAGCTTTCTCACCTCTCTCAGCCTTCAAAGAATTGAAGAGAATTAGAGCCTTACTCTGGATAAGGCTTTTGCTTAAGGGAATATTGTGGCTGGTTTGATCTTCCATCCAGACCACTAAAACCTTCTCCTTATCAGCCATAAGGCTGTTTTGCTTTCTTATCATTCATGTGTTCACTGGAGTAGCACTTTCAATTTCCTTCAATAACTTTTCCTTTGCATTCACGACTTGGCTAACTGGTGCAAGAGGCAAGCTTTTGTCCTATCGGTTTTCAACATGCCTTCCTCCCTAAACTTAATCATGTATAGCTTTTGATTTAAAGTGAGAAATGTGAGACTCTTCCTTTCACTTGAACAGAGGCCACTGGAGGGTTATTAATTGGCCTAATTTTAATGCTGTTGTGTCTCAGGAAATAAGGAGACCCAAGGAGCAGGAGAACAAGAGACAGGGTCAGTGGAGCAATCAGAACACACACATTAAATAAGTCCGCCATCTTACATGCACGTGGTTTGTGGCACCCCAAAACAACGCCAATCGTGACATCAAAGATCAGAGATTACAAAACCAAAACTCTTAGAAGGATGAGATTGCATTTAGGATAAGAAATAATAAAACCAACTACTCTCTATATTTTCTCTAGGAATATTCTCTTATAGTGTTCTGTTTTCCTCCCTCAGAATGCATGAAGAGGTTTGCAGATGAAATGTCCTTTCCTCACTTAGACTAAGACTTAACTCTGTCCTGGACAAGTCAGAGAAATGTCTTTGCAATTCAGGATATCATTTTAAGAGGAAACATTCTTCAAGGAATGCGATACTGGCTTTTTATAGAGCACCACTGCTTTCTGTCCACAGTAGTAAGTAGAACTCTATATTTCCCAAGCCTATGATATCAGAAGGAGGGGGAGGAATGAATTAGGGATGATATTTACTTATACCTAATTACCTTATTTCCTCATGTGGCCCATTCAGAGAAGGAAGAAACTTGTTCTTCGCCTGATTGCACTGTTTTCCTTCTGGTAAAAAATTTTGTAATGCTAAGAAATAAAGATGATGCTTTATCAAGGTGTCTTTGGTATTAGCAAGCTGTCTATTGTTCACATTCTTTTCTAGTACTAGCTTTTATCTATTTTTTAACACACTTTTATTTTTATTTTTTATCGCAAGTGTTTTTTTAATTGAGTTATATTTGACATACAATATTGTGTAAGTTTAAGGTGTACAACATATCTATTTGATACATTTATATTGCAATATGATTGCCATAAGAGTGTTAGCTAACACCTCTATCACACCACGTGATTATCATTTCTTTTAGTGCTGGGA
This sequence comes from Orcinus orca, assembly GCF_937001465.1. Lineage (NCBI taxonomy): Eukaryota > Metazoa > Chordata > Mammalia > Artiodactyla > Delphinidae > Orcinus > Orcinus orca. The sequence continues at coordinate 48,007,056 of NC_064569.1, read as the reverse complement.
ACACTTAAAATCTAGCCTCTTAGCAAGTTTAATGTTTCTAATACAGTGTTGTTGCTTATAATCACTGTACTGTGTATTAGATCTCCAGAACTTATTTATCTAGTAGTGGCAAGTATCTACCCTTAAACACCATCTCTCCCATTTCCCTCAGCCCCCAGCTTTTATGATTTCAGTTTTTGTAGCATCTGTCTTTTAAAGAATTCTTCTATCATCACTGAAATCAAGCTAAATAAAAATTATTTTGGGAATCAAAGGTTTAAGTTCTAACCTCGTTGACTCCTTTAGGAATATTTTTTCATGCTATCATGTTACACAATGTCTACTGTGTAGTATAATGAGTTTACAGTTCTTTACCAAAAAAAATCAATCCTGGCACAAGGCTGGCCTGCTTATTTAGTGCTATCCTAAATATACCCATTCTGTTACTAAATCTAAGATTATTTGTTTAATATAACACTGACTAATGTAAGGTTTATAAAATCAACACAGCGGTAGAGTACAAGAGCATTTTAAATTTGAAATAACTTCTAAGTTAACTAATCAGAAAACAGAACAAAACAAAATTAGTCAACGCAGGCAGATAAAAGCCACTGTTATATATGAACATATGCTAATGAAGGCCTCCGTTAGCCTAAATTCTTTACTGAAATATGTTTCTAGTATGCTGAATTATCACCACCCTAGGGCATAAATGAGGCCACCCTTACATTAAGATTCTGAACCCCCATCCAAATTATTAGCAAGAAGACTCTTCTCAGAACTACCTCCTTTGACATTTCCCTAAATCCCAAAGTGTGCTTGCTGATATTGCAGTTACCAGCCCTGGTTTCCCTCAGTGTTTGACAGTAGAGCAGGAACACAGATATACCTTCAGAGCTGAAAGACTGTTGAGCTTGATGACAGTTGCCCTGAAAGTTTCATGACATACATTGCCACGATTACCATTCCCACTTTCAATACTGCTGTTGCAGTCAATGTAGACAAAAATTATGAAATGATGGGAGACTATGAATACTGCTAGCGCACATGGGTACATGATGCATGCCACTGTCACAGAGAGGAAAGACCTTCCTCTGTGATACTCCTTTAAAAAGAAGAGGATAAATTATTTGAAGAAGTTGGTGGTCCCAAGGTACCTGGGGCTTAAAGAGTACGTTCTTATATACAGTGCTTACGCTCACTATTGTGGTATCCTTGGCCAAACACCTGGGCTTCCCAGAGCATTTGAGGCTCTGACAAAGTCACTTATTCTTGATGCTTTTGGCACCTCTATCATGGAAGTTGGAGGCACAAGGGTCACTCTTTGCTGAAGGCTGGTGAATTCACTTGATTAAGATGACTGGCCCACAGCCATCATCTGGTGCGTATCTCTGGTGGAACCACCAGGAAGGATATCAACAGTATAATAAATATACGGTGAATGAATGAATTCCCTGTGATACAAGTTAAAATGGTGCTTTCCTCAGAGGTATATATGCTCAATCAACAATATTACATGTGTGTGGGCCACAAAATTTACCAGGCTTTAGATTCATTCTTACTGCCAGTTGTATATGGCACAAGTTGCCACAAGGATAGCTGGATCCAAAATTTTTCCAGAATCAGCCACTGTGGACCCTGAACTAATTCTCCATCTTGACTACGTCATAGCAACTAGCCTATAAGCTCTCTACCTTCATGGTGAACAGACTTTAGAAACAATCTAGCTTTTGTCAGTGTCAATATTATTAAACCAAGAAGTTTATAGAGAAAAGACCAGTGGTTACCAAGGGTTAGAAATGGTAGAGGGAAAGGCAGTGTGGAAGGGAAGTATAGTTTTAGGAAAGGGCCGTGCAAGGGATCCTTGTGGTGACAGAGATATTCAGTATCTTAACTGTGATGGTGGGTACAAATCTACACATGAAACTGTAGAGAATTAAATACACAAACACACACACATGCACAAACAGGGAACTCTAACTAAGACTGGTGCATTGTATCAATGTCAATATCCTGGTCGCCACATTATATTGTAGTTTTTGCAAATGTTCCATTGGAGGAACCTGGGTAAAGTGTACATACGTGCTCTGTATTATTTATTAAAGCTACATAAGAATTTATAATTATATCACAAACAATATTAATTAAAAATTAATCCTCAAATAAATGTGACCCAGATCCTACCACCTTTATTTAGTGCTTTCCTCCCCCATACCTCTAGGTAAATTCTTGTATGCAAACATATAAAACACATAGCCAAATCTGTTAGCAACATCAAAACTCTAAAGGTTAAAGGTATATGTTGGAAAAGGAGTATAATCTCATTACTATATATGAGCCCAGCTCTTGGCTCAGATAAAATATTCTATTGTATATACTGAAGAAAACTATACTATAAATATCTCTAGAAAACTTAAGAGAGGGAGGTAGGGAGAGGGAGGGAAGGAGGGAGGGAGGTAGGGGGAGGGGGGAGAGAGAGAGGACACATAAGAATAGAGTGGAATAATTATAAAAGATGGAACAAATCATATTGCTTTGTACTTATATTACCTCTGTAATTTTAATCACCTTCTGACTTTGAAATTCATTAATCTTCCTGCTAATATGTCATCATATGCAAAAAAATATCTTCTTTTATAAATTTGTTGTGAAGATTAAATAAAATGTTGCATGAGAAAGCACCATGCACAATTCCTGACACACAGCAAGAAACCAATGTATGTTAGTTGGATCGGAATTGTATTGATTAAGAAAAAAAGAATCAAACAGAAAGGTAATGGAAAGAAACAGAAAGAAGGCCAATGTTAATAAATAATACAAATCAGAATCATACTGAATGCTGTTAGATAATTAAACTGGAAAGCAACCTCTAAGTAAAGCTAAAGCTAAAGAACACTTCGTGAGATTTAAAGTTTAGACATGATATATAGATTCTTGAGTGGTACTTATCTTTGTAGTTTAGGTCTGATAAATCCTGAAATAATATAGTATTAATATATCCAGTTATTATTATATTGCATGACACATAGCGGGAGTACAATAAGTTTTTTTGAGCAATTACATTACGCGTACTTACTTCATAGCAGGCTAGTGAGAAAAAAAAATGATGGGCATTAGTCACTACAAAAATGTAAAGTAAATTCAAGTAATGGAATTTCACTTTATTCCTGGAAAATATAGAGAAAATTAGAATAATCTGATATGCGTTACTTGACAAAAAGAAATTCTGGGTTGTATGAGGTAAAGAAACAATGGAGCAAAATATTACAAATCTTATAAATATTTATAAAATGTGGACCCTTAATTTTAAAAAAACACAAAAACTTTTGTTTAGTCTTTGTCATTTGACAATATGTAACATTCTTTTATATTCCTACTTCCAGAAAAGTGAAGAGGAGCATCCATCACTCTCCAGGAGAGAGAATCTAGGTTTCTAGTTATGTGGTTCCATTCATCAGGTGCTCCTTGTAGTGAAATCAAAGATCATACTTGGTCTGAGCACAGAAGATAAAAGTTCTTTTATGTTTTGAGATTTGGAGTAAGATTTTGTAGAAGTGATATTTGAGCTGGATTTAAATTCCAAATACTATGAAAGGAGAACTGTGAACAAATATAAAGGGTTTATGATATTTTTAGAGAAATCATTAGTAGTACTCTGTGGGAGCAGCCTAGTTTACATAAGCAGAAGATAAGGCTAAAAAATATTTTGGCTCCAGATAATGGAGAACGTTAAAAATCATTAAAGAAATTTAAAGCAGTAGAGTGACAACAGATCTGTGCTTCACAAACATAATTTTTTATTTGCTATGTGGAATAAAGACTGGGGAAGGGAGACACAAAAGTTAGAGATACCAGTTAATAGGGTATGGTATTACAAGGGTACAAAATAATAGGAAAGGGCAATTACAGAGGTAATTAGGAAAGAAAGTCATTCAGGAAATTGTGTTTCTTTCTGACAAACTTCCAAGAATTGTTAATTAATTAAAAAGAGAGAATAAGGGAAATGAGGGAGACAGAGAAATCTTTAACATTTGTTTTTTAAAGGTAGATAGTAATATCATTAATGAAGATAACAGTAATAATAAAAGTAGCAGTTGGTATCAGTAATGGTAATAGTAATTAAATACTATATCACGAAGACTAAACTAAATGTCACCACCATCTACAAAGTGACACTGAATAAGTTACTTAACTTCTGTGAGGTTTAATTTCTTTATCTTCAATCAGGATAAGACTACTTGCATATAAGTTAAATGAAATGAAATATCTCCATTTTAGAAGTTAAGTTCAAGATCACTTATCTGGCAAATAGAGAGTCAGGGTACAATTTCTAATTATCATATAATTATCCCATCTATCAAGTGGAACAGAAGAGCAGTGAGTGGGGAATCAGAAAGATAGCTAGAGAGAACAGTAACCATCATGATGTGATGGTGGTGGTGGCGGTGGCGGTGATGATGATGATAACAGCAACAACAAACACTTTTTGAGTACTTGTTATGAACAAGACATTGTTCTAAGTATTTTAAATAATTAATTTATTATCATTAAGAAGGTTGTAAGTCAAACACTGTTATCATAATCCCCAACAGAGAGGGCTAAATGGTGGCCCCCCAAATAGATGTCAATGTCCTAACACCAGGAACCTGCACAGAAACATGATTTTATTTGTAAAGAGATCTTTTCATATGTAGATAAGTTAAATAGTTTGAGATGAAATCATCCTGAATTACACAGGTTATCCCTAAGCATGTCCATATGAGAGCTATCAGAAGACAAAGCATATTGTAAAGCAATTACACTCCAATAAAGATGTTAAAAAATAAAAAGCAAAGAAAAAGAAAAAGGAAGCAAAAACTTGCCAACCAAAAAAAAAAAGAAGACAAAGCAATGGGAAAGCAGAGGTAGAGACTGGAGTGATGCAGTCACAGGGATGTTGACAGCCACCAGAAGCTGGAAGAGGATTCTCTCCTAGAGATTCTGGAGGGAGTACAGCCCTGCCAACATATTGATTTCATACTTCTGGTCCCAGAACTATAAAAGAATAATTTTGGCTGTTTCAAGCCACACAGTTTGTGGTAATTTGTTGCGAAATCCCTTGGAAACTAATGAACCAATTATCAATTTATTGCTCTTTACCTCCACATCCAACCATTTTTGTCTGTTTTCAGAAAATTGAGTGAGAAATATTTAAATATTTCTCTGAGTCAAATATTCAAATATTTAAATATTTGTCCTTTGCAGTTGGCTCCATGCTAAGCTTTGACAGTAGATAGCACCGGAGAGCCATTTTAGGAAGAAGGGACATCTCTTCCCAGTCCTGGTGTTTTCTTTTAAATTTTGTTTTGTTTTCTTCTTCTTCTTGCTTTGATTGCACACCCACCATGGTTTCTGTGAACATTCAGTGGAGCTCTCCCAAACTGAGTTTCAGCTGTACTCATGGGACTATTCCCAATGAGACTCCAAGGTACCTCCCAGGGCAGATTTCCCAGTCTCAAGCTGCCAGCACACCAGAGTTACTTCCTTTTTGCTGCATCTGGCTGTTGTTCTCCATCCACCAGCCTCTGCCCAGAGAATATGAATCAGTTCTGACCTGGAACCACCCAGAGAACTTCTCCATAATCTATTTAGTTATAACTAATAACTATAGCTAATGAGATCTGAATTACAACCTTGGGGAAGGGAGACACTTTCCAAGTTTATTCATTTCTCAAGTACACTCCTCAGCCCTACGGTATTTTTTGAGAGCTCTCTTTACCCTTTATAGGTAATCCACATTATAGTTCATAATTGTTTATATTAAAGGTCTCTTTTTCAAATTACCATGTGGTTCCTGTCTCCTGACTGGACTCTGACTGGAACGTCCATTTTACATATGAAGCATTGATGCACAGGAATGTTAGTTGACTTGTTCAAGTGCACATAGCTAGTAACTGGTAGAATCACTATTCAAAGTCAAGCAGTATGGTTCTAGCATCTGTAGCCACTGGATTGTAAAAAAAAAAAAAAAAATGACAGGAATGAACTAGATATTTAGTGTATTAGAGATATCTACAAAGTATCTAGATGAAAGGAAAAAACTCATGATTTTTCTATTTCCTCTACTCACCACTCTACACTCAATACTTCACTCCTGGTCACCAAATGAAAGGAAAACACTTGCTTTTCTACTTAATATTCATAGAATACTTTTTACAACAGATATGTATTTTTTTCTACATCAAGCAATTCTGCAGTTCTCTATGGATACCAACTGGGTCTTAAACTTAATTCTGACAATATCTACCTGGAGTTAGCATCAGATCTCACAAGGGCTCATTCTCACAAGACGGCAAGTTTCAAGCCCAGGTTGTTACCTGTGCTTCTGACCAACCAAGTGTAAATCAGGAGTTCCCTCCTCAGGCTCAATAATTTGCTAGAACAGCTCACAGAACTCAGGAAAAACAGTTTATTTACTCGATCTTCAGTTTATTAACAGCCAAATAAAAGAGATCCATGGGGTCAGGTATGGGGAACGTGCAAGAGAAGCATCCACATCCTTTCCAGGCTCACCCCCATCTTAGCACTTCCATGTATTCACCAAGCTAGAAGCTCTCAAAACCCCACATTTTAGGGATTTTTAGGGAAGCATGATTGATTAAATCACTCACCATTGGTGATTATTTCAACCTCCAGCACCTTGCCTCTCTCCAGGGGTCGAGGGTGGTACTGAAAGTTCCAACCCTCTAATCATATAGTTGGTTCCACTGACAACCAGCCCACATCCTATGGTTATCTAGAAGCTTTCCAAAATTCATTTCATTAACATAAACTCAGATGAGGTTGAAAGGGGCTTGTTATGAATAACAAAAGACACTCCTTTTTCTTTTATGGCTTTGGAGATATTTCAGGAACTGAGGACAAAAGACCAAATATTATAATTAAAGATACTCCTATTGCTTTTATCATTTAGGAAATTACAAGGATTTTAGGAGCTGTATGGCAGGAACAGGGACAAAGACCAAATATATATTTCTTATTATAAATCATAATATCACTCTAGGCCATATTCATATTAATCATTTGACAATTATAATGTGCAGATTAAAGAGGTAGAAAGAAACACTGTACATCTAGATAATACAAAGAAATAAATATATCATTCCAAACGAGAGTCTGGAGCAGTGGGTACAATCCAGAAAGAGACCCACAGGTCGGAGATGTTCATAGATACACTATAAACAGATAGGGTGAGGGTCCCCAGAGAAAGAGAACCAGGCTTTCTTGACATAAGAGAAGCCATTTTCGGCCTAAGCCATTTTGTGATCTAAGCCTGGCCACATTGCTTTGCCCTTGAACAGTTCTCAGGAGTTAATTATCTTAAGGGGAAAAAAAAGAATGCAGGAACAAACTTATCAGGCAAGAGAAGTCACAACAGCAAAGATAATAAATCAGTTGTAAAGACTCCGGGTTCTATCTTAATGATAAAGATTAGCACTTTCTTGAGCTGTTCTGCAGAATTCAAAGCCCTCTCTAGCCTCAACCATCAGACCAACTGGAATGTAAGGAATGATGATGTTGACCTTTTCTGACTCTCATGACTTCACTCAACTAAAGCTTGGGCTGTGTCAACTTCTGTCCCAGTTCTGTGCTGAATTCTCCTCTGCTCAAGCCCCTTCATGAATCTGCATACAACACCCAAATCCTTTCATGAATATGCATGTACCCGTAGCCTAAAACCTCCCCAATTTTGCTGTTCAGGGATACACTGCTATGGGAAACATCCCTGATGTTCTCCTTACTTGTTGCAAGTAAGAAATCCTTCCTTCTCCCAATCACTGGCTTGGTTGTGTCTTTTGGCTGGATACCCAACAACAGGCGAACTCAGCTTTCGGGTAACAATACTCCATTTAGTCTATAAAGTAGTAGCCTGTATGGTGTTTTGGAAACTGTCTAATTAGCTCCCAACATTTAAAAATCAGGATGTTTCACATAATACGCAGTTTTTTTTTTTTTAAGCTTCTCCGAAAAAAATTAGAATATCACAACTTCAGAGAGGTCTGCTCAAATACTCAATAAAATTAACATTGGTTACTCCACATCATTTAGTTAGTTCTAGGCATTTTCTGTGCTTATTTATTCATTACCTACTTCTCTCTATTGAAATGAAAATATTGTGAAAATGTATCTTCTCTATATTTGTTCCTAGTACCTAGAGCTATTCTGGATAATATCACCTCTCTCTCTCTCTCCCCCCCACCCCCATATACATATATATATACACACACACACACACACACACACACACACACACACACACACACACATAGAGAGAGAGAATTAAGGATGAGGAGGCAAAAGCCAATTTGTTGGGTTAAAACCAAGGCAGTAAAGGTAGTAAGTGTAGATTACTAAAAACAATTTAAAATGCTTTTACTTTAAAGGAAAAATAACCAAAAAATGTGTTACAAATTTATTTATGTATGAATTCTGATATATAAGGTATTTTAATATTTTAAAAGGTTAATTCACATTAACAAGTACGGAAAGATAAGTAATGAACATGGACTCGACTTTTAATAAATGTTTTGAAAGAGTATCTGAGATTTGAAGGAAATATCAGATTCTGATCATGATTATTGATATATTAGCAAAAAAACTTTGGAAAAATACAAATAATTTTAAACACTCCATTTTCGGTCAATGTTCTACCCAAATTTAATTACACACGCATACACACACATACACCCCCCAACAACAACAAAGCACATTCTTTTTTAGTTCCCGGACCAGGGCCCTTAGCAGTGAAAGCACGAAGTCCTAACTACTGGACCGCCAGGGAATTCCAGACAAAGCACATTCTAAAGTCATTACACTCATTCTCAGAATGTAAGTTGAACTTTAAGTCTTGAAAAAAAAAAAAAAAAGAAAAGAAAAGGAAAAAAAATCAAATGTTCCTTAGTGCTAAAGAACTTTTTAAAAAAGTTTCAACTCTGTTTCACTCTTGGAAAATGCTACATGACCAAGTCCTAATAATTTTCTAAGCCTGTATAATATATTAGGATACTTCCAACTCTACCATTTTAATATGCTTTTTACACTGTGGATCATATCATTCATTTAAATCTTGTAATTCCTCACCATTAAAACCTTTCTGCCCTACTCCAAAAACTTGCAACTCAATGCTTTCAAGGTAATATCTTCAAAATGAAAGAGTATGTCATATGCCTATTCTAAAAAAATTATTTGTTTTGAAAATTCAAGTTTTTTATTTAATCCCCTCTTAGTCTGTACTGCCCTGCCCATATTTATTCCCCATGGCTCATTTATTTTATATACTTCACTTTATCCTCCAATCCTTACTTAGATTTTCAACCTACATTGACCTCTTTAAAATCTAGACTCATCTAACATCAACTTGTTTGGGAACAAATATCTCCTGTGTTGTAACTAAATCAACTCTTCCTTTTATTTCACTTTTTTCACCTTCAGCATAAAGGCTGTGTTACCCTATGTTTGGGAGGAAAATACACAGTTGTGATCAACAAATGCAAAAGGCCTTAACTTCAAATAGTTTCTCAAATTTTTAATGCATTTTGAATACCTTCTGTGTGCTTTAATAATGGAATTTAATAATTCAATAACAATTATCTTTCAGCCTAAATCCATCATAAGTATAGAGATGCTGAGTGTGCTCCCAGCTCTTATTCATTAGTAAAGACAGATTTAGAAATACTATATCTAATCTTTCTCATATCATACAAACACATAAAAGTATAGACTATTGGTAATGTGTAGCTAGACATACACAAATGTCTATAATATATAATTGAATGTGTATAAATGCTTATGATGTATAGCAATATATATATCACACAGTAAAACGTGTATAATTATGGAATTATTATTAGAAAACTTCTAGAGCATTTACTTTAAACCTAGTCTTGTTTTAAGTGCTTTACATGTGTCTAGAAATTTAATTCTAGTAAAAATTCTATGAGGTAGGTACCCTTACTATTATACTTAAGTGAAAATTGAGGAAATCTAAGAATAGGGCAACTAAGTATATTGACCAAGGTCCGTCAGCAAATAACATATGGTGCTGAGATTCAAATTCAGGCAATTTGACTCCAGTATTTGTCCTCTTAAACACTATACTATACCGTGACACAATTCAGAAAACATAATTTCATTTCACTGACCAATGGAGGAAGAATCTCAGGTATGAATAACAACTATGAAAATACTAATATGTACACTGAGGAGTTACATAAAGTTTCATAAAAGTTCTATGTTCATCATCCCTAATGAACTTCAAATTCAGGGTAAATAAAGATTATTGAATAAAGTTGAACTTATGATATCAAAAACATATTACAACTTATATGGTACTTCACTATTGCTGAATAACTCAGAAAAAGTAAGAGTATATTGCCATGCAGAGAGTATTGAATGTAATTCCAAATTTGGGGAAAATTTTGCCATGGGAAAGGCCACTGCTGAGTTTTCACGCAGCTTCTATTTTGTGTTCTTGCAAAAAGATGAATGAGATGCAAGTCAATGCTACTTTCATTCATAGTTGCAAGGCAGAGATCAGTTGACCTATTTGCTCTATCATCATACAGCAGAGATGAGAATTGTGATAGAATACATGTCTTGGAGAGAGGATTATGAGCCTTCAAAGAAGGTTATTCTTTAAAATAGACAGCACTGTAGAATATGAGACAAGGTAATATTCAACCTATTCCAATTCACTGCAAATATATCTTATTCTTTTACATTGGGCTCTGTTGTAAAGTATGGTATCCAGACTATATGTGAGGTGATAGAAAACAAATGGAGAGCAGAGTACTTAGTAAACTTTCATTCTTTAGTTTTATACCTTTGTTCTTTGCCTTCCATAGGAAACAGATTTTAAATATATTTCGTTGACTCTTTAATTTCCTAGCCTTGGCTTCAAATTTATTTTATAAGCTTCGAAATTATTGTAGTTTGAACCATAAAAGTATATGTCATAGATACTTAAAGATCTCTTTAAATCACTTATGAAATCAGACAGGGTAGGTTAGGTACTGATACCTTTTCAGTACTTGTGTAAATACACATTTAAGTGATTATATATAACATTTTCCATAGTAGACCTCTCTCCCATCCTGCCATCCTCATGTTCCAGTACAACAGTTATAAGCCCTTTTTGCTATGTCTTTCATAGATCTGTAGTAGTATCCATGTATTTTTTTAAAAAATATGCAATATATTTAAAGTTAAAAGTCATATAAGCACTGACAAAAGTATTTTCCCTAAATCAAAAGAATGGTGAATGCATTATAAAGTAAATATTTACTCAACGTTTAAGAGAAGCTGTGTTTTCATTCTTGCACCATTCATTAAAAGCAAGGTAACAATCTCCTTGAGCTTGATGGAAAGAAGCCTGTGTCTAATTCTGAGATTCTCTCTGTATTTAGGATTTACGTTTTTCCTCGTAATAACCTTCACTTATTTGTACTGTAATTATAAATGTAACACGCATTGTATCTGAGTCAAAATTCCTGCTCTACCATTTACAAGTCATGATAACACTGAGAAAATTATTTAACTTTTCTGAGGATTTATTTCCCCTTCTTTTAATAAAGTTTATACTACTGACTTCACAGAATTGTTGTGAAAATAAAACAAGTTAGAATACTTAAAATATTTAGTAGAGGACTCGGCATAGATTGTGCTCACTGCACATGACAATAGGTGCTACTGTTGGTTTTGATATTATAATATCTCAAATGACTTTAATCAATAGCTAGCCCAATCTTAGGCAAAAAACCACACAAAAACACACGCACACAATTCTTAATTTATTACAACCATACTTGTTTTGAATTGGTTAGCTAAGGTCTTGAGAGGTAAAATCAGGAAGATATTTCCTTTTCAAAATAAGACAATCAAAGGAGTCATTTATAAATATGAAACCAATGATAGTTATAAAATTTAAAGCTAATCTAGAATAGTTTTTCTTATTTTTAATAACAATTGGGGGAGGGAGTTATTAATTGTAAAGAAAAAAGGTATATTCTAAAATAAATGTCATTCACATAAGTAGTACTATAATTCTTTAATGGCTGGACATATTATTGAAGGTTAGGACAATAATTGACCTATCCACACAGATAAAATGTGACTAAGCACAGAAATTACTTTGAGATTCTAAAAATGCAATTTCCACATTAAAATATATATTTTTAAAGTTTGGTATTATGGGACCATACCTTCTTATTTATGTACTTATCAACATGTTCACTAGGTATTATCAAATATTGAATGACACCCCCCCCAAAAAAAAAAAGACAATCAGAATTTGGTATCCTGTCATTTTGCCTAGAGGAAGCTACAATAACACAGTTGAAAATCCATTTAACACAGATATCAATTACCAGAAGGAAAAAACAAACACACACACCAAGTGTAAGTAAACGATCAAGCTTAACAGAAGTGCTTAAAGAGCCATAAGCCAGGAAGAGTTTGAAAGTGAGGCAATTATTAAGGTTAACTGTTGTAAGATAAGAAGGTGAGAAGACTTGACAGAACAGCAAGATAGTTATCACTGTTTTAAGGTAAAAATCATTACTTTAGAAGGGCAATTTAATTTGTTCCTTAATAAAAGAAGATTGATTTTCGTTTTCATTTTGTAGGTTTTATTTTCCCATTGAAATTCCAAGCTGTGGATGGAGGGTGGTGGAAAGGATAGAAATACTGATGCATTAAAAAAAACTTACGATAAATTCATAAGTGTATGTTTCTTTTTGTGACTATTAAGAATTGAAAAATAAAAGTCCCCAAACAATTGGCAACCTATTTTCATTTAATCTAGCTCACTATTATGTTTTGCAACACTAGAAATTTTCATGAAATGAAGAAAATTTATAGAAGAGATATAAGCCTAGGGAATTGCCAACCTTTTGCATACAAGTTTACGTTAACTCAGTAATTTTACTAATGTAAGTAATTACTGATAATAGCAAAATGATAGAATAAGATCTTCAGATATGTTTTACATCTATCACTAAAAGAAACTGTGAGATGATTTTCAAGGTGGGGATCAGGATTCAAATAGCTCTTTCCTAATTAAGTGAGAATGGTTCTAAATTGCCTTTGGTAGACTCTAATCTTCAAAGCGTAATGAAGCTAAATTGACAGAAAAACACATATATAGAAAAATATAAATACAATGGATAAATACTGAGTCAGCAAAGTCTATGGTATAAATAGCTTTTTCTCTCTCTCTCCCTCTTTACCTTTTAAAGTGATGACTGTAACCTTGGGCAAGTTTTAGTTAAATATTTTGTTTCTTAAATTGTGCAATAAAAATAATATCCCTTCTGCACCTACTATGGGCTATATTAGGCACTGAAAGTTCAAATACAAATTAAATGTATTTTCTGCACTCAAGAAAATCAAAGTTTAAAAACATGTCAAATAACGAAGAACATTCTATAGATTGGGTGTTATAATTGAGATCGAATACTTGAATTATCCTTTAAAAATGGACATAAATAGGCAATTTCTTTTCTTCATTTCTCTACTACCACCACCACTGTCAAAGAGCTTACTACTGCAGCAGACAGTAAGAAAGTAAGCTCAATGGAAGTTAGTAGCTTTACAAAACTTCTGCAACTGTTTCCAAGTTGCATATGGAAGAGTCAATAAATCTTCCACCTTTCATAGTTGGATTATCACTTCTTTCTTATGTTAGTGCCCCCCACGCAACAACTGTTGTGTAGAGAATATTATTCTACTAAGCTTCATATTCATTTCAAAAAGTATCGTGACACACTAGAGGCTCATGCACTGTTGCTGCAGAAATGCTAGTCACTTCAACCGTTAAACATTATATGGTATTTTCATTTAAATCATGAACTATCAGGGCTTTTGCATTCATTACCAGGTTGAACTTCTTCAGAAGAATACTCCACCCAGGGTTGTAGCGAAACCCAGAAAGGGTTACCACAGAGCCTACCCTCAGTGGACTGGTGCAATTAATTTTCTTGTTTAATTTATAGCCAGTTAAATCTGATTTATCTCACATACTTGTAATCTTTAAACATTCTCCAATATGAGAGCCCTTACCGCATCATCGTATTCTACCTTGCTCCTCTCCTCTAACGTTGTTCCTCTTTTTACCCAATCCTACAATTCATGTTATCTGAGAACTCCATTCTATGGATAACAATTTTACATAAATCCTCAGGTCTTCATTCTTGTTTTTCTGTTTTTTTTTTTTTTTCCGGTACGCGGGCCTCTCACTGTTGTGGCCTCTCCCATTGCGGAGCACAGGCTCCGGATGCGCAGGCTCAGCGGCCATGGCTCACGGGCCCAGCCGCTCCGCGGCATGTGGGATCTTCCCGGACCGAGGCATGAACCCATGTCCCCTGCATCGGCAGGCGGACTCTCAACCACTGCGCCACCAGGGAAGCCCTTCATTCTTGTTTTTAATTAAAGAATTTCTTGTTGATGAGGGAACGACTTTACATGAACTCTTTTCAAGTCATATATCTAGTGAACACTAAAATTGTAACCTAGAGTCTCTCTACTTTGACTGCTTTCCAGGACGTTTCTCTTCTTTGCTCATGAGTAGGTAGTGGTTAAGTGTTGTTTCTTTGACGCTTCGTCCGCTTGACTAAAAATATTCTTTCCTCATCTTTGTCTTGAACTCTGTCACTTCTTCTAATACAATAAAGTTTTCAGAGCTTAACTTGTGGTCTTTCTTTCCACACCACGTCAACTGCCATCCTGACTTAACAGTTCCTTTTCAATAATCTCCAAATATTATTCAAATAATAATTTGAAATTATAATTTCAAACTCCTATCCTTTTAATTATCCAACTGTATTATTATCCCACTCCAATATTCCTATACTTCTTTCCTACCTAACAGATCCTTCACTTTCTTTCATTTATATATCAAATTTCATATCCTAACAGCTTACCTAATCTCTTGTCAATGTTCTTAACTCACCTTTCCAATAGCCTGCCCGTCTATCCATTTGCCAAAATCACCCATCTGTGAATTTGACTACATTCTCTTTTCCTGCCTCTAGGTTACTGTGGTAGTCAGCCTCAAATTGGCCTCCAGTGATCCATGGCTCTTGATGTGCAGCCTCCTCCTACACTGTACCAAGATTGTTTAGTGTGGAAAACAGAATATGGCAAAAGTGATAGTATGGAACTTCCAGGATTAGGTCCCAAAAGGCACTGTAACTTCTGACTCTCTCTGTCTCTGTCTCTCTCTTATCACTTACTCTAGGAAAGCCATGTTGTGACCAACTATATGAACCTCTTTTAACAGCCATGTGAGTGAGCTTGGAAGTGATCCTTCAGCCCTCATCAAGTCTTTAGAAACTATAGCTCATACAATCAATACCAAAAAAACAAACAACCTGATTAAAAAATGGACAGAAGACCTGATTAGGTAAAAAATGGACTGAAGACCTGATTAGGGCATTAACTTCAGAACACCTGCAATTGTAAATTCTTTCTCTGCCCCTTTGAGTTGTAAGTCTCCCAGCTTTTTGCCAGTTTTATAACCCAGGAATGTCTTTCTCAAGTACCTGGGAGCCATCCCTTTGAAATGTAACCATCAAGAAAGATAATGCCACTATCTTCCAGTCTCTGTTGGGGGATATGAGACTAACATCAATATGTACTTTTTATGTTTTTTAAATTAGAAAACATATATGGCCTAATTATTCTGACCAACTCAGACCCTAATGTCCTTCAGCAGTTTTCCACTAGCTTATCCCAACATTTAAAAACTCCTGCCTTTTGGTTCAGCAGAGTTTACTTCAGTGTCTCTTCTGTGTTGCAATAGTATTGAAAAAAATCATCCTTGCCTGTTTAACTTATTGGGTACAATGTTTCTGACAGCACCCCTGTGTATTTGCTGTGGTGCTCTGGGGGGCACCTCAGTACACCTTTGGGAAACTAT
The DNA here is from genome assembly GCF_937001465.1 of Orcinus orca. Classification (NCBI taxonomy): domain Eukaryota; kingdom Metazoa; phylum Chordata; class Mammalia; order Artiodactyla; family Delphinidae; genus Orcinus; species Orcinus orca. Next base: position 47,991,122 of record NC_064569.1, on the reverse strand, counting down.
CATGCTATGCTTACTTTAATTCCATGGATCTAAGACATAAGAAGGAGGAATAGTAAAATAAACAAAAACAAAACAACAAAAGACTATTATGTATAGAACACTTCTCCCGCCCTTTTCCTGTCTCTCATCCCAATTTCTACCCCATTTAACCTCATTTTTAAAGCAAACAGCTGTAGAGAAAAGTTAGAGAATATGATTGGGACTTTGTAATTCTAATAAAAACAAAGGAAATTTTTTCTTCTACTCATTTCTTAAATTGTACTGTGCCTCAGGATTCTCCTTGGCTCCTTTCTAATCCAACAAAGTATCTAAACAATTTCATCTATGGCCATACCTTCAATTACTATCAATCAGTTATTTTAACTGGGGTAGGAAGATGAAACTTGCACTGGGAAGGGGAAAGCTAATATCAAATCCATCAAGGGGAATTTCATAATTACATATTCCTTTCCACCACCCATTACCCAATATAATCCCCTATAGGGAATTCTTGCCTTCTGTTTGGGTATCATTTTTAATGTGAGTTACTGCCATAAAAAGAATGGTTGTAGAAAGAGTATTGGTAACTGCTGAATTCTGGCGACCCTCATCAGAATTCAATGTATTTTTATGCCTAAAACTTTTTTCCTGAGATCTGAACATGTATTTCCAATGGTGTATGGATAGCTAATGTACACTACAAAAGCAACATATCAGAAGTGAAATTATTCTTTCCTTACCCAAATTAATTCTGCAGCTTATTTCCCTAGAACAATAAATAACATGGGTCAAATTGATTCTGCCCTCTTAAATAATTGAAAATTGAATATAATTACCCTTCTTTATGTACATGATTGCCATTCAAGGTCAGGTCACCAGGCTTCCTCACTTGGATTTTTATAAGTCTGATCACTGCTATATCAGCTTTTAATATTAGATTATATTCATTGTGGTTAAAAAAAGGTAACATTCCACACAAAATCCTGCACACAGAAGTGTATAGCAGCTTTAGTCACAATTTCCAAAACTTGGAAGCACCCAAGATGCCGTTCAGTAGGTGAATGGGAAAATAAACTGTAGTGCATCCAAACCATGGAATTCCTTTCAGCACAGATATCAATGGGTTATCAAGCAATGACAAGACACGGAAGAACCTTAAATGCATATTAGTAAGTGAAAAAAGCCAATCTGAAAAGGCTACATTTTGTATGATTCCAACTATATGACACTCTTGAAAAGGCAAAACTATGATGAAAACAAAAAGATCAGTGGTTGCCAGGGTTGAGGGGGTAGGGGTAAATAAGCAGAACACAGAGGATTTTTAGGATAGTGAAAATACTTCACATGATATTATAATGATGGATACATGTCCTTACACATTTGTCCAAATTCATAAAATGTACAACACTAAGAGAGAACTGTAATGTAAACTATGGACTTTGGGTAATATGATGTGTCAGTATAGGTTCATCAACTGTATCAAGTACTCCTCTCTGGTGGGGATGCTGATAATGAAGAAGGCTATGCATGTGTGGGGACAGGGAGTATATGGGAAATCTCTCTCGCTCTCAGTTTTGCTGTAAAACTGAAAATGCTCAAAAAATAAAGTCTTAAACCACATAACATAAACTTTACCATCTTAACCATTTTTAAGTGTACAGTTCAGGGGTGTTAAGTAAAGTCACATTGTTTTGCAACAGAGCTCCAGAACTTTTTCATCTTGCAAAACTGAAGCTACTGTCTACCCATTAAACAGCTCCCTATTTCTCCCTCACCTAGGCCCTAGTAACCACCATTCTACTTCCTGTTTCTATGAAATTGACTACTTTAGATATTTCACACAATTGAAATCATACAGTATTTGTCTTTTGTGCCTTCTTTCACTTAGCATAATGTCCTCAAGGTTCATCTTATTGTTGCATGTAACTGAATTTCCTTCCTTTCTATGGTCAAACAATGTTCCATTGTATGTATATAGTACATTTCGCTTATCCTTTTATTTTATTTTCAACACAGACATGTGAATCAATTTTTTAAAATGTAAATGTAATGATATCATTCACTTCCTTAAATACTTTTCATAGCATCATTTGACATTTGGATAATCTTCAAGATAATTGGTATGCAGTTAGTTAGTAATCTGATATTTGTTTTTGTTTTAATCCATACAGTCTCATCTCTCACCATTCTCCCTGCCTTGCCTTCTTCTTGGTAACCTATAATTTATTTATGGGGAACTTATTTTAGATTCTCAAACTCCTCAGGATTATTCTCATTTCTGGGCTTTGGTTTATACTGTCCACTCTATCATGAATATTCCATTTTTGTTTGCAAATTTCAACTCATCTTTCATATTGTACATTAAATGCTAATATCTTTGTGAGAATAGTAATAGTACCTATGTTTTTCATTATCTTATTCCAAAAAGCTAACAAAATAACTACTTATTGAATGATTAATGAATAAATTAAATATAATGAATGAGAATTCAGCCCAGTCAGTAATTTTTTACAAACTGTATTTTTAAAATAATGAAAACTGCCTTGTACTAATCTATTAAGATGTGAGATATTAGAATGAATCTTTGTGATATAATCTAGGACATTGTTCAACAATGTTAGAGGCAAGTGTTTGCAATTAAACAGGAGCAGAACTCTCCAGTCCATAAGCACTGAATTTGATTAAGAATTCATCAGTAATGCAAGGTTGAGATGATGCAATAACAAATTACTGATGTCTAGTTCTAATTCCCTGGCTCCTTAGGCTATCAGAACAAATATTTCCCCAACAGGTGAATACAAGGAGTACCGGAACTCAGAAACAAGTACAAATTCATGTTTATCTGATTCTGGCTTGATGACTCATTTCACAACTGAATCCTTGATAGTTTTCATTAAGTCCAAATATACCTTCATATACTTTCAGCTACTTTACGTTACTTCTGAATTTCAGTCACTCTTACTGATCTCCTGGAAAATAAAATTCTATCCTAAATTCCAGATCCATTGCTGAAATGGCATCGTATTTTACCCAATCTCACTTATACTCACTTACTCCTTATGTACTGGAATCTTTATATATTCTCTATCTTTGACAACCCATTACAATGAGAAGCCCACTTGCCTTAAATACCACCTGCCACTATATTCTCCTGCATCCTTGCATCCACTCACCTATATAAATGCTTGCCTGCTTTGTTTATTTAACAAATCTTTCTTGAGTGCTTACCATAAACAAGGAACAAATGTAAAATTGCAACTGTGACAAGTGACATTAAAGAGTATCAGTATGAAGAATAATGAATCTCAAAGAGTACAGATTCTGGAAATGTATGGCCTACATTTGAATCCCAGATTTGCCATTTATAAGCTGTGTGCATTTGGGCACTTTACTCAAGTCTTCTCTTCTAATTCCTTATTTGATGTGGTCAGGCCACAAAGGAAAACGGCTATGTAAGCCTAAAACACCTTACAGCTAACCAGGATACTTCCCTGCAAGTTTGTAAACATCTCCATCCAAGGATCTTAAGAAACAGCAGCATGCCTGAAGATGGATTTCCCTAATATGAAAAACTTATCTATTTCTTAAGAGCAACAGATGGAGGACACAATGGGCATCCTATGTGAGTTCCAGAGAAAAAGAAGAGCTCAGGGGCCATGCAGCTTCATGAAAAAGGAGATTAGGGTAAGGTTAACATCAAAGCCTCCACATGGTTTCTGAGCTGTTTTAGTCCACCCCTCTGGTTATGCCTGGGGAAGAGGGAAGGGACTCCAACATGCCTTCTATACATACTCTGTTCATAGAATTTTCAGTGTATTCACCCCAAGCATGTGCTCTTATGTGATTGCAGCATGAAGACTCAAGAGCCTTCCAAAACGGCAGCAGCAGGTACTAGAGTAGCAACTGACACGACAGCAAACTTAAATTACCATTTCTTCAGTCCTTAGCCAAATATGGAACTAGTAAAGTTAATGAAAAAGAAATAAAAGCAAGAGCAGCTGAAGAGGTAGCAGATATAAGTCTTCCACTTAAAAATATACTGGCCACATTCCCCTGTATAGGAATCTAGGGCATCTTAATAATTGAGTAGAAACACATCTACAACTAGTTCAAGTTCTGCAAGTAACAGATTAAAAAAACAAACAAACCAGAATTGGCTTTTTTTGAAGAACTTCAACACCTGTCTCACTACAAAAACAGTGGTCCACTACATGAAAGAGATGGGCATTGTGTCTAAGACTATGGAGTCATAGCAATAGGGAGGAACATCATGGAGACAGCAGAAAGTGGAGAGCTAAAGATCACTTGCAATATCTGAGACCAATGGGACAATAACTTTGGAAGTTTATTAAACAGAAGGCAAAGCAGAAAGCTCCAATAAAGATCAAGATCATGAAAGTATCTTTATATGGCTAATTTCAGCTTGCTTTACTGCAGTTAAACAAATAGTAGAAAACTGTGCATTCTCAGAATGAAATGATGTCTTCTGATTTAATTCATGTGTTCACAGTCTTGTAGTGACCTCAAAGTGGATTCAGTGATGTAAACTACGCAGCAGCTTAAGACATGAGTCTCCAGTCATGTGGAGCACCATCTCACACCTTTGCTCATGAAGCCATTATAAGTTCTCCCCTTTGCCTTAACACCTTTATGGCTTTAATTCCTCAAGATTGTGGGTCGGGGGAAAAAAGGACACCTGACCCTTCAGGAGACATTCAAGAGAAGGAGAAAGAGTAGATCATACGGCATCAATAAAGTCGATCATCTAGACCTGCATGGTCCAATATTATAACCACTAGCCACATGTGGCTATTTAAATATCCATTAACTAAAATTATATATGGACCTTGAGGGTATTATACTTAGTGAAATATATTGGACAGAGACAAATACTGTATGTTTTCACTTATATGTGGAATCTAAAAATAAAACAAACAAATGTAACAAAACAGAAACAGACTCACAGATACAGAGAACAAACTAGTGGTTACCAGAGGGGAGATGGGTGAGGGGAGGGCCAAAATAGGTGAGGGGGATTAAGAGGTACAAACTACTACGTATAAAGTAAACAAGTTATAAGGGTGTCATGCACAGCACAGGGAATATAGCCCATAATTTATAACAGCTTTATAAAGAGCATAATCTATAAAAATATTGAATCACTATGTTATATATCTGAAATTAATATAATATTCTAAGTCAAATATACTTCAATTTAAAAAATTATATAGAATTAAATATCCAAGTCTTCATTATGAATTAGGTATATTTCAAGTACTTAAAAGCACATGCAGCTAGTGGCTACCTATTAGACATCCCAGATGTTTACAATATTATATCATGGCAGAAGGTTCTATTGCACAGCATCAATCTAGATGTAGCAATTTCATTCCTATGTATCTACCCTGGAGAAACCCTCAAACATGCTTTCTAGGAGACAACTAATAAGAATGTTTATAGCAGATGCATGTGTAATATAAAAACACTGAAAACAGCCCAAATGTCCATCAAGAAGAGAATTTATAAACTGAATCATATGCATATAGTGGGATACTATACAATATGGAAAATGAATAATAGATATACACGGTAGTGTGGATGAATATCACATAATGCTAAATTTTAAAAAAAGGTCACATAAGAATACAGGTAATACAGTTATTATATCAGCTAAAAAACAAAATCATCTTGTTATATCAGCTAAAAAACAAAATCAAACAATAAGTTGTTTAGGATAAATATTTGGTAAAACTGTAGAGAAAAAACAAGGGAATAAGAAATACAAATTTCACAGCATTGGTTTCTTCTAGGAAGGATAGTAGGAAGATACTTTTTCAGGGAAGTATGCAACAGCAACAGCAACATTGTTGGGAATTAGTCTATTTCTTAAGCAAGGTTGTGAGTAGGATTTTTTTTTTTTTTTTCACATTTCGATATTTGTAAAGTCAGGATGGTCTTTCAATCACCGTTAGCCACATAGCAGTTGTGATGTAGTTGTTGTGTTTGCCTTAGAAATAAGTTACCCAAAATGATTTCTCAATTTATGCGTAAAAATATGTCAAGAATCTGTGTAAATCTAAAGATCTCTTTTAATACATATTTAATAACCCTAAATCGCAAGAAGATAAAAATCAGAGAACAAAAAAACGACTGGATTTTAAAGATCAACACTATCTCTTGCAAAACAGAAATATTGCTCCTATGCATAGAGAAAAGTGTTAATATTTCAATGTATGAAAATGATCATTTATATCTGAACCCACTATATTGCCTAAATTTAATATAGTCTTGGGTCTTTTTTATATTTTCTAGCTCCCTGTCAAAATTCTCACTGTGCTCATCTATTCTTTTCCCTAATTCAGTTAAAATTTTTATTATCAGTGTTCTGAATTCTTATCTGGTAAATTGTTTATTTCTTTCATTTTTTCAGGGTTTTTTTCATGCTCTTTCGATAGAGAGCAGTTCCTCTGCCTTTTCATTTTGCTTAATTTTCTCTGCCTCTATGAATTTAGGTGAAACTGTTAACTATTGTGGTCTTGAAGGGGTGTTCTTATGTGGGAGCATCCCTATACAGACTGCCTGTGCCCAATGCCTTTGGTGGGAGAGCTGGATTTGGTGTGGATGCAAGTCATATCTTTCCCCAGGGTGTGCTGGCAGCTATCACCTTGGCAGGAGGTGAGGCTGTAGATAGAGGGGCTAGAGCTGAAGATAGGTGTGAGGCAGGACTTCCCCTCTGCTCAGTGGCCAATACTGCCCTTTCAGGGGTAAGGTCTAATCCCAAGTTGCTGGAGCAGAAGCCCTGAGGGTCCAGCCCAAGCTGGCTCTGTTATCTTTAAGTGTGTGTTTTCCCCTATCTGAGTACCAAGACCCTTGCCCCAGAGGAGGTAGTGCTGAAGCAAGGGGGACCCATGTGGGCTCTAAGCACATGTTGGCCACATACAGAGGTCCGAGCTGTCTATGATGCACTACCTATACAGGCACTTGCTACTGCTTCCCTCACTCTGCACAGATGCAGCCTTGAGTGAAAGTCCCCTTGGTCCCTTGTAGCTGATCATTGCCCCAGCCTCCACCACCCCTGCCCTGTTGTGGAGCCACACACAGGGCAGGTGGGACCCATACATGTATCAGGGCAAGTTGCAGTGGATCTTCTGACATGCTGCTTAAGTGCCAACAAGGGCCACCACCACCCCACCCAGGCTCCACGGGGTCACCTCTGCATCCCAAGGCCAAGTCTTCTCCTTGGCCCTGGCCACCCCAGATGCGGTGCTAAACTGTAACGGGGAGTGAGCAGGACTGGAGCTTTTGCTCAGCTCGGGTGACAAGCATGCCAAGGTGGTGGTGGGAAACCTGGCAGCTGCTAGAGCAGACCTCTCTCTGCCCTGCCTCAGGGGCTAGCCAGTGCACACACGCTCCTCACAAGCATAGTATGGGCTTCCCACAGCCCTCCCGTTAGTCCCAGGGGTCCTTCAACCAGCCAAGGGGGCTCACCTCCCCTGCGTCAGACCTCAGGTCTAGGGCATCCAACCTGTGGCTCTCCCCAGGGCAGGTCTCCACTCGTGTATTCTCCCTTTTCCTCTGAATTGCCTTCCAGGGGCACAGGTCCCAACCTGATCACTTTTCTTTCCTTTCTACTCAATTATGTGTAGATCTTTTTTATAGCTTTGGTTGTACAAGAGTCTTTCTGCCAGTTTCTAACTAGTTTTTGGTGAGAACTGTTCCACGCGTAGATGTATTTTTGATGTGTTCATGGGGAGAGGTGAGCTCCACATCTACTACATCATCTTTCTTTTTTTCTTTCTTTTTTTCTTTTTTTCTACATCATCTTGATTGATCTCCCTCCAAAATAGTCTTTAAATTGGTAGATGAGGTAAGGTGAGCATTAGCATAATGGAATGAAAGTGATCTTTTAATAATCACCTATGGACTGTCAGAAAATTGTTCTAAAACAGCAGGAAAACAAAATAGAGTATTTACACTATCTTCCTATGGGTTAAAATATCCTAGAAGTTATCAAATAAACACATGACAGTGTATCGAAAGAAAGCTGTATTTTTCTCATTCTTACAAAAAGAGATCAGTAAGTTTCATGACATATAAGTTATAGGTCTCAGGTACTCATTACAATTGTAGCTGATCTATCTCATGATTACATTTCTTTTAGAAAAATGCATGTTCCTAGTCTTTGTTAGACATCCAAATAGAGAAAATTTATTTTTTCCTTGGAGGTTTGCTTTGCACAATGCACCATTACAAAAGCTTAGAGAGATTTCTTGGAGTAAGTGAAAGTACCTAGCCCTAGTAAATGTTCATGAAGGGCAATTCATAGAATATTCCTGAGAGTGGGTGACATGAGTGTTATATCACCACAAAAGAGACAGTTTGGGGACAGAAATTTTCAAATCCCATGTCTTTAGACAAACATGATGCAATATTCAATGTACTTTTTTCAGAAACGGGGTGGGGCTTCACTAAACTAATTTAAAGGAATGAACAAAATTCAGGTTCGGCACTCTAGAAAATCAAGTGTTAAAAAAAAAGCAATTTATTCTCTATTATTTTTGTTTGAAAATAAGAACATTTTAGAGTGGGAGAACTACTCATTAATTTGTTACAAGGACCAGAAAGGGGGAAAAAGCTTGCCTTTGATTCAGCACTGGTTATCAACTAAAATCGTATTTTAGGTCCTCAGTAGTTTTATTACTACTAGTGTTTCTCCTGACACATTTTTCCCCAAATTATCTTGCTTATTTCTCCTTCCTTAAAACCCTAAAGGCTGCTTCTGGCTGGCTTTCACATGCCAAAAAGGTTAATATACTAATTAACATTAGAGATTCACACTTGGTAAGACTGAAAATACATCCCCCACCCCCAAAGGTAAATATCTCCATTCTCATTGCTAACTAAGATTTTTTTTGTTTTTGGATTGTAGACAGTTTGAAGAACCCAGCAACACAGAAACTTTCACAGCTTTCACAGAAGAGTCCCTTTAGCCACAATTCTTCAATAGTAGTTCAATAAAAGTAGTGATAAGTTCTAGGCCATCTGATACTCTGGAATCGACAGCCTCACAGAGGGTAATAAATGGTCAGGAGCAAAGAGTTCCTCCTTAAGATGACTCTGAATTTCCCTTGAGATTTAAAGATTTATTAGGGTCTAACCTTCCCTATTCCTCCAGACAGGGCACAGAAGTAGTTAAAAGTAGCTGAAAGAAAGAAGCCATGGAATGAAGGCAATAGGGTTTGCTCACAAAAATGACCTGGGACAGAATTGGACACGATTTACTAGATTTTGCGATCAGAAGCCAGCAGGATGTTTAGAGACACTAGGGGAGGAAATCCTGAAAATCAAACCAATAGTCTATGTCTCAGAGAACAGAACTGATCTAATACCTTCACAATACCTCCCACAATATCATAGAACTATATAAAGCCAGGCACTCAGAAATAAACCCAGGGAGAAGAAGAGCGAGTGGACTGGGAAGTTTTAAACCTAAAAGATCTGAAAAGAATCTTCAATTTGATTTTGTTTTCCTGGAAATGATTAAATTTTTGGCAGCAGGTTGAAATGGAAATGTAAGATAAAACATGAAGTCCACTATAAATCAAAACAGACAGTTCTGCTTTCTGAACATCAGAATGTGTGCCTTATGAAAATCATAGCCACTGAGACTTGCATGTGAGTTAGCTAGTTACCATATGACGAATCTTTTTGAACTAGAAGTTATTCTACTGAGGTACTCTCGGAGTGCATATGAAATTTCTGGTAATCTTACTGCATTTGGCTTACAGGGTTCTTAAACTAAGACCCCTTAAACTTTCTTAAAATGATTTTTAACACAAAATACTACATGCACTTGTGCATTTTTTAAAACATAATTGTGTGAGCTTAGACTTCCCTCCACTAAAATGAACAAACAAAAAATTCCTACGTGGTATGTAGTGGAAAGCACATGAGAATTACAATTCAACAAATACGATTTATATGCCAGTTGGTTACGTAAAGGAGGAAATGTATGTAAACTGTCTTGGACAAGTACGTATGAAACAAATGTTTTACTTTCTCCTTTTCATTCTTCATGCCATATTAAATTTGATTAATTATTCCCACCTATAACATATTTGAACATGCTGATTCTGCTTGAGTTCAGTCTCTGAAATCTATACATGTAATAAGGGCAGATGATCAGTGTTTTAACTGTCTACTCATTATTCATTTCCTCAGTTTTCCCTGAAAAAAGAATGCATTGTTTCAGGACAACCTCATCTTAACACTCACATTCATAGTCTCCCTTACAGCAATGAATGGCCATATGACACTGGGTAGCCTAATTAATGGAACATTAGTGTGGGTTATTTTTTTAACTTTTTATTTTACATTGGAGTACAGTTGATTAACAATGTTGTGTTAGTTTCAGGTGTACAGCAAAGTGATTCAGTTAAACATATATATGATCTATTCTTTTTCAAATTCTTTTCCCATTTAGGTTGTTACATAATATTGAGCAGAGTTCCCTGTGTTATTCAGTAGGTCCTTGTTGGTTATCTATTTTAAATATAGCAGTGTGTACATGTCAATCTAGTGTGGGGTTTTGATAAAGCTTTTGCTTTCCTGATTAAGGAAGACAAGTGGCTGTTATTACTGCTGGCTCCATTTTCACTCCTACTTCCTCTACTGAACAAAGATTTTGCATCTGAAGCTGCAGTAGCCACATTTTGACCATGACATAGGTGACAAGATAACATTTTAAGGAAATGGAGTATAAAGATAGGTAGGATCCTGGGTTCTTAGTAACACAGCTGAACAATTAAAACAACTCTAGTGCATTTTTTGTAGAAATAGAAAACTAATCCTGAAATCTGCATGGAACCACAGAAGACTCCAAATAGTCAAAGCAATCTTGAGAAAGAATAACAAAGCTCAAGCATCTCATGTCTTGATTTCAAAACATATTACAAAGTTATAGTAATCAAAACAGTATGGTCTGACATTAAAAACAGACATATAGATCAATGGAAGAGAATAAACATCCCAGAAATAAACCTGTACATATGTGGTCAATTAATTTTCAACAAAGAAGCCAAGAATATACAACAGAGAAAGGATAGCCTCTTCAATAAATGGTGTTAGGAAAACTGGATAATTACATGCAAAAGCATGAAACTGGACCCCATCTTATATCATACAGAAAAAAATAATTTTAACTGTATTAAAGATTTTCATGTAAGATCTAAAACCATAAAACTCCTAGATGAAAACAGAGGGGATAAGCTCGTGAACACTGATCTTGGAAATAATTTTTTGGATTTGACACCAAAAGCAAAGGCAACAAGAGCAAAAGTAAAACAGTGGGACTACATCAAACTAAAAAGCTTCTCCTCAGCAAAAAAACCCATCAGTATGCTCATACAGCTCAACATCAAAAATAAACAAACAGATTAAAAATGGGCAGAAGAACTGAACATTTTTTCCAATGAGGACAAGCAGATGACCAACAGGCACATGAAAAGATGCTCAACGTCACTAATCATCAGAGAAATACAAATCAAAACCACAATGAGATAGAACCTCACATCTGTCAGAATGGCTATCATCAAAAAGAACACAAATAACAAATGTTGGCGATGATATGGATTAAAGGAAACCCTAATACACTGTTGGTGGGAATGTAAATTTGTGCAGCCACTCTGGAAAACAGTATGGAGGTGTCTCACAAAACTAAAAATAGAAATACCTTGTGACCCAGCAATTCCACTCCTGGGTATATATCCAAAAAAACAAAAACACTAATTCAAAAAGACACATGCACCCCAATGTTCATAGAAGCATTGTTTGTAATCGCCAAGTTATGGAAGCAACCTACATGTCCATCAAGAAGTGAATGGATAAAGAAGATTTGGTATATATATACAATAGGATACTACTCAGCCATAAAAAAGAATGGAATTTTGACATTTGCAGCAACATAAATGGATTTGGAGGGCATTATGCTAAGTGAAATAAGTCAGAGAAAGACAAATACTGTATGATATCACTTATATGTGGCATCTTAAAAGATCCAACAAACTAGTGAATATAACAAAAAAGAAGCAGACTCATAGAGAACAAATTAGTGGCTACCAGTGGGGAGAGGGAAGGGGGGAGGGGTAGTATAGGGGTAGGGGATTAAGATATACAAACTATTAGGTATAAAATACAGCAAATATTTTATAATAACTATAAATGAAACATAACCTTTAAAAACTATGAATTAGTATATTATACACCTGTAACTTATATATTGTATATCAACTATACTTCAATAAAAAATAAAATGAAAAGACAACGTACAAAATGGCAGAAAATATTTGCAAACCGCCTAGGATTAATGTTCAAAATATATAAGGAGCTCATATAACTCAATAGTAAAAAACCAAATAACCCAATTAAAAACTGGGCAAAATACCTGAATAGATATTTTTCCAAAGAAGATATACAATGGCTAATAAATATATGAAAGAGACTCAACATCAATAATCATCAGGGAAATGCAAATCAAAACCACAATGAGATATCACATCATGTCCATTAGAATGGCTATTATAAAAAAGAAAAATAGAAAAGTGATTGCCAGGGTATTGGGGAAGTCAGGAGAGGTTGGTAAAAGGGTACATACTTTCGATTATAAGATGAGTAAGGTCTGAGTATCTTATGTATAACATGCTGACTAAAATTGAGAACACTGTATTGTACAATTGAAATTTGCTCGGAAAGTAGAACTTAAATAAGGTAAATATGTGATGGGGAATAATTCAATGGGGAATCCTTTCACAATGTAGACATATATTAAATCATGCTGTATACTTGAAATGTCTTACAATTTTATTTGTCAATTATATCTCAATAAAGCTGGAAAAAAGCCATTTCACTCCTGGGTATATATCTGAAAAAAATAAAAACACCAATTTGAAAAGACACATGCACCCCAATGTTGCATCAGTTTAATGGCAATTAGTGTTAGCGTATTATTTCAAAGACTAAAATTGCCATCCGTTTAATGGCAATTAGTATTATCATATTATTATTATTATTTTTTTTGTGTGTGTGTGTGTGGTACGCTGGCCTCTCACTGTGTGGCCTCTCCCGTTGGGGAGCACAGGCTCTGGACGCGCAGGCTCAGCGGCCATGGCTCACAGGCCCAGCCGCTCCACGGCATGTGGGATCTTCCCGGACCAGGGCACGAACCCGTGTCCCCTGCATCGACAGGCGTACTCTCAACCACTGCGCCACCAGGGAAGCCCTATTATCATATTATTTTAAAGACTAAAATTCCAAGGTTCATCCAGATTGTGTGGGGAATTAGTGACAAAAAGCACTAGAATTATGAAAATATATATTGGTCTGTGACAAAGACAGGCAGAGCTGTCAGTTTCTTCATTATATATTGCAATGTAGTTTTAAATTATACATAGAGAAGTGGATAGGGTATAGACCTGACTTTCTATGCCTATACATGGAAATGTAACTCTCCAGCTTTAGAATGAGAATAAATAGGGCATACTTTATGTCTGACAGAATGTTCAGTTGACTGAACTATGTTCTGTATAATCTCTGATTTAATATTGTTTTACCTCTGTAGGCTTAATTAGAGAATTTTTCTTTCATTGGTATGGGAATAAAGATCAATAGTTTAAACAAGAAAAAAAAACTTTACCAAATTCTTAACTCCAAATTTTTCACTACACAAGAAAAGTAAACTATTTGTTTAAGCCACACTAAAGTATGTTTTATTGCAGCTGAGCACAATCCAGACTAAGCAGTTATATGCCATCTGTGCTTTAATCCAAGTAACTATGTTATATATTAAACCACATATGAATAATAGAGCTCTATGACATGCTTGCAAAGAAAGATATTTTTAGATTGATGGGAATTTATTATTCAACACATCTTATGTACAATTGTTAAATAATTTATAAATGTATGTAACTCAAACCCACAATTTTATCATAAGGTAGTGTCACATGAAACTATTACTTATAAAAAGATTATTTGAAAATATTTAATCAAATAATAATGAAAGAATATAAAATTAAAGTTTTGAAAGAAATAAGTAGGTCCTTACACCCATTTGGTGCCTACTGTCAAAAAAACCAAAAAGTAACAAGTGTTGTTGAAGATGCGGAGAAACTGGAATGCTTGCACACTGGTAATCAGAATGTAAAATGATGCAGCTACTATGAAAAACAGTATGGAGGCCATCACATTTTTTTAAAGAATTATTATAAGATCCAGCCATTCCACTCTGGAGTATATTCCCAAAGGAATTGAAAGCAGGATCTAGAAGAAATATTTATAAAGCAATGTTCATATTAGCACTATTCACAATGGCCAAAAGGTAGGAACAATCTACATGTCCACTGGCAGCTGAATGAATAAGCAAAATGTGGTATGCACATTCAATTATTAAGCCTTAAAAAGGAAGGGAAATCTGAAGCATACCACAACATGTATAAACCTCGAGGACATAGTGTTAAGTAAAATAATCCAGTCACAAAAAGACAAATTCTTTATGATTTGACTTATATGATCTAGAGTAATCAAATTCAGAGAGAGACAATGTTTTTGTACTTCTTGGGGTTAATAACTAACTTGATTGGCACATTTTTAATTTTCTATGTCTCTATCACTAATTATTTCCAATGAAATTATAACCCTAAGTAGTTGTCTCCACTTTATGTTACACGTTAGGTACTCAGTCATTCCTTCCTTTTCACTCCGTCATGGTAAAGCCCTCATGAAACCCTATTTTCCTTCTTCAATCTGTACTGTTTACTGTCTAAATTTGACAAACAGCTATTTTCCTGAGACTCTTCTTTGCCTCAGTGTGGTTAAACCCTGGTTCCAAGATTTCTTGCTAATTTCTTTTCTGGCTGATTCTATCATTCAATGCCTCAGATTATTCAGTTTCTTAAAAAGGGAAATTACACGTTTTTGAAAAATCTATGTTTATAAATAACGTCTTTTTGCGCTCATTATTTTTCAGAGGGGGAGGGCCAGGTATAGATTTTTAGATAACATTTTTGCTCAGAATTTTAAACAGAGTTTTATGTTGTTTTCTAGTATGCAGTGTTGTTAATAAGAAATCCTTTCCAATTTGAATTCCTGATCTTTGGTAAGTAACCTATTTTCTCTCTTTGTTTTGGTTTTGGACTCTGTGACCTTTTGTGTTGAATACTTTCTCATGTCTGGCAATCTTCATTGTCCTGTCATATAATGTTTGAAAGTAGTGTGCATGGGGAAAGCCACTCACCTGCTGTGCTTCACTGTGTGGTGACTATCTGAAGACTCAATTACATTGTCAGAGAATCCCAAATATTGGAATCTACAGTTTTTAAATTTTGTTTCAGCTGAGCCTGCTCAGTTTCTCCAAAGAAAGATCCTCTCATCTCCTTCCAAAGGGATAAACACTTGGCTGGACTTCAGTATTTTTTTTTAAAAGTTTTTAAAAAAATTATTTTATTTTATTTATTTTTGGCTGCGTTGGGTGTTTGTTGCTGCATGCGGGCTTTCTCTAGTTGCAGCGAGCAGGACCTACTCTTCATTGTGGTGCACAGGCTTCTCATTGTGCAGAGCATGGGCTCTAGGCACATGGGCTTCAGTAGCTGCAGCACTCCTGGCTCAGTAGTTGTGGCTCGCGGGCTGTACAGCACAGGCTCAGTAGTTGTGGCACACGGGCTTAGTTGCTCCACAGCATGCAGGAGCAACTAAGGGCTCAAACCTGTGTCCCCTGCTTTGGCAGGTGGATTCTTAACCACTGCACCACTAGGGAAGCTGCTGGACTTAAGTATTCTTAAAGCTTAATATTGCAAGAGGGTTGGAGGAATGAGTACTTTCACTTATTCCCCTGTTTCTATGCACTGCCTTTCCCCAGCTGTTCACTCTGTCTTAATTCCCTAGGACTGCAGTCTCTTTATTCCAATTTATGAATAGAAAATATATCAATATTTGTGGGAGGGGAGGTTCTTGTGCAGGAAGGGGACCTCAGGATATCACTACTTTTATGCAAGCCCTCACCTGTTTCCCATCTTTAGCCGTTGACTCACCTTGCCTTCATCATCATGCCTGCTGGCTCCAATCCCTGAGGCTTTCTGGGAATATGTGGCTTGAACTATCTTTTTTTATCACAAGTACCCCCGTGTGCAGGCTCTTGGTGTTTATTTTTTTCAGGAATGCTAAATCCCTTTATTTATTTCCACTACTTGTTGACAGTATTTATTCACTGTTGCCTCCTTTTTTACCGCATTAATCTCTTTGCTTTTACAGGTTTATACATACACTTTTTGTTGTTCTCACGTTAACAAAGTTTCAGTATGGGAGCAAAGGTAAATACTTTTGTCTAAACTGCCACGTGACAAACATTCTTTACATCGTATACAGGGCTAGTTAGGAAGGTCTAATGAGAAAAGAATACAAAAATATTATGTAAACTTCAAAATATTATAAAATCTAATGTTATTCCTACAAATATCATGCTCACCAGTTTAAAGCTTTATTTTCCTCTTTTACAAAAACCTAAAACCGTTGTTGAAATCCTGACACAGATCTGCCAGCACCTTGATCTTACACTTCCTAGCCTTCAGAACTGTAAGAAATAGTTATTTGTTGTAAGCCACCTGGTCTGTGGTACTTTTGTTATAGTAGTCAGAAATAAGATATCTGAAAACACATATTTTATAACTTACACTAAATACAGATATATATTAAAACTACAGATTTTACATTATGAATAAGTGAACAGTATAATATTTTAAACCTCAGCCAAAAAGAAAAAAAAAAAAAAAAACTAGAATAAGCTCAGGGGTCAGTGACAGGAGATCAGGATTCTATTCCTAACTTTGCCATTTCTCTGTATAGTTTTGATGAAAAATATTTCATCATTTGTGTTTAGTTTATTAATTTTTATAATAAGAGGACTGGAGTGTATGTGTGTGTGTATATATGTATCTGTGTATATACATATATATATATGTCTGTGTATATATATGCCCTCTTAGTTTCCTTATAGGACCAACATTCCATTTATCTATCATGTCTTGAAATTTTCAGATGATTAAGGTGAGTATACATGAGGATGATAACAGTATTGAGAATACTGGATTCATCTAGAGATTTGCCTAAATTATCCAATCATAATGCTTTTATTAAATGGTAGGTAATACAACTCAGCCCAGAAATAAATTTAGCTTTATGTGCTTTATACTCATACTATAATACTGATTTCCTCCCAAAGTTCATCTCTTGAGTCTCCTGAATCCCTTGGCTTCCTCCTGTCATTTTCCTACAGCTTCTTAAGCCCTTTTATTCTAATAGATGCTCTTTGCCTTAGAGAGAAACTTGGACTGCATATTAAGGTTAGAGTAAATCTCCCACTGCTGTGCGTGAGTTAATAACTAGAATAGGAAAAAAGACATTTCAACTGAATATACTCTAGGCAACACTAAAAACCTGGATAGAGGCCTTTTACATATTAGCCCTTTTTGAGAAAGTTGAGTGGTTTTTTGGTTTGTTTGCTTGTTTGTTTTATGAAAAAGGAAAATGACATATCTACCTATCATGATGTTTCTTTAGGACGTGGATAGAGACAATCATTGGACCCATTAGTTCTCTACACTTACCTAAAATTAAGTAATGCTGAACACTTTACAGAAAATGTGAGCCATTAACTAAATGTAAAAGTAAATTTAAAATTTTCTTACCAGGTAGGAGACAGCTAAATATGCAAGTATCTCAATGGCTTCTTAAGTGATGGGGAAGATGGGATGTATGAAGGACACCAACTCAAGTCTCACAGCTCTAAAAAGGATGAAGAATCAACCAGAGTTAGAATATTTAACTCTAATTTCCAATTTTTTTTCTAAAATATTTAATGCAAACTAATACTATGTGAGTTGTCTGTTAGGGAAGAAATTAAATAAAAGTCCTGACTTTCACTAAGGTATAAGCAGGACAACAAAAATGAAATACAATATGATTCCTAAATTTAATTAATTTAGCAAAGCAGGAGCTCAGAGCCAGCAGAAACCATGAAAATGCTAGAGTCAGAGAATATGAAGCACAATCTTTGAGAGGACACTGCTCTGTAGGGATGCAAAAACACATCTTAAATATTAAGGGCCAAAGAGACCCTACCTGGCATCTGGTTATAAGTGCAAGACTTCTGTTGTAAAAGCATTTTCCAAGGTGTTTTAAGGAACTGAGAATCCTGAGATAAAGTTAAGTGTTGGATATTAGTCTGACTGTCATTTTGCTTCCAAAGGGATGCTAAAATTTAGTTATTTTTTGGTGAAAGTATTCATCTTTTCTCTAATCCAAAATACTTTTATTTGTTCAGACTCAGATGTACTTTTAGAAACAGTGGGAAAAATAGTAATGCTGAATATTTTAGAAAAATGTGAGTCATTAAAAGTGAAAAGATATTAAAATTTTATTTCAGTGGTAAGATTGTAATCTTATTAGAGGAGAATGGTAAGACTGCAGTTGATGCTGGGAATGAGGCTCATAAGTCCAAGCTATCGAGTTTGGAAATACCAGCCTGGGACAGTGCAGTCTTGGAATATTTGAAAGTAAATTGTTCCAAACATTCAAATATTTGAAAGTCATCATGAATTTTAGTGATCTGTTCTTCCTGAAAGGAAAACTCCTACTATTGGTAGAATAAAGAAACTGGTTGAAGAATAGCTCATTGCTTAGTTATACAAGTATTATCAGTTTGTTGACTATATTTCTTAAATCTGAACTTGTTTTGCATTTAATAATTATGGTCGATATAATATTAAATGTTCTCTCAGCTATATACTTACATTTTGGTAACTTGGTTTACACGGATTCACTGGAGATAATTTCGTTATGTTATCATTGTTTTATTTAGACTGAGACTGTTTATAGGTCATACCTATATTTTCCACACAACCATGTTCCTTAAATGCACTGCATAAGCAGAAGTCCATTCAAGGAAACGGAGTCTCCCTTTCCTTTAGGCACAAACAACCTCGAGGAGCTAATCTCTTGAACATCTTCACTCTCACTGAAAGGACTGCACAGTCAAAATTCCCTCCTGGTTAGGAAAAGGGAAACAAAACCACGGTGTCTCTTCCTTCCTGATCCAAAAAACCCTCTTCTTCCCCTCTCCTAGATTTATAGTAGTACGATAGAGGAGAGGGCTAGAGTGATAATTAGAGGTCACAGAACCAGCTCGTTCACCTATTAATATGCTCTCTTTTCTCAAGATTCCTTTATAATGAAGCTTTCTTGACTCCTCTCAATCTTTAACTTGCATTTCCAGGTGCCAATGCTGGGTAAACCGTAAAAGTCCACTCAACATCTTATCCCTCCTTCACAGAGGAATTGTAACTTTTTGATAGAATATGCTGCTAGTTCATTAACATTTATTTTAAATATTGCTCATAAATAGACAATATGTGAAATTCAATTACTATCATATATTAATTAAACATATGATATAGTAGATATTCCAGCGTTTTGGAAACTACAACCGTTTTAAAAGATAAAAATAGCCAAAATGTTAGGGAAACCACTGACCCAAACTGCCCACCCTGGCGAGGCACCATAGTAACCACCTGCATGAGTTACCTTACAACAGGAGGTCCTGGTAAGGAATGCGGAACTAACAAGCTGCTACAAACCAAAGAATTCGGGAATGGTCAAAAGGAGAGAGGAGACACCAGTCCATATGTCCTACCAACCTCCCAGAATTCTTCTCACTGGAATCCATCTTGGCTGAGTGATGCGCATGCCACCAGGAAGGACCCTGACTCAGAGTGACTGGCCAGAGACAACCCGGAAACTAACCCCATCACCATAAAACCCGAGACTGCGAGCCACGTGGCAGAGCAGTCCTCCTGGGTTCCCTTACCCTGGTGCTCTCCACCCAGGTGCCCCTTCCCAATAAAGTCTCTTGTTTGTCAGCATGTGTCTCCTCAGATAATTCATTTACAAGTGTTAGACGAAAGCCCCCTCTCAGGCCCTGGAATGGGTCCCCCTTCCTGCAATACAAATTCCCTTAGAGAATTCTCTTTTCTTCCTTTTTCTCCTTCTGTGCTAGCTACCCTTAATTCTTCTCACACACACAGACATACACACTTTAACCCAAATACAGGACTCCACACTGTTTTCTACTTTTTTGTTAGAAAAAAAGAAACTACTGCCAAAGGACACAAAGTAAAATATATTGTCAAAGAACTATTTCTGTAAAGACTGATTCCTCCAGAGATGTATTTTAGCAGCAGTTATACTAGGAAGAAGGCATTAGTATAAAAAAGTCACTTTTAAATTTGGAGATGTTAAAAAGAGAATATATATTCAGAAGATATTAAACTTACGTAGGTTGATTCGGGTTTCTATAAGATCTAAAACTGATGCTTTTTTGATTGGGGTCTCCATGTTTCATTAGTGTGGAGACCAATCTTATGAAGATTAACCTTAAATATTAAAGCATATTTCTTTTACTCTATTATTATATATATATTCAGGAAATTCTGACTGGAACTTCAGATTTTATGTTAAAATATTTTCTCCAATTATCTAGAGGTACTAAATCAGAACCAGCTGAAATTCACAATTTCACAAGTTTAACTCAAATTTTACTGGCTCTAAATATGATTTAAAAGTAACTATAGGGTTTCAGCTCTTTTTTATTTTGTGTAAAGAGATGCCATAAACATAACTGACACTTTTTATCTAGCAATCAAAACAACATACTTCAAACTATCCTCATGAAGAAGGACTGAGTTGAATAAGTTTTCAGGACAAAGTAATATTAAAAAATCCCATTTACCCATCTCACAATCTGTACGAGGAACTAAACAATTTACCTGCTAGATGACTCATTTTATTGATAAGTATCTCCCTACAATAGAGCATTATTATTGTAGTATTTGCTATGGAGGAAGATACTGAATATATACTTTGTTTTTTTCTCAGACATCACTAATGGAAAGAATTAAAAATTTTACATACCTAAGTATGTATAGATGTATATTTATACATATGTACATGCATGTGTATTTACACATACCTGTGTATGTGTTTACATATATATATAAATATGTATGTTTGTGTATATATATGTGTGTGTATGTATATAATCAGAAACATTCACTGATAAGCTTGCCCAATTCTGACCATATAGAGTAATACCTCTATGGATTTTATTATTATTATTTTTTTACCTCTATGTATTTTAAACCAGATGTCAGTGAACTTTTCATCCAAAGGCCCATATCATAAATATTCTAAGCTTTGCAGGCCATTTGGTTTCTGCGGCAACTATTGAACTCTGCCATTGTAGCATAAAAGCAGCCATAGACAGTACATAAATGAATGAATTAGCTGCACTGCAATAAAATGTTATTTACAAAAACCGGTGGTGGGCTGGATTTGGCCTTGTACTAGTATCCTAGAGCTACCAAAAAAATTTCCATTTGGTGGCTTAAAACAATGGGTTATGTTCTCACAGTTCTGGAGCCTAGAGGTCTGAAATCAAGGTGTCAGTCATTAGGGTTGACTCCTTCTGGGCACTCTGAAACAGAATTGGTTCCACGCCTCTCTCCTAGCTTCTAGTGATTGCTGGCAATCCTCTGGGTTTCCTTGTAGATTTCTCTCTCCAATCTCAATCTCCACTGTCACATGGTGTTCTCCCTGTGTCTCTTCTCTTCTTATAAAGATACCACTCACATTATTAGATTAGGGCCCACTCTAGTAGAAACCCTATTTCCAAACAGGATCACATTCACAAGTACCACGGGTTAGGACTCCAACACATCTTTCTGGGGAACATAATTCAACCCATAACAATTCCCTGGGCTATAGTTTCCTAACCCGTGGTTTAAATAATATATAGTTTAGGATGACTGTTAAGAGATAGATAATAGCAGAGGAAGATAAATGTATAAGATGACCTTCCAAATACATTTTCCATGAAAATATTTCATTGCACCTTTTTTTTAATCCAGAGCTAATAACTTCATGATTTGTCTGGTTACCTACTGTTGTATAAAAAATCACCCCAAAATGTAGCAGCTCAAAAAAATGACCATTTATTTATTCTTACGATTCTATGGGTTGACAAGGTAGTTCTTAAACTTCTCTTGGTTTCAGGCACTGGATATTTAAAAATGGACTCACTCACCTAGTTGGCACTTGGTGCTAGTTGCTAATTAAAAGTTCAACTTAGATAGCCAGAAGCTTCAGTTCTCTAACATGTCAGCCTCTTCATGAGGCTGCTTGGGTTTACTCAGAGGGAGATATATAGGTTCCAAGAAGGAGTGTTCCAAGATGCAAAGGCAGAACCTGTGGTTGTCTTAAAATTCAGCCTTGAAAGTTACACAGCATCCCTTCCACAATATACTATCTGTCAAAATATGTCAAAAGGTCAGCTCATAAACAAGGAAAGAAGAAACATTCTCCTTCATTTGATGGGCTATGTTATACCTCAAAATAGAATGTGGGGTGGAAAATATGCTGACCAATCTGTAGTAGATATTCCTCATATTCAGTGTTGATATATTTTGTATAAATAGAAGTACTGTTATAATCTTCCTGCAACTAGACATCTTGTGTTTGGAAGTGGTTTACTTATTTTTGATAGAATAAATTAATAAATATATATATTGTGAGCACTCTGCATATTGTTTGTATATGTACAATATTTTTAGATGCATAAGCAAAAATGTGTATTCTTCTATTATTTCCCACTACCTGCCAATCTGTCTTCTTCCACATGCAGACTTCTTTGCATATATTACAATGTTAGACTATTTAATACTTATTACATAATGAAAGAAATGCTACCATAGAAAATAGACAAAATTGACTTTTAAGTTTCAAAAGTCTTTGTCCTTAAAGGGAACTTGGAAACTTGGAGTATGAGGACATAGAACAAATTATCCCTTCAAAAAACCAATTATAACTCAGAGGAAGGTTTCCAGCTGTCAAAGCTACAAAGAGATTTCTAAGGCTGAGAGTTTAGCTTAGATGATTAAGTTATTTAATACTTTAATATTACATGGTACCCAGGGTTATATCACACACTCAATAAACATGTGATAAATTAATTAACTTTCCTCCAGGAAATTTGGAGAAATAAGAAATCTATAGTAAAATTTGCAAAGTGTAGACTCAAAGAGAGAAATGTAAAAATTAACCCAAAACACCATATGTGCCCATACTGATCTGGAAATTTTAGGCAAAAGTACAATGCATTGATTTGAATTGCATGGAACAGTGTTTCTTATATCTGTTTTTTCTTACCTCCACAAAATCCTTGAGCCTTTATATTTGTTTAATTTTTTATATTGTAATATTAATCTAAAAATTAATATAAGCACATTCTGAATCATCTGGATAATCACCCTAAAACTGAATACTCAATTTTATTTTATTGACCAAAATTTTGTGTTTTCAACTGTCATTTGACATCATTTTACTGCGCAGTGTATGAATAAAAAATTGCAGTATTTTAATAGAGATATATAAAGGAACGATTGAGAAATCATACTGCAAGTTAGTAAAGATGTGTCAAATTCAAAAGAACTTGTGTTACTGTACTCTAGACTATACTATATATATCTTCCAAGCAAACGTAGTGTATGAGCACAATGTTTCTTTGAAGTAAGTTTATTAATAAGTACAGTTGTAAATCAACAGAGAAAATTTTTCCAATTTTTTTTCAGAATTATATTTCTGGCATGTGTTAGTAAACAGATTGAAGATAATGGACCTCAATTTAAAATTATCTTTTAAAATCGAAGTAATAATTTTCTGAATTATGTATGATCCATGTCCTAAGAACAAAAGCAGCAAGTCTATAAGGGAAACACAAAATATAAAATTCATACTTTACTACTAAACTGATATAATTCTTAAGCATCTATACAATTTTAAATTATTTTAAATCTATTAAATTGATGTTTTAATTTAAACTGTATTGGTTTGTTAAAGTTTTATGTATGTTGCAAATATTATGGTTTGTATTAATATATTAAAAATCGAGGTAGAATATCTCATTCCATATTGTAAATGTTTCTATAGTATAAATTTTTTTTAACTATTTAATTCAGTACTGGTAGTCCTCATGATTTTTTTTCTTGAGAACATTTCAAGTTTGAGATAAAACCATTCTAGACGATTTCAACTATTGACATTATTTAGCCTTTGTAATTCGTTTTCTCCTCTTAATTTCAGGTACACATATTGCTACGCTCATCTCCCAAATTTGTGTAAGTAATTAGACAAGAATTGAGCTATTTGTTAAACATCTTATTACAATTATGCCAATAACTAAATTGCCACTCAAAGTTGGCAAGCTATATGCACTCGTATGTTGGGATGTTAGTATTCTGTTCTATTTGGGAAACCATATTAACAAAGAAGATACTGTTATGTGGAGACTATTAATTGCCTTGATCACATGAATGATGGATGGTTACTTTTGGATGTGTTAAAATATTGATACCTTTGTAAAAAGACCAAAGTCATTCATTTTATTTAATTGCTTATTAATTTTTATTCTCAGTAATGTTAGTCATGTAGTAAGTAAAATGTCAGATTTTCCGGAATCTTTGACTAGATACTTGACCTTTATTCATTAATGGCTTTCAAGCTTACTGGTTCAAATTACTATCATATTAAGAATCCAAAGAGCTTCACTAACTATCATTACATTGAAATTAAATGCTGTATGATTTATGTAAAGACATTCAAAAGGAGAAAATATTATATATTTTTTTCTCCTAAAAGCAATTTCTGTGAAATAGTTAATAGCATTCCAGTTGGTTTGCTGACAATACAGATACAATTACTGCTTTAAAAAAGAAAAAAAAAAAAGAATGGAATCTACATGTTCTTAAATATTTAACAAAAGCCTGTCATATTAGTGATGTTTGCTATTCAAAAATGATTGATAATTGCATACTGGCTTTAAATTGTGTTTTGGAACACCATGAAACCGTGCTCACTGCTATGTATTTGTTCCACAGAAAAATAAATCTTTCAACAAAAGAGCAGAAAAAAAGACTACTATGTGACATGATTTTTCTAAAGTCACATAAATTTTAACTATAATATTATATTCAAATTTGTGTGATAAGACATATACTTAACACCTTTTTGAAATAATCTGTACCATCTATTTGTGTATCTGGTACTATTACAATATATGATCAATGGCATATAGCAGTAAGACTCCACAGTTCCTTATGCTAGCAGTTCTAAAACATTTCGTTTTCAGGACCACTTTATACTCTTAAAAGTTGAGGGCCCCAACAAACTTTAGTTATTTAGGTATGTGTGTATCTTTTTCACATATATTCACATACATATTTTTCATATTAAAAATAAAAACAGAAATTTAAATGTATTAATATGTATTGAGTTTATTAATTACTAATTGAATAATGATAGTAAATACACTGCTGTTAATCAATTTTTAAATTTAAGAAAAATAAATGTATATGTGCAAACTACTTTTTCTATATGTCCACTATGACTGATATACAAAAGTCTTATGTATTTATCGTATGCAACTTGATGAGTTTATAGATAATATACATTTGTGAAGCCATCACCACGAAAACATATATTTCATCTCCAAAATTTTCCTCCTATCTACTTTATTTACTATTATTATCCAATGATAATTTAACAAAAGATTTACCCTCTTAGCAATTTTTAATGTGTACAATATTAACTGTAAGCACTATGTTGTACAGTAGATTTCTAAGATGTATTTTTCTTGCATAACCAAAACTTTGCACCATTTGACTAATACCTTCTCATTTCCCCTGTCCCATCCCAGCCCCTAGCAACCACCATTCCATTTTTTGCTTTTATGAGTTTGACATTTTTAGATCCTTCACATATGTGGTATCAAGCACTGTCATTCTGTTCCTGGTTTATATTACTTAGTATAATATTCTCCAGTTTCATCCATGGTGTTGCAAATGGCAGGATTTCTTTCTTTTTTAAGGCTGAATAATATTCCATTACATATATGCATATTTATGTACATTTTCTTTAACCATTCATTCACCAGTGGGCATTTAGGTTACTTCCATATCTTGACCATTGTGAATAACGCTGCAATGAGTAGGAGAGTGCAGGTGTCTCTTTGAGATCCTGATTTCAATTTCTTTGGATATATACTCAGGAGATTGCTGGATCATATAGTAGTTATCTTTTTAATATTTGGAGGATTCACCATACTGCTTCCCATAGCTGCACCGATTAACATTCCCACCAACAATGCTTGAGGGTTCCCTTTACTTCCACATCCTTGCCAACAGTTATATTTCATTTTTTTTAGGACATCCATCCTAACTGGTGTAAGATGATATCTCATTGTAATTTTGATTTGCATTTCCTTGATAATTGATGATTTTGAGCATCTTTTCATATACCTGTTGGCCATCTGTATGTCTTCTTTGTAGAAATATCTATTCAGGCCCTTGCCCATTTTTAAAGTAGGTATTTGGTTTTTGGCTGTTGGGTTGTAGAAGTTCCCTATATATTTTGGATAACTCTTTATCAGATATAAGTTTGCAAACATTTTCTACCATTCCACAGGTTGGCGTTCATTGTGGTTTCCTCTGCTATACAGAAGTTTTTTAATTTGATGTAGTCCTACTTATCTATTTTTGTTTTTGATGCCTATGTTTTTGGTTTCATATCATTACTAAAACCAATGTCAAGAACCTTTCCCATGTTTTCATCTAAAAGGTTTATGGTTTCAGGTCTTGCTTTTAAGTATTTTGAGTTGATTTTTGTGTATGGTGACCAGATAAAGGTCTAAGTTCATTTTTTTGCATGGATATGCATTCTTTTGTTGATATCCAGTTTTCTCAACACCATTTATTGAAGAGATTATTCTTTCCCTATTGTGTATTCTTGTATCAACTTTTAAAAATCTTTGTGGAACATCTGTTGACTGTATATGCATGGGTTTATTTCTGGGCTCTCTATTCTGTTCCATTGGTCTCTGTCGGTTTTTATGCCAATACCACAGTATTTTGATTACTATAGCTTTGTAATATATTTTGAAACCAGGAAGTGCGATGCCTCTAACTTTGTTCTTGCTTAAAATTATTTTGGCTCTTATGGGTCTTTTGTGGTTCCTATTAAATTTTAGAATTGTTATTTCTATGTCTGTAAAAAATGCCATTGGAATTTGATAGAAATTGCACTGAATCTGGAGATCACTTTTGTTAATATGGACATCTAGTTTTCCATGAACTAAGCAGCTAATATAGCTCACAACTCAAACAAACACACAAGTGCTTTACTAGATCCAACCATCATTTTGGGGCATGAATAATAAGTGCATTATGTGTACTTCTCATTTCATCACTCACTCAGAACATTCTTTCGTGAAGCTAGCAATTATCCTTTTGTTTTATTCTGTGTGGGTTTGGCACTGAAGAATGCAACTACTACTAAGTTGGATGCCATCTTTAAGACAGTCAGCTTTCTAATTCAAGAGCAATAATTATACTTTAATATATTTAATTATTCTTCAACAATATTTCTCTCAGCAATATATTATACTTTTGAATGTACAGATTAAGAAGATATTTTCTAAAATTTATTCCTAAGTAGTTTATGGCTTCTAGTGATGTTTAATTGGTATTTCTATGACATTTCATTTTTTACATACACAATCATTTTATCTGTAAAATATTAAAAAACTTGTTTTTAAATTTTATGTTTTTCACCTATCTTTAGCACTTTATTACAGTATCTGGGAACTCTAGCACATGATTTGATACAATTGCTGATATCAGATATATTTTTATTCCTGATTCAGGAAAAACTATCAATAAATCATATTAATATATATTCTCAAGGTTTTTGTTATAATTTAAAACATTAAGAAAATTATCCTCCATCCTTATTTTTCCATTTCTGTAAAACTTCAAATCAGTGTTAAAATTTGTCAAAAATATTTTCTGGATCTATTAAGATGTCAACTTTAATTTTTATTTTTTTCCTGTGTTAATGCAGTGAATGAGTATACTAGGTATGATTTTTGAATGCTATTCACTTCACAAAAACACTCGTCAAAGACCTATTGTTTTATACCTCTAATTTGTTTTGATAATATTTTGATTAGAAGTTTTGCATCTATGTTCATGAAAAAAATGGATTTTTAATAATTCTCTGTGGTAAAATCATTGTAAAATTTTTAAAGTTATAGTTGCTTCATATAACTAGTTGGAAAGTGTTCAGTTTCTATTCTTTGGAAAAATTATTTTAAATTGATATAAAATGTGCCTTAAATACTTAGAAGTATTCACTATTGATGGTATCTAGGCCAGTATATAGTTATTTTCAGTGAATTTTATATGTGCAGTCAAGAATGTATTCTGTCATTTTTTTTCCTAAAGTGCAATGTTCTTTGTATTTCCATTAGGTCACTTTGATCAAATGTTTTTTTCAATTCTTTTATACCTTGACTGAGGTATCATCTGCTTGCTTTGTTAACTACTGAGAGATGTTAAAGCTTCCCAATATGATTATAGATTTTTTTATTTCTCTTTTAGTTCTGTCAATTTTGCTATATATTTTTCTAGCTTCACTGAGATATGAGTTATATACAATAAACTGTACCAATTTAAAGTGTACAATTTGATATTATTTGACATGTGTATACGGCTACAAAACCATCACCAAAATCAAGATCATGAACACATAGCTCACCCCCCATATCTTCTCTTGTTCCTTTGTGATCTCTATCTCTCACCTCTCCTCATCTCCCCAGTCCAATTCTGCAAGCAACCACCCAACTGCTTTCTGTCACTATAGATTTCTTTGCAATTTACTAGAGATTTATATAAAATAAATCATATCATGATATATACTCTTTTATATAAAAGAGGTATAAACAGTTTATAATTCATTTAGTCATACAAACTTAAAATTATGCCACTGATTTTAGTTATTTGCTAGAATTCTTTTACTAATATCTTAAATATACATTTTTTTATTTTATAACTTCAAATTTAATTTAACTTGTCATAAATCATCCTACCAAAAGCTGAAAGAACTCTCCAAAATATGTGTATGTACACTTTACAGAAAATATTTTCTTTATACATGATATTCTTAGGAAATTATTACATATGGGCATAATTCATCATATCACTTATCATCGTGAGATTTAAAGACAAATTAAAACTGAAATATAAGAAAACTATGAGGGTTATTTTCCTTTAACTTTAAGCACTTTTCTAAAGAATTATTTTCTTCTCAGTAAGAAAACATTTTTTTTAAGTTCTTAATTCTTTGTGAATAAAGAATTTGTGAAGAAAAACTGGAAACAGTGATGATAACAGTACTGGAAATATAAACCCCTGTACTCTATTTTCAGCATAGATTAGACTGCAAATCCACTACTTTAGTTGCAATTTTACCTTTTATAATTGGGACTTGGAGAACACTTCACTTATCTTTAAATTAAATGCACAACAAAGGATTTTTTTCTTTTTCCAGAATTTCTTACATGGAGTGTACTTTATTATGCTTTTTAATGTCCTATCTGTCCTCTAAAGTTTTTATATCAAGGTTAAGTTGAATACTTTTGTAAAAATGTTGGTTTATGTGGTGAAACTGAATCCACACTAGTAAACAATAAAGCCAAAATAAATTTCATAAAATGAACTGGTTCAAGATATGAACATATGAGTAAAACTCTTCATCAGTAAAGAAAAGAAAATTTAAACTAACATAAAATACAAATGGTTTTTGGAAGCAGAATTTAAAGCAAACTAAGGTAATGTTTATTCAAATAATGAGTTTTTTAAATGGGTCAACTGAATACTATTGTAAATTGTACAGAAAGTTTCTAAAGTTTCACAGGAAATGTCAACTTATTGACAATCACTAAATTAATTTGTCTACTTTATGCCTGGACTTGAATTGTTCAATTAAGTAATTTGAATGAATGAGCCAGCATCTGGTCAATGAGGAACTGAAGGTTAGACGTGATGTTTAGAGGAGTGGCTTTACTTGAGCATCCTTTCCAATAACCACTGAAAATGCAGCTTTGTTTAAGTACTAGAAACTGTTCTCTGAAATCAATGGCCTAGTGATGAAACTGTCACAAGATTTAAGGGATCCATAATCATATCAGAAGTAATTATTCCACCTTAATGACTCTTCCCAACCAACTTCTCCTTCTAGTGACTGCATTTTAGGGTCATGGAAGAAAAATTATGTTCATACATGCATATTTTGCATGGGTTAATTTGTTTTATACTATATGAGGAGTAAAGTGAAGAGAAGACATTATTATTTTTTAGACATTTAGGCAATTCATAGAATGAGAAAAAATGCAACACAGGTGCTAAGACAAAACAATCACAAGTGTGTAAATGAAAATGCATTCTTTGAAACTACTAATATTCCGGCCTGTAAAACTCTTAAAAAGTTGCTTTACAAACTGTTTCTCTCTTAAATAATTTCACTGTTACCTCTCTCCAAAGGGTATTTACATTTTAAGTACCTTCTATAATTATGTAAGAATGTGTTTGCATCCTATAATCATCAAGGGGGATATGTAGAAACATAGCTATTGAGTTGCAAGAGTTTCTTAATGTAAATCTGAGCAACACAAATTGTAATAGGAGTGAGGGGAGCTTCCATGGCTCACAATAAAAGCTCATGTGTATGTAGAAAATGAATAAAATGTCCATGATGTTTTAAATATGAACTATTTCAAAACACAATGATTTCTGTTAAATATGAACTATATGACTACATCCCCAATCCTCCATTCCATCTGGGAAATCCAACAGAGATTTAAATATCATTAACACAAATTTTAATTAGGAGAAAAGTCATAAGGCTTAAGAGGTGCCCATCATATTCTGGTGTCTAACTTTGTTTCTTAATAGTTATTGACTCTTTCTATCATTATTTAGTAATGAGTTAATTTGACCTTAAAATAAATATTCTAATAAATAATTTTCAACTACTAGATCCTAGGAAAATAAATTTTAAAAATATGACAAAATCCCTGACTTCACTGAGATTTCATAAATAAGAAAACAAATATATAGTACCATTTTAAATAGTTTTATATTCAGTAGGAGAATCACAGCAGGATAAGGGGTATGGAACTGTAGATGACAAAGTATAGTACTTCAGTGATGGTAGGGACTGAATATTTGTGTTTTCCTAAATCCATATGTTGAAGTCCTAACCTCCAGTGTAGCTGTATTTGGAGATGGGGCCTCAAAGGATGTAATCAAGGTTAAATGAAGTCATTAGGGTGGGGTCTTGATTCAAAAGAATTACTGTCATTATGAGACACCAGACAATTTGTGAGTTCTCTCTCTCTCTCTCTCTCTCTCTCTCTCTGTGCAGGCACTGAGGAAAGGCCCTGTGAGGACACAGAAGGAAGGCAATGATCTACAAGTCATGAAGAGATTCCACACTAGAAATTGGATTTGCCGGTATCTTTAATCTGGACTTTCCAGACTCCAGGACTGTGAGAAAATATGTTGTTTAAATATGTTGTTCTGTTGTTTAAGCCATCCAGTCTTGTGGTATTCTGTTTTTGCAGCCTGGGCAGACTAAGACAAGTGGTAAGAAGACCTCTCTCTGAGATAAACATTATGTATATTTCTTATATGAATAAAGATATAATAATGTGAAGAAATGATCCAGTTAGGAGATGAGGAAGTTGGGCAGAATTTCATGTAAAGGAGACAATAATGGTAAGGTTTTAAAGCATGAATCAGATTGGTAGGTTTGACAGAGATTAAGAAGTGCCATGCAGCTCATCTGGAATGTACCAGGGAAACAAGGGCGGAAATTAGAAAAACTGGCAGGGATCAAATCATATAAGATCTACCTTCTAAAAACATTACAAGGATTTAGTATTTGATTCCAAGGATGATGTGAAGCTCTTGGAATGATCTGAACACAGTAGAGACATGATGAGTTTGTTTTTGGAAGATCACTATAGCAGTTGTAATTATGAATAGGCTTGTGTGGATTCAAGGAGACTGAATTCTGAAATATCAGGTTGGCCAAAAAGTTTGTTTGGGTTTTTTGTCACATCTTATGCAAAAATCCGAATGAACTTTTTGGCCAATCCAAAACTTCACATCATCTTAAATATTCCATTAGGCCAAGTGGCAGAAGAAATAATTGAAACTCATTTGAGCAGAATGTTGAGATTTATGGAGAAAGAGCAGTGGTGTCTTAAGTTAATAAGAAGTCTTTCTAGCATATTTTAAAGATAAAAACCTAATGTATCAACTTTAATGAATAATTTGTTCTGAATTCAGTGCTGTATCCAGTGTTAAGGCAGAGAACAAAGATACATATAGAGATATTTAATACATATCTATATATCTCTATAAACATATATATGTAATTTTATAATAAAATATATATGTAGTGGAGAGAGATAAATAAATCACATAATTATGTATTTATTTTATGGATACATCCATAAAAATGGTATTATGACTTGGATAACATGACTTTAGGAGATATAAGATCTTAGATTTCTGCAGTATAATGAAAGGTTTATTCCACAGAAATAGGAGAGAGAGAGAAATCCTCAATTCTAAACTTTTTAGAAATAGCATCAGGACATAAGAAAGCTATTAGCAGATAAAAAAGAAAAAGTGGATGAAAACTCTGAGTAACGAAAACTTAAAGTGAATTACTTTCTTTAATACAATGTGATTTTTAAAAATATTAATTTATCAATGAAGGGAAAAGGATAACCACCAGCTTTCTGAAATTCATTTGAACATGATGAGCTCACCACAGACCTAAGAAGATCTATATTCATTTTCAAGTGTATAAGTAATAGGAAATAGGTAATGACACAGTTAAACAATGAAAAATATCTTGTCTAATTGAATATAGATTTAATTCTTCAACGGAAAAGGAAGACAGATGGCATTATTAAAACAGATGAGGATGTATTTTAGACACAGAAATCAAAACAGAAAGTCCTTCGCAAAAGGAGGCTAGATAAACTTGTTCAGACACTACAAACAGGAATGTGTTGCAAAAACTCTTTACGTATTACAAATTCTTCAGTGTCTTATGAAGAAGACTGCTTGCACCAGTAACCTTTCTTCATACCCATTTAAGAGTTGATGACAATTTGTCCTTGAAATGTTCATATCTTTCAGAAGAGCCTAGGATATACCACAGTAACAAATTCACACTCTCATCTCAATAGCTTACATGAAAAATAATCTCACTCAGGGTTCACGCCAGTGCAAGGACTCTACATAAGCACCCAGGGATCCAGACTCATAGAATCTCCACAAACACTAACTGTACAATTTTAAATGTATGCTATTCTCCACTTAAAGTTTATCTCAGTGTTAAATAAGTAGGAATTTATAAATATTCATAGAAATGACAAATTATATGAGAGATCAGTAAATTATCCAGCTATATGATGCTCTCTGACTGCTTATTGTGTACAGTTTACTCAAGGCCTGGTCATAGACCTTTTAGACTGATGGAAGCACCAACTTGATTTTGCCTGTCTTCTTCCTTTTAGGCTGGTAATTGGCTGATAACTTAGTTTTGATTTTTCAAAAGGCATTTTTGGTACATAGGTCTTTTTACAGAGATGAATAAAAACTTGATTAATCTGAAGAATAAAAGAGGATAACTTCTATCAAAATATTTATAAATTGTTAGGAAGACTAGAGTTGTTACCCTATCATTATAAATGGCATAATGCAATAATTTCACCACACTGACCAAAAGCAAGGTTCGTATGACTCACACAGTTGGTATGGAGTAATCAAAACTACCTCGGATACAAAAAGAAAATTTATAAGTGAATCAATTATAGTATCCAATATTAAGTCAACCCCATATCATTTGCAGGATTGTTCTGAGAAAACATTTCATAAAGGAAGTGAGTGTGATGTTTTCTGACCTTGAAGGAGTTAAAAAAGAGAAACTATCCTGATGGCCTTAAGCCAACTCATCCTCAGCCCTATACTTTGGTTACAGGTAGTCCTATTTAGGGGGTACAATTATTTATTCAAGAGAGTTTAAATCCATCTATTTCTTGGGCTGATAGAAGGAATAGCTATAATTCAGGGAAAAAAAAAATCCAACCATTTTTTCTAAAAAAATTATATATATTAAGTAAATATGTTTAAAAGAAACAAATATGCATACATAGAGAAAAAAGTAATACATATATTGATTAACCATAACTTCCTTCTCAATGCTTTAAAAATACAAATTCTTAATTTATAATGTAAATCTTACACAAATATTTGAGCTGCACATTACTTGAAATATATGGGCTATAGGTTATAAGTGTTATGTATTGCTCAGAATCCTTTATAATTCTTATCACTTTGTGTATGTAAGTAAAACTTATTTATTGGAAGTTAACCCTCTTCGAGAATTGTTTCTCAGTTGTTCCTTATCTGAAAACGAATAAGTTTCTCTCAATATACTTGGAGACGGCTGGATTCAGAAAGAATCACTCACGTTAGCCAAACTTACGTAAGATGAATGAATTATTCAGAATATCAACTTCCTGAATGTAAATGAGAAACAGAACTATTAAAAAGATTGGATCATTCATACCTTTCTTAGGAGATAAGGTAGTAATGTCATATTTTGCTTTTCAGTATTCCCTAGACATAGTATATGATAGCATGTTCATATTCTAGATTCTAATAAAGGCCATTTAGCATATTTTCCTAAATTTTAGTTGATAAAAATATATTTGGGATTTTAATGTCAATTTGGAAATATAATTTAAAAATAAATTATATATATACATATAATCAATTAGACAAACGGATATTAAATTATAAATTACAATTTTTGTTTGCTTATTTGAAAATAAATATGAATATGGGTATTAAGACTGACATGTAATTGTGTCATTTCTCTTGATTATTCATCACTTAAAATTACCTTCCAACTTGCATATTTTCTCATAATATTTTAAAATATATTTAGTGTTCATCAGATTTTTTTAAGCATAAAGTAAGCTGAAGGATGTTCATTAACAAGGAATTCTATTACATCGTTACACCCACAAAACTACCAGGTATTAGTCATAATTACTGGCATGGGGTTACAATTTTGAATAAAACCAAATGTTTAATTTCAAGTAGTGCACATTCTATTGGAGAAGATGGACAATAAGCAAGAAAGTATATAAAATATCTCGACATGTAATGTTAAGTTCCATTCTCTTTACAAAGAAAATAAAGTGGGATAAGGTCACTAGAGAATGACTGATGACTGTGAAAAGGGTTGTTTTTTATCCCAGCAGTGGTCAAGAAATGTCATTCTATTAACATGACATTCAGTGGAGACAAGAAGAAAGTAAAAAAAATTAGACATGCAGCTATCTAGGGGAAAAGGTAAAAGACAATGATAATAAATGGTCTCCAATGATAGAAAAAGCACACTGTTAAATGGATGTATAATAAATTATTTGACAGTTCTGTTACACAAAAATATGGATATTTAAAGTGCTTCCATTTTCCCAGTAGGAAAGAATGGATAATGACCATCTTTGAAAAACTTATCTATGATTATTTCCTCAAACTAGATTTTGAGATGTGGAATATGAAAAGTTATTATTACCTCACCAATGGGGAATTTTTTTTTACTTTTTAAAAGGTTGTAAAGAAAAATTTTAAAATTTACCCTCCCACTATCATTGTTTGGCTCTTCATTTCACTGAATTTTAGTCAGTGTTGATTATTACTGAATGCTACTTTTTTCTGCTTTAAGTGGCATTGTTATGAAAAGCAAAAAATGGAGAACTCTACAATTTTTCTGATTTCTAATAACATTAATTAGTTTACCTCTGTGAGTTATCTGTGTTTCAAAAACTTTCAGAGTTATTATTAATATAGTAAAAAAATCAGTTAGCTCTTGCAGGAAAGTGGCCAAGATGGCAGAGTAGGAAAATCCTGAACTCACCTCCTACCACGGATACACTAAAATTAAAACTACTTTTAAAGCAACTATCTATGAGAATAACCTGAAGAGTGACAGGAAAGATTTTCCATAATTAAATACAGAAAGAAGGAACCACACCAAGATAGGTAGGAGGGGTAGAGACACAGTACATTCAGGACTAACAACTCCAGGTCAGCAACTCACAAACAGGAGGAATACTACAACTTTAGAAGTCCTCCCCAAGAAGCGAGGATTCCAAGCCACATATTGGGCTCCCCAACCTGGAAGTCTGACACCAGGAAGATGAGCAGATAGCATGCCTGGCTTTGAAAATCAGCAGGGCTTACATTCGGGAGATCCAGAGGGCTATAGGAAACACAGACCCTCTTCTTAAAGGGTGCATGCAAACTCTCATATGCTCCAAGATTCAGAACAGAGGCACTAGTTTGAAAAGAGTCTGAGTCAGATCCACTTGCTGATCTTGGAGAACCTTTCAGAGAGGCAGGAGGCAACTGGAACTCCCCCTAGCTGTAGAGATGCTGGCAGCAGCTGTTACCAGAAACTTGTTCTACAGCAATAACACTGGTGCTGGCAAGTGCCATTTTGGAATCTTCTGTTGGCCAATTAGCACCAGAGACCTGGCCCTTCCCACCCACCCAGGACCAGCTCTGAGCCCCTCGAGGCTGTACAGACAGTGCACAGGGCCCCAGCCCCAGTCTCCAGTGGGCTGACACCAACCCTGAGACTCCCAGGCTGTGAACGCAACCAGCCACATGGGGAACCAGCCTTGCCCACCCACCAGCTGAATGGTAGCAACTCCACATCTCCTGGGCCATACAGACAGCCATGTGGGGACCCAGCTCCTACCCACCAGCAGGCCAGCACCAGCCTTAGGGCCACCTGGGCCATGAGCCAACTGTGTAGGAAGCCGACCATACCCTCCAACGACCCCACAGCCACCATACAAGGCACAGCCTTACAGCCAACAGGACCAGGAGCCAGCCCTGCCTACCAGCCCAAAGTAGTCAGCCTGGCCACAACAGAAGGGTACACTCAGTCCACATAGGAGGCATCCTAGGAATACAGCTCTGGTGACCAGAGGGGAGTGTGCTACTGGGCCCCACTGGACATCAACGTAAGGCCACTTCTCCAAGACTGGGAAATGTAACTGACCTACTTAATATATAGAAATAAACACAGAATTAGGAAAAATGAGGAGATAGAGGAATATGTTCTAAATGACAACAACAAAAAAAGACAAACCTTGGAAAAAGAACTAGATGAAGTAGAGATAAGCAATATACCTCATAAGCGTTCAAAGTAATGATGATCAAGATGCTCAACAAACTCAAGGACACATGGATCAACCCAGTGAGAATATCAACAAAGACAGAATATATAAAGAAGAAACAAACAGAGCTGAAGAATACACTAACTGAAATAAAAAAAAAAAAACTAAAAGGAATCAATAGTACATCATATAATACAGAGGAACAGATCAGTAATCTGGAACACAGAGTAAATCACCCAAGCTGAACAGAAAAAAGAAAAAAGAATTTTAAAAAAATGAGGAGAGTTTAAGAACCCTCTTAGACAACATCAAGTGTAGTAACATTCATATTATAGAGGTTCCAGAAGGAGTAGAGAAAGAGAAAGGAATAGAGAACTTATTTAAAGAGATAATAGCTGAAAACTTCCCTAATCTGGGGAAGGAAACAGACATCCAAGTCCAGGAAGCCATTACATGGATAAGCAATAACATGGATGGACCTAGAGTATATTATCCTTAGTGAAGAGAGTCAGAGAAAGACAAATACTGTATAGTCCACTTATATATAGAATCTAAAAAACAAAGCAAATGAACAAACAAAAGAAAACAACAGAATCAGATACAGAGAACAAGCAGGTGGTTGCCAGAAGAGAGGGGGTTGGAAGGAGGAGAGAAGTAGTTGAGGAATTTCCAGTTACAAAATAAGTGAATCATGGGTATAAAATGTACAGTGTGGAGGATACAGTAAATAATTATGTAATATCTGTCTATAGAGACAAATGTTAACTAGACTTATGGTGGTGATAATTCTGAAATATGTAGATATAGTGAATCACTATGTTGTGCACCAAGAACTAAAATAGTGTTGTAAGTCAATTATATTTCAAAAACAAACAAACAAACTCACAGAAAAAGAGATCAGATTTGTGGTTACTAGAGGGTGGAGGAAGGGGTGATTGAATGAAGGTAGTCAAAAGGTACAAACTTCCAGTTTTAAGATAAATAAGTACCAGGGATATAATGTACATGATAAATATAATTAATCCTGCTGTATGTTATATATGAAAGTTGTTAAAAGATTAAATCCTAAGAGTTCTCACCACAAGGAAAATAAATTTTCTATTTCTTTTATTTTGTATCTTTATGAGATGTTGGATACTTACTAAACGTATTGTGGTAATCATATCATGATGTATGTAAATCAAATCATTATGCTGCACACCTTAAAGTTATACAGTGCTTTATGTCAATTATATCTCAACAAAACTGGAAGAAAAACGGAACAATTGTAATATGGGAGAAGACTAGGTGATTCTCTGATTACATAATAGTGATGATGATATTATGAAAATATCTTCCATCTGTTCATGCTACCCAAGCCTGTGTCAAGTTAAACTTGGGATTTCATCCTTAGTAAGTAAAAATACTACATAGGTAAAGAGATTTCTTTTAGTCTCCCAGGAATGAGAACAATAGTGTCAACTGATCTATCTGTTCACAGGAACTAAAAATGTTTTCAAATAACTAATACACATATTGATTTGTAACATCAGCTACCTTGGGTGGTAACAGATAAACACTTTTTGAGATGTTCACACCTTTCATTTTCTTCTGATGCTTAAATAAATACACACCTTTAATATTTACTTTTTCCAATACATTTCAATATCTTAATTCAGATTGTGTTTTTCCACTCAAAGAGCTTTAGAACTTGATCTACTTGTATCCTTTATTAATCATACCTGGAGGCACTGTCAAAAGTTACCTTGGTACTCCTCAAACTCTGCTGAACACTTTCTGGTTACTTAGCATTAGATTTAATATGATTATTTCAGTTTGATTAGAAGACTGCCTTAGGAATCATCCATATCTTTTTGCTGCTCACCATAATTAAAATTAATCAGATCCTTCCTTTTCATGGTCTTGAGATTTAACATGAAATATGTTGGAGGCTTGGGATTCTCTATGAGGAAAACTCTCATTATTACATTTTGTCCCCTTTGGGAAGATGAAATATATTTTTTGGAACAACTCAAACTTTTCAATTAATAGAAAGTATAATAGTAAACATTACGTAGTTTTGGTGTCAATCCTGGGCTTAAGTTCAGGATCCTTAGGCAAATATTAGAGAAAGAAATGTCTTACATGCTGGTAATCTATATAACAATGTAACATATATTCAAATTTACTATATAAAAATATAAATTCTTATTTATCTAAATTAGACTGCTTCAATGGATTTTTGGAATTGGAAGCCCTTGTTAGATAATATGCAATTTAAGATACAGAAACACTTTAAATCTAGTGCTAATCCTTTAAGGTAACTGAAAAGATTCTGGTCTTTGTGAAGACAACAAACTATTTATTTTTAAAAAATTAAGCTCATGCTAGGGAATGCACAACAAATTTAGCAACCAGAGAATGTTTATATATTATCATATAAAGTAGTATCGAAAACTATGCAGTACTCACCTTGGCGTGCCTCCAGCTAGTCATTTCTTATCACTGGAACACTGAAGAAACCCTTATAAATTGGATACTAAGTTTATCTTCTATTCCAATCCCTATAGCAGACTCTTTTTTTCTTGTATTATAGCTAAAATTCTTTACTCCTAAACCCAACTTTTCCCATTTTTGCTATTTGGCTTTGCTCCAGGATTGTCTATGGTATATGGAAAAAAAGCAACAAATCTAGAGTATTAGTTTGTTCACCATTTGCTAATGAGAGTAATATTGAAATCTTTCTGAAGTTATCATATCTCTAATTGTTCAAATTGAAGGTCATTAGAAAGGTCCTGAATTTGAGATCTTAAAATAAGTACCAAGAGGGTTTACTTCATTGTATAGAAATCTTTTCCTTTCAGAATGTCTGCTATATGAACTGAACTCATTCAGAGAAATAACAATGCTAAAAATAATAACTGATATTTACTGAGAGCTTCATTAGCGCTGAGCAAAGGTATCAGCTTTTTCACTTCTCACTCTTACCCTCTTAGTTGTTATTTATGACCCAATTTTACTGATGGGAAAAGTTAGATACAGAGAGATTAAGTGGCTGACCCATGTCTCTCAGATCCATGCTACTGACTTTAAAATAAAACCTGTCCAAGTGGTCATTATGCCATGATGGTAACTTTAAACAAAACCTTAAAATTAGGGACAGAAATTATACAATATATCCCCTAATTGTTTTGGTTGTTACATTTGGAAATGTCATCTCAGTACCTTGACCTTTCCTGCCGCCCATGGCTCTTGTTCTCTACTCTGCTTCAACCATTTACTAGATGCATAAACTAGAGAGGTCTGTATCCATAACTCCACCATCTTCATTGCAAGCATTCCAGTCTCCAACCAACACTTCTTAACTTTACAGATTACTCCTGCTAGTATCCTGTCTCCAAAAATCTTCTGACCTTCTAGGACTAAAAGTACATTTATTATACTAACTTGTCACTATTGCTTAAGTAATTCATATCATTACTTCCCTTCCTTCCAAGTGAAATCTCATAGTCCACTGTTAAATTATTCCCTTCACTATATCCTCAACTCCTTTGCCAGTGTCTACTTTCATCACACCTACCTGGCCTAACCTCAAAACCACTGAATTTCCACCCTCTTCCTACTCTTCACCTGCATGTATATTGCATTGGATAATGTGCCTGAATTGAGGTAACAAAACCGAAGCCCTACACTAAACAAAAAGGAACTCACAAACATGTCAACTACCCTCACTGAAAACTGATAAACACTTCAGGTTGTTCTAAGTGCTGCCCAGTAACCATTCTATATCTTCCCAGCCTACTAATTCACATGAATGTTTCACACCTTCTCATACATATCCAAACTTCAAGCATCTTTCTACTTTAAGCTGTGAACCTTGTAATTCCATGTTCACAGCACTGCCTTTGTTCTCAGTTGCATCTGTGACAATATTTTCTTCCTTCTTTCTTGTTACTGCTCCATAAAGTATGTTCACTTTTGCAATAAACATGATCCTTTCCCATTTACCAAGGAATCTCTCCTGCCCATCTATTATGTATGTGTAATTTTGCTCACTTTAATTCTTTTCTCTGGACCCACATCACTTTTTCTGCTCCCCTTCCAATTCCTCTCTTCCCACTCTTGCATCAGCTATTTGAAGCATACGCTTAACTCACAACTTCACCTAAACTGTTCCTGTCAAGGTTACCAGTGATCTCAATATTGTTAAATCTAATTGTCTATTCTCAGTCATCTTACTTGGTCAGCAGCAATTAACACAATTGATTACCTGATTTTTTTTTTTCAATTTGGCCAAGGGACATTCCACTCTGATTATATTCCTGCTTCATTAATCATTTCTCTCAGTGACTTTTTCTACTTCCTTCTTATCTCTTGATCTTTAAATGTTGGAATTCCCTGGGGCTTTAAATTTTAGACCTGTTGTCTTCTCTGACTTCACTCAATTCAGTCTTCCATAATGATATCTAGACTTATGGCTTTAAAAATCATTTAAACACAGATGACTCCCCCAAAGTAGGTCTCCAGCTGTACCTCTTCCCTATATTTTAGATAAATACATCTATGCTTTCAATATCTCCACTTGTATATCTAATTGGCATCTTAAACCCAACATACAAAAATCCAAACTCACTCT
Source organism: Orcinus orca (assembly GCF_937001465.1). Classification (NCBI taxonomy): domain Eukaryota; kingdom Metazoa; phylum Chordata; class Mammalia; order Artiodactyla; family Delphinidae; genus Orcinus; species Orcinus orca. The sequence continues at coordinate 47,949,255 of NC_064569.1, read as the reverse complement.
TTTTAGCCAAAATTACTCTTCTAGTCTCTTCCTTTGCAGGTAATTGAAATTCTTTGCAGTGGCATAGGCAAAAAATGTTGAGGTCTCTCTTGACTTTTCCTATCTCACATTCTACAGCCAAAAATAAAGACAAATGCAGTGAGATATTATGTCCTACATAAGCAGGACACTGGCTACCTGTCACATATTAACTACTACCACTCTCTTCCTGGCATACACTTCCCTCTCCAAACTTCCTTATAATACCAGTATAGTTAAGGCTGTTCCTACCACAGGGTCTTTGCACTTGCTGTCCTCTCAGCCTTAAGTGTTCTTTCTTCGTATATCCATGACCTCATCTTTTCTAGGTTTCTGCTTAAATGTGAGCATATTAGCAAAGCCTTTAGTACTACCTATACTCTTCATTGTTTATTTTTTCTTCACAGGACTCATTACCACCTAACATAATGTATATTTTAGTTTTCATTAGTTTTCTGTCTCCCTCATGAACATGTGTACTATAAGGGCATGGGATTTTGAAAGATTTTTATGTTATATCCTGTCACTATACAAATGCTGCCAAAATAGAAAGGCACAATATGCTTTGTTGAATTAATTAAGAACAAAATAGACAAGTGTCTTGTTAAATATCCAGATGAAACAATGCAGTATGGTAATTCCAGAGAATCATCAATAAACAAAACAAAAATGAACAAAACACCAATAAGTACAGGGAAAACCTGCACACATGAAGTGGAATAAAGAGTAAAAAAAAAAGATGGTTTAACACCACCAACTCTCAAATACACACACAAACTTGGGAGCTACTTAAGGAAAAAAGAAAACAAAAAACCCAACCAAATAAACAAACAAAAAGTAGCTATGTATTAGAAGACATGGTAGGCTATGTTCCTTAAAGATTAAATACTCATCTAGGATATAAAATATGGAAATTCTGTGAAAATAGTTCAACTCAATGTGCTATAGCTTTTCAGTTAATTGCAATTAACATTTATAAGATTCCAAGATGGGCCTGGTAGATTTCTTCTGATGTATCTTTAGAAGACAAAAATAAATAAAACTTACAATGGGAAAGTATCAAGAAGCTTTTCACAATGTGGTAGCCAATTATGCTGCTGTTAAGTACTTCCAGTTGTAATCCATTCCTGGTTTATGGTAAGATTATAAATCCTGTCCACCTTTTGGTTGAATGCAGTTACTACTGTTGCTTCTGACCAGTGAGTTGTTATCAGATACATGCCACTTCAGGGCCAAAATATTTCATTCCTAGTAAAAGACCCTCCTGAGCTGTGTTTTCTTTCTGGCATGCCAATCAGCAACATTTGAGACTGGTGGGTGCTTCATTAATAACCTTGGTTTCTTACTGAATATGACGAAAAGATATCCAATCCCCAATCTGCACTAACCTGCAGTGCAGGTAGCATGATAGAGTGAAAAAAATACATGTCTATACCTATGTCTCTTTATTTCTATATCTCTGCCTCTATCTCTACCTTTATCTCGACCTCTATACCTAGCCTATTCTGAATGATGCAAAGAGGAAGCCAAGGAAACAGCTGTGTCTTAGTATAGGTATAGCTACACTTTTTAAAATTATTGCAGGTGAAATCATTCTTTAATTATATTTATTTTTTGACAACCATTCAAAATATATTTTGAAATCAACTTGGCTTTTTCTATTGTAACATTTATATATTGCTGCATAACAAAAGGTAGCAGCTTAAAACAGCAAAATATGTTATCTTAGAGTGTCTGTGGGTCCGGAATTCAGGATTGGCTTAATTGGGTCCTCTGTCTCTAGGCTGCAATCAAGGACTGTGGTCATCTAAAGGTTTGACTTGGGGAATATCCACTTCTACTGATTATTTCTGCAGGCCTCAGATTCTTGCTGACTCTTGGCAAGAGTCATCTGTTCCTTGCCTCATGGGTCTCTCTACATGGCAGCTTACAACATGGCAACTGGCTTCCCTTCAGAGCAAGCAAAAGAGATAGTGAAAGAGGGTGAGACAAGAGACACAGACTTTATAACCTAATCTCCAATGTGACATATTTTTTCTGTATTGTATTTGTATCAATCATTAGGTCTAGTCCACACTCAAGAAGAGGAGACTCACACAAAGGGGTAAATATCAGTCAGTGAAAATCACTGGGGGCCATTTCAGAGGCTGCCCACCACATCATTACTAGATCCTTCCGTGCCTCTGACCCATTTCTTTGGTCAATCGGCGCTTAACTGGTTTTAAGAAGGTAACTTAAACCATAATATATTATACATTACCTTTGTTTTTAACCCCACTGGTTTTTAAAAAATTAAATCCAATATATTTTTTTAACATCTTTATTGGAGTATAATTGCTTTGCAATGGTGTGTCAGTTTCTGCTTTATAACAAAGTGAATCAGCTATACATACACATATATCCCCATATCTCTTCCCTCTTGCGTCTCCCTCCCTCCCACCCTCTCTATCCCACCCCTCTAGGTGGTCACAAAGCACCAAGGTGATCTCCCTGTGCTATGCAGCTGCTTCCCACTAGCTATCTATTTTACATTTGGTAGTGTATATATGTCCATGCCACTCTCTAAGTGTCCATTGACAGATGAATGGATAAAGAAGATGTGGCACATATATACAATGGAATATTACTTAGGCATAAAAAGAAATGAAACTGAGTTATCTGTAGTGAGGTGGATGGACCTAGAGTCTGTCATACAGAGTGAAGTAAGTCAGAAAAACAAATACCATATGCTAACACATATATATGGAATCTAAACCCAATATTCACATTAAAAAATGTACTCTCTTGATCTTAAGAAATTTAAGGAAATAAATGTAAACTGCCTATACCTTGAACATTCCTGATCTATAAGAATTTGCACGGTTGATGGTATTCCTCAGAGACTAACACCTGCCAATCAACCTGTGTAATTACTTATTTTTTCCCTTAAATCAAGTTATCTAACTTACAAAAGTTGAAACACTTGTTATAGGTCTACGGTTAGAAGCTCTATCACATTTGACTCAGCATTCCTTTTCTTTTACAAGCTCTGTTTTTCTATCATAATTTTAGTATAAAATCCCTCCATGTAAATTTCAATTATTTAGGGGAAAAAACTGAGGAAATTATATAAACTAAACAGAGACACAGGGAAGAGTGCAAAGAGACTGCTTTATGGCAATTAGAACTCTGAGACATAGAGCAATTATTTAAAAATTGAAAGATACACATGTATCTTTAACAATTCTAATGGTGAATTAAAAATAAAAACCTATGTCTAACTCAGTTGAGGGGTATTGCTACTACTTATACTACCCCTTGGCATCATTAATTACTCCCAGGACTCCAGATAATATTATCTCTGACTGAGTCATCCCTTCTGAGCATTGTGCCTTCATATTCAGTTTCCTATTAAATATGATTACACAGAAAATCCTTCAAAGTCTATCCTATTAAATATCATTACACAGAAAATCCTTCAAAGTCTAAGCATCAAAAATTTCAAAAAACTTTAGCTTTTTCAATTATATTTAAAAAACAAAAATCCCTAACTCTTAGACAACCTAGAAAGTTCTGCCAATCTCTCCATTCACATTTTGTAACACTGCACTCCCTATTTCTTTCTATGATAGATACACACTTGATAGGAATATAGTAGGATAATTAAATAGTTAGTTTAGAAATCCCATTAGGGGATTAAAGACAGAAAGGGAATTTTAAGGGAGTTTGGGAGACTGTTGTAAGCTAATGACCACTCAGGAAAAGAATCCATTAACCTAGCAACAATCTAATCTACCTTGAAGGAAGACCAGGTACATTCAAGTGCCAGGCACACTCAAGCCACAAATCCTGATAGTTAAAACAAAAGACAATAGATATGGGATCTGAATCTTATTACATGAAGTCAGGGAGTTAATGGTACTTGAAGAGTTGCATTTCTGCACACATAGCCAAGACAGGATATAGGTGAAAGGGGAAAGAAACTAAGTGAAAGGGGACATTATACCAAAATCTGATTTGAATTACCATATTTTAATATATGTTACCACCCTTCTGCTAATATACATATAATTTAAACAGTGCCATGACAGTCTCGGTTAGACCACATAGGGTCAAAGGAGGAACTAATAACGTAAGCCTTGACGTCTGCCCAAGAATGAGAAAGAAGGTGGTCTTCTCCCATCCCCACTTTCTCTTTGATTATAAAAATGTAGCCCTCTTTGTTCTCAGGGCTGCGCTCCCTTGCCTGTCCACTTGTACTTCTCACAAGTGTCCTATGCTAACAAACTCACTCTTTGCCTGCCACTTTGCCTCACTCTGAATTTTTTTTTTTGAAAATGCTTTTTTACTTTACCTTCAATTATTTTTCTTATTTATTCTATTTATTTATTTTTGGCTGCATTGGGTCTCCGTTGCTGCACACGGGCTTTCTCTAGCTGCAGAGAGTGGGGTCTACTCTTTGTTGCAGTGCGCAGGCTTCTCATCGTGGTGGCTTCTCTTGCTGCAGAGCATGGGCTCTAGGTGCGCGGGCTTCAGTAGTTATAACACACAGGCTCAGTAGTTGTGGCTCATGGGCTCTAGAGCACAGGCTCAGTAGTTGTGGCACACGGGCTTAGCTGCTCTGTGGCATGTGGGATCTTCCCAGACCAGGGCTCAAATCTGTGTCCCCTGCATTGGCAAGCGGATTCTTAACCACTGCGCCAGCGGGGAAGCCCTAAATTCTTTCTTCAACAAGAAAAAAAGAACCTGAGCTTCAGTAAGTCCTGGCTCCAGGTGAGCGGTTTCAATTAAAAGACAGTGTGTTTGTGCTTCCCTGGTAGTGCAGTGGTTGAGAGTCCACCTGCCGATGCAGGGGACATGGGTTCGTGCCCCGGTCCTGGAGGATCCCACACGTCATGGAGCAGCTGGGCCCGTGAGCCATGGCCACTGAGCCTGCGCATCCGGAGCCTGTGCTCCGCAATGGGTGAGGCCACAACAGTGAGAGGACTGTGTACCGCAAACAAACAAACAAACAAACAAAGACAGTGGGTTCTAGTCCCTTTCTAAGTCAGGGATCATGGGGTCAAGTCCCAGTTTGAGTTTGTGCTGGGTTCGAGTCCCATGAGAGCAGGAGTGCTGTTTCACACTGACCTTCGCCTCTGTTCTCATAGTCACTTAAGAACCCTCACAAGCACAATTATAATTATCTTGAGAAAAGAGTGAGCAAATAATTTATACTTTACATATCCACAAGACAGATGCTACAGACTGCCTTGTGATAAGGAATCTCTTAGCCATATAGTATATATTTCTAAATTAAAAGGGGTTTATAAACACATAAATACACACAAACAGGATACAAGAAAGTGTCTTTCCCTGATATAAAGCTTGAATTTTTTTAATATATACACATGTGTGTGTGTATGTACATATACATATATATATATGATGGGTATTAAAAAAATTCAAGCATAATCACGGAAAGAAGCTTTCATGTATCCTAAAAATATCAACTTGTAGTTGAAGTGAATAGAAAAGTTTTTCACTTTTTGGAGATAAGTATAGAAAATCCTCTTGGAAATTATAAGATTTATTAAAATTATTCTCTTATGAAAGTTTTTCTGCTAATTGGCATTGGATACTTCACAAGCCAGCTGTCACCTAATTACAGGACCTGAAAATATTTTAGGTTTTACTCTGAATTGAAAACTCCACATAAAAATAAATGAAATTGCTAACATTTTTAAAATCATAAAGCCTGCAGTCTCATTTCTTACTTGCTTTCATATATAACAGGGTCTAAAAATAAGAAAATACAGCGTGACACACGAGAATGAAAAAAAATTTCAATTTTGGGAGGGAGAAAAATGACCCTGAAGTTTTGAGTGAATAAACAACATTCTTAATGTTAATTTCCCACATGGTGATTACTAGTTTCGTTTAACCATGTGTAACTCTTGAATCTGGCAAGTGAAACAAAATGCTGTAGACTGCTTGAAAATAAACCACCTGTATTTGTTTATCTTTAAATGAGTTATCTCTGGAATAACAAGAATATTTCATTAAATTCTCAGTTTTGCATTTGTTTAATAAAAGTAGATTTAGAGTTTCCTCCATAATAAAAAACAGAAATATTGTATGTTGGACTAGACTAACTTGCACATTGCATCAAAACTTAGCTGTGTGCAGCCTTTACAAAGGCAAGCCATCTTATGTAAAAAATAAAAAAGAAAAGCTATTACTTAAAAAATGTTAAACTTGTAATATTGAAAATTTTAATTGTCATATCAGATATTTCAATATCCATAAAGCAATTACAGACCAAAATAGTTTCTCTTCAGTGTTGGTGCATTAAATGGGATACCACTAATTTCTCATAACAGAAAAACTAAACTATGGACTAAAATAGATAAATAACTACCAGTATAGCTTAGATATTGGCTGTATTTTTGTCTTTAAATTTGGCTGAAAATTGGAGGGATGGAAAGTGGTTCTTTACAACACCAGGAAGCAAATAATTTAACCATCTCTGCTTTTATGGTTCTTGTATCTACTGGAAACTCTGCAAATCTCTCACCCCAATACTTCTCCACAGGCCCTCTTCATCCTCAACTGTCATCTTACAGATTCACCCATGTGTTTATCTTACTCTCTCAAAATCACCCATATTGTTTTCCGTTATATTCCAAATTCTTTTATTTTCTTAAACAGAACATTTTAACCATCTCTTTGTTACCCTGCTCCCTTAGAAGTTGTGCCCTATGAGCCTTAGATTTTATAGTCAAAAACAACTACTAAGCTATTTTCAAAAATCAAATGCCATGAATTCTCAAAATAAATTACAACACTCTCTTAAGACAGATGTGGTTACATTCAAATAAATTATTTAGCAAATCCTCATATTTCTATATTTTTATAATAAACTTTATATTTTAGTATATTTTTAGATTTATAGAATTGACCAGATAGAAAATAAAATTCCACATATCCACCTCCCACTTCTGCAGTTTCCTTTATTATTAACATCTTGCATTAGTGTGGTATACTTTTTCCAAATAAAGAATCGATGTTGATACATTGTTATTAAATATAATCCATAATTTACATTAGGGCTCACTCTTTGTCTTGTATAGTTCTATAAATTTTGACAAATGCATATTGCCATGTATCCACCATTATAGTTTCATACAGGATCGTTTTACCACCCTAAAAATTCCATGTTTCACCTATTCATCCTTTCGAAGGGGAGCAAAATATACCACCCCAAAATATGGCTTTAGTATATTGATTATTTTGAGCTGGTTATTTTTAAGAAACAGCAGACATAGGAGAAGCTCTGAAAACTGAGTAGAAGTTACCCTTTTGTATGAGATATTTACATTGTAAGAGAACGCTCCATTTGTAAGAGTTTCTCCCTTTCTGTACCAGGAAGAGAAGGATGACTATAAATCTCTAGAAACTCTTATCAAGGGAGAAGGCAACAAGTTAAATTTGTATAATAACCTTACTCTTGTTTACTGTGCTTTTCCTGGTAACCTCCTATAACTGGCCACCCCTCACCCCCAACCTCTTCTTTTGTCTTTAGCTGGAAATGGTATTTAAAATGGTTGCTTGGGCCATTTAGGGGAGTTAGTTTTCCTGGGTAAATCCCATGTATACAGGAGGTATACATGTTATTAAACTTGTTTGTTTTTCTCCTATTAATCTGTCTTTTATCACAGAGAGTATCTTATCCAAGAACCTAGAAAGGTGGAGGGCAAATTATTTTTCCTCCCCTACACTTCTCTCCTTTCCAGAGAACATCTGGCAATTACTCATCTTTTTATTGTCTCTGTAGTTTTGCCTTTTCCATAATGTTATATAATTAAACCCATTCATTACTCATACTCATTCTTTCACTCCAGAATATGCATTTATATGCATTTAATGTTCCTCAGGTCTTATCATGACTTGATAGCTCATTCTTTTTTATTCCTGAATGATATTTCACTATGAACGTACACAGTTTATCCTTGCACCTACTGAAAGACACCTTGGTTGTTTCCAGTTTTGAGTAATTATGAATAAAACTGTGATAAACATCATGTACAGATTACTGTGTGGATATACGTTTTCATCTCACTTGGGTAAGTATCTTAAGCGGCCTGTTACTGTGGTAGCAAAGTTCGGTGTGTGGTGGAGGAGAGCATTTCCATAATCCTATGATTGAGTCTCAGTCTTATAGGGGAACTGTGGCCCTGGCTCATGACTTTTCAAGAGCTTCTCAACATTTCTGGTCCCTTAGTTGAGGAGGAAGTCCAGAGGGGGCTGGAGTTGGGTAATTTCCTCTCCCCCAAGTCAGATAAAGCTTTAGTGAAGTCTTTTCCTCTAATTGATGGGCATTTATTGTGGAGGTCATTGGAGGCTATTTTCAAAATACGTTTTCTCTTGGTGTTTGTCAAAATGGTGACTTTTCCCTTCCCCTTGACAAGCACAGGGGGATTCTTCTCTCATCTGCACTATGGTGGGGTTCCTAGAGGTAAACCCCACAAAACTGTGGGGGGGGTGCCTAGACTGGGTCCCCAGGAGTTTTTAACCCTCAAGCTGATCCACACTCAGCTTCCAGCAATTTACTAAAGTTACTCTGTAAGTATTCTGGCTCCAGCCACTTCTGCTTCAGGTAAACTGATCTATGTTCTCTGTATCCACATTTCTTGCCAGTTTTCGGGGTGGTGGTTTACACCGTGACCTCAGTTCTCTGAAAGATCTAAGAAATTTTGATTTTCAGTTCCTTCAGCTTTTTTCCTGCTGTGACGTTGAAAGCGATGACTTACAAGTTCTTTACATGTTGGAGTGGAAATCAGAAATCCTTCAAATGTAGTTTTAACAACAGTTCCTTACCATCTCCGCATCTCTCTCTCTCTCTCTCTCTCTCTCTCTCTCTCTCTCTGTCTCTCTCTCTCCCCTCTCCCCCGCACCCCCAGAGGAAAGAAAAGAAAAAAAAAAGCATGGGGAGAAGGAAGAGGCAGATCAATACTGTCTGCAAAATTCATGTTTGGAATACAGGTCTAGTATACTATAAGCAGTTTATGTGTTTTTTTTTTTTTTTAAAAAAAACTAGTAACCAATGGGACTTCATGTTCCCCTCAGCTTGACTAAGCTTTTGACAAGCTTCTTCCTGACTCTAGATCCCTGACCTCCCATTTCTTAGAGCTTTTACTTTAGAAAACAGATCATTGTAAATTCTTCCTCTATCCTGTGAATCTTTTTATAAACAACAACTCAGGAATATCTTTCTTAAGGACCGCGGAATATTCCCTTGAAATGTAATCTTCAAGGGAGAGAGCACCCCATCTCCCAGTTTTTGTGGGAGGGTAGGAGCCTAACTTCACTAGTGCTTTGCTCCAAGTTGCAAAACTACCTCTTGCCACAAAAATAAATTTGACTTTTCCTTTGGGTAAAGCCAGTTAGCAAACACAACCTGTGTTGTTCTTCTCACTTCTTTGCTTAAAAATCTTCCTGTCTTTTTTTTTTTTTTAATTTTTTTTTTAAGACTTTAATTAAGTTATTTATTTTTGCTGTGTTGCGTCTTCGTTTCTGTGCGAGGGCTTTCTCTAGTTGTGGCAAGTGGGGGCCTCTCTTCATCGCGGTGCGTGGGCCTCTCACAATCGCGGCCTCTCTTGTTGCAGAGCACAGGCTCCAGACGCGCAGGCTCAGTAGTTGTGGCTTACGGGCCTAGTTGCTCCGCAGCATGTGGGATCCTCCCAGACCAGGGCTTGAACCCGTGTCCCCTGCATTAGCAGGCAGATTCTCAACCACTGCACCACCAGGGAAGCCCAAAATCTTCCTATCTTTTGTTTCAGCCAAGTCAAGGTCAGACTGAGTTCTGATCTCTTTGCTATTGGCAAGCACATGCTCACATGTATGTGTGTGTGCGTGTATGAGAGAGGGAGAGGGAGAAGATGGTGACTCACTCGCAGTAAAACTTGAGAATGTAATATAATTCCCATGATTCTCTGTTTATATAAAAGGGAGACAGTAGGACTGTAAGTAGAAGATTATGTAGTATATATAAAAGACCAGTGGAATTCTACATATCTTTACAGAATCAAGTTTTCCAGGAGTTATTCAACATCTAAAAATCTAAGTGAATATTAAACTACCATGAATAAATTATATAATTACCCCCAATTGTTTTATCATCTAATGTAAAAGGTCAATTTGTTAAATTTGAGACTGCCTCAATTTCCTTATAATTAACAGACTGAACTATAAGAAATTGGTTTTTATGCAGGAAATAAAAAGGTTCAATATTGGAAATTTCATTTGGATCAACCTAAATACAATATGATTAAAATAATGGACTTTCTTGAAGAGTAATTTTGACAACCTCGTCATGATGGAGCACTGTAAAATGTAACAATAATTATTGTAAATAATAATTATGTATTATTAATTGGGCCCCGATTTCATTAGCGTTACAACTTTGTAAAGGGAATCACTTTAAAAATAATTCCTACTTATGGCCCAGCAATTCCACTCCTGGGTAGATATCCAAGAAAAATGAAAACACTAATTCGAAAATCACACCCCAATGTTCATAGCTGCATTATTTACAATAGCTACGATGGAAGCAAGTGTCCATCAACAGATGAATGGATAAAGACGATGTGGAATATATATACAACAGAATGCTACTCAACCATAAAAAAGAATGAAATTTTGCCATTTGCAACAACATGAATGGACTTGGAGGGTGTTATGCTAAGTGAAATAAGTCAAAGAAAGAAATACTACATGATATCACTTATATGTGGGATCTAAACAATAAAACTAGTGAATATAACAAAAAGGAAACAGACCCGTAGATATAGACAACAAACTGGTGGTTACCAGTGGGGAGAGGGAAGGGGGAGGGAAAAGATGGGGTAGGGGATTAAGAGGTACAAACTATTATGTATAAAGTAAATAAACTACAAGGATATATTGTACAACCCAGGGAATATAGTCAATATTTTATAACAACTATAAATGGAGTATAACCTTTAAAAATTGTGAATAACTATTCAATATGTTGTACACCTATAATTTATATAATACTGTACATCATCTTAAAATTTTTTTAAATAGTACTAAAAAAATATAATCCCTACTTTTACCCCTCCCCAAATCTATCCTCATATGTGGAGAGGAGCTTGTCTCCCAATTAGCATCTACTATTCCAGAAACAAACATATGTATGTTCAGCTGAATACTGCATATAAATATGCACTTTAAGCATTTGTCTCTTACCTACTTTTGCAGTTGTAAATTATGGTCTTTTTAAAGTAGAGTACACAACAGATGGTATAGAGTTAGTTTAAAGTGATGTTTCCTTTAATATAAACTACTGTGCCAAGTGATCTCACACTACAACAGTTTATTCATTCACTACACCAATTTATATACTGCATTAAAATATACTGGTTTAAATGGGCATTTCAGCCACATTTGCCATATCGTGAGTCTGGCTTTAAACACAACGTCACTGTAGTGTACTCACCCTATCTAAAGGAAAGAAAAAAATGACGGATGCAGAGAACCTAGTAAGAAATCACACTCTGTGAAATGACAAGATTCAGTATGATAAGAAATTCAATTTCTATCCCCACTTTCCTTTATGGGAAAAGAAATCTTACAAATCCATGATTATAATAATAATATGATTTTAACTAAAATGAGTTTCACAGAAAGCAAACTAATAGCCTGCTGAAGTGCTTTAGCTTCTTCTTGTGTATGTCATTATATTTGTAAATAATAAAAAAGACATATCATACATACAGTAGGGGATGATTATTCAGTGGGGTTTTGACCATGGATGCCAATGTATTTAAAACAGGTCATGTAGTACTTATACATACATATATATACGTGTATAATGTATGTACATGTGTACTATCTTGTTGGTGCAAGAGTGTTTGGACATTTTCTGATTATATTATTACACTTTAGGACACACTCAATAAAATCCCCCCAACTTAAAAATGTTTTGAGTTCATAAATTATGCATCCATACAAAGGACCCCAAATATTTAACAGGATGGTAGTGTTTTTTATGGTCATAAACATAATGAAGTCAATTTTATAGGAAATAAACACTAAAACACATTACAACAGCCAAAGTAATTTGATCTTTCTACACTTTTACAGATCTAGATTTCAATTACATTAACATATAGAGGCAAAAAAGGTCTGATGTGTGCAACTGGAGAGAGAATTTAAATTCAATTATTTACCTAGTCTTAGTCATTTAAGTATAACCACCCTGGATTATTTTCCAGACCATGAAAATTGTCCCAAGTCAATGGAGGTGTGTGAGGAAGCACTGAATGCATCTTACAGAAGTATCACTGTAGATATATTTATTTCCACTGAAAATATCTTTATGAGTCCTTTAGATCACTGGCTGCTGTAGCCTTTTTGAGTGAGCTGTATTCAGTGAGGGTACACACAGGAAAAAGAAATATTTAATGGGACCATCAGTTCTTTACCAAGTAGCTCTCTTCGTATTTTTCCATAGTCATATGCTCTCTAGCATCAGATGTCCCCCTTTAGGTGATGTGTGGGGAGCTGATGTGTGGATCATTCATTGGTCCTGCAGGACCCTCTGAACTGTTCGGCTTTCAGATTCTGTGATGCACTTCCTAGCTAACCTCTTTAAACCTCCTCAGCTCTTGCCTACCCCTACCCAGTGATGCACTCTGTAAACTTACTGCTGCAGTTACTCTGTTCCAACAGACCATGTTGGTTGGGTCCCCATCAAGATGGAGAACATCCAGCTCCTATTCTGGATGTACACATTGCCCATTAGAAACTCTGGATTTATTGGCATGAAAATTACAGGTAGTACAGACTTCTCTAATGCCTTCATTTCTTCATTCCAGCTTTGACAGAAAGTTCCAGCTGGCCACTACCCTCAAAATTCTCCAGTCTATTCTTTAATTTTTTTAAATACATGACATCCAATTTCAGAAAACAGATGGTGACCTTTCCAAAGAACTCTCTCACTACTTCTCTGATACACTGAAGTGGTTATACAATTTTCTATTGCTCACTCAGCAAATATCTAGCCAGGAAGAGAGACATTAGTTTTCTCTTTGTGAAAATACCTCCTTCTCTCAAGCAACTTTGTTTAAAGTGGGGCAGAAACAACTCTGGAGAGAACAATCACTCTCCAGAGATTATAGTTGATAATCCTCTAGGCTAACACACCACAGATTGATTCTATACTCGTCCTTTTCTATTTTCTTATGTAGGCTGGAAGTGGGCAATCAGGAAGTTATTATTAGGACCTTTTTTATTTCTTTACATTTTGTACATCTTTCATGAACTAGTCTAGCACTTCTCTTTAGAAAATGGAATATTTATCACACATTGTTCCAATATAACAAAGACAAAATTTAAAACCATTATCCTGGGACTTCCCTGATGGCACAGTGGTTAAAAATCCGCCCCCTATGCAGGGGACATGGGTTCGAGCCCTGGTCTGGGAAGATCCCACATGCTGCAGAGCAACTAAGCCCGTGTGCCACAACTATTGAGCCTGTGCTCTAGAGCCCACGAGCCACAACTACAGAAGCTAGCGTGCCTAGAGCCCATGCTCCGCAACAAGAGAAGCCACCACAATGAGAAGCCTGCACACCACAACAAAGACCCAACGCAGCCAAAAATAAATTAATTAATTAATTTAAAAAAATAAATAAAATAAAACCACCATCCTGTTGCACAGGTTTTTGCTGTGAATATTTTGGATACTAAGGTATGCCACTTTTTGAGCATACTGTTAGGTTGATTTTTAACATTAACCAAATGTGTTAAATTATGTTTATGAAACTTAAGACAGTAATATTTTATGTTAATCATTCCAAATCTAAAAGATGAAACTTTTATCTTTTTTTCATAATTATTACTTCTTAATGTTTTAAATGTTGATATACTTGATACTTCTAAGCCTCTGCCAGGTGAAATCAATTAAGTGGATCACGTTTTAAAATCTGAATAGAATTTATGGTAAATGTACAGTAGTTCATAACTATTAGGCCACAATGCATATCCGTACACATAAGCATTTAAATTTACCTTCCTGTCATTTTTACATCTAATCAAGTAAAAATTACATCATTAGAACTTTATGTTCTAATGAACTTAATGTAAGTTTTTTTCCACAAATGAGTTACATTTGTTACATTACATCATTAGAACTTTATGTTCTAATGAACTTTATGTAATTTTTTCCACAAATGAGTTATTTTTAAAGAAATTATAGATTAGAATACTTTGATTTTTTTTTTAAACACCTGAAAGAGGCTTAAATTATCTGTATGCCTTAGTCCATTCAGGCTGCTGTAATAAAAAAACATAGGATGGGTGGCTTATAAACACTACCTAAACTTACACCTAAACCATTTAGAGAAAGAAGAACAAACAAAACCCAAAGTTAGTAAAAGGAAAGAAATCATAAAGATGAGAGCAGAAATAAATAAGAGGAAAAGAAAACAACAGAAAAGATCAATGAAACTAAAAGCTGATTCTTGGAAAACATAAAATTGATAAACCTTTAGCCAGACTCATCAAGAAAAAAAAAAAGGAGAGGGCTCAAATAAATAAAATTAGAAATGAAAAAGGAGAAGTTACAACTGACACCACAGAAATACAAAGGATCATAAGAGACTACTATCAGAAACTCTATGCCAATAAAATGGACAACCTAGAAGAAATAGACAAATTCCTAGAAAGGTATAACCTTCCAAGACTGAACCAGGAAGAAATAGAAAATATAAACAGACCAATCACAAGTACTGAAATTGAAACTGTGATTTAAAAACTTCCAACAAACAGAAGGCCAGGACCAGATGGCTTCACAAGCAAATTCAATCATTTAGAGAAGAGTTAACACCTACCCTTCTGAAACTCTTCCCAAAAATTGCAGAGGAAGGAACACTTCTGAACTCATCTATGAAGCCAGCATCATCCTGACACTTAAACCAGACAAAGATACCACAAAAAAAGAAAATTACAGACCAATATCACTGATGAACATAGATGCAAAAATCCTTAACAAAACCGAATCCAACAACACATTAAAAAGATCATACACCATGATCAAGTGGGATTTATCCCAGGGATGCAAGGATTTTTCAATATCCACAAATCAATCAGTTTGATACACCACATCAACAAATTGAAGAATAAAAACCATATGATTATCTCAATAGATGCAGAAAAAGATTTTGACAAAATTCAACACCCATTTATGATAAAAACTCTCCAGAAAGTGAGCACAGAGGAAACCTACCTCAACATAATAAAGGTCATATTTGACAAATCCACAGCTAACATCACACTCAATGATGAAAAGGTGAAAGCATTTCCCCTAAGATCAGGAATCAGACAAGAATGTCCACTCTCGCCACTTTTACTCAGCATACTTTAGGAAGTCCTAGCCACAGTGATCAGAGAAGAAAAAAATAAATAAATGTAATCCAACTTGGAAAAGAAGAAGTAAAAATGTCATTGTTTGCAGATGACTTGATACTATACATAGAAAATCCTAGAGATGCTACCAGAAAACTGCTAGAGCTCATCAATGAATCTGGTAAAGTCACAGAATACAAAATTAATACACAGAAATTTCTTGCATTCCTATATACTTACAACAAGACATCAGAAAGAGAAATTAAGGAAAAAAATCCCATTTACCATTGCATCAAAAGGAATAAAAAACCTAGGAATAAACTTACCTAATGAGACAAAAGACCTGTACTCTGAAAACTATGACACTGATGAAAGAAATCAAAGGTGACACAAACAGATGGAAAGATATACCATGTTCTTGGATTGGAAGAACCAATATTGTCAAAATGACTATATTACCCAAAGTAATCTACAGATTCAATGCAATTTCTATCAAATTACCAATGGCATTTTTCACAGAACTAGAACAAAAAAATTTTTAATTTGTATGGAAACACAAAAGACATCAAATAGCCAAAGCAATACTGAGAAAGAAGGGACTTCTCTGGCAGTCCAGTGGTTAAAACTCCATGCTTCCAATACAGGGGGCAAGGGTTCAATCCCTGGTCAGGGAACTAAGATCCCACATGCCACGTGGCACTGCCAAAAAATAAAAATAAAATACAATAAAACAAGAACTCAAGTGTCTCAAAAATGAGGAAATCTGTTTCTGTACATCCTTACTGGAATTCATTAAAAGAGGAAAACCATCTTAAAAAAATATATATTGAGAAAGAAAAATGGGGCTGGAGGAGTCAGGCTCCCTGACTTCAGACTGTACTACAAAGCTACGGTCACCAAAACAGTATGATAATGGCACAAAAACAGAAATATAGATCAATGGAACAGGATAGAAAGCCCAGAAATAAACCTATGCACCCATGGTCAATCTACAACAAAAAAGGCCACATATACAATGGAGAAAAGACAGTCTCTTCAATAAGTGGTGCTGGGAAAACTGGACAGCTACATGTAAAAGAATGAAATTAGAACACTCCCTAATACCCTACACAAAAACAAACTCAAAATGGATTAAAGACCTAAATGTAAGACTGGATACTATAAAACTCTTAGGGGAAAACATAGGCAGAACACTCTCTGACTTAAATTGCAGCAATATCTTTTTTGATCCACCTCCTAGAGTAATGAAAATAAAAACAAAAATAAACAAATGAGACCTAATGAAACTTAAAAGCTTTTGCACAGCAAAGGAAACCGTAAACAAAAGACAACTCTTAGAATGGAAGAAAATATTTGCAAACAAAGCGACAGAAAAGCGATTAATCTCCAAAATATACAAACAGCTCATGCAGCTCTGTATCAAAAAAAAAACCAATCAAAAAATGGGCAGAAGACCTACAGACATTTCTCCAAAGAAGGCATACAGATGGCCAAAGAGCACATGAAAAGGTGGTCAACATTGCTAATTATTAAAGAAATGCAAATTAAAACAACAATGAGGTATCACCTCACACCAGTCAGAATGGCCATCATCAAAAAGTCTACAAATTATAAAGGCTGGAGAGGGTGTGGAGAAAAGGGAACCCTCCTACACTGTTGGTGGGAATGTAAATTGGTACAGCCACTATGGAGAACAGTATGGAGGTTCCTTACAAAACTAAAAATAAAGCTACATATGATCCAGCAATCCCGCTCCTGGGCATATTTCTAAAGAAAACGATAATTCGAAAAAATACACGCACCCCAATGTTCACTGCAGCATTATTTACAATAGCCAGGACATGGAAGCAACCTAAAGGTCCACTGACGGATGAATGGATAAAGAAGATGTAGTACATATATACAATGGACTATTACTCAGCCATAAAAAAGAATCAAATAATGCCATCTGCAGCAAAATGGATGGACCTAGAGATTATCATACTGAGTGAAGTAAGTCAGACAAAGACAAATATTATATGATATCACTTACATGTGGAATCTAATAAAAATGATACAAATGAACTTATTTACAAAATAGAAACAGACTCACAGACTTCGAAAACAAAGTTATGGGTACCAAAGGGGAAAGGTGGTAGGGAGGGATAAATTAGGAGGTTGGGATCAACATATACACACTACTATATATAAAACCGATAATCAACAAGGACCTATGGTATAGCACAGGGAACT
Source organism: Orcinus orca (assembly GCF_937001465.1). NCBI lineage: Eukaryota > Metazoa > Chordata > Mammalia > Artiodactyla > Delphinidae > Orcinus > Orcinus orca. The sequence goes on along the minus strand of NC_064569.1, from coordinate 47,931,615 downwards.
CTACTCAAATATTCTGTAATAACCTATATGGGAAAAGAATCTGAAAAAGAATGAATATATGTATACGTACAACTGAATCACTTTCCTGTATACCTGAAACAAACACAACATTGTGAATCAACTATACTCCAATATAAAATAAAAATTAAATTAAATATTAAAAAATAAAAATAACAATAAACACTTATTTCTGATAGTTCTGGAGGCTGGGAAGTCCAAGATCAATGGACCAACAGATTCATTGTCTGGTGAAAGCCTGCTTCCTGGTTCTCACCTGGTGGAAGGGGTTAGGGATCTCTCTGGGGCCACTTTTACAAAAGCACAAAATTCACCCATGAGGACTCCACCCTCAAGACCTAATAACCTACTAAAGACACACCTTCTAATCCTATTACCTTGATGGTTAGGATTTCAACGTATGATTTTGTGGGGACAAAAACAATTCAGTCTAAAGCAGTCTAAAGCAGTATAGTTGTTTCACCTCTCCAGTTTACTCTAGTTTTCTTAGTTTTCTCTAGGAAAGAAAAATATAAAATGAAACATTTGACATACATAAATTTGTCAAGGTTTGAATTTGTGTGAGTTAATGTATAATATTTATGCAATTTGCATGTGTGGGTGTGTATGTGTGTGAAAATCACTGGCAAAGGGAATATGCTCTGTATGTTGCCTAAAAGTTATTGAATATTGTACGTTATTTCACCTCTTGATACTGATGTTCACTCAAGTTTATGACTCCTGTGCACTAAACACAGCTTTGAAAAAGTGTTTCTTTGTTACAGACCTCTTCAAGATCACACTACATATGATAAAAAGCCCCTTTGCTACCAATGCCATCAAAATTAAATAGAGAAGTCCAAATTTAGAATACTTTACCTTGGAAAGTAAAAGAAAGACATTAAATACGCTTTATTCCTTGTAATCAATATAAGAATAAAAAATGTGGAATAAAACAAATGGCTTTCTGAAAAAGATTTACATATATAATGTATAATATATTATATGATAGAATAGAATAAGAAAAAAGGTTTAATTAAAATGTAAATCATAAAAATAATATCTACAAAACAGCATATTTTGTTAGTATAATATTATTAACAGTAAAGTATATATCATACGTTATTAATCAATATTTATTTATTTATTTATTTGGCCATGCCACACGGCATGCGGAATCCTATTGATAGTTCCCCTACCAGGGATTGAACCAACACCCCCTGCAGTGGAAGCGCAGAGTCTTAACCACTGAACCGCCAAGGAAGTCTCAGTCAATATTTCTTTATAACCATTTTTAGGATGACCATTTATAATTTATATTTGAAAATAAATACTCTCACAATGCACAGTTTTCCCTCTAATGAAAAACACTAGAGCTTCCATAATTACTTGGAGTGTTGTTGATTTATATCATGGAGTATATAACCACATAAAAGGTATCTGCAATGTACTTAATCATGTATTATAAGAGTTAAACCAATTTTAGTTAACAGCTAACAGTTTAGCAAAAGTTGAAAATTTTAATGGTACATCACTTTCAAAACAAGCAATAAAAAAGTGATGAGAAAACAAAAATCTCTAATAGGAAATAAGTAACATTTCTCAGATTATTTCATTACTGCAGAGTGATTATAAATAAGAGTAACTGGATATACAAATATTTATTCTATGACACCATTCTCATACCTATAGTCCAATGATGGCACAGCTTTATTATAATTTCTCATTCTTATTTTCTGTGCCTCTAATGAAAATCACTAATTGTGTCATTCTCAGGCAAAGCTAACAGAAATAAAGGTTTGATGAGAATGTTATGCTCTGGAAAGAGAAACTAAACTTGAACAACACACAGGAGTAGGCTAAAATTAGGACTGTGAGTCAGAATGATAAAGACAATCCAGGCTCTTGGAACAAGAAAATGAGAAGAGGTCAGGATGAATACGAATAATGTGTCAGAAATAAGTTAGATATTCAAGAATCAGACATACACAAAACTAGAGGAAAGAGGAAGCTGAAACACTTTACGTTCAATATCAAAGCAAAACTTAGTATGATTCAAGCAAATAATTGATTTAATGCATTGCAATCAATAAAATTGCATATATATCTAAGAAAATGAGACATCATTATGACATAGACTATAAGAAGTGAAATGATTAGAGATACGACTTAAGTAGCAGTTAAAGCATATATATAAAAGGTTTTGAGGACCATGCTAAAGAAGGTGAAGTTTTATGGTAAGCACTGGGAAGCTACTTGGAGTTTGAAGAGAGTTAGGAAATTGGAAGGTAATATGGTCCATAATATGGGATCTACTGTTAAAGTACTTAGGTTGAATCCCTGTTTTGTCACTTACTAGTTCTGTGACCTTGGACCAGGCAGTTAACTTCTCTGTGCCTCAGATTTCCTTTCTGTAAATAGGGATAATAATTGTAACTACTTCATAATGTTATAAAAATTAAACAAACTAAATAATTTAATATTTGTAAAGCTTTGAAAATAGGACTTCTAGCACAGCAAGTGCTAATTGCATTTGGATAAATAAAACATAAAAGTAAATAAAATGAGCAAAGAAAATTTTATTGGCTCTTAGAAAATGGTGAACAGTTACCAACAAAGTACTAACTGAAATCTTTTATCTAAGAGACGGTGATGGCTGGATTGCTAAAGCTTCTTGTGCAATCCCTCTGGCACCTCCTGAGTCAAATGATCATACATTAGCGGTTTCTATCATACAAATTTATTTTAGTAAAAAGACAGCCTCTCATTCTCAATTTTGGGTTTGGCACAGCTACTCAAATATCAGGTAACCTCTGGTGGATTATAAATCTGTACAGATTTCTGGCAACTTACCTGATGCTAGTCAAAATTTCTGATCATTGATGGGAGGGACTCAGTGATAATCAACTGTCCTAACATTATACAGAGATGAGTGTAGGTGGAAGGGGATGCCATGCTAGACATTGAAATAAAACTGTCAGACTTCAGTGATAACACACATCTCTCTCCCTCTCCCCCAACCCCACATACACACACACACATATCACACCACGTTGCTGCTCTTATTTGCTGACACAACAAAGTAAGTCACAAATATATTACACACTAAATGTTTCAGTTGTTTTGGCATAAAGACAGACAAACAGACCAATGGAACAGAATAGAGACATACATGGTCAACTGATCTTCAACAAGGGTGCTGAGATTACACAATAAGAAAAGGATAGTCTCTTCAACAAGTAGCACTGGGAAAATTAGATATCTACAAGCAAAAGAGTGAAATTGGACCCTTATCCTGTACCATACACAAAAGCAAACTCAAAAAGGAGTAACGACTTACATGTAAGAACTGAAACCATAAAACTTCTAGAAGAAAACACAGAGGAAAACCTTGAGCACCAAAAGCACAGACAACAAAAGCAGAAATAAACACGTGGGGCTGTATCAAACTAAAAAGCTTCTGTACAGTAAAAAAAATAATCCACAGAATGAAAAGGAATAGGAGAAAATATTTGCAAACCATATATCTGATAAGGGGTTGATTTCCAAAATATCAATATATAAGGAACTGCTACAACTCAGTAGCCAAAAAACAAACAAAAAACCTAAAAGCCCAATTAAAACACGGGCTAATGATTTGGATATATTTCTAAAGAATACATACAAATGGCCAACAGGTATGATGCTCAACATCTCTAATCATCAGGAAACACAAATCAAAACCATAAAGAGACATCACCTCACACCTCTTAGGATGGCTATTATCAAAAAACAAAAGACACTTGCCAGCAAGGTTGTAGAGAGATTAAAACTCTTGTACACTACTGGTGGGAATGCAAAATGATACAGCTGCTATGGAAAACAGTATGGAGGTTCCTATAATAGAACTACGATATGGTCCAGGAATTCCACTTCTGAGTATTTATTCAAAAGAATTGAAATTAGAATCTCAAAGAGATATTATCACTACTATGTTCAGTGCAAATATTCATAATAGCCATATCAGATATCAAGGGAGATCAGATATTGAGGATGGAGGGTTCTTGCTAAACTGACAGCAAGATTCTTTCTAAAACTAGATGTTATAAGGAAGAACACAGATGGGCCTAGAAGGAGGTTCAGGAGTCTCATCAAGAAAAGAATTCTTTGCTTGAAATCTGGACTTTAAATAGTTAATGATGTCTGGTACTAGCTGTTTCTACAATTTTGACAATTGGAAGCAAGCTAAAGATAAAGCATCAATGAAGCAGTCTGGCTTTAGGTCTGAGTAAAAAAGTTGCTGCAAAATAAGATTATGCAATAGATGTAATTACTTATCTAAATAAAAATCTTGAAAAAAAACAAAAAGCCTTCCTGTACCCATAATACAGGAAATGTAAATTAATTTCCCTACGAACAAAACTCACTACAATGGAAAATCTAGTATGTGTGTTTCTTTCTGTGAGAAGAGTTAGAGCAAATGTATTTGGTCTGTGACCTCTTTCTCTCATATTACTGAACAATTGGCCTTTTTTTTTTTAATGAATGTTATTATTTCTTGGCTTCAGGACCGTTTACTGACTTCATAAAGTGAATTAGAAAGAGGTCCTTTCTTTGTTTGCTTTTGGTGGAAATGAAAGTTTGCTTTATTTTGGAGGCTGGCAAACCAGGAGGAAGGTGGGGGGTACTGATGTCGAAAGGCTGACACTGACACACACACACGGATGACCAGTGGCTAAGAGCTTTTAAAAGGCGGGTTTCAGGGGTGTATAAGTGAAGCAGGGGGCTACGTGTAGAAACAGCACAGTCAGCTCTGACAGTCATCCTGAAATTGGTCATGTGGTGGTCTGATCAACATCATCTTGATTGTTTTAAGTACACTTAGTTTTCAGTTCCAGGGTCGGTTTGTTCCCATTTCTTTGAGGCCAGTTCTCAGAATTGTGGCAGCTTACGTCATGGCCACAGTCTGGTCATCATGTTAGTCAACTTCTTCCACCTGGTGGCGGTTTCAGTATCTTCCTTTTGCTGTGGAAGGGGAAGACGAACTCGTTGGGAGTGAGGGGGGCGGGCGCGGAGGGGACTAGCACATGGCTCGGCTGGCAGGGCCGCAGCGGCCTCGTAGTCCCTCCCGGAAGGGGTTGGGGAACGCACGCTCTTCCATATCCGCGTCCCCGCCCAGCTGCAACTTCTAGAAAGAGGTCCTTTGTAAGCTTGCTTTGACTCTCTGGAAGATCTCATTTAAAATTGATGATATTATTACTTAAGTATTTCAAATAATTTACCACTGAACATACTTTTCTTTCTAGAAAAGTTTTTATTTAAATTTTAAATTTCTTTAATAATTAGAGGACCACACAGTTTTTACTCTTTTCTGCATTTGTCAAGTTATATTTCTCAAGAAATATGCTCATTCATCCAAATGTTTAAATTTATTTTCTTAGACTTGTGCAAGCTGTACATAATATATTTTATTATTTTTAATATTAAAAAATCCATAGTGGTAATCACATTTTTTTATTCCCAGAATTGGCAATTTGTATTCCTTTCTTTTATTCATAAGATGTCCTAGAGGACTAACAATTTTATTTCATTTTCAAAGAATTTAAGCTTTAGTTTGATTTTCTCTTTGTATACATTTAAATTTTTATTTCTGATTTTCTCTCAATTATTTCTTTCCTTCTACTTGTATTTATGCTTAATTTAATGTCTTTTTCCTAGATTATTAAGAAAAAAGAAAGCTCCCTCACAATCTTTATTTTTCATATTTTTTCATATTTCCATTTCTCAGTTTGGAATACTTGCAAATTTTGTTTTATTTTTCCTTTAACCTATGGGTTATTTAGAAGTATACTGCTTGCTTGCTTAATGGATTTTTTATTATTTAATTCTATCTTAATCCCACCATTGTCAAAGAATATTTTTTTCTAATTTTAGTCTGGTTTTTGAAATTTGTGGAGCCTTGCTTTTACTGACCAGTATATGATACATTTTGGTAAGTGTTTCAAATGCATTTGAAAATATCTTTCATTGTGTAGGTGTTAGTTGATGTGCTTTATATACATCATTTTGTTCAAGTTTCTTTTTCATGTTGTTCAATTAGTCTTTGTTTTGGGGTTTTTTTGGGGGTGGGGTGTCTACATGGACTATCAGTTACTAAGTTTCCTTTAAGCTTCCAAATATGGGAGTTCCCTGGCTGTCCAGTGGTTAAGATTCTGCACTTCCACTGCAGGGGGATCGGGTTCCATCCCTGGTTGGGGAACTAAGATCCCACATGCTGTGTGGCTGTGTGCCACGGATGATTTTTTTTTTTAAAAAAACTTCCAAATATGATTCTGAATTTTTTTATTTCTCCTTTTATTTCTGTCAGTTTTGCCTTATATATTTTAAACCATGTCAATGCATATAAACTCAGTGTTATTAAATATGGAAGTTTAACTTAGTGCTTTAATATTATGAAATGTCCCTCTTTAACTTCAGCAATGATTTTTTGCCTGAAACTCTACTTGTAGGATGTTGGTATTACTAAATTGGCTTTATTATTTTTACAGTTTTCCTATCCTTTTACGTTTAACATTTCTGTTTTCTAATACTGAAGATAGATCAGGAGGAAATGATGCTCCTGGATGAAATCTGACTTTTTCCCTAATCCTCCACCTCACCCATGCACTATAATATTTATATTATGGTAAGTAATACAGAAAAATAACATTTGTTTAATAATATATTTTTAGAAGGAGACTGAAAATATTATTGGCTTTTTATGTAACATTAAAAATTTACTTTACCCACATCATTGTTTCATAAACTAAACTCTGTTTCATAATATTGTCAAGAGAAATTTAATCACCCTTTCAAATAACACAAAGCTTAATACACCTGGCCATTTAAAGAATTTAAAATAGGTATATTATTTTTATTTTTTATTTTTAATTCACGTTTGAGAAGGAATGCCAATGATGAACTGGGGAAAAAAATTCATGAGGGAAGTAATATAAATTTGACAGACTCAGGAAAATAACATAATTCAGCAGTTCAGTGAATATTAAAGCTTTTAAGGGGGAATGTTTATAATTTAGACAACTTGAATACGAATGAAGTTGACAAGCATGACCTTTAAAGTTTCCTCTTTGATGCTAAGAATAAAACACTTTGCAGAAGCATGCCATGACTGACCTTACTACCTACAATATGATATGCAATATTTTGTTTGAAAAGCTGAAATAAACCAGAAGGTGTTTACTTTGTGAAAAAGAATATGAAAAATATGCTCTTCAATCCTTTTTATAAAGCAAAACACCTTTTTGTCATCTCATTATGTCTTAGATGACCTTTAGCAGCTTAAAATGCAATTGGCAGCTTAAAATGCAACTGGCACTAAATATTAAGAATTAATCAAAAAATGTATATTTCATACTTTAAAGGAAAGAAACATTAATAACACTAAACCAGTGATTTCAATTACCAAAGGAAATGCAGGATTGTTGGACTTAGAATGTTTAAGACAACCTTTATATTTTCATCCAAAATCATTTCCTCTACCTGCTTTATGACCAGAAGAGTAAGTTCTTCATAGTGGAATTCTGACTGTGTCCAGCTATTTGTTATTCAATCTCTCACACATGTGGGAAAAGGGAGACAAATGTAAATCGGAAGAAATACTGATTTGTTTCAAATATAGTTCTTAAAATATTTTTCTGTTCTTGGTTTTATAATACACTGGTTAAAACTTTGAATTTGACAGACTCCTAGAATGAAAATCTTAGCCACAAACAAGTTTAGTGAAAATAAAGATATTATATAAAATCAGTGATTCTCAGTTTTCGCATGTGTAAATGGGAATAATACCTACTTTATGAATTGCTCTACTGCAATGACTACTTTTTTTTTTTTTTGCAGTACGCAGGCCTCTCACTGTTGTGGCCTCTCCCGTTGCGGAGCACAGGCTCCGGATGCGCAGGCTCAGTGGCCATGGCTCACGGGCGCAGCCGCTACGCGGCATGTGGGATCTTCCTGGGCTGGGGCACGAACCGTGTCCCCTGCATCGGCAGGCGGACTCTCAACCACTGCGCCACCAGGGAAGCCCATGCAACGGCTACTTTTAAGTGTAAATTTGATTAGACTATTGTCCCAGAAATTTAATCAAACACTAATCTCAGTGTTCCTGTGAAGGTATTTTGTAGATATGGTTAACATTTACAATCAGTTGACTTTAAATAAAAAAGACTATTTTTGAGGTAGTGTCTTTGTCTGGTTTTGATAACAGGGTAATGATGATCTGGTAGAATGAATTTGGGAGTGTTCCCTCCTCTTCAATGTTTTGGAATAGTTTGAGAAGGATAGGTATTAGCTCTTTTTTATATGTTTGGTAGAATTCCCCCTGTGAAGTTGCCCAGTCCTAGACTTGTTTGCTGGGAGATTTTTTATTAAAAATTCAATTTCATTATTGATGACCAGTCTGTTCAGACTCTACTTCTTCCTGATTCAGACTTGAAAAATTGCATAGTTCTAGAAATTTACCCATTTCTCCTAGGTTATCTAATTTGTTGCCATATAAATGTAGTATTCTCTTATGATTATTTTTATCTCTGTGGTATCCTTTGTTATTTCTCCTCTTTCATTTCTTACGTTGTATATTTGGGTACTCTATTTTCTTCTTGATGAGTCTGGTTAAGGCTTACCTATTTGTTTCTCTTCAAAAAACTAGCTTTTGGTTTCATTAATCTTTTCCACTTTTTTTGTGTGTGTGGTTTCTATTTTATTTATTTACTCTCTGATCTTTATTATTTCCTTTCTTCTGACTTGGACTTTGTTCTTTTTTCTTTTCCCTAATTCTTTTAGATGGTACATTTATTTCTGATATAAGTTAGTTGTTCTTTCTCTTGTTTTCCTGAGGAAACTTATCAGAGATTTATCAATTTTACTAGAACTTCCAAAAAAAAACTTGAGGGTTTTATTTTTACTCATCATTGTATTTTATTTCTTCATTAATTTCTGTTTCTTCTCTTATCTCATTCTTTCTACTTTCTTTGGGTAGAATGTGCTTTTCTTCTATAGTCTTTATATTTTTAAATTAATTTTTATTGGCATATAGTTGTTTTACAATGTTGTATTAGTTTCTACTGTATAGCAAAATGAATCAGCTATACATATACATATACCCTTCCTTTTTGGTTTTCTTTCCCATTCAGGTCACCACAGTGCATTAAGTAGAGTTCCCTGTGTCTTCTATATTTTTTAGGTATAGACTTTCTCTTGCAACTACTCTCTCCCTCCCTCTTTCTCTCTCTTCCTGTTCATCATTATCTCTTTGATTGTGGGTAACAGGGTATTAAATCCATCCACTGAACTTTTTTTTTTTTTTTTTTTTTTTTTTTGTGGTACGCGGGCCTCTCACTGTTGTGGCCTTTCCCATTGCGGAGCACAGGCTCCGGATGCGCAGGCTCAGCGGCCATGGCTCACAGGCCCAGCCGCTCCGCGGCATGTGGGATCTTCCCGGACCAGGGCATGAACCTGTGTCCCCTGCATCGGCAGGCAGACTCTCAACCATTGCGCCACCAGGGAAGCCCCATCCACTGAACTTTTAACTTTGATTACTATGCATTTCAGCTGTGGAAGTTCCTAGTTCTCTAACATATGCTTAATTTTTTATATTTCTAAAATAAAAAACATAGTTATTTTATATCTAAGTCTGATGACTCTTATCTAGAGCTTCTATGAATCTATTTTATTTTCTGTAACTTTCATTGCTTTTGGTCATGTTGCTCTTTCTTCTCTTCTGGCTGGTTACTTTTTATTGTGTACCACACATCCATGAAAATTGTAGAAATAATTTAAAGTACAACATATTAATCTTTGAGGAACTTATCTTTGCCTCTGCCCTGTGTTTGGGGCACATTCAGTCTGCAATTACTTAATCCAATTTCAGGAATTGAGATTATTTGAGCAAATGGGTTCATCAGAGTTCCCTCTTGTGTTCTTGACACAATAGCCCAACAACAATGTTAAAACTTTAGCTCAGCTTCTTAACCTACTCATTCTCAAGAAAAAAAAAAAAAAAAAAAAAGATTTAGAAAACAGGGCAAAGGGGCATCAACTGCTAGTCTCATGTAATTGGAATTTCATCCTGTCCAGATCTGCTCTATATTTCTCCACTAAATTGTCAGGTATCTTTGCCCTCAAACATGTCTGTCACATACTCTTTCAAGTGAATGGTTGGCCAAAATTATGTGGTCTACCATTACCCAAAGCCTGTATATTGCCTTTGACTCTCTGAAGAGATATTTAATTATTTGAGAACATTTTTGGAAAAAGATAAGCATAAAATTTAGCATTCCATTTAAGTAACTATGGATAGTTTATCACTATCTTCTCTTTGAAACATTTTCTTCACATGCCTATCAGTTCATTTTATTTCTCTCTTGATTATCCTCCTACTTCAATGCCTTCTCCACAGGCTCCTTTGATAAGTTCTCTTTATTTCATTAACATTGCAGTTCCCCAGGGTTCTGCCTCTTGAATTCTCTTTTACATTTATAACCACTTACTTGATGAGCTCAGTCATATGCTTTTATTTACATGCTATGTTTATGTATATTTTGGCATATTTCAAATTTATATCTCCAGTCAGAATTCTCCTCTGAGTTCTGAGCAGATTAATCTATCCAATTACCTACTAGATATTTCCAAACTTACCCAATTTCCTACTTGACAGAAACTCAACATGCCCTGAACTGAACTACTGTTCTTGTTCATCCTTAAACCTGCCTTTTGCACAACTTTTTCCTTCTCAGTTAATAAAAACTCCATCTCCAAGTGAAAACCTTAGCAACATGTTCAACTCCAGTCTCTCTCTTACAGCTTACATGTGCTGTTTGAACACATCCTTTTGCCTTTGTTTTGGAAAAATTAAAACATCCAGTCTCTTACCATGTCCACTGCTATTTGCCTGGTGCAAGCCACCATTATTTCTAACCTGGATTAATTAATTAGAAGGTTTCAATGCTTCAATCTATTCTTAGCACAAAAGCCAAAGCCAAAGTAGTCTTGTCAAAACATAAACAAGATGATATCACTCCTCAATATATTCCAAAGGCTTCCTCTGACACTTAGGGTAAATGTCAAAGTCCTTTCAATCATTTACCTCTCTAATATCTTCAAGTGCTATTTTTCCTCTTTTTTCAAAGCCCCAGCTTCTTTTACTTCATCAAATATTCAAATGGTTTCTAATTCAAAAACAATAACTAATGAATGAAATTCATAAGGATTAAGTAAAACAATGCATATATAAATATCTGACACAACTGCTAGCAAGTAATGGATAATCGTTTTTTGTTGTTGCTGAACTTTTATTTTTATTATATTTAAAAGGACCATATTTAGGTCACGGAAGCACACACTATTTTAAGGATATATGTCTCCATATCCTTGAATCTGCCTTCCTAAATGCCTTATCTTCAGTGACTCCACAAAATATTGATTAACTTTCTAAAACTATGATTTTTATATGATACTATCTTTTTACCCAAATTAGTTTACAGCAAAAACAAAAAACAAAAAACTTCCTGTGATTTACAGAATAATAAGCACTTAAACTTGTTAAGCTCTTCACTGTGTCTGTTTTGGCCTCTTTCAATGTACCTATTAAAAAACTAGTAAACTAGTACAGAGATTATTGTTATAGAATTTGTAACTTCCACTAACCATCATTTTTTAAAAATCCATCTGTAAATATTAAGAGACAGTTATTCATTGATTTTTTCCTTGTACAAAGTCAATTACCTGACCATGTTTTGATCCTTAAAGAGGTTTTCTCCAAAGAACACTAGGTGCCAATTATGATTATCTCAGCAATATAACAAATAACTACCTCTGTGAACTTTTAGTCATTGACAGTGGCCTTCCATATTTTGTTCCATATTTACAAGAATTTTACAAGATTATTTGGGCATGAGTTTTACAAAAGAAACCATTGAGAGGTTTTAGGTTAAATTTCATCTAATATCTGATTATTGTGTCGTCGTATTACACAAACAACAGTAGATGAAGTACTTTCTTAGAGTAAACCTCAACTGTATCTCAGGACTATTTCTATCTGTTCTTTATAATTTATTAGTAAATGTTTTACTACCCAGAGTATTTGAAAAGCATATTAGTAAAATGCATTTTATCCTATGAATAATATATCGAAGACCTCAAAGGAAAAAATGTTTAGTATATTTTTTACTATACAGAGTCCAAAAGAATATAAAATGAAACAACTATATATTCTAAATTAGTCACATATCAATGGTAACTTTAGATAAATAATAGTCATACAACAGTAGTTTCATAGAAAAATATTAAGGACCATTTGTAAAATAAAATTCAAAAGCAAAATAGATATGAATCTTTACTTAAAATAATGAGTATTTTCTTACCTTTCTCAAGTCCCGATATCATAGAATAAATCAGAATCTGTTTCTCCTGTAATTTTTTAAACATTCTTAGCTATTCCCAGTTCTGAACTTTTTAACAAGACAATATTGAGTTCTTTTGTATTTTCCCTGACCTTTCTTGGGATATATGGACTTGGATATACTGCTGCCATTTCTTTGGGACAAAAATGATCATATTCTTGAAGATTAGGTAAACACTAAACCTGACCATATTTCTTCAAATTTAATTATTCCACAGAAGAAGGTATAGAAGAATGTAGTCTACTATTTTTATGTGCTTCAATATTTCTTGTCCACTCACTAATTATGAGTTATCCATTTATTCCTTTTTAAGGAGCTACTAGATGCTATACACCCAAGGGTAAATCAGTTGTTCTTATCTTTAACATCCCCTACAGTCTAATGGGACAACTACCACTATTGCTACTGCTCCTTCTCTGTCTGCTACTACTACAAATTATTCCTTGCATAACACTTAGCATATGCCAGACACAGTTTTAAGTTCTTTACATGTACAATTTTATATGCCATATCTCATGTTATTTATTTGTAACAACAATTGTTCTAGTTGAGGTGTCTTCCCTGTAATGGTTAAAAGTGCTCTTCATGAGTGACTGTTACGACTTTTATTTCCAGTGAATAGGAATTAGAATGCATTGATAAAGTGGATAATCTTACATAAAAATGCCCTACCGCAAATATTTTAGTAATCATTTGGTAGAGAAAATAACTGAAAAACTGAATATTCATATTTTAAAATAATTTATTTCTCACCCTAAACAAAGATGCAAAAATGGCTACTTAATTCTAGGGGAAATAATAATGCAAGGAAGAGAGTAGAAATTATTTTTTATGGTTTCTCCTATTTACTTACCCGTGACAAAGTTAAGCAGTAACCCCCTCCCCTCTGCCCAACTCAACTAACAATAATCTAATTACCTTGTTTCGTGATGTGTATAAATCTTGTGATATTGCTATTATTGCTATTTCAACTACTGCAAAGAAAAAAGTTTTGAAAGGTTGTATGTCTCATCTAGTGTTACTGAATTAGTATGTAGTTGAGTGAAAACAAACATTAGAAAGTCTAGCTCAAGATCTTGTGTGCTTAACATTGCACTATCTTGCCTTCATATCAACAGATTAATCGTGGATTTAAGATAGAAATTTCAGAGAAGCAAAGTTATCCATTCGGAATGACCGAGACAAGTAAATGAATCTACTTAAGAGTATTAGAGACATACAATCACAACAACAATTAAAAAAACAAAAAAAAAAACTGTTGCACTACTAAATTATGACAAAGAAGAAAAGTTGAGGCAATATAGTACAGATAAGTAGTGGCCTTTGAATTCTCTCTCTGCCACTTAAAAAACTGTGTGACCTTAGGCAAATCACTCAACCTCTCTGTGCATCAGTTTCTTCATTTTTAAAAGAGACAATAATAGTAACTACCTGATAATATGGTTGTAAATAAGTGAATTAATATATGTAAATTATATAATAGTGCCTGATATGTAGCATTATCTGAATTTTAATTACTGACATTACTTCACATTATTGCTCAGTAGACATTATTACTCAATGTACAAAGATTGTCTTTGTAAAAAGAAAAATATATACATAAGCCTTATATACTTAAAAACCTGTCATTTTATTTATTATAAAAGTTTGCTTGGGTTGTGGTCACTAAGTTGTACTCTGTCCTTAATAAGAGAGCCCTAAAATATTCTATTTGGTCACAGAAAAAAAAAACAATCGGGGCTTCCCTGGTGGAGCAGTGGTTGAGAGTCCGCCTGCCGATGCAGGGGACACGGGTTCATGCTCCGGTCCGGGAGGATCCCACATGCCGCGGAGCGGCTGGGCCCGTGAGCCACGGCCGCTGGGCCTCTGCGTCCGGAGCCTGTGCTCCGCCACGGGAGAGGCCACAACAGTGAGAGGACCACGTACCGCAAAAAAGAAAAAAAAACAAACAATCGTGCCTTTCATTAATGTCTTTATCTGTTCTAAAAAATGTTTTTAAATGGTATGGATATTGATAAACATGTGATGATAATGCATATTTACTTTTTAGTATCAATTGCTGGGAAACTCAGAGCCAGTTTTTATTTATCACTCAGGTAATTTTTTTAAACTAACATTTAAACTGACACAATATTTCAGTCCTCATATTTATTTTTCTGCTCATTAATTCTTTCTCTTTTTCAATTTTCAATTGCACTGTATTGTCATTTTCAAGTTTTGCTGATAATATGCATGGCAAAAAGCATTAGCTAACAGTTGCAGATTACCTCCTCTGGAACAGACTCTATGATAAATGCCATATGTATATTAATGTATTCAAACACATCAATCATTATAACCTTTGAAGTAGATTCTATTATTATTAGGATAAAACAAGAGAATTGCTCTTTGGAGAGTCTAAGCATGTCAAATAGTAACTTTTCTATAGATTCTTTAATATTTAGAAAATCAGATTGCCTGCAAATAATTTTTTTACTTCGTCCTTTTCAATTTGTATTTCTTTTATTTCATTTTTTTACATATTGCACTGTCTAAGACCTTCAGTGCAATGTTGAATAGAAGTGGTTAGAGTGGACAACCATGCTTCATCCTCCAAGTCAGATAGAAGACATTCAGTCTTGGACTATTAATTATGCTGTTAGCTGTGGGTTTTACATAGCTACCCTTCATTATGTTGAGAGTTTTTATCATAAAAGGAGATCGAATTTTGCCAAATTTTTTTAATGTTCCTACCAAGGCAATTATATGGCTTTTCTTCTTTAATCTGTGAATATAGTGAATTACATTGATTTTTGTGTTAACAGAATAATCCCTACTTGGTTATGATGTATTAATCCTTTAATATATTACTAGATTTGATATGCTAACTTTGTGTTAAGGACTTCTGTGTCTAGGTTCATAGATTTTGTTCTTTCATAGTTTTGGGTTTGTTTGGTTTTTTTGGTAACGTCTTCATCTGAATCAGTTATCAGAGTAACACCAGTCTCAAAAATACATTTTGGAGTATTCTTCCCTTTTCGATTTTCTAGAAGTATCTACATAGAATTGTTATTATTTCTTAAATATTTGGTATAATCATCCAGGCAGCAATCTAGGGGTAGTTATTTTTATGCAATTTTTTTGCTATGAAATCAATTTCTTTAATAGATATAGGACTAGTCAGTATATCTATTTCTTCTTGAGTGAGCTTTGGTAATTTTCGTCTTTCAAGGAATTTTTCCATTTTATTTAATTAACCAGACTTCTTGATGGATGTTAATAACATTCTCTTATTATTCTCATTGTGTATGTAGGATGTGCAGTAATGTCACCTCTGTCATTCCTGATATTGAAGATTTATATCTTCTCTCTTTCTTTCCTAAGCTTATTGGTCATTTCAAAGAAACTATTTGCTTCATTGTTTTTCTCTACTGTTTTCTGTATGCAAATGTTTACAGCAAATATATAAATCACCTAAACATCTAAATATATACAATCACCTAAAACAGAAAACAACTGAAACGTCCACCAACAGATAAACGAATAAACAAATTGTGGAATACCCATACAAGGAAATACTAGCCAGCAACTACTTTTGATACCTGCAAAACCATGAATGAGTCTCAAAATAATTATGCTGAATGAAAGAAGTCAAACCAAAAAGGTACATATAGCAATGATCCCACTCATTAAAAAAAATCTAGAAAAGGCAAACTATCCAGAGAGCTAGAGAGCTAAAAGGTACATATAGCAATGATCCCACTCATTAAAAAAAATCTAGAAAAGGCAAACTATCCAAATCAGTGCTTTCCAGGAGAGAGAGGTAAGGAAAAATGAATTTAAAAGGGGTATAAGGGCTTCCCTGGTGGCGCAGTGGTTGGGAGTCCACCTGCCGATGCAGGGGACACGGGTTCGTGCCCCGGTCCAGGAAGATCCCACATGCCGCAGAGCAGCTAGGCCTGTGGGCCATGGCCGCTGAGCCTGCGCTCTGCAACGGGAGAGGCCAAAACAGTGAGAGGCCCACGTACCGCAAAAAAAAAAAGGGGGTACAAGAAAACTTTTTGGAGTGACTACTATGTTTACATCTGAATTATGGCAATGGTTTCTTAGGTATATATGTATTTATGAAAACTCATCAAATTGCGTACTTTAAATGTGTGTAGTTTGTTGTAAATCAGTTACACCTAAATAAACTATAAAAGAAAACAGCCAAATGCAACAATCTATATGGTTTAGCCTAATATCTTCTCCATTTCATATAAAAATAACCAGAAAGACAGAAATATAATTTCCTAAAGTCACAAAGCTAGTAAGTTATAGAGATAGGATTCAAAGTCATAGAATATGTCTCCAGAGCCTGAACACTTACACCCTACTTAATAGTGCCTCTTTATGTGTTGAGGCACTTTAACAATAAACTTATTGAAACCATATCACACTATTTTCATTCTGCTGAATGTACATGATGGATCAAATAATTTTTCTTTATGAGTTTATTTAAGGGCATATATCTTTAAGTAAGCTCACAAATCAACATATGTATCTATGGAACAAAACTGAATTGTTATTTACAGGGAACATATCTGAGGGGAAACTGTCCTCAGATTGGTCAACACCTATTATTGTGTACTCTTTCTCACATACGTTGTTCATGAATAACAATAATGGAGATTCCGCACTGCTCCCAAGTGCTTTGCCAAGAGTTGGGGCCTATCCCTATTATAATATTTATCGTACTTTACTATAATTAGTGATGCATTAGACAATTTCTTTTACTGATTAGACAAAAGTTCTTTAAGAGTTATTATATTGACGCTTGTTTACCCAGAGTAAGAACATAAACGTTCAGTAAGAATTTGTACAATTAATTAATGTAAAAGATGCATATTTTAGAGAGAAATCATTAAGATTAAACATTACTAAGTAGATAATCCGCTACAGTTGAAACATGAAAACTATCAAAAACTGAGTTTAATTTTAGTAGATGAAAAGATCAGGTTAAGTAGCATGAGCTGCATACTGGAGAGATATCTGTCTAGTCTCTCAAGAGCAATTACAAAAAATTGAAATATTTTCAAAGAATAATCTTGTGTTGAGTTCACTATGCCACACATATATGACTATGCATATAGTGGTTCTAGAAAATGTACCTTTAAAAATCACACAGAATTTACAGGCAATAATTTGAAGGTTCCCACACATGTTCACAGCACAACTTTTACATATAAATGTAACGTGGGAAATACTGCATAACAATATTATATTTAAATTTTTTCTCTAATACAAAACAATTGATACAGAAATGATGATGATTCTGTATTTCAGAATTCCTCAGGCTAATATATACTCATATAGCATAAGATTTACCAATCTTAAATGACAGTATCATATGAAAAGAGAGAATTAAAAATCTTGAATATTATATCACTTTTATTCAAAAACAAAAGTATTATTCCAAGATACAGGAATTCGATGTTATCATGATTAACAATCTGCAATCATCCTCACCCTCTTATTTAACTATCCTTTCCTTTAAATCAACTTAATCTTATTTTCCCCTCATTTTGTCTTTCCTCTTAATTAATACCCAATCTCTATTGGGACACAACCCCCCAATACTCTACTTATAAAGCTCCCAAATTATTACATGTAATTTTAATTATGATTAACTAGCATGGGTAAAATATTCATTGCAAAGGGAATAATCCAATTACATCTAAAAAACTCTACTTGACTCTGGTATTTACCTGTCACCCTGCATTTTATTTCTAAAGCCTAGTTACCCAGCAAAATACTCCTAAGTACTTTTAGTAATTTTCTGTGAACATGAGAGAAGTAAGAAACTCCAAATACCATGTCTCCAATCTGCTGCTTATCCTTAAACTCCAAGTGAGTTTTAATCATATACAAGTAATGTAATGATGTATTTATTGTAAATGTATATAAAGAACTATGAACACAATGAATGATAAATTTGAAGATGAGAGGAAAAACCATCTCTTGGAAATTTTCAAAGGAATTATTTCAAAACTATTTTCACAACTATTAGACCCCTGAGTGTAATGCAGGTAGAAAATACGCAGATGTAGGAGAAAGATTTATTGATGAGAACTCTTGGATAAGAGCTCTTGCAATCTGTAAGCACTTCAGAGGTAGAGTCCACTTATCCCCAGAAGGGTGATGAAGTGATGTCCCTGGAGCCCTCTGAAGAGGAAAGCAAAGAGAATCTGGCCCTGTCTCAGGCTATCATCAAGCTCAAGTGTGCTGTACCAGCCTGGCAGAGATGGCTGCATGGGGGTAGGCCTGCATTCCTGGTATTCATCACACAAGGTATATGCCAGGATTTCCTATAAACTGTTTTATATATTTCTGGCAAGAAAGAAACAGTGTGTGTACAGACTGGAGGTTCCCACCACTTCCTCCTTAGGTTCGATTAATTTGCAGAGCGACTCACAGAACTCAGAGAAATATTTTACTCACTAGATCACTGGTTTATTATAAAAGGATATAACTCAAGAACAGCCAGATGCAAGACATGCACAGGGCAAGGCATGTGGGAAGGAGCACATGTGGGAAAAGCTTCCATGCTCTCTGGTAGCACCATTCCCCCAGCATCCCCTCGTGTTCACCAACCCAGAAAGTTTCTGAACCCCACCCTTTTAGTTTTTATGGGGACTTTATTACATAGGCATGATTGATTAAATCATTGACCCTTAGTGACTGATTCAAACTGCAGTCCTTCCCCCGTCCCCAGAGGGCAGGGGGTGAACTGAAAGTTCCAACCCCCTAATCACATGGTTGGTTCCCCTGGCAACCAGCCCCCTTCCTTTGGATGCCCTTTACCATCCTCAGGTGTTTTCCAAAAGTCTCCTCATTAACATGAACTCAGGTGTAGTTGAAAAGGGTTTGTTGTGAATATCAAGACTCTTTTGTTACTCTTATCTCTTAGGAAACTAATGGTTTTAGGAGCTGTGTCAGAAATGAGGATGCAGACCAGATACATATTTCTTATTATAAATCGCATTACTACAGTGTGTATCTATCAAAGGATGAAGGAATTCCAGCAGAAAAGAACTGGGGTGATGCAAGATTCCTAAAGACTGGTATAAATTGCCTCTGCCTAAGTCAAAGGAATTGTAGAACCTTTGTCGTCAGAAAAGACCTCCTTCACAAGATTAGCTTCAAGCATCCTCAGTCCCAGAGAGCGAGAAGCTAGCTGCCAGTGTAAAATCCTTTCCTGTTCCTTTCCTATTCTCTTCCATTTCTTTTTCCACATCCCCTGGATAGTAACTGACTAATGAGATTGGAGACTGGGAGAAGGAGGGAGGAAGAGAAGCAGAAAGGGGAGAAAGAGACAAAGTTCAAGCCTTAGCCCTTATTCCAATAAAGGCTTCTATTGACAGCAGGCTTGAGCTAGTTAAGAGGAGGTTTGCCATTAAAACAAGTTCAGAGTTTGGACTAATAATTTGTACTCAAAATTCCAATTCCTTAACTGAGATTATGCTTATAATTTTTGGAAAAGTCATTATGTTAGTTTGTGTACTTAAAGAAGATGATAGATATATATTTGGGCAAATCCCTATGAAGAAAAAGTACTGGGAGACAGAGAAGGGTGAGAGAGCCTTCAGACTTGAAAGCAGGCCTTATGCCTGTCTCCCTGAAGGAGACTGGGTGGAAAGCATCTCAGACAGCAGAACATCTCTAAGAAAGTTTTCTCCAGTCAGACGGGGAATCTTTGAGTCAAAGTTGCCCATTAGAGGACTTCAATATCTTGCATAAATATCCCTTTCTCATACACCTGCTGTGTATAACCATTGACTATTAGCAGTCCATGGGATCCAGTGTTAGATCCAAAAAGGCTACAGCTGGTGGCCATCAGTAAATTAAGTTGCTTGCCACAGTAAGATAACTGAACGACACATTTTTATGACCAACAAAGCCATATATTTGCTTGAATTTTCACCCAGGGCACAGGAAATGACTCACACTAAACAGATGTTAAAAAACTCTTGGGAGATAAAACAATACAGTATTTTCAGTATATCAGGATACACGTGTAATTCACATACCTGTGGCTTAGCCCATGGGCCCCTAGCACCCTGTCATCACTATTTTACTTAACAGAAAAATGAACTGACTCAAGACCCATTCCACATAATAGCTACGTTCTATTAGTTCTAATGTGTTGTCAACACCAGGGCCCCTGGCCCTCCAGTAAAGCAGTAAAGGTCAATTTCCTTGGTTAATTTGGTGAAAATGGGTTTGCTGCATGTGTGTTCCTGAGTCTTAATATCCTATATACTGCTTGATGGGGGTCTCCTGGCTTCCATTTATGGTTCTTCCTTCCTAGAGTTCCTAGGACATGATAATATACGATAATCTACTAGAGCAATTTATTTTCAAAAGTTTGAAAGAATATTTCTGGGAGTTGCTGCTTAATAAGTCAATGCATCTGCAGAAACTTCCAGTATTTCTAAATTGGTAAATTTGTTTGTAAGACATAGTCACGGCTGGATAAGCAAACACTTGTTTGCCTCAGCACAGCTGTATCTGATGGAGGAGAATGCAATATTTGCTCTTCCCTACTTCATGTCATACCATAAAATCACTAAACCTAGTCTGCAGGTTATAGGACAAAGTAGAAGAAACCAATTTTTTTTTTTTTTTTGCCTCGTGCTCCCTTTCCTTTGCTTTCCTTCTTCACTAACCTTCTTGTTTTCTTTCTCCAATCTACCATCTTCCTTTTAACTAAGAGTCAGAATGAACCTTTGATCTATGAAAATCTAACAGGCTTTGCAATTCTGACTCGTTTATTTCCAGACATCAGGGGAAAAAAAATTAAAGGATGTCATTTTCTCTAGTTTGAATTAACCTTCTGGGCTAACACCTGGGGCCTGGGCTGGATGGGTGGAATGTGGAGTTTCCCAAGGAGTCAAATAGGGCACAGCTGGAGCCCACAGGGTAAGCTTGTGGGAAGTAAGGGCAGGTCCTGTTGAAGGGACAGGAAAAGGACAGGTTCGGATGTGCTGAGCTTCAAAGGCGGCACCCCAACCACTCCTCCCAAAAGAAGCTCACGGGATATCAGGAGGGAACTCCTGGGATGAGAAAACACCTGGGTGCCCTTGGTGCCGGGATCCCCTCCTATCTCGCAAACACCAATCCTCTAGGAGGACTTCCTCCCCTTCTCCCCCCAAAATCTCATATTCAGACTCACCGTGCAGCACCTCCTCGCCCCAGAGGCCCAGTCAGGTGCGAGGGAAAGGCTGTCGCTTTCATGCCGCGCACGGAAGAAGCCCGCGAGGCTGGCGCAGAACGCTCGCGCATGACGCTCGCGCCGGACCGAACTGCGCATGCGCGGCCTGGAAATCGCGAGACTTTTAGAAGCCAGAAGTACCCCAAAGGCTTCCGGTGCGGATCAAGTCGGCCGCCAAGGGCCAAGGCCGCAGCAATCACGAGGCGCTCCATTGCTCATAGTTGGGGCCAGTTGTTCCTACTAGCAGCTGCGAGGTGAGACTGTCGCTGCCTGTTCCTTGAGCCTTTCCCCTGAAGAGCAGCCTCAGGGAATTAGTCTTTCTCTCTAACCCACCTCATCTTGCAACACCTAGACATGAGGGAACTAGCTCCTTCACCTTTTATTTATTTTTATTTTTTAGCTTTTAAAACTTTATTTCACTTCAAAACCTTTATCAGAGACATGGTTCTATTCTGGGGTAGGAGGTGGCCTTGAGCTCCAAAGCGGCTCTGATCTTGCCTCTTCCCCAGGCAGGACAAACCAGACATCTCCCTCCCCAGCAAAGGGATGCAGCCTGGAGGTCATGGCCAGTCTGTGGAGGGGGTGTCGGGTTTCCGAGTGCTCACCCGAGATGGAAAGATTTGAGTCACTCCAATGGAGGACCAAAGTTTGGTGCTAGCTTCCCCTCACCCTGGAAAAGGGGTGGGGAAGTCTCAGGGGTTTGGGTGGGGGGAGCAGAAAACAAGCACCCACCTCTCCATCTGGCTGCAGGAAGCTGGGACAGGGGCCAAGAGGGGCCCATCTGTCACCCTCCAGTCCTGCCAGGTTGCTGGGCTGGGACAGGGGGTGGGGGACAGCCATCTGGCCTGGGTCCTCTCAGGCCAGGGTGGGAATGGGGCCACTTTAAGAGGGTGGGAAGTTTGGGTGTTTTGTTTTAAAGTTTTTTAATTTTTTCTAATGCCTAAGTAAATAAAGTAACATAGATACATCTTTATAGATATGTATATACATAAATTCTTGTGGAGTGGGCGTAAGGTGGGGGCTGTGGGTGCCTGCCCTCCCAGTTTCATTCCTCATCAAAGTTCTGGGTCAGGAGAAAATTGCAGCCAAGTTCTCCAGTTTTGTTCGTAAGAAAAGTGGTTCTGGATCACCAGGTTCTCTGGGAAGCCCAGGGTTTTCAAGAATAGCTTCTTTCTCCTGCATTTTCACTTGGATGTAGTTCATCTGCCAGGCCTCCTCTCTTATGGACCCACCTCACACTCCACATCCGAGATATCCACCAGCTCCCCAGGGTGCTCATTTCAGAATCTGGATGAATTGCTCCTGTTGCTGGCTAATTTGCAGCAAAAGCTGAGAGTTCTCCTGGCCCACAATTAAATAAAGGGACGTGCATGGATTTTAACTCACTTTAAACATCCCACAGCAAAAATCAATTTCATAGGGTAGAGAGGTATAAATGAGCAATGTGCATTTCTCAGGCAGGAATGTTTTTATTTGCTCACCTACATTGGCAGATATAGGATTATCTTTATGGGTAATATTTTATTTATACATTATAAAAATATTCTGGCTGAGACTTTATGTGTAAGGGATAGGTCTGAGCACTGGAGAGGCAGCAATGAACAACAGCAAAAAAAGAAAAAAAATTCCTGCCCACTCCTTATGCTTAAATTTGTTTGGGAGTAAAAAACAAAAATTAGAATTATGAAAAACTTACTTTGCTTTAATTAAATATATATATATTCATATAATTTACACACACACCTAAATATACATATATATGTAAAATATTGACAGTTTGGGCTTTGGGAAACGAACTTCAATGTCATTGGATAGATAGATAGGTATTGGAAAAATACGAAACATTTACACAATAATTAATTAGGGAAGTAGATTTTACTATAGCTTAGGGTAGATAAAATTATTTTAATTGAGGTATAATTGACCTTCAACACTATATTCGTTCTAGGTGTACCACATAGTGATTTGATATTTCTACACATTACAAAGTGATCACTACCATAACTCTAGTAACCATTTGCACCATACAAATATGTTACAATATTATTGACTGTATTCCGCATGCTGTACATTTCATGCCTATGACTCACTTATTTTGTAACTGGAAGCTTCTACTTCTTAATCCCCCTCACCTATTTCATTCACTCCCTCACTCACCCTCTGGCAACCACCAATTCTATGAGTATCTATGAGTCTGTTTCTGTTATGTTTGTTCCTTTGTTTAGTTTTTCACTTCTCACATGTAAATGAAATCATACGGATTTGTCTTTGTCTGACTTATTTCACTTAGTATAATACCCTCCATCCATATCATCATAATTGTCAAAATTTCATTCTTTTTTATGGGTAATATCCCACTGTGTGTGTGTGTGTGTGTGTGTGTGTGTGTGTGTGTGTGTGTGTGTGTATACACACATATACATATTATATATATATATATATATATCACATCTTTACCCATTTGTCTGTTGATGGGCAGTTGAGTAGCTTCCATATCTTGGCTATTGTTAATAATGCTGCAGTGGACATAGGGGTGCATATATCTTTTCTAATTAATGTTCTTTTTTTTCTTCAGGTAAATACCTAGGAGTGGAATTAGCAGATTATATGACAGTTCTAGTTTTAATTTTTTTTAGGAATCTCCACACTGTTTTCCATAGTGGCTGCACCAATTTACATTCCCACCAACAGTACATGAGAGTTCCCTCTTCTCTACAACCAAGACAACACTTGTTATTTGTTGTCTTTTTGATAATAGCCATTCTGAGGCTTTTATCAAATAGGTCTGAGGTGATAGCTCATTTTGGTTTGATTTGCATTTACCTGCTGGTTAGTGATGCTGAGCATCTTTTCATGTTCCTGTTGGCTATCTGTATGTCTTCTTTGGAAAAATATCCTCTGCCCGTTTTTTAATCAGGTTGTTTTTTTTTCATTTGTCTGAACGATTTGTTTGTATATTTCAGATATTTTACTCCTTATCTGGTATATCATTTGCAAATATCTTGTCCCATTCAGTAGACAGCCTTTTCATTTTGTAGATAGTTTTTTTTCTTCTGTGCAAAAGCTTTTTAGTTTGATTTATTCTCATTTGTTTATTTTTGCTTTTGTTTTGCTTGCCTGAGGATAAAAAAAAAATGTTGTGAAGGCCAATGTAAAGAACTTACTATGATTTTTTCTAGAACTTTTACGGTTTCAGGTCTTACATTTAACTCTTCAATCTATTTTGAGTTTATTTTTGTATATGGTGTGAGAAACTAGTCCAGTATGATGCTTTTTTATGTAACTGTCCAGTCTTCCCAACTCCATTTATTAAAGAGGCTGTCTTTTCCCCATGATAATATACTTGCCTCCTATGTCATAGATTAATTGACCATATGAGGGTGGTTTTATTTCTGGGCTCTCTTTTCTGTCCCATTGATTTGTGTGTCTGTGTGCTAGCACCATACTGCTTTGATTACTGTAGCTTCATAGTATAGTTTGAAATCAAAGAACATGATACCTACCTCCAGCTTTGTTTTTCTTTCTCAAGAATGTTTTGGTTTTTGAGCTATTTTGTGTTTCCATACAGATTTTAGAATTATTTGTTTTAGTTCTGTGAAAAATTCCATTGTATTTTGATAGGAATTGCATTGAATCTGTAGATTACCTTCAGTAGTATGGTCATTTTAACAATATTAATTGTTCCAATCCATGAACAGGGTACGTCTTTCCATTTGTGTCATCTTCAATTTATTTCATCGGTGTCTTATAGTTTTCTGAGTACAGGTTTATCTTCTTAGATTTATTATTTTTGTTGCAGTTGTAAACGAGATTCTTTTCTTAATTTCTCTTTCTGATAATTCATTATTAGTGTATAGGAATGCAACTGATTTCTGGGTATCAATTTTGTGTCCTACAACTTTATTGAATTCATGTCTTACTTCTAATAACTTTCTGGTAGCATTTTTAGCTTTTTTATATGTAGTATCATGTCATTGGCAAATAATGACAGTTTTACTTCTTTCTTTCCAATTTGAATGCTTTTTCTTTTCTTTTTTTTTTTTTATTCTGTCTGATTGCTGTGGCTAGGATGTCTCATACTATGTTGAATAAAAGTGGTGAAGATGGGCATCCTTGTCTTTTTCCTGATCTTAGAAGAAAAGCTTTCATATATGTCTTTTATTATATTGGGATGTGTTCCCTCTATAGCCACTTTGTTGAGAGTTTTATCATTAATGGATGTTGAATTTTGTCAGAAGCTTTTTCTGCACCTTTGAGATCATCATAAGGTTTTTATTCTTCAATTTGTTAATGGGATGTATCACATTGACTGATTTTCAAATACTGAACCATCCTTGAATCCCTGGGATAAATCCCACTTGTTCATGGTGTATGATCTTCTTAATGTACTATTCAATTTGGTTCCCTAATTTTTTTTGAGGATTTTGCATCTGTATTCATCAGTGATGGCCTGTAAATTTCTTTTTTTGTGGTGTCTTTGTCTGGTTTGGTGATAAGGGTGAGGCTGGCCTTATAGAATGAGTTCACAAGCATTCCTTCCTCTTCATATTTTTGGAATAGTTTCAGAAGGCTGCATGTTAACTCTTCTTTACGTTTTTGGTAGATTTACCTGTGATGGTATCTGGTCCTGGACTTTTGTTTGTTGGGAGTTTTTAAAATTAGTGATTCAATTTCATTATTGTTAATTGGTCTGTTTATATTTTCTATTTCTTCCCGATTCAGTCTTGGGAGATTGAATGTTTCTAGGAATCTATCCATTTCTTCTAGGTTGTTCATTTTATTGACATAATTGTAGTACTCTCTTATAATCCTTTGTATTTCATTTCTGATTTTATTTCTTTGGGCCCTTTCTCCTTTGTTCTTGATGAGTCTGCTAAAGGTTTATCAATTTTGCTTATTTTTTCAAAAAAACCAGCTCTTAGTTTCATTGATGTCTTCTACTGTTTTTCTTAGTCTCTATTTAATTTATTTCTGTTCTGATCTTTATTATTTCTTTCCTTCTACTAATTTTTGGTTTTGTTTATTCTTCTATTTCTAGTTCCATCAGTTGTAAAGTTAGGTCATTTAAGATTTTTTTCTTGTTTCCTGAGGTAGGCTTGTATCTCTATACACTAACCTCTCAAAACTGCTTTTGTTGTGTCCCATAGATTTGGAATCATTGTGTTTCCATTTTCATTTGTCTCCAAGTATTTTTTTGTTTCCTCTTTGATTTTTTCAGTGATTCATTGGTTGTTTAGTAGCATATTGTTTAGCCTCCACATGTTTATGCTTTTTGCATGTTTTTTGTTTGTTTATTTGGTTTGTTTTGTCTTTCTTTCTTTTTTTTTTTCCTTGTAGTTGATTTCTGGTCTCATACTGTTGTGGTCTGAAAAGATACTTGATATGATTTCAGCCTTCTGCTTGGGTGATTTCCACTACTCTATATTCTAGTTTGCTGATCCATTCTTCTGTATCATCTAATCTACTGCTGATTCTTTCTAGTGTATTTTTTATTTTAGTTATTGTAGTTTTCAGCTCTATTTGGTTCTGTTTTATATTTTCTCTTTGTTAAACTTCTGTGTTCATCCATTTTTCTCCTGAGCTCATTGAGCATCTTTATGGTCATTAACTTGGATTCTTTTTTGGAGAGATTTCTTATCTCCACTTCAGTTAGTTCTTCTTCTGACATTTTATCTTGTTCCTTCCTTTTGAAAATATTCTTCTGTCATCTCATTCTCCGGATATCTGTTTTTATTTCTACATATTAGGCAGGTCAGTTACATTTCTTGTTTTGGAGAAGTGGCCTTATGTAGGAGACATCCTGTGTGCCCCAGCAACACTCTCCCCTCTGGTCACAGAGCTATATGCTCAAGGGGTGCTCCAAAGGTGGGCTGCATGGGCCCTTCTGTTGTTGCTGGGCTGACTATTGTGAGTACGTTGATAGGTGGAACTGTCCTTTGATCCAGTTGGCTGCCAGGCTTTACCTCATGCAGGCTTCAGGCTGCTGGTGGGTGGGGCTGTATCATGGGGCACTGCTTGTAGGGTTCAGGGGTCCTGGTGCTGGTGCCCAGCCTGCTGGTGGACAGGGCTGGGTCCTCACATGACTGGCTGCTTGGCCTGAGATGTCTCAGCGCTGGAGCTGACCAGCTGGTGGGTGGGTAAGACCTCAGTGCTGACTCCAGAATGGCACTTGCCAGCACCAGTGTCCTCATGGTAGAACAAGCTCCCAAAAATGTCTTCTGCCAGTATCTGTGTCCCCAGAGGGTTCTCAGTTTCATCCTGTTTCTTTTGGAGGCTCTCCAACATCAGCAAGTGGGTCTGGCCCAGTCTCCTTTCAAATGATTGCCTCCACACTGGATCTTGGAGCATGAGAGATTTTTCCTGAGCCCCTTAAGCATGAAGTCTCTGTTTTCTTCAGCCCTCTGGCTCTCCCATACATAAGCCCCACTGGCCTTCGAAACCAGATGTTCTGGTGGCTCGTCTTCCTAGTTCAAGTCCCTAGGACAGGGAGCCTAAAGTGGTTCTCAGACCCCTCACTCCTTGGGGAGAACCTCTTCAGTTGTAATTATCCTCCCATTTGTGGGTGTCCTACTCAGCAATGTGGGGCTTGACTATACCACTTCTCCACCCGTCCTACTGTCTCACTGTGGTTCTTTATTTATATCTTTAGTTGTGGAAAATCTTTTCCATTAGTCTTCAGTCATTCTCATCAATAGTTGCTCTGCGGATAGGTGTCATATTGGTGTGCCTATGGGAGGAATTGAGCTCTGGGTCTTCCTACTTTGCCCTCTTGGCCACATCCTTGTTCCAAAGCCTTTTTGAATTAATCAACTTCTTAACATTGTTTGAAAACATTGCATATTTTTCTTCCATGTGAAATAAGTCTTATTAAAGCAAAATTAATTGTTACTAACTATATTGCTTGATATAAAATGTAAAGGCCCTTTTAAGGTTGTTGAACATGGACATTGCTTGTATGCTGAAAAGCATTAGTCTGGATTAATGCCAGAGGAACTCACTGATTAGTGAATCAAAAGAAGTTTATATCTTAAGTTTTGAACTTGCAGAGGCTGTTTGCTCTATTTTTTAAATTAAGTCAGTTTCAACTCAGTTCTCAGAAAACAAAGAGTAGATAAAAAGTTGACTACTTCATAAGTCAGGGATAATACCTAAACTATAAGTTGCACATTTTATTTGTAGCCTTCAGGAGTTCTTAATTTGAAACTAAAATTTTTGATTCTGTTTTACTTAATATAAAATTGTATTCAAATGTATCTGTTCTAAAGTCATGAGTAATTTTTATAACATAAAAATGAGATAAATTTTATCCCTTTAGGCATTTCCTTCAAGTGTGTTCAAATTTAACTTTGGTTACCTCAGAATTAATTGAATAACAAGGTAAAGAAATTTAGATTTTCCTCACTCACCACAGATGGCTGCAACTAGAGAAAGCACATGTACAGCAACTAAGACCAATGCAGCCAAAAATAAATAAATATTTTTTTTTAAAAAAGTTACCTTTAAATTGCTCCAAAAATTAGCAATGTAATATGTGGAAGGTTTATATTTTGAAAAGTACACAAAGCTGTTAAAAGAAAGAAAAGGCATAAATAAGTGAGAGATACACCATGTTCATGGATTTGAAGACTCAGTATAAAGATGTTAATTCTCTCAAATTGTTCTATGGATTAAAGAAATCCCAATCAAATTCCAGCAGGACTTTTTGTGATATTTACATGCGGGATCGAAATTGTTTATGGAACACAAAATTATTGGGATAGCCAAAATGATTTTGAAAAGAACAAAGCTGGAAGTCTCAATATCTGGTTCTATCTATAACTGTATTAAGCTACATTAATCAAACTAGTGTTATCTTTGTGAGAGGATAGACATATAGATGTGTAAAATAGAATAGAGTGCAGAAATAGAGTCACATAAACATATTCAATTGATTTTGACAAAGATAAAAAGGTAATTTAATGGAAAAAGGATAGACTTTGCAATAAATTGTGCTATAACAACTGAATATCAATATACAAAAAAAAATTAAACATTGATCTTTGCCTTTGCAAGGGAGGAAAAACCTTTTCCTCTATCCATCTTAGGTTATCATTAGGGGCCCTGTGAAGGAGACTGGCCAAAAACACGTTAATGAGAGAAAAACAAGTTTAGTATCATGTGCATAGCACTTACAACTGGGAGTACTCAGAGATGAGTAACTCGAATTGGTAAAAACTTTGGTTTATATATCATCTTAGGCTAAAAAAAAAGGAAAAGGGATTTTGGGGTTCTGGGCAGGGGGAGCAAGTTATGGGAAGGTGACCAGGAAAAAAAATTGGTAAACAAGTGTTGTTTAGTAAGGTTTGTGTTGCAACTTTAGGTCAGTGCCTGCTCCATTAGTAAGAATTGTTAAGAGACCTCCTCTTCCTGGTAGACATTTCTAAGGAAATGGAAATTTCCTTTATAAATGTAAATTTCCTTAAAAAGGAAAATTTGTGCCCTGATTTTAGAGCTTTCCCTGTGTCTCTTGGTTCTCAGTGCCCTTTGGCTCCAAATGATTCATATGCCACAGAGGCATATTTTGGGGTTGCATAGTCTGGTACCTTTTACCTTATACTTTATATAAAAATTAATTTAAAATGAATGATGTGTCTAAATATAAGTGTAAAACTAATATTTTTAGAAGAAAAGAGAAAATTTTCAGGACCACAGATTAACTCAACTGTTCTTTGTTAAAACATCAAAAGCATGATTCATAAAAGAAAAATTTGATAATTGGGCTTCATCAAAATTAAAAGGTTTTGCTCTGAGAAAAATACTGTTAATAGAATAAAGAGGCAAGCTAAAGATGGAAGAATATATTTTCTCCATAGCTGTTGACAGATGATGTTAAAATATTTGAATAAATTTGAATATTTGAATGATAATTTACTACTGAAGATATACTGATGGCAAATATGCACAGTAAAAGATGCTCAACATCATTAGACAATGGAAAATGTAAAATAAAACCCCAATGAGATACCACTGCACACCTATTAAAGTGAATACATATTTTTAAAATGACAATAGTAAGTGTTGAGGATCTGAGCAAATGTAACTCATGCATTGCCAGAGGGAATGCAAAAGTGCATTTCTTATAAATTAAACATACTTTTACAATATGACTGAGCAATTCCATTCTTAGTTATATATTCAGAGAAATAGAAACTTGTTGACAACCTTTATATGAATGTTTATAGCAGTATAATTTATAATTATTGAAATCTAGAAACAGATGTCCTATGGATGTACATTCATACAGTGGTACACTACTCAGCAGTAAAAAGAACATGCAGCAACGTAGATGAGTCTCAAATGCTTCCTGAAAGAATCCAAAATCAAGGTTACTACCGTACTGTATGGTTTAATTTACATGACATTCTGGAAAAGTCAAAACAGTTAGCAGTAGCCATGGGTTGATATGTGAGGAGAATGTGAGTAAAACAGGAGATATTTTTATAGTAAGGAAATTCTTCTGTATTCCAATCATCATTGTGATTACATGACTATATGAATTTCTCAAAATTCACTGAATATACATATATATATTCTGTTCAGTTTTCCAATATACATATAGTCCATTCAGTGAATTTTCTTTGTGAATGCATGTACATATATATGTATGTGTTTATGCATATATATATGTGTATTCAATTATTACACATAAGTAAACCAAATTTAAACAAAATTCCAATTAGACATATTTTAGGATTTCTATTTCTCTTCTCAGTGTCTCCATCATACTCTGTATCCCTCTGTGTATTTTTGCTAATTCAACAGAATTTCATTAGAGCTATCTTTCTTTTATAATTTCTCTTTTTAGCTGCATCTGCTATACTGTGATCTATCCTCTGAGTTTTCATCACAATTATACTATTTTTCTTAGAAGTTCTGGTTGGTTATTTTTCCTATCTGTTCTGTGTTCTAGGGGTAATACCTTCTTTCTTATTCTCTTGTACTATCTTTTATTTACTAAAATATTTTACATGTCTTTTATATTCTATACAAATTCATATTATGTGTTTTGTTATTTTTTGTTTTTTTAATTGGAGTATAGTTGATTTACAATATTATATTAGTTTCAGGTACAGCATAATAATTCAGTATTTTTATAGATTATGCTTCAGTAAAAGTTATAAGATAATAGGTATAATTCCCTGTGCTATATAATATATCCTTGTTGCTCATCTATTTTATGCATAGTAATTTGTATCCCATACCCCTAACTTGTCCCACCCCCTTTCTTCTCCCCTCTGGTAACCACTAGTTTGTTTTTTTTTTTAATCTATGAGTCTGTTTCTGTTTTGCTATAAACATTTGTTATTTTTTAGATTCCACATATAAGTGATAACATGTGGTATTTGTCTTTGTCTGACTTATTTCATGAAGCATAATATTCCTTAAGTCTATCCATGTTGCTGCAAATGGCAGAATTTCATTTCTTTTTATGACTGGGTGGTAGTCCATTATGTGTGTGTGTGTGTCTGTGTGTGTGTGTGTGTGTGTGTGTCACATCTTCTATATCTCTTCCTCTGTTAATGGACCCTTAGGTTGCTTCTGTTTCTTGGCTATTGTAAGTGATGCTGCTATGAACATTGGAGTACATGTATCTTATTGAAATAGTGTTTTGTTTTTTCTGGATGTATAGCCAGGAGTGGTATTGCTGGATCATATGGTAGTTCTAGTTTTAGTTTTTTGAAGAACTTCTATACTCTTTCCATAGTGACTGCACCAATTCACATTCTCACCAACAGTATACAAAGGTTCCCTTTTCTCCACATCCTCTCCAACATTTGTTATTTGTAGACTTTTTGATGATAACCATTCTGACAAGTGAGTGATATTTCATTGTTGTTTTGCCATTTCTCTAATAACTAGTGTGTTGAGCATCTTTTCCTATGCCTGTTAGATAACTGTATGTACTCTTTGGGAAAATGTCTATTCAGGTCCTCTGCCCATTTTTTGATTGGGTTGTTTGGTTTTCAACATTGAGTTATATGAGCTGTTTATATATTTCGGATATTAACCCTTTGTCGGTGATATCATTTGCAAATATTTTCTTTCATCTGTAGGTTGTCTTTTTGTTTTGTTGATGGTTTCTTTTTTCTGTGCAAAAGGTTTTAAGCTTAAATAGGTACCATTTGGTTATTTTTGCTTTTGTTTCTTTTGCCTTAGGAGATATATCCAGAAAAATACTGCTGTGATTTATGTCAAAAAGTGTTCAGCCTATGTTCTTTTCTAGGAATTTTATGGTTTCAGATTTTACATTTAGGTCTTTAATCCATTTTGATTTTATTTTTGTGTATAGTGTGAGGAAATATTTTAATCTCATTGTTTTACATGTAGCTGCTTATTTCCTAGAACCACTTATTGAAAAGACTGTCCTTTCTCCATTGTATATTCCTGCCTCTTTTGTTTTAGATTAATTGACCAAAAGTGTGTGGGTTTGTTTCTGGGCTGTCCACTCTGTTCCATTGATCTGTGTGTCTGTTCTTGTGCCAGTACTATGTTGTTTTGATTACTGTAGCTTTGTAGTATAGTTTGAAGTCCAGAAGGTGATACTTCTAGCTTTGTTCTTTTTTCTCAAGACTGCTTTGGCAGTTCGGGGTCTTTTATGATTCCATATGAGTTTTAGAATTATTTGTTCTACTTCTGTGAAAAAATGTCATGGGTATTTTGGTAGGGATTGCATTAAATCTGTAGATTATTTTGGGTAGTATGGCCATTTTAACAACATTAATTCTTCCAATTAAATCTTTCCACTTCATTTTGTCATCTTCAATTTCCTTCATCAGTGCTTTCTAGTTTTTTAGAGTATAGGTCTTTCATCTCCTTGGTTAAGTTTATTTCTAGGTATTTTATTCCTCCTCTACAAAGCAGATATCCTTCTGCTTAGACTGGAAATATCATTTAATTTGTGTACTTTATATTGTAGCTGATGTAACTAAATGTATCCCTAGTTATTCCAAAAACTGATAATTACACTGATCAGAGTCTCGGCCAATGAGCCAGATTGGATATGTAGAGAGGGAATGAATGATCTAGAAGCATGTCCAGAAGCAAAAAAGTTATGCTTCAAGTAGGTCACACACAGATTTGGCAAACATTAAGTGATAGGTTCATCAACCTGGAACTGGCTGGTTAATGGGAGTCAATCCAGAATGGGTAAACAAACACATGGGCTTGGATTTAAATGTGAACACAGTTGACTAAAATGTTTCAAGTTGAAGAAGCCACAGAGGAGATTCCAAGAGTGAAGAATTTGGGATGACCAATGCGTAAGAAAAAGCAACATAGTAGAAAAAGAGAGGAGCAAGAGTATATTCATACGCTTCTATACAAAATTTGTTCGGGTGTGTCATTTGTGCAATTGTCTTGTATCTATAGATGCTTCACCTGTGAATCCTGAAGATTATCATCAGATCTCTAATACTCAGTATTTCTGTGCTTTCCTTATCTGGAATGTGTTGGTAGAGTGGCACTAAGAGTCTATCTTATCAACAGGAGCAATCTTAATCCTTTCCCCCATGTGCTACAAAAGTAAAATTTCAAAATGTGTAACTCTATTTCAGTTAGCACGGAAAGCAATGTCTTTGCAGATTTGTACTTCTTTTGTTTTTGTTGTTTACATAATTTGAAAACCTACGAAAAAATGGTTATGAAAGAACACTTTAAGTGTTTTTAAGTAGGATAAAATTTTTAAGCAAGATAGTGACTTGAATTTATATATTTACCTGTTTTTAACTTACCTTCTGAGATATTAAATAGTTCTCTCAGTTTAATATAATAATATTTCTTAAATATATTTAAAAATCAAACCAGGTTACAGAGGTTTTCATAAAATGTGCAATGGCAATTCTACTAAATGATGGCATGACAAAGGATACTGAATGTTTATAAAAGCATTAATTTCAAAGATATGTGTTCCCAGATTCATTAATATCAATTGATATTAATATCATTGATATCAATTTATTTAACGTATTTCTAATCTTTAAGCCAATCATTTTTCAATCACATTTAGAGTTAAAGGAAGCCATCACAAAATATAGACATATGTGAATATACTGTAGTTGATCAAGAAAAATCATTTAACTATTTACATAAATGATTAGTTTTAAATATTAAAGCATAGACTTGCAATTATCTCATTTGGTGATAAACCACATCTGGTTGTTTTCTATCTGCTTCCCACTTACTAGAGTGCTGATGATAGTGATTTTAATTAAACAGACCATTTCAAAATTTTATGTGTACAGTTATAACTCCTCTAACAAAAGTCATAAACATATGACTAAATAGTTCATACTTATGAAAAGATTTTTTAAATGTTATAATAATTTAAAAACACATACAATCTACCACTGAAAACAATAACATTTTTCTCAAGCATTTTGCAATCTACCTGATAGCACAAAGCTAGGTCTTTACTAATTTGAACAATACTGGAATGAAAACACATTTATTCAAATGAGAATAAATAAAAGAAATTCAGCATGATTATTTTAGGATGTACAGTTGCTAAGTAATAATTTACAATAGAGATATAATGCTTATGAAGCTGTTGGCTCATTATTCTTTCAGGGAATGAAAGGATAATGGCTATTGAAATTCCTTCTACATGTCATTATATTCTAACTTCAAATATTTCAAACCCTTTACAGACTATTGAATACATTGGTTCATTCATTAAATTCTCTAGCTTTTCAGCTCACAGAAGTAATTCCTTTGTATTTGCCCATGCCAACATTCTAAGTCCTTTTATGTGTTGTTCTCTTTTGTGTTTTATTGGCATTGAGCCCCACCCTTCTATTGCTAAATTCATTATTAGAGTAAGTAAGTTCTAAATAGGAAGAATAAATAGGGAACACTTTGTGGATCTTTAGAGTAGTAAAGCAAATGTCTAGAATAAAAGTAGAGAAGAGTGGGATTGAAAAGGTAAGTGTCAGTGTTATGAGGAAACTGAAGTTTACACCAGTGTGATTTTGCTGGTTTGTAGACAACCACAGTTTTAAATCAAAATATGTATTAAAGAAACACACTTTGAGAATAACTCTGTAAACTACATGTAAAACTAGTCATCTTTAAGCCAGACTTTTCTGTAGTCATGTTCCAATACAAATGAAAGTAAATGCCTTTCTAGATTACTCTTCATTAGCAGAGCCCCATTGCTCTCTATAATCTTATATCCTTTCACTTCACACATTTTATGTTAGTGTCTATTCTCTGTAAGGATATGAATTTGAAACCCCTGCCAAATATACCAGTTGATTGAAAAGAACAAGACCATGCATGTGCTGTGAGAAAAGTAATTTTCTTCCTTTATCTTAGAGCTTGTTCATAGTTACAATGACAAATAATTTTACTTACCTTGTAATTAATATTTGGCATTACTTAATCCTCTCATTTATTTTTTCTAACAGCATTGTACATAAGGTGTTATAAATGCTCCTTTTCCAGATTAAGTGGAAAAGGATCAGAGGGGTTACATGGCATTTCCAAGGTCACACAGCTATATTTCAGGGACTCTGGCTTTCTAAGACTGAACAATAGAGTGAAGAATCTATATTCAAAATGATAAACACTAGATAAAATATGATCTCTCTATAGCTGTGTTAAAAATTATTCTTTTCTATGACTATATAATATATAATTCACCCTTTATGGGACAGTTTTAATCATTGTCAAGACCCTGTCTTTGTGGCATAAGATATAAGCATTATATCATCAAAGTGCTGAGGAAAACTAACTGAAAATCTAGAATTCTATATTCTGCTAAAGTATCTTTTAAGAATTAGAGCAAAATTAGGTCATTTTCAGACATTAAAGAAAGCAAATACATTAAGTCCCCTACATACAAACCTTCAAGTTGCAAACTTTCAAACATGTGAACATGTGTACAGAGTAGTACAGTATTTATTTCAAGCCCAGGATATCCAGAAGCAAGTGTAAAAGCAGCTGTGATGTAGCTGGTACTGCTAAGAAGTGCCAAGAGATAACAATGGAAACAAAAGTGAAAATAATTGAGAGAGTGGAGTGACAAGAGGAAGAAGAAGTAACTGAAGAACCGAAGAGATTCGTGACACAGGAAATGGCCAGGGGATTTTCTTTATTTGTGGCGGCACTGTTAGTTTTTGAGGCACGGGACCCAAACGTAGAACGGTACACGAAGGTTGCAGCAGCCGTTCAGGATGCAATCCAGTGCTACCGTGTCATCTATGATGAGAAAAACAGCTACTACCCAGACATCACTGGATAGTTTTTTCAAAGGGGTAGATAGAATTGAATCCAGCGAGGAACCAGAACCTGTGCCATCAATGTCAGGCGCAGTGAAATTGCAGCTTGACCTCCATCTCCTATTGCTGACGATCCTTCAGCTCTGCTATCTCCCACCTCCTCTCCCTCCTCCAGTCAGTAACTCTTCTTGCCTGTTCACTCAGTGCCAGCCCCTGTATGCCGGCTGTTGTACTGTACTACTGTACTTTTCAAGGTACTGTGCTGTAAGATTTAAAATGTTTTCTTTATTTTTTACATTTGTTTTTTTTTTATGTATTATTTGTGTGAAAAGTATTATAAACCTATGACAGTACAGTACTATGTAGCTGATTGTGTTAGTTGGGTACCTAACTTTGTTAGACTTAATGAACAGATTGGACTTACAAATGCGCTCTCGGGACAGGACTTGTTGATATGTAGGGGACTTACTGTACTTTTTATACCCAGAAACTTCCAGTGGCACTTCTGAAATTGTAATATGTATGTGATAACACATTGAGAGAGTTTCAGTGTTGTGCTCATTAGTTTATTCATTTTCAATTATTTCATTTAGAATATAGCTACAACTTCCAAAATAACTCAAAAATGCATTACTCTTCATTTTTCATTCGTTCCCTAAACTTTGAATAATGAATATTGGGTAAAAATATATTTTCTTCATACATATTCTCTTTATTATTCTTTCTCTTTTTCTCTGATATATATATATATATACATATATATATACACACACATATACATGTGTATATATATATATACAAATATATATAATTGTTCATATATTGGCTTTATATACATTTATTTTAATATATATTTCCCCTGAGCTATCCAAATTTCTTTATTCCTTCTTAAGTAAATTCTTCAATGCCATCATTTGTTCTGTTAGTAGTAAATAATTGTAAAATGCACAAATGCAAACAATTCAGGACACATAGCATTTATGAGTGCAGTTGTTGAAATAGTTCTTGTGAAGCTCTATTAAAAGGTCAAAACTCTTTCCTCTACTAAATCATTTTTCTCTGGTCTGGCGTGTCTTCTCTCTTGATCCATTATTCTCACTATTTTTTCGACAAGGATTCACC
Organism: Orcinus orca; assembly: GCF_937001465.1. Lineage (NCBI taxonomy): Eukaryota > Metazoa > Chordata > Mammalia > Artiodactyla > Delphinidae > Orcinus > Orcinus orca. Next base: position 47,893,573 of record NC_064569.1, on the reverse strand, counting down.
AGTGCCTCTAGATATATTTCCTAGGTATTAAATTCATTTTCATTAGATCAGTAGATTTAAGAATATAACAGAAATGGAATTTAAAAGATAACCATCACATTCTGTAGCATATGACTGAAATCTGTTTGTGGTATTAAAGTTCTTCCTTGCAATGGACATTGGGGAACGTCAGGTTGTATTTACTTCACCAACAGCACTTGCTTTTCAAAGATCCAGTAATTATAAATGTCACTGCTGGTACTTTTAAAATAATTCCTCCTAGGTGTACTCAAGCAACACAACAATTTTCTGAGTTTCTTGAAACAGCTAACAGTAAAATGTTAAATACAATTAACTGGCCAACTAAGCTGACAAGATTAATTTTAATGCTAAATAAACCTCATCCTTTGGGAGAACAATAGAGCAAGCAAACTTTTTTTTTTCTGACCCCAAAATAAATGCATAATACAGTAAATTTATATAGAAAAGCCCCAAGTAAATAAAATTTGGTAAAACTAACTGAAATATACAAACATGCATTTATGTTTAAGCTGATTATAAATTAAGCAATTAAATTTAATAAATTAAAATGAATGAGAGGAGCCACCTTTACTTCATTAGGCAAATGCTCACAATATATTACCATAATCTAAAGAAACCCATTGAGTGACAGAGAAAGTTAGATCATGGGTAGAATAAACCAGAGAAATTTCTAGAACATCCACACACTAGAGTCTCCTCCACTATAAACTCTAACAGGTATAGAAAGCCAATTCACACAGTGTCCAAAGATGAATACAGATTGAGTTTCAGAAGGAATTAATCTCCATGGAGATCTAACTTGGTGTGAGGAGACATGATAAAAAGAATCCTAGGGGAAAGTAATAGTTAAACCCAGATGGATTGGTAATCTGTTTAAAGCCCATTTGTATAAGTTAAAATTGCTTAGCAGGAAGTTAAATTGTTTCTGGACACATAGCTATCTATGTTTCCCTATAGTCTAGTAGAAAAAAATTTCAGATACTCCAGATAAAATGAATCTCAGTGTTAAGATAAATCTAGGACTCACTAATTTTGAGGGTGATGCAAGACTAAACTCAGATTGGCTGAGCTTCATATCAGGAACAAAGTTTCTAGGTGGGAAGCACTAGAGAAGTGAAACACTGAAATAATATATGTATAATTTCATGATATCATTTATAAATCTCACTTTCCACTTTCATTGATTTTGTATCACGATTTTCATGCTATTAATAAAATATTTCATCTGATGTATCTTTCCATGAAATTATAAATTGACTGCAGTGAAATAATATGTTCCTACATTTCTATATAGTTATCACATTCTTAGGTAAAGTAATCAATGAACTGATGATTAAATACCACCTAGTGATGATTATAATCAGGATGATGATGGTGATGGTGACAATCATTCAGGAAGCAATGAAAAATATAATAAAGTAACAAACTTCTTTTTAACATCTTTATTGGAGTATAATTGCTTTACAGTGGTGTGTTAGTTTCTGCTTTATAACAAAGTGAATCAGCTATACATAAACATATATCCCCATATCCCCTCCCTCTTGCATCTACCGCCCACCCTCCCTATCCCACCCCTCTAGGTGGTCACAAAGCACAGAGCTGATCTCCCAGTGCTATGCGGCTGCTTCCCACTAGCTATTTTACGTTTGGTAGTGTATATATGTCCATGCGACTCCCTCACTTCGTCCCAGCTTACCCTTCCCCCTCCCCGTGTCCTCAAGTCCATTCTCTACATCTGTGTCTTTATTCCTCACCTGCCCCTAGGTTCTTCAGAACCTTTGTTTTTAAATTCCATATATATGTGTCAGCATAGGGTATTTGTTTTTCTCTTTCTGACTTACTTCACTCTGTATGACAGTCTCTAGGTCCATCGACCTCAATACAAGTAACTCAACTTTATTTCTTTTTATGGCTGAGTAATATTGCATTTTATGTATGTGCCACATCTTCTTTATCCATTCATCTGTCGATGGATACATAGGTTGCTTCCATGTCCTGCCTATTGTAAATAGAGCTGCAATGAACATTGTGGTACATGAGTCTTTGAATTGTGGTTTTCTCAGGGTATATGCCCAGTAGGGTGATTACTGGGTCATATGTTAGTTCTATTTTTAGTTTTTTAAGGGACCTTGATACTGTTCTCCATAGTGGCTGTATCAATTTACATTTCCACCAACAGTGCAAGAGTGTTCCCTTTTCTCCACACACTCTCCAACATTTATTGTTTGTAGATATTTTGATGATGGCCCTTCTGACCAGTGTGAGCTGATACCTCATTGTACTTTTGACTTGCATTTCTCTAATGATGAGTGATGTTGAACATCCTTTCATATGTTTCCTGGCAATCTGTATACCTTCTTTGGAGAAATGCCTATTTAGATCTTCTGCCCATTTTTGGATTGGGTTGTTTATTTTTTTGATATTGAGCTGCATGAGCTGCTTGTAAATTTTGGAGATTAATCCTTTGTCAGTTGCTTCATTTGCAAATATTTTCTCCCATTCTGAGGGTTGTCTTTTCATCTTGTTTATGGTTTCCTTTGCTGTGCAAAAGCTTTTAAGTTTCATTAGGTCCCATTTGTTTATTTTTGTTTTTATTTCCATTTCTCTAGGAGGTGGGTCAAAAAGGATCTTGCTGTGATTTATGTCATAGAGTGTTCTGCCTATGTTTGCTTCTAAGAGTTTTATAGTGTCTGGCCTTATGTTTAGGACTTTAATCCATTTTGAGTTTATTTTTGTGTATGGTGTTAGGGAGTGTTCTAATTTTATTCTTTTACATGTAGCTGTCCAGTTTTCCCAGCACCACTTATTGGAGAGGCTGTCTTTTCTCCACTGTATATTCTTGCCTCCCTTATCAAAGATAAGGGGACCATAGGTGAGTGGGTTTATCTTTAGGCTTTCTATCCTATTCCATTGATCTGTATTTCTGTTTTTGTGCCAGTACCATACTGTCTTGATTATTGTAGCTTTGTAGTATAGTCTGAAGTCTGGGAGCCTGTTTCCTCCAGCTCTTGTTTTTCTTTCCCAAGATTGCTTTGGCTATTCAGGGTCTTCTGTGTTTACGTACAAATGGTGAAACTTTTTGTTCTAGTTATGTGAAAAATGCCATTGGTAGTTTGATAGGGATAGCATTGAATCTGTACATTGCTTTGGGTAGTATAGTCATTTTCACAATGTTGATTCTTCCAATCCAAGAACATGGTATATCTCTCCATCTGTTTGTATCATCTTTAATTTCTTTCATCACTGTCTTACAGTTTTCTTCATACAGGTCTTTTGTCTCCTTAGGTAGGTTTATTCCTAGGTATTTTATTCTTTTTGTTGCAATGGTGAAGGGGAGTGTTGCCTTAATTGCTCTTTCAGAATTTTCAACATTAGTATATAGGAATGTAAGAGATTTCTGTGCATTAATTTTGTATCCTGCTACTTTACCAAATTAATTGATTAGCTGTAGTAGTTTTCTGGTAGCATCTTTGGGATTCTCTATGTATAGTATCATGTCATCTGCAAACAGTGAGTTTTACTTCTTCTTTTCCGATTTGCATTCCTTTTATTTCTTTTTCTTCTCTGATTGCTGTGGCTAAAACTTGCAAAACTATGTTTAAAAATAGTGGTGAATGTGGGACACCTTGTCTTGTTCCTGATCTTAGTAGAAATGTTTTCAGTTTTTCACCGTTGAGAACGATGTTGGCTGTGGGTTTTTCATATATGGCCTTTATTATGTTGAGGTAAGTTACCTCTAAGCCTACTTTCTGGAGGGTTTTTATCATAAATGGGTGTTGAATTATGATGAAAGCTTTTTCTGCATCTACTGAGATGATCATATGGTTTTTCTTCTTCAACTTGTTAATATGGTTGATCACATTGATTGATTTGCATATATTGAAGAATCCTTGCATTCCTGGAATAAACCCCACTTGATCATGGTGTATGATCCTTTTAATGTGCTGTTGGATTCTCTTTGCTAGTATTTTGTTGAGGAGTTTTGCATCTATGTTGATCAGTGATATTGGCCTGTAGTTTTCTTTCTTTGTGACATCTTTGTCTGGTTTTGGAATCAGGGTGATGGTGACCTCATAGAATGAGTTTGGGAGTGTTCCTCCCTCTGCTATATTTTGGAAGAATTTGAGAAGGATGTGTGTTAGCTCTTCTCTAAATGTTTGATAGAATTCTCCTGTGAAGCCATCTGGTCCTGGCCTTTTGTTTGTTGGAAGATATATATATATATTTTTTTAAACATTGTAGCAACTGTAATTTTTTTTTAAGTAGTTATGTATTCAGTACTTCATTTATTTATTTTTGGCTGTGTTGTGTCTTTGTTTCCGTGCGAGGGCTCTCTCCAGTTGCGGCGAGCGGGGGCCACTCCTCATCGCCTTGTGTGGGCCTCTCACCGTTGTGGCCTCTCTTGCTGCGGAGCGCAGGCTCCAGACACACAGGCTCAGCACTTGTGGCCCATGGGCCCAGCTGCTCCACGGCACGTGCGATCCTCCCAGACCAGGGCTCAAACCTGTGCCCCCTGCATTATCAGGCAGACTCCCAACTACTGCACCACCAGGGAAGCCCTGTTGGAAGATTTTTAATCACAGTCTCACTTTCAGTGCTTGTGATTGGTCTGTTTATATTTCTATTTATTACTGGTTCAGTCTCGGAAGGTTGTGCCTTTCTAAGTATTTGTCCATTTCTTCCAGGTTGTCTATTTTATTGGCATATAGTTGCTTACAGTAATCTCTCATGATCGTTTGTATTTCTGCAGTGTCAGTTGTTACTTCTCCTTTTTCATTTCTAATTCTGTTGATTTCAATTGTTTCCCTTTTTCTTGATGAGTCTGGCTAATGGTTTATCAATTTTGTTTATCTTCTCAAAAAACTAGCTTTTAGTTTTATTGACCTTTGCTATCATTTCCTTCATTTCTTTTTCATTTATTTCTGATCTGATCTTTATGATTTCTTGTGCTAACGTTGGGGTTTTTTTGTTCTTTCTCTAATTGCTTTAGGTGTAAGGTTAGGTTGTTTATTTGAGATATTTTTTTGTTTTTTTGAGGTAGGATTGTATTGCTATAAACTTCCCTCTTAGAATTGCTTTTGCTGCATCCCATAGGTTTTGGGTTGTCATGTTTTCATTGTCTCTTGTTTCTAGGTATTTTTTGATTTCCCCTTTGATTTCTTCAGTGATCTCTTGGTTATTTAGTAGAGTACTCTTTAGCCTCCAACAATTGTTTTGTAGATTTTTTCCTGTAATTGATATCTAGTCTTATAGCATTGTGGTCAGAAAAGATACTTGATATGATTTCAATTTTCTTAAATTTACCAAGGCTTGATTTGTGACCCAAGATATGATGTATCCTGGAGAATGTTCCATGAGCACTTGAGAAGAAAGTGTGTTCTGTTGTTTGGGGATGGAATGTCTTATAAATATCAATTAAGTGCATCTTGTTTAATGTATCATTTAAAGCTTGTGTTTCCTTACTTATTTTCATTTTGGATGATCTGTCCATTGGTGAAAGCGGGGTGTTAAAGTCCCCTTATATTATTGTGTTACTGTCAATTTCCCCTTTTATGGCTGTTAGCATTTGCCTTATGTATTGAGGTGCTCCTATGTTGGGTGCATAAATATTTACAATTGTTATATCTTCTTCTTGGATTAATCCCTTGATCATTATGCATTGTCCTTCTTTGTCTCTTGTAATAGTCTTTCTTTTAAACATTATTTTGTCTGATATGAGAATTGTTATTCCAGCTTTCTTTTGGTTTCCATTTTCATGGAATCTCTTTTTCCATCCCCTCACTTTCAGTCTGTATGTGTCCGAAGGTCTGAAGTGGGTCTCTTGTAGACAGCATATATACAGGTCATGTTTTTATATCCATTTAGCCAGCTTATGTCTTTTGGTTGGAGCATTTAATCCATTTACATTTAAGGTAGTTATTGATATGTATGTTCCTACTGCCATTTCCTTAATTGTTTGGGGTTTGTTATTGTAAGCGTTCTCTTGTGTTTCCTGCCTAGAGAAGTTCCTTTAGCGTTTGTTGTAAAGCTGGTTTGGTGGTGCTGAATTCTCTTAGCTTTCGTTTGTCTGTAAGGTTTTAATTTCTCCGTCGAATCTGAATGAGATCCTTGCTGGGCAGAGTAATCTTGGTTATTCCAAGATTACTAAAAAAATCTAGGTTTTTCCCTTTCATCACTTTAAATATGTCCTGCCACTCCCTTCTGCCTTGCTGAGTTTCTGCTGAAAGATCAGCTGTTAACCTTATGAAGATTCTCTTGTATGTTATTTGTTGCTTTTCCCTTGCTATTTTAATATTTTTTCTTTATATTTAATTTTTGATAGTTTGATCAATATGTGTCTTGGCATGTTCCTCCTTAGATTTATCCTGTATGGGGCTCTGCTCTTCCTGGACTTGATTGACTATTTCCTTTCCTATATTAGGGAAGTTTTCAACTATAATCTCTTCAAATACTTTCTCAGTCCCTTTCTTTTTCTCTTCTTCTTCTGGGACCCTTATAATTCGAATGTTGGTGCATTTAATGTTGTCCCAGAAGTCTCTGAGACTGTCCTCAATTCTTTTCATTCTTTTTTCTCTATTCTGCTTTGCGGTGGTTATTTCTACTATTTTATCTTTCAAGTCGCTTACCCGTTCTTCTGCCTCAGTTATTCTGCTATTGATTCCTTCTAGAGAATTTTTAATTTCATTTATTGTGTTGTTCATCATTGTTTGTTTGTTCTTTAGTTCTTCTAGGTCCTTGTTAAACGTTTCTTGTATTTTCTCCATTCTGTTTCCAAGATTTTGGATCATCTTTACTGTCATTACTCTGAATTCTTTTTCAGGTAGACTTCCTATTTCCTCTTCATTTGTTTGGTCTCGTGGGTTTTTACCTCGTTCCTTCATCTGCTGTGTATTTCTCTGTCTTCTCATTTTGTTTAACTTACTGTTTTGGGGTCTCCTTTTTGCAGGCTGCAGGTTCATAGTTCCCATTGTTTTTGGTGTTGCCCCCAGTGGGTAAAGTGGGTTGTGTAGGCTTTCTGGTTGAGGGGACTAGTGCCTGTGTTCTTGTGGATGAGGCTGGATCTTGTCTTTCTGCTGGGCAGGACTGCATCTGGTGGTGTGTTTCGGGTTGTCTGAGAACATATTATGATTTTAGGCAGCCTCTCTGTTAATGGGTGGTGTTGTGTTCCTGTCTTGGTAGTTGTTTGGCATACGGTATCCAGCAGTGTAGCTTGCTGGTTGTTGAGTGGTGCTGGGTCTTAGAGTTGAGATGGAGATCTCTGGGAGAGCTTTCGCCATTTGATATTACATGGAGCTTGGAGGTCTCTGGGGGACAAATGTCCTATACTTGGTTCTCCCACCTCAGAGGCTTAGGCCTGACCTCTGGCTGGAGCACCAAGACCCTGTCAGCCACATGGCTCAGAAGAAAAGGGAGAAAAAAAGAAAGAAAGAAAGAAAACAAGTAATAAAATACAATAAATAAAGGTATTAAAATAAAAAAAATTATTAAGATTATAAAAGTAATAAAAAAAAGAAAGAAGAGAGCAACTAAACCAAAAAACAAACCCACCAGTGATAACAAGTGCTAAAAACTATACAAACAACAACAACAAAAAAAGACAGACAGAACCCTAGGACAAATGATAAAAGCAAAGCTATACAGACAGAATGACACAAAGAAGCATACACATACACACTGACAAAAAGAGAAAAAGGAAAGAAAAAGTGTATATATATATTCTTTTTTTTTAAAAAAGGGAGAGCAACTAAATCAAACAAATCTACCAATACCAATGATAATAAGCTGTAAATACCAAACTAAGATAAGCATAAAAGCAGAAACAAATTAGCTTCAGAAAGTAAACCCCAAGTCCACAGTTGTTCCCAAAGTCCTCTGCCTCAATTTTGGGATGATTCGTTGTCTATTCAGGTATTCCACAGATGGCAGGGTACATCAGGTTGATTGTAGAGATTTAATCCGCTGCTCCTGAGGCTGCTTGGAGAGATTTCCCTTTCTCTTCTTTGTTCGCACAGCTCCCAGGGGCTCAGCTTTGGATTTGGCACCACCTCTTTGTGTACGTCACCTGAGGTCTCACCCAGACAGGAGGGGGTTAAAGGAGCAGCTGATTAGGGGGCTCTGGCTCACTCAGGCTGGTGGGAGGGAGGGGTATGGAATGCAGGGTGAGCCTGTGGCGGCAGAGGACAGCGTGACGTTGCAACAGCCTGAGGCGTGGCGTGTGTTCTCCCAGGGAAGTTGCCCCTGGATCACGAGACCCTGGCAGTGGCGGGCTGAACAGGCTCCCGGGAGGGAAGGTGTGGATAGTGACCCATGCTTTCACACAGGCTTCTTGGTGGCTGCAGTAGCAGCCTTAGTTTTTCACGTCTCTTGTGTCTGTGCTGATAGCCACGGCTTGCGCCTGTCTCTGGAGCTTGTTGAGTTGATGCTCTGAATCCCCTCTCCTCGAGCACCCTGAAACAATGGTCTCCTGCCTCTTAGGCAGGTCCAGACTTTTTCCGGGACTCCCTCCCGGCTAGCTGTGGTGCACTAACCCCCTGCAGGCTGTGTTCACGCAGCCAACCCCAGTCCTCTCCCTGCTCTCCGACCAAAGCCTGAGCCTCAGCTCCCAGCCCCGCCCGCCCCGGCGGGTAAGCAAACAAGCCTCTCAGGCTGGTCAGTGCTGGTCGGCACCCATCCTCTGTGCGGGAATCTCTCCACTTTGCCCTCTGCACCCCTGTTGCTGTGCTCTCCTCTGTGGCCCCGAAGCTTCCCCCCTCTGCCACCCGCAGTCTCCGCCCGCGAAGGGACTTCCTAGTGTGTGGAAACTTTTCCTCCCACAGGTCCCTCGCAGAGGTGCAGGTCCCGTCCCTGTTCTTTTGTCTCTGTTTTTTCCTTTTGCCTTACCCAGGTACATGGGGATTTTCTTGCCTTTTGGGAAGTCTGAGGTCTTCTGCCAGCATTCAGTAGGTGTTCTGTAGGAGTTGTTACACATGTAGATGTATTTTTGATGTATTTATGGGGAGGAGGGTGATTGCCACGTCTTACTCTGCCATCTTGAAGGTCCTAAAATACATTTTTTTTAAGAGGTGTAAGCACAAATAGATTTGATATTTATATATCTTTGCAAGAACCATATACACTTTGTTTTCTAAAAAGTAGTAATGCATTGCAAATAAACATATTCTGTGATCTTTGTAGTGCGTGAATAACTTTTAAAGAAAATTTAAATATATATATAAATATACAATATATATAGATAAAAACATGTTCATAACTTCCTCCATATTCCCCTTTATAGGTGTGTGAAAAGCATTATTTTCCTTACAGAGATTTAATCAAACCACAATTATCTGCCTTAAATTGAAGACAGAAGTAGCACAGATAGCCCCTTAACAAAAGAAGTGTAAAAACCACAGACACTGACTTTTGAATATATTATGAGTTATGTTTACAACATTTATAGGTTGCTATTAATGCTACTTTTAAGGCAGTGTTAAAATTAAAATCAGTTTATATACCTGAAGCACACAGTTAAGTAATGGTGAGGAAAGATGAATAAGCATCTTGGTTTGTGTTGACAGAAGCCTTCCTGACATTAAACATATGGCATAAATCATGTCCTTACTAGATAATCAATGAGAAAAATTGACTGATATTATACTGTAGTTTAGTAATTAAGACCAGACTTGGAGACAATTATTTGATCCCTAGTGTACCTACAATATAGTTGAATTCTTAGAATATTCTATGATAAAAGTGATACCATTATAGTACATTTTTCACAAAGCAATGGTAGGCATGGTGGAAAGTTGTTTCAATGTCATTATGAGACCAGTTCTTTATACTGTCAAAATTCCCATTCTTTTATGACAACTGATCTCATCCAGGCATAAAATAAACAAGATCCTTATTCAACAAATTCATATTAACACCTAAATGACTGAATATTAATGTGTCTTAAATTTGCATTTACAAGAAAAAATAAGGTAACATATATTTTATAATTAGTAGAGTTTTAATCATAGAACAAAACCGAAGTGAAGAATTTTACCCCGTGAGTAATGTTTAGAGTATGATGTGGTTAGGACATCCTTACATGGCCTCTTAAATCTGTTATTATATAAGACAACTACTCTCTCTGCACATAAAGCAAGAGTTGAAGTCATCATATTCCATTTCCATTTCACTAAAATTACACTGTAGTTTGCTATTTCTTTTTTCTTTCTTTTTTTACCCCCCTTTAAAAAAATTTTCCACACTTCAAATGCTATTTATAGGATTAACACTATCTCATTATATAGCTTTCATACTTAGGGTCTAGTGTGAATTCTATCCACTGCACATACCTGAAAGAATGCCAAGTTGCAACCACTTAATGATTAAGCAGAATTTATAAGAAAAGCAAACCTAAGGTTTTACTTCATCCAGAGGGTTTTTGAAATTTTTATTGACCTGTTTCTGAACAAGGCTAAGAAGGTTGTATTATTTATCTAGCAGTGATGTCAGCATCCCAGATAAGCAAAAGGCCTATCCATTTTTAGCTTTTACAATGAATTCACCTTGGATTTGAATACATTAAACGGCCACTACTAATGTTACATCACTGCATATATAATAAAATGCTATTGAGAGAGGAAGAATATATGCAGTTGATGTGTGAAGAATTACAGAACAGAACTAAAAGACTCTCAGGGATATTTAAACACTACAGAATCCACCAACTTTCATTTAAATGGCAAGAAAAAACACAAACACACACAGGTAAACATTTTTGTAAAGGTATCTTACACAAATTGAGAAGTTCTTTCCCTCTAATTAAAGTTCATACATTGCATCCCACCTTAGCACAGCAAGAGGGATACTGGTGATAGAAGGAGAAAGTGATCTCTTGAGATGACCTTCTCATGTGAATAGGGACTTCTGATTGGTATTCAGTGCTTTCTTTGTCAACAGTGTTTCTAGGTGACTTCCACTCTGAGTGATTTCTTACCTTAAGCAGAAAAATAGAACTTTTGAAAAAAAAGGCAGAGGTTTAGAGCAATGACTACTAGTGGATGAGATTTATTGAGGGTAAAAACTTATTCTAAACCCTTTATTTTATAGAAAAGGAAATAAAACAGAGATTGAAGTGATTTTTCTCAAGTTTGCACACAGATATTTCCTGTCAGATCTTGGAAGAGAATCATTTCTCTGTCCACTGATGAAGGCTCCAGATCTACACTGTGATTAGAACTAAAAGATGGGAGAGGTGCATAGAATTAGTGGTTTGGATACTAATTACTGACAACAAATAGCCTTCCAGGGTCCATAGTGAGTACTATTATTCAATAGAATAAGGCTACACCCTCATTCTTCCAAACCTCTTTTAAGTGATAGCACTAAGGAATAGAGGGTATTGACTAGATCCAATAATTTAAATGTGGATACTGTGAAACAGAATCTTTATGCTTTCTCTCTTAAAATTGTTGTATTTCCTAGACAATTTTTTGCCTTTTTTATTTTGCACTTTTCTTTTTATATTTTACTTTTTTTTTTTTAAAGAAGATGTTGGGGGTAGGAGTTTATTAATTTATTTTATTTTATTTTTGCTGTGTTGGGTCTTCGTTTCTGTGTGAGGGCTTTCTCTAGTTGTGGCAAGCGGGGGCCACTCTTCATCGCGGTGCATGGGCCTCTCACTATCACGGCCTCTCTTGTTGCGGAGCACAGGCTCCAGACGCGCAGGCTCAGTAGTTGTGGCTCACGGGCCTAGTTGCTCCGCGTCATGTGGGATCCTCCCAGACCAGGGCTCAAACCCGTGTCCCCTGCATTAGCAGGCAGATTCTCAACCACTGCGCCACCAGGGAAGCCCTTATATTTTACTTTTGATGACTACCGGAAAATAAGAAATGCCACTTTGTTTAAGAAATTCCCATCTTACTTGGGAGCAAAACAGTAAACAGATAAATAACAGTACAAAGCAGTAAAGAGCTCTTAGTACAGTAAGACAACTTTCTTTTAGAATACAGACAATAGCAACTCAGTTCTTCAGGGAACTGAGAAGGCTTCACAAAGGAAATGACTTGTGAGTCAGTACTTGACTGTTGAGTAGAATCTTGCCAGCGATGGAGAGCAAAATGGGCAGCAAGAGTTATGCTGTTGGTGAAGCTCAATGCTAGAACCTAATAAACCCAGCTGGTACAATAGGGGGCTATTCTTCGTTCACGTGCCTTTTGCTATCATTAGATCATAAATCACTAACAGTCAGTGTTACTCCCTGTCCTTCAAGAACAAGTAAGTAGCAAGGAAAGAGCCTTGAAGCAGAACAGAGGAAAGCATACTCTCTTTTACGTATGATGAGGCATGTTTCTTTCTTTGACGGATAGAACTTACGTCAGCAATAGAGGTCCCAAGAGGAAATGACTTCCATTCTCCACACTGAAAAGGAACATGTCTTTATTGTCCTCTGCAGCACTTAGCACACTTTGGATGTTTAATTAATGAAGGCCTCTCTCGCTGCAGTGAGTAATGTTGAATTCTAATATCCAGGCTTACGTTTCACTGTTCCTACATGGAAATTTAGAGCCTCTTCTCAAGTGCAGAGTCAAGTGACAAGTTGGTAATTTTTTTTCCTTCAAATGCAGAGTCAATAACACTTAACAAAGAGTTGTTACTTTTAAATCAGCTTGTTCAGTGGCTCCTAACCTGTTGAGTGTTTCTCCTAGTTATAAATTAAAACCTGATTGATTTATACTAGGCCAACTACAATCTATGGCTAAGTGTGGGTTTTCGGAATATTAAACACTCAATATGTTTCTTGAATGATGCAATATATTTGTCACAAGAACGTTCATGATTTGGCATTTGCTTTTAGTCAACATAGAAACATTTTCTACATTTAATAGACTTCCAAAGTTTTAACCTCAAAAGAAAACAAAGGAGTGACTGGCACCTTTACAAGTGTGTTTCTAGCATTAAATGAGGTTGGTTCTACCCCAATAATGAGTGATATTAGTGTTGAGAAGTTAAATGAGAATAATTTTTTTAAATTAATTCTATACTAGAGTACTTTTCTTATCATACTGTTGGTGTAGATATGTATGAGGTGAATCCAAGTAGCAAGTCACAGTAATCCTGGACTATAAAAAGGCCCATCAATTCCCATATAGATTTGGAAGTTTCACATATCTGACCTAGAAGTAAATGAAATTAGATTTTAGTGACCAGTAAAGAGTCATTATAAGGTAGTTATCATTAATAACTGCCAACCTAGTAAAACATATATGAACACATACCAATGAACATACACTATATTCTTCTTAGAAATGGCATGCATTATTACCAATCATAAGGTATTTAAAACATAAACGTGTTTCATCTTTGAATTCAGTTGTGGGATATTTCATAAAGAGAAAAAGGGAACAAATAAAGCAGCAAAAAACAACAAAGAAAACCAAAATAGAAATTTCCAAAGTAATATTAATATTGACCTAACATTTCTTAATATTTTTAGCAATACAGAAGCTAGTTATACTAATTGAACAAAATGAAGCCCAAGTTTCAGTTACATTGGATATTTTCAAAACTTGTGGCTGCAATAAGTTACAGTCTCTAGGAGTATTGTGAGTCTTACTTTTTTTTTTTTTTTGTGAGTCTTACTTTTTAACCCTTGATCTGATCAATGATGAGGGGGTTATTTGGAAATACCCTGTTGTAAGAACCTTACACTACTGGTAAAGTAAGACAAGATTATTTGAAAGTAGAGTCTGATTAATTAAAGATGCATAATCTGAATCCTGAAGCAGCCAATCAAAAAAAAAAATCAAGGAAAAAAAATCAAATCATAGAAAAAAGCTCAGTTAAAACCAGATAAGTCCAATAATTCACCATGAATTGTATGTTTTTCCAGCTTGGCTGGTGTGAATGCCTAGAACTGGTCTATAATTAGCACTCTACCAAATTCTCTGGGGATACCCTTTTCAGATTTCTGAAAAAGTTGTAAGAGTTTTCCAATATTTACCATATTTTTCCATTTACTTCGTTAATGGTGAGCATATGGTGTAAACTATGGAAATGTGATTTTCAAAATACTTTTTGAATCTTAGATTGGGAAAAAACATTATAAATTTTTAATTCACCTATTGCTATATATTATAGTATGCAGTGTTGAAATATTTTTGAGAAAATAATTTTCAAAACTTTAATGGGCACTGTTCTGGGAGAGAATAGATTTCTTAAGGGGACAACTTTGTTTGCAGTTTTCGATATCCATTTTTTTTTTTTTTAATTCCCAATAGCAACTGGCAGGCCTTTGCTCCTACAGTGATACATGTTTGTTGAATAAAGGAAAGAATGAATGTGTGAGTGAATGACTGACATGGAATAAGATGAGTCAATAGATGGCTACAGATATTGTTATTATTTATCTGCTTGCTTTACTTTCTCTTTGCAACATACCTTTAGAAAGGCTATATAAGTCAGGTTTGTTGTGGCAAGAAAATAATCCCCAAATCAGTGTATTTCAACAATAAAAAGTTATTTCAGACTCACAGTTCTGCAGGTCAGTTCTGTTCTGCTCTGTTCAGCTTAGCTCTATTGTGTTCAGCTCTGCTCCTCAAGTCGCCTTCCTCCATGACCTATGACCTAGGATAGCACGTAACTGGAGCAAGCTGTTCTCATGGAAGAAGAGGGGAGCAAGAAACCTAACTGAACTGTGCAAATACGCTTACATCTTCTATTCATACATGGTGTACCCATCCGTTTTCTTGGTCAAAGTAAGTCACATGACTAAGCCTCAAAATAAGAGGGAATATGTTGCAACTAAAAGGAGACTTGGCAAGAATGAGGACGTATGATACTCCTACAGGAGAGAGTGGATTATTGAGGACAATAATACAAAGACCTTGATGCATTTTTACGTTATCTGAACCTAGAGATTCTCTTGGGTCTATTTACATGAATTTCACAATCTTCTGTCATGGTGGACATGAACACCAGAATACTATTTTCCAAAAATTTTTAGAACTATCCTAGTATTGTGTGAACAAATATTTGCTGGATTTACGTATTGTTTGAATTCTAAGGATGTGTTTTAAAAACATATTTGTCTATTAAATAAGAATGCTCCTTTCACATATGTCCAATCTTCTTGGGCTATAAATATTTATCATTATTTATCCAGGTCATATTCAATTGAAGCTCAAAAGCACAAAGTTTTAGGAACATAAATATAAACATGTAAAAACTTCCTAAAATGAAATAAAAAGAGAAAACTTTCAAAATATAAAAAAGAGGTTTAATAAATAATGTCCTACTGTTAAAATAAATATGTATATTAAGTGAAATTAATAATAATAAGATATACTGGAAAGTATACCTTAAAGGCAGAAGTCAAATACCTTTAAATGTGAATGTCCTTCTTTGACTGTCCCTGGGATACCCAAGCTCATACGTTTCTATGTATCTTGCAAAATTTAAAGTATAAAATACAGTAGATAATTTACATCAGGTTGATTAAGAGAAAAGTGAGGATTCGTTACACACACCCCTGAAAATGACAGAAGTAAGAGGTAAACACCTTTATATGGCAGTATAAAATTAATTTTTAAATGAACATAGCAGTTTACCTAAATTGATTGGAGATGGAAACACCCAATCTTCTTTAATGAATGGCAGTTTAAACTCCGAATAATAATGTTAGAACCACTCAAAACCACCTTTAAGATAGAGACAGTTTCTATTTAAATAATCCTAATATTTCTGCTTAATCAAAAATTATTCATGTCAAGTTGTATCAGACTATCTGTAGAGTTCATTAGAATAATTGGCAAGAGCAGAATAAACACTGATGACTTTTTTTCCCACATAACAATATCTTTATTTAGGAAGTAGGCTGTTTAACTGGGAGCACACTTATTTAAAATCATCTGCTGCATCTTAGTTATGTGAACCCTCGTAAGTGATGACTACAAGAGCCGTGCTTTATAAATTGCAATATATATGATTTTTGCGGGGAGAACTGGAGTAAAACTAATACTGTATGTTAAGAGTATGGGAGGGCTTCCCTGGTGGCGCAGTGGTTGAGGGTCCGCCTGCCGATGCAGGGGATGCGTGTTCGTGCCCCGGTCCGGGAAGATCCCACATGCCACGGAGTGGCTGGGCCCGTGAGCCATGGCCGCTGAGCCTGCGCGTCTGGAGCCTGTGCTCCGCGATGGGAGAGGCCGCAACAGTGAGAGGCCCGCGTGCCGCAAAAAAAAAAAAAAAAAAGAGTATGGGAAAGTTGGGCAGAAGCAGGAGGGATCTAGGAGCTAGCAGGGAAAACAAGAGACTGAGAGGCAGAAGACTGATCAAGGGCAATGTTAACACCCAACCTCAACCACCACTCCTAGTTAGCAGTTAGATTTGGGAACAGAGGCATTTACAAAGTTGTATGCTCTGAGATAAGTGTATTATGTAAGATAGTGTTTAAGATATTAATAGTGTTTCCATACACTATTAATTGATTACTCACTTGATTACTATGTAATGGTTAGTTTTGGATGTCAGCAGAACCAGCGTATGAAAAAGCCCGATATCTGTTAGATGTGGATTCTAACATTCATCCATTCATCCACTTGTTTATGTAGAAATTGGTATGTGTGTTTATTCACATAGAAAATAAACATACACAATACCTATAATGAAAATAACTAATGTTCATATGCACTTTAAAATTGCAAGATATTTTCATATATTTAGTCCTCATAATAGTCTTATGGAGTAAACATTTATATTATCTCATTTTGCCAGAGTGTGATGTATTATATTCAGGAGACTGAAAAATCAGGATTGAAACACAGGTCTCTGAAAAACCAGATTCTTACAAATCACTTAATATAAAGAGCAGTATTTGAAAAATACGTAAGTGTTGATCACTGTATAAATATTTCCAATAGAGAATATTATACCGAGACATCTGTCATTCTTACCTTTAAAGAGCTGCTGGAAATGTCATGTCTAGCCTAAATAGCATACCCAATATATGCTGAAGTGTTCAACAAAATCTAAGCTGGGAACAAACAAGGACAATCTGTCAAGCCAGCTGTTCCCAGAATTTGATAACACACTCTCCTTCAGAAAAAGAAGCTTGTCTCTGATACTGTTCTCTACTCAGTGGTGATAAATGCCATTGTATCAATTCTTCACATATTAAAAGGTTTCTATGTACCAAATTTGACAACAACATGTGGGGTCTCCACTCAACAGGGCAAACACAGCACTGCTAAGACATTTGTGCTTATAATGTAATTAGAGTCTGAATTTGTAGATTACTTGATATTTTTGCTAATGGGTCAAGCAGAAAGAAAGAAGTAGGGTGAAATGCCATTAGAACTATTTCATGTTTTTTCTTTTCCCCAACTCCAAATCATTTATTAGTTCTTGAAACATTGTTCTTTCAATTTAAGCTGAACGCTCAAAATGCCAACATTACACGTAACAGGAAAATACTATTAAGTTAATCTTTATTAAGGTACCTCAAGCCACTTTCTGCCTTTTTTGTTAGAGAAAAACACTTTAAAAAATGAAAATATGAAGAAGAGTATAACTTTTTAATTATTGACTAAAAATTTAGGAGGTAATTAAATTAGAACTTCAGTTAAAATTGACTCTGGAAAATGTGTTTCATCAGATATTAATATAAAATTAGCCTAAAGAGAAAAGAAAAAGTAGTGATCAAGAATGGGGCAGCATTTAACATCTTTAAAAATCTTAATGTTCTTTAAAGCAATCGTTACAACCTGGTACTGTTCACTTTCCGACATTTCTGGATTTAATATATAAAAACTAGCAAAACAGAGGGGGAAGAGAATGGAGTTCTGTTGAATCAAAGTTGCTGTATTCCCTGGCTTGAAAAATATAGTACATTTTGGTGCCCTTTCCTGAGATAAAGAAAGCTGAGGCAAAAATAGGTTATATACAATATCTGAATCGAGTCCAAAGCATATTAAGATGCATGTGAGATATACTAAGTTGGCAGTAAAAAGGCAGGAGATTTAAATTTGAGTATTTTTAGCATGAAGATATGATTGATAGCTAAGGGGAAAAATAAAAAGATGATGCTATCAGTTAAAGTCACAGGGTAGAAAGAGAAGGGGTCTAGGTCTAAAGTAGACAACAGAAATATTTGGGAATCTTGCACGCAAAAGAATCAAAGTAAGAAAATATTTTAGTGACAAATGAATAATAAACAGTCTCTATCCTAAAGGCATTTAAAATCTAGATTGGAATCAGACCAGAAACATGATAATTTAAATAGTAAATGATGTGTTAGCACAGGGTTAGGATGTTTGTCAAGCGCTCCGGAGACCTAAAGGACAAGCAGCAAGCAAAGCAAGTTGAGACTTATCAGGCAGCAGGCGTAGGTATGGGGTCCCCAGAGCTGGAAGGAAGTGTAAGAGACAAAGAGAGAGAGTGAACATAAGCTGGGCGTGAAAGGCCCACTTTATCCTGAGGTGGAGGAGAGCCACTGAAGGGGGTTAAACCTGCAAGGGAGGGTGGGGTGGGAGGGGGTGGTAGAAGGTGATATATAATGTATTATATTGATGTGTATATATCATAGTAGAGAGAAGAATGCATCAGGTCATTAACAGTCATTAACATATATGAAGAATTTGTTCCAGGAAACAAAAGAGGGAGAGGAATTAATGTCAGAATTATATTCTTGCCCTAAAACTGTGGGAAAATAGGGCTTTAAAATCTAACCAAAATTTGTAATCTAGTTGGAAGGTCAAAATCTTTGCATACAAAAATATTAGAGAATACGTATGTTAGCTTACAGGGTGGAGATTTCAATGCAGTAGTAGTTCAGGGAAAGGCCTGCTTCAGAGAAGACGGAAGCAGCCTCAAGAGACCTTACGGGGCTTCCCTGGTGGCGCAGTGGTTAAGAATCCGCCTGTTTATAATCTGGTGGGGATGAACCACTAGAGGAGGAAGTTTGATGATGCATAATGGGGAGCAGAAAAGGAAAGGGGTGCATTTGAAAAGATAAGGGCATGGGTAGAGGGATTGGCCTTTGATAGTGAACTGTCAAGTCTTCCATTAATAAGGTGGTAAGATAGATGCATATTTAAGTAGATTTGTAGGTTTTACAGTATTCACATATGCCGATGTGTATTTTTCAAAGAGTTATGAGGCAACATATTGAACTGGAAAATCCTACTAAAAAAGTTGATATTTACACATAGTTTTCATACATATAATGAAGTACTTTCAAAGAATGAAAACTTGATAAGTAGAAACAGGGACAAAATGCACTTCAGGCATCAAGGACATTTCTGAATCATTTGTATAGGAAGATATTTTAATGCACCATTTGGTTGTATGAAGTTAATCCCAAAATCCTAATCAGAAATAGAGAGGTAATGAGACAAAGAGGAGCTAAATGCTCCGTATAATGATGTAAAAAATCATCTTTCTGAACTGCAGCCCTGAGTGTATCACTCAAGCTAGAGGCAGCTCTGAGAGAAGGGAGAACCTATTTTTGTAATCTATTTGAACCCTGGAAGAGGTTGAATACCTGATTTGGGGGTGATGAAAATAGTCATTGGGGGTGGCTAGGGAGTGAGAGAACTGGGAATTGGAGGATTGGATCCTTTCAACATTTTAGCAGACCAGGAGAGAGATTGACAAGAAACCAGCCAAGGAAAAGCAAGACCTAGAGAGTTACTCCAGAGAAAGCAGTATCAGTTGTCTCATTTTAGGAATATTTCATTGTACTTTTCATATGCTATGTCTAAGCTTTCAGACATGTTATTTACAACTTTAATAACAGATTTAAAAAGTTATTTATGACAATAAAAGTTGACCAAAGTTCACCTTAACAATGATTGGCTGAGGTACGGAAGAACAATGGATTTGTAGACCATGTAAGCTCTCCCTTAGAATTCTTAAAAATAAAATAAACCAAAACAAAAAAAGAAAGAAAAATTAAAAAAAAATACTTTGGATGGAAAGCCCAATGAAAGAATTGAAGTGCTGCAGTGTTGCTGGAGAAGACTTTGAACTTTCATCTGGCTGTTAGAGGAATGGATTACATTCTGCAAGATGGAAGATTTGAGAAGATTTGAGAAGATTTGTTTCATTATGGGATCCTCTCTACAGTTGTTTTAAACTCTGGTACCCCATTGAACTGTAGAGAGAATTCGCTTTTTTAACCAGTGGAATTATCCCTAAAAATCAATCAGTATTCCCATTTATCAGCAAAAGTGGTAGATGTCTGAAATGAAAAAAGTAAAAGGCAAAACCAGAATTATTTCTCCTATTATTTGGTTTATTAACATTATCCTTGGACTCCATTTCTATAGATTCTATAAATAGGCTTTCTAGAAGAAACTCTAATCTTTAGAGTTATCTGCTTAAAAGATTCCCAATAGATCAAATCCCAACCAAAAAAAAGATTTTAGCAGAAGCGATGACATATGAATGAGAATTATGTTGGCTCATAACTGACCACACATTATATATATAGGAGTCATACCAGTGAATGGTCCCAATGAATTAAGGAGATCAACTCAAAGACACTTTCTTCTATCAGATGTAATATTCTGTTACCTGTAAATAAAATAGTTATCCTCTACAAAATGGATATCTTGGTGGTGGCTTTCAGAATTGTTCTACTGAAATCTAGGGAGAAATAAGAAAATTGAAAGGGGGAGGACAGTTGGAGAAGGGAATATAGAGTAGTAGAACTAAACAAGGAATAGTGAATATAGTTGTATGTGTGTTTTCTAAGTAAACTTTTGATTGAAGTATGTCATATACACATAAAAGTGCACAAATCATAACTGTATAACAATAATTCTTCACAAAGTTAACACATAGACAGCATTCAAATGAAAAAAACATGACATGCACTCTAGAGGCTACATTTAAACTCTCTTTCTAGTCACCACATTCCTAGAAAGTTAACACTAAGATGATATATTATTTTTGCCTAATTTAAAATTTTACATAATGTAAATATACATTAACTACTCTTTTAGCCTGGATTTTTCTCAATGCTATGTTTGTGAGATCCATTTATGTTGATGTGTGTAGCTATAGTTTGTTCATTCTCATTATGGCACAGAACTGCACTGACTAAATATACCATAATTTATATATTCATTTTACAGTTAATGGCCATTGGGTTGTTTCTAGTTTGGGGCAATTATGAACAGTGCTGGAATCAACATTTTTGTTAAGCATCTTTTGGTACACATTTTTACACATTTTTCTTGGTTATAGACTTAGAAGTAGAACTGTTGGGTCATCAGCATGAGGATGTTCTTTGTTGGTAGATAATGACAAAAGGTTTTTCAAAGTAGTTACTCAGTTTGTACTCACAATATATGAAAGCTTCAGTTGTTCCACATACTAAATAATGTATAATATTATCCATCTTTTAAAATGTAGTCATGAGGGTAAGAGACATAAGTAATAGTAGTTCATTATAATGTTGTGCATTTTTCAGATGAAAAATGATGTTGAATATTTTTCATGGTTATTGGTCAATTTGATATCCACATTTGTAAAGTGTCTTTTTCTGTTCCTTTTGTTCATTTTTAATTGTGTTTCTTTTTTAATAAATTTGTTGAAATTTATTATATATTTTGAATAATTTTCTGATTTTTGTTTTGCCCTTTCTTTATATGTTTAAAATATTTAATTAAAACATTTTTATGGATATAAATATTAACCTTCAGTTAATTCAGAACAGAAGATGTGAATCTATGATGTGTGTTTTTCTGCCTAGCTAGCGATCTGTCTATCCAGAGAATGACCAGAATACATTAACAGCATACTTAGAAGTTTTTTGAATGCATATACATATGCATAGACATACAGATAATACTAACTGTGCACCACTGTCAGTTTCTATTTCAAATATGACCACTAGTTAGGCTATTTCATGGGTGATACAAGTACAAGGATGACAGAAAATACTCACAAAATCTTCCTCCGTGTCACACACATAAAACAGATTCAATAAACTATATCTCACTTTTATAATTAATCCCTAGATCACCTAAAACTGATTATTACATGGCAGGTGGCCAATACACATTTGCTAGTTTCATTTAATCGATAGGCCACAATTTGATTGACATATGGTTTGGAACTGAGACAAATTTTCCTTCTTCCCCTTTTAAGACTGGGTATAACTAGCAGTCTCTTGGATGTGAGAAGAGCATAGAATCTAATATGCATCTATTCCAGTTAAAATATGGAAGAAGTTTGTAAAATGATTTGTGGTTGAAACCAAAGCTTTGAGTAAGAATACATTTGATTGCTTTTCTTTTTTTCCATTAATTAATTAATTAATTTATTTATTTTTGGCTGCATTGGGTCTTTGTTGCTGCGCATGGGCTTTCTCTAGTTTTGGCAAGCAGTTGCAGTGTGTGGGCTTCTCTTGTGGAGCATGGGCTCTAGGCACATGGGCTCAGTAGTTGTGGCTCGCGGGTTCTAGAGCACAGGCTCAGCAGCTGCAGCACACAGGCTTAGTTCTCCGTGGTATGTGGGATCTTCCTGAACCAAGGCTCGAACCCATGTGCCCTGCATTGGCAGGCAGATTCTTAACCACTGCGCCACCAAGGAAGCCCTGATTGCTTTTCTTGAGAAATATATGATGTTTGTATTAATAAGCTTGTTCATAATTTGAATCTAAGGCATTCAGGTCCCTTCCAATACTGAAAACATTTAGAGAGAAGATTTATAAATGACATGTGCAGGAATTCATATCAAGGTGAAAATTATAATATTGCAAAAGTGTTTTATTCCTTACTTTCTATAACTCAGCATGAGTTACATACTTGCTTTCATATTTGATCTCTTATGAGAGTCCATTGCTAATAAAAGCCAAGGAATTTACTTCCATGTTAAATAGATTTAGTAGCCATGAGCTCACAAATTAATGAGTACTTTTTTCTAATATCTTTACTGTACTGTGTAAATTCACAAGGGTTTCTTAGAAGTTAAGTATTAAGTGAATTCGTTACAATGTAAATTCATTACAGCTGAATTTAGACATTAAATACAATTAGGTTTATTATAAGATATTAGTTACCTCATACTTATCTTCTTGATGTTTTAAAATCATTTTTATAATCTATTTTATTCATTATTTTTACTACTTTATTCATATTAAATTTAAATGCTTTTTATATCTTCCTTATGTTTTTAAATAATGTAATTTTTACTTTTTCTTTGACATTTCATAATCAACTTGTGGTTTATAATGACAAAATTGGGCCAAATTTAATACAAGGATATATATTTTGTAAAACATTTAAATGTTAAAGTTTAGGATATAATCCATCAGATGCATTTGGAATAAGGTTTGCCATTTATCTTATTTACATGAGATATAGTGATTGTTGTAAACACATTTGATTCAGGGATATGAAGATGGTGGCCTTATTATTCATGAATTGTGAATTATTTTCTTCAGCTGTATCATTACAGTAGTCATTTACATGTGCATTGGGAAGCTACTGTATTATCAATGAAATTATATGCTACTGGTTTCTATAGTTGCTTTAAGAATAATTTTTAGACTATCACTAGCATATTGTTAACAATTGTGTTAAATTCCAAAGAATATATATGACATATATATGACAACATCTATATTAAGAAAATTTAATAGCCATTTGTGATCTCTGGGATATCACTTTACATATATACGTACACATATACCTATATATACTTATGTACCTATAAATAATATACATGTATATAATATATATAAATTAAATGTATAGTGTATTTTAAAAGCATGCTAAGTATGCCATAAATTTAAATAATGAAATGTATATGTACATTGTAGCATAAAACACACTACCAATTCTCTATCAGTTCCTCATTGACATTAACCACAAAAATATGATTTTTCACAACACTATCTCAGATTTTCCAAGAGGGTTTTGTAATTTCTTTTCTGTTTTTTTTTTTTAAATCATCCTGTCCATATTCAATCTGAAATTTACTTGCTTACATAGGACAGTTTTGATTGTCTACTCGAATCTAATTATTTGTACTTTGAGGATTCAGGTTTGTCTTTGAGTTGCTGGCACTTGTTTGGGGAGATGATTTAAATCTTTGGAAATGTCAAGTTCCTTGCACTTCTGGCTTAACTAGGTGGAGATACTGAGTAGCTTATTGGAAACATGAGTTGTGGAGCTCAATAGAAATAGAGGTATTTGTTGTGTATGTAGTTACATGTGGTGGTGTGTGTGATAGAAACATTGTAATTTAATATGGAGCCATACTGAGTAAATTAGTCATTGTAATTTAATATGGAACCATACTGAGTAAATTAGTAGGGTGAAAGTAGAAAAATAGCAATATAATAAAAGTAACAAGGAATCACCAACTAGGGAAAGATTGACTAGAAAGATTGGTGATAGAAGTAGAATTTGAGAAGCATTATTCATCTACTAACAGAACAAAGAGAGGACTTCATTGTAGAAGCCATGACCCATGAGATTTCCAAAAGGAGGAGAATGTAAGAATTTCCAACTTCCCCCTTGAGGTCAAAAATATATTATCTAAGAAGAAGGTCATTAGATTTAGTAATTGGAAGATAATTAGTGATTTTAGTTACCATAGAACAAATTGGAAGCAAGATTTTGGTTGATATTAGAATGAAAGGGATTTGAAGAACTTCAGATAGTAAATTTAATCTATTATTTTTACTTGATCTGCATTGTGTCACAATTCTGTAATAATAGTCAAACTGTAAATAACTTAATATCTTTGTGCTATAAATTATATGAATTTTAATTATAATAATACGAATTTTAATGTGCTATCCCACCTTCACAAATACCTCATAAGTTAGACACTATAAATTTCATTTTATCTATATGAAAACTAAGAGGGGTTTGGGAACTTACCCAAGAATTCATAATGAGAAATGAGGGAGATAGGCTATGAATTCATGTACATAGTCCAACTCCAGTGTTTTTGCCTGTGAACGCTAAATTCAGCCTTCCTTAGTATTCTGACTCTCCTCCACTGGGCTCTCTAATATACCAGAATTCTGAGTTGTAACTGACTCCACCTTGTTATCTTTTTTTTATGAAAATAGCTCTTTATTGTGTATTTTTTCCAACAAGTCAATATCAGTGGCTTCTCTAGTTAATGGTACTTACATCCACTGAGTAGGAAGGGCTAAAAGAATAATTTTGAAAATACTTAGCTTTTCCTCAGCCACTCCACTCCCCCAAAATACAAAAATACTTGACTTTACATTATTCTGGTTCTTGCCAGCCCTCAGATGATCCGTTATCTGCCTAGAACCTTCTCAATCTGTGATTTCCATCCTTTTTCTAAATGCTCTTTGTTGTGAAAACAAAGAAAAAATATGTGTTTATTTTCTTAGTTCTGACACTGGAGCCTTTTGAATGTAACTCATTGTTTCAAGCGTCCAAACTCCTTAAATATGATGCATTGCCTTGAGATTTTGATGATCATCTATCGTTACTTTTCAAAACAGAAATATCTGTTGAGGCAGTAATTCTGAGCAATGATTGGTCTCTCCTCACTGTATATTCTAACATGAACGGAGAAAAAGCATGTGGATGCCTGTCAATGATATTTCTTGTACTTGTCTTCAGTTATTCTGAAGCTTTTGCTCATCTTTCTCCACACAAAGATACTGAGATTATTAATTTACAGAAGCAAAATCAAATTGTGTCTTTGCTAATGTTGTTCAGCCTGCTAAACAAGCCACATACCAACTGCTTCACCCAAGACTGAAAAAGAAAAATAGAATTAAAGTGTATGTAGGCATATTCCTTACATAATTATTTTATCGTATTTTAAATTATTCTTTTGCATCTTATTGGGCTATCAAGGCATAGAAGTAAGGGCAACATGGGACTTCATGAATGATGTCCAGTTGGACCTCCCATTGAGATGATAGTTTCCTGAAGTGGCCTCTACATATCATGAGATGATTGGCCTTGGACCCCAGGTCTTCAAAACAGAAAGACAACCCTGACAAGCTTTATGAGCTAAAGTTCAAAGCTCAACAAATTATAAACCATTATAAACCAATTTGCCTCCTCAGTTCTAATCAGCCTCTCTAACTTCTCATCCATAAAATCAGAGCCAACTGACACCTTCCCACAAGGCCCCCTGACCAAACAGACAGTTGTGGTATTGACACAATTAATATATCAAGCGTTCCTAAGACAGTGGGATATCTTAGTGGTGAAAGCCTACACATTTTTTACATAAAGGAATTACAGGAATTAGGAAGAAAAGTGAATTCTAATGAACATCTAGAAAAATACAGAAAGGAAATACTTCTACATATTGTTAATGACTCTCAAGAGCTTGGTGACAGCAGCCTGTCAGCTTGTTCAGAATTGCAAGTTCAACATCCTGAACACGGAAGTATCCAGCTGATTCTAGGGTGCCAGTGGAAAATGTACACCCCAGAATTTGGATCTAAAGAAACCCAACCCTTCAGAAGGCTTGCCTCATGCAGGATCATAAGAAAGAGAATGACAATGAATGAGAAATAGTCAAGAGCTAAGTATGGAAGGTGCAGGGAATGAACATCAGTATGTTGCAGACATGTGGTGTAAGGCCGAGCAACGTCATTCATAGAATTTGTGTGTGTCTGCAGGAGAGGGAAGCATTTAAAGGGAAGCATTGATTTCAACTAACTACAAAGAACTATGTACAATGGACAAAAAGATCTGCAAAACAACAACAACAACAACAACCACCAAAAAAAAAGCAAAAAACAAAACAAACCATCCGTCTTCAGGATTTTTTCCAAGCTCTCTTAAAGAGCTATACACTTTACAGAGGAAATTGTATTTGTAATTGATCATGTCAGAGTGATAGTTTTGATGGTTTTTACTGTAAAAAAAACTCTATGATCCTGTTTGATGACCCTGAATTAATGGAATTTGTAGAAGGTTTTGTTGTTTCTCACATACTCTTTTCTTATATATAGTACCGTGATTATTTATATAAATTTGTATATAAATATGAATATATTTATGTCAAAATGGAAATAGATTCCATTTGTTTTTCCAGAAGAAGAAAATGTTAATTTGATATTTTAAAAGCAAGTAATAAGGGCCTATTATTTGCATGGTGATTTTCTCAATTGAGGAAACAAAAGCCTTTGAAAAAAACTATGTAAACCATTTACCCACCTAGCATACTACATTCTAATGGGAAGATACTAATGAATACAGAAATACATATACATATAAATGTATGAGTTTAACAAAAACTATTCACAAAGGGCTTAGGAAAAGGAAGGTACAGTATCTCAAGGGTAGTGACAACAGAAAGCTGTTGACACCCCTCAGCCTAAAATTAGAAGGAGAAGCAGACTCTGAACCCAGAGACATAGCTGCAGGGATAGGGCAGCCTGTACATAGAGCTGTTGTTTACACTGGAAAGGTGAAACCTATGCACAGGAACTCAGTGAAAGGGCTCTGGGTAACAAATACCCTAATCTTATTTTCTTCCCATTTTCTTAACTTCTGTTACTTCCTTTAACAGGGAAACTAAATTGGAAGACAGAGGGCAAGAAAGCCACCCAGGACACAGATCAAAGCTGAGAAGTATGAGGAGTGGCGTTGGGAGAAAAGAAAGGTATCTAGTACATACGTAGAATGCATTTTCAATGAAAGTTGACTCTTCCATACATCACACAAGTGAGAGTGTATTAAAAAGTCTGAAAAGAACCTGTTCTAAACTATTGATAGTCCTTACTTCTTGGAAGTGAAATTGGGTAGGGAGAAGAAAGGACTTTATGTAACTTTGAGGCAAGGGAGGAGTGAAGCAGGGGGATAAAGGTAATTTTTAACTTATTTTTGATATTTTCAGTGTCTACCAAATTTCCCTCATAAACAAGCATTTAGTTTGAAATAAACGTTGAGATCTAATAAAATGTTAAAACTGTACCTAAATTGATGTTTTATAAGTTCAGTTTAGTTCCAACATAGTGGAATAAACCATCACTACATTTATCATATGGCAAATTCAATTTTTTTAACCAAGGCTTTTAAAAACCAATCATACACAAATATTTCACAGCATACATCACATTCATAGATTGAAAAGATTTAAGAGAAAAGAAGAGGAAGTCACATTAAGATCTTCTTATATGCTAAGAAACTTGTTAAATGCTATTACGTAAATTATCTTAATGTGTAAATCAATCTAGGAAGGTAGATATTTAACTTTTCCATTCATATAGATGAAAAAATTAGCTTAGAAATTAAAAAAAAATACTAACAAGGGAAATAATTAGAATTCTTTAGCTAAGTTCTATTTAATGTATATTTTTGGGAACTTACTATTTATCAAGTATGGTTCTAAACAGAGAATAATAATTCCAAAAGGAATAAGACCACATACACTGATTTTCATCCATTGTGTGCATTTTTATCTTTAATAAGCAAAATATTTGAATTGAAAAAATGCACAAAGAGTAAAATACCAGAACGTTATCATTGATGTGATATAAATAGATTTTTGGAGAAACAACATTTTGGAAAATCATCATGTTAGTCAATTGAATAATTGACAAGTTATTTTGGAAAGTAGATGCAAGAATTATGTTTTCAGGAATTTATAGATACAATGACTATAGGAGAAAAAAGTTATTTTGAAAAATTTATATGACTTTTTCATAACTTTTCTGCATAGACATCCTATAGATCATTGTATTAAAAAAGGGGGAGGAGCATTTGATCTTAAAGAATCTGTTATTTTAATATTCATTATATCTTTTTTGTTTTATTTGTGTGATTCATAGGCAACATAGAATTGAGTATATTTTATACAAAATTTTTGCAGCAGTTCTTAAGATCAGAGAATCATTATTTAAGGATGAATTTTAGGAAGACCATGAATAGTTTTAAAAAGTACAAAAACGATGTGTGTAAATATGTGTGTAGGTGTGTGTCTATGTGTAAGATTATATGCATTTTTCTAAGATGGTGATTCATAGTTTTCATGACATATTTTAGTGTGACAGTTGGTTTTTCTTTTTTGTAATGCAAGTGCTGACTTAACCTTTGATTGCCAAGGCATCCGCTTTAAGACAGCTATAGTGAATAATAACATTGCCAGTCACAGGACTAGGTAAAGAGGTAGGCTTTCCACCACCCCAGGCTCCTTAGCTAACTGACCATTTAGGCCTCTTGTTTTCTCTCTTTCTGCACTTTAAATTTCCGCTCTTAGTTTTAAATTCACTAATAAAGAATGAGCCCGTCAAACCCTAGGCCATCAATCCATGACCCCAATAAAAGGAGAACCCCAGGCCCATATGCTCTCAGTCTCTCTCTACCTGTGACCTTGATATGTGGCTCCAGGTATGTCATGTAATTTCCAGGACATGTAAGTAATAAACCTTGTCTCTTTCAAAGTTTCCTGATGGTTATTGCTGAGGATGTCTTGCAATCACGATAAGAACCACAAGGGCTAGTCCAGCCACACCATTGGATAGCAGTAGGCTAAGATTGGCACAAAACACATATTCAAATGCTTACGATGTACAAAAAATGTTTTAAAGCATGAGCTCTGAATTCTGGGAATGTTTCTTAACAACAAATAACTGATTCTGCCATATTTATATTTTAAAATATTTAGAAACAAAAGAATAAATTGGAGCAATATATCATGCTGAAGCTTGAGTCATTAAATATCATTAGATTACTGGAAGTTTGAAGCTAGAACAATCTAGGCAAACTGGGACCAAATCAACAGTATGAGACACCTCTGGGTGTACTACTTAAGCAAAGAGAATATCTGGTAAATGAATAATGCCCTAGAACAGAATTAGTTTCCTGTTATCCATAACTGATCTGCTATGTGAATTGCAAAGAGCTGGTGACAGGTTGCAGTTTGAGTTTTAAATCAGTTCATAGTGTACAGTTTCTTATAAAAATTTCAAACTTTGATTAATCAAATGTAGCCAAAAGAAATCTGGTCGTGTATTGTTTTGGGTTTCTTCCTTCTCTAATATCATAAAATACGTCATTTATTTTCTTCAATTTTTTTCCTTTTTTTGTTTCTATAGCTCTTTAAATCAGTTGGTATTTATTTTAGTGTACAGGAGGTAGGAAAACTTTGTCATCAAATTGTTCTGTAATCCATGACAACACATACAGAATCATCGCAGGTGAAGATTTTCCATGTTATTTTTGTTGTAATTTTATTCTGCTTGGCTAACGTCTTTTTTTTTTTTTGAAGGGGGAGGGAGGCAGCCTAATATCTCAAGATAATATTGGGAGGGTTAACACACATCAGAGCATCTTGCCTATACCAAGGATTAGCACAGATTTCTTTTATCAAAGAATCATACATAGAAAAATTGGGCCCAGCTTCCTTGATAACTTTTCACTTTTGCAAATTATGCACTGTGCTATTCTTTAACTAATGCATTAGTTTCCTAAGGCTGCCATAACAAATTACTGCAAAACTGGTGACTTTAATCAACAGGAATTTATTATCTGACAGTGCTGGAGGCTAAGTCTGAAATCAAGGTATCAGCAAAACTGGTTCATTCTGGAAGTTCTGAAGGAGACTATTCCGTGACCCTCTTCTAGCGTCTGGTGGTTGCCAAAAAGCTTTGGCATTCCTTTGCTTGTAGCTGGGTCACTCTAATCTCTGCTTCCATCATCACATGACCTTCTTTCCTGTGTGCATCTTTCCTCTTCTTATAAGGACATTAGTGATTGGATTTACAGCCCAGCATCCAGTCTGACCTCATGCTAACTAATTGCTTCTGCAGAGACTCTAAAAAGAAGTCAAAATCTGAGGTTTCAGGTGGACATGAGTTCTCTGAGGACACTATTCAACCCGTTATAACTGGGAATCATTTAATTTGGTCAATAATTGAATATTTATTTCTATCACTTGTGCAATTTATAGAATAAGGAACAAAAGCCCACTTATCATTTCCTTCCATTATCTAACTTTCTAATGGGATTTCAGCATGTGTATTTAAGTTGATGCCATTTTTAATTCCCTTTCAAATGTAAGAACTGTTTTCTAAACAAGCCAGTTATTGCTATCAAACTCATGCTTCAGATAAACCCTGAAGCAACATAACTGAAATATCCATGTTTCTCTTACTGAGTGAATTGAAAAAACACAGAAACTCTGAAGTCATTTGGGGGAGAGTAAGGCAATAGATTTAGATATAAATTTGTAAGGAGTATTTGAACCTGGATTATCTTTGTCATCCGTTAAAACAGCAGCAGTGTTTTGCCTAGGTCTATGCTTATTACGTGTGAATTCTTTTCGAGTGATTTCTTCAGTGATGTTACACACATAAATGAGAGTACCAGCAACATGCCTGATTCCTCATCTGTTCTCACTCTGGCTCCATGTGTCAATCTAGATGATGTTAATTTGAATATCAACACACATAAAATATAAACTAATGTGCAGTTAATTTGGGAATTTGCCGTTCATGGTGGCTGAAATTTCACTTCAGAAGGTATATCAGTGCTTTTTAATTTGAGATGAAATTCAATATGCAGGTTGCAAAATCTCCTCACTTCTCCAAAGAATTTCCACTTCGTTTAGGAATAGATGATTATTCACAAATTCTGAACATATAACTGGGAAAATATGGCTATGGTTCCAAAAGGGAAAGGAGACAGTGAATGTTTTCCCAGCTACAGAGTTTCTCATGCTCTTCTTTCCCAATGTGAAGGAGTAGCATAATGTAGTAACACCTCCAGCTGCTCTAGTTCCTCAGGACATCAGTTAAGCCGTGTACTTCTGAATCTGTCTCTGTTTGTCAATTATGTGCATTTTTTGGATATGCATTTATTGCCCTCTAAATCACATTCCAGTTATGCTGAGGAAAATGGTGAAAGCATGAAATCTAAGCCTAAGCCCCTTTGTTGGTTGGAAAATAAATGACTCTCGTACTATTCATATTGATACTTCTATAAATATTGTACTAATTTAACATTGCTCTGGACCTTCAATTTTGGCAATGACACTTGTCATGTTTCCACTTAAGTGCATTATATTCAAGAGTCCTAATATGTATTGTACCTAGAGCAAAGGCTTCCATAACATATTTATAATATAAAATATAAAGGAAGATCAAATATTAAAATGGTAATTAATTCTACACTTCAAATCTCATGAAATTATAATTGCATATTAATAAGTACAAGAGGCTTTGGGTCTGATGAAATGATTTAACTTTTATGATGGAGAAAGATTTTTTCCAGAAATAATGTTTCTTTTCACTGAGGTCAAACTAGCATAAGTACCTTAATAGTCATGGTGTTTAACCTGTCATTCTAGGCAAGTCTAATAGTTAGTTATGGCAGAGCTTATATCTTCAAATAAAGATTGCATATAAAGTCTCATGAGAACATAGGAGTTTATAATTCCAGAAAGTATTCCTTTGACAGTAGATAGCTCTTGTACAAAATATAGCTGGTGGGAATTCCCTGGCGGTCCAGTGGTTAGGACTCCACGCTTTCACTGCCAAGGGCCTGGGTTCAATCCCTGTTTGGGGAACTAAGATTCTACAAGCCATGCAGTGCGGCCTGTATATATATATATATATATATATATATATATATATATATATGTTTTTTTTCCATATACATATAGGAAAAAAGTATTAGCCTAACTTTTATCTACCACAACGACTTGATCTTTACTACTGCAATGACCTATTAAATCCAAAGGGAAACATATAAGTTCCTTTAAAAAAAAAAAAGACAGAGAGAGAGAGAGAAGAGAGAAAGGGGGAGGGGTTGGTTTAAATAAACCAAGAAGTACAATTGATAAGCTTGATTCAGACCCATTCAGATAGTTCAAAGATTGAAGCTAGGCCAAAAGAGTAAAGTTACAATGATAATGGCTTGTTTCAAGTTTCTTACAATCAAATCCCTTTGTATCTCTTCAGTGAGAGTCACTATACTACAGCATACTTGTACTCTTCCCTGGGCTCTTGGATCTACTTGGCACCTAGGAAGGCAAGCAAATTCCAGAGCTTAGGATCTTAACTTTAACTGAGGCTTATTGTCATGTAATTAATACAGACATTATCAGATCAAATAATGAAAATTTTTAATTGAGGTAGAGTGGATTCACAGTATTATGTTTTAGGTGTACAACATAGTGATTTAAAATTTTTATAAATTATATTCCATTTATGATTTTTATACAGTATTGGCTATATTCCCTGTACAGTACAATATATCTAATGTAGCTTATTTATTTTATACATAGTAGTTTGTTCTTAATACCCTACCCATATCTTGCCCCTCTCCACTGGTAACTACTCATTCTCTATATCTGTGAATCTGTTTCTTTTTTGTTATATTCACTAGTTTATTTTATTTTCAGATTCCACATATAAGTGATAACATACAGTATTTGTCTTTCTGTGCCTGACTTGTTTCACTAAGCATAATACCTCCCAGGGCCATCCAGGCTGTTGCAAATGGAAAATGTTATTCTTTTTTATGGCTGAATAGTATTCCATGTCTTCTTTATCAGTTCATCTGCTGATGGACATTTAGGTTGCTTCCATATCTTGGCTATTGTAAATACGGCTACTGTGAACATTGAGGTGCATGCATCTTTTTGAATTAGTGTTTTCATTTTCTTCAGATACATACCCAGCAGTGGAATTGCTGGATAATGGGGTAGTTCTACTTTTAGTTTTTTGAGGGACTTCCATACTGTTTTCCACAGTGGCTGCACCAATTTACATTCCCACAAACAGTGTACAGGGGTTCCTTTTTCTCAACATCCTCACCAACATTTCTTGTTTGGAGTCTTTTTGATGATAGCCATTCTGACAGATGTGAGGTGATATGTTTTTCATTTGCATTTCTCTGACAATTAGTGATGTTTAGCATCTTTTCATGTGCCTGTATGTCTTCTTTGGAAAAATCTCTATCCAGGTCTTCTGCTGGTTTTTTAATCAGGTCATTTGTTTTGTTTTTTTTTTAAATATAGAATTGTATTAGCTGTTTATATATTTTGGATATTAACCCTTTATTGGTCGTATCATTTGCAAATATTTTCTCCCATTGAGTAATTTGTCTTTTCTTTTTAATGAAGAGTTTCTTTGCTGTACAAAAGCTTTTAAATTTGATTAGGTCCCATTTGTTTAGTTTTGTTTTTGTTTCCTTTGCCTTAGGGGACAGATCCAAAAATATATTGTTTTGATATATGTCAGAGAATGTTCTGCCTATGTTCTTTCTTAGAAGTGTTATGATCTCAGGTTTACATTTAAATCTTTAATCCATTTTGAGTTCATTTTTCTATATGGTGTAAGAAAATTTTCTAATTTCATTCTTTTATGTGCAGCTGTCCAATTTTCCCGGCACCACTTATTGAAGAGACTGTCTTTTCTCCATTATATACTCTTGCCTACTTTGTCATAGACTAATTGACCATAAGTGCCTGGGTTTATCTCTGGACTCTCAATTCTGTTCCATTGACCTATGTGTCTGCTTTTGTGCCAATACCACACTGTTGTGATTACTTAGCTTTGCAGTACAGTCTGAAGTCTGGGAGTGTGATACCTCCAGCTACGTTACCCTTTCTCAAGATTGTTTTGCCTATTCAGGGTCTTTTGTGGGCCTATCATATATGGCCTTTATTATGCTGAGGTATGTTCCCTCTATGCCCACTTTCTGGAGAGTTTTATAATTAATTGATGTTGAATTTTGTCAAAAGCTTTTTCTGCATCTGGTTTTTATTCTTCAATTTGTTAATATGGTATATCGCAGTGATTGATTTGTGGATATTGAAAAATCCTTGCATCCCTGGCATAAATTCCACTTGATCATGATGTATGATCCTTTTAAACATATTGCTGAATTTGGTTTACAAATTTTTTATTGAGGATTTTTGCAACTATGGTCATCAGTGATATTGGCCTGTACTTTTACTTATTTGTAGTGTATTTATCTGGTTTTAGTATAAGGATAACACTGGCCTTGTAGAATGAGTTTGGAACTGTCCCCTCCTCTTCAATTTTTTTTGAATAGTTTGAGAAGGGATATGTGTTAACTCTTCTCTAAATGTTTTGTAGAATTCACCTGTGAAGCCATCTGGTCCTGGACTTTTGTTTGTTGGGAGGTTTTTTGTATTTTTGTTTTCTTTAACTACTGATTCAATTTCATTATTGATAATTAGTCTGTTCATATTATCTATTTCTTCCTGGTTCAGTCTTGAGAGATTGTACATTTCTAGGAATTTGTCCATTTCTTCTAGGTTGTCCATTTTATTGGTGTATAGTTGCTCTTAGTAGTCTCATGATTATTTGTATTTCTGTGGTGTCGGGCGTAACTCTCCTTTTTCAGTTCTGATTTGGGCCCTCTCTCTTTTTTTCTTGATGAGTCTGGCTAAACGTTTATCAATTTTGTTTATCTTTTCAGAGAACTAGTTCTTTTTTTTTGGCCTCTATTTCATTTATTTCTGCTCTGATCTTTGTTATTTCTTTCCTTCTACTAACTTTGGATTTTGTTTGTTCTTTTTCTAGTTCCTTTAGGTGTAAGTTTAGGTTGTTTATTTGAGATTTTTCTTATTTCCAGTGGTAAGGTTGTATTGTTATAAACGTTCCTCTTAGAACTGCTTTTGCTGCATCCCATAAATTTTGGATAATTATGTTTCTATTTTTATATATCTCCAGGAATTTTTTGATTTCCTTGATTTCTTCAGTGATCCAATAGTCATTTAGTAGCCTCCACTTGTTTGTCCATCTGGTATGATGTGTCTTTTAAGGCCAGAGTTTCCTTAATGATTTTCTGTCAGGATGATCTGTCCCCTACTATTATTGTATTGCTGTCAGTTTTTCCCTTTATATCTGTTAATATTTGCTTTATGTATTTAGGTGCTCCTCCGTTGGGGATATATACAATTGTTATATCTTCTTCTTTGGTCAATCCTTGATCATTATGTAATGTCTTTCTTTGTCTCTTATAACAGTTTCTGTTTTAAAGTGTATTTTGTCTGATATAAGGATTGATACTCGAGCTTTCTTTTGATTCCCATTTGCACAGAATACATTTTTCCAACCCCTCTCTTTCAGTATATGTGTATCTTTAGATCTGAAGTGAGTCTCTTGTAGGCAGTATATATACAAGCCCTGTTTTTGTATCCATTCAGCCACTCTGTGTCTTCTGATTGGAGCATTTAGTCCGTTTACATTTAAAGTAATTATTGATTTGTGTGTTCTTATTACCACTTTGTAAATGGTTTTGGGATTGTTTTTGTACGGGTTTTTTTGGTTGTTTGTTTTCTTTTTCTATGTTCTCTTCCCTTGTGATTTGATGATTATCTTTATGTTAAGTTTGGATTCCTTTCTCCTGTGTGTGTGTGTATCATTATAGATTTCTGGTTTTGGTTACCATGAGGTTTATATATAGTAAACCATATATATAGAGAGAGAGAGAGACGGGGGTTGGGGGGGAGAAAGAGAGAGAGGTAGGAGCCTAACTTCAGTTAGCTTCTCATTCTAGATGGTAAAACTACCTCCTGTCATGACAAAAGGAGAAAATTTAATTTTCCTTTGGGTATGGCCAGTTAGCAAACACAGGTAGCCTACAATCCCCCCACCCCAGTTCTTAAAAACTCTGCTGCTTTTGTTTCAGTGAAATTGAGTTCAGTGTCTCTTCCCTGTTGTAATACAATTGGGATAAAATTGACTTTTGTTTGTTCATCCTGTTCAGTATGTTTTTTTCTTTAACAATTGTCGGACCTGAGATGCCTATCCCTAGATTTACTGTTATTTGAAAGAAAGTTAATCTCAATCTTATTTAGTTACTGTTATTTTTGAAATTGAATCTAATCTCTAACTGATATATAATAACCCTCTAAGAGAGCCAGAAATTTTAAGGTTGAATCACAGCTTACAACCACTTGAAGTTCAATCCTCTTAGGTATGTAAATCAAGAGAGAGAGAGAGAGAGAGAGAGAAAGGAAGGAAGGAGGGAAGGGAGAGAGAAAGAAAGAAAGGAAGGAAGGAAGGAAGAAAGGGGGAGGGAGGAAGGAAAGGAGAAAGAAAGGAGGGAAAGAGGGAGGGAGGGAGGAAGGAAAGAAGGAAGGAAAGAAAGGAGACAAAGAGAACAAGAAAAATGCAATCCAAGTATTAAACTGAATGATTGAAAGTCAATTTTTATAAAATAGTTACTTAAAAAATAGTGGAGCTAAGGAAGGTTAGCTATTCTATGGTGAAACCAATTCTTACTATCTAAAATGTTTTAAGTTTATTTCTTAATAAAATTAAATAACTCTTTTATTGAAAATTTTATCTTAAATAGAGAAAAAGATAGTTATTTACCATTTATCGTAAAATCTTTCCAAAAGTAAAAATTGAAAAATAAACGAAAAAAGATCATGCAGTTAGTTTTAATTTGCCTGTTGTTTTCATATGTATATTCAGTAAAAGTACAGAGAATCTTGTGTAGGAAAAACTATTTGTCATTCAGAGTGGAAATGCAGAAAAGCAATGCCATACCTAATTAAATTAGCTAAATGTTGCTGTCTAGGTTTATCTAGCCGTTGTAATTTAATCAAAGCTAAATGAAATCATCATTTAATTAAAATTGAAACTAATTCATTGTTCCAATTGTTGTTTCTATGAGAGATACAATTTCTTAACAAAACCACTTTGATGAAGTGAAGAGATCTTTCAGAACATTGCCTGAGGACCATTGCTCTGAATTGAAGTCATTCACAATATAATCATCTTCTTACTTTGAATTAACATACAACATCGAAGAGAAAATATTTACTTTAAGTGTTGGGCCTCCTAACTGTATTTTTTAAGACAAGAAATTTATTTATTAAAATAACTTTTTTGAGGAAATATAATAGGCACTAAAACAATTACAAGAGTTGAATTAAAAAAATTTACTCACCTCTTATTCATTGTCTGACCCAAATTGATCTGATTTCCATTTCTACTACACTGCTTATAAATATTTTTCAGTTTTAATCTTACAAAATGTTTTAGTGTTAGTTGACTTGATTGATCTTTCTGTCTGACTTACCTGATTGCTGTTGCATTCTTCTCTCCTGATTTTTCTTATACTAACTCTGCTTTGGTTAGGCAGTGCTCATGCTAATCCACTGAAAGTGTGACATTTCTTATCATTTCTACTTTTCATTGATGGTTTGCACCCAGGGTGTGGACCAGAGAGGGGGTCAGTGTTCAGGTGCATTCCTGACACCTGTAGCAGTTTGAGCAAAGCCATGATGGCACTTGCTAGCATGTTTGGGAATCTCAAGTAGTTTCAGCTAGAAGAAGCCTAGATTTGGAAACAACAAAGTTAAAAGTGATAGTTTTGGGCTTCCCTGGTGGCGCAGTGGTTGAGAGTCCGCCTGCCGATGCAGGGTACACGGGTTCGTGCCCCGGTCCGGGAGGATCCCACATGCCGCGGAGCGGCTAGAACCGTGAGCCATGGCCGCTGAACCTGCGTGTCCGGAGCCTGTGCTCCGCGGCGGGAGGGGCCACAGCAGTGAGAGGCCTGCGTACCGCAAAAAAAAAAAAAAAAAAAAAAAAAAAAGATAGTTTTGTTTCTGGTGTTTTTTCCCCCCATCTAGATAAGTTGAAAGAATTGCTACTATTTCTGTAATCAGAAAGGGAAACATACATTTCTTGCTCTATTTTTCTTTACCACATCTCATTATCACTGTATTTTTCTATTGCACTCTGATCCAGTATGCCCTTCCACGTCACCATGGTGACAGACAACCAAGAGAAAGACTCAGGACAGAATTGTCTCACTCTCCGTTGCACATGAGCACTCTAATCCTGTGCACCTTGGTGGAAATGGGCTATTCTTTCTTACGTTTAGCTCACCAAAGTGTTAGCGTCCATAGTGTGGGTGAGAAAAATAGGGAGCTCTTGACTCATGAACCCTAAAGGCTTGGTGGGGCTATCTTTCTATAATCACTCTTCCCCTGGCTAAAACCAGGGGAATGTTGAAAACTACTTTTGGCTAAATGTCAGCCTGTCCAAGTGAGATAAGGTGTTTTTTTTTAACAAAAATATTCAAACATAATATAAAATGCCAACATTCTCAGGGTAGAGAATGGCTTAGGATGTAGAAATCTTTTTCCCTTATGATATATTTTCAAGCTGCTGAGTATATTCATGGCCTAAGGGGAAGGAAGAAATATACTACTGTTAGGATCCTAGGAAGGGTTTTGCCCTTAATTCATATGCAGTCTTTGGGCTCTCATAATCCTTTCAGAAACTCAGCAGCTCCTCTCTTTTGTTCAGGTTATGGCTGCCTGAGGAATAGAGGAGTTTAAAATAAAGCATACACCTAAAAGTGCACTGGATGATGACAAAATTTATAAACTGGCTAAGGGAAAACCAATCTAATCATGTTTCTGACACCAATTGGCTTTGTGCTCTTGGGAAATTATACTACCTTTTAGAGCATTTCCTCATCTCTGAGTGAAGGAGGTGATTGGGTCATTTCAAACATACCTTCCATTATTTAATATTACTTACTTTTTGTTCCAGGATGTATAGAAGGTTTGCGTGTGCTCTAACATTGCCCATACTGTGTTAGTAGCTGGTAATAAAGAGACAAATATAATTCATCCTCTGCTTCCAAAGAGTCCACATTGTAATGGCAGAAGAATAATGAATGAATAAGAAATGTCTTCCTAAAAGTTACCTTTAAACAGACTTCATGTTATATGGCTTTTATATGGAAACACATTAGGTGAAAAAAAGTGGGAATACAAAGACCATTACAAAAAGTCCCTGTCGGGCTTCCCTGGTAGCGCAGTGGTTGAGAGTCCACCTGCCGATGCAGGGGACGCGGGTTTGTGCCCCGGTCCAGGAGGATCCCACATGCCGCGGCTGGCCCCGTGGGCCATGGCCGCTGAGCCTGTGCGTCCGGAGCCTGTGCTCCGCAACGGGAGAAGCCGCAGCAGTGAGAGGCCCGCGTACCGCAAAAAAAAAAAAAAAAAAAAAAAATCCCTATCTTTAAACAAGGTATTACCCAATGGAGAATGCAAAATGTAAACAGATAAATTGAGTGTGGAATGACATTTCCTAGGATACAGGTATATACAACTTGCAGTAACGTACACCTGAGGGCTATATCACCCAAATTAGAAGGTCAGGGAAGATGTATTCTGAAGCTGTGGCTTGAGAGAAAGCATAAATTTGTAATATCAATTATTTATTAAAGAAAAATTCTCCAGAGAGCCAAAGACAACTACTAACACCCAATATATTTGCTCGACCACTGAGCCACAGCTCAATGAACTAGAGCAAAAGAATCCAGGAGAGAGACTTGTGTCTTCTCAGTAACCATCTAAATACACAGCCAAATCCATACATGTTTTTTAATTTAGATACTGAATACTATATCCTGGACACTAGGCATAGTGTACAAAAGTGGCATTGGTCTTTATTAAACTCACAGTTATGTGGGAGACTAACAAAAACCAAGTAAGCAACTAATAAATATAAAATTGCAAGTTGTGATTGTGGTCATATAGAAATTAAATAAGATGTGTTGATAGAAAATACAGAGAGGTTCTGGCAGTTTAGTTTAACTTGGTGGCCAGAAAATTCTACCTGATGAAATTAGCTAAACAAAAATTGGTGTGATACTATATGTGAATGTGTTAGATGGAAGTGAAATAGAAGGGGAGGCAAAACGCAGTTACTCAACCTGTTAGTCTACAAGAGATAAATCAAAGCACTTCATTAAGAAAGCTTTGCTAAGGAGAAAACAAAACAAATACAAAACAAACAAACAAACATCAGCTGAGCTTAGTGAAGTGTTTGATTTACATTCAAAGAACTTATCTGTTTGCTGATCTATGACATACCATTTGCGCTAACTAGTAAGTCCATTCCACTTGTCTAGAGTACACCAGATATAGAAAATAAAATGTGAAAAGACCGTTGAAGAAATTGTCATGCTCCTTGAATAGACAACGGAACACGGAGTCTAGTGTGTAGCAAGTTTGCTCGGGCAGCATATGAAATTATGAAGGGGTCAGATTTCTCAAGACTTAACTTGTTAGATCAAGAAGTCTGGATTTATTTTTATATATAACCAAAAAGCACAAATCGCTTTTCAGAGGGTAATTATATATTTCAGCTTATAGTTTTAAAAAAAATGATTATTTTGTTGGCAACTGTCTCTTCTCATAAAGAAAATTAAGGTAAATGCAAGAGTCAGAAAATGAATTAAGGAGGGGTTGTATCAAGTTATTAAAGTTTGTCATTTTACCAGATGCCCTATACTGAGAACATTTGATAGTTGCCAAATCTACCACTTACATTTGTCAGGGAGGAGGAAATTTCCCCCTCTACCCCTTCTGAGTTCTTATGGCTGGACTAATAACAAAAATGACACAAGACAGATTAACAGGAGAAAAAGAAACAAATTTTAATTCATAGAAATGGGACCTAAGAAGTGGCCAAAACAGGCAGCTTTTATACTTTTTTGAAAAATAAATGATAGATTTGTAAGAAATTGACAGTACAAAGAAACTTAGATTTTGGGTGCTCAATTAGTGAAGAATATAAACCGAGTGTGGGCTTCAGGTAGTAAATTAAAGAAATAACAAGGTTTCCATATACAAGCTTTTCGGTTCGAATTCCCTATCTCTGGCCATAAGGGTGTCCTTTTACCTCCAGATGCTGGTAGTGTACCTTCCACATGAGAGATTTATTTCCTGCTTTCATGGGACAGAAAGGAGGGTCAGAGTGTCCATTTTCCTTTGGCCATTTCTTAAGTAACTTTAGTTTTTAAATTTATTTGTTTAATTTATTTATTTTTGGCTGTGTTAGGTCTTCGTTGCTGCACACAGGCTTTCTCTAATTGCGGCAAGCAGGTGCTACTCTTTGTTGTGGTGCACGTGCTTCTCATTACGGTGGCTTCTCTTGTTGTGGAGCACGGGCTCTAGGCACGTGGGCTTCGGTAGTTGTGGCTCTAGAACGCAGGCTCAGTAGTTGTGGTACACGGGTGTAGTTGCTCTGCGGCGTGTGGGATCTTCCCGGACCAGGGCTCGAACCCGTGTCCCCTGCATTGGCATGCGGATTCTTAACCACTGCACCACCAGCGAAGTCCTTAAGTAACTTTAATTCAAAATAATATACTATTGAGGTACATTTTGTGGCAACTTACCCTGGGCCCCAACACATTTATACTTTTCTTCCTGTCTTATTAAAATATTAATCTGAGTACTTTTATATTTATGTGTTGTATCTTTAGGAATTATTTTAATTTTTAAGCATCTTCTCTAACGATGAAAAAAAATTTCATCCAATGTTAGAGGAATTCAGAACTTTACAAATAAGTGCAAAGGATTTGGGGAAGGTAGACGGTAAAATTTTTCTTTAAGTGAACTATCAAACTTTTACATAAGGTTGGCCGTCTATAGTGCTACATGTAG
Source organism: Orcinus orca (assembly GCF_937001465.1). Taxonomy (NCBI): domain Eukaryota; kingdom Metazoa; phylum Chordata; class Mammalia; order Artiodactyla; family Delphinidae; genus Orcinus; species Orcinus orca. Next base: position 47,851,162 of record NC_064569.1, on the reverse strand, counting down.
ATAAGTACATGCTAAATGCTTTAGCTAATGAAGAAGGAATTGAATTGTCTTATAAAAGAACTTAAATACATTTCAATGAATTGGTATATATTTAGAAATTATATTTTGTTTTCTTTCATTGACAAGGTTATTGTACGTTAATGAGAAGTTGAATTACCTAAAAACACATCTCAGGTCATAGAAACTGAACACCGAAGGGAAATACTACTACTACTGGTATGACTGCTATAGAAAATAATAACAAAAAAAATCTTAATTGCCACTGTACTTCTGCTAGTCTAACAAAAACAGGAACATTTTTACAAATATAAAATATATTTAAATTATATATATTTGTACAAATGATTCTTATAACCATTTATATATTATATAAAACAGTTCTTTTTGTTATATTAGCAGAAGTCTAGTGATGGTTAAGAATATGTACCAAAATACAGTTATAACTGACGTGGTGCTATCAGTACCCCCAGTTATTGAGGACCTATTATTCTGACCTCTTGGTATGTGTCCTCTACTACAGGTATAATATCTCTATGTTAATGGATCTTTTAGTGAAGTTGTGAGTTCCTGGACTCAGGAAATATCAGTGACCATACTTATCATCTGAAGAAAAGGAACTATATTAAGAATAAGCCTAATTAAGCAGAGAGAAACAGAGATGGACGAGAAATGCGGGATACTGTTTGATCCCTTACTGCCTGTTTTCAGGTGTTTGTTTTTCTTGACACAACTATATTCCCGTAATTAAGAGGCTTGGCTGTCAACCTCTTTAGCCATTAAGCGTGCCTTGAGATGGCTTATGCTAGCCAACTGGAGGGTAAAGATGAATATTCAGGTAAGTCTGAATTAAACACACACACACACACACACCCATAATTAAAAAAGGCAAACCTTTTGCCTGCTGCTATCGTACAGGTATAATTAATTCCTGCAACTAGCTTAGGTATTGATTATTTTCCACTGAGGTTTATTCACTTCATTGCTCAACTTCATTGATACAGATAACTAAAAATTAACCAATCTTTATAAATTTGTGCCAAAAATAGATATGTAGTAAAAATATGATGTAAATACATATTATATAGTAATAATCACATATAAGGAGTAAGTTTATTAAGCATATATTAGCGTTAATACAGAAAAAAAAATCTTCCACTGTTTGTAGCCCATGTATTCAAGTTCATACAAAGAAATTGAGAAATAATAACTGGAGGAGTATAATCCGCCGCATTTGTTCTCAGAGGTAATTTCCTTATCCACTAATTTTTGTGGAAGTGTTTGCATGAGTAATCTCAGACAGAGATATGATAAGAGGAGGAAGCCAGGGAAGGCTTTGCTGTGCTTTTGCTATAAAATCTCTTTCTGAGGATTTGTCAGGTAATGCCATGTCAAGGGAGAGTTGGTCTCTCAAGGAGTATGTCAGTTGAATAATTTTAAGCAAATATCAAAGAGAATTAAATAAGCAATTAAATTAAATAGGTGAGTAAATGCCCATTTTACCATTAAAACTATCAAGGTAAAGTTTTACAAAGTGCTTAGGTTTCCAAGCTATTTGCAAGATTTGGAAGAAAGGAACAAAGGATTGGAAGGAAAACCAGCACTTAGGTTTCTGAACATTTTTGTCAAAGCATGTACTGCCACTAGAGAGTGTACTTACTGAATGTAAAGAAAGATATATGATGATTCTATACATGGACAAATACCACTTAAACAAGTAGCTAATTTTACTAAAATTTTAATTTTCTTTCAAAAGGTTTGAAGAAGCAAATGATGTAACTGCTACTGGGACATAATTATAATTAATGAGGAAAAACAAGTGAGCATTAGTGGACCTGGCAAAGAATATGTGCTAGTTAAATAAATGCTTATTAAATGATTTAATTGGTTAGAGATACAAAAGTTACCTGAATCATACACAGTGTCAAGTAGAAACTTATAACAGGATAGGAAGAAAGTACTGAAAAGTGTCAGACATAACAACTTAATTGTACAATAGATTTATTCTGAGAGTCAGACAAATGAGTACATCATCCCATGGTGAATACATTATAAAATAAACTCTACTCTTTATTATTCTTGTAACATTTAAATTCACTTAAACTTTTTGAGCCTCAGATTTTTTCACTTATAAAAAAGAATAAAATATTTAACTCACAGGACTGTTATAAATATATTTATACTATTTGCATGTGTACACACATACATACACAAACATCATGTAGACACATGTATACTGATCCTAGAAACTTGTAAGTTTCTAACAAATAAAACTACCACTTTTTAAAATTATAAATTCTAAATTGATAAATTTATTTTTTACTGTAATCAGCACTACTTTTGGCTTGAATGTGAAATTAGGTTTTGGCCATAAATCCAATATTCAATTCCAACTTCTCAGTTCATAACACATTGAAGCAGAGATTCCTGCAACCTCCACTGTGGATGGCCAGTTCCAAATGACTATTAGTCTGCCCTAGTTAGTGGTACACTTTCCTGTTCTCCACTATAATTACATTCCTGTCCTGAACACTAGCCCAGTTGATGAGAGACGAGTTAAGTCCCCTTGTACGAATAAATTCTTAGTCCTGGGACAAAATCTTATCTCTATTCCCCAGCTACAGACTATGCCCCTTCTTTAAAGCAAGATGTTGACACTTACTGGATACTGACAGAGATCCCTGATAAAACTGTACTCTAAAATTTTGTCCTCCTCTCTCATCTCTCCCTCCAGTAGGAGAGTGAATCTAAATTTTTCTTACACAGGAATATAACTTCTTACAAGTAGAGAATCCTTATATCATCTTGATAATAATCCTACGTAAATATTTAGAGATATTTATCTAGGTTATTTAAGAAGTATTTGCAGATACCATCAAATGGACAGAATTAATTGGATAATAATTGACTTTATTTAATCAACACTATTGCCAGCCTGTAAATAAGTGACCTTTTGATGGAATGACTGATTAGGATCAGGTTAATGTCAGGTTAATACAATGAAAATGGTAAAATTACTTGTGTAAACAGGTCTAATCTCAATGCTGAACATGAGGTGTTCATTCATACTCTATTTTCTACTGCTACAGAATACGTATTTCTAAATTATTGCTATGTGGAAAGAGCCAATTATGTATTTACAAGTGTATCTGTAATTTTACACTATTAAAAACATGATAGTTTTGTAAAGTCTTTGTTCCTTAGAAGTACCAATCTTTATTACGACAAAAATGCTTCAAGTTCTCTGGGGATTAGGATTCTAATTTATTTATGTCTGTATCAATAATGTCTTGTATGGCATATAGTTGATAATCCATAAATTCATGTTTTTCCCTGTTTTTCCTGCGCTGTAATACAAATGCATTTCTTACTATAGGTAATTATTTTAAAGTGTGAGAAACATGTCATAGAGACATTTATTGAGCTTACTCATTGAATGACTAAATTCCTTTGCCTTTCCATCCCTTATCTAGCATAAATTTGAAAACTTGTAAAATTTAATTGAGATGGAGATGAAGAAGCTTTATATCGTCACCATAATAACTGTTGACTTAAAAAAAATGCGCAATGTGAGAGGTGCAAGTTAAGTTTTATTTGGGGCAAAATGAGAACTGCAGCCCCGGAGACAGCATTTCAGATAGCTCTGAGAAACTGCTTCAAAGAGGTAGGGGGGAAGGTCAGTATATATATGACTTTGGTGAAGGGGGAGTACGTGCAATAGAGCACACATGTTTTTTTGCAGAAGGTCTCTGCTAGTCACGAGGAGCACTCGTCACCATGCAGGATTTTAGTGTTTTTCTAGATATGAGGAGATATGATATTTGGGCTCATAAAATCGACTCCTGAAAATATCTATCTGAAGACTTGTTCTGCCAGTTTTTCCCAGAGCACAGAGTGCCTCATTTCTGCTCTCCACTCTGAACTCCTTTCAGGGGGTGTTGAAAGTCAGCAGCTGCAGCAACACATGATTTAATTCTTGTAGAGGTAGATGGCAAGTGCCAATTTGTAGTTGACAGGGCCCCCTCATGGTCATAAATTCGACCACGCTTTGGGAGGCATTTCATGACCATTTCATCCCACAGTGCTAGGAAGGCTCTTTCCTCGGTCTGGTGAAGATTTCGCTGATAGGCCACTCAGTGTGCTATTACTGGACTAAGTCTTATAAACAATAACTAAAGGGAGCTCTGGATCACCTGTCTTGCTAATCTGTTATGGTCCAGGAAAAATTCCCTCTTGTATCTTCCCATATGCAGAGTTACACTATTACAATCATTGATCTCATATAAAACTATATATTTTTGACAGTCACACATTTGGTAATGCAAGAAGCAACAATCTTGTAAAGCAGGCAAAATACAAATAACATAGCCAGCAGTATTATTAAAGTCATAAGTAAGAATTCAGCCAAGAACTTCCATTAGATGCAACCCAGTATATCCTCAGGTCATCTGACTTAGTCTCTTGTGTACCACTCTTTATCTTTCAGGGAAATTATATATTGACACAGTCCATAAGGCTCCCTAAATTCTAGGTTTTCTAAATTCTAGATTATTGTCTAGTTAAAGTAATTGAAACTTGACTTAACATTTACAAAGTACAATTTGGTAAGGGAAAAAGATTTAATCCTTTTATGAGCTAAGAATGACATGCTATTTTTATTCTTTTTAATGTGAAGCAGATTTTCTAGCTGATTATTGAACATTGTAACATTATATAGCATATAGTGTTTATTAGGAAACTATAAAATATGTCTGATTTTGGTATTGGGATAATACTCATCTCATGAAGTAAGTTGAGAAATGTTTCTTCCTCTTCTATTGTTAGGAGAATTTGTGAAGTGTTAGCGTAAATTATTGTTTATATATTTGGTAGAATTTACCAGTAAAGTCATCTGCACCTGGAATTTTCTTTGTGGGTATTTTTTTTTCCCTGTACTTTATGTCTTTCCAGGAATTTGTCCATTTAATCTAAGCTCTCTAATTTGTTGGCATTCAACTGCTCATAGCATTCCCTCATATTCATCTTTTATTGCTGCAAGGTCAGTAGCAATGTCCCACTCTTTGTTTTCTTATTTTAATAACTTGAGTCTTTTCTCTTTTCCTCTTGGTCAGTCTACCTAAAATTTGTCAATTTTGCTGATACTTTCAAAGAACCAATTCTGGGGTTCTTGGGTTTTCTCTACTAGTTTTTTTCTTCTATAATTCACTAATCTACATTCAAATACTCACTATTTCCTTTTTTCTACTTGCTTTGGGTTTAGTTGCTCTTTTTTTTTCAGTTTCTCAAGGTGGAAGTTAGGTTATTGATATGAAATCTTTCTTCAAAATTAATGTAGATACGTATACCTATACATTGCCCTCTAAATACTGCTTTAGCTAAATTCCATAAGTTTGGTATATTATGACTTTTCATGCATTTCAAATCATTTTATAATTTCCCATGTGATTTCTTCTTGACCAATTGGTTATTTAGAAGTGTACTGTTTAATTTCCACATACTTGAAATTTCCCAAAGTTCTTTTTGTAATTAATTTATAATTTTATTGCATTGTGGTCAGAGAACATAATTTGCATGATTTTGTTCCTTTTAAATTTATTGAAACTTGTTTTAGGTCCTAACATATCATCTATCCTGGAGAATATTCCATGTACACTTGTTAAGAAGTTTGGGGTGTAGTGTTTTATAGATACCTGTTAGGTCTAATTGTTTTATAGTTATGCATTTTTAGTATAAGTTTGAAATACAAAGTTATAGAACTGCTATACCTTTTCAGTCTCTAGAAATATTATTCTGACTAATCTCTCTTTCAATTTTAATGTGTTCTTTTACTCAAGGAGTATGTTTCATTCCTTTTTGCATCTCTAGATATCATAGTAAACATATTTATTACATCTAAGGAAATTATTTTCTCTTTATGCTTCCCAAATGCTATGATTCAGTACCTCCACTGTAAGATCAAAGACCAAGATATATACATTAAAATGCAACTAAATCGTTTTATGATAGTGTGGCTATTTGGTATTAGGTTTTGAGCATTTATGATAAATGGTTCTTAAGGCTCATCTCCAAACCCCCTTATAACCTTCATGCCTACAGCACCAAATATGCTCTCATTCAATAAATTATGTTAGATAATTGAAAATATAACTATATTAATTTGCTGTTTAACATCATACAATTTAAATAGTTCATGTATTTTCAATATGTTTCTAAATTAAATAATAGGCATATACAAGACATTTTCTTATGATTTAGTTGAAACTATGACATTTAGAAGTGTATGTTTATAATCTCTGTCCATCACAGTATGCAACTCCAGGACCTAGTTTTTAAAATGAAAATACATGAGGAATATAAACAAACTACTAGAGACAGCAGAAAGTAAAAGAGCAAAGATTAAAAATTTAGTAAAATAGATTGGCAAGTCTCTGTAAAATTGCTGCATGCACAGAATTTTCCAAATTACAAGTCATGGCCTTAGGATAAAACATCTGTAATAACTGACTTATTAAAGGACATTAGTCCAGGGCTTTATGGATATTTATATCTTCTGTGAAAAATTGGAATCAAAAGTCAGTCATCAAAACATACCACAGACATACTTCCTTTTGAAAAGTGAAGACCAATTATTTAAAGCAGAATTCACTTCTTTCTTCATTCTTCTTATAAGCAAAAGAAGTCTCAGTAAAAAGGCATTTCTTAAACATATTGAAAATAACTTCTATCTGCATAAGAATATCTTTCCTAAAATATTAAAATCTTAGCAAATTAGTTTACTATGAACAGTAAATAAGAATATGTAAACTTTCATAATATTTCTGAATGACCTAGAACAAATTTTAGGTCCTGGGAACCTGGGAATTTGTCAACCTATATGGCAAAAGAAATGCAATTAAGGTTAAAGACATTGAGATAGGGAAATTATCCTGGATTATCTGAGTGGACCCAATCCAATCATATGATCTTTAAAAATAGAAGAAAGAGGCAGAGTGAGTCAGAGAGATAAGACATGAAAACCAGGACCATGAGCCAAGAAACATGGCAGCCTCTAGAGCTGGAAACAGCCCTCAACTGACAGCTGCAAGAAAAGAGAAACCTCAGTCCTGCAATTGAAAGGAACTGAATTCTGCCGACAACCTGAATGAACAAGGCAACAGACTGTCCCCTAGAGCTTCCAGAAAGAAACACAGGCTGCCAGCACCTAGCCTGGTGAGACCTGTATCAGACTTCTGACCTAGTGTAAAAACTATGAGATGATAAACTGGTGTTGTGTTAATCCGCTAAATTTGTCATAATTTATTATGGCAGCAATAGAAAAGTAATACAACACTCTATGTTTATTTGAGTAATGTGAAGCTTCTACTTAATTTTATTAGTAACCCTATCCTTGGCTTGTACGCCTGTCTTTATTCATCAAATTCATTTTATGAAAATGAAGTAGCTTTATACATATACACATCTCTTAATCTTCTGAATTATTCTAAATACTGTTTAAAATCATTGGACTGCAGGAGTTATTTACTGTGTTAATTCTACCAAGTCCTTATTTGTGAGGCATAACTGCCTTATCTGTAGGTCTTTCAGATTAATCTTACCTGCTTCGGTAAAAATTATATAGTACCAAAGGGAATTTGGTTATAAAGAACTGGCACTTATATCCTCTGTGGAAACCTATCCCAACACACAAAGGATGCAAAACATAAGTTAGAGAGGCTCTGTGAAAATATATTATGAAGTCTCTTCTACAAGTTTATTTGATGTAACTTGAGAAAACAAAATATGTGAATCCTAATTATTGTAGGATCTTACTAGAAGAGCAAAGTTTTTAAAGCTTAAATGTCTAATTTGTATATCCCATTTGTTTTATTTTTCTCTGTATTTACTTTTTTATTTAAATTTATTTATTTTATTTATTTATTTTTGGCTGCATTGGGTCTTTGTTGCTGCACACAGGCTTTCTCTAGTTGTGGCGAGCAGGGGCTACTCTTCGTTGCGGAGCACAGGCTTCTCACTGTGGTGGCTTCTCTTGTTGTGGAGCATGCAGGCTTCAGTAGTTGTGGTGCGTGGGCTCAGTAGTTGTGGCTCACAGGCTCTAGAGTGCAAGCTCGGTAGTTGTAGTGCACACGCTTACTTGCTCCACAGCATATGGGATCTTCCCGGACCAGGATTCAAACCCATGTCCCCTGCATTGGCAGGCAGATTCTTAACCACTGCACCACCAGGGAAGCCCTGTATTTACATTTATTGTCAATTTAGAGGTATATTTATAGTTCCATTAGTCTTCTAAATTTTATTAAAATGCTGCCTACTTTGAATGGTATTTAATTACTCCTCATATCATTGTGTCATGAGATCCTCATCTAACTTGTTATGAACATGCTTATGTAAAGGTAGAATATGCTTTTTTATGCAAGAGTTAGGTCAGTTTTCCATCCCAGTAGTACTTAGCTCAGATGGAAAAAAATCTTGAGGCTCACAAGGATTGAATGGCTGAAACAAAAATTCATTGCTTCAATTGTTTTCTGGTAATGCAAGATTTAAATATAAGAAATATTTAAGGTTCTTCTACAGTGAACTAATAAGTAAAAAACGTAGACATCATGCTGGTGCTGCTTTCACTTCTTTCGTTTGGAGTCTTTTTGTGTACTGCCTTCATAGAAGTTTGGAGATTTAAGCTAAATCAAAATTATGTGATAGTTTGTGGTATTTGAAGTGGGAAAGGGAGTGAAGATTTAAAAGATAATTGGTATTTGAAGTCAAAACAAAAAGAAAATTCCAAGGAACTGTATGAATGTTCAATTCTCCTCTCATTTCCTACCTTTTGTAAAGGATCTGGAAGTGTTCTTAGGGTTTATCCAGTACAGATACCAAGCCACTGGAAGACTAAGGAAGCGGTCCAATAGCATGAAACTAATTAGAAGTAGAATGGGTTCTTGTCACTCCTAGTTAAGCATTTCTCTTTATCTATAAAAGATTAGCTTTCTGTGTAGCATTTTACATCTTTCTTAAGAAGAGAGGAGGGTAACGAAGAAAAATTTTTTTTATAAAAAGTGTGTAATAGTCACTCACTGTACCTGGGAGGATATAGAAATAGAAAGATTACAAAGAGTACTTCTTTAAAATAATATTCATTCTAATAGGACTTTGACAAATGCCCTAATATTTCTTTCTCAATGTCCTCATCTAATTCAGTTTGTATAATAATCCTTTTCTAAATGCATTATCCTAAGTGGTATAACTGAAAATGGATCATAAAGTTTGTGAATTTAATAGCCATAAATTGCTGTATATGCATATTCCTTAAGACAAGTTTAGATAAAAGAAGAATCTAGAGTAAAAAAATCATGTTTTAATAGATATTTAATTGTAGCATACAGCTCGCCTTTTTAATAAGGAAACCATGCTATCCAATGGCATATTACTTGAAGCTTCTGCTGGGTAGAGACCACAGGGTTGGCAAATTGGCTTGACTAAGTATGTGATAACATGTGTGGCTTCTGATATCCCTAAAAACTCATAGTAGGAATAAACTTGAGCTTCTCATTTTGATGCTAGGCGATGTACTAGAATAAAAGCATGCAATGGATGAAATAAAAAAATACACAGGGGAAAGTTATACGTCATTTCTTGAGTTCATGCATGCTGCTACTACTAGGGAGTGTTGAACCTGAGCATAAACACTGACAAGTGAACCACTCTAAAGGTAAAATAAAGCAAGGACTATAATGTTTATATCACTAATGATTTTTCTTTTTTTTTTGATTCTGAATAGATTTTTTTTTTTTTTCCTTTGGCGGTACGCGGGCCTCTCACTGTTGTGGCCTCTCCCGTTGGGGAGCACAGGCTCCGGACGTGCAGGCTCAGCAGCCATGGCTCACGGGCCCAGCCACTCCGTGGCATGTGGGATCTTCCCAGACCGGGGCACGAACCCGTGTCCCCTGCATCGGCAGGTGGACTCTCAACCACTGAGCCACCAGGGAAGCCCCTGAATAAATTTTTATTGCAAGAACAATTGTCAGCCTCACTATAAAATAATTTTGATTAACACATGTAAAATAGAAAAAATCCTTGTCTTAGTTCAGCCTGCTATAACAAATTACCATAGGCAGAGTGGCTTAATCAACAAATATCTATTTCTCACAGCTCTGTAAATGAAGTCTGAGATCATGGTGTCAGAGTAGTCAGGTTCTGGTGAGAGCCCTCTTCCCGGGTGCAGAGGGCTGGCTTCTTGCATTTTCAAGTGGCAGAAAGAGAGCTAGCTAGCTCTCTGACCTCTTTTTTTTTTTTTTTTTTTTTTTTCGGTACGCGGGCCTCTCACTGCTGTGGCCTCTCCCGTTGCGGAGCACAGGCTCCGGACGCGCAGGCTCAGCAGCCATGGCTCATGGGCCTAGCCGCTCCGCGGCATGTGGGATCTTCCCGGACCGGGGCACAAACCCATGTCCCCTGCATCGGCAGGCAGACTCTCAACCGCTGCGCCACCAGGGAAGCCCTCTGACCTCTTTTAATAAAAACACTACTCCCACTTATGAGGACTCTACCCTCATGACCTAATCACTTCTGAAAGGCCTCATCTCAAAATACCATCACAACAGGATTAGGGTTTAAACATAGGAATTTTGAAATTTTGAGAGGAGACAAACTTTCAATCCATTGCAAAGTTTTTCTCCACAGTAACTCTTCACACTTTCCCTCAGGTTCAAGCTCTCCTATCACTGCAAGAGGAAGTGGGGAGAAGATGATCAAAGGAGGCATGGGGAGTATGTGTAGCATTGGGTTAACCTTCTCTCTCATATATTCACCCTACAAAATACGCTCATCTTTGTGAGGGCTGGTAACAACTCATAACTCTATGCCTTTAAGGCTGAAATAACCTTGTTTACTAGATCCTACAGCTCCAAAGGCATCCCTAGGACTCTCCCCAAAACCCTATTTGTTGTGACCTAGTTAAATTAACCTTTGTTTAGTAGACCTCCAGGGTGTGAATGGTGAGCCATATAGTTCTACAAAAGATCAGATCCCAAGGGAAGGTGAAATAGAGACGTTTATTACTTGCAGGTCCTGAAGGAGGTACTTAGCACCTCCAGGGGCCACAAGGGGAGGACAAGGTAGGGTACAGGTAGAGAGAGCAGGGCAGGACCTGTGGCACATGCCTTTATTAGGGTCCAAGGGGGCGAAGTCCTCCATGAACTTCAAGCAGGGAGGGTCTTTTCTAAGGTTTGCACTGGTGGAAGGCTCTGGACAGCTGAGGAGAGTGCTTTTCACAGGGTTGTTGGGGAAGTCATAGCAGGAATTTACATTTACTTGTGACTCTGCAGTCTGTGAGCTAAGGCATGAGTTCCAAGAAGGGGGCTAGTGACAGTTCAAGGCCCCTGCATCCTGTCTGGCCACACAGAATGGATGTCAAGGCAGCAATATCATGGAGTCCGTTAGCTAAGCTCTCAGCATCGTAGTAAAGAGCCATAATAACCACTTTGAACGTATCTTCTAATATTCCTGGTCTCAGTTCCCTGACCAGCCTCTATTCTGTTTCTTAAACATTCAAGTATTTTTTTACTAGGTCCATTTGCCTTACTTCATCTGCTAGGAGCACACATCTCACACATCTTCCCTTGGTTATTTATCACCCTGAAGCTCTTACCTAGTAACTGTCCTTAACAGGGTCTTTTCAGACACCACTCTAAAATAGCCCTCACCATTCTTTTTTTTTTTTGTCTTTTTTCATTGTTGTTGTTTTTCTTTTTTTAACATCTTTATTGGAGTATAATTGCTTTACAATGGTGTGTTAGTTTCTGCTTTATAACAAAGTAAATCAGCTATACATATACATATATCCCCATATCTCCTGCTTCTTGAGTCTCCCTCCCACCCTCCCTATCCCACCCCTCTAGGTGGTCACAAAGCACCGAGCTGATCTCCCTGTACTATGGGGCTGCTTCCCACTAGCTAACTATTTTACATTTGGTAGTGTTTATATGTCCATGCCACTCTCTCACTTCATCCCAGCTTACCCTTCCCCCTCCCCGTGTCCTCAAGACCATTCTCTACGTCTGTGCCTTTATTCCTGTCCTGCCCCTAGTTTCTTCAGAACCATTTTTTTTTAATTCCATGTATAAGTGTTAGCATATGGTATTTGTTTTTCTCTTTCTGACTTACTTCACTCTGTATGACAGTCTCTAGGTCGATCCACCTCACTACAAATAACTCAATTTCGTTTCTTTTTATGGCTGAGTAATATTCCATTGTACATGCGTGCCACATCTTCTTTATCCATTCATCTATCGCTGGACACTTAGGTTGATTCCGTGTCCTGGCTATTGTAAATAGAGCTGCAATGAACATTGTGGTACATGACTCTTTTTGAATTATGGTTTTCTCTGGGTATATGCCCAGGACTGGGATTGTTGGGTCATATGGTAGTTCTATTTTTAGTTTTTTAAGGAACCTCCATATTGTTCTCCATACTGGCTGTAACAATTTACATTCCCACGAACAGTGCAAGAGGGCGTCTTTTCCTGCCCAGACAGGACGGGGTTAAAGGAGCAACTGATTAGGGGGCTCTGGCTCACTCAGGCATGGGGAGGGAGGGGTACGGAATGCAGGGTGAGCCTGTGGCAGCAGAGGCCAGTGTGTCTTTGCAAAAGCCTGAGGCTCACCATATGTTCTCCCAGGGAAGTTGTCCCTGGATCACGGGACCCTGGCAGTGGCAGGCTGCTCAGGCTCCCGGGGTGCGGGGGGGCATGTATGGATAGTGACCTGTACTTGCACACAGGCTTCTTGGTGGCAGCAGCAGCAGCCTTAACGTTTCATGCCCATCTCTGGAGTTCATGCAGATAGCCACGACTTGTGCCCATCTCTGGAGCTCGTTTAGGCAGTGCTCTGAATCCCCTCTCCTTGCACACCCCAAAGCAATTGTCTCTTGCCTCTTAGTCAGGTCCAGACTTTTTCCCGGAATCCCTCCCGGCTAGCTGTGGCACACTAGCCCCCTCAGGCTGTGGTCACGCAGCCAACCCCAGTCCTGTCCCTGGGATCCGACCAAAGCCCGAGCCTCAGCTCCCAGCCCCGCCCGCCCCGGCGGGTGAGCAGACAAGCCTCTCAAGCTGGTGAGTGCTGGTCGGCACTGATCCTCTGTGCGGGAATCTCTCCACCTTGCCCTCCGCCGCTCCCTGTTGCTGTGCTCTCCTCCGTGGCTCCGACGCTTCCCCTCTCCGCCACCCGCAGTCTCCACCCGAGAAGGCGCTTCCTAGTGTGTGGAAACCTTTCCTCCTTCACAGCTCTCTCTCACTGGCACAGGTCCTGTTCCTATTCTTTTGTCTCTGTTTTTTCTTTTTTCATTTGCCCTACTCAGGTACGTGGGGAGTTTCTTGCCTTTTGGGAAGTCTGAGGTCTTCTGCCAGCGTTTAGTAGGTGTTCTGTAGGAGTTGTTCCACATGTAGATGTATTTTTGATGAATTTATTGGGAGGAAGGTGATCTCCACGTCTTACTCCTCTACCATCTTGAAGGTCCCCCCCCAACTAATGATTTTTCTAAGTTACTCAGCTATGTCCAGGGCCCTGAATTATCCAACTGAGTTATTCCACATTTCCCTAGGGTGCTCTTTTATAGCTGACAGCGGTGGAGGGAGGAACAGTGTAGATTAAAAAAGAATTTCTATTCTATATAGGAAGTCTCACCGTTTTCCACAAACTGGAGAGGAAAAGAAATTACGAGTATTAGTACCTCCCACATTGCTGAGGAAATTTCAAACTGTATTAAATACCCAAACATTTTTTTTTCAGAATTCTTATTTCTCAGGTCTTAGAGTACTAATTTGATATATAACAAAGGTTTATTTCTCACTGCACACCATACCGTAATGTGGGTTGCCTGTGGAGGTGGGAAAGCGTCTCTGCTGCATGCAGTCATTTGGGACTCAGTTTTATGCCATGTAATGGTTTGGTCATGATGTAGGGCTTGAGTATACTCCACTGGTCATTGGCATCCTACTAGCCAATGACCAAAGAGAGAAATCTTTTGGAAGACCTCCAGGGACATTTTAAGGGCCAGCCTCTGTTCAGTTTTCAGTGGCTAAAACTAGGTCACTTGGCCCCACATAGATGCAAGGACACTGGGACGTAGTCTGGAAGTTTCTTTAATAGAGGGAGTTCATTGATATTGGTAAAAACTCTCTACTACAGTAAATACCATTAAATTATTCATAGACACAAAGTTAGCTCACAAACAGATTCCACTCCCAGCAGGTACTCTTCTGTATTTTCTTGCATCCCACATGTAATTCATCACTAAAAATATTCTAAATGACACTATAATTCGCTGCTATCCACTTTCACTAAAACTCAGTATTTATACTCCTTTTAAAGCCTGTAAAATTGGCTGCAATTTTGTTGCCTAATAACTAAAACATTTGGTGACACCTTTAATCCACCTCTAGTTCAAATACTATAAGTACTTACTTCAGATATCCCTGAAGATTCAGTTGAACAATTAGCCTTGATAAGCAGGTTTTTAATCAAGGAAATAGCAGAGTTAATTATGCACATAGGCTGTGCTTTAAATGATTCTTATTAACTGAGTGCTTCACCTACTAGCACACAACCCAGGTGCAACATGGCAGCTCTTCCTTTAACTGATGCTTGCTGAGATTACAGTTAGAGACAGACTTAATCCAATTAGCAAATCAATCCTCATGTGAAAAGTGAAAAACCCGCTGACAGTTGCAAAGACTCCCATTAGTGGTTTTCTATTGCTGTGTTCTCTAATTATATTCCTCCACTACACAAAGGTATCACACAAGGCCAGAAAAGAGACAATGAAATATATTTGAATACCAAAAAGATAATTTCTGCTGGAAATAATATAATCTCACCAGGATCTATGGTACAATATTAAAGCTAGGTAATCCCTTGAAAATGTTATTTTATTTAAAAATTTCCCCCCCCAACTAGCTGCTTTTTTATTTAAGTTTAACTCTGTTGTGGAGAACAAAAGTTATAAGAAAAATCAATGGAAAAAAATTCTGAAATAGCCTGGAGTTTTCTGAATTCTACTTGAATGAATTTCAACATGAGTGCAGGATATATGTGTAATTTATTCTTAATGAGATTACTAGTGTAACTTTTTAAAGATAAGGTTATCTTATGTGATATCTTACAACAGTGGACGTTAAGCCCCATTGCTAGAGCAGAAAGGAAATTCAAAATGAAAATAGTCTGGTTCCTCGCATTATAGTGTATGTGTTTCACAATTATTATCAGCTCAAGACAGGCTGGAAAGTGAAAGTCCCTGCTTTGTATTTAATATGAAATACTACTTGTTTAACCTGATTCTGTTACAGGACCACAAGAAAACATAATCTACACTTGGTATTTTTTTAAGATCTAAAAATCTGAGTTTAACATCTAGAGAATGTGTTTGAGAGAGACTTCCAAAAAACTGAGAATGGAGATTATGGCATCATTTTTATGCTTCTATAATCCTACTCTTTTCCTTGACAATCTTTCGTGTTAAAGGAATGAAGGTCATAAAGTACATCTCTCTTCATTTAAATTGTTTTTCTCACTAAATAGTATGAGCCTCTTTGATATACTCATTTTCATATAAACTGTGTGTATTATATTCTTCTGTGCAGACAACTGTGAATTCTGCTTAGGATCTATATTACATTTTCTCAGAAGTGTCAATATCAGGGTCCAAGTAATTAAAATGATAGAAACATTGGGTGATATTTTGTGAGATGTTAAAGGCAAGAGATATAGAATGCACAGATATAGTTTTAGATCAATAGATTGTATGTAGACAGGTATCATATGCATATTAGCATACATTAATATATAAAATATATATTATATACTACATAATGCTTATTATACTTAAATATATAATAATCATTTATATACAGTCATATAATAATATATGATATCTAATAATTCATATCTATCTGTCTACATCTCAAAGCTTAAAAGGGAGACTAGCAATATCCTTGAACTCTCAGTAGATCTTATTACAACATTCAAACTGTTAAATGAGTCATTATAGCACACTAAGGATTAGTGAGTTGGAATTGATGAGTAAAGAATTGATAAATAGTTGAGATCAGAAATACAATTCAACGTGATGAAACTCACCAAAAATTATTCTGGGTGGTACAGTGCTAAGTATACAAAGAAAGTGTCTGTGAAGGCAGAAAGTTAATTGTACAAGCATAATACAGGAAATAAAAGTTTTGTCCTTTCTGGGGCTAATGAGTGTGGGTTAGTTGTTCCATGGATGTCTAACCAAATGATCCAGAACTTCACCTAAAACTATTACCTAATCAAAGTGAAAAATGCATTTTGATGTGTGGTGCAATTAAACAATACATTCTAAATGTATTCATTAAAAAGGAATTGAAAATAAATATGACTTTAGGGTCAAGTCCTTCAAAACCTGAGTCAGTACTAAAGTCAAATCCATCAAAGTTACAATAATTATCTCAGCAGTTAAAATTCTCTGAGGTTCAAAATATTAATCTGCATATCCAGTATATTCTCTTGATTGAGGAGAATACTGCAGAAGTTCTTCATCTCACTCAAAAAGCAAACACAAAACCAAAAAACACCACTCATCTATTTCCATGATATTCAATCAATTTAGTTTTACCTACACATTAAGGGTTTATGTAAGAGCTCACACTGTTTATATGGTAGAATTTCAGTTTTACTGTATATGGCAAGTTTTGTAGAGTGAAAAAGTTATGTAAATGGTAAGACTTTAAATATAATATAGCTAAGAAATTTAGCATTCTTTAATGAAAAAATTTCATGAGAAAAAAACTTAAAACATGAACATGGTAGGTTTTATTTTACTCTAGTATATTTTATTCATTGCAAAATACCATTGTATTACATGAAATAAAATAAAATAATCCAGTGAGAATCCATACATACATACAAATACTTCAATACATTAAAACAAAATTTTCTTCCCATGAACAGATGCAGGATCATTTTGACACTACAGGAGCTACTATGAGTAGAGTAATACAGATTGAAAAGTTTCTGAGACAGGTCTTAATGTGTGACTGAGAGGAAGTATAGGCCCCCAAATTGGATGGAAATACACACGTACACACATATCACATACATAGTCTTTTTCTATTTATATAAAGACTCATGCTCTTAAAATCATAAAATTTTGGTAAGGTGTTTAATCTTCCAGTGATTCTCAACTATTGTAACTAACCTTGGGGTATTTATTATTAAATTTATTAATGTATTTAAACATTTCAAATGGTATTAAACTATAAAGAAAATTTGAGAAACATTGGGTTAAGAAACATTGTATTAAAAAATGCAATTTCCATAAAGGGAAATCAATGGAGAAGTTAAAATATCTGAAAACTTCCTTGTGATAGGAACACTTTTTAATATAATTTAAAACAATATATTCAATAAAAAGTACTTTCTCTCCTATTAAAAAATTATTTTGCAAGCTAAAGTGATGAGTAATTAAACTTTTTTTTTCTGTTTTTATTGAGGTAGAAAAAAGATTAGTGTTTTTGCTTATTCTAAATATTTTTCCAACCTTAGCCATGTCTCATTTGGCTAAATACAGATCGACTCACACATTCGCAATTCTTAAGAATTTTACAGTAAAGCATAGTAAAATATGGATAACACTTTACAATGAAAGGTGAAGATACACCGAATGCTATATAAAAAGGTGAAATATGGAGATATCAGCTAGAAAGAAAGAATGCAGAAGTCACATGTCGGATGGAGGAGTGGGGGTATGTTAGGAACTAGAGTTTTCACTAAGCACCAGCTAACTAAGCACTAGTTTTCGCTAAGCACCAGCTAACTAAGCACTAGTTTTCGCTAAGCACTAGCTAACTAAGCACTAGTTTTCGCTAAGCACTAGCTAACTAAGCCCTAGTTTTCACTAAGCACCAGCTAACCTATGGATAAAGCCAGTCCTGCATTCCTGGGTCTCTACTGATGCTTTTGTGCTGGCTGGAGATGTCATGCCCTTCACTCATCTGCTGGCTAATATTTATTCATCCTGCCTTTGAAGACGCAGATCAAATAGCATTTCTCTGCCTCCCCGCCTCCCCAAGAACCATCCATCCATTTACTCCAGAGTTTATTTCCCTTTAATCTGTACTCTCATAGAACTTTGCCTGTTTATAATATTAGTCACAAAGCATTTTTATTTTTTTGTCTTTCTACTTAACTATAACTATTGTTTGAGATCCTCAAGAATAGGACACAGTTTTTGGAGATGGAGAGAATTATTCAAAATCATAGTCAACCTCTTACTAGCTAACCAACTCTGGCCTAGTATGTTAAAGAATCTATAGGTTCCTCATTTGTTAAAATTGAGATAATAAAATCAATTTCATATGGTGGTGGCAAAGACAGATTTAGATAAAACGGGTGATCTGTTTTAACACATTGCTTTTTGTAACATATATGGGCCCACGTCCCCATGCAACTCCCTTGCACTTACTTGTTCAAATTTAAATGCCCAGAACATCTATTACTTGTTAAGTGCTGAGTATATGGCATTTTCTTCCCATTTTTCATCCTACTATTTATCTTCAAGTCTAATCTGAGAATCAAAAAAGTGTTTGAGGGCTTTCCTGGTGGCGCAGTGGTTGAGAGTCTGCCTGTTGATGCAGGGGACACGGGTTTGTGCCCCGGTCCGGGAAGATCCCACATGCTGCGGAGCGGCTGGGCCCGTGAGCCATGGCCGCTGGGCCTGCGCGTCTGGAGCCTGTGCTCCGCAACGGGAGAGGCCACAACAGTGAGAGGCCCGCGTACCGCAAAAAAAAAAAAAAGTGCTTGACAAACAGGAAAAAAAATAATTGAATTATGTGTGAATGTTTTTTTGCTGGTCTAATTTTAACAACTCTTATTATAAAATAAATGCAGCCGTTAAAAACATGAAAAATAAAATAAGCAATCATCCCATTGTCCTCAGACATCACACACACACACACACACACACACACACACACACACATACATGCATACACAAAATGCCTTCTTTCTGTACTTTTACATTTTTATCATAAAAGTGTGTTTATATTATATGTATATATACATATCACTTATTATAATAATATGATACAATATATAGTATGTAGGTTATATACAGTATATTCTATATAATACAATATTATACTATGTGTGTTATCTATAAATATATATACCTATTTTAGCCTGTACTGTTCACTTTAATATTGTTTCAATCATCTTCATATGGTTAAATATAGTAAAACATGTTGTTTATAATTCCTGAACACTATTGCTTCAAGTGATGCACTATCATTTATTTAACCATCCTGTTGCCTTGGTGAGATAAATGCTTAACATTTTTAAGTTTCTGTCTCTAAAATTTAACATATTCACATTTGCTTTCAAAATTAATGTTTTCCCTTCATATAGTCATATTTTTTCTTTTTTATGTTTATTTGATGATTTGTTTGGGGGTTTTTTGAGGAAAATGTAGAGTACGCTAAAAACTTAAAGCAGGATACAATCTCTTTTGCTAAATGAAAATAATGTTGATAGAGATGCACTGAGCAGATATATATAAGAAATGTCCAAAGCATAAAAAGGTTTTTCTTTTAAATTTTGAGGACACTGCTGTAAACACAGGCAAAAGAAGAAAGCCAGTCAATGCAGTTATCAAAATGATTGGTTTACCTACTGATTATTTTATGAATTCAAAAACACTATAAAGAGATGTTACAGAAGTAATGTCACCCAGGACATAGATTTATTCTGCTATTTTATTGACAGTTTTATAATTTGTTTTAGTTTTCCTCTTTTTCTGTCATTTTTCTTCCTTTTGAATAGTCACTTTTAATACACTTTCTTTTCCTTTACTAATTCACAAAATGCTTCACTGAAGTGTTTTTATATAACAAAATTAACTGAACTGACTAATTCTATATGCATGTACCAACATCCATGGATTTTCATTTCTACTATTGGCATGATATTCTTGGCCTAATTTCCTCTTTTTTTTTTTTTTTTTTTTTTTTGCGGTACGCGGGCCTCTCACTGCTGTGGCCTCTCCCGTTGCGGAGCACAGGCTCCGGACGCGCAGGCTCAGCGACCATGGCTCACGGGCCCAGCCGCTCCGTGGCATGTGGGATCTTCCCGGACCGGGGCACGAACCCGTGTCCCCTGCATCGGCAGGCAGACTCTCAACCACTGTGCCACCAGGGAAGCCCTAATTTCCTCTTTATTCATCTATTTAAACCAACATGTTCAGTATTTTTCTAATTTGTATCTGGATAAATCAACCCTGTAAATAAGCTAGAGTGCTTGGGAACAATGACAAATCAGAGTAAGAACTCTGAAATAGAGCAGTTTACTAAAATTTTTCTTTTGTTTTTGTTGTTATAGCTGCTAATTTTATTCTAAATAATACAGATATTGGTAAGCAAAGCAGATGCTGTTGTAACAACAAAAATTAAAAATCCTAAAAACAAAAGGGTGGCATCTGTTAGAGGTTGTTCACCAGGCAGAGAGGAAACATAGTGCAGCTGGAAATTTGGAGACAGAGATTCTCATTGGTAAAAGTGCAAGAGATTCAGGTTATCGTCTGACACTAAGGCTCTATGGGAAAACATGAAGACACAGAATGTTAAAGCATGCATTTGCTGTAACTGGCTGAGTTCATCAAGGTAGTAGAGAAAAGAGATGAGCTCAGACAAGACTGGGCAAGTTTAAGAGCAAATAGTGAAAGCTAATAGAAAGAATCCAAAATCTTGGGGCCTACAGTATTTGAAAAGTCAACCGCTTCTAACCCTCAAAAGAAAAGATGTGATTGAAAAGGGATTTGGATGGGCCCATTAAGATTTACACGTGCAAGATTAGATTAAGAATAGGGGCTTCCTCATTCAAACTCATTCTTTCAGGCAGCCTCAAGATGGGTGTTAAATTGAGAGCAATAACCAACGGAGTTAAAAACAAAAACGTAAATCAGTTTTAGAAGTTTCCTCTGGAAAAGATTTTTGTATAGGTATTGGCTTATACAACTAACTAGAAATAAATGGATCTCAAGCCTACTAAGTTTTTGAGAAAATTATGTTGTCAAATTATTGATTTAAAAAACTTTGAATATTTGAGTCTTTTATTTTTTATTGAATGAAACAATAGTGCTTTACAGTTTTCAAAAGTTTCACACATGTGATTTCATATAATCCCATAATAACCCTTTTTCAATCCCCTAACCCTTTATTGCTCCTCGCCCCTTCCATCCCCACTGGTAGCCACTAGTTTGTTCTCTGTATCTGTGAGTCTGCTTCTTTTTTGTTTTACTCACTAGTTTGTTGTATTTTTTAGATTCCACATATAAATGATATCATACAGTATTTGTCTTTCTCTGTCTGACTTATTTCACTTAGCATAATGCCCTCCAAGTCCATCCAGGTTGTTGCAAATGGCAAATTTTCATTCAATTTTATGGCTGAGTAGTATTCCATAGTATATGTACCACATCTTCTTTATCCATTCAATTGTTGATGGACACTTCAGTTGCTTCCATACCTTGGCAATTGTACATAACTGCTATGATCACTGGGGTGCACGTATCTTTTCAAATTACTGTTTTTGTTTTTTTTTGGTTATATACCCAGGAGTGGAATTGCTGGGTCATATGGTAGTTCCATTTTTAGTTTTTTGAGAAATCTCCATACTGTTTTCCATAGTGACTGCACCAATTTACATTCCCATCAATAATGTAGGAGGGTTCTCTTTTCTCCACATCCTTGCCAATGTTTGTTGAATATTTGAATCTTAACCCTTGGGTCTCCACACTTAAAGAACCTAAGTCACCCCAAGAGGGTTCACCCCTGATACCCACCTTAAAAATGTCTGTGGAGGAAAATGGACAAGAAAAACCTCTCACTGTTGAGTCTGGAACATAAAGGACAATAGAGAGAGGAATTCCTCCTAGAAAGCAGAATCAAGGGTTTCACAGGGAACTTTACCACTGCCATAAAAGCAGGATCCACCCGCAAGAGTTTATCATTGCCATGAACCAGTGAGACTGTGTTTTTTCTTATTTTTTCCTGATAAAAGTGTTCGCTGCAGTTATGGTTCCCCTTTGCCACCAGTGGGCACTAGTATATGTGTGTCTGTAGTGGGAAAAGATGGAAACAAATAAATTTACTTCCCATTTATAGAGCACCAGTTTATTTGCAGCTGCATTTAAACATGGAGAGTAGTTCACATAGTTCAGATTTCTTGATCTTTGAGCTGAGTAAAATAACTAAATGGGACTGCAGCTGATTTGTCTGTGGAAGAGTGTGAGGGTGCTCTGGGTGTGGGAATATCTGTACATAAATTTTTGTTGGCCAGAGTAAGAAAATCCAGAGACAGCTTACTATCTACCAAAGAGTTATGTTCTTTCTTCCATAGTGTTATCATGCTGGGTTGCAACTTCCTAGAAAGAGATTACTTTTTTCAACATTCCTCGTGTCTTGGGGACCTACATGAATAATATATTCATTTGTTAAGAAGAGAAAACATAGGTGAGGAAAAATATTGGTGTAGAGGGTGAGTGAATCAAGATAGTTATGTTGTTTTGGACAGATTTAGTTTGAGATGGCTATTAGATATCTGGGTGGAAATTTCAATTACAAATATGCAGTTACAGATCTTGTTTTGGAGTTCTCCTTATTAAAATCCTTTTATATTGTTAATGTTTACTGAGGCATACCCCTTAGCCTGGTGTTAAAGAAGTACTTACTAAGGTCATGCTTGGCTTTTTTTTTTTTTTTTTTTTTCTTTTTTTGTGGTACGCGGGCCTCTCACTGTTGTGTCCTCTCTCATTGCGGAGCACAGGATCCAGACGCGCAGGCTCAGCGGCCATGGCTCACGGGCCCAGCCGCTCCGCGGCATGTGGGATCTTCCTGGACCAGGGCATGAACCCGTGTCCCCTGCATTGGCAGGTGGACTCTCAACCACTGCGCCACCAGGGAAGCCTCATGCTTGGCTTTTCCCCTTATTTTTAGAGCTATTAAAACTCTATCATTCTAGAAACGATTTGTCCTGATGGCAAGATCCATTTTCCAGAAAAGAAGGAAACATACAACATAGTGGTTCAAGACAATATAGTGAGTATATCTGGATTCACATTTTGTTCTCCAACTTTCTAGCTCTGTAACAATAACAAAGTTACTTCATCTCTATAAGTTTATGTTTCCGTTGATGTAAAATGACATAAACACTTGTCAACTTGATGTAAGGATTAAACGAGCTCTAACATATTTAATATGTAAACCATAGAAAATGTTTGAAATATGGTAAAAATAAAATGACAATAATTGTGGTAAGGTTGATAAATTCCCTCTCTATCGTGCAAAAATTTAGTACTAAACCACATTGCGCACCTCTGGGGCAGATGATTCCTGCTCTAAGGAATGGTAGCTTAATGCTATCATATTATAATACCGAATGAATTTTATTTTTTAGTAAAACCAAGATATCAAACTCCTAGCTCTATTATTTAATTTATAAATGATATCTCAAAGTCAATCTTTTATAAATGGGGTAAATTATTTTGAGAAATACTTTTCCTTGCCAAGAAAAGAATAAAACCTGTTATTTTCTACTTATTTACATCATGTTGTGAATATTCGTACAATTTAGGCCCGTTAATTTTGACTAAAGGAATAGTAAGGAAAGAGAGTTGCTTTAAAAAAACCTATTAACTGCCATCAGTCTCTTAGCCATGAATGCAAACTAAAACCTTTTATTCATAGTTATCTTGTAAAATATTGGCAAATTTTTATAGTTTATTCTCAGTATCTTTTCACAAAGTGAGGAGTATAATCTGGGATTCTGCCTTAAAATTTAATGTCATAACAAACATTTGGTTTTAATGAAAAGTTGAACTAAAGGAAATTCTCACTGACTTTTGTTTCTTGTTTTCTGCTCTAAGATGATCATTTTTAATGACGTAATTCTTTTTCACAGTATGTCAGAGGTTACAGTACATTTTGCATGTACTTCAGATGGCGTATCACAAGTTATTAGCCCATGAATTTAATTTTCTTACTACTAACAGAATGACTAAATGTTTTCATCTGGCAAAGTTGCCTGTAAATGGATTCTATGTGGCATGCTTCCAATGATGAGAGATTAAAAGATTATATTCAGGTGTTATTTGTCTTGCCCAGAAAGAGTACTCACCAATATATAAAAATGGCAGGATAACACATTTAGAATTAGTCCAAGTTCCAAAAGTGGATTACAAATGATCCATGTAAAAATAATACTCGTAAAGCATAATAAGTGGTGCTATTCACTGGGAACATTTTGATACTTCAACATTTGGCAAACAGAAGCAGCAGATTTTAAATCTACTTGCTCTTAGAAATAACAGTTTTGATGATTTTGTACTTGACTGAATTTTCTGAAGTCACTCAATAAACAAACTATTAAGAATGCATTTCATGCACATAATAAAAGGGCAAAATTCCAAAGCAAACAAACACATATTTTATTAGTCTGCTTATGTCCCAAACAGGATAAGTTACTGACAATGAAACAATTTGGTTTAAATATTCTAACTCATATTCCTCCAAAGACTTTCTTTCAACAGCTTGACATTCAAAATTATTGATGACTCTACTCACATATTAAAACAACTTTTATAGTTGCTTTTAATCAATTTCCTTGTGTTTTTCATTGTCCATCATATCTTCTCTCTGTTAGAAGGCCCCTTCTCTCTAGTAAGGCCCCACCTTTGACTGTTATTTTTTTAAATTTTCATGCTTTTCAGTTTGCTTCTGCATATATGTTGTCATTTACTATTCACAACATCCTGTTAGAGAATTAAGATAAATTTTTACCTTCATTCGTTTTATGTGTAGGAAACAATAAACATCGTGAAAAGTCAAGTGTCACAAGCTAGTTAATGATAGCTCCAATATTGGAAGGTAATTATAATTGTTCAAATTATGCCCCAATTTAAGGTGTATTATATCACCAAAATATTATTTGTGCTAGTGTGTTCCCCCTTTTAACCCTTTCCTCTGCTATTATTTGTATAATTTCTCACATCAAGAAGCCACAGTAAGCATGGAGACCATCTCATAGTGGTCCCACTATTTCATTAGTATACTTGCAAGCTCCTGTTATGTCACAGGATGAAAGTGTTTGGAGTTATGAGGAAAACAAGTGAAGTAAAAATATTTCAAACAGCATGACTGATATTGTAAACAATTAATAAAATTCAGTTTCTATTCATATATATCTAAAATGTAGAATACATGTATTTAAAACTTATAGAATAAAACAGTTCTCCATATAATTGTGCCATTAGTAACAACAGTCAACTTTTTTTTTTTTTTTTTTGGCGGTACACGGGCCTCTCACTGTTGTGGCCTGTCCCGTTGCGGAGCACAGGCTCCGGACATGCAGGCTCCGGACGTGCAGGCTCAGCGGCCATGGCTCACGGGCCCAGCCGCTCCGCGGCATGTGGGATCCTCCCGGACCGGGGCACGAACCCGCGTCCCCTGCATCGGCAGGCGGACTCTCAACCACTGCGCCACCAGGGAAGCCCCCAGTCAACTGTTTTTAAAAAATGTTGAGGGAATTATTGTGTGTCACATCTCTTCAAGGACAACCTGTTTCTATTCCACAAAAGATCATGGACTCAACTGCATCTTGTTTCTTTAATGACTGCTTAATTTTTTAAGAATTGTGACATGTTTCCGTTAAGTTCATGTTGCTGCAGTCTTCTGTATAGCAAGGCAAAGTTTCCAAAATCAGTACACAAAGAACTTCCATTTAAGCCTATAATCAATAGTTGCCAATGATGAATGAGCATCAGTTATTAACAGTGGATGTGGTTTAGGTTGTTTTACTTATGTCTGCTTTTAAAGCACTTGTAATGGATTGCTACTCTCAGGTGCATCCATTAAACAGAGTTCATTCCACTGAAAGCACAAAGGGTCAGAATTGTTGATAAGAGATGGTTAATCCAGGATACCTCTCTTTGATTCAAAAATTCACTCTCTGTGATATACGAAGAAAATTTGGCTCACAGATTAATTTCTGCTATATTATTTATACAAAATAAATATTAGGATTATTATTGAATACCTGTATTCAGATTGTATTGAACTTGCAACAAATTTACTACAAAATGAGAATTTGCCAAAGATTAGACATAACGAGTTTTTCCATAAAACATTCCCAGCTAAAAGTCAGTAATCTTTACTGGAATAAGTGAATAAGTTACAAACTGAGTTGAGATAAAGTCTTGGCATGTGGCAGCACATGGCAGTATTATAATGTGGCAATAAAATGCATTAAGTGATATTTTGGAAGGTGTTATATAAAGACCCAGAAGATATCAGTATGGAGCAAAAATTCAGATTGAAACTTATCTAAAGTATCAGGGTCATGTGTGGAAAACAGAACTTGGAGTAGGACTCACTTAAATTTCAAAACTAGAAACCCAGGTAGAATAAAAGGCAGGCAAATGGTAGAAAATCACTCAACATCTTGAGTTTATACTATGAGAGAAAATGGGTCAACAGTGTAAAAGCAAGCAAGAAAAATACATAGATCCAATTAGCTTTTCTACAAGAGAATGACAAGAGTTTGACCTTTCAGAGGGAAAGAAATGATGTGAGATTAGTTATCAATGGAGTATAACCTTTAAAAATTGCCAATCAGTAACTTATATAGTATTGTACATCAACTATACTTCAATAAAAATAAATAAATAAAAACTTTAAAGTACATAATCATTAATTCATCATCAGTTACATGTAATGACTATGTGCCTAGTTTCTCAAGTATAAAGTATATTTAATTCCTAAAATAAACTTGTAGAGAAATCATTATGATAATATTTATTCCACATCGAGAACTGAGGTTCAAAGGTATTTAATAACATGACCAAGACAATATAGCAAAATAAATGAAAAAGCACAGTTAATCCTTATCTAATTTATGTCTATCATTGGTGTCTTCTGTAGCAGACAGCTAAGACCAAGTATAGAACTTAAAACACAATGTTTAATATGCATTATAATTTGCACTTTTCCCAATATTCTATCTCTTGCATGCACTTAATTGCCTAAAAATATATTAATGCATTAAATTAAGGAGAACAGCACTTAGCACCATGAATTTATGGATTGGTGAGTGATATCAGAATAATATTTCTTCATTATCAAATTCTAACTCTTCTGTTTCTACTAAGAATAGAATTTCTACTAACAGTAGCAGCTGAAGGTGTAGATTATTTCCTTGACCTGAAGCATGCTTTTTTCCAAACTTTTCTGTGACAAATGTTAGGGTCTCTGACACATAGTTCTGATTCTTCAAAGCTCAGTAGACCCTGGCTGCCCTCATGTGCTTCCTAACCCTCACTCTGAAACCTACTGAATATACACAATAACTGGGGATTTCAAAAGGAAGATTTTTATCCTCCTTTCTCCAGGGAGATTTTTGTCTCTATATTCTGTCAAGAAATTAGACATTTTAAATTTTGACACATATCCTTGAAGGCTTCCCACAATACCTTTTCTCTACCAAGGTTTGTCTATTTATTGGTTTGTCTTGTAGAACCCTCCAAACTCTTGATAGTTTTTCTGAATTACATAAAGTAAATCATTCACATATAATTATTTATTGACATAGGATATCACTGAAGTATGTATTGAGACAGCTAAGAGTAAATATAACTGATAAGTAAAAATGAAACATACCTTTTTACAGTGTCATTACAATTTTTTAAAGAGTTCAGATTACAGTGATTTAAAACACTTCATTAAAATATGATTCTTTTTTATATATTTAAGTACCCATATTGCTTTTGTTTCTTATTTGTCTCAATGATAGTATTGAGTCATCTCAAGATTTTTAAATAGAAATTTACCAGCCAAATCACAGTTTAAATATCAAGTTGCTTCTGGCCTCAAAAGTATCATAAGTTTAACTCTGTAATATAGCAAGCCCAATATTTCCCTTAGACTTTATCACACCAAGTCTCAACCAGGTATCCGGGGGAAGCAGGTTAGTTTAAAAACTTAAAAATATCTGAATTTATCGTTTATGACATTCACTTACATAAGTATCTATGGAATAAAGAATAAAGGCTAACATAGATTGAAAAATCAGTTAATTTATATAGGAGAATCAATTCTTTCAAATGGTTTCACTATAAACTTTACTTATTTTATTGGCTTTTATATATAACACAGTCTCCAAACATTACAAAAAATGAAACCTAATATCTTGATAAAATAACATCAAAGGTATATTTTCAAATTCCTGGCTTATATAGAATTAGTTTGAAGGTTAAATCATTTCTCCAAGATTAGCGATCTAAAATATTTGCTTTCTGAATATAGTGAAGAAAGTGCTTTACTATTTACCTTTGCGAATACCAGACAGTTATCAGGAGAGAATATATAATAAAAAGACTGAGAGTGTGTTATCTGAACCTTTCTTTTGTGGTCAGATGCTTTTTGCCATAAACTAAAGTGGTTCTATGAGACTAAATTTCACATCCCTGTAATAGAATCAAACATGATCAGATTCCCATCTATTCCAATTCTTAAAATTAAAAGACTTATAAAACAATTTTTAAATTGATGTAAACATTTTAAATTGTTATAAATCAAATGAGAATGGAAACTATTTCCTTTGAAGCACAAGTTATAAAAATTATGTAACATTTAGGAAAGAAAATTAAATCTACCCAACCATATGATATCCTCTATGATAATTAATTAAAGTATAAAAAGATTATCATAGTATATTATATCTTATTATGCTTTTCTAGAATTAATTCATTAAACTGAAACACTGTGTAGAAAAGAGGCACAGGGGATGAAACCTGATACCCAGAGCAAAAGATAGCATTTGTTTTGATGATAAAAATATTTAAGTGAAATATTTTTAGGCTGTACATTACTAATCCCAGTTGTTATTTTACCTAATTAATGAAAAGTCATACATTACAGAAAAAAAAAAACATGATTTGTTAATTTTTCTACCAATTTATTGCAGTGTCTTTGTTCTTTTTTGGCTAGGAAAACTGCAACGAATTTAAATTGTCTCAAATTATTCATTTTCTCTCTCTCTCCCTCTCCCTCTCCCTCTCTCTTTAAACTTTTTCCCTATCTCCTGGATTTCAGGATCTTTTTCTCCACTTCAACTATATTTATTTCATACCTAATACTGTGTTGGTATTAGAGTGAGATCTTAAAACTTACAAATTAAAAAAAACAAAAGCAGATGAATCAGTACTACCTTCTTTTTCCAAACTATATAAGTATAGTCCAGAGAGGAAAAAATAATTACAAGCAACATTGAGTATAGATTCATTTCTGTCAACAATAAGAATGGAAAAATCCTCTTTAGAAGGTAATCTTTTGCATTTCAACATATTTTACATTGCCAGAAGTTTTTCAGAAATTAAAAAGAAGGTCCTCTGTACTCTGTCCTCTAGAAGGAGATGTTGGAACAAAGTGATTCTCTGATTGAGAGAGAAACATTAAAGAGAAAATTTAGGTCTGCTGGCAACACATTCTTTTAGTTTTCCTTCTGTGACAATGCCATGATTTCTTCTTCATTCCTGAATATTTTCCAGGATATAGAACTCTAGACTAATAGTTTTTTTTCTTTTAGCACTTGAGAAATGGTGTGCTAGCTCCTTCTGATTGCAGTGGTTTCTTCTGGGAAATTTGAGGTCATTTAAATTATTTCCCCTCATATGTACGGTACTGTCTCACTCTCAATACTTTAAAAAAATTTTCTTGGTCTTTAGTTTTCAGAATTTTGACAAATGATGTGTCTTGGTGTGATTTCTTTGAGTTTATTCTGTTTGGCATTTGTTCAGCTTCTTGAATCTGTAAGATTATATCTTTTGCTAAATTTTGGAAGTTTTCAGGTCAGTGTTCAAATACATTTTCACCACCACCCGTTTCTTCTATTTTTCCAGGACTCTAATGACACAAATGTCAAATATGTAAAGTCCCACATGTTTCTGAGACTCTGGGTTTTGTTTGTTTGTTTTCAGTCTGTCATCTTACTTTTGTTTAGATTGGATAATTTCTGTTCTGGTTTCTTCAAGTTCAGTAATTCTTTCCTCTGTGTACCTCATTCTGCTGTTGAGCCAATCCATCAATTAATAAAAAATTGCATTTTT
This sequence comes from Orcinus orca, assembly GCF_937001465.1. Taxonomy (NCBI): domain Eukaryota; kingdom Metazoa; phylum Chordata; class Mammalia; order Artiodactyla; family Delphinidae; genus Orcinus; species Orcinus orca. Next base: position 47,820,993 of record NC_064569.1, on the reverse strand, counting down.
TAATTTCTAAAATTTCAGTTTAGTTCTTCTTATCTTCTATTTCTTTACTAAAACTTTCTGTTTTTCATTTGTTTTAAGCATTTTAATAGTAATTCATTAAAATATCTTTATGATAGACATTTTGGCATCCTTGAAAGTATACATCTACACATAAATGAATAAAGAAAGTGTGGTATATGTATATAATGTAATATTATTTAGCCTTAAAATATGAGATCCTGCCATTCATGACAACATGGATGACCTAGAGGACATTATGCTAAGTGAAATAAGCCATATACAGAAAAATTTTTAAATCTATATGATGTCATTTATACAGGGATCTAAAAATGTCAAATACATAGTAGCAGAGATTTGAATGGTGGTGGCGTGGGGAAAATGGGAAGATATTCATCAAAGGATACAAAATTGTAGTCTATAGGATGAATAAATCTAGAGATCTAAAGTGCATGATGAATATACTTAATAATACTGTATTGAACACTAGAAATTTGCTAAGAGGGTAGATTTCAGGTAAGGAGTATACATGTGAAAATTGAGAAGCTGGCCATGGATGATGTCATCCAGAGTAAGAAGAAAATATTGTCCAGAAGAGAAGACCTACTTAAAAATTAAGTAGAGAGGAGACCTTCAAGATGGCAGAGGAGTAAGATGTGGAGATCACCTCCCTCCCGATAAATACATCAAAAATACATCTACATATGGAACAACTCCTACAGATGAGCTACTGAATGTTGGCAGAAGATCTCAGACTTCCCAAAAGGCAAGAAACTCCCCACGTACCTGGGTAGGACAAAAGAAGAAAACAGAGACAAAAGAATAGGGACGGGACCCGCACCTCTGGGAGGGAGCTGCGAAGGAGGAAAAGTTTCCACACACTAGGGAGCACATTCACTGGAGGGGAAAGAGGGTTGGTGGCGGGGAAGCTTCAGAGCCATGAAGGAAAGCACGGCAACAAGGGTGCAGAGGGCAAAGTGGAGAGATTCCCACACAGAGGATCAGTGCCGACCAGCATTCACCAGCCTGAGATGCTTGTCTACTCACCCACCAGTGCAGGTGGGGGCTGGGAGCTGAGGCTCCGGCTTCGGAGGTCAGATCCCAAGGAGAAGACTGTGGTTGGCTATGTGAAGACAGCCTGAAGCGCACAGCTAGCCAGGAGGGAGTCTGGGAAAAAGTCTGGTCTTACCAGAGAGTCAGGAGACCTTTGTTTCAGGGTGCACGAGGAGAGGGGATTCCTTCCCTGTGTGCCCACAGGCACTAAAATCTACCTAAAGTCATCCTAAGTTCACAGACACTCCAAAACACACCACCGGTCATGGCCTTGCCCAACAGAAGGACAAGGTACAGCCCCACCGCGAGAACACAAGCACCAGTCCCCTCCACCAGGAAACCTACACAAGCCACTGAACGAACCTTACCCACTGGGGGCAGACACCAAAAATAATGGGAACTACGAACCATCAGTCTACAAAAAGGAGACGCCAAACACAGTAAGTTAAACAAAATGAGAAGACAGAGAAATATGCTGCAGATGAAGGAGCAAGGTAAAAACCTACCAGAACAAACAAATGAAGAGGAAATAAGCAGTATAACTGAAAAAGAATTCAGAGTAATGAGAGTAAAGATGACCCCAAATATTGGAAATAGAATGGAGAAAATAAAGAAAACATTTAACAAGGACCTTGAAGAAATAAGAGCAAACAAACAATGGTGAACAGCACAGTAAATGAAATTAAAAATTCTCTAGAAGGAATCAACAGCAGAAAACTGAGGCAGAAGAATGGATAAGTGAAGTGCAAAATGAAATGGAAATAACTGCCACACAGCAGAATAAAGAAAAAAGAATGAAAAGAATTGAGGACAGTCTCAGAGACCTCTGGGACAACATTAAATGCACCAGCGTTCGAATTATAGGGGTCCCAGAAGAAGAGAAAAAGAAAGGGTCTGAGAAAACGTTTGAAGAGGTTATAGTTGAAAAATTCCCTAATATGGGAAAGGAAATAGTCAAGTCCAGGAAACACAGAGAGTCCCATACAGGATAAATCCAAGGAGAAACACACCAAGACACATACTAATGAAACTATCAAAAATTAAATACAAAGAAAAAACATTAAAAGCAGCAAGGCAGAAGCAACAGATAACATACAGGGGAAACCCCATAAGATTAACAGCTGATCTTTCAGTTGAAACTCTTCAAGCCAGAAGGGAGTGGCAGGACTTATTTATTTATTTATTTAAATAGATCTTTACTGGAGTATAACTGCTTCACAATACTCTGTTAGTTTCTGTTGCACAGCAAAGTGGATCAGCCATATGCATACACATGTCCCCCTATTCCCTCCCTCTTGCATCTCCTCCCCATCCTCCCTATCCCAACCCTCTAGGTCATCACAAAGCGCTGAGCTGATCTCCCTGTACTATGCTGCTGCTTCCCACCAGCCAACTTTTTACATTCAGCAGTGTATATATGTCGATGCAACTCTCACTTTGCCCCATCTTCCCCTTCTCACCACATGTCCTCAAGTCTATTCTCTATGTCATCTTCTTTATTTCTGCCCTTCAACTAGGTTCATCAGTACCATTTTGTTTTTATTTTAGATTCCATATATATGCGTTAGCATCCCGTATTTGTTTTTCTCTTTCTTACTTACTTCACTATGTATGACAGGCTCTAGTTCTGTCCAGCTCACTACAAATGACTCAATTTCGTTTCTTTTTTTGGCCAAGTAATATTCCATTGTATATATTTGCCACATCTTCTTTATCCATTCAGATGTCAATGGACATCTAGGTTGGTTCCATGCCCTGGTTACTGTAAATAGTGCTGCAATGAACATTGTGGTACATGTCTCCTTTTGAATTATGGTTTTCTCAGGGTATATGCCCAGTAGGGGGATTGCTGAGTCATACGGTAGTTCTATTTTTAGTTTGTTGAGGGACCTACATACTGTTCTCCATAGTGGCTGTATCAATTTTCATTCCCACCAACAGTGCAAGAGGGTTCCCTTTTCTCCACACCCTCCCCAGCATTTATTGTTTGTAGATTTTTTGATGATGGCCACTCTGACCAGTGTGAGGTGATACCTCATTGTAGTTTTGATTTGCATTTCTCTAATGATTGGTGATGTTGAGCATCTTTTCATGTGTTTGTTGGCAATCTATATATCTTCTTTGGAGAAATCTCTATACTACAAAGCTACAGTAATCAAGACAGTATGGTACTGGCACAAAAATAGAGATATAGATCAGTGGAACAGGATAGAAAGCCCAGAGATAAACCCATACACATATGGTCACCTTATCTTTGATAAAGGAGGCCAAAATATACAATGGATAAAAAAAAAAGACAGCCTCTTCAATAAGTGGTGCTGGGAAAACTGGACAGCTACATGTAAAAGAATGAAATTAGACCACTCCCTAACACCATATGCAAAAATAGACTCAAAATGGATTAAAGACCTAAATGTAAGGCCAGACACTATAAAACTCTTAGAGGAAAACATAGGCAGAACACTCCATGACATAAGTGACAGCAAGATCCTTTTTGACCCACCTCCTAGAGTAATGGAAATAAAAACAAAAATAAACAAATGGGACCTAATGAAACTTAAAAGATTTTGCACAGCAAAGGAAACCATAAACAAGATGAAAAGGCAACCCTCAGAATGGGAGAAAATATTTGCAAGCAAAGCAACTGACAAAGGATTAATCCTCAAAATATATAGCAGCTCATGCAGCTCAGTATCAAAAAAACAGCAACCCAATCCAAAAATGGGTAGAAGATCTAAATAGTTATTTCTGCAAAGAACATATACAGATTGCCAAGAAACACATGAAAGGATGCTCAACATCACTAATCATTGGAGAAATGCAAATCAAAATCACAATGAGGTATCACCTCACACCAGTCAGACTGGCCATCATCAAAAATTCTACAAACAATAAATGCTGAAGAGGGTGTGGAGAAGAGGGAATCCTCTTGTACTGTTGGTAGGCATGAAATTGGTACAGCCACTATGGAGAACAGTATGTAGGTCCCTTAATCTAAAAATAGAACTACCATATGACTCAGCAATCCCATTACTGGGCATATACCCTGAGAAAACCATAATTCAAAAAGAGACATGTACCACAGTGTTCATTGCAGCACTATTTACAATAGCCAGGACATGGAAGCAACCTAAATGTCCATCAACAGATGAATGGGTAAAGAAGATGTGCCACGTATATACAATGGAATATTACTCGGCAATAAAAAGAAATGAAATTAAGTTATTTGTAATGAGGTGGATGGACCTAGAGTTTGTCATACAGAGTGAAGTAAGTCAGAAAGAGAAAAACAAATACTGTATGCTAACACATATATATTTGGAATCTAAAAAAAAAAAAAAGAAAAATGGTTCTGAAGAACCTAGGGGCAGGACAGGAATAAAGATGCAGACCTAGAGAATGGACTTGAGGACATGCGGAGGGGGAAGGGTAAGCTGAGACGAAGTGAATGAGTAGCATGGACATATATACACTACCAAATATAAAATACATAGCTTGTGGGAAGCTGGTGCCTAGCACAGGGAGATCAGCTCGGTGCTTTGTGACCACCCAGAGGGTGGAATAGGGAGGGTGGGAGGGAGGTGCAAGAGGGAGGGGATATGGGGTATATGTACACATATAACTGATTCACTTTGTTATACAGCAGAAACTAACACAACATTGTAAAGCAATTATACTCCAATAAAGATGTTAAAAAGAAAATTAAGTAGAGAAAGGTGAAATAGAGGGTTATTTTTTTCAGTTAGAAACTGTACTTGAAACATTAAAGATGGTACCTGACACCTAAAGTAAATTATTTTAGTAAAATATTCCACTTTAGAACCTATTTAGGTAATATAACATTGAGGTTGTCAATACTGTCACATATCCATATTGGTTTTTTTTCTTAAAATGAGGAGTTTCTCCAGTGTTGCATTGACTCATGTATCTTGAATAAAAGCCTTTAATATACAGCTGGTTTATACAGTGCTGTCTTTGAAGAATGCCCAAAGCACAACGCTTGTAATTGCGGAGACATGACTTATGAATAATCAGTACAATACATGCATATTTGAACCGGCTCACCAGTGACCCAGAAGCTTGTTAGAGCTAAGTCCATATAACAGCGTGTTAACTTTCCTAAAGCTCTTTGGAAATGAAGTGCTGTCTGGTAGTCATTAATTTTCATTATTCCTGATTAAACAGTTCTATTGGGAGGTGCATTAAAATTATGAGCTAAAATTAGACTTTGGGAATTACTGCAGATTTTCTTTACATGCTTTTCAACACTATATTATATAGGCTAATTCAGGCTCATTCTCTTTAGAGATAAAATTATCTTTTGTTAAGTTTTGTTTTCTTTTCTGTAATTCATGCATGAAGAAAAATCAAAATGACAGTTGCCTGCATTCAATGTGAAAGAGTGTTGAATGCTTTGTGGTAGGCATTTTATCAAAGTGAAAGGCTTTTCCAGCACCACGAGTCCCTGTCATTTTTGGTTTGACAGTATGTGTCTCCCGCTTAGATTCTAGGAGGTGCAGTACCATTCAATATGCTTTGATTCTCCTTTAGACATCAAGTTTTAAGATTCAGTAAGATTTCCACCACAACATAGTGGTGCTGCCTTATAATTCTCCACTAATAAATGCATAAAACATGGAACAAATTAAGATTTATAATGCACATTATCTGTGTCCTGAATTTCATAACCATACATGTTAATCCCAGATGCTAAAATCAAGCAGATATTTTTGTGAAAGTGGAAATTGAATATATGATTCCATCTCTATTGTAAAGATTAATAATGAAATTTAAAAGAAGAAACAAAAATTCTGAAAAAACATCAGCATATGCTGTGTGTGGCATATTTATATTCTCTTGCCTTGTTAAAAAAACCCTAAAATAATATTAAATGAAGTGAACATGTTGAGTTTTTTTTAATTTTAAGGTCAGTAAATATTGAGTAAAATCTTGTCAGTGCATATGTATTAAACATATTATTTGCAGGACATTATTTATTCATTTGATAACCTCATTTGCACATATTATTAGCATTAAGTTAAAAATGTCATGGTATGAGTCTGGATCAAGATGGTGAAGTAGTAAGATCCTGAGATCACCTCCTCCCATGGGCACACCAATACTACAACTACACATAGAATAGCTGAGAATTACTTGAAGACTAGCAGAACAGATTTTCTACAACTAAGAATATAGAGAAAAGGCCACATCAAGCGGGGGTTGGGAGGCAGTGTTGTGGTCTAGTCAGAATCCACACCCCTAGCACCGCAACTCGCAAGTAGGAGGAATATCAAAATCGCAAAGGTCCCCCCCGGAGGAGCCAGGGGTCCAAGCCCCACATTGGGCTCCCCAGCCCAGGGGAGCCCCCATAATATCTGGCATTGAAAACCAGTAGGGCTTACACCCAGGAGAGTCAGAGGACTGTGGGAAACCTAAACTCCATTCTTAAAAGACCTGTACACAAACTCACTCTCTCCAGATGCCAGCACAGAGACAGCAGCTTGAAAAATGTCTGGGTCATGGAAGGAGATTCATTGATTTTAGGGCATGTGTCAGAGGGGCAGGGAACTGGTAGAACTTTCTCCAAGGACAGAAGTGATGGCGGGTGCCATTATTATTATTATTTTTTAATTCTCTTTCCACTTAACTGACCTGGTGCTGGTGAGCACCATTTATGTCTCTTTCCATCAACCTAGCTAACACAAAAAGCCCACCCATGCGTTCCACTCAGGACCCACCTGATTCAGTCAGCCCCTCCTAAGCAGCTCTTGCCCCGCACTAGCTGGTGGGCTGCCCAGTCAGCACCACCACCCCTCCAAAGTGTCCCCCGCTCCAGGGTGCCAGCCCCACACACCAGCACGCCAGCAAAAGACCCAGCTGGGCTTCGCAGCCAGCACACCCACAGCAATTGCAGCCCAATCACAACAGGAGGGTGCACACAGCACACAGGGGCTAACCTTGGAGCTCCTGGCTTTGTGACCAGGGAGGAATGCACTACTGGACCCTGCAGGACACCTTGTACATAAGGCCACACTTTCAAGACCAGGAGGCATAACTGAAATGCCTAATACATAGAAACAAACACAGAGCATTAGGCAAAATGAGGAGAGAAAAGAATACCTTCCAAACGAAAGAATAAGACAAAACCTGAGAAAATGAACAAAATGAAATGCAGATGAGCAATTTACCAGATAAAGAGTTCAAAATAACTGTTACCTTTTCACCTACCTAACATGTGCTCAGAGTCTTTCTTTAAAGACTTCTCTGAGACAGAAATTAATACACAGTGTAACTCTGAGAAGTTAATAGTGACTGTAGGCCTGTATTGAGAAGAATTCTGAGTCCCATCTATATTCAGTGCAACAGAGTTTCATAAATTTTTTTCAGTCTTTGCTCTTAATGCCTGCAGGTGGAAAAGTGTCACTTGAGGGTACATTCATAGAGACTATATGATTAAAGCTTAAGATATTATTGTCAGAGCTTTGAAATAGGATGATTTTAGTTTCTAAGCCAGGATCTGTGAATTACTAATTCTGTGTCCTTTAGGCAAGCTAGTTGGACTCCTTGTCCCTTGGTTTCCTTATCCATTAAATCCAGTAATAATGCCTGCTGAAAATGTTTAGTCTAGGCACAAATAAGAGGAGTCAGGTAAGGAAAGCTTAGTGAAGTAACTTTATATGTGGTAAAGTTACTATATATATAAATATATATACACAGTTGATGTTGTTTTTATGTCTACTGACCACTCAGCCACTATGTCTCCTTCTTCTATGCTATCAGAGCACTTGAAACATAACATATATGCATTCCACTCTGCTGTGACTATACATCAAGGCATGGATTTCTGTCCTTAAACTCTGAACTTCTTTACAGTAGAGCTTGCATCTTATTCACTAGTATATTCCCAGCATCCATCTCAGTGTCAGGCATGTAGAAACACTCAATAAATCTTGAATAATTGACTAAATAAAATAACAAAGGAACAACTTACTATATTCTTGGATCAGGCTCAAACCCTCCCTCACTCACGGGATTTTCCCCATGATGCATTTTGTCCAAATGTACCTTTCTTCCATCTTAATGGCAGTACTTATTATAGATTTCATTGTAATATAAAATCAAAGGTATATACTTTTCATTTAAAGTCAAAAATTGAGGGGACAGAAACTTCACATATTCATCTTTGTACTTGTTTTTGTCTTACATATAGCATACACTTAATGAGGGAGAAGGCACTGAAACAAGTATGAGGCTAAACAGAATTACACATGTATTATAATAATAATATAGAAACAAAGCAAAGTACTCTTAAATAACAGAAGAAGGGACTATTGATTTTCACTGGAGATCTTAGGGCAACTACACTGAATATTTAGCATTTGAAATAACTTTGAAGCAGGAGTACAGTTTTGATAGCAGAAATGAGGAGAGATAGTTCATTCTCTCATTCTCTTTGTTGAAATATATTATTGTAATTATATTATAAAACATCTTTATTTTTCAAGACATTTATTATGATTTATATTAAAAATATCTCCCTCCCATAGATACGGGTTGATATATGGATGAAGAAAGCAAGAAACGGATACATACCCTATTTCTTCTTCCAGCATCTTTCACAGAAGTAAATGTCATGGTAGGATAGTGTAGCATACAAGAACACATATTCTTGTATGGTTTTATATTTCCCAATAATAGAAATATGGCCATTATTCAAATAGCAACAATTTCCTCAAAACAATGTTAGACAAATATCTGATTAACAATATTTTATTGAAATACAGTGTGCAGAATGGAAAATATATGCATGAAATGTGTATAACTTCTTTAATTTTCACAATGTGAATACACCTGTGTAAGAACCACTCACATCAAAATATAGAAAAATCACCATGAAAATTAGAAACAATTTTTGTGCTCCTTCCATGACACTGTGCCCCTAAAGAACCATTATTCTGAATTCTGTAAGCAAAGATGAGTTTTTCTTGGTTTTGAAATTTACGTAAATGAAATCACACAGTGTGTGTGCTTGATTGTGGCTTCTTTCATTTGTGATTATAATTTGAAATTCATCTATGTTGTTGCATGTAGCAGTGATCTGTGAGATTTATCCATGCTGTTGCACATAGTAGAGATTTATTAATTTAGATTTGGTGCTGTTACAAATAAGGCTGCTTTACACAATTTTATACATGTGTTTTGATGTAAAGTTATACACAAATACTTTGGATATATATGTAGGAATGAAATTGCTATAAGATATGCATACGTTTAGCTTTACTATTTTTAAAGTGGTTGTGCAGTTTACAAACATACTAACAATAAATGTATTTTCAATCACACTATATCCTCACCAACACTTTGTATTCAGTTTTTTTTTCCTTTTAGTTTAAATAATTTGGGGGGAGTTGTATAGGTAAATAGTTGTGGTTATGAGTAGTAATGTTGAATATCTTAATATCGTCTATTGAAAAGCATTTTTAGTCATTTTCCCATTTCCTTATTACAGTCTGTCCTTTCTCAATGATTTGTAACAATCTTTTTATGCTAATGTATATGAATCTTTGGTCTGAGACATGTATTCTAAATATATTATTCTCTATTTTTTCATTTTCTTAATAGTAACATATTTTATAAACTCAAATTCTGAATTTAACTAAGATCCATTTAATTAATATTTTCCTTCATTATTAATTTTTTTCTTTTATTGTTTTTATCTTAAAGAAATAGTCATTTATCCCAAGGTAAGCAAAAGGTACTCTTCTATTATTTTTTCTGGAAAAATTATTTTATTTTTCCATTTAGGCCTACAGTTCAATCGAAATTGATTTTTTATATATGGCATAAAATAGGAGTCAGGTTCATTTTTCCCTATCTGAATATTCAGTTGATCCAGCATAAACAGTGGCAATTATTGTTATAAGTGAAGTGACTGTATAAGTAGATTTGTATCTGTACAAGTAGGTCTGACTCTTTATTCTGTCCTGTCTGCTCTTTAATTCTTATTTCAACAACACTTTTAATTGTCAAAAATTGGAAATAAGTTTCTATAACATATAGTGCAAGTCCTTCAACTTTGTTGTTCCTCACAAAAGTGTCTTCACTGTTCTTGCCATTTGCATTTCCATGTAAGTCTTAGATTCATTTTGTCAGTTTTCTCAGGTGAAAAAATAAAATAACACAAACCTCTAAGAATTTTACTTTAAATTTCTTTGGATCCACAGATCAATTTTAAAAGAATGGACATTTTTACAATATTGAGTCTTTCAATTCATAAAAAGGATAAACTTTTAATTTATTTCATTTTTTAATGCTTCTCAGAAATGTATTTTAGTTTTCTGAGAAGTTTTACACATCTTAATTAGCTAATTCCAAACATATTTGATAATTTTAATACTATTACAAATGTATTCCTTTATTTGATCTAATAACTTTTTTCTGATGTATAGAAATGCAATCTAATTTTGTATATTGGCATTGTATCCAGTGATTGTGTTAAATTTACTTAATAGTTCTAACAGTTTACATGTATACTCTTGGGACTTTTTTTATGTAAACAATAATGCCTTGTATTAAGACAGTTTTATTTCTCCTTCTCTCTTTCTCATATCTGTCTTTGTCTTCCCAGAATAACATAAAATATAAATAGTGTTAACAAATAGACTTCTCTAACTTCCTGAGCAAGATTGCACTATTCTATCTTTAGATATGGTACTTGGTATATAGTTATTAAATAAAGGATGACTCTTACTATTCTTGGCTGCTTAGACGTTTTGTATGGCTTGTTTTTATTTTGTTTTCTTGAACCATGATTGGGTGCTGAATTTTATCTAGTATATTTATGCATTAAATATAAATTTTCTCATTTAGTCTCCTAAGTAGTGAGGTACAGGATTGATTTTCAAACATTTAAATACGCTTGCATCCTGACATCAGCTGTAGTTGACTTTTATTTGAGGTGTTCGTTCAAGTCCTGGCTACCTTGGTAATTCAATGAGATTGCTACAAACTCAAGGTTTCTGCTTTCTGATGGCCAAAAGTGCCAGGAGAAAAAAAATGCCTGCAAATATACAGGTGACCTCAATATGTTTTGTTCTTAAATCTTGGTCTGAGTACTGACTGCTCTTCAGTGCCTTCAAACCCATATTTTCACTTGTTTGGGTTTGTTTTTTTTTTTCTCCCCCATCTCTTTATTTTTTCTTTCTTAAAAAATAATTATCTAGCATTTGTGGTCTGATTATATCTACACTGTCAAAGTTAGAAGCAAAATCTTCAATAATTTATTTTCATTGTGAAAATTTATAAATTCTTGAGATAAGAGAATTAAAATGTCCCAAATCTAATTTGTGACAGGCCCAGTGACAATGTAAGATATGTTTTGTTCTTATCCATCCCAGAATTTTAAATTTTCTTAAGGGCCCAATCATGTAGAAGCATGTGGCACAAAAATCTTTATACTCAGACAGAATAAAGGGAAAGATAAACTTCTCAGAGTCCAGGAAACTCTGCATTAAACCTGCATTCTATAAAATTACCTCTTTTGGAAATATTTACCATAGAAACAGATCCACATTTTAGGAGAAATATTATGTGCTGGTCTTCCTAGAAAGTGTCTATGAGTGGTTCTGAATCAAGAGAATAGCCAGCCATTGTAGAGTGTCATTATTTGCTGATTTCAGAAATAACAGCATTTACTTTAACTTATTTTGGGGTGTCCTTTTACACTTTTGGTATACTGATTATGATATAAGGCAAAGCACAAGAGTCTTTTGTGATCATGCATAAGTGCAGAATGTAAATACACTATCATATTTGCATAAGAGTTTGAGCACAAACACAGAATCTGAAACTGATAGAAATCATGTTGATCTTTAGTCCCTCACATTACATTCATATTAATAATGAATGTGACAAGAGCATCATAAATATGTAAAAGAGTAACACATCAGCCTAAACATCACCAGTAATTTGTAGACTTACACTTATAGGAAACCGCTAATGGAATATAGTGCATTTTCTTTTCTATGAATAGTCAAATGTCATGCATAATGTAACAGTGCGATTGCTAATAGCAGACTCAGGCAGGATCGTTTAAACTTGTTATTATGGGCAGTACGAACTGATCTTTGAAGTGGCCTATAATAAAATACTTCTCTGCCTTTACCCTATCCTGATTGTTCAGTTATCCTTTCCCAGAGCTTGTATTTTATAGGAAGCACAAAAATGATTACCTTGATATCGGGTTGGGGGAAGTACTTAACATTCTCTAATAAATATAGAAGAATGGTGACCAATGAATAGCAAATCAAAGTTAAACGTCGGTGAACCATCTGCTCTGCCTTTATAATGTCAGAGTATTGAAACATTCTTTCAGAATATCCATTATCACATTATACCGTCATGGTATGTATTTTCAAAACAGCCTTTGTTTATGTAAAATCCCTTACAGAAATGGTAATACTGAAGTCATCTGCAAATAAGTAGGAGCGGAGTCTTAGTTGTTGGAGCTCACAGGATAATTAACAGCACCTAAAACTAAGATTAAGTATTGGAAGCTCCAGGAAAATGCTGGCTTATAAAGGAATCCTGCTTGATATAAATATCCTGGGAATTTCTGTTTAGTCACAGGTTATATTAGGTTAGATAATAGTGGATAAACTAAATGATCCTAGTATTTTAGTTCTATTTGGACCCCCTAAGAATTCTTGAGTTCTTAGTTATAGAGTACCATTCTATATTCTCAAGGCTAAGCAGAGTATGTCTAGCATCTATTTGGTCTTGTTATAAAGGTATTATAGAAGAAGCCATTAAATTGCAGAGATTCCCCAACCTAGGATTTTTTAATACTTTGTATGAGAGATTAATAATACTTTATTATATGGTTTTATGGCACAATATAAAATGTTACTTTTAATACAGGCAATTAGTGAAAGCTCTTAATGTGTATTATCAGAAATCATTGACGAATTTGAAATTCTATAATATATATTTATAAAATAGTTTCGCAAATATTTATTAAAATATTAAATACATATATTTTAGTATTTGAAGAGATAAAGCCTCTAATGTAGCCTACTTAATTAAATTATATGAAAATATGCATCTTTGGATTATCTTTGGATTACACGTATCATTAAGATATATTCATATAATACATTGGTATTGAATCAGAAAGCCACACCCCACTCCCAGGGATTGTCTGCATGCAATGACTGACAGAAGCAAAGGTGAAACCGAGCCACCTAGTTGTAAACTGAGCATACTAGAAGAGCTGTCTCAGACTGGGAGTTCCTCATCCGTTCTGCCAGTACCTTTGTTGATACTGCCGTGCAGCCACAATTCTTCCTCTCCCCAGTTAATGCTCCCTTTATTTTTCTTGATATAGATTTCAAGAATAATATTTAATTAGCTTATTGTATGCTAATCTTCATCTTAGAGTCTGCTTCCTGGTTAACTCATTTCGTAGTAAGTCCTTTGCTGCATATTCTCTGAGAAGCAAGTATCAAGACAAACATACGAGGCTTTTTATCACATTCAGTGCTTGTGAGAACAAATGGAGAGAGATCTTGGAGAAGCTTGGATAGTCATCAGACCTTGAAGGAAGTCTTACTGTATAGTATAATGTTCAGTGTAGTCTTACTGAATAGTATAATGTTTGACAAACTCACTGGAGATTCTTAAATCAAAGTCAGCCCTCCAAGGAATCCTGTGCCTCTCAGGAATTGGCTGGCTTTAATATCCCTGCTCTAAGAGGTATACAGTGTCCCCAGTATCCTTGGGGTATTGGTTCCAGGACCTACCATGGATACTAAAACCTGCAGATGTTTTCTACATGTGTGACTCTATTTCTGTTTTGTAAATAAGTTCATTTGTACCTTTTTTTTAGATTCCACATATAAATGATATCATATGATATTTGTCTTTCTCTGTCTGACTTACTTCACTCAATATGACAATCTCTAGGTCCATCCATGTTGCTGCAAATGGCATTATTTCATTCTTTTTTATGGCCAAGTAATATTCCATTATATATATGTACCACATCTCCTTTATCCACTCCTCTGTTGATGGACATTTAGGTTGCTTACTGGGGGGGAAGAGGGAGGAGGGATAAATTGGGAGATTGGGATTGACATACACACACTACTACATAGGAAATAGATAACTAATAAGAACCTACTGTATAGCACAGTGAACTCTACTCAATACTGTGTGATAACCTGTATGGGAAAAGAATCTAAAAAAGAGTGGATATATGTATATGTATAACTGATTCACATTGCTGCACAGCAGAAACTAACACAACATTGTAAATCAACTATACTCCAATAAAAAATTTTTTGAAAAGAAAAAAATACAAAAAAATAAAACTTTTAGATGCTCAAGTCCTGTAGTCGGTCCCCCTTATCCGCAGTTCTGCATCCTCAATTCAACCCGAGGATTGTGTAGTGTGACTTACTGGAAAAAAAAATCCATGTATATGTGGACCCATGCAGTTCAAACCCATGTTGTTTGGGGGTCAACTATCTATTCCTTAACTTGGTTAATTCTCACAACAAACCTGCAAGGTAAATGTTCACACATCTCATTTTACTGATGAGAAGCTATTTCACTGGAATGTTAACTGCCTAAACTTACCCAACCTGTGAGTTACAGAGCAGTGTTAACCAAGACAATCTGGTCCCAGTGTTTGTGCTCCTAAGAACCACACTGTAATCACACTGAGCCACTCCATGGGCAGGAATTCCTTGAAGCAAATGAGACTAGGTCACCCAAAGCAGTACCCTGCTTTCCCCCCACAATTACATATTTTAAGTCTTTATTCCAGCCTTCCCATAATGAAACATAAGACCATTGTCAGAATGTACACAGACAAAAGGGAAATTCTAAAACTTTCTAGATTATTAAACACAGGCTATGAATGACTAGATAATCAAATACCATTAATGTTTCATACCAATTACCATTTTATTTCTGGATGCATGGTTGGAATAGACAAACTCAGTAATGGCAGAATTCCTACTTTAGGTCCCTGAACCATCTCATGAGGAAAATGAATTAGGAAAGGCTAAGTAGGAGCCTCTGAAATTTCTCTACTTTACCAGCATAGAGTAAATAAAGAAAAATATCACTTTGTCCCTGAGAGAACTGGAATAATTACTTCTATCATCAGAGATTTTAAATACACTGTATTTGGAAAGAAAAAAAATGAAGAGTAATTAGGAAGAGAGAGATAACCCTGAAAGTAAGTTTAAATGTTGAATCGACTGAATAATTATCCAGAAGATACTGTTTAACCTAAAAGAATGTTTTGTTGTTGTTTGTTTTAAGCCGGAAACTTCTCTTATATTTATTTGGAAAACTCAAGTATTTCATCATCCTTGCTTTGACCTTTATAATTCCCATCCCCAACCCATACCAAGTTGAAAACTGGAGCTTCTAGCTTAAGGAGCTGAGAAAAGAAAAAGAAATTTGTTGCAACACTATTTTTGCTTTAAGCAATAATTCCTCTACAGCTCCCTATCTTATCTCTCTATCTCTATCTCTAGATGTATTTATATAGAGATATAATAGAACTTTTCTAAGTACTTCTATAAGTATTAACTGATTTAATCCTCTTGATATCCCAATCGAGCAGAAACTGTTATTAATCACATTTTCACCTGAGAAAACCAAGTCCAAGGGCTACTAAGTAAATTGCCCCAAAGTTCACAGTTCATAAAGAAAATGAAACAAGGTTTTGCATTCAAGGAATTAACTCAAGAGCCTGTGCAGGCACTTAATAGGCAGTTAAGACATGTCTGTTTCAAATCTTATGGAAATATGAGTAAATTAGTCAATTTAATGAGAGCTTAGAGGCCAGTTAGTAAGAAAAATGTTTTATTAAGAACTGAGGCAGAGTTTAAGGATTTACCACATTTTTTCTTAGAAATAACAGGTCTATTTGGCATCAATATGCACAAATTGTATACACATAGATTTATATGCATTCATGTATATTTATATATTATTCAAAGACATAATTAACTTTATTGGTAAATAATTTAAGGTACTAGCTAGGTACCATTGGGCATCAATTACAGTTCTACAAGGATCTAGCACAGATTTACAGTCACAATTAATGGCATGTCAAATTGTTGGAAGAAAGTATTGATGTTCAATAATAAAGCAATCAGATTCTCAGAAGGCCAGATAGTTTGAACATCTTTCAAAAAGTGTCATTTATGTAAGATTACATTCAAAATGTTCTCATATTTCAAAAAGAAATGGTGGAAGTATCAAAGTAAGCGTATTTATCTTTGTGGCTGTGTTTTATGGCACAAGAAAAACATAGACTAAAGGTGAATATTCAAGTCTATCATCTGAATCTTTGGCTACATGTTGCCAAATATTCAGAAACATTTGGTTTGTTATTATATGGTGATACAATAGTGTAATAATAATTTTCCCCTATGTACTGTGGTGTCATTTGATACCATCTTATTGTAGCAAGCTGACTTCTAAGATTTCCCCCAGTGAACCCTGCCTCCTGAGATGTTATGCTTGTGTAATCCTCTTCTTCTGACTGTGGGTTGGACTTAGTCACTTAATTTTAACCACTATAATATGATAAAAACGATGAGATGTCACTCATGTGATTAGCTTACAAAAGATTGTGACTTCTGTTTTTCCAGTATACCCTCCCTTTCTGTCTGGCTTTGATGGAGCAATCTGCCACGTTGAAAAAGCCATGTAGCAAGGAACCGAGAGTGCCCACTAGTGAGTGAGGAACTAAGCTTCTCAATCCAACAACCCTCAACTAACTGAACCAGCCAACAACCACACACGTGAGTATGAGAGCAGATTATTATTCCCCAGTAGAACCTTCAGTGCTGCACCATACATTGATCACAGTCTTATGAAAGACTCTGAAGTAGAAGGCCCAGCTAAGCTGGGCATGTATTCCTGACCCACATAGACTGGGAGATAATAAATATGTGTTGTTTTTATTGTTTTATTGTGGCAAAATATACATAATGTTTATCATTTTGACCATTTGTAATTGTACAGTTGAGTAAGTAGCCTTATATACATTAGCAGTGTTATGCAACTATTACCACTATTTCTATTCAAAACTTTTTCATCATCATCCAGAAGAGTTTGTACCCATTAACAGTAACACCCCTTCCCCCTGAGCCCAAGTAACCACTATTCTTTCTGACTCTATGGATTTGCCTATTCTGTGCATCTCATGTAAGTATAATCATAAAAAATTTGTCCTTCTATATCTGGCTTATTTCACTAAGCACAATGATTACAAGTTCCATGTTGTAGTATACATCAAAATTTCATTCCTTTTTATGGTTGAATAATATTCCAATGAAGCATATACCACATTTTGTTTATCCATTCATCTGAAGACGGACAGTGGGTAGTTTCCATCTTTTGGCTATTGTGAATAATGCTGCTGTGAAAATTGGTGTACAAATATCTCTTTGAGTCCCTACTTTCAATTCTTTTAGATACATACCTTGGAGTAGAATTGCTGGGTCATATGGTACTTCTATGTTTAATCTTTGGAGAAACTGCCGAAATATTCTGCAGTGGCTCCACCATTTTACAATCTCTACAACAATGCATGAGTGTTCCATTTTCTCCACATCCTCACCAACACTTGTTATTTTCTGGTGCTTTTTATTTATTTATTTATTTATTTTTATTATTTAGCCATTCCATTAGGTTTGAAGTGGTATCTCATTGTGGTTTGGGTTTGCAGTTCTCTAATAACTACTGATGTTGTGTCTTTTCATGAGCAATTGGTCATTTGTATATTTTCTTTGAAGAAATATCTCTTCAAGTCCATTGTCCATTTTTTATTTGGGTTGTTTGCCTATTGTTGTTGAGCTTTAGGGGTTCTTTATATAACCTGGATATTAGTTTTATACTTAATTTGAAAATATCTTCTCTCATTCATTAGGTTGTCTTTTTGCTTTCTTGATACATAAATGTTCTTAATTTTAACAAAGTTCCCTCTATTTTTTTTCTTTTGTTGCCTATGCTTTGGTGCCGGTGTCATGTCTATGAAGTCGTTGACAAATTCAGTATCATGGAGATTTTCTCCAATGTTTTCTTCTAATGGTTTTAGTGTTTTAGCTCTTGAGTTTAGGTTTTTGATCCATCTTTAGTTAATTTTCATATATGGTATGGGTAAGGTCCAAATTTATACTTTTGCATGTAGATGTTCAGTTTTCCCAGAACCATTTCTTAAAAAGACTCTTCTTCCCCAATGAATAGTCTTGATACTCTTGTCAAAAATCAACTCATGATTTTGTGAGGATTTATTTCTGGGCTCTCTATTCTATTCCTTAGGTTTATGTGTCTGTCATGCTGGTACCACACTTTTTAAACTATTGTAGTTTTCTAATAAGTTTTGAAATTGTAAAGTGTGTTCTTCAATGTCCTTCCTCTTTTTCAAGATGGTTTTATCTAGTCAAGGCCCATGGGACTCCATATGTATTTGGGGACTGGGTTTTCCAATTTTTTTTTTTTTTTGCAAAAAAAGAATGTAAGAAGTTTGATAGAGTTTATGTTAAACCTGTAAGTTGTTTGGTGCGTTAACTCTTCCAGTCCATGAACACGGTGTCTTTCCATTTTATTAGGTCTTCTTCAACTTCTTTCAGCAGTATTTTCTAGTTGCAGCATACAAGTCTTTCACCTCCTTGGTTATATTTATTTCTAATTATTTAATTCTTTCAGACGCTAATGTAAATTTAATAATTTAAATTATTAATAATAATTACTATTATTAATTATTATTTAATTTATTATTTAATTTAATAATTTCTTTCTTAATCTCCATTTTGGATTATTTATTGCTGGTGTGAACACAAATGACTTTTGTATGTTGATCTTTTACCCTGCAACTTTGCTGAATTTGTTTATTAGCTCTATCAGCTTTCTTGTGAATTTTTTTGGGGGGGATTTTCTACATATGAAATCATGTCATCTATGAGTAGAGATAATTTTTTCATCTTCCTTTTTAATTTGGATACCATGTTTTTTTTTTTTTCTTGTCTAAAAATTCGGACTAAAACTTCTAATACAACGTTGAATTGCAGTGGTGAAATGGGCATCTGTGTTCATGACAATAGTGGAGAAGTTTTCAGTCTTTCAACATTGTATATGATGTTGGTTGTGGGTTTTTCATAAATAACTTTTATCATGTTGAGGAATTTTACCTCTATGATCAGTACTCTGAGAGTTTTTATTATGAAAGCATGTTACGTTTTCTCAAAAGCCTCTTTCTGAGTCAGTTTAAATAATCATGTAGTTTTTTCCCCTACTTTTATTAATACGATGTATTACCTTGATTTTTCTTGTGCTGAACCACTTTTGCATGTCCTAGGATAAATCCCATTTGATCATGGTTAATAATCTTATTAATATATTTTTGGATTTTATTTGCTAAATTTTGTAGAAGATTTTGCATCTATATTCATAAGGTATATTGTTCTATACTTTTATTTTCTCATGATATTTTTATCTGGTTTTGGTATCAGAGTAATGCTGGCATAGTAGAATGATTTAGTAAGTGTTGCTGCCTCTTAAATTTTTTGGAAAGTATAAGAATGACTGGTGTTAATAATTAGTTAAATGCTTAGTAGAATTCACTGGTAAAGCCATCTGCTCCAGAACTTTTCTTTGCAGGGAGAATTTTGATTACTGATTCAATCTCTTGCTATAGGTCAATTGAGATTTTCTATTTTTTTCTTGAGTGGAAAGTTAAATTATTGATTTAAGATCTTTCTTCTTTTTTAAAGTAGACATTTATAGCTATAAATTTTCCTCTGAGTTCTGCTTTCATTGCATCCATACATTTTGGTATACTGAATGTTTATTTTCATTCATCTTCATTTTCTAATTTCCCTTATGATTTTTTCTTTGAATCACTGAGTATTTAAGAGCATGTTGTTTAATTTCAACATGTTATTAATTTTTTAGTTTTCCTTTTGTTGTTGATTTCTAGCTTCATCCTGTTGTAGTCAGAGAAGATGCTATGTGTGTTGACTATATTTTTAAATCTATTGAGAATAGTTTTATGACCTACCGTGTGACCTATGCTGGAGAAGCTCCCATGAGCAATTGAGAAGAAGATGTATTCCACTGTTGTTGTGGGAGTATTTGTATATGTCTGTGAAATCTATTTGGCAATTGTTTTATTTAGGTTCTCTATTTCCTTACCTTTATTCTAAACATTTTCTTGGTAATTACTTATGTTTTTATGCCCAACTATTTCCAGGCTTCCTGTAGATAAGTATAATTTAACTTTGAATTCTAATATATCTGTTTCTTAAGCTTAGTTCATCTATGATTCCCTATGCCAAATATTAGAAGATCACTTTGGCAGCAGCCTTGTTGATATTCATATACAAGACTCAAAGCCTAGAGACTACAGCCTTGGTTCCTAGAAGGAGTCATGAAGGGATAAATTTGATAATAATTACTGGCCTTCATCAGAAATCATCAACAGTAGCCCAGTCCTCTCTAATGAGTGTCGTTAACATCAGGACAGCCTAAGAGCTCTGCTAAGATGAGGAATTAATGAATAATGCAAGAGATATTTTAGATATGATCAGAGAAGATAATCTTTGATACTTCCCCTTCCAGACCCACATGGTTGGTGTATTAGATAAAATCTTTATTTTCTCCCTATTTTTCTCTTCCAAAATAGTTTAAAATTGAAATCCTGAGCAGAGGTGTTGCTTTATAGAGGGACAACAAAGGAATAATTAACATGATTGCCTACATGGGGCTCAGGCTCTCCTACATATACCTGTAAGCACAGTCTGTGTCCAGGTCTTTGACATTTCCCCAAGATATATTACTCACAGGTAAACATGAACTCACAGGTCAGAGTAAGTAGACACCTGAGTAACACAACTACTCTAAAAGAAATGTAACAGGCTAAAATACATTTATTATATAAAGTAGAATTAGTGGAAAATATAAACTAAGCACTTAAAGTATGTTTTATAAACATAACCACAGAGGTAATAAAGTTGTTCATACTGTGAAATAAAAATAAGAAAGCCTAAAATGGGTGAATGCATATATCAAGTATAAAATATAATAGGTGAGTGCACAAAATGTATACACTAAGGAAAATAAAATAATGAATTAAAAGATCAAATTGTAAAAATATTCCAGATGTCAGCAGAAAAGGATACAGGAACAGAGAATTTAAAAAAAGAACAAAAAACCTAGATGATTTTAAAATGGGAGTAGCAGTCTGAAATCAAATATAATATTTGATTATAATAGTACAATCAAAATTGAATGAGAAGAAAAATTTAAGATGTAGGGAAAAGGTAAAGGTGAGGAAAATATTTGAAACAGTAGAGATAAAATACACGGCATTAAAGAAAATGAGAGTCCTCCATTGATATGTATGTGGGTGTGTAATATCAGGCAAAATGAAAAGCTAAAATCAAACACATTATAGAGAAATTTAAGATATTAAAAACCAAGAGAAAAGTCTAAAAGCTTCTAAAAGGAAAGTGATTACCATTTATAAAAGAACAAGATTAATTTGGCACTAAACTTCTCAAGAGCAACCCTAGATATGATAAATAAATGGAATAATTACTTTTAAGGTTAAAGATAAAGAACCTTAGACACAAGATTTTGTGTGCTTCAAAATTTTCAAAGATTTTCTTTCAAATACTAAGCATAATAAAAATACTTTTAGGAACTCAAGGTCTAATAACTTTTGTTTTACAAAAATTCATGTTGAGAAATGTATTTGGAAAAAAAAAGAGAGAAAACAAAAGAGTAATCAGAGTTAAATAATCATATACCTTGATAAAGTTTAACATTGACTTTTATAAAAGCTTAAGACAAATGAAATAAAAAGAAAAAGAGAACTCATCAGCCGAAGCAAAATCAACATTATGGAAAGGGTGGGTGTCTGAAAGTACTTGAATACTTAACTTGTAAAATATGATAAGAATTGATAAGAATAAGAAATTTTAAAATAATATTATGATTCAGAAAATCACTATAAGACCTAAATAGAATGCACAAAATTTAAAGCAGTGTAGAAACTCTGATATCTACTATCTGCTGTAAGAGAAAAAAAGAAAACTATTTTTATTAAAGAAAAAAAGGAAGTAGAGAATATTAAAAATATTAAAAATATGGCAAGAATAACTTCTAATGTTTCAAAATGCAATAAATGTAGATGAGTTATACTACATAAATGACAGTCCTTGAATTTTGTTGAAAAATACATAAAAAGCCAACAATACATTGTTTATAAGAAATAAGTTCAAGTTAATTATGAGATTTATAAATCTGTGATAATTTACTCAAAGAGGATATTTAGAATCATAGATAGAGCATCTTGAAAGAGAGTATCCCCAAGTTAAAATAAGAAAATAGAGCTCAGAATTTGAATATCGAAATAGGCAAACACATCAAGGTCAAGTAGTAGATAAATAACCAACAAAGAATATATATTCTACCTCTAAAGTGTGTTGGAAACATCACATGATACTTTAAATATGGAAGTGCTTTTAAAAGTGCTAAAGTTCAATACAAATATAGCAGTTTGTTATATTAATGAGTAAAATTTGTTTTTCTTTTTTTAAAACTGTAAGTGAATTTTCTGGTTAGAAAGAATTATAAATCACAGGAATTGTTCCTTTCCCAGCAAAAGGCAGCAAAATATTTACCTCCTAGGTGAGAATATGTGAATAACCACCCCGCTTCAAACAAGTACTGTAAAGTCCCATTGTATAATAATAAGAATGCATAGACATGTAACATTTGAAGACATAAAATCTCTTCAAGACCAGTGGTTCTCAGCTTTTGAAATGTATTAGAATGAATTAAGAAGTGGTTAAAAAAAAAAAGGGAGAGAGAAAATTAAGACACATGATCCATCTCAGTTCAAATTATTAGAACTAAAAAAGATGCTTCAAAAATTACTCTAATTTTAATAAATTAAAATAATTCTGATTTATTAATAATATTTTATTGTTTATCCTTAGTTATAAAATGGTTCCAGCTTCCATAAGGTGATCAAAATTTTCTAGTAAGAAGATCAAAAAATTATTTTTGACTAAATATTGTCATAACCGTATATAAATATCCATTCATACTATAGTATTTTTTTTTTTTTTTTTTTTTTTTTTTTTTTTTGCGGTACGCGGGCCTCTCACTGTTGTGGCCTCTCCCGTTGTGGAGCACAGGCTCCGGACGCGCAGGCTCAGCGGCCATGGCTCACGGGCCCAGCCGCTCCGCGGCACGTGGGATCCTCCCGGACCGGGGCACGAACCCGTGTCCCCTGCATCGGCAGGCGGTCTCTCAACCACTGCGCCACCAGGGAAGCCCATACTATAGTATTTTTAAAATTAGCTAAATATATATACTTAAATCACATATTATCTAATAAACCAATTTATAAATAATGCTGTTTTGCACTGATAAATTATGAAATATTTTATCCAGATTTTTTACCTGCATTTTGGCAATATCCAGAACTACTATCTGAGTCATATTGTTTTGCTTTCTGGAATACAGTATTTTCATTTATGTCTTAGTTTTTTCAAATATAGTAATATTTGAATTATGTGCATGTTGTTTTCAATGGAAATTAAATCAGAAGCCACAATTTGAATAATATTAAGGCAAGCCCATTCATCTATACTGGGACTATATTCTTGTGACCTCCATAAAAAATACTTGATGATTTTTTTTTAATGATGATTTTAAAAATGTTTAAAAGCCAATCAACATTTGTGAGCTCATAACCCAGGAATATTTATTAGATTTGTATTAGTTATCTTTTGTTCCTTTATAATTGGTTCAACCTAGTAACCTAAAAAAAACTAAAATTAGCATTAATTGAGAGAGTATCCCATTTTCCCAGTATTATATAGTTGAAAGTAAACAATTAAAAGAATGCCCTACAATATGACAGTGCAAGTAAAATCCTCAAAAATAAGGTAACTTCTTCATTTTCGAAGGATAATTTTGGGGAAAAAATGTGTTTTTATATTTGGGCATTTTTTCTCATTAAATAAGTTGAGAACTTTCCACATAGTATTAATGATAAATTAATATCCATAGAAGTTAATTTAAGAGATAACATGCTTATAATATATAATTATAGACATTAATGGCATAAACAGTTACAAATATCATGGAAATATATGCTTAGAATCCTCCTGAAAATTGATAAAATGCAACAAATTCAAACGTTGAAATATATCAAAACTGATTGTTTGAAGGAAATGAAACATAATTGTACTTTAAAATTACTAGTGAATAATTTTTGTGCTTCAATGTATATGGAAACAACAAAATTGTTTTTATAGACATCATCTACTTGTCTTGCTATATAAAGCTGGTTGTAAGGGAAATAGATAAACTGCCTAGACTTGAGTGTGTATGTAATTGTGGAAGATGATGTTAATGTTTGATGATTATTATTCTTATAATAAGAGATCTGAGTTATTACTAACAGTGTCCCAGAATTCTTCTGAAAATAGGCTAGTATATGACATTCGGTTTTTTTAAGCTGCATATTTTGGTGATTCTGTAAATTAAATATTTTAAATAAGAACTGGGTTTAATACAATGACTAAATAGGGTGACTTTTTTCCTGCAATGTAATAAAGGAGAGCTTCTTTTAAAAGTGCCTGACTGCTATGGCTGTAAATATACTTTTCTAGAAGCTGCTCTTGGTAAATCCAAATAGGCATTTTAATAATCAGTTATTGAACATTTATATTGTATTGTAAAATATTTTAGTCAATATCTATTACAGTATACAATACATCCATCTTAAAATTATTGTATGATAATTTTTATCAACTGATACAGTTACCATAGAACAATATATTAAATCACAAAAATAAGTGTATACTTCCTTTATCTTTCCCATTACTACGTACTAAAAGTGCTTTTTTCCACAATCCTTATGTCAGTCAATCAAAGATAAAGATAAGAATTTTTCCAAAACTTTCTCATCTCTTAAGAAATCTAGTTTCTGTGCTTGATTTCATCTGCTTCCCTTACTTATTGCTCTATGTCCTTTAAAGCTTTACTGCTTTATAGAAAATAATAAAGAGAAAAACTTACAAAAGAAAATATCATGATAATACGCCTACTAGAAACAAGTTAAATTTTTTTTTTGCTACCTTGTAAACAATTTCTTTATCTAGATTTTCAGAGGTCTGCCTGACATAAGGTAAAGTACTGAAGGGAATGACAATTGCCCAATAAGTTGAAGCTATGTGAATGATTAAAAATTTATGTAACTTTCTGGTTCCACATGTAAGGAGTTTGGAAGTCACCACTTCATCCTAACAAGTTAAAAACGGAACAGACTGAAAAATCAACAACGCTTCTTGGATTCCTAAGAGAAGGGAGAACATAGGACAAACTACTGCCCCCAAGACTGGAGATATAGACAGGGAAATACAGGGAGTCACAGCTTCCAAGAGCAGACACTCACAAACAGAAATCACCACAGAAACCAGTGATGGGACAGGAAAATCTGAACTATAATTGGCAAATTGCTAGAGGCTCAGTGTGGACAACTCTGTTAAAAACTCCAGGGGGACCCAGTCATAGGGAGTCCCCATAATATTGTGAGATATACTCCCAGAAGCTCAACCAGGTTCCCACAGTAAATATTAGGGGAAAAAATCCTTGTGCCTCCAGCAGGGGGATGGGCAAAGGAATCCTTTTGAAATATACCAGAGCACTCGGTTCTTTTTAAGGAGGTCTGACCTCAGGGGAAACTTGTTAACCAGAGCCTAACCTGCTAGGGTATTATCGGAGCCTAACTGACCTGAAGGAAGAGAAATACTCAACTCTAGCCCATTCTAGTCACCTAATGGGGGAGAAAAAACTGAGAAACACCTGTGAAATTTACAGTCCAAGGCATAGGCTCACTGAAAGACTGAGACCTAATCATAGGACTGTGGAATGTTTCTCCTCCTTTCACACCACGTTACTAATGCCTATTTACAGCAGTTCTACCCAGTACATCATGTCTAGCTATCAAGAAAAATTGCAAGGCATACTGTAGGCAAAAAAACCACAATTTGAAGAGGAAGAGTAAGCATCAGAGCCAGACATGTAAGGGAAGTTAGAATTATCAGACCAGAAATTTAAGACTGACTGATGTACTAAGGGCTTTAATGGATAAAATAGACAACATGCAAGTACTGAGCAATGTAAGCAAACAGATGTAAATCCTAAAATAGGACCAAAAAGAAATGTGAGAGATAAAAAGTGTGTAACAGAAATGAAGAATGTCTTTGTCAGGCTTATTAGTAGACTGGACATAGTTGAGAAAACAATCTCTGAGCTAGTGGATATATCAGTAGAATCCTCTAAAACCAAAGAGCAGTATGTGAAGGAGAGAAAAGGGAACCATATAAAATGTTCAATTAAATCCACAAAAGGGAGAAAAAGAGTAAAAGACAAAATAGGAACAAAGATAAGGGTAACAAATGGAAAATTTAATAAATATGATAGATATATATCAACATATCAGTAATCATTTTGAAAGTTAAAGTCTAAATGCACCAATTAAAAGAAAGGGATTGCCCAAGTGGATCAAAAAAAGAACAAAAAAATAGACCCAACTGTATGTTGTCTACAAGAAATTCACTTTAAATATAAAGACATATATAGATTAAAAGTAAATGGATGGATTCTGTTTCTGTTTCATAGGTAGGTTCATTTATGTCATATTTTAGATTCCACTTATAAATTGTATCTTATGGTATTTGTCTTTCTCTTTCTGACTTACTTCACTTAATATGATAATATGAATCACTTTGCTGTACAGAAGATGTTAACACAACATTGTAAATCAACTATACTTCAATTAAAAAAAAAAGTAAATGGATGGAGGAAAATATACAATGCTCACACCAACCAAAAGAAAGAAGGATTAGTTATATGAATTTCAGACAAAGCAGACTTCAAAGCAAGGAAAGTTATCAGGGATAAAGAAGGGCATTACTTAATGAAAAAGGATCAGTTCTCCAAAAAGATATAACAATCCTTAACACGTATATGCCTAACAACAGAGTGTCAAATTACCTGAGGCAAAAACCAGTAGAAATTCAACAAAAAAAAAAGGAATCCACTAATATACTTCAAGACTTCAACACCCTTTTCTCAGAAATGGAAAGTTCCAGCAGGCAGAAAGTCAGTAAAGACATAGCAGAACTCAACAACACCATTAATCAACTGTATACATAATTGACATCTATAGACTACTTCATCCAACAACAGCAGAGTTCACATTCTTCTCATGCTCACATGAAACATTCAACAAGATAGACCACATTCTGGGCCATAAAACACATCTTAACAAATTTAAAATAATAGGATATATACAGTGTCTTCTCTCATACCACCATGGAATTAAACAAAAAATCAGTAACAGAAAAACAACTGGAAAATCCCAAATACATGGAGATTAACAACATATTTCTAAGTAACACATGGGTCAAAGAAGAAATTTCAAGGAAAATTTAGAAGACTACTTTTAACTAAACGAAAATGAAAACACAACTTATCAAAATATGTCAGATGCAGTGAAAGCAGTGCTTAGAAGGAAGTTTATAGCATTGAATACATATATTAAAAAAGAAGAAAAATCTAAAATAAATAATTTATGTTTCCTCCATAGGAAACTGGAAAAAGAAGAGCAAATTAAATCCAAAGTAAGCAGAAGAAAAGAAATAATAAGATTAGGGTAGAAATCAATGAAATTGAAAACAGGAAATCAGTAGAGACAATCAACAAAACCAAAAGGTGGTTCTCTGGGAAAAAATCAATAAATTCTGTAAGCTGCTAGCCAGGCTACATAAGAAAAAAGGGTTAGGATACAAATTACTAATATCAAAAATGAAAGAGGGGACACACCTTCAGATCCCTATGGATATTAAAGGATATGAAGGAATACAATGAACCATTGTATGCCCACAAATTAGAAACCTAGATCAAATTGATCAATTCCTTGAAAGAAAATCTGCAAAACTCACACAAGAAGAAATAGAGACAATCTGAATAGCCCTTTATCTAGCAAAGAAATCAAATGAATAATAACTTTCCAAAACAGAAAACACCAGACGTGGATGTGTTCACTGGTGAATTCCACCAAACATTTAATGAAGAAATTGTACCAATTCTCTACACTCTCTTTTGGAGGACAGAAACAGACAAAATACTTTCTAACTTATTCCGAGGCCAGCATTACCCTAATACTAAAACCAGATAAAGGCATTGCAAGAAAAGAAATTACAGTCCAATATTTCTCATGAACATGGATACAAAAATTCTCAACAAAATATTAGCTATTGAGTTGAACAATGTATGAAAGGAATTACACACCATGACCAACTGGGATTTATCCCAGGTATGTAAGGCTGGTTTAACAGTCAGAAATGAATTAAGGTAATCCATCACATCAACAGACTAAAATAGAAAACTCATGATCATTGATATGATGCCAAAGAACATTTGACAAAACAACACCCATTCATGATAAAAATTCACACTAACTAGAAATTCACACTAAGTGGAAATAGAGAGAAACTTCCTCAACCTGCTTAAGAATAATTACAAAAAACCTACAGCTAACATCATACTTAATAGTGGGAAACATGAAGCTTTCCCACTGACTCAGGTACACAGCAGGATTGTACCTTCTCACCACTCGGTGTGAACATCTACTAGAATTCTAGACAGAATTCTACTAGAATTCTGGCTAATGCAATAAGGGAAGAAAAGGAAATAAAATGTGTACAAAGTGGGAAGGAAAAAATAAAACTGTCTTTGTTCACTTATGTAGAAAAGTCCAAAAGAATCAATAAAAAAACTTCAGAAACTTGTAAGTGATTACAACAAGGTTATAGAATACAAGGTTAATATACAAAAATAAATCACTTTCTTATATACCAACAATGAACAAGTAGAATTTGAAATTAAAAACAGAGGATCATTTACATTGACACCCCCTAAAATGAAATATTTATACATAAATCTAACAAAATATGTACAAAATCTATATGAGGAAAACTACAAAACTCAGATGAATTAATTTAAAAAAGAACTACATATATGCAGAGATAATCCATGTTCATCAATAGGAAGACACAATATTGTCAAGATGTCAATTTTTCCCAACTTGATCTATACATTCAATGAACTCTCCATCAGTATCACAGCAAATTATTTTATGGTTATCAGCATACTGATTCTAAAGCTTATATGGAGAGGAAGAAGACACAGAATATTCAACACAACACTGAAGGAGAAGAATAAAGTTGAGGACTGGCACTGTCCAACTTCAAGACTTGCTATAAAGAAAAAGAACTCAGGATAGTGTGGTATTGGTGAAAGATTACACAAATAGATCAATGAAACAATAGAGATTTAAGAAATAGATCAATATAAATATAGCCAACTCATCTTTGACAAAGGAGCAAAGGTAATAAAATAGATAAAATATATTTCAACAAGTGATGTTGGAACAACTGAAGATATACATACAAAAAATAAATTAGACAAAAACCTTACACTCCACAAAAATTAAGTAAAAATGGATTTGAGACCTATATGTAAAACTAAGAGGATAACATAGGAGAAAATCTAGATGACCTTACGTATGCCAGTGCCTTTTTAGGTAGAACAATAAAGGCATGATTCATGAAAGAAATAACTGATAAGCTGGATTTCATTACAATTAAAAACTTCTGCTCTGAGAAAGACACTATCCAAAAAAAATAAAAAAGAGAGAGAGAGAAAAAAGCCACACACTTGGAGAAAATATTGCAGAAGACACATCTGATAAATGACTGTTATCCAAAATATACAAAGAACTCTTAAAATTCAACAATAAGAAAATAACCTGATTTTAAAATGTGCCAAATACCTTAATAGACATCTCACCAAAGAAAATATACAGGTAGCAAATAAGCATATGAATATATGTTCCACATCGTATGTCATCAGGGAAATGCAAATGAAAACAAGATACCACTATATATATACTAGAATGGCCAAAATCCAGAACACTGACAACACCAAATGATGGTGAGGATGTGGAGCAACAGGAACTCTCATTCATTACAAATGCAAAATGGTACAAGCACTTTGGGAGACATTTTGGCAGTTTCTCACAAAATAGAACATACTTTTATGATACGATCCAGCAACTGTGCTCCTTGGTATTTATGCAAAGGTATTGAAAACCTATGTCCACACAAAAACCTGCATGTGGAGGTTTATAGCAGCTTTATTTGTACTTGCCAAAACTTGGAAGCTATGAAGATGTTCTTCAGTAGGTGAATGGGTAAGTAAACTGTAGTATACCTAGACAATGGAATATTATTCAGCACTAAAAACAAATGAGTTGTCAAGGCATGAAAAGACAAAGGGGAACCTTAAATGTATGTTGCTACATGAAAGAAGCCTATTTTTAAAGACTATATACTGTATAATTCCACCTATATGACATACTGGAAAAGGCAAAACTATGGAGACAGAAAAAAGATCAGTGTTTTCCAGGGGTTTTGGGGTACAGAGGGATGAATAGGGAAGACACAGGGGATTTTTAGGCCAGTGAAACTATTACTATATTGTTGGATACATGTCATGATACATTTGTCCAAATCCACAGAAACAGAATGCACACTACCAGGGGTGAATTCTAATGTACGTTATGGACTTTGGCTGCTTATGATATGTCGATGAAGGTTCATTAGTTGTAACAAATGTAACACCCTGGTGGGGGATGTTGATAATGGGCATGGCTATGCATATATGTGGGCAGGTGTACATTGGAAATCTCTGTACCTTCCCCTCAATTTTGCTGTGAACCTTAAACTGCTCTAAAAAACCAAATATCTCAATTTAGAAAAAGAAAATAACCCTAAAATATTTACATAAATGATTGTTTGGGTTTACTTTAATGTTATCTTATTTGTCGAGAAATCTTGGTCTGGTCACTTTCATTACCCTATAGTCAATTTTGTTATTTTAAAACTTTTCAGATTTATTTGCAACCTGCAAGCAACCCACATGCAGTACTCTTAGTCAATGCATGTGTCATCATAGTTCTTAGATATAAATTACAGAAATGAATTCCAATTACTATATTTAAAAGCTGGATTATTAGAAGCATAACATACAGCTCAGAGAATCTATGGAAAGCCTATTAAAATAAGCACCTAGAAAGTGGAAGGGAAGAGAGAAAAACTGAGAACACAGTGATATCTCCCAAAGACCTCCAGAACAGCACAGTTTATGATGGGGCACAAAAGATTGACTGACACAGCTGGATAACCACCCTCATTCGGTACTTAATGCAGCACTGATGGGCTTTTTGATTCCAGTGTCACGTCTTCAGGGTACTCCAGATTCTGATAGTCAAAGCCACGATTGGTAGAATGAATCTTAAACTGTCACTGCTGTTTTGTGTTATTAATACCAGAGTCAGAGTCGGATATTTACTATAGGCTCACCGTTCCAAGTGATACCACGTGACTGGCTTAGCTTTAGTCACATACTGGTGAATTGGATGCCAAGGTCTGAAGGAAATATAGAAAAGTTTGTCCAGTAGGACAACATCGCTAGCAAAAATTCCCAATATAGTTTACCACTTTGGCTACCCAACACCCATATATGCTTCTTTACCTAATTAAAACTGTTTATACCTAATTCAATGCAACCATTCTGCATTTTGCCCAAAACACATTCACCCATCCACAAGGTATTATAAGTTACTGCCTCTAGTTCTGTTCTATCAACTCAGTATTCTTCATATCACAAAATTAAGCATCACAGCATATCTTATATAGCAAGGTCAGTGAATATTCAGGAATAAGGCCAAAATAGTTAAACTGTATAAGTATTCACAGGCTATAGCAATAAAGAAAATTAGGTAGAGACTACAGTCTTCATTTCTACAAGTCATACACCAATAATTTCATGGTGAATTGAGTTTCTTAATTACCCTTAATTTACCCAGAGTCACAGCTAGTAAGTAGTAGGACCAGATTCCAGACCAGGTGGTCAAGTTTCAGAGTCCATGCTGTTAATCTGTAGGCATTATTACTTCTCAGTCCTACTAGCGTTCAGTCCTTTTTCTGGTTTCTATAATAAATAATTTTCAGGTGCTTATTTGTCTCAAGATCTTTAAGATGAAGTTTTCCAGTCTTCATTCTTCTTTGAAATTTTCTAATGTCTCATATTCCTTCTAATTTATCCCTTGTATTTACTGAAATTCAATGTGCAACACCATATTTGGATCTTATGTTTAGAGACTGTCCGAGCAAGTGATGTTCCCCTGCATCATTATTGTTCCTCTTAGAGCCTTCTCACCCTTTCCCATGATTTTCCCCTTTGCTTTCTCCTCAGTGAGAAATAGTCTGTGCTGTTTCTCTTACAGACTTCTTGTCCAAAGTAAGCCTGTTAGGCAGCCTAAATCAGCCACACACTTGACCCTGTGTCAACTCTCTTGTTCTTACACTGCTTTATTCTTCCTAGTGGAACCATTTCTCCCGAGCTAAGCTTCCTCAGATATAATAGAGGTAAACAATTTTGGCCTGAGATTTAGGTGTGGACATTTTTTTTTCAGTCATTTGGAATGTTGTAGTTTTTTAAGTCACTGAGTATCTCTCTTAGATACGTTTCCACATCATGTAGCCTAATTTATCATGAAGATTTATTAGATTGTAGCCCTAAATTTTTTTTTTTTTTTGCGGTACGCAGGCCTCTCACTGTTGTGGTCTCTCCCGCTGCGGAGCACAGGCTCCAGACGCGCAGGCCCAGCGGCCATGGCCCACGGGCCTAGCCGCTCCGCGGCATGTGGGATCTTCCCGGACCGGGGCACGAACCCGTGTCCCCTGCATCGGCAGGCGGACTCTCAACCACTGTGCCACCAGGGAAGCCCCAGCCCTAAATTTTTATAAAACTTAAGAATTTGTTTAAGATGTACTCCATGCACATATTTTATTGGAAGCATAAAGGAAGAGTGGAAGGAAGGCATTCAAGAATAAGTTTCAAGTTTATTAGATCCCTTGTTTTGTCCATTTAACTCTCAACTATTTCTTCATTGCTGTCCCTAATGGGTATGTGGAGGATAAGAGTACTTTGAGTTTCTCAAGAAAACATGCATACATAATAGGAGACATTACAAGAGTAACTGTTTTTGACCTGATTTAATTAGAGTGATTCTAGAATCTCATAAGTATAATGCCAATTATTACTTTTAGATGTACTTTATCATGTTGGTAATACTGTCATTCACATCTAATTTGTAATGAAATGTTTAAATAAAGAATTTTTAAAAATATTTTCTTTCAAGGAATTCCCTGGTGGTCTAGTGGTTAGGACTCCACACTTTCACTGTCAAGGGTGTTGGTTTGATCCCTGATCAGGGAACTAAGGTCCCACAAGCCTTGCAGCAGGGCCAAAAAAATTAATAATAATAATTTAAAAAATAAAAATATTTTCTTTCAAATTTCCCTTTTGGTTGATTCTATTCCCCCCCTTTCTTTTTCACCCTCAGTTCTCAAGACTTAACATTTCCTCCTTAATATTTTTCACATCTGAACTTTCTTTTAATCTGTCTTCCTAGAACAGGCCTTTATCATCTCTTGACTGTACCATTTTAGTGGTTTCCTGTGAGGTAGATTATTAATACTACGAAAATGGAAACTGTGTCTCTGGTTCTCCTTCGTATCCTATGTATACTGAGAACAATGCCTGAGTATAGTAAGGAGGCTTTTAAAATGTATCATAAACTGATGAATGAATAATGAAGATGCATTTCCTAATTCATTCTCCCCTTCTGTCCAATAAATGCCCAATGAATAATCAGACTAATCAACTGCTTGTATAACAGCACTTTTCTGCATATATAAATACACACATATATATATGTTTATATGTTATGTATTGGATCACAATTTTTCTTAGAATAAATTACTTTTGTTCGAATAGTTTGAAAACTCATTGATTAAAAAAAATTATCTAGGAAATTAATTTCACCAGACTTACTAAATTTTTCTCTTCATGGTGATAGTGGATCACAATATCAGAAAAAGTAAAGATCCCATGTGCAAAGAATACAGAAGGTGGCAAAATATGCAAATATTTAGATTAATGGTTACTACTGATGTTCAGAAAATTATCTTCAGGATATTGCAAAAATCCTGGGATATCACTATTGCTTTCATGGGTCAGATTTCCTCTCCCATGTTGTTTTCGGATTTGTCTAAATGAAAGCTTTCCTGTTTTATTTTCTTTTCTCTGTGTTCCATCATTGTTGAATGCTACATGTGAGAAAGGCGGTAGAATTCAAGTGCAGTTTTAAGGCAGCCAAGTATAGTGGTTAAGAGCATGCACTTTGGAGTCAGACCACATGAGCTTGAATTCTTGCTGGGCAACTTTGGTACTTTTCTTTTTTTTTTTTTTTAAAGAAGATGTTGGGGGTAGGAGTTTATTAATTAATTAATTAATTTTTGCTGTGTTGGGTCTTCGTTTCTGTGCGAGGGCTTTCTCTAGTTGTGGCAAACGGGGGCCACTCTTCATCGCGGTGCATGGGCCTCTGACTATCGCGGCCTCTCTTGTTGCGGAGCACAGGCTCCAGACGCGCAGGCTCAGTAGTTGTGGCTCACGGGCCTAGATGCTCCGCGGCATGTGGGATCCTCCCAGACCAGGGCTCGAACCCATGTCCCCTGCATTAGCAGGCAGATTCTCAACCACTACGCCACCAGGGAAGCCCTGGTACTTTTCTTAATCTCCATGTACCTCAGTTTCCTTATCTGTGTAATATGAATATCACAGCACTTATTTTGTGGAGATGATGTGAGGATTTAATAGGTGCTGGTCACATGGATGATTCTCACACGTTTTATCATCACTTGTTTTTTCACTTTAACCTTGGTTTCGTCTTCATATGCAGAATGAAATTAGTAATTAAATATGTAACCCACAAAATATAGTAAAATTAAAAGGAAAGATTGCACTTTTAAAAATGTTTCAACAAAAACCTTTTTTTATGTATAAAGTATCCAAATTATCACCTAAATGTGCATTGTTCTTTCTTAGCAATAACTGTACAGAACATAACTCTCTAATTCTAGTGATTCTACTTTCTTTCAATCAATTTACATTAAAAAAAACACTATTCAATATAAGTAATATTTAATTAAAGTATGAGTTTAATGTAAGTATAGAGTGCTATTACACATTCCTATATGTACACACTGCTAAAAAATACCCCAAAATCTTCAAACCATGGGTCTAGGCTTCATTAAATAAGTTCAGCAATTGCTTCTTTTTTCACTATAGTGTAGCATCACATTGTGTGACTGGGGCTTCAGTGCTTCATGATAATTGGCCTCCTGTTCCTCTGACTCACAGTTTGATGTTGTATACTGGAGATAATTGGGCAGATAGGCCTTGAAAGAATTTTCTCTCACTGCTCTTGGTCTATTTTTCACTGACCAACAATGCTAATCATATTTTGTTCTTCATATACAAAGGGAAAGGAAAAAGAGCACACAGAAATGCCAAGACCAAAATATTCCTTGCTCTTGATGTCAAAAATCTATTTGAAGGTAGTCTACAAAGAGGAAAATCTCAATAGGCAGCAACTTTATGTTTGCTTATATACTATTCAACTGGAAGTAAGTTCCAGTGAGAAAATTCAAGCATCTTGCTTGCTCTATGCATTATTCATTGTAAATCAGCAAACATCTGCCCTATGTCTTCCAAATGTAGGTTCCAGGGCCCCAGTGGACATAATGGCCCAGAATTTAGATATTCGCTTTTTCCAATATTTGATGAAATTTAAGATGACTGGGCTTTGGTCAGTGACCTTTACTTTAAAGTGAGTGTACCATGTAATGCCATGTTACTATCATTATTTTCTTCCATCTAAATCAGTTTCTTCTATGTTGTTTGAGACAAAAGTAAAAGTAGAAATATTTTTGGTAGATTAAAGCAAAATAATATAATTTTTTATGGAATTGTTCAATGCCATTCTACTCATAGAGGCAGAAAATGGGTTGATTCTATTAACTATAAATTACATTTTTATATAGTAAGTCCTAATAATGAGAATACCATATCATTCACATCTAATTTTTGTTCATAAATCATATATAGAATGCAATGCATACATTTTAATGTGTTATATTATTAGGAAAAAATTTATAGAATATTAGTGAACATACTTAGCTATCAGATTTACTTTTGATAAGTCAAAAGAAAGATCAATGAAATTTCTGCAAGTTAATACAAATCCCTATAAATAAAGTGTCAGGTAAGGGTTATGCTAGTTTACACTATTTCATGTTGGTTTTGGTAAGATATGTTAACACAGTCAAGGACTGATTACATGACACTAATTCTGTCTGGCTGGAGGAAGGCAAAACTATTCATAACAGAATAATAATTCAGTTTCTTTTTCTGAAATCCAAAGAACTATTCAAACTGAGTATAAAAATGGAACATAATCTTGAAGTTATCCTAAAAAACTAATAATGTGCATGTCATCTAAAAACTGAAAACCATAGCATGACTTAATAAATCATATCACCTACTGACTACCCAACAGTGGGCTGTGTCAGGTTAAGATGAAAAGATTACGTTTCAAACTTATAGAAGGAAAAACATAAAAATGGGAAGGGATGACCAGGGAGATTTTTTCCTAATGCTCTTATCCAACTTAACAATATTTATTAAACCACAGTTTGGGGGAAATTTTATTTATATATTTTTATCAGACAGGAAATATTTATTGAAAGCATACAAGTTACATTAAACTTTTCTTGGCTTTATATTTCTTTATTTAAAAAGTAAATTAGAAAGTTATTTTTTTACATATTCTAGAAATGCCATTCATTTGTATTACTTTCTATCATTTCTGTCTATATGGACTGGTTTTACTAATAATAGAAATAGTAGTAAAAATGGTTTACATTTATTGCAGATTTACCACTTGCCATGCTCTGTGTCAGGCACTCTACATTCACTTCATGTTATGTTTCCTTATGAGGAAGATAATATCTCCATTCTCCACATAAACACATGCCTGAATTATAGCTCTGCCTATATAGTCTTCCAGGGACACCTAAGGAAGAGGTGACATTTCTTGCAAGGCATTCTAGAGAAAGGCAATAATACTGAACTGGAGTATTGAAATATTCTCAATACCCATCTTAAAAAGCATTTTCCCAGATCATATTTGGTAATACATAGGATAAGGGTTGTCTTGGAGGATTCAGCTTTATTTTTCAACAAAATATCAGGCTGGCTTCATTAGGCAATAGCAAGTGTCTCAGCTTGTCTCCTTTAATCCTTCCTGCTGCCAATGCCCTAGTCCAGAACTTAATTCCTTATTTGAATTTTCCTTTATATATCTCTCTCCAACCTCTCCCCACTCCAATCCAATCCTTCCTTATTTGGACTGTCTAAATTGTAAAGCCCATCATGTTACACTGTGATTTAAATTTTTTACATCATACTTCACTGCTTAATATAGTTGAACACTGACCAACTGGGTAAGTATGACCCTTAGACTGTTTCATGTAGCTAAGCACATATTTGAATTTGAATGTCTTGTGGTTGAGCATATATTTTCCAGTTCCACAGCTCTTAACATTCCCCAATATCTTTTGCTATTTAGATTCATACATGTACATTCATACATGTTCCTGTACTCACACAGGGAGTAGATTTTTTTACTTTTAATTAATTAGATATAATTGAGTATACTTAGCTACCATTTATGGACCAGAAGATGGTATGGTTTCTGAAGTTATCCTGCCTGGTTTCAAATTCTGGGTTCAAAATCATGGTAAACAAAATTGCCATGTGTCTATAATAATTTTGTTGTGGCAATACAGTGGACTTAGGCAAGTAACTAAATCTGCTTTTCAATCTCTCATCAAACAAGTGGGGTAATAATTTTACTACAATGCCACAGTGTCATTGAAATTTTGCAGCCTAAGAGCTTAACACAGTCCTTGGTTCATCATAAAGTGTTCATTAGATAATAATGAAAATTATTTATTTTTATGCACTCCCAATTTCAAAGTAGTAAGACTGATCTCTATCAAAGCAATACCAGAATACTATTTCTCACACACACAGGGATATTTTTCAGCTTATGTTCATTCCAGTATCTTATCTGGAATTGTCTTTCCTGCTTTTGCTGCCCAGCTTTCACTGCCCAGCCTTCTCTTCATTCTCTAAGTTCCAGATCAAATATCACCTGTTATCTGTAGCTTTACCTGAGTCTCCTACGGAGAATAATTTATCCTGTGTTCTCAAAGTTACTTTTTGCATATCTCTGAAATGCCATTCATCACATTGAAATTTATTTATTTAGAATAATAGCTAACATTGGTTGAACACTTACTATGTGCCAAGTATTATGTTAAGTACTTTACATGCATTATTTCAATTTAAGTTTCAAAGTAATCCTCAATGGTATCTATTGTTATCCTCATTTCTCAGATTCATACACTTAATTCAAATTTTATTTTATGTAACAGAAAGAAGTAAATTGCTTAAGTATATACTCTTTGTAAGTAGCTGACCTGGGTTTTATCCGAAGACTATATGATACCAGAGCATATTTCTTTTTTTTTTTTTGCGGTACGCGGGCCTCTTACTGTTGTGGCCTCTCCCATTGCGGAGCACAGGCTCTGGATGTGCAGGCTCAGCGGCCGTGGCTCACGGGCCCAGCCGCTCCGCGGCATGTGGGATCTTCCCGGACCGGGGCACGAACCCGTGTCCCCTGCATCAGCAGGCAGACTCTCAACAACTGCGCCACCAGGGAAGCCCCAGAGCATATTTCTTAATCCCTATAATATGTGAGTAGTAAGTACCACATTCATCCCAAAACCCCAGAGCAGGGATCATGTCTCATTCATCATGTTTAAGCCTCAGCATCTAGATGAA
The DNA here is from genome assembly GCF_937001465.1 of Orcinus orca. NCBI lineage: Eukaryota > Metazoa > Chordata > Mammalia > Artiodactyla > Delphinidae > Orcinus > Orcinus orca. The sequence continues at coordinate 47,781,948 of NC_064569.1, read as the reverse complement.
CTTCTGACCAGAGTAGGGGCTCAAATATGTTGTACATGTGTAAATCATTTGATTAACCTGTCTTTAGAGGAGGTGAGGTACCTGGAAATAGCTAACAAAAATTTAACATACAAAGGATCTTTAGCATCCCTGGAAGAAACTTGCCAGAAGACCAGAGCGTGAGCTAGGTGATTATTAGAAAGACCTAAGGATTAGCACTGAGTAATCTTTGTCTCTAATAGAAATAACTTGGACACCAAAAACAGGACATCAAGAGAAATAGTCATGAGGATATACTATGGTAACTTTCAAAACAGGTGAAATAAAACTAATTTGACTCAGAATGAATGGAGCTTACAAGGCAATCAACTGCTATAGCAGTTAACTATTATTATAAAATAAGTCATCACAAAATGTATGTTAAATCAATAATCTTTTTTTTCCCTCATTTATTTATAAATTAGCTGGATGGTTTAGCTGACCTTGTTGGGCACTGCTGATCTTGGTTGGGCTAACTTCTGTACAGTTGGACAGCCGGTGAGTTGGGTAGAAGCTGGCTTAAGATGGTCTTGGCTAAGATAAGGTTTGAAGGTACAAAGAGTTGCCTTCAAAGAAATTACCAAATAGTAGAATATATGCTATGTAAAGAATCAATTCTAATTCAATAAACTATGTGATACATGATTCAAAAGAATATATGACGCTGCTGGAGTTAGAAGAAATACTTTCGTAATGACAATTGGAGATGATTTCATGAAAGTCACATTACTACTGGGGCTTAAAAGAAGCCTTGGTTTATGGCAAATGGATACTTTTTAACAGATGGGTTGAAAGTTGTAAATATACTGAGGCTAAAATGTTCAAGACATATTCAGGTAAGGGCAGATTGTCCAAACTGAGCAGAAAATAGGCAAATAATGGAAAGAGCTCAGCTGGGGGTGGAAAGTTGGGGTCTAGTTTATGCTGAGTTATTTTGGATATGTTTCATATCCCTTATGTAGTCTCTTCCTCAGATATTTTATATTTAATTGTGGAGCAAAAAAAAAAGTTAAAGGAAGGAGCAATTACTCATTTGCTAGTAGAGAGACTGCTCATTAGCAGAATCATGCATAATAAAATGGATAGTAATTATGTGCCAAATTTTAAAGTAACAATAAAACCTTGCCTAAACTTTTTCTCAAAGTTTGGGATAAAAATGTTTGAACCAAATAGAGCTAAGACACTAACAAGAACATATAAGTGCTCTTATTTCATAGTTTTCCCTATTAGGAAACATGGGTAATAATATTATAAAAATGCCATGTAATTTCTCCTGTTCACCTTTTCCTTACTGCTGCTAAGTGATTAGTGCTGGGATGTCAGGGACAATGACTTCTTTGCTGATGTAGTGATTAAATGCTGTGGAGCCCGTTTTCACTAGCAAAGGTAGTAATCGCATGGAGGAGACTGAAAAAGCATCAGTACACGTCCATGGAACTCTCTCTAGAACAAAAACATAAGAAGCAGGATGCTTTCATAGACACTAGACTGCTCTTCATCACTGCCCCATCAGACTTCTAAAACTGATCCCTGTCATCAGCTCTAAAGAAATATAACAACAACAAAGAATAAAAGTTGTCTGGGAATTTTAGTGTAACCAAGTCCTTCCAGTTTTGCCTTATCTGGAGGCACTGAAATAAGCTGCTGGAGGCACCATTAAATTCAGCCAAAATATAAATATAAATATTTTTATTCTAAAAGTTTCAAATGAGAAGGTAGTTTCTATATTTATTTTATATTTTATGAGGTAGATTCAAGCCCACTTCAACAAATGATACATGCTAAGAACCTTATGTAATGTATTTAAAGTACATGCTACTTAAAAAAATTTTTTTCAGGCTGACTACTCTTGAACTTAAACTTTGCTCTTCATTTAAACATACAGAAGATTTAACTTAGTCGCTGGCTATTCATACATAACTATCCAAAGCAGAAACATTAACTTATCTTGTACATTTTCTTCCAACTCTTTTTAAATTTTACTTACAGAAATTAAAGAGATTCTTCTTATCCCATTCTACATATTAATATGCAGCTCAATATTAAAAAAACAAACAACCCAATCCAAAAATGGGCAGAACACTTAAATAGACATTTCTCCAAAGAAGATATACAGATGGCCAAGAGGCACAGGAAAAGATGCTCAACATCACTAATTATTAGAGAAATGCAAATCAAAACTACAATGAGGTATCACCTCACACCAGTTACAATGGGCATCATCAGAAAATCTACAAACAACAAATGCTGGAGAGGGTGTGGAGAAAAGGGAACCCTCTTGCACTCTTGTTGGGAATGTAAATTGATACAGCCACTATGGAGAACAGTATGGAGGTTCCTTAAAAAACTAAAAATAGTATTACCATATAACCCAGCAGTCCCACTACTGGTCATATACCCAGAGCAAACCATAATTCAAAAAGACACACGCACCCCAATGTTCATTGCAGCACTATTTACAATAGCCAGGTCATGGAAGCAACCTAAATGCCCATCGACAGACAAATGGATAAAGAAGATGTGGTACATATATACAATGGAATATTACTCAGCCATAAAAAGGAACGAAATTGGGTCATTTGTAGAGACGTGGATGCATCTAGAGACTGTCATACAGAGTGAAGTAAGTCAGAAAGAAAAACAAATATCGTATATTAACGCATATATGTGGAAACCCAGATGAACTGGTTTGCAGGGCAGAAATTGAGACACAGAAGTAGAGAAAACACGTATGGACACCAAGGGGGGAAAGTGGCAGGGGATGGGAGTGGTGGTGGGATGAATTGGGAGACTGGGATTGACATGTATACATTGATGTGTATAAAATGGATGACTAATAAGAACCTGCTGTATAAAAAAATAAATATAGGGCTTCCCTGGTGGCACAGTGGTTGAGAGTCTGCCTGACGATGCAGGGGACATGGGTTCGTGCCCCGGTCCGGGAAGATCCCGCATGGCGCGGAGCAGCTGGGCCCGTGAGCCATGGCCGCTGAGCCTGCGCGTCCGGAGCCTGTGCTCCGCAGTGGGAGAGGCCACAACCGTGAGGGGCCCGCGTACTGCAAATAAATAAATAAATAAATAAATAAAATTTTAAAAGACACCATTACAATATTTTTAAATATTTAATTTAATCCAGCTGACAGTATTTTGAGACCTGTAAGCTTTTGCTTACTGTTGGATTATCAATGAGCTTTGTGTGAATGACAATCACAAATTCTGAATGTCGTCACAAAAACAGTTCTATTATTTTAGTAATTTTTCCCTTCCAGGAACCATTGCCCAAGAATTACGACCTGTTTCTTCCACCAGAGTTTTGTGATTACATTTTCCTAGGCTTTGAACATTATTAACAATGTGCATGTTTAAGTACATATACATTGTTTGAGCTCTGTCATTGCAGATTTGAATACATTTAATTACTGATTTCAGTCGCTTGGAAGGTTGTTAAACAAAAACTGTTATTATCTTTTATTTTAGGTTTATCATTCTTATGCAACACACTGCTATTCAGGCATTTCTCCGATATTATACACACCTATCTATTTATATAATCATTTCCTAATTTTGTGCAAGTGAATAATGAATTCTACATCCCCAGGATGTTTAAGTAGAGTTTGAAGAACCAAATAAATACTGAAATAATCCCCCTTATTACATACTATCTATGTATACGTTTCTGACTGCTGATATCACTAAAAATTGTATCCATGCACTTATCTGTGTTTGATTCAAAACATTTCTGCCTGGTAGAAGGATATAGTTCGTCTGAGTTTTGATAGCTTAATATATTTGTCAAATAGCACTGGCAATCTCTGAATGTCTGTTGTGAATATGTTCATCTAATATGATAAAAATGATCCAGAACCTTGCAAAGGCATAAAATGAGCTACATGACAGCTATTACTGAAGATTCCAAGACCTAGAAATATTTATAATTATCATTTTTACAACTTAAGATAACCTCTTTGTGGTAGAAGAGTTAATGCCAGTTATAGAATGCCTTAAGAAAGACTTTACTTTGATTTCTGTATCAAATAAAAGCACTATTAATATCTCAGAAATAGCTTTTTCAAGTATACACATAATGCCTAAATCATGCAGTCTAATCGCAAGCATAATTCAGGAAATTCAGTTAATGCAGCCACTGCTTTGGAAGGTACAGGTCAATTAATTGTTCCTTAAATATATTGGCTAAAGTTCAGTAATCCAGAGAGAATAGCTTCCTCCCCTTAAAAATTAGCATAAATCTGTAAGCCTCAGGTATACAGAGAAATATAATAAGAATAATATATTTCTATTATAATAGGAAGTAATGCCAAGAGAGAAAGATAGAATTGCTAAAATATACATCAGTTCTCTCTCAACTCGGTTTCAAATATTTCTCTTATGACTTCTTCCTGGAGACCCAGATCCACATAGAGTCATTCACTCTCTTTGGTGGGTCTATCTCTCAAAATTCATTCTTGTAATTTGAATCCACCCTTACGTATCCCTGTCTGAACCTCCCATTTCCTCTTAGCTCAATGTTAAACCAGAAACATATACTCACATTTAAAGCAAGATTAGAATCATCAAATAAAAATCCAACATTTTGCAATAGAAAAGGGGCCTGGAAAGTTTGAGTTGCCTAAGACAGTTAAGACAAAATCAAGACTTATAGACTAGTGTTCTTTCCATTCAATCACACATGAACTTTGCTAATGGTGACTGTCAAAATGTGCTTTCCTTCAGGACCTTTGGGCTGTTTTTATCTTACAAAGGTCCTCTGGAATCTAGCACATTTTTAGCAAAAAATGTCATTCATATCACACTACATAAGGCTTTGCTTATTCCAACCACATGTCATAGCAGTTGCAGCCCCATGAAGTCTATGATAATCATTTTAAACACATAAAATGGTATATATTTGACTGCACATAAAATCAATTTTATTGAAATGCAGTTATTAAAACATAAATATGATATGGTAATACATGCTCTTATATAAACTAAGAATTTACGATATTGGCCAAGTGTGAAGTATATGGTTAGCTTGAATTAGAACATTATACTATAGAGTAGTCTTTCCCTTATCTCCTTCTACATATTGATCAAACAACAATTGAAGTTAGGGAACACTAGAAAGCAATAAGAAAATGCAACTTTATTTAAAATCACTTGAAAAAAAATGACCAGATATCTTTGAGGGTTTTTGCATATATTTTGCAGTCCTAAAATATATATATATATTTTAAATTAATTAACTTATTTATTTATTTTTGGCTGCATTGGGTCTTCGTTGCTTTGCACAGGCTTTCCCTAGTTGCAGCAAGCAGGGACTACTCTTTGTTGAGGTAAGCAGGCTTCTCATTGCAGTGGCTTCTCTTGTTGCGGAGCTTAGGCTCTCGGCACGCGGGCTTCAGTAGTTGTGGCACGTGGGCTCAGTAGTTGTGGCTCTCGGGCTCTAGAGTGCAGGCTCAGTAGTTGTGGCACACAGGCTTGCTTGCTCCGTGGCATGTGGGATCTTCCCAGACCAGGGCATGAACCCCTGTCCCCTGCATTGGCAGGTGGATTCTTAACCACTGCGTCACCAGGGAAGTCCCAAAATTATATTTAAATTTAATTAAGTTCCAATTATTTAATCAAACTTAAATTTTACTTAAATCGTTCTGTCTAATCATCAGTTTGACAAATGGCTAATTTTCCTAAAAAGAAATACCTTTTAAATGTTTTGGATTTTTAAAAAGTCATTCACTGGGATGTCTTTTAAAAAGTAAAATTTAAGTAATTAAATTTTTGACTACAAGATCATACAAATTGCACACTATAGTAGTGTGACTGAAAGCAAATAAAATTGAAAAAAATCCAAATATACAACAATCTTCACATTCATTAAATGGTAAAAAATGTGATACATATAAAAATTTAAATTATCCTCAAACGGTTTTAACAAAAGCCCAAAGGATACCTGAACAAATATTAAAACATTAAAAAGTGATTGAATATAGGTGAAATGTCATTAGATATCCTAGCCAAACACAGCATCAGGATAAATAATGGTTGAGTACACTGGTATCAAGTCACCATTTTCTGTCAGCTGGATTTGGGTGATTGTGCTACAAACAATTTATGGCCTAGGATACCTTCATTTTCTCACCAAATCTTCAACTTCTTGGTCAGAGGCATCACTTCCATACAGTGGTCCTTGATTCCACCAGACTGAAGTAATGATTTTTTCCCTCCTCTATTGTCAATTTCACTTTAGATACATAAGGTTGTCAAACATATCATGTAGGTGAGCAAAATTTGCCACCCCAAAATGTGTCTCTTTGGCATAAGGATTAATTTAGCCTCATTATTTTTAAGGCCCAAAAGATTCAGGAAGAACCTTTAACTTTCCTCTTAAATGCCTAAAAGAATATAAAAAGAGGATATGTTCCAGGAAGGAAGCTATCGCCATAGGTAACTTCAGTATAAACTAGGTGTGGTAGACCGGGAAGAACCTAGCAAAGTCTGTTAAGCCTGTTTGTTGTTCCTCTCTGCGTCACATTGTCTCTGCAAGGTGCAACAAATATTTGATTACCAAACATTTGCTTTTCTGTCTCCTTGTCAATTGCGTTCCTCCCCTTTGAAGTCCCAAACCACTACTCCCAAAACCATTTTTGTATTTAGCTGAAGACAGCATTTAAGGTGAGGGTTTCAGTCATTTTGGTGAGTTGCTCAGTTTTCGTGGGTCTCTCCAATGTATATGTTATTAAACTTCTGCTTGATTTTCCCCTGTTAGTCTGTCTCACATCAACTTAATTCCTAGACCAGTCAGAGGAACCTAGAAGAGTAGAGGAAAATCTCTTCCTTTCTGACAATCACATTGGAACAGTGAGATATCATCTAGTGTATGAATATGTAAATATGTGAATGTCACTCAATTTATGAACCAACAGATTTTAATGTTTTATAGTATATCTAACTTGAATCAAGCTATGACACAGTTACAAATCATTAACCACATTTTAGAAGGAGGAAGAGGATGATGACACTCTGAATTCCATTTTGATGATGTCCTGCATACTTTATTTCAATCCTATTCTATACCTATTACATACAGTGCATAGCATACTGCACTAAAGGGCAAAGACTGCAACAGCATTCTTTGTGATTATAGTGATTATTGCCATAGGTCAATTTACCCATTTACCATTCACAGAAAACTCAACTATATCGTTTTAAGCAATTCCTTCTGCTGGTAACATTTAAATGTACTTTGTTTATCCAAATGATAAATTCAGCTATATAAATGACTTGGGTACACCTGGATGGCACTACTAAATGATAATTAGTGCCTAAGTTTTAAGTATCTTCCTTCCCTATACACATCATCTGGTTATTGATTTGTCTGGAAATAAAATCAACGTAAATTGCTAGATTTCATCTATAAAAGAATATTGTCAACTTGCCTTACAACCTTTGTAGATATCTCTCCTCATGTGCATAGAAAGCATTAGGAACACCTGTTCGTAAGATCTGAAACTCAGGCTACTGTGGCGTTTTCATTCAAAGACCAAAGACCAACATTTCTGATCTAATAAGTCTTGAATTTATTGTCCCTTCAAGCCATTTGAAGAATGAGCCATGTTCTATTTGAAAGCCCACCCATAAGCCATTCTTTTTATTTGCTCAGTGGCTTGCATTTGTGAACTTTCTTGAAGTTTGATGGTAGGTGTAATTCTAAGACTTTAAATCTGCCACTGGCCTTTAAATAAAGATCACTGTTTAGTGAATAAATTCCTTTCACTAAAAATTGCCCAGAAAGGGGGAGGCTTTTTCTATTGCTAAATATGATCGAAAGAAAGACAGCTGAGAAAGAAAGGACATTGCCTAATAGATTGATGGATTTCAATCTCAATCACAAGTGGAGCAACCATTAAACTTTTTGAATCTTTTTTAAAAATGAGGATGTCAGCTCAAATAACCTTTAAATTTCTAGTCAAATTAACATTTTACCAGGAACTTCATGAGACAGAAGTTATATCTGTGACTAAATCTGACAGACTTTATGAGATTCAAATAAAAGAAATAATTTTATTCTTGCCTTTACAAAAACTTCTTTTCTACCCTTTTCTTCAATGAGTATCTCACTTTGTCATTGGCATCAGCAGTCCAAATATCAACATTATTAATATGTCAATTACTTTCTGTATGAATTTTGAAGGCTCATTACCTTTTGATCAAATGCTTTCTAATTTATTCTTTTGATTGATGTTCAAAGTATACCAAATATATATACAGGAATTGTGATATAAAGGCATGTCTTTTCTTTATTTGTTTCCTCTCCTTCATTGAGCAGTCATTGAACTTTGACATCTGTAACTTGCTAATAACTTCAGGCCCTAGTTACCTTGCCTGTGAAATATCTGAGAGGAAAAAGGTAAATTAGATCCCAGTAGAGACACTCGGCATACCCAGCAGCAATACACTTTTACTCAGATCTCAACTAAAACAATAGTCAGCACTTAATGAATTGATATCACATTTTATGTCTTTCCAGACATTACTTGATGTTTCCTTGTTTGCTGGTTCTTTTAGAGATTTCCCTGGTTGATAATATTTTTGTGTTGCTACCAAGCCTAATTTGGCTTTTAGCAGAGCCTTTGAATTTTTTATAATAAAGTCATTTACAGATGCCAGTAGATAAATTAGCACCACAAATGCAGCTAAATCGCATAATTGCACCAACTGATTTTGTGTTAGCTTTCAAGATATATAGATACCTGGTGGCATCTCTGTCAAGTTTATAGATGCTCAACAGAGTGATATCACCTTGCCATAGCATTTAAATATATGTGAAGCCTAACACACACACACACGCACACGCACACACACACACACACATTGATTCTTAAGGGGATATCTAACCATATGATTCTATTAGAAATAGATGCCATAATTGACCTTGCTTCTTTTTTAATTAATTAATTAATTAATTTTGGGCTGCGTTTGGGTCTTCGTTGCTGTGCATGGGGTTTCTCTAGTTGCGGCAAAGGGGGGCTACTCTTCGTTGCTGTGCATGGGTTTCTTATTGTGGTGGCTTCTCTTGTGGTGGAGCACGGGCTCTAGGTGGGTGGGCTTCAGTAGTTGTGGCCTGCGGGCTTCAGTAGTTGTGGTGCATGGGCTTAGTTGCTCTGTGGCATGTGAGATCTTCCCAGACCAGGGATCAAACCTGTGTCCCCTGTACTGGCAGGCGGATTCTTAACCACTCCTGCCACCAGGGAAGTCCTGACCTTGACTTCTTTTTCTTTGAATTATCAAGTGAAATTAACTTACATTTTCATTTCCTACACATATTTTTAATCTCCCCCAAGAGATCTATACTTCTCAGTATAAATAGAATTTTAGAGGATTAATGTGACCATTGCAGAATCTCTCCAAATTAAGCCAAAGTACACAGTGATTTTTTCATTTTATATCTTGATTCCAAACACTTGGGCAATTGTATACAATATACTCCAAGATGGTAGCACTAGAATGGTATGGCTGGTCATTGGAAATGATCACATTTGAAAACTCTTGATTGGAAATGCTCACAATTGAAATCTCTTGAGAATAAAGAAAAATTTAATTCATGGTCCCTCTTATGTAGAGAAAATCATATTATTAGTACTTCTCATACTGGCTTGCCTTTGGGTCTACCTATACTAAATAATCTTAAAGTGTTTGAATCTAGCTTCTAGAGTGCTTTTAAGTCATAGAATCACATTCCTTCAGACTGAAATAAAACTATTTAGGGAGTTAAAGTGTCATTTGTTTAGAAAAGAATAGCACAGAAAAATGAAATAGATGGAAATATACTAGAAAAATAAGCTCTATGCTTAATGTTTAAATATATGTTTTTTTGTCATGAAATTCCTCTTAAAGTTAACTTAATTTCTTACTAGTCTAGAAATAGTATATATGGCAGAAAGATGGAAACCTTAGAGTCATGTCAACTTAGGTTTGATTTCCAACTTTAATATTTTCTTGACCTTACCTTTCAGATTCTCAATTTTCTCATCAATAAGATTGTGATAAGAATACATACTCATCTTATATGATTATTGTGAAAATTAGAGTCACAAATGATGTTTGGGACAAATAAGTACATATAAGTGGTGCCATTTTCTGTTCCTGAACAAACAAGTCATGTGTAGTTGAGTCTGTGCTGTTCTCCCTAATTTCCCCTTCAGGATTGAAGGAGGTATTCTCCCAGCTACCGGAAGTGCTTCTGACTGACAGTCCTCGACTTTAGTCTTCAGCTAAAGTAAGCCAATTAGCCCAAGGTCAAGCTCCCTTCCAAATGACAGCCTACACGTAGCAATTGGTTGATGGAAACTTTATAATTCTTAGTCATCTCCCTCCGAATCAGGCAACTCTGAAGGGCTTTATCGGCTTCATTCCATGCATGGAGTTGCCTCAGCCCACATTCTAACTGTGGTGGAACCCATCTTACCTCATTCCCATACCTGCTTCCTTTATTCTCCTTACAGTTGCTCATCCTAAGAGTATTCCTCCAAAAAATTTCAGCTGATTTCCATCTGAGTTGGCTGTCCAGAGAATGTGAGATCTACATCTTGTTGCAAAGTCTACTTTTTATATTTTATATTAGATTTCTTCTGGTTAGAGTTTTTTTTTTTTTCTTTTGCGGGACGTGGGCCTCTCACTGCTGTGGCCTCTCCCATTGTGGAGCACAGGCTCTGGACGCGCAGGCTCAGCAGCCATGGATCACGGACCTAGCTGCTCCGCGGCATGTGGGATCTTCCCGGACTGGGACACGAACCCGTGTCCCCTGCATCGGCAGGCGGGCTCTCAACCACTGCGCCACCAGGGAAGCCCTGGTTAGAGTTTTTATGGGTGTCTTTCTATAATTTTATTTTTAACCTTACTACATTATAATATTTAAGAAGTGTGTCTAGTAAGCAGCATATAAATATCTTTTTATCCAGTCTGACAATCTTTATTTATCCATTAATGTATTCAGTCCATTTACATTTCAGATAATCACTGATGCATTTAGTTTGACAACTGTCTTCTTACTATTTGTTTTTATTTGTTTTACCAGGTTTTTAAAATTTGTTTTTATTATTTTTTCATTTTTCTCTTGGGTTGTTTTATTTATTATTTATTTTTCCATTCTATGAATTTGCTAATTAAATACTGTTTTCCTGTTTTGACATTCCTCACTTTTAATCAATGTAAAATAGTCTTTTTGCATCTTATACAATACAAGGCACTTAAAACACTTTTTTTTTCTAAAGGTTACTCAAATAGGCTTTACTTCAGGGATTTAAAAAATTTTTTTTCTATTAAAGTATAGTTGATTTACAATGCTGTGTTAGTTTCAGGTGTACAGCAAAGTGATTCAGTTTTATATATATGTAATATATATGTTATATATATATATATGTTCTTTTTCAGGTTCTTTTTCATTATAGGTTATTACAAGTTATAGAGTATAGTTCCCTGTGCTATACAGCAGGTCCTTGTTGTTTATCTATTTTATATATAGTAGTGTGTATCTGTTAATCCCAAACTCCTAATTTATCCCCCCCATTCCCCCTTAGTAACCATAAGTTTGTTTTCTATGTCTGTGGGAACTTACAATACTTTAAATCTAATCCTCTCCCTCTTGCTTTTGTGATCTTATTCATATATATGTTACTTCTACATACTTTTAAACCTCAAAAATAACTGTTATTCTCATTTTATAGAGTCAATTCTCCTTTGTATTTATCCATACATATATTGTTCCCTTTGTTCTTCATTCCTGCCTTCATTTACATGTTTCCATTTGGAATCAATGTTTATCTGCCTGAAGAACTCCTTATTAGGTGATTTCTCTTAACTAATCTTCTTAGTTTTTTGTTTTTGAAGGTTCTTTTTCAGCTTTTGTTTCTTGGGTTTTTTTGAACATCATTTTTGTTGGATATAGAATCAAAGATGGGCAGTTATTTCCTTTTATCCTTTAAAAATATCCATTTCATTACATTTTGGGTTCCCTCATTTCTGTTTACAAGTCAGTTACCATTCTCAATCTTGTTCCTTTAAAAATAGTCTGTCTTTCCCCTCCACCCCGCTTCTGACTGCATTTAAGATTTTCTCTTCATTGTGATTTTCAGTAATTTTACTATCAGGTGCCTCAGCATAGCCTTATTCAAATTTATCTTGATTGGGGTTCATACTTCTTTCTTCCTTCTTAAATTATGCATTATATATATACTTTTTAAATTCTCATACATTATCTCTTCAGATATTGCCTCTTCCCCATGTATTTTTCTTCTCCACCTGAGAATCTCAGCATATGTATGTTTGGCCTATTCTTTAGGTCTGGTATGTCTCTTACAGTCTCATCTGTACTTTCAATTCTTCTTTTGTCTTCTCTGTTAACCCTCCATATTTTAATCTCTTAAAATATGAATGATATTTATATTTAAGTTATTTTCTGTTAACTCCAAAACCTAGACCTCCCTCCTGTGAATCTGTTTAAGTTATGTGGATTGTTTTCTGCTTGTTTAAGTGTGTTTTTTTTGACTGTCTGATTATTTTTATTGAAGTCTGAATATTGTAAGCTGTAGAGATAATTTAAGACTCCATATATTACCTTTTTTGCGTAGAGAATTTACTTTTCCACCCAATAGGAAGTTAGTGTAAGGAACATCATTTTAATCCATTTAAGATTTAGCTAATTTGAAACTCCGTGTTAGTATTTTTCTATACCCTTTTCCTAAAGTATAGCCTTTGAGGGTCAAACTGAAAGCTTGGGGTGTTTACTCATTCTTCTTGGGTCTTGAACTGTAATTTTTTGTCTCCCTGTCCCCTTTACCATGTAAATCTCTGCTCAACTTCTTTGCTTCTCAGCCTCTAAGGTACAGCTTGGTAAAGGCAAATGCCATAAAGGAAAAAGAGGCACAGAATGTCAGGGTCATTTCTCTGAATTTCCCTTCTAGCTAGGATCTTGGTCCTTCAAGTCTTGACTAAGTTGGTAGTTTTCCAAAGTCTTCCAAGCGATTGTTTTCTTCTGTTTTGATTTCATAAAATTTTCTAAATGTTTTCAGCAGGAGGAATGAGGTGATCTACCACACAGACAGAAGTAGAAGTTTCAGACTTAACTCATTTTTACCCCCAGCACCTAGTAAAACGCTTCATGTTTCAGTGGTAATTCAGTCAATATTTGTTACATAATTTAAGGCAAGAAATAGCATTTTGCTTTAAGAGAAAAGATAGTAATTTAGTTTTATTTTTGCCTAAGTTATTAAAGATATAATGATCAGGTATATATAAGGCTGGTATGAAAATCAGAGGCTAGATTTTAAAGGGCTTTCCATGTGTTTGAACATTACTTTGAAAGTAATGGAAAGCATTGATTTTCTTTCTTCTATACATTGCAGTGGAATAATCAATTATACATTCTTCAGTCAACAATCATTTAATTTGGGCCCATGATGTACTGTGCATTATGTCAAAGTATAAGTTAGAACCATAAATAGGATGTTAGTTCTATCTTTAAGAATCTTAGAGTATATAAAATAATATAGGGGATAAGGAGTTTGATTTGCATACTAAGAAGTTCAACAATTTTGTGTATTGGAGTTCTTAATTGCTTGCATTTAGTGATAGTGATCCTGGTTGATATAAGACAATTGTGATTTATTAAAACAATATTGAATAACTCATAGATTCTCTAGTAGATCAGGGAATCAGCCTTGCTAATCAGCAAGAATTATTTTCTATGTCACACTCCATTACTGGTCTGGTAAAGACTCACATCTCTCCTGGCCTCTTTCTTACAAAGACACTTGTAATTACATTTAAGGCCCACCCGGATAATCCAAGATAATCTTCCCATCTCAAGATCCTTAATCACATCTGCAAAAACCTTTTCTCCATATATATATACATGGAAATGGTAATATTTACAGGTTCAAGATTAGTACCTCATATCTTTGGATGGCCATTATTCAGCCTACTACAAACATTGCCCCAGGATAAATGCAGAAGCAGATATCAGAATGGGACTCTCTTCTATTAAGCCACAAATTAAAGAGATAAAAAAAAATTAAAACAGTGCTGTTTTCAATATTTTTTATTTGGAAAATATAACTATTTTTAATTAAAGTATATTGTTGAGATTAATGTGTTTTATATACAGCAGCACTGTTTTCACTATTTTTTATTTGGAAAATAGAACTATTTTCTAATTAAAGTATTTTGTTGAAATTAACATGTTTTATACTTATTATTATTTTAAGTGAATTAATAAATAAATATTTTAATGGTTTAGTATTAATAGATATAACCTGCAGAAACAAAAAAGATTTTTAAGATCCTCAATAATTTAAAAGGTTAACCAAAAAAAAACACAACAAAGTGAGAACTTCTGCATTATCAGTACTTAGGTAGGAGTAAACTAAGAAAAAGTGAGTTCCTAGGAGCCAAGTTGTATGTTTTTCCATTGCTGTTTAATATGTGCTTTGGATGGTATCTGAAGTCCAAAATATTAAACCACTATCGTTTACTATGAGGCTTTTATATATAATGTTTAAATAGGAAAACTAAATGAATATTCTAAATATCCTTGAAACCGAATTCCTTGAGTAGCTTTAACAATTTCTCCAAGGATATTATGGATTTTCCTTTGAAAGCTCCCGTATTATCTACTAGGCAACTTTCAATCTCAAAGTTGTCTAGTAACATGCTTCTTAACTGCTGCGTGCCTTTTAAATCACAACATCTTTAATTCTCTACCAAGGGAGCCAGCAATACCCTCCTGAGGCTACCAATGATATCCTTGAAATTTCTTCTTAAATTCAAGAGTATTTTGTGGATTTTCTAAAGGAGTTGTAAAAATGTGTAAATGTGAGAGTTTTCTCATTCAAACCCATGTCCTTCGTGTCCTGCAGAAAAAGTTCTGAAAATTGCTGTGACATTATAGAGATCTCCTTTGTATTAGTCAGGATTTTTAGTGGGATTATACGTATCTATGTTCTTAGCCAGTGGACTATCACTTAACAAGGTGTGTGCTTAATTTATCTCTGAATAAAACACGTTAAACCAAGAGCTTAGTCTTTAGAGTTAAAGAGACCTTGATTCAAATCCTATATGAGCCATTTCCCAATTGTGAGCCCTAGTGAAATCGCTCAACTCTGCAGCTTAATTTCCTCTACCGTAAAATAGGGATAACAGCATCTATCTAAGGGGTTTGTGTAAAAATTAAGGAAGATACCATGAGTAAATCAGTTGTTCAATTAAGAAAGCCTCTCGTTACTATACTAAGAATTTTTTTTCCATTCTCTTCTTCCAGTTCCATATATGTGTCTATTTCTCAGTCCATCAATGTTTGGTCAATGTCTTAGAGAAAAAAGAAGTAACTTCTCGGTCTTTTCAGAAGTTAGTATTTCCGACCCAATTTATAGCCTGGGTTAAGACCAAAATAGGAAGGGGATACATTTTATTTCCCTGTAAGTAAATGATTTCCTTCTACCTTCTTGGTTTTCATGCTTATCTCACTCGTTAATTGCCTTGCCCATGGCTCCTGGTCTGCTGCTTCAGTTTACCCATCTTTGAACACTAAACACAAAAACCTTAGTTTAAGACACACATTCACCTAAGTATGACATGCATTTTGCCAACACTGCTGAAGAGTGAGGAGTGTTTTTTTCCCAACAGATTCATTACAACACACACACATATATATAGACCCCTAAACATTAGAGGGCAATTTGTGGGAGAGAGTACTTTGATTTTATTTTTCTGTGCTGTAGAGTACTCTTAGCTTTTGGATTGAAGAGAGGTTTCAGCCGAGGCTACCAAGGAGTAGATGCCAAAAATCTTCTCTAGACCATAAATTCATTAATAGCAGAGGATAGGCCTTCATAATTTCAGTAAACTTCAAGAAGTGATTGTTGGGTAAAAATACAGGCTTAATAGGGGATTGCTTAGCCCTAAGGATTTCCATTCATCAGGAAAATTATTAAAGATTATGTTATAATATTAAATAACTGATCAATTAATAAAAATCAGGGCCATCTCATATCACATGTAGATCTTTTCTTCCAAGGAGTGTCCTGAGCATAAGATATTCTTGTACATATTTTTCTGATGCAAACATGGGAATTCTCTGGAACTTCTGAGGTTACTGGATTCATATTCCAAGCTGATTTATGCTGTCATATATGGATGCTAATGGATACTTTTGTTAACTCTCCCAGGTTATATTCGTGTGGTAAAGGGATTTTTAATATATTAACTGAAAAAAGTGAATTATCCAGAACTTCCAGATACCTTTTCAAAAATGTAGAACAAATTGTAGGGGTAGAAGGATTTTAGAGTCTTTAAAAACATATAATATAGGTAATAACCAAATGCTAATATTGTTATTGCTAAAGGGTTCATAAATAAATGGTTTAAATAATGATTAACATTTATAAATTTAGAATATTGAAGCCAAGAAAATGAAAAGAATATTAACACTAAAAATGTAGCTAAATATCCATTTTCCTATCTATCAAACCATCTATCATCCATTCATTTACACATCCTCACATTCAGTGAACTTTGTTTCGTGTGGATAAATGTAAGAAATTAGACAAGACTTCAGCCTCCAGACAGCAAGAAACTGAAGTACTCAGCCTAACAGTCTACAATGAGCTAAATGTAGGCAACAGCTATGTGAGCTTGGAAACAAATTCTTCCTCAGTTGAGCCTTTGGATAAGAAGTCAGTCCTGACCAGTACTTTCCCACCTTTCAGGGAACAAAACTAATCTGTGATTCCTTGTCCACAGTTATTGTGAGATACAAAAGTATGTTCTTTTAAGTGTCTAAGTTTATGGTAATTTGTTACACAGTAATAGATAACTCTTAAGGATTTTGACCTATTTCAATTTTTTATAGATACACATTCTTGCAGTAATAAGAGGCCCTAGTGTTCATCAAATTTGAACCCACTAGTTCACATTTTATGTCTAGTATCTGTTCTTTAACTCAGGTTGAAATATTCTGCAGTGAATTATGTATAATTTAGAGCAAATACAACCAAATAACATTTTAACTGTTAGACATACAACCAAGGATATCACTAAGTAATTTAATGGGAAATAATATATTTATGAGAATAGTTCTACTAAATGTCACTGGCTTTTGAAAAATATTAGTTAAAAATAGTGTCCTTTAGTAGCCATGCACAATATTACCATGTACCACTGGGCTCCTTATCTTGATCAATTTATGGGGAATTCTTGTATAACATTTAAGGCAAAATGCTCTTTGTTTTCATCTGAGTATTCATTAAATTAGTCTTTCTTTCTCAGGAAATGTTTGATTTGTGTTTAAATCTGTTCTTGGATGCTGGGAAGAAAAGCAAGAGTAGTGTGACAGTGTTTTGTGAACAATATATGTTTGACAGCATGCACCATGATTCATCTAAAATGAAAGTTGTTAGAATCTTGAAGTCAGTAATCAAAGTTCAATTGCATTTTCCTTAGGAAAAATTTTCAGTAATAATAAAAATTGTTTAGAAATAAAAATATCAAAGAAATAAAATTTCTATTTCAACATGTTTTGGAAATGCAGTCCACATAATGATACCACTATTAAACTCTGAAGTTTAAGGTTTCTATTGTCCAAGCCAGTTAATATTTTCCTGTTGAGGTAATATTGTTACATTATTTTTTTCCAACTTAGGAAACTGTTATTTAAAGAATACAGCAAAGGAGGAGGAGGGTTTAAGATGACATAGGAAGATTCTGAACTCACCTCCTCCCATGGACACAACAAACCTACAGTTACCTATTCAATAATTTCCTTGGAAAGGAATTTGGAAACTGGATGAACAGAGCCTCCAAAACAAAGGGTAAAATGACAACAATGAGACAGGTAAGAGAGGCAGAGATATAGTCTCACCAGGGAACAAACTGTACCCCAGCTGTTGTGATGCACAATCAAATTCAAGCTCCACTCCAATCCCTAGATCTTGCACCAGAGAGACAGGTACCCAAAACAACCGATTTTGAAAACAAATGGGGAAAACTATAGAATTATAGGAAATGGAAAGCCCACTCTTGAAGGGCTTTCACACAGATTCACTTAACACAAAAACCAGCACACTTACTAATCTCAAAGCATTTGCCAGATGCAGGGACCGGTTGGGCTGCTCCCTGGAAACTGAGACACCGGCAGGAACCATTTTTATGACATCAGGCTACCTTGTTAATGCTCGTGCTGGTAGGCACCATTTTGGAATTCTTCCTCTAACTTCTTAATGTCAGTGAGGCATAGTAGGGGACTTTAATATACCATTGACATCAACGGATAGATCATTCAGAAAGAAAATCAACAAGGATACAGTGAACTTAAATGACATATTACACCAAACAGACAACAGATATATATTTCAGGAATTTGTATTTTCAAATACAATTCTTGTATTTCAAGAATTCCATTGAAATACATCAGAATACATATTATTCTCACGTGCACGTGAAACATTCTCTATGATAGATATATTTTAGTTACAAAGCAAGTCTTAATAAATTCAAGAAGATTAAAATCATATCAAGCAATTTTATGACCAAAATGGTATGAAACTAGAAACCAATCTCAAGGAAAAAATGGCAAAAACATTAACATTAAACAGCATGCTGCTGAACAGCAAATGGGTCATTGGAGATACCAAAGGAGAAATCAAAAAATACCTAGACAAGTGAAAAACAGAAATAAAACATTCCAAAATCTCTGGAATGTAGCAAAAGTGGTTCTAAGAGGGAAGTTCATACCAATATAGGCCTACCTGAAGACAAGAAAAATCCCAAATAAACAACCTAACTTTAATGCTAAAGGAATTAGAAAAATAAGAACAAACAAAGCCCTGTTTAGTAGAAGGAAAGAAATAATAAAGATCAGAGCAGAAATAAATGAAATGGAGATGAAAAAACAATAGGAAAGATCAATGAGATGAAGAACTTGTGCTTTGAAAAGATTAACAAAATTAGCAAACCTTTAGTTAGACTAACAAAAAGAGAGGACTCAAATAAAATCAGAATGAATGAGAAGTTACAACAGATACCACAGAAACACAAAGAATCATAAGAGACTATTATGAACAATTATACGCCAACAAATGGACAAACTATAAGAATGGATAAATTCCTAGAAACATACAATCTTCTAAGACTGAATCATGAAGAAATAGAAAATCTGAATAGACCAATACTAGTAAGGAGATTGAAACAGTAATCAATAAAATCTCCTAACAAGCAAAACTCTAGGACCAGATGGCTTCACTGGCAAATTCTATGATAAATTCAAAGAATATTTAGTATCTGTTCTTCTCAAATTGTTTCAAAGAATTGAAAAAGAGGGAAACCTTCCAAATACATTTATTAATCTAGCATTACTCTGATACCAAAACCAGGTGAAAACACCACACAAAAAAGAAAATTACAGGCCAGTATCACTAATGAACACAGATGCAGAAATCCTCAACAAAATATTAGCAAACCAAATCCAACAATACATTAAAAGGATCATACACCACGATTGAGTGCGTTTTATTCCAGAGATACAAGGATGGTTCAACAATTGCAAGTCAATCAACATGATACATCCCACTAAAAAAATCAAGGGTAAAAATTATATGATCATCTCAAAAAATGCAGAAAAAACTTTTGACAAAATTTGACATCCATTTATGATGTAAACTCTCAACAAAGTGGGTATAGAGGGAAACACCTCAACATAGTAAAGGCCATATATGACAAACCCACAGCTAATATCATATATACAGAGATCTGTGGTTTTCTGTACAGTAATACTGGGCTCTAAAAAAACAAATTAATAAAAACAATCCCATATACAATTGCATAAAAAAGAAAAAAATACCAAGGAATAATTTTAACCACAGAGGGGAAAGAACTGTACACTGAAGACTACAAGACACTGAAGGAGACACAAATAAATGGAAAGATATTCCATGTTTATTGATTGGACAAATTAACATTGTTAAAATGGCTGTACTGCACAAAACAATCTACAGATTCAATGCAATCCCTATCAAAATTCCAATAGCATATTTCACACAGCAAGAACAAATAATTCTAAAATTTGTATGGAGCCACAAACGATCCAAATAGCCAAAGCAGTCTTGAGAAAGAAGAGCAAAGCTGGAGGTATCACCCTCCCTGGTTTCAAACTACACTACAAAACTACAACAATCAAAGCAGTATGGTAATGGCACAAAACAGAAACACAGATGAATGGAGCAGAATTGAGAGCCCAGAAATAAACCCACACATGTATGGACAATTAACTTACCACAAAGGAGCTAAGAACATACACTGAAGAAAGGATAGTGTTTTCAATAAATGTTGTTGGAAAAACTGGACAGCCACATGCAAAAAAATGAAACTAGACCAGTATCTTACGTCATACACAAAATTAACTCAAAATAGATTAAGTACTTTAATGTAAAAAAAAAAAGTAAAATTCCTAGAAGAAAATTTAGGTAATAACATCATTGACATTGGTTTTAGCAATGTTTTTGTGGATTTGACTCCAAAGGCAAGGGAAACAAAAACAAAAATAAGCAAATGGGACTATATCAAACTAAAAAGTTTCTGCACAGTGAAGAAAACCATCATCAAAACAAAAAAGCAACCTCCTGAATGGGAGAAGATATTTGCAAATCATATAACCATTAAGCAATTAATATCCAAAATATATAAAGAACTCAAACAACTCAACAGTGAGAAAACAACCCTATTAAAAAATGTGCAGAAAGTTTGAATAGATATATTTCCAAAGACTTATAGATGACCAACAGGCACATGAAAAGATGTGCAACATCACTAATTATTAGGGAAATGAAAATCAAAATAGCAATGAGATGTCACCTCATACCTGTTAGAATGGCTATTATCAAAAAAGAGAAAAGGAAACCCTTTTACACTGTTAGTGGGACCATAATTCTTGCAGCCACTACGGCAAAAAAGTATGTAGATTCCTCAAAAAAATTAAGAATAGAACTACCATATGATCCAGTGCTTCCTCAACTGTGTATTTATCCAGAGAACACAAGAACACTGATTTGAAAAGATATATGCACCCCTATGTTCATTACAGCATTATTTACAATAGCCAAGATACGGAAACAACCTAAGTGCCCATCAATGGATGAATGAATAAAGAAGATGTGTACATGATGGAATACTACTCAGCCATGAAAACAAATTAAATCCTTCATTTGCAACAACATGAATGGACCTTGAAGGTATGCTAAGTGAAATATTTTAGACAGAAAAAGACAAATGCTATATGATCTCGCTCACGTGTGGAATCTAAGAAAGCCAAACAAACGAACAAAATAAAACAAAAACAAGCCGATACAGAGATCAGACTTGTGGTTACCAGAAGGGAAAGGGTTGGGGGTCTGCAAAGTGGGTGAAGAGGACCAACTCTGCAGTGATGGATGGTAACGAGGTTTGTGGCGGTGATCATTTGCAATGTATACAGATGTCCAGTTATAATGTTGAACACCTGTGATGTATATACTTTTTTTAAAACACAGCAAAGCAGATAAGGACATATTCTATTATCACACATATGTTTGTATGAAGCTAATTTTAATGGTCTCCATAGCTATCAGGGAAAACTGCTCCTCCACCCTATACTTTAGAGGCGTAATTCCAAAAGATCCAGCAGTGCTCTATTTCATCTTTTTCTTTAAAAGAATACTGTGTTCAAACCCTCAGCAATGCAAAGATATCCCTTACTGAAATAATGTTTAATTCTGAATAAACATGTTCTAGGTCTTTAATGGTAATTTATATAATTAATCCTCAAAATTAAATACTAAGTTATGGTTCAGTGCATTTTATCTTAATGAAAACATAATGATCTTAGGCCATACCTTTCTAGAAAAGTTTGAAACTTAAAATACTTTATTTTTATAACATGAATGGTCTTGGGTATCTTACTTCATGAACCTCAGCTGAGGTGTGCCCTTCTCTTTTCCCTGAATGTGGTTTACCCTTCCTAAGTTATTCAGTGCCTTCATCTCCTACCCCTAACCGCATTCCACTCCTTCTAAAACTCTGCTCTTAGAAAAAGAACTGAATTGTTTTCCCTCTCTGGAGAGAAGCTGTAAGTCTTATCCTAACTTCTCCAAACTGCTCTCTTTTCTAGTTGTGATTATCTCCAGGGCAAACTTGGTTCTAAGGCACTGAAACACAGAATTATCCTTCCCCACTTAAGAATGAATGGAAACTCCTCAAAGCAAACCTTTTCTTTCTCTTTCCTGACTATAACATCTGAGAAGCTTAAGGGTTTATCCAGTCATTCTAATTTATTGTTTGAGCAAGACTTTATACACATCACACACACACACACACACACACAGACACACACACACACACACACACAAATACCTGATTGTATTTTTTCTTAGTAAATTTCCCTAGAAATCTTTCATTTCTTTATTAGTTCACCCCTTTGATTGTATGATCATTTATGTACATAATTCCTCCCTAACCCAAACTCTTTTTCCATACACATGGAGAATATCTTACAGATTATATTTCTAGACATATAAATATGTTAGCTATCCATATTATACTTGTAATAAGAATTTTTACATGAAATGTGAAAGGAATTTTTCCTCATAAACAAAAATGATAATTTTAATATAAGCTATGGAAAATCAAATTTGAATAAAATAATATTTCTTTTTCATCTACCACCTAAAACTAAATACTGTATTCTGGTTCCCCCACTATGTTCTTCTTTCCAAGTGAAGAATAAACTAATGGTAAATGTGTACTAGTTGGAAGTTTCCACTTCTAAAACTCTAATTTTCTTGACAGAGATGTCCTATAGTCAGAAATTTGCTTGCAGTACATTTAATAAATTGAAATAGCAATTGCTTTTTCTTGATGTTCTGCCTGAAGCTCAACATGTAGATATGCATAATTCACTCCTAGCAGGAACTAAATTTTGGAACTATAAGAACAAGATGAGCAAACCTCAAATTTCTAACTGTAGTGAACAGGAAGATTGTTTTGAAAGAAAATATAGTAAGGAGGAAAAAAAATTTAAGCAAGTATGCTGCAGAAAATACATATGCTGGCTAAGTTTTGATGAATTGCTTTTTTCTCTGTGCAGTTTTTATTCTTATTGCAAATGAGGCTGTAGTTTTAAATTTCCTTATTTGTTAAGAAATGAAATTTTCTTTTCATCTTTTTCCCCTTCTTAATGTCTTTGAAATAGCTTCTCCTTTTATATACATTTACCAGCCAGGATACCTCATATGTCTCTTCTTTATACATATTAAACTTGCTGCTTCTCACTTTGGTCATTCCACTCTTCTCATATGAATATGTGCATATGCACACATGTTCACACATAGAAATGCATACGTATGCCCATAGGGAAAGTTACTAATATAACTTCTGTTGAATATGTTAAATGGTCATGAGAGGGAGGATAGAAATCCTTGAATTCATCAAAGATCTATGATCCAACAGAGTTGTTGCAATAAGAATGATAATATTGCATTTCCCAGAATTTTTGGACGGTTTCTAGCCTTGTCCTTGTATCCTAAGGACATGACCTACTGAGTTGGGTGAGTACTCAAATGCCACTAGACAATGCTACAAATTCATATAAAGGGTCATACTAGATACTTTTTTTCACTTTTATTGCTAATTTTTTAATTGAAAAACATAAAAGACAGCGAGATGTTCCAAAGGGAGCCTAGACTAAAATCTTGATGGGGGTAATAGGAAAAAGGAAGAGAACATGTATCCTATAAGTTGGAAAGCTTGCTCTTAACAGGTAACTAAGCAAATAAAGCTACACATGGTCCAGTAGAAGCTGGAAGGAAAGTGTAAATTGATCATAGCCATGGGAGCATTCTAAAGTTTTATAGCTATGCCCTCAGTGTAGTATCTCTGGCCACATGTAGCTATTTAAATCTATATTTAATAAAATAAATTAAATTAAAATTTTAGTTTTTCAATCATACAAGACAAATTTCAAGTGCTTTATAATAGTCTATGTGGCTACTGCATCTGGAGGATGCAGATGCAGAAATTTTCCATCTTTGTATAATGTTCTATTAATCAGCATTGTTTTTTAGACATAAACTCTGTGTGACTGGATGTAAGTAGTGGTGCTTTCATACATAGAGACCAAACTATCTCCCTGTGGATATGGTAGAAACTGTTAGCTGTTCCTAATATCTATTCTTCCTTTTCACACAATTTTTAGCTAGTAGTATAATTGTCCAGAATAAAGGCCATCTCCTCCTACCTCATTTACAGCTAGGTCAAAGATAGATATAAATGACAGTGTTATATGTCAAATTCCTGGCGTTTTCCGTAAAAGACAGTGTGCTCTCATTTCTGTTCTGTTTTCCTAGGCCCTTCCAATCTGCTGCCTGAATGTGGATAATGTGTTCCAAGCCCTAATTACTATATTCAATGATTAGAACAATGCTACCCACTAGGGTTAGAAGCAGTAGTAGAGAAAAGCCTGAATTCCTGGAAACCTCATGGAGCAGGGCCACCATACTGGCCTAGAACTGCCTACATCCTGACTTTTATATGAAAAAGAAATACATTTCATTTAATTTAAGCCTTTGTACATGTAGGTATCCTTACATCTAAACCTAAGAAATAACTTTTATTGCATTGCCTATGACCCACAAATTAGTTTGTTTTTGGATTTCTTTGTTTGTTTCTATTTTTGGCAAGATGAAAAATATTTTTTTGAAATGGTATGTGGCAGAGTTAATAGAAACAGGCAAAAACCACTGGATTTTCTACCTTAAATAAATTAGTCTTTCTGGATAGCATTTTAATATTTCTGTCTTTTGTATACTAGAGTAATTTATAGCAAATTCCTTTGTGTACCCTTTCTATATGTTGTACATCTTTCTATCACTGTGCTTTTTCATTTTAATGTCTTTCTCCTCTTAGCCAGTTGTAGGCTCCGAAAGGATATAACTAATATCTCTGTCTAATCTTCTACATATGTTAGCCACTTGCATGCAGGCAGGCAAGAAAGAAGAAAGGAAAGAAGGAAAGACTAGGTGGGATGAGAATAGGCCATGGTCTGCCACAAGGAAATATGATTATGAATAAATAAGAGGCTTAAAATGTCTTAAAGGAAGTAGGAATCAGACAGTAACTTAGATGGAAACTACATGAGAAATTCTTAAAATATCCTCATTCTTCAGAATCACAGCTTGATAAGGTCACATATGAGAATTTTTCATTTGGCTAATTCACATAGCTCCTAAAAAGAAGATAGTCTTGAGGAGAGGTTTTGTTTTGTTTTGTTTGTTTTTGGTTTTTTTTGCGGTATGCGGGCCTCTCACTGTTGTGGCCTGTCCCGTTGCGGAGCACAGGCTCCGGACGCACAGGCTCAGTGGCCATGGCTCACGGGCCTAGCCGCTACGCGGCATGTGGGATCTTCCCGGACCGGGGCACAAACCCGTGTCCCCTGCATCGGCAGGCGGACTCTCAACCACTGCGCCACCAGGGAAGCCCGAGGAGAGGTTTTTAAATAACGTAATGAGCATGCTTGGACCTTTGCAGTTCATGGGCAGACCTCTTTAAATACTAGTTATATGAGTTCAAAGGAAGCACAAGTCATGTGATTGACAACCTCAAATGGCTCCCATGAGGAATTGGAACAGGTACAGTAATAAGAAATAATGAGGTTAGATAGATAGACAAATAGATATAGTCATATAGTTATATAATTAGGTATATGGTTATATAATTACAGTTATATAATTAGTTTTAGAGTTATATGATTAATTACATAGTTATATAATTACAGCCCAAAATATAAAATAAATATCCGTGAATCTGTAGATAATTTTTTAAAGTAAAATATTTTGAAAAGTAATTTAAAATAGACTTTCTTTTCTGTGCTATTTTTTTAAAAAAATTTATTGGAGTATAGTTGAATTACAGTGTTT
Organism: Orcinus orca; assembly: GCF_937001465.1. Classification (NCBI taxonomy): domain Eukaryota; kingdom Metazoa; phylum Chordata; class Mammalia; order Artiodactyla; family Delphinidae; genus Orcinus; species Orcinus orca. Next base: position 47,755,942 of record NC_064569.1, on the reverse strand, counting down.
TTTTAGTTTCAGGTGAACAGCATAGTGAATCAGTTATACATATATATATATATATCCACTCTTTTTATTTAGATTCTTTTCCTATATAGGCCATTACAGAGTATTGAGTAGAGTTTCCTGTGCTGTACAGCAGGTTCTTATTAGTTATCTATTTTATATATAGAAGTGTGTTTATGTCAATGCCACAGCCACTATGGAGAAGAGTATGGAGGTTCCTTATAAAAATAGAACTACCATATGACCTAGCAATCCCACCCCTCAGCATATACCCAGAGAAAACCATAATCTGAAAAGATATGTGTACCCCATTGTTCATTGCAGCACTGTTTACAATAGTCAGGACATGGAAACAACCTAAATGTCCATCAATAGAGAAATGGATGAAGAAGATGTGATACATATATACAATGGAATATTACCTAGCCATAAAAAGAACAAAATAATGCCATTTGCAGCAACATGGATGGACCTAGAGATTGTCGTACTGAGTAAAGTAAGTCAGACACAGAAAGACAAATATCATATGATATCGCTTATATGTAGAATCTAAAAAGGTACAAATGAATTTATTTACAAAGCAAAAGTACAGTCGCGGACGTAGAAAACAAACTTATGGTTACCAGGGGATAAGGGGGAGGGATAATTTTAAATAAACTTTTTATTTAAGAACAGTTTTAGACTTACAGAAGATAGTATACAAAGTTCTCGTATACCCCCACACTCAATTTCTCTTATTATTAACATCTTATATTAGAATAGTGTGTTTGTCACAATTAATGAACCAATTGGTGAATTATTATTGGTGAATTATTGGTGAATTATTGGTGAATTATTATTGGTGAATTATTGGTGAATTATTGGTGAATTATTATTAAGGTCAATAGTTTATTCAGATCTCCTCAGGTTTTATCTAGCATCCTTTTTATTCCAGGATACCATCCAGAATATCACATTATAGTTAGGAGTTGTGTCTCTTTGTGGCTCCTCTTGGCTGTGACAGTTTTTCAGACTTTTCCTATTTTTCACGAATTTGACAGTTTTGAAGAGTACTGCTCAGGTATTTTGAGGACGCATCTTTATTGGAGTTACTATTATGTTTTTCTCATGATTGGACTGATGCTGTGTTTTGGGGGAAGAATACCGTACCATTTTCATCACATCATTATCAAGGGTACCTACTATCAACTTAACTTGTTCACTGTTAATGTTGATCTTGGTCACATGGCTGAGGCAGTGTTTGTCAGGTTTCTCTACTGTAAAGCTAAACTTTTCCCCCACTTTCCATACTGTGCTCTTTTGGAAGGAAGTCACTATGAGAAGATCACACTTAAGGAGTAAGGATTTATGCTCCCTACTCAGGACAGAGTATCTCCATAAATTGTTTGAAATTCTTCTGTGTAAGAGCTTTGTCTCTTCTCCCCCATTTGTTTATTATTTAAGCATTTATTTATATCACTATGGATTCATGGGTATTTTATATTTTAAACTATAATCTCTTACTACTTTATTATTTTGTTTAAATTTTTTCAGCTTTGGACATTGAGAGCTATTTCAGTTGGCTCCCGTGGCCCTTTGACATACCCCATTGTCGTGGCTTTTTAAAATTTTTTTTTGAGCACTTACTTTCTGGCACTGCAAGAGGCTCACCTTGTATAGTCCCTATATATTTCCTGTCCCAGTCCTAAAAACAGCAATGTCTCCTTTTATTGGTATCATAGCAAGGTATGAATGCTAAGTATATCATTGCAATAAATGTGTGTACTCACCTGTGTGTATACCTATAACTATGAATATTTCTATTAGATAAACCTCCGTATGTATATGAAACGAAACATGAGTTGGTGACCCATATCCTCATCTCTAATCCATTACCACATGGGTCATCATAGCATCCTCCCCTTGCTTATCTTAATCTCCCACTCTGACAGTAGAAACCTGGCTCTCACTGTCCACCATCAGTTTCCTAAACTGTTTAATAGCAGTATCAGAATTGTTAACCTGTACTTTCTTGGGAAGAAATTTTATCAACTAGAGTACAGTGAGTATGTGGAGTTCATTTTGCCTTTAGTATTATAGACTTCTGTCATTTCCAAAGTTAGTACTGCCACCAGCAGTAACCCCCTTGTGTCACATTAGTGAGGATAGCACATATATAGTTGACCCTAGGACAACTTGGAGTTTAGGGGTGCCGACCCTCCTTGCAGTCGAAAATCCATGTATAACTTATAGTCAGCCCTCCATATACATGGTTCCTCTGTATCTGGGGTTCTGCATTCCTGGATTCAACCAACTCTGGATCATGTAGTACTATAGCATTTGCTACTGAAAAAAAATCTCTGTATAAATGGACCCACACAGTTCAAACCCATGTTGTTCAAGGGTCAACTGTATTTGTAATACCCTTAAATTGTCACAGTCTTCTTTCCATCTTGGGATTCCCCAGACTTCTAAATATTTAAAAAATTTGTATATATTAAGGCTCACTCTGTGCTGTAAAGTTCGATGGGTTTTGACAAATGCATAATATTATGGGTACACAATTACAGTATCAAACAGAATAGTTTCATCACCCTAAAGATTCCCCTGTGCTTCAATCTACTCAATGTTCAACCTTCCCTCTGAATCCCTGGCAGCTGCGAATCAATTTACTGTAGTTATAGTTTTGCCTTTTCCAAATGTCCAGTTATTGGAATCATACAGTCTGTAGCCTTTTCACCCTCACATCTTTCACTTATCGGTATGCATTTAGCATTCACTTATTTTTGTTTTCTGACTTGATAGCTCATTTTCTTTCAGTGTTGAATAGTATTATGTTTATTTGTGTACCCACTGAAGGACTGCTTTTTGTAGTCCTTGAGAGCTATTTCAGTTGGCTCCAGTTTTTAGAGATTATAAATAAATCTGCTTTAAACATCCATGTGCAAGTTTTTATGTGGATATGATTTTCAAATCAGCTGGGTAAATATTTAGAAGTGTGATTGCTGGATCTCATGGTAAGATTACTTTTAGCTTTCTAAGAAACTCCCAAACTGTGGTCCAAAATGGCTATACCATTTTGCATTTCCACCAGCAATGAATGAGAGTTCCTAATACTGTTCAGCTACATCAGCAATTGGTATTGTCAGTTTTTTAATTTGAGACATTCTAATAGGTGTGTAGAGGTATTTAATTATTATTTTAATTTCTAATTCATTAAAAACAATGTTAAGTATCTACATTATATTTATTTTCTATCTGTACATTTTGGTGAGGTATCTGTTCACATATTTTGCTTATTTTTAGGTTGGATTGTTTGTTTTCTTATTTCTATGTTTTAAGAGGTATTTTTTAATATTTTAAACACATCCATTATTAGATACATGTTTTGAAAATATTTCTCCCAGTCTGTACTAGTTGTTTTATTCTATTAAGTTTCTTTCCAGAGCAAACTTAAAAAAAGTTTAATAAATTCAGTTTATCAATATTTTATATCTTGTGTTTTTGGTGTTATATTTGGAAACTTATCAGCAAACCAAAAATCAAATATATTTTCTCCTATATATGCTTCTAGAAATTTTACAGTGTTGCATTTATCATTTAAGTCTGTAATACACTCTGAGTTAATTTTTGCATCCAGAATATAAAGGACACATGGTCTATGTGTTTATTCTTTCATCAATAACCCACTGTCTTACTGTAGCTTTACAGTAAATCTCGGTGTATAATATTTTTTGTACATTTTATACATTGTAGGATAGATTTGCTAATATATAGTTGAAAACTTTTGCATTTATGTTCATGAGCAATATTTGTCTGCTTTTCCTTCCTTGTAATATCCTCATCTGGTGTTCATATTAGAAAAATGCTTGCCTCAAAGAATGAGTGTGGAAGTGTAGTGTTCCCTCTGCTTCTACATTCTGGAAGAGGCTATGGAGAATTGGTATCATTTCTTCCTTAAATATTTGATAAAAGTCACCAGTGAGACAAACTGAGACAGATGTTTTCTTTTTTTAGAGATTATTAATTTTTTATTTGATTTCTTTAATAGATAAACAGCTTTTTAGATTATTTATTTCTCCTGTGTGGATTTTGGTAATTTTTGTTTTTTAAGGAAATGGTCCACTTTATCAAGGATATCAAATTCTAGGGCATACAGTTTTATAGAGTTCCTTCATTATGCATTTATTGGATCAGTAGTGAAGGTCCCTACTTTATATCTGACATTGGTAATTTATTTATTTTTTTTCTACATTAGTGTGGTTATCAGTCTTACTGAGCGTTACAAATAACCAGTTTTTTATTTCATTGGTTTTCTCTATTTTCTTGTTTTCAAACTAATTTTCTACTCTAAATTTTATAATTTCTCTTCTTCTACATGCTTTAGGCGGTAATGGCTCTCTTTTCTCTAGTTTTCTAAGGTAGGAGCTTAGATTATTGATTTTAGATCTTTCTTCTTTTTTAAAATATGTATTCAGTGATATAAATTACCCTCTAAGCATGCCACAAATTTTGATAAGTTGTATTTTCACTTTAGTTTAAAATATTTTAAAATTTGCCTTGAGACTTGTTTGACCATGTGTCACTTTGAAATACATTGTTTAATCTCCAAATATTAGGATTTTTTCCCATGATTTTTTTGTTATTAATTTCTACTTTAATTTCATTGTTGTCAAACATATGTTTTCTATTCCTTTAAATTTGTTAAGATGTGTCTTTCCACCCAAATCTTAACCATTATTACTTCAAATATTTCTTTTCCTCTATTCTGTTTCCTTCTGTTGGTATTCCAATTACGCATGTTACATTGGTAGTTTGCCTGGTAACCTCAAATATTTGATGGGTCCAAGGAATATTATTGACTTTAGGTTTCATCTTTTTTCTTGTGATAAATATGAGAGTGATTACTTCCACACCGTTTACATGTCAGAGTTGAAATTGTAAGTTATCTGAAAGTTTTAGGAATCAGTAATATGGAAAGCTGCACCAACATTTGTACTCCTTTCATTGCACTTATTTAGGTGTAGAAGGCCATAATGACAGGTTAACAAAACTACCCTCTGTAGTTTGAAATTCTTTCAGTATGGTCCAATAATAGGAGATATTCAGGCAATGGAGATATGCAATCATCAGGGATAATATCCTGTGACCTGAACCTGTTTGGAAAATATTTATTGTCATGAAGAATAATATTTATGAAAGTTGGGTTAACCTCAAAAGTTACTTAAGGGCTTCCCTGGTGGCGCAGTGGTTGAGAGCCCGCCTCCCGACGGGGGACGCGGGTTCGTGCCCCGGTCCGGGAAGACCCCACATGCCGCGGAGCGGCTGGGCCCGTGAGCCATGGCCGCTGAGCCTGCGCGTCCGGAGCCTGTGCTCCGCAACGGGAGAGGCCACAACAGTGAGAGGCCCGCAGACCGCAAAAAAAGTTACTTAGATTTTCAAGAAACAAAATAATCAAGTGTCAGTACATAGGATTTGTTGTGAAAAACAAAACTGTACTTCAAAGATGTGTGGCTTTGGGAAAGCTAAGCATCCTAATTTTGGTTGAAGTTTTTTTTAATAATAAAAGAAGGAAAATAATATAGCTCTTTTTTGTAGTTTTTGAAAAGGTACATGGCATGTAGAAATCACTCAATATTAGCAATGATGATGATGGTGATGGTAAGGCGATGGTAGAGTTTCTTTGTTTCTGTAGTATTAAGCACAACTCACAGAAACCTTTAGATGTCACAGTGTCTCCTGTAATGCTCTATGGCCTATTATTAAGCATTGTACAAAATTCAGAAGTAACCTTTAGAGGAAAGGACCAACTCTCACTGGTCTCCTTTGGGAGTGATGATCTAGAGCACATCTGATTGTTAATGTAGCAAATGAGCACAAAAGACTCCAACCAATTAAGTCTGTTTTGTTGACAGAGACTCTCTTGAAGGTTTTCAGAGAGCATTTGATTGTATTTTATTCCAATACAAGTGTGTTAAATCATCTTCTGGTAAACAATGACCACTTAGTCACTAGTCTTTGAGAGGGAGTTTTCTGAAGTATGGTTCATCTAGTTGAGAGATGTTTGTTACTAGACAACTATGTTTTCTTCAGGATTAATAGTGGGTAAGATTGGGGGTTTATAATTTCAAGAATCATTGGTGTTTAAGCCTAAATGTCACTTCCTTAGACAAGCCCTCATGAAACTCTAAACTAAATCAAGACCCTGAGTTATAGTCTCCATTATACCTTTCAATTTTCATTTCTACCACTTACACAGTTTGCAATTATGTCCCCAAATTAGGTTTTAAAATCTCTTATAGACTAGATATAGTACAGACTTATGCAGCTTTAGGACCTACGCTTGTAAAATTTTAAAAAATAGTTATGCAAGGATATAACTGAGATACTAGCTATTTTGGTCAGGCCTTAGTGGGCTTATGGCTTTCTTATAAGCATAAAATTGGCAGAAATTATGCTGTGTGATTTCTGAGGCTACTTTAGAATAGGCAGCACAGTTTCCAGCTTAGTTTATGCAAACATTCACAGATGGAGCTTTACAGGTAAGCCAAGCCTCAAAGAAAAGCCACACATAGGTGCTCCAATCAGTGTACATAGTTTTTAGCCTCCAAGCCTAGGTGCCAAGCATGTAAATGGATGAGCCTTCAGATGCTTCCAGCCCTTAGTCATGAGCCACCCCAGCCTTGGAGTCTTTGCACCTGAGGTTCCAGATATTGTGGAACAGAGCCAAGCTGTCTCCACTATAACCTTTCGAAATCCTTGATCTTCAGAATTTGTGAATGTAACATGTTTGTTGTTTTAAGTCACAAAGTTTGGAGATAATTTGTTACAAAGCAGTAGTAACTGAAACATGGAAAATAATGGAAATATCACAAGGACACTTTAGAATTTGGACAAAGAACTAACTCTATATGAATTTAGGATTCAAATGATGGGCTCTGAATGCACACTCTAATTGCATATAGTAAGAACCATGTAATAAGTGCTCACTGTACCCTAAGACTATGCTAATGACCTTATATGCATAATTGCATATAATTCTCATAATAACTCTATATTTATGTACTATAACTATCTCTATTTAAAAACAAGAAACAGAAGCTCAGAGAGGTAAAGTAACTTAAGTGTCACAGATACAGTAGGCCTCACAGGTGCCAGTGGGATGCTCTGAAGCTGGAATGGCCCTTCAGAATTGTCCCAGTTGTGAGCAGGGAGAGAGTTCAGCCCTTTATAGCCTGTGTCAACCAATCACAGCATTCAGGCTTCTCCAGAGACTCCTCTTCAATCATATAGAGTTGATAAACATGACACACTATTTTACGGTGATAGACATCAGGAGAGTTTTTAATTGGTAGAAGCATTGACTGGAAGGACAGACTAAGTATGTTTCTGGGGGTGCTTATATGAGTCTGTTTATTAATCTGGCTTTGGTTATAGGAATGTATTTTGCTTTTGGATATTCACTGAGCTACACACTAAATTGTAAACATTTTTGTATGTATTTTTGGACATCAAAACTTTTTAAAATCTTCTATTTGAATCCTGATTACCCATCAAAACAAAGTAGAGTTTATTCTAAGAAAGCAAGATAGATTTAAAATTTAAAAAGAAATTACTGCCATTCACCAGACTAGCAGAATGGAGGAGAAAAAACCCATATAACCATTTCAGTAGATGTAGTTAAAGCAATTGATAAATACTGTTATTGGAAAGAAGTATTTGATAAGCATTACCTTCTCACTAACAAGAATATTTGGACCATCTCTAAGATATGTTCTTCTCTAATTGCCTTTCACTCCTATTTGTCTTCACTCAACATGCAAATTTCCCAAGAGAAAATCTGATTGGCCTTATTTTGGTTATGTCCACACTTCTCTGACAAGGGTAAGAGAGTTACTCTGGTTCCTGCTGTACAAAAAGTAGGCAAAAATAAGAGATACTCACTTCAATGTTAACTTTAATAAATTTTTACTTAAATAAATCAATGCACTACCAGGTTCAAAGGTACAGATACATACAACTAAATTTCATATATTCTGAGCTATAAATGGTTCACTGGAATTGGAAAGACAGATTAAGTGAGAAAATTACTGTATATAAAACAGCAGAGGTAGACAAGAACCAGATCTTAAATGACCTGTTAGCCCATGTAAGTAATATGGATTTAATTATGAAGAAATAGAAAATTATTGAAGCATTTAAAGTAGAATGGACATGAGCTAATGTGTGCTTTAGTTAAGAAAAACATGCTGGTATCTGTGATGAGAATAAATATGAGAAGAGTGAACTTCAAGCACAGAGATCAATTGTAACAATCCAGGTGAGAAATAAAAAGACCTGAATTAATTGGTAATGGAATGAAGAGAAAGGGACAGATTTAATTGCAGTTTATAAGGTACCATCCTTGAAGCTGAGTATCTAGCTGAGAATGCAGAAGTAAAGGAGCATGAAGAGTCAGGGTTGAAAGGCACGTCTAATTACCAATTGAGGGGATATGAGAGAAAGATCAGTGAATGGGAAAACATAGAGATAATTAATCAATTTGATCTATTTTAACGCTAAGTTTCCAGTTGCTCATCATGCTGGAGATGTCCAGGAGGAGTCTGGATATATAGGTCTGTTTTTTGGGGGGGTTTTTTGTTTTGTTTTGTTTTTGCGGTACGCGGGCATCTCACTGCTGTGGCCTCTCGCGTTGCGGAGCACAGACTCCGGACGCGCAGGCTCAGCGGCCATGGCTCGTGGGCCCAGCCGCTCCACGGCATGTGGGATCTTCCCGGAACCGGGGCACGAACCCGTGTCCCCTACCTCGGCAGGCGGACTCTCAACCACTGCGCCACCGTGCCACCAGGGAAGCCCTATAGGTCTGTTTTGAATTTAGGTATAAAGTATCAGAATGTGGTGAACAATTATTTTAAGCTTTTCCTTTAGTTTGGAACTTCTTTTTCTAATCCTCTTCTCCTTGAATATACCTATTCCCACTTAAAGAATACATTCGTGTCGCTTCTGAAAAGCTTTTCCTGTCATGATCCCCACACCATAAGAGAAAAGAGTGTTTTCTATTCTTCTGTACTCTGTTTTCCTTAGTGCATCCAGAGCTGTCCATATTTAACTCTAACATGGAACTTAGCAAAATTATTTATATTCATCTAGAGTTTAAGCTCTATAGGAGCAAGAATTTGATATATCTCCTCTAGAATATGTCTTTAAGGCATAGCACTCTTCTTTTTTTTTTTTTTTTGCGGTACGCGGGCCTCTCACTGTTGTGGCCTCTCCCGTTGCAGAGCAACAGGCTCCGGACGCGCAGGGTCAGCGGCCAGGGCTCACGGGCACAGCCACTCCGCGGCATGTGGGATCTTCCCGGGCCGGGGCACGAACCCGTGTCCCCTGCATCGGCAGGAGGACTCTCAACCACTGCGCCACCAGGGAAGCCCTACTTTTCTTTGTAGATGTTGGTTGTATGATAAATATTTGGTGAACCAAATAATGAAACAATGAATCTGCAAACAAAAACAGAGACTCAGTAGTATGTAGTCCCATTATCCCAAATAGTTCTCCCAGTGCCTGGCACATAATAGATATGCAAGAAAGAGTTTTAGTTATGAAATACCAAAGAGCTACAGAATTACTCACACTCCATAATAAATTCATAAATACAGGTGAACTGCATGCATTTTCTATTATCATCATTTCCAACATTGTCTCTCTTTTGCTAGAAACACTATATATTTATACTTTAGCTGGAAGACTACATTGAGGTTTGTGCATCGTATTTTAATAATACACATCATATTAGGAGTGTACGTTATATACTTCCTGCCTTTATGTGTAATTTGCCCACTACTTCAGGGTACGAGACTTTTGCAACAGTCTTTTGCATTCCATTGACACTCTGGCCACTAATAGATATTCTACTCTTTTCTTCATTATTTTACACTTTACATATCAATAATACTGAGAAATAATGATGAGTAAAAAGCTAAATGACATTCTAATTCACTCTGGAAATGGCTCCGTAAACACTCATTGTCTGGCTAATGCACAATAAGGGGAAATGTATTTCCTAGTCATTGGCTAGCCATTTAATCTTGCTACATTTACATGCGCAATCCTGATTTTATCTTCCTACATGCGCAATCCTGATTTTATCTTACTACATTCTGGTTGTGGTTGAAGACTGTTCACAAATGGTATTATTTGAGAGTATGTGTGTGTTTGAATGTGTAGCATTGCTGAGAAAAAATATAATGAGTGTAATGAACTTTCCAAGGAAAATGAAGCTTAGTTCTATCACCAATACTTTTGAAATGGTAATTCATGGTGCTCTTCATCAACTGCATTATAAATGTAATGGTCTTTAAAAACAGAGAACACATTGTTCACATTTTTTTTGTTTTGATGCCTCGAGTTCTATTTTGAGCATCATATTTTGTACCACGTGTTTCTTTGTGAAATTTTATTTTTTTAATTCTTCTCATGTTCTTTGTGTCAATCATTGAAAATTCAACAGTAATGCTGCTTATTTCAAATAGCCTTTATGCCTTTTCTGCTGCCTTTAATCTGTCGTTGGCTAGTAAAAAATATATCAAATCTTCTTATGAGTTATATTTAATATAAGAATCAATATAGCACAAAATGAAGACATATGAGTAGAATTCAAGACTTTGGTTGAGGAGCTTTGCAATAAAAAATTTTGTACCTAAACATTTTTTTTCTTTTCATGTATTTTCAGAATCATGTAATTTGTTCTGTGGGACTGATATTCACAGAAATCAAATCTGTGTAAAAGTGAGACACTTCTCTATTGAAAAAAAAGATTTACACAAGAATAATTATTTCCAAGTTGTTCTGTAACTGAAATTATGCTTTTTCCTTAAATAGGAGATAAAATGATCTAGTGAAATTAGTACCTGCTTTGGAGTCAGAAATATGAATTTAAATCACAGAACAGATAATTCATTAAGTATGTTAACTTATAGAACTCAATTAATTTGTGAATCTTAATTACTTATCTACAAAGTGGGGCACAATCACTTATGTCACACTGTAAGACTTCAATGATATAACATACCAAAAAACACTACCATAGTTTCTGTTATGTGCCAGGGTAGGTTCTAAACTCTTTCCATATATTATTTATGTAAATCATGTATATATATATTATATATATAATTTTTAGGATAGAATCTGACATACTTAATCAGGATAGATTCTATTAGCCTAATGATAAAACTTTATGGCACTTTGAGCATGCAAATCACATGAGAAGAAAAAATCATCAGTGCTGTTTGGAGAACAAAACACCAAATCTAATAGTTCTCTTTTTCAGTATTAGGCAGGTATATAATATGTAATTCTTGTTATTCACGATTCTTCAATCACATGAAAATTGGCAATTACTGATTCTTTGTTATAAAGCTCTTCTAGAGATCCTAAAAACTCCAGAATGGTTCAGAATGCCCAGAACTAGGCAAAAAAGATTAACACAGGATGAGGCCCTGAAGTAATTTTAAGGCAAATTTCCTGAAGACCTGTAATATTCACTCATGCATAGCCATGCGTAGCCAGGGTGTGGCTGCAAGAACACAAACAAACAAGAAACGTAGTCCTTGCTTAGAAGCTTTATGAATAATATCTGGAAAAATACAAGTTCCTATCAGCATTTCAGGATGGGATCAGTGAAGATAATGATATAATTGTGAAAAATTCAGAAGCTTGTCATATTTTTTTTTGAGAAATGGACCCCAAAAAATATGTGAAACTTGGAAAATATTACAACCAATTATTTTAAAAAACAGGCTTTGGTTATCAAAATGTCATAATTGTAGGTATTAGAAATCTTTCCTATTCCTGAGGAATTTCAAGATCTAAAGCAATACAAATTGTTCTGATATCATTTTTATAGCCTGCACCATATTATTCATTATTAGGGATTTATATCTGCCCTTGGCTCCTGTCTGAGAATTTCTTTGAATACTTGCTGAGCAATTACATTCTTTAGCAATGGGGAAGAAATAATAGGGGTGAGAGGTGTAACTCAAATTAACTCTTTCTTTTTTACTAGTTTTTAACACCTTCCACAGTTCCTGTTGCTAAATGGCCCGAGCTTATATTTAATGCTAAAAATCAGTGCTATCTAGCAGATGTTAACAGAGATGGGAACAGTTAGACTGATGTAAATACAATATTCCCATGTGCCCAGAATCTTATTCCTGAATAGGTTTTAAAGAACATAAATCGAGGGAGTTTTGTCAGTCTATTTCCAAATACAACAGAAGTGTAGACTCTCAGAAATAAAGAATAAAGATCACAGGTCAACTTGATGTGCCAGAGTTATAGAACCTGCAGGGAAGGTGGTGCCACAGAAGGATGAATTATCCACTCCTCAAACTTGAGGTGATCAATGATCACGTGCACTTTATGTGTGCACTAATCTCTTTGCAAAATGTCTTATTACTTCCAACACCGGAGAGATGTGAATTGACAGGATAAAAGCAATAATCCTAGAAAGTAATGAGAGAAAAATGTTATCCTATGTTGAATTGGAATCAAATTGTTGTCAAGAACTTTAACATGGAGGAATGTGAAAAAGAGGAAAACAAACTCTACAGTTTAGTGGTTATCCAATGGAATAAGGTTCTGACTGAGCATCAGTAAAGAAGAAGGACGTGTAACATGCAGAAAACAAAGCAAGAGAAATCTGTTACACGTCCAAGGAGGCAGAACCTCCCTGAAATTGTGAGATAGGTGAATGTTTAAGGAATACAGAGAGAGTTACACCTGAATAAACTTGGGATAATTTGTTTGGATAAGATGCTTTGGTATATACATTCTAGGTTTTTTTTTTTTTTTTTTTTTTTTTTTTTTTGGGGGGTTTTTTTTTGGGGGGGTACGCGGGTCTCTCACTGTTGTGGCCTCTCCCGTTGCGGAGCAACAGGCTCCGGACGCGCAGGCTCAGCGGCCATGGCTCACAGCACAGCTGCTCCGCGGTATGTGGGATCTTCCCGGACCGGGGCACGAACCCGTGTCCCCTGCATCGGCAGGCGGACTCTCAACCACTGCGCCACCAGGGAAGCCCTACATTCTAGGTTTTTTGAACCCGAGTTTCCTCATCTGTAAAATAGTGTAGATAACAACACATATTCTTTTCACTTTTTTGTGATAGACAACTGAGATAATGCATGAGAAACAACATGAAAAAATAGAAGGCAATAGTTATGGAGTTGGTGGCAGATGAATAATGTCAGTGTTTTAGTGAAAATGATGTAATGTAGGAGAACACAAATCCCAATACAACTAGATCTGTAATAAAATGAAATATTATTTCCCTAAGTTTGGTATTTAATTTACCAGGATTGTGAACAAAATTTAATCATTAAATCCCTACTATTTTATTGGTCTGTGAGCAAATACCATGTTTTTTTGTTTGTTTTGTTTTGGTCAGACCTCATGGCTTACGGGATCTTAGTTCCTCAAACAGGCATTGAATCTGTGGCCCCTGTAGTGGAAGCGTGGAGTCCTAACCACTGGACTGCCAGGGAATTCCCAATACCATGTTTTTATGTATCAATTTTAAACTAAAATATGGGCACATTATCACTATTTTTCTACTATTCCTTTTTTTTTTTTAAGGTACTAATGATAAAGCCAGGATCTACCATTACTAAAGGATACCATGTATTTATTTCAGTAATAAAACTAAATATGGTTGAATGAACAACTAAATTAACTGCCAATTAAACATCTAAAATCAACACAAAATTGGGGATTTTACCGATACCTTTTTTGTATTTAACAGTCTAGTATATGTGTGACAGAAAGAGAGAGGGAGAGAGAGAGAGAGAGAATAAGTAGGCGTGGCCTCCTTTTTCAGTTGTAATGGACTGTTTTCCATCTGTTATGCCCCAGATTCTGTTATCAGCTGAATCAGTCAATAAATTCATGTAACAAAATGTGTTGTCTAGCTTAGTTTTCTTCCTTACATACCCTCTTAAAAGGACTGTTGTTATACATCAATAACCCCTTTCCTGAGCAAATACCAAAATGTATACTTTTGTTTTTTACACTGGGGGGGGGGGAAAGCACATACACAGCATACACCACATACCATTATTTACTTGTGTTTGGTGTTTTGTTTGCCACAAAGCAGTTATCATAAATAACATCCAAGAGAGTACACTCAGCCTTTAATAATATTGTTTTGGGAATATATCACCTAGCACTGAAAATGTCATATAAAATTCATATCCATAACTGTTTACAGGGGGAAAAAGGACAGTTGCACTTTGCAACGGCAGCACAATTCTCCAAAACACTGAGAAAGATGCCATGTTCTCTGTCTTTTTTCACACTTATTTTTGGTGTCTGGAGCTATGTTTCAGGGTTATATTGATTTTCATTCTGGCTGTTGTTGATTAATGTTTCAGGAAGGAGTCAGGTGCATTAGTGCATAGCTGAATAGAAATATCAGTGCTTTTTCTCAAGTCAAAGTGGGGCGGGGGTGGGACAAAACCAACCCACCTACTGGTTTTAGCTGGTAATGTGTACACACAATAAAATGAATCTCTAAAATTGGCAACCACATGGACTGGTTAACAGGAAGCTCCACATTCTTTTCAACACTTGTTATTGTTATTAATGGCCTGTCAGCAACTTCTGGCAACAAATAAAATGTTAGTGTTTTGAGAGAACATTAGTGATCTTTTTATTTTTTCTTCAGATTTAATCTTTAGGTTAAGTGTGTTCACCTTATAAATTTGCTTCCCAGAAGGTACATTCTTTAGTAATTGCTTTTCCTTGATAAGGATTTCTCACTCATTACAGGGAAACTGCAAATGTAATAGTTAAGAGACACGATTCCACTGTAGTAACATTTTTCATCCTGACCCTATTCCCAAGGTTAAGAAGCTACTCATCAGTTTAATGTTTTCTATTTGCTTCTTTGCCAGCTGCATGTTTCTATTTTAATAGCTCATTTTCCACCGTCCACAATTCCCTTCTTCATATCAGCTTGGCTTTTTTTTATATGACTGTTACATGATGCTCACAGATTTCTCTGAACCTATTAAATGTCCAACATATTGTCATCCAGATAAACAATCACACCTAATTAATGTGACTTGCAAACTCCCATTCATTTCTGAGAAGGAAATAACATTTTGTAGAAATAACAGATAGCCATTTAGACCCACTGGTTATTACTGGGTTTGAAATATTACATTTTATTTAAAGAAATGTTAATGATTACCGTGAATGAAAACACATTTAATAAAACAGACTCAGTAATTCAATTTGGTTGTAATCAAAGTTTATCTTAATTTGAATTTTGGAAGAAATCAACATTTTAAAAATTTTAAGCAGTTCTCACATTTGCTAAAATTATACAGCTTAGATGGAACGTGACTAAAACTGCAGCTTAAATGTATGTTTAATACTGGCAAAGGCTAATCAACTTCAGAAAGTCCAGTAGCCATATAATGAGGAACTGATTATGAAACTCTAAATCAATAGAGAATGTCTCTATAATAAACAGAGAAAGTCCCTAGTATAAAAGTCAAATGTACTCGTTTACCATACACTTCAGTTCTTTGAAACAATGCCACATGTTAGTTTGCTCCAAATGTGAACCATGTTTTTCTGTTTTCTTGAAATTACTGAAAAGCTTTCATTTCTTACTGCTGACCAAAAAAAAAAAAAAGTAGCAAATAATGTAACTTCTTATTCAACTTATGTATATCTAGTCTTAAAATCATATTTCCTATTACATTAGGTCCATTTATTTTCTCTTCTGAAGCCCTGAAGTTTTAATCTGGACTAATTGCTTTCTTGACACATTCCAAAATTCTTTACTTGAATATCTTCTGGGTTTACTGGAATCTCAATCTTCCTCTGTGTTGTTTTTGTTTTTGTTTTGTTTTTTGCATTGTTTTGTTGTGGTTTATTGTCAGCTGTCTTCCTCTGAAAGGAATATAGGGAAGAAAATTTGTGTTCTTGTATGTCTGAAAATATACTTATTTTAACTTCATGCTTGATTGTTCTTTGGATGGGCATAGAATAATCTAAGTTTGCATGTTGCCTCTTTTGTTCCATTGGTCTTTTCTAAAATGTTATCATTTCTAAAATGTTATAATCTCAAGAATGTTATATAAACAGAATCATAACCTTTTAGATTGACTTCTCCATTAAGCATAATTCCCTGAAGATTCATCCAGGTTGTTTATGTGTCAATAGGTTGTTCTTTTATATTGCTGAATAGTATTCCATGGTAAATATGTAGCACAGTGTGTTAAACAATTCACTTGCTGAAGGATATCTGGACTGATTTCTTTTTTCCTGTTACAAATAAAGCTGTTTCTAATATTTCCATATAGATTTTTGTGTGTGAACATAAGTTTTTATTTCTCTGGGATAAATGCCCCTGGATGCAAGTGCTGGGTCATATGGTAGCTGTATGTTTAGTGTTTTCACACTCTACCAAACTATACCAAGAGTGTCTGTACTATTTTACATTCCCATCAGCAATATGTCAGCAATCTAATGTCCAAATGCTCACCAAAATTTAGTGGTGTCATTATTTTATTACTTTACCCATCCCAGTAGATGTGTGATGTCTCATCATGATTTTAATTTGTATTTCCATAATGAGCTAATGATGTGAAACATCTTTTCACATGCTAATGGTCTTCTATATTTCATCTTCAGTGACAAATATGTTCATTTATTTTGTCCATCTTTATATTGTATTTTTTATGTTGAATTTTGGGATTTTTATATATTCTAGATATTAGTTCTCTATTGGACACATGGTTTGCAAATATATTCTGTGGCTTTTGTTTTCATTGTCTTCACATGGGCATTTACAGAGCATTTAAAAAAATTTTTTTTATAAGATCCAATTTTTAATCAATTTTTCCTTTATGGATTATGCTGCTTTTGGAAGATCTAAGAACTTGTTGCCAGCCCCAGATCAAAAAGATTTTATATTTTTTAATGTTCTATATTTTTATGTATTACTATTCAATCTGTGTTCCATTTAGAGATTTTTCTTGAAGTATAATTGACTTACAATATTATATAAGTTTCAGGTGTACAACATAGTGTTTTGATGATTTTATACATTACAAAATGATCACCATGATAACTCTGTTAGACAATAGGTCTAGTCTAATAACATACAAAGTTATTACAATATTATTATTATATTCCTTATATAGTACATTACATCTCTGTGACTTATTTATTCTATAACTGGAAGTTTGTACCTCTTAATAGCCCTCACCTAATTCATTCATCCCCACACACTCCTCTCTGGCAACTACCACTTTGTTTTCTGTATCTATGAGTCTGTTTCTGTTTTACTATGTTTGTTCCTTTGGTTTTTGTTTTGTTTTAGATTCCACATATAAGTGAGATCATATTCTCTTATTCACTTTCTGTGTCTGACTTATTTCACTTAGCATAATACCTTCTAGGTCCATCCATATTGTCACAAATGGTAATATTTCATTCTTTTTGTGGCTGAGTAATATTCTGTCATATGTATATACCATATGCACTTGAAATGAAGGTGTATTCTGCTTCTCAATGGACTGTTCCATACATATCTATTAAGTTCATCTGATCTAATGTGTCATTTAATGCCATTGTTTCCTTATTGATTTTCTGTCTAAATGATCTATTCATTGATGTAAGTGGGGTGTTGAAAGTCCCCTACTATTATTGTGTTACTGTGCGTTTTTTTATGTTTGCTAATATTTGCTTTATGAATTTTTGTGCTTCTGTGTTGGGTGTAGTATCTTCTTGTTGGTTTGATCCCTTTATCATTATGTAATGTCCATCTTTGTCTCTTATTACATACAGTCTTTGTTTTAAAGTCTGTATTGTCTGATATAAGTATTGCTACCTCAGATTTCTTTTTATTCCCATATGTATGGAATAACTTTTTCCTTTGGATATAGTTTTTGTTTGAGGTTTAAGTTGAAGTTTATTCTTTTTTTTATGTATATCTAATTGTTCCTGGACTATTTGTTGAACAGGATATTTTTCCTCATTTGCATTGTTTTCCAATTTTGTCAAAAATCAACTGGGTATATTATGTGGATCTATTTCTGCTTCATAGATCTATGTTACCATCTCTCCACCAATAATATACTCTCAATTATTATAGTTATATATTTAGCTTTAATATTGTATAGAGTAATTCTTCCTACTTTATTCTTTATCCCAAGATATTTTAGCTATCTTGGG
Source organism: Orcinus orca (assembly GCF_937001465.1). Classification (NCBI taxonomy): domain Eukaryota; kingdom Metazoa; phylum Chordata; class Mammalia; order Artiodactyla; family Delphinidae; genus Orcinus; species Orcinus orca. The sequence goes on along the minus strand of NC_064569.1, from coordinate 47,737,723 downwards.
ACCTGTGCTTTTCCTTTTAAATTTTAGAACAAATCTGTCCATATCTACACAAAATCTTGCTGGGATTTTGTAGGAGTTGCACTAAACCTATATGCCTACTGGGGAAGAATTGACATCTTTAGTGTGTTGACTCTTCCAATTCATGAACATCATTTATCTCTCCATTCACTTGGGTCTTCGTTGATTTCTTCTGTCATAATTTTGTGATTTTTCTGTATATGTATCTTGTACATGTTCTAAGTATATATCTAAGTATTTAATTTTCTTTGGAGTGATTGTAAGAGGTATAGTGTTTATAATTTCTGTTTCCACATATTTACTGTTAGTATATAGAAATGCAATTGATAGTTGTGTGTTTATCTTGCCTCCTGCAGCCTTGTTAAACTGATGTCTTAGTGCTAGGAATTATTTATAGACTTGTTAGAATTTTTATGTAGACAAAAATAGATTTATTTCTTAACTTAAAACTGTATGCCTTCTTTTTATTTATTGCTATCACTAGAACTTCTGGTACAATGTTGAACAAGAGTGGTGGGAGCAGACATTCTTGCCTTGTTCCCAGTCTTCAGGGAAAGCATTCAGTCTTTCACCACTAAGTATTATAATAAATGTAGAATTTTTGCAGATTATTTCTTTCCAGTTGAGGTAATTCCACTGTATTCCTAACTGGCTGAGTGTTCTTTTCATGGATAGGTATGGAATTTTGTCAAATTGCTACTGTAACACATCCATTAACTTATTTGATTACAACAACACAAATTTATTACCTTACAGTTCTAAATTTCAGAAGTCCTAAAACAATGTGTTGACAGCACCCTGTTCATTCTGAAGACTAGGAAAGAAGCTGTTGCCGCATTTCCATCTTCTATAGGCCTCCTGCATTTCTTAGCTCACAGCTATTTCTGTATGTTCAGCATAGCATCTTCAGATCTTCCCTCACATTCACTGCTTCTCCCACCTTTGCTTCCATTATCACATCTCATTTTCCAATTCTGACCTTCCTGCCTCTATTGCTTAAGAACTCATGTGATTACATTGGTTCTACTCAATAATCTAGGATTGTCTTTCCAACTCAAAATCCCTAACTTAATCACATCTTCAAAATCCCTTTTGCCATATAAATGAACATATTCACAAGTTTGGGAATTAGGACATGGATATCTTTGGGGGAGGAGACATTATTTTGTCTACTGCAGATCTTATGATTTCTCTCCCTTACCATGTTGATATAGTGGATTATACTGATTGATTTTGAAATGTTGAAACGGACTTGTATACCTAGGATAAATCTCATTTGGTCAATCTGTATAATTCTTTTTAGATATGATTGGATTCTACTTGCTAATATTTTGTTGAGCATTTTAAGTCTAAGGTCATGAGAAATGTTGGACTGTAGTTTTTGTTTGTGTGTGTGTGTGTGTGTGTGTGTGTGTTGTGTGTGTGTATGTGTGTGTGTATTGTCTTGGTCTGGTTTTGATATCAGGATAATAATGCCTCATAAAATGTATTTGGAAGTGTTCCCTCCTTTCCTATTTTTTAAGTTATTGTGTAAAATTTGTATTCATTATTTGAAGTTTGTTAGAATTCTCCAGTGATACAAAACTCAAAGTACAAATTCCTTTGTTGGTACAGGCTGCTCAGATCTCTAATTAGTCTTGCTTGAGGTTTGGTAGTTTGTGGTTTTTGAGGAATTGTATGATATTGGGGAAGAGAGAGTTTTTAAATTATGAATTCAATTTACTTAATGGTTTTAGGGTCATCCAAAAATATTTATTTAACATTAGGTGAGTGTGGTAGTTTCTGGGGTGTTTTTCAAGAATTAATCAATTTCATCTATGTTTTCAAATTTATGTATTTAGAACTGTTTTTATTATTCCCTGGTCATCCTTTTTATGACTGCAGGTTCTCTAGAGATATCCTTCATTTTATTCCTAATACTAGTAATTTGTGTTTTCTTTCTTTTTTTTCCACGAGAAGTTTGTCAATTTTATTGGTCTTTTCAAAGAATCAGTCTTTGTTTCATTGATTTTATCTATTAATTTAATGTTTTCTATTTCATTGATTTCCATTCCTCATTATTTCCTTCCTTCTGCTTCCAATCCTTCTCAAACTCTTCCAAAAATTGAAGAGGAGGGGCACTTCTAAATTTACTTTTCAAGGTCAACATTACCTTGATACCAACGAGGACACTGTAAGAAAAAAAAAGTTACAGACTAATGTCTCTATAGACATAGATGCAAAAATTCTCAACAAAATACTTTCAGACTGAATTAAACAGCATATAAGAAGGATCACACATAATGATCAAGTGGGACTTATCCCTGGAATGCAATGACGTTTCAATGTATGCAAATCAATAAATGTGATATACCACATTAACAGAATGAAGGGTGAAAACCATATGAACATCTTGAGAGATGCAGAAAAAGCATTTGACAAAATTTAACATCCTTTCATGATAAAAACTCCCAACAAATTGGGAGGAACATATCTCAACATCACAAAGTCTTATATATGTCCACAGGTAACATCATACTCAATGATAAAAAGCTAAAAACTTTTCCTCTCAAATCAGGAACAAGACAAAGATGCCTACTCTTGCCACTTCTCTTCAGCATAGTACTGAAAATCCTAGCCAGATAAATCAGGTAAGAAAAAAAGAAGTCAAAGGCATCCAAATGGGAAAAGAAAAAGTAAAATTGTTTCTCTTGAGATCCTAGACTATTTCTGTGGGCTGTGGTTCCAATGACAGTTTGATTTTCTGGCTTTTGCAGTGTTATTTCAAACTGCCTTATTTAACTGGTGCCACCAGGGCTTCCACGGGTCTTTACTGGTGATGCCTGAGAGGACAGAAGGGTTTACTCCAGGTCAGAGTGACAGATATATCCCAGTAGGGGAGAAATGTGATTCAGTCCTCCAACCATCCAACCCCTCCCCCATTTGCCCCAGTGTCTCTGGGAAAGAGAGGAGAATCTCTGGCCTAAGAGGACAAAGAGGCTTCCTAGTCAGTAGTGAATCTACTACTGTAGTGTATCTCTCCTGTTGGCTCTGCCTACCTTCTTTGATATCTCGTAGTGGAAAAGGGAAGTCTGGAGCCTGGTGGAGGAGAGTGCTTCCCCAGGCTACTTATTTCTGGCAGAGCTCCCAACCTATCCCCCTTTCCATTGGTATTAGGTCAGCATGCTATTGTTAGGAAAACACTCATTCCATCAAGGGAAACAATGAAGCTACCTGAACAGTCTTCTGTTGCTAGGTAGGGGGTCAGTAAAAAAACAGGTCTGGGTAGTCTTCTGCTGACTAGGAGCATACATGACTCGCTGCTGCTGTGCTGTTCCTCCTGTTCTGAATCCCCAAACCAGCTCACCTTCCTAGCACCTTTCAGAGTTCTCATTTGCTTGTCTTTTGTGTCTTTTCCAGGGATAATATAGTTGTGCTTAGCAGGGAGGGTTAGAGGAAAACAGGTCTATACCATCTTTTCCAGGCTGGAAGTCTTCATTTTTTAAAAAAATTCTGTCTTCCCTTGTTACTTTGAAATTTTACTATTGTATGTCTAGGTGAAAATTTTAAAATGTATCATCATCTACACTGGGTAAACACTCAATGTGAAGGCTCATGTTTCTTTTCAGCAGTGGGAATTTTCCTTCCATCATTTCTTTGTTAACTTTGTCCCATACATTTTACCTATTCTCTTATCCTGGAACTCTTATTACTTGAATATTGGCCCACCTGTATTGATTACTTATGGCTTTTTAATATTTTTCCCTCTGAGGATTATTATATCTTTATCATTTTGCTACATGTTCTACCATTATATTCAAGCAATTGTATACATTTTATTCAATTCAGCAGCTATATTTTTAATTTCTAAGAATATACTCTTTTTCACCATTTTTCATAACATTATTAAATTATTTCTGTAAGGCAATAGCAATATCTTTTCAAAAAGCTCTGAAAACCAATTATAGGTTTTGTTTTTAAATTATTTCTTGTTCCCTGAACTATCTCTGATTTCTTGATGACTTAATTTTTTATTTTCTTTTCTCAGTCTTTCTTTTTTACTCTGTTACTGTTTTGAGTCTTCTCTGCTAAGCACGTAATACATGTCCATTTACCAAGAAGCTTGCTGATAGTTAACTTGATGTATGAGAGGGGCATTTTCTTCCATTTACAGTGAGTTAGGTTTGCGGTCTATTGCTATGGGCTCTCAAATGCTGAGATGATGAGAACAATAGCAAGTCCCCACTGGTTTGTTCAATGCCTTGTAAATTACCTCTACCATTTTTTTTTATCTTGGGGCTGAATGCTAGATTGCATGGTATTTTTCATTTAGATAGTGTATGAAAAGATACAGCTGTTTTCTTAATTAAACTTCAATCAATTTCCTTGTTTTCAGCACCCCTTCTCACCTTGGCCCTCTAACAAACTGCCAAAGAGAAGCCTGGGTCTGCATTTGGCCAGGCAATCTGCATTCATGATGTACTGACATTTCCTCTCTGCTTCATCCATTAGCATTCTCCAGAGTCCAACTACATAAAAATTTAAAAACTCTCATCCACCTGTGAAGACCCTGTTGTTTCTCTTTGTTGTTGTTGCTCCATTCTTTTTCTATTTCTCTTACTTCTACGGAGTGTTGGGTATGCAGTTTAGGGATAATGGGGTGTAAATTCTTGTGCTAAGTCTTCCATATTAAATTGCAAGTCTATTCATAACATTTAAGTACTAAATTACACTTGTTATAAATAAACATTTGCAAGCAGAGAAAATCTCTTGAGCGTGATATTTACCAATAATTTCTAGAAACGGGAGCTGTCTGTTATATTATTTCCATGACAACCAAACTGTATTCAAAGGATTAAAAAGGGAAAGTATACATTGGACTCTCTTAAGTTCCTGTAGATATTATAATATGTTTAGAAGTCTCCTTTTTGTCTACCTGGCACCCAAGAATAAAATATTCTTGAATTTCTGAATATTACTTCTTTTCCTGATTTTGTTGTGTTTACTTAAATATTTTTATAGTAAAACTGAAGCATGCAAAAGAGCATCACATTAAACAATTTAAATGATATTTGCTTGACTACCATGTCTATCTATATGTAAAGCCTAAGAAAATTATATTATTTCTTATATTTATATGTATATATTTTTAAATTAGACCCAGAATGTTTTCTATTATTTGATCTTTCATTGACTAGAAGTGTGAGTTAGAAAAGTCATTTTATTTCCCTGGGTTCAATTCTTCATGTGGGGAAAGAAGGTACTTTGCTAGACAAGTATATATTTTTCCTAGGATTTTACATTTCATAGAATACATGTTTTAGTCTGTATATACAACTTATGTTTGGAACATCAGCAGTTACACTGAGGAATTTCTAGTTTCAGTGTTCTACTTTATTTGCTAATATTTAAATATCAATGAAATATTTTGACCATTCTGGCAAAAACTTTTAAATGTTACTTAAATGTTTCATTAACTTCAATAAACATTATTAAGTCATTTCTATCAAGCCTCTGAAATTATTTTACCAACTGAGCTAAAGGCAGTTTAGAGGCCAACACAATACATAGATCAAATACACACTGGGAACATATGTATTTAAAAAGTACTTGCATGTACTGAAACCACTTTGAAATTTATATACGAAGAAATATTACAACGAATGTATTTATTTGGCATGACTGTGTGATAGACATTTAAATGTACCTATTACTTACCCATTCACAGTCTTTTTTCTCTCTAATAGAACTCTGATATTTTCAGGAGTATAATGCACTAAGAAAATCTTCTAGATTCCCCTGAGTTACTTTTGTATAACTGACCCATACATCTGATCAATTAGATATAAGCTTCAGTCTACTGGTGGCACTTCCAAAAAGCTGTTGCTATCCTAAAAAAAAGTATTGGGCTGGCCAAAAGGTTTGTTCAGGTTTTTTTGTAAGATGTTAAATATTAAACTTGGCTGGTACTATTCTTTTGCCCTTCACTTTCTCCCTACTTTTCTTCTTTCTTTCATTCTTTTTAAAATAGTTATAGCAGCCATCTTTCATAAGGCAATGAGTAACAGAGTGAGAGTACTGGGAAAGAAAGATAAAATCACCCTTGGAAACTGATTGTGTCATAGAACTATCCATACTAGCTCTTATCTCCTTTATATCTGAAGTTTTCTGCTACATGAGAAAAATAGATCCCTATTTAGATAAGTCTGTAGTCACGTATTTCCATTATGTGAAGCTGAGTATTTTAATTTCACAGTTTCTTCATTTTTCAATTGAACAGACACGTGCTGATTTAATAATATATGAACAGTATAATATAATATTGAATTGGTCTATATTTATTGAGAATAAGGGAAGTCAGATGATACATCTGTTCCTCAAATTCAAAGTAACAAAATATTTAAACCTTCTCAGAGAGGTGGTATGTGCTTGCTAGGAGGTGTCATTTATAAATGTAGGTAACAGTATTATAGAAGTGGTGAAATTTACAGAGAGTTTCAGAAAAAAAGAAAGCTAGACATCTAATCACCACACAATTTGACCTGACGGGTAAAGAGAGGTTCGTTAGTTGGTCTAAATATACAAGGACAGTTAAAGCAGAAGGATCAACATGTCCAAATGTACAGAGACAAAGAGTTACATAATATTTTTAAAGAATGTCAAATAATACAATAATTATAATTTATAAACTCTGAGGACAGTGGAGATATTGTAAATTGAGCCTATCTGTAGCACTTAGCACTGTGCCTGGTATACATAGTAAGCACCTCAAAATTTAATGAAATTAATGAATATATAAATGTATTCATGAAAAATCGCAGCAATTTGGAGTGGTAGGGGAGAAAAAGATAGGAAATATATATTCATTCTTGTCTAATGATTACTTTTTTCTTTGTTGTGTCTCTCACAACCAAATTCTTACTATTTAACATGATGAGAATAACTATCTTATGAAGGCTATCTTGCTGTGAATGATAAAACAATATGCCCATACCCATTCAACATTAATAAGTGGGTGTAATTTATAAGGGATTACTAAACATTTAATATCAGTCATGTTAGATCTTATAGAATTTTGAAAAACAAATGTCAGATAATTGCTTAATTCACTAAATTAATTACATAAGTAAGATTTCAGTATTTTATGCATTTTTAAAATAATTTGGGCATATCAGTAGTAAGACATATAAATCTGAAACATTTCAAGATGTTGCTTAATGAAGTTATATCTAAGGAATATATGTGTCTAGTACCAGGTCAGATGAGTTATTTAAAATAAATAATTTAGAGATTTGACTTTCTTAATTTATATAAATATTTCCTGCAAGATAAGATATATTCTTAAAAATTAAAATCTGTCTAGCCAATCTCCATTTCATCCTGAATTATAGTTTACTTTTACATCAAGTCATAAAAATTGCATTCTTCCAATTTCTGTTGGTAATCAACTGTGACATTAAATGGCATAAATCTTTGTTCAATTCATTTCCTGCTTCTTCGAAGAAATGAAAATAAAGTACATCTAAAAATGGTGATTATAGCAAGCACAAGAGATTCTTTTTTGCTAGTTCTTAGAAGTTTAGATTTGAATTTAAACCTTTCCTGCCAATCATCTGTAGCAATAAAAGAAAACTTGCTTTATTTTTGAACTAAAGATGATAGCTTAAAACTTAAACTTTTTTATTATTTCAGATCAATTTGAAAGGTATCACTCAAATGTAGTCCTGTGTTTTCTAACTCGAACCTCAGGCAATGTCAGTGAACATAACAGCCTAATGTAAGGGTGGCCTGGCAGCAAGAGCAGAGCAGTCCAGACCAGTATCTCTGCTGAGACTGACTCAGTCTGTCACATTGGGCACATTTCTAGACCAATCTATGTCTAAAGTTTTTCTTACCCATGAAAGTTAGATTTTTGATAATAGCTTTTGCAGAGGGATGATCTGTAGATTTGTGACTTAATTTGTAGATTACTTTTGAATTTGAAAGATATTTTAAATTACAAATTTTAAAGTAGTTTTTTTAATAAAGAAAAATTTCAAACACAGCAAAGTGGATAAAGACTACAGTCAAATCCGCAACACATATCCAATGTTCAAAAATTATCAAGATTTCTTCTTCTTTCCATTGTTATTAAAATTTCTTCACTAAAATTTTGAGAAATCTCAAAACTTATATAACCCCACTTCTATATGTTTCAGTTTGCATTTTAAAAAATATTTATTTATTTTATTATTTTTATTTTCTTTATTTTTTTTGGCTGCATCGGGTCTTAGTTGCAGCACGCAGGATCTTCACTGAGGCATGTGGGATCTTTTTTGTTGCAGTGCATGGGCTCTTCATTGCAACATGTGGGTTTTCTCTCTCTAGTTGTGGCGCTCAGGCTCTCTTGTTGAGACACGCGAGCTCAGTAGTTGTGGGCACGTGGCATGTGGGATCTGAGTTCCCCGACCAGGGATCAGACCTGAGTGCCCTGCATTGGAAGGTGGATTCTTTACCACTGGACCACTGGGGAAGTCCCTCAGTTTGTATTTTTTTAAATAGGCAGTTTGTTACTAAAATGTTCTGCTAATACGTCATGCATACAATAATAACAAAGTTTTGTAATCATCAAATACCCACTTTATTCTAGGACAACCACTAAAAATATATATATTAAAAAAAAGTAGTATAGCTGATATGTTAAGAAAGGAGATAAACTCGAATAATATTTTAAAAATCCTCAATTAAAACCACAAAAGACAGAAGAAAGGAAGATAAAATTGGAACCAAGAACAAGGGTAAAAAATAGAAAAAAGCAATGCATAGCTTAGATATTAATCCAACTATATCAATAATCACTTTGAATATGAAGGTCTAAACGCACTAGTTAGAAAAGAGATTGCCAGAGTGGACCAGAAAACAAGACACAAATATATATTCTCTTCAAGAAACCCACTTTAAAGATACATATAGATTAAAAGTAAGTAAATGGAGGAAAATATACCATGCTAACACTAATCAGAAGAAAGCAATAGTAGCTGTATTAATTTCAAAAAAACAAACTTCAAACTGTGGAAAGTTATCAGGATGAGGAAAGGCACTACCCGATGATAAAAGACTCAGTTCCCCAAGAAGACATACAATCCTTAACATGTATAATATGTACCCAACTGAGAGTCAAAATATATAAGACAAAAAACAATAGAATTGCAAGGAGAAATAGATGAATCTCTAACATATTTCAAGGCTTCAGTACCCAACTCTTAGAAGTGAACAAATCCAGCAGACAGAAAATCAGAAAATCAGTAAAGACATAGTGAAACAACACCATCAATCAACTGGATGTAATTGACATCTATAGACTACTTCATCCAACAACAGCAGAGTTCACATTGTTCTCAAGCTCACATGGAACATTCAACAAACTAGATCACATTCTGGGTCATAAAACACACCTTGACAATTTAAAAGAATAGAAAATATATAATGTCTGCTCTCAAACCACCATGGAATTAAACTAGAAATCAATAACAAAAGATAACTGGAAACCCCAAAATAATTGGAGATTAAATAACATACTTCTAAATAGTATGAGCCAAAGAAGAAATATCAAGAGAAATTTAAAATGAAAATGAAAACTAAATGAAAATGAAAACACAAATTATCAGAATGTGTGGGATGTAGTAAAAGTATGCATTAAATGCTACATTATAATGATTTTTGTTACCATTTCCATTTAAGAGAGATGGGAGTAAAAGGTACTGGTGCTATGAAGAGAGGAGACTCTGCAATGCTCTATGTACAACTAGTCAGGATGTGAATAATATTCTAATCATTCAGGATGGGACAGAAAAGCATCAGCACAAGTTGATGTTGAAGGAGAAGTAAGGAAAACCCTGACTAGGTTAAATCAACAAGCAGAAAAGGAGCCAAACACAACACCATCACAGGTGCTTTGAAGAGCTAGCCATGGTATTCATGATGAAGAGGTTCTATAAATGCTACCAGACAGAAACTCATTAAAGAGGCTAGTAAATAGAATTCAAAAGAGACATCGACCTCCAAACCAACTTTATTGCATAGAATTGAAATTCCAGAGGAATATAAAGTGACCGGAGGTTGGAGAACCATTTCTCATGCACAATTCTACTATTTCGTTGCTCAAGATAACAAAAGAATTCTTATTTTCAAAACTTAGGACAATATTCAATATTTAAGTGCCAATACCACATTATTCGGTGATGGAACCTTCAAGACAGTACCAACACAGTTCATTCAGTTATTTACTGTGCATTGTGCAGTATTGGGTTATACTATGACATTGATTTATGCACTAACAATGGAAAGGTGAGAAGACACCCAGATATATATATATATGAGAAAGTACTTGCATTTGCACAGGAAACAAATCTTGACGTTAACCCTTCTTTGTGTATGATGGATTTCAAGATTGCAAATATGAATGTGATTTGATTACTACTAACAAATGTGCAAGGAAAAAGATGCTTGTCTTACTTTTCACAATCACTGTGGTGAAAAATGTGTTCTTTGGGGCTAACACACAAGTATATGACAATGGAAAGTAACACTTGTAAGGGTGCATCCGTGTTGTTTGGATTTTAATTTGCGCCTTTGGAAGATGTAAATGAAACTTGTGAGTACATTGTGGAGAATGCAGAAGAAAATTTAGATGACCTAATGGATTATGTTGAGAGGCTGTATGTCTATGGAAGATGTGGCAGGGGCCAAAGACCAGAAGCTCCAAGATTTCCACCAGAAACTTGGTATATTTGTATATCATTACCAACAGTAAAAAGCAGAGGAAGGCTGGCGTAGCAAATTTCAAAAGCTGATGATAGTGCATCCATCATCCTTCAATTTTGAGATTTATTGAAGTGTTAAAAGATGAACAGCAAATGCAATGAACAAGTTATCACTCAGATTCTTGGTGGCCAAATTCAAACATGGCCACCAATTTCATGATGACACAGACAAAATCAAATTTTATAATTGAAATTGTTAACATACATAAAAAATGTAAAGCCAATAATTACATCGATATATATTTGAGAGCAATTCCTCACTGACTTAAGAGTAACCCTACCAAAATTCATGATGAGGAAGAACAAGAATAAGTGTGAAACCCAAAATTCATCATGAATTACAATAAAAATGATTTATTTAAACATTTAAAAGTTAAATGTTTGTATTACTTAACAAATCATGGACCAAATGTCTCAATGGACATTTTGGACAGGACCAAATTTCAAGGATCTTTTGGTGAAGTTAAATGTTTAATTATTTAATGAGTCATGGACAAAATGTTTCAATGGATGTTTTAGACCGAACCAAATATCCTGTAATGCTAACAAATGTTTAATGAAGAAATTATACCAATTCTCTACAATCTCTTTCAGAGGACAGAAACAGAAGGAATACTTAGGTATTTTCCTAATATCAAAACCAGAGAAAGACATTATAAGAATAAACTGGAGACCAATATCTCTCATGAACATAGACAAAAAATCTTCAACAAAATATTAATATTAGCAAATCAAATCCAACAATGTATAAAAAGAATTATACACTATGAACAAGTGGGATTTTTCACAGGTATGTAAGGCTGGTTCAACATTTAAAAATCAATTAATGTAATCCATCACATCAACAGGCAAAAGAAGAAAATCACATGACCATATCAATAAATGCAGAAAAATCATATGATAAAATCCAAAATCTATACATGAAAAGAACTCTCAGCAAACTAGAAGTAGAGGGGAACTTTCTCAACTTGATAAAACATACCTACAAAACACCTATAGCTAACATCATTCTTAATTGTGAGAAACTCAGTCTTGCCATTACTATTAGGAACAAGGCAAGGATATCCCCTCTCACTACTTCTTTCAACACTATATTGGAAGTCCTGCAAATGCAATAAGACAAAAAAAGAGAATAAAATGTGTATAGATTGGGAAGGAAGAAATAAAACTGGCTTTGTGTGCAACTAACCTCATCCTCTATTTGGCAAATGTGAAAGACTAGACCAAAAAACTCCTGGAACTAAGAAGTGATTATAAAAATTTTGCAGGATAAAAAGATTAAAAGATAAAAGCCAATCATTTTCATTTATACCAGCAATGTAGAAGTGGCATTTGAAATTAAAAACACAATACTGTTTACATTACCATCCTCCAAAATGAAATACTTAGGTATAAATCTAACAAAATATGTATAAGACCTATATGAGAAAAGCCACAAAATTCTGATGAACAAAATCAAATAACCAGTTCATTTAAAAATGTCCCAGATTATCTTACACATATCTCTTGGAGTTCAAAGTAAGCTTCAAAATAAAGTGTATACATTACTTTTAGTTATAATATTTTAAGTTTCTTTTAACCTAGACTAGTTGGTTATTCTTCCTGTTTTATGCATCGATTGAAGAAATATCGCACTTTCAAAAAGACCCATAGCTTTGTATATTATGATAATATTTCTCTCTCAGTCTCTAGTGGTATATTTTAAATCTAATTTCCCAGCCTACAAAATCTTTAAATGTTGATGTTATTAGCAATATGGAAGCCCAGCTTATGCCTTCTAGTTTTGAACTGCTCAAAGGACTTCAGCTTACCTATATCTCGAAGCCCACTCCAGCTCCACCCCATAATATCCTGTGCCTCATTATTTGTCAGAGACATGGGTTGGGATGGTTGAATCAGTGGAGAAGAAATCAAACAAGTTCTCAGGAACAAATCTACTCTTGTTATTTTATTCTAGCCTTTTAACCAGAAAACCTCAACACCACACTTAGAGCCAGTGCTAACTCTTTGAATATGCCATGAGAGTGATGAATCCACTCTGAGTGTCAAGCTGGGGAACTATTCCATGATTGTCTGCGACTTGGTTGCTGAGTTGGAGCAGAATGGCCTTGCTGATGACCTCATTTTGCAACGTATCACATAAACCTCAGCGTTTAGCATTTCAGTAAAATATTGGTAATTCAGCTACATAAAAAGTTCTATAAAGAAAAAATATACATGCCATTCAGTTCACAAAGAGAGTCATTTTTCATAACATATAAAGAGCTTCTATATATAAATAAGAGAAAAATCAATAATAATAGAAGAATGAACATAAGCAATAATGAGATTTTTCAAGGAATGAAATGCAAAGGAATTTTAAAGGATAAAACGTGCTTATCCTCAATCATAATAAAAAATATAAATTAAAATTACACCGATACAATTTTTTTCTCCTTTAATATTGATAAAGATCAGAAAGCTTGAGAACACATTGTATTGACAAAGTCTGGGTAAAACAGACTTTCATTTACATTATTGGGGGATGAGAAATAGCAAAAACTGGAAACAATCTAAATGTGTATCAGTAAGAGAATGGTTAATAAAAACCATTATTTTTATTACCATAAATAAGAGAATGGTTAAATAAATCATGGTCCATCAATTCATTAAAATTCTGTGTAGTTGGTCAATAAACTATAAGAAAGCTTTTCACACAATGAAATGGAGTGATTTCCAACAAATTGTTAAGTAAAGGAGTCAAGCTGTACAGTAGTATACAATAGTGTATAGTATGCTATCAGTTATGTGAAAGAAGAGGATGAGTACATGTATTTATATGCACATTTGGTTATGTAAATATAAAATACATGTGGAAAGTAACCATAGAAAATGATAATAAAAGTTGCATTCAAGGAAAGAAAGTGTATAACTGGAAATCAGGTATGACAAATGGATTTTTTCACTGTTTATTCTTTTATACCTTTTGAATTTGGACTGTGTGAATTTATTACGTCAACAAAAAATACTAATTTAAAAATTTAAAGTTTCGGGCTTCCCTGGTGGCGCAGTGGTTGAGAGTCCGCCTGCCGATGCAGGGGACACCGGTTCGTGCCCCGGTCCGGGAAGATCCCACATGCCGCGGAGCGGCTGGGCCCGTGAGCCATGGCCGCTGAGCCTGTGCGTCCGGAGCCTGTGCTCCACAATGGGAGAGGCCACAACAGTGAGAGGCCCGCGTACAGCAAAAAAAAAAAAAAAAAAAAAAAAAAAAAATTAAAGTTTCAAGTATGATGTGTGGAAGATACAATATACTAGCAGTCATAAATGTTTCATCACATTGTAAATCTATTTATTCAAGCAGGTGTATTCATTTACAATTCTGCCTCCCTCTTCAACATTTAAAGGATACCTTGTGATTACATTGAACCCACTCACATAATCCAGGATAATGTCCTGATTTTATGGTTAGCTGATTAGCACTCTTAATTTCATCAACATAAGCCTCCCTTGTCATGTAACATAACATTTTCATAGGTTCTGGGAACTAGGATATAGACCTCTTGGTGGGGCCATTATTCTACCTCCTACAATAGGCAACCTTTGGGAAATGCCTCCCCTTTTACACACTTTGCTCTTGTGTAAATGGTGATACTACAACCTCAGAAACAATATAGGCCTGAGCTCTTTCTGCTACGTGGAAGTCTCAATTGTTCTATATTAAATAGCATAAGGTTAGAGTCAAGAGAGGCATAACTACCAACCATGGGTAGGTGTCACCTTCCTAAGATGTGACCTTGAGCCATGTCCTTCAATTTTCTTAGCTTTGATTTCTTACATTCAGTATAAGAATAAAAGTATGTACCTCATGGAGCTGTGGTGAGAATTAAGTGAAATAATGTATATAAAGCTCAAAAAACACAGTGGTGAAACTATTTCTATTTAACAACATAGATGAAACTTAAATCAATGTTAAATTTTTAAAAGTTGTAGAATACATATATTGTGTCATGAATTTTATGTATTCAAAAGTCAAACAAAACTTTTAAGTTTAGAGAAACACATATATATGGCAAAACTATACAACGAAGCAAAGAAGTATAAACACAAAACAGAATCATGATTGTTGCTGGAGTTGCATGAGTGAGAGATTCATTGAGAAGAATATAGGCACTTTCATGTTACTGAAATACTCTAAGTCTTAAGTCAGTGGGTAAATTCACAGAGGATGAATTTATAATTTTATTATGATAGTTCCAAAGTTATAAATAGGCTATCACTACCTATCTATCCTTCTGTATTTACATGTTATGTACTAAAATATTTTTAATTAGTAAATTTTTTTATTAGAATGAGTAATTATAAAAATAATCTGGTAGAGCAGAAATGTCCATTTATTAGGTAAAAATAATCATCCTATCACCTTCCTAATACATAAATTAACCTATTTTTTATATATAATGAGAATAAGTTCCTCTGATATAATAGCAGTAGAAAATTGAATAAAGTCAAATATTCTTAGAAGAATGCTGATTCTATTCATTTAAATATTCTCAATTAATACATTTCATTAAATTATCATTTCTTCTCTTGATTTTAATTTCTTTTTTTGGATTAGATCCTACAGTCCAGTTCACTCCTGGTAAATTTTATCGGGTTTACCCCACAGTAAATCCTTGTGAGTGAAATCAGCATACACTTCAAATGAGGAAAAGAAAAATGAACCTAAAGAAAATTGACCTGCATCCTTCAATTGACTTTGAAACAACCACAGAGCATTTTAAAAATTAAGTCTAGAACTATTTATCCTAGTGAGAAACCTGGAAACAAAACGCTATTTACACTAAAAGAAAAAAAAAAAAAACTGGCTCCAAAGAAACATACAGATTAAAAGCTTCTTATCAATAAAAAAGATCTAATTACTATTGTCAGGATCGTCTTTTATGTAGCACCTGAACACTCAAGAGAGGATACCATCTGGGCAGATTTCAGCTAGATGGTGAAGACAGCCTAGCTGAAATGGCAGCAATAAAATCTGCTTTCCAAATCTTCCTGATTAAATACCCTTAGTGTAAATTCACTCAGAGTTGTTAGGGAAACCACTGAAGTTCATATAATCCTTAAAAATTTAATCCTGAAATCCACAAATTGTTTGAAGTCTCTTCTGTAACCTGACTCAAGTTATACATCCTTAACTGAACTATATTTGTCTGCCTTTTTCAGGGATGTAAGTAAATCAGAATGATTCAACTCTCTATGATGACTGAAGAAGCATGTGAGTTTAGTTCCTCTCTCCTTTTTAAAAGGTTGTCGGTTTGTCAATGAACTGAAATCTGTGGGGCTGGATTAAGGCAAATAAATCTGACTTCCAAAAGGAAATGTGTTGTCAAATAAACTAGTTGCTTTTGCTAAGTCTTCCTGTAGTGTAAAAATACTCTAAGATATTTCTATCATGTAAGGTTTGCTGATTTTATTACCAGTAAAAAATCCTATTCATGGAATTACTCCATCTTCTTTCCTTCCAGAATCAGAGCTTGATATGAAAGTATGCCAGTGATTTGGAAACTCAAACTGGGATCAGAATAGATTGTGAACATGTAGGAATGCCTACCAAATACCTTTAGTAATAATCTTCTAATCTAGTTCATGTGCACAGAAAAGAATGAGAGGACTCTTCCTTTTTAATCCATTTGGGAAAGGCCTATTTTCCAAACTTATACTTTCTTATTTTTCTATCACACACACACACACACACAGGAAGTTCCACCCTTCTGTCCTTATTAATATATAGTTTTTCAGAAAGATGGACTTTTCCTAAGCTGGATTATTATCTCCTCATTGAACCCATTGCCTTTGAACTTGATAATGATCCTTAAGGTGTGATTATCAAGAAGAATAATCCAAACACAGATTCTACAAATGATCTCCATACAAAATCATTTACTACTTTTCATAAACTGAAAATGCAGTGGTCTGTCTGGTTGTCTTGGCTTCCTTTACCCTCATCCAGTCATTTCTTTTCACTCTACCTTCAAGTTGAGTTTCATCATGGTCTTGAATCAGTTGCATTCTTAGTCAGTATAGGTGAGGACATCTTTCCAATATTGAGCAGCCTTCAAAAATAAAGTAAAAATCAACATGTCATGTCTTCATACCAGAAAGCAGGCTTCTGCTTTCCTCCTACATTGTACATGAAAGCCTGAGAAACAGGGTCCCCAGCTTGCCAGTTCTTCTCATGGAAGTCCAGCCCTAAAACCTCATCTGGAGCCTGAGGCCCCACTCTCTGCTCCATTCCTTCTTAGAATTCCATGCTCCTGGCGCTCTCTGTGCATCTTTTGCTCATATGGGCTGCTTAGTCCTTGTGCAGTTTTGCCTGCTGGTAACTACCTGTTCCTTCTTATTAAACTCTAACACATCCACTGCTAGTATGAATCACCAAGTCATCTGTCATATCTTTCTGGATATCAGCAGTTAAATTGAACTTCATACCTGGCTCACCCTAGTAAACATCACTATTTTCTTAATATCTGACTCCCCTAACCTGACCTATCCCATCATTGACAGAACTTTAAAACACATTTCCAAAAAAAACATTGAATCAAGTGTTTCCATTGAATTGTCTAGATAATTGACTAACTTTTCAATTTTAATATATGTCTACTGATGACAACATGGATGCTATGAACAACCTCTAGAATATGTATTAAGAGATCAGTTTCATCCAACATTTCTTCAGAAGCACTTAATAATGAGTGCTGCCCGTACTAGCTACTGGAGTTACACAAGAGATATGAAAATGTCCCCGCTTTTAAGAAACTTTGTACAGTTATACAGATAATATAATAGCAAAACAAATTATCATGATGATTTTTAAGTAGTGTTTTTTTTTTTTTTTTTTCTTTGCGGTACGCGGGCCTCTCCCGTTGCGGAGCGCAGGCTCGCTCCCGACGCGCAGGCTCCCGACGCGCAGGCTCAGCGGCCATGGCTCACGGGCCCAGCCGCTCCGCAGCATGTGGGATCCTCCCGGACCAGGGCACGAACCCGTGTACCCTGCATCGGCAGGCGGACTCTCAACCACTGCGCCACCAGGGAAGCCCTTAAGTAGTTTTTAATACTATGAAATAACAAACCAGGGAAAGATGAGAGCAACCACTAAGTATTAAGCAGTCAACAAAGGCTTGAATGATGGTAAAGCACTAGGTACAGGGCAATCCAGAAAGACTGTTCTAAGGGAGAGAACAGCAAATGCGACATTTCTGAAGGAAGGATTAAAAAAAGGTTAGATCATATATGTCATTAAAAAGTTATATTTCAAAATGAGGAAACTGACATTCAGATTGACACAAAATAATTCTAGAAAAGAGCATAAGATTCATTAATATTAAATCTCATTAATAATGTTAAATAACAAATTCCTTTAAGAAGGGCAAAGAAATTTGGAAGTTTTCAGACACACTCAGAATATTGTTCTCAGATGATATTCAGACTTCCAAAGGTCCCTAAAAAGACAGTTTATTGTTGCTATTTTTATCACCTTTTATTTGTCTTTTTTTCTTCTTCATTTTGTTCTATAATTAATTTTCTCTCCAGGAAAATGTGCACAACTACTCTGAAATATCAGAATAGGCTTCCATTTCAACAATTCCACATTAAATGTTGTAGGCTGAGGATAAGCATGAATAAAGAGAAAGAACCTGATCCAAACTGTAGGGGTCCTCTACTTTACCTGGTCTGTGTGAGCATGGAAGTTTAGAGAGCAATGACTTAGGTTTGTAATGATTAAACATTGATCATCGTCTTTCATTTCTGACCTACCACCTTGAAGCTATTGTACATTTATACTAAATGGACAAGATACTCCAGTGTTATCTTCTTTGAAAGTTCCCTGAGAGAAATGTTTAAAGCCAAACTGAACACTATGTCACAGGGGAACGTGTTTGTGAATAGTGCTGGCAGCTGGAGTATCTTTAAAATACAGGCTGCAAGCAATAAATTGCCCTTTCTGTCTGATCACAGCTAACTTAAGTTTATAAGTAGCATTAAGAGATGTTATATTAGTTTCATCACAATGGCAAACAAATCTAAGCTCAATTCCAACCTATGCCATTCCTATACATCTCTATCTATTATCTATCTATTTATCTATCGTGATCTATTCATCTACCTTTCAACCTACTGTAAATATTCAGTACTGATCATGACAATCACATTAAAAAATATCTAGTTTAAACACTTTATTTCACGAATGAGAAGAATTCAATGACATGGCCAAGGTCACAGGCCTAGCTTATTGGTGATATTCCGTAGCCCTCTTAGCCCTTCACAAATTTATCGAGCTGGTCTGATGACTGTCCCCATTAACCCATCAAAAGCATGTGAAGAAATAAATATTTTTCCATTATTTTTTTTTCTTTTTGGTGCTGTTTCCTTACATTTGCCTTACTGTAACACAAAGGGTTCTCTTTTTAGTGTTATCACTATTTTCAGGTAAATTCTTGAATTGGGATTATATAGCAATTAAGCTTTCAAAAAACCTCTAATTTGATTTCTCTCTAAATGGATGAGGCAGGTAGAAATTATGCAACATATTTAAATATATAAAAAGTTCATTTATTATCACTCAATAGGTGAACATATTGAGACTTGACAAAGTAAAATGATTCATTTCAAATTGTATGGAAAATTTCAAACGTATACAAAAGTAGAGTATAGTGACTCTCCATATACCAATAACCTTGATTCAGTGATCAGAAAATTATGGCCACTTTTTCATATTATGTCCCTCCATCCCCTCCAGATTATTTTGTAGTGTATACTAGGCATATCATCAAATATTAAATAAATATTCATATTTTCTTAATTGTATTATAGATATACATTATGTAAAACACTCACGTGTGTGTATTCATAGCTCTACAGTTTATACATAGAGTAGATACATGTGATTTGTTGACATGTTGCCTGTATCTGTAGGACTGTAGACTATAATTCTTTGCCTTATCTATTATTTTTTTACTTTCTTACAAGGTTTTGTTGAAGAAATCAGATTGTTACTACCACTACCTGAATTTTACTCGTTTAAGCCTCGTGATATCCTTTAACATTTCTCCTCTGTATTTCCCTCTTGTTAAACAGGAGACTTGGTAAGATTCAGATTTAATCATTTTAGTGAGACTATTTCTAATGTCTATCAGCCTTTCTTTTTGTAATGTTAGCACCCATAGATTATCAATGCTCAAATCCATTAATATTTAGAGGTTGAAAATGTTATACTTTAAATCTATCATTATTTCTGCATTTATTGGCTAGAATAATTTCATAAAGATTTCATCAACTATTGCATTATCCTAGTGTAAATATTATGTTAAAAAAGGAAGATTAATATCTGTTTTCTTCTGTTAATTCACCAGTTTTAAAATGATGAGTTGCTCCGTAGCATCCTCTGAGAGTAAAATTGAGTTCATTTTTTTTCCTTTTTGTTAATATGATTAACCTATGGCTTTAATGTACTTCATTCATTTTAACTTCTTGCAGTAATTATTCATATCAATTCACAGGTTTTGCTATCATACTTTATTCTCAGTGGCACCTGAGTTACTTTGCCATAATCTAGTGGTCTTTAAGAGTTTTCTTGTTTTCTAGTATTGTTACTGAAAGTGGGGGTCCGGCTGCTCACTGCTCAAAAGCCAATAAAGCGGCAAGTTGGTGGAAAGGAAAGCTTGCTTTATTTCAGAGGCCAACAACCTCGGGGTGGGGGGGGGAACTCCTATCCAAAGGCTGACTCCCCTCCCACTGATTATCAGTGGGCAAGGGCTTTTATAGGTGAAGGGAGTGAGCTACATGGAGAAACAGCACAGTCAGCTCTGATAGTCATCTTGAAATTGGTGATGCAGTGGTCTGATCAACATCATCCTGATTGTTTTAAGTACAGTTAATCTTCAGTTCCAGGTTTCGTTTGTTTCCATTTCTTTGAGACCAGTTCTCAGAATTGTGGCAGCTTATGTCATGGCTACAGTCTCTGGTCATCATGTAGTTAACCTCTTCCACCTGGTAGGGGTTTTAGTATCTAAAAGACAGCTCAAAGGATATGGCTCAGAATATTATCTATAGCCCTTGAAGAGGAACCAAATGTCCTTGACCTTGCTTAATGACTAAGCTATTATTATTTGGTCTCCTTTGACTGTTTTCCTTTGTTTCTGTATTTTTTCACTTCTCTGATGAAACTTATTCTTTGGCTAAAGTTTTTCCACAGACAAAAGGTAGGCTGAGGACATGGTGGGGGTGGGGGTGGTGAAGGACCGTAGCGTCCTGCTCCACTTCAGTATGACAAAATATTCTAAGCTCTTCCTGAATATTTCTGCCCCCAGATATTTAATCAGCTATTTCTTCAGGAAGCCTGGGTTCCTTTTGGTGAAAAATAGTATTTAAAACCACAATTTATTTGCCAAAGTGTGCTCACTGCTACTGAGTTGGTCAGTTTCCAGGCTTTTCGGTAATAAAAGCTAGGAAATGTGTGCTTTGGTTAAAATATAGTTTAAGTTCACAATCTTTCTGATTTCAAATCAAGACTTTGGGATTTTTATTTAGTGGATGTATATTTTTGGTTATATTTGGTATGATGGTTTTTTAACAATTTAAAACTCTCTATTTTCTAGAAACTGCTCAATGTTTACTTATCCTGCTTTAGTTATAGAACTCAGAACTGAGACCCATATAGTAGTTAAATACTTCCTACCACTGCATATACTATAAGAAATGGCACAAACTCCCATGTGCTCATTTCTTATTCTGGAATAGTTGGGAAATTCCCCCATGGAGTGCCCAAGAGTGCTTGTAATAAATTCTAGTAAATCTTAGTAGTTGAATCAGAGCCTGGACCTAGTCAAGCAGAATGCTTTCACTGAGGATTTTACTAAAAATCTTCTTGGAACGTCCTGGACTAAAAAGGCTGCGATTTTAGGATAGAGTACAGTATTAGTCAGAATATCTTAGTTGTACCTTGTTTCCCATTTATTCCATTGTCCATATTAAACAGCTTTTCCTGACATGATTTACCTAGTTTGCAGCTGTAGAGTCGTATGCATATGAAGAAGCTGAATATTTATAATATGTGTAGATAAAATAATATCTATCTTATGTTTCTTAGTCTTCAGTATGTAAAGAAGGTATTTATGCAAAGAAGCAAAGAGAATGGAGAAAGCTGGGAAAGATGGAGCTTTCCTAGAAAGTATGGAAAATTCAATGTGGAAGAGACTTAAATGATTGTATTGTTCAGTGTTCTAATGCCCAGTTATATGTAGAATCACATAGGGAGCTTAATAAATAAAAATATATGCCTGAGTTGTACTTTCAGAGCCTCTGGCTGATTTGGAGTAAGATATGAGTATTTTTAAAGCTCTTCAGATAAATCTAATGTGCAGCCAGAGTTGAGAACCAATAATATACTCCAAGGTATTCATAAGATAATTGAAGCCCAAAGAAGTATATATATATTGTGAAGAACACACACGTGGTTAAGCAGAGCCAGGTTAAGCAGAGCCAGTCTTATTCACAGGCCCATGTATTTCATAGGCCTGTATCACATGTTACCTCTTGATGGCTTTTTAAATTTCTCTGCTGGGTAAGCTACATTTTTTCCCTCTTTTGTATTACTGTTCATGTACAGTCATCATGTGTACCAGGTACTCATGCAGTGAGTAAGGAAACATTTCCAGTAGGAAACACTGGACTGAACTTGGTGACAGTTCTTTGGCTGATTTCCCCTGGCAGCCCTTCCTATCAGGCTCTGTGTTGGCAGCGTTGTGCCTGGAAGCAGCTTCAGAGATAACCAGCTTCTATTAATCAGGCTGTTTCCTACCCTTTACACTGTAGGTGCATCACATTGATAAAAGACTTTGTACTTCTCAGTCTTCTCTGCATCTCCTGGAAATATATTAGCTCCTGTTAACTTACAGCATGTAATAATAACCAAAAGAAATGACAATCTGTACGAAATTATGGCATTCTCAGCAAGGATTTTCACAGCTTACAAAAGAAAAACAAAAAGTCTCAACCTGCTCATTTCTTGTGGGCTCTTTTCCTCTTTTTCTATTACCTCTTGCTCTACTTAAATATTTGCATACTGAATATTATAAAGCATAGGACCCGTATTTGTCATGTTGCTAAAGCAAACTATATATGCTGCAAATATTGGAATATTTTTTGCTAAGAAATCACTTAATTTAACCAAACCTTTACCCTGACAGTTTTCCAGAATTATCTGAAGAATATTTGAACATATTATGTCTTACTGAATTCCCATGGCTTAAGTCCTTGACTAGAATTTTTATTTGATGGAAGTAAAGAGCTGGCAAGTCTCTTTTTTAAAACCAGAAATGGTCTTTTCATTAACTCTTATGATCTGGGACAAGAAAATTCAAATGTTTATGTCTAATTGCATTAAGAAAGATGATTTGAGATCATCCTGTACAATAGGCAAGAGAAAACAGTTTACTAAAACCAAGGTTGTCATTTGCACCAAACAATGGTTTATGTGTATCTTTTCTAGAAATCACTTTGTTCTAAGACAATAGTTCTTATAAACACCAAGTGACTCTAAATCACCTGAGGATCTTCTTCTGATTCAGTAGTTTCAGGGTGAGTCTTGAGATTCTGCATGTCTAGCAAGCTCCCAGATGCTCCCTGCATTGCTTGGACACAGCGCCTTCAGAAACATAGGACCTTCTTGAGTAAGAAGTTAACTTATTAGAATCCTGAGAAAAGGTCACAAAGCAAAGATAAATCACTTCCACTGTCAAAGGGAATGTAGTCAAATTTTCCAGCTTGTCTTTTATTAACACTCTTTCAAGCTACCTATACTTATTTGGAGCTTGCAAGACTTCTATTAAAATATATATATATATATATATATATATATACTATATAAATGATATCTTAAAGAAGTGGTAAAACTGGAATGACAGTTTAATAGCTATGGGTTTTTCTTTTTCTTTTTTATGGAGATACAATTGACATATAACATTCTATTAGTTTCAGGTGTACAACATAATGATTATATATATCACATATATAGTGAAATGATCACCACAATGTCTACCACCACCACCACAGTTACTACTTTTTTTCTTGTGATGAGAACTTTTAATATCCACTCTCCTAGTAGCTTTCAAATATGCAATATGGTTTTATTAACTATAGTTGCCATGCTGTACATTATTTATTTTATAAGTGGCAGTTTGTACCTTTTGTCCCTGTTTTCTGTATCTGCGAGTCCAGTTTTGTTTTGTTTTGTTTTTTTAGGTTTTATACATAAGTGAGATCATACAGTATTTGTCTTTCTCTGTCTGAAATGGGTCTTTGCTATAAGTTTTTAAAGCACAGGAAACAACCTACTGTTACCTCCTCTCTTTCACCCTTATGATTAGAATCTTCTCTATGTTATAATTATATAAATTTGCTAACTGAAAACATAGAACTTATGTCAATATTTTGCATGTATTTACTTCACAGAGCACTACTTAAAAAAAAAAGCTCAGATCATATCTATATGTATACTTCAGGTACACTGAGTCTACATTGCTTTTCCAAATAAGAAAGTGAAAATAATATTTGACACCATTTTTTTTCAAGACTATAAACCAGTGGCTCTCTAAAACAATATGAATTTTCCCAAATGCTACACTATTTTAGTGCATTTAACCCCTAAAGTTGTTTCTAGAAACAAATCCTGTTGAGGAGTGGGGAAGTAAGAGATCCAACTGATCTAGGTTTCTTTTTCTCCCCCCATACCTTCTTCTCTCCCCCCACACCTTCTTCTCTTGCTCTCTCTCTCTCTCTCTCTCTCACACACACACACACACACACACACACACACACACACACACACACACACACATATATACACACAGTTTATACATGCATGGCTTACTCCCCAGTCAAAGTTCCTGTTCACTTTAATTATATCATTTCCTAAATAATCCTTCAACATTTAGAAGGATGGATATTTGGAAATCCCTGAAATTCCCTATAGAATAAAAAATTGTACTAAATCTATCATGGATGTTGCTCTAGCTAAATAGAAAGTATTTCCAGTGAGGATGGTCTTGTGAAAACACGTGATTGTTGAATTAAAGTCTAAAAAATGGACTCAATCCATATGTCAAGGTCTTTATATAACACATAAAGTCTGCATAAGAAGTAATTAGATTGTGCTTTTTTTTTAATAAATCAAAAGAAAATTACACTTGGAGATTATGCTCCAAGAACATTTAGTTAGATCTAATTAGGGTAATGATCATCTATCAATGTGAAACTGAGAACTTTCTATTAGATTAACAGTTTTATTTTTCCAAACAAAAATGCTATGAGATTTGATGCAAACCAATATTATCAAACCAAAGTCTAAAGAAATTGATTTACCAAAACAATGTTAAATATCTTCTGATTTACTTTAAAAATAAATTATGAATATATTTGCTATAGTGAGCAAATCAAAAGAAAAAGAACAAGGAAAGTTATTTATATTTTTAATCTCTGAAAAATGTCTGCCAAGTTTTCGTAGTGTGATATACCCTGCTTGACTGAAATACAGACTCCTTACTAAATGAGCAAAATTCTAGACTTCAGACCTTAGGATCCTCTATATTGCAGAGAGTTAGAATTTATAACCTGATAATTATAATCACCAATTTAAAAGTAATTAATATATTTTGATAATCATTACTTTAGCCTATCTTAATATGTGAGGGTCTAATCTTTATCTTAAAAAGTAAATTTCTTAGACCCATGGAGTTTTCTTATCTAAGTATCCTAAAATAAGCCAATCTTTCTCTTTGTTTTTTCTTAATGACAGAAACGCTAGTTCCATTCCCTGCTCTTATGATGTGAGATGCGTACTGATTTTGCAGTGCATGGGACTTTGAAAGACTAAACACAAGGTAAATGATCAGAGATGTAGATTACTTACTTTAGTGTAAATCTTCATTTTGAATGCATATCATGGGTTTCATATTTAAAAACAGCAGATAATTGTATTCTAAACAAAAATAAATAAATATAAAGAATGAGATCACTTCCTTTAAAACATTTAACATCTGAGGGAAATCCAAAATTAATATATTTTGTCACAAAAAAATTGAATAGCAATGATAAGATACAGAAGAAAATGATAAGCATAGAAGAGTCTTGCATTTTGATTACCATTGCACTTTTTTGGTATTCATTATTCTTCATTTTTTTAAGTCAAAGGAAACTGTCACATATACTAGTAGCACAAATGCATGGATAGGAAAGAACACTATATATTTCCAAGAAAGCAGCTATGAACGAGACAAGATATTTATTTGATTTGGTAAAGCTTTTTATAAAAACACAGTGCTAAGAATTATAAAATCATAAACATAATTGAGAAGTATCTTATTTAAAAAAAACAAATATAGTTATCCATGGTACCAACTTAAATAAGATTTGTATGGAATATATTTTTGAACTAATACAATTTTATTTTTAGAATAGGTTCCAATTATAATAACAAAGCATTTGTAAAAGTACTGTGAAGTTTAACTAAAATTAAAATAAATGTCTGATCTTCATTTATTATTTGATACATAAAGTGAAATAGAAAGGATTAACTGGATATGTTATTGTGTTTGTGGATATTCAACACATGTTTTCTAGCCACAGGAGAATTGAAACTATATAGTAAGGAAAATAATTTTTAAGCTAAAACACTAGTATTATGCATCTAAATTAGTATTTCCTCCTTCAAGATAGTCATCGTGCTTGTCCAAAATATGTTTAATTATTCTATTAAAATTGTTTTCTGTGCCATAAAAACAATTCTATGAATAGACTGAAAGACAGAAAAATTTTATGCTTTGAGACTAAACTCAATTTTATGGTAATAGTTGAATATAATAAAGCTAATGCTCAAGCAGAGTATTATCACTGAGGACCAAAGATAAGGTATGACTGAAGAGATTGAGGGAATTATTAAATGTGGAATAGAAATGAGTTCAGAAATCACTTCTAAGTAGTGTTGGGAAACTTTCATCAGAGGAAGCACTGATGCTTCCCAAGCACTTAAATTGCTTCCAAAATACCTTCCTTAGTGGATATCACTTATAGGGATATAAATGTTTTAGAATTACATTTTTAAAAGTGAGAAACACTTGTATCAGAATCTCATAGAAGCATGTGCATTTATAATAATTAATATTTTATTTTTCACTGGAAAGAATAGAACTAATTTTTCATACAAATTATAGAAAAGTTTTTTTTCAAAATACTGAATGGAGATAGACAATTATGATTAGCCTTGCTGCCTATCTCCTAATAGTTCCTCTCAGGATGATATAAAACAACAGAAGAAAAAAGTAATTCTACGTGGGCCCTAATTAAACTCAAAAGCTTTTGCACAGCAAAGGAAACCATAAACAAAATGAAAACACAACCCACAGAATGGGAGAAAAAGAAAATACAACCGACAGAATGGGAGAAAATATTTGCAAATGATGTGACCTACAAGGGATTAGTCTCCAAAATTTACAAACAGCTCATGCAGCTTAATATCCTCAAAACAAACAACCCAATCATAAAATGGGCAGAAGACCTAAACAGACATTTCTCCAAAGAAGACATACAGATGGCCAAGAGACACATGAATAGATGTTCAACGTCGCTAATTATTAGAGAAATGCAAATCAAAACTACAATGAGTTATCACCTTACACCAGTCAGAATGGCTATCATCAAAAAATTCACAAACAATAAATGCTGGAGAGGGTGTGGAGAGAAGGGAACCCTCCTATGCTGTTGGTGGGAATGTAAATTGCTGTAGCCACTATGGAGAACAGTATGGAGGTTCCTTAAGAAACTGAAAATAGAGCTACCACATGATCCTGCAATCCCAGTCCTGGGCATATACCTGGAGAAAAACATGGTCCGAAAGGATACATGCACCCCAGTGTTCAGTGCAGTGCTGTTTACAATAGCCAAGACATGGAAGCAACCTAAATGTCCATCGACAGAATAATGGATAAAGAAAATGTGGTACATATATACAGTGGAATATTACTCAACCATTAAAAAGAATGAAATAATGCCATTTGCAGCAACATGGATGGACCTAGAGATTGTCATACTGAGTGAAGTAAGTCAGACACAGAAAGACAAATATCATATGATATTGCTTATGTATGGAACCTAAAAGAAAATGATACAAATGAACTTATTTACAAAACTGAAAGAGACTCACAGACTTAGAGAACGAATTTATGGTTACCAGAGGGGAAGGGTGAAGAGGAGGGATAGTTAGGGAGTTTGGGATTGATATGTACACACTGCTACATTTAAAGTGGCTAACCAACAAGGACCTACTGTATAGCACCGGGAATTCTGCTCAATATTCTGTAACAACCTAAGTGGGAAAAGAATTTGAGAAAGAATAGATACATGTATATGTATAACTGAATCACTTTTTTGTACACCTGAAACTAACACAAGGTGGCTAATCAACTGTACTCCAATATAAAATAAAAAGTTAAAAAAAATACTGAATGGAGATAGACAATTATGGCTAGCCTTGCTACCTACCTTCTAATAGTTCCTAAACAAACAGAAAAAAAAAGTAATTCTACATGGAATACAGGCCACAGGGAATAAACCTCAAAGTATAATTGACTCAAAGGGCCAGTTTTGCTTTAAGGTGAAGAACATAATTTAAAGAGCCAGATGCAATCTAAAGATTAGACTTTGAGACACATAGATTCCAGGGAAGAAAAAGACAAAAATAAAGGGTGAAGCACCCTTCTAAACTCAGGTATGAAAGGAAAAAGAAATAAGAAAAAAAATTTAAGATCTTATAAGACAAAGTCAATCCACAAAATAAGAAGATTTACAACCACACCGCCACCAAAATGAACAAGGAAAACCACGAAAGTACTTGGACTTGGTCTTCTGACAGAAAGCGTACCGTAAAACTAGAAATCTTGTAAAGTGCCTGAAAATGTTAAAAGTGAAAAGTAGGAAAGACCAGTTCATAATAATTACAGAAATTCAAGAACAGCATTTCATACAACTGAGGAATGGCACAATATCAACTGAGGAAAATCCACATCCCTCACCAAAAAACTCCACGAAACAGGGAAATTATAAGTCAAGAGTCCAAAGAGAATTATGTGTACTTGGACAAGCATTTAATGATATGAAATCACCTTGAATCAGAAATTCACAAATTTCAAACAGAAATGGACAAAAATCAAGAAGAGAAGAAAAGATTTAAATGAACTCAGCAAAGAAATATAAAAAAAGGCAAAATTATCTCAGAAATAAATAATAAATTGGGAGAAGCCCGAAGTAGGAATGGCTCGAATGATAAATTAATAAAGGGCATTAAAGAAAGGCAGAAAAATAACCAAGCAAAGACAGTGACATAAAGAAAGAAGTAAAAGTGACCGGAGTGAAGGAAGTAGAAAATGGAAGTGAGAATAATATTGGAAGTAATAAAAATGCAGGGAAGAAAAATATTTAAAGTATCAGAGTCCTTAAAGAACTAAAATAAAACAATGAAATACAGCTATTATTTAAAATTATAATCTAAGAAAACTTGCTAGTAACAAAAAAGAGCTAACACTATAAAGTTCCACTGGGTACCTAAAAAAATTAATCCAAAATGATCAACTCTGAGATTGATCAGAGTAAATCTTTTAAATTTCAAAGATAAGGAATAAATCTTCTAAGCCTGCAGACAAAATGTTTAAATAATTAACAAAGGCAAAATAATTAGAATGGCTTTAGGCTTTTCAAAGCAACTTACAGGGCTTCTTGCTTCATTGCCAACATGTAAAGAGCTTGAGGTAAGCTACCTAGTCTGTGGTACTTTGTTATAGCAGCCCTGCAAATTAATACAACTGTTAGATTAAAAAAAAATGCCATCCTTAATGTAAGAAAGAAGAGGATATAAGAAAATATACATTTATCTTTCCATCTTTGCAAAAGAAGTGCAGGAAAAATAAGTCATAAAATTTAAAGATTGGTTGCTTAGAGAGGCTGAAGGAAAAGGACAGGAAAGGAGAGTGAGATGAGAATTATTGAGTCCTGGGAACTGAGAAGGAATGACACTTCTCTTAGTATACATTTTTATATAGCCATGATTCTTAACATTAGAGTACTGCTTCACAAATACTCAAATAAATAAATAAATAAACAAAACATATAAGAATGATGGGAACAAAGTGGAATAAAAACAATAACAAATGAACTAAAGTGTATTTCAAATGAATAACATAACTACACTGATCAAGAAAAGAACTAATATTTTACTTTGAAGAATAGTGTCTTGACACTGTAAGGCTAGAGAAAAAAGGAACTACAGAAACACTGCAGTCTAGTTAGTAAATTGTTTACTAGCAATTCTGAAATGCCTTTATGTATAAACTAGAATTGAGGATGTAATATGTATATTATATATTATGAACTTAATTTTTTCATGTTTGGAGAAAGAAGTTACTAATAAAGGGAGAAGCCTAGAATAAACTTTGTGTTATTGGATAAGAAACAAAGATAAATAAATTCATGTTGTTAAGTTTATAGACAAATTGATAGAGAAGTAAATATAGATGTGTATACATGGATGGATTAATATAGATACTTATAATTCCTAGTTCTGCACTGAGAGAGCCTAGATGCAATGCTACTCCAGCAGCAATGAGCACTCATAGCAACCAGATCTTGCTTTCTAAACACAGTTCTCCAATAAAAAGAATCAGTCTCCTAATTATAACAACAATCAATAGACATTATCTGTAGCAATTATTACTATGATATTTTCCTAAAGATGATTTTCTAGTTCCTTCTTTCTTTCTGCATTTATTAATTGGAAAATTTCTGTGAGCATGCATATTCTCACCCCAGTTGTGAGAAAATAACAGACAAATCCAAAATGAGGGACATTTTACCAAATAACTAACCAGTAACCTTCAAAAGTGCCAATCTCATGAAAGGTAAGGAAAGACTGAGAAACTCTCACAGATTGGAGGAGACTAAAGAGACCTAACAAGTAAATGTAATGTGGGATCCTGAATTGGAGTCAAGAGCATAAAAAGGGAATTAGCATGTTGACCTGAAACAAATAGACTGCCAGCAAAAATAGGTTTATTTGGGATCAGCAGAGAATTGCAGTTAGGGGTCTGCAACCATGGTGAACCACATGAAAGTCCCCCCAAGGCAAGGGAAGAACACTTTTATAGAGAGGAAAAAGAAGTTGGGAGGGCTATAGTAAATAAAGAGTCCATGGCTTTTCATTGGGTGAGACCTTGCCAGGAAAGAAGAGGAATCTTTATTCTTCCTGTTGGGCTATGCTATGGTTACATGAGAGCTCCCTCTTCTGGCCTCCTAACTCTATTTAATTGAGGTTTCTGTTTATTAATTTTTATACCATGAAAAAACTGGTGAATTATGAATAAGGTCTATAGTTTAATAACATTGTGCTAATGTTAACTTTTTTGGTTTTGAGTATTTTTGTATTGTTATATAAGATGTTAATGGTAGGGGAAGCTGGTGAAAAATATGAATGAATTCTCTGTACAATTACTGCATATATTTCTGTAAGTTGAAATTATTTCAAAACAATAGAAATTTAAGATATATAAATTGAATGCCAAATTGGTCTCTGAGAACAGAAATTTAAGGTAGTAGCTCATCTTTCACATAAAGATAGAAACTCATTGAAAGTCTTAACTAGAAACAAGGAGTAAATCTTCACTAGAAACAAGGAGAGTAAAGAAATTGTGTTACATACTGTATGGGAGAAGGAATTATGATTATGTGGAGAGGTTAAAAGGCATATTATAATTATCTTTAAATATTTGAAGTGCTGACCAGTGATAATCATTTTGAACTAGTCTATACAATAATGCCTCCAAGGAAGTGTTGATGTAGTTTTAAAGTCCATAATTCCAACAAGACTCTCACTATTCATTGATATCATCAATTGGTTTTGTGAACCTTACAAGCTGTTCTAGGAATACATGGCTTCCAGTTCTCATTCAATTTGTAATGTAGGCAATGAAATTCTTTACAGAAATTCTGGAACCTACATTAACTCTAAATCCCTTTTAAGGGAAAAAGTTCATGATAAAACCTTTCATCAACAGTGTATTGCCTTGTGAATTTTTGTTGTTGCCCAAAAATATACAGGGATTCCTGAATTATGTGGGAGATTGGACTCAATGACTTATTAAATCTCCTTCCAGCCTACAATTCTGAATTGTGATTTTTCACTTTAAGTGTAACGATAATGATGTGAAGAAACATATTCATTAGAAAGCCAAACTTAGAATACAGTTTTCTCACATTTTATACGTAAGTACACTTTGCTTTTAAATTATGAAAATTTATAACACAATTCTATCCAGTAGTTATGATTCAGTGATAATACATAATCAGGGAATATTCTTGACAACAGAAAATAATAAATTGTAAGCATATTACCTTTAGTATTAGGCATTTGGTGATTTGTAAATCTTTGGCACTAGTATTCCACATAAGCTATATTGAGTATTTGTTTTTAACAGTATTTTTGACAACGTAAACTATTTTGTCTTTTAATGATAGTAGCAAGTAGAATGTTTAGCTTTTTCACTTACTTTGATCTATGGTGAAAGAATTAGACCCTGAATGCTTCAAGAACCACTATGTTCAGGCACTCTACTATAAACTACCATCTATTTCTCCTCTGGTTCAGTACTTGCCACACATAGATTTGATCAATAGCACCTTTCTTTTCCCACCCTGACAGTGTACACTCAGACTCCACCAATCTTTCATTATCCCTGTCTCTGACACACCATCCTCTAATTTCTATGGTAATAATGTAGAGATTTTGTAGGATATATAATTACTTGATTTTGTTTTTCAACCCCCATTGCCATTCTCCAAAATGGTAATAAGTCTTGGGCTAATCAGAGAAAGGCAGGTACACAAAATGTAAGCTCATTGCCCTGTCAGAATTCACAAGAGTTAATAGGCACCGGTTTCATGCCCCTTGATGTTTTTTGTATGTGTTTTCTGATTCCGCAGTTTGACCCATAACATACTATAATATTCAGATTATGTTTGAGTTATTAGTAGCTTTTCCCATTCAAGATTCTTCTTGGCCAAATCTCAACAGGCAGCCTAAACTGGTAAGATTTACTATGGCATCAAGAATATTAAATAAGGCCATGCTACACAAAGCAGAACATAATTAGTACCAAAGCCTAGTTCTGCCTGTACATTTACAGTCTATTTGAACTACTGAAAAGTGCTAGACTGGTTCAAATAATCAAGTCCTGCTTGAAATTTCAGTGACCTAATTTCATGGAACAGAATTGTGCTCCACCTATCAGTAAAATGTCTTCAGTTGATTTACAAAACATTGATATGGCAAGTGTTATAACTGTTATCAGGAATACTCTGGGACATTTTTCTGTATTTATCCATTCTTCATCTTGTCATTTGTACTCAGTGAGGACAGAAATACAAAGAGTTTCAGGGATACTGTGGAGAAATATGCAATTTCCGTGGCTAAGCTGAGTTTGAAGCATTTCATTTAAACCAAGTTTGAGTTTTTTTAGGATGGTTTAAAAAAGATTCAAAAGGCTCTTAAAAAAAATCAAAGGAAATATTTAGTTCTTATTCTGTGCCTAATGATTTTCATTATTTTAAAATTTACATAAATAATCCATGCTTATTTTATACAAATTCGGCAAATACAGATAGCAAAAAGGAAAAAAAATGGACTTATTTTCTCACTCCTAAGAGATAAAAAGTGTTAGAATTTGATATATATCCAACCAGAATTTTCTAAAAATATAGTACTTAAAAATATTAAACAGTGTGTTTCATTGGCTACACATTATTCTGTCATATACTTTATAATTATAAATAGCTTTTCATTAAGCTTCATTACAAATATTTGTCTGCTTATATGATTATTACCTTATTCATAAAATTAGAAAACTTGGACCAGAAGAAAAACATATTCTAAGGATTTTGACACAAATTAGGCCAACTTCTTAAAAATTATGTAGTGTGAATTTTTCTATTCTCAAATATTCATCATAAATATCTAAAAATCTTTTTATTAATAAATTCATTTGCTAAGATTTTTCCCATAATTCATCTGAGTGAAATGTTTTATATATATGTATTTGAGCATATGATTTAAAACAATCTATGATAAATTATTAAACATTATTTTAATGAATAAAAACATTTGGAAAAAGATATATCTCATAAAAGGAGAAAATAGTAAGGTAATGGCATTGACTGAATGACTTTTTTGAGATTGGAACAAAAATAAGTGCTTATATATATTATTCTGTTTTATTTAATTCTCACAATTCAGCATGAGAGATCCATTGCTGTCTTTTTCTTTTCTCTCTTCCAGAAGAGGACAACATGGCACAGTGATTTTAAATAATGAACCATATTAACTTAACAAATTAGTAGTAGAAAAACAATGTGAACTCATATTTCTATGCCTCCCCCAATTTCTCATTCCTTTATATTATTCCACAAATGTAATTTTAAGATGCCTTTTTTCATTATAACAATGAAGGATTTAGAAATCTTTTCATACAGGGAAATTGGAACTTGAATCCTGGAAAGTAAGAATATCTAATAAGAGTAATAAAACTCTCTCTAAATATCTAAGGGCTATTCTAAGTAAAACCGAATATTTAAGATATCATTTCTCAAAGTGTGTTGTGTAAGATGTTAAATCATATCCTAATACAAGTAAAAAAGAAAAATGGGGAAATTCTGAGTTGCACATGATAGTCACGTTTGTTTGAAGGAAGAGATTACAGAGCCTCTAAATATCCAGTATGCTCTGAAGATTTCAAAGTGAGAGAAATAATATGAAGAATTTCATGAATGTATATTTATAAGGAAGGCTGTAGGTCCTGTGCTCCAAGGGGCATACTTTGCTAAAAGCTTTGGTTGTTTAAGTGAATGGGGCTTGTCTAATATTATTAGGTCAAATGAAGGGAGATGGTGCAGAAGTCTTTACGATTATAACCACCAGGCTAAAAACAAATGATCACCCACAGATCCATGCCAACTCCTTCTAGGAATTCCTACTGTGTCTGCTGAACTTGCTGTTCTACTCTTCTGCCTCTGCATCCATGAAGAATAATTTGCCTTTAGTTAGGATATATCTGCCTGCTTCTACACAGTCCATCTTTTTTTGCTCTATCCACTTATTTATTTTAGCTTTGATACATCTGATAACATTTTGTTTACCCCTCTTTATTCTCTTTCCTGCCTTTATTTTCATCTTAATCCAGAAATCCCTCTGCCTCTATTGGTTCCTGCATTACAGTCTCAACCCACTTCTGAACCATATATAAATGTATTCCTGATCCTTCCTAGCTCTCCTACTGTCCTTCTGAATTACTTCAGAATCATGTATTCTCTCTTACTGCTTTGGCAGACAATTTGTTAAAGTTATGTCAAGTTCTACATTTTGACATCTTTACATACTTACACAGCACATTACATCCATCTAATTCGATTTTTAAAATACCCCAAATAGCATAAAAAGATTATATATAATCATTAAATTCACCTAAAATTGTTTAAAATCATTAAATGCTAAAATAATTCTACCTTTTAAAATATAGCATTACTTTTGTAAATATATATTGTCTTTTTTAGCTTTAAGGTGGCAACACCAGGTTAAAAACGAATACCACACATTGCAATTACTTTACCTACAGAAGCTGAAAGCATCAAGAAGCACTCATGATTTCCAGTCCTGGAGGAAGTAGGAATAATTCTCACACATTGTTCTTGACTGAACAGCATTATAGTTTGCCACCAGAGCAGTTTTAGAAGTGTCTGGATAAGTGGTCTCCTCGCCTCAGGGTAAGGACCAGGCACACAGCTAATTAACTGAACAGTGAGTCAGGAGCCTAAAGCAAGAAAGGACAAAGTGTAGATTGAGGGGGTGAATAAAAGTTGCATGACTTCACTTGAACAATAGGAGAAACACTAAAATTGTTCAGTATACCCCTCTGATTAGAAGTATAGATACACAATAATTTATATTTCCTTCTATGAGGAAACAGTCCACTGCTGCAGAACCAAGAATCCAAGGCATGGAAAATATCTCATTAAGACCAAGGGGACTTGAAAAGGCATGTATCTCTACTTTCTTTGAGTAGACTTTGACTGCATGTGAAGAATGTAAGTGGAAACCTTGTAGACAATAGCATTAAAATTGTATAATGTGAATTTTTATCTGGCTCTACTAGTGTTAGAGTAGTAACATAACAGAGTTTATGCTCTGATTTTTCTTTTCTTCTTTTGGCTTATTTACACTATCTTAAAAATACCGTTTAAGAACTTTTCAAGTTACATATATTAGATCCAAGTACTGCAATTTTATGTGCCCTGAGTTTACTATCCAGACATTCTGCCTTTATGTGCTATTTCTTTGCCTTTTACAAGAACATTTTATCCACTTTATGGAACTGCAGTAGTTAGTTCAGTTGTTAGACACTACATACAAGCAAATGTTTATGAACAAACAACTTCAGATTATATATATTTAATGTAAGCACTTATTTTTGTCAAATTGTACATGTAAAATAGGTGTTGATACCTTGAAAATGTAACATGTTTTGTTCTGTTTTTCTTTGTTTTAATTTAGATAGAATTGTTTATTTTTTTAGGAAAAAAAAACATTTTTTTAATTTCGAAAGTTGTTTCTGTGTTTAGAAAGATGAGATAACATCTCTTACTCATAAATCAGAAAAAAACTACATAATTTAGCCATAAGACTATGTACTTTTTCACCCAACTAAGAAATTAACCATCACAATATTATAACATAAATGTTAGCTACTTCAAAGTAGGAAATGGTGAATAGTAATATATAATGTATGAACAATATATTATACAAACATATGGCTGGAAAGTTTTCTTGATGATAAGAGATATGAAGAAATAAACTGTCTATGCTGAGAAAAAAAATTATTGAATTAAAAAAAAAAAACTCTGCACAATAAGAGTTATAGGCAACAAATCCACATTTAGGGACCTAAAGAACTGTTACTAAAGATAGACAGATAAATAAATAGTGAGGAAGTAAAGCAATTCACCTAATAGAATGTTCCCAGTTGACCTCTAAGAATTTTCAGACTTGGACTCATCCAAATTTTATGACAAACAAACTTTCCAGTGAATAAAATAATGTTTTGGTTTGACACATGAGTATAGTCTTCACATAAAATGTATTCAAATGTTAGTTTTTTGTTTTTTTTTTTTTTGTGGTATGCGGGCCTCTCACTGTTGTGGCCTCTCCCATTGCAGAGCACAGGCTCCAGACGCGCAGGCTCAGCAGCCATGGCTCATGGGCCCAGCCACTCAGCAGCATGTTGGATCCTCCCAGACTGGGGCACGAACCCGTGTCCCCTGCATCGGCAGGTGGACTCTCAACCACTGCACCACCAGGGAAGCCCCAAATGTTAGATTATTAATAAGGATATTATAAATAAATGAACTTTTAGAATTTATTGTGTAGTTGTTGGCATACACTGCTACATTCTCTTAAAAAATTGCACAAAGTATTTCAAGAAAATTAGTGTAAAAGGAAGGTTACAAATACATAGATCCTGATGCCATACTGTTGTTTTGTTTACTGTGAAAACAATATCTAAATGTCAAGGAAAATTATAACATACCACTATGGAATGAAAGTGAAGATTTCCCAAAATTATAAATAATTCGTTTTGAAAGCATATGCCACATTATATTAAAAAATCCAGTTTCAACAACAAGGTGAAATATGCAAAGATATTGGTAAATATAACCCATACAGGAAAAAAAATTGTCAATAAAAACTGTCCCTGAGGAAGCCCAGATGTTAGATTTAGTAAACAAAGACTTTAGACCAGCTATTATTAAATATGCTTAAGGGACTAAAAGAATGTCTGAGAACAATGTCTCACCAAAGATAGAATATCAGTAAAGAAAGAGATAACATTTTATAAGAATCAAATAGAAATTCTGGAGCTGAAAAGTACAATTGAAATACAAAATTATGACGGATGCTAAGTCAATTTCATCTAGCGGAAGAAAACAATCAGTGAATTGAAAATTGGGCAACAGAGATTATTCAGTCCGTACAACAGAATGAAAAGAGTAATAAAGAAAAATGTATAAATCCTCAGTAATCTGTTGGAGATCATCAAACTTACTAACATACACATAATTAGAGTTTAAGAAGAAAAGGAGAGAAAGAGACATAAAGAATACTTAAAGATATATTGTCAGAAAACATGTCAAATTTGTTGAAAAACATCAATAAACACATCCAAGAAGTTCAAAGAATTTGAGACAGGATTCTGACTCAAAGAGATCCACACTTGGACACATCATATTCAAACTGTCAGAAACAAAGGACAAAGAATATCTTGAAAACAGTAAGAAAGAAGCAACTCATCATGTACAAACAATCCCCAATAATATTAAAAGCTGATTTCTCTGCAAAACCATGGAGGTCAAGAGGCAGGGATGTTATATTCAAAATGTTGAAAGAAAAAGACTGTCAACCAATAATTCCATATTTAGAAATAGAATCTTTCAAAAATTACATTTAGAGAAAAGATTAAAACAGAATTCATCATTATCATACCTGGACTATAAGCCAATGGGCACAATAAAACAATGTTCAACATCATTAGGCACTAGAGAAATGCAAATTAAAATCACAATGAGATGTCATTAAAAACCCACTAGGATACCTATAACCAAAATGACAGATAATAAAAAGTGTTTCTGAGGATGTGGAAAAATTGGAACACTTTTACATTTCTGGTGGCAATATGAAATGGTGCAGCTGCTTTGGAAAACAGTTTGGTAATTACTCAGAAAATAAAATATAGAGTTACCATATAAACCTGCAATTCCACTCCTAGGTATATACTCAAGAGAATCAAAAGAACATATGTATACAAAACCTTATTCATAGCAGGATTATTTATGATAGCAAAAGAGTGGGAAACACCCAAATGTCCATCAGTTGACTAATGGATAAAAAACAGTGGTATGTCAACAATATATGGTAATGAAATATTAGCCAAAACAAACAAAAAAGAATGAAGTAATGATTCATGTTACAATGTGGATGAACCTTGAAAACATTATCAAGTGAAAAAAGGCATACAGGAATGGCCATGGGTTGTATGATTCTATTCATATGAAATGTCTAGAATGAGAAAATCCATTGAGAAAGAAAGTGATTAGTGGTTACCAGGGTTTGAGGGGACAGGCAATGGGCAGTGACTACTAATGGGTGTTGGATTTTTTCTAGGATAACAAAAAAATTCTGGTATTAGATAGTGGTAATGGTTGCACAACTTTGTAAATATATTAAAATCTATCTAATTAATCACTTAAAATAAAAAATAACTTATATGAAAGAAAAATTAATAATCAAGAAAATCAATCAAATCCAAAGGTTATTGGTTGGAAACATCAATAAAATAGATAAATCTCTAGTCAGACTGACCAAAAAAAAAAAAAGAAGAAGAAGAGAGAAGAATTGCCAACATTAGGAATGAAGAATGAGACATCACTATGGTCTCCACAGACATTAAATAGGATAAAGAGGGATTACTACAAACAATTATATGCCCATAAACTGGACAATTTAAATTAAAATGCATGAAATTCTTCCAACACAAGCACACAAATTAACTTTCATTTAAGAAGGAATTAAGTATAGTGGGCCTTCTTACCATAACCATGGGTTCTGTATCCCAGAATCAGTCCACACTGGTTGAATTCATGGGTGCGAACCCATGAGTATGGAGGGCAGATTGTACTAGGCTATTTTGTATAAGGGACCTGAGCATTCACAGATTTTGGTATCTGCAGGGGTCCTGGAACTAATCCCCCATGGATACCCAGGGACAATGGTAATCTAAATAGCTCTATATCTATTAGATATATTGAATTATGCCTTAGAACATCCCAAAAATATAAATCCCAGGTCTGATTTCTTTTAATGGTGAATTGTCCCAAAGTTTGGGAATTCTACTACACATCAACGAAAGAAAAATAACAATTCTACAAAATCTCTTTGAGAAAATAAAAGAGGAAGAAACACTTTGCAACTTTTTTAATAAATCCTTCACTGATAAACCAGATAAAGACATTTCCTGACAACTACTGACCAAACATCTCTCATGAATGTAGATTCAAATATTCTCAACAAAATCTTATTAAATTTAATTCAAGAATACATATAAAAAATAATGTATCACAACTAAACAGATTAATGCTAGTAATGCAAGTCTTTGTCAATAATCAAAAATAAATCAATGAAATTATATTAGTAGACTAAAACAAGAAAAAATATAATTAATAAATGCAGGAGAAAATGACACATGTCAATATCCATTCATGATTAAAAACTCTCAGTAAACCAAGAATAGGAGGGAACTTCCGTAACCTAATAAAGTGTGTTTACAGAAACATATAGCTAACTACTTAATGACAAAATACCGAATGCTTTCCCCCAAGGACATTGAACAAGGCAAAGATGTTCTCTCTCATAGGCGCTGCTTAAATTTATACTAGAATTCCTAGTGAAGGCAAGAGAGAAGTAAAAAGGAATTAAAAAATGCAGATTGTAATGGATTAAAAAATACTGTTTCTATTCACAGATAAAATATTATCTATGTAGAAAATCTTAAAATTTTACAAAATAGCTCCTAAAAATAGTAAGTTTAACAAACTGTCAGTATACAAGAATCAATTAAATTACCACGTACCAGCAATCAACAATTTGAATTGGAAATTACCAAAACATTACTATTTACAATAGCATCAAAGCAGTTAAATACTTAGGAACACATTTAACAAAATATGTACAACATTTGTATGCTGAAAACTACAAAACACTTATGAAAGAAATCAAAAAAGATGTAAATGGAAAGATATATTGTGTTTATGAATTAGAAGATTCAATATTATTAAGATGTGATTTCTCCCAAAATTAAATTTTATTTTAAAAAGCAGTAGTAATAGAACTAATAGAACAGAATAGAGAGCCCAGAAATAGATCCACACAAATATAGACACATGATTTTTTACAAAGAAACAGAAACAATTTAATAGAGAAAGGATAGTCTTTTCAGCAAATAGTGCTGGCACATTAAATACCTATATATTAAAAAAGCAAAAACAAAACCTCGGAACATACCTCATATCTTATATATAAATTAACTCAAATTGGATAATAATCCTAAATGTAAAATTAAAATTCTAGAATTTTTAGAGGAAAATACAAGAGAAGGGATATGGGAGCTTTGGTTTGGCAAAAAAGTTTTTAGATACCACAATGAAAGCATAATCCACTAAAAATATTGATAAATGGCACTTTTCAATATTAAAAACATTCACTCTTCAAGGTACATTTTTAAGAGAATAAAAAGACAAGCCACAGTTTGGGAGAAAATAACTACATATCACATTATGATAGAGGACTTCCCCCCCACACTATATATGAAGAAATCTTAAAACATAATTTTAAAAAATTTAAATAAGAAAAAATATCTGTAAAGATATTTTACCAAAGAAGTAATACGGATGGCAAATATGTGTATCAAAAAATGCTAGATATCTTTAGTCATTATGGAAATCCAAATTAAAAATATACCTACTACTACAGTACATGCCTATTTAAATGACTAACATAAAAAATACTGACAATACTAAGGACTGGTGGGAATAACTGGCACTATCATACATTTCTGGCTAATACAAAATGGTACAACCATTTTGGAAATCTATTTGGCAGTAAACGCAGTTAGCCAAATAACGTAAAATTAGCAATCTTACTTTAGGGATTCATTCAAATGGATTAAAAATGTGTATTCACACACACACACACACACACACAATCTTTATGCAAAAATTCATAGCAGTCTTATTCATATCACCAATATCTGTAGACAACCTAGTTTTTCTTCAATAGGTGAATGGATAAACAATATTTGGTCCACACATACAATGGCATACTTCTCAGCAATAAAAAGGAATGAACTATTAATCTATGCAAAAACATAGATGAAACTTACCTGCATTTTGTTATATGAGAGAAGCTAGTCCCACAAGTTTCGTACTATATTATTATTTTTTACAATAAAAAGTAAACAGACAATTTAATCCAGGGAACACACATTCAGAAGTCTGCCAGGAATGCTAACTTATATGTATGAAGTAGGCCAGGTAAGATAGTAAGTGCTGAACTGATTGTATTTATTATAACCCAATTCTTATAAGTATTAAAACACAGACTAGATGTTAACAACAACAAAACAGTATGTCTAATAAAATAACCCCATACACAAAGTGGGTATCAGGTTTAACTCCTAATCCAGCCTAGACAAGGAAAGATTTATCTATATCTCATGTATAAGAGGGGATACTAACTTCAGAACGCAGTCCTTCATTTCCACTCAGGCCAAGATAAAAATCAAAACATGAGAATAGGTATCGGAAAACATTTCTCTAAAACATTTTTGACCACCAGGATGAGTTGTCAAAGGAGATCACAGAACATTTTCCCTGAAATGTTTACAACCATTTTAACACATGGTTCCAAAACCAAACTCTGAGAAATTGCTGTATGTTTGTTTCAGCCTTCAAGTTCTATGAGTTTGACAATTAGTTGAGATGGTCTAGTCTGCATACTCTGTTAACCTAAATCAATTCTGATATTGACTTTCTCTAAATATGCAGCATGCAAGTCAGCATCAAAATCGATAGCACTGGTCACCTGACAAGAAAACGTCTGTGAAATCCAGCCCAACATGCATCCTCTCCTTCATTCACAGCACCCTGCCCAAAACACTCACCCTAACACTCTGAATAAATGTGTGCTATTCAAATAATAATTTTTCAAGTGTGAGATCAGTTTGGAATTGACAATTAAAGGAATGTGCAATCCTTCAGGAAATGAAGCCATAAGGCCAAATTTTTTTTTCTATTTGTCAACAAAATGATCATGTATTGGGGTATTTCAGATGGAGGAGCATCATTCATAAAACCTAGATTTGATCCAAACCATGAAACGTTTTTAATGCATTGCATCAAAAATGTCAAAGCAACAAGTAGTGGGCTAGGTTTCTGAAAATATTTGACTTTCAGGGAGAGCCTGAATATGTAGATTAATTATACAAACACTGTACAAATGCACTATTAATTCTCTGTTTATCCTTTCTTCGCTGTGACTCCTGAAGCAATTGGAGGTATTCACCATACAGTAATCAGATTCTTTGCATAAGGCTGAAGTAACTTAAGTCCATGGGGCCTTGTGTAGCTATTTTTGTTACAAGTTCAAATTACTTATTCTTTGAATAATGACTACCCAGAAAAGAAGTAGCCTTTAAACATCATATACATAAAACTCAGTACCTTTTCTAAATGACATTAGTCAAGCTGCAACCCTTTTGCTTTTCTTCTCAAACCTTCTATTACATTTCTTTTCCCTCTGGTTCAAGATAAGGATCAAACTTGAAAACTGACAATAATTATACTTGGTGACATTGGAGTGAATTTATCTGAGAGTAAGTTCTTTCACAAAGAAAATTCAATGAAATTCAATAAAATACAATGCAATTCCTATATTAACTTTAATGAAGCTCTCCAAGAGTTCAGATGCTTAGAAGGTTTTTAAAAGAAGGTAAGTTGGATGCCAGCTGGGGTTTTCTCAGCTCAGTCAGATTAGGCAAAGAACACTTGTGCCGCTTTATTAACACACACAATTTAGCAGAGTAACAGTGAGGCTTCTCTATTTCATGGGTTGCTTGCTTACTGGTAATATCATTCCTGAGAGACTTCAGGGCTTTTAATTATGCTGTGAATAGTTTACAGCATTGAGCTACGGCATGGCAATTAAACTGAGGACATTTTATTTGTACGCTGGTTAATTAAATAGGCAACAGCAAGCTAGACTTATAGAAACCTCAGCAGACTTGGTCTGTCGACCATGTGTGAAAATATTTTTTTCTTTTTAATTTCAATTAGCAACCCACTGTGCTAAAATGAAACTGAGTCAAAAGTGGGTTTTGAAGTTTTACCTAGGTAGATAAAATGACCCAAGCACTTTTAAACATTCAGTAGATATTCACAGCTCCCAATAAATGCACTCTACCTTTTCAAGTTTGTAGTAAATGTATAAATCATGACTCCTGAAAAGTACAACTCATTGTTAACTCACAGTATATCTAAAATAATATAAAAAGAGGGAATGTTTACATGAAGTAATACAATTTTACAGAGCTGTCGAAAAAGCTACTTCCCAGCATTAGAAAGTAATGATAAACTTCTTTAAAATTTGATTATTAACAACTGATGTAGCTCTGAATATTTTCACATACGTTCAAAGGACATTTTTGAGCCTCTGCTGTATAACTTGTGTCTTGCTAAATGCAACAGATGAGTAA
Organism: Orcinus orca; assembly: GCF_937001465.1. Taxonomy (NCBI): domain Eukaryota; kingdom Metazoa; phylum Chordata; class Mammalia; order Artiodactyla; family Delphinidae; genus Orcinus; species Orcinus orca. The sequence continues at coordinate 47,693,445 of NC_064569.1, read as the reverse complement.
AATTTGATTTTTTTTCTTAAGAATCTTTTCCAAACCAAAATTTGTGATCCTGCGTAATATCCTTCAGTCATCTCTTATTGTTAAGATAAAGATCAAAATCTTTAGCAAGGCTTACAGGGCTATGGAGGATCCTTGCCCTACCCACCTATAGAGTCTTATTTGCAACACTTTCTTTTTGTGTGCTCACATATGGCCACAATGATCTTTTTTCTGTTCCTCAAATGTGCTAGGCTCCTTCTTGATTTAGAGCCTTTGCTCAATCTTCTCCTATTCCCCTGAAGGTTCCCTGCTCCCAGATCAACTTGAAATTTTCCTTGTTTTTATTCTTCAAAATTTATTACAAATGCTGATGGAAGCCTTCACTGAACACCCTAGCTTACAATCCCATTAACTTCTCTAGTAATGGATTACGTGACCTGTTGTTGAGCAAGTAATTGGGTATATGAGTCTAGAGTTCTAGGAAGAATCCAGTTTGGAAATATAAATCTGGGGTTAACAGTATTTAAATGTTGTTTAAAGCCACAAGACTAAATGACATTACACAGTAGTGAGTACAGGCAGAAAAAAAAGAGTATTGGTATACTCCAAGCCTTTATTGCATTTGTCAGCCTTTGTCTTTTAACTGGTGACTTTAATCCATTTCTATTCATTCTTAATATCAATATATTTATATCTGCTTCAGTAACATAATGTATCTTACATTTGTCTTGATTTTTTTAATATTTTTCATCTTACCTCACTTTAAAAATATTTGGTATCCATATTTTTAGCCTAAGAATAAAATAATTGTCCACATTCTTAAAACTCTTGATCTCCACCCAAATTCATCATACTATTACATAGATTTCTAAGACTGGGTTTTGATGATTTATTGATAGATAGATGATGATAGATAGATAGACAGATAGATAGGTTGGTCTAGATAAATAGATACAGGTATACATATTTTAAGACAGTAATAAATGTTACTAAGGCATCTGTTTGTCTTTTCTTCAGATATCTCCTGAATTGGTGTCTACTATTATTTATATACTCCATACATAACTGTACTCAATGTAGTTTTTTTTTTTTTTTTTGCGGTATGCGGGCCTCTCACTGCTGTGGCCTCTCCCGTTGCGGAGCACAGGCTCCGGACGCGCAGGCTCAGCGGCCATGGCTCACGGGCCCAGCCGCTCTGCGGCATGTGGGATCTTCCCGGACCGGGGCACGAACCCGTGTCCCCTGCATCGGCAGGCGGACTCTCAACCACTGCGCCACCAGGGAAGCCCCAATGTAGTTTTTGTGTAGCAAACTCTCTAAAGCTTTGTATAGCCAAGACTGTATTATCAAGCACTCTATTTAACTGGAAATTTGTTGGAATAAAATTCTAAATCCTTTTCCTTCAAACACTAGAAATACAGTCCCATCATCTTCTCTCTTTCAATAGTTTTTTAAGCTATTGTCCATGTCCTTTGTCTTGCTCTTTTATCTGTGGTCTTCTCTTTTTTCTTATAATCATTTTGTCTTTGATATTTTAAATTTCACTTTATACGGAGGACTGAAGTTTTTCCTATCTCTTTGGTGATGCATGAGTCCTTTCAATAGCATAAGCTCTCTTATCAATTTCTTGCTTTGTTTTTATTACAATGCATTTATCTTCATTGTTTTTCAAATATTTTTTTCTCTTCATTTTTATTTTTCAATCTTTCTGAGACTCCTATGATCTGCATGTTGCATTTTATTTTTATTATTCGTATATCTTATGTTTCTCTCTTGAGGTTTATACTTCTATGAAATTTCTGATTCTGATTTCACAATTTTCTAATTGATAGAGCTCTATCAATATTTCTAATATCTCTAATAGAGATACTAGAAAATATCTCTAGCTCTATCTATTTCATCTGTTGACTTCTTGTTTCAACTCACATTTTTCATATCAAATATTTTGCTGTTTCTTTGTGATCTTTTTGATAATATATTTCTTCATACAATGTAGTATGATTTTTATTTTATTTTATTATTATTATTATTTTTTGCGGTACGTGGCCCTCTCACCTCTGTGGCCTCTCCCGCTGCGGAGCACATGCTCTGGACGCGCAGGCTCAGTGCCCATAGCTCATGGGCCTGCCGCTCCGCGGCACGTGGGATCCTCCCGGACTTGGGCACGAACCCACGTCCCCTGCATCGGCAGGCGGACTCTCAACCACTGCGCTACCAGGGAAGCCCTGTAGTATGATTTTTAAGTTACTATGAAATTCTAGGCCTTTCTTTATTGATATGTCTTCTACTGATACAATTTGTAATGCAGTGCACTTTTTTTCTTTATTTTCCCCTGAGGTATATTTGGCAAGTAGAGTTGTGTATATGTCAAGTGCACAACATAATAATTTGACGCATATATACATTGTGAAGGGATTACCTAATTAAGGTAATTAACACATGCATCTACAGATTCAGTACAGCCTCTATCATAATTCCAATGGCATTTTTGACAGAAATCTTTTTTTAAATCCTAAAATTTGTATGGAACTACAAAATACCCCAAATAGCCAAAGCAATTCTGAGGAAGAAGAACAAAGCTAGAAACATCACACTTCCTGATTTCAAACTCTATTACAAAGCTGTAGTAATCAAATAATATGTACTGGCATAAAAACAGACAGACCAGTGGAACAGAACACAGTGCCAAGAAATAAATCCATGCATACATGGTCAACTAATCTTTGACAAGGGGGCCAAGAACACACATGGGGAAAGCTAAGTCCCTTCAATAAATGGTGTTGGGAAAACTGGATATCCACATGCAAAAGAATGAAACTCCCCGGGAGAAGGCATCAGCACTTGCTTACATGATCCTAGGTCTGAAACCTTCTTACAACAAGGCCATACCCAGGCCTGACTGGGCAACTTCCACTTACCATCATGTCCCCTGGATCCCACAGGCACCTCTTTTATGCCCCCATATCCCTGATCTTTAGCATTTATCACTGTCTTTATCAAATATTTATATAAACCTTACTTTTACTATGTGCCAGTTACTGTTCTAAGTGCTTTACTTAAATCCTCAAAGCAACCTATGAGACAGGGACTACTGTTATAATTCCCACTTTACAGAAAAGAAAACTGAGCACAGAGAAGTTGTCACTTGCCCAAAATCACTGTTAAGGGGTAGAGCCAGATTCAAACCTGGGCAGTCTGGCTCCAGAGTCCTCCATGTTCTTAACTGCTGTGCTGTGTTAACTCTGTTGTATCTGCCTGTTTCCTTGTCTGGTTCCCCAGTCTGTAAACTTTGTGAGGACAGGGTCTGTGTCAAATTTTTTCACCTTTATCAGCATAGTAGTTAGCCTAGTGCCAGGCCCTCAGTAAAGAAAAAAACAAAGACAACATACAAATGGTCAACAGGTACATGAAAAGGTATTCAATATCACTAATCATCAGGGAAATGAAAATCAAAACCACAGTGAAATATCTCCTCACACCTGTTAGTATGTATATTATTAAAAAGAAAAGAGATAACAAATGCTGGCAAGAATGTGAAGAAAAAGGAACCCATTTGCACTGTTGGTGGGAGTGTAAACTGGTACAGCACTTTGGAAAACAGTATGGAAGTTCCTTGAGAAATTAAAAATAGAACTACCGTATGATCCAGCACCCCTACTTTTGGGTATTTCAAATGGAATGAAATCATTATCTCAAAGAGGTATCGGTATTTCTATGTTCATAGCAGCATTATTCACAATAGCCAAGGTATGGAAACAGCGTGTCCATCAATGGATGAATGGATAAAGAAATGTAATATATATATATTTATATTTATATATATTTAATGTAATATATTAATATATATTTAATGTAATATATTTAATGAATATGTATTTAATGTAAGTCTATTCTGCCTTAAAAAAGGAAGGAAATCCTGTCACTTGCAACAACATGGATGAAACTTGAGGGCATTATGCTAGTAAAATAAGCCAGACAGAGAAGGACGAATACTATATTATCACATATATGTGGAATCTAAAAAAAAAAAAGTCAAACTCATGGAAACAGAGAGTAGAAAAGTGATTGCTTGGGGTGGGAAATAAGGGGAGGTTGGTAAAAGGGTACAAATTTTCAGTTATAAGATGAATAAGATCTAGGTATCTAATTTTTAAAAATGAATGAAACTGGAACCCTATCTTACACCACTCACGAAAATTAACTCAAAATGAATTAGACTTAAATGTAAGACCCGAAATTGTAAAACGCCTAGAAGAAAACACAGAGAAAGATTCCTTTTTTCTTTCCTTTTGAAATAGAGATGCCCTGCAAATATCTTGTCATTGTGTTTTATGAACTCATTTGCCTCTGGGATGAATGGTTTCTCTATCAAATAATGTATATGGGGTGGAGGGGGGCGGGCAGGCACAGCTCTGGTCAGCCTTCATGAGTTTAAGAGGTAGAGGTGTATGAGTTCAGCCCAACTTGGGGGAGGGAGGCAGCAGTCTTGTGTTTTAGTGTCTTTTCCTAGGACACTGTGAGTTTTAGAGGAATGGGAGATGCAAAGAAAATACCAAATCAGACTGTTGAGGAGCAATAGAGAGTAAGAGATCAAAAGAGACAGTGATGTTCCAACTGAAGGTGGTGCTGATCAAAAAGAAGTAGAGCAGTAACTAGATAGGGAAGTAGGATACCAAGATGCTGTTTGTACATTTAGAGAAATTAAAGTACACACTCCATGTGCCAATATCAAAGTTCTTCTCTGGAATATATGAGTCAGTCATGTTAAGCTTTGTTAGTTAATCACTCTATTTTAATTTGTGTTCACAATATATTCACTATAAATTAAAATTGAAGATGTATTTTGTATTTCTAGAAAGATTATCCAATTTTTTAATTTCAAAATTTTTTAATTTTAATTTCAAAAATACACATTTAAAAAAAATAAGTGTTAAGCAAGCTCAAAGATACATTCATATTCCCTTTTGACTATAAGAATCTTTTATTATCTATATGAATTTTGTAAATATTAATACCTTTCAGATCCTTATTCTTAGCACCATTCTGACTCTCATGGTTTTTAACAAACTGTTCGAGTAATTTGAGAAGGCAAATCAGAAAATGTGTCAGTGCTTATTTAATTGCCATTCAACTTTAATACATGTTGATATATGCCTGTTTTGATTCTAGTTTAGCATGCTATTAGGAAATAATGGGCTTGTACATATTCATTGTTATAACTGTCCTGTTACAACAACTGGCTAGCAGTAATGCCAAAACAAAGATTCATTACAAGTAGGCTAATTTGTTTTAGTAAGTATCTCACTGTGTGACCCCATAATCATTCAATTTGACAGGCCAGCTAAAAAGGCCCAATAACTCTCCCACTACACTATTTAATTTTTAGCAAATAAATACCAAGTATGAGCAATCTTGCCCTCTCTGCCATTACCCCACAAATCATTGTTATGCTTATGTCTAAGTCCTTAAGTCTGTGGGCACAGCCTATGGATAAGTGGGTGTTTGTATGTCTCCAGAATGGCTCTCAAGGCATATATTAATAGAAACAATAATTAGTCAAGCATATTTCCAAAAACATAATTTGAAGTAGAGAACTTGAGCAAGCTTTTTCATGAAACTAGACATATGATTTGTAATATAGATCACCAAGTGTTGTTGTTGTCTTCCCAAAATCACATGGGCAATTCTAAACAATCAGTTCTGAGCTGAGATGTTTTGCATATTTTTTCTTTGAAATAAATAAGCAAACTTTACCAAACTAGTTTCATGCTACCAAATAAAAGAATAAAAAAAGGCAAATTTGGCAATCTAGTAAAGTTAAACTTTGTCTTGGGACTAATAAAGACTTGAGTCCAGAACTTCCCTTGCTACAATTAACTACGTGACCTTAGGCAAATTATCTATTCTCCCAGAGCCTTATTTTTTACCTCTTAAAATACAGTTGTGTAATTCAAAGAACTGTGATGATTTATGAAAAGGATTGTGATGATTTAGTCAAGAGAAAAACCTCTAGGAGAGAGCATCTAGTATAGTCCTCATCAGTTGAGAAACGTGAGTGCTTTAAAAAGTTATTATTATGTCCATGTTCAATGGGATGAATGAAAAGGGAAACAGGTAGAATTTGTAAATCTGTAGTTTATCTTTATTTCTCTTCCTCCTCCTCTTCCTTTCTCTCACTCTCCTTCTGCCTCTCTCTCTCCCCCTCCACCCCTCCTGCATGGAATCTACAAAATTTTTCCATATTTGTGGAATTCTCTTCTTTTGTTGATATCTATTGCTGCATAACAATCTCAAAATATAGCAGTTAAACAACAGTGTATAGGATCTCTCGTGGCTGTGGATTTTGTGGGCTTCCTAGGCTTAGTTGACCAGTTCTTGCTTGTGATTTCTCACCACGTTGTAGTCATGTGTCAGCTGGGACTACAGTGGTCTTAGAGTTTGACTGGGCTGGATATCTAAGAGGTCTCACTCACATGGCTGAGAGTTGAAACTGACTATCAGATGGAAGTTCAACTGAGCCTATCAATCAGGGCATCTACACATGGCTTCTTGGACTTACCACTATATGGTAGTGAGGTTTCAAAGTAAACAACAACTCAACAACAAATGTTCCAAAAAACTCAAGTGGAAGCCGTAGGTTTTTGTTGTTTTTTTTTTACCTCACCTCCATCACATCTTGTTGATCAAGAATAGGTTACAGAGTCAACCAAATTCAAGAGGAGGAATCTACAGAAGGATATATAAATGGATGGTGGGACTGGTGCCAGATCCCTTTCACCCATCTTGGGGAAAATAACTCCAAAAAGTTGAACGTGCCAAATACTTATTTTCTTGGTCACTTGCTGCTAGGACACAGACATATGCCTTAGACTCAGCTGCAGACATACAGTTCCTCAGGACTTAGAATCTGTAGCCAGTGACACAAGAAAGATGTGTCTATGGAAAGTCATTCCAGGCAGAGGTTTTAACAGTGGCAACATCACTTAGGTTCCAAGGGCAGCAAAGCCTGCCTCAGTAACGGTGGTCTCCAAAGAACAAAAAGAAAGGTCAGGGTCATGGCACAAATAGTTGTATCTTATCTGTGGCAGAGCAGGTTCAACTTCTCTGTGTCTTGATATTAGATGCGATTTTGTCCTTATGTCTTCTGAGTCTCATCCAGTACGCTTTTTAGTGATTATTTTTCCCACCAACGATGTTTTAATGTAGTTATTTTTTGCTTGCTTCAGTCAAGCTAATTTTTTACTTCCTGTATTTAAATATTTTGATTGATACAAAAATAATTATGTTAATGAGTTTTTTATTAAGTGAGGCACTTCCATAAGGTCTAATACTAAACTATGTCATCTGGTCATACTTGAACAATCTATAGAGTCAGACATGAATACCTATAACATTCTAAGATTTAAGGACTTAACAATATAACACTGAATAGTTTTATATTTCACTGAATAGCTAATAACTATTTGTATGATAGTTAACTTTAGCTTTTCCAGTTTTGCCTTCAAATTTTTTGTTTTTATTTTTAAATGTTAGAAGAACCCTGTGAGAAAAACCTGAGGCAGTGCAACTGTTCAGTAAAGTTCTGATAGAATTGAGTCATCTAACCCACCTGCTGAAAGCCAGAACACAAAAATTCATAGGACTTGTGTTACCAGGAGCAAGGAGTGAGGGCACAAACAGACCAATGGGATTATAATAAGTAAAGCAAATAGAAATTTTCCAGAAAAGATTCATCTTAAAAATATCTGTGGCAGGTTACTTATTGGGTACATCAGATTTTTCTCACAGAACTAAAGATGTTAAAATAAACATAAAGCAGAGTACCAATAACAATGGCATATTGTAATTTTAACTCTTATTCTGATAGTCAAAGAAAAATTAGCAATAATATAAAACCAACCTGGAAAGCACAATTGGATGTAAAATAAAAAGGGGAAAATGTATTAACAAATACTACCTGGGTTACATAATCAATTGCAACTAATTCTTAACAAATATCATACAAGAACTGAATATGCCTCATGTCTAAAATTCTAGAGTGCTGAATTTTCCTGACCTTATATTCTTACATGGTTCATTTCTCAATGAATAGACTACTTAGAGCCTCTGTTGAGAATACTTCGTATCAGATGAGTATGTGTGTGTGTGTGTATGTGTGTGTGCGTTAAAGAGGGAGAGGAAGAGAGAGATCTGAAAGAGTTGAGTGTAAAATATTATGAAGAACCAAAATAAATAATGTAAATTTTACTTATATCAATCCTTTTCTAGTTAGCTCAGTAGCAGGCCATTTACCAAAACATGAATATCAAGGTATCAATCAAACTTCCAATGAGAGCATAATATATCTCCCAAGAAAACACTTCTAAATGGGTGGTTTTCCCCAAGGAGGTTGTCACTAAGTTTCATGAAGGAGTTCTTCAGTTTTGTTAAAACACCTGAAAATTCATTAGTAAGTGAGAAGAAATATCATAGAATATAACATTCATAATACTAACTGAATTAACCTACACCTGACTTCTGAAAAATAAATTATATTCTGAATATTTTTCTATCCCTTAGGGGACAATGAATATGTCATAAACATTTTTTATGTCCTCTATCACTCCCTTCCCAGCACTTCTCTCCTTATTAGGATGAAGTATGGTTAGTAAATATCTACAATGGTCACGTTATTAAACAGGTTAAAGAGTAGTTAAAGAAGGCAAGAATGTCTTAGCATCAGCAGAATATGGATGACTCATGACTCACATCCGTAGTCTTTAAATATTGACTCAGCGATGCTCATGTAGATATTTATTTTAATGAACTTGATTACCATTATATAGCAATGTTTCAAATGAACTGGCTAACATAAATGATCAGAACAATTTCATATTTCCAAAATAATTGTCAAATTCCATAAAGATAATAACAGCTATATTCAAACAAACAAACCTTGTATATGCCTATAATGAGCCAGCTTTTCTACTGAGTTAATTCTTGAGACAACCTCAATGTCTGGGTATTATTATTAATACCCGTCTTATTTATAAGGAGATTAAAAGGAGAGGAGTTAAGAAACTTGCCAAAGATTACGGCATCTCTCCTGACATGGCCTCTGAATGGATTTCTGAGGATTTACTGACTTGAAGTTATCTTTATTTTCAGTCATCATTAAAAGTTGTTCAGTTACTTAAAATATAAGCACTGAAGTATACTTTAGTGATTGAAACAGGGATTCTATCTAGGAAATGGAGCGAAAACAGCATACTTAGAAACAAAAGCCCTATTTTGATTTGAGAATGTGGTGAATCAATGGAATAATGTTTATAATTGTTTTTCCATACTTGAGATTCTCTGATTATGATACTATTATTTCTTACAGAAAGTCAAGAGGGCTCTTTAGTCTAAAAGGGTAGTCTTAAAGGCTTTGCCGTTTATGACATATTTCCTCAGAGAGAAATACTACATGTTCTATTCTAAAGAAAGACCACAAAATATGAATATTTAAGAGTAGCCCTTTGGGCATTAGCATTTATTCAGTTTGTCTGCCCAGCTCACACAATTTAACTAGATGACAAAATAAGAAATCTTGTTGTAGTGACATAAATCAAATTATAATTATCTTATCTTTTAATTCAGGGAATATCTGATCATCAGATAATGAGAACAGTACTTAGATTAAGATTTAAGTCAGGTAAGATGTTATTTTCCTCTTTATTTCTAAATCCACTCATTGTCTTTAAAATGGGAACAAAATTATTCTTCAGTTTTTAGAGAAGTTTTTTATTTTTTTTATTTTTTGGTGCGCGGGCCTCTCACTGTTGTGGCCTCTCCCGTTGCGGAGCACAAGCTCCAGACGCGCAGGCTCAGCAGCCATGGCTCACGGGCACAGCCGCTCCGCGTTATATGGGATCTTCCCAGACCGGGGCATGAACCTGTGTCCCCTGCATCGGCAGGCGGACTCTCAACCACTGCGCCACCAGGGAAGCCCTATTTTTATTTTTTTACTTTGGTGCTTACCTCACCCCCACCCCATTGCTCCATAATTCACTGATGATGTCCAGCTCAATTCTCCCTTAGGAATAGCCTGTAAATATTTGAAAGTGCCATTAATAGTACAGCAACTTTTTTTTTTTTTTACATCTTTATTGGGGTATAATTGCTTTACAATGGTGTGTTAGTTTCTGCTTTATAACAAAGTGAATCAGTTATACATACACATATGTTCCCATATCTCTTCCCTCTTGCGTCTCCCTCCTTCCCACCCTCCCTATCCCACCCCTCCAGGCGGTCACAAAGCACCGAGCTGATATCCCTGTGCTATGCGGCTGCTTCCCACTAGCTATCTACCTTACGTTTGGTGGTGTATATATGTCCATGCCTCTCTCTCGCTTTGTCACAGCTTACCCTTCCCCCTCCCCATATCCTCAAGTCCGTTCTCCAGTAGGTCTGTGTCTTTATTCCTGTCTTACCCCTAGGTTCTTCATGACATTTTTTTTTCTTAAATTCCATATATATGTGTTAGCATACGGTATTTGTCTTTCTCTTTCTGACTTACTTCACTCTGTATGACAGACTCTAGGTCTATCCACCTCATTACAAATAGCTCAATTTCATTTCTTTTTATGGCTGAGTAATATTCCATTTTATATATGTGAGCAACTTTTTAAAGTAAATATGTTGAGCTGAAATTACCTATCAACACAGTTTACCTAGTTACAATTACCAAGTTTCAAGATTGTTTGAAAAGAAATTTTATCTGATTTTAAATAAAATTTGTCAGTCATGTCCATTCAGCCATTTAATATGTATTAATTGACTACTCTTATTTTCTAGAGGCAAGTGATATAAGAGTGAACAAATGAAGCTCATGCTTCAGTAAACTTACATTCTAGTAGGGGAAGACAAAAAAATCATAATTAAATAGATACAATATATATTTATGATAAAAGCTATGTTGAAAAATTAACAAATTATACAATATAGAGTGATGGGAGGGTTATGCTATTTTAATGCATGTGGTTACTAGAAGCCTCTCTAATGTGGTGGCATTTAAGCGGATTTGAATGTAATGAGGACACTGGCCCTCTCGCAAGCCAGGCAGTGTGGGGAAAGTGGGGAAAGTCCTGCCATAGGAGAAGCTTAATGTGCTCAAAAGAGAGCCCTGAGGCCCAGGTAGCTGAGTAGCGTGAGGTGAGGGGACAAGTTGTAAAAGATAAGCAGAGTGACTTGAAATTTCATGACTTATATATATAACTATAATGGAAAGCAGCGTTTCCAGTGACAGGTAAGAGGGTAACTTTGTAGTCGTAGAATCTCTAAATTGTGGATTGATATCTCTTCCCATCAAGAGACACATAAGACACCACAAAAACCTCATTATTAGAACATCATGATATGATATGCAGACATCATAATTAAAGTATGACAGGGAGCAAAAGACCAAATGATAATAGATGGATGCTTTGATGTCTGTATAATTCACAGACAGAAGTAAGATGTGACTGAATATTCTAATATGACCTCATTCCAGTACTGCTTGTATATTTTTAACCAGTCACCATACCTTCATTTTCCTCCCTCTCAAATGTCACCTTGCACACACCAATTCATTTTTTTAAAGTTTACTTTTTGTAACATCTTTCCTTTGCAGAGCATATGGATAAAGGTTAAGATTTGGAGTGATAAATGCAAACATATTGTTATAAAATATCACTTTAATACTAGGAACCATCAAAATAGCAATAGCAAGCTCTTAATATGGTCTAAACACAATTTTAAACATTCTAGTTGGGACAACATCATTTAAATCTCACAACAATTCTATGTAAATAGTTTTTAAAAACTGTTTTCCTATCCATTTTCCAGATAAGGGAACTGAGACACATTATTCCTTTTTGAAACTGACATAGCTGCTGAGTGACTGGCTTAGAATCTGAACCTGAGCAATCAGGCTTCAGAATCTGCACTTTAACATAATTTATTTTATATTATTATTATATATTATATACATTATTGACCATATGTTATATATTATATCATATCATATTATATCATATATAATACACATATTAATAATCCTTACCAGAGAGCTCACTCTTTTCTATTTCAAAACTCATGAGAAATGTCAATGTTAATATCATTTTCAAAATGATTATTTCAATATTTCTATACCACACTGAGTAGTATACTGGTATTAATTATTTGGGATGATTACAGCATTGCAAAAATCATCTTTTTTACATGAAGGTATCATTATGATTCAGGGTAGTATCTTGAGGAGAGATTCTAGACAATGGGATTAGAGTGTCTAAAGAGACAAACACATTTAATGCTCTTGATGCATGTGCTGTTTACAGTTTTGTTTTTTTTTTCTGGCATCTAAATGGCTGTAAAGCCAGATGATAATTAATAACCACATCTCCTAAGAATTCCAAAAATATATTCTGTATGCTAAGGCTCATTATCTGAAGCTGGGCCAGTGTGAGTATTTTGCCATAAGAAAGCAGCAGTGCAGCTGGTAAACATGAAGTCAGCATTTAAGGATGAGTAAAACACTTAAGAGCTTGGAGGAGAGGAGTAAATAATATTCCAAATTGAGAACTTGGTACCTCTCTTCTGATTGTTTTCACTTTAGAAAACATTCACAGGTATACTGTCCGTTACTGGACTATTTTCAAGCCAGCTAGATAAAAATTTAAAGATCAGTGTAATTCTAAATTACAATATTTTAAACAACCTTGTTTTTCTTGGAATGATCACTGTAACAACTAGCTGGGGATACTTGATATATTGCCAGAATTATTTTGCATCACTCCGACTAAAGATGGTGGTCTGCATATCCTGGCATATATGTGACAAAAACACGTGCCTTTCCAAAATGTCAATGTAAGTTATTGCTCTTTCCATAATTTTCGATATTTAATGTCTAGTGACTCATGTTGACTAATTTTTGTCATGATATATTATTATATGTGTTAAAAATTAATAGTGGTGCTGTCAGGAAACTTCATGAGGCATTTAACCTATGAGCTAATGTTTTCCATAAATATTTCCATGCATTCATATTCACATCTTTACTTATCTCAGATGAAAGCCTATGAAAAGGACTTCATTAAAGCATTATGAAAAAGGTATTTACTGAGAGAATGATAAAATGATTAATACATAGCAGTCATGGAACACATTTGAACTGATGGTCTTGCCATTAAAAGGAACTATAAACACTGCTTGAAATGGTGATCTTCATTAATGTAACAGCACCCTCTATGTTCAAGGGTCTACAATAGAGAGGAGAGTAATAATCTTTGAACAGTTAATGAAACCTGACTTTTCCATATCAAGTTTTTATACATAATGGTGAAATTAACTTTTTAACTTGTTTGTCAGTTTTATAGTCCACTTCCATAAAGCCAAAAGGATACCCATTAAGATTTCATAAGCGAAAAAAATAAAATAGAATTTTAAATCCACAGTTGCTCATTTCTTTGGAGAATAGCCACTCACCTATTGTGCTTGAATATCAAAAGCAGAGACGATTTTGAGTGGGAAAATAATACAATTTTAATACCGACAAGTAACATTTGAAAGTCTTCAAAGTAATAGAAGAATATTTGAATTTGACAGAAACCATAGCACAAATTATAGGTTTCATTTATAAGGCAACTTCTTGCAAATTATAATGAAAGCCTGCCTGAATTATACAGAAACCTTCTACAAGGGAGATTTATCATAGAACTAATACCACAGGAACGGATGAAATTTACTGTTTTAGAAACTACTGTCCAGAAGGAAGGCTTTACTTCTTCCTCATCCTATAGTATTTATAATGTATCCATAAATTTCCCAATGTAAAGCTTTGGATTATTTTACAAACCTTGCCTTTAAAGGGTTAAAGGCAAGGTAAAAATTAGACTAGAGAAGCCCAGCTTTATTGAGTGCTTACTTAAATAGGACTAGTTCTAAGCGTTTTTATTTCTTTTTATTAGTAATTTAAAATGTTTGATCTTTTAAGGTATCTGTTAGCTTACATTAATTGTTGCAGGTTATAAACATTTATAAATATTGAATTTTATGATATCAAATGAAATTCATAAAATGGAGGTTTTGATTGAGAATTTTTATTTTAACTTTTTCATTTATGCAACTGTGATACTAAGTGTATTGCTAAAAATAAGAAGAAAAAGAAGGAAAAAAGTGGACTAAACATATAAAGCTGGAATTTTTTGTAAAGAAAGTGTATCAAATTAGAAATGGGAGTGACCCTAGGATGTCTAAGAAATATTTAACGTTTCTGTTATACACTTCAATTTTTACACAGTTCAAGACATTAAAGTACTATGACAATTTGAAGAAATAATTCTATACTTTTTTTTCCAAGTGTCAAACTTATTCTTCATGATTTATAATATGATGCTACTGAAGTTTGAATGTATAACACTCGAGAGCAAAGATTAGACAGTCCAAGTAAAACAAATAAACATTAACAGAAGAAAAGTTAAACACAAATATATTCAAATCCAACCCTGTAGCTTCCATTAAATGTACTGATCAGCCATAATACAACTAATAAACAATTAAGCATAGACATGTTAAAAATTGTCAGGGGGCTTAAAAATAGAATTTATTCTGAAATTTCTTCCTGTCAGATCTAAATATAAACTTGGAACTTTTCAAATCTCCAAATATCTTTTTTTTTTTTGCAAGAAAATGAGAGCCTGAAAACAGGGAGTATGAATGCTTATGTTTTTGTTTCAAGAATGTGGTGGAAGAATGAACTGTTTTGCAAATTATAATTATATTCTACCTTTAATATTTAAAAAGTAATTAAATAAATTGTTGAATATATTTATTTTTCTAAAAAACAAAAATGTAATTTTAAAAGCATGCACTTTATAAACTTAATATCAATTTAAAAACTAAAAAACACACTAAAACCAGAAAATGACTGAATTTACTTTTTAAGGGTAGGGAAGAAAAATTAAACAACTATTTGAACACTTTTGTTTTAAATACCGTGAAGGAGAAGAGACATTTACATATGAAATATTATAGAGCAAACCTATCTATACAAGAACCAATTGCACAGCACAGAAAAATCAATGAACAAATAGTTACTAAAATAGGTCATCAATTTGGGTAGTTACCATCTTGTAACTTTTTGACTAGATTAGTAGATATTTTGGGGAAAGAGAGATTCACTAACCACTCATCACCATGCTACTCTCTATTTACTTGAATGTGACTCTATCCCAGTAATGCTGAAAAGAAAAATGTCCAAAGAGTCAAGGTTTTCATTAGCCAGAATATAGTAATTGTGAATTTAATGGCAAAGGACCAGAAACCACCAAATTCAGTCCCAATTAATAGGTTAGGCAGATGTTGGACACACTTTAAAATCAAGAATGCTTGGATGCAATGACGTGGCAAAGATTATGATTCAGAGTCAAGGTTAAATTAGGAAAAAAGGGCTGGAAATACAGTGATGAGGATATATAGTACCTGCTCTCCATCTAGTCCGAACTTTACAAAAGAACCTGGGGTCTAAATGCCTCCTCCAACCCCCATCTCTGTCACCAAGACTTCCTTGTTGCTAGATCCTGTGTTCTTAGCTCAGGCAATTATCCCTGTTTGCTTCCTACTCCAACTCCCTCTATTTGGTCTTTCTTTGTGACAATTTATTATGTATATTGCAACAGATTGCCCTTTCAAAACCATCAATCCAGATAATAAGCTCTATGAGGGAAAGGACCCTGACAGTGACGAATTCACTGCAGTCTGTAGCTCCTAACCCAGGAGCCTGTGCCTGGTGCACAGTACACAGAGCAAGCCTTTAATGAATATTGTTGAATGAGTGAGTGAACCAATACAAAACCTACTCATGGCATTCCCTTCAGTGCCACCACATAAATTTCAACTTTATTAATGTGACCTAGAACACATTGCACACACAAATCTCATCCTTTTTAATCTCTCTCTCCGTTGCTCCTTTTCCCCACAATGGACTCTATTATCCAAAAGCAATGCACTGCTTTCAGTTCCTCAGAAAAAGAAAGATCTTCATTTTAAGTCCTTTTCATTCACTTTCTCTGTCTGGAATATTCCCGCATTCCTACTCTCTTTTCCCCTCTAAACTGCCCTTCTTAAGGCTAACACCCACTCATCTCTTGGCCTCAGCTGTCAGTATATCACTTCTGAACCCTCTCTCAAAGCTCCCAGAATACCAAGGGCAAATCTCATGTTGAATTTAGCCTGGAGTACAATGCCAGGCACATGGTGTATTCTCAATCAACGTGTACTGAAAGAAAGAATAAGAAATGTCAATTAATAACTGATCATTTTAAGGTCATTCAGTCATTTTGTAGATCAAAATGAACTCACATATGCACTTGTTTTGCAAATTTGATTACTGCTCTCATGACAAAATTTCAACTCTTTCTAACCAAGTTTCCAAGATAAAATTGTTGTCTAGGAAAATGATGATCATATCTGGTTCATGCATAATAAATCTCAGGTACAAATACTGCAAATATTCAGACATGTATGTAAATTTGTATATATTCATAGTAATTATGGATGCATTTAATAAACAAAAAAATCACTGATTGACAATGTAACAGAATAAGACAAACATGAAACTTGAGTTATGCAGCTACCTGTGCTGGAATCTTAAGACCTGCCAATTCAATTTTTCCTATGTTGCATTAGTTACTTCATATCTCTGAGGCTCACTTTCCTCATGCCCAAAATAGAAATAAAAGCACCGTGTGGTGTGGTTGGAAGGAATGTACAGAGGCTGAAAGGTTGTAGGTGTTCAAAAATAGGTATCATTATTTCAAAGTCCTTGTGTTGAAATCTATATCATTGAATGTTTTCAGTATTTTAATGGAAAGTTATTAACAAATAAGAGAGAGTATCACTCAAGAATACCATAGTAGATATCTTTATAAACCTGCTGTTTTCCTATTTAAGAAGATAATTAAGACTTGACCATGACTAACTACCTTAGAGATAGGTTTCCTGCCTCTATTGCAAATTAATTTGTGTCACATAAAGTGCACTAAAACATGTATTAAATTAAGTATTCAGTGTCTGCTAATCAATTCATCTTAAAAAAAGATTTAAACATTTGTAAGTGTAACATTGATGCCTTTTATAATTTTAATAAGATTAAAATTATATAATATTAGATGGTCCCTCAAACTTTTAACCCTTAATCTTTTACTTAACTGAATTTACAGTTAAAAATCTAGAGTGAGTCTACAGGATTAAAACACAGTCTCATATTATTCATAGTGTTTAGTTTAGCAGATTAATTTGGAATTATTTCTAAAATGTTTCTCATGTGTCAGGCACAATTCTAGGTGCTAAGGATATAACAGTGAACAAAATGGGGAAAACCATCTCTATTCTTATTACAGCTTAAAACAGCACCTATTTATTATCTCAGTTCTGTAGGTCAAGAGTCTGACTCGTGTTGGCTGGGTCCTCTGTTTAGTTTCTCACAAGGATTGAAAAAACCAATCAGCAGGGATAGGCTATTACCTGGCGTCTCTGAGAAAGAATCTGCTTCCAAGATCATTCACGTTGTTGGCAGAGTTCATTTCCTTGCAGTTGTAGAATTGAAGTCCTCCTTTGCTTATTGGCTCTCCGCCAAGAATCACTCTTAGCTCCTTGTGAGTGCTTCTTGTACGTGACCCATTCCATCTCCAAAACCAGCAATGGCATATCAAGTTCTCTTAATTCATGTATCTCTGTCTTTCCTTTCTGCTACCAGCCAGAGGAAACTGCTTTAAAATGGCTCGTCCGATTGAGTCAGTTCCACCTGGATGGATGGATAGTCTCTGTCATCTTAAGGTCAACAGTTTTGGGATTTTACTACATTTGCAAAATCCCTTCACAGCAGTACCTATATTAATGTTTGATTGAATAACCACCAGACGGAAATCTTGCGGTGAGGGCATCTTTAGAATTCTGCCTGCCACAACAGGCAGTGCTGATATTTAAGAAAATAAGTGAAATACAAGTTATGTTAGAGGATGATAAGTGTCATAGAAAAAATAAAGCAAGTAGGTTATAAGAAATGCTCACGTGGAAAAGTATTGTAAGCTTATAGTCTATGGTCGGAAACATAAGACATGCCCAGGGAGACCTGGGATTCTGGAGGTGACAGGCTAAAAGGAACATTGAGATTTCCCCCTGGAGTTTAAAGCAGAAAATAATGGAATAGAGCTGAATTATGTCTGAGAGGAAGAAGGAGGGCGAGATCTTGGCAGGAGCATTTAGCGTTTGGTGACTCTACTCTTAACCCCTATCAATGGCTGTCCATAGGCCAAGGGAAGAGGGGGCATCATATAAAAAATATAACCTAAGCTATTCCAATTTAAGAAAAGTACAAATAGAAGCTGCACACGTCCTCAGTTGCATCTTCTTCCCACAAACCTAAATGTGGTATTTATTATTCCAGTTTGTTATTATACTGATCCTTGAAATAGAACCCATACTTTCAAAACCGTCAAAGGACTCACAAAACAGATAAACTGTACAAAAGCATGGCATGCAAGATAATCTATCTAAGCTCAAATCCCTTTAACACCAGTTTATTCAGACCTGTGTGTTTCAAGCTAAAACACAGACCAATTGACCAAATAGTTACCCTGTAGAGACTCATGTATTTTAAAGGTATGGCACTGATCTTCCAGCAGCTCCTTATTTTACAAAATCAGTTCAGTCCCTGTGAATACCATCCTATGAGTAATTCCGGTATCCAAAATGCTATAAATAACTTTCCCAGCTTCCCCATTTTGAGACTCCTCATCGTTCTTCACAGTTTGCATTTTCCTTTGCTGTAGCAAGCTAATAAACCTACCACCAGAGAGATTTGGATGGTCTTAGCAACGGAGCCCCAGTGAGACTTGGCCACATCCCTCGCTCACCTTGACAAGGAGCTCACCTCTGTAACAGTGTGCACATCTGAGATACCTGGAGTCTTCCCCAGCTGAGCCGACCTGCTGGTGAATATGATGTAAGTTTTATGCTTAATCAGAGTTCCAATTATTTCATAGAGTCCTCAGCATTATGTTTTCTTCTCCATTCTGAGAAAAGAATCCCCCAGACTTGTTGGTCATTGGTCAACTGTGCACACATTTTTCCTTTGCGTGGATCTTCCATAGCATTAATTTACCACTAACTGCCAACTCTACCTGTCTATTGTCTGTAAGGATTTATGTCTCTAATAAGGTTCAATAAATGTTTTTCTGTAAAAGGCCAGGTAGTAAATACTTAGGTTCTCTGGGCCAGACAGTCTTTGCTGCAACTACTCGAATCGGTATTGTAGCCCGAAAACTGCAGACAATATGTAATGAATGCACAAGGCTGTGTTCCAGTAAAACTTTATTTATACAGATGTTGGTCTGAGTTTAACCTTCTGGCTGCAGTTTGCTGACCCCCGGTTTATAGGATGAAGTTCAAAGGGCAAGAGACAGATAGAGGTTGGAAAAATTGTCCTCTCAACTGGATTGAAGCTGATGCTTTCAAAATGTCATGTTGCACTTTGAAAACCTTATAAGGACATTCCTCAGTATTGTCTTCATGTTTCTGAGAATATTTTATTTAATTCCCTCTGCCAGGCCAGGGAGCTTCTCTGGGCAACTAGTCTTTGGTGACAACTAATTTTTGGCCCGGTTCTGGAGACATGTGGTTTCAAAACTGTAATCTTTACTGACTATTGCAGTTCTCATGAAGTTTCTTAAGTGTGTGTTCCTTCCAGACTAAATATCTGCTTCCTTCATAACTCTTGTTACAATCTTAACTCATATGCATATTTCTTTAATTGGCATAATTTCACCAAGGGCAATTTGGAATTGCTGTGACAGTAACAGGAACTTTTGATATGAACAAGGGTGTTCATTTGAAAGGCTCCATAAAACAAGGATTCAGTGCATCAGATTTTAAAGTCTCTTACAAGCTACTGGAGCTCAAGTTCTAATGGATACATATTTAGGATTTACATAAATTGAAAATGAAAAAATTCAAGAAATTTAAAAAAATGTTTAACTTTTAATGTATTAAAAGTTTTGACTCTTTTAAAGAAAACTCTTTTTCTCACCCAAATAGCTCTGTTACAGGTTGGACAGTAGATTTTTTTCTATAAAAAAATATTCTAAAATTCTGTGAATTAAGGTAACATCCTTGGTTGTGGTTAGAGATAAAAAGAAAAGTGTGATATTCAGAACTTTTTAACATAACTTAGAGCCTTTTAAAATATGATTTATGAACACAGAGTTTATAATTTGTATTTTTTAAAGTTAATTTAGTATATTTCTGATAAATAGAAAGATTTTTTTTTAATTAGAGTTACTAATATTGGTTTTAAAACAGCTCTTTATATCTTCTTTCTAATTCTATCACAGTACGAACAGTATTCTACCTTGTATAGGACTAAGAATCGTATGAGTTCCTTATATATTTTGGATATTAACCCCTTATCAGATAGGTGGTGTACAAATATTTTCTCCCATTCTATAAGTTGTCTTTTTATTTTGTGGATCATTTTTTTCCTATGCAAAAGCTTTTTCGTTTGATGTAGTCCTGCTTATTTAGCATTGCTTTTGTTGCCTGTGCTTTTGTTTTCATATCCATAAAATTATTGCAAAGACCAATGTCAAGGAGCTTGTTACTTTTGCTTTCTTCTAGAAGTTTTGTGGTTTCAGGTCTTAGATTTAAGTCTTTAACCCATTTCAAGGTAATTTTTGTGAGTGGTGTGAGATATGGGTTCATTTTCATTCTTTTGCATGTGAATATTCAGTTTTCCCAGCACCATTTATTGAAGACTATATTTTCTCCATTGAGTATTAGTCAAAGATCAGTTGACCATATATACATGAGTTTATTTCTGGGCTCTCAATTCTTTTCCATTGGTCTATGTGTCTGTTTTTATGTGAGTACCATACTTTTTGATTACTATAGCTTTGTAATATAGTTTGAAATCCAGACGTGTGATGCTTCCAGCTTCATTCTTTCTCAGGACTGCTGAGTTATTTGGGGTCTTTTTTGTTACAATACAAATTTTAGAGTCATTTTTTTCTATTTCTATAAAAAAAAGCCATTACATTCAATATCAAAAAATCAAATAACTCAATTTAAAAATAGGCAAATGACTGGAATAGACATTTTTCTTAAGATATTCCAATGGCCAACAGATACATCAAAAGGTGCTCAACATTACTAATCATGAAGGAAATGCAAATCAAAACTACAATGAGATATCACCTCACACCTATAAAAATGGCTGTTATCAAAAAGACAAGAGATAAGAAGTGCTGGTGATGATGTGAAGAACAGGAAACACTTGCACACTGTTGGTGAGAATACAAATTGGTACAGCCACTACAGAAACCACTATAGAGGTTCCTCAAAAAGCTAAAAATAGAACTACCACATGATCCAGCAATCTCACTTCTGGGTATATATCTGAAGGTAGTTAAATCAGTATCTCAAAGAGGTAACTGCACTCCTATTTTCACTGCAACATTATTTGCAATAGCCAAGACATAAAAACAGCCTAAGTGTCCATCAGTGGATGAATGAGTTGTTTATCTAGGAAGAGAAAAGAGATAAAAGCAAAATATTTTGTTTAAAAGAAAGAAAGGTCTGGTTGTACCAAAATATGAAAGAAAATAATGAAATATACTTGAAGATATGTAATAAGTGTAGAGTGTATGAACAAAATGTACTTTGTGCACCTGAGCTATAATAAGTGCAAATAACAATTTAAATAGAAGCAACAAAATGTACTTAAAATTTAACAAAATTGGCTAAATATGATAGGTTTATTCACAAGGAAACAAAAAGGCTTGTGATTCCTTTACTGCAAATTTTTAAATTTATAATATGCAAATAAAAAAGGAGTAACTAGAATTTGAGTTTTCTCTCTGATAAATACTGGTTATTCTGTGCCCAAATAACAGAGTTTCCTTTTATCACAAATATATTTACCCATGATGGAAATGTAAATTTTGAGAAAGCTTTTAGTTTCATCTTATACATATTTGAACTTATTGGACTTACACTTAAAATCTGTACATTTCACTGTATCTGTTAAACCTTAATGAAACAAATCAATCAATCGATAGATTATATAAACACCTGTGACATAATGCCCTACTTCTTGCCTCATCCTTACCCTGCCTCTGAACTCCAGCCAGTTGTCCTGGCATCTTCTATTCCTGTGACCTTACCCTGAAGAGGTTCTTTGGTACACAGAAGTTCTAGAAACCCTCTACCCTTATCCATTCTGCATGTTCCTTTTTAGTACATATTCTTTTTTTTTCTGACAATGAATAAGCAGTTAGAAAAGACAATTAACTCTTATCTCCCACAATTTACTCTCTTTCCTTAATACATTTTGCTTGGAAACAATTGCTAGATAAAAATGTGTTCTGGGCTATCAATTCGTATATTTACAAAAAGATAAGTATAAGTATATACATATTTCCTATGTGGAACATTTATTTTTGTCTCCCTATTTACATGTTTACTTGAACTATATGTATGAAGTAGTTTTAATTTCTCAGTCATCATTTTTCAGGCAAACTTATGAGAGTTTCTGTTCTTCCTTATGTCTTGAATTGCTTTGACTAGTGCATATAAATTTCCTTTTTCCCTACCTTCCTTCTTCCCTCGCTTCGTCCTTTCTTTGCTTTGTCCTTCTCCTTCTGCTCTTTCTCCTTCCCCTTGTTCTTTCCTTCTCCCTCCCCCACTTCTCTCTCCCTCTTCCTTCCTTTCCTCTTTATTTTTCCATTGAGGAAACTGTTTTTTAAATGAAATATATTGCCAACAAATCCAATATATTTCATAAATAAAGTAATACTTGTATTAATTAGTGGAGGGAGGGTGGCTGGAGCTTTCTCCTGCAGTGCCCCTGCTCCTTGTGCATCACCCCAGGTCATCTGACTCCATAGGCATAATTCGAAAACCACTATTCTAGATGATTGGCTAAAACAATCAGTGGACAATCTACATAAATATCATAATCAGACCTTGAAGCATTTCACAGGTACTCATATTTTGGTGTCTCGGTAATTAATAATTTGGTAGAAAAATACGTCTCTTAAATGGTTCTGCTCTCTTCACCAAGTTATCAGGAGGATCGAGCTGTAGAATTTCAGGGGAGATGCCTTAGAAGTCAATCCAGTTCTCCACCTGGTGATTGGATTATCTATGCACAACATTTTATTTCTTTTAATTTTGGCAAGACATAATTTTATCCTTTAAAATGATGTACACTGACCTTTTTAATGATAGGAAAATACATAGGCTATAATTCTGAGTAATAAAGCAGGATTCTGAATTACAAATATGTTATGATATCAAATACATGTATAAAAAAATGCATGGGGGCTTCCCTGGTGGCGCAGTGGTTGGAAGTCCGCCTGCCGATGCAGGGGACACCGGTTCGTGCCCCGGTCCGGGAAGATCCCACATGCCGCGGAGCGGCTGGGCCCGTGAGCCATGGCTGCTGAGCCTGCGCGTCCGGAGCCTGTGCTCTGCAACGGGAGAGGCCACAAAAGTGGGAGGCCCGCGTACCGCAAAAAAAAAAAAAAAAAAAAAAATGCATGGAAGGAAATACGTTTCAGTTAATAATGTTTCACTGGGTAGTGAGATTTTGCATGGCTACTGTTATCTTCTTTTTTTAAATTTAAAAAATTTTTAATTTATTTATTTTTGGCTGCCTTGAGTCTTCGTTGCTGCGCAACACAAAGACAAAGATTATATATTCTCACCACTTCTCCCTGAGATTCTAAATTATTACAGTCTACTGCGGTGGGAAGGATAATAGGCCCATAAAATTAATAAAATAAATAACTCTGGGAGGAGAAAGAGACACGAGCAACAGAACTAGTACTGCACTAGTAGAAAAAAAGATGGTTATTCTGGGTCAGAGACCTCACCTAATCCAGTTAGTGGACAAACTTTACTCTGAAAATGTGGCAGTCTGAGTAAATCCAAAGTTTGGTTTTTTTTGCGGTACGAGGGCCTCTCACTGCTGTGGCCTCTCCCGTTGCAGAGCACAGGCTCCAGCTGCGCAGGCTCAGCGGCCATGTCTCACGGGCCTAGCCACTCCCTGGCATGTGGGATCTTCCCGGACTGGGGCACGAACCCGTGTCCCCTGCATCGGCAGGCGGACTCTCAACCACTGCGCCACCAGGGAAGCCCCAGAGTTTGTTTTTAATATTAGGAATTTAAGTCAGTTTGGGTATGGGGTGCCACTTGGCTGAGCATCACCCTGAAGTGGGGGAAATCATTTTATTTCACATCTTGAAACACTCCTGTCATCTTAGCATCATTTCACAATAGAGAGGGAGGAAATGGCCTGTACTGGAAGACTGCCTGCCTGAGGACTTCATCTTGCAACATGGTTGTAGTTCCAACAGATGCTGCAATGTAAGAGCATGGCTAATGGTCCTGCAGCAAACAAATGCCTTAAATCTGTATGGGTTTCAGCTGTCTAAACTTGGCTGTAGTACAAGAGATTCAGTGACTCTTCAGAGGGGCTCATTCTAGGACAAGCTGCTTCTGGGAAAAAACTGAGGAAGCCTCTTAGTTCATGTGAGTTCCTTTCTCAGCATGGTGAGGCAAAAAACAGCAAGACTATCTTTTGGGACACTCTTAAGCATCCACACATTCCTGGACATACTAGGGGAAGAAATACATAACTGGAAAATAGTACTGATCGCTGCACTTTGAGACTCCTTGGGTGGAGGTGGGGCATTATTCTTATCCTGATCTGTGAATCAAAACGTTCTAGTAGCTGATAAAACGTGGTTTTTAATCGTACAGCCTTCATGGTTTCATTGTATTTTCTCCATTGTTAAAAGTAAATTTCATTTGACTTTTTTTCCTCTTCTTTTTTGCTATCAAGTTCCCATGGGTACCAGTTGATTAGTGATTAATTGGTAGATGGAAATGGTTCTAAAGATAGACATGCAAATGATATGCATGTAAGTAATTCTAAGGGTCAGAAATTTATTAATAGAAGTGATTGTTGTGCAAGTATCATATTTGCACTCATTACAATAATTGGAAAGAAAAAACTGAATGCTTCCAAATTTTTTTATAATGCACTTAGAACCGAAGTAAGAAATAAAATAAAAACCAACGACTTTAATAATGTAGAACAGGACACCAGCAAACTGTTTTTTCTCTTCCAAGCATATTTTTTGTGGTTCTAGGCAATACCACAAAGGCAATAACACTCTGTCGTTGTTGTTGTTAAACATCCTATTTTATCCCTTCGGGTAGAAATACTCATCTATAATAACAATCAGTGCTTTAGTAATGTGGGAATCTTTGTAATTGTTATGATGATCAGGTAACCACTGTGGTTTCTGCCTTAAATAATTTTGAGGACGCTGATTTTTTTTTCTTTGCACTCTCTAATAGAAAGACATTTGATGCACAATGTTTCTATTGTAACCACTCCATAAAAGTAGGATAGATCAACCTAATCAAAATTTGGTTCAGATGTCAAGATGAAAACAGACACCACATATTCACCTATAAGGCATAAAAAGCATGATTAATCACAACACTGTAAATCAACTATACTTCAAGAAATCTTTTTAAAGCATTATTAATGAATTAAGTCTTTCTGGGAAGAACAAAGTGGCATTCAAAGTTGGCCTGAAAATGACTTCAGATAGTAGGGAAAGGAGACCAGTTCATCTTTTATGATGATTAGGGTGGGCCCAGTGTGAGGTTTCCCACAAATCTTGCATGACTTGTGTGGCTTGAACTTGCTGCTGGTGCCAAAAGAGAGAGCAGCCAGGATATCTTATAAAGATTGCTCAGATGGGGAGCAAAAGGTGAAGGGGGAGTGGTAAAGGTTGAAATCTGTCAGCCGTCAAACATCAAAAATGGAAATTAGACTCTATTTCAATACATCTTGATATCTGATGACTAAAATGTGCCAGGTTTAATTTTTTTTTTTTTTTTTTTTTAATTTTGCCGGTACGCGGGCCTCTCACTGCTGTGGCCTCTCCCGTTGTGGAGCACAGGCTCTGGATGCGCAGGCTCAGCGGCCATGGCTCACGGGCCTAACCGCTCCGCGGCATGTGGGATCTTCCCGGACCGGGTCACGAACCCGTGTCCCCTGCATCAGCAGGCGGACTCTCAACCACTGCACCACCAGGGAAGGGAAGCCCCTGCCAGGTTTAATTGAATTTGAACCTGAGACATTTTGTTGCTCTGTGAGACCTGTAGCCCAATGCTGACAAGGGAGGTGAAAAGTCCTTAGCATCTCTTACTTAAGAGCCCAACAGTATATATTTTAAGAAGTAAAATGAGTGCCCTGGTCACTCTCAATAATATCTAAACTCAGAAAGGATTGAGGAGTATATTGATGAGGTCTTGCATAGTGGTTTTTGTATTAGTAGAGATATATGTGCTCTGGAATTATATTTTGAGTATCTGTGAGGCAAGAGTTTCCAAAAACTCTATCCCAAAGGCAGCAATATTGGCTAAAGAATTGTTGCTGGCATTGACTGGACAAGATAGCCAGCCCATTGACAATGGCCAAAGAGTCTATAAAAACATACAGATGGGGCGCGGGCCTATCCAGTGCTAGGATCACTGACTGAAGTTCAGCCAATTGTACTAGCCCTTGGGTTTCATGGTTGATCAGAGATATTATGGTTAAGGGGTAAGAAGCAGCAGCTCTCCAGCAAGCTGTATCACATATGAGGATATTGCTGCCATACTTAAAATATAAAACTCCCTTTGCTATTCACTCAATTCATTCCATAAGTCTATCCAAATAGAGGGGTGGGAGAGAGAGTAACCACATACAGCACCACGTACCTGACAAAGGAGGCCATTCCCCCTGCAGCCAGGATATGTCAGAGAACCCAGATTTAGCACTATCTTGTGGGTATCCTTTTTATCTTATCAAGGAGACCTTGGTGGGTGCTGTTTTCATGACCAAAGGCATAATGAGCAGCTGGATATGGAGCTTCATAGGTTTAGAGCCTATGTGAGCTCAGTACACAGCCAGAACTGATGTTCTAATGGTGAGTAGTGCAGAAGTCCATAGACACTTTATGCTTCAGAAGTCCAAGGGAAATTCATTGACGTCATGGTTGATCCAGTTACTCCAGGAGATATGAGAGGAGGTTACTAAAGCTTCTACAGTAAAGGAGTGTCTGGGAGGCATTAAAGGGAGTGCCTATTGTATTACAATTTGGATGTATTCTAGAGCCTTTTCTAGTAAAGTACTCCATTCAAAGTGGGCTGATTTGCAAGTAGCTTCATAAATGGATTTATGTAAAATTTATAAATTGAGAAGGTATTACCTTCAGAACACAAAAAGGCCTAAAAGATGTCCAGCTTATGTTAACATCACTGGTACTAAGCAGGTCAATATTTGTTTCTTGATTGTGTCAGTGACAGAGCAACACTTGACTGACCAAATAATTTTTGGAAATTTAACCAAGATGTGGGGGCTTGTTCTTTGGGTGGGTCAATGACCCATCCCCTTTTGGTAAAGCTCCTTTGTGAGTTTTTGTATGTCCTGAATGAGTTCGTCAAATGAATCTCCTTGGAGAATGATGTCATTGATGTGGTATTATAACTATACTCCTGGAGAAAGTTGAATGGGGTTAAATTCTTTTCTATAAAGATTGTATGAGATGGCAGGGATGTTGAGGTACTCCAAGGTGCATTATATTCCCAAAAGTGCATTATATTTCTTTGAACTTAAAGCAAAATGCAGCTGAGAGTCTGTTGAAATAGACACTGAACAGAATATATTAGCCAAATCTATGACTGCAGAGTATTTATTAGTTTCTGCTTGGATGGAGTCAAGAATTTCAATAATATTTAATATAAGTGACTTAATGGGGGAAACCACAGTATAAAGATTGCTGAAATCCACAAGGAGACTCCATTCATTCTTTCCAAGTTTAAAACCAGGCCAAATTCTGCTGTTAAATGGAGAAATGGTGGGGAAAATCACTCCTTATCAAAATAAGTTTTTATAATGGGTTTTAATCCTTGAAGGCCTGTTTTAATTTATATTGAATCATATTGACTATTTTAATTGGGTAGGGACAGGGGGAGGTCTATGGCAGATCCCATTTTTGTCAAGCTGATTGTTAAGTGCCAAGACTTAAAAATTTAAATATATTACTCATTGGATCAGAATGTCATGCTCACTATGGGATATTTTAGGGTAATAGGTGCTATGACCATGGGGTATTTTAGGCAAGGCAATAGCTACAGTAGTTAAGGTGAGACTTTTAAATTTGGCAACTCCCCCAAGAGAATAGGGGTAGCTTATTTAAATTTAGTGGTATCCCAGGTATGAATGTAACTTGAGCTTCAGTATCAGTTAAGGCTATTAAGGTTTGCCATTTGGTGCATTTCAGCCGACGTTAAAGAAGTTAATTCAGAACCTACGTTGTAGTGGCATAAAAGCCAAATCAGTGCTGTTTTATCCTTTTTTTTGTATAAATTATTTTAGTAAATTTTGGATTTTCAAATGGGTCAAATTTGGGGCCTCTTTTATTTTCTTTGTTTCCTTCCTCTATGTCTAGGCAATGACTACTACTTCATCTCCTTTCTTCCCCTCCCCTTCCTTCTTCTTCGTCTTCGCTACTAGCTCTACTCCAGTGGGGGGATTCTTTCTACCCTGGGTACATTTATAAGTTTCTTCCATCAGAGAACCTTAACTCAATATCATGAGGGTTAGGGGGTTCCCTTGTGGCAGTGTTTGCTTTATATGGTTTAAGGACCCCCAGTTTGAATTAACCCTGTGATTGTGCCATAGGGGTGCCATGGGTATTTTTCCCCAACACCCCAAGGAATAGTATCTTTTCTTTGACCACAGAAGCATAAGCATCAGCAACAGCAGAAGCATTTTGTAGCCATCTGCTTTTAGGAATGTGACCTCAACATACCACATGGTGACTATTCTTCCTTCACACAAGCGAACACCCAATGGAGCAATGTGTTGCAAAGAATATCAGTTTTCCCTCTACGTACTCTATAGAATGGGGGTTTAGACACTTAACAGTGGTCACAGGGCAAGAGTTGTTCTCCTGAGCCTAGCATCAGTCATGGCTTATACTGGAACTGGGATACTTGATTCAATCTAAGACACAAAGATAGTCTGGGCCAAGACACTCAAGTCAGGGTCACTTTAAGGAGGGCCAGGTCTCATACTCCTGCCCTTAAATGTCAATTATTGAAACTTCAAGCATAGTTTTTTAATCTGTGCTCAGTAGGACTCACAAATCCAGCACAGAGAAGCACAGCTCAAAGAAAATGGTTGCCGGAAGGCAGCAAAACAAAGCAAAAAATAATGACGACTAGTGATCATTACCTAGACAAACTGCTTAGAGTGCCAACTGTTGTAACCAACACACAAAGATGGGATGGACACCCCACTCGGCATTTGGTTCAGGTCTTGAGACTGGTGGTGCTAAACACACACACACACACACACACACACACACACAAACACCAAGAGGGTATAAAAAAGTTTCTTACTTATATAATGAAGCTTTCTGGGGTGAGAGCAGGATAACGTCCCAAGATGGTCTAAATGAAGACAGGCTCTGCTTTATGGTCAGGGAGTGGAACTGAGTGAGGGTTGTTATACATGGGCCAGAGATTACATACTTTGAATATCCTATAAGCACAAAAAGAGAGAGCACCCAGGTTTACTTTACCAGCTTCACCAAATGTGGAGGAAAAATGGTGGGGCTTGAAAGCTGTCAGGAATCAAACATCAAAAATGAAGTCAATCTTTATTATAGTTCCAAATGATCCCTGTGGTCTCTGATTATTATTCAATATCTTTGTGAAAGAACATTATGGTAATATTAAATATCTTTTGGGAATAAGGTAGATAAAAATACATGCATGCCTATATAACATTAATACTAATATATGACAAAGACCCAAATTTAAAATTGAAGAACATTAAGAAGTGAATGTGGGACACATTAAATGAGACCAAAGCTAAATTAGAATTGTATGTAAAGGAGAGTATAACAATTTAGATAATAATATAAAATGATATACACGTGTAATTAAAGTTTCAGTTCCTTCATAAAGAATTATTTTATAGATTGTACCAAGCTGCATACATTACCTTTCAATGTTCATGTAATCAGATTTCATCCTGAGTAGCCTAATTTATCTGCTTAAATTATCACACATTAAAATTTAATTTAAATAATTTAGTATTGAATATGTATAAACAGTAAGAGAGGAAAGAGTAGCTATTTATTTCACCACCCAAAAATTAAAGCCAGCTGAAATTCTAAATACCCAGCAAATACTACAATGACCAAAATGACAATATTCAAGATAGAAATAGAAATGTATTTTTTAAACTCACTAAGATTTAGAAAACAGTTTACAAACAGCCTGTTAAGCCCCTCTAAACATCTCAGATATACATGAGTCATGTTTTTCACTAAGTACCTTAAATAATATGATCATACATATTACCATCAAACTTACGTTTTAAATGACATTTATTGCAGATAATATTCTCTGAAAAATGCATTACAGATTTCCCTCTTTTTAAAGAGGACAGTAAGTATTAAGGTTAACTAAATATCTGTATGCCTGAGTCTTTGAGGGCAGTAGAAGGAAAAACTCATATTTTGCATAAATTCTGTGTGTCTTTCCTGTCAGTCACACTGACTTCCATATATAATTTTAAATAAATATAAATTAATTATTTTCCCTTTTTATTAATTACAACCATATTTTCGACTATATTGCAATTTTTTTTTTTTTTTTTTTTTTTTTTTTTTTTTTTGCGGTACACGGGCCTCTCACTGTTGTGGCCTCTCCCGTTGCGGAGCACAGGCTCCGGACGCGCCGGCTCAGCGGCCATGACTCACGGGCCCAGCCGCTCCGCGGCATGTGGGATCTTCCCGGACCGGGGGCACGAACCCGCGTCCCCTGCATCGGCAGGCGGACTCTGAACCACTGCGCCACCAGGGAAGCCCTGCAATTTTTAAAATTTTAGTAGATACTCTTTTAAATGTTTTTCTTGCCTCTAAAGAGAAAATTATGGAGTCAAGAGTTTAAAAATCTATGAGAAACAAAAAATATTGTAAACTATTTATTGAAATAGGGTGCTTTTATTTTGAGGGAAACCTAGGATATTGCAATGCTAGAGAAGCTTCAGTATATGCCTAAAAATTTAAATATCCAAGATGTAATTTAAGACATGGACTTATAAAGCTCTAGTTAAATAACTTGCTTAGGATTAACAGCTAATTAATTGCAAAATCAGACTTCAACCCTCAAAGGAGTAACTGTAAGATGCCATTGTAATCAAGAGACTAATGAACATCAACTCTTGAATATAAAAGATATGATGTCTACTAATAAAAGTAAACAATTTAATTAGAAATGTGAATTTTTCCATGCAGTTGGTGACCAGCATAAAATAATGGAAAATAAGCTTACATAGACAAAAGCCACAGTACATTAAATACTGTCTGCACAAGAAACACACTGGAAATAAAACTATAGGAGCAATTTTATCTCTAAAGAAATATCCTCAATTTTGTGTGATAGGATTATTTCACTGGGATTTCTAAAGTTTATACTAAATAATCCCTTCTAATAAAATAATAAATATTTTATTATCTTTTGTATGATATCATGTTTACTCTGTGTCAGGGGAATGCTTTGGTTTCAATTAACAAAATATATGACTAATGGTCACATGAAATATAAAGACATTTATTGTTAAATTAATACATCATAAAACTAGATGTTATTTACCCAGCTGTTAAACAATGTATTCAAGGAACTGGGATCTTTCTATGTTAGTGCCTTACTATCTTAAACATGTTGGTTTTTCTTCTTCATGCTATCCTTCCGCTTTATAAAATGGTAGCCACAGCTCCACATGTGCATTACCAGCAATAATAAAAGGAAAGGAAAGGGGACCTTCAAGGTGGCAGAGGAGTAAGACATGGAAATCACCTTCCTCCCCACAAATACATCAAAAATATATCTATGTGTGGAACAACTTCTACAGAACACCTACTGAATGCTGGCAGAAGACCTCAGACTTCCCAAAAGGCAAGAGTCCGGGAAAAAGTCTGGACCTGACTAAGAGGCAAGAGACCATTATTTCAGGGTCCGCAAGGAGATGGGATTCCTTCCCTGTCTGCCCACAGAAGGCAGAGCACAGCCTAGATGAGCTCCAGAGATTGGGCGTGAGCCACGACTCTCAGCTCAGACCCCAGAGATAGGCATGAAATGCTAACGCTGCTTCTGCAGCCACTAAGAATCTTGTGTGCAAGCACAGGTGGCTATCCACACCCCCCTGGGAGCCTGCGCAGCATGCCACTGCCAGGCTCCCGTGATCTAGGGACAAGTTCCCCGGGAAAACACATGGTGCTCCTAAGGCTGTTGCAACATCATGCTGGCCTCTGCCACCACAGGCTCGCCCCACATTCCAATTATGATTACCATACCCCTCCGTCCCCCTGGCTTGAATGAGCAAGAGATCCCTAATCAGCTGCTGCTTTAACCCCATCCTGTCTGGGCGGGAACAGATGCCTGAGGGTGACCTAAACACAGAGGTGGGGCCAAAACCAAAGCTGAGCCCCAGGAGCTGTGCAAACAAAGAAGAGAAAGGAAATTTCTCTGTGCAGCCTCAGGAGCAACAAATAAAATCCTCACAATCAACTTGGTGTATGCTGCATCTGTGGAATACCTGAATAGACAACGAATCATCCCAGAATTGAGGTGGTGGTCTTTGGGAGCAACTGTAGGCTTGGGATTTGCTGTCTGCTACTGATTAGTTTCTGATTTTTATTTCTATCTTAGTATAGTTTTTAGGGCTTGTTATCATTGGTGGATTTGTTTCTTGGTTTTGTTGCTCTCTTCTTTTTTTTAATTACTATTATTTTTTATTTTTTTATTTTAATAATTTGTTTTATTTACTGTTTTTGAATTTTTTTTCTTTCTTTTTTCTCCCTTTTCTTCTTTTTTTTTTTTTAAACATCTTTATTGGAGTATAATTGCTTTACAGTGGTGTGTCAGTTTCTGCTTTATAACAAAGTGAATCAGTTATACATATGTCCCCACATCTCTTCCCTCTTGCATCTCCCTCCTACCCTCCCTATCCCATCCCTCTAGGTGGTCACAAAGCACAGAGCTGATCTCCCTGTGCTATGCAGCTGCTTCCCACTAGCTAGCTATTTTACGTTTGGTAGTGTATATATGTCCATGCCACTCTCACTTTGTCCCAGTTTACCCTTCCACATCCCCGTATCCTCAAGTCCATTCTCTAGTAGGTCTGCATCTTTATTCCTGTCTTGCCCCTAGGTTCTCTACTCCCTTTTCTTCTGAGCCATGTGGCTGACAGGGTCTTGATTATCCAGCCTGTTGTCAGGCCTGAGCCTCTGAGGTGGGAGAGTTGAGTTCAGGACATTGGACCACCAGAAACCTCCCAGCTCCACATAATATCAATTGGCAACAGCTCTCCCAGACATCTCCATCTCAACTCTAAGACCCAGCTCCACCCAACGGCCAGCAAGCTCCAGTGCTGGATGCCCCATGCCAAACAACTAGCAAGACAGGAACACAACCCCACCCATTAGCAGAGAGGCTGCCAAAAATCATGCTAAGTTCACAGACACCCCAAAACACACTGCCAGAAGTGGCCCTACCCACCAGAAAGACAAGATCCAGAGCCACCCACCAGAACACAGGCACCAGTCCTCTCCACCAGGAAGCCTACACAAGCCACTAAACCAACCTCACCCACTGGGGACAGACACCAAAAACAACAGGAACTACGAACCTGCAGCCTGTGAAAACGAGACCCCAAACACAGTAAGTTAAAAAAAAAATTAGAAGACAGAGAAATATGCAGTAGATGAAGGAGTAAGGTAAAACCCACCAGACCAAATAAATGAATAGGAAATAGGCAGTCTACCTGAAAAAGAATTCAGAGTAATGATAGTAAGGATAATCCAAAATCTTGGGAACAGAATGGACAAAATACAAGAAACGTTTAACAAGGGCCTAGAAGAACTAAAGAACGAACAAATAATGATGAACAGCACAGTAAATGAAATTGAAAATTCTCTAGAAGGGATCAATCACAGAATAACTGTGGCAGAAGAACGGATAAGTGACCTGGAAGATAAAATAGTGGAAATAACTACTGCAGAGGAGA
Source organism: Orcinus orca (assembly GCF_937001465.1). NCBI lineage: Eukaryota > Metazoa > Chordata > Mammalia > Artiodactyla > Delphinidae > Orcinus > Orcinus orca. The sequence continues at coordinate 47,659,259 of NC_064569.1, read as the reverse complement.
ATAAAGAAAAAAGAATGAAAAGAAGTGAGGACAGTCTCAGAGACATCTGGGACAACATTAAACAGGGGTCCCAGAAGAAGAACAGAAAAAGAAAGGATCATACACCATGATCAAGGGGGGTTTATCCCAGGAATGTGAGGATTCTTCAATATATGCAAAGCAATCAATGTGATACACCCTATTAACAAATTGAATGATGAAAACCATATGATAATCTGGTTATCTTTGATACACCTTATCTTTGATAAAGGAGGCCAGAATATACAATGGAGAAAAGACAGTCTCTTCAATAAGTGGTCCTGGGAAAACTGGACAGCTACCTGTAAAAGAATGAAATTAGAACACTCCCTAACACCATACACAAAAATAAACTCAAAAGGGATTAAAGACCTAATGTAAGGCCAGACACTATAAAACTCTTAGAGGAAAACATAGGCAGAACACTCTATGACATAAATCACAGCAAGATCCTTTTTGACCCACCTCCTAGAGTAATGGAAATAAAAACAAAAATAAACAAATGGGACCTAATGAAACTTAAAAGCTTTTGCACAGTAAAGGAAACCATAAACAAGACGAGAAGGCAACCCTCAGAATGGGAGAAAATATTTGCAAGCAAAGCAACTGACAAAGGATTAATCTCCCAAATATACAAGCAGCTCATGCAGCTCAGTATCAAAAAAAACAACAACCCAATCCAAACATGGGCAGAAGATCTAAATAGACATTTCTCTAAAGAAGATTTACAGATTGCCAAGAAACACATGAAAGGATGTTCAACATCACTAATCATTAGAGAAATGCAAATCAAAACTACAATGAGGTATCACCTCAAACCAGTCAGAATGGCCATCATCAAAAATCCTACAAACAATAAATGCTGAAGAGGGTGTGGAGAAGAGGGAATCCTCTTGCACTGTTGGTGGGCATGAAATTGGTATAGCCACTATGGAGAACACTATGAAGGTTCCTTAAAAAACTGAAAATAGAATTACCATATGACCCAGCAATCCCAATACTAGCCATATACCCTGAGAAAACCATAATTCAAAAAGAGTCATGTACCACAATGTTCACTGCAGCACTATTTACAATAGCCAGGACATGGAAACAACCTAAGTGTCCATCGACAGATTAATGTATAAAGAAGATGTGCCACATATATACAATGGAATATTACTCAGCCATAAAAAGAATCGAAATTGAGTTATTTATAGTGATGTAGATGGACCTAGAGTCTGTCGTACAGAGTGAAGTAAGTCAGAAAGAGAAAAACAAATACCGTATGCTGACACATATATATGGAATCTAAAAAAAAAAAAAGGTTCTAATGAACCTAAGGGCAGGACAGGAATAAAGAAACAGACATAGAAAATGGACTTGAGGACATGGGAAGGGGGAAGTGTAAGCTGGGACGAAGTGAGAGAGTAGCATTGACATATATACATTACCAAATGTAAAATAGATAGCTAGTGGGAAGCAGCTGCATCTCACAGGGAGATCAGCTTGGTTCTTTGTGACCACCTAGCAGGGTGGGATAGGGAGGGTGGGAGGGAGACGCAAGAGGGAGGGGATATGGGGGTATAAGTATACATATAGCTGATTCAGTTTGTTATACAGCAGAAACTAACACAACATTGTAATGCAATTATACTCCAATAAAGATGTTAAAAAAAAAATGCAGAAATGCCAGCCAGATCGTGAAGTCTTTTATCAATAAAGCAAAAGCTTTCTCAGGATCCCATGAACCCCATACTTTCAATGATAACTTATTGGTTATATCTGGGACAAATGGCCATTTTTAACTCAAGAGAAGGTAAGGATGCCACTATAGTTGGAATTAACAAGAGAGAACCGGTTTGCAAATGGAAGTTGTGCTACCCAACCAGTGGGATCAGCCACATCAAGGAACTTTTGATCACCAGTTTTTCCGTAAGGAACTGTGGGAACTGTGACTAGAGAGAACACACCGATTCTTAGAAAGGAATATCTTTCAGTTAATACATTGGGATTTTATATATATATATGTATATATATGTATATATATGTATATATATATACATATATATATAATGTATTTTATACATGTATATACATAGGGTAAATTTTATTTACGTGAAACTTTGATAAAAGTAAACATATATGGAAAACAGGGAAAATCCAATTTCTGCACTACAAGGCCATATGCTACCGTATGGGATAGCAACTCTAATGAGGGGCTGCTTCTGTATATCTTTTCCTGAGTTAAAAGCCAAAACGCTTTGACTTCCTTGTTCAAGCAATAAGTGTATTGGGTTTTGAGGTGTGCTAATTATCATCACTCTTCCCTTCATATAGATTCTGCATAAAGTGAGAAATAGATATAGGTTTCAAAGTAAGGTATTGGTATCAGCTTCGTTAATGGTAAATCTGGACTGAATAATGCAACTTTCATCAGGGGCTGAATGTTGGACTTCCTCCTACTTCCCCAGTTATATAATCCACTCATATTCATGGAGGATCATAGTGTTATTAAAACTCATTGTAATTAAAAGAGTTAGAGAGAAAGAGGAAAGGCTCAGGGAGACAGAGAGACAGAGACAGAAGGAGAGGGAACTCAATCTGCCTTAATTAAGATATTTGCTTTCTTGGAGGTTCTGATGTGTGTGAAGAGATTGCCCTTTGTTATTTGAGCAATTCCTCAGTATGCATGTTGATGAGAAGAGTCTTCTCCTACCACAAAACCTGAAAAAACCCAGATATTTGCTTTACAAATAACCCTGTGTCTGAGGCAAAGGTACTAGTCCTAGACTCCACTAAGCAGATGCCTCTCTCCCAGACACTGAATTGGGGACTAAAGAAACATGGACTGTGTAAAATCCCTGATGGTGGTGGCTGTGGAAACAACAATTCTTTTCTGGGACAATGATGGTGGTGGCATCAGGATTGGGATTCAGTGTTGAATAGCAGTGGTGACAGCAGTACCACCATTCAAGCACATTTTTCCATGTAGGAAGAATCAGTATTCTCACTGAACTGACAGTCACATCATTTTGGATATGGTCAGTGGACCTAGCATACTAAATTCCATTCAACACAAATACACAGAAAATGGAAAGGAAGGAAACTCACTGCCATTAGGGGCACATGTGACAGTTCTTTTTGCAGTTCAGCAACGGAATTTGGAATGAATAGCTTTAGGAGGTAATGGAGAAAGGCTGATGGTAGTCAACACTTACAATTCCTAAATAGGAAAACTTCTGCTGATTGCATTTTTTAAAAAAGAAAATGAAATGAAATAACTACATGAAAGAGAAGTACTGTAAATCTGTTTCCATTTTTCTCCACCTTCACTGGAAAAAAAATTTTGTGTTATCCAGGAAACGGGGAAAAGCTAATGATAATTTAGATCGTTTAAAATTTGAAGTTGCAGAAATATGAGAAGTACGAATGTAATAATTTTATTCAAACACAGCACATAGCTATTACTATAAATTATTAGCTAGACAGTTAAATGAATTGTGGATTATGCAGTAGTGTAACTTTAGGAAAGTAATATTATGAGAAATAACATTTGCATTTTTTCTGACTTCTTATTTGGAAATTTCAGCTATTCTTGTAAATTAGTTTTTTTGAATTAGCTTCTTAGGTTTTAAGAGAAAGAAGAAAAAGATGACAAAGCAGAGAAAACATGTATATTTTGGATAGTCACAAATCTGTAATTATATTGCATTAGTATATTTTATTATAAAAACTCAAATGTTTAAAAACCAGTCTTTAAATCATGCTGACTTTCCAGGGGACTATATTTATGCAAATAGCCCAGCACAAATTGTCTTTGACAGCAAAGAGGCAGCCATGACAACACAGCTTTTAGAGGTCAAAGAGCATATATGACATGCTGTATATTGTTAATAGGTACATGGAAGGAAAAAAGTTCTCTGACTGGTTTGAAATATTCATAAAATGCAAGTCTTTTTCAATTAAAAATTAAAGACATGGAATATTTGATGGAAAATATAAATAACAAGAAAGAAAGGGGATGGGAAAGTGAATTATCTATTGATTAAATTAAAATCGATAAGGCATACTGCTAGATGCTCTAAATGTGTTGTATCATCCACACAGAATTCCTATGAAAGGAGTAAAGAACCCTATTTTTGCAGTTTGGAGAGCTCATGTTCAGAGAGATAAAGTAATTTTCCCAATGCCACATGGTTGGCAAAGGGCAAAGCTAGACTAGAATCATTCAACATTTGTACATCGGACTAGGACTTTAAAACCAATGACAAAATCTAGAGATACAGACATTATGGAAGAAGAAAAACGATACCAAATAAACTAGATATTCCACAGATATCTGCTCTAAATAAAAAAAAAAAAGGAAAAGCAAGTAGTCACGTGAACTTGAAGTTCCTCCAAAAAAACCTGCAACCTCATTACATGCATGCAGCCCAGTTGTGTGGTAAATGTCAGTCATCACAGTTCATTCATTTTGAACATGTAACATCTATACATATATGGCTACACTTAAAAGTTAGAAAAGGCGTACTTCCCTGGTGGTGCAGTGGTTAAGAATATGCCTGCCAGTGCAGGGGACATGGGTTTGAGCCCTGGTGCAGGAAGATCCCACATGCGGCGGAGCAACTAAGCCTGCGCACTGACCCTGACCCTGTGCTCTAGAGCCCGTGAGCCACAACTACTGAACCCGCATGCCACAGCTACTGAAGCCCGCACGCCTAGAGCCCGTGCTCCGCAACAAGAGAAGCCACTGCAATGAGAAGCCCACGCACCACAAGAAAGAGTAGCCCCTGCTCGCTGCAACTAGAGAAAGCCTGCGTGCAACAACGAAGACCCAACACAGACATAGATAAATAAATTTATTTTTTTAAAAAGTTAGAAACGGCAAAGAAGATTAATGACAGCATGTTTTATATTTCAAAATGCATTTAAATATAACAGCTTTATTGAAGTATAATTGATATAAAAAGAACTGTACATATTTAACACATACAATTTGATGAGTTTGGTCATATGTAAACACGATACCATCACCATAATCAAGGTAATAGATATATCCAACACCTCTGAAAGTTTCCTTGGAGAGGGTAGGCGGTAAGAACACTTAACATGAGATCTATCCTCTTAGCAAATTTTGAAAGGCACAATACCATATTGTTAATTATAGGCACTATGTTGTACAAGCAGATCTCTAGAACTTATTCATCTAGCATAACTGAAACTATATTCTTTCTAATAGTTCTCTGTTGCCTATGGGACACTGGAGGACATATTGAAATTCAAGGCTCTGCATTATCTGGTCTTTAACTGTCTCACATTATTTCTTATTCTTCATTCCCTCTTGACTCAACAATGAATTTTGCACTCCAGCTAGGCTTACAACTTGACTCTACTTGGACTAGTCACTTGCATTTTCAACTCTAAGATCTAGAGCAAAGAGATTGAAGCAACATATCATTAATGTTAAGACTCAGACTTTATATTAAAGGCAATGAGGGGATACTGAGGAGTTCACCTTGCCTCATCAAGAAGAGGAAGATAAATCTTTAAAGGCTTTATATGGTGTTTTATATTTCTTTTGATTCTCTTTTATTTTATTTATTAATTAAAATTTTTTTTTTTCCAGATAAACCTAGTCAACTTTATTTTTCAGGCATTTCAAGATAAACATAGTCAAAACGAGCATGCTTACCCTCCTGCTCCTTCTCCCCAGTGTAGCAGCTAAGTTCCCAGGGGCTTTTGGGCTTCATGGTATTGGTGAAGGGCCACTTGGTCCATGATTGTCCTCTGTCCCCCTGTTGGGGCCCACAAAGATGTGTCTCATCTTGGTCATTTGCTCATTGATTCTCTTTTAGCAGTCAGTGAATAAAACACAAATAGCTAATTAAATAGGATATGCTCAATAGTTAACAATGTCAAAAAAATTTATTTTTATTAAATATCTGAATTCCAAGCCAGAAAAGATAAAATAAAACAGAGACTTCTGAATGTTTTTCTCAGCATATTCTTCTTTCTGGGCCTCTGCATTTCAGTTATAAAAATGAGATTGTAGTCTATAATTTATTGAATGGTAGCATAATATAGGAAAAAAAAAATTCATTGACAATAATGGAAGCTGAAGTTTTCTTAATCCCAATTTAATATGTGTGAACATATTCAATAATTTTCTTAGTTTTTTTATATTGAACATTCTAACAATATAGATAGAAAATAGGATACAATAACTTATTCAGATTAATTAAATTTTAATGTGTCTTAATATTCATGTGTGTATAATGGATTTGCTTTATACTATTAGAATCCTGGTTTAAATGAATTATGTCGAGTAATGCCTCTGCGTGCACATTAAATGCTGTCTAAATGTCTGGGAAAATCTCGTATTTATATTTTATTTTACTGAGAATTGAAGTATATATTTTGTTTTCTACTCCTACCTTTCTATTATGGCAATCATTTGGGGTTCTAAATTTGGTTTAATCTCCATGACACCTCCAAATGAAATTTGAAGCTGAAAAAAATAGAAATTTTGACACATGTGAGTAATTTTTAATAGAAACTTACTTAGAGTTAATTACATTGAGAGGACTAAAAACAGGATTTGGAGAAAAGTGAAAATTACAGCCAAGACTATGACAATAAGGTAAGTATATAAAATACATAGATGATTAAATCCACTAAATTTTCCCTGTGGTCATGTACATGATCATGAGAAGAAAAATGTCAAATTACTTTCCAAGTCGATTCTTAACTCTTCATAAAATAACATTAAAAATCAGATATAATATCAATAAGTTACAGCTTATGAACTTGTGTTTATATGTTCCCTTGACTGCATTTGAAGATTGAACTCCCTGAGCGCTGCCCTTGAACCCTTTCTCAACAGCTGGTTCTCTGTTGCCCAGGGGAAAACTACTCAACTTCTGACCATTCTGACTTTGAACACTGAGTTTCCTGTATATTACTTTTGCTGCTTGATTAACAACAAGCATAAGAGATATTTATATAAACTAAGTAATGAGATCATTGTCTCCACAATTCTGGATGTCACCTACCTATATATTTTCCTAATTGAATACTTGAAATTGCTAAACCTTGACACTGCATCTTGTCTCTCCCCATCTGAACCGTGGTTCCTCTGTGGACATATCTCCCTGTTTTGTTTTGTTTTTTTAATTCTTGAATGTGGTCTAATGTCAGAACCCACTCCCTCTCACTATTTGCTTGTCATCAGAAATCTCAAGATGTGGGATTATATTTTCTTCAAAGCTAGGTAATATATTTTAAATCACTTTCTTTAACACACCTATGAAAGAGACACCTTTTGTCTCAGGGTATAAGAAAATGAATATTCAGTAGTTATTTAGAAATGATATTGCTATAGTCTCCAAAGAGTAAAAAGATCATGCTTAGAATCTATGATGAAGCTACTTCTGAATTTTCTAAATTTTCAGACATGACTCATAACTTAGGAGTTTCACTCTTAGATGTTTCTCCATTCTGTTAAGTTATTTATCTGAACTAAGATAATATGACCATGAGAAGATATTGAGTATGTCAAAAATAATGTTAATTCTTATTACTTATAGTTTATTATTTGAATCATTTATTTATAGCAATGCTCTATGTTTAGAAAAAACCATAGGACAAAGTTTTTGTCAACAAGTGTCTGCCAGTCTAGAATGGAGAGGCAAACATAAAAGTAAATAACTTTATAAAGAATTGTGTTCCTTTCTTTATAATAAGTGATTTTACAATGTATTACAATTAAAAATATAGTAATATCAGCTTTGGGATATACATATATTACAAAAGGCTATATATGTTTCCCTTATTCTTCTCCTTAAATTTATTATTTAATTGGAATTGCACTAAATATATAAGTAAATTTGAAAAAAAAATCACCTCTTGTGCAAAAAGTTTTCTTCACAATTATCTAAATCTACTTTTGATCTCAATCAGATATGAACACAGCATAGATATCTTCAATATTCACAGAATCAAGTTTACCTTCCATTCTTCTTTGCTGAAGAAATCACTTGAAGGTAAACTCTACCAAAATAAGTGTGTTGGACAAGTCATTACCATGGAAATTATGGGAGGATTCACATTAGAGAGGCATGTGAGCCAAGCGGGGTTAGGTATTGAAGATTAGCCTTCGAACAATTGAGGGGTGAGATGTGTACATTCTAGGCCAAGAGACTAGTGTGTAAGGAACTGCAAGATTATAGCTTCAGCTGACACATAGAGTATGAGATGAAATCAAAGGAGAGGAGGCTCTGGACAGCAATTTCAGTCAAATGGTGAAGGACTTTACATGCTGTACTAAGGAGTTTCAGTTTTATCCTGTGGATACTGAAATCGGTCAGCAAATAAAAGCACACATTTAATAAGAATGTAGTATGTACTAGAGATGAGACAAGGAAATCTAAGTAGGGAATTGGGTAGCTATATAAGTTAAACAATACAAATAACAGGTACCTAGTCCAACATAAGATACAGGAATCATGGAGAAATACAGCTTGGTTGATCACATGGCTTGATACTAAGGCACTCAGAGACATAAGGAACTAGTGTGACTGGCAATGTATATTACACAGACCTTTGAGGATCTGAATAGATTAGTTCTCCTCCCTTGAGCTGGATGTGATAGAAGAAAAGAAATGAATGTCTTAAGGGTCTGAGAAATTAAATCACTCAAATAGTATAAAACTGGAAGACTAGTAGTTATAAAAGACAATATTATTCTCTCACAATTTTAGTCAAACCAAGAAAATATGTATGGTGTCATTAACATTAAAATTTTTCTCCTTTCTTTTTTGCTAAATTACATGTAAAAATCAAAATTACTTCCTCTCTCTCTGATTGGTTATTAAAAATTAGATGTTAAAAATAAGAACCATAGTGAAATATTACCTAATAAATAGCTCACTAACATCAAAAGTATGATTTTAATGCATAAAAATAGATGAATTTCAAACTAGAATTAATGCATAGTGTTTTCCCACCAAACAAATAGTTTCTCAGTCATGAAGATAACTATCTACAAAAACATGAACAATAAGCATGAGAGAGGCAAGGTTACTCATCCTTTGATTTTCAATAACCCTGATGCAAATATTGTTTTGTGTTCATTCACCTATTCTCAGTATTCAGTTTATCTTTCTTATTCAAAGCAGAAGGTTAACAAAAATGACAGCACAGATGGTGTCATTTTCTTCTTTACAAGTCAAAGTGATGAGCCTTATAAAAGACTGTCACATGCATCCTCTCACCTGTCTGGTCCCTTCTGTGCCCCCATCTGCACAGCGCTAATCTGATGACTTGTACTTCCTTGACCTCTTCAAAACCAGACTTTCAGGATTAGTTCAGAGAGGAAACTAGTTATATTTAGGTTATATTTTTAATTGTATAGATATTATATTATCAAATCAGTTTTATGACATAAGATCATGGTATGATACATAATTTTTTAAACTTAAATTTAAAATATCTTTAACTTTCATGATTAGTAGCTACTGGAAGTTTATATACTCTGACCAAAATCTCCCCCATACTCCCACCCCCCAGCACTTGGTTACCATCATTCTACTCTGCTTCTATGAGTTTGGCTGTTTTAAATTCTACATATAAAAGTGATATCACACAGTTTCTCTCTTTCCCTTTCATAGATAGATAGGTAGGTATGTAGATAGATAGATACATAGATAGATACATAGATAGATATACACACCACATCTTCTTTACCATCAAGCTAAGAAAATAAGAACCAAACCAAGGTACTATTTGAACTGAAAACAATCTTCTTTTTCCCTATCCTGTTGAATAAATGCAGATACTACTACATCAATGTCAATTCTATCCTTCCAGATGAGCACTGTTCATGTGTCATATTTCTTCAAAAATTTGCTATAATACAATATTTCTGGAGATTTCAGAGTTGTGCATTTTCTCCCAGCTCTGTAATCTGTTATCATTTACACTTGAAATAGGCTGACATTCTACTCTGTTCCTAACTCCGAATGGATCACACAGTCCCTCCTTTCCCAAAAGTGCCAATCTTTTCCCTGTATCCTTCAAGTCATAGCTTCAAATATATGCAGGTCTGCCTTGGTTCTGATGGTAAAAACAAAAGTAAATAAATAAAACAACCTTCACTGGAACCCTAATAACTCTTTTTATTTTCTTTCCTCCATTCTTTCAAATAATGGATTTATTTCAGAATGTTTGTCTGCTGATGGTAGCTCCCAAATATTTCTAATTCATTGTCTTTCTCTTGTCTTTCATTCTGACGGCTATATTTACTATATGGCTTAAATCATTTGCTTCAGGATATATTGGGCATGTCATTCAGGGCACCTGGCAGGTCCAAATTATAATAGATATAGTTACCCATACACAGCCTCTGTTAAGCCAGAGTTCTCAACTGTGTTTTATCACGCTTGGCAGACGATTGGATTGTGATCAGGAAACTAACCCAACTGAAGATTATTACTAACGTCTACCAACGCATGAGGTTGCTAGAAGCAAAGAGCCAGGCTGTCCATGAATTTATCAACAGGAATTAGGCTAATTTGCAGAATTCTCATGACTGATTATCTCTACAACATATGAAGACAGTGGGTCCATTTTATGATTAAAGAATGAAAAAGACACTCAGAAAGAAGCAGAAAATTATGTGAGCAATATACAGACCCCTAGAAAGATTCAAAGGATTGTTGCCAGAGTTTCCTTATGTCTTGGTGATGTTCAAGTGTGATCAATATGTATCCTCAGGAAGCAATGTGACCATAGACAATACTGAATAATCCCATCTTAAAGAAGAAGCAAATATGATATTTTTATAATTATAATTGTGATTGGGGCTACAGGAAAGAACACAAAGTAGCAGATATAGTGGAAATTGATATTGCCATCATTTGCCTCAGGAGAGTTCTATCTTGCAGCAGCAACTGACAGTCCCTAAACTCAAAGAATGAGGGAATTTAGATAAATTTTAATAACATTACTAAGTTTTTATATTGATTATTTTTATAGTTACCATCTATTTATGGTAACTTAATTTAGTGTTCTATTTATAGTGAGAATGTCATTTCTTTAAAACTCATTTAAGAACCAGACTTTCAGGCTTGGAAGGGTTAAAATTATTGTAAGAATAGAAATAAGATCCTTCTGGCAATATGGAACTAGGTCAGGAAGGAGCCCAACTCAGTACGTATGCTTATTCCCAGCTGCAGCAAATTTAATCATAGCAAGGTGGCCAGGTTCTTTAGGAGCTGTAACCAGGACACTGGTAATGGATGTCAAATGATAACAACAGACCATTTCAATTTACAGATTCACTTACAAAGAGGGAATATAATCAGCAATGGCCATCTAGATATTGGAGGTGGGGTCCCTTCCCCATTCCCTCAAGGTTGGATTGGTTTCACCAACTGCATTCACCAACCAAGACTCTGCTCCAAGCAAGGTGGTAATGTTATCAATGTGGGGGACACAGAATAAGCGAGAAGGCTGGATAACAAGGATCTATGGATTCATTCTTAAGTGCAGTTGAGGCACTATGCTGGGAAAATCTAAGGTGGAAGTTTGTTTATTTATTCTTTTTTATTATGGAAGCATACACATAAAAGAAGAAAGAATTTTGTAATATCATAAAATCCCATGTACCCATCAGCCAGCATCAACAGTTAACACTTTAAAATTTTTCTTTGTGTGTGTGAAAGGTTTAAACTACCTAGCTTTGTTAATTTTTTTTTTTATTTGTGACTTTACTTTTTTAGAGCAGTTGTAGGTTCACAGCAAAATTGAGGGGTGGTAGAGAGATTTCTCATATATTCTCAGCTGCTCCCACACATGCATTGCCTCTGCCATTATCAACATCCCCCACCGGAATGATACATTTGTTACCACTGATGCACTGCCATACACATCATAATTCCCCAAAGTCCATAGTTTACATTACAGTTCACTCATGGTGTTGTACATCCTACGGGTTTGGACAAATGTATAATGACATGAATCCATTATTATGGTATCATACAGAGTATTTACACTGGCCCCCAAACCTTCTGTGCTGCACCTATTCATCCTCCTGCAGCCCTAATCCCTAGCAACCAGTTATGTTTTTACTTTGATATCCTGTAGTTTGAAAATAATGATGTAGGAGTTTTTTGTTTTAGGTTTTTGTTTTTGTTTTGCTTTTATCCTGCTTGGTGTTCTCTAAGCTTCCTGGATCTGTGGTTTGGTGCCTGACATTAATTTGGGGAAATTCTTAGTCATTATTGTTTCAAATATTCCTTCTGTTCCTTTCTTTTCTTTCTGGTATTCCTATTATGTGTATGTTACATCTTTTGTAGTTGACCCACATTCCATAGACATTCCATTCTTTTTTCCTCAGTCTTTGTTCTCTACTCCTTTTGGTTTTTGAAGTTTCTATTGATATATCCTCTAGCTTAGAGATTCTTTCTTCACTGTTCTCTTTTACTAATGAGCCCACCAAAGGCATTCTTCATTCCTCTTACAGTGTTTTTCATCTCTGGCATTTCTTTTTGGTTCTTTCTTAGGATTGCCATCTCTCTGCTTACATTGCCCATCTTTTTTTACATGTTCTGTTAACCATAACAGCCCTTAGCATGTTAATCATAGTTGTTCCAAATTACCATCTGATAATTCCTACATTCCTACTATGTCTGGTTCTGGTGCCTTCTCTGTCTCTTCAAATTGTGTTTTTTTTACCCTTTGGAATGCCTTGTAATTTTTTCTTGATAACCAAACATGATGTACTGGGTAAAAGAAACTACTGTAAATAGATCTTTAAGCTTTAGGAGGAGAGGAAGCATTCTACAGTACTGTGTTTAGGTCTCAGTCTTCTAATGAGCCTAAGCCTCTACACTGCAAACTTTACAAGTGCTTCTCAGTATTTTTTCTCCCCCTTAGGTGGGGGAGGATGCCTAGAATGGGTTGTATTTAGTATTTCTCTTCTTTGTGGTAGGCGAAATATGGCTAGAGTTGGGTTTTTCCCGACCCCAGATCAGTTTAGCTCTGATAATAGTTTCAGGCTCAGGCTAACTAGTTTCCCCTGAGGTCAGGCCATGTTAAGAAGAGTGCTCTGGTGTATTTCAAAATGGTTCCTTTTGCTTCCCCCTGCTGAAAGCAGGAAGGGATATTCTTTGATATTTACTGAGAATTTAGTAGAGCTCCTATAGGTAAACCTCACAATTTTGTGGGCACCCACTGCCCCCACACCCCTGACCATCAATGGGTTCTCCTGGAATTTTTAACTCTCAGACTTGTCCACACTGAGCCTTCAGCAATTATCAATTACAGTTCAGGTTTTCCTACCCCGGCACTGGTTCCTGAGGCAGTTTCTGCTTGTGAATCTGCCCTTCTAAACCTCGACTCCCTGTATTCACCTGTCTCTCCAATCCTGGGGGCCAGTGGTTTGCCCTATGTCCTCTCCTCTCTCATGAATTCAAGAAGAGTTGTTGATTTTTCAGTCTTTTCAGCTTTCTGTTTGTTGTTAAGTTGAAATGGTGACTTCCAAGGTCCTTACATACAGAACTGAAAACTCAACCTCTACTTGTTTTTTTTTTACCAAAGCTACAGTTGGATTTGATTGAGATTGATTGGTAGTTTCAAGTATTTTCAGCTGTGGTAGGCAGACTTTTAGCCCACCCAAGTTCCTGGCCTTGGTTAGTCAATCAAATACTAACCTAGGTACTGCTGTGAAGGGACTTCAGAGATCTAATTACGAGAAAGAGATTATCTTAGATTAAGTGGGTGGATCCAGTCTAATCACCTGAGCCCTTAAAAGCAGAAAGGTTTCTCAGTCTGGGGTCAGAGAGAAGAGGTAACAGGAGAGATGAGGCAGAAGGGGAAGTCAGTGATTTCATAACACGAAAAGGAGTAAAACTGTTGTTGCTGACTATGGCCTCTAAAGCTGGGAATGACCCCAGGCAAAAGCCAGCAAGTAAATGGGACCTCAGTCCTAGAACCACATGGAACTGAACGCTGCCAAAAACCTAGATGAGCTGAGAAGTAGATTCATCCCCAGACCCTCCAGGAAGAAGGAAGCCCTGCTGGCAACTGGGTTTCTGACTTGTGAAATCCAGGTAAGAGAACTGAGTCACACTGTACTTGGACATCTAATATGTAGAATTGTGAAATAATATGTTTTCTCTTAAGCCACTAAATTTGTCATAATTTATTATGACCACAATAGAAATTTAATACATCAGATTTATTCCTTTTATAATTTCCCTATCAGCCTTTTACCATTTCCCCATCAGTCTTTCACCAAATGCTTTTAGCATTCACTATTGATCATTGACTAGATCCATTATTTCATTAGAGACTGCAAAATAGTAGTATAACAATTTTATCATTCCTCCCACATTTATTACCTTTAATTTTTTTATGAAGGAGACTTTCTCTTATTAACTATTGGTTATCCAACAATATAAGGGTATAAAACCTTTACTTTACCACTTTTCAGAATAATGAGTTAGTGTTCTAGTTGCTGCCTAAAATTCATTTGAATATCATTATGAATTCTAGATTTCTATGTATTTGATCTGTTTTGGTTTGATGAATTCAAAATTTTCCCATCTTTGTCAACCTGCAGACTGTCTTGTTTCCTCTGACATGACTCATTTGTTTTATATATCATCTTTTCTTTCTGGTACAGCAATATAATCACAAGTTAACTTTGCATATTTTCTTCCCTGGACCTGGAATCAACCATGTTTCCCCCAAAGAACTCTCATCTTTTTGTAGAAAGTGGTATTTAGAGAGTATCACCTGGGTAGTAGGTGAGCTCACTGCAACTGAGTTATTATTGCTTCTTGGACTTAAAGTTGCACAGAGCAAAAAATGTTATTCTGTTGGAAAAAAAATATGAGATCCTACTTATATTTTCATTTCAAGTGTAAGATTACAAATGTTTTACTTGTTTTTTAACTTATTTTGATATATATATATAGAGAGAGACAGAGAGAGACAGACACAGAGAGAAGGACAGAGAGAGAAAGAGGGAGAGTCAGTCATATACACAGATATCATAAAAGTATAAACCCAGGAAAGTTAACCAGATGGTAAGATTCTTATATATTAATTACCTAAAAACCCCATTCTCAACTCATAACTTTATTCTTTACCAGAAAAATGGAAAAGGAATTTCCCATAAGCTAATAATGAAATGTGTCTCTTGTTTGTTAATAAGCATGAGTTTACTTATAATATTCTCTTCATTTGAATCTCTAAATTAGGAAGAACCCAGATTAGAGATGCTACATATGTGTAAATTAGTAATTCATTCTTACTCAGCAGTGATCAATAAACTTCTTAGCAGATGTCTGTAAATCATCTTGGAGCCAAATACCAAAAGTTCTCTCCTGGTGATTGTAATATATAACCCTTAATGTATAAGCTGTTCTTCCTTGTCTCAAATAAGGAACAAAAATTGGATGAGAGAAACCATTCTCTCTTCTCTGTGTTCAGTAGATATATTGCAGGTGCACTTTCAAACGAACTAAGCAAAAATATGAATAACTGAAGATGGTTCCATTTGCCTAGACATTAAGTACAAGTTTTACTAGGAAAAGAACACACAGAATGGATATTATACAAAGGTCACCTACAAACACACAACTGTAAATTATAAAATAAGAAGATGGGCTTAATCTTGGGGTTATTTTATGGAATAACGTGATACTTTGCTTCAGTGAGTAACAAGCTTTCAGGCTTTTCCATGATACACACAAAATAAGTAAAACTAGGAAAGCATCTAAATGTCAAGACGCTTTGTTACTCTGCTTTCCATGTTGAAAAGGGAAGTCATAATATTAAATACCACTCTCCATCATGCCACAGAACCTCAGATACAAAGACTTTTTGTGAGATAGATATAAAGCAGAAAAATTGGATGCATAAGAGCTGGCAGTGAGAAAGGTTTTCTTCAACTGAATGCTTATAAATATCTTCAGAAATAGACTGTAAAGGCAGAAGTTAAAAGTTATCTTTTAAAAACATTTGTGTTGAGTGAAGTAAGTTAATCTAAGCTTTTCTTTTACTCAGAGAATTATTTTCCATAATTTTACTATGTGTAAAATGGAACAAATTACCTAACAACATAAAGATAAAAATACATCTCAAGATGTCAATAATAAGATTGGGAGAGTGGTAAGAGGGGAGAATAATAAAGTTATGTTCTGGAGGAAGATGAAGATATTTACTAATTTTTGTCAGAAAAATTTATGTTGAAATATAGATTGAAATGTAAACATAACAACTGAATACTAAAATACAATCCATAGATTTCAAACTAATAGAGAAACAAATGGTAATTATCAGCATATATATCAATTAACAGAAGGCAAGAAAGGGAGATAAGAGGAAGAAGCAAAGAAGAGGGGCTAGGAACAGATAACACAAAATACAAAGTAAGCACATCCGAAACAAAAGCAAAAGGAACAGTTAAATAATAAAGATATGAAAAATATGTACTACTAAACATAAAAATTGTTAGCAATATTAACGTTAGATAAAATGGAATCTAGGTAGAAGGCATTAATAGAGATGAGTATTAGCATCGTGTAATAAAAGAAACAAATGGATAAGAATATATTAAAATGTTGACATCTTGAAGAAATATATGAAGCAAAACCTGTTGAGATTTATATGGAGATAGTAACAAACTCACTAATCATAGTGGGAAATCTTTATAATACTCCGTCAGGAACTTGTGATCAAGTAGATCAGAAATTTAGCCAGGATATAGAAGATTTTGAAAACAAAACAATCTTTCTGGGTACTGTAATCAAGTAGAGATGGTACATTATTATCAAGCACACATTAAACTATTATAAAAATTGATTATATGCTAGGTCACTCCTAAGACTCAACACATTTCAAAGAACTGATATCATATAGTCCATGTTGTTTCACCACACAAAAAAGTTAAAAGTAAAATCAGCCACAACATTTTGTATGTAAGAAAGAATAGAGAGAGTATTAAGCCATCATTTCTGAAAGCTGAAAAAGTTAGTCTGAATTCACACTGCTGGAAAGGCAATAGAAACAATAAATTGTGCTGCCAAGGGAAAATCAAACATTTTCTAAAAGAAACTAAGATTTAGGTTGCAAATGCCTTTGTGGTTTGCAGTATCAACACTGGGTAATCATAGTGAAGAATTGTATAAAGTATTTTATCCCCAGGTTGAAACTGTTGCTGAGTAGAGCTGTTTAAAGAGGGAGGGAATAAATGGTTTTCTCTGTTGGTTGCATTAGTCTTTCTATACCATGATTAAGAAATTAGAACCTTGTTTGAACAGTGGATTAAAAATCCTAGGAGGATTCTGATTCTCTTCGCAATTGATGTTGTCTTTAATCTTTTCTCCCCCATTAAAAATGGTTTTGCTTTTTTAGCATTGGAAAATACTTCTGCTTATACAGCATAGGAATAACTTTGAAATCCCATGGCATAAATGCTTTCTCCATACTAGAAGAAAGTATGAAATACCAGGAGGAATACAATATCATGAAAAACTGAGAAGAGACATGAGAAGGAAACAAGAGGAAATCTGATTCTCTCTTTGATAGGTAATAGAAAAAGTTGAAAAGTGCATCCTCACACTCAAACAGATAAATGGCAATCAGAGAATGCATATTAGGAGAACTTTTGTCCTCGGGGTAGAAAAAAAAAATCCTGAAGGTTTGAAAAGCCGAAGTCTTCCTACTGCTAATTATGTATATGGTACTTTCTTAGTTAGAAGTGACAGCACACTTACACACATAAATGACTGGGAGCTGCTTTTCTGACTGTGAATAGAAGAGCTTATTTTCTGTTCCCTCCACTGAACCAATTATGCTTTTAACATCAACTCCCCACAGAGACAGTTAATACATGACAACCTTTCTTGGTCAAGCATGCCTTATTTAAACAGAAGTTTCTCTGGAGAGTGTAAATGGTTTGGCATGGAAATAAGTTAACCAGTGACAGCTCTGTTCCATTTTATAGAATAGCATTAAGAAATGAAAGGAGCATGCATCCAGCTTGAATTTAATAGTTAATTCCTCCAAAAAAAAAAGTCATTTTAAGCTCCCATTGGAAATGTAACGAAGAGACATATTAATAAAAATGATGGATAATTGAACACTAATAATCAGTTATTATACACTTGTGGGGTAAATTAGATAACTGCTTGGTCTTGAAAAACATAACTCTTAGACCAAGGACTGAAGTTTTAGTTCTCAATGAAATAATATTATGTGCTACATATTAGTCTAACAATAAAAAGTTTATTTCCCATTTCTCATTACCAGAAGCAATTTAGGAATGATCTCGCTTAATATTTGAAAAGAAATATGGCATCATAGAATTGAAATGATTGAAAGAGTAACATTAACTCTTCTATGAAGAATGTCTAATCATCTGGGGGAGTATTTCCTAAACGAATCCCATAATACATTAACAAGTATTGAGTAATAAAAATAGTTGTTGTGGACAAATCAGTTTGGGGGAAAAATATGTATTCCTGCTTATAGATTCACAATGCTCAGGATCATATTAATGGCATTAAGAAATTCTGTGAAATAAACTTTGCCTGAAGAAGCCCAAGCTTGTTTAAAATGAAACAAGCAACTCTTTCTCTCTTTCTTTGTTTTCTTTCTCTGTTTGTCTCTTTATTTCTTTCTTCCTTGGCTCCCTCCCTCTTTCTTTCTTTTTAGAGAAGAGGTTCTTAGAGATCTAGTGTTTTCAGAGTACAGTTTAGAAAAACTGATTTGAGGACTTGGGATTCTTGTCTAGACAGACATTTAATTAGTTACTTGGCTATACATCCCCTGGGCAATTTTGTTTTGGTTCATGTAAATATATATTTAGAATTTTTTTTAAATCTCTGTTTTACATATTTCCCTTTTTTAATCAATTCTCAGTACTTAAAAAAGTTATACCTGTACTTGGAAATGAAGTTAATAATAAAGCCGTCTTAGTAAGAATTTGAGTGGAACTTAGGAATTATCTAGTCCCAATTTTCATTCATGGATGTGGCAAATGGGTTCCCATTCTACATGGCACCTAGTTATGAATGTTTATAATTCCACATAATTTTTGGATATTATAATGCCTCCATCTTCAATATTCTTGTGTTCTTAAAGTTTTCTTCATATGCTTCTAGGAAAACATATCATAACCCATTAACAGATGATAAATCTTTCAAACATGCTATTAACACAGAGAAATCAATCTATAATTTTACTGCAGGGGAATATTTGTAACTCTTGATTATTAGAAGACAGCAACTGATTCATCCTGTGTAAATCTATGAATAGTATACTTAGTATCTTTATGTCACCATATTTTATAAGTCAATGGAAGATGGGATAGAAAGATACAAGGTCAAGAAAAAAACAAAGTGGGAATCTGGAAGAAGTAAAGTAAAAATAAGGAAAGGAAACAGGTGCTGCGTTTTGCTCATTTGATTTTTTTAAATAGTTTTTGACAGCTGGCTTCACTTACATGGGGTTTTTGGCCCAGGGCTAGAATCGATTAACAGGTAAGATTGGGTGCACTGAGGACTGGCTGCCAGTGGATCTAGAGTGAAGTTAAGCTGTGTCCCAAGATATTGAGTGGCATGGTTCTCATATGTCATATTCCCTTAGGACGCCTCTTTTGATATCGGCTCACACCTGTCACAATGGCTATCATCAAAAAGACAAGAAATGTGTCAGAGAGGATGGGTAGAAAAGGGAACCCTTGTGCACTGTTGGTGAGGATATAAATTGGTGCAGCCACTATGGAGAACAGTAAGGAGTTTCCTCAAAAAATTAAAAATAGAACTACCATACGATCCAGCAGTGCCACTCCTGTGTGTTTATCTGAAGTAAACAGAAACACTAATTTCAAAAGATATGTACACACCAATGTTCATTGCAGCATTATTTATAACAGCCGAGATATGAAAGGAATCAAAGTGCCCATGGGCAGATGAATGAATAAAGAAAATGTGATATAGAGAGAGGTAGAGATAGAGACACAGACAGAAATATTACTCAGCTGTAAAAATGAATGAAATCTTGCCATTTGCAACAACATGGATGGACCTGAAGGGTATTATGTTCAGTGAAATAAGTCAGATAGAGAAAAAACAAATACTGTACATTTTCACTTATATGTGGAATCTAAAAAACACATGAACAAGTATGACAAAACAGAAACAGACTTGCAGATAGAGAAAACAAACTAGTGGTTGCCAGAGGGGAGAGGGATAGGAGGAGGGGCAAAAGAGGGGATTAAGAAGTACAAACCTCTAGTTATAAAATAGGCAAGTCACAGGGATTCAATGCACAGCACAAGCAATATAGCCAATACTTTATAATAACTGTATGGTTTGTGAGCTATAAAAATATTGAATTCACTGTGTGGTACACCTGAAACTAACATAATATTGTAAGTCAATAATAAATAAATAAATGTTGGGTCTATTTATGACCACAGGAAGGTTGAAGATCTGTTGAATCTTCAATTATTAAAACTCAGAGGAACTTTTCCTAATAGAAACAGTTAAAGATACACTACATAGCATATTTGTTATACTATTTGATACTAAACTTCAGTATCAAATATATAGTGTATTTAAAACCAAGTAAGAGGACTTGATTACTTACTGAACTACCAAGATATCAATTAGCAGATATTTATTAAGATTCTCTTTTTTATGCTCAGCAAAAACCTAAACATGATGAGTCAATAGAAAAGTATACAACATTTAGAATTGCTTTTGTGACATCCCTCTCACTCCTAAAAAATAATAATGATGACTCATTGGATGCTTTATTTTAATTATATTAAGCTTGAAAATTACTTTGGGGAAAAACAGACATCTTTAAAATATTGGAAATGTTTTGACATTCAGGAACATGGTATCTCTCTTCCTTTATTCATTCTTCCCCAAGGTCCCTTAGGTATTTCTTGCAGCTATTTTTAAAACATTTTTGTTCAGTTTACTTCTAGCACATAGTTATTTCTATTGTGAATAAAATCCTTATTTATGACTTTTAAATTTAGATATTAATGGATAGTGCTTTCAAACATGACTGCATTCTCAAACCCAGCTGCACATTAAAAACTCTGAAATGTGGCACATTTGAACTCCTGCCATACAAATTATTTGTTGCTCACAACTAAATTTGTAATTACTTTTTCTCTAGTTGGGGGATGGTCTAAATTCTTCATTTATTTTCTTGTTTTCAGTAAACAGACCTGCATCTGTAAATAAAAGCCGGCACACAAGTTTGTCTTTTAATTTCTAAAATGTAAAAATATAAACAAACAGAAAACCTCCATAAAATCAGACGATGAAATTTGCATTGTCAATGGTAGCAACATTGGAAATAAAGCAAATATTTGCTCATTTTTATGTAAAGTCCATTCTCATATTTCATTTGGAAATATGAACACATTTTGTTTCTTTCATTTTATTTCCCCTTCTGTTTTTGAAAAGCAGATTGTGTCTTTCCCAATACAAGGATATCTGACTGTTTAGAAGTAAGGGATTGTTGTAATCTCCGGATGTTGGTAATATACTTTTGTGGTCATCCTTTATTCTCCCAGAATGAGGAAAATACTATTCAGTCTTTCTGTGATTTCATAATAAATGTTGGCCAAATACAGAACCATTAAATCAAAACTTTTAGGAGGGGGGCAACAGACATCGATATTTTTTTTTTCCAAGTTCTTTAGGTGATATTAACATGCAGTGAGAGAGCAACTGTTGTCAGGTTACTAACCAGTTATATATATAATACCATGGAGTGTTTTTAAAAACAAACACAAAACCTCATATTCTGTTGAGATTTTTAAAAGTGATTGACTTAATTCTCATGTCCTCATCTTCTAACTTTTAGGAGCAAATGATACTAAACACCCACTGTCATCAAAATAAGCATTCCTTACTGTAAGTTAACATTCTCTCCATCTACCATCCTCTTTTTGCATAGGGAAGAGCCCCAGTGTCCAATCGCCTGGCAAAGAATAGGAAATCAATATATGTGTTGTATTACTTTGCTGTATGTTTTCACTTTTTAAATTCAGACATATATTTTCTTATTTAGTTGCCCCTGTGACCAGAAACACAGGTTTATGAGATGATTTATTAGGGTAAAGAATATACTCAGTATTCATCAGGCAAAATAAAGTTAATTGGTCCCTAGAGAAGTTATTTTCCAATAGCACTGTTCTCATAAGCACAAGATTTTAACCTACTGACTTACTAACGAAGGACTTATGATTCCATGTCACATATATAACACCTTTGCACACAATGTCTTTGTAGAGGGAGGTGGGGCTATTGCTATGGGGATGAGATAAATTTGAGGAGTACACTGATACTGAATTTTGACACAAGATTATCTAGTTTCTCTAGCTCTGCTTGGAACAGTATTAGAAAGAACATGTTAAACATACATGGCAGGACAAATTTTCAGGTATTGATAACTGCTGAGCTGAGCTGCTGTAGAATGTCAGAGCTATGTTGGGAAATCAGGAAATCAACAAGGGATCTCTTCCATTTCCAGGACATCCCTCTGGAATACCAAGAAAATCACTGAAATGCTAATATCAGAGTAAAATAAACATTTGTTTCCTTCAACAAACAATCAATGAGTAATAGTTCTATCTCAGTGGCTATATGTGATGTTAAAAAAAATAGCAGAATAAGTCCATGATTTATATCCTCAGAGTGCTTACATTTTAATGTACAAAACAGACAAATTATGACAATATGGCATGTATGTGCCATAATAAGGGACATGCACTCCAAGAGCTATGGGAACACAGCAGAGGAAACCACTAACTGCTAGAAGAAGTTGCCACGGAGATTATTTTGTGAATTAAATAGCCATTAAACTCTTTTAAGTCCCCTTCAATTTCTTCTTTGCTATAGCATTCATCTGTGTTGATCATTTCTCTCTCTTAATGGTTATAGTGATTCTTAATATCTGTACAGACCCCATAAGACTCCTTGGCTTAGACCCTTCACTCTTCCAGATCTTCTGCCATCTTAGACCACTTACTGTGATTTGCATATTTTCCTCCTCAGTCTATTCCTTAAATTCCTTAAGATTAGGCACATTGAACACTCTGTCCTTGGATTGCTTTCTACTCCCTATTTTTTCTTTATAATCCCTTGGTTACTTATGCCTTCTACTCTACCAAGTTATCTCACTCCACTCCTCTCTTCAGGTACCAGATAATACTAAATCTGTCTCAGGATATGTTTTATAAGATATAAAGTTTCTTTTGATGGTAGAACACAACACACTGACACTCTAATGGATGAAAGGCAGAATTTTGTTACTTATAGCTCCAAGAGAGAAGGCTGCCAGGCAGGGCCCCTCAGGGAGTTCCACCTGGGGGCTGAGTAGCAGCAAGCCAGAGCTGTAGGGGGCAGCTTGTGAACAGCAAGAAGGGTAGGGCTAACTGGGTTCCATGAGCTCCCTGAGGATTGCCTAATTAAAATAAATTCTTGGGCTCAGGGACTCAGTGGCTTTCCTAGTCGTCTGACCTGGCTCCAGGGTGATTAGGGCAGGTGCACAGTGGCACAGTGTGTGAGAACCTGATAAGGGAAGTGGTTGAGGCGTAAACTTCCTCAGCTGCTCAACAAGGGGAACTGATCAGTCTCTAGCTTGGGCCTCAAGACTGTGTCCGGAGGAAGAATTTAGGAGACAGCGATGTCAGCAAGATGGTGGAAAAGGAGGCCCCAGGTCTTGTCTGCTCCCACCCTCCCATCCAGGGCCAAAACCAATGATTTACCAACTATCCATAGATGAATGTAGCTCTGGGAGAACTCCAGAGTGCAGATGACAAGCTGCAGCAACCCAGTGGAGCATAGGGACCGGAGATGACAGCAGAGGAAAAGGTAGGAGCCATTTTAGCTGTGTCACCCCATCCCCCAGACCAGCACAGCCTAGTACCAAGAAGAATCCTCTCTGCTGCCAGTTCCTCCATGGGGAAAAAGGTTAGAGCAGGCTGACCCCTACAGCTCTCACCCTTGCTGCAGCCTCAGACCCCTACCACAGCCTTCTCCACCAAGGACCCTGCAGTCTTAGCCAATGCAGACACCAGGGACTGGAACTTCCCATAACCAATAACTTTGTGCTCTCCCAGAACCCCAGAACTGGTGCTGGCCCCGGCACAGCCATGCCCACCAGACCCAGTGCATCTCAAGCAAAAGTTATTTCTCTACTGAGCTATTCTTTAATATTATTCTAACAAACTCTTAGGTTCAGTCTTTCCTGACACCAGTACCCCCCGACATAGGGTTATGAGAATCATAATTTTAAAGTACAGATCCTATCACATAAAACTTAAATTCAAACTCTAAAGCCTTGTGTTCAGGGTTCTAGGGTATATTCTAGTTAAGTACCATCCATTCTGTATCTTTTCCTTCTATTATCATCAAACCTCTAGTTCCTGAACTTGCTCCCTTTCTTTACTTCAATATCCATGAGTGTGTTCCATTCTCTGCACAAAATAATTTTTCCCATAACCCCCTCCTCATGTAACAAGATTCCTACTCAATCTGAATCCAGTAGAATTCTTTATCTTCTAAAAATGTCGTCAGATTCTCCCATCTAAAAGGAATCTTTTCATTTTGGTCTTCCCTGACAACATATTTGAACTTCTGATATAGCATTCATTTACTTATTTACGTATTCAAAAAATATAGGCAATGAGGATAAAATGATGAAGACAGAGGAGTTTTGGTTTCTTAAGAATGCATAACAGCCTTCAAACAAATGGGCCTGGTATTACTATAATTATGGCTTCACACGCTCTGAAAACTAATGGCCTAGATTCTTGTCTTTGCACCTTGATTTCTTTTTAACTATGTGATCTCACCCACTCTAAATCTTATTTATTATATTTGTAGAGGGCCTAAGAATACATTTATTAAATAGGGCTATCTTAGTTTTCCGAAGAAAACAAATAGAATGTGAATGTTTTATATTCATCTCTGTTCACATAGTGGGAATATGATACATTTATCAAATGGAAATGGAAGGAAAAACATCTAGATCCTATAACAGGGCAAAGAGGTGTTAATTTTCCCATTTCCCATGCATGTCTTTAAATATTTTAATCTGTTTCTAAAAATCACACACTCACACATAGCTTTACCAGTCTACATTGTAATTTAGTGGCACCTGATTTTGACACCCAGATACAAATTGGTTTCCTGAACTATTTCAACCATAGCATATTTAAAATGATGAGAGAAAAGTTACATATGACATATGAGTTCAATGGCAAATACAAGTATAGGAATTACTGTTGTCAGCCTCTACTTCTGCCTTCAGACAACTTATAAGTGAATAGTTCATCTTCCACGTGCCAGGCACGAGGGGTAAGTTGGTAAATGATATGTCCTTTTCTTTAGGACTTCACATAAAATTTTGCACAAAACTAAAGAATCCCTCATCAGAACACATTCACAAACATTAATATTTTTCAATCTGACAAACACTGTTTTTGGAGAAGCTGTTCATTCAACAAATATATTGAGTATTTATTCCGTACCAGGCCCTATTCTGGATACTTGGGATACAACAGTGATCAAAACAGACAAATATCCCACAGGGGCCTTAAATTTTGTTAGAATTATCACCCACATTCTATATGAGGGGAAAGAGATTCAGGGAGATATTAAATTATTTGCTCATAGCCAAACACCTAGGAAATAGCAAAATTGAGACCTAGATCTTTTGATTCAGAACACCATGCTTTTTCTACTGTTGTACAATGTGCTTCTCCAACTACCTACTCCCAATGCAAAACAAAATAAAACAAAAATTCTCTTAAACTTACAAAACTACTATGCACAATGGAAACTATACAATATAACATTTAGCACTTTACTGTAAAATGTTACTTTCACTTATTTCAACACTTGTGGGAGGGACAATTTTAAAAATGAGAAAGTTTAAGGATGAGCTTAATAATCATAAATTTAAGTATACTTAAATTTATATTGATATGAGGCCAGCCCGCCTGCACATAGTTGAAAACTTAGTATGTGCAAGGCAAAATTTTGAGCACTGTGGGACATAATTAATAATCTAATTGAGAAGGAACTTTATTTATTTTTTTTGCGGTACACTGGCCTCTCACTGTTGTGGCCTCTCCCGTTGCGCAGCACAGGCTCCGGACGCGCAGGCTCAGCGGCCATGGCTCACAGGCCCAGCCGCTCCGCGGCATGTGGGATCTTCCCGGACTGGGACACGAACCCGTGTACCCTGCATCGGCAGGCGGACTCTCAACCACTGTGCCACCAGGGAAGCCCTACATTTACAATAAAACTTAAAATTTATATCATATCTGACAAAGCCCTGAAGATCAGGCATGTGACCACATTTCTTGTCTAATCTCCTGACTCTCTCTCTCTCTTATTCAGCCTTTTTTAGTTACCTTGGCTGCCTTTTGTTCCTTGAAGACAGGAAGATGTTTACAACCTTAGGGCCTTCTCACAGTTCTCTCTACCTAGAATATGTGTGAATATGTCAGCTCTTTGTCTCTTTCTTATCATTCAAGTCTTATCCTTCTGTAAGAAATGTCACCCCTGCCCACCCAATGTAAAGCACTCCCTAACCCTGGCAATTGATCAAATCAAATTACTTTATTTCTCTCTTGGGAATATTCACTATCTGACTACATCATGGTTATTTTATTTACTTGCTTGTTTTATTTCTGAGATCATGCTCTCCTCCATCCTACTCTCACAAATATACACTAGGACATAAATTTCCTAAGAATCAAGAACTCTGTATTTTTCACTAATGTCTCCCCAATATATGGAGAAGACAAATCCCTGAGCAGGTAGTGCATTATCAATAAATATTTGTTAAATGAATGTAAGACAATGAATAAATGCTAAAGGTTTTATTATGTCCAATTTATGGTGATTAGAGGGAAGATAATATTTTACTGAGAATTCCCTTACTAGAAAAAGAACTTTCAAATAATAAAAGATGAAGAGGCCAATACTAAGAATTTTAGAACAGATTAAGGGTAAACAATGAAAAGTGATTGTATTAAAATAATATAAATCAGGAATTCAAGCACAATTTAAAGATTTTTATACCAATTTAAATATAGCAGAGCAAATGCATGAAATCAATAAACTAACATTTAAAATATTAAAATAAGGGGAAATATGATAAAAGGATACAATGCAAAAGGTAAAGATTATAAACATGACAGTAGGATTAGATATTGAGGAAAGAATTAAGATTTAAGAGGTTAATATAAAAGGATTAAAACATCTGCATATTTAAGAAAACAGCAGGTAAACTACAAGGTTAAAGAGAAAATAGGAAACAAGTAATGACTACATAAGTATAAATCAGGGAAATTAAGATGCATCAAAAACAATATTATGGTCCTGAGTTTCCTATATTTTGTGTTTTGGTGTGTCATTAATTTTCAAAACTTTTTGGCCATTCTTTGTTCAGATATTTCTTCTGCTCTATTCTCTTTTCTCCTTCTGGTATTCCAGTCATGTTTATGCTAACCCTTTTGAAATTGTCTCATAATTCTTTATTAAAAAAATTTTTTTTATTAAAATTTTTTTTTTTTTTATTTGTCTGAGTTCTCTACTTCAAAGTCTTTTCTAGGCTGTATTTCTACTCTGGTACTTTTTTCCTTTCTCCTGCTTCCCCCTCTCCCAGTAGCTTTCAAATTCTTTGCTTTCTCATGTTCTGGGGACCATAAATTACCCTTCTATTATGCAGATTAATCCAACTCTGCCCCAGCTCTTGCCTCACATGCACATACATTCAAACTAGCCTGGCTCTTGAGTAGTAAGTAAATTTAACATCACAACCTTGTACACACACACACACATACACACACACGACACACAAGAGGATGTAATAAATTAACTGTCTCTAGGCAGTAGGATTATTGGTGTATTTTCTTCCTTCACATATTCCAGTAATTTCTAAGTTTCCTGCACTGAGCATGTGTTACTTCTGTAAAAGGAAATGTAAACAGTAAAAAAAAAAAAAAAAAAAAAAAGCTCAGTTCATGTTTTGCCTCTTTTAGGAAACCTTTCTTGTCCTATAATCCTTTGATGTCCTCTTCTCGATTTTGTTTTGGTTTTTTTTAAAATTATTTTTTCTTTTTGCATTTCAGTTAGAGAAATTTCTATTGTTTCTTCAAGCTCAAAGATAATTAACTCCACCATGCCAAATGTGTTGATGAGCCCATAAAAGGCACTCTGTAATTTATGTTACATTGTTTTTGACTTCTAGAACTTGCTTTTGATTCATTCTGAGTGTCCACATTTTTGCTTACATTACCCATCTATTCTTGCATGTTGTCTATTTCTCCATTAGAGCCCTTAACATAATCAATGTTATTTTAAATTCTCTATCCGATAATTCCAGCATCTGTGCAGTATCTGGATCTGTTTGATTTTGT
This sequence comes from Orcinus orca, assembly GCF_937001465.1. Taxonomy (NCBI): domain Eukaryota; kingdom Metazoa; phylum Chordata; class Mammalia; order Artiodactyla; family Delphinidae; genus Orcinus; species Orcinus orca. The sequence goes on along the minus strand of NC_064569.1, from coordinate 47,630,782 downwards.
CTCTTCAAACTGTGTTTTTTCTTGCCTCCTAGAATAACTTGTAATCTTTTGTTGAAAACCAGACATAATGTATCAAGGTAGTAGAAACTGAGGTAAATAGGCCATTAGCGTGAGGTTTTATCTGGCTAATAGTTGGGCTGTGTTTAATGTTTGCTGTATCTCTTAGTGCCATAGTTTCAATTTCTTCCATTGTCCTTGTCAATATACTCTCTGTTGTTTTTGGGTTTTCCTAAGAGCCCCTCCTCAGGTAGTATCTGTGTCTTGCTGTCTCTTAGCTGCATATTAAGAGTTAAGCTGAGCTGCTATGCTAGGTGTCAGAGTAGTCACTTAAGACAATAAGCCAAAACAAAGTTAAGTCTTTACTCCCTTACTGCAATAGTATAAAAAAGAGGCTAAACGACGTACACTTCAGTGTACAACTCTTTGCACCTCCTTTAAATTTATCCTATTTTATTCTTTTCAATGTTATCAGAAATGGATATTTTTCTTAATTTCCTTTCAGATTGTTCATTGCTAGCATACAAAACTACAAATGATTTTTATGTTTAGATTTTGTATCCTTACCAAATTTATTACTTCTAACAATTTTTCTATGGGTGGATTCTTTAGAATTTCTCATATATAAGATCATGTCATCTGCAAATAGAGATAGGTTTACTTCTTCCTTTCCAATTTGGAAGTTTTTTTTTTATTTCTTTGTCTTCCCTAATTTCTCTGTCTATCATTTCTAGTACAATGTTGAGTAGAACACGCAAAAGTGGGTATTCTTATCTTATTCCTGTTTTTAGGGAGAAACCTTTCAGTCTTTCGCCACTGAGTATGATGCTGGCTGTGGTATGCTCATAAATGCTCTTTTTTTAGTTTGAGGAAGTTCCCTTCTATTTCTAGTTTTTTAAGTGTTTTTATCAGGAAAATGTTGGATTTTATCAAATGCTTCTCTGTATCCGTTAAGATGATCATGGGTTTTTTGTTGTTGTTTTATAACCTTCAATTATATTAATGCTGTGTATTACATTGATTTTCGTATTTTGTACCACCTTGCATTCCTGGGGTAAATCCCACTAGGTTAAGGGGTATAATTATTTTAATATGCACTGTATTTGGTTTGCTAGTATTTTGTTAAGGATTTTTGCTTAAATGCATAAGGGGTGTTGGTCTGTAGTTTTGTTGTTGTTGTTGTCTGCTTATTTTCCTGTTATATCTTTGTCTGGATTTGGTATCAGAGCAATGAGTTGAGATGTATTCCCTCCTTTCATGTTTTATGGAAGAGTCTGAGCAGATTTATTGTTAACTCTTTAAATGATTGACAGAATTCAACAATGAAGCCATCTGTTCCTGCGCTTTTCTTTATTGGAAGATTTGATAATTGTTAGTTCAATCTAATTACCTGCTAAAAGTCTTTTTATATTTCCTATTTCATCTTTAATCTATTTTGGTACTTTGTCCATTTCTAAAATATTTCCTTTTCATTAAGATCATCTAATTTGTTGGTATGCCATTATTCATAGTACTTTCTTATAATTCTTTTTATTTCTGAAAGATAGTAATAATATTCCCACTTTCATTTCTGATTCTGGTAATCTGAGTCTTGTCTCTTTATTCCTTAGTCAGTATACCTAAAGGTTTGTCAACTTTGTTGATCTCTTCAAAGTATCAATTTTTGGGGCTTCCCTGGTGGCGCAGTGGTTGAGAGTCCGCTTGCCAATGCAGGGGACATGGGTTTGTGCCCCAGTCCGGGAAGATCCCACATGCCGTGGAGCGGCTGGGCCCGTGAGCCATGGCTGCTGAGCCTGCGTGTCTGGAGCCTGCGCTCCGCGGTGAGAGGGGCCACAACAGTGAGAGGCCCGCGTAATGTAAAATAAATAAATAAATAAATAAAAATAAAAAAATATATACAAAGTATCAATTTTTGGATTCATTATTTTTATCTATTGTTTTACTTTTCTTTTTTTTATCACTACTCTAAACTTTATTATTTCCTTCATTCTGCTAAAACTTTCCCTCTAAGCACTGCTTTTACTACATTCCATACATTTGGTATGTTGTAGTGTTGCTTACATTCATCTCAAAGTATTTTCTAATTTCCCTTATGATTTATTATTTGCCCCATTGGATGTTTAAGGGGATGTTGTTTAATTTCCACATATTTGTGATTTTCCCACTTTTCCTTCTGTTTTTGATTGCCAGTTTTATTGCATTGTGGTTAGAGAAGAGCTTTGGATAATTTCAATCTGTTTAAATTTGTTGAGACTTGTTTTATGACCTAACATATGGTCTATACTGGAGAATGTTTCATGTGCACTTGAGAAAAATTTTTATGCTGCTTTACTAGAGTAGAAAGTTTCATGTAAGTCGGTTAACCTAATTGATGTAGTGTTATCCAAGTACTCTGTTTCCTTACTGACATTCTGTCTGGATGTTCTATCCATTACTGAAAGTGGGATATTGAAGTCTCCAAATATTGTAGGGGTGCCTATTTTCCCTTTGGTTTGTTAATGTTTACATTATATATTTTGGAATTCTATTTTTGGTGCATTTTTTAAATCTTCTTGATGAATTGATCATATTATCAGTAGAGAATGTCCTTATCTCTCCCTTGTAAAATTTTATTCTTGTAGAATTTTGTTTTTTAATTAATTAATTAATTTTGGCTGCATTGGGTCTTTGTTGCTGCGTGCGGGCTTTCTCTAGTTGCGGCAAGCAGGGGCTACTCTTCATTGTTGTGGTGCATGGGCTTCTCATCCTGGTGGCTTCTCTTCTTGTGGAGCATGGGCTCTAGGTGCGTGGCTTCAGTAGTTGTGGCATGTGGGCTCTACAGAGCAGGCTCAGTAGTTGTGGCACATGGGATTAGTGCTCGGCTGCATGTGGGATCTTCCCAGACCAGGGCTCGAACCCGTGTCCCCTGCATTGGCAGGTGGACTCATAACCACTGCGCCACCAGAGAAGTCTTTGGCTGTTAAGTATGTCTGTGCTTCTTAAGTGAAAATTCATGTTAATATCTCCTATGAATGGCCCATACTTTCTTTTTCTTTACATGCTTCATGGATTTTTGTCATGGAAACTTTGAATATTATATGTGGAAACTCTGAAAATTAGATTCCTCCCTCCTTCTCAGGTTTTGTTTTATTGTTTGCTGTGGGTTGTAGTTGTTTGTTATTTAATTGACTTTTCTAAATATTATTAAATCTGTATTCCTTGTTGTGTGTAGTCTCTAAAGTCTCTGTTCCTTTAGTTTGTGGTCAGCTAATGTTTTGACAGAGATTTCCTTATATAATATGGGGGAAGGAAGGAAGGAAAGGAAGGAAGGAAGGAAGGAAAGAAGGAACAAAGGAAGAAAGAAAGGAAAGGAAAGGAAAAAAACTTTCCTAGTTTTGGGAGATTGACTCTATGTTGAGGTACTAAACACTTACCCAGGCTGTTTAAACTTTGCCTTAGCTTCACTTCTGGCTTGTGCTGAGCCTAAAGATCAAGAAGAGGTGAAAACTTCAGTGTAAGAGGAAGTAAAATGCCCAAGTTAATATGCCTCAAAGATTTCCTACCATTTTTAGGTTGCTTTTTCTTGATTCTATGTTCACTGGGTTTCTGTAAGCCTTTGACTTTTTCCAGAATTCTGCCAAAGTTGATTCCAATAGTTTTTGTTTGTTTTTTCTGTGTCAGTGAAGGGACAAGCCCTTGGGTCTACCTATTTTGTCATTTCACTGATGTTACCACCCTGTTTATTTACTATTAAACAGAAACTCAGAAAGGTATTCTAGAGATGATCAAATACATTTATAGATTTTTCCCCTGTGGGCAGAGTCTTGTTATAGATGCTGTTTAGAAGAGGAGACAGAGGTAGAAAATTAATTTACATGGTACGATTTTATTTATTTTCTGTTCCTGTGTAAGAAAGGAACATTAGCGTCTCCATCTGTGTGTGTCCGTTTACCCTTTCAGCTGTATTTAAGTTTTTGCCTCATTATTTTGAAGCTCTGTTTTTATATACATACACATTTAAGAATGGTATACTTTCTTTGAGAATTTTCCCTTTGGCATTATGTAATACTTATCATTATCCCTGGTAATATTCCTTGTTGTTAATTCTTAAATTAACTGTGCCTAGACTTAACTATAACCACTCTAGCTTGTTTGGGATAGAGTTTGCATGGTTTATCTTCTTCTACCCTTTTTCTTTTAACCTATGTATGTCTTTATATTGAAACTGTTTTTTTATTTTATTTTATTTTTTGTAGATGGCATATAGTTGGGTCTTAATTTTTAATCCAGTTTGAAATTTTCTGTCTTTTAACTGGTGTGTATAGACCATGGACACTAATATCATTATTGGTATGGTGATATCTACCGTATTGCTAGCTATTTTCCATATATTTTTTCTTTATAGTCTACCTTCTCTTGGATGCTTAAGACTTTTTATAATTTTATTTTAGCTTCTCCATTGACCTAGTATTTATATATTTCAAAATTCTTCTGTGGTCATCTATATTTTTTAATATATAGTTTAATTAATATGAATCTACCTTAAATCAACAGTATACTGCTTTACTTGCTTAACCCAATTATGACAGTGTTTCCCATTCCTTCCTCTCATTCTATGGGCTATTATTGGCATATATTTTACTTTTACACATGCTACAAACACAAAATATATTGCAATAATTTTGCTTTAGAGAGGCAATAATCTTTTAGATCAATAAAATTTTTTTAAAATGTTTACCTTAATTTATTCCATATCTGTATTCTTATCACCTCCCCAGTACTCATCTGAGCCTAGAACTTATTCCTACCCTTCGTCCAGGTGGTGTAACATTTTCTTCACCTTTTTCCTTCCTGTAACTGCAATGCATTTTCATCAGTGCCTAAATGTGACTATATTTTTGCCATCTATCCACAAATTAAGGCTTTGGTTCTATAGAGAAAGTAGGACATGGGGTCCAGGTAGAGTTTTCTGCTTCTTCCACAATGCTGCCATTTTCCTTTTTCCAGTTCTGCATAATGAGGAGACATTTTTTGAACTCTCCTGATATTTTTAGTGAGCAACTGGTGGAGCACATTAAAAAAAAAAAAGCCCACAGGAGGCTGTAGACTTCAACTATTTTTATGGTCCCTGGGGCTTGCCATCTCTCATCAGTGCACACTAAGCTGGACTTCACCAGTTCACCTATCACACCCTAGCTTAACATTCCTTATCCATGTCCAGATGTGCCTTGCCCAAGTAAGCACATCTTCACACTTTGTCTCTATTTTAAGGAACCTATCTCTTTTTAGATTATAGCATCAGTTTCCCTGTAATTTTAGCACTTCAGTGGGTTCAAAAAAAGTCACGAACTTGATGTTTTATAGTTAGCAGTAGCCTTCTTTCAAGCTATGCCCCAGAATGACACCAAAATACTATTTTTAAAGCAAAAGTTACTCAAATAGTTTTTACTAACAAATCTCCTTATACACTACCATTGACTATTCCATGTTTTGACCTCCTTTGTGACCTCCATCAAAACAGATATGGTAATTTTATTTTTATATGTTTATATGTTTGTCTTCACTGTATGTCCATCAATATTAAGAAACACAAGTTCTATGGCCCCTTAGCACCTGGAAAAGCAACTGAAATATAGTAGAAACTTAAATATTTATTGACTGAATAAACAAACTAGAATTGTAATAAATACTTGGTGGCACAATGTATATGTATATTAAAACATCATGAGGTACACCTTAAAAAAGTGTACAGTTAAGTATATTTTAGTATATCAATAGAATTGTGCAACTATGGCCACTGTCTAATTTTAGAACATTTTCAGCACCCCAGTAGTTTCTCATTTCCCTCTCTTCCAGACTCTGCAAACCCTAAATCTACCTTCTGTCTCTATGGATTTACCCATTCTGGAAATTTTATATAATGGAATCATACAATATGTGGTCTTTTGTGACTGACTTCTTTCAATAATCATGTTTTCAAGATTTGTGCATGTTGTAGCATATATCAGTGCTTCATCTTTTTACTGCCAAATAATATTCTATGGTATGGACATACCACTTTTGTTTAAAAAAAAAAACTTGGTGGCAGAGAACTCAAAATTGTAAACTCTGAAAAAATCTTGGAGCACAGATTTTCTGTCTAGTTAATTAGGAAAGATGAGATAGCCAAAATATCAGAGTAGATGATTAAGATAGAACTTGGAAATATTAACAATTATATATAAATATAGGGCTGAATTGATGCTTATCACTTCTATCACATTTTTTATCCTTTTGTGAATAATCATTCTTAGTGAAAATTTTGTTATGGATTCCAAGAGAGAGTGAGAATATTAGAATAATTTATTGCAAACTAAATTAACAGAGTAGAAGTGGGGAATATAGCACAGGTAGAAAGCAGCAAGCACTGGCTGGTGATTCAAAAATATAGTCAAACATTATTGTTTTAATTACCATCTACTGATTGTGACATCATCCCATATTATCAAACATCAGTATATAAAGAAAAATTAAACTGAGATTTGCAAAGAGTTTTGTGTTGACAGCCATAAGAGGCAGCGACTGTGAACCCATGCTCTGCATTGCCGTTGTGCTTCCTCACAATGATCAACAACTCACTGGGGACAGTGCTCAGGAATTTTTACCTCTTTTTGAAGTGTTTCAAGATATAGTTCAGGGCTTCCCTGGTGACGCAGTGGTTGAGAGTCCGCCTGCCAATGCAGGGGACGCGGGTTCGTGCCCCGGTCCAGGAAGATCCCACATGCCGCGGAGCGGCTGGGCCCGTGAACCATGGCCGCTGAGCCTGCGTGTCCGGAGCCTGTGCTCCGCAAAGGGAGAGGCCACAACAGTGAGAAGCCCGCGTACAACATTAAAAAAAAAAAAAAAAGATATAGTTCAATAGGAATATTGTTCATGTTCGTCTCCTCTGAACAGAGCTAGTTTTTTTTTTGTTTTGTTTTGTCTGTAGTTAGTGACAACTTCTACAATTGATTAAGAGTGATTCTGGCACTTTGTCTGTTTTAAAGTAACAGCATGGGAACAACCATGATAGACATTATACTATCATCTTATTTCTATGACAAGTATAAGTAGCTTGAGAATATTTATATATATTTGCAGTATGTGTCCTAAACAAAGAAAAAATGAAACTAACTCTGAGGGATTCCAGATAAATGCATTTATTCTCACATACATATATGAATAAATATGTACCTATGCTCTTCTTGCAAATAATGAAGAAAACTTTGTTTTCCAGAAAAACTTTTTGTAAGAAAACTAAATGATATAGAGAATAACTGAGAAGCTACTTGAGATGAATGTTCTCAGATTTCCAAAGGGGATCGCTATACTGCTACGTATAAGGGAAGAAATTTTTCTTTTGTTCTCAAAAGAATAGGAGAAGAAAAGAGAAAAGGCAAATATTAAAGAGATAAAAGTCAGAGTAATATAAATGTCATAGAGTAATACATTCAAAGATGTTAACCCATAAGCCCAGATTTCTAAATCTTTGGTGTACACGGCTTAAGGGTATATAGAAACCTGTCAGCCGCTGATTTCACATTCATATTGACATCAAATAAAGAGAATTACACTGAATATGTGAATGTAAAAACCAGAGGCAGGGAGGCTGATGAGCAATTGAGTTTCACAGACATCCTTGGAAGGAATTTAGATTCTTTAGGTCATGGGATTGGAGTTTTTAGCTGAATTTATCCATATATCCAAAGAATGAAAGAGCACAGCTGGCATCAAGGTTAATGACCAACCAATCAAACAGTTAGATATTATATGAAATAGATAGCAACCACTCATAATTAACTTCCCCTGAACAACTAGTTCACAAGAATACTGATGTGTCAACACAAATAGAAGCCTGGTTTTATCTACTTTAATTGGAGGAAGAAATAAATATGGCTTTTGTCTGTACATTTCTTTATTTTTCTCAAATTCCTTAGAATTTAGAGAGGCAAATTGGAAAATGAGAAAATGAAATAATGATCAATGCATTGGTTTGTCTATTATTTATCTTGTCTATTATTTATATTATTAATATAAATAATAAATATTATTTATATTTATTATGAGGGCTTAAACAAGAATCAAATAAACACATTTAGTCAAAGTTATATTTTTGGTATTTATAAAAGCAAAGTAACTGGGATTCAGGTAGTTATTACACAGATGAGCCAAAGATGGCCTCTGTGTATTGACCCCTAGGTTATTTCTTTACTGTAGGCTAATAAATGTTAGGTCAAAAGCTCACCAGTGTCAAAATCAAATTTTTACACATCCAATCATTCTTTAAAAAGCCCAAGCAAGCAGATTTTAAGCCATTTAGAGCCTGCTTGCTTTGCATACCCTGTGAAATGCCATCCCATATATGCTATCTTTTTGAAGACAGAGGCTTGTGGTTATAAGCCTGACCCACAGTCTCCCTACCATACTTCCGAGTGTCGTCGCCTAAATATGTAATCCCCTTGTCTGATTGTCCTCACTCCCCAGGGGTTCCTTTGCCCTCCTCACCTTCTAGATGGTGGCCTCCTTGCTATAAGCCTCTGGACAGTCTCATGCTGTGATAGACTTCCCTTGCATGCAACCCTGTCCAAGCACCACCCAGTAAAGTTAATTGTGTGTTATTGCCTCCTGTGGTCATATCTTTTTCCTTGATCATCCCCCAATCCCTTAAGTACCATATATAGTTATAGAGGAAATCACAAAACTCATTTTGGCAATGCAGTGCACTAGACAGGATGAAAAAAAAAAAGTGAAGATGTAAAATACTAAAAAGATTGAGAAAATATAACAAAATCGTCCAAAGCCAAAAAAAAAAAAAAAAAAAAAAAAGATTTGGAACCTAGAAACAAGCCAATGTTGAAATCCCTGGAAGTGTTTGTCAATATTAGTATCCAAGAAACCTGGGTTATAAGAACTGCATAGAGGATCAAATATAAGAACCTGAACTTATATGTGGAAGAGGGTTAGAATAGAGAACTTCAAAAACTCCTTGACTATTTGGACAATTAAAAAAATATACCTTCCATCAACGCCAGGTATCAAAATACCTTACCTATCTAGACTTGGGCATTGTGTAAGAAAGAAAATTCCCTTGAGAGTCTGTAATTACATCTCTCCCCTTATTTGTGTTAGAGTTTCAAATTATAATTTTGCATGCTTCAAAAATCCTCAAGATGAGAAATTAAAGTTTCCTAAGGTAGGTAGCACTCTGGTACCCTCAGCTTCTGCAGTGTTTGATGGTCCCTGGAGAGATGCAGCCCCAATCTCCATAGAAATCTCAAAGATAAAACCCTTCCTGGGCTTCCCTGGTGGCGCAGTGGTTGAGAGTCTGCCTGCTGATGCAGGGGACACGGGTTCATGCCCCAGTCCGGGAAGATCCCACATGCCGTGTAGCGGCTAGGCCTGTGAGCCATGGCTGCTGAGCCGGCACGTCCGGAGCCTGTACTCCGCAACAGGAGAGGCCACAACAGTGAAAGGCCCATGTACCGCAAAAAAAAAAAAAAAAAATCCAACAAAAAAAAAACCCTTCCTAACATCAGAGAAATAGAAGGGAAAGCCACCCTGGACAAAATGCAGCAAAAACAAACAAAACCCTGAATAATAGGACCTGAATGGAATTATAAGACACAGAATAAAAAAGAGATATTTAGAATTCTTAAAGAACCAATAATTAAAAGAAATTATAGATATAATAAATTATAATCTTTAAAATATAAACTTCATTAAACAAGTTAAACAGTAGATCACATGTAGCTAAAGATAGAATAAATGATTAAGGAGAGAGATGCAAAGAAATTGCACAGAGCAACAAAAAATTTGAAAAATTGAGGCAAAAGTTAAGATGGGGAAAGAGTAAAGATTTAAAATAAGCTAACTGAATTCTAGAAGAAAAATATAGAAAAAGAAGAAGAGTTACTCTACAAATAAATAATGGCTGAGAATTTACAAAACTGATGAAAAGTGAATTTTCAAATTTATGTCTCAACAAGTCTGAAGCAGAAAAGCAGAAGACTAAAATGGTGGCCACAACTTAACCATATCCTTGAGAAAACACAGAGTTAAAAAAACAAAACAAAACAAAAACAAAAAAAACTTTAAAAGCACCCAGAGGAAAAAGATACATAACCAAAATTGACAGTAGACTTCTCAATAATGGTAATTAAAGCAAGGAAAATGGAAATTTATTTCAAATGGAAGAGAGAAAACTATAACCATCTTAGGATTTTATGTCAAATTAATTAAAAATACAAGAATAAGAAGGGGAGATGCCACTATTTTCACACACCCACACAGACGCACCCCTATACACAAGAGGTAATCCCCAACATTCCCCACTAAAAAAATTCTAGAGACTATATTTCAGGAAGAGAAAACTGAACTCAAAGCCAAAAACATAAGAAGAAGAACAAATTTTGAGCAGTTAAGTTGTTAAGTGAGTGGAAAGCTAAAGAAAAAATTCTTAATAAAAATAATGTTTGCTTTTGTAGAACTAAAATGCTGGACCAAATAGCATGTAAATGAGGGAAGGCAAATTAAAATATTTAAAATGTACTAAGTGAAAGCAACCTACATATGTTGATTAACTTGTTTTTATTAAGTGTGCATTTTTTAATATTAAGCTTATTAAAAAAGAAAAGAGATTGTATAAATTCTAAACCAATGTAAAAGGAAGATGAAATTTAAAATAAATTCAATGGATTATAAAAGAAGAGGAAAAAATCTAACAAAAGCAGAAGGAATGGAAAAACTATATAATATATTACTTAAAATCTATCCATAAATTAATTAGATTCACCTACTACACATAGAAAATATCATTGATAAAGAAAACAAAATTCATCTGTATTATATGACTACTAATCCAAGAATGCTTTTACCACAGCACATTGGCTCTTCAAATCTTTTTGACAAAATAATCAAAATTCATCTGTAGAACACAAAGGTTCTACAGTGACGCTTTAATACATCAATCAATTTCCCAATAGTGTGAGTGGTGTCTTTTATCAATCAGCTGTTGCCACAATATCCTACGTATCAACAATGAAAAAAATCTCAAAATCTCAATAACTAACAAAACAAATATTTACTTTCATGCTCGAGGGTCTCCAGGTTGACAGTGGTTCAACTAACCTGAGCTGGATTGACTGGGCGAGTATGGACTCCAGGAGTCCAACTAAATTCAAATCTGTTCCACATTTCTTCATTCCACAGTCCAGGCTGAGGGGGTGGTGTTTACCTAGGGTATGTTCTTCTAAAGGCAGGTTATAAGAGTGTCAGAAAGCAAAACAAATCCTTAAACTAAGATAAAGTTACTTGTATCAAATATTCTAATATTCCATTGGCTGAAAAAGTCACATGGCCAAGCAAAAGACCAATAGGGTAGAGAAATAAATGCTGTCTCCTTTGTCAGGATAAATCATTTTCTAACAGGAAGAGAATAAAGAATTTGGAATAATAATCTAATCTCCCACTGTTCTTTTACAAGCTTGTCTTCACACTTTTCATTCCAACATTATCCTTAGTTCCCATACAATTTATTGAATTTAGTCTATGAGGCCAAAGTAAATAGATTTATAGATAAACTAAATTTTTCCATGGGATAGATCTCTACATAATGGCAGGAGAGCAGTAGATCCTACAAACTCATTTATTCTACTTCTACTTTTATTTATTTATTTTGGGGAGTACACAAAACTATCTGAGCCACTTGGTTTTGCTAAGTAAATCCAGAATTAAGCAACAGTCAAAGTATAATAAATATATCATTTGAAAATTGCTTATAAACTACAGGGTAAAAGAGGCTCTGTTGTATATTTTAAAAATAGCCCCAGCTTCTCCATTGTTTCAGAAGTTCCTCCAAATAATATAGTTTCCTCTCTTCCTTTCTAATCACATCAATTTTTTTTTTTTTTTACCATGAAGGCCCAGTTAGCTTTCTAATAAAAGTCCCAGCAAAATTCTATTCCTACTCCAAATGTAACATATAATTTCTGATCTCTCCACCGTTGCCTCAGTTTGAGACTATCCTTCAACCCTAAACTTTTTTCTTTTTTAAAAACCATTTTATTATCTTTTTTTCAAATTTATTAAGGTATAAATGACAAAATTGTAAGATATTTAAAGTATATGAAGTGATGATTTCATATATTTACACATTGTGAAAGGATTACTCCATTAATTAACATATCCATCACTTCATATATTTACCTGTTTTGGCGGGGAGGGGGCATGAGAAAATTTAAGTTCTACTCTCTTGGCAAATTTTATTTATTTATTTAGGCACGCCTCGCATCTTGTGGAATCTCAGTTCCCCCATCAATGATTTAACCCTCGGCAGTGAGAGCATGGAGTCTTAACCACTGGACAACCAGGGAATTCCCCTTGGCAAATTTTAATTACTCAATACAGTGTTATTGATTATTCCTCTCAATTGATCCTTCCTCAGTGATAATATCTTGAATGGTCTCTCTGCCCTTCTCTGATCAGTATCTTAGCTATTTGCTCCACTCCACACTCTTCTCTGTACTGTGCATAGAGTTAGAAGAAAGCTCTTCAGAATCAATACTCTCATTTCCTATTGGAATGGGTATATAAGCACTATTCATGTTACGAGTAGCAGTTTGATTCAAACTAGTTCCAATAATAAAAGTAGTTCATAATCTCACATAACTAAAGATCTCAATAGCATGTCAGTTTTCACACATAATTTGAATCCTGGGTTCACAGTAGCACCAAGGTCCCTGGTCCACCTGTCTGAAAATATCTTGACTACCCTCCTCTTTAATTTGCTTCATCTCCTGTGTGTCTGCTTCCTTGCCAAAGTTATGGTTAAACAAATGACTCTCAGAATTCCAGGATAAAGTCCATATAGCATACTACCCAGAGGAAAAGAAAAAGTCTTGGCCCAGTGTTCCAAACAAGTGTATGTAGATTTTCTTTAATTAGATCGTTTTAGAGGCAAATGCCCATTCTCTGAACCAATCATTATGGTCAAGAAGATAGAATGGAACAACATATTTAGACTAGGTTTTGGGTCCCAACCCTGGAACTATGAAGTCAGTTTACCAAAAACTAAATGGATTCTCAAATGGAAATTAGAAGATATTGAGAACAATTGATTTAAAAAAATGTATCCTGATTTGGTAACAACTGTGTACAAAACTGCTCTTTTCTAACAAGAATTCAGGGGAAAGAGCTAATTGGGACTTGCTTAGCAGCTTTAGCTAAACGTTAGAAGTACACATTCTGATTTCTTGACTAGTATCTCCCAATATATGTTCTACTCAGCCCCAATTCCTCAAGAAATATATAGTTACTCTATGAAAAAATGAGAAAAGTTGTTTGATGTTTAAATAATATTAGGATATTCATTTAATAAAACTGAGTCCTTGTAAATCTCCCTAAAATCAGTATAAAATTAATACTAACTTTAAATAATTACTGATAATATTTTATATAGCATAGCTCACAATGTTTAATTAAGGAAGCCTTTTTCTAGAATGATATCACTAGATTAATTTCTGAGAAAAATACCTAGATTGTTGCGTTTCTAAACCCATGTGCTAGCTTGGCTAGGTAAGCCAGCTGAGCGCTTTTCTCTCCCCTTTCTGACTTCTTTCGTCCAGGAACCAGCCCAGTGCACACTCCCTAGGTACCTCCACAAAATGCACTCTGAATAACAGACCATGCATTTGTCATTTTTCTGATACTGAATACATTTGATTTTTCTAATCATGATTAATTATGTCAGGGAGTCCTTCATGTGCACAAACTTCAATTTACCCTCCTCACTGAAATTATTGAATTTGCATCCAAGATCAAGGTGCCAGCGTTTGTTTCTAGTGAGGCCTCTCTTCCCGGCTTACAGAGGGCTGACTTCTCACTGTGTTCTCACATGGCTTTCCTCTGTATGGAGATAGAGAGAGAGGAAGAAAGAGAGAGACAGAGACAGAGACAAGAGAGAAAGATTTCTGATGTCTCTTCCTCTTCTTATGATGACACCAGTCCTTTCAGGTTAAGGTCCCACCATTATGACCTCACTTAACCTTTATTACCTCCTTATAGGTCTTATCTCCAAGTACAATCACAATGAGGATTTAGGCTTCAACACATGAAATTTGGGAGGACACAACTTAATTAATAACAAATTATACATGAGAGCCAAAATAGCATGGCTAAAGTAAGATCATTCAATTTCCCAAGCATAATGCATGTCTGCAAAATAATAATTGATCCAGGTTTTTTCTTCTTATTCCTCCAATAGCTATAGGATATATTGACTAGGTTGGTGATACTGTGAGACACTATCTACATTTCACCCAGCATGAAGAGAAGGGGAAGGGACCAGAACATTACTTCCCTTTAAGAGTTTTACCCAGAATTTCATATATTAGTTTTGCTTATGTTCCATTAGCCAAGACTGTTTTATTTAAAAGTTGGAAGAAGCATTTCCTACTGAACAATCTCACATAAAAATTAGAGCCCCAAATCAAAAATGTTTAAGAAAAAAAAAGAATTCCCGTCTTCCTGGTTAAATGACAGTGAACTACAAGGGCCTCCAAACTTTCCATTATGAATATCTATGAAGACACAGAATTATAGGGTCATCATATAAGAACTCTATAAACTATGTGGAAAAAAATGTCATAAGCTAATATTCAAATTGACCTTCTACCAACTGGACCATTATTGGGAAAGAAGATTCAGACTCTAGCACACAGTAACACGTGCTCTACTTTCTACTGGGAAATTATGTCCTAATAGTTAGTGTAGATCCAGCTCTGGCAGAGATTCAGGCACTAGGCCAGAACCAAGTAATAAGTGCTAAGGGGAAAAATTGAGCAAGAAGGGAAGATTGATGTGTGTGTGTGTGTGTGATTTACTATTTCTGCTTTCCAGTCGCAAAATGTCATTGCCGTCTTTGTCACTTCTATTTGTCCTTAACATTTTATGCCTATTTAAAGTCTCTTTATTTACATTTTCGTGTAGTTTCAGGAGAGTGGAAGTAAACATATGTGTTCAATCCTACAGGTTGAAACCAGTTTGTATTACATTTGGATAAATTATTTATATAAAGGAAATAACTGTACTTATCACTAGAAAGTGAATATTACATGACTGCCAACTTTTGCATTGACCATTTGTTTTCAGCTCCTTCTCTGTCAAATCAAATTACAAAATACAGGTATGCACAAGAATAAACTTGAATGGGGGATCTAAACAATAATGGTTCAAAAAAATGGGGAATCCAATGTATGTAAAAGAAGCCATGTAATATCTGTTCTGATTCACTCTCTCTAGCAACACTAGAAACAAAGTAACTTATAGCAGAGCTTCGGAATTTGCATATTGAATAAACAAAAATATTATTGAAGAAAGCAGTAGAATCATGTTAAAAATCTATTTTCGTGGACTAGCAATTACTATATGAGAAAATAAATGCTCAGGAGTGGAAGTACATGAAAGTAAATGTGGGTTACTTTGGCTTCTTGCAAATTTTAGGCAACCTACACATTAAGAAACAGAAAATGTGTTTTTGAGGAGACTGCAAGGAACACATCAGTGATTGAAATGAGCTTCATTGGACAGATTGAAATGGGCATGTACTTTATTCTAAGTTATCGTTTCTATGTATTAATACAAAGATTTTTTTGTAATTTTACTGGAATAATATAATTACAGCTGGAATGTTAGGTTTCTAAACAAAAAAACCCAAAAACATTGCTTTTAGGGAAAAAAAAAATGAATGTGAGCAGTTAGTTTTTCCACATCAAAACTGGTGAGGTTAAAGGAATCACTGCTATTTATAAAACAGAGAACATCTGTTTTGGTCTACCCTTCTTGTAGATCAGTTGATTGTCAGATTATCTGCTTGACCCTAGCCACATCCTCAACAGAATCAGCAGAAACTTTGTTCTGCAAAGGGAGTTGCAAGCCAAATAAAAGTCAGTTTCCATATCCATTTTCTCAACATGGATACAATTTATGTTTTTCCTTTTGCTTAGCAAGCAGTTGTGCTACGAATTTTATCTTGAGAGTTTTGGTGGTAATGAAACTTTACTGTAATTTAAAATGAGCCGAGCATGTATAAAAATGAGAAGAAATCTGTCTTTCTTGGCTCACTGAGACATTTTTTTAAAATCCAGTTGAAATATGTATGACTTCCCTGAGCTCTGGCATAATTCATCATTTAAAAAAGTCAATATAGAAGATTTTATTTTCAATTAGTAAACATTTATCTGCCAAAGAGCTAGACATTCTTGATTTCTCTATTACGTTTTAGAATATTTTACCATATAAGAATATGCAACCGTCTGTCTTTATATAACAATACATTAAATAAATTGTCAGCTAATACCCTGACATACAGATTTTTAGATCATTATATCAGGCAAATAGTAGATGCTCAGTAAATGCTGTTTTATTTTTATTGCTCAAGGTTTTTTTCCAGTCATACTCCACATGAAGTATCTGATAAGAAAATATGAACTGTTTCCATTTTAAAATTAATATTTATATATCTTAAAAGGATATAGAGAAATATTGCCTGAATGAAAATAGCATCACAAAAAGCAAATTGCTTCCTATGCTAACTATGTGTTTCAATTCATCCAGCAATATATTGATCTCAAAGAGAAAGTGTGGGAAATGGTAGTCAATAACATAAATCTATAAAAACTTTCCAGAGAAAACAATATGAAGAAAATCTAAATTTTTTAATTTGTTTTATCTGATTATTTTATATAGATAATAGACCATTCTCATAACACTAATAACTTTAATCAAAAGTTTTACCGGAGATTACATGAAAGCAATTATTAGCGACATGTTCCATCAACATTCTCCTAAATATTTTGTAGTTTTAACATAGGCTTAAAGCTCTTATTCTATCGATATATAAGAATAAAGATAAAATAATAAAAACAAAACTGTAGAGGAAATGTATATAATAAATCTGAAAACAAACACTAGATCATAAACGTATGGGGTTTATTTCTTCAAGGGCAGCTTTCATAGGAAGATTTCAAAAGTTCATAAAGCTTTTAGAGGTTCTGAGGCAGTGTTTTCAGCAAAATGTTTGTTCAAAGAGAATTAATGCCACTGGTCATTTCATAATGCCCTGGCCTGTCCAGAAGACTGTGGAATAGCTCACTGTAGAAGCTGTCAAAATATAATGAAATACTGTATATTCCACCAAGTCAAGAATCACACCGGCCCTTCTCTATTATGTACACAGCATGACAAAAATGCGTAATAGCCACACAAGAAGCAAGAATGTGGGAAAAGTGAGCACACGCATACTGGTGGTTAGAATTTAAATCCATAAAGTTTTTTGAAAGGTACTTTTGCAGTACCTAACAGATTTTAAAACTTTGTACATTTGAGAGGGAAATTTGACATCTAGAAATCTAAACCCCAGAAATACAAGTTCACAAATGTTCTAAAGAATGTTCATTGCCGATTTGTTTTTAAATGCTAAATATTGCAAATGACCCAATTGTTGATTAAGAGATGTATAGTTACATAATATATGGTATATCCATACTGTGGGAGGCTATGGAGCCATTCAGAAAAATGAAGTAGGCCTGTATGCACAGACATGGAAATACCACCAAAACTTAGTGATTGAAATATGAGTTGCCAAAAAGTACATATACTGTGATCTCATGTAGGTCAAAAAAAAAAGCTATGTATGTTGTCTGCTTACATGTAAATGTATATAAATGCACAGCAAAAGAATATATACCAAGCTCTTGAGTGGTAACACTAAGGATGAAAGCAGGCCTGGGGAGAGGAAGAAAAGACTTGCACAATTTACTCTTTATATTTGTGCACTTTATATCTTTTATAGAAAGAATATATTTATTTATTAGTTGTATAATAAGCAAGGACCATATTTTAAAGCCAAATATGAATAATATTTGGAGTTTACCTTGTTTTTATAGTATTGACATAAGCAATAAGAAGCTACCATTTAACAGAAGGCTGAATCTCTACTAGCTAATTCCTTTCCCATTGGATAATTAAAAATAATTTATTTTCTCTAGCTGTTTCTACCTTTCTGCCTGCTACTTATCCATTTAACTCAAATTAAGAACAGCCAATATATATACATCACTTTTAAGAGTTAGAATCCTCATACACAGCCTCAAAGATTTTATAAATTACCTTGACTACTCCCTTTAATAATATATTCACCAGCAGTCAGATAATTTTTTTAAATTTATTTAATACAGATCATTTAGGAAAACATTCATACTAAAGGAATTATCCAAAACTGGTTATTTTTCTTTTACCTACAAACCACGTTGAACAGGCACAGTGTGAAAAATGTAGTTGTCACCTCCTGACTGAGGCATTACACTCCTGACCACTTCATTTCAGTATCTAAAATCCGGGAATATTTTCTTCCCATTATGATCTAATTATGTAGCTTAAGCCCTGTCATTACATACACAGTAAAGATGGAAAAATAATATTCTTGTCCCATCCACATTAATTTGTCTTAAAGCCAAAATCGATGGTGTCACGTGAGGCATCTTGAAATTAATTTCCTAGGTTGCATTTGAATTGTACTGGAAGATGCACTCTGCCTTTGGCTCCATTAGAACAATATTCTGTTCAGCTCCCGTTTTATTACTGATATCTATATACGATACTTAAAAAGAAATGGAAAGGCAAATTTACCAATAAGAAGCAACAAAAGGATGCTTATGGCAAGGAGGTTGATTAGGTTTGCATCCATATCATGCCACTTTGTTCTTTTGTTTCATTATGAAATGCCCTATTTAATCCGCAGTCTCAGAAAAGTCTTTAAACCATTTTGTGACCATGCATAAGACGTTTCTAAGATAGAATAATTTGAATGAGATGTTCTGCACAATAGGCTGAATCCCTACTAGCTAATTCCCACTGGAGAACTGAAAATAGCTTGTTTTCTCTAGGTAATTCTGCCTGCTAATTACCCATTCAATTCAACTTAAGAGCAGTCAAGACCTATATAAAAAGGGGTCACTCAAAGTGACTTGTTTCTCTAGAATGGTAGTAAGAACTACTCTTCCTTAACATATAAGATTAGAATTTTCTTCATACACACATTTGGTCAGAGTCAATATATAATTATAGGACACATGGGAAAATCACATCTTAAAGTATCGGATAAAATGTAATATTCATTACTATATGGTCAAAGTAAAATTTTAACAATTAAGAGGTGCTTGTTACTAACAACCATCTCAGCCATGTGTTGAATATTTATTTTGTGTTATGTGCCAGTGTTTCTTCCATCTTTACTTTTGTACTTTTCTTGTCCATAATTACGTAAGAAATGCTTTTAAATCAAGTGCTTAGCAACTCTCCAGACAGATTTAAACCATATGTACTTCCTGCCATTTGATGCAATATTCCAGAATTTAGGGGAAGGGCCAAAGTCCTACAGATAATCCTGTGACTCTGGACCATCTCATTTTTCTTTTGTTTTCTTCCTCATCTGTAAAATAATAGGGAGAACCTGACATTATCTAAGACTGCACTTTAACGATATATGTTTCTAATTTCCTTTCCTCTTTATATCCTTTCAGACTTCCACAGAGTAGACAATATGTCAATCCAAGGAATATTTGTTAAAACCAAGTGGTTGTGTATGTTGTATATGTGATAACTCAGAGCCTTTGGCAAGATTTTAGACAAATTCCAATTATCTGTCCAACAATTATCATCTTGTAAATATCAGAAATATCACGATCACCAATTAGTATAAAAATATGTGATTATGGCTATTCAAGTTTAGAGAATATCCTGTATACCCTGTTTCTTCATGTTACTTAAGGGTAATTTATAAATTGTGTGCCCTTAATAGCTAAGCCAAGAAACATTTTCATAGATATTTTTATAATAAAAATCTGAAAATCAATACCCATTGCCTCCAAATTCTGGAATATAGGGACTACTTTGTCTCTCCTATCAGTAACTGGGATGAGCCAATGCAATCTAAGACTAGAAAACAGGTCTCAATAGAAGAAAACTATGCATGTGATCAGGGCAGTCATACCCTTTCCCACAGCTTGACCAAATTTTAGGCAGGCTTCTTCTTGTCTCTAGGCCCCTGACCTCCTTTTCCTTAGAGTTTTACTTTAAAAAACTTGTCAGTGCAAACTCTTTCTCTGCTTCTTTGAAATGTATGTAAATCTTCTCCAAGCTTCTTGCCAGTTTACAACCCAGGAATGTTTTTCTTAAGGTTCAGAGTCATCCTTTTTTATTATTATTTTTTTTTTATTAAAGTACAGTTGATTTATGTTTCAGGTGTACAACATAGTGATTCAATATTTTTGTAGATTATCCTCTGTTTAAATTTATTACAAAATAATGGCTATATTCCCCTGTACTGTACAATATATCCTTGTTGCTTATTTATTTCATACATAGTAGTTGGTATCTCTTAATCCCCTACCCTTATTATGCCCCTCCTTTCTTCCCTCTCCCCACTAGTAACCACTAGTTTGTTTTCTATATCTGTGAGTCTGTTTGTGTTTTGTTATATTTATTCATTTATTTTATTTTTTAGATTTCACATATGTGACAACACAGAGTATTTGTCTTTCTCAGTCTGACTTATTTCACTAAGCATAATACCCTCCAAGTCCATTCACATTGTCGCAAATGGCAGAATTTCTTTTTTTTCATGGATGAGTAATACTTCATTGTGTGTGTGTGTGTGTGTATATATATATATATAAAACATCCTCTTTATCCACTCATCTGTTGATGGACACTTAGGTTGCTTCCATGTCTTGCCTATTGTAAATAATGAGATAACACCTCACACCTATCAGAATGGCTGTCATAAAAAAGTCTACAAATAACAAGTGTTGGTGAGGGTGTGGAGAAAAGGGAACCCTCTTGCACTGTTGGTGGGAATGTAAATTTGTGCAGCCACTATGGAGAACAGTATGGAGGTTCCTCAAAAAACTGAAAATAGAACTACCATATGATCCAGCAATTCCACTCCTGGATATATAACCAAAGAAAAGGAAAACACTAATTTGAAAGGATACATGCACCCCAATGTTCTGAGAGCAATCCTTTGAAATGTAAGCATGGAGGAAGACAGCACCCCTATCTCTCAGTTTCTGTGGAAGGTTGTAGCCTAACATCTGTGAGTACCTTACTCCAATTTGTAAAACTACTTCCTGTCATGAGGATACAAGAAAGTTTACTTTTCCTTTGAGTAAAGCAAATTAGCAAACACAGATGGCCGAGGATCATCCCTCCACTCCAGCTCTTAAAATCGCTCCAGACTTTTGTTTCAAGAAGTCGAGCTCAGTCTCTCTTGCCTGTTTAACTTTGGTGCAATTTTTGCTTTGATGCATGAAAACCATGGTGAGTTAAGGAAAAATGTATCAAATTTGTTCAATTTGGGTACTTATAAAAAAAACTCCAAAAAATCATAATCATAATATTGAGGATGCATTGTAACCTATTTCAATCATGTCCTTATAAAGTTGTTCAGGTAGGCTTACCTTAAAACAAATATTTTAAATAATTTTGAATTAACATCTGTTGGAGACAAATTTCACATTGCAGTTAAATTATTTTTCTTTATATCGACATCTCACACATTAGAATTAACACAATTCTGAGCTTATATTCTGTTGATTTAGGATGCACAGTAAATGGTTTCTTGCTTGTAAGAGCTTGTATTTCAAGAGAAAGGACAAATATTGATTTAGAGAGAATTACTAAAATCCCATACGAGAAAAGTGAGACAAGACTGAAGGTGAAGCTGAATGTTGCTTACATGCAGGCTTGGTGCATTATGTATATAACAAAGAATAGGAGAATATGTCCATAAAATAGCGAAAGAACATTAATGGAAAATTCATAATACATGATCTTAAGTACAATTCAATAAATGTAATGCTCTTTAGTGCTTTTTTCACCTCAGATTACTTGTTCTTTAAACAATGGCTAGAATTATCTTTTAACAGCTAAAGATGAAAGAAGCTACCATGCAAAAGAGAAAAGACTGAAAGAACAAGGAAACAGACAATAGCACTTCAGATGAGGAGTGATGTGATTGCAGTGTTCATATATATTATCGAGTAGACAAATGAGGATGAAGAATAAAAGGACACTGTGGATTTCTTTTTAAATTTGTTTTTAAAATCTCACATGGTTTCACCTCCATGTATATCATAGAACTAGCAGGCATCTTTTTATCTCTTACCTTCTCAGGTCTCTTTACAACTTTTCTTTTAAGAGAGAGAGACAGGGCTTCCCTGGTGGCGCAGTGGTTGAGAGTCCGCCTGCCGATGCAAGGGACATGGGTTCGTGCCCCGGTCCGGGAGGATCCCACATGCCGCGGAGTGGCTGGGCCCGTGAGCCATGGCCGCTGAGCCTGTGGGTCCGGAGCCTGTGCTCCGCAACAAAAAGAGAGCGAGAGAAAGAGAGTTAACAAAAAACATATTTATTATTCTAGATCAAAGTATATTTACACAACATCAAAAGTTAGCATGAATTAAATGGTTGTTTAGGTATCACATAAATTTCACCTGAGATAAAGGTTCATTAAAACAATTAAGAAACTTGTCACCTATTCAGTATGTCACTCTTTAATTCATGTCTAGTTGTTCCAACTCTTTTTGAATTGATGCACTAGTTCCATTGTCCACTTGAAAACTGAAAAAAAAAAAAATCAACAAAGCAGAAAGTGATCATGGTAACTAGACAAATGAAGCAGAATTCATAAAAATTAACTAGCTCTGGCACTAAGCAAAATTATGAATAACTTGCTTCTGTTTTAGCACACTACCATGGGCAGCTTTTATCATTATTTAGGATAATCAGATTGTGTTTGGATAAATGCTTTAGCCAAATAAGCTACCAATAGAATTTCTTTCCATAAGTGATTGGTCTGTAGGAATCTGCGGAACTGGGGTTTAAAACAACAAAACAGCTCTGAAGAATTAATTTGACAAATATTTTCTTATAATTTTTTTGTGTGTCCCATACTGTTTTACATTTGGTGCAATCTAATAAATAAAAAAATCGTAGTCTCAACACCTGAAGAAAATTTAAGAGTAATTTTGTCCAACAACTTCTCCACACTTAAGCCTACTCTGTAGCATTGATGATTTTCCTGCCTTGGCTCAATTCCTAAAAATGTATCACTTACCAAAAACAGTCTCACCGTCTGAGACAGCCAGTGATGCTTAAAGAAGTCATGTTTAGCTGCCTCTTAATATATCTGATTGTCATTTATGCTTACTGGTTTAATTCTACCCACAGAAACCAAACATAGAACACATCTAATTCCTATTTTATTTAACAGCTGTCTAAACACTTAGAGACCTTTATATGATGACCAAGTAACAATTACAAGAGATAAATTATATACCATTTAAAATGTATGCTTCCTTTTCTTGGATATTTTTAGGGTTTAATAATCTAATCATTCTTAGAACAAGTGTGATCCAAAACCACTGGGTCCCAGAGAGGAGCCTGTGAGATCAAAGCTATTTTTATAACAATACTAAAATATCTTTTCTCCTTTTGTACCGATGGTGCAGAAACAATGGTGGATAATACTGCTAACACCTAAGCAGTGTTAGCTTAGGTGAATCGAGACAGTGGCACCAAACTTACCAGTAGTCATTGATTTATTCATCGTCATACATTCTCTGTTAAAAAAAAAAACAAACCTAAATGGGAAAAGAATTTGAAAAAGAATAGATACATGTATATGTATAACTGAATCACTTTGTTGTACACCTGAAAGTAACACAGCATTGTTAATCAATTATACTCCAATATAAAATAAAAAGTTAAAAATAATCCACTTCACTTAAAAATAATCTTAATGAAGAAGTAAGATTCATAGTGTTGCCATACCTCAGCTTTTGTGAATGAGTCTTTTTCCATAATCTGTGTGACAAAATGGGAAGCATGCATAAAATGCTTTGGAAGCACGTGGCAACTGCTTGATTTGCGGGTGGAACTAGCCACTTTCTTGATTCAATACCATTTTTACTTGAGTGAACAACTGACAGACAAAAGATGATTATTTGGAATTGGGTATTTGCCCAATTTTCTCAAAACTGATGAAGTGAAGCTGTTCAAAAATATGTGATATTTGTTGCCAATAATACAACTTTAGCCTTCAATTGCAAATTAAAAACTTGTATCTGCTACCATGAACTTGTTATCCTCCCAATACTTAAATGATGTTTCTGGAAAGGCCAGTATGGGATAACACAGTGAACCAATATTTTCCAAATGACCAGTGGCTGATGATGCAAAATTATACCTGAGAAAAAGATTCACCAAAGTGCAAAATAGACAAATGAATCATAATGTAACTGTGTATGACAACTTCATTGATATGGGATCAGATCTCACACTGTACCTAACTTTTAAGAAACTACTCCTTGTTGATTTTTGGTAGAGCATCAAAAGGGAGACTATCCACAATTACCTGCAAATACTCCTTCCATTTTCCTACTTCATATCTATGTGAGACTGTATTTGCTTTACAAATGTTAACAAAAGTAACATATCACAAAAGCTTAAATTCAGAAGAAGACATAAAAATCCAGCTATCTTCTGTTCAGACAGACTTTATTTTTTTAAATTTTATTTTGGCTGCGTTGGGTCTTTGTTGCTGCGCACAGGCTTTTCTTTGGTTGCAGTGAGCGGGCGCTACTCTTCATTGTGGTGCGGTGGCTTCTCTTGTTGTGGAGCATGGGCTCTAGGCACGTGGGCTTCAGTAGTTGTGGCTCGCAGGCTCTAGAGTGCAGGCTCAGTAGTTGTGGTACACAGGCTTAGTTGCTCCGTGGCATGTGGGATCTTCCCGGACCAGGGCTCGAACCTGTGTCCCCTGCATTGGCAGGTGGATTCTTAACCACTGCGCCACCAGGGTAGCCCCAGACAGACTTTAAGGACAAGATTTGCAAAATGAAAAAAAATGCCACTCTTCCACAATTTTTTTGTTCGTTTTGGAAAATATATTTATCACAAAAATGTTATTTACATAACACATAATGGGCTTGTTTTTGGTATTTTTAAATGAATTAATAGATAAATATTTTAAATCTTTTGTTTTAATTTCTAATGTGGTAAATATTGAATGACATAACCTACACAAACTAAATCCCTTTGAGGTTCTTGGTAATTTTTAAGAGCAGCTAGAGGTCCAAAATGTTCGAGAGCCACTGATCTAAGCTCACTTACTCTTTCCATGTTTATCTCTTGTTGCAAACTTCCATCATACTACCTATTCAGCTACAATTAAGTTATATTAGTTCCTTGAAATTGCCGTGCTCTTTCATTATCTGGCCTTTTCTTTTGTTCTGTAGTACTATCATTCTTTTATTTTTGCCTGTTTTCTCTTTTTCTTCAGATTCTAACTTTAACATTACCTTCTTCCAGAAGCCTGTTCTCTTCTATCTTATGACCGCCTCCTCTATTTCACTTATAAGAGTACTTATCCTACTGTATTTAATTACATGTTACATTGGCTGTCTCCATGCTAAATGTCTCACTGTTTATGCCTAAATCCCTAGAGTTTAAGAATAACTAACATTCATTGAGCCCTTTGCCCAGGCACTGCTTGACATTTTACATACAGTATTTCATTTAATTCTGACATCAAGCTTATTAGACAAATATCCATATTCTCCTTTGTTAATGATAAATTAGCAGAGAAGTCAATAATAAGTAGTTCAAATCACGTTGTCAGCAAATATCAAAGCTGAGACTCAAACTGCATTTGCTCACCCATTATAATAATCTCTTCTCAGTATCTGGCACTTACTGAGCATTCAACAAACATTTGTTGCATAGGTTTTCTATCAAAGATATTTTCTGTCCTTTGATTAATTTCCTGGCTAGCACAATATTATATATTTGCTTACAATGTCATTATTTAAATAAATATTTTTGCTATTAAATAAGAAAAATGAAACCCATGGACTAATAAAATTTTAAATATTTATATAAGTACTTTATTTCTTGGAATCAGTAAAATATTATTAAGCTTTAAGACTGACAAGAAAAAATAGAAATTATTGTACTACTGAAGAAGTCTTCCTGGGGTGGTATCTAGAAAAGAATATTCATAAACATACTCAATTTTATTGTCCTCAGAGTCACCTAATACTATGAGTAGAACTGTGAAACACCTCATAAATTCCTTTTATTCTAATTCTGAAGAACAGTTTTCAAATAAAGGAGTGTAAAGTCCACTGACCATAAACCATGCTCAAGAATAATTAAGTTGAAATTTTGGTACGCTATTATAGAAGGAATAAAATTGCCAGGTTTAAATTAAATAGTTACTCATTTGATATCCCTTGATTCAGCCTTATTTGGTAGTCCAAACATTATTTAACATTTCAAATTGAGACTGAAAACTAACCATAGACAGATGTACATTCTTTTCCATACTCCCTGGTGTCAGTTCATTTTGCCAGAGCATCTATTACATTTTCAGCAACACCATGATCTGGAGATGAAAGGGATGAAATTTAAGTTACATAAAAGTAACCAAATCTAAAGGCAATTTATAGGACAATGAAAAATTTGTGATCTGGATATGAAGACAATACTGAAATGCAGACACGTCCTGGAGTAGAGAAATTGGGATTCTATGTAGAACTGATAGTCAATGGACCACTTGGACCAAAGTCAGATTAAATGAAATGTGTTAAGTAAATATTCTCGTGGAACACCATTCAACTCCAC
Organism: Orcinus orca; assembly: GCF_937001465.1. Taxonomy (NCBI): domain Eukaryota; kingdom Metazoa; phylum Chordata; class Mammalia; order Artiodactyla; family Delphinidae; genus Orcinus; species Orcinus orca. The sequence continues at coordinate 47,604,052 of NC_064569.1, read as the reverse complement.
ATTTGCATGTGGACACATACAGAATAATGAGGCTGTGAAAATAACCTAAAGAATCTCCCTTTAGTTCTTGCATACTTTATATTGTGACAACTCTTAAAATGTATATAGAAGAAAGAATGTAAGATGTGGAAGACAGAAAAGCCAATAAAGTGTGTGTTAATTAATTAGTTACCTCTGTAGAAAACTAAGGCTCGGTCTCACTCAGGAAACTATGAGGAAACTACATAGAACACAACTCAGAATTGACCCTTCTTCCCTGGGGATAAAAAGGCTGGCTGAACTATATACCAACTTTTGTTCCATATTTGTTCAGGAATGACCCAGGGGGCTTTAACTACCTTGAATCTCAGGTTGCAGCAGTGCAATGCCAAGCAGCCTTCTGCAGCTAAGGAGAAGGCCACAAGGCAGCAAGGCATAGAGGCTGCACTATGTATATTTAACATGGCACTCAGACCAGGTGAATGAACAGTATACCATAGCTGTGCTGAATTCAGGTGGGACAATGAAATTTAGCATGGTGCATCCAGGCATAGATCATCAGTTTTATCATTTGAATCTGCTTGCATCTTATATTAAGTTCACTCTATTGCTGACTCTTCTAAGTGGTACTGTTTGCAACCTCTAAAAATAAGATTTGTTTATATTAGAGTTAAGAAAACAAGCTATAGTTCCTATTTGCTGCTAGTATAGAGGTTATAATTGATATTCATCATCTTTTTCATCTACCCACTCTAGATTTCCTTCACTCTTGGCCAGCATGTCAGCTGGAGAAAGTTGCTTATCTGGTTGGTTCACCATACTTTGGGCATCAGAGTCCTTGGTGCCCTTTGCCTTGTCAGGTTAGGTTTCAGCAATTGTCCATGCACTATTGTCAAAAGTCATTAAAGTTCCAAGAGATGCCCAGTGGAACTCTTACAGTGTACCCTGATGGAGGTACCCCACCTGGTGACCAGGACCTGCAATCCAGGAGAGCCTAGGGTTGCATGGGCACAAAGTTCAAATCTGCAAAGTCACTGAGAGTGATGATGATAGGAGCCAATCCTACTTCCACAACCTGGTTTGGGATTAATTTATTCTGACTGTTGGGCAAGTGTGCCATTTATATGTTTTCGTCCAGTGTCTGTACTCCTTCATGAAAAACAGCAACCCAGCCCTACGTGTTGTCATCCCCAGGCTTGTTGTTGGATCAAAAAAAAAGCCTGTTTTTTTTGCAGGATCCTTTGTCAGTAAGTCAAATTTTCTGTAAAGAATCACAGTTATGCTAGTCAAAGTAATGTATGCAGGAAGGTTTGCCTTCCTGTATTGAGTGGATGAATATCCCAGCAAGATCAAAACTTTGTCACCTTGACAGTGAAAGGGTTCAGAAATAATCTGTGGGGTTCCAATTACCTGGCTAGATCATTGAAAGATGTTACCATATCTGAAACTCAGCATTTGCCTGTTTTTTTATGGTTCAGGAATTCAGGAGCAGCTAGATCAGCCTTAGTGAGAGGGAACCCATGTTGTGATGTTTGTGCATAACTTCCATTTATGCTTCCGTAGCTGCTCCATAAAACGCAACATTTAAACTTTTCTTAACACTTAAAACAATCACAGAAAGAATGAAACTTTGAAAGTCATAATATTCCTTCCAAATGTTACCTTTTAGTTTTAGAAATTAAAATATATATGAATAAAAAGGTCATCGTAAATAAAAGGCAATGAAATGGGATTTACTCAAGATTTATTTGACCTTTCAGTTGAAAAGATAATTTCTGAAAGCAGGTATATTTTCATCTACTTTCTAAATATTTTAAATTAAAATTACTCTTTTTACCTTAGCCAGAATTGCAGTGAAAACCAAAGAGTTCTACTCAAGAAAAGATTTAAGTTCATCTGTACTTTAAAAGTTCAGTTACAGACTAAAATCAGGATTATTCTTCAGGAAGCAGTCTGGAAGTTTCATCACACATCAAGGCTGTATTTATACATATCAGATATTCTACAGTATTTTAAGCAAAAGGTTTTTTTAAATGCTTATTATCAACCAATATCATCTGCCGGAGGGATGATTTGTTATGTACCAAAATTCAAAATATTTTATCACATGCATTGGAAATTTGTCAAAGATGTTATCTGTACATTTTTCATCACTCTCTCTTGAAAATATGAAGTAAAATGATATTATAGAAATGGAAAATTACTATCATCAATAGATAATGAAAATACATATTGGAATTAGATGCATGGATACCAAATGAAGATGCAGAGAAGTGTTCCCCTTATTGAATTAAAAGCCTCTACTTTTCTTCCTATTTGGTTTTTTTAAGACTTTATTTTTTAGAGGAACAAACTTGAGAGGGAAATACAGAGATTTCTCATATACTCCTGGCTCCACACATGCATAGCCTCCCCCACCATCAACAATAGAATGTTACATTTTTATACCAAGGATGAACCTACATTGACACAACATAATCACCCAAAGTCCATAGTTTACCTTCACATTCACCCTTTGTGTTGTACATTTTATAAGTTTCGGCAAATGTATAATGACATATATCCATCATTATAATATCACACAGAATATTTTCACTTACCTAAAAATCCTCTGTGCTTTGCTTATCCATCTTTACCCACTCCTCCACCCCTCATCCACCCTGATCTTTTTACTGTCTCCATAGTTTTGTCTTTTCCAGAATAACATATAACAGAGTATAGCCTTTTCAGATTGATTTCTTTGACTTAGTAAAATGCATTTAAGATTCCTCCATGTCTTTTCACAGCTTGCTAGGAAGAGCTTCTACTTTTAAAATCTTTGTCAGATTCACAAAACACCATATAGCTTCATCCATGTACAAGCTCAAGTTAACACTGGAGACATATAGGTACCCAATTATAAATTATTGAAGTCAGGATGTATATTGATCTGGTCCATCACTGTATATCCAGGGGTTAGCAATGCCTGATCCAGAGAAAGTTATTTATATACACACATGTTGAATGAATGCATCTAAATTGAAAATGTGATTGCCTCAGTTAACTGTGGGTCATTTATACAACTCAAATCCAATATGTGAACCAAGCAGAGGGAATCTGCTTTAAACACAGAAATGTTTGGGTTTATGGGAGACTTCTGCATTCTCTTTCCTCCTCAGTAGTGCTTTCACCAGCATGAGAATACCCCTCATCATGTGTTCAGCACACCCTGGGACCAAGAACTAGACATATTTTTCTAAAACCATTGCAGTGGTCTTGAGGAAGTGGATCTTGCACTTCTAAAACTCATTGTTCTTTACTCCATATTTTGCCACAGGTAGGAACCCAAGTGGACTAGACCTAGCATTCTGACAAGATTTTCACATCTTCCTTATCCAACTTTGAAGAACTGATAAAATCACAGCTATGTTGTCTGTGGCCTGCTGTAGTCAATAAAGTGCTCTCCCATAAAGCATCTCAATTTCTTCTCATGACAGTCTCGCTGTTGTGGCCTCTCCCGTTGTGGAGCACAGGCTCCGGATGTGCAGGCTCAGCGGCCATGGCTCACGGGCCCAACCGCTCCACAGCATGTGGGATCCTCCCGGACCGGGGCACGAACCCGTGTCCCCTGCATCGGCAGGCGGACTCTCAACCACTGCACCACCAGGGAAGCCCTCATGACAGTCTTTTGAAATGGGCACAGAGGAGAATACTACGCGCAATTTCTAGTGAAATTAAAGCTTTGAGAGATAAATTCACATTTACAAGTTTGTACATTTACCAAGTGGAATAGTATTCTTCCTTCAGGGTACATATGCCACTATGTGACTTAAATAAACTTGTTTATTTCTTCTTTATTAAAACAATGAAGAAAAAGTTTTATATGGAGAAAAGTTCCTTGGATGAGAATGGATTTTTGGGTAGGAGGAAAAGGAACTATGACATTTTAAAAGAACACTTAATCTAAAGCAAACTTTTGCTATTTCTACCAGCAAGAGCAGCTTTGAGTTAAAGTAAATAAAGACAACATTTTACTTAGAGTAAGAACAAAAAGTATAGATTTTGGATTTCTCTGTGGACAGAAGTTTGTAGCTCTTGCAGAGATGACAGCTTGTCTTGGTAAAATGATACCTTTTGGCTAAGACAATGCACATCTATTTTCATGAAAAATTTAGCATAAAAATGTATGTCTCCCCAAATTTGAAACCACTTAAAAAATTGAGGAGGCAACAGGAATAGTAAGGAATTGTGGAAATAAAACTACATCAAAAATCTGACTGGTAACTGGCTTAAATACATACTCAGTCACTAGTAACTGTTCTTATGTGACTCAAAGCCAATTACTTCACCTCCAGGAATGTGAAATAAGTAACGCTGATTAGATGACCCCTAAGCTTTCAACCAATGCGCACATTCTATGGTTTTAACTCATGGAAAGTATTTATTGGGTCACTGAGAAAACATAGTTTGAATGTTCTTATTTGTTTTGCACTATCATTATTCTGAAGAAAAGTTTGTAATGAATCTTAATGCTTTCCAATTTGATGATTTCAAGCCTGTCTTTTAGAGAATTTTAGAAATCAAAGGATATGGGTATGACTTCCTTTTACATGAAAACTTTAGAATTTGATTAGAACAATTTGGAGATGATTATATTCTAATATTCACAGTTATGAAGCTTGGATATCTTCACTACAATTCCTTAGAAAGATATATGAAAATAAAGAAATATAATGATAGATATTAGGACTTAAACTAACAGAGAATTTAGCTTCAATACAGTTGCTACACCACTGAATCTTATTTAGCCACATATTCATCCTGAGTCGATAAAAAAGAGTGGGTACTTGCCTTGATGGAACACAACAAGCTGTCATGGAGGATATGAGATATCAGTGTAATTCCCATTGAGGACACACATAGCTATAGCTTCTCTTGGACAGTTTTTCAGTATTTTGCTCTGACTTCCTCAGCTGAACAGCTATATGCTAAAAACACAAGGATTCTAGAGGTGGTAGAGTTGTAGATGAATATTCTGAGCAGCTTTATTTCATGAAAAACTAGAAAGAGTATGAATGTCCATTAAGAAATGAATAGATAAACAAATTGTGATATATCTCCACAATGGCATACCACTCAAGAAGGAAAAAAAAAAAAGCAATGAACTATGATACACACAAGTCAAAATAATTATGCTGAATGAAAAAAACCTAGGCAAAAAAAAAAAAGACTACATATTATTTGATACCATTTATGTAAAACCACAAAATGTAAACTAGTCTAAATTTACAGAATTCAGATCAGTGAAAGCTTGGGTGTGGAGGGCTAGAGCAAGCGGGAGAAATTACAAAGAGGCAGGAGATAACTTTTAAGAGTAATACATATATATATTAATTTTGGTGATGGTTTCATGGATGTATAGAGATGTCGAAAGTTATCAAAGTACACTGTAAATATTGATACATGCTGTTTACTGTGTCAGTTATATCTCAATAAATCTGTTTTTAAAAACTCTGTGGGGCTTCCCTGGAGGTGCAGTGGTTGAGAGTCTGCCTGCCGATGCAGGGGACATGGGTTTGTGCCCCGGTCCGGGAAGATCCCACATACCGCGGAGCGGCTAGGCCCGTGGGCCATGGCCGCTGAGCCTGCGCGTCCGGAGCCTGTGCTCCGCAACGGGAGAGGCCACAACAGTGAGAGGCCCGCGTACCACAAAACAAAACAAAACAAAACAAACAAAAAACAGAACTCTGTGGAAGAATATGTTACCAAATAAGTTCCAAATATGTTCATGTAATCAATAGTTAAGGATATATATAGGGTTCACCCCTTTGGGGGAAAAATTTAGGGCAGAATTCCAATTTTTGCATTTATTTTTAGCATATACATTGCATGATACATTCAAGGTTTTAAATACACTCCTAAGTACAAACCAAAGAGCTGCATGCTATATGTAATATTCATTTTAATATTTGAACTTATTTTTATTGCGTTGAGATACACCATTCAAATTATTCAAACTGGTGCTACTGAGTAAGGATTTCAATACTACCATGTCCCATCTGGGGGGATTTAATAGACTATTAGGGAGCAAGTTGAGTGTTTCTTCTTAATTTAGGCTTCTCCACAGGCTCGTAGTTTGTACCCCATTTTTGCTCATTTTTATGCTCTGAATAAACCCTCATTTTTATCCCAGTCCCAGTAACTAGTGCCTTATTTTTGTGTTCTGTAATAAAGTACTCCCTTCTTTTATTACAAAAGCCACATCTTGCAGAAGACCAGACCATCTGACACTTTTAAGAGGATAGCTTCCTTTCTCTGAACCACCACACACTAACCAGCTACCTCCCCCCAGCTTTATTGAAATATAATTGACAAATAAAATTGTATAAATTCAACATGTACAAATGATGATTTAATGTATAATTGTGAAATGATTACCATGGTAAAGTTAGTTAACACATCCATCACCTCACATAGTTACCCTTTTTGTATGTGTTTGGTGAGAGCATTTAAGATCTACTCTCTTAGTAAATTTCAAATATAAAATACAGTATCGTTAACTATAGTCACCATACATTATATTAGATCCTGAAAATTTATGCACCTTATAACTGAAGATTTATATCCTTTGGCCAACATCTCCCATTTCCTCCCACTCTCAGCCCTTGGCAACCACCATTCTACTCTCTGTCTCTATGAGTTCAACTTTTTTAGATTCCACATGTAAATGAGATCATACAGTGTTTGTCTTTTCTTTGTCTGACATGTCATATAGCATAATGCTCTCAAGGTTCATCCATATTGTTGCAAATGGCAGAATTTACTTCTTTTCTATGAATAAATTATAGATGATAGATAGATGATAGAAAGAAACATGGATATCTATATCTATATCTGTATCTATATATATATCCCCACATTTTCTTTATCCGTTCATGTGCTGATGGATACTTAAGTTGTTTCCATATCTTGGCTATTGTGAATAATGCTGCAATGAACATGAGGGTACAAATATCTGCTTGAGATACTCATTTTATTTCCTTCAGATATATACCCAAAGTGGAATTACTGGATCATATACAAGTCAACTACCTTTAAGTTTGCTGTCCCTTGGTTGTTTTGGAGTCCCACATGTGTTTTCACTCTCTGCAGGGTCGGTGTCTAGTCTTTGACCATTACTGCTTCTTCTACAGAGCTTTCTGGTCTCAGGGTCTGGTCTACCACGCTGGTGATTAAGCCCCAATTTTGCTAATATAAGGAATGTAAATAATAATGTAGTATAGTTTCCTATTTGCAAAGCAGAATTTTCTAACAAGATTTTACAGGATTGTGTGGAAAAGGCAATATATCTCTTGCCAGGCATTGCCTTAATCCCAGACTAAATGACTTGAAAATATGCCTGTTCCCGATATTGATTAAGTACCATATTTTCAGAGTAACTCAGAGAGTTCCAGTGAGCATTAAATGGAACAATGTAAAAGGAGGTGATGTTTTATTTTTTCTGACTTTTTCTGATATCATATACTCCACTTAGCTTCCACTTCTTCAGAATCTTCTAACCGGAAGATTATGGAAGATATGGACTGCCTACCTGTGAGCATGACTCCTGGCTAGCAAAAAATTTAGGAAAATCTTACTGAACTAAAACTTTGATTTAGTAAGTATTCAGATCCTAAGCTTCATGGTCCCTCAAAATCCTCTGTTCCCTTCATTCACTCTTTCAGTTTCTTGAGATCTCTGGTCTTTGTCTATCTACCATGCACTGCCATCTCTCTCTGTGAAGCTGATATGCCAGCTGACATTCTGATTCACCCACAGCCAAGTGCTATCCAGGGGTGCTCCTAAAATATTGAATTGCTATGTAATTTCTTGTCTCAGAGCTATCGAATCATCGCTTTGCTTTGGAGTGCCAGTCCAAACCTCAGACCCCTGAATTTGAAATCTGTAACACCCAAAGGGTGACCTTGCAGAAAACACTACTTATCGAACACTGTAAAATAAATCTCAGAGAACTGACCCAGAAATGAACACCAAGAATACAGTTTCTAGAGTCAAACCTGAACTATGGAAATTTAGTTTCAGGACTTACTGATGTAATATAGAAACTGAGACTCAGAAGAGATGTTCTGTATCTAGATCAGTGGTTCTGAATTCTGGCGACATAGAAGAATTACACGCAGAGCATCTTTACTAGGCTGATGCCTAGGCTCTGCCCCTGACCAACTGAAACAGAATCACGAGGGATCATTACATAGTATTTGTAGTCTTAAAAATCTCCCCATTCTTCCTGAATTGAGAATGACAGATCTATAGTAAGATCCACCTACTAACATACTAATAAGGTATAAAGAAATGAAAAATGAAAGAATATTCAGTTGCCACTATTCAAGTATGAATACACTGTATCTTCAGCAATGCTTCTTTCCTGAATTCCTGATCATTCTTCCTCATGTTGAAGTAGATTGGATACCTACGAACTCCCTTCTTCATTAAAGGCTAACAATTTGTTTTCTTTCCCCTGATTTCAGTCCTTGCCTCTCTTAAGTTTACTAAAGCCAAAGAAAGTGGATTCTTTCTAATCTAAGTGAGCTTCTAATCAGAGTTCATCCTCATTCCTAAACCTCATTACTAAAATTGCCACTCTAGAAAGGGGAAGAAAGTGAGAGAGAACTAGGCAAGAGAACAAGAGAGGGAGAGGAAGAGAGAATTAAACTGAGACGGGGGGACCTGTATACCTTCTCTCTTTTCCTCAAAAGCCTGGCATATAGTCATGTACCATGTGTTCTTCATTTGTGACAGATCAACTCACTTTAGGAGATCTGAGTGAAGTGAGAGTAGGTGGCCAAAAAGAACCATCCAAATGTGAATGTATTTACCTTTTCCCAATACTTTAATTTTTAACTGACATTTATAAGGTCAAAAAAGTACTTCATATGGCATAAGATTCAATTCACTAATCTCTAAGTGGCATTTACCAGACCTATGATGACAAACATACCTGCTCTCAAGTTTCAAAGTTCCTTTGTCTCTCACTGTTGCTACATGACTTTGTGTCATTCTTTACTGGAAAGCCTAAGCCATTCAGTATGAGTTCCTCGGACTTCCTGCTTCTTCCTCTCAGGCTTATTTAGTCTCTCTTTTTTTTACTTTTTCATTCTCTTTCCAGTGTTCATATATGTTTGATTCTAGTCTTTCCCTCATCTGCCACAACCCTAATAACCTCTTCTTTCAATTTTCACTCTCTGTTGCTTTCTTATGTTTTAGTTATGAGGGCATTGAAGTTCTATTTGACCTAATTTGAATTTATTAGATCAATATGAGTGACGGTGTTATGAACACTCAACTTGTAAACACTAGGATGTTGCGACAAGCCACTAAAAGGCCTGTGTGTCCAGGATTTAGTGAACTTAATTCTCAGAATGGGACTTGAAACTGAAAATAATGTAACTGGTAGCCCTGAAAATTTGTATGATTCCCTGAGAGAAAAGACAACATAAGGTAGATTGAAAAAGCTTGCATCTCTCTAATCCCTCCACCAACTTTGAGCATTCAGATAAAATAATGGGAAAAAAAAAAAAAATAATGGGTACATTAGTTAAAGAAATAATAGTGAAATGGACAGCACACACACACCTGCCACTGTCCTGTCCCAAAGGTGTGCTGTCAGAAGCATTCAACAAAAATGGAAAAAATGGTAGAGGGATGGGAGCAGTGTCAAGCACTCATGTGGAGGGGAGGAGAGCAACCACATGGAGTAACTATAAGAACATCCTGGTAGATGTGCAGGATTAAATAAAATCATCTATGAAATGCAGGTTCCATTTGTAATAGGATATTAATGCCTAAGAGTTAGAAAATAGATTCTAGGTCAGATAAAGGAATCAGAAACAATCTATGTTCATCTTTCTCTATCTCCCCACCAGGAGTATAGCATAAGTTTAGCACCCAATACCAGACATTAAAAATGGAAAAGAAGCCTATGTCTTAGGTGTAGTGGTAGTGGTGGTAGCAGTAATTACTAAAATTTATTGAGTGCTTCCTATATGCTCAGCACTGTTCAAAATGCTTTCAATGAAATCACTCTTTGAACTCCAGCTATCTTATGAGTAGGTACCATTAACTCCACGTTACAGATAAGGAAACTGATGGACAGAGTAGTTTAATAGTTGGCCCATATTTCCACAGCTAGCAAGTAGATTTAGAATTTGGTCATAGACCATCTGCCCTAGAATGTGGGCATATAACCACTGCCCATGCCCCCATTGTTCCCAGGCCTCATTTCTGGTCAGAATTCTCTGTAGATCAGAGATGTAGACATTCTTGTGTTGGGATTACTGCAGCTGACCATGTGGGTTGTGTTAGAGGCACACATGACCATGCACATGATGTGGGAGAATCAAATGAGAGCTGGATCTCAGTGAAGACCTGAACAGTGAGGATGTTTCAACAGCAGCATCCTTACCTCAGGGCGAGGTTCACGTCTCTTCAAGGTTCTATTTGTCTGCATTAGAGGAGGGAAGCTTCTTGCTTCACTGTTTTTCCTAAAGGTATTAAAGCAGAAATGGTTGGCTTATTTCCCATTACTTATTTTTCTCTAAAGACTCAGAAAATTAGTTATTGACTTAACTACTGTAATTTGCTTAAAGTGAAAATGATTAATAAACATTTAAGATTCCACCAGATTTTATTTTCCGTCCACTGAGAAGCTTTTCTCTAAATGAGATTTCAGAATTTTAAATTCTTAACCAAATTATGCAGTGAAATAGGTATTGCTTATTCCCTTGAAAATATGCACTCACTAATAGTATTCTGGTAAAATACCTGAGATGTTAACAAACCTAGGTGGCTTATCATTATTTAAAAATTATTCTGAACATCATTAATTTCATTTTTCTTAATATATTCTCTATTATAGTAAGATACAAATATATACAGCTTCTTTCTGTTCTTACTGAGTGACAGCCATCAAAAGGATCATCCATTAAAAACAGAAGAGATGTTAAAAAAACAAAATAAAATAAAACAGCAGATATGTGATTAAACATATCTCAGAGTTATTTCACAAGCACCCACAATTACATAAACTAAAATAAGAAAAGAAGTTTTGAGTCATTCTACTGACTAATATTTTACAATCTCATTTAATCTAATCACAAATTAAATACCTTTAGTGAAATCTTATTAAATGAATTGCTCTTTTGTAAAATTATACATGTCTAATTGCTATAACCTCTAGAAAATATTTTCTGCGTTCTAAGTACATCAGATAGATATCAAGCACTTCCATCTTAGCTTCAAATTAGTTTTAAAAGGAGGAAATTAAAAATAAGTTTGTCTTATTGAAATTAAAATGAAATAGAAATACATTACCTCATTATAATTCATAATAAAATTATGAATTATGAAATTATTTATCTCACTAACAAGTTGCAGGAGTAGTAACTATGATTATTCTATTTCATGATTTAAAACATGAAATATTTTCAAGGTTTACTGAAGACTTTAAAATCTCAATCTATGAGGAGTGTAGGTGATTATATTTTGGATACATTTCTAAAAATTAATTTCTCTCTCTTAAAGGTAAGTTTTTAAACCCATTTATGTCTTTAGGTTAATTAACTCACATGATATTGCTGATATTTGACATTTTATGACCCATAAAACATCACTTTTATATGACTCAATGTAACATATATGACTGAAATGCTTACTATTATTTATGCCAATATTTTAAGGTCTAATTTTGTGATTCTTTCCTATATCCTTAATTTTCTCTTCTGCTACACTGCCTATTTTTTCCTTTGATTTTTTTTCACTTCTCTCAATTCTTCTAATAGCTACATAAAAGAGTTTTTAATACAATAGCACGTTACATTTATTGATCCATTTAAGATTCTACATAATCTTCTAATTAAGAATTATTATTATCTCCATTTAACAGATGAGAAAACTGAAGTAAGGAGGGATTAAGTATCTGCCTGATTCATACAGCCATTAAATTGTGGAGTCATGTACACCCGTAGTCTAGCTCCATAACCTGTTCATTATCATTCCACTCTGTTGATTTCCCTTTTTAAGATACTTCTCTGAACTATGATGCCGCCTCAATTTGTCATTAATATCAGGAATCTAATATTCTTTTTGCTCGGATCAATATTTTAATTTCTTCTCTGACATTTTTTCATTCATTTATTTACTCTTTTTTGGAGTCAGATTTTCACATGCAGTTTTCTATACCACCTGGCCTTGACTTTAGATATATGGTGTACATTATATCTATATGGGCCTCCTTCCTGTTTGCACTGTTTATTGCAGTAGGGAAGAAATCTGCCACATTAGGTAAACTATAAATCCATGAAATGCCATGCAAGTTTTCTTTTTTGGAATCAGCAATGTTTGTTCTTGGAGGGTCCACCTCAGCTAATTAATTTCCAAATGGTTAAAAGCATCTCTCCTGCAACTCTTTATTTCTAGAACTAACCTTTCCAAAGGTCAGTGTATAAATGAGATTCTGTCACGATTTCTTCTGATTTTTCATAGTCTACATCATTTTCTCAGGAACGGCTGTTGATGATGAACCTTGTTAAATTGCTTCAGTTTTCTAGATATCTATTGTGACTATATTTCCAAGAGTAATCAAATATTTTTTGCTATTTTTCAGATTTCTTGTGATTACTTTAGCTGTCTTCTAGAAGGAGGTGGTATGATAGTTGTCATCCTTTTGATAAATGCAGAAATAATGGCCTGAACATGTAGTATTCCCAGAACATAACCCTCTTATTTCTCTACATTTTGTAAAAGGAACTTGGATACTCCTGTTTCCAAGATTGTTTGATTTAGCCGGATGTGAACCATTAAGCTCGAAGTCACCAATTACCTTTCCATATAAATTTACCCAGACTATTTATCCCTCATGCCCCAGTAATCTCTTAATCATAGTTATTCTCATACCTATATCATTTTATTTGGATGGCACAGTTAAATTCCCTAGGGGTTTTTGGGGTTGTTGTATAAAAAAAAAATGCTCATAGACCTTTACTATATAAAGGTTAGAATAATGTCAGTGACAACTATTTAGGTAAGCCTTCAGTTCTTAAAACATGATATACTTATCCTATTTTCCTGAAGCTAAGAGAGGTAAACAGAAATAATATGGCTGATTATCTAATACGAATTTTTGTTAACAACAATATCTGTATTTATGAAATATAAATACCTACTATACTAACTGCTTTTTAGTAGATATTTTGTAGTTAGTTTTGCATTAAACTTTCTCAACAACACTAAGACATAAGTTCCATATTTTTCCCCATTTTTCTGATGAAGTTGAATAAAGCAGTTTGGGTTTGGTAGGTGCAAACTATTACATTTAGAATGGGTAAACAACAAGGTCCTAAATGTATAGCACAGGGAACTAGATTCAGTACCCTGTGATAAACCATAATGGAAAAGAGTACAAAAAAAAGAATGTATATATGTGTATAACTGAGTCACTTTTCTGTATAGCAGAGATTGGCACAGCACTGTAAATCAACTATACTTCAATGAATGAAAAAAAAAGCTAATAGAGGAGAGGTCTTAGTAGAAGCACGTTGATCCCAGGCTCTCTGATTCCAAAGTTCATGATCATGTGTTCTCCCCATGAATCCATTTGGTTAAGAGATAACATAAGCCCAGATATTTTGTTTCATAATACATGGCTCTTCCTACTCTATCAACTGTTAAATAAATGTTGTTTACGGAAATAATAAGAAAGTGATGTTTGCCTAGGACACTAAGCATAAACATTATAGTCATTTAGATATAGGGCAAAAGGCAAGTGCTTTAGAGTAGAATTAGCCTACATTCATTTTGGCTCCAGTAATGTGCTATGCATTCTTGGGCAACCTCTCTGAGCCTCCACTACATCATGTGCACAATGGAGCATAAGGCTGCTTCTCCAAATCCTAAGTTGTTTTTTATAAATATAAAATTCCTGGCAAAATTCCTGGCACATAGTAGGTACGCAATTTAAGACAATTTAACGCACCTATTACTTAGCAGGTATAAATGTGTTAGTTATCTTAATATGAGCCCAGACTGAAAATCTCCACTCACAGTAGCACTTAGCACCCTAATTCTATTTGCATACTATTAAGAAATTATAATTTAAGTGATAATTAGTGTAAAGACAAGTAAAATTTTGCTAATGGAAATAAGTCAAGAATGGCAAAGATATTTACAACAGAAAAAAGTCCTGTAGGGAAAGTAACTAAACAAGATTTCCACTTAAGTACTTTAATTAGTTGTGTCATCGATGCAACAATTTTACTACATTACCAATATGTGTATTTATGTGTAATATTAGTATGTGTATATATAATAACTTATGAAAACTTTTTAGAAGTTTATCAGTATAGCAGATGATTGTGAACTTAAACAGGAACAGGAACTTTTTTGATCAGATATCTTCAATACATAACCTTCAGCATATACTCCTGACTGGATTCAACAATAAGCTATCTGGGAAACTTGCCTGCTTTCTCTTTTTAACATTAAAATGCAGAGAAATAGAATGAAAAGAGCACAGGCAATAGTTCTCAATCTTAGCTTTTGTTAAAACCATCTGGGCAGCTTTTAAAGCATGCATTTGGAGCTCCTACTGCAAACATATTGAATGAGTATTCCCAGGTATGTAGTCCAGCATCTTAATTTCTTTTATGTTCCAAATGTGTTTCTTATGTGTAGCCAGGAATGGGAACTCCTGAATGAAGGTGTTGAAACAGAACATTCTGTGATTCAGTCCTAGGTCTATCATTTCTATGTAGCATAGTACATTTGAAAATTAATAGTATTAACTCCTGATTCAAAGAGTTGCTATGAAAATTGGACATAAATGTACCTGGATCATATGATACAAATAAAGATATCATTCTCTCTTGATTAACAGTGGTGAAAGTACTTCTTGGTTCTGGGCCCTAAGGAAATCAGTTGGCATGTCTGACAAGATAGACCCTTTACTCTTTTTAGTCTGTCACCCAATAGAACTCTGCAATACTTTTATGTGTATTTGCTCCCAGTAAAGAATAGGCAGTTGTTGAGATTTCATCTTCCAATGCAGGGGTTGTGGGTTCAATCCCTGGTAGGGGAGCTAAGATCCCACATGCCTCATGGCCAAAAAACCAAAACATAAAACAGAAGCAGATTGGTTCAAGATGGCAGAGTAGAAGGACATGCTCTCACTCCCGCTAGCAAGAGCGCCAGAATCACAACTAACTGCTGAACAATCACTGACAGGAAGACACTGGAACTCACCAAAGAAGATACCCCACGTCCAAAGACAAAGGAGAAGCCACAATGAGACGGTAGGAGGAGTGCAATCCCAATAAAATCAAATCCCATAACCGCTGGGTGGGTGACTCACAAACTGGAGAACAATTATACCACACAAGTCCACCCACTGGAGTGAAGGTTCTGAGCCCCACATAAGGCTTCCCAACCTGGGGGTCCAGGAAAGGGAGGAGGAATTCCTAGAGAATCAGACTTTGAAGGCTAGTGGGATTTGATTGCTGGACTTTGACAGGACTGTTGGAAAAAGAGACTCCACTCTTGGAGGGCACACACAAAGTGGTGTGCGCATCGGGACCCAGGGGAAGGAGCAGTGACCCCAGGGGAGACTGAAACAGACCTACCTGCTAGTGTTAGAGGGTCTCCTGCAGAGGCAGGGGTGGCTGTGTCTCACTGAGAGGACAAGGACACTGGCAGCAGAAGTTCTGGGAAGTAATCCTTGGCGTGAGTCCTCCCAGAGCCTGCCATTAGCCCCACCAAAGAGCCCAGGAAGCCTCCAGTGTTGGGTCGCCTCAGGCCAAACAACCAACAGGGAGGGAACCCAGCCCCACCCATCAGCAAACAAGCAGATTAAAGTTTTACTGAGCTCTGCCCACAAGAGCAACAGCCAGCTCTACCCACCACTAGTCCCTCCCATCAGGAAACTTGCACAAACATCTCAGATAGCCTCATCCACCAGAAGGCATACAGCAGAAGCAAGAAGAACTACAGTCCTGCAACCTGTGGAACAAAAAACACATTCATAGAAAGATGGACAAGATGAAAAGACAGAGGGCTATGTACCAGATGAAGGAACAAGATAAAACCCCAGAAAAACAACTAAATGAAGTGAAGATAGGAAACCTTCCAGAAAAAGAATTCAGAATAATGATAGTGAAGATGATCCAGGACCTCGGAAAAAGAATGGAGGCAAACATCGAGGACATGAAAGAAATGTTTAACAAAGACCTAGAAGAATTAAAGAACAAACAAACAGAGATGAACAATACAATAACTGAAATGAAAAATACACTAGAAGGAATCAATAGCAGAATAACTGAGGCAGAAGAACAGATAAGTGACCTGGAAGACAGAATGGTGGAATTCACAGCTGAGGAACAGAATAAAGAAAAAAGAATGAAAAGAAGTGAAGACAGCCTAAGAGACCTCTGGGACAACATTAAATGCACCAACATTCGCATTATAGTGGTCCCAGAAGGAGAAGAGAGAGAGAAACAACCCAATAAAATACATGAAGAGATTATAGTCGAAAACTTCCCTAACATGGGAAAGGAAATAGCCACCCAAGTCCAGGAAGCACAGAGAATCCCATACTGGATAAACCCAAGGAAAAACACACTGAGACACATAGTAATCAAACTGGCAAAAATTAAAGACAAAGAAAACTTATTGAAAGCAGCAAGGGAAAAATGACAAATAGCATACAAGGGAACTCCCATAAGGTTAACAGCTGATTTCTCAGCAGAAACTCTACAAGGCAGAAGGGAGTGGCATGACATATTTAAAGTGATGAAAGGGAAGAACCTACAACCAAGATTAATCTATCAGCAAGG
This sequence comes from Orcinus orca, assembly GCF_937001465.1. Taxonomy (NCBI): domain Eukaryota; kingdom Metazoa; phylum Chordata; class Mammalia; order Artiodactyla; family Delphinidae; genus Orcinus; species Orcinus orca. Next base: position 47,587,214 of record NC_064569.1, on the reverse strand, counting down.
ATCTCATTCAGATTCTATGGAGAAATCAAAAGCTTTAGAGACAAGCAAAAGCTAAGAGAATTCGGCACCACCAAACAAGCTCTAAAACAAATGCTAAAGGAACTTCTCTAAGTGGGAAACACAAGAGAAGAAAAGGACCTACAAACACAAACCCAAAACAATTAAAAAAATGGTCATAGGGACATACATATCAATAATTACCTTAAACGTGAATGGATTAAGTGCTCCAACCAAAAGACACAGGCTTGCTGAATGGATAGAAAAACAAGACCCATATATATGCTGTCTATAAGAGACACACTTCAGATCTAGGGACACATACAGACTGAAAGTGAGGGGATGGAAAAAGATATTCCATGTAAATGGAGATCAAAAGAAAGCTGGAGTAGCAATACTCATATCAGAGAAAATAGACTTTAAAATAAAGAATGTTGCAAAAGACAAGGAAGGACACTACATAATGATCCAGGGATCAATCCAAGAAGAAGATATAACAATTATAAATATATATGCTCCCAACATAGGAGCACCTCAATACATAAGGCAACTGCTAACAGCTATAAAAGAGGAAATTGACAGTAACACAATAATAGTGGGGGACTTTAACAACTCACACCAATGGACAGATCATCCAGACAGAAAATTAATAAGGAAACAGAAGCTTTAAATGACACAATAGACCAGATAGATTTAATTGATATTTATAGTACATTCCACCCAAAAACAGCAGATTACACTTTCTTCTGAAGTGCTCATGGAACATTCTCCAGAATAGTCACATCTTGGGTCACAAATCAAGCCTCAGTAAATTTAAGAAAATTGAAATATCAAGCATCGTTTCTGACCACTACGCTATGAGATTAGAAATCAATTACAGGGAAAAAAACATAAAAAACACAAACATATGGAGGCTAAACAATATGTTACTAAATAACCAAGAGATCACTGAAGAAATCAAAGAGGAAATCAAAAAATACCTAGAGGCAAATGACAATGAAAACACAACAATCCAACACCTACGGGATGCAGCAAAAGCAGTTCTAAGGGGGAAGTTTATAGCAATACAAGCCTACCTGAAGAAAGAAGAAAAATCTCAGATAAACAGTCTAACCTTACACCTAAAGGAACTAGAGAATGAAGAACAAACAAAACCCAAAGTTAGCAGAAGGAAAGAAATCATAAAGATCAGAGCAGAAATAAATGAAATAGAAACAAAGAAAACAATAGCAAAAATCAATAAAACTAAAACCTGGTTCTTTGAGAAGATAAACAGAATTGATAAACCATTAGCCAGACTCATCAAGAAAAAGAAGGAGGGCTTCCCTGGTGGTGCAGTGGTTGAGAGTCCACATGCTGATGCAGGGGACACGGGTTCGTGCCCCAGTCCGGGAAGATCCCACGTGCCGTGGAGCAGCTGGGCCCGTGAGCCGTGGCCACTGAGCCTGTGCATCCAGAGCCCGTGCTCTGCAATGGGAGAGGCCACAACAGTGAGAGGCCCGTGTACCGCAAAAAAAAAAAAAAAAAAAAAAAAAAAAAAAGAAAGAGGGAGAGGACTTAAATCAATTAAATTAGAAATGAAAAAGGAGAAGTTACAACAGATACCGCAGAAATACAAAACATCCTAAGAGATGACTACAAGCAACTCTATGCCAATAAAATGGACAGCCTGGAAGAAATGGACAAATTCTTAGAAAGGTATAACCTTCCAAGACTGAACCAGGAAGAAATAGAAAATATTAACAGACCAATCACAAGTAATGAAATTGAAGCTGTGATTAAAAATCTTCCAACAAAAGCCCAGGACCAGATGGCTTCACAGGTGAATTCTATTATTTAGAGAAGAGCTAACACCCATCCTTCTCAAACTCTTCCAAAAAACTGCAGAGGAAGGAACATTCCTAAATTCATTCTATGAGGCCACCATCACCTTGCTACCAAAACCAGACAAAGATACTACAAAAAAAGAAAATTACAGACCAATATCACTGATGAATATAGATGCAAAAATCCTCAACAAAATACTAGCAAACAGAATCCAACAACACATTAAAAGGATCATACACCATGATCAAGTGGGATTTATCCCAGGGATGCAAGGATTCTTCAATATACGCAAATCAGTCAATGTGATACACCATATTAACAAATTGAAGAAAAAAAACCATATGATCATCTCAATAGATGCAGAAAAAGCTTTTGACAAAATTCAACACCCATTTGTGATAAAAACTCTCCAGAAAGAGGGCATAGAGGTAACCTACCTCAACATAATAAAGGCCATATATGGCAAACCCACAGCAAACATCATTCTCAATGGTGAAAAACTGAAAGCATTTCCTCTAAGATCAGGAAGAAGACAAGGATGTCCACTCTCACAACTATTATTCAACATAGTTTTGGAAGTCCTAGCCCCAGCAATCAGAGAAGAAAAAGAAATAAAAGGAATACAAATCGGAAAAGAAGTATTCCAATGTCACTGTTTGCATTTGACATAATACTATACATAGAGAATCCTAAAGATGCCATCAGAAAACTGCTAGAGCTAATCAATGAATTTGGCAAAGTTGCAGGATACAAAATTAATGCACAGAAATCTCTTGCATTCCTATACACTAATGATGAAAAATCTGAAAGAGAAATTAAGGAAACACTCCCATTTACCACTGCAACAAAAAGAATAAAATACCTAGGAATAAACCTACCTAGGGAGACAAAAGACCTGTATGCAGAAAACTATAAGACACTGATGAAAGAAATTAAAGATGATACCAACAGTTGGAGAGATATACCATGTTCTTGGATTGGAATAATCAATATTGTGAAAATGACTATACTACCCAAAGCAATCTACATATTCAATGCAATCCCTATCAAATTACCAATGGCATTTTTTACAGAACTAGAACAAAAAAATCTTAAAATTCGTATGGAGACACAAAAGACCCTGAGTAGCCAAAGCAGTTTTGAGGGGAAAAAATGGAGCTGGAGGAATCAGACTCCCTGACTTCAGACTATACTACAAAGCTACAGTAAGCAAGACAACATGGTACTGGCATAAAAACAGAAATATAGATCAATGGAACAGGATAGAAAGCCCAGAGATAAACCCACGCACCTATGGTCAACTAATCTATGACAAAAGAGGCAAGGATATACAATGGAGAAAAGACAGTCTCTTCAATAAGTGGTGCTGGGAAAACTGGACAGCTACATGTAAAAGAATGAAATTAGAATACTTCCTTACACCATACACAAAAATAAACTCAAAATGGATTAGAGATCTAAATGTAAGACTGAACACTATAAAACTCTTAGAGGAAAACATAGGAAGAACACTCGCTGACATAAATCACAGCAAGACCTTTTTTGATCCACCTCCTCGAGTAATGGAAATAAAAACAAAAATAAACAAGTGGGACCTAATGAAACTTAAAAGCTTTTGCACAGCAAAGGAAACTGGAAACAAGATGAAAAGGCAACCCTCAGAATGGGAGAAAACATTTGCAAGCGAATCAATGGACGAAAGATTAATCTCCAAAATATATAAACAGCTCATTAAGCTCAATATTAAAAAGACAAACAACCCAATCCAAAAATGGGCAGAAGACCTAAATAGGCATTTCTCCAAAGAAGACATACAGATGGCCAAGAAGCACATGAAAAGCTACTCAACATCACTAATTATTAGAGAAATGCAAATGAAAACTACAATGAGGTATCACCTCATACCAGTTAGGATGGGCAGCATCAGAAAATCTATAAACAACCAATGCTGGAGCGGGTGTGGAGGAATGGGAACCCTGTTGCACTGTTGGTGGGAATGTATATTGATACAGCCACTATGGAGAACAGTATGGAGGTTCCTTAAAACACTGAAAATAGAGTTACCATATGACCCAGCAATCCCACTACTGGGCATATACCCTGAGAAAACCATTATACAAAAAGACACATTGCATCCCCGTGTTCGTTGCAGCAGTATTTACAATAGCCAGAACATGGAAGTAACCTAAATGCCCATTGACAGATGAATGGATAAAGAAGATGTGGTACATATATACAATGGAATGTTACTCAGCCATAAAAAGGAACAAAGTTGGGTCATTTGTAGAGACGTGGATGAATCTAGAGACTGTCATACAGAGTGAAGTAAGTCAGAAAGAGAAAAACAAATGTATATTAATGCATGTATATGGAACCTAGAAAAATGGTACAGATGAACTTTTTTGCAGGACAGAAATTGAGACACAGATGTAGAGAACAAATGTATGGACACCAAGACGGGAAAGCGGTGGGGGGGGGTGGTGGTGGTGGTGTGATTAATTGGGAGATTGGGATTGACATGTATACAGTAATATGTATAAAATGTATAACTAATAAGAACCTGCTGTATAAAAAAATAAAATTAAATTTAAAAAAACCCCAACAGAAGCAATATTGTAACAAATTCAATAAGCACTTTAAAAATGGTCCACATCAAAAAAATCTTAAAAAAAAAAGAATAGGCAGTGGTCTGATAGTGATAGAAGGTAAAAAATAATCACATTTATTGGGCACAGTTCCATAATTATTTCTTACCACAAGTTGTGGAATCATCCTGCTATAATAATTTCATGATTCCTCACCTCTGATTCCTCTCTGGCTCATTCAGCCACCAAGATTTTACTAGCCAATGAAGAAACAGCATGAACGAGATCATACCATGCTTTTTCAATTCAGAGGAAGAGTATATTGCAGAACTCTTTAGTTGCAGAATTGTTTAGTTTCAGGTTTCTAGATAGCAAATTAATTCTTGTTTGATTAAGGAGTTCAATAAATGGAGCCATGCACTGGTCTGGTTAAAGATTTTCAGAAATGAACAGATTCTGTTCTTTAGAGAATTAGTATTTATATTTTTCCCTAAGTATGGAGATTGAAATACATCAAAAGCATGTATTCCAAAGGAATATTCCAATAGAAAACTATGGCTAATGGGATGTTTATAACAATATTATGGTAAAATACTAGAAAAAATTCAACAACAGAGGATTGGTTGATTAAATCACAGTATGACTCAATGACTATTTAACTCTTTGGATGGAAATTGCTTCTTGCTAACCCCACAATGGTGACACTCTCAGAGAACCCAGGTAACACATGACACTTCACCTCTACTCCTTGCCATGCTTTATTGTGGTATATTGCCTAGATGGTCATACCATTTCTTTTAGGACTGAAGCATTCATTCCTTCGGCTGCTGGGAGTACTGGTTGCTAATTGCTCTCTGACAAGTCCCACCCCGAGGACTGTTTACCAAATGTTAGGTATGGTGGTGCCAAAGCTGGCTCTCTTGCGTCAATCCAAAACAACTCTGAAGGGTTATCTTAGCTCCAGTATTCCCTCTAGGATTCACTGAAGCCTTCTTTGCAGCCCAGATTCCCTCTCTGCCTACTCAGCTCCCCACAGATATCGTCCAAGAGCATTTCCCAAATCACATTTCCTGATTGCAAATCTCTCTCTCAGACTCTGCTACTCAGGGAACAAGATTGCCAACTTGCCTGCAGTGGACACCTCGTCAGCTGTACTGATGCAACTCTCTCTCCTCCAGTTTTGGGATTCACTTACTGGAACTTGGAAATCATAGCTTAAATATTTTTTCATATTAAAAAATATATACGTATCTCCATACTTATAGCTTTACTTGTACTTTCATTTTCTAATAAATCAAATTTGAATTTAAACTATATAGAACCAATAATTTAGGAAGATCATTAAGTAGAAACAAAAACGGGTTTATCTTAGTTTTATCCCTAGTCAAGTTGATGCCCTAAAATCAGTTTAGCTAGTCTATTTTAATGAGCTCTTAATCGGTCTTTCTGCCCCAATTATTTCTTCTCTCCAATCAATCTAATGCAGTGCTAAGATAGTAATAGTCATTTAATATACACCACAAAACTTGTCAGCTCAAAAACTGCAGTAATTCTAGTTATTATTTTAAAATGTATATCTCAGAAATAACAAAAACAAAAAACAAAAAAAGAACTTGCAGTCGTCCCAAATTGCCCCAGGAGTGAAAAATAAACTCTATATTATTCAACAATCTGGCCCCAACCTAACTTTTCTAACCTCATATACATTTTGGTCTATTTTTTTGTTTCTTGCTAATCTTCATTTTCCTCACTTCTAATTTCATGCTTTTTGTTTTTCTACAATTTCTTTTCCCTATCCCCAAAGAGGTAACCTATCTATTAGAATGCAGGTCAAATGACACTGGCTTTTGTAGTCTTACTATAACTCCCTGGCCAGAGTAAACTTTTGCTTATTTCAAGTACCACATTTTATATTTGTACCTCTTTCATCAGCTATCACGTTCTTCCTTATATCAAGACAATAGAGATAAGGAAATTCCCTGACAGTCCAGTGGTTAGGACTCTGTGCTTTCACTGCCGTGGCCTGGGGTCAGGCCCCGGTGTGGGACCTAAGATCCCACAAGCCTCGCAGCACAGCCAGAAATAAAGACAACACAGATAATGCTTATTTATCTCTGCATCTGTCACTGTGCCTTCTTATAAAAAGTGCTCAAAAATATTTTTTAAATAAATCATAGAAAATGAGAAGTTGGAAGACACCATAGCATACTTGACACACAATTTTTTTTTATATCACTGAAACACCCTTGACAAATTTAGAACTGTTTCACTGAGTCAACACTTACTGTTTATTCTTATTAACAAAAACTGCTTTTTACTTGCTGACTAAACCTTATGTCCTGGTTATAACCCATTAGTATCATGTTTGCTTCAATACACTGCAGCAATCATCTACAAGAATACAGTCCTAGCAATTCCTACTGCCCATGTCTTATACCATGTACACAGATGCAGGCCTGAGGTGTCATTTTGCTGATGGTAAAACAAATCAATCAGAATAATTTCTGTGTTTGGAGTTTACGTTGGTGTATCAACAATCCAACTGCAATTGAGCCAGATTATGAAACATCCAGTTGCTGACAGAGTATGTTATACCTTCAAAAACTCAAAGAGATTTACATCTAACAAATTATATATTTCAATTTTCTAAAGGAAATGGGAAAGATTTTTTCTCAGTTGCTGTTCCTGTAAAACTGCAGAAACAAGGAGAAAAAAGGTGAGCTTCAGCATTTTTGGCTTATTTGTCAGTTGAAAGTATCAGTATTAGTATTAGTATTAGTACTAGTATTACCTGCTTAAGGAATCTCTTAGCATCCTTCTGGCATCAACTTAGATTATTTTTCCATGATGGGGTAGCTGAGAGGGAGATAGAGTGTTTAAATTTTAAAAGGGTAATATCAGGTAAGTTTACCTTCAAATATAAAGACATTCTTTACATTAAATTTATAAATGGGAATAGTTTATTGTGAGCCAAGCATGGTCCTAACATTTTTCCATGTTTATCATACTTAAGCTTCACAGTTACCTTGTAAAATAGGATAGGTATATATGCCCAGGTTAATACTATCCACTAGCATGGAGCACAGCTAAACTTTATGCTCAGCAAATGTATTCCAGGGCACACATACTTAACCTTTATGCAATACCATCTTTTTAAAAATTTTATATAGTTGATTTACAATGTTGTGTTAGTTCAGGTGTACAGTAAAGTGATTCAGTTATACATATATATAAATACGTGTTCCTTTCTTACATTCTCTTACATTATAGGTTATTACAAGATAACGAGTTATACAGTAGGTCCTTGTTATCTATTTTATATATAGCAGTGTGTATATTTTAATCCCAAACTCCTAATTTATCCTTCTCTCCCCCTCCCCTTTGGTAACCATACTTTTGTTTCTATGTCTGTGAATAAATTTCTGTTTTATAAATAAGTTCATTTATATCCTTCTTTTTAGACTCCACATAGAAGCAATATCATATGATGTTTATCTTTCTCTGGCTTACTTCACTTAATATGATAATCTCTAGGTCCATCCATGTTGCTGCAAATGGCATTATTTCATTCTTCTTTATGGCTGAGTAATATTCCATTGTATATATATATATATATATATATATATATATATACACACACCTTCTTTATCCATTCATCTGTCGATGGACACTTAGGTTGCTTTCATGTCTTGGCTCTCGTAAACAGAGCTGCTATGGGGTGCATGTATATTTTTGAATTATGCTTTTCTCTGGATATTTGCCCAGGAGTGGGATTGCTGGATCATATGGTAACTCTTTAGTTTTTTTAAGGAAACTCCATACTGTTCACCATAGTGGCTGTACCAATTTACATTCCCATCAATAGTGCAGGAGGAAATACTGTCTTTTGAAGAATTAAAGTATTTAAGGAAAATATGATCTGTACATCTCATTTAAGAATTCTGGATGATCTAAACAACTGATGTACTATAAATTAATAAATACTACTTTGCTCTATCTTTAAATACATGAACATTATATGAAGAAGCATACTTGTTTATCTCAATAATAAATGGGTTGATACTTAAAAGAAGAATTGATTTGTTTTATACTATGTAAATAAATCAATCATATATTTTCTTGAGCAAGAAAAAAATATTTTTGAATGTGAAGCAAATCATTGTTGACATTTTATCTTGCTCCTTTATATCACTAACACTTGAAAGGAAATATTCATACAATCTTTTATGGGAATGAAGATGTACAGTAGGGAGAAGGTTAACTAAATGCTCTAAATAAATATTATACATATTTAGACTGCTGCTATAGGACAACTTAATGTTCATTATATTGAACAAAAATACTGAAAACAAAACATTCCCAAGAAAAACTAAATGTTTTGTGGTGAGTCCTATGCTTGCCATACTTTTTTTTTCACTTGAGATCATTTGCTATTTCTATTCATGAGGTGTAAAAGCCAATCAGAAAGCAACGTCCAAAAGCTGTGGCAGCCTCATTGGTCTGCAGACACAAAAACTGGATTTCAGAGCTAGCAAGGAAGTCAAGAATCATAGGTCAATATCTCAGACAATGTAGACTGCATAAAAGTGTATCCAATATTCTATGTGCTATTTCTAATTTCTGATTTCTAAGCTGCGCATGCAGGTGGTGAAAGACTTTTATATTTGTTAAAGAAATTTAATCTATTGCTAAAAGAAAAAAAACCCTGTAGAGCAAACTCTAGACCCAGATGGCTTCACTACTGAAGTAACTTTCATTGTGCTGCCCTTTCCCATGCTACAGCGATGTCACTGAGAAGTGGCTGAATGGCTAGGGAAGATATTCTGCACAACTCTTACAGTGATGTGGCCACATGCCCATGAATTCTAACCTGTGGAATGGGAGCAGGTTTACTTTACTTTGCCTTTACTTCCAGCCCAGTGCATAATGCCCTCACACCCAAGCCATTTATTATTAATGAGATAAATAAGTATTCACCTTCACATAGTGTTCATGTAATTAAAGACACATTCTATCCATTGACTTTACACTAGAAAAGATCAATCATTTGTGCATTTCGTCTTGGGAAATTACTCATGTATCAGAGACAGATTTCAGCATATTCTAAAGCAAAGGGAAGAGAGATTGAAGTGGTGGTCAGTGTTTCTGAAAGAGCAGCAGGCGCTGAGAGGCTAAAAGGCCTCTTCATAGGCAGGAGATGTAGAGGAGACAGATGCGAAAACACAGAGAAAATCAGGGGTAGGGAGAAAGGAGGTAAAGTACCTCAAACTTTGTAGTAAAGTAGGAGGCAAAGCCATTTGCTAAAGCCAGGGATAGGTTAGAAGGCTGAGACTGAGAAGACTGGTGAAGATTTGGGACAAGTGTTCCAGTAAGTAAGAGAATATTAATTAGAGATAAATAAAAGGAGTAATAAATAATGAGGTAGTCAAATGAAGCTAAGTGGCCACACCTGCTAAAACTAAAGAACAGTGATGAACCAGGAAAATGGAAAGGAAGGAAACTGGCAACACCAATTCAGTATCAGTGGTAAGAGAGGAAATGTCAAAGTTTCTGGAACACTGGCTGATAGAGCATTAGACACATGTATAACCCAGCATGAAAGAAATAGAAACAACATGTCAGGTCTTTATCAAAGAAAGACAAGGTAAAGTTTTAAAATCTAGTTAAGGACACAAGACTTACACATGTTGTTAACAGGCAAGTTAAGTAAAAATATGTGAATAAGAATAAATGATCATGTTGTAAATCTCAAACAAAATGTTTTGGGGAATAATTAAGGTGAATGAGCTTGAATAGAAGAAGTTTCTCGAAGAAGAAGTTCAAGCCGAGTTTTGGAAGAAAGGAGAGGGGTGGGCAAGACAAAGATTCCCAGCTGGCAGAGGTATAGAGGAAACTAAGATAGGAAGGAATTGTCAGAGCTCTTGAGTGAGCCTTGGTTTCAAGCTTTCCTGAGGGTCCCCGTATGCAGCTCTCTGCCAAGCAAAAGACTAGCCGGGGTCAAAGAGGAAGAGGAAGAGAAAGAGAAGGTAAGCATCTCTGCTTGAGTCTCAAGGGGTAGCCCAGTTAGTGCGCTCACCTGCAAGAATGGAAAAGTGTATCTGTGTTAGAACTAAATCACTCCTGTCAGATAGAAATGCCTCATCTGCCTATACAGAATCAATCAACCTTGTCAAAGCTGGCTGCTGGTTTAATGCAACTGTGGAAACTGAATGAAGCTCCAACCAAACAATAACTTCCTTCTCTGGACCCAGCTCCCACAGCCAAACAAACCAACGATAAGAAATGTCAAAAGCTTGTTCAGTTTGAAAAAGCCCTACAAGCACTGTCCTGTCAGAAATCAGGGGACAGCATCTATTCACCCTTCAGGAAAGGTAATTTTGAATTCATTTCAGTAGTTGCCTGAAATTAAGTTTAACTGCAGAAAATTCTTCAGTTGACCTACAGCTCATCTTTTACTTTGTCTTTAATTCAATTGCTCAGAAAGTAAACCAGTCCATCTGAATTGCTGGAATGAGAGCAAAGCTTTAAAAAAAAGAAAAAATCAGAAGCAAAAACAAGCAAAAAAGTGTCAAAGCCATCTGCTTGGGGGATATCAGAACTGATGCACGTAAATAATTAAAACAGTTTGAGTGGCCTTTTTTTCTTCCACACAAAAAGAAAATTTCAGGACCACATGGTATAGAAGTATCACATATGGAAGCTAATTAAAACCTTGTCAAAGGAAGCTTGTCATCTCCTATACTTCGGTAAATGAACAAGAAAATAGGACAAGATTGTTACAGAAATGGGCAAAATAATTTACTTTAAAATTTGTCATTCTTTAAGAGAACACATCTCAGGAACCCAAGTTGCTTATCTTGGGGATGTTACAGTTGTTTTGATCAGAAACAAATGCAAATTTGGACTAAGCTCGTCCAGAATCTAAAGTATAGAAGAATTTAAACGTGCTATCACATGGCATCTGAAGTTCATGTCATCAAATCATTGCATTAACGTAAAACAAAACAAAACATGCAAACAAATAAAAAGTCAAGGAACCTCATTCCAGAGGTGTATGAAATACAGATGAAGTGGCTCAGAATTGAGATTGAGGTTACCTGAGTTCAGTTCTTAGCTCGCTGAGTTTTGGTTAGTGGTCAGTCAGGACTTGTCATTATCCCTACCCCACCCATGAGCCTCAATGGATTATTTAAATTGTACATTCCACTCCACTTCCATAGTCCCCTGGAGATTTTGGTACACCTAGTTAAATATATTTTATTGAACTGACTTTAGCAAGGTGCAAATTTCATATTAACCATCATCTGCTTATCCCACAACACCCCCCAACATATACATGTACTCTCTCTTCCTCCTTTGTTTTGTTAAATTTAGATGTCTCTCATAGATTCTTTTTTTTTAAGTTTACTAATAATTTTATTTTTATGAAATCCAAAAATCAAGCAAAATTGATCTAAGTTAATAGATATTAAAATGTTGATTAGTGACGGAGAGCGGGGATTAACTGAAAGGGGTATGAGTTAATTTTCTGGGAATGGAAAATTTTAATGTCTTGTTTGGGGTTTCAGTTACATAGGTATATGTATTTGTCAAACTCAGCAAATAGTACAATTAAAATCTATTTCATTCAGGAAAAAACAAACAAGTATGTCCAAATACCATGCGTTCAGCACATGAAAATATGTAGGCATACCTCAGAGAAATTGCAAGTTCAGTTCCAGACTACCATCATAAAGCAAATGTAAAGACAAACCTGTGAATAACTATTCTCACCTTTCTACCTGGGCATTCCCTAATTCTCAGACTGAGAAAGGATTTTATTGCCCCCCCCCAACTAGGTGCTTTAGATGTATGATCACATGTTATCCTAAGAATAACCCTGTTCAGTGTGGACTATTATTATCCTAATGTAACAGATAAGAACAATGATGATGGAGAGAATACCTGACTTGCCAGAAGTCACACAGCCAGAAAGTGACAACACAGCTGGTGCTAAAACTCTATGTGTCTTTCTCAAATGCCTGCATAGGTAAGTGTTATGCTGTAGGGTCTAATCTGAAAAGAAACGACCTGATATAAATGGAAGCGTCCTCATTTGTGAAGAGTTTACCTTAAGATCAACAACCCTTGTCCAGAATCTGGAGCTGTATTTGCTTTTGGAAGTGAATTGTTTGGTCCTAAAATGGTTCTAAAATATTTCTTATGGAAAGACTTGTAAAGTAAATCAAAAGAAGAATGTGTAACTAATGAAAGAATCTGGGAAGGGAATTCAGCTGCCGTTAATCAGTTGGAATGTTAAAAGTTACTGAACAGTAAAAATTACAATATTGCTTTTTTAACACAGTATAACAGGTATTTCAAATACTGGTATAAAAGAAATCTTTGGTAAGATGATTAAAAATCGTCATACACATCTATACACTCATGCCTGTCAAATTGCAAGACTCCCCATAAAAATATTTTTACACTCTAATTTGGTAAACTATTTCATTTTAAAATTATTCTAGGAAAATAATTTGATTTCCTTTTTGTCCCCAAATATAAATCTACACAGATCATTAAAGTCCTTTTAACCTTGCTTAATCTGATTATAGCGTTATTCAGCACTATGTGAGTTTTTACAAATTATAAGGTGAAAGTATATGTACCTCCCTTCTTCCCTCCTTAAGTCTACACTTATAGTATCTCCTCTAAGTGGATACAGACTGAAAAATGTCGCAAAGTAAGACACTTAGATGCCACCGTATGATTTTATGTGGAGCCTGTGAGAGTTGCCACCTACACACATGAGCTCAGTATATAGCGATCAAGATTCAGAGATGAACTCTTGGTCCAGGTATCCAGCACGATAAAATCAGGGTATTAGATCTGAAACTTACCTTGCTTTAGATCCCTTGTAATGTTAACCATAGTGCTCTGCTCATTTGGGAAATAGTTACTGATTTAATGGATAAAGCAATGTATTCTGTAGGAGAGCTGATAGCTTTGCAAACAGCTTCTTTTTTTTCTTTCTTTTTTAAATTTATTTTTGGCTGCTTTGGGTCTACTTGCTGTGCGTGGGCTTTCTTTAGTTGCGGTGAGCAGGGGCTACTCTCTGCTGCGCTGCATGTGCTTCTCATTGCAGTGGCTTCTCTTGTTGCAGAGCATGGGCTCTAGGTGTGGCACTCGGGCTCAGTAATTGTGGCTTGCGGGCTCCAGAGCGCAGGCTCAGTAGTTGTGGCACACGAGCTTAGCTGCTCCAAGGCATGTGGGATCTTCCTGGACCAGGGCTCGAACCCGTGTCCCCTGCACTGGCAGGTGGATTCTTAACGACTGTGCCAACAGGGAAGTCCAGCAAGAGCTTTTTTTTTTTTTCCCCCCTCTAAGAGAACATGCTGGAGTCAGGGAATTCTCTCTCCATTAAAGAAAAGGACTAACCAAAGATAATAGGGATGCATCTCAGCTTTTTGACTCTGAGAGGACTATTGCTAGCACCTTCTGATTGTTAAAGTGACTGTAAAACACACTCAATTGCCTCTTAACCTCTTATCCAGATTAAATAATCTTCATTGTCTGTGGATATCTGGCTCTTTCCATTGGCCACTAGAATTGAGCATAGTTCCCTATGTTCTACAGTAGGTCCTTGTGTTTGACTTACATTCTTTTTTTTTATACTTTTTTTTTTAACTTCTTCATTGGAGTATAATTGCTTTACATTGTTGTGTTATTTGCTGCTGTATAACAAAGTGAATCAGGTATACGTATACATATATCCCCATATCTCCTCCCTCTTGTATTTCCCTCCCACCCTCCCTATCCCATCCCTCTAGGTGGTCGCAAAGCACCGAGCTGATCTCCCTGTGCTATGCTGCTTCCCACTAGCTATCTATTTTACATTTGGTAGTGTATACAAGTCCATGCCACTCTCTCACTTCATCCCAGCTCACCCTTCCCCCTCCCCGTGTCCTCAAGTCCATTCTCTATGTCTGCATCTTTATTCCTGTCCTGCCCCTAGGTTCTTCAGAACCATTGTTTTTTTTTTAGAATCCATATATATGTGTTAGCATATGGTATTTGTTTTTCTCTTTCTGACTTACTTCACTCTGTATGACAGACTTTAGGTCCATCCACCTCACTACAAATAACTCAATTTCGTTTCTTTTTATTGCTGAGTAATATTCCATTGTATATGTGTATCACATCTTCATTATCCATTCATCTATCGATGGACACTTAGGTTGCTTCCATGTCCTGTCTACTGTAAATAGTGCTTCAACGAACACTATGGTACATGACTCTTTTTGAATTATGGTTTTCTCAGGGTAAAGCTTAGTAGTGGGATTGATGGGTCATATGGTAGTTCTATTTTTAGTTTTTTAAGGAACCTCTATACTGTTCTCCATAGTGGCTGTATCAATTTACATTCCCACAAACAGTGCAAGAAGGGTCCCTTTTCTCCACACCCTCTCTAGCATTTAATGTTTGAAGGTTTTTTATGATGGCCATTCTGACTGGTGTGAGGTGATACCTCATTGTAGTTTTGATTTGCATTTCTCTAATGATTAGTGATGTTGAGCATCCTTTCATGTGTTTGTTGGCAATCTGTATATCTTCTTTGGAGAAATGTCTGTTTAGGTCTTCTGTGCATTTTTGGATTGGGTTGTTTGTTTTTTTGATATTGAGCTGCATGAGCTGCTTTTATACTTTGGAGATTAATCCTTTGTCAGTTGCTTTGCTTGCAAATATTTTCTCCCATTCTGAGGGTTGTCTTTTCATCTTGTTTATGGTTTCCTTTGCTGTGCAAAAGCTTTTAAGTTTCATTTGGTCCCATTTGTTTATTTTTGTTTTTATTTCCATTTCTCTAGGAGGTGGGTCAAAAAGGATCTTGCTGTGATTTATGTCAAAGAGTGTTCTGCCTATGTTTTCCTCTAAGAGTAAAACAAATTGGTTCTAATGAACGTAGGGGCAGTACGGGAGTAAAGACGCAGACGTAGAGAATGGACTTGAGGCACAGGGAGGGAGAAGGGTAAGCTGGGACGAAGTGAGAGAGTAGCATTGACATATATACACTACCAAATGTAAAAGAGATAGGTAGTGGGAAGCAGCTGCATCACACGGGGAGATCAGCTCAGTGCTTTATGACCACCTAGAGGGGTGGGGTAGGGAGGGTGGAGGGAGGTGCAAGAGGGAGGGGATATGGGGTTATATGTATACGTACAGCTGATTCACTTTGTTATACAGCAGCAACTAACACAAAATTGTAATGCAATTATACTCCAATAAAGATGTTAAAAAAAAAAAAAGAAATCCCACACGCAGCAGTGAAGACCCAACACAGGCTAAAAAAGAAAAAAGTCATTAAACCATCAGGATAAGAAATATATCACAACTTAGACTTCTAGGTTGAACGCAACAAAATAAGAACAAAAAGACGAGTTTTTAGTTGGAGGAGCATATTTTGGTGACTTTATATCCAGCAGCTACCTGTGCTGCCTCCTCTTGCTCTACCTGACTCTCACTCAGAATTTAATTTTCTAGTGTTCAGCTTACTTTCCACACAAAACTTCACTCAGATTTTTCAAGTTGGCACTTTCAACATTTTACTATTTGTTAGTTTTATTCTTCCATTTTTTGTTTTAACAAACACTCTCTTACTTCTCAGAGAAGTATAAAAAAATAGCTTTCTCTACTTTTGGTTGAAAATCTTTTGAATTGCTCTTTTTGATCTCCATCAAGGAAGTTGTTAAACACTTACCAGTGAGTTCCTATAAGTTCGTAATCACAGTTCTTTAACTCAGACATGACTATCTTGCTCTTGATCTGTTCTTTCCGACTTTTGGAACTGAACATATTAGCTTAAATAAATGAATATGTCATTTTTCTATCTTACTTTTTGAGACCATTGATGTGATAGATAGCAGAATGAAATGCTTTCTTTCATTTTCTACATTATTCTGATAAAGAGGGCTGAAAGGTAAAACTGTCTTTAAATGGATTCCAGTGTCTCATGAGTATTCAGGACTTAGAGTAGCTGACATTGGCAAGGATTGTGGAATGAAGAGCATCGATGATAGGTCTATAATAAAAATGTGGTTTTATCAGAGAAGACATTCTGCTTGCCTTGCTTCCTTTATCTGACATCTAATCAAACTGGAACCAGATTACACCAGGAAAAAATTGTATTTGTAGCACTGGACGCCATCCCTTTCTATAGCCTGAAAAGTGGTCATGATTCCTAGCTGGCTACATCTTTTTCTTTGTGGAGTTAATTATCCCACTTATAGTGTATCTTCTAGGAAATTAACACCATAAATAATACTTGGGTGTTCATATGAATTTTGTCCAAGTAATGATTAAGAACTATACTTTTCCATTGACTTGAAGGTTATATAAAGGTCAGGAAAATAAAATAGCTTCTCTTTGTTGAGACTTCTACTATACAAAGAGCCTAAGAAATAGACCTTATATTTCCTCATGTTTTATTTTTCAAAAGCATCGCTAGTATGAAAAACAAACGTAATGGACTGAGACATTATTACCTTATTACTACCAATGATAATGGAAATAATGGAACTAATATTTTACATTTTGATACTTCTGAGTTTGTGGAAATTTTCCCATGCCTCATTTGTATCTCACAAAAACTTTATCTTATAGGCTGTATTTTGAAGGGGGAAAAGTCCTAAAACTTACTAAATGCTTATGTTGTGTTGGCATATTTGGGGTATTTGCAAGTATATTACCTTTAATCCTTTAAACAATCCAGCAGGGCCAATTTATAGATTAAGAAAATGTGGCATAAAAATATTAAGTAATTTTTTTCCTGAATATATGGAAAGTAAGTGAAACTCATTCATTCATATACCCAACTCTCTACTTATGATTCCACTTGGATATGTTTGCACTATCTCAAACTTTACATGTCCCAAGTTGAATTCTTTATTGTCACTATGAAATCTGTGCTTCTTCATTTCTCCCTTCTCGGTAAATGGCAACACCATCCTCCCAGTTGCTCAACTCAAAAATACTGGAATCATAAATATTTTCTTTCATTTTCCCACATTCCACACCAAATTCATCAGCAAATACTATTAGTTCTACCATATTTATCCTGGATCAAACCATTCTCATCAATTCTACTTAGAACACTTTGCTCTAACCATCATCATCACTCACCAGAACCATTTTAAATAGTCTCTCAAGGGGCCTCTTTAATTCTATACTAACTCTCTATAGCCTACTCTTTACAAAGCAGACAGAGTGCTCTTTTGAGAAAGTAAGTCATATTACGTCACTTTTGTGCTCACAACCCTGCAATAGCTTGCTCTTTCACTCAAAGTGTTAGCCATGGTTTTAAAGGTCCTACAGACCTGTCACCTGCTCTTCTCTTTTCACTCTCTCGTAGCCCCACCCCACGTGCCCTGGAAGTCCTCCTTGACCAAGCCAAGCACACACTGCTTCATGCCATTTGAGAATCCCTCTTACTGGATGGCTCTTCTCTTAGATATCCACCGTGACACCACATTGCATCAGGTATCTGATCAAATGCAATCTTATCAAAAAGACTTTAATCTATTTTTTACGTAGCATCCCAGTTACTCTCCCCTTCTAAGCTTTAATTTCTCCTTAGCACATTATCAACTGATATGAATTTATTTATTTTGTAGTATCATCAATCTTATGTTATTAGCATGGCATCTCCAAGAGAGTGCTGACCTTGGTTTGGCTCACTGCTGTATCTCGAGTGCAGAAAACAGTGTCTGGAACATAGTAGACACTCAATGAATATTTGAAATAGCCACACATTCAACAAATATTTACTAAGTCTCAGAAATGTGGTAGCCACAATCTTCTGAAAGATTTAAATCTAGTAGATAAAAATAAACATGGATCTTGTAAGAGCACTGAGTGATAAAATCAAGGCTCACACAATGGGTATGGAAGCGAGCAACAGGTGGGCATAGCCTACCATGAGATAACTGGGAAAAGGTCTCCTAGATTGACTATAGGTATGATGTAGATAGACATAAAGGAAGATGGCAAGCAAGAGAATTCTAAGACATGGAATATCAAGTGCAAAAACCACCAAATATGGTGAAAGCAAGCAAAGCTCATTTGAAAAAGTTAAGGAATTTGTAAATGGAGCAATGAAGCGCATTGGACCAGAAAGCGATAGTGGAAAATAAAGCTAGAGAAGACGTGCTTCACGCATTAATCTTTTTACTGAAACAATGGGATCTATATAGACTAGAGACTTTTCAAAGGTCAGTCTAAAATATGAAGATTAGATTAAAATATGAAGTACAGATGTGGAAATATAATTTAGGAAGCAATGGCAATAACACAGTATGGTAGCAATGAAGATGGAAAAAAACAGTGGACCCTAAAGAAATGCTCTTGATTAAATGACAGCTTTTATTTGAGACACTAAAAAAAGTTTTGTAGATGGATAGTTGTGATGGTTGTGCAGCAATGTGAATGTACTTATTGCCACTGAACTGTACACTTAAAAACTGTTAAAATGGTGACATTTTATGTTATACATATTTTATAAGAATAAAAAATTTAAAATAAAATCCTGCAAGTATTTTTTAAAAGCCAGCTTTTAGTTTTTATTAGAAGTGGGGAGTAAGAGGCTATGTAGTTAAGTGTGATTCATAGAATTCCAGTTTAAACAGTTAGATGGGGCCACTTTTGAGATGATCTTGATAAGTAAGTGGAAATGTCAAGTAGACAGGCATATATGGAAATGTGAAGCCCAGAAAAGAGATCTGGACTGAAAATAACAACATAAGAGTTGTTGACATGGAGATGGTAATTGAAGCCTTTGGAATAAATGGGATTGCTATAGAAGAGTATGTAAGAGAGAATCAAACAGGAATGTAAAGAAAAGGATATAGAAATTTATAGAAAAGGATATTTAACAGAAGGATAGTGTTTCGAGGAGAGAGAAGTTAGGTAAAATTATGCTGAGAGACCATACAAGATAGTATCTAAAAAAATGTCTTTTTATTAGGTGACAAAGAGAACACTGGTGATTTTAATAAAAGCACTTTGAGTGAGTAAGAAGGGTCTAAAATGGAATGGGTTGGAAAGTGAGTGGGAAGTGAAAAAAACAGAGGAAAAGCATTTTAGAATATACCCCTTAAGAAGCTGTTATAAAAGGGAACACAAACTAGGCATCACCTGGATTACTAGAGGAAATCAAGGGGGCACATTTTTTTTTTTTTTTTGGATGGGAGAGATTTAAGCATGTGTAAATTTCATACAAAGGTACCTGTAGAAAGACAAAGTTTCAGATAAAAAGAGAGTACTCTGGATTGATACTCAAGATTTTAAGAAGAGAATTAGATTCAGGTCATAGCTAACCTAGGAGGGACCGCCGTCTTCATTATAGTAGGAGGACAGGATGTTTTCGTAGAACTGGGACTAATCAAACGGAGTTTTGTTTGTTTCTCACAAACCCATAGTTATTTTTATAGGATAATCAGCATCTTCTGTGAGAAAAATATTCTGTGATACCCAAAATAATGTTATTTAAATACTTAGAATTTTACCAAAACATTTTATTTGGATATTATCAAGGTGGCTTCTGTGTAACTTACCTTTTAGATGACTGCTATTTTCCTTCCAGACAGGTAGGGCAGTTACCTGTTCTCCGAACAGGCCATCCACTCGTGTGTCTTGGTGTCTATTTACTTTGCGAAACCAAATCTTGATTTCCTTTGTGCCAAGCTGAGAGATTTTTGCTAGGGATCCAAAATGGAAGAAAATACAGTCTTGCAGAGATTCCGTAAGAGATAGAAACATAAATAGATGATTATAACCCAGTGTGAAAAATGCTGGCATGAGGGAAGTATTTTCACTATAATACCACGTATTATTAAAAATTTGAACTCCTGAAGTATAGAACACGCCTCATTTATCTCTGCAACCTCTTTAGCACAGTAACTATTATGTACATCCAAAGAATTCAGAAATAATTACTGAACTACTGAATAACTGAAAACATTGGTGCAAGCTCTATATTTCTGAATAACGTCATTAATGCAATAAGAGCCTAAAGTTTTTTTTGTCACAATTCCATTTTAATTTTTTTTTGAACTATCAATTATCCCTAGGTAAGGACTACTAGGAAGACTAAATTTGCTAAGAAGGCAATTAATTAGAGTGCTCAAAATCTCAGCAGACCATGTACCTTTACAAAAGACTACACTTTTTATTTTAATCCTAAATACATGGCTCCTATCTACACTGTGCTACTTCTCTGCTTCTTTAAGATAGTAATACATTTTAAAGGCTAATGATAGAGATCAGAGTCTTTTAAAATACTAATAATTATGTTGCATTTCAAAATGTACTTAATGTATACCTAATATTAATTTTGAAATACTAATGCTCTGCGGTTGTGTACTGAAGCAGTTTATAAGTCCAGAAAAAACTTGATAAAAATTTCATTGCTTGAAGTTCATCTGAAGCTCAGATATATAGAGCATTTACATTTAGAGACTGATAGGAGAAAATACCTTGTATAAAATCCCTATATTTAAATGACCAGTTCAAAGTATTTAGAGAAACAGACTCAATCATTGTTCTTACTCTAAAGGATTGAGGACATTGGATGGATGATGATATTGATTGAGTTCTGATTATACTTCTGATTTCAAGGTGAAAGCTCCTAGAGTGTGGAATTTTCTCTATCTTGAGTTAAGCAAGATACACAGGGTAGAAGATACTATAGATAGTTAATGAAATGTATAATAAAAATATGGTTGAACATAATCTTCAGAGGTAATTTCACATTTCTGTGGACTTTCATCCCTATACAGTTTGCCTATCCATTTTATTTCTTTTTTGAAACAAGGGCTTAACATGACTTCTCTGCTGGTGAATATCACATGTAAGCACAAATTATAGAGAATCTTTGACTCCAAAATTAACTTGTTAGTTATTTTTTAAAATTTCTTTTGGCCTTATATTTTAGACATTGAGAAACAAGATAGCATGATGGTTGAAGGGAGATTCTGGAAACCAATTGTTTGGGTTCAAATTCCAGCTCTGCCACTTATTTTATGACTTTCAACAAGTATTTCAACCTCTCTGTGATTTGGCTTCCTTATCTGTAAAATAACGGTAGTAATTTTCTATTTCGGGGTAATTAGAAGAATTAAATAAACACAAGAAGAATTGCAGATCCACAGCTAACGCTCAGCATGCATGAAGTGTATTGTCACTCTGGTCTTTGAGCAAATGGTTTTGGACTATTCTAAACACTTTATCTACATTTTCCTGGTTTGATTGTAGCAATTCTAGTACATGGTAACAGACAATCAACACTAGATTCAACTTAGAAATATAAAACAAGCACACACAAAAAATAAAATTGATGAAAATATTCTGGTAAACTTTTGCTTAATAATTGATGCAGCAATAGTCTCTTGGGCACACCTGCTACCATAATATGTTTAGAGGATAAAACTATATAAGATCTTTGAATTGCAATTTCTACTATTTCAAGTTACAAATTACTTCATCTCTGACACTTGTCACATTCTATGCGTTATGTCTTATTAGGCCATTATCGTAGACTGCCAAGTAGGAAGGAAAAATATTCAATTATTTTTTCTCAAAAGGATTATAGCAAAGTAAATCTTTGCCATTTGCAGAGGAAAATATATATCTCGCTACAGTGCCAGGAGAGCATTCAAACCTGGCCATTCACTCTATGTAATTAGAAATGGATCCTAGAAAAAAAAGTCAAATAATATGAGTTTAAAGAATTTTTAAAAACTTAGTCAAACTTTCACAAGTTTGGTGGTAGATTTTTTTTCTCTTTGGGATGTCAGGAATTACCGTAATAATTTACATTTATTTTTGAAGATTAACACTGGTCCAGGCACAGTGCTAACCACTTTACATTAATTATTTTTTTAGTCCTCAGTATAACAATGTTATGTGATACAGTTGTTATCCCTCACTGAATTAATGAAGCACCCAAAGCTCAGAGAAGCTAAGAGATCTGACCAAGATTATCTAACTAATAAGTAGCTAATAAGCAGACAAGGTTAAATTCTCAGTGGTTTGTCTCTAGGACCCATGTTCTTAAACTTTATGCTATGCTGCCTCTTTAAGTATTTATTAAGAATAGTCAAACCTCGATTTTTTTCTTTAATATAAAATTATTTTTATTCTAATATTCTGAAAATTCTTGATTTGAGTACAGAGATTTCATGTTCTTCAGATTACGTGATCTGATCCCAGACTAACTGAATTCAAATCCTAGTTTTGCTACTGAACACTTTTTGATCTTTGAGTCAATTTATTTAAAGTTTAGGAGCTTCAGTTTGCTCATCTGTAAAATAAGTGCAATCATCATGCTTCATACAATTCTTGTAAATTTGAAATGAATTAATATATACAAATCATATAGACCAGTGCATGGAAAAAATAAAAATTCAGTTAATATTAGCTATTATTACTATTAGCAAAAAGCAAGAGCTTGGGCTCAGAATGTTAATACATTAAATAAACTTAGGTTTGGCAGTGAGTAGCAGAAAACTCAAAATAACTATGGCTTTAAAAAGACAAAAGTTTATTTCTGTTTCATGTAAAAGTTTGGAGATAATCATTTCAGGGCTGATGTACCTTCTGTGTCAGGAACCCGGCTTATTCGGTCTTGTTGTTCTGCTAGCTATGTTGTCTGTTGCTCCACTCAACTCATGTTCAACATTGGCTTGACCATATCCACCCGCATCCATCTGTGTTCAAGTCAGCAGAGAAAAGGAGAGGCTAAAAAAGAAGAGATAAAAGGTACAAACTAACTCTTAAGTTTCCCAGAAGCTGACACATATAACTTGATCTGACATACTTTTGGTTAGAACTTAACAGCAAGACACTACTAACTAACAGCAAGGAAAGCTGAGAAACATAGTCTTTATTATAAGCATGCATGAAGGGACAAGCATTTTGGGGGGGCCTGTCTAGGTTTTTCTTAAGGAGCTAAAAAAATGAGAGGGAGGGGCGTGAACTTTGTTTCAGTGTTGGCTGGAAATTTGTTTTTCCTAATATATCACTTTTCATAACAATGGATTTATTAGGAAATATTACATGTCTTATTTACCCTCTTTTATATTTTTAATAATATCCTCTGCCCTAGTTATATGTTTTCTCCTATTTTCTTTTTTTTTTTTTTTTTTGCGTTACGCGGGCCTCACTGTTGTGGCTTCTCCCGTTGCGGAGCACAGGCTCCGGACGCGCAGGCTCAGTGGCCATAGCTCACGGGGCTAGCCCCTCCGTGGCATGTGGGATTCTCCCGGACTGGGGCACGAACCCGCGTCCCCTGCATCGGCAGGCGGACTCTCAACCACTGCGCCACCAGGGAAGCCCAACGTAGAATCTTTCAAAAAAAAAAAAAAAAGTGTCAAACTCAGAAACAGAGAGTGGAATGGTGGCTGCCAGGGGCTGGGGGAGGGGATTGGCCTGTTGTCTTCCACAGAGACTCGGCTGAGCTCCTGACAAAGACACTCCACGGACTTCTTTCTTCTCAACAAGCACTCTCATCCCTCAGTTTTGAAAAATATATTGTAACAACTGCTATCTGGGAAAACGACAGAGTTAGGGGGAGTGAGTCCAAGTCTGTCCTGTCATTAAGTTAGCAGTGTGGCTCTGGTGGGTCAGATCTGTGGGACTGGGCCTTCCCGTCCGCAAAAGGCGGTCTCTTGATTGGATTTTGCTAAATGCTCCTTTCAGGGCGAATATGCCAAGATTCTGCGTTATGCTTCTAATCTGAAAAAGTTTTAAAAGTAAAGCAGCAGAACAAAGCTAAACCGTTTTAAATAATTACTTTTAGAAGGTAACCTTTATGACGTTGCAGTTTAGAATAAATCATCTCACAACTCCAACGTCTGATGGTGCTGCTTCATCCTGGCCAGCAACTCTCTCCTGCGCGTCTGCCACATGCCAGGTGCACAGCGTCCCTCTCCTTTCCCGCCCAGAACACTCAGCGCTTCTTCCAGGTGAATTTCCCGGGGGCTCCCTCCTGGCCTGGCTTCATCCGCTCTCTGACACGGGGATCAGCAGTAAGCAGTCCCGCTTCAGCATCCACTCGACCTTCTCCTCGGTGACAAAGCTGCATAAGGCTCTAGCCGTCTGCAAGCGGACGGTCCGCGCCTGCGCCCCCCGCCTGCCCCGCCCCCCCGACGCCGTGTAGGTCACGTGGTGTTCTCCAAGCCGGATGAGGAAGTGGAAAGGGAGTATCAGCTGTTCTCTGTCCTGAGATACTGGAAAGTAGAGCAGGGAGTCGATCCCATTTACTTCTATCCTCCCACTTCCATGGTGATAAACAGCCACTTCCGCCTTTGCAGTCTTTCTGTTACCTTGGCCTGTGCTGAGGGCCATACCCTTCTCGTCATACTGCAAAGGCTCAATCAGCTGTTTTTTCAGTTGGTTACACTCCTGCGGAGCCTGCTCACAAATCTTCAGCCGCGTCACACGGCAACGCCAATAACCTTTCCAGCAGCCGAATGAACTGTGCGTAATTCTTTTTTCTTTTTTCTTTTTTTTTTTTTGCGGTATGCAGGCCTCTCACCGTTGTGGCCTCTCCCGTTGCAGAGCACAGGCTCCGGACGCGCAGGCCCAGCAGCCATGGCTCACGGGCCCAGCCGCTCCGCGGCATGTGGGATCCTCCGGACCGGGGCACAAACCCGCGTCCACTGATTCGGCAGGCGGACTCTCAACCACTGTGCCACCAGGGAAGCCCCCTGTGCGTAATCTTGATCTACAGTTTTTCCACTAACGTTTCTTCCAGTTCCTCCTTAATCAGCCATCTGCTGCCAATCAGGTCTTTGACTTTAGTTTTTTCTGAAAACAGACCTTTGGCTCACAGCTGGTCTTGACGGTTTTCTACATCTGGTAGCTTTCCGTATGCTCCATGCATTAATGAATAATATGACTGTCTGCCAGTATAAAAGAGAAAATGAAATGGGCGGCCATCTTCTCCCCTCTGGATTGTCCTTGTTTTGGAAAAATCTCTTCAGGATGCTTCATTATTGGCCGGGCTCGCTTCTCAAACAAACCACTGGGAAAAAGGTAAGCAATCGCTCTATCAATATCCTCTTGGGTAAAAGTTTCTGGATCTTCTCCCATCATGTTGGCTAAGTGTCTCTTTCCTATGTTGAATTCTTCAATCTGCTTTTTAGTAAAATCCACTGTGTAAGTTTCATGTCTTAAGGCTGCAACATTTTTCCTTGTTGTTACAACTGTGGTGTGTCTTAAGCCTTAATATTTGGCATCCGGGACTTCTCTGCAGCTTAGCAGACGCGGCTTTCCAGAGGCCCTGACCTCGGGCAAAGCTAACCCTACTCCCAAGAAAGAGCCGGTATGAAGCGGCTGCGCCGCAGTACACACGGATAGCCGCCATGTTGGCTGCGGGAGGCGCGGGCAGTAGGACGAAAAGCCGTCTCATCTAATTATTACACGGCCACAACTTATCAATACTTACGCTTCCCTGTGCTCCCATTTCTCCACAATGACATCTCTCATATTGTTTCAGATCCCCTTGACTCTATATTTAATTCACTTCTGCCCAAGTAGGCAAGGTATTGTTTCACCACTGCAGAGGAGCTAAATTGGGATGGTAAATATTCAACGAACTTAGACCTCATTAATAATACTAAAATGTTTTCCTTATAATTCTGTTTCACTAATAAAAGTTTGACAGATAAATAGTTAATAAATATTAACATGACTATTTAATATTAATATATAAATCACAGAGGACAATCCATTCTACCTAGGCTAAAATTATGACAATAACAAATAAGTGCACAAAAAGGGATCATTTACTTCCCTATATTATGAACTCTAAAATACTCATGCTTCAAAGTATACTGTAAAGTACTCACATTTGGAAATGTAATCCTTGGAAAAGCCATGGCTTTGTACCATTCCTTCTTCTAATCCATAGATGAGACCTATGAAACCAGTTGAAGTGTTTTCATAATAACGTATTTTTAAATTACCCCTAGTCTTCTCTCTTCTGTGTATTAAGTATTCTCGTTTGTCTTTCAGTCAGAATCCAAAAATTGTTCACTTTGATGTCATTCAAGCCTTACTAAGGAGTGCTTTATTATATCCCAAAAAGACAAGCAAAGGAGCAATTATTCATATATAATAGGTGTTGTACAGGGAAGCACTAATTGTTATGTATCCACCTCTTTCCTGACAAAGCAATGTCCTAAGCAGCTGTGGAATATAGCACATACTATTGAAACGTATTTACCCTAGAATTTCATTTCACCACATAAGAATAAAAAAAACTTACATCATTTGTCAGTACAACTTGGATTGCATGTATACTTTCTTTTACTAATAATTCATCTCAAAGTTCATTGCTTAAGGTTGGAATAATGGGGACAAAACTGAGGAACTAAATGAAAAGCAGAATTCTACATGATAGTATTATCAGCTATAGATACTGCTTTGAACTTTTCTCAGTACAAAATATTGGATCATAAAAAACATCTCCTGGTTAGGAATCAGTTTCAAAATACTACCAAACATCATCTGTATTCAGTTAAACCAAATGTTAAACACTAAATGATATATAGTATTCAAGAGAAATAAGACACCACTTTTCGACAAAAAGAAAAATGTGCATAAAATTGAATGTTACGTTTCATTAGTTCATGTTCTTTGCAGTCATCAATTGATCTTTTGTAAAAACTAACAAAGTATGAACTGAAAAGAATATCAAACATTCTTAGGAACAATAGTGACATGTTCAGTAAATAAAATTGCTTTAGGTGGTTTTTCTGAATAAAGATATTCACAGAAAGAGTGGCCCAAGCTCATTTGTTGCCAGTGGGCTGTATGATACAGGAGCTGTCATACGTTGCATAGTTAAAAGTTTTTCAAATTCATGGACTTCTAATAAGATTGTAACCTTCAAACAACATTTAAAATAAATTCCACTTTTCCCACAATTTATCATTTTCTAGAAAATGTATAGTCACACAAAAAGGATTTTATTAGAAGGGTTCAGTTGAAATAGAGATGTTGTAGACTTTGGGAGAAGAAGAAAAGACCAAGTTTGAAACAATAATAATATCCCTCAGGTCAAGCATTGCCTGTTAGTTAATGAATAACTGGGTTAGAGAACCCCAAAGCAAAGCCTATTCCTTAAATAGCATCGTGTATAGCTGATAAGGGTTTTCATATTGACATTTTCTGTAGTTTCCCACTGGTCTCTTTTTAAAGCTATGGGTCCTATTGATCCACATCCCTATGTTCCCTTTTAGATGTTCTTCTCAAGAAATATGCTTTCATAGATTTGTAAATGTGTGCACAAAGAGAAAAACATGACCTCAGGAAAATATCATGGGGCAACAGTAATAGGTCTTATGCAAGATGTCTGCCATTCTCTGGAGAATGAGGATTGAATGTGGAGAGTGTAGGGAGAGATGCAGTAAGTGTGCATTTCTAAACCCATAATTAAAGAGGATATGTTTCACAAATAATGGCAGTTTTAAACCTTCCTGTATTATTTCTTAAAAAGGATTGGGGGTTAATTGAATGTGGGGCTTTGGGCCCCATGCCAGCTGTTCTCATTATCATATTTTCATATTTTTAATTAGTGGCAAAGAGTTACAAGCATGCTTTCTCCAAATATTTGGAACAATTTACCATGGGGGCTAATTTATTGGTAAAATCTGGAAGCCACTAAAGAAGCTGGTGGTCTAGTATAATTTAAAATCGTTCTAAACTCCTCATATTCTAGAATATGAGAATTATATATGTAAAAGGAAGTTCTTAGCTTATTGCAGCTAAATACTCATTTTCAGAAGGGCAAGTTGAGCTGCAGAGTGATTGACTTCCCTAAGGTTAGAAATGCAAATATATGACTCAAAGAAATTCACAGAGTCAGTAGAGGGATTGTTTGTGCATTGTTGTTAAAAGTTCAAATCATTTTTTAAGACTCAAAGATAGGATCTGGTTGGAAGGTAAGTGCCCATTATCTAAGACCTTACTCTTTATGCACAGAAACAAAGATAAGGAGCAAAGTAAAAGGATTAGACATGTCCAAAAACAGCCCTGGGGTGTGGGGACCGGAAGACTTATACACAGATCTTTAAGCTGGTTAGGAATATCCTTTTTACCAGACCATTGTTTCCCACAATACGTCCCATCTCAACTGTTGCCTTGAGGTATCTGGCAAATAATCCATCAGATAATACATACATGTGTAAATATATAAATGCATATGCACATACACATACATAAACAAATAAACAGATATTTTAAATGTGTTTATAAACCCATACTCAAATGAGTTTAAGAATGCTACCCCTTCTAGGAGATTGCCACTGAAATATTAATGAAAACCTCTGAGAATTCCTGCAGTTATAAAGCCTTTGTGAACTCAGAAAAAAAGAACCTCCCCTCCCCCTCCAGGCCTGTACACACATATTTTAATCTGTTGTACTTACTGTTTCTTTAGCTTATGCTGACCTGGGAACGCTTTTTGTTATGTCCATAATCATTCTGTAGAAATAGTGTCCCAAAAAACATATTTGAGAAAATAATGTCTTAAGTGTTCACCTTCATGCATAGAACAATTTGGGATGGAGAAATGAAGAGATAAAATGAACAAATGCAATGAACACCATACATTCTGCTTCTTTCTTCCGTATTAGCCCTTCTCAGCAAGAATTCTCTTTCTTTTTTTAAAAAAAATTATTTTATTTCATTTATTTTTGGCTGCATTGGGTCTTCGTTGCTGTGCACAGGCTTTCTCTAGCTGTGGCGAGCGAGGGCTACTCTTCGTTGCAGTGAGTGGGCTTCTCATTGCAGTGGCTTCTCTTGTTGTGGAGCACGCACGGGCTCTAGGCATGTGGGCTTCAGTAGTTGTGGCATGTGGGCTCAGTAGTTGTGGCTCGTGGGCTCTAGAGCGCAGGCTCAGTAGTTGTGGCACACGGGCTTAGTTGCTCCGTAGCATGTAGGATCTTCCTGGACCAGGGCTTGAACCAGTGTCCCCTGGATTGGCAGGAGGATTCTTAACCACTGTGCCACCGGACAAGTCCACAATTCTCTTTTTTGAGAGATCCCATCAGCTGGTTCAGAAACCTCTCTTAAATTTTGCTCACTCTACACAGCCTAGGAGGAGGTATAGCACAACAATTAGTGTGGACAAAGAGAAAAACCAATGTGGCTGACTGATAGAATTGCATTTCTAAGGCTTGAGTTTCTCATGAAGGTTGAAATGTATGTATACAATTTTTAGAGATTGCCTTGTGCCCTACACAATTTAAAGTAATTGTAGAAAAGATTGTTTTTACAATTCATAGAAAAGATGGTTGTGAATATTAAATGAGATACTACATGCAATGTTCTTAGCACCAATGCCTTACACAAAACACTCATTAACTATTTGGGCTGATAATAGGAATGTCCATCACAAGCTAAGGTGCTGAACATAGTCAGTTTTTCCATTTTCATTAAAACAATTCCATTTCTTTCTTGACACCCCCACCCCACCCCAATACCAACCTGCCAGGATGACAGGGCATTTGACTTCACTTGATATCCATGGTTTAGTTTCCATTGTGTTGCCCAGTCCCAAAGTTTAATCCTATTCAGATGCTTGGAAGGGAGTTCAGCAGCTGAAGGCATCTGGTGCTTGGTTTGCCTTTCACACAGGCTGCTATTAAAATGTCCGTTATTCTATTTCTCCATGCTCCTTCAATTCCAGTGATTCTAGTGAAGCTTCTGTGTAGTCCATGGGACTTGGACATGACTGTATCGCTACCTACATGCCAAATATAGGACATGGGAATCCCATCTGGCCTGCCATATCTTATAATCATCACTTGGGTCTTTCCACTTCCATTGTACCATCACTGGGCAGCAGGCTATAAGAACCAATATCTCTCAGGACTCCCAAATGTCTCCGTCTGTCTCTGCTCTTTTTTTCTCTCTCTTTCTTCATAGACAAGGGGAAGAAAATCTCTTGCTAATTAATCTGTTGGAGACTGATTTCTATCCTCCCAGTTTCCTGCCAGGATAGTTTTTCCATGTCTACGACTTTTCTCTGGTGTTTGAAACCAAAATAATAAAATAGGGAAACTTAAAGGTAAAGTTGATTTTCTACCCTGCGCCTCCTCCCAACGTATTATCCTACCTGAATTATTTGTCCTAGTTATTCTGGGAAGGTGCTGATATAATCAGAAACTCTTTGGAGCTTTGACTAGTTCTAACCCAGACATACCTTTGTTTTCAACTACGCAGAGATAAGTTCTATCCAGTCCTCTAACCTTGTCCAAGCTCCTACTCAGCTCTTTCTGTTTACCTGTTTATCTACTCGCTTCATCCCTACTGGACTGTGTTCTTTTTCAATCCTAGAATTATCTTCCCACTTCACTTCACCCTTAGGTTTCTTGTTCTGTTGTCATTATTCATCTCTTGGTGGGAAGTACCAATCAGCCCTGACAGAAGAGTTCCATGGGGCTAAAGATGACTGCAGCTATCTCATAAAATGGAGCACCAGAGAAAACAAAAATGAGGCATCATGTAGAGATAAAAACACAGAGGAAAGCCAGAAAGCATAGTCCAGGTAGGTTTCCAAAATGAACTAGGCCAAATGAGCATATGACAAGCTAGGAAGGATAGGGAATCAGGGTCCCAGAGCTGAGAAAAGAAGATACAGGAGTGGACATGAATAAGCAGGTCATAACTTGAGCCAACTTCCTAAGACAAAATGTGGCGTCCAACATTAATTTTTATGTTCCAGTCACTGCATGTTATATGGGCGGGGGCCTCCTTAGTTTCAATGTGTTTAAAAATGGTGATTAGGCATTAAATCTATGCTGAAGTTCATATCAGCGCAATAAGAAACGTCACCTACTACCAAAGGAAAATGCAAAAGATGATCCCAGAGGTTGTAGGCAGGTATTTGCTTTTTCCCTCATACAATGCCCTGTATTTGTTTATCCACTTTAATATATCACCGTCACATCCAGTGTTAGCAGCTTATGTGAGGTGGGTCTTACAGAATCTGAAAACTCATCCTGGTGGTGGAGTTTAGCCTATTTATATAATATAGCCCAAGTAGTTAGTTTTATACCCAGATATTTATAACTCTTGCTATTAATAAATTTTACAAGCTGCAGAATAACAGGAAGGAGCTAAAACCATAGTTCTCCGAAGTCCCTCTTGTTTGTTTATTTAGCATTCTGGATTTGGTGCCTAGAAGTCAATCTTCAGGAATCCACCTTATAGAAAGGCACATTTACCTTTACACAGACTAAACCCCAAGGGATAAAGTATGACATTTTCATGAAAGTGACAGCAATCTCCAGGCTGATGTGAGAAATATGATGAACAAATTTTATCATCATTTTGCTCTAAAGGGTTTTGCTTTTCCTTTTATTTTTGTTTCTTGACTGTTAGGTGATTAGAAAAAAATGGTTTGTGCCTTAGGGCGTCCTTATACAGCTGGTCTTTATCACAAAGAATTGTACCTCATTGATATAACTAGGTTTAAAGAAAACAAATTGCTATTTGTTTTCTGTTTAGCCCATCTGGAATTTATTTGATTGGTTGATTTGATTTTTCCCTTTTTATTTCGCATTAACTGAGGTTTTGTTTTTTTTTTTAAATATTCTATTTTATTTCCTCTTGGTTTTTAGTTATGCATGTTTGTTATATTATTTAGTGGTAGTCTAGGACTTATAATATGAATTCTTAACTTACAACAGTGTACTAGGAGTTATGCATTCATTTGTAATGGAAGAACCTAGCAATAGTATTCTTTCACTTACCCTGGTCCCATATTTTGAGCTAATTTTCTCTCACATTGTACTTCTACATATCTTACAAAAAGCCACAATTTATATTTTTGCCTTAAGAAATGAAGTTAAAAAAATTAACACAGAAGAAAAATGTGTTTTATATGTATTGATATAGTTTCCATTTGTGATACAGTTCATTGTTTTGTGTAACTCTATTTAACTTCATTTTCCTTTGATTTAAATTTCTTTATTATGTCTTACAGAGTTCTATTGGTGAAAAGTTCTCTCAGCTTTTATTTTTATCTGAAAATATCTCTTTTCCTTTCATTATGTCTATGCTGTACAGATAATTCTAGGTTGACAGTTTCTTTTTCTTTCAGTACTTTAAAGAAGGCTTTTGCTTTGTTCTAGTTTGCTCTATTTCTAATAAATAAATGATCACGCTAATTGTTGATTCTCTGTATATTGTACGTTTATTTTAATTCTCTGGCTGTATTTAAGCTTTTATCTCTAGCTTTATTTTCAAGCAATGTAACTACAGTATCTCATGTATTTTTTAATATAATTAAGACTTGGGGACAATGAGCCTTTCGGATCTTTGAATTGAAAATTTTCCACAAATTTGAAAAGATTTCAGCCATTAATTATTTAAATATATTTCTTTTTCAATTTCTCTTCTAAAACTTCAATTATGTTTGACCACATATTATTGTCCATAGGTCACTGAGGCTTTGTTTATTTTTTTATCCATCTTTCTTCCTGTGCTTTTAGTTTGGATGCTTGCTT
Organism: Orcinus orca; assembly: GCF_937001465.1. Lineage (NCBI taxonomy): Eukaryota > Metazoa > Chordata > Mammalia > Artiodactyla > Delphinidae > Orcinus > Orcinus orca. The sequence continues at coordinate 47,554,255 of NC_064569.1, read as the reverse complement.
GAATTCTGCTTCCGTGGACTGTATGTACTTCATAAACTGCCTTTAAGCAGAAAACCTGGACGATTACGGGCCTTACTTTGTGTGTTTCCCTTCTCTCAGGAATTAGTCATGCGTTGCCTGTTGGCCAGTGGCTGAAAAGAACTGTGTAGTAATGGATCAAACTATGCAAATATCATCTTACAATTCTATAGATGGGAAGTCCAGTACAGGTATCACTGGGCTAAAATCAAGATGATGACATGGCAGTGTTTCTTCTTGAAACTGTAGTATTTCTTATGTTTTCCAGCTTCTAGAGGCTGCACAGAATCCTTGACTCACCTCTCCCTTTCTTCACCTTCAAATCCAGCAAGTGCAGATCAGCTCCTTGTCACCTCATGTCTCTCTTCTTTTTCCTTCTACCTCATCATGTTGACCCATCGAAGAAAGTTTCTCCACATTTACGAACTCATGTAATTAGATCGGGCCCACTCTGATAATCCAGGATAATCTTCCGTCTCAAGGTAACTTGAATCACCTGTATCTGTATCTTTATAATTACAACTGCCAAGTTTTAGATACCAGTAACATTCGCAGGTCCTGGTAATTAGGGCATGGACATCTTTAGGCTCATTATTCTGGACCTCAAAAATATATATGTCCATTCATATGTAAAATACATTTACTTCCTCCCAAGGTCCCAAAAAGTCTCACCCACTACAGCATCAACTCAAATTTCCAAATCACAACTAAATCTAAAGAACTCGAAAGTCCCAATTCTCATTGTCTGTAACATCCAAATTAGGAATGGTTGAGACTTTGGGTGCTATCCATTCTGGGGCACAATTCCTCTCCATCCGTTGGACTGTGAAACTAAAGAAATAAGTTTTCTGTCCCAAATACAACGATGGGACAGGACCGTGATAACAGTTATAGACATGCTGGTTCAAAAAGGGAGATAATTAAAGAAAAAGCAGTCAATGTTCACAGTTAATTTAAAAATCTACCAGGCAAATTCCATTAGGTTTCAAAATTTGGAATAACCCTCTCTGGGCTTGAAATTCTCTTCTCTGGACTTGAAACTCTGCTCTCTAGGTTCATGTCTCTGCTCTCTAAGATGTCCTGCCTTTTCCGCTTGCAGCTTTATTAGCCTGTTACCTGTAGAATTTTGGAGAATCTGGCAACTTTTTTCACTCACTAATGTTTCTTTCCCTTTGGTGCAAGGTGGTAGTATTTCTGATGATATACAGTTCTCAAGAACTTTCTGGATCTCCCATGTACATCACGGGGATTCACTCGATTAGATAAGGGGCTCACCCACTGAACTTTCCTAGATAATTCCTTCTCTATTTTTGGTTTCTTCTGAGATGACTGAGAGGACCTATGAGTCACACCATTAATCTCTTCAAAGAGCCATTTGTGTGAATAAATACTCTGACTTTTTGATTTTTCAAAATCATTAAGGAAAAGTTGAGCAAAGCCTTTCTTTTTCTTAAGAGTATTCTTTTTCTTTTCTGATAGTACATCTTTTAACTTTAGCATCTTCTGCATCTGGGTGGGCTGAGAAATTCCCAAATCACCAAGTCCTGGTTCCATTTTAATAGTTTTACCCTCACTTTATTTCTCTCATCATGAATTTTACTATAAGCAGCAAGAAAGAAAACATGACCCGCCTTTAACCCTTTGCTTGGAAATCTCAGCTAACTAGCATTAATTCATTGCTTAAAAATTCTGCAGGACACAATTCCACTAAGTTTTCTGCCACTATCTAACAAGTATCCTCTTTCCTCCAGGTTCCAATAACATGTTCCTTACTTCCTTCTGAGATTTCACCAGAAATGCTTTAATGTCCATGAACCTGACAGTCATTTCATGATTATTTAGGCTTCCTCTAGAACAATTTATGTTTTCTCTGTAATGCTCCTCGCTTTCTTTTGAATCCTCACTAGCTGTCATTAATGTACACATTTCTACCAACAGTCTGTTCAAGGCCGTCTAAGCTTTTTCTATCATGTTCCACAACATTTTCCCAGCCTTTGCCCACTGCCTAATTCCAAAGCCAGTTTGCATTTTTAGGTGTTTGTTACAGCAGCACTCTTCTCCCAGGTATCAAATTCTGTATTAGCATTCTACTGCTACTGTAACAAATTACTACTTACTTAGTGGCTTAAGCAGTACAGATGTATTATTGTACAGTTCTCCAGGTCAGAAGTCTGACATGAGTCTCACTGGACTAACATCCACAAATCAGCAGGCCTGTGTTTCTTTGTAGAGGTCTAGGGGGACAATCCATTACCTTGCCTTTTCCAGCATTCCTGGAGGTTGCCAGCATCTCTTGGTTCATAGCTCCTCTCCTTCACCCTCCAAGAATCAACAATAGGTTGTGTCTTTCTTGCATCACATCTCTCTTCCCTCTCCTTCTGTCTCATCTCTCTAACGCAGCTTCATATAATTAGCTTCATAAAATTAGATTGGGCCCACCAGATAATCCAAAAGGATAATATTCTTACTCAAGGTGCACATCTTGATCTATTCACACCTGCAAATCCCCTTCTTGTCATGTAAGGTTACATATTTACAGGTTCTGGGGCTTAGGGTCTGGATATCTTTATGGAACCATTATTCTGCCTATCACAACTTGTTTCCTAATAGTTCTGTGACTTTTATAGTTATTTGCAGCAGAAGAGCTGGTCTGTTACTAGGTATTCCATCATGACCATCATGTAAAGGAAGAAAAGAAATTTGTGGGTTAGTTTTATGTGACATAAAACTAAACTCATGGTTTGAAAATTAAAGACATTATTTTAGTTTTAAAAGGAATGCCTTGTCCTTATAGTCAAATATAATTTCATTTCACTTGTTTATCATTTTACATATTTGGATATTATTTTGAGAATGTTATATTTTATAAATTTGAAAAACATATATGTTAATATATCTCACTTCATCAACAAAGACTGAAATAATGAGAATCCAAAAATGTAAAAGTCTTTAAAGTTAGCATAATTCCAAAGCAGAGGAATAAGGAGTGATTATAAGCTATGTTTATGTTGATGCTACATGACATTATTCTGTATACCAATAGACAGAGATATTCACCATTTTTGTCATGATCTGTTTTGAATTACATAAGTTTTAAATTATGCAAAGACTTTGGCAAGGCAGACTTTTGAATAAAATGTAACTGCCTCATACGAGTAAAACATTTTTTATCAAGGTTATTGCTAAAGATGTTACAGAAAACATCTGAAACATAAAGTTAAACATAAATAAAATGTAGAATTATTTTATAAAGTCATAACAGATTTTTGCATTGAAACTGTTTCAAGTGTTTGATTAGTGAATTGGAGTAGAGGGAAAGAAGCAAAAACTCCTTAAGAAACATGTGGAAAGGTAGAGAAGGGAAGCTAATATAAAAGTTTGCATTGGCTAAAAAGTTAGGAAATGTTAGCACATTAATACCTACATATGTCTAAAAGATACATATAAGATAGCAAAGGGCAGAAATATAAAAGTATCAGTCCAATTAGTGGAGGAGTTAAAACATATTTTCTTATATTGAAAAAGCTAAATGAACTTGGAAAATCATCATGAAATAACAAAAATAGAAAGCCTTAGTTATCTTAAACATACAGCATAATTTCTGTCCAAAAATATTCTGGAATAATTCTTAATGATATTAGCAAACATTAAGGTGTTTTACTAAATTACAGAATAAATGTCGTACTCTGGATTTTTAGAAATTGTAAATGAAGTAGTAGGAGTGGCAAAAGGCAAGAGGATAAACTATTAATTGTTGCCCTTGACGTGTAGTTAATAATGCTTTATTTAAGTATGTAGAGTTTTATGATTTACAAAGTATGTGCATAATCCTTTTTTTTTTTAACACATTTATGAGCTAGCAAAGGAAAGAAACAGCTTAGTAGGAATTAAAGTTTACAGAGGACTGTTTTTCTTTGCTTGCAGTTCCATTTTAAACTTTTAATTCTTTGCTTTCAAATTCTGATACTATTTGACAGAAGGAAAACTGAAGGAAATGTTCCTTGCCCTACTTTCTAAAATGATTCAAGGATAGAATCAGAAATGCACTTAACATAACTAATCAAATGAATACAAAAGCAACAAAGAACAGAACATGTCACTATTACCGAACAGCATATCTTGTGGAATCAAGGTACAGCAGGTAAAATTTATGACAAACTTGTCTATGTATACCAAAGAAATCTCTTACCTGTGTTAAACTTGAGACTACCTAAACACTTAAGATATTATAGAATTCAATTTCAGATTTTAAGTAAGAAGCTCAATGTTTTCCTTCAAAGTCTCTGCTAGCAAGCTATGTAACTCCTTAGAGAGTGACTGGATTATGTATTTTTGGAGAACAGGGATAAAGGATATAATGTGTAAAATAAGTTAACCTAATTACAATTACTTGGGTTAAATCCATGAACCCATGCTATATTTTTGCAGAGCCGATTCTCCAGGAAATTTTAAGTTCCTCTAAGGAATTCTCCTTATCCTGGGTTTGATCCAGATTTAGGAAAGGAACTGTGTTTTATCTTTCTTCTTGCTTTTTTTCCCCCATTCTTGCTACAAATTTTCACATAAGTAATGATCATGGCCATACAATGAAGCTTTTGGTGTTGAAATAGTTCAAAGGGCCATGATTGGGAAGTTGGAAAGAAGGAAGAGGTGATAACTCCATGTAATGTCATAAAACATCATAAACACCATAATATGAAGCTCTACGAAGAATGAATGATACTGAAAGATTCCTCTTCCCTCAACACCTCCTGCTGGCCCCTCATGAGAAGACTTGTCTTATTACAGTAGCATTTGATTTCAGACCAATTTCCATTTTAAGAGGAGGAAATAAATAAAAATCTTTTTAAAAAGTAAAGAAAAATGAATATTTAAGTGTATATTCCCATATGTTGGGAAAATATACTTTGATGTCACTGCGAAGTGATCTCAATAAAATCATTCAATTTGGGGAGTGTTCCATCCTGCTCAGATAGCAAACCAGGTAGGGATTTGTGTCCCTTTCACCTAAAGATTTCACTACAGGATCAGAGAGAGTGTTTCTACCAAGTTTCCTAAACATGCACATTAAAAAACAAGACTAAAACTTCCATTACACTGGATACTTTAATCCAAATTCAGTCTACATCATCACATGTGTTTGTTTGTTTGTTTGTTTTTCCAGAAAGAGTGCAGCAAGTTGAATATCCTGTTGACATTATGTCAATATATTTTAACTTGTGCTCTTTGGGAAAAGACAAAAATTATTTTTACTTATCTTTAAATATATAATATCTCCAAATGAAATAACGTTAATATTCATACAAGAACCTAAATCATGATAAAAAGTTACTGATTTTAAAATTATCCATTTCCTGAGTTTACTGAATTTGCAATATAAAGTTATTCTGTCCTTAACTCTGAGATCAGCTTCTTTATGATGGCTTCATGCAAATGGAGGTACATTCATATCTTTGCTGTGACATCACTAATTTAAAATATTTATGGGCTTATTTATTGGTACTATACTAAAACCTGAACACAATATGTGTATATATATGTATATATATATATACATATATATATATAAAATGTATCCTTATGCAAAAACTTATAAACAAAGAATTTTTAATGTAAAAGAAGTAAAGTAAATAAATCTCACCAAATGACACTATAAAGAGCTATTCAGAATCATAAGATTCTACATACATATCTCTGCTGATGACTGCACATAAGACCTTATTCTAGATTTAACATATACTTTTCTTTGGTACTGAGATCATCCAAACTATACATGGTACTATAGCCAGGTAGTTCAGAGAATGAAGCAGCCAAGAATAACCAGCCACACAACAGGAGGCTCTAGTGGCAACACTGCTTTCATCACTCAGCAGTGAGGATGGTCAGGTTTGAATGCAAGAAGCTTCACCTCTACTACATCAACTCAGCTAGCTGGTTTTTTAACTGTACTTGAAAGGAAAAATACTGCCCCTACCCCAACCCAAATGAGACCACCTCCCCACTTTGATCAAGTCTGTATCTAAGCATCCTTTGAATTTACCTGATTGAAGGATCCTAGTGAGGAGTCCAGCCCCAGGCCAAAATTCTATGTGTGATTTTTCAGGCCCAATCGTTGGCAATTACAAAGGCTTTACCTGGCAGACCTCACAGGGGAAAGCTTCCCTTTCCACACCTGACTTGGTGGATAAGCAGCAAACTGCAGTCTCTGAAGGGAGTCGCAGTCAAGGACTCAGGAACCCCTGGCTGGCCTTGCTCGTATTCATATCTGCATTCTTGGTCCAGACACCTTCTTCAGATCCCACTTTATCTGGGTACTTAGCAGAGGCCTGCCTCAGGCACCTCTTCTGAAATCTCCTTATTGGAGGAAAGGGGGGAAGGGAAACCTGAGTTTTCTTCACTCTGAGTCAGAACTCAGTACTTCTCCACTCCTAGCTCTTTCTCCTTTCCCTCCCTTCTCCCCCACTAGCTTCATACAACTGCAGGAACCTTTTGTTTGGGGCTCTCTCAACAGTGGGACATCCCCTATATCTATAATGTCCACCTGGTCATTGACCTGTGTGCCGTTCTTGAAGGAAAATGGAAGGAGGGGAGGGAGGGACGTTGGTGCTTTCTCTGGTTTAGACTTTGATTATATTATTGCAGTAAGAGATCAAAGGCTTGACTATTACTTTTATTTTTGGCTTATTGCTTTAGTCAACTATTTCTACATCTGGCAGCACAGCTCTCTGCAGCTCAGCTGAGCTCCTGCCTGGCGTCTAGAACTTAGATACAAGAGAGGCTAACAATTCAAATTTCCAGGGTTTTATCATAGCAAAATGGATGACTAATGTGGGAAATTGCCAACATGTAGGAAGCATATTCTAAAGTGCTAGGTAGATACTAATGAAAGTAATAATGTTTAAAATTATGACTTATTAAGCATCTATTGTGAATAATACACCACAGTGGCAGATATAAACAGCCTGTATGTCACTCTTCACTGTACCCCTTGATGTTGTTCTTAGTATTATGACCACTTACGTGTAAGCAAAATGGAATTCAGAGAGGCTAACTACCAAAGTTACAAAGTTAGTTTCAGAATTAGAGTTTGAATAAATTCTCTTATTCAAAGCCCTTATTTTTCTTCTGGTTTACCGCAATATAGCTATCTTTCTAATACTATATGTACAACAATATTTGTTCAATTAAATTAAAATATTAATATTTTTGATAGAAGGTGAGCTTCAGGGCTAGTATAAAATTAGCTCTCCTGCTTTTCTTCAAAAATTAATTAGACTATCTTGCCCAAGTTTCAGCAACCTGTTTTTCATGGCTTAATATTATTTAGTGTTTCTAATTTTATTATAGAATCTTTTGTTTCACAGGATCTGAAGCTAAGACATAAAATAGAGGGGCCTTGGAGTGTCAGATATGTCTTAATTCTGAATCATTAAGTCAGTCAGCCAGTCAATTAAAAAAAAAAGAAAACCAATAATAAAGTGGAAAAAAATAGTAGGCGAGAAAAGGTCAGGAACATTTTTTTTCCTTTACAAGTGTACTTGTTTCTGCAAATGGTCTCAATGAATCATTTCAAAATTGAAAAAGAAACAGATGTCAGTTAAATTAGAGAGTTGAGTTTAATGACATGGTTGCATAGGTAGGGCACACAAAACATCTGTGTTCTAGTATTAACATTAATTTAATTTCTTTACAGGAATCATTTACATTTTTCTTCATTTTCAATAAGTTGTTTTTCACCACACAAAATAACATTGTAGTCATGAAATTGTTGTCATCTGAATAGACCACTGTGAGGCTGACTCTACAGCCATCACTAGATAAGTTTGTATTCTCATAGGGAACTGTATACAAAAATAACAAGTGACAGTTGATTAATTCTAAATGATGTAGACATTATATTTTTTGTGCCATGTGAGGCTGTTTAAGGATTAGTAGGATTAATAAGTCATACCATATGCAATTGTAAAATGTCAGTTTAGGATTTGAGCTTTTTCAGATTTCACTTTACTTTCCCCTTGTACCATTACACTTGTGAAGCACAAGGTAAGAACCAGACTAATGCCTGATGCCTAAGCAATTTATTTGGGTGAATAATGCAGTTTTTACTCTCATTAATCTAACTTTAAATATATATATATGCATATATATATTTATTGAGTATTTACCATGTGTCAGACCCCGATTAAAGTACTTTAAATATAATATTTCATTTGGTCCTGTAATAGTCCCATGAGACAGTTGTGACTATCCCACGTGTAAATGAGGAAACTAAAGTTTAGTAAGGTTATAGTAAATTGCCAAGAGTCACAACGTTAGCAAGTGACAAAGCTGAGTTAAAAACAAAGATTTGTCTTATCTTAGCATTTGCTCTTAGCCTCTGGGTCCACTGCCTTTGAGAAATATTCTCTGCTCCTAGCAGAGGTCAGTATGGGCATAACTCATTTGATTACACTTCACTTTATTGCACTTTGCGGATGTTGTATTTTTCACAAATTGAAGTCTATTTGTGCCGTTTTTCCAACAGCATTTGCTTACTTCATGTCTGTGTGTCACATTTGGTAATTCTTGCAATATTTCAAAAATTTTCATTATTATTATATTTGGTATGGTGATCTGTGATCAATGAATTTTGATGTTACTATTGTAATTATTTTGGGGCGTCATGTATTATTTAAAGGCTGTAGGATTTGCAGAATGGTAAATAAGCATTGGCTTCAACTTAATATCACCAGCTGCATTAGACCGTAACAAGAGAGTCAGCCTGCTCTTTGAAGCTAGATGTTGACTTCTCTCTAGCTATGAAAGTCCTGGATGGCCTCTTCTTCCAATATAAGAATGACAGCACATCTGTTTACAACATGGTCTATTGAATATTTTAAGCTCACTGTTGAGTCCTACTCCTTCTTTCAATGACTGCTGCCCATTGACAATGAACCTGGTTGCCCAAGAGCTTTGATGGAGATGTACAATGAGATTCATATTGTTTTCATGCTTGCTAACACAACACCTGTTCATGAATAAAGGAGTCATTTCAACTTTCAAGTCTTATTATTTTAGAAATACATTTCATAAGGCTATAGCTACCGTAGATAGTGATTCCTGTAATGAATCTGGGCAAAGTCAATTGAAAACCTTCTGGAAAGGATTCACCATTCTAGATGCCATTAAGGATATTTGTGACTCATGGGAAGAGGTCAAAATATCAACATTAACAGAAGTTTGAAAGAAGTTGATTTCAGCCTTCATGGATGACTTGGAGGGGTTCAAGACTTCAGTGGAGGAAGTAACTGCAGATGTGGTAGAAATAGCAAGAGAACTAGAATTAGAAGTGGAGCCAGAGGATGTGACTGAATTGCTGCAATCCCATGATAAAACTTGAATGGATGAGAAGTTGCTTGTTACAGAAGTGGTTTCTTGAGATGGAATCTACTCCTGGTGAAGATGCTATGAAGATTGTAGAGTATTACATAAAATTAGTTGATAAAACAGTGGCAGGGTTTGAGAGGATTGACTCCAATTTCAAAGGAAGTTCTACTGTGGGTAAAAATGCTGTCAGACAACACTGCATGCTACAGAGAAATCATTGGTGAAAGGAAGAGTCAATTGATGTGGCAAACTTCATTCTTATCTTACTATAGGAAGCTGCCACAGCTGCCCCAACTCAGTTGGCCTGATCAGTCAGCAGCCATCAACACTGAGGTAAGATCCTCCACCAACAGAAGGAACACAACTCACTAAAGGTTCAGATGATGGTTAGTAATTTTTAGCAATAAAGTATTTTTAAATTAAGTCATGTACTTTTTTTAGACAATGCTATTGTACACTTAGTAGACTACAGTACGCTGTAAACATGATTTTTATATGCACAACTCTTTGCAAATAGAAAGTTGTTTCAACCAGCAGAATTCCCTCTCTTTGGGGCATTGGAATCCCAGTTTTCAGGAACTACGCTGGGGACCTAATCACCAGGAAAGTGACCAAGACTGCATTTTTAACTCTGAGGTATGCCTGTATATGGGACAGTTCCTATCTATGTCTCTTCCTTTAGTTACACAAGTCCATTAACTATAGAATTCAGGACTAGTCAACTTACTTTCTTAGGATATTCCAGAGTCATTGTTTGGATCTAATTTTCAATACATGTTTCATGAGAAGTTGGGCCAGCATCAGCATTTTCAAAAGAGCTGCTAAAATTCAAGGGAAATGTATATAGGACAGACATTGGGGCCTAAACCAAGCATCCCCACATTCAGACTAAAACACCCTCTACTCTAAGGAGGGAGTGATGGTAACTTACTAGCAGCGCCTTGAATAGGCCCCTAAGGAAAGTAAAATACTCTCCAGAGTCAAGAGGAGTGCTAGAGAAAGTGTCTTTAAAATGCAGACATATTGCTGTGAGGAGGAGAGTTAAAAATGCAGTCTTGGTCACACACACAAACACACACACACACAAAACAGCACGTACTGATCATTATATTTATATGAAATTCTATAAAAGGCAAAGTGACCATTGATCAGTAATCACTGGTGGTCAAGAGTTGAGGGACAATATTGACTCTTAAAGAACGCAAGGAAATAGTCTGGAAATAGTCTACATGTTGACCATAGTGAAGATTACATGACTATGTACATTAACCAGAACTCATCAAGCTACATTTAACTTTAAAATGAGTGAATTTTATTGTAAAATTTTTGTTGTAAATTATACTTCAGTAAAGCTGTTGAAAAAATACTGTGTATTAAAGTCACTTGAAATAATGTTTTTCTTTTCTGATTATGCCACCAACTTTGTATATAAAAAGGTCTGTTTTTTTCAATGTTCTCAATTTTTTATGGATTTCATTTTCTCCCTTTTTGGTTTCACTTTGATTCTTCTTAAGTTAGGAAATGCATTTATGTGAATTCAGAATGAAAACTTGGAAACAATTTACATTCACAGAAGCCTTGCTTCTATGTGCATCTTTCACAATGTTTCCCCTCCCACCTGAAGGTTAGAATTAATATTGATTTTTGGGTTTTCTAGTCCATCATTCCTTTTAGAATACATAAACATCCCCCCTATTACTTAAAAGTCCATCCTTTGTTACTTAAAAGGTAGAATACTACAAACAATATCAGCACTTTGCTATTTTCACTTAATAAGATATGCTGTAAATTACTCCATATAAGTGGACAGAAATGTTTCTTATCTCTTTTTACCTTCTATGGTACAAGGATTAGCCTCATGTAGGGGGACTGGAGACAGTACTTAGAATAAACTTGCTAATTGCGACATAGGTTTCAAATGAGAGACTGGATAAGAAAGAAGGGACATACTAGCTTATTTTATTATTTTATATGTTAGGCAACAAATATGACAAATGTACAACACACATGTATTAATATAAAGAAAATAATTAGAATGCAGCTAAAATTCTTTCTAAATGCTAAAATATAAAACATGGGTAAGTATACTTTTTGTCCAGTAATCTAACTACTAGAAATGTATTCAAAATATACAGTTGGCAAAAATACAAAATGACTTTTCTGTGAGGCTAATTTTTGTGCCATTAATTGTGATAGCAGAAGACTGAACGCAACCTAAAATTCCATTGATAGAGCAAGGATGGAGTCCCATGTATGGTGAAAAGGGATAGAAAATGTTGCCATACACTTATATGGAGAAATCTACAGCATATCCTTCTCGTGCAATTCTTTTTGCCAAACCAATCAGTGCAGTGCATCTTCTTGTAATATGACCAAGGAAAACATGCAAAATATTAGTTCCTATTGGAATGTCATGCAAATAGTCTTTGAGATGCTGAGTACTTAGACTGAATAATCTCTTCACTGAGCATTATGAATAGTCTCAATATATTTTATCCATTAATTAAGTAACTTTCTTATTCACTTAATAATCATATAATGTAATACTGAACAAAACTCAGACCTTAGCTCTATCTGTCCATTTTATAGATGAAAAATGTGAGGACTGAGGGTTGTATCACATTTCTATAATATTTTAATTTAAGAATCATGTCTGTAAGGAATAGGCCATATCTTTTTTTTTTTTAACTTTTTTGAGGTATGCACGTGAAACACTAGATCCTTGAAAAGGTGGGAAGTGAAACTTTAAAAAACCACCTTGCAACATATATATGTGTCCTACAGTTAATGCCCTACAAGTAATATATGTTCTATAAATAGTGTTTTACTTCTCCATTTTTCTCCTTTAATCATCTCTTCCTTCTGCTCACCACTTTTGTTTTAAATTCTGATGGTGTTTTTGATTAAATGTGAGTTACTGCTTTAGGTTCCTTCATTTCTTAGTGGTACAACTGGTTTCCATAAACTTTGGTGCTACAATTTTTCTACCTCTTATCTTCACTGTATCAGGAATTCTAAGATTGTCTCTTTATTCAACTAATCGATGATTGAAAAGTTTTAGGAGGTCCCATCTCACAAAAGGACGGAGCAGCCTGGCTGCACTTTCTTAAAACAAGATACACATTATCAATAATATTTCCTTATGTCTTATTGCCCCTGGGCTGCCTACATCAGAGTGCTGACTTGGTCTATGACTTTTTCTCATAAAATATATTCCTTATAGAAATATAACTTTTCTTGTATTATAATATTTATGAATCCAAATCTGGCACAAATTCACCTTAGAGTTGTACTTAACTCATGATTGTGAGTGGGGAAAAAAATGTGAAAACATGAGAAAATGGATAACAATATAACATTTAGTCATAGGACACTATTTATTGGTTGCAGGAGAATCTTAGCATCCTAATTAAAGTATTGGGTTGGCCGGAAAGTTCATTTGGGTTTTTCCGTAACATCTTAACAACTTACGGAAAAACCCGAAAATTTCGGCCAGCCCAATATTTTCAGTCTCCTGCAAGCTTACAGTAGGACCACATTCATGTCTTGAATAAGACTTTAGCCAACATGTAGCATAGATTCAAACAAATATCTGGGATCAAAATGCACTACCCTACTTACTGCCTTCTTTTACACTTAATTTGAATTGTCTACTTTCTCGCTTCTCAGGGGGGGAAGGTAGGTGATATAGTGGTAACCCTGCTAGCACTTTTTGGCAACTCAGTAAGCACAGAGTGACAGTCTTCTATATTAAGTGTGAAGGCTTTGCAATTGGGAGTGTGGTTTACTAAGGACATTTGTGACACTGTGGATTATGTGTGGAGCATCAACTTAGTCCCCAAGATACTGTAAAATTAATACTTTTTTTTACAGACACCTGGACACCAAAGCCAATTTGTGTGAGCACTGCGTTTCTTGTATTATTCTGCTATGCTGTTTTTGCCTTTGCTATAAATAGCATCACATATGAATGGCAGTTTCATAGTCTAAAAAAGTTTGAGTATTTTTTGCATCTGTTTAATGCATTCTTATAAGTCTCAAAACATGAGGAAGTGACAACGTAATTACATCTTGCGTTACCCATAATGTAAAGATAATTTATTTGGTACCTCTATTTTATGTATCTAAATCCCTTAATAATCAATGATGGATCATCAAACAGCAGATATAAAATAATTTATAATTATCATAAGGAAAAACTTAAAATGATTTTAGAAATGAAAAGGTTTACATTAAAAAGAACTAAAATATTTTCTAAAATGAATCGCTGTGTTTTATCAAGACAAAGAGTTTCAAAAAGACAGTTGGAGATTAAGATGTATTTTGCTTTCGAAGTAGGATCTTCTCTTTCAGAGATTTCTATGATTGCTTGCCTGACTCTCTATAACTTCCTAATATATCACAAAAGACATTTCAGGGTTTTTTACCCATTAACTCTTCATCTTGACCCCGTTACTGCTCAAGAAATATCTGTTTATTGCTATTAATAGTTTCTAGGCATTAATGATAAAACCTATCTCAGTAACTCAATACATAGATTTCTAAATTATAAATCGATTTCTCTGAATCTTAACTGAAAATTTGGCAGTATCCTAGAGATAGGGGTAGTATTTCCAAATCAGGGCAAAGTTTGATCCTCATCTATACACATTTGCTAAGAAGGCAGATGCTTTCCACAAACTCATCTAGATGAAAAGTTGATCTATTTGGCTATTAGGAAGAGCAATGATAAGCGTACTTACGTATATTCTGTTTTATAAATGGACAAAATAACTAGGAGACAATAGAAATACAACCTATTTAATTCATTTAAATTCTACTAATCACATTATTTTTAAAATAAACTAAATTTAAAACATTTAAAATTTGGTTATTTCCAACTTTGTTTAGTATCATCAAATTTAAGTGAGAACTACATAGAAGCAGATTAATCTAATAAATATTTAGCACCTATTATTTGCTAGATATTGCTTGATATATAGATTATGTACAAACAAAGACTTGTATATTAGTTTTATTTTTTTTCTTGCAATAATGCTGGATTAAAAACAAAACTCCAAGATCTCAGAGGATTACATCAAGAAAGTTTATTTCATATTCATAGTATTTATATAGGTTGGTTGCAGTTTTGGATAGACTCAGATTGGCTTAGCTGGATGAGGTGGGACTCCAGACTTTGGGTTAGGGACTATCTCCATAGAGCTTTATTCCTGGATTCAGGTCAAAAGATTAATAGTGTTGGGCTGCCTGCAATGGGTTGTCTACAATGTTGTGCTTGCCCAGCTTCAAAACCAAAGAAAGAGCCCAGAGTCAGCAACAGAGACATCAATGGGATCAATGGTTTAATGGATAGGGGGATCTTACATGTCTGAAGCAAGGTCGTGGAATGATGACACCACCCCACTGTGTGCGGCCAACCGTGAGGGGAAGAATGTGGCAGCAGTCTTTGCTTGTGGGGGAGGGCAGGTGTGACCAGTTATAGGAGGAATTGATGTCATGTTGGCTCATCGGTTACCTGGGAAACCAGCAGAAGGGCACACCCCTCACTGCCCCTTTGATAAGCATAGTGGAAAGTTCTGATCCAAAGCTAGAACAGTCACTAGCTAGGGCCTGGGGCAAGTACGCAGGAAGGTTAGTCATGTGAGTAGGGTGTAGGTGAAGCAGGCACTGGTTGAGTAGGGTAGGTACAGAGAGCAAGAGAACAGCCATCTTGAGTGGCCTGAGCATACAAAAGGCTACCTGCTCTCCTAATGGGGGGGAAGGAATAAGGTCTCTGAGTCTTGGTGGACACTTGCCATGCTTCTTAAGGCCTTAGATGACTGACCAAGTGTCATTTCCACATTCCATTACTTAAAGTAAGTCATATGGCCAAGTCTGAAGTCAATAGTTTGGAAAAGTATATTCCAACAACAGGGAAGCAACGGCAGAGGGTGGTAACGATGCAAGAATTGTGGTAAAATAATACAATCCATCACTCCTTGAAACAACTCTGTCAGTTCTCAGGGAAACAGAAACTTGAATATCTTCTGTTTGTCTCAGTGAAAATACAAATATGTCAAGGTAAAAATGGATGTAGGAAACAATGCTCATGAAGTCAGTGTTTCTAAACCCCGGCTACACATTAGAATCACCTGGAGAGATGTTTGTTTGTTTGTTTGTTTTAATACCAAGTCACAGGCTTATTCCCAAAGATTTGCATTTAATTATTCTAAGGTGGGGCTCAGGCACCAATATTTTTTTAAAAGCTCTCCAGATGATTTCAAAGTGTAGCCAGGTTTTGAAAGCCACCAAGATACATTCCTCAGAATGTGCTTATATTAATAATATCTTCTATTAATAATTTATTAACAATGTCTTCAAACTCAGGTTTGAAAACGCACATGTTGTTTAGAAAGTCAGTTCAATCAGATAAGGATGGTTTTGATGAAATCAGCTGTCACTTTCCTTACAGCCAAGTATACTCTAAATTATGGCTACTGTTTTGACTGAGATCTAAGTGGGTTTTGTTTTTGGGGGTTTTTTTCCCAAGTTTTTTTGGCAGCACCTGCATGGCTTGCAGGATCTTGGTTCCCTGACCAGGGATTGAACCCGGGCCCTCGGCAGTGAAACATGGAGTCCTGATCACTGGACCAGTAGGGAATTCCCAGATCTAAGTGGTCTTGGATAGACAGTTTTCTGTGTTCACCAGGTAGACACAGAATATGCAGTATTCTTCCTCTTGGTATTTGGAAGAATCCAAGTTGTTTTGCACTCAGCAACAGGGCAAAGATGTCAGAAAGGAAAGATTGTGCTGTTCATTTTTTTCTGTAAGTTTTCCTCCTTTTAGTGCCCCAGTCTACCTAAAATCCCCACTTCACCATTGATCCCCATTTCCAAGCACTTCTCGTGACATCTAGGCCCTCTTAACTATGACCTCATTTATAGGACTCAAGACTTTTTTATTGGTTTTTATTCTTAGCATAAAGTATAGAATCCTTTTTGGGTACAACTATATTATTACAAAAGATGCAGACCTAGAATAGGAAAAGAAAAATTATGTAGAAGAGGAAGACTTTTCCTTCTTCCCTTCTTGATTCTTTGGCTGGCCAAAGATTACATTGACATAAGGTAGATGAACAGGAGAAAAAAACATTTAAACTTTGTACACATGGGAGATCATAGAAATATGAGACTCAAAGAAGTGACCAAAGCAGACAGTTTTATACCTTTTAGACAAAGAAACAATAAATTTGTGAGAAATTGACAAGAACAAGAAGTTTGGGCTTGGCATAATAAATTAGTAAAGAAGTAACAGCCCTGAATTCCCTATCTCTAGTGATAAGGATATCTCTCTACCTCCTGGTACAGGGAGGGTACCTTTCACATGCGAGATTTATTTCCTGCTTTCAGGGGGACAAAAGAGGGTTAGTGTCCTTTTTGTGCTGGCTGCTTCTTAGTAACTTTAATTCAAAATAATCAATATGCCAAAGTGGCATATTTTGGGACATCCTGCCCTGAACCCTATCAATTACATCATAAGTTGCTTCTCTGAATTTTTCAGACTTGGTTTATACCTCTGGTTTGTTACCTGTTCAATAACGGTCTTTGAAAAACTGTTCCTGCTTTCTTACTTAAATTTGACGCATTTCTTTTTGCAACCAATCTACTGTATTGGAATTCCGCTATCCTCTTCTCTATATAGCATTCATTTATTTAGCCAACATATGTTCAGTCAATGATCTAGATAATGCTTGCATTTCAACAAAAGTTTTCAATGACTTAACAAAAATAAAGACTCTGAGAATCCCTGATAGTATGACATGAATGCTTGAGGTCTGAGATATTCCTTGGGAGGGAACATTTGGGATAATACTCAGATTCTATCCTACATCCACTTCAGAAGCTCATAGCATATATAGGACTATATCTATTTTAATACTCAAATTAATTGCTTAAGCTACCACATGCTCAGGTGAGCAGGAAGTTCAGAATCCCACCCCCGCAAATTCGGGTACACTGCAGTGGGTGAGGAGCTGGTTCTGCTTGCTCATATCCCGTCCTGCTGAAGCTGGACTTCAGGGACAAGTCCTCCGAATGAAAAAATTGTCCTTCGCGTTCAAGAATCGTTTGTGTTTGTGTCTGTGCTGTTCTTGCCGTTATCTGCGGCTTAGTGACCAGCTTCCCAGCTGCTGAGATTCTCTGAAGGAGGATGACACTCCCTCCTGCGTTATACTTGGCTGAGAGTTGAATTACACTTGGCAGGTTTACCAGGATTTGTAGCTCAGGACCTTACAGATCCAGCTTAGTCTTTATTCCTGAGGACACTGCTTGCTCCAGGCCTTCCAGGTTGAGGGAGGCTGACATCGCAGGCACAGTTTTCCTTTTGGTGGCGTTGTTGTCTTTTCCTTCAAAGAGACATTAGCTAAGCCTTAAAAAAACAAATGAATATATTCTCTCTTCCTTTGCTCCAAAAGACAAATGGTCTCAACACTCATGTGTAGTTGTTTGGGTGTTTTTGTTTTTTGTTTGTTGGTTTGTTTTTTACTTTCTCCCCAGTGATTAGCTCTGCACATCAATGGGAACCGAAAGGCAGAGTTACTCCGTCCCCTAGAGCAAATGTTCACTGCTTGTCTTTTAAGTAGAAAACTAAAGATAGAATTCCACCCCTGAGATTATTCTTGAATCTCCAATGTGAGGGGAATATAAGTGAGTACTATATTATCTCGTGAGGTGAGGGTTATGCAGATTTCATAAACCTCTTCAGACATCCAAACTTCTTTCTCCAGTGAGCCACAAAGATATAAGCAGTTACCCAATTGGATTATTTTTACTAGTTGTGAAGAAAACAGGTTTAATGCCTTG
This sequence comes from Orcinus orca, assembly GCF_937001465.1. Classification (NCBI taxonomy): domain Eukaryota; kingdom Metazoa; phylum Chordata; class Mammalia; order Artiodactyla; family Delphinidae; genus Orcinus; species Orcinus orca. Next base: position 47,536,030 of record NC_064569.1, on the reverse strand, counting down.
TTGAAATGTTGTGTGCTATCTACCAAGCTGCCCTTGGAGGGGATCAGAGTTGCCCTGTAAAATGCAATTATATGTTCCCATTGCCTCAGAGAACTTTTCCTAGCTCCATCTCAGGCTCATCCTCTTCCCTTTAGAATTTGTTTCTTACCTGAGTACTCACTGTATGGCCTTAACTATAGCTGGAGCCCAAGGGAGAACAGGAGAACAAGGGCTTTGAAAGTACATTTACACTCTGTAGCAATTACTCATCAGGTCCTACCCACCCCCACTCCCCCACGGGTCTTCAGGGCTTTTTCTAGAAGATATTTTAATGCGTCACTCTTCTTCAATATGACACCAGGGAGCAAGAGACCAGCCTTCTGATGTCTGGGAGGAGCCCACACTCTTCCTAAGCTTGAGCATAGGTTTGGTGGTTCTGACCAGCCCTTGCCAAAAGATTCCAGAGCCCAGAGCGAGATACAAATAGAGGCCCTTATATTTAAAAGTTATAAAGCAAGCTAACAAACCATTACATAAAATATGTCCTATCCTCCTACCTTGACTAATGTGTCTTTATAACAATGTGGACGACCAGATTTGAACTTAGAAGTTTCCAGACTGTTTGGATTTCCTTGGTTGTGTGGGAAGAGTCAGCATTGGGGCACAGACCCTTGAACTCAGCTTAGGGTAATTTAGATAGGGAATTCAAGGGTTCCCAGGACCCAGAGCTAGTCTAGAAGGGGAAGAGGCATGGACTCAAGGTAGATCCTCCCCTTCCTTAGCCCCTTAGCCCCTTGACCTCAGTGGAGAGGTGTAGCCAGAAGAGAGCCAGAGCTGAATCCTCTGAATTGCAGGTCTGGGACCAGAGGCTAAAACATGTAATTGAAAGGGAATTTTTTCTGCAGAATAAAAAGAGGAGTTTTGGGCCTCTACAGAAATTTGGGTAAGACAGGGTGAAACCGAGTGGGGATCTGTGGGGCTCCCAGGCACTGAAACCGAGTGGAGCCTGGACACAGAGACCTCCTTTTGTCCCCCATTTCTTACAGGCAAGGCTCCAGCCTCCATGACCTTCCCTGAGTTCCAAAGGGTGGATTTGAACAGTTGCTAATCAAGGGAGGAGCAGCTAAGAAACCACCTGAGGCGAGATTAAAGGGGCCAGAGAAGCTCATCAAGATTAAGACCACCTGAGAGGTGAAGGGAGTGGAAGCCCTGCTCACACCCTAATCTTGTCAGAGACCCCACCTTTGAACCCCTGCTACAAAACCCTTCATCACATCCTCTGGGGTGGAGACACATAGTTTTTTTAAGGCAGAAGCCCGGTGTGTTCCCCTTTGCCTGGCAAAGCAATAAAGCTATCCTTTTCCTACTTCACCTAAAACTCTGTCTCCGGGATTTGATTTGTAGCAAAGCAGATAAGCCGAGGGGAAGTTAAAGAGAAGAACCAGAAGATGATAAGTAAGAGTCAGAAGCTAAGAGAGGATGGTCAAAGATTGTCTCCTTGATCAAACTTGAGTTAGGCTCTCCTGAGTCCCCTTTTTGACTAGGCCTCATCTTTGGTCTCTGTTCTTGGTCCACTTAGTCTAGTTTCAGCAAGAATCCTGCTCAGCCAGTTTAATGAAAAATCCCCCATCCTGATATCTGATCAAATTCCTCCTGCCCCACCCGATGTCTTATCACCCGGCCTGCCTTCAGCAAAACCTCCTATTGAGTAGGTCTAGCAAGAATCCCTCTAGACTGGACATTTCTTCTTAGCAATTTTTTATCCACTGACCCCACCCCGCCCTATTCCTTGTCCATAAATCTCCACTTGTCCTTGCTGTATTAGGAGTTGAGTCCAATCTCTCTCTCCTAATGCAGAACTTCAATTACATAAAGCCCCTCTGGAATAAAATCTTCCTTACTATCTTTAACAAGAGAGGAACACACTGAGTAGTAGAGAAGTATATGAATCCAAACGTGAACAAGGAGGATGAAGCAGATTTTGAGGCAGAACTACTTCCAGTGTATGAATGTGAGGTTCCCTACCTACTCTTAGTCATACAATGTATTATCAAACTGCTTAATCTCATCCATGTGAGTCTTTTTTTTTTATTAATTAATTTATTTTTGGCTGTGTTGGGTCTTCATTGCTGCACGCGGGCCTTCTCTGGTTGCGTGGGGGCTTCTCTTCATTGTGGTGCATGGGCTTTTCATTGTGGTGGCTGCTCTTGTTGCAGAGCATGGACTCTAGGTGCACTGGCTTCAGTAGTTGTGGCACACGGGCTCAGTAGTTGTGGTGCACGGGCTTAGTTGCTCCACGGCACGTGGGATCTTCCCTGACCAGGGCTCTAACCCGTGTCCCCTGAATTGGCAGGCAGATTCTTAACCACTGGGCCACCAGGGAAGTCCCCTGAAAGTCTTATTTTAGTTTTTACATTACATTAAAATGGATGAGGTTTTTTCATATTTGTTTTTCTTTTAATTGGGTGAGATCATTTTTTCCAGTTTTATTAAGGTGTAACTGACAAAAATTATATATATAATATATATATATTTAAGGTGTACAACGTGATGATTTGATCTATACATGCATTGTTAAATGAGTACCATAAAAGTTAATTAACACATCCATCACCTCACACAGTTATCTTTTTTGAGAGTGATGAGAACACTTAAGATTTACTCTTTTAGCAAATTTCAAGTATACAACAGTACTATTTAACTATAGTCACCATGCTGTACATAGATTCCCCAGAATGTACTCATAACTGAAAGTCTGTACCCTTTGACCACCATCTCCCCATTTCCCCTACAGTCCAGCATCTGGCAGCCACCATTCTACTTTCTGGTTCTATAACTTTACTCATGCCAAACTCATTTCTATCAAAAAATGAATGACTGCTGTGCCTGCCCTGTTTTATCACTTTCTGGATTTGATAACCCAGCTCATGATGGACCTCAAGCCACTTAGTCACGCCACTTAGTCACTTTGTGTCTCATGATCAGGTACTCAGTCTCCACCAGGGCGTAGTAGCACTCAAGGAGCTGCAGAAAGCATGATCTGTGCTGTGACTCTTGCCAAAGACCAAACAGCATCATTATCCACCAAGGATCCTAACACCACTGGATCTGCCAATTATAGTGGCAGAGCAGATGCACTGCAGCCTAGACCCACTGTCTTTCTCTATACACAAATCAAAGCTGTAAGCCTGTCATGTTACCTAACCAATGATTTGAAGTGCTTTTCTAAAATTCTCTTTGTAATGCCTCAAAAATCTAAAGAGGCCCAAAGAGCTGAACCTTTTCATAGAGGAAAAAAGTGAACAACTTGTACTTTAACTTAGAGCGGCTAACTCAGCTACTAGAGTACTGGACCCTCGAACTTACTAATGTGGCAGATCCTTGACTCTTTAAGGGCTTAAATCCCATCTTCTGACATGTAAGTATTTTATTGGTGCATCTAGAGTACGTGCCTCTTCTTTCTCATCAGATTCAGTTCGTAGGCTGTCATCAGTATAGTGAGCTAGTACAATATGCGTGGAGCATCTAAATAATCGACATCCCAGTAGACTGTATCACAACAGAGAGGAAGAGAGTCAGCGTATCCTTGGGGCAGGGCAGGAACTGAGGGCTGCCATCGCTTTATGCAAAGGCAAAGTGCTCCTGATTTTCCCTACTGAAGGAGATCAAGAAGAAAACATTTGCCAGATCAGTGACCACGTACCAAGTGTCAGAGGATTTAACAATCTGCTCAAATAAGAGTATAAACATTCAATATGGCAGCTGAAATTGGGGCTACCAACTGGTTAAATTTATGGCTGTCAATACTCATTGACCATTCATTCATCTCATTTTTGGAAGGATTATAAAGGCTAATTAAGTAATCACATGAAAACCCCTGCCATTTCTTCCCAGAGGCATTATTGCTTCTGATTTACTATCTTGGCAGGGGCAGGATAGTTTCCAGTAGTTTCTGGGGCTTCCACTTGGCATTTCATACAATAATGTCTCATTTCTTTAGTCAGGTAACTAATGTGATGATTCTGCCAGTTGCTAAATACATCAGTTCCAAGTACACATTCCAGGACTGGGGTAATAATCACATAGTGTCTGTGGAAATTCTTAGAAATGTTATAAGATAGATTTACCCAACACTTTATTTCCACCTGACCTCCATAATCTCTTATTTTAGTTGATGTTTTGGTTTCCCAGGTATCAATGTTAGATCACACAGATCTGCAGGATTTTTATTGTATATATTCAGAAGCATTGTAGGGTCCTTCCTCAAGGCTTCCAGGATTCTCCTTCAATCAATGGACTCTGGGTTTGTGATTTTAATTTGAACTGGCCTGGGCAAAGGACCACAATTTTCCATTCCAGCAGCTTTTTTGAGTTTTTATCATCTATTAACACCCTTGTCAGTGGTCCATCTTTCTTAACCCAAGGAACATCATATCTTATCAGTTAACACCCAAAAATACTTGGGAGACAGTCTCCTAGAATGTACTATGTTTTATTTTGTTTGTTACATATGGGAAAAAAGACACATACCAAATACAAGAAAGGTCTTCAATAATTTTAAAAGATACAGATCTCTTAATTATGAGGCTATCATGTTGAATAACATCCCAACACTACAGTCATGTTGGTTTGAAAGAAGTTGAGGGTTAAACTGATGAAAAAGCACACATAGACTATATTTACAAATTTCATGTATCATTGAAGTGAGCAAACGTAGCAGAATTTGGTGGTTTTAAAAAGATTAGACTATCATTAGCATATCGTGAAGATGTGTGAATATACATGGATTAGAAAGACAGAAATTAACACAATGTGTACAAAGTAAGCAAGAAATCTATTTGCATTCTTTTAAAATATTGATTAGCATGTAATTAAGAAAGGTAAACTATAAAAATTTGTTTAAAAACACATTCATCTGTTATTTTATAGTATGTACATTTTACACAATCTGCCAAATTCAAGAATAATTATCATGCTCATCTTGAACATAATACCAAATATATAAGATAGAAGTTTAAGAACAATCCACATTATAAGAGCATTTTTCTCACAACCCTAAATCATGGATATTTGTAAAACTGAAACTAAGATCTAAACTTAAATAATACTGTTTTTTATACTCTTTAAATAATTTACTTGTGTTAAATTTATTTACTCTTCATAAAAGTCCTATGAAGTAAATACTACCATTGTTTCCATTAAAGGTGAGGAAACTGAGAAAAACAAAGATTAAATACTTGCACAATGTCATAAGGCTAGGAGATGGCAAAGCTAGATTTGAAACTTTCTGATTTTCTTAATTACTGCATGGTATCACCCGAAATATCAACTCTATGCAGTGTTCAGTGCTAGCAACCACAGACAGTGAAGCATGAGAACTCGAGTTTACTGAGAACACACTAAATGTGTGTGTCAATTTGCTAATACTCTTACCAATCTCATGAGGTAAGTACAATGAAGAAAGAGAGGCTCAAGGAACTCAGGTGATTTGCCGGAGATCACAGAGCTAAAAAGTAGTAAATCCTCTACCCAAGTCCATAACCTTTGTAATTTCCACTAACCGAAGAGGAAATCAATGAAGGAACTAATATTCCTTGAGCCTTGGTTTTGTACAACTCTGTGCCACCGGTTGGGGACATTAAAGTGCAGTCTTTGTTCTAAGGAGTTCACTTTTGTGGAAAGCAACTACATACATATAAAAATAATGAAGAAAGTTTTGTTTCCACATTAGAAAAAAATTCAATTAGTCATTTAGCTCCAAATTATTTTACAGACAGGAAAACTCATTAATTAGCTTAATCAGGTACCAAAAATAACAGCAACGGAACAAGGGTAACCAACAGCCCAGAACTTTTGACTTCCCGTCCAGCCTTTTCTCTGTTGCCATATGCTTTTTCTCTGCCAATGGAATGGCACAAACAGTAAAGTTGTGGTTCAGATGAGGGAGAAAGTACTGTAGGCTGGAATAGTTGACTCAATTTCTATTCAAGATCCTATTTCAGAAGATAGTATTTTGGACATCAGCCAGTTCATTAGAAGAAGAAACAAGGATTGGATTTATTTAGAAGCAAATATGAAAATACCAGCATCGCTTTCATAATTGTGCGGATGCGATTGATTTTGCTGCAGTGCTATGTCCATACCAATTGACATCCAATATCATCTGTAATATGTGTAGTGACATAAGAACTATATATTATTTACACACATTTTAAAAGTAGGGGCGTTAGACATTAGAAGTGATGGCAATTGAACATGACAACTTTGGAGATACTTGTTTATTACGATTCCAAAATAATAGTTCAGGGTTCTTGTAGCCTCCCTGTTAAATAACGGCTTGGACAGCTCAACAGCAGAACTTTGTTCCATTCGGCTAAAAATTTTCTTCCCAAACCATCTGGGCTGGCAGGTGTTCATCATCAGATCTGGGTTGCTATGAGACTGGAACTTGCTAATGCTAATGAGGTATAGAGACAGAAACCTAAATTTTGCTCATTTGAAACAACCTTATATTTGCCTCTGCTGGAAATACCAGCAACACCTTATGACATTCCAAAATGCAAAATTGGTAATGAAGTTTCCCAAGGAGAACATTCTAGTGATCAAAAATGATAGAGTAAATTGATGGCAGTGTGTGTGTGTTTTCATTTTAAACACTGTATGAATCTTAATGCTTTCCCTCTTTCTTGGTAGAGAGCAAGTCACCAGCCTGTATATAATTTTAGGGTGATTGGGCAGGAGAAGAAGAGCAGCATCTTTCTGTCGCGTGAGAGATGTATTCCTATCCTGACAGGAAGGAGGGTCAAGTCATTTGCATACGATTGCCATAATGAAATTTAAGGTGTGCCGAAGAAAACACACATTAAACAACAGTTATAGAAAGATGTGATCAATCTGGTGGTTCCCTTAGTTTTAGTGGTCAGGTAGCATTACATGAAATTCATCCTGATGGTCACAAAAAGGCAGACAGTCTATACACAGGGCAGGGTTGTAGAAAATGTAGAACTGATGTTCAAAGTGACCTTGAAAAACTAGAGAAATGGCTTTACGAGAACATGATGACAATTAAACAAAGCTTAAATTGTACATTTCGAGGCCAGGATTACTCTTCAGATCTAAGAGAGCAGACAAGTTACTGATCAGAAAGATACCTGGAGTCGTGCTGGATCCCATGATGAACATGGACAGATACAAAGTGTTGGCACGTCAAATGCATTAGTAAGAGTGATGTTCAGTGTTTTCATTTTCTCAACATTTTGTTACTATGTTGGGTACAGTTTGTGTCACTGTGTTAGCACTACAGAGGAGAAGGGCACCCAATGGGTTGATGAAAATGGCAGTTTTTAAACTGTTGTTGTGCCTAGGTTTTTCAGAGTGACTCAGGGATTGCTGGGAGCAGGTGGGCAGGAAGGAGGGACAAGTGAATAAATAGCTCCTGATCCATTATTTCAGCTTTAATAAAAGCTCAACTTGTGTCAGTTTTGTATATCAAAGTTCTGTGTAATGTTTGGCTTCAAAGGGGAGGAGAGAGGGCTTGATTGCTAAAAAAGGAACTCTGAAAGCCATCAAATTAAAGCATAGACACAAAGATATGCTTAAAATAAATTCTGTTAAAAACTCTGTTAGAAGCTAATGGTAAAGAACAAAATAACATAGATTCTGCTATTGAACTATGAAATAAAATATTATGTTGTGCTTTATGAAAAATACCTAACATTAAAGAAAAAGATACTAAGTGTTTGTGTGTGTGTGTATTTGTGTTTTGCAGAACTAATCTGAACACTCAAGAAATGTCTACTGGGTTAAGAAGGACAGAGAGACTCAACAATGCAAAAGGAATGGAGGTAAATATTGCTTAATAAATTATTTGGAAAATTATTGTATATGCTTCCATTTGATAATGATAATATTATAATAAGGTTACTTTGTATAATTACTGTGCTGTAGAAGATTTGCATTCATTATCTCAATTGTTCTTTACAAAAGTCCTATAATTTAAGTGTTTAATCCCCATTTCAGACATGTGGACAGCAAGGCCTGTAGTGGTTTAGTAATTATCTTCCGTCTGCAAAGTTAGTAACTGACAGTTACTATAAAACTTCAAAGCTTCCAGTTTCCCCATTGTACAACCTACTTTTTCATAAGTTGGAAAGTTCATAAATGTCATGTAAGATGGTTCTAGAAATCAAATGTATAATGAAAGAAACAGTGGTGTTTGTTTTGTGTGTTTTCCCTCTAAACATACATAATCCAATCACCATCTTAACAGGTATGGTGTGACCCAAGTAAATGCTATTTACATTTTTCAATAGTTAATTTAAATCCTCATCTAAGAGTGAGAATTGTTTTCATTCATTTTAGAGTTTCATCTGGAGAGCTGAATTTCTGAAGCAGCAGAAGTATTATTAGAATAATTCCAAACTGAGTATTGAAATTGTGGTACCATCTTACTCTTCCACTAATGTTTGAAAATATATGTTAAAACAAATGGTTTCTGTGAGCTCTTTAATAATAATGAAGTAGATTGATCTCTATGGGGTCAACCTCGTAAGAAACATGTAAGTAATTTATTTTTCTCTAGCAAGGAAACCTGCTCCAACCGAAGGAAAATCGGGATAGCATGTTACATTCAATTGGAAAACCGCTGGATACGTGGCTTGTGTTAAGAACGTCTTTCTCCTAGGCAACCGAGAAGAACCTGCTGATTCCTTGAGAGTTCTTTGCCTTGCTAGAGTTCCTTTATTGATCATCAGATACACGGGGACGCTGCTGGTTACAAAATACAATCAGCCACTTAAAATTTTTTTCCTCTGTAAAGTAAAATTATATAGCCTGAATCTATGAATGAACAACTAGGTAGAATGATAACACACTCCTACCAGTTCCAACCCTTGTTCAATCCTAGTGTCAATTTGCAGGTATGTAAGTGTACCTTGCTTCATCCTCCTGAATTACCAACTTAATTAAAGATGCATATGTTTCTGCATTCATTCACAAAGAACTGTCAAATATCTACATGGTGTTTAACTGTCATTTGTTCCAGCTACCATCTACCACGTATGCCTGAAATTTACAGCCACTCTATGTTGCAAAGAGGTCCTCAGACTTTTTCCAATCATATCATCTGTGCTTCTAATGTCCATATGCCTGGCTGATGTAGCTTTGTGTTTCGGAGTTATGAGCAATTCCCAAAGGTGTATCCCTGATGTGCCATATTATTGTGCTACCTATTCCAAGAAGTGCAAGTCTGGAATATTCCACCCTATTCACACTGTTGGTTCCTTTGTTCAGTCTTGTTTCCCTTTTTCTCCTAGATAGTTTCAGATTTTTAAAGCATGGCAGGATGCTTGGAAACCTCCGAAAACAGAAGAAATGACTCCCATCCTACATATTTCTGTAAGTCAGATCCTCATGGGTATTAAGGGAACTAAATGTCTAGGTTGTAAAATTTAAAACTGGCAACATAATCATGTTGTTCATAGTTTGGGTTATCCTCTGAACTAAAACTGAATATTACAGAGACAGGAGATCTGACAAACGATCATAAAAATCTTAAAAATTACTTGGTTGAAGGAGATTCCATATTTTTTTATTTCTCAAAGCAATAAGCAAAGTAACAGTTTGGGTAAAAAATTAAAGAAACAATAAATAATAAAATAACCCCCCTTTTAAAAAAACAACAAAAAGAGAGTCTTTTTAACAATATGTTAATGTTTATTGAGAAATATGTTCAGATCATTCTTGGATTAGCTTATTGTTTTACATAAAGAAACAAATTTTTCATAAGTTAATATAGTTTAAATTTCCAAATGCCACATGCATGGTGTCATTTGCAGAAGAAACTTATGTGCACTAGACTACCTCTGTTGTTAACACATCCCCGCCCCCAAGCTTTAAAACAGATTTTTAACAGGAAAGCTATCTGCTGTCCCAGGTTCACAACTATGGCTCATTTTGCTTTAAAAAATTGGAAAGACTGTTGCAGAGCTAATTAGTCAACTGGCTATCATTAGTGTTGTAGAGTCTCTTGCCAGTTTGAATTTTATAAATTAAATTATTATGATGATTCCAGCTCACTTACTACCAGGTATTTGGCATGATTAAGCCATGTTTGGCCCACCTTAGCAATTAACTTATTCTCCAGATACAGTGTTTTTATCCAGTTTCTACAAAAGAAGGTAAAAAGAAGGTTGGAAAGCCAACCAAATCCAAATCATGGCATAGATAACTAACTAAAGTACATTGGAAACCATCTGGTGTTTCATGTTTTAATCAGAAACATCTCACGTCAGACTGTAATGCTTGATGAATTTGAAATGTATTCCACGGTATCACCCATTTAGTCACTGGTAGCAACTGCTGTATTTGTAAGGAAGATCCACAAAGAACAGGGGACTATGATTGAAAATAAAACAAAAAAAAATACTGTATAATATGAAACTTTTCTTTTTTTGTTTCTTTTTTTAATGTGTATACAGTTGTTTGGGGTTTTTTTTAATTTAATTTTATTTTTTTATACAGCAGTTTATTATTAGTTAACCATTTTATACATATTAGTGTATACATGTCAATCCCAATCTCCCAGTTCATCACACCACCAACCCACCGCCACTTTCCTGCCTTGGTGTCCATACATTTGTTCTCTACGTCTGTGTCTCAATTTCTGCCCTGCAAACTGGTTCATATGTACCATTTTTCTAGGTTCTACATATATGTGTTAATATACGATATTTGTTTTCCTCCTTCTGACTTACTTCGCTCTGTATGACAGTCTCTAGATCCATCCACATCTCTACAAATGACCCAATTTTGTTCCTTTTTATGGCTGAGTAATATTCCATTGTATATATGTACCACAACTTCTTTATCCATTCATCTGTCGTTGGGCATTTAGGTTGCTTCCATGTCTGGCTATTGTAAATAGTGCTGCAATGAACATTGGGGTGCATGTGTCTTTTTGAATTATGGTTTGCTCCGGGTATATGACCAGTAGTGAGATTGCTGAGTCAGATGGTAATTCTACACTTAGTTTTTTAAGGAACCTCCATACTGTTCTCCATAGTGGCTGTATCAATTTACATTCCCACCAAGAGTGGAAGAGGGTTCCCTTTTCTCCACACCCTCTCCAGCATTTGTTGTTTGTAGATTTTCTGATGATGCCCATTCTAACTGGTGTGAGGTGATACCTCACTGTAGTTTTGATTTGCATTTCTCTAGTAATTAGTGATGTTGAGCAGCTTTTCATGTGCTTCTTGGCTATCTGTATGTCTTCTTCGGAGAAATGTCTATTTAAGTCTTCTGCCCATTTTTGGATTGGGTTCTTTGTTTTTTTAATATTGAGCTACATGTGCTGTTTATATATTTTGGAGATTAATCCTCTGTCTTTTGACTCGTTTGCAAATATTTTCTCCCATTCTGAGGGTTGTCTTTTTGTCTTGTTTGTAGTTTCCTTTGCTGTGCAAAAGCTTTTACATTTCGTTAGGTCCTATTTGTTTATTTTTGTTTTTAATTTCCATTACTCTAGGAGGTGAGTGTTTTTCCTATGTTTTCCTCTAAGAGTTTTATAGTGTCCGGTCTTACATTTAGGTCTCTAATCCCTTTAGAGTTTATTTTTGTCTGTGGTGTTAGGGAGTGTTCTAATTTCATTCTTTTACATGTACCTGTCCAGTTTTCCCAGCACCACTTATTGAAGAGACTGTCTTTTCTCCATTGTATGTCCTTGCCTCCTTTGTCATAGATTAGTTGACGATAGGTGTGTGGGTTTATCTCTGGGCTTTCTATCCAGTTCCATTGATCTATATTTGTTTTTTGTTTTTTGGTTTTTTTTGTGGTATGTGGGCCTCTCACTGTTGTGGCCTCTCCCGCTGTGGAGCACAGGCTCTGGACACGCAGGCCCAGCGGCCATGGCTCACGGGCCCAGCCGCTCCGCGGCATGTGGGATCTTCCCGGACCGGGTCACGAACCCGCATCCCCTGCATCAGCAGACGGACTCTCAACCACTGCGCCACCAGGGAAGCCCTATATTTCTGTTTTTGTGCCAGTACCGTATTGTCATGATTACTGTAGCTTTGTGGTATAGTCTGAAGCCAGGGAGTCTGATTCCTCCAGCTCCATTTTTTTCCCTCAAGACTGCTTTTGCTATTCGGGATCTTTTTTGTTTCCATACAAATTTTAAGACGATTTGTTCTAGTTCTGTAAAAAATGCCATTGGTAATTTCATAGGGATTGCATTGAATCTGTAGATTGCTTTGGGTAGTATAGTCATTTCCACAATATTGATTCTTCCAATCCAAGATCATGGCATATCTCTCCATCTGTTGGTATCATCTTTAATTTCTTTCATCAGTGTCTTATAGTGTTCTGCATACAGGTCTTTTACCTCCTTAGTTAGGTTTATTCCTAGGTATTTTATTCTTTTTGTTGCAATGGTGAATAGGGGTGTTTCCTTAATTTCTCTTTCAGATTTTTCATCATTAGTGTATAGGAATGCAAGAGATTTCTGGCATTAATTTTGTATCCTACAACTTTACCAAATTCATTGATTAGCTCTAGTAGTTTTCTGTTGGCATCTTTAGGATTCTCTATGTATATAGTATCATGTCATCTGCAACGAGTGACAATTTTACTCCTTCTTTTCCAATTTGTATTCTTTTTATTTCTTTTTCTTCTCTGATTGCCATGGCTAGGATTTCCAAAACTATGTTGAATAATAGTGGTGAGAGTGGACATCCTTGTCTTGTTCCTGATTTTAGAGGAAATGCTTTCAGTTTTTCACCATTGAGAATGATGTCTGCTGTGGGTTTGTCATATATGGCCTTTATGATGTTGAGGTAGGTTTCCTCTGTGCCCACCTTCTGGAGAGTTTTTTTTTTGTTGTTGTTGTTGTTGCAGTACACGGGCCTCTCACTGTTGTGGCCTCTCCCAGTGCGGAGCACAGGCTCCAGACGCACAGGCTCAGCGGCCATGGCTCACGGGCCTAGTCACCCCACAGCATGTGGGATCTTCCCAGACTGGGGCACAAACCCGCGTCCCCTGCATCGGCAGGCGGACTCTCAACCACTGCGCCACCAGAGAAGCCCTCTGGAGAGTTTTTATCATAAATGGGTGTTGAATTTTGTCAAAAGCTCTTTCTCCATCTATTGAGATGATCATATGGTTTCTATTCTTCAATTTGTTAATATGCTGTATCACATTGCTTGATTTGTGTATATTGAAGAATCCTTGCATCCCTGAGATAAATTCCACTTGATTATAGTATATGATCCTTTTAATGTGTTGTTGGATTCTGTTTGCTAGTATTTTGTTGAGGATTTTTGCATCTATATTCATCAGTGATATTGGTCTGTAATTTTCTTTTTTGTAGTATCTTTGTCTGGCTTTGGTGTCAGGGTGATGGTGGCCTTGTAGAATGAGTTTGGGAGTGTTCCTTCCTCTGCAATTTTTTGGAAGAGTTTGAGAAGGATAGGTGTTAACTCTTCTCTAAATGTTTTGGAATATCAAGTTTTTGTTGTTATTTGTCTCTAGGTATTTTTTGATTTCTTCAGTGATCTCTTGGTTATTTAGTAACATATTGTTTAGCCTCCATGTGTTTGTGTTTTTTTACCTTTTTTTCCTTGTAATTGATTTCTAATCTCATAGCGTTTTGGTCAGAAAAGATGCTTGATATGATTTCAATTTTCTTAAATTTACCAAGCCTTGATTTGTGACCCAGGATGTGATCTATCCTGGAGAATATTCCGTGCGCACTTCAGAAGAAAGTGTAATCTGCTGTTTTTGGATGGAATGTGCTATAAATATCAGTGAACTCTATCTGGTCTATTGTGTCATTTAAAGCTTGTGTTTCCTTATTAATTTTCTGTTTGGATGATCTGTCCATTGGTGTAAGTGAGGTGTTAACGTCCCGCACTATTATTGTGTTGCTGTTGATTTCCTATTTTATAGCTGTTAGCATTTGCCTTATGTATTGAGGTGCTCCTATGTTGGGTGCATATATATTTATAATTTTTATATCTTCTTCTTGGATTGATGCCTTGATCATTGTGTAGTGTGCTTCCTTGTCTCTTGTAACATTCTTTATTTTAAAGTCTATTTTATGTGATATGAGTATTGCTACTCCAGCTTTCTTTTGATCTCCATTTGCATGGAATATCTTTTTCCATCCCTTCACTTTCATTCTGCATGTGTCCCTAGGTCTGAAGTGGGTCTCTTGCAGACAGCATATATATGGGTCTTGTTTTTGTATCCACTCAGCGAGCCTGTGTCTTTTGGTTGGAGCATTTAATCCATTCACATTTAAGGTAATTGTCTATATGTATATTCCTATTACCATTTTCTTAATTGTTTTTGTAGGTCCTTTCCTTCTCTTGTGTTTCCCACTTAGAGGAGTTCCTTTAGCATTTGTTGTAGAGCTGGTTTTGTGGTGCTGAATTCTCTTAGGTTTTACTTGTCTGTAAAGCTTTTGATTTCTCCATCAAATCTGAATGAGACCATTGCCTGTTAGAGTAATCTTGGTTGTAGTTTCTTCCCTTTCATCACTTTAAATATATCATGCCACTCCCTTCTGGCTTGTAGAGTTTCTGCTGAGAAATCAACTGTTAACCTTATGGGAGTTCCCTTGTATGTTATTTGTCCTTTTTCCCTTGTTGCTTTTAATAATTTTTCTTTGGCTTTAATCTTTGTCAATTTGATTACTATGTGTCAGCGTGTTTCTTCTCAGGTTTATCCTGACTGGGACTCTCTGCACTTCCTGGACTTAGGTCGCTATTTGCTTTCCATGTTGGGGAAGTTTTCGACTCTAATGTCTTCCAATATTTTGTCAGGTCCTTTCTCTCTCTCTTCTCCTTCTGGAACCCCCTGTAATGCGTATGTTGGTGTGTTTAATGTTGTCCGAGAGGTCTCTTAGGCTGTCTTCATTTCTTTTCATTATTTTTTCTTTATTCTCTTCCACAGCAGTGAATTCCACCATTGTGTCTTCCAGGTCACTTATCTGTTCTTCTGCCTCAGTTATTCTGCTATTGATTCCTTCTGGTGTATTTTTCATTTCAGTTATTGTATTGTTCATCTCTTTGTCCTTTTTTTTTGTTTGTTTTGTTTGTTCTTTAATTCTTCTAGGTCTTTGTTAAACATTTCTTGCATCTTCTCGATCTTGCCTCCATTCTTTTTCCGAGGTCCTGGATCATCTTCACTATCATTATTCTGAATTCTTTTTCTGGACAGTTGCCTATCTCCATTTCATTTAATTGTTTTTCTGGGGTTTTATTTTGTTCCTTCATCTGATACATAGTCCTCTGCCTTTTCATTTTGTCTATCTTTCTGTGAATGTGGTTTTCATTCCACAGTCTGCAGAATTGTAGTATTTCTTGCTTCTGTCGTCTGCCCTCTGGTAAATGAGGCTATCTGAGAGGCTTGTGCAAGCTTCCTGATGGGAGGGACTGGTGGTGGGTAGAGCTGGGTGTTGCTAGGTGGGCAGAGCTCAGTTAAACTTAATCCAATTGTCTGCTGATTGGTGGGGCTGCATTTCCTCCCTTTTGGGTTGTTTGGCCTGAGACCACCCAACACTGGAGCCTACCCGGGCTCTTTGGTGTGGCTAATGGTGGACTCTGGGAGGGCTTACAGCAAGGAGTACTTCCCAGAACTTCTGCTGCCAGTGTCCTTTTCCCCATGGTGAGCCACAGCCACCCCCCACCTCTGCAGCAGACCCTCCAACACTAGCAAGTAGGTCTAGTTCAGTGTCCTATGGGGTGACTGTTCTCTCCCCTGGATCCTGATGCACACAGCACTTTGTGTGTGCCCTCCAAGAGTGGAGTCTGTTTCCCCCAGTCCTGCAATGTCGAAGTCCTGCAATCAAATCCTACTAGCCTTCAAAGTCTGATTCTCTAGGAATTCCTTCTCCCATTTCCAGACCCCCAGGTTGGGAAGCCTGACGTGGGGCTCACTACCTTCATTCCAGTGGATGGACTTCTGTGGTATAAGCGTTCTCCAGTTTGTGATTCACCCATCCAGCGGTTATAGGATTTGATTTTATTGTGATTGTGTCCCTCTTACTGTCTCATTGCGGCTTCTCCTTTGTCTTTGGATGTGGGGTATCTTTTTTGGTGTCTTCCTGTCAATGATTGTTCAGCAGTTAGTTGTGATTCTGGTGCTCTTGCAAGAGGGAGTGAGCACACGTCCTTCTACTCCACTGTCTTGAACTTAATGAGATATCTTGAGGAAAAGATTAACTAGGAAAACTGAGCTGAATAGAGAATGATTTTTCCACATCGTGATTCTGAACATGGCACCTTCCAGCCTAAAGCCTTCACTTATTTCCTAGGACAGGGGCAACAAACTTTTTTCTTAAAAGGTTCAGAAAATAAATGCTTTTGTGAACCATTTGTAGCCCTAAATAATAATACCTAAACAAATAGGCATTGGTATGTTCCAATAAATCTTTATATATATAGTCTTCATATATATATATATATATATATATATATATATACACTCTTTATATATAAAGAGTATGGCCTGAATTGCCTGAATTTGACTCACAAGCCATAGTTTTCTGACCCCTGACCTAGGAAAAGAGGCAGATTTGCACATCTTCACATACTTACTCCCAGCCTTTTCTCCTTTGTTCACACAACTTTCTCTGCCTGAGGGTTTCTTTCCTTGTGAGTAACTGTCAAATAACTACTGATGTCTCCAATCTAAATATATGGGTCTTTAATTTGGGGTTGCCTTTCTTCATCCTCTCCTTATCTACCCTGTAGTAGAATAAACTCCTTATATTTCATTCTTTCTTTCAGAAACATTTTGTCAAGGACCTACTATATGTTCTCCACGTTTAGGATACTCCAGTGAACAAAATAGAGATACCTCCTGTTTGCAGCTTCCATTCTGGGGGAGGATTACAAACAATAAAACATTGTCATTCATTAAAATAAGTAAATAGATCATGTTGCATGTTAGATGGTGAACATTATTATGAGAAAATAAACAAATAGAGCATTATAGGGGGAATAGGGAATATGTGTAGAAAAGGGGCAGTTTGCTGTATTAAACTGAGTTCTCAGCATAAGCCTCACTGAGAAGTGGGACTTGAGAACATCTTTGAAAAAGAGAGAAAGCATAGCAGATATCCTTTTTTTTTTCTGTAAAATGCAGTCCCCATATTTCTTTTTTTTTTAATTTACTTTATTGAAGTATAGTTGGTTTACAATGTTGTGTTAGTTTCTTCTGTACAGCAAAGTGATTCAGTTATACATATATACATTCTTTTTCATATTATCTTCCATTATGATTTATCACAGGTTATTGAATATAGTTCCCTGTGCTATACAGTAGGACTTTTTTGTTTATCCATTCTATATATAATAGTTTGCATCTGCTAATCCCAAGCTCCCAATCCTTCTCTCCCCCGCACCCGCCCTCCCCCTTGGCAATGACAGGTCTGTTCTCTAAGTCTGTGAGTCTGTTTCTGTTTCATTGATAAGTTCATTTGTGTCATATTTTAGATTCCACAGGTAAGTAAAGCAGATATCTTTTTTATAGAGAGAGCTATGAGAGCAAACACAATAAGATAAGACTGGCCAGTGTGAATGGACACAGTAAGTAAGAAGGGGAGTAGGCAGAGATGAATGTAGAGAGAATAGGAGTTGGGACCAGATCCTGTGGGGCCTCATATACCATTACAAGGACCACAGCTTTTACTTTGAACGAAAGTGGGAGCCATCAATGAGCATGGGAGTGATATGACCTGACTTATGTTTTAGAGGGATTATTTTTGACTACTGTCCTGAGAAGGGATTGCAATGGGGCAAAGGCAAAAGATGGATGTGGTGATGTTAGTGACAAGGCTCCTTCAATAATCCAGTCAAGGGATAATGTGTATCTGACCAAGGAGGCAGCAGTGGAGGTGTTGAGAAGCATCGAGATTCTGGATTTTAAAATTCTTCCTTTGAACCCTCCTACTCTGTTGAAAGAATGTAAATTGGAGCAGCCATTATGGAAAACAGTCTGGAAGTTCCTTAAAAAACTAAAAATAGTGTTACCATATGATCCAGCAATCCCACTCCTGGGCATATATCCAGAAAAGAAGAAAACTCTAATTCTAAACGATACATGCACCCCAGTGTTCATAGCAGCACTATTCACAATAGCTAAGACATGGAAACAACCTAAATGTCCATCAACAGAGGAATGGATAAAGGAGATGTGGTACATATATATATAATGGAATATTACTCAGCCATAAAAAAGAGTGAAATAGTGACATTTGCAGCAACATGGATGGACCTAGAGAACATCATACTAAATGAAGTAAGTCAGACAAAGACAAATATTATATGATATCACTTATATGTGGAATTTTAAAAATAATACAAATGAATCTATATACAAAACAGAAACAGACTCACAGACATAGAAAACAAACTTATGGTTACCAAAATGGAAAGGGAGGGGGGGAGGGATAAATCAGTAGTATGGGATTAACAGATACAAACTACATAAAATAGATAAAAAACAAGGACCTACTGTATAACACAGGGAACAATATTCAGTATCTTATAATAACCTGTAATGGGAAATAATCTGAAAAAAAAAATATATATATATATATATATATATATATATATAAAACAGTCACTCTGCTGTACACCTGAAGCTAACACAATATTGTAAATCAACTATGTCAACTAGTTCAGGCTTTAGCTCTGCTATAATCAAGTTTTGTTGCTTTAGATAAAGTCCCTTTACCTCTGCATTCCAGTTTCCTCGTTTATGAGGCTGTAATCAACACTAACCTTGTCTGCTTCTGAGAAGTAATATGTTAACCAAATAAATATTTGTGTGAAATGTCTTTGAGAAAAATACAGGAAACTAAAATAACCCACTTCCCAAACTTGGAATAACATATATTCACATGTATTTTGTCTTTCAACCGATGCCTTGAGCACCCACATACTTTGTTTATCAGGGAGAAATGCTTTTGACTGTATTAATATCCAAATAGAAGCTATGTAACTCAGAGGGGCATTTATTGTTCAGTTAAAATGAAGTCTGGAGGTTCAATGGGTTCAGTAAAGGTCACCAGCTTTCTTTTCATTGTGAATTATTCTTAGGGTGTAAGCTTTTTCATCCACATGCCTGTTATCACCTCCTCCTTTCCAGTAATAAATGCCTGGCTAAGGTACAGATATCATCATGTACATGTGTAAGGCTGGGAAGCATGGGCTAGGGGAAGAGATACAGCTCTCTTGTTCCTAAACTATTCATCTAGAAATTATCTTTTCCAGAAACTCCCCCTATCAGATATCCCCTGACACATCAACTTCCAGATCTACCTTATATTGCCACCTCTGCAGTGAAAGAGACCTATCTTTACAGCATATAAGATGGGAAGCCTGCAAAGGATAAATGGGTGAGAAATGCCTTCGGGATAACCAACCAATACCACCTGCTGCACCTTAACTGAAAGTTCAATACATCTTCTTGAGAACATAACCCCACAGCCTACGGTTGCTGCTGTACATTCACACTCTTATGTGATTCTATTTTTTGTTTAAGCAGCTATAACAAGGTGAACTTAGTGGTCCAGGTCCCTGCCCAAGTTTCATTTGGGGCATGAAGGTTATGAGTTGATTTTTAGCTGTGACCCCCAGTCTTATTGTTCCCCCAAAAGTAAACACCATTCTATGGAGATGAAAGCATCAGTCCCACCCTGTTAGGTAACGAATTCTTGTCAATAAAATCTTTGACCCTCTTTTTCAGATGAGGTCACTAGTCTGGTCTCTACTATTTCTTTGGAATGATTTTATTGTTAGAGCCTCATTGGCTTGCATTCGCTAAACCAGTCAGAAAGCAAAAGGTGGCATTATAAGATTATCTCCTGTATCCATTTGTCCATAAGTATAAACTTAAAGATGTCTCCCTATTTATTCTTCTCTGAAGAAATATAATCTTAATCAAGGTGAATTTGTTTCCCTGCTCTCAAGGCAAAGCAGGTGGTAATAATTCTCTCCCTATCACACACTCCCTCAAAATGAAGTCATTCCTGTTTCATCCAGGCATCCTATTATTCATTATATTCTTATTAAACCACTGTCTTTTTGCATTATTGACACAACTTTTTGCATGATTGACACAACTTAGAGTAAAGGAACTCACTTCTGATCAGTCATTGAAAGCAAAGGGGCTCCTTCCTCTTCTCATTTTGCCCTTCAGAGTCCGATAAGAGGCAGAATGACTCTATCCATAAGCACCTGGCTGTGGAATTGTTCGCTGTCTCAGAAGGAGTTCTAAAAGTAGCGTTGAGGAAGCTGGTATGGGAACCACAAGGAATAGTAATTAGATTCTGCAACCCACATAGAAGCCTCTGGTGTACTTGATTAACCTTGAGAGGCTCTAGGAAATGTTTCTAGAATAATAAAACAAAAACATATTGGCCAGGCTCAACCTTGCATACTGAATCCAAGGATCACATTCCTAAACCAGTTAGGAAACATCTGGGGAAAAAAATTAGGAGAGCTGTTTTCCATTTTTTTACAAAAACAACTCATTACTTTCCTCATAGAGGAGTTGGACTGAAATTCGCAAGGGATAGTGGGAAGCAGGGTCTCTACATATGTCACGGGGGACCCCCCCACCCACCAGTCCTGTTATTTATTTATGGCTGTGTTGGGTCTTCGTTGCTGCTTGCGGGCTTTCTCTAGTTGGTGGCGAGCGGGAGCTACTTTGTTGTGGTGCACAGGCTTCCCATTGTGGTGGCTTCTCTTGTTGTGGAGCACGGGCTCTAGGTGCGCAGGCTCAGTAGTTGTGGCGCATGGGCTTATTTGCTCCGTGGCATGTGGGATCTTGCCAGACAAGGGCTCGAACCCTTGTCAGGTAGGCAGAGGTAAGAACCATTGGCAGGTAGGTTCTTAACCACTGCACCAGCAGGGAAGTCCCACCAGTCCCATTTTAAGAAGAGTATTACCAGACCTTGATTCTATTCTGTTGATGCAGAAAGCCCTTTGCCTTCTTCCTGACATCATTCTCCCCAATCACTCAGTGGTGGTGGGGGAAGTCTACTTCCCTGACTCTTCTACCCTTAACACTATTTCTTCCTCATAGCAGGAGTTCAATAAATAATAGCTTAATAAAATATGAATTTATAATATTTTAAAATGTAATATTTTATAATATAGAAATATTCTGTTGGGTAAATACATGAGTGAGAGTGGCAGTTTGACCATGCAATGGGATATGTGGGGTGGGGCACACTGGGGAAGCAAAGAGGCCTCAAATTCCAAATACAGCTCACGAGGAAGAAGAAATTTAGCTTCCAATCCTATAAGGAAGCAGGATGCCAAAGAAAGGTGACCTACCTTAAAGGCACAGATAGCCTGACAGTAAAAGGTGAAGGAAGATGACAGGTGCTTCCAATGACATTAGAGTTGAAAGAGTTCCCTGAGGCATAGAGAGTCTGTGTCTAAAATAAATGAGATGCTTGATGGGTTTGGTATTCATTGGAAACCTCTGGGAAAACATTTCACGTAGTTTGCTTTCCAAACCTTTTTCTTGGTAAAGAGTGGAGATGCGTCACCTAAAACCCAAGCAACTTGCTTCCCTTGGCAGCAAAGTCAGTCTCTATTCATAGAATGGGCACGTTCCTGAGCCTTAGCAATTTATGTTTCTTTTATTCTCAGAACACGTATCAGCCCAGCAAGTCTCAGTGCATGTGCTTGACATATTTCAGTGTTACATTGCAAAATAAAACACTCTTTCTCTTCATGTGCACTGAGTTTTCAGATGGGAGTTCTTACATTGCAAACCCATTGGTCAAGTATAGCTCCTGTGCTCATAGACCCTCGTCTCCTTTTATGTGCTACACATTTAACAACAATGACACACGCACTCCCCTCGTAGTAGTAATAAGCTCCTGCTAAAGAATTCACATACTAAGAGCTAACATAGAGTTTTGAATATCTTTTGTAATTGTGTATTGGGTTGGCCAAAAATTTCTTTCAGGTTTTTCCATAATACATTTCCTAGGGTAATCTATGGGAAATTCCAGATGGATTATCGCCAGTTTCCTTAATAAAACTATTACTCCTCACGTCATCTGTACCTGGCCAAAATAAAAATATTTCAAATGAAAACATCCTTACTAAGGATATGGTGAAATATATCACTGCAAACTCATGTCACATTTTTTTCAAATGAAATAACAGAAAAAGAAATAAGAAACCAAAAATTTAATCTAGCTCCATATATATATATATATATTTTTTTCCTTTTAAATATGAAATTTAAAAATCATTGCCTAGGGACTGCCCTGGCGGTCCAGTGGTTAAGACTTCACCTTCCAGTGCAGGGGGTGAGGGCTCCATCCCTGGATGGGAAGCTAAGATCCCACATGCCTCGCGGCCAAAAAACCAAAACATAAAACAGGAGCAGTATTGTAACAAATTCAGTAAAGACTTAAAAAATGATCCACATCCAAAAAAGCTTTAAAAAAAGAAAACAAACAAACCATTGCCTACTTTAGGCACATTTTGGAAGATTTCTCTCAATTGTATCAGGTTAATTCCTACATATTGTTTTAGATGAGACATATTATTTTTCCTACATTTTTTTAAGATTTCTGTTTAGATTAATTGTTAAAATATTGTAGCACCCTGATAGTCTAAAAATATTAAGATATAATCACTGTTTTTTTAAAAATTTTTGTAGACACAAAGACTTTTCCCTTACCTGAGCTTCAGTTTCTTCAAGGGTACATGAGATATTTTAAATAGAGGATACTTAAGATCTTCCCCTATTCTAAGAATCAATGACTAATTTACATTACAAGGAAAGAAAGATATGAGATTTTCCTGTGAAACTTCATTGTTCTTATTTCTCAGCATCACCTTTACTAACTGTGACAGTTTTCAAAGATACCCACTCTTGTGAACTACACTCTCCTGTGAACTTCTTTTAATCAGTAGAATGTGGTAGGGGTGATAATGTGTGACTGCCAATGCTAAGTCATAAGAAACAAAGGCTACGATCTGGATACACTAGAACACTTGCTCTGGGGAAGCCAGCAGCCAGGTAAATAATTCAACTACAGTGATGTCGCAGTGCTCTGAGGAGGCCCTAGCTTGTCATGTTGAAAAGCTACACGGAAAGCAAAAGACATCCGGTCAGTTCCCACGTTGCCTAAGGACCAGCCTTGTGAGTGAAGGAGCCATCATGGATATTCACCTCATTGGACCTTCAAGATGTTTCTTGTTGCAGTTGCAATCTTTCTGCAACTCTATGAGACATCTGAGCCCAGTCAACCCACTGTAAGAGATAAATTATAAGCAACAAAAATCTGGTGGGCGGTTTTGTTATACAGCAATAGATAAAAAAATACCAACTACATTTTTAATCTATGGTCTCCATTAAAGTCCTCATCTATCACATTGATACAATTTTCCTCTCATATATTGATCTTTTTCCTTCTATTTTTTTTCTATAATGATAAGCCTCACATTTTGAAAGGCACATTAAAAAGGTATCCTGTTGGATAGTAAATATCCTGTACAATGGTATCAAAAAACCTGGTTTCTAATCCCCATTTTACAAAGTATTTGACTTTTCCTATGACTTTAAGCAAGTCATTACCTACTTTTTCTGCATCTCACTGTATACAGTTTATGTAATTAAAACAATTTATTTCATTGAAGTAGTTAATAATGCCAAGAAACAACAACAAAACTGGGAATGGAAAAACTGTAAATTCTACTATGGAAGACAGTTTTCCATAACAGAAAATTCTAAGTCCTCTACTCCCTCCCAGAATTTTTTATGATCTAGTTGATACTCATACGGCTCATATTTATATCAGTCATCTCCTCGTTTTAAAAAAATGGTGAGAAAAAAAATGACCTTATGTTTATCTCAAATGTTAATGTCACATTTAATTACATAGATAAGAAGTTGTATCTGATTCCGTGCTTAATATTAAAAATTCTTATCTAAGTAATGGTACTAGAAAAAATAGCATGTTTTTCTAGTTACTGTATTGTGCACATTTAATTAAGACCAACTTTTCAAAGTCCTGTCTTGCTCACCCCACAGCCTTTGGGAAACAGAGTAAAGATCTGAAATGTGTGAAGGATGGTCAGTTCAATGTTTAGAAAGAAGGGAGAATTGCAGTGTTTGCAAAGAAATAAGCAAAAATAGCACCCAGAAGATGGACAGAGTAGGTTGCTGGAGCTAAAGAAAATGCCTGGAGTTTCCCTCTGGGTCTGGTTGCCTAGATTTTAAGGCTTCCCTTACTGGGTCATCAGTTTCTTGAAGAAATAATAAAAGCATCTAGACCACAAAATATAAACTGTTTTGTTATGATAATGCAGGTGTGAGTTTGAATTTTGAGTAACATGATTGATTCAATTGGATGAAGTGATGGTGAAGTGGACCAGCTGATCCCATTTGTGATGGTTTATAAAATCCAGAAGCATGACCTCCTGACCTCACAGAAAGAGAAGGGATGAGGTTCATTATAGGCATAGACCATCTTAGCAACACAGGATCTCCAAAAATGCTAAAACCACTGCTAAAAACAATGGTTTCTCAACTCAGACGAGACAAGTACCTTACTACCAACTTCAAAGACAAATCCTATCCCTTTTCCTCTCCATTAGCATGCCCAGCCTGCCATAGGGAAGGTTTTAGTAGTGCCCTTCCTGCCCCCTGCTCTGGGATGAGCAATGTACGGCTACAGCAATATGCATGCATGTGTGCTCAACCTGAAAGAGTGTGGTCCTTGTCACCATTCACCATAACAATAAAATAACCTAAAACATTTCTTACTGGGTAGCTACATAACTTCCCTACCATCCTCAGAATATGAGAACTCAGGGAACTTCTCCCTCCGGGTGGAATCCATCCCTGTACTGAGCTTCCATGTGACACTCATCAGGCTCCATATAGTGGATGAAATCCACTTCTCTCCACATTGTCCCATCCTAGTCAGGAACCACTGGGCACCACTGCACTTTAAGAACAAGTTACAGAACGTAGGTTAAACAGCTAAATTGTCATTGGAAAGAGAAATGTATGTGGAAGAAAAGATTTATTTCCCAATTCACATAAATATTGAATTGATTTTTGACAGGTGGAAAAAGATGAAGTGAATGGTTTTTAGTAATCGAAACTAGAATATAAAAATGCATACAGCAGTTTTTCCCATGATTTTTTTGGGAGGAAGGAGGGAAGGGTTTTACTGAAATATATGTCTGGTGATACATATATTTAAATCTATTTGCTAGTATTTCTATTTTTAACCTCTCAATGTAGGTTAAAGCTGTATATTTTCTCACTCTTTAATGGCTATTAAATGAATCTGTTCTCAAACACCAAGGATAATAATTTTGGAGTACAAGACAAAAGTGTTCCTGTCAGTTGTTCTCTGAATATTAACGGACTAAGTTTATTGCTAGATTACATGATGAAAACAACAGATTTTAATAACCATCAAAAGCATAAAAGTTATGCTCATATGTCTGCTGGTGTAAATTTATATTTGTTCAACACAGAGAGTGTTTCTATATTTACAGCTAGGTAGAGGAAAAAAGTCAAAAACTTCCTTCCAAACTAGCATTGCTTGTTTGCAAAAGTACCTGAAGTCAAAATAGAAGACACAGATTTTTATATCTTACAACTAAGATATTCATAATACTTGCGTAGAATGGTGTTCCCCAAACTGTCCTTGGGTACTCATACTTTTACTTGAAAAAAATAAAAAGTACTAATCACACAGTTGCTTGAAGGATTTGAGAAACACCAGATTTTTATAGGCTCTCACGGCCTTTAAAATACTAATGTGAATTGGGAATCTCCAAAAGAGGCATGTAATATACAGAGTTTGCTAAATATATTTGACCACAAAACCTTTGGGTACGTGTGAGTGTGTTTGTGTATTGAACATTTGTTAACAGATAAAAGAAGTAGTTTTCTGACTTCACAGCTTGGAGGAAAATGCTGGTGTATAATATGATTTATGGAACCACAATTCATTTCACATGCAGACACAAACACAGGTACATACACAAAACTCCCTTAATATCAGAGTAACTACATATATAAAAGCAGTAGTTCTTGAATTAAATAATTCATAAAAATTATTGGAATATCTATTTTTAAAATTGTAATTTTAGAGGCCCTTATAAATAGACATTCTGATTCAGTCTTTGGAGGGGTTCAGAAACCTCTACTTTTAATAAGTACTCTAGGTAATTTTAATACAGAGCCCCATGTGTCTTACTTAGAGAAACACCGATCAAACTTTATATTTCTAATAAGTTTATTTTTTTTGTATGTGTATCTATATATCACAGCCCCATAATATAAAGTGAATAAAGATGAAGTGTACAAATGTACATTTTAACAAAATGTATTGTTAAATTTAGGCAAAGGAAGCATTCTTCTCATTTATTTTCCCATCTCTCTCTACAACTGTTGAGGAATAGTAGAGCTCTTATTGGCTGGTATGTTTTATTGGTCATTATTCCTGATTAAATATTGAGTGCATCTAGGCTTGGTCTTTTAATGCATCCTAGGACACCTCTGCCAAAAAGGAGCAGCCCCAGGCAGTCATCAAAAAATCTCTTCTTGGCCCATTTATCACAAATCCTCACCTCTGGAATTGGGTGGTGAGGAAGAGAAGAGAGAGAGAAAAGTAAAGGATTAGCCATTTGTGAACCACTGATCCCTCCTCAGCTTGATGTCCCTCTTTTTCCCTCCCCCACTGAGGGAAAAAGTATTGAGTATCAGGGATGCTCAATCAGCATTAGAGAAATTTCCATCATGGTTGTAGAATTCAACTAACCCCCCACCCCACCCCACCCCAGTGTGTTCAGTACACTAGGGGATTAGAGTTTATCAGTGAACAGCAATAGAGGAAGGATGGTCCTCATCATTTGGGGAATGGTTCATCTTTCTGAATAGAAGGGAAAGAAAATATAAATGAATTAGCCACATATCCAAAGGCTACATATAACCAAAGACATATGCACCTTGGATGGGAGAGCCAATTTTGTCCAGAAATTGTAGAGGGACATCAGGAGGTTGAGCTATCATTGAATGTTTAAAATAAACAATGAACTATTGTTCAGAGATCATTTAGTGCGCTGGGAGTTGTAGAAGGCAAACTAAAGAGAGTACAGGCAATTTTTTTTAATTGAAGTATAACCGACATACAACATTAGTTTTGGGTGTACAACATAATGATTCAATATTTGAATATATTGTGAAATGGTCATCAGAGTAAGTTTAATTAACATCTGTCACCATACATAGTTACAAAACTTTTTTTCTTGTGATGAAAACTTTTAAGATTTCCTCTCTTGGCAACTTCAGATATACAATACAGTATTATTAACTACAGTCGCCATGCTGTTCATTACATCCCCAGGAGTTATTTGTTTTACAAGTGAAAGTTTGTACCTTTTGACCCCCTTCACCCGTTTCATCCTTTGCTTGTGGCAACCACAAATCTGTTCTCCATATCTATGGGCATGGTGCTTTTTGTTTGTTTGTGTTTGTTTTCAAGATTCCCCATATGAGTAAGATCAGAAGGTGTTTGTCTCTCTGTCTGACTTATTGCACTTAGCATAATGCCCTCCCAGTTCATCCGTGCTGTCACAAATTCAAAGTTTCATTCTGTGTTATGGCTAAGTAGTATTCCATTGTGTGTGTATATATATATATATATATATATATATATATATTACATTTCTTTGTCCATTCATCCATCGATGGACACTTAGGTTGTTTCCATGTCTTGGCTGTTGTAAATAATGCTGCAGTGAACATAGTGGTGCATATATCTTTTCAAACTAGTGTTTTCTTTTTCTTCGAATAAATACCCAGAAGTTGGATTGCTGGATCATATGACAGTTCCATTTTTAATTTTTAAAGGAATCTCCATACTGTTTTCCATAGTGGTTGGACCACTGTGGAAGTTTTTTAATATTTGTAATTATTTGATTTTATGCTAAAAGTCAATGCAAGGTTTCTGGAACAGGGATCAAAGTTATTATAACTTACAGCAATAACTATGCCAGTTTCCCACATCCTGTGCTCCGCAGGTGAAACTCTGAGAGCCAGAGTCACACCTGCACAGATAGGGTCTGTTCTGCAGGGCAGAACTCCTAAAATGAAATCTGGGCGTTTATATAGTTTACAAGTTGCCCTCTGTCTTTGTGAGAGAGGGAGTAAATCTTCTCATTCTCTAGCCTTCCATTGGAATGTAAATAACTGGCTGCCAGGCTCCAGGTTTCATTTCCCTTTGAAATATAAACACATAGGGAGAGAACTCTAACTTCCTCCAGAGATTTCTAGCTTTTCAACCACCCTTTAACTTCCACACCTCGTCCTTTAACCCAGGCTCTAACAACGTTTGATCAGAAAGTCCTAACTATGTATAAACATTAAAACATTCACTTCCTGATGATGACTGTTTCTGTTGGAAATGGCTAACCACTCATTTGACAATCTGAAATCCACAACTTTCGTTTTACCAGCATCGTTCTCGCTGGAATCGAGCCAGTGGTCACCTTTCTGTCTTTATTTACTCAATTTTAGAGTTGTTCTCCCAGGTACCCCAAGCTCAACAAGCCCAGTTCCTAAAGTCATAATTTACTTTCCAAAAGCTGCTCCTTATTCATCATGCTTTACTTCAGTAAATAGCATCACAATCCACCCAGGTGCTCAGGCCAAAAAACTGGATGTTACATTGACACCAGCATCTTCCTTACCACCAATAAAACACCAACTCTGTCAACTACAGCCATGCCTCTACATCTCCATTCAAACCACCTACATTTTTTGAGTGTCTAACTGCAAAAGCATCCCAACTAATCCATTGCTTTTATCCTGAATCCATTCTGCAACTCAAGTAATATTTACAGAGCAATTTTTATATGTCACTTACCTAAAACCCTTTATGGCATCCCACTGCCTTGAGGAAGTTAACTCATTGTCAGATTGCACTAGCACAGCCCCTTGAGATCTAGATAAAAATGAGATACTCAACATTTCATCATCCCTCTTGACTTTTTATTTCGTCTCTTCCTCTGTTGACCTCGGTCTGTGCCACATTAATCATAGTATAAAACTCAGCCTCTTCTTCAGATTTTGAAACTAAACAGTATTCACAAGAACCACTGAGAAGCGATATAGTACAATAATTAAGAGCAGAAGTTCTAGAAGTAAACTTTCTGAATTTAAATTTACCTCTTTACTTTCCATGTGTATGGCCTTGGACAAATTTATTACTCTTTCTGTGCCAGAGCTTCCTTATATGTAAATGAAGATAACAATACACGTAAGTTTGCTGTGATGAATAAATTAATTAGTACATGCAAAGTATTTAGAATTGATTTTGACACATAGTAAATATTCAGTAAATGTCAGCTATTTTGTTTATTGCCATAGCTTACAGACAGACATGTTTTGCTTAGTATGTGCTGTTTAAAAAAAAAGATATAGATGGATAGATATAGATAGATACATCTTGCCCTGAGGTAGCCATAGTCCCCAATGCATCTAATTATTTTATTTCTGTCTCAGCCAGCCTTATTCATATATATTACTTCCCTGGTTCCTGGTTTTCATCTTCCAATATTGGATGTTACTTGAGATTTTTTGGAAAGGCTGAGGAAGGGTTTACATCAGAGCAATGCAGACAAATTTTAATGGAAGAGCAAGCTACAGAGCTCCTAGAATTTCACCTTATCCCGCACTCTTATCATCTCGTTGGTTCCTCTCTTTATCTCCCCCTCCAGGATCTCGTTTCCTCCCTATACTAATCTAGAAAGTCCCAAGTATTCTTCTGTTATGCAGACAAACATCCCATCAGTAATCCCGCTCATTTTAGAGGATCCTTTTCTTGTGGCCATTCCTCTCCAGGTGGTGAGGAATCTACAGGGCCACTGGACCTTGCCCACTTGGAGCCAGCAGTCTTCCTTTAGATGGTGCTCTGGGTACTCAGGGCTTAGGAATATCCTGCCCAAAGTTCCCAAGGTCATTTCAGGGCTTGGGTAGGCTTTTTTCCCCCAGGCTAAGTCACATGAATATCTAAACTTGGAGTGTCTGCGTGCTTTCATACAGGATTCCTCCTAGTATGGGTAGGAAAAACGGGGGATAGTTTGAGAATTGAAAGTAAGGCCGAGATATTGGCTCTCTCTGTGCCATCAGATTCCAGTAGAGAATTCCCAGAAGTCCAAGAACTCTAACTTCAAACCTGTTTCTCCAACTTATTGTGAAGATATATTTCTCAAGGTAGCATGATAGAACATATTTTTTACCAGTTTGTTAGCTTGATTTATAATTTTTAAATATCTAGACATATGGTATGTAAGTGTCCATTTGATCTCTTGATGTGGAGCCTGCAAATGTTAAGCTCTGGCCTGTACCCCACCTCTTTTAAATCTTGGCCCCAACCAACACAGAGGTCCCTGGGGTAGTGGGGAAACTTGCCTTCTACTCCAAGAACTTTTCAAAGTTTTGTTTTGTGTTTTTATTTCAAACAAGGACTTTTTTAATACATAAACTTATTTATTGGCTGCATTGGGTCTTCGTTGCTGTGCGCGGGCTTTCTTTGGTTGCGGCGAGCGGGGGCTACTCGTCGTTGTGGTGTGCAGGCTTCTCATTGCGGTGGCTTCTCCTGTTGCGGAGCACGGGCTCTAGGCATGCAGGCTTCAATAGTTGCGGCACGTGGGCTCAGCAGTTGTGGCTCTCGGGCTCTAGAGCGCAGGCTCAATAGTTGTGGCGCACAGGCTTGCTTGCTCCGCGGCATGTGGGATCTTCCTGGACCAGGGCTCAAACCAGTGTCCCCTGCATTGGCAGGCAGGTTCTTAACCACTGCGCCACCAGGGAAGTCCAAAACAAGGACAATTTTATGCCTACTAGAATTTCTTTTCTTTTTAATTGAAGTGTACTTGACTTACAATGTTGTTTTAATTTCTGCTGTACAGCAAAGTGATTCAGTTACATATATATATATATTCTTTTCCATTGTGGTGTATTACAGGATATTGAATATAGTTCCCTGTGCTATACAGTAGGACCTTGTTGTTTATCTGCTATATATATAATAGTTTGCATCAGCTAACCCCAAACTCCCAATCCAACCTTCCCCCCGCTGCCTGCTCCCCCTTGGCAAACACAAGTCTGTTCTCTATGTCTGTTAAAATTTCTGATGTTAACTTTTAGGTAATAAACTATTTTCAGATCATTTTTACACATTGAAGACCCAAATCTGAAACACAGGCTGTAGAGGTCTGTGTACTTTGTTATCTATCAATACATAACTTATGATCCTAGTTTCACACCACTTGCCTGCTGGTTCTCACTATCCTGGCCATGCTGAGCATTGCTCAACAACTTAAACACAGCATGCTCTTACCTGCCTCAGGGCCTTCGGGCTGTTATTTCTATTTAAATTATTCTTCCCCTCCTTTTACTTATCCTACTTAAACCCACTCATACTTATGGGCTTTGCTTAAATGTACTTTTCTCAGGAAAATCTTCTGAGATTAGGTTAAGGTTTGTTCTTGTTTCCTTCTCCCTTGCTCCCTTACAGTCTCATTCAACTTAATCCCACAATTAACTACTGTCTGCTTATTTCTCTACTAGAGTGAATCCATGCCTGTTTGTATATCAGGTTATTTCCAATTTCTAGAGCATTTCCTTCCACATAAGAAGCCTTCAGTAAATATGTGTTGACAGACTTGCTAGCAACTCAATGTTTTGCAAGTTTATATAATAATAAATATATCCCTATAGCCTAGTAATTGTGAAAGGCTGATGTGCAGAACCCTTTATCATGAATTATACATTCCAACTGTGAAATTTCTTCCTAAGTAATTCCATTCAGGTAACAAGAATAATTATTTGAGGATTTTAAACTCATGGAGCCCTGCAGAGAGTTTGTTTCACAATATTATCTTCACTTAAAAACAATTTTGGCTTTCTCTTCCTGAAATGTTTCAGCACCATGTGCAAGTGAATTGTAAAAAAAAAAAAATCTTCAATTATTCAGAAACCCACTGTGGGGCTGTAGACCATGTTTGCCCTCTTTATATTATTCTTTCACTTGATTTATTGTAGTTCAACCGAATCCTTATATCTTATCAATTTTGTGATCCAGTTCACGTAATTTTTATAAAATAAAATCATGTCATTGGTTAAACTCATTGTCATCGATAGCTCAGGAATGCTTGCCCCACCTTTGGGGAATAAATCCTGAGGATGGATGCATTTTTCAGGGCCTGACTTTCTTTGAAAAGCACTAACATCATGGTTTTTCCATTTTTGTCATTAAAGAAAGGAAAGGACATAACTATATGTTGACTGTATATGTTAACTATGTGTTAACTATGTGTACGTGCGTATGTTAACATGCTTTACTACCTGCAGCCCAGGGAGTTACAAAGTATTCTGAGAAGCTCTCCGAGGTAGAAAGAGAAAGCAGACTATACATATAGTCCATGTATAAATATGGTCTTGGTTTAGGCTGCTGCAACAGAATGCCAAAGACTGGCTAATTTAAACAACATCTGGGGCTTTAACAGCTGACTCAGCAATATGGACAGACCCCATGCTAGTGATGATAATACCACGTGGTCTATGCCCATTTGTCCTCACAAACTAGTGGCTGATACAGATGCAGAGGCAGTTTACAAGGTGGGGGGGGGTACGTGATTTGTTGGAGATATGAGAATGGTGTTCCTGAGATGCAATGAATGGAGTAGCATCTAATTTGGGGAGAAGAAAGCAAGGTTTAACAAAGAAAGGGGAAATGTATCTGGAGAATGGTGAGAAGTGGAGTGGCTGCCATAACGAATACACAGGCACATGGCACTGGGGTGGATGGAGTAACTGGAACCTGAGAGGTAGGCGGTGTCCAACTGGGAAGAGCATGCTCCTCGCCCAGGCTTTCTCCCATTCCCGAATGTGTGCACGCGTGAATGCACGCACACATACACACACACACGCACGTGGTACCTTACCTGTTTAATCTCCTTAAATACGCCCCTGTTCCTTTTTTCCAAAAAATCTCAGAATCAGAAGGATGGAATATCTTCCAATTATAAGATAGTACATCATTTGTGCTACAGAGTTTTCTAGGTATGGCTGATTTTATCCTTGTGGTATAATTTCACATGTTCCTCTCTCCCCACATATTTCTATTAGCTGGTAGTTACATCTAGAGACTTAATTTAATTCTTTTTTTGTTTTGTGAGGGTTCCCCCCCACCAGATCATATCAGGAAGCACATAATATGCAAATTTTCCTCTTTTAGTGATGTTAACATAGTTTTGAGCATTTAGGCTAATGAGGGCTAAATTATTAGCCTAAATCTTCCATTAAAATGTTCTGTATCAATCTTTCTCCTAATGTTTTAGCATCCACTGATGATCGTAAGCCAGCTCCATTATTTCATTAGGTAAAAGTCTTATTTATTAAGTGCCAAAGATCAGTCTACATAGACTTACTTCAAGGAAACTTTTAGGTGGGTTTCTGAGGACTATGTATGCAGGCAAACACTGCAGTGTTTAATTAATAGCCAACCTCCCAGCTCTTGCCTAATGGACTTTTATTCTTTTGTTAATGTAATGGAGTTTGAGTTACTTTTTAATGACCTTACACAATCGACTCTTCCCATTAGAGAGCAACATTCTTTGCTGTACATTATTTTTATGCATCTATAATACAATTTGTTTTGAGAGCACTTTATATTTTGCCTTTCATTATCTAGCTATTATTTTGTAATTCTGCTTTCATACAAGGCAAAGCATACAACCAGATAAATGAACAAATCAGAAGGCAGCCCACAGTTCAGTTGAGGAAGACACAAAAATTCGAATGAAAGCAAGCGTATTGAATGATTTCAACTAGTGATAATCTACAAAGAAAATGAAATATGTTGATATGATGAAAGTTAATTTAGGGATAGCTAGGGTAGTCACAGAAGCTCCCTCTGAAGGAGGCACAACTGAGTTGAAACCTAAATTGAAAAGGAGTTGGTCATGCAAAGAGCATCAGACGAGCATCTCAGGCAGAGAGAAGAACCATTGCAAAGAGCGTAAAGAAAGAATGAGTTTAGCCGAGACATGGAAACAATCCAAGTACCCATAAAAAGACAACTGGCTTAAGAAGATGTGGTACATATATACAATGGAATATTACTCAGCAATAAAAAAAGAGTGAAATAGTGACATTTGCAGCAACATGGATGGGCCTACAGAATATCATACAAAGTGAAGTAAGTCAGACAGAGAAAGACAAATATTATATGATATCACTTATATGTGGAATTTTAAAAATAATACAAATGAATCTATATACAAAGCAGAAACAGACTCATAGACATAGAAAACAAACTTACGGTTACCAAAGGGGAAAGAGAAGGGGACGGATAAATTAGTAGTATGGGATTAACAGATACAAACTACTATACATAAAATAGATAAGCCACAAGGATTTACTGTATAGCACAGGGAACTATATTCAATGTCTTGTAATAACCTATAATGCAAAGTAATCTGCATTTCTGTACACCTGAAACTAACACACTATTGTAAATCAACTATACTAAAATTTAAAAAAAAGGAATGAGTTTGTTTTCTTTGAAAACCTGAGAAAAGATCAGTGTGTCTCTTATTCTTAGTGAGGGGTAGAATCGTATAAAATAAGGCATCATTAGCAGGTAAGGGTCACATTATATAGGTCTTTCAGTGGGGGCCATGATAAAGAATTTGAACTTTATTTGAACCATCACGAAAGTTAATTGTGGTCACATGATCTTATTTACGGTTGCTAAATGACTAATGGTGATAGTTAGAGAAACGATCTGGGAGAGTTAAAGGGCAAGAGCGGAATTAGAATGACCAAGGAGAAGATCATTGCATTATTCTAGGGAAGAGATTGGATGGAGCCAGTGGAGAGGAAAATACTACTTTAGAAAACAGTGATATTATTCTTGTTTGAAGACAGGACTGGAGAGAAAACGGAAGTGAAAATAATATTTGTTACGACATTGGTTTCAAGGGATATACTTTAATGTCATGATAGAAGCAAGATTTGTGTTTAAATAAATTTAAAGACTCTCAGGTTAACCAATCCTAAAGATACGATTTTAATTTTAAGATATTTATTATATTTTTTCCTATAGGACCTCCTGGGGACTTTATTTTGCTTATGTGTGTTATGACTTTGAGTGGGGAGTTGGTTAGTTATATTTTGTTCTAAATTTTCTAAAATTCTTTGATAATGAACACAATTTCTAAGACACTGATTTTCCAAGACACTTTTTCAACTTTGGGAAATACTTAGATACATCATCTCTCAGGATTTCCTTTTCTCAAGACTATGTTAATATCATTTGTCTAATAAATGAATTAAGTGTGGGTGTTGAAGGCACAATATAGTCAAGACTTGTCAATACGATCATTGAGAAGGAAGAAGCTATGGCTCTTGCCCTCTAGGAACTTGAAATCTAGTTACTTTGGGCGCTTCAAAGTTATGCCCCCACCCCAGATCCTTCCAGGGGTACTTTTCATCCATCCCATGTTCTGGCAGTATCACTGTCTGAATAACATGTAGCCAGTAATTAATTATCTTAACAAAATGGCAAGGGCCTAGGGTACAACTCAAACTTGTCAAATATTCACATTCCCAGACAGATCGTATCTGCTGCAAACATCCCCATCAACAGCTTCAAAGCTAAGGAAGTGACTTTATTAGACCTTTTCAAAACTAGATGGTGAGGTTAAAAAAAAAAATTAAGAAAATCAATACTTCATTTTTACACACTGGCCTACAGTCAGACAACAGAGATTTCAATCTCTGAGTCAAACTTATCAGAATCTCTAACGTCACTCACCTTCTCAACGAGCAGAACTGAGGTAATAGACCTGCAGCTCCCATTTAGTCAAACACTTTGATTCGTCTTGTCTACGTGCCCAGCTCAGCGTTCAAAAGACACATCACCACTAACAAGTTCTTATAGCCTCTTGTCCATCTTCAAAGGGCATAATTGTTTTCCTCTGAGAGAAAATTCATACACAGTATATTGTCTGAAGAAAATGAATCACTGTGACACATCCCAGAAATGGGAAGATGAGGACAGATTATAAACTTATAGAATTAGCTTGAAGCATGGCCTCTAGTTATAAAATGATGCTTAGGAGGGCTGATGCAATGGCAAGATCCTGAGTGTTAATGATGGCTGCAGTCAAACATAAAGTGGACCAGAGGATGAGATACAGCTGTGGGGGCTGAGGCATCTCTAGGATAATCCATTCATCTATTCCAGACATTCTCCAAGTGTGGTCCAGGACCAGCAGCGTCAGCATCACCTAGGAACATATTAGCAGGGCACATTCTCGCTCCCAGCCACCTCCCCACCGCTGTAGACACATTGAAAGAGAAACTGTATGGGTGGAGCCCAGGGATTGGTATTTTAACCCTCCAGGTTATTCTCATGCCCTCTCAAATCGGGGAATGATTGATCTATCTGAATCATTACAACAATTTGCATGGTAATATCGTCTCTTTTCAGGAAATCCTCCCATAAACAAAATTCCTGTACCATTTCATATGCCTTGTCTGCATATGGCAATAGCCTAATCCTATGGAGAAAATGAAAGAACATTAATGAAAGGCAGCCAGAAAAGAGGCACCAGCCTCAGTTGTCAAGCTAACTTATGTATGCAAGCAGTGATGTGATGAGCAAGGGTCACTGATTAGCAGATTTGGCCACCACTGCACACAGCTGCAGGGTCAGAAGCATCATCTTTATTGGCAAGGAGCCAAACAAATAATTTCTTAATTAAAATGCCTGTTATGTACCTAAACAAAACGATCCACTGGTATTTAACTTATCATTATGAAAAGTCCTATCAACTATGAAATGTGGAAAATACATCAAATCAAATCCTGAGCCATTTTTCAACAAAGAACAGTAATAAGACACCATGGGAAGCTTGTTGCTAATACAGGGGGTATTTCATAAGGGCCTGCTGAAGAAGACTTATATTTTCAAAATGCAGGTACAAGAGATAGCGCCTGTTGAGCTACCATAGGAAATCCATTAGGAATATGCTGAATAGCAGCCAAAGAGAGAAACCAGTGACAAAATGACTAACTCAAGCAAGACATACTTAGGTTTAGAATCTCTGAAATGTTTGTCCCACCCCCGAATATCCCCTACTTTCAGCTCTGTCTGTGGCTCCGGCTCCATCATCAGGTGACTCTACTTCTGCTACTCGGGTCTATCCAGAAGGGACCACAGCTGAGCTCGTCCTGTCCAATCAGCAGCTGCCTGCTTATCTGACCAGAACAGCTCTGTGGGGCAAAGTTCCTCTCCCTGAGAAAAGCAGTCCCTTCCATTCTGGGAAACAAATTGGCTCTGGAAAAGTAGTGTGTGCAGAGCAAGATTACAAGGAAAATAGAAAGAGAAGCTGAAGTGGGGCATGGTAGAGAAAAAGGGATAAAGGTGGAAGGAGAAATGCTTAGGAGGAGTGATGAAAGAGATAAAGCAGAGGGACAAAAGGGAAAACAAAATGATTATCACTCAAACTTAGAAAGATCAGACAGTATTTAAATATTTGCAAACCAAGTATCTTTCCTGCAAACGACAACAAATGGAAAGCTGATACTCTATATCAACAATAGCTCCCCATGTACGAAAACAGTTTCCCTATCCAATTCAGTACAAATACAAGTTATCTCTTCAAATACAAATTATCTCTTTGTATTGATTTCTATCAGCCTTTTAAAATTTCTTATAATGAAAGTGTCACAAATCAGGCCTGTGATTAAGGATACTTTAGCAGCGTAGTTCAATTTTGGCAGCCAATTTTTAAGCCATATATTACAGGAAAAATTCCTAATGGATTGATCAGTAAATTTTTCAGTACCGCCATCCACCAAAAAACAAAAACAAAACAAAACAAAAATGCAGAACATAAAGTTTTATATTTCATAAGGTTCTTGCCAACTTAAAAAATGTTTCAATTCAGTAAACTTGGAATGCCTGCTATGTGTCCACAATATTAACTTGAAATAGGCATCTTGGTTTATGCCTTTGAGTGAAGCATAAAAGATTTTAAATATTGATATAAATTTCCTGTTTCACTCTCTTGTGGGCCATAACCAATTCATCCATCCATTCATTTATTTATTTATATTCATTTATTTGTTTATATTTATTCTGTGAAAATAAATAAAGAAAACCTCATTTAAAATGGAGTCAAGAAGCCCTGAAAGGGCAACTCTCACACTAGTACCACTCCTTGCAACCTGCATAACCAGCAAGAAGAGAAAAGATAAGAATTATTTTGACAAGGGAGGACATTAATCACATGAGAATTTGATCTTCTGCTTTTAAGAAAACAAAGGAAGATCCTTCCCGAACCCAGCAACAATACTCTAACCACAGCTTGCAGTCAATGCAACCACCACAATCTTGAACTTTTGTTCTTCTTCAATGAACTTTTGTTCAAAACAACCTTCCCCAATTTCCTCCTAAAACCTAGTAAAAGCAATTCCCTCTCCTTTGTTCTTCAGACTTGCCTGTGATTCACCATAGCTTGCCTATATCCTGAATTACAATTCTCTGCAATTCTCTTCAAATCCTCAATAAACCCATTTTTCTAGTAAAATAACTGGCTGTTTTATTCTTAAGGTTGAGCACTGACAATGTGTTAAGCACTGTACTAAGACTTAGGAAGCCTCAGATTGATAATTTGGAAACTCTTCACAAGGAATGGAAGAGATGGGAGAGATGGTCAATAAAATACTTTAGCAGAGCATAATCATGAACACTGATACAAAGTACGTATCCAATGCATTTAAATTCAATTTTTGACCTAGACTTCTTAGATAAAGTGATATTTTGCTGAATGATGAGAAGCCTAGTGAAGAAGCAACCAAAGGGTTTGAAGGTACGTAATAGTATGTGCCAAAGTATGGAGGTTTACAACCAAGCCAGTAATTGAAGGAGGAGTTGAATGTAGTGGATTTTCCTGAAATGGAGCACTGATGCCTGCGAGTAGCAGAAATTGAAATTAGAAGCAGACATCAGGTCACATGGAACTGGGTGATAAGTTAAGGAGGATGAATGTTATCTTGAACATGATAAAGAGGTATTAAAAGAAATGATACAAATTGCTCTTAAAAGAAATACTTCTCTTAGTCCTAAAATTCATATAAACCACAAAGGACTCTAAATGGCCAAAGAAATCTTCAGAAAGAACAAAGCTGATAGCATCACATTTCCTGATTTCAAACTATATTACAAAGCTATAATTATCAAAACTGTATGGTACTAGCATAAAAACAGACACAAAGTCCAATGGAACAGAATAGAGAGCCCAGAAATAGTCCTATGCATATATGGTCAAGTAATCTTTAAAAAAAGAAATTTCATAAAGGAAATTTGCCCATGTATTGTTGCTGAATCAGTGTGCTTGTGGGGGGAAGGAAGACCCAGAGTTTCCTACTCTGCCATCTTGCTGATGTCTCTCAGGCAAATAGCATTTCGAATGAGAATAAATCTATCTGATTCTCCTTTGTCCTCTAATCATCTTGCTCCAAAGATTTATTTTACCTGCCCTAGTACCAGGTTTTTACAAGATACCAAAATTAGTGCTCCAAAATAGGCTCCAAAACAAGCAGGAAAATAACCACGTGCAAAATTGGGAAAGTCTAGCAGAATGTTCAAGGTGCATAGGCAAAAGTGAAGAAAAATTTATGAGAAAGATCAAAATTGTTGAGAGTACTGGTGAATAAATTCATTGTAGTCATATACAGCAGAGTAGATTAGCTAAAGTAATTTTCAAATTGAGTTTTATAAATGAAGATATTGCATTTAGAAAGAGCTGAATGTTTTTGTTGAATTTAAGCCAGTTCTCTATTGCAGTTTTTCAGGTATATATTTGTATTTGTGTGTGTGTATGCATTTGTATTTAGAGTTAAGTTATGTGATTCTTTAATTTGGGAAGTTCCAGTCTATCAATAACAGGACATAATTCAAGCTCTATAACTGGCCATACAGTGTGATGGTATCTGGCTTCTACCAATCCCTCTATAATCACATTTTACAGTTATTTCCTGCCTTTCATGTCATAATCCAACAACATCAAACTATTCATCGTTCTCTCTCTTGCTTTTGCTCACACCTAAAATCTCTATATTCCTGTAAATTACCTGGTTCACCTTAGACTCAGTTTTGCCATCAGTTGTTCCAGGAAGCCTTACTTGACCTCCACAAACTGAGTTGTACATCTCATCTTTAGTATTCCAATAACAATGGACGAAATCTCCGTGACTACACTTTCCACATTATTTATGTGTATACCTGTGTTTTGCCTCTTCCCTACAAGACTCTAAATGCCTTGAAAAAGAATAAACCTTAAAAAAAAAAAGAATAAATCTTATTTGTCTTTGCTTCCCAAATCAGAGGTCTTTGCAGAAATAGATGTGAAACAATTAATAATCAGTTTACTGAAAATGAGCATTCTGACACACTTCTGCTAAGCTTAAAAAGGTAGGAATCAGGGAATTCCCTGGTGGTCCAGTGGTTAGGACTTAGTGCTTTCACTGCCAGGGCCTGGGTTCTGTCCCTGGTTGGGGAACTAAATTCCACAAGCCGCGTGGCATGGCCCAAAATAGAAAAGAAAAGAAAAGGTAGGAATCAATCAATACCATCAAGAAAGTAGAAAAATACAGAATTGGAGAAAAGATTTTCAGATCACATAACTGATAAAAGACTTGTGTCTGGAATATATGAAGAACTTTTACAACTCAATAATAAAAAAATAATAACCCAATTAAAAACGGGCAAAAGATCTGGATAGACATTTCTTCAGAAAGATGTACAAATGTCCAATAATCATAAACCACAATAAGATACCACTTCACAACCACTAGGATGGTTATGATAGAAAAGACAGATACTTAGGATAAAAAAAACCACGAAACAACCCCACACATTATCAAGTGTTGGCAAGGATGTGGAGAAATTGGAACCCTCGTACATTGCTGGTAGGAATATAAAATGGTGCAGTTACTTTAGAAAACAATTCGGCACTTCCTCAAAATATTAACCATAGAGTTACCATAGGTCCTAGCAATTACACTTTTAGGTAATACCCCCAAAACTGAAAACATATGCTCACATCTAAACTTGTATATGAATATTCATAAAAACAATCCTCATAATAGCCAAAAAGTAGAAATAACCCAAATACGAATCAAGTGATGAATGGGTAAAAAGTGGTGAAATGAAGAGATGTTGGTCAAAGAGTACAAACTCTCAGTGAAAAAAAATGAATAAATTCTGAGGATCTAATGTAGAGTATGGTGATTATAGTTAAAAGTACCAAGTTGTACACTTGTAAGTTGCTATGAAAATGGATCTTAAGTGTTTTCACCATAACAACAAGAAATGGTAATTATGTGAGGTGTGAAGTATGCGTTAACAACCTTATTATGATAATAATGTCATAATATATGTGTGTATCAAATCATTCAATTTTACACCTTAAACTTATACAATGTTATATGTCAATTATAGTTCTATAAATCTGGAAAAGAAAATCCTAAAAAAAAAACCAGGGAGTAACAGCTAATGACAGTTTTGGGGCTGATAAAAGTAATAGAAAATCTAAATTTAATTTTGGTAATGATTGAAAAACTCTGTGAATATACAAAATAGCAATAAGAACATTGAACTGTACATTTTTAATGGTTGAATTGCATGGTATGTGAATTATGTCTCAATAAAGCTGCTTTAAAAAAAACACTCAAGCATTAGGACATAGCAAATAAAACAGTTATATTTCCTCAAGTGCTCACAGATCAGTTATATTCTCTGCCCTCTGGGAAAGTACATGGGAAGTTAAATTGTAATCAAAAGGCTGCTTGATAGATACAGAATTAGAACAAAGAATTCTGGTAATCTAAGTAAGCCCCTGGCACTTATCTTTGATTAAGGAAATAGACCTGTCTGCCAAAGGGTTTAGTATCTGGGCCCCTTTGCCTAGTCAGACTTTCCCAGATGCCCAGAATAAAATACAGTATAATTCTTCTTTCTCACTTTTCTGACTTTTGTACTGTTTACTGATAGTCTCACAGAAAAAGTTTTATTTAATGCAGTTTGCTACTACCATAGCGTACACCAGAGTTTCAGATACAGTTGACAACGTGGGTTTGAACTGCATGAGTCCACTTACTCATGGATTTTGTTTGTTTGTTTGTTTCTATAGCAAATACTACAGTATTACAGGATCTGTGGTTGAATTCATGGACTTGGAACCTCAGGTAGGGAGGAACCATGTATACAGAAGATTGATTGTAAATTATCCTTGGGTTTTCACTTCCCAGAGGTGCCCCTGAGCCCTGCATTGTTCAAGGGTCAACTGTATCCCCCAAAAGCCAGACTTAACCTGAGGCTATGCACTGATTCATTGATTACAAGCAGTTTCTTAGTCATCCAATTGTCAGGATGCTATGAGATCCTGAACTTTGAACAGAGAATCAACTTTACCTTGTTGACTTAAGCCTAGTGCTTATTTGATACAGAGCATTGCCTCTCAAAATATCACTTTGAGGATTATTTAGATGCACTGCTAAGAAATGGTACAGATTTAGTTCTTCTGAGATGGCCTTAATACTTCCCTACTTTCCCAAGCACCTTCTTTCCAATCTTGTGTTGGAGTTGGTCATCGAGAGGATGTGCCCGCTAATTGACCCAGAGCTGGAACCAGGCAATCAGAGGCCCCTCCCTCCCTCCCCTGTCTCTGGAATTATGT
This sequence comes from Orcinus orca, assembly GCF_937001465.1. Taxonomy (NCBI): domain Eukaryota; kingdom Metazoa; phylum Chordata; class Mammalia; order Artiodactyla; family Delphinidae; genus Orcinus; species Orcinus orca. The sequence continues at coordinate 47,493,230 of NC_064569.1, read as the reverse complement.
TCTGTCCACCGTGCCCACGCTAGGAGCTGTTCCAAGGACACATCCTTGAGAGATTAAGGTGTGTGGAGACCATCTGGACAGTGTACATGACTGACAAGATTAAGACTTCTGTATAAACTTTAGAGATCCTGGTGATGGGTTCAAAGATTTACTTGTCTCGTGGCTGCCCAAGACAAGCCTGGTATGTAAGCTCCGGTGCTTGTTAAACCTTCCCCATACCAATCTGAATTGGTCTGTCTCTTTATTCCCTTTCTCCTTGCTCTCCAGTGCACAGGGAGCAGTTTCCAATTTCACCTTAGAAGCTCCAGAGGTTTCCAACCAACACCTTAGCTCTACCTTCACCTCCTTTGCATCCCTGTCTCATCCAGCATTCAGATGCGTATTCTGCCATTCACAGTCATACAGAGGAATGAACCAATTCCTTTGCATTGAATGGTTATGAGAAGGCACATTACATACATGTGACAGACTACAGCAGAAACAAGATGTTTGCTTCTCTTGAGCCATTTGTGAAATTTTAAACTCAACTGAGGAGGATTCTTAAACTGTTCCATTGTTTCTGAAAAACTGACCCAGTTAGTGCAGTCAGAAAACTAGTAAATTCTGGCTTCCTCACAAAGGGTGCTGGTGACATGAAAATGGAGGGACTAGGAATGACCTAGCTGGAAAAGCCTGCAGTGAGTTATAGAAACAATCTGTATTTGCTTTCTGATAGTTGGTAACTGCATTGCAGTATTTTAAATAAATTTTCTGCAGCTGCAGTCAATAATCCCGAGAAAGCCTAATTGACATAAGAGGATACATCCTTCTCTGTGGAAACCACAGATTTTGTTTTTTTCTCCTCCAGATACTTGCCTGCAGGGGATGATGGTAACTGTTCTCCATTATTCTCTATAATAGCGTTATGATTTTGCGGACTATACTTATAAAAGTAAAACACAGTTCCTGAAAATGTGCTAGGTAGCTGCTTGTCTCTGTTATCTCATTCTTATCCTTTAATTAAAAAATCATTGTAAAGACCAGTTACTTCGCATTTTTTTAATAGAAGTGTTCCTTTCAAAGACTGCAGGATGAGGTGATAACCGAATGGGCTAAAAATTCAAGGGAGACCAATTTGAGGAGTCTCCACAAACATACCATGTAAGGCAGAAACTAGGGGTTGCAACACAGGACAAGACCAGAGATTTGAGTGTCTGAAATCTCTTCAATTTTAAAAAAATATGCCTGTCGTGAAATTCAACACTAATTGGAGGACCAGGCTACCTGCCAGAAGGGCAAATGGATCACGTGTACACTTAGTCCTAGGTCCAAACTAAGTCTAAGTTCACGGGAGACTCTAAAGCAGCAGGAGAATTTCAAATGACAAGGTTCTAATAAATGGGGAAACTTTAAGGGCTTAGAGCAACAGGTATGACCATAGTGGGAGTTCAAAAGTCTTAGAGACCAGTGCATGGAACCCTAAAATTCAGGGACAGAAATAAAGCACCAGGGTCATACTTGGAACTCCCCTTTGATTTCTTATCTTCCTTTTTTTTTGTTAACCATAGCTAATGGGTCGCCAAGTTCTATCACTTAGTACTTAAAAACTCTTCTGTCCATCACTGCCCATATCATTCCTCTCAGTCACTACAAAAGCCTCACTACAGGTTTCCCTATCTCCTGCTCTACCTTCTTCTAACCTGTTCTCCACACTGCATAAAAGTGATCTTTCTCCATTAGGAATTCCTCGTCATACATTTACCAATGGCTTCCCATTGCCTTTAGAATGAAATGCCAAACTCTCGCGTGGCTTTCAGAGTTGGCTATGCCTTGACTCTGATGAATCTGTCACAACTTCTTGTCCTCAGCCACAGTTAAGCATGCTGCTGCTTCCAGAGGAGCCCTGGTCTCTCAGGTCTAATTAGCTTTGCACATTTTATTGCCCTTCACCCACCTCCACTTACCCTAGTCAATTCCAACCTGTTCCTTGAAATTAAACTCAGGCTTCACTTAACATGGGAAAAGACTTTGTTATTCTCTCATCTTCCTTCCCAAGTCTGAATTTTCTTATGTGTTGCCATTTTTATGTTCAAATCTATTAAGTACTGTATTGTATGTAATGGCTTATTGCTCTATCTTCCCCACTATTCTGTGTGGTCAGAGTGTTCTTTATTTATCACCTGCCATATCTAGTGCAGGGATGGTAAGTATGTTTCAACTTGCAATCCATCTCCCAGGCAGTAACTAGCTATCTAAGACAGTGTGTTGAGATGATTACACTAGCAAAAGTGGCATGTTTGATTAATGATGTCTGTCTTGGGCACTGGTTGTAGGAATAGCAACATGCATATCATATATTTGGTCTTTCTAGTCTACATTACCTAATGCACTCAGTTTTTGGTGAATGAGTTAATGAAAAATGCAAGCATTAAGAAAGAGAAACTAAAATTGGATAGGACTAAAAGCAAAACTGGGTTAATGTTGGCCCAAGAGCATTAAGCTTCTTCATGTCTGGACGGGATTGGTATTGGAATCTAGAGGAGACTGAATCAATATATTTTGATTATGTAGCTGTAGACCTTCAGGATGGAGCACAAAGAATCTGTTCCTAATGTGCTGACTCCAGATAAAAAGAAAGAATTATCATAGCTAGCCAGTGACTTTCACTAAGACTGAAGACTTTTGAATGGAATAATAAAGCTTCTTGAGAATCTATTGAAGAGACAGATTTCTAGAATAATCACAGTGATCTTGAATGTCTTCATAAAGGTAAACTGTTGGAATTGTGGGTGTGGCTACGTGAGGATGAAGGATAATTGCTATAACCTTAATAGACGCAATGCGATATTAAGACAAGTTTCAATGATCTTTATAGATTAAATTTATAGAATTAGCAGTATCAAAGATCATGGTTTAAAATTAGAATTCAAAGGAACTTTGTTATATCTTTTTCTCCAGAGAAGATACCACCTCATTAGTGGGAGTGCTTCATAAGAAGGCAATTCGGGTGCTTCAGTAACTATAATAAATATCCCTTGGATAATATGCCAGCTTGCCTCAACTTGTTTTCACAGATAGAATTTTTTTTTTTAAAGATGTTTGGTTCCTCCCAAGAAAGTTTAATGCTAACCTTCAAGCATTAGATTGCATCTTTCAACATTCTGTGATCTATCTGGAAAGTTTATAGCTTATAGAAATGGTTATGATTAGTAAGATATTCAAAGGAGAGACACATACACACATTTGTTCATTTAGTAAGATACTATAGATTGCAAGCTCCCTCTTAAGTTTCTCTTTTTATGGTAACAGTATTCAGTTAGTCCAAAACTGTAATATGTTATGGAAACAATAATTAAGTGTTCTTTATACATATGTACCTTCAAGAGCTTGATAATATACATGACTGGTTTAGCTGATCTTGTGCTCTCAATATAGACTTTAGTTTAATTATACCACTTCAGTTTCTGTTACTAAATGATGAGTGTAAAAAGTTGAGAAAAGAACCTAAAGGTTTATACCATCCATAGTGGAAAAGTTGGAGAGGCATGAAAACTTGGATCACACCGATTTAGTTCAAGAAGCAACTACTGTGATTGGCATAAGGGTACAAAGATAAATAAGCTTTTTATTTTGTCCCTACCTAGCTATAGGATTTAGAAAAATTCACTTTACATTTCTGGGCTTTTTTCTGCTTATTTGAAAAATTATGGTGTTGGGATAGGATAACTAACTTTTAATGACTTTTTTGTTCTTAAATGCTTAGAATCTCATGAGTCACTTGACTGACTAATATATAGCCTTATGAATATTACTCATCAGTATTTTGGATTAGTTGTTATTGAGTCACAAAGTTTTCCAAAATTCTCAAGTTACGTTAAAAAAAAAAGAAACAGAATAAAGCACATGAGGTCAATTAAAAATGTATGCTACAGAATGATTTTGTACATTCATTATCAACTCAGCCTTAAAAATAAAAACGCAAGGCACAGGCAGATATATTACAGAAAGACCCGATGGGTACAAATTTAAAATAAAGTTGAATTGCCTGATCATTTTTGCTTATGCAGTGGAGTAAACATTTGTCTTTTTTGTAGGGAAGGGCTGCTTCTTAGAATCTTAACCCTTATCCTCTGAGGATAGAGGGAGGCAGAGACCACTTGAAACAACAGAATTTTAAATTGCCTGATACTTGCTTTGTCAGTCTCCCCTAAAGCTGGCCAGAGCTCGTGGAAAATCAATTTGGAGGCCAGCAGTACAACTTCAGAGGAGGTGTACACGTTCCTGGGAATTCAGGGGATTCAGAGTCCTGCAGTGGTAGCCTGTGGGCAGCTCAGGAGGTGGCCAAGCCCCTACCTGTGGAGGGCAGGGCTCAGTGTTCATAGCAGGAGGGCCTCACAGCACTGGTTTCCTGATATTTGACTGTGGATGTTGCTCTGTCTGCTATATTATTGACGATTTCCCATGTCTTAGCCTTCCCGGTGAGACTGTAAATTACTCAATATTCTTTCCATAAATTTTTTTTTCACTGCCTTAATGGATTGGAACCAGTTTATGATGCCTGCAAATAATATGTTGGAGTATATATGGTTACAGACACTTGTGCAATAATTTTCCGCCTTAATTTTGTAATTCTCTAGAGTATTTACAGGTCTTAAACATGAATTGACAAAAACAGATTGATCATAGAAGATATCTATTTTAAAGCATGTATCTTTACAATAGTGTGTTTAGGATGCTGAATTGCACACTATTTTCTTAATGTGTGACATTGGGCAGGTTTATTAACTTCCCTAAAAATCAGTTCTCTCATCTATAAAAAAAGGGACAAAAATTCTATTTACCTCAAAAGATTGTTTTTAGAATTAAATTAAATATATATACATCAAATGTTAAGCAAAGTGCTTGGTTCAAGTAAACAGTAAATATGATCTACTATTTTTAATAAATATATTCTAATTCATATTTTAGTAGAAAAAGTATACTTTGGGGAATTACTTTGAAATTTAAATTTTGCTTCTGCTTTATTCTAATAATATAGCATTGACATTTTTGTTTAATCTCTCAGTCTCAGTTATCTTTTTTTTAATTAATTAATTTATTTATTTTTGGCTGTGTTGAGTTGTCATTGCAGCGTGCTGGCTTTCTCTAGTTGCAGTGAGCGGGGTCTCCTCTTCATTGCGGTGTGGGGGCTTCTCATTGCGGTGGATTCTCTTGTTGCGGAGCACAGGCTCTAGGAGCACAAGCTTCAGTAGTTGTGGCTCGCGGGATCTAGAGCACAGGCTCAGTAGCTGTGGTGCATGGGTTTGGTCGCTTCGTGGCATGTGGGATCTTCCTGGACCAGGGCTCAAAACTGTGTCCCCTGCATTGGCAGGCGGATTCTTAACCACTGCGCCACTAGGGAAGTCCCAGTCTCAGTTATCTTAACATTTAAAAAAAATTTTTTAAGTACCTCATTGAATTGTTCTACAGACTTGCATGTGTGAAATAACCCAGACAGACGGTTAAAGAAGAAATTTTAGAAGCTACCTATTTTATGTAACATTTTTGGAACATTGCATTTAGTCTTTACAACACTCAATTTTATGAAAATAAGGCTGCAGCTCATAGAGGTTTAAATGAATGCCTGGAGCCACACAGGAGCACCTGGAGTCAAACCCATGTCCACAGACCTTTGCAACTTCCAGTTCCTAATTCATGTGTGAGACACATGGTTAGCACCGAATATATTTTAGTTCCTATCCTGTTTTCCCCTTAACTTAAACAAATGTTAGTGTTTATTCAAAAAAAAAAAAAAGGAAATAAACTGCTTGGTCAGTTAAAATAAATGGAGACAACTGGTCTCTTTTGTCCTCTCTGCCCAGTGACAAAACCACCCAAGCTTGTCAGAGGCAGTGTCATAAGGACATTTACACTCACTCCAGAAGGACTTTTCCTTCACTTCTGGCCTTATGATGTCTCTGGCTTCCATTTACTTACCTGTATAATGGGCTGCTACTGGAGTTTTTATAAGGAATGAAGGAAATAAATATCAACTGTAAGTAGATTAAAAATAAAGGCCATTAATTTCCTTTCATCAGAGGAAAAGAATGCACAGTTGGAACCTCAACCCAACTGAAATAGTATCTAATTGAGCCAGACCTGGAGCATCAGCAGAAACTGAACACCAGCAATAGTAAACAAACCCTCAGGCCAGGTTTCTGCAGCTATCATGAAATTGGATCAAAACTCTGTATGTTGTTTGGTTTTCTATGGTTTGTCAATGCAGCAAAAATGTAAAACCAAGACCAGACAGTCTGGCTTCATTGCCAGTATGGCATTAAGACAACAGTTGGCAGCATAAATCCACCTAATTCATGTCTTAGTTTCAGTTATCCAAGGATACATTTACATGCATTTGTACAAAATGCCTAATTTTTCTGCTGCAATTTGTTTTTTCTTAGGTATTCAATTTGTCTATTTTTACTTATATTAGAGCCAAAAAAAAACCGACCATTAAAAAGACGATTCTGCAATTGTGCTCTGCTTATTATGACATATATGTTTTACTGTTTTCTTTAGACAATGTTTAGAAATGTGTTCTGCATAATAAACTTAAAAGAAATTAATTTAAAATATTTGATTTCTTACTTATTATCCATTTAACCTCTTAAATGATAAATCTTGGACCATCCCCCAAATCTAAATAAGCATTGAGTTCTGCTGTTTCCGTATACTAAATACTTTTCAAATTTGTTCCCTTCTAGTTTAACTACACAGCCTGATTTCAAGCTCTTACTGTCTCTTGAAACTACAGCTTTCTATGAGCTCCTCTACATCCAATCTTGGGTTTCTCAGATCCAGTCTACACACAATTTATGGAAAGATCTATCCAAATGCAAATCTGACCATGTCATTCCCAGGTTTAAAACGTACAACTAGCTCCACCTAGCCCTTAGCCTAAAGATAAACCTCCTTAACAGGCACAAAACAAAAAGCAAGCCACCACAATTTAACCTCTTCCTGCCTATCCAACCTTACCTCATGGCATGTCATATATTTTATACTCAAGCGACAAAGAATAACTTGCAATTCTGTAGGCATGCTAAACTAGTTCTCACTTCCGTGTCTTTGTGCGTGCTATAGCCTACCCAGCTAGATCTTTGGTCTAAAATGCTTGTCATCCTATAAGACTTAGCTTCGGCATTATCTCCTCCAAGTTTTCCTGACATATTTCTCACCACCAGGATGGTTAGGTGTTGCTATAGTGTCTTATGCATATCTTTGTAAATACCATTTTCTCAATAAAAACAATCAGTTAGCAAGTCTGCTTCCCCATACTATTCTGAGAGCTTATTTAGAGCAGAGGATATAAGTTCATCATCGTTGGTCTCAGCACCTAGCACAATGTTTGGCATGATGCCTAGGAGATGTTCGAAATACGTTTGATTGAATATACTCATGTTATAACGTGTGCAATAATGTGTTTGGTTAAATGAATATACTCATGTCATAATGTTTTCTGGTCAATTATAAATACTTCCTGAAATTTCTCACATGTATTAGCTGATTCAAACTTTGCTTCAAATCCAATGTGAAACCATCACTGTCGCAGAAGACTTAACAGAGTTATACATAAATGGAGAGGGACCCCTTGAGAGCTTGCCTTGTAATGAACATACCTAGAGGTGATTTGGATGAAGTTTTTATAGTGAATTCTTTTAACTTTGGGGAATTTTTACGATTAAGTAATTTAAGTCAAGTTTAAATATGTCCCCACCAAATTCTCTGGCAAGTGTAATGTGATCTTGCTAACAGCAAGAGACTGAATCTGTGTTGTCTTGGACATTAGGAAGAACGTATCCTTTCTGAAACAGAATGCGTAATGAATAAGAGACTGATAAAGGGAATAAAATTCAAGAGACTATTCAGAAAGCACAGACTTCATACCAAAGACATAATGATCTGTTCTCATGTAAATAGGTTCATTACAATGAAAAAAAGAGTAACCTTTTTTCCCTTCTGAGTTCAGAGCTCTCCAGCAATGGATGAACACTTATTCATTAGCTGATTAATGATGAAAGCTCACTTTTTACTAATAGTGTGTAAAGGCAAAACGCAGACCTTTGCATATATACTGTGTTCAGCATTATGTGCTGAAGGAAATAAAAAATCAAAGCAAATTAGCGAAGCAGAAAGAGCTTTCAAAGAATCGCATTATCTGTAGCGGTTCTGGGAGTAGTTCCGCTTTTTTTGTGTCCATCTATTCCACAATTACTGGAGGAAATCTATGTGAAAAGCACTTGGGGCGGTGGGGGGAACAAACAGGATGAACACTAATAGAGCAAAGGAGCACTGCATAGATGCTGGTGATGGCTGTAAGTGCTTTACATGAATTAACTCATTAACACTCTCCACAGCCCTAAGAGGTATGCACTATTATCCCCAGATTACTTATGTGGAAACTAAGATGCAAATAACTTAAATAACTTGCCCATTTTTCACACAGCTTGCTCTCTGCTTGCGGTGTCTGGGCTGTGGGTAAAACGCAAGGAGAGGAATAGACATCATTCCACAAATGTCATTCATGAGAATAAAAATATTACAAGCATGATCTAATGAGTGATATTCACGTTTCCCTTTGTCATCGCGTTATCTATAGCATGAAGAAAAGTGCTTGGTATATAGGAGGCACCCAGTATTTACTGTTTGAATTAGTTGAACAAAAACGTTGTTTTTAAAGGTTCAGAAAGAGGAAAGAAAATGGGAAGAGAAATAATATTTATTGACTAGCCTGCTGTGGGGTAGGCACCGTTGCTACCCAACTGCTAGTTTGATGTGATGTTATAAATAAGAATTCTGGCCCTAGACTACCTGGCTTCAAATCCTAGCTCTGCCACCTTCTAGTTTGCGTGGACTTAGGGACACTTACTTTTTCTGTGCCTCACTGTTCTCCTCTGTAAAATGGGAATAATAATAGCAACTACTCAGTGGATTAGCATGAGGATTAAATGAGTGAATAAGGCAAAATGCTTATTAGAATAGTACTTTTGCAGTGTTAGCTATTATTGCTATTAGTTAAATTTCATCATTACCGCATTCAATACCCTATTTTAGTGTCTGGAAAAGGATCCAAATCAGCTCCACCTTGGACGTTTCTGCCCTTTAATAAATGCTAAAGGAATGCAGAAACAAAAGAGGAGGGTTCAGGGAAGTCAGCAGGGAGAAGGAAGAAGGGGCGTGAACACAGGAATAGGGCAGATGAAAGCATGGGAGAAAAAAATCACGGATGCCAAAGGGCAGAGATTATTGTGAGAAACAATAGATGGAAAGGTTTACTTGAGAGGAATTCAGCCCAGTCATTAATCAGTTTAATCTCGTTCCAATCTATTGATCTTCTGAGGGAGAAGCAAACCAAAGAAAACACACAATTAAAAAAATTATATATTTATTTATTAGGTTGCGCCAGGTCTTAGTTTCAGCTCGCCAGCTCCTTAGTTGCGGCACGTGAACTCTTAGTTGAAGCATGTGTGTGGTATCTAGTTCCCTGACCAGGGATCGAACCTGGGCAGCCTGCATTGGGAGTGTGGAGTCTTAACCACTGCTCCACCAGGAAAGTCCCAGAAAACACACAATTTGAAACGTGATACCTTTACTTATATAACTCTAGTTTCTCATATGTTAAAGAGCCTTTGCACTTCCATTGACCGTAAGAATATCTGTTTTTATCAAGACTAATATATATTTTCCTTGACAAGTGACACAAGCTCCTACAGTCCCAGGTTCCTTGTGTTCAGCTTAATTCTGAAAGTGATAGTGGCCTAACGGCATATTAGAGCTTATCTGTTTAATGGTCTGTTGAGGGAAACACACTGGCCTTAATGCAGGGCCCAGTGAATTGGAGTGTGCCTTCTTCTACATGACATTGAAGCTGGAAGTCCTCAACAGAGCAGCAAAGTAATCAACGGTCTCTGAAAACGGCCGGCCCTTTAATTCTCAGCAATGATCCCTCTGGATCAGAACTCAAGCAAAATGGGACAATTGTGCAGGGAAGCCTGACTTCAATGCTATGTGCCTTATTCTACAGACAGGCAGGCCAAATGATGGTTCATTTGGCATCTCTTCCCAGCCCTTAATTTTTTATTTTAAAATGCCAGTTATAATAGAAAGTATCTTTTTGTGCTGTAATGTTTCTGTCTGGGGAGAATTGTGGAATGGAGATGCTCTGGCCATCTATAAAGGATTCTGAGGGTAAAAGCATTCAGGCCCTAAGCTCTTAGCAAACATATTTGTTCCATATGGTAAAACAAAATATTCTTGTATCCTGTCTCCAAACTAGGTTTGTATCATACCTGAATCAGAGAAAAAGAGGCACATTAAATAGTAATCATGTGCTCAATTTCAGGATGTTAGACTCTTACTGTTGACCTTTATGTGGTAACCTGTTTATGAAAGCAAATCATGGAGAATGAAGTCAGCAAATTCGGCTGCTGTGAGAGGAGGAAAAAGGCTTCAGACTTAAGCAAGAGGCTATGGTAAAAGCAGCTTACTGCATAAAAATGTTTAGTCAGTAAGACAGTGAACTGGAAAACCAAATTAGTATCTTTAATATCAAAATCTAGGGCTTAGTGGGAAATGCTTAAAGAGAAATCTTGCTGAACTAGTAGAGCACTTTGTTATAGAGGGCAATCCAATTGAACATGGTGGAGATTTTTTCCTAGTTTGAAAATATATAGAACAGAGTTACAAGACAGAATAAAGCTTCCACAGCTCTTGACTAAGGATATTTGGGAGATAAACTGTCTACAAGAGTAAATTTAAATTGGAAGAATGTCAATTCTCTGCTTTTTATCCAAAGCAGGAGAGAGAGACATGTCAAGACAATGTACGCATTTAAGTATAAAATATTAAAATGCTATTCTTATTATTTGCAAACCCAAGCATGAGATAAAACAGTGTATGTATCTCCAGTTGCTTGCCTGACAAGTTCTTAAAATGGATTTTTTGCCAAAGTGAGGATGGAGAGTCTATTAAATTGGAAGTTGAAAATGGGTAAAGGATCATCAAATGTTGAGGAAAAAAAAAAGTTGTGTATCATGTTAATCATGAATAAAGCATAAGCAGTTCTTATTAGATAATTCCAGTACTAGAGTCTATTATGTAAGTGGAAAGTGCTTTCTCTGATTTTAGGATTTCTAGGTGAGGTATGGTATTTGTCAATCTCAGAGATTGTTCTGTGGGCTTAGCAACAGGATCCAAGAGAGGACAGTAAACCGTGTGGACATTATCTCTAGGGAAAGAAAGAGAGGAGCAATATGTCAGAGCCAGAGAGAAATTCATGGCTACTGAGATTTCAAGGCCAGATGATGAAAAGAGAAGAGAATATGAGACTGCTACATGCAAAGACAATAAGTTCCAAAAATAAGGCATGTGGCCAAAAGTGGAAGATCAAGAACTGGCAAAAAAAGAAGAAAGTGAAAAGTGGGAGTATGTGTGTATGGAGAACTTCAGAGGAGTCCATCACTGAAGTGATTCTGATGCCCTTTCTCCATGGATGGACTTCCTGACTTTACACTCGCCCTCAAATACGCCTGGTCTTATGGTACACAAAGGTCACAAATGTAGCTAAACACCACCATGAATGAGGGACAGGAAAGTGGCAGGATGCTAGGGCAACTGCTGAATCAAGTAGACAAGTCATTCATTCAGTAAAGATAATGCGTGAAAAAGAATAAGCATAGCACATGGCATATGTTCTCAGTAAAAGATAGTAGACATATTTTTTCATTGTTACTAGTATTACATTAGTATTAAAATTATTATTACCACTTTTATTAATTGCCAGATTCTGGTCCTAGACAATCAATTCTTGAGACCAAAGACTATGGTTTATTTGTTCATATTTATCCCTTTAGCACCCAGCATTGTAACCTGATGCCCCAAAATATGCCACGTTGGCATAAGGATTGTTTTGAGCTAAAGGCAATTGAGAAGAAGTAGATGCGAGAAAAGCTCTGTGTCCTCTCTCAGTCTGCCAAAAAGCAGGGCATAAATTAACAAAGGTGTCCCTTCTCCCCTCTGTGCCATTAGGAACAAAGGTTAATCTTCAGAGACACCTTTAGATCCTATCAGCCTGGAGAAGGCACCAAAGGAATCTACATAATAAACTTTACTAACTAGCCTGTATCTCTGCCCCTGGAAGCCTGAGACTGCTTTCCTTTGTCCTGTCATTTCTCCACAAATTTATTATGCTTTGTTTAAGGTGCTATATAAGCTGGAATTTTAAACCACCCCAGGGGAGTTACGAATTTTCATCTGGGTATCTCCCAAGTATACATGAGGTATAGATGTTAATAAATCTGCTTATTTTTTTCTTGTTAATCTGTCTTTTATTACAGGGGTCTTAGCCAAGAACTCAGAAGGGTAGAGGGAGAATTATTTTCCTCCCCTATAAGCCACATAGTGGACTGGCGTTCAATAGATGCTTACTAAATGAAGACATGAATAATAGCAAGATGAGATACAGAACTCTGCATAAAGCTGTAGCCCTAGTGCTTTTAGGAAGCCAGAAGTCAGTGTTTTAGTAGAAATCTGCATGGGGGAGTCTCAGATCACAGAAGAGCAGTATTTAACCCAGGGACGTTTCTCAAAGGAAGAGAACCCTGACCCAAATTTGGAATCCTGTGAAGATAGAGGTAGAGGAGGATGAGAGTGGCATAAAAAAGGATCTTCCTTGGTACGCAGTACCATATAGACAAAGGCACAGATTGAAAGACGACCATGACTTGCTGGTTCAAGGTAATGCAAGTGACTTGCTAGAGCTCTATCTTAGTTTATTCTAAGTTCACAATAGCTTATTCTGAACACTTCTTTTATCATGGAAAATACTTTTCTCAGTGAGTACAGAATTATAGTGGTAATTGTTGTGGGCTCTCCCGTTGCGGAGCGCAGGCTCAGCGGCCATGGCTCACGGGCCCAGCCGCTCCGTGGCATGTGGGATCTTCCTGGACTGGGGCACAAACCCGTGTCCCCTGCACCAGCAGGCGGACTCTCAACCACTGTGTCACCAGGGAAGCCTGCTGATTTTTGAAATGAGAAAAAAATGTATATAGGTGGGAACTTTATAAAACATTTGTGGAACCAAGAATTCTGAATTGGCCTAAGAATTTTATGTCAGAAATTGTTTCCTTTTCCATTTTGTAATGTAACACTGTGGAGAAGAGAAGAAGGCAAGCTGGAGAGGAGACTAAGAAGACATACTTAATACCTTTAACATCAATACCAATAAAAATTATGAAACTGTGTTTCTTTGAAACAGGTTTGCACTGAATTTGTGTCAGAAAGTGTATAATCAGATAACTTCCCCCAAATTCAAAAGATTCTGCCTCTCTAAGATTAGGGCACTGATACGAATTAGCAGATGAAGAAGGAAAAAGCTTTCGTTACTAGTAACAATTAATGATTACACAAAAATAGTTGTTTGTGACTTAAACAACAATCCATTAAAATTAAGTTGAAAGCTGTCCTTACTCTGGGATTGATGTCAGGGAGAAAGAAAGCAGGTACATCAGTGGCCCAGGAGGCTCTGTGAAATTGTGACAGGGTGACGCCTCCAGGTGGGCATAGCTTTGAGGAGGGCACAGAGCTTCATCAGTGGAGTGTGGGGTGGGTTTCAGCACGCATGTCCTCTCTTCCATGGGTACAAGATGTGAACGTTACAGAAGCCAAAAGTAGGTGGGGAGAGAAATGCTCCTCCATCTTTGCTAATAGTAGTGATTAGGTGAAAGTCCTAATAGCCACCATAGTAGTGCCAATCCTGAGCACTGGCCATGAAAGTTTAAAACAATAACTCTCCAGGAACTCAAGAAAAGACTCATCCATAAAGAATGGAAGCTAGCTCGCATACACAGGAAAGAGAGGAAAGGGAAACCTGGCTACCATTTAACTTTTGTAATTAGTTACTGTTCAGACTGGCATCCAAGCTCCTGGGTGTCAGAGGTGGTACCAAGGGCTGCTGACAAGTGTAGCCTTGCAGGGCTATAGCCAAGTGGTATGCTCGATATACATGGTTCATAATCAAGGAGACATTACAAAGAAACAATTATTAAAGATGCATAGGTGAGAGAAATGTGATTTCTTCTTGTGTGTACTCAGCACGAAGTTGGAAGGATACTGGTTCTTATATTTAGTTCTCCAGGACAGTGAACCCAGGGGCTGCTAGAAACCAACTGTTGGGCCATACTCTCAAGAATGTCCTTGATTAGAAAAACAACTGTTAGCCTCTTTCTAAATATGTGTTTCTTTGTTTCTCCATATTCTTAGGAACTGGTCTCAATTGGAGGAAAGAATCGAAGAAAATGTAGTAAGAGTTAGGGCTTTCATTTTTAAAATATAGTATGTTGGTGGGGCCACAGAATACAAAAAGAAAAGTGAGTTGAAAAACATTAACAGGAGCAAATCCACTATGTGTCAGACATGAGATTACACAATGAAAATACAAGTTAGTGGGGTACTGACCCTTCTCTACAGAGCTGCATGATCTGCAGCAGCAGATACAATCGACTTCCATAGACTGCACACTCTCTAAGTACCAAGCAGTGTGACACTACTTTAGATACACGTGTGCTTTAATCCTTAAACCACCCAATGAGAGAGGTATTTAATCACTGCTTTTGCAAAGAAGAAATTGAGGATGAGAGAACTATAAGTAACTTGTTCGGCATGTAAGAGATGGAGCTGGGATTCAAACCCAACGTATCTGATGACAGATTTTCTTCTTTATTACTATCCTATATAAGTTTGAGCCTTCTTCTTATATTAACCTTCTACTACTTGGGTTTATATTATGACAATTATTGGTGCTAATTCTATTATTAGACTACTGCTTTAAATGGAGTTTGCACCCACCAACTAGCAAATTAATATAAAAGCACATAGGATATTGCATTTATTATTACTTGACCTCTGTATAACCATTGTTAATGAACTTGTCAGAATATCCTCCAAGTTCAACTATTAAATCTTAATTTTAAAAGTTAGATACAATCTTAGAGCTAGAGAGAAATATACAAGGTGATGTTCCAGCTTTTATTCATGTCAATGAATATAAATAATGCAGTGTTTTTAAAGGGCAAATCTGAGTGAATGGGTGCTCAAAAAATAAGTTTACTAACATGAAGTTTAACTTTGAAACTCCTGATTTTTTGGTTAATACACCTAGGAGAGATTTGAAAGTGATCAATAGTTATTTGTTTTTACTATAGCACAACATTTTTTAAAAAAACCTTTCAAGTGGTTTATGAGTTTATTTTTTAATTATGTTTCAAACGCAACATGCTTTATAATGACATTATTTAACATCTGAGTGCCAGCAGTTTACCTTCTGTTGTGTGAAGAGAGGAAGGCATGATTTTTTTGGCTTCCAATCAACAATAAAGTGTGAGGGAGTATAACAGATGCTGAATATTTAGTCGTGCAGTTTGAGGATTGAGCCATGACATGACTGTCCTAGATAAACAGGCTGAGTACCTATGTGCAAGCACATTTCAAATGATATCTTCCCCACATCTTTTCCAGGATGTGAAAATGCAGAATCTGAAACCTAAGGCAGAACAGTAGTGGGAAGAAGTGATATCAAGACCAGAGCTAGTCTGTTTAATTTCTGCAACACTTTACCTATAACCCTTTCCTTCTCTGTTACTGCATACCACAGTTTAGAAGGCTATGCCTCCTTATTTTACAAGGAACAAAACAGATGGAGTGGTATTCTTCAATGTAGCATTAAGTGGGATGTTTTACAAAATCTGAGTTTATGATAAAGGGAGAAATGGGCTCTCTTTCATATATTTAAGCCTCCTGTTGAGACAAATAAGCAAAATTATAGGATCTCAGGATTTGAAGTTCCCTCATCTGTTAACCTACTAGGTTTATGGATGAGAGAACTGAAGTCTAGATTATTGAGAGCCAGTAGGGGAGTCTGGTTTTGCGGTTTCTTGTGTAGCTTTCCTGAATATTTCCAATAGGGCTTTCTGTACATTCCATTCCAGCTCATTAAAAGCAATGGAAACTGTAAAGTATTTGCTAGCATAATAGAGGAATTTCCCTCCAGTCCTAAAGTAGGCTCTCCTTAAACAATATATGGAATACTCAGAGTTTTCTTTACGAGATTCCTGTCTTCCTTCACTCTTCATGTTTATGTTAAATGTAGCAAGACCTTTTTGGCACCAATATATTTTATTTTAACCCAGGTGCATGCAACCAAGAGATGGTTTGTGAGGTCAGAGACCTGATAGAGATTTGTATTCTCTAGAAGAAATTCTTAAGGGTCATGATTCATCTGCTTACCCTCCCCAACTTTCCTCTACCTCTTTACTCAAATTAAATGTTACAAAATGCAGATGGTGTCAGTTAGAAGTAAATTATAGTTTGAATACTTTGTATTTGGGGGGCAATTTTTTGTTTAGTTATTTATTATGCCCTATTGTTTCACATTTAATTAGCTACATATGACATACACGTATAATATTACAAACATATGAAGTCTAATGTGATAATTTTTGAAGATGAGGTGTCAGAAGAGGAGGATTCTAGTTGTAGGCCTCTGGGAAATTTTGATGAGGGTAATGATGAGGAATTTAAATCTTATGTGTCATTTTACTGCAGTAATGAAACAGGGGACACAAAATCACCTGTTTCTACAATGAAAGTTACTTAAAAATGCATTTTACATGGGTTGGTAATTCACGTCTTCCTATTCCATTGTACATTGTCTGTGGAAAACAACTTTCAAATACACTAATATTTCCACCAAATTCACAGCCATTTGATAAATAAAGGTGCTGATCATTTTAAACAACTATTGGAATCCCAAAACAAATAGAATAAAAGCCTAGATTTGAAAGGCATGGGAAATAATTTACCTAGTAACAGCAAAACGTATTGCCCAGAAAAGGAAAACTAATAATGCCAGCATGTAAACTGAGAAAGAGTAAAATGCTATGACAAGATACAATATGATAACATGGAAAGGTTCCACTTTGAAATAGTAAATCAGTTGATGTATTGGTGGTGCGTCACATCATGCTGGAAAGGTTGGATATAATAAACTGAAAAACAACAGCTTCTCTCTCCGGGTTGATGAGTCAACAGACTTCACCAATAAATGTCACGCTATAGCATTTGTAAGATTTGTAAATGATGTTGAAATTCAAGAAAACCTTTTCTGTTGCAAAGAACTGCATGAAAGAAGCAAAGGCAAGATATATTTAAAGTTTCATAAACAAAAGATTCGTCTTGAAGGAATTGGGCTGGCATCTGTATTGTTAGTGTCCATCCAATGACTGACCTCATGAAACATTTCACCTCCTGTAAAATAATGTCACAACGCACTGCTTTCTTCACAGATAGGTGCTGATATTCTTGGAAATGAAGATTTTTTAACATGTGGATGATGGTACAAAAATGGTTAACTTTATTAAACAATGGCTGTTCCCTTGGGAATGCTATAAAAACCCTGCAAAAACCTGGAAAAGAGCTCAGAACTCTCCTGCTGCCGACAGCTATCTGTTGGTTTAGCAGCAGCAGAATTCTTACCAGAAGGTTTGAGTTGAAAGGTAAATTGCAGATGTTGCTGAGTGTTTTGAAGATGAAGAATGCCTACAAAAACCTGTCTGCTCAGCACACATTTTTTATCATATAAATCAGTTGAACAAGCCCCTATAAGGCTCTTCAGAAAATATTTTGACTTCAAGTGATGAGAGTCTCAGATTTAAAAGAAATGAAATCTTTTGAAAAATTGTGTTGCAAAAGGAAATTTTGAAATGTTTCCACTGCCTCTTGGTCCCAAGAGTGAGGAGAGATATTGGTAGCTCTCAAGTCTTTTTGAAAACTCTCTGGAGGAGCCACAGTATAAAAGAACAGCATCACCCCCAGAACCCACTATCCCTGTAAGTGCTTAACAGGGTGACAACCCTTTCCTTGAATATTCTCAGCCTGGGAACTTTACTTGGAGAAAAGAGGAAGAAATTGTGAACTGCTGTCTGAGCATACATTTAAGGCGAAATTTATCAATCTGTCCCAAGACAAGATCTCAACTTCTGTGAAAGGAAGATAACTTGCTACTCATAGGAAAGTGCTGAACAATTTGCTGTAATTTTCAACACTTACATGGGTGAGCAAGTTTATTCTTTTGTTTTGTTTTTGTTTTTGGAGCAGAGAAAGGTTTATTCCAAAGGCCACCTAAGGAGAATGGGAGGCTCGTGCTCAAAAGACCTGAACTCTGCAAGTTTGTTCTTAATAAGAACCAAAAGTTAAGATAGAAATAATCTCCTGTCAGTTGAAAATGAGATCTTTGTGCACTTATCTCAAGTTTGATTCTGCAACAATAAATAAATAAAATAAAGCAAGAGTTTCTTAGCCAAGAGGTAAATTAATTATTTTTGGTTTAAAAATAATGCTTATATATTTGTGTATGTGTGTGTTTCTACAGAAGATATTTTAAAACACATTAATTGTGTAACTGCTGGGCCTATATTTGAGCTTGGTATGTTACTCAGTGGAAAAAAAA
Source organism: Orcinus orca (assembly GCF_937001465.1). Lineage (NCBI taxonomy): Eukaryota > Metazoa > Chordata > Mammalia > Artiodactyla > Delphinidae > Orcinus > Orcinus orca. The sequence continues at coordinate 47,474,710 of NC_064569.1, read as the reverse complement.
TTTTTTTTCAGAGTCATAAAAAGTTTGGTCGAACATTAAATTTTTGTTTATATTGCTTTGAAAAAAAGGTTTTAGTAGACTTACTATTAATTATTTCCCATTAATTTTCCTGTTGTAAATCACGTAAATTAAAATATATCTTTACCTTTAATTTAAATTTACCTTTAGAAATATGTGACTTCATTTTGATTGAAGCCAGTTGTTTCATAGAAATGTATTATGTTTTATTTATGACAAAAAGAAGATAATTTCATAAATAACAAGCAAGGTCTAAATACCTGATTTTTTCCTCAGGAAAATTAGACTATAAACATCATTTTTAGTTTTAAATAGAGGGAAAATAAACTTCTCTTGCACATACCAGGTATTTCTTAGCATCTCATACGTAGAAATCTATGATAAGACTTTTAGGCCTACTTGGATAAGGTTAAATAAAAATTAAATAGGAAATCGTAAAACAAAGAACAAAAACTGAAATTTCCTCTACCTATACTACTGACTTGCATTAAAGTTGGTATCTTCTGTGGAGAAGAGGGAAGTAAACAAAAAGAGTAGGTTACGAAGACAAAAACATTTTTTTCCACAGGAAAATGACTATATGCTCTACTCAAAACAGCACTGGTTCATATACATATTAAATTTTTCATTGTTTTGATTCTTCTAAGGCCACCACAATGGGTTCAAAGTAGTGGAATATGCAATGTACAATAAAAATTAAAAAGTCACAGAAGAGAGAAAAAGGGATGGAAGCGAATGGTCCAGCTATATACCAATAGCAGCAAGTGTTTGTTGCAGGGATTAAAAGGAACCTAAAATGTTCCATAATCTCTGTCCTGGAGGTGAGTGCTGCAAGTGTTAGTGTTTTACCATCAATCAGATATTTTTCATAGTCATTAATTAATGAGTATAAGTTTGCCTTTGGTGACAGTATGATTAAAGGAATCAAATATATTAAACACAGGGTTTCTTCCTAATCTGTTTTATATCCCCCCAAGTTTTACAGTTTACAGAATGTTTTAGCCTTAAAAAAAAAAGTTTTGTAAATGATAACACATTAAAATATGTACTTTTCACTTTTTCAAGCTAAAGATTTCAATTAGCAAAATTAGTGTGACTCTAGTTCTAAATATATTCCAAAGCTCATGGTGTTTTTTTTTTTAATGACATCGATAGAGTATAAAGCTATTAATTCTTTGAGAATTGGCAGCAATGAGATTTTTGTTAGAGTCAAACAGAAGTAAAATGAAAGAAATAGTATAATGAGGATATTATCCAAGACCCATTTGATCTGTGGTTAGAGAGTGTGTTTTAAAAAAAAAGTGAGAGTTCTGAAGAATATGAAACTTAATGTGATTAATTAGGAAAAATAATCCTGGCAGTATTAATAATTCTTATATCCTAAATAATGAACTGACACCATGAACACAATTTCCCCTTGACGAGCTTAGAATTTAATATTTTCTTTCAAAGGGAAAAAAAGCAAAGCAAAGCAAATAGATTTAACCATTGAAAGTTGGGGTCAATGAGGCATTAGCTCATTAAAATACAAAGTATTTCAGTTCTTCTCCTTTGGTTTTGATAATACTGATTACATTTCCTCAGTTAAGATCTTATTTTTTCCTGCAAAAAAGCCTTAAAGGTTGCTAAAATTAAAATTTTTCACCTGTTAAAGGCTCTATAAAAAATGTTTGACTTTATATAGACAACTCATTTGTATTCTGAAACAATAAGTGTGGTAAGGACAATTGCAGTTGTAAGATCACTTTCTTCAGTCCCACCGTATGATTTCAATTTAAAAAATAGCCTTTGTTTATCATCTCCCCGGAAGTGCCTCCTGCTCAAGGTTTTCCACAAACTGTGCAGTTTTGGGAGCATATAATCAGAGTGATATACCTATAATTTCCAAAAGAAACCTCTAACATAAATTTGAAGTCAATTTATTTATTTAGTTTAGAAAACTGATTTTGGTATGGAGTTCCAGCCCTGACTTCTTGCCAGAATCCCAGGTTCATGGGTCACTCACTACTTGACCTGTTGACATGGTGTCTAATGACCTAAAAAGGGGATGCAGATAAAACAGAATTTTTTTTAATTGAAAAAAATTATCATATAACATTGTGTATATTTAAGTTGTACAACATGTTACTTTGGTAACAAAAAATTGAAATATTTTGCCATTTGAAATGCTGCCTGGTACATATAGATGCCCAATAAACATTTGTTGATAAATGAATATTTGATCACCTTAATTTTCTAAGTTCTTGATAAGCAAGGAGTTATTTCAAAGTTCATGAGATAAATGGTTTTCTAGGAACTTCCCTGGTGGTCCAGTGGCTAAGACTCCATGCTCCCAATGCAGAGGCCCTGGGTTAGATCCCTGGTCAGGGAGCTAGATCCCGCATGCCATAACTGAAGATCCCACATGCAGCAACGAAGATCCCGCACGTGGCAATGAAGATTCTGCATGCTGCAACTAACACCTGATGCAGCCAAATAAATAAGTACATAAATAATTTTTAAAAAATGGTTTTCTGTATTTATACTCTAATATTTCAGCAATAACACATAGTTAATATGGAACACAATTTTTGGATAAAGATGTAAATGATGTAGAAAAAAGAGGCAGAACCTTTGTATTTAAACTTATCATAGTATATAAATCAGGCTAGAGCTCTCCTAAAATGTGTTGAAAGAGATACAGACCCTCTAAAAACTGCCTGAAAAAATTCTGAACCTCTCCCTAATAGTTAATTAACTAATGAAGGAAAACACTCTTTCAGTAAACTGAAATTATATAATTTTCTTAAGTATACTTTTCTCTACTTGCAACTGAGTTACACAATGATGCTGTAACTAATTTTGTGATATTTTATTCATTGAAATGTCATATTTAGGTCTGAACTATTTTAAGCATATACTTGAATTCTTACTTTAAAATTATCCACATGCCTGAATTAGATCCATTATTAGAAAACTCTACTTTGTGCACCTGAGTTAGCAGTGCCATTGAGAAAGTACGTTATTTAATTTTTTTGGAATGTTTCGTAATAAGCAACTCACTGTTCTGTATTATTATGAATCATTTAAGAATTATCAGCATTACCTAGAAAATACATTTGGACTTGCAATAAATAAATATTCATCTGTCACTTACTTTTTGCAAGTTCTCTGCAAGTACAATAAGGAATATAAATAATCCATAAACCATATTTCCTGCACTCTTATAACTTGTAATCTGCAGTGACCACATATAAATTTAACTACAATAAAAGACAATATGTCAATTGTTACCCATAGGTGGTGCAGAAAACAAGTTCTGTAAGATATAGAAGAGGTGAGATAACTCCTAGAAGAGGAAATAAAGGAGGCTTAATAAGAGAGGTGGCCTCTGAGCTGGGCTTCAGATGGTAAGTGTCAATAAAATAGGAGTAGAAAAACAAAGACCAGAAATATAAGCAAAAGAGTTGAACTGGTCAAAATTAACATGACTGGATTGATTGTGAGTGGACTCATCTTGGCAAAAGTGACAGGTTTTTACAGAAAAATTCAAGAAAGGTAATTTAGGGATGGATGACTTGAATGACATAAGAACCTTTTTTTTTTTTTTTTTTTTTTTTTTTGGCGGTACGTGGGCCTCTCACTGTTGTGGACTCTCCCGTTGCGGAGCACAGGCTCCGGACGCGCAGGCTCACGGGCCCAGCTGCTCCGCGGCATGTGGGATCTTCCCGGACCAGGGCACGAACCCGTGTCCCCTGCATCGGCAGGCGGACTCTCAACCACTGCGCCACCAGGGAAGCCCAATAAGAACCTTTGATAGTAGACTGGTTGTGAGTTAATAAAGGCCTTTACTAAAAATATTGGTAATGTTCATGGAAAAGAATATTATATATTTTTTCTCTTGATTCCATATCTGTTTCTGGATGGACTTAATCAAAATATTCCTGGAACTTGAAATCCATGTTCATCCTCCCTGAATCCAATTCTGCAAGTCTGAATAAGTGAAATGAGTTTCACAAACTTGATATGAACTCATTAACTTCGTCAGTGAAGGTGTGAAAGGCTGCAGTCTTACTTTTCCCAGCCAAGTGTGTTGTCTATAATAAAACACCTATCACTTCAGGGATTTTAAATTAGCAAGCCATCTGGCAGTAAAGAAAATTAATGAGGACAGCATTACTCATGAGAGAGGCCTTGAGTTTGACTCAGAGGGCTAAACAGCATTGAGGATGATCTGGTTATTTTTTTTAAGTTAAAGTTTTAGTTCTTATTAAAATGTCACACCCCTAAGGTCATATTTTTTAATAGATTTCTCTGTTGTAAAACCAAATATATACATATAAAAATAGGTAAGTGATTATGAATTAGATGTAAACCCCATTGATTAGTTCAGGTCACAACAGTACCATGTGAAGGTCTCATCAAGTGTTCAGATTCATTCTTACCAGGAGGAACCTGGTAAGGCCCAGGGCTACACTATTAAAAGCACTTGTCTGGAATATCTTCTTAATATGACACCCCTGATGACCCAGGCCTATCACTGTTTAAGAAAAACAAAACCAAACCTAGTATTGGTGAGGGTGGGAGGGTTCACTCACTGCTAGCTGATAGAAAGGTGATTGATTTAGTCTTTCAGAAAAGCAATTTGGCCATGTTATTAAAAACAACGTGTTTCTAACTTTTCACCTATTAGTCTCACTGTAGGTTTGTCCACATAATAATAATTAACTAATTAAACTAAAAAAAAAGCCCTATCATCTACGAGTAGGTCAATAAATCATGGCATATTTGTAGGCTGAAATACTATTTTCAGGTTTATGACAGGAGTTTTGATGTTGGACAAGGAATAAAGGTCCAGTATTTGAGCTTCACATTCACAGAGTCTGAAATGTGGACTTTTTACTTTATATCCACATGACATAAATACCATCCTAGATTTATATATACAGAATTGAAATATAGATAGCATACAATTTTAAACTTCTTTCACACTACCTGATGGAAATTCTTGGATGGTAGGCTTACAAGTAATATTTCTATATGTTTTTGTAATATCCAAATTTTCTATGGTGAATATATATCACTTTATAAATAGGAAAACAAGCAATAAATGCTGTATTTTTTTAAAAAACACTGAGGAGATAAGAGGCTCACAGTTCTGCTCAATCCCTTTTAGTTTTGTACACAAAGCACAGCAGTGTAGGACAACTAATAATCAACATCTTAACACAAATGACAGATGGACTTTTCCTCCACCGCTAAAATGCTTCCCGAGTGTCCAACTTAATGTAAAAGTCTTTATTCCTGTGAAATAATTGTACTTTGCTATTCTTTGTCCTATTTGGCTTCCCAGACACATAAGTCCGTTGTTATATGCAATCTACCATGTATACATATCCTTGTTTTCCAAAGTTACATCAAAATTGTCTTAGTTTGAGTTCTCCCATAAACAGGACCTGAGACACAAATTTTGGTACAGGTATTTCACTTGGGAGTACATTCCAGAAAGCTGTTACAGGGAGATGTGACATGAAGTAGGAAGAGCCAATAAAAGGCACATTCTCGAGGTCACAGTTGTAGGCAACAGGTACTCAGCCAGGTCCGCCTATAAATATACAAAATGTCTCCGAACAGTGTCCATAGAGAGGATGGCTAGGGTAATTACGCTTCAGATCCCAAATTCTCCAACATGAACTACTGTACTGCCAGGCAATGCCTGCATGTGAGCTGAGTCGGCTTCTGCATCTTCAGTGAAAATTACAGGATAGAAATGCAGTAAGACAAATGGCTCATGTTGGAGGACAGGGTGCTGTCAGCACACACAGGAATGTCTGTCACCCCTGCAACTGAAAGTGGGGACAGGGGTAAGGATATATTTCAGGCCAGCAAAAGCATCTGCTCCAACCCACCCTTACACCATGAAGATCTACTTGTAACCCACATTAATTATACTCTGTCAATTACTCTTTAAGGTGGCAACCAATTACATTCTCTTAATAAGACTAAGCAATTAGATTAATGACAGAAGCTCCAGTACCCATTGCCACAGCTTTCTCTGAGGCCGTAAATAATGATTATTATCTGCATCCTCTATATTGCCCTTTCTAGGTTGTTCCTACCTTTGTCCAGCACTGCAGCTGTTCTAGGTATTTGTCCAGTCAGATGATGGAGAGCTTCTTCCTTGAGGAGTCTGAGACTTTGGTTGCCGTTTTCCTATCAATGTTTGGTTGCTGACAAATGATCTATTAAGTCTCCATATTCTAGGTGGCCTGATTCAGATCTTTATTCCTGAAGGTTGTGAGCATGCGGCTGTTTTGCTTTTGTCAAGCTGTGGAAGATGTAATTTTCCTTTCACTCTTATCAGGCATGGACGCTCCAAGAGGTGCTTCAATAGCTCCCCAAGATCTTCTCACCATTCTGATTATGTAGCGTGAGTCTAGCTCCTCTTGATAATCAGAGTTGATTTTTCCCTCACCAGCATGGTAGCTATTTTCTTTGTCTGCTAGTCTACTGACATATGATACCCCAAATGACCATGCAGCTATAATAGCTTCAGTTTCAGTGAAAATATTATTGTGTCCAGTGGTGGAATTGTTCCTCTCCTGGGAAATAAGGACTTCTAATTCAGTAGAGACTAAAGTTATGGGGATGGGAGAGACACATTTCCAAGTGGGTCTCTGGGAGTAATGGCAAGAGGACTAATTCTATGCATACCCCTTGATTCCAGACCCATGTATTATAACTATTTGGGACATAACAGTCGTGTGTCTCGTGTGTCAGTGTTTCAGCATACATCACAAAGAACAGCACCACCACTCTACATCCCTAAATCTGAAGGATAAAAATAGATTCTTAATCACTAGTTTTACATTACAGAGGGACGCTTTAAAAATTGAAAGAGAGGCCTCCCTTGTGGCGCAGTGGTTGAGAGTCCGCCTGCCGATGCAGGGTACATGGGTTCGTGCCCCGGTCTGGGAAGATCCCACGTGCCGCGGAGCGGCTGGGCCCGTGAGCCATGGCCGCTGAGCCTGCGCGTCCGGAGCCTGTGCTCCGCGGCGAGGGAGGCCACAACAGTGAGAGGCCCGCGTACAGCCAAAAAAAAAAAAAAAAAAATTGAAAGAGAAAGTCAGTTTTAAGGATGTTTTATTAACTAATGAAATAGATGATAATTCTAAAGATTATTACCTGGAGAGCCCCACAGGAAATTAATATTTAGTATTATTAATGCTCGGCTCCACAGTTAAGAGGTTAAAAGGTAAGACTTACAAATAAATTTCTTCTGGCCTCGCTATTACAAATAGCTCTTGCTGGAGTCATACACATAGACCTAAAAAAAATAGTTAATTGATATGGAAATTGTCCTTTAATGTATTCCTTCCCATGGTTTCCCAATATTCTTGATTATCCTAGCTTCTTTCTACTATTTTCTTTCATCACTAAAGAACATAAACATTTTCATTCAGTCAGCAAAGCAAATATTGTATTTCTATCAAGTATGAGTTATTAATTAGAATCGGTAGTTATATTATCTCTCTGTTATCATTTTCCAATCTGCAACTAAATGGAAAAATTGAGGCAATTTTGTGTACTTGGAGGAAGCTGGATATTTAAATTCTTTCTCTTTCATGATTTGCAAATTTGAGCCTGCCATAACTGCTCTCTGTTATTTATTTCATCTATGAGTGAATGGTTTTTATTTATCTCATCTGAAAATAAGATGAAGGGCATAATGTGAGATTATATATTTTTAGCATCTACCAAAGGCACGGGGCTAAAGGCCATGATTCTATTAAATAGATTGTTGACCGTTTCTAACTGATCCAAATAGCTTATCAGTGTGAACTTGCTACATATTTTACATATGTGCAATTCCATAAGGTGTTGAATTGTCCCTTTCCAAATTCAGTTATACTGAGAGATAAATGAGTATTTAAAGTATCAATATTAAATAGAAAAACCATATTAGAGGGATACCTCTATGGTTCTTGTTCTTTCCAACTTAATTTTAAACCAGGAGATCTATTTTTATCTTCAAGTTAAAATAAGGCCCAAACATCTGCCTCTTCATTTCCCAGTTCCAAAACACAGTTTTTCAGTTAAGAATTAAGACAGGATATTAAGGAGAGTAAGGAGACGTTTAATAAAATGTATCCTTAACTTTATGGATTTTAAATCTCTCATTTTAATACTGACAATACTTCCCTATCTGTGCCCCCGAGGTTATGTCTCTCCAAATTCTATCTTATCTTTGCAGGGTGCATTTAAAATATATATCTGTTCCCTAATCGAGCTCAAAAGCAGGCACCTAGAAGGTTGAGACAGCACCCTGCCCCTCCCCTCCTCCCACACTTTATTCAACTCTGGCTCTTGTCCCTTGACAGCTGACAACTATTTATCAGGTAAAATGTAATTCTCAAACTCGGTCCATGGATTCTTTTTTTTTTTCCACTTGTGTTTCTTGTGTCTTGAGCTGGGACAGCCCCTGGGAAGATGACAAATACATATTTAATCTCCATTCCCATCATTGCCTGCAGGAGATTTTGGTGATTCGAGTTGGGAATGACTCTAACAGTTTAATTAATTTCTCACATGGCTTTAAAATAAGCCAAAGTCTAATCAGTCCCTGTTGTCTGTGCTGCCTCAGGGGTATAGCAGGGATTGAAAGAAAATAGTCATAGGTGATGTCTTCATCTACAACCCTCTCTATTACCTCAGCCACCCCATAATCCTGTTGGAGCTTCTCCAACACTGTGTTCCCTCTTCCTCCTGCCCCTTCTTTCTTCTTCCTTTCTTCCTTCCTTCCTTTCCTTTCTTTCTCTCGTTCTTTCTTTCTCTCTTTCTTCCTTCCTTCCTTCCTTCCTTCCTTCCTTCCTTCCTTCTTTCCTTCCTTCCTTCCTTCCTTTCTTTCTTTCTTTCTTTCTTTCTTTCCTTCCTTCCTTCCTCCCTCCCTCCCTCCCTTCCTTCTTTCTTCCTTTCTTTCTTTCGTCTTCAGCAAGCAACAGTGAAATCATGTTTTATGGCTAACGCTAGGTGGATAGATTTGATCATTCTCTCTCCTCTGCGAACAAATGAGAAGGTATTATCTAAATAACTACTTACAGATTTCATCATTAGTAGTAATGAGTAGTAATAAGTTTAAGAATGGCCAGTAGAAATGTGGGAAACAAAATGTTTTTTTATTGTAGTAATTAGATGTAATTAGTATTAGTAACTAGTAGTAATGAGATGAAAAAGATAATAATCACAATTTCTCCCTTTCCAAAGTTGCATCTCTCTCTATTTGACTTGGATTAGTCTATAAATCCAATCATTTTGCTCTAAAAAAAGGAACACTAATATGGATCTCATCCAGCATCTCAAAGTTCTAATTAGGTTAGAATTGAATTGAATCTAATATTTGAATATGTCATAGAAATAAATGTAAAATACTATAGTTGTATCCAAAAACTTACTTCAGGTATATAGATGAAGAAGATGTAGTTTTACAGAATCTTACATGAAAATGAATTAGGTTTCCTTGACTATAATTAACAATGTGATATGTATGACTAAGAGCTAATGTTACTTTAAGCTACATTAATAGAAGTAGAGGGCACAGAAGAAAGGATGTAATAGTTCAACTGCTCTCTGCACTTCTAGAGGTTTCTGCCTCACTCTGGAGACTCATTTTTTTTTTCTAAATGATCAAAATGATGAGATAACTTTAAATAAAATTATCATATATTGTAAAACAGAAAAAATAGTATTTATGGAATGGGAATGGAGTAAGGGAATAGTATATTTACTTGAAGGACAGTTTAATGAGAGGTGAATATGTTTCATTCTTATCCTATTACACATTCCTCATGTCAAATTTTTCATTTAACTCAATACATGTTTATTGAGTGTTTACTGTATTTACTCCTGGCAAGATGACAGGGTTGAGGATCAGAAATAGATACCAGTTGTGGCTCTTTCACTCATTGTTATGTGATCTTGGCAAGTACTTCACTTTTTCGAGTTGGAGTATTCTCAACTGCTAGATGAGGTTGATCATACCTATTTCACAGTTGGTGCCGAGTATTAAGTTAGTTAATGTACAGAACGTAACAGAGGCCAGCTCATAGCAAGCACTTGACATATTCCTGTGAATGTGATAGAATATGATTGAATAGAACTAATATTCAGAGTATTTAGTAGGCCCCAGTGGAATGAATTAGGACCAAAATCTTAAAATTCTTGATATATTTCTATTCAAATAAACAGTAACTCTGTTTCCCACAGTCTTACTGGTCCTTAAGTTGTTTTTGTTTCCACTAATGCCTCAGTAATTTTGATAAAAGCTGAGTCCCCTCTCCATATATGTGTGTTCACAAACAAGCACAAATGTGTGTGCAAAATTGTGTTAAATATTTCAGGAGCTGGATTGGCTCATTAAAATCTTTCTCTCAGTATGTATCTTCAATAAGTAAAAATTAAGTTCAATTGGTATAATTTGAAATTTCACAAAGAAGTGCAAGGAATGAAATAAGTATTTGAGAATCCTGTTGGGAATGCTGCTATTACTGTGCTTTCTATTTTTCTTAGTCATGATGCAATAGGACAAAAGAAAAGAGATTGGAGATGTAATCTCACATCCAATTAGAAATTAGAGTCATTGAGCAGTAGGCAAAGGATTTACTAAATATTCCCTAGATATAGGATGGCAAATGAGTAGAAAGTTAATCCTTTGTTTATTTACTGATTTTTAGCAAATTTGTTTCCAAGCATTACACTGGGATCAATTTGAGAGTTTATGTTTTGTCATCAGAACAAGTCCTGCTACACCAATTTTCTAAATCTTTACAAACCCATGGACTCTTTTGATAAACATAAAAATATGAATCTTTCATTTAATGAAATTTGAAATTGCAAAATGACTAAATATTTGAATAAACATTAAGCTACTAACAATTTTGAAAATAGTTTTTGAAATTAAATTTGCTCTCAAAGTTTCCAACATGCCTCCCTCCATGCTCACTCCCCTCATGTCTTGCCCTCATGAACTCCAAAGCTGTTATGTACTTAAATAATTTGTTACACTTCTAGCCCAGAGGGAAGCAAAAATAAATAAGGAATTAAAGCAATTATTCAAATTATTCTAATCAATCTTTTTTCTTTGGTTATTGTAGTGCCTATTGTTTTTATCTGCCCAAGAGTCCTTTTCCCTCCTTCTGATAATAGAACCTGGTCCCCAATCCCAGGGGCAGCCATGTGACCCAAGTTGGAATATTCGTAAAATAGATTCAAGACATTGGTCCAAGGACGGGCATAATAACCCAAGAAAGGACAATTGGAATCATTCCCCTGGATTTTTAACTGGAACTGTCATGCCTGTGTGTTGGAGTTGGGGGTATTGTGTACACATGCATGTGTAGGGGATGAGGGATATCTCTTTTACCTGTGGTCAGAGTTGTGTGTATAGAACACCTAAGCACACTCCTGTCTAACACAGACAGAATGAAGATACACACAGAAAAAAGAAGAGATGAGAGACAAGTTATGCTGAGAGTGTCAGGTTTCAATATGTCAGAGATATCCTCATACCTACAGGTCTTCCTTCAGCTGTCATGTCAGTAAATTTTCTTTTTAATTAAACTGGATCAAGTTGGGCCTCAATCACTTTCAACTGAAATGGTTAATACAATTATTAGGAATTTCAGGTTATTGTTATTATTTTTGGTCTTCAAACTTTTATTTAAAGCAGTGGAATCTTTTTCAAATACAATAGTAGATGCATCCTCCTCCAACAAAAAATAGTTGCATGGATGGAAGCAGGTAAAGAGCATCCTGGTCTTGTAAGTACCTTCTTGGACTTCCTTTGCCCCAGAACTGACTCCTCTACTGTCTGCAAAGACACCTTGGTCTCTGCAAAACTCAGTCTAAAAGTGACTGGGAAAGTTTTCCTGGGGACAGAAGCATACATCATATTTCATCTGTTTCTTTTTTTAAAATTTCAGCTTTATTGGGTATAATTGTCATATAAAATGATAAAATATTTAACGTGTACATCATGGCAATTTGATACAGGTACACGTTGTGAAAGGACTGCCCCCCTCTAGTTAACACATCCATTACTGCATGTATTTATCTTTGTGTGTGTGTGTGAGAACATGTAAGTTTTACTCTTAGCAAATTTCGATTGCACAACACAGTGTTAACAACTACAGTCACCATGTTTTACATTAGATCCTCAGACCTTATTCGTCTTACAGCTGAGAGTTTGTATCCTTTTAGCAATCTCTCCTTATTTCCCCCAACAATTACTCCTGGCATCCATTTTTCTAGTCTCCGTTTCTATAAGTCTGACTTTATTTTTATATTCCACGGGCTATTTTTTAACAGATATAAGCCTGAAGATAGCTGCATCTTTCTACCCCACTTTGCTCTAGTGATATCGCTACACAACTTCTTTCTCTGCATACTATTTATGTTAAAGTACCTGTTACCTAATGTGTTGTATGAAAAATTCTGTGACAGAGTAGCACTTTAGAGAAATATGTATGATTCCACTATTTTCCTTATGTATATATACAATTTCGTTATATATATATATTTTTTTTTTATTTTTTTTATTTTTTAAAAAGTTTTTATTTTAATCCTTCCTAGAGGAATACAGATTTGAATGAAATACATTCATTCCATAAATACATTAGCAGCAAAACCTTCCCACCAAGGTTCTCTCTACTCCAGCCAGAGGTCGCGCCTTAGAGCAGGAGAGCATGTTCCATCAACCGTCAACTTCAAGATGTGTTTGCTTCTTGCTGAAAGCAGGAGATGCATGAGAGACAAGGTGAAAAGATCAGATGGGTAGATAATTAAGCTGGGACCCTGAAAACACACCCACGTGGTGACCATTTAACCTTCTGCACTTCCCAAATCCTTTGGCATCCACCACGCTTAACTGATGAGGTCCTTCATTGTAGACAACTGGGAAGGCCTAATCTTGCAAATGCACCAATATGTCATCTGTCATTCTGAGTTGGCAACATTTTAATGGTGTCTTGATCCTTTTCATAGGGTAAGCCAGATAGGAAGGATCATTCCCTCCTTCCTTCCCTGGGCCAAGGTACCACTTTGCCAGCTGAGTCCACGTGTCCTTGTTATCAGGAGACGATGCAGCAGGCATTACTTGGCTTGCTACACCCCCAGATCCCCTTTGTCTGGGTGCTGGAGGCTTCACTGGAGACAGAGACATGTCTAAACCTACAAAGACCTCTAAGGAACAACCACCAGATCTCTTACCCCAGCTTCAATCAAAGCTAGCTTCTTGGACAGTGGCCCAGGTATCTCTCCTTTTCTTCTCTCCATCAGTGCCTACTGCCTGGCTGCTCCCTTTTTTATCTGTCCTCTAGGTACCTGCTGAAATTTTGGGAAGCAAGACCTACCCTAAACTCCCAAGCAGCCAGGAGAGATTAAGGTAGGTGGTGCTTTAAACTTGTTAGCTGCAGTCAAGAGTAACAAGCTTACGTTGTTATATTCCAATCCATTCTGGGAAGTCACAAGTCTGCATAAAACAAAACACCAGAACCATAATCAGGACGACTGTAAGGCAGGGACCAAGTTTAGAGTGCTACCAAATCAGTGGCTTGGGAGAAAAATGGAATAATGAAAGAATTTAAAATAAATCTGATTTGTTTGGGCAGAGAGCAGCTCTGACTCAGGCATAAACGTATCACCCAATTATGTAAATAAAGAATAGATCTCAGGGCTTCCCTGGTGGCGCAATGGTTGAGGGTCCGCCTGCCGATGCAGGGGACACGGGTTCGTGCCCTGGTCCGGGAAGATCCCACATGCCGCAGAGCAGCTAGGCCCATGAGCCATGGCCCCTGAGCCTGCGCATCCGGAACCTGTGCTCCACAATGGGAGAGGCCACAACAGTGAGAGGCCCGTGTACAGCAAAAAAAAAAAAAGATCTCAAAAGTTGACACTTTCCTCCCCATACGCCACTTAAAAATAGGATACATGCTCTTTTCTCAATCTTTCTTAAAGTGTTTTCATTAGGATACTCTTCTATAAGTGCTTTATCCGTTCCCATTTAGTCTGTTTTGACTGTTGGCTGGAAGGAAATCAGAAATTATTTTATATAAAAAGCACGGTAGTGGATAACTGGTCATGTGTGTTTTTCCCTTTTGTATTTTCCATCCGAAACAGCTGGCTCCTTTTCCTTTCATTTATGTGTAGACAGAGCCTCGTCCGCGGGATACACAGCACTGCTAACCCGGCAGCCTTCTGCCCCCACAGGGTCCGCGAGCTCCTCCTCCTCCGAGTCGTCTTCCTCCTCCTCCTCCTGCGCTGATGAACTGGACGTGGGCCCTTTGCAGGTTTTCAGGTGTCGGGTGAGATGATATTTGGTTAGATAAGCCTTTGTACACTTTTCACAGACATAATCCCGTTTTCCTTCATGTATATTGAGATGTTTCTTTAAGTGATTTGTTCTCAAGAACAGCTTATCACACTTGGGGCACTTGATCTGGCGCTTGTGTGTGGATGAGCACGTGCTGCTTGAGGTCCTGCCTCCGCATGAACAGCTTGTCACAGTAATCACACTTGAGGTTCTTCTCGCCCGTGTGGATAACCATGTGGGACTCCAGGTGAGCCTTCTGGGTGAAAGACTTGTCACACAAAGTGCACCTGTAGTTCTTCTGACCTGTATGTATCTTGAGGTGGGTCCGCAGGTTGCTGGGATCACTAAAAGCCTTGCTACAGAAATCACACTTGTGGGGCTTCATACCCATGTGACCCATAAAGTGAACATGAAGTTTGGAAGGAGAGATAAAAGCTTGGGGGCACATGGAGCACTTCCACTTCCTTTCTTTGCTGTGGCTTGGCCCATGGCTGCTGCTGTGGCCCTGGCTAGGAAGATGGTTATGGATGTGGCTGGTCAGGTGGGCTTTGAACTCTGTATAGGAACTGCACTCCTTGCCACAGTTACAGAGGTGCACATCTGGGTGTTCAGGAACACCAATCTGCTGAGCATAATCCCGGCTGTAATAAAAAAGCAGTTCATTTTCAGGAGGGATATCTTGTGAGGTGCAGAAATAGATTTTTCCATCATGGGGATAAGCCACCAAATTCTGCTCTTCCCGATTCCTGGCTTTGCGCACAAACATCATCCAATTACATTCATTTTCGTCAGTTGTAATGATGCAGAATTCTAGGACACCACTGTGGTATATCTTCCAGATATGATTAACTGCCTTGTCTGTCCATTCTGCTACTTCCATGGAGTGACTTTGCTGGCCAATAAGAGGCCCAAAGCAAGTCCGCACAGGAATGGTTTCTCCAGTCCATACACCAACATCTGCTCCCACAATTGACTGGCGGAGAACAAGCTGCTTTGGGAGAGAAAGCCTCGCTCTGCTCTCTATTGGAGTGTCAGGAACAAAAGTCACCGGTCCGTGATCTGGGCAGTCTGAGGGATAGGCTCGGTCACAGAGAGTGCACCAAATTGTAAACAAGGTTGCCATATTTTCCTTGTTTGAATTGGAGTCTTCCATTTGCAGTGAAGGTGGTACAAAAGAAAGACTGTCTGAAGACATATCTACATGACCTGTCCCCATAGCAACCTCCTGGGTGATGGAGGAGACAGCCACAGGTTCTAGGCTTAGGCCAACTTCATGGAGGGAAACAGATTCTAGGGAGGCGAGGTTGTGTGAGGTAGAGAGTGCCACGCTTACAGAGTTGGTGCTCATGGCCACGGTGTGGATGGAGTCACTGAGGGCACTGTCAGACATTCCGTTGACCCGACTTGCAATGTGGTCTGTCTCCATGACCACAGGGAGCTCCAGGCCATTCCCATGAATGGGTATCACACCACCATGTCCTACAGTTTCTGCTGCAAGGTTGTTGCTCACAGAATCCACAGACAGAGGTTCATGACTTCTGGAGCCATTTGGGATTTGGGTATGCTCGCCTGCAACACCATCCATGGTAAGCTCTTCTGCCATTCCATCTGTAGAGATTGGGCTGGTGACCCTAGAGACGTTCTCCATAGTGATTGTTGTGTCCAAGGCCACCTCATGGCCATCAGTGGGATGAAGACTTTGGGCACCATGTGTGTTCACAGAGCGAGAGTCTATTGAAACAATGCCTGGTTCTAATCCAACATTTCCATTGGACTGATAGGGATCTAGCGCCGAAGGGTTATTGGTGATAGATAATGCTGTATTACCATCAACATTTATAGAGTTAGGGTGGATATACTGAGGAGGTGGTCTGTCAGCTAAATAAGATAAAATGCCAGGTAGAATGGTTCTGAAGTAACTGCTCTCAAGGTGGGGGTAAGGTGGTGGAGGTAGGGTGTAGTTTCTTTCAGGTAACCCACACATCACCCCTCGATCCCCAATACCCATTGGGAGCATGAGAGACAAAGCAGAAGGCGGAGAGCTCAGGGAGGGACCCAGGTTTGGAATCGCCACTGGCAGCCCTGGGGCTGGGATGGCATTGTGAGTGGGTGAGGCAGCCAACCCCAGGTGACTCCCTGAGACTGGCAAGGCATTGCTCACAGAGGATGAAGTCAGCTGCTCCATCCCCACTGGGCTCAGGTTCATTTCATTCATCCTGTGATGCATCTGCTGGGGGCCAAGTGTCAGAGGAACGCGCACACGGGTGGTGGAGAACCGGCATCAGGGTTTGCGTTCCAGGGTCACGTGCTACCGCATCTTGCTTACAACCGCTGCACAAACGCGGCCATTCTTCCCCGGGGCCGCCCGGGGCAGCCCAACTTCTCCCGAGGGCCGGCGGCCGCGCACCCCGCCGCGAGATAAGGCATGCCGGGGGACACCCGGGGCCTTTCCTCCAGAAGCTTCGGGAGGGGGGCTACCTAACCTGAGGGGGAGGACAAGGGCGGTCACCAAAACACGGGAAGGATGCAGCCCCCGTCCCCTCGCCGCCAGAGAGCCCGGGCCTGCTGACACTGCCTCCCAAGGGCGGCCAAGTCGCCCGCTCGCCGGCATGGGGCCCGCAGGCCGCCCTCGCCCCGCCCCGGCCCGCGCGCAGCCCACCTGCCGGCCGCGCGGGCTCGTTATATATATTTTTGAAAAGAGTATTCAAATGATTTGTATCAGATCATTATGTTTTCAATTTAATTTTTACTTGCTAGAACATCAGGTTTTAATATTGGGTTGGCCAAAAAGTTGATTTCAGTTAGTGAATACATTGTTCAATAAAATTCTTGGTGAAAATGAAAAATGTGTCTTTTATTTTTACTTAAAACCAAATGAACTTTTTGGTCAACTCAATATTATATAAAACTTGGGCTTCCCTGGTGGCGCAGTGGTTGAGAGTCCGCCTGCTGATGCAGGGGACACCGGTTTGTGCCCCGGTCCGGGAAGATCCCACATGCCGCGGAGAGGCTGGGCCCGTGAGCCATGGCCGCTGAGCCTGCGCGTCCGGAGCCTGTGCTCCGCAACGGGAGGGGCCTCAACAGTGAGAGGCCCACACACCGGGGGGAAAAAAAAAAAAAAAAAAAAAAAAAAAACTTAACAAATTCAAGCTTTGAATTGACTTCTTAATTTTAAAATGAAAGTTGTATAAACCATATTTATAAAGAAGAAAATACGGAAAATTTCTTGAAGTAGATATTCTTGTTGGTAATTAAGCTTGAAGAGTGAAATACAGTGTAAAAGTTTAACTTTGTGATAGTGAATATAGTTATGCTTTATAATCAATTATTCCTTAAAATAGGAAATAGTTACGTGAGTTTCAACTTCAGGTCGTGAGCAAACTTCATTTTAGTAGTGTGCCTTTCATACAGAAGTCAAGAAGTTTGATACAATAATAATAATGATGATAATGTTCTTAATTCGAACCTCATGAGGCATCAGTTATCTCAATGAAAGCAAATTAGAAATGAAAAAATATAATCAATACAAACATAGCAACTAGAAGTCATCAATTGTTTTTAATATACAGTAGCCATTATTGGTTTTGCCTACCCAGCATCTTCTCCTTTCCAGTACAGCATTTAGGATTCCCACTGGAAAAATGTACTACACTCACACCCAGACAAAAAGGTTGAGAAGAGGCAAGACTACATTGAGATTTAGCCTGGACAAACAAATTGCTTTAGATACAGGGAATGGTTGAAAGATGAGCATATGACCCAGATTCATGCGATAAAAGAGAATCCCAGGGCTTATGAGGGAACCACTAGAAAGAGATGCTCTATGTTTTAAACTGACTGGACTAGAGAGCTCAGAAATAAATCCATGTATTTATGGTCAACTGATCTTTGACAAAGTTGCAAAGAACGTACAATGTGGAAAAAACAGTTTCTTCAATAAATGGTGTTGGGAAAACTGGATATTAACATGCAGAAGAATGACACTGGACACACATCTTATACCATATATAAAAATCAACTCAGAATAGATTAGACTTGCATTTAAGATGCCAAACCGTAAAATTCCTAGAAGAAAACATAAGGAAAAATCTTCTTGCCCTTGGTATGAGCAATGATTTTTTGGGGTATGACACCAAAAGCAAAGGCAACAAAAGCAAAAATAGATAAGAGGGATTGCATTAAATGAAGAAGCTTCTGCACAGCAAAGGAAACATTCAACAGTATAAAAATACTAACTACAGAATGGGAGAAAATATTTGCAAACCATATGTCTGATAAGGTGTTCATATCAGATTAACCCAATAGCAAACCAATAGCAACAACAAAAAAAATTAACCCAATTAAAAAATGGGCTAAGAACCTGAATAGACATATTTCAAAAGAAGACAAACAAATGGTCAACAAGTATGTAAAAAGGTGCTCGCCATAATTAATTATCATGGAAATGCAAATCAAAATCACAATGACATATCACCTCATATCTGTTAGGATGGCTGTTGTCAAAAAGACAAAAGTTAACAAGTGCTGATTAAGGATGTGGAAAAAAAAGCTTTGTATTTTGTAGGTGGGCATGTAAATTGGTATAGCCATTATGGAAAACAGCATGCAGATTTCTCAAAAAATTACAAATAGAACTACCACCTGATCCACCAATCCCACTTTTACGTGTATATCCAAAGGAAATGAAATCAATATCTCAAAGAGATATCTGTATAAACATGTTCATTGCAGCGTATTCACAAAAGCCAACACATGGAAGCAACCTAAGTGTCCATGGACAGATGAATGGATAAAGAATATGTGGTATACATACAATGGAACATTATTACATTATTCAGCCACAAGAAAGAAGGAAATCCTGCCATTGTGACAACATGAATGAAACTGGAGGACATTATCCTGAGTGAAGTAAGGCAGAAAGAGAAAGACAAGTACTGCATGATCTAACTGATGTGTGAAATCTAAAAAACTCAAACTCATAGAAACAGAGAATAGAATGATAGTTGCCAGGGCCTGGGGGATGGAAAAAATGGGGAGATACTGTTAAAAGGGTGCATGGGTTCAGTTTTGAGGGCTGAATAAGTTCTGGAGGTCTAACGTGCAGCATGGTGGGTGTCAGTAAAAATACCATATTGTATACTTGAAATTTGCTAAGAGTTAATCTTAAGTATTCTCACCACAAAATATAACTATGTGAGCCAATGCATATATTAATTAGCTTGATTGTAGTAATCATTTCATGATGTATATCAAAACATCACATCGTACACCTTAAATATAGGCTTTTTTTTTTTTTTTTGGTCATGTATCTCAAGGCTGATTAGACCTATGTAAACTAGAACAGAGACCACAGGTGGAGTGCGGCAGTATAGTAGAGGAAGATGGTAGAACACTATTGATTTGGTTGTAGGTTTCTTCTACAGTTGCATTAGTTTTCTTATTTTCATCTTCTATCTTGATGAAAAATGAGTATTAAAAAATGCTACTATCCCTCGGTGTACAAGTCAAAATCCTTTGACCAGTATGTCTCTAAAATCAATCTCTAATCCCTTCTCTGATCTCATCTACTGTGTCTCCCCTTCATTTTCTCTGTTCCAGTGAGGCTGAACATCTTGCCCTTTCTTGAACTTGCCAGACATGATCCTGGCTCAGACCTTTGACACCTTACAGTTTCCTTCGCTTGGGATGTTCTTCATTCAGAAATCTGCATGTCTTATTCCTTCACCGCCTTTTGGTTTTTATGCAAATGTTACCCTATCTACATTTTCCAGGGAGGGAGGCAGAGCAAAGAGGATTTTTAGTACAGTGAAACTACTCTGTATGATATTATAAAGGTGGATACATGTCATTATAAATTTGCCCAAACCCATAGAGTGTGCAACACCGAGACTGAGCCCTGATGTAAACTATGGGCTTTGGGTGATAATGACACATCCATGTAGGCTCATCAGTTGTAACAAATGTACCACTCTGAAAGGGGACACTCATAATGAGGAAGGCTATGCATGTGTGGGACAGGGCATATATGAGAAATCTCTGTATCTCTATTCCATTTTGCTGTGAATTTAAAACTTCTCTAAAAACTAAAGTCTATTAAAAAGTTAAAGGAGGGAGAGCAGACCGGGACGGGATTTGAGGGGAAACTTCTGTGGTGCAGGTAATGTTCTCTTCTTGAACTGAATGTGTCCCCTCTGTGTAAATCTAGTAAACTGTATACACTTGAAAACAACAATAGACATTCATTTCAGCCCTTAGGAATGGCTTGCATTTTGGCTGTGTCTGACTTCCATTGACATTAATCGGATATGTACATTCAAAAAACACGGCAGTGCAGATATCATTTCAAAGTTTAACATAAACATTTATTCGTCATTTTAATTTTAAGTTAATAAGAAATACAGGTTTTTTCCTTACATATTATATAAATATACATGCATATACTTTCTAAGAAACAGCCTAGGCCTGAAATAAAAATTAGTGAGCAGTAAGAAATAATAATTAAAATACAATAATAGAGTACAAAGGAACACATACAGTGCTAAATTGCATAATTCAGACAAAAAAGATGTAATTTTTTTTGCACTCCTCTCCCTGCAACTCCCCCCAGAAAGGAAGAAATAAAGCTCAGCAGACAGGAGCACTTATGATCAAGGTAAATATTGGAAAACAAGTAGCACCTTTGGTTAATAAAATGATTGTCAACATTTATTTCCAGGAAGCCTAAGTTGAGCATTTCTGATTTTCTAAAGAAAATAAAACTAGTTAATATGTACCATGAAGTTTAGCTGTTGCATATTTCAGCATTTGCATAGAATGTTTACTGACAAAATAAAAATAAACCTTCAAAACAGAGTATCAATTTTAAGATAAAGCAAATGTTACATGTTTGTTTTCCCCATTTTTAAAAATTAGCTAGAGAATTCCCTTGATATACACTGAGCCGTTGAAAATTAGCCAGAGAAATTTTCTAATATATATTCAGTCTCCATCATAGAATACTGTAGTATTCATTTAATAATCTAGGTCCATCAGTTCATTTCAGTTAAGGAATTATTTTGTGCCTAGCACTTTGCTAGGCATTAAAGTTATTATAACTAAGATAATATCCTTGTCCACAAGGAGCTCACAGTCTAGTAAGAAATAGATAAATTTGAAAATACATTCAAAACCACAGGCAAAATATGTACTCCCACAGAGTAATTCAACATTTGGTTCCAAGTTAGTTATATAGTGAAACTTAAAAACCACAGTAGAGATTTTTCTAAAACATTTTGTCCCTATAATATCATAGTATAAATGAAAGTTCGGCAGTAAATGGTTCAGTAGTCAAACAAGCTTGCTTAAAAATGAAGTCGGAACATACTGAACTAAATAAACTTTTAAAATGATCAACAATATAATATATTCCTGATTTAAATAAATGTACACTATATTTATATTAAAAACAAAATACACATTTGTATGAAAATACCAGTTCTTTCATTTTTGGTTAATTTGGTCCGACATATTTTATTTGCCCAGTTCAGAACTACTACATGTACAAAAAGTACAGACATAAATATATATTCCAAGATCAAATCACAGTCACTTTAAGTACATTCATCTGTAAGAAGGCAAAAAGAAGAGGGTTCTATATTTAAACTTTGACAGGCATTTATATTAATTATTTTATACCTTTTTGATTTTTTTAAGAAAATGAAATATGTACAGTGATGATTTAGGTCATGTAAAAACAACTGATTGGATCACCTTTGGTGTCAAGCAAAGCTACCTTTCTCTTTAATTCACTAACATAGTAATTGTAGTTGATAGACCACGTGACAGTGTGACCATTTGTTCAGTGGTCTTGAAGATGCCTACAGAACAAACAAATTGACTACATTTAAATTTTTTTCACTTAAAACTCATAAAAATACAACCTAAAATATAATTTATATTTAAATAATTTTATAGATTAACCCCTAAATCCAATCCCTAAAGATTTCTTGCAAAAGTTATCTAAGTTCAGCTATTGCCAAGGAATGCTTTATGTCTGTCTTATTAGAAACATGTCATTATGTATAACTTTTATCCCAATAATGTTACTTTTAATATTTGCCCAAATGTAATAATGGTATAAGAAAAAACATGTGTTGAAGAAATATAAGTAGTAAATGAAATGTTTTCCAAAATTCCTTAAAAATGGGGAATTATTCATTCTAGGAAATGTTAACCAACATGCTGGTTTAAAATATTTGGAGGAACGTGCTTTTAAATAAAAAGCTTCAAATCGAATGTAAAAGTTTAGCAAATATTTGAAAAGATCCTGCTCTTCCATCTTCAAAAGAGGGATTTCTATGCCTAATATCTAAGTAATGTGCAATGCCATTCTTACCATCATTACGAAGAAAGAATCTTATGTTATTAAGTTGATGTATTCACTGTAGCTACAGACTCCACCCCCCCATCACAATGACAATGCACATTTAGCATCTGGATGTCAGTTTAGCTGAATCTAACCAAACACATCCAGACATGTCATTGACTGTAAGTGTGTTTAAGGCCCTTTTTATGAAAAAGTTTACTGTGACACATCAGTTTATCAAAACTTTTATTAAAGTATGTTCTTAGTGTAAATATCCTTGATGAACTAAGCAAACAAATACTGAGTACAGATTCCTGTTTTTACACTTTTACAGAGTGAATTCCTATTAGCAACCACTCTTTCCCTTCACCAGGGATTTTACTTAGGAGTGTTTTTTTTTTTTTGAACGAAAGCAAAAGGGAAAAATCTATAAATAAGATCTAGATAAGATGGGGCTGCAAGTAGATGGTATCTCTAAAATAAAAGAAACTGTAGTCTTACTGTTGCCAGACACCTGTTGTAGATTTCAGTATTGTTTAAGTAGGTGAAATGACCATTTAGAAAGCAAGAACTTTTGAGATAGATTTTATTCTATTCTATTAACTCATCCTCAGATTCTTAGATCAAAAAATATGGTGGGGGTCTTCCCTTCTCCTCAAGGTTACACAATAGCGAAAATTTCTCACAAATTAATAATTTAGCAAACTTGTATTGCACACTCTGTGCTCTGGCATTATACTTTTAGAAAAGAAGTGAGTGAATAATGCTTCTAAAACAAAATATGAACATAAGCAAAATAAAAGGAATTAATGGAATATGGACACATGGATTCTATAAACAGGTTACTGCTGAGTATTATTTTAATGACTTACATATTGCTATAACAACAGATATTGTGCAAAATCATTCATCCCAGTAGTTATTATGTCCAATTCACTTAGAATTATCTGCTGTGGGAATCAGCAAATATTTTTCAAATTACATTTATAAACGTCATTTTGCAAAGGATGATTCAATTAGGAGAAATGTATTCATTTTGGAAATAAAGGATTTATCAAGTAAGATTAGAATATGTGTTTCCAAGAAATATGTAT
This sequence comes from Orcinus orca, assembly GCF_937001465.1. NCBI lineage: Eukaryota > Metazoa > Chordata > Mammalia > Artiodactyla > Delphinidae > Orcinus > Orcinus orca. The sequence goes on along the minus strand of NC_064569.1, from coordinate 47,450,910 downwards.
TTAGCCTATAGAATTCACTATTACAAATAGGATGGCTAATGGAGAAAAAAAGTGGGTTAGAAGTTAAAAGACCTGGTTCTATTTCCAAGACTGCATTTACTCAGAGGACATGTATATGTTTAGGCAAAGACCTTACCTGCTCTAGTCTTATTCTGTCAAAATGCAGATATCTAACAAACCTAACTTTAATATATCAAAACAAAAATGCAATACAAATCAAAACACAATTACATATAATGCTTAGAAAATAAACATTTTAGTTTACATGTCCTTTCTCACTAAATCCAGAAATATTCATGCTTTAGTTAGAAATAGAAAGCATGTGGCAGAAAAATAAAGTCCATTAAATAATATATCAGAAACCTGTACTCAAATGAACAAGTTATATAAACTGAGTTTAACTGAAAAACTTTTTTTTTAAGATGCATATAAATGTAAAACTAAAAACTCAGAATAAAACACTTAGAATATGTTTGAAAATTTCACCCTGAAATTCATATGCAATAAGAATCCCATTCTTTTGTTCATCTGAACAGAACTTTTTACTGACTTATGTCTTAATAGAATGTTGAATACCAATGTTTTCATACAGAGCTCTCTAGCTTATTTTGCCATATTTGAATTTGAAACAAAAAAAAATTTTCTTTTTACCATGTAAAGAAAAATATTTGCTGATATGGTAATGAATTTATGGTCACAGAATCATAGTCTACTGAAATACTCCTGAATATTACTCACCTTATTAACAAGTACATATGAAGACTGAAAAACATGGAGATTATGCAAGTAGTGGAGATATAACTAAACCCACCAAAGAAACAAAAATGCTGCACTAAAAATGTCCATAATTAGATAAAAAATGCTAAAGAAGTTGACCTAGACATTATGAAAAATGATGAAAAAAAATAATTTTTAAAAATTATTTTAAAAAACAAGCATAGGGAAAAAAAGGAGGGGAGGAAGGTACATAGCATGGGGTTGGGATGGGATAAATAATTTGGTCTAAAAGTTTTCATATGTCCCACTAAAGTAAAAAATTATTTTTTGCAATATTCCTTTTCCTCTTAAAGTAGAGACCTAAAGTTATGATTCTCATTGCTATAATAATTCTTTCATGAACTGAACATAAGTGAACTAAAGTGAAGGCAAAGCAGAAGACTAAGATAGACCAGATCATAGGACCTTGAAGCATTAAAACCTAAAGTTGTACAATTTGATAACAAAGAAGAGAAAATCAGAGCTACAAAAGAGAATGTGAACTCAGCAAATTATTCATTTTTTAAAAACTATCAATAAAGATAGTTTGTGATTTTGATTATACAGGCATTATAATTAATTACTAATAATTGGGCTTTTCAGGTTTTAAGTGCATTTCTCAAATGTGAGATCGTGCACATAAATATGTAGAAATCAAAACCTAAAAAATAAGGATGAGTAAAGATTTAATTTCAATTTTTATCTCAATGATTTTGATGCTTTTTGGTATTGTGAATTGTCATGGCAAGAATCTAGTTGTTATAATGTATCTGTGATGTAATTGCATTGAAAGAGCCTACAGGATGACATATAATGATGCTATGCTGTGATGGTAAGATTTGTTTCTCAAAATTTCGGCACTTTAAGAGAGTTACAAACATCCAGAATAGTAAATGTCAAGGACAGGAAGATCGATTTTTCTAGATTCTTAAAAGTCATATTCAGTTATCTATTTATCATGCATAAGGAAGATTCATAATAACAAAAACTCTTCTAGAATATAAGCACCCTCCTTATCCAGGAAACCTCAAGCCTACAGTCACATGAGTTCCCTTACTGGTGAAGATGAGTGGTCTTAGCCAAAAGTATACACTGATGACTCCAGGAACATGGTCATTGCTGCAAACCCAATATATAGGACCAGATGCAGCATGAGTGACTTTGTGAAAGATGTATGACATTAGAAGTGCACCATCTGAAATAGAGCTAAAGAGAACAATATTCTAAGGATGCCAAAAGTCTAGAAGAAGAAGACAAAAGCAATGGCATTTGTTCTCTCTGTAGAACAAAGGGACGGAAAGGAGAATAACAATCCAGATGTTCAGGAAACTTGAAAAATTAGTTACAGTGTAGTGGCAGTTGGATTAAGTGATGCAAATAAATATATACTGTGTAGATGAACCAAATCTTTTGTATCTCATAAGATTTTTACAAATTTTTGGTAGGTTGGGATAATCCTATAAGTGAGAATCACTATAATTCTGAACATAATGTTTCATAGTAAGTACTTTTAATTTTTGAGTCATAATAAGTAGCAACTAATATGGGAATTACTTATCCATAAAGAAAATAGCATTTTTCCTCTAAACCCAACCTAAGGGAAAATATATTATGCCTGAGTCATATAAATATTTCATTATTTTTATTAAAAAAAGTCACATTGAAGCAATTACAGCTATTATATAATCATTACCATTATTTGGGATAATTTGCATTGGTTAGAAAAGCAGGCAAATTGAAATTATATATTCAGGTTATAGCAAATGCAGTCTCTAATAAACACTAAATAAATCATAATACAGATTGCAGTTGAATCTAATTGGTTTACCACAGTGTTTAATTTTTTTGTATCTATATTTTATCTACCATTGTATCTACAGCTTCTAGGGGGAGGTGACATGGCAGTGAACACCCTAGGGGCTCTTTCTGCTTTTAAGTAAACCTGAGTTTTTCTTCTGGTTCTGTCACATACTACCTTTTAACTTTGGGTAATTTGTGAACTTCTTTGTATATCTGTTTTTTGTTTTGTTTCACTCATCTATTATATCAGGCCAATAGCCTCTACCTATGATTCTATTTGAATATTAAATAGGCAAAATGCAGGAAACATAAATATCCATTCCCTTCCCACTTCACATCCTTTTTCCCTATTAATTTGAGCCTAACAATCATGATTATTTTGTTTTATTAAAAGCCTGCAACATTGTACATATAAGAGGGTTTTTTTAAAAGGTATTTTTGGATGGAAAATAAGTTTCAACTAACTGATTATCTCTACATTTTATAACATCAATATAAAAACTTACATTTTCAGCATACGTCTTATGGTCTTTTTTTTCTGCCATGTACAGCCAGAGACGGATGAGTAAAAAATACCTAGATTTTTAAAGTGTACATTCAAATATATCAAACCAAATTATTTTACTTATTTCCTAGTGTCCAGGGGAGACCCATGAGATAAGGTGGTTAGAACTTGGTACTAAAGAAGTGAAATTTATGAGCCATGTCAATTTACACTGAGAAAACATCCTGTCTTCCAATGTGAAGGACACCAGAACCTGACCCAACTGCCTCTTAAATGTGTGCTGGTTGGCTCCAAAAAGGATCAAGAAAGAGGATGGGCATGTGTCAGGACATGTCTATATCCCATATTGCATTCATAAATTAGTGAAGGAACATTTAAGATTAAATGGTGAAAAATACGAGGAGTCTTGTTATCACAAATGGAAAAATACTTAAACTAGCCAGTGATCATGAATTATTTTGGTACCCAGGTTTATGATAACCTTCCTTCTGCACAATTCCATAACAGAAAAATGGACTGAAAGGTATTTTAATGGTTTCTGACTTTGCTTCACGGTGTCTTGATCATCTTAAACCTGTCATTCCCTTGGGGAAGAAATACTTTCTGACTAATCATTAATTGTTGCAGAAAGCCAACTATATTTTCTCCTTCGTTTAGGCAACTTTATAATAATAAATGTTCTAGGTTGATATTTTCTTCTCAATCTCTGAAAGATTCTGTTCAAGCAACAAATATTCTAACAAGTTCAAGAGATTTGGGAGAGTAAACAACTTGAAACATTTATTTTACCCTGAAACAATTCTGAAAACTGTATGTGAGTTTATATCACTGTTTCAAGTGTGTTGTGATTTAACTTTCAACATTTATGTATAGGAATTAAGAGGCATACATATTTGTAACTATGTGCAGTGCTACTGTCAGGCATGACTATACATCATGTCATGTGCTTTGAATGTGCAATTTCACTTCCCTTTCTTTTTTTTTTTTATTTTTTTTTATTTTTTATTTTTTATTTTATTTTATTTTATTTTATTTTTTTCCTTTCTTTTTTTAACAATTTAATATAATCAGTGTTAGGAATGAAAAGTTAAAGAAGATGATCAAAGAGCAATAGAACAAATACAAATTGGTTTTGACTTGACAAGAACCTCATCAGCAAGTAAATAAACCTCCTTCCATGGAGAAAGCCACTGGAATGCACCCACCAGCAGGTGATAAAAAGGACTATGCCTTAGCCCTAAAACCCCATGATCATTACTTGTCCCAGAGGTCTATTATCTATATTAATTTAAATGTGTATCTTCAGAGAATTCAAGGCACTTTTTGGGAAACATTTAAGATTGGAAAGCTACTGAACAATTTATGATGTCACACTTTTTATGACAAGTCATAGTTGAATACAAACGCTAATAATATGAAAATAGCTCATTCAAGACTCAAGATTGGGTGAAACTAAATTAAGAACAAATATATATTGTCACATTTTCCCTGATTTATTTACCTATGGTATTGGCACATATTGTTTTAGTTAATATTTTAAAAATACAAATATCTTTATGTAAAAAAGTGAATGTTATTTGAAATATGGAATTTTATATAGCTTGCTAAACATAAGCCACATGCTTAAACAGTGCCTAAAGTTTACAAATCAAATCCCTAGTGTTAACTATCACAAATGCTTGGAATCCAAGCGCAATCCTAAAGGAAATAAGAATAGCACCTGCCTCTATTGCAATAATAATAGTAAGAAGAACGGCAGATTCCTTTTGACATCTTAAGAATGACATTACTTCAATAATCAAGAACTAAATTCTTTTTATTAATCATGACCTTAATTTAAACTTCAGATTTATAAAGGTGAATATTTATAACTTTATATCTAACGTATAAATTCTTTCTTGTTTAAAAGTACTTACTCAAAATGGTATTTATAGTTCTGAATGCACAGATCTATCATATGCCTCTGTATTCAAGAGTGATTCAGTCCCAAATGTTTTCATATAGTTATGAAAATGAGAAACTGCTAAATTAACCTGGGTTGGCATGTTGCAGGCTTCTTTCTCTCAAGTTATAAACTAAATCTACACTTTCCAAGTATATATCAAATCATACACAACCTCCAGTTCTAGAAGCCGTTTTTAAGTCTCCTGGTTTAGTTATGCTCGCAGGCAGCAGGAAAGCTTATCGGTAGAGGGCGGAATTTTCAAGTGCTACCTTTCCTATAATATGAGATATTTTCAGTGGCTGAGTAAAAAGCCTGTTTGGATTTCTGTTTTTTGCTTTTGCTTGTCATGGAGGAGAGGGAAATGAGAGAGCTTGGAGGGCTCACTATAAGCACCTCCCACTCTTAGCTTTACTCAGATGGATTACTGATAACAGTAACTCTCTGATCACCACTGTATGTTGGGAAAAATTAAAATTTTGCCTATGTGTAAGCCTGTCAACCAGGATTCCGGTTGATTCCACTTCGATGTCTCAGTATAACAGTGAGTCTGAATTGAGTTTGGTTAAAAGAAGTCCCTGATTACTTTCTGGATTACTAACTAAAATCCTTTTAAAATCAATAGACAGCTCATTGCTAGGAGTCATTTAGGCTTTTAATTTGATTTACATATTAGTAAATTCTGAAAATTATTTGAGGGTTCTATTCACTAGCACCAGGTACTTGTGGTCCTCCTCAAAGAAATCACGTGCATGCATGAATCAAATCAGACAATGCTCAGAAATAATAGTTTAAAATGGAGTTTTTTCAAATTTATTTCATATATGCATATGCTTTTTTTTTGCAGCAGTTAGTTGTATTTTCAAATTAAGGCCACCCTCATTTTCACCCATGTTCTTATCTTTAAAATCCACACTGTAAAGTAGTGTGTGAGTGTCAGTGTGTGTATGTTCGGGTAAAATTCATTTCCTTCAATTCCATTTCACCCTTTAATATCAAATAAAAAATGAAATGTGGAGAGGATAGTCTTAACAGGATTAAACATACTCCTTCTAACTACTTAATCCAGTGGTTTGGGATTCAGATCTCTATAACCAAGATGGAAGTCACTGGAAGACTTTAAAATCATTTTAACCACCGCAGCCAGAGTCATGTATGGACATAAGCCCATTGCATGAATTCTTTATATGCATAATCTCAAATTTTAACTGCCCAAATAAATTTTACAAAACAAACTTTTTTAAATTTTGCCATTAAGGAAAATCTCTTTTCCATACTTACTTATGACTCCTCATTTCAACTAAAAACCTTCTAATATGTTGGAAAAAAAATACTCGTAAGAAAGTCATAAACACTGAAATGAGAGATGTGATTCTTGTTAGATATTAGTTTCTCTTTCTGAGGGATTAACCCCTGATCCTTTTGCCGTTTGACTTTTGACACTAACATCAGGACTTTTAGATGGCTTCAAGGATTCAGATTCTTGGGACTCAGGTGTATGTGTTGTCTTCGTTGTCTCTTTCAGCTTTTCCTTTGCGAGCAGTCTGTAGTTGATAGCATTGCCAATGAGCAGCCACACGCTGGCTAGGACTACAATAGCTCCACAGGCCACATACATGTATTTATATTGTCCAGTTTCATCCACCAGTTTACCTAAGAGACAAAGAATGTCTTTTAAGACAGCATAATAAATCAGCCATAAAATGTTAACATTTGCAAATAAATTCTTCTCCACACTGCATATCTATTTCTTATTTAAGTTAATACTAAATGAGAGTTTAATAAAGAAAAAAATATTCTAGATTATGACTTCCACATATGCATAGTAAAGGCATTTACAGGCACATTCTGCATTATATTACTAGTATATTAAGTTTATTGAAAATTACTACCCTCAATAAAAGTGTACAACCAAGATAAGCTAGGTATATATGTGTTTGTGTATATATCCATAGATACATAAATGTGTGAGATACATTTTTAAACCTACATGTGTAGAAATACATATACGTATTTACAAATGTAAACATATATATGAATAGATTTATAGCATACATATTGAGATTGCTTCAACCTTTCCACATTTACTATCTTTTCGATAAAGAGGAAAAATTACATTCTTTAGGAGAAATTCAGAGGCTTTTATAAGGTTCCTAGTGGGGGTAATATTTACTAAATGCTTTCTCTATGCCTAGCACTAGGCTAAATGCTTTATTTGTAATTTTGCATTCAATCCTTACAAGATCACTACGCAGTAATTTGACCATGGTTACGCAGCCAGTGAGTGAGTGGCAGGATCTGGGCTCTAACCAGTGTGTCTGCATCTTGTATTCTTAACTACTCTGTAAAATGGCTTCACCAAACCTCTTGGTTAAGTGTCATGTCACTTTTTAGGCTAATCACAGTTTTCCACTTTGTCTGAATCTAAATTATTAAGGCCAAACTAATCAGGAAGAAAGTTTTTGTTCCATTTGATTTTTTTTTTTTTAAACATCTTTATTGGGGTATAATTGCTTTACAATGGTGTGTTAGTTTCTGCTTTATAACAAAGTGAATCAGTTATACATATACATATGTTCCCATATCTCTTCCCTCTTGCGTCTCCCTCCCTCCCACCCTCCCTATCCCACCCCTCCAGGCTGTCACAAAGCACCAAGCCAATATCCCTGTACCATGCGGCTGCTTCCAACTAGCTATCTACCTTACTACGTTTGTTAGTGTGTATATGTCCATGACTCTCTCTCGCCCTGTCACAGCTCACCCTTCCCCCTCCCCATAACCTCAAGTCCGTTCTCTAGGAGGTCTGCGTCTTTATTCCTGCCTTACCCCTAGGTTCTTCAGGACATTTTTTTTTTCTTAAATTCCATATCCATTTGATATTGAGAACATTGAAAACCAAGCCTGCTGCCATATAATTGCAAAGCTTACTGACTTTTAAACACGCTTCAGTTTATACTGTTTGTACTTAGTTTTGCCTCTTGCTTATGCAGGCATCTAATTCTTAACAATAATTCTGGCAAAATTTAGTATACACAAATCCATATTATTTATCATATGCATATTCCAGGTGATTCTGAAATACACCTATTTGTTTAGTCAGAATTTCCATCATTCTGGCTTCCCAGGTGAATTCTATCAAACATTTAGAGAAGAGCTAGCACCCATCCTCCTCAAACTCTTCCAAAAAATTGCAGAGGAAGAAACACTCCCAAACTCATTCTATGAGGCCATCACCCTGATACCAAAACCAGACAGAGATACTACAAAAACAGAAAATTACAGACCAATATCACTGATGAATATAGACGCAAAAATCCTCAACAAAATACTAGCAAACAGGATCCAACAGCACATTAAAAGGATCATACACTATGATCAAGTGGGATTTATCCCAGGGATGCAAGGATTCTTCAATATATTCAAATCAATCAATGTGATACACCATATTAACAAATGGAAGAATAAAAACCACATGATCATCTCAAGAGATGCAGAAAAAGCTTTTGACAAAACTCAACACCCATTTATGATAAAAACTCTCCAGAAAGTGGGCATAGAGGGAACCTACCTCAACATAATAAAGGCCATATACGACAAACCCACAGCAGACATCATTCTCAATGGTGAAAACCTGAAAGCATTTCCACTAAGATCAGGAAAAAGACAAGGATGTCCACTCTTACCACTACTATTCAACATAGTTTTGGAAGTCCTAGCCACGGTAATCAGAGAAAAAAAAGAAATAAAAGGAATACAAATTGGAAAAGAAGAAGTAAAACTGTCACTGTTTGCAGATGACATGATACTATACATAGAGAATCCTAAAGATGCCACCAGAAAACTACTAGAGCTAATCAATGAATCTGGTAAAGTTGCAGGATACAAAATTAATGCACAGAAATCTCTTGCATTCCTATACACTAATGATGAAAAACCTGAAAGAAATTAAGGAAACCCTCCCATTTACCACTGCAACAAAAAGAATAAAATACCTAGGAATAAACCTACCTAGGGAGACAAAAGACCTGTATGCAGAAACCTATAAAACACTGATGAAAGAAATTAAAGATGATACAAACAGATGGAGAGATATACCATGTTCTTGGATCGGAATAATCAATATTGTGAAAATGACTATACTACCCAAAGCAATCTACAGATTCAATGCAATCCTTATCAAATTACCAATGGCATTTTTTAGGGAAGTAGAACAAAAAATCTTAAAATTTGTATGGAGACACAAAATACCCTGAATAGCCAAAGCAGTCTTGAGGGAAAAAAACGGGGCTTGAGGAATCAGACTTCCTGACTTCAGACTATACTACAAAGCCACAGTAATCAAGACAACATGGTACTGGCACTAAAACAGAAACATAGATCAATGGAACAAGATAGAAAGCCCAGAGATAAACCCATGCACCTATGGTCAACTAATCTATGACAAAGGAGGCAAGGATATACAATGGAGAAAAGACAGTCTCTTCAGTAAGTGGTGCTGGGAAAACTGGACAGCTACATTTAAAAGAATGAAATTATAACACTCCCTAACACATAAACAAAAATAAACTCAAAATGGATTAGAGACCTAAATGTAAGACTGAACACTATAAAACTCTTAGAGGAAAACATAGGAAGAACACCCTTTGACATAAATCACAGCAAGATCTATTTTGATCCACCTCCTAGACTAATGGAAATAAAAACAAAAATAAACAAATGGGACCTAATGAAACTTCAAAGCTTTTGCACAGCAAAGGAAACCATAAACAAGACGAAAAGACATCCCTCCGAATGGGAGAAAATATTCACAAATGAATCAATGGACGAAGGATTAATCTCCAAAATATACAAACAGCTCATTCAGCTCAATATTAAAAAAACAAACAATGCAGTCCAAAAATGGGCAGAAAACCTAAATAGACATTTCTCCAAAGAAGACATACAGATGGCCAAGAAGCACATGAAAAGCTGCTCAGCATCACTAATTACTAGAGAAATGCAAATCAAAACTACAGTGAGGTATCACCTCACACCAGTTAGAATGGGCATCATCAGAAAATCTACAAACAACAAATGCTGGAGCGGGTGTGGAGAAAAGGGAACCCTGTTGCACTGTTGGTGGGAATGTAAATTGATACAGCCACTATGGAGAACAGTATGGAGGTTCCTTAAAACACTAAAAATAGAATAACCATAAGATCCAGCAATCCCACTACTGGGCATATAGCCAGAGAAAACCATAATTCAAAAAGACACATGCACCGCAATGTTCATTGCAGCACTATTTATAATAGCCAGGTCATGGAAGCAACCTAAATGCCTATCGACAGACGAATGGATAAAGAGGATGTGGTAATATATACAATGGAATATTACTCAGCCATAAAAAGGAACAAAATTGGGTCATTTGTTGAGACGTGGATGGATCTAGAGACTGTCATACAGAGTGAAGTAAGTCAGATAGAGAAAAACAAATATCGTATGTTAATGCATGTATGTGGATCCTAGAAAAATGGTACAGATGAACCGGTTTGCAGGGCAGAAGCTGAGACACAGATGTAGAGAACAAACGTATGGACAGCAAGTGGGGAAAGCCGTGGGGGGGTGGGGATGGTGGTGTGATGAATTGGGCGATTGGGTTTAACATGTATACACTGATGTGTATAAAATTGATAACTAATAAGAACCTGCTGTATAAAAAAATAAATAAAATAAAATAAAAAAAATAATAATTTCCATCACTCTGACAAGAATCTAGTTAGTGGCTTGTTATTAAATTTAGCTACTTGTGAAATTATTTACTTCAACAAAGTTTTCTGCTTTAATTAGGTAAATGTTAGAATGGACTTATTGGAGTTAATTTGAGTAAGTACGATATATACATAAAAAACAGAACAAAAATTGTGTAATTTAATTTTCCATTCTAACTTTAGTCAAATATTCCTATTCATACAATGATTATTACATATCTAAATACAAAAACATTAGGTCTTTTGCCCCATCAGAATTATATCATCACTTTGTATTGCCAAATCAACATAGTTTCTAAATGTTTTGGGAATTTTTAGCATCAAGAAAGCAGATATGATTTCCAGAACTAAAGTTTCAGCTCTTTTTGAATGTAGCAGTGGAAGTTCGAGTTGAAAAAAATAAAAATAAAAATCATGCTCTCCCTGCCTTTCACTGTTGTACTAACAAGACTAGTAGCAGCAGCAGCAACTGTGTAAGAAGTAACTGCAACAACAGCGATTCATTCGAAAGTATTTATTGAGTGCCTACTATAAGCCAGATGCCATGCTAGCAGTGACTGAATGCTATAGAGGAAAAGCCAGTCTAAAAGTCAAGGAATATCAGGGATAACAGAAGGCAGAAACAGGATTAAAAAAAGGCTACTCTGTTATGGCTATAGCCTGAAAGCTTCAACAATGAGCCTCAAATCAATTACTGCCACTGATCCCACTGGTGCAATAGTTTGGCAATATTAACAAAATAAGCCCTCAAGGATACTGAAATTGATGTAAATATTATTAAAATAGGTCTCAGCCCAGGTAGAAATGGCCAAATCAGATTCATTCATTTCCATAGCACCCATCCACTATGCCTATTGAGCTGACTTGATATTTTTTCATCCCACCATGGCTGGTGAAATAGATTTTTCTCTGTTGATACTAAGAATTTTATTGGTAATGAATAGACTTCTAAAACCCATTTGGTAAAACTAATTCTGTATGAAAAGATAGGCATATATTGGCCAAAATGAATAAGACCTACTGGCTTCATTCACTTTGAAAATTGTTTTGGTGCCCTGGCATATCTATAATGAGAGATATACCATCCAAAGCATCTGTACTAGATACCAGAGGACAGTCCTGGTGGACAGAAAAAGTCAACAACTATACCACTCATTCCTGACCAAATGAAAAGCAAAAGGTAAATGTCAATGGTGCCTTAAGATTAACAATTTAAGCATGAATTTTCCCACTTTCAAAATGATTCCTTGATGTCATGTAGGAAGACTTTAAACACTGATTTTAAATACACGAAAAAAATTTATGTTTAGCCCAGCAATTATTGTGACCATTAGGGGGCAGGCCAAGAGGTCTAAGTAAATACCTACATTTAGCATTAACTAAAGCAATGCTATACAGTGATTACTGAAAAAGACTGGGCAACAAAAAGTATTTAATATTTATAACATTTAAGTCTAACACTAAACAAAGTCTTAACTTCAAAAATGAACTTATACATATGTCTTTACTCAGTATCCTTACTACATAATTTAGCATAGAGATTTTTTTATAGGCATCACTGACGGTATTTTAGATCTTAAAATCTAAAGGTAATTGTTATAAATATGGAATATAAGTATCTGATCAAGAAAATGACTTTGAATGAATTCCCTTCATTCTTGCATTCCTAGTCATATATTCCAATTAGTGATATTATAAAAGTATTCCTTCCTTAAGCATGTAACAAATTCTATATTAATATAACCAATAAGAAAACAGGGGCTTCTCTGGTGGCGCAGTGGTTGAGAGTCCGCCTGCCGATGCAGGGGACGCGGGTTCGTGCCCCGGTCTGGGAAGATCCCACATGCCGCGGAGCGGCTGGGCCCGTGAGCCATGGCCGCTGAGCCTGTGCGTCCGGAGCCTGTGCTCCGCAACGGGAGAGGCCACAACAGTGAGAGACCCGCATACCACAAAAAAAAAAAAAAAACAGATCTTGACCTTTTGAGAGCATTACTTCAAATTTTTGACTCATTTTAATAAAAAAGAAGAGAAATCTGTTTATCAATGATAAAATAAAGTGGAATTTTATTTTTATGATATATTTTTTAAAAACACAAAACAAGTTGATATAGGTAAAAACCTGAAAATTATGCTAATTATCAGTCTAATTTAAATTCTTAAGTTCATAACTCCAGGCTCTGAATGAAATTTTTGTCTAAAATAGACTAATTAGGAAATTTAAAAACACATAGTAAAGGCTAAAATTAACACACCACAGTCTTTTAGGCAATTAGTATCTATTATTACAAACCACATTTTACACTACAAAAGAAGTCTTGGTTAGTGGATATTAATTTTATGCTTTTTGCTTTCCTTGATGAGAAATATTCTTACCAGCAAGAGGAGGACCAAGAAGGACGGGGCAACACTCCACAACTGTGACGAGACCCACAGCACTGGAAAATCTTTGAGCGCCAACAAGGTCCATGAGACTTTCAAAGAGGATACTGCTAACGCTCCCAAATCCAAGGCCAAAAAATACAGCATACACCACCAGGCTTGTGTAGTCCTCAGCCAACGGGCACAGGAGATGACACACTCCATTGAACAAAATCGCAAAACTGAAGAAGTACTGGATTCGGGGTCGGATTAATTTGGAGTTTGCAATGAATCCTACAGTAGGTCTGGCAAACATATCAACAAAAGCCATAACAGACAGCAAGAAAGCTGCAGAATATTCATCAATTCCTTTGTCTTTAGCATATGGAGCCAAGAATATAATGGGGGCAAAGAACCCCAGAAACATAATGACATTTCCAGATAAGTATATCAGAAATCCCCTGTGCTTAAAAAGAGAGAAATCTAAATACTTATCAATTTTTGCGCATATTGATTTCTTCCTATGTCTTTTCTTCATGCCTGGATCAGTCACTTTTTCACCAGCCTTTTGTTTAGACTTCTTAGTAGTTAGTTTGGGTCCAACAGGTCTCATAAGGGACCCAGCCACACAGGAGTTCAACAGTAAACCTCCCAAAATCAAGAAGCTTCCTTTCCAGCCATAAGTATTAAAGAGGTACTGATTGAAAGGAGCCAGTGTACTTAGGAAAACAGGACTTCCTGCCATTGCGAGGCCACTCGCCATAGGCCGTTTCTTATAGAAGTACTTGCCAAGGATTGTTAAGGCGGGTTGCAGGTTGAAGGCTAGACCTAAACCTAAAAAAAACAAAAGGAAGAAAAACACAAACACATTATGCCACTCAAAAGAAATTACTCCTCAAAATGTACATTCAAGTGAAAATGGCAGAAGTAAAAATGCAACAGCACGTAGTAATTTTTAATAATTATGTATTATCAATAGGATGGCACGTAAACAAAAAGGTTCTCATAACTGGACACCTGAGAGGCATGACAGGTTCATATTCCTTTCTTTTTAAAACACAAAAATAAAACCAAGAACTTCTACTTCTGTTGCAATAATCATAGAATAGGTTGAAACCGGGACAGAATTCATTCGTTCTTAGTTACAATCACTTAATTCCACAAACAAATTAACCTCTCTCTATATTTATATACACATATAGAGAATAAATATCTTCCTTGTGGGTAAGAGTGCATTTAAAATGTGAATACTTTCTTTCAGAGTGGAATAGAGTGAACAGACTAAAAAAGTTGTCATTTATAAATAATCTTAGGTCTCCCAGAGATATTTCTTTCAAAGCTATGCAAATAATAAAAAAGAGTAATCAATTCATGCCATCGATTTCATGCTCTTTATCCCTCACATTCCACATTTCATGACTACAGAGGTACATGCGTATTAACTAAAAACTAAGTAACTTTTGTTTTGCTTGAAACATATTCTCATTTCAGGGATTAAAGCTGATTGTTTATATGAGTCAAAAGTTTCTACTGTTTCTAGGGACACCTTGACAGTGTTGAGTATTGCCTTTGAGAAATGAATTACTTCTTATAGCTCTCCAAGGTACTATTTGGCAACAGAAACAAATGTTTGTTTAAAAAGTAAATACAATTGATTTATACAAACTGTTGATACCTCTCTTTCCCCTTTAGCCTGGGCATTATTCTGCATTATTTTAGGATCTATAGAAGTAGGAATTCTTCTGCATTTACCAGTTTATGTAAATTGAGACAGTATTGCAAATTGGTTAAGTATTAAGATTCTGGAACACTGAGTTCTGAGTACAAGTACTTACTGCACACCTCTAATACAAATTAATACAAATAGTTGTATTAAATATTTGTAATAGGGTTTCTAAAAACTGACAAGAAGGAACCAAGAACATGCTTTGGAGAGTGACAGGGCAGTGTGCTCTCTGATTCTACCTCAGCCATACTTGTGATGTATGCAGAATGAGTGTAATTAGATCCAACATTTAAATAATAAAACTATGGGCAGCAGCTTGTAAGTGGAAGAACACAAATTAAAACCCAGGAATTGAGTTTCCAAGTTCAAATTTCTTTACCTTAAGCCATCCTCCCTGCCTGTGCCCCCATTCTGTCACCGGGAATTTTGCTTTCAGATGTTAATGCCAGTTCTCCTTAGGAGATTGTGGGCATCTATTTCCTGTCTGGCATATGGTAAAAGGAACAGGAGATTTGAAATCAAAAGATCTAAATCTGGGCATCCCTGGTGGTGCAGTGGTTGAGAGTCCGCCTGCCGATGCAGGGGACGCGGGTTCGTGCCCCGGTCTGGGAAGATCCCACATGCCGCGGAGCGGCTGGGCCCGTGAGCCATGGCCGCTGAGCCTGCGCGTCCGGAGCCTGTGCTCCGCAACGGGAGAGGCCACAACAGTGAAAGGCCCGCCTACCGCAAAAAAAAAAAGATCTAAATCTGCCTCGACTACTTACCTACGTGTACTACTGGGTAAATACTTAGTCTTGAGTTCCAATTCCGTCAATAACAAAAAAGGATTTTGCTAAAATCGAGTAAGGTTTAGAACTTTAAGATGTTATATAATGATGATGTGATTATTATTATATGCTAATATTTATTTAAAAGTGACAAAATGCTGGGTACTCTCTGTAAAGTACCATATATTCATTTTTTACATTAATCATGACAACAACTCCCAAAGGAAAGAGGTATTATTTTCCCATTTTAAAGACAGAGAGACTGAGGCATAAGGGGGTTTATTTATCCATGATCACACGGCTCATGTGTGCGGAGTCAGGTTTAAAAGCTAGACCTGTCTGATTTCAGATACCAATAAGTTTTGGCTGATAATGACTTAAGATAAATCCCTTATAGGTATATTTAATGGCTGACTAGAAGCACCAAAAGCCGTTAAGGCCCAAAGGAAGGGAACTGAAGTTAGAATAACATAAAATGCTATTGTTATTTGTGACACAGTAACATCAAAACCATCTTTTCCCTAATACATCTACTTGTGGGCCCAGCCTGAATTCTATGGCCAAGTGACATATGGCTGACCCTTGAACAGTGTGGGGTTTAGGAGGGCCCACTCTCTGCATAGCTAAAAATCTATGTATCATTTATAGCCATCTCTCCTCAGGATTCAACCAAACATGGATCCATGGATCGTGTAGTACCGTGGACCCCTGCAGTTCAAACCCATGTTGTTCAAGGTCACCTGTATGTAGTATTTCTGCACAAAGGAAAGGGCATTCACTCCACCATGACAATTCTTAGATATAAGAAGATTCTCATTTAAAATGTCAAAGGAGGGACTTCCCTGGTGATCCAGTGGTTAAGAATCCGCCTTCCAATGCAGGGGATGCGGGTTTGATCCCTGGTCGGGGAACTAAGATCCCACATGCCACAGGGCAACTAAGCCCGCAGGCCACAACTACTGAGCCCGTGTGCTGTAGAGCCCGCATGACACAACTAGAGAGAAGCCCACGCGCCATAATGAAGAGCCCGTGCACCACAATGAAAGATCCTGCATACCGCAACTGAGATCTGACACAGCCAAATAAATAAATAAATATTTTAAAAAATGTCAAAGGTGTTTTACCATATCAAAAAAGAAGAGAGTTGTCCATAGGTTGTAAAGAGAAAGATTTTAACATCACTATTACTGTAGGCTTTAATACATCTAATTTTTTAATCAAATAATACATTAATGCAAGGTTAGACTGATCTAAAGTCATAAAAAGAGAAATACATTTACCTTTTTATCTGTGGGCAAAAGGAAATGGTTCAATTTCTTTATATGTTGAAGTCTAATTTTTCTTAAAATTCTGAGTGTGGATTTGTGTAATGCAATTTACTGCTGAGGCTAATAAAGATAGTATTTTCCAAATGTACATATGCAGGTCAGCTAGCGCCTACCGACATGCATGAGAAGCAACTATAATCAAGTGACGGGATGTCATTTTAAAATATTTGTCTTTAGTGGCAAATGTGCCTTTCAGAGCTTCTAAACAGAATCCTTTAGTAAGAAAAAGAAGGGATATCCATGCAGAGCTCTACCACTCATCAAAATACAGGCAACAACAATTCTATTGTTAAAGCTAATCAGTGAATCCAGGAAATATCTTTTTGGCACCATTTTTAACCTAGTATGAGTGATAAGTCAGACACTAATAGTAATAAGTAATGAAAATATTTTCTTTAATGAAGCTATTTATATGCCAGGAAGTCTGTGTCCACAAGTCTGGCTGAATATTAAATGTTGAAACTGTAAAAACAAACCAAAGAGGTTTTCTTTTTGACATTTACATCATAACACATAACATGTCTGATAACTTGCTGTTTCCATTGCTTGAAATTTGATTGGCCAGCCTATAGCCAGTATTTTGATGTACCAGAGGACATTACTTTAAGATAGCGTCTGATATAAAAAAGAAATTCAAAGGAAACAATAAGAATGTTCTATTGCTTGTGCTTCTGACAGAGCTTTGTAAACAACAGGGACTGTTAAGAAGAAAATAAGATGAAAACAAAACTTGACTTACCACAAATGAATCCCATGGTGATGTAAAGCTCTATTACGCTGGTACTAAAAGAGGCTGTGACCATTCCCAAACAGCATAACAAACCTCCTACCATCACCACTGGCCGGCTACCGTATTTATTCACCAAAACACTACTTATGGGACCTGAGGTAGAGAGGACATTAAGAAATATTCAGTTGCTGGGTTATTATTTATTTATTATTCGTAACATTTGTTAATTTTGAAATTTGAGAAAGCACATTTTAATGATTAAAGAAAAATATTAGGTCACATGGAATATCATGAAAACTTTTTAATACTTTCCAATCAATTTGACTGGTTATCTTTACCCATATATATACAAGCACATAAAATAATAAATTAGAATTGTTTAACACAGAGTTTGTTAGGACCATAATTATTCAACTTTTGATGGAAAAGTTTTTCAACAGGACATAGCTAAACTGCCTAAATATCCTAATAAATGCAGGTAAATTTACCTAACAAAAATCTAGGGATTATATAAATGACTTGTCTGTTAGAATTTTATTTTCTAGAATAATGTATGTTTGTACACACACATATGTCCTTAATTGCAGCTGAATTTTTTTTATTATACTCCACTGTGACTTTTCTTTAATACTATATTTTTTTTATTCTAAGTCACCAACTGTTTACATACCTCATTATATTAGAAATGAGGATGTCTTACACTGATGGTCTCTTAACAATTCCTGTCCATCGGGGGGCAGTCATAGGTAGTATGTTGCTACCATGGCTTAGGTATGCTTGAATTTGGTTGTTATTTCTGTGGCTTGGTTAGATAATGGAAATTCCTCATATTTCAGTCAGACCATTTAAGGACCATTTGAAAAAGGAAATGAATATGAATCCTGATTGTTGTTTGAAAAAGCTTCTGTTGATACATTCCGGTAAGGTCAAGAAAGTACCACCATCGAAATTTACAGAACGGGTGCAGCAGTTTAGATAGAACTGCCGGAGAAAATGGCGGCTCTCTCTATTAAGACAGGCTGCCTCACCAGCAAAGGGAAAAATCTTAATGTGGGAAACATGAACATCGAGCGCTCTGACTCAAAACGTACTGTAGAAGAGCTAGATACTAAACAGGATGAAGTTTTAGGAATGCCTTATGCAATGTATTTAACATACATTTTCTGATATATTTGTATGTGTGTGTGTGCACATATAAATATTCAGGAGTGATTAAAATGATTAAAATAATCTATGTCTAAAAAAGCTCTTTTAGTAATTATAAAATAAAAATCTAAATATTAAGAAAGAGTTGGTGTGTCTTATTTTAACGTGCAGCATTTTTTTCTTTAGTGGTACTTCATAAAATAGTGGTGCAACTTAACAATCGAGGCTATCTTAGATTCTTTGAAAGTCTGTATACCACTTTATAAGACCTGTCCAAGTGTGAATTATTTGCTTTGACATTTCCTTCTTAACTTAAAATTATATTTCATCTGAAACTAGGGGCACTGCTTTGAGGAAAAAAATTACATTAGGTCAGAATTCTCAGTCCAATTTTTAGCCTAGAAAAAATTAACTAATTTTTAGTTAATATTAAAACTTAAAAATTTGCATTTCATTTGAGAGCTTCTACATGGATGGTATTTAAAACACATTGAGATTCAGTTGTCAATACAACCTTATTCTTTCACACAACTATACTTAATATTTTTATTCTTTACCTATAAATATAAATACTCGTGGCCAGTCTTTAATATTACTCCACAATATCTTTTGAAAGGATATCGATAATAACACATAATTTTAGAAAAAGAACTCAAAAACAAAATACCACATTTTGCATTTAATATCAAACAAAATAAACCTAAAAAGGGCCATATATAAGACAGCTCTATAAGAACAGCAGGGTTAGAGGAAAAAAATCAATGAAAATTGTACAAGGTGATGTGAAAAGAATAGAATTCTGTCCCTAATATGGTAAAACTCATCTGAAGAAATTATATATATACATAATATATATTATTATATATAAAATATAGTTATTTATTATAACATATACATTGGTTTAGGAAATAAACATTTTAATTAAAAGCATGAAGTTAAATTCAAATAGCCTTTCTGAGAGCGGGAGAGTCAGAATCAATTGATTAGCTTGATTAATTACTGAATTTAGGTGTCAATTCCTTGTCTTAAAACTACTTAACCAATTCAGTTCAACTCAGATCAGTTCAATGCAGTATTTCTTGAGCTCCTGGTATAAAGCCAGTTGACAGACTCCAAGGATAAAATAATAAAAGCACAAATATAATCCTGAATGCATTATTTTCCAGAGGAAAAAATAATCAACAAAGTTATTTTAAGAACTGTGATGGATGCTTTGATAAATACTAGATTATCAGAATGAATTCAAACGCATTTATCAATACTTGGACTAATAACAATTTCTTCCCAGTATCACTGATATTACATATGATATTACATATTCCATTTTCTACGTGATGCCCGCATAACTAACAAACTGATTACTATATTCTATAAATGTGTTTGCCTAAATAGTGTAAATTTAAATTTGAAAATAGTCTATGAATCACAACCTCATTTGCAATGTATGGGAAATAATTATAGCTATAGATTGGGACAACCACGTCAAAGCTGTGTCCCATTACTGTGACTGATTAAGAGTAGCCACTAAAGACAACATTGAGAGGTGTTGGCACTTCTTTTGAGCAAGCTTTGATAAATTCTACAGTGGTATCAGTCAAGATGCAATGAGAGTTCTAATTTTAACAAGTAACTTTATTTTAAATTATATATCTTAGTTAAATGATATCCTGTAAGGGATATGTTTACATAATTATGTGTAATCTTTTTCTAGCACAAAAAAGATATACTTCATAAGTGATTTATTTAGAAATAATCAACACTCCATACCCCTTAATATTAAATGCTTATAAAATGTCATAAATTATTTCTACTTTGTAATAGTTGTGGAGGCAAAATTAAAATTATGATACAGAATAAAATAAGCTTATTTTGTAAAAAATCTCTAAATGCTTAATATTAGCCCGAGGAGACATCTAACATTAGATGTAAAACACAACACCATCTGACATCTCTCTCCGACCTTAAAAGCAACTCGGTTTATTGTATTAACAAGAAAAATGAAGTTTCAAGGAAATAAATTCTCATCACACATGATTTTTTTGTGGGTTTTTTTTTTTTTTTTGTGGTACGCGGGCCTCTCACTGTTGTGGCCTCTCGAGTTGCGGAGCACAGGCTCCGGACGCACAGGCTAAGCGACCATGGCTCACGGGCCCAGCCGCTCCGCGGCATGTGGGATCTTCCCGGACCTGGGCACGAACCCGTGTCCCCTGCACCGGCAGGCGGACTCTCAACCACTGCGCCACCAGGGAAGCCCCTCCAAGTATTCTTTGTGCACATTTTATATAAGTTCTAGCATGTTATAAAGTTCCATGGAGTAGTAACAATTAGTATTCTCTACTTATTCCAGAGTATAAATAGTCATCATCAGAGAAATCATAACATATTTAAGTGAGTCCTCCCTTGGCTAACACTCTTTGTTATTGATTGTGCTTCCATTTTCTCCTACTTCCTCTTTTGGGAGAACATTGATTCCTTCCAGGAATCTGCTTTTTACTGTGCAGCCACGTGCTCAGAGAATTAAACTCTGTATTGAGGTGGGAGTCACTCCTGATTGACTAAGACAGCCAATCATGGTAATCTCATTCCCTTCTCCACTGACTGTGTTAGGGCTGGGTTTAGGACACAGTTCTGGCCAGTGAGTGGAAATCTATTAGCAATTTCTGGGAACAGTTTTCCTTTGCTTAAAAGGAGTTACCAGGAAATCCCTAAATGTTGTCTCATTTGCATATGTTGCCTTGAACCACAACAGCCATCCTGTGAACAGAAAGAGAGCTGGCCTGAAGAAAAAGCTGAAACACAGAAGCTATCAGTTCCAAGAGTATCACAGTAGACTTGGAACCCGAATGATGCCATTCTATGGTTACCCTATATTTAAAATTCTTATTAAATGAGGTAATGTGTTTAGTTAGTGTGGAAGGCTATTGAGTATTCACCTTGAAAGCATCCCAGCAGATAAACCTGTAGTAAAATAGATGACTTTTCCTTAAATATTGTGGTATAATGATTTGGAAATACCAAGAATAATTAGAATAAAAAGGTTTGGTTCAATCACATGTCCAACTGAGAAGCTGTTGTTCAATTTTACTTTGAAGAATTGGGTATTTTGTTCGATAGCTTGTTTTACAGGTTTCCTGAAATAAGTGGCATGCAAATTTATTGCATTACACACATTCATAAATTAAATGAGAGTTTTAAGTTGACAAGGGTTTATTGGTGTTCTGAACTTCATGGCGATTTAAATAAAATATGACATTGTCTTTGTGTTTAGCTTACATTTAACCTCTTTACACAAACTATCTTCACACACACACACACACAGACACACACTCTCACACACACTTAATTCACAATACAATTTTTTAAAAGGTTAAGAATGGTCTTTGAAGTCTCATTATTTACAATTAATTGTGGGGCATATACTTTCTAATCTATGTAACTTTGCTGTTAATCCAGAAGACAATATTATCCAAAAAAGCTACATTAAGACATTTTATATCTTTTGGCATCATCTAGAACCTCTATGGTTGGATCCAGCTATATTAGTGTTCACAAAGCAAGCGTAAATGAATGAATGAAAAAGCCCCATTTTTAACAAATAAACTGTGTATGTTCTGAATGAGGAAACAACAAGCTCCAGAAAATACCATATGCTACTTGTAGCAACAGCACCTGCAGTGAAGACACGCAGAAAGAGAATTAACTGGATATATGAGATGCAAACACTGGTTTTCAGAAGCAAACATCACAATACTCCAGGAAAAGAGAAAGGTATTTGTAGTATATTTTGATTTTAAAAAGATTTTTAAAAATCTTATACAGAATGTAGGAAATAATATAAAAAACAAAGGAGTAACTGTAAACATCTAGAAATATGTGTTTAGATTGAGAAGTATATTAATCATTTGATACAGAAAAGGGAGAAGTTAGACAAATACAAAATAAGTTTAATATCACTAAAATAGAAGCCAAGTGTGGATTTTTGGAGTAGAAATGGAAACTCAAGAGAAGAGGGATAATACAGATGAGGAAGTTAAAACTAGAGTCGTGAATAGTAACCCAAAGAAGGGACAAGACGGGCAAATGTGTAACACCTGAGATACTTGATAGGCATGAGAATCAAATCTCAGAAAATGAAGATTTTTTTATGGAAAAATATGAAAAAGGAGTATCTCTAAGCATGGATAGATGCAGATAAGGTAATTAAATCAATGTGCTAAAGTATAAAGAACAGAGAATATGTTAGAGAAAAGCAGAATAATGGAAATATAAACCCACTTCTCCAAAACAAACAAAAGTATGTTTTTCAAAAGTTAATGAATTTGACATAAATTCTGAGGGTTTCTAAGAACAGATTAGAATAGATTATTAAAGGAATTTTTATGAAAATCTAGAATAAGAAACTATGATCACCCAGCATGTTTATCAACTAAAGCTAAAATCATTTCTTTCTGTACATTCATGTCAAAGAAATACAGACAATAGCACATTCAATCTTTTCAAGACATTTTACCATATCCCTAATGAAATTCTAACACACAACATGGAAAATACAGGTTGAATTTAGGACTAATAGATATATTAGGAGAACGGTAATGATTAATATTAACCTAGATTATAGGAAGTGTTCTGTGGTCCACCAATTAATATTGGCAAGTCCCACCCAGGTCAACATCCTTGTGCTGACTTGAAGTAACAGAGATCTTGTGACTACCAAAAGCAAAAACAAAACAGAAAAACAAAAACTCCACCTACATTATCAGAGGTGATTTTAAAAAACTGTATGTATTTAAGGTGTACAACATGTTTTGATATGTGTATACATTGTGAAATGGCTACCATAGTCAAGCTAATTAAATACCCATCACCTCACATAGTTACTGTTTGAGTGTGTGTGCGTGTGTGGTGAGAACACCTGAGATCTACTCTCTTAGCAAATTTGAAGTGTACAATACCTTATTATTAACTAAGTCACCATGTGATGTATTAGATCTCCAGAATTATTCAACTTGTAATGGAAAGTTGGTACCCTTGACCAACATCTCATTTCCTCCATTCTCCTAAGCCCCTGGCAACCCCCGTTCCACTCTGCTTCTATGAGTCCAACTTTTTCAGATTCCACATATAAGTGAGATCGTGCAGTATTTGTCTTTCTATGCCTGGCTTCACTAAGCACAATGTCCTGCAGGTTCATCCATGCTGTTGCATATGACAGGATTTCCCTCTTTTGTAGGCTGGATAATATTCCATTTTATATATATGCCACATTTTCTATATCTATTCATCCATTAATGGACACTTAGGTTGGCTACTGTGAATAATACAATGAACATGAGAGTGCAGATATCTCTTTGAGATAGTGACTTTATTTCCTTCAGATATGTACCCAAAAGTGGGATTACTGGATCATATGGTAGCTCCATTTTAAATTTTTTGAGGAACTTCCATATTGTTTTCCATAATGCCTATAACAATTTACATTCCCACCAGCAGTATACAAGGGTTCCCTTTTCTCCACATTCTCACAAGCATTTATTATTTCTTGTCTTTTTGATAACAAACATTCTAAGGGTTGTGAGATAATATCATTGTGATTTTGATATACTTTTTTTTCCATCAGAGCTTCTTAACTGAGATAAAATCTATTCTTTGTAGGGGACAGTTGGCAATGTTAGAGAACACATCTGTTTTCATTAGAATTTGGAGCACTTTTAATGTTTGATGGATGGGATCAGAGATGTTAATCTTCCTGCAATGTGCAAGATCCATAACACAAAGAATTGTCCAAACCCAAATTCCATTAAGCTCCCACTGAAATACTCTGGGCTAGATAAATAGAAGTGGATTATTTGAAGAGGAGGTTATTTCACACATGAACACTTGATATAATGTTATATAAGGAACGGTTGAAAAAAATGTATATATTTATCTTGGATAAAGATGATTTAGGAAAAACAATAGCTTTCTTTCATTATCTGAAAAAGTTTCAATTGAGAGTTAGTAGACAGGACAAAAGTTAGAGAAGGTTGATTTTTGTATAGGAAAGATATTTTAAATTATTTGAAAGGGAGTTACTTGGCCTTAAACTGTTCAAGCAGAAGTATGTGACCACATGTTAAGAATATTGTAGAGGGACTTAAGAACTGAAGGTTGGTTAGACATTTATGTTTTTTCAATCAAGATTTTCAAATAGAATTTTAAAATATGTTAGTAATAAAAGCTATAATTTAAAATATGTTAAACTATAAATTTCTTATATGACTAATTTGGATCTAGTTTTGAAACAGTTTTTAAGTTTAATTGCTATGGTGCCTACCAGAGCGGCTTACACTTCTTAAAAAAATAATGCACATTACTTATCAAAAATTGTTTCCTACAATAAATAGGCAATCTTTAGTTTCATTATTAGGTAAAGTGCTAAATCAGCTTTTCTACCTTCTGTTAATCTTGCTATTTTAGTATTAACGGTTATCATTCATGACATATTTATCATAATTTCATTTGTAGCATTAAAAAATAACATGATTATGAAAGAATGCTAGAAAAGCACAGAACTTTGAAAAGATGCACGTGAATTCCTAGATTCTGGAACATTCACAGTTCAATCCTGTTTAAGTTAATAGGAATTGACTCCATTAATTAATTGCTCATCAAAAATTAGATGTTTATCACTCTGTTGGGAAGGTAGTGAGGGGGATGCTCTCTGAGAAACTACGTAGTAGATGACTAGTTTCTCGTTTCAAATGGAGAAATGAATAAATGGCAATGTGGGTTATAAGGTAGCAAAAAATTGGTTGTGGTTTTATAACCTCGGGCATATCTCTGAATATCCCCAGTTATCATGCAATCAGCCATCTGCGCTCAAGCAATCATGGGGATATTATCTTCAAACAGAGGTGGGTTCTCATATCTACAAGAATCCCAGAAAAAGCAAGTCTTTTTATTTCTGTCAGGGTTCCATTCACTTGATTGAATGATTGTTGAAAATCACTAGGCTAAGTGATTTTTAAGCTTTCTTTATAAAGTTTGACAATCCTATGCCCTTGTAACTTGTTCTGGAATTCCTTTATTCAGTCAACAAATACAGATAGCGCTGGTTACATGCTAGACATTTTAAGAGTTTCCTTAGTTGCTGGGGGTAAAATGACCCTACCTCACACTAAAAGAGTGGTGGTGGTCATATTCTAAAGGAACTGAGTTTAGTAAATGAGAGTGGTTCAGACACATAAGGAAATAATTAGAGAAAACTGCAATCTGCTCATAAGTACGTATATATAAAGTAAGGTATTTTTGAATGTTTACACCTGATCCTTAAAACACTTTCAGATACATATTTACTAAAGTAATATTGTGTCTTCTGTCATATTCTTACTTCACAAATAAATAATAATCTTATTTGCATATTACACCGAATAATTTCAAAATACGTATCAGAAACAGCCTATAGATTTGTTCTTGTTATTAAGCTCTTTGCAAAAACACATGAATATGTTAGAGCTCATGTTATCATTTTAATTTTGACTTAACTTTTACAAGATGCATACTATATTGATTTTCAGTGCTTTTACAATAATCCTCAAAAGCATATTAAAGTATGTTTTTGAATTTAAAAATCAATTCAGACATTTTCGGACAAATTAAATCTTAGTTCACTGATCAGTTTGAGAGTAGGGACTGGCTTTACTAATTAAGTTAGAGGGCATCATTTTCCCACACACTGAATGACCTAAGTCTGCATCTCCAAAATTTTCACAAATATAGACTTCAAACATGTGACAGACAAAACTTTTAATTACAAATACTGTATTGAAAAAGGTGTATATTTTAATTTCTCTACCCTTCATAAGCTTATTGGATTAAAAATTTGTCTCTAAATGATAAAAGAGCAGTGTAGATATTTATTATTTGGTAAATGTTTTTGGTAAACTTCTCAGAAGTTGAGAAACTTACTGACTGAAAAATAATCCTTTTGTAAATGAGATGCTTTCCAATTCTCTGTTTTTCATAAAATTAAGGGAAGACGTAATTGAATTGCTAGCTAATAGATCATTACAAACAATTTTCAAAGAACTGACTGATATTGCTAAAATCAAATAATTTCCATTATTGTTTACTTTATTATGTGAACAATTTACTCAGTGCTTACTTTTTTAGAAATGAAACAAAACAAAAAGGGAATATAATTGAGACGAAAACTTGTATCTGCTTAGCTAGCAACAAAGATTATTTATCTGGAGATACATAGGAGGCCCATTTATTTCATTAAAGATACCTTTCCACTAAATGTTTACTTTTTGTTTAATAATTATCTTATTTTGATCACATTTGCTGTAATAATATTATAATGAAGCCCAATAAGAATAATTCTGTTAACAAGTAGTGCCTTATGATCCCAGAAAATTTTTAAAAAATTTATATTTATATGCAGTGTTTTTGCAAAGAAAGCAAAAAGGGATTAGAAATACTTAAAAACACAAAAATAATTTTCAGAAGTATAATAGAAATATAAGTTCAAATAAAGACAGAATGCAAAATTTACCATTTCATGGTCCTATGCTCATTCATTTAAATGAATGACAGTGGTCATCAAACCATTTGGTATTTAGATCCCATTGTTGCTTCAGAAAGAAGTCACCATTTCTGTTCTTTCCTTGCACAATAATTTGTAGTAGAGAGAAAATTCTAAGAAAACCTCTAGACATGTTTGAGCTCTGGGAATTGTTGCTTGATAGTGAATGTGTCTAACGGACATTTTGCAAGGTCACTGGCTAATTTTAAGCATACATAGAAATAATACACAAGCTCAGATGCAGATTTTCAAAATTTTATAAAACCTAACATCCAATTCACAGTCAATGTCATACTACATACATACTATTATAATAAAGAAAATGTAATTATGAATTTATCTTGAGACATTCCATTTAGATATTCAAGGTAGAATGAAACAACTTAATAAGAAAGCTTTCCATGATGAATTCTAAGAGAGGGTATAAAGACAAAGGCTCCTTATTTATCCATGCCATTCTGGCTTAAGATACACAACTTATGGAATTTCCCCCAAATTAAGGCCAGAGCAACTTTGACTCCAAAGTTAGACACAGTTCATAAAAGGCAGCAGATTGGTAAACTTTCTTCATGTGTTAGCTTGAGTCAGTTTATATTAGAAAACAGTTCAGCCAGAGCTAAAGTGTACCACCCATCCTATATGGGGGTGATATGGTGAGGGCCCAAAAAATGAAAGAAAGAAGCCCCTTAGCAGAATATAGTGAGCAAAACTGGTAAGATCAAACACAACAAGCCTAAGCCCCATCCTACTTATTCTTTCCATAGAATGACCACCTTCAGAATTTCTCTTTGAGTAAATATTGGAATTATGCCCCAACACCATGCAAATGCTCTGAATTTGGTTTAGAGGTCTGACACCAAGGGAACAAATAGAGAAATATGTGAAAATGTATAGCCCTGCCCAGAGTTTCCTTGGGCATTTTGGCATTGTTATTTCCAAGGAATTATGACTCAGCATCCAGCATTTTCTTCTGTTTCTTGCTAAGAATGTGAATTGTTCACTTGAATAGTTATTGCTTAACTAGAAATGCCAAATACCAGGTGTTCACTGATACACACAGGTACTCATGGTATGTGTTCTAGAGAGCAATCTATGCTTCAAATAAAACTGTATATTAAGATTTGTCACGCTGATTAGTTAAAAAGAAACATAAAATAATTTATGTTAGCCAAACAAAGGTAAAGGAAGTAGAAGGGTTGAATAAATAGACTCAGATGCAACAAACTTTACATCTTTATAACAGGCTACTAGTGGGAGAATCACAAATGCATTGAGATTTTATATGTTCCATTACAAACAATAAAGAATGCCTCTGTATATCCCCCAAGTTGAACTTAAATACTAAATGTATGAACCAAATATTCGAAGAGTTACAGACCTATTGTTAGACATTGAGAGGACACAAATGTTTCTAACACAGGAAAAGAAAACACAAAGCAAAAAACCCTAAATCTTATCTACTGATTATTTAACAATGAATAGTTCCATGTTCCTGGGACTCACTCTGACTAAGCTGCACTGAATGAAGGCCGTAGAGATCAAGAAAAGTTTAAAATATTCCACCTGCAAATACAAGCATCTTTGGTAGTAATCCCTGCAATTAAAGATCATATTGTCAAGAGACATCTGAATTTCTTACAAATGGAGTTAAATATTGGAAATATTGGGAACTAGCTGGTTACAAATACATTTGGTTTAATATTTAGCAAGCGAATCCATGTACAACGTTATCAAATATTTAACTAATGGTAATGAAGCCATCAACCAATTTATTTCTTGATTCACATCTTTTTACTACTTCCAAATGTAGGTTTACTGTAAAGCTAAAGCAACTTAAGCTCCAGAGCCCTGTACTTGCATGGGTTCCTTGCAAGGCCTAAGGGCTTAGAGATATATCCACAAGGTCGTATGCTTAGTAAAATATGAAAAGATGCTTTTATATTTTTTTTCAAAGAGATTCCTCCAAAAGATACAATATTTCAGGAACAACGAATTCTAGATTTACTCCTAGAAATGCCAGTATTTTTGTCTGCAATATAAATAAAAATCTCAAGATTAGACAGTTTTAGTTTCACAAAACCTGGACTGTTTTGTTCTTGGAATAGCAGAGTTATATTGTCTGTGTACTTCTTAGCTGCTATAATCTATGATTTTTTTAAACTAATGTGGTCCATGGAGGTGAAAAAATCCCAGGGTGCTAACAAAAACACTTAGTTTCTCTATGGCCACTGAAAGCAACAGGCCATCTATTTCTGATCCACAGATAAATCTCATTAGAAACACATAATAGCTAGGTTTAATGTTATTCTAATAACGACTACAATTGAAGAAACAAGAAGTTTATAAGGACTGACCTAAAATAATTCTGCTGAAAAGACACAGCTTTCAATGTTTGCATAATTCACCCCTAAACAGACCATTGTTCTATCACTCAGAGGCAGAACATCAAAGCATACTGAACTAATATGTTTTCCTCTGAATTTATTCCAAAGTTATCCAATAAAATATTTCTTGGTGAGTCTTAAATCCATAGGTCTCTAGAGAGATGTTGATTTCTATTTATTTTAAAAAAACTGTATCCCTTTTTTGGAGTCTAGATTTTTTCCTTCGTCTAATAACTTGTGCAGGAACAATGGAACATAAGTGAAATTTATAATTTAATAATTCCCTAATTATGGCCAAAAGGTACTAAGAAAAAAGCCCATAAATAGGAAGTAAATTTTACTTGGTGAATAAGAAAATAGGGTACTATTTTAATGTTTCTAAGAATGTAATCGCCTATGAAAAGTGGAGCTCTACAGATAGACAGGTAGGTAGATAGATAGACAGATTTTAATTTAGGTACTGTACTAGATACTTCTTTACACTTTATCATAAATAGTATGATAGGATGTTTGCTTAGTTTTACCATTCTGAATAAGGATGAAAGTTCCAAGTTACATGCTTGTCATTATATTCATAGCCAGTAATTATCACACAATGGATTAAAATATATCTACTTTTAGAAAATAGAGAAGTCATTCCTTAAATAGAAAAAAATCCATCCAAAAGAGTCATGAAAAATCTGGTCGTTAACCCAAGAATATTTTTATATTAAATTACATAATAAAGTTGACAGCCTTAAAAATAACAAGACCCCCAAATGAAAAAAATACTACTAAAATAATGTTATTTTAAGGCAGTCTAACAAATGAAGATGCGTTTATTTTTCAGACATAGATGCCCCCAAATCAGTTAACTGTAAGGCACACACTTATGGATATGCTGTATCTGATGGAAAGTAAAGTATGTATATTAATATAGCACACAGCACAATCACTCTGATATAATGCTTTACAAAAAATCAGGAAATCTTTATCATCAAATCTCAGATCAACTTTGTAAGTTAGTGACTTAGGGTAATTACAGCACCTCTGAAACTCAGTGTTCATTCTACAGTCTATGGTCTATAGACTACTTCACAGGATCTTTGGAGAATCAAATGAGGTAATGAATAGGAAAGAGTTCTGCAATTGTTAAAGAAATAAGTTCTATTTCCCCTTCCTACACAAAGATCACCTCTGCTTACACCCTTTTCAGTTATACAGCTCCATCTACACTTTTCCTACGCCAAACCTAGAGAGAAGGAATTACTAACCTGATTGGTTAGAGTCTGAGAATGGATTGAACCTATTTGGCGATATCATCTGCTTTAAAAAATGTGAACTAGGCACCTTGCATCCTCTTAATCATGAGGTTTTACTTCTATGTTCCTCTTTTCTTACTGGATTTGTGTCATTCAGCCAGACAGAAGCGGGTAAGATCACAAGATCTAGATATGTGGTGGGGATCAGGGAATAGGAAGATACAGTCTAGTGTTTTAACTCATTAGAACACTGAGTTAGAAAACAATTAGAAAAAAATTATGAATATACTGTATTATTTTTCCATAGAGATATATATACTTTGAATCCTCGTATTAAATGATAATTTCATTGTTATATGTCTCTAGCTGACAGAACTGGCTTGAACAAAACAGGTTTGAATTGTGCAGGTCCACTTATACGTGGATTTTTTTCAATAAATATATTGAAAAAATTTTTGGAGATTTGGGACGATTTGAAAAAACTTGCAGATGAACCATACAGCTTAGAAATATCAAAAAATTAAGAAAAAGGTATGTCATGAATGCCTAAACTATATGTAGATATTGGTTTATTCTTATATAGACATAAGGTGAGTAATATTTAATATAAAAATAATGTTATTTTCCTACTGTTTTATGACTTGGCTTTCAAAGAATTACATTAT
This sequence comes from Orcinus orca, assembly GCF_937001465.1. Lineage (NCBI taxonomy): Eukaryota > Metazoa > Chordata > Mammalia > Artiodactyla > Delphinidae > Orcinus > Orcinus orca. The sequence goes on along the minus strand of NC_064569.1, from coordinate 47,419,246 downwards.
TGTACAGTATGCGTGTATATCAGCCTATCATCACAGGTAAGTGGTTTTTTAAAAAAATGTAACAGTGTTTCCAATACTGTATTATGAATATGACTGCAACAACATAGCCATAAAAATTTTATAATATGCATTCAGTTGTGTATAGGTTAGGCTATGGTGAAGCAATCATATCAATTACACTAGGCTACCATCAAGCAATCATACTGCTGCTTCTTCATGATCAATGCATAAATATACTTGTAAATAAATATGAATTTCTTTTTCACAATATCTTTTCATTTTTGAAATCTGTTAGTAATACATATAACATCTACAGTGTTTTGTATAGTGTAAGACAAATGTTGATAGAGGTACTGACAGATGATTCATCTCGTAAACAAATGACGTAAACTTACAGTATCGATAGATACAGTCAGTACTATAAAGGTATTTTCTCTTTCTTATGACTTTCTTAATGCTTTCTTTTCTCTAGCTTACTTTATTATAAAAATACAGTATATAATACATATAGCATACAAAATATGGGTTATCAACTGTTTATGTCATCAGTAAGTCGACAGCAGGCTAGTAGTAGTTAAGTTTTAGGGAAGTCTGAATTTTAGACCATGCAAGGGGTCGGTGCCCCTAAACCTGTGTTCAAAGGTCAACTGTAATTAATAATTGATTTATTCAAATATGTAGCACAACAATGACTTTATTATAAGATAGTTTAATAGTTGTAGTAATTTCTGCTTAAATGGTAACTTAATTGTTAGAGCCTTTCTTTCACATTACTATGTAACTATATGTATGTATGTATATTTCTTAGTAGTGAACTGTCATTCATTTTAAACACAAAGAACACTAAATATTGCTTGCCTGACTTTGGGGAAAAAGAGCATTGCAAGGACATCTTCATCCATGAAATCCCTAATTATTCTGGTGTCTACTTTGTCAATATTCTTCGAAGGAAAACTAAAATAATTTCCTGCTAGATTCAAATGCAGGGGTGTAGAGCCTCTGAGGAATACCGATATGGCTAGAACTAAACTGGGATACTCTTAAGGATCCTCTTTTGTGTGTGTGTGTGTGTGTGTGGTACACAGGCCTCTCACTGTTGTGGCCTCTCCCGCTGCGGAGCACAGGCTCCGGACGCGCAGGCTCAGCGGCCATGGCTCACGGGCCCAGCCGCTCCGCGGCATGTGGGATCTTCCCGGACCGGGGCACGAACCCATGTCCCCTGCATCGGCAGGCGGACTCTCAACCACTGCGCCACCAGGGAAGCCCTTATGGGTCCTCTTGATGAAGATACAATAGTAATGATACACTAACTTACAGTCTGCTTTTGCTCGGCTTAACATTAAATGTGAAAACCATCTTTTTATTTTACTCTCTAAGCTTTCTTTAGACTTTACTATAGAGGTTCCAAATCCAAAATTCCAAACTAGAACTCTTTAATGATTACGGAACAAGACAGCAAGCCCTTTCTAGCATTTCTGCTGTGTATATCACTGACACCTCAAAACTAGTTGAGTCACAAATATAGCTTCATTCAAGCCTCTAAAATAAAATTTTCTTGGCTCCTGTATTTCTGATTATATTTAGTGACATCACTGTCCATTCAATCAAGCCAAAAAGCTAGACATCATCCTAAATTACTCCTTGTGTTTCGTATCTGACATCAAATTAATTACAAAGTACTGTCAATTCTAGTTCCTAAATATACTTTAAAACCATTTTCTTCTTCCATCCTTGTTCTGTTTTCTTACTTGAAGTCTGCACTGCCTATTACAAGACACAACTAGATGACCAGAGTGATCTTTCAAAAAGCTTATTATTGATCATGGTTTTTCTTCTTAAAACTGTTGTCTATCAGCTTCAGAATAAAGACTAAATACCTAAAAATGAGATATGGCCCATTCATCATGTTACCTGTCTTCAATTTCACAGTTTTCCACTTTGCTTTTTACATTCTTTCATGATCTATTATCTTCCTCTTATCCTTTGCTCTCTACTCAAGTTTCTACCCATGTTTTGCTCTTCCTTTAAGACTCAAACTCCACCATGTCTATGAGGGTCTGTCCTTGGAGCCTTGCTCTCCTGTTTCCAACCACTGACGCCATCTATTGTCAATTGTGGGAATAAATCCCACCACCTCTTGCCTTGAGTTCTTATTAAAACCATGCCTTAAAGTATACTTTCCTACCCAAATCTTGTTATCTCAAGTAGATGGTCATCTCCTTGAAGGACAAATGAATGCATTCTGCTTCTCTCTTTTCCTGTGGTACCAATCATAGAATAGTATACTTGATATGTGTTACTTGGGTTTATACTTGATAAGTGTTACTTGAGAGTTTAATTTTAGTCTAATATTGGTGTGTATTTAAATATATGGTAACCTCCATTACATAAAATTTATATTTTACTTACTCTGAAATAGTCCATGATAAATATATATTAAGAAGCAGCAGTTAAAAGAGCCAGTGGAAATTGCATGTTAAATTTATGTTTGAATATAATGCAAAACCAGAGGGCCACACAGTATTTCATTTAAAAATACCCTCATGGTTACCTATGAGAAGGCATGGTGATGTGCATGATATTTGAGAATGGTTACATGGAATTGGTAGACTTCTGACTTTATCCCACTTTATTGCAGACTTGTTCCTTTTTTTTTTTTTTTCATTTTAAAATGGTATATTTTCCTGTGTGGCATCAAGAAATAAAACCCACCATAAAGAGAACTCTTATTCCCCATGAGCTGATGTAAAGCAGCTTACTTCTAACGGCCGCAATGCATCATAAATTCAAAATGAATTAGTGGCCATTAAGCCACAGGCTCCCCATCATTTGTATTACAAATGATGCTTAGACATCAGGCATTACTGGAAACTCCTTTCATCTGAAGAATGAAATTGATATTCTTCAGTCAAAGCACATTAAAATGGTCCAATGAAATACACCGACTTCATGAAGGATATATAGCATGTTATGCTTGTGATGAGAATATTATTTAGGTTTCCTAGTAGCAAAAGCATTTCTTCCATTATAAAAACTATGTTTCTGAGGTAGAAGTTAAATATGTCTCAAATCAAAATGACTTTTCAGGAACCTAGCAGTGGTATACTACTTACATGTTAGCTGTTTGCCACCTAAATCGCAAAGCACACAGAGACCATTCAAAATATATTCATGAGCTATAAAAGACAATTTTGCTTTCACTTTTATATCATGTTTTAAACACTTTTCAAGATGATTTAATTATACAGGAAATGTATTGGGTTTTATTATTGGTGTCATAGAAAAGGAAACTTCCAGCTGAATTTTAAGAAACTAGAGAGTAATGCACGAATGTATGAATTTATAGCAATATATGAGGATTTTTAAAAATATGGTTATAAATCTCATGAAACAACTCTTCTTAATCTTGTCATAATTTTTCTTTCAAATATAACTTTTGAACAGTATCTAATTACATAAATAAAATAATTACAATAATCTAAACCATCAAAGTCTCCAAGTCCACATCACCAATTATAATCTTAAGGAAATTTTAGGAAGATCTGTGATTCTAACTAACCTGAATCTCTCAGATTACTGTGTGAATTCCCTCTATAGCCAGAAAGTCAGGTTTGAATTGAGACAACTGGCAGCATTTGCACATTTAGGGTGTAAAATTACCATTTAAATATGTTTGTTCACCTCCTAGATCCCTTCTTTTGTCTCCCTAGTGTGGCCAAAACCTCAGGGATATCTTTCATATACTAGTGAGAATAAACTGCATACTTCTTCAACAAAGACATTTAAAAAGTGATCTCTGGGATTTCCCTGGTGGCGCAGTGGTTAAGAATCCTCCTGCCAATGCAGGGGACATGAGTCTGATCCCTGGTCTGGGAAGATCCCACATGCCATGTGCCACAACTACTGAAGTTTGAGCTCCTAGAGCCCGGCTCTGCAACGAAGAGTATCCCTCGCTCTCCACAACTAGAGACAGCCCATGCACAGCAATGAAGACCCAACACAGCCAAAAATAAATAAATAAAATAAATAAAAATTTTTAAAAAGTGATCTCTTGGGCTTCCCTGGTGGCGCAGTGGTTGAGAGTCCGCCTGCCGATGCAGGGGACACGGGTTCGTGCCCCGGTCCGGGAAGATCCCACATGCCACGGAGCGGCTGGACCCGTGAGCCATGGCTGCTGAGCCTGCGCGTCCGGAGCCTGTGCTCTGCAGCGGGAGAGGCCACAACAGTGAGAGGCCCACATACCGCAAAAAAAAAAAAAAAAAAAAAAAGTGATCTCTTATGTCAACTCTTACAGAAATTAGCTCTTCATCCAACACCCTCTCTTTTGCAAGACAGATGCTGGCAAGAGTGGGTAAGAAGGCCTAGAGCTAACCAGTCTAGGAGGGTAACTGGCTCTCAGTTAAGCACTCAGTCACTTTAATGGAGTGAACGGTGATGAATCATAAAGGGAGGGGTCAGTATGGAATGTCAGTTCAACTTTTATGAAGTCCCTTAAAAAGCAGCAGAAAAATAAGAACCTTGGGTATTTGAGAAAATTAAGAAATAAAGGAAGGAGGAGGTTGAAACTCCCTGAGAAGGGCAGAAGTATGAAGACAAGCCAGTTAAAAGTCACACATTATACTTTAGTCATAGACGGTCCTCCTCCACCCTTTCATGTACCTGCTTTGGCTTATTTCCTTTAGAACCCATAAAGATACAAGAACCATTACGTTTCTGACATACAGACTCAAAAACGTAACATTTTAAAGTATACTACATGCTAATGAGGCTTTTCTCCAATATATGTATATTTGCATGGCAGCACCATTTCAGTGTATGAAGACCTTCACTCTTTTGTTTATTCCATTTGACTTCTCACAACAATCTGTAATGAATAAATATCACGGAAAATTGGATGAAGGCAGTCAAAAAATACAAACTTCTAGTTATAAGATAAATAAATACTAGGAATGTAATGTACAACATGATCAATATAATTAACATTGCTGTATGTTATAGATGAAAGTTGTTGAGAATAAATCCTAAGAGTTCTCATCACAAGGAAAAAAAATTTGTTTTTCTTTTTCTTTTATTTTGTATCTATATGAGATGATGGATGTTCACCAAACTTACTGTGGTATCATTTCATGAGGTGTGTCAGTCAAATCATTATGCTGTACACCTTAAACTTATACAGTGCTGTATGTCAATTATATCTCAATAAAACTGGAAAAAAATAAAAATAAATAAGTATCACTTGAAAAATCATTATTTTACAGTGGAAAAAACCAGATTCTCACATTGGCTCAAGGACTTGTCTGGAATCACAGCTCTCAAAGGTGGAGTTGAGGTTTGACCCTATGACTTTTACCTTAAGGTGAAATGTACAGTACTAGGAAATAGTATTTATTTATATTTTAGAAGAGCAGCACCCAGTCATTTTCAGAGCACTGTCTGGGTTGGGTGTGCATCACATGATCTCTGTGTAAAGAGCCAGGAACTGCATGCTAACCACAGTAGAGATGAATAGGTCAGGCTCAGAGTTTAGGTGCCTTGCGTGAGGGTCACATGGCTAACCAATAGTAAAGACTAGAATGTAGTCTTTTTATTTTAAGTCTAAAGTGCTTAGATAGCCAATGAACTCAAGGATTGGAAAAAGTAGAGATAAAAGTTAATGAGACATAGCTGGGACTCTTATCCTGCCGCCAAAGACTTCAAAGCACCGAGCTTGGGGCTACGAGGCTTGCTTTCCTACAACTAGTCCTGTGATCTTATGCCAGTCATTTAACCTTTTAAACTTCAGTTCTGTAACCTAGAAAATGATGATCATATCCTTCCCCAAACTCAAAAGTTGTTCAAAATTCAAATGAGGTAATGCATATTAAAGAATGTTAGAAATTTTAAAATGCTACACAAATATAAAATATCACTGCTTTCTGTCACTCAATTTAAGGTTTTCTGAAAAAGTCTTAATGGTAGCTTCTTCTTTGACTCAGTTTTGAACATATGTAAGAATAAAATATCTAAACATGTTTGAGCTTGAATATTTTGCATTTAACTTGTAGTATGCATTATTAACTATTTATTCTATAAAAGGAATTAGATTGGCCCCTCCATCACACCAAACAAAACAAAACAAGAAAAGACACTTGGCTTAAAGACATTTAGAACCTGTCCAGCAGAAATTTAATCAACTTATTTGTTTTAGATTACACTTTCATGATTATTTATTTTGTAGAGTGATAGATTTTCCTCCCCTTTTGTTTATGATCTATAAAGAAAGCTCTCTATGGGTCTTGGGCTCTATATAGGAAGGCTGGATGGATAAACACTGCTGTAGATAGCATAGGTGGTGAAGAGACTTCAGAGTTTGAAAGTTCCTTAGCTCTTTTAAGAGTCATATTTCAGTGGAATAGAAAAGTACTAAACCATTCCATTCTGAGAAGCATGTAGTTCAAGAGAGAGTTGCTGAGCATAAATATGCCACCTGGAATCTGAATACATCTCTTAATAAATTAGGAAAAGAAAAAGTAAAATATATGGACTTGTTCCAGATACTCAGGCAAAATGTTGTCTGAAATATGGCCATCAACCTAGTGCTCCTTAGCTAAGTCATTCTCTGTGTTTTTTGATGACTTCCTTGGTTTACTTAATAATACTGCTTTTTGCTTCACTAATATTTTACTCAGTTGCAACTACATAACAGTGAGTCTCATATATACTCACTTAATTCTCACACTTAAAATGTATTTATATACTAGCATAGGAAATAGAGAAAAATTTTAGAAACTCCAGCAGTTTATCATTTTAGGAGCTGTGTTTCCTGGTTATTTTTAATTTTAGGGAGCCCAGGGTTTTAGAGCAGATTTAAGAATATTTATGTGGATGGGACTAAAAGATTGAGTTCTTTTTGGTAGATGGTGCTCACAGAGATGTACCTAAGTAAGTGTTGCAGGATTTTTTCCTTTTGTATTAGGATCCCAAAGAACACTGACTACAGTAAGGAAATATGGTAGCAATAAGTGATGTGGACACCTGCAGGGTAAGCCTTCGATCATTCCTGGTAGATGTGGAGCTAACGGTTGAGAAGCTCTCTCCTGAAAATTAATCTAGATTCCCACAAGTAGTTGGGTCACAACTGACCTCTGTGTAGACACTGCAGTTTTTTAACAAATGTGAAAGCTTGAAGGCCACCAACTACAACAAAAGTAGATTCTCAATAATTCTCAATAATTTTAAAGAATGAATCTCTTTCCAGATCTACTTTTAACTTTTCTCACAGAAGCAGACAACTGGATAGCGCTACCTAGGTATCAAAGTCAGCTACAGTGTCAGCAAGCCTTATCGTGCTATTTGAAATCTGTGTTTAGCTTCTCCTGAACTATCATTCTGTTTTCAGATGCCTACTTTGATCCGGCTGAGTTTAAGTGACGAATAACAACTTGGTCTAAGTGAAAAATTAATGAAACAAATCTTTTTACAAGGTGAGGATTCATCCCTTTGTTACGTGACCACTTTAAAAACCATAAAGGCATCTGATTAATAAAACCTTCTAACTATAAAACTCTTCAACTTCACTAGGATGAAAAAAAAAAAGCTGGGCTTCCTGTAGAGAAAGGTGAGTCATAAAAGCATTAGTTTTCACAGATAATTAAAGAATTAAGGCTATAAAATTATAATCAAATGAAAGGAATGAAAATGTTGAATTAATAATGATATGGGAATTAGAAAAGTGACATTTAATAAAAAGAAACAAAAGAGACACAGAGAGAGTGAAGACACCATTTTTCCAGACAATAATTTTTCTTTTTTTGTCACAGAAGACTTACACAAAGAAGTCAGAAAGAGACGATGGGAAAAGGGAAGGAAATACTCACCTGACCTGCCTGGTAATCAACTATTATTATTGGTTATAATACCAATAGATACCCTCACCTCCTATGGGTTTTCTAAAATTGTGTAGCTTTTAATATTAAGCTCAAAATTAAGAAAAAATGACTTTAAGGGGAAAATTGGGTAATGATGAACTTAATTATCCAAACCACGCACGGGCATGATTAATGAGAATGCGTTAAGTATCCACTGATGATACGTATGGGGGCATGACTTTCACCCAACTTAATGGCGCCACTAACAATCTGAAGTGGAAAAGTACTTCACAATTTTTAATTTACAAAAATGAATTAGAAGGTAAAAGTTTAGACAAACTGGAAAAACAATCTCAGACAAATATCTAGGTAGGGCATGTACCTATTTGATATTTCCTTATTTCAGAAGTTGGTAACTTTTCAGAATTTCTAGGTTTCTACTTTCTTGTGTAATAGAAAAAGAAAAGTACACCACAATATCTAGAAGTGTGGGTCCCTTCAGGGGAAAATATGGCTGAATATCACCCCATAGGTCTCACAGCATGGCTGTCATAATCTAGAACATGGTTTGAGGATAGGTTCTGAGTCTTATAAACTCAAATTTTATTTTTGTCAGTAATCTAAGAGCATATTCATCACTTCTGGGCAAACTCATTTTGACTATTCACCATGCTAGTTCAAGACATCATCGTTTATTGGCAGACTGTTAAATGCTGCCAGCCATTAACACAGCCATCAGGGATATACCCTGTGTGTAGCGAAGAGGAGAATATGCGGCAGATGCCTCCATGTCACAAAACAAATATTTAGGAACAGAGAACTAGAATTGAGTGAGTGCCTGCACTCTTCTATCTGGTCCTAGTCCAATCTGCCAAATCCTTGTTCATTCTAATCACCTTAGAAGTGATCTTTCATAGCCCTGCCGTTCTATCAAATCTATCACCTGATACTCTATTTTCTACCTTTCTCCTGTGCACTATGGAGCTCCCATTTTTTGTCTGTTTGTTTTTTGTTGTTTTGGCTTTTTCGAGTGTCATGGCTGTTCCATTATAAAACTACTTCCCTTGCTGCCCTTTCAATTTCAAAACGTTTTATCTCCCACGGAAGTACTCAGGGCCAGGAGGCTGCATATTATGTTCTCCCTGTTTTCTATCAACATCTAAACTTCCTATCCAGCTTTTATAAATCTGTGCTTCTTTGAAGCTGTTTCCATCCAGTTATGGCAACTTCTCCAACCTCCTTTTTGCTGTTGTCTGTTGTCACCTGGGTCTCACCCACTCACTTTCATGGCTGGCTCCTGGCAAAGCGTCTATCTCTACCTCACTGCCGATCATCTTTCTTAGGAACATCAATATACGTGTAGCTTTGTAGTTTCTTGACCTTTTTATTTCCCCTGACCTTTTGACTTTCTTTCTCTTTTTTTGTCGAATTCTACCTCAATGATGCACTGAATGGTCATAAGTTGGAATTTGTCATCAACCAATACGGCACTACCTTCCCCCCACAATTCAAGTGTAAACATCCCCCTCACCAGCTTGAACCTTTCATTTCACTTGCTCTTACTCTCACTATTAACAATTTCTCAGTCTTATCAAGGTTTCCAATCCGTAGAGGCTATTGCTTCCCCCTCCAACCTCCAACATTTATCAAGTTCTCCTACACTTCTTTCCCTTGTAGATTTTAAATTGGATGGTTAATGCTTATAACAACTCCCTCAAAAGCATCCTTGACTCATTTACTCCTTCCTCCATAATGTTCATCTGGAAAATACCTAACTCAGCATGAACTCAGGCAGGTTCCCCTTCCCACACTTACACTAAAGACCTGAAAATTGGTTTAGAAAAATCATAAAACTGTCTTGACTGGTGCCTTTAAATTTCATGATCTCAAACTGCAAATGGAATCTCAACAGTGTCCCAGTGCTGCTATATACTTTTCTAATAATCCAGCTTTTCCACCCTCTGGGATTTCACACACCACTCCCTCTGTCCTCAAAGCACCTGTCCTCAAAGCACCTGTCCTCCCTCTTCGAGCACCCACCTCTCCACAGTCAGCCTATGGAGACCGGAGAAGTCATCACAGGGATTAACTCACCTTTCCATGTCTAAACACCAGACTCTACCTAAACATGCACTCATATTTCTTCTCAATACAACATTTATATCCACCTCATATTTTCAACAATCTTGCTAACAGAAGTGTAATACTCAGTATCAGTTGGCTAAAGTCCCTTCACCATTGGACAGTGTTTGGATAGATACTGACAAGTTTTGCCTCATGACCACTCCTTTTGAGTATCATTCTTACTTAGATGAATAAAAGGATTTAGAATGATTACCACTATAGCCTAGAGGTTCTTTCTTATTATTTAAGGTGACTTTGCATATCTCTATTCTGATCCATTTATGCATTGGTCATAAAATATAAATCTCTGGACAATCTTATTTCCAAATATTGTATCATACAAAGTTCCCAATTGTTTTTTTTTTCCAGAAATGTAAGTAATGATTACTGAGTGGTGAGTTTGGGGAGGAGTTGAATTGAGGGTACTCGGTCTTAAGATAAATAGAACAGAGCACAACCTGTACCATCACAGCCAGCTACACTGAGAGCCTGAAGATGGAGGATCCAAGGCTAGAAGTCAGGTTTCCTTGTGCCCAGTTCAGTATCCTTTTAATTTTCAATATTATTTACTAACTTGCTCACTATTAACAAAGTCATTAAAATCTAGTGGATCAGAAATTGGCCAATAAGATTTTAGACCATATAATTTGATATCAAGCTACTTAAAAGGCAGTGAGATTAGTGAGAAGAAACATAATTTCTGAAATCAGTATCCTCCTCTCTCTTCCTTTTTTTCTCTACCTTTTGTTTCCTTTCTATCTTTTAAACTGGAACATCTACTTAAAAGACGTATACTTACATTTGGTAGTATGGTGGGAGGGAGATGCAAGACGGAGGAAATATAGGGATATATGTATATGTATAGCTGATTCACTTTGTTATAAAGCAGAAACTAATACACCATTGTAAAGCAATTATACTCCAATAAAGGTGTTAAAAAAAAAGCCATATACTTAGTATGTCTATCAGTATATACCTAAAAACTTTAAATATTCTGTTTTCAAAACAGTTAAAAATATTGATTAAAAAACACAGTTGGACCAATTGAAAATAGCTATTCTTTATACTCCAAAGACCTTTCCCAAAGGAGTTTCAAGTTGCTTTTTTTTTTAACATCTTTATTGGAGTATAATTGCTTTACAATGGTGTGTTAGTTTTTGCTTTATAACAAAGTGAATCAGCTATACATATACATATATCCCCATATCTCTTCCCTCTTGCGTCTCCCTCTCTCAAGTTGCTTTTAGTTTAGACATGAATGCTGCTGGAATTCAGGGTACCATTCTGTAATCCATAGGTACAAGGCAACCCAAATTAGCCACATGTACTCATGCCTCACTATAACTGAGATAACTTTAAACATAGGGGAAAGATTAGATTGAGGTGAAAAATGCTTCTGAACTCTACCCTCTAACTAATGGTTTTGATCTCTTTCTCATAATCCAAACTCTACTGGCATGGTTTAGTCCACATTCCTTCTGTGGTCTGTTGAGACCATGCTAAACACAATGTGGCAATTTGAGTGACCTCTCTAAAAAGAAAGATGTTATGTTTTGAACAGTGCCAAGTAAACTGTCAACACTCAAAAAATAAAGTACAATAATAAGAACATGTAGGAGGCAGTTCAGGGAGAAACAAGTGAAATGTCTAAAAGGATGAGGGACTGATTTATGAGGGCTGATTAAGACAACAAAGAATGAATAGGTTGATCAAACAATACTAAGGAAGGTGACGGAATAACGGCTCATATTTTTTGAAAGAAAGGCTTAAACATATTGAAAACTAAAAGCATTTATTATTCACCAAGTAGGATAATAATAATAATCACTATATAGCTGACATTTCTTTAGCATAATTTTCAAAATACATCTGACATATCTCAGAGCAGAAATTATTTTAAATCCATAGACATTTTTTTTTGGTGGTGAAAATAATTTGACCGAGGGAAGTTATTTCTTGTGGAAGAAAGTTATTACATTTTTTTTTCATAGGAAAGGTGGAGATTGACCTCACAAGGAGAAGTAATCCTTAAAGAATGAAACATGGCATCACAGAAGCCTGGAAGTCAGAAGCAGATGTCCTCAGCCTACCACTGCCTCTGTCTGGATGGCTTTGGAAAACTCATAAATTTCTTAGTCTGTTTTCTTATCTGTAAAGTAAAGCAGCAGTAGAGTGAAGAAAACCTTCCTTCACTTTGTAAAGGTTTACGAATTTGTGTAATTATGATTCAAAGTGTGAAATGTTTCTTGGAATAATATTGAATTATATGGAGTTAGAAGTGGATTTTAGCTATTTAATATTTAGAGTTTAATGATAAACTATACAATAACATGACATTAACATAAACTCAACAACAACATTCTATTTAGTTATGAATATGATCAAAGAATTATTCCCTGTATCTCTGTGATTAAATATGGATGTGTTCTTGAGAAAAAGCATTTATTCAACAATATTTTTGGAGATATACTATTATCCTTTGGCCCTGGAATTTCAATAGCTATCATTTTTTAGGCAATTTGTTACATAGTAGGAAGTATACTACACTTTCCATAATTTAATTTACTAGTATTTTCATAAACTAAAAATGTTCTATTATCATCTTTATTTCACAGGTAAAAAACTTATATAGGACTTTCTGTCATTGTTTTACCCAAATGCAGAAATTCCACCTACATCTCAACTTTAAAGAAATTATCCCTAAAAAGCAAAAAGACCCTCCACCATCTCTTTAAATGGACTTTTAATAAAAATATTCTAATGACAATATTAACTGCTTATAATGATCCATATAATTTAATTACAGTCACATTTATGCCTTAAATTCCAATCCCATTTTATTCATTTTTATTTAGTTAGTTAGTTTTGCAACTCGACAATCATCTCAGATATAAGCACCCAACTAGTTCCAGGAAGTCTACTACAAATTCTGTCGTATAAAACACAACATATATTTACCTGGGAAGTAATACATCAGATTAGCAAGTTTCAATTATAATTCTCTTTTAATTGTTTATCATTGTTATAGAAGCCTGAAGACTAACCTCAAGAAAGAACTGAAATGTGATTTTTAAGCACATTGTCAATATTAATGTTATTATGCTTATTTAATAATAGTATTTTCTTCTCTCCTTATAGATGTATGTGCCTGAAAACTGATATTGAACTATGACAATAAGCTTAGCCTTCAGGGGAGACACCTGATATGTTCTTTGGCTGGTGTGAAAGGGGAAACAGCACCCTGCTTTACCAGGTTAACAGTACTCTTTCTTCCACTGTCACCTAATCCTCAGCGCTAGAATGAGATGGACACAAAAGCTGTATTGAGGATGTAAGAGAAGTTGCTCTGCACTTCCACGGCCTTTCAGGTGTTTCTGCTCTAAAATTTTCTTGGAAGATGTATACAAACTCTTATGAAGCTGATGAGATATCTATAATATTAAAGTCATATAGATGGATATTCTATGCCATAGACATTATTTATACATATATTCTTTATCGCCACAATTAAAATGTTCGTTGTCAGTTTTTGTAACCTGCATGCCTGTTTAGGAATTTGTAAAATATTCACTAACTATAAGCCAGAAATCCCTTTTGATGTACATAAAGAGAAAGGCAATGGACATTTTTAAAAAAGCAATGCGAGCAGGGGAACAACAGTTGAAAACAACTATTATTTTAGAACTTCGTAATAGAAAGTAGTTGAAGGATTTGCAGAATTTATGAGTATCTTCTGCTTACACTATGACCTCATAATAGCACACAAAGCCATACTATGCAATGCCTTGCACTCAAAAATCTCATGTTTCCATATTTTATGTTACAGAAGGAATTAATTTTGAATATGGTCTCTGTTACCATTATACTAAAATACCGATTCTTTCTAAACATTTCAAATCCTCTCTATCCTCCAGGAAGTCTCACTATTCCCCTTTATACCAACTATTCCTTTGACCATTAAGGTTGCCTTTTATGTTTTTTCTCTGTTCTCACAGCAGTTCATATTTCTGTCTTTAGAAGTATCCCACAGATTTAATAATTTTTACTTCTCTTTTGTCCTAACTGGATGAAACTCCTTGTCAGGGACCATGTCTTTTTCATTTTGGGACATCAATATATAGCATAATTCCTGGCACACAGAAGAGCTCAGTACATGTTTATTAAATGAAAGAAAAAAACATGAATGAAGAAATTTGGGTTCCGAGAATGTAAGTGACCCTGAATATCACACCATTATTGAGTACCATAGCCAGGAAGAGAACCCAGTTTTTCATGGCTTATTTTATGATTTTTACAATAATTTTGACAGTGATCCATTTGTTCATTCCTTCAAAATATTAAGCACCTACTACGTTCTAGGGCATATGTACCCACTGGGGATATAACAGTGAACAAAAGAGGGAAAATAATCCCTGCTCTCATGAGGATATTCCAGTGGGGGGTGTGTGTGTGTGAAAGTTTATCTTTTAAACATGCACTGTCCAATAGGATAGCCATTAGCCAACTGAGGCTTTTTAAATTTAAATTAATTAAAATAAAATACAATAAAAATTCAGTTCCTTTCTCAAACTAACTTCAAGTGTTCAGAAGCCACATGTGGCTAATAGATAACATACATTGGACAATCAGATTTAAAGGACATTTGTATCATCACAGAAAGCTTTCTAATAAAAAAACTAATTGTGACAAGTGCCACAGATGGGAAAAATAATGCAAGGACAGAGGACAGATCTGTGTGGATGTGATGTTGAAATTTTAGATAGGATAGCTCTAGATGGCCTCTCTGGGAAGGTGAATTTTGAGTAAAGACCTGAAAGAAGTGGAGGCATGGGGGTAGCCATACTATAAATGATATTCATCAGGGGAATGCAATTCCAGGTAAAGGGAAGAACAGGTACAAATCCCAGAGGTGAAAGCATGTCCCCATGGGGCTGGCATATCTTAGGAACAGCAGGTGGATCAGTGTAGCTGAGCAGAGTGAGCAAAAGGGAGAATGATGAGGTCAGGAAGGAACGAAGGAGAGGTGATATTCAGAGTGAGATGGGAAGCTTTGGAAGCTTAGGGTAGGTCTACAGAGAGGAGGGACAAGATCGGACTTAGGTTCCAACAGAATTTCACTGGCAGCTATATTCAGAAACAGGGACACCAAATCATAGGCTACAATAACAATCTGGACCACAAATAACCATGCCTTGGACCAGGTAATGGCAGCAGAGGCAGTGAGAGGTGATCAAATGTTGGATTTGTTTAGAAGGTAGAACCAAAAGGTGGGCTAAGTGGGATTAAGAAAAATAAATAAATAAACAGAAATCAAGGATGGCTCCAATCTTTTTGGCCTCATCAACAGGTTTGGGGAAGAATTTCAGGAGATCAATTTTAGATAACTTAAGTGAGAATGCCTATGAGGCTTTTGAGTGGAACTGTTGAAGAGATGCTTCATACATAGGTCTATAGGTCAGGAGAGACTGGGACTGGAGACATAAATTTGGGAGATTTGGGGGGCATCAATTTATAAATAATAGCACAAGTCATGAGAAAGTGTGAGTCACCTACACATCAAGTACATGTGGAAAAAGAAAAGATACAGGAGCTGACCTTTCCATGTTGAGAGTTTAAGGAAATACATACAAGAAATAAATACCGAGATGCCATTTGTGGCTAATGGCATCAAAAGAAAAAACACAAGTGTGGTCTTTTACAAGTAAAATTAAGAAATTTTAATAAAAGAGAACAATCACTACTATATCAAATGCTGCTGAAAGGTCCAGTATAATGAGGACTGAGAAATGACCACTAGACTGATAACATGGAAGCCACGATTGATCTCGAAAACAGCAATTTAAGAGGAGTGGTGGGGCCAAGAATCTGATTAGAATGGGGGCAAAGAGATGGGGAAGGGAGAAACTAGAGATAAAAATACAGCAACATTTTAAAGAAGTTTTGCTTAAAGAGAAGGAAAGAAATAGAGCGTGGTTGACAGAAAATATGGGTCTAGAGAATGTTTCTCATTTGTCTTGTTTCATTTCTTTCCCAAGTTGGAAGATGAAATATCATGTTTATGTGCTATGGGAGTGATCCTCTTGTAAAGACACTATTGTTAATGAAGGCGGGAGAAGAAAGAATTTCATCTGTAGTGATGAACAGGTGAGAGATAAAAGGTGAAGCACATGAGTAAAGGGGTTGGCCTTAGTTGGGATGCAGACAGTACAGGTGAGAAGGTAAAGTATACAGGCTCACATGTACACAGGTGGGAAAATGTGGTGTAAAGCACGTGACAGTTCTGATTACTTCAACTTTCCGAATGAAGTGAGAATCAAAGTTATCACTTGGGATAAAGAATGAAGGAGGAGGGCTTCCCTGGTGGCGTAGTGGTTGAGAGTCCGACTGCCGATGCAGGGGACACGGGTTCGTGCCCCGGTCCGGGAAGATCCCACATGCCACGGAGCGGCTGGGCCCGTGAGCCATGGCCGCTGAGCCTGCGCCTCCGGAGCCTGTGCTCCGCAATGGGAGAGGCCACAGCAGTGAGAGGCCTGTGTACCGCAAAAAAAAAAAAAAAAAAAATGAAGGAGGAGGGGGAAGGGATATATTAGGAGTTCGGGATTAACATATACACATTACAATATATAAAATAGATAACCAACAAGGAGCTGCTGTATAGCACTGAGAACTATACTGAATATTTTGTACTAACCTATAAGGGGAAAAAATAGACATATATGTATGTATAACTGAATTGCTTTGCTGTACACCTGAAACTAACATGACATTGTAAATCAACTATACTTCAATAAGAAAGTTTAAAGGAAAAGAATAAAGGAGGAGATGATAGTGGACTTGAAGAATGAGAAGTCAGTGAGAAATAGTCATCTCATGGATTGGGAGAGAGGCTGGGTTAGAGCAACAGAAAATAGAGTATGGTTACCAGGCAGCTTAAGGGCCTTCTTGAGATTACCGATCATCAATTAAGAGACAAGTACATCCTGCAGCATGTTTTTCCTCAGTTACATTGAGCTGTGAAGATGCAGGCACTGAGCAGGTGAAGAGGCAGCTGGTTTCATCAAGGTATGCAGGAAAATGGTAGGTAGGTAAACGAGAATGTATGCAAAGAAGTGATAATCACTGAATCTGCTATTTAGCTAAGTAAGGAGGGTGAAGATGGCATAAGGGGAGCACTGATAAGTGTGGCAGTATCAATACATAGATGGATAGTACCAGTGGGCTGAAGGATTACTAGAGTTGGGGTACTAGAGGAAATGGGCTGATAGAACCTAGTGTTGGAGAGTAAAATACAAGAAAATTGAGATTATGAAGGGTTTAAAAGTTACTGGTAATGACAAGTTTAAGGATGTGAACATCAGAGTTAGGTTCTCACTGGAGAGGGACTGAATGATGATGATGATTATGATGATGATGATATAGCTACTACTTCCAGCACTATCTTTTCTATTACAACAAAGTGTCCAGGTTGGAATCCATAACGTCCTCCCATTTTGTAGAGAAAGTACTAAAGCTTTGAGGGATAGATAACACGCTTCAGGAGATATTAGACACAGGACATTCCTAGGCCTATCTGACTTCAAAGTTATACTTTTCTCTCTCTGTTTTTTTAGTGACATAGGAAGTTCATACTACCATGTCTGGTCCTTTTCAATAATAGAACGATATATTTCTATTGGCATGAGAACTAATTATGCCTTCACAAGTCTGACCCTATTCTATTGCAAGAAAACATAGGCCAAATTCATGAACGTATGTTACAAGAAAAAAAAAGTGATGTAATTAGAAATTTTAGTCAACTATAAATATACAAATAACAATAAAGTAAGAAAATTCCAAACTAGGACAAATCTACTCTCCTTCCAATTTTGTATTCTTTTGACAGTGATGCCATAATGGATTTGACGGAATATATGGCCGTTGCATGTTACCCCAACCTGGAGAGCAGGAAAGAAAAGGATAAGGTTCTCATATCACTAAAACTGAAAAGTGAACAGAAATATGAGCATGAAAGTCAGAGAGACCAAGTTATGAGTCCCGTTTTCTTGAAAGATTACCATGCTATCTTATTCCCAGTAAATTCACAATTCAACAACCCCAATATGGGTGAATTGATAAGGAATATATGTTAAAGACCTTTGTTTTCATTTATATCTAGATCTACCATTCATGCATTCATCTAAAGTTTGATTCTGTTAAAATTTTGGTCTAATTCATTTTTTTATTGGGATCATAAATTCTATTGGCTTATCATTGTCATATTATAAAATTTCCCTTTTTCAGGCTGTCTTGGGCCCCACATTTCCTTCTCTCGCACCGCGATTCCAATATTGTGGAATTTAGTTACAACTATTCACACAATTCATACCCTTCAGGACTTCATATTGTTTTATTATCTCCCTTTTCAGGCTTGGTATTTCCCCCCTATAAAGACAAAATCTGATTTGTCTGTCTTGATAGAAGTGGTATTCTCTATTTCAAAAACAAATACAGGCTCACAAATATGTGTTTCTGATCCTTCTAGCTTCTCTGTTTTGAATTTTCTCTGGCTGCATTATGTTACCAAGTATGATGCTCACTTTGTGTGTCTAGTGTGTTAAAATCTGTTCAGACAATATGCAGCCATTCACAGCAAATGACGGCACACGACAACTTCTCTGCAATTGGGATGGACTTGGCACCGCACGCATCCCACATGTCCCTTGTTGTCTGTTTGTCCCAGACAACAAGGGACAAAGAAAAGTTTGTTCCAGACAACAAGGGACAAAGAAATTGAGAAACTTTAAAAAGTTTCTCAATCTCTAGATCCATGTCCACTCTGGAAGATGACAGAAATCTGCAACATTGAGAAAGAACTCTGTTTCAAAAACAGTTTCTTTAGCCCAGAAGTCAGATTAGCAACTGTTATTTCTGCCACATGGATTTCACAACTGTCATTTCCACAGCACATACCATTGCATCTTTCCACTAATGTCATAACAGCTTACAACCAATGAGATAAAATCTCAAATACTTTTACCTTACTCTGATATTTTTTTCTCCTAATTAATAGGACTAAAAGGTTGCTCTAAATGTTTTTGGTCTCTACATGATTCTTCTTCATCAACGTAAGTCATGGACCTGAACATTGTGTCACCTGGTAGACGTCTGGAAAAATTAAAAGAAACTCCAAATCACTAACACACACGTAATGTTTCTCCTTCCATTATCTGGATTTCACTCATGTTCTTATTCACAGATCCTTTTCGCTCATCATCTGAAGAGAACAGATGAATCCAAAGTAGATCCAAGTTCTATTTCTTGGGTTTTATTCCTATTCAGCTTTCCGGAAATGCACACTCATTGCTGGGGTGCTGAGAAAATATATAGGTTGCTTCCATTTACTCCTTCAGATGAATCTTTAATCCAATCACTGATTGCATGGGAGGTGAGGCCAAAGAAGAATGGCATGAATCAAAAACACGCTATGACCGTCAAACATTCCTAGGGAGTGCAGAGCACATCCTAAGGAGAACAGTGTAAGGCTAGAGAGCACTGCTTCCAAAATCTATCAGAGCTCCCACAGAAGCTGCCCAAAGCTTTCCACTTAATGCCCCCCTAGTGACTAGAAAGATTCTAAGTGTAATTATTATTACTTCAATAGCTTGAGAAATTTATATTCCTCTAGTAAGAACTTCAGTAAAATTGAGGGTGATAATCAATATGTATCACTGTAATCATAAACATTAACGTAAATTAGCCTTGTGATTGTGCAGGCTTATTGCATTCTTAAAAACAACAGATAAAACAATTATAATAAAAATGTTGGGTAACTCCAAATCTTTTCATACAGTACAAGAAACAGTAACTTTGTCACAGAAAGTCTAAAGGTACTGTCAATCCTCATTATCGTTGGGTTCCATATTTTTGAACCTGTGTACTCACTAAAATGTATTTGTAACCCCCAAATCAATGCTTGCAGTGTTTTCACTGTCATCCACAGAGATGTGCAGATTGGGGACAAACTGGAACCAGCAGCTACACATGTTCCCAGCTGAGGTCAAAGAAGGTGACACTCTGCCATCTTTTTCCAGCTCTCTTACTATAAACAAGTGTCTCCCTATTTAGTGCCACATTTTCCACACTTTTGTACTTTTTATTGGTGATTTTGATGTTTGAAATGGCCTTCAAGCATAGTGCTGAAGTGCTGGCTAGTGTTCTTAAGCACAAGAAGACTGTGATGTGCCTTACAGAGAAAATATATATGTTATATATTTTTCTTTCAGGCATGAGTTATAATACTGTTTGTCATGAGTTCCATGTTAATGAATCAATGATACATATTAAATAAGGTGTCTTTAAACAGAAACGCGCATAAAACAAAGTTATGTATTGATCGATTGATGAAACTGTGACCAGCGGATCGTAGGAACCTAACCCTGTATTTCTCTTAGGAGCGGGAGCTCAGTAATCAATACTTCAGTGTCCATGTCAATTTCATAGAACATAACTAACTAATTGGCATAATGAGAATCAACTGTATCTTAGCACTTTCGGATTATGAATATGTTCTTAAAATAGAACAAAAGCAGGAAGAGTACTCAGAGTTGTGATCTTGGTATCCTAGATGCCCATCTTCTGATCTCTTCTGTCTGTATGGACACAAAATATGTTGCCCAGGATCATTTCAGTGGACTTTTAGGCCATCAACCACACCTCTCTCCATCTTGCCCTCATGTATTAATCACATTCACCTCCTTTGCTATTAGAACTCTCTATAACTCTTCCCCTTTAGAGATTTCATTTATAATATTTCTTCTGCTTTGAATACTTCCCTTCCTTTGATTAGTGCTGTATCCTCACTCTCAAGTTCAGCTCAAGAAACATTTCCTGATCACAGCTTTGAGATCTGTTTCCTTTTTATATAGTTTCATGGCAACTACTATGTTTCTTTACTCATGTGTATCGTAACTGTTATTAGAGAAAGGTGAAAATATCTATTTCATATTCTGTAAGCATATCTGGTGTCTGATGGCTTGGTGTGGCTTTCCAGTGCCAAGCCACTACTTTGCACATGGTAGATGCTCAATGTACATCTGTAAGGTAAATGAATGAGTGAAATTATATAAGGTTTAGTCCCCAATTATGACACTGGATTACCTACATATCCCCACCTCTGTTGATCACAAACAAATACTGTGCATAATTGGTATTTCTGCCACAGTTGGGGATCTCATCTTAGGGTCAGATCCATGAATCACACATCTGCATATGTAATTCTAGCTGGCTGAGCAAATTCTTGCTCAAGGACAGCCATCTAGATTAATTGTTTAAAAATCTCTCTGGAATAGATCAATTACTCTGCCAAAGTCACTATTTTTGTAAGGAATAAAGAAAAAAGTATTCAAAGGGTATTTCCAATTTTCTAACATAATTTGTCAAACTTAAGTCACTCACAGCACACGAAAATATGAAATTTAATTTTCATAATGTCCTTTTAAAATAGTTAATTGAAAAAAAACTGTTGCATATTCCCAATCCTAATATATATATTGTTTGAGGGGGCAGAGAACGGCTCCTTCTTTTGAAAGAAACATTCATAGAAATAGTTTGCAAATTAACCAATATAGTTCAGGAAAGTGTTTCATGCTAGACCTCACTAGGACCTTTTAGAAATTTAACCCACATATATCTATCATAGATCTTTTCTAGTTAGTTAAAGAAGAAAGCATTCAACAAGGACATGAAAAGTAACTCACAGAATATGAGAGGATTAAAAAAAAACAAGCTTGGATGCTGCCATGACAAAATACAATGACTGGGTGGCTTAAACAACAGGAATTTATTTCTCACAGTTCTGGAGACTGGAAGCCCAAAGTCAAGGTACCAGCCAACTTGATTCCTGATGAGAGCTCTCCTCCTGGCTTGCAGACCAATTGCCTTCTTGCTGTGTCCTCAAATGGCCTTTCTTTGGTGTGTGGGCATGGAGAGAACGAGATCTATCTCTTCCTCTTCTTATAAGGCCACCAATCCTTCTGGAGTAGGACCTTACACTTATGACCTCATTTAACCTTAATTACCTCCTAAAAGCCCTATCTTCAAACAGCGATATTGAGGGTTAGGATTTCAACTATGGATTTGCGGAGAAGACGCAATTCAGCACAGCCTAAATCACACTATAAAATGGATTGCTCCAGAGAAGGCATACCAACTGCTGCCACCAATGACCACAGACCGTACCGCCTATACCACAAATCCCACTGACTCTCAACACTGACCCTATTTTTGTGTTGCTTTTGGATCATGGACTATCTGCAACCATCTCCTCTGAATGTGTTCTCTGGGGCATCTGTTTCTTCACATCAGTGGTTTCTGAATCAAACCTGGCCTTGCTACACTGGGTTAATGGGTCCTGGGTACTCTAGGTGAAAGGAATTCTATGAAAGTAAATTTCTGGCTTTTTACCTGGGGATGCAGG
Organism: Orcinus orca; assembly: GCF_937001465.1. Taxonomy (NCBI): domain Eukaryota; kingdom Metazoa; phylum Chordata; class Mammalia; order Artiodactyla; family Delphinidae; genus Orcinus; species Orcinus orca. The sequence goes on along the minus strand of NC_064569.1, from coordinate 47,396,821 downwards.
AAATCACGAAGCTGGGAATCCCCTATTTACAGGAAGGATTTTCAGAGATCTATGATGGCCCCAAAGAATGATCTATGTCCGTTTCACCACCTGAGTAGTAGGAGGCATAGGGGAGATGCCACAGCAAATGTGAGTGAAGTCCATAGTATTCTTTTAGAACTGATTATTGACCTATTTATTTCTTGCTTCACCCTCTGTTTCCAAACCTTATCGGCACAGGTTGCTCGAGTCAGATTTACTATCTTGCGTGAACCTGATCTGCAGTTTCATTCTATAATGGTTAATATCAAGATCAACACAGGAACACAGGAACAACTACCACGAATCAAATGCTAAAAATTCCTAAGCATGGAACTCAGTACTTTCTATACATTATAATCATTTATTCATGACAACGACCCTGACCAGTGGATACCATATGTACATATACAAACACTTCTTTCGTTTGCAATTTTACAGATGGGGAAACTGAGGATCCAGGGTCAAATGTGTGGCCCAAACAACGAAGTGGCCAAGTCCACATTTCATATCTGTTATCTTGGAGCTCATTATTTTAATGGCAATGTTCTTCTGCCTCTCTGTTCTGCTATTAAGCCATTAATAAACCCTCCGGAGATCCCAGGACTTTGCAGATCGAAGCTCCACTCAAGGGGCCAACTCTTGTCAGGTACAGTTGAGTCCTCCGGTTGGCTACTAAATATTATATTTCATTAGACAATCTGGTATAAGCATTTTGACATATACCTAGATAGCCACTTAGCTATAGAGAAATTATCTAATTGTAAAGTTACTCATGAGTGATTAGTAAAAGCAACACGTGGTTTTATTCTTGGGAAATCATATATTACTCTTTTTTTTTTTTTTTTTTTTGCGGTACACGGGCCTCTCACTGTTGTGGCCTCTCCCGTTGCGGAGCACAGGCTCCGGACGCGCAGGCTCAGTGGCCATGGCTCACGGGCCCAGCCGCTCCGTGGCATGTGGGATCTTCCCGGACCGGGGCACGAACCCGTGTCCCCTGCATCGGCAGGTGGACTCTCAACCACTGCGCCACCAGAGAAGCCCTATTACTCTATTTTTAAAAGGGTAGTGAGCAGTTATTGTTTTGTCTCTTCAAAAGCCTTCCTTCCTCTGGGAAGAGTGTCATCCTTCCTTTAGGGAACTGCTCCTTTCCTACACCAAATACAGAGTTCCACTCAGCCTGCCAATGTTAGCTCCTCATTCATCCACTGCCTGCAGGGGCAGATGAAAGGAGGCCAGACCCTAGCAGTCTTCCCTAGAATTTGTCTAAGTATAACTTAGGGAAGAGAGGCAATCTCTCTCATGTCAAATTTGAGACTGAAATATGAGATGGAGAAGCCGGTAATCATCTTCCTTGTGTCAGGGGGAGGATACCGAAGCAAATAGACAAGGCTACCCCACGAGAAGCAGCAGAGGGGAGAGAACAATGTGATGGACAGATGGAAATCATCTGTGCTAGTCGACCTGGAAGACTCTGGTACCCAAGTCCCTCCTCTGACCTGTATGCAGGAATGTTTTCTCTTTAGACCTTAGGGGGTTTGAATAAGGGTTCTGTCATTTGCAACCAAAACACATCTGCATAAAATATGTAATGAGAAAATAGTGTATTTTAGAGAAATTTTAAGCCAAAAATCAGGAAAGATATTCTTATTCTTGCCAGGCCATAAATTAGTAAGTAGGTTCTTTTCGTAAGTCCGTAAGTAAAATGTTCACTGTCTAAAGCACACATATCAAAAGGGATTTCAGTAAAGTTTCTTAAATTTTCTCTGTTGAAAATAACCTTTAGTAATAACCCAATAGTATGTGGACTGGATCAGCAGCCTTCTGTAGCGAAAGTATTTCCTTGAATAGTCTCAAAGTCCTAAACATACCTGGGATCTGCCCTTGATTCCTGCCTCCTCCATCCCTGCCTTGAGAGGGACAAAGAAAGTTCTGTGGGCATTATTTGATCCCTATTTCTGTGCCTTGAAGTGCCTGCCTCTCACTTGTATTCCCATGAAAAATGGCAATGGGATTTCCACTTACGACTCCTTTTCTATTTGAGATACTGAAGGCTTCCTCTTCTCTAACAGAGATCTGAAAAAGTAGCATATGTACAAACCTTCTCATGACATAATATAAGCTCAATGACTAAGGACATCCCATCGTCTGTTCTAGTCCTTACTTAAAATTTACATAATTTATACTGTGGTTACACAACAATCGAAGCCTTCATGTTTGTACTGATCAGTATAATCTAGGTTTTATTCCACATAAGAAAACTGCAGAAGCTTAATAAAAAGTTCTTTCTTACTCATTCAAAGTATAAAGTGGACCAAGGATCTTTCCCTTGTAGCCACATCATATGAAATAAGGCTGTGGGGAAAAAGGAAAAGGAAGATCCATGCCAGCTGGAACTGCCTTGTCCAGGTGTCCAGGGATGACAAACATCCTTCCACTCACATTTCATTGGTCAGAACTAGTCACTTGGGGACTTTGCTGGTGGTCCAGTGGTAAGGAATCCACCTTCCAGTGCAGGGGATGCAGGTTCTATCCCTGGTCAGGGAACTAAGATCCTACCTGCCACGGAGCAACTAAGCCCACGTGCCTCAACTAGACAGCCCGTGTGCCACAAATTACAGAGCCCATGCGCTCTGGAAACTGTGCACCACAACTACAGAGCCCACGCTCCACAACTAGAGAGAAAACCTGCAGGCCAGAACTAGAGAGAAGCCTGTGTGCCGTAATGAAGAGCCCTTCCGCCGCAACGAAAGATCCCGCATGCCACAGTGAAGATCCTGCATGCCGCAACTAAGACCCAATGCAGCCAAAAATAAAATTTAAAAATAAATAAATAAATAAAAGGGAAGATGGGAAATATTCAAGAGCACATGGAAATTTGGTGAGCAAAATGGTTTCTGCCACACTGGACCGTATTTCCTAGGAAAACCTTAGCAATATCTACATTAGTGGATGAAAAAATAACCCACCATGGTGTAGGTATAAGAAGAACACAGCCTGCTCGCACAGGGCTGTCCAAGTGTACCTGGTACTTTGGGTACGCTGGGTTTTGTAAAGCTAAGCTGAAAGTCCTAGGTATCTTAATTGCAAGGTTAGAATGAACTTCTTTTCTATCTTAATTGCTGCTAAGATACAACACCATATGACTTATTTTCATAGTCTCCTTCATTCTGCAAACATATTTAGAGCACAGAGCAAAATAATATAGTGAGCTTATTTAGACTTTAAAAAGAATAGAAAAATACACATTATATACTATGGCCCCCAACCTCCTATGACTAAAACCTTTTGCTTGTTGGCCTCCAGTCAAATAAGCTCAGTGGTCTGATGCTTGGTCCCTTGGGTATAGTAGTCCATCATAAAACCATCACCCTTCCTTTAGCACAATTGGCAGGTACTGCTCACGTAAGACAGAAGAGTAAGTTGCCATGGAGATAAAGCCAACTCTCCACTTTAGAATGGCTGATTCTTCCAAGTCATAACAGATATTACCAGAAAAATAACATGAGGTACTCACAGAGACTGGCAGCACCAAATCTGTGTTCTGTCATTGCGTAGCTAACCATATTCACATTATCTTTTGGTATAGTAACAAAGACACACATTGCACTAAAAGATAATCCAACATAATCACTGTTTACAAAATAAATCCTTATATCTGTCTAAACAATGTGGAAACTTTAAATCGTAATATGTTTTCTACCTCTAATTAGTGCTTTATTAATGGGGTGACCACTCTCCTTGACCTATTTGCTGAAATTCGTTAGCGCTCCAGGAGACCATACGGATAGCCAGATGGGGTACTGTAATTTAATGCCATTATTCTAAGGATGAAATAAAGGGTAAACATAATTTGCATTCTTTTCCATCCTTCCTGCATGCCTTTTATTAGTTTCATTTTTAATTCAGACATAAGAAGGGAAAATAATACCTTGCTACCAAGGCCCAAATGCCAACTAATTATTACAAGAGACTCCGGCCCTGACATCACAGGCCAAGCCTCTGAACATATTCTGTCTTACCCAGTGACCCCACCATGGTGATTAATAGGTTGAGTGCTAAGCCCTAATGAGTGTCAGATCTTAGATGTTCTCTAGGCTAATGTAATTAGCACTATGTTGAGCACAATATTTCAGTTACTTGGTAGAGAGACTCATTATACTTCATAGTAAACTATATGCCTTTTTGCTTTACATCTTTGAATTTATTTCATAATCATCAGCCTAAAAGGCCTCTATAAGTAGAGATTTTTCAAATATTAGAGAAAATTTTAAATACAATATTTTTAAATCAAATATTGATTTGCTCTTACAACAGTTCAGAGATACTTGTTGAAATGTAAGTTTCTGGACTCTACCAACAGAAATTCGGATAAAAAAGGGTTTGGGATAAGACCCAGAACTATGCATTTTTAATAACAGACCGATGATTCAGAAGCAGAAAATCTGTGGACCATACTTGGAAAAGCACTGCCACTTTAGTAACAGGACCAAGGTCGGTGTCTTAGATTAATTGAGCCTATCAGACTTTTTGTTTTAAATAGTTACTATGTTTCTGAAAAAAATTATCTGCACCCACATAAGGGGAATTGATTTCATAATGAGATTACAGTTTTAAATGTACCAATATTTCTTGTTAGAAAAATTAAAAACTAATTATCAACGTAAGACATGGATGTTATTTCCAACAAACCATGTAAGTGTATGAGTTCTCCATGCAACAGTGGACATGGCAGGTAGTAACAGTTCTATCCAGCAGGCAATGGACCTGGAATTACTTTTCTACTTTTTTTTTTTTTTTTTTTGCGGTACGCGGGCCTTTAACTGTTGTGGCCCCTCCCATTGCGGAACACAGGCTCCGGACGCGCAGGCTCAGCGGCCATGGCTCACGGGCCCAGCCGCTCTGCGGTATGTGGGACCTTCCCAGACCGGGGCACGAACCCGTGTCCCCTGCATCGGCAGGCTGACTCGCAACCACTGCGCCACCAGGGAAGCCCTACTTTTCTACTTTTAAGGGAAAGACCAAAGGGTACGTGAATTTCTGATGACTCTTCTCCATAGCAGAGATGATGTACAAAATGTCTCAGGTCTAATGAGTAAGGACTCTAAGCACTTTTTCCAACTACTTACTCAGAACTCACCTAGATATTATCATCTTCAATCACTACGTACTAAGTATTGTCATGTGTCTAGCATTGCTTTCTTAAAACAACTAGATACGAAATCCCCGTGGATCTTTAATTTACACCTATTTTATTCATCTATTACCCTAAACATTTTAAGGCAGTTTTTTCTAAATTGCTATTTTACCAAACTAAAGTTTTCTTGATGAACTTCAAAAAACTTCTCTTTTGTGTTTTTTAACATTTATATTGTATGTATTAAAAATGGGAAAATCAGAGCACAAATAAAAACAGTTATTTAATGATAAATATATATTTACTTACTTATAATTTGGCATTGAGATTTATTGGTTTGAGAAAAGTAATTACGTTGTTCTTCATTCTAAGCCTCCTTTTAGAGCCAGCTTGGGACTGGAAGAATGTCATATGACCAGCGTACAGTATCTACTGTTTCTACAGTCATCAGAGATAACACAGGTACAACCTTTAAAGCAACTGTCTAGTGGAGAATCTCAGAAAGTGTTTTAAAAGCAAAGGTTTTCACTGACATATCCAAATAGCACTTTAAAGTTACCTTTTGGTACTGGAACAGAAATGCATCAATTTAACCTAACCAAAAAGGTAATGGGGACATACATGGATTAATGTAAAATCACTGACATACAGAAAGTAGAAAATACCCACTAACACACACACACACACACACACACACACACACACACACGCAGGATTATTTGGGGATCAAATTTTTACCTTGGTAGTACAATAAAAAGATAATACCCTAAAGAATAATTATTATGTCACTAAACAAATGACCTTGGTGGGGCAGTACCTAAATCAGGTTTGTGGAAGGCCTTGCACAGACCTGGCTCTGCCACTTACTTTATGGAGGTAAGAGAAAGGCCAAAGAGCAGAGTGATTACACGTGTGGGGTCTCCATTTCTATCTGCCTCTAATGAGCTGCTTGACCTGGGAAAAGTACTTTATCTTTCTATCTCCTTGGCTATATAATGGAAAGAAGTAATTCTTATTTCACAGAATGTTAAAAGAATCAGGTCATATGACACATAGCAAGTATTTAGAGAGGCCTTAACTGAAAGTAAATATGAACATGTGTTGGATATTACTCCTAACGGTATATCCCCATCACTATGAACCATATTATCCTCACCTGTAAAGTAAGACATTGAAAGATGATTTGTATAATTTCTTTAAGTGCTTATATTCCGAGTGTATATCTGTATCTTAAAGTCAAATATCCAGCTGAAAATGAAAACCCTAAAAATCTAAAATGAAAACCCTAAAATCTAAATATTTTAAGTGGTGACTAAAAGAAAACTGTAGACAGTCTGGTCTGCTGTAAGGATTGATTTCAAGCAGATAGGTGACATAGCAATGAACTAATAATTCCAATAATTTTTAACAGAAGTGATACGGTACTTGTTTATTCATTATTCCTTATGAATCATACCCTCATTTGAACATGGAATGTAACAAGATAATCGTCAGGCAACCATTTAAATTAAAAAATGTCATATTTAGTAAGTACTACAGAGATAAGGAATTATTTTATTCACACGAACTTGAATGGATCCAGAACGTACATGATAACACTCTATTTTGCAACTTAAAGTGAATTACTTTCTAGGCTTATAGATTGTCAGCAACTTGAGTTTCATTCAGAAAAAAGCAACTGTAGCAATATTAGGAAATGATACTACCATTATAGTATAGACTCTATTCCAAATTAAATGGAAAGGTACCACCCTTGAAAATTCCATAATTTAATAAATCTTAGTTTGTGCAAAGACATCCTCATTCAAATAAATACTCTAGTAAGACTCAGAATAAAGTGAATAGTTTAAGATGTTGAATTACTAAAATCACTAAAACTTCAGTCCTAATTATACTTCTGGTTCGTTTTAAGTGAGGATAATATGAAAACAGGGCTTTAATGTACCAAGGCACTACATGTAAAATACTGTGGCATGGAGCAATTGCTTTCTTAAACCAGAATTGTATTTAGTCCAAAGAACCTTACCTCCTGCGTACATAACAGCTAGCATAGTGGATGATATCCATGCTATTTCACTGTAGGTAGTGTTGAATATTAGCTGAATTTCTTTGAAGAAAACTGTGACAGCTTTGGGAAATGCATATGAAAATCCAATGGAGATAAAAGCTGCTCCAACCACTACCCAGCCCCATCCTCCATCAGGAGGTGGATGCGGCGGTGGGGAGCCTGCTGGGGGTGGCATTTCCACTCCTCTATTTGGAATTCAAGTAACCTGCATTAAAAAAATGAAATAACAGTTTAAGCCATATTTCCATTTTCATAAATCACTCTTGGTAGTTATCAAAATAATATTATTATTATATTTTTATTCTATTAACTACAACTATGTAATTTTTTCATAAATATTTTTAATACTCTGGTACTCAGAAAGTTATCAGAAAATTAACCAAAAAATTGGAGTGAGGTATGTAACTTTCTTATGGGTTAAAAATTGAAAGCATTTTGTTTATGGAAACAACAATTACTCAAAGAAACGTTAAGAATTCAGATTATACTAAAGTACCAACCAAAAAACAAAAGCTATCTCAGTCTGATTTCTAAGATAAATGAAGCTGTCATCACTTAGAATAATTTCTTAATCCGAAACATTTAAGATTTTCTATACAAAGGTTAAGAAGACCTTACATTATATCTGATGAATTTCACAGAATTAAATAGTAAGCATATTTTAGAATTTTTCCACTTAAAAAAAAATTATTTATGTATTTATTTTTGGCTGCGTAGGGTCTTTGTTGCTGCGCGCGGGCTTTCTCTAGTTGTGGTGGGTGGGGGCTACTCTTCGTTGCGGTGCGCAGGCTTCTCATTGCGGTGGCTTCTCCTGTTGTGGAGCGTGGGCTCTAGGGGCGCGGACTTCAGTAGTTGTGGCACGTGGGCTCAGTAGTTGTCGCTCGTGGGCTCTAGAGCTCAGGCTCAGTAGTTGTGGCGCACGGGCTTAGTTGCTCCGCAGCATGTGGGATCTTCCCGGACCAGGGCTCAAACCCGTGTCCCCTGTATTGGCAGGAGGATTCTTAACCACTGAGCCACGAGGGAAGTCCTCCACTTTTAATAATTGACAATACTTAAAGACATTTTAGCATAGATCTATTTTCTAAAATTATAGGATTAGAAATTGTGTGATTCTAATGAATTAATTTTAATGCACTTCCAAAACTGGTGATACCTATCATTTTATGAATGATACATTTTACGAATTCTTCATAGCAATGATACGCTCCCAATCAAATGGATGGTATGTTATTTTTATTCAAAGAAAAGGACTTTCTTTTTGGATATGCCTAGGAACACTTAACTGCTAGCTTTATGGTACAGAGCACCCACTCTCTTGTGGAAGAAATGATCACAAATAGCTTAATACAACTGAAATTAAATTTAAAAAATCTTGGTTCCCTAACATCAATGTTCCTTTGTAGAGCGATGCTGCTTGCTTGGTCTTTAGCTGTAATCGCCAATATTTCTCAGCATCTTCCTTTTACTACTCTCATTCCATTTGTGAATATTTTTCAATTGGAATGTAGAGGAAAAAGGAAACGCTTGTCTGTTTGGTAAGACAATATAGAAAATAAGCAAATAAAAGCTAAATTTGCCACTAATTCAGGAAACCTACCAAAAAACTAAACAGGTATCTATGAACAGACAGAGAGGTTTAATTTTTGTTTGATGTCAAACTGTATCTAAGATATTTTTGGTGATCTTCTATACGCACCTTCCATATTTTGAGTGAAAACATTCTTTAAAGTTTTCTAATTTGTCCATAGTTCTACCCAAGGACTTTGCCTTCAGAAACTCATATAGGCAAAATGATAAAAATGAAACTTAAAATAGGTAGAGCACCGTTTCCCTAGAATAAATACTATGATGATGAGTATTAGAATGGAAGTAACAATGCAGACAACTATTACCTTCACTCTTTTTCTGAATGTTAATTTTGGCAAATATACTTAAGCCTTTTTAACATAATATTTTACAGTATTTCATAGATGGAGGGAAATCGATATAATCTGCAATTAACAGATAACAGGGCTGAAGATTAATATGCTTATTTTACATTATGTGAGTCAGACATATCTGCAAGGAAGTTCTGAGACATTCAGCTTTAATCACATTTTTTTTCTTGAGGTTTTTTCAGCTCTATTGAGGTAAAATTGACAAATAAAAGTATAATATATTTAATGTGTAACATGATTTGATATACATATACATTATGAAAGGATTCCCACAATCAAATTAATCAATACATCTATCACCCCATATATTTACTTTTTTTGGTATGAACAATTTATATTCTACTTTCTTCGCAAACCTCAATTATACAGTACAATATTATCAACTATAGATACCATATTACACATTAGATCCTGAGAACTTATTCATCTTATAACTGAAAGTTTGTACACTTTTACCATCCTCTCTCCATCTCTACAGTGTTATTATGTAGAATTTGTCTGTCTCTGTCTGGCTTATTTCACTTAGCATAATGCCCTCCAGTTTCATCCATGTTGTCCCAAATGGCAGGATTTCATCATTTTTTAAAGCTGAATAATATTTCGCTGTGTGTGTGTGTGTGTGTGTGTATACATTTCTTTATCCATTCATCTGTCAATGGACACTTAGTTTGTTTCCATATCTTGGCTACCATGAGTAATGCTTCAGTGAACATGGGAATACAGATATCTCTTCGAGATAATGATTCCCTTTCCTTTGTATATGTACCCAGAAGTAGAACTGCTCAATCATATGGTAGTTCTATTTTTAATTTTTTGAAGAACCTCCAAACTTTTTTCCATAGAGGCTGAAACAGTTTACACTCCCACCAACAGCATAAAAGCTTCTGTTTTCTCTACATTCTTGCCAGTATTTGCTATTGCTTGTCTTTTTGATAATAGCCATTCTAACAGGTATGAGGTAATATCTCATTTTGGTTTTGACTTTCATTTCCCTAATGATTAGTGACGTTAAGCACCTTTTTATGTACCTGTTGGCCTTTTATATATCTCGTTTAGAAAAATATCTATTCAGGTCCTTTGCCCATTTTAAAATTGGGTTATTTGTGTTTTTTGCTATTGAGTTGTATGAGTTCCTTGTATATTTTAGATATTAACCTCTTATTGGATATGTGGTTTACATGTATTTTTTTCCATTTCATAGGCTGCCTTTTCATTTTGTGGACAATTTGCCGTGCAGAAAGCTTTTAGTTTAGCTTTCATTTAGTAGTCTCACTTGTTTATTTTTGCATTTGTTGCCTTTGCTTTTTGATGTTAAATCCAAAAAAATCATCACCAAGGCCAATGTCAAGGAGCTTACCCCCTATATTTTCTTCTAGGAATTTTATGGTTTCAGGTCGTGTTCAAGTCTTTAATCCATTTTGAGTTGATTATTGTGTATAGTGTAAGATGGGGGTTCAGTTTCATTCTTTTGCATGTGGATATCCAATTTTTCCAGCACCATTTATTTAAGACACTGTCTTTTCCCCATTGTATATTCTTGGCACCTTTGTCAAAAATTAATTGACAAAATACATGGATTTATTTCTTGGCTTTCTATCCTGTTTCACTGATCTATATGTCTGTTTTTATTAGTTTGGTATTAGAGTTAGAAATCAAGGAGTGTGATACCTCCAGCTGTTCTTTCTCAAGATTGGTTGGCTATTCGGGGCCTTCTGTGGCTCCATATGAACTTTAGGATTGATTGTTCTATTTCTGCAAAAAATGTCATTGGAATTTTGATAAGGATTGCATTGAATCTGTAGATTGCTTTGGGTAGTATGAACATTTTAACAATATTAATTCTTCCAATTAGTGAGCACGGAATATCCTTCCATTTATTTCTGTCTTCAATTTCTTTCATCAGTGTTATAATTTTCAGTGTATAGATCTTTCACCTATTTGGTTAAATGTAGTCTTAAGTATTTTATTCTTTCTGATGCTATTGTAAATGAAATTGTTATCTTAATTTCTCTCTCCAATAATTCATTGTTAGTGCTTAGAAACACAATTGATTTTTAAATATTGGTTTTGTATCCTGCAACTTTACTGAATTTGTCGATTAGTTCTAACAGTTTTTTGGTGGAGTCTTTAGGGTTTTCTATAATATAAGGTCAAGTCATCTGCAAACAGACAATTTTACTTCTTCCATTTAAATTTGGATGTTGATTTCTTTTTCTTGCCTAATTGCTCTGACTAGGATTTCGAGTACTTAATCACCATTTGTTTGTCCCGATCTCGTTAACTGATACTTATAGTTCTGGATTTTCCTTCCAGTTTAATGCTGAACCAAGGAATGGAATAATCCTCGCGTAGGTTGTTGGCATATCTATCGGCTTTTTCTATTGCCTTCTTTTATTTCTCCTTTTGGATAATTGTGGTAAAGGTTCTATTCTATTTTTGAATTAGATCAACAATTACATTTTATTTTATTCTATTCACTTTATAACATTGATATAAAGTAAGAATCAGCAAACATTTCCTGTAATGGGTGAGATAATAAATATTTTATGCTCTGCAGGCTGTATGGTCTCTCTCATAACTACTTATCTTAATAGTTTTAGTGCAAAAGCAGCCACAGACAATACTATAAAAAAATGGGTGTGGATGTTCTAATAAACTTTTATTTACAAATTAGACCAAGGTTTATTGTTTGCTGATCCCTGTAATAGAATACCATTAGAAAACCAAGAAAAGAAAGAAATTGTACATAATCACACTAACCTTACACAATATTATTAGTAATTTTGCATATCTCTTTTCATTATTTTTCTAGATTCCTATATTTCTGATGAATTTAAATAATATTATAATCATATAGATCATACAGATCTAATTGTATATACTGCTTTTTCATTATTATTTTTTATTATTTGTCTTTAAGTTCTTTTTCTTGTTTTGATTAGGTAAGTGGCGCGTTCCAATTTTTACAAAATATGGAAAATGCAAAAGTATAAACCAGAATAAAATACTATAAAATAAAGTCTTCAATTGCCACCATGATTTACAGAGAAGGTATCTTCTCCCTCCCGTTTTTTCTTTTTATATCCATTTACATCTGTTTTTATACCCATACATTTAGAAGTGCTGTTTGGAAAGCCACCTCAAATTATTGTTTCAGAAGTTGGGGTAGAAGTGACAAAGGCATCTACCTTTTTATTAGGGACTGTGAATAGAAATGTTTTATAATTTAAAAAGTTTTAAATGGTAGAGGCAAGGCAAATCCATTTTATTTTTCCAAGAAGATACAATAAAAGCATGATAACAAGTCACTTCTCTCTGACTACATACACACAGACAATATGGCTCTAGATATAGTGACATTAATTAGATGGAATAGTTTCAAAAGTTCAAATTGCTTGTCTCTTACCTTACTGATTTAAATGTATTATAATCGAATTAACCTATAACCTAATCTATAGGTATACAAAAATGAATAAAGGGATCTCTGACTCAAATATTGAGTACTCTTGCTAAGTGCTTATTAAATATTTATTTGCTCAGTTAAATTTCCACAAAAGCCCTATAAGATGCTGTACCTATCTTTCAAATAAGACTAAAGCTCAGGAAATATTAGAAACTAGACCCAAGTAAAACAATAATGTCAGGGACTGGATTTCACTAATCACTGCTGACTCTTAAAATTACATAAATAGAATTAGAAATAATACTCTTGGTTAATGTATTTAGAAGAGGAAACAAGCAAAAATAAAAAACTAGGTATTTTTTATTATGTCTTCTCTGCATGTCTAAAATATTCTTATGGGTCAAAAGAGTCAAAGACGATTTTCAAGACTGTAAGAAAATAACTTGAAAAATTCTCTCCATGGATACATTTGTATGTTAGAAACCTACCCAAAATGTCAGGAAAACTATAGCATTAAGGTCAAATGAGAAGCTTTCACCACAGACAAATAATCACACAGTGTACATCCTATTCAAAAATGGACACATCACAGCAGGGACCTTCTGTAAGCTCATTAATATTCTACAGATGCCAACTGTTCAGATCGATCCAAAACACCGTACCTTGTCAAAGAATGATTTTGAAAAGATTTGAATGTCTTCAGAATGTTTATGGTCTGCTTTTGTAATCATTTTTGCTTTATTGGAAACAATAAAAATTTGTCTATCTATCTATCTATCATCTATCTATGTAATTTGGTTTCTCTTTGGTCATCAGTTAATCCAACATGATGGATTTACAGCATATGAGCACTGGAAATAGCATTTTTTTTTTTTTTGCGGTACGTGGGCCTCTCACTGTTGTGGCCTCTTCCATTGCGGAGCACAGGCTCCGGATGCGCAGGCTCAGCGGCCATGGCTCACAGGCCCAGCCGCTCCACGGCATGAGGGATCTTCCCAGAACGGGGCACGAACCCGTGTTCCCTGCATCGGCAGGCAGACTCTCAACCACTGCGCCACCAGGGAAGCCCAGAAATAGCATCTTTTAAAAAGTATAATACTTAAGGAAGACAGAGGAGGAAAGAGACAGATTGTAAGTATTGGCTAAACCAGCTGAAAATAGCACTCGGTCTTTGAAAGTTGTCTAAATAATCTGAATTTATGTATTATTGAATTTTGTTACTATATTTTTAAAGTAGACAAATTTCTTATTGTGTGGAAATCAAATAAATCTAGGATAATACTAAAGAAATACCAAATGGCACTTGTAAGGGGTAAACTACTTTTTGTTGTGTTATCAGAGTATAAAAACTATCATGAGGTTTAAAGTCCTCATTCTGCGATTTTCCTGCTTGCATAAAGGAATCTAAAACATCTTTCATTATTAATTTATGATTTTAAACTATTGTACCTTTTATCACCTCTATATTCTGGAGTAAACACTTAGAAATACAACTGGATGATTTATTTTTCAGCCATTTCACAAATCATAAATAACATTTCTAAATAATCTTAAATCCATTATTTTAAAATCATTATATCAATATAAATATTGAAGTTTACTAATATTCAAATCATGTTATTAATATTGAAATTTACTAATGATCTAGGTTAATGTTGGGATTTCCATTTTATAGACAGAAATCTATGCTCATAGAAAAGTGAAGTGGCCTTTAAAAAAGCATTATATGATGGAGTTATTTTTTCCTCAATACTTTGTTTTCTGTATTATTTTTTCATAGTTCACCAGTTTATCTCAGTATATGATCTTTTATACTCTTTCTTCAGCATATTTACTTGATTTTAATTATAATTGCATCCCCCTGGTTGCAAGTCACCACTCAGATACCTCTTCACTTCCTTATCTCCAGCTGTCTTGTTTCTTCCATTTAAATTGACATCTTACAATCTCTTAGCTGAATCATTGCAGAGTAGACCAAAATCAATTAACCCTTGAAAAATGCCACTTCCAAGATTATCACCTGTTCATTATTAACAACTCTTGAGTTAACCAATAGTTCAGACCCAATTCATATACACTCATTGGCCTCACGTTATTTTCCTGTGCACAATTCTGTAATAGTTTATACAACTTATGTCTGTCGTGTCTTGTTCCTTTTATTTGTGGGCATAATCAAGAAAAACAGAGTGAAAAGTATAATTTTACCTGTTGACAGATGCTCTCTTGAACAGATTTCTTTGGATTATGTGTGATATTGTTAAACCTTGTCACTATTGCTTGAAGTGTGATATTTGAAGGCAATACAAACGAAGAGAGGTAGAGCAGACTCTGGATTATCTAAAGAAATAGAAAAACAGGTGTTACATATATAATTGAGGTCCAGAAGCCTCATTAGGGTCACTACCTTTAATTCATCCAATAAATTTTGACCCTGTTTTAATAATTAACAAAATTGAATATATATATATATATATATGTGCATATATATTTGTCAATCTATTGATTGAATTATTAGGTATGAACAAAATGATGAAATGTGTGCAGGAGAAAAAAATTAGAAGTATGAAATGAAGATTAGGTTTTTTTTTAATAAATAACGGTAAATTACATATCTACCATTGTGAGAAGGAAATTTACTGGCATTCATTAGCTGTCACTCAAATAATTCCCTATACTCATTTAAATAATTTGCTCTAAAATTCAACTAATAAAATATCTATTGACAATGGAAATAAAATTTAAAAGAGAGTTATTAGAAACACTATCAATAATATACATGCCTTACAATGAGACACACTGAGTCATGAAAATGAAACAAAAAGTATTTTAGAAATCTTATGATTTAGAAACCAAATGTCTTAATCAGATCTGGGTGATAGATGAATATGCTAATAAATCTCCCTAATACATCAAATGCCTTTATTTCAACTTAAATCTGGTACTGAGTATACAGATGCTAGTACTTAGGGTTTATTTTGCTTGGGTCAAGCATTCCTTTGCCGAGATCAAAGCTAAGGAAAAGTTAACTCTGTCAGTTAAATACCCAGTTGCCTGCCTTGCATCCAGGGCCACTTATCCTAAAGTGTTGAAGTCGATGCAACCACCAGGCCAAATGACGTTTGTATGAGAGGATGAGGAAAGCCTGTGATCTAGTTGCCTAGTCAGTGAGAAACTGAGGGTGGGGATTAGAATGAAGATTAGTAGTGGAATTAGAAAGTCATGGATAAAATCTGAGAAATAGATAAGGCCGGAGTTAAAGTTTTAACTTATGCTAGGAATGGAGAGTTCACACTCAGTAGGTCTCCTACATCTGGGATAACAGCAGGGAGAAGAGGCTTACATCTGCTCTGGACCTACCAAGAGGCTTGGGAGCCTTTGTGACTTTTTTAAGCCGAGGAATTTAAGGGTGGCAGCTCCACCCTACCACAAGTAACCGGCCCATCCAAATGCAGAAAACCCTTCTTATATTTGGAGGAAATACATTTTCTGTCAGTTTCCTCTGGCAGAGAGAGTTGCCTGGAGTTTAGGGCAAAGCCCCAGAGGAAAGCCTCAGGCATTCCTGACAACTGGGCTCCGACCCTCCATCTATGCTTAATTATCATCATGGTTCATGGAGGTCAGCATAGGGGCCAGAACAAGCGAACATGACAAGGCCACATTTTAAATGCTCACCAACATTTCTACACAATCGTCACAGAGCTTTATTAACCTGACTGGTCTAGTTTCCTCCAGAAAGACCAACCTGTATCCAGAGGTTTTTTCAACAAATTGGCCAACAATCCAGGAATCCTCTGTGATAGTTATAACTATATTAATCTATTTTACATCTCTTTCTCAATACCTATTAAACGATCATATTTTTATATACATTTAGGCAAATAAACTCATGCAGTGCATAGATTGGTCCTTAGTTTTAAAAATGAAAGTCAGTGTTTTAAAATTTGTGTGTCTGATGAAAAAACCAAGAGAAGAAACAACAATCCTTAATATAGGAAAGCTTTCCTTTAATTCAGGACAGAAACAATTTTGGAGACTGAATCCAAGTAGGCATAAAGCTTAAAGCTTATTCTCCCCTACAAAAGCAGTGTTAATTACTATAGCTGGAAGCTGGGCTGTGGTATCAGCTATCAATAACTTGGTTTGTTAGCAATTCACGTATATGCCACATGTTTTATGATGGGTTTTACTTATAACAGGGAGCTTAAAAAATGCTTTAGAGCTTTCAGTTTTTTAAAAAGATTCCATTAGTTATCATAATCCCACGAACTAAGAGGAAGTGGTATTTTTAATCACATTTATAGATAAGAGCATAAGGAATCGGAGGTACGAAGAGATTTTTCCAAAGTGTAATATTCAATAAGTGATCACACTGATACCATGACTAGTATCTTTCTGTTAGGCCCATTGTTACTGATTCCACCTTAACACACCAACTTGGAGGCTGCTCTTCCTGCTTATAAATATACTCCTTCTGTTTTATTTTTATGGTGAATTTCCAAATTTCTATTCTTGCACATATGCGTGTCTGTCTTGTCCATCAGAATTCAAATACCTGTTCTTTGGAATACTAAACGCCAACTATCCTTCAAAGTCTTTAGAAAATGCATCATTATTCCAGCTTATTTACATGTCCTTTCTATAATGTTTTTGAGTATATAGACTATATCATTGTCGTTAACAAAAAGGTGGCTTGATGACTACCGAAAACATCTGTCTGCTTCAAGTGTTTTTCAAAAACTTTATGTGGTAGGATGTGCTGAAGCCCAAGAATTGTGCCTTCCCTTCTAGAAATCAATATGGGTTGATTAATCTATGGAGAAGAAGGTGTAGGACAAAGGAGTAAAGGAACTATTGAAGTGATGGTCAATGCTTAGATCCTAGTGCTATATTCAAGGCCCTTTTCTCATTCAGTTGTACAGAATATCAGAATGTGCCTTTATATACTTGGTGAATAATAATTCTTCAACTTCCTAAATCTAACCAGGCTGTATCAATTTTATGAACCCTTATCAACAGTCTACGCAATCCAGAAGTTTATGCTTCAAAATAGCCCAGAAATAATGTACTTAGCAAACTAAGTCCCAAATTAAATCAACAGATGTTTGGAGACTACCGCCTTCACTATAAATTCTTTTAGGTAGCCTATAGATAAAGCATGAGCTGTGTTTCACATCCTACCTATAAAGTGAACTATGTTTTCACCTATAGGAATTAGTACGTTCCTTAGAGAATAATGAACTGGTCTTTTTGCTCTCCATTCCCTCTTTCTTATACAAAGGATACAGTAACATCAAATTAATGTACAATGTTTAAGTTTAGGTGACAGCTCACTCAGTTTTATAATGGGAATTAAACAGAACCAAATCTTTTCTTTTCTAACATGTAACTGAATTCAAATTGGAATCTAATCCTGGGAGGTTATTTTATTCTTCAAAGTGGGCCACCTTTTACATCCTACCGACTGATTTACTTTGACAGCTAGACAGCAGAGATATCAATAGTGCATAGCCCCCAAAATGTTAGTAACACAAAACCTATATTTAGGTGTAAACTCGTGCTGTAGTTAAAGGACTCTGAGAATGCTAATTGATAACAAGGGTCAAACTAACTGAAGATGTTTTTGTAATGGGAGAATTAGAAAAAATAATATGAACCAGCACCTAATTATTTATGAAGAATTGGATGAATATCCCATATCAGACAATTCCTCTGATTTATAATACTATACTTTTAGAATTGTGTAAAAGCAGTTGTAGTGAGCTGAATAGTGGCCCTCAAAAAGATATGTCCATGTCCTAATTTCCAGGACCTGTAATATACCTTATGTGACCCTATAGACTGAATGCTTATATTCCACCCCACCCCCCACAAAATTCATACATTGATACCTAATGATAGTTGGAGGTGGGGCCTTTGGGAGGCAATTAGGTCATCAGAGTGAAGCCCTCATGAATGGGATTAGTGCCTTTGTAAGTGAGACCCCAGAGAGCTCCCTTGCCCCTTCCACCAACTGAGGATACATTGAAAGACGGATGTCTAAGAATAAGGAAGAGGACCCAAGCAGACACTGAATCTGCTGGCACCTTGATCTTGGACTTCCCAGCCCCCATAACTGTGAGAACTACATTTCTGTTATTTATAAGTCACCTAGTCTATAGTATTCTGTTATAGCGGCCCTAACAGACTAAGATAAAAGTTGGTACTGGGAATGGGGTGCTGTTACAGCAAATACCTAAGAATGTGGAAACGGCTTTGGAACTGGGTAACGGGTAGAAGCTGGAGAAGTTTTGAGGTGCATGCTAGAAAAAGGCTACGGCCATAAGTGGACCGATCATTAAGGGCAATTCTGGTGAGAGCAAAGAAAGAAAAGAGGAGAGCTATAGAGAAAACCTCAGCTTTCCTAAGTAATCCTGAACAGAATGTTGGTAGAACTATAGAGGGTAAAGGTCATTCTGATGAGGCCTCAGACGTAAATGAGGAATATGTTACAGGATAATGGGAGAAAGGAGATCTTCATTATACAGTGGCAAAAATCTTGGCTGAATTGTGTTCATCTTCGAGTTCTAGTGTTGAACTGTGAGTAATGAAATTGGATATTTAGCTGAAGCTATTTCTAAGCAAAGTGTTGAAGGAGTGTCCTTGGTTCCTCCTGACGCCTTACAGTAAAATGAGAGAAGAGAGAATTGACAAAAGGACAGAATTGTTAATCAGAGCTTAAAGATTTGAACAACTCTCAGCCCATCCATATTGAACAGAATGAGCATATATGATTGGAAGAAACTCAGTGTATGGACAAAACACCATTTCATATTATTAGTCGGCCATCTCAGCAGAAGCAGGAGCTATTGCAGAAAACAATGGAAGAATAACCCCAAAGATAATTCAGAAATCATCAGGGCTGCCCCTCCCATCACAGGCCCAGAGTAAAAGGGCCCCAAGGACACAGTGAATTCAAAGGAGGGGCTGCCTGAACCTATGGGACATTAGGGTGTGCTGCCAGGTGCTGCCTCACAACACGGGCTCTGCTCTCTGCACTCCAGCTCTGTGCTCCTTGGCTGCCTCAGGTGCAGATCCAATGGGCTGCGGTTTGGTGTCATGGTGGCCACCCCTATGGAGGACACAGGTGGCGAACGTTGGCAGTGTCCACACTCTCCTATCATCTCTGCCAGTGTACAGAGTGCAAGAGCCGTGGGGGCATAGCTGCATCCACCTAGATTCCAAAAGATGCCTGGCAGAGCTCTCACTCAGGGAGAGCTATGGGTGCAAGAGCCCATCCTACAGGGTCAGAGCCCAGGCAGAGAACTGCAGGGGTGGGGCTACTACAGAAAGCCCCAACTAGGGTGATGCCCAGTGTACCCTGGGGATGGTCACTGGAATGCGATTTTAAACCCAGGAAAGTCATAGCCAGGGAACTCAGACCCGTGAGTGCTGTGTGGGTGAGACTGCAGCCCCAGTGGGTCCATAGGTAGAGCATCCAGTCAAAGATCATTCTTGGTCCTTAAGGTTTAATGTTGGAATTTGAACTTACTTGGGACCTGTTACCCCTTTCTACTTTCCCATTTCTCCCTTTTGGAATGGGAATGTCTCTCCTAAGCCTGTCTCACCATTATATTTGGAAGATTTCACAGGTTCACAGATGGAGAGCAATTTGCCTCAGAATGAACCATACATTAAGTCTCACCCATATCTGATTTAGATGATACAAATGAGACTTTGGACTTCAGAGTTTGAGTTGAATCTGGAATGAGTTAAGATCTTTGGGACTATTGGGATGGAATGAATATATTTTGTGTGTGCAAAGGACATGAATTTTAGAAGACCAGATATGGAATGCTACAGACTGAAAATGTTTGTGTCCCCTCCCCCTGCCCCCGCCAAATTCATAAATTGATACATAATCCCCAGTGTGATAATATTTGGAGGTGGGGCCTTTGGAAGGCAATTAGGTCATGAGGGTGAAGCCCTCATGAATGGGATTATTGCCCTTATGAAAGAGGCCCAAGAAATCTCCCTTCTGCCATGTGAGGACATGAGAAGATGGCCACCTATGAACCAGGAAACCGGTTCTCACCAGACACCGAATTTGCTAGCACCTTAATCTTGGACTTTCAAGCCTCCAGAAAGCCAGTCTATGGTGTTTTGTTATAGCAGCCCAGAGGGCAAAAGATGTGATTAAAGTAAGGATCTTAAGAGAGGAGTTTATCCTGGATTATCCAGGTGGTCCCTAAATGCCATGTATTCTTATGAGAGAGGCAAAGGGAGTTTAGAGACAGACACAGAAGGAAAGGCATGGAAAGTAGGCAGTGAAAATGAGGCAGAGCAGAAAGTGATGCAGCCACAAGCCACGGAATGTTGACTGGTGCCAGCAGCTAGAAAAGGCATGGAGCAAATTCTCCCCTAGAGCCTCTTTAAGGAGTGTGGTCCTGCTGACACCTTGTGAAGTGTGAGAAAAAAAAAATATCTACTCTTTTAAGCCACCAAGTTTGTAGTAATTTGTTACAGCTGCCCTAGGAAACTAATACAGCAGTAGTGATGGCATCGTTTATGAGAGTCATGAACCCAGCAATTCCAAAGATGTCTCTCTTATAAGCACTTTCGCACAACTTTGCAAAGAAACATGTACAGGATGTGCAGGGGAGCATCATTTATAACTGTGGCAAACTGAAAGTCACTAGGAAAATGGGTAAATTGCTGCACATCCATAATAAAGTACTACACAACTGTAAAAAGAATGAAGTAGATCTATAGGCACTGATACATAATATCGTGAAAAGTATAACAAATGCAATAACAGCAAGCTATAAAAAAATATGATTCCATTTATTCTAAATACACACATAAAGACTTACACATGAAGACTTAGGTCTACATATTTCTATTTGCATACAAATTATCTAGAGCAATACTAAAAAGCTATTAATAGGTGACTTTGGAAAGTAGTTATATATTTTTGAAATGTTTAATTACATAATAAGTATATCTCATTTTTCTTTCCAAAACTTTACAAAAATGCTGAAACACAAAACTTTATTATGAAATATAAATATATCCCCTTAGTTGTTAACCTGGTTGTGAGTTGTAGCAGGTAGTTCTATTTGTATTTTACATAGGATTTTCATAACTTTTTTCTACTGCTTTTTTTTCTGCTAGCTAAATTTTAATCAACTAAGGTAAAAAGGAATTGGACCCTGCTTACAGATCTTATGGAGTAGCTCTCATAGTGCGGCTCCAGTTGAGCGGAATAATCGTAAGCTGGTACCTTTTTAGAAACGTAGATTCTGGGGTACCACCTCAGATTTACTGCACGAAGCTCTGGAAGTGAGACCCAGCAAACTGTAGTTTAGTAAGTCCTCCAGGTGATCCTGATGCCCACTAATGTGTAAAAGCTGCTGGTCTAGCTCTTCCTCCAACACACCTACAAGTGTTGGCTGCAGTAAATGTAATAAACTGCAGTTCTTGAGCCATCGTGGTCTATTGACTCCTCTGCCTACCGAACGGCTGAAGCTACCTGGGAACCACTGCTCTTTTCAGAATCCTGAACATATTCAGTTCCATCTATGACATAGCACTTTGTCAGCTGTAACCTCATAATTCTATGACCGCTGCCCCTGTAACCTCATGATTCTATGACCGCTGCCCCTTATGTCTCTTGAATAATCATGTTTATGGTATGGGAAAACTAAAGACAACCTAAAGACCCAAATTTGGAAAGTCAGTGAATATATTACGGTCATCTACTTGATAAACCATTATACATACATTAAGTGATAGTTATGAAAATTATAACATGGGAAATATTTATTATATAATATTTAATGAAAAGCTCATATGTCTGCAAAATTCAAAATATGTGACAAAAATGATACATAAAAAGAAAAAAATAGGACACAGTAAGAGGGTGAGGATTGTAGAAAAATTATATTTCTCTATTCAAATTTAGGATAATACTATTATAATATTTTTTTTGATTTATCATAGTGCATACTTTATTCATTTATTTATTTTTGGCTGTGTTGGGTCTTTGTTGCTGCGCGCGGGCTTTCTCTACTTGTGGCGAGTGGGGGCTACTCTTCGTTATGGTGCACAGGCTTCTTATTGCGGTGGCTTCTCTTGTTTGTTGCGGAGCATGGGCTCTAGGCACGCGGACTTCAGTAGTTGTGGCACATGGGCTTAGTAGTTGTGGCTCGCAGGCTCTAGAGCGCAGGCTCAGTAGTTGTGGTGTGTGGGCTTAGTTGTTCTGCAGCATGTGGGATCTTCCCAAACCAGGGATTGAACCCGTGTCCCCTGCATTGGCAGGTGGATTCTTAACCACTGCGCCACCAGGGAAGTCCCCTGTAATATCCTGATATATAAAATACTTTAAGTTAATATTATACGTTTAATGATTTGCCCTAGTTTGGGGTTTTATAACTACTTTGAAAAATATTTTAATTTTAACTAGTCTACAACCATTTAAAAAATGTAAGGTTATATAGTGAAATTGGAAGCTGTATTTTATTTAAAGACCTCACCTCCATTTTTTTTTTTTTTTTTTTTTTTTTTTTTTGCGGTACGCGGGCCTCTCACTGCTGTGGCCTCTCCCGTTGCGGAGCACAGGCTCCGGACGCGCAGGCTCAGCGGCCATGGCTCACGGGCCCAGCCACTCCACGGCATGTGGGATCTTCCCGGACCGGGGCACGAACCCATGTCCCCTGCACCGACAGGCGGACTCTCAACCACTGCGCCACCAGGGAAGCCCCTCACCTCCATTTTTTAAGTTCCCTTTTTGTTTGTTTTATGTCATTTTGTTTTTAGTTATGCCTAAATGAGATTATGAGGCTCTTGCATAAGTTGTAAAGAATATACCCAGAGATGGTCCCCACACTTAAATTTAGATATAAATTACATTAGCTGATTACCAATTACCTATATAAATAACATTTACTGTTACCTATTTTGTTACAAGTAAGCATCACTGAGTAAGACAGTTGATACT
Source organism: Orcinus orca (assembly GCF_937001465.1). Taxonomy (NCBI): domain Eukaryota; kingdom Metazoa; phylum Chordata; class Mammalia; order Artiodactyla; family Delphinidae; genus Orcinus; species Orcinus orca. The sequence continues at coordinate 47,373,283 of NC_064569.1, read as the reverse complement.
TTAACATAAATTTCCTTGTAATTCTGTTTAGTAGCTATTACCTCCATTTTTCAGACAATGAAAATGAAATTCAACCATGTCAACTATCTTTTAAGTCCACCTGCAGCATTTGTTTTGAACTAGGCCCTTACAGAGTTAAGAGCTATACACTTTCTATTGTCTTCATGTTAATTTTCAGTCATGAACTGCTTGAAGTGTTCATATCACCACCCCCTCTCCACCCTCCTGTGTTTTGCCTGTTCGAATACTTGCTTTGCTTGTGGTCACTTGCCTGAGTTTTCTGCCCTCCATCCATTCCAGCTGTGTGCTTCCCAAAGACTTCAGGAGACACTCAATTAGTTGCTAATTTGGTAATTTTGCCAAAATAGGAAGAGGAAACAAAAGCTGGAGCCCACAGAAAAGTAACCATTCAGCAGATTCAAGAAAATGGTATTAGTGGTCAGGATTTAAACTTCAAAGAGAAGGGCTGTGAAACTCTTCGGAAACTAGTCAAGTTATCAGTTGTTTCTTCTACTATACACTTACAAGTGAATTAAATTTTTAATTTTATTTTTTGATAGTAATTATTTGCCCCCTACCCATCCTTGTCATGCTTCTCTGCAGGCCAAGTATACTCCATACCGCCTGACTTTGGACTTGTTTTGTCAATGAATAAAGCCAATGATGTATAGTCCATGTCCAAGAGTGAGCTTAAAATGTTTGCATGTTTTGACTTTACACCTGTAGTCTTTACCTTCCAATCTGAGAACGTGTCCCTTTAGTCTGGGTCGCTAAAAATAAGAGTATGTTTGGAGGTCAGCCAAGCCCACCAGAGACAACCAGAGTGATAGCTGATCCATAGCTTTCAAGTAGCAAAAACAAGAAATAAATATCTGTTGCTGTCAGCCCCAACAAAATTTGAGGTTGGGTGTTTAAAACGAAATCCTAAAATATGTGGCATTGGCTTTAGAGATGGACAGCTGGTGGTGAGGACCCTGTTAGAAGAGGTTAGAAAAACGTAAAATATTTGGTAAAATTTTGCCTATGATATCTTAAAAGAGGCAGAAAATACACACAATGCAGTTCGGGTTCTGGGACAAGAGATAAGGAGAAAATATGTTGGTAGCATTAGTTGGTGGTTATTAGCCCTGTTTAATAAGTACTAGGAGAGGCAATGAAGTCATGATAGATTTGATCTGTTTGCAAGCAGGGATGAGAAGAGAAAAGGCACAATGCCTGTATTATAGGACTTGCAGGATTGAAAGACACATCCCCCAGCCCCCCACCCATCTTTCGCTTGGTAAAACTTTCTCAAGTGAAGACACTCCCTCAGGGCAAAAACTAAATCCAAAGGTTACTAAAGCAAGGAAAAGACCAAACCAACGGTGTGGCTTTTGTACCTTTTCTTAGCATCTCTTACAGGCTAAGTCAGATCCCAGTAAATTCTTTCAGTTTGAAAAATATTTAGGAGCGGGGGTAGAAAAGAGACCAATGGTGTAGTCCCTGAAGTTCTAACAAACTCAGATTTTCTATAATTCAGTATATTTACAGCCTCGCAAAGAAGTGAGTGTTACTATTTGCACTAACTGAAACCAACTAATTAAAAAATACTCTTCAAAACATTATACTATAAAATGTACTATCACCTTGGACGGAAAGGAAGAGTGACTGTTGGAAATGTCAAATGACCAAGTGATTGAAATAACTCCAATATCTTGTAACTTGCTTTATGTCACGTATAGGATATAACACCATGGAAAATGTAAATACATATAATAAATGTCACAAAAGTGTTATAACCCTATAAGCAAGTGACATTCACGTTGGCTCTTAGTTTCCTTATTTGTGAAAAGCCAGAGCAGGATTAAGTGTTATCTGAGGTCCCTTTCAGCTCATTTTTGATTCTATGATACTAAAACACATAGTTCTATTTAATAGACTTTCTTAACATGTGAAATACAAATTTCTTCTCTTCTCTGGGAAAAATCTGCTGTTCAAAAACAAGTAATGAACAGATAGACATTAATTGAGCAAGTTTTACAAGATTCTACAAACTATGGGCTGAATGAGAAAAGTTCTTTTGAAAGAGTCATCTGAAGGAATTCCATTACATACACAGACAGGGTCACGTGTTTAATGAAATACAGAGGCTTCTAGAGGCCAAGTATTAGTTCCTTAAGTGTGCTTGGAATTTTATTCAATTCCCAAATCACAATTTAGTTACCATAAAAGTTATTGTACAAGATCCTCAAAGGAACTGGTATATATTTGAATAGTTTTTCATTTATTTATTAAGATAAAATATTGAAGCATACTTCCATGTTCTTTAATAGAATATGTTCCCATAAAAGTGGGACAATTTGGTTCAGTGTTGCCAATAAATCACATGAAGATATTTTTTCAAAGATAGAATGAAAACAGCACCTCACCTATTATATATTTTAAATGTTTTAAAGAATGATGTAATATTTCAATTCATACACTATATGTTTTTAGTTCCCATATTTGCCAAATATTATACACTTAAATAAAAAAATTATATTGTACAACTACCAAATGGGAATCATGTCAATCATGTATTGGTCGATAAAAATATCACATTCAATAGAAATTAGTCACTAAAGGTATCATTAATAATGTATGAGTTGACTATTTACAAACATGCCAAAAGGTATTCCTCTTGTCAAACATATATAAATTTTATGACAGTGACATCGTGGGAATGTTAACTGCAGTCATTTCTTATGAAGGATCGATAAAACCTAGCTGAAACAGGCAGAGCTGAAAGTGATCACTTTCGTCACGTTTTATGACATCGTAAAGACTCGCCATGACGATTCTCTCTAAGGAAACCTCCCTGTGAAGCTCCACAGAATTCGCTATTTCAAGCCCTCGTATTTAGAATTGGATGTTACTGTTATGATATTCAGTGAACACCGATAATGAAGTCGTGCTGACTGGAACAAAAATGAACCCAAAGTTAAATATAACCTAGATAAGAGCTACAGGAGCCGCTGAAAAGAAATCAGTTGGTTCAATCCTGCTTGTCACTTCTAGAAGGTCACCAGAAAGGAGCATCATCCCAAATGCAGAGAAAAGAAAAACTCTTTCTCCTTCCCTCTTCCTTACTGTATTAGTCAAGACTGTGAATCCCACAAAAATACACAAACAAACACAGTCCTCTGAGAATTGATGACACACTTGTACTACACCAAATTAGAAGGAATGAAATTACGGGAAACGTTTCGCCTTTGCACGCCGCATCCATCTTTCTCCCCCTTAGCTTTCTCCTAAAGGCCTGCAGGCTCCCTTCTTTCAGGTTTGGCTGCCAACTGGGCAGGGAAGATATCAATAAGCCCAAGCATCATCTTGATCCTAATTTAATTTCTCTACCTTTAAATTATTTTATTAGTTTAATTTTGTTTCCGCCTTGCCCTTTCCCCTTACATCCTAGCATCAACTCATTCTCCCAGACCAGATATGCTCCTGCCTGACTGCAGACCATTCTGTTCCAGGCTATTCACTCAGGTTTGTTCTAACTTTGTTGCAGGTTGGATGAAGAGTTCTCACTTCCTTGCCCTAACACTTCCTTTACATTCCTTCACGCTCCACAAGAGAGCGCGATGCTTTCTCTGACTTCTTGTTTGCCAGTCCCACACATCCCAGTCTGACAGACAGCATGGGAAGTAGCTGATAGGAGTCACAGGCTGCCATCCTTTCTGCTCTGCTCACAGGAATGCCAACATTCCAAACCTGGGAAAAACAGGAAGGGGATTCCTATGTTTTACCGCCATTGGAAACAAACCTTTCCTTCCAGTTGGGTCCTAGAGAAAAAGGCATCCCTCTTGTTTTCTCATGCTATCCATTTACTTATCATTTTTTTTTAACTTTTTACTTTATATGGAGTATAGGTGATTAGCAGTGTTGTGTTAGTTTCAGGTGTACAGCAAAGTGATTCAGTGATACGTATACATGTATCTATTCTTTTTCAAATTCTTTTCCCACTTAGGTTGTTGCATAATATTGAGCAGAGTTCCCTGTGCTATACAGTAGGTCCTTGTTGATTATCCATTTTATTTTTATTTTTTAATAGATCTTTATTGGAGTATAATTGCTTCACAATACTGGTGTACAACAAAGTGAATCAGCCATATGCATACAGATATCCCCATATTCCCTCCCTCTTGAGCCTCCATTTTAAATATAGCAGTGTGTACAGGTCAATTCCAAACTCCCCATCTAACCCTTCCTCCCCTTCCCCCCCCCCCACCCCGTAACCATAAGCTCCTTCTCTAAGTCTGTGAGTCTGTTCCTGTTTTGTAAATAAGTTCTTTTGCAACATTTCTTTTTAGATTCAGCATATAAGCGATATCATAAGATATTTCTCTTCATTGTTAATGAAGTCTCTCTTGCCTGTCATATGGGATTTGGCTCCAATAATTTTCACACTTTTAATTAATGTCTTTTCTGTTTTTTTTTTCTTTAGCTTACAAACTGTTAATCTCCTCAAGCCTAAAAATAGTAGGAAAGCATAACCTTCTCTAGAGCCTCTATTTTTCTTGTGCTGTCACTATATTTCATCTTCACTTCAAAACTTCACACAAGGGCCATCCTTCTCTGTAACCTCTTTTTTCTTACCACCTACTCCTAATTCCTTGCTAATGTAAGACCTTCTCTTCTCTCTCTCAAACTTCACTGAATAAATTTTCTCTTAAAGATGAGCAATGACTTCCTAATCTCCAAATCCACTAGGCCTCATCTCATTAAAATTTTATATGGTATTTAGCAATTACTTCATTGGACCTTGTACTTGAGACTTTGGCTTCTATCTCACTATATCCCTACACCTTCTCCCACGGCTAGTTTTTCTCTTCAGGTCCAACATGTGTAAGTTCTCATAAAGGTTATATTGTTGACTCTCTTCTCTATTTACATGCTCTCCATGATACCTTCTACCTTTATAAATTCAGCTAATGTTTTATACTTGGTGTGTTCCAATTCTCCATCCCCTGTGTCAGTCCTTTTCCTAAGTTATAATTCTTCATTTCTTATAGCTTCCTAGACATTTTCAGAAGGATGTCCCCACAGAAATGTTGAATGCCCCTAAGTCTGTTAATTGTAATAAGAGTTGGTACCTAGGCTGAAAGACCCTGAGTCCTTTCTTCTTCCCCTTTCTTGCATATGTCTTTTTTCTTTAATAGCTCTTGAATGCGTCTTTCTTTCCATTCCTCTTCTTTACCACCATGGTTCACGCCCCTGTTCCCCTCACAGTCCCCTAAGGGACTCTCTCAACTTCAGTTTCCCATCCTTCCCTCCCACACCTCTCCATACACCAAGCTTCTCTTCAGAATTAATCTCCCAAAAGTACTTCTCTCAACCTAACCCTATCCTGGGAGGAGTTTGCACCGACTAAGCCATGTTCCTCAGGGATCTAAGAAAAAAATGACCTGAATGTCATTGGTTCCAGTTATTCCCACAGCTGACCCCCTCAAAGGAGTAACAGAGAGATCCCCATCCAAATATAAGAGATTAAGAAATGCTGTAGGTTGAATAACTATTTGCAATATTATGTTCAGTCACACTTGACCTTAAAAGGGGCTGCAAAATGAGAACCACTCTTCATCCCTCTTCATTCCCCACCATGCCTGCACCTTGCTCTAGTTTGTATGCTCCGCCTGGTGAACAGGGAAATTATTATAGTAGATAATTTGGTTAGGAAAAAACGTTAACAATTTTTCTACAATTTTTGAAGCAGTTCTATTTTTTAAAATGTTTGCAATGAGCCATGAAGGTTTCTAGATTCAGAGGAGAACAGTATATTTATTTATGCAGAGAGTTTGTTCTGAAACAGGTAAAACTGAGGTTCCAAACTATTCTTACAGAGCTAGTGAACTGAAGATGATTCTAGGAATCTATTTGCATGAATTGACAATTTTGTTTTATTTGTTGTGCTATGTGGCCATAGGTAGAGAAAGAATGTATGGATACCCAGGAGAGAGTAAAACAATAGACAAGATGGTTGGCATGGTGCCCACACTGTCCAGCCTGAAGGTTCCAGGGGACAGAGTTTCAAGACAGAAGCTAAAGCAGCTATTTTCCTGAGAGATTTTGAGGCTTTTACACAGTGATGGTTTAAGATTCAGATGATAAAATTTGGTGAAGATTTAGACAGGGGGCAATTTGGCCATTATAGCCTGTACCCCAGATTTGGGTCCTGGGGAATTACTTACTGCAGAAGCATCAGGAAATATGGTCCTTTCTATCGGCAATGTTTCCACTGAGGGCATTAGAAATGGTGAGAAACAGTAGTGGAAAACTCATTTGATCTCCCTCTGATCTCATGTGATTCCCAGAAATATTTGGTAGGAGACTTTTTGGAGAATCCAAGGTCCTTGTGAAGTCAAATGAAGGGTGAAGAGTCAGAAAAACTGAGATTATTAATAGCAATCTGACTCCATATTCAGTCAACATTCAACAAATATCAACTGAAAGCCTGCTGTGTGCCAAACACAGTGGCTACAGTGCTGAACAAAACAAATTCTGACCCATGGACGTATATTTTAGTGAAGAAGAGATGTAAAAAGAAAGTTACAAATATAAACAAGACAATTACAGGTTGATGCCTTGTATAAAAAGATAAACAGGGTACTATGATAGAGAATACTTGTCCAGGGGTAGGGGTAAACAAAAAAGGGTTTGCAAACATTGCAGCCGATAAAAGTTAAATGTGAAGGAATTCTTGTTTTACTTGCTTCTAGGGAGTAGAAGCTGAAGAACGTCCTTCTCTCCTCCCTGCCTTCTTCTCAATCCAAAATACAACAGCAATCAAGATAATTCATTCTCAGTCTACGAGAAATAAGACTAGATATAATTTCTATAAAGTTCAAGGTTGTTTTTCAAATCCGGTTAACTATTATATGGAAACACTATATTGGAAAATGCCCCCCACGCTCTACGATGCTCAGCCCCAGTGTTCTTGAAAGCTCTCAGGACAAACTCACTTCTCCCTTGCTTCACTTTTTCTTGGCTGTGGGTCCCAGGGACTCAGCCTGTTTTCTAATCTTCATGTCCCATTGCCTCTCTGTCCTTTGTAAAAGTTCTACTTTTGCAGTCGTGAACTCAAAGCGGGAGAGTCTCCTTAAACCTGCCTTTCCTTGATTCCTCCTTTCTTTTTCAGGTTAGTACTAATCATCACTGTGGGGAAACACATGGAAATAGTAAAAATTATTAAAATGTATAAGATTCACTGCTTATGCTGTATTAACTGTGCTGGTCTGGTCTTCAATACAGATCCTGCCTCTCTCTGAGATGATAATTAAAGTGGAAATGAGCTCTTTCTATTCTGAGCTCTTATTCCTAGCGATAAACCTTACCAAGCTTCTTCCTTTATTCTAATTCTTCCCTGATGATGAAATCAAAGTAGAACACTGTTTTTCATATCTTGTTTCCAGGGTTCATTCATTCATTCACTCGCTTAACATTTACTGGGCATCTCATTTCATGCCAAAGAATGGGCCAGACATTGGAAATATAAAGATGACTAAGACATAAGATATTGTCCCAGACCTATAAAATAACTCAATCTAGTAGGTAAATTATGAAGTGGATGATTACAGTAAACATCATTAGATGGGTAAATTCAGATTTCTATGAGGCTAAGAGGAGGAAAACCTAGACTATATGGTGATAGTCAAGAAACAGTCTCAAGAGGAGTTGAAGTAAATCTGATTTGGGTGAGCTGAGTCTTGAAAGATGAACGGGAGCCTCTCCTGGGATGGACTGAGATAGGTTGAGATTGCGAGTGTTAGGTGACCAAAAAAAAAATCAGTTGGTATGTCCTAGAAATGAGAGACAGCATGACACCATGATATGACTGGAGAGAAATAAGAGTAGAAGGGTACATAGTCTATTCATCTTAAAGTTTTGGAAATTATATTCTGCTTTTGGAGCAAAGGAATGGTTTAGTTAGTTTGTATTTTAGAAAATAATCCTGGAGATAGGTCAGAGAAGATGGTTGAAGGGAGACAGAGGATGTATCAACAAAGTAGTTAAATTTTATTGCAGTAATCTAGAAAAGCCATCACAAAGCAGGAGCCATGGGGACAGAGAGAAGGGCAGACTTATTAAAAATAACAATAGCTACAAAAATCTGTTAATGGATACATAATATAAAAAGAGGTAATTTGTGACATCAAAAACATAAAGTGGGGAATGGAGAGTAAAGGGTTTTTGTATGCAACAGAAGTTAAATTATCATCATAAAATAGACCATTATATCTATAAGAGGTTTTATGTTAGCCTCATGGTAACCACAAAGCAAAAGGCTACAGATGACACATAAAAGGTCAAGAGAATTAAATTAAGACATACTACTAACGAAAATCATCAGTTCCTAAAAGAAGACAGCAAGACAGAAAAAAGGAATAAGGGAGCTACAAATTAGTCAAAAAATAATTAACAAGATGGTGTTAGTAAGTCCTCATCCATTAATAGTTACTTTAAATGTAAATGGATTAAAATTTTAATCAAATGGTATAGAATGGCTAAATGGACAAAAGAAGACCCAACTATATGCTTCCTATAAGAGACTCACTTCAGCTTTAAGAAATGTTCTAATTAATGTAAATGTTACTTAAAATCTGTAATTATCAAAAAGTACATGCGGTATAGAAGCTGTATAATAAATATTAATGTTTTTTTTCTGGTTAGTAGATGAAGATACTGTAGGAAGTAATTGTATATTATCTTCCCTTCCTCCATTTCCATTTATTGCATTGTTTCCTTTCTTAACATAATGTACTTTAATTCTTTAAAACATAAATTTAAAACACTATAATTATTCAAAGTACTCTTAAGGAGTAAGAGAAAAATGATTTCCTAGTTTTCTATTTTCCAGGAATTACAAGCTCAGTTATTAGTAAAGGCTGACCTTATTGTCTATGATTGTTTTTCAAGTATAGTTGCTGTGCTTGAATAAATGAATGATAATAAAAATCCAATAATTACTAAATAGATTTTATATAGGTATTAGGCTTACTGTTAGGAACAAGCAAAAGAAAAGCAGGAGCTACATGGCATCAAAAAAGAAAAGAGCAGGACCACATGAACCTACTAAAAAAACACATTAAAATTATATTTTTAAAAAATTAAAGTTTAATTTAAAATGATTAGTTTATTCAAAATGCATGTTACTCAATATAAAAGAAATTGAACTTTTTCATCCAATTAGTGAAAGAGCATAGTAAAAATACTAAAAAATTTACCTTGAGGTAAATTGTTTTTACCTAGCAGCATAATAAATCAGAAGCAAACTCTGTCAAATATTAGTCATTGAAAACACCAATCTGTACAATGACTCTGCTGTCAACTTCAGGTTTCTTGCTTAATCATTTCAGGAGCAAGAAAACCATGAGTCATATTTTACCCAAGAGACATTTGGGAACACATATTCATGCTGCTACCCTCATAAATTTCTTAACGATTTGCCTGAAGGTCAATAGACAATGAAATAATAGAAACTTTAAGTTCTGAACAGATTATGTGAAGGCGGATTTAATGAGTAATATAGCTTGCATTGTCAGTTGGTCTCATGTATGTATCCACCGGGAAATATGGGATAGCCTGCAAAACTAGTAAAACACATAATAGTTCTGAAACGCACTTTATAAGTAAGTGCATAATGTGTAAGCACTGAAGAACATCAGAATATCTGACTCCAGGTCATTTTTTCTAAAGGATTCACTTTAAAAAAAAAAAAAAGTCTACATCCAAAGAAGCATAATTTGTTAATTTATGATACCTACATGCATCATATGTACTTAAAGACTATGATGCAATTATGATAGATTGCAAAATTGGCCTCAAATTATTCCCCTCCCTATAGTATCTACCTCTTTAAATGATTCCTCTTCACATTTACTCTGGGCCTGGCCATGTGACTTGCTATGTGTATTTGTCTGTGTGGGCTGCCATAACAAAATATCATAGATTGGGTGGCAGACTGGGTGGCTTAAACAACAGAAATTTATTTTCTCACACTTCTGGAGGCTAGAAGTCCCAGATCAGGGTGCCAGCATGGTCAGGTTCTGCTCAAAGCCTTTTTCTTGGTGTGCAGAAAGCTGCCTCCTCACTGTGTGCTTACACTGCGTTTTCTTGGTACATGGGTACAGACCAAGAGAGATTAAGCTCTCTGGTGCCTCTGTTTATCCAACCTCATAAACTAATTACCTCCCAAAGGCCCCCATTTCTAAATACCATTACTTTGGGGGTTAAGGCTTCAACATAAGAATTGGGGAAGACACAAATATTCAGTCCATGACATTGTGGCTAAAGAGACAATTGCAGATATGAAACAAGTAGTTACTTGAAAACCATTTGTGTATTTGAGCCCCTCTTCTCTTGCTGTTCTTGGAACCCTTGTCATCACTACCTGAAAGGAACCAATGCTAACCTGCTGGATAATGAGACATGTGGCCTTGTCCCATCTTCATTCTTGCTGACCCAGACTAGCTCACTTATGAGTAACATGACCTGAGAGCTCAGGACTGTAACCACTGATTACAACCACTCTCCCCACCTGACCGGACCCTTCAAATTTAACACTACTTCGTATGTGACCTAGGTTCACATATCCCTCCTTGGACACTGAGATATAAATCACCTTATACAGTTCTACCATTAAAGTTCTTCCAGAAGAACCTTCTTTCTTTCTATCATTCATTTCACAAATACTTATCAAACAACTCCTACATGGAAGGAGTTCAATGTGTTAGCATTAGGGGTACAATGATGGAACAAGATGCAGTCCATTCCTTCAGAGAGTATACAGTTATTTGAAGACAACAACAAATAAGGAGGAAAATTATAGCTATCTGAACCATCAAACACAGAAAATGATCTGAGTGACCATTTTCTTAGTTCTCCTAATGATGTTACATAAATATTATGCACCTTAATGCATGGGAGGTAAGTTAATTTAATCCATTCTAAGACTTATGTCATTAGGTTTAATTTTCTCATCAAAGGTTTAATTTTTTTCATCAAACTCTAGTTGAGGAAAACTGGTCTATGATAATAACTATTGTATTTGGAGGTACAATTAAACCAGCCTGAGGAGATCATAAACATATTTTGGTTGAGTCTTGAATGACGAGATGATTTAGTCAAGTGAAAAGAAATGAGAAAAAATGATTCTGACAAGAATGTTTTGCAAAGGTTCCTAGTAAGAGAGATACTTAGAGAGCTAACAGATAAAACTGACTCTTTCTGTAAGACAACGAATGATGCTGCAGAAAATATTACAGCAGAGTCCAAAAGAGCCTGAAGTCACTTGGAAGAAGTGATACACTGAATGAAACACGTAGTTTCATCTTTATAAAGTGTTACCAATATTAAGTTCAGTGTCATGGGTAAGAAATGGATATGTGAAATTTTCTTCATTGTTGCCAATATCCTCCTAGGTTATATGAGACAGTTATTCACTACTTCTATCATTTTAGCCTATTTCTATCACTATAGCCTACACTGAAGAGAAAAAAAGTATTAATAAACATTAATGTAAAATGTTTTATTGCTAAAAAAAATTAAATACACTAATAAGGACCACTAGTGGACCAAAAACCCATATTCACTGGCACCTGGTCTAGTTTATAAGTAACACAGTGCGTCTCCTTCCTGAGTTAGGCTTAATTTTGTTCAACATCATGGGAGTCTCATCTTCAGTATTTATTCTATGTTGATGACTTGGTCCTACTAGTATATTCCACAACTAGTCTCGAGAAACAAGTGAATCTATTTACCAATTACTGTCAGAAAGATCAGCTCCATATTAATTGTGCCAAAACTAACTCATCATTTTTGGTTGTTGCTCTTCTGCACTCAGATATAAAATGCTAAAAATTCTATCCAACAGGTTAGGTTCATTATACATGGGAAGATTATGTAGCAAAATCATCCTGACATGCTCACTACACTGCTTAAAATTCCTAAATTTTATAAGAGCCTTTTAAGTTATTTTATGATAGAGGTAATAGAAATGGAAACTTCCTGCTTACAAAATACCCCAAGTCAGAGTCAACTCTTTTATACTTTATAGTATAGAATTCCACAGCTTTATTAAAGCTTTGGTTCAAATAGCTGACTAGATCCAAAACTGCATTTGAATTAAAGCTCTTGTACTATTGTAAACTACTCTTGCAAAACCATATTAGTACAGACATGGCACAGCCTTCTATCTAGGTAAGAATACAAGTAAGGCTCTTTGATTTTTATATAATAATGTCATTTTTGCAACCCACATAATTAGAACACAAAGCAGATCTATCCTATTACAATAGGCAATACAGAACTGCCAACCTCTTTAGTCTTAATTATCTGCTATTCAAATTTAGTCAAAAGTCAGCCAACAGGTCAAGATATTTCTGTAAATTTTCATTTGGATATAATGGTGATGAAAAATAAAATCTGAAAAGGGATAATCAAATTAAATAACTAACCAAATGATAATTATAGTAACAACAACAATAAACATCTCCATGTCAGAAGCATCGTGTGGTGAAACAATGAGGCTGCTGGAATCTGGAACCATCAATGAAGCAGAAGTTCATCTTCGTGATAGAGGGGACTTAAAGGACTCCATGCAAAATGGGAGATAAAACTGTTGCCCATCACCACCTGGGACAATTTTTTTTTTTTTTTTTTTTACATTGGAGTCAATGGGACCCAGGCATAACTTTGCAACAAAAATCAAACGAAGCTACTCCATGGCTTACATCCTAGATGTCTATAGTTTCCAAACAAGCACAGAATGTGGAGCAGTGGTTACTCTCCTATACTTCAAAAACTGCTTGTTGAAGCTATGCATATCTTACAATCATCAATTTCTCTTCTAGGTGTGCACATTTTTGCACAAGAAGACATATAAACAAATGTTTATAGCAGTGTGGAAATAAGAGTTTAAAAAATTAGAAAGAATTTAAATGTCTATCAATAGGAGAATGATAATTAAAGTATGTATATTCACAGAATGGAATATACAGAGTTAAATTGGATGAGCTCAAGTTATATGTTTGAGCCATCTCAAATAAACGAAGCATGTGATAAGAGGACAAATTCAGTACACCAATATATGAGGTCTGATAACTAATAGAAACTTTATAAAATATTATATATGAAACATTCATATATAGTAATAATATAAAACTACGAATGAGAATGATAAACCCCAAATTCAGCAAGGCTATTACTACAGGGCACAGGGAAGGAGGGAAGGCGAGCAATAGCAGAGGAGAAAAGCATGGGTCTCCATTGCATCTATAAGGAATTAGGACTTAAGGAACTAAGATAAGATTTAATTATTCAATAAGTAACCATATTATGTACATTCTATGTGCTTGGCACTATTCTAGGCACTGAGAATAGCGATAAAAAAAAAAAAAAACAGGCTGGGCTTCCCTCGTGGCGCAGTGGTTGAGGGTCCGCCTACCGATGCAGGGGACACGGGTTCGTGTTCCGGTCCGGGAGGATCCCACATGCCACAGGGCAGCTGGGCCCATGAGCCATGGCCGCTGAGCCTGCGCATCCGGAGCCTGTGCTCCGCAACGGGAGAGGCCATGGCAGTGAGGGGCCCGCGTACCGCTTACCTTCTAGTAGAAAAATAGGTGAAGGCAAAGAAGAAACAACGAAATGAAAAGTATTTCCCATGATGATAACCTCTATGGAGTAAAATGAAACCCAAAAGGGAGTAATGGAAAGCTGGGGGTAGAATGGTGCAATGTTAAATCTTTTGGTCAGAAAATGCCTCCCGGGGACAGCCTCACTGAGAAAGTGACTTTTAAACAAATAACCAAAAATAGGTGTCAGTATAAAATATAAGGTTGCCTGGAGGAAGAGTTCTGGTAGAGGGAAGAACATATGCAAAAGTCCTGAGGCTGCAGTGTGCATGACAAGTTCAAAATGAAAGAGATGTAGAGGCACACAGTAAACAATAAAAAGTTATATTGCTATTAAAAGTTAAAAGTTATATAACTATTCTTTAATAGTGATAATGTTCAAGTTATTTTAACAGAACTATCTGGTTGGGTAGGAGACAGAAAAATGCATTATACATGGATTTTGGTCTCCAATATACAGATTCAAGTCTCCAATACCTTCTAAGCAGCCAGTATCACACTGAGAATAAGTCATAAAAGAAGGAAGGAAGGCTGAGGTGGCAAAATATTAGTTTCCCTAGAAAATTTCCAGTCAAGTCTCTTATCTAAAAAAAAAATGACAGGAAGAAAGAAGCATTTTGCAGAAAAAAATCAAATGCTTCTCCATATCCTTTCTCCTATACTACCCCCATGTGACGGTTAATTTGATATGTCAACTCAGCTATGATACCCAGCTGTTTGGTCAAATACCAGTCAAGATATTGCTGTGAAGGTATTTTTGTAGATGTAATTAACATTTACAATCAATTGACTTCCAGTAAGTAAGATGGGTGGGCCTCATCTGATCAGTTGAGGGCCATACAAGCAAAAACTGAGGTTTCCCAAAAGAGAAAGGATTCTGCCTCAAGACTGTAACATAAAAATCCTGTCTGTTTCCAGCTCGCTGGCTGGCCCTATGAACTTTGGACTCAAGACCGCAACATCAACTCTTACATGGATTGCCAGCCTGCCAGCCTGCCCTGTAAATTTCAGACTTGCCAGCCTCCATGATCATGTGAGCCAAGTCCTTACAATTAATCTCTTGGTTTTGTGTCTCTGGAGAACCCTGACAAATTTTGGTACCATGAAATGGAAAGTTACTGTGAAGAATACTTAAACATTTGGAAGTGGCTTTGGAACTGGGTAATGGGTAGAGGCTGGAAGAGTTCTGAGGAGTTTGACTGTAAAAGCATAGATTGTCTTGACCAGAATATTGCTAGAAATATGAATGTTGAAGATGCCTTTGCTGAGGTTTCAGATAGAAATAAGAAATATGTTATTGGTTACTGAAGGAAAGATGACCTTGTGACAGAGAACGTGGCTGAATTGTGTTCTTCTTTTGGGTGGAAAGTAGAACTTGTAAGTGATAAAACTGGACACTGAGCTGAGGATGTCACTTCCAACAAAGTGTGGGAGGCATGGCCTGGTCACTCCTTGCTTTGCATAGTACAATGGGAGAAGACAAAAATTGAAGCAATTGAAGAAATGGTTAAGCAAGAAGGAACCAGAACGTGATGATTTGGAAAATCCTCAGCCTATCCAAATAGTGTACTCTGGAAACAGTCAAGAACAACCATTTCCTAAAGGGATTAGGTGTGTGACTCATGGATCCAATCAACCAACTCGTCAGAAGCCAGGGACCAAGATGCAGGAATCCAGAAAAGATCTGTGGAGAACCCTCTTGTCTCTGTCTTGTCTGAGAACCCCCGTGAATTGCACAAGAGGCAGACAATGGTTTTAAACATTTTGTACCAGCAGAAGTACTGTCAGCATGGATTCAAAGGAACGGAGGTAAGATGAAATCAAGGAAGAATGACTCTGAGGGGAGAACCACAGATGGAGATACCTCAGCTAAGGACCAGTTCAGTTCCAGAGGGTGAAGCTGCCTCTCCCATTCTAGGAGGCAGGGCTTAGGGTTGGGGTCACCCCAGCAGGTCCAGAGGACAGAGCAACAAGCCACAGAGAATTGTTCTCAGGTTTTAAAACTAATGGAATTTGTCCAGCTAAGCTGAAAAGCTACTTTAGAGTTTTGGACTAGTGATCCTTTTGTTCCTTCCAATTTCTCCCTTTATAAAGGAGAATGTCTATTCTATATCTGTCTAACTGTTGTATCTTGGAAACAGAATACTTGTTTTCTAGGCGTCACAGGACCACAGATGGAGAGGAATTTTGCCCTGGCTGGACCATACCCCAAGCCTCACCCACAACTGATTGAGATAAAATTTGGACTTAGAGTTGATGCTGGAATGGTTGACTTTGGAGATACTGGGATTGGGTGAACATATTGTTTACATGGGAAGGACATGAGTTTTGGGAGTATCAGAAGGCAACCTGTTTTGGAATGAACTGTGTCCCTCAAAACAGATATGTTTAAGTCCTAACCTCCAATCTCAGAATATGACCTTATTTGGAAATAGGGCCAGTGTAGGTGTTATTAGTTAAGATAAGGTCATACTGGAGTATGATGGATTTCTAATCCAATATGACAGGTGTCCTTATAAGAAGATGGCCATGTGAAGACAGAAACCCAGGGAGAATGCCATGTGAAGATGGAGGCATAAATTGGAGTTATGCCGCCATACCTGGGTCTATCAGAAGGTAGAAGAGGAAAGGAAGGATCCTCTCCCAGAAGCTTGCAAGAAAGCACAGCCTAGTCAATACTTTGATTTCAGACTTCTAGTCTCCAGAACTGAGAGATAATACCTTTCTGTTGTTTCAAGCCACCTAGTCTGTGGTACTTTGTTATGGCAGCCCTAGGAAGTGCTCAGTAAGGATTTAGAGTCTACCAGCTAAGGTTTTATATAAATTTACATGATTCTCATACAAAATAAGTGAAGGAAGCCCTATTATTGTTATAACCCCCATTTATAGCTTACTTCACAGAGGCTCTTACAGGTTATGTGATTTACCCATGATTGGCAAAGCAAGTTAACTGTGATGCTGGGACTTTAAGCAAAGTTTTCCAACACCTTGGGTGTAGACCTTTTACAGAATTGAAAGCACTGATACTGTTTCCTTCCCTTTTAGATGGATCTTATGTGTCTGTATGCATGCATGCATGTGTGTGTGCATGTGTGTATATATATATATGTGTGTGTGTGTTAATATTTATGGGTAACTGTCAAAGGACCTTGGTGACCTTTTCAGCAATTCTTGGAGTAGATCTGATAATGAGCTAAAGGAACAGAGACAAACTTTTTGATGGTAATTTGATTTGCATACTCTCAGTAGAAAACTGAGAAGTAGGTGAATATCCAATGGACACAGTGAATTAGACTAGCACCTACATATTAATACATGCAAGCCAGGTTCTGAATATAAATATCTAATAATCAAAGGTGAATTGAAGAGTATGCTAAAACATGATAAGAAATTTATACATACCCAACTTAAAAAAAAACACTGTCAGGGTCTCAAACTTAGTTTTTTTGACCATCATAGTCAAATAATTGTTTTATCTTTAGATTGAATGCAGATTGTTTCAAACTTTACATGAAGATGCTTCATATATATGTGCATATGCTGATTTTACTCATATTTAAAATTTCCTTAATTAGTGAAACTTCAGCCACCTGAATATTTAAGTTATAAATTATGAACCTGTCAGCATGGCTTTAGTGTAGAGCGGAAGGAGAAGTGGCAAAACTCTCTTCTCTAACCTTGAGAACATACACATACCTAAGCAAATCCATATACAGACAAAGGACTGGATTATATAAGTTTTAATAAATTGATAACAAAAGTTTCAGCCACACTAGAGTGCATCTGGAAGATATCACTGCACAACTACACCTTAAATGCCAGTGCTTATACAGCTATTCCTCCAAATGGAAATGTAATGAGGACTAAAGAATGATTTCCTTTGCAAAAACAGCGTGAACACTAAGAAACCATTAACTCTATTTGTCACCCAGTAAATAGAGTTTTTGATACCAGTGCCAGCACTTTCAATAGTGCTTGTTACTTTCCTTCTCTGGATCCAGATCCTCATATATAAAATGTGATGGTTCTTCAAGGTTTCTATGAGTTCCAAATTTCAACTGCAAAATCATCAATCACTGTCTGACATTTAATTTCAGTTCAAGAGAAATATAAATGGAAATCTGCAATAAGTAGCACCACAATAACATTTAGCTTTTGAGGTTTACTTGTCTTTATCATGTGAGTCTAAATACAACCGAAACAAGTTTTGCTGGCCTTGGATGCTTGCTGAATAAAGATAACAATGGCCAGACACTTTGGAAAGAACAGAAAATATATACATTTATCTAATTTATGGCTCCAGTGGCATAAGTAATGTATCTCTTTATGTTGGGAACTCAGTACGGAATGTGACTACTCTGTAAATGTATAGAGTAGATACCTTTATTTTTAGAAACCAGCTTGGAAAACTGTAAAATTAATAAGCAATGTCTTTAATTACATATAAATTATACAGATAGCATCACCCCAAATAACTTCAAATCTTGCTATAATATAGTCCCAAATGTTTTGGGAACAAATTACCTAAGCCTCATAATAAAACCCAATTCATGTTTACAGTTTCTTAGCAAAGTACACATAGACGTTTATAAATCGTTATGATTTAGAATAAGAAAAATAAGATTACTTTTGATATTGTTATCTAATATCAAGTTAAAATGACATTTTAGGGATTAAAGATTCAGAGTTACTTTCAAAATTCCAGTGTGAAGTAAAATTTTAGATTTTCTTACTAAGGAAGACTTGGCCGACTATATAATGTACTATATAGTGTAAGTGTGATTAAGACATCTTTCAGCCAAGAGGCTTAAGTATGACAACAGTTAGTTTTATAAAAACATTAAAAACTCTATTTCCCTAATACAAGCATAGAATACCTCATTAGCCTTGACTCAGTACCACTCAAAAGCAAAATCTTTTTCTATCAGCTAACACTTACAGACTTTCTCACTGTCTTTCATTAACCTCAGAACATGAAATCAGTTGATATTAAAGGAATAAAAAATGTCTATAATCTAAAGTATAGTTTAGGATAGATTGGTTCATTTCTTCTCCAAAGAAGACATACAGATGGCCAAGAAGCACATGAAAAGCTGCTCAGCATCACTAATTATTAGAGAAATGCAAATCAAAACAATGAGGTATCACCTCACACCAGTAAGAATGGGCATCATCAGAAAATCTACAAACAACGAATGCTGGAGCGGGTGTGGAGAAAAGGGAACCCTCTTCCACTCTTGGTGGGAATGTAAATTGATACAGCCACTGTGGAGAACAGTATGGAGGTTCCTTAAAAAACTAAAAATAGAACTACCATACGACCCAGCAATCCCACTACTGGGCATATACCCTGAGAAAACCATAATTCCAAAAGACATATGCACCCCAATGTTCATTGCAGCACTATTTACAATAGCCAGGTCATGCCCATCGACAGACGAATGGATAAAGAAGATGTGGTACATATATACAATGGAATATTACTCAGCCATAAAAAGGAATGAAACTGAGTCATTTGTAGAGACATGGTTGGACCTAGAGACTGTCATACAGAGTGAAGTAAGTCAGAAAGAGAAAAACAAATATCATATATTAACGCATATATGTGGAATCTAGAAAAATGGTACAGATGAACCGGTTTGCAGGGCAGAAATTGAGACACAGATGTAGAGAACAAACGTATGGACACGTAGGGGGGAAAGCGGAGTGGGGGCGGCGGTGGGATGAATTGGGAGCATTGGGATTGACATATATACACTAATATGTATAAAATAGAAACTAATAAGAACCTGCTTTATAAAAAAATAAAATAAAATAAAATTCAAAAAAAGAAATAAAGTGTAGCTTAACATGGGTACAAGTTGTATAATTTAAAAGTTACCTGAATAGAGAGAGAACATGAGTTTGCCACTTCTCAGGGCTCAGAGCTGAGAACAGAGGCAACTGATCATTAACTTTTAGCTGGAAGCAAACTTGCACACATATCTCAAGAGACTCTCTGCTCTGCCCTCCCCTCTTTCTTCTCTCAAATCAGGGGAAAGGTAGCTCTATCTCCTCTTGAAGGTCTTGCTTTGACATGCACCATTAATTCATACTTTTTATAGTGTAAAGTTAACTTGGCTTAAATTATATTCTGGGTCAAAGAAGGTAACTAAGTCTCGCAATTTCGTTAAATTTAATCTTCTGATTAAATTTCTGCTAAATTTAACCTTCTGATTCTCTTTCTCTGATGTTTATATAACCATATTTTCAAATATATGTACAATGATGTGGTTTAATATCATGAATAGAACACATTGCAAAAGTAATATAATATATAAATTAAACTGTCAGTGAATCTTCACCTAGTCTGACTAGATAACTTGACCAGTTATGAACAATAATAAAGAGGCCCAGGTCATGTGTTAAATCCCTTGAGAGGCAGATAATTTCATTTTGTTGCCTAATCATAAACTACATGCCTTACTTGGCCAGCCATTCTGTAAATGTCTGCCCTCTGTCACAAAGGGTCCTCCCCTAAGACTGTGATTGGGGGGACTTCCCTGGTGGTGCAGTGGTTAAGAATCCACCTGCCAATGCAGGGGAAAACGGGTTCGAGCCCTGGTCCAGGGAGATCCCACACATGCCTCAGAGCAACTAAGGCTGTGCACCACTACTACTGAGCCTGTGCTCTAGAGCCCGTAAGCCACAACTACTGAGCCCGTGCTCCACAACAAAGAGAAGCCACCACAAAGAGAAGCCCGTACACTGCAACAAAGAGTAGCCCCCGCTCACCGCAACTAGAGAAAGCCCACGCGCAGCAACGAAGACCCATCATAGCCAAAAATAAATTAATTAATCAATAAATTAAAGAAAAAACAACAACAGGAACTGGGGAATCTGATGGTGGGTCAGTGTTGCCACTTTTGGATTTGCAGAACTTACAATAAGTTCTGGAGAAATGAAGAGCTATCGTTTAGTGGGTGTTTCCCATATTCTACGTAGGTTATTGTACCAAACAATTTACATCCATGACCTCATTCTTTAAACCACATAAGATAGACATTATGATACATATTTAAAGTATGAGGACACGGAGGGTCAGAGTTTGGTTACTTAGGTCAGATAGTTAGTAAACATTGAGTCCTGGATTCCAATTTTGGTTATGTGGGTCCAAGGTCCATGCTCCTCTCCACTGAACAGGTCAGCCTTTCTATGGTCAATGGATGAGGAGAATTTGATTTCCTACATGAAAGATGCCATTATTTAGACATAGGCAATAAGCAATGACTTATAAAATATGATTCCCAAAGATTTTAATAGGCTGCATTTCTAAAGGTACATATATAATGGTTACAATAACCAGGTAGTAACAAATAATCTCTGGACATTTCCTCTAATTTATTTAGCTAAATAATGCAAATGCCTTTAAAAATAAGACGTGATATTTTTATGTCTTCTATTAAAACCTTAAGTTCAAAAAATATAATGAAACAAAATAAAAGCATTAGGAAATTTTGCCTTGTACAAAATTAGGCATACACTGAAGTTTTAACACACTAAATAAACTGTAATGTGGATTTCACAATTATATAGTACATATAGCAATCAAAAGCAGATGACATCTTTACTGAGAACTCTTCAAATACCTTTGTCCCAACATAGCAAAGTGCTTAGTAGCTAGGAAGTGTTCAATACATTTATTTGGGATAAAATTACCTGATGCAACATAGGTGACTAATCAATTAATAATAACTTCACTCTGTACTCTGTAGATATACCTGAAGTAGTTTTTTTTTCAAAAAAGGTGGTAGAATAAAATTTCATTAGTCATTTGCTTCATCAACTACTTTTCTATAAAGCCAAATGACAATAAGACTTAATTCTATGCAAATAAATGATTATTAACTTTATTAAGCAAACAGGCCATTAATTATACCAAGAATGCTAAATTTAAAAAGCTCTCATATGTGTGATTAATATTTTTACTTAGTATTATTACAAAAAGTTCTAAAGTTAAATAAAAAGAGAAATACAAAGATATATTCTAAGATTGATATGTAAAAATTACATTATCAAGAAAATAACCTGATAACGCAAGATCTAAAAAAATTAGAATTTTTAGATTCTAAAGGAGTGTGGACAGGAGTGTGAACAATACATTTTGTACTTATTTTGTATGATTTTGCTTATTGTTACAACAATATTAAATTCTTAAGAAATTACTATTCAAAGACAGTGATGTTTATTACATAAACCTTTGAGAAAGGAAAGCCAAATACAAAACAGACTCGTACACCCTGAGCCTGGGGGAGAAAATGGCTGAAGGTGACTAACCTTTGCCAAGGTTACAAATTCTCAAAGTAATTCCATAAATGTGGTAATGTGAGCTTTTTTTTAAATTCCAGTTTCCAAAATTCTTCAATAATTCAGGGATGAGAGAGAGAGAGAGAGGAAACGCTCTCAGATGAAAACCTTGATAAACAGCATGTGTGCTCTTGGAACAGGTTATTAATTCTGCCTTTGAAATATGACAATGAGTTCCTGGCAATGAATTTGTTTATAACATTATTCCCAAGTTCTAGGCAGCATTCGCACATTTCCCTTGTGAGATTTTGATGTTTTTCGCATTATGACTAAGGAGTGAAAACTGAGTTCGTGGGGAAAACCCAAGTTTCTCATGTGAATAAAAATTGCAAGAAATTCTGCAAGGCGGAAAGCTCAGATATAGATATTTGGGTGAGGAAAAGCAGTGAACTAGTCAAAAGACTAATCAAACACCTCACAAACACAATGGGAATCTTTTAATGGATTGCTTTTCTCATTTGGATAAATTTTTTTTTCCTATTCTTTTCCTGGAAAGAGTACTGTAATCTTAACATTCATTTAGCATAATTGACTGTGATCCCATTATTTTCTGAATTCTAGAATTATAATGGAGTTTGAAATCAGCATATAATAGAAGAAAACAACCCAAATTTATTCTGAGTTAATTATCCTTTGGAGTTATAATGTAAAAAGAAATCCTTTTTTTTTAACCTTGATAAGCATAAAAGGAAAATAAGTCTTTAGTTAAATTTGCTTGCATAAAATAATTCCGTTATGGTTTCAAAATACCACAGGAAAATATAATGGGATCAAAGAGGTCCTAAATATATAATATAGAGGTATTCTACCATTTCAACAGATTTCCCTCTTTTTGCTGATGACAGCGGCTCACTAATAGAACAGAATTACTGGAAGCATGATTTGAGTATAGGGAACATTTAAGACCCTTCCTTCTTTGACTGTTACCCAATTAATAGATCTTACTATAGTCAGCCAATACAGGAAACACATTCAGAGAGAGAGTACTTTGGAAATACCCTTCTAGCTCAGAACCTCTGACTCCTCTTAGCTCCCTGCCATTGCCCTCAGCGTGCACAGGGCCTCACAGCTTTCTAGTAAACGCAGCAGCACCTGCCAGTGACTCAGCTCAAAGTCAGAATCACCAATACTGTCTCCCCTTCTCTAACATCAAATCAAATTACCAATCCTGGTAGAGTCTACTTCCACAAGGACTCAAATCCATCTCCTTCCCTTCTTTCCCACAGGTACCATTTTATTTCAATAAATTTGGTAGCTTTCCAATTGTTATACCGGCATCCAATTTCTCTACTTGAGTGAAGCCTCAATATCTTTGCCTAAATCGGACAGTTAGTACAAGTTCAGACCATGGCACAGTGGTCAATAACTCCTCACTGCTGCTTTCCAACCCTTATACCCCACAGCCATCTTTGTGCACGCACGCACGCACACACACACACACAAGTATGCCTGGGGGATATGTTATAAGATAATATGATCAAGTGTGTAGTTTCCATCTATTACTATAGTCAGTAATACTAACATTGGAGTTTTAATGTGCTTTGGCTTTTCACGGCCATTAGTAAATTAGAAGCCATTATTTCTCCTGGTTTTAAAAAAAATGCTACAAAGGCATTAGACATTAATATAAGATATGAGTAAACAGAGCTCAAGGCAACATTACATCTACTGGCCCAGTCACATCTCACCAGGTATGAGATTTTTCCACACCTCAGAATAAGTTTATATCCTTAGTAAAAGTTAACAAAAACTTTTAAACATGTTAAAGTTACTTTAAATGAAAGTATAAAATCTTTAATTGTTGATGCCATGACATATAAATTTAAAAAGTAGAACGGCTATTATCAAAAAGACCAGAGATAACAAATGCTGGAAAAAGGGAGTCCTCGCACACTGTTGGTGGAAATGTAAATTTGTGTAGCCGCTATGGAGAACGATATGGCGGTTCCTCAAAAAATTAGAAATAGAACTACTGTATGATACAGCAGTCCCACTTCTAGGTGTACATCCCGAGAATATGAAATTACTATCTGGAAGAGATATCTGCACACCCAAGTTCACTGCAGCATTATTCAAACCAGCCAAGATATAGAAGTGAATGGATAAAGAAAATGTGGTATATATATTATATGTGTACATTAGATACTATTCAGCCGTAAAAAAGCCTGAAATTCTGCCTTTTGTGACAACATAGATGGACCTTGAAGGCAATATGCTAAGTGAAATAAGTCAGACAGAAAAAGACAAATACAGTGTGATGTCACATACATGTGGATTCAAACTCATAGAAACAGATAGTAGGATGGCGGTTGCCAGGGGCTGAGGGCTAGGGAAAATGAGGAGATGGTGGTCAAAGAGTACAAACTTTCAGTTATAAGATGAATAAGTTCTGGTGAATAAGTACAGCATGGTGACTGTAGTTAAGAATACCATATTGTATTCTTGAAAGTTTCTGGGTGAGTAGAGCTTTAATGTTCTCACCATATCAACAACAAAATGATAATTATGTGAGGTGGTGGATGTGTTAACTAACCTTATTATGACAATAATTTCACAATATATACGTGTATCAAATCATTACATTGTACACCTTAAAGTTACACAATGTTTTAGGTCAATTAGTACATCTCAGTAGAGCTGGAAAAAAAGAAAAGTAATGTAAAGTCATATGACAAAGGTAAAGTTTATAGGAGTCACCACCACACCCTAGGGCTTGATGAAAATCCTATGGCTTCAATTATTTTATTTGTCTCTGGTTTCCCTGTGTGGGCTCGACTCTCTTGGTGTCCTCCTCAGCAACAGACAGAGCACATGGACCTTCTCTGCCTTTGTTTGGCCCTGTGATGAGCCCCAGCCTACTCATTAGGCTTCCTCCCCCTGGGGAACCGGCTATTTCCTACTGTGGTGCAGCATAACTCCTTGCTGTCCTTCTTCACCCTATTCTAAAGGATTCTTTTTTTAAAAAGTATTTGATTTAGTGTTAGAAAGCTTAGGTTCAGACCTACACTTGACTTCTGACCTTGAACAAAGGACCTAACCCCTCTGAGTCTCAGGCTTCTCACCTACCTACTGGCTTCATGTTTCCTTACGGAGACACTTCTGGTAAAATAACACTTCAGTCTGTTCCACATCTGATTGCTGAATTTGGAAAAAGAGAAAAAACAAACAAACTATGCAAGCTTAGGACAGACATTTCTGGGCACTCTCTTTTCCCTACGTGCCTTCCTACAGAGGAGCTGCATTCTGGTCTTGTTTATACCATGTATATACTAGGGCAGGCTGCGCTCCTACAAAGGGAAAGCCTAAATTTTGGAGAAAAGTTCCATTAGAAACTCCATTTGACCACATAGCCAAGCCACATTCTCCAGGTTAGCATCAATTTTAATAATTAAATGCATGAGTCAAAGGGAGAGCCCAATCTATTTTTCCCTTGTGTTAATTAATCAATTTAACCAACGTTTAGTAAGCAGTTAGCATACAAAAGGTCTTATGTTATGAATAGTAGGAATGCCAAGATAAATAAAACAGGTTCTCTTTTCTCAAACAGTCACCCTTCCATGATGGAAAATAGATTCATACACAGTTAACAAGGCCTAATTATTAAACCTAAAATAGAGATATAAAGTATTATGAGAGTTGTCATATACTGTAGAATCTTGTGTGATTTAACTCATCTCTACATACATTTGCATGTTATAGATAAGAACCATAATCATAAAATTATCTGCTCAGGGCATCTGCCATAACATCATAAAGCTGTTAAGCAATGTTAGGGTTTGATTATCAGAATTTAATATCTTAGAAATATTCCCTGTATCTGAAACCAATGTACTCATTATTAACCACATTTTTCATGGATACATTAGCAAAGGTGAGTGATTTACTCTTAACAGGAATTCTCAATTCATTATTTCCGGAGTATAACATGAATGGTGAAGACTAAATATTTAATTTAAAAATTGGGTTAAAGAGACGGCCAAAAATATATGTCAATTCAGCCTGAATATTTGCTCTCAGCATTAACATCAACCCCCAGAATCCACAGTCTATGTAAAAGAAATCCACAGTCTATGTAAAAGTGAGTGAGTAAGTGGCATTGGTTTTAATGGAAGAATACTGTGGAGTGTGCTCAGCTTACCTCCCTACTGATTTCTTGATGTGATTTCAAGGTAGAAAGGCATATAGAGGTAAAGAAGACATGACAAGGTATTTGGTATGTAATTTTCTTGAAACCTTCCACTAACTCATTCCAGTGACTTTTTTTATTCAAATAATTTCTCTTTTTTTCTGCTACCCTTCTGTCAAATCTCAGATTAAAATTAAAGCAGAGTTAAGAAAGAGTGATATCCTTTGTATGTTCAGTGTTCAAAAGTTTCTGAGGTCACACAAAGATCTATATATTTCCACATAGTTAAGTGCCTTGGGGAAAGCCCCTCCCAATTTTCTGTGATTTTTAACTATATGCAGGCAAATGAGACGCCAATTAGTGAAGCGTAGGAGCAGTGAGGCTATAAATTAGAAGTTGAAGAAACAGACTAAAGGACACCACAAAGATGCCAAATAAATTTCAGGGAAAATAGAAATAACATTTAATTAAAAGCACACAATGTGATTATTGGTGTGTTTTTAAACCACATATTCAATAGGTTTGTGATATAGTTTTTAAGTATCCAATTACCAGAGAAAACCTAGGGAGTCAGAAAACAGGCAGAGACAAGCTATTCCATAAGAACAATGCATGATTAGAAACTATGTAAGAAATCATGGCATGCTGCTACTGGCCTCCGTGTGTAGGGCAGTAGATGGAATAAACAGATCCTGCATCCCTGCCTATCTCTACTACTAGAATCGATGGTATTTCAGGGATCATCGGTTCTTCCCCACTGTCCTGGGAAAGCCTTGAACAGACATCATTTATCTGTTGACATTGGGAAGTGTGTACCATATGTTGGCTGAATTAATTAATATATTGTGCCTTGCAATATAGCCACTGTGCCCACAGTCTAAAAAGTTAATCAGAGATATGCTCCTACCAGGCCTTTAGAAGATCCCCCACACCACTGCCAGACACAGTGAATGAAGTAGCAATTTCTATTCACCCAGTTCAGAGGCTCCTCTCTTCATAGAATGTCTGAAAATTCAGACTAGGTTTTTCTCACTTGCAAAGTATTTTTTTTTTAATCTAAGACCTTTTTTTACAGGGTGCTGCATATGTTTCCTAGCACCAAGAAATCTGCATGCTTAAACAGTGACATCAAAACAAACCTAAAGACACACAATAGAGTCTAAAATAGAAAGACAAATGACGTGAATTATTATAGAATATGCAAAACTTGCCCCATCTACATGTTTGTGATAATGAGAGCAGACAAGGAAGGGAGTTATTTAAAAGTAAAAGATTTTAATCTATTTTATAAGAATGATAAATGGAGTATATAACTTTTAAAAATTGTGAATCACTATTTTGTACATTTAAACGTATATAATATTATACATCAACTATACCTCAATTAAAAAAAGAAAAAAGAAAAGTAAAATATGTTATTTTAAAATATATTAAATATTAGCTATCAAATATATATAATTTTTAAAAATTATGTTAAATTATGAAATTGACAGAATTTAGTTTCATTAAAATCCTTCTACCCCAAAGCATTCCCCCCAAGATTTTGGACACTCTCCTGTCTATCCATGAAAACAAAGACTGTGACCCTAGAGAATACAGTATTTAAGGAATAAAAGTAATAATAATAACAATAGCTAATATTTATATAGCTCCTACTATGTGCCAAGTACTGTTCTAAGTACGTAACATAAATTAACACAGTTCATTCTCACAGCAACCCTATGAAAAAGATGCTTTTTACTGTCTTTGCTTCACAGACGAAAAGTCGAACGCTCTGGCAGGTCATAATTACAGGTATACCTCAGCAATATTGCAGATTCAGTTCCAGACCACCATAATAAAGCGAATATCAAAATAAAGCAAGTTACATAAATTTTTTGGTGTCCTAGCACACATAAAATTTATGTTTACACTATACTGTAGTCCATTAAGTGTGCAATAATAGCATTATGTCTAAAAAATGTACATACCTTAATTAAAAACTACTTCATTGCTAAAAAATTCTGATCATCATCTGAGCCTTTAGTGAGTTGTAATCATTTTGCTGGTGAAGAGTTTGAAATATTACAAAAACTACCAATATGTGACACAGAGTTACAAAGTGAGCAAATGCTGTTGGGAAAATGGTGCCTAGGCTTGCTTGATGCATGGTTGCCACAAATCTTCAATTTGAAAAAAAATGCAATATCTGGGAATCTCAATAAAGTACAATGCAGTAAAACAAAGTATGCCTGTAGTAAGAATCAGAGCCAGAATGTCAGCTCATATACTCAGGATCCATAGTCTGTGCTCTTAACTAACAAGGAATAGGCAAGGACAAGTCCGTTCCCTTAGTAAACCACGTATCCAAAAGGAACTATATGACATATTACAACCTACTTCAACAGTTATATGCTTAGCATGGGACAAAAAAATGAACACACCAAAGAGGCAAATCTCCCCGTGACTGACTTCAGTCACCCTGGCATAAACCACTCTACTCTCAAGCTTCGTCACCTAATCTCACAGTGTCAGGCTGTATTAGCTTCTTATCGCAGCTGTAATAAACTACCACAAATGTACTGGCTTAAAACAATGCAAATTTATTATCTCACAGCTCTGGAGGTCAGAAATCTCACTGGGCTAAAATCAGGGTGTTAGTGGGAGGCCAAGGGAACAATCTGTTTCCTTGCCTTTTCTAGTTCCTAAAAGCCACCCACATTCCTTGACTGTGGATGCATTCCTCCATCTTCAAACCACCAACACTGGGCTGAATCCTTTTCATGCCATTTCTCTCATTTCTCAGGTCCCTGGTGATTACATTGGGCCCATACATACAATCAAGGATAATCACAAGGTCATCTGAATAGCAGCCTTACTTCTCCCTTGCCATGCAACATAACATTCACAGGGTGAAGGCATTAGGATGTGGGGAGCCACTATTCTGCCTACCACCTGGACATACGAAGATGTGTTCATGAACATGAGAATGAAGGCAGAATATAACCATACAGTTGGTCTAGGAACTGTTCTTGACAAACAGGTGATACAACTTCGTAAATTTATCACAATACTCTTATAATATAAGGTATGTAGCAATCCAAATTCAAAAAGGAAATTCGGCCAATTAAATACAGTTTTTGAAAAGAGCATAGACTGGTTATTAAGAACATCTGACTTCAAATTCTCTCTGTTACTAGTTATACAGTCTTGAACAAGACACTGACAGTGCTGAGGGTCAGTTTTCTAATCTGCACAGTGGGGATAATAATCCCTGACCTCCTTTACACCAAGATTGTTTTGAGGGTCAAGTTAGATTAAATCTTTGTGAGTAATAAAGAGTATGTATCAATACAAATAAAATATGAATATGAGAACTCCCAACATAAACATTTTTGTTCAAAATATAGTTATTTTTTAAAGGGTGCAAATGACAAAGATAATAATAAAAGTATATACCTAAAGCCTCCACCTTTATTTTAAAACCTGCATTCATATTAGTAATAATAATATAATTATTATTATTGAAATTTACTACTTTTATAATATCCTTTCAGTGAAGGAAGTCCGTATAT
Source organism: Orcinus orca (assembly GCF_937001465.1). NCBI lineage: Eukaryota > Metazoa > Chordata > Mammalia > Artiodactyla > Delphinidae > Orcinus > Orcinus orca. The sequence goes on along the minus strand of NC_064569.1, from coordinate 47,343,608 downwards.
TTAGCTCTATTTTATATACAGAGAAACTGAAGCTTAATCTCTTGACCAAGATCACACAGAATATAGACTCATAGAAGGACTAAAAGCTAAAAGTGCCAACTTTGAAATCCGTTCTAGTTTTGAAAATGGATTTAAACACCAGCCAAGCTAACATTCCCGTTCACATTAAGATCCACCAGTTCCACAGCGGCATGACTTAGAATGACTCAGACAGAAGAAAACGTTATTATACACTGAGGGTACTCACAAAGCAGCTCTATTGGCACAGAGTCCTAGAGTCCTTTGGTTTCCAAGATTCCTGTGTCTAAGGTTTCACAGGAAAGCATCACATCTTAAGAGTGACTCCTAAAAGAATGAAAGAATAATCACCGAAATATCGAGATGCATGATAAAAAGAAAAATGAAAAAGGTATCCAACTCCATCTCTGAAAGAGTTGATAGCATGTAGCTTTCTCTTGCACTGGCTGAAATTGCTGTTTGCCTTTTCTAAATCTCCAAGGTTTTATTTCAAGGCCCTCTTTAGATATGGACAGACTGTTTAGTTAAATTACTTCATATCACCACTAACCTGTCATAACTATGGTGACTGCCTTTATTTGTGCCTGCCTTTATATTTTCTATCCTAAGTCATATTTCCCAAAGTGTAGAGGAATTCCTGTGGAAACATCAAAGAGATTCACTTCAGCCCAAAGTATCTGGGACTTCAAAACAAACAATAACTTGTCTTTAACTTTTGCGAGGCTTTTCTTTCCACTTTTGGTAGGATGATAAATAAATGTGTGTGTATGTGTATGTTTATAAATCAATAACTTGAAATTTTTAAATAAATTCATTAAGGCTATTTACATTAAATGTATTAATTTGAAAACTGAAGAGAATTTCAGTAAGATTATTAAGCTCTAACAATAAATCAGAAAAATTTGAAAACGATCGTCAGAATTTGACCATCAATTCTTTGTATGTTCTTTGATTATATAGACCTTAAGACAAGTTTTTGACTTCTCTGTCCAATCCCCTTACCTGGAAAAAAAAGGGAATGTAGTAGTATTTAACTCAGAATCATGACTACTAAATTAAGTCAGTTAATATTTTGTAAAATACTAGCATAGTGTTTGGCAACAAAATAAGAAGAAGAAAAAGAAGAATATAATAAGAACTATTATTATTATCAATAGTTGGTACTTGAAACAATGAAAAATATTAGTTTATATAGATGAATAAATATTAGATCCTTGCTTATTCCTGACTTGAAAAATATGAGATTTATTTACGTACATAAGTCCTATTTGTCTTATTATTAACCAATATAATTAATCAACTTTTAGATATGATCCAGAGAAATCAGATTGTTTTACAGAGTATGGTGTAGCGCAAAGATTATTGAAATATATTTCACAGGAGCAAAGACTAAGAGGAGAGAACAGAGATAATACAATGTCACTGAGATAGCACTTGCAATGTTACCTGGTTTGACTGGAGAACTTTGTCATTGTAGTATAAAACGGAAGGAATTTCAGACTGGCAGTCAATCTGCTTACTGTGGAAGTTCCAAGGCTATAAAAAGCAGACTATGTACATATAACTGTCTCATTTAGTAAATATCTCATGAAAATGTGTCAGTTCTATATGTGAAGAACTTCCTTGTAGTGACAATTAAATTTATTTGAATTTAGAATCAATATTAAAATATATTTTACAAAATTACTGGTATTATTACACCACAATAAGTAATATTTATATAATATAGTTAACATGTTTAAGGACATAACATCTTACTACACTTAATTTTTTGCTTCAGTGACTACCACTGAAATACATAATTTTGAATTCATTTCATGTGTAGATACAATGATATATTGGTATTATTTGAGTAATTCACTATTTACCCCATGCCCCAAAAGCAATGTCTCTCATATTTTGATTCTCATGTGAGACAAAATAATGTTACTAACATTTGAGAATAATGAGATAAGGAAGTTTTCTTTCTTTCTTTTGTATCTTAACTGTAAACTTATTTTAACAGTTTGAGTTTAGAAATTCCCTGATTTGACTCTAGAACATCAGAGTACCAGAATTATCTTAATTTACAGTATTTTGTTGTGAAAAATAGGGCAGAAAAAGTTTTCTCATTTGCTTTATTGTGTACTTTTACTATTATTATTTTTTAAAACAGAAACAGGCCACAGACCTTAAAAGGTACGTGCTTGTGAGCTGATATGTGTAAAAAAAAAAAGAAAGGACTAATTTGACAGTCATGTGATCATATCCATTAAATAAACACTTTTTTTTTTAAAGAGATGTAGTTAAAATGAAATAAAATGCTTTCTATTTGTTTTGGCATGCCTTTTGACCTTCTGAGTAAACTTCACCTTGTACAAAAGTTAGTATATGTGACCTTCTGAAACATGAATGGCTAAATCACAGAGAAGTTTGACAAAGGCTTTTACTTATTGAAAAAAACAGTTTGTGTTATAGGTCCCTTACTATAAAACCAATACCCAAAACTTAGCGCACTTCTAGAAAAGTCCAGAAGCTAAAAGAAATTCCTTGATCCATTATAGTGAAAATCAGTACAAACAAGAAAAGGAAGTAAAAAAAAACCCAGGAATCTCTCAGCCCCTGGAAGGTTATATTAATTTCCAATCTCTTATCCAATTATCAGGTAGAAAAAATATAATTTTTTAATTCTGTAATTTCAGAGGCCATTATTTAGGTGATTTAAATGGCCATACTTTTTAGAAAGAACCAGCAGCTAATTCAGTATTTTAATACTTCATGGTGTCATGAAGTTCTATGTCTGATGTACAGTCATCTCATAATTAATTAACTTAGGAATTTTTGTTGCAACTAAAATACATTACCCAGGGTTCATGATCTTATTTTTATAAAGGTTCTTATTAAAGGGGCTAAGAAGTGTGATGTAGAGGAGGAAAATATATCATTCATGTTTACACATGGTTGGTTACTACAGAGTGATAAAAATTAAAAATTACATTAGTTAAAATAGGTAAATTTATTGATATATTTGACAAAATGGACAAAAAGCCCTCCAAAAATAAGAAGCTATTTTAGAAAACATAGTAGAGCTAAAAAGAATATTTAGTACTATGCAAATCCACATTCAAATTTTCAGAAGAAACAGCAGATAAACCTACTCTTCTAGGAGAGAGTTTTCCCCTTTAACTTAATAGCATCATCCAATCGTATTTGGAAATATTCAGTGTTCATTAGGGCTTAAGAAAAAGTTCCTTGAATGAATTATTCACGAATACTTCAATCATAATTCCAAACTTTATGATAGTAGTTAGCATTAGCAATAAAGCAAAAAATAACTGAGAACCCACCTACTATTTTCTTTTAATTCTCTTTCTCCTTTCCTTTCCTCACAAGCACAGAAAGCATGTTTGTTTTGGAAGCAAATAGCAAACAGTACAAAAGGAGAACTTAAAGTGAGTGATTAATGATCAAAGCAAAAATGTAGAATCACATCAGCTGACAAGGGGCTGACTGACCCAAGGTTGTAGAATGTGAAGGCATTAGGACAAAGCTAAAGAGTAAGTCCTTCTTATTCAAAGGGTGAGCTTTGAAAGTCACAGGAGGCAGATTCTCCAAAGCCTTGTAATGTACAACTACAGAAACACTATCTACAGCTACTGTAAGTAGCCATTTTCACGGCTGACTTCAAGAAATTCTATTGCAGTCCTTAATAAGTAGTATAACCTAAAATCTGTAAACAAGTACAACAAAATTACATAATTCAAGGAAATGACTTAAACCATCTTAGAATAAACATAAAGTGAGAAGACAGAAGAACAGAAATTTGTGATTGCAGAACTTTAGCAAAAATATTGATGCACAATTCTTGCTCACGTATCTTTGTTATGGAGATGTAAATCACCAGCCTGATAACTGAGAAGTCAAAAATGAAAGAAAGTTGATCAGTATTGAAAACAAATATAATTTCTTTAAGTATTGTATTGAAAATTAACCATGAAGAAGGTTGAAGCCAAACCACATTGCAAAAGCATGTCTTCATCAGTTTGTCTTGTTGGTGTCACCATACTTTTATGATGCATGAGGAGGTGGCTATGAGGGGGCTGGCATGGGGAAATGTGAAGAAAGCAAAATGTATAGGAGCTCCTGTTAGCTGCTGTCTTCCCTACAGCCTAATTTACATTTATCTTTTCTTCTGTGAAACAAAGTGTACACCAGACCCTTTAGCAATATTATTTTTACATATGATTAGGGTGGACACATATGATGTGGTGTCCTGAACAAGGTGCTTCCAAGACCTCCAGCTAGATGCAGTGTAAGTGACCAAGGGCACAATCTGCTGAGCTCTGAAACCCTTTGCTGGATTTGCACAGAATTCACACTTCCCACAGGCTGCTCCCAGCCTGCACCTGAGCACAGCAGGGCCATGAAAGCAGATGGTTCCTGGGATATACATGACTCCTCTGATGACTGATTTTGCCTGGGGGGGCTTCCACATAGCATTGCCTGATATATGTTGGGTGTTCAATACTTATCTTTGGGGAAAATAAACCATTGTTATTATTGAGTTGTCAAAGCCCTGATTGCTGCATAAACATCAAAAATTAAACTCTGTGTGAAACTTAGTGTTAAGATGATTTTTCAGCTTCCTAATGCAATTCCAGGAAGTTGAAGTACAGCAAATATGTTAGAAAACTAGAGAGAGACAGAGTTTTGTTCCATGTAAATATAACCTCTGATAGCTAGAGGTGTCTAAAAGTTAAATGGGCTGCTGCAATCCTCTCAATTACTCTTTGATAATAATAGCATTCCCATTTTATAGAACAGGGAACACTAGGCTTGGAGAAGCCAAGTTTTCAGGGTTACACAATTTTAGGGGCAGAAGCCAACATTCCAACCTCAATTTTGCTCACTCTTTCCACAACTACCATACAGTTAGAAGATATATCTTTCATAAAAAGACCCTGAGACGAAGTGAGAGAGTGGCATGGACATGTATACCCTACCAAATGTAAAATAGATAGCTAGCGGGAAGCAGCTGTACAGCACAGGGAGATCAGCACGGTGCTTTGTGACCACCTAGAGGGGTGGGATAGGGAGGGTGGGAGGGAGATGCAAGAGGGAAGGGATATGGGGATATATGTATATGTATAGCTGATTCACTTTGTTATACAGGAGAAATTAGCACTCCATTGTAAAACAATTATACTCCAATAAAGATGTTAAAAAAAAAAAAGACCTTGAATGCTTGCATTGATGAGTGGATGCACTATGTGATGTGTAAAAACACTTGCAGTGCTAAAATCTGATGAATTTTTGGAGAAAATCCACTTGATGATGTTGTATCTACTTTATTTTCTGTAAGCCACCTTTCTTTTCCATACATTTTGGAAAAAGTAAATCTACAGACCCCATTGATATTTCTTAATTTGTGTTACAGTTATTCAAGTGCTTAGGTAAGACTACGTTGTTTTTAAATATAGCAATAGAAATTAATATCATTAAGTAGGAACCTGTCCTAATAATCAAAAGATGATGATATACAATCCTAAACACTAAATATTAATGCAGTGTGATGCTTTGAATAAGTGAAATATTAGAAAAATATGCCTAAGTAATATGTACTAATATCAATATTAGATTTTTTAAGTAAAATATTATTAAGCAGGTGACAGAACCAGAAGCATAAATCCAGTTATTTTTAATCCAGATCTTATATTGAACGACCGACCAGCAAGGTACCTCCATCAGCTCAACACCTACAGAACTTTGGACAGCGCCACACTCAGCTCAAATATTAATGCGGCTGAAGTCAAATCATGGCACTATTTGGAATCAAAATAGATAAACACCTTTAAACCAAAGCTCCATTTACAAATTTGAAGCCATCAAATTCCACTGATGCCTCTGTCTCTCATACTCTCAGGTCCTAAATTAACTGTTTCCTCTAATCACTAATCCTCTTTCTCAGTCTCATACTCACACAACTACACTATTTTTTCCTATTGGTTCATACTCTCCACCCTACCCCACCCCTCTTGATGTCCTTCCCAATATTTTTCACTGTATCCTCTAGAGCTCCCATTTTTTTCAAATAAATTTCCTTATTCCTAACCTAGACATTGCATTCTCTCCATGATCTTTTCTCCTTGAAGACCTGACTTATATTGAGTCCTCCTGAATACATGCTAATTCCATATCATTAGGTCCAGAACAGAGGCTCACCATAATCCTAGTTCCACTCTACATCTTATTGTCATTACTTTTTCAACTCATACAAAGAAATCTTTCTTCATTTAAGTTCATTTCATCAAGTTATATCATCCTGAAAACTAGGACTTATCATCCTTCAGATCATTTCTTCAAAATCCATTTCTCTTCACTCCAAAGTCTCACCATAATCAATACTGATGATCAATAATCATGCACTGTGATCAATAACCTAGCCAGAGAATCCACAACCTCCACTTCTACTCTCCTTTCAGTAACTCACTTCCAACTTGAAGCTAATGGGCACTCTGAATGCTTCTACTACTGGAGTCTTAAGCATTGACATTCCGATTCCCAATTAGCTTCCCATCTTTTATACAACACTAAAAACCTTATTTCCATCAATTCTGTCCTGGAATTTCCCTGAAATTTTCCACTGTTTTGACACTTACATCTTCTCCCAAACTATTAGCGCTTTTTAACCTCAATTTTTTTTCTACTCAGCGGCAATGTTGATCTTCATTCAAATCCTAGTTCTGCTTCTCATTGGTAAAATATCTTGGGAAAATTACTTAACAGGATTCTCAGTTTGTTTTTTAAAATGGGAATAATACTTATACTTCATAGGAAAGAGGGGAATAAATGTGGCAATGTCCATAATGTACTAAGCACAATTCCTAGCACAATAAGCACTCAATAAATATTAATATCATCTATAATCATCAATGTTCTCAAGTCAACTTTGTCTTCTGGTAACAAGGAACCTGAAAATTCCAAAGTCAAAAATGGGCCCTACAACTAGAGTACTAAGTAGAGCTCTAAAAATATAAATTAAGTGCACAGACGGATGCCAATACACATTCATAGATCTCAGTTTTAGCAGGACTCTCAGTGCCTCTCCCTGTAAGCTTTTTTCACACCTCTTGGTACCTTCCTCTCCTTTCCAATACAGTTCTGAACAGCTTCCTCTCTCCTCAAGTTTCCTGACCACTCTGTCATCACCTGTGGTTAACCAGGCTTCTTATTTGCAAAGAAAATGAAAACCATCAGACCAGGCATGAAATCTCACAAATGTGTTCTTATCTGTGCACATTTCTGTATCTCTATTAATCCTTCATTCATTCCCTCCTGCCCTGGTAGTAGAGGTAAGCCCCTTCCTGGTCACCAAATAGGCCCTCACCTAATATACGATAAGTTCTTCTTGATCTTGGATGGTTTTGCCATCTGTTTTGACCCCTTCCCCCATCGTTCTCCTCTACTGTCACTTCTTGCCTTGCACTATATGTTCTAACAACACTGAATTAATTCAGTTTTCAGCTTAACCCATGCTGTTTCATACCTTCACGTTTTTACCGCCTTGGTAGAAGTCAGTGCCTATCAAGGAATCCTTTTCTCACTTTTCTGTTAGCAAAGCTCCTATTTATTCCTCAAGACCCAACTTAACAATTCCTCTTTTGTGAGAGGAGGAAAGAAAGACAAGGGAGAGGATACTGAGAAGTACTGACAGGATAAGGAACTCTCAGGAAAGGTGATAATAGGGAAGACTTACAATACCTAGAGTTGATAGACAACAATGAGTTTCAATTATGATATCGGATTTCTTGCTTAACTTCTATCTTTAACATACATTTCCACTTAATTCATGAAAAGCATTTCAGTGGCTCCCTGACAGCTAATAAATAGTCTCAAGCCTTTCAGATTTACAGATAATTACAAAAGTACCTCCAACTGTCAGGAAATTACCAGATTTCCATCGGTTTATGAACAGATTTTGAACGGAGAAGGCAGAAAGAAAAGTCAAACTACAACACACATTTGTTGGTGAGAAAAAAAACAACAGAGATCACTGACTTTGCTTTTTCTGCAATTTTCACAAATTCCTTAAGTGCCAGTTACTTATAACATCATTATAACACAGGCCTAAGGTAACTTCTGAAATTGAAATTTAGGCTGTCACAACCTTTGAACTACAATAAAGGCAGGACCTAAGTTGCTATTAACATCTGGTTAAGTTTCACATTGTTTTGCCTTGCTTTGTTTGCCTTTTAAAAATGTTTTTGGTTGTTTGTTTTAGTTTGGCCATTCAGCTTTATGAGGTCTTAAATGATATAAATTCTCCTGTTCTACTGCTGTTTAGATTTTATGCCACATGTTAGCAATACATGAAGCCAAATATTCAAACTTATCGAATACTCTCTCAATATGTCTAGTTCAAAATCTCCCACATACTCAGAGTTGCAGCAGGATAGATACTGCTCTCTAAAGGGCAGCACAATAATCATCTTCATGGATATTTATTATCTTTTGTGAACAGATGTAGGTCATTGTAGAGAGAGTTCCAAAGTCACCTTCCAAAGCTGAAATACAGACATGACATTTGGTAAAGTTTCAAAACCTGTCAGGACCATTTTCTTCAATTCACCAAAATTCCCTTTGTACTGTCGAAAGACTGCTGGAAGAGCAATGTTTTCAAACTGTTCGGCTTGATTACACTGGTGTGGTACCACTTATCTAGAGCTATTTTAAGCATCTTCTTGAGTTACAGTAAGCTATATTGTAAATCTAATTACCTTTGCCCACAGGAAAGTAAGTACATGTGAACCCTGCTCTGTAATCTACTTAACAAAAGGCACTGTATTTTTCTTCATAGAATTTATCAAGATTGTTATTACATAGTTATTTATATTTCTAAATGCCTTTCTCTTCCACTATAAATTCCAAAAAAGCATGCAAATGTGTTTTATATGCAGTACCTTGCTCAGTGCCTAGAGAGACAATGAATGTTTGATGAATGAATAAATGAATGAATGAGTGACCACGTAAAAGATAACTAAATTATATACACTTATGCTTGACACTTTAAGCTCATGCTGAAAATGTATACGTACTTCAGGGACTCACTGGCGTATATGACAGTGTAGTGTAATGAGGCACAAACTTTCAATTCAAATGGAATGGATTTAATGCCAGATCTGGTATTTAATGAATTGTGTGATCAAAGACAAGTGGAATGAACTCTCTAACCCTCTGTTTTCTCATCTGTAAAATGTGAACAATTGCACTGGATTAAGTATTAAAGATAATGCATACAAAAGTATGCAGCACAGTCCATGACATGGAGCAAGGTCTTAATGTGGTGGGTAATGTCACTTATTAATATTTTATATAGATTTTAAGTGAATTATATTAATCTAAATTATCCAAGGGCTTTTAAAAATTGACAACATAAATCTATTTTGAGCATATGCTAGCAGTGATAATTCATCAATAATTTACAGCATTAAAATGAATTTTCCTACACCTTCGTGTCTATTTTCCCAATTATTATAAAGTTTCAACAAGTTATTTTCAATTAAATTTCATCATTCTTTACTCGGTACACTCCTTGCAAATTCTTCATAATCATTCAAGAATCCTTCTCAATTGGTCCCCATAACCATAATCTGAGTTCATCGTCAGTTCAATTTTCTGGCCTAAATTGCATGCTCTTCCCTAATCAATTTTCATTTCATTATTGCCCCTATATTTCATAACTTCAGCGATTATCATAATGGAAAAAGTAATCATTGTTGAATTGTATTCTCCCTTCTGGACTATACCTTCTTTGAGGCTCTATCCTCTGCACAAAGAATTGGATCCAATCTTAATCTTTAATTTTTATTCATCCATTTATGGACATATACTGAGCATGATCTATGCTCTGCTCTGAATGTCTGTGTCTCCCAAAATTCTATGTTGAAGATCTAACACCTAAGATGATGGTATTAGGAGGTAGGGCCTTTGGAAGGTTATTAGAAATGGGATTAGGACCCTTATGAAAGAGCCTCCAGAAAGCTAGCTCACTTCCCCCACCATATGAGGATACAAGAAATCAGCGACCTGAAAGAGGGCCCTCACCTGACCATGTTGCACCCTGATCTCAGACTTCCAGCCTCCAGAACTATAAAAGATAAATTTCTGTTGTTTATGAGCTGCCCAGTCTGTGGTATTTTGTTATAGCCACCTGAAAAGTCTCCGACAATCTATGTGCCAGACACCGTGTTGGGTTAGACTGTTACAAACCAGAGCACGATAAAGTCTCTAGGATCAAAGAGCTCACAGACTAATTAGGGGATGCAAAGCTAGAAATAAATAATTATGAAAAATGTGATAAAGGAAATAACTATGCTCATGGCTTTATGAAAACACTGAGAAATAACGATGTGCATGGCTTTATGATAATTAACCAGCCTCAGGTAAGTAAGGACAGGGACAGAATCCTAGAAAAAGCAATGTTTCTTAAAAGATAGAAAGGAAACAGTGAACTAAAAGGAAAAGGGGAAGGACATTCCAGGCCCAAGGGTCAGTTTGAAGCAAAGAAACAAATGACAGTGTATTCATACGGGAAACGCTAAGACAGCAACTTTTGCAACTCTTGTCACATCAGTTCATAAAGTATTACTCCAGCACAAAAATGGGTAGGAAAGGTTTTATATTAGACTGTGTTTAAGTTAAAATAAATTAAGGTTACAATCTTAAAAATCTGTAAATTCAGGGCTTCCCTGGTGGCTCAGTGGTTAAGAATCTGCCCGCCAATGCAGGGGACATGGGTTCGAACCCTGGTCTGGGATGATCCCACATGCTGCGGAGCAACTAAGCCCGTGAGCCACAACTACTCAGCCTGTGCTCTAGAGCCCACGAGCCACAACTATTAAACCTGCGCTCTACAGCCCGCGATCCACAACTACTGAGCCCCCGCGCCACAACTGCTGAAGCCCACGCACCTACAGCCCATGCTCTGCAACAAAGAGAAGCCACTGCAATGAGAAGCCCGCGCACTGCAACGAAGAGTAGCCCCCGCTTGCTGCAACTAGAGAAAGCCCGCATGCAGCAACAAAGACCCAACTCAGCCAAAAATAAAATAAATAAATTTAATTTAAAAAAGAAACTGTAAATTCAAACATTTTTTTCTTAAAACACCATTTAAAGCACCATTAGGAAACGTCTGTTTTGTTAGACTTTTATTCAGTGTTTCAGGTTACTCGGATAGAATACTGATATTCCAAAATGGTGGACTATTAACATTACTGCACATCTTCCCACCAAACAAACTCTAAACTGCCTTCTTAGTCACATGTAGGAAAACACCAGAAAGGCTCTCTATAAAGAGAAACTGACACACGTTGGAAAGCACAACTGATAATGGTTTATTAAGCCCTAGGCTGTAGAAAAGCCTTGGAATTGGCTCCCTCTTTTCACAAATGGAGAAAGTAAGAAACAATGATAACCGATAATGTTTACCCATGCTAAAGTGACTCCCTGGAATAAAGGCAGAAAAGTTATAAAGGGAACATTAAAAAAAAAGAGACTAGCTTTATTTCTATTCTGACACATATATAATAAGAGCCCTAGAAACTATTGCACGGTTATAGAATAAATCTGGAACTATCAAAAAAATGTACTTTTTAATACAAAGAGTTTTGTGTCCCATAAGGGCAGGGTCTTCATTTTTGTTCGTCACATTTTCCCCATCTCAAGACAAGTACTAAGAATTATTTTTGAATGAATGAATAGTGCATGAGTGCATGTTATGTATAAGACTAGACTCAGGAGAATCTGGCAGAAAATCAACACACAATGTACTCTGCCCTAGTAGGGGATACAAACGGACAAATTAAAAGGATTGCTTTGTATGAGGTAGATTTTTTTAAAGTATCATAGGAATAAGGGGTTGGGGGAAATGGTCCTTTTAGCTAATGTGACTAGGGAAGGCCTCTGAGATGGAAGAGGTGGGTGCAGGATACAGATTTACCTAAGCAAATACTTTGTGTGTGCTATTTTACTACAACGTATCCTGGAAGCTACCACAGCTCCAATATAAAGGCAGAGAAAAAGCTTAAAGAGTTTATACACGATTGTTTCAAGTAATACGTGTGTGTATATACAATCCACCTTTAAACAATGCAGAGGGGTTAGGTGCGCTGAGCTTCCATGCAGTTGAAAATCCCAGTATACCTTATAGTCGGCCCTCCGTACCCGCAGTTCCTCTGTATCTGAGGTTCCGTATCCACAGATTCAACCAACCACAGATTGTGTAGTGCTCTAGTATGTATTTATTGAAAAAAATCCCTGTAGAAGTGGACCAGCGCAGTTCAAATCCCTGTTGTTCAAGGGTCAACTGTAAAAATAAACAAACAAACAAACATATACTAAAAAATTTTTCTACACAAATGTTGACCTCAGTGTTTTGTTCAACTAGAAACCTTTGTAGACTTCTCAATTTGCCCATGTAAGTCATTTTTCATACATGCAGCTCCTCTCAAAAAACCCGTACAACGGAAGTTTAAAGGTTTCTGAGGAGACTCTGCCTAAGCACCAAAATATTCTTTTTAAAATTTTATTTTATTTATTTTTTTCTTTTTGAGAAGACATTTAGAATACCAGGCTCTCTATTAGGTTGCCAAGATGAAAGGGGTATTTTCAGTTGCTAATACACAGCAGCACTTGTTTTTGATAGGGGCTGCCAATGACTTTCATTACATCTGTCAGTCAAATAGTAAAAAAGAAAAAAAAAATCATTGAAATAAATCCTACACAATTGCAAACATTTGGCATGATAAATGGCTTTAGTAGCCAACGATGGCATCGATCCTTGTGCTATTTGGGTAGATGGAATGCAAGAGTATTTTAGAGAAAGCACTACATTATTTTCAGAATCTCAGTCATTTAATTTCTTGTAGAAAATGAAAAGAACAATCTCAATGTTTGGAAAAATGAAATTCTAAGGTGTTTTTTTCTGTCAGAGTGCAGAGTTCAAGTTAACATATTATTTCCAATGACAAAAAAGGGACAGTCACCAAAATTTAAATAGAATGTATAGGTTGCAATCATGAAATCTACCCTCCCCCAAAAGTCAAATATTAAAAACAAAGAGTAAATCACAAATTTCCTTTCGTTCTGCTTACAAATTGCATAAGTCTAATGCCTCCTTCGTTTCTAGCAGTATTTCTGAGTTTCCTTACAAGCATTTAAATTTGGCACAAGGCTGAAACATGGGTTAGCATCTGCTGATGTTGCTTTTAGTAGAAATGTGAATTTTAAGCCCACGATGAGAATGAGCCAGTGACAATGGCTGTCATTCTTTGTTGGCAACACTGTCTTTTCCTACATCACTTTGGTCATACAGCATGGTTTCAACTCCCTCACTATCACAAAGAGTTTGGGTTGTAGTTTTGGGTTGTTTTTGTGTTTCTTTTATTGCATATAAACAGTAATATCTGTAAGAACATTATAAGAGGAGGGATAAGACAGGAACACAACAATACACTGTAGCAAACAAAAACTAACAGAGCAAACTAAAGACTAATTTCCAGGATAGGGAATGATAAAATCAAAGAAAGATGGTAAGAACTGCAAGAGCATTATGAAAAATTAGCTTTCAAATCCTGGACCAAGTCTTGGAGTTGCTAAGAATCTTTGGAAAACAAAACCAACTTTTTTTTTTTTTTTTTTTTTTTTTGCGGTACGCGGGCCTCTCACTGTTGTGGCCTCTCCTGCTGCGGAGCACAAGCTCCGGACGCACAGGCTCAGCAGCCATGGCTCATGGGCCCAGCCGCTCCGTGGCATGTGGGATCTTCCCGGACCGGGGCACGAACCTGTGTCACCTGCATCAGCAGGTGGACTCTCAACCACTGCGCCACCAGGGAAGCCCCAACATATTTTTTAAAGGCTTCAAGGTCAGAGCCCATGAGCCTAAAGGATTATAAAATTTGGTCAGGTATGTATTACTTAGTTGATACTTCCCAATGATAGATAAAAACTGGACTGGATTGCAAACTACCAAATCAGTATTTGAAGCTGAAAACAGAACTATGCTAATTCAGATCATGTCAACAACCAAGGTATAATGCAACTCATGTATTAATAGATAAGGTACAGAAATATGAACACATGAAAATACTTCTGCTGTTCTTATAATTTGATATTCATACAAGTACTTAATACTATGTTTCCTATGTTAATTATAAGCAAACACAGTTATCAGAGATTCTAGTCCACTTTTTTAGAAACATATAAACTTTTTTTTCTAAAAGATTATCATGGAAGAGGTTTTAATATTTATACTTGATGTACTGAGAAACTATTTAAGTAATGCTTAATTCTAAGACATCCAAGAATTACTTGCAGAATATTTAAAAATTAAGAGTCAGGATCTGTCTTTTCTTGGGCCAACCACTAACAAGCTATGTGAATTTGGAAAATTTAGTTAACCTTCTGAAAGTCAAAGTTTCTTCCTTTCCAAAATAGAAATACTTCATAGGTCATTGAAATAATAAAATGATATACTACTTGCAGACAGCTTAGCACTTGATAACACACAGCACTATCAATTATATTTCTTTCAGAAAAAGTTATTAACCCACTGAAATGCAACAGAAAAGGAAGTACTATTAAAAACTTTATTTTTAAAATTCTTCCTCCATCCAGAATTGTAGTTCCTATAAAACAAGAGTCACAAGATTGGAAAATAATGGCAACTTAAAAAAATAAAAGGCAATGACCACGATAATAGAATACACTCCTATTTTTAGGGGAATGCCAAGACAGAAAGAAGAAGGAGGAAACGGAGAAATAGAATGATAAAAGAGCAGGGAGGCAAAGAGGTGGAAATGACTAGTCACTATAAAATATCAGATTATTGTTGTATTAAAAGTATTTGGGGAAAAAAATTCTCTTGTCGCCAAATGCATTCTGTTAGTGTCCTTTGAGCCCGAGACATTTATGTGGGTATTACAGATTACAGATTCACATTTAGTGGTATCCTACGTTTATGCACTTTTAACAGTTTTTAATATTTGTGACACATTTCTTCCTTTGTCTTCCAATGTGCACCCAAAAAGATCAGAATGGGAGCTGCTTCTTTTACTAAGGGCAATCTGAGGTTGAAACAAAGATAACCTTTCTACTAAACCAGAAAAGACCACGTTTACAATTAAGCGGTGTGACCTGGTGATAGTTTCTTCTTTAATACTCAAAAGGTAGAAGCTGACTATTCTTAACCATGGTCTCCATTTTCTATATAAAGAAATGAGTGAAGAGGTCAGTGGTACTTGACTAGCACAGATCCATTTTGGAAACAGGAACAAAATTTTCTAAGTTTTCAAAATCAGGAATTATTTTCTCACAATCTACATATTATCTGAAAAATAATGTCAGGTCTCTGCGCTCAGAGAGTAACATTTGGATTAACACAGTGTGTTTGATGCTACGTGAAAGCTGAAATCTCTCTTAAATCCATGCAATCAAATTCATAATATAATACATATCCAAAGTGTGTACTTCTTGTTAAATTAATTAAACAGGGAGGCCGTTAGACTGTGGTGGCTGTAATGCTGCGGAGGTCTATGTAAGCAAACAAAATCTATGCTTGTGAGTGCCTCACGGTTATGAAATCAAAACACTAAAGACAACCAATCACAAGCAGCCAGCTAGGCCGTACGCCGCAGCCAGCCAACAACTTCCTTACTTTGCTTCTGCTTTTTCTCTATAAAAGTGTCTCCTAGGCTCCTGTTGGCGGAGCACTCCTAACCTCTTCTGGTTTGGTGCTAATTCCAATAGCTTTTTGCTCAAATGCTTAAGAATTTTAATATGCCTCAGTTTATCTTTTTTTTTAACATCTTTATTGGAGTATAATTGCTTTACAATGGTGTGTTAGTTTCTGCTTTATAACAAAGTGAATCAGTTATACATATACATATATCCCCATATCTCCTCCCTCTTGTGTCTCCCTCCCTCCCACCCTCCCTATCCCACCCCTCTAGGTGGTCACAAAGCACCAAGCTGATCTCCCTGTGCTATGCGGCTGCTTCCCACTAGCTATCTATTTTACGTTTGGTAGTGTATATATGTCCATGCCACTCTCTCGCTTTGTCACAGCTTACCCTTCCCCCTCCCCATATCCTCAAGTCCATTCTCTAGTAGGTCTGTGTCTTTATTCCCTCTAGGTTCTTCATGACCTTTTTTTTTTTTTTTCTTAGATTCCATATATATGTGTTAGCATACGGTATTTGTTTTTCTCTTTCTCACTTACTTCACTCAAATGCAAATCAAAACTACAATGAGATATCATGGCACACTGGTCAGAATGGCCATCATCAAAAAATCTAGAAACAACAAATGCTCGAGAGGGTGTGGAGAAAAAGGAACACTCTTGCACTGTTGGTGGGAATGTAAATTGATACAGCCACTATGGAGAACAGTGTGGAGGTTCCTTAAAAAACTACAAATAGAACTACCATACAACCCAGCAATCCCACTACTGGGCATATACCCTGAGCAAACCATAATTCAAAAAGAGTCATGTACCAAAATGTTCATTGCAGCTCTATTTACAATAGCCCGGAGATGGAAACAACCTAAGTGCCCATCATCAGATGAATGGATAAAAAGATGTGGCACATATATACAATGGAATATTACTCAGCCATAGAAAGAAACGAAATTGAGTTATTTGTAGTGAGGTGGATGGACCTAGAGTCTGTCATACAGAGTGAAGTTTATCTTTTAATATACCTATTGTCTCTTCAGCTGAATTTGCCCAGCACCCCTATAATTCTGAAAGTAACAACATCCAATAATAAATTCCGATTTTGTACACATATTTTGTCACCAAATATAAGAGAAGCACATAGTCTAAATATTCTGTAGAATAACTTAATCAGAAAAGGCCTGGAAAAATTTTGTTCCATCCTCTTCCAAAAAGAGGATGATTATTTAACCTCAAACTTCAATAATGAAGATTTTTCTAAGTTAAAATTTGTCCTATTTTCTTGATATTAATGCTAGGGAAAATAAGTTCATTTGAGGAAAAAGGAAGTGTTCGTGTTTAATTTCTTGGAAATATCATAATTCTACATAGATCTTAATTTAGAAATTATACAGTTTTGATCATTTTACCTCATGGCCTCATGAAGCTTGAGCTTCATTTATTTGAAAACTGTTTAATCAATTTTTAATAGAAAAAATAAATTAAAACCCAAGGAGAACAAAACTCACATTCAGCCTACCCTACACAATTATTTCAAAGTAAGTGCTTTTTGATTGAAATTTGAGAAGTAACTGTTTAAATATTTAAATATCTACTAGAGACAAAAATACTTCTAAGTATGCACTTAAGATGAATCTTTCTGAGTAACACTGATTTCTAGTATGTCATTATTAACATATGTAAAGAACCTAGAACAGAAATGTTTGAGTGTTTAAGAGTTTTTAAGTATGGTATATAGGCTTCCTACTTCAAAAAAAGGATATAATGATACACCATCGGAAAATGCACCAGCTTAAATATATGGGAAATCTAAAGGATTCTCTCAGGGAAATATTTTTCCTGATGGACAGATGAATCAAGTCACAAACGTTCCCTTTGCCACCTCTGGATTACACAAGAGTCTTTAGTTTCCATATCCATAAAATTAGAAACCATTTGAAGTGTAGGTAGGTTTCAGGAAATTATAACACAACTCCTCACAAACTCTTCATGAAATTTCCTATTGCATACTTGACAGCTGGATTTTTAACTGTAAAATGAGTTTCAAACTGATGAAAAATGCATGAATTTATTTCTAAATTATTAAGTGAAAAAATGGTGTGCAAGTAATTAATTAGTAAAGGACATTTTAATATTCTCTAATGGTAAAAGTATTAGACTGTGCTCTCTTTTATTGCATTGCATGATTTGTAATGTGTTCTACCACAAGCTCACTTTGTATATAAAACTGAGGAATTTGTTTCAGCCGGATTGCCAATGGAAAGAGAATTGAGGAAATAAGTCACAAAGGCAATGTTAATAAGGGGCAGAAATTCAAGCTCTGATAGTACATTCTGTACCTGGATATAGCAGAGAACTTTCCAATTAGAGCCAACAAGTAGAAAGCTGATATCTCCAAGCTGAGATTTATAGGGAGAGGTCGGCAGCATGTAATGAGAATTTGGAGCACATACATCCAGCTGTTAACACCTTTAGTATAAGTATAGCTTCTAATGGCAAAAGCTAATGGCTCCATGACAATAATAAATAATAGTGAGAGAATATTCTGGCCTCAGGCCTCAGAAAAAGAATGGGTGGCATTATACGATTTTCACTAACACTACCTGAAGGAGGACTTCTAAAGGGGTAGTTTCATTCTCCTAAGAGCATTAGCTGCACTAGAATATGGGAAATAACAATAGGCAAGAAACAACCTTTTGGTTGAATTCCATCCTTTCCTCAATGGAATTTACATCCAGGCATGTCCTTGCTGGAAAGAAAGGAAGGAAGGAAGGAAGGAAGGGAGAAAGGAAGGAAGGGGGGGAAGGGGGGGAGGGGGGGAGGGAAAAAGGAAGGAGGGAGGGAGGGAAAGAAATCCCTGCCCAGGTTCCCATCACTCACTGTATACCATGCAATAAAAATGTAAAAATAAATAACACTTAAAAGCATTAGAATTCACTTCTTTGTGTGTGCACCTACCAGGACAGTCTTGGAGCACTCACAATGTGTACAATGTGTAGGCAGACACCTGGAGTTGTGCCCTGCACAACCTACAAGGTCATTTACAGGCAGCCCTGAAGCAATATTTAAGAACATGCACTCAGGAGTTGGCAGATCTGGAATCAAGTGATCCTAACCGTATGACTGTGGGCAAGTTAATGAAACTGGTTAAGTTTAGTTTCCATATCCATAAAATGGAGATAATAATATTAGCCACCACCAAAGGTTACTGGAACAATAAATGCAAATAAAACACATAGGACACTGCCTGGTAGATGTTAGCGAGCTATAAAACTCAACTGTTGTTATTATTATCACATACCAACTTTTGTGGTTAAGTGCCACAAAAATATATAGAGCTATGTGCTGTTGACACATTATTGAATGTGAGACACCTGGAATTTCAGGCTTTAAACTCTATTGCTAAACATTAATTAACCATATCACTTGTATTTAACCCCTACCATGAAAATACACACAATATTACGTGTCTTTGTGATGTCATAGTAACTGATACGGTTAGTAGTCCACTAGGGTCTGATGTATCTGTAATCTTGGCAACCACACTGCACAAACTGCACAATACCAAGGCCACAGCTTCCCCAGAGCCCAAGAAAACAGAATAGAGTAGAATTGATAACAGCAAATATAAGCACAGTGACGTATTAACCAAGAAGACAGCCTAATTCTGTAAAATGAAAATAAAGCACAAGCACGCTGTAGACTTTTTTGAGCATTTGTATGAGCACCAGGAAAACATACTTGGAAGTCTTGTTATATCGACCCCAAGATTGACAGCAGAATTATTATTCTTCAGTGCAGCCAAGGCCTAGAAGTCAGGTATATTATTAACAGCAGAATGGATCCTTCACCTTCAGGTAACTTTCATACAAACCCTTGTCTCTTCCTAATGCCAATGCCTATCAGCCCATTAATCACAGCAGCTTCTTTCCACAGCTCTCTCTTCAAATCTTACACCCCAAGTGTGTCTCAGCCCAAATTGTACCTGTATTTAGTTGCTACCTTTCAGTTGAATTCCATCACACTGCTGGCTGCTCCTCTTGGCATTTTACAAATGAAAAAGAAATCTGCTGAGTTATTCCAGTTAGACTGCAGTGTTTCTTAACCTGGAAGGTTTTTGGAAACTTATTTGGCTGTCACAACTGGGAGGGTGCTACTGGCTTCTGGTGGATGGAGGCAGTGCCAGGACTGTGGCAGGCATGGGAGGTGCCTGGGGCTCAAAATTTAAGGAGGCACTCACTCACCCTTAGGGTCACCCAGACACAAGATTAAAGCTCATAGGGCCCTGGGAGTGAGTGCCTCTTTAAAACCATGGCTTACCTTCCTCCCTTGCCTCCCTCTAGTCCCAGTCCTGGGTTGAGGGCAGGGTTGCCTCTAAACATCCTTATAAAAGGAATTATCCAGTCCAAGATATCAATAATACTGAGGCTGAGAAACCCAGACTGGTTTAAAGAATCTAAAGAAGATCAGGGTTGGAAACATGATTCCCTCCCTTTTCCACTTTAAGTTACAAATTTTAAATCACGCTCTGTTAAATCTAACATCTCTAATAGTGAAATAATACCAAATTCTACCAGGTAGCTTTAATCCATTTTACTCCCATCCACATAGCCTACAATGAAGTTCAATTAACTCGACCCATTTCCTTCCTGGCCTTTGTACTTAGGCCCCAGCCTTCCCTCTGCTGGTGCATCTCTCACTCACCCTATTTACCTCTAAGGGGCAGATGCAAGGGTACCTTCCCATCAAAATGTGACTCCTCCCTTCTCAGATCTGTTTCTCTCTCTTGTGTATCTTTCTCTGTATCTTATATTACACTATAGTCATTTATTTGCCTTTTTAATTCTCCCTATCCCTGACCTACCCTGCCCCACCCACACATATGAACATGCACACAAATACACACACACTGACTTAACCTCCCTACAGTCATGAATCAGGTTTGCTTTATATTTACTTTCCCGAGAACCTCTATGTAGAACAGTGCTTTGAACATGTAGAGAACTCAATATATGTTTTAACTGGATCAACGAGGCAGTTATATACAGTAATACATGATAGCATGAACCATAATATTTCCTGTTGGCTATCTGAATCTAAATATAACACTGTGTTACTAGGCCTTGTTGAATCCAGTACCAATTTTCTTCTCCTGGCAGATGTGTCCATCTATTTCAAGTTTGAGATCCCAGAATTCTTGAGGTTTGTGTTCAGTAGGTAACTGACTTGACATTTTGCTATAAACAAAAGCACAGAATGGAATGTATTTTCTTCCCAGAGACCTGTTCTAGCAGCAGAAGAGCTTATGTCTTTGCCTGAGCTATGAGCCTAAACTCAGGAAGAAAATAAATCCAATTCCTAATAAAAGCTGAAAAAATAGCCTTGTAGTATGTCAACCTCTTCAGGAAGCCAAACTGATGCAGCATGAAAACACATTTCCATCACCCTCTACCTCACCCTCAACCTTAAAACTAGTCTGAATTCAAAATTTCTAATTTTGAATTTTAACCAAAAATAAACTGACTACCTAAGTAATTAATACATAGCTATAAATATCTTCTATTGAAAAAGAATACAATACATATACAATCAAATTTCCCAGCTATTTGTCCTCGAAACAAATATCTTATATATTTAGTTTCTAAATATGTGATTTGACAAAAAGGAAATTGAAGGCTTTCCCTAATGGATACCAAAAAACCACTGATTTTAATCATTTAATCCTCTTATCAGAGAATTAGCTTAATGTTTAACTAGCACCTGGAAAGATACAATTCTAATCTTACAAGTTTATTACGAAACAGTTATTGTGAAAAAATCATTGAAGATTAAATGCATGTATATTCCGTGAACATAACTTTCAAAACTCGAGGTAACAAAACTACTATGTTAAGTTTTCTCATAGTGCCAGCTGATTCTATGCTAAGTAAGAATCATTTTCACTGTTTAGTCCATAGCCATTAGTTGGGAGAAAGGAGCTGACTTATTTGGAGCACCCAGTAAAAGCCAAGTAACCTCCATGTGTGTTTCATTCAATAGCTGCAACAACCCTGCTAAGAGAGGTTTCACCACCTGCCTTTTACAGATAAGGAAACAGCTCCAAAGATGTTTAGCAAGGTGCCGATGTTCATGACACTGGTAAACAGTGCTTCTTAAGTATTATCTTCCAACTATGTCAAAATACTGCTATCTGAAGAATGTTCTGTATTACATTTTAACCTATGAAAGGCAGAAAATCTCCTCATATTTTGAGTGTTCCACTAGTGAACCAATATATGCCACTTGATGTTAAACATAATAACGTTCAAGGTAAAGCAAGGACTAGGAGCTTCCCAAAGAGGAAATGCACCCCATCAAGGAAATAGACCGCAACAGGGAGCCATCATTCTGCTGGAGTATCAGTGGTGTATACAAAGAGAAGGATGGGGCTTCCCTGGTGGCGCAGTGGTTGAGAGTCCGCCTGCCAATGCAGAGAACACGGGTTCGCGCCCCGGTCCAGGAAGATCCCACATGCCGCGGAGCGGCTGGGCCCGTGAGCCATGGCCGCTGAGCCTGCGCTCCGCAACGGGGGAGGCCACAACAGTGAGAGGCCCGCGTACCGCTAAAAAAAAAAAACAGAGAGAGAGAAGGATGGGAGGGCCATGAGGTATCACAATTCCCACAGAGTTAATCCAGTTCTCACTCCTTTGTTCCTTGTTTCAACAACTGATGATCTGGGCCTACGGTGTATGATACTTTAGTGACTACTGCATAGCATAGAAAGGTGTAAACATGTTTTTCTTAAAAAGTTTACATGCAATGCATAAAAAGTTGAAAAGTAAGATAATATATGAGTTCCAAAAACATTATTCAATCAGGGAATGCTATGAAAATTCAAAAGGGAAAACAGATTATTCTAGCTGGGGTCATCAGGATAGGCAGTATTGAAAAGGGTGGAATTTGAACTGCCCTTGAAGGACAGGCTAAATATTAATAGATACAGACTGCAAAAGAAAATATACTAAATTCAGAGATCAAAAGTTTGGATGCAGAAAGGCATATAAGCATATTTGGGAAATGACAATAAAATTTGAAGTTGAAGAAATTCTACACAGGCACACATTCTTAAATGCTTTGTAGCAGAAGGTTTTTATAGCAACAACTTATAAATACCATCTACTACTTTCATTTTAAAGTTGCACATAAAAATGAATTAATTTCCTTTCATTTTATTACTTATGAGTAGATAATTTTTGTAGTTTAATATGTAATAGGTACACTGATCATAATATAATATTTTAAATAAGTATGAGAAGAGCATATCATTTTATTTTTTTTACACATCTTTATAGATTTTATATGATATTTATATAATCACATATGCATATATTATATATGTACTTGTATTTTGTTTTTGTTGTTTTTATTTTTACTTCTTTATTGGGGTATAATTGCTTTACAATGGTGTGTTAGTTTCTGCTTCATAACAAAGTGAATCAGTTATACATATACATATGTTCCCATATCTCTTCCCTCTTGCGTCTCCCTCCCTCCCACCCTCCCTATCCCACCCCTCCAGGTGGTCACAAAGCACCGAGCTGATCTCCCTGTGCTAGAGCATATCATTTTAATAGTTAGGCATATAGCTTCTGGATAGAAAATTTGATTATCATTTGAGAAATCTGAGTTCTCCAAGTATTGTTCTATCACTGTATAATGCTGAAATGGAGACAGATAGATACAGTTAGATGAAAAATGTTATGGAGTGAATGTCTCTGTTGCCCCCAAATTCCCAATGTGAGGATATTGGGAGGTAGAACCACTGGGAAGCAATTAGGGTTAGATGAGGTCCTGGGTGGGGTGGTCCTCAGGATGGGATTAGTGCCCCTGTAAGAAGAGACCAGAAAACCATATCTATCTGTTCCCTCTCCCTTTCCTGTTCCCGGTCCCAATCTCAGTCACACGTGTGCATGCATCATAGGAGGCCACAGCGAGACAATGGCCATCTGCAAGCCAGGAACAGGGCTCTTGCCAGAAATCAAAATAGCCAGCACCTTGATCTTGGACTTCCCAGCTTCCAGATTTGTGAGAAATAATTGTGTGTTGTTTAAGCCACCAGTTTATGGTATTTTATTATAACAGCCTGAGCTAAGACAGATAAATAGGTAAGTAGACCAACTAACAAACAAATTGTTATATAAATGAAGATAGAGTCTTTTGAGAATCAATGTAGTCTTTAAAAGTTATTTATATCTCTAACCTAAGTATGGGAAAATTTAATCTGAATGCTGGGTGGGACATTAATTAATTGATTCATTTATTTATTCAGTTATTATTTACTGAGGACATCCTATATGGTAGGCCCTAAGCTAGGTGCTCGGTTAAAATACACACACACACACACACACACACACACACACACAAAGAAATGATGTGTTTTTTTCCTCACTACATAGTGGAGGAGATAGACATATAAGCATATAATTATAGTCAAATGTGATAAAAGCTACAGCAGGGGTAGATTAAGTTCCTATGAAAGCAATAAATGCTTCCTATACGACTCTGGCATGATTTCATAGAGGAAATGAGAATTGAACAGAGTCATGAAAGACATTCAGTTAGAGAAGAAGAATAAGTCATTTCAGATATAAAGAGCAGAATGTTCAAAGGTATGACTCCTGATGTAGCAAACGATGGCCCTGAATCATTGGAGGCCTGATCAGAAAGGGCAGGAATCGAGACTGAAAACATACGATGGTGCTTGACAGCAAAAGCAAGGCTACGGATCACAACAGTAAAGGGAGGTCTATATAGGCTTTTAAGCCTGAGAAAGATATGATTAGATTTACTTTTCAGTAAAATTGCTTTGAGGGCAATGGGGAGAATTACGAAGTGCAGGGAAGAACTGCGGAGTAGTTCAGGTAGAAGATGGTAAAGATACCGACAAAAGCAGTGGCAACAAGAATGGGAAGAAATGTTGGATTCAAGGTTATAGCTTGAGTCTTAAGGGTTTGATGAAAATGTGGTTATACTAGATGGTAAGAAATGTCAAGAACTTCCTTGTGTTCCCAATGTGGAAGACTGGGTGGATATTAATGGATTTGCAATACTGGCACAGGATGAATGGAAGAACATCATACAGGCAATGGCCATGCAGGACTGCAGCAAGAGATCAGTCAGGGTAAGGGCTGTAGACTCAGAAACCACCAGCTTAGAGGGTGGAGCTGAAACTCTGAAGACAGGCATGTCACTGAAATTATGAGCAAGGAAAGAGCAGAGGTTTTGGAAATAAACAGTGTTAGGTGATAGAAAAAGCAAAGTCTGGGGAAAAGACCAAGGCGGGGAGGAAGATTGCCTAAATGCACAAAAATGTAAAAAAAGAGCAGGGACTGAGTAAAGACAAATTTATCCAGAGAAAGTCCCCATATTTAACCTTACTTTCTCTGAAGCTTTGTGAGCAAAAATATTTCATTACTTCAAGGTAGGAAGTTTTTCCTCAGGAAGCTACAGTTTCTCTCTAGGAAAATTAATGACAAACATCAGACACTAAGATAAATAAATAAAAATCAAAAGATTGGCACTCACATATATAGAACACTGCATGATACCATGGTTTACATAAGAAATGGATTTGCACTTTACACAGTGCAAGAACTCTAAACAGGGGCCTACCAAATTTTATGAACTTCTGAAGGAATTTATTTAAATTTTTCTAATGAAACAAAAAAAGAATGGATTTTGTTTCCACGGTTGATGTTGTGACATAATGCCACAGGAAATTACTTCTGGTTTAAATCACGAACTGTGCATAAACTCTCTTGGGTTCCAGGTCAATGTACGAAGCACAGCATGGTGTAAGTGATAGGAGACCTATGGGGAATTGCAAGATTGGCTTCCTTTCTAATGAGGGAAAAGTTTTATTTACAAGATAACTCAGCTGAAGTAATCACACGAATTAATTTATACCCTCTGCATTTAAAGGTCAAGTACTTCTCTTCATGTTCTTGAGACTAGAAGAAACCAATATTAAATAACATTTATAAATGTCATAAGAACAAAGTCTCTTGTTGGTACACATTGAGCTCCCAGATAACATATATTCAGATGGAAAGTTTAAACATGTTTTACTCAGTGTCAAAGGAGTCACAACTGTCCTTGTTCCAATTTATATCCCTTTTGCTTTTACCAGACTTGCTTTCCCTGTTTTTCAATCTGAACAAGTTGTCATCAGCTGTGAGCCTGAATCCAGAGGCAACATTCTGAGCTCAGGAGCATCCTCTAATACACTGACAGCAGTATATTCATTTCTGTGACAGGACTGGTTGCTGGCAAGCAGCAGGAACTCCTATGTTTGAGTCAGGCTCTTTCTCCTGAGTATCTGTTATGTGACTGTGAGTCACTTAAAGTCCCTCAGTTGTATTCATCCATAAAATGGAGAGAGTTATCACATTGATCCACCTCACTGAATTAACGAGATGAATCAATGAAAACAGTGGGTTGATTGTAAAACACTGTACAAATGAAATCATGGTTAGTTTTTTAAATTCATTTTTAAGTTACCAAGGGCCTGGAAATAACCCAGAACATAACTGCATGTACTAATTTGTAGGGAATTAGGTTGAGTTCAGACCTTCACTTTTATATTACATGCTCTTCTCTTAAGAAACTAACAAAGCAATAAAAAAAAAAAGGCAAAAAACAAAAAAACTTGAGGAACTTAAAAGGACAGAGAAAATGAGTCCTTGAAATGTTTAAGGCTTTCCTAGAAATATTTAGGCAAAGAATGACACTTTCTTCTGTAAAATGCTCATGATTCTACTCCTATAATCTGTAATTATACCTACTAACATGTGCTGCTTTTACCTCCTTTTTGCTCCTCCCATATAATACAGTGTTTCATACACAACAGACTGTCAATAAGTATGTGATTAATTGCAACAGGAAAATTTTCAGGTGTAAAATGTTACATAATATAGCTCAGTCAATGTAATTTTTTAAAAACATCTGTCCCTCTACAAATGCCCCAATTTCTTTCCTTTTAATGCCTGAGTAATATTCCATTGTATACATGACTAGAGACTGTCATACAGAGTGGGGTAAGTCAGAAAGAGAAAAACAAATATCGTATATTAATGCATATATGTGGAATCTAGAAAGATTGTACAGATGAACCTATTTGCAACGCAGAAATAAAGACACAGACGTAGAAAACAAACGTACAGACACCAGGGGGAGAAGGGGGGGTGGGATGAATTGGGAGATTGGGATTGACATATATACAACTACTATGTATAAAATAGATAACTAATGAGAACCTACTGTATAGCACAGGGAACTCTACTCAGTGCTCTGTGGTGATCTAAATGGGAAGGAAATCCAAAAAAGAGGGGATATATGTATACATAGAGCTGATTCACTTTGCTGTACAGCAGAAACTAACACAACACTGTAAAACAACTATACACCAATTAAAAAACAAACTGTCTCTTTAGGTAACAATTCTACCATTGAAGTATATTTTTTATATAAAGCAAATTATATTAAAAATGTTTTTTCTAAACTGACAAATTATTTTGTTTCTATTTCACCAATCTATATTAGGCACATTTGCTACTGCCTTCCTTTCTTTCAGTCTGCTTCTCAATGATGATAAAGGAACATACCTAGGTAGACCTGCTAGGTAGAACATACCTAGGTACCACATGATCCTAACCCCAGGCCATAGCCAATTAGACCAGGGCTTACATCGAGTGAGAAGGAGAAAGAAATAACTAATACTTATTGAGTAGCCACTATATCCAAGGGTCTTGCTTTTTACTCTTCACATGCAGTCACTCATTTATCCCTCATTACAACTGTGAGGTAGTGAATATTATTATCATCCCCATTTACAGATGAAGAAATTGAGTCACAGAAAGTTTCCCAAGATTACAAGGCCAGCAAGATTTGGAGCTGAGCTTCAAATCCAGCCAGTCTAGCTGCAGAACCCAAGCTCTAACCATTGTGGCATGCTGTCCTTAGATAGTATACCACCATACTACCATCTATAGGTGAGGCAAAGACAATTTTATCTTCTATCTCAAGAATTTGAGGTGATACATGGAGAGACTGAGTCAGTTGGATGGTGTTGGATACTAGAAGTGTGAGGTCATTTAGCACTGCAACAGAAAGGAAAATCGGTAGGCCATGGGGGAAGGTCAGGGCTGCATTACTCTTCCAGCCAGATCTAACTATACTTCCTGAAATTAGGCTCCAAGAAAATCCCCTGTGTTTCCAACTTGAGTTAATTTGTGCAAGTCTCTGTCCTTTATAGTATAAAAATCGCTCCATTGAAAGCAACTAAAAAATTGTACATAAAACAGGAAAACTAGAAGAAAGTAAGAAACATCCAGAAAACGAAACTAACTGAAAGTGGAAACCAAGTGGTTAAGAAGAGTACTTTATTCAGGTTTCCTCTTGGGACATTTGATCAACGAAGTAGACTTGGACTTGGGGTTTCACAGCCCAAAGAGCTGCAACAGATCACAGGGCCCAAGGTCAGCCAGAGATGGAAAGTCTAAAAGGTGATACTCCCTCCTGTGACCCAATAAAACTGTACCGTCATTGTACCAGAATAAGTTTGCAAGTTTGCAATGCTACACACACACAGACACACACACTACACACCGCTGGCAACTGCAAAGAAACCAGTCTGCCTCTAAATTTGGCACTGGTGACAGGGAACAAAAAATATCACCTGAGGATTCATAACCAACAGTAATCCCTCACGTGACTTTGCCCTCCAATTTCGTACTGTCAAGGTGGTTCAAACATCTAAAAACAGTTTAGAGTATCGGGTAATATCCCAGGTCCTGGAAAAAGGAAACACAAATTCTCTCAACTAGAAATCCAGCTTAGTCCAAGCTTCAAATAATTCTTGCATGATGGAGATCCAAGTAATACTCATTTGAAAGGCATTATTAAGCAAGAACCAGGAGAAACTACAGATAGTAGAATCTGGTCCACAAATACATTAGATAACAAAATTATCAACCAGAAAATATAAATTGAGCATGCTTTAAACAGAAAAGGATTAAAATATAATTAAACAGTATGAGACCACGAATAATTGTACAAGAACTAAACATTAAAAAAAAAAAAGACTTTTGCCCAAATATAACTTACTAAAACCGAACAAAAGAAAAGGAAAGCAAATGAATAATAAATACAAAATTTCCAATAGTGGTTAGCTCTGGGAAGGGGGGGCATGGGTAGATAAAGATCAAAGAATGAGACCAGGGAGATGCACACAGGTAAGTTTACATTTTTGTTAATATTCGAATTCTTGAATCGGTTGGTGGGTTCATTAATTTTCATTATGTTAACAAATAAACACAGCTATGAATGATGAGAGCATGTCACAACCTAAAGATTATGATTAGTCTTTAATTCAATTCTGAATACCAGAGGGCCAAAATACAAATAATAAGTAGGTAAATATTTTAAAACCAATTACTATAATTCACCACAATAAAGGAAAAATTTTAAAATCATCTCAAAATTCTACCAAACTAGATATTGAAGAAAAGTTCCTCAATCTGCTATCTATAAAAACAACAAAAAACTAAACAAAAATCTGTAACATCATACTTAATGTTACCCGTTTGAGAGATTAGAATATGTGGTTTTAAAAAGGCAACATAGTATCTTCAACATATAGTTCTTCCTTTAAAATATAACAAAATATACCAAATCCTTTATAGATTAAAAACAAATGGAGCCCGTGAAAGAAGACCTGAATGAATAGATAAATCACGCTCATGAATTGAAAGTTTCAATATCATAAAAATGCCAAGTAGATGTATTGATTCAAATGCAATGAAAAATGCCTTTTTTTTTTTTTACTTGAAAACCTGAGTCTAAAATGTATTGAGGGCTTCCCTGGTGGCACAGTGGTTGAGAGTCCGCCTGCCGATGCAGGGGACACGGGTTTGTGCCCCGGTCTGGGAGGATCCCGCATGCCGCGGAGCGGCTGGGCCCGTGAGCCATGGCCGCTGAGCCTGCGTGTCCGGAGCCTGTGCTCCGCAACGGGAGAGGCCACAACAGTGAGAGGCCCGCGTGCAACAAAAAATAAAATAAAATAAAATAAAATGTATTGAAAGATCAAAGGCCTAGAATGGCAAAGTCGTTTCTGAAATAGAACCAAAGGACTGGGATGAGCATGACTAAATATCAAGGCTTATTATAAAGCTTTGGCACCGGTACCAGGGTAGATGAATTCAGCAAGGAACACAACAGAAAGCCAGGAAACACACACACACACATAATTTATTTTTATTTCAAAACTCGTATTATCAGTTAGTAGGAAAAAACTGTTGTTCTAGGCCAACTGGTCATCCATATGGGAAAATACGACCCTAGGTTTTCCCCTCACACCCTGCAGAAAAATGAACATAAGGTGAATCACCCTTCATGATAAAACAAAGCCACAGCTCATCTAGCCAATACAATGGTCAATAGCCACATGGGGCTATTTAAATTTATACGTAAATTAATTGAAATTAAATTTTAAAATTTAGCTCCTCAGTCACAGTGTTAACATTTCAAGTACTCAAAAGTAACATGTGGTTAGTGGCTACCATACTGGGCAGTGCCAGGTATAAAATATTTCCGTCAGTGCAGAAAGGTCTATTGGACAGTACTGAGGGACATTTACAATAGTATCATTATGACCTTGGGGTCAGGGAGGGATGTATTAAGCAAGGAGTAATAAATTAAACAAACAAGCAAAAAAGGATGAAAATAACTGATAAATTCAGCTATTAAAATTCAGAACCATTTGTCAAAAGACACTACAGAAAATGAAAAAGAAAGCCTTAATTTGAAGGAAGGTATCTGTAATATTTATATATATATATATAGAATACATAGGATATATAAAGACTCTAAGCAACAAAAAGATAATCACATAGAAAAAGGGATAAAAGACTTAGGTACTTCATTCTCTTTGATGACCAAAAAAATAATTATAGCCTGATTTATCTTATCAATATATGGAGTAGGTTAGATTGAAATGTTTGACAAATTTCTGTGTTCTATTTTAAATCACCAAGAGTAAGAGGGCAACAACAACATACTTTTCAGCCTGGAAGGAAGATTATACTGGTTTGGACAGCATCCCAGCAACATATAAGTAGGTTGATCATTATGTTTGAACATGTAATTAAATAGATACTTCTAATGTTAGCTTATCCTTAATTAAAAGATAGTTCTCCAGCTTACTTAACAATTTATCTTTACCTTATTTGAGCACACATACGTGGGAGGCACATAGTACATTTATACCACCTTCTCGCTCTGAGTGTAGAATGTGGTGACTAAGGCATTAATTTCACATTTACTTCAATCAGAAGAGTCAGAGAACACAAAGACGTGTGTGACTGGAGGATGGAATGGTAAAGGAAATAAAGTTACAAACATATGAGGAAATACTGAAAATATAACTCAAATGCAATTTCCTCAAAGCAAAGATAAATTTTCATCCCTGAATTAACATGAATAGGTATTTCTCTGTGTACCATCCAGTTCCTTACCCTTCCGCAAATGGACAGGATAAAAAAAAAAAATCATACTTTCTTAGCTTCTATATAGAAAAAAAGTTTTCATGTTTTAACAAAACAAATTTGTAAAACTGATGTTTATGTACCTTAAACACTGAAACAAAACTGCACTCACACCACATACCCAAACGGTCTAATTTGCACTGTCTTAGTTTTAACCAAATTGTAAGAGAAGCATTTAAAGGAATGTTGACCTTTTATTCTGGCATATGGTAAAACAATAACAATACTAAACAACTTCAAAAAAAGTTTAAACTAGCTATCAGTTAGTACCACAAAATACCAAACAGTAACATGTGATAGTTTGCTCACACCCAGACAAGTGTAAGGGCCAATGATTCTAGAAGTGGACTCAGTCTGTCAGAAAGAAATAAACAATGGGGAACACTCTGTATGTGGATCTCAAGAAACTATGACGTGATTTCACCTCTCAAGGTCTTTGTAATCTAAGACTGAGAGGAAAACAATTAGTAGGTTGGCAATTCTGGTACACGGTGAATCGTGTTAGACATCTGCAAGAGAATGGGACATTCAAGTCATATTAAATATTAGAGGATACAATTGTCGGTAATGGAGCACCCCATTCCAGCTTAGCCTCACCACTTCCTAGAATCCTGGGCAGAGACTAATTACATATTCTGCCTCTATTCAGATTGGCCTGCAAAACCAGAATATGTTTGGGCTGGGTTTGTAAATACAGTCAGTGGGCCACCTGCATAGCTAAGGAAAGGCCATAAACTCAGACATTGGTGTGAAGGGTAATTTTTTTAAAGTAATATTATGACTAACAACAAAATATTATAAATATTTCTCCCAGTTTGGAAGGGGTGGACTTTTGTACATAATTTTATGTTCTGATCAATAATCCAATGTGATTCCCTTCTGAGATGTATTCTTATTGTACACTTGATTTCTCTTCCTGACAAATGTTTGCCTCCTACTTTCTCCTCTGCTACACGTGCTCTGATTCATTTTCTCTTGCCAATTTCCTGTTTTCTGTGCCTTCCAAAGAGGACACACATGTCTAATGCAATATTGTTTTTATAGTGGTAAAATGACAGATATTTTTGCAAAACAGAGAACAGGAAGTGATTAGAAGGGCCTTGGACATCAACGTTCCTGACTAATGAAAAAGCCAAGAGAAATGTTATAACTTCTTAGCACCACATAGCGAAAACTGTTCTCAATCCATAGGTAAGACCACTTGGTTGATGTCTGCGTCCTTAATATTAATTCCAATGCAGACCACATTGTGCTGCTTTCATGTGCAAATTTTTCATAAACACCCCTCATTATAAATTCAGTAGTTACCTGGACCTTTTCAGAAAAAAGGGTTTTTATATGAAGCAGTAAATAATTTCCAAGTTGATGTGTTCTGCTTTGCATCTAGAATCCCAGCAATGAATCTACAACACTCAAGAGTTCTTTATGCGGGCAAAACCTAGAATAACATGAATAATCCAATCCATTTCATGGGCAGGGATCTATGGTGGCAAGGAATCAAAATTCACTCAGTGTAGCTTAAGGAAAAGGGGAGAAAGAAAAAAAAAACAATATCAACACAGAACTCAACTGTAGAGTTGTTAGGCAGCTGCCTCCTCTGTCTCTTTAGGGCCCTGAACGGGTTCAGATGCTGAGTATGATCTAAGTGATAAAATGTGGAATCTGAGGTTAGAGTGTCTAGTCTCAACCATTATCTCTATTATTTACTAACTTTGTGAACTGTGGTGAGTCACTGAATGTCTCAGTGCCTTGGTTCCTTTTTTTGTAAAAAAGTAGTAACAGTACTTTTCTTATAGGATTAAACAAGATAACGCACGTAAAAGGCTTAGGACAGTGCCTGAGACAGTACGCACTCAGTAAACGAACGTCATTATGATAACGTAATTGTAACTGCTTCTTTTGAGCATATGCTCTGTCTTCTCTCTGCCTGGCAGCTTCCTCTATTTGCATACGTGCCAACATAGCCAATAGGTCAGAGTTACTGATTTCTCACAACTCCAGTGCCCATCATTTCTGATTTACTCAGCCCACGTCATGTGATGTACACATGGTTATCCTCACTAGGGCTGTGGAAAGGGACAGATTCCCTCAGGATCTGTCAGCAGGGAGCCAAAGATCTGCCTTTCTGGTGTGAACGTTTCCAATTCATAGATTAATAAAATTCACAGGCACTTTCCCTCTCAGGTTAATATTAAAATAAACTTACCAACAAACAAAGCTGGCTAAGAAACATATGAGCTGCTTGTAAGATGGTGAGTAACTATATGCCTGCAAAGCAATCAACTGAAGCTAGATAATCACTTTCAATGGATTCAGTAGGATTAATACATGGGGTGAAATAATGTGCTTAAATAACTCTAAGTTTCTTTGAGTAAATGATTCAGTTTACACAGACTGTGTAAAATTGGAAGTCTTCGATACAAGTCTGCAATTTAAATTTGCCTTTGTTTGAATCCTAGAAATCTGAAAAGGAAAAGGGTTTAGCTCACAAATCAGATTAGGTGAAGGTTAAATGCCCACTTCAATAGAAAGTATCTGGTAAAATCTTCATGTTTAAGTAAGAAGTCACTCAGTGACTTGAAATGCTCAGTTTAGATATATCTAACATGAAGAGTTTTTAGGGTAGTTGAAAAATTTAAAAAAAAATTATAAAATAAAATTTCCATGAAAATTTTCTTTATAACCAGGTGTTGTAAATGGGAATATATAGGAACAGGTAAAAATATCTATAAATCACAAAATTATATCAGCATAAAATTCTACATAGAAAACACAGCCAACTCCCAAGTAAAACAGCATTTCTACTATCAAAGATATCACTTATTATACCAAAATTTCATTGTAGATAGGTGACTCCCACAAAACCAAGAAAAAAGTGAGTTATGGGTAGGAAGATGGGGATGATGGTGTCAGCGGTCAAGAGTCAACCATTTCTCTTTGGAAGTTCCCGACCTTAATATCTATGTGTACGTTATTACCAGAGGCACTATTAAGAAAGGAAGATCACACACAATAACGGTGTGATTACTGAACAATTAGTACTGTTAACTGTCATGCATTTTAGACTTGGAGGGGAATGTTCTACTTTCAAAGAATTAGTTTTTGCGTAATCTTTATTTTCACCCTTCCTTGAAGGGTACAGGAAATGTGGAAGGAAAGTCCAGTGTGCTGTTTTCGTAGACTGGCAAACATTAGTCAAAATTTAGGAAGCCTTGTTCTTGGGCTTGAATGCAGGTGACTTTTATTCCTCTTTTAACCCCATTATTGAGTACAACAATATTTTTAATTTCATTGGTCTCAGTCATGCTAGAAAAGATGGAATAAGCTTACATGGAAACACAATTAGCAAAAACATACTAAGCACCTGTATTTTAAAATCTATTGTATAAAATAACATAGCAATCTATGTTGGTTAGCCATGTGGTTTAACAAATGTTTGAGTATGTAATATATGGAATAAAGCTTTAGAATATGGTGAGAAAAATGATCTAGGGATGCTGAGTCGTGTGTTTACGGAAATCTATGAAGTCTATTTAGCAGATGAGCATATAAATGGTATTGATAATTAAGCAACTCAGTGACATGGCCACAAGCTATAATGCTATAGCTGTAAAATGAAAGATAAAATGGGTTACAGATGTCAGGAAATGGTTCCAATATTTTTTTTCATAATATTTCTGTAATACACAGTAAATGTCTTTGCTTCCTGTGAAGCAAAAAAAGGAAAAAAAAAACCCACAAAACCCTCAAGGATTGCACAAAATTTGGTCAGTTACTTAACAATAGTAAAATAAAGCTATATTTCATTTAAGAGCTTTTAGCAAAAACGTTCAAAATTTTAGAATGCCTCTACGTATGATGTGGCAATCCATAGAAATAAGGGAACCAGATGTTAGTAAAATAAATGTTTTTCTAATGATTAAAACCTCAAGGTTTGGGAAGGCAGAGTGATTCTATGAATAATAAACAAAGTAACCATAGTGACCTCACATGAGAAGTGTTCATTTAGCTCCCTAATAATGAAGTTATATTTAAATTATTTTGAGTAGATTAGGCCAGACCCCGGGTTTCAACAATTAATTCCCCACCTCAATAATTCCATACATTATTTTGCTTTTATTATTGTTATATTAA
Organism: Orcinus orca; assembly: GCF_937001465.1. NCBI lineage: Eukaryota > Metazoa > Chordata > Mammalia > Artiodactyla > Delphinidae > Orcinus > Orcinus orca. The sequence continues at coordinate 47,308,163 of NC_064569.1, read as the reverse complement.
TACAAAAATTTTAGTAACCCATATGATTTTTTTAAAATAAATTTATTTAATTAATTTATTTATTTTTGGCTGCATTGGGTCTTCGTTGCTGTGCAGGCTTTCTCTAGTTGCGGAGAGCGGGGGCTTCTCTTCGTTGCGGTGCGCCAGCTTCTCATTGCGGTGGCTTCTCTTGTTGCGGAGCACGGACTCTAGGCATGCGGGCTTCAGTAGTTGTGGCTCACAGGCACTAGAGCACAGGCTCAGTAGTTGTGGCGCATGGGCATAGCTGCTCCGCGACATGTGGGATCTTCCTGGACCAGGGCTTGAACCTGTGTCCCCTGCATTGGCAGGTGGATTCTTAACCACTACACCACCAGGGAAGCCCAACCCATGTGATTTTGATGTTGGTAGTGTTATTATGAAAACAGGGACAGTGGGCTACCTACTTTGATATGCACTGTAATACACCTGAGAATATATCACATGTTTGAACTATGAAAATGAAATCCAAATTCAGTTACTCTTCAGGCACAGGCATGACTTTATGAATAATACTTTCAAAATTCTATTTGGGGGCTTCCCTGGTGGCGCAGTGGTTGAGAGTCCACCTGCCGATGCAGGGGACACGGGTTCGTGCCCCGGTCCGGGAAGATCCCGCGTGCCGCGGAGCGGCTGGGCCCGTGAGCCATGGCTGCTGAGCCTGCGTGTCTGGAGCCTGTGCTCCGCAACGGGAGAGGCCACAACAGTGAGAGGTCCACGTACCGCAAAAAAAAAAAAAAAAATTCTATTTTGTTTAAACACATAGGTCTTTTCCTCAAGGCAATATTTTCTCAGTGGTGTTCCATTAAATTCCAACGTTTTGAAATTCTGTTCAAAAATGGCATCTGTAATTAAAAAAGTTTGGAAAATTCTGAATTTAGGCATTCCCTGAACTGACTATAGTTTGGAGGCTAGTGCCTGTCCAAAGCCAAGTAGCATTTTATGAGTACATTAATAATGATGGCTGAGAAGTGTATATATATTGAATAAGAATAAACCATTTTATAAATCTTATGAATGTGCGCTAATTTAGGTGATACATTCACATGACTAAAGACTTGTAGAATAGAGCAAGAACATATGCAGATTAAATTTTTTATTTCATTCTTTACGGAGAAGAGGGCCTACTAATAATCCTAAAAAAAAAAAAAAACTGATTTCATTCACCCTACTTATTAACTCAAAATTCTATGCAGTAGAAAAAAAAATCAAATTAATTATTTAATAAAGTTAGCCAGCCACCTCTCCAAAGAATACATTTATGCCAAAACATATAACAATTAAAATCTCACTGATTTTAGGTAAATTCCCAGGCAGAATATAACTTTTAACTGGGTAATGATGCTAGAAAATATGCTATTAAGGGTAATAATAGAAGTGAGTTCTAGTTACCTTTTAAATAATGAACGTTACAGGAATATGGAAATACATTACATGTAGCTTAGCTCTCCTCATGTAATGGGCTTATTCTGTAAATGCTGAAATTCCTTTAATTTCTATGGACTATAATTTTCTTCAGAATAAAACTGACCCAGTTCCCCTTCCTCAGTCTACTGAACATTATTTTTACCCTTATTAACAGTTGACTTGAGACGACTTAAGTAACTAAAGAACAGAATCAAGCAGAGCCTTAAGAAGATAACGGTAATTTTTACACAATAAAAGGCAAATAAGGTAACTTTAAAATCAACTCACAATATTTCTTTTTTGTATTTATGAAAAAATATCTTTGGAATTTTTTTCATTAAAAAACTAAAATATCTATCAACATTTAAAATAAACTCAGGAAAAACTAAGAGCTTACTTATAGAGGATAAGTACAAATTCGACACTTCTGGTGGTCTACCCAGAATATCTGAATTGCATGACAAATGATTATTGTTGCCATCTAATTTTTTTAGTTTTGTTCAAAGTAAATGATCAAATGGTTTGGTCAGAAGCAAACAAGAGAATTCCCATAAAAAGATGTTATTTAGGAACTATCAGAGTGCTTCCCACCTTCAGTAAATACTTTAATAAGTGCTTCCGACTGTTCTCTGACAAGTAAAATGCTGTACAATGAAATCCCTACTCTATGTATTTATAGCTAAAGGTTACAGGCCCAGGGTGGTAAAGCTAAAAGCCAGTTACTTTAGGCATCATGCTGTTGCATGGTCCTTATGGTTTTCTTTGTCAGTCTGGCTTCTGGCAACTGTTAGGTTCCCACGACTATTATTTGTAGTTTCCCCTTCCAGTAAAACCAAAGGGCGTTTCAGGGCACAGTCACTAGGTGCTGGCCAGGGTCAATGCCAAGATCCAACAAAGTCAAGTCACGAGGCAGGAGCGAGGCCTGGGTCCAGGATGAGGCAACAAGCAGGCTCCAAGAGGCGCATCTTTTTAGACTCTCCAGCGCTTTAAAGTTCACAGAAAAATCCACATCTTATGTGTTCAGAAAACACAAATGTCAGCGGCACAAGTGTCTTTATGTTGCTTAGGACACTGTTTCAGCAACATGCCAAAGGCAGATTTCTGGGGCAATGGCAACAGCATCCATGACACTCTGAGAACAGGAACAGTCACTAAAGATAAGAATGCCTGGTCACTTCGCTGGTATTATTATCGGCGCAATTACGTGACTATACGGTGCACCCGTTTCACAGAGGCAACAAATGCAGCATCTGAATTCTTGCCAGTCTTGGCACACACTTCTCTCCACATACCTCTTTTCAATCCTATCAGGAAACTACTGCTAGAGGAGATTGTGTGTGGGGGGGTGGGGGGGGATAAAAAAAGATAAAACTCAATGTCAAGCGAAGGAAAAGAAAGTTTTTATTAGTGATCACTGACATATTGGAAACAAAAATCACATAGTCAAATTGAGAAATTATGAGGTTGTGTATGTTTTTATTTTCAGACTTCTAGGAATTTGAGAGAATTCCCAGAAATGTAGAAAGGAGATGTCTGAATAGGCAAATAATATACAATTTTATTTTGAATTTTATTTTATTTATTTTTTTATACAGCAGGTTCTTATTAGTCATCCATTTTATACACATCAGTGTATACATGTCAATCACAATCTCCCAATTCATCACACCACCACCCCCCCACCTGCCGCTGCTTTCCCCGCTTGGTGTCCATACGTTTGTTCTCTGCATCTGTGTCTCAATTTCTGGCCTGCAAACCGGTTCATCTGTACCATTTTTCTAGGTTCCACATATATGCATTAATATGCGATATTTGTTTTTCTCTTTCTGACTTACTTCACTCTGTATGACAGTCTCTAGATTCATCCACATCTCTACAAACGACCCAATTTTGTTCCTTTTTATGGCTGACTAATATTCCATTGTATGTATGTACCACAACTTCTTTATCCATTCATCTGTCGATGGGCATTTAGGTTGCTTCCATGACCTGCCTATTGTAAATAGTGCCGCAATGAACAATGGGGTGCATGTGCCTTTTTGAATTACTGTTTTCTCTGGGTATATGCCCAGTAGTGGCATTGCTGGGTCATATGGTAATTTTATTTTTAGTTTTTTAAGGAACCTCCATATTGTTCTCCGTAGTGGCTGTATCAATTGACATTCCCACCAACAGTTCAAGAGGGTTCCCTTTTCTCCACATCCTCTCCAGCATTTGTTGTTTGTAGATTTTCTGATGATGCCCATTCTAACTGGTATGAGGTGATACCTTATTGTAGTTTTGATTTGCATTTCTCTAATAATTAGTGATGTTGAGCAGCTTTTCATGTGCTTCTTGGCCATCTGTATGTCTTCTTTGGAGAAATGTCTATTTAGGTCTTCTGCCCATTTTTGGATTGGGTTGTTTTTTTAATATTGAGCTGCGTGAGCTCTTTATATATTTTGGAGATTAATCCTTTGTCCATTGATTCGTTTGCAAATATTTTCTCCCATTCTGAGAGTTGTCTTTTCGTCTTGTGTCTAGTTTCCTTTGCTGTGCAAAAGCTTTTAAGTTTCATTAGGTCCCATTTGTTTATTTTTGTTTTTATTTCCATTACTCTAGGAGGTGATCAAAAAAGATCTTGCTGTGATTTATGTCAAAGAGTGTTCTTCCTATGTTTTCCTCTAAGAGTTTTATAGTGCCTGGTCTTATATTTAAGTCTCTAATCCATTTTGAGTTTATTTTTGTGTATGGTGTTAGGGAGTGTTCTAATTTCCTTCTTTTACATGTAGCTATCCAGTTTTCCCAGCACCACTTATCGAAGAGACTGTCTTTTCTCCATTGTATATCCTTGCCTCCTCTGTCATAGTTTAGTTGACCATACGTGCATAGGTTTATCTCTGGGCTTTCTATCCTGTTCCACTGATCTATATTTCTGTTTTTGTGCCAGTACCATGTTGTCTTGATTACTGTAGCTTTGTAGTAGAGTCTGAAGTCAGGAAGTCTGATTCCTCAAGCTCCGTTTTTTTTCCCTCAAGACTGCTTTGGCTATTTGGGGTCTTTTGTGTCTCTATGCAAATTTTAAGATTTTTTGTCCTAGTTCTGTAAAAAATGCCATTGCTAATTTGATAGGGATTGCACTGAATCTGTAGATTGCTTTGGGTGGTATTGTCATTTTCACAATATTGATTCTTCCAATCCAAGAACGTGGTATATCTCTCCATCTGTTGGTATCATCTTTAATTTCTTTCAACAGTGTCTTACAGTTTTCTGCATACAGGTCTTTTGTCTCCCTAGGTAGGTTTATTCCTAGGTATTTTATTCTTTTTGTTGCAGTGGTAAATGGGAGTGTTTCCTTAATTTCTCTTTCAGGTTTTTCATCATTAGTGTATAGGAATGCAAGAGATTTCTGTGCATTAATTTTGTATCCTGCAACTTTACCAAATTCACTGATTAGCTCTAGCAGTTTTCTGGTGGCATCTTTAGGATTATCTATGTACAGTATCATGTCATTTGCAAATAGTGACACTTTTACTTTTTTTCCAATTTGGAATACTTTTATTTCTATTTCTTCTCTGATTACCATGGGTAGGACTCCAAAACTATGTTGAATAATAGTGGCAAGAGTGGACATCCTTGTCCTGTTCCTAATCTCAGAGGAAATGCTTTCAGTTTTTCACCATTGAGAATGATGTTTGCTGTGGGTTTGTCATATATGGCCTTTATTATATTGAGGTAGGTTCCCTCTATGCCCACTTTCTGGAGAGTTTTTATCATAAATGGGTGTTGAATTTTGTCAAAAGCTTTTTCTGCATCTATTGAGATGATCATATGGTTTTTATTCAATTTGTTAATATGGTATATCACATTGATTGATTTGAATATATTGAAGAATCCTTGCATCCCTGGGATAAATCCCACTTGATCATAGTGTATGATCCTTTTAATGTGTTGTTGGATCCTGTTTGCTAGTATTTTGTTGAGGATTTTTGCATCTATATTCATCAGTGATATTGGTCTGTAATTTTCTGTTTTTGTAGTATCTCTGTCTGGTTTTGGTATCAGGGTGATGGTGGCCTCATAGAATGAGTTTGGGAGAGTTCCTTCCTCTGCAATTTATGGGAAGAGTTTGAGAAGGATGGGTGTTAGTTCTTCTCTAAATGTTTGATAGAATTTACCTGTGAAGCCATCTGGTGCTGGACTTTTGTTTGTTGGAAGATTTTTAATCACAGATTCAATTCCATTACTTGTGATTGGTCTGTTCATATTTTCTATTTCTTCCTGGTTTAGTCTCGGAAGGTTATACCTTTCTAAGAATTTGTCCATTTCTTCCAGGTTGTCCATTTTATTGGCATAGAGTTGCTTGTAGTAATCTCTTAGGATGCTTTGTATTTCTGCAGTGTCTGTTGTAACTTCTCCTTTTTCATTTCTAATTTTATTGATTTGAGTCCTCTCCCTCTTTTTCTTGATGAGTCTGGCTAATGGTTTATCAATTTTGTTTATCTTCTCAAAGAACCAGCTTTTACTTTTATTGATCTTTGCTATTGTTTTCTTTGTTTCTATTTCATTTATTTCTGCTCTGATCTTTATGATTTCTTTCCTTGTGCTAACTTTGGGTTTCGTTTGTCCTTCCTTCTCTAGTTCCTTTAGGTGTAGGGTTAGATTGTTCATTTGAGATTTTTCTTGTTTCTTGAGGTAGGCTTGTATAGCTATAAACTTCCCTCTTAGAATTGCTTTAGCTGCTTCCTATAGGCTTTGGATCGTCGTGTTTTCATCATTTGTCTCTAGGTATTTTTTAATTTCCTCTTGGATTTCTTCAGTGATATCTTGGTTATTTAGTAAGGTACTGTTTACACCCTATGTTTTTGTGTTTTTTATGTTTTTTTCCCTGTAATTGATTTCTAATCTCACAGCGTTGTGGTCAGAAAAGATGCTTGATAAGATTTCAATTTTCTTAAATTTACTGAGGCTTGACTTGTGACCCAAGATATGATCTATCCTGGAGAATGTTCCATGCGCACTTGAGAAGAAAGTGTAATCTGCTGTTTTTGGATGGAATGTCCTATAAATATCAATTAAATCTACTTGGTCTATTGTGTCATTTTGGCTTGTGTTTCCTTATTAATTTTCTGTTTGGATGATCTGTTCATTGGTGTAAGTGAGGTGTTAAAGTCCCCCACTATTATTGTGTTACTGTTGATTTCCTATTTTATAGCTGTTAGCAGTTGCCTTATGTATTGGGGTGCTCCTATGTTGGGTGCATATATATTTATAATTGTTATATCTTCTTCTTGGATTGATCCCTTAATCATTATGTAGTGTCCTTCCTTGTCTCTTGCAACATTCTTTATTCTAAAGTCTATTTTATCTGATGTGAGTATTGGTACTCCAGCTTTCTTTTGATTTCCATTTGCATGGAATATCTTTTTCCATCCCTTCACTTTCAGTCTGAATGTGTCCCTAGGTCTGAAGTGGGTCTCTTGTAGACAGCATATATATGGGTCTTGTTGTTGTATCCATTCAGCAAGCCTGTGTCTTTTGGTTGGAGCATTTAATCCATTCACGTTTAAGGTAATCATCGATATGTATGTTCCTATTACCATTTTCTTAATTGTTTTGCGTTTGTTTTTGTAGGTCCTTTTTTTTTCTTGTGTTTCCCTCTTAGAGAAGTTCCTTTTACATCTGTTGTAGAGCTGGTTTGGTGGTTCTGAATTCTCTTAGCTTTTGCTTGTCTGTAAAGCTTTTGATTTCTACATCGAATCTGAATGAGATCCTTGCCAGGTAGAGTAATCTTGGTTTTCGGTTCTTCCCTTTCATCACTTTAAGTATATCATGCCACTTCCTTCTGGTTTGTAGAGTTTCTGCTGAGAAATCAGCTGTTAACCTTACGGGAGTTCCCTTGTATGTTATTTGTCATTTTCCCCTTGCTGCTTTCAATAATTTTTCTTTGTCTTTAATTTTTGCCAATTTGATTACTGTGTGTCTCGGTGTGTTTTTCCTTGGATTTATCCTGTATGGGACTCTCTGCACTTCCTGGACTTGGGTGGCAATTTCCTTTCCTATGTTAGGGAAGTTTTCGACTATAATGTCTTCAAATATTTTCTCGGGTCCTTTCTCTCTCTCTTCTCCTTCTGGAACCCCTAGAACGTGAACGTTGTTGCATTTAATGTTGTCCCAGAGGTCTCTTAGGCTGTCTTCATTTCTTTTCATTCTCTTTTTCTTTATTCTGTTCTGCAGCAGTGAATTCCACCATTCTGTCTTCCAGATCACTTATCCATTCTTCTGCCTCAGTTACTCTGCTATTGATTCCTTCTAGTGTATTTTTCATTTCAGTTATTGTGTTGTTCACCTCTGTTTGTTCTTTCATTCTTCTAGGTCTTTGTTAAACATTTCTTGCATCTTCTCAATCTTTGCCTCCATTGTTTTTCTGAGGTCCTAGATCATCTAAACTATCATTATTCTGAATTCTTTTTCTGGAAGGTTTCCTATCTCCACTTCATTTAGTTGTTTTTCTGGGGTTTTATCTTGTTCCTTCATCTGGTACATAGCCCTCTCCCTTTTCATGTTGTCTATCTTTCTGTGAATGTGGTTTTTGTTCCACAGGCTGCAGGACTGTAGTTCTTCTTGCTTCTTCTGTCTGCCCTCTGGTGGATAAGGCTATCCAAAAGGCTTGTGCAAGTTTCCTCAATATACAATTTTTTAAAACAAAGTTTGATTCTCTAATGAAATAAAGTTAAAAAATGAGCCTAGAATTATCATACTAAGTGAAGTAAGTCAGTGAAAGACAAATGTATGGGGGCTTCCTTGTTGGTGCAGTGGTTAAGAATCCGCCTGCCAATGCAGGGGACATGGGTTCAAGCCTTGGCCCAAGAAGATCCCACATGCCATGGAGCAACTAAGCCTGTGCGCCATAACTACAGAGCCTGTGCTCTAGAGCCCGTGAGCCACAACTACTGAAGCCCACATGCCTAGAGCCCATGCTCCGCAACAAGAGACACCACCACAATGAGAAGGCTGAGTACCACAAAGAAGAGTAGCCCCCGCTTGCCACAACTAGAGAAAGCCCACACACAGCAACGAAGACCCAATGCAGTCAAAAATAAATAAATAAATAAATTTATTTTAAAAAAAGACAAATACATATCACTTATATGTGGAATCTAAAAAAATGATACAAATGAACTTATTTACAAAACAGAAACAGACTCACAGACATAGAAAACAAACTTATAGTTATCAAAGGGGGAGGGGTGATAAATTAGGAGTTTGGGATTAATAGATACACACTGCTATACATAAAATATTTAAACAACAAGGACCTACTGTATAGCACAGGAAACTATACTCAATATCTTATAATAAGCTATGATGGAAAGAATCTGCAAAAGAATATATATATATATATATATATATATATATATATATATATGTATATAACTGAATCACTTTGCTGTACACCTGAAAGCTAACACAACATTGTAAATCAACTATACTGTATTTCAATTAAAAAAAATCATGGCACTTCAACTACCTTATATTATTCTGATGCCTTTTAATAACATAAAGAGCATATCAGAACCACTTCCTTTGAAATCATTAATGATTTGATTACAAAAGATGGCCCTTCTCAGGAGCTAAAACAGTCCACGTAGAAACTTTTCTAACCCCAATGGACTATTTGGGGATATTATATTTGTGTTCAGGATTAATTAATAATTATTCATAGGATTATTGATCATAATCCTGTATGTTTTCAACTTGAATCTCTAGTTCCACCTTTGTGGAAGAGGCCCTCTGCATACAGGAATACCTTAGTTGCATAATTTCTCTTTGTTTGAATTATTGGCCTTAGACTCTTGATTTTGGTAAACTACAACTTAAATGCTATAGATTGTCTAAGACATAGGTTGTCTGTGCTCTTAAACTGTCCATACAAGTGTTCAATTAACATCAGAGCATTTCCTGTTTTCCCCATCAACTCTGTCCTATAAAATACTATTCAGTAGATGGTAATAATACCTGATAAATTTTCCCACACCTCCTTTTTGGAGTCAAGGAAAGGACATTTTAATTGCAATGAACCAATTATATTCTCTTTTCAACTGTAAAGAAAAGTCCCATTCACACTGTAAGTGTATCAGACACTGGATAAATAAGACATAGCGTTCAATTCAACTGCCTCACATTTTAAAACATGTAGTACCTCAATCATATATTTTGAAGTTGTTCTACTACAAAAGGAATACATTTTAAAACAATGATGCTAGGATTTCATTACAGCACCATCTTCAAGGTGCTACAGCTGAATGCTCCCGTTCCTATAACAAGGCTAAGGTAAAGAGCTAAATTGCTTATAGTGGGGGACTTCCTTCTAAAACATCCTTTTGAAATGGACTTTTGAAATGGACTCTGTGTAAGACGAACTCTTACACTGAATTTCAAGTTATAATGAAGTTACAGTACTTTAATGAACCAATTATTACTAAGATTTTTTTTAATGTGTCATGAATTGTTTTTCTTATTAAGGTACAATTGGAGCTGAATGTACCTATTTAAAAAAGCATAATCAAGTACTAGAAAAAAGTAAACAATATTCGGATCCCAATTTATTTAAACATAGCCTTAATTCAATAGTGTTATCCGTGCCTACTCGATTTCTTGGTACTAACTTCAGTCCCAGTATACACAGTTCATGGAGCTGACATTTTTGAAAGAAGGATTATGTATGTGTGCTATGGTCTGAATGCTTGTGGCCCCATAAACTCATGATCAAATCTTAATGCCCAGTGTGATGGTTTCAGGAGGTGAGGCCTTTGTAAGGTGCTTAGGTCATGAGGATGGAGCTCTCATGAATGGGATTAGTACTCTTATACAGACCCCACAAAGCTCCAGAGTCCCTTCCACCACGCCAGGACACAGCTAAAAGTCGGCAACCCAGAAGCAGGCCCTCAACCGACCAGGCTGGCACCCTGACCTCTGACTTCCAGCTTCCAGAACGCTGAGAAAGAAATTTCTGTTGTTTATAAGCACCCAGTCTGTGGTATTTTGTCATACCAGCCCAAACAGACTGAGACAATGTAGAAGAGGGACAAAATACAATTTTGCCAACATTTTTCTTGTCCTTTTAATTTTGTCATTTGTTTTTTTGTGAAAGACTTCCAGGTGCGATTCTGATACTTAAAAGCATGACTCTTAAAAAGTAGCACAATTCAGAAGGACAGAATCCTAAGTATTTCTCTTTTATCTTCCCTACAATTTCCCTTTTCTATAAAATGTTTGTGCAAAGATGGAGGAATCTACTCCCACCTGGGACAACTACATGGAACATAGGGGAAAATGTGGATTTTGAAAGTAGAGCTTTGTGACCTAACCTACTTGAGATATCAGATACTTCATTTCATTCTAAATTAGTAATAACAATGCCAGATGCCCATATTATAGGGCTGCTGGTCAGACAATGACTTTCTGGATTATGTGAGGTGATACATGTAAAGCGCCTGCAGCTTTATCTCTGGCACACAGCCAGCACCAAGTATGATATGTGTCTTCTCTTTTCCCTTTCCCAATCCCAAAAATCTGAGTGTGTAAATCCTTTGGACACCAAGAGAATAGCAAAAAATTACATTTTTAAATTTAGATTTTATAGACCACAACTCAATATCTGAATGTATAGCTGAGGAGACATTAGTAGTACTGCTTCAAGACAAAAGCTAGTAAAATAAGAGTTCTAATAAAATGTGAAATAATTTAAAATAGATTATAGACTAAAAAAGTTGGATGGAACGTTCACTCTGAAGTGAAAGTTATAGGTCAAATATGCATAATAATTTTGATCATCAGTACTGAAGTAACCCAATGAACAGTAATAATTAGGTTTCTAAGCATTTAAAATAAGATTTTTAATTTGGTGATACAGCTATAGAAGTGCATAGGCCCTTTTTTTGGAATATTTGAAAATAAATGTAGATAATGGGCCCAGATAGCTTAATAGAGTAATATATCTGTTACTGATAAAAATAAACTTAAAGCAATAAAAATTTGCATGCTTCCTCATTGAAGTGCTTTCTTTCCCTTAAATTACAGCACATATTACTAAGAAAATTAACGATAAAAAGGGAAATAATGTTTAGATGAGCTTGAGATCTGACATCTGTAAATCCTCCAGTAGCAGGCCATTACTGAGTGTAATTAATGTTCTCCCCGGGACACAGCGGCCAGGTGACTCCCCACAGAGATGCTAATGTGGTCCACAGGGGATGGACTTACATTTTCTTATAGTCCCTGAGGTTTCTTCCGAATCATTCACCTTTTCCTATCTACTTATTATGTTGTCATACCAATTAGTGATATGCAAATATTCCTGCAGTACCTGCCACTTTTTAAGTTCAGAAAAAGAAACGGGTATTTAGTTGCATCGATTCTTTTTCTTCTGAAAGAGACCATGGCTTTAGGAAAATGCATTCAAGCATTTTATTGCTACATTGAAGACACCAGGCAATAAGTAACTGGAATCTATATGATATTAGGAAGGGATACTACAGAAAAAGAAGGAAGAAAGGAAGGACATTACAAATAACTGAACCTTAAGAGACAAGGTTAAGATCTATGGACAGAAAGTGACAGAAACAAGAGAAACAGAAAGGGTACAGAAAGTTCCAGTCCAAAAAAACATCAGTATGTTCAATAAAAATTTGTAGAATAATTTGTAGTGAAAGCAGACTCAACTTTTATAAAAATATGGCACAATGCTTTTAAAAGAAAAGAAGTCACATAATATAACAAATTGGCAAATTCACTTTTTTTAAATTTCTGAAAGCCCATTCCTATCTATGCCCTACCTCCAAAAGTCTCTCTTTTTAGGGACTTCCCTGGTGGCGCAGTGGTTAAGAATCTGCCTGCCAATGCAGGGTTCGAGCCCGGGTCCAGGAACATCCCACACGCTGCAAAGCAACTAAGCCCGTGAGCCACAACTACTGACCCTGCGCTCCAGAGCCCACGAGACACAACTACTGAACCTGCGTGCCACAACTACTAAAGCCCGCGCGCCTAGAGCCCGTGCTCCACAACAAGAGAAGCTACCACAATGAGAAGCCTGCGCACCGCAACAAAGAGTAGACCCTGCTCACCGCAACCAGAGAAAGCCCGCGCGCAGCAACAAATACCCAACACATACAAAAATAAATAAAATAAATTAATTAAAAAAAAATACAGGGCTTCCCTGGTGGCGCAGTGGTTGAGAGTCCGCCTGCCGATGCAGGGGACGCGGGTTCGTGCCCCGGTCCGGGAAGATCCCACATGCCGCGGAGCGGCTGGGCCCGTGAGCCATGGCCGCTGAGCCTGCGCGTCCGGAGCCTGTGTTCCGCAACGGGAGAGGCCACAACAGTGAGAGGCCCGCGTACCGCAAAAAAAAAAAAAAAAAAAAAATACACACACAAAAAAGTTTCTCTTTTTAAAAAAGTCAATTTCTTGGTGATATTAAAGAGGGTCTATTTACTACTACTGTAGTATAAAGGCAATTAATCACTTGTTCCATCTATTCTTAGTATGGGAATACTACATGGGAAAAATACTACATGGGAATACTAAATGGGAATAATAACATCTACCTCATTGGGCTACTGTAAATTTTTAATGTGAGAAGGTATAAAAAGCTCTTGGCATAGTGCTGGCACCTAGCTGTGTGCTCAATAGCTAGTATTATTTTTATTATAACTAGTGATTAGCAAAATTATTAATGTATGTCCAGCATGCATGTACTTTAAGGAGGCAGAGATACCATTTGAGAAAAAAATATTCTCTGTCCTCAACAGAAAATAGCAAATGAATAAGTATTCTAGATTAGTGATTTTCCACAGTTCAGTATCACAGATCAATGAGTAAAAAAATATATCTTATTTTTTACCAATTGATTCAAATGTCCCATCAAGTTTAAGAATCACAGTTCTAGATGAATACTTACAAAAAGTATACTCAAAGATAAATGAGTATTATATGAATTATATACAGAAATATAATCCTTATACTTCAGCAGACTTTTGTATTTATCCATGTGTTTTTTGCTTTTACTCTCGAGTTTTGGGGCACTTATAATGACCATCTCCTCGTTTCACTTAAAGACTATTCATCTCTCAGCTCTAAAAACATTTCCACTTCTTTCATTAAAGCCTTCTTTGATTGCTCCGTTACATAGTAAAGTCTCCTTCTTCTGGACTCCTAGAGCAGGGGTCAACAAGTATTTTTCTCTAAACTGAAAGATAGTAAATATTTTAGGATTTGCAGACTTAGTCACAACTACTCAACTCTGTCTGCAGCAGGCAATCAGCTACAGAAAATACAGAAACCAATGGGTGTGGCTATATTCCAGAAACACTTTACTTATGAAAACAGGTAGCAGGCTAGATGTGGCCCAAGGGTTATTTATACTTTGTCAACCTCTGCCGTAGACAATCACTGCTTTATCATTTTATTTTGACACTCAGTCCTACTCTGGATTGTACCTTTAACTGTACACACATAGAGAATGTCTCTGAAATTAGAGTCTCCTCAGGGGGGTCAGGAAAGATGTCTTATACATGATCTTTTCAGGTCTCTGTGCATATTACTTCATGGAGCAATACTTAATTATTTACTGATTTAAACTGATTTTAAGATTTGGGAGCAAGACCTAGTTGCCATTAGCGTCCTACCTACATTGAAACATCTACTGAGACATTGACTCTTAGGGTTCTCTAATGGGCAGCCTCATCTTGCTGAGTCTTTATTCTACCTGTAAATGAATATAATATATCTTACTTGGTAATAATGAGGAATAGAAATTCTATTTTTCAGAGATCAGACACATAAGAAGCACTTACATGGTACCAATAATTACGTTGCCATAAGTTTGCATCTTAATATGAATAAATGTCTCTAAGTCGTGATAATAGAATGACTATTGTTTTTCTCTTTGTCATAGCTTTTAAATGTGCTTATGTGCACTGCTACTTCTAAGTGGAAAATAAGAAATTTCCATCTTAAAATTCCCTTGGGATACAGTCCCAATTGATGTTACTAACATTGTGTTTAAGTGAAAAATTTAGCACTGAAATATTTTTGCAGCATCAATATCAGTGTTGAGTTGTCTTCCTATATGTACCAAAAACCAGAGCTTTGTCTATATGGGAAAGACCCACATAACTGTAAAGTCAATGCGTTGTTGTTGTTTTATGAATCTCCTACTTGGCTCAGGCTGTGAACAGTAATATTATAATTCATAAATACCTGTGCACAGAAGAGAATTCCTCAAAAATAAAGAGGCCCTGCCTCAAGATGCACCAAAAATACTGGTAGAGATAAAAGCAAAATGATTATGATTACCATTTCTAAGTTACCTGCATTATTTATTTACTCTCCAGCAACAATCCTGTGATATAGGTTTTATTGTTTCCACTTTTTAAAATGAGGAAACTGGGGCTCTGAAGGTTCACATACCTTGATTTGAGTTAAACAGCTGAGATGTGGCTAAGTCAAAGTTCCATCAAGGTCTATCTAACTAACCACAAAGCCTCTGATCCACCACGTGACACTGTGATGGAGAAAAAAGGAAAGAGAGCAAAGAGAGAACCACAGACTGAGACAAACTACAGAGTGAAGACGACATCGGAGGTCTACAAAAAGCTGACTGAAGGACATAAATTGCTTAGCCTTGTTTTGAGAATATATTCCTTTATTTGTGGGACTCAAGACTAAAAGGAGCTTACCTGTTTGCCATCTCTAACATCTAAAACGGTGTCTGGGAGTGCAGTGGATGAATAAATAGTTGTTATTAAAGGATTACATTGTCTGGCTTGAAATACGTCATAGGCTTTATTCAAAAGCCCACTTCACTGCAGATCTGACATCTATACATCCATGGGAATTCTCTAGACACTACTCTGTTCATGTACCCACTGGTGCCCACAGCCTGGGGTGTCCACAAGAGACTTGCCACCCCATGCCCAGTCCACCCCTATCATCTTGCTACCTGTGCTACAGGGATAACATCCGGGACTTACTGTTTCTTCAGTCCCTAATGGTTCCCCAGCCTCCCTGAGTCCACAGGCGATAAGAGGTCATCATTTTTTCTAAGCGCGATAAGAAGTCATTATTTTTTCTAAGCATCTTAGTTTGGTTCCAGATACTTCCTTTAAACAGTAAGGAAGTCTTATCATTCTGCTGACTCTGTGTTTTAACAGATCAAGATTCGTTATCCTTGACTAGTCTTTTTTTTTTAACATTTCTCAAACTTCCTTCCTCTAGAATCTCTTAAAATCTACTGCAGAACTACATATTTTAAAATACTAATATTGAGAAGGTCTATTGTGGTTAATATATTCAAATCCAGATCCCTCCACTGACAAGACGTACACACCTTGGGCGAGATACTTAACCTCTTGCCCTAATTCCCTCACCTGTAAAATGAGGGTCAAAACAATGCTTCCTCATAAGGTTTGGAGGATTAAATGAGTTAAAATGTGTAAAATGAATATGTAAAATGATGCCTGACACATAGAAGTGTTTGATAAAGGCAAGCTATTTTTACTCAAAGTGATCTCTATAGCTTTACCTAATAGCCACATCTTTGGTCTCTAAACTCACTTCTTACACACACACGCACACACACAGATACACACAGCATCTTAGGTGCTTTACCTCTTACGGCATTAATCTACAAAGGTAAATAATTTAACTGAGGGGCTAATATCTAATTGTAACCAAAATTTAAAGTGAATTTTCCTTCTTTCCTTCCTTTCGGTGGTTTATTCATTCATTCACTACACTGAGGGCCACGGAAAGAAAATGTTCAGCCCTGAGGTAACAGTGGGTTCTTCCAAAAGTGGATCCCTCTATATGCCTTTACTTCCCACCTTCTGACTTCATCTGAAAAGAGATAATATTGATGACCAATGGGCTCATGAACAAGGGTTCAAACATTTATATTTATAAGCAACCATTTTCATCCTTGAACTCTTTTGTACATATATGGACTTTCCTAAACTTGAATGCTTCCAGAAACACAATGGCCTTAAAAAATAGCTTCACCAGGTCCCGTAAAGAACAGGTAGAAAAACGGAATATGTTAAATTCAGAGCGAAAACGTAAGAACGTGAGCTGTCACCACATAGGTACAGGCTCTCAATCAACCCAGAGCAAGATTTATTTTGTGTGGCCCTGGAAAGCTGTGTGAGGGTCCTAGGTAGAAGCAAGAAGAATGCAGTCACAACTGGAACTGTCTCTAAAAGAACAGGCTGCCTCAGTGAACATACTTAAAATAAAAATAGATGGTGGTATATTGAAAATGCTGAAGAAACAATAAAGAAAAGCAGAAACCAATGTCCTCTAAGTCCCATGTAACTCCGTAATCCACCAAAGTGCTAAAGGATATGTAAATATGGATATGTTATTATTCCCAATACCCAGAAATTTGTAGTATATAGGGAAACCAAAGATATACAAATCTATATGCAACTATAATACAATGTTTAAAACACACAAGACAGATTACAATGCAATGTTACCGAAATTTTAGAAAAGCTTCTTCTACCTATCCAGAGGCTTCAGAGGAAATCTGAATGTGGTGTTTAAGCTCAGCTTTGAAGGTTGAAGCTAGACATGAAAATAGCAGGAGGTTAGAGCATTTTAAGGTGAAAGAACAGCAAGACCAAAGGTGTGGTGTCAGGAAATAGAATGAAGATAAATGAGGCACAGGGGACAGGTCAATTTGACTCGAGGATGGTGGCAGTGGGAGATGAGCCTGGAAAAACTTTTTGGAATTACAGAGGTTGAAACGTTGGTCCTTAGACCTAGGTAATGGGAGTCACAAAGTGCTATTAACAAATAGGAAAAGGAGGTGTATTTCAGTAAGAGTATCTTGTGGTACGTACAGAATTAACTGGTACAGTGAGAGACTAGAAATGAGGAGAGCCGCTAAGAGACTAGGACATGACTCTAGGTAGTATGTCAAATGTGCCTGAACTCTGTGGCAGCATCAGAAAAAAGGAAACAGGTGAAAGAAGCATTTTGGATATCAGGTCTTAGCACCTGACTGTAAGACGTAAGGCTGGGGGTGTTGAGGGTCTCAAAAGCTTCTAGAAGAGAATGTTAATACCAATGAAAGCAACAGGGGCTTTCATTGGAAAGGAAAGACAGTGTTCAGAAGAGTCCACAGGGTGTTAGCCGTGTCAGAAGCACAGAAGAGGTAAGCCGTCCAGCAGGTACTTGGAAAGGGCTGCCCGGAGCTATGGGAAAGTCAGGGCTGAAGATAATGACTTGGGCGTTACTCCTACTGAGGTCAAAACACAGGCCAAGAGAGGATGAGCTTTGCCAATGGATCAAATACAGATAAGAGAAGAACTCAAACGGAAATTGAGGAACACATACTTGAGTGAGCAGGAGATGAAAGGAAAGCCGAAGCAGCAGCCACCAATGAGCAGTCAGAGAAGTAAGAGGGGCACAAAGAGCACACAGAAGAGAAGAGTTTAAGAAGCAGCAGGTGCCAGCGTTACCAGAGGCTGTTGACAGTGTGAAGCGAATGAAGATTTGGACCCTCAGAGGCCAATTATAACCTGATTCTGAAATATTAATACTTAATATACTTTAGGGGGAAGGACTCACTCCTTTAAATCAAAGTAGTTTCACAGGAGATTACTCTTTTTATCCTTTGAAGAAAAAACAAAAGAATTTCTTATTGGAAGGTACACGCATTTCAAGGATAATCTCCTTAAACATTCTCAATTTGATCTTATTGGCCAATAGTTTTCAATCCCATCTAGTACTACTCTTCCAAAAGGTATTTCAGGGGACATTTTCAGTAATTATGACTGAGGGGACTCTAGCAGCATATGGAGGACAGGGGCCATACACACTAAATGTCCTGCAATAGAAGAGGCATTGCTAATCCATGTAGAGGAGCCCTGCCCAAAATGCCAACAGTGTCACCTGTTTAGAAACACTGTCACATAATGCTGTTTATCACTGAATGCACCTTTTGTATATTTGAGAAAAACTGATAGAACTTCAGATTCTGAAATTTTGGAGAATCAGTTTCAAAAACAGGCAAATATCATTAATACAGTTCATCCCTTAGAAACTTTTCAAGCAAATACATGCCTTTTAGTTTTACTGTTTATTCATATCTAATCTAGTTCCAAAAGAAATAGGTCTTCAAGTAAATTATTTAGTAGGGCAGCTTCTTATAATCTATAACTCTTCTACGTATTAGCTCTAATCAGAATCTGTTTAGGGGTGTACATGATTAATAAGAATACATTTCATTGTGTTATTAGGTGAGGAAACAGCCAATGTTTAATTTAACTGCTTTTTAAAAATACCAACAGTTTGTACAGATCTTTATTTATTTAAACAAATATTTCTCTGTGTTACCACCCATACTAGATATTTTCCATTGAAAGTTTCTGTTTTAATGCCAAATATTACCAAACAGTAATCACCAGTTCAGATATCTGAACCCCACAGTATGTCATTTTTTTCTGGGGCTATCCTAAGTGTACAAAATTTTTAACAACAATATCTTTACACCAGCATTTTGTAGTTGTCACCCAAATGCCCTGTAAAATTTTCAAGAACTTATTTGGGATTTCAATAAAGATTAATAAAAACTACTGGATCTTCCAAGTAGGTAGATTAGGACCCTGGATTCACCATTTAAGGGCCAACTGAGAAAACGAAGCTTGCTCCCTCAGTTAAAAAAAAAATTCTATTACACACTGAAACTTAGTGTGCAGTCGTTTCCCAACACATTTCCTGCACACTTTGATCCAAATAGTTGAGAAAGCCTCGAACAAACAAGGATGACCTCTCAGACAATGAGAGTCCATTCAGTGGCTTATTATGCAATCCAGCACTATCATGCCATCTATTGAGAAACTTGGCTCTCCAAAAGGTTCCCAAAAATCTGTTAAGAAAAACAAGCCAGTGAACCTTATAACAACCTAGTAGCCTTAATGCCAAACATTTAATACCTGACACTAGCTACCATGAATTATTTCTATGCATGTGCTTACACAGAATAAATAATGCGGGACCAGGCAAACAACTCTTCAAAAGATCCTCAACTATCCTGTCCCCCAGGCAAAGTCCGTGAGGGATTCCCCTGCCAGATTTAGAGTTGTAGGCAGGAAAGGAGGCTCACTCTTCCCTTGTTTGTTTCTCCTCCTGTCCCTCCGTGCTTCATTTTTTCTATAAGCAGCTGTTCAGGACTATCACCTGCCAGGCACTGCACTGAGAAGAGAGGACACGACAGACAAAGTCCCTGCCCTCGTTCAGCTTCGTGCAGCATAAGCCATACCACTCAGTGGTTAAAATCAGACAGCCTGCCTGGGTGCTTGCCCCAACTCAGCCACTTGCTAGCTGTGCAAACTGAGCAACTTTCTTAACTCTCTTTACCTCAATTGCTCTTCTATAAATGTGGATATTGACAGACCTACCTCAGGATTGTTAAGGAGATAAAAGGAGTTAATAGACAGTGGTAGCACAGTGCCCAGAACATGGTAGCATTACAGACATGTTGTTATAGTTACTATACTCTTGGGCTTCTCAGAGTGAGTGGATTAGTCTGTCCAAAGTGCAGAAAAAACTTGCTGCTCAGTCTCTCAAAAAAATGGAAATCAATTCATTAGCAAAGACCTTCTTCGGGGAAGGGATGTCCTGCCCTCATAACAAGAGAAAATCCTCCATTACCTGTTTATACTGGGTCACTCTCAATGGGCAAATGGATGGGGCTGAACACACAGGTTTCTGAGGCAAGGTACCCTTCTCAAATGTGCCTTTTAGCACATCTTAATTTCTTGAAATTGCTACATCCCTTTCAAATTATTTGAGATATATGCTTCTTCCACTGAGAGGAAACTGACTGATGACAAAGAGGACAGGAGGAAGATTATCCTAGGTGACTAGACGTTGAGTTTTTGGAGAGCAGAATTCCAACCTCCTTCATCTTGGGAACCACAGTACAGTGTCTGGGGTGATTTTAGGGGTTCAGAAATAGCTAGTTTATTTATTAGGTGTTTTCCGTATACTTTATTCCTCACCATAGCACTTCAGGGTGGATACCACGAATCCCATTTTATGAATAAGAAAAACTGACGATGAGATTGTTAAATAATTACCCAATTTTACAAAAGTGCGGAACTGAGCTTGAAATCTAGGTCTAACTCTAAAGTTAATTACCTTTTCCCATGTGAATGTCTCAAAAACATGTTTGATAAATGAATACAGAATGAAAAGCAATTGCAGGAGACTTCTTTTACTTTAGATACATGAACCAGGAATATAATTCTGGATAAAGTATATTTCTTTAAGGCTCTTTGCCCTCTTTCCCTTCAGGAGGGCTCAAGGCCAAAGATATCAGCCAGATATTATAGAAGAGTAAATGCATGTCTAGAAATAAACTGAGCATTTAAAGGAAGGTGAACTAACTAGGACACTGGGGAGAAGGTGTTAAAATTTCAGATCGCTTACCATTATTAAAACAGTCCGAGCGGGGGTGGGGGGAGCAGTACTTAATTGCAAACTGTTGCTATGAATTTTGCAAAAACTAATTTCTGACTTTATGAATTGTTATGCAACACACTGAGTTGCTTACCGTAATCCTTCCGTTTTACTGAGATCATTCAGGCCAGCTGACTTAGACTGCTTCAAATGCACTGTGGTCAGAGGCAGAAAGTGGAGCTAGGATTGCCTCACCAGGGCCAAATAAGGGTCACCTTGTCCAATCCTCATCATTCTCTGCAGCCACCACCCAGCTCTAAGTTTTCAGCCACTCTCCCCCAAATGCACACGTAGTTCTTGAGGTTTCAATGACACAGCACATTCAAGCCGACATGTCTGTTGAAAGTTTGCAGCCCTCCCGAGTTCCCAGTTTGGATTTAGTCATAAAGCATGAGGTGCCAGTAAACGGCACCTAGTGCCCACTGTTTCCAGGCTTTTTCACATCACCCTCACCACTGCCCGTGCTTTTATTCCTCTGCTGCGTCCCTTAACAGACCCAAGAAAGGAGGACACGAAACATTAGCTTTCGTACTACTACCCCACTCAGTACTATTTCAGGAAGGAGAGGCAGAGAGAAACCGCACATTTCCTCTCGTGTGTGTGTGTGTGTGTGTGTGTGTGTGTGATTGTAACATCCCTGACGTAGACCACAAAATTCCCCCCCCAGCCCTGCCAAGGCAGTCTGCAATCCCGTTTCGCGGAAGTAAGGGAGAAAATGGGGGTGGAGGGAGCAGCTGCGAAGCAGCATCCGCCCGAAGGAGGAACCTCGCCAGCCTCCCGCGCTACCTGGCCGGGCCTGGCACCCCCAGCGCGGCGCAGCAGCTCACGCAGGAAACCCAGCGTGAGCCCGGGAGGCGCAGGCCCTCCTCCGCCCTCGTCAAGTCACACTCCTTTTCTGCCCCCGACTGGCCTCGCCCCCGCCACGCTACCTGTGGACCGAAAAAGAACAAAACTCGAACCCCCTGGTATTGCGTCCTCTCCTTCCAGCCTCTCCGAGCCCCCACCATCTGCTAAAAGAGAAGATGCTCCGTACACACACTCTCACCAACCCCCCATCCCCAGCTCCTGCGGCCGAGGCCACCCCGGGGTGCTGGCGGGCCAGGGGCGGGATGCTGCTGAGAAGCGCAAGCTGCACACGCCAGGCGGGAACCTGCCGGAGGGACTCGTGGGGTAAGGATGGGGGGAGCACCGCGCCGGCAGAGCCTCTGCGCAGAAGCTCGGAGCTTTGGCGTCGCCTGGCCGGAAGCACGCGGGCGCACGGAGCGCTCTCCGCCCCGGACCCCTCTGGCCCCCCTCTCCGACGCTCGCGCGCGCGCGCGCCCCGGGGCTGCACGCGGCTGAGGTCCGCGCTCGTGTGACGCGAACTCTCCTCCGGCAGCCGCCTGGGGGAATTTTGTCTATATAAGGGCTCGCCGGCTAATGGCTTTGGCGTGCGTGTCACACGTTGGCCATTATTTACACACACGCGTGCGGTTCCCCGGGCAGCTCGGGTGACGGATGAGCGCTCGCCTTCCTCTCCGTTGGCGCCCAGTCCTCTGCTCTTTTCCTCCCGGGGTGTAACTTACTTTACCTGGTCTCCGGCACAGGGTGGGCGCTGCAGCGATCCGTCCCCCGCCGGCCGCCGCCGGTTCGCCTCGCTGTCACCGGGTGAATGGAATTATTTATTTATTTATGTCCCCGGACGAGCCTTCGCCCGCCTCAGCCGGAGGAGGTGGAAGAGGAGGAGGTGGAGGCGGCGGGGAGGGCAGGCGAGGCGGCTGAGCTCCCTTGTGGATGCCCGGGAGCGCGCGCCGCGCCGCGGGGGGAGGCGAAGGGCGGGGGGACGGGGGAGAGGGGTGCGGGGAGGAGGAGGGTGGCCGCGAGCTCCCGCGGCCCCGCCTGAGTCCGGGGGCCGCGAGTGGGGGCCGGCCGCCGCCCAGTCACTCCAGGCGGACTGAGCATGCTCCAGGCCACTGTCAACGCTGTAGACGCTCTCTCTGTGGCTCGGGGCGCTCCACTTCGGATTTTAGTTTTGACCCTGAGAGAAAGACACAAGTCTGGTAGAACTGTTGCTCCAGATCAGTTGGAACACGCTTTACCCGAAGTACTTTGGCACCTAACCTAGCAGCCAGGTGTGTGGTAGCTCTGTTTAGATACCGCAGGGAGTGGTGCAACCTAGGGGTGAGGAAAGCCATGCAAAAGGCGAGGAACCTGGCCGAAGGCAGGGAGAAGAGAAGAGTCTCATTTGAGCTTGCAAGCAAAGTGCTGGGCCTTTTTTCACTGGAGGTCTTTGGAGGGGGGGCGCCCGGGGCAGGGAGGCGGGAGGGGCGACTTCAGTGTTGGAGATTTGGCTTGCCAACCAAATCCCTCACACTAAGGGAAACATAAAATTTACACCCCGGGGCGTGGAGGCGTAGCGCAAGAACTTGAAAATAGGAAAGAAGTGAAAGAAGGTCACTTATAAATGAATCAGTTTTAGTTTCTCAAATTATTTAATTCTTCAAAATAGGATTTAGTTATTTGACAATACATAATGCTAGGGATAATGGTAATACCAGTCTCGGTTTTGTTTCTTCTACCTTTACATTTCCCCGCTGTCTAGAACATGTTTTGGGGGAAGTTGGAAAGAAGGGCTGGAAATGAACATTTACATTGGTTCCTCTAATGTTTTTAAAGTTGAAGTACTACTTAGAGGAAAAGAAACAATCCAGGAGAAAAAAGGGGGGGCTTAGATTTGAGAATTCATGTTCCAGCTTTTCTGTCCATTTAACTGACCCACCCCCCTTTCCTGCTCCAAAAAAGTGAAAAAGATAAAATGTTGCATTAACCTTAGATAAAAATATAACTTCTTAGAAGCTTTTCTTGTTTGTTCTAGAAATTAAATCATTTCTAAAAAGCCAAGGTAATTTAGTTGAAGTAAGTGGAATTTTGAAGTCCAAGGGACAAAGAATCAAAATGGCAATATGGTAGTAATAATCATTATAATTACTTATTTATCAAGTGCTTATCATTGTCAGGCACTGTTCTAAGTACTTATATGGATTTTCTCAATACAGTAGCCGTATGAGATTTGTTGACTGGAAAAAATGCACAACATGAGAGCTGTGAGTTGTTTTATTTGGAGCAAAATGAAGTCTATAGCCCAGGAAACAGCGTTTCAGAAAGCTCGGAGAAAGCGCTCTGAAGAGGCAAGGGGGAAGGTCAGTATATATGTGATTTTGGTGAAGGCGGGGTACATGCAGTCAAGCACACATTTTTGCAGAAGGTTTCTGCTAGTCGTGAGGAGCAGACGTCACCATAAAAGACTTTAGTGCTTTTCTAGATACGAGGAGATGCAAAAATCAGGCTCATAAAATCTTCTCCTGAAAATATCTATCTGAAGGCCTGTTCTGCCAGTTTTTCCCAGAGCACAGAGTGCCTCATTCC
Organism: Orcinus orca; assembly: GCF_937001465.1. NCBI lineage: Eukaryota > Metazoa > Chordata > Mammalia > Artiodactyla > Delphinidae > Orcinus > Orcinus orca. Next base: position 47,283,827 of record NC_064569.1, on the reverse strand, counting down.
TGATCTCCACCCTGAGCTCCTTTCAGGGGGTGTTGAAGGTCAGCAGCTGCAGCAGGCAGCTCACGACTCAATCTTGTAGAGGTAGGTGGCAAGTGACCATTTGTAGCTGGTAGATTATTCACATTTTACAAATTTGGAAACAAGTTAAGTATTTGGCTGAATTCACATTGCCTTACTTCTGCCACAGCTAGTCTGTAGGCTTGAATTTTAGTTTCTGCAGTTACAGAATAGTAATAATATCAACTTTTTATGGCTGTCAGAAGATTTAGGTGAAATGATATATGTGAAGTTGATGGTAGATAATATGAGATGAATAAATGGTGGCCATTATTAGTAACATCAGAAAGTTTGGAAGACGGTATTACAGAGAAAGGGGTAGTTTGGAAACTAAGGAACGAAGACAGAAACTCCAGGAAGAACTTTAGACTTCTTTTAAGGAAGAAATCTGTAAATTGACACTTGTATAAGATATAATAGACTTTTGATAATGATGGAATGTCTAGCAGTGACTATAAATGCTTCATTTTCATTACAAAAAAGAATGTTAAATTTTAAAAAGAAACAACATTAAGATACTTCAAAGTCATGTTCTTGAGTGTTCGCTACTGACATTTTTCTCATTCATGCATCATTTTTATTTTACTTCAAAGAAGAGAAAGAAGGAGAAAGACCATATATTTCCTGAATTTTGACCCTACTCTCCCTTTTCCTTCTCTTTGATTTTTCTTTTTCGTCCTGTATTTTTCACAGCCTCATATTCTTGGCCTTTTTAACCTATTTACAAACTCCTAAACATCACTACCCATGGTATTATATCAGAACTGTAGCAAGTTGTCTTTTTAAGTCTTGTTTTTCCAACAATTAAAACTCTGGATCTAATTTATCTACTGCCCCAGTATTAGTATTTGGGTGTTCATTTCTAAATTGCCTTGTTGCTATGGCTAGACATGCTATGTAAATATTTGCTTGGCTTAGAAAGGAATCTGAAAAGAGAATTAGGTGGGAATAAATCCAGTCAGTTTCTCCTATGACTTGCAGTCTTAATATTCTTCAGAAATTGAGGGAAAAAATACAATTTAGGGGAAAAGCAAATCATATGATCAGAACTTGAAATTTTTATGGTAAAATTTCTGCCTTGATTTCTACTCATAGATGAAATAACAATGGGAGAAACAAAAGATAACAATATACTAAATATTCCAGCAACTCTTGTTCCATAAATAAGTGAACTAGTGAATATATGCATAACATACAAATTAATAAAGCCCAAACTCATATTACACACCCACAGCCTCATTTCCAGTTTCTCTGCCCTTTCATTCCTCAGCCATGCCATGTCTTTTCTCATTCCCCACCCTCTTCTCTGTATTAAACGTGTCCTTCAAGGCCCAGCATAAATGTCATCACCTCTGTAGCATTTCAAGGATTCCTTCAATAAGAATTAATTCCCATGTTCCTATAGTACATGGTGTATGTCTGTATTGGGGGATTTTCTTCTGCTTCACAGTATGGCAATATTGTAATTTTTTTGTCTCCCCTATCTTTTAGGCTGTTGGAGGGTAGCAATGACGTTTTACTCCTCCCTGTAATCTTCCAGCATCCAGCACAAATTCCTGTAGATAGAAAGTAATCAATAATGTTTGCCCAAGGGAGGAAAGAGATGACAGTGTGAGTTTTTTGCAACAGATATGTAGTAGAGGCTGCTGGCACTAATAGTATCCATGATCTGCATGTCACTACATTTCCTGGCTTCTCTCACAGTTATATTGGGGCCATGTGACAAGTTCTAACAGAGTATGAATGAAAGCAACTTACGTTATTTCTGGCTGCAGGGCGTTAAGAACCAGTAATTCTCCTTTATCCCCGCCTTTCCTGCTCTAATAGCCTCATGTTTCATATGGAGTCACTATAACGTGGAGTCACTAAAAGATAAAGAAAGGCTGCTTGTCTTGCACTGGACTCTGTGTGAGCAAGAAACCGTTATTGTGTTTAGCCACTGAGATTTCAGAATTTATTTGTCATGAGAACATAGCCTAGCCTATTCTGACCAATACAAGATGTTATTTAATAAGATTATAAATCATAATGGCATAACAACCCAATGAAACATTGAGCTTACGAGAATGCTCTAATGTGTTCTTAAGTCAAGGCTAAAAGTACATATCCTCACAACCCGAACTTAACATATAACAGCCTTTTCTTGGCAAGACTCTGTGAGACCAAAGCATGGGTATGTGTGTGTGTGTGTTAACTACACACAATAGATTGGTTTTAACTAAGGACAAAAGACCAAATGTCCCAGTATTCCCCTCAGCCTGAGTGAAAATGAACGTGCACCTGCCATCCAGCATCTAGTGGCAGCATACTGTGACTGAGATTGTAGCTGGCTAGCAGCTGTGAATATGATTGCTCTGACCTGGTTTCATACAATATACAAAATATGAAAGACATCACTCCACTGCTTCTAGATTTATATCTTGAGTGCATCCGTATCAGCTACTTTGGAAATCTCTTCTATGGAAGCCTCCCATAGAATTGAGGAGAATGCAAACCTAGTCTCAGTTTTCAAAGAATAAAAAAAGGAAAAACAATCATGTTGGACATGGTTGTATGGGGTGCCTTTCAATAACTATACAAGAGCCCAGAGAGGTCTTTTGTCAAAAGAAATGACTCTTGAGGCTCCAAAAATCTCTCCATGGATTCTGCATTTAAAGTCCTGTCCACTGGGATTTTTCTAATTTTACAATTTATTTAATGTTATCCATAAAGTAAACTTAATGAATTCTAATTATAAACCTAATTATAGATGCCTTCATCTGAATATGTTAATTATTCTGAAAGCATATAAAATTAAAAACTTGGATTAAAAATTTTTACAATAAACTATAAACTTTCCTAGCAGAGTCTTGTAAATAATGGCTTATAAGCATTTAATATTTAATGACTTTTATCAAATGAATGAATGATGAATGAATATGGTACCAAGGAACCTAGGTTTCAGTGCCTTTTCCTGTACATGTGGTCTTAGGTGGGTCTATTAACTTTAGCTTCACTTTTTAGAACTCCCTGGTACTTTCAAGCACTTCAAGGGCACAAAGATTTACAGATATTATGCACAGTGCTAACAATTGAAGAAAATATTTATGTAGAGGGTTTTTTTTCTAATTAACCAAAAATAACTGTTTACTGTAAATATTTTGGAGAGTAGTTTTGATCAAGATGCATAAGAATGCGACCACAAAGTTACCTGCTTAACTTGTAACCAGGTGTAACTTGCCCTGTGCCTGAACTGCCCTTGAAGGGTTAGTCATTGTTTGCATTTACATAATGCCTCGTAGGTCACAAGATAGTTTCAGGCTAAAATACTCTCAGCTGCCTGCTTCTCAGTAAGCTAGATTTTCAGCTGCCCTTACTTTGTTTTATTTGCCTAAAGTTAGAGCCATTTTACCATTTTGCCTTCCATTCAGAGGCTCTTTTGCTGATTTGCATCTGCCAGGCATTGACTCAAACTGCTTATTTATTTTCTGCTATTTCGCTGTATAATTCTAATTGATTTCTTAATGTTGGTTCATTTTTCTGGGAGTTTGTTGATTGTGATCTTGAATTATCACTTGTTATAAATTTTTTTCCCAAGAAATAATCTGTATAACATTTGTTATATGAAATGTGATGTAGGTTTCAAATCCAGCCCTGTGGTTTGTGCTGGAGCCTAGCAATGTAGGTGGTCAGCTGAAGTTTATTGATTCTGTATTTTTTTTTCCTTGATTCACCAGAATTTCATTTCTCAATGCATGTCCTGAGTCACGGAATTCAATCTTCATGAGTTTTATTCATTAGACATATTTATTAAGCAACTATTACATGATAGGCACTGTGATAAGCTTTTGGGATGTAAGTAGTGGTTCTCTCAAGCAGACTATACACTATTTCTTTAATTTTCGTACTTATTATGATACTAATAATTTTTTTTCAATCTGAACTGGAATTTCAGTCTGAACTGGAATTGACTATACTAGTTACAGTATTGAGTTGAAGGGTTATCCAGAGATTCAGAAACATGTTTCAAAAAGACATGTAGAGTTTTTTCCTCGGAAGCCTTTATGAAAGAGAATGAGCTTTCTTCCATGATGCCAAAGACTTCAAACAACAGCTGTGGATTTCTCTGTTAATATACCAGCTTTATTTTATTTTAAATAAACTTTATTGACATATAAGTTACATTAAAATGCATGCATTTTAATTAGTGTACAGTTTGGTGAATTCTGACAAATTATTATATCCATTTAATCACCACTCTAATCAAGATATAGAGCATTTCCATCATCCCAGAAAGTTCCCTCATGCCATTTTTATTCAGTCCTCCCTGAAGCCTGGGCAATGGCTAATCTGGTTTTTATCATCATAGACCAGTTGGTTTTCCGTACTCTAAAATGGTATGTGAATAGAATGACATCATATCTATTCTTTTTTATTTGGCTTCTTTTATTCTGCATATTTATCTTTAATTCATCCATGTAGTTGTGTGTATGCATCAGTAGTTCTTCCTTTCCTTGTTGGTTAGTATTCTGTTGTGTGGAAATGCCACAATTTTTTTTATCAATTCACATGTTGAGGATATTTGGATTTTTATTATTTAAATACCTCTATGAATATTTAAATAAAAATATTTCTGTGGACATGTGTTATCATATCAAGTTTGATTTTTAATACATAAAATAAAAAATGTGTTAAAAAAGCAATACAATGTCTGAAATTAGTATTTCAGATACTAGGCATCTGAATAACTGGATATAGGCCTAGTTGGGCACTTTACTAATGCACTACTTTGGCAAAGACACAAATATGTTTAAAATTTACTTTCTTTGTAAGTAAAAAACTTGATTTGATTATTAAGAAGAGTCAACCAGATGATGTAATAAGTGGAATTGATTTCTAAATTGTAAAGCTTAACAAAAATGAAAGGTGGTATTATCATATACAAAATATGTACATATAAGGGCTTCCCTGGTGGCGCAGTGGTTGAGAGTCCGGCTGCCGATGCAGGGGACACGGGTTCGTGCCCCGGTCTGGGAAGATCCCACGTGCCGCGGAGCGGCTGGGCCCATGAGCCATGGCCGCTGAGCCTGTGCGTCCGAAGCCTGCGCGTCCAGAGCCTGTGCTCCGCAGCGGGAGAGGCCACAACAGTGAGAGGCCCGCGTACCGCAAAAAACAAACAAACAAAAACTGCTAAACAACAAATGGACCTGCTTATAGTTTTCCTTAGAAAAGTCAGGTCTGATATAGAGAGAAAGAGGTAGGTGGTTTGTTGTTTGTTTCTTGGGTTTTTTTTTGTTTTGTCTTCTGCCTTTGAAAATTTAATTCCATGTGGTAGACACAGTTGTGTTTCTTAGATCCCAGATGCAGCCCAGATGCAGAGAACGGGGTTAGCAGGAAGCCTCCACATGTCATCAACTTCAAGTTCTGCCTTAGCTGCAGGAAGTCACATTGTCTGATGTCACCTCCTGTTTTGGGTAGCCTGCATCTGGTGACCAAGGGTGGCAGATGTATTAAAACCCAGTCTTTTTGATTTCCTCTGCTGCCCAGTCATGCTAATTCCCCTTTCCCTTCTTACATGTTGACTGCTAATAACTATGTTGCACCTTAAACTTCTCAGAGTCTGCTTTTAGGTAATCCAACCTTTGAAAGTTGGTACCAGGAAGGATCTGAGAAAGCAGGTGTAACTACAGACTTCTGGACCTGCATTATTCATCACCTGGCTGGAGGACCCCAGCACAGACAGCTTATGGAACAATGTGGTGGTTCATTTATTAAAACTTTTCAGCAATGTTGGAAGGCGTACCAGTGGAAGCTCTGCACTAGTGAAAGTGAAGTATCAGATTATTTAGATGTATGGAGTAACTGGTATCTTAAGGATTACAGGACTATACCCCCAAAGCAGCCACAAGACTTAGCCAGTGGAGCTGGTATAGTACTTGTGTCACTGGATACTAAGAACGCTTAATCAAGGGGGTCAAAACTTAAAATTAGATAGGAAAGAGTTGATTAACTTGGCAGTGTTTCTCCTGATACGGGATTTAACACACTGGCAACTACCCCCAGGAGATGATGTGAACTCTCTACTAGAAAGGCTCCTAGAAAAACACAGAAAAAGCAGTAGCCCACAGATGAGTGTGTTAGTCAGATTCTCCAGAGAAGCAGTATGTGTCTCTCTCTCTATATAGATGTAGATATGGATATAGATACAGATAGCTATAATTTTAAGAAATCTACTGATTTAAATGTTTGGCATTTAAAAAATACTTTCACAGCAACGTCTAGACTGGCATTTGATCAAGCAACTGGCTCCCGTAGCCCAGTCAAGTTGACACACAGAATTAACCATCACGATGAGCAAAGCTGAAATGCCAGAATTTCCATGGCAGATGGTGAAGGAAATCATTAAAAGCTCAGGGAAGTGATTATGCGGGAATGTAGATGTTATATACTACCAAAAGACTCACCAATTATTATATTCTATAGGGAGACCCATAGAGCACAGTATTCAACAAGGCCATAAGGAATGTGCTGGTGCAAGGGGCACCAGCATCACTAGAATGTTCAGTGGTGGCTCTCCTCTGTAGTTTAGACAAGGCAGTTACAGAACTTGGCTCACTGATAACAATGGGGCTGATAAGGCCTCAAAACAATGTAATTCAGATAGCAGTGCTTAACTACCAAAAATCAGCATTCAAAGACTATTGCAATGACTGATTAACTTGGTCTGGCATCCTAGGGGCGCTCATCCGCAGAAAGCTATTCAGATGATTCATAGAACATGACATACAAAAGGGCATAATAGATGGACAGCTGACAAAGGCACTACTCATCTTGAGCCAGCAGAAGAAATCAAAGTTGGATTACTGGGTGGGGAGGCAGAGGGAAGTCACCCCACTAAAAAAAAATCATAAGTCTTTGCCCTGTTTCCAGACCTGAGCCAGTTTTTAAAACTGGAACACTTTGACTACAGAGATGGCTGGTTCTTAGGAGAAACAACCCTGCAACAACATGACAATTGTATTTGAATGATTCCCCAGGTCTTTCCCCAAAGGAACGCGGGAAAGGGGAAACCTAGATATTATGCAGACTGAAGGACAGAGTGAATGAGTGGACGTTGACAACTAAAAACCCGAAGTGTCATCATGCCCCTTCCTAGAATTTGGACACGTGAGCTCCAGATAATAAATGGAGTATTGCCAAGATCCAGCTTATAGTGAGTTCACTAAGTTAATGGATTCATTCGGTGGTCATTTCTGATCCAAGATTTTAACACTGGACAGTTGGAGCAACTCCCACATTGGATCCTTGGTCTTTGAGGTAAAGAGAAGACTCTAATTGAATATCAGTTGTGGCTCCAGGCCCAACTGCCATGAGAGGGGCTGTCATTTGTCTCATTTGTCTCACTGACCTCCCACTTCTAAGAGATGCCTCAGGGGAGAGACCCAGCAGAATCCTGCTCGACTAGGAGCTGCTACCTGAACAAATATGGAGAAGTAGATGCCAGTGGTACAAAGGGTGAACTGTGACAGGTGTGAAGATTATACCACGCAGATGCTCTTCAGAGACCGTCTTGCTGTGGGGATGCCATCACCAGACAGCCTCCCAGTGTCAGTTTCTTCAGAGTTGCCTCAGCTGCAGCAAACTGCTTCACCTGCACCTAAAGACTGATCAAGGCAGGGACGGGTGGAAAGGCCTGGCCATTTGGACCACTGGACATGTTAGGCAGCCTGGCTTTGGTGGACCTACCTGTTTACTGTCACGTTTGGTTAAGGAAGGATCAATAGATGTCCATGGTGATCACCTGAGTTCTCTCTGGAGCTCCATGCTGAATTGGCCAAGTTTTTGTTGGGTCCATCACAACGGAATTTCTTGCTACCCAATCTTGCTTATCCCTTTTCCCCTTCTCTAATAAACACGTTACTCACTAAATGCAGTGGTGGCATTTACTTCTGGAGCACCTAACCTATGACATACCAGTTTATAAAGGCAAACTGGGCACAATCTTTTACTTCTGCCTCAGGAGCCACATTCAAGACACAGAATTGTGTGAAATTCCTGCACATAAAGAATACACAGTCTCACCAAGCCAGCAATTGAAAAGTCAAGTTAATATGCAATTTCCCATCCCTTTCCTCTTTTGAAACTCTGGTCATCTCTTAATCCACATGCTATAATTTAAAATTGTTGTGAATTAAATCACTCACATAATTTTTTTTTTACTTCTACTAGCATGCTCATCTTTCTAAGTGAATAATATTTGTTTTTAACTTTTTAAATTCAAGTTTAATGAAGTATAATTTACCTCCAGGAAAATTTACCCTTTTTAGGCAAATAGTCTTATGAATTTTGACAGACGTGTACAGTCCTGTAACTCACACCAGAATCAAGTCATCAATCCACTTCTTGCATTCCCAGTCCCTGGCAACTACCGATTTGGGTTTTGGTTTTGTACCTTCTAACTGTTTTCTTTTTTTTTTTTTTACTCACTCTGAAACTTTTCAACTCTCTTTGGTTATTCTTTATGTTTTCTAACTCTGTTAAAAGACTTCTTGTAACTTCTCACTTTGTGCATCCATTGTTCTCCCAAGAGAAGAATCACCTTTTTTTTTTTTTTTTTTTGCTGCGTGCGGGCCTCTCACTGTTGTGGCCTCTCCCATTGCGGAGCACAGGCTCCGGACGTGCAGGCTCAGCGGCCATGGCTCACGGGCCCAGCTGCTCCACGTCATGTGTGATCTTCCCGGACCGGGGCACGAACCTGTGTCCCCAGCATCGGCAGGCGGACTCTCAACCACTGCACCACCAGAGAAGCCCTGGGGTTTTATCTTTTTCCTTCGTCTGAGACATATTCCTTTTCTGTCTCATTTTGTCTAGATTTCTATTTTTATTTTTATGTATGTGGAGGGTTAGTTATGTTTCTTAACCTTGGAGAAGTGGCCCTCTGTAGGTGATGTCCTATGTGTCCCAGCACCGCACTCCCCTCTCGTCTCCCAAGGGCCAGGGACCAGCTGGCCCCAGGGGAGGCTCTGATCTGCGTTTGCGGACTTGTTCCACAGGCTACCGCTTGGTAGTATTCTTGCTTCCGGTGTCTGCCCCCTGGTGGGTGAGGCTGGTCTAAGATGCTGGGCCGGCTTCGTGGAGGGAGGGGCCAGTGGGTGGAACTGAGTCTTAGCCCTCTGATAGGCAGGGCCGTGCCTAGGGGCGTGTCCAGAGGCAGCCGTGGGCTTTTTAGTCTTTCGGCAGCCAGTCAGCTGATGGTTTGGGCTGTGTTCCTGTCGGTTGGTTGTTTAGCATGAGGCAGCCCAGCACTGGAGCCTACAGGCTGTTGGGTGGGGATAGGTCTTGTTGCCAAAATAGCGACTTCCAGAAGACCTCAAGCTGATGAATATTCCCCCAGTACCTCCACCACCAGTGTCATTGTTCCCACAGTGAGCCACAGCCGCCGCCCTCCTGCCTTCCCGGAGACCCTCCAAGACCAGCAGGTAGGTCCAGCCCAGGCTTCTGTAAAGTCACTGCTTTTGCCCTGAGACCTTGTGTGTGCCCTCCAAGAGTAGAGTATCTGTTTCTCCCAGCTCTGGGGGGCTCCTGCACTCAAGCCCCACTGGCCTTCAAAGCCAAATGCTCTGGGGGCTCCTCCTCCCAATGCCAGAACCCCAGGCTGGGGAACGTGACATGGGGCTCAGAACGCTCACTCCTGCAGGAGAGCTTCTGCGATATAATTGTTCTCCAGTTTGTGGGTCGACCAGCTGGGTGGTATGGGATTTGATTATATCGTAAATACACCCCCTCCTACCGTCTCGCTGGGTTTCTTCTTTATGCCTTTGGATGTAGAATATCTTTCTTGGTAGGTTCCAGTCTTTTTTACTGATGGTTGTTCAGCAGTTAGTTGTGATTTGGGTGTGCTCATGAGAGCAGGTGAGCTCAAGTTCCTTTTACTCATTTTATCTTGATAAAATTTGCAACATTTTTCCTTTCTTTTGACACTTTATCCTCTTTCACCATCATGCCCGGAATTTTAGGCTGATTCCAATTCAGTGTCAACAAGGCAAACCCTCAGGAAACGGCTCCCTTGCATTTTCTGGAACATCTTATACTCACCTGAAGGGCATTTCTGCTGCTGCATGACATGATGTGCTAATCCCGCTTCCATATTACCTAGCTCTGGGGCTTTATCTTCTGCCTTTTCCAATCAGTCAAGCTAGCTCCTCCTTTCTCAGAGTTCATTGCTTTAAGGTTCTCAAAGATTCCCCACTTGAACTGAGTAATCACATAGAGGCTCCAGGACTCATGAAATCAAATGAGTTTATGTTTATATATCACCTACTTTCTTCCTATAAGTTTTAGATTTAAATGGCTTTCTGCTTCATTAAACATTAAGTCCATTTAATAGGAAACATCTTTACTACTAGAACTTGAACTGAAAAATTATAAAGGATAAAAAGTTTATTTTTATATAATAGGAACTAATCCTAATTCAAGACTTCATCAAGCTACACCTGGATGATTAAAATACTCTTCAAAATGATTGCCCTACCTCTAATGTTATTCCACCTTCAGCATTTTATCCTTTGCAAAGGCATCAGTATTATCTTTCTTCCTGTTAAAATCTTCCAATGAAAGTGAAGGATTAGAAAGAGAAGGTTAGAGAGAAACCACCTGTGCGACATTTTAAATGGTATGCAGATTGACTTAAAGCAATACCTCTGTTCCCCACCAAATGTAATACAAGAGCTTTTCTTTGGGGAAGCCTTTTCAAGGAAAAAATATAGACATACAATGTTTGCAATTCCATTATAGCAACAATTTGTAGTTCATATAATATTTTCCCAGCCAGCCAGAAATAAATATAATAGGAGAGTATTGCTTGGAGATTAGGGAAATCATATGTTCTTGTACCTTTCCATAGTCTGAGAAAAGAAGTCCAAGTATGCAGTACTATTTGCCTTACTGAGTCATAACATCCTTCATTAAGTGTTTCCACATAAGAATCCAAGGAGGGCAATCTACAAAGTCTATAATTCAGGGCTGGATGAAAATAATTATCCGCTACTATTTCATAGAAAATATTTGGTTTTCTTGTTGCTATTAAGAACAACAAACAGCTCATAAACCCATTCATTCTCAGTCCCAACTGATTTAATTTGAACAATTATGCTTAATATTTCTTATTTTCGTTTTCTAAATTACAAATATAATTAGCCTTAATCTTGAGTTTTGATGTATTATTCCTTTTACAGATGGAAATGTTGCAATATTCTGGGTAAATTTTGAAACAAAACTGTCCCTTTGTCTTTCCTATCTGATATGATCTCATGAACATAATTTTTATATTTACAAGGATAAACTACTGGGTAATAGTTGACAGCTGTTCCTTACAATTTAAAACGTGAATGGATGACTAATCAACACACCTGAACGTAGAAATACTTGATTGCAATTATTTTAAAACACTTCACCTGTGACTTAAAATAGGCAAGGCCTCTTCTGTGCTTGTTACCAGCCAGATCTGTATGTAATCTCAAAAACAGAATCAATAATTCGACAAACATCTGCTGAGGGTTTATGTGCAATAAAAACGGAAACAATAGGTATTTCATGAGTGCTCACTATGTATCAGGAACTAGGTTGCAATGTTTATATTATCTATTAATCTTCATAACAAACACAAGAGAAAGACTTTTTCTTCATTTTGCGAGCAAGGAGACGGAAACGTGAATTTTAGGACTGTGCTCAAGTCATACAACAACTCAGTAACATCCACTCTACTCAAGTCTGTCTGATTCTAGGGTTTGTGCTGTACTATAGCCCAGCACGCTATAGTACTATGCTCTTTTAGGCCGTAGGTACAAAGATGAATGAGAAGTGGTCCTTACCTCAGAGAATTTAGTATATAATCTAGTTAGAACATGTATATAATTATAACTCAAGGTGGAAAGAAACGACCAACAGAAGAGTCCAGGTTAAGCAGTATAGCAATTCAGGCTGGGAGTGGGAGGACGGTGGAGCAATTTCTGGTGGTTGAAAGAATCTAGGGCTTCTTGTGGGAGAGAAAAGTAGCAGAGTACAGTACAGTAATTACAAGCATGAACTACTTGAATTCAAATCCAAGCTCTGCTACTTATTAGCTGCATGATCTTGGGTGTCTTGTAGGGGTTCGATTTCTTCATCTGCAAAATGTAGGTGATAACAATTGTTTTATAGGGTCAATTGTGAAAACTGGAAGAGCCAATATTTATAAAGCAAGTAGAATCATGCCTGGCACATAATATTTGTCTATTTGTTTTTAAAAATTTTTGAACAGGAACTTAAAAAACAGGAAGAAAATTTCCTTTTAACATGGAGAAAAATGAAATGAGGTAGGAATTAGCAATTTTTGTGAATTTAGAGCCTTCAAGTCACTATGGAAGTGATTTAAATTTTAAAGTAAAATTCTATGACTCAGAGAGGTAATATTTGCATCTAAATTCATAGCACACATATGACAAAACTAGTTCAAATTCATAACATTTGAGTGATAAACAAAATCAACTCTGAAGTTCCCTTTTCCTACCACTGCCTTTAAGCCTATTTCTTTCTTCATATTCCTCTGGTCATTAGATCCTGCCGTTTGTAACTCCATAATCTCTCCTGAATCTACCTTCTCTTCTCATTTCCAACTGTCTCTGTCTTATTAGGATTACCACCCCCTTTAAATTATTCCCATAACACTCTCTCTTCCCCCCTACACACACTACCCTCCCCCCTGTTTCATTTTCATTTTAAAGAATATATTTGAATCTTTCAGTTCACAGGCCATATATTCAACAGTCTCATGATACCAGTAGAACGAAATCCATGTTTAAAAAACAGAAGAACCTCCGTGTCTAATCCCTCAAAGAATGATCCTGGCTTTCTGAGGGGGAATCATTCCACTCACTCCGCACTTTCTTGGCACTCCAATATATCTGTTGTGCCCGCTCTCTGCTATCTTGACTGTTTTTATAACATGACATAATCCACTTTTCTAGTAGTCTCAGAATTCTGGAAAACAGGACGGGATACACCTGTGAGGGACTTACTGCAAAATGAGAAAATGGACACAGTGATCACAGCCTCCACAGCTTAGATGAAAGACTAGAAACTTAAAAGGAGGTTTGTTAAAGGAAGACTTCGTAAAAGTAGAGAATACTTTTGTTTTCCCTTTTCTGGCCTTTTAATTGTACACTATGAGAGTTTGGGGGAGTACTTTTGGACGTAGGTTCTCAAATACTTGGAAATGTATGTGGACTTAGAAACAGTGAAACCCATACCTACTTCCTGCCTGCAGGAGTCTGAAGCTGGAGCTGGTGAAGGAAACTTAGACAGCAGGGAAGAGAATGAAAGAGTGCTAATTTCTGAAGCCGTACATCCACCATTTGGTAAACCAAAGATACGTAAGATCCCCCACAAGTCAATCAGATGCCAGGGAATGTACCTGGGCTTGAGTTGTCTCAAAGGGACCCCACTTAAGAAACTCTATGATGTAAATACCTCCAGGAGACAGAAGCTGAAGAAAGGTAGCAAGAAGTCAGCTGTGCATTTGCCCACATCAGGAAACAGTTCACACAGGGCTGGATTAAATAGCACTAACCAAGTAGAACTTTTGCCTACTTTCCTTCAATCCCTGCTCTGCTCCAGGCAGTGCAAATAGCAGAAAAGTAAATGAAGGAAAACCAGATCAATTACTTCTTTGCCAGAACAGGTCCCCAGGCAAAAAAGATAGGCCTACATTGAAGGACGAGAAGAAACTAACTTGAATGAGATGGATGTTTAATATAAAACAGAATCAGACTTCTTAATTCTTGAAAGTGGTGGCTAAATGTGGGATCTTCCAGAGATGTCCTTAACAGGGAGAGTAAATCTGACATGGTGTATTTGAAGAGAGAAATAAGAAATATGAAACAATGTGTTGTTTGTCCCATCACGTTTTGCTCATTTAATAAACCATTTGTTTATAGAATCCTTCCCAGCAGCATCTAAACTTGCTTTAAACCCTACCATTTAGAAAAAGAACCAAAGGAAAATACTCATTAGATCCTACTTTTCTCTACACAATGCTTAAACTTTTTTGCAGTGCAAACCTTTGCAGAAGTTATTCGTCCTACCCGGGTCTACTACCTCTATCACCTCACCTCCAATTATTCCTCGATAATGTGTACTCGCTTCTCACTTCCCCTTTCCGGAAGCAAGTTTTGATAACCTTCATTTTCTAACTCCATTGGATATTGTTCAGCTGTTTTATTTGATATCTCACTAGAATGTGACACCTGTAAACTCTCTCCTGTAAACTCTCTCTTCCATGGCTTCCATTACAATGCCCTCTCCTGTTTTTCCTCGAACTTTGTTGCCAGATATTTTCAGTCTCCTTGTAAGATCATCTTCTACAGTTAGATGTTGTGGTTTCTTATGGTTCTCCCTAGGCCATCTTTTCATGTTATATATGCCTTTCTTCAGTAAACTTAGTAATATCTGCAAGTTTAGTTATCATCTATATGCCAATAATTTCCCAATTTATTTTAAGCCTATATGTTAACAACTGACTTGATATTTCCATTTCAATATCTCAAATGCACTTCCAACTTCATATGTCCAGAGCTAAACCTGTGCTCTTTAGCCTCTAATCCGTGTCTCTCCCAAGGTTCCGTATTTCTTCAAATGGTAACACTATTCATTCAGTCCTATAAGCCACAAATAATTGTCTTCTCTAACATCTGCCTCTTGGTCAACCTCCATAATCACTCTTTAATCTACACACGTTCTCTGTCTCCAGTAGAATTTGCTCTATTTCATATTTTTCCTACGTCATGTCAATTCAAGTCCCCTGGCTGATCTCCACACTTCTACACTTGCCCTCCTCAGGCCTACTTTCCATATGAAAGCCAAAAGATTTTTTAAAACTATGATCAGATTATGCACTACCCTGCATACATCTCTTCATGGCTTCCATTTCACTTAGAATATATATATATATATATATATTTATTTATTTATTTATTTATTTATTTATTTATTTATTTATTTAAAACTATTAGTATGTCTTTTGCACAGATGGCTAATTCCCTACCCAATGTCTATTCTCCCCATTTTCCTTAATAACAGAACCCTATTTTATTTGGTGTGGTAGCAATATGCTCAGCTAAAAACTACAATTTCTAACCTTTCTTGCAACTAAGTGATACTGTGTGATTAAATTCCTGCCAATAAAATGTAAATGGAAGTTTTTTAGTCTGGGTCTTCTGTGAAGGCTCCTTAATAGGGTGTAGACATTTTTGTTCTTTCCTCGTTCTTCCTTTATCTTACCTGGAATGTGGACCAGATGGCTGAGGCTTAAGAAGTCTTGTTGAATCATGAGATGACATGATAAGCTGTTACCTAGGAATGTTGAGACACAAATATAGAAGATAACTGTCAGATCAGGGCAGGGCTTCCTACCTTTGTACTTTTTTTTTTTTTAATGAGAGAAAATTAAACCTGTATCTTTTTTTGAGCTCTTATTATTTCTGACAAGGGATACTATCAGCTAAGTGCAATTGCTAATTGATACCATGATCCTACCCTAATCATTTAAAGTGGAATAATAATATGTCACCAAACTGGGACACTTAAGAGAGTGGAAAAGGACATTAATTACTAAGTATCATTATTAATTATTACTTATCTTAAACCTGGACTATTCTAGGCAACTGGGATATACGGTTATCCTACCTATAAAGTCCTATGTGGTATACCCTGCCTTCCCTCTTGCCACCTCCATCATGCTCAGTACACATCATTGATTATCTTTCACTTCTTGGACCATGTCAAGTTCTTTCCTATCTTGAGTCTGTACTGCCTCATTGTCCAGTTTGCTTCCTTCATCCTCCAGCCACCTCATCATTCAGATCTCAGCTCCAATATTGTCTCCTTACAGATCTAGACTAGTTTATTTTCCCTGTCCTACATGAATGTATCTTTCCTTCATAGGGCTTGTAGCACTGATCATATTAAACTATATGCTATGTGTTAATCTGATTAAATTCTTCCTTCTCCCTAGATGGTAGGTTCATGAAGATACTGATGGTGTCATCTTTTTTTTTTTAAATCATTGGTATCTAACACAGAGCCTGACAGACACAGAATAATACATAATATATCTTGTGATTTTAACGAATGGTAGGTGGCATATTTCTATTCCCTAAATAATAATTTAGTATAGTCGCTCATATTTTCCCGGTGTTTTTGAAATAGCCCCTGTTTCATTGTGTAAATCCATGTTGTCATCTCTTCTCCATTCTCTGTTCACCTTGGTAATAAGAGATGTTACCAAGAGATAAAAAGATTCAAGAACACTTCATCACTGGATACTGGTAAACAGAGTAAATACCAGATGCTTAGAGTGGTTGACCTATATTTGAATGTGAATAAATTAAAGCAGGAAATTTGAAAATAATTCTGTAGCATCGACAATAAAATTGCAGTTTAATTTACTAAGTCTAGTCAAATGCATAAAACTAGTAGCCCCTTTATTTAAGGAAACTACAGGCATACCTCAGAGATACTGCAAATTTGATTCCAGACCACCGCAATAAAGCAAGTCACACGATTTTTTTGGTTTCCCGGTGCCTATAAAAGTTATGTTAACATATAGTTATATGTCTATGAAGTGTGCATTGTGTCTAAAAAACAGTGTATGTACCTTAATTAAAAAATACTTTATTGCTAAAAAAATGCTAACGATCATCTGAGCATTCAGCGAGCTGTAATTTTTCCTGGTGCGGTCTTTTCCTGGTGCGGTCAAAGTTGATGGCTGCTGACTGATCAGGGTGGTGGTTGCTGAAGGGTGGGGTGGCCGTGGCAGTTTCTTAAAATAAGACAGCAGTGGAGCTTGCCACATTGATTGACTGACTCTTCCTTTCATGAACGATCTCTCTGTACCATGCAATGCTGTTTTTTTTAATATAAATTTATTTTATTTATTTTTTTATTTTTGGCTGTGTTGGGTCTTTGTTGCTGCGTGCAGGCTTTCTCTCGTTGTGGCGAGCAGGGCCTACTCTTTGATGTGGTGCACGTGCTTCTCATTGTGGTGGCTTCTCTTGTGGAGCACGGGCTCTAGGCACGTGGGCTTCAGTAGTTGTGACACGCAGGCTCAGTAGTTGTGGCTCGTGGGCTCAGTAGTTGTGGAGCACGGGCTTAGTTGCTCCACGGCATATGGGATCTTCCTGGACCAGGGATTGGACCCATGTCCCCTGCATTGGCAGGCGGATTCTTAACCACTGCACCACCAGGGAAGTCCTGCAATGCTATTTGATAACATTTTACTCAGAGTAGAATTTCTTTCAGAATTGGAGTCAATCCTCTCAAACCCTGCCACTGCTTTATCAACTAGGTTTATGTAATATTCTAAATCCTTTGTTGTCATTTCAATAATCTTCACAGCATCTTCACCAGGAGTATATTCCATCTCAAGAAACCACTTTCTTTGCTCCTCTGTAATAAGCAACTCCTCATCTGTTCAAGTTTTATCATGAAATTGTAGCAATTCAGTCACATCTCGGACCTCACTTCTAATTCTAGTTCTCTTACTATTTCCACCACATCTGCAGTTATTTCCTCTGCTGAAGTCTTGAACCCCTCAACATCATATGAGGGTTGGAATTAACTTCTTCCAAACTCCTGTTGCTAATGTTGCTATTTTGACCTCCTCCCATGAATCATAAGTGTTCTTAATGGCATCTAGAATGGTGAACCTTTTCCTGAAAGTTTTCAGTTGACTTTGCCCAGATCCATCAAAGGAATCACTGTCTATGGTTGCTATAGCCTTATGAAATGTATTTCTTAAACAGTATTACTTGCAAGTTGAAATGACTCCTTGACCCACGGGCTGCAGAATGGATGTTGTGCTAAGCAACACTAATCTCATTGTACATCTCCATCAGAATTCTTGGATGACCAGGTGTGTTGTCAATGAGCAGGAATCTTTAGAAAGAAATCTTTTTTTGTGAGCAGTAGGTCTCAACAGTGGGCTTAAAATATTCAGTAAACCATGTTGTAAACAGATGCGCTGTTATCCAGGCTTTGTTGTTCCATTGTTCCAGAGCACAGAGTAGATTTAGCATAATTCTTAAGGGCCCTAGGATTTCCAGAATGGTACATGAGCACTGGCTTCAATTTCAAGTCACCAGCTGCATTAGCCCCTAACGAGAGTCAGTCTGTCCTTTGAAGCTTCGAAGCCAGGCATTTACTTTTCCTCTCTAGCTATGAAAGTCCTACATGGCATCTTTCTTCCAGTATAAGGCTGTTCTGTCTACATTGAAACTATGTTGGTTAGTGTGGCTACCTTCGTTAATTAACTTAGCTAGATCTACTGGATAACTTGCTGCAGCTTCTACATCAGCACTTGCTGCTTCATCTTGCACTTCTACGTTATGGAGGCAGCTTTTTCCTTCCGCCTCATGAACCAAGCCCTGCTAGCTTCAGACTTTTCCTCTGCAGCTTCCTCACCTCTCTCAGACTTCATAGATTGGAAGAGAGTTAGGGCCTTGCTCTGGATGAGGCTTTGGTTTAAGAGAAGGGTTTGAAGTTGTCGATCTTCTACCCAGACTACTTAAACTTTCTCCATATAGCAATAAGGCTGTTTCGCTTTCCTATCATTTGTATGTTTAGTGGAGGAGCACTTTTAATTTCCTCCAAGATCTTGTCCTTTGCATTCACAACTTGGCTAACTGTTTGGCACAAGAGGTCCAGCTTTCAGCCTACTCAGATTTCAACATGCCTTCCTCACTAAGCTTAGTAATTTCTAGCTTTTGATTTAAAGTGAGAGATGTGAGAATCTTCCTTTCACTTGAACACTTAGAGGCCGTTGTAAGGTTATTAATTGGCCTAATTTCAATATTGTTGTGTCTCAGGGAACAGACAGGCCTTGAAGAGAGGGAGAGAGGCCAGGGAACAACTAGTCCATGGGTCAGTCAGAGCACATACATTTATTACGTTTGCCATCTTATGTGGGCACAGTTTGTGCCCCCCCCCACCAGAATGATTGTAATAGTAACAACAAAGATCACTGATCACAGATCATCATAACAAATAAAATAATAATAAAAAAGTTTAAATATTGCACGAATAACCAAAATGTGACACAGAGACACAAAGTGAGTGAATACTCTTAGAAAAATGGTGCTGATAGCCTTGCTTAATGCAGGGTTGACACAAAAATTCAAATTGTCAAAACCTCAGTATTTGCAAAGCGCAATAAAATGTGATATTCCTGTATATATAATTACAATTTGGTTTTTGGCAACCAGTTTCTTTTCCATGTGGAATTTGCAAAAGTTCACAACTTACAAATTATATCTGTGTTTACTTGTTTTGTCTTATTTTGCTTTTTATTTTTTTTTCTTGGTCTTCACCTGTATTCTTCTTAAGTGCTTCAAAATTGTTTATATTTTTATCTCAGCAAACCATTATCTGTGGTAATACTTCTGTCTTTTGTTTTATATTTTCCAGGAGACTTAGATATTCTAATCAAATACTCAATGTCCAATCATTTTCATTATACAAGAGTTTTCAGTTCTTATTATAAATTCTTATATTTTAACTTTAATTCTATATTTTACCTTTCTTTCTATTCATACCTCTGTTTGTCTCCTTGTTCAGTCACTGATAGGAATGCCATTCCTTTCCACTTGCACTGTTGACCTTCACATTCTCTTTTGTTTCCCCCCAACTGATTTGCTGGTCCATCTTCAGTGATTTCTTGCATAGTAGGATGAACTCCTTATCTAATAGAAGAATTAAAATGTATCTCTTAGTGGTGTGTTCTATTCACTTCATTTTAAAATAGGGATTCTTAACATTTTTGGTGTCATGAACCATTTGGGCATCTATTGAAACCTATGGAGCCCTTCTTTTTCAGGTTTAAATAAATAAAATTAAATGCATAGTGTTATTAAGGAAAAGTATTGTTTTGGAATATGTTTACCAAAATATTTAAAATCATCATACATTAATATATGTGCATGTGTTTGTTAACATATTGCATAGAATGGTATAGCATGGACCGGATAATTGCCATATTCCAAAGTTGTTATGGTCTTAAAGATATTTTAATATATCTGTAATAACTCATATCTGATATGAGTAATTCTCCGATTTTATTAGTGTCAAAGCTGTAGGTACTACTGTAGTTTATGGTTTGAAGACAATGCTCACTTTCATCAGAGGTTAGTAAAAATTAAGTATGTATCTTTTGATCCAACTTTGATGACTCAGAAATTCTATACATGGATGCCATGGGGATCCAAGGACCTTTGGTTAATAATTAGAGTATGCTGAATTTATAGCGAGCAGCCATGCAAAAAAATGCATTCATTCCATAAATATTTATTGTATTCAATACTGCTTGTTCTAAGGATTGAAGCCTATGATTGGTTCTTGAAGAATCTGCAATTTGGTGGAGATAGACACGTAAACAAAGTATGAAACTAGATTGTTATATGGTGTGTCAAAAATTCTGTAATTGTCAACTGGAAGAATTATGGAGTCATAGAGAATGTTAAGTGGGCAACTGTATTATATATTCAGGCTTGTTTTTAATAAAGGAACTTTGGCAGCATTATAGAGAACAGAATTATTTGGACACTGATGATGATGATGACAGTGGTGGTGGTGGTGGTGATGATGATGATCTCTGTGTATGCAAAGAAGAAGGTTGAAAGTGTTCCTAAGGAGAAAAAAGAGCTAAGGAAATTTTCAAAATTTCTAATTGGATTACTACATGGATAGTCATGCTGTTTGCCAAAATCAGGCATGTAATTCTGTCTTAAGAAAAAAGTTATGCATTCCTTTTTGGAAATGGAAAATTGAGACTTTGAGTGGAAATGTCCAGCAGGCAAGTGGAACAACAGAAAGCAATAAGGACTGTGGGAGTCAATGATATGTAAGTGATTTAAATCACTAGAAAGGATGAGGAAAGCAGATAGAGACAAAACAGAAGAGGCTTGAGGATGGAACCATGGAATAGATGTACATTTAAGGAGTAGCAGAAGAGCAGAAACCCCTTAAATAAGGAATTCTCATGGAGGTAGGAGAAGATAGAGGTTGATTCCTTGGAAGATAAAGAAAATTTTTTCTTTGGCCCTGTTAAAAAAAAATTCAACTAAGTAAATTTTAAAGATGTTATTGGCTTTATTCAATGATTCATATATTGGGCAGCATTCCAATCTAGCAGATAGAAAGGAGCTATGAGGAGCTGTACAAAATGAAAGACTTCTATAGGCAGAAGGGAGCAGGAACAAAGAAGCTATACTATGCAAAAAAAGTTGGTTGCTTATTGCAAGGTTACCTTCCTTTGGGGCACAGCAAGGGGTCCATCAGGCAGATTAACTAACTTGTGCTCATCTGGTGATTCCTGATAGACAGTTTAACAGTCTGTTTCTGGGAGAACAGAAACTGTAATTAAGTTAAGTCTCAGTTTGGTGAGTTGAGGCTTAGCATAAACAACTCCATTTTGAGCCTATTTTCTTGTTAACAGCCCTTTACTATTCACTTTACTATATCATTTCTTCTTTCATCCTCATTTAATGTTCACACTTTTTATTGTAAAAGGAAATTTAATATTGTATATAGTTACAATTATTTTTTCCTTCTTGAAGAAATGGATGGAAATACCACACACAGTTTGTATTCATTCCATATATCTATCTTTTAAAAATACGACGTGCAAATTTTCCTTGTTCTCTTACAGCATTATCTCTGCCCGTTTTATTTAATGTATTTTACCTTCTCTGGTCAGTTTTAGATAGCACATTTATGGTCTAAGATTTTCCCTCCAGACACCACTTAATCACAAAATCATCATTCTTTATTATCCTAATTTGCATTTACCATTAAAAATAATATTAATGCCATAAACCCTTTTTCTCTAGTTGTAGCTTCTTTATATTACCCCCTCTCACAATCCCTTTGCATTGTGGAAGACAAATTAATTTTCTTATGCACTCGGGTTGCACTCTGGTTGCAGGCTCTTCTTCCCATATGTTTATTAAATCAGAAAGTTGAGATGTGAAAAACATTTCTTACAATTTTCCTGTGACATGTTAAGGGTGTTTTAAATGTTCTATTCAAACAAGGCATTAATTTACCTTTTTAGATCTATCAGTCTCCTTTGAAATATGTCATGTGTATATATGTCATATAATTTCTTGATTTCCTTTATTTTCTCATTCTTTACATCATTTTAGCTTTTTGTCTAAGCATTTGATTTCCAGAGTTGAGCTGTTTCTATTACAATTTTTATCTTTTTAAAATGTGATAAGGTTATACAGAAAAGTACATGAAACATAAATGTATACAGCTTCAAATTATTAAAAAGTGATCAGCAATTAAACTACCCAGGTCAAGAGAACATTGTGAGCTCCCCAGAAGTTCCCCACTTGCCACTTTCAACTCTTCACCTCCCTTGCTTGACTTTTATGTAAACACTTCCTTGTTTTGCTGTATAATTTCTACACCCCCAAAAATGCATTCCTAAGCACTATAATTTAGTTTTTGCTGTTTTAAAACTTTACATAGATTAAATCATACAATGTGTATTTCTTGTGTATTTCATCTCTTGCTCAGCATTCTTTATAATTTCACTGGTAATGTTACATGTCCATTCACTTTTTTCACTTTACTCGATCCCATTGCACGAATGAATCAACATATATTTATTTATTTTGCTATTAATGGACTTTTAGTTTATGCCTATAATGCTATTAACTTCTTTTTGGTGCTGATTCCCTAATGTACCATATGCCCATAATTTCCATGGCTGAATACACAGGGATAGGTTTGCTTGCCTTAGGCTTTGCATATTTTCAACTTCAGTAGATAATTTCAGGTTTGTTTTTTTTTTTCCAAAGTAGTTGTACCAGTTTATATTCCTATGAGCATTGTATGAATTCCTGATGCTCCACATTCTTTCCAGCACTTTGGTATCATCAGACATTTACATTGCATCCATTATGGTGCTTGCAAGGTGATAGTTCGTTATAGATTTGAGTTACCCTGATTTATAATGCGGTTGTACCTTTTCATATGTATAATGGCCAATTACACATTCTCTTTTGTGAAATTTCAGTTCCTCATTTTTCTCATTTTTCCTTTGGGTTGTCTTTTCTTACTGATTTGTAGATATTCTTTATATGTTCTGGATACAAGACTTTTGTCAATTACATATGTTGTTAACTGTATTCTCTTATTAAGTGATTTGCATTTTTCTACATCCCTAATGGTGCCGTTGATAAACAGTCTTAATTTTAATGTAACCCAGTTTATAAATCATTTATCTAGTATTATTTATTTTTATGTCCTGTTTTAGAAGTATTTCCCTGTCCTAATATTCTGAATATATTCTCCTTTATTATGTCTATTGTTTTCTTTTCTACTGTTTATTGTCTATTATTTTCCCTTCCACATTTAATTCTATAAATATTAGCCATGTGAAGTAGGTCCAATATTATTTTTCCACATGAATGCTCAATTATCTGGGGACTATTGTTGCACTGCTATGCAAATCCATCTTTGACATATACCAAGTGTCTATAGATCACTGGATCTGTTACTAGATCCTCTATCGTATTGATCTGTTTCTGTATCCCTGAGCCAATATCACATTATATACTTTTAGACGCACTTAAACATTATTTTTATTATATCTATTATTAAATAGATAATAGAAATTATCTATGGGAAATTATGGGCATATGTATTGGTTTACAAACCAATGTTAACTTAGTTTTTTCACATGTTTATTAGTTTCTGTGCTCTTTGTTTTTTCTGCATTACTAACTTGTCATCTGGTAGAATTTCTTTTTTTTTTTTTTTTTTTTTTTTGCGGTACACGGCCTCTCACTGTTGGGGCCTCTCCCGTTGTGGAGCACAGGCTCCGGACGCGCAGGCTGAGCAGCCATGGCTCACGGGCCCAGCCGCTCCGCGGCATGTGGGATCTTCCCGCACCGGGGCACGAACCCGCGTCCCCTGCATCGGTAGGTGGACTCCCAACCACTGCACCACCAGGGAAGCCCTGGTAGAATTTCTTTTAACATCAGTCTGCTAGTAATGAATTCTTTGCTTTTTGGTTTTTGTGAGAATACCTTTATTTCAGGTCTCATTCTAAAAGGAGATTTTTTTTTTTTTTAGATAGAAAATGTTTGGTTTCAGCATTTTGGTAAATTATTCCAGTCTTTTGACTTCCTTTTTGCTATTGAGGAGATAGCTGTCAGTCTGTTGCTACTTTTCAACAGTAAGAGTTATAGTTGTTTGCTCTTTGATGTTCTAAGGAAAGTATTTCAAATATTTTGTATAGTTTTTAAATTGTCTTATGTGGAAGTTGTGGTCCAAAATGCATAGTTTGCATTACATAGAACTAAAACCTATCCACTCTTATGCAATAAAACATATACACACTCAAAAAAAATACATATGCCAGTATGTATATTTCAATAAAAGTAGCTAAAAATTGAACCAGTATCCAAAATAATGTCTTCTCCTTTTTTATCATTGAAACAGCAAATTCTTCATGGATTGTGCCCATGTCTCCTTTAATAAATCATAGACACGATTTGACCCTAAAATTAATTTTACCACTAAAAGAGTTTATGGGTTAAAAAGGACAATGTGGCTGTCAGCATTTTATAGGTAAAAAGAGGAAAGCACAGAAAGCTAAAGTTATTTATTCAGAGTAATCTATTAAAAGATGATTTGGGGACTAGAGTTCAGATTTTCTAATTCTAGTTCAGGAATGCTATCATCCTTTAAAGAGAGTAGACAGTAGAAAAACATTTTATAAATCATTTATTCACTATATAATTTTGACATTTTCCTCTAAATGACAGTAGAGAAGAGGAGGATTGTTATTTCCCAATACTTAAACAAACCAGAGCTGAACTAAGACATTGTCTATTAGCATATAGTGATCAGTGTTTTATTGTTTGATAGAGAGTCTAAAAGGACATCCCTTAGGAATTTGAATTTTGTAAAATAACTCTAGTTGCTGCAGTATACTAGCTTTCATCAAAATTAAATTAACATAAGACTTATTAAACATATTTAGCTATGACTCTTATTAATCCGTATCTCATCAGGATTGGATTTTAAGAAATGTGAATATGAGAAATAGAATATTTAGACTATGGCTTTAAGAAAAGTTGTTATAAATGATAGGTTAAATTTGCCTTCTCTGAAAATTTATATCATCTTTCTCATGCAACTTACTGACACAAACTGACAACTTTATGAATATTTCTACTGGAAGGTGTAAGTCAATTGGAATTTTTTAAATTAGGGAAACTGAATTTTCAGAGCAATTTCTTATATTGCATCAAATTTTCATGGAAAGTTGTATTTTTATTATGTAAAATAAATAAATCTGAACTCCTGAGGGTTGACACGATTCACTTTATAAATGTCTAATAACATCTACTGTGATATTTAAAGTGGTCTAAATGAATTTTTCATTGCCGGGGCTCTGTTAATGTCTACTTATTTCCCAGTGAGAATTCTGCAATAGCTCATGTGAAGACAATAAGAAAGCCCTGTATTGAAAATCTGTTGAATTGGATTCCTTTTGAAACAATTTTCCTTTTTCTATGAGCCTGGGACAATTTTAAGTCAGTAATATTATGTGTAATTATATTATAATCCATATTTTCTGGGATCACCTGACTATATTCATTTTTCAAAATGGAATATACGGCAATGATTACCCTTCTTTTGAGAAAACTTAGTATATAAACCACAATTTTATGAAAACATTCATGAAACATTCTAGCATAGTTCTCTTCACAGATAAATTATGCTTATTTCACTTAAAAATATTTAAGCAAAGTATGTTAAAATAGAAGTACCAGTTACATATTTAAAATATTTTCATGTAATTAACTTCTTGACAAGGTGTGGAGAAAAAACCCTTATCTGTTAGTAACTAAAAATTATTGTCAAAGGAAGATTAATCATAAGTTAAAAGTCGATTTATAGTATATAACAATGAGAAACTAAATATATAGACATTTAACTGCAACCATTTGCAGGAACTACTTCACTGTTACCCTGTGTGAAGTGATACGCTGAAGAGATGTTCAAGTAATGGGTACCATGTCATCAAGTAAATATCAGGGGTTACCCATTACCTTTAACACAGATCAAAGGGCTTCTGACACTACAATGTTTCAATTCTTACCCCTTCCTTGTAAATAAAATGTTAACATTGTAATAACTTGTATTTAAAGTTTAAAAATTGATTTACCTATCCTTTTGCATATTTACCTACTTCTGCTTTTTCTAGTCTTTCTACACATGTTTATCGAACACCTACTATTGACTGTTTTAGATTTTGGGAGTCTAGTGTTAAACCTGGTATACACCATCTCCTTGTCTTTGAAGCTTACATTCTGATAGAGAAATACAAAAATTCACTAGTTAACACAAAAATAAATAACTGCTAAGATGAACAAAAAAAGCGATATGATAGAAATTGCAGGTTTGAATATTAGATGAGGGAGAAAAGAGAGTTCAGATTAGATGGTTAGGAAACATTTTCTGAGAAAGAGGTGACAATGAAATGGACTTAAATAACAAGGCAGAGACAGCTATTCAAAAAATGGAAGGAAAAGTAATCCAAGCAGATAGAACAGCTCGTGGGAAGGTCCTGAACCAGGAATGTGCTTGGAATACTAAAAAAGCTGAAAAAATTCGAGGTCTAGTGTGAGCAACACATGTATTTTAGCTGGAATGTAGTTGGCAAAGGTGAAGCAGGGGATGGATGGTGGATCAAGATGACATCAGAGAAGGAGGCAAGAGGCCAGCACAAGTAGTGCCCGGGAAACTATAAAATGTAATACTTTATTTATTTTAAGGTCAATGGTAATTCATTCAAGTATGCAAAGTGGTGGCTGCAGGTAGGGGGCATCTCAGCATCATACCCCAATCTCTCTTCACTAAAATAAGTATACAATTTGAGTGAAAACGTGTGCTTGCAATGCCAGTGCTTCTAAAACATCTTTCTCAAATTCCCTAGCCAACCTCCCCTTTCCAATCAGATTATTGTTCCAAAGGGACACCTGTATGGAAATTCTGGTACTGCCCCTGATGGAAAACCATACAGAACTCTCTAGAGGGAAAACCGTTGCTCTTATTTGAATTAATATATGGAACTATAGAGATGGATAACTCTATAGAACTATAGAGTTCTAGATATATTGCATTTGAGATACATGTTGAATATCCAAGGGGAGCCTGGAATTAAGAGGACACGAAAGGCCTCAAGATACGTTTATAAACACAGAGATAGTTTTTAACTCATGGAACTAGATGAGATCATCAACGGAGTGCGTTCAGTGCTGGTAAGAATTCTGGGCTCATTCCTGAATCCAGTGGCGTCCGTGACTCTGGAAGTTTATCTTGTCAGCACTCTCTGACTTAGGCACATAAGAATTAAACCTGGCGTTGAATCTCTGATCCGCCCACGAATTTGGATTCTTCACATGTCCAGGTAACAGAACCCAGGTCCCAGGTCATGGATCTCAACACTGATCTTCGGAGCCCCGTATTACCCTTTACTCACAAGCAGATCCCAACATTTTGTATCTCAGTGAGTGCCGCTGGCTTCCAACGTTAGCTGCTGAATTACAGCTCTCTTTGTATTTCACACTTTCCACCTTCAGTTTTGTGAGTCACTCAGCCATAACTTTCAAGTGCTCTCTCCACTGGCTGAAGCCCTACTGCTCTTGAGTCCTGCCCATCACCTTACACATAGTGACACTGCCTCCTCCGATGAAATCTCATGTACCAAACCGTTCATAGATCCTCCAGAACTGTACTCTACGTGACTATTTCAGAAGCCCTTTACCTCGTCCTAAAAACTTACAGATGGTCTGTGTGGACTGAACTTGTCACTTTGTGATGACAGTGGCTGCTCGTGGCCTCAGCACTAGTACGATGGGAAGGATTTATAAGCTTATTTTTCATTTCCAGTGTTGTGGCAAGCAAGAGACTTTGAGTAAAACATATATCTTCTGGTGAAATAGACAATGTAAAGTAGACAAAGTAAATAGACAATTAGGTTTGGGGTTTATTAAGTGAATTTCATTACATGGTAACATGTCCTTTGAACATGCTGAGAAGTTATCATTAGGCCTCTATTGTTGCTATTAATTTCTTTAATTGAATTCTATTATTTCTTTATGTAGCTTTAACTGTCAAGTAAGTCTCACAATGAGATCATATCCTGTGAAAATACCCCCATTGGTACCAGTTTAAATTTCTAATTTCTTTGGAAAAATCTCTGGATTGTTATTGAAAGAGGATGCTCTTATATCCTTCATCAA
This sequence comes from Orcinus orca, assembly GCF_937001465.1. Taxonomy (NCBI): domain Eukaryota; kingdom Metazoa; phylum Chordata; class Mammalia; order Artiodactyla; family Delphinidae; genus Orcinus; species Orcinus orca. The sequence continues at coordinate 47,255,433 of NC_064569.1, read as the reverse complement.
ATCTTGTCTTTAAACTGCTAAATATCTGATTGCTTTGACAGTTATGATATAATTTTCAAGCCTTTCACTGGAAACACACATTTATAAAGGTTTGTCTAAGAAGTGGGACCCAGAGCCTAAGACTCTGCACCACATGTGCACAGGCCCGGGCAGAGCTGTAGAATCAGTCTTAACATTTTTTCTCTTGTCCTGGTCTCTATCCTTACAGTGCCGCCTCCCTCCCCAAGTCTGTATGAATATTTTGGGACAAGCACATTAGCATTGTTGACTTGTATTAAGTTGAAATCAGCTATGTTTAGTTTTCCTTTGCATGAACTGCTGTTAAGTCTTATTTCTTCTATGTGATATTTCAGTTGCTTTTTCAAACCTAAGCCCACAGGTATCAGCTAGGATTCTTAGACATTAAAAAAAAAAAAAATCAGAATCAACATATTTCTGGTTTTTTAAGCACAGAGAGTATATTAAAAGGATTTGGGGTAGCTCACTGTCTGGTAGGGCCAGAGAACCAGACTTGGAGGCCATGCCGTCAATGCAGTTTCTTGTTTTTGTGACGCTGGACCTGAGTGAAGTTTGGTTGCAGTTCTAAATACTGTTTTGAAAAAAAAGAGTATTCAGCTTCTGTATTAAAAGGTAGTTTCTGCCTGTCAACAAAACTCACAAAGTAGAGGATTTCCCAAACAGAAATGAGGCTCAGAGGATGAGTGATCACAAAGATTAACAATATCCATTACTCCACTTTAAAAAAGTTTGAAATGCACTCTAAAATTGATACGGAGCCTTTTGTTTGTTTGTTTTTGTTTCTAATGATAAACCTGCAAGGTTCTTTAGTATCTTCTTATGGGTTACTGTATAAGATTACCAGTTAATATTAAATATAAAGAAAACTTTGGACTTGCAAATAACTATTTAAAAATTTTTTTAAAAAATTTATTTGTTTTATTTATTTATTTTTGGCTGTACTGGATCTTCTTTGCGGTGCACAGGCTTCTCATTGCAGTGGCTTCTCTTCTTGCAGAGCACGGGCTGTAGGCACGTGGGCTTCATTTAATTGTGGTGTGCGGGCTTAGTTCCTCCAAGGCATGTGGGATCTCTCCAGACCAGGGATCGAACCCATGTCCCCTGCATTGGTAGGCAGATTCTTAACCACTGCACCACCAGGGAAGCCCACAAATAACTTTTTAAATTAACTAATGAACACAGTAAAATCATATCAAATTTAAAAAGGAAAATAATGCCTGTTAGGAAATTACTATTTTCAGAAATACTATTTTAGTTAATATTGTAATAGCATAAAACTTTAAGATATTAGATACCCTAACATTAAAACAAGTTTACTCAGAGTAGGGTCAATCAGTTTTTACATGACCCTTACCTAGGGTTTGTTAAAATGCACGTTCTTAAACTCCAGTTCAAACATAGTCATTTATAATCAGAGTTAGGCCCCGAGATTATGGATTTTTTAGCAAAGCATCTGGGATATTTTATGCACAATAAAATTTAAGAACTGCTGTACTATATACTAGTTATCTTTTACCTAACATTTTTGAGAATTTCTTTCCTAAATTGCCGCTATAGTTAAACCCAGGCATCTTTGTAACTGCTGTACTCTTATTTTGAAAACAATACAAGGACAAACTGGTGCCTATTTTATATACTTCTTAACATTTAATTTAATTTTTTGAGTAGGTAGTACATTCATATGGTTCAAAAAATCAAAACAGTATAAAAAGATACACAGTTATTATTTTTCCTCCCACTCCTGTATTCATCCTTTTTATCACTGTTTTTAGTTTATTGTGTATGCTGTTAGCATTTTTATAGATATAGTTTTATTTTCTTTTTTCTTTCACAGAAGATAGCAAACCGTACACTGTTCTGTGCCTTGCTTTTGTCATTTAATATTTCCTGAAGATTTTTTCATATTTGTGATGTATACATTACCACTCCTTAAATATTTTAAACTATTTTTTAGCTAAAAGGTTTTCTCTGTTATTAAATTACTGATATTTGATAATACTTCACAATGTATTACAGTATTTAAAAAAATATTGCTAAGGAGTAGATGATCCAGTTAAGAAAGTTGAAGTTCCAAAGAAACTGGTTAGTTTTGTTTTTTAGGAAACCGAGGTCTTTCTTTTATGAAGGAGAGAGTATTAAACTATACGACAAACAAACGAAAGCAGGACTTAGACAAGAAATTGAGAACATGTTGGAATATTTTCTATTTTTAATAATAAAATCTGCAAATGGGAATAATTTACAGTGTTATACAAAAATAAAAACTGCTTTTATTTCAATATTCTGTTTGAAACAATAATGTATAATTTTGTTTTTCTGATTATTATTATTAAAATCAAGATTCTTTGAATTGCACCTACTGATTCTATAAGTTGCAATATTTGAAACTGACATTTTTGTAGATAAAGAAATGATCGAGTATTGGCAATTTTGAATGGTTCAACCTAATAATAACATGGGTTTTTATATTCAGATCTGAGACAAAGTTTCGGTGATAGGGATTGTCAGGCAGAGGGCTCACTGAAAGGCATTTCAGTCACAACATAACCTTGGCTGCTTGTGCTTAAAGTGGAAAACAAAACAAAGGAACAAGACTTAAAGGAACAATAACAACCCATCCTATTTCTCACTTCAATGTCTGTCAACTCTAATCAGATTTCACCATTTCGTGTTTAGGTCAAAGGCAGATTATAGAAAGATAAATTATGGAGGATGGACTGTTTCATAGGTGTTTGTACTCATGCTGAAGTACACATATATGTACATTTGAGGCTTTAAAAGACCCAGGGTTTTTTTGTTTGTTTGGTCACCCCCATTTCTCATTTTTTTTTAAGCACTCAGCTATGTCTCCTACTGCTACAGCTTGCAAACCCTCCCAGGTACTTTGCATATCACTTCCTTATTACTGATGCCATTTTTTAGGAGTTCATCAAACATTTGAGACGTGTAAATTTTGGCTTCCTACTTAGATTATAAATACTTCTTGGAACCAGTGCTCCATATCTTCTAGTGTTCTTTCGCCTTCCCTCCCTCCCTCCTTTTCTTTTCTTTCTTTCTTTCTTGCAGTTCCCATCACTACCTGGTACAAAGGTATGCATATAGTGAAAAATCAAGAGCTGTCGCTTGAATAAAGATATCAATTTCGAGTAAGATTGAAGGTCTTAGATGGGCAGTCTGTAACTTTGGGAACGTTTAAACCACTGTGTAATGATATTGCCCTAATAGCTTCATAGCAGAGCTAGGATCAGCAAGTGTGTTTCACAAAAACTATTTACAAAATAAACGCAGTGGTGTTAATGTTGATATCTCATATTTTCTAAATTTTCATACTCTATTTTGATGGTTGACCATTCTATAAAATGTTCCTATAATCCAATATATGTGAGTATATAGCAAAATGCTCACTTTTTGACATGTATGTTTGACTTAAACTACTCTTTCTACTAATTTCAATTTATTTTGAGAGTTTTGAGCATGTTGTAAGATGCTTTCAAATTTTTTCTCTCAACTTTTAAATGAAGTGCTACAGGAAGAAAACGTTTCCTCTCTTTGTTTAGAGATCAACTTTTACTTTCTCTAGACCTATGCTGTTCAATAGGTAGCTATTTAAAATTAAATTAAATTAAATAAAAATTCACTTTCTCAGTTCCAGTAGCCACATCTCAAGCACCACTCTAGAGCATCATGTATGTCTTTAGTTAAAACAGAATACTGTATTTAATGAACTACCAGATGTATTTCAGATGCTTTCATTTAATTACCCCTTTCTTAATGTCTTCATCTCAGATGATCTTTACACATTATCTTCTCTTTCTCAGTAACAAAAGTACAAGATGGCAAAGATAGCTTTTTTGTTAGTTTGGCTCTTATGGCTTTTATCCTTCTCTTATTGATAGTTTGGCTTTGCAATTTCAAGCTTGCCACATATTTAAAAGAACTTTAAAATGGCATTAAAATTGTGAAACATTTTGAAAATGGTAAACCATTTTCAAGTCAATATTACTGTACCTGTACCAAGTCAATATTACTCCAGGGTAAAAAGACAGTTAAAACAGATACAAACTCTCCTGGATATTCAAGTCTGGGTGTGTCCCTTATTTTTTTCCATACTATTATATCTGTAGATAATTACAGACACTTTCATGTTCAGTCTTGTGGCAAACGTATTTCCTAAATATGATTATGTTATTTAGAAATGAGGCAAGCATATGTATCTGAAACATTCATCTTTAAGTAATTCTTTCCAACTTAACAATGAATGACTGTATTGTTTTGGAAATGAGTGCTCTAAAATTTCTCCATCTTTAAAGGAATTCCTCTTGTTTTGAAATAGCTACTTAAAGGCAGGAACAATTTGTCAGAGAATCATTGGGTGGCGTATAAGTGACTAGTTTTACCTATTCTTAATATTACTGTAAGTAATATTTTAAAAATAGCTCTTTTACTTTAGTCTCAAAGTAAAGTAAAGTAAAATAAAGTCTTATTTTGTGCTTCCAGTAACTTGATCTCTGCCTCCTCTCCTGTAATTAACTCCACATTAGTTTTCCACTTTCTCTGGGACATCAGTCTTGCCTTACTCTCAGCTCTATTCACAACTACTTTACAATCCAAGGTACTTAATAAAGTCTTCCTACTCCAACTTTCAACTTACATTTTCCTCTGTTAAACCCCCGCTGTACTTTCTAAAGCCTTACTAACTTGTCTGGTTCTGCTGTAGACCCTTCAATTGGGATCTAGGTTTTGTTCTCTCACCATCCTACCACATTCAATATATCAGTCCATCTCTGTTGTTGACCCTCTGACCCAGGCAGGATGATTCATTTCATCTTTCCTCCAACCTACTATTAAAAAACCCAAAAACAAACAACAACAACAACCAAACCTGCCTCATCTACTCCCTTGCCCAGATTTTGTTCCCGATGATCAAGACCACATTGGCTTCTGCTCACCGGGGAAGGGAGGTTGGTATTTTCTCCAAAGCATCTCATGTTTTTGAGAGACCATGACTTCTGCCTCACACTCCAGTCTTCATGGATGGATGCCCACTACTTACTAATATATATCCCTCGTGTGCATTTCCTGGATGATTTTCAACCCATTCTTCTACTTTCTACTGTTTGGACCTCCACTGACTACTTTTGTAGGGCTCTCAACCCCAGCTATAAAGAGTAAAGTCAGAAATAGAAAATTACTTACCAAGAAGATATCAGCATGAACGGATGATAGTAAAAGATGTAGCTCACTGATTATAAGCACTATTTTAGAAGACTCATTTCTGCACACTCCCTGTAGCATGATCAGTATTCAAGCTTTTTCATAAACTTCGCATGAGTGGCTGTAAGAAGGCAAAAGTAATTTGATGTCCTGCTGTTTCACGTTCACGTTTGATATGAATGAGGATATGGAAATTTTATAGCGGTAAAGACAATTTGCTGCTTTTATCATAGCTGTTTTGGTCAGTATGAATCTTGATATTAACACTTTCAGCTTCCTTTAAGATATATAACAAGTTCATTGGAAGATATACTATAAAAGATATAATTCATATTACAAGTAACAGTAGAGATGATAGTCTGACTGCACATTTCACTCTTTTTAAAGGATCGTGTGTCTCCATGTTAGTTTCTCCATGCATACCACCTACATGTTTCTACCACCTCCATCAGCCTCCACCTACTTGAACAATAGGCTTGAACACTTGTAGAGCTACCCAGCCCTCGCGATAGGGGAAAAAGCCTCACTGTCTTTGAATTTCACTTTATAATATTTATTTTAAAATAAAAAGGAATGTTACAATATTTATCAGATGCATAATAAGGTTACCACATCAGCAATAAATAAATAACGTAGAGTCAATATGTAACATATAGTTAGCATCCTAAGGTAGGGATTGTTCTGAATGCAACATGTTTATTACATACAGTGCAGAGAAAAAGTGACCATAACAACATTCTGACTTGTAACTCCTCTTCTACATCTAGGAAAAATTATGCTTCTGAGCTGTCACGTAATTTATATTGGCACCAGTCACATTGGAAGAGCATGAATTTTATGTTACAGTTTCTGAGCAATAAGTGAATATTCAGTTTCCAGCTTGCTCAGATGGGTTGTCTCATGCTTTGTCTCTTCCTATTGATAATCCCATCATCTAGTTTTGTGTCTGCATCTGTCTAAGAAGCAAAGAAAAGGGGCACTGAAGTTACATCTCCCAACCCCAGCGTAGGGCGCTCCTCCCATGTTCTCACTTTTCCCCTCTCTTTAATGGGTTTCACTTTGTCATTCATTTTTTTGACTGTGGGCGTTTCCCCCCACGCTTAGTTCTGTAGTAAATACTGACTTCTTAATTTTGCCATCACTCCTTCCAAAGGAGGGTGGTATATTTGTAACAGGACATGGGACCAAAAGAGAGAGAAATTGTTTTAGTTAAGTGTCCAGAGAGCCCCTGGTACTTTCTGAGCACTTGCTCGATAAATTGCCTCACTCAACAGTGAGCTCTGTGTTAGATCTTGTTATCTTACAACTGGACTAGGAAAGTTTTACACTTATGTCTGTGGATGCCTGGAAATCTGCAACTGATCCTTGGCCAAGGTAAGGGTGAGATGTATTAATTAGTGATATGTAATGTGGTGTTAAAAGTTCAAACTTCCTGGAGGCGCCGGGGGCACGCTTGTCTACACTGTGTAGAAACATTTATATTGATGTTTTGCACCTGTTTTAATTGGTTACAGAGCCTGGCTGTTTTTACCTGAGTAGCAGGTTATGAAAGACCCTGAGCTCTACCCTGAGTAAATTTTCCCTGAGTTCTCTTGAAATCAAGGTACTTGGTACATAACATGGCAGTTTATAATATGAAAACAAAGTACATTCTATGTGACTGAGAAAGGACCCTGGGGCTGGAAGCCCTGGACAGTTGCCTGCATGTTCTTCTGTTGTACCACATCCTTTACTTTTAACAAAGGCTTATGTAAGTACACCTGGAGGAATTTTGTGTGTTTTGCAGTTACCCAATCCTATGTAATAAATGCAAGCACACTCCGTAGAGTTCTTTTAAGAAAAGAAAAAAAGCCCGGAGAACTACTTTTCCAGTCACTGACATTTGAAATACAGACATCCATTGGAGATATGGCAGGTTTGGTTGCAGACCATTGCAGTGAAGCGAGTCACATACTTTTTAGTTTCCCAGTATGTATAAATTTATGTTTACATTACATTGTAGTCTATTAAGTAGTATTATGTCTAAAAAATCTACATACCTTAATTTAAAACTACTTTATTACATCATTTGGGCCTTCAGTAAGTCCTAATCTTTTTCCAGTAGTAACATCAAAGATCACTGATCACAGATCATCATAGAGAATATAACAGTAATGAAAAAGTTTGGAATATTGCAAGAATTACCAAAATGTGACACAGAGACAAAGTCAGAAAAAAATGCTGCCTACAGACTTGCTCAAAGCAGGGTTGCCACAAACCTTCAATTTATAAAAAACCAATATCTGCAAAGAGCAATAAAGCAAAGCCCAATAGAATGATGTATGCATTAGTCACTTGTGTATGAACACTGGCATCAAAAGATTTTTTTCACTAAGAAAAGGGTGGTATTTTTTGCAGACTGTATTTACTTCTCACTTTGCTTTTTTTTTTTTTTTTTTTTACTATTTGCAATATGACAATTATATCATGATTTTCAAGTTTAACACACACATATGAATACCTTAGCATATATATTAAAATAGTGTGTGTATATATGACAAATGTGATATAGTAGTTTCTGGGGTCAGAATCCTAGTTCTAACATTTACAGGTTGTGGAATCTTAGTCACTTCGTGTTGTCTCTGCCTCAGTTTCCTCATCTGTAAAATGTGGGTAGTAACAATGGTGATTAAATCAGTCAATGCATGTCTCACAATAAATGGTCAGTTAGTGTTAGCTGTTATTGTTACTAATATTATTGATTCTATTATTATGATTACATAAGGTATGAAATGGAAAATAATATATTGAAAAGGAATTGGAACAATTCTCCATAAATTTTGCACACCAGGAGTAACTTTTAGAACCACATAGCTCTCACTTTTTAACATTTGTATTCAACAATTTCAAGTTCATTATCATAATAATAGCACAAAAGTAAGTGTGTAATATATTCTTTCAATTGTGAATCTCCTTGTTCCTTGATCATGTAGAATTCTATTTGAATGTTGTGAACTATAAAATATTGTGCAAAGGTTAGTGTTACTATTTTTTTAACATCTTTATTGGAGTATAATTGCTTTACAATGGTGTGTTAGTTTCTGCTTTATAACAAAGTGAATCAGCTATACATATGCATATATCCCCATATCTCCTCCATCTTGCGTCTCCCTCCCACCCTCCCTATCCCACCCTTCTAGTTGGTCACAAAGCACCGAGCCCATCTCCCTGTGCTATGCGGCTGCTTCCCACTAGCTATCTATTTTACATTTGGTAGTATATATAAGTCCATGCCACTCTCTCACTTAGACCCAGCAGTCCCACTACTGGGCATATACCCTGAGAAAACCATAATTCAAAAAGAGCCACGTACCACAATGTTCATTGCAGCTCTATTTACAATAGCCAGGACATGGAAGCAACCTAAGTGTCCATCAACAGATGAATGGATAAAGATGTGGCACATATATACAATGGAATATTACTCAGCCATAAAAAGAAACGAAATTGAGTTATTTGTAGTGAGGTGGATGGACCTAGAGTCTGTCATACAGAGTGAGGTAAGTCAGAAAGAGAAAAACAAATACCATATGCTAACACATATACCTGGAATCTAAAAAAAAAAAAAAAGGTTCTGAAGAACCTAGGGGCAGGACGGGAATAAAGACGCAGACGTAGAGAATGGACTTGAGGACACGGGGAGGGGGAAGGGTAAGCTGGGATGACGGTTAGTGTTACTATTAATTTGAGTCTAGTCATTGGTTTCAGTGTAAAATGATTAAAATCTATTAAGAACTAGTTATCTTCTATAGCACATCATTTGAGTAGAGCAAAGAGGAGTAAATGGTACTGAAACTACTGCAATGTGATAATCACTGAGCCTGGACTGGTTCAACATCTGGATGTTTCGATTTCTTGATAAATCAGTCTCTAAGGTTCAGTTCATTCACACAGTGTGAGGCTACTTACCTGTTCAAAGTACATCACTTTTGTCTCCAGTTTTCATATTGGCTTCCTGTCAGGGTTTGCATTGATTTTAAAGTTTTATTGTTGACATTTAAAGCACTTACTAGCCTGATACCTTCTCATATTAATGATTTGCTTATCCCCATGGGACAAGGAAAAAATTTTGAGATCTTCTGCTAGCTGGATGTCAGTCTTAAATGTCACCTTGAGATTCAGAGTGCAAAGCCTTTTTGTGTTTTACTCATGTTCTTCTCGAGATCAGATAAGATGTTAGAAAGAAAATAACATATCTTTTCTAAAGGTCAGTGGGGCATCATGGAAAAATATATCGAGAACTTGATTTATCAAATTAGTATATATTTTCAGATTTGTGACAGATCAAATTCCCCAGAAATGTTAAAATAAAAAATTATATCTATGAAATGGAAATTATTGAAATATTCTTATTATTTAAACTTGGGAAACAAATGCTGTGTTCCTGAGTGAAAGAGTATTTTACTTGTTCTTATCTATGACAGTAAAAATTGTAATTTTATTTTTAAAGTTAGTCTCTTAAGGTACAATTTTTTTTTTTTTTTTTTTTGCAGTATGCAGGCCTCTCACTGCTGTGGCCTCTCCCATTGCGGAGCACAGGCTCCAGACGCGCAGGCTCAGTGGCCATGGCTCATGGGCCCAGCCGCTCCGCGGCATGTGGGATCCTCCCGGACCCGGGCACAAACCCGCATGCCCTGCATCGGCAGGTGGACTCCCAAGCACTGCGCCACCAGGGAAGCCCTAAGGTACAATTTTTTAATATTCTAAGATATTTGTGATAAATTTTATAAATGGAAAACTTAAATCTTTTATAATCAACTATAAATAGATTTTTTGGATTTAATGTTTAATTATGAAGACTAGGTTATGCTGTGTGTTTGTGTTAGATAGCTTTGGTTAATTATTAATGCCAAGAGTAGTCTAATTTTGGGTGTAGAAAATAACTGTTACATGTGAATGTAAAGTGTTAAAATATAATATAGAAAATTAACTGTGTATGACTGCATATAGTCATATAGTATATAAAAACATATAGCATTAATTCATGTTCTAGGCAAACCAATTTTTATGTCCTAGTATAGGCTCTAGAAGAAATCTCTATCACTTACCTACCTACTTATCTACCTATTAGTTTGTTTTGTATCTCGGTCCAGTGCCTTGTCTGTCGTTTGCCATGTTGACATTTGATACTTGATAACGTACTATACATCTAACCCTCTCTGCACATAAGGTAGAGTACAGAAAGTATTTTGAAAATTGAGTGCTAGATAAATGTGACATATCACCATAATTTCACCATTTTTACTCCTACGAAGGAACATTTTGCCTATGAAAGCAACCTGACTTCAGAAGGTCTCCTTCCTACTTTGCCCTCTCTCTCACATCCTGTCTTTCTTCCTGTAGCTGTGTAATGGGATTCCTTCTGGTAGACATGGCAAAAGAAAAACTTTGAAAAACTTTAATATAGTGAAAATAAAACAGAATATCCCTCCTAGGACATTTTAAGTGAGGTCCTTTGTGGCTAGCTCAAATTAAAACATGTAAGGTGAAAGACAAAGTGTGTATTTATGGTTAAAAGATCTTCTTAAACTGTATGTAACCAAAAGCCCCCAAATATATACTTTTTATTATTTGAAATTCAATTCCTATTTTCTCATAATATGAATGACTTGATTTATAAAACAACTGGTTAGCCAATTTTTAACACAATTCATGGTATAATTTTCTTATGTTTGCAGATAAGTTTTGTAGTATATGAGGAAAATATGTTTAACATATCTGACACTTTGGAATCCATTATCACTGAGAGATTTACTATGAACCACTTCATGACATAATATGTAAAATACAAATGTTTCATGTTGTTGATGCTGATTTAATGATGATATTGACAGTTTTGTGACTAAATCCGTAAGCAGAGGAAATACTGAAAATTTGATTTTTAGCAGGTTCTTTCTTTCTTTAAAATGCAACCCATGGGCTCAGCTATACAATTCAGTTTTAGAATATATTATAAATACTAATGCAATATGCAACATATTTTGTTTAGCTGCCTCAACAGCATATTCAGTTTAGCTGCCTCAACATTCTCATTTTGTCCTCCTTGGAGGACAATTTCTTTTTATATTTTCTAAAATTATTTTTATTGTGTTTGCAGTTATATTCATTAGATTATTATTTGGGGGTTAAACCATGTAAAATTGTAGATATTTGACCTACAGATACATTATCTTGAGATTTAAAAAAAAAGTACCAAAAAGGCAGATTTTTAAAAAGCCTTTAATCCTTGATGGATGACCAAACTTTAAATAAAAAATTATCTTCCTATATTAAAATGTATTATGTAATACATAATAAAGATAAAAGTACTTAAAACATTATCATATGAAATTAATTTATAGTACATTATTTATAATTTACAGTATAAAATTTATTCTCCATAAATATGCAATACTCCTTTTCTAAGATTCACATTTTGACCACTTTTTCCTAGCAGCATATGACTTTGACTGTATTTTTTAGAACACAGATAGAAATTTAAATCTCAGACTTGAGATTTTCTGTACTTTGTAAGATCTGTACTATAAGATTCTCTGAGAAGAAGCAGACTTCCTTGTTTCGCATCTTAATTTCTGACCTACAAATAGAGCTTATGTGTTTTCTGTTAATATAATAAATACCATTAGATCCCAAAACTCTTCAGTAATAATTTCTTATGAAACTCATGTTTCTTGGGAATTATCTAGATATATGGCTTCCCCTGGGAAACTCCTTCAGGCTTCCATAACTGCACCTAATCAATTTTCAGGTCTTCCATAACTATCAACCAAATTAGGGGCAATTGGCTTTTTCTGAGGTATGGTTGCAGTCATCAGATTGGGTCTTATACATTTAGGTGTTAAGAACCTTAAATCTATTTGGTTCTTAAATAGGTACTCTAGACAGAAACAAATAATAAGCTTATTATAAAAATAAATGTAAAACTTGTTTTACTAAAGATTTGGGTTAAACTGCAGACCTATTTATTGCTATTTGTAAAGCAAAGTATACAACTCTGAGGACAGTTTATCAGCTCAGAAACCAGTAAGGTTACACTCTTGACATGTAAGAGTGGGAGGGGCTACTTTTGTTAATTTCATGTTGATTTTGTCTTGTTTTTATTTCCAATTTTGTTTTTATTGGTGCCTGTGCTAATTGAAATGACTGTCATCGCTTGCCCTAATAATCATACCCATTATTCCTCTCTCCATACTCCGAAGTCCAGTTACTAATATTATAGGCTTTGTCCTTGACACTCACATTCTCCTGGAAGATGGGAAAAGGCAAGCTCGTCTGTGGTCTATAATCATGTTTCTGCTCCCCTGCTCTGTCCCCCCACCTTCAGCCTCACTTTCACCCCCAGGTTTCTGCACTGTTGATTTCAATGTTAGAGGATAGTTTTCTGGGGTTTTTTTTTTTTTTGCTCATTTGGTGGACACTGAAGAAAAAGTTCTGACTTTTTTTTTTTAAGACTCTGAAAAAGTAGATTTGTACATTGACAAACAAATTAAAATATTCTAAGAACTAGTGTGGAGGGAATGTGAATTATTCCACCCTGTAGGACAAATCACCCTGTAGGATAATAAACTTTTCTTTGCCTCCTTATCTCATGTCTTCCTCTCCTTTTTTTTTTGTGTCAATCACCAATACGTTCTGTTTGGGCTGCTGTAATAAAATTTCATAGACTGGGTGGCTTAAGCAACAGACATTTATTTTTCATGTTCTGGAGGCTGGGAAGTCCAAGATCAAGGAGGCAGGAGATTTGGTAGATTTGGTGTCTGCTGAGAGTCCACTTCCTGGCTCATAGGTGGCTATCTTCTCACTGTGTTCTCACATGGGAGAAGGGGGGAGAGGGCTCTCTGGGATTCTTTTATAAGAGCACTAATCTCATTCATGAAGGATCCACTTAATCGCCTCCCAAAGGCCCCATCTCATAATACCATCATTTGGTTAGGATTTCAACAGATACATTTTGAGGGAGATATAAGCATTCAGTCCATTACACCAATTAAATTTAAAGTCATTGACTTTTTAAATTTTATTTTATTTATTTATTTATTTTTGGCTGCGTTGTGTCTTTGTTGCTGCACGGGTTTTCTCTAGTTGCAGCAACAGGGGGCTACTCTTCATTGTGGTGCGTGGGTTTCTCATCACGGTGGCTTCTCTTGTTGCGGAGCACTGGCTCTAGGCTCACGGGCTTCAGTAGTTGTGGTGCACAGGCTCAGTAGTTGTGGCTTGCAGGTTCTAGAGCACAGGCTCAGTAGTTGTGGTGCACGGGCTTAGTTGCTCCATGACATGGGGGATCTTCCCAGACCGTGGATCGAATCCATGTCCCCTGCATTGGCAGGCGGATTCTTAACCACTGCACCACCAGGGAAGTCCCAAAATCATTGACTTTTATTCAGCTGCAAGACTAGTAAGTCTTCAGAACTGGACATATGTTGTTTCAAAGAATCTGGTCTAAATCTTACTGAGCATATAGGATTATATGAGAGGTAAAAACTGAGGAAAACAAAGGAAGAAGTAACTAAATCAATTTGGAGAACTGGGGAGTAATCAAAAAGGTACATTTCAGCTGAACTTTGAAAAGTAAGTCATATTTTGCCACGTGGAGTGGAGGAGTAGGGAAGTGGTTTCTAGGAGAGGGGATGCCACATGTGCAAAGGCACAGAAGCACGAAAGATCATGGCCCATTAGGGAACAAAAGGCATGGTGTTGGAGAGGCTGATGATGAAAGAATCGGGAATTAGAGGTGGAACCATTTTGGGTCATATGTGCTTTGTTTAATTTCTATCTTGAGGAGCTTTTGGTTTTCTGACTGACCATGAGTCTCATTTTCACATCAATGGGATTTGTGGCCTATCTTGATATATGAATGTTATGGAAGTGAGAATATTGCTGTGTACAGACCACTATGAAAACTAATTACCATATTACTACTTGTAACTCTATGGGTGGAGGAGGTAATGCTTGGATATCACTTAAATGTCCCAAATTAGGGAAGTTGGGAAGTTAATCATGGTACATTCATGAAACAGAATATTATGAAATAATCTTAAAACAATGATTCTGACATTGAGAAGAATGGCAATAGCATATTGCACTGCTCAGTCACATAACTTACAAAGGGTAAATCATGGTTCAAAATTTAGTTCTTTTAATACCTAGTCCAGTTCTGCCCTACTAAACCATAAATATGAAATTTATACTTTAGTCGAATGTTTTTATTCATTTGTTCCACATTCATTAAATCACTGTTTACTCATGTTTTTCTATTGAATTATGGCATCTTTACATATAGGATACAGATATTAAAATATAGTAGCAAAAGATATTTTGAATATTGGTAGAATGGCATTATTAAACCTGTTTGAAATCTTATTGGTGCCACCAGGATTTTTTTTTCCTTCTAATTATCTTTCTGTTAGAGAATTCAGCATTTGGCACATGAGAGCTAAACAAGGAAAAGTCACCAAGCTTATTAAAATGAAAGATCCAAAGGACATTAGTAATCTAAGAAAAGACAACCTATGTTTAATTACTTATAAGAAATGCAAAATTTATATCCAACTCCCAAACAAAAGTAATTTGATGCAGGAATTCGCAAAAAAAAAAAAATAAGCACTGTTAATCTATGTGTAATTCATGTAAATCTGGAACTACATTAGACTAATATGCCTTTGTAATTTTGTGAGGGTTAATGAAAATTAAAAAGGAAAAGCTTTTTTTTGTCAGTTTCCTTCTTCTGGCATAAGACTTGGTTAGAAACCTTGACAGGTGTGTTCATTCTTTTAGGTCACTGAGGAACCATTAAATGAATTACTTCTGCTGTGCACTTAACGTCACTAGAGGTTTAAATCATGAAAGCATGTTCCTGTAAGCCTGAATTATTCCCAGGGAATATTTCATAAGTATCATGATAAAATCCTTCCATTATTTTTGTTTCTTCTGGATAAGTTAATGAAGGGGCAACTTTAGAAAATAAGTGATCCTGTATTTTGTTGGTCATTTCTTTTGACCATGGTATTCTTTAGATTTTTGTGTATAAATTTCAAATACCTCAATGATGTTTTTCAGGAGGTCATATAGATGGCTATTTTATTAGAACAGCTCTATTGAAGTTATAACTGACGTGCAATAAACTACACATATTTAGAGTGTATAGTTTGACATTTTGATGTATATGTACAACCATAAAACTAACTCCACAATCAAGAAAATGAAATATTAATCACACCCAAAAGTCTTCTCAGGCCTTGTTGCAATTTATTCCTCCTGCCCTTATTTCTTTTCCCTAAGCAACCACTGATCTGTTTTCTGTTACTATTAGTTAGTTTGTATTTTCTAGAATTTTATATAATAGGAATCACACAATATGTACTCTCTTTGGTTTCTTTCCCTCAGCATAATTATTCTGAGATTTATCTATGTTTTTGTGTGTGTCAAGAATTCATTGCTTTTTATTGCTGAAAAGTATTATAGATATAGTGCAATTTATTTATCTATTTACATGTTGTTGACATTTAGGATGCTTCCAGTTTGGGCTATTAACAACTGAATAGCTATGGGCATTTGTGTACAATTCTTTGTACAGAAATACATTTCCATTTCTCTTCAGTAAATACTTGAGTGTAATAGCTGTGTCATACGGTAGATATACGTTTGAGCTTTTCATGAAGGCCTTTATATTTACTTAGTCTTTTTATGGCACAGAAGACGATCTTACTTGGTGCACTTCTTTTTTTTAACATCTTTATTGGAGTATAATTGCTTTACAATGGTGCGTTAGTTTCTGCTGTATAACAAAGTGAATCAGCTATACATATATATATATCCCCATATCTCCTCCCTCTTGCATCTCCCTCCCACCCTCCCTATCCCACCTCTCTAAGTGGACACGAAGCACTGAGCTGATCTCCCTGTGCTTTGCGGCTGCTTCCCACTAGCTGTCTATTTTACATTTGGTAGTGTGTATATGTCCATGCCACTCTCTCACTTCGTCCCAGCTTACCCTTCCCCCTCCCCGTGTCCTCAAGTCCATTCTCTATGTCTGCGTCTTTACTCCTGTCCTGCCCTTAGGTTCTTCAGAACCAGTTTTTTTTTTAGATTCCATATATATGTGTTAGCTTACGGTACGTGGTACACTTCTAACAGATGTTTATTCTACTTTTTCCTGGGTGGAGCATTCAGTAAATATGAAGTGGGTTAAAATGGTTGAAACGTTGTTCAAATATCCTATAACTTTACCAATTTCTGTGACTACTTTTTCTATCAATTATTGTGAAAGGAGTATGAAATTTTATACTAAAATTATAGATATGTCTATTTCTCTTTATAGTTTTATAAGTTTTTGTTTCATGTGTTTTATTCATAATTATTTAGAAGTTGTATTCTCTGTATGAACTGACTCACATATCATTTTCAAATACATTTTGTCTAATATTAATATATACACTCCAGATTTCTTTTGATTACTGTTAACATGTTTTCCCATTCTTTTACTTTCAAGCTAGTTGTGTCTTTATATTTAAAGCAAGATCTCTTGTAGGCAGTATGAAGTGGGGTCTTCATTTTTTTTATCCATTCTGAAAAGCTCTATGCAGTGGTGTGTTTAGACCATTTACATTTAATGTGATTATTAATAAGACTAAGTTTAATTATAATACTTTCCTATTTGTTTTCTATTTATTTTTAATTTTCTTAATTCTCATTTTCTTTTTTTTCCTTGCCTTATTTTGGATTGAGTATTGTTTATAAGTTAATTTAATCTCCTTGGTTGGATTATTAACTCTCTCAGTGGTTGCTTCAGTGTTACTGTTCACATCTTTACCTTATCACAGCCTACACTCAAGTTATATTCTTCCCCTTTAGTATGACAACCTTCAAAATTATACTTCCATTTATCGCATTCTAGATTTTGTGTTATACGTGTCATACATTTCACTTCTACATGTTATATTTCTTTTGTTCTACATTAAATTTTTTAAATTGATGTAAATCATAATTTAAAAATCTTTTATATTACCCATGTAGTTACCATTTCTGATGCTTATCATTTGTGTAGATAGAGATATTCAACTGTTGTCATTTTCCTTCTGCCTGAGGGAATTTCTACTACATATTTTTTGTACGACAGATCTGCTGGAGATGAAGTTTGATTTTCATCTCTCTACATAAACTGTTCATTTATGTATTCCAGGTATAATAGCTGATTTATTGTTCTTTTCCATTAATTCTATTATCTGCAACATTTCTGGGTTGATTTTGATTGATTGATTTTTCTCCTCATATGGGCCACATTTTCTTGCCTCTTTGCATGCCTGGTAATTTTTTACTGGAGACAAGACATTGTGAATTTTACCTTATTGCGTAAAGGTATTTTTTATAAATAACTCTTAAGCATTTTTTCTGGGATTCACCTAGCAGGAAGAGTTTAATTATTAATTTCAGATGTTGATTTTAAACTTTGTTAAGCAGGGCCAGAATAACATTTCATACAAGCCTAATTTTTCCCACTATTGAAACAAAACCCTTCTGGGTATTCTCCCCAGTACCCCCAAATCATGAGATTTTCCACTATGGCTAATGGGAGCAGGAACTCTTCTCAGCCCTGTGAGATATCCAGAGATTGGTCTCTCAAATCTTTTCTAGTCATTCTTTTACCAGCTTCAGTAGTTCCTTCACACATATGCAGTGATGAATATTCAGCTAAAGCCTCAAAAGGCCCTTTGAAGATATTTGGAGCTCTCTCTGTCTCTGTCTCTCTTTCTCAAGAATCATTCTTGAGTACTTAAGAAATTTTAAGAGAATGGATTTTAAGGCACAGAAGTATCATAAAATAGAAATATTCTAATATAATAGTAATTTATTTCTGTACAAAAGGCCCAGAAGAAAATCATTTATTAATTTCTTTCGGTCAATATATACTACTAAATACAAACTATTACTTGATACTGTTCTAAGTATTGTGTAGATATATGAGGTGATATTTTAGCTCAAATAGCTACAATATGATATAGATGCACAAAAGCAGTGGAAATGTTTCACTCTAGCAAATTACGGGAAACTGTATTACCGCAGAACACACACAGATACATGCTTTTCAATCAAGCTTATATTTACATCCTGGCTTTTCCATTTACTAGTGACAATACATACAAATCAATTAGCAAATACTTTGCCTTGGCATCTTATATTCCAGTGGTAAACAGTGAATTAATGAACTAGAAATATATAATATACCATATATTTTAAAGCTCTATGAAAAAATAAAACTGGGTAAGAATGATAGGGAGTAAGGAAGATTAAAGTATGTGGTAGGTGCTTTTTTACAGTTTCCAGAGAAGACCTTGTGATAATTATGTCATTTGAGCAGTGTCTAACGGAAGTAAGGAAGTGAGTCAGTTAGATATTTGGGTGAAGGGAGTTTAGGAGAAGGAAACAGCAAATAAAATACTCTGAGGTAGTGGCAAGTTTGATGTATTTGAGATAAAGGAAGAGTCCCATATGGTAAAGGAGGAAGAGAATAGGCGATAAAGTGAGAAAGTCATCTAAGACGTTATAGGCCATTTTAAGGACTCTGTAACTGTGCTGAACGTTGGGCAGGTGTTTTTGGTAGATATTGAAACTATAGGGATGAATAAGACTTACATATTTCCTAATGTCAGAGGATTTAAAACCAATCAAAGAACTCAGTAAATCCTCCGTCTCCAGATGTTACTTAAAAGATTCAGAGATGATAAGTAAATTTAAAGTAAATTATTTAAGTAAATTTAGTAATGCCATATACCTACTAAGAACAAAACTTATATTTGAATTCATCATTTTAATCAAGAAACCCTATTATGTTGAGTTATTTCACTCCAAACACAGGTCACATTCATGGATAATTACCTATTTTCTATCATTCCTCAATTCTTGTCAGCCATAGTTGTCTTCCTTTATTATCCAAAATAAGATTGCATCCCCCAAAACCTGCCTAATCCAAATTGATGCACCTATTTGCAGATCTTGGACTATATATTAAGTCCTAATAATTGTAGAATATGGAACAGAATCTAGAGATAATCTGAAAAAGATTCAGGTATATTGAGTTTAGTGTGTGAGGTAGCACACAAACCACTGGATCATGTATCTTTCAGAATCTTTTCTGTTGTAAACCTAAATCTGGGCTTTTGAACATAAAGCCAAGCATTTTTTTCATTATTTCTCAAACTCATTAAAAGAATGAAAGATACTGAGAAGATATATTTTAATCTTCAAGTTCCTTACAACTGATAGCAGATAATATTGGGTCCATGGTGGGAAATATTTCTTCCAGAAATATTTCTTCAAGTACATCAATTATAGTCACATTTTGTGGGATGAATTGGGAGATTGGGATTGACATATATACACTAATATGTATAAAATAGATAACTAATAAAGAAAAATTATAGTCACGTTTCTTTTCTACCGGAGGTGCCTCTTACCTATAGGAGCTTTGGCATATGGTAGGATAGAAACAATACTTGTGCAACAAAAGCACATTCTATTGGACAACTTGATTGGGAGTGTTACATTTGTAAGCACTCTTCACACAAAATTTTCCAGGGAATAATGAATAATCTGTCTTACAGTCTTACAGTGACATACAGTACTACTGGGTCACACAGTTTCTTGAAGTCCCAGAATGCGTTTCACCTCAGAGTTACCAGGGAGAGACAATGAATCTTCCAATCTTTGAGTCCTTTGTTCCTGGCCATGCACTGTGCTCTTACACCTCTTCTGGATTTGGCCACTTCAAAGCTATCTCAGCTATTCCACAAATTACTTCTGTCATATCTTCTTCTAGTTGTATTTTTCTTGGATAATCAGTAAAGTGAATGTTCTCCTTTCCCATTTCTTTTCAGGGTCATAAATATTCACAGACTCATTTTCTTTAGGGATCCAAACACTTCCAGCTTCACTTTACAATTTCTTTGTCCCCCACCCCGGGTCATCACTGTTCCTACCTACAGCCCAGGTGGAAGGAAACATGCCTCTCAGAACACAAAATGTGTGTGCCTGGTGCCCATTTCCATGCACATGGCATGGGGTAGGGTTAGAGATAGACCAAGGGAACAACACCCTTTTCTTCATTTTTAGTTAATTTCTTACAAAGCTTGTAACTAGAGCTTCCATAATGGCCAAATTGTTTCTTGGTCTTAAAATTTGGGCATTTATTTGTAGACATTATTTTTCCTCAAGAATTAACAGAAAACTATCATTTTTTCTTCTAGAATAAGCAACTCTTTTTACATGTAAATTATTAATATGCAAAATGAACATCCTACAGTAAAGTTTATGCTTCTAAACTATTTTCATTTCAAGTATAGTTTTATCAAAAAGAGGAATATGTATTTTCTGGAATACTACCAGTTATGTTTTATATGAAAAATTATAAAATTTTCTGGACAAGTCCCACTACTGAGCTGTATTAAATTGTAATAAAATGACATTTGTGGCAGTTACAGTGTATTATTAGTTCTTTCTCCATGCTCCAATTCTATGATATTAGAAAGAATATCATGGTAAAAATTGAAGTCTAATTTATGTGGAAACTTGGTAGATCAAATTCAATTCTATTTGCAGATATTTACCCTCAACCAGCATGAAACAGAGGAACTTCTTTCCTTTGTTTTAATGTGTCATAGTAAAAAAACGACAAAAGTCCCCAAGGAAAATGAAAATGAAGAGCAAGTCATGATTCTTGATCTTTTCTGTAGAACCAAGGATGTTAAATGTTTGTTGAGAGGAGCAATAATTTCATTGAGTTTGTTGCATCTTGAAGCATTCCTAAAAACTGATAAAATGTCCAACTGCCACTGATTTAGTGTAGTTACTACTACACTAAATTAGCAAAATAATTATCAAGTGCCCGGCAATGTGCTAAATCTGTCTATTTAATCCTCATCAAATCTTCATCTATTTTGTAGATGATGACACTCAGGCTTTCAGAGGTTATATAATTTTCTGAGGGTCACATAGCTTGCAAGCAGTGGAGCCAGGAGTTGAATCATACCTCTCCAACTCCAAGTTAAACACTCTTTCCCCCAAGCACAGACTCTCATTCACTGTAGGCACTTAATATCATTGCACTGAATAACTAACTGACTCCTGTCTACATATGTCTTTCTGCAGTGTGATATTGATGAAGAGTATAAATTATAAATATTCGTTGATTTCTCCCTTTTCCTCACTGACAACTCCCTATGTTTCTTACAATCTATTCTCCACACAGAATTTAAGTGATTTTAAAAATCTATGTTAGATAACATCACTTTCCTGTTTTAAACCCTCCAACTCCTTCTTGTTTTTTTTACAGAATAGTAAAATAAAATAATGATCTCCAAAACTATATATCTTCAAATCTCAGATATTATTTCAGCCCCTTTCCCTCCTCTTCTCATTTCATGCTCACTCTACTTCAGCCTTACTAGCCTCCTTTTTGTAATAACTCTGAAGATACTAAGTTCATTTTTTAAGATTCTTTGTTCCTGCTATCCGTTATGCTGGAATATTCTTTTGAAATATTCGTTGGAACTTCCCAAGGGTGTTGCAGGATAGACGATAAATAAAATAAATACTGTCATTTGAGGGAGAGAAAATGTAATATGCAAAGTCATTCATAAAAAAGCAAAAATAAACAGAATACCTTGGGTGGGTATCCTGGGAGGCAAGGAGCTTTGTGAGATGAGAAAGTAGATTGGTGTATGTGAGCACATGAGAAGATGGATGCAGCATGGGCTGGACCATGAAGACTAGATGTTGTGTCCATTTTTATATTTTAGTATAGTTTAAGATGACTGCAGTGTTAAGACAGAATACACAGCACGAGAGACCAAAAGCCTAGGGGTGTGTAAGAGATGGGTGCGTTATTTCAGGTGGTCAATAAGAGAGTGTTGGCGCAAAGGTCACACCAGTGAGAATGGCAAGTGGAGAATAGATAGATGAGATCTTTTTGAGATTTGGGGTTTGGTGACCAATTTGATATGGTCTGTGATAGAGCAAGGGTGATTTAGAATATTTAGGGCAATGCATTGGCATTTGTGTTAAAAAAAATTTGTTAAAGGTGTTCAGAAATACTTTTGACTGGGTTGATTTCATAGGAGGAATCCTTTCTATTGGATCCTAAAGGACAGGTAGACTTCTAAAGTCAGACATGGAAAGGAGCAGGCCCTTCAAGGACCAGGGTTCTTTTCAGCCTTACGTTTCAGTTTCTCTAAATTACATGAGAGAAAATTTGCCTTAGTTTCAGCATCAAGAAGCAAGAATCTAAGACAGCTTCCAGAGGTTAAAATATTTTTTCTGACACTTCAAGAACCAAAGACAACATGTCTTTGAGTCATTTTAGTTATAAATGCAAAAATCAGAACACTATTCCACCTATCTGGAGAAAAACATCCCTATAAAGTAAGATGGAAACATATAAATTTCATCTTTCATGTCTTACAGACTAAATTTATACTTATCAATGTAAGTATTATACATTTATGCACTTTAATCATCTTTTTAAAAATATTTTATGGAGTAAGCAAAAATCAATCATATATTTATAAAAAAGCCAAAGCAACTCTGGGATGTTTGTTGCATGCATATGGCATCTGAGGGTTATTTCTTATAGTCTTAATAGGTTTTTATGCTTATGGTAACTTGATATTCAATTTTCTTTTTCATTTTTGGTTTTAAAAAGAGACAACTAAATGACTTTTACCTATGAAGTCTTTGATATTTAAAATGTTTAATGTCAGTCATTACAAGAGTAAGGTGGTGGTTTGGCACTGATTTATAAAGAGATGTTTGTGACTTTCTTGAATTTTAAAAAAAATTTTTATTATTTTTTTTACTATGTTGGGTCTTCATTGTTGTGCGTGGGCTTTTCTGTAGTTGTGGCGAGTGGGGGATACTCTTCGTTGAGGTGCGCAGGCTTCTCATTGCAGTGGCTTCTCTTGTTGTGGAGCAAGGGGCTCTAGGCGTGCGAGCTTCAGTACTTGCGGCTCGCAGGCTCAGTAGTTGTGGCTCGCGTGCTGTAGAGCGCAGGCTCAGTAATTGTGGTGCACGGGCTTAGTTGCTCCATAGCATGTGGGATCTTCCCAGACCAGGGCTCGAACCTGTGTCCCCCGCATTGGCAGGCAGATTCTTAACCACTGTGCCACCAGTGAAGCCCGAATTTTTTTTTAAGTTACATAAAATGTTTATCTACATCACTCTTCCATTTCTTGTTCTTGGTATTTTTATATCCCATGATTACTATGTAGTAATGCTTATTCTAACGTATATCCTTTATGAAATATAAGCTTACACGTCGGTCTTATGAGAAGTAGTAGATTTTTTTTTAAGGAAATGTATTATTTCTGAAACATATAAATCTATAATATCACTCTTCTCATTGGTAGGTAGACTTCCTAGAGAGTAAGTACAGGTATAGGGTTCAAATTCATGTACAACTTAGAAGGCCTATTTATAGGCTGATGCGAGGTGCCTTTGGGAAGGGAATTGGTCTATTTCTCCTAAGTTTAATGCTAAGGTCATTTCATAAAACAGCATGAATAAACCCTCAGCTCTTAATGAAATAAACGTGCATGTTGAGGAAGCGTCAGCTCATTTGTCACTTTTAGCAAACTCGAACACTTGGAGGGTTGAAAATATTTCTATGTCCCAGACTTAGATGCATCATAAAACTGGTCTTCAGAATGAAGTTAATGGAACATGATTCACCCTGTTGGCTTTATCAACATGCAGATTCCTGGGTTCGCTCCACGTCTTTTGAATCAAATGTCAGTGAGTGGGGGCCCTGGAATTTGCATTTTGAGTAAGCTCCCCAGGTGCTTCATGGGCCTTCTGAAGAAAGAGATTTGACACACTTCTCAGGTTTATTTGCCTTCTAAAATAACATTTGAGCTTAAACGTGAAAAATCGATGGGGATTTGGATGAAAATCTTGGGAAATTACACTATATATGGTATCTTGGGTATTTAGGAACTGGGAACTTACATCTATGGAATGTCTACGTACTGGATGCTTTGTACATGTCATTGAATATAACCCTAACCACAATCTTTTGGAGATAGGTATTATCATATCAGCTTTATGGATGAGAGAACAGGCTCAAAGAGTTACCAGAGTTACACAGGTGATGACTGGAAAATAAATTAAATCTAGTTACATCAAAGTTTCCACTATGTGGGAAGTCCAGCTGCTGGCTTGGATGGGGCAGAAGATGAGACAGAGAAAGCAATACTTTTTTGAAACAAACTCATGCTATATAGTTAGATTTGCTCTATAGGTTAATAAACAAAATGATAAGGAAGAAATTCTTACATCAGCTTCACAGGTGAGACACAAAGAGGTTAGGTAACTTGTTGATAAACACATTTATTCATACATTTATTTATTTATATATTAAATGGTTACAAGGGATTAGATATGAGGTGGAAAAAAGTATGCCTTGGGTCTGCCCCCATGGAGTTCACAGACTAGTTTAAGAGACAAAGAGATAAATTGACTTATACTATAATTCGTGATAAATGCTACAAGAAAAAAAATAACAGGAGAAATGTAATTTAAATTTGGGACTCAAAGAGGGCTTATCCAGAGAAGTGACATTTGAGCTAAGATATAAAGTATGAGGAAGATTAGCAAAGTCAAGAGTGAGAGGAAAGGCATTCCAGGTAGAGGGAATACCATGAGAAAGTCTATGAGGCAGAAAAGAATTGGTCCTTTAGGAACTGAAAGAAGGACAGTGTGGCCAGCCTAGAGGACAAGGTGTGAGTAGTACAATATGATGCTGGAATCAGTGACCAGATCACTGAGTCCTTTGATGGTAAAATAAAAGATTTGGGGCAATTTTTCACTGTTAAAACAGAGATGGAAAAAGAGAGTACAATTTACATTTTAAAAGATTATTCTGAGTGTTGTGTACATAGGCCAGCTTGGTTATGGAGTAGTTCAAATGAGAAAGGTTGGATAAGACCAACTGAGAGTGGCAACAGAGATGTAGAAATGGAGAGTACTTTAAAAAAATAAATTTGGATTTAGAATCATCTGAGCTTCATACTGGATGAGCGAGGACATCAGGACAAAGCTATGTTGAAAATGATTCCTAATTCTCTCTCTTCAGCAACTGGATAAGGAGAGGATAGAGGGCCATATGCTGAGAAAAGAAACACTACAGAGGAGCAGGTAGCAATACAGAAGGGAGAATTTGGATGAAAATACATACATGTGGTCTTTTTGAGCACAAAGATGGTATTTTAATCCATGGCCATCAAGGAGCTCCCATAAGGAGACAGTGTAGAATGAGAAACAAAGTTAAGCAGGAAAGGAGTGAGGAAGTGAGACTGAGCTGGAGAAGCCAGAGGAATAGAAAAGAAATTAGAACAGTGATGGTGTCATGGAAACAAAGAACAGCGAGAATTTCCAGGATGGGATGGGCAGTTTTGTCGTGGGTTTCAGAGAGGGCTGACAAGATGAGGAGTGAAGTGCTCTCCATATGGTCCAACCCAATGGACAGTTTTCAGGCCTATTCTACTTCTGAAAATCTTGGCAGTAAAAGTGTATAGGGAATCGGGTAAAATTTGGAGATTGGGAATTGGGGAAGACACTTTTAGACAGAACATAGTAGAGCCTATTCAAATAATAATGGGAAGGTACAGAAAGTGGGAAGATTGATGATCTGGAAAAATAACAGGTAAAGGAAAAAGAAATATTTTTGAGAAGATAGGAACATGTGGAGGACCTCTGACAGAAGAAGGGATACTTTTTCATTTTTTGCATTTTTTAAAAATAATTTTATTGAAGTATAGTTAACTTACAATGTTGTGTTAATTTCTGATGTACAGCAAAGTGATTCAGTTATACACACACACACACACACACACACACACACACACACACACATACATATATAATCTTTTTCATTTCCTTTTCTATTATGCTTTGTTACCTGCGCTCTACCATAGGACCTCGTTGTTTATCCATCCTATGTGTAATAGTTTACATCTGCTAATCCCAAACTCCCAGTCCTTCCCTTTCCCACCCACCCTCCCCCTTGGGAACCACAAGTCTCTTCTCTATATCTGTGAGTCTGCTTCTGTTTCATAGATATGTTCATTTGTGTCATATTTTGGATTCCACATATAAGTGATATCATATGGTATTTGTCTTTCTCTTTCTGACTTCACTTAGTATGATAATCTGTAGTTGCATCCATGTTGCTGCAAATGGCATTATTTCGTTCCTTTTTATAGCTGAGTAGTATTCCATTGTATATATGCACCACATCTTCTTTATCCATTCCTCTGTCGATGGACATTTAGGTGGTTTCCATGTCTTGGCTATTTGTGAATAGTGCTGCTATGAACATAGGGGTGCATGCATCTTTTTGAATTATAGCTTTGTCCAGGTATACGCCTAGGAGTGTGATTGCTGGATAACATGGCAACTCTATTTTTAGTTTTTTGAGGAACCTCCATACTGTCTTCCATAGTGGCTGCACCAATTTCATTCCCACCAACAGTGTAGGAGGGTTCCCTTTTCTCTGCACCCTCTTCGCATTTGTTATTTGTAGACTTTTTAATGATGGCCATTCTGACCAGTGTGAGGTGGTACCTCATTGTAGTTTTGATTTGCATTTCTCTAATAATTAGTGATGATGAGCATCTTTTCATGTGCCTATTGGCCATCTGTATGTCTTCTTTGGAGAAATGTCTATTTAGATCTTCTGCCCATTTTTAAGTTGGGTTATTTGTTTTTTTGTTGTTAAGTTGTATGAGCTGTTTGTATATCTGAGAAATTAAGCCCTTGTCAATCGCATCATTTGCAAATATTGTCTCCCATTCTGTGGGTTGTCTTTTCATTTTGTTTATGGTTTCCTCTGCTGTGCAAAAGCTTTTAAGTTTGATTAGGTCCCATTTGTTTATTTTTGTTTTTATTTCTACTGCTTTGGAGACTGACCTAAGAAAACATTTGTATGATTTATGTCAGAGAATGTTTTGCTATGTTCTCTTCTAGGAGTTTTATGGTGTCATGTCTCATAGTTAAGTCTTTAAGCCATTTTGAGTTTATTTTTGTGTATGGTATGAGGGTGTGTTCTAACTTCATTGATTTGCATGTGGCTGTCCAATTTTCCCAACACTACTTGCTGAAGAGACTTTTTCCCCATTGTATATTGCCTCCTTTGTCAAAGATAATTGACCATACATGTGTGGATTTATTTCTGGGCTCTCTATTCTGTTCCATTGATCCATATTTCTATTTTTGTGCCAGTACCACACTGTTTTGATTACTGTAGGTTTGTATTATTGACTGAAATCTAGGAGGATTATTCCTCCTGCTTTGTTCTTTTTCCTCAGGATAGCTTTGGAAATTCTGAGTCTTTTATGGTTCCATGTAAATTTTATGATTATTTGTTTTAACACTTTTTCATTTTTAATGAGAGAGAATAATAAATGATGATGATGATAGCTAACACTACTTTTTTGCTGTATGCTGTACCCTTCTCTGATGTATATATACATGTGTGTATGTTATTATATGATACGAATACATTATATTTATATATATTAATTAAATTAATATAATGTATGAATCTTTCTAATAACCTTGTAAGATTGGTATTATCATCATTTCATACATGGGACACAAAAAGTATAAGCACTTTGCCCAGGTTCCACAGCTAGTAAATGATGAAATGGGATTTGACCCAGAGCCTAAGCTCAAAACTGCAGACCTGCTGGAAGGAAGGTGAATCCCTTCTTGTCTGATAACTTCTTCCTACATGATATATAAGGCAAAGTCATCAACTGAAGAATGCAGGGATGGTGGTGGTAAAGGACATAAAGGGAGATCACTAAATGTATGAAATAATGATTAGAGACAATGGAAGAGTAAACTTACAGGACTGTGGTGAGATTTTCAGGTGGTGGTAAGCACTCATTTGAGTTTTGTGAGAACAAATTTATAGTGATACCAGTCTGCTTGGTTTTGTGATCGAACCCCTTCTATAATATGCTGAATGAGTCCAGAAAAAAGGAAGTGGATAGTTGGGTTCATTAGGGTTAGAATGGTTTTGTTTTTATTTTGTTTTGGCAAGGAAGTTGATGATATTTGCAAAGAAAGTTGAGGATATTTGCAAAGGAATAGCAAATCAAGAGTGGAAATCTAAATCTATCTACAGTTTATTCACCTTCACTGCATTGCCAACAGGAATTACTGGATTACTATGGTTAAGCAAACAATTACTAACAGTGCATCAAACTCTGATTCTGTAAGACTGAAACTGGAAGAAAGTATTTAAAGGGAGGAAACAAAAATCCTATGTGGCTAGTTACTTGAAATATAATAATATGCTCTGTTTTGGCAAGTAATGGAGATTCTTCTAATTTGCAAAAGTACCTTCTGAACATACCTGCATTTGGAGAATCTTTTAGGATTGCTAATAATGTTCTTCCCCAGGTACATTGCTGAGATTTCCTGTATTTTTTCTGGAACATTTAACTTTTGAAGCAAAGTGCATTTTTCCTATACATTTGCTGTATTTTTCCTTAAATTCTTTATTTTCTTAAAACTATTTCCAATATCTGCTTTATCCTTGTTAATGGACACTAACAAATTTACAATTTCATGGAAATTAATGTTGATTAAAATAGATTTTCTATCATTTATATAGGAAAGACATGATACATAATTGCTCGTAAAATTTAAGAAGCAATGATGTGTAAATTGATTCCTTTAAGAGAAATATGCTGTTTTAAGGTCACTATTTCATGCATGTATCATTCATTACCCATGGTGACACTATATTGCCTATTTCAAGTTATCTCAAAGCCAGAAACAAACAAAGAGCTAGACCTAAGCTGGTGAGAAATGTGGTTTATTAGCATTTTTACAGATTCTTGCAAGTAAAGTTGCACTAAATGGATCCACGTGGGAATGGTCTTGAATACATAATTTTCTCTGCAAATCTTTCATTGTAGGATCAAAGATTATGAATTTTACAGCCATAGACGATGTTAAACTTATTTTATTCCAATCTCAGATGCACATATTTATTTCTGAGTTTTATGCAAATTCAGCTACCAAATATTACATGTAAATGTTTGTTCATGCCTATATTTTAATTATAAAGTGGAATCAGAAATCAATGTAAAATTTTGGAAAGAGCTTACCTAGTACATACTAGAATTTACTCATATATCAAAATTTATTGTGATAAAAACTAGTATTTTTTTGGTTAACATTTACATGTCTATCAAAAGCAGTGGACATAATTTATAAAACCTAAAATATGTTTACTGTATTAAGTGTTATGAAAATTAAGATCTTTTTCATGCCACTTGACTTTAACAAATACTTATCGGAATGAGGGCAGGAGCTCAATCAATATTGAGATGAACAAAATCAAGGGACTTTATAGCTGAAACCTAGACAGGTCTGATAGGATAAAGTGGAAACCTCAGAATGAGCCGTTTCAAGAATATTACTGGAATCCCAACAAGTGAAACAGAGCAAAAAACTAAAAGTAAGGTGCCAGGAAGTCAAAGTAGTTGTGATAATTCCTGTAGAGGCTATAAGTTAGTATTCAGTAATTCATTTCCTCAATATATGGTACACGCCTACAAGTGTACCAGGCAATCTTTTAGAGGGTTGGGGTAGAGTAATGACAAAATCTGTGGCCTTGTTACCAGAAGGGGGACCCCTTCCAGGGCCTGAGAGTAGGCTCTTGTCTAACACTCGGAAATGAATTGTCTGAAGAGACAGACATACTGGCAAAACAAAAGACTTTATTGGAAATAAAAAAATAAAGTATATTTCTTTAAAAAAAAAAAGAAAAAGACTTTATTGGGAAGGTGCACCTGGGAGGAGAGCAGCAGGGTAAGGGCACCCGGGAGAACTGCTCTGCCATGTGGCTCGCAGTCTCAGGTTTTATGGTAATGGACTTAGTTTATGGGCTGTCTCTGGCCAATCATCTTGCCTCTGCCCATATTTGGTCTGACTCAGGATCCTTCCTGGTGGCACACACATCTCTCAGTCAAGATGGATTCTAGCCTGAGGGTTTCTGGGATTTTGGCAGGACATATTATGGGCTGGCGTCTCCTCCCTCCTTTTGGCCCCACCCGAATTCTTCTGGTTTGTTTTTAGCAGCAGCACTGTGTTCCTTATCAGGACCTCCTGTTGTGAGACAACTCATGCAAGCAGTTATTATCGTGCCTGGCCAGGGTGGGCGGTTTCCAGTCAATGGTTTCCTAACAGCCCCACGGATTTCACATTCTAGTGAAGGGGAGAGACCATAAATAATGAACATAATGAATAAGCAACTGTTGGAAAGTGATAAAGGCTATGGAAAAAACAAAACAAAACAACAGCTCTAGGCAAGAGGAATCAGAGCTGTAGAGTGTGGAACCGATTACAATTTTAAGTAGGATGATTAGTACAGATCTAAAAGAGGTGGTATTGCCTCGTTGAGGAGTAGGAAATGAGAGAATTAGCCCTGCATATATTTGGAGGAAGAGAAGGCTCTCAGTGCAAAAGATCCAAAATGGGACTATGCCCGATTTGCTCATAACAGTCAGTATGTGTGGAGTATAGAGAATCAGGGGAGAGGGTACCTGGACACTGGGTCCGAGAGGGGCTGGCAGGGCTGTTTTGCTGTGGCTTTCTTCTTCACTATTTATGTCCTTTTCTACATTTTTCCTTCTCCCTAGTTCTACAAGGAAAGGGCTGGCATGATAGGCTGCATCATGAACAAGTGGAAGGGGAGGGGAGAGGAGTAGAAGGTGGATTCCGCAGGATGGGTAGATGGAAGGACTGGGGACTGGGGGATGGCTGCATGCTGTCTCATAGGATGTAAAGAGAAAGGCAGGCTAGACAGATTTGGATTGAATCCTGCCTCTGGCACTAATTAGCTACCTGACCAAAAAAAATATGACTTCCCTGAACCTTGATCTCTTCGATGATAAAATGGGCATCATGACACTTTTCCCCTAAAATCACCACGAGGATCAGATAATGTATGTAAACTGTTGGGCACAGGTCCTGGCATATAGTAGGCGTATGTGGCAAGTTATCTTCTTCCTTTTCCTATTTTGGCGGCCTAGCACTGTCATTGATTTCAGCCCAGAGGGTATCATCTTCTTTTGAAAATAACTTTTGGATTTGAGTAAAAGAAGTATAATTCTGGCATTATATCAACAAAAAGACTATTGAAACAGTTATACAGAATAAGTTGGACTCACAAAGATAATAAGAAAAGTATTTTAAACTTTTTCCCACCGCATATTCAAACCTGTTCTAGGCAACTATCCTTTTTTTTTTGGCCACTCCTCATTGAATAAAACCTAGAGGAAGTTCAAGGCTTTTTCTGGTCACTTTGAACACATGCCTATGTCAGGTGGGCTAACTGCAGTGGAAAACAGGGCCTGGTGGTCTTGTCATTATTATTTTCTTGCCTACAGTGCCCCTCCCCCACCATTTGACTGTCTCTGCGAGACAGGAGAGGTGAATGGCAGCTTAAGTTCTCACCTGACTGAGATTGTCCTGAGCTGGTGGTAGTGTCCTCTGTGTCTGGTAGAGGTTTAAAACTGACACTTTTCTTGTGGGATGATTTTTGGGTTCTCCAGAGACCTTGCAATACTGGGAATCTTTCTCTTCAAGATCTTGTGAAATGAATTACTGTATCTGTTTCAAAAATCGATTTATCTGTTTCCAATAGTCATTTATATGTTTTGCTCAGCCCTGAGGCACCAGTAGTACACTCCCCGTGTGCTCTGCAGGGTCGCCTCACACCTCCACGCGGCTCTCTTGGCCAAGATCTAAGTGAGGCCCCAGTTTGCTTGCTTGCTCGAGTGGCCCACTTTTGTTCCACAGGAAGTAGTCATGCATCCTTTACCTCAACAAGCTCTGGGGATGCTGGCCATCTTCAATATCTTACTCAGCATTCAGGGCAGCTAGAACCATAAAGCTTTAGATTTTTCAGATTTGAGTCCCGCACCCATAAGTACATCACTGAACATCCAGAAGACACATGGTCTCTTGAAGCACCTTTTCCTAGGCTTAAAATGAGGTTCAAATGCCCCCACTATCCTCTACTGAGAGTAGGATGGAACTCATAGCCCATAGATAATTTTCTGTGGACAAATCTTCTAGTCTCCGGTGTTTTAGCCTCTATACTATAAACCTTGAAGGAGTGAGGAACCAAGGGTCAAGAACTAGTGTTCTGGCATCTCCTTTCTAAGTCGTGCATAGGCAGTCTTATTGCGAGGAGTGGTAGAAATGCTGACTTCAGGACTTAACCAAACTAAGACTAAAATAATTCCACTTCACATCTTGTTACACCATCTTCTCGAGACACAGAAGAGTGTGTTACAGAATAAAAAGTTCTGAGATAAAACATCTCTCAACTCTCCATGCCACAGATATAAGCAAGTGTCAAAAAATAATCTCAGCTCCCAGAAAGGCTGGGAGAGTGGGAGAGTGTCCAATAAGGCACCAACTGGGAGAACTGCAATTCCTGTCATATGTATTTAGTATTTGTTTCAAATACTAAAACCACACTTAACCCTCCCTGTCAACATCCTTTAGGCTCGTAAGAATAATATATGTATATTTAATATTCCAGGAGATACCATTATTTACTTGAGGCACTGATTTTTTATGTGTTCAGTGTTTAAATATTTGAAAATGAGTCTTTTCCCCACGACTTTCAGTATTGTGAGATTCAAATGAGTATTTTATCTTCAAAATAATTACCAAGATAAGCAAACTTTCCTCTACTGAGGATAGATTTTATCTACTTATTTTTTGAATGACTGAATGTCACTTGGATCCAAATCTAATGGAGACATGAGCAAATGATGTGTGATTATGTGGTGATCAAACTGTAAAATAACATTTGTGGGGAGAAAAAGACATGACTTTAATGCAATTAAACTAGTTTCTCATGTATACCATAAGGATTCTAAAAAGAGGCATTACAAATGGAATAATATGGAAAAGCAGCATCATTGAAGGAGAAGCATTGCTTTTCAAGATAACTATTTGGTAGAACGCAGCACTAACTTAGGTAGAAATTTCTGATAAGATTAATATCATTTTAATCTTCTTAGCTCATAAGTAATATGCGAAAAGCTAAAACAAAGATTATTAGTGGCATTGAAGGCTTTATACTTACAGAAGTCTCATCTTTTTTTTCTTTTATTGAAGTATAGTTGATTTACAGTGTTGTGTTAGTTTCAGGTATACAGCAAAGTGGTTCAGTTATATATACATATATACCTTTTTTTCAGATTCTTTTCCCTTATAGCTTATTACAAAATATTGAGTATAGTTCCCTGTGCCATACAGTATGTCCTTGTTGGTTATCTATTTTATATATAGCAGTGTGTATATGTTAATCTCAAACTCCTAATTTATCCCTCCCCCCCTTACCCCTTTGGTAACCATTAATTTCTTTTCTTTGGCCAAAGAAAAATTTTGGTTTTTGTTTTTCTGTTTTGTATATAAGTTCATTTGTATCTTTTTTCTTTTTTTGTTTTTAGATTCCACATATAAGTGATATCATATGACATTTGTCCTTCTCTGGCTTATTTCACTTAGTATGATAATCTCTAGGTGTATCCATGTTGCTGCAAATGGTATTATTTCATTCTTTTTTTACGTATGAGTAATTTCATTGTATAAATATACCACATCTTCTTTATCCATTCATCTGTTGATGGTCACTTAGGGTGTTTCCATGTCTTGGCTGTTGTAAATAGTGCTGCAATGAGCATTAGGGTGCGTGTATCTTTTCGAATTATGTTTTTCTCTGGATATATGCCCAGGAGTGGGATGGCAGCATCATATGGTATCTCTATTTTTAGTTTATTTATTTATTTTTTATTTTTTTGTGGTACATGGGCCTCTTACTGCTGTGGCCTCTCCTGTTGCAGAGCACAGGCTCCAGACATGCAGGCTCAGCGGCCACGGCTCACGGGCCCAGCCGCTCAGCGGCATGTGGGATCTTCCCGGACCGGGGCATGAACCCATGTCCCCTGCATCGGCAGGCGGACTCTCAACCACTGCACCACCAGGAAAGCCCTATTTTTAGTTTTTTAAGAAACCTCCATACTGTTCTCCATACTGTCTGCACCAAATTACATTCTCACCGACAGTGTAGGAGGGTTTCTTTTTCTCCACACCCTCTACAGCATTTATTATTTGTAGACTTTTTGATGATGGCCGTTCTGACCAGGGTGAGGTGATACCTCATTGTAGTTTTGATTTGCATTTCTCTAATAATTAGTGATGTTGAGCATCTTTTCATGTGCCTGTTGGCCATCTGTATATATTATTTGGTGAAATGTCTATTTAGATCATCTGCCCGTTTTTTGATTGAGTTGTCTGTTTTTTTTGATATTGAGCTGCATGAGCTGTTTGTGTATTTTGGAGATTAATCCCTTGTTGGTCGCTTCGTTTGCATACATTTTCTCTCAGTAGGTTGTCTTTTCATTTTGTTTATGGTTTCTTTTGCTGTGCAAAAGTTTTTAAATTTGATTAGGTCTCATGTTGTTTATTTTTGTTTTTATTTTCATAATCTAAGAGGTGGATCAAAAAAGATGTTGCTGTGATTTATGTCAAAGAGTGTTCTGCCTATGTTTTCCTCTAAGAGTTTTATAGTGTCCAGTCTTACATTTAGGTCTTTGATCCATTTTGAGTTTATTTTTGTGTATGGTGTTAGGGAATGTTCTAATTTCATTCTTTAGCATGCAGCTGTCCAGTTTTCCCAGCACCACTTATTGAAGAGACTGTCTTTTCTCCATTGTATATCCTTGCTTCCTTTGTCATAGATTAATTGACTGTAGATGCGTAGGTTTTTTTCTGGGCTTTCTATCCTGTTCCATTGCTCTGTATTTCTGTTTTTGTGCCAGTACCATACTGTTTTGATGACTAGCTTTGTAGTATAGTCTAAAGTCAGAGAGCCTGATTCCTCCAGCTCCATTTTTCTTTCTCAAAATTGCTTTGGCTATTCAGGGTCTTTTGTGTTTCTGTACAAATTGTAAAAATTTTTGTTCTATTTCTTTGAAAAATGCCATTGATAATTTGATAAGGATTGCATTGAGTCTGTAGATTTTTTCGGTAGTATAGTCATTTTGACAATATGGATTCTTCCAATACAAAAACACAGTATATCTTTCCATCTGTTTGTGTCATCTTTGATTTCTTTCACCAGCATCTTATAGTTTTCTGAGTACAGGTCTTTTACCCCCTTAGGTAGGTTTATTCCTAGGCATTTTATTCTTTTTGATGTGATGGTAAATGGGATTGTTTCTTTAATTTCTCTTTCTTTTGTTGTTAGTGTATACAAATGCAAGATATTTCTGTGTATTAATTTTGTGTCCTGCAACTTTTACCAAATTCATTGATAAGCTCTAATAGTTTTCTGGTAGCATCTTTAGGATTTTCTATGCATAGTATCATGTCATCTGGAAACAGTGACAGTTTTACTTCCTCTTTTCCAATTTGGATTCCTTTTAAAAAATTTTTCTTCTCTGATTGCTGTGGCTGGGACTTCTAGAACTATGTTGAATAAAAGTGGCGAGAATGGACATCCTTGTCTTGTTCCTGATCTTAGAGGAAATGCTTTCAGCTTTTCTCTGTTTTCAGTATCCACAAATCAATCAGTGTGATATACCACATTAACAAATTGAAGAATAAAAACCATATGATCATCTCAATAGATGCAGAAAAGCCTTGATAAAATTCAACATTCATTTATGACAGAAACTCTCCAGAAAGTGGGCACAGAGGGAACATACCTCAACATAGTAAAGGCCGTATATGATAAGCCCACAGCTAACATCATACTCAGTAGTATTCTCATCTTGATTTTCAATTTGTGTGTTGATTTAAAAGGAAACCTATATGTGATGCAATTCCTTAGCACTCATACCCTCTCTATTTCTAGCTCTCACTCATTTGTAGTATTCAAAAGACACATAATAATTAGTGAGAATCAGAAATATTCTCTACCTTACTTCTTTTCTTACACTCTTAAGTATGTATGTTACTCAGAGTTAAGCCTACTAGCATACTTTATAAATGTTAAATCCAGAAATAAAGATGACATTAGTAAATGTTAAATATCTATACTAGATACTCTTTTAAAAATTAGTTTGCTTTTAAACAATGTTGCCAGTGTTTTCTTGGCACAGCAGTGAAGCATTACTTAGATGCAACCAATGTAGTGCTAGTTAAAAATACTCACTGTTGTTAGTAATAAATATCTTTCCTGGAAACCAACCATAATATTAATGCAAAGTGGACTCAAGCAAAGCAAGTGAAGTTTTCAACTGTTTCAACTGGCATGGATTCTAATAAATAAATATAAAATAAATCATGTATTCTCAGCAACAAATACAGAAAAAGTACCCATTCCTACTATAAAACAGCTACATTTTATGTTTATCAAACTGAATTTAATTAGTTTGCCTTTTGGTCTATGTGTCAGAAATTAAATGACTTCCTTGTATGAATGTACTTTCCACATAATTTCTAATACTTGGAATATATTTAAAAAGTTAGTTGAAGCTATGACTTCTCCTTATAATAAATTTATGACTAGATTGTTTTCAAATTAATTGAAATTGGAAGGAAAAATTATCCAGGAAGATTGTAATAAAATAAGACACAAAGAAGATTCTCAAAGAGAGCTATTTAATATTTGTTTATCATCAATAAAAGAGGAGTGATGAAATCCTCTGAATCCATTTTTCCCCTCTCTCTCCAGGGACTTCTATAATAGAGAAAATATATTTTTAAAAAAAGCCATTTACTAAAAAATACCTTTACATTTAAAATCTATTTATTATGCATACATCAGTGTAAAGCCATTGAAGTAGACAATGCAGTTGACTCCCCAACATCCATTCCATCTTAGATTATTTTTCTAAGCCAATAATTCCTTTTTTTCCTGACCAATAATTAGTTCAGAAAGGGATGTGTGACCCTGATCTTGTGAAGAAAAGCCAACTGAGGGATCTGGGAAAACTTTTCTGTCTCTCAAATGAGAGCAACAAGAAGGAATAGCTTACCTTTTTTCACGGAAAGGATAGATATCAGGCAATTTTGCATCCATATTGCTACCTACCCGAATATGTAGCTGGTACCAAGGATCACAGATTAGAGCAAGGTGAGTGGGAGCATAGTTGACAATTCACATACCAACTCTGGAGCACATACCCTACAATGAACTTCCAGTTACATAATAAAATATTGTATTCATTCGTTTGTTTACTTATTGTCTGCATTCCCACTAAAATGTACACACTATGAAGCAAGGACATTGTTTTGTTCACAGTTATATCTCCAAAGCCTAGATCAGTAGCTGGTGCATGGTAGGTACTCAGCATTTGTCAAGCAAATAAATAAATAAATAACTTTGTTACTTTAAAGACAGCTTGAATCAGGGTTTTCTCCTTTTTATAGCTGAAAGCAGACTAATTGATAAAATCATTTGTTAGTGTCCTGAAAAAAGTTATGCTAGTTTTGAAGTTTGACTTACAGCATAGGAAGGGAATGTCTACATATGGGTGTAGAAACTCAGAATCTATTTTAGAAATATCATAGGAGTATGAGCAAATGAATACAGATATTGACGTTGTTAGGAACCAGGTTCTCACTGTGGAAAACAAAAGATACAAATATGGAAGAGGGAAAAATCTGTGACATTGAATTGGAATTGGAGGTATCATTAAAAAATATATATGTATGACAGCATGAACAAAAATAAATTCAAAATGGATTAAAGACTTAAATGTAAGACTTGAAACCATAAAATTTCTAGAAGAAAACATAGGCAGTATGCTGTTTTACGTTAGTCTTATTAATATTTTTGGGGGGTCTGTTTCCTCAGTCATGGGAAACAAAAGCAAAAATAAACAAAGGGACTACATTAAACTAAACAGGTTTTGCACAGCAAAGGAAACTATTAACAAAATGAAAAGTCTGTCTACTGAATGGGAGAAGATATTTGCAAATGATATGTCTGACAAGGGGATAATATCCAAAATATACAAAGAGCTCATATAACTCAACATGAAAACCTGATTTAAAAAATGGGCAGAGGTTCTAGACAGACATTTTTCCAAAGAAGACATACAGATGGCAAACAGGCACATGAAAAGATGCTCAACATCACTAATCATCAGGGAAATGCAAATCAAAACCACAGTGAGATATCTCACACCTGTCAGAATGGCTGTTATCAAAATGACAGCAAACAAATGTTGGCAAGGATGTGGAGAAAAGGGAGCCCACTGCACTGTTGATGGGAATGTAAGTTGGTACAGCCACTATGGAAAACAGTACGGAGATTCCTCAAAAAACTAAAAATAGAACTATATTTTGGCATACAATCCAGCAGTTCCACTCCTGGGTATTTATCTGAATAAAATGAAAACACTAATTTGAAAAGACATATGCATGTCTATGTTCATTGCAACATTATTTACAGTGGTGAAGATATGGAAGCAACCTAAGTGCCTATCAATAGATGAATGGATAAAAAAGATGTGATATATTATATAATGGAATATTACTCAGCCATAAAAAAGAATGAAATCTTGCCATTTGTGACAATGTGGGTGGATCTAGAGGGTATTATGTTAAGTGAAATAAGCCAAACAGAGAAAGACAAATACTGTATCATTTCACCTATACATGGAATATAAAAAGCAAAACACATGAACAAACATAAAAAAACAGAAACAGAGCCATAGATTCAGAGTACAAACAGGTGGTTGCCAGAAAGGGGGGTAGAGAGGGAAGGAGAGAAATAGGTGCGGAAAATTAAGAGGTATAAACTTCCAGCTGCAAAATAAATGAGTCACAGGTATGAAGTGTACAGTGTGGGGAATATAGTCTATAATTATATAGTATCTTTGCATGGTGACAGATGGTAACTAGACTTAACATGGTGATCATTTTGAAATGTATAGAAATACTGAATTACTATGTTTTGTAACAGGAACTAACATAGTGTTGCAGGTCAATTATACTTTTAAAACAAACTCATAGAAAAAGAAATCAGATTTGTGGTTATGTTTTAATAACCTTTGACTGAAGCAGATTACTTGCCATAATGTAGGTGGGCCCCACCCAATCAGTTGAAGGCCTTAAGAGGCAAGACCTAGGTATGTTTTTCTGCTTCCAGACTGCTTTCAGATTCAAGATACAACATCAACTCCTGTTACAACTTCCAGCCTGCAAGCCAGCCTGCTCTGCAAATTTCAGGCTTAAAGCGCCCCCCGCCACCCCTACCCCAACCAATTGCGTGAGCCAATTCTTTAAAATAAACCCCTCTGTCATATAATATACACACTATTGGTTCTGTTCTCTGGAGAACACTGACTGATATATCCTTTATGCAGGACTAGGGACAGTTCAGAACAAGCACAGAAACAGGATGGTGTGAGGGTAAGGCACTGAAACCAAGGAAGATAAAGTCAAGGTAATCATTCAAAGAGAAACACAGGACAAAAAGATGGAAAATAGGTCAGATAAAATAAGAAAATGACTATTCTGATCTAGGAGGTCCAATATCTAACTAAGAGTAGGTACAAGTCCAGAAAAAAGGACAGAAAAAAAGAAGGGACAAAATTATCAGTAGAATATATCAAGGAAAGTACATCATTCTGAAAACTGAAAGGGCTCCTTGATGGTCCCAGGAAAACAAATGAAAAAGACCATCAGCAAGTCACACCACCAAGACAAACACCAGGATAAAGAGAAGTCACTACAGCTTCCAAAGTGAAGGATACATCAATTAGCAAAAAAATGGGATTCAGAATTTCATCATATTTTTAACCAACAACTCTCAACTAGATACTAGAAGTAATGCCCTCAAACTTCTGAGAAAAAAACAAACAAACACTATTTTTTTAACCTAGAATTCTATACCCAGGCAAAAAAAATAAATCAAGTATAAGGGTAAAATAAAATGTCATAAAAGTGTCATTTCTAGGCATCCAGTAATAATAATGGCAACAACAACAACTCAAGCAAGAGGATGTTCCTCGTTCAGCAAAATGAGGGATTCAATAAAAAAGAAAGTAAGGCAAGGGGTCCAGAAAAGAAGGATCCTAGAGAGAACAATAGCAAAGGAAGTTCCTGGAAAGCCTCTGTTCTCTGTCTAGGGAACAAAACTCTACAATCAGAGCAGAAAGCTGCATGAGGAAGGGAGGATGTTCCAGGAAGTAAATACAAATGATAGATTATTTGATGTGTTTGAATATTAAGAGAAAATTATTGATAGCTTATTTGACAAATTCACAGCAGCATGGAATAATTGTAATGCTTACATAGAAAACTAAGCCGATGAGAAAATGAATAACTATAGCAGAAACAAAAAACTGAACAAGAAGGGAGATACAAGGAGTGATATAGGTGTCTTAATAATGTGAACTGTGACTATTACGTTAACCAAAAAAACCCCTAATCGATACAACTGTTTTGAGGGAATGGGGAAGGTGAGATTGGAGGAAGTAGAGTAGAGAGATATCTTCTTAACTACCATAAGGGGAAGGCAATAGATAATGAGAAAATGATTGAAATAAGAAGAAATAGTATAAATTTTCTATTTAGATTAAATGGATATAAATATCAGAAGAAACAGCTAAAGAGTTGAAAGTGGTTGCCTCCGGGTAATAACTGGTAAATAGGGAGGGACAGGCCAGAAGATGGTTTTTAATATCAGGATTTTTCTTACTATTAGTATAATAAACATATTAATAATGTTTGATTTTTAAACTTGGGTAGATATATTTTCATTTGAAAATTAATTTTTAAGAAGTAATATGCATCTCATGCATATGTAATGAGGACAATTATTTCACTGTTTATGGAGGATGATAATCATTTCAATATGGTTTGCCCTTTTTATTCTTAGAATTATAAGTGTGTGTAAAATTGTGACTGAATGAAAGAATGGAATGAAGAGAGCTAGAAGTATACATTGTGAGGCCACTATACCAGTCATGGACTTCTTTTACGTTAGAGAAGAATACAGGTTTTTTTTGGCTTAAGCTGAACTTCTCAGTCTTACCTGATATGTAGTATGAAGTAAATTGTTCTTTCTCCCAAGAGTTAGCGTACTTAAATTTTAATGTAGAATTAAAAGCAATAGAAACAGAATAGTATTACAGTAATAGAGTGTTTAGGCCTTGTGTCTTGCATTTTCTCCTAAATAAACCACAGCTAACCTTCTGATAAAATACATTATAAACAAAAGTTAATTTTGAATGTAAGTTATT
Organism: Orcinus orca; assembly: GCF_937001465.1. Lineage (NCBI taxonomy): Eukaryota > Metazoa > Chordata > Mammalia > Artiodactyla > Delphinidae > Orcinus > Orcinus orca. The sequence continues at coordinate 47,213,875 of NC_064569.1, read as the reverse complement.
AGCATGACTTAAGAAGTAATGGAGGGACTTCCCTGGTGGCGCAGTGGTTAAGAATCTGCCTGCCAATGCAGGGGACACGGGTTCGAGCCCTGGTCTGGGAAGATCCCACATGCCACAGAGCAACTAAGCCCATGCACCACAACTACTGAGCTTGCACTTTAGAACCCACACCACAACTACTGAGCCTATGCACCAAAACTACTGAAGCCCACACGCCTAGAGCCCATGCTCCGCAACAAGAGAAGTCACAGCAATGAGAAGGCCATGCACCGCAGCGAAGAGTAGCCCCTGCTCACTGCAACTAGAGAAAGCCTGCACAGCAACAAAGACCCAACGTGGCCAAAAATAAATTGAAAAAAAAAAAAACAATGGAATTATTGTGAGGTGTCAATAAATGGAATCATAAAGAAAGAGATCGATGGGAATATGAGTTATATTTGTTAAAAGTATTAATGAGTTATAACTACTTACAAAGTAGGAAAATGAAACTAGCTATATGCAGGAGTATATTTAACTAAAATTCAGCAGAATCAGCTAATAGGTTTATTGAGAATATTGCTGCTGTCAACTTCTGTTGGCATTGCTGGCCAAATAATAAATTTAAGACTATTGTACAGAGGGAACTTGTAGTTTATTAATATCTCATCTTAAAAGAAATGGTTGTTTTATTTTATTAAAAGCTCTCTCTATTTGTGTTCATGTTTCTAATCCACTGTATTTCCTGAGTGATCTATACTGAGAAAGTCTATGTAAAGTGGTTTTATAAAGCTCCATGACTGGAGGGATGTTATTTGTGCCTATGCATTTTTAAAAATAGCAGCTTTATTGAGATATCATTTACGCAGTATGAAATTAATCCTTTTAAAAGTACAGTTCGAAGTTTTAAAGTATACTCACAAAGTTGTGCAATCATCACTACTATCTAATTTTGGAACATTTTCATCATCTCAAAAAGAAACCCTAAAAGATACACATTAGCAGTCACTTCCCCCAGTAAACTACTTTCTATTCGTATGAATTAGCCATTTGTGTCTGAGCTCTTTCACTTGGCATACTTTTTTCAAGATTCATCCACATACCTTATTGCTTTTTATGGCTGGATCATATTATGTTGTATGGATATACCATATTTCGTATGTCTAGGCATCAGCTGAAGGGCACTTTGGGTTGTTTCTACTTTCTGATTATTATGAATAATGCTGCTATGAACATTTGTGTACATGCTTTTGTGTGGACATGTGTTTTCAACTCTCCTGGGTATATACCTAGGAGTGGAAATACTAGGTTATGTGGTAATTCTGTTTTTAATATTTTGAGTCAAATTTTTTCTCACTATGGCTGCACAATCTTAAATCCCTGTGATTAATGTCTGAGGGTTCTGATTTCTCTACATACTTGTCAACACTTGCTATTGTCTGTCATTTTTATTATAGTCATCCTAGTGGGTGTGAAGTGAAGTCTCACTTTGGTTGTGATTTACAGTTCCTTAATAGCTAATGAGCATCTTTTAATGTGTTTATCAGGCATTTGTGTATATTCTTTGGAGAAATGTCTATTCAAATTATTTGCCCATTTTTAACTGTTTTTTTATTGTTGGGCTATAAGTGTTCTTTATGTATTCTAGATATAAGACCATTTTCAGGTGTTTTGCAAATATGTTCTTCCATTGTCTGGATTGTCTTTTCACTTTCTTTATGGTATACTTTGAAGCATGAAAATTTTTAATTATGATGAAATCCAATTTATCTATTTTTTTAATATGGTTGCTTGTGCTTTTGGTGTCGTGTTTAAGAAACCATTACTTAATCAAAAGTCATAAAGATTTATACTTATGATTTCTTATGAGAGATTTACACTTTTAGCTCTTACACTTAGTTCTGTGATACATTTTGAGTTAATTCCCCTACCTGGTGTGAAGTAGGGGCTCAACTTGATTTGTTTTTGCACGTGAAAATCCAGTTGCCTCAGCAACATTTGTTGAAAAGACTATTCTTTCACCTGTATATTGTCTTGGCATCCTTGCCAAAAAATAATTGACAATAAATATGAGTTTTTTTCTTGATTTCCAGTTCTGTTCCATTGATCTGTATGTTTATCCTATGTCAGTACGATATTGTCTTGATTACTGTAGTAATGTAGAAGATTTTTGAAATCTAAGAGTATAAATTCTCCAACTTTATTCTTCTTTCCAAGAGTATCTTGGCTGTTCTAGGTCCCTTGAATTTCCATATAAATTTTAAGATCAGCTTGTCAATGTCTGCAAAACTGACAGCAGGGGTTTCAATGGGTTGTTTTGTAATTTAAGTGTGAAAGTTTTACACTTATTTTGTTAGATTATTAAAAGTGTTTTACTCTTTTTGGTACTATTGTGAATAAAACTGTGTTCTTAATTTCATTTTCAGATTATTCATGCTAGTGTTTACAAATATAACTGAATTTTTGTATATTGAACTTGTGTCCTATAAACTTGAACTCATTAACTCTAATAGATTTTTTTGTATTACTTATGATTTCTACATTCAAGATTATGGAATCTTTAAATAGAGTTTACTTTCTTTATTTCAAATCTGTATTCTTTAATTTCCTTGACTCATTGACCTGGTTAGAAGCCCCAGTATAATGTTAAATAGAAGTGATAAGAGTAGAAATCCTTGTCTTGTTCCTGATCTTATGGGGAAAGCATTCAGCCTCTCACCACTAAGTGTGATACTAGTTGTGGCTTTTTTGTAGATAATTTATATCAAGTTATGAAAGTTCCATTCTATTCCATAGCGTTGAGTGTTTTTTATCTTAAATAGGTGTTAGATTTGGTCTGTAGTTTTCTGTAATGCTTTGGTTCACTCTGGTATCAGAGTAATACTGGACTCAGAATGAGTTGAAATGTGTTTCGTGCTCTTCTATTTTGGAAGAGTTTGTGAAGAATTGGTGTTGTTTCCTTTAAATGTTTGGTAGAATTCACCATGAAGCCATCAGGGCCTGGGCTTCTCTTTGTGGGAAGTTTTAAATTACTGATTCAATCTCTTATTATCAATCTACTCAGATTTTCTATTTCTTCATGAGTCCCTTTTGGAAGTTTATGTTCTTCAATTTCATCTAGTTTATATAATTAGTTATTTAAGAGTGTGTTGCTTAATTTTCACATAAAAGTAAATTTCCTGTGTTTCTTTCAAATACTATAAGTATTAATATGTTAAACTTGTCTGCCATTGTAGTTTGTGTTTATCATTTGTTTTTCCCATTTCTTCATCTCCCTGTTTTCTTTTTCCTGCCTTCCTGTATACTACTTGAATATCTCTAAAAGATAATTCCATTTTCATTTGTCTAGTGTTTTTGAGCATATGGCTTTATATAGCTTTTTAGTGGTATCTTTAGGTATATATTAGTTCAAGTGATTTATAGAAACCTTACCTCCCCTTTATGTCTCTTTATCCTCCCATGTTTGTAATATATATAATATCTTAAATATTTTCTCTACATATATTTAGAAGTACAATAGTACTATAATGTTTCCTCAAATGCCAAACATAATTTAGAAAACTCAACAGGAAAGCCTATTTACTTACCCATAGTTTTCCTTGCCACGTTCTCTCTTCCTTCCCAGTCTTCTAGAGTTTCTTCTTCTATTGTTTTCTTTCTATTGAAAAGGACATCCTTTGACCATTTATTTAAGGTAAGTCAGCTGGTGACAAATTCTATTAGCTTTCCTTCATTTGAGAATGTCTTGATTCCCCCGTCATTTCTGAAGTATATTTCTGCTAGCATAGGATTCTAGGTTGATAGTTCTTTCCTTTCAGGACTTAGAAGATGTAGTGCCACGTTTTCCTGGCCTTCATGATTTCTGGTAAGAGTTCTGTTATAATTCTAATTATTTTTTCCCTATAGGTAAGGTGTCATTTTTCAATGGCTGCTTTCAGAGTTTTTAATTTATCTTTAGTTTTTAGGAGTTTGATTAAGATGTGTCTTAGCATGTAGTTCTTTGGGCTTATCCTTTTAGGGTTGCTCAGCTTCTTGAATCTGTAGGTTTATGCTTTTTTTTTCCGTCAAATTTGGGATGGTTTCAGCCATTACTTTTTTGAGGACTTTTTTAGGCCTGACCTCTTTCTCCTCTACTTTCAGAGCTCCAATGATACAAATGTTAGATCTTTTGTTATAGTCTCAACATGTCTCTGAGGCTCTGTTAACTGTTTTTTAGTTTTTTGTTTAGTTTAGTTTCTCTCTGTTTTTCAGGCTGGGTAATTTTTATTGTTCATTTTGCAGTTCCTGATTTTTCTCCTCGGCCTTCCATTTTGCCACTGAGCACATAAGTCTTTAAGATTATGGTTATTATATTTTTCTCTTATAAAATATCCACTTGGCTCTCTATATCTTTTCTTTCTTTACTGGGACTTTCTAATCTTTTCTTGAGGCATTTTAATTTTTAATTTGTTTCAAGCATGTTTGCAATTACCTGTTGAAGTATTTATACCATGGCTGCTTTAAAATCCTCATAAGATCATTCTAACGTCTCCTTTTTCTTGGTGCTGCCATCAATTGATTATCTTTTTTCATTAAGTTTGAGATTTTCTTGGTCCTTGATCATGAGCAATTTTTTATTTAAACGAGGACATGTTCATAATATGTATGAGACTCTGAATCTTATTTAAATCTTCTGTGTTAGCTGCCTTTCTGTGACACCACTCCTACAGTGGAAGGAGAGGGGCTGCTTCATTATTGCCAGGTAGAGATAAGAGTCCAGATTCTCTGCTCAGCCTCCACTGACCCTCAAGGGGAGTGTCATTAGTATTGTTAGATCTCTCCATGTGATTGCCATTGATACTATGGTGGGGGTGGCCTTATAACCACTGGGTGATGGTGAAAGACATTATCCCCACTAGGCTCTCCTGACACCACTCCAGTGGGGAGTGGATAGGGCACTTTTTAATGCTGGGTAGATGTAAAAGTTCAATCTCCACTAGCCTCTCTGGTGATGGGCTTCGTTGCCATCCAGTGGGAATGAAAGTCCTTACGTCTTACTTGGCCTTCTTTGATACCATCCCACCAGGGGTGGTAGGGCACCTCCTTACAGGCTCACAAGAGTGGAAGTCTAAGTGCCACACTCAGCTTTTCCTGATATGGATGGGAATGTAGCCATAGATTTTTCTGTAGTTTTTTTCTGTTTGGCTGGAGTAAAGCAGTTATTGTCTATAAGTTTCCTATCTTGCTAGGCTTCCCTTTCTTGTGGCTAGAGAGAGCAGGCTGTTGTTATAGTTGTTTATAATCTGCACCCATTGGTATTTCTAGGTTGTCGACATGTTCAACTCCAAGTCTAGGATACAGGGGGCAAAAAGAAAACACAGAGAACTCACTACCGTATTGTTCTTGGGCCCCAAGGTCCCTAGCTGATCTTCCTTCTTCTCTTCACTTTTCAGAGTCTTCTTATGTTTGTTTATATATAATGTCCAGAGTTCTTGGTTGTATTTAGTGAAAGAAATAAGGAAAACGTGCTTACTCCATCTTCCTAGAAGCAGAAATCTTGTTTCTTTTACTAATTTTTATGAGTTATTATCACAATAGTTTACCTGGAAATTACAATTAATATCTTAAAACAATTTAGTTCAGATGAATACCAACTTGATTTCAACAGTGTACACAAAGTTTGTTCCTTTATATTTCCATATCCTCCCAGTCCTTTGTGCCATCATTGTGTAGATTTGAGGTTTTCTCTACTGTTCTTTGATTTTGAAGGACTCCCTTTGGTATTTCTTCTAGGGCAGGTCTGTTGTCTATCTGGGAATGTCTTAATATCTCCATTTTTGAAGGACAGTTTTGCTGGATATAGAATTGCTCATTCATAGTTTTTTGTTTTTTCTTTTAGTACTTAGAATATGTCATCCTGCTGCCTTCTATTCTCCATGCTTTCTGTTGAGAAGTCAGTTGCTATTCTTATTGAGGTTTCCTTGTACATGATGATTAGCTTTTACTCTCATTGCTTTTAAGATTCTCTTTGGATTTGGTTCTCAACAATTTGACAGTGATGTTCCTAATTATCCTACTGGAGCTTGTTGAGCTTCTTGGTTGTGCAGATTAATACTTTTCATCAAATTTGGGAAGATTTTGGCCATTATTTATTTAATTATTGTTTTTTCCATTCCTTTTCTCTTTTTCTAAGGATCCCAATTTGTATATGTTGGTACAATTGATGTTGTCCTATAGGTCTCTGAGAGCCTGTTAATTTTCTTTATTCTTTTACTTTTTGTTTCCTCAGATTGGACAATTGCAATTGACCTATCTTCAAATTCCCTTATTCTTTCTTCTGCCAGTTCAAAGCTGATTTTGAGTGCCTCTAGTAAATGCTTTATTTGTTATTCAGAATTTCTATTTGGTTCTCTCTTTTTTTTAATAATCTCTGTATATTTATTGATATTCTTCATTTGAAGACATCATTTTCATACTCTTCTGTAATTCTTTAGACATATTTTCATTCTTTGAAGGACATCATTTTCATACTTTTCATACTTTTCTGTAATTCTTTAGACATATTTTCCTTCTTTGAAGGTATGTTCTTTGAACATACCTAAGATGGCTGATTTGAAGTATTTGTCTAGTAAATCTAATGTTTGGGTTTCTTTATGCACAGTTTCTTTGACTGCTTTTTATATTATGTATGGACCATATTTTGTGTGTCTCATATTTTTATTGCAAATTGAACACTTTAAATAAAATAATGTGGCAATTATAATAATCAGACATCACCCCACGATTTTCTCTGCATTTTGTCATTGTTGTAGTTTACTTCTTTAGTGGCTTTCCTGGACTAATTATATAATATTATATAATATGTAATATATATAATATATTACAATATATATTATATTATATTATATACAAAATATATTATACATTATATATTATAATAATATATAATATTATATGTAATATAATATATTATAATATATATCTGTATTCTTTGTTATGTATACCACTGAAGTCTCTACTCAGTGAGATAAGCTACCTTTAACTACTTTTGTATTTCTCTTTTCTAAAAAACAAATCTTTGAATAGAGAGGGTACTAATAAGAGAAGAAAATGGAAAAAAAAGACAATAAGGAAACCAGATGACATGCTAAGGATGTAAATTGATGCCACGTTACCCAGACCCCTACAACCACTGCTTATACACTGGGCTGAATTTAGAGAATGAGGATGTGGGACCCCTGCATGCCAAAGTCAAAGAATGGTTGCTGAATTCCTCAGTTTATCTGCTACAAGTCCTGAGAAACAATGTTCTCTCCTTAATGGTACAATCTAAAAGCCTATAGTATAATATAGTTGGGATAAAAGTGATTGTTTTTTGTTCTCATTTTTAAAAATAAGAAAAATTATATTGAGAGGAGTTAGGTAATTTTTCCTAGGTCACCAAACTCTTAGTGGCAGAGTTGAGTTTTAAAATCCAGGCTATTTTCCATTCACTATGCTACTTGCATTATAGCATTCTATTATGTCAATAGGTAGAACTTATTTTTTATCTTTTGACTTAATACAATGTGATTACTCTTTCATGACTTTTTTGCACACTATGTGTACTATTGAACTCAGACTGAAGAGTTTCCCTAAGAAATAATTCTATAGTTCTGTAGCAAATAAAATGGGGCAGAGCTTCCAGATATAATGGAGAAATGTATTTTACAGGTGGGTGGCCTGTGGGGTGCCAAATCACTTGATGTGTGAGTATTAGGATGGGTGTAAAAATGAATTATCTTTGCTTTGTAACCATGGTGTGCCATTCATCTAAATATAAGGCTTCTTAAAACTATTTTCTTCTCTCCATTTTTTTTTCTTTTAAGCATTGGAATGTATTTTTCCAAAATTTCTAAGAAGTATATTAAAAAACTAACTTAATTGTCCCCCAATAATCATAAACACTATAAAGCAACATATGTTAATGTCTCTTTATCATAGTCTTTTTAAAATGAGTAGATTATAAAGAGACTTGCACACATCTGAAATATGGGTTTTAATTTTACCTTGATATTTGTCCTAAATAACTATCAAAAAGGATTATTATATACAGAAAAAATTTTTCTGACCTGGCAACATTACTGTTCATTGGAGCCTCCATTTATATTAGCATTTTAGATGAAAAAGTAGCCTTAGTATTCAATTCAATTTTAACAATCAAGTCTGGATGCAGTGTATTGATTCAGAATTTTGGAACATCACTTTTCATCATATCATGTTGCAACAAAATGTATTATGGCATGATGAGCCTGGTTTGAATTGTTGATGTGAATAATTACAAGGGAAAAATGATATGGATCAGGATTGTCAGAAGGAAATCCAAAAAGGAAAGGATGTATTTAATGACATCTACAGAAATGGCAGCACCTAATAGACTCTGTTGTGGAAGTGTCAGGGTTTCTGCTTCCTAAATGACGAAAGTAAGAAAGAAGTCTGAGGATAAGATGATTTAGTTCTGAAAGAATGACTCCCCAAGTGCAATGACCTCCCCACATCCCTAGGAGTCAAGCTGTCTCAGAAGCTGAGTGTTCATTCAGGGCCAGTAGAGTGATAATATCTCCCTGAGACAGGAGAGATCAAGGTTATATAGATATTTTCAAATGATCCAGAGTCCTTTAACATCAGCTGACTGCCATTCCCAGGTTGTGAAGCAGAAGAAAGATCTAAGTGATAATGTGTGCCTGTGAATTACCGCTCTGTTAATGGTATTCTTGTTAATATGAAATCGAGAAGGCAGATTAAAAAGGCAGGAGTTACAAACTTTTGAGGCAAGCTAATTCCAGCTACTTCTCTGTGAGCCATTCATTTGTTTGTCAAGTAAAAAAATCACTCTAGTACTCACATTCCTTTGGTATATTCTGATACAACTTTCAATTTACTGAATAACACTATGAGGGAGAGAGGAAGGTTAGGGGAAGGAGGCAGAGGGGGATAGGGAAGGAAGGAGGGAGGGAGAAACCAGAACCTAACCCTCGTTAAAGGCATACTATCTCCATCAGATGTTTTTTTAAAGTATAAAATACTCAGCATTGAACTAATAGACATCAGGAGTTACGGGCCGTAGACCATGATGTCTCGGCCTTATTTTGTAACTTTGAAATGCCACCAAGAAAGTCTTTGGTTCTCACGTTCTTTGCCAAAAATTTAGAAAGTTTAACTAGAATTTGCCTAAGGTTGTGTCTCAGTTATAATAATGATAGCATCGATTACGTGCCAGATTTTATCACACACTATCTCATTTAATGAGTTCTATGATCTCAGTTTTATGATTATGGAGACCTAGGGCAGTTAAACAATTTATCTCAGTTGACCTTATAAAAGAAAGAGTAACAGATAGATTGGATCTTAGGTCTGTCTGGCTCCAAAGACTATGAAAGCTTTACTACCCCAGGCCATTGTACTTTGCAAGATAATAGATACTTATTTAAATGTTGAAATGAATGCTATTTCTCCAATTTTACCTGAAAATATGAAGCTTTACTTTCATAGGGTTATGGAGGTCTCTTGATGAGACAGCTTATGTTAGATCATCAATATTCTTTCCTGGCATAGCATCTGCTTCATAGTATGCACTGAATATCCTGAGTGAATAGAAGAACTGGCTCTGCTGGTAACAGAATAATCCACACTCCCCTCTCCAATCTATTGGATATAGTTGTATTTTACTTCTTCATGAAAGATGATTTCGATTTCTTCATTCTCTCCTAATGTGACTATTGAAAGAAAGATATAGACTAAAATATAGCTTAACAAGTATAAAAAGAGAATACGTGTTTCTTTGCAGAAAAACATCCCAAATGATAGACTAGACATGAAGCTTATCATCATTAAAAGACACTCGTTAGCAGATCTTTCAGGTGACCCAGAAGCAGACCTTATTAGGAAAAAAAACCCATATACTTTAGTAATCACAAGCTATTCACTCTATATTTTAGAGTATATGCCTTGGAGTCCCACAAAGCAGTCTTCCAAACCTAGTAATGTGACTCTAGGCAAATACATTAGTTTCCTGTTAAGAATGGGCCAAATTATTGCTATTTGTATGTTTGTAATGAGGATTAGAAATAACATGACTAAGTTATTGGCAAATAAGTCCTTAGTAATTGGCATTTACTATGGTGGGAAATGAAAATGTCCTCTTTGGCTTGCTGAGTGAAGAAACTGAGGGTTTTTTTTTTTTTAAATATCATAAATTTTAAGTTTTTCAAACTTTTCCCGTGGATAACTGTCTGGGGATACACATAAATAATATGAGTTATGGGCTTCCCTGGTGGCGCAGTGGTTGGAAGTCCGCCTGCCGATGCAGGGGATGCGGGTTTGTGCCCCGGTCCGGGAAGATCCCGCCTGCCGCGGAGCGGCTGGGCCCGTGAGCCATGGCTGCTGAGCCTGCGCGTCTGGAGCCTGTGCTCCGCAACGGTAGAGGCCACAACAGTGAGAGGTCCGCGTACCGCCAAAATATAATAATAATAATATGAGTTATATTTTCCAGTTTTATTAATGCTTTTTTTCTCCCACATATATCTTTCAGGGCATGTATTACTTTGAAAAACTAATAAGGATGATTTCTTGAATCTCTTTGCTTTGGAACCAGCTCTAAACAAACTTATCTGTACAGTATCAGCAATTGCACAGAGTAGAACATAGCTAATTTTGGTAGTAAGGTATCATCCTGGAAACACAAATGGGGAGATTCCTGGACTGACCGTAGGCAAGTAGTATAGAATGAACTTACTCTAAATAGCCATACAGCTTGAATCGAACCAAACATTATACCTTTGCCTTTGATTTCTTTGGAATGCCACCAAGGCCCTGTTGTTGGAATACTTCTGTGGTTTCTACTAATTAACTTAGTGCTGTAACCTGACTGTTTTGTAACTGGCATTAAAATTGCAAAATCAAAACCCTGAGTGTATACATACAAATTATTCAGGTTAAAAGAAATCCAGCTGGGAAATACAGAGACTCAAATCCCCTTACTAATTTTAACTTAATATAGCTCACAATTTTGAAATAATAGGACAATCTCAAGAGTAATAATGATATACAGCAGCCAACAAGTTTAGATTAATAGCAAAAGTCTCTTTGTTCTTTGGTTTAAACTAGTTTGTAAATATATAAAGAGATTTTTTTTTTTTAATTTCAGGTTTTTCTTCTGTATTTCAATTCTTACAGTCTGGTTTAATCAGTGATCAGTCATTGGGTGTAATTCTATATTGTCAAACCCAGGATTGTGGCTCCACAGTATGGACCCATCCACCTTTCCCCATACTTTTAGCCATAGAAACTTAGGAAAAAACACTATCACCTGATCAATTTTGGTCCGTAGGGTGAGGGTATTCAGTAAGACTCTTTCATGTTTCAGTTTCACAAGTAGTATAAAATAATTAAGAGTTATGCACCAGAATTGAATACCTGCACTCAGATGCAATTTGCTAATTTATTTATTCATTTAGCAACTATTTATGGACCAGACACTGTTTTGGACACTGGGGATTAAATGGTGAAAAAGCCAGAGAAGTCCCTGCCATCATATTTTTTAATATTCTAGTGGGAGGACACAGAAAAAAGCAGAAAATAAAGAACTATGAGGTAAGAGCAGACACAGTGACTGCTGTGATGTGAAGAAGGTATTGTTTGTCAAATTAGATCAATTTACTAGCTCTATCACTTTTGAAAAGTGATTGAACATGTCTAAGTAACTGTAAAAGGTAGATAATATTACAAAATTCATAGGACTGAAGTGAAACAGTACACATAAAGTGCTGAACTCAGTGGCTGATATATAGCAAGTGCTCAAAAAAAATCTAAGCTGATAGAGGGAGACTTTTGCAACGTAGTAAAGACTATCTACAAGAAACCTACAGCTATTATTAAACTAAATGGTGTGAAACTCCAGTCTTTCCCACAAATATCAGGTACAAGACAAGGATGTTCTCTCTCACCACTCCTTTTCAATGTTGTACTGGAAATCCTTGCTAATGCAATATGGCAAAAAATAAAATAAAAGGCATACAGATTGGTAAGGAAGACATAAAGCTGTCTTTGTTTGCAGGTGACATGATCATCTGTAGAAAATTCAAAAGAATTGACAAAAAACCTCCTGGAACTAATAAGCAATTATAGCAAGGTTGCAGGATACAAAGTTAATATACAAAAGTCAATTGTTTTCCCATATACTAACAACAAACAAGTGGAATTTGCAATTAAAAACATAATACCATTTACAGTAGCATCCCTCAAAATGAAATACTTATGTATAGATCTAACAAAATATATACAAGATCTATATGAGGAAAACTATAAAACTGATAAATGAAATCAAAGAAAAACTAAATAAGTGGAGAGATAGTCCATGTTCATGGATAGGAAGACTCAATATTGTCAAGACATCAGTTTTTCTCAACTTGATCTATAGATTTAATAAAATCCCAATCAAAAACCTACAAAATCATTTTTTTTTTAGATATTGACAAACTAATTGTAAAGTTTGCATGGAGAGGTAAAAGACCCAGAGTAGCCAACACAATATTGAAGAACAGAGGTGGAGGACTGATGCTCCCTCACTTTAAATCTATAGTAATCAAGACAGTGAGGTATTGGAAAAAGAATAGATCACTAGATTAATGGAACAGAATAGATATTGAAGAAATAGACCAATAAATATAGTCAACTGATCTTTAACAATGGAGCAAAGACAGTCTCTTCAACAAATGGTGCTGGAACAACTGGACATCCACCTGCAAAAAATGACTCTAGACACAGACATTACATCGTTCACAAAATTAAACTCAAAATGGATCATAGACCTAAACGTAAAAGGTAAAACTATAAAATTGCTAGAATATAACATAGGATAAAATCTAGATGACCTTGGATATAGTGATTTTTTGTTTTTAGATACAACACAAGACATGACATGAAAGACGTGGAAGAAATAATTGATGAGCTGGACTTCATTAAAACTAAACACTTCTGTGTGAAAGACAATACCAAGAGAATTAGAAGACAAGGCAGAGACTGGGAGAAAATATTTGCAAAAGACATATCTGATAAATGACTGTTATCCAAAATATACAAATAACTCTTAAAACTCAAAAATAAGAAGATAACCTAATTCAAAAATAGCCCTGGGCTTCCCTGGTGGTGCAGTGGTTGAGAGTCCACCTGCCGATGCAGGGGACACGAGTTCGTTCCCCGGTCCGGGAAGATCCCACATGCCGCATAGCGGCTGGGCCCGTGAGCCATGGCCGCTGAGCCTGCGCGTCCAAAGCCTGTGCTCTGCAATGGGAGAGGCCACAACAGTGAGAGGCCCATGTACGGAAAAAAAAAAAAAAGCCCCAAAATAGATGACAAATAAGCATGTTAAAAGGTGTTCCACATCATATGTCATCAAGGAAATGTAAATTAAAACAACAATGAAATACCACTACATACCTAGTAGAATGGCCAAACTCTGGAACACTGACACTGCCACATACTGGTGAGGATATGGAGCAACAGGAACTTCCATTTATTGCTGACAAGAACATGAAATGGTACAGTCACTTTGGAAGACTTTTTGGTGGTTTCTTAAAAATGAAACATACTGATACCATATGTTCCAGCAATCATGCTCCTTGGTATTTACCCAAAGGAGTTGAAAATTTATGTTCACACTAAAATCTGCATATGAATGTCTACATCAGCTTTACTGATAATTGCCAAAACTTAGAAGCAATCAAGGTGTCCTTCAGCAGGTGAATGTATAAATAAACTGTGACACATCCAGACACTGGAATATTATTCAGGACTAAAAAAAGAAATGAGCTATCAAGCCAGAAAAAGGCATAAAAGAACCTTAAGTATACATTACTAAGTGAAAGAGGTCAATCTGGAAAGGTTACATATTGTATGATTACAACTGTATAACATCTGGAAAAGGCAAAACTATGGTGACAGTAGAAAAGATCAGTGGTTCCTAGGGGTTTGGGGAAGGGAGAGATGAATAGGTGAGCACAAGGATTTTTAGGGCAGTAAAAGTATTCTGTATGGTACTATCATGATGAATACATGTCATTATATATTTGTCCAAACTCATAAATATACAAAGGCAAGGGTGAACCCTAATGTAAACTGTGGACTTTAGGTGATTGTGATGTAGGGTCATCAATTAAAACAAATATAAACTCTAGTGGGAAATGTTGATAGTGGGGGAGTCTATGCATATGTTGGGGCTGGGCGTATATGGGCAAAGTACCTTCCTCTTAATTTTATTGGAAACCCAAATCTGCTCTTAAAAAGTCTCTAAAAAGCCATGCTCTTAAAAAAGTCTCTAAAAAATTCATTATTTACATTTATTCCACAAATAAAAAAAATTATTTACTATGTCAAAGCACTATTTTAGGTGTTCCTGAGTATGTAATAGAAAACAAAGCAAAAACAACAACAAAATACCCTGCCCATAGGGAATTTACATTTTAGTACACATGATTTTATTAAGTTGAACCATGTGATTACTATTTAATAGATTATAAGCAGTTGAATAAGGACTTGTTCAAATTGTAGTTTCTCACAACTCTGAAGTAGAGGAGTGGATACCCCATTCATATTTACAAAATATTTTAAGTTATTAATTAAAGAGTAAATCAGAGATCTGAGTGTTGAGGTATATATGAATGGCCTTTCAGTGTTTTTGAGCAGGGTCTTATCTTTATAGTACAAAACAGTATGGACTCCCACATGATAATAAATTTGTAATTATTTATTCAATCCATAGACACCCATATTTGAAGATCATCTAATAAAAATGTACCTTTTCTCAATATTAATTTTGGTTTTAAAAATATGTTATGAAATTTCTGGACATATATGTACAATATAACATTGCAGCCAACTTAGGACAGTTTAAATGCAAAATTAACTTACATTTAAAGGAAACAAAATGATAGAAATTAAATTATCAAAAGATAAAATTTGGCTTCCTTAAAGTAAAATAGTGTTCTGGATCCAGGAGCAGTTCCTGACTATCTACCAGGGTCCAGGTCTAAGGGACTGGTTTCTCGCATTCATGGCTAAGGGCATATACTCTGGAATTGTCCAGCTTTGGTTAGAATACTAGCTCTACCATTTGCTGTCTGTGTCCCAGTGGAAAGTCAGTTAGCCTTTCTGTGCCTCAGTTTCTTCACATGTAAAGTTGAGATAGTGCTAGTTTTTATGTTAAAGCTTTCTTATAAAGTTTGAACGAATTAAAGTGTTTAGAATGGTGCTTGGCACATAAATGCTATCTGTTTAACTCTTGTTATTATCATATTATTATTCATCACAACTTTTGACTAGTGGCCCAAATAACATTGTAAGATGCTGTAAAATGCTAAGAATAGTGCTTGACACAGAAAGTTTTATATAACTGTTGACTATTAGTATCACAGCTATTTTTTAATTGTCATTAATGGTATTACTAGTATTCTTCTCTTGGTTTGGAAAAAATTCTCTGGTGGAAGATATGGTCTCTCTGAAAGGAGCATGGCTTGATCTTGAGGGGTGGCGTATAGAAGGAAAACTTGACTACTTTGGCAGTATTAGCTAATTCTCAGAAAGCTCATCTACGTAGTAAAATCACATTACATTTCAACACTTAGGAAAACTAAACCTGATTTTTTCACCTCTACAATAACCCCATGAGATATTGCAAGGAGGTATTTTCTGTGGTGTGTTAACTTTTTCAATGGCCACTTTGAGAAAAATATATTATCAATTGAAGAAATACAGTACCATCTTCCATCTATGTATTCAAATTAACAGTTCATGACAAGCTCTCAAATATCTACAAATAACTAAAGGTCATAATTGTTCCTATTTTATTCTATTATTTTTTTTAATAAATTTATTTATTTATTTTTAATTTTTGACTGCGTTGGGTCTTCCTTGCTGCACTCGGGCTTTCTCTAGTTGGGGCAAGTGGGGGCTTCTCTTCGTTGCAGTGCACAGGCTTCTCATTGCGGTGGCTTCTCTTGTTGTGGAGCATGGGCTCTAGGCATGTGGGCTTCAGCAGTTGTGGCATGTGGGCTCAGTAGTAGTGGCTCACGGGCTTACTTGCTCTGCAGCGTGTGGGATCTTCCCAGACCAGGGCTTGAACCCGTGTCCCCTGCATTGGCAGGCGGATTCTTAACCACTGTGCCACCAGGGAAGTCCTATTCCTATTTTGGAGATGGGCAAACTGAAGCTCAGAGAGGCTACTTGGTTTGATTGACTAGAATAATAAATTTGAGGGTGCTGAGATTAAAACCAAGATCCTTTGCTACCTAGTCTTTTATTTGTAGTGAACAACAGGTATTTAAGGAATCTTCTCTAGGGAATTTAATCCCATTTGAGAAATAGGGGTTCCCCCCACCCCGTTTTTTCTCTGCTGACTCAGCAAGGTGAAGAGGAAAAGGCACAAAAGAGGACAATGCATTTGGTAGAAATTAATTCTTTGTGGTAATGACTGTCTCAGTCCATAGACTGGGTGGTTTATAAGCAACAAAAATTTATTTCTCACAGTTCTGGAGGCTGGGAAGTCCAAGATCAAGGCCGGCATATTAGGTATATGATGACACCCCTTCCTGGATCATAGATTGTCATGTTCTCCCTGTGTCCTCACAAGGTGGAAGGAATAAGGGAGCTCTCTGGCATCTCTTTTATAAGAGAACCAATCCCATTCATGAGGGGCTGCCCTTCCACTGTCTGGATTGACATTACAATTGAATTGACAGTATTCATTCATGAAATAAATATTTATAGAGGGCCTAATGTGAGATAGACTTCTGTTTGAAAAGTTGAAACTAGATATTCCCACTGTGCCTCACACCCCACTCATTTTCAGTTCTGTGAAAGTATAAGCTGTTTTATTCCTCAATCTTTCACAAATTCTCATCTACAAATTAATTTGTTCTATTTCTCTGTTTCCCTTTATTCCTACTCTTTCCTCTGCATGTCTGGGGCTTTTACATAGTAAATAAACTACCTTACATTCTCAAACTCTCTAGAGAGTACTCTCTTCCTTTCCAAACTTACCTGAACTTGGTTCACCTTCAGGTCTAATCTTGCTCTGTAACCACCCAGGGTGTAGATGTTCATGCAGGGATAGGCCACACATCACAGGGACAGGTCCGTGGGTGTAGGATCACCATTTTTCTTAGCCTTCTATTACCTTTTCACGTTCTTTTTCTTTTTTTTAATTTTAAAAAATTTTTTGGTTGTGTTGGGTCTTGGTCGTGGTGCGTAGGCTTCTCACTGTAGTGGCTTCTCTTTTTGCGGAGCATGGGCTCTAGGCACAGGGCTTCAGTAGTTGTGGCTCGCGGGCTCTAGAGAGCAGGCTCAGTAGTTGTGGCGCACGGGCTTAGTTGCTCCGCGGCATGTGGGATCTTCCTAGACCAGGGATCGAAACTGTGTCCCCAACATTGGCAGGCAGATTCTTAACCACTGTGCCACCAGGGAAGTCCCTACATCTTTATTTTTAAAAATTCGTCTTCATTTGGAGATTGTATCATCTGGTTCAATGCAGCATAAGCTGTATTTTTTTAATCAAAACCAGATAATTTAATAGATATAAACTGATATTAGCTCATTTTATATTTATATATATTCAGATAGACAACTACAAAGGACAGCCAATTAAATCATTTTTCATTTTAAAAAATGTATTAGAACTGAGTGTAACATATAATAGTACAGTCAGAAGACCATATCAATAAATTCATTCCAAAGACAAAATAACTCACATATTCCACAGATAAAATCACTATCTTGCAATTTTTTTGTATTCATGAAAGTTTCTTGCTTAACTAAAATGAATTGGTTTTAAAATACAGTCAGTAAATATTAAAAGATTAACAAACCCAAAGTCATATTAAGGGTCATTGGAAGAATAAATTATAGGTACTTGGACTCTTGCTATCGGATGCATGTGGCAAGTAGCAAAATAACGAGAATATCTTCTCCTAACAGTAACTTAATAACTCCTAGTCATGCTGACTTCTGTTTGGTTTTCCCTCTCTGAGCACACAGTCAGCACATGGTCCTCTACACTAATGGAGAACAGCGTTAACATCCCTAATACAGAGCAGATGGCCATTCCCTTGGGAGTTTTCTTGCAGTCACAGCAGTAGCAGTTTCCAAGCATTGGAGAATGATGGAAGGAAGGGAGGGTTGGAGGGAGGGAGGGAGGAAAGGAAGGAAGGAGCGAAACACTAGCTCCAGAAAAGTAACTTAAACTTTCTTCCAGCAACTTTAATTTCTGAGCTCCAAATGCCCTTTATGATCTCTTATTTTGACTGCCTTGATTTAACACAATTTACTGAAAAATGTATTTTTGCCAAGTGGTAGTAAGTGCTATGGAACATACTACTAGGGAGGATGAGAGAAGAGAAAAGCTACAGGAACTGAATAATTATCCCCAAACTATTAATTCTGTAAAATCATGGAGAACGTCTATTTTATTCATCAACATACCTTACATGGAACTTAGTGCCTAGCACATTGGCGGTGCCTAGTAGAGATTTGGTGAATGAGTGAATGAATAAGAAACAATGTCAGAAGGGACTGGGAATGTCTGGATAACTCAGACAAGGGTCAAACATTCAGTCACATGCTACTCACCAATCTGAAAGCTCTAAGAAATAGGTAACAAAGAAAGCCATTACATATTTAAATAAGGCTCAAACATGCCCTTGTCAGTGAATTGACAGCAGTGCAGCTGGCAGTCTGATATTAATGCACTTGTGGGTGAGAAGGACATTTACAGTTACTTCCTCCTTCCAGTTACACGGAAAGGTCCTAGTAGATACCAAGGGCAGGGCTACTATATCCTTCAGAGGCAGTCTCCTGAATGCAGTCAGGAAGAAAAATCCATGCTATTAAGCATGTACACCAGTAAATTGTTACCACCAAATTTGTCATGCCTGCTTCCTCCTGGAGATTTCAATCCCAAAATATTTGCATTAATTTCCACAAATTAGTTCCTGATTTGACAATTTTCACAGAGGTTATTTCCCCCACCGCTGGTGAGCTGGGGAATACCTAGGGAGGTTTAAGTTATGTGCTTTAAGACACGTGGCTCTAAGATTTTTCTATTTGTGCAGTGGAAAGGATTTTAAATTGATGGCCTTCATCCAACTTCCTACTTGTATCTCTCCTGGGTAGATTATGGATACTATTTTTATATCCTTCCCTTCTCTGTTTTTTTTTTCTTTTTTCACTGCTGCAACTTAGGATGTCCATCTTTCTCTATAACTCTTCAGGGCTTTTCTGAAGGTGTACTAAATTTACACTATAAATGGGATGCTTCTGAGAAGGCTGTAGGCTGTTATGGTGGTACACATTTAATCAGCATGTCTATCTTTTAGATCATCATTCGAAGAACTGCACTGCATGAATTATATGTTAATCTTACCTGGGATCAGAATGTTTAGAAGAGAGTTACTGTGAAGTGAAATCAAATCAGCTGTTTATTATTAGTCTTTTTATTGGTGTGTTCAGAGGAGTTGGAGTTTTGATTTTTGTTTTATATTTTTTAGAAAGAACAAATCACTTGAAGCATAAACACTAGTACTGTTATGTTTACACAGGTTATGCTTATTTTAGAACACTGCATCCAAAAAGGTATTTTGCAATATATTGAAAAATTAAATGATTCACTATGTAATTTTTATAGTTTTAGTTTAATATTTTTTTAACTAATGCTATTTATGGTTGACCAAAGTAGGCTATACACAGACTGCATACTTACTTCACACATAACTGCAGAAGCTATATCTAATTTTATCCCTTTTTTCTTTTTTACCTAAATACGTATTTTAAAACATACAGTTCACATACCTGTATCTCATTTGCCCTATTTCCAAAAGCTGCCCAGCTTAGTGTCAAAGGAGAAAACCTACATGTGAATAGTACACATAGGCTTAGGAAGTTCTCTCAGAGAAAAATCCTTAATTATAGAAGAGGAATTTCCTAAAAAAGATTTTTAGGTAGCAGATATTTAGGGAGCACTTATAAGATACCACACATTATTTTTAGTGTTTTATAAGGATTATTTCATTTAAACCATACAACGGTACTTAGTGGTAGGTCCTTCCATTATCCTTATTCTTCAACTTGAAAATGGTACCTGGAGCCCAGATCCAGATCCTCCGTTGCTCAGACTTCTTGTCTCCAATCATGATTTCTTCCACCTTCCTTCAGCTACCCACTCCCCTGGTTATACCTCTGATTTTCATCATCACAAGTCACCTCTGAAAGCTCAAATTCAAGTATCCCATTTTTTGACTACAACCTCCTATTCTTCTAACCCCTCTATGCTGACTCTCCAATTTCATTTCATAATAGTCTGTATTACAATAGAGGGACTAGCATGACACTGTGCAAGGCTAATATACAAATTCACAAAGTGTTTCATATTTTCATGTTCATGCGTTGAACAATTGAATATTAGAATTGTATCAACTGTCTCCAAACTTATATATAGATTTATTGGATTTATTGCAATCATAATCAACATACCAAATACTTTTTTTTTTTAGGAACTTGAAAGGAAATTCTAAAATTTGTGTGGAAATACAAAGGGCCAAAGTGTCTAAAACAACTTGAAGAAAAAGGTCAAGGTTACAGGACTTGCTCTACAAATATCATACTAATTATACATATACAGTAATTGAGAACAAGTGAAAGGACAAAGATATGAATGAAACAGAATAGAAGCTCAGAAACAGACCACACAAATATGAACATTTGATTTTGAGTAATGCTAGTTTTGTAAAACTTTGAGGTACATAGAGATCTTTGCAAAAAATATTGTTGCAAAAACTAGTTATCCATAAATAAAACACAAAATTAAATGAACCCCTATATCACCTAATAGACATATGTGCGAACACACACACACACACACACACACACACACACACACACACACACACACACACACACACACACACACACACACACACACACACACACACACACACACACACACACACACACACACAAAATTCCAGGTGAATTACAGACCTAAATGTGAAAAGCACAGCTGGCCCTCTGTATCCACAGGATCTGCAGTTGATTGAATCTGTGGATGTGGTACCTGCATGTATGGACGGCTGAGGGTACTAAGCTATTTTATATAAGGGACTTGAGCATCTGTGGATACTGGTATCCTTGTGGGGTCCTGGAACCAATCCCCTGCCAATACCAAGGGACAACTCTCAATATATTGGTAAATATTGGTAGTCTTTCAATATAATCTTTAGGAGTTTGGGCATAGAGAGTGATTTATTAAGCAAGATACAAAAAGCATTAGGCAAAATAGAAGGACTGATAAATGGACTACATTAAAATTAAGAACTCACGTTCACCAAAGGATGTTACTTAAAGAGTAAAGGATATAAAAATAGTATCCATAATCTACCCAGAAGAAATAGAAGTAGGAAGTTGGATGGGGACTACCAATTTTAAATACTTTCCACTGTGCAACCTACAAATAGGAAAAAGTTAGATAACTGTAATCAATGTAATCAGTGAAATCTCATATTCAGAATATATTAAAAATTCTTAAAATGCAATAGGAAAAAGGCAAAATGAGGAAAAATGTGCAAAATTCTTAAAAAGCACTTCAAAAAATGCTCAATCTTACTAGTAGACATAGAAATAAATGCAAACTAAAATCACAATAAGATATAACTCACTGATGAGAAGAATGGCAAAAATTCAATAGTGTGATAATAGCAAGTGTTGACAAGCATATAGATCAACAGGGATTTTCACAATTTGCTGGTGGAAGTGTAAACTGTTAAGATCACTCTGGAAACAATTGGCCATATTTAGTGGATCTGAAAGACAGACATAATATGACACAGCCTAATTCATGGGCACCCATAGAAATGCTTGCATGTGTTCACTAGGGTACAGGTACTAGAAGATTCATAGTTCAAAGCTACAAATGACCAAAATGTCCAACATCTGTAAAATAAATTATATTCATATGATTAAGTGCTAAACAGCAGTGGAAATAAACTGCAGATGCATACAAAAACATTTATGAATCTTAAAAACATAATGTTAAGGGAAAGAAATTAATACAGTTAAGAAAAGTACTGTATGATTTCATTTATATAAAATTCAAAATCAACAAAGTTAACCTTTTCTTTCTGACATACATTTAGGTAGTAAAACTCTAAAGTAAGGAAGGGAAGTAAATACTATAAAATTCAGGATAGTTATTAATGGAGGAAGTAGGAAAGGGGATATTATCAGGAAGGTCTCTGTAGGAAACTTGTAGGGACCTGCTGTGTTCCATGTCTAGACCTCATTGGGGGTTACAGGGTGTTTGTCCTCCATCAGTTTGTTAAACTGAGCATTTATGTTTTCTTATCTTTCTTATTAGTAAAAAATAAGATGTAATTATATTAAAACAGTTGGATAAGCAGATACCACAGTTTAATGTTTCCAGACAACTCTTTGAAGATAGGGTTGAAAGAGTTAGAAGGATGAGGGAGAGGGTCCCAATAGTGATAATATTTGAACATATTCACTAGTCAATGAAAGCAAAAAATGTAAAACTGAGCAAGGTAAAAAGAGAAAGAGGGTTGCAGCTTGGACCTAGAGACGATGAAAGAAGCTTGGATCATTCACATTCAGGGTGCCACCCAGATTCAAATGGCGTGTTCAAAAGGGTTTACTTGAAAGGGATGGAGCATCTACAGAGATGTGAACAGGATTAAAGGAACAGAAGGATGGGTGAAGCACCCAGGGACTTGTAAAGCAGGAAGTCTTTACCACCTCTTGGCCTGAGGGGGTCCGGGGTTTGGGGGATGAATGGTTTAGCCAAGTCCAAGTGAGAGCTGAAGCAGAGGAAGAGGGTTACCCATAGGAGCTAAGCAAAAGACAGGTGTAGGGGAATAAATCTCCTGGTATCTTCTTCCTCCCACTCTCTAATTTCCTTTCACTGCTTGCCATTTCCCAAACCGAACTGAAAATCAGAGCGTGTGAGTGGCTGAGTGAGTCAGTCTGAAGAGCCTAGTCTTCAGTAACTCGGAGCAGGGCAGAGGAAGGCAGAGAAATCACGTACGGATTGGGAGGAGGAAATGTAGAATAACAGCACAGGAATGTTATTTGCAGAGAAAACGTAGTTCAGAAAGGACGCTTCTTAGGGAAAAAGAACTATAGAAACACATGGGTAATAATTCAGAGACAATTTTGGCACAAGGGAAAGATAGTTCAGGGAGCTCTTATCTGATGACCTTAATCTCAATAAAGTCAATGCAGGGTTGTCTGCTTGTAGGAAAGAAAAACAGGGGTTGATCAGACCGTTTGAGAAGATTAGAGGGAATTTGAAATTAGTTTGGTGGGAAATTTAGTAGGAAGTCAATTAGGTATGGATAAAAGAACTGCTAAGTTGCACAGAAGGCAAGTGAATTTTTCATATGATGACAGTTTCTCCATTTCAGTGTTTAAGCAAATATTAATCAAAGCTGCTTATACAGAAATCAAAATAAGTTTTCTTTATTTAACTGCTTCTAAGGCAAAACACGTGTTTTGAGGGCAGGAATTGTGTCTTATTCATACCTCTTTCCACACCTCCTTTCCTCCCTCACCGCATTACAGGCACTGAACACATGCATACTTGTGCATGCATATACTCACATAAACAATCTAACACAATATACTTGAGATTTTCCTCATCAGGATAGGTGTATCTTACCTTAATCTATTGAAATTAACTTAATACAAAAATACATATATAAAGAGTGTTGGGGGCTTCCCTGGTGGCACAGTGGTTGAGAGTCCGCCTGCCCGATCCAGGGGACGCGGGTTCGTGCCCCGGTCTGGGAAGATCCCACATGCCGCAGAGTGGCTGGGCCCATGAGCCATGGCCGCTGAGCCTGCGCGTCTGGAGCCTGTGCTCCGCAATGGGAGAGGCCACAACAGTGAGAGGCCCGCGTACCGCAAAAAAAAAAAAAAAAAAAAAAAAAAAAAAGTGCTAGGTAGCATCAAAATGTCACATATCCCCATTCAGTAATCTTAGGTAAGTTATTTGACTATTCTGGGTCATGGTTTTCTCATCTAAACATTTAAGTAGTTGGGTTAAATGATCTCTTTGTTATCTTTAATTCTAACTTAAGTGGATCCTGTGCACGATCCTTAAAGAGCACTTTGCATGTGAGCAACCATAATGGAAAAAATGTCTTTTCTGTCACAGTATACTTATTATTATTAGAAATATTATCAACAACTACAAAACTCTACCAGACTAGACATCGAACTCTTCACAATGCAGCTTTGGCTAATCAGTTGATGTAAAATTAAGACTCAGAGCTATAGCATCATTGTGGTTTCACCAGGCTAGAGTCTTTTATCAATATTCTCTTGAATGATTCTTAGTCTCCACACATGCAGCACATCACAAAGAACCATGGCAAGCTCAAAACTGTGTCCATTGGTCAATGTTGAGAGCTCAGAACTTTTAACATATACATTTTTTTTGTTCTATTTTTATTTTTTATAATTGTAAAATGCACATAACTTAAAATGTGCAACTCAGTGGCACTAAATACACTCAAAATGTTGTGAAACAACCATGATTATCTAGTTCCTGAACCTTTTCATTACCTCACATGGAAACTCCATGCCCATAAGCTGCTACTCCTTACTCCTCTGTCCTCCCAGCCCCTGCAAACTGCTCATCTGCTTTCTGTCTCTATGGATTTACTTATTATGGGTATTTCCCCTATATGAGATCATGTAATATGTGACCTGGTTTCTTTCACTTAGCAAGTTTTCAAGGCTTATCTATGTTATAGTAGGTATTGATACTCCAGTTCTTTTTATGCCTGAACAATATTCCTTTGTCTGTGTATGCCACATTTTGTTTACTTACTCATTGGTTGATGGACATTTGGCTTGTTCCCATTATTTGGACTATTGTGAATAATGCTGCTGTGAACACTTGTATACAAGTTTTTATTTGAACACCTGTTTTCAATTATTTGGGGTAAATTCTTAAGAGTAGAATTGTTGAGTCATATGTCTGACTATGTTTAACTTACTAGATATTGCCAGACTGTTAATCAACAGTAGTTGCACCATTTCACTTCAGTACATGCATTTTTAAATATAATTCTCAAAACATCCCTATGAGGTGGTAAGATTATTATGCTAATAAGATGGCTGAGGGCTCGAGAGCCTAGGTAACTTACTTGCCCAAAGTCACCCCCTATAATTTGTTGGCTTCCTGACTAAACTTAGAGCTCATCAAGCATTAGGTTGAGCCCATGAAAACACAGACAGGAAGAATCTCTGATTTATATGTTTTCTCCTGGGCTATGAAGACAACTTGTAGCTTTATTTTGACATTTATTTTGTTGTTGTAAACTGAATTAAACATTCCCAGTCAAATTTCCTATATCCTCTTAGTTTGAGTCACTTCCTGTTACCAAATTTGGCACAAAGTTGTGTGGATAATATAGTGCACCTATTCGTTCATTCATTCATATGCAACAAACATCTTACAACCTTGCAGCATAACAGCTGAATATTCACTCTTAAACTTTAATACAGTTCCACACTCTTTGCTCTAAAATTTTTACCTAATTTGAAAAACAAGAGAGTAGTTGTGATCTGTTTCTTTGTTTAAAAGGAGAACCTAATGATTTTAGAAGGAAGGAAATATCATTGAGACTAAAATGCAGACATCAAGATGAATGTTGTCATTCTAGACGCCCAAGCTTCAAAGTCACACTGTTGTATTATTGAAGATTAAAGTATCTGCAGGTCACAGTGCAGTATTCTATATGAATTTCCCCTTATAGAATTCCAGAAGTCTCTGAGTGTCACTTGTGGACACTTCCTTTATGTGTCCCCCGCTTTATATATGAACTTCAAACATCCTTAGACACATTAAAGAATTGCCTTAGTTCAGCTGCACGTGTCACAGAACTCATGAAAATGTATCTAATCTTCTTGGGAAGAATTAAAAAATTCTCCTACTCGTTGTATAATACATAAAGCTAGTGTGGTTATAAGAAGTTAGGGGAATATCACATTTATGCAAGGATTTCTAAGGCACTAAATATTCCTATGAGAAATAATATCTAGAGAATTTCTTAAAGCCTGATATTAAAGATGAATGGTTTTAGTAAAGTGAAGGGAGGTGTACAAACATTATTGCTAAAAATATATATTTAGTATTTGAATAGGCAACACATTATTTCAGCTGATTGTCTGTCCTGCAACCTATTTTAGTAGGTACTCTAAAAATAACCAGGTACTGTATTAGGCCCTCCAGACACATTGCCTTACTTCATATGTACATACATGAAATACATAATGATCATGAAATATGCATATCAATATAAATATATGTATCCATTTATTTCATGGTGATGTCTCACATAAAAGAAACAGTATTAGTATTAACAGAATATCAGCACGTTAACAACAAATGTTTTATTATGCATAAGCAAATAGATTGAAAGGTGGTCTTTCTCTAGCTATGTGTAAGTTTCACTAGGTGCTGAATTTTCATAAAGCAATGATTTATGTTTGTTTTAAATGAAAGCAAGAGCTTCTTCAATAGTTTGTTTGTTTTTTGTTTTTTGGGTTTTTTTTGCGGTACGCAAGCCTCTCACTATTGTGGCCTCTCCCATTGCGGAGCACAGGCTCAGCGGCCATGGCTCACGGGCCCAGCCGCTTTGCGGCATGTGGGATCTTCCCGGACCGGGGCACGAACCCGTGTCCCCTGCATCGGCAGGCGGACTCTCAACCACTGCGCCACCAGGGAAGCCCTCTTCAATAGTTTTAAGACAGCTTTTTTTTTTTTAAACATTTTGGAAATTAATGCCATATATATTTTTTAAATTTATTTTTTATTTTTTAATAAATTCATCTATCTATTTATTTATTTATTTTTGGCTGTGTTGGGTCTTTGTGGCTGCGCGTGGGCTTTCTCTAGTTGCGGCAAGTGGGGGCTACTCTTCGTTGTGGTGCACGGGCTTCTCATTGCGGTGGCTTTTCTTGTTGCGGAGCAGGGGCTCTAGGCACGCAGGCTTCAGTAGTTGTGGTCCGCAGGCTCAGCAGTTGTGGCTCACAGGCTCTAGAGCGCAGGCTCAGTAGTTTTGGCACATGGGCTTAGTTGTTCCACAGCATGTGGGATCTTCCCGGACCAGGGATCGAACCCGTGTCCCCTGCATTGGCAGGCGGATTCTCAACCACTGAGCCACCAGGAAGTCCCTAAGACAGCGCTTTGAAAAAGTGGTGGGATATAATATAAAGATGGAATAGCTGTAATAGCTGTAATGTTTGGTGCTGCATCATGCTGATAACACTTCCCTGAAAATATCACCTGGCTTTGTGAGACACTCGATGTAACTGAAAAAAAAAAAAAAGGCAAAGATTAGGGCATAGACACTGGATCTCACTTAACAAAACAGATATAGTGCTAGTTTGGCTTCCTATGTATGTGGCATTTTTGTTGAACTCCACATGGGATCTTTTTGTACCAAATTTACATAATCAAGTCCGTTGTTAGCCAATTTTAGAGGGAAATTAGTCCCATCCTATAAATGGATTACTCTGTTCACTGCAGTCTGTGCTGAAGTGCTGTCACGCACTTTCTCTTTTATAATGCGTGATTCATTGAATATTTTGTGGGCTTGTTTACTACAGAGAATGAAAAGGTTACTTGTGAAGTTGGCTTTAGAAAGATCCAGGTGAGGACCAGTAATGAAAAGACTTAATTACATTTCTCAGTAATCCTCACCCTACCAGGGTCAAAATAAGCAGTAACACAGTACCAAAAATGAAATCTCTGCAGATATCACACATACCGAATGAGCATACAGACTTCCCCAGAAATCCTAGCGGGTGGTGGTAAAATATCTTTGAATGACACATTGATAAGTTACAGCATGGTAGAGAAAGCGGCATTGTTTCATATTGTTAGGGTGCTAAAATTTTCAACAGGAATACAACAACTAAATATTTGAGTTTCTTCACCATGGACATTCTGAATATGCCTATGTTTTTACTTTAAATTTAAAAACTGTCATTTACTTTCAGAAATAATCGTATTCAACGGAATGGAAAAGCTAAAGAGTATGTTCTGAATACTTCCAGTGCCATCTATTGGCTGTTAAATTTGTTGTTTCAATGCTAAGAGATACCAATTACTATTAGGTAAGGAGGAAGACATTTCACACATTCAAGATAAAAACACATCCAGTCGAATGGTTTGAAGGGTTATAAATATTACAATGTGCCTCTGAAATTTTATGTATTATTTCAAATCAGATAATATACTTGGTATATAACAAGAAGGAGTAAACAGAAATACAAATATTTTAAATATTAATTCTAGACTCACAAGGATCCAGTAAGATTACATTTAATATCAACCATAGAATATTTTACTTATGTCATAAATGAAATACAACTAATGACTCTTCTTTATATAATGACTAATTTTCTAAAAGCCTTGTAGCTTTTACAAACACAATGTTAGTCTTTCTGTCATAAAGGAAGCTATTTTGTGTCACAAAAATGGCTCAATTAATAGTATTTTCTCTTTGTGCAAGGATCAGAAATGAACAGAAAAGACTGTGAAGTAGGTTTTCAAAGACATCTTTTCTAAAGCTCCCTTTTTACATGCGTATGATAATTGTTGAATTAGATGATTTGAACATTCAAATTAAAGGACGTGCAATTAATTAGTTTCAGGTAAAACTGTTTTCTCATTCAATTTTGCAAGCACAGCTAATTGAATAATGAAGAATTAAGCCTAGGAAAAAGAAAGCCACCCCTTTAAAATCTGGCTCTCTCTTCCTTTTCTCATAATGAGTACTTTCAAACATTCATTATCTATAAATATAAATGTTCTCATTGAGAGAAATGGAATGAGAGAGAGAGAGAGAGGGAGTGTGGCGGAGGGAAGGAATGAGGAGGGAGAGAGAGAGAAAAATATTGGGACAAATTGGTAGTCATGATGTACCCCCAAATAATATAATTTTCTTGTGGTATAGTGAATTGTTAAAATTTCTACTTTTTTGATCTCCAATCCACCTCACTTTTGGTTTACAAATTCGTATCTAATTTTTAGCATTATATTTTTATATAACACTTCATTGTAATTCACATTTTTACAGGTTTCTGCCTTATTAATTATTGACTACTTATTACAAAATTTTATAACATTTTACAGTGAGGTGAAATACACATTCGAAGTCAGATATAAAAAGGAATTTTAATGTATAGTTTTCAAAAATGTGAGCTACTGTTAATTTTCTCAGTCAATTTTTTTGTGTTGTATCTCTATGGTGACTCCAGTTTTACCAAAGAATTAAAGGACTCACAGCCTCAGAAGGGCGATAAAACGTCTGTAAATCCAAGTCTATTCTAAAATAGAGCCCCGTTTCCCAATATCTCTTCTATTCGAATAGATTGCTTTCACATATGTAAAACAGATAAAACAGAATTTTCCATTGTCAGTGCCACTGATTTCCTCAGGAGGGTTAGCGAGGAAATGAAACATACAAACCTGACAGTAAAAAGTGTATAGGTACTTGACCCTTGTCTATAATTTAGAAATGTTGGGAGTGATTCCCATTTTCTGTTTCCCTCCAAGGATATTTCTTACATGACCAGAGGTCTTTTTGATCTTACAATCTATTCAATGTTCAGATAACATATGAATAAAATTGTGCTACTCTGTGCTTGAAAATAAACAGAACACTTAAAATCAAAGCCCAAAACAAACACGGAAGAGAAAAGGGCTTTCCTATCCTAAAATAACGCTTGCCTTTTCTATAATGACCTCATTAGTCATGGCTTACATTGGCCCTCCAAGGTGGTCATTCTCCAGAGAATTGTTTTACTGTCTGGTAAGATCATGACATCCTTGACGATGAACCACAGGATGTGAGATGATTCAGCATTGTCCAGGAACTTGCCTGCATTTGGTACATTAAAAATTAATACAGCTCGGAATATAATGGGAGCTCTCATCAATCGATTGCTTTTTAAGTGCTATTTGTATACACATTCTGACAAAAACTAAGTACATATGCTGAGGTCAATTTAGATAAGAAAACAAAGATTAAAAGAAAGAATCTAGTTGAATTAATGTTTTGTACAAATAAGAAAGATACATGCATAAATGTTTGTGCCTTTCAAAGCTCACAGCATAGATCTACTCAATATCTCTACATTTTCTAACTAAATAGAAATCCTATTGAAGATCCAACTCTGTACCTCTTGCAGGGAAGCAAGTAACTGCAGCCACACAAACTTTGTTCCCTCTATCCATCTATAATGATTAAGAATCTGAGCTCTGGAAGCAGACTGCTTGGGTTTAAATCCGTACTGTGACACTTTTTTCCTGTATAAATTTGGGCAAATTACATAAATCCTCTGAGTGTCAGTTTCTTTATGTGTAAAATAAAAATAATACCTCTTAGAACTGTGGAAAGATCACATATGATGGTATCTTTAAAGTGCTTGTTATAGAGCCTGATGCACAGAGTATATTTTTAACAAATTTTAGCCAATGATATGTAAGATTCAAACTTATTTGGTTAAAAAAAAGAAACCGTGATGTATTTTAAGGAGAAAAGTGGGACACAATAAAACAATTGGATCCCAACCTGCCTAAAGCTTTCAGTTCAGCTTTGTGATGCTCAATCGAGAAAGATACAAACTCATTTGTATTTTGGCTCCTTGCCATAGCATGATGAGTCGATCAGTGATGAACAGAGCTGGTACTGGACCTATAACCAGCACCCCATATAGTCAGGATAAAGGTATTTACTGAATGCACAGGTGCCCTGTGTCGTAGGAACCTATGAACTCAATGCTTTTCCTCTTGGGGCAGCCCTGGTGGCTTCACTGTGACCCCTTTACCCACACAGAAGAGGCCCCCCCTTACAACACTGAGGGCATCTCTCTGGAGGACCCTCTTCTGTCAACATTCATACTTCAAGGTCTACCCCTCTAGTGACCATCAGATTCACTGATGGTCAAGAAGAATTTTTACTTTTAAAAATCTTTGAATATCCAAAAGGAAGAGACACGAACTGAAAGAGACTGAGAGAAGAGAACAGGTGGATGGGAATTCAGAGAGAAAGTATGAAATTCAGAGTCAGAAAGTAAGAGAGTGAGAGAGAAAAATAAAATGGTCATAGCTACAGGAGGGCCAGAGCACAAGAGGAGAAGAAAGAAGAGACAGAAGAGAAGGGAAGACAGGTAAAGTGAAGGAGATGAGAAGAAGCTTATTCTAAAAACCATGTGAAGTCATACAGAGACAGCACTTTTTTTTTTTTTTTTTTTTTTTTTTTTTTGCGGTATGCAGGCCTCTCACTGTTGCGGCCTCTTCTGCTGCGGAGCACAGGCTCCGGACGCGCAGGCTCAGCGGCCATGACTCACGGACCCAGCCGCTCCGCGGCATGTGGGATCTTCCCGGACCGGGGCACGAACCCGTGTCCCCTGCATCGGCAGGCGGACTCTCAACCACTGCGCCACCAGGAAAGCCCAGCACTTTTTTTTTGCCTGGCAACTCTCTTCTGACTACTGCTTAACCTTTTGTGTCTGGAAGACTTTTAAGTACTTTTTTACTTATGTATTCTTTACAGTACCAGTATGAGGTAGGTAGATACTATTATGATTACCATTTTATACATGGGAAAACAGTCACGGAAGTAATAAGCAGCTAGAAGAAACACACACTGGTGTTTCTCTTTCCCTTACAGGTAATAAGTAATCACCTTTGATCACCTTCAAGGGGTTTTTATCCTATCGAAGGACCCCAAGCTCTCATTTAAGCCCATCCTGACCGTTAAACTAAATAGTCAAGACACCACAGAAAACCAAATTCCTCTGTTCCAGTATTTTGTAGTGTGATCAATTACTTGGTTTCAGTTAATCAATTTATAGGTTTCATTCATAAAAATGCAACCATTGGATACTTAAAATGTTTTTGAGAGTAGTATTGAAATCAACTCCATTCTTTTTATTTCAATAAAGAGACATGAAATATAGCATGTATCGGATTAAAAGATTTTTAAAATTTTTATTTTATATTGGACTATAGTTCCTTAACAATGTTGTATTAGATTCAGGCATACAGCAAAGTGATTCAGTTATACATACACATGTATATATTCTTTTTCAAATTCTTTTCCTATTTAGGTTATTACAGAGTATTTGGCAGATTTCCCTGTGCTATACAGTAGGTCCTTGTTATCTATTTTAAATATAGCAGTGTGTACATGTCAAACCCAAACTCCCAATCTATCCCTCCCCCAACCCTTACCCCACTAACCATAAGTTTGTTCTCTAAGTCTATGAGTCTGTTTTGTAAATAAGTTCATTTGTATCTTTTTTTTTTAGATTCTGCATATATGTAATATCATATGATATTTAGGTTGCTTCCATGTCTTGGCTATTGTAAATAGTGCTGAATTGAGCATTGGGGTGCATGTATATTTTCAAATTATGTTTTTCTTCAGATATATGCCCAGGAGTGGGATTGCTAGATCATATGGTAGCTCCATCTTTAGTTTCTTAAGGAACCTCCATATTGTTCTCCACAGTGGCTGTATCAATTTACATTCCCACCAACAGTGTAAGAGGGTTCCCTTTTCTCCACACCCTCTCCAGCATTTGTTGTTTGTAGATTTTCTGATGATGCCCATTCTAACCGGTGTGAGGTGATACCTCATTGTAGTTTTGATTTGCATTTCTCTAATAATTAGTGATGTTCAGCAGCTTTTCATGTGCCTCTTGGACATCTGTATGTCTTCTTTGGAGAAATGTCTATTTAGGTCTTCTGCCCATTTTTCAGTTGGGTGGTTTGTTTTTAATATTGAGCCACGTGAGCTGTTTGTAAACTTTGGAGATTAATCCCTGTTGGTCACATCGTTTGCAAATATTTTCTCCCATTCTGTGGGTTGTCTTTTCGTTTTGTTTATGGTTTCCTTTGCTGTGCAAAAGTATTTGAGTTTAATTAGGTCTCATTTGTTTATTTTTGTTTTCATTACTCTAGGAGACAGATTAAAAAGTGATATTGCTGCAATTTATGTCAAAAAGTATTCTGCCTATATTTTGCTCTAAGAGTTTTGTAATATCTGGTCTCTTACATTTAGCACTTTAATCCATTTTGAGTTTATTTTTTTGTATAGTGTTAAAGAATGTTTTAATTTCATTTTTTTACATGTAGCGGTCCAGTTTTCCCAGCATCATTTATTGAAGAGACTGTCTTTTCTCATCTATCGTATAGCCTTGCATCCTTTGTTGTAGATTAATTGATCAGAGGTGTGTGGATTTATTTTTGGGCTTTCTATCCTGTTTCATTGATCTATATTTCTGTTTTTCTGTGAGTACCATACTGTTTGGATGACTGTAGCTTTCTAGTGTAGGCTGAAGTCAGGGAGCCTGATTCCTCCAGCTCTGTTTTTCTTTCTCAAGACTGCTTTGGCTATTCAGGGTCCTCTGTGTCTCATACAAATTTTAAGATTTTTTGTTCCAGTTCTGTGAAAAATGGCATTGGTAAGTTGATAGGGATTTCGTTGAATCTGCAGATTGCCTTGGATGGTATAGTCATTTTGACAATATGGATCCTTCCAATGCAAGAACATGGTATATCTTTCCATCTGTTTGTATCATCCTCAATTTCTTTCATCAGCATCTTGTAGTTTTCAGAGTACAGTTCTTTTGCCCCACTACATAGGTTTATTCCTAGGTATTTTATTCTTTCTGATGTGATGGTAAATGGGATTGTTTCTTTAATTTCTCTTTCTGATTTTTCATTGTTAGTGTATAGAAATGCAGCAAATTTCTGTGTATTTATTTTGTATCCTGCAACTTTACTGAACTCATTGATGAGCTCTAGTAGTTTTCTGGTAGCATCTTCTGGATTTCTATGTATAGTATTTGCAAACAGTGACAGTTTAACTTCTTTTCCAGTTTGGATTCCTTTTATTTCTTTTTCTTCTCTGATTGCTGTGGCTAGGACTTCCAAAACTATGATGAATAAATGTGGCAAGAGTGGATATCCTTGTCTTGTTCCTGATCTTAGGGAATGCTTTCAGCTTTTCACTGTTGAGTATGATGTTTGCTGTAGGTTTGTCCTATATGGCCTTATGTTGAGGTATGTTCCTGCCATGCCCACTTTCTGGGGAGTTTTTATCATAAATGGGTGTTGAATTTTGTCAAAAGCTTTTTCTGCATCTATTGAGATGATCACATGGTTTTTATTCTTCAGTTATTAATGTGGTGTATCACAGGGGTCCCCAAATCCCAGGCCATGGACCGGTACCGGTCTGCGGCCTGTTAAGAACTGGGCTGCACAGCAGGAGGTGAGCAGCGAGAGAGCAAAGCTTCATCTGCAGCTCCCCATCACTCACATTACCGCCTGAACCATCCCCCCCACCTGCCACTGGTCTGTAAAAAAATTGTCTTCCACGAAATTGGTCCCTGGTGCCAAAAATGTTGGGGACCACTGGTGTATCACACTGATTGATTTGTGGATATTGAAAAATCCTTGCATTCCTGGGATAAATCCCAGTTGATCATGGTGTATGATCCTTTCAGTGTATTGTTGGATTCAGATTGGTAGTATTTTGTTGAGAATTTTTGCATCTATGTACATCAGTGATGTTGGTCTGTTTTTCTTTTTATGTGGTATCTTTGTCTGCTTTTGGTATCAGGGTGATGGTGGCCTCATAGAATGAGTTTGGGAGTGTTCCTTTCTCTACAAGTTTTTGGAATAGTTTCGGAAAGATAGGTGCTAACTCTTCTCTAAATGTTTAATAGAAGGCACCTGTGAAGCCATCTGGTCCTGGAGTTTTGTTTGTTGGGAGTTTTTTTAATCAGAGTTTCAATTTTAGTACTTGTGATTGGTCTGTTCATATTTTCTGTTTCTTCCTAGTTCAGTCTTGGGAGATTGTACCTTTCTAAAAATTTGTCCATTTCTTCTAAGTTGTCCATTTTATTGGCATAGAGTCGCTTGTAGTAGTCTCTTATGATCCTTTGTATTTCTGTGGTGTCAGTAGTAACTCCACCTTTTTTATTTCTAATTTTATTGATTTGAGTCCTCTCCCTCTTTTTCTTGATGAGTCTGGCAAATGGTTTATTAATTTTATCTTTGCAAAGAACCAGCTTTTAGTTTCATTGATCTTTGCTGTTGTTTTCTTCATCTCTATTTCATTTATTTCTGCTCTGATCCTTGTGATTTCTTTCCTTTTACTAACTTTAGATTTTGTTTGTTCTTCTTTCTCTAGTTGCTTTAGGTATAAGATTAGGTTTTTCATTTGAGATTTTTCTTATTTCCTGAGGTAAGATTGTATTGCTGTAAACTTCCCACTTAGAACTGCTTTTTCCATGTCCCATAGGTTTTGGATCATTGTGTTTTCATTGTCATTTGTCTCTAGGTATTTTTTTTTTATTTCCTCTTTGATTTCTTCAGTGATCTATTGGTTATTCAGTAACATATTGTTTAGCCTCCATGTGTTTGTGTTTTTTACAGTTTTTTCCTGTAATTGATTTCTAATGTTATAGTGTTGTAGTCAGAAAAGATGCTTGATATGACTTCAATTTTCTTAAATTTACCAAGGCTTCATTTGTGACCCAAGATGTGATCTATCCTGGAGAATGTTCCATGTGCACATGGAGGCTAAGCAGTGAGAAGAATGTGTATTCTGCTGCTTTTGGATAGAATGCTCTATAAATATCAATTAATTCCTTGTCTAATGTGTCATTTAAACCCTGTGTTTCCTTATTAATTTTCTGTCTGGATGATCTGTCCATTGATGAAATTGAGGCGTTAAACTCCCCCACTATTATTGTGTTACTGTCAATTTCTCCTTTTATGGCTTTTAGTGTTTGCCTTATATAGTGAGGTGCTCTTATGTTGGGTGCATATATATTTACAATTGTTATATATTCTACTTGGATTGATTCCCTTGATCATTATGTAGTGTCCTTCTTTGTCTCTTGTAACAGTATTTATTTTAATGTTTATTTTGTCTGATATGAGTATTGCTACTCCAGCTTTCTTTTGATTTCCATTTGCATAGAATACATTTTTCCATCCCCTCACTTTCAGTCTGTATGTGTCCCTAGATCTGAAGTGGGTGTCTTGTAAACAGTGTATATATAGGTCTTATTTTTGCATCCATTCATCCAGTCTGTGTCTTTTGGTTGGAGCATTTAATCTGTTTATGTTTAAGGTAATTACTGACATGTGTGTTCTTATTGCCATTTTGTTAATTGCTTTGGATTTGTTTTTGTAGGTGTTTTTTCTTCCCTTCCTCTTTTGTTCTCTTCTCTTGTGATTTGATGACTAACTTTAGTGCTGTGTTTGGATTCCTTTTTCTTTCTTGTGTGTATCTATTGTAGATTTTCGGTCTGTGGTTACCAAGAGGTTAGATATAGCAGTCTATATATACACAAGATCGTTTTAAGCTGCTGGTCTTTTCAAATTCATTTCCAGTATCCTGCATTTGTGCTCTACTGTTCTCACAATTGCTGGGGTTTTTTGTTTGTTTGTTTTTTAACATCTTTATTGGAGTATAATTGTTTTACAATGGTGTGTTAGTTTCTGCTTTATAACAAAGTGAATCAGCTATACATATACATGTACCCCCATATCTCCTCCCTCTTGCGTCTCCCTCCCACCCTCCCTATCCCACCCCTCTAGGTGGTCGCAAAGCATGGAGTTGATCTCCCTGTGCTATGTGGCTGCTTCCCACTAGCTTTCTGTTTTACATTTGGTAGTGTATATATGTTCATGCCACTCTCTCACTTTGTCCCAGCTTACCCTTCCCCCTCCCTGTGTCCTCAAGTCCATTTTCTATGTCTGCACAATTGCTGGTTTTGATATCATATTTGTGTGCAGATGATTTCCTACCTGTACTGTAATTTTGCCTTTACTGGTGAGCTTTTCCATTCATAATTTTCTTATTTCTAGTTGTGGCCTTTTCTTTTCTGCCTAGAGAAGTTCCTTTAGCATTTGTTGCAAAGCTGGTCTGGTGGTACTGAATTCTCTTAGCTTTTGCTAGTCTTTAAAGCTTTTGATTTCTCCATCATATCTGAATGAAATCCTTGCTGGGTAGAGTATTCTTGGTTGTAGGTTTTTCCCTTTCATCACTTTAGATATATCGTGCCACTCCCTTCTGGCCTGCAGAGTTTCTGTTGAGAAATCAGCTGATAACCTATGGGAATTCCCTTGTATGTTATTTGTTGCTTTTCCCTTGTTGCCTTTAATATTTTTTCTTTGTCTTTCATTTTTGTCAGTTTGATTACTATGTGTCTTGCCATGTTCCTCCTTGGGTTTATCCTGCCTGGGACTCTCTGTGATTCCTGGACTTGGGTGACTCTTTCCTTTCCCATGTTAGGGAAGTTTTCATATATTCTCTTCAAATATTTTCTCAGGTCCTTTGTCTCTCTCTTCTCCTTTTGGGACCCCTATAATGCTAATGTTGGTGAGTTTAATGTTATCTCAGAGATCTATTAGACTGTCCTCATTTCTTTTTATTCTTTATTCTTTATTCTGTTCCTCAGCTGTGAATTCCACCATTCTGTCTTCCAGGTCACTTATCCATTCTTCTGCCTCAGTTATTCTGCCATTGATTCCTTCTAGTGTATTTTTCATTTCAGTTACTGTATTGTTCATGTCTGTTTGTTTGTTCTTTAGTTCTTCTAGGTCTTTGTTAAACATTTCTCATATCTTCTCGAGCTGTGCCTCCATTGTTTTTCTGAGATCTTGGATCATCTTTACTATCATTACTCTGAATTCTTTGTCAAGTAGATTGCCTATCTCCACTTCACTTAGTTGTTCTTCTGGGCTTTTATCTTGTTCCTTCATCTAGGACGTATTCCTCTGGCCGTCTCATTTTTTCTAACTTTCTGTAAATACGGTTTCCATTCTGTAGGCTGCAGGGTCATTGTTCTTCTTGCTTCTGCTGTCTGCTCCCTGGTGGATGAGGCTGTAAGAGGCTTGTGCAGGCTTCCTGGTGGGAGGGACTGGTTCCTGCCAACTGGTGGGTGGACCTGGGTCTTGTCCCTCTGGTTGGCAGGGCCATGTCAGGGGGTGTGTTTATCAGGGAGCTGTGTGCCCAGAAAGACTTTAAGCTGCCTGTCTGCTGATGGGTGGGGCTGTGTTCCTGCCCTTTTGGTTGTCTGGCCTGTAGTGTCCCAGCACTGGAACCTACAGGCTGTTGGGTGGGGCCACTCTTAGTGAGAAAATGCAGCCTCCAAAAGGGCTCACACCAATGAGTACTCACCAGAACTGCTGCTGCCAGTGTCTTTGTCCCTGCATTGAGCCACAGCCACACCCCGCCTCTGCAGCAGACCCTCCAGTACTAGCAGGTAGGTCTTGCCCAGTCTCTTATGAGGTCACTTCTTTTTTCCCTGGGTCCTGGTGCACACAAGACCCTGTATGTGCCCTCTAAGACTGGAGGTTCCGTTCCCCCCAGTCCTGGGGAATTCCTCGATTAAACCCTGCTGGCCTTCAAAGCCAGATTCTCTGGTGTCTCCTCTTCCCATTGCCAGACCCCCAGGCTGGGGAGCCTGACATGGGGCTCAGAACTTTCACTCCTGAGTGAGAACTTCTGTGGTATAATTATTTCCAGTTTGTGGGTCGCCCACCTGGCATGTATGGGATTTGATTTTAACACAGTTGAGCCCCTCTTACCATCTCACAGTGGCTTCTTCTTTGTCTTTGGTTGTAGGGTATCTTTTTGGTAGGTTCCAGTGTTTTTTGTTGATGGTTATTCAGCGGTTAGTTGTGATTCTGGTGTTTCCATAAGAGGAGGTGAGCTCATGTCCTTCTACTCTGCCATCTTCTTAAAAGATTTTTAAAATATTGTTTTTCTAAGGAATATTTAAAACTTTAATCCTTTTCTTCTTTTAGGCCAAACTCATTTTCTCCTCATCCTTCCGGCAGTCACTATGTGGGGGTAAATTAAGCATTGTATCTACCATTAGTAATTAATAGTCAACTGAAAAACAGTGCCAAAAAAAAGTTTCAAACTTGAAAACTAAAGTATTTTGGAATATAAATTTTGAGAAGAATATTTCCAACACTTTTCCATTATGTAACATTTCAATAGTATTTAGAATGTGAAATGAGTGTCACAATTTTTAAAAATTTCCACAATACTGTTGTGAAGAAAATAGGTACTATGCATTGTGTGATTACAATCAGCTACCAGCTGAATATTTTAGACCACATTTTATGCACAATAGTTTCAAATTGGTAATTATTAAAAGATAAAGAAATTAAAGTTGATGTGCTAAGCTCTCAGCTAAGAGAGTATATTGTCAACTTGAGACTATATTATAGTGATTGGTATGTAGATGTTTAGGATAAACAGTATTGTCTATGAAAACAGAATAAACTGGAACCTTAAGCTTTAGCACAGCAAAATTTTCTTTGAGTGTAGCTTTAGGTCTATAATGTTGAAGCAAGCTTATGAAGTATTTCTGAGGGTATACATTATATCTATTTGAACTGGTAATATTATGACTAATTAATAATAGGAAAGGGAAAGACAAGTAGAGGAAGAAGAGCAAGAAGGAGGAAGAAGAGGAGAAGAATTACTTTTAGGTTACAGAGTATTTTTAAGATGTTACTACATAAAAATCCTATGAAATGGATATTATTATTTTTGTTTCATAGATAAGGATACTGAGGCCCAATTTTTAAGTGAGTTACCTAACATCATATAAGTGTAATTGGAACCACATGAAATTGGTATTGTAGGATAAATATCATTAGTTTCAATATCTCTTAAGATACTCAAGTGTCTGTGCGTGTGTGTGTGTATTTGCTAAATCACTTCAGCATCAATGAATAATCATTTTGCCATATGCTCCCAAAGTGAAATAAAAATAATGTCTACTTCCAACAGCTCATGCTTTATAACCATTTTATAACATTTAGAAAGTTTAACTAGAAACCTTTTCTCTTGGGCTGTATTTGAATGATTTATGATAATGTCCTTAGCAAAAAGACGCATCATTATTGTGATTAATCTCATTTGGTGACAGTACCATTGCAAAACTAAATTATCACACTAGAAAGAAACAAAATCAGTAACTCCATTTAGCATATTTTGTGATGATGCTTGTTCAAGTATTTCAAAATTCACATTAAATTACCTCCATATGGCATTAAACACTGTTCATTGCCTGCTGAAGACCTCAGTCTAAAAAAATCAGTGATTTTTCCATTCCTATTGCATGCATGTGTTTAGATCTGTCAGCTACTTGAGATAAAACTGGTATTCGAAGGGAAACCACTACTGTTAGTGCTGTTTTTGGAATCATTCTTTGCCTATGATTTTCAGGTGTGCAATTCTTTTCCTATTTGGAAAACATATTTTTCAGTAAACGTGGTCTCATAATATTCTCCATAACTCCTGACCCTAGATGAGATAGTGTTGCCAAGTTTTGAGTTTCTTATTTCCATTCTTCATCTATTCTATAGCAATAAACTTGGTTTTATAGCACCATTTCATTTACCCTGATTTAAAACTCAAGTTGGAGTTCCATGAAACATTTAATTCTTCCATTTCAAGAAGACCAAAAACTATCTTATTTCAAATAAACAGACAATTTTAGTGTTCTCATCTTTATCTGTCCTGCCCCATGGATATTATTCCTTCCTTTCCACAGCACAATCCGCACATCTTTGTTATCTACTTGTGAAGTATAGCTCTTTGTATACTCACCATCCTCACTGGAAGTAAGTCATTGGCAGTAAGCTCACTGACACTGGGGCCTTGTCTCATGTATCTTCAACATCTCACCACCGGGCTAGACATTTCTACTGAGTAAATGACTGTCAAATGAATAGTAACATTTATAATGGTTCATGGCTAAAGTGTGTATACTTACTTTGCTATGCACTTTACTTCTGTTACCTTAGTTAATCCTTGCAGCAAGTCATGAAATAGATGCTACCATTATCCTCACTTTAGATATGAGGAAACTGAAACAACTGAGAAAGATGAAGTCACACAATGTTTTACACAATCATTATAGTGGTGAAGCCGGAATCCAATCCCAAGCAGCCTGACTCCAGAGTCAATGCCTTCAAGCACTGTCCCACAGCCCTGTTTTGCTTAAGAAGTATTTGGCATCAAAGAACTGATGATTCTTAATTACCAAGACTGTTTTATGACTTTATCGATTACATTTGATATAGAATTACATTGCCATTTAATATGTTTTAGTCATCATGGGTGATGGTTAATTTTATGTGTCATTTTGACTGCGCCAAAGTATGCCCAGATAGCTGGAAAAATGTTATTTCTGGGCGTGTCTGTAAGGGTGTTTCTGGAAGAGATTAGAATTTGAATCAGTAGACTGAATAAAGAAGACCCACCCTCACTAATGTGGGCAGGCATCATCCAAACTGTTGAGGGCCTGCATAGACAGACAGGCAAAGGAATTTTCTCTCTCTTCTTGACTTGGGACAGCCATCTTCTCCCGCTGTCTGACTTTGGAGCTCCCGGTTCTCAAACCTTCATACTCAGTAACTTATACCAGCAGCCCCATGGTTCTCAGGACTTCACAGCCTCGGACTGGGAACCACATCTTTGGCTCCCCCGGTTCTTGGGCCTTTGGACTAGGACTGAATTATACCACAGGCTTTCCTGCTTCTCCAGCTTGCAGATTGCATTTTATGGGACTTCTTGGCCTCCATAAGCTGCATAAGCTGATTCCCATAATAAATCTCCTCTTATACATATCTATATATCCTATTGGTTCCGTTTCTCTGGAGAACTCTGACTAATATATCATGGCTTGTGTGTTTGTTTGCATTTCAGTAAATAAGAACCCTTCATTATCCATGCTTTAGAGATGAGTGGACTGATTAAGATATTCCAAAACTAAAAAAAAAAAGATATTCCCAAACTGTAGATAATCCAAAATGCTTTTTATATTTGGCATACTGTTGTTTTTTTTTTTTGCATCAGAATTGACGTTCTAAAGACGTTTTTTAGACTTTAAGTTTTACGTACATACAGACTGGATCTTTCTCACCAATGAATCCTCAGCAACTAGCACAGTAGCTAGACCATAAGTATTCAGAAAATTTTGAGTCTCATGACTATTACTCTTGACATTGTTTTTCTCTAAAAACAAGGCAAAGTGAGTAGTGCAGAAGATACATTGGGATCATAAAAGATTTGTAACACAAAAGAATCAAGTTGGACTAGTGTTTGATCACCAAAAAAGATAAATCAATAGTTCTTTTTTCCTACCCTTTCTTACCCCAACCAAATTTGAGATGGTCATATAGTTTCAATGCATGAAAAATATCTATGCTGGATCATAAACAGAGGCTATAAAATTAGAAGTAGAAAATATAATAATTCTCCACCTTGTAGAGGTTAAATGTGGTCTTAGGAGGTGAAAGATTATCATCCAAAATCCTATTTAGCCCTAAGTTTTGAGAAGTGTCTAATTAACTCAGCTCTTCGAAATATGTGTCAATAAATGCTTATCAGATCAACATGTACTAACCCCCAAATAGAATGAGAAGAGAAGTATTTTGGAAACGGCACTGTACTTTCTTTTCTCCTGAGGCCCTTTCCCATACTGACAGCTAGCTATAAAGCACCCACTGATCCAAAAGGTAGTTGTCACATCAGAACCAGGGGAAAAACAGGCATTAAATTCATGCTGAGATATAAAATGCAGTGTTTTGGAAGACTGCCTGGTCTAGTTTTTACCAACTCCGGAATAGTTTTAAAAATAACAGGAAACTCTCTAGGTTGCAAGAAAAAAGGTAAAAATAAGAGAACTATGGAGTTAGACACTGCCAGTGGTCTCTGGGTTGACTTAGGTTTAGCTCCCTAATTCAAAGTAGTGATTGCGGAAACCTCAAGGGAATTAGAGATCGAAG
The DNA here is from genome assembly GCF_937001465.1 of Orcinus orca. Taxonomy (NCBI): domain Eukaryota; kingdom Metazoa; phylum Chordata; class Mammalia; order Artiodactyla; family Delphinidae; genus Orcinus; species Orcinus orca. The sequence goes on along the minus strand of NC_064569.1, from coordinate 47,170,965 downwards.
AGTGGAGACCACATGCATATTTCTGAACCGATTACCAGTTTAGCATCTCAGGGCACGTAAGAGTTTAGCAGATGGAAAGAGGGAAGTACATCTTATTATGAGGAAAACAGTATACATAAAAGCAGGGAGATCTTTATATTCACCTTTTCTCTATCACCATGAGGTACCTGTATCCTCAAGAATTGCTTCTTGATAATCAATCAAGACTTGCCTCCTCAGACCATATATAACAGACAAAAGCAGCAAGTTTTGCCACAATATCAGAGTATAGTTTGCTTATTCTTCTACCCTTTTTAGAGTCTTCCTAAAACAGCATATCAATGATCAAATTAGTTGAAACATGATTTGATCAGGTTAATAGATGGAACATTGATTCAACACACAGTCTCATTAATTTCACTGCCATGGAGTTTAAACCAGTCTGATCCTACTTTCATCTCTGAAGGATGGTATTTGACCAGTTTAACTGGAAAATGTTGTATAGTTGGAAAATATTTTCCAACTTGCAAAAAAAGCACTAATCTTTATCCTTGTGATAAAGATGCTAATAAAGATTGAGGAAGAAATCCCAGTTGAGATATATAAAAATGAACTTCCAAGGAAATTTCAGGAAGACTAAAAATAAAGTTAATTTTGGAATAAACTTAAAAATTAGCGTGAAATATTTCTGAGTAAATAAAATCATACAGGTTTATAAAAGAAGACATGCTACAGGGTAAATTTATACAATGTGAAAATGTCAATTTTTTTAATTCGAACAGAAAGTCACAAAAATTATAATCATCCTCATCAGTTCACTCAGTCCCACGTAATTTTTTTTTCATCTTGATCTTTTGTTAGCACTTTTATGAGTTCATCAGTTTTCCATTAGAGTTCTGAAAATGCTTATTCATTCAGTTCAGCAGTATAGTCAGTTACCAAAAACCTGTACTTGTCAGAGTCTTTTCCCCGAATTCCTTGAAGATAAAACCCTTTTATAGGAACATATTTGCAAAAGCATTAGAGTACACCCAGAATTGTCTGTAAATGACAAAAGACTTAAAAATGACCACGGTTAAAGATTTGATGAAAGTTCATAATAATGCAATTGACAAGGAAATTTAGTTATTTCTGAGATATACATTTTAAAGTAACAACTAGAATTATGACTTATAACATTATACCAGAACATATAAGATTTTTAGAAATTTCATGTAATGTCTGAAACACTTATATTAACATATTTCCATACAAATAACCCCAAGAAAGTTTACTATTAGTTGTTTCATTTATTTGTTTTTTTATACTGCAGGTTCTTATTAGTCATCAATTTTATACACATCAGGGTAAACATGTCAATCCCAATCGCCCAATTCAGCACACCACCATCCCCACCCCACCACGGTTTTCCCCCCTTGGTGTCCACACATCTGTTCTCTACATCTGTGTCTCAACTTCTGCCCTGCAAATTGGCTCATCTGTACCACTTTTCTAGGTTCCACATACATGCATTAATATACGATATTTGTTTTTCTCTTTCTGACTTACTTCACTCGTATGACAGTCTCTAGATCTGTCCACGTCTCAAAAAATGACTTAGTTTTGTTCCTTTTTATGGCTGAATAATATTCCATTGTATATATGTACCACTTATTCTTTATCCATTCGTCTGTTGATGGACATTTAGGTTGCTTCAATGACCTAGCTATTGTAAATAGTGCTGCAATGAACATTGGTGTGCATGTGTCTTTTTGAATTATGGTTTTCTCTGGGTATATGCCCATTAGTGGGATTGCTGGATCATATGTAATGCTATTTTTAGTTTTTTAGAGGAACCTCCATACTGTTCTCCATAGTGGCTGTATCAATTTACATTCCCACCAACAGTGCAAGAGGGTTCCTTTTTCTCCACACCTTCTCCAGCATTTGTTGTTTGTAGATTTTCTGATGATGCCCATTCTGACTGGTGTGAGATGATATCTCATTGTAGTTTTGATTTGCATTTCCCTAATGATTAATGATGTTGAGCATCCTTTCATGTGTTTATTGGCAGTCTGTATGTCTTCTTTGGAGAAATGTCTATTTAGGTCTTCTGCCCATTTTTGGATTGGGTTGTTTGTTTCTTTAATATTGAGCTGCATGAGCTGTTTATATATTTTGGAGATTAATCCTTTGTCCATTGATTCGTTTGCAAACATTTTCTCCCATTCTGAGTGTTGTCTTTTTGTCTTGTTTATGGTTTCCTTTGCTGTGCAAAAGCTTTTAAGTTTCATTAGGTCCCATTTGTTTATTTTTTGTTTTTATTTCCATTACTCTAGGAGGTGGATCAAAAAAGATCTTGCTGTGATTTATGTCAAAGAGTGTTCTTCCTATGTTTTCCTCTAAGAGTTTTATAGTGTCTGGTCTTACATTTAGGTCTCAAATCCATTTTGAGTTTATTTTCGTGTATGGTGTTAGGGAGTGTTCTAATTTCATTCTTTTACATGTATCTGTCCAGTTTTCCCAGCACCACTTATTCAAGAGACTGTCTTTTCTCCATTGTATATCTTTGACTCCTTTGTCATAGATTAGTTGACCATAGGTGTGTGGGTTTATCTCTGGGCTTTCTATCTTGTTCCATTGATCTATGTTTCTGTTTTTGTGCCAGTACCATATTGTCTTGATTACTCTAGCTTTGTAGTATAGTCTGAAATCAGGGAGTCTGATTCCTCCAGCTCCGTTTTTCTCCCTCAAGACTGCTTTGGCTATTCGGGGTCTTTTGTGTCTCCATGGAAATTTTAAGATGATTTGTTCTAGTTCCGTAAAACATGCCGTTGATAATTTGAAAGGGATTTCATTGAATCTGTAGATTGTTTTGGGTAGTATAGTCATTTTCACAATATTGATTCTTCCAATCCAAGAACATGGTATATCTCTCCATCTGTTGGTATCATCTTTAATTTCTTTCATCAGTGTCTTATAATTTTCTGCATACAGGTCTTTTGTCTCCCTAGGTAGGTTTATTCCTAGGTGTTTTATTCTTTTCGTTGCAGTGGTAAATAGGAGTTTTTCCATAATTTCTCTTTCAGATTTTTCATCATTAGTGTATAGGAATGCAAGAGATTACTGTGCATTAATTTTGTATCCTGCTACTTTACCAAATTCATTGGTTAGCTCTAGTAGTTTTCTGGTGGCATTTTTAGGATTCTCTATGTATAGTATCATGTCATCTGCAAACAGTGACAGTTTTATTTCTTCTTTTGCAATTTGTATTCCTTTTATTTCTTTTTCTTCTCTGATTGCCGTGGCTAGGACTTCAAAAACTATGTTGAATAATAGTTGTGAAAGTGGACATCCTTGCTTTCTTCCTGATCTTAGAGGAAATGCTTTCATTTTTTCACCATTCATTTCAGTTTTTCACCTTTGAGAATGATGTTTGCTGTGGGTTGGTCATATATGGCCCTTATTATGTTGAGGTAGGTTCCCTCTATGCCCACTTTCTGGAGAGTTTTTATCATAAATGGGTGTTGAATTTTGTCAGAAGCTTTTTCTGCATCTATTGAGATGATCATATGGTTTTTATTCTTCCATTTGTTAATATGGTGTATCACATTGACTGATTTGCATATGTTGAAGAATCCTTGCATCCCAGGGATAAATCCCACTTGATCATGGTGTATGATCCTTTTAATGTGTTGTTGGATTCTGTTTGCTAGTATTTTGTTGAGGAATTTTGCATCTATATTCATCAGTGATATTGGTCTCTAATTTTCTTTTCTTGTAGTATCTTTGTCTGGTTTGGGTATCAGGGTGATGGTGGCCTCATAGAATGAGTTTGGGAGTGTTCGTTCCTCTGCTATGTTTTGGAAGAGTTTGAGAAGGATGGGTGTTAGCTCTTCTCTAGATGTTTCATAGAATTCACCTGTGAAGCCATCCAGTCCTGGACTTTTGTTTGTTGGAAAAATTTTAATCACTGTTTCAATTTCATTACTTGTGATTGGTCTGTTCATGTTTTCTGTTTCTACCTGGTTCAGTCTTGGAAGGTTATACCTTTCTAAGAATTTGTCCATTTCCTCCAGGTTGTCCATTTTATTGGCATAGAGTTGCTTGTAGTAGTCTCTTAGGATGCTTTGTATTTCTGCGGTGTCTGTTGTAACTTCTCCTTTTTCATTTCTAATTTTATTGATTTGAGTCCTCTCCCTCTTTTTCTTGATGAGTCTGGCTAATGGTTTATCAATTTTGTTTATCTTCTCAAAAAAACAGCTTTTACTTTTATTGATCTTTGCTATTGTTTTCTTTGTTTCTATTTCATTTATTTCTGCTCTGATCTTTATGATTTCTTTCCTTCTGCTAAATTTGTGTTTTGTTTGTTCTTCTTTCTCTAGTTCCTTTAGGTGTAAGGTTAGATTGTTTACTTGAGATTTTTCTTGTTTCTTGAGGTAGGCTTGTATAGCTATAAACTTCCCTCTTAGAACTGCTTTTGCTGCATCCCGTAGGTTTTGGATCATCATGTTTTCATTGTCATTTGTCTCTAGGTATTTTTTGATTTCCTCATTTATTTCTTCAGTTATCTCTTGGTTATTTAGTAACGCATTGTTTAGCCTCCATGTGTTTGTGGTTTTTACGATTTTTTCCCTGTAACTCATTTCTAATCTCATAGTGTTGTGGTCAGAAAAGATGCTTGATATGATTTCAATATTCCTAAATTTACTGAGGCTTGACTTGTAACCCAAGATGTGATCTATCGTGGAGAATGTTCCATGCGCACATGAGAAGAAAGTGTAATCTGCTGTTTTTGGATGGAATGTCCTATAAATATCAATTAAATCTATCTGGTCTATTGTGTCATTTAAAGCTTCTGTTTCTTTATTTTCATTTTGGACGATCTGTCCATTTGTGTAAGTGAGGTGTTAAAGTCCCCCACTATTACTGTGTTACTGTCGTTTTCCTGTTTTATAGCTGTTAGCAGTTGCCTTATGTATTGAGATGCTCCTATGTTGGGTGCATATATATTTATAATTGTTATATCTTCTTGGATTGATCCCTTGATCATTATGTAGTGTCCTTCCTTGTCTCTTGTAACATTCTTTATTTTAAAGTCTATTTTATCTGATATGAGTATAGCTACTCCAGCTTTCTTTTGATTTCCATTTGCCTGGAATATCTTTTTCCATCCCCTCACTTTCAGTCTGTATGTGTCCCTAGGTCTGAAGTGGGTCTCTGGTAGACAGCATATGTATGGGTCTTGTTTTTCTATCCATTCAGTGAGCCTGTATCTTTTGGTTGCAGCATTTAATCCATTTGCATTTAAGGTAATTATCAATATGTATGTTTGTATTACCATTTTCTTAATTGTTACGGGTTTGTTTTTGTAGATCCTTTTCTTCTCTTGTGTTTCCCACTTAGAGAAGTTCCTTTAGCACTTATTGTAGAGCTGGTTTGGTGGTGCTGAATTCTCTTAGCTTTCGCTTGTCTGTAAAGCTTTTGACTTCTCCATCAAATCTGAATGAGATCCTTGCTGGGTAGAGTAATCTTGGTTGTAGGTTCTTCCCTTTTATCACTTTAAGTATATCATGCCACTCCCTTCTGGCTTGTAGAGTTTCTGCTAGAGAAATCAGCTGTTAACCTTATGGGAGTTCCCTTGTATGTTATTTGCCATTTTTCCCTTGCTGCTTTCAATAATTTTTCTTTGTCTTTATTTTTTGCCAATTTGATTACTATGTGTCTCAGCATGTTTCTCCTTGGGTTTATCCTGTATGGGACTTGCTGTGCTTCCTTGACTTGGATGGCTATTTCCTTTCCTATGTTAGGGAAGTTTTCGACTATAATCTCTTCAAATATTTTCTCAGGTCCTTTCTCTCTCTCTTCTCCTTCTGGGACCCCTATAATGAGAATGTCGTTGCGTTTAATGTTGTTCCAGAGGTCTCTTAGGCTGTCTTAATTTCTTTTCATTCTTTCTTCTTTAGTCTGTTCCGCAGCAGTGAATTCCACCATTCTGTCTTCCAGGTCTCTTATCCGTTCTTCTGCCTCAGTTATTCTGCTATTGATTCCTTCTAGTGTAGTTTTCATTTCAGTTATTGTATTGTTCATCTCTGTTTGTTTGTTCTTTAATTCTTGTAGGTCTTTGTTAAACATTTCTTGCATCTTCTCTATCTTTGCCTCCATTGTTTTTCCGTGGTCCTGGATCATCTTCACTATCATTATTCTGAATTTTTTTTCTGGAAGGTTGCCTATCTCCACCTTATTTAGTTGTTTTTCTGGGGTTTTATCTTGTTCCTTCCTCTGGTATGTAGCCCTCTGCCTTTTCATCTTGTCTTTCTGTGAATGTGGTTTTTGTTCCCCAGGCTGCAGGATTGTAGTTCTTCTTGCTGATGCTGTCTGCTCTCTGGTGGATGAGGCTATCTAAGAGGCTTGATGGCTGGGACTGGTGGTGGGTAGAGCTGACTGCTGCTCTGGTGGGCAGGGCTCAGTAAAACTTTAATCCATTTGATTGTTGATGGGTGGGGCTGTGTTCCCTCCCTGTTGGTTGTTTGGCCTGAGGCAACCCAACACTGGAGGCTACCTGGGCTCTGTGGTGGTGCTAATGACAGACTCTGGGAGGGCTCACGCTAAGGAGTACTTCTCAGAACTTCTGCTGCCAGTGTCCTTGTCCCCACGGTGAGCCACAGCCACCCCCTGCCTCTGCAGGAGACCCTCCAATACTAGCAGGTAGGTCTGGTTCAGTCTCCCCTGGGGTCACTGCTCCTTCCCCTGCATCCCGATGAACACACTACTTTGTGTGTTTCCTCCAAGAGTGGAGTCTCTGTTTCCCCCAGTCCTGTCGAAGTCCTGCAATCAATTCCCACTAGGCTTCAAAGTCTGATTCTCTAAGAATTCCTCCTCCCATTGCCAGACCCCCATGTTTTGAAGCCTGATGTGGGGCTCAGAACCTTCACTCCAGTGGGTGGACTTCTGTGGTATAAGTGTTTGCCAGTCTGTGAGTCACCCACCCAGCAGTTATGGGATTTGATTCAACTGTGATTGCACCCCTCCTACCATCTCATTGTAGCTTCTCCTTTGTCTTTGGATGTGGGGTATCTTTTTTGGTGAGTTCCAGTGTCTTCCTGTCGATGATTGTCCAGCAGCTAGTTGTGATTCTGGTGTTCTTGCAAGGGGGAGTGATAGCACATCCTTCTACTCCGTCATCTTGGTTCCTGAAAATGTCACTTTATATTGCATGAAGATTCTTACCTTTCACCTGAAGTTGTTTCCTAAATGCCCAAGTACTCTACTACCAGCTGGATTTTTAAAGAGGGTCCACTATTTTCTTGTTGAAGAGGCAGGTTGTTCTTTTGACGAGTATATATCTTAAGGCCATTTTGCCAACAGTTTATTTGATGGACTGTCCACTCTGTCCAAAGGAAAACCAGAAAACTGGGGACTGGATTTAGTTTAAAAAATACTAGGACATCCTTATTTCAAATGACAGTTGAGTAATGGAAAATGATAAATTGAAAGCTGTTAGCATTAGTTCCATCTTCATTCAGGATCACTATGACCTTCTACCGCCTGTTTAAAGTTCACATTTATTTAACTGGAAAACTGGATAAGTCTAGTAGCATGAGCAAGGTGCAAGGCATATAGCTTTTCTTCCAACATGCTATGTGATCTTGGACACATTCCTTAATTTTTCTAAGCCTCAGTAACCTCATCTGTAAAATGGGAATAATTAGAAGTACTAACTTCATAAACTTGTTTTGAAGACTAAATGAAATGATGCCTTTTGAGCATTTAACAGAAATCTTGTCACATCTTAATCACTTCATAGATATTACACACTATTACTGTAATAATACTGTACTTTTCTTTATGAATAACTTATTCTCCAAATTGTAAGATATTTGGGAAATATTTGACATTTAAACTATATATGTTTTAATTTTTCAAATTTATGTGTTGTAAAGAAAATTGCCTTATTTCAGAAATTGTTTCCTGTATGTGCAGTTGTAAAAGATAAATATTGATGTTAAACATGCTAGTAGGTTTGCTAAGTGAATAGGACACAGTGATGACAAGAAAGAACAAAATGGATTGAAAATGAGTATTATTTAATTCAAATTGAAAGAAGGGTTATATTAGCGCATATTCTGTTTCAGCCATGTCAGCCTTAAAATATTTTAAAGAGAAGAAGAGCAGCAAAGCCCATGTGAGAAGGAGGAAGTTGAATGACAGAGAACAAAGAAAATGTTTAGTTACTAATTCCAGGATGGAGATGAGGTCAAGATGGTAGTTAGAAGTCCAGGAAACAAAATATTGGTTGACTTTGAAGAATCAAGTTTTGAGCTGAAAATATTAGGCATATGGGTCGATATTCCAAAGAACCCAACAACAACACCAAAAATTCTTTAAAATTTTCATGTTTCTGACAATGTCTCGGAAAGAAAGAAAAGTCTAGGTGCTATTAAAATTAGAAGTAAAGATGAAACTTGAAGATAAAACATTAAACACTTGCAAATTAGTAAAATCAGTGAATAACTCTTTAATTGATGCATTCACGTACGGATGAATGCATTTATTTTATTTACACCGTGGCCTTATGAAATGTAAATTTTAGAATTGAAAGGAAACACTAATCTAATTCAAAATCTAATGCTTGAGTCCTGTTCTAAATGAGGCACATTAAATAAAGATAAGCTGAACTTAGAAACACATATTGAAATTGAAATCGGTGACTTAAAAATGTGCAGATTCTCCAAATACAAACAAAATATCCCTATCTTGTCCAGTAGGTGGCAGTCACCCATATGAAAACCAGAGTCTTCCGGGGGATCTCAGTAGTCCCAGTCTGTGCTTAGCAAACTTCTTCATAAGTCTTACTATTCAGTGATGTTAAAGATGCCTATACTGTGCTTTCCTCTTTTGTTTCTCTGTACTTCAGCACCGTAAAATTCAGGCAAGATTGTGGTGAGAGAAGATAACCTTGAATACCTTCCTCTATTCACAGGCCACTTAGTGGCCATTCATTAAAAAATATTGTATTAGGGCTTCCCTGGTGGCACAGTGGTTGGGAATCCACCTGCCAATGCAGGGGACGCGGGTTAGTGCCCCGGTCCGGGAGGATCCCGCGTGCTGCGGAGCAGCTGGGCCCGTGGGCTGCTGGGCCTGCGCGTCCGGAGCCTGTGCTCCGCGGCGGGAGGGGCCGCGGCAGTGAAAGGCCCGCGTACCGCAAAAAAAAAAATACCGTATTGGTCATTTTCCAAATGCAAGACAGGTAATTTGGTTCTAGGGATAGAAATATGGACTAACAAAGTCATAACACCCAAGGAATTGGAAGGAGGTTTTAGCCTAACTCAACATCCAAAGATTGAATCCTGTTTTAAGAGAGATGTTAAATAAAGGCAATCTACCACAAATAGTTTGTTGGAGCAAAAATAAGTCAATAATTTCAATAACTGCAATAAGTCATATGATTGAAATATGAACAAAGGGTTATGCTAGGACAAAACAAGGAAAGACTATAAATCAGCCTCAGAGGGTTAGGGAAGGCTTCCCACAAGAGATAATATTTGCGTTAAATCTGGATTGCTGAACATTGAGTTCAGGCATGAACTGGTTGAAGGAAAAGAGAATAATCTACTAAGAAGCAGGTAAAGTAATTACAAAGACATAGTACCAGTGAAGAACTTGATGTTGTCCATTACAGCCTTACAGAGATCCACCCAGCTAGGAGCTCTCTACCAGGTGACTGGAAATATGTCTGGACTTCAGGAGGGATTAAAGCTTAGGTTCTGGGAAAGCCCAGGCTATAGTAGAGTGATAAGGAGTTCAGCAAATGCTGAGGATGAAACCCTTGTAAACACTAGTTTTTAAGAGGTATAATCCTGACTAATCAAAAAAAAAAAAAAAAGGAAGCATTTGAAGAGCTAGAAGAATTATAAGACATGTGTTTCTGTAGGCAAGGGAGAAAAAAATTTCAAGAAGGAAGTGGTAGCTAAAGGAGACAAGATCGGCAGAATGGTCACAAAACAAAAACATGTCCATTTTGTTTTGAAAACCACAAAAATCATTTGAATGGATAATGGAAATCCAAACCATATTATAGTTGGTTGAGAAAAAAAAATCAAAAAGTGAAGATGCAAGCATGAATAATTCTTGTAAGAAGTGACAAAGACTCTCTCTAAACTCTCTCATGGCTTCCAGCCGCTAAAGTCTTATCCCTAGCATGACCCTATCCCCTTCAAAATGCCTGCCCGGGAAAGTTCAAAGCTGCCAAATGAATGTGTTTTTTGTTACAATCAACACCTGAAGACAGGGCCGCTGTCCCCCAGTCTCTGTGGGAGGGTAGAAGCCTAACTTTTATAAGTCCTAGTGGAGGTTCTAGCCAGTGCAGTAAGACAATGAAAATAAATAAATCTATAGAGATTGAAAAGGAAGAATTAAAACTATTTTTTAAAGATGACTTGATTCTACTTAGAAAAAGTGTACTTTTCTTAGAAAAAAATCCAAAACCATAGTATTATGAGGTAATTTGCAATGTTACTAGATACAAGGTCAATATAAAAAATCAAATGTATTTTAGATACTAGACATAAATAATTTGAAAATTCAATTTGAAAACAAATACTATTTACAAAACATCAAAACATCGAACACCTAGAAATAACTTTAACAAAAGATGTGCATGACCTCAACCAAAAAACTGCATGTTATTTCTGAGAGAAATCAAAGATCTAAATAAATGGAGAAAGTATTATCTTCATATATTAAGAGACTCAATGGTTTTAAAATCCCAGCTCTCTCCAGCTTGATATATATTCATTGCAATAGTGTGAAACTGAAATGCTGATTCTAAAATTTATATGGAAATCGAAGGACCTAGAATATCCAAGGAAATCTTGAAGAACAGCAATGTTGGAAGATTTCCATTACTAGGTATCACAAATTATTATAAAGCTACAGAAGTAAAGGCAGGGTGGTATTGATTCAAAGACAAACAAATACACTAATAGAACAAGAATAGAGTTTCCAGAACCAGACAAAGTTTACATGTTCACCTGATACACAACTAAGACCCCAAGGTAATTCAGGAGCATAAAGCTCATTTTTCCAATAAATGGTTTTTGGAAACCTATTTATTGGGTCAATTAGGTATGTATATTCAAAACTAAATCGTGACCTCTGCTTCATAACACGTAATACACATTGCAAAAGATACAGACTTCGAAGAGAGGAGTAAGACAATAAAGCTTCTAGATACATCTCTGTGATCTGAAGTAGATGAAAATGTATTAAGTGGGACACAAAAGCACTATCCATAAAATAAAAGTTTTGTAAGCTGGACTTCATTTAAAATAAAAAACCTTCTGTTTCTAAAAAGACAAAATTATAATGCAGGCTATATACTGAGAGAAGATATTCACAATACATGTATCTGACACAAACCTAATTTCAAATTATATTTAAAACTATTAGAAGAATGACACTGACAATTCAGATTTTTTTAAATGAGCAGAAAACTTGAACAGGCCCTTCATAAAAAAAGATCCTGATAGCCAAAACGTATATAAAAAGAAACTCAGCATACAAAGTCATCAGGGAAACGCAAATTAAAACCACAATGAGATACCATTATATTTCACCTGAATGGATAAAATGAAGAATTGGTAATACCAAGAGATGACAAGCATGTGGACCGATCTTTTAGTGCAGGCATTATACATAACTACTATCCTCCTGAGGAGGGGGGTGTTACACGTCTGACACCAGCCCACCTTCTTTGAGAGGCAGTTCCTGGCTTGATATTGGGCACTGGTTGGCACAGAGAGACTTGCTGGCTAACTCCTATTAGGCTTCAGATCTGATCTTAAATTTTCTTTCTCTGGTTAGTTCCAGATGGCCTCCTTCACATGTCTGATTGTTGGCTCTATGTCAGGTAAGGCAGGGGATGACTTGGCCATGTGTCCCTCATCATCTAGCAGGCCAGTCTCGGCCTGTTCCATGGTGGAAGACACACACACACACAAAACATATCTATATCGATATCTATGTATATCTCTATATATCTTTGAACCTTTGATTCTATTCTGAGTAGATCTACAAAAGAAATGAGTGAATGTATTCACCAAAAGCCTGTATTAGAATGTTCATGAGAACATTATTTGTAAGCCTCATTCTAAAACCTCATACTGAAAACAACAGTAGTGTTCATGAACAGTAGGAGAGAGAAATAAATCACAAAGTATCCATTCACTGCAGTTATGTAGGGCAATGAAAAAGAATGGGCCATTCCTACACAGCCTAACATGACTGACTGATACAGACATAAGCTGAGCAAAAGAAGGCAGGCATAAGAGTATATAATATTATGTTGAAATTAAATTAGGAAGAAAGCAAAAACAACCTATGGTGATAGAGATCAGAATAGTAGTTTCCTTTGAGGGATTGTATATGCTCTTTGGGCAAGAGAAAGCCTGCTGGAGTGTTGGAAATGTTGATTACATGGATATGTGTACGTGTGTGTGTGTGTGTGTGTGTGTGTGTGTGTGTTGTGTATATAGAATATGCATATATGTTTTATATATGTAATGTGTTGAGTACATGGATATATATGTAAAAATATCAAGTTGTATACTTATGATCAATCTGATGGCTTATTTTATGTTTTTGTACCTCAATAAAAAGACAAATGAAAAGAAAGTAGAGGAGATGGGGAATAATTAGAACAAGGCCCTGGAGATGGCTGAAGGGATGGGATTGAAAACACAGGTGAAAGATTTTCTTTGTAAAGGAGGAATGAATGCTACCACTTTCTCTGAAATTTGAGGGAAGGAGATAAGCATAAATATGAATATTAATTTGGGAAGAATTTTATTTTAAGTGAAAAGGAGTGGAAATATAAGGAAATCAAACTATTTTTTAAACATCTTTATTGTGGTATAATTGCTTTACAATGGTGTGTTTCTGCTTTATAACAAAGTGAATCAGTTATACATATACATATGCTCCCATAGGAATTCAAACTATTGATGGCCACAGGGAGTTAGTGGCATAGAGTTTGTAGCCTCTGCTCTAGACTCGTACTAGTTATCATCAAAGCACAGAGGTCACACGATGCCACAGCATTCCCATCAGGTACTTTAAACTTCCATTTCATTTCATTTCATTTATTTCTGAAAAATGTTCCTCACTTCATTTCTACTCTCAACTTTGTCTTTTGGGGGATATATGTATGCATATGGCTGATTCATTTTGTTGTACAACAGAAACTAACAGAGCATTGTGAAGCAATTATACTCCAGTAAAGACGTATTAAAAAAAAAAAAGACTAGCCAAGAAAATTATGCCCACATATAACAACTCAAAAAATGGCGTCATGTCACTTTGGAATCTGATGTTTATCCTGTGATTTGTTCTAATGCATTTCTCTCAGTATTATCAAGATAAGGTGCTTTATGTTAATGTACTAAAATGACAGGAGCTGTATAATCATTTGTTTGGAATCTATGAAGTATAAAGAAATCTAATTTGATATTAAATAGCCATTTACTGCATCCATGGCAAAAAAAAGAAAAAAAAAGCATCAATGTATTTCCCCTTCAAGTGGACACTAAGGAAGCCAAGAATTTCCAAAACAAGAAGTGCTTTTCTCAGATTTAGGAGATGGGAGAACAGACCAGCCGGATTGTCATATTTCAAATGCACATGAACTGGCTCCGTGAAAGGTCGGGGGCCATCTCTGTGAGAGGAACACCAGCGATACTGCCTTAGATTTTTAGAAAAGACAAATAGCCCTGTTTCCCCAGAGAATGCTGGGGAATTCTCTGGGGAAAGAGAATATATATAAAGCATTTTATATACTTTATATATAAAGTATAAAGCATTTAAAGATAAATCAGTCTTAACTGCTCCTAGATGTTCTTGATCTCTAATCCACAATGCCTCACCAAAATCTAGAACCAGGAAGTATAATTATTCGAATAGCCCGAATCTGGCCCAGATATGAAAAATTTCTTTCTCAGAATTAGCAACACAGAGGTAAGGTTTGAGTCATAGCTCCTCACCTAGGATAAGGGTCATTTTTGATATGAAGTAACAGATGTGGACAGTAGAGAAATCTCTGTGTCTAAGGGGTTTAGGGTCAACATTACATAAATTACCTGCTTATACAGGTTGCAGGGGTATTCCTTCTGCCTTAAAATTAGTCCAGTTTCTAATCAGTAAGGATGTTTGCTCTGGCTGCGATGATAATATATTCTCTCACCCGCCCCGCCCACACACATACACCACCAGTGAAGCAGAGGTTCATATTCCCTCTAATATTTGCTGCTTTATTTGATCTTCAAGTTCCATCTGGAGCTACTAAGGAAGTTGTTTCTGAAAGCCCTAGAGTAAGCAATGGGAAGTCTTCCTGCGAAATCATGATTCAGAGGCCTGGAGACAGTTGGGTGGTACAAAAACCCTTCAAAAAACTTGATCAGATTGAAGCAACAATGGCTGTCTGCCCTACCAGCTGCCAGGAGATACATCTGTAGGAAATATTGTTACTGGAGAATAACTGGGTTTTACTCATCTGTATAGAATTTGAAATTCAACCTCTGACATTTCAGAAAAATAGAGCTTAATGCTAAAACTGCCTCAGTATGCTTTGTGCTGAAAATTCCACGAGGCAGTACTAGGCAAAAGGAGTTAGGACACAGATTATGCTCAAAGGGAATGACCTATAGGTTAAATAAAATAGCCAGGAGTAGTGGCTGTACAAACTGCAACAGCATCAGACAACAAAGAAGCCTGTTGAAAGGTGCTCTGGGCTTTTATCTTTACAATAGCTCCTTATATCTGTATAGCTCTCTAAAGATTACAAAACACTTTAAACACATTATAACCACCACCTCACCTCCATCCTCCAAAATCCTATAGCAGGAAAACCAAGGAGAAGAGTGGAAAGGAAACATAACTGTGGCTACACATGTCCTATTTCTGGAATGGCATTTTGCAATTTCTGTCAGTCTTGTTTTGTTGCCAAAGGGTGAGGAGAGTTTCTCGAAATGTCGTGAGTTCTTGGTTATGGTTACCTTGTTTTCTTGATGATTAACTATATTTGTAAACACCTAATTCAGGGCTTCTTCATTTTGTCACTATTGACATTTGGGTTGAGATAATTCTTTGTTGTGGAGCGTGTCCCATGCATTGTAGGATATTTAGCACAATCCCCGTTCTCTACCCACTAGATGCCAGTAGTCATAAATGTTGGCAAATGGATTGGGAACTGGAGGGAGAGAGCTTAATAAGGCAAGAGAACATAGTAGCTGCTTTGATTCAAATAAATTCTTATACAAAAAAATTCATGTTAAAACTTGAAAGAATTGTTACTTAACAAATCTGCTTACCACACACTAAACAGAATATTGTTGATTCTTTTGGACATCAAGTAAACAGATAAGTTCCAACATTTATTGCATCAATGATTCTCTTTGTTATATTGTGGGAGAATTTATTGTAACATTTACTTTAGTATTTCTCTACATTTTAGAGTTCATCCTGATACAAGGTCTTTCCAAAAGGTCAGAATTGGGTTCCTCATTCTTTCTACCCTCTCTTTCCTGTAACTGACTCAGAAGACATCACATCTGACTAGAGTTACATTATACAGAACTCTTGCTGAATCTTTTGATTCACATGTTTTGTCTTCCTTTTTGTGAAAACAGAACCAGCATTTGCATAATCCCTTACAAACTAATGATAAAAGACAGATGTTCTTTCCTCAAATCAATGTATTTCAAGAGATAATCTTAAAAAAGTTTAAATAATCTCAAGTGGAAAAAGCAACTCATCAAAGACAAGTGAGATAGGGAGGGTGGGAGGGAGACGCAAGAGGGAGGAGATACAGGGATATATGTATATGTATAGCTGATTCACTTTGTTATACAGCAGAAACTAACACACCATTGTAAAGCAATTATACACCAATAAAGATGTTAAAAAAAAAAAAGACAAGTGAGAGCAAAACTTTCTAGAATTAAAATATTTGATAGAACTTTAAAAAGGAATCAATGAGAATTAGGTGTTAATAAATGTTAATTAAGCTAATTTGAAATAGGGAGAGCTATTTTCAATTTTGGGGTAATGGAAAAAAACCAAAATGTCAACTTGACCTTAACAGAAACTTGGCAATACAGACGAGCTCATCTGGATCTTGTAAGGTTCCAGCAATTCAGGAACAATCAGATATTCCAAATTGAGAGAAACTGAAATCCAGTCAAGAATTAGGCTAATTGAGACTGAGGTGTGAAAGTGAAAAGTGTTTTGGATGTTCCTATTTGCTGAAACTTAAGAGGCATGGGAATCAAATGAACACTGAAAGTAACTTTCTTGAATAAAGCAGATGTATCTGCTTTATTCAAGAGTAGAGTTAATCTTTCAACTTGAAATCACGTATCTTATTTATTTACAGGGGGATTTACAGTCCTGTTGCCCTGGCTTTCAGGTGCACTTGAGGAAAACACCCTATGAAGTATCCAGTTTGTATGTTGTCTGTAAATTTTATATTCCTTTAAATGCAAAGTCCTTGTAGTTTGTAAGTCATTTTATGTTAAACTCTGCAAACATTCATTTCATTGCTGTTCAGTGCCAAGTTTGGGGCTTTCTGGAAGCATGACATAGAGAGTCAGAGAGAAAAGCAGCTGGTTTGGAAAATGATAAGTCCAAAGCAGAAAATGATTTAGCCTTAATAACTAGGGCTTTCTGTTGAAAACATGAAACAAAGAAATATCTAGTTTGCTTCTCACCCTGTAGGAGCCAGGCTGGGTTAACGGACTATTTTATTTTTCATTTACTTACAAGATAGTTATAACAATTGGCATGCATCTACCACTGTACTAGGCACTTCACCAATATTATCTTATTTCTATCCTGAAACAAGCCTGTAAGGTTCATACTATTATATAGTCACCATTTTGCAGTTAAGGAAACTCGAGAGGTAAAGTTATTGGCCCAGGATGCTCAGTTGACTAAATGTGAAGACAGCTTTCAAATCCAGACATTCTGGCTTTGTCTATGCCCTTATGTACCCATACCCTGCTCTCTGAATCAGAAATAAAAATTTAACAGAAGCAGCTAAATCTAGCACCAGGAGCCAGAGGATGAGGACATCCCAAATGCTCAGACAACCTGAGGGATCAAAACCTGAGAAATCAGTTTTACTGTGAGAGCCAAGAGTGTGTGACCAGAAGCTAAAAGGAGAGGAGAAGGACAGAAATCAGTCAGGACTGGAAAATGAAATAGTAGTAAAGTAATGCGAGCCCAGTGGAATGGCTGAGAAAGGATTTGCAATATCTACATACTGTGTTAGGACTCCTAGCCACTGGGCATGGGCGGATGGGTTAATTTAAAGTAACAAAGCAAGTCTTGAGAAACACTTCCCCCTGTGAATTTATCTCATTCCCTTTCCTCAGCCTTCTAGGGCACAGTAAGAGTATAGAACAAGAGGAAAAACAGATGGAATGTACCAACTTAATTCATTTCCTCTAACAAACATTTTGAAAATTACTATTCATTCTTTATACACTCTTCTCACTAGTAATTGCTTCCTTTTTATTACTAGGAGCATTCATTTGATAAAGGCAACTCTTGGCTCTGAGATACTGTTATGTTCAGGATCGAAACAAGATCCAGGTAACATATTATTCTTATCACAAACAAGGTATAGGAAAATGGATCTGAGACGGGTTGGGACTGGAACTCGTGACCCAGTGCTTGCACCTGGACAAATGTCTCCTCAAGCAATAAAATACAAAGGAACTATAAGGGACTAAAAATAACTGCATACATGCGCAGTTGGGCAAATTTTGGACAAAAAGACACAAAGAGATCAAAAACCCAACTGCCACTTCTGAAGAGCCAGGAGCAAAACAAGGGTGTTGGGAGCAAAAGCAGGGTATCACATATGCCCCCTGCACACAAACCACCACCAAAGGGGTAGGCAAGCCATCTAAGCCACCCCTCCGGCCTGACCCCTGGACCTGCCGCTACCCTCAGTCCATATAAGGAAGCAGCTTGCTGCCCGCCTTGGACAGCCAGCAAGCAAGGGAACCTGTTTCTTGTTCTTGCTCCCCCCTCCTGCAGCAGGAGGCCCAATAAAGTCTTGCCTGAATTTCTTTTTTCTTTTTGGCGGTACGCGGGCCTCTCACTGTTGTGGCCTCTCCCGTTGCGGAGCACAGGCTCCGGACGCGCAGGCTCAGCAGCCATGGCTCAGGGGCCCAGCCGCTCCGCGGCATGTGGGATCCTCCCGGACCGGGGCACGAACCCGTGTCCCCTGCATCGGCAGGCGGGCTCTCAACCACTGCACCACCAGGGAAGCCCCGCCTGAATTTCTTGTCTGACCTCTTATCAATTTCTATTGATTAAGGAGGCCAAGAACCCTGGTTGGGAACAGATCTAAAATTCTCAGTCTTGTAATATGTGAACACAAATACCATCACCAGGTAAATTATATTTGATACGTAAACCAGCTGGAAGGTGGGTATCTAGGTCTGCTTATACCATTCTCTTTATTTTTATATAACGTTAAAATAAAAGCAATTAGGCAACTAACTTTGGTGACTTGAACATAATCTTTAATTGGCACCTCTCCTCCAGATTCTCCCTGAACTTGGGAAAGGTATATAAAAATATCGGGAAGTCTATTTTAGTCTGTAAACCAGGAAACTGAAAAGTACATGCAAGGAACTCCTTCAGTATCTGAAATGGACACTACTAGTACATCCTTAGCTAGAAGTGCAGGAATATGTGGTGAAAGTGGTCCACACAGTAGGTTATTGTATATTTGGGGAACAATTTCACTTTACCAATATCCTTGAGAAAGCTATAGATAAAAGAGCAAAGATTTTTTTAAAAAGTATGTTTACTCCATGCATGGCATACTCATGGGGCAGTAGTCTTGCTGAAAGAGTGACCATTTAACCTAGAGAGAAAGTGGCCCAGCTAGTTGCCCGCAACACACTTATCAGGACCTCCTTCAGCAAAGAGATGCTGCTCTATAGTAAAAAAGCCTCTAGAAGGAACACTTCCTCCTTCCATATTCTTTCCATATGACACCTTGATGTCCAAATTGGCCAAGTTAAATCACAACAAATCAAACATTTTCCTTCTCTCTTTAACTGCCCCCTGGCCTGGGAGATTCTACCAGAAATACACAAAGTCTTTTTGGAGAACCCATCCCAATTCACAAGACCGCATGAGCACAGATCTGCCTCTGTAAAGATGTACAAGGAGAAAAAAATCACTAGGATGAGAAATGCTTCAGCAGTTCAAGAGAATCAATCTGAGGAATGAGAAATAACTATCCTTTGAAATGATGTTTCTACAAGATAGAAGGTAGGATGTTAGAAAATCTTTTATTTTCAGCAAGGCAGAAGACATTGCTAGAGGAAGACAGGCTCAAAGAGGGAAATTATGACATCAGGAAGGATAATTGCATGGAAAGGGAAAACATGATTGCAAAATTCTAAAAAGCAATAGAAGCAGCCAAGACTCAACGGGAATACTGAAGACAAGTGGAACAATGGAATAGAAAACATAGAGTTTTATTTTTTTAACATAACTCATAGACAAAAGGGTGGCAGCATGAGATTAATAAGGAAAAAATGAGACATGGAGGAACTATTGATTCATTAGTTTATCAACACAGTTAACAAATATTTTTTGATCACCCACTATTTGAAGGCACTGTTGCAAGCACAGGTGATAGAATGATGAGCAATACAATGTTCTTGCCTCACAGGGGTTAAATTATAGTGAGTGGTACTGATAACAATCACCTAGCAAATAAATGTATAATGAAAGGTTGGGTAGTGTCAAATGCTATGAAAAACAACCAAAGCAAGGTAGGGTATAGAGCATGATAATGGGGTTGCCAGAGAGGTCCTCTTTGAGGTGAGATTTGAGCAGATAATGCAAAAATATAAGAGGGTGAACAATGTAAAGAGCATTGCAGGCAGAGTTTAGCAAGTTCAAAGACCATGAGCAAGGATGAGTATGTGTGTATTCAAGTAGATATAGTGGAATGACCAAGGGTAGAATGCTAGAAAAGGAAGTCAGAGAGTTAGTCAATAGCAGATAATTTAGGTTCTAGAAGATCACAGAAGGAGTTTGGATTTATCACAAGAGTAAGGTGAAGCCACTGGAGGGTTTTAATAAAGCAGGTAAGTAACTCAGCTTATATTTTAAAGAGATAATGTTTGAAATAAGAAAATATACATGTATCTGCTTTAGCTTCTTTTTCAAAAAGAGAAGTGAAAGTATAAATCAGAGCTAAAGAAATTGCTTACCTATGGCAACTGAGTGGAAGGAAACAGGGTAGAAAAAGGGAAGGAAGTAACATGTCCCCGTGAGGTTTTTACATGTTCATAAATGAAAACAAAGGAGCCAAGCTATAGTCCAGTAAACAACATAAGTGTTCTTGAAAAGGGGGCCTGGGAGAAATGATCTAAGTAACTCTTGAACATGTATTTTGAACACATGCTTTGAATTTAAAAACAAAATCATGACAAATTTCTGACTCTTCTTAATAGATCTGTGCCCAGAAGTAATGAAAATGTCTGTGTCTTGGCTTTGTAAGCTTTCCACTCCCATTCATTCAATCCACAGGGTTATTGCTCAGAGCTATTGGTGTACACCTGTAAGCTAGTCCCTTGAAGCTTAATTTGAACGATGATACAGCAGTGATATCATGGACTTCAGAAGACTACAGATAAGGTTTTAAATTTCAAATTTGCTCTTTGTTAGCTCTTGGCATTGGGCAGATCACTTAATCTCTTTGACTGTGTTTTTCCCCATCAGTAAAGTGAACAATAACAAAATCTAATTGACTGGAATATAGTGAAAATTAAATGACATAATTAGGCAAAGAGTGCCGAGCATGCACTCTCTATCCTAAAAGAAAAGCAAGCAAGCCTCCATCTTCTTAGAACGGTTAGGATAGCCAATGTTAAACTATGAATGACTACATTCTATACACATGATTGAAGGCTAAACTCAAGAACCAAGTAGCAGGAATTAAGTTTGAAATATAATCTAATATCAATAGTCAATTAATATAGGATTTATTGGGGGGATTTCATGTAAGTTAGAGAAGTTACCTCCTTGGTGATGATGAAACCTCTGTAATCCATAATTAAATATAATAAGTGTTGAATATTTCCTTCACTTAAGACTGAAAAGCCAATTATATGGACTTCAGTAGCTTTTGGTCTTGACACAAAAATAAAGAAAAGTAACAATAAGAAAATACATATCCTTAATCATCTTTAGCTTCACTCACATCTTGGATTTTCCAACATTGGAGTAAATGTGAATATAGAATGAAGCAGTGTTTTTTCTTACTGATCCTAGTTATTAGGATGCTTTAAGATTGACTCTATTTTTGCTATTGAATAGTTGCTTATAAAAACTAAATTTTATTCTGTCTTTTCCTAAATTTAATGTAAGCTCTATTAATAATACTCCTTGTAACATTATAAAGAAAATGAAAAAAATGCACATTTAAGCATGATTTGAGAAATGCAATGACATTATGAGCTACAAGGCAATAGCTTTAAAAATTACTATTCATTTCAAAACAATATCACATAATTATTTCCCTGCCCTGTCAACAGTCTTATGTTAATATTTTAGACTCAGATGAAGAGTCCAAAATATATTTGGAATATATATTCCAGCATATTTGGAATTTTTGCATGAAAATTAGGCATTTTAAATCAGTGGGGAATGGAAGAATAATAAAATGCATGCTGTTAGGATATTGACTATTTAGAAGAAAATAAAGTTTGAATACTAATCATCATATATAAAAATGAAATCTAGATGGACTAAAAATTCAAACAATATTTGGAAGAAAACATACAGAAATGTCTTAATAATATTGAAGTAGAAGAGTATCTTTGAGGTGATGCACAAACCCAGAAGGCATATAGATATAACATGATAGACTTTACTATATAGACATTATCAATTTTGTATAGTGAAAGATGCCATAAATGACAAGCAATGAAAGATAGGAAAACAATATAAAAAAACTTCAACAAAGCAATATGGGTGTGAACAACTGAATAGAAAAGTGGGGAAATAATACAGACAATCCACAGAAAATCAGTAGAAATAGACAATAAACACATAAAATGATGTCCAGGCTTACTGACAAGGAAGGAACCCAACAAGCCTCACTAGATGAATGGAAATGGTACACTCAAGAGCGCAGCTGGATTGGCTGGAGAAGCATTTTGTCCTTACATCAGAAACAGGCAGCTACACCTTTGGAGGAAATATTATCTTCAACTCCAATGCCTTCATGAAGCAACAGTGCTGGCCCAATGGGGTCTTTGACTTACAGGTGTTCTTCTAAATTTCTAGGCCTGATTGACTGATAGCTCAGCTAAATTAAAACTTAGGACTTCCCTGGTGGTGCAGTGGTTAAGAATCCACCTGCCAATGCAGGGGACATGGGTTCGAGCCCTGGTCCGGGAAGATTCCACATGCCGTGGAGCAACTAAGCCCGTGCACCACAACTACTTAGCCTGTGTGTCACAACTACTGAAGCCTGCGTGCCTAGAGCCCATGCTCCGCAACAAGAGAAGCCACCGCAACGAGAAGCACGCGCATTGTGAAGCATGCACACTGCAATGAAGACTTGCCCCCACTCGTCACAACCAGAGAAAGCCTACACGCAGCAATGAAGACCCAAAGCAGCCAAAAATAAATTAATTAATTAAATTAAAAAAAAAACTTAATCGTGTTCATTGAGTCGCTACTGGTATTCAGTCTTAGTGCTAGATATTTGTAAACAAAGGATGTGGTTACTCAGTGTTCAGAACTCAAGGTAGTCTTAATAGCCCTGGCCAATACTATCCTTGATGAATCTTTTCACATTTTTACTAATTCTTGGGTTGTTGCCAATATCCCAGGTATCTGGTCTACCACTTGGAAGACCTCAGACTGGTGGATTAAAGGCACCCTTTTTTTTGAGCCATGAACTGTGGAAACAAATCTCAGCTGGCAGTCAGTTACTCATGTAGATGTCTATGGTAAGGGCCCATTCTCTAATGAGACCAACTGGAATCAAGCTGCTGATCAGATGGCCACCATCACTACCTAAATTTATCATTAGACTGGACATGGCAATACCTCCACTTTCATAGACTGTTCATAAAGAATTGTTTGTTTCTGATCTAGAAGTTATTACTTTATGCCAAACTTGTGACTCTTGCCAAAAGTTGACCCATCTGACTCACAAGTGGAATGACACATTGCAGGAGTCATTGCCTCTACCTTCTGGCAAATTGACTACATGGAATCTTTGATCCCTATCTTAAGGATATCTGTGGTACTTCGTGACTGTCACCACTTTTTCTGGTCGTAGGGTTGCTGTTCCAGTCCAATCAGTAAAATCTGGCCACCGAACTATGACTCTAAAATCTAAATTGTGCCGTGTTCCACTTTCCAAACCATCTACAGTTTGACAATGGTTTGCCTTTTGTCCTAAAGGCCACTGAAAAATAGGCTGATTATCATGGTATTTGATGTACATTCGTGGCCCTTATCATCTTCAGGCTGCTGGCATCATTGAGAGGTAGAATGCATTTTAAAAAACAATCATCTAAAAATTATTTCTGACTCTATCGACCTTGTCTCTTCCTGGTGAAACAGTGTGATCACTGAATGTGGCCATCTCAGAATGGGTTGATCTCCTCTTGCCTTCCTCCTGGGTAATGATCACAGGAAAGGGGAGGTGAAATATATAAAACTATTTTGAAAATTCAGGATTCTTCCCTGACTATTCCTGGGCATGATGTGTGTCTTTCTCCTACCAGTAACCTCAAGTAGGCCTGACTGGTACACCCTCTGGGTGGCAGCCTGGCCAAAAGGGAAGCTAGGAGATTGAAACATAATTCTGTTTCAGTCACCTGGATTCTAGCAACATGGATCATGTGCAGGCATCCTTCAGGGCACTCTACATCACTTCTGGAGAATATGGGGCAAGGAAATGAAGCGCTTGTTGATGTTCACATACTGTTTGCTACACTGTGAGTAACAAAGCCCTTTATCTCTGAACTTGGAGTCTCGTGTCTCCTACCAGCATCCATGGAAAAGTAACAGACTAATATAATAGCTTGTAAGAAAAGTAAAATCAAATCCTAGACTGGCACACACGAGTCTGATGCTCACTAAAAGTTGAAAAGCACTGAATTTGGTTGTGAAACAAAAGAGATTAAATATCCCCTGAAAACACAAACTATGCCTATTTTTTTTGATCACTCCAACGCACCTGGTTTGTTTTACAAAGTTTGTGCTGCTTAAATGTCAATTAACTGAATTATACAGGAAGCCATTATTTTAAAAGGAATACGTGCATTACAGTGTAGGATTGCAGGTACACACATACTTTTTGATTCATTCAATATAAAATATATGCATATCCAAGAGAAATATCTTCCTGTTCTATAAGCCATTATAACTACAGTTGGTACAATGTTAGTTTTAGTTTTCATTATCAGGGAGTTGTTAAATTATATTTAATGATAACATTGGATTCAAGAAAAAATTTCCCATATTAGTTTAAAAATTAGCCCTTAGATATCACATCTTCATTTTTTGTATATCATAAAACCATTTTATTAAATAGTGAGCTTTACTGAAAGATTTCTAGTTAAATTAAAAGAACTAAGGAAATGGATTTTCATAGCAAACTGTCAACTCAAGGATAGCTTTATCTGAACTTCTTATATTCTACTTTTCATTTTTAACTTTTTTTTTCCCTGGCTGGTTCTGTGTTAATCCAGTGAGACTCAAAAATGTCAACTCACCATTTATCTCCAAAAGAGAAAATATCCTTTCCTAATACTGCAATGAATGCCATCACTAAAGATGAAATTTCATCATAAGTGTCTACAAAAAGAGACAAAAAGATCATAATAAAAATTGTAGGTCTTTTTTGTGTGATAAGGTAACATTTGAGAATGTTCATTGGTGCTGTCTTTGGCTGACAAAAGTAATTAATTCCAGCATGCATCTACCTAGTAGAATACAAAAGTTACTTGAAAGTGTGTGTGTGTGTGTGTGCGCGCGCGCGCGCGCACGTGCATGAAATGAATTTAAGCTTCCTGTGTAGAAAATGTGAGTCAGAGTAAAGCAATGGATTTCCTTTGCTTCTTTAATCCTCAACCACAGTAACATTTTCTAAATTGCAGGTCTCTATATTTTTAGGCTACCATAATCACTACAGTGTTAAATCCAGAGTTTTGCACACACACTTACATTTCACCTTCCAAATTAAGTTTGAATTAAGTTTTGAATAAATTTTGAATTAAATTTCATCAGTTTTGACTGATGAAAATATAATCAAAGTTATATGAGCTAGACCATATTGTATGTATTTTATGGGAAGCCTTTATACTTCTAATACAACTCTAGTTTAAGCGATAGGGAATATTTCATTTCATAGGGATATCCCATGCATAATTTTCACAATATGCTGCTTTATCTGATGTTATCTCAATTCATTTTTTCCCCAGTGAAATCTAATATCAGAACCTTGAACTAAGGCAGGGAGACAGTCCAATGTAATAAAAAGTTATCTAAACTCTTTTGTTACAACTGTACTTCTCCCAGTGCTCCCATTTAGTCACCAGTTGTAACACGCTTGTTGTAAACTTCAGGGTTTTTTTAAGTCTTGGTTTGAAAGTACCAGGAAGTTCAAATCTCATGAGTTAATTTCATATCCTGCCATAGTAAATGGAATCCTGTATTGAATCTCTTACATACAAGAAAGGTCAGTTTCACTGTAACTATCATTTCTGCATTGAAACAAGACATTGCTTAGCTACTGGCGCATGTGGTTTTTCACTTACAGACTTCCCTAGAATAGTTTTTTGAGTCTTAAAGTTGAGTTCTCTTTAGTATGAATTGTGATCCAGGAACAAGAGATCTAGGTAGGTGACTCTTTTAATCAAGAGTCAGAGAGCTCTGAGGAATGAATTCAGCCTCTGTTACCTCAGAGCTGTGTGGTCTACAGCAAATTACTCAGTATCTTTGATCTTGAGAGTTTCCCCATTTACTGAATGAGGATTTAAGGTCATTGTGAGAATTATAGGAGATAAATTACCTGACAAATAGTAAGCACTAAATAAATGACTGCTATCATTATGTGTCATTCCCACTTTAGTTTCTTCTATTCACTCCAACCAACACACTCTTATTCCCTTGGTACCTAAAGAAATCTTACCTCTCTTATAAGGTGTACCTCAAATTCAACTTTTCTTTTGAAACTTCTCAAAATGTCCTGAGGTGGAGGTGATTTCTCTACCACCCGAACCTCTTCAATACCTCTTGTAGGTAAAAGTAAAGTGAAAAGGAATCATTATCTTCTTTAAAGTTCTCTGTCACACTGTTATTTTCCTAATTACATACTTGGTTGTTAAAATCCACACATTAACCATAGGAGCACTGAGAGCAGTACATAGCACTGAGAGCAGAGATTCATGTAAGATTTATTTAATATGTGTTAAGACAATGGATATGTGAGTGAGTGTATGAAACCTGGGTCTCCTTTTTTTAAATTTATTATTTATTAAAAAATTTTTTTTTTTTTGCTGCGTTGTGTTCGTTGCTGTGTGTGGGCTTTCTCTAGTTGTTGCAAGCAGGGGTTACTCTTCATTGCAATTTAATATATTTATTTTAAAAAAAAGATTACATCTAGTAGAAAGGAATCCAAGTTGCAAAGGAAGAATGAAAACTGTCACTGTTTGCAGATGACATGATACTATACACAGAAAATCTTAAAGATGCCACCAGAAAACTTCTAGAGCTTATCAATAAATTCAGTAAAGTTGCAGGATACAAAATTAATATATAGAAATCTGTTGCATTTCTGTATACTAACAATGAACTATCAGAAATAGAAATTAAAGGAACAATTCCATTTACTGTAAGAGGGAAGAACAAATCTGACTCCATATTGGATGTTTCTTTTACTTTAACCTTTGTATTTTAGTGCTTTTGCTACAAGTTAGTCACTAAAGGGATGCTGCCTATAGCTTGAAGTATACATAATGGCCTATTTCCGGGAACCCTGCCTCCTATGCCTGAGCTTAAACTAAAATACCTTTGTTTAGCTCACAGGAAACATCCTGACCAGGCCCACCTATGCATGGCTGCAGGAAAGAAGAAATTAACATCCACCCCCTCCAGAGTCTGGCTGGAACTAGGAAATATTTGCAACATCTTATTGCCTTTTTTTTTTTAACTTTATCTCCTCACTTCCCCCTCTTTGCTCTATGAAAGAAACTAGCATACAAACCCAGGCAAGATGGTTTTTTGGAACACTAGTCTGCCATCTTCTCTGCTGGCTTTCTGAATAAAGTTGCTATTCCTTGCCCAACAACTTGTCTCTTGATTTGGTTGGCCTGTCATGTGACGAGCAGTACGAGCTTGGGACTCAGTAAGATTACCAGTGCATCAAAATGAATGAAATGCCTAGGATTAAATCTACCTAAGGAGGTGAAAGATCTGTACTCAGAAAACTATAAGACACTGATGAAAGAAATTGAAGATGACACAAACTGTTGGTGGGAATGTAAATTGGTGCAGCCAGTGTGAAAAACAGTATGGAGGATTCTCAAAAAACTAAAAATGGAACTACCATATGACCCAGCAATTCCACTCCTGGGTATATATCCAAAACAAACAAAAAAATGAAAACACTAATTTGAAAAGATACATACACTCCAATGTTCATAGCAGCATTATTTACAATTACCAAGATATGGAAGCAGACTAAGTGACCATTAACAGATGGGTGAATAAAGAAGATGTGGTATATATATACAATGGAATACTACTCAGCCATAAAAAATGAAGTTTTGCCACCTGCAACAACATGGATGGATTTGGAGAGTATTATGCTAAGTGAAATGAGACAGAAAAAAAATACTGTATGATATCACTTATATGCGGAATTTTAAAAAGAAAACTAGTGAATATAACAAAAAGGAAACAGACTCACAGATATAGAAAACAAACTAGTGGTTACCAGTGGGGAAAGGGAAGTGGTGGGGGCAATATAGGGATAGGGGATTAAGGCATACAAACTATTAGGTATAAAATAAGCTACAAGGATATATTATATGGCATGGGGAATATAGCCAATATTTTATAATAACTATAAATGAAGTATAACCTTTAAAAATTGTGAATCCCTATGTTGTACACCTGTAATTTATATAATATTGTACATCAACTGTATCTCAATTAAGAAAAATTACATTCCTGGTGAAGGTTGAAACTGCAGTTAGGTATTAAATCTAGGTTTGGTATCATGGGCTTTAGCATAAGCAATGCCATTTTGGGCCTGTGTTGTTGTTGTTTTAACAGATACAATATTTTAAAATAAAATTAGCAGGAGTGAAAATATATTTCCTTTTTCACTCCAGAGTATCTCCTATTCAAGAGCACCATTCAAAGCACATAGAAACCATATAAAAGACTTATTAATTAATGGATTGGTTTGCTCTTTTCAGCCCCAGATGAACACACAAAGAAATCATTTATTTTTAACCTTAGTCTCAAGCATTAGTATCAGACATTTTCCATTTATTTCCTTAAATATATAAAACTGTCATCAAAATTGTGATAAAATACTTATTTCCCTTTGTTTCTTTCCCAGGAACACTTCTTTCACTTCCATGTCCCTTATCTTTAGTTGGGGGAGGGGTGGTCAGGGAGGAAGAGGTCATGAAGGTTTCCTCAAAGACTAATGAAACATGAAGGATGAAAAAATGTTTCCTGGACAGAGGAGGAGGTGAATGAAGACTTATAGGAGTCTTTGGGGGAGAGCTTGATTTTGTGTTGAGAACCTGAGAGATGATGTAACCAAACTGGCAAGAGAGAAAACTCTAGCCTCAAGGGTTTAATTTATCCTTGTGAACATTTGAAGAAGAATATCTTTTCACAGAAAATTTCCCAAGCACATCTTTCAAAAATTGTGTTGAATTATTTCCATTTCCAAGGAAACTTCTGGAAGAATTTCATCTTAACAGGTATTGCATCAGTGTTTTTCAAAGACCCAAGACTGTGTGGATGGCATTTGGAATTAAGCAATGCTGCCCTCTAGAGGACTCTAAGGTGCATCTGACTCGTAACCGTCAGGAAAGAACTGGGACAGAGAAAAAGGTGCTCTCCCACATCTTCTTATGTGCTTAGGCCCTTAAAAATGTAGTTTGGGAAAGAAACTGACCATGGGCATAGCATTGGTTTTCATAAGGTATAGCACTATGGATGGACGTGTGTGTCCAAAGGGATCCAAACTTGGGTGAAAAGCAATTAACCCTTAAGACATGTGCCTCCCCTTTAATAGCCTGCCTCTAACACCCCCATTACCACCACTCCAGGGACTCCTTGAGGTCACACTGAGAAGACAACTCTTTAAATCAATCCTTTTCTCAGATCTCTTTGCTTTTCATAAGTCATTGGTAAAGACTGCCCTCATCAAATGTTTTTTTTTTCTGTCTCGGGATAACTTTACAAAACTCAGGATATTTGTATTTTCTGTTCTGATTCAAATGCTCTTATCTTGGGTCTTGGCATGGCAGACTTCTACACCATGTCCTCAAAGAAGTCTTCCCTAAACATTCTGGATAAAATAACCACCACTACCCGCTGACCTAGACATTTCTCTTTGATTCCTATGATCCTTTTTTATTTTATTCTTAACATGAGCTCATATTAGTTTATGTGTTTATTGTCTGAATATAGCAACATATTTAGTCCCATGAAGGCAGAAAAATTCTGTATATTTCTATAACCAAGGGCCTAGGACAGAATGTGGTATGTTTTGGGCTAGTACTGTCCAATAGCATTTTCTGCAATGATGAAATGTCCTATATTTACACAGTTTAGTAGGACAGCCACCTGACATATGTGCCTACTGAGCCCTTCAAATGTGGTTAGTGAGACCGAGGAGCTGAATTTCAATTGTATTCTGTTTTGATTAATTTAAATTTACTCATATGCACTTAGCAGCTACAGTATCAGACAGTGTAGTACTGGCTTTCAAAACAATTTGCTTAATGGATTAGTTAATAATTAGCAAAAATACTGTGCATATATTTCCTATACGTCTTTACCTCTGTTATCAGTATTCTTTCATAACTGTATTTGTTTATCTCTATATATTTTGTCAATCTTTAACTTGCCTGCAGAAGAAATAAGGATTTCCTAAGAAGTTGACTCCCCCAAATCAGTTTTTCCCTTTCACTTCTGCCCACCCTCCATATTTATGGAATTTATTCAAGGAATTTCTAAAAATTAGTGGTGCTACCTCCATAATTTTTAAATTTCTAAAAATTAGTGGTGCTACCTCCATAATTTTTACCCTGGAGAATAAAAACAGGACAAAAATTTTAATTATCTTTTTTGCATCAAGTAGTACCATATGGAGGAACACTAAGGACTGCCTGTGGCAAAAGATCAATGTTTCAGAATAAAACAAGAAAAAGAATTAGTATATAAGAAGTCTGTATTCTTTATTTTTCGTGATTTCATTAAAACTTTAGTTCTATAATCTATGATCCTGATCTTTCATATATGTTTGCTTTGAAAACAAGGCTTTTCACAGGTAGTCTCACTGTCAGGTGAGTATTTGTAAAAGCTTTACAGATTTGTTTCCTAGAGTAAGCCAGTTTTCATGAATGCCAAATGGTAAGGTTATAACTTGAGGCTGCATTTAGAAAGGACAGAGATTAATTCTATACCAGAGGAGAAGAGATTGAAAAATCCTGTCTCGAGAGAGGTAGAGGCTACCTGTAATACATATATCCTAATTTGCTTTCTCTGTGTTGAAGTCCAAGAATGGAATGGCATGTTAGGATGAGGAACCATTGCCCTTATCCCTATGTGGAACTCCCAAAAGAGCTCAACTTGTAAAGTATCTCTTTACCAAAAGCTGCAGTTCAGCAAAGGTGAGCAAAAAGAGGGGCTTTAGATCCTGTGACCTAAAGAATTGTGTTGAAAAAAGCCTTTAGGTTGATTTATGTTTCAAGAAATCTGAATGCTTGCCTCACTGTTTTTAAAGAGACCAATTAATTTATTGAGTGTGTCAACAAGAAGTTATATTAGTAACATTTTACTAAAATATACTGTGAAAAGTACACGGCTTTCATTCTTGGTCAGATAGAGATGGATGTGAAAGATTTTCATTGCCTGGTAATAAGAAGAAATATAAGTCAAAATAAAAATCATACTGTTCTATGGGGATAGTGAAAAGTGATAAATGCAAAGAAACCCTGATAAACCAAATTCTCAAAGGGAAGCAAGCTGTCACAGAAGAGCACACTGCCTAGGAGCAGCTTCTGTGCATGACGGTGGATGCACATGACAGGTGGATGCCCTATCTGTGAGAGCTGGAATTGACATGTATAGAGATATTTCAGGAACAAGGAAAAATCATCCAGGCCTTTAGATTATAAAGTGGGATAATGAAATAAATTGAAATCTAGAAAAGCTCTAAATACATAAATAAATTGCTCAAAAATTGCTAGCAGCCATAATTAACTAGGACCACACTTGCCTTCCCACCATAAACAACTAGAAACTGAAAAAAAAAATGCAAATATTATTTTCAGACACTGAACAGTTGAAAGTGATCCATAAAGAAGATAAATAAATGAAATAAGCCCTGCAATGGACAGTTTCCTGCCTGGTGGAACTTTTCAGATGGTGGTGCAAAGATGAAGACCCCTATAGATCATAAAAGTCCTGCTTAATTGAGAGGACAAAGCTTGGAGATGAGGGAGGTACAGGCAGCCAGGATTTGTGGGGCTGAGTACCAGAAAGGAGATAGCAGTGAAAAAAGTTTTATAAATCTTCATAGAAGTTTCCTAGAGTTTGTTGCTAAGTAATAAGCCAAATGTGTGCAGTGAAAAATGTGGCAAGGAATTGTAAGAAGAGTAATCCTCAAAGCTAACACAGGTCTGAGAATGTTTGAACTGTGGCTATCAAAAGTCAAGAAACCTTGTTAAATAACCAGGACATTCAGTACACACTCTAGAAGGATAATGCCTTCAGAGGAGAGCTAAGCTAGATGTAGAAAAAATGCTATCCTATAACTGTCCTAACAATGCTTAGCAATAAGCTTTGAAGAACACCAAGCTAATCTCCAAATTTAACTGCTTTCCAGAAAAAAAAACTACAACAGTCTTAAGAGGAAGACACCAAAATTCATCCCTCAGAAATATCCAGCATCCAACCCCAAATTAATAGATACGTGCAATGCAGAAAAACTGAGACATTTACCATGAGAAAAATCAGTGTATAGAAACAGATACAGAAGTGACAGTTGATGAGGTTAATACAAAGGCCTTAACATGTGTTATAACTATGCTCAAAGATGTAAAGTAAAACATGAAAATAATGAGAGAAGAAATGGAAGATACACATTTCTAAAGATGAAAAGCACATATCTGTATTTAAAAATTGAATAGAATAAACATCTGGTTATGTAATGCAGGGGGAAAATCAGTGAGCATTATGTTATTGTAAAAGATATTATAAAAAATAAAGCATAGTTCTGTATATGCTGAAGAAATATACATAACCTAAGGGACATATTGGACAAAGCCAAACTGTTTAATATCATTGTAACTGGATTACCAAAAAGGGAAGAATCAGAAAAACAATTTGAAATAATAATTTCTAAATTTCATGAAAATTAAACCCACACACTCAGGAAGATTAATAAACCAAAATCAGTATAAATTCAAGGAAAACCACACAGGGCATACTGTAATTAAATTACTAGAAACCATTGAAGAGAAAAATTTTAAAACAGAGGAAAAACATATATTATGTATAGGTGAACAAAGAAAAGAAGAATCATAGACTTCGCGTAAGAAATTATACAAGATAGAAGACAAAGGAGCAACATTTTAAAAGATAAAATCAATCTTTATACCTCAGAATTCTTAACTCAGAAAAAATATTAAGCTAAAATATTTAACCAGTCGTTAAAGACTAGATATGGGTAAGCATGAGAATTTGCAGCCACTTGAAGGCTTCTCTCAATGTAGTTCATCAAATTCTCATGAACAAGATGGAAGGCAGAATGGTGGAATGGGTAAAGCCACCCTTAAGTGTAGGCCCAAGGAGGGTAGCAGGAAAGGCACAAAGTTCCACTGTACAATACTCTTAAGGGAAGCAAATTCTGTTACCCACAGGGATACACTGAAAACCCATTTTGGCTGGGGGAAATTAAAAGAAAAAATGTCTTTACTACTGAACTTCAAACAGAAACCATCCTAGGCTTTGACCATTAAAGGTGTGCTGTAAGAGGCAGCATCACTGAACAAGTCCCATCCCCAATACCCAGAGAAACAAAGCTTGCATAAAATAGGATAATTATGACAACAGAGGATACATACAACTTCCTACCAGACTAACATGCATTAAGTAATAAGTAATAGTGGTTTACCACTGGGGAATGGACAACAGTGTGAAGAAAATCCTTTGAGGCAGAGGCTTAGAGGAAACACGTAAAGCTGAGGGTGGAACAGGAATATTGAGAAAAACACTCAGTCTAGCCCTACATTAAGTATAAGGTAATGTTAGAGGACTCTGAAGCTTGTAGTACACTGTGGATAATGATATCAGTAACAAACTTCAAACAAAAGTAAACAATAAAACCCAAGCCCAGCTAAACTCCTAACTAGATTAACTCAACCCAGCATACTTAAGGCATAGCAGAAAGGGAAGCATGCCAATTTCTGGCAAAAATATTTACCTCAGTTTCATATTTTCTAAAAATTATAAAACATAAAAACAAAGAGACAAGTTACTATCAAGGGACAAAAAAGAAACACTATTAAGGGTCAAAATAATTAACAGAATCAAGTTCAGACAGGGAATTTAAAATGACTATAATGAATAAGTTAAAAGTTCTAGTGGAAAAGGTGAACAACATGCTTGAACAGATGGGAGATTTTAGCAGAGATATAAATGAAATGAAAATGCTAGAAAACATATAGTGACATAGTTGAAGAAAGCCTTTGGTAGGCTTAGCAGTATATATGGCATACCTAAGAAATGGATCAGTGGGCTTCACATGATCAGTAAGAATTACACACACTATAACACAAAAGAATACATTAGCAGAAAAAATGGAATCGAACATTTTGTGGGATATTATAAAACAATATAACGTGTAATTGGAATTCCAGGAGCTAATTGAAAGAGAATGGAGAAGTAACATTTGAAGAGATAATGGCTGAGAATTTTCCAAAAATAATAAAATTCACATATCCAAAAAGCTCAGAGACCTCAGAAGGATAAATACTAAAAATAGAACAAAACAATCAAGAAACCCCCACATAAACATATTACATTCAAACTGCTGACAATCATAGGTAAAGAGTAAATCTTGAAGGCAGCCAGAAAAAAAGACAATTTGCATCCAAAAGGACAAATATAAGATATACAGAAGACTTATCAGAAATGTAAGCCAAAAGACAACGTAGTAGCATCTTTAAAGTGTTGAAAGAAAAACAGTCAACCAAGAACTCTCTACTTTGCAAGTATATCCTCTAAAAATAAAGGAAGATTAAAGACTTTTTAGGAAGCACAAAACCTTCTTACCCCATTCTCAATTCTTGACAAAATCATTTGATAAATGATTTATGGTGTGATATCTGGCAAAATCAACAAATTTTATGTCGGTTGGTAGACTTTCAGCTGGTAGAGGCTTTTGGACACAACGTTGATAGAAACAGTAAGCCTGAAACTATGGACCTTCTTTCTTTACCAGAGCCAAAGAACCTGGTGATTTCTAACCATCACCTCGACAGAAGTTATTTCATCTGTGAACAGAATACTGAATTCCAGGACAAGAATACTTAAACATGATCCAATGTGAAATAATATATAGATGTCCATAAATGAAATATTTTCCCTAAGTGCTATTAATGGTGGACCATTTTAAATGATGAAATATGGAAGTAATAATAACTGTATATAAATAATAGTTTGCTACCCTATGGTTCTTTGGGTCTTTTAGAGAAAAAAATAACCCTCACACCATAAATTTAGCATAATTTTGCACCACAAAATAATTTTCAAAGAAATATAAATTGCAAAATTTTTTTCTCCTTTTGAGGGAATGAGAACTAGGTGAACTCCCCAGAGCCTATCTATATGCATCTCAAATAGGGAGTTGAGAATTTGCAGTTTCAACTAAAGCTGGCCACATATTTCTAGCAGCTACTTAGGAGCAACTGAAGATCCAGGGAAACAGAAAAAATTAAAATTGCATTATATGCAGAAAGCAATTTCATGGTTGAAAGGTCAAGGGCAGAGACTTTCTAAGGTTTTGACAAAGGTTAAACCAAGGTTAGAAGACTTATACAAGATAAGGGTAAAAAAGAGAAGCAGCTTTTAGTTGGCCAGACCAAAATTTTCTGCTGAGTGAATCAACCTTTTCCAGACCATCAGCATATGGTCAAAACCACTTACAAATCTATGTTTACTTTTACTCTATCCTGATATGCTTCACTGAAGAGAGACTGGATTTGAGCTAGTAATTATCCTGTAATTATTCAAGACCAATAATTATGAGTGCTTACTGATCAAAAGGAGATTCACCCCATTCCTCTCTCAAAGGTGAGATTTTATTTGTTTTATTTTAGGTTCCATTTGTTGAACAAAATAGCTAAACACAGGTTAGAGAGTGAGATTACTTACTCTCAGTGGTTTCATTAATAAACAAGTTATTTCAAATCCATTTTAGTTTAAAATATATATATATATATATATATCAGCTTTTGGAATTTATAGTACATATTGTAAAATATTTGCATATTAATGGGTAGATGTGGGAAGGATAAAGGTTTTAGTTGGGGCTATTTTAGATTAGTTAAGTCAGAGAACATTTCTCTCAGAAGGTGACATTTAAGTAGAAACAAGGATAAAATAAAGAATGAGCCACAAAAAGAGTTGGGAAAAGATATTTCCTGACAGAGGAAAAAGCAAATTAAAAAGTCTGAATGGGAGAGGGATGGATTGGGAGTTTGCGATTAGCATATGCAAACTATTATATATAGAATGGATAAACAACAAGGTCCTACTGTATAGCACAGGGAACTGTATTCAATATCCTGTGATAAACCATAATGGAAAAGAATATAAAAAAGAATGTGTATACATATGTATAACTGAATCACTTTGCTGTACAGCAGAAATTAACACAACATTGTAAATCAACTATACTTCAATAAAATAAATTTTTAAAAAAGGCCCTGAACCTACAGTGGAGTTGGGAGGCTCAAGGAACAATAAGAAGCAATATGGCTGGAGAAGAGTAAGTGAGGGTGATGACTTTGCAGAGGAAGCCATGTGCTAGGGAAGTGTGGACCTTGAAAGACATGATGAAGACTTGAATTTTAAGTGTGATGGCAAACCAATGGACGGTTTTACGATGGACTGATATGATCTAATTTACATTAAACAAATAAACAAAATCAAAATACCCCATGAAACCTCTCTCTGGCTAATGCCGTGAAAAAAAACTGTGGGCACAAGTGGAAATAGCCAAAGCACCTATCCAAAATTATCACCCCTCCAAAGTCCAAAGATCAAAGAGGAATATATAGATGGACATTGAGACTGGGAGAAATACATCCTTAATTAAGGGAAGAGCTGAGCAAGAGTAGAGCAATAGGATTAGGCAACTTGTGATTGGTGAAAGGCTGGGGGTTAATATGATTATAAATTCATACAGAGAAATTGGGAGCTGAGATTGTTAAAGTAGATTGGAGCCAGGCACTGATCTGGAGTTTGTGATTTATTCCTTTAGCAATGGAATGGACCAATTTTTTAAATTAATAATTTAGATTTTATTTAATGAGAAAATCTATATATTTACCAACTTTTTCAAAATTTTCCCATTCAGTAGAGTACTCTGCTAGAAATTGGAAATACAGAGATAAATAAGACAAATTCAATTTCTCTGAAATTTCATAGTTTGTCACTTTGGTTAGAATAAAGTAGCTTCCTATAAGCAAGTGATGTCACCTTTTCTAATGCCTCAGAAGGTAGAACTTGCCCTCAGTTTTGTGGCTATTCTGGCTTCACTTTAAAACCACCAATTTTCCATTTCCAAAGAGTTCAGCATCAATACCCAAAGTGACATAGACTCTTACCCTTCTCTCAGTGTTGACTCAATCCTTCTTATTTGTTATCTTGCAAGTTACCAACAGATCCTGGCCTCATGTGACAGTGGGGAAAATTAATTTATATTCTAATCCCAATTCAAGTTAATATCGAATCTCCTTATGCACGGTCCTCTAGTTATTTCTGAGGGCCCTCCAAGGAGCTGTCCTATGACTACTCAGGAATAAGTTCTTCAATTTTCCACTTCAGCTTCTTCAGTAATTCATTAGCATTCACGTTGATAATAATACATCGATAGAGAACCACTCTGCAGGGTGCAGTCAGCCTCTGCAGGGTGATCACCCCATATTAAAGCTCTTGGAAGGTCACCCTTACTATTCTCTCCAATGTCACCCCATCCTTAACATGCAACAAGCCTTTCTCATAATTCACCACTATACAACTCTGATGATGACAACCATTTTACTAATATTTTAGTGAAAGATGTGAGGACAAGAATACAGAAATACAGCACCAAAAGTAATGTAAAACTAGCTCCTAAATATGCCTGTTCTCAGGGTCTGCAGGTCCATGGCCATCCTCAGCATCTGTTTTCCCTGTCTAACTTGTGGA
Source organism: Orcinus orca (assembly GCF_937001465.1). NCBI lineage: Eukaryota > Metazoa > Chordata > Mammalia > Artiodactyla > Delphinidae > Orcinus > Orcinus orca. The sequence goes on along the minus strand of NC_064569.1, from coordinate 47,133,216 downwards.
AAGATGCCAACTCTTGCTCAAAACACACATGCGCATGAGCGCGCGCGCACACACACATACACTTATAAATTTGAGAAACTACTGGGAGAATTCTATGTATATCTATGACTCCAAATTGAAAATCAAATTGCTATGCGTTATAGAGAGGTCCCTATTTTAAACCCATATCTCAGATTTTTGTCTCCAACAAAGCCCTTCCTAGAATGCTTCTAAATGCCTCACCATTTAGAGAAAATTCCATATTATCTCCCAAAAAGATGTGGAACCATCCTTCAGTCACCACGGCCTCATCAATTGGAACATAATAATCCAAGAGTGACATTTCTAAATAACTCATCTAAATAATACTATATGCAAATTCTTTTTTAAAATTAGTCAAATTCTGATTCACAGCCTGTCTTGTGTGGCACGAAGCTCACACCTGTAGAATTTTTTTTTTTGCAGTATCAGCTTCGTCCACAAATACTTGAAAACCAATACATATAAGACTTCAAGTAAGATCAGTTTACAGTTCAGTGAACACTAAATTCTTACAAGACCAAGAAACATTTCTTCCAAATGGGCAAAAGTTTTGCAGACATACTAAAAATTACACAGGGCATTGTGCTTTACCTGCAAGAATAGTGCTGTTCTTAAGATAAACATTTACATTCTGATATTGGTTTTGTTTTCTAAAAACATGGGGAAGTGTTTATATAAATAAAAGGTACATTCAAAGGTACCTTCCCTAATACGAAAGTATGATATTCTTGAAAAGTCACTGAAAATTTTTTATATCCAGAAAAAAATATGGCTTCTTTTTCCTTATACACATCAAGACTTCCTAAACTCAAGATCTCTTTTTTGTCCAGGGAATCCTACTAGACAAGTCCAGTGGCTCCAGCAGTCACATAGAAGATGCCTGCTCATCATTCACTTGTCTGAGCAAATTTCATCTCATGTATATTGTCTCCCTCACTGGAATGCCAGCTCCCTGACAGCAAAGGCTCTTTTGACCTCCGTGCCTCTAGACTAGTCCTTAGAGGAGTGCCTGGTATATAGGAGGTATGCTTGGCACATGGAAAACTCAATGCTCACTGAATTGCTGCATTCTGAAGAGAGAGATTTTCCAAAAATAACTAGTAAGTAAATAGTGATTATACTCTGAAGTTTATGCCTCATACTATGTTTATATTTAGTTTTCATTGCCACCATTTCCTTTCTCATTTTTTAATTGAATAGACAGCTTCCCCCATAATGAAAGAACTAAAGAAAAAAAAACCTACATTAACAAATTGCCCATTTGTTCTTTTCCTACAACGATGCCCAACTCAGGAGCTACTTCAATTTCTTCTTCCTGTATCTGGTCAGAAAAAAAGAACTTTCTCATTGTGTGTTTTCTCATAGTACTTAATAATGCTGTGCTTCTATTATACCATTTGCCACAGTATAATTACTTGTTAATGTGTTTTTCACATATTCCAGAAAAGAAAGCATTTCTTTAAAAGATTTCCTTTTTCAAGAAATCCCCAGCACCTTGTAGTTGATCAAAAGCATATTCTGAGATATTACTGAAATTCAAAATAATATTCTTACATAATGTCTTTTAACAAGTCACAATAATTTAAAAAATATAGTAATTTGGAATTACCAAGTAGTTACCAGTCTTGGTTAAATTCCTCTTACAGTCTTACTTTGGAAAAACAAAAACTGATGGTTTGTTTTAACCTGTTGTATTATCTGTTCTTACTATATAACTTTGTCAATGTCATCCACTTTTCATTGGTTGTTTTGGTCATCTTAGTGGATTACTCTTTCCATTTAATAGTTTATAGCATATTATTTTTCTGGGAGTACTCAATAAGATGCATGACTCATTTTTTTCCTGCTTTCAAAAAATGTATTTTCCTATTAAAATTCTCAAACAAATAATTTTGCATATTCAAAACCCTGGTTAGCAGTTAATATTTTGGTTTTACTCAAGTCTTTCAGTTAATGTAAAAGTAATTATGACATTCCTTGGGACTGGACTTTGTAGGTATAAGAATTACATTTCTATCTTCTCAAATTCCATGCTCATAAGCTAAGCTATCTAACATAATAATACATAGCACAAAAAAATATATAGGGGTTTTTAAGATGTCAAAACCCCTACATGCCATCAACACCTGCTCTTTGCTAGATGTTTCACTATTTCTGTTTACCCCAACAAACTCTTATATCTAGTTTGTTTTCATGCTCTCCATTACCAGTCATTTCTTTTGGTTCATTTGTATTTAGATCTTCAACTATTGATTGGAGAGCTACTACTGTAGATGTAAACCTGAACAGAATGATTTCTACTTTTAAATAGCTCATATGTGAAAATAATTACAATACTATTTAATCCAAACCATAAGAATTTAGTTTACCCCTGAACAACGTCGGGTTTAGGGGGACTGACACCCTGTGCAATCAGAGAATCAGCATGCGCTTCCTTCATTTCAGTGGCCAGGCGTCCACGGATTCAACCAACTGCTGGTCGTGTAGTACTGTAGCATTTGCTATTGAAAATAATCTGCATATAAGTGGAACTGCACAGTTCAAACCTGTGTTGTTCAGGAGTCTACTGTATTTCTTCTGTCTGCAGGGTTCAGAGATCTGTCACAAGCATCTATTGAATGTTAAATGTGTTCTCCAGATAGATGTGTTAGCTTGCAAAGGAATGGTCATTTTCCTTAAAAGAGATCGAAAATTATGCAAGTCAGAGTAGTTGTAGATCTTGTAGGGGAGGAAACTTTTCCCTTCTTCCCTTCTAGGTTCTTTGGCTGTTCTAATAATTAAATTGACATAAGGCAGACTAATAGGAGAAAAGCAAATTTAATTTCACATGTGCGGGATCCCATAAAAATATGAGACTCAAAGAAGTGAACAAAACAGGCAGCTTTTATACCATTAGGCAAGGAAACAATACATCTGTGAAGAACTGACAAGACAAAGGGGTTCAGGCTTGGGGTGGCAAACTGGTGAAGAAGTAACAAGGCTTATTTATACAGCCTTCTTGGTCCCAAATTCTCTGTCTCTGGTGATAAGGATGCCTTCTACCCTTCTGGTAGAGGGAGGGTAAATTTCGTATGGGGGATTTATTTTCTGCCTTCAGGGGGGCAAAGGAAGTCACGGTGTCACTCATATCAGTTGTTTAAGTAACTTTAATTTAAAAAATTAATATGCTCAAGTAGCATATTTGGGGGTGGCATATTCTGCTCCCCTTCAATATCAAGAGATCTTTCATAAATGCAAATCTGAACATGGTGTATCTCTGAAAAAAATTTATCAATGGCTTCTTTTATCCATTAATTAACCCCCTTGGCTTGCTTAATAAACCCTTAACCATCTGACTTGATAGTTCACCAGTCCTGTTTCTAATGGTTTCCTGCACTGCGCCACCCTTAACATACTTTGGTCACACAAAACTGTTTACATAATGACTATACTCTTATAATTTTGTATTTGCATAAGCTGTTTCCTGTGCCCCAAATCCCCTTTCTGATTTTGTTTACCTTTGCTTTCCAACCCATCCAACTTGTCAGAGTAGAGTTTGGGAACCCTATCCTCTGTGCTCCCAGTTGCATCTGATGTCTCTCTCTCTCTCCCGCTCTCTGTGTGTGTGTATATATATATATATATATATATATATATATATATATGTATGTGTGTGTTTGTGTGTGTGTATATATATATATATATACACAAATATGTATAAAATAATCATTTCTTCCCTGTCTTACTTCTTAATGACCAAACATCTTATTCATTTCTGTGTCTCTAATAAGAAGTGTATGTTATAAAGGTTCAAGAAGTGATTGTAAAGTAGACAAATTTATATATCAGTGTGTCAAAATGTTTATATACATATAACATGTGATATTATATAGATAAAATATATACTATCTGGATTTCAGAAAATATATGAATATTAAACTGGATTTTTCAAAATTTCCTTGGATATTAAATGTGATACAGCAATAATATTTTCAACACTTCCTCCTTCTGTCCATGTCTGGTGTTTATTCGTTTGTTTTCCTGTTATTAGCAAGATAAGATTAAAGATTTCCTTTTACTTTTTGCCATTTTCTCTATATGATTTTCTATCCATGTCACCACACTGTGTCAGCTCTATGATTGGTGTTTCATTAGCAATGTCCCTTGAAAATAATTGTTGTCATTGGCCCCAAAGGTACACACTGAAATTAGACCACATCAATAGATTCTAGAACATAGACAGCTTTAGAATTAGGCTCTGCCTATTTATCTTTAACAGATTGAAAATTAATTGAGAGTAAAAGGGAAAAATCAGTTTTCTCCTCTATGTCCTACAGGAGATATTGGGAATCTAAATGTTAATTCTGGCTTTGTGTTAACAAGGAAACCTCTACTTCCTTTGATTGTATCTTTCTTACACAAAAAGTAATTTTTTTTTCTTGATTTACATCAACTTTAAAGTATGTTTGCCTCTGGTAACTTGTAAATTAAAGAGCTTTTATTGTATTCTGGTATCATCACTTACTCAATGTGTCTCTTGTTTGAACATTTAAATTTTAGTTAGATTTTATATATTCTCAGTTACATTCAGTGTAGTAGTTTTGCCATAACACCAGTTGAAAAAAGTTAGAAAATGCCTGACCATATGGTCCCTTGATGCACAACACTTAATACAAAACTCAAAGTAAACATTTCAAAAGTATTTTTGGAATCATTACCAAATGTTGATGCTACATAATAAAGGCTATATGGCAACACTCCAAATTTTAAGCATTCTTAAATTGAGGAGCATTTTCATAATAACGGGGAAAAAATGCTTGTAGAAAGGGGACACACTTAGGCACTAGATTTCACTGAGTCAGCTCAAATCAGGTGAGACCACTTTAAATTAAAGATGTCATGTCCTTAAGCCTCAAGGTCATAAAATATGATTTTAGAAATAGTAATATGAATATCTTTTAATTATCAATCTTCATTGAAACCATTTTGGTTGTGACAGAAAGGTTTTATTCTTGAACTTATGTTTGTACTAGATTATACATTGTATCAATGGTTCCTAGTTACCTAAATTTTACCTGTAATTTTAATTGGTAAGTTAATTTTCTTCTTTAGTGTTTGAATTATATTGAATAGCTAATACACTGTACATAGAAAGCATACCACCAAAAAGTAATGCACCTTAAATTGTATAGGCAGAATCACATGGAATTTTCTCAACTTTGATTATATCCAGAGATCTCCAAGATGTATGCAGTTTTGCACATTTTTTGGCCAGCTTTTTTGAGTTATAATTTATATACAATAAAATCTAATATTTGTAACAGTACAATTACAGGAATTTTGACAAATATATACAGTCATGAAACCTCCACTGCAATCATGTTGTAGAATACTTTGGAGACACTTTTATCACCCTAAAAAGTTCCTTAATGTGCATTTGCAACAAATTCTCTCCCTGCCACTCCAGCCTTTGACAACCATTGATCTATGTTGTCATTAGAGTTTTCCTTTTCTAGGATTTCATGTAAATAGAATTTAAAATATACATAATATAGTCTTTTATGTTTGGTTTCTTCCACTTGGCCTATTGCTTTTGAGATTCATCTATATTGCACATATCAACAGTTCTTTTTTATGGCTGAGTAGTATTTCATTATATGAATATAACACAATTTTTCTATGTATTAACTATCTGATATAAATCTGAACATGTTTCCACTTTATGGCTTTTTTGAATAAAGCTGATATGAACATTCCAGTAAAATGATTGCTTTAAACATATGTTTCCATTTCTCTTGGGTAAACAGGCAGAGTTGGATTGCCAAGTCATATGGTAAGTGTATGTTTAACTTTATATGTACAGCTAAATTGTTTCCAAAGTGGCTGTACCATTTTGTATTTTCACTGGAATATATGAATATTCTAGTTGCTCCATATCTTCACCAATACTTTCCAATTTATTATAAATCCAATATAATCTTAATCAAAATCTGAACAGACTTTTTTTTTAAGAATTGAAAGCTTATTCTAAAATTTATATGAAAATGTAAAGAATCAGAACAGCTAAAACAAATTTGAAAACATAAATAAGATTCGGGGGACATAAACTACACGATTTCAAGAGTTATGGAGCTTTAGTAAGGCATTTTGGTATTAATGTAAAGATAGACTAATAAATCAGTGGAACTGTATAGGAAATAAAGAAATAGACCCACAAATATATGGTCACCTGATTTTTGGCAAATGTTACAAGCCAATGCAATGGAGGAAAAATAAATTTTTCAACAAATGCTTCTGGAACTTATAGGTAGTCATAGGCAAAAACAAGTGAATCTCAGTCCTGATATCATACCATGTAAAAAAACATTACTCACAAGGTATTATAGACCTAAATATAAGACCTAAAACTCTAAAATCTTGAATAAAACAGGAGAAAATCATTAAGGACCTTGGCTAAGGTAAAGATTTCTTAAATATGACTGCAAAAGCAAAAACTATATTTAAAAAAATCAATAATGAGACTTCATTAAATTTTATAAAAAGTAAAAATTCAGTCCACCAACTGGGAGAAAATATTTGTAAAACATATATCTGATGAAGGCGGTGTATAAGGAATATACAAATAACCCTTGACACTCAGTGAAGATAAATGACTAAGTTTTAAAATGGGTAAAGTATTTAAATATACATGCCACCAGAGAAGATATATGTTTGGCAAAGAAGCACATTAACATAAATTCAACATTATTGATTATCAGAGAAATGAACATTAAAATCACAAAGAGATAGTACGTAGTCAATAGAATGGGTAAAATTAAAGGCTGACCATACCAAGAGCTGGTGAGGATTTGGGGCAACTGGAAGTTCTCATACCCTGCTGGCAGGAATGAAAAGTAGAACACCACTTTGGAAAAACAATAGTTTGGTAGTTTCTTAAATAGTTAAGCATACACCTACTCTATGACTCAGCCATATCTCTCAAGGAATTTACCCAAGAGAAATGAAAGCAATCATTTACAAAGAGACTTGTACACAACATTTCCTAGTGGTTTTATTTGTAATAGTCAAAAACTGTAAACAACACAGATGTCCAACAACAGGTGAGTGCATAAAAAATTGCGGTATAGTCAGACAATGAGATATTACTCGACAATAAAATAAGAATGAACTTTTGTTACAATTGAAACATCACTGACTATTCCCCAAATGATTATTCTGTATAAAAGAAGTCAGACAAAAAAGGGTCCATTCTAGGAATACATTTGTATAAAATTCTAGAAAAAAAACCACTATAGTGACAGAAAGCAAATTAGTGACTACCTGGGGGTGGGGCTGGGGAGGGGCAGGAAGGAGGGATTTCCAATGGGTGTAAGGAAACTTTGGGGATTAACAGATATATTCATTGTCCTGATTGTGTTGATATCCGAATTTATCAAAATAGCTCTTTAAATATATGCAGTTTATTGTATGTCAATTATACCTCAATGAAAATGTAAAAACAGTTTTTAATCAGTGTTTTTAGACAATTTGTCTTAACTTCTACTTATATGAGAGAGTATATTGTAATAATATGCACTGTTTAAAACTCTCTTAAATTCAATAGAGATTCTGTAATTTCCTCCTAGGGATTTTGTTTTTTTGTTGTTTATTTGTTTTGCCTTTTTTGCTTTGCTTTGTTTTAAAGAATGGGACACAGGTGGTTAGATTAAATGTCTCCTTTCTGTTATTCATTTTAAATTTTATAATTGTGATTAACTAATTGGGCAACGAATTTTCATGACTTTGAACTCCCTTGGGTATGTGGACATGAGTTTAAACCGAATTAATAAAACACTTCAATGCATTGGTTATTTGACTTGGTCTGCTCATTTACTTGATTTTGTACTTGGATAGAAGTCTTCCAAAGAGCAAATCTGAGTCTTCTTGTACATCTAGAATTGGTGAGAACAAGAAGACAGAACACATCACCTCTCTTACCAGACGGCAGACTATTCATTTGGCATCTTGCCTGGAAAGTTGCAAACTCATTTTCATGCACATATGGCCCATAGCAGTAAGCATTCGTCTTTGCCAAGACTCATTTCTCTATGGCATTTCCAAACCATGGGTATGCTATAAACCTTTTCGATGTAATGAATTGTATTTTTTTGTGTGTGTGCTTAATATTTTCAGATTGTACAATGCTTTCTCCACCATAAAAGTAACCGTGGGAATACAGCAAATAGAACATCAGTACAAATTCTACAAGTGTGCTTTTCCTACTGAGGTGCATTTTATTTAGGAAATCAGGTTTGGAGATATCTAGCCTTAATGAGAGGTAGTGGTAGAATTAATAAATCTCCCAATATTCCCTGAAGCAGCTGCTCTCCTTTGAAATAATGAGCATATGGTTTCATCATATTTTATTGATTTGGTCCCCTTCAGCTAAAGAAATATTTCAGTGGAATGCAAACAACTTTCACAACTTCCGCATATTTCTCAAGCCCTATATTCTTGGCAAAACAGAAAGCTGATGAGCATACAAATGAAAAGCCAAAGAGTATTTAGATTTTTTTTAACCACAGATGAGACAAAAGCAAAGATGGGACCCACAAAATATCTTTATTTCTGAGATGCTTACTTAAATATTGATTAGATTTTTCAAATGAAGCAGGATGGGCTAAAATAAGTTAGTGGTATGCAGAGGACTTATAGATTCAGGAGTTGTCAGGGTTTGAGCCAGTGATGTACATACACTAAGAAGGCAGAAGGCAACCATAACTTTCTAGCAAAGTGTGACCAGAGTTGATTCAAGTAAATAGTATCAAAATCATGTAGGACTCATGGACAAAATTATGTAAGGCTAAGGTTCGATTACATGCATACGAGTAGGAGTCCATTAGAAACTATACACAAGTCCAGAAAAGATGGAAAGAGGTTACATATAAGATGTAAAAAGAAAGAATGTTCTAATCACCTCAAGATTGGGTGGGAAGCTGCACAGTGAGTGGAAAAAGGATTAGGTCAATGTCTGAGGCAACAGACAGACAGATAATATCCAAAGAAGGTGAACTGAGATGTTTAAGAGTCACTAAAAAAAAAAAAAAAAAAAAAAATCTGTGTTTTAACCGGAGTCTTACCCATCACCCTATCAACGGTCTCTTTTTAGGAGAGCTTATCCTTGTAGAATTATATAATTTTATGGAACACAGTTATTCTTTCAGTTAGAATTTCTCTCATTCTGCTGTCATAGGGCATGCTATGTCTTCAGAAGGGAGTCTGGCTCGTGAGCTTTAACAGTTAGACTGTTGATTTAAAATGTAGATTACTGGACCCCACTCTCAGAGAACAGATATAGTAGACATGGGGTTGGGCTAAGATCTACATTTAAATAAACTTTCCCCAAAGCCCTGGACTGAGAATTCTTCCTGCTGCATGTGGTCCTTGAGGCTCAGAGTTCTGTAGGGGGCTATCTATGACTCCCATCTTGATTAATTACCAAAAAAGAGCTATTTCCATGCACGTTATGCCAGAAGAAGCAAGAGAAATAGTAGAAATATATTTTAATGTAGGGCTAAAAGAGGGACCTGCTACGTTTAGTGTGTTCTTCAGCCATAGCCTTCAGTGAGTCACAGTTAATCAGGTGTCTTTGCTGCAAGACTTTTTGAGGTCTTTCTTTGGCATGCCAAGCTAGCCTGTGAATCTCCAAGAGGAATGATTGCAGGCTAGCATTTCTGAAACAATTTGACCACAGGAGACCCTTTAGGAAGAGGGATCTTGATTAATATTCTTCCAGAGCTAATATTCAATAGAATATAGTATGGAAAACACTAGTTTACTGACAAACCACTACACTTTTCTATAAATATATAGCAATAGTTAAGAAGAGATTGCTCAAGCAAGCATGACTGAACATGATTGCTAATTTACAGCAGGAGCTGGACTCAGGAAGTTGTCAAGTTCAAACAGACCAGAGAATGGCTAGTGAAACCTCAAGTAAGATTTCTAAACCATAGTACTGGATGCTACCATATTAGGGAAAGACAAAAAATTGTTTATAAAATTAAAATATGTAAATGGCTCTTAAAACTCTACATCAAAAAACCCGAACAGGACTTCCCTGGTGGCACAGTGGTTAAGAATCCGCCTGCCAATGTAGGGGACACAGGTTCAAGCCCTGGTCCAGGAAGATCCTACATGCTGCAGAGCAACTAAGCCCGCGTGCCACAACTACTGAAGCCCATGCACCTAGAGCCCGTGCTCCGCAACAAGAGAAGCCACCGCAATGAGAAACCCGCACACCGCAACGAAGAGTAGCCCCCAATCGCAGCAACTAGAGAAAAGCCCGCACACAGCAACAAAGACCCAACACAGCCAAAAAAAACAAACACACCCAAACAAATCCGTTAAAACAGGGTAGAAGACCTGAATAGACATTTTTCTGAAAAAGACACAGGCACATGAAAAGATGCTCAACATTACTAATCATCAGGGAAATGCAAATCAAAACCACAATGAGATACCACCTCACACATGTCAGAATGTCTATCATCAAAAAGACCACAAATAACAAATGTTGGCAAGGATGTGGAGAAAAGGGAAACCTTGTACACTGTTGTGGGAATGTAAATTGGGGCAGGCACTGTGGAAAACAGTATGGAGGTTCCTCAAAAAACTACAAATGGAAATACCATATGATCCATCAATTCCACTCCTGGGTATATATTTGAAGAAAACAAAAACATGAATTCGAAAAGATATATGCACCCCAATATCATAGCAGCATTGTTTATAATAGCCAAGATATGCAAGCAACCTAAGTGTCCATCAGCAGATGAATAAAGAAGGTGTAGTATATATACAATGGAATACTACTCAGCCATAAAAAGAATGAAGTTTTGCCATTTGCAACAAGGATGGACTTGGAAGGTATTATGCTTAGTGAAATAGGTCAGAGAAAGACAAATTCTGTATGATATCACTTATATGTGGAATCTAAAAAATAAAACTAGTGAATATAACAAAAAAGAAACAGACTCACAGATACAAAGGATAAACCATGGTTACCAGTGGGGAGGAGCAAGACAGGGGTAGGGGATTAAGCAGTATAAACTACTATGTATAAAATAAATAAGCTACAAGGATATTTTGTATAGCATAGGGAATGTAGCCAGTATTTTATAATAACAATAAATGGAGTATGACCTTTAAAAATTGTGAATCACTATGTTGTACACCTGAAACTTACGTAATATTGTAAATCAACTATACCTCAATAAAAAAATAGTTCTACTATTAACCAATTATGATTCTCACAATATCTTAATTGCCTTGGTTCATTTGTCGTCACTATACCTCACAAAATTAACTGATTACCAATAATGTAAGATAAATCAATTATGATACTAACCTGAAAGGAAAGATATTGGACAATGAACTGTAACAGATATAATAAATCACGCTTCTGTTTTTCCATGTTACAGTGAAAAGAGGTCACATACATCATGTGAGGGCCTTGAATTAATAATGACTCTAACTGAAAGGTATGGCCAAGGTTTAGTAAAATTCCCCTACAACACAAAATGTCATCTTCATTTCCTGTATTTGTACAGGTTGTTTAAACAGGTCATATCCTCTCCTCCACAGTTCATGGAAGAATTCTGTTTTCTATTAGGTTAGAAAAAAGTCTCTGATTTCACCTCATGGTTGTTTGGCATTAACAGATCATCCAGATCATGACCCAGATGTTCTGATCTTAAACACTTTAGATCATTGCCACCACAGTTGAGAATAGCTACTGCTTTCATTGGCTTTTCAATCTGAGAACTCCATGAGGTCAACATTATTTTCCATTTTTCAAGTGAGGAAACTGGCAGAGAGAAACTTGCTCTAGTGTCACAATCAAAGCAAGTTTCTTGCAAAATTAAACTTTGAACCTGAAGCATCTGAGACACTGGTTTACCAATGACTGAGTAAAACACAGTGCATTCCTTATGTTCTAAAAATCCTTGCTGCTTTTTAAAACAAAATATTGTAAACAAGGATCCACACTATTTTTGTCAAACAATAAGTTTAGCTTGTATTTATGAGTCTGCAGATGGCACTAGAAATTACAGTAAATAAGCAAATAGATGAGTATCTAAATATAGATAATTTGGGAACATAAAGCAACTTTTCAGATTATGAAATGCTAATTATTTACATTCTATTATACACATGACTATCATTTTTCTCACAAGGGCTCCAAATTTTATTTCTTGAAGAATTAGAACAAAAAGTACATTCACAAAACATATTATTTAGGGAGAAAAAAGGAAAAAAATCAAGACCAGAATGTAGTGAGTATGCTGTCTGTACTAATTTGTGATTGAGTTTACTCATTTAACATTAAACCAAATAAATCTCATTATAAAAGGTCTTAAAACATCTTGGGTTTTCAGGTCTTATAATCACCAAGAAAATCAAGAATTATTTACTTAAATCTTTCTATAACGTGTGTAACACAGGTTTTGTCAAATTTCAGTGAAGCAGCTCAAGATTATAAGCAGAGGATGATTTCTCTCAGTGATTAAATGGCAGTAAAACGGGTAAAGGTATTACTTCTGATTTGGAATGTAATTTTCATATTATTATTTTATATATGTCATATATACATATATACACATACAGACATATATACATATATGTTTGTAACATTCTGGTCCAGATATTGTACTTAACCAAGATATTTCATTTCTACAGATTACTATTCTCATAAATGTGGAGAATAAATAATCTCATGTAACTTTATAAAACTAATTCTGAAATCATTCATCTTACTTTTCTCTTTATAAATTAATATAAACTATTTGGGTCCTGAGAGCATCTGGTTTAATGTGTATACATACTTAGGCAGTTAGTTGCCATCCAAAGCAGATGCAGCAGTGACCATGAAATGAAAAAAAAGAAGTAAAAGCCAATTTGCCATGTTAATACTTGCAAAAGACTGAAAAATTATTCCCTATATTTAAAAAAAATCAACTATTTAAAATATGCACATGATAAGGAAGAAGTAGTTGAAACAACAGGTTGAAACACCTAAAAAATGGAATATCTGTTTGTTATCTACAGCATATCAAAAATCAAATATGATTTGCAATATTTTGATACATCTCTTGCGGGCAGAAAAAAAGTTCATCCCTGGCTGTGCATCTTATTTTGATTTAAAAGGGTTTGTAAAGTAAACCTACTTGCGAACAAAATTGTGAAGAAAGTACTTTGTTTATAAAGTATTTTGATATATAATTTCTGAATCTCACTCTAAAGTCTTGTGCCCTACAATACCCAGAACTCATGCACAGCCCAGTGTTCTCCACAGTGCAGTCCCACCAAGGGACAATCCCACGTGTGAAGATGCAGTCTTTCTAAATTACATCTTTTGACCCAAGTCTTTTCATATACCAAACTCACATGATCACTGAACACCGTTGCAAAAGGAAACAGCTTTGATGAACAAATTTATAGGAATGTGTGAGTGATTTCTAGCCTATATTTTAAGTTTTTTGGAAATTATTTAGTAGAAAAATCAAAATGGTAACCCAAATGATTGACTCTGTAATGGTGGAAATTCAGAACTGCAAAAAGTCAGTAAAGAGGTGTTCAGGGAACGAGAGCCTTTCCTTGGATCCTTCAAATCCTATCCTAACAGAAAAGGTGACTGCAATAATTAGAGGCAACACAATATTAAAGAGCATGAGCTTTGGAATCAGACACGTTCACATTTGAATCCAGGACACTCATTACTTGTTAGCTGGAGACTTTGGACAGGTTTCCTAATCTCTCCAAGTCTTACTTGTCTCATTGGGAAAATAAAACCTAGAAAATCCACTTGTGTTGCTTGTTATGAAGATTAGAGATAATATACGTAAAATATCTAGCATACAAGAGAAAATTAACATGATAGATATTATATATACACAATGAATAAAAGGTCAGTATTTGAAAGAGGCTTTAAATAATATATGTTTGGGGATTATTCATGGCTCTAGAAACATGCTTAAAGAGACATTTAAAATAGTCTCGCCATATGGTTTATTGTTTTTTCTACTCAAAGTAAAAATGCCAAATGATGCTGTAAACAGGATTAGCAAGCATTGGAATCAAGCGAAATTGGAAGAAGGAAACTTGGCAATCAAGTGCCTTAAAAATTTGAACCACATAGTAAAGAATCTGGAATAATGATGGGTTTGCATCTTAAAAAAACAGAATTTGATCAAATTTAGATCTTATGTACATTTTGTCATGATATGCTATTCTGTATTATTATCAATAACTCCAGTTTCAGTAGAAATAATGCTTGTATCTTTAAAAGAGGAAAGAATATCTTAATTGATACCTAAATTGTTTTATTAAAGTTGATTCAGATATTTAAATAATAATGGACATTTGTATATTCCATTCTATTTTATGAAGTGTTTGCATAAACTTATTTAATCCTCTCAGTTTATGAAGATTCATCAGCTGAGCTAATAAATGTTCATGTAGCTGCTATAGGCAGGATTCTCTTTTTAAAGTAACTGTAGGCAAATGTGAAATAGACAGCTAGTGGGAAACAGCCGCATAGCACAGGGATATCAGCTCAGTGCTTTGTGACCACCTAGAGGGCTGGGATAGGGAGGGTGGGAGGGAGACGCAAGAGGGAGGAGATATGGGGATATATGTATATGTATAGCTGATTCACTTTGTTATAGAGAAGAAACTAACACACCATTGTAAAGCAATTATATTCCAATAAAGATGTTAAAAAAAAATAAAGAGGAAATCTGGACACACATGGAGACACCAGGGATACGCACACAGAGGAATGACCACATGAGGACACAGTGAGGAGACCATCTGCGAGCCAAGGAGAGAGGCATCAGGAGAAACCAGTCCTACCAACACTTCAATCTTGGACTTCTAACCTCCAGAGCTGTGAGAAAATACATTTCTGTTGTTTAAGCCACCCAGTCTGTGGTATTTTGTTATGGCAGCCCTAGGAAACGAAAATACCAACCCAGAGCCTGGTACTACACCTGGCGGATCCCAGCAGAGCCTCAGCCAACCCACAGACCCACAAAAGATAAAGATAAATGCTCAAAGTTATAAGCCAAAAAAAATAAATAACTGTAGAGACCAAATCCATCCTGCCCACATCCCAGTTTTCATCAGTCAACATCTGGACTATAGGTTGTTACCTCCTCGCCGCTGACATGTTCCCCTTGCACATGCACCTTTCCAGCACTAAACTCTGGTACTTCACTGACCCGCCCCAGGCCTCCCAAACCACTACTCAAACTGTGACCTATATTTCCTTAAGGTGCTCCCTAACTCTTGACTTAAGTGAAATTGGTTTGACCCCGACACTCCATTTTCTCTTGCGTTTTCTCAAGCTGCTGAAGTTCTTATTCCTCAGTAATCTTGGGGCTGAGACATATGATCTCTGCCCCTCCTCCCATCACTAATGCCTCTGCCAAAACTTTATTTCTCTATCTTCTTAAAGAAAAGGAAGTCTCTTTGAGATGTGTTATATTCATCTACAGCACCCTCTTTCCTTCCTTGTTCTTAGCAACCTTCATGTCACCCCCTTTCATTTGTTAGCAATTTCACAGCTTGGCTTACACAATTCCTCTGTATCCCTATATACCTCATTTCTAGCCATTGCCCTGGTGACTTAAATGTCCCCTTGAACGGTTTGTTTGATCCAATGGCCTCCAAGGGATTCAAATCATTCACCTTCAATGACAGCCCCCTCCTCTATTTGAGCTACTCTCACCATCACACCTTGGTTCTTGTCAACATGCGTAACAACTATAAAATGAATAATCAAACATTTCACTCTGAATACCACCTACACTCTTTTCAACGTGCTTATTTGCTTTTGTTCTTCAACAAAAAAGAGACCACCTATTGTGGTGGTCCCTTCTCTCCTTTCCTACTTAGATTTCATGGTACATCATCTCAGCAACCCTCTTGCAAAACGAAACTCATTTTCCTTCATTTTCAATTGAACACACCTGCCCAAACCCCTACCTTTAATGAACCTATCTGTCTTCTCTAAGCCTGCACAGATTATTCTAAAACCACTGGAAAATATCTCATTAGACAATATATGAATTCTACTGTGTAAACTGGAATGCAACAATCTCAAATGGGCCCTCAGCATTGCCACATTTCTCTGATTCTCTGATAACTCACTTTTGCATTCTCCACAATTACCTCAAACGCTCTCTACTTGTTTTCCAAACATTGGACCACAGTTATCCTGCTTACTCTTAGCAAGTGACCTTGACTTCTATTTTATTTTTCTAATTTATTTTTTATTTTTATTTTTTTAATTTTTTTGCGGTACGCGGGCCTCCCACTGTTGTGGCCTCTCCCGTTGCGGAGCACAGGCTCCGGACGCACAGGCTCAGCGGCCATGGCTCACGGGCCCAGCCGCTCCACGGCATGTGGGATCTTCCCGGACCGGGGCGCGAACCCGTGTCCCCTGCACCGGCAGGCGGACTCTCAACCACTGTGCCACCAGGGAAGCCCTTGACTTCTATTTTAAAGTAAAAAATAAAAACTTTCGGCTACTGCCCCACGGTTGTCCTCTTGAAAACCAAACTTTCAGGAGACATCGTTTACCTCTTCTCATTCCTCTTACGCACTGCTCCTGTCTGGCTTACTTTCTCCTCTTTGCTCCACAGCAACTCCTTCTAAGGATTTCAATGACTGCCGTGTCACTACATGCAGCTGACATTCCTCAGTCCTTATTTTGACGCCCGTGAACTCCTCTTTCTTGAAACACTTGTGCCTCAGTTTCTGTGACATAATACTCTTCTGGATTTTCTCCTTAATTCTATGTACTTTATTAGATCCTATGCTTTTTTCTCCCCTATTAATGTTGGAAGATGGACTTTCTCCAGGTTTCTTCCCAGACCCTCATGCCCTCATTCTTCTTCACACTGCCTCCCTCACACCAAAAGCAAATAATTATCTTCTATATGCAGAGGACTCAAAACTCAATATGTTAGCTCCAGAGAGCATTTATGATAGTTTCTCTGTCATATATTATATACATATATATACAAATTTATATATATTCATAGAAATGTATATATATAAATATACATATATAGAATCCACATATGTGTGGATTCCCTGACCTACTGATTCACAGCCTTTATCCGAACATTCTAGGACAGTGTATGCTATTTTTTTCTTCACTTATAATTTATGAGAGGGAAACCAAGATGGAGTCAGTATTGCTAAAAGAGCTCTCTAAAACAGAGCCAGGAGGCTAATGAGGAAGTGTGACATATGCACGTCTCAGCCTGGATGGAATCTGAATTTTGACCACTTATTGTCTTACTGTAGGCATCCAGAACGTCTGCCCAGTGTTCCAGGAACTCAAGATACTTATTGGATGCTTACTCTAAAATAACTCATGATAGCCTATCCCTTAAGAACAAATATTTCCGTTTTTTTGTCTGAGTCAGTCATAATTCTTGCCAGACAACTTCAACAATATTGTGGCTTTTGCCTTTATAAGCCCCTGACTCTTTCTCATCCCTGGAACACCCTTTCGGTTTTACCCAAATCCGTATCTCCCAAATTGCAATTCCTAAGACCCCAAATAATCTTTTCTTATTTGCAGCCTTCTTTTACCCCATATCTTGGATAAACCTATTTCAGACTCCCTGGATTTCACAAGCAGGCTCACAGAATGTAACTTCGGTTGCTCTCTGGCAATTTCCTTCTTATTTTTACCTACTATGGTTCAGTCTTCCTAACATATACCTCTGGAGACTGCCATGTGAGCTCACCTAGGACAAGGAGCATGTAAAGCAAAAATATTTTAATAATAAAATCTTATTAATTAGTGCTGTTGAAACAATACTTACTATGGTAAGAAGTAAAAGATAAGGAGGTTAGAGTTGCAAAAAAGTTAATATACAGGAACCTCAATTAAATAGAGTCAGGAGGCCCAATGGGGAGCTCTCACACCCTGTGACATTAACAGAGCCCAAAAGGGAAGAAGAAAGACTCCTTTTTCTTTCCTGGCAAGGATTCAACCAATGAAAAGCCATGGACTCCGTTTACTATAACGCTCCCAGCTTCCTTTTCTTCTCTATAAAAGTGTTCTCCTTCCCTTGCTGAGCAGGAACTTGCACATGGCTCACCATGGTTGCAGACCCCAAATTGCAATTCTCTGCTGATCTTCAATAAATCCATCTTTGTTGGAGAAATATCTGGCAGTCTATTTGTTCTAGGTCAACAGAGTCAAACCGTAGCGAGGCTTGACAAGGAGAAACAAGAGAGAAGACTATGAGCCAAGGAAAAACAAAAGAAAGAACAAGTGCCTATTGCATCTTATTGTATTTTAGACAGAAACTGTCATATAACGCAACCTGGTTTTTTGTTTCTGTTTTTTATTAATGACTCTCCCTTTAACCACTATACACTTAGCAGAATGGAAAAACCCAGGACACTGACAACACCAAGTGCTGGCAAGGACGCGGAGCAACAGAAACTCTCATTCATTGCTAGTGAGAATGCAAAATGGTAAAACCTCTTTGGAAGACAGTTTGGCAGTTTCTTTCAAAACTGAACACACTCTTACCATGTGATGTAGTAATCATGCTCCCTGATGTTTAACCAAATGAGTTGAATACTTGTGTTTAGGGAAAAACCTGCACACAGATGTTTACAGCAGCTTTGTTCATAATTGCCAAACTTGGAAGCAACCAAGATGTCCTTCAGTAGGTGAATGAATAAATAAAGGGTGGTATATCCAGGCTATGGAATATTATTCAGCACTTAAAAGAAACAGGCTATCAAGCCATGAAAAGACTTGGAGAAGCCTTAAATGCACATTCCTAAGTGAAGGAAGCTAATCTGAAAAGCCTACATACTGTGTTATTCCAACTATATGGCATTCTGGAAAAGGCTAAACTATGGAGTTAGTAAAAAGATCAGTGGTTGCCAGGGACTAAGGTGAGGGCAGGGATGAACAGGCAAAACAGAGGATTTTTAGGGCAGTGAAAATATTCTGTATGGTACTATAATGACAGGCACATGTGATTATACATTTGTCCAAACCCATAAAATATACAAAAGCAAGAGTGAACCCTAATGGATATTAAGTTAACTATTAACACATTGTGATGTGTCAGTGTAAGTTCATCAATTGTAAGAAATGTACCACTCTACATATATACAATGGAATACTACTCCACCATAAAAAAGAATGAAATAATGCCATTTCCAGCAACATGGATGCAACTAGAGATTATCATACTAAGTAAGTCAGAAAAAGAAAAATACCATATAATATCATTTATATGTGGAAGCTAAAATATGGCACAAATGAACCTATCTATGAAACAGAAACAGACTCACAGACATAGAGAACAGACCTGTGTTGCCAAGGGGGAGGGAAGGACTGCAAGTTTGGGGTTAGCAGATGCAAACTATTACATATAGAATGGATAAACAACAAAGTCCTACTGTATAGCGCAGGGAACTATATTCAATATCCTGGGATAAACCATAATAGAAAAGAAAATAAAAAAGAATTATATATGTGTATAACTGAGTCACTTTGCTGTACAGCAGAAATTAACACAACACTGTAAATCAACTCAACTTCAATAAAAGAAATAAATTTACCACTCTGGTGAGAGATGTGTTAATGTAAGAGGCTATGCATGTGCACAGGCGGGGATATATGGGAAATCTCTGTGCCTTCCTCTCAATTTTGCTGTGAACCTAAAACTCTAAAAAAACTACAACAAAACTCACCCTTTAGACATAGATCTATCACATGACTCTGTTCCAGAAGGTTTTGCTCACTCAGCTGCTTCTCTTCACAAACCCTCAAGGAGAAGAGTTTAGCTTGGTTCCCCCTTGGCCAGTCACTTTCTGGAAATACTCCCATCATCTTTACTAAAGCTTCTACATATTGACAAGTTCCAAATAGCCCCACCAGACCACATATGAATATAATTTCAATTTTACAAAAGAGAAGACCAAACCAGAAGTTATAATTTGATGTATAATACAGTTACTGAGCTTCTAATGGTGAAGAAAGTTTTCAAACCAGGCCTTTTGGTGAAAAATGGCATGATTTTACTGTTCCCTAATTCTGTTATGGTGGATCGTGTCCCAATCATTGATTTTAAAAAATTGTCGAGGTTAAAAAGGAAAAGGAGAGCTAAGTTTATTAAGGCATTTCCTGAAAGACTAGTCGCATGTGTTGACCCGGGAAAATAGACCACAAACTAGCTAATTACACCATTCAAATGAGAAAGCTAAAGTTTTCTGGAGAGAGATAACCTGCTTCCAGTAGGGTTAGTCCTTGTCAGAAAATCAAGAGGTGCTCTTTCATCAAAGACATAGATGGCTAGTCCACAAATAAGAGGGCTAAAAGAAAATAAGAAATTTTGCACAATAGAAGTTAAACACATTTGGTTTAAAGTGATATACATTTAAAGTAAAAAATACCTATTTCCAAGCAAAAGATATATGGGGGGAAAGGTGTAAGGACTATAGGGATCCTTTGAGTACAAAAGACCAGACATATAGTAGAAAATGAACAAAATGTTTAATTTTAGAAATTAACCCTTTTATTTAATTAAGGCATAACAATAAATATCTTGTAAGGGAAGCCATTTCCTTAAAACTCTAGGAAAATATACTAAAATATATTGGTTCAAGCCCTTTCTAAATTACCAGACCAGGGCCATGTACAAGCTCAATAAGGACAAAATTTGCTAAATGTTGATAAGTTATTTTACAGGATGATGGTTTATAGCAATATTTAAATGAATAAAAACCACATAGGTACCCTGTTAAATAACCTTTACATATTTTATTATTATTTAATCAACTTAGGTTTCTACGAAGATCTGAGCATAAAATCAAGCAATTCATCCTGATACTTTTTCTCACTTTCCTAAGTTGTGTTCCACATGATGTCTTATGTTAATAGAGGCTTAAATAAACAACCTCCCCAACACACACACGTGCATGCATGTAGGAGTCCACGGTGAAACAAGCATGGAAACTATTGTGTATGTTATCCCCTTCCTGATATGCACAATAAACATGATCAGTTTAATAGCTCAAAGAAGTTCTATAGTATGAGTCATGGAGTGTAACTTTTAAGTTATCAGTCACCAAATACAGGTGACACTTGAACAACACGGTTTGAACGGTGAAGGTCCACTTACATGTGGTCCTTTTTCAATAAATACATACTAGAGTGCCACACAATCCACGGTTGGATGAATCTGCAAATGCAGAACCTCGGGATACAGAGAGCCACTGGAAAATTACATACAGATTTTTCTACTGTGTGACTTGTAATTTTGACTACAGACCCTTTGTCGTAAACACATATTGACACTTTGCATACGGTACCAGTGACTTCTGGAAGATAATTAGTGAAACAAAAGAGCTCCAATGCACCCTGCAAGCCCAGACTGAACATCACTCTCCCCACCACAAAGAAGAGCCAAAGCGGGTCAAAGCCACCGAGTTTGGTGATGGAAGAGATGTCGGCCAGAACTCCTTTTTCATTCCACATCCACAGTCCAATTCCAAGAAATGCTATTTCCAAAATCCGAAATATGACACTGAAGCAAAATATGATATATTTGATGCTACCACTGGCTTCAGGACCCCTAAAATGCTTCCTGGACAGCCTCTAAGTTCATGAAATTTGAGCTTCAAAAAAATATAGTTTAACAATTCTCATGAATGGCTTTAAAAAAATTTCCTGAGTTCATTGGGAGAAAAATATGACTGACCACTTCTATATAGCATAGGCTCTATGAGAATGATGCAAGTTTGCTTCCTAAAGTAGCTGACCAACTTCTATAGAATGTATGTTTGGTGATGAGTAAATATACACATACATAGGCAAAATTACATCAGATCATAAGTGTGATTAAAATTGTAATCTTATGTGTGGAATCAATAATTTCCAAAGTTACTTAATTACTAAGTTTTTGTTATGGACTGATGTGTTCCCTCCCACCCAAATTCATATGTTGAAGGCCTAATTCTCAATGTAATTGTATCAAGAGGTGGGGCTCTAGGAAGTAATTAGATTTAGATGAGCTTATGAAGGTAGGGTCCTCATGATGGGATTAGTACCCTTATAAGAGATCAAAGAGCTTGCTCTCTTTCCGCTGTGTAGCAATGTGAGGGTATAGCAAGAAGGCAGCTGTCTGCAAGCCAGGAAGTAGGTCCTCACCAGAACTCGACCATATCCTCACCCTGATCTCCGACTACGCGGCCTCCCAAACTCTGAGAGATATATGTCTGTTGTTTAAGCTACCAGGTTATAGTATTTTGTTATATCAGTATGAGCTGACTAAAACAGTTTTCATCTCCCTTTGTTTGAAGACAATTTCTCTGCTTTACAACCAGCTTTTTTCATCAATTGCCTATGTGTGTATGAGACTGGTTATTAAAGAAGGTCATATTAATAAGCTTCAATGTCCATCAATACTCATCTGACTCACATAGTAGAAAATGTTGGAAAGAAGTTGTTCAACATGGATAAAAAAAACTAATCACTTCACAACTGAATGAAAATGCTACCAGTTTAAAATTTTCTGTTGGGTGCCTGTTGGGTTTTTCTTTCAAAGTCCCAAACTTAACTAGTAAAAACAATATTTTAGGTGTCAGTCTCTTCAATATTTGATATATTGGATTTCTCTTCATGAAGGAGACACATATCAACATAAAGACAGGATTTACTGTCCGTGGCTTATTTTTTCCTCCGGAGAAATAAACTATTTTTTATTTAGTAAGTTTCACAAACAGAAAAGCACAGATTCCAGCAGGATGTTCCATTCAAAATACTGAATTGTACAAATACTGGGATGAGAAATAGAGAGCAGTGCAAGGGCCATGTCTGCTGTACTAAATTCCACATAATAAATCCTCTCAAAAGAAATACCACTGTAAGAACAGAAAATTTCAGTTAGAAAGGCATAGTTTTAAGATGTGACATTAAAGATGTTAATATAGAAGGTCTCAATTTCAGTCAGTCAAACCTGGGATTTTTAAGTTTTGTTAAAGTAGAGGACTAAAACGTTCACCATTTTGAATGTATGTTTAAGAAAAAAAAAAATCACTGTGAATGAAAAATAGTTGAAAATTTATCAGGAAAAGTGTTGATAATTTATAAAATTTCAATACATTTATTTATTGTGGAAGCTTAAGCTTAATGCATTTGTGTTTAAAGATGGAATATTTCTATTCACATTGACACTTAAGATAGACGAAATAAACTTAATAAGGATACAATGCCATTGAATCTGAGAGAAGGATAATCTAGCACCTGTAATCTTAGTAAAATAAAAGGAAAATAAAAGTCTAGTGATATGAATTCTTACACCTAGTAAATTTAAACTACAAAAACGGGATTTGGTGATTAAAATTCTGAGTAAAATTTTACTCAGAATTTTAATCTGAGTAAAAGTGTTGGAAGCTAGACAAGTATGGCAATTAGGATGCTTTGATTGCAAGTAATGGAAACCTGCCATTTAAATAGCCTCAACTGGACTTTATTTGGAATTTTACTCATTTACTTAATAAGATTCTCACTTAACAAGAAGCTCAGGGAAAGACAGGAAAGGACAACTCCAGGGTTGGTGTCTTCAGTGACATGATAAGAAAATTAATGACTTAGTTATTCCCGTATTTCTGTCTCTAACCCCCATCCCCACATTTATTGGCTTTGCTCTTTGGTTTACCCGCAGTTCCAGATATCACACCCAGGCATGGTAATGATGGCCATCGTCAAAAGAGATAAACTCTGTATCTTCATTTTAAAGAGTGAAGAAATCTTTTCTAAGTGTTCCCTCAATAAGTTTTCTTCATGCACCATTGGCTAGAAATAACTACCATGATTAGCTTAGACAAATTGGGACTTGCTTGCTCTTACTAGAGATGGGTCAGACTCTCTGAGTGCAAAGGAGGATGGAAATCTGAACAAAATCAAGTCTTTTGGGGAGAGGTCAGGGGATGAAGAGAGGTGAGGTAGGGAATGAATTTTCATAGGCCACAGCAAGTGTAGGTTATAACACCATCTACTGTTTTAAATAAGATAAATAATTTCCCAGGATGCTTTGCATTATAATTATGAAAACAACTGTCTAGATGAAATATAGTGATAGATATCAGAAAAGTATTTTTTGCTTTCCTACCATTTGCCAAGACTCTGCTAGAAACTAGGAATAAAATGTTCTTTCAATTCTGAGTGTATAGATGTTAAAGTTATCATTACAATATAATTTTGCTACTTACACTCTAAATGATTTTGCTTTCAGTTTGTAGTCCATTAAATATTAATTAAAAAAAAATTACAGCATAAGACTATTGCTTTTCCTGGTCCTGAGATACAAGGACACTTTCTGCAGAGGATTCCTATAAAGAGGACCCTGTGTGATTTAGGGGGCAGAGTCAACAAACTGAACTCTCCAATACCTGAAACAGGAAGTCTCATATAATTATTTTATAAAATACGCTTCACCGTGGCCAGTGGCAAATGACATTTTATACATACACACACACACACACACACACACACACACACAGACCCCTCTAAAGAGGGCCGAAACAACGTGGACAGTCAGGCAGAACACCTGTCAGAGTCTTGTTTCCTAAACGAACAGTGGAGTGTTAATAGGTTCCAAAAAGATCAGGAAATGTTGAGGTAAATTTCAGCAAAGCAAGTGTCTCTATTTAAGGACTTCTTAGAGCCTTCAATATGCTATAATAATATGGCATATTAATAAAATATATATTATATCCCGAGCTATACTATATCCAGAGATAAGAAATGGGGTAGGGGCCTGAGGCTTCAAAGGGGAGGAGGGCAATTCACAGGAAGATAAGAAGAACAGATGCTTGGTAATTAGATGTTTGCCCTGCCACGCAGATAAGTCTTCCAGATAAAAGTAGTCATCTCTGGTAGTTGCTCAATTTCTGGACCAGGACCCCTAGTTAAATTCTTACAGGCTTAAGGGAGAGGTAAAAGTTTTTCCTGAATCTGCTGGGTCTTAAGTGCCTTCAGCTCAAAATAATCCACATGCCAAAGTGGCACATTTAGGGGTTGCATGTTCTGCTCCCCTTTGATAGAAATGACACTTAAGGTATTATACCCCCAAATTGAAAAAGTAGTGATCCTGCTACTGAGAGACAAAAGGAAAGATAAAAGTTGTACAAAAGGTGCCCTGTATATTAAATATTTATTGTTTGTTCCTATAAGGGCTCTTGGAAAAAAGCAAAAAGTGATAGAAACATAAACACATAGTTGCACATAGAAAAAAAGCAAAGTAAAATGAATATTCAAGACTTTGATATCCCTCCCAGCTTTGTAAAAGTATCCAGTATATTACTTTATAGAATTAAAAAAGAAATACAGTTGGGTTAGATGTTTTGCTATTGATCATATTAATATTCAATATGCTAACATTTGCAGTATTGAATTATAGAGGAATAAAATAGGCTGTCTTTATATGATTTAGAGGCACTAAAGTGTCAAATAACAAGGATGTATTTAAAACAGATTTTTTGTTAGTTTTAATCTTGAAAGTAGCTATGAACTGTGCCTTGGAGCATTTAACAATATTTAATCTGTGAAAACATGGCAAATGGTAAATCCTTAAATAGCTTGGAAGGGAACGTATGCTCTATAAGAGATAAGTGTAAATATATATATTCTGAGTTGTATTCCATTTTTAACCTCAAGCCCTTTAGGGTGAATTACAGTTTGAATTTTAAGCATTTGTTCAGCTTATTGCAGCAAATTCTCATGCTTCCACAATTATTACTTCTTACAGGCATTTTTTGCAAGAAAAAGAACCCCAATCCTTGTTATCACATTAAATTGCCTGATGAAGAACTGTCAACTTCTTGTCAATTGTCAAGTGCGCCTTCACTTCTTCCTCTCACATTAGCTTCTCAAAGAACTGTTTGAAGTTTGCTCCATATCAATCTGTTTTGTACCAAGCTATTCTATGTTAGTATTTGCTATATATATTGACATATGGTATCTTCTGTGCATGGGATACCCTATGTTGCGTGCCTTGATAATGTCACAATGTGAATACACTGATGGTGATTCAATTTTTATTAACAGATATGGCTGAGTACTTTCCATAGGGTGATGATAATTTACATGGTTCTGTCTATAAACATCTTACTATACTATATTGAGGAATTTGGGGTTTCTTTGTCCAGGTTTATTGAGATATAAGTGATACACAGCTCTGTATAAATGTAATGCATATGGCATAATGATTTGACTTGCATACATCATGAAACGATGACCACAGTAAGTTCAGTGAACGTCCATCATCTTCATATAGATACAAAATAAAAGAGAAAGAAAAATTCTTTCCTTTGTGTTGAGAACTCTTAAGGTTTACTCTCTTTTTATTTTCTTTTATTATTTATTTTATTTTATTTTATTTATTCTATTTTATTTCTTTTTGCGGTATGTGGGCCTCTCACTGTTGTGACCTCTCCCGTTGCGGAGCACAGGCTCCAGACGCGCAGGCTCAGCAGCCATGGCTCATAGGCCCAGCCGCTCCGCGGCATGTGGGATCCTCCCGGACTGGGGCATGAACCTGTGTCCCCTGCATCGGCAGGCGGACTCTCAACCACTGCGCCACCAGGGAAGCCCAAGGTTTACTCTCTTAACAACTTTCATATGTAACCTACAAGACTATTAATTATATTAATTATGTTGTATATTACATCCCTAGTACTTATTTATCTTATAACTGGAAGTTTGGATCTTTTGACTACCTTGGTCACCATTCAAAGATATTATATTATTACTGACTATATTCCCCACACTGTACATTTCATCCCTGTGACTCATTTATTTTGTAACTGGAAGTTTAGGATTATTGTATTTTTAAATATGATTTTTTTGCTCTCTTTTGAGGAGTCTAAATGGCAGCTATTCAATACTGAAACTGGGTCATCAGTAGCCATGTACAATTTGGCAGAAAATACGTTTAAAAATTAATCTAAGAGTATGGTGTGAATCTATTAATATAAACAATACTATTGATAGTTTCCAATTTAGGACTTTTTCCTCATAAGAGTAAACTAATAAATAAATAACATGTTTGTAGGAAAAAGTAAATTTCTCTTGCCATTGTTATATGTATATACAAATATTTTAGCAAACTGAAACCAAATTCTGTTGACCTTTTTCAACTTCACCTGAGCATAAACTTTCTTATCAATTCTTTTAAACACTGTACACAGATTTTTTTTTTTTGAGGGTGTGTTGTACACATCTGACTTGGAGATTAAAATACAATATCTTGCAGCTTAAAGTCACCTTGAGCTTTGAATGGAAAAAAAAATAATCTGTGACATCTCTTCCTGAGATAACCAAGATGATGTAAAATACAAACTAAGTTAAAACGAGTGCCTGACCCTCTCCCTCCTGGCTCTAATATTTTGGTAAACTTCATAAATGTTATCTGGTTTTCCTCACCAAAGTTCAATGTGTACTTTGGCATAGAAGGCAAACTATAACACAAACTTCCTTGACTGATGGGAAAAAAAAAGAACTTTCCATGAGAAGGGAAATTTTGCAAAACTTTGATCAAGAAAAACTATATATCTGTCATATATGTATCTGTCCCTGTCCCCATTTATCTAATGACCAATCATGGAATACTGGCTACAGTAAATTGTCACGGTGTGTTTGGGGTTATCTAACAGACACAAAATTTGCTTTGTGGGACTCTGGTGGAGGTACACCTCAAAGATATAAACAGCAATTTTTGAGAGATTTTAAGGAACTGAGAGAGAATCATGGTTGGAAAGAGACATGCTCTCTTAAAACTCCACGGACAGGAAAAATACCACATTACTAAGGATTAACACTGATTGTTAATTGAGTTGCTTCTCACTCAGATATTCTCTGGGCTTAGAGACTATGGCATTAAAAAAATAATCAGTATGTTTAATAATTCTCAAGGACACATTTAGGTCGACTAACAGAAGTAAAATGGACAGTTCTCTAGGCACTAATGGTCTGGTCATTCAATCAGGGAACACACTGGTAGCATGCAAAAATTGCACAGCTAGCTTTTGGAACCTCACCCCCAGCACTGCAATGCCCCAATGCTTTATTCTCCCTAGACGGTGATTTGGTAAGAGCATGGTCTTATTACAGTGCATGGTCTTATTACAGAATGTCTCCTCAGAGGAGGATGGAATGATATCTACTCGTAAGATTATACAAACTGCTCCAGCCTAGAACACTGACCTTGGTGCTGAGCACTGTCTTTCTCATCACTTTTATCTCATCTTCCAGGTAAGGTAGAGTGACTCATCGTTTTAGCTCTTAAAGTCCTACGTCCCAGGAAACTTCTCAGTGCAGACAAACAAATCTATCTATCACCCTGACCTGTCTGCTAAGCTCTAGCCTTGCTTTTCTGTCTTTCATACCTTAGGCCCTAAATGCTCAAGCAGTATTTCATACTCAAAAATCCACAATTTATTAGAATAATAATAGCTAACTGATATTTAGTATGAGCTATATGCCAAGCACAATTTTGAGCATTTTTACATTATTATTAATAGCTACTTTAATCCTTAGAGTTTCAAAACAGTCTTGTAAGTACTTACTCTCTTTCAAAGATGAGAAGAAGAGGCATGGAAGAAAAAACAATAACTTGCGTAAGGTTGCAGGGTGGGAAACAAAGTCTGGCTCTAGAATCCTCTCACTTAGTCACCTCATGGTACTCTTCCTTGTACCTTTGAGAACAATAAGCTTCTCTTCCAGGTTTTTTTTTTTTTTTTTTTTTTTTTTGCAGTACGCGGGCCTCTCACTGCTGCGGCCTCTCCCGTTGCGGAGCATAGGCTCCGGACACGCAGGCTCAGCGGCCATGGCTCACGGGCCCAGCCGCTCCGCGGCATGTGGGATCTTCCCAGACCGGGGCACGAACACGTGTCCCCTGCATCGGCAGGCAGACTCTCAACCACTGCACCACCAGGGAAGCCCTCTTCCAGGTTTTAATAATATTACTTACACATGATTATGATGACATAACTGTTTTCTTTTGCTACATTTATGATTATTTATGTGTGTGTATGAGTTTTTACAAGTGTGTGTTCATTTTGGTTGTTTTCTTTTGTTATTTTATTTTACATTTAAACCTTTGCTCCAACTAGAATTTGTTCTTGTACAGGGCAAAGCGGACATTCAGTTTTGTTTTGTTTTCTTTCCCTCAAATGTCTCTCCAAGTTGACCCAAGACAATATGTAGAAAATATTCCCTCCACTGATTTGAAATACAGCCTTCATAATAAACTAAATTTCCTCTGATTCCCAATTAATTTTTTTAAGTTTTCCTGTAATACACTTAGGTCTATTACAAATAATAATATTTATTCACTGGTGTCAGCCTCTCTTTTGATCTCCAATTCATACATTCAGTGACACCCTTGAATAAAGTCACCTAGAAGTGAATTTAGAGAGCAGGAGAGAAATGTTCTGGAGTCTTCACTCCTTCCAACATTCAGAGATAGGGAAGAGGAAGCCTACCCAGCAAAGGAGATGAAGGGACCCAATAAATCCAGAGGAGGACCAAGCATGCAGTTATCTGAAAGCCAAGTCAAGAAATTCCTTCAAGGAGTATGTTGTAAATCTGCCACGTCAGAAGCACGTTAAATGTTGCCACTAACATTTTAGATGAAGATGTGTTCCACTCTTATCATTCAGAGTATTAGTGAGGGGCATCAAATTAAGGTGGAGATAGTATATCTCTGGCAGGAAATCTATTGGGTATTTTCCAAGAAACTTCCATTTAGAAGACTCCTTGGAATATACAGTAACAAGAATAGAAGTCACAACCTTGAACACTGGTACATTATCCCCTCTGTAATTTGCTCTGAATAATTTCATGATATAAGGAGCCAAGTGTTTCAGACCATTTGAAAGAATCGATCTCTTTTGTGCTTAGAGACAGGATCCTCTCACAGATGATGCTAAATTAAAGAATATGAAATATTCTAACACTATCCTTATTGCCTAAAAAACAATGTTAACACTCCTTATATTTTTCATCCAAGGTGATCTGGCTCTTTTCATCTTCCATATCTTACTTTTACATATTTTTTCTTTCCACCTTTCTTATATTCTATACCCAGCCACACTGATTTTTTAAAATTAGTTGTAGTTCCGTAAAACAGTATGTGTTCTTTTGTTTCCTTTGTCCACACTTTCCTTTCAAAAATTTTCTAATAAGTTTGCTTTGAGAATTTAATGTCCCCAAAGGTACATGGTGTAACATGTAGTAAGTCCAGATCATATACCAACTCCTCTGTTTTGCTTCCTCTTACCTTCCAATATCTTTCAGTACAAATTCAATTACTGCTTTTTCTATATAATTCTGTGCTCATAGGAAAATTAGTAAAACTCATTATGTCTCCCAGGCAGCAGGTGGCAGAGTTAGGAGGTCTGTCTAGTTCTAAATCTCATACTTTTTCCACTGCTGGAAGTGAATTTTCTCCACTTAATTCACATACTCTCTAATTTGTTTCTAGACCAAGAGGACCCACATCATTCAGAAACAAAGATCACCACTATTTTATCCCTGCCTCCTTTTTAGTGGATAAATGACTAGAAGTGTAAACGTTCTGGAGACTAGATGCTTTGACAAGTCCCTTTCATACAAATAAGAACGATATCAGGAAATAGTCTTCCTAGAAACTTCAATGACTTTTTACTTTTTGAGAAATTACATAAATCTTAAAGAAACTTTTATTTGAATCAAAGAAGGGAAGCATGTAACTAGACAAGCTGCCTTATTCTAGATTTCAAAAAACAGGAGTCAGGAAACAGCCCCATAACTAGATTTAGGAAATTTGTTAAAAATAAAACAAAATAAGGGCATATATAACTAAATGATACCAAACCTAACATGACTAGTGAAGGTTTGTCACACAGATCCCAAACTTATTACAGACAACAACATCAATTTTAGGTAACCATCTGTCTCAGTGGTCTCATTTTGCAGGGGTATTTTATGCACAAATAATACGTGCAGGCTTGATCACTCCTCAAACCCCAATCCCCATACCTTGGTAACATAGTGTTTCACTTAATTTAAAACTATTTATTCACATTAAAAGTTTTATTTTAATTCCAATATGTTATAAATAGTCGAGTCCTTTTACCAGTTTCTAATACAATTTTACAATTCTCTTGGCAGGTTGATAATAGTTGCCTACAAATTTGAAGCATCAGTAAAGAAAGTTGCATTTACCTCATTCATCTGAGAGATTATGCTATTAATTCATGGGCTGTATTTGGTGTTCTGATTTAAGGGGTAATGCAAAGGTAATGTTGGGAAAGTAAGATGAATCTGCTGCTAGTATATTTTTAAATGAAGGGCTAAGTAACTTCAGTAACTGCTCATTTATTCAAATAACTGCTTAAACTGCTGATCTTTATTTCCTTTAATTTCATGAAGTCATCATTAAACATGGAGCAAAGATACCAATTGTTTATAATTAGATACATTTGGCCACATCTAATGGCCAGGAGAAAAGAAAAAAATATATGTTTGTGGAATTGTTGCACTAAAAGATTGAATGCTTCTGATTGAATCCTGGGTTTTAGCATCTGTTACTGGAATGTCCTTTTTCTTGTCAATCTGAATTTGAGATTCATGAATGAGAGTTTTACTTAATCTTCTATTTATAAAATCTGGTACCACAGTGCCTGGCACAAAGGAGACATTTTTCTTGAAAGAATAAACTTGTAATCTAAATATGCATATGAAATTTGACTAATGATGATCGCAGCCAATGTATTTTAAGGAGGACCAGCAGGAGGGGTCGAAGGAATCTGATAGGGCTCACATATGCATTGATTCATCAGATTTACAGAAATGGGCTTAATATCCTGGGTACCAGTTCTTTCTGTACCAGCAATATGTCATTTTCTGGCTATTGTATCTAACTGTTTGTTTTTATTAAGAAATGGAATGAAAATTAGTTCTTTAAAAGAGCCACTTATGGGCTTCCCTGGTGGCGCAGTGGTTGAGAGTCCGCCTGCCGATGCACGGGACACGGGTTCGTGCCCCGGTCCGGGAAGATCCCACATGCTGCGGAGCGGCTGGGCCCGTGAGCCATGGCTGCTGAGCCTGCGTGTCCGGAGCCTGTGCTCCGCAACAGGAGAGGCACAGCAGTGGGAGGCCCGCGTACCGGAAAAAAAAAAAAAAAAGAACCACTTATATTCTAAATCAACTGAGTCCGGTCTTTTGTTATATATTAGTTCTCCACTGTTATTTCAGAGATTTTTTTTCACATTTGGACAAAAACACCACAATGCTATTGATAAAGTTTCACAATATAAAATCATTTTATGATTTAGTTAAAGTATTGCCCTCTGTGCCGTAAGAATTAGAGTTGGGTAGCTGCCTGCCACTCTTCTAAGCTTGCAGCATCAAGTCACTGTAACTAGACTGAGCTTGTTAAGCTATGTCCGGCTCCAACTGTCCCTCAGCTGTCAGTGATAATCCTTGTTTGTCCTTTCCTATTAGTGTCACACTAACTCACATCGTAGTGACCCAAATATTAAATGCAGATACACAAATCATCACATTTGGTCACTTGAGAAAGCCAACAGATTGCTCTCTCTTGGTATACCAGTATTTAATAGGCTGACATGTTTTTTGAGTGTTATGCTGAGACAGATTCTACACTTCACTGGTTGAACCTATGAAATTGCCATTAAAAATAATATTACCAATAGTTTCTCTGCCCTTAACAGTAGATGTGTGAAATGAGACAATCCAAAAGTTATTATAGGGACAAGTAAAACGTTATTGGTGTCATAATAGGTATAAGGTGGCATGGGGATTAGGGGAGAACATCACATATTTTTGTTGTTGTGGTTGACTAGGGAAGGGTAA
The DNA here is from genome assembly GCF_937001465.1 of Orcinus orca. Classification (NCBI taxonomy): domain Eukaryota; kingdom Metazoa; phylum Chordata; class Mammalia; order Artiodactyla; family Delphinidae; genus Orcinus; species Orcinus orca. The sequence goes on along the minus strand of NC_064569.1, from coordinate 47,100,260 downwards.
TATTACATTTAGTTGGGCCTTGAAGGTTGGGTTGAATCCAGAGGTAGAAATTTAGAAAGATATATTTTATGGAAGTAACTTGTATCTCACATATTGAAGTATTGATTAGATGATTGAAATTGTATTCTCCCTGGGTAAAGAGGGATAATGGTTTTACTACTGTTTACAAAACATTCCTACACATTTGGGGAAATTATGGAATCCATTGCTTAAATTATTGATTTTCTCGGGTGGTTAAGGAAACTAATAACTTTGAACCGAGTAGTTTTCTAGTGGCTTTACAATCCAAACTTAATCACTTCCTTCTTTTCTGCCTATATTTATACTGTTTAATTGTTCCAAATCAAGATGGTTAGGAGAGAAACAGAAGGAGAATTTCCATTCAGTCAGTTTTGCTATTTGTTAGCTCTGGTAAATGTTCTGGTACAGAAGGTGATAGGAAGTAATGATCTTCGGTAATTGTCTATGGATAATGTTAAGTGGCACAATGCTGCGTTCGACAGCAGAATGTTGCATCTGTGGCTGTTTCTGGGACTCCAGGGTTATATTTCTATATCAAAAATAGCTTTATGTGAGCTCCACGGGTTAAAGAGTCCATACACATATCTGTATATGTTAATTATCCATGCTGCAAACTTCCCGCTTTACAGTGGATAGATGAGAGCGATTTTAAAATCTATATTTATGTTCCCAAATCAGACTTTCCTTCGAAAAAAATTAGCAGTGCTCATAGCATCCAACAATGAAGACGTTTGCTTTTGTCCTTTAAGTACAACTTTAAAGTTTCCTGATGTTTTGAGTTTATCTTTTAGCTGTTTGCACTTTGATCACAGGGTCAAAGTGTGTTCCAGGTGGATGTGTTCTGTACCAACTGATCGAATATTCAGAATCCTTTACTGCTTAAGGACAAGGAGAGAAGGGTTTAAAGATGCCATTTTCCCCAAGTTTATCTATTACATTGATAAAATGTTAGTCTAAGTTCTAGTAGGGTTATTCACGGGACTTGACAAATTGATTTTTAAATTGATCTTAAAGACCAAAGTGCTAAAATTAGCCAAGACTTCTGTGAAGAAGGAAATAGGAGGAGAAAGGATTTGCCCTATAAAATAGACTGACTATAAAGTGATAGTTCTTGAAAGCATGTATTACTGGCGCAGTGCTAGACAAACTGACAACTGAAACAGAAGCATATCATGCCTATCTGGAATTTTATCAGATGACAGAGAGGATGTAGCAAGGTACAGTTTAGGGGTGGGATTATTAAACAAATGAGTTTGAATCAATAGTTATCCATATAGGAAAGAAAAAGAAAATAAGTATCTCACACCATCACAAAAATCAACTCTAAATGAATTAGTAGCTCATACTTCAAAGGCATAAATTTTAAGCTTTTAGAAGAAAATGTATTAGTATATTTCTCAGTCTGTGATAACGAACGATTTTTTTAAACAAGGCATGTAAGTGCCAACCACAAAATGAAAATAATTAATACATTTTACTTCGCTAAAATGAAGAATTTTTTTTTTTTTCAGCCTCCGAACGCGCAGGCTCAGCGGCCATGGCCCACTGGCCCAGCCGCTCCGCGCCAGCAGGGAAGCCCCTAAAATGAAGAATTTTTAATTATTAAAAGTCACCTTAGGGCTTCCCTGGTGGCTCAGTGGTTGAGAGTCCGCCTGCCGATGCAGGGGACACGGGTTTGTGCCCCAGTCCAGGAAGACCCCACATGCGGCGGAGCGGCTGGGCCTGTAGGCCATGGCCGCTGAGCCTGTGCGTCCGGAGCCTGTGCTCTGCAATGGGAGAGGCCACACAAAGTCACCTAAAACAAAGTGAAAAAAAGCAACGTAAAAAGATTTTTTTAAAAAACAGAAAACTGGGCAAAACATGAATAGGCATTTCACCCAAGAGTAAATATATATGATCAAATTTTTTTAAAAAACAGAAAACTGGGCAAAACATGAATAGGCATTTCACCCAAGAGTAAATATATATGATCAATAAACATAAAAAAGCATATAGCACATCAGGGACATGGAAAACAAGACGTTGATGTGTTCATTTTATAAGCATTGATTGTAAAAGTTTAAATCCCAAGATTTAAAATAGATATTACCTCAATGACAAACATATATTTCTAACGAACTATCAGTTAGTCCAACCTCTTTGGAAAACAATTTGGAATTATCTTGTAAAGTTTAACATTTCCATACTCTACAAGCCGTCAGTACTATAACTATACATGCACGTAAGAGAAACTCTTGTATGTGTTCCAGGAACCTTGGATCAGAATGTTTTAAGCACCACTGTTCATGGTAACAAATAAGTGCAAACAATCCAAATACTCATCAACAACAGAATGAATAAATAACCCCTATATTGACAAACTGGAATATTTAAAAGATGTCAAAATTAATAAACTACAAGAAAAGTAAATAACATTATGATTATATATATTATGAAAATAATTTTGATAAATTATTTCTGATACATGTATAAAAATATAAAATACAGTATATAATAAATACAACATTGAAAATATTGGTTACCTGGTTTGGGGGAAAGGGGCAGACAGGGTTCAGATGCTATAAGCCAGAGAAAGAGCATTTGAGGGGATATAAGTTACTTAGAAATATTTTAAATATTGGGATGGATTCTACATTCATAGTTGCTCATTAAATTATTAAATATATAAATAAAAAGGAAGACCATGCATGGACAAATGATGGTGATGTATCATGAATATAGGCTATGATTAAATCAAATCATGCATCTGAGGGCCAAGAGAAAAATAGATTATGCATTTACAGGTGGCAGAATTCAAGAAAAACAAAGATCTCAGATTGAAGAAGTTCTTAGAGTATGAAATGGGGGGGGTGGTTTGTGGAAAAACTCACAGAGATACATTAATTTTAAATTTAGGAATACCAAAGGAAGATCATTTCTGAAAGCTTACAGAAAGTAAGATGAGACTGCTTACAGAGAAATTACATGTAGCTTGACTGCACACTGCTCAACAGCAATATAGAGTCCAAGAAGAAGAAATCATTTTTTTAAGTATTAATAAAAGTAAAATCTTTAAACCTAGAATGCTTATACAGTGAAAGTCATTCAATTATGAGAACATAATAAAAATACTCTCAGACATACATTACAAGGAAATGCATCATCTAAGATCCCACATTGGTAATAGTTTTGGAGGATGTACTTGCATATGAAACAGGTTAAAGGGAATGCTGCAAAAGATAGGTCAACTAATTGTGATCAGTTTGGGGGGAAGTTTATTGTTGTTTAAAAAAGGTTGTCAAGAAAAAGGATACAGACAAAAGCTAATCAAAAGAACATGAGAGCACATTAAATACAGTATTTACCTTTCTGAAAAAGATTCTATCTGAAGGAAAGTAGGAAAGATAAAACCAAAATCAGTAAAGGAAGCAACATATTTAAAAATATAAAATAAGAGAGCAGAAATAAACTCTAACACAATGGCTATTACAATAAATAAAATGGATTAAACTCACCAATTAAAAGATAGGTGACTAGGTTGTTTAAACAATCTAATACACAAATATAGTATCTTTAAGGAAAATGGTTAAAACAGGAGAGTGAAGAGCTTCACATGATTGTGGGGTTGAAGGAGGATTTTGAACTTGTTATTCTTTTTGATAAGTCATTTGAGAAGGTTGGTTTATGGGTACAAAGAAGGAAACAACGGAGAAATAGTCAATGTTCAAGAAGGAGGGTAGAATCAAATAAGCAAGGTTTTAGAGAAGATAAAAAATGATGTAAACAAAGACCATTGAAAAGATAAGTCTCAAGAAGAAGGCCTTTATACTCTTTCTTCTGATGCAAAGCGGGAAGTGGGAAAAAATGTAGAGAAAAGGAATTATTTTGAGGAGGTTAGGTACTTTCCCTCACAGATCAATGAATTCTGTTGATCAAAAAGTCAGAATAATATACTAAATAAAGGGGAAGATAGGAGAATTACAGTTGATGGGCCAAAGAGTATCATTTGGAAAATAAATTGTGAAGAGCCAACGAAGGATGAGTAAGTGGCAACTGAGTTGAGATGGAATGAGTCTCTAGAGAACTAGCAGAGGGTCATGCTTTTCTCAAGTGCTGTTACAAAACCTGTGAGTAGAGAACGTACATGCTGGAGTTTTTAAGTTACAATCGCATAAAACTGAAGGTGGGGTGAGGGCAGAAGGTACAGGGGTTCTGGAAGTAGTCACTGTCAAGACTGACTATGATGTCTAGACAAGTGAGGAAAGCAAATTAAATTCAGAAGGGGCTGATAGGTGGGGAACAGGCACAGACTGAGGAAACAAAAGTTTAATGAGGCCAAGGAGTGGGCTTAAAAGCAGTGATTAAGTCAGAGAGGGAAGTAGAGAAGTTGAGTTCAGAAGATGGAAGTTTCAGGGAGCTCTTCCAATGTGTGAACATTCCTGTTAACATGAGTGTAGGTGGAGATTTTGGAATTTAGGAGTTAAAAACTTACAAGGCAAAGAGGTTGGAAGAGTTACATAGTGAAATTAGAGGATTATGAATGAGATGCCTTTTTGTATTACTGAAAGGATTTTTTTTTTTTGAATTACCTCTGGAAAGATATGAAAAACAAAATTTCAGGGCCCCTTCCTTTCATTTGATATGTTTCAACTGAATTCCTTTAATCGGAGTAACTCATTGCCCAAACCTCAAAATACGGCTCCTTTGTGGACGTAACTAATTACATTTACAATAGCTTGGCATGTTTAATTTAAATTCCCCAGAGTTAAAATGAAGATACTGGTTTAAGAAGATGGCATTTGAAAGCAGCATAAACTGTGAAGAGTTGTGCATTCAGTGTGGAAGCAAGGCTGCTTTTCTCTTATCTTGAAGGTAATTAGAGTTCCCCAAAGACAGAAAATCAGTGCATTCTAAATGAGAATAATTTAGTTGTTATTGCATCAAGTAAGCATAACATCACCAAAAGAATCTTTAGAACTGTATATATTCTCATCATCTTACTTAAAGTAATGTTTACAGCACTGTCAAATTACAAGTGTTATGTTCAAAATGCTAACAAGACAGATGATGACGCATAATCGATATGTGCAAACCTTCCGTTAGTACTTTAGTGCTCCATAATGCTTTAGTTATTTTTGAGTAACAACTCCATTTAAAATAAGTTAACATCTTTCTCTGTCCACGGAGACCTTTTTCCTTATAACGTTGCTTGACAACATAGCCTCAAGGTTCACGTTATGAATAACACTACAAAAATTTCTTCTGCCCTGCCCCTACCCCCCAGCAGAGATTGCCAGCTGCGACTGTTAAAGGCATGAACTAATGCTGTGTGACAGTGTCTTCAACAACCTGCACATCCAGGGCAGGACCAGAATAGCACATTCTGACCGTGATGCAGGAGTAGAGTGAACTTCCTTACAGCCATCAATAAGCCCAAATTTGATATTTTCCAAAATAATGGGCAACTATCTCACCTTTAGCAAGCCTTCTCTTACTTGTGCGGTTTAACCACTGAAATCAAATCCCTCTGAACAAATATAATGTATTGCTTAAGAAGGCTTATTTAACAATATGCAAATATAATGTATTGCTTAAGCCTGGCACAATGTATATTACCATTTGTAACCTGTTCTCATGTTCTTTTCCATCTGTGTTCATTTATTCAATAACTATTTACATAGACAATGTGGTAGGACAGACTGCAACAATGGTAATCATGGTCTCTGCCTTCATGGGGCAACAATGGGGATCGTGGTCTCTGCCTTCATGGACCTTAGTGCATAGTGAGAAAGACAGCATGAGGGGCTTCCCTGGTGGCGCAGTGGTTAAGAATCCGCCTGCCAATGCAGGGGACATGGGTTCGAGCCCTGGCCTGGGAAGATCCCACATGCCGCGGAGCAACTAAGCCCGTGTGCCACAACTACTGAGCCCACGGCACCTAGAGCCCGTGCTCCACAACAAGAGAAGCCACTGCAATGAGAAGCCCGCGCACCACAAAGAAGAGTTGCCCCTGCTCACTGCAACCAAAGAGAGCCCGCGTGCAGCAACGAAGACCCAACACAGCCAAAAATAAAAATAATTTTTTTTAAAAAGACAGCATGAAACAAGCAAATCAAACAAAATTTCATCATGATTATTTTATAATTAGTTTTATATTAATACACTAATGTATTTTACCAAATGATATGAAAAAAATATGATATGAAAAACATAAGATTTTCTACAAAAGAAACACAAGATGGTAGAAATACCTAATTTAGATAGAAAGGAAGGAATAGACCTCTGAGTATGATTTAATTAAACTGAGATTGAAAAAAAAAGGTAAAAGCCCTTGGAAGTGTGGGCGAAGTGTTGGAGGACAAGCAATTGAGGTGGTAATTGAGTAGTCCCGGAAGAAAGATGAGCCTGTGCAAAGGCCCTACAGTGACAGTGAGAGCATGCTCGGGGAAAGGAAGAAGTACAGCAAGGAAAACACAACACGGCACAGGAGGAAGCTGGTGAGGTGGCAGAGCAAGAGTTGAAGGTAAATTAGAGCAAGCTGAACACCTAGCACCTCCTCTTGTCCACATATAAAACTCATTTTCTGTTCTTCACATCTTCCACACTCGTATGATGCCTGAAAAGTCCCTTCTGCTTTTGTAGGTCGGTTCTCCCCTGTAAAATCCCCATCACAGATATATGTTTGTGTGTGTGTGTGTGTGTGTGTGTGTGTGTGTGTGTGTGTAATGATCTCCTTAGTTATTAGTAAACATACTAATGAAAACCGATGGCCCTAATTGATAACGTTAATGAAAAATCAGATGAATATTCTTCTGTTAGGTACTTTTCAAGCCCTCTGAACTTCTCCTGTGGAGTGTATGTCTGTGTCTGTGTATGGGTTTCAGAAAGGGAAGACACGTCATTCTCAGAACAAGAGTCGTTAATACGGCCCAACACGTTATAGCCTCCTACTTAACTTAATGGAACATATTTTGGAGTAAATTTCACCTATGGTAAAGTTTGTAAACATTGATGAAAAATGTGGCTGTAATTATGGAAAGCAGTTTGGAAAAGCTTTCTGATATTTAGATAATAGAAGAAAATACATAAAGATGAAACTAATTATCACTATTTAATCCCTCTTAAGGGATAACATATTTCACATTAAAGGGAAAATAGATCTCTACCCTTTTATTCAGAGATTGACAGGGATGAGAGAATACAAAAAAGTGAACTGTCAAAACTTCTGCCCGCTTTTCCATGCTATTGAAGGGGAAGAATGGGCATAAATAGCCCATTGTTTTAGCAAAGGCTTGGAGTCTTTGGATGTGTAAAATTAAGCCTGGAGTCGTGCCAAGCGTAATTTAGAGAACTAACTTGTTCTGCATAACAAGGTGATTTGAGTATCTGTGAAGGAACCGAAGAGTGGGGGGTTAATGAAGAGAAAAAAGTGGGTTCTTAGCAGAGTCTTGAGAGGAAAAGGGGATGAGCAACTCCATGGTAGGAAAACCCTGTTTTCCTCAAAGAATATGTTCTTCCCACAAGTGCTTTGTGTGAAGTTCCTTTTAATGTATTTATATGTGTGTGTGCCCGTGTGTGCCCGTGTGTGTGTGTGGGGGGGGGGTGAGCGGGGGGAGAACCTTATAAAGAGATAGAATTCTATGTTCATGTAAGAACAGCGGGAGAATGACAGCTAAGCACTGTGAGATACAAGTGAAATAGATAGTTCAAAGGTACCAGAAACTCAGAAGCAGAATTAATTCTAAAAATGAAAAGCCCCTGGAAATTAACAGAAATCTTGAGTAGGGCCTTAGAATAGTGACAGACTATAGGTTGGGACAATCAAAACATCTTTTCCATTTTTAATTTCAAAGGACAGAGTGACAGTTGAGTTTCATTAATCAATAAACAATACCAACTTACAAGCTAGAATGAAATTACTCCTCTGGCCAAAAGAAGACCTATCTTAAGGAGAAGCAGACATAATAATCAAAAGTTTACTTTATCACCCTCAAAAATATTTCATTTCCCTATACTGTGCTCATCTCAGAGCTAGTAGCTTAGATACATCTCTGTTTTATAAAGCTAACTATCGTCTTACTATGTGATCCAGCAATCATGCTCGCAGTTATTTCAATTCAAATGAATTGAAAACTTATGTCTACATAAAAACCTGCACATGACTATTTAGAGCAGCTTTATTTATAATTGCCCCAAATTGGCATTTTTATATGGTTGGTATTTTCTCTGCTCTTACTTAAATTCCCTCTTCTTATAGATATAATTATGAAAACTGTAAGAATCAAATGAGGGCAAGTAGAATTATCATTCTACTTGAAGACTTAGGAATGACATATACATTCAAAGTAAAAAAGAGGAAATGAGGTCCTAGACACAGTAAAAAAAATTTTAAAGTTGAATCTGTTGGCTACTGAGCTATTATCTTTCTGCTTCAATCTTTTCCACCCATCTTGCTAAGCAGGTGACTAGCTGACTGTAAATTATAAGAGATTATTGTCAGTTGCTCATTTATCTTCCCTTCCAGGTTCTAAACAACCAAGAATAATTATAAGGAAAGAAATGGGGATCAAAATATCAACTCTATAAAAGATAAATTAGAATAAAGTATTGGATTTGTAGCCAAGAATGAAGAATCTTCTTACTCCCTGGCCCCTGATTAAAGATGATGCTCCTTCACTAAGTGCCTGCATTATCCACTCAGATGCACACGAAGAAGCTAGAACACAGAAAGCAGGTACCTGGCTGGATATGCCATTGTTTGGATGTGCAGGACCAGGCCATCATGTGTCATTGTGTAAAGTGCAAGATAATAAAACCAGAGAGCAAGACATGAGACAAAACGCACTGTCAGTGATAAAAATCTCATTCCAGAGAACCAAACCAATGTGGATGAAGTGACTTATTCCTAATTATTCTTCTGGTCTACGTTAGCCTACTACCCATTGGTGATGTAATTGTCCAATTTTCCCCACAAAAATAATGCATTCCATTTGCCTGGATAGATAGTTGGTTTTATCAGTCACGTGAAATGAGGGTACCAAGAATTGTTGCTATGCTTTAAGACTGTTTCTTCTTGTTGATTTTTAAAGGAAAACCGGGATTGAAGGATTTCATCCTTTAATTGAAGGATTTCCCCACTTAAATTAATTGGAACTTATTTACTAGGCTAAAATCTACACACATGATATCTTCTATGATTTGCTCATTTATTTAACTGGAGTCTAGCAATCAGTACATGTTTGAACCTCACAAATATTTAGTGTGTGCATACTTAATTATCCTATTCAAGTCAATCGAAACATCTGCTTAGGTAAAACAAACAGTATTCCCCAGTATGCAGGTAGGTAGCAGTTCTAAGTAAGTAGCTATCTAACTCAAACTTGTCACTTACTTACAAATAGATACCAGCTAGTTATTTAAACAACAGTCCACCAAATCAGACAGGTTATTCCAATGCATCTGCTGCAAGGAATTTATTCCTTAACATGAATTAAGTTAAAAGCCTTAGGTCTTTTTTTTTTTTTTTTTTAACACTGTACACTTCACCAGTTCAGTTGTATTGAATATCATATGTCATTATCCATGACATCCTATTATTGTGATAATTCCAAATATCATTCTTGGTTATAAGAGTTATTCTCTGAAACATTATTAGGAGTTGGGATTTTTTGGCTTGTAGAAGGAAAAACATGAACATTTAAGGTATACATTACTTCAGCGTTCTAAAACCTTATCTGAGGTATTCTAAATGTGTGCCTGGCTCCCATTCTCTAGTGATTATAAATTTGATATCAAAAAGCAAATTGGACAAGATTAGACTAAAAAATCAGGCCATGACAAAAAATGTTAATAACAAAGAATTTTGATTAAAGTTGTATCTTTTGTCCTATTTTACTAACTCCTTGAAAACTATATTTTTCTTAAAAAGCCCTCAGTTATAAAATATGGATATATCTTTTTGAAAATAGACATGGTCACTAATTTAATAAATGTCTCATTTGTGTATATCTCATATTCTTGTTGCTTTCAGGTAAGTACTCTTTCAGGAGGTTGTTATAAAAGCATTAGCTGGAAATCTCTGAAAAGCCTTGTTTGATATCTACTAAACAAAAAGGAGAGAAAACTAAACGGTGATTTTTGAAGCTACATACAGAAAAATAAAAGTGTCACACGTAAACCAAGGTAGTCAGAGATCCCTGATATATAAAAGCTCTTCTAACAGCTCACAGTCAATAAAATTTCGGCAAATGTATGAAGTATTTTCATTTATAAACCAAAAATATTAACTGTTGACATATGATCTTTAGCGTTTCTGAAAAACATGCTTATGAAAATTGATGAGTATTTATAGAATGTTCCCAATATCCAAGTAATCATTACATATATCTTCCCTAAATTTTCATACACTAAATCTAATTTTCTCACCCCACCTTCAGAACATTATTGTCTTTTTATTTACTGGGTTTTGAAATAATTTCTTCTTTTGCTTTCTGTTTCCCCCCCATTATCATTGATAATGATGATTATTCAAGCAAATAGTTTTATTAAAAAATATCTCTATGTAAAAAAGAGTTATCAAATTTTGATAGTCATTGGTATATGATATGCTAGAGAAATACCAAGGTCATTTCATTATATAAAATCTGACAAATATTGATAGATAGCCATGCAAAGGGCAAACTCACATGAACTTTTTTTAACTTACCAATTATCATTTTTAAAGGGCAATTCAGTGCCTGAAAAAATAAGTTAATTTATTCTAGTTTGCAACATGTTCCTTAACAATGCTTGTTAAGTAACATCCACACTTTAAGGGAGAAAAAAATGAGGTAATTTTTTTCTTTACATTTTAAACATATTTAAAAGACACATATTTAAGTTTCATGGCCAATAAAGAATGGTAGTTTTAAATATTATTTTATTAAATCATATAATTAACTATAATGTAAAATTTAAAATCTAACTTTTAAAATATCTTATCAATTTTACTTATATGTTTTTAGTATTATACACATTCACTTGCTAACTTATTTGCTAAAAAATACAACTTTTCTTAGTGAACATAAAGCTCTGTATTTAAATTCAGTGTGTATACAGAAAATAGCATCACATGCTGGGTTTTCTGAAGTTCACCTTGTCTTTTGAAGTTTCTCAATAATTATCATGGCTTCAGGAGATTTACTCAACATCAGAGAATCCTTTATAATAATGACCCACCACACCTAAATTCCAGTCTCTCAGTTTCTTTGTTGCAATTCTTCAAAGAACTCCAATTAACTGATCTCATCTTCCTGACCCAAGCCTCACAAATCATAGTTAACCAGGCAATCTATGGGTGCTCACCATTGTGTCAGGGGTCACTCCTGATCCAGTTAACTTTTGGTGTGGGGTCTTGTGATATAAAGTACACCTGCTGCCCTTCAGAAGGTTCAGATAAGGGCAGTTTTCTGAGGAGCTTTGGGAAGGTAAACATTTAAACTATGCCTACTGCATTCCCTTGCAAGGCAATGTCGTGAAGTGAAACAGATTGGGTTGTTGATTATAGCAGCCCTGCATTTGATCCCGAGCTTTCAGACCTTAAGCAAGTTCCTTAAACTCTGAGCCTTAGTTTGCTTATCTATAATAAACTCCCTGACTTTAGGCAAGATAGTGAACTTTTCAATATCACAGTTTTTTCATCAGTATATGTAATCAATAAAGACTATCAGTATCTGCTACATATTTTATGAACGAATTGATTTATATATAGTGCTTAGCAGAGGCTCTGGCATATAGGAAAACTTCAAGTCAATATAGTTACACATGTTCATATTAGGAACATTTGGTTCCAAGAGCTCTCCCTGGGGAGGCCTGAAATGCATAGCACTGCTTGTAGCTGTACAGAAAAGATCTAACACTATGGTTCATTTTTAAGGAGTACAAGGGTGCTTCACACGTGAGCCTCGTCCACCTGTTTTGGTGTTAAGGGGATTGTGTTTTGCCATCTGTAAGTGAACTCAGGGAAGTGGGGTGCATTTGCTAGGTCCTCTTAAATATATACAAAATGTTTCTTGGATTACAAGTAAATAGTTTGGTATATTTTAGAACAGCCAAGTTTCCTCTGAGTTATGCAAATTTTCAGTCCCTAATCTTTGTGTGTCTGTGTATGTGTGTGTGTTTATCTCAGAGAGTCTCATTTCATTTTATCTACCTATATCTATCCGTCCGTCTATCTATCTATCCATACATTTATACAAGTCTGTATTTATACAGTGTTTGTATATGTATGTGTGTGTGTGTCTTTTTTCCCAGACTTGTCTATATATCCAGACAGATATGGAGAGATTTATTTTTTTTTTCATAAAATTCCTTCAAGCTTGGTTACCATCATGGTTTCATAAGTTGAACTTGGTTTTCTAAAGAAAACCACTGTATTTGTATTCAGTAAACATGTAAAAAATGGACACAGACTCTTCAATGCATCTTAGTTTAGAGGAACAGTTAACAAGCCCTGCAGGGAATAACGCAGGTGGGGAAACCTCACCTAGATGTGTCACGGAAAGTAGAATTTGAACTGTAAATCAAATCTTTATTCATCGATTTTATTGCCTCAGAGGTGTTTTAGCCTCATTTTTGATCTTCAGTAGACAGGATCTGCTAATGCTGTCTGGAGGACAGAGAGGGAGGGTTTGTGTCGTGGAAGAGAGAAATTCACAAAGATACTGTGTTCAGCTCTCATGATAAAAGTTAAAAATCACAAAGACTGTTGGCAGTTATGCTTCCAAATGGAACTGCGTCATTTTCAGTGTGTCACCTGCTTCATTTAAAATTTTTTCTGCCCCGAGGTAGTAAACATTTAAACTACCTGAGGGGAATTTATTGCATAAAGAAAAGCTCACACACATTTTTTGCCATGAGAATTAGACTCCCCGGTGCATACTCTCTTGGAGAGTAGAAGGGGGAGTTATTTGGACTTTTCAGGAAGAAAATAAAAATATAATTTCCTTATATATGTGTCTTTGGGGTATAGGACTCAAGTCACAGTTCAGACAACTCAATACAGTTATCTACCCATTTAACAGTGTCTGCAGAAAAAAGAATTACGATTCTTTACCAGCCGATATTATAAAATGGTCTGAAACTACCTCAACAGCAGCAAATCAAACAAGAAAGACCGTTCTTTTTCTCCCCAAATTACATGTCTCTCAAGTGGCCTTTTCTACCTTTCTTTATCTCTCTCTAAAGCTCCCTTTGAAAAATAACAGAGTCATAACTGTTTAAGGAAATGTGATCTATCTTTCCCTGGACACACCAGCCTGCAGAGAGATGGGGGGTGGGTCACAAAACCATTATTTTCCTGAATTTTTCCCATCTCCTATCATTAAAACCAGTTTTCTTCAAACTCTGCCATAGAGTTGAGATTTCCCAAGAAGTACACAATGAACATGCCATAAATCAACCCTCCAGGCTACATTTTGGCTCCTCTTCTGCCTTAGCTAATTCTGATGATATGGGGATTAATTTTATGCATTAATTTGACTGGCTACATGGTGCCCAGATTAAACATTTCCGGGTGCGCCTGGTTGGTGAGGCTATTTCCAGATGTGACTAGCATTTGAATCCGTGGACTCAGTAAAGTAGACTGCCCTCCTCAGCATGGGTGGACAGCATCCAATCTATTAAGGGCCTGAATAGAATAAAAGCTGGAGAAAGAAGGAATTCACCCCTCATTTCCTGCCTCCCTGTCTAAGCTAGACACCTCATCTCATCTTCTGCCCTTGGACTGGGATTGCATCACTGGCTCCCCTGGAGAACAGGCCTTCAGACTTGAACTGAATGACACCACCTGCTTCTCTAGGTCTCTAGCTTGCAGACAGAAGATCCTGAGACTTCTCAGCCTCCAGAGTAGCAGTTCTGTTTCTCTGGAGAAACCTACAACAGACAGTGTCTCTGTCATGCTCCAGAAAAGAAGTCTGAGCTATCAAGCCAAAGCACGCAGAATGTTTTGCTGCTGCTGCTACCTACCACCCGAGACACAAACCAAGGCTGCCTGTCCCTTAAGCCCTTGCTTCCTGATTTTACCACGCTGGCTGCTCTGCCCCCTGCTATGGCTACCGTGGACACTACTGCAGCTAGCCACTGCAGGTGACACCACTGGGGCCAGTGCCAGCCAATTTCTACACCGCAGCAGCTACTGAGAGATGTAACGGTCCCTTCTGTCTGTACTTCTGGCATCACCTCTCATTCTGGCCCATAGGATGGCATCATCACTCTTTGCCTTTATAAGTGCTGATGGCAACAGTTCTGATGCCCCGTGCCCTCAATACTCTGGGGAGGCTTTAAGAAAGCTAAATTTTAGTTTTCACTTGCTCTTTGTTTTTTTTGTGTGTGTGTGGTACTCAGGCCTCTCACTGTTGTGGCCTCTCCCGTTTAGGAGCACAGGCTCCGGACGCGCAGGCTCAGCGGCCATGGCTCACGGGCCCAGCCGCTCCGCGGCACGTGGGATCCTCCCGGACCGGGGCACGAACCCGTGTCCTCCGCATCGGCAGGCGGACTCTCAACCACTGCGCCACCAGGGAAGCCCCACTTGCTCTTTTATTACAGGCTTCTTACCCAAGGATCAAGATATAAATCTATAAGTGTTGGATGGAGAACAACTTGAGTGACAGGCATGGAGCTGTATTCAAATTTGCACTCTTGCAGGAATCTACTGCTTTTGAACCAGACTAGCACAATTTTACTTGTAGAATCTTACAGAATATAAGGATTTGGGGTTTCCACATAAATAGGGCCCCTGAATGCTCAACTTACAAGAATGCCAGACATATCCAAGTGTTCTTCAATGATAGGCTGAACACAGAAAAGATTCTAAGTGGGATTTTTGATAAACAGCACTCAAATATTGATTAATTGCTACCATGTAACACATATCACACAAAAGCAGTCGGGGGCAAAGGCTGCAATGATCGACTTTCTTTAGAGCACTTAATGGTATGGGAAATGGAAAAAGGAATATCAAATCGTGCTCAAGGTGCTCCGTATTTGGATTAGTAGCTAAAGTCCTGTTTGTGATTATCTAATGTTGGAGAATAAAAAGGGGGAAAGGGGGCTTTCCGTGGTGGCGCAGTGGTTGACAGTCCGCCTGCCGATGCAGGGGACGCGGGTTCGTGCCCCGGTCCGGGAGGATCCCACATGCCGCGGAGCAGCTGGGCCCATGAGCCATGGCCGCTGAGCCTGCGCGTCCGGAGCCTGTGCTCCACAACGGGAGAGGCCACAACAGTGAGAGGCCCGCGTACCATAAAATAAAATTAAAAAAAAAAAAGGGGGGGAAAGAAAGTTATTTTCTGAGAAATATTATTTTGACTTTTCTTCTCTTTGGGAAACAGAATGGAGATTCTTAACTAATGTCAGAGTTCCAATAGGATGTTTTGCCTCAAATATGGATAATAAATCAAAGAGAATTTTACTGGTCAATATAATCTAGGCCCAAAAAATCTGATTCAATAAAGATAAAAATGAGAGCACATAGGTCTTAGGAGGAAACAGCCCAAAAGGAAACAATCCTTGTGTAAGTGAAGTGACAGCTTGGAGAATATATAGGCACTAGGAAGATTCCGCATCTGCTGTGATTAACAGAAAAGGAGCTGGTTCTGGGTTGGAAAGTACTGTCAAGTCAGAGATCTGCAGACAGACAGGACCTGCTACCTTTGGTCATTTAAGCATCATGTATAAATAACCCACCCAGCTTCAGCTGCAGCACCCTCTAGTTTCAGGGCAAGAACTAGCCACCAAAACTGAGTCACAGTCTAGGAGGTGGTATTAGCACAATGCTAAACAAAGGCTACATACATCCTGAAAACAAAAATACCTACAAATTGAAAGCGTTTATTCCCATGACATGGGTGGGAGAATGAACAGAAAGGATAGTAGACACAGCGTCCCTCATTTGTTTGCTGTTGTTTGCTCAAGGTACCAGATGAGGCATGAGCCGGCAGAAACTGAAAAAGCCTTTCCATAAAATTTCAAGCTAGTACAGAACCACACTCTGCACTTAAAAAAAAAAATGTTTACCTTATCTTTAATGATCTAAGGTTGTGCAAGACATACTAATATACCCAGAATTAGGTGGAAATACAGCATCTCATCAGTGCTGCTGACAACCTGGGGGGAAGGGGCTGGATGCTGACTGGAGACCCCTAAGGTGGAGTCAATTCCAACCTCACTGGGAGACTCAGTGCCCTATCTCCATGGAAAGCAGTCTGGGATGCGATGCTAAGGAGCCCATATGAGCATCTCCGAGAGGTACTTCCCATTAAAAACAACCCCAGGTTCCCTACCCCACCCAAAGCTACTGTCCAGCTTCCCCTCTTCCCCCTCTGCCTGCCAAGATAGAGGAAATGGAGTGTCCATGAAAGGATAAACAAAAGCAACTGTGCCCCATATTAGGGAAGAAAAACAAAGGAGGGGCGAGGGTAGCAAGGTAGCTGTGGCAAACAGGGGTGCCATGATTGCCAGAGGACCGCGTGCAGCCCAACTCCGTCAGTACCCTCTGTTACGCTGGGGCAACTGCTGCGGGTGCACAGAAAAAGGCAGGTCTTTCCAAGTGCTCCCAAAGTCCTACGGATGTCTTGAAACATTCCATAGACAGTAACCATGTTTGTCAAGAAATATTCAATGAAATAATTTTTTAATGTTTCTTTGCTATAAGAACATTTGTCTACAAATAGAAAAAGTATCTATTTAAGCTTCCCATGATAACCTTTTTGAATGACCCAATCTTCTATATCATCCCCAAGAGTTCCAGTTTTCTAAAGCAAGCAGTGTTTTTAGTTAAATGTTTGTTGCAATTAGCATATCAGTTTATGATGCAATACAGTTGTAGTTTATATGCCATGTGCACATTTTATAGTATGTTGGGGTCTGTTGTAGAGATCAGTGAGTACAATGTATTCCATTTTAGAGGGTTTTTGTATGGGATGTTTGTGCCGTGGTGTTAAGGTCTACTGATTAGGAGATCAGAGTTCTGGCACCAGATTTGCTCCTGGACACAAGAAATACACCTGGCAAGTCACTTAACCCTTTGGAGTCTGATTTTGCTATCTGTAAAAGGAGGAGCTGCATCAGAGTCCCTTTTCTTTTTTTTAACATTTAAAAAAATTTTATTACTATAGTTGATTTACAGTGTTACAGAACTATAGTTACAGAACTATAGTTGATTAAACAATTAAAAAATTGTTTAATTTCTGCTGTACAGCAAAGTGACTCATCTATATTATGAGTCACTTATACATATATATTCTTTTCATATTCTTTTCCATTATGGTTTGTCACAGGATATTGAATATAGTTCCCTGTGCTCTACAGTAGGACCTGTTGTTTATCTATCCTATATGTAATAGTTTGCATCTGCTTATCCAAACTCCCAGTTCTGCCCTCCCCCAACCCCCCTTAGAGAGTCCCTTTTGATTCGAAATAATTTTCTGGCTTAGATCATAATTTTTAAGTTTTAGATTTTAAATTTATATTACTACCAAATCTTATAGTCATTTTTTTTGCTTTTTATGCTTATTAGAGAAGTGAACTGACAGTCATTGTGCCAGGAAGTATCTTAGTTGGTATCTTTGTATAAAATGTTATCTAGGCCTAACAACCATTCCATTGTTGTGGTCATCTCCCATCCTAAATGAGGAAATGGGCTCTCAGGGAGTAGTAGATTTCCTCAAATTTATATTGCAGAGTTAAGATTTGAAAATAGGGCTGCTTAACTTCTAATTCCTTGTGGCTTCTACTAAAACTGTCTTCTATCAATCCTATCTGTGACTTATTTGTGTCCAAATATTAAATCTGAACGCAATCTTCCATTGCATCATTGTTTCTGTGTAAAAATACTAAAACTTTATAACCATACACTTTATAATACCTACATGCACTTCACAGCACAGCTCCAGAGAAAGCATTAGCATAAAAGCAGCAAGCATATACTAGAGCAAACACCCAGGGTGATATGTCAATAGCAATGTAGACAGAAGGCCGATGCTGTTCATAGTAATAAACAACAAAAACAAAAACATACATTCCCATAGCTAACTGGCATTCAACATTAAGAACTGCCTGTAGAAGCTAGTGGGAAGCAGCCACATAGCACAGGGAGATCAGCTCGGTGCTTTGTGACCACCTAGAGGAGTGGGATAGGGATGGTGGGAGGGAGGGAGATGCAAGAGGGAAGAGATATGGGAACATATGTATATGTATAACTGATTCACTTTGTTATAAAGAAGAAACTAACACACCATTGTAAAGCAATTATACGCCAATAAAGATGTTAAAAAAGAACTGCCTGTAGAAATACAAAATTTTGAAATATGAATTTGTGTGTGTTCTCTCTCTCCCTTATATATCTTGAACCTGCCTTTAAGCCGTCAGAAGCATCCCTGTGGCACTGAGAAAAAAGAGAATTACTAGACAAAGAGAGAGAAACCATTGATATTCAGGGTTTCAAAATATAAACTAAGCTGTTTAGAACAAAAAGGGAGGGAATTCCCTGGCGGTCCAGTGATTAGAACTTGGTGCTTTCACTTGTCGGGGAAATAAGACCCCACAAGCTGTGCAGCCTGGTCAAAAAAAAAAAAAAGAATAAAAAGGGAAAATCTCGTAGATAATGGAACATAGGAACTTTGGGGAGGATCCCTGTTGACAATCCCTGCCCTGCACTAAGCAAATGACAGCAGAAACTTGGTATCCTTCCCCTTCCAGCTAGAGTGCAAGAGGGATTACAGAAAGGAGGGAGCTAGAGAAAGGCATCCTTTATCTGTGTATGAAGCTTAGGCTCATCCCCAAGTGGCCCATTCATAAAACCAACCATAATCAAAAAGCAAAAACTTTGAGAGAAGAACTGTGGGTATGGAACACCACCCAGGTTTCAAATTGATTTCTCTGTAGTACACAAGCAAGGCTGACCAAAAGAGCACTGCAAAAGCTTTGTAATTGCCGTATGAACCACAGTCCATGAAAGAGGGAGGGGATGTGCATTCTGAACTTAAATACTCCAGCGCAAATGAAAGACTTAAATAGAAACCAGAGGTACAGAGCATAATATTCAAAATACTCATGATACAATCTAAAATTATTGAGCATAGCAAGAACCAAGAAAATCTCAAGTCAAATGAGAAAAGACAGGAGATGACAATGCTAAGAAAACACAGATACTAGAATTATCTGTCAAGAACTTTAAAGCAGATACTATAAAAATGCTCTAGTAAGCAACCATAAATTCTCTTGAAATCAATAAGAAAACTGCCTCAGCAAAGAAATAGAAGATCAAAAGAAGAACCAAATGGAGATTTTATAATTGAAAAATACAACAACTGAAATAGTAAAAACTCATCAGACTGACTCAAATGCCCATATACCCAGAGTATATAAACAATTCTCAAAACTTAAAGAGAACAAAAACAACCTAATTAAAAAACAAAACAAAACAAAAAACCAGGCAAAGACTTAATCAGGTGCTTATCCAAACAGGATATACAGATGAACTAAATTCACAAAAAGATGTTCAACATCATTGATCATTAATTAGATGCAACTTAAAACCACAATTGGATATCGCTTTATGGCTATTAGAATTGCTAAGACAAAACACTGTCACAAGCGCTGGTGAGGATGAAGAGCATACATTGCTTGTGGAATGTAAAATGGTACAAATATTCTGGAAAACATTTTGGCAGTCTCATAAAGTTAAACATACATTTATCATGTGACTCAGTCATCCAACTCCTGAGTATTTAACCTACAGAAATAAGAGCTTATATACAAGCAAATTCCTGTACATGAATACATGGATTTTATAACAGCTTTATGTGTAACAGTAAAAAACTGGAAACAACCCAATGTCCTTTCATGAATGAATGGATGAGCAAACCATGGTTCACTCTTGGAATAGAGTACTATGCAACAATAAAAAGAAACATACTACGGATGCCTACTACAATTGGGACGGATTCCAAGGGAATTAGGCTAAATGAAAAAAACCAAAAGAATACATATGGGAACAATCCCATTTAAATAACATTCTCAAAATAACTAGGTGATAGTGATGGAGAACAGATCAATGGTCGCTGGATATTAGGTTTGCATGGAGGGTGTGAATACAAAGGGATAGCATGAAGCAGCTTGTTTGGGATGATAGAACATTTTTGATTCTGCTGATAGTACTGGTTACTTAAATATGTATGTATGATAAAATTTCACAGAACTATACACACAAAAGACTGCTTGTAAAAAACTGATGAAGGGCTTCCCTGGTGGCACAGTGGCTAAGAATCTCCCTGCCAATGCAGGGGACACGGGTTCAAGCCCTGGTCCGGGAAGATCCCACATGCCGCGGAGCAGCTAAGCCCGTGTGTCACAACTACTGAGCCTGCTCTCTAGAGCCCGTGAGCCACAACTACTGAGCCTGCGTGCCACAACCACTGAAGCCCATGCTCTGCAACAAGAGAAGTCACCGCAATGTGAAGCCCGTGCACCACAATGAAGAGTAGACCCCACTCGCTGCAACTGGAGAAAGCCCGCTCACAGGAATGAAGACCCAATGCAGCCAAAAATAAATAAATAAATTTATTTTTAAAAATGATGAAATCTGAATATGGTCTATAGTTAAGAGTATTTTATGCTAATATCAATTTTCTGGTTTTGACTATTATACTATGGTTATATAAGATGTTATCACTGGGGGAATCCAGGTGAAGGGTTAATGGGAACTCTGGAATTTTTGCAGTTTCTCTCTGAGTCTAAAATTATTTCAAACTATAATTTTAGAAAACATCTAATTCTAATAGAAATACATAGTGAGCTTGTGTCAGAGAATTAATTTATTAATGACAATACTAGCAAGGTGACAAAGTGGCTCAAGAGACTATGAGAGATGTTTAAACAGTCAACACAAGAATGGATGCTGAAGTGGGAAGCAGCCGCATAGCACTGGGAGATCAGCTCGGTGCTTTGTGACCACCTAGAGGGGTGGTACAGGGAGGGCGGGAGGGAGATGTAAGAGGGAGGAGATATGGGGATATATGTAAATGTATAGCTGATTCACTATGTTATAAAGCAGAAACTAACACACCATTGTAAAGCAATTATACTCTAATAAAGATGTTAAAAAAATTTTTTTAAAACACCAAATGCATGAAACCACAGTTATGTGTGAACATGGGCTGATTAGTCACTAGTCCATGGAGATGTTTTATTTAAGCAGAAAGAGTGGGCGATTTTAGGTGAGATGGTCCTGAAGTAAGAACCAGATGTGTGATAAAGTTCATTAATAGAAGCTCCCACAAATCATGGTACCGGAGTGAGAAGGACACCTGCCAAGCGGTTGATGGTTTCATGTAGCTTGCTGATTAAATTCGTGAGCTATTGGATATGATACGCATGTTGACTAGAATTGATTTGACTTAATGTGCTATGTACAACTAATAATACTGTGTATTATGTAATATCAAACATATGACTTGCAAGTTTCTTTTCAAAAAAAAAGAATGGATGCTGAAATGAGATTACTAGAGACAAAAGTGTTTAAAAGGCAATAAAGCTATAACATTTGGATATATATAGATACATATAGATATGTATAGATATAGTAAATATATGTATATATATTTACATTTGCATCTTTACTGCACAAAAGTTAATTGCAATTTCTCTTTTTTCCAAGATAACATCTAATTTTACAGGCCCTGGACCCTAGTCAATATGCAATAGCAAGTCAAAGAAAGTTCCAAGTCCCTAAATAGTCAGATGGCTCCTAGGCAGACTTGTCAAACAATGCTCCACTATGACATTAAAAGGACATACAGTTATTTTTTAGTCTTATTTCCTAGTTTTGAAATCTTTTTCCTTAATACTGTCACTCATTTTGCCTTTTGGGGGAGGTTTGTCTGCTGGTCTCTGTTACTGTTTATAGAAGGCCTTCTACAATTGTTGCTTGCTCTTTACGCAGAGCTCATTCAGAGAAGGTTGATCACTCTTGCCCCAAGAATACTGAGTGCCCATGCAAACTGATCCTACAGGCACAGCCAGGGCACATGAGACCAGGGCATTCATTATCATCTCCCCTAAATAGGGGTGTGTCCTTTGATTCCAAAAGGAGCAGTGGTAGTGTGAAAGGAAAATGCCCAACACTAGTACTTGGGAGGAAATAGACCATGGGAAAAGCCATCTATGTTGACCTATACTCTACAAAGAATCCCAATGGCCACACATGAATCCAATCCAAATTTGTTTAATAAGTCATAAAAATAGCCCTTCTGATCTCAGGTTTTGTGATAAACATTTACTCTATCCAAGTGTCAACTGTATAAGAAGAAAGGAAGTATTAAAATGTACAATGAACACCAGATTCTAGAGAAAAAATGAAAATGACCCCACAATTTTTCGACAGTGAATTTGCTTGATTGCTATAACCTCTACAATAAAGAACATCAGAGTGCTGATAGAAGATTGTTGCCTACCATTTGTCATTGATTTGGGTGAAGGTCTGCTGCAAAAGCTACTTGGCTGAAAGATAATGCTGGAATAAACAGCAGAATCAGGCAATAAAAGAAGCCAGCAAAGGGTACTTCAGATGTGGTTCATTTCTAATTAAACCGGAGAATGAACAATGCATTTTTTCCTGTTAATTGTACCGTGTTTGATTTCTCTAGAGAAATTTAAGTCTGGTAAACAGTTTTCCCCTTGCATGCAGCTTCTAATGTATTGACATTGAAGGAAGGATCCAATTACTATGTGATTAATTGTGGACTGCTGTTGGTCTTAGACTGATTACATTGATGGTTTCTGGAGCAGAATCGGTATTTGGCCCAAATATCTTCACCTAAACTGGAAACTTCTACCTAGGGATCAGAACTACATTGAGAAAATATTGCAAGCAGAAGCACATGTAATAAGTATTCAGCTAATTCCCATTGTCACTAAGAAACAGGCTGTTACTAAGCAGTGGTAATTACAATTGCAGCATGTATACTGCTGTTGCCAAGTTTAAAATTAATGAATATTTTATTGTCAACATACAAATACAGAAATATACTGCATTTGTAGTGCAGACAAATGTTCAGTTCTTCAGCAACAGAGACAAGTAAAATTTACTCCCATGAAAATTTAATTACAATATGATACATAATAAAATGAGTGACATTTCATAAATTAGAAAGAGAATTAGAAATTCAAAAATGCTAATTTTTAATAAAGGCAATTAACACACACTAGAACTAAATGTAATCTTTGGCTTCATCAAATGATTTTTCCATTATTCTTTAGTGAAGCATTAAAATTCAAGATGTGAAGGAAAGAAAACATTCAGGAAATACTAATTATGACAAGAAAAGAGAATGAATTCAGGTTTCCCTTCAGGGGTTCCTTTTAAAAAGGTGATTGATAAATAGAAAAAATTCTCTTCATCTGCTATATCTGAGATGACTCTGTGTTTTGCCAATGCTGTCTTCTATTCTAGCTGTAATATCTTAGCAGGTTGGGAATCTTCTAAATCCATCCTTTGATTATTTGTGTCATATGGTTCATTTAATCATGGTAGAGATGAGGACCAATTAAAGAAAATAAATGGTCTAATATTAAGGCCACAGTAAAAGGAATGGCTCTATTGCTATTTAACACATGACTTCTTTGATGAATCTTTGAAAAGAAAATATTGTTGAAGGCTATTTGCCGCCTAGGGTAAAAATAAACAGTTTTTCTTTCCCAAATTTTGCTACCCTACATAGGGTACAGAGATTTTTGTGTTTTTTCTTGCTTTTGAAGGAGAAACATAAACATAAAATTAAGAAATGTACTAAATGTGTACACTGTATAACAGGATTTATTTCCATCTGAAAGGAGTACCTCATAAAGAGGGTTTACTATTTTACAAAAGGAGGAAAAATGAGGTATCCTACTATCTCGAAACAAACTAAAACTTCCATTATATTTTGTTTTTACTGTTTTTAGAAATAATATAAATCACATTTTTCACCCTTCCCACCTGCCCAACACTGGAAACGATTACTATCCAATATTTGGTATTAATTTTTACCATGCATGTTTTCTATTTTAAAGTATATATACATATATTTTAATATATGCACAAACACATGTAAAATTATTGTTTTCATATGAATAATCACAAGCTATATATATATCTGTCTTCAGTTTGCCTTTTTTGACCAGCCCATGTTCATGAGATTTATCCACACATTGAAACATGTAACTCTAGTTACTACAGTAAGTCTTCTACATACAAACCTTCAAGTTGCAAACTTTCAAAGATGTGGACATGGAGGATACTAATGAAGACCTGATGGAATTGGAGGCCAGAGAAAGAAGGAAGAGAGACAAGAGGAAGAAGTAACTGAAGAACCGAAGAGATTCACTACGCAGAAAATGGCAAGGGGATTTTCTTTATTTCAGGCGGCACTGTTAGTTTTGAGGCACAGGACCCAAACGTAGAATGGTACACAAAGGTTGCAGCAGCCGTTGAGATTGCAATCCAGCGCTACCGTGTCATCTATGATGAGAAAAATAGCTACTACCCAGACATCACTGGATCATTTTTTCAAGAGGATAGATAGAATTGAATCCAGCGAGGAACCAGAACCTGTACCATCAACGTCAGGCGTGAGTGAAATTGCAGCTTGCCCTCCATTTCCTATTGCTGATGATCCTTCAGCTCTACCATCTCCCACCTCCTCTCCCTCCTCCAGTCAGTAACTCCTCTTGCCGGTTCACTCGATGCCAGCCCCTGTATGCCAGCTGTTGTACTGTACTACTGTACTTTTCGAGGTACTGTACTGTAAGATTTAAAATATTTTCTTTATTTTGTATATTTGTTTGTTTTTTATGTATTATTTGTGTGAAAAGTATTATAAACCTATTACAGTACAGTACTATATAGCTGATTGTGTTAGTTGGGTACCTAGACTAACTTTGCTGGACTTATGAACGTGCTCTTGGAATGGAACTTGTTCCTAGGCAGGGGATTTACTGTGTATGTGTATAACTCATTTATTTTACTACTGATGAATGTTTAGTCGTTTCCATTTTTTTTCATTATAAAGAATGTTGCTACAATAATTCTGGTATAAGTATTCTTTTTTACACATATAAGAATTTCTTTAAGGCAGTAGTCTTGAAACAGGAGTATGTTTATCCTTGATGGCATGCAAAATCCTTCCAGTGTTACACCCATATAGGTAATTTTAAGGTATAAAGTTCCATATCATAAGCTTCCATGTGAATTCATTCATAACTGTCCTCATATTTTACAAAAGAATTGACATCTTCATAACAGCAGCTCTTCTGATACACAATCATTCTGATATATCTCTCTAGTTACTTAGGTCCTCTTTAATATGTTTCAACAGAATTCTGTAAACTCCTTCATAAAGTTCTTCCATATTTTTGACAGAATTATTTTTAGCCACATTAAGCCTCTTTTCTTAAATTATATTTTTAACTATTTGTGTTAATATAAGAAATAAGATTGATTTCTGTATAGTGCTAGATTCAAAAATGCTAATAGTTTTTCTACACATTCTCTGGGGTTTCCTATGCAGGACAATTAAATTGCTTTCAAATAATGATAACTTTGTTTCTTACTTTTGAATCTTCAAAGATTTTGTTTCTTTGTATTGTCTTACTTCAATTGTTAGAATCTCCATTAAAATTTTCACATAGTGAAATACAGGGTTCCCCCCACCCCGCTTTCTTTGTTTGTTTTACTTTTGAGGGAGTAGGTTAAATTTGCAAATACTCATTTAATTTCTTTGATGATTAGGTCTATTCATTTTTCTTTTTCTTAAAATTTCTTTACTAAGCTATATTTTTCAAAAAAATTCTGTTTTTTCTAAGTTTTCAAGTTGATTGGCATACAGTTACTTGTAATATAACAGGTTGTTAAAATGAGACTGCTTCTGTCTCAGCCTTCGCTGAAACTCCAACACAAACAACATGATAGCTCTCAGGTACGTCTTCTTAAAGCAAGTTACCATTTATGAGATTGCCAGCATTTTTTTTTATCACCCACTGTTGATGGTAGAAAAAGTATGGGTTAATAATGCTTGGAGGGAGCATGTCCATGTCAACGTGCTCTTCACATCCTTCTTCCTCTGTGTGGGACAGAAGCAGTTTCCTTTCCCCTTGCCGTAGTAAGCT
This sequence comes from Orcinus orca, assembly GCF_937001465.1. NCBI lineage: Eukaryota > Metazoa > Chordata > Mammalia > Artiodactyla > Delphinidae > Orcinus > Orcinus orca. The sequence goes on along the minus strand of NC_064569.1, from coordinate 47,074,082 downwards.
GAGTAAAGAGGACTTAGAGAAAGCCACGCAGAGAAGCTGAGAGACTATGTAGAGATTGGTGATCAATTTTCATAGGGACAAATGAAACACAAGAGGTAGTCTGAAGTTAACATAGCAATGAGACAAAAGGCTGTACTCAAACCAAAGGCTCTTCCTCCAAGAGAAGGACAAAGGTACGAATGTCCACAGAAGGAAGTCAGCCAAGAGTTATCTTAAAAGGAACACAATCCAAGAGGATCATCTGGAGGAACAATGTGACCCAGCCAGAAACTCAAGGGCTGAGGGGAGTTATAATTGGCCAGACAGCAGGGGTGTCCTCTATCAGGAGATCCCCAGTGGGGGATTTCTGAGGAACACATACAAGTGCTCATGAAATCAACACCAGATAAGAATGCATCTGCCATAGCTAGAGGTGAACTGTGTTAGCCAAAGAAGCATTTGTTCTTTTCTCTTAGTCCCCTTTACCTTAACATCTTCCCCAAAGGAGTAAAACTCCACAAAAGGTTGAGGGAAGAGAGAAAACAACCATCCTCCCCACTCCCCCCACTTACTGAAGACTGAAGCAGGCCCTAACTGGAAGAGGAAGGAAAGCTTCTAAGAAGTTCAGAGCAGTCATATTAATGTGGACTGGACTTCTATTACTAAAAATATTTATTTTTACTTTTATTTTTAAGATCAGAAAAATTACGGAATTTGCCAGAGATTTTTTTCAACGGCAAGACAGAATATTTTTCACTATATCTTTGCAAGACACGTGTCAGAAAAAGTGAAGTTCATTTCTGCTTATATCTAAAGAGATCTATGGGGCTTCCCTGGTGGCACAGTAGTTGAGAGTCCACCTGCCAATGCAGGGGACACGGGTTCGTGCCCCGGTCCGGGAAGATCCCACATGCCGCGGAGCGGCTAGGCCCGAGAGCCATGGCCACTGAGCCTGCGGCGCGTCTGGAGCCTGTGCTGTGCAACGGGAGAGGCCACAACAGTGAGAGGCCCGCGTACCTCAAGAAAATAAAAAATAAAAAAAATAAAGAGATCTAGTCCATTGAATAAACTGGTATGTTCTCTGGTATTATTTTTAAAATCTCTGCTACATCTGTGGTTATGCCCCACTTTGTTATTCATTTTATTATTTATTTGTTTACTCCCTTTTGATGTATGGTCCACTTTATTAGTGTCAAAGAACATATTTTTGGCCTTGTTTATCCTCTTTATTATAGCTTTGTTTCCTAACCCATTATTTTATATACTTGTTTATTATTGTCATTCATTAAATTTCTCTGGATTTGTTCTGTGATAAAGAAGTTTCTCTAACTTCTTAAACTGAACTTTAAGTTCATTGGCTTTCAGCATTTCTTCCTACAGTAAGCTTGTGTTATTATACACTTCTATGTAACACTTATTTGCCATCACTCCAACAGCTATTCTCTAATTTGCATTAAAATTCTTCTTTGCTTTTCTGGTTACTTAGAAGTTTGTGTTAAAAATTTTTTTTTTTTTTTTTTGCCACACTGCATAGCTTGCAGGATCTTAGTTCCCCAATCAAGGATCGAACCTGGGCCCTTGGCACTGACAGCTCAGAGTTCTAACCACTGGACTGCTGGGGAATTCCTAAAAAAATTTCTAAATATATTGTTTTCCTCTTTTGTTATCATTTTTGTTATTGATTTCTAACCTAATTACATTATGGTTAGAAAATACTGCTGTATGATACCAATCCTTTAAAATGTGTTGAGACTTGATTTACATGGACAGTAATTTGCAGAAATATTCCCTATGTTCTTGAGAAACATATGTTCTCTAATAATTGGGCACAGGGTCCCATTTTTCTTTATTAAATCATTCTCATTAATTGTATTGTTCAAATCTTTTTTTTTTCCTGCCCAGTCTATCAAACATAGAAGAACTGTAGATGGATACATATGTCTTTATACTTCATGTTTATTTCATATTTTATTGAAATTAACCAACTCAAGATTTATTATAGCTTCCTGGGAATAGAGATTTTTACTATTAAGATTAAATTATCAAGAACTGCAGGTATAAAGAGTGCACCCCAAGCTCTCTGAATAAGATTGACCCCGTCCAGGGAAGGTACAAAGTGAGAAAGGGTAAGAACTCTCCTTTCCAGACATCCAGGAGGTCATGAGGGAGTCCCAAGGTATCAGACTAAGAATATTCTCCCCCAGGCCTCGATCTCTCTAAATGCAAGAGTTCAGAGAGAATTCAGAGCGCTCAAAAGAAGACTGTCCTGACCCCAGCTTCCTTTCATTTCTATTCTCTGAAACTCACAGCCTAGACTTCACTATCTCTCTTGGGACTACCAGGTATAATCTCATGGAGATTGGGAATATAAAGTCCTTATAATTAGAACAGTAAAATGATTCCTTTGTGAACTATTCATGGATACTAAGGTAATAAAATTTAATTATAATATATCAACATACTCAAGAACTTATCAAGCCAATCCAACAATTTAGGAAGGGCATGAGAATACTAATGGAACCTAATTGGTGGCCTACTGAGCTCAGCTTCACTTTGGTAGGTGGCGCTAAAGCACTGGCATCTATTTTGTTTGGATTGCACTGTTGGAGCAAACCTGTAGGTGCTCTCTCCCCCCTCAGTAAATTCAGTTAGTAGGCCAATAGAGTCTCAAAGCTTTTGCCTAACAAAAGCATCTAAGTTTCTCTCTGCCTCCTAGCCAGAGAAATAAAAATGCCTGTAGAGTTTATAGTTTTATAGCTCTTTCAATTCATTATCTCATTTAATCCTCATAACAACTTGGGAAAGTAGGCCTTTATTTAACTTGGAAATGAAATTGAGTTAGTTTTAGAAAGTAGCAATTGGTTCCCCAAGGCTAGATAATTTGTCCAATGTCACAATTAGTAAGGGACAGTGTTAGAATTCAAGTTAGTTTCTCCTGACTCCACCATTATATAATACATTCTTTCCACCATACGTTTCACCCTGTCCAGAATTCTTTGAGTTATGGAGGTATAGAAATATCTCCATTTTACAGGAGAGACTTTGGTATAATTAAATGTTTTACAGATGAGCCATTACAAGAGTGAGTAGAGATTGGACTCTTCCAGACAAAACCTAGGATCTAGGATTCCTAATTCCTCCCTCTGTAATCTTTCTGCTAGCTGACCCTGCCTCAGGGAATGTACTAACAACTCCCTGAGATAATACTCAGTTTTCCTCCAAGGCAGAGTCCCACCCTCTCCAAATAGCTTCATAAAACATGTGCTAATCAGCACAGTCCACAGTCCTCAGCACTTAAGGCAAAGCCAACACCACATTTACTTCTTAAAAAAACTCTATATGATAAATATGCATAGCAGTCAGCTTGGACTTCACGTGTAGCCAGGTGAGGATTTCAAAAAAATTCATCTCAGCAAAAAGTGAGACATTTTCCCTGTTCCCTTCATAAGAATTCAATCTGTAATGATCCCTCAAAAAGCAAAAATTGCTTAAAATAAAATTCCATTTATTTGCAAGTAAATAAAAGATGCTTGTGTTTATTTGTACATTTATTACTTTTGCCCCAGAAAGAATACAAGGTAACTTACAATGATATATAAATGAGATAAGGAAGCACAGATTAATTTTAGAAGCAAAATGATGCGGTTGTAAAATTAGCTAGAGAATAAGGGAAGGAATATCTTTGCTATGCACACATCACAAATTTAGTCAAAATCTTTCCTTGAAGAGATGATTATCAAAACTTTTTTTTGAACCAAAACCAAAACTTTTTTTTTTTTTTTTTTAAACCAAGAATACATTTTAGTGGGAATACATCCCACTTCTGGGCATATATCCAGACAAAACTCTAATTCAAAATGATACATGCACCCCTATGTTCATAGCAGCACTATTCACAATAGTCAAGACATGGAAACAACTTAAATGCCCATCAACAGATGAATGGGTAAAGATGTGGTACATATATACAATGGAATATTACTCAACCATAAAAAAGAATGAAATAATGCCATTTGCAGCAACATGGATGGACCTAGAGATTATCATACTAAGTGAAGTCAGAAAGAGAAAGACAAATACCATATGATATCACTTATATGTGGAATCTAAAATATGGCACAAATGAACATATCTATGAAACAGAAAGAGACTCATGGACATAGAGAACAGACTTGTGGTTGCCAAGGGGGAGGGGATTGGAGGAGGGATGGAGTGGGAAGTTGGGGTTAGCAGATGTAAGCTATTACATACAGAATGGATAAACAACAAAGACCTACTGTATAGTGCAGAGAACTATATTCCATATCCTATGATAAACCATAATGGAAAAGAATATTTAAAAATGAATGTATATATGTACAACTGAATCACTTTGCTGTATGTCAGAAATTAACATAACATTGTAAACCAACTATAGTCAACTGAAAAGAAAATAATACTTTTTTTTTTTTTTAAGAATACATTTTAACTGAATGGATAATCTGTTCTTCAAGAGGTCCTTTGCTTAGCTCAGACTTGGTAAATATCTAGTGGTAGAGAGATACGTTATAATGGAGAACATATTAATGTCGAATGCAACTATTTGGGGTCACCAGTTAAATACAGGTTCATAGGCTTTGAAGACAACCAACCTAGATATAACACTACCCATCTCTGATGAAAACTAAGGAGCCTGACAAGATTGAATTCCTGATTAACGATTCTCACGCTTTCCTTGGAAGTTACAAAGGTAGGACCCACATGTAAAATAAAAACTTTTCTTAGAAAATTGTTTTGCATCCTCTCTAGCAGAAGGATACTTGGGTAATAAGGGCCTATTGACAAAATTCCTTTAAATGAAAGTTCTAATGAATTTGGTTATGCAGATTTTCTTTGAAAAATGTGAATGCTCTTAAGAAGCGTGGTTCATATGATAGTATTTTGTATCAAAAATGCTTTAATTATTACCAAAATTCTAAAAGTAGACACTCTTTGTGGATTGCCTCTATAAATCACATAAAAAGGTACCTATCTAGAAATTGAATGCTACTGCCCAGAATTCTTCCTTCACGTAGACACATCCTCATCTGTGGAAATTTAGACTGTTCCTATTTTAAGCTTCTATAGACGAAAGGTTCACGCTTGCATTTTTGAAACTAACAGTGTAATTTATTCAATCATCCAAAAACTATTGATTGGATACCTACTATACGTCAAACATTGTGTTAAGGTGCAGGATACAGCAGTTAACAAAACAGACAAAATTATCTGCTCTCATATTCTAGTGGTAGAGCTAGAAAAAAGTCAAAATAACTAAAATAAGTTGTTTATTAGAGTATAGTGGATGGCAGTGAAAAAATCTGGAGGAAAATGGAATGGGGAAAGGCAGGGATGGGAGTTGCAACTGTAAATAGAAATGTTGGGAATTCCCTGGTAGTCCAATGGTTAGGATTCAGCTCTTTCACGGCTGCGGCCCCTAGTCAGGGAACTAAGATCCCACAAGCTGCATGGCACAGTCCCCACCACCACCAAAAAAAAAGAATTGTTAGGGAAAGGCTCAATGATATTATGAGATTTGAAAGAGGTGTGGTCATGAGCCATGTAGATATATGGAGAAAAAACACATTAGGTGTAAAGGCCAGCAATGGGAATATGCATACATGTTTGACAATCTTCAAGTTAAATGAATATGGTCCAGTGTGTGAAGGGGAAAGTAGGAAGAGATGAGATCTAGGGAGTAAATAAGAAGCCAGATGATGGTGGGGCTTTTAGGCAATTGTAAGGATGTTGGAATTTTTTCTGATTGACTTGGGTAGTGGCTAGAGAGCTTATTCCAGCCAAACGGTATGATCTGACGCATCACTTTACATTTGTCTCACTGCAATTCTTTTCTCACTTTTTCTCCCTGGCACTTATCTATTTGAAATCCACTAATGCATTATGTTTATTTGAGGAAGTGCTCTATCATGTAGCTTTATATTTCACTTTGTATTCCTTCCTCTATATTTATTATAAAGTGTTAAATAAGATTGGACTCAGCACCCAGAAGCTTCCACAATTAACACTTTTACATCCAAGTGTAATAAATGTGTTAAGCATTTTTGTTACGATTTTAGGTGATAAAGGAGGATATTCAATCATATTACATGCACATGTCCAATATCATCTCAAATTCACAAGCACAACGTACAAAGGAAAAAAGATCAAATAGAAATATCCCAAATGTCCAAAAGATTATTTTCTTTTTTCAACTTTCAGTATATTTTAATTCATGCGAGGAAACAAAAATTGTTAGAGGGTGCTAGAAGTCACCCTCCACATATACATGGTGTATATTGAGATGTTTTTGAAAGCAGACACTGAGAAGTCTGGGGAGAAAGATGTTTATGAGGGATCAACACATGTGAAAGAAAGGCTGGGGATGGAAAAGCAAGAGTGGGAGGAATAAGACCTGCAGTGCAGGTCTGACAATCCTAGTCAACCCCATGAGAAGTTCCGAAACAAAACTTGCCCATAAGAGAAAGACTGCTTTAGACCAAAATGGCCCAGCCTTTAAGTCCCCACCTCAGTCAGTTACTTGTTGAAGGAGTGGCCTCAGATGAGGCAGTTTTCCGGAGCAAGGCATACCCTGAGCCACTGACAGCTATAGTCCTCTAATGACCAAACTTCCCTCTGCTGAGCCAGTCCTTTCCTGAAGGGTGGTGTAGATTTGCGTTTCCCATACACACATGCCTGTGCAAAACATGTCACAACACATGCCCTGTGATAATGTGTTGTCTTTCTAGCCTCTTGGTTCTCATCCATTCTCTGAGGAGAAAAATAAGTAAAACTGAGCAAAGAGATTCCTGCAACAAAAGTAAACAGAGGAAGAAAAGGACTCTAACCCCTCGGGCATCTCTAGGTGGAGAAGGGAGAGACAGTGGGGGTCATTTCCACATTGTAATGACTCATGATGGACGCAACAGTGCTGTGAGGGACCAAGGCAACGGGAGCAGAATGTTACTAGAGCCAGAAGAGCTGAGGAGTCTGACACTGCTTTTTCTCCACTTCTTTACCTTCCATGATGGCTTCTGTCCCTACAAAGCCACTGTTACTGATCTGGACAAACACACAGACAACTACCGTTTTGACAAATCTCAAGCACATTTTTAGTGTTTATCTTTGCTAGGTCTCCCCTTAGAATTCGACACATCTCATTACATATGGTTTTCTTAAATACATGTCACCACACTCTCCTTGTTTGCCACCTTCTCTTTGCTCCTTCTCAGCTTGATTTGTCAGTTTTTCATTCTCCTTCTAAGACCAAAATCTTTACGTTCTCAGAACTGTTTCCTACATCCCTTCACTTCTCTCTCTGTGTTAAATCCCACATTATTTCTTTGCATTGAGTTTCATAGCAGTTCTATGAGATGACTCCCACATTTATATCTCCAGCCAATCTCTTATTTGAGTTCCCAACTTGTATATCAAATATGTCTTTGAAATTTCCACATAGGTGCCCCGAAAGCATCACATACCTAAATGTGCAAAACTGAACATTTGATCCTTAATTCCCCCTCCAATACACGATAGTGTTTCTCCAATCTTCCAATATGCTTATAGCCAGAACATCCAATGCTTTTTTATATTCTTTTCCAGAACATCCAATATTTTAAGCCTGAAATCTAATACTCATATGCTTAGTATACCAAGTATACTTAATTTGAATTCCAAAATACGCATTTCCTCTTCTCTCTATGGCCACTGCCATGACTCTAGTACATGTCTTCATCAGGTCTTATCCAGATCCCCTTCTATAACCTTTTTACTCTTTATCTGCAAAAATCCATTCTCCAAAGGGTAGGCAGAGTGATGTTTTTAAAATGCAAACAGGATCATATGAAAAACCTTCTAATAAAATGTATAAAAATCCAAATTCCTTACCACACTCTACAAGCGCTTGCATCACCTGGGTTTTGTTCGACTCTCCATCTTCCTTCCTTCTTCTTCCCTGAATTCACTCTGCCCCAGACACACTGACATTCTTTCTCTTTCTCTAATGCGCTGAGCTCTTTCCCACTCTTCAACGTTTGCAGATTCTGTTTTTTTCTGGACTGCTCCTTCTCACTCTCTGTTTGTATCACATGGCATAGAGCCCTTCTCTCCACTACAGAGTATACACCCATTAGTTTGTTTAATTGTCTAGTATCTGACTCCCATATTAGAGTGTAAGCTCCGTGAAGGAGAGGAAAGCATGCTTGTTCACCACTGTATCCCCAGCAATAAGCACAATACCTGTAAGTCCCTAATAAATATTTGCTGGATGAATTTATAAAGCCTTTCATCAACATAAACATTAAGAAATGACATTTTTTAACTTTCATTTTAGGAAGATAAAATGTATTGCAAATTTGCTCAGATGTTGTAAACAGTGAATATGAAAGACAAAGGCTTGAAGACATCCTCTGGTCCAGATAAGCTTCCACCCAGTCTCATCAGGATGACTTTCGGAGCTTCCTCACTTGCCACTTGTCTCCTCGCCTCCCCCTTGTCCCTGCTAAAATGCACTCTCCACACAGCAGTCACATCTGGGACTAGTCTTTTGTCACGTTTCAAAGGAAAGCAGAAGAGGCAATGCCAAAATAAAGCACAGTTTCAGAAGAAGCCTCCAAGGCTACTTATGCCTATTTAGTTCTTTCCCTCCAAACCCCTTGAACTTCTTAGTTACTGAAAGAAAAATTACTATGGACAGATCTTTGAAAGCAGGCATTGATGGCTTCCTTGAAAATCAGGAAAAGTCAATACTGAAATGGCAGTGGGAAGCAGCACAGAGACAATCTCCAAAGGGAACTCATCAGTATGTCACCTTTAGTATCAAAGACACACAGACAAGCTCAGTTGACTTTAATTAAGGTCTCCCTAGCTCACCAGAAGGTGAACTTTCCTAGCATTCCTAGCACAACAGATAAGGATAATAATTTGCCAGCTAGGATAAGTGTGAAAGATACTTTGGCCCCAGGGTAGCTATATAATCCTTAGAAGTAATTAGTAAAAGATTATAACGTGTTATTCTGCATTCACGGCAAAACACCTTGTTATCGTAGCAATGGCCTAGATGTGTTAAACTGACACCTATTGAATAAGTACCTTAATAAAATCAACACATCAAAACTCAGAGAAACAAGCTTGTGTTTTAATGTCATCATAATATTTCCTACGATCATATTTAAATGCAGTCTTCCTTAACACGTCTGTTAAACTGTCATGCTCCATAATTGGTAAATTTATAAGAAAGCAGCATTTTCTTTGAAAAGAAGCTCAGATTTTTTTTTAATCCAAAATCATGTAGACCGCAGCCATATTAGGCAAAGAACAAGAAAGTTTAATAAGAAGCTGGAGTTTAAAATTTATGTTGGATGCCAAGTTTGCAAAACCTTTCAAGAAATTTTATCCATGGCCCATTATAGCAATCCTATAAGGAAGTTCAGTGCTTAAATTAAATTAACATCGTAATTTTACAGATGAACAAAATGGAGACGCAGAGAGGGTAAGTGGATAGGGTCTCCTAGGAAGTCAGTGGGAAGGTGTGTGGTGGGGATTAGAGCCTGAAGCCCTTCTCCTTTTCAGGCTAGCAGGTGGTACTGACTCCATGGGGTTCCTTTCCTGAGGAACAGAACACATATGCAAGTGTCTATGGACATTTAAAATGCATAAGAACTCTTTTGAAACTAGTTCTCTTAATGCAAAAAATTCTTCAAAAAGAATTATTTTCCAGATAGGTAGAACAGAAATCATAGTGAATTCTGACAAGAAAATGTCTTTTTAATTCTATAATCCTCCACTTAACTAGATATCTGTCCTTGAGCAAAATAACTTCTCTGTGACTCAGTTTCCTCACTTTAAAAATTGATATAGTAACAGAAGCTTCTCTCACAGGATTGTGGGAAAACAAAAAAGTAATGCATTGAAAGGTCAACAAATAACTCCTGGAGTGCCTATCATATGGCAAAGCACTCCAGATACTAAGATTCAGGCACCTGGTCTCCATCCAGGAATGTAGCACTACTGAAAAGCTTAAGGCTGTTTGTTTATATGCAGACAACCCAGTGTCCTGTGCAAATGTGAAGAGCTAAATTGCCTCATCTTGGGCATAGATTTCCCCAGTAAGCCAACCTTTACTTCTAAACTAGGGATTAAGACAAGTGCCCCTTAAGGGGAGAGTGCAGGGCAGCTGTGAGGGAATTTAATGTTTGTTCAGTACTTTATTTCCTGAGAGAAAGAGACAATGTAAATAACAGTAAGCAAACTCTCAGTAGAACATCCCAGAAAAACACATGCAGGTGAGTATAAACTCTGTAAATAACGAACCAGACACCTATCATCTAGACTGCTATGAATTCATGCACAGAATCTTCATTAAAATTATGTGTGACTGATAGAACTTAAAACAGCAACTAATTCTTTTTAAGGAAAAAACCTGCAAAACCCACATAGAAACAAAAGTATACCATAATATGTCTTCAAAATTCTTTCCTTTTTTAAGTAATATTCACTGAGCAATTTTTTAATCAAATAAGACTGGGTATGCCTCTTTCTGCAAAATGTATCCTTGAATTTTCAGAGCACTCATTTATTTTGTAAGTAAAATGTGAACGGGTAGCATCTCATTTATTTCATTATGCATTTTGTAACTAAATATGTCAAATGAGTTTAAACTATTTTTTCATAAGCATTATATTAGTTATCAAATGCACAGCAATTTATCCTAAAAACATAATGGTAGAAAACCATAAGCATTCATCAGTTCACAGTTACCATGGTTAAGGGATTCAAGAGAAGACTTAGCAGGCTGGGGTCCCATTACACTGCGGTCAGGATGTTGGTAGGGGCTTCCGTCATCTGAAGGCTTAATTAAGGCTGTAGCAGTGGTTTCCAAGATTATTTATTTACATGGCTGTTGGCAAGAGCTCTCAGGTGTCCTCACACATGAGCCTTTCCACAGCCTGCTTAATATCCTCAAAACATGTCATCTGGCTTCTCCCTGAGTGAGCCAGGAGAGAAGACGGCTGAAGCCACCCTGGCTTTTATGACCTAGTCTTGCAAGTCTCACATGGTCACTTCCTCTTTTTGTATCTGTTCATTAGAAGTGAATCACTAAATCCAGCCCACACTCTGGAGGATGTGATTAGGATCTACCTCTTGAAAGGAAGAGTATCAGATAATTTGTGGACATATTTCAAACTAGCACAGTTATTTATTTTACAGCTATTTCCAGTATTGGGCTCTTATAGGGAGACTAGCATATGTTGGTAACACCTAATTCTCTATCAATTACCTATGAGGTAGTAGAACCATTCAGTGTAGTGGCTCAGAGCTGAGATTCTGGGGCCAGACTGCCCAGGTCAAAGTCTTGGCTCTAATATGTACTAGCTGTGGATCAAGGGTCAATTAACTAACATGTGCCTCAGTGCTCCCTCTTCAAACAGGAGCTAATGATATTTCTTACATTTTAGGCTTTTTCTGAGGACTAAATGCATAGATGTGAATAAAATGCTTAGATTATTGCTTGCCACATTATAAATGTCCAATAAGCTTTAATGACTGTTATGAGTTGGTGTTAACTGTAATAGCTCAGCTATATTCCATAGTCAGAAATGTATTTCTCTTTGTCAACAATAGAAGACTTTGAATTGAACCATTAGACAACAAGCATACCTAAAACAGCACGATTGATTACTCAGAATAACAAAAATTCCCTTTAGACTATTTCATCAATACATTTTAAGTGAAGGATTTACCTCCTTGTCTCCAATTTGAGAATGATTTTCTTTGGGGTATTTAGAGCCCTATAAGTAGTTTTATTTTTACCTTTCTAACATACAGGTATTTATTCATCTCAAATAGTTGAATCAGATGAAAACAATGCTGCCTGAAATTAGTTTGGTTACTTTGCTTTCCTCTTTCCAGAAGCTTGTATCTCAGCTCTACCTGAATGTACTTGTTTTTTTTTTTTCTTTTGACAGGCATATCCCCTACTACTATGCTGTGTTTCTTTACAGCTTGATTGCAATGTGTCAAAACTGCTGGGCTCTAATCATGAAACTTTTTTTCAAAGATTCAGTCACTTCCAAGTAGCTGAATAGTTACACCCATCCACCGACTGTTACTGTCAGTATCCTGCTGCCTCCCCATATGAGGAGCTCCCAAGCTTTGGCAGTTTAATGAGCACTTTGAGCTGTGAGTACTATTTTCTCTGTGAGGCCAGGGTCATAAATCCCTCCAAGTCTCTCCCCACCCAACACCCGTATTAGAGAGAGAGAAGAGAAAAGCTTCCTTGCTCTCCACCCCACCATTCTTTCTCCTGGCAGATCAAAAAAAATTCTCTCAGCCCTTCTAAACCTGCCATTACCAATCCTGCAATCTCAATGTCTCTCTCTGCCTCCTGTTCAGAACCAAATGTAATTTTTCTAGAAGCAACCTGTGACAGCAGATCTGTCATACACCAAGATGATCAGATTGGGGAAGCCCTTCCAGGACCGTACAGTAGAAAACTGTGCTGTGCACAAATAAACTGTTTACCTGCAAACATATCTTCAAGATCTCCTTTCACTTCTGAGAGTATCTGAGGGTTTTTTTTTTTTCTGATATGACAAAAGAGAGTATTAAATCATATTTCTATCCTACAACTTGAAAAGTTTTGGGTATTGTTAGGTAGGTACCACTCAGTAATTTGAATTCTCCTTCCCATTTCCACCCCCTGTGTTATATATACTTCTATCTTTTAAAACACACACACACACACACACACACACACACACACACACACACACACAATTTTTCCAAAATGGAATCACAATATACAGAATATTCTTCAATTTGCTGCTTTCTAAAATTAATATGTGGTATTGTACCTACCTAATCAGTACCAACCATGCACATGAGATTTGTAATTGGATTATCTGGACATACATACCATGTCCTCCACTCAGCACTGTATTAAATTGGGTAAATTACTTAACATTTTAATCCTTCCTTAGCTGTAAAATAAGGACAGTATCTATCTCATAGGGTTATTGTGAGGACTACATATGATACAATAAGCACTTAGCACATTGCCTAGCAATTAGAGAGCAATCAGCATATTTCAGCTATTGATATATTTATTGTTGCTATATAACTACTATTTAACAAATTTACTTCATTTATTAAAATGACAAAAAAAATCGTATTCCGTTTTACGGGTTGATGAAACTCAATGTCTCCAACCAATTCCCTATTAATGGCTCTTTAGATGGTTTCTAAATTTTTATATTATAAAATATGATGATGGGGGATTAGAAAGCAAGATCGCGGAGTAGAAGGACGTGCTCTCACTCCCTCTTGCAAGAACACCAGAATCACAACTAGCTGCTGGACAATCATCGACAGGAAGACACTGGAACTCACCAAAAAGATACTCCACATCCAAAGACAAAGGAGAAGCCACAATGAGATGGTAGGAGGGGCACAATCAAAATGAAATCAAATCCCATAACTGCTGGGTGGGTGACTCACAAACTGGAGAACACTTATACCACAGAAGTCCACCCACTGGAGTGCAGGTTCTGAGTCCCATGTCAGGCTTTCCAACGTGGGGGTCTGGCAAAGGGAGGAGGAATTCCTAGAGAATCAGACTTTGAAGGCTAGTGGGATTTGATTACAGGACTTTGACAGGACTGGGGAAAACAGAGATTCCACTGTTGGAGGGCACACGCAAAGTAGTGTGCTCATAAGGATCCAGGGGAAAGAGCAGTGACCCCAGAGAAGACTGAACCAGACCTACCTGCTAGTGTTGGAGGGTCTCCTGCAGACGCAGGGGGTGGCTGTTTCTCACAGTGAGGACAAGGACACTGGCAGGAGAAGTTCTGGGAAGTACTCCTTGGCATGAGCCCTCCCAGAGTCCACCATTAGGCCCAACAAAGAGCCCAGGTGGGCACCAGTATTGGGTCGCCTCAGGCCAAAAAACCAACAGGGAGGGAACCCAGCACCACACATCAGCAAACAAGCAGTTTAAAGTTTTACTGACCTCTGTCCACCAGAACAACATCCAGCTCTACCCACCACCAGTCCCTCCCATCAGGAAGCTTGCACAAGCCTCTTAGATAGCCTCATCCACCATAGAGAAGAGAGCAGAAACAAGAAGAATTAAAATCTTGCAGTCTGTGGAACAAAAACCACATTCACAGAAAGACAGACAAGATGAAAAGGCAGAGGGCTATGTACCAGATGAAGGATCATGACAAAACCCCATTAAAACAACTAAATGAAGTGGAGATAGGCAAGCTTCCAGAAAAAGAATTAAGAATAATGATAGTGAAGATGATCCAGGACCTCGGAAAAAGAATGGAGGCAAAGATCGAGAAGATGAAAGAAATATTTAACAAAGACCTAGAAGAATTAAAAAAAAAACAGATAGAGATGAACAACACAATAACTGAAATGAAAAATACACTAGAAGGAATCAATAGCAGTATAACTGAGGTGGAAGAACGGATAAGTGACCTGGAAGACAGAATGGTGGAATTCACTGCTGCGGAACAGAATAAAGAAAAAAGAATGAAAAGAAATGAAGACAGCCTGAGAGAACTCTGGGACAACATTAAATGCAACAACATTCGCATTATAGGGGTCCCAGAAGGAGAAGAGAGAGAGACAGGACCCGAGAAAATATTTGAAATGATTATAGTCAAAAACTTCCCTAACATGGGAAAGGAAATAGCCACCCAAGTCCAGGAAGCGCAGAGAGTCCCAGACAGGATAAACCCAAGGAGAAACACACCAAGGCACATAGTAATCAAATTGGTAAGAATTAAAGACAAAGAAAAGTTATTGAAAGCAGCAAGGGAAAAACGACAGATAACATACAAGGGAACTCCCATAAGGTTAATAGCGGATTTCTCAGCAGAAACTCTACAAGCCAGAGGGAGTGGCAAGACATATTTAAAGTGATGAAAGGGAAGAAGCTGCAACCAAGATTACTCTACCCAGTAAGGATCTCATTCAGATTCGATGGAGAAATTAAAAGCTTTACAGACAAGAAAAAACTGAGAGAATTCAGTATCACCAAACCGGCTATACAACAAATGCCAAAGGAACTTCTCTAAGTGGGAAACACAAGAGAAGGAAAGGACTTACAAAAACAAACCCAAAACAATTAAGAAAATGGTCATAGGAACATACATGTTGATAATTACCTTAAATGTGAATGGATTAATGCTCCAACCAAAAGACACAGGCTTGCTGAGTGGACATGAAAACAAGAACCATATATATGCTGTCTACAAGAGACTGACTTGAGACTGAGGGACACATACAGACTGAAAGTGAGGGGATGGAAAAAGATATTCCATGCAAATGGAAATCAAAAGAAAGCTGGAGTAGCAATATTCATATCAGATAAATAGACGTAAAAATAAAGAATGTTACCAGAGACGAGGAAGGACATTACATAATGATCAAGGGATCAATCCAAGAAAAAGATATAACAATTATAAATATATATGCACCCAGCATAGGAGCACCTCAATACATAAGGCAACTGCTAACAGCTATAAAAGAAGAAATTGACAGTAACACAATAATAGAGGAGGGCTTCAACACCACACTTACACCAATGGACAGATCATCCAAAGAGAAAATTAATAAGGAAACACAAGTTTGAAACGACACAATAGACCAGATATATTTAATTGATACTTATAGGACATTCCATCCAAAAACAGCAGGTTACACTTTCTTCTCAAGTGCGCATAGAACGTTCCCCAGGATAGATCACATTGGGTAACAAATCAAGCCTCAGTAAATTTAAGAAAATTGAAATCATATCAAGCATCTTTTCTGACCACAATGCTATGAGACTAGAAATCAATTACAGGGAAAAAAAATGTAAAAAACACAAACACATGGGGGCTAAACAATAATTTACTAAATAAACAAGAGATCACTGAAGAAATCAAAGAGGAAATTGAAAAATACCTGGAGACAGATGACGATGAAAACACGACAATCCAAAACCTATGGGATGCAGCTAAAGCAGTTCTCAGAGGGAAGTTTAAAGCAATACAATCCTACCTCAAGAAACAACAATCATCTCAAATTAACAATCTAACCTTAGAGAACTAGAGAAAGAAGAACAAACAAAACCCAAAGTTAGTAGAAGGGAAGAAATCATAAAAATCAAAGCAGAAATAAATTAAATAGAAACAAAGAACACAATTGCAAAGCTCAGTAACACTAAAAGCTGGTTCTTTGGGGCTTCCCTGGTTGCACAGTGGTTGAGAGTCGGCCTGCTGATGCAGGGGGCATGGGTTCATGCCCCGGTCCGGGAGGATCCCACATGCCGCCGAGCACCTAGGCCCATGAACCATGGCCGCTGAGCCTGAGCATCCGGAGCCTGTGCTCCACAATGGGAGAGGTCACAACAGTGAGAGGCCCGTGTACCGCAAAAAAAAAAAAAAAAAGCTGTTCTTTGAGAAGATAAACAAAATTGATAAACCATTAGCCAGACTCATCAAGAAAAAGAGGGAGAGGATGCAAATCAATAAAATTACAAATCAAAAAGAAGTTACAACAGACACCGCAGAAAAACAAAGCATCCTAAGAGACTATTACAATTAACTCTATGCCAATAAAATGGACAACCTGGAGGAAATGGACAAATTCTTAGAAATGTATATCTTTCCAAGACTGAACCAGGAAGAAATAGAAAATATGAACAGATCAGTCATAAGTAATGAAATTGAAACTGTGATTGAAAATCTTCCAACAAACAAAAGTCCAGGACCAGATGGCTTCACAGGTGAATTCTATCAAACATTTAGAGAAGAGCTAACACCCATCCTTCTGAAACTCTTCCAAAAAATTGCAGAGGAAGTAACACTCCCAAACTCATTCTACGAGGCCAGCATCACCCTGATACCAAAACCAGACAGAGATACTACAAAAACAGAAAATTATAGACCAATACCACTGATGAATATAGATGCAAAATCCTCAACAAAATACTAGCAAACAGAATCCAACAACACATTAAAAGGATCATACACCATGATCAAGTGGGATTTATCCCAGGGATGCAAGGATTCTTCAAAATATGCAAATAAATCAATGTGATACACCATATTAACAAATTGAAGAATAAAAACCATATGATCGGGCTTCCCTGGTGGCGCAGTGGTTGAGAGTCCGCCTGCCAATGCAGGGGACACGGGTTCGTGCCCCGGTCCGGGAAGATCCCACATGCTGCGGAGTGGCTAGGCCCGTGAGCCATGGCCACTGAGCCTGCGCATCCGGAGCCTGTGCTCTGCAACGGGAGAGGCAACAACAGTGCGAGGCCCATGTACCGCAAAAAAAAAAAAAAATCATATGATCATCTCAATAGATGCAGAGAAAGCTTTTGACAAAATTCAACACCCATTTATGATAAAAACTCTCCAAAGAGTGGGCATAGAAGGAACCTACCTCAACATACCAAAGGCCATATACGACAAACCCACAGCAAACATCATTCTCAATGGTGAAAAACTGAAAGCATTTCCTCTAAGATCAGGAACAGGACAAGGATGTCCACTCTCGCCACTATTATTCAACATAGTTTTGGAAGTCCTAGCCAAGGCAATTAGAGAAGAAATAGAAAAAAAGTATTCCAAATTGGAAAAGAAGTAAAAGTGTCACTGTTTGCAAATGACATGATACTGTACATAGATAATTCTAAAGATGCCACCAGAAAACTGCTAGAGCTAATCAATGAATTTGGTAAAGTTGCAGGATAAAAAATTAATGCACAGAAATCTCTTGCATTCCTATACACTAATGATGAATAATCTGAAAGAGAAATTAAGGAAACACTACCATTTACCATTGAAACAAAAAGAATAAAATACCTAGGAATAAACTTACCTAGGGAGACAAAAGACATGTGTGCAGAAAACTATAAGACACTGATGAAAGAAATTAAAGATGATATCAACAAATAGAGAGATATAACATGTTCTTAGATTGGAAGAATCAATATTGTAAAAATGACTATACTACCTAAAGCAATCTACAGATTCAGTGCAATCCCTATCAAATTACCAATGGCTTTTTTTTTTTACAGAACTAGAACAAAAAAATCTTAAGATTTGTATGGAGACACAAAAGACTCTGAATAGCCAAAGAGGTCTTGAGGGAAAAAAACGGAGTTTGAGGAATCAGACTCCCTGACTTCAGACTATACTACAAAGCTAGAGTAATCAAGACAATATGGTACTGGCACAAAAACATAGATCTATGGAACAAGATTGAAAGCCCAGAGATAAACCCACACACCTATGGTCAACTAATCTATGACAAAGGAGGCAAGGATATACAATGGAGAAAAGACAGTCCCTTTGATAAGTGGTGTTGGGAAATCTGGACAGCTATATGTAAAAGAATGAAATTAGAACACTGCCTAACACCATACACAAAAATAAACTCAAAATGGATTAGAGACCTAAATGTAAGACTGGACACTATAAAACTCATAGAGGAAAACATAGGAAGAACACTCTTTGACATAAATCACAGCAAGATCTTTTTTGATCCACCTCCTAGAGTAATGGAAATAAAACCAAAAATAAACAAATGGGACCTAATGAAGCTTAAAAGTTTTTGCACAGCAAAGGAAACTACAAACAAGATGAAAAGACAACACTCAGAATGGCAGGAAACCGTTGCAAATGAATCAATAGACAAAGGATTAATCTCCAAAATATATAAACAGCTCATGCAGCTCAATATTAAAAAAACCAACAACCCAATCCAAAAATGGGCAGAAGACCTAAATAGACCTTTCTCCAAAGAAGACATACAGCTGGCCAAGAACCACATGAAAAGCTGCTCAACATCACCAATTATTAGAGAAATGCAAATCAAAACTACAATGAGGTATCATCTCACACCAGTTAGAATGGGAATCATCAGAAAATCTACAAACAACAAATGCTGGAGAGGGTGTGGAGAAAAGGGTACCCTCTTGCACTGTTGGTGGGAATGTAAATTGATACAGCCACTATGGAGAACAGTATGGATGTTCCTTAAAAAACTAATAATAGAGTTACCATATGACACAGCAATCCCACTACTGAGCATATACCCAGAGAAAACCATAATTCAAAAAGACACATGCACCCCAATGTTAATTGCAGCACTATTTACAATAGCCAGGACATGGAAGCAACCTAAATGCCCGTCAACAGACGAACTGATAAAGAAGATGTGGTACATATATATAATGGAATATTACTCAGCCATAAAAAGGAATGAAATTGGGTCATTTGTAGAGACGTGGATGGATCTAGAGACTGTCATACAGAGTGAAGTAAGTCAGAAAGAGTGAAAAAAAAGTTGTATATTAACACATATATGTGGAACCTAGAAAAATAGTATGGATGAATTGGTTTGCAAGGTAGAAATTGAGACACAGATGTAGAGAACAAACGTATGGACACCAAAGTGGGAAAGTGGTGCGGTGGTGGGGTGGTGGGGTGATGAATTGGGAGACTGGGTTTGACATATATACACTAATATGTATAAAATGGATAACTAATAAGAACCTGCTGTATAAAAAAATAAAATAAAATTCAAAAAAAGAACTAAAATAATTAATTAAACATATAGTTATTGTTGACCACATTTCAGTAATAATCTAGAATCTGAGGCCATAATATAAAATAATATGGACATGAGTCAGATCCTAGTAGAAGGAATATTCAGTGTAAGAATCTACAAAAATATTCAAAACAAAAACAAAAAATGGAAGAATAAATGGTATTATAACCATTGATATACAGATTTGTAAATATAAGCGCTCTGTACACAACTCTGTGGTAACAAATTGGCAAATAATTTTAATGGAAAATCTTCTGTTTATGTATAATTTTAAAATAATATATCTGAGAAGGATTAGAAGACCTAAATAGACCAAGCATCACAGAAGAAGCAGAAAAACTTATCAAAAATTTATATCTAATAATGGACCTAGGGCCAGAGTTTTTCCAGATGATTTCTCTTAAACTTTCCAAAGAACATATAAGTCCAATGTTATCTACCACGGAATTTAGGAAAATCTTAAAACATCTTAATTCACTTTGTAGAGCTAGTGTAATCTAATACTAAAATATAAATGCTACGGAACTAAAAAGAAAACCAGTGACCATTCTCACTTGTGAAAATATGTATCTAAATACAGAACCTAAAAAAAAAGGTAACAAGTCTATATGCAGATACACACAAAACCTCACAACCAATTTCATCCAGAAATGTAAAAGTATTTTAATAATTGGAAATATTTTACTCTAGCAGCAATTATCAATTAATAATTAATAGCAAAATATAATCTAACATGTTACTGAACACCCATTCAATTATGTCCAAAAGGAGTTTACATTGAAATATTTAGAAAACTTGATATAAATGCATATTTTCTCAATATCATAAAGATCATTGTAGTGTTCATAGGGTTCTGAATGTTTGCCTTTCCCTCAGCTCATTTTACTATAAACTGGTCCCCTGAACCTTCTCTGGCAATGTGAATTTAGGGCCAAGATCCATCAGTATGAATGTTCTACAAGATGATGGCAAGCCCATAACCACAACAGTGATAGGGAAATGGAGTTGCCATCAGGGCCCAGAATACTTGGACACCACATCAGTAGGAAACTGGGAGACCAAGGCTATGTGAAACTTACTGGACAATGAATTTGATAGAAAACTTAGAATAAAAGACAAAGAAGAAGAGGAATAAAAGAAAAAAGAAAGAAATGAGGAATTATGGTTATCGAAGAAAAGTAAAAGAGAAATAGAGGGTATAAGTTGAAGAAGAAGGGAGAAGAGGACTAAGACATAGAGAAAAAAAGAATGAAGGATCTTTTAAGGTAGTTATCAATATCTCCACTTTAAAGCTAAGGAAAATGACCTGCTCAAGATCAAATGACTCATAAGTCATAGAACTGCAATTTGAACATGTAGACCAAATCCTGAACTCCTAATTCTAAGCCAACCTTCTTTTCTTTACATCATGCTTCCTCCTCCCTTTTCCTTTTACTCTCACCATCCTTGAGAGCTTGGAGTCCAATTCACTGAATTCATTAAAATGATCGTTATTACACATTTATACTTGACCTGAAGATTCTTGCGTATCTTTCCCCATTCTGGATTGCAGAATACAGTACTGTCTTTAGTTTGTTTCTTTTGCTTCCTAGTCATTATCAGAATTTTACATTTTTCCTGTTGAATTTTATGTTAGATTCAACACATTGTCAAAATATTTTTAAACCCACTTTCTGATTTCTACATAATTCACAGTTTCTTTGAGCTTTATGCCATTAGCAATTTTTATAATTGTCCCTTTTATGTTTTCTTCCTGGTTACTGATAAAAGCACTGAATAGAACAGGATCAGGAAAAGAGAAGTAAACATTTCCCTCCAAGTTATCCTCAGTTCTTTAATTAGCACTATGTGAGTAGAGTATTTTAACTAGATACTAATCCACCAAATTATACAACCATCCCAACTGTATTTCTCCATTTTTTTTTACAAGTAAAATAAAAAGTCTCTGCTGTATACTTTATTGAAATATGGTCTCATTATATGCACTATATTTGGCTTATCCTCCCATGTAGAACTTAATTTCAAGTTACTTACACGGACAAACCGAGAATATACCATGAATCTCATATAATCTTACAAGTGGATTACTTTATTATCCTTCCTAAATGTCAATAAGAAATGCTTTTCACTGATATATATATATAAAGTCATTAAATGTGATATTAAGCATAAGCTTAGTTAAATCACAGCATTAGCTAAGCCATCTATTTTGTATATGGTGTCCTAATTATTTTAGAGATTCCACAGATTGTTTCACGCACTTGCATACCTACTTGTCTTCTTAAAGAACATGAACCTTGTGGTCAAGACCAGGAGGAAAAAGAGCTGGATTCTCTCCCAATTCTACCAGTAGCTACCTTGGTGATGGTATTAGGTCATTACTGATGTAGGTTTCTTTTGATTCATTTATAAAATTAAAAGAATTTACCACATTAGCATTTCCCAAAGTGTTCCTAAAATTTTAGTTCCATGCCTTAACAGACATTCATGAAAATATCATGTCTATGGTAAAACAGCTTTGGGCAATGTCAAAAGATTCTTTATTATAGGATTATCAGAGTCTTAAAATTAAAAATATTTTCTCCAACAAAGAGCTATGCTAGTCTTTCCCAACTTATTAAGATATACAACATTTCTCCACAGTTTATCTCGTTGGTTAGTGTTCTCCAGAGTATATGCTGGGAATTATAAAAATACACTTGAAGATGTAGGCATCACTTCTACTCCAGAGGGTTCTATAATTGTGATGTATTCTACACCCGCTCAATCAAGGTACAAGAGCTAGAATTTTCATCAGAAAGGCTGAACCCAGGCAAACTGAATAAAAATGGTGTCAGTAGGTTTGAACAAAGCTAAAACTGAAATTTTGAGGTCAATATTGATCTTGTGTTGGTGTTGTGGGGTTAAAATAATGTTCAAATAGGAAAGAAAGATATAAATTTAAGGTAGGCTTGATGAAAATTGTATATAAAATATAAGAATGTAGGAAAATAGCTTACAGAAACTATATGGTTAAAAAGAAAGCTGATATAATATTTGGATTAAATATTCTGATAGACGGCATTGGCTTGGTTGAACAAAGTATTAACAGAGTTCTTAAATTTTTTCTTGTTTTTCTGTAGATTTCTCACCTTCTTCTTAAGTTTCTACTGAACACAGAATGTTAAGAGAAAAAAAGAAAAAGCTAGAAGGCACAAAGATGAATATTATTTCTTAAAAGATAATTATTTGTTAAACTCTAATATATGCTTGCCCTCAAAGTGTTAGTCTAAGCAAGCTGTTGTATCTGTCCCCTCTGTGCACATCTGGCTTCAGGAAAGTATGAACCCAGATGTTCTTCATCATATACCATTTGTAATAAACATCAAGTTCCTTAAAGGTGGTGTTTATACAACTTTGTATTCTTCAGTATTTCTATTCTAGTACCTTTCCATAACAAATTCTCAATAAATATTTGTTGATGAAACTGCACTAGAAATGGTACGAGGTATTAGAGATACAAAGAGGCATGATATTCAGCTCCTTCCCTCAAGGCATTAATGTTCTAGTCAAAAACAACATGACTTTACAGTACGGAAAGTGCTACGGCAGAGTTATGCACAGCCCAAGGAGTGAACACAAGCAGAGCACCTAACCCAACTGAGGAGGCAAACGCGATTGATTGTTCAAGGATGAATTGGGTTAAAGACTCAGAAAAGATACTCCCAATAGAAGCAAACAGAGTATGCAATGGGCAAGAAATGAGAGACAGCATGACAGAGAGAAGAAATCAAAATGACTAAAGCATTGCTTGTAGAGAGCAAGACCCTAGCCAGCTTCCACTTGTACCACCATTCTCTCTCTTTGTGATCAACTCACATTGTTTTTAGCTCTTCAAATGCACTACCCTCCATCTTGCTTAAATGAGAGTACATGTTCTATCTGATTGGAATTTGTTTCTCCAACTTTGTATAATTAAAACTCATAGAAAACTTTGAAATCTCAACTCAAGTATTTCTCACCTGTGTGACATAGTTCAAGCTACCTTTTCCTATGGGTGTTATTTTGCTTAGTTTAAACATGGAGCCGGGCTTCCCTGGTGGCGCAGTGGTTGAGAGTCCGCCTGCCGATGCAGGGCACATGGGTTCGTGCCGTGGTCCGGGAAGATTCCACATGCCGCTAGGCCTGTAAGCCATGGCCGCTGAGCCTGCGCGTCCAGAGCCTGTGCTCCGCAACGGGAGAGGCCACAACAGTGAGAGGCCCGCGTACCGCAAAAAAAAAAAAAAAAAAAAAAAAAAAAGGAGCCGAGTGGTGGGTGATGAGGGTGAGACGGCAACTTTAAGAATGATTGCAAATATTAAAAGAATAAAGGAATGCCAAATTCCTTTGTAAGTAAAAAAAGAACTACATGCCATTATTGTTATTCATATACAAACAGGCTTTTTCAGAGACTAGCAGGTATGAATAAGTCAGGTAATCAGTAGTTTTTGTCGATAACTGAAGTGGTGCATAGCATGAAAACCACAAACTTAAATAGAATTTTATAGCCATTCTTTCCTTACTTCTTTCATGAATTAGTTTACTCTCATACTGATTTTCTATATAATGTCCTAGTGGCATATTCTGACTTTTGAGTTGTCTCCTTGTTTTGGTTTCCTTTCTAAAATGAATGACACTTGAGAACAATTTATATCTATGAATTTATCACCTAAGCTCAGGGAACATATCGTTGTAAAAGGTCAAATATAAACGTCCACTTTTTTCAGAACTAAAATATTTTGAACTCAATACACTATGAAATTTTAAATTGCATCTAATACAGTGGGCCATTCCATTCAGAAGTAATGCTTTTTATACAATTTAAGGGAACAGCATTCAGAGCTTTTAAAACCTTTTCTTAATCTCTTTTCTATTTCTGTAATTTACTCTTCTATCATGTACAGGCCAGTGTTTTGCTGTAGACATTTCTCAACAAATATGTCTTAAGCTCCTATACGTCTACTCAAGAAATGTGTGAGATATTCCTGATGATTACTTTTATTTTTTCTTGATACCTATGTAAAAATTGATACAAAGGTAAACTTTACCATGAAAACTGGGACAAAAGTTCACTAGACTTCAACAGTTTATAAATTAAGTCTATTGGGAATACTTTCTAATTTAAAAAACAACCTACCTTTATTGGCAATGTACCTGATCTGCTTTCCTTCAGTCACACAGAGTTAATGTAGTATCTTATTGATGGGGCTTCATTTGCATCTTACTATGCTTTCTAGTTAGTCTCTTTACATAAACGTCTATTTTTAAAGTTTTTTACATAAACCTTTTTAACAAAGCAAGTATGTATGTTAAAAACCTAGTTAACTATTTAAATTCAAAATCTGACATGTTTTGTTCTTGGTGTACAGTAAAATTTATGTTAGACGACTGTGTTTCCGATCTTAGGACATGCTATGATACTGATGACATTCATCCATTCATATAATCAACAGATTATTTAGAGTACCTGTTTTTTGTCAGAAGAAGATGCAATCCATGCCCTCATGGAACTCAGATCTATAGGAATAGAATATGTATATATGTGTATGTATATTTATATATGTGTGTATATACATATATGCATGTATGTATATATATAATATACACACAGAAATTTAAGTAAATAAATTGAGCAAAGTGTAATGAAACAAAAAAATGTGATAGAAAACAATGGTTCAGGGGCTACATAGACAAAAATTCAGGTAAGATTCTTTGGAGGCCAAATTTTATCTGAGAACTAAAAGAAAAGAAGCTAACTGTTCCACAAGTAGAAGATGCCAACATGAAAATAAAATATGTGCAGCTCCTTAGGGGAATTCTTAGCAGAAAAGCAGCATCTGGGTGGTACATAATGAGTAAGGGAGAGATTAGACGAAATGAGGTTGGAGAAGTAAAAGGGGCTCCCGATAAAAAATTAGAATCTTATTCTAAGAGAAGAAGGGGGAAAGTAGACAGTTTTATGCACCATGTTTCCCATCACTCTGTGGGGCACCTTGTATTTCTCTCATTTATTCTTCATAATTAACATTTTGAGAAATAGTCTGAGATTATACATTAGAAAAATAGGATTTACTTGCTGTACAGTTAGTAAAGGGAAAAGCTAAGATTCAGATCTGAGTGTGTTTGTCTACAAATAGATGATTCAGTTTTACTGTAGCCCACTACCTAACAGAGAATATAAATACTGCGCTGGGCCATGAGAAGACTAAAAATAACAAATACTGAAGAAGGTGTGGAGAAAAAGGAACCCTCCTACAGTGTTGGTGGGAATGTAAATTGGTACAACCACTATGGAGAACAGTATGGAGTTTCCTTAAAAATCTAAAAACAGAGTTACCATATGATCAAGCAAGCCCACTGTTGGGCATATATCCAGAGAAAGCTCTAATTTGAAAAGATACATGCACCCCAATGTTCATAGCAGCACTATTTACAACAGCCAAGACATAGAAGCAACCTAAATGTCCATCAACAGATGAATGGATAAAGATGTGGTATATGTATACAATGGAATATTACTCAGCCATAAAAATGAATGAAATAATGCCATTTGCAGCAACATGGATGGACCTAGAGATTATCATACTAAGTGAAGTAAGTCAGACAGAGAAAGACAAATATCATATAATATCACTCATATGTGGAATCTAAAAAAATGATACAAATGAACTTATTTACAAAACAGAAATAGACTTACAGACATAGAAAACAAACTTATGGTTACCAAAGGGGAAAGGGGAGGGGGTGATAAATTAGGAGTTGGGATTAACATATACACACTACTATATATAAAATAGATAAACAACAAGGACCTACTGTATAGTACAGGGAACTACACTCAATAGCTTGTAATAACCTATAACAGAAAAGAATCTGAAAAAGTATATATTCATATATAGGTATATATATATGTATATATATATATGTGTGTGTGTGTATGTGTGTATATATATATATATATATATATATATATATATATATAACTGAAAAAAAAGCAACACTATTCCTGCCACCATCTCAAAGCATAATGTCCTTATTTTTATTATGGTTATTTATTTTATTATATTTAGTTATCTGTATGTGTGTGCATCTCACTATTTTCTGAGCTTACTGAATTCACAGATCCCAATTTACTCATATCTATAGTCCTCACAACTAGAGCAGGTTCTTGAAAACATTTGGTGATCAACAAATATTAATTAAATGAAGGATTAGCTAATGAATGAATGAAAAGTATGATATTCTCTAGGTAATAGTGTAATACTAATTAACAGAACTTTCTCATAACGTCATTTTCTTTAAGGCATTCAGTGCTTTTTGGGACACTATTCAAAGTAACTTGATCCCATGATATGCCCCTGAGTTTTTATACCCCTTATAAAAGCAGTATGTCATGGAGTATATTGGTTCTCAAAGATTAGTGTATATGAGAGCCACTGTTTTTCAGTGTTCTTCAAGTGATTTTGGGTTCTGATTTTTGTTTGTGTATTATCCTAAGATAATTTTGGAAAACTACCTTTCGCATATTCAACTTGATATCTAAAGCTTTCCAACATAATTTTAAATAGTTACAAAGGGTACAACCTGCAGAGTACTGTAAATACAAGCATTAAAAAATATGTGTTTAGTCCTTCTTTTTAATGTATCCAATGGAATAAAAATACCATAGTGATTTGATACCCAGCATTTAAAAAAAGTGAAAAACTCATTCAATAGTTGAAAAAGTAACAATATTCATTTTTTTCTCTTTTAACTCATTTGTCCGTTTTATTTTCACTGGAGAATTTAGTCTTAATTTAAATATCTTATGATCAAGAATCTTAATGTTCACATTATCATAGTTCTATGATAATTTTTAAATTAATGTTAAAAACAGTCTATGACCATAAAGTTCTATGTCTTAAGTTTTTTCTTCAGGATTGAGTCATCATTGTGATTAGTATTAGTACATGTTTTAACAAAAGACTGAAAATACATTTCAAATTTTGATAACAAAATGTAACATAAAAGTAAAATTTCATTGTAAATTCAACCTTTAATGAGATATAAGGTACTCTCTTCCAATTTAGATCATGTAACCAAGGGTGAATATTTTTTTTGGCCAGAATGAGAAGGGTTTTAATACCAATCAATTCCTGACTTTTAAAAATAATAATCACTGACAAACTTTGTTCACATAAAAATGTAGATGAGATTGGAAGGAGTTTCATAATAGCAATATAACATGACTCTTTGAACTACTTGTGAGTTACCTGCCCCAAATTGCAGTAATCCATTATCAAAAATTATGTTCAGTGATCTAAAAGCTGACAACTCAATTAGTTCTCTTTTAATTTTGTTGAAAGGAAGTAATTAGAAAACACTGTACTTGCAGAAAGATTTATTTTCTAGTCATTAGTGACATTTACCTTCTCAACATCAACATTGATATTTTAAATTATCTCTGTATTTGGCATCCTGGGGGATTGCACATGGCAGTGATGCTGGGCCATTGTTAGATAAGGCCTAGTTATGTGAACTAGAAAAAGACCCAGTATAAGTGGGAATGTGGTAAAAGAAAACCAGGATAACCCAAGTACATTTTCAGGCAGATTAGTTTTAGGAATAGCACTCGTGGAAATTGAAAATTTGGAAATTGATTCACTTAGAACTATTTGAGCCCCTACCCTTCTTTGGCAAATCTTTATGTGCCTCCAGAGATATATATACCTTTTTTTTTTTTTAAAGCTCATAACCTTGGATAGTAGCTAAAAATGAACAGGTTTAAAACCTAACCTCAGAGATTATAATTCATAGGTCTACTATGAGGCCAGGAATCTGTTTTTTTATTTTTTTAACAAAGTCACCCCGGTTGATTCAGATGCATGTTATCCATAGAGTGCTTTCCAAAAAATACTGTGTGGAGAAAGTAAATACTTAAATAAGAACAGTAGATAACATTATTAATTGCTTTGTCCCGAGAACTGTTGTATGTTACATATTACAAATATTTATTCATAAAATCCTTTCAATACTGATGCAGGTATTACTAGTGTTCCCATTTTAAATTTGGATAAATTGAGTTAATGAGAAATTAAATCACTTGTGTAAGATACACATCATGAGAAATGGGAGGGAACATTAATTAACATGAGGCTGGTGAAGACCAGGGCGCAGATAGTCTAGAATTCCAGGCTGAGAAGCAGCAGCGTTGTTGGGAAGCACTGGGAATCTATGGAAGGACTTTATACAGGTAAAGATATACTCAGACTAGTCTGATAGAAAGAGGCCAGGGGCAGAATGCTGGAACACCAATATTTAAGGAACAGAAAAAGGAAGAGAAACCTGGATAGACACAGAAAGGATCGATTAGAGAGAGAGAATGATATAGCCAAAGCAAGCCTTCCAAAAGAATGAAGTAAGTCATAATGTCACATGGTAGAGACTAAGAAACAAAAGAACACAAAATTGTCCACTGAATTTAGCAAAAAAAGAGATCACTGTTGAAAATGATTTAATTGGTGTCAGAGAGACAGAAGCTAGATGGCAGCAGTTTGAAGAAAATAGAGAAAGAAGAAAATTGAAGAATGCATACAA
Source organism: Orcinus orca (assembly GCF_937001465.1). Taxonomy (NCBI): domain Eukaryota; kingdom Metazoa; phylum Chordata; class Mammalia; order Artiodactyla; family Delphinidae; genus Orcinus; species Orcinus orca. The sequence goes on along the minus strand of NC_064569.1, from coordinate 47,044,880 downwards.
CTCTTGCAAGAGACTTAACTGTGAAGAAGAAAAAGATTTGTTGCTACTGCAAGGCTGAGGGCATAAGAGTATTTTTATATTTTGAAGAAAAAACACATATGAGGAAATTAATGATAAGGAGTTGATAAATAAGTAATTCAAGAAAATAGAAAGTTAGAAACAGCAGGAAGTTAACCATATAACTATTAAATTAATATAGGATACAGATTAAGAGTTGGGTTAAAGGAAAAGATGGTTGGTGCTAAATTTTGCTCAGTAGGTAAGTGTCAGCCGGTCAGTAGATGACAGTGATTAAGAGAAATAGAAGGGAAAAAAAAAGAGAAATAGAAGGTGATGTTTCTGGATTACATAATCCTCAAATGATCAAGGATTTTTACAAGTGTGTTCAAAGAGCATGCTTGAAAAGTAGCACTGAGGAGCTATGACAATGATAAGCCAGAGCTATAAGAAATAACTGAATTAAAAAGTATCCCTTGAGTCAGCCATTTAACAAGTCAACTGAGTGCTTTCTCTTTACTGGGAATTATGCTGAGGACTCAAGTAATAAATAAGGATATTTCAGTACTTCTCAACCAATGATACTACTCAAGGGAAAGGTGTTCACAAAAATTGCTAAAGAATTTACAGAAGGCTTAGAATTTTATATATATATATATATATATATATATATATCTATCTACACACACACACACACACACACATATATATATATATCCTTTTTGGGAAAAAATAAAGCAGTTTTTGTTGTGTTCATTTTGATAGCACCAGATTTCTTTATGCAAGTGATTAGTGGTAATTAGCTACGGAAGGTTGGAAGAAAGCACAATCTGTCTGATACATGGACAAGATGCCATATCATAAAATAACTACAAAGAAATAAAAATGTCTAATAGAAATCTATAAAAATGCTATCGGAACAGAGAGTGGGCATGTTCACAATGCCTAAATGTAGAGAAGATGGGAAAGTTACATGTAGGAGGAAACATCTATGCTGAGTCTCATCCAATGTACTTTCTAGGTTTAGAAAAGGGGGAGCAGTTCATGTAGGCAACTGTGAAAGTCATGAAGTCACAAAAATTGCTGAATTCATATTTTGGAAGATATTGCATGGATGTTATTTGTACTTATCTGTACAAGAAATTCTGGGAGGTGAGGGTGGAGATTGGGAGATGTTAAACAAAGGAGAAAATGAGATAAAGAATAAAGAAGTTTACCTTTGAATATGGCAATCTCTGCAGCAGTGTAAAGGATCAGTTTTTTGAGGGGAAACTGGAGTGAAGAACACATGTTAATACGTTATTGAAATTATTTAGCGTAGAGCTGAAAAAAGCCAAAATAGAGTAGAGGCCATGGACGTGGGGAGGGGTGCAAGGATTTGGGAATGACTTGGAATATACAGTGTAAATGTTTCAAGTAGGGCAAGAGTCTAGAAGGACTCCATGATCCTTAACATAAACAACTGAACAGATAGAAGGTGGTGACATTGACCAAGGTAAGAGAGTCCAAAGAAGAAATAAATTCTTCAAGGTACCATATGCTAAATCAAACCACATGTATAAAGTAAAATAATGCCAATATAAGAAATTCTATATTTTTTTGGCTACACACTTAGACAATTGAATATTCCACATAAAAGTTAAAGCCATATGCCTGACTTGCTGACAAAGCATGCTCTGTTTTTGTTTTCAAAGAAGCTAAGCTGCAAAGGAAGTGAGACATTCCCTAGCTCTCTTTCCATACAGTCTAAATCATAAATTGCACAGTCTGTCAGTGGAGTTCTGGAAAATATGGATATAAAAGGACTCTTCCTTCTTCCTTCTTCCCTCTCCACCTCTGTCTGCCTAAGTTATGAAGATGGATCAGACATTCACAGAAGCAACTGTCAAGGTCTTATTCACTGCAGTGTGAGGGTGATTGCCATGCTGCTCCAACAAAAGCAAACTGGCAGCATTTAGATCAACTGACACATCAGATCTCCACAGTGGTTCTTTACAAATAATACATTAATCAGGGGATAAACAAGGTATTGTCACCCTGACAAAATTTTAGAGGATTGCATCAGAGAAATCTCCTGAAATTACTCCTCTTGAATACAAACCAGGGCCTGATATTTTCCAAAAGCACAATGATTTCAGAAATCATAGGCTGTTTCTTTTTTAATCCTTCTACAGAAGAACACTTTCTTGATTAGTGATCTGATTCTACAGAATATGTTGAGTCTCATCCAATGTATTTTCTAGGTTTAGAAAGGGGGAGCAGTCCCCGTTATGAGGCTTTCTGGAAATAGGAGTGTTAGGTAATATCTGAAGGCATTTTTCCCCCAGCAGTGACTTTTATGTTGGTGAATTTTTAGAGCATTCTTTAAACATTCTTTATTCTACTTTCACTGCCCTTTTACACTGGGTCCTCATTGTGTTCTAAGTTACAGTTTACTAAATGGTTACCTTCACTCCAATTCTTTCCTTCCTTCATTCTTTCTTGTACAACATGCCCCAATTTAATTTTGTATGTGTCACATGACCATCCAAAAACCTTAGATGACTTTACCTTTCTCTAGCATATATTCTCACATCTTTGCTTGGCCTCAACAGTCTCTAAAATCTATTACTAAGCTGACTCACAAGCTTTGTCATCCACTGCTAAATACCCATGTCCTCTAGCTAATGGCATACTTTGTGCCTTCCCATGCCTACATTTTTTAAAAATAAATTTATTTATTTTATTTACTTATTTTTGGCTGTGTTGGGTCTTCATTGTTGCATGCGGGCTTTCTCTAGTTGCGGCGAGCAGGGGCTTGTGGTGCATGGGCTTCCCATTGCGGTGGCTTCTCTTGTTGTGGAGCACAGGCTCTGGGCTCACGGGCTTCAGTAGTTGTGGCACACGGGCTCAGTAGTTGTGGCTCACGTGCTCTAGAGAGCAGGCTCAGTAGTTGTAACACACAGGCTTAGTTGCTCCACAGCACGTGAGATCTTCCTGGACCAGGGATGGAATCCATGTCCCTTGCATTGGCAGGCAGATTCTTAACCACTGTGCCACCAGGGAAGTCCCCATGCCTACACTCTGAACTCTTACCTCTTTTAAAATTCAGTTCCATTGTTATCTCTTTGATGAATCTGTTCCCATTATTCACCTGAAATTACCTCTGCCTTTAAATATTATTTTTAAAGTATATATTTATTTCATTTTACTTGTAAAATAAATGTATTTCTTGTTTGACCCCCTTGTAGTAGTCCATATTGCCATGTGGAAGTAAGCATGTTGAGGTTGGACTTAATGTATTTTTTTAGAGGCAGAAGGGGTAGTTATTCAGGGGAAAAGGAGGGCTTAACAGATTTGGTGAAGTTTATATTTGACCTGTAAGACAAAGGAGAACTTCAAGAAGAGCTCCTTGTGAGCTTGGAGTGTACGAGGAAATCTGATATTAATTTTCATCAAGTATCTCCGTCTCCGTGTCACCTATCTCACTATTTCTCTGCCCTTCAGTTTTCTACTCTGCCTTTCCCCTGGTGGAGGCGCCTCCTCTGACACAGATACCTCTGTTTGCATTTTGCTGAGCTAGAGATACATTTAACTTTTCATAAATTGTTATTATGAAGAGACATATGAATCAAACAACAAATGTGAGCTAATCAACATATATCTGCCAATAGCGCCAGATCTTCATGACCCAATATAATTATGTTAAGCTGGAGTTCCATAAACCTGCAAGAATCATCCCAGGATATGGTCAGAAATGAAGATTCTCAGATCCTACCTCAGGCCCTATGAATTAGGTCCTTGTCAGCATAGTAAGACCAGGAAGAAAAATCAAGATTGCAAAGAAAGAAACACACTTTCATTATTCACAAGTATTACTGTCACTTTAGAATACTGTAAAAGAATTTTTAGATTAGTACTTGGCATTTAACAAGGGAGATTAGTAAGATTTATTGACACAAGGTCAAATACAGAGATCAGTTTCATTTTTCTGTAACAAACAGAAAAATGAAATGCTTAAGTAGATTAGCATCAAAAGTATGAAGTGCCCAGGAATCTACTTTCTCTCTGTGGAGAACATTGAGCACTATTGTTTTAGTCTACTTGCTGCCTAACTAAATACCACAGACTAGGTGGCTTAAACAATAGAAATTTATTCTTTCCAGTTCTGGAGGCTGGGAGGTCCAAGATAAAGGTGCCAGGAGGTAGATTTCATTCTGAGGGTTCACAAGTTAGGTTTCACTCTTCTCTTGGCATATTGACCCCTGTCTTGCTATGTACTCACATGACCTATGCTTTTTATGCTTTCACAGAGAGAAAGATATGGCTCTATTTTCCTCTTTATATAAGGTCCCCAGTACTACTGATTTAGGGACCCACTGTTATCACCTCATTTAAACTTAATTGTCTCCTAAAGGCCCTATCTCCAAATACAGTCACACTGAGAGTCAGAATTTTAACATATGATATTGGAGGGGACACAATTCAACCCATAGCAAATATTAAAACAGATCTACATAAAAATGAGAGAAATGCCCTGTTGGAAGACAGTAATGTAAAATGTAAATTGTCTCTGAATTGATCAATTGATCACTTGTAATCCAAATCAAAATCCCAATGTGGTTGCTCTTGGATTGGAAGAATTAATATTGTTAAAATTGCCATATAACCCAAAGTAATCTACAGATTTAACGTGATCCCTATCAAATTACCCATGACATTTTTCAAAGAACTAGAACAAATAATCCTAAATTTAAATGGAACCATAAAAGACCCAGAATTGACAAAGCAATCCTGAGGGAAAAGAATAAAGCAAGAGGCATAACACTTCCAGACTTCAGACAATACTACAAAGCTACAGTAATCAAAATGGTGTGGTATTGGCACAAAAACAGACATGTGGATCAGTGAAACAGAATAGAGAGCCCAGAAATAAATCCACACACTATGGTCAATAAATCTTTGACAAAGGAGGCAAGAATATACAATGGGAAAACAACAGTCTCTTCTGCAAGGTGTGTTGGGAAAGTTGGACAGCTGCATGTAAATCAATGAAGTTAGAACACACTCTTACACCATACACAAAAATAAACTCAAAATGGCTAAAAGACTTAAACAAGACAAGACACCATAACACTCCTAGAAGAGAACATAGGCAAAACATTCCCAGACATAAATAGTACCAATGTTTTCTTAGGTCAGTCTCCCAAGGCAATAGAAATATTGATAAAAGCAAAAATAAACAAATTGGACCTAATTAAACTTACAAGCTTTTGCACAGCAAAGGAAACCATAAACAAAATGAAAAGACAACCTATAGAATGGGAGAAAATATTTGCAAACAATGCAACCAACAGGGGCTTAATTTCCAAAATACACAAACAGCTTATACAACTCAACAACAACAAAAAGTAATCCAATTGAAAAATAGGCAGGAGACCTAAACAGACATTTCTCCAAAGAAGACATACACACGGTCCACACGCACATGAAAAGATGCTCAACGTCTCTCATTATTAGAGAAATGAAATCAAAACTACAATGCGTTGCCATCTCACATCGGTCAGAATTGCCATCAATAAAAAGTCTACAAATAACAAATGCTGGAGAGGGTGTGGAGAAAAGGGAAACTTCCTACATTGTTGGTGGGAATGTAAGTTGATGCAGCCACATGGAAAACAGATTCTTTAAAAAGTTAAAAATAGAGTTACCATACGATCCAGCAATCCTACTCCTGGGCATATATCTGGAGAAGACTCTAATTCAAAAGATACATGTGGGGCTTCCCTGGTGGCGCAGTGGCTGAGAGTCCGCCTGCTGATGCAGGGGACATGGGTTCGTGCCCTGGTCCGGGAAGATCCCACATGCCGCAGAGCGGCTGGGCCCATGAGCCATGTCTGCTGAGCCTGCACGTCCGGAGCCTGTGCTTCGCGGCGGGAGAGGCCACAACAGTGAGAGGCCTGAATACGGCCAAAAAAACCCACAAAAAACAAAAAACAAAAAACATACATGTACCTCTATTTTCATAGCAGCACTACTCACAATACCCAAGACATGGAAACAACCTAAATGTCCACTGACAGATGAATGGAGAAAGAAGATATGGTACATATATATAAAGGATTACTACTCAGCCATAAAAAAAAATGAAATAATGCCATTTGCAGAACATGGATGGACCTAGAGATTATCATACTAAGTTAAGTACGTCAGAAAGAGAAAGACAAATACCATATGATATCACTTATATATGGAATCTAAAATATGACACAAATGAACTTATCTATGAAACAGAAACACAGACATAGAGAACAGACTTGTGGTTGCCAAGGGGGAGTGGATTGGGGGAGGGAAGGACTGAGAGTTTGGGGTTAGCAGATGCAAACTATTATATATAGAATGGATAAACAACAAGGTCCTACTGTATAGCACTGGGAAATATATTCAATATCCTCTGATAAACCATAATGGAAAAGAATATATGCATAACTGAATCACTTTGCTGTACAGCAGAACTGAACACAGCATTGTAAATCAACTATACTTCAATTAAAAAAAAAATCCCGGGCGGAAGAGTAAGACGCGGAGATCACGTTCCTCCCCACAGATACACCAGAAATACATCTACGCGTGGAACAACTCCTACAGAGCATCTACTGAACGCTGGCAGAAGACCTCAGACCTCCCAAAAGGCAAGAAACCCCCCACGTACCTGGGTAGGGCAAAAGAAAAAACTAAACAGAGACAAAAGGACAGGGACGGGTCCTGCACCAGCGGGAGAGAGCTGTGAAGGAGGAAAAGTGTCCACACACTAGGAAGCCCCTTCGCGGGTGGAGACTTCGGGAGGCGGAGTGGGGGAGCTTGGGAGCCGCGGAGCAGAGCACAGCAACAGGGGTGCGGAGGGCAAAGCGGACAGATTCCAGCGCAGAGGATCGGGCCGACCGGAACTCGCTAGCCGAGAGGCTTGTCTGCTCACCCGCCGGGGCGGGCGGGACTGGGAGCTGAGGCTCCGGCTTTTGTCGGAGCGCCGGGAGAGGACTGGGGTTGGCGGCGTGAACAAAGCCTGCAGGGCGTTAGTGCACCGTGGCTGGCCGGGAGAGAGTCCGGGGAGAAGTCTGGACCTGCCGAAGAGGCAAGAGACTTTTACGTCCCTCTTTGTTTCCTGGTGCACGAGGAGAGGGGATTAAGAACGCTGCTTGAGAGAGCTCCAGGGACGGGCGCGAGCCGCGGCTAAAAGTGCGGAGCCCAGAGACAGACATGAGACGCTAGGGCCGCTGCTGCCGCCACCGGGAGGCCTGTGTGCGAACACAGGTCACTGGCCACACGCCCTTCCGGGGAGCCTGTGCAGCCTGCCACTGCCAGGGTCCCGGGATCCAGGGACAACTCCCCCGGGAGAACGCACAGGCGCGCCTCAGGCTGCAACGTCTCGCCGGCCTCTGCCGCCGCAGGCCCGCCCCACACTCCGTGCCCCTCCCTACCCCCGGGCCTGAGTGAGCCAGAGCCTCCGAATCAGCGGCTCCTTTAACCCCGTCCTGTCTGAGCAAAGAACAGACGCCCTCCGGCGACCTACACGCACAGGCGAGGCTAAATCCAAAGCTGAGCCCCTGGGAACTGTGAGAACAAAGAAGAGAAAGGGAAATCTCTCCCAGCAGCCTCAGAAGCAGCGGATTAAAGCTCCACAATCAACTTGATATACCCTGCATCTGTGGAATACCTGAATAGACAACGAATCATCCCAAATTAAGGAGCCCTACAACGAATCATCCCAAATTAAGGAGCCCTGTGGATGAAAGGCGCTTGGTGCTGCAGCCAGGAATCAGTGCTGTGCCTCTGAGGTGGGAGAGCCAACTTCAGGACACTGATCCACAAGAGACCTCCCAGCTGCACATAATATCAAACAGCAAAAATCTCCGAGAGATCTCCATCTCAACGCCAGCACCCAGCTTCACTCAACGACCAGCAAGCTACAGTGCTGGACATCCTATGCCAAACAACTAGCAAGACAGGAACACAATCCCACCCATTAGCAGAGAGGTGGCCCAAAACTACAGACACCCCAAAACACACCACCAGACGTGGACCTGCCCACCAGAAAGACAAGATCTAGCCTCATCCACCAGAACACAGGCACTAGTACCCTCCACCAGGAAGCCTACACAACCCACTGAACCAACCTTAGCCACTGGGGACAGACACAAAAAACAACAGGAACTACGAACCTTCAGCCTGCAAAAAAGGAGACCCCAAACACAGTAAGATAAGCAAAATGAAAAGACAGAAAAACACACAGCAGATGAAGGAGCAAGATAAAAACGCATCAGACCTAACAAATGAAGAGGAAATAGGCAGTCTACCTGAAAAAGAATTCAGAATAATGATAGTAAGGTTGATCCGAAATCTTGGAGATAGAATGGACAATAGAATGGACAAAATGCAAGAATCAGTTAACAAGGACCTAGAAGAACTAAAGATGAAACAAGCAACGATGAACAACACAATAAATGAAATTAAAAGTACTCTAGATGGGATCAATAGCAGAATAACTGAGGCAGAAGAACGGATAAGTGACCTGGAAGATAAAATAGTGGAAATAACTACTGCAGAGCAGAATAAAGAAAAAAGAATGAAAAGAACTGAGGACAGTCTCAGAGACCTCTGGGACAACATTAAACGTACCAACATTCGAATTATAGGGGTTCCAGAAGAAGAAGAGAAAAAGAAAGGGACTGAGAAAATATTTGAAGAGATTATGGTTGAAAACTTCCCTAATATGGGAAAGGAAATAGTTAATCAAGTCCAGGAAGCACAGAGAGTCCCATACAGGATAAATCCAAGGAGAAATACGCCAAGACACATATTAATCAAACTGTCAAAAATTAAATACAAAGAAAACATATTAAAAGCAGCAAGGGAAAAACAACAAATAACACACAAAGGAATCCCCATAAGGTTAACAGCTGATCTTTCAGCAGAAACTCTGCAAGCCAGAAGGGAGTGGCAGGACATATTGAAAGTGTTGAAGGAGAAAAACCTGCAACCAAGATTACTCTACCCAGCAAGGATCTCATTCAGATTTGATGGAGAAATTAAAACCTTTACAGACAAGCAAAAGCTGAGAGAGTTCAGCACCACCAAACCAGCTCTACAACAACTGCTAAAGGAACTTCTCTAGGCAAGAAACACAAAAGAAGGAAAAGACCTACAATAACAAACCCAAAACAATTAAGAAAATGGGAATGGGAACACACATATCGATAATTACCTTAAATGTAAATGGACTAAATGCTCCCACCAAAAGACACAGATTGGCTGAATGGATACAAAAACAAGACCCATATATTTGCTGTCTACAAGAGACCCACTTCAGACCTAGAGACACATACAGACTGAAAGTAAGGGGATGGGAAAAGGTATTTCATGCAAATGGAAACCAAAAGAAAGCTGGAGTAGCAATTCTCATATCAGACAAAATAGACTTTAAAACAAAGACTATTAGAAGAGACAAAGAAGGACACTACATAATGATCAAGGGATCGATCCAAGAGGAAGATATAACAATTGTAAATATTTATGCACCCAACATAGGTGCACCTCAATACATAAGGCAAATACTGACAACCATAAAAGGGGAAATCGACAGTAACACATTCATAGTAGGGGACTTTAACACCCCACTTTCACCAATGGACAGATCATCCAAAATGAAAATAAATAAGGAAACACAAGCTTTAAATGATACATTAAACGAGATGGAGTTAATTGATATTTATAGGACATTCCATCCAAAAACAACAGAATACACATTTTTCTCAAGTGCTCATGGAACATTCTCCAGGATAGATCATATCTTGGGTCACAAATCAAGCCTTGGTAAATTTAAGAAAATTGAAATTGTATCAAGTATCTTTTCCGACCACAACGCTATGAGACTCGATATCAATCACAGGAGAAGATCTGTAAAAAATACAAACACATGGAGGCTAAACAATACACTACTTAATAACGAAGTGATCACTGAAGAAATCAAAGGGGAAATCAAAAAATACCTAGAAACAAATGACAATGGAGACACGACGACTCAAAATCTATGGGATGCAGCAAAAGCAGTTCTAAGAGGGAAGTTTATAGCAATACAATCTTACCTTAAGAAACAGGAAACATCTCGAATAAACAACCTAACCTTGCACCTAAAGCAATTAGAGAAAGAAGAACAAAAAACCCCAAAGTTAGCAGGAGGAAAGAAATCATAAAAATCAGATCAGAAATAAATGAAAAAGAAATGAAGGAAACGATAGCAAAGATCAATAAAACTAAAAGCTGGTTCTTTGAAAGGATAAACAAAATTGATAAACCATTAGCCAGACTCATCAAGAAAAAAAGGGAGAAGACTCAAATCAATAGAATTAGAAATGAAAAAGGAGAAGTAACAACTGACACTGCAGAAATACAAAAGATCATGAGAGATTACTACAAGCAACTCTATGCCAATAAAATGGACAACCTGGAAGAAATGGACAAATTCTTAGAAAGGCACAACCTGCCAAGACTGAATCAGGAAGAAATAGAAAATATGAACAGACCAATCACAAGCACTGAAATTGAAACTGTGATTAAAAATCTTCCAACAAGCAAAAGCCCAGGACCAGATGGCTTCACAGGCGAATTCTATCAAACATTTAGAGAAGAGCTATCACCTATCCTTCTCAGACTCTTCCAAAATAGAGCAGAGGGAGGAACACTCCCCAACTCATTCTACGAGGCCACCATCACCCTGATACCAAAACCAGACAAGGATGTCACAAAGAAAGAAAACTACAGGCCAATATCACTGATGAACATAGATGCAAAGATCCTCAACAAAATACTAGCAAACAGAATCCAACAGCACATTAAACGGATCATACACCATGATCAAGTGGGGTTTATTCCAGGAATGCAAGGATTCTTCAATATACGCAAATCAATCAACGTGATACACCATATTAACAAATTGAAGGAGAAAAACCATATGATCATCTCAATAGATGCAGAGAAAGCTTTTGACGAAATTCAACACCCATTTATGATAAAAACCCTGCAGAAAGTAGGCATAGAGGGAACTTTCCTCAACATAATAAAGGCCATATATGACAAACCCACAGCCAACATCGTCCTCAATGGTGAAAAACTGAAAGCATTTCCACTAAGATCAGGAACAAGACAAGGTTGCCCACTCTCACCACTATTATTCAACATAGTTTTGGAAGTTTTAGCCACAGCAATCAGAGAAGAAAAGGAAATAAAAGGAATCCAAATCGGAAAAGAAGAAGTAAAGCTGTCACTGTTTGCAGATGACATGATACTATACATACAGAATCCTAAAGCTGCTACCAGAAAACTACTAGAGCTAATCAATAAATTTGGTAAAGTAGCAGGATACAAAATTAATGCACAGAAATCTCTGGCATTCCTATACACTAAGGATGAAAAATCTGAAAGTGAAATCAAGAAAACACTCCCATTTACCATTGCAACAAAAAGAATAAAATACCTAGGAATAAACCTACCTAAGGAGACAAAAGACCTGTATGCAGAAAATTATAAGACACTGATGAAAGAAATTAAAAATGATACAAATAGATGGAGAGATATACCATGTTCTTGGATTGGAAGAATCAACATTGTGAAAATGACTCTACTACCCAAAGCAATCTACAGATTCAATGCAATCCCTATGAAACTACCACTGGCATTTTTCACAGAACTAGAACAAAAAATCTCACAATTTGTATGGAAACACAAAAGACCCCGAATAGCCAAAGCAATCTTGAGAACGAAAAATGGAGCTGGAGGAATCAGGCTTCCTGACTTCAGACTATACTACAAAGCTACAGTAATCAAGACAGTATGGTACTGGCACAAAAACAGAAATATAGATCAATGGAACAGGATAGAAAGCCCAGAGATAAACCCACGCACATATGGTCACCTTATCTTTGACAAAGGAGGCAGAAATGTACAGTGGAGAAAGGACAGCCTATTCAATAAGTGGTGCTGGGAAAACTGGACAGCTACATGTAAAAGTATGAGATTAGATCACTCCCTAACACCATATACAAAAATAAGCTCAAAATGGATTAAAGACCTAAATGTAAGGCCAGAAACTATCAAACTCTTAGAGGAAAACATAGGCAGAACACTCTATGACATAAATCACAGCAAGATCCTTTTTGACCCACCTCCTAGAAAAATGGAAATAAAAACAAAAGTAAACAAATGGGACCTAATGAAACTTAAAAGCTTTTGCGCAGCAAAGGAAACCATAAAGAAGACCAAAAGACAACCCTCAGAATGGGAGAAAATATTTGCAAATGAAGCAACTGACAAAGGATTAATCTCCAAAATTTATAAGCAGCTCATGCAGCTTAATAACAAAAGAACAAACAACCCAATCCAAAAATGGGCAGAAGACCTAAATAGACATTTCTCCAAAGAAGATATACAGAGTGCCAACAAACACATGAAAGAATGCTCAACATCACTAATCATTAGAGAAATGCAAATCAAAACTACAATGAGATATCATCTCACACCAGTCAGAATGGCCATCATCAAAAAATCTAGAAACAATAAATGCTGGAGAGGGTGTGGAGAAAAGGGAACCCTCTTACACTGTTGGTGGGAATGTAAATTGATACAGCCACTGTGGAGAACAGTATGGAGGTTCCTTAAAAAGCTACAAATAGAACTACCATATGACCCAGCAATCCCACTACTGGGCATATACCCTGAGAAAACCATAATTCAAAAAGAGTCATGTACCAAAATGTTCATTGCAGCTCTATTTACAATAGCCCAGAGATGGAAACAACCTAAGTGTCCATCATCGGATGAATGGATAAAGAAGATGTGGCACATATATACAGTGGAATATTACTCAGCCATAAAAAGAGATGAAATTGAGCTATTTGTAATGAGGTGGATAGACCTAGAGTCTGTCATACAGAGTGAAGTAAGTCAGAAAGAGAGAGACAAATACCGTATGCTAACACATATATATGGAATTTAAGAAAAAAAAAATGTCATGAAAAACCTAGGGGTGAAACAGGAATAAAGACACAGACTTACTAGAGAATGGACTTGAGGCTATGGGGAGGGGGAAGGGTAAACGGTGACAAAGCAATAAAGAGGCATGGACATGTATACACTACCAAACGTAAGGTAGATAGCTAGTGGGAAGCAGCCGCATAGCACAGGGAGATCAGCTCGGTGCTTTGTGACCGCCTGGAGGGGTGGGATAGGGAGGGTGGGAGGGAGGGTGACGCAAGCAGGAAGAGATATGGGAACATATGTATATATATAACTGATTCATTTTGTTGTGAAGCTGAAACTAACATACCATTGTAAAGCAATTATGCTCCAATAAAGATGTTTAAAAAAAAAAAAATCCCAATGAGGTTTTTGTGTGTGCTTCCATGTGGACTTGAAAAACTGGTTCTATAATTCTATAGTTTATAGAATTATATTTCTTATAGTATATAGTTATATAATTCTATAATTTATTTGAAAACAGAAAGGGCCAAGAATATTCTTGACACTATTAATAAACAACATGATGGTTATTTTTCTTCAGATTTCAAGCATATATAAAGTTATATTCTTTGAACAGTACGATATTATATAGGGATAGCCAAATAGCCCAATGGAACGGAATAAATAGCCCAGAAACAGATCTAATAAAATGGATGTTTTTTATAAAACCAAAATGATTATACACGTCAACAAAGTAAAGGGCACCTTTTCATTAAATGGTGCCAGGACAACTGGGTAACCATAAGGGAAAAAAATTGGAAAGAAAAAGGATCCTATCTCAAAAAATACACAAAACTACATTCCAATGGGATTAAAGATCTAAATGTGAAAAGGAAATTTCTAAAAAATTTAGAAGATAAAATAAGAATGTATCTTCATCATCTTTATAAGGATAGGATTTCTTAAAACACAGAAAGTACTTATTAAAAATAAAAAGACTATAAATCAAGGGCATTAAATTGAATTGTATGTATGAAATGTAAATTGAATTGTGTGTATAATTGAAATGTGTTTAATTGAAAATTTGTGATTCAGGAAAAGCCGAAGAGAATAAAGACAAATTACCAGGTGGGATACTTTTTCACAACATATAATTAACAAAGGACTAGTATTTAGAATATATATTAAACTCTTTTAAATTGGCAAGAAAAAGACAAACAACCTAAACTAAAAATGGGCAAATTATTTGAACAGCCATATCAGAAAAAAGAAAATCCAAAAAAGTTAATAAACATAAGGAAAGGTGATCAATTTCATTGATGATCAAAGAACTTTGTTAAACTATAATACATTTTGTATCTACTAATTGACAAAAATCAAAAAGGCAGATAATAATCAGTGTTGGTGAACACATAAAACAACAGGAAATTTCATGCAGTGTTGCGAGGGGGTCTAAACTGGTAAACTTCTAGTAAAGAAATGCATATTCTCTGACTCTGAGTTTGTATAAGAAATATAATCCCTAGAGACACATACAAGAATGTTCATAGCAACATCAATTCTAAAAGAAAAAAAATGCTGGAAATAAATATTTATCAAGAATAAAAAAGATAAATAAATCTTGGCAAAACTAAAGAAAAATTAGAAAAATCTGAAAATGTTATATTTCTTAACTCGGGTAGTGGTTACATAGTGTTTGCTTTATAATTATTAACTTCACATATATGATATATATGTCACATATATGGTTTATACACTCTTCTGGATATGTAGGATATTTCACAATTGAAAAAAAATATTATTCAGTCACTTGTAGACCTAACAACTGTCTTAATTCAGTAATGAACATGTGCATTAAGCTTAATAATCAAAGATTTTTGTCTGAATTTAAAGTTTAGTCTTCTTTCCCCAGTTCTATGCCCCTTCAGTAGGAATCTCTAACAACCTCAATATGGAAGAGAGGGAGCTACTGACCTTCTTCTCTATTTCCCAGGCCTGCCCAGCTCCTCCTCCTCCCTTCCACCAGCTGCCTGCCCCTTGTTCTTTATTCCTCCAGAGTTGGGATAATAGAAGAATAAGTGAGGAGGGAAAAGAAAGGTCTTATTTAACAGGTTCTGTCACCATCAGGTTTTCATGTTATTTGGAAAGTTGAAAGTTGACTCTTTTCCTCCTGAGGTTAGTTGGTTAGTTAGTTCTTGTGAGATCCCCCCGAGGGAACATCTGACTGCAGCTGCCACAATGAAGCAGTGCCTTTCATCTGGCTGGACATTTAACAATACATTCAAATAGAAGATGATGAAAACAAACAAAATCTTAAGCTTCTGTCTCTATGGGTACAAGTGCAGTCTCTTTGTAGTACTGCCCATGGCAAGAAGCAATCTTGACGGAGGTTCCCTATTAAATGATCCAGGGTGGGTCTTGCTCACCCAGGAGGTCCACATCTGAACATGGAAAGAAACTCCTGTCTCCAGTTGCCCCCAATGCAGCAAGGTTTAAACTTCTCCAGAAGGAGCCCAACTTTAGTGCACGTGACTCTGGGACCAAACTAAAGTTCTTAATTCAAATTCAGCCTCATGGAGGGCTAGAGTAGAGAGGAGAAATATTACAGCACGCTGTCTCCAAAGCTCTTGTAACTCCCTTAAAAAAAAAAAGTTCCGTCTTGGTCCCTTCATGATTAATACTTTTGTGTCTATTAGATGGGTGCTTTGCTACAACCTCCTTGTTGTCATCACTGTCATTTTTGGTTTATCTTTTGGAAGGCAAGAATTCTTTCAGCTTTATGGTTTTCTCTCCATCTGCTGAGACCTTAGCAGAAAACGAGTCCCATTTTAACAACTTGCTACAACACTTTCAATCAATCCACACCACACCTCGACATATGGGTCCTTCACTTCCTAAACCTGTCCCGAGTTCTGCATTTTGATGTTTTGTTGGTTTTCCTTTCTGCTGGCCCTTAGCAGAGCAGAATAACAGAAAACTAAGACAGTCACTATTCATCCTTCTGGGTTTTTTTCCTTCATAAGTTGATCTACACCTCTTATCTATTATGTTGCCTCTCCAAGTCTCTTTGCCTTTATGGGACCATACTTTTATGATCCATTTACTGCATATTAGAAGATTTCAGAAGAGAGAAGTATTAGCTTTGTAAATAATGTAATCAGAATACAGGAACTAGTTCTTATCCTGTCCCCATGGTACCTAGAAAGGGCTTTATTCAAGACTATTTCATAAATGAATTAAATAATAAATGAAACAAAAAATTTCTCCCAACAGTTAAAGAAGAAAAGAGGCTTCTTGTATCATATATGTATACTATTGGATAGTATGATCTGCCAAATATTTATGTGACAGCTAAGTAATAATCTAAGCAATGAAAGAAAAACTCGATAATTTTTCTTGCTTAGATTTTATGATCGCCAGGGAATGTGTTTGTGTGTATATTTGATGAGCACCTGGTATTATCAGAAATTTTCAATTATTGTGAAGCTGCAGCTAGTATAGCTTACTGAAACAACTTCTCTCAACATTCAATTCTGTCTTAGGAAAGAATTTAAACATTTGATAGCTTGCTTTGCTTCTGTTTGATTTTATTCTTTTATATTGGCAATTGTGTAAGTCTCATTATAATCATTGTGGGCATAAAAGTATAATAAATACCCGTTTACTTTACCAATTATACTTTTAATTACTACCCAGAATGAGCTTGGTGGGAAAGAAAGAAAAATCAAAAAGCCTCAGTTCTTTCTTTGTTACCTTGAAAAGAACAAAATTTGTCACCAGAGACAAAAATATAGTTTTTGCTTGAAAACAACCAACTATACTTTTGGATAAGCTCATGACATATTTCAACACATGAGATGGTTGTTTTTGAGTGTATGGGGATTTTCATGTACTAAACTGAATGTAAATCTAAAATAATTTACAAGGTACAAAAAATACAAAAATACACTCTAAAGATATGTATAGATTATATACAAATAAATCAACACTTTTTTCTTTTTTCCATAAGGAATCCCTCCCCCTCCCTTCTTTTTTTTTTTAATTAACCTTTTTTAAACTTAATAAATACTTGAAATTTTTGTTTGTTTCCTGGATATTTATCAAAGTGCTATCAGAAGACTTTCCTACTAGGTACAGCTTGGTGGTAACACAAAATACTGACTTATTAATGACCTTCAATATTTAAGGGGTTAAAATCCAGTAGTTTGTAATCACCTGGATAAAGAAGAACAAATAAAGTAGATTTTAAATGTTCTCACCACAAAAAATAAATAGTAATTACGTGAGATGATGGAGTGTTAGCTAATACTACCGTGGTAATCAAATTGCAATATATAAATATATCAAATCAACATATTGTACACCTTAAAATTATACCATGTTATATGTCAATTATATCTCAAAAGAGCTGGGAAAAGCTTTTACAAGAAGAGAACAAAAAAGCATGTGAAAACCAGGTGAAGTAGAAATGTGATTGACTGCTTCCTTGCAGATAATTTTTCTATCATGGTAATCTCGTCATGATTGCCAGAAATTGCTTCAGGCATGGGTATGTTGCCCAATTTTTGCTAATGAGACATGAAACCTGCTGAGGGGTCTGGAAAAATATATCTCTTTCTTAAGAGAGATGTGTAAGAAAAGATAATCTCTCATCTTTATCTTGTCTGATAAGTGAAAAGAAGCTATCTTCCAACCAGCCTAAAGATGAAGATACCACTAAGAATTACCAAGGAGAGAAAGAAAAAAGAGAAAAAGAAAAACTTGGAGTCTTTGATGCCATCTTTGAATAGATAAATCAACCAGCACTGGAGTCCACCCTACCTCTTAACTGTAATGTGAGGTAATAATTTTCCATATTGTTTAAGTTTATTTGCACGAGGGTTTGTTATTTCTTATAGCAGAATGCATACTAACCAATATACGAAGGGAGATGAGGAAGAATTAAACAATCTAAAGAAGAAAAGCCAAATGGCAACACTGTTTTCAAAAGGATGGGTAGAGTGAATGATTTTGTTGTCTGTAGAAGTCACAGAGAGATGAATTTCAGCTTACTATAAAACTTGCTGTCAGGGCTGTCTGAACAGGTATATCTGCCCTAGGAAGTAGTAAATTCCCTCTCACCAGAGATTGGCCAACCGTTTCTTAGTTAGCTGTAAATTAAAGAAATTAGACTACACACCTCATGATATTTATGTTTCTGTGAAAACTGGAAGAAAGATTTCCCAAGCTGATGCAAAGTGTAATATTAAAGCTTAACTATAAAACAATCTTCCTTTTCATGTTTATTTTGGGGAAGCTGCACTTACACTTCCAGTTCTCTAAACTAAGCATTAGTTTGCTGAGTTTCCAGATTGTGTTAGTAATGGTGAGTATAAAAACACTATATGATTACTATATTAAAGAGTTTAATTTCTAATTGGGACATGTTTTCAATCAATGAAAAATCCTGGCATATAATTGAGAATCAGAATTTGTGATAGAGCTAATAAAGGGTTTGGTATAACAAGAAGTAGAAGAATCAATATGGGCTAAAATAGTTGACCTTGAACTTGACTTTAAGAGAAGGTGAAAACTAACCAAGTGCTGATCTTGACAGCATATGCATAAGTGTTATACAATAGTGTCTATAAAAATAGAGTCAAATGGACACAATGTCATTTTGAGTTAGTACTATGCAATTGTCAATAATAGATCCCACTATGTGGAGGTATTAAATGAAATGTTAGAACTAGGCCAGGGTTAAGATTAAGATACAAATTTAATTTTGTCTCATCATTCTGGAGAAAGATACATTTTTAACAATAGGGTTAGGATTAATATCATTATTCATAGAGTAAAACTAGGAACTGTTAAAGTTATTTCAAAAGAAACATTTTTCCTGTTGAAATTATTTAGGAGAAATAAAATTTCTAGCAATGTTCTTCTTACTCACCTTTCTGCCATTTTATTTGTGGGTTATGAAGAGAATTTTGATTGTTTAATGTAATCATTTTATAACATGACATCTCTCTATCTTACCTGATTGTCTTTACACAGGACCTAAAAAAGCTAGATATTGCAAAAGCTCTTACAAATAACAACAGCAACAGTCATGGGTTTTAGAATTGTTGGAAAGTGTATCAAAATTAACTAGGAGAATACAGTAGAGATATTCAATAAATTAAAACAGTATGAGAAAACTACATGGAAACTCCAGCAGGAGTTGTTTATCTAGCGTCAAATCTAATAAATCACATTAATTAAAAAGAGAAAGATTCCATTTGTTATTGATATAAGTTCTCTGATTTTCCTGGTGCCAGGTACCTTAGTCTACTTTTCATGTGTGGAGTAGTTAAGAAGGAATAAATGAAGAAAGTACCACATAAAAAGGCAGAAAGAAAAAGGGAGGGCCAATCCTAATCACACAGGGTTACTAACAATTCCATAAATCATCTGATCCAAAAGGACCTCGTGCTGTTACCAGTAGAAATATTACTCTCATTTGCCTTTTTAAAAATTTCTCTCTTAAAAATAGTGAGGGAAAGATGAGTTCAGCTAAGAGTTCAGTATCTCCCCCCTACCCCTAATGCACATGGGCTTCAGTGAAAGAAAGTATTTGCAAAATATGTTCTTAGTATGCTGTGCTCCCTTTGCCTTCCATGCACTACAATTGATCTCAAACTATTCCACTTTCTAACATAAAATCACATCCCATGAGAATGGACCTAATGCCATAAAATCTAAAAGCCTGGATTCCTCCAGTACACACTTCTAACTGACCTGTTCCAAGTCCACTGCTTCAAGCATAGGGCAAGAAATATAAAACAATCATGTATTTTCTTTGAATCTCAAGCATATACAGTTTATTTGTAATAAGGAAATTCAAAGGTTATCTAAAGCTTCACTGAGCAAGGATTTGTTGATTGATAAATTTGGTTTGCCTTTTAAACTTTCAAGAAAATTATAAACTCACCAAAACTTTTCCCTGCAATTTAGATATCTTTCTGGAAGATTACACCACTATGTCTGGATGATATTTCCTGCATGAAAAGATGTCTTATTGGGCATAACATTGTGAATTTTCCATTCCGTATTTTTTAAATTGTTTTCATGAGTTGTTAAAACATAAGCAGTATTAACAAACTTTACATTTGAAGGTGACATGACATGAAGGCAGATAACGAAATGTCTATCCAGGTCCTTTGTCCATTTTAAAAATCAGGTTATTTGACTTTTTGCTATTGAGCTGTATGAATTCCTTATATATTTTGTATATTTATCCCTTATCAGGTATATGGTTTACAAATATTTTCTCTTATCCTGTAGGTTGCCTTTTCCTTTTGTTGGCTGTCTCCTTTGCTGTGCAAAACCTTTTTATTTTGATGTAGTCCCATTTGTTTTTGTTTTGTTTTGTTTTTGTTTGGTTTACTGTGCTTTTGGTGTTATATCCAAAATATCATTGCCAGATCAATGTCAAGAGACTTTTTCCCTATGTTTTCTTCTAGGAGAGTTATGGTCACAAGTCTTACACTTAACTCTTTAATCCATTTTAAACTTAATTTTTCGGTATGCAATAAAATAAGGGTTCAATTTTATTCTTTTGCATGAAGACATTTTTTCCCCAATACCATTTATTAAAGAGACTATCCGTTCCCAATTGTGTATTCTTGACATGCTTGTTAAAGATTAGTTGACCATGTATATACAGAATTATTTCTGGGGTCTCTATTCTGTTCCATTGGTCCCTGTGTCTGTTTTTAATGCTTGTGCCATACTGTTTTGATTTCTATAGCTTTGTAATATAGTTTAAAATAAGGTAACCATCTAAAAGCAAATTTTCTGGATCAAAGTGTATAGATATCTAAAAATTTAAAAGATAGTTATTAATAACCAAAATGACGGTATTGTATTTATATCCCACTAAAATTAGCTGGGCACTTCTGTTTCTCATCACTCATGCAAACATTTAGTAATTTTTTTTTTTAACTTTCACTAATCTGATTGGTGAAAAAAATGGTGCCTCATTTTGCTGTGAATTTTTTAATTATTAAAGAAGACTGATGTAAAGCAACTATACCCCAATAAGAAAATTAATTGATTAATAAAAAAGAAGATTGAGTAACATAACTTATTCACTGTCAATTCATATTTCTTATTCTGGAAACTAATTACTCATATCACTTATTAATTTCCCTTAATTATTTTAAGAGATATACTTGTAGATTAAAATCAAATCATGAACTATATAGGTAAAAGGAACAGACTATGGAACTCAAATCCTAAAATTATCTCAAAAATGTCAAATTTTAAAACTCAAACAAAATAATTTTAGTATTATTGAAAGGAATTACTACTGTTTAATTTTCAAAATAAATAAAGTTAGGAAATTTATTGGTACAATATTAAGTTAGGTAGAAAATATGAAACAAAGTGCTTTCCAATTGTTAGATATTTTGTTACATATAAAGAATATTCTGTATGAAATTTGGGGAAAAGGTAACATTTAAGGTTGAAATTTGAAAAGGTTGCAATATATTCTCATGTCATTGTCTCTGCAGCAGATTTTGGCAAAAGTACTGAATTGAATTGACTGTGTGAGACTTAGTAAGAAATGGGGAAAATTGGCCCATTGTGGCCCATGAATGAAAACAGAGAAGAATTATGATCAGAGCATCAGAAAACAGAAGCTACCTAATGCATAGAAATTAAACATAATGATATTTCACAAGTAATTAACTCTTTTAAAATGTATTGTTCTATCAGGTTCCTTAAAAATAAGTATTCTATATTAGAAATCTCAGTATAGCAGCAAAACATTAAACTTTAACATTTTCTTGATGTTTTCAATAACTTCTTATAGGAAATTTGTCATTTTACATAATTTACCCCAAAGATAAACTGAAACCAAATGCAGACTTTGAATTCATTTTAATTTATTATGTATGGAGTTCATGGTTTATAGTACTTTCTAGATATTATCCTATACATATTAGAAATGCTCCAAGCAGAAATCAGATTATTTTAGATTTTGTGGAAATTGACACCTTAATATTTTTTCTCAGAAGATTAGATCTGTGCCTTTAAAAGAAGCTGTAAAAATTTGAAACAGGATTTAGATTTAGATCTCTGACCCTAAATATTTAAATGAACCTATGAGGAACCAGGCCACAAAATAGTACTTTCCACTGTGTTTTTCCCTATCCTAATTCTTCTAACAATTACTAAAGGCTTTATCATTATATTTCATTGTTTAGGTTCTTATTGCAATGATCAATTGGTCTTCTTCTTTCTCTGCAACATAAGAAAAGCGAAGATGAATTATGTCCTTGAAACTACACAGATAAATGCAATCTAGTGCTGAAATAAGACTGAATGGATAAAGTTGTGGCTCTCAAACATAGTAAGTCTTAGATGCCTTTGAGCAATTCACATTTTTCCTGCTACCCTTAAAACATAAGATGTGTAAAATATATATAAAACCTGCAAAAGTATTTATTTTGTTCATTTCCTTCATTATTAGATCTCCCTTCAGGTGTGACCCTCACAGGAATGTACTTCTGTGCAGGAGAGCTGGGGTTAATACATTACAGAAAGTTCATAACGATTTTGAAAATGTAGAGGAACTATGTGTTCAAGGAATCAGGTTAAAGATAGCCAAATACTTTGCCAAAGCTACGCCCATCCACTATGCTGGAAACCACACACTGTTAAATTTCAGTATATCTCACGTTGTTGAATACAATGATAAGTTGAAAAAAGGAGGAAATTTGTTTAATTTTTCTCACCCAATCTTTCAGTTCTCCTTTAGGGTAGAAGGACCAAATTTATAGGCTAAGAAGAAAGTTAATCAGTATATCATTAAAACAGCAAGACATATGGGTAAAACATGAACACTTCTGCCAGTCACCTGGAAGCTTCCAAGCGTCCACATGTTTGGTATGATGTTAACTAAATATTTGAATTACTAATTGAATATTTTTATTTGGGAGTTTTGGTATTACATAGTTTTTTTTTAACATGTCTGTATTATACCAGGGTGTTGGTGTGGTAGAAAAATAAAGTAGTTCATTGTGGAAAAAATACTGTTATGATTGGCTTGAAGGAACATGTTAAGATTCATCAGATACCAATATGATGGTCGATAAAGTAAAGGTAATTATGTCAATTGCGCACACTTAGTAGGCACAACTCTATTCATCAGTCATTTCTTCATAATGATTTTGCTTGAATCATGATAAAACAAAACTTTATTTACCAGGAACTATATTTTTGTCTTTGTAGGATAATATAAATTGGTAAGGAAAAAAAGTAGCTGACATAAAACAATGCCAGCTAGCCAAAGGGCACATTGAGGATCTTGTTTTTTATAAGGTTTTTGGCAGTTTTCTCTGCTGTTGTAATATGTTCAGGCACTCCAAGACTCTAGTTAATGAATAGAGGTCTTCACTTATTGACAAAATCAGGGATAGTGCCTCATACTCATTTGACAAGTCCCACTTATGCATGAAAACGAGCATTAACTGAGTATCTAAAGTGAACACTTAGAGAATGAAATAGAAATGAAAATAAAACATGATGTATGGTCTTAAGTTCTAGCATTTTATGACCTAATGCTAATAGACAACACTCTAAGACAACTAGTTAAACTAGGAGATTCCCTTTAAGTTCCCATATTTTTCCATTACTTTCCTTTGGTTGGTTATTTCTTTTCATTGTGGGTGTCCTTAAGAAAGGCAAGGTGGAGTCAAAAGGGATAAGTCATGTGACAGAAGATGTAGATACATAAATTTCATTACATAGAAAATACTTGCAAACCCAAACGTGAGATGCTATAGGCTATGAAGGCCTTAGGTAAGGCACAGTTAATAAGAAACAAATAAAAGGAAGGAGAGAGGCGTGTGTGTATGTGTCAGAGAGAAAGAGAAAGAAAGAGAGATAACCATGAAAACTAAAATTATAATTAAAGTTTATTTAGCTCTAAATAAGCAATCTTTATACAGAAATTGGACATGTTGGAGAATTCCACATGACAAAGAACTGATGGCTGGGTCTGGATAATAGCCAGTAAGAAACAGAGTCCCTCAATCTGATAATTTTCAGGGAACTGAATGCTGCCAACACCATGTGAGTTTGTAAGCAGATCCTTCCTCAGTTGGATCTTCAGATGAGAACCCTGCCCTGGCTGACACCTTCACTGCAGCCTGTGAAAGACTCTAGAGGACCCATTTAAGTTCTGCCCAGACTCCTGATCCTCAGAAACTGAGATTATAAATGTACATTGTTTCCAGACAAATTGTTACACAGCACTAGATAATACTCCTTATAATCAGTAAATAGTTTAACAAAACTAATATCAACTTCACACAAATAAAATTAAGATTTTAAGTCCTTGCCTTGCACACAAATTGAATTTTAGACTACCTTTTAATGCCCAGTTTCTAGAAGTATATTCCTGTGATATAAGACATCCAATCCTATTTGCTGCTTTTAAAAGTAAAATAGGAATTCAGTAGATTTGATGAACAATAAAGGCTGCGATGGAAAATATTTCTTCATTCTAAGTCGTTTTGCAGAAGTTTTGTTACTTTCAGGTTTTTTTTTTTTTTTACATATAACCATACACCACCGCTTGTTTATGTATTCACTACCAAAGTCAAACAGAATTCCCACTGACTGAGATTTAAATCATTTAAAAGATGATTTTTAAAGACAATACTCAGTGAACAAGAAAATCTTTTCCTCTGTAGCTTCTGGAACCAAAAACCTCATTCCTACACCCTGATCTTTTTTCTTCTAAAAATGTATTTATTTCTTGTAATAGTAGGTCTGGTTTTAAAGAAAAGAGCCTTTATTTTGGCAGATGAAAGAAAGGGAGAAATCTGCAAGCAATTGCAGGTAAGCAAAGAGAAGTGTTTAGTTGTCCAAATATTTCAGCAGAACAAAAATGAGCAGAAGGAAAAAGGAGGGGATTACACCATGTAATCAACCCTTACATGGTGTTTGCATTTCAAAAACATCACACAACCGTTAATTCGCAGAGACACGCAATTCTTAGGAGGCAGTTGCGTATTATGGACAGTTTTACCAAATGCCTTAGTCAGGCAAATTTCGTGGGCTGGTCTAACACAAATATCAATCTAGATTGACTTGGAAATTGTGCTTAAGACCAGCAGCCATTCAGCCCAGTGCTTTACACTTGGAGAACTTACCTTGTTTCAAAAAATATTAATGCAAGAGCCATGTAATGATTCTGGCTTCATATTTGCCAACATGGCATCAGGACACTTAAGTGTTATTCTAATCCTAATACTGCCAGAGAATTATAACCAAAGGGAAAGAAATGCCCCCAGATCTCTGAAAACAACAACTTACTGTCCCTTTGAAGGGAGTGAGGATGCCCGGCATAGTTATAATAACTCCTCTAATAGTCAACTCATTCTCCTTAACTCAAATGTCATATTATCTAAAACAAATAATTTTATAATCTGTGCCAAGGATTCTAAGAAGGTTTTAAAGATTTTTTTAACCATCAGTGTATATTTTCAAATATAGAAAAATTACTGCAGAGACTAAAACTCCACTCTAACTACAAATAAATATGAAATTTCGTTTGACAATGTTATGGCATAACATCACACTTTTATTTTAAAAACATTTCGTTTCATCTTGAAATATTAAAAAAAAGGTTTTTACATTGTGCTTGATTTTGTTGACATCTAAAGAGATGCTCTTTTATTCGACAAAGAGCAATTTTTCAATTAACAATCAAGAGTTTATTAATTGGGCTCCAAATATTTATCTCTCTGGAATGTCAATGGTTATAAGAAGGAGAAATGAGATTACATATTCATATTTCAGTTTATATACAAAAGTTTCAAACATACTCTAAGGCATTCTCCCTTTCATTCAACTCTTTAAAAGGGGAGAATTTAAGCAGTGGAACCATCATCAGTTTAATTAACATAGGAAATGTCTAAGGCAAAGTAAGCCATCTGGGACCTAATAAAAATGCCATAACTGAGTGAAATGAAAAACAACCCTCAACTTGCTTTGGCATAATCAGGTGTGAATTTTTCCCAGTATATATTGTGCACAATGAAGCCTTGATTAGAACTGTCTATAATAACTAGCAGAACTCTCCAATATTCTCACAGTAGGAAAAGCAAACAAAAGAGCTTCCCAGAAAGTTTGGAAGTAAATGAAACTCTAAAATAATAAGCTAATATGGCTTCCATTATAGAAAAGAGATAGAAAGGTATGGTTTAGTTGGGAAGAGGCTTGAGCTAAAATGCACGTGTGTTCAATACCATGACTAAAATTACAAAGATTTATCTTCTTTAAAATCAAATTTATGTACTTAGCGGGAACACATACTAACTAATGATTCCTCTCAGATTGCCTCATCAAAACCTTCCTAAAATTAGACTTGCATAAGCTATGAAATAGCACTCAATAAATACTTATTGACTGATCTGTCATAAGTGTATATAAGTGAAGTAGCTATTACCCACAGAATGACCATTGGTGGCTGTGAAGACTTTCATGACCCCTATTATCTCCTGCACTCAGCCCATCTTATAAGTAAAATGGGAATAAGTACACATGCCTATTTCATGGGGTTGGAATAATGAATACTTGAGTTAATATGTATAAAGTGTTTAGAACTGTTCCTGAAACAATCTATGCTCGATCTACGGGAAACTTTAGACGTATGGGAGAACAGAGGGAGAAGACATTAAGTTAGCCTTGGGGATAACAAAAAGCTTCACAAAAGAGGATACATTTGAAATATGAATAGAATATCCTTAGGAAGGGAAAGAAAGTGAAGAAATTCTAACCACACTACTCTCCTGCTATTTAAATCCTTTAATAGCTTCCCAAAAGTATATGTGTGTGTATGTGATGTTTGTGTACGGGATATCACACACACACATATATGATAATATGTAAATGCCCTAATTTGGCTTAAAAGACCCATCCTGGCCTGGTTGGTTACATTTTGCTAATTATGCACGCTCATCTGTCACTCTTCTCACCCCGGTAACCCACGGATCTTATCTCCATTCCATGTGCCTTTATTTCTCTCTTTAGTCCTCTGCATCTCTCTCAACCTAAGCCCCTCTTCCCACTGCTTTTTCCTTGCTAACTCTTATTCATCATTTCAGGTCTCAACTTCATATCATTGCCTCTAAGAAGCCTTATGGATCTTTCTAGACTAAGTTGGATGAGCCTACTATACGCTTTCATAGGGCCCTGTATCTTTCTTTTTCTATTGATATGAAGCCAATCACCACAAAGTTAGTAACTTAAAATAACAGCCATTGATGGTCTCACAGTCTATGGGGCAGAAGTCTGAGCAGGCTTGACTGTGTTCTCTGTTTAGGGGCTCACAAGGCTGAGTCAAGGTGTTGGCCAACTTGGCTGGGCTCTTCTCTGGAGGCTCTGTGGAGAATCAGCTTCTGAGTTCATTCAGGTTGCTGGCAGAATTAGGTTTTTGTGCTTTTGAAACTGAAGCCCCCATTTCCTTTCTCGCTGTCAACCAGGTACCACTTTTACCCGCCAGAGGACTCCTGCTTTGTGGCCTCCACCAATGGTATAGCAAATCCTTCTCATGCTTTCAATGTCTCTGACTTCCCCTGTTGCCACAGCCAGAGAAAACTCTCTGCTTTTAAAGAGCCTATGTGATTAGATTGGGCTTATCAGATACAGTTCCTTTTAATTAACTCCAAAATAACTGATTAAAACCTTAGTTAGATACACAAAAATTCCTCTCACCATAACATAATCACAAGAAGAATGATATCTCAACATATTCACAGACTCCACCTAAGCTTAAGGGGAGGACACTATACAAGGATTGGGATCACTGAGGATTATTCTTAGAACTGTCTACTACAGACCTCATACTCCCCTTTATATTACCCATAGTTACTTGTGACTGCTTGTTTTTTTCTTACTGTATTTATCAAGTCCTAATTTAGCACTCATTATGTACTAGGCACTGTCCTAACATTTTAGGAGGATACTATTCTTATGTCCATTTTTCCAATGAGGAAAATTGAGGCACACAGAGCTTGGGTAACCTGACCAAGATCACACAGCTATAAAATAGAAGTGGGTTTCAAATCCAGGCAGGCTGGTTCTGGAGTCTATGCTCTTAACATTAACTATGCTCTCTGCACAGCTAGAGTGCAACCTTTATGACTGCATCTCTCTCTTGTTCATTGTAATCCCTATGCTTACTTCAGTCCATAGCACGTATTTATGGTGTAAATCAATATCAAATGAAACTTTAAGAATTTTTTTTCAAACAATGTTATTGAGCAACCATAGCTCAGTTTGTCCCATATTAAAGAATGATAGTTCCATATATGCCACTCATATGTACCAAGCATGATTCTAGACGTCAGGGAAACAATACTGAGCAAGCCAAAGGTATTACCTTCTCTTGGTATTTGCCTGGATGTCAAGACATACAAGTAAGTATCCAAATACAATATGATGTGGTAAGCATTACAATAAAATTAAATTTCATTATCAGATGAATTAAAGGAATATGTACTGGAAATATGATGTCTATCAGCTTTCCTATATTTGAACATTCCAGATCAGATCATGTAAAATAATAATTTGGGAAATGACTTGAATAAAAGTAAAACCCTAAGAGCTGAAACATTAACTAAACAAGAAGTTAAATTTGAAGTTCTCTCAGCATCCAATTCTTTGAGTTACACTTTGAAATTACTCACATTCCCATAGGCAGAAAAGCTAATATAAGTAAGATCAGCCACAGGGATTTGCCCCAATTGCTACTTTTGTGAATTCATTACTTTCCCTAGGTGGAGTTTGAGTGGAAGCACTTCAAATCACATCAGCACCAAAATTAGACTTCTCGATTAGTGTCATGTTTTATAACAAGCATTTGTAAAGCAGTCAGCCTTTGTCACTATAAAATGGGGCATCTGTTAATGTGTGTTTATATCTGCTCATCAATTAAACTTAATTATCTTTCCCTGTGGTTTTCAACCAAAGAAGATCTACATGTAAATATATGGCTTCTTTTGAGATTAATAGAAATTCTACATAAAGAGTAAAGGAGAAGGGAGCAAGTTAGGAGAAGTTAGCATTTATTAAGCAACTATTATGTACCGGGTACCTTTTAATATATTATCCCATTTAAATCTCTCAACAACTGCATGATATATCTAGTATAATTCCATGTTACAAACAAAAACCCCAAGGCTTGGTGAGATTAAGAATTGTTTAAGACCATGCAATTCACATATAGCCATTTTATACTTAGCATTAACCACCTGTGGGCATCTAAAAAGAGTCTATGTCAACAGATTTTGGAATAAAAAGCAATTCCCAGGCTGCTACTTCCAAAGAGCATTTTAAGTTTGTTTTGCTTTTCAAGTTCTCACTTTAGTGTGACTCACAAAACTTTGTATGATGTGGTTCTCCAGCTGGTACTCCTAGTCTAGAAAAGCAAATGTTCCCACAATTTTCCCTTTTGATATTAGCATGGTGTCAACCACGTCTCTTCTGTTTTGATAATATTCTGGTGACATCGTGGCTCCGCCCCCCCAATCTTCTATTCTTTAGGATTCTATTTCCAGCTGTCTGATAAAAATGGAAAAAATGAACAAATGGTTCAAGTCTAGAGGGATGTTTTTTCTGGGATTCAACTGAGGACCAAACCTTATGCCCACCCCCCAAAATTATAAATAAGTTGAAGCCATGATCCAAATGGTCCAGTAATCATTAAGGATACAGTTTCACAACCAAAATATAATTTGAAAATAAGCAGATGTGCACTTGCATTTCTCAAGTAATATGAAAATGATGCTTAGATTACAGCAAGGCTTTTTATTTTAACATCTTTATTGGAGTATAATTGCTTTACAATGGTGTGTTAGTTTCTGCTTTATAACAAAGTGAATCAGCTATACATATATTTATACCCTCATATCCTTTCCCTCTTGTGTCTCCCTCCCACCCTCCTTATGCCACCCCCTAGGTAGTCACAAAGCACTGAGCTGATCTCCCTGTGCCATGGGGCTGCTTCCCACTAGCTATCTATTTTACATATGGTAGTGGATATATGTCAATATCACTCTCTTACTTCGTCCCAGCTTACCCTTCCCCCTCCCTGTGTCCTCAAGTCCATTCTCTATGTCTGCATCTTTATTCTTGTCCTGCCCCTAGGTTCTTCAGAAACTTTTTTTTTTTTTAGATTCCATATATATGTGTTAACATATGGTATTTTTCTCTTTCTGACTTACTTCACTCTGTATGACAGACTCTAGGTCCACCCACCTCACTACAAATAACTCAATTTCATTTCTTTTTATGGCTGAGTAATATTCCATTGTATATCTGTGCCACAGCTTCTTTATCCATTCATCTGTCAATGGACACTTAGGTTGCTTCCATGTCCTGGCTACTGTAAATAGAACTGCAATGAACATTGTGGTGCATGACTCTTTTTGAATTATGGTTTTCTCAGGGTATATACCCAGTAGTGGGATTGCTGGGTCATATAGTAGTTCTATTTTTAGTTGTTTAAGGAACCTCCATACTGTTCTCCACAGTGACTGTATCAATTTACATTCCCACCAACAGTGCAAGAGGCTTCCCTTTTCTCCACACCCTCTCCAGCATTTATTGTTTGTAGACTTTTTGATGATGGCCATTCTGACCGGTGTGAGGTGATACCTCATTGTAGTTTTGATTTGCATTTCTCTAATGATTAGTGATGTTGAGCATCCTTTCATGTGTTTGTTGGCAATCTGTATATCTTCTTTGGAGAAATATCTGTTTAGGTCTTCTGCCCATTTTTGGATTGGGTTGTTTGTTTTTTTGATATTGAGCTGCATGAGCTGTTTGTATATTTTGGAGAGTAATCCTTTGTCAGTTGCTTCATTTGCAAATATTTTCTCCCATTCTGAGGGTTGTCTTTTTGTCTTGTTTATGGTTTCCTTTGCTGTGCAAAAGCTCTTAAGTTTCCTTAGGTCCCATTTGTTTGTTTTTATTTCCTTTTCTCTAGCAGGTGTGTCAAAAAGGGTCTTTCTGTGACAGCAATGCTTAACAATAACCCTTTCCTATAATAACATAAATGCCGCTCTTCAAATTATCTGAAAAATTCCTACTGAAACCTTAGACTATGCATGCCTTATTTTTATAGCACTCCCTTTTCTTTTCAAAACCTGTATGAGGGATAAAAGAGGAAGAATTTTTCTCACAGCTTTAACTCTCAGAAGAAGACGTGAAGGGAACAAAATTGCAAGCAAGGCAAGAACCCATTTACTAGGGAGGAAAAAGGAAAGATTCTAATAATTTACAGGCTTCCAGACTCTATGAGTATAGACTTACCCAAAAATCTGAACAATGTAAGCACCCAAACAATGAAACTCCTAACAAAATACTTTAACAGCTTGATTAATATTTAGCTCCCATACCATACAATTCACTCATTAGTGTACAACTCAATGTTTTTTAGTATATTCACAGATGTTCAAATACCAGCACAATCTAATTTTCAACATTTTTCTCATCCCATAAGGAAACCCAATAGACAGAGCACAGAGGATTTTCAGGGCAGTGAAGCTACTCTGCATGATACTATGGTGGCTACATGTCATTATACATTTGTCAAAGCCAGAAAATGTAGAACACTAAGAAAGAACCCTAATGTAAACTATGGACTTTGGGTGATGATGTGTCAATGTAGGTTCATCAACTGTAACAAATGCACCATTCTAATGGGGGGATGTTGATAGTAGGGCAGGCTGTACTTGTGTAGGGGCAAAGGGTATATAGGAAACCTCTATACCTTCCACTCAATTTTTCTGTGAAGCTGATACTGCTTTTTAAAATAAATTCTATTAGGAAAGAAAAGAAAGGAAAAAAAAAAGGAAAGGAGAGGAGAGGAGAGGAAAGAAAAGAAAAGGATACTCTATATCTATTAGCAGAAAGTTTCCATCCCCCAAGCCCCCCATCCCTCCTCAGCTCTTAGCAACCACAAATCGACTTTCTGTCTCTATAGATTTTGCCTTTTATGGCAATTTCATATATGGTTATTTTAAATAGATAACAATCACTCCAATGTAAATAGTAGAAAATTATTTGTTAAATCAGTGGGATGTACTTCCGGGTTACTCTAGGATAATGTCAGCTTCTTAGACTAAGATCTCTCAATAATTCCTCCAAAAAGCAAACTGATCAACAAGGAGAGCAAAGGAAAACACACAAAACTGCCTTCTTTGGCATCACTTGGACACCAAGAGTGCCACAGTCCTCATACTAAATATAAGGAAAGAAATGAAGACCAAATTCCAGCAGACATAAATGTGACCTCACCCCATAAGCCTGTGTGGAAATGAGGTGGTGTCTGAAGAGGCTGGGTAGAAGGAGGATAATGGAGCTCATATAAAATAAGACCCAGAATGGCAAGGCCCAATCAAACTACAGAAATTCTGAAACAGGTCTGAGACTTGGTAGACCTGAGCTCTGGCTACAGAAAGGTGCACAGAATCTGAAGAGGCAAATTCAAAACATGCTCTCTTCTGGAAAATCATGAAACAAATAGGATTGGTAGGGCATCTTTTACAGATCTGGTGATAAAGAAAAGAAGAAAGTAAGAGGAGAATTTAAGAATCTCACAGAAACAAAAGAGAACAAAATCCAAAGACATGCCCATCAATTTCCCCAAAGAAACATTTATTCCTGTATGTCCCCCAAACACTTGATTGCTGTATACATAAATTGTTATTGTAGACCCGGGTATAAACAGTAAAAATCCAGTCTACTTGCACAAAAACTTCTCTATAAAGGAAACAGAAAACTAAAATCAAAGCAATACAGTTGATGAAAAACCTTCCCCACCCTCAAAGAAAAACAACCACGAGGAAGGAGAAAATTATGAAACAGCATCCAGGCTGGATAAAACATACGTATACAAGCATTTGCATATATTTAATGAAACCTACATCAGAAATTCAGAAACTCAGAATACAAATAGGGAAAAACAGAGAAAAAATTTTTTTTTTAATATTTTGATCAAACTGAGAAAGAAACTAAAGAAAATACAAAACAATTTTATAAAAACTAAACACCAATTATGTGGTGTACTAGATTCAAGTAAAAATTCTGTAATGTAATAAGAGAAATTTAAGAAAGGCTTGAAAACAACAAAATAAACAAAAATAAGAATGAAGTTAAAATTATAGGAGAAAAAAACGGTGGAAATGAAAGACAGGCAAAGATTCAAACATGGCATAATTTGAGTACTTGGATTAGAAACCAAACAACAAACATATTTAGAACAATAACACAATACAAACTTTTCAGATTGTTTGAAAAGTAAAATCATATCTCTGTCTCAGAAATGTGTATGCCTTTTATTTTTCTCTGTTGCCAAACTGCTCTGTAAAGTATATCCAGAACAATGCTGAATAAAAGTGGTCAAAGCAGACACTGCCTTGTTCCCAATCTTCGTGGGAAAGCATTCAATATTATGTTAGCTGTTGGCTTTTTGTTGATGCCCTTAATTAGCTTGAGAAGTTGTTTTATTCCTGGTTTATTGTGATTTTAATCATGAGTGAGTTTGAATATAAACATATTTTTTCACCACCTACTGATATAATCATATATATCTCTCCTTTATTCTGTTAACATGGTGAATATTTTTATTGATTTTCCAATGTTAAACCAACCTTGCAACCCTAGAATAAACGACACTTAGTCATACTGGATTATTTGCTAATTGAAAAAATATGTACATATATTTATATATTTTAATTAAGTATATATGTTATTTAAGTGTGTGTATATATATATGTATATATATCCACACATATATATTTAAATATGTCTGCTTATTGACAAGCTCATGTGTGAAAAAAACTTCATTGACAAACTCAGCTGAAATTGTAAAGAAGATGTACAGCCAAAAGTTATTAATCTCATGCAAACCAGGCAGACTGTTCCCTAGCTAAAAGTATAATTGTAGGAAATTGGCCTGCCATTAATTTTTAATATGCTGTATAATTTAGGCAGTATATCAAGGATCCTTGTTGAATCACAAAGTAATATCTCTCCCTGAAACTTGTTAGAGATTGCTAAATATTATGCTGTTGAGGCTAGTAAAGTGATTTGGTATAAATCCCTAAAGAGCAGTTCTTATAAATGATGTATTATTTATTCCATTAGCATTATTTGCTCTCCAACTCCCCTGTGCTAATAATTCCAACATGCTCCTTTTCTTTTACAAACAACAGATCTCAAACAATGAGGAAGAGAATGTCTGTGACCCAAATCAGAATCAACAGGCATAGTCAAATAAAGATTGCTTGCCTCATTCTAATGAATTCCTCATCATTTCTTCTTCTGTTAAGAAACAGAGAAGAGGGCTTCCCTGGTGGCGCAGTGGTTGAGAGTCTGCCTGCCGATGCAGGGAACACGGGTTCGTGCCCTGGTCTGGGAGGATCCCACATGCCGTGGAGCAGCTAGGCCCGTGAGCCATGGCCGCTGAGCCTGTGCGTCCAGAGCCTGTGCTCCGCAACGGGAGAGGCCACGACAGTGAGAGAACCCCCCCCCAAAAAAAAAGAAACAGAGAAGGAAAGTTGAAAATAGTTTATTCTCAGCTCTAACTATAATTATTATGTTCCACCAAGTGTCATCAAGCATTTAAATAAATAATGTCATTTCAGCATAAAGTTCCACTCATGTGTTTAAATTCTCAAATGCATTAAGAATGTCTCTTCACAGGAAAGGAGAGGGAGAATTAGTATGTACTGTGCCTTAACTCTATGGCAGTGCCTTTCACAAGCATGGCCTCTCATTGACTTTGTTTTCTATTCTAATTCCAGAGGCTGTGGGAAGAGAGAAGGGATGATGTCACCAGTCCCTGTGGGCTACGTTAACACCTTGGCATTCTGGGGCTAAGGTAAAGGCACATTGCCAAAGACCAGTTTAATGCTGTCTCATTTCACCACCACTTTCATGGCTTCAGTTGAGTCTAATGACAGGGCATGTGTTGCCAGATTTATAGATAGTTTTACATACATTTAGTCCATGATATAGCAGTAGAGATAGTAGTCTGTTTAAAGATAACTGTCAATATATATATTAGATATGCATCTGAACAATAGCACAAACAGAAACTTTACCAGTAGGAAAATAGGTGCTCTCTAATAGAAAGATTGGGAGACACAAGCTTTTGGATCTGTTAAGGGGCGGTAGAGGACAGGGGTGGAATTATTCCCTAAGATGTTTCCTTTTCTGGGCATAGAACTCATTAGCATTATACTCTCTATTCCCTTTCTCACTCCTCCCTGGGGAGAAGGAAAGCAACGAATGCTAAATTTGTAACAAACAAATTGGGCATTTTCAAAAGCTGAGCTCTGCCCTTCTTCCTCTTGGGAGCTGGAAGCAAGTGCCTACAGTCACTCTAACAGCCTGTAGCAGGAGGCCTACCAGTCCAGGGCCACCTGTCCACATGGCTACTTCTAACTCTAACATGCAGTATTAGGAAGCTTACCTGCTCATGTATAAGCCATGTACTCCAACCTGGAGTTTACCAAAAATAAGCTCCATCTGTATGTCTTTGTTTTATTTCTGAATTTATTCAGAACCTAGTTATGGAAGAGGAATGTCTTGTTCTATCTCCCTTAAACATTCCCAGCATTTCCTGCGTGGGCCAGGAACCCTGAGAAATGAAACCAAAGTGTCAAATGGGAGACCAAATGTACATGTGGGGAGGCTTTGGGAGGGACCAAGACATAAGATGTTAGGCTTGGGGTTTACTCTTTTGGCTGGGTGTTTTGAACTTGTATTTTTCTTTTCTTTTCTTTATTTTGTATATTTAGAGATGTATATGGAGCTAGATTTTAATTGCTGGGACATAAGGAAGAGATGTTAAGCCTTGGGCAACATTGTATTTTGACCTTGGTGGATGAAAATAGCTTATGGTAGTTTTATCTACAGGAAAATGATTGAGGTTGAGGTTAGCCTTGGACTTATGAGGCTCCGCACAAACTCATTTTGGTTCTAGATGGGTTAATTATAATTACAGTAACGAACAATCTCAGGTAAACAACTTCGGGGAGCCCAAATGTGACTTTAAATGAAAGGGCATGGTAGTAATAACAGTGGCTCAGGAACTGCTCACACACACACACACACACACACACACACAAAGATGCTATGGCTCTAGATAGAGTCCATACACAGTAATAGAAGCAGTAGAAACCAAGAGGTTTTTCATGCGCTACTAGGGGGCTAGAAAGGCACCTTAGTTATGTCCTGATGTTTAGAACCGTAAACAATGCAAATTTCTCAACTTGAAGTTCAGACAGCAGTGGCTTTTTGTCACTCTCCAAGAGAAGAAGCAGTATGCACAAGGGGCTCCTTCCTACCCCCAGATCTGCAAGTCGATGGTGCCTCCGTTAGCCTTTTGCTGGAAGATTTATCCCAGTGGAGTGTCAATTTCTAGGTAGTGGAGTGCAGACAACTGGTAGGAACCAACCAGGATCCTTTTACCCTTCTCTCAGAGAGCACTGAGTCTCTGCCGTGGTCTTCTGGCAACCTAATTTTATGTAGGATGTTAACGCGAGGGACTAGGAATTAGCTTGTTTTCTAAATTTGGTGGGTGTGGAGCCAATGCTGTAATAATTTTGTTTCTTATTACTCCTTTGGAGTTTTTAAAAATGAGGTGTATCAGAGATAGACTTGACATTACAAATTCTGAATCCCTAGATGAAGGAACTACGCCTATTCCTCTGAGATGTATCTCAGAAGGCAGCTGTTGAAAGAAGACCAACTCTACCCAGGCAGCCAGAACCCCTTGGATGAGACTGAGCTGAATAATAAATTTGGGAGATAGTTTGGATCTTAATTATAACTTAGAAATTTTAAACTTCAAATATGTAATTCCACAGGGGAAAATAATTTGATATCAGATTTTAATTCATTGGGAATTTAATACATTTTGACTTTAACTTGAAAGGAGATTTAATCTTTGAACTTCAGTTTTGCCCTGGGACTTTAAAGGAGTGGGGGTCTTTATATTCAGATTCAGGGTAGTTCTCTGATGTTTTGGCATCTCCTTACTAGGAGAAATTTCATGCTTTCTATCTTTTGGTTGGCGTTAAATCTGATTGAAGAACCTCTGACACACTGTGGGAAAATGTGGCTAGACATAATCTGGAAATAGAAATAGAACAGAGAATGAACTTTCAACTTTGGATTGAGACTGGCCTTAAAGTTGATTTACTTAATGCAATGTACATATCCATTACAGGGCATTCTAGAGTCATATTCTACAGTGGTCCAAGGTTCCCAGGAGAACCCAAAAGGGCAGGCAGTAAGAATTTGGAGAAGAACCTCATGCAGATTAAGAGTGAAACTGTCTGATGGCTTGTGCATTTCCTCTTCTGAGGGCTAAGCATGACATTACTGTTTGAATGTAATGGGTTAAGAGAAAGTTTAATCTGAGGAATTTGGGGGTGAATGCTTATTTCCCACTCCTGATGTTTCCTTCCCTGTGGATGCAGAACTATTTGGTTTATCCTATAGCCTCTCTCTCATCTTTCACTTACTCTACCCGGGGAAGCTGAGCAACTTATCTGATTGGCAAACTGGGGAAGACTAAACTTAGTGCGCTCATCCCTCCTCTGAGATTCTAACTCTGAAAGCAAGCTACTTCATGGAGCAAGCTTTATCCTTCATTTCTCTAGAGTCGAGACTAGTTAACAGTTAGGCTCCATCCTTGCTGGGGGTTGGGGGAGAAAGGAAGAAAGGGAGGCAAGAGGAGTGGGGGCAGGAGGTCTGTCCCAGTCCTATGTGGGCAAATGTGCCTAATTCTGGGGTTTGGTATTAGCAAGCACTTGAGCTCCAACTTAATTCTTCATATAAATATTGTTGATTCTTGTCCTCTATCTGCCACTTTTCGATTTATTTCAAAATTTCCCAGAACTGGGTTCAGGGAAAGGGGTAATATACTCTTTAATGGACCCTCTTGAAGACTCCCAGTTAGAATTGGGACTGACATTTATAATTTGCTAGTAACATGATCTGGCCATGTCTCTGAAACCTAGTCTGTTCAACCATAAAACTAAAAATACAAAATCCACTTTACTGCATGGGTTGTGAATAGTAAATAAAATTTACAGGATTACTAAGTATGACATAATTTTAGACCTGTAGACAAATGGGTCTGCAAATGAATCACCACAAAAAAGAGGAAGACAGATTCATCTGGTCTCGAGCAGTTGGTCATTTGCAGGCTCCCCTATGGAGGATAACAGCGGCTCAGAGTTGACTGTGTGGGCAGGCTGATGGACCAGAGTGAGGGGGAAGGGGCCAGACAAGAAAGTTCACCTACTTTTTGCAAACTCATCAGTCAAGGAAGAGACTCATTCCTCTTAGGAGTGAGTGAGAGGGGCAAGGAGCACAAGGAGCCTGAGTGTAAAGGAAATTCTTTCACATGGAAACAGGAATGGAGGGTAAATATCACCCTCAATGATATACAGACACTGCATGTGCATATTAAATAAGTGATTTTTTAAGACTACTCTATATAGATGTTTAAAACACTAGTACTAGAAGATTCAGACTGAAATTGAAACTGTGATTTAAAATCTTCCAACAAACAATCACCCAGGACCAGATGGATTTACAGGCAAATTCTATCAATCATTTAGGGAAGAGCTAACACCTATCATTCTCAAACTCTTCCAAAATGTAGCAGAGGGAGGAACACTCCCAAACTCATTCTACGAGACCACCCTCACCCTGATACCAAAACCAGACAAAGATGTCACAAAGAAAGAAAACTACAGGCCAATATCACCGATGAACATAGATGCAAAAATCCTCAACAAAATACTAGCCCCCAGAATCCAACAGCACATTAAAAGGATCATACACCATGATCAAGTGGGGTTTATCCCAGGAATGTTAGGATTCTTCAATGTAGGCAAATCAATCAATGTGATAAACCATATTAAGAAACTGAAAAACCATATGATCAACTCAATAGATGCAGAAAGAGCTTTCAAAAACATTCAATACCAATTTATGATAAAAACCCTCCAGAAAGTAGGCATAGAGGGAACTTACCTCAACATAATAAAGCCCATACAGGACAAACCCACAGCCAACATCGTTCTCAATGGTGAAAAACTGAAAACTTTTCCTCTAAGATCAGGAACAAGACAAGGTTGTCCACTCTCACCACTATTATTCAATATAGTTTTGGAAGTTTTAGACACAGAAATCAGAGAAGAAAAATAAATAAAAGGAATCCAAATCAGAGAAGAAGAAGTAAAGCTGTCACTGATTGCAGATGACATGATACTATACATAGAGAATCCTAAAGATGCTACTAGAAAACTAATAGAGGTAATCAACGAAATTGGTAAAGTAGCAGGATATAAAATTAATGCACAGAAATCTCTTGCATTCCTATACACTAATGATGAAAATCTGAAAGAGAAATAAAGGAAACACTCCCATTTACCACTGAACAAAAACAATAAAATACCTAGGAATAAACTTACCTAAGGAGACAAAAGACCTGTATGCAGAAAACTATAAGACACTGATGAAAGAAATTAAAGATGATACAAACAGATGTAGAGATATACCATATTCTTGGATTGGAAGAATCAACATTGTGAAAACGACTATACTACACAAAGCAAACTACGTACTCAGTGCAATCCCTATCAAGCTATCAATGGCATTTTTCACTACAGTAGAACAAAAAATTTCACAATTTGTATGGAAACACAAAAGACCCCGAATAGCCAAAGCAATCTTGAGGGAAAAAAAATGGAGCTGGAGGAATCAGACTCCCTGACTTCAGACTATACTACAAAGCTACAGTAGTCAAGACAGTATGGTACTGGCACAAAAAGAGAAATACAGATCAGTGGAACAGGATGGAAAGCCCAGAGATAAACCCACGCATATATGGTCACGTTATTTTTGATAAAGGAGGCAAGAATATACAATGGAGAAAAGACAGCCTCTTCAATAAGTGGTGCTAGGAAAACTGGACAGCTACATGTAAAAGAATGAAATTAGAACACTCCCTAACACCATAAACAAAAATAAACTCAAAATGGATTAAAGACTTAAATGTAAGGCCAGACACTATAAAACTCTTGGAGGAAAACATAGGCAGAACACTCTGACATAAATCACAGCAAGATCCTTTTTGACCCACCTCCTAGAGAAATGGAAATAAAACCAAAAATAAACAAATGGGACCTAATGAAACTTAGAAGCTTTTGCACAACAAAGGAAACCATAAATAAGAGGAAAAGGCAACCCTCAGAATAGAAGAAAATATTTGCAATTGAAGCAACTGATGAAGGATTAATCTCCAAAATTTACATGCAGCTCAATATCAAAAAAAGAAACAACCCAATCCAAAAATGGGCAGAAGACTTACATAGACATTTCTCCAAAGAAGATATACAGATCGCCCACAAAGACATGAAAGGATGTTCAACATTACTAATCATTAGAGAAATGCAAATCAAAACTACAGTGAGGTATCACCTCACATCAGTTAGAATGGCCATCATCAAAAAATCTACAAACAATAAATGCTGGAGTGGGTGTGGGGAAAAGGGAACCCTCTTGTACTGTTGGTGGGAATGTAAATTGATACAGCCACTATGGAGAACAGTATGGAGGTTCCTTTAAAAAATAAAACCAGCAATCCACTACTGGGCATATACCCAGAGAAAACCATAATTCAAAAAGAGTCATGTACCACAATGTTCATTGCAGGTCTATTTACAGTAGCCAGGACATGGAAGCAAACTAAGTGTCCATTGACAGATGAATGGATAAAGATGTGGCATATATATACAATGGAATATTACTCAGCCATAGAAAGAAACGAAACTGAGTTATTTGTAGTGAGGTGGATGGACCTAGAGTTTGTCATACAGAGTGAAGTAAGTCAGAAAGAGAAAAACAAATACCATATGCTAACACATATATATGGAATCTAAAAAAAAAAAAAAGGGTTCTGAAGAACCTAGGGGCAGGACAGGAATAAAGATGCAGATGTAGAGAATGGACTTGGGGACACAGGGAGGGGGAAGGGTAAGCTGGGACAAAGTGAGAGAGTGGTATGGACTTATATATATACTACCAAATGTAAAATAGATAGCTAGTGGGAAGCAGCCACATAGCACAGGGAGACCAGCTGGGTGCTTTGTGACCACCTAGAAGGGTGGGAGGGAGACGCAAGAGGGAGGGGATATGGGGATATATGTATACATATAGCTGATTCACCTTATTATACAGCAGAAACTAACACAACATTGTAAAGCAATTATACTCCAATAAAGATGTTAAGAAAAACATTTACAATGGGAAAGTCCAAACATGTACAAAAGGAGAATAATATGAAAAACTCTCATATTCCCATCACTCAGTTTGTACCATTAGCAAAACACAGCCCAATCTTATTTTATCTATGCCTTGCCTTAGGTTACTTTGAAGCAAATCTCAGGTATCAAAGCACTTTAATACGTATCTAAAAGATAAGGATATTTCTTAAATTTTAAACACAATCACAATATTATCACACGAGTATGTTAACAATAATTGCTTTAAATCATCAAATTACCTGATTACCTCATACATTTTTTAAATGATTTTTTTTTTTAGTTTAATCAGCATCAAAATAGTATCTATTACAATTTGTTATCTCTCTTCTAAACTACTGGTTTTCCGTTCTCTCTCTTTCTTCTCTTGAAATACATTTATTTAAAAGATCAGGTCAGGGACTTTCCTGGCGGTCCAATGGTTAAGACTCCACGCTTCCACTGCAGGGGCACAGGTTTAATCCCTGGTCGGGGAACTACAGATCCTGCATGCCACGTGGCATGACCAAATAATAATAATAATTATAATAAAAATTAAAAAATAAAAGATCAGGTCACTTGCTGACCAATGCATATGCCTCCCTTTCTTTAATCGTGCCCTTAAAATCTTGCCTTAATCATCCTCCTGGGTGAGAAGCTGATTTATGAACTAAATTCCTGCTTCTCCATTTTCTGTCCATTGAATAAAACTTGCATTGCTTCAATTTTAGCTTCAGTTTTGTGTTTGGCTGTGCAAACCCAAATGGAAAAAGAACCTTCGCTGCCAGGCTAGGGCCTAAGTGGGGGCTTCACATGACCTAATTCGGTAACAAAAGCATATCCTCACTCACATGTATGGTGGATAATGGTGACTAACCACTGGGACCTCAGATGGGTCTGTTAGCTGGAACACCTATACATGTCCACTCCACGTGGCTTGGGCTTTCTCTACCATGGTAGTTGATTTCTAAGAGTGAGAGCTGTGTCATCTTTTATGACCTAGCCTCGGGAATCACAGACCATAGTCACAGGCCCATCATACTGAGGGGAAGAAACATGGACTCCACATCTCAACAGGAGGAATGTCCATGTCATTTTGTAAGAAGATCACATGGGATGAGAGATGTTGCCATCATCTTGGAAAATACATTTTTGTTATATTTTATTTATCATTTTTTGCTATAATTTTTACAACATCTGCCAAAGTTGATCCAATTAGTTATTATTTTATTACAATTATGAACTCATGAAAATAAATACATTTGATGTATTCTAATCCATTGCAATTATGTTTGATTCATGTAGAAATGAATTAGTCTTTGGCAAGTGAGTCTCTTTAAACGGACACCTTCATTCCTTTGATACAACTCCATTAGGTTTTGAAAGTTTCTTTGTTTTCAGGTATGACATGACATACCAGACTTATCTTGAACATTTCTCATCTTGAACATTTCTCATCCCAGAACTGGAATCAGCCAATTCATTTCTATTTTACTTTCTTTTTTTTTTTTTTTTGGTAAAATACAATATAAGTTCCTTCTGATATTTTGAATTCAAATTCAAAACTAGAGTTTTCACTAACCTCTTTGATTTTATACCTCTATCTCCTTTCCCCCATACCCCAAATCCTAATTCTCAATAATACCAACGTAATTATGTATGTTTTATTCCACAACTGTGAAAGAGGAGGGAAGGAGGCAGGGCACAACCTTTAAAAGAATAACATAGCCCGAGGACATGACATAAATTGATTAGAACCAAATAGGACCAAGATGGAGGACGAGTCGACATCCACTAGACCTTGAGCCTCAGTATATGTTCACTTTAATACATCAGCAAGCTAAATGACACACCGAACAGGCGCCATGACAGTTCCAAGGCCAACCATAAGGTCAAAAAGTGGGCAGTCGCCCAATTCCTGGAAATCCCCACTCCTTCCCCCAAATAGCTGGAATTCTCCCCCTACTCATTAGCCTACGAAATTACCCACCTCTATAAAAACTGACAACCCCCGTGCCCTGGTGCCGTGCTCCCCTTCTGAGATGGCCCACACTCCATCTATGGAATATGTTTCTCTCTAAATAAATTCACTTCTTACCTATCACTTTGTCTCTCACTGAATTCTTTCTGTGATGAGACATCAAGAAACTGAGCTTCACTGAGTCCTGAGACCAGCTGTGTGATCTCAGTTAAAAGAACGTGGGTTCAAGTCCCAGCCCATGGGTTCAAGTCCCAATCTGAGCTGCTTGGTTTCAACTGCACCAAACAACCTCAGAATAAATGTCAACAACATAATTACTGAAAATCATTTTTATACCCAAATTTCTTATACTAAAAATTTTATTTTTGGAGTATGTCTCATAATGGATACATAATCAAACTCTTGTGTTTTATTAACGTCACTTGAAATAATGCTGTGTGATTATGTCATCACCTCAATATAGACTTAGGTTCATAGGCTTTCTCTTTTTAGGGACTGCAGTTTTAAGTTTAATTTAATTAGTTGTACAAAATATTTATATAGTGCCAAAATCAAATCTACAAAAGACAGTATATTCAGGGAATATAGAAATTTTTATTCCTGTCCCTCTACTGCCTCCTCCTTCCTCCCACTGACACTTTTTTTTCAATATTGGCTTATGTTTTTAATACAAGGAAATGCATGTGTATTTTTAACCTTACCCTCCTCTTTCTTAGATAAATAGACGTACACAATACAGATTTTTTTCCTCTTTTTCACTTAACGATAAGTTCAGAGATCATTGCATAGCAATACATAAAAACACTTCTCCTTTTCTTTTACAACTGCTTACCCCTTTGACTATACCATTGTTTTTTTCAACTGGTACACCTCTGAAGACATTGGGTTGTTTCCAGTTTTTTTCTATCACAAAATAAGTCTACAGTGAATAGCCTGATGATTATGATTTTTTTTTTTTTTGCCAGTGTTTTTTAAGGATAGACCTCTAGAAATGGAAGCTTGTATTTGTAGGTAATTTTTTTGGATGGTGCCTAATTCCCTTCCATAGATAATGTAACATGTAACATTTTGCTTTCCCACCAGTAATATGTGAAACTGTTCATTTCCCACAGCCTTACCAAACATAATACATTGTCAAACTTTTTCATTTTTGCCAATCTGATAGTTTTTTTTTAATTGTACAAAGAGACACATTTAAATATCAAACATGAAAATAAGTTACCGAAGGGAATTCAATATCCTGTGTTTTAAAAAAAAAAAAAAGACAATTTTCTTCTTCATAGGACTATTCTGCATCAGGTATTTTGTTGTGTTTCGTTGCACATTATCTAGTTAAACACACACCCACGGTTCTAGTTCAGTTAACAGAACAGAAAAAGAACTTGTTTCTGGGATGCACTTGACTGGAATTTATCCTCTTATACACACCTTGTCAGACAACTCCTAGTTTGAGATATTACTTAGTAAAACTAGGCTGACCCTGGGCTGGTGGATAAATCGCCTGATTGTCATTCAGCCTCAGGGGGTGTGACCTCCTCCTC
This sequence comes from Orcinus orca, assembly GCF_937001465.1. Classification (NCBI taxonomy): domain Eukaryota; kingdom Metazoa; phylum Chordata; class Mammalia; order Artiodactyla; family Delphinidae; genus Orcinus; species Orcinus orca. The sequence continues at coordinate 46,999,998 of NC_064569.1, read as the reverse complement.
ACCTGGCACACCTCTGAGTCGGTGTGCAGCGTCCCCACGAAGGGCCCTAACAACCTGTGCCAGCCAGCCTCATAGCCTTATCCTGACAAGTCAATTTTCTCCCATTTGACTACTTAACCTTCCCATAACCCCAGTCTGTGCTAGGTTTGATGATCAGGACCTGGTTCACCTATGATACAGCTTCTCTACCTAGTTTGTCTTCTATTTATAATGAATGAAGAGAGTGAAGAATGAGGAGAGGTAGAAAAAAACCAAATATTTTTATGGCATGTATTTTTAGTTACTTAGCCAGTCCTGCACCTTTTGCACAGTGATACTACAGAGTCCTGATTTGAACTCTATTTTAAATTAAGCCTAAAGTTGACAAATAAAATGTTTTTCCTTCCCATTCTCTACCCTTGCTTTCTGTCCAGAATTAATTATTCCCCCTTTCTCTACTCTTCTGTTCCCAAATAATCAGGCAAGAATCCCCTTTTTATTTTGTACCTTATTCTATTTTTTTAGCTATCGAATAGTATACTAGCTGAATGAGGGTAAGCTGAGTCATGTCTTTAACTGTCTGCTTAGAACAATAGAGGACATTTGTTCAGGTATGAGCTATTTCAGGTTAATCTTTTAGAATAGAAACTTCCTTTAAACAAACTTTCAGGAGATATGGATGTACATTGTAATAAGAAATTTGAATTGGGGATGAAAAACACATTTTCAAGGCTTACAGATCACTCATGATTTTTACTGGATTCTAGTCTCAGAATTGACTGCTAGTATTTCCAGGATTTCGGTCTCTCTATATCATAGGGCATCTAACTTTTCGTTTCAATTATACCAGTTCTAAATGAATCCAAATAAGAGAAATATGAAGTATTCCAAATCTTGTTTTACAGAACTTTGTTGGTATAGAAAAGAGTTGGCTATAAAGTCTTGCAAACTCGCCTTATGAAATCTTTGTTAATGACAAAAAACATCTCCCCTGTTCTGAAATTCTCAAGTCAATCAAACAAACAAAAAATGTAACCTTCCATATGGTTTCACTGCCAAACATTGCTCAACCAGTCACTTTCAAGAAATACCATCTACTGTCATCTTATTAAAAAACAAAGAAACAAACCTGACACTCCAACCCAGGTGCCTTTGAGGATGGCATAAAGTAGAGTTGGGTTTTACTGCTGTTTTTTTCCAGGATTTGAAAATATATTTACAGCCTGACTGAGGAGAATGAGCTTTATTTAGCCAGATAGAAGTCACGGAGAACACTATCAATCAGCTGTTGGTTGTGTGCCCTACAGATTCTTGCCTCTATAGTCAGGAAGAGTATTTTATCTGTTCAAATCCCTCTCCTCACGTGTTCAGATGAGAGCTATGATGTGGATTAAGCTGGTCATTTAGTTTGTAACTTATCTGTTTTCCCACACATCTGAAAATGCTCGTGAATTATAACTCATTTCAGAATAAACTACATACGTTGGCTCCTTTTCTACCCTCTCCTCTGCCCCAGCAAACATACATACATACACAGACAGACAAAATATCATTGAGGCTAGAAGCAGTGTCCTTGAAATAAATTGCAAGCTAAGAGTTTTATGCTGTAAAGAAGGTGAGGGAAGCAAAAGAAAGGGAAAAAAAGTCACTTTGGTCTCTGAGGAAATAGAAAATGTTCACAAAGACAAAGATAAGAAGCAAAAAGAATGGGAACATCTCAGTCAGATAACACAGTGCTTGACTTTACATGCCTCAAAACAGGGACCTTGTCTCATTCAACGCTTTAAAAAGTAAAAAATAAAGAACGGGAACACTCAAGCTCTTGAACCGGGGTTTTATCAGCTCATCACGTTGAGGATTTGTCTAACACACTCTTAGGCACATGTTCAAATCTGTCCAGCTACTATGTCAGTTACGACAAATTAAGGGACTAGAGCAGCCTCACTTGCAAAATGACCTTCCCAAAATACTGACAGTCTCAACTTGACATTGTTACCACGTGAATAGTTGAAAATGCAGAAACGATTTCTCTTAGAAAATCTGTATCTCAAAAATCTTTACCTTTTTCCTATCTACTTTTCTGTATTCTAAAGTTAACAGACATTTAGAACGAATTTACACTTTAAATTTTTCAAAGGGAAAAGTGAAATTCTGTGACAATACTCAAATAGAAATTAACACTTGTAGGAAACAATTATATTTAGATGAAATTCATTCTGTGTGTATTTTATCATATAGATTTGCATTTAGACACAATCAAATGGTACTTGCTTGGTTTGCTAATGAGATAGCCATCTATCTTTTATTTTATGTGTTATGACAATTGCAATTACAAGCCCCCTACCATACTCTCCAACCCCATTTTCATCTGCCAAGACACACACATATATATATACTTCTTCACTGGCTTACATTTAATTTCGTTATTGTTGCCCTCTAATGGCTTAGGAATAGATTTTATTCTCTGTCACACATATATGCTCTGATGTTGTATATATAAATTTATTAAAATAAGTAGAAGCCATTCTGATTTCCATGCTCATAGACTTTCTGTGGGTTTTTTATTTTTTTGAGTGTGTGTGTGTTTTGTTTTCAGCTTTTTTTTAGCTTGTGGTACAAAAGGGAAAAAAAGCAAACATTACGGCAATATTCTTCCTGTCAATATATGCATAAAATGATATGGAAGATGTAACACCTCAGGAGGAAGAAATGAGGTATTTAGTGCAGGACTTCCATGGAGAGCTCTCAGCTGACAGCGTAAAAATAAGTGAATTACTGAAAGCATTTTAATTCAAACACACACATTCAAATGTACAGATTCCTCTAATAAATATTCATAAGATTTAATTTCATATTATTTCAATGCTTTTTAAATGGCCTCTTAGAACACAAGTTAATGATGTTCCTAAGTATGAATTCATTTTGTCTAATCATGAATAATAATAACTCGTATTTTTGAGGATTCCAATGTGTTCTGCAAAGTGCTCATTTCTTCACATGAATTATCTCAAACAATTTTATTCAGCTGCTTTTTGTTTCTTTCTCTTTCACCCCTTTTCTTCCTAAGATCATAATATATGATTGCTCTCCAGAAGAAAGATTATTCTCTGTACACGTCAGAGTAAATCTGGCAGATTTGCAGCTCAGAAAAGATTAAATCACTTAAATGCAAAGATTATTTAAAGCCTAGTATGGTTCAGGGTATTGAAACGAAGAAAGTCAGGGGATGGATGGAAGAGGTAGCAATGCCTAAAGCAATAGCATAAGGATCATCTTAACCCCAAAAGTCACTATTGTAACTTTTATTTGGACCAAATAATCTTGTTATTTTGTATTCCAAATCCTTGATTTATAGCATGATGTTTTTATAGTTTTGATCTTTTGCTTTATACAACATTGTAATATTGTCCTCGTACATTGTGATAATTTGTTATATTAGGTGTCTAAGGATTTTCTCACGTGAGTGCAAATTTATGTTATGTGACATCTATACTTTTGATGAGTAACTTTCCATTTAATTCTCTGCAAGCATTTTATCAAAATATTTAAGATTTTTTTAATGGAAAATTTCTTTAGTTTGCCTACCTATTCTTCTCGATTATCCAGCAGATTGTAACAGGCAGTTCTCTCACCATGGAGTATAAATAAATTAGTAATTTATATTAACACTAGTTTTTATTTAAAAATTACTAATAAAACTGATCTTGAAATACATGTTAAAATTGACTCACTCTTATGTTTTCTATACCTAGAGAGTTAGACGTTTTTAACATGGGAATATCTGCCATTAACATTGGATCATCTAATCTTCACAATCTCACCTTATATTAACATTCGTGAGACAGAAAAGTAGTGTTTCATCTCACAGTCTGTGCTGTTTATAAAATCCTAAGGATAGAATTCAATGGAGCATCTGTCACAGATGAGTATTTCTGTAAAGTAATGATCCTCTGATTCCTCTTTTGTTATAGAAAGGTCATGTTGATTTGCAGAGGGAATTATTTTATATTCATTATATCATTAAATATGTTTGAAAAATGAGAGGCTGTTAATGTTCCTAAATGCCTCCAAAATTCAATGGAATAACCATCTTGTTCAATACTTTCCACTAGGCATGATATAAGCAGTTAAATATAGTATTGTACTTTGCTCTAAAATGGCAGTCTACAGCCTGAGAACTTTAAGTGCCAAGGTAGGCAAAGCATAGTTTATGCTGCTCAAGAACGTATTTATTGGATTTGATTAAGTTGGAATCTCATTTGTACAATTTAATCAAATATTTTAAAGAAGGATTAATTTTTCTCAAGTCAGCAGTTATATTACTAAGCTGGCCCCTGAATGTTTGGTTTGTTGACTTTCCAATAATGATCCAGCTAGACAGTCTTTATCCTTCTTTGTCTTTCAATTTAGTGTACCTTTATCTATTTCAGGAGACTACATTAATAGCAAATATTTTCAAACAGTAAATATTCACTTTTAATGTATTGACTAATAGGCTCTATTTCTCTCTTTATCGTTCCAATCGCTATGTATACTACTTTTCCCAGTCAGAATTAACATAGTTTTTTATTGTAATGTATTTTCTTCTATCCTCTCAGGTAAAGAATTAAACAAAAATAAAAACTATTTAAAAATTCCAACAACCCTAACAAACAAAAACACTCTTCCTCTACAAATATTTTCTATTCAGGAAAGTAGTGGCAAGCTTATCTTGGTCTAATTCCAAAATAAATTCTTAACCTATTTAAATGTACCCTAATGTAATGGATGACTTATCAATCCATCACTTGGTGCATCTGCTTTGAAATGGGCAGGTGGTCCCCTTCAGAAGTACCATTAGACAATGATGATGATTGCAATTAGATGATAATGATATCGGTCATTTACAACATGCAGAGTCGTTTGTATAAATGATTGTTTTGTAAGTATAGCATGGAGTTGGTAAGGAATCAAAAGATACTTCCTTAGGTTACAATTCCTCTAAGTAGATGAGATTAGTTAGTCCTATGGGTTTGGAAATGTTTCTTGCATAAAAGTTTCTTGCATTTTCCTATTTAATAAGGCAAAGTATGTAATTATTTTCAGTTCTGGTGTGTATGTGTGTGTGTGTGTGTATTATACCAAATCCGATATACATGTCCACCTCCCATCCGGGGCTCTGCCATGTGCCCTGTTTCCTGTTTGGCTGAAGAGCTCTGGTGACTGCTCAAGCTGTTCTGGTGGTCAAAAACCACAATCACTTCATCTCCTGAAAACACTACAGCCTCAGCCTTCTCAGGGATGAGATCAGATCATCTACACCACACAGTTTCAGGTTTTCCAGCAGCTGCCCTGAGATCAATGTACAATAACCTAGCTGTGCGGAGGCTTTAACATCTTGTGGGTCAGACTTTGATCAATGACAGACAAGAGACAGAAAAGGAGGCGGAGCCAGCAAGCAAAGTTGACTCAGTCTTCTCCGGAGACTTCACATGTGACCTAGAATCGATTCTGTTTTCTTGGGAAGCTGTGACCAGCTTGGCAATGCCCCACTGTGTCTTTGTTTTCCCTTCTTTCTTTACTCATTTCCCTTTTCCCTCGCTCTGTTTCCCTGGAATAACATCCCCAATAAAATTTTAGCATATAATAAGCTCTATTTCTAAGGAACTTAGGCTGGGATAGAGCTCTTTAAGTAACCGTCCACATGTGTTCCCATTTGCTTATCCTAGAAATTGTGACATTTACTGTTTTCCTAAAATAACCAATCCCAAACTTCCCATGGGAGAAAAACTGATTGACTGACAGTTCAGTAATTGGCAGTTGTCTAGTCACCGCACTTTCCAAAATGAACTCCTAGGAAAATAGTGCCAGACAAAAGGGTTGTTTTTAATTTCTCATATATTATGATTTATAGCATAGCTAGATTACCCAGGCTACCCTCAATCTTTAAAAATACAGTATCAATTTTTAAATGAGCTATAACATTCTCATATGAAGTCTGAAAGATTCAGGGCATTCTAACTAAATAAGCATGCAGCTTTTCCTCATGTGAATCAATCCCACAGCACGTACTTTAGAAATATATTGGTGTTTCTTTATTAAATATGTTTTTCATTTTCCAAAGGATTTTCACATACGAGATCCAAACAGTTATCCTGAGACTTGGACAATATACATATTAATGTTGTTACTCTTACAATTTACATAAGGATAAACTGAGGCTCAGAGCGGTTAACTCAGTGTCCAGAGTTGGCAAGTAGAAAAAATGGAAGATAAAATTTAGTTTTTCCTGGACCCTTTGCTCTTTATATCCTGTCATGCTGCTTTAGCTCACTAAATAGAGAGGAGTAGACCTTTATTAAGAGTAATTTGGACATAACAAGATTCCTGAATAGAAATAAATCATATACCTGCAAAGAAATGAGATTTTCTCACAAGTTACATGGCAATAGACAACATTATTTTAGACTCATGCAAATCTATGCAAATTTAATTTCTATACACCCCCCCCCAATATATGAGAAAATTTAACTATTTAAAGAAAATATGTGGTGAACTCTTTGGTAATGTCTTCTTTGTTAATGTCAACTAGCAGACAATACTGTCTAAAGGTAAAATGGTTTGCCTCAGAGAGAAGTCCTTTGGGTTTTCCTATATTTCAGCTGAATCTAATCATTAGGCAGATAGAGAAACAAATGACTTCTAAGGCCCTAAGATCAAATTGATTCTACTTGGAGAAAAATGTATATTCTGGGGTAAACATTTGTTGTATCTGAAAACTGACAAGAAATTGAAGCAAATAGGCACTTTTCTGAACAGAGAAAAGTTAATGATGGGAAATCTCAATGCCAAAATAATTATTTAACTTTTTTGATTATCTAAAAAGGAATTACATGGAGAAATTTATGTGTTTTCAGATTCACATAAAGCCCTTAAAACAGTAAAATGTGAATCAGTAGGGGAGAATTCAGGAAGCCATGAGGGCATGTGAGTGTCACTGTAGGCAAAACTAAAATAATATTTTTTTGGCAAACTGACCCAAGGGATTAGAAGGACTGGTTTTGTACCATCAGTTACGTTTCATAGTGAAAATTCATTGTAAACTATTCTCTGAAGATATGAGACAAATGTGCTTCTGGAACAAAGCATAAAAACCAAACACTAGGTTTTATCAAGAAGGAAAACAAGAAACACAGATGCAAGAAATGTCAGATCCTTAGGGGGAAAACATCCACAGACACCTGTGCGGACTTCTTGAAATGTTGCTCCTGTTTCTTAGCACAATCTAGTTTACATGTTCAGAAAATCAACTTTAAGTTATCAGAGGGATAGATAAATTTTCAATGTAAAGAATGAAAACTGAGTGATATGATGATACGTATTAAATGCCAAAGGATATTACTTTGCAGAAGATAGATTTTGATCAAGATAGATTTTAACTCAGAAGTTAAAAGTATCCATTAGAGAAACAGTTTTATGATCAATGTATGGTGATTCTACTTTAAATGGTTGTAATCATCAAAAATGATGTAAGCCAGAACTTTAAAAAGAGATATATAAAGAGATATATAAAAAGAGATAAAAAAGAGATATATAAAGATTATCATTAGGCTCTAGAGATTGTCAGAACCTTTCCCGCATAACTGCAAGGATCATCTAGTCTTCATAACAATAACAATACGTCAGGCATCACAAACAGTTTCCTCCTACAGATGGCCACATGGCTTTCTGATCTAGAAAAGTAGAGACATGCAGGTATTATATAGCAGATTTATACTCATCCACACTGAGTACTGGTGATTCAGAGGCTGATTTATTTTTGAAGACGTCTTAACTTCTTATAAAGACTGTCATACAGAGTGAAGTAAGTCAGAAAGAGAAAAACAAATATCGTATATTAACGCATGTGGAACCTAGAAAAATGGTACAGATGAACCGGTTTGCAGGGCAGAAGTTGAGACACAGATGTAGAGAACAAACGTATGGACACCAAGCGGGGAAAGCCGCGGGGAGGTGGGGATGGTGGTGTGCTGAACTGGGCGATTGGGATTGACATGTATACACTGATGTGTATAAAATTGATGACTAATAAGAACCTGCTGTATAAAAAATAAATTAAATAAAATTCAAAAGTTAAAAAAAAAGTCTACTATAGACAAAGACATCGAGACCTGTTGGGTTCCCAGCATATTCTTAATCTTAAAAAAAAACATAGTTCTAATAATATTAAACCATAGAAAAATAAAAAAATAGAATTGCATAGCTTTGGCATTAGGCTTCAAATAGTACCTTGAATAGAGTGCACTGAAGTTATCTGGGGTAGAATCTAAAAAAAAGGGAGAAAGTTACTCAATCTGCTTACTGAGTATCAAACATGTTCCAGAAACTGCACTAGATCAATGCAATTATTTCTCCTAACAACTCTAAGAGCTGCAATCTTACTTTCAAAGTGAAGGTAAAGTAACAGCCAAGGTTACACATGAAGCTGACACAACATTCCAATTCTGTTTGCCGTTCTACAGACCAAGTAAACCCTAGGATTTGCAGGTTCTACTAATCTCACAGACGGCCCAAGCTCCCTGTGAGTAGAATTTAAGTCAATCTCAAACTTCAGTGCCCAGTAGAGTACAAACATAAAGGCATAAAAAATATTTTTATACTGGTTGAAAGGGAAACATACATGTTTATGTCATTCAAATTAAAGATTCTCACATAATGAGCTAACAAAATAACTGCATAGTTTCTTTCCTGAAACTTTCTCTAGGTGTAAGTTTCATGTTGATAATATTTTTACATTTAAAATTTTTCAGCTCTGTGTAGACAGGAAAGCTGTCAAAAACATAAGCACCAGACAAGGAATTTTTCCAAGCTTAGAACTTGAGACTTGTGGTTACATACAGATCTGTCTTAAATTTTAGGCAAATTAATTAATTTTTTAAAAATTTTTACTGGAGCATAGTTGCTTTACAATAAATTTTTTTTAAACTTCCACTTTTTTGGCAGAAGAACTGCAGTTGCCTCTCTTTTGGAAACAAATGCTTTATTAAAGTTGTTTTTGTAAAAAAACAATTAAGTAAATATAAAATATTTGGATGATATTAAATTCTGGTCATGAGCTGTTACTTAATAATAAAATTTCAATACATTTGTGTTGTCAGGCACAACAAACCACTGAGATTAGCATTTTTAGTTATTCCAATTTGACACAGGAAGGAACTGAAGCACAGAATTGTTAGACAATTTCTCCAGCGTCATTCAAAGGGTCAATGGCAGATGCAATTCAAACCCAGAAGGGCTGACTCCAGAATCCTCATTCTTAAGCAGTATGTTGTGCTGCCTCACATGATAGCTAAAATACCTTAACTCTTTCCTTACTAAATATATATTGAATGCATAGAGGGATGTATCTCAAATCACCACTAGTAATGCTACATTTGCTTCTATAAGAATGGCTAAAATTTCAGAGAGGGAAAAACTATTACCACACATTTCTTATCTACAGCAGGCTTAGGAGCAGATATGGTTAGTGTATTAAACTGTACTTTGAAGGGCTTCCAACGACTTCAATTCTCCCTTCCAACAATGCTCATTTTTTTTTAAATCATTTATGCATCTTTAGTTTTATGATTTTCACCGTATGGTCCAGTTACTGAGTTACTTTGCCCTGCATAACAAAGTTTCTTCAAAATGTGTATGTGCAACTGCATTCTTTTGCGTGGAGCAAATTGAGTTCCCCTCTTGGAGTGAACAATCACTTGGCACTATAAATTATTTTAATGGACATTTCTTTACACTGAGCCTTTGCAATCTGTTTCAGCCTCTAATTACAAATGCAGGAAGAGCACAATTTACAATCGTGTCTATAAAGGAAAATATAAAGGACTTAAATGCAGGTTTATATCACTGCATCTGTTCAGTGATTTGAAATCCAGGAGGAACAAAAGGGCAGGAAACTTTCCTTTCCCTTCTCATCCCAATTAGCATAGACAAGTAAGAATTCATAGCACAAAATTACCAAGATCGGTTCAACCAGCAGAAATTGGAGAACTACCATATTAATCTCGATCTGTGTTTTACTTACATTCCACTTTTTTCAGATTCCAATAATGGTACAGAAATTAGCATTTTTTAGAAGATAGGCAGAAAATTCACACGATTTTATCTAACAGAACAGCTCAATGACAAATGTGACTCAGAAACAAAATCTTTGTCATTTAGATGTAATTAATTTAGTTGAGAGAAAAGGCAAAAGTGTTTCCTTACCTATTCATAATGTCCTGTTTGATAAAGCCCACAAACTTATGAGTGGATGGGAATCTTAAATCCAAACCATTTGGCAACTGAGTAATAATGCTTCCTCAGCCCGGTGCCTAAGGCTAGATTCACACCCGAACAAGAAGAGATATTAAATAAAACAAGACTGCATGTGCATAACTGGGCCACTCCACATTTTGTAGGTTCAATTTATCACAGCAGTATCTTGTATCTATAGTGGCTTAAATGTCTTTTCTTCTTAACTCTGACAGCTGCATTCGCTTGATACATCAATTAGTCCCTGAAACACAAAATTTGCTCATACCCCTAACCAGCCCAGCTATTACCAATGTCAAATCAGTTCAAAACATCCTGAGCTACATAAAAACAATTTAAGTTACCCAACCACCCAGACACTAATCACTAAGGCACTAGGATATCAAGTCTTTGGACTAGAGCAATATTATAGAACACTGTGACTTAGTGGCAATCCCACCAAGAAAGCTTAAATAAACACCAGGAGACTCTCTCTAAGTAAAACATAGAGAGGCATAGCAATGTTACGGTTTTGCTCACTCTTACACTAAAATTAAAACCTATAAAACCACCAAAGATTAGGGAAATAAGCAACGGTGAACCATAACTTGTACCCATAAACACAAATTTTAATTGGCCACCCAATTAATGTCCTGCATGAAAATAAAGAGAAAATGTAAAATTCAGGTTTTTTAATCTAAATTTTCATAATTTTTCCCTCTTTTTCTCATGCATATAAATGTATTTTCCTTCTAAATCCCTCACATGTAAGAGGGTCACTCTACCTATAAACCAATAATGTAGGCATTACTACCCCATGTTCCCTGGCTATTATCTAGTGCACTAACCCTATGCAGTGGAGACAGAAACAGTGCATCCACTTACCCTGTTAAAGTTTATAACCCAATGATTTACAAGACGTGACACATCTGAAGTCCACTGAATTCATTGTCTCATTAAACAATGCAGACAGGGTTGAAAATACTATCCTCCGGTGCTTTGAACTTGCATCTGCCCCATTACATTTGCATTTATGGGGCTTAAAAAAAGTCATACACAGGTAGCTAATTGATATCCTTAAAAGATTTCAACCCTTAGTTTTGATAATATTAGTGAGATAGGATGAGAAATCAGTTGAGCACATTTCATTTACTTGAAGGAATTTTACACGTGATCATTTTTATTTTCTCATTCCAATTTTTGCTAAATTAGCACACCTGACCCCAGTAAATGCAACCTGTTCTTCCACTCTTAATTCACCATCCCAGTCCCCAGTCTACTCTCTCCATACACCAAGATCCCTGCCCAAAACAGTCCACCAAGTGGACTGGAAAAAGAGTCTATTACTAGAGACTATAATGCAGAAATTCCTTTCCTCCTACCCTGGAAATGAACAAAGAAATAAACAATGATGAAGAAGCAGCATGCTTTCAAAACTCAGTTGATGAGTCACTTCTATAAAATTTGTCCTGCTATCTCTTATTTTATTCATGATATTTTTATAAGTATATATTAGACAATGCTACTACTCTTCTGTTTAAAATTCTTCAGTAGCTTCTTGCTGCAACTAAAGGAAAACCCAAACTCTTAGGCCAATATCTCCGATTTCATCTCCCTCTACTCTTATTCCTTTCACTAATCTCCAGTCACACTGGCCGTCTGTCTGTACCTTAAACATGTTGAGTATTTTCTGTCTTGAGCCTCTGTACTTATTGTTGTATCTGTAAACACTCAAGATTTTTGCATGTTATTGCCTTGTTACCATTCAACTGATGATTCAGAGAGCCTTCACTTATAAATCTACCTATTAAGCAGCCCTCTAGGCACTATAATATTATCCTATTTTATCCTTGTCATTAAATACCAATACCTAAAGGGTTCTTTTCTGTTCTTAAATGTTCTTTTTTTTTTTTTTAAACTAGGTTACATGTTTATTCTGTCTTTTCCCAGACTAGAGATAGCTCCTTAGGACAGGGGCTATGTCCCCTCATAATGCCTATGATGACAATAGTGTCTGACACACAGTAGGTGTCCAACACAGTAGCCCTTAGCACGTGTGGTTATAGAGCGCTTGAAATGTAGCTAGTATGACTGAGGAACTGAATTTTTTAATTTATTTAATGTAATTAATTTAAATTTCAAGAGCCACATTCGGCTAATAGCTACTGTATTCCACAGTACAGTTCTAGATAATCAGTTCCAGTGTCCCAAAACGAAATAGCTTCTACCTTAGATGGTGTTGGTAATGCACAAAAAAATTTTTTTCTCCTTGAATATCTTTTTCTTTCCCCATGAATTCATACAAACCATTGCCCTTTTTGTAGGAAATCATCAGCCTGTAAATGTTACAAATTGATTTGATTAATGATGGACATTTTTAAACATAGACTTACGGCACTATGGAAGAATAAATAGACATTGTGACGTCACTAACTATAAGTCACGAAATTAAAAAAAAATTAACACTTTATGAACTCAAAGAAAGTAAATGCCACATGTGCTAGAAATGAAAGAAAGGGAAAAAAAGGATACTGATAAATGAGCAACTCTTAAGAGTTCAGACTTTGATATAAGGGCTTAAGAGCAGGGTTTAGGATATTAAATCCAATATTTGGCAGGGGAGCTTCATAAATCCCAGAGTCTGAAGAGAGTTTATAGTCTGTGGAACAGGGATAGAAAATATTTATGCTTCAAGAGAGTTTGCCACTGGTTTGGAGTCTTGAGTCTAAGGTAAAAAAAATAAAAGTAAAAACAGTAAAAACAAAAATCCCCACCAGAAATTAAACTCCAAGCTCTCAACACAGATTGGTGAAGATTCCAAGTTTATACAACTGTGGGTTATGGGCACCACTAGCTCATAAATTCACATGTGAAATCAGACTCAGGATCATTCAAAACCTAAGTTCCTGAAGAAAGACCTTTAATGGAGACTCAGAAAGTATACTCTATTGTCATGGTCCTTGTTATAGAAAACAGAATCTCCTTCAGCTGGGTTAATGAGAAAAGAAATTAGTTCAAAAGTATTAAGATAACTTAAAGAATTTCTGCAAGGGCCAGGGAGCCAAGCTTGGTTGTTACAGAGCCAAGGAAGAGGCCTACACCCTGGAGAAACGTACAACCACACCAACGGAATGTTCCAATGTAAAGCCCACTGCAACCAATGTCCACTGCTCAGTTCCTGTATTGCTGGAGATCATACAGTAGACCTTGCATAGTAACTGCCTATAGTTAACTAACTATGTTAGTAACATAGTTACTAACATAGTAACTGCATAGTAACAGCTATGATTTCCCCAGGTGTTACCTCAGATTGCCCACTTTTGCCTTTCTAGTATCATTTGGGTTCTTCTCCAGATGGAGTCTAGCTTCTACAGGGGAATATCAGGTCTAAGAAACCTTTAAAATGTAGATTTTTACCTTTGCAGATGGTAGAGTAAAAAAAAGGAAGTCTAAAAGGAGTTATGAGTGGATACTGAATGAGCCAATCTGAAAAAGATGTCTCTTACGTCTGATCTCCCTAAATGTGACCTCTAGATTATGGATATATAGCATATGATTATACACTATGTTTTGATAATTATTGAACAATGTCCTAAAAATTCTCCACTAAACTGTGAATTCCATTAGAGCAGATCATTCTGTGTGTTGATTATTGCTTCTTATCACCCAACATAAAATACACACAGTACATGTTAAGTGAATAAATTCTAAATAATAGATTATGAAATTCTAGAACTCAAGAGACTACAACTCCTTATTTTAACACAAACAGAAAAAAAGGCGAGGTTATGATAATATAACTTCCATGGTAGATTAAGGCATGAATCTGACTTTTAGGGAAAGCCTACCATATTTATATACCTAGAGTTTATATTTCATGACTAGCTGGTATTCCAAGGTATTTGGATATAGAGAGACCCAATAGGCATAAATATTAGAGCATCTGAAAGCAAAGGGGACTAATGATTATATTTTTAAAGTTAATTAGGATTCTATGGAGTAAATAATAGAGACTCAAAGAATGCAATATAGAGAACCAGCCGTTTAAACCTTATATGCTGACTTCAGCTGATGAAAATCATTGACCATATTTAGATCAGGAGAGCTTCTTTCTCCTCCTCAACTTTGACCCCCTTTAATTACTAGAATCCAGGTTTTGAGGGTTTTTAGTCTTTCGATAACCTGAGTTTTCCATATTATAGGATTAGACTGTCAAGAAAATTAGCCTTCTTTACATAGACAACATAAGAAGATACTGCATTATTCTATATTATTAGGTAAAAGGTAAACAATTTTTTAAATGTATAAGACAGACGCCCAGTTCCCAGTTTTGCACGTAAGGATCTTGTAAGCTACCACTCTGTTAGAACAGCAAGTAAAAAGCTGAAAATACTGAAAAATCAACAACCCTTCTAGGATCCATAAGAGAGGTGAGAATACAGGGCAAACTGCTGCCCCCAAAATCAGAAAGACACACAGGCGAACACAGAAAATAACTCACTGGGGCAGAGATTCATGAGCTAAAACCACCACAGGAACGAGCGCCCGTGTAGGGAAACCAGAACTGTAACTGATGAATTGATGAAAGCTCAGTGAGGACAACTCTGAGAGCTAAAAACTCTAGGGGGACCCAGTCACGGGGGAGCACTTACAGTTTGGAGAGATTTACGTCCAGGAGCTCAACCAGGTTTCCACAGCATCCTGCAGAAAACGCCCTCACGCTTCTGAAGGGAAGGGGAAAAGAACAATTTTGAAACTTGCCAGAGCACTCCGCTCTTTATAAGAAGGCCTGACCTCAGGGGAAACTAATTAACCACAGCCTAACCTGCTGGGGTTTTATCAGAACCTTATTCACCTGGGAGAAATGAAATATTCAACTCCAACCCACTCTAAGCCACACCCTTCCACCTAAGGGTGGGATAAGAAAAATTAAAAACACCTGTGAAGGATACTGTCCAGAGGCATAGGCTCCCTAAAAGACTATCATAGGACTATAGAACTCTTCCCCTCCCCCAGCCCACCTCACAACCACATTACCAAAGGCCTATTTACAGCAGTTCGTTTTTCCTGTTGCATCATGTCTGGCTATTTAAAAACATTACAAGACATACCAAAAAGCAAAACACACAATTTGAAGAGACAGAGCAAGCACCAAAAGAGGACATCGTAAGGATGCTGGAATTATCAGACCAGGAATTTAAAACAATTATGATTATTACGCTAAGGGCTCCAATAGGTAAAATAGACAAAATGCAGGAACAGATGGGCAACATAAGCTGAGAGATGGAAATCCTAAGAAAGAACCAGAAAGAAATGCTAGAGATAAAAACAAAAACACTGTAACAGAAGTAAAGAATGTGTTTGTTGGGCTTACTAGTAGACTAGATACAGCTGAGGAAAGAATCTTTGAATTTAGAGGCATCTCAGTAGAAACCTCCAAAACTGAAAAGCAAAGAGAACAAAGACTGAAAATCACAGAACTTAGTATCCAAGGACTGTGGGACAATTTAAAAACGTGTGACATACATTTAATGAGCACACTAGAAGAAGAAAGAAAAGAATAGAAAAAATATTTGAAACAATAATGGCTGGTAATCTCCCCCAAGTTAATGTCGGACACCAAACTACAGATCTAGGAAGCTCTGAGAACAACAAACAGAATAAACGGAAAAAAAAAAAGAAAAGAAAAAACCCCTATACCTAGGCATATCATTTTCAAATTACAGAAAATCAAAGATGAAAATTTTTTGAAGGAAGCCAGAGGGGGGGGAGGAAATGTCTTACCTATACAGGAACAAAGATAAGAGTTACATACAAATTCTCTTCAGAAACCATGCAAGAAAGAAGAGAATACAGTCAAACATTTAAAGTGCTGAGAGAAAAATACCACCAATCTAAAATTCTCTACTCTGTGAAATTATTCTTCAAAAGTGAAAGAGAATTAAAGACATTCTCAGACAAACAAAAATTAAGAGAATGTGTTGCCAGCAGACCTGCCTTGCAAAAAATTAAAAGTTCTTTAGAGAGAAGGAAAATAATACAGGTCAGAAACTCAATCAAGCTAGTGGGAAGCTGCCGCATAGCACAGGGAGAGCAGCTTGGTGCTTTGTGACTAGAGGGGTGGGATAGGGAGGGTGGGAGGGAGGGAGACGCAAGAGGGAGGAGATATGGGGACATATGTATACATATAACTGAGGCACTTTATTATAAAGCAGAAACTAACACACCACTGTAAAGCAATTATACTCCGATAAAGATGTTTTTAAAAAAAAAAGAAAAAAGAAACTCAATCTACATTAAAAAAAGCAAGAGCATCGGGGCCTCCCTGGTGGCACAGTGGTTGAGAGTCCACCTGCTGATGCAGGGGACGCGGGTTCGTGCCCCGGTCCGGGAAGATCCCACATGCCGCGGAGCGGCTGGGCCCGTGAGCCATGGCCGCTGAGCCTGCGCATCCGGAGCCTGCGCTCCGCAACGGGAGAGGCCACAACAGAGAGAGACCTGCATACCGCAAAAAAAAAACCGACAAAAAACCAAGAGCATCAAAGAAGGATTAAGTGATGATTAAATCAAAACTTTTATTTTTCTTATTCTTAATTGATCTAACACATAAGAGTTTTTTCAAAATAATAATAGTAACAATGGATTCGATAATGTATGCTTATGTATATATCATATATACATATCTATGCTTATGTATGCTTATATATTAGTGAAATAAATGACAACGATACAAGTGATGGAAGGGAGGAATTAGGAATATTTTGTTATTATAAGGTACTCACACTATCAGTGAAGTGGTATTGTGTTATTTAAAAGTAGACTTGTATTCGTTGTAAATGTATATTGTAAACTCTAGAATAACCACTAAAATATTAAAGAATAAAGTATAACTGATATGCTAAAAAAAGGAGAGAAAATGGAATCATTTAAAATGCTCAATTAAAACCACAAAAGGCAGAAAAAGAGTAGAAGACAAAAACAGGAACAAAGAAGGGCAACAAATAGAACACAGAAACAAATATGGTAGATATTAATCCAAATGTAAAAATAACCACTTTGAAGGTCAATGGTCCATATGTGCCAATTAAAAGACAGATTGCCAGAGTGGATCAAAAGACATGACCCAACTGTATGTTGTCCACAAGAAACTCACTTTAAATATAAAGATACATAAAGATTAAAAGCAAGTGGCTGGAGAAAATATACCATGCTGACACTAATCAAAATAAAGCAGGAATAACTATATTAATTATAGACAAAGCAGGCTTCAAAATAAGGAAAGTTATTGGGGTAAACAGAGGCATGCCTGAAGAGGTCATCTAGGTTTTCTCCTATAACTCTCCATTCTGTTCCATCCATTTGTCTATTATTTTGCTAATAGCACTGTGTCTTGATTACCATAGCTTTATACTAAGTCTTGAAGTTGGATAGTATCAATCCTCCAAACTTGTACTGCTCCTCCAATGCTGTGTTGGCTATTCTTGGTCTTTTACCTCTCCGTATAAACTTAAGAATCAATTTGTCAATAGACACAAAATAACTTGCTGGGATTTTGACTGGGATTGTATTCAATCTATAGATCAAGTTGGGAAGAACTGACTTCTTGACAATATTGAGTCTTCCTATCCACGAACATGGAATCTCTCCATTTATTTAGTTCTTCTTAAATTTTGTCTATCAGAGATTTGTAGTTTTCCTCATACAGATCTTGTATATATTTTGTTAGATTTATACCTAAGTATAAACACTTCCATTTTGGAAGATAATTTGGCAGTTTCTTATAAAACTAAACATACTCTCACTATACAATCCATCAATCAGTTGGTAAATACCAACTCCTTGGTATTTACCCAAAGGAGTTGAAAATTTTATCCGCACAAAAGCTGCACACAAATGTTTACAGTATCTTGATTCATAATTGCCAAAACTTGGAAGCAACCAATATATCTGTCAGTAGGTGAATGAATAAATAAACTTGCATGTCCAGACAACAGAATATTATACAGTGCTAAAAAGAAAGGAGCTATGGAGTCATGAAAAGACATAAAGGAAACTTAAATATTACTAAGGGCAAGAAGACAATCTGAAAAGGCTACATACTGTATGTTTCCAATTATATTACATTTTGGAAAAGGCAAAATATGGAGACAGTAAAAAGATCCGTGGCTGCCACAAGGGAGGGGGAGTGGGATGAATAGGTGGAGCACAGAGAAATTTCAGGGCAGTAAAAACACTCTGTATAATATTATAATTATGGATACATGGCGTTATACATTTGTCCTAACCTGCAGAATGTACAACACCAAGAATGAACCCTAATGTAAACTGTGGATTTTAGTTTATTGTAATTGGTAAATGCAGATTCATCAATTGTAACAAATGTACCACTCTGGTGAGTGATGTTGATAATGGGGGAGGCTATGCAGGTATAGGGGTAGGTTATATAAGAAATCTTTGTACCTTCCTCTTAATTTTGCAGTGAACCTTAAAACTGCTCTAAATTTTAAAAATTTCCTTTGAAAAATAAGGTATAAGAAAACAAGAGGAATCTTTATTTCTAAATATTTAGGTGGAAATTCTAAAATAATTTCCATTCAGTGTTTATTGATAATAAAAGCATTTAAGCACATTTATGTAATTATTATTAGTGAAATGAGACACTCTGAAATTTTTCCTTACACAATTACTTTGAATCTGCCTTTCATAAGACAGTACATTTTTATGTTCATATGCTCTTCCTATCCCACATCCAGGAGGTGGCACTCTTTCTTTTGCACTAAGAACCAAATAGAATAAAAGTAAGGATGGATGAATGAATGAAGGCGAACTCCATCACCCTAAAGTGCACTGTACATTTTCAGCTAGATGGTAAAATGAATCTGAGTCTGCAAACCCAGCAGATATTTTAAACCTAAAGCTGAAGCAATGCTTGTTGTTGACAATAATACAGGTCACCAGGACACCTGGGAAAATGGAATAACTGGGTTGTCTGATCAGACAGGAAATTATTGCAGGGCTCTGTGGCGTTTCAATGCCTCAGGCCATAGGACAAATCTGTAGCTGCTCTGGGAGTAAGTTCAACAGTCAACATGGTGCCAGAATACAAATGTTTTCATCAAACCTCTATTGAAGCTGTAAGAAAATATGGTGACTTAAGCTTTTCATCTCTTTTTATTTTTCATTTTTAATGTCATGGAGATTTCATAATAAGAAGCAAAATGATAAAAAATGTACATAAAGAGATAAAATATAGCAAAGAGTAAGTGCCACATATTGCCTCTTGAAGTGTTTAAAGCACATTTATAAATATCATCTCATACTGAGAGATGATATTTAATTTTTCAAAGCATTAGCAAGTAACTTTAACAATATTTGAAACACGTGCATTTTGTTCTATTCTTTCGATCTGAAAGAAGTCAACATTCCACTCATCATCTTCTCCTTTCTCAGTGTTTTCTTTGTTTATCCCCACTTCAAACTTGGTTGGGTTACAGTTTATCCTTTGGAAAAAGAGATGTATATTTATTTCCACCTTTGTAACGGTTATTTTTTCTTTTTTCCTTAACACCCCAGATTTCATATTTGTTTCATTGTGTCTATCTCATTCCTAAAACATTCTTTCTAGAATAAGATAAGGTAAAAATCAATAAATCAACCATTGTGGATAGATGGCCTACCAGACTTTAATTCCCAACACATTGATCACACAAATCCTTCTCTTCGTGTACTTAGTTTTTTATTATCGTTCACTAGACCATGACTGTGAATGCCCCCAGGCAAGAGACTTGTTTTATTCATCTTTATTCTTTCTGCAAGGCCCAGCACAAGACTAACACATGATAGGAATTCATGCACGTTTATTTAATGGTTGAGCGAAATAATGAATAAATTAAAATAAATTTCACTTTCCTTTAAGTTTATGCCACATAGATCTTCTAACATTTATTCCCATAACATACAGGAATTTATTTGTGAATGTCAGTACCAACATTCCTAGTACTTCCAGTTTTATTTACTCTCAAATTTTCTGGGTAACAATAAAACCCTGTTGTCTTAACTTTTTTTTAATAGTTCATCCCTACAACTATTTTAAAAAATCCGACAAGTAAATGTATGCTTCCTATTTAATTTATCACACCTCATGTTCTCTTTGTTCATATACTGGCCCCAAGTGGTTGCCAGGAAAAGAAGGGAGAGCCGACAGAGTAAACAGGGAGCTAGTCTATTGTATATACCAATAGCCATACTCTGTAGGGCATTTCATGATTCCAGCTCAAATCCCCAAATTATGCAGTAAGTTAGAAGTGCAGAGAAAAAGTCTATAAGTACAAAACTGAATTTTTAAAGCTGCTTTCTAAATGTTCACAGAAAATTGATGTTATTATTATGAGTTCAAGAACCAACTACCCTTCTGATTATGTTATTGCATTTCTCACTAAGTTTTCACTGATAAATAGAATTAATCCGTCTGCTTTAACCTTAAAAACTGCCTTTCTGTAAGTTTAGTATTAAAAGTTATTACCATTAGAAAACTTACATTTTTGCCACCTATATTCAGTCTTCACATGGTAATTGAGTAGTTCAGTCAGTGTAAAAATACCAATTGTAAAAGTATGGCTTCATTTTCTAATATTCACAATTTTTTCAAAAATATTCTGGTATTATTGTAAAGTGTAGCCCATTGGAAATCTAACTTACAGTGTGGTTTGCATTTTAGAATTTTAATTATAATTGGTAGAAATAGACTTCAATCTTTTTTTAAGTCAGTGTGCCCCAAATTGAGGCAAAGACAGCAGAAAGAATCCCAACTATTATGACATAGCCACATAGATTAGATTTTAAAACTCAACTTTGAATTATTTCAAGCACAAAGGTGTGTTTATAGAAAACTGTAACACAAAATGTCACTTTCAGGTAGTTAAGGCAAGTCTCAGTACTATCATAGACACTTCTTTCTGGGACTTTCCTTCATAATCAACCCTAAGAGCTGGTTTACATGCAACACCCAACACCCTCTCTGGTCACTTTTCCAGGCATGATGACATCCTTCAACAATCTCCTTATCAATATCATAACAATAGCTATATTTTTTCAGCAACTGTATTCATTATTTAGAGCACAATTAAAGGTGTAATTGGGAGACTTTATTAGTATGTTTTATTTTAAATAAATATTTGGGGATCCTGCTGAACAATAATTTAAATAATAGAAAAGATCTGAAACTATGCCAGTCAAACTTATAAATTTTTCCTATTGTTCATTCTAACCCATTGCTTTTGCTTGTAGAGAATTCCCATTCCAAGCATAAGGATGTAGATGATGTTAAGAAATATTAATTCAATAGCTTTTGCCTGGTTTTATAGAAAATATTGTTTCTAAATGTGTAGTTTTTACCCACTGCTGCCTAAATGATCTGATAAGAAAATGTTTTGACGTTTAGGAAAATAATATAATAGAGTGTTGGTTAAGAGGTGAGGCTTAAATAAAAAAAGTTTATCTTTGTTCTTTCTATAACCCGACTAATATAAAAGTAAATATATTTTTAAAGGAGTACAAATCCAGGACAAGGAAAATAAGATAATATATAACAGTAGAAGGTAAATGTCAGCAATCTTTTGTCAATGAGAAAGTAGATGATTTAGTGGAATGGAGGAAACTTAGAAAACTTAGACCATGACAGGCAGGCCTTTTTTATTGGGTTTCCCCTTATTGCACTTTGCAGATATTGTGGGGTTTCTTAAAAATTGAATGTCTGTGGCAACCCCATCTTGAGAAAGTCTATTGACACCTTTTTTCCAACAGCACTTGCTCACTTCATGTCTCTCTTGCACATTTTGGTAATTATTGCAATATTTCAAACTTTTTCATTATTAATATATTTGTTGTGATCTGTGATCAGTGATCTTTGATGTTACTATCATAATTGTTTTGGGGCTCCATGAACCACACCCATATATAAGACAGCAAACCTAATAGACAAATGTGTGTGTTCTAGCTGCTCCACAAACTAGCCATTTCCCCATCTCTCTCCCTCTTCTTGAGCCTCCATATTCCCTGAGACACAATATTGAAATTAGACCACTTAATAACCCTACAATGGCCTCTAAGTGTTCAAGTGAAGGAAGGAGTCACATGCCTCTTACTTTATATCAAAAGCTAGAAATGATTAAGCTTAGCGAGGAAGACATGTCAAAAGCCAAGACAGGCTGAAAGCCAGGCCTCTTGCACCAACACTTAGCCAAGTTCTCAGTGCAAAGGAAAAGTTCTTGGAGGAAATTAAAAGTGCTCCTTCAGTGAATGCCCGAATGATAAGAAAGCAAAACAATCTTACTGCCAATATGGAGAGCTGTGGTTGTCTGGATAGAAGATCAAACCAGCCACAAAATTCCCTTAAGCCGAAGCCAAATCCAGAGCAAGGCCCCAACCTTCTTCAATTCTACAAAGGCTGAGAGAGGTGGGGACGTTACAGAAGAAAAGTTTGAAACTAGCAGACGTTGGTTCATGAGATTTGGGAAAAGAAGCCATCTTCATGACATAAAAGTGCAAGGTGAAGTAGCAAGTGCTGACGTAGAAGCTACAGCAAGTTATCCAGATGATCTCGCTAAGATAATGAATGATGGTGGCTACACCAAACAACAGTTTATCAGTTTAGATGAGGCAGCCTTGTATTAGAAGATGTCATCTAGGACTTTCATAGCTAGAGAGAAGTCAGTGCCTGGCTTCAAAGCCTCAAAGGACAGGCTGACTCTCTTGTAAAAGGCTAAGGCAGCTGATACCTTGAAGTTGAAGCCAGTGCTCATTTACCATTCCAAAAATTCTAGGACCCTTAAGAATTATGCTAAATCTACTTGGTCTGTGCACCATCAATGGAACAACAAAACCTGGATGACAGCGCATCTGTTTACAACATGGTTTCCTGAATATTTTAAGCCCACTGTTGAGACCTACTGCTCAGGAAAAAAAGATTCCTTTCAAAATATTTTTGCTCATTGACAATGCACCTGGTCATCCAAGAGCTCTGGTGGAGATTAATGTGTTTTCACACCTGGAAACACAGCATCCATTCGGCAGCCCATGCATCAAGGAGTAATTTCAACTTTCAAGTCTTGTTCTTTAAGAAATAAATTTTGTAAGGCTATGGCTGCCTTATAATGATTCCTCTGATGCATGAGAAAAGTAAATTGAAAACCTTCCGGAAAGGATTCACCATTCTAGATGCCATTAAGAACATTCATGATTCATGGGAAGAGGTTAACATATCAACATTAACAGGAGTTTGGAAGAAGTTAATTCCAGCCATGGATGACTTTGAAGGGTTCAAGACTTCAGTAGAGGAAGTAACTGCAGTTGTGGTGGAAACAGCAAGAGAACTAGAACTAGAAGTGGAGTCTTAGGATGTGACTGAATTGCTGCAATCTCACGATAAAATTTGAATGAATGAGGAGTTGCTTTTCCTGGATGAGCCAAAAACAAAAAAACAAAAAAAAAACCAGGGGGTTTCTTGGGATGGAATCTATTCCTAGTGAAGATGCTGTGAAGATTGTTAAAATGACAACCAAGGGTTTAGAGTATTACATAAACTTAGTTGACAGAGAAGCAGCAGGGCTTAAGAGGATTGACTCCAATTTTGAAAGAAGTTCTACTATAGGGAAAATGCTATCAAACAGCACTACATGCTACAGAAAAATTGTTTGTGAAAAGAAGAGTCAACCAATGCAGCACACTTTACTGCTGTGTTATATTTAGAAACTGCCACGGCCACCCCAGCCTTCAGCAGCCAGCACCCTGATCGGTCAGCAGCCATGAACATTGAGGCAAGACCCTCCACCAGCTAAAAGATTATGACTCACTGAAGGCTCACATGATGGTCAGCATTTTTCAGCAATAAAGTATTTTTACATTAAGGTGTGTGCATTGGTTTTTTAGACATAATGCTATTGCACAATTAATAGACTACAGTATAGTATAAACATAACTTTTATATGTACTGGGGAACCAAAAAATTCGTGTCACTCAATTTATTGCAGTGGTCTGGAACTGAACTTGCAATATCTCCAAGGTATGCCTGTATAAGGAAACCATTAAGTCCTGAAGAGGTCTGGATTGGCTCTTAGAAGCACAGTTTCCTTAGAAGACAAGGTTGCAGTCTTAATGTACTTTATAAAAAAGTAGACGACAGGCAGTGTGATATGGTATGTGTGCTACTTAGCTTAGGCTGTAACCCAGGTACTAACCAAGAATGTCCAAGCTAGGGTTGGTCAGTTAAAACACAAATCAATAATGTACAACTGAGTTGTGATCGGACGGCATTTTAAGGAAAGCCCTACTCTAGCTGTAGCTAATGTATTTGTTTCTGTTATCCATATCTTAATTAGCATCCAAAGCTGGCTGGTTAATATTACTAAATGTTGGTAAAATATGTTGCCTCATTTGATGAATACTGGATATGAATTCTCATTAGTAAAATTTAAATTATTCAAAATAGGGTCACTGTATAAAATATTCTAGAGACTCTCCCATGCTTGTGTAACCATGTATGAGAAGCCAGCTAGGTCTATTCCCTTTACCTTGAAAGATGCACTGGGCTGAATTCCTAAGTGGAATTGTGGTCCTGTATCAAGCTGTGAACTCTGGGGTGTTCTTTTGCAGAATTCCAACTATATGGCTTATAGAATCCTGCCCTGAAACTTTAGCATTTGACAAATCTACCACTTCAGAAAGTGGTAATAAAAACATCTAAAGGAACCAAGAGCTTGGGATTTCCTTGATTCAACAGGAAAGATCATATGAACTGTTTCTTTTGTGTGTGTAGATAGGGGCAACCCTTGGTTTGAGAATTACCTTTTTTATAACCTGGTAGCAAGGTTAGAGTGGCACCTGGTAGAGTGAGTGGAGCAGCTAGTGTCATTCACCTCAAAGTTTTTAGTGGGCATCTATTATCTACCAAAAAGGACTTAAGAATTGTGCATAACCTAATTGTATTAGGTCAGTTTACAATGGTAGTTATTAAGGATGGAGACAGAAACAAAAGGATCAGCAGAATTGTGCCTAGGAGTAGACAGAGCCCAGATTCCCTCCTTCACAACTGAAATAGCCTCCTTCCCTACTTACAAAAGAGAAAGTTTTACTCTGGAGAAACTGAACCAAAGAGTCTCCAGATTTGGGGCAAGGAGGAGTGTAGTGTAAGGCCTGTCCTTAGAAACTGAGTAAGTGAATGTCTTCACGCCGAAAGGAGAGATCCACCATGTCTTCCTAGGATCTTACAGTGCTTAGATACCCAGTGCTGGGCCCTGGAGGCCACAGACTGGCTTATAACCCAAGGGTTTCTTTGCATATACCTCCTGTCCCAAGAGAAAAGACCTCCACACTTTGATATTTGGGGTCTCCTGGTCAGGTTCTTATCCCAGTAACACTAATGTAAAGCCCAACAGGAGTCTATAAGCCAACAGAGCTTACTCTCCATTTCTTAGAGCCTCATTCTCAGAAATTACTGGACAAACATCTCCAGACAAGTCATAAAAATAAAAGTTTCCAACATGAGTGAGCAGACCAACACAAACAGATAAAAATGAGACTCAGAAGAAATAGAGAAACTCAGAAAAAATGCAGGGGGGTACATAGAAGATATTTTCAAAAATATAACTTTTGGATAAGAGAAAATTTTACAACTGTAAAATAAGAACAGGATTCTTTTTTAAAAAGTAATGATCAGAGTGTAACAAATAACTATTAGTATTAAAATGGTGATGCATTTTAAACGTCAAAAAATATTGAGAAATCATCTAGAAAGTAGAATAAGGGACAAGAAATATTAAAAATATACATATTTTAAGGACCCAGGTTCAACATGTAGCTAATAGAATTCTTGGAAATAGATCAAGAAACAGAGAAAATGTAAGGAAAATATTAAAAAGAAATAATAAAATAAAATTTCTCAGAACTGAATGGCTGGGTTGAGACACTGTCCTGCAAAATAATGGTGAAAAAGTACACCTTTTTTCAAGGGACATCATCATGAAATTTCAAAAGTATATAGATGAAAAGATCTTAAATGCTTCCAGAGAGTTAAAAGAAATAGGGGTCCAGGGTGTAATGCATGTGGTGTCAGGAATCAGAAAGGTATGGGACTT
Organism: Orcinus orca; assembly: GCF_937001465.1. NCBI lineage: Eukaryota > Metazoa > Chordata > Mammalia > Artiodactyla > Delphinidae > Orcinus > Orcinus orca. Next base: position 46,973,620 of record NC_064569.1, on the reverse strand, counting down.
CATAGATAAACATCGGAGATTAGGAGACAGTGGTATAATGATTTTTAAAATCTGAAGGAAAACTATTTCTAACTTCAGAGTGTTATGCCCTGACACAATTCAATCACAGATGAGGGTAGAAAAATATTTCTAACATGCAAGTAATCTAACATGCAAGTAATCAAAAAACATGCAGGTTTTCAAAACCTGCTTCTCCGGAAGCTAAAGGATAACGTGCTCCAACAAAACCAAGGGATCAAACCAGGAAAGAAGAAAGCATGGGGTCCAAAAGAGGGGGTGGAACATTCAACACAGGAGAAACAGCAAGGGAATGTACTAAAAGCAAAGGGCATGCTACTGAAGACGAGTGCCTGATGCCCAGTGTTGTAGCAGGCTGCAGAGCTATCAGTTAAGACGGGCCTAAGATGAAAGTAACCTTCATTGTGCCCAGTGCATAGTGATGATATGATCGGCCAGGATGCACATGACCAACCAAGGCTTTCAGAAAGGCACAATTCCTGTGACGCAGACATCTCAGGTGGGATCAAGATGGATCCTCACAGAGGCATCATAGTGGTCGCTTCGTTTAAGCACTAGGTATAATGGTCTCAGTCATTTGGATGTTTGAGGGGCATATATTTTAAAACATTGAATATCAAGTTATGCAATCTATGCTAGAAATCTTGTGACTAGGTAAGGGTAGAGAAATAGAAAAAAGGTAATTCCCTGGTGGTCCAGTGGTTAGGGCTCTGCGCTTCCACTGCAGGGGGCACAGGTTCAATCCCTAGTCTGGAAACTAAGATCCCACATGCCATGCAGCCAAAAAATAAATAAATGAATATATGAATAAATAAATAAATAAATAAATAAATATGCTGTCTCATTTAACATCACAAATAACCTTCTGAAATAGGTACCATAAAAAAAAAGAAATAGAAGAAACAGACTTAACATTATTCTGAAAATATTAAATCCAAATTAGGTTAATTCCAGTACATTCCAGGTACATAATTGCCTTTTTTTGTTGAACTTCAGCTTAAAAAGTCCATAAGCCACATGTAAGTCCTACTGAGTCTGAAGAAAAAAATATAGGTAACAGTAACTTCCTTTCAGTTTCTAATATACTAAAGGCTGGTTATTGTGTTTAAAATACAATAAAGAAAAATATTCTTCTGTGTTTTTTTTTTACAAGTTTAAACAACTTTACTATATATTACGTCATTGGCTCCATTTTCTGGGGTTTTAGATGTGAAAAAATATCTGAGTAAAATAGAATAATTTCTAAAATGTATTACAGTTGAAATAATTGAGTAAGTATGATAATGTAATTTTCAGGAAATGATTCACTGTCAATTTATCTAAACTTGGGTCTTCCTGATATTTCTATCCTCTTAAATAATTTTTGCTTATGAATAACTGTTTCAAACTAACGTATAAGGAAGATCTATTTTATACCACTTAATTTAATTTTAATTTCAACTTTATTTCCATTTTTTTACTTTTTTAAAAAATAATTCGTTGTTAGCAGTTTGGGGGGAAATATCAGGTGTGAGAGATTCATATAAGCTATTGGCCAAAATGAAGGCTTTTGGATTACCTTTGAATACAGCCATCCTTTCTTCCTCTGCATTCTTTTCCTTTTTCTTTTCACCCTCATAACTCTCAAATTGGGAATTTACTATAATAGGTATTGATGTTTATACAGCATCTTCCATCCTTATAAGAGTATGAGGATATATATTCTCTTTATAGAGATGGATTGAATTCATCTTTTTTAATTATAAAGCAAAGGCTGTTCCAAAACCATAGGCTCTTTGCAGACTTCTTACAATAACCCTTATTATTCATGGAATCACAAGTCTCAAAACCCAGGAGAACTCACATTGACCTTGTTATTACCTCTAGAAGGAAACAGTGGTCTTTTGCAATGAGATATACCCCCCCAAAAGAAGGCATCATAAAACAAAGACATATACACAGTTTGCCTAACAGATTAGAAAAAACTAAAATGGGCTTCGATACCCTGGTTTAGCCTGAGTGTGCAAAAGAAAGGAAGATTCTAATTTACTGTGGGTAGGAGGATAAGTTGGTCTCAAGAGAGTTTGGCAACATGTATAAGACCCAATATATATGCATAAACTTTATATTATACTGCTGTTTATAAAAGCAAAAAAATGGAAACAAAATGTTTATTTAGACAGTTATAAGTAAACTGTAGTACATTCAAACAGTGGAATAATATGTTAAAATTAAAAGGTAGATCTATATTCACTCTTGTGAAAGGACATCCATAATATACTAATAAATAAAGAAGTCAAGGGATATAGTATTTTATTCTGAAAGTACATACACCAAAATCTTAGCATTGGTACACTGGGTATAGATATTTCATATAATTTTAGTTGTATCTAATTTTTAAAAATTTATGTCTAAAATTATCATTTTTCATTTAAATAATTTAACAAAGAAAAATTATATGCTATAAAAATGAAAAAAAACTTGAAATTTCTCGAAGTCCTGATAATTGTGATACTTTTCGTGAAGCCATGATAACTTTATGCAAAATAATAGGCTTTCTAAAAATTGCTCAAGATTTTACAACGGTTTTTGTAAATAATGCTGATGTATTTATCAGTGAGTGAAGGCAAAAATCACACTGATTTGATCCCATCCTTTGTTATTGAAAAGCTTACAAGTGTGGTGATTAAACACAGAGCACAGAGAGAATTCCCTGTATTATTTTGTTCATCCCACTTCTTAGAGATAACAAGCCTCTAGTTCCCATCATTTAGAATGTACTGAATTTATTGCTTTATTTTACTAACTGACTTCTTTATATTTATGGGTATGGACATGAACAGGTTTATAATAAGTTTAAATCGAGCTCTTTAAAATCTGTACCCTATTTAAATATCTGCAGTATCATGGTATTTAAATGACTTTGATTGTATAAATACAATCAAAGTATTTTACTGTATAAATACCAAAAATAAAAATGGATTATAGCTACCCTTGGATATTTGAAGAACTGCCAGAAATTAAAGGAAGCCAGCTTTCTCTGTACTGTTTTGAGACTAGAGACTTTTGGTCTTTTGTTTGTTTGTTATAGATTAAGTTGAGAACATAATGAAACCTATGGACCCTCTTGCCAGAAAAGTGTTCTTATGCACATCTAAAAATTATTTTTATATACAATTTCAAGTGTTCACAGAGTCCCCTGAAGTACATGTTTTTAATGGATAGATTAGAATTAGTGGGTGAAACTAAAAGAGAAGCCGAATTCATTTCTTTGTTAGTTTCTAACAAAGTCGAAATTTTCCAACAATGTGCATTGCTTCATTAAGTACTCAGTGAGCATGACTAAGTATATTTTGGAAGCAGATTGAGTGAAATGGTATAGAAGGAATTCCAACCTCCAAATTGAAGTTTGGCAAGATGACCTCAGAGAGCAGTTTAATTCTAGTATTTTATTATGGGATTTAAATAAGGATAGTGTATTTAATCCAATAGATAGGCTTTAAGAACATGACAGGCCTTAACATATGTCTTCCTGAACTGCTCTCTGTCACTCTCTATTTTCTCATCACCAGGGCAGTACAAGTGTTTGGTGTTCTCTCTCTTGGTCCTTCTTAGGACTTCTGTTTCAAAATGGTGGCCTGACCCCAGGCATATATCTCTTTTCATCCCTGCGTCTTAAATTGATAGTATAGAAAATAAAGAGGTATAAATTTTACAACAATGAAGAAAATGATGAAGATGCTATTAACTGACAAATAACTCATGCATTTTAGAAGAAGACAAAAGGAAAAAGGATGAGAAGTGGCAGAACACTATAGACTAGGATGAGTGGGAAGAACTCCTCAGGCAACAAGGTCAAGAAGAGATTTAACCTGCTCCAGGAGACACTTGAGTGACTTTGACTCAGGGACCCTGAGGTTAGCAGAGAGCAGAAGTCTCCCACCACCACAGGCAGTACCCCTGCTACCAGGCCTCTTAGCAATGGACGAAAGCAAAGGGTTATTCTCTCTAAAAGAAAAAGTGGCATCATTTATCTCTGGATCATCAGCACAGCTCTCTGAATGAAAAACTATAGAGTAAAGCTCTCAGTATTCAGAGGTTTTCTCATTTAATGGTTATTCCTATCCACTCCTGTAATTTGAAGTCTGCTGAACTTTACACACACACACACACACACACACACACACACACACACACACAGCTTCCTATTTTTTCCTTGTTAAATATGAGCATAAAACCAGTCTTCAACACAGACTGGAGGATATCTGCATCATGATAGAGGAAAACCAATAGAAACATATAATTTGTATATCATGATGAAGAGAATTTGTTGAAAAGCAAATTGCTTTTCAGAGAGACTAAATAAGATATAGTATCCTTAAAACATTATAAGAATGGTATGCTATGAGAAAAATCCATGCACAAGAAATAGCTTCTAGAAATTAAAAAAAAGTTGGAAGATTAATAAATTGAAAGATGAAAGAATATTTTTAAAAATCTAGAATGTATAGAAAGATAGAACATATGCGACAAGAGATAAAATGCAAAAGGTCTTAGTTAGAATATATAACATCTGACTAAAATACGATCTCCCAAAAGAATGAAAAGGTAAAAATTTTGAAGCGCAAGATAAGTTTAACAATTATTTTTAAATTAAAAACCAATGTTCATAGCTAAAGTTCCCAGCGCTCAGGAATTATGCTAGACAATGAGAAGTACCTTAATAGGGTTTCTTACAAAGTACACAAATGCAGTTGCGATCAACTCTATCCTAGAGTTTTTAGAATAACAAATATGAAGAGTCCTAGGTCTAATATGGCTGAGAATTCAGTATTAGAGAAAGTAAAAGTGAGTAGAAGGAGGGAGCGGCACATGCAAGGTTCTGGTGTGGACAAATGAAAACCTCCTGTTGCCCTATGGGGATCATTAAAATATGTAATAAGCACCAGCTCATCAGAACATATACAGCAATCAAGTAGGACAGATACCAGCTCTACACAACCTGTACGACTTACCTGGCTGAATGTCACTCCTGCTGGTACAGACAGCAAATGGCAAGTTCCTTGGCTTAATTATTTCCAATTTCAGGTGTCTGGTGTCCAAACCACCGTTTTAAAAATGAGCAAATATGATCTGGGAAAAATGAAAAGAATGAACACTAGATTTAAAAAAAAACCAAAACAACAGATGAGGTAGCTTTGCTTTTTAAGGCATATGGTCTTATAAAGTGAGAAGACAAAATCTTTTTTTTTCCTAAAGAAAGAACATAAATACCTACATGGTAATCTCTTTCACTGGGCTAGAAATAGCCACCCTTTCTCCTCCAGAATCTATCCTTTATCTATTTATGTGTATGTGTATATGTATATACAAAGCTTTTATATATGTACATATATAGGCATCTATTATATATATAGGTATGTGTGTATATACACCTGTAAGTCCTCAATTTTATATTTTATTTATTTTTTAAAATTTTATTTATTTTTTGGTTGTGTTGGGTCTTCGTTTCTGTGCACGGGCTTTCTCTGTTTCCTGGGAGCGGGAGCGGGGCTCTTCTTCATTGCGGTGCGCGGGCTTCTCATTGCAGTGGCTTCTCTTGTTGCAGAGCACAGGCTCTAGGCATGCGGGCTTCGGTAGTTGCATCACGTGGGCTCAGTAGTTGTGGCACACGGGCTTAGTTGCTCCGCGGCATGTGGGATCTTCCCGGACAAGGGCTCGAACCCGCGTCCCCTGCATTAGCAGGTGGTTTCTTAACCACTGCGCCACTAGGGAAGTCCAGTCCTCAATTTTAAGCTCAAGAAAAGGCTTTGTATGTTTTTACTCCTGGACAAATAAATTATTGACTTTATTTTAAGGCAATGATGCCTGATTTACCTTTCAGTGGAGGTTTTGATGATAGGGCCTCAGGGTTTCTTGGACACCAGAGGGAGCAAGAGAAGAGGTAAAGCTTAGAAGAGGTGTTGGAAAAAACGTATTAAAGGTCCACCATGGTTCATGTACTATACTCTACCCTGGAGATTCAGAGATGAATTACTGAGCTGATAAACAAGAGCCATGAGAGTGGTAAATTTAGGGTAATAGAACAAATGGAAAAAATTAATCTATTCTTAGAAACAAGACTCAGCCCTGCCAGCATCTTCAAATCTGATTACTGTAGGCTACAAAAGAGCAAGAATCTTATTTATTTCATATTCACCTGAGAGCTGGAAAAAATAGGTTATGCTCAATTGACTTTGAATTAATTAAATGATAAATTACGAAGTTTATGTTTCAACTAAGTTTAAAGGGTAGTAAGTTCACAATAGGCAACTTGGCTTTCATATTTTAAGTCACAAATGCTTTTTTCTTCAAAAATGAGTGTTTTTTAAAAATTAAAAATCTCTGCTGCTTGTCTCTGCTTCAGTTGGTAGAATCTCAGTCATAGTGAATACAATTCATTCCACTTCAGGAAATTTCATTTTCAAAAAATGACCTATTAGAAGTTTCCGGTTAAATAAGTGATAACTTGAGTTATGTATCAAAAGTAACCATAAATTTCACATTCCTTATAAAACACATTCATTTAATTTAACTTAATGATCCTATTGATTTATCCATAAAGGAAATTTGAGGCACAGTCAGGGTGAGTTCTTACATTTTAAATTATAGTTATTATTAAATCAGACTTTTGGTTGAATTTTGTGAAAATACCAATTATTTGCGAAGAAATGACTGATCCTTCAGGTAGTGTTCCCCAATGTCCTCATTACTATCTTCTGCACAAACCACTAGAGGGCAAGACAGTCTAACATATTAGAGCAGATCTAATTTCATCCAACAGAGGGCAGTCATACATACACCAGGCAAAGAAATCAGTATATTACATTATGTTTCAGCTATTACAATCTGCCATTACCTTTTGGGATTATAAGAGGGAGGAGAAGAGAGAAAGAAAGGAAGAAGGAAAGAACACAACCCTCTCAATAAACAATTCAGTGGCCGACTTCTCTGAAATTGTTAAGCATATGAGTTTAATAAACAATTTGCTTTTTTCTGGATTTAAATAGTTTAAATTTGAAGTGGGAAAAAAAAACACCAGTTAGAAGATAAATCTTAACAAGTGAAATGAGAAAACACGTGAAAGCTGTTTCCAATCAAAGGGACCAAGTGTTAGCAGCTTTATTTTTATGTACAAACACAATGTCTAGTTACCTTCAAAGGCTAAGGAGTGAATTAGCAGCATAAATAATTTTTCATTAAACAAAAACTAGATAAAAACTATAAGTGAAGTGAGAGACAGGATTAGCCATTTCTCACAGAACATCTTGAAGAAGCCTGGGTTAATGGGAAAAGTCAAGAATCAGGAAGCCTGGGTTTTATCCCTGACTCCTATCCATTGGCTGTATGACAATTGGTAGGTTGGCCAATCCACATAGACTTCAGTTGCCTCATATGCAAAATTATGGAAGTTTTAACATAAATGACTTCCAAATCTGGATGGTCATCAGAAACCTTGCTTTGCTAGTCTCTAGACCTACTAAATTAGAACTGAATCTCCAGAAATGAAGCCAAACAACATACACACACACATATATATATATATATATGTACACCATAAATACAAATATATATATACATTATATATGTATATATATTATATGTACACACACACATATATATGTGTGTGTGTATGTGCAATTCTAGGTAATTCTGATGATCTGTCATTATTGTAAACATTGGGCTAAATGAAGGCTAAGTTTCCTTTTTCGCTTTAAAATTCATGACTTTATGCTTATTTGTACATCACTAAGTTGGTATTTTAAGATATAAGATATTTTTCTGGCCCAACACTAAAAACAAATAAGCTCCATCACATTAAAAAATTTGAACTCAGAAGAAATCAATTTGGAAACAGTTTCCAAGAGTCCCACTGATACCTTGGTATTTTTTCACTTTTCCTCAGAACTTTCACTTTTTAACTGAATATTTGTCATTAGTACTTTTGATATTATGTGGCTGCACTTGATTATGTGCATAATGATGTTAATTTATTGTTGGTGGTGTCGACTTAAAATAATGCACAACCTGAGAATTTTGAGTCAAGTTTTATTTGGGGCAAAATGAGGACTATAGCCTGGGAGACAGCATTTCAGATAGCTCTGAGAAACTGCTCCAAAGAGGTAGGGGGGATGGTCTGTATATATGTGATTTTGGTGAAGGGGGAGTACATACAATCAAGCACAAATTTTTTGCAGAAAGCACAAAAATTTCTGCAAATTTTTTTGCAGAAACCTTGCAGAAGGTTTCTTCTAGTCACTAGGATCAGTCGTCACCGTGAAGGATTTTAGTGCTTTTCTAGATATGAGGGAAGAATTGGGCTCATAAAATCGGCTTCTGAAAATAAAACTATCTAACTATCTGAAGACCTGTTCTGCCAGTTTTCTCAGAGCACAGAGTGCCTCATTTCTGCTCTCCACTCTGAACTCCTTTCAGGGGGTGTTGAAAATCAGCGGCTGCAGCAGCTCATGATGTAATCCTTGTAGAGGCAGATGGCAAGTGCCGACGGCAGGTGCCAATTTGTAGACAGTGGTGGTGTTGTTATATCTTGAATCTGTAATGGCTAATTGCCACTGGAATGACCTTAGTGTATATGTTCTGACTCTGGGGAATGTGGAGGAATTATGAATTATGATGTCATCATCTTATGAATTATGATGTCATCAGCACAACTGAAATTCTACTTTAGGATAAGGCAAGAGAAACCAGGCTGAACCCAATAGCAATATCTGAAGAAAGAGAAATGGATTCTAGAAGTGATTAGTCAATTATTTTCTGTGTAAAGCTTATCTTTCACAATCTCATTCTAAGTAGGAGGATTCACAACAAGTTTAACTTTACTTGACATACACCAAGAAAATCCTTTTAAGTCACCTAACTACCTAAATAAGTCTAGTGACAGAAGATGGAAAATGGCTTCACTTTCGGCAAATATATTATTTTTCTGGTACACATCTTGATTACAAACACGTCAATCTTTGGGTTACGTTAGTGCTCTGGGGAGCAGTAGAGATTCTTATGGGATTTTAACAAAGCAATTGACATTGGAGATGAGATGCCTCACTACATGTGAGTGACTAATAACCTTGGAATTAGAGGTGATAACAAAGGACAATCAAAGGCAATGATAGTCTCTGCTAATCTCCTGCTTCGCTCACTGCATAATTCTTTGATCAGATTCAACATAATTTTCCCTCAAGAAGCTATGAGAACGTATTATTTTAGTAATTTCATGTGACATAGCACTTCCTGTTTCTATGGAAGAACACAAGAAGAGTAATTCAGAAATCAGATGCTACATAAATAGTTTCCCTTGCTTATCACATTTATCTAATATTCAGTCTCTATCCCTTCCCCTTCGCCCCTTCACAGCCTCTCTCTCCCCCTCCCTCCCTCCCTCTGATAGTGTTAAAAAAAATACTCTTCTTTTAATTTTGGACAAGCACTTAAAATACATATTTCTATATCAAGATAACACTTTAAAAATGATTCTCATATAATGGCAGTAAAAATAATTCTGCAATTCCAAAAGAGCTAAGCTGAAACCAATAGTAATTCAATTAATTCAGTTATTCTCATGTTTTATTTTACTTTAGCCATTTTAAAATAAAAACAACTTCTAAGCAGTCCTTTTGCCATCTGTTTAGGTTCATTTTAAATATATACACATTTTTGTTTTGGGGGGGGAGCAAGCTACAATATTTTATTCCATGTACTTTTCTGAAAGCATTCTCTAAGTCAACCAGTCCTACAAAGTAAAGTACTCAACCAGTTCAGAAGATGAGCAAAAAAAACCCTGAATTAATAGTAGTCCCACATAACATTCAGTTTATGCCATATTCTGCAGCAGCTGGAAATACAATTAAATTTTTTAGAATTAATTTTATAATCAGAGATTAAGAATGTGGACATTTTACCACTACCAGGTAAACTTGTGAGGCAGGTTCATTGTATGCTAACTTGATTCCCCTGAATTATCTACTTAGTAAACTAGTCACTATTAATTTGACCATTAGGGAAATCAAACCTGCAGAAAAGAACTTCAATATTCAGAAGATTATGTCTGAACAAAATACTGCATATCATAACTGCTCAAATTATTTTCTACACAATATAGACCCTCAATATAAGGCATCTGATTAAATCAAGCACCATCCCGAGCCAATGATGTATTCTTTCTTCTTAGATTTAAGTTTTTTCTTTGTTCCTGTGTGATGGAATCTTTCACACACCCTTAGGCTGCCACACCCATCTGTCACAGGTGTATGGAGCTGTTGATGTTTCCCTTGCTCTTTAACTTCTACTTAATCAATGAACTATAATTGCTATGAAATCTGGCTTTCCAACTGGGACAAATGGTGCCTCTTTCGTTTTTCAGTTAGAGTTAGATCCCTAATCTTCATCACATGGATAAAGAGTAGTAACTGGTTCAAAATCTCCATGGCACATCTGGATTCCCCACCCTGCTACCATCTTCTCTAATTGCCCCTGAATATTTTATGTAAGTATGATGCTAAGGAAAGGAAACTAATCAAATATTAAAATTTTAGACTATATATATTCTAAAAATAATCTTAAAACAGATAGTCTGAAAGTCCATTCTAAGTGTCATAGTGGGCGTTTATATTTTGGTTCCATGTAGCGAATAAGAACCAGAGCATTTGCTGCACTAAACGGCTGACTTCTTCACAGAAAGTCTTCTCATCGCTAATTTTTAGGATTGTGTGATATACCACACCAAACATATACCACATATACCACATATACCACACCAAACACATATACCACACCGAACTGAGTCATCAATCAAAAAACTAGCATGCTTATTCTCAGGCTCCTGGAATTTACATTCTCTCTTACTTTTCTTCTCTCTCCCACCTTTTCTCCTCTTTTTCCTAAATGCTTTTGAGAGAAAATCCCAGAAGCCCTTCTAGGATAGAGAAATACAAACAAATTTGAATCTGTTGGATAGATTCGCCTGTTTCCTAGCCAAATAGAGGAGGTGAACCAAAGAAATGGGAACAAAGCATTACTATGTTTTGGGGAAAGCACTTCTTTGACAGTGTGGACAGGAAGGATGTAAGGGCATCTAACACACTTGTATACACTTGCTTTTAAGGCGTAAAGCCATCATTAATATACAAATTGTCATGCATAAATACGAAACTGTTACATCATCCTATGTTTTTTAAAAGAACAGATGTAAAGTGGTAAATTGGGAAAAAGCAGAGTGTAGGTGTCCCAATACCCTATCTTTTCTACTTTCTCTTCAGGTTTATACAGTAGAATAATCTTATATTTTTAAAAGTCTGGAAAGGATCTCCAGATAGTTTGAATCATCTATTTCATTAATTCTTGAACTACCATAGGGTGGACTAAACTTGTGACTTATCAGATATCAGAACATAGTGGTGAGCTCTGGAACCAGACTGCCAAGACTAAACCCAAGCTCTTCTATATACTAACTATGCAACTTTGAACAAGTTACTTCATCACTCTGAGATTCAGTTTGCTTATCTGTAAAATGGAAACAAAGTAGCTGCATCATAAGATTTTTGTGAACTAAATCACTCAAGTGCCAATGCCATGCCTTGTATAATTCTTTTATGTTCCTCTAATATTTGCAATCAAAAGCAAAAGCAAATTCCTTAGCATCTAGGTCAACTAAAATCAAATTGGATAATCAGGCGTGAGTTGAATTTAAGTCATGAAGTATTATGTCTATGAAGCCAAAATACCATCAAATAGAGGCAGTATGTTGGTGAAAAAAGCAGAATTGGTGCCACGGGAGTATTTTTAGCTCCAGTTTCTCCAATTACCAGTTAAGTGACCTTGAGTAAGTCACTTAATCTCTGAAGTTCAACTTTCTGATAAGTAAAAAGGAATAACACACACACTGTGGCATTTGTTACGGGAATTAAAAGACATCATTGATGTAACATTAAAACTATTAATGTTAAATTGAGTAAGGAAAATTTCCTTCACTTTATAAGACAATAAGAAACAGGAACAAATAAATAAAAAACATCACATGCTCCACTCGAACCGCTTCCTCTGTGGAGCCTTTCCTGCTTCCAGTTTTCTCTCCCCCAGAGCAATGTTGTTTACCCTTGCCTCTTTGTTACCTTTAGGCATACCTCCCTCATCTGTCTCATTAATAACTGTTTATGGGTCTATGGCCTATAGAAATGAAACATGTATTATTTGTTTCCGTATCCCCAGCACCTACCACAGAGACAAACACAGTGAGTGGTGCTCAGCAAATGAGTTTTTAATAACTGATTGAACGCATAAATGAAAGTATTCTCCTGATGTTAAAGATAGGATACAGCTGCATATCATTTCTTAGAATGGATGGCCAAGAAAAAAACATCCACTCTTTACCTAACAGTATTGTCTTCTGCATATATATCTCCAGTTGCATAAATCTTGGTATTGTCATCATTAGAAATGCCATGCTAACATTCCAGAGTGAAGCAGACATCTCTTTTGTTGGATGGATGAAGACTCCAGCCTGTTGGTGGGGCTGAAGCTGCACAGCCATCTGGGAAGAACACTTGGAATTCTGCAGCAGGGCCAGAAAAGGGTCATTAGCTTCATGAATGTGGCTCTCATACAACTGTGTTGGAACAAAGCTGGCTATGAATCAAACCCTGTGCTTGTCTGACTGTCCTCCTGGAAGAGTGTATGTGTTACATCGGCTACAGGGGACAGGCAAGGGTTTTAAGAGACAAGCAGAAGAGAAGATAGAATGTCATTTAAAACACATTTCCAGACTCCTTCTCAAGTGAAAACCCAGTAACTTTGAGTGGATCCATGCCAACAATGTTTCAGCATTTCTATATATGATCAGACCACTCTCATCTCATCTTGGCTCCAGTCACATGTGAACATGGAAGCCTGTACTGTCTAGGATACTGTAAGCAGAGAACCAGCCCTTACACTCAAGCAGAACAGATTTGGTTGGAGAGTCCTGGTTAACTCATAAACAATTTATAAACTCAAGCATTTAGCAAGTCTTGATTAAAGGTTTAAATCCTTAGAGCGCTTTCCCAATAAAATATAGGGTTTCATCGTTTTCAGTAACCAGGCTTTGGAAATCTTGGGAAAAAATCCTACTTCACAGCTAGGAAAAATTTTAATATTTAATCAGCTAACCTAAAAAATGTTTATGAGGAAAAACCTAAAAACTGATATGCGTATGAAATGCTTTATATAAATCTCTTCAAAATATTATCCCTCTGAACTGAGACAGGTCATTTGTAGTGATAGTGGCTAGAAAATTCAAACCAATTTTGAAAAAAGAAACAATAAGAATTTAACCTAGTCAGATAGAATGTCAGAAAATGAGTTGTGATTTTTCTTTAATACATAGTTAATTATGGCTCTCCAAATTTGACAAAACTGTATCAGTGTAAGCGATCAATTCTTCTTTAAGATCGCTTTTATTACCCAAGAAGGCTTAGTGGTCTAACCCATCCCTTCCCTTCCAATTTAATGTAACAAATGAAATTCCATTGTATGGACTGTCAGAGTCACAGAGTGATGGTTAAATCAAAGACCTATTAAACATTCTGCAAAAAATCTGCAAATTGGGCAAAAATAAATAGGCCAATGTACTGAACTGGAAGATTTTACTCAACTCAAGGATTCTCAAGATCAAGGACTGGGTCTTAATCATTTTTTAATTCCCAATATTGGAGAGACCTCTACACTTGGTAAAAATCTTAAAAGATTTTGGTCAAGAGCCTGAAGAAACTGATTAAAAATGTCATTAAAATAATTTTCTCAGCTCAATATATGCTTATAAAGGCAGAATTAATACTGGAAGATTGTTAAGTACATTACTCTGTTCTTTAAATTTTTACTTTTAAATACCCCACCCCAAGATTGAAATGCACCTTCACAGTAAGCCTATTTTAAGTGAGCACGAAAGAGATTAAAGGGTAGAAAGAATGAGCAAAAGCTACTTGGGGTAACAGGTGTATAGATGAAGTGAAAGTAGACATGGAGAGGGAGAAAGTTCCAAGCACTCCAAGTGAGGAAAACAACAAGTAGCAGAATGTAGTTTAATCACAAAATCAACCTTATTCATTTATAAAGAATTTCCTAAGGGATTTTTAAAAATAACAATCAGTGAAAAGATCTTTAAAGAAGAAAAAAGAAGTGAATCACTTCAATTCAATCCAATAAAAACTTTTCTGTATTTTCTGGGTAATAGATCCCCTTTTCAGGCCCTCCAAGGCCAAGTCTCTGCAGTCAGCATAAAATGAAGTTGAGCAATTATTTGTTGAATTTTAATTTAAACAGCTGTAGATCAAAATAATTTAGGTCATTTATGATCAAGGATTCATGTCACTGTGATAGCCTCCAGTATTTGAGTTAATGATCCCCTCCCTCAGTGTGGTAGTGAAAAGAACATTTGATAAGAGGTTAGAAGAACTGGATGCTTTTTTCAAATGCACCATTGAACTAGCAACTGTTAATCTCTCCGGGACATAGTGTTATCATCTGATCACAGTAGATAATATTTGCACAATCAAGTTATTTGATGAGCAATGAAACACTATATATAAATAACTTTGCAAATATAAAGTGTTTTATAAATGTAATGAATTCATTACAAAAATTCCCTCCCTTGTCATCCCATCACGCTTTGTATAGGTTGCATGAACTTTTCTTTAGTAAGACATTATAAGAAATATGGCTGAAAAGCAAAGTACTTTGATAAAAATATAAAAGCAAATGTATTGGAGAGAAAAAACATGCTCCAATGTACATTATGCATTAATATAAAACAAAGCACCTTTTGGAAAACTCATTTCCTCAACAGTATTCACATTCTCTTTAGGTGTACAATACATGTATGATTTAACAATTCATGATAATAATGCATAATTTTTCATTGATCCATAATAAGTGACCTTATATTTTCAATGGAACAAAATTAAGTTTGTTTCCATTTTACTGATGCTAAAATCTTATAAAACCAACCTTTCAGCTCAGTATACTTAAATAAAAGCAGCTCTTTCCAAAGTTAAAAATGTCAATCCACCAGAGGGCAGACAGCAGAAGCAAGAAGAACTACAATCCTGCAGCCATATTCACAGAAAGATAGACAAGATGCAAAGGCAGAGGACTATGTACCAGATGAAGAAACAAGATAAAACCCTGGAAAAACAACTAAATGAAGAGGAGATAGGCAACCTTCCAGAAAAAGAATTCAGAATACTGATAGTGAAGATGATCCAGGACCTCAGAAAAAGAATGGAGGCAGAGATTGAGAAGATGCAAGAAATGTTTAACAAAGACCTAGAAGAATTAAAGAACAGAAATGAACAATACAATAACTGAAATGAAAAATACACTAGAAGGAATCAATAGCAGAATAACTGAGGCAGAAGAACAGATAAGTGACCTGGAAGACAGAATGGTGGAAATCACTGCCACGGAACAGAATAAAGAAAAAAGAATGAAAAGAAATGAAGAAAGCCTAAGAGGTCTCTGGGACAACATAAAACGCACCAACATTTGCATTATAGGGGTCCCAGAAGGAGAAGAGAGAGAGAAAGCACCCAAGAAAATATTTGAAGAGATTATAGTTGAAAACTTGCCTAACATGGGAAGGGAAATAGCCACCCAAGTCCAGGAGTCACAGAGAGTCCCAGGCAAGATAAACCCAAGGAGAAACATGCTGAAACACATAGTAATCAAATTGATAAAAATTAAAGACAAAGAAAAATTATTGAAAGCAAGAAGGGAAAAATGACAAATAACATACAAGGGAACTCCCATAAGGTTAACAGCTGATTTCTCAGCAGAAACTCTACAAGCCAGAGGGAGTGGCACAATATATTTAAAGTCTTGAAAGGGAAGAACCTACAACCAAGATTACTCTACCTGGCAAGGATCTTATTCAGATTTGATGGAGAAACCAAAAGCTTATAGACAAGAAAAAACTAAGAGAATTCAGCACCACCAAACCAGCTCTACAACAAATGCTAAAGCAACTTCTCTAAGTGAGAAACACAAGAGAAGAAATGGACCTACAAAAACAAACCCAAAACGATTAAGAAAATTGTAATAGGAACATACATATCGAAAATTACCTTAAATGTGAATGGATTAAATGCTCCAGCCAAAAGACATAGGCTCGCTGAATGGACACAAAAACAAGACCCATATATATGCTGTCTACAAGAGACCCACTTCAGACCTAGGGACACATACAGACTGAAAGTGAGGGGATGGAAAAAGATATTCCATGCAAATGTAAATCAAAAGAAAGCCGGAGTAGCAATACTCATATCAGGTAAAATAGACTTTAAAATAAAGAATGTTATAAGAGACAAGGAAGAACACTACATAATGATCAGGGGATCAATCCAAGAAGAAGATATAATAATTATAGATATATATGCACCCAACATAGGAGCACCTCAATACATAAGGCAAATGCTAATAGCTATAAAAGGGGAAATCGACAGTAACCCAATAATAGTGGGGGATTTTAAGACCTCAGTTACACCAAAAGACAGATCATCGAGATGGAAAATTTAAATGACATAACAGACCCGATAGATTTAATTGATATTTATAGGACATTCCATCTGAATACAGCAGATTACATTTTCTTCTCAAGTGAACACGGAACATTCTCCAGTATAGATCACATCTTAGCTCACAAATCAAGCCTTGGTAAATTAAAGAAAATTGAAATCATATCAAGCATCTTTTCAATTATAGGGAAAAAACCGTAAAAAACACGAACACATGGAGGCTAAACAATACTTTATTAAATAACCAAGAGATGACTGAAGAAATCAAAGAAGAAATTAAAAAATGCCTGGAGACAAATGACAATGAAAACATGATGATCCAAAACCTATGGGATGCAAAAAAAGCAGCAGTAAGAGGGAAGTTTATAGCAATACAAGCCTATCTCAAGAAACAAGAAAAATCTCAAATAAACAATGTAACCTTACAACTAAAGGAACTAGGGAAAGAACAACAAACAAAATCCAAAGTTAGTAGATGGAAAGAAATCATAAAGATCAGGGCAGAAATAAATGAAATAGAAATAAAGAAAACAATGGCAAAGATCAATAAAACTAAAATCTGCTAATTGATAAACCTTTAGCCAGACTCCTCAAGAAAAAGAGGGAGAGGACTCAAATCAATAAAATTAGAAATGAAAAAGAAGAAGTTACAATGGACACCACAGAAATACAAAGCATCATAGGAGACTACTACAAGCAACTCTATGTCAATCAAATGGACAACCTGGAGGAAATGGACAAATTCTTAGAAAGGTATAACCTTCCAAGACTGAACCGGGAAGAAATAGAAAATATGAACAGACCAATCACATGTAATGAAATGGAAACAGTGATTAAAAATCTTCCAACAAACAAAAGTCCAGGACCAGATGACTTCACAGGTGAATTCTATCAAACATTTAGAGAAGAGCTAACACTCATCCTTCTCAAACCCTTCCAAACAATTGCAGAGGAAGGAATATTCCCAAACTCATTCTATGAGGCCACCATCACCCTGATACCAAAAAGAGACAAAGATACTACAAAATAAGAAAATTACAGACCAATATCGCTGATGAATATAGATGTAAAATTCCTCAACAAAATACTAGCAAACAGAATCCAACAACACATGAAAAGGATCATACACCACGATCAAGTGGGATTTATCCCAGGGATGCAAGGATTCTTCAAAATATGCAAATCAATCAATGTGATACACCATATTAACAAACTGAAGGAGAAAAACCATATGATCATCTCAATAAATGCAGAAAAAGCTTTGACAAATTCAACACCAAATTATGATAAAAACTCTCCAGAAAGTGGGCATAGAGGGAACCTACCTCAACATAATAAAGGCCACATATGACAAACCCACAGCAAACATCATTCTCAATGGTGAAGAACTGAAAGCATTTCCACTAAGATCAGGAACAAGACAAGGATGTCCACACTCACCACTCTTATTCAACATAGTTTTGGAAGTCCTAGCTGCAGCAATCAGAGATGAAAAAGAAATAAAAGGAATCCAAATCAGAAGAGAAGTAAAACTGTCACTGTTTGCAGATGACATGATACTACCCATAGAGAATCCTAAAGATGCCACCAGAAAACTACTAGAGCTAATCAATGAATTTGGTAAAGTTGCAGGATACAAAGTTAATGCACAGAAATCTCTTGCATTCTTATACACTAACAGCAAAAATCAGAAAGAGAAATTAAGGAAACAATCCCACTCACCATTGCAACAAAAAGAATAAAATACCTAGGAATAAACTTACCTAAGTAGGTAAAAGACCTGTACTCAGAAAACTATAAGACACTGATGAAACAAATCAAAGATAAGACAAACAGATGGAGAGATATACAATGTACTTGGCTTGGAAGAATCAATATTGTGAAACTGACTCTACTACCCAAAGCAATCTACAGATTCAGTGCAATCCCTATCAAATTACCAATGGCATTTTTTACAGAACTAGAACAAAAAGTCTTAAAATTTGTATGGAAACACAAAAGACCCCAAATAGCCAAAGCAATCTCGAGGGAAAAAAATGGAGGTGGAGGAATCACACTCCCTGACTTCAGACTATACTATAAAGCTACAGTAATCAAGACAATATGGTACTGGCACAAAAACAGAAATATAGATCAATGGAACAGGATAGAAAGCCCAGAGATAAACCCACACACCTATGGTCAACTAATCTATGACAAAGGAGGTAAGGATATACAATGGAGAAAAGACAGTCTCTTCAATGAGTGGTGCTGGGAAAACTGGACAGATACATGTAAAAGAATGAAATTAGAACACTCCCTAACACCATACACAAAAATAAACTCAAAATGGATTAAAGACCTAAATGTAAGGTCAGATCCTATAAAACTCTTAGAGGAAACATAGGAAAAACACTCTTTGACACAAATCACAGCAAGATCTTTTTTGACCCATCTCCTATAGTAATGGAAATAAAAACAAAAATAAACAAATGGGACCTAATGAAACTTCAAAGCTTTTGCACAGCAGAGCAAACTATAAACAAGATGAAAAGACAACCCTCAGAATGGGAGAAAATATTTGCAAATGAACCAACAGACAAAGAATTAATCTCTAAGATACATAAACAGCACATGCAGCTCAATATTAAAAAAAAACAAACAACCCAACCAAAAATTGGGCAGAAGACCTAAATAGACATTTCTCCAAAGAAGACATACAGATGGCCAAGAGGCACATGAAAATCTGCTCAACATCACTAATTACTAGAGAAATGCAAATCAAAATTACAATGAGGTATCACCTCACACTGGTTAGAATGGACATCATCAGAAAATCTACAAACAACAAATGCTGGAGGGGGTGTGGAGAAAAGGGCACCCTCTTGCACTGTTGGTGGGAATGTAAACTGGTACAGCCACTACGGAGACAGGTATGCAGGTTCCTTACAATACTAAAAATAGAACTACCATATGACCCAGCAATCCCACTAATAGGCATATACCCAGGGAAAACCATGATTCAAAAAGATACATGCACCCCAATGTTCACTGCAGTTCTATTTACAATAGCCAGGTCTTGGAAGCAACCTAAATGCCCATCAACAGACGAATGGATAAAGAAGATGTGGTACATATATGCAACGGAATATTACTCAGCCATAAAAAGGAACGAAATTGGGTCATTTGTAGAGACATGGATGGATCTAGAGACTGTCACACAGAGTGAAGTAAGTCAGAAAAAGAAAAACAAATATCGTATATTAATGCATATATGTGGAATCTAGAAAAATGGTACAGATGAACCAGTTTGCAAGGCAGAAATAGAGACACAGATGTAGAGAACAAACATATCAACACCAAGGGGGGAAACCGGGGTGGGGGGCAGGTAGTGGGTGGTGGGATGAATTGGGAGATTGTGATTGACATATATACACTAATATGTATAAAATAGATAACTAGTAAGAACCTGCTGTATAAAAATAAATAAAATAAAATTCACATAAAAAAAGTTGAAAATATCATTAGGCATTCTGTGTGCAATGAGTACTTAGAAATACATAATGCTCACTTTTGTTATCAATGGGGATAATGATAGTTTTCACTCTAAGCCATGCGAATATTGGCAGTAATATCAAGTCTTGTTTAGAAACCTGGTTTCATCTGAAGCCTAACCTAAATACAACTAGAGTGGGTGAATCCACATGAACCAAAACTCCAAACCCTGTGAACTTTCCCCCCAAATTTACATTACTTTGAAACCTCCCCACATGCGTGTGACTTAAACAACAAAATCATAATCAGAGATGCCAAGAAATTGAAACAGAATGTTTTCCTAGTTCCTTTAGTGAGGGACAGCTATTTTATTGTTATCCTTATTGCTGCTGCTGCTTTTTGTGTTTGCTTTTAGTCAGGGATCTATTTAAATTTTCTTTAGATTTAACCACTAAACATAGTAACAAAATGGGAATACATGAAAAATAAACCTGATATTGTCCACAGGCAGTAAAAATTTCTTTTTATAACTGAGGGGTAGGAATATTTTTGGACAATAAAAATCATTTCATAATTAAGATGAAAAATTATTTAAGATTAAATATTTACGATTATGATGAAAAATTATTTTCTACTTGGCTTTTTAAATGTTAGAAGTCTTTTGTTTTTTCTCCTCCTATATTGGAATAGCCAAATAAAAAAAATATGACTTCTGTGGATGCATTAATAAGGCCTATCTTCAGAGCTGGGCTTGGCTTCAAAAATACATTCTAATATTAAAGATTGACAATTTCTTACTAGAAATTCAATATAGACCCCTTGTTTATAACAAAAACTCATACACTTATATATTAAAAATATACATATTATTCTATCGTAACCTGGGATTACAGAATTCTACTTTAAGAAAAAAGAAAAGAAAAAGGTAATCCTTTGGATAGAGTGGGAATTTCTCTTTTACTATGATATTGGAGAAAGATGGAGAGATCCTGTAGATTAGCAACTTAATTTTACTTATCAGGAATTTTGCTAGCTGTTAGCCCTGGGAACCCATGTATGCTGGATCATAAGTTTAGTGCTCTTTAGATTCTATTATGGTTGCTCTTGAGTGCACAGAAACTTAAATTGAATATAAAGAAAAACTGTCCAAAAAATGTCTCAGGTGTACTTAGGAAAAGCATTTTAAAATAAATTTTAATAGTTTTACAAGAAAAGAAAATTTATATTTATACCACCCTTAAAAAAGACACAAAACTATTAAATATTTAATTCTTTCTGCTCTCTGGATGGAAAATGTATATTCTGGTATCTATGAGTATCCCTGGCATACTCATACTCATTTTTATACCTCTTTATATTGTAAAATAATTGGTTAAAAACGAGTCTTTCTTGTTTTCAATAGTTTCTGCAATAGTAGTTCTGAGTCCCAGAAATAAAACATTATCAGAAAGGTTTAGGAATGTGGACCTGTAATTCTAAGTAACACCTAGAATCATGGACCAATAACAACTAGGATGGTGGCAACTAGAGACCAAGAACAGTGGAGACTAGAGGTCAAAGTGTAGGAGCAAGGAAAGGAAGGACTAAAAAGGCAAGAGATCCCACAGACCTGCCAAAAAGAGGGGAAGATGGCTTGTGACCCCCATCTCTCAACTTCCTCTTCCTTCTTTTTCCAAATCACAGCAGCATACACATTCAAAGAGGCAAAAATCTAAGAGTATTCATAGCATCCTCTTCGTGGTAGCCTATCAAATAGAGAACCATACTAAATTCAAATCATTTCCTATTGTTTGGCATTTACGTTTTACACAAGTCTCTGAGTATTTCTATAGGATAATTAATTGAGGTAAGCTAGCTGGTTAACAGATATAAAAATTTTAAGAATGTTAAGTCAAATCACCTGTCAGGAAGATTGCACTAATAGTTCTACTAGTAGTACATAAGCAACACCTTGCTTTGAACTCTTGCTGGCACTGACTGTCAAAATGAAAACACAGGGGCTTCCCTGGTGGCGCAGTGGTTGCGAGTCCGCCTGCCGATGCAGGAGACACGGGTTCGTGCCCCAGTCCGGGAAGATTCCACATGGCGCGGAGCGGCTGGGCCCGTGAGCCATGGCCGCTGAGCCTGCGCATCCGGAGCCTGTGCTCCGCGACGGGAGAGGCCACAACAGTGAGAGGCCCGCGTACAGCAAAAAAAAAAGAAAAAAGAAAACACATGCATATTTTCTAATTTAAGGAACAAAACTTTCATTTTCCAAAAATAGAATAGTGTTACTGTTTTCTCTGACTATAAAAAATTGATACATGCATCTATTAACAAAAATTAAACAATCAAAATATTAAAAAGAGAATCAAAAGCCCCCAAACCTCTCAACCCAGAGATACTTATGATTAACATTTTGGAGAATCTCCTTCAAAACTTTATCTGTCTATCTATCTATGCCAATATACATACTCCAAAATTCTTTAACGCAGTTTTATGATAAAAATTTCCACTCTACAATAAATCATGTACATCTTTTCATACCTATATATATGTATACAGTGTAGTTTAATGAGTAAAATAATCTGATTTTTTGTATTCCCACACTTTATTAACAGGTTATCTATTAAGGAAAATCTAAGGTTATTTCCAATCTTTCTCTATTATAAACAATGCTGTGACAAATACCTTTGTGCTTATAGTTTTACATACCTTTTACATACTTGTGTAATGATCCCTTTAAGAAAATATATTTTAGAGGGCTCCCTGGGGTCTAATGGCATTCTATTCTCCAAACCACCATGAACGTGTGCTTCCTTTAGACCATCCGATTTGCAAAAATGGCTGATGAGATTGGGGGTAATATGAACAAATTTAATTTTTTTTTAATATTGGATGTCAAATGTGTCAGCATTTAGAAAATCTGCATATATCCACATAACAATACTTTCTGAATGACTAATGCACGATGTTATATAATCAGACATGGATAAATGATCCATTTAAAGTGCAAGATAGGACAATGAATTTAAAAGGAACTGTTTGAAAAGTTCATTAGTATGGTATCAGATACCACATTGCAACTAACCTTTAAGAAACTACCACTTGTCAACTGTTGGTGTAATATCAAAGAACATCACAATTACATGAAAGGGTTCTTAGAAGTCTCCTCCTTTTCCTAACTACATACCTGTGTGGGACTATTTTTTTAATATATATATATTTCAACCAAAACCACACTGCATCCAGTTGAAAGCAGAAGCAGACATGAGAATACAGCTGTCTTCTATCAAGCCAGACATTAAAGACACTTGCAAAAATTGTAAAACAACATTGCTCTTCCCCTAAATATTGTATTTTGGAAAATATAATTATTTGTCATAAAAATAAGCCAGTTCTATGGTAACAGGTGATGGATTCGTTATTATTTAAAATAAATTAAGAAATGTGTATTTTAATTTCTTAGCTTTAATTTACAGTACAGTAAATATCAATACATAAAATCCATGTAAACAAAAATTTGGTGGTCAGTGTTTTTATTTAATTTATTTATTTTATTTATTTTTGTCTGTGTTGGGTTTTCGTTGCTGCGCACGGGCTTTCTCTAATTGTGGCGAGCAGGGGCTACTCTTCGCTGCAGTGTAAGGGATTCTTATTGCAGTGGCTTCTCATTGCGGAGCACAGGCTCTAGGCATAAAGGCTTCAGTAGTTGTGGTGCTCGGACTCAGTAGTTGTGGCTTGTGGGCTCTAGAGAGCAGGCTCAGTAGTTGTGGCGCATGGGCTTAGTTGCTTTGTGGCATGTGGAATCTCCCCGGACCAGGGCTTGAACCCGTGTTCCCTGCATTGGCAGGTGGATTCTTAACCACTGCACCACCAGGGAAGTCCCTGGAGGTCAATTTTTAAGAATATAATGGGATTCTGAGACTATCATGTTTTCAAACACCTGACCTAATCAATACAAAGTTACTCAGGTGCACATCTCCTAAGAAGTGAATAATCACTAAAGAATCTGATAGGCAACACTTGGCTTTCCATCTGAAGGATGTCCAGTAATCTCCTTCTTCCATTTCCAAATCTTGGACAATTTTTCCTAACACTATTTACTATATAAAAGATCCCATTTTATTATTTAAATTCAGTACTTACGAGAAGATTTAAAATGTGTGGAAGAGCTCAGCCCTTAAAAAAAAGGATCTTGCTTGCTTTAGACTATAAATTTATTTTATAGGACTACATAGGCAAGATGAGGATCCTGATATAAATTTTTTACACAATAAACTATAGAACCACGGAGGAACAGCAAGCTTTTGGGTTTTTTTCCCCTGAAGTCCCAAGTACAAAAAGCAGTAGGTCATCAATTATGAGGTTTTTAGAGCAGGACATGAAGAAGAATTGCAAGGAGGGCCAGTGAAGGCACAAAACGTATCCATGATAGACTTTTAGAAGCAAATAATCAGGAAAGACCAAAAAAAACAATTCCCCATCCCCCTTGACAAATGTAGGACATCTGGTCACTTTAATGAAGCATATGGATACTAAACATTAGCTGAGTGTTCCTTCTGTTGTTCTTACAGAAACTCTAGAACTCAAGAGACTACAATTTCTTATTTTAAAACAAACATTTGAAAAAGGAATCTATTTGGACTATAAATTCTGTGGTACACTGAAGGTACAAATCTGACTTTAGGGCGAAACTACCATGTTTACATGCCTAGAGTTTGTATGTCATGACAGGCCTGTAGTCCAAGTAATTACGGTATGGATCCACATAGGCATAAATATGAGGGCATCTGAAAACGAAGGGGACTAATGCACATTCTTTCAGGATAACTAGTCAGTCCATGGAGTAAATAATGAGACAAAGAATGCAACAGAGTGAGTTAAGGAGCCAGGCATTTAAATCTTAAAATTAAATCTGAAGTTGAACAATCAGTCTTTGATAGAATTTATAGTCAAATGAAGGCTGCATATAGTTAAAGGGAAAAAAATTACTTACTTGACACATAGTTTGGGGGAAACTTCAGGAGTTATTGAATAATTAAGGTGTTCCCCCCTTCCTATGAGCAACAAACCACTTGAAAAGCCACATCTGGAAAATCAATAGAGACCCCTGGGGATGTTTAGGATTGCTTCAGTTCCTCCACTGGTGAGCCAAAAAGTGCCTCAGGGGAAGTAGTTCAAGACATAGAAAAATAACTAAAAATGTCATTTTATTCAAGAAAGCCATCTCTGTCTTGTCTCCTTTACTAAATGTCTCTTCCTTCAGAGCAATCTCCTCCATTTGCGTTTTACACATACCTTGAATTATAAATAGTGGCCTCATTCTACATTGCCTCGGCTGAGGTGGTGGGCAGCTATCACAGATGAATAAAGCTCTGTCTAAAGAGAACCAAAACAAAGGCCAAGTGCAGGTTTGCCAGAGGGATGAAAATAATTTCAATTCAGTGGGTGTTTTCTCAGGTGCTAAAAGTTAAATGGAAAGTTCTCATTTCTCTCTCTCTTCTCTCTCCTTCTCCCTTCTCTCTCTCTCTCTTTCTTCTAGTCTAGGCAGAATGAGAAAGCAGATGAGAAAGAGCCTATTTTCCCAGGGCGGGTTCTGTCTTGCCGCCTCTAACACCACCAGCACAAAGAGAGAATTATTGTAAACCAAGGAGTCTGCAGTCCTTGTCTGACTTGTGTGAGCTGTTTTAAAATGTGAGAGTAGGGAGAAAAATCCCATTCCTACCAAGCAGTTCAGTCTTAGAATGATCCTGAGGGACACACATATGCACACCATATACACGCACACTTTTGGGGGGACAACATTTTAATCTAGTCAGTTTAAATGCTAAGTTAGGAAGTTTATCCTTACAAGTGAAAATTACAGTTCCAGAGAAAAACATTCTTTTTTTACACGTATGCTGCATACACTTTGGTATTTTTGGCACAGCCTCCAATGGACAGACGTTCCTTTAATCATTGACAACTGCTCTATGAGTGATATCAATTCTTCTATCTTTCTCTCCTCTAACTCCTTCCTATCTTCCACTGTCTCTTAAGAAACGATTTAAATTGTCTAATAACAAGTTGATCTTTAAAACATGGCAATGGCAGGACTTTCTCCTAAAATAATTGGAAATACCATTTTAGTTTACCTTAAAATATAATTGCTTACAATAAAAATTTAAAGTGTACTGCTATTTCTGTGCCTGTTCTTTCCTTTTAAACTTTCTTAATTTTACTAAATCTAAGAAAATCCAAAGGTTATATCTGTAATATCAAATTAGGCCAAACTAAGCCAGCTACCCTCTGCACCTACCCATTTCCAGACTAAATACAAGACATCTAAACTAACTGACGTCATTTTTTAAAATGTAATAGAAAAACTACATATATATGTAAATTTCTCCTCCATACTGCTGAAACCCTAGAAATGTAGAAAACACTCCAATGGAAAAAAAAAGAAAAGAAAAGAAAAGAATTTGATATAATGACATATGTTAAAAACAAGACAAAGACCCAAAATAGAGTTGCTTATGCTAAGCCCCACGTCACGAAATCGAGACTTAATTACAGCTTCAGCTCTCCCAGACATGGAATTCTTAAACCATTTAATCAAGAATCACCTGATGAGCCCTGGTTAGGTAATCTCCCTTACCATTCCCCAAAAGGACAGTAATCTTGCAACAACCAACCCATTTTTAAAATTTTTGCCTAGTTCAACTTCCTTGTTTCTGCTTATAAAATCTCTTGCCTTGTATAGCTCTTCAGAGTTCCCACCTACCCACAAATTGGATGCTGCCTGATTCGTGAATCATTGAAGAAAACCAATAAGATCTTTAAAATGCACTCAGCTGAATTTTGTTTCTAAACACATATTAACTTCTTATGTCTAGTTCTGTCAAATGTGCCCCTTACCCAGATTAATAAAATACTTTGTTCATTTTGATATCATTTTGTATTGGATATATATATTTAAATATATATTTATATAAAAATTTTTGTTTGGATTTCACTAAATTAGAGACTCAAGTTAAACTAACTCTTTTTAAAAAATTTATTTTTATTTATTTTATTTATTTATTTTTGGCTGTATTTGGTCTTCCTTGCAACACAGGTTTTCTCTAGTTGTGGCAAGTGGGGGTACTCTTCGTTGCAGTGCGCGGGCTTCTCATTGCTGTGGCTTCTCTTGTTGCAGAGCATGGGCTCTAGGCACTCGGGCTTTAGTAGTTGTGGCATATGGGCTAAGTAGTTGTGGCGCACGAGCTTAGTTGCTCCGTGGCATGTGGGTGGGATCTTCTCGGACCAGGGATGGAACCCGTGTCCCCTGCGTTGGCAGACAGATTCTTAACCACTGCACAACCAGGGAAGTCCCTAACTAATTCTTAAAGGGATTGTATGGACCACCTTGTGTTGTTAGCAAAGGGCTCTTATCAGCGGAGTTTATTTACCACCTGATAGTCCCGCCTCTAGAAGCGTAGTCCCAAAATCCAGAGTTACTGCTGCAGAGCCTGCAGTTTCAAAGCTCACACTTAATCCCAAACCAAGTCTTAGTCTCAAATCACCTCCCTAGACTTGACTCTCCATAGTTTTAGAAAAAGGCTTGTTCCTTCATTTAAGCTACTTTGCAGGGACATTGTGAGAAGTAAATTTGTCAATAATTCCAAAACCTTTAAAGGTAAGTAGTGTATGGGTAGAGATTACAATAATAATTGCTTCCAAGTGCTTTCTCCTTACATACTAACAATATATGTCAAAGTTTCTCTTCAAAGTAAAATAAGAAATGCTTGGAAAACTAAAATCTGATGGTTTAGAAGTCACTGGACGTGAAGCTTTGCTACTAAATAGATATGCTATGGGTTTTACCAGGCATTTTAAGCTTTCGTTTTTAACTATAAAAAATTAATTATATTATTTCTCACTCTACATGGATAATTTGGTACGATTAAGTTATGTAAAAACACTTTGAGCAAACTAAGCAAATACCATTACACAAAATATGAAAACTATCTGAACTGACAATTTAGATCAAGTTCTTATGCATGATTTTTGTAAAGTTGGTAGAAATTTTGCACCATTAAATTCATGCACTGGTCCCTGGTTCCATCTATAAAACAATTTCTTTTTTATCAAGACAGAGCGTTATTAATGATCTGATCACTTAAGGATTCTTGAGTTTTGCGATGAACTCTAATATTGCCTCTTTAAGGAAAGCATATAGCATATTCTGCTAAAATTTTTCATCTAGGAAAATAAGGAGTGAAATGCATACCTCTCTCATAATTAGTGTTGTAAAAATTAATACTTTGAAGTTATATATCATTGAAATACAATATTTACTATATCACAGTGAAGGCTGGCTATATCTAGGAAAAAAGCATGTTAACACCCTTAGTGTTGACAAAAAGTAAAGAGATGGGAAATGATTCATTGTTGAAAGAAGATCTTTAAAAAATTCTAGTGCTAGAAAAGCATGCTTTAAGTGCATGAAGTAATTTGAACATTTTATTCAGCTATACATGAGGAGGGAGCTTCATACGTACTTAGAGTATTGTGGGATTGACCAGGTACAGATGAGGTGACCTGACAGCTATCTGTAAGGCTGGAGCAAGAATGCCTTTTGGTGAGTTTGTGAAAACTTGTCTGACAAATCATTCTTTGGAAAACTACATCCTAGAGTCTGGGCTCTGAGAATTGACAGTCAAAATCAGGGCTACTCATATGGAATTAATACCTCTTATTTTTGAGGAAATAAGAATTTATTTTAAAAGATTTACATTTGAAAAAGGTCCAGGTGTCATTTTCTGATTTTCATTCACTGTTTCTTCTCAATAACTTGTCAATGCTCCTTGTTAACCTTTAAAACAAAAAGGTAAGCGGTTCAGCCAGCCAAATTGAGTTCATTCAGGAATAGCAGAGGAGTCTCAATTCAGGACATGCAAACTATGGAGAACCATAGGCAAGTCCAGAGAACAAAGGAGAGCAATGATCTTTTATGGAGGAAAGAAGGAAGTTGGGAGGGGCTATTTTGAACAAAAGATCATTGGAGCAGATTGAGAGTTAGGGGTTGTGGTGGCTTCTCATTGGCTGAGTTGTTGCTGGGCAAGAAGAAGATCCTTCTTCCTGCTGGGGTATGTAAAGTAAACTGTGATGAGTGGTGTGTGCATGCGAAGTCCCCCTTCAGGGCTTCCTGACTCTACTTTGAATGAGGTTTTTCTTTATTCATTTTCATATCCTCTATCTGTTTTGCTGCTTTATATTTTCTATTTGATAGTCCTTACCAATCTTCACATATGGAGAGTTTATAAACTTTAAGATATAATCATCTGTAGGATAAAATGTGGCCAGAATTTAAGTTTTCAATAATCCCGTGATTGAAAAGGAAAGGCACAAAATCTCCCTCAAGGAACTCAAGGCAGAGTATTTATTAAAGGAGCTTGGATAAAAACAAGACACTAATAGTGTTGGAAGCCTCTTCTCCCCCTTTAAATGTCTCATGCCCCTAGATTATCCAATCTCATTATGTCCATAGCTAGGTTCCATGGTTAATAACCTGGGAAGTTGGGTTAGGCTAGATTGACTATTTTCTCTTTGCTCAACACTGAATATGCATATTAATGTTGGTAGTGAATATATGGAGACTAACAGTAAGATAGTGAATAACACCAATTAAATTCTCTTTCAGATTCATTTTTATGTGCCACCATTCCACACTTTCAGCTTCTGGGCAGTAATACATTTGGTGAAAAACTTTTCATATGGATTAATATATTTGTCTTCAGAATAATGGAAATGGGGAACAACCTCCTTATGCTCCAGAAGTTCAAGGTAGGATCGGATATGGTCCAAGATTACCAATCACCAATACTGACTTTTCAGTCCCCAAGGAAAATTAAATTTTGCTGTGAGAAAAGACTAAGTAAAGCAGGTAGCATGTGTTTTAATAGAGAATATAAACATATTAAAACAAAATGTTGTTGAGGTATATAATTGAAGAATGATAAAGTCCACATAATTAGAGTACAGTTTGATAAGCTTTGGCATATGAACTCATTCATGAAAATATTGCCATACCAATATTACAAATCTTTCCATCACCTTCAAATTTCCTCCTGCCCTTTGCAGCCCCTCCCTCCTGCCCTAACCTGCTACCCCTCACCAGGCATCTGCTAATCTACTTTCTGTTACTGCAGCTTAATTTGCAATTTCTATAATTTTGTATAAATGCAATAATATCGCATACTCTGCTTTATTGCTTGCATCTTTCTCTCAGAATGATTTTTAGATTCATCTGTGTTATTAATATATTAATAATTTATTCATTTTCATGGTTGAATAATGTTTCATTGTATGGACACACTGCATTTTGTTTATTCATCACCAAGTGAGACATTTGGGTTGTTTTCAGTTTGTGGCTATTACAAATAAAGCTACCATGAACATTCACATTGCAAGTCTTCTTGTTCACATATGCTTCACTTTGTTTTGGCAAATGCCTAAGAGTGAAATGGCTGAGTCACATAGCAAATGGATGTTTAACATTATTTTTAAAAATGTCCAATTTTACCAAAGTGATTTACCATTTTGCATTTTCACCAGAAAGGTATACAAGCTGCAATTCCTCCAAAACACTTGGTATGGGCACCTATTTTTATAATTTTTAGCCAAACTAATTTAGCAGCAGCTAAAATCTCTCTTCAATATTTTCAGCCATGCAGCTATTGCTTTCCATGAGCTCCTCAGAATCTGCACAGTGCCTTTGCAAGTGGTCAGAAGATTATATAAAGATTAGTGGGTGGGCTTCCCTGGTGGCGCAGTGGTTGAGAATCTGCCTGCCAATGTGGGGGACACGGGTTCGAGCCCTGGTCTGGGAAGATCCCACATGCCACGGAGCAACTAGGCCCATGAGCCACAACTACTGAGCCTGCGCGTCAGGACCCTGTGCTCCGCAACAAGAGAGGCCGTGATAGTGAGAGGCCCACGCACCGCGATGAAGAGTGGCCCCCGCTCGCCGCAACTAGAGAAAGCCCTCGCACAGAAACGAAGACCCACACAGCCAAAAATAAATAAATAAATAAATTTTAAAAAATAAAAAAGATTAGGGGGTTCCCCACCTGTGTATTTATCCTTTTCAGATTTTCCTCCTCAATCCTCAGGCACTCTGGAAGCCTTAAACCCTCTCCTTTGATACCACAAGCTAATAAGACTGTGGTTTTCTGCTTGACTTCTACCCATCCCATATCATAGACTGACCCTTAAGCAAATCTGAACATGGCTCATTCATATTTCAAGGGTTGAATTCCCACCAGATTCTGCCTGCTTTTGGTTGCTCTCTAGCACCTTTTTATAAATAATCATAAAGAAAAATAATTTCATTTGACCATGATGCCCTCCTACCCCATTGGTTAGCATCTTTTTTTCTCTTCCAAGTTTGTTAAAATAAGTTTCAACCACAGTGGACTTTTCTTGCCATCCATTACCTTCTTCATCTACTATAGAATGGCTTAAATTTGTTTAAACTTTATTAAAAATGCTCATATAAAAGTTACTAACAAGTAATTCCTCACCCGGCTGAAAGGCCTATTCCATCCAGGTTACATGTGACATTGTTGACCTTGCTTGTCTTTCATTACGTGGGTCAACTTCAGATTCCTAACCTCAGCCTTTACCTTTAAACTTTTTATTTTTTAGTATTAATAAAGCTAAAAGTTTGTGATGTTATTTTTTCCAAAGGATGGTTCTTTGAATGACTGTATAAGACTTAAAGTTTTGTATTCAGATATTAATACTTAAAACCATGTCAAGTAAGCCATAGGCATTAATCTGCATTTAAAAAGTAGAATTTTGGTAAAATTTTGATCAGTGCTGAAAAAATCAGTCAGAGGTTGTAAAGGAGTAAAGATAACATTTTCTGTGTATTTCTCTAAATTATAGCTCAACTACCCCCCAAAATATTTTTTTTCTGCTCAATTTTCTGATATTATTTAAAGAGATGCTATTAGAGGAAAAACAAGAAAAGTTCTAGCTAAGAGAATGTAACTGGGGAATTGCTCTACATCTGGCTTCATCTCTGGAAAAGTAATCCTTGTGCCAATTAGATCGTGGAATTTACGGTGTTTTTATAAGGCAAAGTGGTCAAGTTGGCTCAAATGAAAGTTGTAGCCAAATTTATAGGAAAATGTGTCGCATAGGCTTTCCAAGTACATATCAGAAGACATAACATGAAGTCAAGTTACTGGTGAGCAAAAATTTTTTCAAGGAAACAGATGTTTCTCAGGAAATAGATGTGTTGCTTTTATGGGCAGTTGGTGAAGAACTAGTTCAAAAATCCATAATATGAACAATTGTCCAATGCTTCTCAACACATAGAAGAAGAAGCCTGGATGTGTCTCTATACCTTAGAGTGATCATACATTTTACTGCTTTATTTAGTCATCAATACACTAAAATTGATAAAGAATCATATCTCAGATATAATTTCTTACACTAAGAAATATGAAAATCACATTTTCCTGGTCCTTTAATTTTCAGTGATTTCTGAATTTACCAAGAAGAAGTTAAAAATTGAGGACACTTATGTAGTTCAAGTAAAAATCACTGAAAGGCTTGCAACTCAACACAATATTCAGTGACTACCCATTATGAGCAAGGCACTGTACCCAGGGCTGAAAGAGACACATACAAAAATATTACGTCTGACACAATGGAATAAGTGCTACAATAGAGGCAACTACCTAGCATGGTGACTAAGGAGAAGAAAAGGATTAACTCTTCCTGAAGGTATTGCGGAGAACAGACATTTGATAAGAGTTTGAAGAATGAGTAAGAGTTTGCTCGGACACAGTCAGAGAGGGCTCTCCCTATATCCAGAGAACGTTGCAGTAACTAGGAGATAAGAGAACGCAGGAAAGTAGCCTGAGATGAAGCCATGAAAAGGTCAGTGGGAGCCACATCAGGTAGAATTATCTACAGCAGACCAAGAAAGGACATAGTTACACTGGAATTTTAAATGCGTTACTCAGGCCATTTTTTCAGAATGACTTTGAAGGGACAATACTGGCAGTAGAGAGACTTGTTACGGATTGTAGTATTCTGGGTAAAACATATGAATCTAAACAGGGAGACAAAGGAGGTCCTCACTAAAAGTTCATGGAAGGAAGAAGGAAGGGAAGGAGAAAGAGAGGTTGGGAAGAAGGGAGGGAGAGAGGAAGTCAAGTCTTAAGCTCTCATCCTCAGACAAGGAAACTGAAATCCTGAGCGATAAAAGTGCCTGGTCCACTCTACAGATACAACATGTTAGAGTCTCCAGGCCACAGCATCTTAGATAGGGGAGGGGAATTTGACTTAGAGCATTAGTAAGAAACTTAAAAAGTAAAAGAATCTGCAGAAATTTTACTGTCTTTGCTGACTTATTCAAAATAGTAATTTTAACCTCATGAAAAGCATGTGTTACTGATTGGAATGTAATGTTACTGGCAATGTCTTTGTACATTTTTTCCAAGACTTCATGGACTTGGCTTAGATTTTTCTTTCCTTAGACCAAAGCTGATGTTTGCTGAAATTCCGTTGCAGTACAATATGAAGTTCCTCTTTTCATATGTCTATGTTTCTATATATGTCTTGATTATCACCAAACTTTTTAGGGTTACAGTTAAATTTTTATCTCTACACCACCTCTAAAGCTTCCCAAAAGTTAGGATACTACAGGTAGCCTGTAAGATAATAAAACTAAGTGTTTATTCACATTTTCCAGTACACATTTATGTCTAAGAAGAACCAAATGGGGATATATTTCCTTAGTCTTTACTCATTTAAATATCAACCTATTTGAGTTAAATATCTTGAGTTCAATGAGGTTAACTCTTAAAAACAAATGTTATAATGTTTTATAACCATGCCACACAAATAATTTAGAACTGAATCAAAAAAGTATAGTTGACTCATCACAACCCATATCAATTATGAAATTGATGCAAAATTAATATTATCATAATTTCCAGGCTTCTATTTCTGTCAGTGCCAGCACCATTATTCCAGTCTCCTGGACTAAAAGCTTTGACATCAGTTTTGATCCTGCCCTGTTTTTGCCCATTATGAGTAATTTATTAGCAAGTCCATTTGTAACCTCATATAAAACTTCCTTCATCCTCTTAATAGCAATTAATCTCGCTCTCATTTATATTCTCTTAATTCTTTTACCTTTGTTATAGCACTTATTAAAGTATAGCTTGTATCATGGCTTTAAAATATCTGTCTTCTCTACTGAGAGAAAGGGCAACATCTTATTCAAGTTTTTAACCCCCTCAATGTCTGATTTTCCACTTATGTAAGTATAACTACCAAGCACAGTGTTTGGCACATAATAGGCATATAGTAGGCAGTCAAAACATGTTTTTCAAATTCTAAAGATTTTAACTGACTGTCATCATAAGACGGATCTTCATAAATCAGTATTTTCAATGTGATTTTGTACAAGCTCTCTACTGCCTATTCCATCACATATAAACTTCTCTGTCATTCTTTTAATGTCTTTGACAATATTTCTCCACTGCACATTTCTAACATGTTTATTACCAATTCCTAATCAAATCCTCTACCCAGATATACTAGAATCCCAACTGACTTCTATCCCCACCATTCCACAATCCTTATTCTAGTAGTTTTTACCCAAATTAGGATGCCCTGTTCTGCTCCTTTCCAAATCCCACCCACAATTCTAGATCCATCTTTGGCCCCAACTTGTCTATGATACCATAAGATACCACTTTGACCTCCAATGATTACTTCCTTCTCTAGACTTAATTTCTTTATTTATAAGATGTAGTAGCCTTAGCTTTAAATGAGACTATAGGTACATAATATCTGGAAAATAGGAGGCACTCAATTAATGAGGTGCATGGAAATACAAGAATTGCTAACTGTGAATTGAAGCTCTTTATGAGATAGAATTGCTGAAAAGACAGTGTATCAACAAATTACTCTCTAATAATGGTTATCTACCATTTTTCAATTTCCTACAACAATGACAGATTTTTATTGCCCAATAAAGGAAAAGAAAACACTATTGAGACAATACCATCCTAGCTACCATTAGAGAACTTCCACACATTCTTTATCTTGTGATAATATAATATATATCAGACAGCTCTTGTTTGTTAGAAGTCCTTAATCCACCTAAGTAGCCGAAGGTGTGGGCTGCATAACAAACCTCTTCAAAACTCAGTGACACACAACAGCATTTATTCTCACAAGTCTTCAGGTCAACTGTGATTCTTCCAATGTAGGATGGACTCACTGGGCTGCTCTGTTCCAGGTTGTAGACACCATCAGGTCCACTAACATTCTATCAGCCAGTCTGTCA
This sequence comes from Orcinus orca, assembly GCF_937001465.1. Classification (NCBI taxonomy): domain Eukaryota; kingdom Metazoa; phylum Chordata; class Mammalia; order Artiodactyla; family Delphinidae; genus Orcinus; species Orcinus orca. The sequence goes on along the minus strand of NC_064569.1, from coordinate 46,938,229 downwards.
GCCAGCCAAACCCAACATCAATGGGGAGTAAATATTTGCTGAACAATCAGTCAAACTATCAAAAATAGCTAAAATGCTAATGGATTCCTAGACACTGGGAATGAGTAGGTAGAGTGGTTATTCATTGAAAACAGAAGTACAAGGAAACAGAGAATGAAGAAAGATAATTTCTAAGAGAATCCTGGAGGTAAAACTTAGAGAAAACACATCTGACTTCAAGGACAGGAGGCAGTAAAGCCACTGTGGCTAAGAGCTTAGTTTTTTAAAATGGAAACATCCAGATTTGAATTATGATTCCACCACATACTGTGCCACATACTCGGACATTCAAACTACCTCTTATACTTCAGTTTCTTCATATGTTAAGTAAAAATAGTAATATCTGCTTCATTAGATGATTGTAATATGGAATGGTATCATGTGTATAGATCACTAAACACAGCTTCTGCTCTATACATAATCAATATATGTAGCTATTTTTATTTTATTGGACATATTTTCCTATTGTTATGTAACACCCCTCTCTTCCAGAAACAGCACTCTCCTAAACTTATTGCAAATAGGAGGGCTGCTAATTATTGTACCCAGACCCCTAGCCATATTAATGGTCCAAAGGACACTTGACCTAAATAGAACCAGCCGTAGCAGTATGGATTCTAGTTTATTTCATTATTAATCTTCTTAAGTCTCCCAGGAGATTACGGCCACACCATCTTGAAATGAGGATGGAGCGAGGACATCTTTTTATGACAAAAAAGTATGGCCCCACCTTGTAGAATGGGTACCAGATACAAAAGGAGGGTAGAAGTAGATTTGAATGGGTCAAGGTGTGGATTGTATCAAAAATGTCTTATATCACATCTCCCCTCAAACTTGTCTGCTTCCTGGATCTTCAGCTACTTGTTCTACTTCAGCTTCTGCTGTGGTTGACCAATTGTTTGACCAAAGGCTTGAACAGCACTTGCATGTTTGGGCTTGCTCATTTGTATCCCTGCCATTGCCATGGAAAAAACAAGCCCAGGGAAGCCGACTGGTCCCAGGAGGAGGGTGAGAGATACTTAGAGGAGAGCCAGACAACTCTAGCAGAGACTAGCCCAGTTCTGGTGGTTCCAGATAACCCTCAGATGTATGAGTCCGCAGAGCTGCTCAGCTGAGCAAGGCCTAGATCAGCAACTGACCAACACAAGTCTCTTAAGAATAAGTGATATCCTCTGAGTTTAGGCTATTTGTTTTGCAGTAACTATCAGACACCTTTACTTATCAATTCCTGTCCCTCCTTCTGATGGTTATAGAGCCACAGAAAATATGGAGGACAGAGAATCTCATTAGCTGTACCAGTGTTTGAACTCAAGAAAAACATCACACAGAATCTCTAGTTGTTCCCTATATATGTGATCTAGAACAGGGGTCAGCAAGCCATGGCCCTCAAGCTTAATCCAGTCTGTGACCTGTTCTTGTTAGGTCCACGAGCTAAGAATGGTTTTTTGCACTTTAAGGGGTTGTAAAAAACAAACAAAGACAAATATGTGACAGTGATCTGCAAATCCTAAAATATTTACCATGCATACCTTTACAGAAAAAGTTTGTCAACCCTGATCTAGAACACAAATCTCTGAAAGAACATAATATATCAAACCTCACAGGAACTAAGCTTCCTGTTATATCCCTAATCCTTCCAGGCCATATGATCAAAATTCATGCAGGGTTTCCTACGTCATGACCCTACAAAAACTAGTCTCTCATCCTGGTATTGGAGAATTTAAGAATGGGAGAGGTCAGAGTAACTTAATCAGGGAATTATTCTTATTATAATAATAATAATTAAAGAATTTTAATAATGCTCATTTTTGAAATTATGAGAAAATACATGCTCGTTTTAGAAATTTTTTGAAAACTGACAGAGGTATAAAGAAATAAAAGGTCATGTGTAATTGTAGTAAATAGAGGCAACCACATTTAACTCCTTAGTGTTCATTCCAACTTTGTTCTGTGCATAATGTTGCCTAGCTTAGATAATTCTGAATATTAAATTATGCAACCTGGAGGTCACACAATATTAAAACTTAAACATTATCCAATTCTTTTTAAAAACCTTTATAAACATACTTTTAATAGATTCATTAAAATGATAAATTCATAAGATATTAAATTCAATGTAAGTTTAAAGAATGTTATAAAATTCTTTAGAACATTAAGCTCTTAAAATATCCTCACAAGTTTAGGCATTAGCTTGTTTCCAGTGGTTTAAAAATTTTTAACAATAAAGTTTGAATATTTAGGGGAATAAAGTCTTTCATGAATTTCAAATCATAATCAGGATAGATCCTAAAAACTGTTACAAGGTTCAAGATATGTGCCTTTTAACTATTACAAAATAGTCCAGTTTTCTTTTCTTTTTTGCCAAAAGGGTTCCATGATTTTATACTATACCTTGCATACTGCTCTTGTCAAATTCTGTGATTCGTGCTAATTTGATAGGCAACGTTTTCCTATGAGTTAATTAATCACATGTATTTTTCCTTTCATAAATAATTTTGATCATTCATTTATCTTTTGGGAGTTTTGATGTTTTTCTTATGAATCTATATATACTCATTACTTATTAAAGACAAAAAATTTATATTTTCTGCAGGTTTTTCCCAATGTATTGTTTTTGTTCATGTATTTTGTTTACATAAAATATTTTTATTTTAATGCTATTAAAATAATACATCTATTTTTTTGTTACTTTATTATTTGTATTATTATTAATGTAATATATTGTAAGAAACAGAACATATAGCAATAGAGAGAGGAGAAAATAAGAAGTCAACAATAATGCTTGTAGTAAAGTATTAAATGAAAAGATGATATCTCAATAATTATACCATAAATGCATTTTGTCCATAAATTGCATTGTAAATACAATTTTAATGATTTTGTAAAATTAAATAATAGATATACTCCTTAATGTATTTAACATTTCTTATTTGGGTCATTAAGATTTTTATTAGTATGAACAACATCTTAGTAAATATTTTAAACACACATCTTACATCATAACTTTCATTGTGTCTTTGGGATAAATTTCTGAAAGCAAAGCGATTGAGTCAAAGGTTATAAACACTTCGGGACTTGCAACTTCCTTTCCCGGATGTTAATTTACACATCCAACAATAATGTATAAGAATGCATGCTCGGACTCCGGGAGGGCTCATGCCAAGGAGTACTTCCCAAAACTTCTGCTGTCAGTGTCCTTGACCCTGTGGTGAGCCGGAGCCACCGCCCACCTCTGCAGGAGACCCACCAACACTAGGAACCGTGTGGCTGACAGGGTCTTGGAGCTCCAGCCAGGTGTCAGGCCTAGCCTCTGAGGTGGGAGAGCTGAGTTCAGGACATTGGACCACCAGAGACCTCCTGGCCCCATGTAATATCAATTGGCAATCTCAACATTATGACCCAGCTCCACTCAATGACCAGCAAGCTCCAGTGTTGGACATCCCATGCCAAACAACTAGCAAGACAAGAACACAACCACCCATTAGCAGAAAGGCTGCCTAAAATCATACTAAGTTCACAGACACTCCAAAACACACCACCGGCCGTGGTATTGCCCAGCAGAAAGGCAAGATCCAGCCTCATCCACCAGAACACAGGCACTAGTCCCCTCCACCAGGAAGCATACACAACCCACTGAACCAACCGTACCCACTGGGGGCACACACCAAAAACAATGGGAACTATGAACCTGCAGCCTGAGAAAAGGACACCCCAAACACAGTAGGTTAAACAAAATGAGAAGACAGAGAAATACGCAACAAATGAAGGAGCAAGGTAAAAAAACACCCGACCTAACAAATGAAGAGGAAATAGGCAGTCTACCTGAAAAAGAATTCAGAGTAATGATAGTAAAGATGATCCAAAATCTTGAAAATAGAAAGGAGAAAATACAAGAAATGTTTAACAAGGACCTAGAAGAATTAAAGAGCAAACAAACAATGATGAACAACACAATAAATTAAGCTAAATATTCTCTAGGAAGAATCAATAGCAGAATAACTCAGGCAGAAGAATGGATAAGTGACCTGGAAGATAAAATAGTGGAAATAACTACTGCAGAGCAGAATAAAGAAAAAAGAATGAAAAGAATTGAGGACAGTCTCAGAGACCTCTGGGACAACATTAAACGCACCAACATTCGAATTATAGGGGTCCCAGAAGAAGAAAAGAAACAGAAAGGGGCTGAGAAAATATTTGAAGACATTATAGTTGAAAACTTCCCTAATATGGGAAAGGAAACAGTCAATCAAGTCCAAGAAGAGCAGAGAGTCCCATACAGGATAAACCAAAGGAGAACCATGGCAAGACACATATCAATCAAACTATCAAAAATTAAATAAAAAGAAAAAATATTAAAAGCAGCAAGGGAAAAACAACAAATAACATACAAGAGAATCCCCATAAGGTTAACAGCTGATCTTTCAGCAGAAATTCTGCAAGCCAGAAGGGAGTGGCAGGACATATTTAAAGTGATGAAAGGGAAAAACCGACAACCAAGATTACTCTACCCAGCAAGGATATCATTCAGATTCGACCGAGAAATTAAAACCTTTACAGACAAGTAAAAACTAAGAGAATTCAGCACCACCAAACTAGCTTTACAAAAATGCTAAAGGAAATTCTCTAGGCAGGAAACACAAGAGAAGGAAAAGACCTACAACAACAAACCCAAAACAATTAAGAAAATGGTAATACGAATATACATATCAATAATTACCTTAAATGTAACTGGATTAATGTTCCAACCAAAAGACACAGACAGGCTGAACAGATACAAAAACAAGACCTGTATACATGCTGTCTACAACAGATCCACTTCAGACCTAGGGACACATACAGACTGAAAGTGAGGGAATGGAAAAATATATTCCACACAAATGGAAATCAAAAGACAGCTGGAGTAGCAATTCTCATATCCGACAAAATAGACTTTAAAATAAAAACCATTACAAGAGACAAAGAAGGACACTACATAATGATCAAGGGATCAATCCAAGAAGGAAATATAACAATTGTAAATATTTATGCATCCAACATAGGAACACCTCATACATAAGGCAAACACTAATAGCCATAAAAAGGGAAATCAACAGTAACACAATCATAGTAGGGGACATTAACACCCCACTTTCACCAATGGACAGGTCAACCAAATTGAAAATAAGTAAGGAAACACAAGCTTTAAATGATACATTAAACAAGAGGGACTTAATTGATATTTATAGGACATTCCATCCAAAAACAACAGAATACACTTTCTTCTCAAGTGCTCATGGAACATTCTCCAGGACAGGTCATATCTTGGGTCACAAATCAGGCCTTGGTAAATTTAAGAAAATTGAAGTTTTAGCAAGTATCTTTTCCAACCACAACACTACAAGACTAGATGTCAATTACAGGAAAAAAAAACTGTAAAAAATACAAACACATGGAGGCTAAACAATATGCTACTAAATAACCAAGAGATCACTGAAGAGATCAAAGAGGAAATCAAAAAATACCTAGAAACAAATGACAATAAAAACACCAAGGCCCAAAACCTATGGGATGCAGCAAAAGCAGTTCCAAGAGGGAAGTTTATAGCAATACAATCCTACCTCAAGAAACAAGAAACATCTCAAATAAACAACCTAACCTTACAACTAAAGCAATTAGAGAAAGAAGGACAAAACCCCAAAGTTAGCAGAAGGAAGGAAATCATAAAGATGAGATCAGAAATAAATGAAAAAGAAATGAAATGATAGCAAAGGTCAGTAAAACTAAAAGTTGGTTCTTTGAGAAAATAAACAAAATTGATAAACCATTAGCCAGACTCATCAAGAAAAAAAGGGAGAAGACTCAAATCAATAGAATTAGAAATAAAAAAGAAGTAACAGCTGACACTGCAGAAATACCAAGGATCATGAGAGATTACAAAAGATCATGAGTAATTACTACAAGCAACTATATGCCAATAAAATGAACAACCTGGAAGAAATGGACAAATTTTTAGAAAAGCACAACCTTCTGAAACTGAAGCAGGAAGAAATAGAAAATATAAACAGGGCTTCCCTGGTGGCGCAGTGGTTGAGAGTCTGCCTGCCGATGCAGGGGACACGGGTTCGTGCCCCAGTCCGGGAAGATCCCACATGCCACGGAGTGGCTGGGCCCGTGAGCCATGGCCGCTGAGCCTGCATGTCCGGAGCCTATGCTCCACAACGGGAGAAGCCACAACAGTGAGAGGCCCGCATACCACAAAAAAAAAAAAAAAAAAAAGAAAGAAAATATAAACAGACCAATCACAAGAAATGAAATTGAAGCTGTGATTAAAAATCTTCCAACAAAAAGAGGCCAGGACCAGATGGATTCACAGGCGAATTCTATCAAATGTTTATAGAAGAGCTAATACCTATCCTTCTCAAACTCTTCCAAAATATAGCAAAGGGAGGAACACTCCAAACTCATTCATTCTACGAGGCCACCATCACCCTGATTCCAAAACCAGACAAAGATGTTACAAAAAAAGAAAACTAAAGGCAAATATCACTGATGAACATGGATGCAAAAATCCTCAACAAAATACTAGCTAACAGAATCCAGCAGCACATTAAAGGTATCATACACCATGATCAAGTGGGGTTTATCCCAAGAATGCAAGGATTCTTCAATATATGCAAATCAATGTGATACAGCATATTAACAAATTGAAGGATAAAAACCATATGATTACCTCAATAGATGCAGGAAAAGCTTTTGACAAAATTCAACACCCATTTATCATAAAAACTCTCCAGAAAGTAGGCATAGAGGGAACTTACCTCAACCTAATAAAGGCCATATATGACAAACGCACAGCCAACATCGTTCTCAATGGTGAGAAACTGAAACCATTTCTACTAAGATCAGGAACAAGACAAGGATGTCCACACTCACCACTCTTATTTAACATAGTTTTGGAAGTTTTAGCCACAGCAATCAGAGAAGAAAAAGAAATAAAAGGAATCCAAATCAGAAAAGAAGAAGTAAAACTGTCACTGTTTCCAGATGACATGATACTACCCATAGAGAATCCTAAAGATGCTATCAGAAAACTACTAGAGCTAATCAATGAATTTGGTAAAGTAGCAGGATACAAAATTAATGCACAGAAATCTCTTGCATTCCTATATACTAATGATGAAAAAACTGAAAGAGAAATTAAGGAAACATTCCCATTTACCATTGCAACAAAAAAGAGCAAAATACCTAGGAATAAACCTACCTAAGGAGACAAAAGACCTGTATGCAGAAAATTGTAAGACTCTGATGAAAGAAATTAATGATGATACAAACAGATGAAGAGACATACCATGTTCCTGGATTGGAAGAATCAGCATTGTGAAAATGACTATATTATCCAAAGCAATCTGCAGATTCAATGGAATCCCTATCAAACTACCACTGGCATTTTTCACAGAACTAGAACAAAAAATTTCACAATTTGTATGGAAACACAAAAGACCCTGAATAGCCAAAGCAATCTTGAGAAAGAAAAACAGAGCTGGAGGAATCAGGCTCCCTGACTTCAGACTATACTACAAAGACACAGTAATCAAGACAGTATGGTACTGGCACAAAAAGAGAAATATAGATCAACGGAACAGGATAGAAAGCCCAGAGATAAACCCATGCACATATGCTCACCTTATCTTTGATAAGGGAGGCAAGAATATACAATGGAGAAAAGACAGATGCTTCAATAAGTGGTGCTGGGAAAACTGGACAGCTACATGTAAAAGAATGAAATTAGAACACTTCCTAACACCATACACAAAAATAAACTCAAAATGGATTACAGACCTAAATGTAAGGCCAGACACTATCAAACTCTTAGAGGAAAACATAGGCAGAACACTCTATGACATAAATCACAGCAAGATCCTTTTTGACCCACCTCCTAGAGAAATGGAAATAAAAACAAAAATAAACAAATGGGACCTAGCAAAATTTAAAAGCTTTTGTACAGCAAAGGAAACCATAACCAAGACAAAAAGACAACCCTCAGAGTGGGGGAAAATATTTGCAAATGAAGCAACTGACAAAGGATTAATCTCCAAAATTTACAAGCAGCTCATGCAGCTCAATATCAAAAAAACAAACAACCCCATCCAAAAATGGGCAGAAGACCGAAATAGACATTTCTCCAAAGAAGATATACAGATTGCCAAGAATCACATGAAAGAATGCTGAACATCATTAATCATTAGAGAAATGCAAATCAAAACTACAATGAGATATCATCTCACAGCAGTCAGAATGGCCATCATCAAAAAATCTACAAACAATAAATGCTGGAGAGGGTATGGAGAAAAGGGAACCCTCCTGCAGTGTTGGTGGGAATGTTAATTGATACAGCCACTATGGAGAACAGTATGGAGGTTCCTTAAAAAACGAAAAATAGAACTATCATATGACCCAGCAATCCCGCTACTGGGCATATACCCTGAGAAAACCATAATTCAAAAAGAGTCATGTACCACAATGTTCACTGCAGCTCTATTTACAGTAGCCAGGACGTGGAAGCAATCTAAGTGTCCATCGACAGATGAATGGATAAAGAAGATGTGGCACATATATACAATGGAACATTACTCAGGCATAAAAAGAAATGAAATTGATTTATCTGTAGTGAGGTGGATGGACCTAAAGACTGTAATACAGAGTGAAATAAATCAGAAAGAAAAATAAATACCATATGCTAACACATATATATGGACGCTAAAAAAAAAAAAAAAAAAAAGAAATGGTTCTGAAGAACCTAGGGGCTGGACAGGAATAAAGACGCAGACGTAGAGAATGGACTTGAGGACATGGGGAGGGGAAAGGGTAAGCTGGGACAAAGTGAGAGAGTGGCACGGACATATATACACTACCAAATGTAAAATAGATAGCTAGTGGGAAGCAGCCACATAGCACAGGGAGATCAGCTCGGTGCTTTGTGATCACCTAGAGGGGTGGGATAGGGAGGGTGGGAGGGAGATGCAAGAGGGAGGGGATATGGGGATATATGTATATGTACAGCTGATTCACTTTGTTATACAGCAGCAAATAACACAACAATGTAAAGTAATTATACTCTAATTAAGATGTTAAAAAAAAGAAGAATGCATGCTAACAGAACCTGTAATAATACTGTTTTTAAAATCTATGTTAATTGGATATGTAAAAATATTTGTTAAATGTTCACTTCTTTGGTTACAGTGATGTTGGGCATTAAATATTGTTTTTTAGCTCCAAGTTCACTCCTCAGTACCCAGCTTGAAGATGCTGATTGTGGCTAGGACTCTGCAAACTGTTTCCCTTTGGCCAGCTCTTTCCTTGTTAGGTCCTGTTACTAGGGCGCATCAGAGTGAGACTGCCAAGCAGGAGACAATGACAAAGACCTTCCTCTTGTTGGTCTGTTCCATCTTCTCAGCATTGGCTCTTCTCCCTGGCAGCAGCAGTGGATTCTAATAGCAGTTGATTCTGTCTTTTTTCCATTCACTCCCAGAATGATGCATTCCACTCAGTGGTACCAGCACCAATGGGACAATGCCGTCTTCTCTGAGGTCTGGATCTCAGTTCTTTAGGGTCCTCTTACAAGCTTCCTGATTGTGAAAACACCAACCTCTTCCCTTTGTTTTCCTGCTCTCAGGGTAGTTAATACTCGCTGCAGTTGTTATTTCTATCACTTCAGGAAGTCCTATTGGACAGCACTACTCTAGTCCTTGAATTTAAAGGTGAACCTAGGGCAGTGGTTCCCAAACTTGGAAACTTCCAAAGTCAAATTCCAAAGCTCAGGCCATACCCCAGACCAATTAAATCACCGTCTCCAGGGGTGGATACAAGCATCCTCCTCCCCTTCTCCTCCTCCTGTTCTTCTTATTATTATTTGAAGCTTCTACAGGTGATTACGATGTGCAAACAGGTTTGAGATCCAGGGCTGGTTTAAACAAAATGACAGGATAATTAACATTTTATATTTTTTATAAGATTGCTATTAGGGAATAATCACCTCTCTCCCCTTCTATCAAGTTCCTACTGATGATAACAGTACGAACTACTTTTATCTTTTGAATGTTGGGCTATCTACGTTCTTTTCTGTCATGTCTAGAAAGAAAATGCATTCCTTGAATTCATTTGGTGCATTAAAGACAACTCTTCATCCTTCATGGAAAGAAAGTGCTAACAGGTATTTTGGTTTCCCAGTAGGCAGGCTGGTTTGTTTAGAATGGCTTATAAGGGGCATTTAAAGGTACTGAGACAGCTGCAGTGCTCAAAACAAGTGTGCAATTCTTTTCTGCTTTTGTAAACAGTAGAGAAAATATCACCAGCATCTGAAGCTTTTCACTGACTGCCCAGCGATCAGCTAAGGAGAAGGCAGAGCGAACCATCTGCAAAGTGGTCTGTGAACAGCCAGGGAGATGCGATAAACGTGGCAAAACACTCACTTGACGAGGGTAAAATCAAATGTACATTTTTCTTTGAATTACCTGGCAAAGGCTAATTTCTGCCAACAAAAAGGTTTGCATGCTTTGGGAACAAAAAATCAGAATGTAAGGAGCATTGATTTGATGTTTGCGCTTCACATTGCTCCAAATGAAAGAAGAATAAAGGCAAAGGGAAGGAAGGGAGATAAAAGCAAAAGGGCAAACTGTAGCCTTCTTCCATGTAAATGAGTTATTCTTCTTAATGCGTACTGTTCCTGGAAGTAATTAGCTGAATATGGAATCTGAATGAATGAAAAATGCTAAATAAAATAAGAATTGACCCCAGTCCACGGCTGTTTATTGAAGTGAAGCCAGTATGAACCCCTCTATGGCTGCAGCCTCACAAGCAAAGTCAAATTAATAACTGGTTCAGCTCAGCTAATTCAAACCAAAAATGCAGTGCTTGTCTCAATTATCCAAGTGTTTCAGGAGAGAATTATTTTTTGTGTGTTTTCCACTTCATTTGTATATATGGCTTAAGATAATGTATTCATGGTCACATCTTCTTTCTTTATATATTCTCCATAATTTTCATACAATCAGAGTAAATATTTGGGGAAACATTACCTGTCACTTATCTACACTTTATTATTTGTCACTTCTTTGCATTGAAAGGAAAACACTGCCCGTGGTGTGTTTTTGGTATTTCTTATATCATTCATACACTCAATTCATTCAAAATCATTTAGTAAACTCTTACTATGTGCTAGGCATCTGGATTGCTTTTAAGCGTAACAAATGTATAAGGTATGAATGCGGTGAGGCAATTTATCGATATAACTAACTTATGATTGTTCTCCCTATTTTTTTCTTTCCCACTTTGCAAGGAGTAGCAAGGTCCACAGCATTTCCTTGCCTTGGGGTTTTTGCTGGTCATGGGTAAAGTAGTAGATGCTTCTTTCCCAAACTGAACCAGTACCAATTCCATGGGCTATAATCCCTAAGGGTGCACAGCTATGTAGTACATGTATCAGAAAGGTCCAATTAGGAGACGGAAACCACATAGTAATTTGAACAAGGACATTTAACATAAAGAATTATTAACTGTAACAATGGAATAACTATAAAAGAGAACAGAGAACTCTAAGGCAGGAGTCGGCAAACTTTTTCTGTTAAACTGCCAGACAGTAAATATTTTAGGCTTTGCAAACTATCAGATCTCTGTTCCAACCAGTATTCAATTCTGCTGTGGCAGCATCAAAGCAGCCAGAGAGACAAAATAGATGAATGAGTGTGGCTGTGTTTTGATAAATCTTTATTTACAAAAACCAACAGCAGGTCGCAGTTGCTGACCCCTGTTCTAAAGAATACCTTAGGGCTAGGGAAGGGAACCGAAGAAAGGAAGAGCCTAGAAAGGGGGCTGGTCTCCTAAAGCAGGGATTCAGACCTCCTGCAGAAGGCGAACTTGGAGCCTATCAGATGGTGAAGTTTATTGCATTGCCCCAGCCAGAGCTGGTTCACAGTCCCTGTGCAAGCAGGAGCAGCCTCCTGGGTGGGGCGCTGGGATCCCACTTAATGGCAGGACAGTGAGAGGCCTAGAACACGTGGGGTCTGCATCAGGAGGGTTACAGTCAGCGAGGCTGAGGCTATGAGTTTGCCGGGAGGCTGTGCTTGCTGGGTGCACAGATGGGACAGCAGCAATGCACAAGGAGCAAGAGGCAAAAACACTGACAGCACAGGGGAACCAGAAGGACCAATTCCTTCCTCCAGTAATGTCCCTCCAGCGCCCCCTACTGACAAGTGTAGCATTGTACTTGCTGCGAAGCAGGAAACGAAAGGGTAGATTGAGGGCTGAGAGGTAATAAACGGATCATTGTCACAGAGCATAAGAATTTTTAATAATACCAGACAAGTCCTGCAATGGAACAGGGATGCATCTCAGGCCATAATTTCAGGTAGCCTTTCTACAGTTGTACACATTTTGGTTAATTCCCTGCTCCCCCATCCCTCCTGGGCTGGCAAGAAACTCGAACCTCATTGTAATCCAACCTCATGAGTTTATCCAATCTCTCTGAATTTGTGTCAAGCATCCAGAGACCAAAGTATTAGGAAGGGAGAAATCATCTGATCTTCCAGGTGTCTGTCCATATAGGTTTCCAGGGGAAATGTCCAGTATCTCTATCTGCTAAGACATTCAGCTCTGGTGGTAACTGCTTGATACTATCTTTGCCAAACCTCCGCTGCAGCCAGGACTGGTTCCACATTTTGTTACAAATTTGAAGTTTTGGATCTATGCTTTAAATAAATGTAAGCAAAGAATGTAAGCAAAGAATCTATGCTTTAAATAAATGTAAGCAAAGAATGAGATTCCTTTGCATAAATATACCTATTTTCATAGATATTTTTTAAAGTAAACACATGTTTCAGTAGGCTGTGCACTCGGGGAAAATGGCAAGGCGAAATCTCATTCTGGAATCATTAGGGTGTTGCATTACCTGCTTCCAGGCCCAAAGTATGGCCTCTGCATGCCTTCCCTTTCCCCCTCTTCCACGGCCACGGCACTCCCCCCACAGCACACAACCAATAGGAGTACTGCCCTAACAGCTGCAGCAACATGCACGACTTTTCCTCTCCATTTAGCCCTCTATTCACAGTGCCAGACTAGGCAAACTATGCTCCCCCTAGGAAAAAATCCATATTGAGCATCAGACCAGAACCCCTGGAAACAAAGATCCAAGTTACCTGTTCATGGGAGAGCGGTAGCAAGCACTACATGAGGGCATGCTTTCTATGTGCCAGGCACTGTCCTAAGGGCTTTACATACACTAATTCATTTAATCCTCACAGCATCCCTATGAGGAAGATACAGTTACTATCCTTATGTAACAGATGAGCTAACTGAGGTACAGAGAGGTTAGGCAACTCGCCCACAGTATGTGGCAGAGATGCATGGAACTGAAGCATCTAGGCTTTAATAATCTTCAGAGACGATTCTTTTTTTCAGCTTTATCAGGGTATAATTGGCAGATAAAACTGTATATATTTAAAGTGCACAGTGCTTCACAGATGATTCTGATATTCAAATAGGAATGGAAGCCAATTAAAAAAAATATGTTTGGGCTTCCCTGGTGGCGCAGTGGTTGAGAGTCCGCCTGCCGATGCAGGGGACACCGGTTCGTGCCCTGGTCCGGGAGGATCCCACGTGCCGCGGAGCGGCTGGGCCCATGAGCCATGGCCGCTGAGCCTGTGCGTCCGGAGCCTGTGCTCCGCAACGGGAGAGGCCACAACAGTGAGAGGCCCGCGTACCGCAAAAAAAAAAAAAAAAAAAATGTTTGAGCTATACATTTAATTTTATTACATGAACTTCTATTCCGTTCTAACAATATTATAGATTTAATTGATTTTTTTAGTTCTACGAAATCACACAGATGGAAAAAAAAAGGCCCATTTGAGATTTCACAGAAATCTTACCTTTAGTAACCATTTTGCTTCTAGGTTAAAAATAATGACTGTGATGGGTTTCTTCTTACTTCTTATGTTTGGTATCCCCTTAGGTCCCCATGCTATTCCATGGAGTTGCCTGAAGCAGAATATCTGGGAGGAGTTAGGACTAAAGTTGCTGTGGGCATTCTTGCAGCCAATGCCAATCAACAGCACCATTCCAGGTGCCATAACAGGTGTCCTAGGATGCTGTACCAAATATATATGTATATATGGAGAAGATTATAATTTATCCCCCAAGAGTAAAGTTCCTAGTTTCTGCAATTTCCGACTAACTCCAAAAAATGAGCAATAATTGTGTCACTGTTAATCAGTGGTTAATTTTTTTTTTTTTTTTTTTTTTGCGGTACGCGGTCACTGTTATTGTGTCACTGTTGTGGCCTCTCCCGTTGCGGAGCACAGGCTCCGGACGCGCAGGCTCAGTGGCCATGGCTCACGGGCCCAGCCTCTCCGCGGCATGTGGGATCTTCCCGGACCGGGGCACGAACCCGTGTCCCCTGCAACGGCAGGCGGACTCTCAACCACTGCGCCACCAGGGAAGCCCCAGTGGTTAATTTTTTAAAACATTAACTCAACACCATATTGCTTCAGATGTTAATGATGATTTTCTTTCTACTTCTAAACCAAATCGTTACAAATAATATGTAACTAGTAGAGCTTCTAATAGTTCACAATGCCCAGTTAAAGATGTTATGAGTTTAAGAAATACTATAGATGCTTCGGAAGGAAATTTGGAATAGTTTTACTTTCCAAAGACGTATTTTTTCTCTAACAGAGGTATTCAGGGCAAAATAATCACAGACTGATTTTTTAAATGTGCATATTTTATCCTCAATTTTTTATCAGACCGCATCTGCATACAACCTCAAATCAAGCCACAAGCAAGTCTAACATGGTCACATCTTTGTGTCTGCTACTTAAGATACACAGCCCAGAAGGGGACAAATATAAAATTGAAACTGTGATCAAACAGCATAACTAACAACGTTGATATGCCCCAACCAGTAAACCATCCATAAATTAGTAAATGGTCAAAAAATCCTGTTTTTATGGGAACTGTAACAAATGAAATAGATCATTGTGACCTGTTCATCAAAGTGACATCAGCAACGTGATGGAATAGGAGGTCCCTCACTCACATCCCTACTCAGCAGCAAGAATTTGGCAACCATCCACAGACAAAAGTGCCTTTGTGGATGTATGGGATCCAAGCAGGAGACTGTGAAACTCTGGTGGAGCCCAAGACTAAGGAGGGCCATTTTGAGAATGCAGGTCCGTGCCCAGGTGGTAGGCTCAACGGTGGTCCTGTCCTGGCTACAGACCCCTCTGGACTCACAATCCACCAAGGCACCTGGGAAGAGTCACATCCACCTGTGCCTACCGACCTCGGCCCGAGATGTGGACCCTGAAGTGGTACCTGACCCCGCTCCAGTTCCTCTTAACTGCCGGTTGTAACTGCCCAGGAACCCAGACGGAGACATGCCCATCCGTGCCCCTGAGGCAAGTTCATTGACTTTGCTCTAACTGGATCTTGGAGCAACTCCATAACCCAACTCCACCCCTCAAAGCCATGGTCCAGAAGCAGTCCTGCCACCCAGGGACCTGCAGGGAGACGTGCTCATCTGTACCCCTGAGGCAGGCCTACCAGCATTGGTCTGACTGCGGATCCTGAAGTGGCCCCGTGACACAGTACAAGCCCCGCTCAGCTGCAGCCCTGGGGGCAGTCCAGTCTGCCCAGGAATCGGGTGGGAGACTCACAGGTCTGTGCCTCTGAAGGCAGGCCTACTGACCACCATCAGCTGCAGATTCTGAAGTAGCCCTGTGGTTCTGTTCTAGCCCTTCTCAGCTGTAGTCCGCGGCCAATCTTGCCCAACCAAGGACCTGCCCAGTGAACTGCCAGAAGCCCTCCTGCAGACCCACAGCGAGGCACACTCATCCCTGCAGCACGCCTGGATGCACACAGATGCCTCAAATTTAATTTCTTCCAAAATTTTAGCTTCCTAGAATCTTTAATCCTCCACCAAGTCTCCCGACGAGAAGCCCAGATAGGCTCATTCACCTGTCTTTCTCATCGCCTTCCTATCCAGATGGGCACCAAATCTAAGTTATGGCTCAGAAATGACTCTTAAAGAATGTATTCTTTTTTGACCTCTGCTGCCACTGCTTTTCGATTCAAACCTGTACCACGTCTCCCCAGAACTGTTGCAATCGTCTCCTGATTTTTTTCCTCTTACATTTCCCATGTTGCTTCCAGAGAAATCTTTATTTAATTCTGTTTTTTTTGAATTTAGAAAATAAAGCTGATTACTTCACTCTCAAATTGTTTTTAAGTTTTTGGTTTCTACCCCAAAACTCTTGTTTCCATTTGTTATTGAAGAAAGATTCCAACTTTTTGGTTTGGCAAAGCTCTTCACAATTTAGCCCACCGGACCTTTCAAACCATCTCTTCCTTTTACCCTTGGAAATACATTGCTAAATTTTCAGATTTTAGCCACCATAAACCAAGAAATTTTAAAGGGGAATTTATTATGACAATGTGAGATAGGATGAATTAAGGAAAAATTACTGGGTTAAAAGAAAAAAGCCTTCAGCCTGGTCCCAGTTTCACTATTAATTAACTATGATCTTGTGTAAAACTTTTAGCTTAATTCCTAAAATGATGGAGAAAAGGGAATTGGATTATTTAGGTTCTAAGATTTCTTTGTAAGTTTTATGACTAAACAGATACCTACGTTGCTTATGTGCAATCGTCCCTTGGGCTTTTATATTCTTCTTCTTTTTCTTTAATTAATATTTACTCTAAAATCAACTTACACCTAAATGTAAACATAAAATATAAAATAGTGCACAAAGGCAATACTCAGTAAGGTCATTCAACTAAAAATGGAAATTGTAAGTACACGATGTTTACAAAATCACATGTCATACTTAGTGAAAATGGTACTAATGTTCTTCAAGTTACAAAAAACTTGACATGGTTTATTCATTCATTCATTTATTCATAATATATTTACTAAGCAGTTGATTATTATGTTACAGGAACTATTCTAAGTGCTATATATGGTGGTACAACAGACATGGTTCCTGCCACTGTGGCATTTATAACCTAACTGTGGTGACAATTAATAGAAATTATTTAAATATTGAAGTACAAACTTTGACAAAAGTTATAAAGAATCAAAGAGAGCTCTGAGAGAAATTTACAGGGTGAGGCTGAGGGGTTAGTTCAGATCAGTTGGAGCGTAGACATAATAAATTACCATATGGAACCACCTTGCCACTGAGAACACCTTGTAAGAGGTAGTTCTTTGCTGGTGGTCCAGGTGCTCTCCAGGGACATGACTTTAGGTGGTTTACAGAATGCAAAGGAGAGACAGGCAGCTGAATGCTGCCTTGTCAATATCCCCTACCTACACAGTCCTCGACATTATACTTATGGTTTCCCTGACAGTAGATACCCTTCCACCACCTCCTGCCAAATCATCAGCCTTGGTTATCCTGAGGCTTCAACTGCTCAGCCATTCTGCTTCTCTTCAGAAACACTGCAGACCTCTGATCTAGAGTACTATATTCTAGACAAGGGCCACTCAGCTCTTTCTGTTGGGATTCCAGTCATATCAAAAGACAAATATCACTGACTTTTTAGATTCTGAAAAGAATAGAAGGCGGAGTCAGATCTTCAAGATGGCTATGATATCTAATAGATTAAGAAAAGAAGATAAATGAAAACACATTTTTGAAACTGTGCAGTGCTGTATAACTGTTTGTCTTGTTTTTTCTCCTTCTCAAGTAATCTCAATAATCTCCTTCCTTCCTTCCTTCTCTTTCTTGCTCTCCCTCCATCTCTCTCATCTCCCTTCCTTCCCTTCCTCCTTCCTTCCTCTCCTTTTCCCCTCTATCTCTCTATCTCCCTTCCTTCTTTCATTCTTTCCTCCTTCAAGACTTTTTTTTACGTTTCTACAATGTATCAGGTACTTTGCTAGTAAGTGAAGCACAAAGACAAATAAAAATGGTGAAAAGCATGGAATCTAGAATCAAACTACGTCCAAAACATATTGATCCATGCTAAGTGTTTAGCACAGTTCCCAGTACACTGTCAGTGCTCAAAAACATTCAGAGTTTACAACAGTGGAATAAAAGTTGAAGTAATTAGCTTTACTTAGGAATATTGTGGACTTTGTCACAGAAAAGAGGTCCTTGGGATGGGTTTTGAGAGATAAAGAGGAGGAGCAATAACCTGGAAGTAGTGATATTGTGTTCCTGGATTAATAAATTGCATACATTTATTGAGCAATACTGTGTGGGGACCAGGCTGAGCACTGAAGATATAAAAATGAATACGAAGTTATTAAGGAAGTCTCAATAATGTTTTATGTACTATAATGACATAATTATAATGCTGATAGGTGTGTGTGTGTGGTATATTTATATACTTATCTTTTAGATCTACATACTATCTAGACGGGTGGGATGTGCTTCAATATAACCTAGACTTTGAGGTGGCTGCGTGGGTATGAGTGTGTATAGCAGAAACAAGATTGAACATGACTCGATAAGCTGGGTAATTGGTACGTGGGAGTCCTCCAAACTAATTTTCTGTGCTTTATGTATGTTTTAAACTTTCCTCAATAATAACATTTTTTTTTCTCCTTGGGAGATTTTGTGTATTTTTTCTTCCAGTTTTATTGAGATCTAATTGACAGCACTGTATGTGTTTAAAGTGCATGACATGATGATTTGACTTCCATACCTCATGAAATGATACCACAGTAAGTTCAGTGAACATCCATCATCTCACATAGATACAAAATGAAAGAAAAAGAAAAAATATATTCTCCTTGTGATGAGAGCTCTCAGGATTACTCTCTTAACAACTTTCATGTATAACCTACAGCAGTGTTCATTATATTGATCTTGTTGTCCCTTACATCCCTAGTACTTATTTGTCTTACAACTGGAAGTTTGTACCTTTTGACTGCCTTCAATAATTTTTATAAAGTGAATATGGGACAGTCAGTACCCCCTTTACAGTCAAGCAGGCAACACAGACACTGGATACCAATACCTGCCTTGCAATGTTATGTTTGCATAAGACCATTCTTAACTACATTGCGGATGAGAACCCCACAATTAATAAAGGATGTTGAGGTTTGCATGACTCTGTATATGAACGCTTTTCTTATTCATCACACTAGCAGTTCCCTTGATAGAGAGCTTGGTATGCTTCCTTTTTTAGTGTGAAAGAAATGGGAGAAGCAGGTGGAGAGCTTGTAATAAAACACTAGGCGCTTGCCTCATTCTGGTAATTATATAGCACTTCCACTGAAGCTTCTGGAATTCTAAAGTTCTTTCAAGAGATACATAATCTATCACTTTTCTGTAGAGGGATTCGAAATTAGAGACGCAAAAGTGAATTAGTCATTATGTTGCTGCTACATAATGAAGTAGCTGATGTGCTATAACCTCACCATTGCTTTCTCATAGCCTTTACCTGCCTCCTGAATGTCTGCACTTAATACCTCTCTCCAGATGTCTTCATCTGCTTTTAATTCCTGCTTGAATCTACTTTTCTCTTTTGCTCAGA
Organism: Orcinus orca; assembly: GCF_937001465.1. Lineage (NCBI taxonomy): Eukaryota > Metazoa > Chordata > Mammalia > Artiodactyla > Delphinidae > Orcinus > Orcinus orca. The sequence goes on along the minus strand of NC_064569.1, from coordinate 46,918,678 downwards.
TTCCTAAGTTCTCTAGGCTCATTCATGTAGTTTCTCTATTCCTAGAGTTGCTTGCCAAGACACCACATTTAATATCATTAAAATTTTCATTGCATTGTTACTATCTTTCTTTTCCAGACCATTAAATAGAGGCAAATGTGTTGGAGGGAACCATAAATAGTATTCCATTAATTAATCAACTAAAATATAAACTTTTTGAAAAGGCATAGATATCTCTCTAGCTGATGATATAACCATTTATCTGATTTTATTCATGTATTTACTTTTTATATCCCATCTCTCTTCAAAAGAGATATGAGTTAGGGTATATTAACCATATAGTTTATTAAAATACATAAAAAGACAGAATCAAGGTGATTAAAAGAAGAAGCAGTAAATATTAACAGGGGACAATTCAGTTGCTTTGATGATTAAGCATAAAATTTGAGTACCCTAAAGTTGCACACTGATGTTTCACAATCTTCTTTTCTTATCACTAGTTAACAAAAGAACATTAATTTTTATATGTGAAAAGATTGAGATTTTTTACCTTTGCAGTTTACTATACTGGTATCCTAATTGAAATTAAACGCTGATGCCAATTTAATTGTTGTATACTGAAATAGTTACATAAAAAAATTCTGTCTCTTTATTTTGCACTATTAAATTCAATTGAGATAAAACATATATTGAGTAGCTTCTAGGTTCTAGACTGAAAATGATAAAAGAGGAAATTGTATGGTAATATTTGCTTTATAAATTCTATTCAATAAATAGAATTGCATTCTATTTATAAAATACAATCAATATGATGAATTTATAATAAAAAGATATATAAAATATTTATGGGAACCAAGATTAAAGGAGATATTCATTGTTCCCTGTGCATGTAATTATGAGGAAGGCAAGCAAGGGCCATTTTGGATACCCCTGCCCCAGCAGATGAAGCAAGGCCCCAGACAGGGGGGCCAGGGGAGACATACATCCATCTCTCACTGAGAGTCCAGTCATCAAGCAGCAGAGACAATCCTGCCCCCATGCCCTGTACAAATCCCTGACTCACCAAAACTGCAATAGAATAGTTGCTGTTTTAACCACTAAGTTATTTTATTCTAGGCGAGGGAGGGAGAATTGTTATGCAACAATGGATAACCAAGACACTGAACTAAATTCAGGTCACCATTCTTTCTGCCTAGATTTCTGTAAGATCTTCCCAAACACTCTCCCTGCCCTTTGTCGGTTTCCGTTCTACTCTCTGCAGGACACAGGAATCTTTCCAAACGTCTCTCCGGTTACATAACTTCCTTGGTTAGCAGCCTTCAGGGGGTCCCCACTGCTTTCAAAATGAACTCGAAATCTCTTCCCACGACTCTGAATCTTTTCAAGGGTTGTTCACTGTATCACCTTGCTCACGTCTCTATCCTCATCTCTGTGTCCTCCCTCAGTTGTAATTCCACATGGCCACATGGCTCACGTCTCTATCCTCATCTCTGTGTCCTCCCTCAGTTGTCCGTCCGTTCTGCCAAACGTGCCACACACTCCCAACCTGTAAACACTCTCTTGCCTCTGCCTGTAATGTTCTTCTCCACTCACCTCAGATTCCCCATGTTCCCTTTAATCTGGTTAACTCCTACTTACTTTTCAGATTTCAGTTTAAATATCTTTTTCCAGATACTGCTTCCCCAGAGGTAACACCTGTAATACCCTATGTTGTGAACATCCCTAAAATCCTCAGGCACCATGGATGCTCCTGAAATACCATCACCAATGAATTTAATCTTCAATTTGTCCCCATCCCATGGGTGAGACTAAATTCTGCTAGTGGCTAACACCCATAAGAGAAAGCATGCTCCAACCATTATGTCAACTTCTGCCGTAATCTTGGTAAAAACCTCATAGAAGTCTAAAGAACCTGATTTCCAACCACGATTAAGAGTTCATCTACTATTTGGGGAAGATACTACTCAAAAATATTCAAGTTCATGTAGCAATCCTATAGGATGTATTATGCACTAGGAATTAGGGGTAAGAGATGATTCTGAGTTGTCATGCAGAAAAGATGTCAAAATCTGTGTCAGATAAGAAATTTTGGATACTTAGATAGCCATTCCATTCAAAGCTACCAATGCCACCTCTTTATGTGAAGATGGTAGCTCATAATTTCTCCTCAAACCTACAACTGCACATCACTGAGGAGGAAGAAATGGAGGCAGTGAGAACCTGCGATGGGAAAGGGTGATGACTGAAGCAGAGGGTATGGCAGATCACATGACTTTTAGCAGTCCTATGTACCTGACCCGGATAAAGGCACCAGGTCCAGTCTGGCCTAAAGCAACCTTAGGAAAAGACAGGGACAGAATCAGGGAGAATCTCTGAGAAACGGCACCAGGTCATGATTTGTTTGGCTGGATATCTTTCTTGTAGGGCTCCTACTGACAGAATCTCCATCTGCAACCCACCCCACTAAAAGGCCTAACTACTTTGATCTTGAGAGGTTAATTCTATACTTTTGTGATTATACTAAGACCTCAATGAATAAAACTACACAGTTGTCATGGTTAGTCTTTATTTTTCTTAGTCTTAAGGCAAAGCTTATTTACATTTAGGTCTTTCTCTGGCTCTCCAAATGTTTCTCTTTCGCCCATCATTTAGTCTTGTTCTCCTCTCCCCACCACTGACGTTCCCTCCTGGACTATGTTCCCAATCTCTCTTTAACCATTTTTCCCCAGATAACATTCTCAGCTTTGACAACTTTCCATGAAGTCCTGGGGCTCTCGAGGGAGTCTTGGACTCCACCCTGGAAGGGACTGCTTTAGGGATGTGGCCTCATGGTCTCTTGTTGTATTGCATTTTGAAACAAGATTACTTGCTGTGACACAGTGTGAGGCAAAAGAAGAAAATGCATCATAAAGAATAAGGCTATTGGGAAACTTGCTATGCCAGTATCAATGAGGAGTAACCAATGAGAACAAATTTCTACACATTGCATTCAACTGTTTCAGAATTTCTGAAAAACAAATTTATTTTTCTTATTACTGTATTTCTTTGCAGTTGATGGGGCCTCAGCAGGGAGAGAAACTGTATACATAAACATCTCTCTGCAATCATGTAGCAATCTGAATCATAAAATAATGTCATGCATTCTATTCTATTGTGTCATAGCAATCAACAGTAGCTAAATTTTCTTTGAACTTGCAAAAATATCAACTGATATATTGAGAAGTTGGACCAGAATAGTTTTAAATGATGGTAGAAATTAACTTTCCAGTTGCTTTCTCAAAAGAAATAGTTACATTTAATACATTTTCATGGATCCCTACTTTTCTATTACATGCACATTCAGTAACACTAAGTATTGCTCATCTACCATAAGTAAATATTATATCAAATACTTTGAAGATTCCAGACACGTTAGACATGATCCCTACTTCAATGCCCTTAGTTCTTGATAAATTAGCCTATAAAAGACATTCTCAGGAAAGAAAAAGAGAAAACTATAAGATTAATGTTAAAGGATAATCAAAGATTACATGTCTGATGTGCTTGTCTGCAATTATACACAGAAGATAATTTGAGATTCATACCTCTAAAATTAAATGAATTAAATAACTATCATTTCTGCCATTCTACAAATATTTGTTGATTGCTTCCCATATACTTGGTACAGAGTAAATATCAAGAAAAAGAGAAACAACAGCTAAGTTGGAGATTAACAGGTGGCGCCATGGGGAAGTCTCCCTGAGAAGACATTTACATGAGACCTCGCAGGTGAGGAGGGGCTGTTAGGGAGATGGGAGAGAGGAAAAGAAAGACCAGTGTAGTTTGGAGAGGGCATCAGGGGAGACTAATACAGAATTTCCTCAATGCCAAGTTGCTTTTGGTCCCTAACATGCACCACGTGTTCTCACCTTAACGCCTGAAATTTTCCCTTCCTTTTGCATATCTTTTATGCATCTTTTTATTGTACGTTCAGATGCCCCTTCCTCCAAGAAGACCTCTCCACTTCTCTCAGGCTGAGTTTCAGTGCCACTCCTTGCTCCCTGTGAGTATCTCTGTAATGCCACATGGCCTATAAGACTGTCTCCTCTAATTAACTATGAGTGACGTAAGAATGGGAGCAGTGTTTGGAGTGGATTTGTATCCCAGGGGCCCAGCACAGCTCAATGACTGCAGCAGAAAATCGAGTTGATCCCCAATATCTATCTTTAATTCATTCACCAGTTCTATGCTAGACAGCCTCCCCTTTTTCCTTACGAATCGAATCCTGTTTTGTTCTGAACAGCAATTCCCGCCTTAAACTTTTCATGTTAAATTGACAAAAAACACTGAACTGATTTCCCAGTCCCTCTTGTAGCTAGATGACAGCATTCTGACTACAACATTAACAGAAGATTGCTAGGAATTTGAGAGAAGTTTTGCTTTCCTGATATTTGTGACACCTTTTCTTCTTCTTTTTTTTTAACATCTTTATTAGAGTATAATTGCTTTACAAAGGTGTGTTAGTTTCTGCTTTATAACAAAGTGAATCAGTTATACATATACATATATCCCCATATCTCTTCCCTCTTGTGTCTCCCTCCCTCCCACCCTCCCTATCCCACCCCTCTAGGTGGTCACAAAGCACTGAGCTGAGCTCCCTGTGCTATATGGCTGCTTCCCACTAGCTATCTATTTTACATTTGGTAGTGTATGTATGTCCTTGCCACTCTCTCACTTCGTCCCAGCTTACCTACCCCTTCCCCATATCCTCAAGTCCATTCTCTAGTAGGTCTGTGTCTTTATTCCTGTCTTCTCCCTAGGTTCTTCATGACCATTTTTTTTTCTTTCTTGTTAGATTCCATATAAATGTGTTACCATACGGTATTTGTTTTTCTCTTTCTGACTTACTTCACTCTGTATGACAGACTCTAGGTCCATCCACCTCACTACAGATAACTCAATTTTGTTTCTTTTTATGCCTGAGTAATGTTCCATTGTATATATCTGCCACATCTTCTTTATCCATTCATCTGTTGATGGACACTTAGGTTGCTCCCATATCCTGGCTATTGTAAATAGAGCTTCAATGAATATTTTGGTACATGACTCTTTTTGAATTATGGTTTGCTCAGGGTATATGCCCAGTAGTGGGATTACTGGGTCATATCGTAGTTCTATTTTTAGTTTTTTAAGGAACATCCATACTGTTCTCCATAGTGGCTGTATCAATTAACATTCCCACCAACCTGCAAGAGGGTTCCCTTTTCTCCATACCCTCTCCAGCATTTATTGTTTGTAGATTTTTTGATGATGGCCATTCTGACTGCTGTGAGATGATACCTCATTGTAGTTCTGATTTACATTTCTCTAATGATTAATGATGTTCAGCATCCTTTCATGTGATTCTTGGCAATCTGTATATCTTCTTTGGAGAAATGTCCATTTAGGTCTTCGGCCCAGTTTTGGATTGGGTGGTTTGTTTTTTTGATATTGAGCTGCATGAGCTGCTTGTAAATTTTGGAGATTAATCCTTTGTCAGTTGCTTCATTTGCAAATATTTTCTCCTATTCTGAGGGTTGTCTTTTGGTCTTGGTTATGGTTTCCTTTGCTGTGCAAAAGCTTTGAAGTTTCATTAGGTCCCATTTGTTTATTTTTGTTTTTATTTCCATTTCTCTAGGAGGTGGGTCAAAAAGGATCTTGCTGTGATTTATGTCATAGAGTGTTCTGCCTATGTTTTCCTCTAAGAGTTTGATAGTGTCTGGCCTTACATTAAGGACTTTAATCCATTTTGAGTTTACTTTTGTGTATGGTGTCAGTGAGTGTTCTAATTTCATACTTTTACATGTAGCTGTCCAGTTTTCCCAGCACCACTTATTGAAGAGGCTGTATTTTCTCCACTGTATATCCTTGCCTCCCTTATCAAAGATAAGGTGACCATATGTGCATGAGTTTATCTCTGGGCTTTCTATCCTGTTCCATTGATCTGTATTTCTGTTTTTGCGCCAGTACCGTACTGTCTTCAGTACTGTGGCTTTGTAGTATAGTCTGAAGTCAGGGAGCCTATTCCCCCAGCTCTGTTTTTCTTTCTCAAGATTGCTTTGGCTATTCAGGGTCTTTTGTGTTTCCACACAAATTGTGAAATTTTTTGTTCTGCTTCCGTGAAAAATGACAGTGGTAGTTTGATAGGGATTGCATTGAATCTGTAGATTGCTTTGGGTAGTAGAGTCATTTTCACAATGTTGATTATTCCAATCCAAGAACATGGTATATCTCTCCATCTATCTGTATCATCTTTAATTTCTTTCAACAGTGTCTTATAATTTTCTGCATACAGGTCTTTTGTCTCCTTAGGTACGTTTATTCCTAGATATTTTATTCTTTTTGTTGCAATGGTAAATGCAAGTGTTTTCTTAATTTCACTTTCAGATTTTTCATCATTAGTGTACAGGAATGCAAGAGATTTCTGTGCATTAATTTTTTATCCTGCTACTTTACCAAATTCATTGATTAGCTCTACTAGTTTTCTGGTAGCATCTTTAGGATTCTCTATGTATAGTATCATGTCATCTGCAAACAGTGACAGCTTTACTTCTTCTTTTCTGATTTCAATACCTTTTATTTCTTTTTCTTCTCTGATTGCTGTGGCTAAAACTTCCAAAACTATGTTGAATAATAGTGGTGAGACTGGGCAACCTTGTCTTGTTCCTGATCTTAGTGGAAATGCTTTCAGTTTGTCACCATTGAGGATGATGTTGGTTATGGGTTTGTCATATCTGGCCTGTATTATGTTGAGGAAAGTTCCCTCTATGCCTACTTTCTGCAGGGTTTTTTATCATAAATGGGTGTTGAATTTTGTAGAAAGCTTTCTCTGCATCTATTAAGATGATCATATGGTTTTTCTCTTTCAATTTGTTAATATCGTGTATCACATTGATTAATTTGCATATATTGAAGAATCCTTGCATTCCTCGGATAAGCCCCACTTGATCATGGTGTATGATTCTTTTAATGTGCTGTTGGATTCTGTTTTCTAATATTTTGTTGAGCATTTTTGCATCTATGTTCATCAGTGATATTGGCCTATAGTTTTCTTTCTTTGTGACATCTTTGTCTGGTTTTGGTATCAGGGTGATGGTGACCTCATAGAATGAGTTTGGGAGTGTTCCTCCCTCTGCTATATTTTGGAAGAGTTTGAGAAGGATAGGTGTTAGTTCTTCTCTAAATGTTTGATAGAATTTGCCTGCGAAGCCATCTGATCCTGGGCTTTTGTTTGCTGGAAGATTTTTAATCACCAAGTCAATTTCAGTCCTTGTGATTGATCTGTTCATATTTTCTATTTCTTCCTGGTTCAGTCTCGGCAGGTTGTGCATTTCTAAGAATTTGTCCATTTCTTCCAGGTTGTCCATTTTATTGGCATATAGTTGCTTGTAGTAATCTCTCAGGATCCTTTGTATTTCTGCAGTGTCAGTTGTTACTTCTCCTTTTTCATCTCTAATTCTATAGATATGAGTCTTCTCCCTTTTTTTCTTGATGAGTCTGGCTAATGGTTTATCAATTTTGCTTACCTTCTCAAAGAACCAGCTTTTAGTTTTATTGATCTTTGCTATAGTTTCCTTCATTTCTTTTTCATTTATTTCTGATCTGATCTTTTTGATTTCTTTCCTTCTGCTAACTGGGGTTTTTTTGTTCTTCTTTCTCTAATTGCTTTAGGTGTAAGGTTAGGTTGTTTGTTTGACATGTTTCTTGCTTCTTACGGTAGGATTGTATCACTATAAACTTCCCTCTTAGAACTGCTTTTGCTGCATCCCATAGGTTTTGGCTTGTTGTGTTTTCATTGTCATTTTTTTCTAGGTATTTTTAAATTTCCTCTTTGATTTCTTCAGTGATCTCTTGGTTTTTAAGTAGTGTATTGTTTAGCCTCCATGTGTTTGTATTTTTTACAAATTTTTTTCTGTAATTGATATCTACTCTCATAGCATTGTGGTCAGAAAAGATACTTGATACGATTTCAATTTCTTAAATTTACCAAGGCTTGATTTGTGACCCAAGATATGATCTATCTTGGAGAATGTTCCATGAGCACTTGAGAAGAATGTGTATTCTGTTGTTTTTGGATGGAATGTCCTATAAATATCAATTAAGTCCATCTTGTTTAATTTCTCATTTAAAGCTTGTGTTTCCTTATTTATTTTCATTTTGGATAATTTGTCCATTGGTGAAAGTGGGGTGTTAAAGTCCCCTACTATGATTGTGTTACCGTCGATTTACCCTTTTATGGCCGTTAGTATTTGCCTTATGTATTGACATGATCCTATGTTGGGTGCCTAAATATTTACAATTGTCATATATTCTTCTTGGATTGATCCCTTGATGATTATGTAGTGTCCTTCTTTGTCTCTTGTAATAGTCTTTATTTTAAAGTCTATTTTATCTGATATGAGTATAGCTACTCCAGCTTTCTTTTGATTTCTATTTGCATGGAATATCTTTTTGAATCCCCTCACTTTCAGTCTGTATGTGTCCCTAGGCCTGAAGTGAGTCTCTTGTAGACAGCATATATACAAATCTTGTTTTTGTATCCATTCAGCCAGTCTATGCCTTTTAGTGGGAGCATTTAATCCATTTACATTTAAGGTAATTATCAATATGTATGTTCCTATTACCATTTTCTTAATTGTTTTGGGTTTGTTATTGTAGGTCTTTTCCTTCTCTTGTGTTTCCTGCCTAGAGAAGTTCCTTTAGCATTTGTTGTAAAGCTGGTTTGGTGGTGCTAAATTCTCTTACTTTTTGCTTGTCTGTAAAGGTTTTAATTTCTCTGTCAAATCTGAATGAGATCCTTGCTGGGTAGAGTGTTCTTGGTTGTAGGTTTTTGTCCTTCATCACTTTAAATATGTCCTGCCACTCCCTTCTTGCTTGCAGAGTTTCTGCAGAAAGATCAGCTGTTAACCTTATGGGGATTCCCTTGTGTGTCATTTTTTGTTTTTCCCTTGCTGCTTTTAATATTTTTTCTTTGTATTTAATTTTTGATTGATTGGTATGTGTCTTGGCATGGTTCTCCTTGGATTTATTCTGTATAGGACTCTGTGCTTCTTGGACTTGATTAACTATTTCCTTTCCCATATTAGGGAAGTTTTCAACTATAATCTCTTCAAATATTTTCTCAGTCCTTTCTCTTTCTCTTCTTCTTCTGGGACCCCTATAATTCGAATGTTGTTAGTGCATTTAATGATGTCCCTGAGGTCTCTTGAGTCCTCAATTCTTTTCATTCCTTTTTCTTTATTCTGCTCTGCAGTAGTTATTTCCACTATTTTATCTTCCAGGTCACTTATCCGTTCTTCTGCCTCATTTATTCTGCTATCAATTCCTTCTAGAGAATTTTTAATTTCATTTATTGTGCTGTTCATCACTGTTTGTTTGTTCTTTAGTTCTTCTAGGTCCTTGTTAAATATTTCTTGTATTTTCTCCATTCTATTTCCAAGATTTTGTATCATCTTTACCATCATTATTCTGAATTCTTTTTCAGGTAGACTGCCTATTTCCTCTTCATTTGTTAGGTCTGGTGGGTTCTTGCCTTGTTCCTTCATCTGCTGTGTGTTTCTCTGTCTTCTCATCTTGCTTAACTTACTGTGTTTGGGGTCTCCTTTTCACAGGCTGCAGGTTTGTAGTTCCCGTTGTTTTTGGTGTCTGTCCCCAGTGGGTAAGGTTGGTTCAGTGGGTTGTGTAGGCTTCCTGTTGGAGGGGACTAGTGCCTGTGTTCTGGTGGATGAGGTTTTATCTTGTCTTTCTGGTGGGCAGTTCCTCATCTGGTGGTGTATTTTGGGGTGTCTGTGACCTTATTATGATTTTAGACAGCCTCTCTGCCAATGGATGGGGTTGTGTTCCTGTCTTGCTAGTTGTTTGGCATAGGGTGTTCAGCACTGTAGCCTGCTGGTCATTGAGTGGAGCTGGGTCTTGGCGTTGAGATGGAGATCTCTGGGAGATATTCTCCATTTGATATTATGTAGAGCTGGGAGGTCTCTTGTGGACCAGTGTCCTGAACTTGGCTCTCTCACCTCTGAGGCACAGCCCTGACGCCTGGCTGGAGCACCAAGAGCCTGTCATCCACACGGCTGGCACAAGGTAGCCATCCCTGGTTTCACATCAACACCATCTCAGGCACAAACCTCCTTGTTTTTCCATTTTGTCTTTAAGTTACTTGTTGAAACAACTGGCCCGCGGTCCCCAGGACTGTCACAGATTCGGCTGCTGGGGCCTCTCCAGAGCCGGCAGCTTCAGTGAGGCCGCCCTCCCCTTGGGCTCCGGGGCAGTTCAGTGACAGTGGAGGGAAGAGACCCTGAGCCAGGAGTTCCAGCTCTGTGGAAACGCGGGCTCCATTCTTACCTTTTCTTCTTTATGACTTCCTTCTTTTATCCTAGAATAATCCATGAGGCTAAATTATAAGAGGGAGAGCCATACACTCAGGACGAAGGAGGAGAAATCCAGGAGTCTGAGCCCTTGATTATTTCCTAGATCAGCCACAGAAGCCTGATCTTTTTCACATGAGAAAAATAAACCCCAGCATTTATAGTTGGGCTTCTGTTATATGCATCTGAATGCAACCTTTCCTGATAAACTGTCTAATAGCACAGAGACCATGGACAGGCTGCTACAGTCACACCCTGGCTCTACAATTTAGCCAAATAACCTTTGACAAGTTATTAGCTCCTCCAAGCCTCAGTTTCCTCATCTGTAAAATAGGGCAGTAACAATAACTAGTTCAAAATGTTGGTGTTTTAAGTACTGAATAAGATGATGTAAGCCAAGATTTTAGCACATTGTCCGGCAAATAATAAATACTTAACAAGTTAGCTAGTATTAGTATTATTTAAAATATGCTTGTTGAAAGAATAAACAAATAAGCAAATTTTCCCCTCAGACTGTCTAATGAAGTTGGGAAAGAAATTAAACAAATACATGACTATATACATTCCAAAATCAACAGATGATTAAATGAGTGTTAAGATTTTTCCCAGCACTGTTTAGATACACTTTTTATTTTAGAACGGTTTTAGGTTTTTACAGAAAAAAAATTGCAAAGGCAGTAGAGAGATTTCCTATATACCCCAAACCCAGTTTCTCCTATTATTAACTTTTTACATTAGTGTGATCTATTTGTCACAATTAATTAACCAATATTGATATATTATTATTAAAGTCCATAGTTTATTCAGATTTCCTTAGTTTTTACCTAATGTCCTTTTCTGTCCCAGGATCCCATCTAGGATAACACTTATGTTTTTGTCTTTATGTCTCCTTAGGCTCCTCTTGGCTGTGACAGTTTTTCAGACTTTCCTTATTTTTGATGACCTTGGCAGTTTTGAGGAATACTTGCAGGTATTTGTAAAATGTCCCTCAACTGGGATTTTTCTGATGTACTTCCCATGATTATACAGGGGTAACATGCTTTTCAGAAGAGAAACACTGAGGTAACATGCCATTTTCCTCATATCATATCAATGGAACATACCATCAACATGACATCACTGTGGCTGTTGACCTTGATCACCTGTCCGAGCTGGTATCTATGAGCTTCCTCCACTGCAAAGCTACACTTTCTCCCTCCCTTTCTATACTATGCTCTTTGGAAGGAATTCACTAAATGCAGCCACACTTGAGTAGGGTTATGTCCCATCTCCATGAATTGCCCCCAAAAGTGGGAAACTTGAATTTATTGTGCTCGTGAAAAATGTCATACAATGAATGTAATCACTAAAGTTCCATTCCCTTCATCAAGACTACGGGAGAGGGGCTTCCCTGATGGTGCAGTGGTTGGGAGTCCGCCTGCCAATGCAGGGGGCACGGGTTCGTGTCCCGGTCCGGGAAGATCCCACGTGCCGCGGAGCGGCTGGGCCCATGAGCCATGGCCGCTGAGCCTGCGCGTCCGGAGCCTGTGCTCCGCAACGGGAGAGGCCACAGCAGTGAGAGGTCCGCGTACCAAAAAAAAAAAAAAAAAAAGACTATGGGAGAAAATTGAACAACCAAGAAAGGAAAAAGTGGATCATCAATAAGTGTTGTTGACTGACTAACCAAATGACCAAGGATCCAAACTGAGATAACTGGAAGTTACTGGTTGGTTCAACAAAGAATTCAGAACAAATAAGGAGCTGGAATATTTTTTTCTTTCTTTTTTTTATTCTCCCAAAGATGACCTCATCAAAGTCAGAAACAGGCACTGTATTTGAATCCTTTGCATCGTATCACCAAATGATTTCTAGGGCAGCAAAGCCTGTGAGTTAGGACTTTGATCTCTGCCACTGGACACACATATTCAAATCCAAGGTCCCCCTCTTTTTGGTTCAGTATTTCATCTCTAATAAAATAGCAGCACCTACCTCCTGGGAAAGCTGTGAGGACTGAATACGCGAACACTTGGAAAGCTCTTAGCATACTTCCCAGGACCCCGTGATTACTATAAAACATTCAGTTTTCACCATTTCTGCATATAATTACAATATTTTTGGATTTTTTATTACAAAAATTAAAATTCAAAATGTCCAGGAGGGGATAATATCTTAACTGCATGCCGTTTTTGAAAAGCAGTTAATTAGAAGTGAAAATATCTTTTGAAGAATGACAAATATCTTAAAAGAAAGTAGTCTATTGTTTTTCCTGTGGGAACAGCTAATTTTGACTTGAGTATAGCTGGCATAATTTGCATCTGAACTCCTTCTTTTCTGATTAGTTTTCCTCTTGAGATATTTCATCCCTTCATTTCTGCAGAACTTTCCTAATGGATCTCCATTGATTAAGATCTTTATATATGACAGAGTGGTACATTCACTGGTACACTCTCTATTCAGTTCAAAGTGTCACTTTTCCCATTTTGTACCTAAGGTATTCCAAATTCGATTGCCTGAGAGCTACCCCCAAATAGTAGATAACAGTGTGGGTAGAGACTTTTCCCATTTAGGAACACTATAGGGCAAGCTAAAGGTTTCTTTCTTCTAAAGGCAACATTCTCGTGGAGTCAGATTGCGGTTTAAATATTTATCGATCTCTCCCACTTAGAATTTCAAATTTGGGTTCAGCCTCATCGCGAGTCATGAAAAGTTGTAACCTTCTGGGCTAAGGTTCAGATACTGAGGTATCTTAAGGAATTCTACCACCAGATGCTAAAATAAAACACAAAAAAACAGGTCACTGTTTCTGACTGAGCACTAGTTGGAAGGCCCAGAGGGAAAATTTGACAGGAATGAATGTCTTTTCCAAGGATCCTGTAGCCAGCTAGAGATATAGCTGACTCATCAGTGGTATCAGAACACAGGCATCCCGATATTAAAGGCCTCCTCCTAAGCCCTGTGTACCAAAGGCCTTTTATGGACATGGACTGGGCCAAAGAAGAGTATTTGCTGCTTCATGTCTAGGTTATAATCATTTCAGAGACGTCAATAAAGAGGGGAGCTAAAGAAAACAGGGTATCAATAGGTCACCTCTTTCTATTTGCAATCTTTTCAATTTGAGTCTCAGCTACCTGCCAGGTGACACGAAGATTTACTAATATTATAGACGCCCCAAAACATGTGAGAAGGAAACGAACTACAAAGCATACCTGACCTCCTGTGCACTGACCTCCACACACGGCACGTTTTTCTGTACCCAGAGCAGAGCTTTAAGGCCTCTCCCCAGCAACTAAATCTAGGATTTGGAGACTCTAAGCCTAACTTCATTTGAAAACAATCTATAAAAGAATCTATTAGCTCATTTTTTAGGTTAAAAGTGGGTCAATCTTATAAGTATTGTCATGAACACAATTAAAGGCAAATAAAAATGTAAGGAGAAATTAGTATTGATGTGTAGGAAGTTTCAGCATTCATTATTCTTAGGTCATGGGGAAGAATTTTTTTAGGTTATGCCTCACAGAAAAAGCTTTTCTCTTTCCAACACAAAGCCCACATTTGTAAACTCTTTCTGTCATTGAGACACAATTGACATCTAGACACAGGCACACCACATCCAAACACATACCCATGTATATGCACATACATGCACACACACACACCCACCCCTGCAGTTCACAAGATTTATCATACCTCATTTCTGCATAAAAACTTGAGCTAGTTTCCAGACTATATTAGAAACATGAAAACATGCTTTAAAAATAAACTTAATGAAGACTCCATGGAAAATCTGAACTTTGAACAAATGCAGTGAGAGGTCCTGAGAATCTTCTACAATATTTATTAAAACCTTGCCCAGGGAAACAACTGCTGCATGCAGACCTTGTGGGAGCATGAATGATAGGGAAGACAGAAAAGCAGACAAGGAAACACCAGCCACACTGATGGTGAGAAAAGAGAATACAGACCAGAGCAGGGATATTTTTTTCCTTTGTTTAGTCCTGCTTAATGGTCTCACCAATTCCTTTTTGAGAAGTTATTAGGAGTTACAACATGATCTACACTGAATATATTTTATAAGTTATTGCATGGGTTTTATAAGATAAAGAATAAATAAAGTCCTATTGAAAATAGATACAGAGGTCAGGCAACTCCAATCAATCATTTCCATCAAGATTCTAGTGGTTGAAAAAGATACGTTGCTATTAGGGTATATAGTATGTTAAGATTACTTATATATCAGAATAAACAAGATGTTACTAACCCATCTTCCTCATCACAAAGATAATTGGGCATAATTGAGTACTTTTATAAAAATGGCAGCAACCTTTAGTGTTGTGTGTTTATTTCCTAGAGATTAGAGAAGTGAGAAAACGGAATAGAATTTGCATGATCAGTTTCGCTACTAGGAGATCTGGCTTTTACAGCCCTTCATGGGTATAGGAGAATGGTGATAGAGAAAAGACAGACACAGTTTTCACTTGTCAAGTTGACTCCCTTAAACCCAGGTGAGTTTCTCCACCCCAGGCAGAGCAGACAGGAGGGGGCATTGCAGCCCTGTAGAATACACCATGGATTTTTGGTTTTTTTTTTTTTAATTTAGATGCACTGAGCTATCACCAATTGCAAATTTGAGAGGGGCTGTGGTTTAACTCCAGCCATAACAAAAATATGAAACTCCATATGCTACAGAATGAATTTAGTGAAAGCAGAAGTGATTCAAGAGCTATAGCCAAGACACCTTTTCTTTAAGGGTTTAAGACCACAACCAACAGAGCTTTGGTGACTTAAATTTGATTCGGAGGTATACAAACTCCATCCTTTCTGCATATTTGGTACCAGTGTTCACTCCTCCTCTGAAAGGTGAAGGCACAGTTTCTGCCTCGGGCAATTTGAAACCATAATGATTTCTTTTTATTCTTCTTGGATAGTAGTCATTGGGGTGAGAGTCGCAGGCGAGGAGAACAAGAGTAAAATATCCTGAGACAGGCGGTTTCAATGATGTGGTTCCAACAACGAACATTCCAGAGATCTCACAGCAAGTCCTATTATTGGGATACTTCCTGCTCAATACAAAGTCTGCAAAGTCAATATACGCACCGAAACTATTGGCTGGGGAACTCAACCGAAGTTTCCTCCATCTCTCTGACCTTCGGTTGAGCAGTTTAATCAAACGTATCAGAACAGACAGCTGCAGTTCCCTTTTCATTCTGAAAATAATGAGCCCAAGAGTCTGTGAGTTTCTCCAACAGACATCTCCTTCCTTGACCGACATGCCCATCCAGCTGCTTTTTAACAATTTGAAATTGATTGGACCTGCAGCCTTTGAGGCTGAACATTATGAGAGATGCACAACTTGCAAGCCCATGGTATTTCATGTCAGTGTTTTGCTCTTCATCTAACCATCCAGGAAGTGTAAACAGGACACTGCTTCACACTCCTGAGAGCTGGTAATGTTCACCTATTTGCATGACACTCGCTGAATAGCCTAATTAATTACCTGTGGGTGGCAGATTACACGCGGTCACGTTAGTCATTAAGTACGCATTGCCTGTGTTGACATGTACTCTGAAAATGTGATTTTTTGGAGGTGAAGGTTAAGGTGGCTGTCTTGCCCTTCAACATTTGGATGTTTTGTATTTATGTTTTATTTGACTGATAAAATTTCAAACTTTCTAATAGCAAAAGTAAACATAAAATGTGGTACCTGAAGAACAATTTAAATCAGAGTCATGTGCTAATTGTCACAAATTTCTGAAAGGCAAAGGGTATTATTAGGTTAGAATTTTTCAAAGGCAGTTTCAGGATCCATGTTCATCATTCAGACTTCTGAAATCATCAGTGGCTCTGGCATGGCTACCTGCCAAGGGATATTCTTTGTTCATTATCAGTTCTTTAGACAAGGTTTCCTAAGGGCTGCCTACGATCTGAGAATTATTATGGGGTTATTATGGGGTTTCAGTTCATGAAGCGTCATTATAATGCCCAGTTTCTCTTACTACCTTATATTTATTTCTAATTCCATCCCAAAGATTAACTGGTTAAATGTTTTTACACTCACCACCCCCCCAAATAGATTCTTTAGTATTAGATTTCATAGGCAGGGAACCCATTAAACCCTTGGGACACAAATGCACAAAGAAACAAGCAAAAGACCATCAAACTTTCCCCCAGCCCCAGATCCCTGCTAATAATTTTATAATAAGGGCATATGTGCTTCAGACGACAGGAGCCTCGTGGAAGAAAAGGCTTCGTAGATAGAATGCTGCCCTGACTCTGATAATTAGGCAAAGAGAGAGACCACAGCTATACTAGCATAAATGACTCTGATGAGAATTATGAAAAACCTTTTTTTAAAAAAAATCTTCCAATTGCACATGCATTTCTGAATTTTTAGAAAGGTTAGAGCTATATGAGATTTGGAATCAAAACCTGATGTGACCTACATAAAAGAAAGGCTGATTCCTTAATTAAACCAAGCTGTGGCTGCAGGCTTTGCAAAGAGCTGCCAGAAAATCATCCAATCAATCTTTCGACTATCCTCCAGGAATGTGGCACGGAGGGTGGAGAGGCGAAAGACGGCTGCGAGGATGCGGAGGCCGGGGAACGTTCTTCTTATACACGCTCCATGCTAAGGTCCTGCTTTCCCAGCACAGAAACCAGAGGATGGAAAGGATCACGTGGAGGTGGATGCTGGGAAGCAAGGGGACCGGCAGGGGTTGAGGAGAAAAACAGACTAAATGTTTTAACAGCTGCCCTTTTTTTTTTCACCTATTTTGCCCTAGGATCTGATTTCCTTCTGAAGGGGTGGGCTTTCTAGGGGCCCAGGGCTCTGCTCAGCAGGGGCTGTTTACTCTGAGAAACAGAGTCTCTCCCCCTCTGTAAGTGCTTGCTTTCAAGGAGAGGGGAGGGGTGGTGAGAAGAAAATGGAATATTTTACAGAGTTTATATGGAAGCAAAACCAGTCAGAGAAAATTCAGTTCATCTGAATTTAAGTAGACACTGGCTACAGATAAATAAAAAAAAAATCTCACATTCTTCCTCTTGGATTTTTGACAGGAAAATTGTTCTTTAGGAAAGATGGAATGTCATTCCCATGTAACTTCCTCTATTCATTTCAGTTCCTCGATGATGCAGAAGGCATGTTAATTGAGAAGGATTAGAAAAATAATTCAGCAGCTAAAATTGGAGGCAAATAACTTGCAGAGAAGCAATAAAACAAATGGCAAGGGTGTTTCCTGTAAACCAAACATTCAGGGCTGCCAATATCAGATAAAGGGCAAATTCTATGTGAAAAGAGCAGTTATTTGTTTTCTTTGCAGAACCTTCTTTAATCTAGCATTTTGGTCTCGCGATAGAGTATTTCACCACACAGAACATTTCATGGTAGATGTTGTCTCTCTCTGACTTACTGCCCAGCGATCATTCCATTGAAACACGGATGGGCCTCAGTAACACATATGTTGGTTTATTCCGCGAGACCCATAAATTCTCCTTTTGAGGAAGTGAAGCCACCAAATGTAAATCTTAATTGCAGCCAAGTCTCAATGATTCAAGCAAATGCTGGAAGGCCAGACGAAAGTTACTCCAAACTGCACATACTTGTCAGACTTCATTTCAGCTCGTATTCACGACCTGCATTTCTGCACCACCCCAGCTCACCCCCTCCAGGCCCAGGCCAGGCTGCTGCATTTCTGTTTCATTTTCACACTTTGTCTTTTCTCCATGTACCTCTCACCCCCTCCTCCTGAGCTTCTAAGCTTCTGTCCTGTCTGAGGCTTCCCTCTCTAGGCTCACTTTTGCCAAGAAGGTGTCTCTTCATCATCATTCTCCCACTACCAGCTCTAAAACATCGCAGCATCCCTTATATTCCGCACCACACACACTTAGGCTTGATTTCTTTCTCTCTTGAATTGTCCTGTATTTGGTTTCCTGCATCCTATTTCCTCCAGAGATTGCAAACACCTTATGGAAAAGAACAGTAGCTTACGTTTTTCTCTGAAAAGCTGAAAAAGCCTTTAGCACGGTGCTGAATTTTCCAGTTTCCCAAAACTAT
Source organism: Orcinus orca (assembly GCF_937001465.1). Taxonomy (NCBI): domain Eukaryota; kingdom Metazoa; phylum Chordata; class Mammalia; order Artiodactyla; family Delphinidae; genus Orcinus; species Orcinus orca. The sequence goes on along the minus strand of NC_064569.1, from coordinate 46,900,288 downwards.
CCCAGTTTCAACATTGAAAGTCCCATGTTCCAGGAAACCTCCCATTCCCCTGGCAAACTGGGCTGGCTGGTCACCCTATCAGATACTACAGAGAAAATCTGTGATTGATTGTAGAAACACTGAATAATTATAGTTTTCATTAAATGGAGAAACCAAAGGTGGTCATCAAATGAGTTAAAATATGGCAGAGAAACATACTAGTCAGGACACATCATTTGCATAGATCTATTACACATGAAACATATATAAACAAGAAAAAGAAAGAGAGTTGATTAATACAAGCTATAGAGGCAGATGGAATATGGGTTTATGTGAAGCTCAGAATTCAGTCCTCTTCTCTATTTATTCTATTTCTCTAGTTGCCAGTAGGAACGGTGGGAAGGAAGGGAATATTGTCCTGCAGGCTTCCGTAGGCCAGAATAAACACACCTGAAGTTTCAGCAACTAGCCGGAAGTCAGCCATACTCCTGAGTCCTGGGCCCCTTAGCCTGCATCTCATCACGTGCCTTTTGTCTTTTCTTCTGCTGCCTTAATCTTAGTGTTTCTAAGAGTGTTGTACTGCTGCTGTGAGCTTGCTGGGTATACTTTAGTGCCCAGGGTCTGTTCAGAGCTTTTATGAAAGCTCCCAAGATATGAATAAAAATTCATGGTATTACTCTGGGAAGTTACTTACACTTGGTGGACTTGATTAATTTTTCTAGTTATGTGATCAATAATAATAGGATAACCATCTTATATACATCAGTGTTTTATAGTTTTAGCAATACAATGAATTTTTAAAATAATATATCCATTAAATGTTTTGAACGTTTCCTTTTCAAGAAAGCCTGCTAGGCTCTCAGAAAAGAGTGGTGGAGATGGGCAAGTGTAGACGAAGATAAGAAAGACCCTTCCCCTGCCCTTGAGGGCCTCATAATCAGTTGGAGGAGGTGGATGCAAACACCGACGTGGGATGGAACCCAAGGCAGGCTGGAAAGATCACTGAGAAGGTAGGACAAGGGCAATGAGTGGGAGGTTGGAGGATAATTTTGATGGGCAATCTTGGGGAAAAATAAACGAAGAGCTGGTTAGACACTAAGAAAAAGGTATTTACGGCCACATAAATATATAGATGAATAAAACCATAGAAGCTAGGGAGTGGAAGACATATGCATACAGTGATAGTACAGAAGGAAAAGAGACCAGGGCATGTGGAAGACAGAGGGATGGTGCTGTGAGAGATGGAATTGGAAACGTAGGTCAGGTCTAGGATCAGAGCATCAGAGAAGGTGACTAATCTTAGCTGAGCTTCCACTGGGAGCCAGATATTATACTAGGTAATGTGCAGAAGTTATTTCATTTAATGCTTATTAGACCCTAAGGTAGTTATTTTTATCCTCATTTTACAGACGATAAAACAGGCTTAGAGAAGAAAATAAGAGATGCACATTCACACAGCTAAAAGCCAAAAAGCCACAAAGCCAGGTCAAACCCCAGATCTGTCTGCCTCCAAATTCAAGCAAACTGAGCTCTTTGCATCTGCCCCCACATGACTGGGACTTTATTAGAGATGCAGGGAGTTATTAAAGGTTTGTGAAAGGAGCGAGAGAGTTATCTGGATTCACTGTATGGGATGCATGGGCAAGTGCAGAGACCAAAGGTAAAGGTAATAAAGATTAGAACGACGCTAGTAACTGAAAAGTGTAAAACACTGGAGAGTTGGTTCAAGGGTAGAGCCTACATAGCTAAACCACTGGGTTTACTGGGCACAAGTCATGAATGATTCCAAAAAGCAGCCTGTGAGAACACTGGTGTCATCTGTCACAGACATAGTGTATCTGACTTGCTAGAATATGGAAAAAAGGGTCTTAACCATTCTCCTTGAAACATCTGTAGATTTTTTAAGTACACAAATCATTGTTAGGAAAATCATTTTGCTTCTGTTTAACGGTAGAGCGTTGCCTTTCAATTTAACAGTGACAGGAACATTTATCGTGTATAAGACAGTTCATAAATCAGGTGAGCCTCATCCGAACTTTGTGTCCTTGTATTTTTACGTTTTAATGATGAGTTAATCCAGTCTGCAATGCTATAGCTAATGAACTGCCTGGTTTTCATAAAGGAGGGTAGAATCCATGGCAAAGAATTCAAGAGGCAGTTATTATTCAAAGACCAAAAACATGGTACAGCTTCTTACGTATTTTGAAGGGAGTACCGAGAAAAATTGATTTTTGATCTTGCCAAAGAGAGATGAAGAGAAGTCCACAATAGAATAATACAAATACTTTAAGATTTTCAGCATATTGGAAGGATACAACTAAAAGAATAGTAGAACCAACATTAAAATGAATAAACTAAATCTAAATGTTGAAGGAAGCATCTGAACATTGAGAATGTTTTACCCTTTAGCAGAAATATGTCTGGATATTTCTAGACATATTTATAGGTCTAGAATATAAAGATGGATACATTTATATTCTAGACATATAAATATGTCTAGAAATATCCAATGGTTAAAAGGATAGTTTTAACCATTGCAGCACTGGGATTCAAAATTAGATTGGATAAAGGAGGAAAAATAATCATAGTACAATATTCTATCTGACAAAGAGCAGATGGTCGCAGCGGTCTCCGGTGGGTGCCTGCTCTTCTCTATGACTAAGCAAAGTTTGCATACAGACATGGTGGCCTTTTCCAAGCCTAATAATGATGGCAATAGTGATCATAACTCTAATTTATTAAACACCAATTATATGCTAGGCACTGTACTAGCTACAGTACATACATTTTCTCACTTTATCTTTAAAACAATCCTCTAATGAAGGCACACTGTTTCCATGTTACAAGATAAGCACATGAGTTCATGAAGCTTCAAAAACCTTCCCAATGTCACACTGCACAAAGAGTGGCATATCTGGAGTTCCAACACAGACCTAGCAGACTCTAAAACCTACAGTCCTTGTTCGAATCTAGGAACCCTCAGTCCTCGCTCCATGTTAGAAACATCTGGGGAACTTTTACAAAAATTTCAGTGCCCAAGGCTCCCTCCTAGAGATTCTGATTTAATTGGTTTGGGGTGGGACCAAGTCTAAGTGTTTTTTGGTTGTTTTTTTTTTTTTTAATTTCCCTGGGTAATAATAATGGGCAGTCCACGTGATAGTAACAGTAGTGTAACTGTGTACTACCACCCAAAGCATTATGAATCTCCGGGAACAGAATCTGAAGAAACAATATAACCTTATGTTCACTCCTTTCATCCACCCCCACCCCCCAACCACACACGTCATTTTCAGATCGCTGTTCTCAACAGAAAAGTTTTAACTATTAGGTTTAGATGGAGTAGACCGAAAGGTCACAGATAATATTCAAGCTAAGTCTTGGTCTCCAAAGAGAGGACCAGAGTACTAGGAATCAATACTTCACTGATGAAGCTTCTTCAGTATTTTTCAACACAGATTCCTAGGCAAACTTTCTTCTGTGTAGGAAAAGCGGTTAGCAGCTACATACCATTTTTTAAAAATCTTACCCCAGAAAATGTGCCTTATGTATGTCTGAACCACCTCTCAGGCTTACCCTACGAGAGACGCAAAACCATGAACCAAAGGCTGAGGAGTCAAGGACACAGCAATGGGGTGTGGGGTGACAAGTAGCTGGGACAAGGCCAGGACCCGAGGTTCTAGGAAGACCTGACCGTACTTTTCGTTGCCAGCCTTGTGGTGCACTTTTCTCCTGTTCTAGACAGAGAGTAACCATTATGGATAAGTCCGTTTTAGTGTTTGTTTTTTATAAAGGCAAATTAAATAAAGCTATTCTTCCCTAGTGTTGCAGGCACTCATAGTCTTTACTTACCTTGTTTTTTTTTTCAGCCCTCTAATCTTTTCTCAGTCCCCTTTAAACCCAGACCACAAACACACGCTGTTCAAACCTGTGCATTTCTAACATACAAGACACGCCCAGGCAGTTGAAATTGAGAGACAGAGCTACGAGAGGTTTCTCAATGCTTCACAATGAGTCTGGTTCTTCCTTCTACATACGTGCTTCCCCGCCCTTCAGGTGTTTGAGGGGAAACTCTGGAGTGATGACCTCTCTCACAGACTTCTGACAGGCAGACAGGTGGTCAAGAAAGTGAGGCATCACAGGAACCCCATGAAAGTATGAAAGTACGACTTTGTCTCATGACAGATACAACTGGAATTCTAGGGACCATGACCAATCCCATCTCTCCTCACTGGGAACTTCCTTTACCCAGAAGAGGGCCCAATATTTTATTCAGGTGGACTCAGACTTTATGTGGAAATGCCCAGGAGAAGAGCATGAACCAGAACATGAAGTTTGGAGATAGAGTCCTATACTGGGACCCAGGTTTTATAATTTATCTGCTATATGGCCTTGAGAAATGTATTTAAATTCTCAAAGCCTCATTTTCCTCATCAGTAAAACAGAAATGGAAGCATAACACACATTAATGATTTAATGCTTGAATGGGCTGATATGAAGATTCAAAAAGATATGCCTATAAAACCCTTAGCATATTCCCTGTTCGTTTGTATGAAATACATTTATTGAAAGCCTAACTAAGCCAGGCATGACTGTAAGTGCTTCGGACACAGCAGTGGGTGAGACAGACAAAAGTCCCTTCCCCTCTGATGCTTACACTCTAGTAAAGGGAGACAGCAATAAACAAAACAAAGAGATACAAGGTACTGAATGTTAACAGACTCACAGACTTCGAAAATTTTTGGTTACCAAAGGGGAAAGTTTGGGGGAAGGGATAAATTAGCAGTTTGGGATTAACATATACACAACTATTATATATAAAATAGATAAGCAACAAGGACCTACTGTATAGCACAGGGAACTCTACTCAATATTCTGTAATAACCTATATGGGAAAAGAATCTGAAAAAGAATGGATATATGTATATGTATAACTGAATCACTTTGCTGTACACCTGAAACTAACACAACATTGTAAATCAGCTATACTCCAATATAAAATTAAAATTAAATTAAAAAAGGGTATTGAATGTTAAGTATAGAGTAAAATATATCCTATGTCTAATATATAGAAAACTTTCAGCAACTGTTATTGATAAAAAATAGATATAATATCTCATTATATCAACACACTTGTTAGGTAAATACGTGAAGTATTTTTCACAGAACCCCATACATTATAGAAGCTTGAGTAACAAACAAATTAAGCTAGGGATAAAGGAATGTTGCATCTTCTGAACTTTTAGAGAAATGATTGAGCCCCAAATCTGAAGTTCAGTAATGTGGAATCAGCTCTTCAACTGACGTCACAAAAAGGAACCACATGTGCAGTTGCACTGAAGCTATTCCCCAAAGCTTATATAACTCTTTGGAGTGAGGCCATTGGGAAGCAATCCCTTGCTCTAAGAGACTCCATCACTATTTCTGCTTGAGCTACAGACAGATGTGAGCAGCTAATACTGTGTGTGTTGTGCTCAGTGAGTTCCTTACCCACAGACCTCTCACATTTCTAAGGCTTTTAAAGCTTTATCTCATCAGCGAGCGTTACCTTGTCTCCATCACTTCCATAAATGGATGACCGTTGCACCAAACACTGCCCTAATCTTTTGCATGACTCTGAAAAGTCCTTTTGGTAAGCTAATAATAAACAATATATTTTCCACTTAAAAATCAAATGTCATTGTTTTCATAAGCACGGCTGTATGAATGTAACTGATTCCCTATAGAGCCAGAACAATGTTTATGATATGAAATAACCCCCAAAAAGCCATGGTTCAAGGCATCATGAAAACATAAGCTTGTCATATACAAACAAGCTGGGAACTTTTCCTTCTCAGAAAGGCTCTACAGGAAACACTAAATCTGCTGCTAGGTTTCAGCAGCTACATCTGGCAGGCTGCAGCACGCACTGCCTCGCTGTTGCTGGCAGCATCGCTCACTTTCTGGCTGGCAGAGCCCTAAGGAGGATGCTAGCAGCCAAGCAGGTTTGAGCTATGAAACTATGAGTTCATGTTAAACATAGAATTTACAGGAAATGAACCGAGTCACAGTAAATGGAAAGGATTTATCACTTGGGAAGGAACTGTACATCTTAGTCTTATTTTTTTCCAATATTAGCTCCCTAAAATGTTTATAACTTGATTCTTTTCCCATGTACCATACACCTACTCCCTCTCTCTCATTTCCCCAATTCTACACTATCTCAGCTGAATTCTTCACTCCTTTTGTTGGGCAGGCAATATCTCTGTATTTTTATCAATAAAACTAATTAGATCTGGAAGGAGTAGCATAGCATGGTGATTAAAGGTGAGCATTTAAAGCAGGAAAGATTTGCACTACTTACTAGGTGTGAGACTTTGGGCAAGATAATTAAACTCTCTAGATCTCATTTGCTTCATCTATAAAATGGGGATGATGGTATTTTTTTGTCTCATATCTCTGTTGAGAAGAGTATGAGGTAATGCACAAAGTATTTAGCATACTTCCTGGCACACGGGACTGATTTAAGAGAGTTTGTTTTCGTTTTAAAGGATTCAACTGTGGATGACTGCAGAGGGGGTTTCTCCATATGGTTCTAAGTATATGAATACATTTGGACATAAGAAGCAGTAGGTATACACGCATACATATTTATCAAACTGAAAGCAGTTGTTTAACATCTTTGTGAGTTGCTCACACATTACATCTGAATATCTCTTCATCTTTGTGAATATGAGATTGTGTCGTGGGTGTGGGTGTGTGAGGATAATTGGATCTAATAAAATAGATGTAATCCCAAATGAGAGAGCCATTCGGTTCTTTCCTTCCAAGAGCCCCTTTGAATTTTCTGTCCTTATATTTTCGTACAGACACAATAGCTGGTAATTCCCTTTACATCCTACTTATCCCTCAACAATTCCATCCTTTGTTCTGCTTGTTACTTTCAGGAAGGATTCATCTTTGGGCTCACAAACCACCCCTTTGTTTGCATCCATCTACTAGTTAGAGCAGCTGGCTTTCCAAACAAGATCCAGGAGAAGTCAGCTGGTTCAGGAAAAATCCATAAGCCAATGGAAGACTGGTTTTAATTATTTTAGGTTGTTATCAAAGTAGTCAATTGCCAGGAACCTATAAAAGTCATTTGAAACACATGCTCTTAAACCCAGGTATACCTATTTTTATCCCTGGATTGCAGGTTGTGAACAATTCCATTTATTTAAAAAAATATTTATTTAGTATCTGCTTTGTTCAGAAAACATATTCCTTTAGGACTGCAGGGATATAATGAAATGTATGGTTATAGAATGTTATGACTTTAAATCTTGAATCCCTTTAAATCTTAAATTTAAATCTTAAATTTAATCTTAAATCCCTTTAAATCTTGAATAGAAACTATCTTTCTGGTAAGTGTCAGACAGTCAACTCAAACTAATATAAGGGGAAAAAACGTATTTTATTGAATCACAGAACTGAAAAGTATAGAAGTGGACTGACTTCAGATACAGCTGAATCCAGGTACCAAAATAATTATCATAATGCTCATTCTTACCATTTTTTCTCTCTGTCTCTCTCTCTCTCTCTCTCTCTAGCCAACCCCCAAATTCACAGCTCTTCTTTCTTTGTGTTGCATTCAGTCTTAATCAGATTCTCCCTTCCTGGTGGGAGGGATGGTCCCTGGCAGCTCTATGTCTTCATGATTATTTCAGTTCATATATTTTGGAAATTAAAAAGGGCTCGCTTTCTCCTGGTTCCATGCAGTTTACACACACACACACACACACACACACACACACACATACACACACACACACACACACACACGCGCGCGCGCGCGCGCGCGCGCATCCTGGAAAACTCTGCCCCCACCCTGCAAATTGGAAGGACGTGAGTTGATTAGCTTACTGAATGACAAACCTTGTAGAGTAAGAAGGAGAAAATTAACATATGTTACTTTTTGGGTCATGTTGCAAGCTTTTCCCCAAACAATTCACTTTTAATGTCATTTCCATCTCTAGGAAAATATCTTTCCTTATTTTTTTCATACTTTGCATTTGCTTTTGCTCTTCCCATGGAAGAGTCTGGACCATCATTAAAAGTATCTGCAATACCTATTCACAATGTTTTTATCATGAGTAAGAAGGAGTAAGGTTTTACCATATGTTGAAGTACAGAAAAAGTTGACAGCTTTCAATGTATTCTCCCAGAGGGTCAGGTTGCTAGGTCTTGTGACTTTGTACAAAAGAGAAAATGGATGTTGTCACGGTTCTTCATAAGGGTGACATGGAAATAAATGAGGTTTTTGTCTAAAGGATATATTTTAACCAACAGGTTGAATTCCAGAACACTATTATAAGCAATGAAGACACACTATGGCCACAGAAGGAGAATTTTTCAAACACCAAAGTGTGTGTTTAGAGGTGGGAAATAATCAAAGGACGAGACTTGCAGGGGTATCCAACTTAAATTTTAAAATTAATGCATTTAGCACCTGTTTTCATAGGCTAACGACATAGGTATAGATATGAAAATGTGATGCACTCAGTTCCTTTCAATTTGTTACATTTCATTAAATATTTAATCCAGAACAATTCCAGGTCATTTTGCAAATGAGAAAAACTGAAACTCACAGAGATTACATGATTCACTTCAGATCACACAACAGGTAAGTGGCAGAGTCTAAACAAAGACCCAGGTTCTCTGACCCCCCCCAACCTCAAGCTGCTGTCCAATTTTATCAGTAAACATTCAGTTTTTACATCAAGTACTTATATGTTTCCCATATTTAACATTAATACAAAGTCTGAAAGAAAAATCTGAATAACTGCTACTCAAAGTTGCCTGTCTTTGAGCTGTTTATTACCAGCACTCCAGGAATAATCAAGAAAGTCTTGTTACATTTAAAAAAAAAAAACAGGGCTTCCCTGGTGGCACAGCGGTTGAGAGTCCGCCTGCCGATGCAGGGGACACGGGTTCGTGCCCCGGTCTGGGGAGATCCCACATACCGCGGAGCGGCTGGGCCCGTGAGCCATGGCCGCTGAGCCTGTGCATTCAGAGCCTGTGCTCCGCAACGGGAGAGGCCACACAGTGAGAGGCCCGCGTACCACAAAAAAAAATAATAAAAAATAAAAAAATAAAAATCAGGTGAACTAAACAGTGTGCTTAGCAACTTGGTTGATAGACATTCTGGCCCCAACTCCTTACCTCATCCCAAGTCAGTAACAAACAGTTCTAGGACCCACATGAGTCCTTGGTCCCCATGTTGAGTGACACTGATGTAAATTCTTATAAAGTTGACCTGGAAATCTGAGTACACTAAAGATTTTGCAGTATCTAGCTGACAAGGAGAAAAATACCCCAATAATCACTATAAATTGTGACTCCAGAAGGTGTAGCGGCAAGAAGTGACATTCACCTGATTTTTCCTTTTGGGTTGAGGAAACACACATATTCCAGGAATGAGGTTAAAGCTGCCTCTACCTGGCAACTCGTTTCTCTTCACACGTGAAGACTCCACTCCCCACCAGCTCCCTCAGCCCTTGCCACTGCTACACACTTTTCACAAGGTTGTGTGCCCATGGCCAGGCGCATGCCATCAGGAGAAAGGGAATGACACAGCCAGGTGTCACCTACAATTTTAAGGTTAGCTTCAAAAAGGAAGTAGAAGAGAAGGTTTTATGCCAAATGAAAGATTCTGCTTGAAGATTTTATTCTCTCTAGTCTTGGAGGAAAATTCCTGAAAAATAAATAAAGTACCAAGGTCACTCACCTTTATAAACTGCCATTGAGCAGAGTAGGTAAAGCACAGGAGGCAAAGATATATAAGAAAAGGAATACTTAGAGCTGATTAAAAACAGATTTTATCCTTTGTCTACCTACGCCAGAACTTTCTATCAATTCATTTCAAAAACAAAACAAAGTTTGTACAATTTAGACACCTGGTTGAATTCTTTCCTTGGAGGGGGTCTATAAGAACACAGCTTTATGTATATTCTTCAGTCATACGTGCCTGCGCTAAAAATCTTTGGGAATCCTATGAAAACTGTGTTTGGATCCATTTAAACTATGGCATATTTTTTAGGGAGTGTTTCAGGAATTCCTAAAAAGTACATTTGATAGAATGTAAAATCAAATATGTCTTCCTCCAAATGACACAAAAACTTTCATTCAAGTATTGCCCAGTTGTTCTTCCATATATTTCCAAGACAAATTCTGAAGATTAAATTTTACCTCATTTGGAATATGTACTTTTACCAGATAATTAAAATGGTCACAAAATTTGGGGGCCTCAATTACAGAAGAAACAAGAGCTATACTACTTAGGGAAGGGAGGAAGGGGAGAGGCCACCTCTGTCTATGATGAATTAACACAGATGGCTGAATTTGAATTACTATCGAAACTGCTAATATAATATAACAGTAGCCAAAAATTAACTTCTAAAGGAAAATCTCGTTATTTAAACATTTGTTTTACATACGAATGTATTTAAAACTATGAATCATTAGACTGGAAATGAGAAATGTACAAAATTTTACTTATACTTTTTCTGATATCAGAATTAATTTGTAGAGGTCTATTTGCAACTTCTTTTAATCAAGAAGGAGGATTTAGGGTAAGTAACAAAATAATGTATTCCTTTTGCCAGCATTTCAGATTTCAGTACAAATAAGTTCCAGTATTATCATGATAGTGGCTGGGCTCACGGGCCCAGCCACTCCAGAGCATGTGGGACCTTCCCGGACCGGGGCACGAACCCGCGTCCCCTGCATCGGCAAGCGGACTCTCAACCACTGCGCCACCAGGGAAGCCCAAAATCATCAATTTCTATATCACTCTAAGTAAACCTAAATCTGTTTTCCTAAGCATGCTTATTAAACTGTAAAAGAGCAAGCAGAGCTACCAAATATTCATTCCAGAAAACAAACTCCATGAAGAGTGTAATTATTTTGTTCTTTCTTTAAATCTCCTTGCCAAGAACCCAAACTGGATTAAGTATTCAACACCAAGAGATTAAAGATGTATATCCCTGTAGCTACCACTGCACACATCTCCACATAATCACTGGGATTAACTTTCCAAGGAAGTAGATCAAAGCTTTATTTCCTTCTGGGTATCCGACAATAAAAGCCAAAGCTAAATCAAACTCTCATCACTTTTGCATCTATCCTTAAGCTACTGGTTCAAGAATGATCAGAATATGTAAAAGATAAGGTCAGTGAGAAGGAAAGGAAAGGAAAAAAAAACTATTTCACATTGAACAGTGATAACACGAGTCAAACAACAAAAACAAACAAAATCACGTGAAAGTTTTCAAAGCATCATCATCATCACCATCTTATGCTATCATTTAATGTTCATTTACCTTTTAGCAAAGACTCACTATTTGTGCATTTTAAACTACAAATAAATCAGCCCAGCTATTGTATATCAATTCTTGGCAATGAATGATGATGAATCTTTGCAATGAGCATCTTTACTTTTGCAGAAAGTTTGTTGCAAACTAGATAATGTGTTTTTAGTTCCAGCCCAAGTTAAGAAGATTGGCTGCTGAATGGAATAACTTGGAGTAAGCATCCACGATTCAACTCACTTTTTGTACTTATTAGTAAAAAACTTGGGTCTTTTATATATATGTATGTATGTATGTATGTATGTATATATACACCAAGCTCCTCTGGAGTAGAGGTTTGCTTTGACTAAGTCTGTATTTGTACCCCTGGATTCCACTTCTGCCCTGGTGCTTGAGAGAGATCCACAGGGAATTCAAAGGGGAAGAATCTGGCCTTTTGTCATTAATATTCCTACAAGTCCAACAGGAAAACTAAAGCTCTTGGCTGTTAAACACATCATAACATCAATCCATATTTGATGAACTGGCCTTCTGTTACATATTAAAGAATAGATTTATTTTTCCATTATTTTGATTCCCTTACTTAAAACGCCTTTATCAGCAACATTTGTGAGCAATAACAAAAATATACCAATATTGAAGAGACAGAAATATTCCAGGAAGAAACTCCTAAAAAGACAATTGTTTCCTCTGGGCATATTATAGACTTTGAATCTTCAAAAGATTTATCTTTTGCATACACTAGACATTCTAACTTGGTAAAAAAAAAGGCCTGTGCTTTTCAGAATCTCCTTCAAAGCTTAGAAACATTAGGACCAATATTTATGAAATTATGAGATCTTGGAAAGAATGAGAAAATCTTCCAGACTTTGGCTACATTTTTATGTGAATCTAATTAAAAGATGGTGAAAAACTATCAACACAAGTCCATTTGGGATGAAAAAATAATGTTTTTATAGTCATGTTATTGTAATGGTATGCAATTATATTTTTCAATAATGCTTATGATGTCCAGAAGTTATTCACTCAATCATATCTTTTCTGCAACACAGTAATTATATAATATACATTTATTTTATACTTCCAAATGTCTTATTTGCTAATGTTTAAATTTCTCTCATATTAATCAGCCCATTGTTTTAATCAATCTAAAATACATAAAAATTAATGTTGCTAGAGAAAAGTAACATATTTCTCTTTTTCTGGAGGTGTATTAACCCTCTCACACTAATGAGGAACATACAAAACTGTATTTCTCACATAAACTTTGTAAGATAAAAATGGGACCTAATTGTGTGTCTCAGAAAATAATCTTACATTGCTATAAATTGTAACTGCCAGTCCGGGGACAATGCAACAGAAATTCAATTATTTGCAACCACATTAAACTCTTATAATAAGAAACACATAATCAGTTTGTGGTCCATGATTTCTCAAATTATAACTTAATAACCGAACGTACTTTATCAGATTTCTACATGGTGATCCACACTCTACAAGGTCATGGAGAATAACATGGTCTCTGAGCAGCATCTCGTCTATTAAGAAGTTTAACCACATGATCGTGAAATCATGAAGCCGATCTCTGAGGAAAGCAAATCATTCAATTTCTCAGTGCATAGAAAAGAAAGGAAGCATTTGGCTGCCCTCTAGGATTTATTTGATCTGTGTCTTATTTCTCTGCCTATTGGCTTGTGGTACCAAGTTGCTAGAAAATAGAAGCTTAAAAAAAGGTAATCATATAGAACTAGGTCAATGCGCTAAAGGAATAGGAAACAAAAATGATACTAGAATCCCTCACTTCCTGTGAAAAAAATCCTGTGCAGTAAAAAGGCACAAAGTTCTCCAGACATATCACCTTTTATGTTGGCAATTCACACCCTGCCCTTCCTGCCTTCTCCAGCCATTAATTCTCTACCTTCCTTAAAGTCTAGTTTATATGGAGAACATAGTGAAGCCAGAAAACAGCACTACAGAATGAAAAAAGTCATCCAGTTTCCATGATCATGTCTCTGTAACAGTGAACAGTTGAACCATTTTAATCACGTGAAGGACAGATTTCAATTACTGCACAAACCCTGCTAGAATGACACCAATAGCATCAACACTGACAGCTAACCGTCGTTGAGTGTTGACTCTATCCCAAGCTCTTCCCCTCCATTATCTCATTTCACCTCTCAACTACCAAAGTGCAAATCCTATAATTTCTCTTTACAGCTGAATATCCAGAGACTGTGTACAGTTAGATAACTTTCCAATATTGCAGCTGATATTACATGGAGGCCATTGAACCCAGTGCTGGCATACTCTTGTCACCGAGCCATGCTGTCTCTTACTGTAGTCACTATTAAATCCATTAAATACATGGGACACAAAAATGATCACTTAGAGATTTTGCCATGAGCATCTGCAAATTGTGTCTTCAGATTTAAAAAAGTATACACAAACACATACAGAAGCATACACTCAGCTTTGTGTACTAATTTTTGTTTGATTACTCTCCATTGTACCTTTGGATAGGTCGTCTCAGAAACAGCATAATTCCCCTGTGTTTAAAAGAACATTTTATTTGTGATAACAATGTTTACGTTATTCAAAGAAATGCTTCCAAGTCACTCTTTTCACATTGCCTTTTCCCATTTTCCAAATCAGCTCACCTTTGTGTACACCCTTATAACCATGTCATTAGCTATAATAATGATTGATCTAGCCTCCTTGCAGCCTTTAGCCATCTGTGCAAGCACAACTTTCAACCCAGACATTTCAAGCATTAAACATATACTGGAGCTCTGTTCAATAGATCTTTCATAAACCCCCAGCTCCCAGCCCCAGAGAGTAAGAAAAGTCAGGTCATGAGCAGGAAGTAATGGAGACAAGGCAGTTTCTGAGCTGAAACTCAGACTCAAAGCTGGTTTATTGTTGTCATGACGACAAGTTCCACATGCCTAAAGTCACTGGTTTCTGCAAAGAATGATGCAGTGTCTAGCCCTACAGCTGGACATATAAACCAAATTAGTCTGTCATGCCTCTACCTGCTTTGTGGTTATTAGTGAAAAGAGCAATATATCACACGATCGGTCATGCAGCAGTTAAGCTCTGCACACACTGCTTTCTCAGATCTGTAACTCATTTTTTTCAGCTCCTCAGAATAATAGTTTGAATCTGGAGGCTGAGCGGGGGGTGGGGGAGGAAATCAAAGTACTTTGGCAGATATCTAAAATTCTTCAATGAAGGATAAAGCGGAAAGCAATCTATAGCGTTTCTCCATACTAACTCTACCTCAAGTTTTAAATCACACAAGCAGTAAGAGGGTCTCGCAAATTCTCCGTAAAAGAGCTCAAAACCTCATTGATTTGCAAAAGATTTCTTTTAAATGAAGAGGGTGTTTGGGGAAAGAGAAGCTAGGTTTGCCTGCTCCAGATGTGAAATGAGAGCCTTGAGAGCTCAAGTCTCTTCCTTGCTCTCCAAGTGATTAATTGGATGACCTAGGGGAAGTAATTTAACCCAGCCGTGGAAAAAGAAAATATGCACTTACCCACCAGAACTGGGTGTCTTATTTGCCTCCACACCTGCGCCATTGACATCACTCCTTCCTTAAAAAAGTTATAAAGACCCCCTCTTGTGCAACATACCCTTCCCCTCCCTCAGTCCACGCTCACTTTTCTCTCCCGCCTGCTTTAAACCCTTCAAGTCTTATCACACCTATAAATATTTGATATTCCCCTGTCTCCTTCCTCCACCTGGTTCGGTTCTATCTCTGGTGTCTACTGGAAGAAAGCTGAAAACTAGGAAGCGGGTCCAGTCTGTCTTTGGCATCCATTCTCCTTATCCAATCCACTTGGGGCTCTTTTTCAGCATTTGGCATTGCCACGCTGTCCACACAGCTGTTTGGGGTTTCATTCTATAGTATCCAATCTGGGCTTGCCTTCCCTACAGTAGTCTAAAAATTCCTTATGTGCTCTCTCCTTCCTACTGTCAAAAGTCACTTTTAATCATTTCTCCCTATTTAACCGGCTTTGTGGGGTCAGGTCTCCCTAAAAGGAACTGGGTGAGGGGTGCCGCTTCCCCCTTTGTTTGCACATCCCCTGCACTTTGGGTGGAAACTATCACACCAATGAGCAGTCAAAGGCAGCAAGACCAGAAGCAGGGTTGCTTCTTAGGTAGGGTCTTGTGAATTGGGGGTGGGGAGGGATGAGAGGGGGCTGCCCGTATCACAGTACAATCCCATATTGATAATGAATTTAATATGATAATTAGTTCGCCTTTCCAGATAGCATACTCACATTTTCAAAGGAAAAGTCAGTTTATCCTAAAGGAATGAGTTTAATAATGGAAATTTCAGGTTCTGTGGCAGCCGGTGAGAGAGACATTTTTGAGCCTGGGAGGTCTCTGAGGAAGTTGGACTGGGTCCGGTCTGGAAGTATTTGAATCCAGGTGTGGCAGAATTATTTGCAACTGAGAAGCATGTAGGACAAAAGACAATTAAAAGCACTGTGCGATGGCAGAGATCCAGCTAAAATATGAGTCAAACCATATCTCATGGTATAATCCACACGTCTTTAATACGTTAGGTTCCTGTTCTTTAGCTGGCGGCACAGCATTGAACTCTAGATCCTTTGAGGATCCCTGTATATTGTTTATCATATCAGTATCCAGGATATTTTGCTAGAATTATTTTCATACTTAAAAAAAACCTCTTCATTAAAATCCACAATGACCCATCTGATTTATTTTATTTATTATTATTATTATTACTTTAACATCTTTATTGGAGTATAATTGCTTTACAATGGTGTATTAGTTTCCGCTTTGTAACAAAGTGAATCAGCTATACATATACATATATCCCTATATCTCCTCCCTCCTGCAACTCCCTCTCACCCTCCCTATCCCACCCCTCTAGGTGGACACAAAGCACCGAGCTGATCTCCCTGTGCTACGCGGCTGCTTCCCACTAGCTATCTATTTTATATTTGGTAGTGTATATATGTCCATGCCACTTTCTCACTTCATCCCAGCTTACCCTTCCCCCTTCCCGTGTCCTCAAGTCCATTCTCTACGTCTGCGTCTTTATTCCTGTCCTGCCCCTAGGACCCATCTGATTTAGATGTGTGTTGTTTTTGCCCCCAAGTACTAAGAAACAAGTTTAACTTAAACAATTTTACAGCACCTCCAGACGACAGCAGCACACATTTGGTTTTTAATGGTCGTGTAGGGCTTTAATGGGTTTTAGAACCGTTGAGAATATATTTGTTTTAGCAGCATGGCTTCTACACACAAAGACAGAGATTTTGAAAAGTATGCACAAAGTTATTGCTATCCAGATTTAGACTAATTGTCGTATGATTCTATACATAAATGTGAATATGAACGGGTGAAAATATATCTACATGATATAAAAATGCAATTACATTTTATTTAAAAGTAATTGATCACTAACTGGTCACTTAATAAAGCTCATGGTATATTCAGAGTACAGTGGTACATAAAGGACAGTTATCATAAATGATGTTTCTTAATAGAATGATATTTATTCTTTAATTACCCTAATTATAGCCTTAAATGTGTTTTTGGAAGACAGATGGGTCAAAGAAGTGACGGGGAGTGGGGAGAATAACAGTAAGGAAGCAAACTTATAACCTTACAAGTGAGACTACTTTGTTCTCTACTTTCATTTGGAGAAAGCAAACAAAAACTCAATAATTTGGAAATGCCCTGAACAAATAAAATCAGGAGCCTATTACTCACTAATTAGGAAATTCCTTCAGGGCTGGACCATTGTGCTATATCACTAAGCAGTTCATTCTTACGTTAACTAGTTCACCTTTCTACGTTCCACAGTCTATAACATGCATTCCTTACCCTAGTCGTACCTGCAAGTATAGACTGTCCATCTCAAGGGGCCTCACACGGGAAGGTACGGATGGCTCAAGAAACAGAAAGTGCTGTTGGAAAGGTCAGCAAAGAGTAAGACTGCCTGTGAATGGAAAGGTTTCTATAGACTGCCCAGAAAAATTAAACCACCTTTACTTCCCCAGTGTTCATCTTCAGTCAAGCTCACAATATGCCAAGAGAGATATGACAATGGCTAGGGTTTTGTTTTCTCTTTTTTAAAAATATTTTTTAGGTTATATTAAATTTCTGCTGATACCTGAGAATAAAAATCATTTCATCACCATCATCAGCATCAACACACCATCCGCATCAATGTGTGTGGGAGGTGGCCTCGATCGTATTACACGAACTTCCATTCCCTGTTTTCCCCCATGATCTCCTCACTTCCTGGTTGCTACGGATTCCACCTGTGATGTGTAGTGTGCGATGCCTGCCAATCCATTCTTAGTACCCAGTACTGTGAGGAATGGAAGCAAGTCACTATCAGCATTTGAATAATCCACATATCTCGGTAAAATGTTTCTCTTTTCCATTCTGGCCTACCCACTTTTCGTTCCAACATGTTCTACGTGTAAGACAGCAGAAAGAAGCACACTGGATACACCAGATTTAGTCTCTACCCAACTGTCCTCTTCACAGAGAAATAGTGACCTCGTGACTATTGTTGCTGCTGTGATTGGTTTCTCTCAGCTCCTTCCCTTTAGGTCCCAGACACCGCAACAAAGAGAACAGGGCCAGAAACTGTAAGCACTACCTCAGGGCATGCAATTGTCCTTCACCTCCATAGCCGTACTCCTCCAGTCAAGCCACTACACTCCAAATCTCTCTATGGTTAAAAACTGAAAGTCATTTCTCAACAGCTGAGGGATCCTACTCTCCCAGGGCCAAGCTAGACAGAGTCAGCCATTTGTTTTTCCTGTCAAACTCAACCAGCCCTGAGATATTTGATATAAAACTAAACTGCGGGTTACACAGTTTAGGCCTTAACTTGGGAGCCTAATGTGACAGGAAGGATTAATTGTAGCTAGGTGGACTGGAAAGAACAGCAAAATTAAGAATCAGAGAACCCCAGTTTCCTCTGCCAATTCTGTCCATAACCCTACATTCAAGCCAATTCACCTCACTGCCTTTAATCCAAAATTGAAACTTATCTCTAAAAACCTCCAAAATATTTTAAATCAGATAAATTATTTAGAAAATGAAGATAAATAAAATTCCCTACTTATCTCAGCAGACTTATGGGAGTATCTGATAAATTAGCTGCGTGATAACTAATAAGGTTGTTGAGTCTCTCATGACCTCAGTTCACAAATGTGGGAAAGAGAAACAGGGAACTATACTAGTTGCTGGCTAAGATTTCTTCCTAACCTACAATTATGTGATTCAATTAAAGTAATAAATATGTACGCTCTTTGAAATGTATACCAGTATTATTACAAATATGCATAGCATGTTTTTATTAAATGTCCAAGAAATCGTCTATGTGGATGTAAAACATTCTATGTGGATGTAAAAAAAATGTAAAAGTTTCAGCGTTTAAAGTACATTTTTGAAAAATATTCTGAGATTCTCTCCTTGGAGTATGGTCATTCCCATTTTGGAGGAATGAAGATCTAAAGTTTTCAAATTTTAGCAATCCTATAATTTTCACTGAGAAGATGTGCACCTAGTTCCATTTAATATTTATGGAGCACTTTGTATTTTCAAGACTCTTATAGGCATTAATAAGATATTCCTCACATAAACCTGAGAAATCAGTTATTACCCTCATTGTATAGATGAGAAAATTGTAATATAGAAAATTAAATGAATTGCCCAAGATTGTAAGGCACATCAGTAAAAGGCAAAACTGCAAAAGGGGGGTCAGACTCTCAGCGCTGTGCTTAAACATGACTCGGTCAATTCTTCTCACCACAAATTTCCTTCTGTGTTTCAGCTTCTTTCTACCACTTGATACACACAGTAACAAGAACAAACCAACCCACACATTACTGTTTAAATTTTAATGTCTAATTTTGTTCTTATATATAAATGCAAGATATAAGTGCCATCCATTCATTTGCATTTAAAAATACACTTTAGGGACTTGCCTGGTGGTCCAGTGGTTAAGACACTCTGCTTCCAATGCAGGGGGAGTGGGTTCGATCCCTGGTCGGGGAACTAAGATCCCATATGCCACAGGACACGGCCAAAAAAATTAATAAATAAATGTTTAAAAATAGGAGTAGTTGAATAAATTATTGTATATTCATACTATGAGGCATTATGCAACTATTAAAATAGAATGCATTTAAAAAAAAAATAAAAATAAACTTTAGTTCTGAAGTCAATTTAAAACTTTAAAATCAGCTTTCTTGATTTATTTATGTAGGTGGTATGTTAACAAGCACAATGTTTAAGATGTGTTTAAGATTCTCATTTTTAAAGACAGTTTCCCACTCTCCTATAATTCTGCCCTATGGAGGAAAGTTTTGGGTTGTTTCGTTTTGATTTGCTTGTCTTAGTTTTCTTTTTTTTAATTGGTAGGTGTGGAGATAAGGAAAAGTTTTTGCCTTGCTTCTAGATCAACATTCTGCCAGGGTTACTTCTTTTCTGCTCACTTTCAGGCAATAAATAACCCTATGAAGACATTAAAATGCCAACACAACCTCAATTCAGTCATTAGGTCATTCAGTCCTAGACAATACCCTAAAATATGGACATCATTAGAGGCCCATCATCTCCCTCTTTCCAGCCAAGACCTACCAGAATGGGGGCAGAGGTGGGGTGATGAAGCAATAGGAGAAAATTCTTACTTGGCTGGTACTTGGCTCACTCTGTGGAATTGGTGAGACGGACAGAGTTGGTTCTCAGAGCTCTTCAGAGGCTCCCACACTAGGTCCCTTGTGTCAGGATAGACTTGATGATGCTGTGGCAACAGCTAACCCCCCAAAATCATTGGCCCAAGACAACAGAGTTTAGTTTCAGCTTACTCACCATGTGCCTCAAGGGTGGGTGGGCAAGCAGGCTCTGTTTACTGTAGTCATTCAGAAATTTAAGTTAATGAGGCTCCACATCACAGCACATTCTTCTAAGATCAAGGTAGCAGAGGAAAGAGCACAGGGAGCAAGTGCTGCCTCTTTATACGTCTGCCCATGAGAGATGCGCAAACGTCCACTCACCCTCATTGGTCACACTGAGTTCATCAGGGCAGGGATGGATGGATGGATGGATGCATGCATGCATGGACTGGTTGATTTTACAAAGAAAATATTTTAGGGCAGGGATTTATAATCCTCCTGCAAGGGGAGGCACTGAATAAGGGAGAAGAGGACTGTAGGCCACCACCCAGTCTGGCTTCAACTCCCACGATACGGGGGCAGGTCTTCCACAAGACATCCCCGATGCGCACTACACTTCTGGTTACCCAGTGTTCATCCCACACAAACTCTCCCTTTGTGGCCTTTCATTCTGTGGCAGAAACATCTCCAGGCCTAAATTTCTATCATAGACTCTATATCTGTCCCCTGGATTTCATGTACTTTTAACCAGTCATCTTACAGAACCAGCATCAATTCCCAAAATAGCAGCCACTTTCTCTTTAAACCTGTCCTTATACCAGCACAGCTCACCAGGAAGCTGGTGGCACAAATATCCCCACAACTTCAGGGGTCACATATTCGGGTCCTTATCCCCACCTTCAAGCGGGAGGAACAGATTTACAATGAGGCAACAGCTCTCCCCAAAGAAATCTTTTTACAAATCGTCCTCTCCTTTCTACTTTCTCTAGACTTGTACTCTTTTTGTTTTGGTTTGGTTTTTTTTTTGGTACGCAGGCCTCTCACTGTTGTGGCCTCTCCCGTTGCGGAGCACAGGCTCCGGACGCGCAGGCTCAGCGGCCATGGCTCACGGGCCCAGCCGCTCCGCGGCACGTGGGATCTTCCCGGAACGGGGCACGAACCCGTGTCCTCTGCATCAGCAGGCGGACTCTCAACCACTGCGCCACCAGGGAAGCCCTAGACTTGTACTCTTAAAGCATTTGAGGGGATTTAAAAATTGTGGAACCAGTTCTTGGCAGTTTTCATTGACAGTTTTATATATGGTCTGTCTCTCTCTCACTTTGGTATCTGATATCTTGACTCTTCTGTTAAAATTTCCGTATGAACACTCCAGCCTATACTTTTATCCTTACCATCAAGGCTGTATGGCTCAAAATGATTACTGCTGGTCATGTCTGAACTACAAAACTCCTGTCCCTTCTCTTTCTGGTAAAATTCCTGTGGCTCGCATTCTGCCGCTAGTGTGGACATTTGTCCCAGGTCAGGTCCATCATAGTACCTGGTTCCCCGGTCTCAATGAGTGGCTGAGGGATTAGCATGTGACCTGACCTACACAATTCAGGGTTCTTCCTTGTAGAAGGGAAAGGAGAACTGTTTTTCCCCCTCCTCTGATTTCTAAAGGAGATAGAACATCTACTTCCCATAAGAAGGCAGTGTTGAAGGGAGCACTGTTACCATGCCTCCACATGATAGGACGAATGGTTAATCTAATTGGTCAGAGCTGGACATTCATTGGCCATGTAGTGTGATGACTACTCTTAAAAACAAGTAATAGACTCCTCCATCTCATCATGTTGCCTGTTTTATCAATCTCTAAGAAACATAATGGTCTCTTCTTCTTCTTCTTGCTGCCATGCAAAGTTGCAAAGTTGGCGTCCATAAGATCTACTTTCTAGAGACAAGGCTGACCAAAATGTCTCCCACTATCTCATTTCTGCCAGCCAAGGAAAGTCTGAGGTTGGCCTCCAGTCCTCTGTGAAGTTGGGTAGGTTTGTGGACTGAGTTGATTCTGTGGAAGCATGGGTGGTGATAAGACTTAAGGTTGAAGAAGGAATAAACCTATTCTATAATCAATCTATTGTTTTGGGGTGGTTGACTTTATATACTGATCCCAATTGTCCTATTTTTTCTCTTGCAGCTAGAACCCAGGAATATAGGAGGTGTGAGTAATTGGTTCAAGAAACTTCTAGCATCAGAGAATTTATTGTCTAGAAGTGGGAGAGAAAGAACTACTTTCTTCTCAAATTATGGAGCTGAAGGAATGCAAGTCTGGAGTTCCTACCACACATGGAGAAAATGCATCTGCATCAGTAAAAAATAAATCTAACCCACACAGAGAGGCAGGGATTCTCAAAAGTGATGGCCTCCACTGTCTCCATCATTCCTAAGGCCAGCTCCATGCATATACTGAACTGAATTTGGTTATAAGAACCAATAATCCCCTCTTATTTCCTCATGCTAACTTGAGTTAGGCTTTCTGACACCAGCAGTTGAAAACAAAATCCTGATTGATACAATCACTGACTGCTTCTTAAGACTATTGACCACTTCCCCTGTGCTCTTTCAGCAGCCTACTCCATGGCCCAGTGCACTGGAGATCTAATAAGAATATCGTTTAGAGCCAAGCTACGCTGGGAAGGATATGCACTCACCTTTGCTAAACACTTGCTTACTGACATTGCCTAACTAGTAATAAAATAGAATAAGTAGATGTACATACATGGAAAAGAAAATGGAAACACACAAGGAGATCTACCCACCCAGCCCACTGCTGTCGTCCATGTCACCGGCACTTAACAATTTTTGGTTCCACGATTCCCCTTATCAAATTTGCCTCTTGAAAAACAAATTATATTCACATCAGCTCCGAAACTAAAGCCAAAGACCATCTTTACACTAAAGCATCTTTTTTCTAAGTGTTCACACACAGGAAATCTTAATATGAGGAAGGGAAGAATCGTATGGAGTTTAGTCGCCATAGAGAATTATTTTATAATCCATTCAGAATGGTCTTACCTTCTTTATGCTGCAGCCCCCTGTGTAAAATCAAAAAAACATTATATTTGGTGAAGGAAATGAGAAATTTTAAGGGTTGTTCGCACATTGAATTTTCATCATAAGGAAAACCTGTATAAAGCTATATAGCACAGGTCTTTCTGTAATTATGGTGCATTGAGAAACTATGTAGTATGTGGTGTTCCAACCTGGTACTAGGGAGACAGAAAGTTATAAGTGGGGGAAAGAGGAAAGGTAAACTCCAGGACATAGGGATATTATTTTTAAATGGGTGTTTAGATGTGGGAGAGGTGGTGAAGAAAATGAATTTCTGTAGCTCTATTGCTTTATTTTTATATTAGCTGAAGAGTGTGCTGTATATGAAGTGTATAAAGAAGATCACAGCCCCAAAGATTTGATGCTTTGATGAAAACTGCCTAGAATCTGGAAGCGTCCTACAAAAAGCATTGCTGTGGGTTGCAGGTGCTTTCCCTACCTCAGGACCAGGAAGGAAAAATAAATAAATTATGCGTATAAAACATAGAATGACATGATGGATGCATTTCCCTCAAGGCACTTTTAAGCACCTGTTGCCCTGCAGTGTATGTTTTTTCTGTTCTGGGTGCGTGAAATGATTAAATCACTTAAGAGAAACGAGCTGGAAACTGGCAATATTTTATCACATAGTCTATGCTATATAAATGCTAAGTCACATTACTGAAGGAAAAAAGATATCATTTTATAACAGAGCAAGAGCACGTACACTGTTGGAGACAGCCCTGAGCCAACAAGTCCGATGGCTGTCCTCTTGTCTTTGCTCTCTGCTTTGCCTCTGTGACATGTTTGTGCATGTGTTTTCAGAGGCAGCAAAAGGTAGGAATGACCTGCTGGAATTTCAGGTCCACCATGTACAAATGGGCCCTCGTCCATGTCACAGCCTTCAAACTGGGTCATGAAAAAGTATGCCTATTTTTCAGTCGCTTGATTTTTAAAATCAAGAAAGATAAAATGATCTGCCTTTTAGTTTTCATATTCTTAGCAATTCCTGCTTTTTGTGAAATGTGATGTTAGTCATATAAAGGAGATCGACGTAAGGGGTGATTTAAAGTCCTTGAAAGACATAGTTCTCAGAAACATTCCAAGACCAAAATGGTTTACTTAAGTAAAAAGAAAAAAAAAAAACTAAAAATATTAACAGATCCTAATTTGACTTCTGAAGAAAAACAACAGAATATTAAACATCTCATAATATTCATCAGATCTTTATTAGAATTAAGACCTCAGAAAAATAGAAAATTGATGTAATATGTGGGTGGTCTGTGGGTACATCAGTGGCCACAGTATAAGCTTTTATCTTTCTTCTTTAAAAAATTTTTCTCACCACCAGCAGAAGAGAGAAAATTGCATTGAATTTGTATCCTAATCCAACCTAATTCCCTTTCTTTACCAGTAAACTGTATTAATTGGTTTTCTGAACCTAAATATTAGGACTACTAAGTGGAAAATAATTTGCTGTAAGCCTTCTAAACACTGTGGTTGTCTCCTGTGCTTTTCCTTGCAAGAGAGAGCACTGTGAGACTGTTCGCTCTCCCAGCACAGCCTGTAAAATTCGTCCTGTCCTCTCCAAGATGGCAGGGATGATTAGCAAGTGGTGGTGATCATTAATGAAAAATGAAAAACACAGATTAGAATCTACCATATAATTGGTCTTACTGCACATACACTCCACTTTGCCTCTCTTGAGATAGCATAATATTTAAGCTCTCTGCTATGGTGAACTTACATCAATTGCTTTAAAGTGGAAGAGCGGGGAGTGGCATAGCCAGCAGTGGCTCCCACTGTTGCCTCTCCTCTTTGGTTATGTTTCCCATGGACTTAACATCTTAGGCATTCAGGAGAGAGAATAAAGTACTGGTGACAGGGAGTGAGTGACTCTGACAGAGGTTTTCCTCTGTGTCCCCCAAATATTGTAAATGTAACAAAATTGTCTGAAAGTAAAAGCAGCTATCACCAGCAACCAAAATCATTCCAGGCAGAGAATCATTTCAAAACATTCCTGTTATTGATGGATAGCGCTCATTTAAAAAATTTTAATTAAAATCGGGCTTCCCTGGTGGCGCAGTGGTTGAGAGTCCGCCTGCTGATGCAGGGGACGCGGGTTCATGCCCCGGTCCGGGAAGATCCCACATGCCGTGGAGCGGCTGGGCCCGTGAGCCATGGCCACTGAGCCTGTGCGTCCTGTGCTCCACAATGGGAGAGGCCACAACAGTGAGAGTCCCGTGTACCGAAAAAAAAAATTAATTAAAATGATTTATATTATACAAATATATAAATATACATATACAAATTTCTGTGAAATAAGATAAAGGATAGTAGATTCCATTTGATCAGTGCCTATTCTACCTTAGGCACTGTACTAGTCACTTTATAGAAGCTATCTTACTAATCTTTATGAGAATTCCATGAGCAATTGTTATTTTGCCCATTTTTATGTGATGAAACTGAGACCCCAAGATATTAAATAGGTTTCCCAACATCGATCACCCAATAGGCTTTGGAACATATTCAAGCTTAGATCTCTTGCATTTCAAATCCTGTTATCTTTTTTTTTTTTTTTTTTTTTTTTTTTGCGGTACGCGGGCCTCTCACTGTTGTGGCCTCTCCCGTTGCGGAGCACAGGCTCCAGACGCCCAGGCTCAGCGGCCATGGCTCACGGGCCCAGCCGCTCCGCGGCATGTGGGATCTTCCCGGACCGGGGCACGAACCCGTGTCCCCTGCATCGGCAGGCGGACTCTCAACCACTGCGCCACCAGGGAAGCCCCCAAATCCTGTTATCTTAAAGTCCAATATCACTTACATTTCAGAGATTAAGAAAATAATATACTATTTTAATATCAAATATTTTAAAGGACCTATTGAAGACACTGATGATTCTGTCTAAAAACATGAAGAAGGGTTTCCTTCTCCTCCATCTTGTGGTCCCCATATCCACACTTACTAACTCCTCAAAGTGTGTTTACTGCCCTGAAGATGCAAAGAACTGCTCAAAAACTGTAATCATGCCAGTTCCCTTCATCAGTCCATCATAAACATTTCTTCAAAGAGCATTTCCTCTCCCACTTCCAAAATGAAATGTTGTTAAAACAAGCTGCATGTTACAAGGCAGTTTTATAAAGTTTTATACAGTACAAGATTTTTCAAACATTTATGAGTGTATTTTCTTTCTCCTCATAATTTTTTCCCTGTAAACACTGTAGCCTAAGAATAGTTTAAAGAAACTTTTGAGAACCACACCTACCTACTTCATTTGTTCTCACACTATAGTGAGAATACAGAAATAACTTGTAATCAACATGACCAGATTCAATGGCAGAGTCAAGAATGCCCTGGATCTCTGGATTATATCACCTTAGTCAGCTTGGAAATAAGTGTTTGAATGTCCACAGAGTGGGTCCAGAACATAATATTCAGTTCATGGACGACATAGTTAGAATAGTCTGTTCTGAGATCACAGAGTAGTGACTAAACACGGTGCAGCTGGGTTTTTCCCCCAGTATTGGAACAGATGTCTCTTTGGTTGAGCAGTTGCATGAATGTGTTTTTGTTTAGGAACCATGCTTTATTAGATAGAAATAAAGATAGACAGATAGATAGATAAATACATAGATACATAGATATATAGGTGGGTAGGTGCTGATACTATGAGAAGCATGGGGAAACTAGACTGATAGCCACAGATTCATATTTCAAATCCAAAGCTCACACTGAATAGGATATATGCTCAGGGAGTGGTAAACATATCACTTGCCAATATTGTTGAAATTATCATTTTCCTCTTCACTTTTGAAAAGTTGGATCTGATTAAGCCAAATGAAGCTACAATGGGATTCCATCATGCTGACGTAATAACTACTAGAGTGCATGGAGAGAAAATATTTCTTGGGTTATTCTTACTGGTTATAGAAAGACAAGAGTCAATGTCCAGAGTCTATCCATCATAACCAGGACCACCCTACATTCGTTTTCTGGGACTACTGTAGCACCCTACCACAACTAGGTGCCTAAGAACTACAGAAATGTATTCTCTCACAGTTCTGGAGGCTAGAAGTCCAAAATCAAGGTGCCAGCAGGACCATGCTCCTCCTGAAGGCTCTAGAGAAGAATCCTTTCTTGCCTCTTCCAGTCTGTGGTAGTCCCAGGCACTCCTTGGCTTTTGGCAACATAACTCCAATCCCTGTCTCCATCTTCACAAGGCCTTCCTCCCTGTGTAGGTATGTCCGTGTCCTCTACCCTCCTTAAAAGCATACCACTCACTGGATTCAGGGCCTATCCTAAATCCAGGATGATTTCATCTCAAGATCCTTTAATTACATTTGCAAATACTCTATTTCCAAATAAGGTCACAGTGAGATTTGGGGTGGACTGGAATATTGGGGGTTGGGGTCACTATTCAACCCACAATAGGCTCTCAGATGTGGGCAGGAAAGGGAGGTCCCTACCCTGGTTCTCACTCTTCGGAGGGCCTCACATATAACAAATTAAAAAATATGGCCACACATACCACAGACACATGCAAAAATATGTTTATTAAACAATAGAGGAGTGCCACTGTAACTTGAAGTCTGGCTGTCAGCACCATCACAGTCCAACCTGTAAGCCTAAACATCTCCTTTAACACAAATCAGGCCCCAGGAAGTGCTTCTCCTCATTTATCCTATATGTCCTTAGAACAAAAGGCATCTATACATGAACGCCATGAATATGTGCCTTGGTAGCAGTGCTTCTGGGTACAGGAAGAGTACATGTGGTAGAAACACTTAAGAAAGAAAGAAAACTAATTCTCTTGACAAATATTTCCTCTCAAATAGCATGAATGAAACAGATTGTTGCATAAGTATTGTTTCCCATAGTGCTGAGTATCCATTTACTTCTCTTCCTGCTCTAATTTGTGGATCCAATTTGTGATCCAAAAGGTGTATGAATCAGTACAGTATTCACCACAGGTTTACTTAGCAGCTGAGAAACATTCTGTAAGATTTAACTATTAATATGACTCTTAAACTTGTATACCTATTTACAACTATTATCTATCTACCTATCTATGTCAAAATCTGACACACAGTGAAGTATAATACTCTTTATGTTGTCAACTAGGTGAATACTTATCTTTTACAATATTTAATTAATTAAATTTTTAAATGTTAGCTTTATTTAAATAATTTAGATTCAGATTTTTTATTTCTAATAATTTTAACTTGAAGTCTACATTTTAACTTTATTAGATGATATTGCATATTTTAGAGAAAAAAACTCCATGAAAAATAATGCTAATGTTTTACATCCTATTCAATTTATATTTCTGAAGATAATGTATTCAAATTATATACACTTTGAAAATAATTACAATTTGTTTAATTTATATTCTGATGAAGATATATTCAAATTATGTGCACTTTAAAATTAATTACAATAGAAAATAAATCAGAAAAAAATCCTGATTATAGTTAAGTAATTAGTGGTTGTGCTGAAATAAAGACAAAAATAAATTTCATCTAATAAATATCTAATAATTTACAAATTATGTACGTATCTTTTATTATCCCAGACTTTGCCAGCTCATCAATGGAACATCCATATTTGTATAATAATAATTAAATGTATCTGTCTGACATTTTGGCTACTTTCAGTCATATTAAAACCATAGCTGATTTAGTTCTGTGAAAAGCACCATTTGTAGTTGATAGGGATTGCACTGAATCTGTAGATTGCTTTGGATAGTAGAGTCATTTTCACAACATTGATTCTTCCAATCCAAATACATGGCATATCTCTCCATCTGTTTGTATCATCGTTAATTTCTTTCATCAGTGTCTTATAGTTTTCTGCATACAGGTCTTTTCTCTCCATAGGTAGGTTTATTCCTAGGTATTTTATTCTTTTTGTTTTTGCAGTGGTAAATGGGAGTGTTTCCTTAATCATTCTTTCAGATTTTTCATCATTAGTGTAAAGAAATGCAAGAGATTTCTGTGCATTAATTTTGTATCCTGCTACTTTACCAAATTCATTGATTAGCTCTACTAGTTTTCTGGTAGCATCTTTAGGATTCTCTATGTATAGTATCATGTAATCTGCAAACAGTGACAGCTTTACTTCTTCTTTTCCGATTTGGATTCCTTTTATTTCTTTTTCTTCTCTGATTGCTGTGGCTAAAACTTCCAAAACTATGTTGAATAATAGTGGTGAGAGTGGACAATCTTGTCTTATTCCTGATCTTAGTGGAAATAGTTTCAGTTTTTCACCACTGAGAACGATGTTGGCTGTGGGTTTGTCATATATGGCCTTTATTAGGTTGAGGTAAGTTCCCTCTATGCCTACTTTCTGGAGGGTTTTATCATAAATGGGTGTTGAATTTTGTCAAAAGCTTTCTCTGCATCTATTGAGATGATCATATGGTTTTTCACTTTCAATTTGTTAATATGGTTTATCACATTGATTGGTTTGCGTATATTGAAGAATCCTTGAATCTCTGGGATAAACCCCACTTGATCATGGTGTATGATCCTTTTAATGTGCTGTTGGTTTCTGTTTTCTAGTATTTTGTTGAAGATTTTTGCATCTATGTTCATCAGTGATATTACACAAAAGACCCCCGAATGGCCAAAGGAATCTTGAGAAAGAAAAACGGAGCTGAAGGAATCAGGCTCCCTGACTTCAGACTATACTACAAAGCTAGACTAATCAAGACAGTATGGTACTGGCACAAAAACAGAAATATAGATCAATGGAATGAGAGAAAGCCCAGAGATCAACCGACACACATATGGTCACCTTATATTTGATAAAGGAGGCAAGAATATACAATGGAGAAAAGACAGCCTCTTTAATAAGTGGTACTGGGAAAACTGGACAGTTACATGTAAAAGAATGAAATTAGAACACTCTCTAACACCATACACAAAAATAAACTCAAAATGGATTAAAGATCTAAATGTAAGGCCAGACACTATCAAACTCATATAGGAAAAATAGGCAGAACACTCTATGACATAAATCACAGCAAGATCCTTTTTGACCCACCTTCTAGAGAAATGGAAATAAAAACAAAAATAAACAAATGGGACCTAATGAAACTTTAAAGCTTTTTCAAAGCAAAGGAAACCATAAACAAGACCAAAAGACAACCCTCAGAATAGGAGAAAATATTTGCAAATGAAGCAACTGACAAAGGATTAATCTCCAAAATTTACAAGCAGCTCATGCAGCTCAATATCAAAAAAACAAACAACCCAATCCAAAAATGGGCAGTAGACCTAAATAGACATTTCTCCAAAGAAGATATACAGATTGCCAACAAAAACATGAAAGAATGCTCAACATCACTAATCATTAGAGAAATGAAAATCAAAACTACAATGAGATATCATCTCACACCAGTCAGAATGGCCATCATCAAAAAATCCTCTAACAATAAAGGCTGGAGAGGGTGTAGAGAAAAGGGAACCCTCTTGTGCTGTTGGTGGCAATGTAAATTGATACAGCCACTATGGAGAACAGTATGGAGGTTCCTTAAAAAACTAAAAATAGAACTACCATACGACCCAGGAATCCCACTATTCGGCATATACCCTGAGAAAACTATAATTCAGAAAGAGTCATGTACAATGCTCATTGCTGCTCTGTTTACAGTAGTCAGGACATGGAAGCAACCTAAGTGTCCATTGATAGATGAATGGATAAAGAAGATGTGGCACATATACACAATGGAATATTACTCAGTCATAAAAAGAAACAAAATTGAGTTATTTGTAGTGAGGTGGATGGACCTAGAGACTGTCATACAGAGTGAAGTAAGTCACAAAGAGAAAAACAAATACTGTATGCTAACACATCTATATGGAATCTAAAAAAAAAAAAAAAAAAAAAAAAGTGGTTCTGAAGAACCTAGGGGCAGAACAGGAATAAAGACGCAGATATAGAGAATGGACTTGAGGACATGGGTAGAAGGAAGGGTAAGCTGGGACAAAGTGAGAGAGTGGCATGGACATATATACACTACCAAATGTAAAACAGATAGCTAGTGGGAAGCAGCCACATAGCACAGGGAGATCAGCTCGGTGCTTTGTGACCACCTAGAGGGGTGGGATAGGGAGGGTGGGAGGGAGATGCAAGAGGGAGGAGATATGGGGATATATATATATATATGTATAGCTGATTCATTTTGTTATAAAGCAGAAAGTAACACACCATTGAAAGCAATTATACTCCAATGAAGATGCTAAAAAAAAAAGCATAGCTGAAACATTTTAAAATTATTACTATTGTACAACTATGTCAATGCAAAAGGATAAAACATCTGTATTGAACAGTTATTGATTCATAAATGTTAAATATTTATATTACTGACAAAAAATACTTTATTTTGCAATAATCTATTTCATTCATGCTATATGAGAGAATGATTTAATCAATTAGTATTTTCCCTTTCTTAAGTGATCTGTTGGTTTCCATTTGTTCTCTGTCCTCTGGCCCTGCAAATGTTAGCAGCAGTGGGCAGGACCTGAACTTTCTTTCAAAACACATGGAGCAAGTGATTGATTGGCAGGTAGATAGCTAATTTTCAGTTATTCCTACTGTTTTCATTAGCTAGGTCTGCAAAGAAAAAAGTAGCACAGACTGTGGGGCTTAAGCAACAGAAATTTATTGTCTCAGTTCTGGAGGCTAGAAGTCCAAGATCAAGATGTCAAATGGGTTGGTTTCTTCCAAGGGTTGTGAGAGAAGGACCTGTCCAGGGCCTGCCTCTTTCCTTGGCTTGTAGATGGTCTTTTCCCTGCGTCTTTACATCATCTTCCCTGTATGTGTCTGTGTCCAAATCTCCTGTTCTGATTGGATTAGAGCGAGTTATATTGCTCAGGGGCCACCCTAATGGCTTAATTTAAATTTAATTATCTCTGTAAAGACCTTTTCTCCAAATACTGTCACATTCTGAGGTACTAGGGGTTCAAACTATGAATTTGGGGGGAGGATACAATTCTGTCCATAACGATTCTGCCCATAATGCCTACACACAGACATGAAGGTGTTGGCCCTTTGGGGTTTCTTCCTATTGGACTGAACTGTTGTCCATAAATACTTGCACATTTTCCACAAGACATTAACACATGTCAAGTGGTTTTTAGCCACAAAGGTTCTATAATTATAATCATTTTTCTGGATTTAATTTTGATTCTCATTTCCTTAAATGAGACAAAACCTTATATGATAATAGCTCAGCTAATAGATATAATGTGGCATTCTCCCCAAAATCTATTTGTGCTGTGCTTGATAGAAGGAGGAGTTCTCCTCAACTTTATCAAGTTTTAGCAATGTTTCATTTTTTTGAGTCCTATGCAATTATTCTTCAAGCTAATAAACATGTCATTCTTTTATGATTGCTAATCTATTTTTATGTATCTGCATAATATGCAGTTGATGAACTTTAATAAAATCTGAAGTGAGGTCCCCCCGCGGCCATTTTCAGGCTGATTTTGCTGCAAACCAGTGAGTGGAAATTCAGTTCACTCAGCATCCAGTGTGTTTCTCTTTAAAATAGATGGGCTAATGAGAAGCATGTCTGTGCTGGCCCTGTATAATGGTCTGGTCTCTAACACTGGTTGTTAAAACAAACTACACACCATCCAAGACCTAAATGCCAATGATTTGATGGTGTAACATAACTTAATTGGATATACTTTTAGCTTAGAAAGGTAAATAGGAAACAAGGCAGCAAGAATAAGCATGTCTGCAAATATGCCATCTAACTCTGTTTCTGGAAGAAATCCAGGAGATTACAGTCTGAACTAAATCAGATAATTCTGTCAGTTTTCTCTCCTGAAGAAATGTTCTATCCCAAGTATCAGTAAATGATTGAACCATTTATGGGTTCTACCTAGGATCTAAATAGGAATTCTGGAAGCATAGAAATTTGGTCTACAGGATGGAATCCCAAATACTTCTTCTTTTTGTAAGGGCATCCTCTAGGGTCTTTCTCTTTTATACTTCTAACAAATAGTTTGCAAAATTTTTCCATGTTATATTGTATTTTATTATGTACCTGTCTACCTTCCCTATTTATTGCAAACCAGTATAGTCCAGAAACCCTTTTTCTAATTTTTTAATTTAAAATAAAAAACCATAGTGTGTTACACAATTTTAAAATGGAATAGGAATAGCATAAAAATGAATTTTAAATTCTAAAATTAGAGAATGAAAAGGGTTTCCATGGAGTCAACTTGAAGAATTCTCCATTTTCAGGTAACTGGATGTTACCTGAAACATCCAGTTTCAGGTAACATAAGGTATGTAAGTGATGAAAATCCCCCACAAACCCATAAAACATACCAGCGAAGGGCCATGAGCCTTAAAAAAAAATTTTTTTAACACATAAGCCAGTTGCAAATGTTACACTTTCTCTCCATGGTGACATTCACTCCAGCCACAAGTGTGTCAATGCATATTTCGCTTTCAGCTGGAAAGCAGAGTTGGTAGTTAGGTATCAATTCTCCATTATGTGGTCCCCACCCCACACAGAAACCCCAATACCCACCCAGTTTCCAGAGATGAAATGTCAATGGATACTTGAATTCCTAGTGTGCTTTGAAATTAAAATATTAAAAGTGCTCTTCTTATTTTACTTACTTTCATTATAATTACTGAATATTACCATGAGCTCATGCTGATTGAGACATATATTCAGATATTCAAAATCAGGTTAAAATTGTGTGTGTGTGTGTGTGTGTGTGTCCATTTTCTGTATGTTTGTGATTCCGCTAAATACTTTCATGCCTTATTAAGAGAAAAGATTATTCCCCATCTTATTTACAAGGTCCCAAAAAAGGTCTGGCACATAATGGCTGGTGATATATATCTATTTGAGTTTGGCAATCCTTAAAAAAAAATGATGTTCTTAATGACACCTCATCAAGGCTGTTTTATCTTTTTCCCATAAGGGCTTTACACTCTAGTTTCTTTGTTTTGTAAGAGCTTCTTCTTTATTTACAGCTAACTGAAAGTTCTTTAACATAAACCACTGTTTTCTCACAAATTCCTGAACAAAGAAAACATTAATGTATCATCCCTCATTTATGCATAATGCTTTTTAACCATCAATTCTTACTTCTAGAGTTTGATCTTCCCTCCATAACTCTGCCATCTGCTGTTACCAAAAAGCAGATTCAACTGCAATCGTGTGTGTGTGTGTGTGTGTGTCTGTGTGTGTGTATAGTAGGGATGGCTGTGTTAAATGAAGACAGCAAATTGATTACTACCTACTTCCACTCAAGAAACCCATGAGTTATGCATTACTGTTCTATGTCTAGCATGAGCAAAGACTATTCTTAGAAACAGAGAAGAGGATGTTGACAAATCATGGTGCCTTCCAGTAAACTGTATTTGAAAACCAGCGGCTAAAACAGTTAAAAATAGGGGTACAAACAAAAAGCAGAGCATAAGACAAAAATCCCTACAAGTTTAACAGAAATTTACTGAACCATAAACCAAACAGATATGCGTCACCTATTTTTTGTGTGTGTGTGGTTAATATAACTGGGTGCTAGGAACGTATACCAGGAATCATTTGTGAGTGTATCTGTGTGTGTGTGTGTGTGTGTGTTAGGGGTGGGTGGAGGATTGGAAATTCCTGGAAACTAAAAAGACCTAGATTTGTTTGATGTCAAGATTTGCTTTCCCACTATA
Organism: Orcinus orca; assembly: GCF_937001465.1. Lineage (NCBI taxonomy): Eukaryota > Metazoa > Chordata > Mammalia > Artiodactyla > Delphinidae > Orcinus > Orcinus orca. The sequence goes on along the minus strand of NC_064569.1, from coordinate 46,865,547 downwards.
TTTGCTGGTAATTATCATATCCTTAAATCTTTGGGAAAATACTGACTCTGGTCAGAAATGCTAGTTATCATCTACAAAGGATATAACACTTCTGCAATTCTCTGCTACTTACTAATTTGGGGAACCTAGGTTAGAGTCTGTGAACTTCAGTTATCTCATCTCTTATGGGGAGTAACCGAACCTTCTAGAAATGCTTTAAAAATTAAACATGGTACTGTCTATAAGCACCGGGCAAATAATAGGAGCTCAATAAATACAGGTTAACATTTTCTTGGCATAGTATCTTTCGCATTGTAAAAACCTCCAAAATACTGGTGGAATGTATGACTGATTTAAAAATATACATCTTTAAAGAATAATTTAAGGACAAGCCTTTATATAGGAGCCAATCTGAAAGAGCTCTCAATAGTCAAATATAGAACAATTTGAGCAATAAATAATGTGATGTTGGATTATAACCCAAAGAATAAAATAAATATAAACAAATCTATCCTGATATAAATAATGGTTGAGTAGATAGATAAATAAATAAATAAATGGGGGAGAAGGGACAGATCTTCCTTATGAAGGAATATATGTAGATACTCTCCCTCCCACTGTTCGATCTTCCCTCCTGTCTTGAGTGTGGGCTGGATTTAGGACTTACTGACTCCCTTATAAAGAAAATAGTGGGGAAAGGGGTAAAACGGTAATTTTACAGTAGTGAACCCTGTGACATCCTACCTTAACCAAGTGATCAAGGTCAACCTCACCAGTGAGAAGTCATCACAGTGATATCACAGGTCCCCTGACGTAATGTGATAAGAAGGACACATCACGTCTGTGGTGTCCATCCCAAAAGTCCATAACCCCATGGCTATTCTGACCATGAAAATAAAATGTGAGGGATCCTTTTCAAAATGCCGGACTAGTATTCTTCAAAACTGTCAAGGTCATGAAAACAAAGAGAGGTGGAGAAAATGTCACAGTCCAGAAGAGACTGAGAAGATGTGACAACTAAATGCAACGTGGTGTCCTGGATTAGAGCCAGGAACGCAAAAAGGACATTAAAGGAAAAGCTGGTGAAATCCCAATAAATTCTGTAGGTTAGTTAATAGTAATATACCAATGCTAATTTCTTACTTTTGGCAAGTGTGCCACAGTTCTGTAAGGTGTTAACTACAGGAGAATCTGAACAAAGGATATGGAAATTCAGTATTAGCTCCACAACTCTTCTGTAAATCTAAAATTATTCCAACATAAACATTTTATTTAAAAAATGAAACTTTCGTCTGTGGCAACACTCTTCTTATTAACTAATTTCAAACAAAAACAATGTGCACATAAGAAGCTGAAATCTTGCCTCTTCCTCTGATTCATCCATAATATCATAACACAGTGTTTAGTGAAGTTGTGAGGTTTAATCAACTCAAAAAGCAACATTATAAAGTTCTTTGAATTCCCAAGATGAAAGAAAATTATATATAAGTGTGTAAATGAAGTCTTCGTTTGGCCATTCAGAAATGATCCTGGATACGGGAGGCCTAAATAAGAGATGAATCTTTGTAAGCTGTTTTCTCTAATCAAATCCATTCTGCCTATACCTGTGAGTGCATAATGCAGAAATGATTGACTAAAAATGGAAACTCCAATCAATCTGATTATTTAATATAATGTATCACACAGCCCCAGCCAAAAAAAAAAGGAATTTTTCTTGCTGATTTCATCTATGATTTTGCTTTTTAAACTCGTGAAATTTAGACTGCATGCAGATAGAAAGGCATTTCCCTGTCCACAGGAACACGGACAGGTAGCACTTTTAACATTGTGAGATGAGAGCCATCACATGGTTAGTGGTCTATCAAACACACCCCTTTGCAGAAATGATGCAATTCAGCTGGAGGGGCTTCATAGTTTTTGACAAGTTTCCCAGCCCCCAGTACTCAGGGTCATCAGTGTGTGGTATTTAACAGGGGCTCTGCTCCACTCTCTGTGGTTGTAGGAGAGTTGCTCAGATACCTGCCTACCAGCTTTGGTCCCAGCCTTTGACCTTCCACGTTATCAGGTTTTCACTTTTGGTTTTCACTGATGATTAAACTTAGAGCAGATTGGCATTTCTGGTTATCTGGCTAAACACAGGCTGCAACTACAGCAATGCTAAAACTACTACATTTGATTTTATCAATGCAAACTGAGGATCAATCTGGTGAACAAAAGTTTTAGTTCTGTTATTGACTCATCCGTCCAGCTTTTATTATTGGTTTCAGCAGAAGGTTGATTCCAAATAATCCAGAATAGAATTTAATTAGGAAGTCCTTCTCTTGGTCTCAAAATATTTATTCATAAGTCAGTTCATATAGCAGGGAAAGCATGGGCTTTATAGTTATACAGATCTTCCTGATAACTTTATTATCTGTGTGACCTTGGCAAGCCAGTTAACCTCCCTGATCGTAATTTCTTTTTCCATAAAATGATAATACAAAAACCAACCTTGGGACTTCCCTGGTGGCACAGTGATTAAGAATCTGCCTGCCAATGCAGGTGACAGGGGTTCAATCCCTGGTCCGGGAAGATCCCACATGCCACAGAGCAACTAAGCCCATGCGCTACAACTACTGAGCCTGCGCTCTAGAGCCCGCAAGCCACAACTACTGAGCCTGCATGCCACAACTACTGAAGCCTGCGTGCCTAGGGCCCGTGCTCCGCAACAAGAGAAGCCACCACAATGAGAAGCCCGGGCACTGCAACAAAGAGTAGTCCCTGCTCGCCCCAACTAGAGAAAGCCTGCGCACAGCAACAAAGACCTAACACAGCCAAAAATAAATAAATAAATAAATATATTAAAAAGAGAAGAAAACAACCTTACATAGCTCTGGTTAAGACGGAGTAGATTCAAATATGCAAAAGTACTTACTACAATGCCTGACTCAATAAATTCCCTTTCAACATCAAAATGTTAGAGACAGTGATTATATTCCAAGTCGCTCACAAAAAAACTAGATAGCCACACTACATAACTGAAATGTGTCTGTTTCAATAAAAAAATAAATTAGAAGAGAACACACTGTTGCCACATTCCTAATTAATGCAACATAGGAAATTTTTTAAATGAGGAATTAAATTTGTGCTCCTACATGCAATCTAAACATCTTGATTGTTGGCACGTAAAAAAAGTTCATTTAGTAATGAAAGTGATTTTTTGTTTGTTTATCTAACAAATGTCTATTTTCCAGGCATTTTGCTGGGCACTGGAAATAGGGGGAAAAAAACAAAAACAACCACACACACACACACAAAAAAAAACAGTGAGCAAATGAAGATGAGGAAACTGTCTTCTTGTTGCTTACAGACTAGTGAGCGAGATATTTAAGAACAAACATACAATTTGAGGCTGAGATAAGGCCCCTGAAAATGCAGTGAGTGAGAGTGATGGAGACAAGGATTTCCCCGGATGATGGAAAGGGAGGAAGGTCAGGGTAGGGAAACAGGGACCAACTTACACAGGCAGTGTGTTTATACATGAGAACGATCTACGGGATGAAATGTTAACTGAACTGTGATTGGTGAAAACAAAAGTGAGAGGATTTGTTCACGCTTCCCGTGAGGGAATGAGCCAGGGAGGAAAAGAATGAAACAGCGAGGAGGAGACTCCGTTTCCCCTGTGAAGTGGCTAAACATGTAAGGAGGCTGAGTGCAACTGGCTGTTTTCGGGTAGAAACATGTATCTGTGACACTGACATCAGCCACTGAGAAAGGAATTCAAAGGTAGCTGATCCCAGAACAACATAGATGACCTGCTTTGGAAAATGTAGAATAAATGCGACTTGCCTGGGCAACAAGAATGTTAGCCATAGGACTGCACCAAAACCCAAGAGCTTTAGGAAGGATAGTTTAGCGACAACAGCCTGAAAAAGCATTTCTTTTAACAGGATAAATGCTTCAAACCTGTGTGAGTAATCTTGGAATTTTCAATAAGCCATATTAATATAAGGAATGACTTTGACTCTTGCCTAATAAATGAAAGAATGAAGTTTTAGAAATGCAACACCATTCCCTAACTCAAATGGTTTATTTCACAACTTAAAGTTTAACATTAAACAAATACACCTCAAGTCACAATGCAATGATGATTGATGTTTTTCATCAACATCCAATTATCATTCCATCAAACCCTGTTGCCTGGGCCAAGGAAAACACAGAGTACGCATCTAGAAAGGGTTATTCTCCATACCATTTCAAACTAACTTGCAGGATATAACTACACTTACTGCATTTCTGACTTGTTAGATCATGTCACAGGGAACCTCGGCGAGAGAGTTTTGGTGTTGTTATCACCTGTGTTTTCCAAAGAATATTCATTGCTTTTGCTATTTGAAGTTAAAAAGGAAAACACCTTTCATTTCTTTGATTTATTCCATTAGAACAATCTGCATCTGTGCGTTCTTTGTCTTTTGTTAGCTGTGAAGGCAGCCACTTAGGTATCGAACATGATGTCAGGCTGTGGTGTGAGAGGTCTTGCAGGAGGTACAAAACCTGAAGGGATTTCAGAAAAACAAAAACAAAATAAAAACATCCCTTTGACAGGGCTTCAAAGGAGACCATCACATTCAGGAATGGCTCTTCAAAAATAAAAGCACAATCACTTCCCATTTTGTTCTGGGCTCAGCCAGTGGTTCAAAAGAGGAGTGATGGATGGCTTGAAGGCCGCTGTTGTAAAAACGCCCCACGTTCACAGGGAGGCCTTTTGTCCCGGCTCACTTTGCAAGCAGCTCCCTCAGAGAAGCAGGAAGCTTTCTCACCACTTCTCAGACAACTCTCCTCTGGGGAGGCAGCAACAGCTGCTTCACCCTCAGCAGTTCCTTGCTGAGGAAGACAAAGAATGCACCTTCCCTGCCTGAAACTGCAGGGAGGGATGAGCCTTGAAATGTAATTAATTGCTCAAATTGGAATTTGGCCAGAAGCCCAGGGCTAACAACTACACTTACAGGGGAGGAAGAAAGGCTTTAATGAACTTAGAAAAAAGAGATCTAAAAATTATATCAACACAGACAACACAATATATCTCACCGTGACACTGCAGCAGGGAATGACTTGGATGGGAGGAAGGAGGGAAGGAAGCTGGGTCTCTTGGGATTCTGGCTCTCCACAGTGTGAATAAAATCACTAAGATGACTTTGTCCCACTTCTAAGAACTTGCCTCACACCAGAATGACAATTAAAGAGCGGATCTGGCTTGACTTGAATATTATTTTAATCTTAACCTCAGTAAAAATGGATACACTCTTATTAAGGACACGGGTTCCTATGTGAGCGGCCTACGCCAAAGCTTATGCAGAGCAGCTCTCAGGGGCCTGGACCCTAGCCCTCGCCAGATTCTCCTCGCCCCACCTTAGAGTCTCACTGTGTGCAGTACATGAGAAGACAAGGAAGGGGGCCCCCAGCTATGGAAATTCAAATTCAATTCAGCCAACATTTGGGGGGCAAGTGGGACTGGGTGCTAAAAGCTGTAGGGCATCACAACAAGTATCGCAGATAAAAGATGTTAATGGGCCACTCTGGGCTTTGGGGAGGGGGAGGGAAAAGACATAGCTGGCCTTTGACTTGAAACCCAGAGCATGAGAGGGGAATCAAGGCCGAGAGCAATGACTTCTCTAAAGAAATGGGCTCAGAAGGCACAGCCAGATGCACGAGACACAGCACACAAGGTCCAAAAATGGTGTTTAGGGATGGGCAGGAGGCCATACCTGCCAAGTGGGAGAGTGGTTTCCCAGTGGGTGGGCATCATCTGTGGCAGAGGATCTGGGCCAGGAGATAGCTGGCAGGCAAGAACCCTGGAGGTCATCATTCAGTCTTTCAACAAATACATATTGGGCGTCTACTGTGTTACAGATGCTGTGCTCGATGTTGGGGGCATAAGTGCTCAGCATGATAGACAGAGTCATCTGGGAACTTAGTTCACAGGCAGCAGTAAGTCAGCAAGAGATCTAGATTCATGGGCCAGAACCTAGTTCTCTTTGGTAGGAGAACCAGAGGCCAGCTTTCAGATCAGAGGTCCCCATTCTAAACAGTGACAGCTTACGAATAAGTAACTAGGAAACATGAAAATCAGAGTCTATAGACAAATATTTTTCAAAGTAGGTTTCACAGGTAAAGAGCAAAGAAGTGAAGGAGGAGGTCTTTCTTCTGACCAATGAACCTATGTGCTTTCATGTGGCCTCCTTGTAAACAAACCTATATTGTCCTGGTTGAAGAATACATTGTCTCATGTAGGTCTTAAAATTTAAGAATAATATGCGCTAAGTTTACCATTCACATATGCTTTATAAATATTTATTAATCATCTACTATGTACTAGGTACTGTGTCAGGTCCTTACCTGCCAAGATGAAGATAAGTCCTGCCCTCAAGGAACTGGTAGTTAATTGGAGACAGACAAGAAAACAAGCTATCATGAAACAATGTAAGAAATGCCATAACTGCCTCCTACCCCTCCACCTGCATCCCACCAGGATTCTGGTCCAATGGACCCAAGATGGAATTTGGGTCATCGAGAGCTTGGCCTAGGCCAGGAAATTATAATAGAGATGAAAAGAAGCAGAAAGGTCCACTTCAGAGGCAAAATGCGTATGCAAAGGCTAAGTGGGACACTCAGATGAGGCAACAGGTCCAAAGCCTGCAATACTGGGTGGACCTAGAATGAAGTGGGGGCTGAAGGAGAGAACTCTGTGTGATACGACACAGAGAAGGAAGCTGCTCAAAAAGTGAAAATGTGGCTCATTGATCTGGCTTTAGAGGGAAAGGGAGGTTAAACAAGTTTCAAAAAGTCAAAGCAGGGCTTCCCTGGTGGCGCAGTGGTTGAGAGTCCGCCTGCCGATGCAGAGGACACGGGTTCGTGCCCCGGTCCGGGAAGATCCCACATGCCGCGGAGCAGCTGGGCCCGTGGGCCATGGCCGCTGAGCCTGCGCGTCCGGAGCCTGTGCTCCGCAACGGGAGAGGCCACAACAGTGAGAGGCCCACGTACCGCAAAAAAAAAAAAAAAAAAGTCAAAGCAGGGTAATATAAAAGGCAAATGCATAAAGCTCTGAGAACAGAGAGGGTGAGGATGGGGCCTCAACTGTGGTGCAGCAGAGACGGGTTTGTGGAGGGATTAACGGAAGGAAGGATAGTGATTTGATTTTCTAAGAATGAGCAGGAGTTAATCAGATGCAGGAAGAAAAGAACATTCCAAGGAGAGGCAACCCCCCAAGCAGAGACATGGCTGCTTCTGAGACCTTGTTGCCATCGGCCTGATGGCTGGGCTTCAATGGAGCAGTGGCATGAGATGAGGTTAAACCAGAAGAGAGGAGTCAGATTAATGTTATTTTCATCTTAACTTCTTAATGGAGTAGACGTAGGGAGAAAACGTTCTTGTTTACATTCTTTGGATAGCTGATCTATAAATCACAAACTTAGAGACTTAGGGATATTATAGAAACTATCCAGTAAAGATTATTACTGTTTTTTTTTTTAGTAAAGATTATTTTTATTGACTCCTTCAAAAATCAGTTTCTATTTAGCCCACCATAAGTCAACTAGGATTATTTGTGGCTTGCTAACAGTTCAATATCTTCGTCCTTTCTTAGGAAAGCACTAAATCTGCTTTGTTCAGTTAAAAATGAACATGTCTCCTGATGCAATTACAGCCCCTTATATGATCCCAGTACTTAATCACTGTTAAATATAAATTGCAGTGCTGAGGGCTTAAAAGTTGCATAGCTTTTACTTTTGGATCTTCAACCTCTCATATACTTATTTTCTCAGATTTCCTGATTTAAAAATGACATGAGATAGATTCAGTCATTAGCCACAAATTAAAGATTTGCCACAAGGTACTTCAGCCCTGTGTAGGCTAAAATTCTGGCCGGCTATTTATGGGATTCATCTTTAAAGTCAACAATCCAGCCTCGAGAGGCACTTGGTTGCTGTGCCATTGTTTAAACAATTATTTGGGTGCTTGCGGTGGTGGTGATGTGTCAAATACTGTTCCTAATTATAAAAATCCTATCCTTGGATCCATGTGTACCCAGGTAACATTATTTTCTTCTTTAGGCACGTTCTCTTAAATATTACCAAATGCACAATCACATACAATTACGGATTAAACTTTTGGAACAAGTAGCTGGGATCGTTTGGTGCTAATAGCAGCCAAAGCTGAGATTTGTGTTATACAGAGCAGGAAACTGTGAGCACTTTCATCAGATCTATTTATCGTTCAGCTTAGTTTGTAGTCTTTATTCTGGGTGAATTAATAATAACCCTTTAGAATCAAAGAGGACCTTTCTTATGAGAATACAAAGCATTCTCTCATACCTTCTCTAATTCATTTTGCAACAACCCCGTAAAGCAGGAAGGGTCAGGTATTCAGACAGGAAACCAAAGCAGACGCTAAATGACTTTCCCCGGGACATATGGTTAGCCACAGACAGAGCCGTAACAAGAATGTGAGTCCCTTGACATCAGGGTCAGCATGGATGCCATCGGAGTGGTGATTCTCAAAGGAGGATCTGTGAAGGCTCTCAGCTTATCCACAGGCTGGGGGCTATGAAGTCAAAAACATGTCCATTCACTGTTACTATTAATTCTATACAATGAGTGTCCGGGATGTGACAATCGCTGTAATATGGTTGCTGGTGTGAGGACTCCTGTCTTTAAAAAAACATACAAAACAACCCTCTCCCTGAGCCCTTCTTCTTGCGCTGCTACTCTACTATTCAATTTCACTCCTTTTCTCCTTCCTTCCTTCCTTCCTTTTTTCCCCCATCAAGAACAGGACTGAGACACACAGGCTGCAATCCTGGCACAACTCCAAACTAATAATTTAAAATCTTTGTTCAACACTTATTTAGTATGGAATGGGAGACACCAATTTTCTAAAAGTATTCTAGAAAAACAGACACACTTAATAATTCACATCAGCTGACCGACATGGGTTTCATTTTTTTTCTCCGGTCGTATTTTTGCAATAATTTTTCAAATAACGACTTCTTGGGAAACATGTTAAAGGATTTGAAATGTAAGCAATAAAATAAATCACTTGCTCCCTATAAACAGCACCCCGCCCGTGCATTATTCAGGTTCAGAATTTAGCTGACTGTAACTGCTGAATTCAAAGACCAGTCAACTTTCATATGTATGCTACAATAGTACTAAACACACACACACCAGAGATTGATTAGCATACATGAGGGAAAGTTCTAATTTTTCACTTTTCACTGGAGGGCACAGTCTACTTTGGTGAGAGGAGAACGGGACCAGTTTTCATTCTGCTCGTTCTGTAAAGAGCCCTGAGTACAGCCTTGAAATCACTGGCACCATATTTCTGATTGTTTCCCCAGAACTGTACATCTGCAGCCCTAACCCTTCTCAGAGCTCCAGGCTCACTTTCTAATTGCCTGATTGCAAAATCCCTGTGCAGGTCACTTCTCCACATCAAACTCCATAGGTCCAAATCAAGTCAACATTTCTCCTCCAAAATCCTCCAGTTTATGTCTTGAGACTCAAAAAACTATTTCTTTCATGGAAATCTCCTTCTGCATTTCTATAGTCACTAACTTTCGTTTGTTGACTCATTCATTCAATAGTTCATTCAGGAGTCCCTAGGCACTATTCTAGGCACTAGGAAACCAGAGACCCTTAGGAAATTACCTAATGAGCAATGATAGTTACAATCCCCAGATTATAATTATTACAGCGTTACACCCTGGCTCTGTTACCTCATCCCCGAACAAATGCAATAATCCTTTCCAGGTCCGTTTTCTTCTTCCCCAGATCTATCCATCCTATTCCATCCACTTAATCTATCTTATTACCCTATAGCTGCATTACTTTTCTTAAAAATCCTCTCCTCAAAAACAGTCTGTGAATTTCTATAGCCAATGAAATAGCCCACATTAGGGTCCTTGGCAATCTGGGCAGGGTGTCGTAGAGAACAGAGCCCTCACCTGCGCCTGGGGGACCAGGTTTCAAGACTGGCCCCCAACGCTGATGCGAGAGTGACAGAGCCCTTCACCACCCCGTGCCTCAGTCGCCTCACTTGTAAATGAGAAGATCAGATTAAAAACGTATTCATGTCTAAAATCCTTTCCACTTCTGAAATGTTATGCTTCAGTCGATGAATGTGCTCCAGCTAGTAGACAACATGTTTTTCCCATGCAGGTCGTGTTCCTCTGCCCCAGTGTCCTGACTCTAAAATACCCATCTTTACTCTTCTTCTTCTCTCCCATTAAAAACCATGCACATTCCACATGGTTTTGTTCGAATGTCACCCTTTAATCCGTGGGCTACGAGTGAGATCCTCATTTGAACTCTCCTATGACTTTGTACATACCACTTTCTTAAATCAAGTATGCTGTAACTGAAGTGACTTTAAAGTTCACACACTCTACGTCAGATGTAAAGAAATGTTATTTAATCACAAGCCTCTATTGTCTTTGAATAGCAATAGAAAAAAATACCTTATCTGGGTAACAGAGTCAATTTTTGTTTAAAGCTTATTCTCTTGCAGTTTAGCTAGGTGTATTTGGGGTACATGTTTTCACAGTTATCTCACACCTCTATATCTTAGTCTTTCTCTCCCAGTAGCTTCTGAGCAACAAGAGATTCCTAGAAAACATCATGGTGGCAGGGGTGAGAGGTCCCTGTCACCTGCGCAGTCCTCAGCTCCTCACTGGTCTCACTGAGCCATGTCACCTCACTTGACCACTGGATGAATTCCTCTTTGCCTGCTGCATCTCCTGGTACTCCCCTGGCCTGTATGCATCTGCTACTGATGCCCAGAGGGCCCACCATGGCTCCCGACCCAACACTGCCCATTTGACCTTGTCCTGCCCTGACATTAGGTCTCCTTGCTTCCCCTTCTGGGCCTGGGCATTTCTGCATCTCCCCATGACACACATGGGCTGCAGGCTGCAGGGGACCAGGGGTGGGAGGGGCTCCATCTCAAGTGCTCTACAGACTGAACACACACAATCATTTCTACTCTACTGGAGTTGCTCCATGTTATTGTGGGACAAGAGTTGCAGAGCAGCAAAAAGTTATAGACATTAAAATTATCCAATTACTCCACTCATTCTGCTTTATGTTTACTTATTTGAGACTATGCTTTATTCTTCCTACTAGAGAAACCTGTCTTCAAATTGTGGTTTACTCTTCTCTGTATCCTTCTCCATAAACTAACCCCAGAAATTTGCAAGTCTTCTGCCATATTTTTCTATCAATTTATTAGATGTTGATTTCTCTTTTTTCTTATAGAAGAGAAAAGGAAAGCAGGTATACAGAACAGACGGGATTAAGAAAATGAATTTAAATTCTTTCTGTGCTTTATAGCTAGGAATTATGAATATTTATCACAGAAGACAAATTTGACAATTAGAAGAAATTTCACTAAAGTGAATGAATTACAGTGGTTATATGATACGGAGGATTTAAAAGCCAGTATAATCTTATATCATATTTACAAAAGTATCATGTCCAAGCCTAAGAAAGTTTATTAGTTATTATTTGTATGCTAGTTACAGAAAAATGTGCTACATGGCTTTATACAAAACGGCTCTTATTGTCTCATGCAACAAGCAGTATTGTAATGGCAGCCCATGGAGGATATGCCAGCTCAGAGATAGTAACTAGGAACCAGGTCTTTTTTATTCTCCAACATCAGCATCCTTGCTACCTCCTCAAAGTCATATGAGGGATGCTACACTTCCAGGTATCTTCTCCTCATCCTAGACAAGAGAAGGATAAAGCGTTCTCTCCCTAGAAGACGTTCGCCTTTTCGTTCAGGAAAAAATGTTCTTCCTAGAGACTGTAACTGAGCAGGACTCTATGGGGCCTTCCCAGGAAAGGACCACCCCCCCCACCCATGACCTCTTTTTGCCTCTTTTTTGTAGAAAAATTTTAGCCTCCTAGGGCTTCCCCGAGTTACAAAGAAGAAATTTAATCAGAGAAGTGAGAAAATGCAAAAACAAAGGAAAACAGTCAAGCAAGACAAAATAATAATAGCTTAGCCATTAAACAAAGTCAAGGAACTTTAGTTCCTCCTCAAGGGCTATAGATAATATTCTGAGCCATATCCTTGAGCTGTTCTTCAGATACTGAAAGCCTCACAAGGTGGAAGTTAACTGCATGCTGACCAAAAGCAAGTAGACCCCAAACCAGTTGGAGCTAGAAGGTCGACGATGTTGACTTCTGAAACACCACCCTGTTCCCTGTTACCTCACCACCAACCAAGCAGAAGAATGCCTAGGAGCTGATCACACACCCTACAAACCCCCTCCCTCACCCTGTATCAAAATCCTTTCCCTGAAAGCCATTGAGGAATTCAGGCCTTTTGAGCATTAGCTGCCTGGACTCCTTGCTTGGTGCCCTGCAATAAATGCTGCACTTTCCTTCAACACAAGCCAATGTCAGTAGATTGGCTTTACTGCATACAGGTGAGTGGACCCAACTTTGGTGTGGTAATAAGACTTCTACTTACATATCATTTGTTAAGAATATTCTTCAGGTCCTCTCCATCTCCCCATAACTGGAAGAGAGTCAGGGACAGTGAGTGCTTTAATTTTCCTGCCTTGAAAAAAAACACAGGAGAAAAGAAGATTGTGAAAAGAAGGCACTCAATTGAGTACCATCTTTAACAAGAAATAGGATGACAGAACAGCTCTTGCTGAAGAGAGAAATATTTAGCCTCAAGAATAGGAAACTGTATAAAAAAACAATGCCTGTCTTGAAATATGTGAAGGGCTATTATGAGAAGAAGACTTGTTTGTGTTGTTCAAAAAGGCAGATCCAGAATCAATAGGTGGGTCTTACTGGGGAACATTTCCTTCTTTACCTTAGTCAGAACACATTTGTTTTCAAGAAAATAAACCTAATCAAATTAGATTAAGATGAAAGTACAATTGACCCTTGAACAACATGTGTTTGAACTGCATAAGTCCACTTATACGTGGATTTTTGTTGTTGAAGTATAGCTGATTTATAATAATGTTATATTAGTTTAAAGTGTACAACACAGTGATTCAGTATTTTTACAGATTAGCACATTTTTTTTCAGTAGTACATACTACAGTGCTACACGATCCAAGCTTGGTTGAATCTGAGGATAAGGAGGAACTGCTTCTATGGAGGAACAGTATATACGAGGGGCTGACTATAAATTACAAGTGGATTATGTGGATTTTCAACTCCTTGGAGGGTCGGTGCCCCTAACTCCCACATTGTTCTAGGATCAACTTAGTTGACAATAACACAGAGGAATATCATGGAGCATGAGGTACAGCAGGTATGACAGGACCTCAAAGCCATCAGTCATTATCTCTCTCTCCCCTTCCTTCCCTTCTCCTCCCCTCTCTCCTTCTCTCAGTCTTCCTCTCTGTCTGTCTGTCTCCATTTCTCTCTGTCTCTCTGCCTCTCTCTCACATGTGCACATGGCCTTTCATATCTGCTCCACTTTGCACTGTTGCAGTATTGCTCTCTCTCTGCACACAGCACACCAGTTCTCTGCTAAACTCATTTCTTACTCAGGGCCCACCTCAGGTATCCCAAAAGGATGAATTCCTATAGTTTAAAAAGTTGGTTTCTGGTCTTGATTTCAAATTTCTAAGAGGACAATATCTCACTGAACCAGCGAAAGTCATATGTTTACCCCTGGTTCTATCAAATGTAATCAAGAAAAACAAGGATCCATGGGACATGGGGCTATCCTTACTTAAACTGTGACAAGGCAAATTCTCTAAGAAGACTTGGAGATAGAGAAGAAATCATGGACATATCAAGTAAATATTCCCATGTCTGCCCTCTGTCATTCATCTTCCTCTCTACTGTCAAATTAATCTTTCTGAAAGACAGTTTCATTTATATCATGTATTCACCTATTCACAAACTTTGCATGACTAGACTGTCTATAAAATATCACCTGGCACTCAAGGTTCTTTGCAATGTAGTCCCAACGCACTTTTCTAATTTGATTTTTTACTACTCCCCTCTCTTGCTCCAATCAAATATAGAGAGGTCTTCTACCCTTTCCCCTGTACTTTGGGTGACCACACATGCGGTTTGCCCGGGACAGTTCCAGTTTGTTCTGTTGCTTAGGTACAATTATTATTACAATTATTAAAAGTGCCCCATTTTTAGTCTCTAATACGCCCTGATTTAGATGATAGAGGAATGATCCTCCTACCTAGAGGCCCATCCCCTCATCAACTTCAAGTTGCCAAAGCTTCACTATTCCTCAACGTCCAGGAAAAATGCCAACTTATTTTTACACAAAGCCTTCTCCAACCTAAGAAGGTCAAAATAATGCCTCTTTCCTCTTAACTCCTTTAGAATTTTATTTGCTTCTTCTCTTTATTATCCTTGACACTTCCTATATTTTATCATAATTGAAATTTCTGATTGCCCTTGTGCTCATTTGGAGGACCCAGATGAAAAATTATACAATTACCTTGCTTTTGTTAGGATGTAAAACCAAGAAATGTGTTCAGCCGACCAAGGTGGTTTATCATGCTGCAGAAATGCACCTGGAAAGCACTAAGAAAACAAAATCGCATGGATGAGTGAAATCAACTCAAAATCAAATTTTAACATTAACTCAGTGGCTGCTCTAGGAAACTGAAACAAAATCCCTTTGTTGTGTGTGTCTTAACTTCACTGTCAGGTTCCAGTTAGCTCCAGAGAAAGGCTGATATATCAACAACAGAGGTGGCAGGGCTGGGCATGGTGGCAATTCTGGGTACAGTTCTTGCACTCAACCACCTCAGACTCTCTTACCCCTTTCCTGGTGTCTGATGGTAAAGTCATAGAGTCAGGCTCTCAGGGCAGACAGGCCTGGGTCAAACCTCAGCTTTGTCACTTCTAGCTCTATGTCCGGGGCCAGTTACTCATTCTCTTGGAAGCCTTGGTTTCCCCATCCATAAAATAGAGTTTGACAGTGCAGATCCCATAGAGAAGTTTTGAGGACTAAAAGAGATAATGGGTGTAATCTGCTTTGCACAGTATGATTCTATAATTATATTTTTATCATTATATGGTTCAAAGTCTATGAAACATGTATCCCTGAGCACCCATGGAATTATTGCCAGGATATCATAAAGTTACATATACACCAAGCACTGCTGACAGTTGAGTAAATGATATGTCTCACATGCATAAGTGCCATTATTTTTTGAAATATTAGAATTAATACAATAAGAAATAAACTTAAAGTATTCTGAACGCAGCAATTATTATTATTTACTTTATCAGTAGAGACTAATAGTGTTAACTGGATCAGATGACTGGCCATGAGAGTTTTAGATGTTAAAAGTGACTCCATATTTGAAAAGGGTGGTAGCTCCTGCTTTCACTTTCCAATTCCTGATAGACCCTTTCAAAGGAGAATTCTCCACTTCTCCAGGTCTTTGGGACCAGCTATTCTCCATGACATACATAGCTGGCTCCACTGGCTTCTGCAGGGCTGGGGCACTGAGCCTGGGCCAGCACCTGTGTGTAGCCAAGTGTTCTGGAATCTTACAGTGGATGTGAGGGTGGGGATTACTTGCCCATGACTTGAGAGACAGGAACTGAAAATGTAATCAGGCAAAGAGCCTCTAGGAAGTGCCAATCAAATTCCCAGATGTTTATGCAAATGTGTTATCAATTAAAAGTTGTTGGGCAGGAAGGGAAAGTTCAGGTACAAACTTAAGGAGATGCAACTTAGGGGACCCTGGAGAGACAATGTTCAAAGCAGAGGCCCTGGTAAGCAGATATCTGCCTCAACTCTCTATTGGAGGTAAGAGCATCTAAAATCTACATGGGCAAGTGAACACAGTTCTGCTATTACAGTGTCATTTTTTCACGAAAACATATTATACCCTCAACTTGAGTGCCAGTACTTTATGTACAAACGTAAAGTCTGACTCAAATGTATACCCTGTGTAATATCTAGAAGAGTGTCTTGTACATATTAGGTGTTCAAGAGCTGTCTCCTATTAGCATCATTCAGCCTTGGAAGAGGCTTCCCTCTCTGATGATACACATTACATCCTTCGTGGTATTTAAGCAATGTCTCATAAACAATTGTGTACTGGGGAGATCTTCAAGATGGCGGAGAAGAAAGATGTGGAGATCAACTTCCTCCCCACAAATACATCAGAAATACATCTACATGTGGAACAACTCCTACAGAACACCTACTAAACACTGGCAAAAGACCTCAGACTTCCCAAAAGATTTTTTTTTTCCTTTTTCTCTTTTTGTGAGTGTGTATGTGTATGCTTCTTTGTGTGATTTTGTCTGTATAGCTTTGCTTTTACCATTTGTCCTAGGGTTCTGTCTGTCTGTTGTTTGTATAGTTTTTAGTGCTTACTATCATTGGTGGATTTGTTTTTTGGTTTGGCTGCTCTCTTCTTTCTTTTTTATTTTCTTTTTTTATTACTTTTTAATTTTTTTTAATTTTAATAATTTTTTCTAGTTTTTTTTTTTGTGTGTGGTATGCGGGCCTCTCACTGTTGTGGCCTCTCCTGTTGCGGAGCACAGGCTCCAGACGCACAGGCTCAGCGGCCATGGTTCATGGGCCTAGCTGTTCCGTGGCATGTGGGATCTTCCTGGACCGGGGCATGAACCTGTGTCCCCTGCATCGGCAGGCAGACTCTCAACCACTGCGCCACGAGGGAAGCGCTCTAGTTTTTATTTTAATAACTTTATTGTTTTTTTCCTTCCTTTCTTTCTTTTTTTCTCCTTTTTCTTTTGAGCAATGTGGCTGACAGGGGCTTGGTGGTCCAGCCGCGTGTCAGGCCTGTGTCTCTGAGGAGGGGGAGCCGACTTCGGGACATTGGTCCACCAGAGACCTCCGAGCTCCACGTAATATCAAACGGTGAAAGTGCGCCCAGAGACCTCCATCTCAATGCTAAGACCCAGCTCCACTCAACAACCAGCAAGCTACAGTGCTAGACACCCTATGCCAAACAACTAGCAAGACAGGAACACTACCCCACCCTTAGCTGAGAAGCTGCCTAAAATCATAATAAGGTCACAGACACCCCAAAACACACCACCGGACACAGTCCTACCCACCAGAAAGACAAGATCCAGCCTCATCCACCAGAACACAGGCACCAGTCCCCTCCACCAGGAAGCCTACACAACCCACTGAACCAACCTTAGCCACTGGGGCAGATGCCAAAAACAATGGGAACTACCCCTGCAGCCTGTGAAAAGGAGACCCCAAACACAATAAGTTAAGCAAAATGAGAAGATAGAGAAATGCACAGCAGATGAAGGAGCAAGGTAAAAACGTACCAGACCAAACAAATGAAGAGGAAATAGGCAGTCTACCTGAAAAAGAATTCAGAGTAATGATAGTAAAGATGATCCAAAATCTTGGAAACAGAACGGAGAAAATACATGAAACGTTTAACAAGGGCCTAGAAGAACTAAAGAGCAAACAAACAATGATGAACACGATAAATGAAATTAAAAATTCTCTAGAAGGAATGAATAGCAGAATAACTGAGGCAGAAGAACGGATAAGTGACCTGGAAGATAAAATAGTGGAAATAACTACTGCAGAGCAGAATAAAGAAAAAAGAATGGAAAGAATTGAGGAGAGTCTCAGAGACCTCTGGGACAACATTAAACACACCAACAGTGGGGACAAGGTCCTGAGGTCCGCGCGCGCTGCGCGGCCAGAGGCAGCAGGCATGGCGGAGGATGGAGGCGGTAGTGTCCAACGCAACAGTCGGGGTTGCCCATGAGAAGGTGGCGGTGTAGGCACACAGGCTACGTGGAGGCCGGCAGTGGTGGCCAGGCCATGGCGGGAGACCGTTTTCGTTGGGCTCCCTGAGGTGCGCTCCCTGAAGTCTCGGCGAGCCGTGACCCATGAGCTCGTTGAGCAGCCGAGTGCTGTGCCACCCGGGGTGAGCCCGAGCCCAGCAGGAGCCCGGTTCTGGGGCGGGGGGCTCGGCCTGGAGGCCGGAGAGTGGTGGCGACGCAGCCGCCCACGGCTTCTGTTACCGTCCGGGCAGCCGTAAGCGCAAGCGGAGCAGAGGGGCCTTCTGCTACTGTCACCCCGATTCTGAGACAGACGAGGATGAGCAGGAAGGGGACGGGCAGCAGCGACTCCTCAACACCCCTCGAAGGAAAAAATTGAAGAGTACGTCCAAATATATTTATCAAACATTATTTTTAAATGGTGAAAACAGTGGCATTAAGATTTGTGCTCTAGGAGAGGAGTGGAGCTTACACAAAATATATTTATGTCAATCTGGCTACTTTTCTAGTATGTTCGGTGGTTCATGGAAGGAGTCCAGCATGAATATTATTGAACTGGAGATTCCAGACCAGAATATTGATATAGAAGCACTGCAGGTGGCATTTGGGTCATTGTATCGAGATGATGTCTTAATAAAGCCCAGTCCAGTTATTGCCATTTTGGCAGCAGCTTGTATGCTACAGTTGGATGGTTTAATACAGCAGTGTGGTGAGACGATGAAGGAAACAGTTAATGTGAAAACCGTATGTGGCTATTACACATCAGCAGGGACCTATGGACTGGACTCTGTAAAGAAAAAGGGCCTTGAATGGCTTCTAAACAATCTGATGACTCACCAGAATGTTGAACTTTTTAAAGAACTCAGTATAAATGTCATGAAACAACTCATTGGTTCATCTAACTTATTTGTGATGCAAGTGGAGATGGATGTATACACAGTCCTTAAAAAGTGGTTGTTCCTTCAACTTGTGCCTTCTTGGAACGGAAATTTTTTTTTTTTTTTTTTTTGCGGTACGCGAGCCTCTCACCGCTGTGGCCCCTCCCGCTACGAAGCACAGGCTCCAGACGCGCAGGCTCAGCGGCCATGGCTCACGGGCCCAGCCGCTCCGCGGCATGTGGGATCCTCGCGGACCGGGGCACGAACCCGCGTCCTCTGCATCTGCAGGCAGACTCCCAACCACTGCGCCACCAGGGAAGCCCTGGAATGGATCTTTAAAACAGCTTTTGACTGAAACAGATGTCTGGTTTTTCTAAGAGGAGAAAAGATTTTGAAGGTATGACCTTCCTTGAAACTGAGCAAGGAAAACCATTTGTGTCAGTATTCAGACATTTAAGGTTACAGTATATTATCAGTGATTTGGCCTCCGCGAGAATTATTGAACAAGATTCTCCAGTACCTTCAGAATGGCTATCTTCTGTGTATAAACAGCAGTGGCTTGCTATGCTCTGGGCAGAACAAGACAGTGAGGTGGGGCCTCAAGAAATCAATAAAGAAGAGCTAGAGGGAAATAGCATGAGGTGTGGTAGAAAGCTTGCCAAAGATGGTGAATACTGCTGGCGGTGGACAGGTTTTAACTTCGGCTTTGACCTGCTTGTGACTTACACCAATCGATACATCATTTTCAAACGCAATACACTGAATCAGCCATGTAGTGGATCTGTCAGTTTACAACGTTGAAGGAGCATAACATTTAGATTACGTTTGGCTTCTTTTGATAGTAGTGGAAAACTAATACGGAGTAGAACAACTGGCTATCAAGTACTTACACTTGAAAAGGACCAAGAACAAGTAGTGATGAACTTGGACAGCAGGCTTCTGATCTTCCCTTTATATATCTGCTGTAACTTCCTGTATATATCGCCAGAAAAAAGAACTGAAAATAATCCTCATCCAGAAAATCCAGAAAACTGAGGATCTCATCAGTTGGAAACAGGAGCACTTTGTAAACTTTTCTGGCCAGCTTTAATTTAACGGCCCTGCAGATATTCACATCTGAGGTGACTAACAGTGACAAAGGCCTTGTGAACTGTTCAGATAATACAGAAGACTATTCTTATCCTCATTACATTTCTATGCATATATAAAAAAACATTTTAAAGCCAAGAAAATATCTGTCAAACCGTTTGTTATAAAGATGTCGACCCATGCTTTTTAATTTGGCATCAGTAGAAAATTGCCATAGGTAAATTTCACATTTCTCTGCAACCAAATATAGAGTTAATTTTTAGCTTGAACTTTGATCCTACCTAATGTTAGTGAACCTCAATTATCCATCTGTAAATTTTATTTTTATTTGGCTAAAAGAATGCCAAAGGAATAATTTGGCCAATTATAAATGCTGTTTCAGTTGGTGTGTTTAAAGCTGTCCTTTAATTTTTTCAACTTCTCTTTATGATTCCTCCTCCTAGTCGAATATTCTTCCAATCTATATATGTTTTTAATCATTAAATATTATTTCATGGTAAAAAAAAACCCAACATTCGAATTATAGGGGTCCCAGAAGAAGAAGAGAAAAAGAAAGGGGCTGAGAAAATATTTGAAGACATTATAGTTGAAAACTTCCCTAATATGGGAAAGGAAACAATCAAGTCCAGGAAGCTCAGAGAGCCCCATACAGGATAAATCCAGGGAGAGACATGCCAAGACACAAATTAATCAAACTATCAAAAATTAAGGAAAAAATATTAAAAGCAGCAAGGGAAAAGAAACAAATAACATAGAGGGAATCCCCATAAGGTTAACAGCTGATCTTTCAGCAGAAACTCTGCAAACCAGAAGGGAGTGGCAGGACATATTTAAAGTGATGAAAGGGAAAAACCTACAACAAAGATTACTCTACCCAGGAAAGATATTATTCCGATTCAACAGAGAAATTAAAACCTTTACAAACAAGCAAAAGCTAAGAGAATTCAGCACCACCAAACTAGCATTACAACACATGCTAAAGGAACTTCTTTGGGCAGGAAACACAAGAGAAGGAAAGGACCTACAATAACAAACCCAATACAATTTAGAAAATGGTAATAGAAACATACATATCGATAATTACCTTAAATGTAAATGGATTAAATGCTCCAACCAAAAGACATAGACTGGCAGAATGGATACAAAAACAAGATCTGTATATATCTTGTCTACAAGAGACCCACTTCAGATCTAGGGACACATAAGACTGAAAGTGAGGGGAAGGAAAAAGATATTCCATGCAAATGGAAATCAAAAGAAAGCTGGAGTAGCAATTCTCATATCGGACAAAATAGACTTTAAAATAAAGACTATTACAAGAGACAAAGAAGGACACTACATAATCATCAAGGGATCAATCCAAGAAGGAAATATAACAATTGTAAATATTTACACACCCAACATAGGAGTACCTCAATACATAAGGCAAATGCTAACGATGCTTTCATGTAAAAGAATGAAATTAGAACACTCCCTAACACCATACACAAAAATAACCTCAAAATGGATTAAAGACCTAAATCTAAGGCCAGACACTATCAAACTCTTAGAGGAAAACATAGGCAGAACACTCTATGACATAAATCACAGCAAGATCCTTTTTGACCCACCTCCTAGAAAAATGGAAATAAAAACAAAAATAAACAAATGGGACCTAATGAAACTTAGAAGCTTTTGTACAGCAAAGGAAACCATAAACAAGACGAAAAGACAACCCTCAGGATAGGAGAAGATATTTACAAATGAAGCAACTGACAAAGGATTAATCTCCAAAATTTACAAGCAGCTCATGCAGCTCAGTATCAAAAAAACAAACAACCCAATCCAAAAATGGGCAGTAGACCTAAATAGACATTTCTCCAAAGAAGATATACAGATTGCCAACAAACACATGAAAGAATGCTCAACATCACTAATTATTAGAGAAATGCAAAACAAAACTACAATGAGGTATCACCTCACACCAGTCAGAATGGCCATCATCAAAAAATCTACAAATAATAAATGCTGGAAAGGGTGTGGAGAAAAGGGAACCCTCTTGCACTGTTGGTGGGAATATAAATTCATACAGCCACTGTGGAGAACAGTATGGAGGTTCCTTAAAAAACTAAAAATAGAACTACCATATGATCCAGCAATCCCACTACTGGGCATAAACCCAGAGAAAACCATAATTCAAAAAGAGTCATGTACCACAATGTTCATTGCAGCTCTGTTTACAATAGCCAGGACATGGGAGCAACCTAAGTGCCCATAGACAGATGAATGGATAAAGAAGATGTGGCACATATATACAATGGAATATTAGTCATAAAAAGAAACAAAATTGAGTTATTTGTGAGGTGGATGGACCTACAGACTGTCATACAGAGTGAAGTAAGTCGGAAAGAGAAAAACAAATACCATATGCTAACACATATATGGAATCTAAAAAAAATAAAATAAAAAGTCATGAAGAACCCAGGGGCAGGACAGGAATAAAGAAGCAGATGTAGAGAATGGACTTGAGGACACGGGGAGGGGGAAGGGTAAGCTGGGAAGAAGTGAGAGAGTGGCATTGACATATATACACTACCAAATGTAAAACAGATAGCTAGTGGGAAGCAGCCACATAGCGCAGGGAGATCAGCTCAGTGCTTTGTGACCACCTAGAGGGGTGGGATAGGGAGGGTGAGAGGGAGTTGCAGGAGGGAGGAGATATGGGGATATATGTATATGTATAACTGATTCACTTTGTTATAAAGCAGAAACTAACACACCATTGTAAAGCAATTATACTCTAATAGAGATGTTAAAAAACAAACAACAACAACAAAAAGATGCAAAAAACAGAAAGGATACACAGATAGGATCACAGGGAGCCACGACCTTGTGAAGGCGCATCGGTGGAGCTTAGGAGCCAATAGCTTGATTAGAGCCCTTCATACTTCTCTCTGTTTAAACTCTCTGCCTTAACAAAAGAGCAAGCATGCAGGGGCACTGAACTGTTTTCAATGTTCTGTACATGACTCAGCCTTCTATGCTGTTCATGTGTTTTGATATAAAGTTGAATAAACCAAACTCTAGTTGTTGCCATTGTTTTTTTTTTCTTTTTTTTTAACAACTTTATTGGAGTACAATTGCTTTACAATGGTGTGTTAGTTTCTGCTGTATTACAGAGTGAATCAGCTATATGTATACATATACCCCCCATATCTCCTCCCTCTTGCATCTCCCTCCCACCCTCCCTATCCCACCCCTCTAGGTGGTCACAAAGCATGAAGCTGATTTCCCTGTGCTATGCAGCTGCTTCCTACTAGCTAACTATTTTACATTTGGTAGTGTATATATGTCCATGCCACTCTCTCACTTTATCCCAGCTTACCCTTCCCCCTCCCCATGTCCTCAAGTCTATTTTCTACATCTGCGTCTTTATTCCTGTCCTGCCCCTAGGTTCTTCAGAACCTTTTTTTTTTTTTTAGATTCCATATAGATGTGTTAGCATATGGTATTTATTTTTCTCTTTCTGACTTACTTCACTCTGTATGACAGTCTCTAGGTCCATCCACCTCACTACAAATAACTCAATTTCGTTTCTTTTTATGGCTGAGCAATATTTCATTGTATACATGTGCCACATCTTCTTTACCAGTTCTTCTGTCTATGGACACTTAGGTTGCTTCCATGTCCTGTCTATTGTAAATAGAGCTGCAATGAACATTGTGGTACATGACTCTTTTTGAATTATGGTTTTCTCTGGGTTTATGCCCAGTAGTGGGATTCCTGGGTCATATGGTAGTTCTATTTTTAGTTTTTTAAGGAACCTCCATACTGTTCTCCATAGTGGCTGTATCAATTTACATTCCCATGAACAGTGCAAGAGGGTTCCCTTTTCTCCACACCCTCTCCAGCACTTATTGTTTGTAGATTTTTTGATGATGGCCATTCTGACTGGTGTAACACACTACTGTAAAGAAATTATACTCCAATAAAGATGTTTAAAAAAAATTGTGTACTGAAAATTAGAAAAAGTTTAGTAAAACATATGTTAGTGCGGCCATAGAAGAACTGGACATGAAGACATCCAAAACTGCTTCTAATGCCAAGCATCAGTGATTCTATATTCTGAAGTTGACGTCTATAGTTCTATGATAATGCAAATTTGGCTCAATGATTTAATGGACAGCACTCTTGAAAATAAAATTCAAGCAATATTATGCCTGATAGAAAGCATTTTTTTAAAGTTCTTACGGATCTTAAAAATTGTATAATTGCAAATGTTCATGAGGATATAACTGAGTAGTCCTCTTTCCCTACTTGCTAGTATGTGCCAGGGTGCCATAATTATAAGAGTAATTATGAAAGGAAAATGTACTCCCTCACAGTGAAATTTATTTCATTCCTCTCAGTAAAAATGCCTTGGCAAATCTATGAAAATTATTATAGATGTAGAGAAGCTCTACTCTGGGGAAAAGACATTAAAATAGGGCATGGAGAAAAGAAAAAATAATCACATAATAGATGAAAATATTACATAATACTCCATAGATGAAAATGCCCGTTCTCTTTTGCACAGAAATAATAGAAGAATGCAGTAAAATCTGTCCCAGTGTTAGAAGATGTTTTATGTCCCAGTGTTAGAAGATGTTTTATGTACTTTGCCTTTTTATCATACCTCTGATTTTGGTTAGTTTATGGCTCTGCTTCAAGTTTACTTTTATAGAGATTAATGCAATTTATACAGTATATTTCATTTTATGATATACTTAACAATAAGTGGATAGTAATTAAGGTTGTGTGATATGGAGGAAAAATGCCCAGGAACTAAATACATTTTAAAAAATGTGCTCTTTGAGTTTAATAGCATTTGAAGTATTTAAATAGCTTAAATTAAATTAGAGTTAATAGAGTTTAAGTAAGGTTATAGTCAAAAAAGAAATATTCTCTCATAAAAAAGAAAGTTATTCTGGAGTCATGGACGTTTTTTCTCTTGATTCTCCGTGAAGAAACATCTTTGGGTTATTAGGAGTCTTCACGATTACCGTGCAGTCAAAGGCTCATGAATTGACGATGTTGCACGAGAACTAAGAAGTATTCCATTTCCACAGGTGAAATTTCCTACAGAAAACCCCAATGTAGGTATGAAGAAATTGTTAACACATCAGGCCAACCAAAATTCTACTACATTCCACATTCAAACATGCAGCAAAAATGACTGACATGAAGTAGAAATGGAGAATAGCCTCTCTAGCCAATCCTGTGCATAGGGAACCTCAGAGATGCTTTTCCCTAAATCAGACAAGTGAGGACTTGTTTAGGGTTTTTTGTTTGTTTCTCATTTAAATTGTGCAATGATGGACTTAGTTCTGGCATTGGACGGTGGCCTGCTTAGTTCTGGCACTGGATGGTGGCCTGCTTCTAAAGGCAGGATCAGGAGAGGAGTTGATGAGATAGTAGGAGGCTAGCAGAGCTTCAGAAGCCAGCAGAACCTGACTGGTGGCACCATCCTGGCTTCTGATAGGGCCAATCTTAACACCATCACATACACTGTCAGGGTCTCTTGGTATTCACCAGTACTGGTATGTTTTTTCCAGATGTATGGATTGGCATATGACGTATGGGTCAAATACCCCTTTCCATTCCCTCAATAAATCAAATTCTAATGCTCTTAAAAAAATAAATTCTAAATATCTAAAGCAACAACATCAATTTCATTTAAATCTTTATCCTTATATAGGTAAATTCAGATTTTTTTAAATGAAAATAAACCCGAAATTAGTCACATACACACACACAGAACAACTTTGGGAGGGAAGAAAAGAAAACCTGCCAACTAGAAGATATAAAGACAATTCAACTACAAACTGAACTCCCTTTTTTTCCCTCTTGGCTCAGATGGAATGAAGCTGGAGTGACGTTAAGCTACATTGTCATTTCCATGGGAAGAGTAAAGGAATGACATAAAGTTTAATCCTCTATGCGTGGAGGCCAAACTACTTAGCTCTACTTTTGATTCTGGTTTGTTTATAAATGTATCTCACATTTTCTTTTGTAATCATTAGTACAGCAAATGTTGCATAGCACTTGGCACAATGCAGTTACTGAATAATGAATGAAAGAATTAGTTAATTAGTGAAAGAATATAAATTTCAGATGTCTTTACTCATTTGCTTAACTAAGATCCCAATCAAAACCGAAAGCCTCTTTTGGATTATCCTGTGAGTATTATAAGAGAACAATTCTCTCATTTCTCAAAAGAAAAAGGACTGACTTCTTTTGAATCAACTGAAACCCCCATCATTATTCTTAAATTTTAAAACAGAGCTTTAAAAGAATTCCTCCAATTACTTTAAAAGAAAAAAAACACGACTTCAAGTGTGATTTTCTGGTGACTTGGGTTCTTGATATTCTTTGATTTGCTTACTTTTTCTATAAAATGAATGGTGATTAAAGTATCTTATCATCCAAGTCACTATGAGTGGTGTAGTAAAGTATACAAAACATGAAGAAATATAATATGTTATATTTCTGATTAGCTGTGTGAATTCTGGCAAGTCATTTAGCCTATTTGGACCTTAGTTTCCTCACTGTGAAAGTTTCACTCAAGAGCTGTTGTGAGGACAAATAAGGTATGAACGTAATATAAGACACGATATCAATGGAAGACATTTCTGCAATATTTATGTAAACCACATTTTTTCAAGTTAGATCATTTAGAGAGAAAAACATATCTAGATTTAGAGATAAAAACATGTCTAGAAGAGTGGGTAAATGAAAAGAATACTGGACTTGGTATCAAGAGACGTATATTCAAGTCCCAACAGTTTTACCTTTGTAGACCAGAGCCCTTGGCCATTCTGAACCTCAGTTTCCTCATCTACAAAATGGAGGTAATAATACCTCACAGTGTGGTTGTGATCTAAGATATAGAGAAAATTAAGGAGAGACAGGAGCTAGTCTTTTCTGTGAGGAAACTACATAGTTCAGCCTCCTTCATTCCATGAAGATGAAGGGAAAGGCTGCAGGACCAAGGTGGGTTCCATCTCCCACCATGAAGAATCCA
This sequence comes from Orcinus orca, assembly GCF_937001465.1. Classification (NCBI taxonomy): domain Eukaryota; kingdom Metazoa; phylum Chordata; class Mammalia; order Artiodactyla; family Delphinidae; genus Orcinus; species Orcinus orca. Next base: position 46,838,779 of record NC_064569.1, on the reverse strand, counting down.
GAGCCTCCTATGAAGGCAACGTTCAGGCATGTAGCAGCTATCTACTTCTGATTTTAAACTCTAGGGGTTTTCCCACTCACTTTGAGAGCCTCCACCTTGCTGTTCCAACATCACATCCAGTCTCTTCATGGAAAAGCCATAACCAAGAGAACAGGATCACTTGGCCAGAAGGGTTCTTAGAGGTCCTTTTTTTTTTTTTTTTTTTACGGTACGCAGGCCTCTCACTGTTGTGGCCTCTCCCGTTGCGGAGCACAGACTCTGGACGCGCAGGCTCAGCGGCCATGGCCCACGGGCCCAGCTGCTCCACGGCATATGGGATCTTCCCGGACCGGGGCACAAATCCTCGTCCCCTGCATCAGCAGGCGGACTCTCAACCACTGCGCAACCAGGGAAGCCCGAGGTCTTTTGATAGCAGTTAAATGTTTGCTCTTTGGTGTCATCCTTCCTGGTGTCCAGTTCCAGTTCTGCAACTTACTGGGTGTGAGTGCTTGAGCACGTTACTTGGCTTCTCTGAACCTCAATTTTCACATGCTATAAAAGAGGAATAATAATATCTATTCCAGTGGATTTTGAGAGGATTAAGTTAGAGAATCAAATGCCTGTAACTTGGTAAATTTTAAATAAACATTGCCTATTATTTGGGTTAATTCCTTCATTTGATGGGTACAAAGAAAATAATAACAATAAATATAAGTAATTCCTGATATAGCTCCTTGCCTTTTGAGCGTATTTTCCCATGTGTTACCTTATCTAATCCTTTTGGTGCCCCATGGAGTGGGTTATTATTAGTACCATTTTGTAGAACAGGAAACTGAAGTACAGGCAGATGATGTAATGCACCCAGGATCTCTTCCAGAGCTCTTAAGTTAGGTCTCTTTGACTCCCAGACAATACATTTTCAGTTGGATCAGGCTAACCCTAGGCAGAAGGATTAATAATAGCTACCATTCACTTTGGGTTAGGCATTGGTTGGGCCTTTACATGTGTTATCTTACTTAAGCCTCATAACAACTTTATAGTAAAGAAAATATTAGAGTCTCCATTTCAAAAAAGTTAAAGTAACATGCACAGGGTAATTGAGCTATTAAGTACTGGAGCCAAGTTTGAACCCAACCAATTTCATGTTTATCATTAAACTAAACTGTCTCCTGATAGAAAGCTATGCTGGAGCACAGTGTTCAAGAAAGAATGTGTCTTTATCCAGCATTATGAGAAGTGAGGGAGAACACAGATTAATAGAAATATGCCAAGACCTTCATATAAGATCTACCGTGTTAAGCACTTTACCTATGTTATCTTCATAGCTACCTCAAAAGGTATATGTTATTACTCCCACCGAAACAGACGCAGAGAAATTATCCTTCACTTAAAATTACAAGGCTAATGGCAAAGCTAAGATTTAAACCCAGATGTGAGAGTGAAGCTCTTGACCTTTCTATGACAATGACACTGTAGGCTTTTAAAACATAGGTGAATTTAGACATCATCTCCACTGGTTCTCACCCTTGCCTATGAGCAAACTGAGGCCGTAGGAGCCCATGTTTTTCCTCGCAGTTAGAACTTGTGACAGAAGTCAGCTTGCCCAACTCCTAACCCGGTGATCCTTCTAGCTCACCAGGAAGTATAAATGTGACCTCTGTCCTGGGGAACTCATACTCTAGGTGGAGAAACACAATCAGAAAGCAACACATGTTAACATGTATCAGAGCCTGCATCCTGTGCAGAAGGGGCATGTTTTCTAGAAGTTACAGAGACACTGGGTCAGGGAGGACAGAAGAGATAAGTGTGCAGACTCTCCAGTTTAAGACACATAAGAATCACCCCTGAGGAACCCACTTAAATGCAGATTCCCAGGCTGGGAACAGAAAGTCTGAAAACAACAGTCTACATTGTTTAATCAATAGCTCTGATTCCGAAGCATATGCTCTAATTCCCTGCTCTGAGAAATAGGAAACTTGTGAGTATGTTGAAAGAGCAGTAAAAACATAAGATTGGGTGTAGAAGATAAGAGCAGATTGAAGAGCATTTTGGAAACCAGGTAAAACAATGCACATTTGATATAATAAAGAGGGGAGCTTTGGAGAAGGGGAGCCAAGATGAGTGAGGGCTCCATGAAAAATGGAGTGAAGCAGTGAGTTCATGGGATGAGGAATAAAAGGTAGGAAGATGAAGGGGTGTGTTTTAGAAGCGTTTCAAATGGCAAATCCATAGAACGGGCAGCTGGTCAGATGCAAGGCATAAAGCAGACGGACCGTACGAGCACCTGGACAGAGGAGAAGTAGTGGGTCTGGCTATGGAGGTGCACACCTACGCATGGCTAAATGCTAATAAATACCACTTTAGTCGTACACTGTGACAAAGTTAAAAATTCTTCTTGAAACATATAGTCATAAAAGACATAAAGTGCTCCTTTCAGCAATTCCTATGTGAAAAAGGAGGCCAAACCTCACATTCCTCATAGAGTCCTGAAAAGAACCCTTTTAAAAGGACACAAATTAGAAAATGTTTTGCTGATACTTGATCTCCCTCAAACCGGGAGGCCCTCGGTTTGGCTCGGAAAAAGTTGATTATTTAACTCTTCTTCAGCAGTTTTCTTCATATCTCTTCATTTTTGCCCAAAGACAGAACAGTGAAAAACTAATACTGGATATTCAGAAAACTATCTTCAGAAAAATCTTAAAATGCTCAACCAGCATCTTTTTTAATCCTTTTTGCAGTTAGAAGAAACATGAGGCACTAAAATTGGATATCAAGGAGTTCTAGTCTGGAATGGGTAATCTTGCCCAAAAAAGAGAAAAAAAATCAATAAGATAAGAATACAACTCAATTTCAGTTAAACCAGATAAACCACAAATAACGCTAAGAACTTTCTAATTGTTTTTTTGTTATAACTAAAGGATCCAGGTCTTTGAAGTTTTTTCCATTAACATTTGAAAATAGAAGCAGGACACTACGGTCTATATCAGTGGTTCCCAACCTTTTTGACATCAGGGACCGGTCTCGTGGAAGACAATTTTTCCTTGGGGGGGGGAGGGGGGATAGTTCAGGCAGTAATGTGAGAGATGGGGAGCGATGGGGAGCGGCAGATGAAGCTTAGCTCGTTCACCTGCGGCTCACCTCCTGCTGTGCAGCTGGCTAACATCTGAGGCCCAGGGGATTTTCTTAACAACTGATACATTATCACTGAGCACTGCAGAGACACTGAAGGGGTTGGGTAAAAAAAGGAGGGCATTATAATTCAACTCCAAAGTCTAGTTCACTAGCTAGAACATTAGTAAATGTCAATGGATCAGCTCTGTTAATCTATGAACTTTGTACTTTAAAATTTTTGCTTTATACATGATCGTTGATATAACCTAAGTTTTTCAATTTGAGGACTTCAGGTCCCATAGTTTAAAGAGGAAAGAAATCATCTGCTCTTATTTAGACAGTTTATTTCAGTAAAACAACAGGGATCTTTTGGTTGTTTCTGCCTCCATCCCCCGCCAAAATATACTAATGTTACCGAGCCTAAGCTCGTACTGCTTGCCGCACAACAGGCCAATAATCGAGGGACGAGCTGTTGGGGCAGGGAACAATGACTTTATTTGGAAAGCCAGCAAACCAAGAAGCTGGTGGACTCGTGCCCCAAAGAACCATCTTGCCTGAGTTAGGGTTCAGGCTCCTTTTATACTAAAAGGGGAGGGAGTAAAGTCAAACACTTCCTGGTTCCCATCAGCCCCCAGAGAGTATGTGTTAATTTCTTCCTCCCTGCAGTCATTCACGGGTGGGCCTGGTCAGGATGTTTCCTGTGAGCCAAAGGTATTTTAGCTTAATGCTCATTACCTGGGAAGCAGGGTTCCCAGAGATGGGCCATTATGTATCAGTTAAGCTTATAGGCAACATCCCTTTAGTGATTAACTTGTTATAGAATACAAAAGGTTCTTCCCTATTACACTGAGAGTCCACCTACTCATCAAGGAATTCTGATTATTATAGCAAATGTTATTAGATGAACCAGTCATTCTGGGCTCACATGAACAGAATTTGGAGTATTTCTATGCTAACACTCATCTGATCATTGGAAATATTTCAATACTTTATTTAACTTGTGGTCATTCTCATTTATTCATTTATTTCTTATTAAACTGAGTACCTATTATAAAACAGGTACTGCTAGGTGTCAGAAAAAGGATAGTTGAAATATGTGGGAAGGTGGGATTATAAAAATGAAGAGCTCACAGTCAAGTGAGAGAGAGTTAATTATGCAAATAGCTAGAATTTAATGTGAGAAACACCATAATGGATAAATACCAAATGCTGTGGCTACACAGAAATATGAGGGGGAAGGTTTCATTTGAACCCAGTCTAAAAGAATAAATAACAACTAAGTAAAAGGGAGTGACATTCAGGGCAAGGCATTCTTGGCAGGTAACAAGCTATGAAAATGCTAAGATATATGAAAAGAGAGACTGTGTTGGCGGGGCCATGAGTATGTCTATGTGGTAAAACAAAGGGAATCTTAGGATGTCCAGATCTTAGAGAGGATCTTAGGAGGACGATGATAGGAAAACACAATCTAGCCAGGAGGTTATATGACATATCCTATAATAAAGTGGGAGCTGTTGGCAGTTTTTACACAAGGGCAGCTCCATATAACGTTTGGATCTTAGAGAATTTCCATCTTTGTCAGAAGGATGGAGTGTGGAGATGACTCAGTTTAGAGAGAAAGCTGGCACAGGTGTGGACAAGGATATGGGGTGGATAGAAGGAGGTATACTGAACACCACTGGCAAAGGGGAGAGGTAGGGTGAGGATAAAGATGTGGTTTCCCACTTGGGTTGCTGGTAGGCAGTTTTTTGTGTACCAGTTAAGCTATAGGATAAAGCCTACCATATTATATGATCTCAAGGACTACCTTAAGTGTCTACTAAGACTTAAGCGTCAAGAGAATATGTTCCACTCTTAGCTTTCTTCTTATTTATCCAGGACCCCAGGAAGTAAATGTGGTATCCATTTACTGTCGGCATCATGGAAGAGGACACATGTCCCACAGCCACTGATGCCATTTGGTGGAGGACAGGGTGGGTACCAGGATGCAGCTGGAGATTCATAGATTTCTAGGCTGCATATAGTACATTCCCATCTTTGTCCAGGTGAGTGATTATCCCCAGGAGGAATTCAGGTCAGTTCTATTGTTAAGAGAGGCCATGAAAGTCAGGGTTTGGGGAGGTACAGAACTCATGGCTATGGAAGATGTGATAGAACACAGGAAGTCAAGTGCTGTAAGATGCTTAATCCCTGAGGAGTTAAATGGTTATCTGAGGGATCCTTTTCTATGGCCCACCACTTCCTATATATGTCATCACTCAGAATATGCAATTTGGTGGGCATATAAAACCAAGTACATAAATGACTACTATCACAGAGTTAGGAAAACTGTTTAAGAGAAGTTCAGAGTACCACAGTGCTCAGAGGAGGGTAACGAATACCCAATTAGTGAATCAGAAAATAATATATGGAAGTAAGAGCATGAAGCTTTGAACAATAGCTTAAAATTCAATGAATTTTAGAGAGATTAGAGAGGAAGAGCATCCCCGTCAGAAAGAATAGCATGTTCAAAGGCTCAGAGAAGGAAAATCCTTGGGTTTTTAAGGAACAGCAAGTAACAGAGAGGATTGGAAAACAGACATAGGAAGAGAGAAGATCTTGGCAAGGTTGGGGTTGGAGAAATGTACATGATGGGAACAAAATATTAAAAACAGAAGGCACATAATTGGTAATCTGTATTCTGGAGTCCCCTGTGCCCAAGCTTCTCAATCTATATGATAGAAGAATACCTTCCTCTCTCTTTTTCACCATAAGCAATTATGAATTTTCACTCTGTTCCTAAAAGGTGAAAAGAAACCCAGGATATTATTATGAACCTGAATAATAATAGCTCATGTTTATTGTGCTAGGCATTGCAATAAATAGATTATCTGATTTAAATAACACAACAACACTATGAGGCAAGTGGTATTCTTATTCATATTTTACAGATGAGAAAACTAAAGTTTAGTGATGTCAGCTTTCCAAGGTCACAAAGATAACAAGCGGGGAAACCAGAATTCAGACACTAAATGCAAAACTCAAGAAAAGGATTTGTTCATGTGCTCTAGATATAAGATCTCTATAAGCGCTTGCAAGTAAGTCAAGTTATACAAATAACCAAGTTTACCATTTCTGTAAAAAAAAAAAAAAAGTAAATCAACTGAAAATAAACATCTTATTCTGCTAGCAGCTCAGAGGAACGTTTCCCATCCTTTCAATCAATCACAGCTTTCTGACAGTCCTCACCATCAGGATCAGTGCAGCATAATACTGAAAAATTCCTGCCATAGCCCAAAGGTCCCAAATGACCTTGGAAGATCAGATAATCCCTCTACTAAATGCCATCATCAAAAAATCATTACCTTTTTCCCTCAAAAACAAACTACCAACACTGGGAGAAAATCTACCTTAAATGAAAGCAAGACACTGATCATAAGAAGAATTTTCTTGAAAATGTCACTACTTTGCAATGGTTTTACTTTTCTTCCATACATGTAAGAAGGAAAATATGCAGGATTACACGTGTGCTGTCTTACCATGTCTCAAGTGACTCCAAGAAAGAGTCATACTTCAAAATAGAGGGAGTATTTCTATGTAAAACCCACATAATGGTAATTATGATCTTTTCTTTAGTTTTATAAAGCCAGCCCACCTCAGTGAATTCCTACATCCCAGATGGAAACTGAATCAGCTAAACAAAAAGAATAAAAGGTGGAGATGGGGCACTAAATAAAATACCTTTTCCAAATTCTCCAGAATTCACCCATATGGAATATTTGAATTAAGCATTGAATACAGGAGCTTCTGAGGGAAATTCTCACTATTAGAGAAGCAGTAGACAAGAAAGCAAGAAGTGGTACCAATGGCCTCCGGCTTCCTCTACATTTTCCAACTTTAATCCCAAGGAAGAATGCACCAAACTTCTTATTCTTTCCTGGAACGACAGAATCTCTACAGTGCCCCTGAAAGCAGCGATCCCGATAAGCAAAATGCCATTAAGCCTGAAAGCAGCAGTTTTATGGACAACATTTAAATTATTTCCATGCGCCCTCTGCTCACGCAGGATCAATCTCCGTGATTGGTGTATTATAATTTCCCCTGACTAAATTGGTCTCTCTCTTTTGCTTTTTCCCCCAAGGAACTCAATTTGCCAGCAAGGAGCCTTTCCTGCCGCCCTCTATTTTTCTTTTCGTATTAACTATAATACAAAGGACTAAAGTAAAACCCAAATTCAGAGATTCTCATTGTTAACCACTGGCAGACATTTTGAAAAGCTCCGAGCATATTTTATCCTACATTTCCATACATTTTTGTGTTAATTTCCAAGTCCAAGTTTTGGGACAAAAAAGCTCTTAGTATTAACAAGGAAACAACTTAGAGGGCAATAAAATTTAAGTTTACAAATTATTGTTCTATTTCTGATACAATGTTTAACATTTCAGATATTAGTCTTTAAACATAATTAAAAGAAAAGTGAACTTTAGAACCAGGTGCATTTTTTAATGTACTTGATATAGGAAATGGTAAAGGGGGAAGATGTTATTTAAATTCTAGTTCTGAAGCACATCTTTCCCGTAATTGTCATAGGAAATTGGAAAATTATACCAACTATCCCTTGATCCTAGACACTGTTTCACCAATAAATTTTTGCTTTCGTTTCATAATTTCCTTTAATATTTGTACGTCTTAAAGGCAATGGCCAAGTCTCTGTATTAAACAAAATGTATATGCCGTCAATGCCCCAGAATCTCTATGAATGAAGGTAATTATCTACAGAGGGGCAATGTGAAAACAAGATCCCCACCCCTTTCAAAAGTATCTCTATTTCCACGGTTTCATAGAATGCCATTTGCCATGTTATTCAAATCAAGTTGAAACATAAATGTGCTTAAGAGAGGTCATGTTCTGGCACTTCTCAAATTTTTCTGCGAGGCATCGCTGTTGAGGAGGAGACTGAAGAGTGAATACATACAGCTTGGCTCTGGAGGGCAGCTCCCAAAGCAACCCACTTCCAAACTTGAAATTTCTTTGAAATCTTGTGATATAGTTTTAAAATGCACGCAAATTGTGCCTACCGCTGCCTAAGGTATCTGTTTGATTTAATATGAAGATTAAAGTACTTATCTGGATCTACTGAGGCATGCTTACCTTTAAGCCATGAATGGTCATCAGCATGATGCTGTGAAGACAGGATCAGCAATGAGAGATGAAGTGCCTCAACTCTGGCGAGGAGTTGCTGCTCCAATGCGACTATAGGTCTAGGAGGAAAATGATGCCATAAGAAAGAAACAAGTGGCTAGACGGAAAGCTTAAAGGGAAACAAAGTCAAACTTACTTCACGATTTGCCTAGGGTCAAAGAATGATGCTTAATAATTACAATGACTTGATTTAGAAGAACATGCTATTAGAAAATGAATGGAAAAAGACAAGGAATTAAACTGTTCTTGTAGCATAAAAAGAAGAGGTAATTTCTCATTCATTTGCACACTTTAAAAACTTAAAACTAAAGTTTTTAGTCTCTTGTTATATAGTAAAGTTACATAGCAAATCTCATTTTAATAAGATGTCTTTAATTACATGAGATTTAGCAGAATGTAGATATAATTGTTTTGATGACATAGTTTATTAACAAAAGAAAAATTATGACATGCTAGTAGCATAAAGGAAGCTATATGCCATCATCCTTTAGGATCTAAATATTATTTGAATGGAAGTATTATTTTTAATTAAAATTCAGTGAAAACATATAAGATTTGTATTAAAGTGATATTATAGTGCTATCTTCAGGGGATAAAAATTTGAGTTTAAATATTATCCGAAAGTCAGGTCTCTTTTGGTTGAGAATATACACTATCATATATCTCTGAGATTCATACCTTTATATCATTAAGTTATATCTTATCAAAAACTATTTAATGAGATCAGTGCTTGCTGAGAATATACACTCTGGATGCTGCCTGATTATGCTAACGATTTGAAACACAGATTTTTAACCATACAAAGTAGAGCTGAAAATCTGAACATATATTCAATTGGAGCAATCAAACTTTTCTGGTTTCTCAGCCTCAACCTAATAGCTATGAGTAGTTGATTGCTTTTTCAAACTCTTTATTGTATACGTTTTCACATATATACAACAGATAAATTCCCATGTACTGTCAACTTTAACAATTTTTCACCAATCTTGTTTCTTCCATCCAATCCGCTGTTTTGTTTTGTTTTGTTTTTACGGTTTGTTGTTGTTGGAGTATTTTACAGCAAATCCCAGACATCATGCTGTATTACCCATAAATACTTCAATGTGTATATCTAATTGATTCTATATAATCTCCATTGCCATTATAATGCAGTCCTTTAATGTCTTACTTTATTATGTCTCCTAGTAAATTTGTCAGTTGAATTTTACTGAATAGAGTGTATACGATTTAGTATCTCAATACTATTATTTCAGTGTAAATATTTAGTCTGGCCATACTTATACCATCCAAGTCTAACATTTTAATTGAATTTGGCAAATTCAGTTATGAACTGCACTAAAGGGCTTTTTTTGTTTTGCTTTTTTTGCAATATTAAGTAGTCAAACCAGTAAAAACCACTTGTGGTTTTACCATCTGAAAAATAAGCATCTGAATGTGTATATACTGGACCAAATCAACCACATCATAGTCAACTTATATAGATGCCAGATTATGAAATCCTTAGAATAGCTGATTACTATTTAAGCAATTAGATTATGTCAAGATCACTTCAAACCAATAAAACACAGAGGCAGTAAGAGTGGAAAGAGAACTTTGGAATCCACACAAGCCTAGGTTCCAATCTCTACTCTGCTACTTAATTAATGCCTTTGTTAACTTCAGCTAGTTACTATTCTGAGTCTCAATAACCTCATCTGTATTATGGGGATAAAAATGCCATTGTAACTACCATAAAACTTGTTTGAATTCAATGTATGTAAAGCATCTGCTATATGATAAATAAAATTCCTTCCTTAATAGCTTCCCAGTCAATAGTCAACAATGAGATGGAAACAACCTAAAAATTATCCTCAGTTCATATGTCTTTTAAAATCTTGTAGATTATTTCAAATACTAACTGTCCCATATAACTAACAATTAATAGATGGCACTCATTCAAAAATACATAATAATTTTTAAAATGTTTTCACTAGATAGATGTATGAATTTATTTGTTTCTCTCATGTTGGATAATACAGTAAAGAAAGATAATTAGCAATCTCAACTTTACTTGGAATTAGTTGGTATGAAATACAACTCCTCATTCGTATTTTTCTCAGGTAAAGTATTTCAATGAGATGTGTACTTTGGGGATCAAGAACTTTTTGAAGTGGTTATTATTAATCTTTAAATTCACAAATGAAGAAACCAAGACGCAAGGACACCATAAGGGTCAGAATAGAAACTTAGACTATTGCCCAAAACTAAACACATTCCAGTAACTCATCTCTCCTCTACTTAATTGAGGATAGTTTGAAAAGCATTTTATTCCCCCCCACAAAAGTAGGAGAATACATTATCATGTATTTGGCTATGGTACTATTTTACTATATAATATTGGAATATCAAAACTAAATCCTGATGTAGCTATGCGACAATGACCTTGTGAAAATAGCATACACACACGCATGCAAAAGCCCACCTGTTCTAATAATCCTACTATGCTTTTGCGGCTCCCTGAAACTCTCTTTGTTGATGAAGATGCTTTTTCATGCAGCAAGGTTGAGGGTTATTGATCTATAGAAGTCTTTATGATTCAGCTGCTGTGGAACTGTCTAGTGTCTGTGTCTCCAGAGTGTGATTTTCCACTGACACCAAGTTGATTCTTGGAAATTTACATGCTGTTATCCGTTTGACAATAAATTGCTGTGTAAATCCTTTGCGCGATACACATGCGGGGCACTTTTTAATAACAAGCTATATATCTTAATGGCTAATCTGTCTTTTTTCTTTTTCTTTTTTTGGGGGGGTGGAGAGGGGGGTTGCTTTTGAAAACTGGCCTTAATCTGCTACAGAGGTCACTTATAAATCGAGCGCATAGGTTCTGTGTGAAGCAAGCAAGTTGTTTTAGCTTCAGACTTCACCCCAAAGTAATCATTGCATTGAGTTGCTTACCCGAGAAACTGACAAGATTCAGTTATTAATGATTTCTTTCTAAACGAGAAAACACAGTTTAGGGCACAAGCGCCAAAACCAGACGGCCTGGTTGGAAACCTAGTTCTTCCATTTACTGGCTCTGAGATCTTGGGCAAGATGCCTAATTCTCTGTGCTTTCGGTCCCTCAGATGTGACACAAGGAAATATGTAAAACTGTTCCTACACCATAGGATTGTTGTGAGGATAAAATGAGTCAAAAACACTGGGAGTTCTTGAAGAGCACCTGATACATAATAGTTCTCAATAAATATGAATCATTGCTATCATGAACACATATAAAAGATCTGTCACGTTATAAGTAATATTTGAACCCCTACTGCATGCCAAGCATAGTGCTAGATGCTTTCAAATATTTTAATCAATTTCATAGTAATATTAAAGTACATGTTTTTCCCCCTGTTATGCTAATAAATAAACCAAGACTCAGAGAGGTTACCTAACTTGCCTAAACTCACAGAGCTGGTAAGTGACTGAACTGAAGGTCGACTTGAAGAGCAAAGAGAACGGCAGGTGCACCCTGGAGACCCAAAGGTCAGCCCTCCAGGAGTCAGCTGACAGTATGCCATGTACTCACATTTCTCCAAAGGTTAGGGATTTTTTTTTAAAAGTCATTTTCTATACCAGTTAATATCAATATTGTAGTTTATTTTAAATGCAACTACAATAACTGCTAACTAATCTGACAATGAAAATATTTTAATGCATGTGTGGCTTTGCCAGTAGGGGCTGGCAGATGTAAGCAGGTAGATGGGCCGCAGAACTTTCCTGGAGGGAAAATAAACTCACTAAGCAATGAGTTTAAAGTCAAGTTCTCTCCTCATATTCTTGGAGATGCCATTCCTCCTACTTGCCTGTGCTACTCCTTCCCACATTCTTGCACGTGGCTGGCTCTTTTTCATTCTTAAGCTCTAAGCTGAAATTCTCTCAGAAGAATGTCCTCTGACCAACCTATATGATCTACTACTCTTCATATCCCCACCCTCTTCATGCTGCTGGAAGCCCTTGTCAGAATCTTCACATTAATCATATATTTACTTGCTTGTCGAATACTTCCCTGTTTATAGATCATGAGGAAATGGACTGTAGTAAATATTCAATAAATAAATGCATCAATGACCCACAAATATTTCGATTTCATCTCACATGTCCCAATATTCTGGTCTTAAAAATATGACTTCTAGTGTCCAAATGTAATACTTTGTTTATGGAACTCTTTGTTTTTTTGATATACCACTATAGCTTTAAAAAAATCACAATACTTAAGTATATAGCATTATAACTCACTTCAAAAATAAACCCCTAAATTAAACCTCCATTTTATATATTATTATATAAAAGTGGATTAACTCTTTTTTACTCCATTAATGTAAAATATGTATTACAAATGACACGCTACAAAGTGTACATTGTAAAATGAGGACAATAACAGAACCGAATTCATAGGATAGTTAGGATGATTAGATCATGCATGGTAAGCACTTAGAATGAGGGCCAGCACATAGTAGCACTTGCGTAATTTACTGTTATTTTTTAAATGATGATGAAGATAGGTTTTCATGACCTTAGCATTGTCATTGCTTGGCATGTTTTAATAATGGTAAAAAATCACCAATGCTACCCAACACTGTTTGGCATAAAATAGGTAGCCCATAAATATTCATTGTTTTCTGCAAGAGGCACACCTCAAGTTAAGAAAATGTATAATATTAAATGTTAATAGTACAATTATTTTAATCAGAGAAAGATTACTCATCCTGTGAACATTATACATAGTTTTTGTTTTGTTTTGATTTTTTTTTTAATTATACCTTCCACAATTGGATACAATTCCTTTTGTAGAATGGTGACAACTGGACAGAAACATCAGTGTTGAGTACTGGGGCAGTGGGGAGGTAGCATCGTGAACGAGCAGGCACACAATGTTTTTTAAAGAGGTATAGATCCTTTCAAGCGGATAGAGCATCACACAAATTATAATATAAATGAACAGAAAATGTGTTTCAATGCACCAAACTCTGATTTACATCAGCTTTTCAAGGACATATCAATTGGATCAAGCAGCATGACACCTGCTATTTAAGGAGTCAATACGTTGTGGAAGATGAAGGGCTGTTGTGATGATTTGAGCCACAGGAAGTGAAAAAACTGTTAGTCCTTATATCTCCCAATCTCCTCTCAGAGAACACAAAGGGAGTCTTTAAAGAAAGAATGGTTTGGGCAAGCAGTACTAAACAATCACTTCTCTTACTGTGTAATCTTAACATTAATTGCAAAGTCTATGTACTCTTCAGGTGTGGTGCATACGGGGGTTGGAAAACTTTTCTAAAAAGAGCCAGATGGAAAATATGTTAGGCTCTAGGGGCCATAAAGTCTCTGCCACAACTACTCAATCCTGCCATTGCAATAAAAAAGCAGCCACAGAGAATACATAAATGAAGGAGTGTGGTCGTGATACAATGAAACTTTATTTATACAACACTAGTGGGCCAGAATCTACCTGCAGGCTTGACTTCTGGGCTAGGGAATTAGCAAAACTAATGTTTCTTGAGTCATTGCCATATGTTCAGTCCACTGGAATATCTTTCACTTCCAAAATCTTTTTTGTTACTTTACACTCTGAGGTCACTTTCCTTACACATTGTGAAGATTAAATGAGATAATCCATGTTAAACGTCTGGGACAAAGTATCCAAAACAATTTAGCTCAATACATGTAGACCTGAAAGCTCGAATGAATTCTAGTTCTGCTACTTATTACTGTGTGGCCTTGGACAAGGTGCTTAAGTTCTCTATACCTCAATCCTTTATGAAATGAGATAATATGAAATGAGATAATAACTACTTATTTCATAGGTTATTGAGAGAAAGTGAAAGAAGATGGATATAAATTGTTTAGAACAGTGCCTAGCACATGCTAAGGATTATATGAATGTCAACTATTATTATTATTATTATTATTATTATTACAGGTTCACAACTCTCAGGCACACTAAATACTGTTTTCTCCATTTAACTAAAAATCAGGAAGAGCAGCATTAGAATGTTATATTAAAGAATTAATTCTAGGAGAGCCAGGAAAGACAGAGACCAGGATGGGCTAGTTAGTTGCTCTAGGTGGTTAGTTGCTGGAGTTAGTTGGGGTTAAATTATGCAGAATGTTAAATAAGGCAAATATTTTGGACTTCATCTCCCAAAGAAGAGAGGAGTTGCCTAGGGAAATTGCTACTCTGGATCTGAATCTGATGAATGATGAATAGTCTGTTGGTGAAGCTGACAAGACTTTTAAAAACCATGTACAAAAGATTTCAGAAAATAAGAATTAAAAAAGAGAGGGCCCCAGAGTCTCATGCTCTCCAAGTATCATGAGGACAATACTGACTGTTCTGCATGAATTTATGCACATGGAACCTGGATGGTTTTCCCCAGAGCTCCTATTGTCCTCCAGTTTACCTGGAATAGAGTGGAGAGGGGGCAGGGAAGAAGGGCTCAAAGCCAAAAACTAAAATCAGCTTTTTCCTAGAATGTAAGGACTGCAACAAGAAGCTAAAGCCAAAAATGACCTAATTTTCTCACACAAGATTGAGGAAAAAGAAGAAAGTCTAGTATAGACACTAAAGCCATTGTAGCAAATACACAAGGGAATGGACAAGAAGGAGTAGGGTTATTCACATAAAGAGACAAACATCAAAGTGAAAGTCTAGGGCTTCCCTGGTGGCTCAGTGGTTGGGAGTCCGCCTGCCGATGCAGGGGACATGGGTTCGTGCCCCGGTCCGGGAAGATCCCACATGCCGCGGAGCGGCTGGGCCCGTGAGCCATGGCTGCGTCTGGAGCCCGTGCTCCGCAATGGGAGAGGCCACAACAGTGAGAGGCCTGCGTACCGCAAAAAAAAAAAAAAAAAAAGTGAAAGTCTAAGGTATATCCATTTGTAACGGGCCAAACGAACAGCCGTCTACGTTTTACTCCAATGGCACCTGATAGTCCAGGACTATGTTTTTAAACGCAACCTCAAATTGATAACGGTAGGATCAGCAGAAGGCCAAAATGCACTAGAGTTCTAGATGACCAATAAACATCACTGGAGTAGCTGGCCCTGAGGTCCAGGTACATGTAGGAGTTTAGTTTAGATCTTATTTATCTAGAGCAGTGCTATCCAGAAGAGATATACTGCAACTCACGTGTGTAATTTAAGATTTTCTAGTACTCATCTTTTTAAAAGTAAAAAAAAGAAAGAAATGTTAAGGATGTATTTTATTTAACCCAACACGTCCAAAATATTATTTCAGCATGAAATCAATATAAAAAATTAATGAGATATTTTATATTCTTTTCTTCGCAATCCATGGTATATTTTACACTTATAGCACATCTTAATCCAGATGTTAAATTTTCACTGGTAATATTTGATCCATATTTAGATTTTAAAAGTGTACAGCTGGAAAACTAAACTTACAAACCCAAGTTGTTCCCAATGTATATACAAGTTTTCCAACAGTTGAATTGAATATTAGTTTTTAAACCTAAATTTATAATTAAGTAGAATTAAATGAAATTAAATTTGTATTCCTCAGTCACATTGTGACATGTCAAGTGCTTCATAGCCACGTGTAGCTAATGGCTACCATACTGAACAGCTTAGAAAACTAGAACTGGTTAGGGTTGGTCCTGGACACGCTCTCTAAAGGAAGAATACCAATTGTCTGAGGGAAAGAAATGCTTGAGAGATTGAATGTCCTTAGGATTTAGAGTCTTGTTCTTCAACCATTCAGTTGTATCATATTTTACCTGTGTTTATATCACACTATTTAGTCTTTCCTGTTAATAGTGTGCTTTAAGTTGTAATTCTATCAAAATTGAAGGCAAAGAACTTTTATAATTATTTTATGATATTTACAATGCTTACCATAGTGCATAAACATCATGATAAAGAAACAATCAATTCATTGATTTAATTCTTTATAAACAAATTAAATACTGAAGAGCCACAGGTTATTCTGATCCTTGAACCAGAGAAAAGTCTTATGGAAAGAAGGAAACGCTGGCTGATGAAGAGGGAAGATTTTCTAGATATGAGAATAGGACACAAAGGCTCACAATAAGCTAAATCTAGGGGTAGTGAGGTAAGGGGAGCATGAGGTAGTTGCCTTTTGGGTAGGATGGAGAGGATGAGACAGGATGTGGCTCAGAGGGTAGTCTACAGTATTGAGACCCAGTCTTGAACCACTAAATTAAAATGGGACTTAATATAAAGGAGGAGCCATTGCATGTATATAAAAATAAAAGAAATGGAATAATCAAAATGGCACTGGAAGAAAATTAACTCTTGCTGTAATATATCAAATCCTGGAGAGGTACAGGCAGTTCTGGCGCTGTTGTTTGTATCTGTGGAAAAGAGTAAATCAGAAGATGCTGCAGTTAATGCTATTAAAACTGGCCCAGGAATAATAAAGTACTCATTTAAAACTGTTCATGGAATTTCCAAATGTGGCTAAACTCTAGTAAGAGCTATTTTAAACACTGTGTAAATCTGGCCCCAAAGTTTTGTGTGAGGTACCCTACCCAACTGCTCATATTGCTGAAAATGCCTGGAGTCATTTCTGAACATTCACATAGCTTATTTAAATACCTACTTTTCATATATCAACAGATTTTTTCCAGTGGAGGAAATGGGGGCAATGCAGTTCGGGGACCTTGCAACCCCTCCAGAATGAGCACTGCTTGACAATCTGTGAATGATTTAATAGTGAGACAGACACGGTTTGTAAGGCCAATAATTTCCGTCTCTGCAACTTTTTGAAATATAAACACACGTGATGAATTGCGTGTGGATTGATGAACTATCTGAGCAACTCTACTGAACAAGGATTCAAGAAACGACATGGCAAAGATCTGCTCTAGATTGAATTATGGAATCGTTTTTAATTGAACCTTATTTATTTTGCTGAGGGTAGGCAGTGCCCTGTCCTGCAAAACCACAAGGAACCCAGGGATCTCTGGCACAAGGAGATTGGTTTCCCACCTTTGTAGCCGAGGAGAGCTGCACTTAGGCTCAAGCAAACAATTCACCCGGAACTTCCCCTTTTCGGAATGTTATGACTCAGTCAGGCAAGATCTCAGCTGAACAGTAACACAAGCTGACTTTCAGGATATTCCTATCAACATTTGGACTCCTTTCCATGCCGGCTCCTACTCACAAAGTTTGCAGTGCCCCAGGTCACTCTCACTGAACAACACCCCCTCTAATAACCCACACACTACACCCTACCGACATCACAATTTACCATTTCTGTCCACCAATCTCTTCACTTTCAGATAAGCTAATCCTTGCTAATAGGCTTGTTGCTTTGTTACTTTTTACTAATCCTAGACAAGATAATGTCTTAACCGGGTTAACAGGTACCAAGACCTTTAGGTGATCACTAACAGGGAATTACAGATATCAGCAACAAGCCATTTGTAAAGACAAATTGAGTAGACTGGGTTCGTTGGTATCCTACAAATAATACTTACTGGGCAGACACCTTCACCAGGTACATCTAGGAGGAACTCTGCCCAAATCCTGATGCGTATGCTCTACACAGTTCATCTAGACAATAAATATGAACTGACTACCTAACGTATAGTGGACACTATGCTAGATACTGACATACAAAGGCCAGTAAGACGTGGTTGGTGTTCTCAAGTCGCCATCAAGCATGGTAAACAAACATATTAAATAATAATTACAACATAATAAGTCCCAATGATCAAAGTCCAGTAAGGACCCAGAGAAGGGAAAAATCAACACTTCTGGAAGATTAGTGAAAGATTTTATGGGGGAGGTGAAAACTGGGCTGAGTCTTAAAGAATGAGTAAATGAGCAAGAGTTACTAAGGAAAATGAAGAAAGGGAGCTTATACAGGCAGCTGAGGTTGGGAGAAAAGAGGATGGGAGAGGCAGGGCAGGAAGGGGAGAGAGGGAGGGAGAAAGAAACGGACAGATTCCCAGGAGATTTTATCTGACCAAATAAAATTGGGGCAAGGAAATGGAGAAGCTGGCGATTAAAGTTCTTCTCTCTACCCCCCGAGGGAATATTCTCTTCACAGTAAAAAGAATAACAAAAGAGAGGAAATAGAATTTTCTGAAAGAATTTGAAATGAATTTACATCTAACCCCAATGGGTTTTGTTATAAAGCAACTTTACTTCCTTCTTGGTCTCAATATATCCAGTTACTAGAATTGCCTTAAGATGAATTCGCATGCCTTTTTTGTAATACATAGACGGAAAATACTTTGTAACTCTAACAATGATTATTGATAAGTCAAAATTTCCTTTGGTGAAATATTATTAAATACTGTATATTTCAAAGAGAACATTTAAGTCATTTTTATATACTCATAATAAAATAGCAACTAATGCTATGCACTGGATGCTATATAAGCACTAAACATATATTAACTTATTTAATCCTCACAAGCATACACAAGGTATTTCTAAAATCTCCATTTTATAGATGAGGATTCTCAGGCACAGATAGGTAAAGTGCTTGTTCAAGATCACACAGTGGATAAGTGGGAGGGGGCAGAGCTAGGATTCAAACCCAGGTGGTCTGTTTCCAGAGTCCAGGTTTTAATTACCAGACCATACTATTTCTTGTAACGATGGAAATGGAATTACCAAATGTACCAACTCTGATAAAACAGAGAATCTGGACAAAACTTTTAAAGAGTTATATCGTCCAGTATTCATGTCTATAGCAAAATGCCTATCGTATGCTGATCTGACAGTCTAGTAAGATAGTTTCCATTCATAAAGACTGTGATGGGAATGAAAAATGAAGTTATATTTAAGTGAATGTGATTAAACTCTGAAAATGAATCATCTCTAACTCAGAAGCATTTATTTGTGTTACCATTTTGTTGTAGTAGATAAAAAAAACCTTAAACCATTCCAGTCACTAAATAATGACCCTCCCTAGGGTGACAAAGGCGTAGCCTCTCCCTATTTAAGTAAATGCTGACAGCAGAACCTGCAGTAATTGGAGCCAGATGGTTTAGAAGAGTGAGACTTCTCTGCTCTGAAATGGAAAACACTTCCATGAAACTCGAGGCATGGGCTTCCACCCCAAATACATCTTTGCAAATTTCTATGTATGCACATGTGTATGCAATGTGTTATATATGCATGGCTGCAGTGCAATACCTCTTTAAAAGAATAAAAATGTGTCAGAACGTATCTTCTATTTATCACATGTAAATTGCACTGCCTTTAATTACATGGGGTGTCCTGACTGCCCTACTTTCAAGGACAAGAGTGAAGAAATCAAGTGTTAACATGTGCATAACTGAAGAATATTTTTACTTCTGAAAGAAATGAGTCAACATGAGCCAAACTTCATTATTTTTGCTGCTGTTTTAGGGAAAGCAACTTCTTTGTTACCAAAAAAGAAAAAAGAACTTGACCATGAGTTGCTCACAGAATAGTTAGCCACTAAATATAGAAAGAAACTATTTAAAGCCAGTAGAATGTAGTCTATTCCCTCAATGGAAAGACCCCAATTAATTTCCAAAGCTAATATTCTGCTTGAATGCAAAGAAAGCTAAGGTGGAAATCAAAAGAACTGAATGTTAATCTCAGCTCTCTCTGCCCCAAAATCACTCTACCTTTTTTTTTTTTACCATAGTCTTCTCTTCTGATAATTGAAGATAATAATACCTCATAGGATTATTATGGAAATAAAAATAAAGTAACAATATTAAATATTTGCAGTTTGCCTATTGATAACTGATATAAAACACTTTAAAATATTAGCAATGTAGGAATTATATTCTTTCTTCAGGCTTATAGTTTCAGCAGAAAAGGCTTATTCCATTTTCTATATGAGAATTCAGCCATTGTTGTAGCAAAATGGATTAAAAAAAGTTTTCAGGAAAAATAATGGTTGTCTTACTAAACCACATTCTTCAAAATGTGTTAAATGTGGATGATAATATAGAATATATGAAATTGCGCTTGATGGTAAATACATAAAGATCTGTAGAGGGGGGCTTCCCTGGTGGCGCAGTGGTTGAGAATCCGCCTGCCGATGCAGGGGACGCGGCTTCGTGCCCCTGTCCGGGAAGATCCCACATGCCGCGGAGCGGCTGGGCCCGTGAGCCATGGCCACTGAGCCTGCGCGTCTGCAGCCTGTGCTCCGTAACGGGAGAGGCCACAACAGTGGCCGCATACCACAAAAAAAAAAAAAAAAAAATCTGTAGAGGGGAGAGAGGATGGTGGAAAAAGCAAGAGCCTTATTATCCCACCAAAACACATTTGGTTTACACACTGGAAAGCCATAGACAAAAAGCGAGCAGCTGTAGGAAACCATCATGTTGATTTAATTAGCTTTGAAGAGGTGTTCTATGACCTCCATGCTGTACAACTGTGGAAGTTTACTCAGATGAATGGCTAAAAACACAATTACACATTCTACTCTAATTCAACAAAATTGAAACTTGTAAAAAAAAAAAAAAAGAGGAAAACACTCTTTATGTGACTATCAGCCATCTTTTTTCTTTTTTTTTAATAGGTTTAAAGGAAAGGATCTCATAGATAGTAACAATAATTGGTGAGTGAGACTGACTCACTGATATGGCTGGCTCAAGAAGGCCTGGTTTGTTTAACAAGGATTGTTTAACCAAATCTATCCGATTAAACATGGTATTATCACATTCAATTTAGATCACCCATTTTTCCAACATATCAAAAAGAGCAGCTGATAATTTGTTCCTTAACTATAAACTCAGGAAATATTTGCTGTAAAAACATGACCCACAAAGCCGGACTGAAAGCCTTTAAAAATTTTTTGGCCAGCACCAGCTTAATTATTCCCAAACTTGTCCTTTTATTTTTAGTTTGAGACTGGTTTTGGAATTAAATACTGTAACTGAACATCCTTTTGCATTGGCTGTTGCATCGGCAAATCCAATAGAGGACAGAGCATGTGTATATGTATATTTGTAAAACTAGCCTGGCTGCATTAACTGTCTAAATTTTTTCTAAATTCAGTCCAACATTACAGATTATTTTAAAGAACACTTTGCATTGTATTTAACTTAACTGCCAATGCTTACACGTCTTCCTTCAGGCTTACTCCTTCCCTTTTTGGTACCATCTATTAGTCTAAAATAAATAATAAATACATAAAGTCAAGGTATGCCAATAGCAAATTTATTGACAAATTTAAAATTTGAAAAATTTCACAATGGGACAACGAAGAGTTTCTGAAGAGGATATATACCACCGTGAGTTCCTCCTAATGATCTCACATTTCAAGAAGAATCTATATGAGCAATGATTTCACTAGAAAACACAGATGCCGTTGTAGAACGCATGCCAAGACATCCTCTTTGAGGTTTCAGGTACCAGGTACCTCAGTGATCTCTAACAAGTCTCATATTGGGATCTGTTGCAGGACTTATGAATGGATTGACCCTGATATATATACATATACACATGTATGTATATATATATATATGAAGTTACTCTTCATTTAAAGTTCAAAATACCATAAAATCTGGTTTAAAATATTTTAGAAACTGTGCAGAGGTTGATGCTAAAATCAAGTTTCACTTTGCAAACATCCCTAGAAGAACTTTGCATTGTCAGAACATGCCCCCAACCTAAACAATTCTCTATAGCTTCTGAAGGACTGATGCATTCATCCAACAGCACATTTTCAACTTGAGTTTGCTCACAGATGGTGGAACTATGGAAGTTGCACTTTATCCATTGTGTTTCCTTCATAAAAACAGATCAGAAAAAAAAGATAGATTCTGGACCAAGATGGCGACATAGGAGGCTCCTGAATTTTCCTCCTCCCCTGGACATGCCAAAGAGACAACTACACACAGAGTAGTTTCCTTTGAGGAAAATCCAAAAACCAGTTGAGTGACTCCTACACATTCGGCAACTGAGAAAACAGCTGCATGAAAATGGGTAGGGAAGCCTGAGACACAGAATCACCATAACCTCCCCCCACCCCAGCACAGCACCATACAATCAGGAGGGAACCCTTAACTCCCAGCTTCTCCCTGAGGAGTGAAGGTTTGGACCACATATCTAGCATCCCAACTTTTCAGGCTGCCACCTAAGAGGCGTGCTTCCTAATCACCTAGGTCTGAGAGCCAACAGGGCTGACATTCACACGTCCCACAGGATTACAGCAGAAAAAGCAGCAGTTTTTACAAAGGTGCAGGAGCATCTCCTGCAGCTGTACACCTGTGCTCAACACAGAAGAAACAGGCAAAAATGCCCACATCCCAGTTTCTCCCCAGAGGGGGTCTGACTGTACACTTTCCTAGCTGCTGCCTGCGGGTCAAGCTTCTAATCCACCCGCAGCTAGGTGTTGACTATGATCGTCCCTTTTGAAACACTGATGGGTCTTGGCACACTTTATACTACAGAGAGTCACAAAATACAAAGACAATGGCTTGGATAAACACAAAGATTTGAGAAGCAACCAGAAGTCTGGGCCAAGTTGATTGAGGAGGTTCACCTCCTGCATTTACCTAATGCACGGAGACCAACACAGAGAATCAAGGAAAATAAGAAACAGGGGAATATGTTCCGAACAAAGATATATATCCAGAAAGCAGTCTTAATAAAACAGAGATAAGTGATTTATCCAATACAGCGGTATACACGTGCACGCACACACACACACACACACACACACACACACACACACACACACACACACAAAATGGAATATTATTTAGCCATAAAAAAGGAAATTCTGCCATTTGCAAGAACATGAATGAACCTGGAGGACATTATGCTAAGTGAAATAAGCCAGACAGAGAAAGACAAATACTGCATGGTATCACTTTATATGGGATCCAAAAAAAAAAAAGTCAAATTCAGAATAGAGAGTAGAATGGTAGATACCAGGAGGAGCTGGGGTGGGGGTGGGGGGGCTGGGAGGAAAGAGCAGAGGTTGGTAAAAGGGTACAAACTTTCAGTTATAAGATGAATAAGGTCTGAGGATCTAATGTATAACATGATGACTAAAACTGATTATATTGCATCGTATAATTGAAACTGGCTAAGAGAGAACTTAAGTGTTCTCACCACTAACCAAAAAAAAGGTAAATATCAGAGGTGATAGATGTGTTAATTAACTCAATGGTGGGAATCCTTTAAAACTGTATGCGTATATCAAATCATCACACTGTACACCTTAAATGTATTACAATGTTATTTGCCAATTATACATCAATGAAAAAAAGATAAAATGTGTTAAATTCATTACAGCTCTCTGAATTCATATTTCATACAGTTTTCTACATAAACCTTCCGTGATATTTTATGCCATATATCCAATTTAAGCCAGAGGTATAACCAATCTTTGTGAGTTAAAAAGAGAAATCTATTTCAAACTTCACATTCCTTAATTTCAGTCAAAGATTCCCAAAAGATTTAATACTCTTTCAAGTCAGTTTAAGAATGATCCTGAGTCCCTAATAATTTTCTCTTATAATATTAAGATTCAAGATCAGTATTATGAATTTTTTTCCTAAGGAGTTATAGAAATTCCCAGTAGCTAGCGTAAAAATTATAAATTAAACAGTGGGTTAAAAAATAGTATTTAACTTACTAACTTTAATTCTAGAGTTTTATATAAGTGGAACCATATGGCACAGTGTGTACAGTAAATGCAGTATCTATGCTTTCTTACCTGGCTTCATTGACTCAGCACAATTATTTCATGATTCTTTCCTGTTCCTGTGTTTATCAATTGTTCATACAATTTTATTGCTGAGAAGTGTTCTATTATATGAATACAATACAATTTGTTCATCCATTTATCTGGTGACGGACATTTAGGTTGTTTCTAGTTTTTACCTATTACAGATAAAGTTTGTTAAAAAAATACTCATGTAGATCTTTGGACATATGCTTTATTTTCTATGATAAAAATTTCTAAGGAGTAGAATGGCAACTCATATGGGAGTTATATATTCCCTTTTAAAGAAACTGCCCAACTGGTTTCCAGAGAACATTATTACCACATCCAGACCAATACTTGGTATGATCAATCTTTTTAATATTAGCCATTCCAATAAGCCTATACTGTAATCTTGTGATTTTAACTTGCATTTCTCTAATGACTAACAATATCAAGCATCTTATCATGTCCCTATTTGCCATCTGTATTATCTTCTTTGGTGAAGTATCTGTTCACATCATTTGCCCATTTGTATCGGAGTGTTTGGCTTTTTACTATTGAATATTGAGGGTTCTTTTACGTATTCTGAATCAAAGTCCTTTATCAGAAATATGCTTAGTAAATATGTTATCCCAGTCCATGGATTATCTTTTCATTCATCCTCTTAACTGCCTTTCAAAGACCAGGAGTTTTTCATTTTGATGAAGTCCAATTTCTCAATGTTTTCTTTTATAGTTTTTGCTTTAAGTGTCATATCTAAGAAATCTTTGCCTAATCCAAAGTCACAAAATTTTCTTACTATGTTTTCTTTTAAAGGTTTTATAGTTTGACATTTTATGTTTAGAACTATAATCCATTTTGAGTCTTTAATTCGGTACCAAGTGTGTGTTAAAGTCTATTTTTTGGCATATGCATATCCAATGGCTCCAAGTCCATTTGTTAAAAAAGATTCTCCTTTCTCCACCAGCTTGCTTTGGACCTTTACTGAAAATTAACTGACCATGTATGTGTGGCTATATTTCTGGACTCTCTATTCCGTTCAACTGATCTGTGTCTACCTTGATACCAGTATCACACCGTCTTGATTACTGTAGCTTTATAAGTTTTGAAATCAGGTAGCGTAAGTCCGCCAGTTGTGTTCTTCTTTTTCAAAGCTGTTTGAGCAAATCTAGATCCTTTCCATTTTCATATAAATTTTAGAATCAGTTTATCAATTTCTTTAAAAAAAATAGTCTGTTGGAGTTTTGATCGGCTTGCATTGTATCTCTAGATCAAATTGAGGAGAACTAACATCTTAAGAATAGTGAGTCTTCTGGCCCATTAACATGGCATATCTCTCCATTTGTGTCTTTTTTCCTGTCTTTCATCATTAGTATGTAGTTTTCAGTGTACAGATCTTGCACATTATTGTTAGATTTATGCCTAAGTATTTCATAGCTTATACTTATAATAATTGCATGTTTACTTAACTTCGGTTTTTATTTTTAGTTACAACTCTATCAAAATACAAGTGATTTTTGTGTATTGATTTTGTATCCTACAATCTTACTGAACTTATTTATTAATTCTGAAAGCTTTTGGCAGATTCCATCAAACTCTACATCGAAAATCATGTCATCTGTGAATAAAGACATTTTTACCTCCTTCTTTATCTTTATTTCCTTTTCTTGCCTTTTGCATTGGCTAGAACATATAGATCAGAACTGAATAGAAGAAATAGGTGTGAAAATAGAAAAATAGAAAAAATAGAAGAAAATAGAAAAAATAGGTGCTTAGGGGGCAAGCATTCAGTCTTTTGCCATTATGATATCAACTGAAGATTTTTCTTAGATGCCCTTTAGCAAGTTGAGGACACTCCCTTCTACACCTAGTTTAGTGAATTTTTATAAGAAATGGATGTTGGATTTTTTCAAATGCTTTTTCTGCATCTATTGAGATAATTATATGGTTTTTAGTTAATAAATTACATTGATTGATTTTCAGATGTTAAACCAACACTACATTTCCTGGATAAACTCTATTTAGTGACAATGCATTATACTTTTTATAAATTGTTAGATTTTATTTGTTTAAAAAAATTTCTTAGAATTTTTGCCTCCATTCTCATGAGGGGTAATGATGTGTAATTTTCTTTCCTTGTAATGTCTCTGTCTGGTTTTGGAATCAGCATAACAATACCCTCATCGAATGAAAAGGGAAGTACTCTCTTCTCTTAAATTTTCTGGAAAAGTTCGTTTAAAACTGTATTATTTCATCCTTAAATGTTTGGTAGAATTCACTAGTTAGGGCATCTAGGCCTGGAGTTGTCTTTGCGGAGAAGTTTCTAACTACAAATTCAATTTCTTTAATGGGTATAGGGCTATTCAAGTTATTTATTTCTTCTTGAGTGAGCTTTGGCAGTTTGTGTCTTACAAGGAATTTGTCCATTTCATCTGAATTTATTCCTATAAAGTTATCCTTCTGATATTTGTAGACTCTGTAGTCATCTTATCTCTCTTACTCTTTATATAGGTCATTTGTGTCTTCTGCCTTTTTTCCTTAATCACTTGGACTAGAGATTTATCAATTTTATTGGTTTTCTCAAAGAACCAGTTTTGTTTTCATGTATTTTTCTCTACTGTTTTTCTGTTTCCTGTTTCAATGGAATCCCACTCTGACCTTCATTATTTTCTTTCTTCTGCTTACTTCGGCCTTAAATTTGCTCTTCTTTTTTTCTAGTTTCTTAAGTGGTAGCATTTAATTTTGATATGTTCTACTTTCATTTTTATTCCATTCAAAATAATTTCTAATTTCACTTTTTATTTTCTTTGACCCATGAATTATTTAGAAGTCTGTTATTTCATTTCCATACATTTGGGGATTTTCCAGATAATTTTCTAAATGTATTGAGACTTGTTTTGTGGCCCCAAATATGGTCTATTTTGGTAAAAGTTCTCTGTGCACTTAAAAAGAATGCTTACTCTGTTGTTTTTTGGTGGAGTGTTCTACAATTGTCAACTAGGTCAAACTGGTTGATAGTATTTTTCAAGTCTTCCATATTCTTGCTGACTTTCTATACCAAATGTTGAGTGAAGACACTGAAACCTTCATTTATAATTGTGGATTTGTCTATTTCACCTTTCTTTCAGTGGCTCCACTGATTTGCTTTGTTGTCAGAGAAATCTGCTGTTATCCTTATCATCTTTCCTTTCAGCGTAACATGTTTCTTCCTCTGCCATCCTTCTCATTTTATCTTTCTACATAACATGTCTTTTTATTCCCCTTTGCCTGCTTTTAGGATTTTCTCTTTATCGTTAGTGTTGAGCAGTTTCATTTTGATGTGTCAGTATAGTTTTCTTCATATTTCTGTACTTAGGATTTGTTGTGTTTTATGGATCTGTACATTTAGAGCTTTCATCAAATTTGGAAACTTTTCAGCCATTATTTCTTCAGATATTTGTTTGCCTTTTCCTCTTCAGAGGCTCTAATTACACATATATTAAGCTGTTTGAAGCTGTCCCATAGCTCAATGATGCTCTATTCAATTATTTTGTACTTGCTTATCCCTGTTTTTCATTTTGGATAGTTTCTATTGCTGTACCTTCAAGTTCACTAACCTTTCCTCTGTAATATCTAATCTTCAAGTTAATTCTATCCAGAATATTTTTTCCTCTTAGAAACTTTTACTATCTTCTTTAGGAGTTCGATTTGGGTAATTTTATATCTTACTGGTCTCTACTAAACTTTTGAAACCTATGGAATACAATGATAATAGCTATACTAATGTCATTACCTGCTAATTCTACATCATTTTTTAAGCAGTTAATTTTTCTCCTCATTATTGGTAGCATTTTTCTGCTTCTTTGCATGGCTGGTAATCTTTGATTGATGTCAGACATTATGTATTTTACCATGTCAGACACTAGATCTTTTTGTTTTCCTCTAAGCATTAAAATTTATTCTGGGATGTGGTTAAGTTACTTGGAAACAGTTTGATCCATTCAAGTTTTACTTTTAAGGTATGCTAGGTGGTATCAGAACAGCATTAAGTCTAAGGTTAATTATTCCTCAGTAATGAGGCAAAACCCCTTCTGAGTTCTCTATCCAATGCCCTATGAATTATGAAGTTGTCCAGCCTGACTGGTAGGTACCATCCATATCCCTGTGTGAGTGCCAGTCACTTTTCTCTGATACTCTCAAGTGGCTCTTCCTCAGCCTCAAGAATTTCCCTCACACACATGTGCCTAACAGTACTCCACTGAATATTCGAATGGAACTCAGATCTCTAAACTCTCCTCCATGCAGCCCTCTCTCCTCTGGCACTCTGTACCCTGAACTCCTGCTTTTTTTGATCCCCTCATACCCTGGCTCCATCTCTCCTACTCAGAGAGTCCACCAAGCTCTGCCTGGGGTCCCTCTGCCTGTACTATGGTCTGAAAACTCTCTCAAGGCAGTGAGTGAGGCACTTATCACACTCACACCATTAGTCTCCCATCTCTCAAGGATCATCATCCAACACTGTCTGATGCTTGGTGTTTCTCACATATTTCATCTTGTTTTCTAGTTGTTTCACATGGGAGGGTAAATCCAGCCCCTGTTACTCCTTTTTGTTTGGAAGCAGAAGTTGCAAAAGTATATGTAATTTGTTAAAGTTTCCAAACTTGTTTCTTAAGTTATATATATGAGTTTATGAACTTAGATATCTTTTTATGCAGAGGGCGGTATATGATCTCTAGGTATGAAAAGTTTCTTATAGGAAAACATACTTAATTCATTAATGTGTAAGGAACCCACTATAAAATTATTTAACATTCCTGCCGAACCACTTCATTCTTTTTTTATTGAAGTATAATTGATTTACAATATTATATTAGTTTCATGTGTACAGCATAGTGATTCAATATTTTTATAGATTATACTTCATTAAAAGTTATTACAAAACAATGGCTATATTTCCCTGTGTTGTACAAATAGATCCTTGTTGCTTATTTATTTTCTACATCCAACCACATCATTCCTTAATGAAGCTGTGAAAAAACTGTTCATTCAACATGTACGCAGTCTTCTTAAGCTAAACTCTTCACTAGAGATTCAAGAGAACAAAACCAGACCAACTGGCCCCTCCCTCTGGGGCCCTATCCTTTGAGTTCAGAACAAAAGAATTGCTCTTGCTAAGAACATATTAAAGCACATTTTAACTATTTCCTATCGACAAGATATTTCCTTATAGCCCCTACAGTAGTCTCTTAGGAAGAAGAAAAGTAACGGAGCTTTCCACATTTAATATACCGTCAGTCATGTCATTTGAAACTTTCTCACATATTTTTAGCATAAAAAAGAAAAGTTTAAACTTGACATGAGAAAGTATAAGTTAGAACATTTTTAAAGCAAGCAAATGACAGTGAAAACTCTAGTGTCTCCCTGTATTTTCAAGACTCAGTATGTGAACAAAAGAGAGAAAGAGAAACCCATCTCACCTAGCTAAGGAAGCATGTAAGCAAAGGGCATCACCTCTTTCTTTCAAGAGAGTAGAATTTCAAAGCCTTATAATTTGGTAGGGGGGGAGTGGGGAGGGGAGAGGAGTCAACTGATACCATTAAAGTTAATTGGAGATTTGGGAAGGTGTGGATGAGAAAACTCGTTGTCCACTGCTTTTCCCTGTATTTCTTCTTTTCTTTCTTTTTTATCATAAAGTTTCATTTTTGTGTTCTAAGGTATTACAAATAAGTTATGTAATAAGTAGATGTGAGCTAATGAGTCTACTTTTATCTTTTTATATATATATATAATACACACACGTGTATGTGTATACACATGTATAAATTATTGCTGATATTTCAATTTAATACTTGGAATTACAATGATCAGATACATGTTTCACACTTGAAATGAGATTGTTCTTCTAAAAATTTCCTATTAATTTTGACAAATGTAAGTTTGAAACTTTGTGACCTCACTCAGATACATCCTAGAAATCAATGAGTTTAGTTTTTTTAAGAGTAAAATAGGACATTATCAATGAGTGGTGTGTCTGGAATTATAGATGGTATCAGTAACCCTAACAACTTTAGGGACGGAGGCTTGCACCCAGGGATGGGGGCGGCAGCAGCAGCTGCACTGTGTTTGAAACCGGAGCACTGGTTAGTGAAGGACACAGTGTCACGCTTGATTTACTTAGAAATCATCTCACTTGTTTAGGAGCTCAGTTAGAAAATGAACTTAACACATTCAAGCCAAATCGGAATCATCTGAAATTCCTTCCATCCACACCTCATCTCCCATCTAGGAGAAAAAGGACAATTTCAATCAGAATAAATATATACTAAGAATTCATGTAAATTACTAGGTAAAATCAGTATTAACTAGACAGTAGGCTCTGTGATCTGTATCCAACAATATAAAACTTCTGAAAGTGGTTTAAATTTACAGGACTCCTCCATGGTGCCCACTAATAAGTTTTATACCTAGGATGCACGACCAAATGATTTTAGACAACATGTGTTCACAACCAAATGGTGGATGATCCTTTTGTACTGGACAAATCCCAAGGCTGGGGATTAGGGAATTAAAGAATTCGTGTGAGTTACTTAAATATTTTTACCGGTTTTAACATATTGATCAGTTCATTAAGGTCCAGTTTACCCTCTGGACCTTAATGAACTGATCAACATGTTAAAACTGGTCAATCTTACAGCAATCTTCAAGGTTTATAATATCATCTCAGAATCCTTTATGAGAGGGTAGATTATGTATCAGTGTCTGGCATGGTGCAGGCACTTACTACATGTTGAACTTACTGAATATTTAGTGAATGAATACCCTTTAAGAGCAAGGACTGTACCTTTCAGGCTGTAGCTCGTTACTGTTGCTAGTAAGATGACAGTCATTTCATTGTTATATAGGATCTAAGTCACTGAAGATTTTCTAGAAGCTAAGAAAAGGTCACCTAAAAACTTTATTTCATAACCCCTTCTTATTATTTTTAAAATAACAAAATCCATATAGAGTTCCAAAAATAAAGCTACATATTTCATGTAGACATTCCATATTCATTTACACCTTCATCTGTTTACCAAGTATTACCGAGCTTCTATGAAACATTACACATTATACTATGTCCTGTGAATACAGAACAAAGGAGATGGTTCTGATCAGCAAAAAGTTCACCATTGACTGAGGAGACACACATCTAAACTAATAATTATGATACCTATGGGGAGCAGACCAGAAAGAACACATGTAGTAGATTCAAAGAAGAAGGAGTGATTGAGTCCAGATAGGGAAATCAGAGACTTTATTAAGTAGGGGTGGAAGTGGGAGGAGGAGATACCTGAGCTGAGACTTTAAAAACAATATAATTCTGTTCATGAAAAAACTGTATAATGTAAAAAGTCTGCAATATTATAAAAATTATTTGCATGTAAAATCCTATCTTATCTTAAAAAGGAGGTAGAGGGAAAAGATCAAAGAGAGTTAATTAAATTTAAATATCATGCCTCAAACAGGAACACTCAAATATAGTATTTTAGTATTTTACTCAAAGTTGAAAATGAGCTGAACAGAGATTAAACATAACTTTGGATAATTTAAAGGAAACTGCTTTGCAAAATTTTACTTTCCAAAAAAGTGAAGGATGTATAAACAAAGAAAGTAGACCATACAGAAAAAAGACAAAAATTTTATTTTTTTAATTTATTTTTTACGACAAAACGTTTAAAGGAACATCAGGGAGGGAAGTATAGAAAAACAGAGAGCAAAGGGAAGCATGACGAGAGTATTAATTAAAAATTTGCAAGCATAAAATGGATAATCAGTCTATGTTAAAAGACCTGTGGGGCTTCCCTGGTGGCGCAGTGGTTGAGAGTCCGCCTGCCGATGCAGGGGACACGGGTTCGTGCCCCGGTCCGGGAAGATCCCACGTGCCGCGGAGCGGCTGGGCCCGTGAGCCATGGTCGCTGAGCCTGTGCATTCAGAGCCTGTGCTCCGCAACGGGAGAGGCCACAACAGTGAGAGGCCCGCGTACCGCAAAAAAAAAAAAAAAAAAAAAAAAAAAAAGACCTGTGAATTGAATCAAAAATCCAACTAGCTCTTTATAAGAAACACACCTAAAAAAAAGTATCATAAAAATCTGAAAAATATGAACAAATACAAATTATGCAAATGAAGAATAAATTAACAACAGAAAAAAAAAGATAAAAATCAAATAAGTAACTTAGAAGAGTGAAATTTTAACATGATAAAGGGTAAATTTACAATGTACATGGAAAAGTGAGATACATTTGTATGCCCTAAATTATGTTTCATTAAATATTGTTAAATACAGGGAGAAATGGGCAAAATCACTATAGTTAGTATTGACAGTTGTTCTTGAACAGATCAAAATTCAGAAGCATTAAGTTTATCTTTTAATACACCATAGTGAAATCAACATTTGTCTTAGAAATTCAAGTCTTAAAGAAGGAAAATTGTTTTTTAGAGAAGAAAGTAATTATTGAATTTAGAAACAGCTAATTAAAATTTCAAAAGGCAAGCCTCAAATAGTCAGAAATAAACATGAACATAGAGGATAATATAATTAACAGGGCTGATTTCATGCATATACACACACGTGTGCATGCACACACGTATACACACACATCAGACTGTGTACTTCATTGCTCACAGAATATCTGTAAGGAGTAAAAGTACGTTGGAACATAAAATCACAATAAAATTCAAACCAAAGCGATAATCAAAAATATAATAAACTATTTTCTGAGTTGAAGAAAGAACTCCATGCATAGATTGAAAGGTCACACGTGTTCTAGATTAGACCACCGATAAAAGTACCCATACTTACATACATATCAGCAAAGTTTTGGAATGCAGAGACGTAGAAAATATTACAAAAGTAATCCAAACTGATTAAACAGGTGTCCTACAATGGAAATAAATATGGTGTCTCTCATCCTTCTCTGCAACTGTGAATTCCTAAAACAGTGGGAAAATGGCAAGACTGATTCCAAATTCTATATGCAGTGAAATGAATATAAAGACAATAGATATTGTCAGAGAAATGAAAGAGACCTGAAAATGTCCCAAACATACTCCCTTCTTGAAGGTACTATGGTAACATTATGTTAAATAGTTTGCACATATTATTTCATTTCATCTTCCTATCATCACTACAATATAGGCCTTTGGTTCCACTTAAAAAAGAAGAAACTAAAGCCTAGATTAAGTAACTCCCCCCAAGATCACATACCTAATACCAGATGGAGTCAAGATTTCAACCCAAGTCTGTTTGGCGACAAAGTCCTTGCTCTTATTTGCTAGTTTTGATAATTCCCTTAAATAATTATTAGGATATCTTTCCATCAAAACATTAGACCAAAAAATACACAAATTTCATGACTATTCAAGAGCTCCCTAATCACCCCCATAGCCTTCCAAGTGGATGCTTTTCATGGCACCCGTCAGCATCTCGTTCCTTTTATTTCTCTTCTTTTGAATCTCAGGTGGATAGAATTAAACATGGCATATATCACCATTAGTTCAGGCACATTCTTCTGATTTGTATTATTTCTTCCATCCAATACTATCCCCAATCCCCTTCCTTTCTCTCCTGCATGAGCAACGTTCTCTTTATGTTTTCTCTTTGTCTTTGCTTCCAACCTATCTTCCAAATAATTATATTCATGGTCTCTACAGATTCCTGATCTATTGTTCCTCTCTGTCCCTTATGAAGCTTTGTTGTTTTGTTTTATCTTAAGCACATGGTTCATATTTGCCTGGAAAATCTTTCTCTATCTCATTTTTTTCAATTCAGTTAACTAATGTGCCCAGCGTAATCACTGAAAAGGCACTCTGACACCTGACACTGAAGGCTAGCTTTCTAATGCTTCTTAACAGAGGAAGAGAGGAGGCCAGAAGATAAATACAGGTGTATTTATGAATGAGGACTTTTCATCCTACTGCCTAGACTGAGAGTAACAGTAATGATAAACAAATCTGGAGATATATATATATATATATATATATATATATATATATATATATATATATATATATAAAGTCAAACCAGAAAACCTTTCTTTGTGGTGTTCAATAATGTTGCCTTATACTATTTGAAAATTATTAGGAAGAACAGTAGGTAAAGAACAGAAGTGGAAATATGTTAAAATATATTTCCAGTAAATTTCTAACTTCCTCATCTCCATTTATGAAAAGTTAACCTCATTGCCTTCCTCAAAATGCTCTCAGCTTGACAAGACCTTTTTCATAATAGAAACTAATTCCTTTCTATTTCATTGTCCGTCATTAAAGCATTTATTAAAGTGTGCCATTTATTAGAGTTAGTTGTGTTTGATCTCCCAACTGAACTGTAAATCATCTTTACCATTTCTAACAGGGCCTTGCACATTGGTGCCCAATAAACATTTGTGTAATTGAATACATTAGCGCACAGAAGTATCTTTATGTATTTTATGATTTTAAAACATTGATTATGTGACTGCCATCACAGGGAAAAAAAGATGATTAAGACAATATATGCCAATATATTTTGAGATCAAAGATATATATATAATTATAATTACTAATATATATAATTACTAATATATAATTACTAATACTAATTACTAATATATAATATTAGTATGTTGTGATTTTTATTATTCCCATTATCTTAATCAACAAAACAAAACTGCTTCTAGCTTCTATGGAATTACCTTGCTTTGAAAGTACTTAATTCTTTTTAGCAAACTAATGTCTTTATGCTTTTTGGTACTCGTTTTACAATCCTGCATATTATAATACTGCTATAAACTGAATGCTTGTGTCCCCCTAAAATTCATAGGTTGAAATCTAATCCCCAATGTGATGGTGTTTGGAGGTGGGATCTTTGGGAGATGACTAGGTCGTGAGGGCAGAGTCCTTATGAATGGGATTAGTGTCCTCTAAAAGAGACCCAAAATACTTCCTCACCCCTTCTGCCGTGTAAGGACACAGTCAGAAGACGGCATCTATGAACCAGGAAGTAGGCCCTTACCAGACACCAAATCTGCCAGCATCTTGAGCTTTGACTTTTCAGCCTCCTAATCGAAACATAAATGTTTTGTGCTAAGCCACCCAGTATTCTGTTAGACCAAGACAAGTATACAAAATGTTTGTATCACCCATTCTAAATACTTCATATCTGGAATTTTAAGTGATACGAAACCTTACTTTATATTTCCATGAATATTATAAAGTTCTCCCATCATGATTTCTTTATAGTATAAGCATTTTCAGCACGTATGCAAACAAAGGTAACACTTTGAAACCTTTATGCTATTTGATTGAATATTTTGTTGTAAAGAAGCAGTTTCATTAGAACTTTGAGCAGATTTATTTGCTGTAAAATTATCTTTCTACATCTTTGGTACATTTTAAGGAGATACTGTCATGTTCAAATTATTATTAACTCCATCCTTAACTACAGATTACAGATGAAATGGTTGTACAGATTCATCTCAGAGAAACAGAGACCTGCCCCCACCCAATTTTGTTAATTACCAGTTCAGCCAGATGTTTAAATAAACATGTGTGTCTTAAGACATTGCCCAAGGGTCAAGATAACCTGGTCTGTGTAGAACTGTAGGAGTGTATGCTCTTATCAACAAATGACACTGCCTATGGACCTGCTTAGAACTTGTCTCTGAGAATACATGGGAAGAATTATTTTTGGGGAAATAAAATACAAAAGAAGAAAAAAACAGCAGTAGAAGTAGTTTGAAATTTAGATTCCAAGTCATTCTGGACTTGAATAGAACAAACCAAGACCTTTACCACGACACAGTAAGTAGGAAGTTATATGGACTACCGGTTAGTGTAGATGATTCAGAGCTCTCAGTGGGAAATAATGGCTAAATCCAACAAGGAGACGGGAAGCTGGGTCTCTCTACTGAAGACTGTTAGTATCATTCAGGAGAGCCCTTTGGAGAATTTGAGCTTAGAAACCATAAAACCAGGCAATCCTCAGGTGTAGGTGCTATTCAAAATTTTGACTTCTTTGCATTACTCTTAGGCAGTTTATGTCTGTTCAGTCCTTTCCAAAGAAGGCTCTTGACTGAAACTGAATCAAAATTCTCACACTGCATTCTTCAGTTCACCCTTCTCTAACCTTCACAGTGAAGACTTTTAAAACTTAAAGCCTGAAAAAGTTTACCTCTCCTGAGGCATGGTGATGCTGCCTCTGATCTGATAATGAAAATTAACTGATCAAGACTCCCTTTTCCCTCAGAGCCAAATCTGAGACTGAATAATAGAATTTAGAATCTAAGCAACTGCATATCTCTTTCCTACCCTGCACTTGACTTCCTACTTCTGCTTATGTTTCCCTTCCTCCTTATTTTCTATGTCTACTTTATTATTATTATAAATATGTATTCCCACTGTAAGGATTCAAATCCTTTGTGTATCAAGGTGGTGAATATGTAAGGAACTAAATGAATATTTATGATCTGTCTCCTTAATACCTTGATCCACCTATTAATTCTTTATCCTCTGTCCCAAGGCATCCTCTCCTCAGTAAATGGCTCCACTGTCTACCCAGATCTCGTGCCCAAAACCTAAGAATTATCCATAATTCTCTTTTCACCATCCTTCACGTACAATTCATCAGTAAATTCTACTGGCTCTTCCTCTTAATTACATCCTGTTTGACTTTTTTGGATTTTCCCCCCTCCATCTCTATCACTTCTGCCCTGGAATACCAGCTCTCTTCTGGAGTGCAGAAAGAAATCACTAACGATTCTCTATTATTCCCCTCTTATTCCACTACA
The DNA here is from genome assembly GCF_937001465.1 of Orcinus orca. Classification (NCBI taxonomy): domain Eukaryota; kingdom Metazoa; phylum Chordata; class Mammalia; order Artiodactyla; family Delphinidae; genus Orcinus; species Orcinus orca. Next base: position 46,802,065 of record NC_064569.1, on the reverse strand, counting down.
GTTCCAATTTTAAGACTGTATAGTTTTAGAGCAGTTTTAGGTTCATGGCAAAATTTAGAGGAAGGTACAGAGGTCCCCATATACCTCCTACCTCCACCTGCATAGCCTCCCCCATTACCGACGCCCCCGCTAGAGTGGTACGTGATGAACCTACATTAACATATCATCATCACCCAAAGGCCATAGTTTACATTAGGGGTCACTTTTGGTGTTGTAGATTCATTGAGTTTGGACACATGTATAATGACACATCCACCATTAGTATCACACAGAGTATTCTCACTGCCCCCAAATCCTCTCCTCTCCACCTAGTCATCCCTCGCTCCACTCCTAACTCCTGGCAACCACTGATCTTTTTACTTCTCCACAGTTTTGCCTATCCCAGATCGTCATACGGCTGAAATCACACAGGACGCGTCCTTTGCAGATTAACTGCTTTCACTTGGCGATACGTATTTAAGTCACCTCCATGTCTTTTCATGGTTTGACAGCTCATTTCTTTTTGGCGCTGAATTATAAACCACCGTCACCACAGTTTATTTATCCATCCTACCTACTGAAGGACATCTTGGTTGCTTCCAAGTTGTGGCAATTATGAATAAAGCTGCTATAAACATCTGTGTGCAGGTTTTTGTATGGACATAAGTTTCCAACTCCTTTGGGTAAAAATACCAAGGAATGGGATGGCTAGATAGTATGGTAAGAGTATGTTTAGTTTTGTGAGAAACTGTCAAACTGTCTTTCGAAGTGGCTGTGTTCTTTTGCATTCCCACCAGCAATGAATGAGAGTTCCTGCTGCTCCATACCTAATTACTCTTTTAATAGAGTGATCTTTTAAAATATAAAGCAGATACTTCTCTCTGAGAACATCCTTCTGAGGGGTTCTATTGCACGTTAAATAAATTCAAAACTTCTTTCTCTGGCCAACAAGGTACCACATAATCTGGCCACGGCCTATGTCTGTCCTTCCAATCACAGTGGTCTCCAAGCATGTGGGCCATCCTTCTTCTTCCTCAGACATGCCATGCTTACTCTCGTGTTTCCGCCTGCCGTTGCTTCTGGCCAGATCACTATGCCCCAGAATGTCTCGCAGCTGCCTCCGTCTTTCAGGTCCCGCCAACCTACCTCAAGTTCTATCTTCTAAGAGATGCTTTCCCTCACCACACCACTCTTCCCCCTCCCCCCGGCAACATTATCAAGCTCACATTGCTATCTCCCATCACTTATCACCTCTTTCCTCAGTTTTACTTTTTTCTATTGTACTTATCTCCATCTATGTCTTATTATATTTGTTCATTACTTATCTTGTTATACTTGGCATTACTTATTTATGCCTTCCAATATAAGTTTCTTGAAAATACGGGTATTGTCTTTCATGAGTATTGTTTCATCTCCATGTCTAAAAACACATATACTAGGTGCTCAATAAATATTCATTGAGCTAATGAATATTTAATGTTTCTTAAATATAAAGCTCAACTACTTGAATTAGGCCAATGAGAAATGATAGAGAATAGTAAGACACACTGCCTTCTAAGAGCTAAGATCTCTTTGGAGGGACAAGCTCAATACATACAACACAAATAGAAATACAAGGACAATCTAGGGAGGGCCAACACTGTGCTACTGTAAATGAGCACGGCAAGTTCAGTGCACAGTGGAGGAAAGCAGCCTGTCTCAAACTCACGGTGGCCCAGAATTTGCTGCTCCTTGAATGCTAGGCTGAAAAGCATGGAGATTAATCTTTAAGCTATCTATCCTGTGCCAGAGGTAGACACACTACATGTGTCAAAATCCTGGTTCTTCCTTTTACTTTCTGGGTGCATGTCTCTGTTTCTTATTTTCCATATTTATAACACAGGAATAATGATAACAAACTCATTCGCTCAACATGTTCACCCATTCATTAATCTAGAAACAGTTTAGTCTTCCACTTCAAAAGACAAGGGTTCTTGGGGCTTCCCTGGTGGTGCAGCGGTTAAGAATCCACCTGCCAATGCAGGGGACACGGGTTTGATCCCTGGTCTGGGAAGATCCCACATGCCTGCAGAGCAACCAAGCCCCTGCGCCACAACTACTGAGCCTGCTGTCTAGAGCCCACGAGCCACAACTACTGAGCCCACGTGCCACAACTACTGAAGCCCACGTGCCTAGAGCCCGTGCTCCACAAGAGAAGCCACTGCAATGAGAAGCCCACGCACCGCAACAAAGAGTAGCCCCTGCTCACTGCAACTAAAGAAGAGTCCACGTGCAGCAAGGAAGACCCAATGCAGCCAAAAATAAAATAAAATAAAAAAAGACAAGGGTTCTATTCTCATTGAACTTCCTTTCTAATAGGCTAATATTATAATAAATATCGCATGTGTTTATTATGTAAGATAATGCGTGGAAGTGCTTGGCACAGTACCTGGCACCAAATAACCACTCAGAAATTTAGCTATTATCATTTTTATTAGGCATTAGGTAACATTGTAGGTTTGGGAGCAGGAAAAAAAGTTAAAAGCAGTGTTTTAGAAAGAAGAGTCTATTTACAAGAAATAGAAATTATTAGAAAGGATTGAAATCAGAGGCAGAGAAACCAGTTATGATTTTTATAATTTGTATGGCCTCCTACCATTCTGCCTAAAGTAAGTATAACTCGAAACTACATCTTCAGTTTTACTGGGATTCTGATCATCTTCCTTAGGGCAATTCAGTTGCCTCAATCTTGCCAATAATAGATTCTGGCAATGAACTGCATCTTGGTAGCACACTTAGAACCAAGAGTAGATAATAAATATAGCAAAAACCATGTTATATCATGGCATGCTCTCAATTTTTATTTACTAACTAATCACAGGTGTCTAATATACTGGGTAGTATGCTGTGCATTCTTCCCAAATTAAATAAGTTCTGATATCTGAGAGTTCAAAAGTGAGTAGGGAAGAAAAATACATAAGCATATTCTTGGAAAGTGGTGGAATTTTAATATGAAAGTTCCAAAGAAGAGCAAATGGCCATCAGAGAAGACTTCATGGAGGGGATAATGGGATATCCAAGAATTGGTAGAGGTTTACCAGTCATAAGTGGAAGAAGAAATAATAGCATTATTTATTGATAATGGTTATCACTAACATTCATTGAGCACTTACTATGTGTCAGTTACTATTCTGAGTGTTTTATAAGGATAAACTGACAATCCTCATAATAAACCATGAAATGGCTACTAGTGTTATTCCTGTTTTATAGATGAGGAAACTAAATCCCAGACTTATTAAATAACTTGCCTATGGACACCTAGCTCTGAAGGAATAAAGGATATATTTGAATCTGAGGAATCTAATTCTAGACCCCATGCTCATAATCATGTGCTCTTTCTCTATAGCATATATTGCATTGCACTAATTTCCTATCTAATTAATGTTCTTTAGCAAAAAGATGTGTATATACGTCATGTATACACTGATGTGTATAAAATTGATTAATAAGAACCTGCAGTATAAACAAACAAACAAAACAACTAATACTAAACTTTCTTTGGGTTATTTGTATGGAAATATGTTAATATAAATGTTTCAGACATTAAATTTCTAAAAATCTTACATGTCTGGTATAATGTTATAAGTCATAATTCTAGTTATTACTTTAAAATGTATATCTCAGAAATAACTAAATTTCCTTGTCAATTGCATTATTATGAACTTTCATCAAATCTTTAACCGTGGTCATTTTTAAGTCTTTTGTCATTTACAGACAGTTCTGGGTGTATTCTGATGCTTTTGCAAATGTGTTCCTATAAAAGGGTTTCATCTTCAAGGAATTCATGGAAAAGACTCTGACAAGTACAGCTTTCTGATAACTGACTATACTGCTGAACTGAATGAATAAGCATTTTCAGCTAATGGAAAACTGGTGAACTCATAAAAGTGCTAACAAAAGATCAAGATGAAAAAAAAAATAATTACATGGGACTGAGTGAACTGATGAGGATGATTATAATTTTTGTGACTTTCTGTTTGCATTAAAAAAAAATCCCACAAGGACTCAGAGGCAAAAAATATACAAATCAATTTTCACTGCAAAGTAAAGGAGCTGTTACAGTGGAGGATTACTGGACTGAATGTCAATATTATGACATAGTATGAGTGTGCTTCGTGTTTGGTAATTGCAATCATTGTTGCTTTCGTTGTGGTCATCCATTTACAATGCTTGGTGCCAGTCTATTTATCTCTTGTAAAAATAAAATACAGTGTGTGTGTGTGAAAAAAAAAATTCACAAGCTGATTCTGAAATACAGAATTGTGTATGGAATTGTAAAGGACTCCAAATAACCAAAACAATCTTTCAAAAGAACAAATTTGGAAGACGAACTTTCTGACTTCCAAACTTACTACAAAGCAACATTAGTCAAAACAGTGTGGGACTGGCATAAAGATAAACACATAATATTGAGAGTCCAGAAATAAACCCATGTATGTATGGGTCAACTAATTTTTCACAAGTGTGCCAAATCATTCAACTGGGAAAGAAGAGTCGTTTCCCAAAAAAATGGTTCTTGGACAACTGATATCCACATGCAAAAGAATGAAGTTGAAACCTTACCTTACACCATATACAAGAATTAATTCAAAATTGATCAAAAACCTAAATCTAAGAGCTAAAATGATAAATCTCTTAGAAAAAAATCTAGGGGTAATTCTTCATGACCTCGGATTTGACAAGGATTTTCTAGGTATGACTCCAAAAGCATGAGCAACAGAAACACATAGTGGAACTTCATCAAAATTGAGAACTGCTGTGCTTCAAGAGACATTCTAGAGAAAGTGAAAAGACACCCACAGAAAAGGAGAAAGTATCTGCAAGTATATATCTGATAAAGGGTTTGTACCTAGAATATACAAAAAACTCTTCAACTCAGTAATAAAAGACTAATAATAAAATAATAACATTGGATTTTTACCCAATTTAAGAATGGGCAAAAGATCTGAATAAACATTTTTCCAAAGAAATATGCAAATGACCAGGTAAGCAACTGAAAAGACGTTCATCGTAATTAGTCACGAGGGAAATGCAAATCAAAACCACAGTGAGAGGGGCTTCCCTGGTGGCGCAGTGGTTGAGAGCCCGCCTGCTGATGCAGGGGACACAGGTTTGTGCCCCGGTCCGGGAAGATCCCACATGCCACGGAGCGCCTGGGCCCGTGAGCCATGGCCGCTGAGCCCGCACGTCCGGAGCCTGTGCTCCGCAACGGGAGAGGCCACAACAATGAGAGGCCCGCGTAAAGAAAAAAAAAAAAAAAAAAACCACAGTGAGATACCACTTCACATCCTCTAGGATGGCTGTAATCAAAAATTCGAAAAATAACAAGTGTTGGGAGGATGTGGAGAAATTGGAACCCTCATACAATGCTAGTGGGAATGTAAAATGGTGTAGCCATTTTGGAAAACAGTCTGATAATTCCTCAAACAATTAAAAACATAGAGTTATTATATGATCCAGCAATTCCAATCCTAGGTGTATACCCAAATGCAAACCATATGTCCACACATAAACTTGTACAGCAATGTTACCAGCATTAGTCATAAGTATTCAACAGGTGGAAACAACCCAAATGTCTATCAGCTGATGAATGAATAAACACTGTGTCTATCCATACAATGGAACATTATTCGGCCACAAAAAGAAATAAAGTACTGACATATGCTACAACGTGGATGAGCCTTGGAAACATTATGCTACATAAAAGAAGACAGTCACAAAAGACCATTAATATGAAATGTGCAGAGTAGTCAAATATATTGAGACAGAAAGTAGCTTAGTGGTTGCTTAGGGCTGGGGGAGATGAAGGCTGATAGCTCAAAAGTATCAGATTTCATTCTGAGGTGATAAAAACTGTTCTAAAGTTGACTGCAGTGGTGGTTGCACATATATATCATTTACATAGACTTTAAATCGTACATGTAAATGGGTGAATTGCATGTTATGTGAATTACAATAAAGCTGTCAAAAAAAACCCCAAAACAAAACAGAAGTTAAAAGGGAGAAATAAACAATCCTACTTTCAAACCCTATCTCTCTAGCCACCTCCCCTGTGGACGGTTCCTCAAACACTGATTTCCCACATGTTGTGAGAGCGGAGGGTATAATCTCCTTACCTCTTCCTTGGTCATGGGACAGAAACATAAAAGGCTTTTGTGCCACAATCAATTAGATTTGGAACAAGATATCCATCCCTGGGAATCACCTGCTACTTCATCTATTAATGTCACCAAAGTATTGGTGACCTGAAAGAGCAAGGTCAGGTAAGTAAACACTGGAAGAATTTGGGAGATGCTCAGTTTTATCAATAGTTTTCCTTTTCAAATTGGTACAAAGCAGGAGTTAGAAATTCATAGTCATTCACAGTAGACGTGACACCTGACTGTCCATATTGGATTGTCAGAAATGAGAAGGGGATTTAAGGCAAACTATGGATATTTTGTTTTATTGGGGAAGTAAACCCTCTAACAATCAAGGAATAAAACCAATCTTTCAGACTAGTAAAATATAATTTCTGTTATAAAAAAATGGTGCTTCTTTATCTTTCTTCCAAGAGGGCACAATAAAAGGATAATATTTTTTACAGCTCAAGCCAAGTACAAAGACTTCCTTAATATTGCACAAAACTCCTGGGATATAATAAAGATTTCCTAGTAACTAAACTAATTTTTATACCTATCCTAATATAGCTGTCCAATATCTAATTCACTGATTTTAGAGTAAAATAATCAAGTAAATGTAAACTCCAAAAAGTAGCTAAACCTTGCCTGTTTCCAATCATTCCATTTCCATCCAAGACACATCATTTTGTAACACATTTTGTAGGCCACTTTACATGTTCATGCATGTGTTAAAATAGCAGTTTAGCATAGTGGTCACGAGAATAGATTCCTGAGGTCGACTGCCAGCATTTGAATCCTAGCTCCTCCATAGTCATGTGACTCTGAGTTAGTCACTTAGCCATCCTGTACTTCAGTTTTCTCTTCTGCAAACTGGTGAAAATGTAAGCATGAACCACATAAAGTGGTTGTGAAGATTAAACGAGTGAACACATGTGGAGTTTGTGGAACAGAGGTTGGCACAGTGATTCTCAGTACGTGTCTACTATCACTCCCTAATTTTGTTTTCACACATTATATCATTTGATGTTCAAATTAGCCAAGATATTTAAGTAGGACAGATATATGCAGTCCTAGTTTTTTTTTATGCACTATATCCTTGTAGACTGTATTTAATGTTTGCATGTGTGTGTGTTAAAATCCTGATTACACACATGCCCTGTATCCTGATTATGAATTTCACAGTGCTCTGCACACAGTAAGCATTCATTAAGTATGCTATGATAACAAAACAAATGAAAAAGATACTTACGATTTCGTGCATCCATTTGTTGGACATTGATAGAAACTTGCAAATAAGTGGATAAAAAATAACAACAGGGCTTCCCCGGTGGCGCAGTGGTTGGGAGTCCGCCTGCCGATGCAGGGGACACGGGTTCGTGCCCCGGTCTGGGAAGATCCCACATGCCGCGAAGCGGCTGGGCCCGTGAGCCATGGCTGTTGAGCCTGCGCGTTCGGAGCCTGTGCTCCGCGACGGGAGAGGCCGCAGCTGTGAGAGGCCCGCGTACCGCAAAAATAAATAAATAAATAAATAACAACAATCAGAAATATTATTTCTTATGAAGCAATATTAGCAAACAAAAAAAAAAAGCACAGATAAGAAATTCAGAGAGAAAACACAGGTTCTGCTGTACTATTATTTAACATTTGAGGAAATGTAGTTCCTACGTGTCTAAATGCATTTTGCTTTAACCAAGGAGTTAAAATGCTCACAACCATGAGTATTTACTTATATAAAGTACGTACGTATCATTTGTTTGTGTTATTTGAGAATCAAGTCAAACCACAAACACTGCTAGAATCACTGGGAAGCCCCTGGTCTCCTTCCCTAGCCCACTGGTCAGCCCAGGGGCTCAGCTTTGGATCCACTCCCCTTTGGTTTTAGACCCAGCACCCATTTCATCACCGTGCTTCAGAGCTAAAACCTGCAAGGGATTCCACTCCACTATTTGTCCTCACAAGGAAAGTAATTCTCTTTGTCATAAACAAATTGAAGGGTATTAGTAAGAACGTAACCAAAATGTTGAGGAAGCTGGTAATCATATCAGAGAAGCCCAGACAAAGACACTGGGTTGATTAGTAGAAAACAATAAGGGATCAGGTGTATCTGATCCCTGACTTGGACTAGGTGAAAGGCTAAGACAGGGAAGAGGAATTCGACTTGCTCGTAGAGGACTGGTGACTAAATTTAAAGGATATAGATGTGGACTTCAGATGTGGAAGAACTTACTGATAATCAGAATCCTTGCATGGTCCTGAGATTCCTATCCTAGAGCCGTATCAGCAGGGGCTAGACAATAACATGACAGAGATGCTCTAGAAAACGTTTCAAAACCAGCTGAATGGAGTAACCGTACTAAATGATCTTTAGAGTCTCAAGAGTAGGAATCTACGACTCTACAAAACCAGGGAATATAAGTAAGAAAAATGTGAATAAACTAAAGCTCACAAAAATGGTTTCTACAGGACCAAAACTTTCCAGTAGCAAACTGTGTTTTTCACACATTTGAAATTGAAAATGTAATGCGCCATTAAATGTGCATATACATAGTCAGAGTACTAAATATTTTACATACTGCTGTGGGTTAGACTTTGTCCCCCAAAAAGCTATGTTGAAGTCCTTCCACTGCCCCCAGAACGTGTGATCATGACTTTAATTGGAAATAGGGCCTTTACAGATATATTCAAGTTAATATGAGGTCATACTGGATTACTGGGCTCAAAATCCAATGACCAGTGTCCTTATAAGGAGAGAAAGATTTGAGACACGTAGATGCAAAGGGAAGAAGTCCATGTGAAGACAGAGGCAGAGATTTATGTTACGTAATCAAAAGAATGCCAAGGATTACTGGTAACCACCAGAAGCTAGAGAGGCAAGGAAAGATTCTTTCCTAAAGTGTTCAGAGGGAGTATGGCCCTGCCAGCACCTTGATTTTGGATTTCTAGTCTCCGGAACTTGAGAGAATACATTTCTGCTGTTTTAAACCCCGTAGTTTGTGGTACTTTTTACGGCAGCCCTAAAATACTGATACGCACGCTTTATTGTCTACAGCAATAGTACGGAAAGAATTAGGCTCTCTAATGACGGATGGAAATCCTAAGACTGAGGAGGTTGGAAAACTTGGTCAGGGTCACACACTAGAAAACTGCAGGAACAGACTCCATCCAGGTCTGAATTCCTGACTCCTATCCCCGGCTCCCTGCTCCCCTCTACAACAGGCACTCACCCAGGGAATGTCACACACATTAGTACTGGGGGCATGAAGGTCATCTGACTTACGCAACAGAGCTTCCACCTCCACTTAATTATTCTTGCCCATCCCAGAGGCGCCCAGTTTTTGGCCATCATCTGTAGGGAGCTAGAAGTTCTTTCAGTACCTGACTTGGGGGGGAGAGGTAGGGTTCAGGAATAAAAGCAAAGTGCAGATCAGTTGGGGCCTTCCTCCACAGCACCTGTGTGCTTATCCTGAGCAGCCCCACACCCCCGTCTTCCTACATTTAATCAGATATAAGATATTTGCTGAAGTTTGACTTATTGAAAAGGAAATATAATCAAAGGTACTGAAAACTTTCGACAGGGAGATTAAAAAGTAGTAGCTTCTCAAATAAATATTCTTAGTTGTCGGCTTAAAGGATTCAGGAAACAGGGAATTCCCTGGCAGTCCAGTGGTTAGGACTCCGTGCCGAGGGCACAGGTTCAATCCCTGGTTGGGGAACTAAGATCCCACATGCCTCTCTGTGTGGCCCAAAATTTTTTTTTAGAAAAAGGATTCAGGAAACAATTGCAAGACAGTTTGAAGCCATCACTGGTTTCTATTTTACTCAGAGTTGATCTAAAAATATCGTAAGTATTTGTGACATCTTTAAACAGATTTTTTTAAACCCAGCGTAGGGAAAGCAACAAAGAAAACTAGAATTATGGATGAGCTTCTGAGGAGCGCCGATGGAGGCTGACATTCCACCTCTCACATGTGGTGATCATCTGGGGGTTCACGTGCCCCTTCGCCAGGAGAAGGAGCTTCTGGTACGAGATATCTGCCGGCTGGTGGTAAGCAGCTGCCCGACAAGCCTCCAAGTGGCTGCCTGCCTCGCTTGAATGAACCTTTTAAAATATTTATATGTACGTGCTAATAAAAACCAAACAACGTACCCAGGTACCTTTTTTTTTTTTTTTTTTTTTTTTTTGCGGTACGCGGACCTCTCACTGTTGTGGCCTCTCCCGCTGCGGAGCACAGGCTCCGGACGCGCAGGCTCAGCGGCCATGGCTCACGGGCCCAGCCGCTCCGCGGCATGTGGGATCTTCCCGGAACGGGGCACGAACCCGTGTCCCCTGCATCGGCAGGCGGACTCTCAATCACTGCGCCGCCAGGGAAGCCCGCAGGTACTTTAAAAAGTCACGAAAATACTGTGCCACTGTACTCAAGGAATTGCTGAATTTTACTTTTGAGAACAGAGTGCTTCACAGGAGTCATGCTGAAAGAATTTGTGTATGTAGAAATATGAAAGTCAGATTGATCTGCAGTGGTAAACTACTGACATGGTCTCAGATGTCTAGAATGCAGTTGTGAATGTAGGTCTATGTGGGAAAGGTCATTTAGCCTACACAGAACCATCTCAGCTTCCAGGACAAAGCGGGGCAGTGTGCTTCAAAGAAGTCCTTAGGCTAGAGATGATTTACCCTGGCATTCGATTCACCCAACATTTATTGGATGGATATTCAGTGTCTTGAAGCAACTGGGGTTATAAAGCTGATCCAACAGCAAGGCAGGTGGCGTAGTGGGTGGAAAAAACATTAGCTTTGGAGTCAAGTTCCAAATCCCAACTTGTGCGGTTCACAAGCTCTGCTGTCCTGGCAACTCGGCCTCTCCTAGCGTCAATGTCTTCATCCGTGCGCTCGTCATCACGTCAACCTCACAGGCTATTCTGAGTATTATCAAGTGAGACTGTGCGTGTAAAGCACCTAGCCAGGACTTGCATGCAGCAGCATGTCTCAGTAAATGTGTCTTTCTTCCTTTCCCTCTCCAATTCTCAATCCCTCCTTGATAGTAACCTTGGGTTTATGTAGGTCCTACCCTACCCCCAACACCTCCTGAGTAAGACTCATGCCATCTCTCCTGGTCCCCGAGGCAGAGGACTACATGACACGTTCAATACCTCTGGACTGAGCATAGAGACGGGGCCCCTGAGACAAGGCTGGTTACACAATTGTTGAGATTTGTAGGTTATGTTCAGGATTTTATACTCTTTCATTGTAGTAATAGGAGACACAACAGTTTTAAATAGGCTTTCACTGGAGACTGAACTTTGGGGACAGGTGGGGATGCAAGGAGACTTTTGCAGTAGTTCAGTAAAGAGACAGTGGGATTCTGGATTGGGGGGACAGGGCAGGTGTCAGTGGAGAGAAAAATCATTGGATGAATTTAAGGAAAAATGCAGGTAAAATGGTGAACTGGAGACTGTTTAGATATGCAGTAGAGGGAGAGAAAGAAAAAAATCCATGTCGCAAACATAATTGCAAGAGCTTAGAATAGCATCTGGCACATAATGAACATTCAATAAATGTTATTATTATTACTGTACTTAATATACAATATGTTAAAATACACTAAAGCACACATAAATATGATTTTTTGTTAGTACAAAATCATGAAAGGATTTTTATAGTTTTGCTTCTGAAATTCTTTGCCTACGGCATCTCAGTGAATTTACGATTTGTTATGTTTTTATTATAAGCAACTTGCATATTCAGGAATTCTTACAAAAAGGGAAATCTAAGCTACAGATCACTTCCAAATATGAAACTTTTGTGAATACTAATTTCAACAATTAATGAGGTTGACTTAATATTATGTTCTGAAGACATTTAAACATTTATCAATGTTAGTTTTATGGTTTCCTTTTTCAGATTTTGGAGCATATCATTTGTTTTTAGGACTCAAATATTTTCAAAAGGCCTTAAAAAAGCTCTCAGGCCCTAAGTCACATGCCTGTTATACCTAATTAACAGAATGGACCTGAACCAGTGGACAACTGAGAAAGCACAAAGTGAAGCCAGGATCGTAATACATCAGATTCTGCTAAAGGGGACAATTTGGAGAAAATGACATCACATGATCTAATTTTTCTCAACTTTTATTAAATGGTTCCCAGGCTATCGCCTCCTTAACTTGGGGAGTTTACTAAATGTCATTGTATTTTAATACATACCATTTACCCTTTTATCTTATGTGTAAATAAGAGCTTATCAAATTATGCCTTTCATCAGACTGTTTAGGATCAAAGTCACTGCATATTAATGATTATCCTTGTGAAACTATGAGGTTTTCAAAAGGCAGCAAACACTACCTCTGCAGGATAGCATTTTTGACCTTAAAAGGACATTAAATATCATATAATTCAAAAAGGAGAAATGACTTGCCCAAAATCACGTAGCAGCTACTGACATGACCAGGGAAGTCAGTCACTCTGCAAACACTCTGACTAGTTCTTACCAGAGTTCTTACTTGAGTTCTTACTAGTTCCTTAAGAGACAGATAAATGCTGGTCAGCGACTTGTAGCCTAGAATCTCCGTATCAGCTCACAAAGCACTCAGAGTGTTCATACTCTGGTCCCATAAGTAAAGGTAAAAACCTTTAGAACTCACTGAGAACAAATTAGGGAGATTTAAAATGATCGAAACAATCTGGCAGGAAATTGGTTATTTACTACGAATTCTACTTAAGGAACTTGAATGCATTTAAGAATTTGCCTGAAATGTACAATGGTAGAAGAAACAAAAACAAAAAACACTCTACCTTTACCATCTCTTCCAGTGGAAATCGTTATAGTCAGTGGGATTTTTCGCAAGTGATTCACTTACTGGCTTGCAAGAAATGACCAACTGAAACTTGATTCATATAAAGAGTAACTTTTATTCCGGACAATTCCTACCTGTTACTGCTAGTGGGAAATATCATGAGAAAAGTGAATGCTATACTGATTTTCCAGAGGGTAACACTGGTCATACTAAAATGTTGGAAAGTGAAGCACTACTTTCAGTAGTGTTGTGATAAAGGAATTCTAACTACCAGAATAATTATTCCTTTTCATTGCAGCTACTACTAATTGAGAGCTTACTATGTACAAAACAAAATCATTTAAACTTCATGACACCCCAATAAGTAAATATTACAATAAGTAAATATCACTTTTACAGATGAAGAAACTGAGTTTCAGAGAATTTAAACAGCTTATCCACAGTTACAGAACCACTACGCTTCAAACCCACGTCTATGTGATAGCATGGCCTTGCTGTTAAGAAGTATACAACTCTACATTTGAATCACAAGGTATTAGCCAGTTGTTGGGCATTTCTAAAAACATCCCTGTAATTGGTTACAAGAGCCTAAAGATGGAGCTGGAGTTCTGACAAGAGGTAGAGATCTGAAAGTCATTGGTGTGTGGATGGTAATCAAAGGAGAGGATACATTGTTTCAGTCTTTTGAGGTTTAAATTTGAGACCATCTCATTCCAAAAATATTTAGGGAATATCTATTCAGACCAGGCACTGTTCTAGATGCTCGTGATACATCAGTGAACAAAGGAGACAAAAAGATCTCTGCCTTCCTGGAGTTTACATTCTTATGGGGGGTGGAGGGAACACAGATAAAAACATAATAAATAAGTAAATTATATAGTATGTTAAAAGGTGATAAGTGAAATGGTGCTAAGGTGACTACCCGAGGAAGAAGAGAAGCAGAGAGAACACCAGCCCTTACTAAGACTCCTGCGAAAATTCCTATGATCTGCTTAGTGGACACATCAGTAAATGGAAAGTGAGTTTCCTATCAGCTTTAGTACTATTAATACATCTGAGGTGATCCAGAGAGTCTGGGTAAAAATTAAAGTTTTGCAAATGGCTGACTAATAACTCTGGAAGCAGGCCATTGCCCCTATGTACCCCAGGGATGCTACCAGAAGCTAGGAAATCCCACAACCCAGGCAAATACAATCACAACTACAACTCTGGTTGTAACTAGCCCAGTGCCCTAATTGAAACAAACAAACAAAAATATGGCATCTGTGTTGGGATGGTCTCGTCACCATCTATCCACCCAAGTTTCTCCTTGCTCTGACCAAAATCACACAGTAAGAACCATTGCTCAGGAATAGACCCAGAGCTTCTCAGACTCCCAGGGTCGTTATAGTTCCTCACTCCAGGTTTTTCCCACCCATTCAGCAGGAACGCAAAGCAGGCAGGATGAGCCTTTCTTGTGTATGAAGTAAACAGAGCAACAATGAAGTGTGACTTCAGGGGAAGGAAATGGTTTCCTGCCTACATGAAACAACACATCTATGGAGGAACAATATCTACGAGTAGTAAAATACTCAACTGTAAAATGAAAACATCAATTAAAGCAGAAAAAGGTCCATATCATATACAATCCTACAAATCGTATCTTCAATTATTTTACCTGACTTAAATTTAAAATGTATGTGCCCAGACAGTCTCAAAGATACGTCCATACTACGTTACAAGGATTTAAATAGTTGTATCTTGAAATTTATTCTTTTTAATGTGAATCTGCATGGTAGAATGAATACCTCTTGTTGTTTTGTTGCTTTTTTTAAATCATAGTAAAACAACACATTGACATAAAATTTACCATCTTAACCATTTTCAAGTATACAGTAGTGTTAACTACATGCACAGGATCTCTCGAACTTTTTCATCTCGCAAAATGGAAACTCTATACTATTGAACAACTCTTTTCATCCTCCCCCCAATGCCTAGCAACCACCGTTCTACTTTCTGTTTCCATGAGTTTGACTACTTTAGATCCCTCATATAAGTGGAATCATGCAGTATTGGTTTTTCATGAGGGTCTTATTTCACTTAGCATAATGTCCTCAAGGTTCATCCATGTTATAGCATATAAGAAGATCTTCTTCTTTTTAAAGGCTAAATAATATTCTATTTTTTTAAATAAGTAAGTTTTCTATAATAAGATACAGGCTAAAATATTTAAACTTTCCATAGGAAATTATAATTATGCAGGAAAAAAGAGACTTCTAATAGTCCAGGAAGGTATTCTTCAGTGGCTTCCCATATCACTTCCTAAACCAAAAGTCTTACTCTGTGTTATTTTAAGTTTAAAAATATAAGCATTTCAAGTGATATTTTGACATGTCACTCTTTGGCTGTCCGAGTGTGAAAGAGGTAGGCATGCAGCATGGGAGCAGGGTAACTGAGCTTCTCTTGCTTATTAAGTTTCAATTAGGATGACACTAATTTATTAGTATCTGAGTAAATCTCTTTCCATGGGAAACACATGACACAAAGTATTATAAATATTAACCCATGTAGACAAAAACTAAGATAAAACAAAGTTGTTTCCTTTCACACTTAGGATTTACTGAAATCCAATTTTTTCAATGCCTAAATTGTTTTCTCCTTTAAAGCCAGCTAGAAGTGTTGACTTTATATAAATGTAAGAAATTGCTATGTTAATTTTGATCAAATATGTAAAGCTGTCACAATCTTTATTATTTCAAATACTTTTTAAAAGACTAGGTATACATTATTAATAAATGCATAAAGAATTAATATAAGCAGATATAATAATCCTAGAAGAATTCAATATGTAGTCAGGAAGTACTGGCTAGAGACTCCATCATTTTGGTTTCACATTGCTGTATTTTTCACTCTTCTATAGTACTTTCAATTAACTACATTTGTGGAACATTAATCACAAGTGTCAACCTGCTCCCTCATAAACTTTTTATCAGAGCAACTCATAAGTAAAAATCAGGCAGAGAAAAGAACTTTCATTGCTTAATTCTTGTCTTTCTTTTCCATACTCCAGCTCTTCCCAGACAGATGGTGTACTTCACTCCTTGACGCCTTTTCAGACTTCTCCTTTCAAAATATTCTTCTCTGCCCTGCTCTTACCAAACCTGAGTTCATTATGCAAAACTCAGTTCAAAAGGTACCTCTTCGGGGAGCCTTTCTCAACTCCCTGAAGCAAAATTAGTCTCTATTTTAGTACTAACTCTTTTTATTATAATTATTTACTTGAAAATCTATCACCCCATCACACACATAATTCTCAAGGATAGAGACTATGCCTCATTCATTTTTATAGTTACGGCATTTATTACAGTACCTAGCACATGCATAATAGGTGTTCAGTACATGTTTGTTAAAGTCTTATTACACAGACACACACACACACACACACACACACACAGATTCTGCTCATTGTTAACACACTGCACTGTCTCCACTTATTTCACCACCTGCAATATGGATTAATAAATTTTTACAGTGAGATTTTTAGAAAATTGTACCAATATTTAAAAATATTCATTAATGTACATTAACTGATCTGGGGGGGAAAGTACTTTAGGAGAAACTTTGGATCTTTAAAAATATACATAGATGATGCCAACAATTATGCATTTGATAAATATAACTCGGGCACTAGGCAGTCACAGGAGAGTTCTCTCTTGTACATTATAAAACTTTCCCTAAGCTCTTTAAATTGTAGCTAATTAATATTACTTATCTTTAAAATGTTATGATGGGGCTTCCCTGGTGGCGCAGTGGTTGAGAGTCCGCCTGCCAATGCAGGGGACACGGGTTCGTGCCCCGGTCCGGGAAGATCCCACATGCCGCAGAGCGGCTGGGCCCGTGAGCCATGGCCGCTGAGCCTGCGCGTCCGGAGCCTGTGCTCCGCAACGGGAGAGGCCACAACAGTGAGAGGCCCGTGTACCACAAAAAAAAAAAAAAAAAAAAATGTGATGATGATAGTAATGATAAGGCTGATGGCATTTATTTCATTCAAGAAGTGACCCAAATAATTACAGACAAGAGTAGGTAATGCTAATACAAAGAAGGGCACTTTGTAACAAAACTACTTCAAAGTCCAAAGGAGTTCCAATTTTTAACAGTTAATGGTTAGTGTGGTCAAAAGAAATAGTTCAAAATAAATAGTGCCAACCAATGAGAGCTCCCCAAGTTTGCAAAGCATTCACTGTTTCCAGACGCCCCAGTTTCTTGTCTCTTTTGATCTGATAGGAGTTAACCTCCTACACCATTTAGTTTTCCCCACTTCCAACATCCTAGCGAATTGGTCATAAAAAGTAAAAACAAAAACACAACCGACCCCCCATGAAACATTAACATAGTACCAAAACCATGCACTGAAAATAAAAAGCCCTCAAACTTGGAGCTGGAAAGGGGCTGAGAGAGAATGTCCTTAATACTCCTCTCTTTCCTGAAATCTGCAGACAGCACTTTTACTTCCCGGCTAATTCAATACAGAAAAGCTAAGAATTAGCCCAGCTTCATTTCTTTAACTTGCAGACAAGGAGTTTGATTTCTAGCAATGATTTTATTTTAAGAAAGAACCATTGCAAGAAAGCAATTTGGAATTTTCATGGGGATCATAACATTCCATTCCATCTTCTTTGTCCCTTTTCTCCTCTTCTTCCCCTCTATCTCCCTGCCCCTTCTTCATTTCCTTTCTCTATGTTTGAAAGAAATCTAACCACCCTTGACCTTGCTTGTTTCAACAAGACCATTTCTAAATTTTCCTTTGATGGATCTAAGTAAAAGAAAATGCATTACCAGCTGTGTTTCCCCACTATTTAGCAGAACTACCTCACTGCCACAGTTCTGGGATGCCAGTAGTCAAGTATCACCAGTGACTGCCAACACCCCTGAAATACCAATACAGTAAACTAGCAGGCATCAAAGGGATTCCTAAATCACACTGAAGACAGTTTTATTACCCATAAAGTAGAAAACCCACACAGAAGAGAAGCTGTCCTGGCTTTACTGTTTATTGGCCAGGTGGAACTGATTAAGAATGTGAGAATCTGTGGTACCAATAATCATGGGCTTCTTGTGTTCAACATAAGAAAGGGTTTCACATAACCCAGCAATAGCAGGGCATTAGTGCTCAAGAAATCCAAACTTGGAGCTATTTATACTCAGGACTGGGCTAGACAGGCTGGCTCAGAGAAAATAATCTTAAGAGACGAGTGTAGAAGACACAGGAATGACTCTCAGAAACCGCAAAGAAAGCACAGCAGATTACAATTCCTCTGCAAATGATTGTAAAGATTACCCCAAGTGAAATCAGCAAAGGCTATATTAAAATGGATGGGTAGCTTATAACCAGGCCTGGCTTTATTTAAAATCCTCCTTACAAAGGGGGCCAAAAATTGCATTCCCTGCAGGAGATACTTTCTTGTCTGCAGGCTGCTTTACCAGATGTTGCAACGGGGAAGGATGCTACTGAAGGAGTTAGATCAGGGAGAGAGCAGTCTTTCATCTCTAATCCTTTCATAGAGGAAAACAGCCCTGTTTTATGGAAATTCTAAAGAAGAATCCAGAAAGACAAAACAAATATAATAGGTGGTCTGTATTCATAGTATGAATATTCTTTACATGGCAAAATGTTTGGCGGCAGCATTGCTTTTAATGTGTCCCTAGTACATTTTACAAATGGTTTTATATATTTTTTAAAAAACCAATATGCCCTTATATTTCCAGAGGCATCTATTGCATAATCTAAATATACTGTGTGAAGATTATGCCTAAAACCTATATACTGCATTTACCATACAAAACCAAATGATGACTACTGAAGGCCAAATATCACAATAAAGTTTGATGATTTTTCATGGAATAATAAGTAATTAAGATACGAAGACAACAAGACAGATTCAGGTAGAGCTTTGCTTTTAATGAAATCATTCAGTCTATATCAGATAAAAATTCTCACCAGGAACTGAATTTTCAAAACTCTCATAATTTCAGATGTTATTCCATAAAAACTTTATAACTCGCCTCTTGAATTATAAATGATTATCAAAGAAAATAAACTTTACCCTAAATATGTGGAATGTAAGTCACTAAAAATAGCTCTTTTACTAAAGAAACTAACACTAAAACTTTAAAGAAGGGAAATATGAACACATATGTGCAGACAAAAGTGCACATGTTCATAAATCATGTATCAGTCATCAATAAAATAAATGTGGAAGCACAGCAAGTAAAATTAGAGCTTGGAATTTGATTACTATGGTATATATTGAGCCAAAAGAAAAATGAAACAGCCAAACATAACTGTATGAGTATGCATGAGAAACCATCCGTTCCCAGTACATCTGTGATTACTTAGAGCATAATTCTTTGTGATTCTGAGTATCAAAGATCATCAAAAGCTCTACAACAAAGCAAGAACCTTTCAAGCACTTGGTACATTCTCAGTGATGAGTCCTAAGTCTGGCTTAACATTGAGAGTTGAATTTCAGAATATCTAAATTCTGTTCCATTTTAAGACTAGAAGCAACTTATTTCATTCAACGATCGCTTTCAACTTGAAGGATTAGGATATTCCTAGAACGAAGCGGCCTTCTGCTCCCTTTGTTATTTTTTCACTATACACATGTAGAGGATTAGGCATGAAGTCATGCAACAGCTGTCTGGTCATGCGTGTGCTTTGGTCCCAAGGAAATTCATCACCCACTTGCATTGCAGCGGTTAATCTGCAGTGGACACATGTTGTAATCAGGTTCAAGACAACCAAATGAAGAGCTTAAAGGATAGAGATTATTTTACTCATTAACTTCTAGACCTCTAACTCAATTTAAAAAAAGGGTTTTTTTGTTTTGATTTTGAGTTTAAATAACTCTCAAGATTTTCTGAGCTATATTGCAATTTGTCAATATCTTATAAATCTTGAAGCTTCATTTAGAAAGTTGAGTTCAGAAAGGAAAATTTCTACAACTGTGCAAA
Organism: Orcinus orca; assembly: GCF_937001465.1. Classification (NCBI taxonomy): domain Eukaryota; kingdom Metazoa; phylum Chordata; class Mammalia; order Artiodactyla; family Delphinidae; genus Orcinus; species Orcinus orca. The sequence continues at coordinate 46,782,138 of NC_064569.1, read as the reverse complement.
TGTGTTGCAGACCTGCTCAGAGAATTGGGGGGTCATGAGACAAGACAGAAAAACAGGAGGCAAAATCTCCTATGGAAGATGAGTTCTGTTTGCTGAGTGAAGGTCTAAACTGATCACAAGTCAAAACATGGGCAAGGGCTTCCCTGGTGGCGCAGTGGTTGAGAGTCCGCCTGCCGATGCAGGGGACACGGGTTCGTGCCCTGGTCCGGGAAGATCCCACATGCCGCGGAGCGGCTAGGACCATGAGCCATGGCCGCTGAGCCTGCGTGTCCTGAGCCTGTGCTCCGCAATGGGAGAGGCCACAACAGTGAGAGACCCGTGTACCGCAAAAAAAAAAACAAACAAACAAAACATGGGCAAGTCAGGAGAGGCACCCTGCCCACAGGGAAGAGAACACTCAGGAACTTGAACACCTGTCCACTCTGCAGCCAGCGAGGAGGACCTCCTCCACCAACCTGCCTGACAATGAACGAGCGTCTCCCCCGGACCCAGGCTGAGCAAGGTCTCACAACCGTCCTGCTTCCTACATGCCCACATATGGACTGACGTGTGCATTCAGTCCTGTATTTCCCAGTGCCTTTATGTGTTTTCACCTGCTTGAAAGGATCTGAGCTTCTAGAAGACTCCCCCCCAAAGAGCTCGGAAAAGGTCTACCTTCACCCTGTGTGGCCCCACCCCCAAACCCAATTCATTCTCCATGGGATGATTTTACAAAGTACAAATTTGATCACATTCTCCTGCTATTTGCCAGTTTTCAAAACAAAAAGTTTTTTAAAAACAAATTTTTCTCAGCAAAGCCTTCCATCTTTGCCCTGTTACATTGACTTAGGTGTCCTGGGTATAACCCTAAACTATTGGTTATAATTTCTTATTATTTTTGTTAATACTGTTATTCATATTATTATCATTCTTACCATTTCCACCTTCCTCTGCTAAAGTATCAGCTCTGTGAAGTCACTGCTTTTTCAGTGTTACTTCCCTAGTACAGTGTCTGGCATATAGTAGGCATTCAAAAATCGTTGAGTGAATGAATGAAATGTATTGCTCTTGGTTATTATGGCTCATTTCTGTTTATAGAAGCTATATTTTGGAAGAGGAATATTTGCCCTGGAAAACTAAAGAACAATACTTTAAAGACTTTTGTTTCAGGTTTACATCTAATATAGATAATATGCTATATTGCATGTAAGCATTGTGTGTGTGTGTGTGTGTGTGTGTGTGTGTCATACTCAGACTCAGGACTGCTGGGACTTTGCCATCTGTACACACCCAGCACACCAGAGCCTTCCCCTTCTTGCCAGTGTGGTCTATGAACTCAGTACAGTAACGTAACCTTGATGTGGGGTTACTCAGGCAAATGAAGCTGCTAGGATTGCCACAAATTACCCCTGCTGGGTGAATGTTCACATTTTTGAGGTCTTTGCACTAGTAAGAAATAAAGAGCCTTAGAAGAATGGCATAAAAACACCCTTGCTTAAATAGTTGAAAGGTTCAAAACATCAAGTTGGGGGCAGATGCAAATTATTATTGGCATTTGTCAGCTTTGCATTTCAGCTTCCCTTTTCCTCATTACAATTTTGAACTAAATTTATTTTTCTTTGGCTTCTTCCCTACACCCTCCCGGACCCTTTTTTGTAGAACAAATCTATTTCCATATGGTGCCTGTAGCCAGGACAGGAAGACCATCGGCTTCCCTCGGCTTTCTGTGTTCTCCTGATTGTTACAAACTACCCCAGAGAACTGGATTCCCTTGACCTTTAACTTCCCCCTTCCTGGTCTCCGAAATGGAATCACTTGCAGATGAAGCAAGGCTGAAAAATTGCAAACATTTGGGTGCGAAGGTGATTGAGGCTCCCTCCAGAGTAGCTCTGTGCATTGTGTTTTCTTGTCATTGATTTGATTTCCAAGCCCTTGATCTGGCCTGAAAATTACAAAAGGAAGCCAGGGAACTTAAGGTTAAAAATGGAATTTTTTGTTTTAAGAAAAGGAAAAAATTGCTATTACATCAAAGTGTTTTATTTCTGAAAATTAATTCACAAGCACCTTCATGTATAGACTTTAGATTCCAGGTCTCAAAACACCTAGATATATATGTGTATATGCACACTTATACATACACACACACACACACACACACACACACACATATATATGTATATGTGTATGCATGAGTGCATGCATAGAATTTTCTCTAATTATCATAAGGTCCTTATAATACACATGTTATTATTAAATGAAGGGCTTAAGAAATTTTCCCAAGGTCACACAAGTAAACCAGCAATTGTCAGAGCTAAACTTTGAAGTTTGGTCTCCCTAATACCAAAGTTCATGTTCTTTCCACACACCATCCACTCATAAGTACTATATATTATAAAAGCCCAAGCACGGCTTCCCCGGTGGCACAGTGGTTGAGAGTCCGACCCCCGATGCAGGGGACACGGGTTCGTGCCCCGGTCCGGGAAGATCCCACATGCCGCAGAGCAGCTGGGCCCGTGAGCCATGGCCGGTGACCCTGCACGTCCGGAGCCTGTGCTCCGCAACGGGAGAGGCCACAACAGTGAGAGGCCCGCATACCGCAAAAAAAAGCCCAAGCAAAGTGAGATGATATTATAGGAGAAAGAAAGACAAATAAAACAGAAACAAGCTACTGTCAACATAAAGATGAGGAAGTCATTGATGTTTATGATAAATCAAGGCACAAAAAAATCTTTTCATTTCCAAGTTTTTAACCTTCAGCAAGTCAGTTATAAAATTCAAAGAAGGGCTTCCCTGGTGGCGCAGTGGTTGAGAGTCTGCCTGCCGATGCAGGGGACACGGGTTCGTGCCCCGGTCCGGGAAGATCCCACATGCTGCGGAGCGGCTGGGCCTGTGAGCCATGGCCACTGAGCCTGCACGTCCGGAGCTTGTGCTCCGCAACGGGAGAGGCCACAACAGTGAGAGGCCCGCATACCGCAAAAAAAAAAAAAAAAAAAACTCAAAGAAAGAAATAAGAAAGGGACTATTCTCATCTCACATATATCAACTTACCCTGGACATCAACTGGCCCTTCATAACTGTGTTGTCTGTGATTGCCCATTCTTAGAACTTAAATTACTTGAGATTTTACCAATATTAAGCATCTCCAACATCGTATATAACCTGGGCCTGATATAACTTATAATGAACATATATGTCATACTATTTTGTGTATCAAATACTAAATATTCCAATGAATACAATGTTGTGCATCTCTCTCGCAGGTGCATTGAGGACTCCCCAAATTAAACAGTGGGCCCTCCAATAAATAAGAGAGGGCATAACATTTCCAACCACAAAAATCAGGTCTCTGCTAACACAGAAAAGTTATGAACTGAAACACTTATCTGGAAAATTCAAGTTCCAAATTCAACTATGACAGGAATTGAGACCCTGAGGCAAAATACATCATAGAGACTAAGTTCAAACCCATCTCAACCACTGTGTAATAGGTCAGAAGCTCCAGACCTTCAGGGTTCACATGGATTCTCAATAGAGAAATCTCCATGTGGCCACTTTCCCAGTCACCATCAATTACTCAAAATGAACAACTATCTACACATTCTCTTTCCAAGTAATTACAACCACCTGATTAACTTAGGCACAGAAAAAAAAGCCAGGACACTTAAGAAGTCAGAGAAGAATCATCTAAGACTAGAGACCATGGCTATGTGAATCCCCCAAGACTAAAGCTCTGAATACTGACCCCCTGAGATCCATGGAGTAGAAATATATGGCCTGCGATGGCTCAGAACTCTAGGAGTCACACTGATTGTTCCCAAATCACCCGTTTGGCCACAAACAACCACTAGCGAAGGGAGGAAAAGAAGAGATTCTCCAACTTCGCATTTCCAAAAATTCGTCTTTGAAAGCAAGGATTCCCCTCAGAACTTAACAGCAGATACATGTTATGGCCTTAATCGTGTGGCATTATCTTATGTTCAAGCTTGCCCCAAATACTTAGTTTTATGTTAGCACTGGTTCTCCTTAAATGAAAAGCCTCCTGAGAGGACGTGGAATACGCACCCATCATAGTCCCGTGGGAAGACCCCCTAGTGGAGAAAGCATATGTTTGTTTCCTGGCATCTCCTGCCAGTAAGGGCTACAGGGCAGGACACATCCTGAAACGACTTTCTTCTTCGTCGCTCTCTGGGTCCCCTATGAAGTTGACTTGCCAGTATATGTATCTACTGACATCAAGGAAGATCTAAAGTAGAGCTTTGCCAAAAGGAACAATTTTGTGAGAATAAAAATGTAAAGACAAACCTTCATGAATGCATCATTGCCTAGCTCCAGAGCCACTGTTTCAGAAAATGAGAATCAGGAAAACAAAGTGAGAACAGAACAAGACATCAGCCCCACTCAAGCTCACGATCAAGAAGCAAACTCAACAAACCTGAGGCTTATGATCAAAACCCACTGTTGGTTCAAAACCTCGGGAACTTCTCAGGCAAAATCTGAAACTGGCTGCTACAAAGGGAGGGCAAGGAGAGACCCAGGGAGGGCAAGGCAGACCACTCTAGATCGGTAGGTGGCAGTTTTAATGAGCAAGGGAACTTACATAGGAGACCTGTCTTAGAACGCCACAAAATGAGTAGATCTCTGCATCTGTCCACCAGAATCTTAAAGTTCATATGGAGGCCTGACCAGGATTCAGTCACATATTCAGTCCAGATGGTCTCAACAACACCTTACTTTCTCAAGACTGTATCCTTGAAACCACCTCCTGGTGTGGGAATGGTAGGTGGAACATACCTTCCAAGGACAGGGGAGTAAGTTGAGGAGTCTCTGATTGCCCAGGTCCAGCTCTTGGGTCAACCAGTGGTCATGTCCTCTCGATGGCCTCCTCCAACACCAATTCCCTTGATCAAATCAAGGTGACGGTTCAGCTTCTCCACAGAGGTCCTGAGGGGGCACTCAGGTTCCATCTAGCTCTTATTTCAATGGGTGCTTCCAACAGTGTGTCTTCTGCTCAAACTGGTGAGATTGGAGTTGAAAATACTAGCATGGATCTCTCTAGCCACACTTGTTTTATCTGTGTATTTTCTTATTACTAAGCACAGTGCTGAGAATAGAGTAAGTGCTTAATACATGTTTGCAGAACATAATTGAGTCTAAGATTTGAAAACAACTTGAGAGATGTGCATTCCCACTGTTTACACAATTCGGGAATCCAGTGTACACCATCCCTGGTGAGTTTTCATCCACCATCTATTAATACTTCAAGGAACAGGGCTATCATTTCTTGTCCAAGTAATTCACTGTATTTTTATCATGATGGGGGAAATTTCATCCATGAAAGTTATAAAATGCCTCCTCCAATTTTCACTCACTACTCCCAGTATTGACTATATAAAGCAACACAGAACACAACCATTTCTGCATGACAGACAACCTGTCACACATTTCAAGACAGCTATCCAGTCTACCCCAAATTTCTCTTTCCTGGGCTAGACATACCCTATACCTTCAGCTATTCCCTTATGACACAGGTTCCTGTAAGTTGAGAATGGAATTTCTCAGGACTTAAGATCTCCAGACAGATCTGAAAAGTAGGACACATTATAAAGTAGTAGATGAAGAAGTTCCTGAAGTCTGGCTTGCCCCAGAACATCTCTCATGTATGAAATTCTGACCATTAGACATTCCTTCTCTAGGGGAACTACTCCCTGGATACCTGTTGAAATAAAAATACTCAATGGAATCAAAGCACACTTTCCATCATTATTCAGTAGTCCCTTTGCTTGGATTCCTTTATCACATAGCAAAGCATCCCCTTGAAAGGGAAAAAACAGAACTCTGTTTGAATAGGAAACTGTTTGATATTTGATAAGAGAACAGGAGAAGCCACACAAGCTGGTGTGTCTCTATTGTTATATAGTTAGTTTGATTCCAACTTTGTGGGGGGTTTTGGTGGGGTTTTTTTAAATTTATTTTTTCATGGAAAGGCATTTTATTTTAAATATAGCAGTGTGTTTTAATCAATCATGCTGTAACGAACATTCTTTCAGATAGACGTGCATATCTCTGGTTCCATAAAATACATTACTACAAACTGAATTTACTGGAACAAAATGCATAAAGATTAAATTTTAAACTTTTTAATAAATGAGTAATACATGAAATGATTCTCCTTGAGAAGAAGGAGGTCGGGGGAGAGAGAAGGCAAGAAGGAAAGGAAGAGAGGCAGGGAGGTTCTAGTCTGATGAAGCTGAAATTCCCTTGGCCACATACCTTCCCAATCCAAGGCACATCCCCTAAAACAGCCACTGTTACCAGTTTGATGTAAATCCTTCCAAACTTTTTTTTCTCTACATTTGCATACAAACATGAAATCACAGAGAATATATATACATTTTAAACAAAGATTATATATTATTTATTCTTAAATGTACTCCTCTCATCTGCTATATCATACATGTAATTGCATGTCTACACTACTCTACAAGTCCTTTGTTTAGACACTCCTCTGCTGATAAAACCAAAGGAGTTTCTCAGTCTTTCAAACAATGGTTCAGAGAATATCTTTGCAGAGGCTTCTTTGTGCTCATTTCTCTGATGTCTACTGAGAAGCATATTGGTGGCTCAAAAGGTTATGTGCATTTTATTTATTTATTTTTTCTTGAGAGTTATGTTTTATTCGGGGGGAATTTTTAGGACTTCAAGCCCGGGAGGCAGCACCTCAAGTAACCCTGAGAGAACTGCTATAAGGAGGCCAGGAGGGGAGCCACATTGCTCTCTCAGCTGTGCTGTGTGTTAGTGCCTATTTCCCCATACACTGGTCCAAGCGTGCTTTTAAAAGCTTGCCCATCTGGTGGTTACGAAGTAGCACCTAATTTTTGTTTTGTATTTTTCTTGATTATTAATGAAGTAAAACATTTCTCTTTACATTTATTATCTATCTGTACTTTCTTTTTTATACATTGACTGTTAAATACTTGCCCATTTTTCTGTTAGTTGGTCTTTTTCTTATTGAAATTTGGAAGTTTTAAAAATGTGAAATATAGATACCAATCTTTTGTTATATGTGGTAATTTTTCAGTGTTTCATTTGTTTTTTAAACTTTGTTTAGGGTCTATTTTTCAAGTTGATTTTCAGTTTGCTAATGCAAGCTTTCCCTACTTCAAGGTAGGGAAAATTACTCCATATTGTTTTCTTGCAAGTTTTTAATACACTTGACTTTTATTCTTTAACTGTGGGAAGTAGAAACACATATTTTTTCAAAATATACAGTTGTCCCACAACTTTTTCCCATTAATTTGAAAGGCCACATTTATCATTTCAAATTATGACTTACCCATAGTCCATTTCTGGGATTCTATTGTATCCCACTAATTCATTTGTCTAACCCCACACTGTTTAAATTACCATTAACTCTTTTTATATGTTATCTTGCCTATAGATAAGGCAAGTGTCTCTTTTGTTTTCTTCTTTAAAAAATGCCTATTCTTGGATATTTTCTCTTTCATATCAGATTTAGTTTGTTAATTTGCATGAAAAATAATTTTGAAATTATAATATAAATAGTATTTAGTTACTAATTTGGGGAGAATTCACAATTTTTTCATGATTTAGTCTTCTTATCCATGATCTTTATGTCTCTATGTTTATTTAGCTCTACTTCCCTAAGCCTTGGTAAAATTTACTTTAATTAACTGATTTAATTGTATTCATTTATTTTCCATTTTAATACCTGATAATACCATTAATACCTAGTAGGCTATTTACTACTACTACCCCATTACTACTCCTTTTCAAAAATTTTCTACCTCCTTTTGCTTATTTTATTAAAGAACATTTAGCATACTCTTACCTAGTTCTAAAGTAAAAACCATACTTTGTCTTCCTCATTATGAAAAGGCACATCTATTTCAAGCAGAGGTGAAAAAAAGGGACACATTGAGGGGAGTACATTCCAGCAAAAAGGAAAAGCTTCTGCAGAAACAGAAAAATAGGAAGCCACACGGTATGTTTGATGATTAAACTGTGATGTTAGGAGCACATGTTGAGGGGTGGCAGGTAGTGACAGGAGGTAAATTGAGAAATGGAAGAGGGGATCAGCTCATGGAGAGCTCATGTGTTCCAGGATTATAGTACAGGATTTGACTCTACCGTATTTACCTAACTGTGTGATGCACAAATTTAAACCTAGAGTTCCATCACTAGCATCTAATTACTAATTACTATATATATATATATATATATATACATAATAGAAGTATAGTTGATTTTACAGTGCTGTGCCAATCTCTGCTGTACAGCAAAGTGACTCAGTTTTACACATATAGAGATTCTTTTTTTCTTTTTTCTTTTTTTTTTGTGGTACACGGTCCTCTCACTGTTGTGGCCTCTCCTGTTGCAGAGCACAGGCTCTGGACGCGCAGGCTCAGCGGCCATGGCTCACGGGCCCAGCCGCTCCGCGGCATGTGGGATCTTCCCAGACCGGGGCACGAACCCGTGTCCCCTGCATTGGCAGGCGGACTCTCAACCACTGTGCCACCAGGGAAGCCCTAGACATTCTTTTTTGTAATATTCTTTTCCATTATGGTTTATCCCAGGAGATTGGATTCCTGTGCTATACTGTAGGACCTTGAGCAAACAGAAGCTCAGAATTTAGGTAACTTTACAAGGTCAAGTGCTGGCAAGTGGTGGAGCTGGGCTTGGAACCTAGGTTTGTCTTATAAGAAAGGCCTAGAAGCAACTATTTACCTGTGACTACCAGTGTCGTGTCAAAGGGACCCAGGGGCCAACCTGAGGCAGTTCCACTGGCCAGAGATGGGGTGACCTGAGCACCAATTAGCACAACTCAGTGGACTTGAAACGATATCAAATATATGTGAATCCATGAGATCATAAAGACACTTAATAAAAACTTGGTTTTATGCCTTTAAAAATAAATAAATAAATAAAATGTAATAGTTTGTATCCACCAACCCCAAATTCCCAGTCCATCCCTCTCCCTGCCCCTTCCCCTTGGCAACCACAACTCTATGTCTGTGAGTCTATTTCTGTTTTGCAGACAGGTTCATTTGTATCATATTTTAGGGTCTACATATAAGTGATATCATATGGTATTTGTCTTTTTCTGACTTCACTTAGTATGATAATCTCTAGTTGCATCCATGTTGCTGCAAATGGCATTATTTTGTTCCTTTTTATGGCTGAGTAGTATTCCATTGTATATATGTCCCACATCTTCTTTATCCATTCCTCTGTCGATGGACATTTAGGTGGTTTCCATGTCTTGGCTACTTGTGAATAGTGCTGCTATGAACATACGGATGCGTGCATCTTTTTGAATTATAGCTTTGTCCAGGTATACGCCCAGGAGTGTGACTGCTGGATCATATGGCAGCTCTATATTTAGTTTTCTGAGGAGCCTTCATACTGTTTTCCAGAGTGGCTGCACCAATTTACATTCCCACTAACAGTGTAGGAGGGTTCCCTTTTCTCCGCACTCTCTCCAGCATTTGTTATTTGTAGACTTTTTAGCGATGGTCATTCTGACCGGTGTGAGGTGGAACCTCATTACAATTTTGTCAAATCACCATATATTTTAGTTGTGATTTCAAATATAGAGACTCCTAGCACAGCTGTGGGATGCATGCTCATGGCCAGGCAAGTCATGTTCTAGGTGAAGAAGTCTATCTTAGGAAGGGTGTGTAAAACCAGCCAATAAGTGCCATCAGAGAATAAAGAGTGAGTCGAGTCAGGTGGATAGACTTTTCCCTTCTTTGCGGAAATTAGAGAAATAAATGCCCTATAGATTAGCAAATTTAAACAGAGCAGCAAAAGCAAATCAGTTTTTTAAATGGGGGAGGGTGAAGAATAGGAAGACTGGGTAACAGGGCAGAGGTTTCTGAGAACGAAGGGTGAGTCAGAAATGCTAAATGTTCCCAGGTAGCCCCTTGCTCTTCCTCTTTCCTTTACCCCTCCTTTAGGTAATTTCTTCCTCCTGTGTCTAGCCTTCCTCTTCTCTGGCCTCCCGTCGCTATTTGCCCTGTCACTGTTCAAGCAAAGAATCTTTATTTACTTCCCTCCTCTAAGAAAACATTCCTGGCCTGTTATTATGGGGCTGTATCCTCTGCTGGAAGGTAAGAAGTGGGCCTCTATTCATGAAAGGAAGAGATCCTACTATAGAACGATTCAGTTGTCTGCTGCTCTGGAGCTCTACTGGAGCTCTCCCAGATCAAATGCCCACTTTCAAGGACTCCAAAAGACAATTTTGGTCAGGGAGGCTTTTAGCATTTCTGGAATCAAAATGAGCCACTCAGCAGAATGGGCCTGGTAGAAATTTTTGAGCAGAAACATTGTCAAGAGAAAAAAAAAAAAAAAGCTGAAACCTAAGACACTGTCTTCCCTAATGCAGGACATCTGGTTACCTTATCCTAAGGTAGTCAGTGCATCCGAAAAATATAAAATGCAACCCACTGATGGCCAAGTTAACTCTGCCATATGAAGCTTAAGCCTGGAATTTCCTGTATTTGTATTTCAATTATAATTCATTTTCTGGATTGATTCTCCTCATTCTTCCTGAAAAGAGGTTAGGGAGAGGGTTGTCGGGGAGGAGAGAGGGAGAACAGAAAGGAGAGAGAGAGAGGAAAAGAGGGAAGGAGACGGGAGAAAAAGAGAAAGTGTTCAAAAGATTTGTGAAGCTGACATTTAAATGATCATTCCCTCCCACACAGGAGAAAAAAAAAGTCCTTAGCCTGAGGAAGAGAGATTTTAAGCAGACATTTAAGGAATCCCAGCATTCAAAAGAGGTGTGAGGCTTATATGTGTTTTGATTGTAGCAAACATCATAAAACACTTAAATGAATACGCTCATAAATAAGACTATTAAGTCACCATCCATCAAGTTTATCTTCAGAGTCTTTTCCCGTCAAATGTCAGAAGAGTAGTTTTAGGGGCTCTTTACTTACACACACATTTTTGCATCAAAATTCCACAATTCTTAGGGATCCAATTTTGAAAACAGTAGTAAAAAACCTTAGCAAAAAGGGATGACATCTCAGTCCTAATCTACTGTTGTGCAGGAGGTTGTTCTTAATGTTCCAAAGTAGACAGGCATGTCTGTGAAATTGCTGGGTTTGCCTGACTGAACCTAGGAAGCAGGCATTTCTCTGTGTGTTTATGACTCTGTGGTCCTGAGTTTGCCACCTGGTCTTCCTCTTTCTTCATTCACGTCCTGGGTATAATCAGTGCTGTGCTAGATAGAGCTTGCTCATCTCAGCTCCTGAGAGCTGACTGCGCACCTCTCTCCTCAGTTCCACGTACAGGAACCCTGAGAGTCTGCGATTGGCCGCGGTGGGAATACTGACACCACGGACGTGGCAGAACACTACAAAAATCACAGCTTTTCTCCAGAGAGCCAGCTGTTAAACATTGACCGCAAAACAAAGTATAAAGTACAGTATCCATCTTGTCAGTGTGCTGACAGGCTTTAGGGACATTGTTAAAAAGTGTTTGATTTTGCTTTTTTCTATGTCGATTGTAAATATTCTGACTCTGTTTACCAAAGCAGTCTACATGTTTATTTGAACAGGGTTCATTATAAACCATTACAGAAAATCATTAATAAAGAGCTTGATTCCCTGTTACTTTGAAAAACAATGAACTTTCAGGTCGGGATTGATCCCAGGCTAGAAGTTAATTGAAGTGACAGGTGCTTATTCATGACACATCAGGCCCATCCCAAAGCTCCATTTGCCTCTCAGTATAATTCACTGAAGGTGTCATGAAGGTCCCTCAAAAGTAATCTCGTCTTGGACGTTAAAGGGTTAGTCAGAGCTGGCAAAAATTCCAGGAAGGAGCTAGGACAGTTGCAGTATAGTTCGGAGTCTGGGTAATTTGCTCCTCCCTCTTTGGTCAGCAAGGATGACAGAATGAGCCAGACCACACTGATGTGAACCACCTTTGTGCGAAGCTAAATGACACTCCTTTTCTGATCCGGGCCAATGTGTCAAGAGGGCCTCCCAGAAGGAATTGTGTACTTGCAAAACCACAACCCCTGAACTTGAGTCTGTTTCTATTAGAGAATTCTTTCCCAGACATTATGTCACTCTATTTTTCTTTTAATGTTGTTTATGAACAGGTCTGCAACTAGAGTACAGGAAATGTGTTGATTATACTTATCACAATGAAACTGTTTTTCCAAACACTTTACAGTTTTCACGCCAGTAAAATAACTTGGAACATCTTGAGTAGATAGACATTTTATTCATTAAATTGTATATGTATTCATTTATGATGTAATTTTCTATTTCAAATATTCAGATCTCATAACAAAGCTATTCTCTCCTTGGGGATTGAAGCAGTGGTTTTATCTGGTTAAGAAATACAAAAACAAAAATGTATCCATTTTTCAAAGAAATGATTAAGCACTGTGAGACATTGACAAGTTTTTTTCCAAGCTGCAAAAATGTATACCCAAGCGTTTCCTGAATTTTCAAAGGAATATCAGCACAATATACTTACAAACAGTGTATTAGCAATACAGAATCAATGGCTTTATAGATATGAAGGATGAAGTCCCCCCCCAAAATCAAAGAGCTACAGAAATTAGAAACTAGAGTCTTAAAAATCACGTCTGATTCTCTAATAGAACAGAAGAAGAAGCCAAATGGTGAGATTAAATGATTTGTTGGGGGTCATACATGTGGTAAGGTAGCTGCAGCCTTGGCACTAAACCAGGCATTCTGATTTCCAAGAGCATCCTCCGTGGTACCACAGTCCTTCCAAAATTTGCAGTCAGCGTTCCAACAGAACATTTGCAATGTGACAGTTGTGCCTCCACTTCTCTAGTTTTTTTGACGTCTTCATTTTTAAACTACATACTGTAATGAAGCACCTTTACTAGGCATATGTTGAAATAAAGTATTAACTCTTCTGAGCTAACCATGTTACATCCCATTTTGCCAAGCGTAGGCATTGTATTTCTGGACATATGTTCTAAGTCCAGTATAAGTCAATCCATGTCAGGAATGATTATAATTCACAGTTAGAGAAATTAAGGCAAAATAGGTTACTTAACATATCCAAACCACAGAGTCATAGTTAGAGTCAGGTCACTGCTTTCTTTCAAATTAGATTGCTTTCTAATTAACTACACATCAATTTAATTTTTTGTAACACAGAGGAAAACCACAAGAGCAACCCAGTGGCTTCAATTACCCAGAGCAAACACTCACTTACAGATGCCTCTTCAGGGCTGTAATGTTGGGAAAAGTCCTCAGTGTAATGGAGATATTCTAAGTTCAGCCCCCATGTAGGAAAACCCTAGTACTCTCTACAGCGGAGGTTGCTATTTGGAAAGTTGATTGTTTCTATTCTTTGAGCTCTACCCAAATCTCATATTCGTCTTGTATGTGTGACTTTTTATTTGTTCACTTATTAGTTTTTGACTTTTAGAGTTGAAAGAGGTCTTGAAGATCTTGTGTAATACAGGGATTCCTTCAGCATTGCAAACAATCATCTAGCTTTTGCTTAAACGTCTCCACTGGGAGGGAACACATGGATTCCACTGTCAGAAATCTTATAAAAGCCCTATTGCAATGCAACAAGAAGGGCTGTATCACATCTGTGGTATACTTCCCCCAAATTCGTAACATTGATCTAATCATAAAAAAAAAAATCAGATAAACCCAAAATGAAGGGACATTCTAAAAAACACCTGACCACCAGTTTTTCTTTGTCCGTTTTTTGTTTGTTTTGGGTTTTTTTTTTTTTTTATGCTTCCATTCAGTGAAAGTTTATTGAGTTCCGCCCATGAGCCTGTCACTCTTTTGGGTGTTTGGATATAACAATGAGAGAAATCCCTGCTTTTATGAAACTTGCATTCTAGTAGAGGGAGGGAGATAATAAACCAAACAAGCAAGTTGTATAGTTCATTCGAAAGTTTTACACATGAAGAAAAGTAAAGCAGAGAAGGGAAAAGGAAACAGTTTATAATTTAAAAAGAGTTGACCACTAGCTTTTAAAAGTGTCAAAGTCACAAAAGACAAGGAAAGCCCGAGAATCTGTCACACAGTGGAGGAGCAATGATGACTAAAGGCAATGTGGTATCGTGGACTGGACCGTGGAACAAAATAAGACATTGGTGGAAAAACTGGGGAAACCAAAACGTCAATTTCCTAGTTTTGATAACTATACCATGGTTCCATAAAATGTTTATGTTAGGTATTACATTACGTAAGCTGCTGACATTAGAGGAAGCTGGGTGAAGGGTATATAGGGAGCCTCTGTACTCGCTTTGCAAATCTTCTCTAAGGATAAAATTATTTTAGAACAAAGTTAAGTAAAAAATAGCCTACAAAGATATTATTTCCATTTAACGGTGAAGAAAGAGTTTGATTAAGATGTGAGAGTTAAAGAGCAAATGTTTAATTTGAGCCTGTTCATTACCTTTCTGTGTGCCTTCATCAACCTTTTGTTGAGAGGGTCCATAAGAATGAGTGCTCAGTCTTATTTTGAACTCAGCCTCTGCCATTCACAAACCTAGACAAACGTCCTCAGCTATAAAAGGTCAGGGTTATGGGCACAGCTTTCACGCTCAATAACTGTTAGCCTCCTACTGAACACCCACTGAAGGCACAGAAACCAACTTAGCTCATCTCCAAGCAACCACTTCAACAGGAGTCCTCAAACCTAGCTGAGCAACAAAATCAGTTGGAGAACTTTTGGAAAATATAAATTCCCAGGCTCTACTGCATGTTTATAAATCTCCTCAGGTGATTAAATGTGCAGCCAAATGGGAGCCACTGCTCTTTAGTGCCTAGAGGCTCACCGAGGGGGAGCTCTTTACGCAGTGTTCCTTGAAAGTCAAGAATTTAAAGCTTAGCCTCTGAATGAAGCACCAATAGATCCTTCATAATAGGTAACATTATACACAGTTCTACCTTCCCTGTGGGAGCATTGGAAAAGGGGCATTTGTACGTTATTTAAGGCGAGGTATAACTGCAAGAACTTAATCTCCTAGCCAGCCCTAAATGCAATTACATATTTATGTGTTCTCATTGTAATCATATTGTATTTAATCCTCTTGCTTTCATTTGTCAGTTTACTAGAGCCAGGAACATGCCCTTTCGTTTAGCTTGAGTTTGCTCATTCAATTACTCAGCTGCCATTTTTCAGAAAATAGTCATGACAAGTTTGGGCCAGGTGGGTAAACCTACCCTGGGACAGAGAACAGTAAGAAAACACTGAACAAAGACAAAGAATAAAGAGGGGACATTGAATAATGATTTACATTTTCACCTAGGGGTCAAGCTTATTGGTTAATGAAGACAATATATAATTAAAATATCCCCAAATATAAGTGTGTGTGTGTACATGTTCATGTGTGTGTATATATATATACACACATACACACACATGTACATATGTATATGCAAATGTATACATGCATATAAAAACATAAAGCCAAGTACATGGTTTTCTTTTGGAGTCCAGGGTAGGATAGATAGATAGCAAGATTAAAAAAAAAAATTTAAGAGAAACTACCAGGGGCAAGAAGAGAAGAGCGTGGTGAGTAAATAAGATTGAGATTTGGAGATAGGATTGATTAGGCCAGGATTAAAGACAGAAGTGAAGCACTGAACAAGAAAATAGTGAAGAGCAGGCGGGTTACCAAAGGAAGCTACCGCATTTCAGCTACTGAATCACACGACCACCGCTTGAGATCAACTCACTTCACTGGTTCTGGCTTCTGCTCTGGGAATAAAGATGTTTGCAGAAGACTCATCCTGCTTTTATTTCATAATGATCTTGAAATTCTCATATTCATGCTGAATATTATTTTAGAACAGAATTTGATTTTATTTTATATTTGTCTTACAAAGAATTGTGATTAAAAACAACTAAGCATTTGTACATGCTTTGCAATCTTTGGCGTAATTTCTCTTCTTGCTGTATCCCCCTTAAAAAGCTGTTCTGAAAACACAGCTTATTCAAAATCAATGGGCAATCCGCAGGTGGATTAGCTCCAGGGGTCGCATACAGAGATAAGGCCATGGCTTATTAATGAGCAAAGGTCAGGCTTGAGTTAAGAGAATGGCTTCCCCATTGCTTAGCCCCCTGCCTTCTCTCATCACGTCATAAAAGCTTCTAAAATGTAGGCACTCCCATTAATTAACTCTTAAAGAAGATTTGGAGTTTACTTGTAGATGTGCGGTTTTTTTCAAAATTGACTTGTACTCATTATAATTTGGAAAAGTGTGACCTTAAAATGTCTTCAGAGCAATAGTTCTACTTCTAGAAATCCATCCCAAGAAAAGGATCAGAAATGCTAAGATCTATGGAAAAATAACTTCATCATTGCATTGTTTATAATATGAAAAATCTACAAACAATCCAAATGCCTCACTTAAAGGGAACAATTACATATAATAAGATAGTCATATAATGATGTCTTAGGTGACTAAATTATGTTTATGAAGAATTATTAACATAGGAAATCCTTATGATTATAAGTCTGTAGAAAAAGCAAAATGTTACATTATTTCTAAAGAATGATTTAAATTAAATATAAATGAGCATGTTTATGAAGCAGCAGAGGGTGATAGTTAAATGTTCAGACTCTGGGGTTAGACTGTTTGAATCTGTATTCAAACGCCCCACCACTTTACTCTGTGTGCTCTTAGGCAAGTTACTTAACCTCTCTGTATTTCAGTCCCCTGTACGCTGGACACTAACCTACCTATCCCATAATATCTTTGTGAGGATCAAATGAAGAAAATTATATAAAGCACATAGAATGTATATAAAGTGCTACTCTGTGTACTTTATATAAATTTCCTCATTTAACAAACGCAAAATAAACTATGAAGTTATCGGTTCATAATCCTCAGTAAATGTTACCTGTTGTTATAATTATTGTTGCTTTTAATATTATTATTATTTTATTATTATTAATAACTTTCTTTAATCAAGGAGAAAAGAGGACCCAAATTGTTATAGTGGTTATCTCTACACTGTAGGTTTAATATGGGACTGTTAGTTTCTATTTATATTTTTCTGCTTTTTATAAATTTAGGAAGAGATTCATGCAAGGCTTTTAAAATCCAAGAAAAATGAAATCACCTGATGTAGACATGAACAAAATATTGCTATGACAATTTTCAAACCTTGAAATGCTGAAGCGTATGCACTATAGTGATTACCACTTCAAATAAGGAACACATGTCACACACTGTGCTTCTAACACACTAGTGTCACTTCCAAGTTACTGACTTCAGCTTCTTAGACTAAGAAGGGTTTCCCCAACTGCTGAGCTATAATTTAAGCCTGTTCCTGCCCACATAATTGTTAAAGTTAGACCAACCTCCTCCTAATTGATGCACTTTATTTATGTCTTGTCTTTGAAGGAATACCCTTAAATGTAACATAGTCACCAGTGGGGATTGCGTTGTTTTGTTTAGTTGTGCTCCGGCTCTACCATCAAAAATATCATTCAAATGAAAGACAGAAATCCATGGAAGACAAAAGAACTTCCAATTCTGAAATAAGATGGCATCAACCCAAACTAAATAAGTAGGATTATTGCCACAGAAGAGCTGAAAAACTACCATGGGATTTAGATACCAATAATGACACATCTTAATTTGTTTTACATGCTGTCACCCTCCAGAGTGTAAATAAGATTTGATAAGACCTATAAGCTTTCCAAATCTCTGATTTATTTGTCCCTTCAGTCCAACCACCTAACACTGTCTGAAGAGCTCAGATTTCCACTCTGGGAATCCCACGTCATGTTTAATTCAATTGACACATGCAGAACCTCCTCTTCTCAGAAAAGCTTAAAGGTTGAATTTCAAAAGAATCTTTTCATATGTTTTACATTTAAATCTATAAAACCAGAAACAACCAAATTCAGGGGCCAATCACATACCAGTTCTAAGACAGGTTTGCTTGTTTCCATTTTTATTTTTTATACTCATGTACTACTCAGGACATGGTACATCATACCATGCAAATGTGAAAGCTGAAGAAGTCCTTCAAACCAATTCTCTTGGCAAAGGGGATAATTACAAAATAAGCCAATTACAGCAGTTGAGGCCAAAGGAAACACCGTTTTATTTATGTGACAGCCCAATCCTGTCACGTATGTAAGTAGCAGAACTCTCAAACAGACCCAGATTAGATCGTCCGCAGGAATAAGAGGATGAGCCTACTGTTTGAGGGCAAATACAATAAAGTATGAATGTACTTTTAAAGAAAAAGAAGTGAAAGTGGGAAAAAGCATCCCCGTGTTTAATAATGGAAAGTTCTAACTGTATGCCACAGGATGAAGCACCAGAATTCAAGGCAGGAAGCCTCACCTGCAGCTCCTGTTCTGTCACCACAAGTTACTAAGTTACTTCACCCCTTCAGATCTTAGTTTTTTCCTTCATTCTGGAAATGACGGTTTGACGCAATATATGCAAAATATGTAATGTATGCTTAATTTTTTCTCATTTTCTGCCTCATGAATTAAAACAAAAAAGCAGCTCGATGAATTTTTACCAAATTTGGAGTGCTCTGACTTAACATATAAGCTCCATGGACTATTTATGTTGGGGGTCTAATGGCATCTCAGAAGTAAGAGTCTCCACTGCCAAAGGATGGAGAGGAAATAAATTGTGATTTCAAAGTCAAAAGGGCAGATGATCCACATTTCAGGAGTTGATTAATAATGGAGCTGCTCTTACTTGGGTAACCCCAATAGCTAGCTCAAGGCTGAAGAGTGGTCGGGACTTATTAATTTGAAGATTGCTAATTAGTTTTCTGGAACAATGACAGTCTAGTTGTAACACAGATTTAGGTTGGCATGGAGAGAGAGGGCAAGAATTATTGCTTTAGGGCTTCCCTGGTGGCGCAGTGGTTGAGAGTCCGCCTACCGATGCAGGGGACGCGGGTTCGTGCCCCAGTCCGGGAGGATCCCACACGCCGCGGAGTGGCTGGGCCCGTGAGCCATGGCCACTGAGCCTGCGCGTCCAGAGCCTGTGCTCCGCAACGGGAGAGGCCACAACAGTGAGAGGCCTGCGTACCGCAAAAAAACCCCACAAAAAACACAAACAACAACAACAACAATTATTGCTTTAATGTGTGTTTGCAAAGCACTTCATGGTGGGCTTCTCAGAGCAGTAGGTATCCCTATTCTTTCCATGGCAACTCTACTTCCAGTTGACCCCCTGAGACCTTCTCTAGGACCTACTTTATCCATCATCTCCATATTGAAGTATTTTCAACCATTCTTTCCTCTCTGGCTCATTTTCTACATTCTAAAAACATGCCGTGCATCTTTTCCTGAGTCTAAAAGACTCAGCACCTTATAGGTACCAACATTCTTAAGAGGGTGGGCTGTCTTCGCTGTTGTCATTCCGTCCTCCAGATTCACTACTCAACCCAGTGCAACAGCACTTTGGATCCTATACCCAGAGACCAAAGTACCAATGACCCTCCCACAGCCAAGTCAGTGGCTCCCTCTCATACTTTGTCCTGATCGTCTCCGCAGCATTGGATGCTCTCTGACCTATTCTTTCTGGGATACAACACCCACTGCCAGGGTTTTCAACCACCATCTCCACACTGGCCCTGACCTTACTCATGAGCTCCAATCAGATCTCCCTGCTGACTGGCTGTTTCTTCTCAGATATACCATAGACATTTGAGACTCAAAATCTAGATCCATGAATTTTCACTAAATCTGCTAATCCTCTTCATTCCATTAATCAGTTGGTGACACCACCATTCATTCAGTCATTCAAACCTGGAGTTACCTGGAAGTTACCCTCATTTCCTTTCTTAATCACCTCTCTAACTCAGATTTACACCTAAATACTTTTTACTTTCAGTGCCTGAGTCCATTCCTAATGCCCTCAGTAACTCACAGAAGACACGTAGTACCAGCCTCTGAAACAGACTCCACGCCCACAGTCTCAGCTGCTCCGTTACTCCCATCTGAGCTTCTCAAGGTTCTTTCTTTGGCTCTGTTCTCTCTCTGGGATCTTTTCCTGGACAATTTCATACACTCTCAGAATTGCAGTCATTATGCATCGGTAGCTCCCCTATGATATGTTTTTTTTGTTTGTTTTGTTTTTTTGCGGTACGCGGCCCTCTCACTGTTGTGGCCTCTCCCGTTGCGGAGCACAGGCTCCGGACGTGCAGGCTCAGCGGCCATGGCTCACGGGCCCAGCCGCTCCGCGGCATGTGGGATCTTCCCGGACCGGGGCACGAACTCGTGTCCCCTGCATCGGCAGGCAGACTCTCAACCACTGCGCCACCAGGGAAGCCCCAGCTCCCCTATGATAATCGCTACTCCTAACCTCTGTTCCAAACACTGGTATAAAATTACCAGTTGTCTGGTGGATAGTCAGCATATAATAAACTTAACAAAAACTTAACAAATTTTCTTCCCCCCACATCTCCTCCTCTTTCTTCTGCATGCGGTATTCGGGTTAATTGCAACACTCTACAATGTCTAAACTGAACTCAATTATCTTCCTCTCAACCTGCTCCTCTTATCTTGAAGAGTGCATTTCACTCTTCAGAAAAGCTAGGAATCATCCTCCTCAGCTCCTTCTGCTTCATCATCAGCCACAGCCACAGGTCAAGAAACCCCATGGATCCCAAGCCCTGAATGTCTCTTTCAAATACATTCTTACTTTCCTGTTTTGGTTTCCTATTTATTCATTCTTTTCTATTATGACAATAATTTACATTATTTAAGACTCATAATTAGAGGAAAAAATAGTAAGTAATTAGCATTTAGTATATTTCTAGGTTTTTTTAAGAGTGCCTTTTAAAATACAGCCATAATAATAATGTATGTGCAACTTATATTCTGCCTATGCCACTAATATTCTCATCATTTTTCTTTGTCATACTATATAGACTTTAAGTTATCTTAAATGGCTGCAATAATTAACCTAGTGCACTTTGCCACATTGATTTCAGAGCCTCCCCCAAACGAACTCTTTGGGGACATCTTTATTCTTATATCCTTGCTGACCCTCCATAGGCACTTGGAAATTTGACAGATGTTCATAAGCAAGTGTCTAGTAAACAGATGGAACTTTCAAAGAATGCTTTCTTCAGCTTACCTAAATTATAACAGGCAATACTTATTCGCGGGGTTTTCTTTTTTGCATTTGTTTCAATGATCTATTGCTTTTTTATTGAAACATAATTGATTTACAATATTGTGTTAGTTTCAGGTGTACAGCAAAGTGATTCAGTTATATATATCTTTTTCAGATTATTTTCCATTATAGGTTATTACAAGATACTGAATATAGTTTCCTGTGTTATACAGTAAATCCTTGTTGCTTATGTATTTTATGTATAGTAGTTTGTATCTGCTAACCTCAGATTCCTAACTTATCCATCCCTCTCTTTCCCCTTTGGTAGCCATAAGTTTGTTTTCCATGTCTATGAGTCTGTTTCTGTTTTGCACATACAGATTCATTTGTATTATTTTTTAGATTCCACATATAAGTGATAACATATTTGTCTTTCTCTGACTTACTTCACTTGGTATGATAATCTCTAGGTCCATCCATGTTGCTGCAAATGGCAATGTTTCATTGTTTTTATAGCTGAGTAATATTCCTCAGTAACATTCCTCTGTGTGTGTGTGTGTGTGTGTGTGTGTGTGTGTATACATCTCAAACCAGTCATCTGTTGATGGGCATTTGGGTTATTTCTATGTCTTGACTATTGTAAATAGTGCTGCTATGAACATTGGAGTGCACATATCTTTTCGAATTAGAGCTTTCTTCTTTTCCAGATGTATACCCAGAAATGGGATTGCTGGATCATACGGTAGTTCTATTTTTAGTTTTTTAAGAAACTCCATACTGTTTGCCATAGTGACTGTATCAATTTACATTCTTACCAACAGTGTACAAAGGTTCCCTTTTCTCCACACCCTCTCTAGCATTTATTATTTGTAGACTTTTTATGATAGATAACAACCAATATATCTTATCAGATCTTTCATATTTATCATTGGTCACGCAGAAGGCATAGGTATTATTACTAGATCCTCAAATCAAACACTTAATCCTGGTCTCACAGTAGAATCTCCTACAGTGGGAGTCACTTAAGTCTTACCTTACCCCAGAACCACAGTAAGGGTTTTAAAATATGGGCTCTGGAATCAGAGACCTAAGTTCAAAACCTAGTTCATTTATTTATTTAGCTTGTGACTTTGATCCAATTTATTTAGCTTTCCTTGGCCTCAGCTTCCTCCTTCTAACATGGTGATAACAACAGTAATTACTACACAGTGTTGTCAGCAGGATCGAGAATCAAGAGATGGCATAAGGTATGTGAAGTTCTTAGTCAAGTGTCTAGTGTATCACAAGCACTGAAGAGTACTGGCCATTATAATCATTTCTCAATCTTGTGGAATAAAGTTTACACTCTGCCATGTGTTCTTATTGCTGTGGAGTTAATAAGACTGAGCCTAGCCCTCATTTTTCACTTTATTTACTAACACACTCTTGGGTTTTCCTGCCAGTCATATACCTCCATCCTTCATCATTGAGAGACAGCCAACGGCCTGAGCAAACAGAGATTCCAATTCAGTCCGTGGCTTATCGTATCTTGTGTCACCCATCAGAGAGCGCTGTGGGCACTGTAACCAGTGGCTTCACTTTGATGATGATGCATATACTACCAAACTGACATCGAGATTGGCTCCTGTCTACACAACTCTCCAAAAGCAAAACATTCGTTCAGATCATTTATTTTTTTAACAAGTTACAAGAATTTACTTTGGATTTTACCAAACTGAAAAATGTTTTTAATTGCTATGATCGAATGTATCCATGCTTTTAATCTATGTAAACGGTGCTTTGTTCACTACTTATGTGTCCTAGTTGTAAAGGAAGTTGTGAAATACTATTACTAAATTTTTCTAATGAATGAGTTCCTGGTCAAGAATATCTCTGATATTCCCTGTGTATTTATTTGATCTTTTCTTTTTTCATTATTTACTTAAATTGACATATTAAAACCTACATAAGAAGAACAAGTGAATGAAAACAAATTATAGTTAGAAGTGACAAACCTACTTCTCCCCCCGACCCACCTCCCCAGTTGCAAAGACCAGCTACATCTTTAGGAAAATCTAACTTTTACTCTTATGTAAAATATACCAAAACCACTTCCAAATAAGGCACTGTTTTGGTGATTAGTAACTTACTATTAAAATATCACAAATATGACAATTAACAGACTACCTGCTTGATCAACCTGAGAAAATTACTAGAAAGAGTTTTCAGGTTTTCATAAAGAAGCCAAGTTTCCATTTTCTTTCTCTTTATTTTCTTTTAAAGTATTTCTGAAGTTAATTTCTTATAGTAGCTGTATATGGCCCCAAGCATTAAACAGTCTAATTCAAAAGTCAAGTAAGATTGAAATAGTATCTCCATAAAATATAATTAATAATTGAAAGGCAATATTTCACATTTCACCTTGAAGGTTGTGTGTTTTTCTCCCAAGGCAATGCATATTTTTAAAATCCTAAAGTAATCCCCTTTCATGTAGTTAAGATATGACTTTATTGCTCTTACTACTAAATAAGAAAAAAAAAAGTTTTGAGCCATTAAAGGTTGAATATACCCAATAAAAAAAACAGCAGGAAATTCAACTATTATCAGTGGAATTTGAGTTGTATAGGCAGTTAATGTAAATCATTCACTCCCAACAGTGACCGTTGTCCTTCCTGCAAGGGCTCTCACCTTCCTTCCTTTTACCCACTCTATTTTTTTTATTATAACTGAGTTTCCCACAGAAATGAGAAGCTCAGAACTCAGAATTTCAATGCACGTAAGCCCAGCTTTTACCCATTTCTCTCTTGCAGATGGCTAGGAGTGAGACAGGTATGTTCAACTTTTTTCTCTAAGGATACACTCCAAAGCACAGAAGTGTGAGATACTTTTGTGAAATCACAGCTACACTTATTCAGTGAATTTGCCCTTTCCAAAGTCATTGAGAGAGAAGTAACTGTATCAAAGTATGAGCTAAAATAAATCCAGTTGTATCATCCCGCGTTTTTTCAAAGTGTTGGAGGAAAAGAGCAACACCAGCAAAGCAGCAAAGCCAGGCAGCTGATGGTTCCACTTGTAAAAACATTATTATTGATATAAACAGGTCAAGATAATGTTAGGAAAAAAAACTTAACAGACACTTCTTTAAAAGACACAATGTCTCCTATGTTTTATATCATTATATTTCTGTTGTCTGTCATTTACCAAGTTTTTCTCATGTGCTATGCAATGTAGTAAGCACATGAAAACACTACATCAAGTCCCACAAAAATTATCTGAAATAGATATCATTACACCCATTTTACAGATTGGAAACTGAGTTGTAAAAACATTAAAAACGTTGCCAAAGATCACTCAGGGTTTGAACTCACACTCTTAACCACCACGGGTAAGTTGATCACATTTCTTCCTACCTTTTCCTGTTCAAAGTAGCTACTATTTATATGGTGTCAACTGTTTGGTCATTATTCATTAAATAATATTACTATGAGTTATTCTTTCATCACTACGTCAAAATAAATGCTGTTCAACTTTTCTTGGGAATTTTTACAATAAATATTTGTTTTGTTTTTCCTGTTTTGTGTTTGTTCCAGTAAACATTTCATGTAGGTTCTTCTGGGGCAAAATTACTTGGTTAGATCACTCAAAAGTTCTTCATTAATTTTTTTCCTCATTTTCTTAACATCTTCAACAAGTGCTCAGAAAATATAAATGATGTAAACAACATCAACAACAAAAAAAGTTTGCTAGCCTTATCTATGCTTCCCAAGCTTCCCACCTCTACCCAAGATCTTTACATCTGTATCTTAAAAGTTTCTTGAATTTACTTCTTTCTCTCAAATTACATGACCAAGGCTCCTTATGCATGGAGTACTCTAACAATCTCTTAACTAGTCTGCCTAATACTTCTTTACATCCCTCTGGTTAGTACTGAATACCTGTACCAGAGTAATTGTTCTAAAACATTAGTTAACTTGATACAACTCAACAACAGAAAAACAAACAACCTGATTAAAAAATGGGCAGTGGAGCTGAATAGGTATTTTTCCAAAGAAAACACAGAGACCAACAGGCACATGAAAAGATGTCCAACATCACTAATTAGTAGGGAAATGCAAATCAAAACCACAATAAGATACCACCTACACCTGTTAGAATGGCTGTTATCAAAAAGGCAAGAAATAATGTGTTGGCCAGGATGTGGGAATATAAATTAGTGCAGCCACTATGGAAAATAGTACAGAGATTCCTCAAAAAATTAAGAATAGAACTACCATATTATCCAGCTATCCCACTTCTGGGTATTTATCCAAAGAATACAAAAACACTAATACCAAAAGATATATTCATTCCTCTGTTCATTGAGGCATTTATTCACAACAGCAAGATATGGAAACAACCTAAGTGCCAGTTCATGGATGAATGGATAAAGAAGAGGTGGAATATAAACACAATGGAATACTACTCAGCCATAAAAAAGATGGAATTCTGCCACTTTTGACAACATGGATGCACCTTGAGGGTATCATGCTAAGTGAAATAAGTCAGATGGAGAAAGACAAATATTGTATGATTTCACTCATATGTGGAATATAAAAAATAAATAAATAAATAAATGAACAAACCAAACAAAAACAAACATGTAGATACAAAGAACAGAGTAGTGGTTACCAGTGGGGAAGAGGCAGAGGGGAAGGTGAAATGGGTCAAAAAGGATCAACTTTATGATAATGTATGGAAACTAAATTTGGGGGGATAAGCACACTGTAGAGTATATAGAAGTAGAAATACAATGTTGTATACATGAAACTTATATAACATTATAAAGCAATGTTACCTCAATAAAAAATAAATTAAAAAATCTAATTGCCTTGATCACACACTGTCATTGAATTGATATATTATCAGAAAATATCACATAGATAAAGGAACATAAAATATATATTTAGTATTTAAAGAATAAAATGAAAGACACCCCCAAGGATCTACCAACTGCATTAAGGAGGAGAACAGCACCAGTACCTTAGAAACCCTTGTGTGACCTTCCCAGATTACATTCTGTCCTGCCCGCAAGAAGGGAACATAGTCCTGCATTCTATATTAATCATTCTATGGCTTCTCAATTTAGTGTTGCCACCTAGCATGACATTCTAAAAATATGTATATTTTTAGTGTTGCCTCTTTTACTCCACAGTGACCTTTTTTCTCAGCACTATGTTTTTGACATGCATCCCTGTCACCGCCTTTAGCCATGGTTCATCCATATTCTCTGTTATATAGTATTTCTTTCTATGAATATTTAAAAATTCATCTCCATGTTATTGGTGATACACATTTGAGATGATTCTAGCATTTTGCTGTCATGAACATCCTGTTATGAACATTTTTGCACAGGCCACTGGTGTACACGTGCTGGAGTTCCCCTACAGTAATGTATGTAGGAGTGGACTGTGCATGATTCTTCTGGTAGATAATTACAAAAGGTTTACACAAATTTACACTCCCATGTGATTTCTCTTTCCTTTACATCAAGGATCAGCAATCTACAGCCCATAAGGCAAAGCAAGCCTGCTGGGTTTGGGGGGGTTTTTTTATTTGTAAATAAAGTTTATTGGAAACAGACACCAATTGGTTACATATTGTCTACAATTGCTTTTGTGATACAATGGCAAAGTTGAGTCCTTACAAGAGAACTCCTCGCCTGCAAAGTCTGAAATATTTACCTTCCACCCTTTGCAGAAAAAGTTTGCCAACCCGTATTCTATATCCTTGTAAATACTTGGTATTTTCTGACTTTTAAAATCTTTGCCAATTTGGTGCATATGAAATACCTCATTGTGATGAGGTATCACCTCACACTGGTTAGAATGGGCATCATCAGAAAATCTACAAACAACAAATGCTGGAGGGGGTGTGGAGAAAAGGGAACCCTCTTGCACTGTTGGTGGGAATGTCAATTGATACAGCCACTATGGAGAACAGTATGGAGGTTCCTTAAAAAACTAAAAATAGAATTACCATATGACCCAGCAATCCCACTACTGGGCATATACCCAGAGAAAACCATAATTCAAAAAGACACATGCACCCCAATGTTCATTGCAGCACTATTTACAATAGCAAGGTCATGGAAGCAACCTAAATGCCCATCGACAGATGAATGGATAAAGAAGATGTGGTACATATATACAATGGAATATTACTCAGCCATAAAAAGGAACGAAATTGGGTCATTTGTTGAGAAGTGGATGGATCTAGAGACTGTCATACAGAGTGAAGTAAGTCAGAAAGAGAAAAACAAATATCGTATATTAATGCATTTTTGTGGAAACCAGAAAAGTGGTACAGATGAACTGGTTTGCAGGGCAGAAATTGAGACACAGATGTAGAGAACAAACATATGGACGCCAAGCAGGGAAAGCCGCGGGGCAGTGGGGATGGTGGTGTGCTGAATTGGGCGATTGGGATTGACATGTATACACTGATGTGTATAAAATTGATGACTAATAAGAACCTGCTGTATAAAAAAAATAAATTAAATAAAATTTTTAAAATTTAAAAAAATTACCAACAAAATACTAGCAAACTGAAAAAAAAAAAAGAAATACCTCATTATGGTTTAACATGTAAATATACCAAATTGAATTTGATTTAATTACTAATGATGTTTATCATCTTTTCATATGCTTATGAGCTTTTCCTGTTTCCTCATCTGTGAAATGTTTATTCATCTCTTTTGCCAACTTTTCTATTAGTTTTTGTTGAGTTTTCCTTTTGCCTTTTTGAGCCATAGGAGTTCTTTATACATACTAGTTAGTAATAATTTTTTAGTGACATATATTGGAAATATTTTGTCCCAGCCCTTGGCTTATCTTTTACTCTTTTTAATTTATGGTTATCTTTTGCTAGAAAGAAGTACTTAATTTAAAGTAACATTAAATATCTTAAGAGACACTTCCATATCCAAACACCAGAATATAAAGATACTCATTGTCTTCTCAAAGTATTTGTTTTAAATATTGCATTTATATTGTCTTCTCAAAGTATTTGTTTTAAATATTGCATTTCATTTAATCCACCTGGAATTAAAATTTTTGTGTGTGAGATGAGATAGCACTCCAATTTTATTTTTTCCACAGGGATTATCACTGTTCCCAGCATCATTTATTACATTGTTCTTCCTTTTCCTATTGATTTACAATGCCTGTTCTTCTAAAATTCAAATTCCAAATAGAAAGGGATCTGTCCAGTTTCTTTATTTGTTCCTATTGGTCTAATTGTCTTTTTCTATGACAACACACACTGTCCCAACATCTGGTTGAGCAAGTAACACCATATTGATCATCTCTGCTCTTCCATATACATTTCAGAATTACTTTATTCAAGTCCATGAAAACCAAGTTAGAATTACTTTAAATTTTTAGGTAAAATTTGAGAGAATTCACTTTTTCATAATGTAAGGCCTGAGAACATAGTATATATGTATCTGTTCAGGTCTTATTAATATCATACAACAAAATGTTATAATTTTCTCCACAAAAGGCATGCATATTTTGACAGGTTTTTTTGGTGGTGGTGATTAGCAATTGTTGTTGATTTGGGGGATACCAGAAAAAATGTATTTTTCTGTTTTATTTTAATTACATTTCATGATTGTTGTAGGTACATGGATATAGAATTGAGTTTGTGTTTTTATTTCAGTATCAAATAAACTTGCAAAACTCTCTCATTGATTTCATATTGGTTAGAAGCAATGACAGTAGGCATCTTTGGCTTGTTCTGGGTTATAAAAAGAATGCTTCTTACACTTCACGTTGAGTATGACACTTACTGTACACTTTTGTATAAGACCTTTTTCAGGTTAAGAAAGTTCAATTTTATTCCAAGCTTGCTAAGGCATTTTATCATGAATGAATGCTGAATTCTGTCAAACTTGTTTTTAACTGGTTTTATTAATATAATTACTTTTTCTCCTTTAATCTGTTAATATAGTAAATTATATTAAATAATTTCTACTGTTAAACCAACATTGTATTATTGGATAAACAATCTAGCTCATTAATTTTGAGCCTACTTCTGATGAAAGTATTTAAGGAGATAAAACTCATTCCAAAGTTTACTTTAGTTTCTACCAAAAGTTTTACTATATAATATTTTTGTTACCATTTACTTCTACATATAATTTTAATTCGGTTTTTTTAAATCTATGAGTTCTTTGAAATTGTGTTTTTAAGTGTTTTATGTGTTTTAAGAGTTTGAAACTTAGATTCAAACTTGTTATCAATTTCTAAGTTCACTGGATTGTGTTTAAGAAATATAAGCTATATGATACCGATCTTTTGACGTTTGTTGAGAGTACCTTTATGCTTTAGAATGTAGTCAGTTTTCATAAGGTTCCTGGTATGCTTGAAAAAAAATTTTTTTTTCAGTTATAGAGTACAGTGTTCTCTGATAATGTTAAATAGATCAAACTTGTTAATCATACTTTTCAAATCTTCTATTTCCTTGCTGATGTTTTTGTTTGCTTGATCTATAAGTTACTGAGAGATGTATTATAAGATCCCCTAGTATAATCTGAGACTACATTATTAGGTGCATATAAAAGAGAACTATTATATCTTAGGATTGACTTAAAGTCTTCATCCCTAGGAATGCCTCTTGACTTAAAGCTTACTTTTTATGATAATAAAATAACCATACCAACTTTGTTTTGTTTACCACTGAATGATAAACTTTTTCTGTCCTTTGATTTTAAAATTTTATCCAGAAGTTTTAAGTATATATCCTATGAGAAGAATATAGCTGGAATTTTTTTGTTTTAAAATTCAACCTGGGGCTTCCCTGGTGGCGCAGTGGTTGGGAATCCACCTGCCAGTGTGGGAGACGTGGGTTCAAGCCCTGGTCCAGGAAGATCCCACATGCCACAGAGCAACTAAGCCTGTGCACCACAACTACTGAGCCTGCGTTCTAGAGCCCGTGAGCCACAACTACCGAGCCCATGTGCCACAACTACTGAAGCCTGCATGCCTAGAGCCCATAGAGCCTGTGCTCTGCAACGAGAGAAGCCACCGCAATAAGAAGCCACACACCGCAACAAACAGTAGCCCCCGCTCTCAGCAACTACAGGAAGCCTGCGCACAGCAACAGATACCCGACGCAGCCAAAAATAAATAAATTTATTTTAAAAAAATTCAATCTGACCTTTTCTTTTTGATTTTTTAAAAAAATTTTTCTTGGAGTATAGTTAATTTACAATGTTGTGTTAGTTTCAGGTGTACAGCAAAGTGAATCAGTTATACATATACATATATCCCCTCTTTTTTAGATTCTTTCCCCATATAGGTTATTACAGAGTATTGGGTAGAGTTGCCTGTGCTACACAGTCGGTCCTTGTTAGTTACCTATTTCATATATAGAAGTGTGTATATGTCAAGCCAAATCTCCCTATTTATACCTCTCCCCCTTTTTCCCCCCAGTAACTATAAGTTTGTTTTCTACATCTGTGACTCTATTTCTGCTTTGTAAATAAGTTCATTTGTACCATTTTTTTTAGATTCTACATAAAAGCGATAGCTTATGATATTTGTCTTTCTCTGCCTGACTTACTTCACTCACTATGACAATCTGTAGGTTCATCCATGTTGCTGCAGATGACATTATTTTGTTCTATTTTATGGCTGAGTAATATTCCATTGTATATATGTACCACATCTTTATCTACTCCTCTGTTGATGGACATTTAGGTTGCTTCCATGTCTTGGCTATTGTAAATAGTGCTGCTATGAACATTGGGATGCATGTATCTTTTCAAATTGCTTTTCTCCAGATATATGCCCAGTAGTGGGATTGCTGGATCATATGGTAGTTTTATATTTAGTTTTCTAAGAAACCTCCATACTGTTCTCCATAATGGTTATACCAGTTTACACTCCCACCAACAGTGTGGGAGGAGTCCCTTTTCTCCACACCCTCTCCAGCATTTATTGTTTGTAGATTTTTTGATGATGGCCATTCTGACCGGTGTGAGGTGATACCTCATTGTAGTTTTGATTTGCATTTCTCTAATGATTAATGATGTTGAGCAGCTTTTCATGTGCTTCTTGGCCATCTGTATGTCTTCTTTGGAGAATGACATTTGTTTTTTAACTGGAGAGTTTAGTTTACTTATATTGATAGTGATTACTAATACATCTGGATTATTTCTATATTCTTCCTATATGCTTTTCACTTTTTGTCCCTTTCCTGTTTCTTTTTTTAATCAAGGAAATGGGAATTATTGAAACTTTAAAAATATGAAAGGGAATTTTAAAAAGTTTTACATAGGCAAGATGTACTCATTGCAGAAAATAAGAAAACACAGATAAGGAACAAGAATTTCTAAAATGCAACCAAACATTCCATATTCATTACCTTCATGTATATCTGTCGATACTTTTATTATTTTCCATATGTTCACTTAGATTGGTTATAATGAGATTTGTACACATATATAGTGTTGAAGTTTTTGAGAAGGAAAATTATACTATTAAATAATATTTAAGGACATCTCCTTAACAGTATAGGATAGACTGGAGGAAAGAGATTAGCATCATAAAATGCAAAACAAAGAGGCTACTGTAGTTTTCTAAGCATAAGATAAAAGCATGGTTAAAGTGCATTTGAGCACTCAGCACCTACTTATCCTTGATAAATGTCACTAAAAGCCAAAAAAGTCACACTAAGTTTTAAAGAAAATCTTCATATCCCACCGTTATTAATGTAAGACATTAAGTCATAATTCAAGCATAATTTAAAGTCACTGAACCTTAGTTCTTTAATGATATCATAAATCTCAGCTGTGTGAAACAGAAATCAGCCCACTTTTGCAACATCTTGACAAGTGATTGGAAGATGAATTAATCAAACGTCTGTTCATCTACATGTCG
The DNA here is from genome assembly GCF_937001465.1 of Orcinus orca. Taxonomy (NCBI): domain Eukaryota; kingdom Metazoa; phylum Chordata; class Mammalia; order Artiodactyla; family Delphinidae; genus Orcinus; species Orcinus orca. The sequence continues at coordinate 46,750,163 of NC_064569.1, read as the reverse complement.
TCAAATTACATTGGGGAGACAGTTTCACTCAATCAACCAATTGTTTAAATGTTGCAGAAATATAGCGTTCGTTTTAAAATCAGAACTGGCAGCATTTCTTTTGAAAGTTGCCAAGTCTGGGGCTATTAAAGGTTGTCCCGTCCCAAGAACTTTCCACTTGTAGCTGTCAAAGATCTTTTTTCTTAATTAAGCCAAAATAGTTGGATGTCTGAGCTACTTCCTGATTGCAAATTAAGCGTCTTTGGAAACCATTCTATGTCTTTCAGGCCTAGAGGCCAATCCATGGTGCTCTTAAGATTTATGTACTCTCTGGCCGGGAAAGCAGGAGGAGGGGATGCCACAAGGACAGAAGGCACTGTTCAGGGAGGCAAGTATTCCTGGATGGGACCTACCAGAGGAGGAGATGTGTCCGCTGGGGTGTGTGTGCTGTCATGAAAGGTTTCCGGAAACTGCCAGGCCAGCCTTGTTCCCACACTATGAGGACCTTTGAGAAAGGCAACCAATATCCTTACCCTGCAAAGTTCATGTCTTCGTCCTGAACACCCACACTGATCTGTCCTGTGCTCAACAGCCTCGTTCTTCCGGGTCAGAGTTCTGGGTAGTTCCCTGAAAATGGCCACATACTACCTTTTAGACCTGATACATAGCATCATTTTCATTTTCCCACTTTAAGTTTCTTCATTTCCCTTTTATTCATTTCAACACACACACACATTCTTCTGAGTACATAAAATGGGCTAGGTGCTAGGCACTTGGCTAGATCAGGAGATACTGCGATAAATCATCTAGAAATAATTCGTGCATTCTCCGAACTCGTGAATACATGAGCTCGGAACACAGCTGGCAAACGCATTATTCACAGTCACTCTTGAGCCTTCAACCATCCTGGATAACCATCACCCCCAGACAACCCCAACCCAGGAGTCTTTATTTTTGAAATGACTCAAATAAATAGTCCTTCTGAAAATGTGGCCAAGTAGGACCCAGACAGAGAGACGTCTTGGGCAAAGTCTGCAATCTGCTCTGAGTCACGTCACATCCGATCTGGACATACAGGTGAAGGACAGCACATAAAAGGAATAATTCACTTTCTCTATGCTAAATACAGTTGCCTGTTTTTGGTTGCTGGGTGTTGTTTTCCTTTTCCCATTTTGAGAAACTCTCTTTCTTCAATGAAAATTCAGTGGTGAATCATTGAGACCCCACAAGGAGAGAACTGTGCTCCGTGGAAGGCACCTGTGGAGAGGGCCACCGTGGCAGTTCCCGCAGAATGGGTCTGCTGGGCATATAGCCATCCCCCCCAGGCTGGCTCTGACCCAGGTTATGGTAATGCTAAAGATCTGCTTTAATCCAACCAAAATAAGAGCAGGCAGTCTTAGAGCTTTTAAAGAAAAAAAAAATCTAGTTCTACCTTTGACCCAGGCTATTTTTCTTCAAATATTTAAAGTTCAAAGTCACTGTGTGCTTATACTTTTATTTCAAACCAGAAAGTCACTCTTACTGTATTTGATCACCCTCTTATTTAAATTTGCACACTTGCTTAATAATAAAGTATGTGCTGGACTTTAGCCTAATATATCATGTGTATAATAATATTGGAACCTTTTTTCTTACTTATTAACTAGGAAATACATAAAATGCTGACCTTGTGGGTAAATGACTTTTGCATCCATTTTTAATCATTATTATGTTGCTAAAAGAGTTGCATGGGTAAGGTTTTAACAGGGCTCCTGGGAGACTTATACCAGTCTTTATGGAACACATTGTTCACAGCTGTGGTGAAATATCCATCACTAAAAATCACAACACTTTTTATTCCACATCAATGACATCACTGGTATAATTTAACCTTAATTCACATGTGGGAAGCAGTTGTCTACCAATGCGAAATTATCCTCAAACTGATTCTAAGGATGAGGGAGAATTGTAACATAAAGCAATCTTATGATTCTATTTGCATTCACCGTTAATGTCATTTTCCAAATATTTTGGATAAGATTCTCAAAGGCCATACTTCTCCCCCTATGACAGCAGATGATAATCTCAAGACATTTCTTAAAGTATTAATAGCGATACAGTTTTCCTTAAGACCACTGTACTGCCCAAGATTCCTCAGCTTTTTAATTACCCATGTTCTAAAGGTTTTTTTTGTCCCATAAAGACTTTCTGCTTAGAAATGTGACAGTGAGGCTGTTAGTGTCTAAAACCTAAACTGGTATCCTCTGAGAATCTTGATGAGGAATCTGAAATTGTACTGGGAAGAATACCAATAACAGGTGGATTTTTATAGGCTATTTGGGTTCTCATTGATATAGAATAAGAAAGAGAGAAACAAATGGAAAAGGCCCATTATAAAGTCTCTGTTGTCTTATCTCTGATATTGACTTGTTTCATGATAACTTGAATGTCACCCTATATCCCTCTGTTGGGCGGCATCAGATTATCCTACAGGATGAAATAAGCCCCAAATTCCTTTTCAGTTAATGAAAACTAGCCTTCTCCTTGACTTCCTTCTTCCAAATAGGAGAAAATAAATGGGTTCCAATGGGAGAATATGATCAAGGAGGCAGAGGGGAGGACCACGTAAGGGCACTCATCTGCAAGGAGCACATTCTGCTCCAGGGAAATATTTGCAACCAGAAACGCAAAACTTCTAACAGTCACTCATTTAGACATTCAGCCAGGTACACACACCTCAGATTATGTGACAGCTTTGGGGATGCAGACCTTCAATGAAGTCTGACTGATTATTAAGCCATGCCAGACTCTGCTCTAACATGGAGTTTCAGTGGTCAACAGAACCAAGCTGAGAGCCAGAGGGCTTGCCTTCTGGTGGAGGATGTAAGCAGTAGTATATATATACATATAGAATATATGTACAATGTAATTTCAGAAAGTGATACTACAAACACGAAAAATAGGTCTGGTAAGGACTAGAGATTGCCCGGGAGCAGGGAGGGGAAGGAAGCTATTTTGAAGGTGTAGTAAGAAAAGTTTCTCTGGCAGGTGAAATTTGAGCAGAGACCTTAGTGAGGCAAGAATGAGCTAGAGGGTGAACGAGCTACAGGGAAGCACGTTCTAGGTCCAGTGAACAGCAGCAGACACCGTCCTCAAGTGAGAAAAACCTTGGTATGTTCCAGAAATAAAAGGAAGGGGAGCAAGGGTGGTGTTGCCAGAGGGAGAGTGGTTCAATATCAGCGGAGTGGTGGGAGATGAGGTTGGGGAAGAAGCAGATCCTGTGGGGCCTCGTGGACCACGGGGAAAACTTTGGATTTTATTCCAAGTGTGAGAAAAACCACGGGAAGATTTTGAGCAAGAGAGGAGAGGGATCTGGTTTATCTTTTTTTTTTTTTTCTTCGGTACGCGGGCCTCTCACTGTTGTGGCCTCTCCCGTTGCGGAGCACAGGCTCCAGACACGCAGGCCCAGCGGCCATGGCTCACGGGCCCAGCCGCTCCGCAGCATGTGGGATCCTCCCGGGCTGGGGCATGAACCCGTGTCCTCTGCATCGGCAGGCGGACTCTCAACCACTGTGCCACCAGTGAAGCCCCTGGTTTATCTTTAAAAAGAAGATTTGGGCTGCTTGGTGAAGAACTGATTATGGGGATGCAAGAGAGGCATCAGAGACTGGGTAATAGGCTCTTCCATGAATCCAGGGGAGAGAGGATTATGGCTGGAACAGGCGAGTGGGAGTGGAGGTGCTGAGACTAGTGAGAATCAGCACACATCCTGAAAACACAGCTGACAGGACTTGCTGATGAGGGAGGTAGGTTGTAAGCTGTCAGAGAAAGAGAAGAGTTGAGGAGTCCGTGGCTGCGGGACAGGCAGTGCTACCAGCTGAGATGGCTGTTCACGGATCACTGTCTGTCTGTCTAGAGCCCCAAAGGTTCAACGAGCTCCCATCATGCGGAAGAAGTCAGTACACACACACACACACACACACACACACAGAGTCACACTAGAAATATACTCAGGAATTTCCTGATCTCTGGATCTTCCATAACTTTTATTTAAGCACTTCTTTTGTCTTAGACAACTGAATAGTGTGGCCTGTTGGGATATCTGATATTTCAGTCCTGGCTAACTGTACACATTTCTTTGTACAGCAGCATATATTGTTCTCTATCATCTAAGTATCTATTGCTTGGCACCACAAAATGTATTCTCCTCATCCGTGTAAACATATGGGCAAGTATCCCTCTTTTTTTCCAGATTTCCATACTGGTCCCAGGCAACCTCAATCACTCACGATAGAATCATAGTGTCTTTTTCTTTGCTCTTTATGATTCGTCTACATTTGACAGAGCAGGGTGGGAAGAGAGAGGAGTTTCAGGCACTCATGGTAAGGGTTTCATCACCCACGGAAAGAAACCACAAGAAATGCTACGTGGTAATACAGGAAAATTAGTCCCCAACAATTCCAGAGGAGCACGTTGCAGATTCTCAAACTGTGGAGGGTGTGTTAAAATGCAGATCCTCAGAACCTATCTGTAGAATTTCTGATTCAGTAAGTTGGGAAAAGGGCCAAATAGTCTTTATGTGGGTAAGCCTCCCCTGTAACTGATGCTAGAGTTATACTGACCACCCTTGGAGAAATACTAGTATCTATTAATTGTTTCATTGTATCCTATGCCTTCTAAAGGGTAGACAGAGGAATCATATTCAATATAAAGTTTTAGAGCTAAGGATAATAAAAGATGATAGATAGTTTAAAGATTCTATGAACAAAACCTCCTTCTATTCTTTTAAATACCAGAGTTTCAAGAAGATGATTGCTCTTAATTTCAGATCTAGTCACATATAAAACACATCTGAGTTCCCAAATATGGACTGTCTTAGGCTATTCCAGTTATTACTAATGGAGTCAAGCAGGCTACATTTGAGTGATTTTATAAAAGCTGATTTTAAAAAAAAATTATGTTTTTGCCTAGGGCAAAACTTTTAGGAAGAGCTTTTGTGACTGCAGTCAGTATGTTCACATTATGAATAATTTTGTTTCTAACATTCTCATCTTGGATCACAAGAAGTCAAGTATAATTACTAACAAGATGGAGAATTCTATCCTCACCTTGAGACATTAACATCTACTCTCACTAACACTATAGGAAAAGATTCAAAGTTACAAGGAAAAAATACGGTACATTTTATTGTTCTCTTCCCAAGCATATGAATTTCAGTGAGTAATCACAAACTTCAGGAAAATAATTATCAACTTCTAATGCTATAGAATCCTTTTGGAACAGATCCGCCAGCATTTAATGTAATTATAATTATCCATGTTTCCATTAACTTCCTAGGTGTACTTTCATTAGGTGAAATAAAGGTTTTGTACAAATTTCTGTTTTTAAGATACTCCTTGGCTTTTAAAAATTTTACCACTACATTAAATAATTTAATGTTCTAGGACAAACTGTTCAGCTAAACTTTATTTTTAATAACATATTTAAGAAATATATGAAAAAATCAATACACTTCTAAATTAATTATTTTTGTGTAGAGTCTCATAAAATCATAGATGACAGCTCCTAATCCATTAAAAATTAATTCCCAACTTTTAACACAGGGTAGCTTGTATCTCTAGCATTTTCTCTTATAATATTAGAAAATATAGATTTTTATCGGAATTACAGCAAGTTCATTTTCATGATGTCTATTACATTATTCATAATAAAATTATTTGTCATGGTGACGGATGGCTTAATAAGTATAAGTGAAGATAATGAAAGCTAGTATCTTATAACTTGAGTTGGGTCTTTGAATGAGAGAAAGACTCTAATTCAAACATCACTGAAGGGACCTGGGCAAAGTCCCCTAAAGAAGGGAAGCCTTTGAGTTGCTCCTGGAGCAATGGATTTGAAGGGTAGCCTTTTTCAAAAAGCTGTTTGGGAAACTAGAATTCAAAACTAGCCAATCTTGGACACTTTAAAAAAAATTTCTCCATATCCTATACAAGAGTTAAAAAAGCATAAAAATTAGCATTAGCTAATAAACCAAAAACTAAAAGAGAACTCTGCTATCACATGCAAAGTGTCTCAACAATTGAAATATAATCTCTAGTATTAATATTTCATTTCTCTGGCCTTCTTGGATCACACATATCCCATTCATGGTTCCCCTAGTTAGGTACAGCCCTAGACAAAATTGTAAAGAAAGCAAAGCCTGTTTCCCTTTCTACATCTTTTTGTCTCTTCTGACTATCAACCACCAACGTTCTTCTGCAAGTCATATTTAGTTTCACAGAACACCGACCCTAAATGCCAACACCACCTTATGCAACATTCCTGGAAGTAGGGGTGTACTGACATTACAGAAGAGAACTTTAGGGAGACAGTCATGCCTGAGCATAGATAGTTAATCTCTAATGGTGAGATTTCAAGCACCACTCTGATACCCAGGCAGGGACACCAACTTTTATAAAGCAGAACCTAAGGTGACTAATTCATACATCTGCATAAGACAAGTATGTTTTCCCAAACGTGGATCAATGAAGACAGGAGGGAAGAAGGACGGAAGGAAAGGCGAGGTAGTGACTGCAATCGATCATCTTCAAGAATTACCAGGCAGGTTTCCTTGCTTCCCTTACTGATCCGAGTCTGCTGACTGGATCCCCCTTCTCTTGAGCACTAAGGAAGACCCTGGAAACCCTTGCTCCTTCTGACACTAGTGGAAAGCAGTGAGCACAGTGGTTAAGAGAGTACACTGTGGAGTCAAACTGCCTGGGTTCGAATCCCAGCTCTACCACAGACAAATTCCTTAACATCTCCATACCTCAATTTCCTTATCTGCTAACACAGGGATGATACCTTACATGGTGGATGCAAGAAATAACTGAGTTAATACATACTGAATATTTAGAGAATAATAAGAATGGCAAGAGCTTGACAAATATTGAATATCCTCATTTGTGGAGGTGCAAGCTTCTGTTACTTCCACTCCATCTTACAAGGCAAATAAACAGAAGGAAGACATTTCTGTTCCTCACAAGGGTGCTAGAGGAACAGTAGTATGTGGGAGAAAGAATTAAGAAGAACTGCAGAAGAGATTGGTTCAAGATGGCAGAGTAGAAGGACATGCTCTCACTCCCTCTTGCGAGAGCACCGGAATCACAACTAACTGCTGAACAATCATCAAGAGGAAGACACTGGAACTCACCAAAAAAGATACCCCACATCCAAACACAAAGGAGAAGCCACAATGAGATGGTAGGAGGGGCGCAATCACAATAAAAACAAATCACATAACTGCTAGGTGGGTGACTCACAAACTGGAGAACACATACCACAGAAGTCCACCCACTGGAGTGCAGGTTATGAGCCCCACGCCAGGCTTCTGACCCTGGAGTTCCAGCAACAGGAGGAGGAATTCCTAGAGAATCAGACTTTGAAGGCTAACGGGATTTCGCTACAGGACTTCGACAGGATGGGGGGAAACAGAGACTCCACTCTTGGAGGGCACACACAAACTAGTGTGCGCATCGGGACGGAGGGGAAGGAGTGGTGACCTCACAGAAGACTGAACCAGACCTACCTGCTAGTGTTGGAGGGTCTCCTGCAGAGGCGAGGGGTGGCTGTGTCTCACCGGGAGGACAAGGACACTGGCAGCACAAGTTCTGGGAAGTACTCCTTGGTGTGAGCCCTCCCAGAGTCTGCCATTAGCCCCACCAAAGAGCCCAAGTAGGCTGCAGTGTTGGGTCGCCTAAGGCCAAACAATCAACAGGGATAGAACCCAGCCCTACCCATCAGCAGAAAAGCGGATTAAAGTTTTACTGAGCTCTGCCCACCAGAGCAACAGCCAGCTCTACCCACCACCAGTCCCTCCCATCAGGAAACTTGCACAAGCCCCTTAGTTAGCCTCATCCACCAGAGGGCAGACAGCAGAAGCAAGAAGAACTACAATCCTGTAGCCTGTGGAACAAAAACCCTGCAGCCTGTGGAACAAAAACCACATTCACAGAAAGACAGACAACATGAAAAGGCAGAGGGCTATGTAACAGATGAAAGAACAAGATAAAACCCCAGAAAAACAACTAAATGAAGTGGAGATAGGCAACCATCCAGAAAAACAGTTCAGAATAATGATAGTGAACGTGATCCAGGACCTTAGAAAATGAATGGAGGCAAAGATCGAGAAGATGCAAGAAATGTTTAACAAAGACCTAGAAGAATTAAAGAACAAACAAACAGAGATGAACAATACAATAACTGAAATGAAAACTACATTAGAAGTAATCAATAGCAGAATAACTGAGGCAGAAGAATGGATAAGTGACCTGGAAGACAGAATGGTGGAATTCACTGCTGCAGAACAGAATAAAGAAAAAAAAATGAAAATAAATGAAGACAGCCTAAGAGACCTCTGGGACAACATTAAATGCAACAACATTTGCATTATAGGGGTCCCAGAAAGAGAGGAGAGAGAGAAAGGACCCGAGGGAATATTTGAAGAAATTATAGACAAAAACTTCCCTAACATGGAAAAGGAAATAGCCAACCAACTCCAGGAAGCACAGCAAGTCCCATACAGGATAAACCCACGGAGAAACACGCCGAGACGCACAGTAATCAAATTGACAAAAATTAAAGACAAAGAAAAATTATTGAAAGCAGCAAGGGAAAAAGGACAAATAACATACAAGGGAATTCCCATAAGATTAACAGCTGATTTCTCAGCAGAAAGTCTACAAGCCAGAAGGCAGTGGCATGATATACTTAAAGTGATGAAAGGGAAGAAACAATAACCAAGATTACTCTACCCGGCAAGGATCTCATTCAGATTCGATGGAGAAATCAAAACCTTTACAGACAAGCAAAAGCTAAGAGAATTCAGCACCATCAAACCAGCTCTATAACAAATGCTAAAGGAACTTCTCTAAGTAGGAAACACAAGAGAAGAAAAGGACCTACAAAAACAAACCCAAAACAATTAAGAAAATGGTCATAGGAACATACATATTGATAATTACCCTAAACATGAATGGCTTAAACGCTCCAACCAAAAGACACAGGCTTGCTGAATGGATACAAAAACAAGACCCATATAAATGCTGTCTACAAGAGACCCACTTCAGACCTAGGACACATACAGACTGAAAGTGAGGGGATGGAAAAAGATATTCCATGCAAATGGAAATCAAAAGAAAGCTGGAGTAGCAATACTCATATCAGATAAAATAGACTTTAAAATAAAGAATGGGGCTTCCCTGGTGGCGCAGTTGTTGAGAATCCGCCTGCCGATGCAGGGGACGTGGGTTTGTGCCCCGGTCCGGGAAGATCCCACATGCTGCAGAGTGGCTAGGCCCATAAGCCATGGCTGCTGAGCCTGCGCGTCTGGAGCCTGTGCTCCGCAACGGGAGAGGCCACAACAATGAGAGGCCCAAATACCGCAAATAAATAAATAAATAAATAAATAAATGTTACAAGAGACAAGGAAGGACACTACATAATGATCAAGGGATCAATCCAAGAAGAAGATATAACAATTATAAACATATATGCACCCAACATAGGAGCACCTCAATACATAAGGCAACTGCTAACAGCTATAAAACAGGAAATCAACAGTCACACAATAATAGTGGGGGATTTAACACCTCACTTACACCAATGGACAGATCATCCAGACAGAAAATTAATAAGGAAACAGAAGCTTTAATTGACACAACAGACCAGTTGGATTTAATTGATATTTACAGGACATTCCATCCAAAAACAGCAGATTACACTTTCTCCTCAAGTGCACACGGAACATTCTCCAGGATAGATCACATCTTGGGTCACAAATCGAGCCTCAGTAAACTTAAGAAAATTGAAATCATATCAAGCATCTTTTCTGACCACAAAGCTATGAGATTAGAAATGAATTACAGGGGAAAAAATGTAAAAAATACAAACACATGGAGGCTAAACAATATGTTACTAAATAACCAAGAGATCACTGAAGAAATCAAAGAGAATCAAAAAACACCTAGAGACAAATGACAATGAAAACACGATGATCCAAAACCTATGGGATGCAGCAAACGCAGTTCTAAGAGGGAAGTTTATAGCTATACAAGCCTACCTCAAGAAACAAGACAAATCTCAAATAGACAATCTAACCTTACCCCTAAAGGAACTAGAGAAAGAAGAACAAACAAAACCCAAAGTTAGCAGAAGGAAAGAAATCATAAAGATCAGAACAGAAATAAATGAAATAGAAACAAAGAAAACAATAGCAAAGATCAATAAAACTAAAAGCTGGTTCTTTGAGAAGATAAACAAAATTGATAAACCATTAGCCAAACTCATCAAGAAAAAGAGAGGACTCAAATCAATAAAATTAGAAATGAAAAAGGAGAAGTTATAACAGACACTGCAGAAATAAAAAGCATCTTAAGAGACTATAACAAGCAACTGTATGCCAAAAAAAATGGACAACCTGGAAGAAATGGATAAATTCTTAGAAAGGTATAACCTTCCAAGACTGAACCAGGAAGAAACAGAAAATATGAACAGACCAATCACAAGTAATGAAATTGAAGCTATGATTAAAAATCTTCCAACAACAAAAGTCCAGGACCAGGTCGCTTCAGAGGTGAATTCTATCAAACATTTAGAGAAGAGCTAACACCCATCCTTTTCAAACTCTTTCAAAAAATTTCAGAGGGAGGAACAACCCCAAACTCATTCTATGAGGCGACCATCACCCTGATACCAAAACCAGACAAAGATACTACAAAAAAAGAAAATTATATACCAATATCACTCATGAATATAGATGTAAAAATCCTCAACAAAATACTAGCAAACAGAATCCAACAACATATTAAAAGGATCATACACCGTGATCAAGTAGGATTTATCCCAGGGATGCAAGGATTCTTCAATATACGCAAATCAATCAATGTGATACACCATATTAACAAACTGAAGGATAAAAACCATATGATCATCTCAATAGATGCAGAAAAAGCTTTCGACAAAATTCAACACCCATTTATGATAAAAACTCTCCAGAAAGTGGGCATAGAGGGAACCTACCTCAACATAATAAAGGCCATATATGACAAACCCACAGCAAACATCATTCTCAATGGTGAAAAACTGAAAGCATTTCCTCTAAGATCAGGAACAAGACAGGGATGTCCACTCTCACCACTATCATTCAACATAGTTTTGGAAGTCCTAGCCACGGCAATCAGAGAAGAAAAAGAAATAAAAGGAATACAAATTGAAAAGAAGAAGTAAAACTGTCACTGTTTGCAGATGACATGAGACTATACATAGAGAATCCTAAAAATGCCACCAGAAAACTGCTAGAGCTAATCAATGAATTAGGTAAAGTTGCAGGATACAAAATTAATGTACAGAAATCTCTTGCATTCCTATACTAATGATGAAAAATCTGAAAGAGAAATTAAGGAAACACTTCCATTTACCATTGCAACAAAAAGAATAAAATACCTAGGAATAAACCTACCTAGGGAGACAAAAGACCTGTATGCAGAAAACTATAAGACACTGATGAAAGAAATTAAAGATGATACCAACAGATGGAGAGACATACCATGTTCTTGGATTGGAAGAATCAATATTGTGAAAATGACTATACTACCCAACGCAATCTACAGATTCAATGCACTCCCTATCAAATTACCAATGGCATGTTTTATGGAACTAGAACAAAAAATCTTAAAATTTGTATGGGGACACAAATTTGAATAGCCAAAGCAGTCTTGAGGGAAAAAAACGGAGCTGGAGGAATCAGACTCCCTGACTTCAGACTATACTACAAAGCTACAGTAATCAAGACAATACAGTACTGGCACAAAAACAGAAACATAGATCAATGGAACAAGATAGCAAGGCCAGAGATAAACCCAGGCACCTATGGTCAACTAACTTATGACAAAGGAGGCAAGGATATACAATGGATAAAAGACAGTCTCTTCAATAAGTGGTGCTGGGAAAACTGGACAGCTACATATAAAAGAATGAAATTAGAACACTCCCTAACACCATACACAAAAATAAACTCAAAATAGATTCGAGACCTAAATGTAAGACTGGACACTATAAAACTCTTAGAGGAAAACATAGGAAGAACACTCTTTGACATAAATCACAGCAAGACCTTTTTTGATCCACCTCCTAGAGTAATGGAAATAAAAACAAAAATAAACAAATGGGACCTAATGGAACTTCAAAGCTTTTGCACAGCAAAGGAAACCATAAATAAGATGAAAAGACAACCCTCAGAATGGGAGAAAATATTTGCAAACGAATCAATGAACAAAGGATTAATCTCCAAAATATATAAACAGCTCATTAAGCTCAATATTAAAGAAACAAACAACCCAATCCAAAAATGGGCAGAAGACCTAAATAGACATTTCTCCAAAGAAGACATACAGATGGCCAAGAAGTACATGAAAAGCTGCTCAACATCGCTAATTATTAGAGAAATGCAAATCAAAACTACAATGAGGTATCACCTCACACGGGTTAGAATGGACATCATCAGAAAATCTACAAACAACAAATGCTGGAGGGGGTGTGGAGAAAAGGGAACCCTCTTGCACTGTTGCTGGGAATGTCAATTGATACAGCCACTATGGAGAACAATATGGAGGTTCCTTAAAAAACTAAAAATAGAATTATCATATGACCCAGGAATCCCACTACTGGGCATATACCCAGAGAAAACCGTAATTCAAAAAGACACATGCAGCCAGTGTTCATTGCAGCACTATTTACAATAGCAAGGTCATGGAAGCAACCTAAATGCCCATCAACAGACGAATGGATAAAGAAGTTGTGGTACATATATACAATGGAATATTACTCAGCCATAAAAATGAATGAAATTGGGTCATTTGTTGAGAAGTGGATGGATCTAGAGACTGTCATACAGAGTGAAGTAAGTCAGAAAGAGAAAAACAAATATCGTATATTAAAGCATATATGTGGAACCTAGAAAAATGGTACCGATGAACCGGTGCAGGGCAGAAGTTGAGACCAGATGTAGAGAAGAAACATGGACACCAAGCGGGGAAAGTGGCAGGGGTGGGATGGTGGGATGAACTGGGAGATTGGGATTGACATATATACAGTAATATGTATAAAATGGATAACTAATAAGAACCTGCTGTATAAGTAAATAAATAAAATTCTAAAATATTTTAAAAACTGCAATTAGAAGACCTAAATAGACATTTCTGCAAAGAAGACATACAGATAGCCAAGAGGCACATGAAAAGATGCTCAACATCGCTAATTATTTGAGAAATGCAAATCAAAACTACAATGAGGTATCACCTCACACCAGTCAGAATGGCCATCATCAAAAAGTCTACAAACAATAAATCCTGGAGAGGGTGTGGCGAAAAGGGAACCCTCATGCACTGCTGGTAGGAATGTAAACTGGTACAACCATTATGGAGAACCATATGGAGGTTCCTTAAAAAACTAAAAATAGAGCTATCATCTGATCCAGCAATCCCACTCCTGGGCATATATTGAGGAAAAAACACAGTTCTAAAGGATACGTGCATCCCAGTGTTCACTGTAGCACTGTTTACAGTAGCCACGACATGGAAGCAACCTAAATGTCCATTGACAAATGAATGGATAAAGAAGATGTGGTACACATATACAGTGGAATATTACTCAGCCATTAAAAAGAATGAAATAATGCCATTTGCAGCACCATGTATGGACCTAGAGATTATCATACTAAGTGAAGTAAGTCAGACAAAGCCACACTCATATGATATCACTTACATGGGGAATCTAAAAAAAAATGATGCAAATGAACTTATTTACAAAAGAGAAACAGGCTCAAAGACTTAGAGAACGAACTTATGGATACTGGGGGCAGGTGGGGGGTGGGTAGGGGGGAGGGATAGATTGGGAGTTTGGGATTGACATATACACACTGCTATATTTAAAATAACCTACAAGACCCTACTGTATAGCACAGGGCACTCTGCTCAATATTATGTAATAACCTAAATGGGAAAAGAATTTGAAAAAGAATAGATACATGTATATGTATAACTGAATCACTTTGCTGTACATCTGAAACTAACACAACATTGTTAATCAACTATATTCCAATATAAAATTTTTAAAAAAATAAAATTTAAAAAAAGAACTGCAATTATTTCATCTGCAAAGAGGAAAGCTAAGGACTATTTCTGGTAATAGCTTCTGTTTTGCCCAGAAGAAGCAGAAAAGCTCAAATGGCAGCAAGAGAGCAGAAGGCATTCATTTATGTGGGTTCTAAAGATAAATGCTCAGACTGAAAAAGTTGTTCAAGTCTGAAATCACTGCCATGGGAGTGGAGGAGGCTGCCTGCTGCAGACTTGGTTGTGCTGGGGGCAAGGAGATAAGCAAGGTCCCCTTGAAAGCTTCTTCATGCTCTGTGTCAGTATTTCCCTGGAAATCTTTTTGTATGTATGTTTAAACATAATAGAAGTGTGTAAATCTCTGGGCTAAAAACTTACAATTTTAGCAGGAAAGTATTTGTTCTGCCTCAGTGTAACAGGAGCACAATGTCATGTTGAAAGGGACCCCATAAAGCTGAAAATCCTTCTTCATTCTCTATTTGAAAATACTTGCACAGAACAATATTGGGAATTCTGTAGCTTGACAGTGATCCTTAGATTTAGGGACAGATACAGAATTTTGAATTCAGAGAAACTGATTTTGAGACTATTCATGACAAAGTCACCTTAATAATTTGATAGTCAGGCCTGGGTGAATATCCAATGTGTAAGAGAATGAAACTATAAATAAAAGCAGTAAGTAACTCATTTATAAGCCCTCTTCTGGTTTGGAAATGCAAATGAATTCTTAGTATATAGGCCAATTGTTCATCTAAGAAGTGGGAGAAAAATATTCTTCAGAAAAGTTCCCAGGAGGGATATGGGAATATTTTTAGTAAATATGCCTAATCATTCTTTTTGACCTCATGGCACAAATCATAACAAATTGAGTTATACAGTAACTTTCTGATACGGCATAACAAAATTCCTATTAAAATATCTCAGGATCTGTACAGTATGCTGTCCTAACACACAAATTAAGGGTTTTATATGAAAGTTAAAAAATGTTTTTGGTTTGTTTTCCATCTTAGCATTAATTCTTTCCCTCCTGTTACTTAGGACAAATAGTTGAGGGTTTATTTAATTCCAACATTCTTTTGGTCAATAATCCCAGCAGGAGAATGTTTCTGTAGTTAACTCACTTTATCTCCCCAAATAATGAAAAGAAAGCAGCAATCTGAGAGTTAAGTAATAGTCACTAGAATCTATCAGGAGCTTTATAGTGTACTGATGTAACATTCGTCACCCTGTTTTACAGGTAAAGAAAATGAAGCATAGAGTTGTTCGGTCAGCCAAAGTTACAGGGCTTCTGACCTCAGTGTCAGACTTGGGACCACCTTGCAGCCCCTGTAACAAATTCTCAAGCATTTGGATTTCTGCATTTCTGACAGGGTGGGCTATTATCTATGTGTTGAGATTCCCAGGGGAGTCTTAGTATTGCTGCTGGCTAGAGGAAGACATGGAACAGGGTAGGAATAAGAGAAAATATCCTGAGGTCCTTAAAGGAGTGGAGAAATTTGAAGACCACACACAGAAACGCTCTGTTCCTGGGGAAGGACACTCACCATTGAGAAAAATCTGAGGGTCACAGCCGCTGTGAGCCTTCACCCATTTCCCACCTCCACCACAGGGCTCCCAGCTCCCAGCAGCTCTAGCCTCCACTGAGGTGATTTCCAGGGAACCCAGTTTTGTCCACCATATGAGTTTTCCTCAGGGCACGTATTATTCCTAGCGGGTGACTTGAGAAATGAGTAAAATAAAAGCTATCATATGTTTAATTTATAGTTAAGTGAACACGCAGATAACATTGTTTTCAATTCAAGCAATTTCCCACAATTGGCCAACTTGAGAGAAACAGATGCGTGGCTATCTTCATTTTTCTAAATATTTTCTAAAGAGTTCAGACATGTTCATTGCAGCGTTTTTGCAAAGTAAGATTCTCTTCTCCTGCTCTTTAAGTGAAGCATGGTAACTTTTTTGTGAGAAAAGGAGGCTCTCTATTTCTTCTAAAATGCCTTAATGAATGGGAAAGATATGGTTAGGTTACAGAGTACAGCAACATTTGCTTTTGGCATCAGTATCTGGGGATTTTTGTGCTTTTCTTCCTCCTTTGCCTTATCTCTTTTCCCTTTTCACAGTTCACACTTACACAAACTGTGTCATTCATTGTAATGATAAAGCAAGTACTGAGTGTTTAGCTTTCATTCTTGTCCTTGGATGTTAAAACTGACAGCTTAGCACCTCTATTACTTTTTATCGGTGAGTCATTGCCCTTGCCAGCACTCAAGATAAGAAAGTCTCACACTTGCCAGAGGGAGAAAAAAAAAAAAAAACAGGAAAACTGAAAAGAGCACTGGGGCTGAGTTGTACTAACCACAGAATGGAGGGTGGGAGGCTGCTTTGAAAATGGATGGACCTTGCCATTCTCCAAGACAAAGTTATAAATGAGAAACTGTCCAGTGTGATTTAGATCATTTCCAATGGAGAGTCAATTTTCAACTACCCAGTTAACCTGCATAAACCTCTAAGGAGTAGAGAAATTCAACACGTGATCACATTTTAATCCAAACGTTAAAAGACCTACATTCAAAATGAATCTGATCACCTCACACTAAATCCTTGTTTATGAAAGACTAGCCACAAGAGCTGAAAATTGCCATTTGATACTACTGCACCCTGTGTGTGTGTGTGTGTGTGTGCGCGCGCGCGCGCGCGCGCATGCGCGTGTATGTAGTTATTGTGAATAACTACAGAATAACTACACCATGAGAGGATCGGAGAATTCAGTGATACATTAAGGCTGTTTTGGGGGTCACAGTTATTCACTGATAAATTTGGGGAGATTAAACAAAATTGTATGTTCCTTTTTTCCCTCTAATACAGACCATCTTTCCTGGCACTGTGTCTTCATCCCTATTGTTTAGGTACTAAAAGAAACTGCACAGGGCTGTGAGAGACCTCAAAGACATTCAGTCCTCACCTGCTCAGGGAGACACGCCATGGAGGTTCTGCCCTGTAGTTTGTGAAGGGTTTGGGAAATCTTAGTTTGTGAAAATATTACATTGATTTAAAGTTTCCATGTTGCACTAGTTCGTCTTTCTATCGACTGAATGGTTCAGGATATACTGAGATGGAGAATAGCTATATTTAATGTGCGACAATGACTTTCTGTATCATCATAGTTTGCTCTCTCAAAAACTATGTGAACTTCTGAGCAAGCACAAGCCACACCCATAAAACATCCTCTGCTAATTGATTCCCAATTATGATGCCTTTAAAGTGGAACAAGAACTTAAAGATGCTTGCAAAGCAAGGTGTGTGAAGAAATCTAGATTTCTAATGTCTCCCCAGTTTTTACAATTATCTCACCCAAATCTAATCTGACAGCATTGCATGTTAGTGATTACCTGTAAAGAATCTTTCCAAAGCTTCAAATTCATTATCATAGAAATGAAGTTACTTCTGGCAGATGCAATATTTAATTGTGTAATTATAGATATAAACAAGACTGGAACTCCAGTGGGTAGGAGCAAACTTGCAACGAGAGGACTGGGGAGGGGCCGGTAGCCACTAGATTTCAGCTAGTCTTAGGCATTAGTCCATAAATCTTAGAGGGGGAACAGAGAATAACAGCTAATCCAGTAAACTGATAAATGAAAATCAGATAAGAGAGTGTTTATTGTATACCCAACTTACAGATGAAGAAACTGAGGTACTGAAAATTTAAGTAACTTAATCAACATCACGTAACTGGTAAAACCCGTAAAGGATATATAGGATACATGGCTATATGGAAAGTCATTATCACACATTAAGCATTATTTAGTAAGTACTAAAGTAAAAATGACCAATTACATTCCAGTGAATACCGGATGTGCTGGGAGTGCATTCGAGGGATAGCTAAAACAGGACTCAGGGAAACCTTCTCCAAAAGAGGGATGCTTAAGCCGAAGGGCCAACCAATCAGACAAAAGAGGGGCAGAGAATGATCTGGACAGAGGGACCAGCATGTGAAGGAAGGCCAAAGGGAAAGAGCACAGCATGGGGAGAAAACTGCAGATAGGTCCTGGAGTAAAAGAGAGATGAGCAAATAAAATGAGTTAAAGAGGTAAGTAGAGGCCAAGCACACAAAAACGCTGCATAAGTCACTCTAAAGAATTTAAGCTTTACTTTGAGGACAATGGGAGCAAGAGAAAGGAATTAGGCAGTTGAGTCACAGAAGCAGATTTGAGCTTCTGGGATATCACTTGACTGCACTGCGGAGAAAGGACTGGAATGCCAGACAGGAAAGAGGCTGTGTCAGTAATCCAAGCAAGAAGCTGATAGGGGGCTGAGTTTGCATAATGTCTATAGAGATAGGAGATATATTTAGTTGCTACCTTCATTAGGACTTGCTAATTGATTGATTGTAGGGGTGGTGGTGAGAATGAGGAAATGTGAATTAGGCTTCTGGGGCAGTCGTCATCTGAATGGAGGCAGGTATCACTCCTTGAGATAGTGAACTCAGGAGGAAAAGGAGTAAGTTTCAGGGGTGGTGAAATTTAATTCTAGATATGTTGTTACATTTGAACATTCAATTTGAGACAACCTACAGGTGGTTGAAATACATGGGTCTAGAGTTTAGGAGAAAGATCTGGGCTAGAAATATAGTTGTGGTAAATATCAGAATATGGATGTAAATGCAATTCACAAAAGAAGATGAAGTAATATAAGGAGCGTATAGAATGGGGAAAGAAAATGAGCCAACCTCCCCCCAAAATGGTACCCAATTTCTGATCATCTGTCACATGCGTGACACATCAATGAGCAGGCCACCATACTCGTGGCACCATGCCTACATCTAATGGCACGTGTATAATGGCATCTTTCTTCTTTTTAAAAACTCCAATGCACTAAGCCTGATTTTCCTTATATGAAATAGATGAGAGAGACTGGGCTGGAAAATCCATACCATGACTGGGGTGTGCCTTGACACTCCCAAGCAGGCAAAATAATAACTCAAAACTGAAGTACCCTCATTATAAATATTTTCTAATTGTACATCATCAAAAAAAAAAAAGGCGGTGGGGTGGATGTTAACAGTAGCTGGAAAGAAGAGGATGGGGTATCATATCTAAAGTGGTGTGCCTCAACTTCACAGTTGAGTCTTTTCCCGCCCTCGTGAATGGTGTGTTCATACAGGTAATTTGCCACAGTGGAAATCAATGGGCATGAGTTGGAGTTCAAGTCTCAACTCTCCAAGCGATCTCCACTCCTCAATAATGAGCAGTTTAAGCAGCCCAAAGCATGCTTTGGCAGACAACATGCAAGAAACAATGTGCAGAGGTGAAAGTATAAAAGTAAGTTTTCAGTTTTTGCCACAAACAAGTGTAGCTCCTCACCCAGAAGAGGAGGGTGTTCCCAGAGGATCTCTGAGGTCTCCATCATTTCCTGTGGCCTCAATCACCTGCAAGAGTAAGACAAGGCACAGACTTCACTGGCAAGTCCTGTAGGCCTGAATCCTCCCCTGGCGGAGGGATCCAGCAAGTACTACTTCTAGCCTGGTAGCACTCTCAATCAGGATTTGTCATCACTCAAGGCACAGGTGGACCATGGTGCATATATTAATTAATTTTTCCTGCAAGGTCCTTGTTTTCATTTGGCTTTGAAATATTATGGTGACTACTTTTATTATTTTTGCCTATGGCGTGCGATCTGTGATTGCCATCGCGGTATATTAGAAGGTCATTTCCCATAATTTCCCCCCAGCTCTATCCAATGCACTAACGCTTTCTATTTGTAACTCAATATACCATTTCCAATACCATGACTTTTTCATTTTATTACTCTTTTTACTTTTGGAGCTGACATACGGAAAAAACGCGACCAGTGTTAATGTTAAAAAAACCAACAACTGTATTTTTATTGAAACCATTGTTTCCTCTGTGAATAGTAGGATAATTTATACTTATTTTAAAACTTGGAATGCAAGGTTTCCTAATAACAGAACTAACTTTACTCCCCTTAAGTGCCCCCAAATACCTCCAACTCCGAGAGCTGGCCTAATATTTGCTCACTTGGTTGCTCACTCCCTTTTTCTCTTCAACTCCATTTGATATATGTTTCCCAGGACGTAGTGGAGACTTCTGGCCCGAGAGGCTGGAAAATGTAACTCGGAATTTCCTACAATCTCAGCTCCGCTTTCTCAGCGCTCCGACCCGGGGCGGGAGCCTTGTTATTGTCACGTGGCCACGGGGGCGAAGCGCCCAGCAGGCCAATGGGCTCGCGCGGGCCTTGGCAGCCCCGCCCCTCGGCTCCGCCGCGCGGGGACTTGGCGCTCCGCTGAGGGGAGAAGGCGAAAAAGTTTCTTTTGCGGACGAGGAGAGGCCTTGGCGCGCGGACGCTGCTCCCACTGCAACTCTGCCGCAGCTGGCCGTTGTTTTCGGTTTCCCTCTCGCTTCCCCGGGGCATGAAAGAACTTTACTGCCAGGACTAAAAGAAAGGGGTTTACCTGGGAGCGTTAGAGGAGGGCGCGCGCGCACGGCCCCGAGCGCGGGCGTCCACTCCTGACTGGAAGTTGGTGCAGGGCCCCGAGCGCGCGCCGGCGCGGATCCCGGGTCAGAGCGAGGGACTGCAGGACCGCGATGGGCGCGCCGACGTTCCGCGCGCCCGCGGCGGCTCTGGGATTGCTGTTGTGCGCGGTGCTGGGATGCGCGGGCCCTGCCGAGGGCGGCGGCCGCGGGGCCCTGGGGCCGCCTTCTGGGGTCGGCGCAGAGCACCGGTGCCCCGTTCCGTGCCGCTGCCTCGGGGACCTTCTGGACTGCAGTCGCCAGCGGCTGTCGCGTCTGCCCGAGCCGCTCCCGCCCTGGGTCGCTCGGCTGTAAGTATTCTTCCTGAGGGCGGAGGGGGAGCCACTCGAAATTCGGGACTGCGGGCGAGGGGCCAGGATGCTCGGCGCGCAGCAGCTTTTTCCAGGGCACCTCCTCTTGGCCCAGGCCTCCTGCGGCCCTCCGCGGAGATGGAAAAGGAGCCGACCGGGCCTCAGTCTCCCTCCATCCCCCAGCGCCTGGCGGGCCGCGCAGGTGGGCCCTGAGAGCGCCCCACCCGGCCGCAGGTGGGCGAGGGGATGCAGCCGCTGACAACTCCCAGGGGCAGAATCGACGTCCTGCGCCTGGAGCTCGCCTAGGGGGCTCAGATGCGCGCCCTGCCAGGCCGGGGCGGGAGAGTTGGCAACCTGCTGCCGCCCTGAGTTCGCAGTTCTCACTTTGAGAGGATGATCCCGCGGCTCAATACTTTCTAACAGGTTCATGCCACTTTTCGCGTTCCCAACTAGTAATCGAACGCGCGCCTTTCGTTTGGGAAGCCCCCTCTACAGAGTTAGGTCACTGTCCAAGCTGTGGTGGACATCCTTTTGTTGTTCTTTACCCTGGGCTTAATTTCGCATTAGTAAATTCCCCTCTTCGACCAAACTGTAAGAAGTTGGCAAGAGTGATCAATGGATAAGGAAGGGAAGGAACTAGAGTTGTTTCAGAACCGAGAGCGTGATTTATGTAGCTTCTCAGCAGGTCCAGAAGGTTTAGGAGAGAGCGCTGGGTGCTGTTATGCAAGTTTGGGGATGCTAGATGTGAAGTCCGAAAACCTGAAATCACTGCCAACTGCCAGAACGAGGAAGAAAATGTAGTTTAGTTCCAAATGTCATCTTGTTCTCTCCCACTCTCGTTTTGTTAAAGTTGGAAGATTGGTGCAAAATGTAAACAGTCAAAACTTGTGTTTCTTTTTTTTCAAAGTAGCTATCCTGTTAAAATAACAAAAGTGCAGTCCATCCTTAATCCTTAGATTTGGCTGTAGCAGAATTGCAGTGGAAATTTGAAACTCTGGAAACAACTCTAGTCGACTGTCCTAACATCCAAATAATAGTGGTAGGAAGTTTGGTCAGGTAGTTTAAGAAATTGTGTTTTTAAATCACTGTGCTCATCAAAGTCTTTATTTGTAGAACTGTGGACCATCAAAAGCATATTCTTTGTGTCAATATGCCTCAGTTTAATAAAAAAAAGTAGAAGTAGAGAGTTTTAGGTTGATATGTAATCTCTTATCATGGGATGTCTTGTTTAGTAGTTTTTATTACAATTGAAGAAGGCGATAAGGGCTTTAACCTAAAGCAGGAAGACTTTCAATTAGTTGCGGCTAATTCTGTTCAATTGCCTCTTGTGGAGGTCTTGTTGCCTTATTCATGAGATGTGAATGGCTCTATTGACATCATATGGAACTGAACATTTGAATGACTGGAGGTGAACACGTATGAATAATAGAGGGATGAGAAAGAGAAAGAATACAGTGCTTCCTGGGGTGTGTTTAGAAATGCTCAAATCATTCACCAGATCTAACTTATATTCAGTAGTTTCTCAATGTTAAGTGGCCTATCGGATCATGTCAGGGTGCAGTATATTTTTGTGTGTGAATATCTCTTCTAAAATTGGATGTCTTAAAAAAAAAAAACTGTATTGCTCTTGATTAGAAGTTGAGTTAAACCAAAAGGGGTTTGATACCTATTCAAACATGGTCTTAAAAGTAGCTGACCTAATTAGGATTTTGTTTTGCAGATAATTTGGTGGCACACTAAAAACAAATTACAGTTAATTTGGTTAGCACAATCTTTAATTACATTTCCGCCAGCAGTAAATTGTCTTAATACAAGTCCACATTCCTTAAATGTATGCGAAAATAAGTTCCACTTGTACAAATAAGCACTACGCCTGTTGTCAGAAACCCTGCTGTGATCACTCATTGGACAGCTCTGTCATTCTTGTACTTGTGTGACTTTGTAGTTGTCACCAAACCATGTGGTCCAAATTCTTGATTGTAAATGTTTCTTTTGTTTGTGCCTGAAGCTCTAGAGGTCTCCTTTCTCCACCTTTGAAAGGAGCAGAAAAAATACGTGGAATTGAGCCTTAACTTCTCTTTAACTCGGTATTTGGAGCAGGAGGCATAAGATAGCTGCTTCTTAAATTTTACATAATTTGAAAAGCTTTTAAGGAGACTGTTCCCAGAGTTCAGAAATAAGTAGAAAAATGCATATTGTTCTTCCCCATATCTTAACTTCCTTTTCCTCAGGTAATTAAGAAAGTAAAAGTTCTCCTTAGGAATACTTCATGAGAACACTCTTCAGAAAAAGTTTGGTGTCTAGCTTTTGTTTCATTTGTTGAATTGGTAAGTTAAAAACTTAATCTATTTAATGTATGTGTGTGCGTGTATTTTTTTCCAGTTTATTCAGTTGTAATTTATGGCCATAGGAATCCCATGTGTGAAAAGTTGAATTGTTTGAGCTGTAAAATCGTCATATTGTAGTTAGTTCTCTTTTCAAAAAGGAACTTTTAATCCTTTAATGAAAGTGGCTCTTAAAACAGTCAGTATTTTCAGCGTTCCTTACAACTGCCTTTAAAAGCAGACTTGAGTTTACATCTAGAGTGTGTGCTTACAACGAGTTGGGAGCCCAAAGAGGAGTGCTAGTTAGAATATGTTTACTTAGCCAAAAGAGGGAAAAGTTGCCCAATTATCAAGAAGAGTTTCAAGTATTATTAAAATCTCAATGGAATTTCAGAACTATTTGTCTTCTCACATAGAAAGCTTTGAGTTAGCTGGGCTCAGGCAAAAAAAAGTCTGAAAGGTACTTTCTGCTGGTGTGGCTTCTATAGTGTCTGCCTGTTATAAAATCCTCTGGTTCGTACCAAAATTGGGGCTCGGGTTAGGGGTATTAGTCCTTATGATTTTCACAGCTGTTTTTCTATATTTTCCAGACTAAAACTTGAACATAGCAGGCTGATTTATGAGTCACTTTGGATCAGTGTCTTAAAACAGCTACAGCTTGGCTTTTTGTTTTTCAGCCTTCCAGATTTCTGCTGAATTAGCAGCTCTGCAGGCCCCAGTGGGATTGATTAAGAAGCTGTGCTGGATTTGCATTTTAAAATTTGACTTGGAAGTCAGATTTCCAAATGCTAAAAGGAGGAAAATGAGAGCTGGAACCAAATGTTGTATATTAATTATTTTCCATATATATTTATTCGCTTGCTAATATGCAGGAAAAGAGACTTCTCTCTATTGTGTAGAGTTTGGTTTGCAAGTGTTTGGCCGGCTGAGTTTTGGGTAAATAGTTCACACCTCCCTACCTCGCCACCTTTCCCATTTATTAACCTCATTACAAAAAGTTTTTTAGGAAAGGTTTCTGGGGAAGGTGGTCATTACTGGAAATCTAAAAAAACAAAGCATCTGCCTTCCTTATTGAATGTAATGGGGTTTAAGAAAACATTGACATTGTACAAGTTGAATTTGTTTTTAATGGTCTAGCCATAAAAAGCAATACAAGGAGATTTAGGAAAATATGGCATCCTTTAATCGTTTCTGAAACATAAACTGTATTAAATCTAAATTTAGGTGCATTAAAAGTTTCATGGCTTTAAGTATTTAGCAGTAAAAGTCACTTCAGGGATGATTTTTTTTTTTTCTTCCCCATATAATGTGGTTTTAATAGTATACACAGCACTGGAATGGAAGTGTGTCACAATAACTGAAATATTTAAGGTTGCCAGCTCCTGCTTCTGGATCAGAAGTGAGGGGTCCCCAGCATGTGCCCTGTTCTCTGAAGGCACAGTTTCTCATTTTACAGGTCTTTTGTTGGAGATTTCATCCTGTTACCGGTCAGGGGAAAAAAAAAAAAGTTAAAGCACGCAATCTTTTTATTTTTTTCCTCACGGGATTGCCCTGAGAAATAATCCTTAAAATGAAATGAAAAGTGGAATTTTTGTTTTTTCTAATCAAAAAGAAAATCACCTGTGTGAGCTGGGAATGCCAGATGGGTGCCCCCTTTCCACTGAACACTTGAAACAATAGGGGATGCAGTTGTAGGCTTAGTGCAACGTTCTTTAGTTGAGTGGGTCCAAATGAGCCTTTCTGTTGATTCAGGCTACCTCCCAGGTGAGGACCTCTTTTCCACGGTTGTTTTTTAAAGCCTGTGGGAAATCTGTGACTGTCTGGGGTGCTAAAAGCACACAGGTTTTGTCTGAATCCTAACGTGAGCCGTGGGCCCATGGTTTCCTTGATGAACTCCAGATGGATGCGAGCTGGGCCGTGAGGGAAAGTGTCTGGTTCCAGCGTGGGGAGCATGCACAGCAGTGGTTGTAATTGCAGGATTTTTATAGTTTAAAGACTGTGCCAGATTTTTTTTCATGTTATAACTCTACCGGAACAAATCTGCTCATGTCTGTTACTGTCTGGTAGGTCTTTAGGCAAACATGTTTCAAATAAAACCTTTTGCAAAATTTTTTTTTTTTCCTTTTAGGTGAAATAGAGAAATCCAGGTTTATTGTCAAAACAAAAATTCAAAGACTGAAAGGATCTCTGATTTCTAATTGTTACCCTAATGGATGTGCACAAAGTAACACTGCGCTTCTCTGGATGTGATTTCTCTGCCTTTTTTTTTGTTGCGGGAGGCATACTTAGGTATTGATGTATAGCAAATGGTTCCTGCTTTTCTCCAATCAAGTCTGGTTATCTCTAACTTCGGTTATTAAAAACTCTTCACTTTTAAGCACTGAAGGAGTTAATCTAGGAAGGGTGGGTATGCCTCTTTCAGTGGGAGAGCTTTCAGCCGTTCTGTGTGGCAGCCTGGTTTTCAGTAGCTGTTCAGCCATTTCATTTTCCTTAGACCAGTTTGAAGGCACTTAGTGTATTGACCAATATAACCAAGTATTTGCCGGATTTTGTTTCACATTTTCATCCTCAATGCTGAGCTGACGTCCTAGCCTAGAATACTGCATACGTAGGCGTTTGGTTGATGTTCTATGGAAATGGTTACTAAGTTATATTGAGTCTCTGAGTTAGAGGCAGGTTTATTTTAATAATTGAAAAGAAATCTGATCACGGATCTCTGAACAGTCTACTAAACTTTGTTAGGTGGTTGATGTGGTTTAAGTTATACATTATATTGAGATACTGCGATTTGGAGAATTCAGGAAAGCAGAGCGTTTGGGTTGTTTCCTACCTGCTCAACACACACACACACACACACACACACACACACACACACACAGAGAGAGCAGTACTTTAAACAATTTGTTGCCTTAACCCAGGGAAACAAATATGTGTGAAAAGGAATTTCTACTTTGACTGTAATAAGGACTCTGATGCTTAGTTTTGTGATAATAAGGTTTCTTTAGAGGTTTTAGTTTCAGCAACCTGACTAATTAGCCACTTTTCATAAGCTATGACTTCATCATATCAAGGTGGAAGTGAGGAGTTGGTAGTGGATGGGGAGGGTGAAGCAAAACAACCAGTTCACAAAGGATCTGTTCACCCTGGACCAAAACCCATCTCCTAAAACATTTGCGGGCTTGGAGCATTTGAATCTGCCAGCCTCCTGAACTAACTTTGTCCTCAGAGTTTGTATTTTGGAGTTTGCCCTCTCGTTTATGGGCAGGATGGACCAATTATTTCTTATGCTGTCGCTAGTGTTGAGAGGAGTTCATAAATCCACTCTGTCTTGCCCATCATTAAGCATTATTAGTGATTTTTGGAAACTACTTATAATTTTATTTTTGTTTTTTCATAGGGACTTAAGTCACAACAGATTGTCTTTCATCAAGGCAAGTTCCACGAGCCACCTTCACAGCCTTCGAGAAGTGTGAGTTCAGCTACTTTCTGCTTGCGGTTGGAATCAAATGTACCACCTATCACAGTATTTAATTGTAAAGAACGTTTGGGTTACAGGGAATTATTTAAAACTTAACTTGGGAGGGATCTTTTTTTTTTTTTTTTTTTTTTTTTTTACGGTACACGGGCCTCTCACTGTTGTGGCCTCTCCCATTGCTTTGGGAGGGATCTTTAAATAATGTTATAAAGTTTTCACCTCTGTAGATTACATACAGATTTCACCTCTGTGGATTACAGGTTGCATAATCTGCTTCTCTCTCTCTCTCTCTCTCTCTTTTGGCATTTATAGGAAACTGAACAACAATGAATTGGAGACCATTCCAAATCTAGGGCCAGTCTCAGCAAATATTACACTTCTCTCCTTGTAAGTGAACATTAGGAGGGTTTTGAATGTATGTTTGCAGGGACGGGGCGGGGGTGGGGGGCGGGAGGGGGCAGTTCCATATGGGCTAGAGTACAGATCTTACAAGCAAAATAAGCTTCCTTTAAACTGGTTGACTTGTTTCCTAGCCTGTCTCTCTCTCTCTCTCTCTCTCTTTCTCTCTCTCTGGCGCGCGCGCGCGCTCCTAAATTTTAAGTATCATTGTAACAAGAACACTTAACACTGTGCTGTTATTGCTGCTGTGGCCTTCAAGACTCAGAGAAGCCACCTTCACCCCATAGGGACATGTATTTAATTATGGTGACTAGGACTTAAATTCTGGTTATCACTCAATGGTCTACATGGGATCTGTGGATCCGGTATTACATAATTCCTAGTGGAGAACGATCGGAGTTATTTGGGGAGGAGAAATGGAGTCGGTAACGAAGCACTGAGGTATCCTCTTTTATCCTCTTTTAAGTGTGGCGCCTGCCGTGGAAATCAAGGTCCAGAAACATCAAATCAAAATATCGACTTGATACAGTTAAAATTCAATAGGTCATTGAAGTTAGAAATATCATTGCATGTTATTTTGCAGTTCTGAGTTTTCAGATAAGAGTAAAATTGTGTTAAATTTTGTGTATTATTAGGGCAGATCACGTGTTTATATTCATGCAGTGGAGATGTTTTGGAATAATGTTAACTTTTGGCCTTTAAAGACAGCATTTAGAATGAGCATGGTTTGATTTCTAAAATTAAATAGTCTACCACCTTAATCTTGAGTAATTTAAAAATATATTTAAGCCACTGAAGTTTAAAATGTTTTCCTCCTTCAAACAACTTAAGAAAAAAAGCACCATTGTTAGTTGTATCTGGGAAAGGTGTTAGGAGGGTTGAAATTGTACAGTAAATTTCAGGAAATCTGTTCAATTAATTACAGTGATCACTACCCGATTGCTTACATCTGGTGGTTTATAGAGGTTTGTTTTTACTGAGGGCCCAGGTCAGCTAAGTCACGGGTACAGCCCCTGTGTCTGCTTTCCTCTGTCTGAATGAGAACTAAGTGACATTTGATACTGATGGGGTTTTTCCAAAGATCAGAAACAGGAAGGAATAAAAGAAAAAGCAGTTGGTATTTGACAAATAAACACTGAATTTAAAAAAGGTTTTTATGCTACCATTAATACCTGTTTTGGCTTTCCCAATTGCTTAAAATTTTGGAGTCTGAATGGAATACTGCTTTTGGTATCCTTAACATCTTTAGCTATTCTCATTTGACCACTGGGGCCTATTTAAATCCCAGGGAATGCCACTTCCTTGCCCTGCTGTCCTTGCCCTGTGTATTGGCAGATACTGTCAGCATGTTCAGGGGGTCTTGAGGGTCACTGCATGATTCATGGCTGAGAGGGTCTGCAGTAGAGTTTGGGAATCTGGGTGGGATGAGGAAAACAATCTTCTCTTTGGCATGGTATAGAGGTGAAAGTGTAAGAACTTGTAAGGAAATTAGAAAGTTTGATGAGAATAAATAGCCTAGTGATTTTTACACTTTAAAGCTGTAGTTTGTAATTAGAAAACTAGAAACCTTCAACATCTGAACTCTTCTCCATATTTTTGTTTGTGTTTCACTTTAGTGAGTGCTGAATAAACTTTACTGAACTCGAATAATCTCACTTTCTTCCCCTTAATTTGTCGTAGTACATCTAACCAGGGATTGCTTTGTTCCTCTTATATAATGATAGATCCTATTTATTGCCTAGATCACATAGACTCTCCAAAGAGTAATTTATGTCACGGGGCTGCTAATTCCATGTGCATAGTAAACATTGTTTTTATATCTGTGAAATATCTTGAAAAATTTACTTCTCTGGCTGTTCTTTTCTGTAAATGTTTTGTTTCTTCTGTAGGCTTCTTTGGATTTCGTAATACATAGTCATTGTTTCTAAAGCACTGTTCATTTCTGTCTTGCGTAGGGTAGACTGTTTTTGTTTATATAGAAGCACTTGAAAATAACCAGAGTCAAAAGTCAGTACTTAAATACATTTCTGAAATTTCAAAAAAAAAAAAAAAGTTAAACCACATAACATGGCTCAGATTAGAAATTTGCTATAGCACCACAATTAAATCCCATATCTTTCCAAGTAGTTCCCAAGACAATCTGACTTCTGTCAAGATTTCTTTCTTATACCATTGCTGCTCTGTGCGGTGAGGGCCTCTGCCAGCTGGACGGCCTGGATGCAGGGAAGACTGTACCTGGTAAGACCTTCCTCTTCTCTCAGCTGCAGGAGCCAACAACTAATATTGGGTCAGTTGTCACCCATGGCCAGAGATGAATTCACTTAGGGACCAGTTCTGATAATGTCAGGGAAGCCTGGTAGAATGCCAGCATCTTGGAATGAAGGTTGGATTAGCATTCAACTTCCCCATTAACAAAGCTCATCTCTGACCATGGGAATTTGCAGGAGGTAAAAGACCTGAATAGACTTGCTTTCCTTTGAATCCCACACAGCAGTAGCTCAGAAGTCAACTGGCACGCTGTGGGCAAAACATGGTTTGTGTTTTGTGTTTATTTTTCTTAATTTCCTAGCCACACATGGCAGGATAGTATATTTTAAGGGAAGAAGTGGAATAATTTTTGGAATGAGCATATCTTATACTAAAACCGTTGGCCTGGCATAAGCGAGTTGATTTTACCAGATGTGATAGTTCTGGCTTCTTGTATGTTGCACGAGCTGCCCAACTTTGGACATTTTTGAAACCTGTAACCTGAGTTAGGGCAGGTTTGAATCCATAAGTTATGTAACATTACTGTTGAACAAGAGGCCTTATTGGTCATAAAATAGAGCTAGTTGGGTCTTGTCTTGACACTGATCGTTTATATGGTATCGTCCAACATGCAGGTGCTTTGCCTGGTATCTTAGACTTGAAAAGGTTTACATGAAGGAATGTCAAAGGGAGACCTAGATTACTGGTGAAAATGTAGATTTCCTGACCCCATCCCTAGAGATTCTGAATTAATGTGTTTGGGTGGGGCCCAAGTAAATCCATTTTAGCACATCTACTTGAGATTCTGATCAGATATTACATACATATTTCTGGATTACTGAAGAAGCCAAGTTGTCATAACCAGATAAGCCTTTTTTCATTATTATCTCGAAGGTAAAGCATTTCTCCCAAGTCCATCCTTTTCTTCATAACCTGTCATTTTTTCAGAGATGACAGTGTCATTCTTCTAGAGAGGTTATTACAAATACTGATCACTTCTGCCGGTGGGACCCCAACAGGTGTGCGCCACCGCCGTTGAAGTGACTTAAAGCAGAGTGAGGTGATTAGTTTTGATATTGGAAAATGTCATTCTGGCTTTAGTGTGGAGAATGGCCTGGCAGTGGCAGGAGGGGGCTTAGAGGGGCCAGATAATGAGGAAGCCACCACAGTAGACCTGATGCGATGGTGGCCCTGTTGTCCCATAGTGCCGCTTCCGTCGAGTCAGTAGAACAGTGATTAAAAGCAAAGCTCAGGTTGGATGGCTTGCCATTAATAGCTGGCTCTTCTCTTTGGTAGTTTGTGCCCTTGGGCAAGGTACAGTCTGTCTGTGCTTCCTACTCTATAAAACGAGAATAATAAAAGCACACACCTCATCAGGTTGTTGTAAGGATTGGGAGAGAGAATGTAGTGAAACCTGCCTGGCATAAGCTGAGTGGTCAGTGGACATGAGCCACAGGCATGGGGATGCCGGTCATTCATTCAACGAAAATTTATCAAAGAAACAAACAGTGCCAGGTTCTGTTTAGAGTGCTGGGGACACCACAATGAACAAAGCAGACAAAAAACTCCCTCTTACTGTGAAGCTTCTGTCCATGTGAGGGGTGAGAGAAAAATAAGTAAACAAACTTTAAAAGAAAAGGTAACTTCAGTTCTTGATAATGGCTGTGAAGGAAAAGAAAGGAGGGCGAAGGGATGGAGAGCTCGGTCGGCTGCCCTTTAGGATGGTCAGGAAGGCTGCTTTTTGAAGACTTACCAAATCCTGCTATGTGTTCGGTGCTATTCTAAGGCCAAAGTTCAACAGTGAACAAAACAGAAATCCCTGCCTTCGTGGGGCTGATCTTCTCATGGAAGGAAAAAG
This sequence comes from Orcinus orca, assembly GCF_937001465.1. NCBI lineage: Eukaryota > Metazoa > Chordata > Mammalia > Artiodactyla > Delphinidae > Orcinus > Orcinus orca. The sequence continues at coordinate 46,718,917 of NC_064569.1, read as the reverse complement.
ACGGAGAGTAAAATAAATAAGAGATGGGACTTCTCCGGTGGTCCAGTGGTTAAGAATCCGCCTTCCAATGCAGGGGACACAGGTTTGATCCCTGGTCGGGGAACTAAGATCCCACATGCCGCGGGGCAGCTAAGCCCGTGTGCCTCAACTGTAGGAGCCCGCGTGCCGCAAACTACAGAGCCCACGCGCCGCAAACTACAGAGCCCACGCACTCTGGAGCCCGTGCGCCACAACTAGAGAGAAGCCTGTGCGCTGTAGTGAAGATCCCGCGTGCCGCAACTGGGCTTCCCTGGTGGTGCAGTGGTTGAGAGTCCGCCTGCCGATGCAGGGGACACGGGTTCGTGCCCCGGTCCGGGAAGATCCCACATGCCGTGGAGCCGCTGGGCCTGTGAGCCGTGGCCGCTGAGCCTGCGCGTCCGGAGCCTGTGCTCCTCAATGGGAGAGGCCTGCATACCGCAAAAAAAAAAAAAAAATCCCGCATGCCGCAACTAAAGACCTGACACAGCACCCCCCCCCCAAAAAAAAAGAGAGAGATGTGATCAGAAGGAACTAAGTGCTAGGGAGAGAGGAGTTATAGGAGTATGTGTGGTGGAAGAGGGGGAGCAGTTTACAGTTTTAAATGGGGCTGAGGGGAGGGGCCCACTGGGACTGTGACACTTGAGTTAAGGTCTGCAGGTGAGGGAGGGAGTCATGAGGAGCATCCTGGGGGTGGGGGTCATCTCCGTAAGCCTCCCCTGCCCTGTCCAGGCCCATCTTGCCTTGTATATCCAACTGCTACATGGCCATGAGATGACCCTGTTCATATTTTTCTCCCCTGACTGTGAGGCCTCTGGGGCTGACTCTTGTTTTCCCTAGTACTTAATGCAGGTTATATGGCATACAATCGGGGCTTAATTCGTATATGCATTGAATTAAGGAATACTTATGGAACAACCACATGCATTTAACATGATTCAGACAGATCTCCTCCTAGAGACTTAGTCTATAGAAGAGGCTAAAAATGTACAGTGGAGAAAATGCCTACCTATGTCTTAACCTGTGTTCAGCTGTGCATGCTTGGCAAGAAACAAAATAAAAAACTATAGCAACAGCAATGCTAATAATTAAAAGAAAGAGAAGAACACAAGAGAAGTAATTTAAGTAGCAGAAGGATTTAGCTCACCATTCTGCCCAGCGAGCGCATGCCCTGGAGTGTGTGTGAAGTGAAAGTATGCAGGAAATAAAAGCCCCCTTTCCCATTTGCCTTTTGAAGTGTGTATATCTCAGACGACTGAGGATGACTGGTCTTCAGAGATAGATATATTTCCTAGCCCCTGTGCCCAATGTGCATGGGAACTACTTCATCAGGTCCTGAACTAAAAATTCAAAATACAAAACAATGACAACAACAAAACAGGAAATTGATCTGTCCTAACACCAAAGGAAAAGCTGGCCCTACAGGAATCATTGAGAGAGAGAGAGAGAGAGAGAGAACACATGTGTGCATAAAAAACCTTTGCTGGTGTTTTAAGGGTTTTTCAGGGGTGTGTCAATGATAGATGATCTTCCCCCCTCCACGGGCTTTAGAACCTGAGTCTGCCTGAGATGTGGCCCCATCACATCATGTGTCCTCCTGCATGGGAGAGGCTTTGGGGATGAGAGTCCTGCCTTCCATCAGAGGTCTGGTCTGATTTATATGCTATGGAGAACAATCCTGGGTAGTAGGGAGTCTTAGCCATTCCTGTAGCATGAACAGTAGTCATTGTAGAATTTGGAGAAGGGTGGTGACCTTTCTTTCTTCAGTTTTGGAACTCCTACAAGCGCAGTACCTGTGCTTCTCCCATGGCATGTGTCATACCTCTCACTCCAGGGTTGGACTCGTGTCTTACTGAGCTCTCTGTCGCCTCAGGAGCCCAGTCCAGTCTCTGGCACATAAGAGGTTCTCATTAAATATCTGAGCAGATGAGAGATCTCGGGCCCTTGTGCGGAAGTAGAGAGACCTGAGCTGGAAATGGGGCCCCCCAGGTTTTTGTCTTGTTTCACGCTAATGACCTGTCTGACCTCAGGCAGAGCTAATGAACTCTGCTTTGTTTATCTGTAGGAACAGTGTAAGATGTCTGCCCGTCTATCTCATATGGTTCCGGTGAAGGATCAAATGGCATATTGTACATGAAAGGGCTCCGGATGGCGTGAGCGACCACAGCTGCTGCTGATACAGTTGCAGTGGGCTGGGGGAAGGCACAGAGACTGGGGCGGGGGGGGGGGGGCGCACAGTGGATTCTCGAACAGGAGGGTCACCGGAGGAGGGCAGGATTTAGAAACATTATCATGGTAGCAATAGATGAGGGAGGGAGGAAGAACTTGGCATTTGGGGTGAGTTATCAGGAAAACTTTTGCTCTCTTCAAATAGTTCCAAAAAAATCAGTGAGCACCCAATTATAATTACTAAATGAACACCGTTTCTAACCTGAGGGTTTATATAACTATAAGGTGGATTTGGAGCTGTTTAAAGTGCCCCCAGAACACCGCCTACTATGTGCTGAGTGCTGGAGAACAAAGAAAAATAGCACCCGGCCTCTGCCTCCCAGGGGCTTTGAATGAATGTAATGGGCAGACAGACAATAAAGAAAAAAGAGATACTCCAAGGAGGAGATGCCCTGGTTAATAGAGAGAAACAGAGGAGGGCTGTCCTTTCAATGTATGTAGTGTGAGAGGGTGAGTGAGGCCTGGACTGGGAAGGAGACTTGGTTACACTGACAGGGATCAGCTTCGGTGTTTTACAGGTTTTGGGGTAGTAATTGACTTTTTTTTTAAGCAGAGGAATGAAATAACTACATTTCAATTAAGCACCAAATCTGCTTCTCTCCTTTTTCTCAAGTAGTCATTAAACAGTGCTCATATTCAAAGTCAAGTACCATAGACCACTCAGTAATGTGACTTTGATAATTAACAGTTATGCCTTGCCGAATACCTGTTATCCATCCACCTTTAGAACTGTTCTCTGCTCTGAGCCTTGCTGTATGTTAGGGCCACACCTCCTTTTCCCACAGAAGGAAATTGACCATTGCGTGGGAGTCACGTGAGTGTGGGCTTCTGTATGCTGAAAGGAGTAGAGTTGGACTAATGACTAGAAGTCAGATCTGCAGTGTTCTGTTAACTGTGTACTGAACCCGGCACCATGTCAAGTGGGAATTCCATCCAGAAGCATGCATTCTCATTACAGTCCCCAAATCAGACTAATGAAAAATCAGTTTGGGAGACTGAAGAGGCTATTGCCTGGTTGCTTGGCACAGAATTTATTTAAATGATTCACCAAATTCTGCTTATAACTTTGAAAATACATTGTTATTTTAATAGCTCACAGCTCAGAAATAAAGCTGCATGTGGGAAAGGCAAGCATTTTTATATGTTCTCAAGTGATAGTATAGCTAAGTAATTTTATAACTGGGAGGTAAAGCTCAAAGGTAAAAACAAAGGTTTTTTTTTTTTAAACCAAAGCCTATATAAATCAGTATTTGAAAAGCAGTCACCAGTGTATCATGTCAATTAAGGAAATTAGGGAGACACTTCACTCAAAATGAGAACTTCAGTTTCTGGGGAATCAGGGTTCTGATGAAGTGGACACAAACTGTATCCCATCTTTACCCACATGTGGGTGTAGACGAGCCCAAGGAATTTGACCACCTTAACTGAAAAATTCATCCCCAACTGTGTGCTCTACAGATGAGGATAAATGGACTAGTGTCTTCATATGTGAAGGACATTGCATTCGAGGGCCACCACCTTCACCAGTACAAGCAAGCCAGACATTACTGTGTTTAATAGCCGTAAGCTCATGAAGCCCATGTCTTACAGAACAAACACATAAACACCTTAATATGATAAGTTGTAATCTTTTATTGGATTTTAAAATGTGTGTATGTGATTTGCACATAAGAGAGCTCACTGTACACAGAGCCGTATGTGTAATACTCTCTAAGTTTACCTTCACATTTAATCATAAACTGGTCCCCAAAATACACATTTGCTAGGTTTTTGTATTCTCAAGTTACAGTGGCTGTATTTGAAACATAAATTTGTGATCGTGTCATGGCTCTTTAAACCCTTCAAGAATTTCCCATTGCTCTTAGATCAGGAGCAAAAATCCTTCTCAAGATAGACAATTCTCTGCGTGACCTGAGTCCTCTTTTCCTGTTAGCCTTCTCTAGAATCATTCCTCATTCCTAGGAATGTGCCAGCTTGTTCCTGCCTCAAGTCCCTTTGCCTAGAAATACTCACCCTCCCCCAGCTTTTGCTAAGTTAGACCTACACATTTTCATATCTCATTTATTTACAGTGTCTATGTTGTTATCATAAATGCAATCCCATTTTCAGTTGTATATTTGTGATTCTTTAATGTCCACTCCCACCACCAGAATGAAACTTTATAAAAGCTGAGATCATGTCTGTTTTTGTCCCCGTTGTAACTCTGTCATGTAACTCAGCGCCTGGCATATGGTGGCCACTCAGTCCATGTTTGCTAAATGAATGACTGAGTCAGTTTCCCAGTCCAAATTAATACATAGTTAATTGCAGAGGAGACTAGTCAGTTAACCTTTTTGTTCCTGCCTCTCTGTACACACTTAAAAGTATTTTCATTAATAAAAGTTTGTTCCAAGGTGGCAACATTCTTAGATTTGACTTGGTGACCCAATTGGGAACCTTTCTTCAATGATGGCTCTTGGAGCCCATAAAATTGACCCACAGTCCCTCGAACTTGACCTTCCAGTATAACTTGCCACAAGAACTCCTGTTTTACCAGTGTTTATCCTGAACCTACAGCATTTTCTCATCCGTTCCCTCAACTTCACGTTAGCCTTTTGTTGGCTGCTTTGAAGTATCAAATACAGCTCCTGCCAGAGACTTCTCTCTGCTTGTGAGGCTTGTGCTTCCAAGACCAGACAAAACAATAACGTTATAGCAGTTGCTTTTCATGACTGGGAGGCAAGATTCAACATGTGTCTCTGTCCTGGCCTAGTTACTTTTCCTCCTTCTCTCCCTTCTTTTACTGTCTGTGCTGTCCTCCGTAGCCTAGAGGTATGGGATCTAGTTGTTGGTTAGAGAGACCAGAACAATGAAACAGGGCTCTAACCAGCACCTCCCCTTCTCTGTCTGGCTGCAAGTTGCTTAAGTACTAAATTCAAAACATGAAAGAAAAGACAGTTATAAATATTAGCACGTCCTTTCTAGCACTTAAAGTCACTGGCCTGGCTGTCTCCCTTCCTCTCCAGAAAGCTTTAGCTGGTAGATAGAGCAGTCTCTAGATTGAGGCTGAAGGCAGCATGAAATATTAAGGTAATATTCACTGCAAGTACTGTTCAGCACAGGATAAACATGGTATACATTCTGGGACTGTCAGTTTTACAATGCACAAACCATTTTAAATTTTTTATAACAAAACGAACATACGGAGTTAGAATCAAAACGAGCATAATTTTTTTTGAAGAAAATAAGATGCTTTTGTACTTCATCCCCAATGGCCATGTCATCCTGCATAAGGTATTGGCCTGGGAACAGAGGGCAGTACTCTTTAAAGATGAATGCATGTTTACAGAGTCAGGACACTCATCAGTTCATCGTATAAATCCCTCTTTCCTCTTATTCTCCTCCTCCTGTCAGTCTTGCTTTCACTTCCTCACCTCTGTCCTCATACAAGTATCAAGAAAAGGGTGAAGGGAATTAGAAATGGTTTACTATATTATATAACTGGTCAGAACCCATGTCATGTTAGTTTTGAGTGTCTGCATGCAATCCTTGTAACTTTGAGTTGGAAGAGACATTTCTCACTGAAGAGAGCTCTCTGGAAGAGAGGTTATGCAACCTCCCCTTGAGCCCTTCCAGGGACAAAAGCTCACTCCTGGGTGAGGAGCTGTTCCATTTGGAATAGTTCTAATTGCTGGGACTCTTTATTTGTTAAGCTGGGCTCTGCCTTTCTGTAGTTTCTGCCTATTGTCCTAGGTCTGTGCACCGGGGAGAACAACTTCAGTCTATTTTCCGCATCGTAACATAATACTGACAAGTCTTAACCTGTAAGGTCTTCTTAAAGCTTTCTCTTCTCCTGGCTCAAGTTCCAGTTCCCATTTTCTATACGATGTGGGGTCTAGACCAGTGTGGTCCAGTAGAGCTTTCTGCGATAATGGAAATGTGTGCAGTCTACTGAGGTAGCCGCTGGACACATGGGGATTGAACACGTGAAAGGTGGCTGGTGTGATGGAGGAATTAAATTTTAAATTTCATTTAAATTTAAAGAGCCACATGTGGCCGGTGGCTATTATGCTGGGCAGTGCAGGTCTAGACTCTGAAAGTCCTCCTGTCACACTCGTTCTTTAGCATGACACCAAACTCCAGTGCCCAGAGCAAGATATTGAGATGGGGTCTAATGCAGAACATGGTGGACTGTGTCTCTTGACCAGAATATGGGATGTTAATGAAGCATAACATTATGTTAGCTTTTTAAGGACCATGTTGTATTATTGGCACATACCAAGTTGCGGTCAGCCGAGATCCCCAAGTCTATTGTCATTCTCGCACGAATTGCTTCCAAATAGTCCTTTTTAAATGATTGATTAAAAATTCAAAACACTGCCTTTCCCCAGCTTAATTTCTCTAGTTACTTCTAGACCATCATTTTAGTATATTGAGAGGTTTGGGATCATATCTAATGGATGAGTTGCACTTGATTATTCACATCTCTGTTCATATTCATACAAACGTTGATAGCACAAGGCCACAGGCAGCCTCAGTAGCAGACCACTTAGCATCTTCCCTAAAGGTCCATGCCAGTCTCTGAATAAAGACTAGGGATGCAAACTCACTTGTCTGTGTGATCATCACCACCGCATATTCTGTGTCTTATTCACAAGGACAAGTTAAGTACTTGGTGAGATCAAGACATTCTGTGTTTGTGATGTTCCTAGCCCATTGGTCTGTGGACCATATCAGAAAAATAAAATGACATTAATTTAGCCTGATGTGTTCATACAGGATTAATCCCCTGTATGAGAACTGTTTATTAATTTGAGGTTCAGAATAATGATGCCATGTTTTCTGGTTCATAGTGTCATCTTAAGGTAAAATTTACATAGGCTAATTTTTTGTTAGACTAAGTTGAATGATGTTTCAATTTAAAAAATTACAATAACTTGTGAGGGAAGGTTTTTAGAGAAAAACTGGTCTTATTCACTGATCAGATTCCCATTAAAGACGTCCTATAAGGCATGGTGGACTGAGCACATTTGTTTCACTCTGCTCCATCCTAGAACCTCCTTAAAATGAAAATAAAGGACTAAGGTGCACACAGACAGGAACAAAGAGAAAACAGGAGAGGAGACAGTTCAAATGAAAGATTTCATTAAAATCTTTCAGTCCTGCACACAAGTTGTAAATGATTTAGAGAGAGTGGAGTGAATCCCAAAAGAAGCAAACACTTTTTTGCTGCAGAAGCTCAGGATGCTTCAGGAATTCAAAGTCGGTAAAGGTAGGGATGCAGAGTAGGACTGAAAATGGGGGATTGGTGAAAACTCTTTTATAAGAAGCAGACCTCCAGGTTCCCCCTCCAAAACTGAAGGCCCAGTGACCAACCCTCCCTTGATGGAGGCAGAAAACTAGAAGTCTACTCTCTAGAGAGTTGAAACGAAGTCTCTGGAATTTGGGGCACAGGCCCAGCTGGGCAAGGGGTGAGGATTGAGGGCAGCATCTTCTGCAGTCAGGGAAATTAAGTCTGATCTGAATATGAGGATGACAGTCCTCCCCTCAGCTTATGTTCCTGTTCACCTTCCCAGACACGAGCAGTCAAGCTTATCCCCACCAGCCTGGAGGTTGGAGGATCTGAGCGATTAGACAGATGCATGTGGATCCATCATGAAACAGACCACCTGTGGTGAGACTCACCAGTCAGCAAGTCCTTACCTCACAGCCCTCAGCAAGCTTTCCGGGGCCGCTTTTTACTAAATATGAGTGGATAGCCAGTGATCACTGTCTCTTGAAAGGGTTTGTAAGAATAAAGTCAGAGTCCGAAATACATAGGAAGAGGGAACCAGAGACAATGGAAGGAGAAGGGAACTTCAAAACAACTTAATATCTCCAGAGAGAAGAGAGATGTTATATCCACAAAATAAGAAAAGAGTAGTAAATAATAATAAAAGGAATATTTCAGAAAATAAGAAAGGGACCCTTAAAAGTTAAAAGTATAATAACAGGGACTTCCCTGGTGGCGCAGTGGTTAAGAATCTGCCTGATGGTGCAAGGGACAGGAGTTCAAGCCCTGGTCCGGGAAGATCCCACGTGCCGCGGAGCAACTAAGCCCGTGCACTACAACTACTGAGCCCGCACGCCTAGAGCCCATGCATCACAACAAGAGAAGCGACTGCAATGAGAAGCCCGTGCACCACAACGAAGAGTAGCCCAGCCCCCGCTCGCTGCAACTAGAGAATAGCCCGCGCGCAGCAACGAAGACCCAACACAGACGAAACAACCATAACAAAAAAATATATATATATATTTATATAACAGACACTTTAGAAAGGTAATGGAAGTGTTGGAAGACAGTTGAAAAGCTCTCAGAAAGAACCAAAAGATAAAAAGATGGAAAACTGGAGAGGAAAAAATAAGAAAATTAGAGGATCAACTTGGAAATCTATTGGAATTCCATGAAGAGACATCTGTGGAACTAGAAAAGAGGAAATTATCAAAGAGGCAAAAAAATTTCCCAGAGCCACGGAACACACATCTCTAGGTTGAAAGACCCTACTGAGTGCCAGCAAATGGAAAAAATAAAAAACCTACAGTGGAGGGACATTACTGTGCTCTTTTAGAACATCAGGGTTAAAGAGAAGCTCTGAGAGGAGGAAAGATCAAATACAAAGCAGGTCACCTGTAAGGATAAATAGTGGTTCTCCCCTCCCCAGTGTGAGCCTCACAGCATCAGCAGCATCTGGGAACTTGGTAGAAATGCAGATTCTCAGGTCACACCCAGGCCTACTGAAATGGAAACCCCGAGTGTGGGGCTCAACAATCTGTGCTCCAAGAAGCCCCCCACTCCCAGTTCTGGTGCCTGTTGCAATTTAAGAAACACTGGAGTTGAGAAGCAGAATGGCCTCTGGCTTCTCAAACTTACATCCTTGAGTGTTGTGATAGGGTAAAACAGTCTTCAAAACCCAAAGGAACATGGTTTCTAATCTCAGCTCGGTACACGCCCAACTGTCAATCCCGTAAAGACATTTCCAAGTATGAAAAAAAAAAAAGTACCTCTACAGATGGTTTCTTAGAAAGCTCATGGAGGATATGCCCCAGGAAAATGAGGTAGTAAACCAAGGAAGACTGGGCAGCCAGGAATTGGGACTCCCCTAGGAAAGAAATCCCCCAAAAGTGAGGCCAGGATCTGTAAGAGGCTGCAGTTTTATATGATGATTATGTGAAGCCTCTGTAGCAAATCTGGTCATTTGCTGAATTGTCATCCAAATCCACAACTCCTTAGAGCTGGAAGAGGACATTTCCTTCCATTTCCTCCCATTGACAGTGAGAAAATCAAGGTTTACAAAGTATGGTAGATCAAGACATACAACTGGGAACAGAATCAAAATCTACTTGCTGGGGAGCTGTGGTATGAACTGCTGCTTCAAAGAGATCCTACTTGTGACAGGTTGATTGATGTAGGGAATCCCACTTTTATGTTTACTTTTTCTGGCTGGCAGCTGTGGTGGTCATACCGCTTTTTGATGGATGTATGCATCTTGAACCACAGTTGAGGTACATCCTTATGGGCCAATCTAAAGCTTGATCTAGAATTTCAAGACTAACTAAGACTATTTGGTCACTTCAGCATCTTGAATCCATTCACTTAATCCTGAGTTTTGGGAACCAAATATGAATCAGAGATTTTCTTCAATCACAAGTAAATCACAAACTTATGGGGAGACTCAAACTCACAGCTTAACCATAGCAGTGGTTTGACCTGTGAAAATGGCTGTGGAAGACCCTGCCTCAAAAGAGAGGTAGGGAAAATTTTTTTAATTTTACTAAATAAAAGTAGAGTTAATTTTTAACTGTATATACTTCAGTTATTTCAGATTAAAATAATGGTTGAGTAAGTGTCTTGTTTAGGATCCTGTTGTCTTCTAGGACCTACCCTTAAATTTCTGTTTACATAAAAGGACTAAATAGAATTTATATTTGGGGATCAAAAAAGGTTTTTTATGTGGTGTAAATGAGTTTCCAACTTATAGTTCTTCTTTCAAGCTTACATGTATTATAATTGGCACATAACTAGGGCCCTGATTATTGAAGGATCTCTGTATTTTAAAACATTGTGGGCAACTTTATCATGTTCACAATCCAAAAGATAATTATATTTTATGTTGACCTGACTTTTAGCAGAAAGAACGGATTCTTTGCTCCTACGGTGGCTCCTTTGCTACTTAATATCTCTGCTTCTTCATCAAGAATCTTTCTCCTTGCAAAAGCTTCCTCAGTTGGCTTTATCCTTAGATGCCACAGGACCAGTGGACCAGTCTAAACATGTGTTCTTTTAATGAAACTTCTTAATTATCTTTTTAGAAAAAAAAAAAAAAGATGAGCAGAGACAGTTTATTTTTATCTGCATGGAAGAGGTTCTTTGCTTGCTAAGTCTCTGTGCTAAAAGAAGCCTAATATTATAGGGTGTTAGTTATTCCAGCCAAGGTAGTTTTCAAGGAAGCTTTTTTTTGGTGGGGAGGGGGGATAGGGAGGGTAGAGGAGTTATTGTTGGAAATATAAGTGATCTTTAATATGTTTGCAAAATGTCGTGTTTTCTTTAACAGCTTGTAATACCTTTATAAATGGTGTTAAACCAGTTGCTTACAAGTTACATATAGCAATCAGTATTTCCTTGGGGCCAGGCCAACTGTCCCAGTCAGTATGGTTAACGTGCTTGCTCTATGGTTGTGTGCAGTGACCACGGATTCAGCCATTTTTTGGCTGCAGTAACTGAATTGGATTTCAGGGATGTGGTCAGGGTAATGCATTCTAAGAAAGGGGGGCATTGCAACATGTTAAAAAAATGGTTTCAGATTAAATTTCACTGCACATACCCTCTCTAAAAGGAAAATGCCACACATGCATACCTTCTCTAAATAGCCAAGTTTGCACGTCTTTACACATCAAGCTGCAAAGCCTTCAGCTGCCTTTATGTTGTGCAGTAGGTAGGAGACACCTGAAACTATTGACAGATATTTCTTATGCACCAAGAAGCTACACTTTAATTGGTTTCAGGAATTCCAGTGTGAAAAAACCTGATATTCTGGTTCCTCACAAAGAATATTCCACTCTGGGACTCTCTTCTCTGACTCCAGAAATAAACTCATACCATTTATATCCACTTAGGTGTGCATAAAGTTCCTTTGAGACGCTCATGCTTTCTGGAGATCACCGTGAGTCAAAAAGAACCAATCATCATCGTACCAAGTGGTCAATAACCTCATAGATTATATTTTACTGTTATTAATCTAGTCCGGGTTTACATTAATTGCAGGTGTTCCGAGTATCAGAACAAATGCACACATTTCTTATATATAAGAATAACACATTTGTCCATGTTCCTAGTGATTACAGACATGAAAATGCCAGAACTGGGCTCTTCTGGTCAGTCGCATCTCACACCTGAGCAAAAGGGGACCCCCTGCTTTAGGGGGCCTCTCGTACAAGCAGACAGAACACAGGGGTAGTGAGTAGTGTGGATGGGAACTCCAGTAGTGCTGAACTGGGTCCCAGTGTCCAGAGGCTGCAGAGCTGGAAACCTGAGCCTGTATGTCAGGGGAGGGGGAAAGCACGGCCTGTGCCCTGGAAACCAGAGGAAGAACGGTGCTTCGCCCCCAAAACGGGTGTCCAGGCAGACGGTCGCCATTGCCCCTCCATCCCTCCTCTGTCCTCTGTACTTCCTCTTGCCTGTCCCCCACCCAGTCTTTCAACCCACTGCTGCCAGAGAAGTCTTTTCAAAATGCACATCGAATATTGTCACCCCGCCGTTCGAAATCCTCTGTCCTCCTCCCTCTACTTGATCTTGAGACAAAGGCCAAATGCCTAACATGGTTTACAGGGTCCCACTTGACCTACTCTCTTCTCCTCCCAGCACCTCACTCGTCAACTTCCTCTTTCTCCCGTTCCCACTCATTTCCTCAAGGGAAAGAAGCCTTGCCTTGGTCTCACTTGCTTCTGCCTGGAACTCTAGACTCCTCCTTGCCACGGGAAGTTTTGCTGACGCCCACACCCCTCCCATCACTTTTTAGGAGACTGTCCTTTTTCTTCCACTTATCCCTCTGGTGTCCACTCCCTTTTGCCTGCCTGTTCTCCCCCACTAGAATTTCAGTGCTGTGAGGTTAGGGACCATATCCGTCTTGTTCGTTGTCAGATCTTCAGGACTCTCAGAGCAAATATCATCATGTAAATATCATAAGTCGGGTTTGCTTCTGCTTAAAGGTATTTGGCAAAGGCTGAAAGGTGAAATTAGCAACGAAGTGAAACCATGATTGTTGGGCCTGAGAAGCCGAGGCTGACATACCTGGGCCTCCTGTTATTTCCATGGCCTCTGAGAACCCTGAGGGAACCATCTGCATTCCAGCTGACCACGCCCCCAAGTCTGTGTTTGTCTATAAGGGACTGGTTATACTTGACCTCAGCAGTGATTTGACCATGGAACGCCTTGTACTATCAACAAACATAGATGACCAAAATATTCGTGGTTGTTAAGATGGATTTGCACAAGGCTGAAACGCCTTCCTATGGTCAGGGTACAGATTTTTGAACAATGGAAAGATGACATTTCCACATTAACTTAAGTAATGGAAAAAGATAGTTTGTTTTGTTTTGTTTTTTGTTGAAGCATTGCACATTTCCTGCCAAAACTATTAATCAACTGCAGTGCTTTAATATGTTCATCAATTTTGGCATTTATCCATATTTGGAGAAAAATTGAAGCTGGAGTTGAATTGAATCTTTGGCTCCTAGAAATGGTTACTTGTGACCCACTCTATTATGAAGTATGTTTATTTTGAGGGTTTTAGGTGATTAAAAAGATTTTTGAATCTAGTTTTTTAAGGTAGTTGTCTTTTTTTAAAACCCTTCTTGTTTGACATAAAGCAAGTTTTTTTTTCTTTTATTTTAAACTCGTACCTATTAGGTGGTTATTTGCCAGTTAGTCTGAGAGCTAATATGAAACTGGTATTTGGATTTAATTCAGTTCCATTAGAACAGAGTTAAAATTTTGTGATACAGGGACCATTATCCTGGCAGTTGTAAGGGATTTTTGTGCTAGGAAGCAGTGCTGACAAAGACGCACTGTACAGGCTCCGTTTATAACTGAGCACTTTCACACTGCAATTTAGGAGGTGTGCAGCTCAGGAAATGGCTGGCTTTGGCTGGAGCATACTTGAACTGCAAGGAAAATTTTATTCGTCACTCAAGTAATTGGCAGTTTTAATACCTTGTTCATAATTACCTTATAAACAAACGAATACACAAACCAAAGATTGTATGGCCTGTTATCTAACTTGTAGCCTTATTTGAGCAACGTGATAGACACCTGTGGGTCTCCCTCTCCCTCCCACCAGAAACCAGTTTGCTCCATTTATTGCGAAAACCTATGGCTGTTTCTTCTTGTTGTTAAATGTAAGCGTAGCTGTACTAGCTAGCCCCAGACAACCTGGGGACCAAAACCAGATGCAGAATTTGATGGGCGGCAGTGGCTGCGGACCGGAGGGAGAGGGAAGGAGATGAGGGAGGGTGTTTCAGGGTTACTCTGCTGTTTGGGGGGGGGGGGCTTCCTGGTAATGCAAACATTTGGGTTGTGTTTTTAAGAGAACATTTTTGTCCCCTAAAGTGTGGTTTCCTTTAACCCACACACCCTGACCCTGAGGCCCTGTGGCTTGTCTCTTGGACTGAATCCATCTCCAGGATGTAGAAATTGACTAATTGTCTCACTTGCATTACCCTGTACCTCACAGCTAGATCAAGGGGTTTACACACTGAGGAATCCAGATGTGGGAAATGGTCAGAATCAGAGGTCATGGCTGACTTGACTCTAAACAGAATCTGTAAGACTTCATGGGAATCTGAGGGGCTTGATAGTTGTGACTTGTACATGGGACTGCTAACCGCGCCCCCCCCCCCCTTTTTTTAACCTTACTGTTATCACAGAGTTCAGCTGTTAGGGTATACATCACCCCTGCCTGTTACCTTGTATAGGATTACTTTAAAAATGGGGTTAGATTTTTGGATGACTTGGGTCAAAAAAGACGACTCCCCGACAGTCCTTAGAAGTAACACAGGGAAGATTTTTCACAATATTTTGAGAAGTTTTGTTAGTTCATTGTTATTTAAATAGATTTAAAATGTACAACCTGGTTTCTCCACTTACTGGGGAAAGCAGCACCTGGCATTTGCACACATTCAGGAAGCTGGTCTTCTACTCTGTTGGCTGCCAAACACATGCAAACTCTTGGTGACCCTCTTTTTCTCCTGAGGTGCAAGCACAGACTGGGGGGACCCCAGTTTCCAGGGCATCCTTAGTGTTGGCATGATGAGGGCTCAGTGAGCTGGTGTGGATTCCCACAGCAGTTTGGAACCAGTAGCTCAGCATTTTTGCAAGAGTGGGAAGTTGCGAGACTTTCTGGAGGTGCATCTTCACCTCCAGAAAGTAAGAACTTAATTGCCAAAATTAAGTTGTTTGAATGTTGGAAACTGTGTTCTATGAAACAGCCTTCAGGGATTGCTTTGGGACCAATAGGGACTTACTCTGTGAGGTGGCCTGGGGGGAGTACTTGGACTTGTTAGGTTAAAAGCTCTAGTTTCCTAATTTCAACAGCAGAGAAATGTTATTATGATTAAATGGCATAATAAATGAAAAATGCGTAGCATAGGGCTTGGCATCCAATGCCGTCAGCGTTATTAGATTCCATATACATTCCAAGACGGGGATAGATATATAGCCCTGCTTTAAAGGAGCTCACAGTATGGCAGAAAAGACCAACAACGTAAAAAGTGCTGTGTCACACACAGCAGAGGATCTTGTGAAAACACGTAAGAGGTGCTCCTAACTCAGGAACCTTCTGTGACGGTGAGAGGCCTGAGAGTTACAATAATGCAGAAGAACTTAATGAACTCAAAACGCTATGCTAATGCAGTTATTGGTAAGAAAGATACACATATGAAATGTCTTTCTAAGTTTTCCCCTTAAGTGAGGGTTTACCTAAAAATGGCAGCACGTGACTTATATGATATACAGAGTTCTACTTAGAGCCCGCCATTGTTTCATTGTTCCTTGAGCTGTAAAGCGAAGACCCTGGACTCTGCCATCATCCCAGCCCTTCTCCCTTGACATGTCGTTTTTCCCCTGCCTAATGTCTAAAAAGTCCAAGCTACCTGGTCTAATATGACAGTTAAGATGGCTTGCGCATCATTTTGGTTCCTGTTTTCTAGCAAGATTGTTGTTGAATGCTGAATCTCCCCCTTGGAAACTGTTGTATTGATGACCTTCTAAAAGCTTTGCCTTGGCCTCTTTTTGTTTTGTTTTGTTTATCTTTTCTCCTTTGTGGTCTAGTCCTCACCAGTAGAGCTTTCCACGATAGTGCGGATGTTCTGTATGTGTACTGGCCCATTTGACAGATACCAGGCACCTATTCAGGATCTGACATGTGGCTACTATGACTAAGGAACGGAACTTTAACGTTTAATTTTAATTTAAATGTAAAGAGCCACATGTGACTACAATGTTGGACATCATGGTCTGGTGTTTAAGATAGTTAATGTCAAACTTTTAAAAAATCTAATTGCTCCCAGAGATTATTTAGACTGGTGTGCTCTTATTTTTATAATAGTCAAAGCCTTGGAGCATATCCACTGGTTTTGAAGACGATGGCAATGCATTGAAACTTACTATTTCCAAAGAAAAAGAGATTTCTCTAGGATGGCCTTTAAAAAGCCCAATCTGATGAGTATCTTAAGTTCATTGGCACCCGTAGTGTGTGTGCTTTCCAAGGGAAAAATTAGAAATGAATTAGGACTCAAGAAGAAAGAATAGGGAACTAACACACCAGTGCCTGGAATATGCCAACTTGGTGCTAGTCATTTCATATCCCATTTCATGAAATGATAAGGAAGAAAGACTGTTAACAAAATAAGAGAAAGAAAAATCAGTTTAAGTGCATCGCATTTAGATAACCACAGCTGTTAAACGCACCCAGATTTATATCGGAAAGCTTTTCATAATTCTAAAATTATGATTTACTATCTAATGCAACATTAAAGTGACTGAAGGGTTGCTGTTTAACTTTTTAACGTGCTGTGTAGAACAATCAGTTTTCCAAATTTCTAAAGAATGAGTTAGAAATAGAACATATTTTTCACCTTTCAGATTGTTGTACCATTAACCCTGTTATCTGTGCTATTCTTTAAATCCAGAGCTGGAAACAAGATTGTGGAAATATTACCTGAACATCTGAGACGGTTTCAGTCCCTCGAAACTTTGGACCTGAGTGGCAATAATATTTCAGAGCTTAAAACTGCACTTCCACCCCTACAACTCAAATATCTGTAAGTCAAGTTGTTTTTAACAGTTTTCACCCGTGATGAAAATATTGTGCTATATTAAGAAAGGAAACAACTTTAACATAGGAACCAGAACGCTGACCATTTCTTACTGCTGATGGATCAAAAATGTCACTTTCTTACTGACTGGTAATTTTCTGTAAGCCCGGATAACCACAGTCTTCATTTTATTCTTACACGACTGGATTACAAAAATGGAGACATCCTTTGACTGTTATAGAAAAACCAAGTGATTCTGTAAAAAAATAATCAAAATTAAACCCCCCGTGTATTTCATTAATAAATGAATTTCACAAAAATTGGGTAATGTTTGTTATCTTCAAATATTTTAGTCACTTTTTCCCCCAGAGATATGTGTGAATCATAGTCGATATTGGCCTGCAAGGGCGTAAAGAGTTAATTATTTTAAGTGTCCATTGTTACAAGTGATGGGTAGGTTCTCTGGAGAGTCTTTCATATACAGAGAATACATGCACTTTAACTTCCCAAAGAACCAGAAAGAGAAGCTCATCTTCAGACTTTCAACAGGTATATCAACAGCAACCGAGTGACATCCATGGAACCTGGGTATTTTGACAGTCTGGCCAACACACTCCTGGTGCTGAAGCTGAACAGGAACCGAATCTCAGCTCTCCCACCCAAGATGTTTAGACTGCCTCAACTGCAACACCTGTAAGTAAAATGTCCTCTTAGATTCTGTTTCCTCACCTCCTCTAAACCCTTGGCACCTCCCCCCTAAAATCCACAATGTGGCAGAAGGAGTTTAGAAGCAAGGATGTAGCCACCTTTCCTCTGAGAGCTGGAGTTGTAGAACCACTGAATCAGAAAGAGCCTTAAAAGTCACCCGGGGGCTTCCCTGGTGGCGCAGTGGTTGAGAGTCTGCCTGCCGATGCAGGGGATGCGGGTTCGTGCCCCAGTCTGGGAAGATCCCACGTGCCGCGGAGCGGCTGGGCCCGTGAGCCATGGCCACTGGGCCTGCGCGTCCGGAGCCTGTGCTCCGCAGTGGGAGAGGCCACAACAGTGAGAGGCCCGCGTACCGGGAAAAAAAAAAAAAGTCACCCGGTACAGGCTTCTGCCTGACAAGGCAAGTTGGATTGTTCCTGAAAGAGTGAGCAGTGTAATCATTGAACAACCTCCATACAAAGCCATCATGATGGCACTGAAGACATCATGGTGACTCTCCACAGCTGTGGATCGTGAGAACAGTACCAATGACTGCAGGGCCCCTCATAGCTTAAGGAGCTGTAAAGCGCTGTCTCCTTAATAACGGTGGAATAATCTGTGAACAGGCTCCTGCAGTATAGTGGTTTTCAGCCTTGGCTGAACATTACAGATACTTGGGGAGCTTTTAAAAATCCCAGTGCCCAGGCCACACCCTAGACCAATTACATTAGAACCTCTGGGGTAAGATCCAGGCTTCAGTAATTTTTTAAAACTCCCCAGGTGATTCCAGGGTGCAACCAAGGTTGAGAATGACTGCCTGAAAGAGGAAGCATTAAACACAGTACAAATTGTGACAGAGAGGAGTCAACTTTTGTAAGCAGTTGGACAGGATAAACTTGACGGCCCTGCTTCTGAATAGACCTCGTGTTTTAATGTAATATTCAGTACTCCCATTCTGGATACTTTAAAGACCAACATTAATGTGTTTACTTCCATACTGAATGGACAACAGCTTAGAAATTGAAGTGCAATCTGGTGTCAGAATTTGATGATCCCAAAAATACATCACATGTTTCGGAAGGAAACTTACTCACTGCTAGTAAATCAAAATTCTTCTCAATAAAAATGCTTAGAGATTTAAAGCATTCTATGTAATTTAACACAGGCTGGTTTAACTATATTGCAGTAATGTCACATTTTATTACTGCTTCCAGAGTTTGTCATATAAGCTAACTGTCTCACTGTAACATCCAATGTAGTGAACTGAACCGAAACAAGATCAAAAACGTCGATGGGCTCACGTTCCAAGGGCTTGGTGCTCTGAAGTCTCTGAAAATGCAAAGAAACGGAGTGACAAAACTTATGGATGGGGCTTTCTGGGGGCTGAGCAACATGGAAATCTTGTAAGTGCGGGTGATCAATTCCTACTCAGGTGGTGTGATCTTGGAATGCTCAGTGAGCATTCAGCAGCTTTTATTTGAAATCCTATGTTAAAATCTCATCGTTTACCATCTTATAATTTAATATTAAGTTTTGTTGCACGTGACTGAGAATTTAATAAGCATAGTCTTTTCTGCTGATGTCTTTGTGTAACAAAAGCTACACATCTCATAACAATAGGAATATGTAATAGGTGGTAATATGTCCCCTTTGAAGAGTCTAGATAATGAACTTGGGATCCTGCTTTTGACTCTTATTGTAAATGTAGGCAGCTGGACCATAACAACCTAACAGAGATTACCAAAGGCTGGCTTTACGGCCTGCTGATGCTGCAGGAACTTCATCTCAGCCAAAATGCCATCACCAGGATCAGCCCTGATGCCTGGGAGTTCTGCCAGAAACTCAGTGAGCTGTGAGTTGCCTTTTATTCTCCTCAGGTTTGAGAGCAGGAGTCATGCCAGAGCATGAGCTTCTTACCACTGATCTGTGAGATTTTCATAACACAGTTTCCAAGGTGACAGCTTTTTGCACAGGCAACCTAGTCATAGTTTTGTGATAAGTTGAAGCCAGCTCTGCCGTTTCAGTTCTGTGGCGCATGGGCTAAAGCCATGGTGGTGATTCTCAAATAAAGAGAATTTTTTTTTAATTACTGGGATTAGAAATAATGTTTACCTGAGTATGATTAAGAAGGCAGAGTTTTAAAATAAGGGTAACTGGTGCAATATATATGACCTGTTTCTGTTCTTTTTTTTAAACAGATCATTGCGTTGAACTGGAAAATAAAAGCTATCGTTTGTTTTTTCGTTCCTTTTTCCTTTACAGGGACTTAACTTTCAATCACTTATCAAGGTTGGATGATTCAAGCTTCCTGGGCCTAAGCTTGCTAAATACACTGCACATTGGGAATAACAAAGTCAGCTACATTGCTGATTGTGCCTTCCGGGGGCTTTCCAGTTTAAAGACTTTGTAAGTTACACATTTTGCTGTTCCTCCATGAACCTAATTGGTTCCTAAATGTGCCCACTTTTCTCCAAGCAGATTTCCTTTGTTATGAAGGAAATGTGTACAGCCTCAGAAGTAGTGTCTTAATCTTTCCCAGATCAGTTTGATTAAGATCGGTCCATTTCATCCATGTGTGCTTCTTAAAGGGATTAAAAAGGACAGTGATCAGATTGGTTTGGTGATTACAGTCAGCCTTCTCAGGATCTCCAGGAAGTTGGTAACCGCTCAAGAGGAAAACAATTTCAAATCCACTAATTTTTCTTCGTAAAAATGCAGATTAAAAATTACCCAGAGCAGAAAAGATACACAAAGTGCAGCAAAGGAAGACGCCTGTTTATCAGACCAGTTACATCCAGACTTGATCTCTGTCCCAAGAGGAAGAAGAGGGAGCTGGATTAAATGGCCTTTGAAAAATCTTTCAAATGTGAATTTTAACGTTGTGCAACGGGCTTTTGATTTTCGCACTGTCAGAAAGTTTTGCTGTGTTCACTGTTTGAAGCGTTACATGACTGAAAGACATGCCGCGTGCTCTGGCGAGCTGCTCCTTGTGTGGTTGGAGCAGAGGTTTTAAAGTTTAATGTATTTTTCAGACTATTCAGGTCTTTCAGAATTTAGTCATCTTGATAGAGGAGTTAATAGGGCCGGAATCAACTCTCCTCATCTCGGACAAAAGTATAAAATGCTGCTGAGGGAGGAGGGCAGGAGGTAAGATCTATGTTAGGGAGAGAAACAGTTTTCTATTGTTTTGAAAGGGGCAGAGAGAGATGATATGGGCAGTTATGAGGAATTATTCCAAATCACATGCCACCTGGGGGGGGGAAATCTTCGCTTTCTAAGCATATGTCTAACAAGAATGCCTGTATCTTTTATTAAGTACCTGGTACCACTTTCCGTAACTCTCCCTTTTTTGAACCAGGGATCTGAAGAATAATGAAATTTCTTGGACCATTGAGGACATGAATGGTGCCTTCTCTGGGCTTGACAAACTGAGGCGGCTGTGAGTATGATTTGCCTCATAATTGGCGTTGCTTTCTGACCTAAACATTTTGGGATATTTTTGGCTACACCGCGCAGCTTTCGGGATCTTAGTTCCCCAACCAGGGATTGAACCCCGGGGCCACGCCGAGTCCTGACCACTGGACCGCCAGGGAACTCCCTAAACACTTTGTCTTAATTGCGCTCAGTTCCACACACAAGTTGACATCTTTAAAAAGTTTTAAAACAGGTGCTCAATCTGGTTGCTACCCTTTGTCATCTCCCCAAATGACTCCTGTTATACGAGATGTGTATTGATTAGATCTTCTTCCTTGGGTATAGTGGTTTTACTCAACACTTGGGTTAGTGCCGCTGACTTTAGTATTCAGATAAGAATTTTCGGTTGTTTTGAGTGCTTAGACCCTTGGGATTACTACTGTGTAAAGGTTAGTGCACTAAGTTCAGCATTTTGAAACGTGCAGTGTTGCCCTTCCCTCACAGGAATGTTTAAATGAAGCGATCCAGTGACCAATGATAACACTGCAGTGGGTTCCGAGCAATTCAGGATAAAAACATGTTTCTATTTAGCCACAAAATGGCCTTGAAGATGGCTAAGTTCTGTGTTTTAAGCAAGCAGTCTTCAAATTGACTTCCATTTAGTCCTAAACTTCTGTGGGTGATGAAGATATCCATGGGGTGGGTGGGTAAGGAGAAAGTCTCCAGTATTACCTGCTTTATTTATTAGTGTTCTGAGACATTTTACTTGGAATAAAGTTTCTGCCTCTTTGAAAAATCACTGCTTTGATTTAACCTTCAGAGTAACTTCTCGAATACGTATTTTTGCTGGGTTCTCTGTCGAATGCTTTGCAACCATACTGAACCATATGACTGAAATAGATGGCACGGATACATTTTTTTAAGGATATCTTGTTTAATTGAAGAAAATAGAATATTCACAAATGATTTAAAAAGCAATTCTTTTCAGGAGAGTTGCACTCCACAATGGCTTTTACTAACTGTTCCATTATAATTTTTTTTTTTTTAAGGATACTCCAGGGAAACCGGATTCGATCCATTACCAAAAAAGCCTTCACTGGTTTGGATGCATTAGAACATCTGTGAGTAGCAGGAATTTAGTTACCCTAAAGGCAATCTGAAATGGTTATCTACTTATATGTCATGAAAGGTAACACAAACTAGTACATAATTTTGTTGGTATCCTCTCAGTGCAATAAAATATACACATCTATCCTTTGTCCTTTGTCTACCTACCTACCTACTTGTCTGTCTGTATATCTATATGAAAGTATAAGTGTACAGGTGCATATTTCTTTTGCCTTTAAGGGCATTGCTATACATCACTTTGGGGTTTTCTCTTAGTTATTTCTCTCAAGCAGTGGTATATTTAATTTTTTTAAAAAACTACCATTTATCACACACCTAGTGCACATCAGGCATTATGCTAGGTACTTATTTATATTTTCTCATTTAATCCTTACAAGAAAACTATTTAATAGCTACTGTTATCTTAATTTTTAAGTTAAGATGCAGTGGCTCTGAGGGTTCATTGATTCCATCAGACAGTTAAGAAGGCAACATCTTAACGCTCAAAAAAGACAATCCCTCCAGTCCTGGAGAGTGACGGGAGAGTTTTAACACTACTTTGAGAATTTTGTTTATTGTTACTGTTGTTTAATTATAAAGCATACAACCTGTTTTTCCTCCTTTATTCTTTTTCTCACTCTCTTTTGCAACTAACCTGTAAGTTAGCAGCTGACAGAAGCAGGGCTCAAACCAGGGCAGCCCCTGCTCTCATAGCAGCTCTTGCCTTCACATCTTCTGCCCCCAGTAACTCCTGGCACACATTTCTGAAATGACACTTAGGCACTCGAATATTTTCAGGCACTAGGAGCACAGCCTTGATAGGAGTCAAAGCCTGCAGGAGCACAGAGCCAACCAGCTTCTGATAACCGTGGGTGCACATATATGTGTTCAGTGGGAGTCTGAAGCAGCAGAGTGTGTCCACCCTGACTATTAAGGAATGCTTATAGCCAAAAGTTGTATTATCTGTTAACCTGGACAAAAGTTATCATGTAAGATACACATTTGCTTGGTACCGTCACTGGTGCTGTGTGTTTAGCTGTTAGTCTGTGCACCACCATCTTGCCGTCTTCGCAATGACTCATTGGTTGCAGGGAGCTCTGGATCGCCAGCCACGCCGACAGTGTAGCAGGGCAGGTTGTAGGGGATAACTCTGCAAAGTGTCATCTGGAAAGGCGGGCCAGTATTGCTGGGCTCACTGAAACAAATTATTTTCAAAGGGAAGCTAGCCAAAAGGGTTTGTCATCTGACCCATTTCATTTCTGGGAAAGTGGAGTTAGTGGATCCGTGGGGCATTCGCCTCTGCTTCAGTTTCCTAAACCTTCGTGACTCTCTCAGCCTCTTTCTCTGCCCACGTTTGGGACCTCGATTCTGTCTTCTGTTGCCGCTTGTCTCATTCAAAATCCCTTTTCTCCACCCTCTTAAAGGAAAACAGAGTAGTAATCACTGTGGAGAGGACTTTAATCCAGAGCGCTCATAAGCACCAGTTAAAAATAAAGCCAGCCCAGAACATTCTCTCATTTTATAAATGTCCTGCCTGAAGTGTTTGTTGTTTTGTTTGTTTTAGTGAGAACCTCTTGTCTGAACACCTACCTGTCTCCCCACGAGTGAGTTGTGTGTGACAGAATAGGCTAGTGACTGAGAGCATAGGTTTGGAAATTGAAAATAATTGAGTTCAAATCTTACCTGCCCCTTTCACGCCAAGCCAAGGTAGTTATACCATCTGCTTTTGGGTCGATGTGAGGATTAAATGTAATAATATGTAAACGTAAATCACTTAACATGGTTGCATATCATAGAAGGTATTCTATACATGATGGTTTTTTAAAAGCATAATTACGAGGAATTTTATTTGTGCATTTAAAAGTTACTAATGGTTACTAATTTGAATAATAAGAAGTGTAATAAAATAACATGGCAGAACAGCTTAGGCCCTTAAGAGTCAAAAAACCTGTATGTGGTGATATGAAATCTCTCTCACCGTAACAGAACCTGCCTCTGATGCAGATATCCTTGTTCTTGAATCCAGGCTTCCTAATGAGTTCTAGTCACCCCCATTTGTGCATCTCAGCACAGAGAGTATTTTTGTGGCGAATGGCGTGGGCAGCGTGGGCCCACCCTGTGCCTGAAGGCACATAGTGACCATAATTCCGTCGAATGTATTTGACTTGCTTGCTTTTTCAGAGACCTGAGCGACAACGCAATCATGTCATTACAAGGCAATGCATTCTCACAAATGAAGAAACTTCAGCAACTGTAAGCTTTTCTTTTCCTTCCAAGAGTTTCACATAAAGCATGGAGGGGGAAACTGACGTGGGGTGGATTATCCTGGATTATGTATCTATAGAAAGTGTCTGGCACATTCATCACATCACTTAACTTTTGTTACCAGAAAGCAAGAGGAGTTGGTTTTTTGTTCCCTTTGTTGAAAAGAGGAGTTTCTTTTTCTTTCTGTTACAAATTGGCGGTTGAAATTTGTGGGACCCAATACAGTACAGTGCCTCATCACAGTAACCAGTCTTCAGTAGTAAGGTATTTTTGGTGTATCAGCACTTCTGTCTCTGCTGGTCGGTAAGAACACCACCACCACCAACAAAAAAACAGTGCGAGTTCCATGTCTTGCATTTTAAGATGGACTATAGAATATTTAGTCCATGGGATGTGTGTATTTGGTTTCCCCATTCATTGCTTTGTTAATATTTACTTGAGTTTAGTTTATACTTGTAGAAATCTGCATTTCGTACAAAACAAATTGAATGTAATTACTCTCCTCAGGCACTTAAATACATCAAGCCTTTTGTGCGATTGCCAACTAAAATGGCTCCCACAGTGGGTGGCGGAAAACAACTTTCAGAGCTTTGTAAATGCCAGTTGTGCCCATCCTCAGCTGCTGAAGGGAAGAAGTATTTTTGCTGTTAGCCCAGATGGCTTTGTGTGTGGTGAGTGGAACTATGGCCTTTGACTTTTTTATTCATTCTTCTTTTTTTTTTTCTCCCATTTGTCCAAATAATGGACTTCAATAAATTTATGTTCCCTTAATAAAGCTCTTATTTCTGCTGAGGTAGATGAGAATGGATCTGTAGCTTGCTGAGGACCACAGTTTCACTGATGGAAGGAAAAATTTTTTCTATAATTTATAAAATTGGCATCAGAGTGGTTTGGTAGAAAGAGAATGATGTTGGATCTTGGGAGAACTGAAGGATAGTCACAGCCCTGCTACTTAACTGTGATTCCCTGAATCTCAGTCTTCACATCTATGAAATGGGAGCGCTGCTCTCTGCTCTCCCCAGTTCCGGGGGTTGTTGAGAGGCTCTTGTGAGCTCAGTGAAGAGACTGACTTAAATCCTGTGCAGATGCTGTTTATGGTGAGTAGAAAGAGAAAATTATTAGCTAGTGATTTATAGTCTGCTAAAAATTTTACTATTAGTGGGTAAAACATTACAAGTAACAGAAAGTTTGAGTTTATTGTAAATAAATGTAAGGTCCATTGTCTTAGCATCTAAGCATCTCAGCGTTAGAAATTTGCTTACCCAACTTCAGATAGCAGATCTGGATCAAAAACCCAAGTTTTCCTCTCTCTGGTGCCGTCTTCCGTCTGCTGCACTACACTGCCGTTTACTATTTGCTGCCATGGAGACCTTTGTAAAACTAAATGTGCGTACAGAACATGAAATCAAAACTTGTTTGAATTTTAGTATGTGTGTTAAGATACTGCAGAACCTAATTCTACGTTGGCCTTTAAAATTTTATTTAAAACTGCTTTGCCTAGGATTGTTTAGCTAAGTACAAGAAAACCATATTTTTTTTAGGTTGCAGCATTAAGTGGTCCCAACAGTTTCTGGAAATAAAACATCTGATGTAGCTTTTGGATCTAAGTAAGCATTTGGCATTCATCTGTAAGGACCTGAGCTATTCCTTTTCCATGGTCTTGATTTCTCAGTTCTGTAGTCTTCGAGATATGAACTCTCTATTACTTTGAGACACACACACACATGCATGCACACACTTTCCCATATCTATATAGTACCCATAGATTTTTTAGCAGATGAGAATTTTAGAATAATCACACAGAAGAAGAAACTATCTTGATTACAGCATGCAGGCGTGGCATTGGAAATTACCTGCATTGCAGTTGTCAGAGGGTCCCCCATACCCCATTCATAAACACACACACACACACACACACACACACACACACACACACACACACGTAATTTTTTTCAGAGCACCCAAGTAATACATTTTGGTTGCTTTAAGATGCTTCCTTCTGGGTTTAGACCATCTCTGAGAAACTGAAGTTCAAAAAGGTAACTTTTCCAAAAAGTAACAGAGAACTAAAAATAACTGTTTGGAATGAAAGAGTTGCTTAGCTGTAATTATAATGTAGCTCTGACAATGTGGCACCGCGACCTGATGGACTGTCCACTCTAAACTCCAGGCTGGAGCCAGGGGCTCACAGGGAGCTTGAGAAATGCTTTTCCTTTCACTACAGGATTGTTTTTTCCTGCTCTACCTAAAAATGACTGGTCTTTTTAATGAGTTCTATTTTTGGTAAGTGGTGTTAATTTGCTGCCTTTAGTGGTATTGATTATCATTATTGATGTTCGATTTCTTAATTTTTCTGCTTATTTATGAAGAACATGGGGAAAAAATGCAGTTCCTAATAGCATTTCAAGATGATCCATGAGCCTGGAAGTGTCTTAACCGATTTCTTCTTGTATTTATGTTAAAAAAAAAAAAAAAAAAGCCAAGAGGTCTGCAATAAACTGTATTCCAATATATCAGTCTCCTCCCAGTTAATGATGGATAAATAGGGCTCAGTCTCTAGTTGAAATGAATGAATTACTTTATAAACTCTCTCCCAGTCTGTTATTTTCAACACTGGGACTGCTGGTCCATCTGTGAAACATACACAGAGGGTAAAAACCTAAGCCACTGTTTGTTTTGAGTTTCTTGGTGTTCAGATCTGAGTAGCATTTGGACTCAAGCTTAAAACTGTTTTGTTTCCTCCTCTCCATTTTGAACAGATGATTTTCCTAAACCCCAGATCACAGTTCAGCCAGAAACACAGTCGGCAATAAAAGGTTCCAATTTGAGTTTTATCTGCTCAGCTGCCAGCAGCAGTGATTCCCCAATGACTTTTGCTTGGAAAAAAGACAATGAACTACTGCATGATGCTGAAATGGAAAATTATGCACACCTCCGGGCCCAAGGTGGGGAGGTGATGGAGTACACCACCATTCTTCGGCTCCGCAGTGTGGAATTTACCAGTGAAGGGAGATATCAGTGTGTCATCTCCAATCACTTTGGTTCATCCTACTCTGTCAAAGCCAAGCTCACAGTAAATAGTATGTGATCTGACTTTTCCTTTTGCGTTTAAAGATATGTTTTAGAAACATATTTCTCATTTTCTCTCTTTTTCTTACTGCTAACCCTATCCTCTGCTCTTACAGTTCTCCGCCTAACCCTTCTCACTCCACAAGATTAATAGTCTTGGTTAAGCAAGCAGTTTTTGTGTTGAAGACCCCATACTTAGCATGGTGGGTAACCAAGATGAACCAGACACTTTTTGCTCTGTGAGAGTTCACAATGTACTGGTCTGATGTGGGAGGCCATGAAGTGTAGAGTTAAAGGATATCACCTTTTTTTTTAAAATGAAGTATAGAAAAAAAAAAAATGAAGTATAGTTGACTTACAATACTGTGTTAGTTTCAGTTGTACAGCAAAATGATTCAGTTATATGTATTTTTTTCAGATAATTTTCCATTATAGGTTATTATAAGATATTGAATATAGTTCCCTGTGTTATACAGTGAATTCTTGTTGCTTATCTATTTTATGTAAAGTAGTTTGTATCTGTTAATCCCATACTCCTAGTTTATCTCTCCCTTTCCCCTTTGGTAACCGTAAGTTTGTTTTCTGTGTCTGAGTCTGTTTGTTTTTTATATACATATTAGTTTATTTTTTAGATTCCAGATATAAGTGATAATATTTGTCTTTCTCTGTCTGACTTCACTTAGTATGAAATTCTCTAGGTCCACCCATGTTGCTACAAATGGTAATATTTCATTCTTTTCTATGGCAGAGTAAATATTCCATTGTGTATATGTACCACATCTTCTTAAACCAGTTATCTGTTGATGGGCACTTAGGTTGCTTCCGTGTCCTGGCTATTGTAAATAGTGCTGCTATGAACATGGGGGTGCATATATCTTTTTGAATTAGAGTTTTCATCTTTTCCAGATATATGCCCAGGAGTGGAATTGCTGGGTCATATGGTAGCTCTATTTTTAGTTTTTTAGGAAACCTCCATACTGTTTTCTATAGTGACTGCACCAATTTACATTCCCACCAATAGAGAGCACACCACCCTTAGCTCAGAGATCTGGGTTTGAACCCTACCACTCCTACTTACAGCTGTGGAACTCTCAGCAAGTTACCTAACCTCTCTGTGCCTCCTTTTCCACATCTTTCAGTTAGGAGTAATAGTACCTACCTTATAGAGGTATGATAATTGTTAAATAAAATAATTTGTGTAAAGAACTTAGCAGAATGCCTGGAATAGAGTAAGTGCTCAGTAAATGCAGTAAGCTTTAGCTGCTGTTCATAAAAGTGTCTCATCCTGTGCTTTGTGTGGCAGGTAGACAGTTGTATAGTTTAGCATTTAATTGTTTGTATCTTTCATGGTAGAAAATATGATTCATTAATGCATTCATTCAATAAATGGTTGCTGAGGCCTGACACATTGAACAAAAAATTGTGGGACAAAGCACATGTCTAAAGTCATAGAATGTTAGAGCCAGGAGGGACTTAAAAAAAAAAAAAGATGGTGTGGTCAGGGTAACAAAGAGATAAACTCATTCGCCTAAAGTCTCACAGGTAATTATTGAGGAAACTAAAAAGCGACTGGAAAATAGCAGAAAGACGATCAGTCTGAAGCTCAGGTGACCTGTTTCATCCTGACTCCATCATTTCTGTACCTGTGTAACCTTGAGGGAGTACCTTAATCACTCCATGTCATCTTGCAGTTGGAAATAACCCCTGCCTTACTATGTCAGGGACCTTCATAAGTATCAAAAAAAAAAAAAAAAAAAAGGGAATGAAAATGAACCTCTCAAACTCCAGAATGCTAATTGCCCATGTTGTGTCTCTGATTTCAGTGCTTCCTTCGTTCACCAAGACCCCCATGGACCTCACCATCCGCGCTGGGGCCATGGCACGCTTGGAGTGCGCTGCCCTGGGACACCCGGCCCCACAGATAGCCTGGCAGAAGGACGGGGGCACAGACTTCCCGGCCGCGAGGGAGAGACGCATGCATGTAATGCCCGAGGATGACGTGTTCTTTATCGTGGACGTGAAGATAGAGGACATCGGGGTGTATAGCTGCACCGCTCAAAACAGTGCAGGAAGCATTTCTGCAAATGCAACTCTGACTGTCCTCGGTAAGTGGATATTTTCAGATTTTGTGATATACGTTAAATGTACCAGCTCACCCAAAGGCCCTAAGAAGCTGTGAGAAGTTGTGTCCGAAGTGGAGAGGGTGAGAGATGATCATAGGACACTGCCCTTTCCTGGAGGGGACAATGGCTTCTCAGAAGCTTTGAAGTCGCGAGTGTGTTACATCTTCAGGCCTGTGGCCAGTGAAATGAATCTGCTCCCTCCCATGTGAGGAGGGGGAAAAGTAAATTCTTTGATGCTTTCCCTTTTGCAGGAGTCACCTTTCTCTGCTCTTTCCGTCATGCAGTCTCTACCAGAAGTCTTAACAATATAAAGAATATAAGAAAATAAGTGTATAAATAGATAGAAAGGGCCCTAACTTTTTTCTCAGCCTCCCATAAACCACTGTGGAAATCTGAGTTCATCTTTTATCATTTACCTAAACAGATGCTTTTTAAAAATGTGAGCATGTTAATCATTTGTGTATCTTTGAAAGAGTAAATCAGAGTAACCTATGAACACCAAATAATAAAAGTAAATTATTTTCAGAATTTTAATATAGGCTGGGACATCTAGCACTAGGAAGTTTCCCTTTAAAAATGTAAACATTCTGATTTTTTTCATCCATCAACACACAGTTGTGCTTGAATTTATTTTTATACATTTTCTAATTCTAAAAAATGTCTAAAATGTTTTGCTTTGCCCCACTTCCACCATTCCCCAGCCTTGCCAAGAGTGAGACAGACTGAGAGAAAGGAAATAGTAAATATTATCCTTAACTGATGTTATAAGTAAATGACAGCCAAATGATAAAATGAAATCCCAGATGCTGTATACGTGTGTAGGGTCTTAAAGAAGCATGGGCGTGAGGTTGTGGGAGAATACAGTTTTCAGCTCCCACTTGAATAAATTTAAGCGCGAGGTCTTATGCTGTGCGAACCCTAATTTCATGTCGGAGATTAAAAACATAACTTGTCATTTCAGAGACGCCATCATTTTTGCGGCCCCTGTTAGATCGAACTGTAACCAAGGGGGAAACGGCCGTCCTGCAGTGCATCGCGGGAGGGAGCCCTCCTCCCAGATTGAACTGGACCAAGGATGACAGCCCTTTGGTGGTCACTGAAAGGCACTTTTTTGCAGCAGGCAACCAGCTGCTAATCATTGTGGACTCTGATGTCAGGGACGCCGGGAAGTACACATGTGAAATGTCTAATACCCTGGGCACCGAGAGAGGCCACGTGCGCCTCAGCGTGATCCCCACCCCCACCTGCGACTCCCCTCAGATGACCGCCTCATCACTGGATGACGATGGATGGGCCACCGTGGGCATCGTGATCATCGCGGTGGTTTGCTGTGTGGTGGGCACGTCACTCGTGTGGGTGGTCATCATATACCACACACGGCGGAGGAACGAAGATTGCAGCATCACCAACACAGGTGTGTCAGCAGAAGCCTGGCATAGGGTGCAGGAGTCGTGTGTGTGCTTATGGTCCCACCGTGATTTCCTTCTGAGTGTGTGTCTCACAGTCTCAGGCCGTGTCCCAAGGGTGACTCATTTGTTTCAAAGCTGCAGAACTACGGTTAGCTAAAAATAACACCCTGGCCCAGAATAAAGCTGATGGTTAAAGATGAGTGCTTTCTGTCAAAACCTCATCAGAATATCCTGTTGGCTATGAGAGACGATCCAAATCACAGCGTAAACCAGTCTGACCCTGTCACAAGCTGGTGATGGAGGACCAGGAAGAGCCCTTCAGTCATGAGGCTCACACCATGCCATCGTTTTTCGTTTTGTCATGTGTGCATGTGTGTGTACAGGCATCTAGGGAAGATTCTAGTTATTGGTGGGAGAGGGGCTTTGACTTATATGTGCAAAACTCCTACATCAGTGAATAATATTAAGTTGGGAATATGGCAGAAATCAAGCTTAATTCAAAACCTTAGATACGCTCCCATGAAAATTACCTTTACCTTTGTCAGCATTTGTTGTTTTTGAAATTTGGGAGGAATATCCCACAGGCCATAAAGTAGAAAGTCAGCTCAGGCGCCCCAGAGCAGCAGAGCCCTGGTTTGCCTTACATCAAGGTTTTGCAAGAGTCGACTGATGTGATTTGAACCGAAAACCAAGCAGAACGTACCGTTCATCAGGGAAGCCCCTGTGGCATTTACGATCATTCTTGGTTAATGGAATGCTGTTGTTTGATTCCAGATGAGACCAACTTGCCGGCTGACACCCCGAGTTATTTGTCATCTCAGGGAACATTAGCTGACAGACAGGATGGGTACGTCTCCTCAGAAAGTGGAAGCCACCACCAGTTTGTCACTTCTTCAGGAGGCGGATTTTTCTTACCACAACACGGCAGTAATGGTACGTGCTTAAAATGAACGTGGGCTGTAGTTGTTTTGAAATAACCCAGTGGAAATTCAAATATAATATTAATTTTCACAAGAAATTGATACCCCCATATATGGAGGGCCCTGGCCCAAAATCACTGGCAAAGCTGAAATTAAATAGTTATGCCCTTCTCTTAAATACTAGACAAATCTTTGTTTCCAGCAATAACAGAAGACAAGTAGGTTAAATAAAATTTAATTCCACCAGGCGATGTAATACTTCCTTTACGTTGTAAATGTTCTTTGGCCCTGGGTGTTCTTCTTACTTAAATGACATTAACTGGTTTCATGTGTGGTCTTAAAAAGTCAGGATTTAAAATCATTCTGTTAGAGACATCTAATACTGACTCTCACTTTAAGAACTGTATTGTTTAAAGAATAATAAGGAGTCAGCGTAATACAAGGGCATCAGCTTGGTTCAAGACCCACTTCTGACATTCCCTGCATAACCTTGGGCAGCTATGATCCTTCCCTATTAAGTTGTTGTGAACATTAAATACAATGATAACGGAAAATGACACATATTAAGGGCTCAGTAACTAGCAGCTAGTGACATTATTCTCAAACATCTTACCATCTTTTCCCACAAGTGTTGATTGAATATCTGCTCTGTGATGGACTCCGTAGTTGGGAGGGAAGAATATTTGTTTTCAGTTTCACAGTTTAGTCAACGGTGAGACAAAAAATTCCACAAATAATTGCAAAGTGCTTGGCAAGGCAGTGATAGAGGGTATAGAGATAGAAGATTTGAGCAAAAAAACTGTAGTCCCGGGCTTCCCTGGTGGCGCAGTGGTTGAGAGTCTGCCTGCCGATGCAGGGGACGCGGGTTTGTGCCCCGGTCCGGGAAGATCCTACATGCCGCGGAGCGGCTGGGCCCATGAGCCATGGCCGCTGAGCCTGCGCGTCCGGAGCCTGTGCTCCGCAACGGGAGAGGCCACAACAGTGAGAGGCTCGCGTACCGCAAAAAAAAAAAAAAAAAAAAAAAAAAGCTGTAGTCCCTGTTAGACTCGTTTGGCTGCAAAGAGCAGAGGCCCAAGCTTATTCAGCTGGAGCAGGGTTTACTGAAAAGATGCTTACAAAAGTCTAAAGGGACAGAACTGGAGCATAGTAGCGCCATGTTGCCTGGATGCTGGGGCTGGAGATTGGCCCCCCCCTCAGAGCAGCCCTAGAGGCCACTGGCATTACTGAGTCACATTCTGCACACTTGCTTCTCGCTGAGACCACCACCCACCCT
Organism: Orcinus orca; assembly: GCF_937001465.1. Lineage (NCBI taxonomy): Eukaryota > Metazoa > Chordata > Mammalia > Artiodactyla > Delphinidae > Orcinus > Orcinus orca. The sequence continues at coordinate 46,686,081 of NC_064569.1, read as the reverse complement.
CTGAGTGCCCAGTTCTTGCTGCCCAGGTACATGGTCCATCGTGGCATCTCTCACCCTCATGATGTCTCTTGTCCTTCAGCTGCTGTGTCCACTACTAACCAGCATATCATTTCTGGGTCATTTAGCTCAGATACTCATGGATACGTTTTTGTTTGTTTGGCCGGGCTCATCTTTGAGCTGGCCATTAAGAGGTCATTGGTTAAATGCCAATGCCTTATACTGGTCATCAGTGACTTTCTGGAGGAAGCAGGCAGTGCTGGCGGCATCATGTGGTTCAGACCATGGCTGCTTCAGCTGCAGTGTCCATACACAGATCAGTGTCTCTTGGAAACTAGGTGGGGCCAGCAACGAGGTTAGCTCCAGTTCAACGGTTAATCAAGTCCTCCTTTAGTAAGATACCACACATTTACGCAGTTACTAATCCGTAGGCATCAATAAATTTTGAAAAAACTCTACCATAAATTTCTACAGTGTTTCCTTTGTATAATAGTCTATCTAAACTTTTCATCTATAAATATGGAAACTGTCAGAAGTGGAGAGAGACTGTTGAATGGTACTTGAACAAAATTGATTCAGTGACTAAGATGTGGTTTTTAAAGGGACATGCCACATTGACAACAGCAGTGAAGCCGACGTGGAAGCTGCCACAGACCCATTCCTTTGTCCCTTTTTGGGACCCTCAGGCCCTGTGTATTTGAAGGGGAGTGTGTATGGCTCAGATCCTTTTGAAGCCTATCATACAGGTATGTGGTTTTCTTATCTGAGTTGCGTTTCCTGGAGAGACCTCCAGAAGCATTAACTCTGTCTCCGGATATTGTCCCCAAATTTAAAAGGTTGTGGTCCTGACCCAAGAACAGCTTTAATGGAACACTTTGAGTCCAGTTACATAAAGAAGAAGGAGGGCTACCCGTGTCCTCATCCTTCAGAAGAATCCTGCGAGCAGAGTGTCAGTGATACAGGATGGCCTTCCCATGTGAGGAAGTTACTCAGCTCTTCTTACTCTCAACACGAAGGACCTGGAATGAACAACTTATGTCTGAACAAGTCTTCGGCAGATTTTAGTCCAAGTCCAGAGCCAGCATCGGTTACTTTGAGTAAATCTTTCATGGGTAAGTTTATTAAATTATTAGACACCTTGACTCAGGACCCACATTCCAAGTTGCATGCAGGAGAGCTATGAGAGCTTTGAATGCCAGACTGGTGAAAAATAGTTTTTGGTGTCGTTTTTTTGTTTGTTTTTCTTTTTAATGATGCTGTCGTGACATTGTATTAGTGAGTATCTTTGTTTCTAAAAGCAAAGGCAGATGTGCGGATTTTACTCGATTATGTATTTAATCCAGCGCTAGGCCTTAGGAACTTTCTGGGCAACTCTGTGTGTGGCATCATCTAGAAGACAAGAGTTTTGGAAGTGACTTAGGAGTGCAGTTTGTCAGTCATGTGGAAAAAGTGGTTTTGGGCTACAACAGCCTTTGGGGTGGAGTTGTGTGCACAGCATGACTGTGGTTTGGGATGTCTGGTGGCTTATAACTGAACTCACAGTCAAAGGGCAGACGGCGTCCTACCTGGCAGCAGCTGCTCATTAACCAAGCTGGACTACCTCCCGCGAAGGAGACTGTCAGAGCCCTAAAGCCCTCGGTAGTGCTGGTGGACACTGGCAGGCGCTGAGGTTCATCTGTGGATTTTTTAGTCTAGTGCAGGGGGACGATGAGATGGAAGAACTGAAATCATCTTTTCACTGCATGGAAATACGGAAACATTAACCACAACTTTTTTTTTTTTAATAGAATTTTAAAATACTTTACCCAGCTTTTAAGAAATTTCATGTTTTGTCATGGTATAATTATTCATATTCCTTTTTGAAAAAATGAAAATAATATCTTTTACATGACTGAGGCAATAATTTGAGTCAATGGAATAATAATTTGCTACTAAGGAAGAAAGGGCAAGACATACGGGTTGTTTTGAGAGAAATGTGCTATACTCAGGAACAGTCGACTTGTACGTTACTATCCAAATGCGCTTTGTGGAGAATTGGGGGCTCTCAATTAATACTGCTAGGACTCGGGAGAACTTCTGTTGGGGAACTTCATTGCTCAGTGGTGAATGTTACTGTAAGTCCTGAGACGTGGTAAAGAAGGGCTGCTTGTATTCAGTGGATGTGTGTATAAGAGGGGCACACATGCCCTCAGCTCCATTCTGTAAGGTCTTTCTCCATAGCACAGATATACAACCATACACCTGAGTCCCATAATGTGGACTTGTAGAACGTCCGTGGGGTATTCACATTCATGGGGGAAGATGCTCCTTCATTTGAAATGCATTTTGTTGATTGCTCCGAAAGGCCCCATGTGCTCAAGGGGATTCTTTCTTTCAGGAACGTTTGGAAAGCCTCTGAGAAGACCTCACCTGGATGCCTTTTCAAGCTCTGGACAGTCATCAGATTGTCAGCCAAGAACCTTTCACTTGAAAGCTCGTTCTTCCCCGAACTTGGACTGTGAGTCAGAGGAAGATGGGAAAGAAAGGACAGATTTTCAGCAAGAAAATCACGCATGTACATATAAACAGACCTTAGAAAACCACAGGACTTCAAATTTTCAGTCTTATGACTTGGACACATAGACTGAATGGGACCAAGGAAGAGTTCTAACATACTACCTCAAGTGGACTTTTATTTAAAAGAGAGAGAATCCTATGTTTTTAAGTGGAGCTATGAATTTTAAAAGGATTAAATGTCTTATTTATACCAATGGACCAAAATTACAAAAAGTTATAAAAATTTTATACTAGGAGTAACTTTCATATAAGAATACCTTTTAAAACTATTTTACTATTTTATAACTTTGCTTTATGCAGAAAATATCTTATGTAAATTAATGGTATAAATCCATGACTATTTTATGTATTTTTATAATGCCAGATTCCTTTTTATTGAAAATGAGTACTAAAGCATTTTAAACAATAACTGTCTTGTACGTGTTTTGAATAGAGGTCACTTCATTTTATTTTGCACATTACATTGAATAAATGTGTCATTTCGATCCCAAGCCCCATCTATACGATAACAACCTTCATTATTTTGAACACATTGTAGGCTTAGTGATTTCATATTATGACGTCTCACGTTGGTGAAAATTGCATTCAGCACGTTAAAATACGAACACATTATTGTTCTCTGTACCTCCCAGGGTGGTTGTAATATAGACTCAAACCAGGGAGCTCCAGAGATCTGAGGTACATTAATTTATTTCTAACTCTACACATGAAAAGATGTGTTGTAGTCCAGTGTACTCTAGTACAACCACCATTGCTGAAATCACTGCTCACGCCACGTTTCCTTAATTATAATAATGCTTTATGTCGTCTAATGCTTTGTGCTTTTCCACATAGTTTCACATCCACCATCACTTTGATTATAACAAGAGTGGTTTATTTCGCATTTCTATAGTTAAAATGTCTAGAGCAGATGTGGTGTTCATCCTCTGTTCCAGGTTATAATGGGATGCTGGTGGAATTCTTTGCTGTGCTTGGCTTTCTCCTGAATGAGCAGCTCTTAAAGAAAAGGTACGCTTAACCTATTCTGCAACATTCTTGAAGAATTAAAATATTTTCCTAATTTGGTCACCACAACTCTACTTGTTAAAAACTGAGTATCAAATCTGTTACTTAAACGTATACAGTTATTTAAAATACTTGTTTTAAGCAGTATTTAGGTGAAAATATCATTACATGACTGGCCTATATACACATACAAAAAAGAATATAGTCATTTCCAAAATTAAGTGACATAGTTTGAAGTAATTGAATGAAACAAACATTAAGTTTAATAATTCAGATGGTGAAACTTTTTTTTGCCTTATTAGCACTGAAGAAGGTAATATAGTACATTAAACTTTAAAATCTACTAACCTGTTGAAGGTGTGAATTTATGTCATTGTCAGTTCTTTGAACTAAATTAAAAGCATGTATTAGAAAAGCAGATTCTTCTCAGAGGGTTTGTTGGGGGTAAAGTTTTCCTATTTAGTGAGTTTAGAGCTTTGTTTTTTGTGAGCCAGAAGCCTGGAACCCAGATTGCAGTAAGATTTTCCTCCTTTAATTTAGACACCAGAGTCCAAGACAGGAAGTTGATCCTTCCTGGGACCACCAGTGACTAAGAGCAGAGAAGTGATTTTGTATGGTTTGGCGTTATCATATTGCTAGATCTTCCAAATCGTGTTAATTTGTCTTCATTATTGCCAGATGTGATCCAGGCATCGATAAGGGGTCTACGCAAGGATTAGGAACTTCTTTTAAAGGATTTAATTTTTCCGGACTTAAGCGCAAAGGTTTAAATCATTAACACCTGAAATTCAAAAGTTAGATTCACTCTACATTAACGTGATTTTTCTTTTACTTTTCTTGTGTGCTGAAACTTATGGATGACATATAATCTTAGCTGTCTGGAGAAACAGTGGGAGCTTTGCAGGAAAAGAATTTGCAGGAAAAGAATATCTGTAATTTTGAGACTCCATATTGAATTAACAAAGTGAATCTAGTAGTTTAAGATATCCTAAAATAACATAGACTTAATTAAAAATGTAGATAAATATCAAATCACTTGACTTATTTATGAGAAAGAATGCTTACAATTTTCAGTTTGATCTTCCTGTGCTTTGTGGTACAAGACTTCTTTTACAGTGTATCTTAATAGATGTTCACACAACTTTTATATATTTTCTCTCAATTCCACTATTGACCCTAAATGATGGGATAGTTATTGTGTATAATCTTATCTGTTTTTTTTAAGATATTGGGGAATAAATATTCCTTAATTGTGGTAGGCAACGTTTTATAAAAATTAAATTTCTATGAAACATCACCATTTATTTTCAGTTAGAAAATAACCAAGAAAGAAAGAAAACCAAAAAAAGAAAGAAACCAAAAGTTATTTCTCAGAATAAAGCCAATGGTAGTTACCATTTTAAAAACTTGATAGAAAAAAGAAGGGATGATTTGGTATTTGTACACACTTGAGGAGTTTTCGTCCTCTTGATTTAATGTGATAGGGAGTACTTTACAACCAATATTACAATAGATGTGCTACCCTGGTATTTTTCAAAGAGAATGAGAACCAAATGTCATTGCAAAATGCCTGCTCTGTCTCTCCTGCTCTTGGAATCTGCAGTGATTGGAACTGTGTAATGGGATAATTTAGAACTCACTATTTTTAAAGACAGCATTCTTTTAACACATTGAATAACACAATGTCCTGCCAAAGAAGCTATTAAAGTCTTCAGAGAGGGGTACGGTTTCTTCATGAATTGAATAGCTTCAATATTCCAGAAATATCCCATTTCCGGAACTTATCATTTCTGTGGGGCATTTCTTAAACTAACGTATAGAGAGTACTGAACAGTCTCGAGAGGTTTCAGATTTGACCTAAAATGGCTCAGAGGTACTTTAGTAGGTATTTTCTTTTAAAAGAGAAGAGGATTTGCCCACAATATTTATACTGAATTATTCCAATATTTGGGGCCATTTGGTTTTTGGTTTTTGTTTTGTTTTGAGAAATGTGATACTGGTAGGGTGTCTTTTAATAAAGATGTTCGATTTTACCTGAGGCATACAATCAAAATAAAACATACATAACAGTCTATTATAGACTGAAAGGTATACAGTTTATCGAATACATTCTTACCATTGCAAAAATTTCAAGTTCTTTTCCCATTTGTATTCTATTTAGTATCAAGGATCTGAATTCTATATCCTGAATTCCATATCCTACCATACAATGATTGATACCTATGAACACAGAAATTATATCTACTATTCACCTGTAGCTTTTTATTAGAATTATTTTTTTAATTAAAGAATTTTTAAGAATACATTTTAAAGCATAAGGCAAAGCAATTCACGACTGTTACAATTTCATTCTTGGATTTCTTCTACAACTACTTTTTTCTCCTGTCTTTATTGGGTTTCATGGTAGATTTGGCCTTTAAAGAACAAGTTTAACTTTTTTCTTAAATCACGTTTGAATATAACACCTAGTGCCTTCATTGTTTGGCAATACATTGAGAGTACTGTCACTGTTTTGGTGGTTATTGTGATATCTCTGCATATGGCTCTTTTCCCCCACTCATTACAGAGTGGGAGAAAAATAATAGTACAGAGTAAAACTACATATAACAGATATACATCCACACTTTTTAACGTATCATCTAGAGCTATCTCTTTTTTTTTTTTTTTTTTTTTTTTTTTTTTTGCAGTACGCGGGCCTCTCACTGCCGTGGCCTCTCCCGTTGCGGAGCACAGGCTCCGGACGCGCAGGCTCAGCGGCCATGGCTCACGGGCCTAGCCGCTCCGCGGCATGTGGGATCTTCCCGGACCAGGGCACGAACCCGCGTCCCCTGCATCGGCAGGCGGACTCTCAACCACTGCGCCACCAGGGAAGCCCTAGAGCTATCTCTTTTAAAAAAATTTTTTTTAATTGAAGTATAGTTGATTTACAATGTTGTGTTAGTTTCAGGTGTACAGCAAAGTGATTCGGTTATACATATATGTATTTATGTACACATATATGTATTCTTTTTCAGATTCTTTTCCCATATAGGTTATTACAAAATGTTCAGTATAGTTCCCTGTGTTATACAGTAGGTCCTTGTTATCTATTTTATATATAATAGTTGTGTATACGTTAATCCTAAATGCCTAATTTCTCCCCCCCAGCCCCCCGCATATGGCTTTATTTTGACCTATCTACAGCTCAGAGTTGGAATTTGGTAACAACACACCGTCAGTTGTCAAACTTTTTTATGTATTTATTTTGCATAGGTGATGTGAAGTGATTAAAATGATACTTGTCCCAATTACCAGTGGGACAGGAAACGGGTTCATAAATAAATTCTTATCATGCAATGTGTTAAATGCTATGGGTTAGTAGGGAGCCTGTCACTGGCACCGATTTCGTCTAATTCTAACTGAACTACCTCGATGTGTTACATGTGCTCACTCAGCATGTCCTAGAACAAGCTGATTACCTGGTTTTTCCACCTGCGTCCCAAAACGATTCCAGATGGGGCACTCCCTTTTTTGTTTAATCATCAGTCATCACCATTCCTGTTGTTTTCCACCTGAATTTTCTCAAAGCTGTTTATATCTTCCCCCTTATCCCATTGCCATAGCCAACTTCAGACCCTTATTTGTCTCTTGCCGTGGTGTCTTCTTGTCCCTTGTCTCTCTCTCTCTCTGTTTCACTGTTACCAGAATTATGTTTCTAAAATAGATCTAAATGGGTCACTTTTCTGTTTAAAACCTCCGTTGGCTAAACTTTCAATCCTAGTTACAGTGTATAAGACCTTTTACACACTGATCCCAACCCACCCTTCAAGCCATGTCCCTTCCCCACCCCCCAACTCCCAACATTTGTACACACAGTACCTGTGACCAGCCCCTATGCCCCTCTGTGGCTTTATTTTGACATATATACAGCTCAGAGTTGGAATTTGGTAACAACACTCTCAGTTGTCCCTGTGCATATTTTATCTTTGGTTCAACAGTTTTTGAGTGACTACTACGCTAGGCGCTGTCTTAGATGCTTGAGCTGTAATACCATTAAAACAAATATTCTTCCCCCAAAAAGCTCCTGGACAGATGACAGAATTACTACCCTGAAATGTTTTTTCTCTTATCTGGCAGAATCCAGCTCCTTTGTCAAAACCAAGCCTTTCCTTTTACCCCAAGCACAGCAACTTCTTCCCTTAGGACTTTCTATGAACCATGGTGAGAAAAACCACAGGGAAGCTGTTAATTACAGAGCCAGCTGTGATGTCATTGTACAAGAAATACTAAGAACAGTTAACTTGTATGTCAATAGGACATTTTCTAGGAAGAAATAAAGTAAGTTAAAAGATCAGTGGATTTTTTTTAAAAAATCACCAGATGTTTTGGTCTATCACTCATCAGGAAAATCAACTCACACTCTATTAAAGGCCTACTAAAGGTAAACATGTGGCTAGGTGTGTCATAATAAAAGATATTAATATGATCAATTAATTAGTGGATGTGATTTGCCTTTCTTATGACACAGCTGATCACTGCTCAAAAAAACAATAAAAATAAAAAGTGCTGTTGCCCACGCAGCATAGTTCTTTTGAGTGGCCTTATAATTCACATATGTTACATGGATGCTAATATCTAAGAAACTACACTAATAATAATAACAGCAGTGTAGGAAAAGAAAAGCCATTAAATCTGTGCAAAAACTCCTTGTGATCAAAAGTTAGAATTTTCTCCATAATATTTAAAATTTATAGTTATACATTTATAACATAAAAACTTTATTATTGACATTTATTTTTTTAAATCTGAAAATGACTAGCCCCTAGACCTCTCCTTATTTTCCTCATTGAACCATAATTATAATTGAAGCAATAGTTTTCAGGCATTATGCATTAGGCATCACAGGGCAGTGTGATACCTAAGAAAAGGGAAACAAATGAGGTGAGCCCTACGATACCAGGTGAGACCCATGTGCTAGGCGTTGGCACAGGAGGAAAATGGAGCCAGCCATCTATCTGAGTCAAGGGGGCAGAGCTGGGAGTCTGGGAAGGCCAAGGCCACTAGGGCACTACAAAAGAGAACTGCACAGATGGAGAATCCCAGAGATCTGCAGAGGGTCCCCCTCGAGTCTTTGGCTGAGTACCAATCAGAACCTGCATGTAAGGCAACTATCAAAGACCAGGGAAAGAGGAACCTGTAAAAGGATTAGAACGAACAATTCTCGACGCTCCCAGAGGGGCCCACCAACCAGAGTGGAAAACCTCATGGTTCAAACGGGCAACAGGGAGAGTACTAAGGACATTGCCTCAGCAGTGGGGCAAAATTAAGCCTGGTCTGAAGATGGCTCTTGTTCGACCTAAAAAAGCTTCAAAAACAAGCCTTGAAAGGATCAACCTGTTTTCAAGTAACTTAGCTGTCTTTCAGAACGAAGCTCAAGAATATTTATAGGAATTCAGAAATATCCAGCCCTCAACATGGTCAGATTCACACTATTTGATATACAATAAAACATCACCAGGCATGGAAAGAAGCAGGAAAACCTGACTCGTAATAAAGGGGGAAAATCCATGGCTAGAAGCATATCTAGAAATGACACAGATAATAAAATCAGTAGATAGGATGTTTAAAAACTCATTGTAACTATATTCCACATATAAATAACATATTTAACCTTGTTATAGAAGAAAAGACTGTTTTTACTAACTCAGTGGATACAGTAGAAGGAGGGTTTGTTTCTCCTAGGAGAGGTCAGAGATTTTCCAGAGGAGGGCATATTTGAGCTGAGTCCAAAGAAGTGGCAAAAAAGGGAATGGAATTCCAGGCTCTGGGAACTGTAATCAGTATCAAAGAGAGGTGAAGGTATAAGGCTATTCAGGGACCAGTGAGTGGCCTTGGGTTAAAGAGAATGTGATTTATGTCGGGGGGGGGGGGGACTAATGAGATGTAACTGGAAAGAGAAGTTGCCCCCCCTCCATCTTAATCTCTTTGTCCTCAACCTATGGTTATATGAGTCCTATAAAGCAATATTCATCTTTCCTTAACCTCACCTCTAGGTAATCCTCTCTCTTATTTTTCCTCAAACTTCTCAAAAGCATAATTCCTCTTCAACTTGGGAGTTAGGAATTTGCTCAAATTTAACTGAATTTGCTTTTGCCAAGATAACCAAAAGAGCTCATCAATATTCCTTATTGACTGGACTAATACATTGTTGCAGGCTCCTTCCTTTCTGAATCTCTACATTCTTCTAGTTCTACTGGTGTTTTGCCGATCATTTTTTTCCTGTTCTCCTTCATTGAAGCTTCTTCCATGACCCACTCCTTCAAAAGCAATGCTGCTCAGGGCTTAACCTGATTGGAGTGCCTAACGTCCATCTATTTATTCTATACCCACTTAATTTTTATTTGCTTGGTGTAATCTTCTCCAATACTGTCATTTTCAATCTTTCTGTGCAATTTTTAAAGTACAATTTTACTTATTTGAGGTACCTAAAGTAATCAAGTTCATAGAAGGAGTAAGTAGAATAGTGGTTACCATGGGCGGGGGGAGGGGGAAAATGGGAGTCATTGTTTAATAGGTATAGAGTTTCAGATTTACAAGATGGAAAAATTCTGGAGATCCGTTTCACAACAATGTGAATACACTTAACACTACTGAACATGTACCTGAAATTTTTCCCTACATGGTGTTCTTTAGTTTTTTGTTGTTGTTGTTGTTGTTTTTGTTTTTTTATTGGAGTATAATTGCTTTACAATGTTGTGTCAGTTTCTGCTGTACAATGAAGTGAATCAGCTCTATGTATACCTATATCCCCTCCCTCTTGGACCTCCCTCCCACCCACCCCCTACCCCAGCCATCTAGGTCATCACAGAGCACCAAGCTGAGCTTCCTGTGCAATACAGCAGGTTCCCACTAGCTATCTATTTTATACATGGTAGTGTATATATGTCAATCCTGATCTCCCAATTCGTCCCACCCTCCCCTTCCACCCCTGTGTCCACATGTCCATTCTCTACGTCTGTGTCTCTTTTCCTGCCCTGCAAATAGGTTCATCTGTACCATTTTTCTAGATTCCACGTATATGCGTTAATATACGATATTTGTTTTTCTCTTTCTGGCTTACTTCACTCTGTATGACAGACTCCAGTCACTGTGGTGTTCTTTAGTTTTTAATAGAGGAGTTCAAGCTGTTATCATTTCGGATCACTACTTTGTTTGGAATTATTTCTGCCATTTTATTTTGTTCTGTTTCCCATCCTTTTTCTTTGCTTTCTTCATTTCTCCCCTTCCTGACTTGTATTACATTACTGAAATTTTCCTTGTATACTTTTATTTCCCCTATTTTTTCTTTTTATTCTTTAGGAAGTTACCACTAAAATTTTGACATGTATTTCTCTCTCTCTCTCTCTTTTTCTGTCTCTTCCTTCTTTTTTCCTAACAAAAGGTGAAACTTTTCTGTCCTTCTCTCAAACCAGGTAATAACTTAAACACATTTTTCTACACACTGAGTTCCCACCACGTCCTACTACCCCCACCATCGCTACTGACGTTTCTGGAATTTTTTTGCATAAAGTATAGATTGCCCAACACATTTTAACACCCCTTTAATCATTTTTGTTTTCATATTTAATTTCATTAAGTTTGGTTCACTTTTTTTATGATGAACTATATTATTTGGGAATTATTTTAGCCTGCTGAAAGCTACATTTTCATGGCCTTTGTGGGTCTAAAGATATCTTCACATTGTCCTCACTCTTGAATTATGGTTTAGCTTAGTGTAAATTGTTAAATTGATGGTAGTTGTCCCTTAGTATTTCAAAAATATTACTCCATTGTCTTCCAGTATCATTTGTTGAAATCAGTTCTAAGTGTAATTGTCTTTCTTTTTACTGCTAATTCATCTTTTCTCTCTTGTAGCTTTTAATACTTTTCACTTTATCTTTCATGCTTTTCAATTTCACAGGCATGGGTCTAAATGTGGGTTTATTTTTATTTAACATGCCTGACACTAAGGATGTACTTTTAATCTGAAAATGCATGTCCTCAATTCTGAAAAATTAATTTCAAGAAAACTGCTTATCTTTGTTTGTTTTTGAATTCTCAAATTTCTTTAAGATGTGTTTTGAAGCCTCAAGTAATCTTTCGCATTTTTCATTTACTCTCCTCTGTGTTCTTTCTAGGAACAAGCTCAGTAGTATCTGAATCCTCTAATTCTTTAATGACATTCTAGAAGGTTCTCTTTTTTAAAGTCAAGGACTCTATACTTGATTGCTGGTTGTTTCTGTTTTTAGTCATTCCTTCTTGAGTTATATCTGCTAGTTTGTGTTTCACAATTTTTTTTCTGGGTCTTACATTTTTGTGTCTGAGAATCTTAAAACAAAATGATTTCGGAATCATGTATAGATTGTTCCATGATTTTTATTTTTTCAAGACTGACACAGTCTTCCACTTGTAGATTTTGTTGGCTATCTCTGTTAGTGTTAGTTTTAATTATGTGCTTTGGGATTTTTTTGTTTGCAGGTTTATAATTCTTCTTTGCTTATTTAAGGACCGCTTTCCCTCTGTAGTCATCTTACAATTTGCCTTGGGGCACTGCTGGACCCCTAGTCCAGAAGGAAGTTTTATATTGGAAGCTAAACATGATCTGGGGCACTTTTCAGATTCAGTCACAAGAGCTGTCTGGCAGCTTGGGGTAAGTCCAGCCTGTCTCCTTCAAACACTGCAAGTGAACAGATTGACAAATGCCTTAGACCTGGTCAATGGTCACTGATTTTCCTACAACATTTCACAGGTAGAAACCCTGTCCCCGTGTCCAGTTTCATGCAGTGAGCCTGGCTTCATTCCCTTTGACACCTGGGAAACTTTTGACTCTTGGTCAAACTTCTGGTTTTATCTGCTAGTTTTCTGACTTAAAGCTTAATAGAACCATGACTTTAGCCTCTGTTACTGCTGTGTGTTGCTATTTTTTTGTTACTTGAGTTGGTCCATAGCTATTTTCATGTCATTTTTGAGAGTCACTATGTCATATATGTGTGCATGCACACACACACACACACACACAAATATATATATATGAATATTTAACTGAAGAAGATACCAAAGTTCTACCTTCTGTGATTAGATGGATGGTAGCACTGTTAACCAAGACACAGAACATGGTAAGGTTGGAGAGAGAGGGGAATGAATTTTATTTTACACAATTTGAAGAACTTATTAGCAAAGCAAGTGAAAACTTCAGGAGGCTGTTAGGAAGACAGCATACAGCTCAGGAGAGTGAAAAATGCTCCTGATGGAGAGATGTGAATCATTATCACGTAAGTTAGTCTAAGCCCTGAGAAGTTATGAGACCAAGAAAGTTTGTAGGGTGAGTAGATAAGAGCCAAAAGTATAGGGGACAAATCAATGAAGTGGAATTAGCGATGCAGCCTGGAAAGAGTTTTCAGAAAGGTAAAAGAAAAATAAAGAATAAAAAGGAGACTTAAAATGTATTAATTGCCTAGTATTCATTTATTTATTTAACAAACATGTATTGAGCACTTTTTATATGTCAAGCATTATTCCACTTGCAGGAAATACAAGGACAAACAAAATAACTGGAGTTGCTGCCTTCACTGAACTTAATGCGGAGGATAGACAATAAGCAAAATGAGTTAAATACATAGTATGTTACCTAGTGACAAATGCTAAAAAGAAAAATGAAACAAAGAAATGGGTTTAGAGGTATCAGGGATGGGTCTAAAAATTTTATACGGGGTGGCCAAAGAAAATTCACTATCATTTGAGTGGTCTTAAAAAAGTGAGGGATCCATCCATTTAGGTCACCGCAGAGCACTGAGTAGAGTTCCCTGTGCTCTATAGTATGTTCTCACTGGTTATCTATTTTATACATAACTGATTCACTTTGCTGTACAGTAGAAACTAACACAACATTGTAAAGCAACTATACTCCAATTTAAGAAAAAGTGAGGGATCCAGCCATGTTGATATCTGGGGGCAGAGCAGTCCACACAGAGTGGAAAAACTGCAAGTGCAAGGGTGTTGAAGCAGGAGCATTCAACTGGGGTAGGGGTGGAGGGAACAAGTGAGAAAAGAGTAGGTGATGCTGCTGGAGAGGTAACACAGGGGTCAGATCATGTGGCCGTAGGGGCCATTGCAAGGATTTTGGCCTTTTCTCAGTGCAGCAGGCATAGACCTTGAAGGGCTTTGATCTGAGGAAAGACTTCTATGTTAACAGGTTCATCTCATGGCTGTGTTGACAGTAAACTAAAGAGGGCACATTGGAAGTAAAGAGACTAATGATGTGACCATTTTATTAATCCAGGCAAGATGTGATAGTCCTTTGGGCTAAAGTTATAGTTGTGAAGGTAGTGAGGATTACATTGTTTATATATTTTGAATCTACAGTTAACAGGATTACCGATGGGTTGGATGTGAGGTGTGAAAGAAAAAGTGAAATCAAGGATCACCATAAGGGCTCTAGTCTGAGCAACTGAGGGATGGAGTTGTCTTATCTCAGATGCGGAAGACTGTGGGAAGATCAGGTTAGAGAATATCAGCTTGGGTTTGGACGGATCCATGAATTCTTAGTGACATCCAAGTGGAAATGTCAAGTTGGTAGTTGAAAATGAGTCTTGGATGGCTTTACAAATTCAGGAATCATTAGCATAAAGATGGTATTTAAAGTCTTTGGACCAAATCAGCTCACCTAGGGAATGAGCATAGCCAGAGAAGGAGTCCAAGGCTGAGCTCTGGGTTTTTCCAACAATGTGGACTGGGAGATGAGGAAAATCCATCTACACTGACTGAGAAGCCAGTAGTTAAGTAGGAGAGAAACAAGCAATGACAGTGTCTTTGGAAGCCAAGCAGAAAAAAAAAAAAAATGTGTCAAGGAGAAGGGAATAGTTGACCATGTCAAATCTGCTAATTCAGATCAAGAAAGAGCAGGACCGAGAATTTATCATTGGATTTAGCAATGTGGAGATCGTTTGTGACCTTGACAGTAACCTGTTTTGGTGGAGTCATGGGTGTGAAAACTTGATTAGAGTGTGTTCAAGGGAGAGTGGAAGGAAAGAATTTAGGTACAGAAAGTATAAATGATTATTTCAAGGTGTTCTACTGTAACAGAAAAGAGAAATAGGGCAGCCACTGCAAGAGAAAAGCCAGGCAAAGAGAGGTTTTTTTGTTTGTTCGTTTGACTTTGTTTTATAAGACGGTCAATAAAATCCCAGTATGTTTTTAGGCTAATGAGAAAAATCTCGTGGAGAATTAAAAATTGCTAATGCATGAGAAAGAGAGGGAGAGAGAGAGACAGAATTTTAGGACCAGAGTTTAGTGTACCAGTGGGCCACCTTAATCATGAAACCATGAGCATGGGTGACATCCACCCTGGTGTCAGGAGAGAAAGTGGACCATATGGACACTGATACTGGAGGGTGGGTACATGTGGTGATGGGAGATAGTGGGAGTTCTCTTCTGTCAATACTATCTTCTAACTTCTCAGTGAACAAGGAGTTGGCTGAGATTGAAATAAAGGAGGAATGTTAGAGATTGATTTGATCTCAGCAGAGTAAGAGAGTGATGTAACTCAGACAATGCACTTCCACCAACACAACGCTTTCTAAGAACCTGAAGAGATGGCTCATAAACTCTGGATTCCTCTTGGCCACATTTTAAAGCTTCATGAATGACAGGATAAGCTAACTCTTTAATGATGTAATTGTTGTATGATTAAATTACTAATTTGTGACCAGTTTAATACATATTGGTAACCATGGTCAAATTATGTGTCTACCTTTCCGTAATCAAGAAGTCTCAACAACTTTCTGAGGGGCAAGTTGGAAAGAAATGTATGAATGAAACCTACCTAACTTTTTAGGATTCACAATTCAATTTATTTTCAGGGAGGCCATATTTTTGGAATTTGGGGGGAGCATTCACTATTGAATGAGAGATAAGTGTGTGAAGGGGGTGAGAATAAGAGAGAAACTTCCTATACAGAAAAATTAGATCAAACCTCATCAGTGCTTCGTATTTATTTTTGGAACAAGCATTGAGACTATTATATTACAAATAAAACAAGTGTTTATAATTGAATGAGACACATCAGTTTAGTGGTGAAGTCCCAGATTCAGGAGTCAGACATCCCTGCTCTAACTCCAATTACCTAAGATGTGAATTATTTAATATCTCCAAACCTCAGTTTCCCTATATGCCATTGGGCGATAACACCTACTTTCTAGAGTTTCTGTGAAGATTATGTTATACAAAAGAATATGGTTCCAAGCACCTGGGTTAAATAAAGATAGCTACTATTATTATTTATTTTACTCTTACTTTGTTATTGAATAACATAGAGCGAATAGGAGACCTGGTTTCATTTCTGCCAGTGAAAATCTTGGACAACTTCTTTGTAATGGGGAAAAAAAAACACCTTCTCGTATACTTATCTCACTCTGAAATTGTAGATGTAAATGAAAAGCTATATCTTTGAGGACAGAGATTTGGGTTCTCCATTTGACCTGAAACTATACTTTGAGTGTTTCTGGGAACTATTTTTTATTTCCTCACTTTTAAAATATGGTTCATAAAATGAGTACAGTATTTGTCACAGGAATGTTGTGGAGATCAGGAAAATGACATAGCTGAAAGCACTCAGACTACGGTGTCCTAGACACAGCTGAGTGTAAAGGGCCCAGGACCCCACAGTTGAAAATGGATTCCACGTTCTTACTGCGTTTGAGCTGATAGTTTTTGAAGGATGTTGAGGCAGGTCTTTTCATTGCTCTTGGGATCAGCCGTAAGCCTCCACTGAAGAAGAGGACGCAGATTTGACTATGAAAGCTTTCTTCAGCTGCAGTGGTCTAAAGGATGTTGCAGAATCACCTGTCTTCTGTTCTTCAGAATAGCAAAGTGACCTGCTCTCTAGAAGGTTTCAGCCCCGTTTCAACATGAAGGAAGAAATATGAGAAAATGATCTCTATACATTTTTCCTTAAGCTCTACAGAATTTATACAGTGATGGGGAGAGTGGAGTGCGCTGCAGCTAATTCAACAAAGCCTCACTGAGTAGTTTGTGAATAGAAATGCGCTGTTATATTCTGTTGGTGAAGGAAAGGCATGTTTTTAAAGAGACAGTGATGAATAAGATGAAGGGACAGATTCCTGTCCGTCGCCACCACTACCTCAGTGTGGTCCCTGACAATGGCAGAGACAGTGACCGTAAGCCAAAGGGAGAAGTGACTGATTCTCACTGGCAACCATCTGGCAAGATTTCCCAGTGGTGGTCACATCAGAGGTGAGTCTTGAAGAATAAAGGGCTTTATTTTCCCTAAAGTAAATGAATTAGAACTTTGAAAAACAATATAGAAGTTTACAAAGAAAAAAGTGGACTGTAATACCCTCCCCAGAGAACTAATTGTTATCATTTGGGTGTAAATCCTGTAGCTGTCTTCTGCGTGTATGCATACATATTTCCAGAATGCCCACTCTAACATTATGGGGCACAAATTTCTTTACTATGTATCAACTTAAATACTGTGTATCTTTTACTGTGTGTATCAATCTGATTTTGAGTACCTATCTTCCCAGCTATATTTATGTCTCTGTTGCTTCGCTTCTGGAATCCCACCCTTGCCCTCCACCACCATACTCTAAGAGATTATTTCTAATTACCATTACTTTGCAAACAGAAGCCACCTTGTAGCCACATCGTGCTGTGACCCAGATGAGCTATGATTCCGGCACACAGTGACCCAGGTACACGGTAACCATCGTGTAACTAGTGACCGAGGCGTGCTAGATACTCTGACTCAAGTACATGGAGACAGAGGCTCACGATAACCAAGGGCTGCTGAGCCCAGTCCACATAGATACCTGCATGAGAAAGAAAGCTGTGGCCAAGATATCATGCGACCAAAGCACATTGGTGCCATTACAAAGATATACCAGGTCGGGCTTCCCTGGTGGCGCAGTGGTTGAGAGTCCGCCTGCCAATGCAGGGGACACGGGTTCGTGCCCCGGTCCAGGAAGATCCCACATGCCGCGGAGCGGCTGGGCCCGTGAGCCATGGCCGCTGAGCCTGCGCGTCCGGAGCCTGTGCTCCGCAACGAAGAGGCCACAACAGTGAGAGGCCCGCGTACCGCAAAAAAAAAAAAAAAGATATACAATGTCAGAGGAGCTCTGTGCCAACATGCTGGGACCAAGTCGTATGGGGACCAAGGAGCGCTGTGACGCAATCATGGTGTGACCCAGGTACATTCTGACCAAGATGTGCCAGGTCTAAGGAGTCTGTAACTGAAGCAAGTTGTGATCAAAGTAAATGGTACCCAAGGAGCCCTGTGACTGAGGCATGCTATGAACAAAGTGTACCCAGTGTAACCCAGGCACACGGGGATCAAGGAACACTGTAACCCAGGTCTGCTGTGGCCCAGGAGTTCTAAGACCCAGGCACACTGTGCCCCTGGCCTGCCACCAGGACCCCGTTGACCAGCCAGTAGTTCTCTGGGAGCAGCAGAAAGAGGCCCCTTCCCTGGAGTTACTGTCAGCTGTGGCCACCCCACAGCCAGAGGCGCAGGTAAACCTAAGTAACTCCTTTCCTTCATCATAGAGCTCATAGTCTCCACGCTCACACCATGCCTATGTCCTCTCATCCCCCACCCCTGCCACACACATCTTGCAGAAGCTTCAGGATGGCACTGTGTAAATCGTTGCAAACTCACATACCAACAGAGTCTAGGCACATAACCTAAATGTGTGATGGAGCCAGATAGCATACATTAGGGAGTGGCAGGGACTGTGGCATCCATTAAAGATGCCAACAGCTAAAACCATGTTGCCCAAGACACTCTGCGGGCTCCACTGTTTGGGAGCTCTTGTATAAACCATTTGTGCCCAAGGACCAAATGCTGCAGTGAACGGAATGCCGTTGGCATTCTCACTGCCATCCCCTTTGGCTGATTTCTCCAGTTTCTCTCAACTTGGACCTAACCTCAGACCAGGTGTTTCTAAATGAGTAATGTAGATTTATGTTTCTAATCCAGGAAGAGTGGAATCTAAGTATAAAAAAGAGCTATTAAAGCTAACTACTCTTTGTTTTGTAAATGAAGGCTGTCAGAGGAAAATGTTCTGAAGGAATTTCTTGGTTTCTTTATCCTCACCCCTCAGGGAAAAATGAAGCCCACCTTTTAGGGCCAGGTGTTCCTTTCAGTTAAGTGATAGCATGGCAGGGAGAGGCTAAGCTCAATCAACTGTTCACAAACGTCATAAAAGTTTATACTGGTTTTGTTAACATCTGTAATTTTAAACATTTCGCGTAAAAATAAAACAGTCAGAAAAACATGGTGTCTGTGTTCAGTTTTGTGCGCAAACCTCTCCTGTCCACGGGAGACTTGGGAACTAGGTAGTCTGAAGTGGACCCAGGCTCCCCCCAACCCTCACTCCACCTCATTCCTACAGATGCTAATATAAATCAATTAGGGGCTGACACAGCAATTGGCTGCCTGACAAATGTTCCATAATAATACAGCTCAAGAGAATGTGGAATTTCTGATGTGCTGGTTATAACACTTTCAATATAGCTGTAAATTCCATGCCATGTCAGCACAGGAGGAAAGCTGAGTCGTAAATAAAATGTTTCCCCAATTCCTAAAGAGCTCCCTAAATGATTAACCAAAGCAAGTTGTGATTTAATTCAACCACTTAAACTTCATCAAATTCAGACCAAAAAAGGCAGGGTGGGGCAGAAAGGGAGGGGGGGAGGAGAATGTGGTGTAGAGAATAGAGGGGAGGAAGTAGGGAAGAGAACACTGCCGGCCAAGTACTAAAATGAGGGAGGCTGCACCGGCCGAAACAATAATGAGAAGACTCATTATTTGGAAAACAGTAAAAGAAAAGACCATGGCTAGACGTATGCTCCGTTCCATGGGAGTAATTAAAGGAGGCACACTACTTCTCCCCTTCTGTGGACCACAGCATGCCATGCATTCGGAGACTTGAATTTTCCACTGTGTTTTAATGGCTAATGATGGACACATACATGATTCATGTGATTCTACCTGACCCCTCTTCCACTTTGAGAAGCCTCATGGATTTAAGCCAATCATCTTATCTGAGTGGAGGATGGAGGGAGAATGGTAGTTCTCACAAATTTTCTCCGTGAACCTTCCCAAGAGTAGGTACTTCTTTTAGTATTCTCCATTGCTTTTAGCATAACTCTGAGTACATAGTAGACACGAAAATACTGCAGTGAAGAATGAATAAAATCAAAGGGGTGTCCTCAAAGATGCATTAGATCAGGACACAAGATAAGTAGGGCAGTATTAGCAAGTTTAGCTGAACACCTAAAATTTGAATATACTGCAAGCATGACTTGTTCTTAAACTGGAGTCTCATTACTCTGTCAAATTTGCTTTTAATTCTTTAAAGTTTTAGATGTCATTATGTCCAAGTATATTTCCATTATTTATGAGAGGAATAAAACCCTTTTAGAGATATAAGTATCAAAACATATTACTATCTGAATTGATGTTAATGCATATTCTTATTTTCAGAGAGATGCCTAAGCAGAGCGAAAGAACTCTTATTGCCAAGATAGTAATTGGTTTTATTTTTACGCTCTTCCATTTCACAGTTTATCTAGCTTCCCTGCCAAAGTTATGAATATCTATGTATGTGCATAGATGTGTGTTTGTGTAATTCTGAGTATGCTCTTAGGATACTACTAAAGATATGAAGGATTATATGTCATTAAATTCCTATCTGATATAATAGCTATAAAGATATTACAGAGCTAAAGATAATATAGTCTATTGTCTGTGAAATGATTAATACTTTTCATATTTGTATTTCACAGTTATGCTTACTTTTCCATTCGTGGGACTAAGTGTGACTTTAATTGTGGATATCAATAAGTCCCAGTGTATCTGAATTTCCTAAGTATTTATAAATTCCTTAACTCTTGACTTGCACTTGAAGAATCCTAATTCACCAAGTATTTTTATTATCAATGTCAGAGAAGACCAAATCCCTACCTAGTCAAAAGTAATTAAGTAGTTAAGAATAATTATCTCTTTGTTAATATATTTTAACCTTTCTTTCTTATTACAGATATTATCTATATAGTCCCATGAAATATAAGGCAGGAAGAGTAAACCTTCCACCTATCTAAACTCAATTCCTGCTTTCCGCTCATTGTGTACTATACTCAGCAATATTTATATTCAATTGTGTTATGCTTTTCCTGGTCTCCAGGTCTTAGCACATATACTATATTCCCTTTTTTAGAAGGTTAAGTCCCCTGTCCATTCTGTTGACTCCAGCTCATTCTTAATGTCTCAGCTTCAAGATCCCCTTCCCCAGGAAGATTTTACAGACTCCCTAGATAAGGCAAGTCTTCCCATTCTCCTAGATGATCATTTTAACCTCCTCTCTCCATGAGCCTCCCACACCTCCTCATCTCCTGTCCTCACTCAGCGAACTTTACTCAGAAAATAGAAGCAAACAGAATAGAATTTTCACAAACTCCACCACTACCCACCTATCTGCATCAATGTCCAAATAACTTGCCATCTCTCTTATTTTAGATGAACTATCAATTCTTCAACCAAAGGCTTGATCCTTCTGTACTATTTCTACTTTATGCCTCACCCAGACCGGTGCACTGTCCTGTCCTCTGCCTGGAGCACCCTAACAACAGTTTCCACCATCAAAGAGCCAGGTGTATGCTGCTGCCACCACTGCTGTTACAGGACAAGGGGCCCATTCTGGGCTCTGCTGTCAGTCTCCAGAGTTGCCGTGAGCACAACCCAATGGCAACTTCTTTTACTCCTTTGCTAGGCATGCACACCTCTCGCCTGCTACCCCGGCTCTCCCCCTAAGCAAGACAACTTTGACAGATGGGAGGCATGAACTGTTGAATAAATTCTGGACTCTTTAAGGACTTAATGTCTCTGATATGGCATCTCTGAAGATGTCCCTCAAGACAGAGCGATCAGTTTGTCACAAAGGTGTAGTCAGATCAGTAAGATTCTCTTGTTTTTCCTCCTTTCCCACCACACTCTCTTTATCCACATTTCTGCTTCCTTGAGATTTCACGCTCCCAATGAAATGACACCATGTGAAGCTTCGTTTTTCTAGGGAACTTCACGAAGACAATTTTTGTTGTGCACTAGATACTCCCTTGCCTTCTCAAGGCCACTGACCCAGTAATTTCCCCTTTGTCATCATAAATTTTTCTCTCTATTCTGGATTTTTAAAATAAGGACACAGACCAGTGTTATTTCTCTTATATTAAAAATAAAAATCTGGATGCCACGTCTTTCTCCATCTGCTCCACTTTCTTCCTCTTTTTTATTTTCCTTTTTTCTATTTTTCAAACCACAACACTCTTGGAACAGTTGTATCTAATTCCTCACCTCCTATCCTTTCATGAACCCATTCCCTTCAGGCTTCTGATCCCACCTCTTTTCTAAAATTTCTTTTGCTATGGACATCTCTGATTTTCATGTTTCCAAATCTAGCGGTCACTTCTCAGTCCTACTTCTGCCTGACCTACCAACAGCATTTGACAGGTCATCAATCCTGCCCCCTTATAACATCTCCTCTTGGCTTCCAGGATATTTTTCTAATCTTCTTTTTACTCCAGAGACTGTTCCTTCTTCCATGGGTGGTTCCACCTCATTCTCCCAGTCTCTTAACATTGGAGTCCCCAAACGTCTTCTCTTCTCTATCTATACTCAGTCTCTATGAGCATTGTCTTATCCCATGACTTTAAACACCATCTAAATGCTGATGATGTTCATGTCTCTATCTCCAGCCTCAATCTCTTCCCTAAACTCCCTCTATGCCTCTGTCTCCTTGACATCTTCATGTAGACGTCTATTAGACATCTCAAGCTTCACATGTCAAGCCATGGACTCTTTATCTTTACCTCTCAAAAGCTTTTCCTCCTCTAGTCTTTCTCATTGTATTCAATGGCAACTCCATTCTTCCCTTGCTCATGCTAAAACAATAGTCACTTTTAACTTCTCTCTTCCTATGCTACCCTATTTCCAGTCCATGAACAAATTCTGTTGACTCTGCTTTCAAAATATATTCAGAATCCAGCAACTTTTCACCTAATCCCTTGCCACCAACCTGTTCCAAGCTACCTCCATCCTCACCTGAATTAGTGCTCTATATTCATAATTGGTATACTTGCTTTAGTATTTGCTATCCTTCTATCTATTCTTAGGAAAACTACCAGGGTGATCCTATTATAGCATATAGGTCATGCGCCTCCTATGCTGAAAACATGCACTGACTTCAGAGTAAAAGACAAAGACCTTTATATTTGTCTGCAAGGCCATATAAGATCTGAATTACTCTTACCATGTTAGAATTCAACCATATGAGTATCTAAAACCAACTTTCCCTAAATGCCTGTTGCAGTGTTTCTCCATGCCCCTATCCTTCTTTGCCATTTTTTTAAAGAAAACAACAAAAATATACTTTTATTATTGTTGTTCTTATTACAAAAGTAATCGCTGTAAAGCTTTAGAGATATTAGTTAAGAAGAAAATAAAATTCAAATGATCTGTCATTCCTCTGGTGATAAATCTATGTGTATATCATCTTCATGTATTCTCTACTTGAAATCTGATCATATTTTTACACCTTATTTTCTATGTAAAACACAATATGTTCAAATATATAGCATTAAATATATGTATATATAGATCACATATATGTATAATATAGGCATAATTTTAAAGAATATAGCTAGACTTAGTGTGGTGATCATTTAATAATATATACAAATATCTAATCATTATGTTGTACACCTAAAATAACATAATGTTATATACCAATTATACTTCAGTAAAAAACATATATATGTATATCATAATTTATTTACCCATTTTTATATTTTTGGACATTTAAGTTACTTAATTTTTCCTTAATGAAGATAACACATTGATAAATGTTACTCATTTGTTCAAAACAAATATCTAGAAGAGGAAACATTAGATCAAAGGATATGTACATTTTAAAGCTTGATATATTTTTTCTTTTGGAAGACTCCATCAATTTATACTCAGATAGCAGAGGAGACTAATTCCCTAGTCCTTATCAGAAGTATTATTATGTCCACAAATTTTTGACAATCTGAGAACTGAAAGATGGATTCTCCTTGTTATTTTAATTTACCTAAAAATTCTTCAGTGCTTACTCTATGCCAAACACCTTTCAGAGCACTCAACGTGAATTACATGATTGGATCCTCACAGTAACCCTGTGAAGTACTATGAGGTAGGTCCTATTAATACCATCATATTACAGGCAAAGATAATGAGACGCAGAGAAGTTAAGTCCTTTTTTGTAGGTTAAAATGTTAAACTAAAAAATTTACCCTAGGTTAAAAAAATGGTAGCTGTAGCCAAGCCTGGATTTGCACGCACACGGTCTGACTCTGAGACTAGTTCCTTAATGCCTGTGGCAGCGAGACAGAATTTTTTCATTTGATTATTCGTTCTTTTTCTTTCTCTTGTAAATTTACTATTCAAGTCATTCTCCCATTGTTTTTTTTAGGGTTTTCACCTTTAATTGATATGTAAGAAATATTTATATGTTAACTCTAAAAATACTTCCTGATATAATTTGCAAATTGATATCAGGTGAGTCATTTGTCATACTTCTGTATGTAGTAATTTGGCTTAAAGAAGTTTTATATTTTATGTAATCAAATACATCACAGGCTTCTTTCCTAGCTTTTGCTGTGCTGTAATATTTACTAAATCATCTTTATACCAGAGGTATAGAAACGCCACCTATATTTTCTTCTGGTTCTTTCAGGGGTTCATCTTTTACTTTTAACTTATTGGTCCATCTGGAGTTTATTTTGATGTGAGGAAAGGACCTAATTTTTTTCAGATGACTTAACAGTGTTCCAAGACCATTTATTAAACCATCCATTCCTGTTACTGATACAAAGTGCTTCCCTTTTGTATACTAAATTCTTATGTCTACTCAGATCCATTTCTAGATTTTTAACCTCCCTTAATTTTAGAAAGGTATATTTCGAAGTGCCCTCTTATGGGGTTTTTAGTGTTGTGATTTGGAAAGGACATGGAATTTGGACTTCCTAGATATTCCAGATGAGGAATTTCTTTGGTCCTCTTTTTTTTTAATATAAAATAAGGAGGAAGCATAATATCTGCTCAACCTACAGCTAAGTTTACTGTGCAGCAGAAACAAATTTTTAAGGAAAACATATTTAATTAACCAAAAACCACTACACAGATATTTTTTAGTTGCCATAGTATGTGATAGTCATTGAATCGTCATTTTAAAAAAGTTAAAGGTAGAAAACAAGTTCCTTACTAAAATTAACTTGAATAAAAGAAATTATTTTGTCAATTCACATTTAGTTTGTAGTGTTACTTCTCAACCAGGTCAATAATTTCATTCTTTGTAAGAAAGGAAGACCCTTTTAACACACAGGGGCAAGTCTTCCCTTGTGTCCATTTGACAGCCAGTTTTCCCCATTTCCTCTCTTTCATAATAGTTTTCTTTGAAAAGTCAGGCGTGTACTTTTCCTCTGAATATGAAAGCGGATGTGGACATTTTCTCCAAGTGGTTATATATTAATGCCAGAAGATCACAACCAGCTTTGAGAGGTGCCTGTGCAGACTCTCCCTCCTCTTGAGCTGGAGACCCCATGGTCTTACCCACATGCGTGGCTCAGAGGCCCACAGGTTTGCTTACTTATCTGCAATCCACTCTTTACAGTGCATAGAGTTAAGGATTCCTTGTGCTCCAGTGAGTCTCGTCAGACAGAGAGGCAATCACCTGATGAGAAAGATGTCAAATATCCTGGCGCTGGTCCTCACTTAAATATCCCAATTTTGGGTCATAGAGCCTGAAACCGCACCACTTCTTGGGTTTTCACAGCTCTTTCCTGGTTGTGCAAAGAAACTTTGGAAAAGCCCTCAAGCCCAAATGCCATCTCAGGCTCTATGACCAAAAAATTTAGGATATTTTTGTGCTGATGCCTTCAGCTGGATGCAAATTCTTCCTTATCTGAACTCTGTCTCACCTGAAACCTCCCTTAAACAGATAAGTACATGCTGCGCTATCTTAGAGTCATTTGTGTTCCAGGTCTCTGTTTTCCCAAAATAAGCTCTTGAACATAGTTTTGTTACCTTAGCCCAGAGCCATTCCCAGAGCAGTTACCCAATATATGTGAGTTGGTTGAAATAAAAGTCAGTGTGGGGGGGAAGTTATTTAAAACTATAGGAAAACAAATTTTCCAAGCACAAAAAGGAACATTTAAAAAGATTTTATCTCCCTCATGGTTTTGGCATACAGCATCCATTAAAGAAAAATATATTTATTATTACTCCAAGTTTGCCACAGTCGTACCCCAAACCCTCTTCCTGTGGTTGCCTCCCATTATTCTGCAACATTTTCTTTTTTTGTAACTGAAGTATAGTTAATTTACAATGTTGTCCTAGTTTTATGTGTACAGCAAAGTGATTCAGATATACATATATATATATATATTCTTTTATAGATTCTTTCCATTATAGGTTATTATAAGATATTAAGTTTAGTTCCCTGTGCTATACAGTATGGCCTTTTTGGTTATCTATTTCATATATAGTAGTGTGTATATGTTAATCCTAAACTCCTAATTTATCCCTGCCCCATCCCCTTTCCCCTTTGGTAACCATAAGTTTGTTTTCTATGTCTGTGAGTCTATCTCTGTTTTTTAAATAAGTTCATTTGTATCACTTTTTTAGATTCCACATATAAGTGATATCATATGCTATTTGTCTTTCTCTGACTTACTTCACTTAATATGATAATCTCTAGGTCCGCCCATGTTACTGCAAATGGCATTATTTCATTCTTTTTTATGGCTGAGTAATATCCCATTGTATATATACAACATCTTCTTTATCCATGCATCTGTTGATGGACATTTAGGTTGTTTCCATGTCTTGGCTATTATAAATATTGCTGCTATGAACATTGGGGGTGGATGTATCTTTTTGAATTATGGTCTTCACCAGATATATGCCCGGTAGGCTCGCCTGATCCTATGGTAATTCTCTTTTTAGTTTTTTAAGGAACATCCATACTGTTCTCCATAGTGGCTGCACCAATTTACATTCCCACCTATAGTTTAGGAGGGTTCTTTTTCTCCACACCCTCTCCAGCACTTATTACTTGTAGACTTTTTAATGATGGCCATTCTGACTGAAGGGAGGTGATACCTCATGGTAGTTTTGATTTGTTCTGCAACAACTTCTACACCCTCTTCAGCATAGCCCTCGTGAACAGCAGTTGTGCAAGCCTATCACTGACTCTCTTTCTCCTCCATGTAGCAAATATTGCCCAGTTTTAAAGATGCATCTCAAAGTCAACTTCTTTTGAGAAGTCATATATTCTTCCTTATACAGCTGTCCACATCC
This sequence comes from Orcinus orca, assembly GCF_937001465.1. Lineage (NCBI taxonomy): Eukaryota > Metazoa > Chordata > Mammalia > Artiodactyla > Delphinidae > Orcinus > Orcinus orca. The sequence continues at coordinate 46,659,095 of NC_064569.1, read as the reverse complement.
ATAGGTCTTCATCATTCATTTGAACCTAATTTACTGAATGGTATTATCAGTTACCTTTTACATGTTTATGTCCTATCTGTATAGCTGGACCATTAATTCTTTGAGGGAGCGTACTATGTCTGAGCCTTTTTAAATCACCTTTTAAAACTATACAAAAAAAAATACTATACCAGTGCTTCAGTTAATACTAAATAAATATTTACTTAATTAAATTGATTTCTTAGCACACATAGTATGTCTAAGAGTCTTGACAGGCAGCTTAAAAACTGTCTGGAACCTGCCCTTCACTTTACATTCATTTCTCCTCTCTCTTCTTCCTGTTATAGCCCCACTGTACCCAGGGGCTGCTCAACAAATGTTAATGTCCATGATCTTTTCAATCAGCAATTTGTAAAGTGGGTGATTATTGTCTATAAGCAACAAGGGAGACACTATTTTCTATTCACGCTAATAAAAGTCTTGACTTATGAAGACAGTATCTATAAACAGTGAATGGCTAAACTCCTTAGCTCTTCCTAAGCAAATAGGGTCCAGATTCAGGAGGAAGAGTGACACCTATGGTTTAGGAGATGATCATTGGTGCTTCCCATTGTTACCTCCTGTATTGATCCTTGCCTGTGTCAACAATAGGAGCTATAAATAATACCATGTCTAATGCAAAGTGGTATTGCCAGCCCTTTGTGGCACTGGACATCTGATACCAGAAGCATTTGGTTTGTCATGTTTATTGACGGTTCACACATTTGGCAGTAGACATATTTTAATCCGTGCCCATTTAAACAGCAAGTCATTAAAGATGGGAGAAGAGCTTTGTGAAAAGTACAAAGAAGGCACTTTTTAAAATTACTAAAGAAAACCATGAATGATTCCATTAAGGGTGCCTGGTGAAATATGACTTCGTTGGATAAAATTATAGCTCTGTAATTTTAAAGACAAAAATGAAAGCCTTTAAGTTTTATGTTACATGTGACCTATATAAAAAATAACTTCTCCTAAAAGTTCATTGTCAACAGCCAAGAGGACACTGACTTTTATGTGGTCAATTTGGGGGTTTTTTGTTTTATTGTTTTTTTGTTTTTGAAGCTGGAGAAAGGCCTACTGGGGATAGTCTGACATCCAGCCTCAACTTCAACATCTGTAGTGGCAGGAATTTCACTATTCCTTGAGGCAGATACAACAATATGACATGGCAATACCTGCCTTAGCCTTGTCATAGTGCTGTTGAGCAGATCCAATGGTAAAATGTATATGAAATGGTAAATGTATTTTGAAATGTTTGTAGTACTCCTACAAGGCCTAATGAATATAATGAAAGCCACGTCTATCCAGAATTTTAAAGGTATTAGTTAATCTGCATAACATAACTTTTAAAATGTTATTATCCCTTTTTAAAATTTTATTTATTTATTTTTATTTTTGGCTACTTTGGGTCTTCGTTGCAGCGCGCGGGCTTTCTCTAGTTGCGGTGAGCGGGGGCTACTCTTCGTTGCAGAGCACGGGCTCTAGGCACGTGGGCTTCACTAGTTGTGGCTCGTGGGCCCTAGAGTGCAGGCTCAGTAGTTGTGGTGCATGGGCTTAGTTGCTCCGCGGCATGTGGAATCTTCCCGGACCAGAGCTCGAACCCATGTCCCAAGCATTGGCAGACAGATTCTTAACCACTGCGCCACCAGGGAAGTCCCTAAAATGTTATTATGCCTTTAAATACTACACAATATATATCGCAAACTCTGCTGGAGATTGGTATTTCTATAGAATATAGCTGCATTTTTGGAGTTGTTCAGAACAGTTTGCCCCAAAGATAATCTAAAGTTCTATAAATGGCTCGCAATCAGCATTCTAAATAAAGACTCTCATTTATATATGTTTTATAAATTACAAGGCTATGTCATTCACATTTAACACAAAATATTTGCTACATTCTCAGTGTAGTATGAGTAGTGGCACAAAGTCCATACCCTCCAGAGAGTCTCAAAATGAGCTGATTTTAAAGCAATATGGGACAAGCAACTTGGAAAATTAAAAAAGGAGTTTTTAGGCCCAAATTTGCGAAAGATATAATGGTAAGATTCTCAGAGGTACTGAGAACATAGGATGTTTATGTGTCCATAATGTGAAAATAGAAGGGGCAAGGTGAAGGGACAAAGAAAGGAATTCTAGGCAAGGAAAGAGCATGTGTCAAGGCACAGAGAATAAGGAATGTTTTATGATCGTCAATTAAGCCAAGATGGTTAATAGTATTGTTCAGAGCTTCCAAACTCTTACCTTTGTTTGTTTGTTTGTTTTGGGGTCTATTTGTTCTACTAGTAATGGAGAGGCAGTGTTGAACTCTCAAATGTATTTTTGATTGTCTATTTCTCTTTGTAGTTCTATTGGTTTGCTGCATTTATTTTGAGCTCGGTTATTAGGTACATAAACATTTAGGAATCTTATCTCCTCTTGATGAATTACCCCTTTATCATTAGGAAATTACCCTCTTTTTCTTGGATGATTTACTTGTCTGATATTTACTTTGTCTAATATCAATAAGCCCATTCCAGCTTTTATTTGTTTAGTGTTAACAGTATATTTTTTTCTCATCCATTTACTTTTACTTTTAACCAATTTTGTCTTTACACTTTAAGTGAGTTTCTCGTAAGTGGCATATAGTTGGGTCTTCCTTTCTAATTAAATCCTACATCTGCCTTTTAGACATTTAAACGATTAACATTTAATGTGAATATTGATATGATTAGGTTTAAATCTGCCATCTTTGTATTTGTTTTCTAGTTGTCACATCTGTTTCCTATTTATTCTTTTTTTATGATTCCATTTTATCTTTGCCATTGGTTTACTAGCTATAACTCTTTGTTATATTATTTCAGTGGTTGCTTTGGAGTTTATAATATATATTTTTGACTTATCACATTCTCCCTTCAGATAATAGTACATCACTTCATATGTAGTGTACAACAGTGTTTCCATTTCTCCCTTCCCAGTCATTGTGTTATTAATTTGCTTTATTACTATCAATACATATGTTATAACCCCACAATACATTGTTATTATTTTTGTTTTAAATAGTTGACCGTGTTTATAGAGATGTAAATAATAAGAAAAAAGACTTTATCTATGTAGTTACCATTTATGGTGCTATTTATTCCTTTGTGTAGGTCTGGGTTTCCATCTGGTATCATTCTCCTTCTGCTTGAAGGATTTCCTGTAACATTTCTGGTTGTGGAGGTCTGTTGGTGATGATCTCTTTCAGTCTAAGGTTAACTTTTTTCCACTACTTATCCAATAACCTTCTAGTACTCTAACCCATGCCCTGTTAGTTATGAAGTTTCTGCCCTGACTGTGGGAGAAAAACACTATTCCTGAAACAGTGTTGAGAGCACTGTTTCCTCTAATTCTTCCAGCTGGTTTTTTTTCCAGCCTTAGGTGATTTCCTCACATACACGTACTGATAAGTCCTCAACTAAACATTCAAAAAGGAATGTCTGCAAATTCCCAGGATTCTCTCTGGGCAGCTTTCTTCTCCGTGGTACTCTGTCCTATGAACTGTAGTCATCCTGGACCCTGAGGAGTCCCAGGTGTACCTCCTCATCAGCTTCTGCTGGGTTTCCCTGCACTGTGCTGCTTCCTGGAAACCTTCAGGCAGTAAGCAGAGGCAATGGCAGGGCTTACCTTGATAGTTTTCATCTCTCGGGGATAATTTCCTTTTGTTGCCTGAAGTTCAGTATCATGAAAACTATTTCATACACTTCTCAGGCTTTCAGTTGGCAGTTAACAAAGTGAATCTGGCCCCTGTTACTCTATTTTGTCGGGAAATAAAAAGAAACTAATTTTAAATTGTACTTAATTTTAATTAACTTAAAGTGAGATGATCACACGTGGCTATATTGAATAGCATAGAAGGTACTGATTACAGAGGCATTCAGCCTGTGAAATTTCATTGAGCTCTGCATTTAGCATATACATGCCTTTAGGTAACACTTCAACAACAACAAAAAAAAGGTTTGAAGAGCTAAGATATTTTCCTAAAATTTGCTCATCAGAAGCATCCTTTATTTCTGGATTACTGATCAAGAATGCTGACAGAAGTTTGGGGTTTTGTTTTGTTTTGTTTTAATCATAGTAGTTTAGCAAGGAGGAGGTAACCAAATAATACCCTCACTTATTTTTCCCCCAGGAAATATAAAAGGATGAGAGGTAAATAAAGCATATCTACTTAAACTGCATACACTACATTCATATGACAAGATTAAGGACTGTGTCATCTTTAAATCCCAGTGAAGTTAAACTAAGTGATAAAAGATATCTATAGTGTATAATAACTTTATTTAATATCTTATACCTGATTTATTTCTCTTTTGTACTTGACACAGTCTAATTCCAGCCTTTTAAAACTTTTAAAAAATATATACATAACCCTAGCTGGCTCAGTTTGACTCATTCTTCGCATATGACAGACATCTGAAGAGGCGATGGGAAATATGTACTGATAGCCTGAGGTGAATAAAATGGGTCCTTTTTTAAATTTTTCATGTAACTTTATATTTACCTACAACCTGTGCTTTATTATTTTTAGTACGAATTGAATACTTATTTTTAATGAAGTAACAAATCATAATAAAATACTAAATTCTAAAAGCTGAAAAATACCACAAACATAACAAAATCCAGAAAAAAATTTGACAGAACATGTTTACTAGTGAACTGCCTACCACACCTCTATAAATTCAAAATTTTTAGCTATCTCTTTATATGATAAAATCTTTTTCTATAATCTGTCTATAGTGCAATGAGAAAGATAATTCAGTCTGCTAGAAATTTGTGGGGCTTTTTTATTATTGGTGATTTAGAAATTTTTTTTTTACTTACAACTCATTATAATGTCACATAAACTATTTAGAGTTTTGTCAAATTTATGATAAGCTCTATCTAGTTTCCTTCATCTGTGAGCTATAAGAATCACAACATTTCAGGTTTCTTGTGCAATGTCTAATTTTATTTTTTTTCCAGCTTTATTGAGATATAATTGACATACAACATTATGTATGTTTAAGGTATACAACGTGATGACTTGATATACGTATCTATTGTAAAATGATTACCATAATGGTTAGCTAACACATTCATCACTTCACACAGTTACCATTTGTGTGGGGGGGGGGGGTAAGAATTTTTAAGATCTACCATTTAGCAACTTTCAAGTATACAGTACATCATTCAGTATTGTTAACTATAGTTATCATGCTGTACATTACATTCCCTGAACTTATTCATCTTATAACTGGTAGTTGGTACCCTTTAACCACCTTTACCCATTTCCTCCATTCCTGACCCCGCCCCCCCAACCTCAACTACCAACCTCCAATACACTCTCTGCTTCTAGGAGTTCAATTTTTTTTTAGATTCCACATATAAGTGAGATCATACAGTATCTGTCTTTCTGTGTCTGACATTTCATTTAGCATAATGCCCTCAATGCCCATCCACCTTTTCGCAAATGGCTGGATTTCTTTCTTTTTATGACTGATTTCCTTCTTTTTATATATTGTATATATACACCACATTTTCTTTATCCACTCATCTGGTGATAGCCATTTAGGTTGTTTCCATGTCTTGGCTATTGTAAATAATGCTGCACTGAACACGGGGATGCAGATATTGCTTTGAGATAGCGATTTCAATTTCTTTGCATATATACCCAGAAGTGGGATTGCTGGATCACGTGGTAATTCTATTTTTAATTTTTTGAGAACCGTCTATACTGTTTTCCATAGTGGCTGCACCAGTTTACATTCCCACAGGTAGTGCACAAGGGTTCTCTTTTCTGCACCCTCACCAACACTTACTATCTTTTTTTTTTTTTTTTTGCGGTGCCTCTCACTGTTGTGGCCTCTCCCGTTGCGGAGGACAGGCTCCGGACGCGCAGGCTCAGCGGCCATGGCTCACGGGCCCAGCCGCTCTGCGGCATGTGGGATCTTCCCGGACCGGGGCACGAACCCGTGTCCCCTGCATCGGCAGGCAGACTCTCAACCACTGCGCCATCAGGGAAGCCCCAACACTTACTATCTTTTGCCTTTTGTTTTTTTCTTTTTGATGATAGCCATTCTAACAGGCATGAGGTGATATCTCATTGTGGTTTTACTTTACATTTCCCTGATGATTAGTGAGGTTGAGCACCTTTTCATGTACCTATTGATCATGTGTATGATCAGTGTCTTCTTTGGAAAAATGTCTATTCAGGTCCTTTGCCCACTTTTTAATCAGAATATTTGGTTTTTTTTTTTTTTTGCTATTGAGTTGTATGAGTTTCTATGAGTTTTAGAGAAGTTGAGTTCCATGGAGGTGAAAAAGCTTTATATACTTTGATTTTCTCAATAAATAGGTGTTATCTCACCATTGTTATTATTTTTAATTAGAAAAACAAGAGGATTGAATGGAAAATCTATTAGATGATAATTAAATTTTCCCTTCCAATGCTGACTCATCCAAACATATTATGATATGTTCATGATAAAATTATTGCTTATTATAATAAATTCTTACTAACTTAATTCTTATCAATGACTCATTTCTTTTTGCTGATCTTGAATGTCTTATGAATATTGCAGAGTGGCTCTCTGCCAAGACAGAACCCGCTTTGTAGGGTGACTATCACTTATGAGTTGTGTGGCCTTGGCTACCTTACTTAGCCTAAAAAAACCTGTTTGTTTCTTTTTCTGCAAAATAATATGATAATAACAGTAGTAGGATTATTATCAAGTTTAAATGAATTTATGTGTTTAATTTTAAGTAGAGGTTAAGAATGTAATATTGCAGGGGCTTCCCTGATAGCGCAGTGGTTAAGAATCTGCCTGACAGTGTAGGAGACACAGGTTCGAGCCCTGGTCCGGGAAGATCCCACATGCTGCGGAGCAACTAAGCCTGTGCGTCACAACTACTGAGCCTGTGCTCTAGAGCCCGTGAGCCACAACTACTGAGCCCACGCACCACAACTACTGAAGCCCACACATCTAGAGCCCGTGCTCCGCAACAAGAGAAGCCACCACAATGAGAAGCCCGCGCACCCCAACAAAGGGTAGCCCCCGCTCGCCGCAACCAGAGTAAAGCCCGCGCACAGCACCAAAGACCCAAAGCAGCCAAAAATAAAATAAATAAATAAATTTATAAAAATAAAAAAGAATGTAATATTACAACTTTTTCTGCCCAAATCAGACTGAGGAATAGATAAAATTTGTACTTACAGGGAATGATGCAAAAAAAAAAGAAAAGAAAGGAATATTTTTATATAAGAATATACCATATTTCTTTAACTTGCATTTGCTTTGTGCTTCAAAATCGCCTCAGTGTCAGTGTCTATTTTTCCCCCTGAAGCAAAGAGAAACTTTATGAAAGATTAAACAGACAAAATACAGCAATATAAATAAAGGGATCCAAATTGTTCTCTATTGCTTGGGAATTTCACCGTTATTTTATGATTTTTGCACCTAGTAGCATGAACAGTTTGCCCCTAACAAAATTATAAGTGCCTTCAGGACTATCACAGTTACATACTAGAAGAGAATTTGCCAGAAAGAATTTTATTATGAAACGGGGTTGCACTGAAAAAATACTTGTTTCAGCTACAAATGGGAAAATAGCTTCAATTAGTTCTCTGAGGAACTTTGAGTTATGTAGATCAGCTGATGAACCAAAGGAATTTAAGTTACTGGATTTACTAAATTCAATTTAAGGTACTACTTTGGGATAGCACATAAAACACTGCACTCGCTAAGTATTCATTAGTAAGACAAAATGAAATAATCACTTTATGCTTCTAGAAACTATCATGATTTTATACCATTACCTGGAGGAAAAAATGAAATATTTAAAACATATATATACACGTAAAATGAATTGAAATCTGCAACTGTGTTAAAAATTTATAGAAACTAGAAAACCTGATACATTTGATGTTTGCATTAAATGCCATCTTTTCTTTTTTTAAATCTCAAGTAAAGAAAGTAACTTAGAGACATCTTAAAGAATCCAGATAGACATAATTCCTTACTTCTAAAACAAGAGTTTCCCTGAGTGGAACTAATGTTCTAGAAGCTTCCAACAGACAAAGGATCCAAATAGGAGTGGGGCAGACACAATTCTGCAGTTCTGAGGAGGCTTGATTCACAGAAATGGTCTCCCTTCCTTAAAAAGTAGAGATGTAGCCAGGGCAGCACCGTCCTCAAAACAGTATGGGAGAGAAAATGTAAACAGAGGCTTAGTTTTTCTTACCTCTCCTTCTGCCAGCCTTGGTGTTGGAAGCAGGGTGGTGTTACAGTCAGGAGACTTTCAGCTGCATGTAAAAGCTGCACGTAACAGCAACTCAAAATGATTTAAACAAGGAACATTTATTATCTCACAAAACAAGAAGTCCTGAGGGAGAACAGCTCCTAAATTAATTAATTTAATGATTCAAATACATCATCCCGGAACCAAGCCCTTTCCACATTTCCAGACACAACACCTAGCAGGAGAAAAAAGAATGTCCCTTTAAAAGGGTGGAAACCTTTCCCCAAAGTCCCAAAGCTGTCTTTCCTTCACATCTCACTGGCAATTTTTGGTCATATGCCCTTTCCTAAACCAATTACTAGAAAGGGGAATGGGAATATTCTCTTTGCCTTAAACCAAGGTAAATAATCTTCCTCTGGAAGGGGCTAGATGGTAAATATTTTAGGCTCTGTGGGCCATACAATATCTGTTGCACTATTCACCTTTACTGCTATAGTGCAAAAGTAGGCATATATGATACATAAACAAGTGGGCATAGCTGTGTTCCAACAATACTTTATGTATAAAAACAGGTGGCAGCACAGATTTGGCCCATAGGCCATAGTTTGCTGACCCCTGCCTTAGAGCAAGTTGGCACTTCTGACAGTGTCTGAAACAGAGAAGTCCATTTGTGGACTTCTATTGTACAAATAGTTCTCTTTTGTTCTTTTGCTCCAGAGTCATGACCAAGAATTTAGAGATCTTCTGTGAGTTCTGAGCTTCTTTCTTAACCTTTTATTTTTCTCCTGCCTTTTTCCACTAGAAACAGGCACTGTAGAATCCTAATACTCGTTGGCCCATTTTTCTTCCCCAAGACTTTTGTAAGAATGTATATTTGAGAGTTCTTTTAAGGAAAAGCTTTTGCTCAAAATAATCTATAAGTCCACCAATTAGATCCATCTGGGTGAACAATCAAACACCATTTTTTGAATTGAATAATATCATTTACTCACAGCTTAATATATTTCAATTTAATTTTGTTGTTCTTTTCTTCAAATTCTGATAAGACATATGTTGTGTCATAGAAATAAAGGCAAGTAGTGAAAAATAGAGAGTAGATTTCTGGTTCAAGATTATGAACTGAGCATGTGTTTATGTCCTCACTTCCTCTCCCCATCTGGATGCTATATTAAAATGAAAATAATGGCGTAAAATGTCACAAATCCTCAATAATGAAGAGAATGGAGAGACTCTGGCAGATAAAGAAGTGAATAAATTTCTGGAAAGTAGATTTGAAAAGCATTTACTGAGGAAGCACAGAAGAGAAAGCTAGAATTAGCTCAACATGTGAAGAAAAGGGAATGTAGGCAAGGAGGGTGCCTATGTGGCCAGCACAACCTTGGAGAAGTTTTGTAGTTAGGTATGGTGGGGTGGTGGTTACAATGAAGACTAGAAGCAATAAGAGGGGTTGAGAACAGGAGACAAAATAAAGATGTAGGCAGAAACTTGACTCTTCCTGATTCCCTTTAATCATCTCTATGTTCATCATGACTAAACACTTTTCCCAAGAAAATATTGGAGGATTCAATCTCTAAAAGAGAAGACTTCCCCTAGACTGTTAACCGTAAAGTAGAGCTTTTTCACCAGAGCTCTTGCTCCTGTGTACAAAGTTCTATAACCTCATTCATTCATTCACTCAATTCAACAAATATTTGCTGAGGGTTTAATAGGCAGTGGGAAAAAACAAACTCTGTTATCATGCAATTTATAATACTACAAGGATTATCAGACTATGAGAAAAATTGTAACATGAAAGAGTAAAACCAAAATTTTTTAATAATCTAAAGTAAAATGCACTCTGACCAGGGTATCCCAAGACTTGGAAACAAGGTGTTGGCCAGGTTGAGTCCTTGTCTGGAAGCTCTTGAGAAAAATCTGCTTCCAGTCTTATTCTTGTTGGCAGAATTCAGTTCCTTGTAGGACTGAGATCATGGTAGTACAGTTCCCAGAATCTAGAGGCCACCTGTATTCTTTACCAAGTGACCCCCTCCATCTTCAGGCTAGCAATGGTGCATTGAATCATTTTTGTGCTTCCAATCTCTGGCTTTCTTTTCTGTGTCCAGCAAAAAAAGAAAAAAAACAAAGCCCCAAACTCTCTGTTTTTAAGGGGCTCATGTAATTAATTCAAGCCCCCAGTAATCTCCTTATCTTACGTTCAACTGTGTCATAAACATAAGCTACTCAATGGAAGTAAAGCCTGTATCATTCACAGACCCTGGGATTGTATAGGGCATGTAGATCAGGTTGGTGGAAAACCTTGAGAGAATCTTAGAATTCTTCCTAGCACAGACCTACACTAGACCTATTATACAAAATTTTAAAACACCAAAGTGATTAAAAGATTCTAGAGTAGAAAAAGTATATCACATACCATGGAATAAGAAACAGACCATTATCACACTTCTCAGCAATAACAGCTTTTTTAAAAAAAATTTATTGGAGTATAGTTGCTTTACAATGTTGTGTTAGTTTCTGCTGTACAGCAGAGTGAATCAGCTATACGTATACATATATCCCCTCTTTTTTGGATTTCCTCCTCTTTTAGGTTACTGCAGAGCACTGAGTAGAGTTCCCTGTGCTTTACAGTAGGTTCCCATTAGTCATCTATTTTATACATAGTATCAATAGTGTATATATGTCAATAACCATCTCCCATTTCATCCCATCCTCCTTCCCCCTTGGTATCCATACATTTGTTCTACACATCTGTATCTCTTTTTCTGCTTTGCAAATAAGATCATCTATACCATTTTTTTAGATTCCACATATATGCATTAATATACAATATTTGTTTTTCTCTTTCTGACTTATTTCACTCTGTATGACAGTTTCTAGGCCCATTCATGTCTCTACAAATGACCCAATTTCATTCCTTTTTAAGGCTGAGTAATGTTCCATTGTATATATGTACCACATCTTCTTTATCCATTCCTCTGTTGATGGACATTTAGGTTGCTTCCATGTCCTGGCTATTGTGTTGCAATGAACACTGGGGTGCATGTGTCTTTTTGAATTATAGTTTTCTCTAGGTATATGTCCAGTAGTGGGATTGCTGGGTCATATGGTAGTTCTACTTTTAGTTTTTTAAGGCACCTCCATACTGTTCTCCATAGTGTTTGTATCAATTTACATTCCCACCAACAGTGCAAGAGGGTTCCCTTTTCTCGACACCCTCTCCAGCATTTATTGTTTGTAGATTTTTTGATGATGGCCATTCTGACTGGTGTGAGGTGATACCTCATTGTAGTTTTGATTTGCATTTCTCTAATAATTAGTGATGTTGAGCAGCTTTCCCTGTGCCTCCTGGCCACCTGTATGTCTTCTCTGGAGAAAGGTCTATTTAGGTCTTCTGCCCATTTTTTGATTGGGTTGTTCGGTTTTTTGATATTGAGCTACATGGGCTGTTTGTATATTTTGGAGATTAATCCTTTGTCAGTTGCTTTGTTTGCAAATATTTTCTCCCATTCTGAGGGTTGTCTTTTCATCTTGTTTATGGTTTCCTTTGCTGTACAAAAGCTTTTAAGTTTAATTAACAATGAAAGCTCAGAAAGAGAAATTAAGGAAACAATCTCACTCACCATTGTAACAAAAAGAATAAAATACCTAGGAATAAATCTACCAAAGGAGGCAAAAGACCTGTATACAGAAAGCTATAAGACACTGATGAAAGAAATCAAAGACGACACAAACAGATGGAGAGATATACCATGTTCCTGGACTGGAAGGATCAATATTGTGAAAATGACTACACTACCCAAAGCAATCTACAGATTCAATGCAATCCCTATCAAATTACCAATGGCATTTTTCACAGAACAAGAACAAAAAATTTTTACAATTTGTATGAAACACAAAAGACCCCAAATAGCCAAAGCAATCTTGAGAAAGAAAAACGGAGCTGGAGGAATCAGGCTCCTGGACTGCAGACTATACTACAAAGCTACAGTAATCAAGACAGTATGGTACTGGCACAAAGACAGAAATATAGATCAATGGAACAGGATAGAAAGCCCAGAGATAAACCCACGCACCTACGATCACCTAATCTATGACAAAAGAGGTAAGAATATACAATGGAGAAAAGACAGCCTCTTCAATGAGTGGTGCTGGGAAAACTGGACAGCTACATGTAAAAGAATGAAATTAGAACACTCCCTAACACCATACACCAAAATAAACTCAAAATGGATGAAAGACCTATGTAAGGCCAGACACTATAAAACTCTTAGAGGAAAACAGAAGCAGAGCACTCTTTAACATAAACCTCAGGAAATCCTTTTTTGACCCACTTCCTAGAGTAATGAAAATAAAAACAAAAATAAATAACAGCTTTTAAAGGTAATAAAACAATTCTTTCAAACTTCTAAGGGAGTATTTTTTCAAGACAAAATTATATTTCTAGCCAAATTATCCCTTAATTATATAGGCTGGATAAAGATATTTTCAAATATGCAATGAGTCATACATTTTTATTTCCCATGTACCCTTTCTTAAGAGTTAAAGGAGATAGAAAATCAAGAAAGGGGATAACACCAGTTTCAAGTAGATCCCACACCGGAGAGCAGTAAAGGGAATGCCAAAGATGAAAGCTGTTTGGCAGGTCTAGATAATCTCAGTCTAGACAGGAGCAAGAAAAAAGGAAAAAGGTTTCAATAGAAGCTTCAATTTCTTCCACCCTAAAATGACCATAATATCATACTAATTACCTGCTAGTTCATAAGGTCATTACAAAGACTATATAAGTCAACATGTACAAAGGGCTTAGAATAGCGTCTTTTAGTTATAAACTCTTCACAAGTGTTTTTGGAGTACTTTTAGAAAACTAGTTTAGGAAAATCTTTTCTTTTAACCCATGCATCATCACAAAAATGACAAATTGGAATTTAAAAAATTCTTTTATTGTGCATAATTTGAGAAGCACCGCTTTAGAGCACCCGCTAGGTACAGAGAGATCTGGCCTTGAGAAGACTTGGGTTCTAGCTCCCAACCTGCTGGCCAAGGACCTGGGGGAAGCCCTTGAACTTCTCTAAGACTTAATGTCTTCATCTTTCACATAAGGGCGATCATTCATACCTCAGAGAGCTGCTGTGGAGGTGAAATGAAATAACTGGTTGGAAATTGGTTGGTTCCCTATATAGAGGAAACAATTCCAGATGGACCAGATAGCCATCATTGTTCTATGCGCGATCAAAGAAAGAATCTCTGCCATTTCTCTGGGAAATAGTACTTTGTAAAAATGTATTTTGTCTTCATTCATTTTAGGGTTCTTTGGCAAAGTGTCTCGCTCCGATGTTGTTTGTATGGAACTGTGCAGTAACAGGTTTCTTTTTAGAGTGATTAGCGAGCACCTAACATGTCTCAGATTTTCTCTCCCTTTGCATTGTCTTGCTGCTTGTTGGCAGTGCCTTGCATCATTAATTTAGTGGATAATGAATGAAATATTGTTAGCAAACCCTGTAATGTTGAATTATAATGTCATTAATCTTTCACATTCCTTCTGTAGATTCAGCTGATCTTATGCAAAGCGAATGGACCTGGATTACCCTCAGAGACTTATCAAACTACCCGAGGGAATGCAATTCCTTTAAGATCCCTTTTCTGTTTTATTTTTATATACTCATGCATTTTAGTAGCTGACTGAGATGGGATACATGCATGAGAGGTATTCAGGATTTATATCCAGTTAGGAAGGGCCACTTTATACTCTGTAGATGCAGTTTTTTCAGCTGTCAACTGTAAGTTTGCATGCATTTGTTCTTAACTCTTTTTAGACTTTGGGTTCAGGATGGAAATTACCCTTTTCAAGAAGTTTTACCTAGATAGGTGTAATCTACAATATCTTGGCAATAAAATAGCCCCAGAGGAATAACTTTGCAAACCCGTTTCAATCTTTATACCAATTAAATTGGTATGATCAACCTCACCACCGTCACACAAAACAGGCTTCTAGGCCATGTCCTCACCTTTTGCTTAGAGAAAGCCATCAGATTTATTTGGCCCTACTCAGATTTAAGATCATATATCTTTTATCAGAGCTTGATGGCTTCTAATAATAACAACAGAAAGTACTGAAACAAACCTATTTTCGTGGTTGCCTTTCAATCAATATAGAACACACTTTCTGTTTTGTCTTCACCAGAAATAAATTGTACTTTAAATCCCCGTTCTTCTTAGATATGTCAAATATGTTGGGTATGATGTCATCTCTAAAGTGGAAATTTCTTGAGATGGCATTGTTAGGAAGGCTTAGAAAAAGTATTTTGCAAGCCCATAACATCATTCTAGAACAGGTTTTATTGCCTTAGAAGATACTAGCATTCTCCGGAGATTAAGAAATTGCTATAATTGCTATGTGAAAGAGCTGGCAGAGAGATCGTTTTTGCTGATAAAAGTTAAGGTGCTTTAGAAAAGAAAGTCAGAGTAGCTTTAACTCTATAACCTCCTTTTCTTTCCTCCTAATTGCCCAAATCCTATTCCTCCACACCCTTGCCCCTCATTCCTTCCACTTACAGCTTCAGTTTGCCTCAGCTGTCTGTGACATAACTTTAATAATATCCAAGCAATTGAGTCACTTGGAGAGACATCTGCTAAATTCACAAGGAAACAAGCATCTTAAACAGCTGAATTTATTGTTTTGGAAGGCCACAGGGTTTTGTGTGTTAACTTCAAGGAAAAAAAAAAAAAAAAAAAGAAACAAAAAACCATGAACTGTGGCTATAATTTATGCCATGCCATATATTCCCTACTCTACATTTAATGCTTAATTAATTGCTTTCATCAGTTAGATTCATTGGCAGCATTTTACCTTTTTTAATAGCTGCTCCTTTTTCCTACCCTTCTCCTAGTTTCCTTTAGCACTCTCTAAAGGGTACTATTCTTTTTCTTTTTTCTTTTTTTTTTTTTTGCGGTACGCGGGCCTCTCACTGCTGTGGCCTCTCCCGTTGCGGAGCACAGGCTCTGGACACACAGGCTCAGCGGCCATGGCTCACGGGCCCAGCCGCTCCGCGTCATGTGGGATCTTCCCAGACCGGGGCACGAACCCGTGTCCCCTGCATCTGCAGGCGGACTCTCAACCACTGTGCCACCAGGGAAGCCCTATTGCAGATTTTGAGGCTGTAATATTTCTTTTGTAAGAATGCACCTTAATTTATTAATTTATTTAACTGATCTTCAGTTGTCAGGTATCATTTTTTTCATAATATGTATATGGTGACAGTGATACGTTGATATGTTTCCTGGGGAAAAAAAGCCCTTATCTGTAATGTTTGCGAAATTCCATGGTGTAAGTACTTTCACCATGACTGATTTTGTTTCCAACTGTGTAACAATTGGCTTGAAAATTTCCTAAAAATAGGTTGCACACCTCTGCATAGCCAGGATGCATACCCTTGTAGCCGAACCTTTCTCATATCTTTTAGTTTTGATTTCACAAAGAAAGAATACATAAAATTATTTAATGATAAGTAGTAGAGTGATGTATGGAAACATTTCATTGTTAAAGATTCATTATCACTTGTGATGATTATTGATTCTTACATGTTTTTTTCAGTCACTTTTTCTTATCCACATATTGGTAGTTTTTGTCCCTCTGTCTCTGTTTCTCATTTGTGTTTAAATCTAGGATGATCATTGAAATATACAATATTTTGAGATTACTTGAATTTGCAAATTTAAAACTTATTCTCAGGACCAGATGCAGTAGTATCTTAGACAGATGTGAATTGTGATATCAGTTCTACCAACTAACAGACTGTTAAATTCGGGCTATGTACTAACCTCTCTGAGGCTGTTTCTTCATCGGCAATACAGAAACCAAGATGTTCATTTCACAGGATTATTGTGAGAGCGTTCTATAAGATTTAAAGACTCTTAGTGGTGGGACACAACATGATGACACTGGGACAGGGGAAACTCTAAGTTACTTACAACTCCATAAGATAGCACAGGAGTTGTTCCAAGACAAGGTGACAGCAAGCTGGGCTGGGTGAAGGGGTGGGGTGGCAGTGAGGGTGCCGGGCACCTTTGGCATGAGGAGCCAGGTGAGAGGGGTCGCTTTCACAGTCTTTCAGTGGATTGCCCAATTTGAATGATTTTCAGGCTCCAGGGTATAGGGTCTGTCCCTTGTTGTCTGGTATCTGCCCCCAGGGGCAGTTAGGGCTGATGTATCGTGGTCTGGGGTGTGGGAACTTGAGGGAAGTGTGTGGGATGCGGACTTGATCAGCTGTTCAAGAAAGGAAATGGACCAGCTTCTAGCCAGGGCCTCAAAACTGGGTCCTGACAGTATGGAAATATATCTAGATGAGTAAATAAATGAGATAATGTATGTGAAGGTCAAAGCCCAGTTTTCTGGGTCCTTCACCCTCATTTAAAGGCTCTCATAAGAGAGGAAAATGAACATTATCCATAGAAGCTGTAACAGAGTACTTTTTAACCTTTGTATATAATAGTTTCATCTGTGAATTGAATATTGGGATAACAGTGGTTCTTAACATTCTCAGTGAGTCAAAGGCTCATTGAGAATCCTTTGAAAGCTATCGATAGCCTCCCCTGAAATGTATAAGACTTATATACAGAAAATTTTGCTGCAGTTTATTTTGTTGCTTTAGAAACTGCACTTTATGGAAGCATTTATTTTGGTATTAGATATCTCACTCAGCCTCCATTTTCTTTTCTGTTGAATCACTTTGGTCAAAAGAGATTATAGGCCTTCAGTAAAAGCATGTTAGTTATTGCAGGGCATTGAAACAGAAAGCTACCCAATTAGCCTGGCTAAAATTATCCACCAAACCAACCAGGTCAGTAATGAGCCTCTCCTTGTCAAATTGCTTAGAACAGGCTTTCTTTAATCCTCAATAAAAGTGAAACTTCTTCCTCAGGTTCAATCAAGTTTTTTGAGACTTGTCTTCTGGAAAATCATAGATTTTTGTACATAGTGAAAAATAAATGTATGCTCTGTTTCCATTTCTTATACACTTCTTGAAGAAATTTTATTTTTCATGAAGGTGATGACCTCATAGCAATAGACATGGCTTATTTCAAGATAATTGGCAAAAATCTTTGATGTCATTACATTCTGATGTATTTGTAATAATTAATTTAGCAAATATTTATTAGGTACCAATTATGTATCAAGACTTCTCTTAGGCTATAAGGATATAACAAGAAATAGGAAAGATAATTACTGCAATGAGCCCTAATGATGTGTAGCACTTCTATATTTAGCCAACAAAAAAGAGGCAGATGTACTGCCAAACCTTTCAAATGCTCTACCTAACCATGATGCCCCAACATTTTCTTGCAGTCAAAGACACTGTATTTTTCTTTTTTACAATCCAGAGACATCAGTTTCCTTGAAGTTTCCAGAACAGACACAAAATAAAAAATATTTTTGATGGCATCATAATTTACATATTCAACAAATATACTGAGTACCTACTGTATGCCATTCACTGTGGATGCAGCAGTAAACAATCTAGACCTGGTCCCATGCCCTCTAGTGATCTGCGAGGGAAGAAAACTAGAAACTATCTGCACTTGGAGACAGTAATTCCATCTAGCTTATGCTGAAGAAAAATGGCACATCTGCCAGATTCTCTAAAACCTCCCTCAAAATATTAAGTGAAATATTCACATTTCTGAAGTGGATGATATAGACAGGCACAAACCACAAACCAAGGCAGAACCCACTTCTCCTGTTTCCAAAGCATAGATTCCTTGAAGGCTCTCCAATTTATGTGACATCTCTACTTGGCAGTACAATAAAAAAACTCACAGAGAACTTTGGCTTTTGCATTGGGACTTCGAGTATTTACAGGATTGTCTATCATACCTTTCTAAAAATTCTTCTTTCCTCTAAACGTGGTAGCTCACAGGAGCTACCATGATTCTCTAACATGACCCAATTCAGTGGCCACAGCCATTGAACTAAGAGATGGACACCTAACCCAGACTGGACAAATACATCTTTTATCTGAGGAATTTGGATCTAAAATGAAAGAATTTAAGAAAAGAATACATTTAAGAAACGGATTTCAGAACTACCTAATAAGAGCAAGAATACATTTTTTTCCTAATGTTTATCAGAGAAAAATTATTCTAGACATCATAACATGGCAACACGACAAGCACGTGACATTTTGCTGTCTACAATAGTGCCTCAAGCCACTGTACAGTTGCCTTAAGGAATACTTTAATAATTCAACCTTATTAATTTGACAACAGTTTGTCCAAAGTATAATTTTCAACGTAATAGAACAAAAACGAAAGAAACAAATTCAGGATTTGAACAACCCTGAATCCTATCCTTGGACCGCCTTGGAGGCCCGTGTTCCAGGATCTTAGAGGATGTATTTTTCTTTCATTACTCCAACGTTCGGTGTTGATACCTATTCCTTCCCAGCCCGGAAATGACTTGGCTCTCTCCAAGGCAGACACAGTGGACTCCCACTGATGTGGAATATTAGTGGGAACTGAAGTCTGCAGGAGAGAGGAAAGGCTCCCCCTTGTGAATTATAATCTCACTCTCCAAGTGCCAGATACACGAGAACCACAGGGTACAGTTTGTATTGGGACCTCCACCGCCCCCAGAGCTGTGGCTTGGTTTCTTCTCTAGTCCTACATATTAGTTTCACTGTATTCTAAAGTTTCCTTTTGAAATACGTGGTTGCTAATTCCAGCTTTGGGTGTGGGGAAAGAGCAACTCCATTTTTTTCATGTGTGATTCCCATCCCTCTAAGTGCATTAATGGCAGTGCCCATCATTTCTCAGTTCATTTAGGTTTATTCTAAAATATCATAAATGATCATAGAACATTAAAGCTAACAGGGCCCTTACTGATTATCAGACAGCCCTCATCATTTTACAGACCACATGATTGAGTTTCAGAGAGGTGAATGAATTTGTCCAAGCATATGCGGTTACTTAGCACTGAAGTGAGGTCTTGTACCCAGGACTCCTGACTCTTAAAATCATTCCTTTTCATGATGCCAGGTTGATCTTTCCCCCTGAAGAGAGTGCAGGGGAAAAGATTGCCACATTCCTTTTTAATCTCAGAAATCAGCTGTGTAATATTTTTCTAGATAGCAAGCTTTCACCCATTGCTTTTTTCCTGAAATTTTAAAGTAATTCTCATGAATTATTCCAAGCACATGGAAATCAGGCATCAAAGAAGGAAGGCAGGAAGAAGAGCCAGCTGCAAGCAGGAACCTCTCCTTTATATGGGGGATATTTAATTTCCAATTACTTGTCTGCAGGAAGACATCCAAAATGCCTCAGAAATAGTTACTATCCAATATGAAGTCTTCCCTGCTGCTTCTGCTAGCCAACATTTCATTTCTTCTTGTAACCACCCCTGCATTTATTTATTTTTAATCCAGGGAGATAATCCTTGTCTTGATACTCTGTTCTTGGTATTGCTGCATTGAGCAAAGATGTGTATCCTGTCCCTGGAACATTCCCCTCTCGCTTGTACTCTTTTTCTTTGGACTGAGTTGAGATATTGGGAATTCTAATCACTGTAAAACTTGAGGGAAACATTTTCTCATGTTTTAAAAGTTGGAAACATGAAGCAGCTCCCCTAGGCTAGTTTGGAAAGCCCCAAATGAGCAGAATACTGTACAGTTATCTGATGATTTCAGGACCACACAATTTCTCCATCTTCCAAAAATTAGACTTGGGTACTTCTTATTTTCTCCAAAGGGTTCTTATATCAATAAACAACACTGTCTTGATAAGTCCCTGGTACTAATCCACTACATATTTCAATGCTGTCAGAAGATGCAAAATGACACATGAAGTTAAATTGTAATGGAGCTAGAGATGATGGGTCTATCAAGTGTGACTATCTTTATCCATCCACCTTAAATTTTGGAGTCAGGAAGAGTAACTCCAGGACCTCTCTACAAATGTCCCTTTCTGGCATCATGGGAAAGTGAGGAGTAGGCTAAAGGGATCAGAAAGCCTGTCAGCATGCCGTTCTCACGAAGGTATTGCCACTTTCCATTTCAATAAACTATTATTTCACAGGGGAGTAACAAGTGCAATTCTTACTAATAGGAATTTCTTACTTCTTACTAACAGGAATTTGTGTGTACTATCAAATTATTTTTACATTTCCACAATCCATCTCACCTCACCTCAAAACGAAGGAGATGAAAACCTTCTTTGTATCAGTTAATCTATGCATCCACCCCTGAAAATAACCCATAGTGGGAAGAAGCAGTCAGCTCTGGTAACAGCAAAAGGGCAGACAGACAGAGATGTGACTAAGGCAACAGCCAAACTCTCAAACACAGATTATTTCTGACCTAAATGTTGCCAGAGAAGCAGATTCCTAGATGTATCTTGGGGCCTGCAGCTGCCAGGAATGTTTTCTGGGTGGTCACAGAGCTCATTAATCACTGCTCTGTGTTCACTAGCCTGGTGGCAGGTTGATGTGTAGAAGCCTTTAAGGAGTGGGTAAACCTGGCAAATCTCATCATTTTATTGGCTTGCCGAAATCCCTTCAAAACCCAAACTCCTTTGCATGGCATGTGAGGCATTTCCTGATGTAACCCTACACTCCTCTTCCATATCATCTCTGTCTATTCCCTCTGTCCTGTCCTAAGCTTTCAGTTTTGCTTCCATGCCTTTGTAAATTCTTCTCCCTTGGTTGTAATCCCCTTCCTCCCCTTGTCAACCTGGTGAACCATACAGCTTTCAAAACCCAGATCAAGGGACTTCCCTGGTGGTACAGTGGTTAAGAATCTGCCTGTCAATGGAGGGGGCACGGGTTTGAGCCCTGGTCCGGGAAGATCCCGCATGCCTCGGAGCAACTAAGCCCGTGAGCCACAACTACTGAGCTGTGCCTAGAGCCCGTGCTCCACGGCAAGAGAAGCCACCACAGTGAGAAGCCCGCACCCAGCAACAAATACCCAACATAACCAGAAACAGACAAATTAATTAATTAAAAAAAAAAAACCCAGCTCAAGCTCCACTTATGGTTGATTACTTCCTAGGTTCCATCCTCATCACACAGTTTTTGTAACTTTTTGTTTACCATTTTGTAACCATTGTTTATTTTTGTGACTTCTGTTTACTATTGTAACTACCATTGTAACTACTGCTTATGTTGAAACAATTGTTTACTACTTTGTAACTATTCTGTAGGGGTAGGAATCAACCCAAGCATGGTCTTATCTCAGCACAGAGCACAATACCTGGCACATGACTAGTGCTTAATGAATATTTGATGAGTAAATGAGTGAACGGGTCCAGCCAATGGATGTCTAGATTGTGGCCAAACAATGCTATAGATAATCGTACTTTTATTGTAGAATCTAACTATAAACCAAAATCGGTGCTGTCAGTCCTCGGTGTCTAAAATTTGGGTTTGGAAATAAGGTCAAGAGACAATGAAATTTAGACAGATCCAAAAGCCAGGCTACATATGGAATTGGAACAAAGGTTCCGAGTCAGTGACTGACTTTTCCATAAAGAAAGCGAAAAAGAGACAGGGTCACAAATCTGGAGTTAGGACTGAAAACCATAGAGTGGCCCAAGGAGAACAGGAAGAAGACAGCTGTGGACTTCAAATGGTCAAAATCATGTTACCGTCCCAGATGTCTGACTACACAGAACCAGGGTTACAGGAAACTTAGTTTGGGTTCAGCAACAGAAAATTCAGTCACCGAGGGCAAAATAGGAATCCACTCTGTAAACGTCTCAGGAACAAGGAAGAAAATCTAAGAAGAACTAAGAAATAGATCAACAAGAGTGCCTCAGGCCAAGTCATTTACGTGTGTGTTTCTACTTATATTTTTTCTGCCAAGGACAAGCCCTGGTCATAGAATTTAAAGGACTATCCATACCTGTGGAGCAGTGAAACCAGTGTGTAATAGATAAAATGTGGAGTCAGACTGCCTGGACTAAAAGCCTCAATCCATTGCTTTCCAGCTGTGAGGCATCAGTCAATTACTTAAGCTCTGTGAGCTGTAAAATGGGGCTGAAAATAGCACTGACTTCATAGAAGTGTTGGGAAGATTGAATGAGTTAATCCACTGGAAGAACTTATCCCAGAGACTATAAGATTCAGAGCAAGTAGCCAGGCAGTTAATTATACTTTTAGAGAAATTCAGGGTAAAACCCACATATTTAATTTCTCACGTCGAACTAAAAGTTGTTCTCTTTCTATTTATTTGCTTCTATTAAATAATTATCACAATGTCCTTTAGAAGAAAATATATACCAACTAAAAGAGATATCCCTTTGAGCAGAAATAAGAACATATAAATATATAACCTAGCTAAAACTTTACAAAAGAAGTAGAATTTTAATTGCTAATCGATGTGTTAGTTCAAATAACGGTTTGGTTACAGCTTTTTAAGCAGTTGCTTAAATAATATAGCAATATGAAATATAACTTAATTTTATGCATAGGCCATAAAGGATTGGCCCCATTGTTGCGCAGGCTCTGGACTTCCAGTTTTCTGTCCCGCCATCCCAAAAGTGAGCTATCATGGTCCTTTGACTTCAAGATCATGGTCCTAAGAACTCCAGTCATCACATGTGCATTCTAAGGATCAAAAAGGAGGAAGAGGGTTTCCCTGGTGGCGCAGTGGTTGAGAGTCCGCCTGCCGATGCAGGGGACACGGGTTCGTGCCCCGGTCTGGGAAGATCCCACATGCCGCGGAGCGACTGGGCCCATGAGCCATGGCCGCTGAGCCTGCGCGTCCGGAGCCTGTGCTCCACAAGAGGAGAGGCCACAGCAGTGAGAGGCCCACGTACCGCAAAAAAAAAAAAGGAGGAAGAAAAGAATGCACTTTTATTTAAGAATACGTCTCAAAAATCTCCAAATCACTTCCCTACACTTGTTATAGGCCAGAACTTAGTCATTTTACCACAACTAGTAGCAGAAAAGACTGAGAGATAAAATCGGTGTTCAGGTGATGATATACTCAACCTCAAATCCGGGATTTTATTACTGTAGAAGAAGAGGAGATATGGTGGGCTAGTAACCGCCTTTGCCAGAGCTGGTTTGCATGTGCTCCCCGTGGACTGGGGTTAGTCTCATAACTGCTGTGATAAAAGCATTTGTAGGAAGGGAATGTGTTTGCCTGTTAGTAACTCATTAAGTTAAAATCAGACTTTCATGTGTTTCTCCTTATCCTTGAACTTTGTGTTAAGGAAATAGTTATTTCTGACCAAAATGAATTTCTCTCTTTGTGGAACTATTTCTCAGACTAAAAGTCCAATTTCTATAGCAGAAGCAGTATTTGTGAGGTGTTGTAGGTTCAAGTCCAAGAAACTCAGGAGAACTTAAAACTGCCTTTTTTCTTGATCAGTGGCCCTCTGTCCATGCTGTTCCCATTGCTGTAAGTACCTTTTCTCTATCTAGCAAACTCTTGCTCTTCAAAATCCATCTTAAACTTTTCATCTTAGTGAAGCTCCTCCAGTTCTCCTAGGCACCTTTGACTCTGCCTCCCTCTTGGCTCCCACAGTACATTGGTTCTGTCTCTGGTGTCACACCTGGCACGTTGGATTGTGACTACTGGCCTTCCTGCTCTCTCAAGTTGACGGTGAATTTACGGAAGCACACAGGCTTTCAGAAATATTTGTTTAATGAATGAACAAGTTGACTCCTCTTCCAAATAGATATTGATACACAGGGCCGCCATGTCAGAGAAAGTTCCTGTAATTAATAGAAATACAACATGAATCATAATAACCATGTTGATAATAGCGGCGCTGGTGGCTGTGGCAGCTACTACTATTTTTCTTGAGTATAATAAGAGTGTCTGAGTGTCAGGAACTTGATATATATAACGTGTCAGATCTCTTTAAAACCTTTAAAATTAAGTGTTATTATCCGTACTTTACAGCTGAGACAGTTGAGGCCCAGACAGATTGCATAGCCTGCAGGTGGTGGAGCTGTTGACCCCAAACTCTGCTGTGAATCGAATTTCTTAATTAGCACTTCACTCTCTTGGATTAAGCGGAGATCACTACCCTCTTCAGATGTTTTTGTTTTAAATGTAAACTCTCTGAGAGGCACTGTCCCTCAGGTCCCTCACACTTAGGGCTTCCTTCATTAGATCCCTGACGTTAAGACAGAAGCAGCAGGAGATGCACAAAAGCCCTGAAGGAGGAGACAAGGTTAGAAATGAGGGGAGACTGGCCCAGATTCACCACCACAGTCTAGCCGAGCATTGGCTTTCTCCAAACGATTAGGCCGTATCGGTGAAACATTGTATTTCCTCCTGTCCCAGCTTACTTGAAGATTTCCCAACAAGTGCTTTACTTGTGTATCTCTTCAGTGTCATTCCATGCACACGCACGCAAGCACATACACATGCGACCTCTTCGACTTCACAGAGAAAATAAAACCAGCAGACTGAAAAAGCCTTCACTTTTCTGCCATCAGATCCATAAACCTTCCTGCATCCCTATCTCTCATCTCATCTGCTTTCATTCCCCTTACGAGGGTGCAGGAGATAACCCTCCATCTGTGATAGAGATCCCACATCCCCACGCTTTCCCCAGAACCTCACACCAGTCTTTTTTTGTTCTTGTTTCTTTCACTTCTTTCTATGGCACCCTTCTCATTATTATTTAAATATATGCACATGTTTACAAAGTGAAGAAACATTCACTTTCATATTAGAAAGAAACACCATTTGGGGCCTCTACTTGCCTTTTGATTGTTCCGATATTTTCTCTTCTCCTGTACAAAGCCTTGAAAAAGCTGCCTGTACTCACTGATTCACTTCTCTGCCACTTATGCCTCAACTCCCTCCAGGGCTCCTCTCCCTCTCCTTCATCCACATGGCCTCCTGCAATGGTCACCAGTGAGTTCTCTATTAGCTAAGCCAATGGGCATTTTTCTGTCTTCCTGTTATTGGACCCCTCAGCACATTTGAGATTGTAGACTACTCTGTCTTTCTTGAAACACTCCAGTCTGGGCTTCAGTATGATCTAACTTTCCCTGTTTTCTTTTAGCTCTGGGATTAATTCATCTCAGCGTCCTTGGCTAGATCACTATCCTTTATCGACTTTTAATCTTAAGTTATTCAAGGCTTTGAACTTGGTCTCTTCTTCTTCTTCCTTTATATTCTCTCTCTCATAATTTATTCCATGCCCATATTGTTAATCATCATCTATATGATGCATACTTTCAAGTAATTATCTTCATTCCAAACGTTCCCTCTGAGCTACAGACACATCTAGCAAATTGCTGACTCAGCGTCTCCAATTGGAAGTCTCAAATTCACCACCAGCTTAACCATATCTGTAACCTAGCTTATGGTCTCCTTCCTCAAACTCAGCCTTCCACCAGTGTTCTATTGCTTAATAACGGACATTTCTATCTATCTAGTTGCTCCCAGCAGAAACCTGAGAGATAGTTCTGTGTGGCCTGATTTCCTATCAATCTCAGGTGACTTTGGCGTATTGTTGTAGGCAGTCTCTAAGATGACCATCAGTGATCCTGCACCCTGGTATTCATTCTTATGAATACGCTCCCCTTGAGCGTGGTTGGACTTGATGATTCACTTCTAATAGAAGGAATATGGCAGAAGTAATGAGATGGTACTTCCAAGATCAAATTACAAAAGGACTGGCTTATATCTTGCCTCTCTCTCTCTCCCTCTCTTTCCACTTGTACTGGATAAAACTAGCTCCCATATCATGAGGTCTCTCAGTAACACTATGAAAAGGCTCGCACATCAAGGAACTAAAGGTTGCAAATGCCATTTGAGGAGTGAAAAACATCTCATTATTGTTTTATTTTGCATTTCCCTCATGACGTGACGTGGAGCATCTTTTCATACGCTTATTATCCACCTGTGTATCTCCTTTGGTGAGGTGTCTGTTAAGGTCTTTGGTCCATTTTTTTCACCAGGTTTTTTGTTTTCTTATTGTTGAGTTTTAAGAGTTCTTTTTATATTTTGGACATCAGTCCTTTATCAGATATATCTTTTGCAAATATATTCTCCCAATCTGTTTCTTGTCTTTTCATTCTCTTGACAGATCTTTCACAAAAACATTGCCCTTTCTCAGAGCCCTGCCAATAACCATAATGGTAAGGTTGGAAGTCGATTTTTCAGCCCTAATTAAGCATTGAGATGTCTTCAGCCTTAGCTGGTGGCTTGACTACAACCACATGAGGGGCTCTGAACCAGCTAAACCATTTGCTGTTTTAAATTGCTAAGTTTGGAGAGCTACCATATGATCCAGCGATCCCACTTCTGGTCACATATTTGGAGAAAACCGTAATTCAAAAAGATGCATGCACCCCAATGTTTACAGCAGCACTTCTTACAATAGCCAGGACATGAAAACAACCTAAATGTCCATTGACAGAGGAATGGATAAAGAAGATGTGGTACATATATACAATGGACTATTAGCCATAAAAAAGAAGAAAATAATGCCATTTGCAGCAACATGGTAGACCTAGAGATTGCCATACTAAGTGAAGTAAATCAGAGAAAGACAAATATCATATGATATCACTTATATGTGTAATCAAACAAATGGTACAAATGAACTTATTTACAAAACAGAAATAGAATCACAGATGTAAAAATCAAACTTGTGGTTACCAGGAAGGAAAGCAGTGGGAGGGATAAATTGGGAGATTGGGATTGACATATACACACTACTATATTTTATAAATAGATAACTAATAAGAACCTATTGTATAGAACAGGGGACTCTACTCAATACTCTGTAATGACCTATATGGGAAAAGAATCTAAAATAAGAGTGGATATATGTGTACATATAACTGATTCACTTTGCCGTACAACAGAAATTGACACAACATTGTAAATCAACTATACTCCAATAAAATTTTTTTTTAATTGCTAAGTTTGGGGTAATTTTTAATACAGCAGAAGATAACCAATAAGCATTTGAAGACATACTCTTGTGTACTTAGAGAAACCAGATGGCTCTTTATAACTTTATTATTTTGTAGAGATTGCAAAACAGACATATAGAATATTGCATAGATACTCATCCAATTAACAGCACAATTAATTTACATGTTTTCCCATAAAAATAACAGCAAAAGTTTGTTTTTAGTGTGAGTTGTCTTTTTTAAAAACTTTATATTTTTAGAGCAGTTTTAAGTTCACCATATAACTGAAAAAAAGGTATAGAGATTTTCCACATACCCGC
The DNA here is from genome assembly GCF_937001465.1 of Orcinus orca. Taxonomy (NCBI): domain Eukaryota; kingdom Metazoa; phylum Chordata; class Mammalia; order Artiodactyla; family Delphinidae; genus Orcinus; species Orcinus orca. Next base: position 46,631,642 of record NC_064569.1, on the reverse strand, counting down.
TAGCCCCACACATGCAGTTTCCCCCATTACCAATATCCCCCGCCAAAGTGGTATATTTATTACAATTGATGAACCTACATTGACACATCACAATCACCCAAAGTCCATAGTTTATATTAGTGCTTACTCTTGATGTTGTATATTCTATGGGTTTGAACAAAAGTATAATGACATATAGTCATCATTATGGTATCATAGAATAGTTTTACTGTCCTAAAACTCTTCTGTGGTTTGTCTATTCATCGCTCCTCTCCTCACTTCCTAGACTGTCTCTTACTTCTGAAAAACTTCAACTGCTACACAAATATTAAAAAAATGATGCTAAATATCTATGATTTATGACCTCTAGGCATCAACAAGTAAACTGACAAAGCTTAGGCAACCCATTATTGATCTATTCTCACCTTCACACATTCTGCTGAAATATTGAGTGGCAAAATTTCTATTAGCTGTCCAAAGACTTGTGAGAATCACCTTACAAGTTCAACACACGTTAATATGTCCCATTTCCTGTGTACAGTTTTTTATTTTTAATTCAAAGCTAAAATTGTTAAGTATTTTCAATTTTACCTTTTAACTGACTGTAAACCAATCCTTGTTTGACTCTCAATCTCCCTCTTCCCCTTTCTCCCTCCTTAATTCACTTCTTATCTGCTGTTTCTTTTTTTCTACTTTTCTGCCCAAAGATAACGGTCATTTATTTCTCATTAATTTTATACCCAATCACAAAGGATGCAGGAACCAAAGGCAAGTACATATAATAAAAAGTAGTAACATGGGCAATGACTAAAGTCAAACGTTATAGCCTAAGTAAAAATAAAGATGCAAGTTTTAGTTCATTTCTTCTCTGAGAAGAATAACACACTATAATAGTTTTAGCCCTTTATAATAACCAGACAACTTTCTAAGAAGAACAAATGCAGGCACCCCAGAGCATTGACATAGAATAACATATCTTTCAAAACAGACAACAGTTAGTAATAAACACATGGTTAAACTTGATATAAGAATAAAAAATTTCTTCACAATAAGTATTAGAAACCCAAACAATATAGTACCAAAATTTTAACATGAATAAGAATAATTTAATTAAGAATGGAGCATGATATATAATTGTATCTAATAAGAAAAATGTTTTTTAAATATTCAATAGTAAATTATAGTAAATAGTAATTTACTATATAGTAAATTTACTATATAGTAAATTATTGAGAAATAACATTTAAATTTTGCATTAAATTAGTTAGCATCTTTTTTTAGAACTGAAATGGCTATAAGAATGTCATATTTATTTATTTAAATTTAATGCTGAAAATAAAAGACTAATTATTTTAAAAGAATCTTCTGTTAACTTATCTAATTGTTTTCATTGGCATTGTGTGAGTGGAAAAGGTATAGAAATAACTGCTATGAATATATTAATCAAGCATTGCTGGAGAAAGTATTATTTTAGGAAAAATCATTAAAGCAAAACGAAAAAAAACCTTTTCTAATACAACTAGGTCATTCAATGTAAAATTTTAGCAGTTGCTACTCTTCACCATACATTTTTTCGTGAGCTCATGGACCCCTATAAATGTGGCACATGATGGGAAACTGATCACAGTAGATGTCTTTTTTAAATGGCACCAAAGATTCTTGTGCTTTGGAATTAATCCACCAGTTACCACGCTGCTGATAGATCTCAGTTTGCATACATCCTTCAAATTAATGAGAAAGCCACATTTTATTCAGTGCCATTTCTACACACACACACAAACACACACAGTCCTACCCCAAAACATCACTAACATCTACAAATATTTTTGCCTTAAATCTTCCATAATTTCCAGTTAGCTACATTGTTTTGCTTTGTCAATTATGTCTTCATCTATAAAGGTTTTCTTATACCTCCTCTATGTGGAAAACCATACAGTAATAATGCCAATAATTACATTGAATATTTTTTTAAATAAAAAGCAAAAGATCAAGCACCAGAAAGATGCCTACTATGCTAATCATATAAAATAAAATTTCATTAGCTATATCTCAACTATATCATGGTGACATAAAGTTTGATGAAAACCAGTAATAATTCTCTTTTATTAAGATATAATTCAACACAATAAAATTCACCCTTTTAAAGTATACAACTCAGTGGATTTTAGTATACTCACAAACTTTTGCAGCCATCACCATTTGGTAATTCCAGAACATTTTCATCACCCACGAAAAAGCCCTATGTCTATTAGCCATCATTCCCATTCCTTCCTTCCTCCAGCCTCTGGTATCTACTATTTGTCTCTATTTGCCTATTCTGGACATTTCAGATAAATGGAATCATACAGTATTTAACCTTTGTGACCAGCTTCTTTCACTTAGTGTAATGTTTTGAGGCTCATACATGTTGTAGCATATTTCAGAACATCATTCCTTTTTATGGCTGAATAATATTCTGTTGCGTGAATGTACGTTTTTTTCATCCATTTATCATTTGACAAACATTTGGGCCATTTCCACATTTTGGCTATGATGAAGAATGTTGCTGTGAACATTCATGTACAAGTTTTTGTGGGAACATATGTTTTCAGTTCTTTTGGGTATATACCTAGGAGTGGAACTTCTGGGTTGTATGTTAATTCTATGTTTATCATATTGAGGAACCACCAAACTGTTTTCCACAGTGGCTGTAGCATTTTACATTCCCACCAGCAATATATGAGTGTTCCAATTTCTCCACATCCTCCCCTAATATCTGTTATTTTCTGTTTGTTGTTGTCTTTAAATAGCTATCCTAGCCAGTAATGAGTGGTCCCACTGTGGTTTTGATTTGCATTTCCCTAAGGACCAGTGATGTGGAGCAACTTTTCATGTACTTATTGGGCATTTGATAATCTTCTGTGCAGAATGTTTTTTCAAATTCTTTGCCCACTTTTAAATTTTTATTATTTTACCCTGTAACCCTGTTAAACTCACTTATAAACTGTAGTTTTGGTTTTGGGGGCAGAGGAATTCTTAGGATTTTCTATATGTAAGATCATGGCATCTGTAAATAGAGAGACTTTTACTTCTTCCTTTCAAATATAGAAGATGTTCATTTCCTGTTCTTGCCTAATTTTCCTGACTAGGACGTCTAGTAAAATGTTGAATAGAATGGACTTCCTTGCCTTGTTCCTAATCTTAGGGGAAAACATTCAGTTTTTCACCGTTAAGTATGATGTTAGCTTTGGGGTTTTTATACAAGTCCTTTAACAGTCTGAGGAAATTCCTTTCTCTCTTAGTGTATTGAATGTTTTGTCAAATGCTTTTAAAGCATATGTTGAGGTGATCATGTGGGTTTTGACCTTCATTATATTCATTGGTGTATTACATTGATTGACTTTGGAGCCAAACTTGCTTTTCTGGGAAAAATCCCACTTGGTCATTTTGTACAATGCTTTTCATGCACTGTGGATTACCTTTCTAGTATTTTGTTGAGGACTTTTGCATTTATATTTATAAAAGATATTAGTCTATAATTTGCTCTTCTGTTGGAGTAGCCAATTAAAATGACAAGCCAAAGTAACAGTCGAGCCTTTAATCACTTACTGAGATAGTAAGAAGCTAAACTGGAGAAAATGCTGATTCTCCTCTGTTCCATTTTTCCTATGGAATGACACAGGTCAAGGGCCAGGTTAATTAGCACAGATGTGGGAATCATCTCACTGTCGAGGGAGCTCTAAACAAAAGTCTCCTGAAGTTTTATCTACCCAGACAAGGGCAAAGGCAGAGTGTGGGAAAGTACTGACTCACAGTGAAGAAAACTGTCATCAGGGTTCCGCGAATCCTTTCCCTGGTAAGGTGGACTCTGCCGAGGTAACTGAGGAAGGCCTCTAATGAAGGCTCCAGGTGAAGAGGTCTTTGAATGAAGGCATCTGGACTAGTAATGCTGAAAGCATACTTTGTATGATTTCAATCCTTTTACATTTACTGAGATTTGTTTTATAGGCTAACATATGGTCTATCTTGGAGAATGTTCCTTGTGTACTTGAGAAGACTGTATATTCTGCTGTTGTTCTGTGGAGTGTTTTTAAAATGTCTGTTAGGTCCAGTTGATTTATAATGTTGTTCAAGTCTTCTACTTCCTTGATAATCATTTGTCTAGTTGTTCTATTCATTATTGAACGTAGGGTTTTGAAGTCTCCACTTACTGTTGAATTGTATATTTCTCCTCTCCATTTTGTCAGTTTAGTTCTCGATTTTGAGACTCTGATTATGGTTTATATATATAATTAATATATTAATATACTAACAATAAATTAATATAACAATTAATATATTAATATTAGTCATATCTTCTTGATGGATTGACCCTTTTATTATTGAACATCCTATATGATCCCATTCTCTTCTCTCTCTTTTGTCCTTTTATTGTATAAATTACATATTTATACACTGTATACCCATCAGTACAAATTCAACATTATTGCTTTATACAGCTGTCTTTTAAGTCAGAGAGGGAAAAGTGTTAGAAACAACAAAAACAATTTATACTGTCTTTTATATTTACCTATGTAAATATTTTTACTGCTTCTCTTTATATCTTCAGATGGATTTGAGTTACTATCTAGAGCCATTTCATTTTAGCCCGAAGAACACCCTTTAGTATTTCTTATAGGGCAGGTCTTTTAATGATAAATTCTCTCAGTGTTTGATTACATGGGAATGTCTTAATTTATTTTTCTTTTTTGAAGAATAGTATGCTAGATATAGAATTCTTTGTTGGCAGAGTTTTTTCCTTTATGCATTTTAAAATGTAATTCCCTTTAAGCCTCCACATTTTCTGATGAGAATTAGCTATTCATCTTTTTGAGGATCTTTTGTATGTGATAGTCATTTCTCTCTTGTTGCTCTCATGGTTCTCTCTCTGGCTTTGGCTTTTGACAGTTTGATTATGATGTGTCTAGATGTGGATATCTTTGAATTTCTCCTACTTGGAGAGCTTGTTGGATGTGTAGACTAATGTTTAGCATCAAATTTGGAAAGTTCAGCCATTAATTTTTTTTTTCACATCTTTATTGGAGTATAATTGCTTTACAATGGTGTGTTAGTTTCTGCTTTATAACAAAGTGAATCAGTTATACATATACATATGTTCTCATATCTCTTATCCATTAATTTTTTGAATATTATTTCTGCCCCTTTCTTTCTGGGATTCTCATTTTATGTATGTTGATACATTTGATGGTATCTCACAGAACTCTGAGGTTCTATTCATTTTTCTTTATTCCTTTGTCTTTCTGTTTTTCAGATTAGATAATCTCAACTAACCTATTTTCAAGTCTACTGATTCTTCTGCCAGTTGAATCTTCTACTGAGCTTCTCTACAGAATTTTTCAGTTAGGTTATTGTCCTTTACAGCTCCGAATTTCTCTTTTGTTCTTTTTCGTCATTCCCATCTCTATATGGATATTCTCTATTTGATGAGATATTTTTCTTTTATATAATTCTTTGAATATATTTAAACTAGCAGATTTTAGACTAGACAAAGTGTCTTTGTCTAGTAAGTCCAATATCTGGGTTTTTCCAAGTGCAATTTCTTTGGGTACTTTTCTCCTCCCTGTGTATAGGCCATACTTTCTTATTACCTTGCATGTCCTATAATTATTTTTGAAAACTGGACATTTTAGTGATATAATGTGGCAACACTGGAAATCAAATTCCTCCTCCTCCCCAGTGTTCATTGTTGTTGCTATTTTGTTTTAATATGGCTTTAAAAAAAATTGTTTCCAGAACTAATTCTGTAAAATCTGTATTCTTTGTGGTGTGTGTGGTCACTGAAATCTTTGCTCAATTAGATAAGTGGTCAGATAATGACTGGACAGAGATATTTTTAAATACCTGAAACCAGTGAGTCTCCCAGCCTTTGCTTTAAGGCTCCATGTATGTTTTGGGGTATGCCTTAAATGCTCAGGCAGGCAGTTTACAACTTTGTCTTATTCTTCACTTCCTGATTACACAGAGCCTCAAAGTCAGCCAGAGGTGAGATGGTAGGGCCCTCTCAGGTTTTTCCTGGGCATGTACAGAGCCCAACTCATGTAAGTTGTTTTTTAGCTTCTCAGGAATATGTCAGAACTTTTTTTTTTTTTTTTTTTTTTGTGGTACACGGGCCTCTCACTGTTGTGGCCTCTCCCGTTGCGGAGCACAGGCTCCGGACATGCAGGCTCAGGGGCCATGGCTCACGGGCCTAGCTGCTCCGCAGCATGTGGGATCCTCCCGGACCGGGGCACGAACCCGTGTCCCCTGCATCGGCAGGCGGGCTCTCAACCACTGCGCCACCAAGGAAGCCCTGTCAGAACTTTTTAAAACCTCCCCTGGACATTTCATCCTCCAGGTATTTATTTACGTGTTTGTTCCACTTGTGGTTTACCCCAATCTTTATCACTGCTTCAAGCAGCTGTCATGCTAAACAGCTGCCATTGATTGTTTTTGACAAACACCACAGAGAAAAGGCTGTTTACACTGACAGAGCTCTCATTCAGGTCAAATAAAGACAAGCTTCACGAAAGGGTTTTTCTAGGGAAATGCCAGAGAGGCCAGATAATAACAGTTATCTGGGAAGGAGGCCTTGGAGGAACTCAAACCCCTTCTTTGGCCTCCAGAGTCTGCTACGCTGCTGGCTTTCACCATGATTGCAAGGCTGTTGGTTTTTAAGACTCACAGAACAGGGGAAGTTGAGTGGGACTGGGACAAGGTAAATGCCACAAAGCTTGCTGTTCTTACTGAGATTTAGTCATTTTTCCTAAATAAATGACCCCCAGATTGTTGCAAGCCTTTGGTTAATTTCCAAAGTCTTTTTTAAGATTTTTTTTTTTTTGATGCGGACTATTTGAAGTCTTTATTGAATTTGTTACAATATTGCTTCTGTTTTATGTTTTGTTTTTTTGGCCACGAGGCAAGTGGGATCTTAACTCCTGACCAGGGATCGAACCTGCCCCCCCTGCATTGGAAGGTGAAGTCTCACCCACTGGACCACCAGGGAAGTCCCCAGAGTTTTAAAAAAGTTGGTTTGGGTATCTTTTTGCCAGTGAACTTATTGCTTTTATGAAAGAGAGGGTTTTTGGTGGTTTTTACTTAGCTATTCCCATTGCCATTCAGCATCAGTTCTTAAGATGACATTATTCTTTTTCTTTTCCAGAGGATTTTTATTGAAGCAAGTTATAGTCAGTGGATATATTAACATACCAAATATTTTTATAGCAAACTTGTATATGTATCTGCTTCTTTGTTCCTAAGAAATATTTGTTGAAATTGGAAACTTTTTTTTTTCATATTTATTCATTTATTTGGTTGCACCAGGTCTTAGTTGCGGCAGGCGGGCTCCTTAGTTGCGGCATGCATGTGGGATCTAGTTCCCTGACCAGAGATCAAACCCAGGCCACCTGCATTGGGAGCGCGGCGTTTTATCCACTGCACCACCAGAGAAGTCCCGAAATTGGAAACTTTTTCAAAAACAAAACTTTTGATATGTTAATGGAATTCAAATGAGTTTAGTAAGTTTTAGATACAACACCTTGGTACACAGAGGTCTCCAAATGATAGATTGGCTTGAAAACCATTAGGTCAAAAAGAAAATGATGATCTGAGCCACAGTAACCATTATTATTCTTATGATTATTACTATTGATTATAGCAACTATATATTGAGTTTTGCTATATGAAATGCCCATTTGGGGAGAATTACAAAGCAAATAAGACTATATTTATGATTTAATACAACAAACTTCATTACATTATTAATCATTATGGTCATCGGTTACCAGTGTTTAAACAGGAGAGATTTATTACTACAGATAAGTCAATATATCTGGTGCCTTTTTTTGCTTAAAGTCATAAAAAATATATATGACAAGTCTTCATGGTTAAGATTTTCTGCATTATAGCTTTCATTTTCTAATATAGTATACATAATTTTTACAACAATGGCAGAAGAAATGTAACCTTTCCATTGATGTTTATTTACTGTTTTTATTTATTTCTGTACTTTCTTGCATTTCTTCATGAATACAAATAACACAAATTCTTTTGGCTAATATGTTCATAATTTTATATTGTGGGCTTAGAAAACAGTTTTCAAACCAAACATAAGCAAGAAAGCATTTGCTGATTCCCTTAATATGCAAACTATCAGATGCCAATTAGTTTGTTGATTCTTTCCACTGCAGTTGCATGTGTGTGGGCAGGAATGAAGTCCAAGTTTTCATTCCTTTTTCTGTTTCTTGTCATGTTGGCTTTAGACTACTGCTATTGGATCCAGCTGAACCTCTTCTCACAGTGGGTGGGCCTGGAAATATTTTCTCCTCATATCCTTTTTAATCCTATTCCCCCATTTGTGGTAAGCATCTTTATTTTCACCCAACTAAAAATCTGTTTGCTTTCTGACTTTTATTGCAAGATGATTATTTGGCCCACAAAATATTTTTTAAATAAATACTTTTATATCTAGAGAAAAATTTTACATTTCAGTGAGAGATCTAGTGGATAGACTTAACTTTAATTCTTTCAAAAACATTTTAGGCAGTATTAGGTTTGAATACTACTTGTGTGTTCTCTTCCAAATCATAAATGGGCAATCCTCAAAGGAGTAAGGTGAAATCTTACATCTGACGGCTGGTCCAACCTATTTAGATTCTTTGGGTCCTTAAGACTGAATTGAACAAAACATTAAAAATGTTTTTTCGTTGTTGTTGATACTGGAATTTATCCTTGTTGTAAGTAAGAAAGTTTTGAGGGAAACAGAACAGTCCTATAGTCCTATAGTCACCATGATTAAGCTGTTTAGAGAGGAACAAAATTACAAATGTTTCCGATCTTAATGTAGCCAATAAAAATTCCTCATGTTTACCTGTAAGATCTAGAAAATAGAGGCAAAATGAACTAGTGAACTTGATGTTTACTTCCTTTTACTTCTCTTGTTCTTATGGCATAAATGCTGAACAGAGGAGGAATATTTAAGAAAAAAAGACCTAAACTGAATGTCAGAAAGCTGAAGTTACAGACTTGTATTTCTATTTTAATAGATTCTATGATCTAAATGATGAATAGTTCCTTTAAATAAGGATAATAAAAATTATCCCTCAAATTTCAGAGATATATTGGAAAATCTGAAGATCAAAGTGCTACACACACATGAAATATTATTGGAGATATTTGTATTTAAAGGAGAGAAATGAACAAAATTTTAAATTTTGTTAAAGGCTGAGAATAAGAAACAAGGAAACAAACTTGTTTAGTACATCTCTCTAAATATATTGGAAGTGAATCTGTAGTGTGGGCACCAATTTCTTCATATTCCAACCTGAGATTTTCGTAGATTTCTTTGACAATAGTCATTTCCACTCTCATTATTTCCACTATCATCCCAACTGTGTGAACAAAGAATACATAAGAAAGGCCCACAGTTACAAGGTGCCATTTGTGACAGACAGTGATAAGCATTTAACAGAATAGTTTCCTTTCCTCTTGGGACCACATTTCTCAGCTGCCCTGCAATTAGGAGATTCATGTGGCAAAATTCTGGACAAGAGCATGTGTGCAGAAGTGATGTAATATATTACCAGGACTGGACTTTAAAATGCTCCCATGCATGACTCTTGTACTCTTTCCCTATCTTCCAGGTAAATAGAGAGGAGTGCAGGGACCTAGAAAAAGGGAAAGCTCAAAAGGACAGGAGCCTGGGTTCTCTCCTTTTCATTGTGCTAAGTTACCGAGATTTGGGGATTGTTACATCAGTTAACCTATCTTTACCAATGCACTATCATAGGATTTTATAGTCAGTTTAATTTAAAATTCTGGTTATACATTATGAAAAAAACTGTCTATGTCATCAATTTGGAGTAAATATTTGCAACGATTGTTTGACAGGCTATGAATAAAACAACTGGTTAGTTGATCAAATCTTCAAAAATCAACTTGCTGCGTGAGTGTTGTATTTGTAAATATAGCTCTAATAGCTGCTCTCTGGGAGTTTGATGTAAAACACAGAGTTTCCATATTGATCCATGAATGAGCTGTAAAGAGTGGCTAAATGTCTGGGCTTCCATTTGTTTGAGAGACTCCTGAGCCTCTGGGGGAACAATAACTAGACGGCGCTGGCAGCTGGCATTATCTACAAGACTTTCAAGGATGCGGAGCAATTGCAGAACAAGATGAAGACCTGCTGACATGTTTGGCCAAGGAAAATGAGTTGAAGGGAATTTCTACCAACTTAAGCAAATATTGACCTGGACAATAAGGTTAAAACAAAAAGAAAGCAAAATGATAAATTTGGGCTTAAATGTTGGAAATATTGTTGAAATTCTCTTAAAGTTAAGCGCTAGACATTGGGGCTGCAGTTTGTAATGAAGCATACCATATCCAATGCCCAAAATAAGCCTAAATACGATGATGACTGGCAAGCAATTTGAAAGAGCCAGGATATTAAGCCTTCTAATAGGAATGCAAAGCTCACTCGTGAGAAAAACGAAGTTCCATTGTCAATCAGTCGAGTGCTTTTTTCATCCTAAGAGAAAAGAGCATTAACAATGTAATTGCAATAGCAAATTTAGAAAATTTGAGTTGCTGAATATTATAGGGGGAAATCTCTATACAGGTGGATATACTGAGAAATAAATTGAACTCTAGGCCACCATTCAATATTCCAGTAGATACAAAGACAAATATTCTTGAAGCGTCTCTGTGTCTTGGGCGTGAAAACAGAGAGAAGCTCAAATATCACAGCCTAAGTAGCAATATTGATGCAACAGGAGCATCAAAACTTAGACCTTTAAAATGAGGCCATCACAGGGATAATCTGTAGTCTGGTGAGACTCCAGCCTAGATTACATAAAGAATGATGGCACACAAAACAAAGCCCAGAAGTGTAGTGGGTAAAGAACAGCAAGTAGGTGTGGTTTCTCAGGTGGAAGGAAGACTGAGAAATCGCTCTATGAGGTGACAACTTTTTAAGCCCCATCATGCCTCATTGCATGCTATTTTCCACAAAGTCAGTGACGGCTCTGAAGAACCTGAGACTGAGACAGTCAATTAAGTCATTAGAAAGGGTCAGTTTGGGTAAGTTAAGGTCCTATAATTTAGTGATTTCATTCTGTCACCAGAAAGAGGTAGCTTTAGCCTAAAAATGATGGATCATTTTCTTTGTGATATTCCCATTACTCAGAGGCCTAGATTTCCTGGAAATGGTAAGGGATGCTGTGTGTGTTAAAGCCATTTTGAAACTGATTTTCACTGAGATAACTGGCAGGTATTATTCATATATACAGACATAAACAGAGTTATTATGTCTATGCGGATCTACCCAGTTTGTTGACCTAAAATCACTAAGATTCACTCGTTAAGAAAAGTAGGGAAACAACAGACAAAATCTTGCAACTCATAGCTTTCAAAATGTGTACATTTTGAAGTAACTAAAGTACCAAGCCTTTATCTTACAGAGTAAGGTAAAAAATAGAGGCAATTGGCTAGATAATTCAGAAGATACACCTAAGGTGGATTACTTAAGCAGTTCGGTACAATGGCTTCGGAAGAAATCCAAGTAGACGCAGAATGACATTAATTTTGTTATTTGTTTTGTCAATGACAAAGGGATCCTTATGTGAATATTTTCCTAGAAAATATTCTAATGCTCTTTTATTAATACTTGAAAATAGTTCTTGGGAAAAAAATTACCTTTGATTGTTAACATTTCTCTTTTAAAAAGAGAGAGCTTTTATCAGGTTTGAAACACCTGATATGAGAAAATGGTGTTTTTATTTCCAAAGTCTTTGCATTGTTCCCAGATTTTATTCAAATGATTTTCAGGAAATAACAGTACATAAAAGGGAATCATGGTGGGAAGAAAAATTAGATGACGCTTGCTCAAGGGGTGTGGCACTAATAAATACGAGGTGTTTGCAATTTACTGTCTGCAAGCTCACGGTGATTAGTAGACAAAAACCTACTGCCCCCCTCCTCAGAGACCACCGTTCTTATTTGTGTTTTATACGTAATTGCCCTGTATGCTGGCCTCCTGCATACAGGAATAAGGAAGGGGTTTCCCTTGGTTTCCTCTTCCCGATTTAGTTTCCACAGCCAGTGTTAAATGTCCACAGTCAAGCGTACAGAATAACAGCCCATCAGGAATACACTGTGCTGAAGGGCAGCTTCTTACAGGGGAGGATGTTTATCTTGATAGCAATTGACAGTTGGGGCTTCCACCTTATTTATATGTGTATAATAAAGTCTGAAGTTACCTATATTCTTATTCTTGTCGTGTTTCTTTTCAATATTTAATTAAAAACAACAGAAGGAATGAGAACGTTATGTTACCTTTCTATACAGTTGAACATGAATATATGCTTTCTTAACCTGTAACTTAGAAACTAAACTGCCTAAGTTCAAGTCCTGGCTCCACAACTTACTAGTTTCCTGGGCAAATAACCTAACCTCCCCATGCCTTAATTTTATTCTTTATAAAATGAAGACAATAGTCCTACTATCTTTTAAGATTATTGTGAGGATTATATGAGATGGTGCTTGGAACGCACTTGGTACATGGGGTGACACATAACGAGACTTCAATACATGTTAATCACAATAAACTACTAATTCTCCACCATGTGGTTTTGGTATTAACCTATGCAGAGCTTGATGAAGTTCTGAGCCAGATGCAACTAAAGGAATTCATTCCACAACTTATTTTCTAAGAACCTGCCTGCATAACCTATGTTCTTTTGAGTTCACACTAGTCTTTGACAACCAGTTATTTCCTCATTGTAGGATGTTTCATACCAACTGTTCAAAATTTCTGTTACTGCTCAAAGTTTACCCTTGAGAATCCTCACCATGTGTATTTCTAAGGAACATTGGCTTTTCTTCAATATGTTAAATAAAATACTGAAGTCAAATCTTATTGCATAAAAAAGAGCTTCTTCCTCTGCCAGCATTTCTTCCCCAGACAGCCTTAACTCTCACTCTCACCTGATTCAGATTTTGCTTAAATAAATCTTCTCAGGGAAGCCTTTCCAAACCTGCCCATTAAAAATCATAATATCTTCCCTTTTCCCACAATTCCCCAATCCCTATCTTTCCTTTCCTGATAAATTTTTCTCTATGGCATATGTCACGTTCTGACAGTCTCTGTTTTGCTTATTTTTATTTATTTATCTTTACTATCTTCTACAAGAACATAAAATGCAAGTGGACAGAGATAGTTTGTCTGTTTCACTCACTACCCTATTGCAAGAGCCTAGAATAGCACTTGGCATGTAGCAGGCACTCAAATATTTGATGTACGAATGAATGAGTGAATGAATGAATGAACAGAGTTCTTGTCTCTTTCCTTCTCTCGCTCTATTCTAAGGGTTACTTTATAGTTAGATTTTCTTGCTTCTTGTGCCTCTGTTCTGCTGCAATATTAGGAACATTGTTCTATAATCCAACGTTTTCAGAGGGATAAATCATTTCCAAAGTTGTTTTGGACAAAAGAAGCCTCCCACCTAATTTTGAGGTCATGGGCACTTTTATCCCACCAGTGTAACACCATTAGGAAGGCCCTGTGGTTTTATCCATGTAGAACTGTAACCATTCCATCACCCTATCGTGTCACTCACCTGCAGTCTGAATAAAGCCTCAGTAGAAACCGCAGCTGTGGTTAAACATAGGCATGACCTAAGCTTTATGCTGTGTCTTGGAAAAATAACATTCTGTGCGTGTGCTACAAAGGACCTACCAAGAAATGGCAGGTTCCCAAGGTGTATATCAATTTTTGTTTAACTGTCAAGCTATTGTATTTCATTAAAAGAAATCTTTCTTTTTAAATGAATTTTCCAAGCTTCTTCCACAGTAGGCAAATAACATTGCCCAACTAAATAAATCGGCTTTGGAGTTCTCAAAACCTCTCTAGCTGGTCTCCTTGTGTTACCTAGGAGGTGCACTCCAAATAGAATAAACAGACCTCAACAGTACCTACCTGTTAGGGATCAAATTCCTGCCTAAGGGAGCAGATGGTAATGAATTTGAACAGTGTTGTCTGAATCTGCATGACATGGAACACTCCGGACCATCATAAAAAACTCCAGGCTCCCTGTTTTGTCTCCGAGCTACAGATTTTCTCTCCTTCTCCTCCTCCTTCTGCCCTCTTCTTCTGAAAATCTCCAAGAAGATACGGACTTTTTTTTTTTTTTTTTTTTGGTACGCGGGCCTCTCACTGTTGTGGCCTCCCTCGCCGCGGAGCACAGGCTCCGGACGCGCAGGCTCAGCGGCCATGGCTCACGGGCCCAGCCGCTCCGCGGCATGTGGGATCTTCGCGGACCGGGGCACGAACCCGTGTTCCCTGCATCGGCAGGTGGACTCTCAACAACTGCGCCACCAGGGAAGCCCTTGCTTTTTCTTTTCCTACAGAATCTTTAAAATTTAGAGCTAAAATAGCCTTCAGAGACTAGTCAGTAATATGAATGCAGATACATCAACGTTCATTTATTTATTCAGTACGTATTTATTGGCTATATGTTTTGCACATAGGTGCTGAGTGACAGGGGTTAGTTTCTAAAGTCAATAGTCAAAGATTGCAAGCTTTCTGGTTAGATGCCACCCTAGAAACTACTCTCACTCAAAATGGACTTCTATCTGCAAACAAGAGATGAAGCTTATTTTAAAGGTAAATAAAGATATCTTGCTGAAATGAAATGTGATAACTTATTTGTGAACACAATGTTTCATCCCATTAGAGCACATAGAAAATTCCAGAGGATAGTTAAAGGTTTGGAAGATGTAAAACTGGGGGTGGGAATAGATTAATAACTTTATGAAGATGACTTCCAGATTTGATGTGAACTCTGTCAGCCTTCCAGACATGACCTAATCAAGCACTTCTACAGTAAATAATGAATTGTGTAAGGTTTCCCAAGACAATCCTACGTGGCTAGTCCCATGGTTTGAGAAAGCTGGAAATACTCTAGGGTTCTGGGGCAGGTATTAAATATAAACACAGAGATTTGGCATTGATGTTTGAGTGAATGAATTATAGAAAGCAGTGGATAAGGCAAGAATTGGTACCTAGGAAGGCTCTGCTATGAGTAGGAATCAAGTCAAACTAATGATAAGAAAGGGTTTTCTTGCCATAAAAATCAATATCAACTCATAACCATAGGGAATGCAGTCATATAATATTCTGGTTATTTTCAAAACATATCAAAATCCAAAACTAGTGGGGCTTAACATATTGGGGACAGTTTAGACAATGCTCTTGAAAACCATCCTGAATAGTTGCTGTTCTTTAAATACACCATGCTGTCTTGCATGTCAGTGTTTTTCACATCCCTTTCCTTTTATCTATAATCTGCACTCCACCTTCAATTTACTGCCCTGAGTTCTACTTGTTTGTTAGGACTTAGTATAGAGGCCACCCTTCTTAACTACTTTCCTAGCAATCAGTTCTTAACCTTTAACATCACAGCAGGTCTCATAACCATCTAAAATTCCTTGTATATGTGTTCTACCTCTTCTCTAGACTAAGAACTCTCTAAATACAGCAACTGTGTTTACTTATCACCAAAATCCCTAATACCTAACCAATCTACTGGCACATCATCGGAGCCTAATACATAAGTTTGTAATGTTGATTGCTATTTAATGACGATAAAAGCCACTAAACATTAACGTGAATTTAATGTTCATATTCTTCCTTCAAATTCGGCAGCCTAATCTTTGTTTTATTATTTAATAGATTGTAATAATAATGCCTCTAGTGTTGCGTGATTAATTATAAAATTTTTTTTGGTTTAAAGTAGTTTTATTTTCTATATTAAGAAAGGACCTTCTCATTCCCTGCTTATGAGTGTTTTCATAAAAAACAAAAATAGGACATTGTAGTCATAAATTATTCATACTTCTCTAATGCAAAAGTGTTTAAAAAGTCAGTCTTTCGGGGTGTCTTTATTTTGCTCACATATATTCTTGATTCATGTTCTATTAACTTTACTTCTTATTAAGTCTGGTTTCAGACCCCTAGACAGACTGTTTTGCTGTGCTACACTCTGCTTTGCTGACCATGAAAGGACATGTTCAAGTGTGTGTTCTGTTAGGAAATAAAATAGAAAACTAGGATTGTTCTCCAGATATTTGATGTGCCACGGCTCTCTCTTCTCATGGTTGTCTTTATATTTCAGAAATGCTTGTTTGCCATTTGAATGACCATATTTGGAGAAGGGACACGCTATTACACTCTTACTCATAGTTTCATATTTTTTGAACCAAAAATGCTTCACTTTTTTGTGGGACTTATAAATCATTTACATGCAACAAACCTCCTTGAGTGTTGATTCATCCCTAACTCTCCTCCTAATTATAGGAGCCTTATGACTGATACTTTATTCATTAAATTAAATATTATTTAAAATTAAATATTATTTAAATATTTTATAAGAATAAATTAATAATCAGAAAAATAAAATATTAAAGTGAAAAAAACAAAAGATTAAGCTGCCTAGGTGAATAGGGTAAAAGAAGCTGTCAGTTACCCCACTGGTTTGTTAACCTGGGATGATAGTTAAGGCAGAGACTAAAGGGAGTGAAGCCCTACACAAAAGTAATCACAGGACACAAGTTGTAGTTGTACAAAATGATCTTACTAGTGCCTTTTGACATAACCTGCTTCCAGTTTTCTGCTGTTCATAAACAACTTTTGAGTGGTTCTAACTTTATTTTAGTTAACAATAATGATTAACTTTTCTCTATAGTGTATCCATGATAACATGAAGTATTACTACACTTTGGTTGTGAGGTCTTAGAGTGGCCATTACAAGCAATGCTGTGTGTGGATTGTGTAGGGGGTGGGGCATGGTCGAGTTCTGTTTGGTCCAACTAATCTGAACATCAGTCAGTGACAGAAATTCATAAGAATGCAGATTGTGGTAACTGCCCTTGCTTGACAATGTTGTCCATATTTTATCTGTTATGTTAAATATAATTATGTCGATTTTTTTTCAAATTACAGTTATAAAAATGACCAATTCACAGGAGGTTGCTGATAAAATGCGCCAAGATATTACCTCCACCCCCAAAAAGGAGCTGAAAATGCATTTATTTTGTATAGTTTTTATAAACCAAATCTGTGGGAATGAAGCAGGAACAGTTGTTTGCTTATCGCAGTCTAAGGCGCTGCATTCTTGAGTTGGTTTGGGAAGGCCTGTGCTATGTGCTATGGCGAAACCCTCACATGGGCAAGCAAGCCCCTATTTTGCCTCCCAGGATGTGAGATGTGTATCTTTGTGATCAATTATTCTCTTGAACTAATCTAAATATGTTCTAACAATAAAGAGTAGAAACTAGCAAATTATAGGACAAAATCGATTTCTTATGGTCTCATTGGAATACTGGTCTAATCCCTTCATTTTACAAATAAAGAACTTGAGGAATGATTAATGATTAATGATTACAGGGCCAACTAACGTCAGAGCCGGACTCAAACACAGGTCTCCTGATTATTAAGAAAGGGCTCTTTCCATAACACCCCATCATAGCCTCTAGAAGGGACACTAACCTCTAAAAGACTCTTGCCTATAGGATTCAAAGTCCTACAGCTCATTCTTTCAAAAGTACTAAAATAAAGAGTGTGGAAAAGTTGGGGATTTTTAAATTTCTTTATCACGGTATCTTATTTTTTATTTTTATTTTTTGCAGTATGTGGGCCTCTCACTGTTGTGGCCTCTCCCGTTGCGGAGCACAGGCTCCGGACGCACAGGCTCAGCGGCCATGGCTCACGGGCCCAGCCGCTCCGCGGCATGTGGGATCTTCCCGGACCGGGGCACGAACCCGTGTCCCCTGCATCGGCAGGCGGACTCTCAACCACTGCGCCACCAGGGAAGCCCTATCACGGTATCTTTTTAATGACTGTAGCTGTCACTTTTAGAAATAAGGTAAGCTTGACTATGGCTCTGCTTCGTGTAATTAAGCCTGTCTTTGCCAGCAATGTCACCTCCATAACAACATAAAACCATCTCCTGGCTTTTTTCTTGAAGACATGTCTTCAGGCAGGGAAAATGATTTGTGGTCTCTGGAGTCAATGCAGAAGAATAGATTTCCATTACAATAGCCCCTTGACAAGTACAATGTGTTAATTTCACAAAGCACAGTGCTGACACAGATGACCTGGTCTCAAGAGTCCTTTTAAATGGTAGTCTCTTGGTACTGTACCACTCAGAGCACAAGGCTAGGAACAGAAAGGCAACTCTGTGCAAAGAAAACTGAATGGACTCTTACGGCTAAAATCACCCACAACATGTTTTCTTATTTTTCTGAAAAGAAGAGAAAGCTAAGTGATACGTTTCCAATGCTAGTGATTACTACCTTTGAAATATTGCAGAAAATGTAAAATTTGACTGCTCTTACATTATTATAATAACACCTTACTACACTGATAAGATAACCACTTAAAACTAGGGCCTATGACTCTCAAATTATACTGATTCTCTAATTAATCATATAGAAATTCTCTAGATGCCTCACATCAATGCTACAATAAGTAGAAAATATTAATATTATATGTATGTTAATATGTCATATGAAAATCATCATGACAGCCCAGCACAACTTTCACAAATTTAAATACTGATAGCGAAGTTTCAAAGCCACTTGACCCAAGTTTTCCATTGTGGCAAGTCTAGGTGGCCTAGAGAAACTGGAGAAATCTTGATAAGTAGTAACAATAATTAAAGAGTTGAGAAATGGGAGAATATATTAAAGAAAATTGTATTATTTAGGACAGGGAAGACAAGTCTGGAGGGTAATTTAATAACTACATTCATATAGCATTTGTAGAGGTATAACAGAGCACATGTAAAGCACAAAATTATTTCCAGGCTTTGGAGCATATTCAAACTTTTTTTCTCATTTAGCTCAACTTAAAGCCTTGCACCAGAGAGTGAAAGCAGGCATGGTGTATTCTGCTTTGGTGGTATGACACAAACTTTATGCAGCTCTTTCAAATTAAATCTCTCCACTGTTTCTAATCTACATTTTAGTGACTCTTTTACTTCATAGAAGATTCTACCAATGTGTTTAATATGGGCAATGTTCTTTAAGCCAGTGTGTAATGAAATGTCTGTGGAAACAGCTTGCCTTTCAAGCTGCTTTCTTGCATTATGAGTGTGTCTTCGACTTGTTTCCAATTTACTATTGAATGTCAGAAGATAAAGGACCTTGGTATCCTAGTAACAGGTGGGTTTTCCTTTTAATCCATCATTCCTTAGAGGTTTACTCTGGAATGCAGCCCATAGCATTAAGTAAAATTGACTCTGGCTTGTATGAAGGACAGCATGGAGGGGAATAAAGAGAGCACCTTTAAGAGTGTGTGTGCACGTGTACATGGGTGTTACCAGGGAAAGGGCACTTAGCATCAATATCTTTATTTTTATTAAAAACGTTGAGGCAGGGACTTCCCTGGTAGTTAAGTGGTTAAGAATCCACCTGCCAATGCAGGGGACACGGGTTCGAGCCCTGGTCTGGGAAGATCCACATGCTGTGGAGCAACTAAGCCCGTGCACCACAACTACTGAGCCTGCATTCTAGGGCTTGCAAGCCACAACTACTGAGCTCATGCGCCACAACTACTGAAGCCCACGCGCCTGGAGGCCGTGCTCCGCAACAAGAGAAGCCACCGCAATGAGAAGCCCGCGCACCGCAACGAAGACCCAAAGCAGCCAAAAATAAATTTAAAAAAACAAACAAACCGTTGAGGGAGGTAAAGTTTCAGCGTAGCTATACAAAGCTGTCATTCTTATGTTTATTTCTAATTGTTACCTAGATACCTCCTAAAATAGCGAACCAGAGGTTTGACACATTTCTTTATTGTTTCTTGCCAGGTTCACCAAAGAAGTAGTTTAAAATTTTCAATTGTCTTTAGTTTATTCACAATTGTCACTATTTTGCCTGCAGATTCAACCACGTCTAAAGGTTTATAAAATCGTTTTCTATACTTTAACTTCTTGAACTTAGGAAACTCTTATGAAACTTCTATAAGGGAGAAACCACACATATTTCTAACAAGATGTAGTTGGCAATTTCTTTGCTCTCTGAAAATTGTTTTGCAATGTATTTTTCCATTTGTTTTTCTTCACGTAATTTACCTTGTCCAATGTTGCTATTTCAGAATATGTGGTCTCTGATTCTTTTTCATATTAAGAGGGCATATCAAAAGATTTCCAGTGTCTGACAACAATTTATTTTGCAATTGCTGGAGCAAAAGGAATCCATATACATTGTTTACATGACAGCATAATCATACCAATCTAAAAGCCTGGAGTAGTTCCAAGGTACTTCTATGGACTTGATGCCACGAAGGTTTGCATTGTATTTTTCCATAATATATACTTTAGCTTTGCAGGAAGTTTGTTTCATGTCTGGAAATGAGACATCTATATGTCATTTAAATGGATGACCTGTGCAATTTGTTTGGAGTGACATTTTCCATAACCTGAAAGAAAGGAGAAAGCTAGAGTTGATAGTTTAACATTCCACCAACTTGGAACAGAAACATTTTTGTCTTATCTTTCAAAAAGAACAAGGGATGGAAGCTACTTCTTTAAAGTTGAATATGTAAAAAATTGGATACTAAATAAACAAAATTCTATGTGCCCAACATCTTACCCCTAATTTCAAAAAAATGCATGTAGAGAAAATGCCAGTATTCATGGAGATGATTTATTATAGGACTAAGAAATTGAATTTTTTGGAAACTTGAACAGCCAGCCGAAGTTGATCAGTTCCCCATGTGCCTCTGTGAGTCCTCAGAATGCTTTACCAAATAAATAAATAGACCACCTCTGTTTTCAACCAAAGAAACACACGTGTAAAAACTACAAAATGGAAAACAAATATTTGGTAATTTTGGATTTTTCAAATGAATTTTTCCTTTTGATGCAATTTAATCATTTCTTCAAATGAGCGATTTAGCCTATTGGAAGAAAGATATTCAGTTTTATAACAAAACTGACATCCAAAATCTGTCATGAGACTTAAAAAGGAGCTCCTGCAAGCTTGCTTTGTCTTTAATGGTTCTGTTGGTTCCTTAGTTGCTGCCAAATGGACACCAGCCATGAAAGCCTCCAGAACTCTCATTGCAGAACATAGAGCATCTCAGGCATGCATTTATTGTGTTGTCTAACTGTATCTGGCTTACTTGATCATGTTTTTCACTCTGTTCCTGCCTTTCTCCTGAGGAGTGGAAGTAAAATATTCTAATGTCTAAATTTTAAAGATGGAAAAATAGTACACGAAAAACCCGAGAAAATAATGTTAAGTTAGCCTTTGTGTATTGCTCCGTTATGTGTGAATTTGTAACAGTCAAACGTTTTCATCAAAATTTTGTTATAGTCTTGATCTGTCTGTGCCTACCTTTTAGTCGAAATGGAAGTTATTTCGAGTCTTGATTAGAAATAGATTTCACAGTTTGGGCAAGAATGTAAAAAACCTTGTGCTAGGGGCTTCCCTGGTGGCGCAGTGGTTGAGAGTCCGCCTGCCGATGCAGGGGAGGCGGGTTTGTGCCCCGTTCCGGGGGAGTCCCGCGTGCCGCGGAGCGGCTGGGCCCGTGAGCCGTGGCCGCTGAGCCTGTGCGTCCGGAGCCTAAAAAAAAAAACAAAAAACAAAACCTTGTGCTTCATATCAGAGGCCTGAAATATCTGGTGGTTCTACTTCTAGTGATGCTGAGATTGATCAGTGGTTTCACGTGGTGACAATCTGGTCCCTCCATTGTAATGTTCCACATCAATCTTTAATCTAACGCCTATACCCATGAACAATAGTTGCCAAATTAATCACTTCTTTAGGGGGTTGAAAATGGTCATTTTCTAATTCTTTTATGCTTTAAAATTTTTATTGGTTGGAATTCTTTGATAAAGAAGAGCTTTCTCTCATCAACTAGGACTACGTTAGTTCCCTTGAAATACAGTTTGTACTCAAGGCAGGGTAAACACTCAGTTCTTTCCTTTTTTTTTTTTCTTTGTGTTTTTTTGCGGTACGCGGGTCTCTCACTGTTGTGGTCTCTCCCGTTGCGGAGCACAGGCTCCGGACGCCCAGGCTCAGCGGCCATGGCTCACGGGCCCAGCCGCTCCGCGGCATGTGGGATCTTCCCGGAACGGGGCACGAACCCGTGTCCCCTGCCTCGGCAGGCGGACTCTCAACCACTGCGCCACCAGGGAAGCCCAGTTCTTTCGTTTTAATTATCAATTTTCCAAGTAACAAGTTGGTACTCTAGTTATTTTCAGTGGTCTCCACTGAATTATACTTTTGATATCTCTTCATCTGCATAATTATGAACACAGATGGTTTGGCATATTTGATATGTTTCAGTCAATTTCTTGTTAGTTTTTGCTCACATTGTCCCATCTTTGGTCAATTGAAAGCACCTTCACATTTGCTCCTGTGACCAGCTGACACACCCCACTCGTCCTTGTTTACCTCCTTTTTAGGCAAGAGATGTCCCAGACCCATATTATATGTTTTCTGTCCCAGACCTAGAATTAAACATTTCCTCAAGGAGCCCTGGTTCCTTGAGGTAGGATGTGAAATTCAGACTTCAGAGTCTGGGTGCTTGGTGTGTTCATTTTCACTGGGTTTTCTTCTAGGCCTTTTCAGTTGACAGAGCTGGAAAATACATATTTTCAAACAGAAAAAACGTTAGTCCGTATGGATATTTACAGTTAAAATTTAGCATTCTAAGATTTTTAACATCCTCAAAGTTAATTTTAATTAACTTGATTTTATACTTGTATCTCTTTTATCTTACCCTGGAAATCTTGGTTTCTAAAATGCTAATGTATTTTTATTTGCATTGTCCCATAATGTATAAAATAGCTTTACAATAATAACTTAATATTGCTATGAATAATTAGACCGCTAAATCAAGTTTAATATATTTTTAATTTTCCTTATCTTCAGCATGCAGTTATATCACACATTTGATGCACAGATTCATTCATTCTAGTCTTTTTCAACTTTTATGAGTTTTTAATTTTTTAAATTTTTATTAGTTAAAAAAATTTTTTTAACCCTTGGCCTCCTCCTCTCACCCCAGTGAGCTTGAGGAAATGCATCAGCAGCACAACCACATGGTGACTGCCTAATTTCATATTTACATCCGTAAAATATATTCCATTTTGAAATATTTTAATAGTAAATCATTTCTACTTACAAATAAATTTTAATTGTCATAAGAAAAGTAATGATGGAGTGTCAAGTGAGAAAAGACAGGTATAGTATTTTTATAGATATTGACCTTTTATAAATATATTTAAAGAAAAATACTTCAAGGAAATATTCTAAAATGTTGGTAGTGATTGTCTCCAGGTGATGTGATTCAAGGTGAAATTTTGACTCATTTGTATCAAGGTAAAATTTTGTATCATTTACTTACAAAATCAAAGTAAGTTATTTATTTATTTATTTATTTTGCTGTACGCGGGCCTCTCCCTGTTGTGGCCTCTCCCGTTGTGCTCCGGACGCACAGGCTCATCGGCCATGGCTCACGGGCCCAGCCGCTCCGCGGCATGTGGGATCTTCACGGACCAGGGCACGAACCCGTGTCCCCTGCATCGGCAGGCAGACTCTCAACCACTGTGCCACCAGGGAAGCCCCAAAGTAAGTTATTTTAAAAGATAATTTCACCTTGATTTTTTCCATTCAAGAATATATTCTTACACTTATTGAAATAATTACTGCTATAAGTAGTCTTAAAAGTAATTTTCTAAGAATGGCTTTTCAAAAAAGGCCTCTAACGATTGTCTTATTTCCTTCTCTGTTTGTACAAGTTTTAAACTACAGTCAACCTAATGATTATTTACAACACAGCAAATAAGGCTTAAGCTTCAGGGCATCCCTGAAAGGATGCTGGTAAGGTGTTCACATGGTCATATGTTTTGTCAGCTTTCAAACATATTTTAAGCACATTGAGTGAAGGCTGCTGTCTCTTTCCACTCTGACTTGCGCTGTCATCTTTGTCAGGTGACACTGGAGTGGCCACCAGCGTTTCCGGGATCAGGCTTAGGGAAATCCCATTGGACATACCTTTAGCTTGGATTTTGTAGAAGACATTTATGCACTTTGCTGTCATTTTTAACTTATTCCCAGCTCTCTCAGTGAGTGAACAGCTTCCAAGAGGGTTTCTAGTACCTGCTGTGCTGACTGACAGTGCTTTGTGGATCAGGGTGAAGGGCCAGATGTGGCATCTTGATATGAACATGAACTACTTCACTCAGCCCTGGAAGTATGGGGCGGTGATGGAAACATAAGGTCTGAAATGTAAGGAACCAGATGTTAGTCTGGGGGAAATGTTGCAATCTTGAGATATTTAACACTGTAAACTGAAGATTTCTTTTCCATCAATTATCAGTCAAAAAGATATTCTCTTGTCTTAAGGATATACTGAACAGTACAGCATATAATATTATAAAAGCACCATTTTTTCCCTTTTTAAATAGGAATGATGTATTGAATAAGGTCAGAAAACACTGCTAACTGAAATTCGATGAGATGTTTTGGAATGTGGTAATAAAATAAGTGAGAAATTACATATTACTATAACATATATAAAAAGTTTGGTATTTAAAAATACCAAAATAAAAAAATCATAAAATTAATAGAATGTGAAACAAAAGTGATAAATATGAATAATGAAATCAGTAGAAAGTATCCTTACATCAAGAAGCAATTTATAACAAATTTTACTGTCAAAAGGAATCTTCTATTAAGAGGAAGATATAAATTTCAAATTAAAGTGTGGACTCTACTTCTTTGTTAATAAGATTAATGACGAGTTATGAATTACTGAACACATTAGAATACTGTTTAATTTCATGTTGATTAGACACCAAATACTGTTGAAAAAAATACTTACAATATACTGCTACAGAGAGTGTATAAAGAACAAACTGTTTAAGTGTCAAATATTCTGAAAGTATTTAAGATGTCACTACACTAAAAAAATCCCCCAAATCATGTTTTATATATTGATATTTATTGATCATTGATATTTTCTCAATTTAACAATCAACCTAAAAGTTTGAATAACATTTCTAATAATATTATTATAGAATTATGTTATAATAGAATTATAACATTGTAGAATTATAGGTTATAACGACACAAGTAACTTTCCCAATTACCCACTGTAAAATAAATTCAAATGCCTTTATATTCTATCTATAGAAAACAGTACTACAAGTTTGTTGTTATATGAAGATGTGATTGGAGAATATGCCACCAAAACATGTAGGAAAGGAGTATTATAGAGATACGTCAGGCAGTTGAATAATATTAGCTTTTTTCCAGATTTTATGGTGTTTGTGATATTTGCCAGGTTTTAAAAAAAATTTGTCTTGTTATGATTTCTCATTCTCAGTAAATATTCAATTTAACTCCTAGTTGTGCATTTAGTAACGAAGGGTCCCCGTTATTGTGTAAGCTTCAGGCGCCACAAAACTCAGGTCCCACTGCGTTCTTAACATTAGGCTAGGTGGCCTTAATTAGAGATACAAGGGCTTGGTTGGAATACTGAGGGAAAGGAGAGTGGAGAAAATATACAGAAACGTTGAAAGAAGAATAGGAACTTGGCAGGGACAGATAGATGGAAGACAGATGTGTTCTCCAAAAACATTTTACAAGCTGAACGTGTATCTTTTTAGAATCATGAGCATTCTGTTCATTGAATTACTTTCTCATTTATTTATGGTCTACCGATTTATACAGTGGTTGAGTCTAGTGACAGTAAAAGCACACAAAATAAAATACTGAAATATAAAAGTCAAAATGCAGGAAATAAAAAGTAGACTAAGAAAGCGAGAGCAGAAACCCAAAAAGAAAGACAATACTGTGCAGGCCATAAGGAGAAATATACCCATTATCCGAACTGTAAATTCGACTCTAAATTTCCTGGCACCAAATGAAGGGGAAAACATCTTTATGCACATAGTTTTTCTGTCAAAATCACAATCAGATCATTCCCCCCGGGGGAACAAAAACTTTTCTCAGCCTTCGGCTCTATATAAAGTATTTTAAGGGACACTTTCATACAAGGAGTGATGTTGTGGACAAAGTTCTCAAAATATTCTTAAAGCAAACACGGTAATAGTTTTAAACTGCCTGTTTGCATGACAGCTGTACAATATATTTGTTACCTCATGAAAGCTGCATTGGACTTTTGTTGCTTTGGCTGTGCAGAATTGATTCCACTTTGGTGAGGGGGAGGGGGAGGTGGAGGTTCCTAGCATCCCTATTCTTTTAAGGAGATAGTTATCTCCTGTTAAGGACAGTCAGCTAATCTCATACCTTATCCTCCCTAGGTCTGTGTAGTTGTGTTAGGATAAAATATAAACAAATGTAAAAAAGAAACTTTGAAAAACAAAGAGGTGGGAGTTTTTCTCTCTCGTAGTAGCCATTGCAGCTTTGCTACAGAGCATCATTCCAGGATCCCAGCGCTTCCATGTTGCTGTTCTGCCATCCCCTAGGCTACTGTCATCACCTGGTCTGCCAACGCTGGCCACAGCTAACATGCTCCACGTGTCCATGTTTCTGCATGTGGGAATAGACAAAGCAAGTCCTGGGGGACATGGCTCCATCTTTAAGAGAACCTGGAAGTTGTGAAATAATTTCTGTTCACACTGTATTGATCAGAACTAACTCACCTGGTCACACCTGGCTGCAAAGGAAACGTGGTCTCTAGCTGGTCAGCCCGTGCCTAGCTGAATCTCAGGAGTTCTGCTGTGGAAAGAAAGAAGGAGAAAATGTTACCACTCTCTGCCACAGCAAGGGAATAGCAAGTTAACCTAAGACAAACCAGTTAGATGCTTCCTCTGTGATATATGCAAATTGAAAAAGCAAACAAAAATGGTCAGAGTTAATTCAGTTCGGTGTCTGGTAGCTTTAATCAGTTTTTCAGTTGCTGTTACCAAGATTCTCTGGAGCTGGTCTCAAGTCTGATTCCTGTCTTGTCTTTGATCTGGGTGGGTCTCCCATACAGTCCAATAAATCCCCTTTTCCTGCAATAAGACTGTCTCAAAGGATCAAAATATCTGTCAGTGAAGGCAATTCTGTCATGGATGAACATTAAATAGGGTGCAAGGATGTCATTTTACTTTCATCATTTAAAACAGGTTTAGGTTATTTTATTCTAAAAGTATACCGCTATATTTTATTTGACTAGAAAGATAAGGCTAGATAACTGATTCTGCAATAGGCAAACATCCTAATACTTTCACTCCATTACACACACAGACACACACACAAATAAATGTCAAAAATGTTTTTAAATTATGTTTTTAAATAAATGGATGAACCCTCGAGCAAGTTAGTGAATCACTCCAAATACACACAAAAAAAGGAGCACAAGTTGAAAGAGGGAGGTAGTGATGAAGTTGCTGGTATCCCCAGAGGGCATGTGAGAATCCGGTTGGCTTAGAGCTTCTACATACACACTTGGGGAGAAAGGGAAGAGCCTTGGACCTAACTAGGGTGGAGAGCCGGATCACAGCCCCCTTAAAAACTCAGAATTCATGAAAAAAAATCACATCTTCAGGAAAATAGTAAAAAAAATTTTTAAATGTGCTTTCCTTTTTTTTTCTCCCCAGGTGTATTGAGGTATAATTGACAAATAAAAAGTGTATACATTTATGGTGTACAACATGATGTTTTGGTATAAATATATAAATACACTGTGAAATGACTACCACAGTCAAGCTAATTAATGTATCTGTCACCTCACATGGTTATGTGTGTGCGTGTGTGTGTGTGTGTGTGTTGAGGACATTTAAGATCTATTCTGTAAGCAATTTTTGAATATAAAATACAGTATTATTATCTATAGTCATCATGCAAAAGTCAATTATGTTTCTATAAACTAACAATGAACTCTCCAAAAAAAATTAAGAAAATAATTCTATTTACAGTAGCATTTTTTAAATATTTAGGAATAATTTAACCAAGGAGGTGAAAGATCTATACACTGAAAACTATAAAACATTGATGAAAAAAATTTAAGAATACACAAATAAATGGAAAGATATCCCATGTTTATGGATTAGAAAAATTAATATTGTTAAAATGTCCACGCTACTCAAAGCAACCTACAGATTCAATGCCATCTCTGTCAAAGATCCAATGGCATTTTCTACAGAAATAGAAAAAATAATTGTAAAATTCATATGGAACCACAAAAGACCCCTAATAGCTAAAATGCACTTTTCCTAAATCATATTTTTTCTTCTTATGACTTTTCACTCTTCAACATTCTCTTATACCTTGATAACTACATGAATTAAATACATTACCTATACATTTCTCTTTTTTCTTAGTAATTATCTCATAGAAACATTTTGTTTTGTTTCTTCAGATTGGGTTCCTTTTCCCAAACATACTGACGTATGTCTATCAACTTCCATTTGTTCATTTCTATAAAAGGGAGCCTAGACAGTGTCTGGAAGCTGTGATAGATTATCTCATTCCTTTATTCATACAACAAACATTCACAGAGCAACAACTCCACACATAGCACTCTTCTGGGTGCTGAGGGTACAACTTTAAATAAAATACACAAAGTAAAAGTCCCAGCTCCTACAGAGCATACATTCTAATAAAGGAGTAAATAAACAAATATATAACTTTACATGCAGTTAAGTTCTGTGAAGAAATATAAAGTCTAATAAAGGCTGGATAATCCACAGAGAATATAGGGAAAGCTTCTCTGAAAAGGTGACATTTGAATAGCAACCTGAAGTGAGGGCAGTTATCTACCTGAAGGTGTAGGGAAAAATTATCCCCAAAGAAGAAAGTGGCAAATACATAGACCTTAGGATGGGAAAAGGATGTGTGTTCAGGGACCACAAGAAGGACAGGAGGGTTGGAACAGAATGAAAAGAAAAGAAGAGTGTGTGTGTTGGGGGGGGGGGTACATGAAATAGGAGCAGTAGACAGGAGCCGATCATGCAGGACAATTTGGCTATGAAAATGGCTTTCCAATGTATTCTAAGTGCAATGGGAAGTCATTGTTAGGTTTTTACATGATCTAATTTACATTTGCCAAAATTACACTGGCTACTTTGTGAAAATTAGATGTGACTAGTATGAGTAAAAATAGAAGGATAATTGTCGGGTGTAACCCAAGCAAGAGTTGATGTGACTTGGATTATGATGATGGAGAGAAGGGGTCAAATTCAGGATATATTTTGAAAATAAAGCCAAAGGACTTTTATATGGATTAGATGTGAGATATCAGGGACACAAAGGATTTATGCGTGAGGCTTAGTGTATGAACTTGAACATCTGTGTGAATGGAGGTAGCTTTCAGTTAGGTCAGAAAGTCTGAGCAGGGCTGAGTGTGTGGCAGGACTGAGGAGAGGTTGATCGGTGGTTCAATTTTCCACGTATGTTAAGTGGGATATATGGATTAGACATTCAGCAGAGGTGTTGAGCAGACAGTTTAGACATGAGTCTGGAGCTCAAGGGAGTGACAGGACTGGAAGTAGAGGTGTGGGATTCAGCAACATATAGATGGTATTTAAAACTCTGAGATTATGTGAAATTACCTTGGTATGGAGAGGCGGTAGAGAGGACTGAGTCCTGGAGAAAAGCAGCAATTAGAGCTCAGGAAGAGGAGGAAGAACAACAAAGGAGGCTGGGATGATAAAGAAGGAAGAAAAGCAGGAGTCTGTGGGGCCCTAAAGACAAGGAACAGTGTATTAAGAGTGAAGGAAATGTCAACGAATATCAAATGCTGCTAAGAGGTCAAAATAAGAGAAAAACAGAATTGACCTTTTGGCAACGTTGAGAACTGTGTCAAAGATTGTGCTATGCAGATTTTTAGGTAAAAGGAATGAAGGAAAGTTTAAATTTGCTATAATACCACCTTGCCTGGAGTAAGAAGGGAGGTGGAATGGAATCCGGGCTTCTATGGAAGATGTTTTTATTTTGCTTCTTAAAATAATCGTTTTTGTGTCAGCCGTGAGCTGAGGCAGAGTACTCATTCTTCCCCAGACGAGATCGCCCTCAGGATCAGCGTGTGTTGGCAGGACTCTGCCCTTTGTATAATTGGGGCAGGCTCAGACATGTTTAAGCTAGAGGTAGGCGCTGCCTTGGGTTTTTTTGTTGTTGTTGTTTGTTTGTTTGCGGTACGCGGGCCTCTCACTGTTGTGGCCTCTCCCGTTGCGGAGCACAGGCTCCGGACGCGCAGGCTCAGCGGCCATGGCTCACGGGCCCAGCCGCTCCGCGGCATGTGGGATCATCCCGGACAGGGGCACGAACTCGTGTCCCCTGCATCGGCAGGCGGACTCTCAACCACTGCGCCACCAGGGAAGCCCGTGCCTTGGGTTTTGACTCTGGCCACGGGCATGCTTGGGGTAGGCGTGCGCTGGACTGGTCCTGGCAGCCCAGCCAGAGCACCAGTCAGTTTTCAATCTGCTGCCTCTGCACTGAGACTGAGAGCAAGAAAGTCTGTGTGTGGTCTCTTCAACAGCAGTCTGTTTCTTACAGCCTCACTGGTTTTCAGATCAGCCAAGGGGGCCCACCTTCCTGGTGCCAGACCCAGGGCTGGGGTGCCTAATATGGGACTCAAATCCCTTATTCTTAAGAAGGACCCTCAGGCCTGTGATATACCCCTTCTCTTCTGGGTTACCCACTAGAGATGTGGTTTCTGAGTAGATCACTTCTCCTCCCCTCCCACCTGACTCTGTGTGGTTCTTTCTTTATCGCCCTGGTTTTAGAAGAGCCATTCTGCTAGTCTTCAGGTGGTTCTCAGTGAGAGCTGTTCTACATGTAGTTATAATTTTGATGTGTTCATGGGGGGAGGTGAGCTCAGGGTCTTCCTACTCCACCATCATGATCTCCCTCCTTCAATTCTTGATATAGGTAAAAGATGTGAGTTCATAGCAAAGAGATGCAATTATCAAAATTTCCACCCAGAGTATCCTTAAATGTTGAAACTTACTACCTGTTTGTGACACTCTGGAACTCCCTCCTCATTGATAACAGGCATGGCTAACAAGAATGAAATTTTTTTTGAATGTTGCTACTAAGATCCATATTTATCTAAAAATACTGTGACACCATAGTAGAGCATTTGCATAGATATAAATAATATGAGGTGCGAATTGCTTTCGGTTCTTTAGGGTTGTATTTTTCCAAAATAGATCACAATGTAGTACACAGCACATCACCCAGTGGACAACAACTTGAGCATGACTTTCATTTGGGGTCTATTTGTTTGATTTTTCGTGGTCGTTTAAAATTTTTTTTTAAATGAGAACACACATGGAAAACTAAGTTCATATGAATTTTTAAGGTAAAATGGAGATCTCAAAACCTTTTTCTTTCTGGCCTTGACTGCTTTGAGCTATTATTTAGAACTGGACAAGATCTGTTTTATAAGCTGAGGTGACACAAATCCCACAATAACAAGTGGTCCACAGATGTATGATAATTTGAGCATGATGCGTTTCTGAATACTCTCTTCAGATTGTTGCATTTTCTTCTCTGGAAAGCTCTGTTTGCTACTTAGAAACAGCAAATGTGAAAGAGTGCTGATGAACTTCATTGCATCTGTGATTTCTATATGCATGAGTCATGATTCCAGCATCCCATCTCTTCTAGGAAACATTAGCTCCACAGAGTACAGATGCCTGCAAGCTCCATGTTGCCTTTATTTATCACGGCAGCTCCTTGAGGGACATGACTAATATTTTGACGTCCCTCATGATGACTAAAATGCATGTAGTGATGCCAAATCATATTTGGGGAGTAAATGCATGACAATGCCAAACTCAACACAAAGATGAGATTGCGAGAAGTCATGTATTAGTTGTTATTGCTCACAGCTGTTTTCTCATTGGTGCTACTAAATGTTTCATTGAAAAAATAAATGATGGGGCTTCCCTGGTGGCACAGTGGTTGGGAGTCCACCTGCCGATGCAGGGGACTCGAGTTCGTTCCCCGGCCTGGGAGGATCCCGCGTGCCGCGGAGCGGCTGGGCCCGTGAGCCATGGCCACTGAGCCTGCGCATCCGGAGCCTGTGCTCCGCAACGGGAGAGGCCATAACAGTGAGAGGCCCACGTACCACACAAAAAAATAAAAATAAAAATAAATAAATAAATAAATAAATGATGTATCCTAGGGAAGTGAAGTTTCCTCTTGTCCTCCAGGTCCCCACAAACAAATCCCGTACTTTGGAGCTTAGGTCTACATCAGTCAATCTGTTACACTTTCTTGAATGTATAGGAAGCATAGGGTTGAGTAGCTCAGAACCAAGACTTGGGATTGAAACAGATCAAGCTCTGTCGTTTCCAACTCTGTGATCTTCAGCAGTCCCTCAGTCTCTCTAAGACTCAGTTTCCCCAAATGCAAAACAAGTAATGAGGTTAATACCATATACCTCACTAGGTATTTGTAAAAGATTAAGTGAGTTAGTATACGGAAAGTGCTAAACACCGTACGCAGCAAAGACTAAGTTCATAATAGATGATAATTAATACCCAGTAGCACAGCAACATACCATGGTGAATACAAGGAACCACACTTGGGCTCTGCCTTCAACACTTTGCCATCTAGTTTGAATAAGTAAGATGTACACATAAGTCAATAAAATCCAAAAACACAATGAGGAGTGCTCTTGCACAGCATAGGGAATGGTTATTATCTAATTTCAGGGCAAAGAAAGATCGAAGAAAATAGAAGTCAGAGAAGGAATCACAGAGAAGGCAGGATGTGAATCGGGCCATAAACAATGAGCAGAATTTCAATACACGGAGGGAGAAACGTGGGTCGAGGGAAAGGCACTACGGGAAAGAGAACTGTGTGAGCACGCACGGAAGCAGTGAGCACCGCACCTCTGGGAGGGAGGCAGTGAGGCCGTGGTCGGCGCGGAGTAAGGGCTCCTTTTGGGAGCAGATGGAGACTGTTCAGCTGCAAGTTGATTCTAAATAGAGAAGACAAAGAACAAGAAGAAACTTCAATTTCTTTTACTGCGAAATTAACTGCTATTACTGCATATCGGGGTAGAACAATGGAAGAAAAAATTATGTTTAAGAAAAATGAGTATATTTCATGTATTAATACTATTAACACCAGATTATGGCACCATGACCAGTGGAAGAGGTTGAGTTGGGATGCCAGCTCACCTGAGGACTCAGCCAACCCTAAAGAGAGCTTTGAAACTGGGATGACCCTTTACAGGTGTCCGCAGTTGGGTAATGGGATGGGGCCTTTATACCCCACACGGATCCATCCTTGAGCTGGGTCATTACAGGAATGTAGTGCGACTGGATACAGAAGCTCTCTAAATGGAGGTGATCCCTGTAAGGAACGGACAGGGAGGACCATCTTCCAGCAGCAGTCCCAGCACCTGGGGGAATAAGGCCTCCATTCCCAAAGGAGTATCCGGACAACACAGCACAGCGCCCACCACAGCAACTGATACCTTGAAAGGAGTCAGGTACAGAAGAGTGAGATGTGACTGATGGTCTAGTCTAATTATTTCACTCTCATTCTTCCTGCCCTCAGTTTAGGACTCTTCCCTGTACAAGGTTGCAATGGAGAAAACAATAAAACAAGAGTTGGGCAACTAAAATTGAGTAAAACAAATGATATCTCTACCAAAGGTTCTTGAAAATGCCAAATGTGTTTACAATTCATAGATAGCACAATCTCTTAAAATCCTCTTTCCCCATTTCTTTCCTCCTTAGTATCTCATATAAACATTAGCGGCCCCCGATTCCCTCCCCTGACCCCTATATGAACATCAGCCACCCCCGATTCCCTCCCCTGACTCCCACCACCAGTTCAAACCCAGCCCTGCTGCAGTGGTCTCCCTCTTTATAAATCTATTCCAGGCTCATCCACTGGAACTCTCTTGCTGTCAGTGCAGATCATCCCTGCGAGTTTGTGCTCCTCTCTGATCTCCATCACACCATTACTTCGTTTTTTTATAGCCAAGAGCCCAAGTGAATGTGTCAGACACATCTCGGCCTGCAGTTTACTCCCCATTTTGGTGGCAGCCAGTTTTGCACGGGTATAACCCGACAGCAACCCACTTCTGCTGTATCTTGTGTCACTTGGCATCAGCCCCTGAGCTTCTCTAACACTGTGACCTGGGACATCTGTGGACACCTGTCTCCCATTCATTCATGAACAATAGGTGGAACAAGAGAATTAATACCCCAAGGGGCAGCCCTGGATCAAAGACAGATGGAAGCTAGTAAATAAATGCTCTCTTTGTCCAGTGGGCAATTTTGAGGCACACCCCGCACGGCTCATTGGGAAGACCTTGTGGGATTGACTTCCAGTTGCCAATGATGGTGAACCATTTGAGGACACACTCATGGATAGGCTTTGCCTCTGTTCCTGGTCTCCCTGTTCTGTTCCCTGGGATGACTTCCCCAAATAAACTATCTGCGCATAAATTCTTGTCTCAGGCTCTGCTTTCTGGATGAAACTCAGAGGAAGAGACAAAGGCAGTGAATGAATAAATGGATGAATGAATGAGTGGGTATAGAAGAGAACTCTATGGTGGGATAGTTTCCCTAGATAATCAAGGAAACTTTAAGAATTCACTGATTACTAGAGAGATGCAGAAAGAGCTTCTTTTTTCTATTGTCCTACCAAACACTTTACATATGATGCAAACTCAGATCTTTATCTAGACTTCCTGGTGTGTGTGTGTGTGTGTGTGTGTGTGTGTGTGTGTGTGTGTGTGTGTGTTAGCTGGAATGCATTGGGCCTCAGAATAGTTTCTAGATATATGACTGTCTCTGTCAAATTCTGCTGAGGGTATGTGTGTGTTCAAGGTGCATGTGTATTTGTTTGTGTAGGCAAGAAGTAAAGGGTTAGATGTGCCTTTAGAGCTTTTGCAAACTCTAATGAGTTAGAAGCACAAATTAAATCACTGTCCATTCCTTTAGAGAGAGAAATGGTAAAGCAGAACACCTGGGACAATATAAATTAACTCTTGGAATTTTGATAAACTACCACCTGCTTCTGAGCATTTACATAGGAAACAAACTTTCATTTGATTAAAAAAAAATGATCAAAAATTTTTCAGCCTCCTTTCAAAGTGCTCCTTTAAATCACTCATTTAGAGAGACTTCATTTTCTTATGCTTTTGAAATTGGTGATGAGTGAACATGAACATACCGTTTTCAGCTAGAATTAGACATCTTACTGCAATGAGACCTGATGCTAATTTCCAGGTGTACCCAACCCTCCCTTCTTCTGATTCCATACAAACTATTTCATCTCCCACATTTACCAACACTACTATCTGGGTA
Source organism: Orcinus orca (assembly GCF_937001465.1). Lineage (NCBI taxonomy): Eukaryota > Metazoa > Chordata > Mammalia > Artiodactyla > Delphinidae > Orcinus > Orcinus orca. The sequence continues at coordinate 46,596,351 of NC_064569.1, read as the reverse complement.
TGCATTTTAGTTCACTGAATCAAAAAGATTAAAATTATTTCTAAACCATACTATAAAATCAGCTATTAGGACAATACTCTATTGAAATGTCTATTCAGTCTGAGAGATAAAAATGGAACTATGAATTCCTATGAACGCTGATTGGGAGGGGACATGCTATACCTGCCTTCTGGTTAATCCCCAAATATTTGACAATTGCTATGTGCGAATCATTGGGCTAGATGAATCACAATTACAAAGACCTACAGTAATCCTTCCCCCATGGTGAATTCCTCTTATACAAAATTTAATGCCCTGAGATTTGAGTCGCCCTGACGTTTTTCTCTGGGGCTGCACAGGGCTTATGCCGTTGCTCTGCATTAGCTGGAAAATAGAGAAAGTTATCTCACTCTGTCCCTCCTTCTTTTTCTCTCTTTTTATTTTCTTTTTCCCCTCTCTCCCTCATCATTTTGCTCTTGAAGAATAAAGCCTTGAGGGGCAGACATGAGAGTTTCAGCAAGATTTGTGTCGCATGAGAACTCCCTTAATTGAGAAACTGTTAGCTCCATATATTCTGAAAGATTAGGGCTAAAGGAAGCCTTGAGTCAGCAAAGAGCTGGAGCACCCACACCTATCAGAACAGGGATGGGAGGTGGGGAGGAGGCTCTGGGTGGGGCAGTTGCAGGGACAAGTAGAGAGGAAATTTGTTTACGGGAGGACGCATCAAAGGTGACACAGACCAGGAGGAAGCAGAAACCAGAACTATTCCCACATCCCTGTGCTTAGTGCACCTGTTCCCAGAATGTCTCCCCGCATCCAAGAGCTACTGACTCCGATGCAAATGCAATCCCAGCTTACATCAAAGGGAACATGGAATAGCTGTACAATTCCTTGTATTTTAACAATAATAGAAGTCAATGGAAGAAATGGAATAACTCACCTTTGACATGCCTTATGGAAAGTTTGGAATGAGATCATAACCGATTTTTCAACTTTTATTCTGATAGATATATTAAAAAAAAAAACTTTACACAATGTTTGGTTGAAGGAGTCAATGGCGTTAACTGACATTATCAGACACTAGGTTTTATCTCTTGGACAAAAGGCAAATCAATCTCAAAGAATCTCAAAGATTTGGAAGGTGCATCTTCTTACGATGCTGAAAAGTATCAAGACATTTGCAAATTCGAAATAAAGCAGACCATAAAAGCCAGAATGCTTTTGGTTTAACCTTCAAAATTTAAGGACATCACAGTAAAAACTGATCTCTCTTGAAGAGAAAATTTAAACTTGAATTTATGCAACAAATATTCACTGAGTACCTCCCATGTGCCTGGCACATAGTTGCTGGACGATTCACTATAATCTTAGAAAGATGTTCAGGGAGGCTTTAACAAAGATCATTTATATCTTGATTTTTGTTTTTCTTTAACCAAAAGAGTATAGGAAATAATTTCAGGAAAACCTGAAATATTGTATAGAAACAAACAAATGGGTGGGCTAGGAAATTAGCCTGCTAGAGCACACATGTGAGAGATCAGCTGCTCCCCTCTGTGACATTTGGGTCTTCCTTTCTCTTCTCTTCATCTTTAGGGGAACCTTGGTAATAAGGCAAGAGCAGCATCTCAGGGTCAAAGGCAATTGGGAGTTTCATAATATTCGTCTTTACTCATTTAAGATGCTTAAAATGCATAACTAATTGTTTAATGTGCAGCCTTTAAGTGAAGTAAAAGAAAATTTAGCAGAGTTAAAATGTTTTCCTGTAAACTTACTCTTATTAGGTCTTAATGTCTCCTCCTTAGGGTTTTGGGGACCCTTTTCTCTAGCCATTCGGTGGGATTACTACAAAATGCCTTAGAGCCGTACTATCCGTTATGGAAGACCCTAGCACATGTGGCTACTTAAACTTAAATTAATTAAAATTAAAAAATTACATGTCAAGCGTTCAAAGGCCAACCATGGCCAGTGGCTACCATATTGGACAGCATAGACACAGAACATCTCCATCATCTAAGAAATTTCTCTTCGACAACTCAGCCTTAAAATTACCTTCGAGGAGGTTGTCCAGAGTTACTTGGCATAGCTCAGGTTAAGAGCCAACAGTCCAAGTTCTATTGCTGTATTGTACAGCAGCACAAGTGTCAGGTGACTGGTGGTAGTAATTAGTACTTTAGGAATCAGAAGAGAGAGAGCTCACTGTGAGTGAAATGGTCAGGGAAAGCTTCATGGAAAAGGTGGGATTTGAGTTGAGCCCCAAGGGACTGTTAGGATTTGGACAAGCAGCAAGTGGCAAAGGTATTTTATTTTATTTTATTTTTATTATTATTATTATTTTTTGCAGTACACGGGCCTCTCACTGTTGTGGCCTCTCCCGTTGTGGAGCACAGGCTCCAGACGCACAAGCTCAGCGGCCATGGCTCACGGGCCCAGCCTCTCCGCGGCATGTGGGATCCTCCCGGACCGGGGCACGAACCCACATCCCCTGCATCGGCAGGCAGACCCTCAACCACTGCGCCACCAGGGAAGCCCATAAAGGTATTTTAAATGAGGCAAAACCTGAGGCAGTATATAAATGCCAAATAATTTAAGGTATATTTAGGGCAGTGAACTGAAAGTTCATATTTAGAAAAGTAATTTGAAATAATATTGCAGATGATCTTGGAGGCTAAGGTGAGTGAAACGATGCAGCACAGTTTTAGAAGGATGTTGAAAATTCTTGAAATTTTTCTGAGGTCTATTTTCTACAGAGGATATATGAGCAAGACCACTATAGACCAAATAGTGCTTTAACTGTGAATTAGAAAAGGGCTCCCTTGAACTTAAGTATTTTTAAAGTTGGTATATTTTAACATATCTATAACAAGTAAAACAAATGTAAAATGACTTTTGTAAATTATACAAATTTGAAGTAGTAAACATAAAATTATAGAAAATTGAAACTTTAATCACAATAATTAGGAACTCAGTTACAATAAAATATAATTTATTATAACAAATTATACATCTTACTTTCATAGGAAACAAAACACTTTATGACTGCTTCAATGCTCACTTCTTTTATTTCTGCACAAAAATGGCTACTAGATTTTTTTTTGTAACAGATCTTTATTGGAGTATAATTGCTTCACAATACTGTCTTAGAGTTATTTTTCCTTGATTAGTGTCATCATAATTCTTCAAATTAAATGTCATAAGAGTACTAAAAAGGCCATAAAATTTTTTATGATCACAAATTTATTTTTTCAAAATTATATTGTTGGGTACAAGTTTTTTTAAAAATTGATCTTGAAATTTAGTTTTGAATCCCGAAATGATAATGGGGGTTGAGGTCAAAGTAACTTTCCCTTTTTCTATGTTGGATAAATTGGTGTCAATGGAAAGATGCTCACAATTTGTTTAGCGTCAATGATATTGACTTTGTAACTACTATCACTTCTCACTGTAAGAAAATTCTGAATCACTTTGATGCTTTCAGGGACATTACGTATATTAAATTTTGATTTATGCATCATTTCACTTAAAACATTGAACCAAATTAGTTCTTAGCAAATAAATTTCAAAAAAGATAGTTTTGAAATACTTTTGGCTTTGCTAATGTCACCAACAGTTTCTATAAGAGCACACACTGCATCTAATCCAGTTTTAATGGCCTAATAACAATAACTTAAATTTCTCATTGTAGATTCCACAGTGGTTTCACAGTTGTATTCATTAAATGTGTTTTCAAAACATTTCAATGTTTCATTGAAGCCAAAAAGTAGTAATTATATAGTCTTTGGATAATGTTTAAAAAGGAAAAAAAAAACCCTAAGTGATAGTAAAAGAATTTTGTTTGCTTCATTGTTTGTTACAGAACAAAAAATTTAGAATGGCTTAGATTTTTTTCAAGTATCTTTTGCAGCAAATCATTATAATTTCTATGTTTCCAAATTGAGACGCTTTAGAATCCCAGGCTTCTAAAATGTTTTTGGCTTAAATTTATTCTTTTTTACGTAGTCTATAAAATTTATCTATTTATTTGTTTGTTCTTTTACCAATATATATAATATTTGCCAGGATCTGGTTTCATAGTTCACTCCCTAAATAATCTGCAATATTACCTGTTAATGTTTGTATTCTGCATCAAAGTTCTGCCATAATGCTTTCAAATTTGGCCTTGGTTTCTGCTAAATGAAAATTCCCATTATCACGCACATAAAGTTTCTTGGATGATTTTCTGCATGGTGAGCATCACCTTGCCAAAAACGGAATCATGTATTGTGCATTCAAAAACAGCACACCGCCTGCCGATGCAGGGGATGTGGGTTCGTGCCCCGGTCCGGGAGGATCCCGCATGTCGCGGAGCGGCTGGGCCCGTGAGCCATGGCCGCTGAGCCTGCGCGTCCGGAGCCTGTGCTCCGCAATGGGAGAGGCCACAACAGTGAGAGGCCCGCGTACCGCAAAAAAAAAACCCCAAAACAAAAAAAAACCAGCACACCTATATTTTCATCATTAGTGTATAATGTCTTCATCATATCCTTGTGATAATTATATCCATAAAAATGATTTCAATTTAAAAATACTATGACTGATGAGTATTTTACTTTGTTTATGAAAATGCTTTAAGTGCTGCCAATAATTGTACAATCACTTTCAATCTTCAGTTGATTTTTCCATCGACTGAAGAGTTTGAAATATAAAAAAGAAAATTACATAATCATCAAAGATAAGAAACTAAACAGGGTGCAATGCGTTTTTCACCATTTTGAAGAATTTGTGTCTAATAAATTTCTGAAAATGTCACGTTAGTACTATCTTTTGGAAAACTAAAATGTCTTACTTATTTAGGCAATGTACCTGGATCAGCAGACAGTATGCTTAGTGTAATAAGTTCTTTGTGATTTTCTATTCCTGTTTTTTCTTGAAATTCTATAATAATAGCTTCCATGGGGATATACCCTATATTTACCCATGTTTCATCTGTACCCTAACTGGCCACATTCTGCTCACATTAGGAACTCTGAAGGAATTTTCATTTTTTTCTACCTTTCCATCTATTTTCTCCAAAATTTTATTCAATGACTATAATAGTTTGTTTTCTTTTATAATAGCTTTCTGCTTTTTGATGAATACCATTTTTTAATAAAACCTTTTTGAATTTCTAATAATAGCTTAGCATTTTATCATTTAAAACAATTACAAATATATTCATGTAATAAGTTGCTATATTTTCTTAGGAGTTAATTTTTGTACAGGTGAATATTTTTGTAACAATCAATAACATCACTGATTTTGTGGCTCATTATATGGTGATCCTTAATTTAAATGTATGAGGTACTTACCTTAGAGGTTATTGATGGCACAGGGGTATTGCTTATTGCACACTGATTCATATTACAATGAAAATACTTGTATATTTAAATCAAGAGCTCAGTAATATCATCTGGTACAGCAAATAAATGGCACATAAAATTAACGAAAATATACTGTCAAATTTAGCCATATACTAATATTAATAGGGATTTTTAAAAATTAGATACTCACTGACCACTAAATATATTAGCTGTAAAAGCAGCATCTTATTTAGTGCCAAAGCATATTTTAGATATGATCAGATCAACAAGGTCTTTCAGTTTTCAAACTTTTTCCTCTTTCAGGTTAGTGTGGTATAACATTATATGTATATATATAATTATATGATATATAATATGTCTTAGAATAACACACTTTACTCCCATTAGTCATAAAATTATCATAACGTATTCATTTTTTTAGAACAAGACTACTACCATCAGAAAATTGTCTATATATAAATAAGAAAGTCCATCTTTGAAGTCAATGGACAACACAGAGAGCTATTATACCTTTCAGGGACAAGAACTGATCTAAACCTATGTCCTGGTTGCTTGTTCTATAAGTGAATTCTATTTCCAGTTATTAATGTTTTATAACAGTCAGTAAACTTTAAAATAGTCTATGACATTCAGTAATGACAATAATGCTTGAAGAATATAATATAGCTAAGTCTTCTTATAACCAGCTTTCCCTGCTAGAAAAGCAAAATTAATTGTAATCACTTCTGTCAAAGGCCAGAGGTGATATCCTACCTCAAAAGTATCTCCAAACTCCTAGTTTATATGGAGACTGGTAAATTATCTCAGAGCAACATGTTGGTGTATGGAAGGTGGTTTAAAATCGACTCTTCGATTTATTCACTGATTTTACAATAAATCAACTGCTTTCTCTATGCAGTAAAATATTTTCTGTTAAACAACAGGTCGACTGGTTAAGCATCACAATTTTGTTGTTCTCTGTAAAATGTTATAGTGAGTAAAATTATATTTTTATGGTCACATTGAGTAAAGAACATGCATGCAATAGCTTTGATTTACTAACCTAATTCTTTTTTTTTTTTTTTTTTTTTTTTTTTTGCGGTACGTGCGCCTCTCACTGTTGTGGCCTCTCCCGCTGCGGAGCACAGGCTCCAGACGCGCAGGCTCAGCGGCCATGGCTCACGGGCCCAGCCGCTCCGCGGCATGTGGGATCCTCCCGGACCGGGGCACGAACCCGTGTCCCCTGCATCGGCAGGCGGACGCTCAACCACTGCGCCACCAGGGAAGCCCACACTAACCTAATTCTTATCCACATGAACTGCCACTCTCAGCTTCTTTAGTCATCCTGTCTTTTCTAAATACCATTGTTGTAGCTCTCCATAATACCATTATTTTTCTTTAATCTTGAAAGAACACAGACAACTTCACAAACAAGTTGTTATTTATCTTTGAAGAGAATTTCAATATATAAGCCAAGTTAATTGTACAGCAACTTTAGGGTTTTTAGAGTATTATATTCTTTTCTATAGGTTGACCAGCAGGTCTCTTCAATCTCAATTGCTGCACATAAAATCATATTCGAGCACTTGTCTGTATATTTTTAATTTCACATGTTAGATCATCTTTTTTTATCTCCCTGTAGAAAATGAAGTTGTTTGGAAGAACGTTGTGAATAGGTTAGTTATTAATGTAAGAAGCTGATACAAGAATATTCACCCCATCATTTTATTCCTGTTGCAGGATATATTAATACTTACCACACAGATATGAAAAACGGTGACGCCACTAGCCACATATTAGATAATGTCTTGGCAACTTCTGTTAAAATGAGGAAATTGACTCAAAGTGGACTGTTTCCTGGGTCAAGATATGTTTGATATTTTTCTAGAGTCCAAACGCCACCTGTTGGTGGGAGGTTTCTGCAAAGTGTATTAAAATGCAAAAACAACAAACAAAATCACAGGATAAGTTAGAATTGTGTGAGATATATTCACCAAATATTGAGATCGTACATTTGTCTGAACTACAGATATGGCAGGTGACTTATGGTTGATTTTGAGGAAATGAATATGACAGGAGAAGACTGATATTTGATATTTTCTCCACTGGTATTGTTTCCATTTTCAAACTTCTGGAATTTGGTCCCTTAACATATTCATAGAAATCAACATGCTTAGAACTGTCTTTTGTTTGTGCTGTAGTCATGGACCAGACTAGAGGGGAGTTTCTGAGGGAGAAGTATTTTACAAAAGCAAGTTTAGAAAAAATGTGAAGATAAGTTTTAGCTATAAAAATTGGTCAAAATAAAGAACATGTCATCGTTATAAAATAATCTAAAGGACAGTTGTGTAAGCTGTTTGAATGGAATCAAATAATTAAGGTAAAATTCAAACATTAAAACAGAGAAGAAGACAGTCATCAACTCAATATAACAAAGGAAATAATCCCAGTAAAGTAACCAATATTCATACAAGAGGAATAAATAAGAGAGAGAGGGAGAGAGAAAACTAATCATAGGAATCCCTGTTTCTACTTTCCTCATTTAGCCGGTATCTTCTCTTGATTCAAGACCTAAAGTCCGTCCATGTGATTCAGGTGCCCCTCTCCTGACCACCTACAGTAGTCTATAGGTATATTTTCACAGGAGTCTTTCCCCTGCACTGTAACTGTTTGTTCCTCATTGACAGGGGACTGGGGATCAACTCTGTATCTGTGGTGGCTTGCACAGTGCCTGGCCAAAATACCTACTCATAATTGCTTACTGGAAGAATGAATAAACTCCAAGTTCACAACTCCTACAAATCCCACATGGACTAATGAAAAACATTTATTTCACTTGGCTTTCAGGGCACTGCAATCTCTTGGGTTTTTCTTCTACCTCATTGGTTGTTCTTTCTCCATCTCCTTTGCTCATTCCTCCTCATCATCCATGTCTCATAAGGTTGGTATGTCCCAAGACGTGGTCCTTATCTCCTCTCTTCTGTTAATACTCAAATCTTTGAAGATATTATTCAGTTGCTATGGCTTTAAATACCACTAATGACTCACAAATGTGTAACTTCAGCCCAGACGTTTTCCCAGAACCCCAACTGCTTACCGCACATTTGTACTTAGATGTCTAATGGCATCTTAAACCTAACATGTCCAAAATGAAACTCCTGATTTCCAGCCCACCAAAATCTGCTCAGGCAGTGGCAACTGCATACTGCAGCTATAGACCAAAATCCTGGAGCTATTCTTTCTCTCACATCCCATATCCAATATGTCAGCAAATACTATCATCTCTACTTTGAAAATATATCCAAGATTGGAAAACATCTTACTGCCTCCACTGCATCACCCTGACAAGCCTCCTTATCAGTGGTTTTCCTGCTCCTGATTTTTCCAGCCCTTTTATTCCCAATGCAGCAGCCAGAGTGATCCTATTAAACAGAAGTTAGATCATATTGGTCTCCGCTTAGAACCCTCCAATGGTGTCCCGTTTCATGAGTAAAAGCAAGAGTCAGTTTAATGGCTTAAAGTCCCCATGACCTGGTCCCTCTCTGACCTCACACCCTACAGCCACTTCTCCTACTGTTTCTTGCTCTGCTTTGGCCACACTGACTTCTTGAAATTCTTCTAAAAACCCATCCTGACCTCTCTACTTAAAATTACAAATTCTTGCCACAAAATTTCCCTGTTTCATTTTGCTCCTTATTGTATAACTACCTTACATGCTTTATAATTAACTTATATTTTTAATTTTGTTGTCTACTTCCCTTTACTCCCTTTTGCTTACTTCCTTTATGTAAGCCCCATGAGGTCAGGAATTTTTATCTGTTTGTTTAGAACACTTCTTGGCATACAATAGGTGTTCAATAAACATTAATTCAATAAATAAGTGAAAGTTTTATTGTTTCATTCATTAATATGCTTATTCAACAAATATTTATTGAGGACCCACTATGTTCCAGATATTGTTCTAAGCTGTTTATCCAGCCCCACTACAATCACCACCCACCCCACCCAGGTTTCTGGCTAATGATTATGACTTTGACTGGTGTTGAACATAATTTAGTGAATCACCTCTTTTCAATTCCCTCCCTTTGCTCCTCGTCATTATGCATTATGTTTCTTCTTCCACTCTGCCAATTGTTCTTCTACCTATCATAGTTTATTCCTTCTCACCTTCATTTGTCTTACTCTCTTTTCGGAAGTACGAAAAACATGACTTAGTCAAGCAATTTAAGTATCAAAGAAAAGAGAACCATAGTTTTTCAACTGAACTTGAACAAACAAAAAAAAACAAATTTCCTTAGCCTCTAAAGCTTGTAGATGTCCAAGTCCTTTTCGTGTCTTTAAAATTATTTGAAATATTTCCATCCATCATAAAGAAGATGCACTATATATATGTTTATACACACACACAATGGAATACTACTCAGCCATAAAAAAGAATGAAATAATTCCATTTGTAGAAACAGGGATGGACCTAAAGATTATCGTACTAAATGAAGTAAATCAGAGAAAGACAAGTATCATATGATATCACTTACATGTGGAATCTAAAATATGATACAAATGATCTCATTTATGAAACAGAAACAGACTCACAGACATAGAAAACAAACTCATGGTAAACAAACTCATGGTTAACAAAGGGGAAGGGGGGAGGGCTAAGTTAGGAGTTTGGGATTAGCAAGCACAAACTACTGTATATAAAATAGATAAACAAGGATCTACTGTATAGCACAAGGAACTCTATTCAATATCTTGTAATAAACCATAATAGAAAAGAATATGAAAAAGAATATATATATATATATATCAGAATCACTTTGCTATACATCAGAAACTAATACATTTTAAATCAACTATACTTTAATTAAAAAAAAGAAAATATTTCCATCCATCTCCTTTTCCTTTTAACTTACTTTGCGAACACCTTCATCCAATCCACATATATATTCAAACACTTATCATTATACAATTTTATTAACTTTTCCATTTTAATAGATTATATTGTAATAGGATGTTTTATTATTTTACATTGTGTATATATGTATATATGTGTGTGTGTATTCACATATCATTTGTGTGAAGTTAATTCTGATTATCACCTAAAGATAAACTTTTATAGTACACTTTGTAACTTCCTTGTCATTTGAAGACCATCTACATTTTAAAGAATGATCTTAAGTAAAATTCATTTTCCAAAACATTTTTCAGCTAAGTGGCAGGTAAGATGTGTAAACTATATGAAAGCAGTAATTTTTGTATGTTTACTTTTCACTGATGAATCCCTTGCATCTAGAACGGTGCTGGGAACAGAGTAGGCACTCAATAAATATTTGCTGAATGAATGAATAAAAGATATGACATGGGAGTGAATAGTGAATAAACTTAGGAAAAGGTAAAGATTGTATTGGCAAATATGGGTGATCCAGTTAAAAACTCTATAGATCAGTTAGTATGAGACGGTGCTAATTTTTCATGTCTTTGATATATAAACACAAGTTTATTGGGCTCATAGTTTTCTTTTGATTTCTTGGAATAGGGGAAAATATGAGCAGGACTTTGAAATTCCGAGCCAGGTTAATTTTAAAGGGTGGGTACAAAGTTAAGGTTTCCCCTTTATCCCTTACTGTTACATTCAAAGAAACACCGACTATGAGGGGTGGTCTGGAATCTACGGAGCCACAGCAGCATATTTGCAGTGAGTCTTGGAGCTTTCTAACCATAGAACAGATGCATGGAGTCTCAAATCTCAGAGGGCAGGATGAAAGTAAATATCAAATGAGTATCCAATTAGATAATATATTCACCGCAAGAGTTCAATAAATGATAGCCATAAGCTATTGTTAATGAAAGTCTGACAATTCCTTGATTTTTGTATTACACTTATGGCTTTCCACACATGCACCACACACACAATCATCTGATAAGTGACAGACACTTACTGTGGCTTACAGGCATTAAATTACGACTAGAAGTCCCCATGTCAAAGAAAGAGAGAAACCTTTTAAAATTGAACATAGAAATCCTTTTTCCACATCACGGGGGATAATTCCTTTTTCAAAGTCTACCTCGTAATCCTACAATGTAAATATGGCAGTCCAGGAAGATTCAAGACTGAGAGAGTACGTTGACTTATTCCAAAGCAATAAGAAAATATGTATCTCCTTTTTCAGTCATCAGCTTGCGTAACAAATATTTTAGGGAGCAGAGCGTAATAATTTAAACATATTTTGATCTTCCAAATGGTTAAGTTCTTAGGAGAATTCTCAGTGGAAGCCCAGAGCAAAGGCTAGCCAGAGATGCCTCGATTTTTCTCTCTAGGACCTGTTGCAACGCAACCACTAGAGGGAAAAAGAAGTGGCCATGCAAATGAGACCCCTCTGCCACAGGTCCGTAACAGGAGACAGGGACAAGTCCCAGGGTGGACAGTCACTATTCATTTTCCCTAACCCCTGTCTCAGTAGGTGTCTACAAGGCAGTGCTCCAACCTGTTCTCTCCATTACTCACTGCAGTTCAGGACAAGTCTCTTCAGTTGAACCTGGATCCACTTTCCCATACACTCTCAACCAGGAATTGTGTGATAATTAGAGGATACGTTACATTTTAGATACAGTAATTTTGCCCAACTAGTAATTTGTTCACCACAAATATGTTTTGGCCCACACATTTTATCTCGAAACTCTTTGCTCTGGCAAATCTAAAATTACGATTCTAAGGTAAACCTAGATATACTGGTAAACCTTTCAGTGAAGGTCATCTACCCTAAAATCATCCCCCAAAATTAAGATGAAGTTCCACCTGTATTGTGCAAATAGGATACCATTGATAGGAGTGGAATTCAAATGGAATTGGTTAATTTCTGCAAATCTTCCTCTAAACACCAAATATTATGCTCTAATTACACAGTGGAAATCTACTGACTGAAGGAAGTTTAAGCATCTTTAAAAATGAGCATTACTTCACATTTCTCTCAGGAAATAAAATATGGATAGAATAAAATAAATGTGAGAATCCAAATATTATTTCAAGTTTTAAAATGCTATAGCTATTTGATATTTCACTTGGCTGGAATATTTAAGGTAATAATTACTATTTGAATATGTGCATTCGTTCTGTACTTTGCATAAGAAAATCAAGCTTAGAATAAAATTAATTGCAACTTCACATTAACCTTTGGGATTACTAATTACTGATTAAATTGGCAAATGAGCCTCTGCCAGAAAATCTCATTCTAACTCCATGAAAACCAAAGGCCTTTAAAAGCAGCTTCATCAAATGAAAAGATTGGGGGAAGATGTTAGTTAGATCTTATTATTTCTAAATTAATTTGTTCTCCTTCTTTCAACTTGCCTCTATAACCAAATTGTAATATATCACATACTTTTTAGTTATCCTTGATGTGTCCTTCTTTGGTCTTTGTTAGTTCATTTATTCATTCACTCATTCATTCCCTGTATCCGTTAGCTTTCTCTGGTTGAAGTCTGCAGAAACAGACCACTACTAGCAAAGCAAAAATGAATGAATGAGTGACTTATTGCATAGACATGGAATAGCTCACAAAAATCAAAGGAAAGGGCTTCCCTGGTGGTGCAGTTGTTAAGAATCCGCCTGCCAGTGCATGGGACACGGGTTCGAGCCCTGGCCCGGGAAGATCCCACATGCCGTGGAGCAACAAAGCCCGTGTACCACAACTACTGAGCCTACACTCTAGAGACTGCAAGCCACAACTACTGAGCCCACGTGCCACAACTACTGAAGCCCGCATGCCTAGAGCCTGTGCTCTGCAACAAGAGAAGCCACCGCAATAAGAAGTCCATGCACTGCAACGAAGAGTAGCCCCAACTCGCCACAACTAGAGAAAGCCCACGCACGGCAACGGAGACCCAACGCAGCCATAAATAAATACATAAATACATAAATAAAGTTATTTTAAAAAATCAAAGGAAAGATGATGATTTAGTCCTTTTTTTTTTTTTTTTGCGGTACGCGGTCCTTTCACTGCTGTGGCCTCTCCCGTTGCGGAGCACAGGCTCCGGACGCGCAGGCTCAGCGGCCATGGCTCACGGGCCCAGCCGCTCCGCGGCTTGTGGGATCTTCCCGGACCGGGGCACAAACCCGTGTCTGCTGCATCGGCAGGCGGACTCTCAACCACTGCGCCACCAGGGAAGCCCCTGGTCCTTTTTCTTGAGTCAAAACCAGAGGTTCTCCAATGACCTAGGAAAGAAAACAGACGGATAGTCTATTCTCTTTAAGGTACCATTGTATTGGATAAATATGCTCCAAACATCGTGTGTGTGTGTGTGTGTGTGTGTGTGTGATTGAGAGAGAGAGAGAGACGCCCACCTCTTCGTCAGGGGTGGGCAGCACCTGCACAGAAACGCTCTCCTCCAAGACCATATCTATAGGTGGACAGGTGGTTTCTCAAAGCCAAATTGAGATTGCTGTTAACCGAAGATTGGAGCACTGATGCCGGATAAGTTAAAATAACTGATGACCACTACATTCACTTTTTTTAAGTAAGTACTGAGCATTCCAGTTCATGCTGTCTTCTAAAAATGCATATGTCTTTTAATTGCAACCCTTACTTCTATGAGCTCACATGCAGAATAGGGACTCATCATACTTCTCTTGTAAGGATGTTTGGATTATTCTTCTACTTTTTTCCCTTTGCTACTATAAGCAAAGCTGTGATAAACATACTGGCAGTATATGTTTGTATACTTATCATTTTTACTTGTGGTAACTTTCTATAGTGCGATTCTTGAGTCAAATATTATACAAATTTTATGTATTGGACACGTATATGTAGGGGCATAGAAAAATATCTAGAAGAGTATATACCAAAATGCAGCCAATGGCTACTACTTGGTATATTTATATTCATGAGGAGGTCTATATCAAAATAGAATTGGAAATTTACCCAGAGGAGAGAAAACTTCCTAGAATGCTTCCTTTACCGCCTTGTGGCTTCTCTTCTACTAGGAATCTGACATTTTCTTCCGAAGAAGAAAGTTTTAAAAGGCCTAGTGTTCCCTTACTTCAAAAAAGAAGGCTTCTGTTTTGCCATAATTTCAGACATAGAAAAGTTGAAAAGTAATACAAAGAAATACATGTAGCCTCTATCCAGATTCCCCCAATATAAGCATTTTACATTTGCTTTCTCTCTCTCTCTCTCTATATATATATATAGATAGATAGATAGATATAGATATAGATATAGATATATAGTACATATAGTGTTTTTAAACCTGTTTGACAGTAAGCTATAGAAATAATATCCCTTTAACCCTGTGATAAAAGTCTGACTCCATTTTCTGATGTTTGTTGCTAGCTTTAAACAACATTCCCTCCTCTTCTTCTCTGAACAATGTGATGAAAGCCCAATGTTCTTTCCCTCAGTGCCATGGGGAGATTCAGACCATGCAACCCCTGCCTGAGTGTGGGAACCCTCAGTCTGGTCCCATGCCCCACCACGACGAAACCCTGAGCCAGCCTCCAATCCTTCCTCTCTCGGACCTGCTTGGGATGCTTGCCCTGTTCTCCCAAGATACATCAGTCATGTAAGCAATAAATCTTCTCATACCCTCTTTAAGTGTGTATGACATCACAGATCTCAGTGTTGAAACCAAATTCTGGATGAGGGACCACCCTATACCTGCAGAATGATCACAACAAACCCTAAATATAATCTCTTACATAATCACAGTATAATCATCAAAATCAGGAAATTAACATTGATATACCTCGATTATCTAACCTACAAACCCTTTTCAGATCTCTTCATTTGCCCCAATAATGTTCCTCAAGCCAAAGATCTTGGATGATATTATTAGTCAGAGGGCATGTATATGTACCTCCTTTGTCTAGAACAGTTCCAGTCTTTCCTTGTCTTTCATGACACTGACATTTGGAAGAATACTGTTCCATCATTTTGTAGAATGTTTCTCAATCTGGGTTTGATGTCTCTTCATAAATAAAGTCGGTCTGTGTTGTACTGGAAGTTCCTTTTGTTTCTGCTTGTTGACTTTGTGTGCTTTTTGCCCTATGAAAGGGCTTTTGGTATTCCTATTATCCTTAATATCTCTCAGGTAGGAGCAATTCAAATTCAGACTTAAGTCTTGAATATCCAAAGGATGAAACAAAACCACTGGACGATGTTTTCTACTGGTCCTCTTGTTATTGATTTTAGGGTGAGAGAAGGTGTCAGTTACTGAGAGGTGGTGGATAAAGCATTGTATCATTTGTGCTTTTGAAAACTTTGTAAAGGTTCTCCTCTCTTGAGTCAGGCTTGGTTGAAATCTGACGTGAGAGATGCCATTTTAAAACCTCTTGAATAAACCTCTTTCTGCCTCTTTTATTAAGTTACTCTAGAATGTCAAAGAGCTACCAAAAACTAAAGGGAAGGGTATGGTTTCCAGTAATTATAGCACTATTACAAGGAGTTGGACTGACCAATGATTTTCACATTTTAATGTAGACCTTTTTGGATTATTTATGAGGAACATGTACTCCTTTCATAATCAAAGAATAAATAGGATGAAGCTTTCCATTAAAAAAAACCTTACCCCTAGTATGTAACAAACTAGTGGTTACCAGTGGGGAGGGCAATATAGGGGCAGAGGAGTAAGAGGCACAAACTATTAGGTATAAAATAAGCTACAAGGCTAAATTGTACAACAGGGAATATACCCAATATTTTATAATACTATAAATGGTGGATCATCTTTAAAAATTGTGAATCACTATACTGTACACCTGTAACTTATATTTTACAGCACCTATACTTAAATTAAAGAAACAAACTTACCCCTGATCAAAACTGTTCCTGACGCTAATAATTATTATCTCCTTCCCTTTGAAGCCAAGTTCTTTTCTTTTTAAACATCTTTATCGGAAGATAACTGCTTTACAGTGGTGTGTTAGTTTCTGATTTATAACAAAGTGAATCAGCTATGCACATATGAAACCAAGTTCTTGAAAGATGTCCCCACCTCCTTATGTCCAATTGAGTCCTGCAGTAACCTTCTCAGTGGTACTTCTCCATCCTCTCTGGCACTTGATCAGTTTTGGCCACTTCTTCCTTTGGCATCTGGTTGAACATCATCTTTATTTGCATGGCTTGCTCTTCCCACACCATAAATATTGCCCACATGTGTCCCTCCCTCTTTTCCCTGTTCAATGATCTCATGCACTTCTGTGGATCCAATTCCCACTTTTCCATGATGATCCAACATCCAAACCTAGTCCTCGCTTCTAAACTCCGGGATCTTAGGCCCATCTGCCTAATGCACTTTTCCACTGTAAAACCTCACACTTCAACATGAGTCATTACCTCCTTTATGCCTTTGACTTGCTGTGTGCTCAGCACTCTCTTAGGCAATGATTCTAAGATTCAATCACCCAAGTCATAGAGTAAGAGTCATATTACATCTTTCCCTTGCTCCCCACATCCAAGACCTGTTGAGTCCAGCTCCTATATAGTTCTTCTACATCCCCTCTATTACCTAGCTATAATGAGAAATTTGGTATCGATTCATAAGAAATTCTATTCATTATACATTTCAGAAATTTTGATTTTAGTCATTTTTTTTGTTTCTTCTTTCAGCTTTCAAATATCTCCACACTTGAAAAATTCCCACTATCTTCATGACAACTTTCATCAAAAATTTATAAAATAGTAAAATCTTCTGGGTCATTCTTTCTGGAAAAATCAGAGAAAATGGCTGAAAGGTATGAACCTCCACTTATTTGATCCATTGATTTATTATAGAATGAGTTTCCAGTTTTTAGTGAAAAGTCTTGAGGCATTCAACTGCTGCTTTTAAAATTTCTCCTGACAGTGAAAGAGCATCATCTTTTGTCATTTCTCCTGGAATTATTCTTCAAATTTGATTTATTTTCCTATATAAATATCCATTCTCTTACACATTGTTGCATAGATGACTTCTTAATGTCTGGGTGCCGATCTTCAAGGAACCACCCTAAAGCCTGGTATTTCACTGTACATTGTTCATGTCTGATTCCAGATGCCTGCGAATGTGTTTGTGTTTGATTAACTTCATCTAAAACTTCAAACAAGAAAAAAGACCATTCAGAAAAGTAAAAGTTCGTTCATCAGAGAGCAAAATATAAGCTTATCTTCTTGGATCCATATTTCCTATTAGATCACGCAGTACTTCAAAAGTCGGGATTAACTTTTCAAAATGTGTCTGTACTACCTGCACACCTTCATAATGAACTTCCCAGCTTGTCTGGGAAAGTCTTTCCACTCTTACACCTTCATTTGCAGCACTTTCCAGTAATGAGGTGAGACTAAAAAGAATAAATAATTTTTCCTCAAAGCTCCAAAAAATGACACACCTGAAGAAATAGTTTCACCAGAATCTGCAAAGATTCTGGGAATGATTATTCGTGAGGTCAAATAAGAACTTGGGATTAATTATTTAGTATTTCTCTGAACACCAGTGAGAATACTAGTCATGGCTGCAACATTATTAACTCCTTCAACATTGTATGCAGTTAACAGAAATTCCGTACATATGCAAATTTATGTATCTAAAGTAACTCTACTAAAAAGAACACAAGATTCAGATAGGACAGGACTAAAAGTCAACAACAAATCATCTTCTGTATAAGCACTAACGATGAGAGAGAGAAAGAAAATGTTTGTAAAAATCAAAATCATATATATATATATATATATGTAGAGAGACAGAGACAGAGAGACAGAGATAAGACTAGTGAAGACCAAGACCACCATTTGATACAGAAGAGATAATTAATGATATTTTAATTTATTCTGATATTGCTTCTTGACTAGTACTGGTTCCAGATGATTTGAGAGTTAATTGTTTAAGAAAGGAAGTGAACCTCATCAGATTAAGGATGAACCCTTCCAGTTCAATGAGAAGGAAAAAAAGAGCAGAGGAGGTGGTTGACACATAACAACTTCATGGTTTTATAAATCTTTATCAAATGGCAAAAAATGTTGAGACCTTGATTTATTCAAAATCACAAATGTGTTTTCTCTTTCACTGAAGACTGTTTGCAGACATTGAGACAGAATTTGGAACATCCAGTTTTATAACTAGCTTTAAAACAAAGTGGAAATTCACACCTCAAAGCCCTGAACTTGAGACATATGGACATTTCTGCAACTTAGAGAAATGGAAGACATCAGCAATGTTACTGAGACTCAAAAAAATTGTTGCTAAAACCTATCATATGGAAATATAAAGAGAGGGGAAATGGGGAGACATTTTACATCATCTTTTTGACATACAATGTTTTTAGCTACACAGCACCTTCCCTTCTGTGGTCCTAAAGAAGATGTCATTTACAAACAAAGGAAGCTTTTGGAGTTATTAGAATTACTCTCAAATTGCAACCCAATTTTAAAGGACATCTTATTAAAATTAAACATATTATTCCTTCTGAAGGGAGAATAATTTCATATTTGTCTCAGAAGATCATCTTCTGGAAAATCACATTAAAAAATAGTGAATGTTTTTTAAAAGTTGGAATTATTTTGGATAACTGAACTAATGTAAAGGATGAATTGTCAATCCCACTCCCAATAATCTTTACAGAGCTTTAAGGATAAAGACAATCAAGAGACTCAGAGCCAAGAGGTCTGGAGCCTCTTAAGTGTCTCCAAGGGTCCATCTTTACCATGCTGGGCCCAAGAACAACAGACAAGGTCTCTATGATTTCGGTGGGGGCCGGGGGGATTCTTCACATTGCACAGAACATTTAGCTTAAGAATATTTTCATGTAATGCCTCAGAATGTGGTATATAGCTTAGGGGAAATTCTCTAGGGAGTCATGCCTCAGACATGGGTTTATTTATTATAAGTAATCCTTTAGCCAGAGACATCCTGCAGATCAGACCTCTCCTTCCTAGCAACTATCATTTGTTTATTTATACCTGCAGGTCCATTTGACAATGAGTGTAGGCTCATCTTCTTTTCTTGTCCCTAGAGACCTGCTTCCTTCTTACTAAGGGAGTGAGTGATCTCAGGCCGGGTCAGCAATTCCTTCCTTCTGTAATTCTTTCTGTAACTCCTTCCTCCAAATAGCACTCTCAGTGTTTCACAAACTGAACAAATGTGCAAAGTAAATGTCCACATTGAAGATGATAAGATTAAAATGAAAGAGTCTTCCTTGGGCTTCTTTCCCATTTCTGGAAAGATTGTTGCTCAACTAACAAGACTTTGAAACAATAGATAGCGATGGATGGAAGATAATAAGTTTGGCAGAGATTCATAAAAGTCCCAATTCACTGTAAATCTAGAAATTTCAATACTGTCTTTGTTTCTTCTAAAAGGTTTCAAATGTCTCCAGAGGTTAAAATTTTCTACTAAATATCTTCACCAGAGAACTCATCATAAATTTCTATTATATTTGATTAAATATTCTGAAGTTTATCTTCTGGAAAATCAAACAAAATGGCTGAAAGGTAGCAAACTTTGAAATTATTCCATTCATTGCTTTAGAATAAGTGTCTGGTTATTAGTGATACTTGAATTGAAACTTTCAAATATTACTCTTTCCATTTGTTTTTTTGTTTTGTTTTGTCTTGTGAGCTTCAGTAAGTTAATCTCGTTTCTTGTTGGTAAAAGTACCTTGCTCCAAATGTCTTTTAAAAATCCAGAGTAAGTAAGAACCAGCTGCTGGTTTCACAACTATCTTGCAAACAACTACAAGTTTTCCCCAAGTTTCTGAAAGACAAAAAAAAAGTTTGTTCAATGTTATGTGTATCCTTCTAAAAATTTGCACTTTGATCTTTTAATGACACAAATATAATGATAGTGTAAATAATCATCCAGTAACAAGTTAGTGAATTTTTTTTTTTTTCTCTACGGTATGTGGGCCTCTCACTGTTGTGGCCTCTCCCGTTGTGGAGCAGAGGCTCCGGACACGCAGGCTCAGCGGCCATGGCTCACGGGCCCAGCCGCTCCGTGGCATGTGGGATCTTCCCGGACCGGGGCACGAACCCGTGTCGCCTGCATCGGCAGGCGGACTCTCAACCACTGCACCACCAGGCAAGCCCAAGTTAGTGAATTTTAATAAAATCAAACAGTTGCAAAAAGTACAATTTAAGTAACAATTAAGTCATACTCTTTATGTAACATTCTATTTTTCTTTGTTCTTTAGCATTAAAACAAAAATTTTAAAACATGTTATATTTCAAAGATATGTTTATTTTGTATGAACTAAAACTGCCCAAATGCCGTTGAGAAGTATCCATAACAGTAGACATTATTTTGGTTGCATGTATGTTCTTATGACAATTAAATGTAGCTATACTATTGTCCAATACCCCTAAATATCTGAGATAGCCTACTTAGGCGTTGCCAGTAATACTCCTGCCATCAAAATTGCTAGAATTTATTTTATGGGAAAATAAATGGACCATGTGCCTTACAATGTATTTCTAATGGGCTATGAATATACTCAGTCTAACCACAGACTATTACTCTATTCCCCACTGGCTGATATTTCAACTCAGTATGTAAGACAGTCTTCTGAAAGTATCCTACACCCCTAGCAAGTATTTTCTAAAAACTTTGTCAAAGCGAAAGTACTTCTGCCTCATCTATTACCACTTATCTGTTCCAATATTGCTTGCTCCCATCAACAATATTCTACTTTGGCTGACTTTTCAGAATCCACAACGTATTATGTGTTTTTCTTCATTCATTCCATTTTTTATTCAACAAACATTTATTAAGTACCTTCTAAATGCTAGTGAGGTGCTGAAAATACCAAGGTAAAAGATGTGATTCCTTCCTTTAACAAGATAATATCTGGAAAGGTAGACAAATAAATAATAAATTTTGGTTGATGATAACATAGAGGCTGGAACATATCTATTCTAGAGTTTACTCTGAAAGCTTGGGGGTTTGAAGGACTTCAGGGATGACTTGGAAGTTGTTAACTAAAACGGAATAAAATCATATAAAAAATCATTCTGACCTAAAAATTAATGCTAAAAAGTCCAGTTAATAATCACAACTTACATCTCATTAAAGGAAGAGAAATCTAGAAAAGAGATTTATAAATATGGCAGTTGGGCAGAGATGGCTATCAAACTCTTGTGCCCAATATCAGCTTATTCACCTCATCAGAGTGAGACCATGGCTTATTCATCTTTGTACACCAGACCATAATATTAAGCACTGCCTCCAAAAATGTTTTTTGAGCCAGACTTATGGTAATATTTCTGAAAATTAAAACTTGAAGCAAAAATTCTGAATTATCTATGTATCACTCCCCTCTCCCCTCCCCCCAAAAACATTGACAACGTGGAAGAACTACATTTTTTTTTAGTTTCCCAAACAAATTGGATTGATATTCATCTTTTGTTTCTTTTAGCTCAGTGAAAGGCACTAAGTGGTAGAATAATATCTATAAATTGGCAACTAAGGGAAACAAATATCTAGAAAACCCACAATCTTCAAAATTGCCTACTGGGTAATTCAGAACTGGCATAATTCACTCAATAAGTGTGTGCTGAGGGCCCTACTGTTCACTGGGCATTGCAAATAAAAAAAGGTGAGAGTTTTGAGTGTATAGGATTCCAAATTTTAAAGGAATATAATGGGTTTTTTTTTCCTTTTAAAGGAATACAATAACCATAGAAATTACCCCCTTTTTCTTTCCTAGACTTCCTACTCTCCTCCTGTTCTTTTGAGTATTATTTTAGTCTCTTTAGGCCTCGCGCTGCAAACAGGAATTGAAAACAAAACCTGCTGAAGGGCCAGAGAGATCTGACAGGAGGGTCAGAGCCTCTGTCATAGGAAGCCCCCCCTCCCCCTACGCTGCTGTGTCCCTAGTAAGGACTTGGAGGAGGTACAACACAACAAAGACGTTTAAGGACAAAACTGGGGGCTCCACTTAGCTCTGTTCTGAGAACCTCCCCTGCCTGTGAGGAGAGAGCAGGAGGCATCAGAAAGGCTGAAGAGTAGGTGAGTTCCGGTGGTTCATTTGGCAAGGCTTTCTAAATACTTTGGGTAACTATAGTGTCTAAGTACCACTGGGAAGCTTCAGGGGTCACCACAGCATGACGTGCTCCCCAAAGAAGGCTGCTGTGCCAGTTTGCTTCAGCTTTTTTTTTTTTTTTTTTTTTTTTTTTGCGGTACGCGGGCCTCTCACTGTTGTGGCCTCTCCCGTTGCGGAGCACAGGCTCCGGACGCGCAGGCTCAGCGGCCATGGCTCACGGGCCCAGCCGCTCCGCGGCATGTGGGATCTTCTCGGACCGGGGCACGAACCCGTGTCCCCTGCATGGGCAGGCGGACTCTCAACCACTGCGCCACCAGGGAAGCCCTGCTTCAGCTTTTGAGCCTGTAGTTCCCTTGCCACACCAAGCTTATAGGTATTGGGTGACTGCCGTCAGGCAGGAGAGAAAAGTGCCTGTAGCTGTTCTGGTGATAATGACCATGATGTGGCCATAAAGCCAGCATCACAGAGTTTGGGGACATTCATTCTAATACCCAACTTTTGCAACTTTGGGATATAAATTATATAATGCACATATTATGCTAGCCAATAATAATACTTATAATAAGCTTATAACACGTACTCAAGAAAGGGAAGCTATTATAATTATTACTATTTCTATCATCATCTTCATCACCTTCCATCACAAAGGAAAATGTTCTAAATGCCACTCCGAATTACTCCTAGATTAATCTACAAATTGAAATGAATGATTTTCTAGTTTTCCAGGTAAGATCCTGCAAACAAGGGAGAAGCCGTAGCAGTTACCAACGGCTTGAAGACTGTAAATAATATGCATCTCCCTCCTCCTCCAAACTATCCGAGCCCAGGACAAGGACCATTCTAAGCAATGTCTGTGGTCATGGCAACCATCCCACTCTGAAGCGGATTCTTCCCAAGGTACACTGTGGTTGTTCTTTTATTTTTATTTTTAAGCCTGTAGCACTGGGAATATTTCAAGCAATCAGCTAGCTTATCCTCAAAAGAAAAAAATCAAATAGTGGATAGACAGTGGGTGGATCAGGATGTAGAGAAATATTCACCGCAAGGAGAAATGCTTAGACTTAGACATTTATAAATAATTAAGTTATTATTTTTAGTCTGCCTCTTTTTACTCCCTCTCTCTACCTCCCACCCAAGTTGAAACAAGGATTCTATTACCAAGCAAAGTTTGAATGCTGAGGAATAAAGAACCCAAGATCTGACAGTGCTTTAGTTCATTTTCTCTGAAACATGTTATGGCTCTGTAAATAGATCCTGTAAGAGTTGCCTGTTGGATGCATTGAGATCCAAAGTAAAGACATCTTTATGAAAATGCATTTAAATAAAATGAAGGACTCAGAATGAGACAATCCAGAATTGAGTCAGTTATAATGTTAGAATTTTCACCACAGATTTACTATTATATTTAAAACCTCTGTATTATTTCAGCACATTTTTATAGTAATTAATTTATTTTTGATTCTCAATGTCTTGTGATGAGTTATCCATAGGCATTATTTCCATACTACAGAAGATACTCAAAAAAATGATGAATCTGTGAAAAGTCAGATAGTTTGTAGACCTAGAAAGTTTTATTTTATTCACTCTTCAATTATTTACCAGACACCCAATAATTAGCAGGGACTATGCAAGGCACTGGGGGCTGTAAAGTTGAGGGATGGACCCATTTCCTGGATTTGAATGGCCATTTCACTAAGTTTGGCCGTTTCACTAATTCAAAATATGGTTTGTTCGTCCATCATTTCAAGCAAGTCACTGCAAAACAGTCCTGAGAGTTTCAATATATATTCAGACAGCTGTGCACACTGAAGGGGACAGATGTGGTTTCAACAGCTCCCTGATTGTCTGAATTCTTTTTTTAAAAAATAAATTTATTTATTTTATTTATATTTATTTTTGGCTGCATTGGGTCTTCGTTGCTGTGCGCGGGCTTTCTCTAGTTGTGGCGAGCGGGGGCTACTCTTCGGTGCGGTGCAAAGGCTTCTCATTGCGGTGGCTTCTCTTGTTGGGGAGCACGGGCTCTAGGTGCGCGGGCTTCAGTAGTTGTGGCTCGCGGGCTCTAGAGCGCAGGCTCAGTAGTTGTGGCGCACGGGCTTTGTTGCTCTGTGGCATGTGGGATCTTCCCGGACCAGGGCTTGAACCCGTATCCCCTGCATTGGCAGGCGGATTCTTAACCACCACACCACCAGGGAAGCCCTGAATTCTTTTTTAATACCTGTGTTAGACAACGCCGGCCCACCTTTATGAGCATGAGATCACCTTAGCATTTTCCACCTGTAATTTTAAATAAAGGGCCAGCCAACCCCGGGTGGGGACTGACCTCGAGATTTAGTCTTTTGTGTGTGTGTGGCCACCCGCATTTGAACTCATTCATCTCCATCAAGTTTAACATGCTGAGGGAAGGGGAGAATCCATTAATGGAACTGAAAGTTTTTCTCTTCAAAAGGTACTTGTTAAGAAAACAAGGGGTCTTAAAACACACGTGCACACACACGCACCCACATGCACACACACACGTGCACACACACGCACACACATATAGAAGTAAGCTTTGGCACAACATAAAAAATAATAAAGCTGGAAACGTTTTTCTTCAGACTCCAGCGCTTATTAAACCTTTAAAATAAATCCAATGAAAATAGTTCAGGTGTGACTTTGTGGCAAAACCGTGAGACTTAAAACACAAAAGAGTTCAAGATAGTTTCTATCCCACTTATATTGTCTGGAAAGTGAGTATGAAAAAGAATTATCCAAAAAAAAAGAAAGATAGATTGTGCTTTTTTAAAATTTGTATTTATCTCTTAACTTATGTACAGTAAATTTCACCCTTTGGGGTGTACATTTCAATGAGTTTTGACCCATCAACCCAAAAGTTCCTTCATGCTACCCTTTGTAGTATGTCCGTTTTCCCACCCTGAACCCCTAGCAACCACCATAGTTTCACCTTTTCTAAAGAATGAAATATACATGCAATTATACGATATGTAGCCTTTTGGGTCCAACTTCTGTCACAAAGCATAATTCATTAGAGATTCATCTGTAGTATCAGTAACATATGCCTTCGTATTGCTGAGTAGTACTTCCAAATGATCTAATAACTTTGGCCTCATAAATTAGTTAACGAAGTACACAGTCAAGTAATGTATTTTGCTATTTCCCCATTCCTCTTTTTTTTTTTGCGTTACGTGGGCCTCTCACAGTTGTGGCCTCTCCCGTTGCGGAGCACAGGCTCCGGACGCGCAGGCTCAGCGGCCATGGCTCACGGGCCCAGCCGCTCCACGGCATGTGGGATCTTCCCGGACCGGGGCACGAACTTGCGTCCCCTGCATGGGCAGGCGGACTCTCAACCACTGCGCCACCAGGGAAGCCCTCCCCATTCCTCTTTAATTCTTGCTTTTCTTCCCAGTTCCCATCAGTATATGCCACCCACATCTCTATGTCTCTATGGCTGTGTAGGATTTGGGAAGGCAGGAACTTGTGAGTTTCTGAATTCAGAAAGACTTGGGTTGAGTCCCATGGACTTTGGCAAGTAAATTAACCTTGCTAAGGCTCAGTTTTCTCATCTGTAAGAAGGGCATAGTATCACTTACCTTGTAGGATTCTTCATGATGATTAAATTGAATACAAAATACCAATGTCTAGAGCAGAGCCTGACACATATTCAACTCCTCAATGCTCTTATAAAACCTGCATTGTTCCCAACCCCGATACAGAAGTTCATTCAGTTTGGGGGACACACTCTGAATCCACAGGTAGAGATACACGCTACAAGGCAATACTTGTGTGGTAGGTTATGCTTGGAATAAGCAACCCACTGACAAATTCACACTGAGGCATAATTTATTAATTTTTCTCTTTCCAGAAAAAAAAGTGGTTTATTAGAAGAAAGGGAGAGAGATGAGAGTACTGGATGTCTGAAGAAGGAAAAGAGTGAGTAGAGGAGAATATAGGTAAAAAGAGTAGAACTGAGTTCCCCAAAAATAAGCTTTATCTATTTTAACTTTTTGTCTGACAATAGTTATATGTCTCAGAGACTAGCTTCTAAGGCTATTCTTGTGGGACCTTGGTTTTGAGTAGCATATTATGTTCACCAACCATATTATAAATGAATCTGTGCTATGTAATAAGGTTTTCCCATTACTACCAATAATAAACACAAGCTTTCTTCTGAATTATATGCTATGACAAGTTGTGTTATAGTAAAACTTTATTATGATACATGAAAACTTTCCCTTTCCAAACTTTTGGAGAAAATCAATGCAATTCCTGGCCAAGGTATCAAATGATAAGAGGGGAAATTTGAGTTCTCAGTTGATGGCAGTTCAAGCATTTGTTGTCAGTCAATCAAGATGAGTCTCATCTGCACATTTTTCTCAGAGAGATGTGAATCTGGTCATGAATATATGTGTATTTTGTGAATCTGATAATAATAGCCTGTCCATTGCCACTTGTATCTGCAGTGTCACAAACACTGCCCCACTGCCCTTATAAATGTAAAATGCTATAAAAAAAATCATCATTTTGAATTGGGGAGATTAGGTTTGACATAAATACACTACCATGTGTAAAATAGATAGCTAGTGGGAACCTGCGGTGTAGCACAGGGAGCTCAGCTCCGTGCTCTGTGATGACCTAGATGGATGGGATGGGGGGTGGGAGGGAGGTCCAAGAGGGAGGGATTATAGGTATACATAAAGCTGATTCACTTCGTTGTACAGTAGAAACTAACACAACATTGTAAGGCAATTATACTCTAATTTTAAAAATCATCATTTTTTTCCACGTGTACTAAGAACTAAATCTATTGACTTCGGGAATAATAGCTAAAGATAAGATTTTTATCAACTTTAAAATATGGCTTTTGGGCTTCCCTGGTGGCGCAGTGGTTGAGAGTCCGCCTGCCGATGCAGGGGACACGGGTTCGTGCCCCTGTCCGGGAAGATCCCACATGCTGCCGAGCGGCTGGGCCCGTGAGCCATGGCCGCTGAGCCTGCGCGTCCGGAGCCTGTGCTCCGCAACGGGAGAGGCCACAGCAGTGAGAGGCCCGCGTACCGAAAAAAAAAAATATATATATATGGCTTTTAAGTTCAGAGCAGTGGAAATATTAGTGGAATGTTTCTGAGGTGTGTTCCCTCCTCTGAATTTCCATATTCACTCACTTTTTTATCATGTAGCTGTTCTGTGTGTAGAGCATTCATTTCTCATCGAATTAGAAGTGCTCTTGGAAAAAAAAAAAAAAGCAATTACCGGGTAGGAATTTCATCCATGTTATGAGTTTCTGGAAGGCAGAAAAGGACATCTTATTTATCATAATGTTCTTTTCATCACTGAAGGAGAGTTATTCAACACCCAGTATGTTTTAGGCATCATATGAAGTGAAGAAGAGCCAATGGCAAGACAACTTCACAGCTGCCAGGAGGACACAGTGAGAACAGGGCTCATCTGAAACCACTGGGGCATCTGGCTGTATTGCAAATGTCTAGGCTCCACCCAAGATCTACTGAATTAGCATCCATGCTGGATGTCCTGGGAATTATACCACATACACTTTTGTGGCTTAGAGACTGTGTCTTGTTCTTCATTTTATGCCCAGTGCTAAGCACCAATTCTGAGACAGAGTAGAGACTCAATACCTATTTGCTAACTTCAAGCATTCCACAAACATCTGAGTGCCTTCAATGAGCCAGACACGCTTCTAGACAAAAATCCCCATTTTCATGCAGTTTACATACAGGAAGAGGGAGGGGAGACAATCAACAATAACACAATAAGAGAAGGCAGTTGGCTGTATTCATCAAGGTGCCAAGAGAGGCACGCTTGAGAAGGTGACATCTGAGCAAAGACTTGAAGAAGGTGAGAAAGTGAACCTAGTAAATATTTGAGGGAGGAGAATCCCAGGAAGGGAGAAGAGCTAGAACAAAGGGAGTAAGTCAGGAGTGTGGCTGGCACACTGGAATAATAACAAGTACCCTTGTGGGCTGGAGAAGAGGAGGTCAGAGAGCTAAGGAAGGGACAGACCATGTGCGACCTTGCAGGCCATGGTAAGGACTTGAAGTTAAATGAGACAATGAATGAATGATTGAGCTCATGAATGAAGTTGCTACCATGCCATGTGGTAAGCACTAAGCAAAGAAATTCAGAGGGTGCTCAGAGGGGAGCCCACTGTTGTAGGAATTCAAATATTGTTTTAACATTAGATATTTTCTTTTTGCAATTAAAAAGTGCATTTTATTATCATCAGTCTTGCCACTGGCTAGTGAAAATTAAGTACGGTTCTAATAAGAGCACCACTCTTTCTGTTTTCTCTTTTCTTAATACGTGCACTATTTTTCAAGGGGAAAATATCCTTCTATTCTCACTTTTCCTAAAATAACTAATTAACCAGCATGGCAAAAGTAGCATAAAAGCCCTGTGTCCTGTCTTTGAATCAAGAGTTCTTTCTGTTTCCTCACATTGTCTCAAGATATCCAGAATGTCTGGCAAATTAGTTCTGTGATTTCAAGGGACATAAATGACAGTGGCCACTTTAAACTAATACAGTGTTATATTTTTTATTGAGTTTTATTTTATGTCAATTATAACTCAATAAAACTGGAAGAAAGAAACCCAACAGTGGCCCCAAGAGACTCCTCCCATTCTGACTCTCTCTACCAAGTAAAAATAAAAATTAAAAGGGACTCTACATAATGTCTAGTACATTAATGTGTTCTAAGGTTAGTACAAATTCTTCCTGTAGCAAGAGATGCTATTCTTCGTGAAGTTTGGTCATGCCCGTGGATGGTTCACACATTTTGATAAGATTATACATACCACTTTGTCATAGAAAAACTAGTTTTCTAAGCAAACAACTAAATAAAACAAGACACTAGTCAAACATTCAGACAAGAACAAAACACACACACACACACCCTAGCGAAATAACTGCACAGACAAGTTTCAGAAAAAACATGGTAACAGACAAGAAGAGAGAAAGAAGAGAAAATATTATGTTTTCAACCTGATTACTTTATATGAAATCATCAAACTAATTTCAGAATCTCTAAATTTTTTTCAAACTGTATAAAGTGACAGATTATTACATTTTATGATAATTTAATTAGGTTATTAAAGATATACATCAGCTGCTATGCATACATAATAGAATCAGAGTTTTACATTTGACATTAATATACTATTGTATTTTAGTTACATTTTAAAGTTTTTTCTCAGTTTTTTTCAAGCTTTTATGATGCTTTCTTTTAATGATGGAATATTTGGGAACTCTAATATTTTGTGTTTGTCTAACATTAAATAGGCCATGTCACACTATTCTCAGCTCCATATGATAAATCCTTCAAAACTGAAATAATCCTTTATGGAGCTATTATGTAGTATTCATTCACATAACTTCTTTATTTATACTGCACCCAAGAAATGGTGCTAATTTGATCATTTGTAAAACCAATGTCAGCAGAGTATATGTAAAATAATTATAAACTTGTAAAAATGAATTCTATAGTCCCACATGGTTACAAATTATTGATTTCTTTTATTATATTAATACGTTAAATATTTTATACTATGGAAAATGTGTTACACATGCATTCGAAGTTTACGTTCTCCCTGGGAGCAATCCTGGAAAATACATCACTGAACCCACTCATGCATATTAAAAATACATTTTGTGGGCTTCCCTGGTGGTGCAGTGGTTGAGAGTCCGCCTGCCAATGCAGGGGATACGGGTTCGAGCCATACGGGAGGATCCCACATGCCGCGGAGCAACTGGGCCCGTGCGCCACAGCTGCCGAGCCTGCGCTCTAGAGCCTGGGTGCCACAACTACTGAGCTCGCATGCCTGGAGCCTGTGCTGTACAGCAGGAGAGGCCACTGCAAGGAGAGCCCCGTGCACCTCAAAGAAGATTGGCCCCTGCTCGCCGCAACTGGAGAAAGCCCATGCGCAGCAAGGAAGACCCAACACAGCCAAAAATTAATAATAAAAAAAAATACATTTTGTTTCTTCTGTGATTTTTGGATTTTTGTCACCTGTCTTAAGGGCTTCAAGTAAATAAGAGGTGAAAAACTGAAATAGAAAGAATCAGCAAAGTCTTTATGCTTGTTGTTTATGTAGTTGAATTCAGCCACACAATTCTATATTTTTACAATCTCCTGGGCATGAAAAGCTCACCGGCTGTTCATTAGTAAATTCAAACATCATAGTTTCAGGTTTTAACCTTAGAGTGTCAATAAAAACATAACACATGGCCAGGAGAGGTTGTTTATGAAAAAAAAATTCTCAACAGTGGTACTTCAAATGCTGTTATTTTTAAATTTTGTGCCCTTTTAGCTGAAATCAGTTTATTTTAATTCAGAGACTGTGAAATATATTGATCTGATGTAAAATAGTTCTCTTGCTGACAGGGTTGAGATACTGATCAGTTTAAGCAAATGCTTTAACAGAATGTAGTAGATAACATTTTCCTTCTCTCAACAAGATCTCCCCACTCCTCCGATTCTCACTTTCCTTCCACTTTTTTTCCTTTTTCCTCTTGCCTCCCACAGAATGTGTTTGCTTGTTCCTTTCTTGCTCCACAATTAACATTCTTTTCTCTCTTCCTTCTCTACTCTTTTCCCCCTTTCCTTTTCTTCTCTGTTTTGGGCGTTAGGGCTTTGCACGCTTCCCTTAATCTCTTTTCTGGCTGTTTCCCTCTTTCATTTGGTTACATTAAAACTCCTTTTAGCAAAAATCTCTCCTTTAGATACAACAGGGCCCTTGCATGAAATGCCTGGAAAATTAATTCCATGTACATTTTTAGGAAATCTTGCTCACAGCTGCATGTTTCCATTAGAGATGGTTTCAAAGGCTACATAAAAAAACCACAGCCAAATGAGGCAAAGTTTAAGTGAGAAAACATGTGTGGAGCATTAGGCCAAGTGACAGGAACAGGGATACGTTTTCAGACAAGCCGAGAAGTTCTGTAAATGCCTTTCAAATAAAACAAGAACATTTTTTGAACTTTAAAAATACAAATCAGATTGGCAACACAATAAAATTTACAAAAATAAAATTTACGTTTGGTTTGAAAGACAATTATAGCTCAGCTTTTATTTTTGCTTATTACAAAGTTGTTTACTGTTTGTAACAGTGAAAAATAGGAAACAAGGTAAATAAGAAACTGGTGAAATAAGCTCTGGGATATATTTGCATAACAGAATACTATGCAGCTACTAGTGACAATGTTGCAGAAGAAGGCTAAAACCCAACCTTACAGCTCAACTTCTTAAGTGACTGGTAAACAGCAATCACATATGTAAAAGTAATGAAAAATGTCCCTGATAACAAGAGAGAGACATTCAACTAAAGACATTCCATCCATTTATTACCATTCTTTGTTAGTATCTGATCATAAAGATTTTGCTAAAAATCCTGCTATCTGCTAAATTTCCACTGATTTCACTCATTAATTTATGATGTCTTCTCTAACTTACATATTTCCTCTTTCCCCATTCTTTTTCTACAGATTTTTTAAACATGGCAAACATACAGAATCAATATGAGTAATACAAAATTAGTAGTAGGGAATGATTAAAAGATTATCTAGGGCTTCCCTGGTGGCACAGTGGTTGAGAGTCGGCCTGCCGATGCAGGAGACACAGGTTCGTGCCCCAGTCCGGGAAAATCCCACATGCCGCGGAGCGGCTGGGCCCGTGAGCCATGGCCGCTGAGCCTGCGCGTCCGGAGCCTGTGCTCCGCAGCGGGAGAGGCCACAACAGTGAGAGGCGCACGTACCGCAAAAAAAAAAAAAAAAAAAATTATCTAATCTTTAACAAATTTCCCAGTACACAGATTGCCCTGAAACCCCTACACCTTTTGTGTAGGTCATGGAGAGTACATGATGAAGAAACAACCTTTCCTCTCTGCACTATTATATGTGTTTGAGAACAGATAATAAAATAATAACATATTTCTTTATAACTTCCCAAGTTTCAGAAGACCTTTCATACATATCTTATTAAATGTAATCATTTAATATCTTTGAGGGAAATAAAAGCAACTGTCCTATCTCTTTAAATAGCTCAGAAAGAAAAAGGAGGAATCTCTATAAGAAAATTGAAAGGAGTCAGGAGGTGCTATGATATTGAATGAATAGTCATCTTTATGCAGACGGTTTGCTGTAATCTGGGCCTCACAAGTCAGTTGAGAAGGAATCAATGCGAAGTAATAACTTGGTTTCCTAGGATCTCTGCTAATTCTGGAAAAGGACTCTAATCAGGAAGCAATCGGGAAAGATATTAAAAATAAAGTTTATATCCTTATAACCATTTTATTTTTCTGCTAGCCTAGGAAGATCAAACATGAAATATGACTTTTGCTCATAGAAATCTCCACCCACTCCCTCTACCTCCAAAATAATCAGTTTGAGTTGACATACTGAGTTGAAAGTACAAAGGAGCTGCCTTCTTTCCAATAACCTGTGAGCTTCTCCAATAACTGATGATTAAGAGCTTCTTTCCAATTCAGCTCTGAAATGTCTAAGGAGCTGGAGCAGTTTGGAACAGGTTCAAGTAGCAAAAAAGAAAAAGTGGAAGTTGTTTATAGAGTGACTCTCAAATTCATTGTCCAAGCCAGGACACTCTTGAGAGTGAGGAGGGCTGCAGAGCTTTGGAGCGTGAAGACTAGCTGAACCTTCTTACTGGCAAAAAGGTTAGAGACATTCATAAAAAAAAAAAGAAAGTGTCTACTAAATAGCAACAGCAACACACATAAAATCTCTACTGAAAAAAGAAGTAAGTAATGGCTGTTAACTCAAAAGCTATTTTCATTTTCTTAGTTTTCTTTGACCTTACAACTTAGTTTTTCCACACCATACAATAACATTGTAAATGTCTCTGAACATGATATTTTCACAGAGTCAAACCTATTAGATAATATATTGTTTCATTTTTCGTCCTGGAAGAATCCACACTGGAACTCCCTTCTTCTGTTCTAATCTTTACTACTTGCTCTCTAGGCCTAATGAACAGTTTTCATCCTGAGGATTCCCTTTTGCCTTTCTTTCTCTTGTATCGAGTATCTTCTTCTTTTTTTTTTTTTTTGCTCCCTTATTTAGGTGGAGCACATCTTTCAGAAGATTTCTCAGAAAAGTGCATAAAAGACAATTTTTTGAAATGGTGTTTGTCTGAAAATATCTTTATCCTATCTCCACACTAGGTTGATATTTTGAGACAAAATATTTAGAGAAAAAATTCTAGATTGACCATAATTTTCATTCATAATTGAAGCCATTGTCCCATTGTTTTGTAGCTTTTCATGTGTGAGAAATCTCCTGTTATTCTTATTCTTAATCCTGTGTATGTGATGTTTATTTTCTTTGAAAAAAACAGGTTTAGGACCTTCATGACTAGTGGACTGTAGATTTATAATTACTTTGTTGTGTAATTATTACAATACCTTCTCCCATTTCTTTGAGTGTATTGATTTTAGTTTCTTTTAATTTTTTATATTCTCTAATTTTAAAATGTTTTTTCTGAGTTCATTTTTACTTGTTTTAGTGTATCTTTTTAAATATCAGAGTCTTTCCTCAAATATTAGGTGATCTTTGACTGCCCATTCATTAAAAAAATGTTTTTTAATTTAATTTATTTATTTTTATTTTTGGTTGTGCTGTGCAGCATGTGGGATCTTAGTTCCCTGACCAGGGATCAAAGCCCCTACCCCCTGCAGTGGAAACACAGAGTCTTAACCACTGGGCCACTAGGGAAGACCCTGCCCATTCATTTTTAATGCTGACATTCTGAAAAGCTAACTAAGAAATATGTCTACATGAATATAGCTTACTAACTGGTAGGTTTCCTTCTAGGCTGATCAAATGATCAACTGAATTTTCATTAGAGAACCCTAGATTTAAGAATGTGCAGTATTTTTCTTTGAGATACTTAAGTTTCTCAGAGAAGGATACACATATCTCTTGCCAGAGTTTGGGAGTGGAGGTGCGAATATAAGCCTGGTTGCCAACATTCTCATAAGGAATGTAGCTGGGGCTGTTCACACTGTTCAATATGCTAGCTTCCCTTTTATCCCCATTGTCAATCCAGCATCTCACCCTACAGATAGCTTGATATATGCTTTTGGTTACACCTAGCTAGATTATTGATAACAGTCTACCTAGTGCAAACAAAGGCAGACATAACACTCACTCACCGGAAATCATCCTACCTGGTTATTCAAATTGCAGTTATACTATACCTGAAAGAAAAAGCATTTTTTCCCAGCTAAAGTTGCAAACATAAATCTATTAAGTGATGGTAAATATCACAAAGCTATAGAGTTTAAAGATTTTGTGGCACATGCTTTATTATGAAACTCTAATCAAACAATGAATTCAAATAATATTCACCTCTGTAATGGGTAAACAATAATATTTGGTGTATTTAGCTATTCTAAGATGCATTTTCATACTGATGTCAATGATATTAAAATCAATATAATAGAATTGCAGTAAATGCACACACGCACACACACATCTTATAAATGGAAGGACAAAAATAACTCTGTTACTTTAAGTAAATATCTTCCCAGTTTATTTCCTCTAATGGTTCAATAAGATGGAATATAAAGGTTTAGAAGTACCGTAACTTTCATGATCTTTACCCACATCAGTACCTCTCTCACTTATTACCTTTGACAGTAACTTACTTAAATTATCCATAATATACTGCATACAAGTGTTGTATAAAATTTATCATAGATCTTATATTTAGGGCTCTCAGACTGCATAAAATATCAACGAAGTATAATTGAAATTCTGTAAGTTTAATGGTAGCTGAAGCAATTTTACATAATTTTATCAGGTTATTGGTCATTCCTGTGACCTTAGGCAACATCCACTAGGCCCATTTTAGCTGTGAAGCTATATTGCTCTGAAAAAAGGAAGTTTTGTTGAGCAATTCAATCAACTCTGGTATGAAAAGCAATTTAAATAGAAACAAAGAGTCAGAAGTAATTTTCATGAATAACATGTCCATGAATTTTAAATCTTTGCAAATTGAATTATTTTATTTCACAATCAAAAGTTATCTTTTACTCTAATAGGATAAATTCCCACTATTTTCCAATACTTAAAAATCTTACATGTCTACACTTTTCTCACTTCTACTCTGCTCTTCCAAATATAAAGAATTTTCTTCACTTGTTTCCAAAAAGAACAAAATTTCTTTTACGTAGTGATCCCAGTGTTTATATTTAAAATATAAACACTGTGAGATGTTGAAAATTCAATTCAATTGGAAAACTATATGCTGATTTCTACTTTTTGCCAGGTACTGAAGTAATATTCTAACTGCTTTGAAAAAAATGATAGTGTGACATAAATAAAGGACTCTGGGATCCAGAGTCAGAAGATCTGGATTCAAACCCAGGCTTCATTATTACAAGCTGCATGAGCCCATGCAAGTTAATAGAACACACGTTCTTTAAGGACTTCCTCTGTTCCAACGATATTTTCTTGATATCTTCGCTGTCTCAGTCAGGGCAGATTTTGTTGGAAAAACAGAAATTCTTTGTATTAATTTATGAAAAATTTTGCATAGTTTTCACAGTTCTGTAGAGAAAATAGAAACCTCTATAGGTATTTTAAACAGAAAGGGATTTAGTACAGGAATTAAATGCCTCTAAAATCAGTAGAAGGATTAGAAGAGCTGTAATGAGGAGACTGACAATGGAACCATTGAGTGCAAGAATTGTAAGCCATAGCTTTGTTCCAGGGATCAGAAACACCCCACTAATATCTCAGCTGCCTCCTGACACCCATGAAGCCAGTGACCAGACAGGAACTCAGAGCCTGGCATCCACTTCCAGGACCACACTGCATCTCAACACTGCCAGCAGCAACAGCAGCAAGGTGAAAGCATTCCCCTCACTACCAGCTTCCAAATCTTGCATGAGTATATCTAGCTGGTATCCAGAACTAGCTGCAAGAGTCTAGAAATACAGAATTTGGCTTTTCCAGCCTCTGAAATGAATTCAGGAAGGCACATCAAAAGAGGTGAGAACAGAAGAGTGTGGAGGAGGGTGGTTTATAAGGCTATTCAGAACTATGTGGCATTTAAGGACAGGAAATGAAGAAGATGTAGCTGGACATATTCAGATGAGAACCGGAAAGGGAAAATCAGTGACTGACCTTGGGTTACTCACTGTTTCCGAAGAGCTGTGTCTTTTTATCCCCATTCCTGCTCTTCCCTTCTTCTCTCTCCCTCTCCCTCTCTCTCCCTTTCTCTCTCCCCCGACCCCTGCTTACACAGATCTCTATAACATAAACTAAATGACTGTGGGATGGAGATACATGAGGGTGAGAGAAGAAGGTAAATCATCTTAAAAGTGGAAGTGATCGAGCAGGCAATAATCTTTTTTTTGTTTTCACATCTCTCAGTGTCTGTCAAGGTATCTAGGATAAACAGACAGATAAATAGACTTTACCTCAGTTTCCTCATATCTAAAGTGGAAATGATAATATCTGCTCAGTCCTTTCATGGTTCAAGTTGTGTTGTGAGAATCAAATGAGACAACCAAAAAAGGTTTATGTAAATGTTATCCTTTTTCAATGAGACATGCATCATTTTTATCATCAATTTAAAAATGTTAAAGTAAGGAAAAAAACAAAAGTATTATCTAGAACAGCATCTTTCTATATGCTTTGCTACAGTTTATATAGCTATATTATCTGACACTGGGTCTCTGGTTCTCAGTGAATACTAATTGAATTGAATCTACATGTGCATTCATGCATTTAGTAAATAGCATAGATGCATCCATACATGAGATATTTTTTATCATTGCTAATAATAATAAATTTTTTATCATTGCTAATAATAATAAATTATTATTTTCTTTTGTGAAATCATCTGATAATTGACTGAATTTCCAACTGAGAAATTTGAGAACCAATCTGAGTGTCACTCTATGGAACAGCTACCCTATGACTAGTACATTCTGTTCATTCTCAATAGACTACAGTTTATTCCAGAAATATGATTCCAGTACTTTCACAGGGCATTGAACTATAAATAAGACAATTGCGGCCATAAAGTTCTATACTTCTGTTGGAACTAAATAGCAATAGGTTTTAGTATAAAAATTGGAATCACGATAAGACTGTTAACCACGTCACAGCTCTAAGTAAAGATTTCCTAGGAACCAAATAAGAAAGGGAAAAGAAATAATATTTATTGGTATACCACCTTGATCATTTTATATATATTATTGTATATGAACCTTTTAGTGAATAGTTGGACCTATTTCAAGTAATTTAGGCAGACTCATCTTTTCGTCTTATAAGTATTAAATGAGTATATAGTATATGCCAGGAAACATCCTGGGGACATAATGATAAGAAAGATCAACCTCTGCCCTCAAGGAACTTATACTTCAAAGAACTTATGAATTAAAAACCAACTGCAATGCACTGCAAATGTGATATTAGTGTGCTATGGAAAATAACAATAAGGACACTTAATTCAGCCTCTTGTAGTCCGGAAAGACCTTCTGGAGGAAGTAACAGCTAAGGGACCTGAAGATGAGTATATCTGAGGCATAGGGTGCAAGTAGTATAGCAACAACACCTGAGAGTTCTGTAGGGTTTTATCTGACATGCTAAGGTGCTTTAACTTAACAAGAAGGAAAAAGCAAGGACTTGAGATAGAGAGGAATGTGATGGAATTTGCTTTACAGAAAGATCATCAATCTGGTTGTATGTGGAAATGGACTGAAAGCCCACGAGAGTGAAGGTTGGACAGGACACTTGGGAGAAAGTCTTTGTAACAAAGGCGAAGGGTGATGGTGGCTTGTACTAGGGCAGAGCTAGTGGGGTCTGGAAGAAGAAATATTTTCACTGTTTAAATGAAAGAATCTTGTGATTCGATAGAG
Source organism: Orcinus orca (assembly GCF_937001465.1). Taxonomy (NCBI): domain Eukaryota; kingdom Metazoa; phylum Chordata; class Mammalia; order Artiodactyla; family Delphinidae; genus Orcinus; species Orcinus orca. Next base: position 46,558,161 of record NC_064569.1, on the reverse strand, counting down.
GGGTGAGGACAAGGAAGAAGTTATGGATGATACCTCCGTTTCTGGTTTGGATTGGACAACTGGAAGGATGAGAGGGCCATTCACTGAAATTGAGAAATAAGGAAGGGAAAGCTAATTCTGGAAGAGATGACATAAGTTTTGAGCATTTTGAGAGTGAAGTGCTGTAAAGCATCTGGGTGAAGATAATAGGCCCTACTTTATTTAGTTCTCTAAGTAGGTCTGGGGAGCTCTCCAGGAGAGAGATCATGGAAGCCAGGAGAGTAAAAGAAACTACCTGGAGAGAGTATGGAGAGAGCCCGTGAGGGACATCAATATTTGAGGGCACCAATGTCCAGCAAACGGGTAAAGGAGCAAAGCTTTCAAAGGAAACAGACAAGAGAAAAAACAAGTGGGAAAACACTGGGTTGTAAAGCCAACGTAAAGGAGTGTTTCGAGAGAGAAATGTGTTAAATGCTACTAAAGAAACAAGTTCAGTAAGTATTGGGAAGTGGCCCATTGGGTTCACTGAGACATTGTAAGGGGCAGAAGCAAGATGTCAATGAATTGGAAAATGCAGATGTGAGGAAAAGAAGTCAGTGAGTACAGATAGATGGTTCATAAAGTTTGACTGTAAAGGAAGTAAATTGATGGAATGATAGTTGGGGGTGGGGCATTTGATTAACAAAACCTCTTCCTACTTTTTTTTCTTCAAGATGAGAGAGACATGAATAATTTTAAATGTTGAAAAGGGAAGAACCAAAACAGCAGAAACAGAAATGTGCAAAGTATAGGACAGAGAAGATACTCACCTCAAAGAGGTAGGAGAGGGACCAGAGCCAGGTAATGATTCCTTGGCCTCAGATCCGTTGAATCATTAACTCAACAAATACTTATTGAATGTTTCCTCAGGTCTGGAGATACAAAAGTGAGAGGAGATAGAGGTGGGAAAAAAAGTAAGTTTTGTGGAGGAAAATGTAAAAAACAGAGAACTGAAGGTGAACATGGTAAGAATGGAATTTGTTATTAAATGAAAGAGCGTTAACTCTTGGGAGGCATTGAATTTAATAGCATTTTCCAGCTTAATCTTCTTCATTGTGCTTTGTAAGCTCTCTTCAAAATCATGTCTTTATCACCTTCCATGTCTATTGAACCTGAGGTTAGCTTGTTAGCTGTAAAGGAGTTCATCAACCCAAGGGGTTCTTTTCCTAGCTTTACACAAAACACCTCACTTATGACAAGGCAGGACTTGTCACTCAGCAGGATTTTTTTCTTAAACATCTGCGGAGATGTGGTCAAGAGAGCTCATTGCAAATCACCAATATTTTTTTAAATTTATTTTATTGAAATATAGTTGATCTACAATGTTGTATTAATTTCTGCTGTACAGCAAAGTGATTCATTTATAATATATATATATTCTTTTTCATATTCTTTTCCATTATGGTTTATCACAGGATATTGAATATAGTTTCCCTGTGCTATACAGTAAGACCTTGTTGTTTATCCATCTTATATATAATAGTTTGCATCTGCTAACCCCAAATTCCCAATATATCCTTCCCCCACCCCCTTCCCCCTTGGCAACCACATGTCTGTTCTCTATGTCTGGGAGTCTGTTTCTGTTTCGTAAATAAGTTCATTTGTGCCATATTTTAGATTCCACATATAAGTGATATCACATGGCATTTGTCTCTCTTTCTGACTTGCTTCACTTAGTATGATAATCTCTAGGTCTGTCATGTTGCTGCAAATGGCATTAGCAAATCACCCATATTACCAGATAGGAATAGTTACAAAGTCAATAATAATAATAATAATAGGCAAGTCACAACCCATGCACCTGATGTAGTTCAACATCTCCTCATTCAATTGAATCAGAACCTTTTATGAAATTATCAGTTGATGGTGTGGAGGCTCAGACCAAAATAAAATAGTGTCCTTGTACAAAGGAGGAACCCACACACAGCTTTCTGTGCTGCAGATGAAAGGCTCGGAAGCAGAGGAGGATAATGTGTGCAGGCTCTTCCTAATATGCTCCTTAGGTCTGGACCTCCAAGGAATCAGACTGACAATTGCATGAAAGGTTCTGATTCAACGCTCCTTTCAAAAACACTTCAAAGGGTAGTGATGAGAGTTACCAAAGGGATGAAAGGTTTCTTTCAGGGCTGTGTTAATTTATTTTAGACCAAAGAACAAATATCCCAATTGACAAGGTAAGTGATTCAGTCCTGATTGTAGTGACAAACTTTAGAGAAAGACCAGGTCAGGAGGAGGCTGGAAGAAATTCCTAATCAATTGCACACCAACTTGCCTATGAAGTAAGTCCCTTAAGTCAGCGGTCCCAAACCATTTTGGCACCAGGGACCGGTTGTGTGGAAGACAATTTTTCCATGGACCAGGGGTGGGGGATGGTTTGGGGATGATTCAAGCACATTACATTTATTGTGCTCTTTATTTCTATTATTATTACATTGTAATACATAATGAAATAAGTATACAACTCACCATAATGCAGAATCGGTGGGAGTCCTGAGCTTGTTTTTCTGCAACTAGACGGTCCCATCTGGGGGTGATGGGAGACAGTGACACCCGAAGTGAGTTGGTTATGTCCAGTCTACTCCTATAAGAATCTAACGCCGCCACAGATCTGACAGGTGCAGAGCTCAGGTGGTAATGTGAGCGATGGGGAGCGGCTGATGAAGCTTCTTTCCCTCGCCTGCCACTCACCTCTTGCTATGCAGCCCCGTCCCCGACAGAACACGGACCGCTACTAGCCCATGGTCCGGGGGTTGGGGACCCCTGCCTTAAGTCACTCTGACTAGAGTGTGTGTGCTGACAGCAAGACCCAGAGAAAAGTCAATGCAAGTGAGGTCTGGGGAGAGAAGTCATGTGGATGGGAGCGGGCATTTCTTTTGCTCTCCAGGCTGCTAATGACCTCTCTCTGGGTGCAGGAGACAGACACACAGAGACAAAGGAAAACCAAAGATATTTTGTCACAGCCAACTACTTCGAGAAAATGTACTGGACTTGGAGTTCGAATTCTTGGGTATAGATTCCAATATGCCCTGGGTTAGCTATGAGACTGACAGCAAGTAACTTAATTTCTCTGTGTTATTTGCAATGGAGGCAATTTCTCAAGAGTAAATTACAGACCTGTTGTGCACCTTAAATGAGATAATACACCTTAAGGCACTTTGTAAACTCTAAAGTGCTGCACATTAGAAATTTTTGTAGTTGTATTTGCAAGACTTAAACTTGTAATATTTTCTACATGCATACTTTTTGCTCAGTGTTGTTTATCCATATTGATACACGTAGAATATAAGCTAAGAGAAAAAGTACAAAAATATCAAAAAAACATGTAATATTGTGTTAGAACTTTTAAAAATCACATGAAAAAAGGCAGTGGTAAACATATCACCAAAATACCTGAATGGGGGACAAACAGGAACTCAAATAAGCTGAATGAAAACCAAACTTATTGAAAATGTTGGTAGTAATCCAAAAGCTATATTTAAAAGATCCAGTAGAATAGATGGAACAGAAAAGAAAAAAAATGGGAAATCATGTTTTTCTCCATGCTTTCACCATGACTCAGTTGAAAGGCATTTTGAGAAAGAATCCAATGCAAACTGCTGAGGACTGAGCTTAAAAAATTGTGTTTTTATTTTCAGATGTAGAGATGACAAATTTCTCCCTCCCTGCTTTTTCTATTGTATTTATTTATTTATTTTGTATAAGTATGGGTTTTTTCATTGAAGTATAGTTGACTTAAAATATTGTTTGTTTCAGGAGTACAGCATAGTGATTTGGGTTTGTTTTTGTTTTGTAGATTATACTCCTCTAAAGGTTATTATGAGATATTGGGTATAATTTCCTATTCTATACAGTAAACCCTTATTGCTTATCTATTTTATGTATAGTAGTTTGTGTCTGCTAATCCCATATTCCTAGTTTGTCCTCCCCCCATCCCTCTCCCTTTTGGTAACCATAAGCTTGTTTTCTATGTCTGTGAGTCTGTTTCTGTTTTACATACACATTCATTTATATTACTTTTTTGGATCCACTTATAAGTGGTATCATATGATATTTGTCTTTATCTGTCTGACTTACTTCACTAAGCATAATATTCTCTAGGTCCATTCATGTTGCTGCAAATGGCATTATTTCATTCTTTTTTATGGCTGAGTACTATTCCATTGTATCTTCTGTATCCATTCATCTGTCAATGGACATTTAGGTTGCTTCCATGTCTTGGCTATTGTAAATAGTGCTACTATGAACATTGTGGTACATGTATCTTTTGGAATTAGAGTTTTTGTCTTTTCTGGATATATGCCCAGGAGTGTGATTGCTGGATCATATGGTAATTCTATTTTTAGTTTTTTTAAGGAAACTCCATAGTGTTTTCCATAGTGGTTGCACCAATTTATATTCCCACCAACAGTGTAGGAGGGTTTCCTTTTCTCCACATTCTCCCCAGAATTTATTATTTGTAGACTTTTTAATGATGGTCACTCTGATCAGTGGACAGGTGGCACATGGGTCCTCTATCATATTTAGTTAAAGTGCATCCTTTACTCCCCTCTTACATAACACTTATGCTATAAAAAGATATTTAATTTCATTCATAATAAAGGTTATACAAATTGACATGACACCACTTTCCATCCATTAAATCAGCAAAAATTCAAATCCCAATGAACATATTGTGTGTAGACAATGATGTGAGGACACAGGCACCTCCATATATTGCTGGTGAGCATGGAAACTTGCATAAGTTCAGTACATGATAATCTGTCAATATATCTGTCAAAAGTAAAAGTTCATTGACTAAACAATCCCACTGCTAGGAATTTATCTTAGAGTTTACATGTATGAGATGATGAAATTATTTGTATTTGTTATAGAACAGTGAGAGGCCCATGTACCGCAACAAAAAAAGAAAAAAGAAAAGAAAAATATTGGGAAAAAATTAAATTTTGTCTCTATGAGGTTGGTAAAATGAATTATGGAATATCATGCAATGAAAACTATGCACCTACCTAAAATAATAAATACGATCTTTATGTACTGATACAGAAAGATCTCCAAGATATGTTGTAAAATGGAAAACATTAACATATAAAACAATCATCTACTATTTGTGAAAAAAGGGGGAGTAATAAATATTCATCTTTAAATAATCTTTGTATTTGCATATATGCTAAAATCTATGGAAGGATACACAGGAACTTAATAACACTGCCTACCTATTGTGAACTGGACAGTGGTGGAAGGGAGGTTTTTACTTTAATACTTTTTGATTTTAAAAATATGTAAGTGTATCATTATTTCAAAAATGTAATTAGTTTTTGAAGAAATTATTTGTTTAGAAATATGTTTTCTCACCAGATTATGGACTATGCCTTGTTCATTTCCCATCTCATTACCTAGCCCAGTACATAGCACATAGCACCTGCTCAACGAATGCTTATTAAATAAACACTGAATAGTAGAATGCTGTAATTGAAACTTTCTTGAAGGAAGGGCAAGCATTCTGCCTTCCTTCCCAACAGAGTTCTCGATGTGATGAAACTGAGTGACATTTTGTGAAAAGGACATGGAGGAAAAGCAGAAAAGCAACTGAGAAGATAAGAAAACAGATTTATATGCAAAATCCTAACTTGAGATGTCATTCTTTTTCTAATTCTTTCCAGAGTTTGCCAACCGAGGTTGGGGTGGGTAGAGTGAGAAAGAAAACTTCAAAATGTACTTTGACGAGACAGAGAGAGAGAGAGAAAGAAAGAAACAGAAAAGAAAGAGAAGCACAAGAAAAATTTCCAGTAGAAGCAGTTACTCCTAACTGGAGCATCAAGGTGGTTTGGGGTTTTTTTTGTATCAGGTAAACAATTTTCTTCAGTGGACTTCTGTTTTTTAAATGCTTGTGGATTTAAAATTTTTGCTTTATGCTTCTTTTTTTGTGTTTGTTAGCTATTATTTTCTGAAAACTTTTTCTTTCTCCAAAGTTCAAAGTAGTCAGCCCACATAGGCTCAGTTTAAGTAAGCGGGATGAACACACAGGTCAGATCATGTGGCTTAGAGCAGTGGCTGTCAGTCTTGGCTGTGTACTGGAATCCACAGGGAACATTAAAAATAATATTGATGCCTGGGGTCCACTCCCCAGACAGGCTGATTTAATTGGTTTATAGAATGACCTGGGCCTCAGAATTTTTAAAACCTCCCTCAAGTGATTCTAATATGCAGCCAAGTGTAAGAGCTACTGATTAACAGCATTCTTCATTCTTTTTCAGGAGAGAAACTGTCTCCAAAATCAAATGAATATAGAACTTATTATTTATTTTGAATAATTAACTTTTATAGTGAAGATTGTGAAATAAAATGTCATATCCATTTTCTTTCTTTTTGAGGGTAGCCAAGTATTCATTATGTTGACCTCCTTAATATAGGAGCTACGTATTGTGACAAGCTCCTATTTCCTTCATATTAATGGTCATAGGTAGTAGCAACACGAAGTGATAGCCTTGTGGGTCCTTACATTATTACTGCTCCTGTCACTACAAGTTTCCCCAGTGTTGCTTAGGAAAGCCTGTTGGGCTTGTTCTCAGGTTAGTCACCTGTGTTTGCTCAACAACAGCAGTGTAGTTGTAGAAGCAGAAAACCAGAAACAACTCAGATGCCTAAATCAGAAGAATGGATAAGTAATTTCTTTATATTATACATACACACACACGAGTGCATGCACACGCACATATGTGAGAGCACATGTGTGCAATAAAAAATAATTAGCAGGAACTATAGGTAACTATATGGAGTAATCTTACAGTATCAAGTGCAAAAAAAAAATTCCCAGAAGACTACCTACAGTCGTGATGCTCTTTTAGATCACCTACCACAAAATTTGGCAACTTACTTGTTGAGGGATAATGACTGGCTTTCCTATGTTCCACCTTGAGGAGCTTGGTGCTGGAGAAATTATAGTGAAAATGTTAATTAATTAAGAATATATATTTTTAAGTGAAAAGTTCATATCCTAATGGAACTTACAGGCAGCAGAAACTCAAACAAGGTGAACAGGAGATTTGTGTGTGTCACTAGAGGAGTAAAGATACAATCCTATAAGAAAAGATATTGCATTGTTTGAGTCACAGCAAAAGCTTCCCGAAGGGGCTGACATCTAAGCTGAAGAATGTATAGAAATACGTCCAGGGAAGACTGTTCAGGAGGACAGAATAGCAGGTACAAATGGAGGAGAGAGAGCATAAGGCATTCAGTGGCTCCGAGTTGATTGGGAGGACAGGATTACACAGAGAAAGAGAGAGAGCTGGGGATGACAAGGAATTGGACAAGAAAAAGCAAATAACAGACCAGAAGGGACTTGCTGTCCCAGAGATCAGAGTTGTGCTGATGAGCAGTATAAATGGACCCTGGGTCACATAAAAAGAAAAGAGTTTCTGGAAAACTATCAGAGAGAGACAATGCATTTCATTCCACCCATAACATAGCCCACCCCTGGTGGGCTTCCTCTATTCTAAAATAGAGGATCAGATGTAAATACAAAATAAGTAAAACTAAAAAAGAGAGGATAAACCAAAATACATTCTAAAGAACCTTGATTTTATTCTGTAGGCAACCAGGGGTCAAAAAAGGGATTGATGTGTTAGAGCTACTGATTAATAGCATGTGCGTTATCTATCTACAGATGATTCTTGCACTAGTGGGAATAAATTGAAGTTAAGGAGAGGAGTTTAGAGCTGCTACAGTGATAGAGTTGAGAGATAACAGTGACCTAGATAAGGGTAGTGGTCATGGGGGAAGAAGAAAATGGGAAAGAATAGATGTGGGAGCTGGGGTTGATCAGAATTGTGGCACAGGACAGGTGCCCTGCAGCTGCTGATTGGAATTTCTGAATACTTTGAAAAGTCATGGCTTGGGTGGTTTGGCTTTCATGAAGAGGGAGAAGAAAATCCCAGATGGAGGTGGCTTTGGGGAGTGGAGAGTTAGCTGCTGCCTTCTCCTGAATATTCCTGTGTGATCCCAGAGTCCACAAAGCAGAACTGCCCATTACCCCCACTTTCTACAGTGTGGCAGTTGTCTATTTCATTTTCAAACATCTCCTGTTTGGTCATGACGCCTAACCTTGACTGTCCTTCATAATGAGATGTAAATTTATTAATACCTTTTAGACCCTTGCCTGCAACTATATATTTTGGCTGCCTCCCAAGTCTTTAATTCCTTTATTGATGCATTTCATGATGGTTATTGCTTCCGTTTAAAAGTTTTTTGCAATCTCTGAGTTTTGGGAATACTATCTGTTTCTCTCCCATCCATGCTTTCATTAAAATTGATTTTCTCAGCTTCTCACCTATTTATGTTTGAGGCAAAGAATTTTCAATAGGTACCACAACCTAAGCACCAGAGGTAAAAATAGGGACAACTGAGATCTGAGTAATGTTATTTTAATTGTGATTTAAAGCCAAAAGGCAAAGACTTAGTAAAGAGCTGTTTTCATTACAGTTGTTCCATGCATGAAATGAACCATTACACATTGGAAAAGAAGAAATCATTCCAGAGTGGCTTTTAGTTCTAACAAACAAAATGAGTTCCAACAAGCTGTTTTTAGTCCCACAGCCAAAAAATGCATTCTGTTGGTATTTAGGATTTTTCTCTAATGTGGTATGATATTTTGAAATGTTATTTCATGTTATACTCTCTTTGTATAACGTATTTGCACTGAATAATGAGAGAAATGACTAGCTGGTCTAAGCAGTTACAAAGTCCTTTATTGGAGGCAGGAAGGCTGATGGCAGATGGCAATTTTAGGTTCAAGTCTCACTCCGAATAGATTTGCAGCACCTTGTTGACGTGGGATATACGATCTTTCCCTGGTCTGTAGAATGATGGTAGGGTGGTTTATTGAGATACTAATTTACATTGTTGTTCTCACTGTATTTTTTCTTGCCTCATTAAAATGGGGAAGGCTTTGGGATTCACTGTAGTTGAGGTTCAAGACTAAAGGCAGAAGTCACTCAAAGAAAACCCTTCTTATTGTCTGGTTTTTGAAAGCCTGAATTGACTAAGGAAATGAATGAGAGGAGAAGAGGGCAAAGAAGATCTTTGGGGCTGGGAAGAACAGCTTCCATATCTTTGATAAGGGATCTTCTGCAAGCCTGGAAAGAGGAAAGTAGTACTTGATGGAGTAGCAGGATCCACCCTGACTCCTTTACCAATAGGGTGGTTCACCTTGAGAGGCTGTGCAAGGGGCGCCAAGACCGCCACTTCTGCCCCTAGGTTTGGTGCTGGTGTAGCAGAGCTATCGGATTTAAAGAGACCATAGAGAATCAGAGTCTTTTGCTTTCGTAATGATCATGAAAACTTAATAAATATCTTTGTAATCATCATATGGGAGACAAAGAACTCCAATGTTTTGTAATCTGTCTAGACCCTGATTCTCCTGTGTGACCTTGGAAGTGCAGGACCAGGACCACTCCCCCCTAGTCCCATATCCTTATGACTGGAAATGAGTTTCTCACCATCTCGGTGACTGGAGATTTGGAATCTGTTTAAAAATAATTTGGAATGATAGTGTGATATTTCTTTTTTTTTTCTTTTTTATTTTTTTTAGTGTGATATTTCTTACATCAGAGTACAGTAGAATAAAATTCAAACCTTTCACAAATGTGGGAAGACAAATAATTATTTCAGGTAGAATAATATAAACGAAAGGGTTTTGAAGCTATGATTCCAGATCACTCTGCATTTTAATTATTATAATAGTTATGAGAAATATGAATACTAGATAAGCACAAAGGTTGGGATGAATTGCTTCCTGAGAGGTAGATTCATGTCCTCAACCAGAAATCCACCACTGTTTTACAGTCAGTGTTCCTAGGAAACCTTGCATTTCTGTTCTGAGTCCTTCATGTGGAGATGGGGATAAACCCCAGCTCTTCATAGTCTAGTGTATCGTTGCCCTTCACAAAGCAAGATGGCGCCTCAGCTTTCTCTTCACCGGGCTCAATGATCCCAGTTCTATTAGCTTTATCTCCCAATGTCTAGTTTCAAGGGTTTTGTTCTTTTCTTTGCACTCTTTAAAGGCACTTCTGTTTTCAAATTCCATCAGCCATTTGTGCTCAAGATCATTAAGGGCAGGGTGGCATAGTGACAAGAACTGGGGAACGGTCCCAAGCTGAAGTTCTGAGGGATCTTCAGAGGCAGCTGGAGCTCATTCACGTCCAGGCTCTGCCACTTCCCAGCTGTGTGACCTTAGGCTAGTCCTTTTAACTCTCTATGTCTCAGTGCCCACATTTGTATTCATCATTTTTTTAACTTTTCTATATCTTACGCTTTGACATCTTGGGGGACCTTACAGACTGCTTCTCGCAGAGCTAGTTATTTCCTAAAGGTAGTAAACGCCCTACTTGGGAGCATGCCTTTCATATGCAAACCAGCCAATACTGGGTCTATACCCCCAACCGCCCTCTTTATCTACTTCTCACACAACCTAATATTTCCCCCACCCTAAAGCATCTCAGGGCCAGGTACCAGACAACTAGAGATCACCTCTATAGCTCAAAGTCCACTTAAATTACTCATACTAGTCAATCCTAAACTATATACGCTGCCCTGCCTTACCTCTCCCATGGAAACCCCAATAAAGTCGCTGTCCTAAGCTTTCCTCTCACCTCCGCTCCTGCTTCCTACCAAATCTGGTGCTTCCCTGTGGCCTATGTGGAGTGGCTTCCCCCTTCTCTTGGGAAATGTAAGTAATAAATTCTCCTTTCGATGGCATTGTCATCCCTCAGTCACCTCCATAAATTAAAATCCCATGGGTACAAATGAGACAATGTTGAAAACTCAGAATGACAGTAATAATAGGTTGCCACAAGGATTAAAAAGAGCCAACATGCACATGTATATAAAGTCCTGTGACCATCACTCTGTGAACAGTGTTTAATTGATGCTGCCTATTATTTTTAATAAATTTTAACAAACAATTGTTGAGTACTAAATCTCTATCCCACTTCCTCAGTTTCTTCATCTGTTAAGGGGGATACGATGACAGTATGTCAACAGCAAAGGAATACCTTGATGATTAATCTTGACTTTTTTTAGAAAAAACAGTAAAGCTATTATACTCACACACAGTATTACTTTGGAAAATTCCAATAATAACTATTGCATTGTAGTTTGCAAAACAAGGGTTGCTGTTAGGGCAATCTTATTGATCTAATGATATCAGTAAGTAACTTCCTGAAATGACTGGATGATTAAGGCCAATTTAAAGATGCATTTTGGGGCTTCCCTGGTGGCGCAGTTGTTGGGAGTCCGCCTGCCGATGCAGGGGACGCGGGTTCGTGCCCCGGATCCCACATGCGGCAGAGCGGCTGGGCCTGTGAGCCATGGCTGCTGGGCCTGCGTGTCCGGAGCCTGTGCGCCGCGGCGGGAGAGGCCACAGCAGTGAGAGGCCCGCGTACCGCAAAGAAAAAAGAAAGATGCATTTTTATCTTCTGTAATGTTCTGACTAGACAGCTTCACCAGGGGACTCCCAGCTGCTACTAATTCCCAATCTGCCCTCCCTGGGAAGGAAAGGAGCATGGAGCAGACATGGCCATGACGGCAATGAGTGGCTCATCCTCACTTTGTTTTTGAAAAGTTTCAGCCACATTTCTGAATAATTTCCAAATCGGAACCACATTTTCTGTCTGTTTTCTTGTGTTCAGTATGAACCACCAACTCTGGCCTATGGCGCTGCACTCAAAGACCACTCTGGACCATGTTCTCTGTCTAACCTGGGGTCCTGAAGCCCACCCTGGTGCCTCTACTCACCTTCTGAAACTACCCCCAAACCCTTTAAAGTGATGTAAGGTGCACACATGGCAGGAAACTGTTAAAGGAGTTACAGATGAGGGAAGGGCTTTTCTGTGAAGAGAGTAACAGTGACCCCAAACTTCTCATGGTAAACACAGATGCTCAGTGCTTTGCCCCACAGCTGTGGTAGAGGGAAAGGGGGTAAGAAAACAAATAGGCACAGATTCTTGAGAACCTTAGCATGCATCACCGTCACCTCGAGGGCTTCTTAAAATGCAGACTGGGTGACTTCTTCTGAGAAGAGGGAGAGGCATATTTTCCCCTACTCCTCCTGCTAAATACAATTAAAACCACTAAACATTTTATACGTATAACAAACATAAGAAGGCTCTGAAAGATGGAGAGAAGAAGGCAGACTGACTAGGACCTTGAGAACCAAGGAAGGACACTGTGGTGAGTTCCCTGAGTTTTCTTTTTGCCTCACGTATCCCAGACTTGGAGCAGAAGAAACCACTAACCAGGAAATGCCAATGGTCTCAGACAAAAAAAAGTCTTAACAAAAGGACTCAGAAAGGGGCAGTCTACCAAGACAGAAACTTTTTGAAAATAACAGCTCCATTTCAGCAAAACAGCACAGAAAAAAAACAGCACACCTTCACCAAGACCAACAAAGGCCTAGACTTTCATCTTAGTGAGGTTGAAATGAAATGCCCCAAGCCCCCTTCTGGGTGCTATTAAAGAAGCCAAGCAAGGAACCAGGACTTTCTTCCCCTCCAGCCAGTAATGAGCTCCCCCCGTGTCAGTGGAGACCACTTGAGGCTCCTGGACCTCCATCACCAATTGCAATAATGAGGTGTCCTAGCCTCTGATATCAAAGAAGGCCAAGTAGAGTATCCAGGCTTTCACCTATTATCCAGCAATGATGAGGCCAACCTCACCAGAAAGTCAGTGGACACTACCTGGGGAGTTCAAACACCCTCCCCAGCCCAGCACTGTGGTGTTCCCTCCTTGAATGTCAGTGCAGGCTGAGCAGGGAACCTGGACATCTACTCCCACCTGGCAGTAACAAGGTGACACACCGCCCCTCATTCCCCTGCCAGAGCAGTGTCAGATGAAGCCAGCTAAACCAAAAGGTTTAAATAAGATCCAGAATCTCCTAACACACACAAAAAGTTCAAATTCCAATTGAAAGTTACTCATCAGACCCAGAATCAGGAACATCTCCAACTGAATGAAAAAAGACAATCAATAGATGCCAACATCAAGATAACGGACGTTACAATGACTGGACAACGATTTTAGAGCAACCAATATAATGCTTCAATGAGCAATAAAGAATGTGCTTGAGACGACAACAAAGGAAAAAATCAAAAGCCTCAGTAAAGAAATAGAAAGTCTTAGCAAAATAATAGAAGACATAAAGAAGAACCAAATGGAAATTTTGGAAGTGGAAAATATAATAACTGAAATTTAGAAGTTCAATGGATAGAATTAATAATGGTATAGAGAAGACAGAGGAAAGAATCAGTGAACTGGAAGATAGGGAGGTAGAAATCACTCAATCTGAACAACAGAAAGAAACTTTAAAAAAAAAAAACCAAAACAAAAAACAAAACAAAACAAAAATAGAGTCTCAGCAACCACAGAACTATTAAAAAAGATCTAACTCTTCTGTCATTGGAGATCCAGAAGAGAGGAGAAACAGGAAAGAACTGAAAAAAAATATACTAAAATCTTTTTGAGGCAAGGGCAAATATTTGGGAGCAAGGGAACTTTTGGGGATGATGGAAGTGTTTATTGTCTTCATTGTGGTGTTGGTTACATGAGTCTATACATTTGTCCAAACTCATTAAACTGTACCTTTAAAATGGGTGCATTTTATTGAATGTAAATTATACCTTTATAAAATTGGTTAAAAATTAAATTAAGAATGTAAAAAAAAAAAAACACTCAAATAAATAATAGCTGAAAAATTCCCAAATTTGGTAAGAACCCCAAACAAGACAAACCCAAAGAAATACATGCTGAGTCATATAATTCAAATTCTGAAAAGACAAAGACCTCTTTATAGAAGCTAGAGAAAATCAATACCTATGGGGGTAAAACAATCCAAATGACTGCAGATTTCTCACCAGAAACCATGGGGGCCAGAAGGAAGTAGCACAATATTTTTCAGGTGCTGACAAAAAAAGGAAGAAAGAATGAAAGAAATTCAACTAGAAATCCTATGTCCAGAGAAAATATTCTTCAGGAATGAAAGGGAAATCAAGACATTTTCAGATGAAGGAAAACTAAGACAATTCGTTTTGAGTAGACATACAAAGAATGGCTGAAGAAAGTTCCCTAAAAAAGAAAGATACTGATAAAAGAAGAAACCTTGGAACATCAGGAAGGGAGAAAGAACACAGGAAACAAAATTACAGACAAACACAACAGGTTTTTCTTCTCATCTGGGATTTTCTAAATTATGTTTTATGATGGAAGCAAAAATTATGACTGTGCTATAGATGTGATTCTAAATGCATGTAGAAGAAGTACTTAAGGCAATTATATTATAAATAAGGAAGATAAAAGGACATAAAGAGAGGTAAGTTTTCTATATTTCACTTAAACTGTGAAAATGATGCCAATAACGTTTGATGTTATGTATATATAATAGGAATATAAAATGATACAGTTACTCTGGAAAATACTTTGGAAATTCCTTTAAAAATGTAATATGCAACTACTATGCAAGGCAGTAATTGTCCCCCTAGGTATTTATCTCAGAGAAATGAAGACTTACGTTCACACAGAAACCTTTCCACAAATGTTTATAATAGCTATATTTGTAATAGTCAAAAAAGAAAACCCAGATGTCTTTAATGGGTGAATGGTTAAATAAACTGTGATCCATCCGTGCCCAGACTCTTATTCAGCAATAAAAAGAAGTGAACTATCGATGCAACAACCTGGATGAATCTTCTGAGAATTATGCTGAGTGGGAAAAAAAATCGCAAAAGGTTACACACTGTATGATTCCATTTATATTACATTCTTGAAATTACAAATTATAGAAATGGAGGACAGATTAGTGGTTGCCAGGGGTTAAGGAGGGGGTGAAGGCTGAAAGGAAGTGAATGTGGCAATAAAAGGGCAACGTGAGGGATCCTTGTGGGGATAGAAATGGTCTGTATCACTATCAAGGTTCTGGTTGTGATATTATTGGACTATAGTTTTGCAAGACGTTACCATTGGTGAAAACTGAATAAAAGGTACAAGGGATCTCTCTTTAGTGTTTCTTACAAGGACATGTGAAACTACAATTATCTCCAAATAAAAAGTGGAAAAAATGCAGATTGCAGAGTTTTTGATTCAGTAAGTATAGGGTAATGCCTGATAACCTGCATTTCTGAAAATTTCCCAGGTGATGCCAGTACTGCTGGTTAGGACCACACTTTGAGAATTACTATCCTAGACAAAGAGGGAATTTTGTTACCAGGGAAAAGCCCACAGGAGGCATCCAACCCAGAAACTCTTTCCTCCTGTCCCAAACAAAAATGTCAACATATATAACCCCTTCGAGGGTGCTAAGTCCAGAAGCAAGAGAAAAAAAGACAGACTGGAGAGAAACCAGTCTTAAGGCTAGATGTGTTCTAACTTCAAGACCAGTGTGGAAGTACCAGTGTGGTACCATATCAGTCAGCAAGACCGGACCCTGTCACCAGAAATATCTGTGACTCTGTGGTCATGGCAGTGCTCTAACACTGTGGACCTTAATCCTGGCTTGGAACCAGAAACATTTGTGGTAAAAATGCAGCTTTCTGGACCCCACCACAGAACAAAATGGAACGAGAAACCCTTCTTGGAGGGCCCACAATTCTATATTTCTCATCACGCTCCCCAGGTGAGGTATGCACAGTAAAGCTGGAGAAACGCTGGGCTGTAGACTTGTGATGCAGACCAAGAATAACCCAGGAAGGAGTACAGAGCAAGCTGCCAGCTGGACAAGTGTGGAGCACCAGGGGCTTCTGGTGAGAGGCAGGACCTTCCTTGCCTTCCAGATGGAAGGGCTTCTCCTTCAGCAGTTTTTGTTTTGTTTTGTTTTGTTTTTTGCGGTACGCGGTCCTCTCACTGTTGTGGCCTCTCCCGTTGCAGAGCACAGGCTCCGGACGCGCAGGCTCAGCAGCCATGGCTCACCGGCCCGGCCGCTCTGCGGCATGTGGGATCTTCCCGGACCAGGGCACGAACCCGTGTCCCCTGCATCGGCAGGCAGACTCTCAACCACTGCGCCACCAGGGAAGCCCTCCTTCAGCAGTTTTATTACTTGCCTTTTGTGGAGCACCTGCTGTGTATGAGGCATGACACTGAGAACACTGTAGACTTCCTCTAAGTGTATCCTCACAATAGTCCTGCAAAACAGCTATTATTATCCTCATTTTATATATGAGGAACCGAGGTCTAGAGAAGTTAACGGCTCAATGTCATATACCTCATTAGTAATCGAACAGCGTTTCCAAGCTGGGTCTTTCATTTAGCTAAACTCAACTTCAAAACTCACTTTGAATCACTGCACCACTTGGATTCTCCACTACAGTGTATAAGAATGGAATGGTAGGAGCAAAGGGCTGAGGAAAGGTGAATCAATGACAGCAGAAATATAGCAAAAGCAACAGCTAAAGTGGTATGGGGGAGCAGATAAGAGTGTCATGGGGAGGGGACATGGCCAGAGGGGGAGGGGACATGGCCAGAGAGCGAGGACTGGTTGCAAGCGGGAGGTAAAGTAGACAAGGCAAGAGAGTGGGGCTGAGGTGGGCAGACAGAGGGTGCCTTGTGTGGATTAACACTTACCACTAATATTATGAAACTGGTTTATTTTAAATTCAAATGGAAATGTCTATTTACAAAATAAAATAATGCTGTATAAAAATATATTTAGAAAGCCATATATGCTTTAAACTTAGCATAGTTTCTAGGGCATAAAAATTACCAGAATAATGTACGACCACATTGCTTCAAAGGGGAAAATGTCTTCAGCTTTGCTCATTTCCAGTTGAAACAGTTGTTTTCCTAGAACATATGTCCTATAAATAATCTAACACCCAATATAAAATCTGGCAGCAAATATAGTCCATTAAACTTCCACCATTGTGCTTTCTTTAACTGTCATATGTTTTAATGTGATTTTATTAACTGTGATAATTGCTCCTTTACTGCTAATGATAATATGATACTGTTAAAAATCAGCTTCAAGGTAATTGTTTTTATGCGTTCCACCTCCCTCAATCCTTGCACTCAAACTGTGTGCATGATTCTTGAGTTAAACTAGCCTTGTGTTTTTTGTAATTGAATCAATTTGGTCTCCTCTCCCATTGGTAAGTCCAGGACTATGCTATTCTATTCCTACAGATTTCCACGATTTTACTTAACCCCAGGAAGATATACCCTTCCCCACAATTGTACTGATTAGATGTAGTACCGGATTGCAGTGTCTACTGTATTATCTGCTTATAATAATTGATACCTAGTAAAAGTGTAGTAGTAGCAGGAGTTGTTGTAACCGATAGTGAACAATGGTAGTAATATCCAATAAAGGAACGAGCACTTGATAACCATTGGTTTGGTTAAAACAAGCTATCTTACTTGCAGGGGTTCCTCTTGTGTTGTTCAGAGGGGAAAATGCTAATATATAGCCCATCCAAAGAGAAGTTTCAGGTTATCATTGCTTACCTACCAGCCCTTAGGCCTCCCAGCTTACCTTCCTTGCTCTGAATCCATGTTTACCAAACAACCTCTTGGTAATGGTTCATCTTCCTATGTGGGTTTGCCATCCAGGGAAAGCACGCACTGACCACCTGGCAGGAGCATTTCAGGCTTTTCATCTTTTATTTTCAATGTAATTCTAGTTTACAAAAAAAAAAAAAAAGAGAGAGAGAAAGAAAGAAAATGAAACATATTGCTTTATGCAAATTCTAATTTAGGACTTTTTCCCTATTTCCTTTTTTATTCATTGGATTCTCCATTGAGTAGGGAAATGTTTTCGGACAACAAAGGGAACAGTCAACTACATGAAAAGGCAATCTATAGAATGGGAGAAAATATTTGCAAACCCTGTATGTGATAAGGTTAATTTCCAAAATATATATGTAACTCATACAACTCAATAGCAAAAAACAAAAATTAAAACCAACGACAACAAATAAGTAGATTTTTAAAATGGGCAAAGGACTTAAATAGACATTTTTCCAAAGAAAACCTACCAGTGGCAAACAGGTACATGAAAATATGCTCAACGTCACTAATCATCAGGTAAATGCAAATCAAAACCATAAGATATTACCTCACATCTGTCAGGATAACTTTTTTTTTTTAAGTAACAAGCATTGGCAAGGATGTGTACAAAAGGAAGAAATGCACTGGCGGTGGGACTATAAAATGATGCTATAGAAAATAGTGTGGAGGTTTCTCAAAAAATTAAAAATAAAACTACTATATGATCCAGCAATCTCACGTCTTTTTTTTAATTTTTTTATGGTGTATCACGTTGACTGATTTGCATATATTGAAGAATCCTTGCATTCCTGGAATAAACCCCACTTAATCATGGTGTATGATACCTTTAATGTGCTGTTGGATTCTGTTTGCTAGTATTTTGTTGAGGATTTTTGCATCTATGTTCATCAGTGATATTGGCCTGTAGTTTTCTTTCTTTGTGACATCCTTGTCTGGTTTTGGTATCAAGGTGATGGTGGCCTCGTAGAATGAATTTGGGAGTGTTCCTCCCTCTGCTATATTTTGGAAGAGTGTGAGAAGGATAGGTGTTAGCTCTTCTCTAAATGTTTGATAGAATTCGCCTGTGAAGCCATCTGGTCCTGGCCTTTTGTTTGTTGGAAGATTTTTAATCACAGTTTCAATTTCAGTGCTTGTGATTGGTCTGTTCATATTTTCTATTTCTTCCTGATTCAGTCTTGGCAGGTTGTGTATTTCTAAGAATTTGTCCATTTCTTCCAGGTTGTCCATTTTATTGGCATAGAGTTGCTTGTAGCAATCTCTCATGATCTTTTGTACTTCTGCAGTGTCAGTTGTTACTTCTCCTTTTTCATTTGTAATTCTATTGATTTGAGTCTTCTCCCTGTTTTTTTTGATGAGTCTGGCTAATGGTTTATCAATTTTGTTTATCTTCTCAAAGAACCAGCTTTTAGTTTTATTGATCTTTGCTATAGTTTCCTTCATTTCTTTTTCATTTATTTCTGATCTGATCGTTATGATTTCTTTCCTTTTGCTAACTTTGGGGTTTTTTTGTTCTTCTTTCTCTAATTGCTTTAGGTGCAAGGTTAGGTTGTTTATTCGAGATGTTTCCTGTTTCTTAAGGTAGGATTGTATTGCTATAAACTTCTCTCTTAGAACTGCTTTTGCTGCATCCCATAGATTTTGGGTCGTCGTGTCTCCATTGTCATTTGTTTCTAGGTATTTTTTGATTTCCTCTTTGATTTCTTCAGTGATAACTTCATTATTAAGTAGTGTATTGTTTAGCCTCCATGTGTTTGTATTTTTTACCGATCTTTTCCTGTAATTGATATCTAGTCTCATAGCGTTGTGGTCGGAAAAGATACTTGATACCATTTCAATTTTCTTAAATTTACCAAGACTTGACTTGTGACCCAAGATATGATCTACCCTGGAGAATGTTCCATGAGCACTTGAGAAAAATGTGTATTCTGTTGTTTTTGGGTGGAATGTCCTATAAATATCAATTAAGTCCATCTTGTTTAATGTATCATTTAAAGCTTGTGTCTCTTTTTTATTTTCATTTTGCATGATCTGTCCATTGGTGAAAGTGGGGTGTTAAAGTCCCCTACTATGAATGTGTTACTGACGATTTCCCCTTTTATGGCTGTTAGTATTTGTCTTATGTATTGAGGTGCTCCTATGTTGGGTGCATAAATATTTACAATTGTTATATCTTCTTCTTGGATTGATCCCTTGATCATTATGTAGTGTCCTTCTTTGTCTCTTGTAATAGTCTTTATTTTAAAGTCTATTTTATCTGATATGAGAATTGCTACTCCAGCTTTCTTTTGGTTTCCATTTGCATGGAATATCTTTTTCCATCCCCTTACTTTCAGTCTGTATGTGTCTCTAGGTCTGAAGTGGGTCTCTTGTAGACAGCATATATATGGGTCTTGTTTTTGCATCCATTCAGCCAATCTGTGTCTTTTGGTGGGAGCATTTAGTCCATTTACATTTAAGGTAATTATCGATATGTATGTTCCCATTCCCATTTTCTTAATTGTTTTGGGTTCGTTATTGTAGGTCTTTTCCTTCTCTTGTGTTTCTTGCCTAGAGAAGTTCCTTTAGCATTTGTTGTAAAGCTGGTTTGGTGGTGCTGAACTCTCTCAAATTTTGCTTGTCTGTAAAGGTTTTAATTTCTCCATCAAATCTGAATGAGATCCTTGCTGGGTAGAGTAATCTTGGTTGCAGGTTTTTCTCCTTCATCACTTTAAATATGTCCTGCCAGTCCCTTCTGGCTTACAGAGTTTCTGCTGAAAGATCAGCTGTTAACCTTATGGGGATTCCCTTGTGTGTTATTTGTTGTTTTTCCCTTGCTGCTTTTAATATGCTTTCTTTGTATTTAATTTTTGAGTTTGATTAATATGTGTCTTGGCATATTTCTCCTTGGATTTACCCTTTATGGGACTCTCTGTGCTTCCTGGACTTGATTAACTATTTCCTTTCCCATATTAGGGAAGTTTTCAACTATAATCTCTTCAAATATTTTCTCAGTCCCTTTCTTTTTCTCTTCTTCTTCTGGAAACCCTATAATTCGAATGTTGGTGCTTTTAATGTTGTTCCAGAGGTCTCTGAGACTGTCCTCAGTTCTTTTCATTCTTTTTTCTTTATTCTGCTCTGCAGTAGTTATTTCCACTATTTTATCTTCCAGGTCACTTATCCGTTCTTCTGCCTCAGTTATTCTGCTATTGATCCCATCTAGAGTATTTTTCATTTCATTTATTGTGTTGTTCATCGTTGCTTGTTTCATCTTTAGTTCTTCTAGGTCCTTGTTAAATGTTTCTTGCATTTGTCTAGTCTATTTCCAAGATTTTGGATCATCTTTACTATCATTATTCTGAATTCTTTTTTCAGGTAGACTGCCTATTTCCTCTTCACTTGTTAGGTCTGGTGGGTTTTTATCTTGCTCCTTCATCTGCAGTGTGTTTTTCTGTCTTCTCATTTTGCTTATCTTACTGTGCTTGGGGTCTCCTTTTTGCAGGCTGCAGGTTCGTAGTTCCCGTTATTTTTGATTTCTGTCCCCAGTGGCTAAGGTTGGTTCAGTGAGTTGTGTAGGCTTCCTGGTGGAGGGGACTAGTGCCTGTGTTCTGGTGGATGAGGCTGGATCTTGTCTTTCTGGTGGGCAGGTCCACGTCTGGTGGTGTGTTTTGGGGTGTCTGTGGACTTATTATGATTTTAGACAGCCTCTCTGCTAAGGGTGGGGTTGTGTTCCTGTCTTGCTAGTTGTTTGGCATAGGATATCCAGCACTGTAGCTTGCTGGTCGTTGAGTGAAGCTGGGTGCTGGTGTTGAGATGGAGATCTCTGGGAGATTTTCGCTGTTTGATATTATGTGCAGCTGGGAGGCCTCTTGTGGACCAGTGTCCTGAAGTTGGCTCTCCCTCCTCAGAGGCACAGCACTGACTCCTGGCTGCTGCACCAAGAGCCTTTCATCCACACGGCTCAGAATAAAAGGGAGATAAAGTAGAAAGAAAGAATCAGTAGAAGTAGAAAGAAAGAAAGAAAGGAGGGAGGCAGGAAGGAAGGAAGGAGGGAAAGAAGGAAAAAAAGAAAGGAGATAAAGTAAAATAAAATAATATAAAATATAATAAAGTTATTAAAATAAAATAATAGTTATTAAGAGAAGAAAAGAAAAAAATTTAAAAACAACAACAACAGCAACAAAACGGACGCATAGAACCCTAGGACAAATGGTGGAAACAAAGCTATACAGACAAAACCTCACACAGAAGCATACACATACACACTCAGAAAAAGAGGAAAAGGGGAAAAAATCATAAATCTTGCTCTCATAGTCCACCTCCTTAATTTGGGATGATTCGTAGTCTTTTCATGTATTCCACAGATGCAGGGCACATCAAGTTGATTGTGGAGATTTAATCTGTTGCTCCTGAGGCTGCTGGGAGAGATTTCCCTTTCTCTTCTTTGTTCTCACAGCTCCCAGGTGCTCATCTTTGGATTTGGCCCCGCCTCTGCGTGTAGGTCGCCGGAGGGCGTGTGTTCTTCGCTCAAACAGGACGAGGTTAAAGGAGCCGCTGACTCGGGGGCTCTGGCTCACTCAGGCCGGGGAGAGGGAGGGGCGTGGAATGCGGGGCGGGCCTGCGGCGGCAGAGGGCGGCATGACGTTGCAGCAGCCTGAGGCGCGCCGTGCGTTCGCCCGGAGGAGTTGACCCTGGATCCCGTGACCCTGGCAGTGGCTGGCTGCACAGGCTTCCCTGAAGGGGGTTGTGGATAGTGACCTGTGCTCGCACACAGGCTTCTTGGTGGCGGCAGCAGCAGCCTTAGCGTCTCATGCCCGTCTCTGGGGTCCGCGCTTTTAGCCGCGGCTCGCGCCCGTCTCTGGAGCTCCTTTAAGCAGCGCTTTTAATCTCCTCTCCTCGCGCACCTGGAAACAGAGGTAAGAAAAAGTCTCTTGCCTCTTCGGCAGGTCCAGACTTTTCCCCGGACTCCCTCCCGGCTAGCCGTGGCGCACTAACCCCTTGCAGGCTGTGTTCATGCCGCCAACCCCAGGCCTCTCCCGGAGCTCCGACCGAAGCCCGAGCCTCAGCTCGCAGCCCCGCCTGCCCCGGCGGGTGAGCAGACAAGCCTCTCGGGCTGGTGAGTGCCGGTCGGCCCTGATCCTCTGTGCGGGAATCTCCCCGCTTTGCCCTCCGCAGCCCTGTGGCTGCGCTCTCCTCCGCGGCTCCAAAGCTCGCCCCCTCCGCCACCTGCAGTCTCAACCGGCGAAGGGCCTTCCTAGTGTGAGGAAAGCTTTCCTCCTTCACGGCTCCCTCCCACTGGTGCAGGTCCCGTCCCTATTCTTTTGTCTCTGTTGTTTCTTTTTTCTTTTGCCCTACCCAGGTACGTGTGTGTGGGGGGGGTTTCTTGCCTTTTGGGAGGTCTGAGGTCTTCTGCCAGCGTTCAGTAGGTGTTCTGTAGCAGTTGTTCCACGTGTAGATGTATTTCTGGTGTATCTGTGGGGAGGAGGGTGATCTCCGTGTGTTACTCTTCCGCCATCTTCCCGGAAGCCTTCGAGCAATCTCACTTCTATGTGTATTTCAGAAGAAAATGAAATCAGTATCTTGAAAAGATATCTGCACCTCGATGCATTATTCACAACAGCTAAGATATGGAAACAGCCTACATTTCTATCAATGGATGAATAAGATATGGTGTGTGTGTGTGTGTGTGTGTACAGATATATTATCCAGCCTTACAAGAAGGAAATCCTGTCATCTGTGACAACATGGATGAACCTGGAGAACTTTATGCTAAGTGAAACAAGCCAGTCACAGACGGGCAAATACTACATGATACTACTTACATGAAGAATCTAAAATAGTCAGACTCATAAGAGCAGAGAATAGAATGGTGGTTATCAGGGGCTTCGGGGCAGGGAAAACGGGAAGTTGTGGCTCACTGGGTATGAAGTCTCAGTTACGAAAGATGAATACATTTTAGAGATCTGTTGTACAACATAAATGTCTACAATTGACAATACTGTACTGTACACAAAAATTTGTTAAGAGGCTAGATCTCGTGTTAAGTGTTCTTACCACAATTTTTTTTTTTTAAAAAAGGTGAGCATTGAAGATGTTTCTCCGAGAAGAAAATATCAAAATGTTATATATCTGTTTTGAGTTTTTCTTACAAAAGAAGCTTTTTGAAAAATAAAATAGTAGATAAGAAGTGCTCAGAATTCCATCCTGGAGTTACTAACTATAAATAATGACCTCTGACAGTCTGCATTCCCTCTCTGGTTTCAGTTCCCATCTATAAGTGAAGGTGTTGGTCCGAGACACTGTGCCAAACAAAATATGTGTCAATGAGGGTTGCATAGGACTTGGAACCTATATTTATTTTATCTTTCAGATCAATACTACTCTGTGCCAGATATAAAAATATTTCTAAATTGTCTCTCATCACCCAAAATACAAAATAGTTATAGGGATTTTCAAACTGAACTGTGGTTTAGGTCGGTGTTGGTAATTACAGCTACATTATCGTAGATGTTGAAATTTTTTGAGGCATGGTTAACCAGCTTCTGCTGCCATATTGACCCAGTTTCCCAAACATTTTATTCTCAGCCAATATAGACATGGTAATTAAACTTCCAGAGGGAGATTCTTTTTGGCCACAATGTATTTTTCTTTTGTTAAATAATTTGTGATTTCTTTAGTCCTGCTTAAAACTGGGCTTATGCATTTTAGCTTATGCATCTGGAAAAGTAGAGGAGGAAAACAGAACTACTTGGTCTTTCTTCGAGATTGTCACTCAGTTCTCAGTTGTCTATGAAATCAGTCCATTGTTACTAAGGTCTTAGAAATCTACAGAAATACCCGGAAGGCCTTTCAGGTTTACTGGGGTGTGTTTAGATTAATTCTGAGGCAGCTCAAACATTTCTTCCATGTGGTAGACTGTAAAATTTAATTCATCCTCAGTGTCTGTCCTGCCAGTTCTTTACAATAAGATTGGATGAAGTCATTGTGAATTGGAAATTTGACTATTCAACCAAAGTAAGTTTTGGGAGACATGATGTTTCTGGTAAAAATATGCAACTACTTACTACTTGGATTACCATATAACCTTGTTATTTGGGAATTGGTCTCTGAGATAAATACCAAAATAAACAGATAATGCCTCCGGGGTGAACCTAATAAGAGATTTTTAACTCCTGCGTCTTGCAAATGTACTTTCTTATTGGCATCTTACTCCTAGACCTGTGGAAGAGTACCTCTGGAATGATTTTTTAATTAGACTGCAAAAGAAAAACCAGAATAAAGAAGAAAAAGACATAAAGATAGTGCTGGCATTCTTGAGCCAGTTCGTTAGAGCATATCCGTTTGGGTCTTATGAGTCACTTATATGGTGAGATGGCTTTAGGCATTGAGAATATGGAACAAACTGTAAATACCACTGTTATCACAAGTGTTCATTTATTGAGCACTTCTACCCTATACAGAACAAAGTGTCATACATGCACTATTTCCCAGCTAATCCATGGGATAGATATTGTCATGACTGTTTACAGATGAGGAAATTGAGATTCCAAGAATTGTAATGAATTGCTCAAAGTCACACACATCTACCTTGTACAAGGTAGATCTGGGACTTGAACCCAGGTTGTGTGACTGGGTAGACAGTCCTCTAAAAAAAACAGATGTCACAAATTCCACTAATAAAGTATTTTATCCTGCACTGACCTTAATTTAAAGATCACCTAATCAAACTACTCATTCCTCATTAAGGCGGCTGAAACCATTAGATAATTCCTGCTATATTTGCAGTTAGGCACCCCCCCACCAAAAAATGTAACACTTGGAATTTAAAGTCTGAGACTGACAGTTTTAAGCAGGATCACGCATACAAAGAAGGAGGACTCGACTGAGCTAAAAGACACAGTGAACTTTGATCTGAGCAATTTCACTCAGAAAAGACGTTTTTGGAAGAAAAGTCTATTAGAAAATAAGATAGAAGTTCTTGGAGTAAACTTGCTACTTTGCCTTTAAAACAGAGTAAAAAAGGGTGGGAACTGTTTTGAAGCTCTTCTGATAAAAATAAAAATCATTTCCTCAATAAGGAATTGGAAAACGTTAACTTAAAAAACGACGTTCAAGCTACTGCAACTGCCGACTCTGAAAGAAACATTAACAGTCCAAGAAGAAAGAAAGAAAAGAGGAACGAACAAATGAAGAGGGGGAATAAGGAAAGGGAAGACGAGGAAAAGGAGATGAAGGAGATGGGCAGGGTCAGGAAGTAAGGACGAAAAGAGAAAAGAAAAAAGGTAGAATAAAAAAGACATTTAAAAGGCAAGAGCTGCTCATTTACCTTTATTCTTTTCTTTCCTTTAATCTTTTTCCATTGGATACTTACTAAGGTATTTTATGGAGCATATTATTATTTTTGATATGGTCAGAATGTAAAATATGTCAGGTCAGAGATTTATTTTTTTACTTTGTTCACTGTTTCCTCCCCAGCATCTAGAACAACAGAAGGCATAGATGACATCCATAATGTTTGTTGAATGAATGTTCAAGCTATGCTTTCCTCTAAGGAGAGCTAGTCAGTTAGGTAATTAATCTATTCCTTATATTGAATAACTTAGCAATAGAGAGAATAACTGTCTTCTGACAGAATGAACTTTTCTGAACAAATGCATTTCAATTTAGCATGTAACGTGTCAACTTTGGAGCTATTTCAGACACACAGCAAATTATCAAAATTGTCGGTTGGGTCTGTGTACTGACTAGTTCCTACTTCCTCTCAGAAACCCTCTATTCATTACTTCTGCCAACAGGAAAATTTTTCTTGATGTCGAACTTAAATAGAATTGGGTAGGGGGTTTGATAATTTTGAATGTGAAATACTTCTAGTAATGGGTCTAAGGAGAGAGTAAATATGGGCTGTGGTAGCTTCTGACCTTTCCTACTTTGTCCTGGAAAATATCAGATTGTCCTGTAGGCACTTATGTGAGTGCAGCTACTACCATCCCAATATATATATATGATCAACAATAGCAACAAAACAAACAGTGGTCATTTTATTTAGCACTTATTAGATGCCAGGGACTTTTCTGAGCATTTTCCACGTAGGAACTCCTTTAAATCTCAGAACAGCCCTGCAAGATAAACACAACTTGATTTCTTTTGAAGTCTCTTGTTTCCTTTTCTCCATTTCTCACCACTGAAGCCACAAGGATCTATTTTCTGAGGTTGACAGATTCCTATTTGTTGCCTGTTTCTATAAATAAAGTTATTGGAAAAGAGCCACACCCATTCATCTCTGTACTGTCTATGGCTGCTTTTGCATTATAAAAGTAGCTGTGATAGAGAACAGACAGCCCACAGAGCCAAAAGTGTCTACTACCTGGCAATTGACAAAAGGCAGCCGACCCACGACCTGCGCAGTCTGCAGAGGAATTCGGCACCTCTTGCTTCTTCCTTTTCAGCTGTCTGAAAGTTCTGCTCCATTTTTGTTGCTCCAGTCCCCCATTGTCCTGACATTTTGTCCTGGA
Source organism: Orcinus orca (assembly GCF_937001465.1). NCBI lineage: Eukaryota > Metazoa > Chordata > Mammalia > Artiodactyla > Delphinidae > Orcinus > Orcinus orca. Next base: position 46,531,111 of record NC_064569.1, on the reverse strand, counting down.
GAGTTAGCTGGAGAGGCAGGGTGCAGACTTCAGACCCAGACTGCTGAGGCTTAGATTCCATCTGCTCTGTAAACTTGGCAAACCTGCTGAACTCCTCTGTGCTGAGGTTGTCCCTGGGGCAACTGCTCCCATGTCTGCTCTACTGTGGTTGTTTTGGCCACTCTCTGCCTTCATCTCTGTTGTACTAAAACAAGAATCTCAGGGACTAGCGGTCCCTGTGTTTGCTGCCAGGATGGATTCCCAGTCAGGCTGACCCTGCTGTCCTTCCACACAACAGCAGAAACTCTGGCCTCCCATGAAGCTTTCCATCTCCAGCCCTTTTTTAGGGGAAGCGTCTCCTAGGAGCTAAAGTCGCTTGTGTTCGTTAATGACCTAGACACCACTTCACAAAGTATGGAGGCTTTGGGGAGTCTTTCGGCTGAGAGATTAATTTGCTAGAAGCATTGACTTTTTAGAGTATTGAGCCTGCTACAATAATAATGGCATGTCTCTCTATTTTTTATGGTTTTCTTTGCTGTTCTTCAGTAAAGTTTTCTTTATAATGAAAATAAATAAATAAATAAAGAGTCGCTTGTGGATACTGTAGCCAAGCTGGATGGGGAAGGAAATCCGACTTTCTTCTCCCCAAGCAGTTTCCGGGAGTCCCACAGTGCCCTCACTGCTAGCTTCCCTCTACCAGGCTGCCTACTGCTGGCGAGGGATCTGCTACTTAATTGCCCACATACCACATCCACAATCAAATCTCTGGATGAGGATACTAAGGACTTTCGTTTGTGTCCCTTGCAAAACATTACATAATGGAACAAACTCCAAACTGAGAGTAGAATTGCCTAGATTTTAGTCCTGGTTCTACCCCAAATGACTTCATGACCTTAAGCTATCCCTTTAACTTCTCCCTATTTTCCTTTTCTCACCTCTAAAATCAGGCACACTAGATAATCTATAAAGCCCCTATAGCTGTAGGATTTTTATGATGCTATATAACCCCGAACTGACTATAAGGGACACTTAAAACTTGCCCAAATGGAGTCTATTCAAGCAGAATTCAGCCTGTGATCCTCAACTCTCTGGGCTACTGAAACAATGACGTTTGTCTTAGAAAAAGGGGTTAATGGGTCATCCTTTCTGAGGCTCCTTCATATCAAACAGGTTCAAAAATTGTAGAGAAGAAAATTAAAAGTGCTTGCATAGTCCTTTTAGATCTAGGCCAACTGTTTCTTGCAAAGGAAAAGAAATGACTTACTTTTCTTAGCAATGATTTCTACACCTCAAGCTATATTTTAACATAAGCCTCTTGGCTTCTGGCAGAGGAAATATATATGACAGTATATTGGAGGAGTTTAAATGTCAGATTTATTCAATGTTTTCAAAGCAATAGCTTCAATAAAAGGGGAAAAAAAAAGACATCCAAGGACTAAATTTGAGAACAAAGATTAAAGGCTGTTCGTTTGTGTGAAGAAGGAGGGAAAAATGACATGATGAGTTGGGAACTGAAAATAATATGAAAGTGTGGATGTTTTAATTTCAATAGCATAAAATAAAAATTTCAAACTATGCTTGATACATTATGAGAGGTCTTTATTTTTAATCCTATTTCAAGAGAACAGGATTAAAATTATTAAATTTTAGTCTGTGAGAGATATTCCTCAAATTCCATTCCTAAGTAAAGAATGACTATACTAAGCACAGGTATTTGGCCCTAAATATTGTAGAGAAGTCTTTGAGGACATGTTCGTGGGCCCCTTTGATCAGTGACATATTGAAGATTATATTTCTCAGATGCTGTTTCAAGAGTTTTACCACTTCTGTTCAAACCCATTTAAAATGAAGAAAGGAGAAATCAGATTCAAAAACGAGTCTTTTGTTTTCGTAATTTATGGAGTCCAGTATATGGTTTCTTTCTTTTCTTTATATATATATATATATACACACAGAGAATTTGTGTGTGTGGTTTTTTTTTTTAACATCTTTATTGGGGTATAATTGCTTTACAATGGTGTGTTAGTTTCTGCTTTATAACAAAGTGAATCAGTTATACATATATATATGTTCCCATATCTCTTCCCTCTTGCGTCTCCCTCCCTCCCATCCTCCCTATCCCACTCCTCCAGGCGGTCACAAAGCACCAAGCTGATCTCCCTGTGCTATGCGGCTGCTTCCCACTAGCTATCTACCTTACGTTTGGTAGTGTATATATGTCCATGCCTCTCTCTCGCTTTGTCACAGCTCACCCTTCCCCCTCCCCATATCCTCAAGTCCATTCTCTAGTAGGTCTGTGTCTTTATTCCTGTCTTACCCCTAGGTTCTTCATGACATTTTTTTCCCTTAAATTTCATATATATGTGTTAGCATACGGTATTTGTCTTTCTCTTTCTGACTTACTTCACTCTGTATGACAGACTCTAGGTCTATCCACCTCATTACAAATAGCTCAATTTCGTTTCTTTTTATGGCTGAGTAATATTCCATTGTATATATGTGCCACATCTTCTTTATCCATTCATCTGATGATGGGCACTAGGTTGTTTCCATCTACGGGCTATTGTAAATAGAGCTGCAATGAACATTTTGGTACATGACTCTTTTTGAATTATGGTTTTCTCAGGGTATATGCCCAGTAGTGGGATTGCTGGGTCATATGGTGGTTCTATATGTAGTTTTTTAAGAAACCTCCATACTGTTCTCCATAGTGGCTGTACCAATTCACAGTTCCACCAGCAGTGCAAGAGTGTGCCCTTTTCTCCACACCCTCTCCAGCATTTATTATTTCTAGATTTTGTGATGATGGCCATTCTGACTGGTGTGAGATGATATCTCATTGTAGTTTTGCTTTGCATTTCTCTAATGATTAGTGATGTTGAGCATTCTTTCATGTGTCTGTTGGCAGTCTGTATATCTTCTTTGGAGAAATGTCTATTTAGGTCTTCTGCCCGTTTTTGGATTGAGTTGTTTGTTTTTTTGTTATTAAGCTGCATGAGCTGCTTATAAATTTTGGAGATTAATCCTTTGTCAGTTGCTTCATTTGCAAATATTTTCTCCCATTCTGAGGGTTGTCTTTTGGTCTTGTTTATGGTTTCCTTTGCTGTGCAAAAGCTTTGAAGTTTCATTAGGTCCCATTTGTTTATTTTTGTTTTTATTTCCATTTCTCTAGGAGGTGGGTCAAAAAGGACCTTGCTGTGATTTATGTCAGAGAGTGTTCTGCCTATGTTTTCGTTGAAGAGTTTGATAGTTTCTGGCCTTACATTTAGGTCTTTAATCCATTTTGAGCTTATTTTTGTGTATGGTGTTAGGGAGTGATCTAATCTCATAGTTTTACATGTACCTGTCCAGTTTTCCCAGCACCACTTATTGAAGAGGCTGTCCTTTCTCCACTGTACATTCCTGCCTCCTTTATCAAAGATGAGGTGACCGTATGTGCGTGGGTTTATCTCTGGGCTTTTTATCCTGTTCCATTGATCTGTCTTTCTGTTTTTGTGCCAGTGCCATACCGTCTTGATTACTGTAGCTTTTTAGTATAGTCTGAAGTCAGGGAGCCTGATTCCTCCAGCCTCATTTTTCGTTCTCAAGATTGCTTTGGCTATTTGGGGTCTTTTGTGTTTCCATACAAATTGTGAAATTTTTTGTTCTAGTTCTGTGAAGAATGCCAGTGGTAGTTTGATAGGGATTGCATTGAATCTGTAGATTGCTTTGGGTAGTAGAGTCATTTTTACAATGTTGATTCTTCCAATCCAAGAACATGGTATATCTCTCCATTTGTATCATCTTTAATTTCTTTCATCAGTGTCTTATAATTTTCTGCATACGGGTCTTTTGTCTCCTTAGGTAGGTTTATTCCTAGATATTTTATTCTTTTTGTTGCAATGGTAAATGGGAGTGTTTTCTTGATTTCACTTTCAGATTTTTCATCCTTAGTGTATAGGAATGCCAGAGATTTCTGTGCATTAATTTTGTATCCTGCTACTTAACCAAATTCATTGATTAGCTCTAGTAGTTTTCTGGTAGCATCTTTAGGATTATCTGTGTATAGTATCATGTCATCTGGAAACAGTGACAGCTTTACTTCTTCTTTTCCAATTTGGATTCCTTTTATTTCCTTTTCTTCTCTGATTGCTGTGGCTAAAACTTCCAAAACTATGTTGAATAAGAGCGGTGAGAGTGGGCAACCTTGTCTTGTTCCTGATCTTAGTGGAAATGCTTTCAGTTTTTCACCATTGAGGACGATGTTGGTTGTGGGCTTGTCATATATGGCCTTTATTATGTTGAGGAACTTTCCCTCTATGCCTACTTTCTGGAGGACTTTTATCATAAATGGGTGTTGAATTTTGTCAAAAGCTTTCTCTGCATCTATTGAGATGATCATATGGTTTTTCTCCTTCAATTTGTTAATGTGGTTTATCACATTGATTGATTTGCATATATTGAAGAATCCTTGCATTCCTGGAATAAACCCCACTTGATCATGGTGTATGAACCTTTTAATGTGCTGTTGGATTCTGTTTGCTAGTATTTTGTTGAGGATTTTTGCATCTATGTTCATTAGTGATATTGGCCTGTAGTTTTCTTTCTTTGTGACATCCTTGTCTGGTTTTGGTATCAAGGTGATGGTGGCCTCGTAGAATGAATTTGGGAGTGTTCCTCCCTCTGCTATATTTTGGAAGAGTTTGAGAAAAATAGGTGTTAGCTCTTCTCTAAATGTTTGATAGAATTCGCCTGTGAAGCCATCTGGTCCTGGCCTTTTGTTTGTTGGAAGATTTTTAATCACAGTTTCAATTTCAGTGCTTGTGATTGGTCTGTTCATATTTTCTATTTCTTCCTGATTCAGTCTTGGCAGGTTGTGCATTTCTAAGAGTTTGTCCATTTCTTCCAGGTTGACCATTTTATTGGCATAGAGTTGCTTGTAGTAATCTTTCATGATCTTTTGTATTTCTGCAGTGTCAGTTGTTACTTCTCCTTTTTCATTTGTAATTCTATTGATTTCAGTCTTCTTTTTTTTCTTGATGAGTCTGGCTAATGGTTTATCAATATTGTTTATCTTCTCAGAGAACCAGCTTTTAGTTTTATTGATCTTTGCTATAGTTTCCTTCATTTCTTTTTCATTTATTTCTGATCTGATCTTTATGATTTCTTTCCTTTTGCTAACTTTGGGGTTTTTTTGTTCTTCTTTCTCTAATTGCTTTAGGTGCAAGGTTAGGTTGTTTATTCGAGATGTTTCCTGTTTCTTAAGGTGGGCTTGTATTGCTATAAACTTCCCTCTTAGAACTGCTTTTGTTGTATCCTGTAGGTTTTGGGTTGTCGTGTCTCCATTGTCATTTGTTTCTAAGTATTTTTTTATTTTCTCTTTGATTTCTTCAGTGATAACTTCATTATTAAGTAGTGTATTGTTTAGCCTCCATGTGTTTGTATTTTTTACCGATATTTTCCTGTAATTGATATCTAGTCTCATAGCGTTATGTTTGGAAAAGATACTTGATACCGTTTCAGTTTTCTTAAATTTACCAAGACTTGACTTGTGACCCAAGATATGATCTACCCTGGAGAATGTTCCATGAGCACTTGAGAAGAATGTGTATTCTGTTGTTTTTGGATGGAGTGTCTTATAAATATCAATTAAGTCCATCTTGTTTAATGTATCAGTTAAAGCTTGTGTTTCCTTATTTATTTTCATTTTGGATGATCTGTCCATTGGTGAAAGTGGGGTATTAAAGTCCCCTACTATGAAAGTGTTACTGACGATTTCCTCTTTTATGGCTGTTAGTATTTGCCTTATGTATTGAGGTGCTCCTATGTTGGGTGCATAAATATTTACAATTGTTATATCTTCTTCTTGGATTGATCCCTTGATCATTATGTAGTGTCCTTCTTTGTCTCTTGTAATAGTCTTTATTTTAAAGTTTATTTTATCTGATATGAGAATTGCTACTCCAGCTTTCTTTTGGTTTCCATTTGCATGGAATATCTTTTTCCATCCCCTTACTTTCAGTCTGTATGTGTCTCTAGGTCTGAAGTGGGTCTCTTGTAGACAGCATATATATGGGTCTTGTTTTTGTGTCCACTCAGCCAATCTGTGTCTTTTGGTGGGAGCATTTAGTCCATTTACATTTAAGGTAATTATCGATATGTATGTTCCTATTCCCATTTTCTTAATTGTTTTGGGTTCGTTATTGTAGGTCTTCTCCTTCTCTTGTGTTTCTTGCCTAGAGAAGCTCCTTTAGCATTTGTTGTAAAGCTGGTTTGATGGTGCTGAACTCTCTCAACTTTTATTTGTCTGTAAAGGTTTTAATTTATCCATCAAATCTGAATGAGATCCTTGCTGGGTAGAGTAATCTTGGTTGCAGGTTTTTCTCCTTCATCACTTTAAATATGTCCTGCCAGTCCCTTCTGGCTTACAGAGTTTTTGCTGAAAGATCAGCTGTTAACCTTATGGGGATTCCCTTGTGTGTTATTTGTTGTTTTTCCCTTGCTGCTTTTAATATGCTTTCTTTGTATTTAATTTTTGACAGTTTGATTAATATGTGTCTTGGTGTATTTCTCCTTGGATTTACCCTGTATGGGAGTCTCTGTGCTTCCTGGACTTGATTAACTATTTCCTTTCCCATATTAGGGAAGTTTTCAACTATAATGTCTTCAAATATTTTCTCAGTCCCTTTCTTTTGCTCTTCTTCTTCTGGAACCCCTATAATTCGAATGTTGGTGTGTTTAATGTTGTTCCAGAGGTCTCTGAGACTGTCCTCAGTTCTTTTCATTCTTTTTTCTTTATTTTGCTCTGCAGTAGTTATTTCCACTATTTTGTCTTCCAGGTCACTTATCCGTTCTTCTGTCTCAATTATTCTGCTATTGATCCCATCTAGAGTATTTTTCATTTCATTTATTGTGTTGTTCATCATTGTTTTTTGCATCTTTAGTTCTTCTAGGTCCTTGTTAAATGTTTCTTGCATTTTGTCTATTCTATTTCCAAGATTTTGGATCATCTTTACTATCATTATTCTGAATTCTTTTTCAGGTAGACTGCCTATTTCCTCTTCATTTGTTAGGTCTGGTGGGTTTTTATCTTGCTCCTTCATCTGTTGTGTGTTTTTCTGTCTTCTCATTTTGCTTATCTTACTGTGTTTGGGGTCTCCTTTTTGCAGGCTGCAGGTTCGTAGTTCCCGTTGTTTTTGGTGTCTGTCCCCAGTGGCTAAGGTTGGTTCAGTGGGTTGTGTAGGTTTCATGGCAGAGGGGACTAGTGCTTGTGTTCTGGTGGATGAGGTGGGTCTTTTCTCTCTGGTGGGCAGGTCCACGTCTGGTGGTGTGTTTTGGGGTGTCTGTGGACTTATTATGATTTTAGCCAGCCTCTCTGCTAATGGGTGGGTTGTGTTCCTGTTTTGCTAGTTTTTTGGCATAGGGTGTCCAGCAATGTAGCTTGCTGGTCGTTGAGTGAAGTTGGGTGCTGGCGTTGAGATGGAGATCTCTGGGAGATTTTCGCCGTTTGATATTATGTGGAGCTGAGAGGTCTCGTGTGGACCAGTGTCCTGAAGTTGGCTCTCCCACCTCAGAGGCACAGCGCTGACTCGCGGCTGTAGCACCAAGAGCCTTTCATCCACACGGCTCAGAATAAAAGGGAGGAAAAGTAGAAAGAAAGAATTAGTAGAAGTAGGAAGAAAGAAAGAAAAAGAAAGAAAGGAAGGAAGGAAGGAAGAAAGAAAGAAAAGAAGGAAAGAAAGAACGAAAGGAAGGTGGGAGGGAGGGAGGGACGGTGGGAGGAAGGAAGGAAGGAGGGAGGGAAGGAAGGAAAAAAGAAAGAAAGAAAGAAGATAAAGTAAAATAAAATAGAGTAAAATTTAATAAACTTATTAAATTAAAAATAATTATTAAGAAAAAATTTTTTTAAAAAAAACGGACAGATAGGACCTTAGGACAAATGGTGGAAGCAAAGCTATACAGACAAAATCTCACACAGGCCCATACACATACACACTCACAAAAAGAGGAAATCGGGAAAAAAATCATAAATTTTGCTCTCAAAGTCTACCTCCTTAATTTGGGATGATTCGTAGTCTATTCATGTATTCCACAGATGCAAGGTATATCAAGTTGATTGTGGAACTTTAATCCGCTGCTTCTGAGACCGGTGGGAGAGAGTTCCCTTTCTCTTCTTTGTTCTCACAGCTCCCAGGGGCTCAGCTTTGGATTTGGCCCAGTCTCTGCATTTAGGTCGCCGGAGGGCGTCTCTTTTTTGCTCAGACAGGACTGGGTTAAAGGCGCAGCTGCTTCCGGGACTCTGTTTCACTCAGGCCCGGGGGAGGGAGGGGCACGGAGTGCGGGGCGGGCCTGCGGCGGCAGAGGCCGGCATGACGTTGCACCAGCGTGAGGCACGCCGTGCGTTCTCACGGGGAAGTTGTCCCTGGATCCCGGGAAACTGGTAGTGGCGGGTTGCACAGGCTCCCCGGAAAGGAAGTGTGGATAGTGACCTGTGCTCGCACACAGGCTTCTTGGAGGCGGCAGCAGCAGCCTTAGCGTCTCCTGCCCGTCTCTGGGGTCCGCGCTTTCAGCCGCGGCTCGCGCCCGTCTCTGGAGCTCCTTTAAGCAGCGCTTTTAATCCCCTCTCCTCGCGCACCAGATAACAAAGAGGTAGGAAAAGGTCTCTTGCCTCTTCGGCAGGTCCAGACTTTTCCCCGGACTCCCTCCCGGCTAGCCGTGGCGCACTAACCCCTTGCAGGCTGTGTTCACGCAGCCAACCCCAGTCCTCTCCCGGAGCTCCGACCGAAGCCCGAGCCTCAGCTCGCAGCCCCGCCTGCCCCGGCGGGTGAGCAGACAAGCCTCTCGGGCTGGTGAGTGCCGGTCGGCACCGTTCCCCTCTGCGGGATTCTCCCCGCTTTTCCCTCTGCACCCTTGTTTCTGTGCTCTCCTCCGTGGCTCGGAAGTTCCCCCCCTCCGCCACCCGCAGTCTCCGCCCGCGAAGGGGCTTCCTAGTGTGGGGAAACCGTTCCTCCTTCACAGCTCCCTCCCACTGGTGCAGGTCCAGTCCCTATTCTTTTGTCTCTGTTTTTTCTTTTGCCCTACCCAGATACGTGGGGAGTTTCTTGCCTTTTGGGAGGTCTGAGGTCTTCTGCCAGCGTTCAGTAGGTGTTCTGTAGCAGTTGTTCCACGTGTAGATGTATTTCTGGTGTATCTGTGGGGAGGAAGGTGATGTCCGCGTCTTACTCTTCCACCATCTTCCCCTCGTCCCCAGTACATGGTTTCTTACAACTAGATTTATAATACTTTTTTCAAAACAGGATATAGAGATTCCTTAGTTTGGAATGTGTGTGTAGAGGGGGTTTTGCAAAGAAGAGGTGACAAATAGTAGAAAGGGCTTGTTCACATCTTTATCTGGGTAGAAGAACTGTGTTTAAGCAGTGCGCCTACCACTCCAGTAGCCCCTGAAGGGCATGGCAGTGCCCAAGATTGAAGGACAACCCGCTCATTAAGCCCAGGGGTCATGGCAGGTAAACTTCATTGCCCAACTTCTACTCACTCCAGCCTTGTTGGGCTTTGTACCACACTTAGAAAGCTAGAATTTCTGGAAACATTCAAAAAGGTTAAAAAAACTCAAGACAGGCTTTAAAAATTTATCAACAGTGACAGGACAATTATTACTGTCTAACAGTGACTCATATTGTCTGTGAAAGCACCCGTGAGTCATCCCATCACTCACTTGGTAGGCCTTCAGCACTGCACTGAGGTCCTGTATGAATAGAACTGTTTCTTGCCTTGACCTCACCCTTATGTGCTTGAGAGGCTGAGTTTTCTTCTTGCGTGCTCCAATAAACAAGTCCTCTAGATTTGGCCCAGGCTAGCCCCCATGCTGGTCCTCCTACTTTCAACCCCACTGATATGTACGCTCCTCTACAGATGAATACATAAACCTCTCAATTCCACATTCATCCAACTGCATCACTGTGGCAATGTGTATACTCACTTGTAGCCAAAGTAAATTTTACACCTTGATCAAAATTAATTGGTGTAAAGACTTCACAGTGAGCCAGAGTGTTTGGGAATTCTGATAGGTAACCACTGAGTGATTTAAAAACCAGCAACAACAAAAACCTGTTAATTCAATAGGCTTAAAGGTTTAATGATTGAAGATTCTGGGGTTCCTGACTTTTACATAATGATTTTTAACTAAGACACACTCAAATATACTTTGCCACATATAACCCTTTCAGACCCATCAAGATTCAAGTCATATTTAAATGTTAAAATGTTTACTCTACAATATTTATGGTCCCTGCATATCTGGTTTAGCTACTCTGTGCTGCAGCAATTTTCATAATTATTTTCCCTTTCAGAGCTTTTATAGTAATTTTATATTCATACTGTGAGATGCTGCATTGTGTTTTCTTTCAGCTTACTAAATGACTTGGACATCACAGTCGGTTGGACACATTTGCCCTGTTTGTGTCTCAGGGTTTGGGAGGCAGGGGATTGTTAAGGAATTGGATAGATTATATGGTATGGTATTTTAGTGCTCATTTGTATCCGTCTAGCAGAAGCTTGTGTGTCACTCAAAAGCAGCCCCACTTAGGCTGTCAACACTGTGGCCCAATAGCAGAGTGATTGTAAGTTATTCCTAGAGGAGCATGTGCCTGCCAAACACACAACAGTGCTTCCCAGGCTTGACCTTCTTTCATGTCATCCCTCTTGCAACTAGAGTCTGGCACAGAGGGTGGACTTCCAGTTGGTACTTTAGGTTCATTGGGCCACCAGAGGCAATGAACGCACTTGCCATTTACAAAATGTTTGCTCTGAATTCACGACTATAACAAATAGCCGGAGTTGAATTAATGAGTGACCAGTATGCAGAGATACAGACTATCTCAATGGAGACCTCCCTGCAGTGTCCAGGCTTACAAAAAGAAAGAAACACATTTGGAAGCTAAGAATGGTTCGTGGATTAGGTGCGCCCAACATGTGCAAGACTCAGCAGGAAGAACACAGCCAGGTATCTGAACTGGAGATTTGAAGAGCACCCATGCATGTCAGGGGAAGGGAGTTCTACCTCAGGTTCAGCCAGCTCTCTATGAAGCTTGTATCCTCAGTTAGCACCCAACTCAAGACTTTCATAGTTATGTATTGAGCCAAATATTTCTTTATTTGACTGGCAGTTGAATAAGTATGGCAGAACTGTGAAAACAGTATTTTCTGACAATGAAGGGAATTAAGCCTTTCTTATCGCCCTCAGAAAAGGAGAAGAGAAAACGTTTCTTTATTCCATTTTATTATTATCAAAGAGATACACTTTTGTTAAAAAGTAAAAATGCAAAAATGTATAAAGAAAGATATAAAAACCACTTGCTGTCCCAGATAAACTCTTTAAGTAGTTTGGTTAATATCCTTCTAGTCTCTTTTTAATATATGTGTATATGATTAATTTAAAATACATATAATATAAAGTATAAAAATACACAACCTGCTTTATCTTTCCTCACCAACACAAGACTATCATCTTTCCATGACATTATTCTTCCACTGTTTCATTTTTAATGGTACATGATATTCCAGTACAACCCTACTGTAATTTACTTAACCTCACACATTTATGTTACGGCCACCTGTTTTGCTACTAGAAGCAATGCTGTAATGAACATTAAGAAGAGGCATGGCCCTTGAAATTGGGTCCACTTTTAACATTTCCCAGCATTCTTCTGCCCTTGCCTCCATTTTAAATTAACCATGCACCCACCTACTCACCAAGCATCTAGTTTTCCTTTTTATCTGAAACTTTACTGATGTCCCAATATAGAAATGACAGGAAATATTCAAAGAGCTGCCACATAGAAGAGGATTTATAATGGTTCTATGTTTTCTCTAGGACAGAACCTGAACCAATGGTGAGAAGTGATGGGGAAACTGATGTCCACTCAACATGTAAACTTTGAAACAATGAAATAGGCAGAGCTGTAGAGTATGGAGTTCACATTCCTAGGATTCAAGCAGAGGCTGGAACAATATCTGTCCCAGATATTTTAGAAGGGATTCTTATTTCAGATGGGAAGTAGATTAGCTTAGACTTTTTGAGGTTTTTGTTTGTTTTTCAGATGGAACCTTTCCTGCAAACTTATGTGAACCCTGTATAAATAAGAGCAGCATTTTATTAGCATAAATATGACTTGGTACAAACTTTTGACACTTACTTATTGTGAAGTCTGTCATGAGGAAATTGAAAACTGGTGGTCCCCAATATGTTTAAAACTTAAATATCTGACATATTTGGGGAGAGCTTTATTTTTAATAATTTACAAATTCATATAGTTGGAAAAACTTGTTTTGAATCAAACAATTAGAGTCCTTGAACTAGCTCTGCAACTTTATGGTTTTGTGGAATGAAGATTGAAAACTAGGGCACCAGACTGTCCTTAAGAAACTTTCTAGTTCTAAGAATTCATATTTCTGCAAAATTTGAAAAGGATCATATCTGTATGAGCCAGTTTCTTGATTTAAATGTTGCTATATTTTATTCAGTGATGCATCTATTGGCAGAGAGTGTAACAGTTGGAGAATATATGTGGAGTATTGTCAGTCAAATTGAGGCAGGGTTTGAACTTGGGACCAAGAAAAAGCTGGAGTTAGTTTGCACTGGTTCTCAAAAGAGTCCGGGCTAAGCAGATGGGAGGGGAGAATAAGTCAGGCATCAGGGATCAAAAGCCTAAGACAGGAACTTCCCTGGTGGTCGGGTGGTGAAGAATCTGCATTACAATGCAGGCAACACGGGTTCCATCCCTGGTTGGGGAACTAAGATCCCACATGCCACAGGGCAACTAAGCCCACACACCACAGCTACTGAGGTTGCAGGCCTCAACTAGAGAGCCTGCATGCCGCAAACTACAGAGCCCACGTGCTCTGGAACCCACGCACCACAACCAGAGAAGAGAAAAAAACCCCACACGCCACAACTAGAGAGAAACCCATGCGCCGCAACCAAGAGCCCAGCGCCCAGCAATGAAAGACCCCCCCGCATGCCTCAACAAAGATCCCACTGGCCACAACTAAGACCCGACGCAGCCAAAAATAAATTAAATAAATAAATAAATAATAACATAAATATTTTAAAAAGGCCTAAGACAACAAGAGTTGAAATCTAGTTCATGGGTATTGATGTCAGGGAAGGATACCAGCAAGGAAGAAAGTAGCTTATTATATGGCAAATTTCATTCAAAGTGGGAAGTCTTTCTCTTTTTCCTGCCAAAGACATGTCATGCCCTCAAACACTGGAGAGATCTGAGCTCAGAATTATAGGTTAGTAAAGGGTCCTGTTTTTGATTGCATGAAGATGCAGAGGAAGAGTAGAACATCTCTGACACTCACAGTTTGTGGGTGGGCAGTTTTTTAAACAACTAATTATGCTTAGAAATAGTGTTTGTTGGTCTGGTAAAGTTTTTAAGGAGATTTTCTAGGCTTATGAGCACGTGGTGCCCTCTGGAGTGAGAGAGTCTAGTGTGATGATATGAGGAGAAACTTTAAGAAAATTAGCTTCACTTCCATTCTGAAGCAGGTAACGAATGAATCAAGATCAAATCGTAGTGTTATTTCCAGGGCAGCACAGACTCAACGCTTGGTATTCTGTCCAACAAAAGGAAGAAAATTAAGAAGGCACATTTGTGTTTTAGGATGTTGGTGGTCCTCGATCCACTGGCTTTGTTACCAAACCAAACTTGGGTCTGCTCACTAGAGACGCAGCAAAGCCAATCTACTGACACCAGGTTGTGGTGAAGGAAGGTACAGCATTTACTGTAGAACCCAGCAAGGAGAATGTGTAGCTTGTACTCAAAAGACCTGAGCTTCCCAGTTGTTTTGGGAGAAGGGTGTTTTTTTTTTGTTTTGGGGGCTTTTTGTTTTTTGGTTTTTTTTGGCTTAAACAACAGATATTTCTTTCTTACAATTCTGGTTGGGTGGGAAGTTCAAGATCAAGGTGCTAGCTGGTTTGGTTCCTGGTGAGCCCCATCTTTCTGACTTGAAGATGACTACCTTCTCACTGTGTCCTCATATGGCAGAGAGAGCCGGCTCTGGTCTCTCTCTTCTTATAAGGACACTAATCCCATTGTGGGGGTCCCACCCTCATGACTTCATTAAACCTAATAATCTCCCAAAGACCCTTCCTTCAAATACCATTGTATTGGGTGTTGGGACTTCAACATATGAATTTGGGGGGGACACAAACATTCAGTCCATAACAATATACATCACCTTATATAGGTATCCCCCGCTTTTCAAAAGTTCATTTCACGTCACTTTGCCTTTATGAAAGACCTACATTAGTATCTGTTTTCATTAACTGAAAGAAATCTGGAGAGGATTTTCACTTTTACAAAATAGATGAAAAATAAAAATAGCATTCAGCATTTGTTTTGCCACACGGCCATTATAGAGGCAGCACTCATTCTTGGCAGCCAGAGAGGTACTGCCAAGATGCAGAAGGGTTTTTAAAGGCAGTGTGATGGGGAGGGGTTCACGGGGTGTGTGATCAACTTGTGGACATCCTTCTAACTGGGTGGTGGTGAGGTAACTGTGTGGTATTTCAGGTGTCAACATTATCAACTTTCTGGTTTCAATCAATCTGGGGGCTCCGTGATGGTAGTGAGCATGCAGTTAACTTCCTCCACCTGTTGGGGGTTTTAGGCTCTACAAAACAACTTAGACTTAGCTTTACCTTTGAAACAGAACTGGGGGTCCTTGTGACTGATTCATTGTTTAAGTTATGGCTACTCTCCTACCTGACTGCCCTTTGTTTCTGTATTCTTTACTTCCCCAAACATTAACTGCTAGGCCCTGTTCTTTGTTCCACATGGAGGGTCTAGGAGGGCACAGTGTATTTCCATAACCTCTTTTCTCAGTCAACAATAACCGGGGACACAGAGGGGCCTGTCGCCAGGAAGGCCCCTACATGGTCCTTCTTGGTTTCAACTTTTTCATCTACACCTACATAAATAATAACCTCAGAAGTCATTTCAGATAAAAAAACTGCTAATATATATGTGTATATATGTAATACTTATATGTGACTGTATAGTTATGCAGTTATTTTTATTTTGAAGGGAACATATTTATTCATTAAGTAATCATTCATTGATTAGGTATTTGTTGATTTCCCTATCCTAAATACTGCTAGGTACAAACTAAATGACTTCTGTGCTTAAGGAAATTAAAATGTTGCTAAGAAACACACAATGTATACTTTTAAGCAGTAGTCTTATGCTTTATGTTTTGTGGATTCTTTCCATATATGTTATCTCATTTGTTCCCCAGTATTTCAGAAATTTCCAGCTGAAAGAGATCTAGAGATCACCTCCTCCACCGAGTGTATAGATGAACAGACATGAGACTAACTTGCTTAGACAATTAATATCAGAACCAAAATCTTCTGACCCGAGAGCAGTGCACAGACTACATTCATTCTTCCTGTGCAAACAGATATGCCAATTCTTTTCTTTGTAATATACATTTAATTTTCAGTTTGTCCAGTTCAATTCAAAGTTTGTCAAATAGCTTGAACTACTTTTCACATATTTGACGTTTGGCTTGATATAAATCATATTTGTGAAGAACATTTTATTTTAATTTACAAAGCTGTATATACATTTTAAGGGAGAATTAGAACATACGTTTCAGATTTATTTACAATTAACCTTTTATTTTTCAATAGTCATTTGATGCTTAGATACTTCATTGTGACTTCCAAATAGTTTCTCCTAAAAGTAGAAATGATAGTTCATTAAGATTAAATAAATTACACCTAAAAACTCACTGTGTGTGCCTCAAAACTAGTTTTCATAATATTTTATTAGATTCCAAACTTAATAGACATTGCTCATTTTTACTAAGGCAAACTTATTCTCCATTTAAAATCTTTTCCAACTCTTTATGTGCTATTCAGATAGTGATTTTATTTTACATTTTCTCCGAATCATTTAGAATATATATATCACAGTTATTGAAATGGATTTTTGGTGTCAAAAAGGAAAGAAGAAGGAGAGAAAAAAAATCACAGGGTTTTTTTCAAGAGAAGGTAATAACAAGACTTTTAAATGAATACCTCCTTTCACCATTCAGACGTGAGTGAACTTGGCATTAAACCGGTTCTTAATTCAATCCATCTGTTCAGTGCCCACTGCTTTATTCTCAGTGCCACCATTTAAACCACCTGAAATACTTCACAGTGAAAATTAACAAAGAGCACAGCATTCCCAAGATAATAAGCATATATATATGTTCACCAATGAACCATCTTCTCTGATGGGGTAATATTTATCTAATGTCTCTTAATACCAAATACACCTTTTGAAAAAAATTCTGCAATTTTTATGTCAGGGAAATGTAACCACTAATCATGTGGTCTATTCAGTGTGGCATTTGAGTGTAAATTATTCATTTAATATAGTGTCAAGTACATAGACTGGATGTTAACAATTACTAGCAACAAAATAGAAGAGGCATACTTTGTCGATGTATAAAAATGTAAGAGGCAATGAAGACAAACAACCTAGGTATATTTACTAAAATTCTGTAGATGATGTTGTCTGCAGTGCCAAGCGGTTTGTTGAAGCTCAGGCTTCGTCACTATCTTCAGACTGACTGACATCCTACAGCTACACCATGACTGCACAGCCACATGGAGGGAACTGCAGTCAGCCTGGGACAGCAGCCAGCAAGCCTTGCTGGTCTGTGCCCAAGCTTCCCCTGCTGACCCTCCTCTTTCCAAAACAGCCCTGGGAGTTTCTCAAAAAGACCTGATTGTACTGCTTTGGACTACAGTTTCAGGCTCTGTACACTTCAAAACCAGAGTTTCCTGTTTCAGCAGGAATTCCTGGTATTTACTTTTAAAGCCAAAAATCAGAAGTTTTGCATACTCTAAAACTTTTTATTTTACATAAATAAAAAGCTGTACATCAGGGCTTCCCTGGTGGCGCAGTGGTTGAGAGTCCGCCTGCCGATACAGGGGACACGGGTTCGTGCCCCGGTCCAGGAAGATCCCACATGCCAACAGGAAGTTGTCAACAGGGCAAATTCCCATACTGTTACCAAACCAAACTCAGGTCCACTCACAGTAAAGCCAGTCTGACACACAGTAAAGCCAGTCTACTGACACCAGGTTGTGGTGAAGCAAAGTACAGTGTTTATTGCAAGCCCAAGCAAGGAGAACAGGCAGCTCATGCTCAAAAGACCCAAATTCTCCAATGGCTTTCAAGAAAGCGTTTTTTAAGACAGTGTAGGGGAGAGGGCTATGAGGTGCATGACCAGCTCGTGCTCAGTTCTCTGATTGGTTGATGGTGTGGTAACAGCATGCTGTTTCAGGAATCTCAATCATCAACGTTCTGGTTCCAACCAGTCTGGGGTCTACATGCTGGTGGTCAGCATGCAGTTAACTTCCTCCACCTGATAAGGGTTTTAGTATCTGCAAAACAACTGAAGGATATGGCTCAGGATACTATTTTTAGTCCTTGAGGAGGAACTAGAGGGCCCTGACTTTGTTTTATGACTAAACTATTATTATTTTGTCTTTCTTGACTGCTTTCCTTTGTTTCTGCATTTTCTCACTTCTCTGATTAAATTTTCTCTTTGGAACTTGGGGAAGGCCCAGGAGGCTAAAGCTTTTTTGCAAACAAGATGCAGGGGACATGGGGAGGTCTGCCCCCAGGAAGACCCCCACAGGGTCCTGCTCAGTTTCAAGACAAAGAATAGAATTGCTGTGGTATATGTCTTATTTTTTCAGTAAATGCCCTGAGACTGAATGTAGTCCTTCTGAATTTCTTCTTCAAATGAACTAGACCCAGTTGTTTTCAAGTCATTATCTGGAGGAGTCATTAATTTTTTTCCATGCCAACCATTTTACTCCCAAAGGTAAATGCCTTAATCTTGAAAGCATCTAGTTTGGCGACCAGGGGTGGGAGATATCCACTACCTGGGAGGTTCACTCCTTTCTCCTTTTCCCATCCTCTTCTCTTTATTTAAGTGCCTGGTATTAAGAATGCTTTATTCCACTGGTTTATGTGGGTTAGGGAAGAGTGGGATAATCCATTTCCCACAACTCTAATTCCTTCACCAAATAAACAGAGGTTTCCTATATATCATAAATAAATGTTACAATGCATTTGCTAAGAACTACTGCTAAGAGATGTAAAGATAATGCTGAAAAAATGGGTAAAATATATTTCGTGCTTTCAGGTATCCCACAGTCTCATGTTGTATAAGGTCATTCAAAGATAGAAAAATTATAATTTTTCATAGCATAATGTCTAAATACTGAAGAAGTAGAAGCCAAGGCAGAAAATATAAAATGAGACCAAGTTGCCTGAGGACTCCAATGTCAGGCACATAGCAGACAGTTATGGCCCACAAATTAAAGAAAGCCAATCTGGGAGTGATGTGCATTCAACAGAGTGGAGGGACCCAAGTCATAGAGACCAGGCAGAAGGATATTGCATTAGGCTGAACAGGAGGGGCTGGCAGAAGTAGAATTTAAAAGATCTGTTGACTGATGGGAAGTAGAAGAGATCAGAAGGGGAGTCGAGATTGACCACCAGTCTTGCTCTCTCCCTGTAGGAAGCTCCTATCTGTTTGGGAATCTCTGTTGATAGACAATAAACACCAGGATCCAAGAAATCCACCTAAACATGAAACCACCATGTAAACAGGACTGCAGAGCATTTCCCTCAGGGTTTTGTCTTAATGAGGAGGATAACTATAACCAGGTTATGAAAGTCAGTCATTGCTTCTGCAATTGAATTTATGTCAGACCCCTTACCTGACCTTTTATGTCTCAGGGATTCTCCCTTGGATTTGTCCAACTATGTCCTCCCTTAAAACCACTTCTGTTGCTACTTATTTTCTTGCCAATGACAATCAATTCTTGTTTCCATGGCATTGTTGCTCCTCATTCTGTCACTCTTGTACAGGGGAGCAAATCTCTCTGTTTCCATGGTAAAACAGAGATTTTACTTCTAAAATCCTTCACCTGAGAGAAGAGATAGACTTGGTTGGGTTGATGGGATCTTCTGAGACCTGAGGACCCAATAATAGAGCTACAGGTGCCCATTTGGCTCCTTCTGATCAGTGAAAGGACACGGGAAGTGTAAAGGGAAACCTTCAAGTTTGGTAAGAAGATATACTTGGTCTTCTTCTCCCAAAGCCTCTTCCCTAAGTAGTATTCATAAAGCTCCTCCCATCAATAGGTTATATGTGTCACTAAAAATGGAGGGATGGAGCATAAGAGTGATGGAGCAAATGATGTGAGAGATGGGGGAAAGAAGATGAGGGAAGCAAAGGGAAAAGTGAGCAGATAGGAATATGTGAACAGGAAGTGAGTTGATCTGTTGAGAATGAAGTTTGTGGAAGTGGATTAAGACATCAGCAAAGTGGTGCTTTTGATGGGTAACAATGATGTGGAGCATTTGGTAGGGCACATGTGATCTTTATGCGGTGCTGAGGACCAACTGGCAGGGCAGAGCAGGGATCGGTTATAGATTCTTTTGTCTCCTTTCTGAGGTCCTGGTGGGAAAAACAGTCCTTGGTGTGGAATCAGTGTAACACAAATGAGGGGCAAGTGAACAGCGATTTTCAGCAATGTACATACTGCTGCTTCCAGCTTCACCCAGACACCAGTAAACACAATGGTGAAGCAACGATGTGAGGGTCCTGTGATGTCAAATAGTGACTCAGGTCGGGGGAGGGGGCTTGAAGATAACTGCATGGAGGTGAAATACCTAAAGACATGATTGGTTGCTGAGGTTATATGCTTCTGGCTGTGAAGGGCACCATCCATATTAACATAATTTGCGTTTTACTTTTAGGGTTTTTTTTTTTTTTCTCTCTCCTAACCACCCCACTCAGGGACAGGGTAAAGAGCTTTAGGATGGGGAGGGGGATTAACTTATGAGAATTTTATATACTATTTTAAAGAAGGTGAAAGTGGATGTCTTGTTGTCCCCTTTAATGCTGATTTAAGTAGGGTCTCTGTCCTTTTACAGCCCTACTAGAGGCCCCTAACACTTCTTAGGTACACAAGTCCCATGAGAAGAAAGGGCAAGTGGGAGACAGACTATCATAAAACTATTTTAGAAACCCCAAGGCAAGGGCAGTAATTGCCAAAATTTTTTTTCATCTTCAGTTCTGGAGTCTGACAATCTTTCATGAGAAAACTAATCCCACAATTTATGATGCATTTATGACTCATTTACACTTAATTTATCAAAGCCACATTTTTCAGATAATTCTCAGATAACAGACAGATGACAGGCCTCTTTATTAAGCCACTTTAAAAGGTAATTCTTTGAAAGCGAAAAAACCAGACTTTACCCAAACTTACTAGAATTTGTTCTTGAGTTTGATTCAACTCTGAGTATCTCAGAGCTTGGAGGATTTCAAACATGAAACAACCTGTTCTCCAATCTAATTATCAAGCTAAGCTTTAACTGACGAGGTATATTTTATTTATCAGGCACTTATGTCATCAAGGGTTTTAACCAGCTCTGTATTGGGCAAGACCTGGCTACCTTCCAATTTATAATGTGCCATCTGATCTCTCCAGAGCCACAGGGCCAGCAATTATACAAGCCATCTATACTGACACAACAAAAACAGATTAGCCATCTAAAACAAATGGATTTACAATTAGGTCATTAAGAAGATGGCCACCCTTCTAACCCCTTTTCTCCATCTCTGTCAGAAAGAAGGCCAAATAGGTCTGCTCATTTCCCACTGTTTCTCCCCTAACTTCTGAGGTATTTGGTGAGTGAAAAACCTATAAACTTTTCCCAGTGCTTTTTATCTTCTGCCATTTTCCTCCA
Source organism: Orcinus orca (assembly GCF_937001465.1). Classification (NCBI taxonomy): domain Eukaryota; kingdom Metazoa; phylum Chordata; class Mammalia; order Artiodactyla; family Delphinidae; genus Orcinus; species Orcinus orca. Next base: position 46,510,313 of record NC_064569.1, on the reverse strand, counting down.
TCCTGCCGTAGGTCATTTAAATAAATGTTTGTTTCTTGAATCCATTTGTCCTGGTGGCAGTGATTAATGTACCTGCTTGGTTTAATTTTATATGCATTCTATATCACCCACTGTACATTTTCAGACTTATTAAATAAGTGCTCCCTCTTTTCACACATAGTCAGTAAGCATTTTATTTATACAATGTGAGAGTGTGTATATCTGATTGTAAAACCCATTTTCTTTTCCTTTGAAAATAGAAATACCTAGCCTTAACCACCTAGAGTTATGTTTGTTTTCTAATGCACATGCTGCACTGCAAAATGAAGACAAAGCTCTGAGTTTAGTAATCGCTTCATTCATTTAAAACAAAACAGCTTCAAATTTAACTCTTTATTGACAGTGCATTAAGTAGATTTCCTAATAACTCACCCAGAAGCGAATATCTACACTTTTCTTAACAAATAGCTTTGGGTTAGGGGACTTTATAATATGAATTTATAGGCAAGATTTTTTTTTTTTTTTTTTTTTGCGGTACGCGGGCCTCTCACTGTTGTGGCCTCTCCCGTTGTGGAGCACAGGCTCCAGACACGCAGGCTTAGTGGCCATGGCTCACGGGCCCAGCCACTCCGCGGCACGTGGGATCTTCCCGGACCCGGGCGCGAACCCGCGTCCCCTGCATCGGCAGGCCGACTGTCAACCACTGCGACACCAGGGAAGCCCTGGAGCTTACATTTTAATAGAGGTGTATAACAACGTAACCAGAAGGTGTAAAGAAACTAGGGACTTTCCTGAATGGAAAATAGTTTATTTTCAGGTTCATGTTCTCTTGTTACTCTAGTAAGCTTGACTTTGCTTGAAACATTGCTTAGTATTTTCTTAGACCACCCACTTCTACCCTTGTTCAGCCACCTGTTCCAGGTCCTTTAAGTCACCGTATATTTCCTAGCTAATTTACTTCTGTCCCATCATGTTTATAATGCTGTATATTCTGGTTTCACCTCTTACTACCTATGTGTACTTGGATAATTTACCTCCTAAGCCTTAATTTCCTCATCTGGAAAATAAAGGGTGTTCAGTGAGTACTAAACAAAACAATTCATGTTGGGAGCTCAGTATAGTGACGGATGCACAGTAATACCTCTTAGCTATTTTGTTCATGATGATAATGATGGAGAGGAGGAGGTAATGAGTATGTGTGAGGCATTCAGTAGTTACTGAATCTCCCGGACTAGGTCACGGGTCCACAAACATTCCTACAAAGAGCCAGATAGTAAATATCTGGCTTTGCAGGCCATGTAGACTCTGTGTTGACTACTCAACTCTGCTATTGTAGTGTGAAAGCAGCCGAGGCAATATAGAAACCAATGGACATGATTGTGTTCCAATAAAATTTTATTTATAAGAACGTTTGTTGGGTCAGGGCTGACCTGTGAATGGTAGTTTGCCAACCCCTGGACTGGATCATAGGATTTCCAAATCTAGGAGAGTTTTGTGTAAGAAATTTAAGCAACGTAAGGGATCAAATACCTTTTGGGCAAAAGCTTTCGGCTGACTTTCAACAGAAGCTATTTAACTTTAGGGACAGTTCATTCAAATAAAGGGGGAAAAAAGCAAACTATGAGTTAAACCAAATGGAAAATGTAGCATGAACCCCTGTATGCTTTAAATATGGCTTGAAATTATACTGTAAATCCCAGAAGTGCTAACAAGCTAGAGCTCATGAACAAGTGTTATAAAAAAACAAAAACAACGTGTCGCCATAAGATTATGCCTAACTGCTGATGGCCAGAATTGATGTAGAAGAAATTTTAGAATGAATGTGAAGGTCAAGATTCATACTTTATGAGATTTAGGAAGAAATTAGTATGTAATAGTATAGGTTAATGTAAGCTAGTTTCTGCTTGTTTTTTTAAAATAGTGTGCACTTAATAAATCATTTCTTTTTTTCTCTTAAAACTATTCTTCAATCCATGGTGACATTTTACTATACATGACATCTAAGAATTGAAGAAATATAGTATTCCTTTCATGAGGCAGTTTGTTTCAACAGAAATTTTGTAAAAATAGAGTTAAAGCTTAGGAATGTATTTGTGTTTACCCAGAACTGTTTAAAGAAGAGAAACTGATTCTGGCAGATGTGAGTGTTACAGTAACTGACATAGTAAACACAGCAATGGACAAATACTTTTCTAAGCTTGAATAAAATATGCAATAATAATAGAAAAAGCAAAACTAAATAGCAGCTTCATTTTATAACATTTGGTGTTCATCAAACTACCTACTGATTAGTCATATGATTTTCCAGATATTAGGATAACAGAAATAGATCATGTTCACATGATCTTCATTAATAATAACTGCTGCTTATTGACTGACTCTAGTCCCATAAAAAGCACTTCGTATGAATTGTCATGACAGTTTCATGAAACAGAACTATTATCTTCGTTTTATAGGTGGGGAAACCAAGGCTTATAGAATTATGCAAGGTTACACAGCTAGTAAGTGGTGGACCTTAACTTAAATCCAAGACTGACTGACCCTAATGCCCACACTATAAACCTCTGATCATTCTTGCCACCGGAAGGAAATAACCACCCACTGGAAACTATTAAATGATACTTCTGGTTGATAAACTCAGCTCTCTTGAGCTGATATGAATCAGTTGCTAAGCCTATACAGATAGGAACGGATCTTTGAATGCCAGGTGTCCCGATGTGGTAAGTGCCGAAAAACTCACCCAACCAAACTCTCTACTAAGCCATATATCTAGCAGTTAAACTACATCATTATAGTAGTTAACTTTGATAATGTCCCTACAGGGTAAATAAATACAAGGTACAAGTGAACGCAAATTCTAGAACCAAATTGCCTGGGCTCGTATCTCAATATCCCCACTTACCAGCTGTGTGGCCTTGGACAGGTTACTTAAGCCTGAGTTTACTCATCTATAAAATGGAGATTCTATTCGGACCTGCCACATAAGGTTATAGAGAGGATTAAATGAGATATAATCTATGTAAAGCACTTGATACAGCACTTAAAAAAAAACCAAAAACCATGACTCAAATAGTTGATCGCCACTGTTCAAAAACAATATCTTTAATGTCCGTCTCTACCATACTGAGGCCAAAATGGTTGACTGCTGGGAGTTCCCTGGCAGTCCAGTGCTTATGGCTCTGTGCTTTCACTGCCGAGGGTGCGGGCTCCATCCCTAATCGGGGAACTAGGATTCTGCAAGTATTACAGTAGTTACTTACAGTAATTACAGTAGTAATTACAAGTAGTTCAGTACACTCATGGGGCAGCGGCCAAAAGAAAAAAGATTGCTTTGGCTGCTTTGCTTTGACTAATAAACCCATATCTATGGTAGAGTACATACAATGGTAAAAGTTCCGGTTTTTCAAATGTCCCTCGTTTTACCCTTGACATGTCTAGTTAATTTTAGACAATATAGTAAAATGCACGGTGTCCTTTCTGAATGGCATTTCAAACATGAAACCCCAACTTAGAGATTGGATAAGCCAACCCAGTTTCTGCCCACTTAATGGGGTAGTCAGTTCCAGCCTAAGGTTCACTGCAAAATTTTCAGTAGTAAAATTATTTAAATATGTTGGAAGCTGTCCTTCCAGACTACTTGCTTCAGTCATGGAAACCATAAGAATGAATTACCCAGCGGAAGCCAGGTGTTCCGCAAACTTAGGCATTACATTTAAAGACGGACCGGGGAGGAACACTGCCATTTACACCACACCAACGTCACTTGCTCAGGTCAGCTTATTCCAAAACCAGACACACAGCAGGTCCATCATATATGCAGATGAATGTTCTTGAAAATGTTAATAAAATGGCTGTTAGTTAAATCTGACAGCTTTGAGATTTGGGAGCCAGTCTTCCAAATAAATATGGTATTAACTGGACAATTGCTCTAATCTGAACCTAGCCTTTATGTCTGACTCTATGTCTGTATCTGGCTTTTTTCTAAGTATGTGCTTAGAAATAACAATTAGAATACATAGGTGCTAATGCAAGTGATGTATCTTTCTTTCCTCTCCAGGACCTATTGCATAATTCTGAGTTTTGGAAATGAAGAATTATGAAGGTATTTTGCAAATAAAGAAACTCAAAGAGATGATGGAAGAGGACCACACGGCATTTGAAGGTACCACATTTTAAATTATTTACTTATCTTCGTTTGCAAGGCTTTTTTTCTGAATGTACATGTGATTTTAACAAATGTTTTTAACAAGTAAAATTAACAATATTACTTAAGTACAATCAACAGTGAAGTGCCAAATTATCTGAAATCAGAGTATTCTGGATAAAACACTGGGGGAAACAATGGCTTTCCCCCATTTAAAAAGGCACAAGAGCACCTCTTTTCCATTTGCTTCTCTTCAAGTGTTCAAAATGGTAAGAACACTTTCCACGCCACTGGAGGCAAGAGTTTCCAAACAGACTTGCCTTTAAAAGCTTAGTAACTGGTTCAGGGTGTCACGTTTTTTAGATTCCAACCATATCTCTTCAAATTAATTTCAGTCCTGAGTGGACCACAGTGCAGATATTATTATAGACAAAAAAATTGCAAAATCAAATAATTACCTTGTCAAAAACTAAAATTAAAAAAGAAAAACTGGGCTTCCCTGGTGGCGCAGTGGTTGAGAGTCCGCCTGCCGATGCAGGGGACACGGGTTCGTGCCCCGGTCTGGGAGGATCCCACATGCCGTGGAGCGGCTGGGCCCGTGAGCCATGGCCGCTGAGCCTGCACGTCCGGAGCCTGTGCTCCGCAACAGGAGCGGCCACAACAGTGAGAGGCCTGTGTACCGCAAAGAAAGAAAAAAAGGAAAAGAAGAAAAACTATTTAGGACTTCTTTTTAACTCCTGAAAATATTCATTAGTATGTAAGTTTATTAATATTAAAAAGATGCTTTAGGTAGCTTTGTCATCTGCCTAAATTTTTAGTTTACTTCTACTGTGTTTTAAGGTTTTCTTTTTAATTATAAATATTCTCTGGAGTATCAGTTGCAAGTGGTTCAGTACACTCAATGTTCTATAATAAGTATGAATGCAGTATTTGCAGCTTACGGCACTTTCTATGTTTCTGAAAGCATTTTTATGAATGATAGTATTGTTCACTAGACTAGCAAAATCACACTCATCCTTTAAGGCCCAATTTAAATCTAATCTCCCCAGAGCTGTCTCTAATCACCGCAGACTAAAAGACATCTAATCTCTTAGAGTACATATCTTCTGTGCACTTGTTTTTCTTATCTTCTATTTTCCATGACCATTAATGACTTAATTATCTGCTCATTTGTACAGTTATTCACCTACTCTTTCGTCCATTCATCCTTTAATAAACATGTCCTAAGTACATTCAATATGTAAGTCATTGTACTAAAATCTGGGAATATTAAATTACATAATCGTAATTGCTTTACAATAAGGGTATTATATACAATATAACAAGAGAACCAGAGGTCAGAAAACCTAGCTCTGTCAAGAGGAGTCAAAGAAAGCATTGCAGAGGAAAAGACATTGGGACTGGGACTTACAGGATTAGATGCTTAACAGTTACAGGATTGGATGCTTAACAGTTTTCTAGGTGAAAAAGAGATCATTCCAGACCAAAAGAGACTAGGAAGTCATAAAATGGCATGGAAGTTTTCAAAATGGATGCATTTTCACTGATATTTCATCTCTTGGCCCAGATGCATTATTTCCCAGTGACCACATTCTTCTGAGCACCAAGGCTTTCTCTGTTCATACTTGAATGGAAACGTGGTCACCCAAGTCCCTGTTTGGAAAGGGCCCTGCAAGGGAACTAGATGTTAACCCTCCAACTAGAAGAGTAATTAAATGCCCCACTGAGTGAGACACCCTGTTGTGATAGAATACCTTTATTTGGAGGGCATAGAAAGAATGAATTGAGAAATCTAATGTTAGTTGGCACAGAATTATAAAATCTGGCCCTCTGGAAGAACATATACTACAGATGTCAGGACTAGATATTAACCTTTTTGTAAAGATGCATGCACTTCTATATAAATAGATAACTTGGTTAAGCAGAAGTGCTCGGATTTTCCATGTAGAAAGTTCTTTGTTTCATCACTTTTAGTTGGAAAGTTTAAGTTTACCTCCTCTTTTTTGAAATGAAGTATACTAAATATTCCCAAACCTTTTTTAATAGGTAGAGATCTTACTTCATGTTAGTAATTTTGCTCATTACTGGACAGTACCAAAAATCTATACAGCAAAGGCGATTGGGATTAATGGTCAGTAACCTCAACAAAACAGAGTTCATGAGGAAATCACTAATAAAATTCTCGTGTGTGTGTGTAAAAAGCAAGTGAATGGGGAGAAAATATAATATGGAAGATGGGATTTCCGCTAATTTAATGTGGGGGATTGTGTGAGATAGGCATTTCCTTCATTAAGCTCCATCTTCATTAGATTCAAATTATATTATCTGTCATGGCAATTCTTTTAGGTGTTACCTGTAGCTCTGATGGCTCTATGTTTCTCAACCGAAAACCTCGATAAATCATTTGGCAAAGGAATTTCTGAAAACTGAATTTCAATGAAAAATGTTTTAAAGATTTTAGAAGTCTCATTTCACTAGCTCTTTGCCAATTTAACTTTTGTGACAGAAGAAATTGTGTTCTAAGAGAAGCAGCCCCAAGATAAAAATTTGTGCTCGTGACTTATTAAGGAAGTGCCCAGGAAAACCATGGAAGGGAATAGAAAGAGAAAATGAAGGGAAGACGGCAGGAATGTGCCATCTCAGGGTACCTCAACCAGAGTTTCTGCAGGAGAACTATGGAGCATGAGCTGTGTCTCTAAAGTTGTCCTAACAAAAACAAGGAAGGCAGGTTTTCACACCCCAATAGCCACAGAATTTGACCACCTGTAGACATGTGAAACTTTCCAGACATTTTGTCTCTCAGAGTATGCAGAAAAAGCATCCTGTGGTAGCCTGAGGACAGGCTACCGAAAAAAAGACACTGGCTATTGGAAAAGAAGGAGTATTTAAAAGAGAGAGAAAAGCAAAAGGAATGGAGGGAGAGGAAGAGGGAGAAGGGGAGGGAAGGAGGAAGGCAAGGAAAAGAGGAGGAGAAGAAAAGAAAAAATGGAGGAAAGAGAGAGGGGAAAAGGAAATAACAGTAAAAAGGGAAGGGATGTAGAAGATCTAAATGGAGCACTGATACAGGCTCACTTGAGAAGAACCTAAGAAAATGCCAGATATATAATCTGATACCTATTTTAATTTTCCTTACCTGGCTTGCCTGCCACTTGGGGAAACTTCATTATTAAACCTATTAACCCTAACATCCAGGGATGCCAGAGTATTTAGATGGGGCAGGGATGAGAACAAATCACTACACTTTATTCATATTCTACCCGCTATCCTCCCTCTGAGTACCTCTGTGACACTTTAGTGTCTGTAAGTAACATATTCTAAAGAAATTCTGTCCAAGTCGATTAGCACAGTCCTGTCATGTGTTGTGGTTGATTCTTGCTTGTCATTTTCTTTTGCATGCTTTCTAAGCTCAAAATTTTGTAACCCACATTGGGCCCCCCTGTCATTAGTGTGAGGTGAGAGATTGTGCTTCTGTATGAAATAGGCAGGTATGTATTAGTTTGATTTCTCATCACGGGAGAGAACTGTAAGGTAATTTGCATGCTCTGATGCTCCAAGATAACTTAAAAGGTACCCCTGCTTTCCTTGACATTGATGAAACAAGACACTACCCACAGGCAATGGCTCAAGGTCACGCTTTGGATTTTCCTTCATCTTTGATTTCCCTTCATTCAATCCCTACAAATTTATATTGGTAAAATGAGCTCACTTTGTACTGAATGACCCATCTTAATGAATACTGATGTTGTGTAACTTCTCATACTTGGAGTTCTGTCAGACATTTACATGACAGTCTCTAGTGGATAGAGCAGGTTAGAATATAATGATTCCATGAATTCTTTTCTGCCCCTGGAGCTAAAATTTCTACCAGCTTCACTGAGATTTAAAAAGAAGAAGAAGAAGTAATTCTACATTCTGGTAAAATTCTGTGCCTCAAATCTTTCCTTTCAACTATATCCTCAAAGGACATATCTTGATATCACTATTTGTTAATATATGTGAAGATGCTACATCTATAGGTAAAGTTCTCAGTAATCAATTTAAAGCATTTATTGTTATAAATATCAAAGAAAACAGCCAGATAAAACTTGAAATTAATTGTATTTGTGACCCTCTTAATTTGAGAAAAATTTGTTTTTAAAATATTTACATGCACATTGCAAAAACAAAATGAAATCATACCCCACTCTCATTTCCCAGCAAGAAACACCACTAAAGTTTCCTGTGCATTTAACAAGACTTTATAACACATGCATACAAATATATGGATATTTATAGGTTTTCTTTTTCTAAACAAATACTGGATCATACTATATATACTTTACAAATTGTTTTATCACTGAACAGTATATCCTCAACAACTTTCCATACCAGTCCATAAGACCCACTTTATTGCTTTTAAAATCTTCATAGTAGTGCATAATGTGGAAGTGTTGCCAAATCCAAGTTCATGTACCCAGTGCGCAGTGAGGCCAAACAAACCCAAACATCAGAGTTTAGAGCAGAGAAGAGTTTATTTCAGGGCTCCAAGCAAGGAGAATGGGCGGCTCATGCTCAAAAGACCCAAACTCCCCAGTGATTTGGGGGGAAGAGATTTAAAGGCAAAATTTGGGGTGAGGGCTTCATGGTGTGTGACTTTCTTCTGATTGATTGGTGGTGAGGTAACAGGGTGATATTTCCAGAATTTCAGCTTTTGGTTCCAACCAGTCTGGGGTCTACATGCTTGTGATCAGCATGTAGTCACCATCCTCCACCCTATGAGGGATCTTTGTTTGTGTAGAACAACTCAAAGATGTGCATCAGATTGTTACCTGTATCCCTTCTGGAGGAGCTAGGAGTCCTGTGACTCTATTATCCTATTAACTGCTTGAGCCTCTTCTTTGGAACTCAGGGAAGGCCTAGGAGACGAAAGCCTTTTTTCTACAAACAAGAAACAGGAGACATGGAGGGGCTTTTGTACCCAGAAGGACCCCGAAGGATCCTGCTTGGTTTCAGAAGCACCATAATTGTTTTTCTCTGTTCCCTGTTAGTGGATATTCACATCATCTCCAGATGTTTGCTCTACCAAATAATGCTCCAGACATCTCTGCTCTCCTTCTTTTTATCAGGTCTTCTTAGAACTTCACTTCAGAGGATCACTTTTACCTGAGTAATGAAAACACCAGAGATTTCTCTACTTTTTTCTGGACTTTTCCCCTCAACTTTATCTCTCAAATCTTGGTTGTCCTTTCCTGGGATTCTTTCCACAGTGATATTCATTTTATTCATCTGGAATATTTGCCTTTCCCTACATCTATTCTTGTCATAATCTGGCCTGGTTCTCCTTACTTACCAAGATCTGCTTCTTTCTGGTGCCTTAGAAATATCTTTATAAACTCCATTATCTTCCTAAACTCTAACCTGAAGATCTGTTGCATGTTAGGACCCTCAGTTGGTGACAGGATCACAAAATTTCCATTTTGGAATCCCTCTTGAATTTCACTGACTCCAACTTGTCATTGCAACCACAAAGCAGCATGGAGGACTCTCTGGCCTGCTCATCTAACCTGGGTTTGAGCCTGGAGCTCCACCTACCAAGAACTTCCACTAGCCTGGTAACCTAGTGGAGGCACCAACCCTGTTATATCTACTGCCCTAGGAAACCTTACCTTTGACTCAGTTTATCCAACAATAAAATGGGCCTATATATAATAACAACATTAAATTTTTGATAAGGATGAAATAAGATAGTAAATGAGATTGCATCCATAAAGCATGTAGATGGATCCCCAGTACATATTTCGTACCCATAATAGTCATTATTCTCATTATCCATTGAATGACTGTTTCTCAGTCCCAGCTAAACATCAGCATCACCTACATAACCTTTAAAAAAAATACAGCTTTGGGCTTCCCTGGTGGTGCAGTGGTTGAGAGTCCACCTGCCGATGAAGGGGACATGGGTTCGTGCCCCGGTCCGGGAAGATCCCACATGCTGCGGAGCAGCTGGGCCCGTGAGACATGGCCTCTGAGCCTGTGCGTCCGGAGCCTGTGCTCTGCAACCGGAGAGGCCACAACAGTGAGAGGCCTGCGTACCGCAAAAAAAAAAAAAAAAAATACAGCTTTCCCTCCTCACACTTCCTTGGAGCTGGGCCTGGGTGTCTGCAGTATTAAGAAAGCCCCATAGGTGATTCTACTGCACATCTGGGTTATGTGAAAATGTCATTAGTCAACCAGCTTTTGGAAAGTTTCATCTTTCCAAAGCTCCAACTTCTAGAAAGATCTTCCTTTTATTAAGTCAAATTTAATTTCTATTCATATTTTTATTTTTGACCCTGAGGAGTACACAGAACAAGCAAAGAACATTTTCTCCTTGCAAGTCCTTCAGATACATGAAAACAGCTATTACCTCTCCCCATGTCTTTTCTCCTCTTGACTAAATATTCCCAGTTTTTCAGCCACTCCCATATAACATGGTTTTAGCCTCTTCGTCCTTCTGGCGTACTGAGTTTCAGTGCCTAGGACAAAACGCAGCACTCCTGACTTCTTCTGATCAGCCACAGGAAGAAGGGTCCTGTTGCCGCCCTAAGTCGGTATCAGGTTTGTTTGTGTTGTTGCTGAGAGGTTGGGAGCAAGGCGCCATTAACCTTTATTGACTCATCTTTATGGTGCTTGTTGTCACCTAAAGCTCCCCTATTATCACCTACAAAAGGATCCCCTTCTCTTTCTTGGCACCATCACACCAGGTCACTGTGCTTCTTGATCCATGAGTCAAATCTGATATTTATCTCAGTCGTATATCTTTTCATTAGTCAGTCTGTCCTGCCACTTAAATTTCACCTGAATCCCAAATCTATCATCCAATGCAGTTGCTACAATTCTACAGAATTGTGACCTCAACATTTTAACACAACATTAGTAAAAAATATTGAACAGGCCAGGAATGAGAAGAGAGACTGGTGGTATACTACTAAAAAATAGCTTTTTTCTTTCTTTTCTTTCTTTCTCCCTTCCTTCCTTCCTTTCTTTCTCTCTTTCTTCTTCCTCTTCTTCTGCTTCTTCTCCCTCTTCCTTTTCCCTTCCCCTCCCCCTCTTCTTCCCCCTCCCAATTCCTCCCCCTCCTCCTCTCCCTCCTCCTCCCCCTCCTCCCCTCCCCTCCCCCTCCTCCTCCTCCTCCTCTTCCTCCTCCTCCTCCTCCTCCTCCTCCTCCTCCTCCTCCTCCTCCTCCTTCTTCCTCCTCCTCTTCTTGTATGTTACTAGACTGAGAGGCAGACTCTGAATGGCAGTTTCTTGTTCCAACTGCAGCTTCTCTACTTATTAATGACATGACTTTTGGGGAAGTTAATCAAGTTTCCTGTGCCTCAATGGTCTGATCTATAAAATGGGGATAATATAATAATAGCTCTTGACTCCTAGGGTTTCTTTGATTTAGTGAGCAATTCATGTCGAGTAAGAAAAGAAAGCTGGTGACTGTTAGGGACAGGAAGTGTTAGGTATGCATTTAAATTCGAGCTGTTCTACCACTCACCACTACCTTCCACCTCTGAACCACAAGCTCCCCTCTGTGAAATGAAGATGTAATCTTACCAACTTATGTAATTATGAGTATTACATGAGATGATGCATGTAAAGCACTTATCGCAGTAGCTGTTACATAGAGATCACTAAATTAAGTGTAGCCTTGTTGCTATTATTGTCATTATTTATAATAGCATTCAGTTCTTTTGATTCCCTGTGCATTATTCTTTCCATTATTTTATATTACTCAGGTCCCTCTTTTCAAAACTAAACTATTTGGCTGTCAGTGCCTAAATAAATCTTTGTTCTTTTAAAGGGAACAAAATGCAATAAATAAAAAATTTTATATATAATCCTCCCCAATTTTTATAACTTCCCCTACAATAGACTTTTAAACACACTGCTTAGAATACCATTTCAAAGATTTAATAAATCTTTGAAGCCTTTTATTTTTTCTAGTTGTGTCTCAAGTTTCTTTCACTACATGTAGAAAAATCATGCTATGACTTTAGAACAGTGCCGCTGTTCATTCTGCAGTCCTGAATTGTCCTTGAAATAAGGCCAAGCCTTCACATTGCTATTACTGCAGGATTCTCAAGTTAGAAAAAAATCAGTGCATTTAAGGACTCTTACCACCACCTCTTATTGATATTATATCTGAGTACACATGAGTTATCACACAAAAACTCGACTCAGGTGCCAGATACTAATGAAAGTTCTGATATGGGGAAATAATGATTGATACACTAGATTGCTTGCTGGGAATCTCTTCCCTGGGGCTTCCCTGGCAGGTGGAGGTGAGAAAGATGATGTGTCTGTGTTCCTGGCAGCCATGCATCATGCCTCTGCTTGTTGATCCTGACGCCTGCTCATGTTGCTAGACTCCCATCTGCAGATCCTCTTAAGCGCTGATCCTCCCCTTAAGAATTATTTCCGGGCTTCCCTGGTGGTTCAGTGGTTGAGAGTCCGCCTGCCGATGCAGGGGACGCGGGTTCGTGCCCCTGGTTCGGGAAGATCCCACATGCTGCGGAGCGGCTGGGCCCATGAGCCATGGCTGCTGAGCCTGCGTGTCCGGAGCCTGTGCTCCGCAACGGGAGAGGCCACAGCAGTGGGAGGCCCGCGTAGCGCAAAAAAAAAAAAAAAAAAAAAACAAGAAAAAAAAAGAATTATTTCCTTCACTCCTGACTCAAGCATGGCTTCCATCCTTCTGCTACAGGGCTCTATTCTCCCATGATTTCAGGACGCTCCTTCTTTCGAGCTCTTCTTGAAGGTTGACTCAGGAAGTCTGCCATCTTGTCCCCCATCTCTCTTCACATGCTTCTTCCCATGCCCTCTGCTCCCAGAAGGATTAACCCCAGACACATGTAATCTGGAATTCTATGAACTACTTTGTTGGCTATTACCTGGAGAACTTGGTATAAATACAGATAATGGATTTCCCAGTTCATCTGGTCTTGGTATATAGGTCTGTCTGATTAAAAAGCTTCCCAGTTCATCCTGAAGTACATCTAAATTTAGGAGCTACTTTTTACATATCACATATCACTACCACAACAGTTTTCTTAAATCATGGTTCAGATAGTAACAAGTTCCTGCTCAAAATACCTTAATGTTTTTCCAGTGCCTACAAATTAAATTCAAAATCCCTAACCTGATATATAAGATCACCACAATTTGGCTCCAACAGTTACCTACTTTTCTTTCCATTGCTCCCCTGTACATATCATTTTCTCTAGCCAAATTCTGCCATAGGCATTCCATCCTCCGTGATTTAACAAATGCCTTGTTCTCAACCACTGTGCCACCAGGGAAGCCCTCCATCTTTTAAGAGTCAACTCAAACTCTACATCAGAGTCTTGCCTAACCTTCCACCTTCACCCCCATATGGAACCTTCATTCAATCAGCAGATATTTACTGAGAAGCAACAATGTGCCTGGTAATGAGGAAAACACTGGTGATATAGGGCCTCATGAAACAGAGCCTTCATGGAGCTTACAGTCTAGTAGAGTTATGCCTTTGAACCCTTACATCACTTGGTTTATGCCTTTCTCCTGACACTGACCTTGTCTAAGCTATTTGTGTGCTGTCCTATGTCCTCTCTTAAACTGTAAATCCATCTATTGTGCCCTGCAGCACCTGCCATGAGGGTGCACATGGCTGGTGCTCGTCAGCGTGTTACTGGACTGAACTGAATTCCTCCACAAGGTTGACAACAGAGTAGATGTTCAACACTGATTGACATGGGACACTTCAGCTACTGGGGATCGTTGTCTGCAATAGAATATATGTTTATGGATACCAAAGCAGCAAGTCAGGCAAAATATCGCTCAGTTTCTAAAGGTAAATGTGTTTTCCTCAAAATGCCCTTAATATTAGTATCTGAAGCTAGAATACTTTGAATTACCCTTCAGAGGAAAGTACTGAAATCATTATAAGCCCATGTATGATTCATCAGCCTCATTGTTGAACTGAGATAAGAGAATATGCACAAGGTGCCCATGTCAGCTTAATTCTCAGGAATAAAATTGAAGAGTTTCCTTTCTTGAAAACCTCAAGATAAGCAGGCCCAGGAAGAAATAATAGTAATAAAAAAGCCTTGGGAGGTATGTGACCAGCCTCTAAATTCTGCAATAAATGTGCTTTGTTGAACATTAGTGTCAGCATGTCATAACGTCAGCTCATTTGATGTGGCATAACTCCTGTAAGTCTTCTTAAAATGTTAAAATATAGGCTAGAGCTCTTTTTTCTCCTGTGGAGGAAATAGGAAATAGTAATAAATTTCTCTGCTGTGTGTGGGCTGCTGGACAGGTCTGTTTCCCTGCTCCTGGGCTAGTTGTCAAGTGGCTCTACCCCTGAGGAACATGAAACATTGTTCCGTGGGTATCCGGTGATGAGTCTCCTCTGTTTACTAAAAGGCTAAAAAGCAGAGTTCCCAGGGACGAGCAGGGAGTGAAGGGTGAGGAAAACCTGAGGAAATGTCTCTGTTTAGAAAAAGGATCTGGCTACACTGCGCTTCTGTGACCAGCATTGTGTAGGGCAAGCAGTAGACACTCAATACATACCTGCTCACAGGCGAATGTTGAATGAATTCTAGCTTCTCACTACTGGCATGTACAGAGGCTGGGTCAGATGCTGAAAGAACACTTGATAAACCTATTAAACTTATCCATGGGGGCATTCAGGTGATAGAGCTTCAGAAAAAGGCCAGAGAAACATTATTCAACATATATTGCCAACTTCCCTTCTCCAGTCTATTAGAAATATCCTATTACACTAGCAATGATAAGTTTCTCAAGTGCAGGACATAAAACTCATATATCTTGTGTATCCTCCATAGGTCCCACAAACTTCAGAGCATGCTTGATGCGTGTTTATTAGCTAATTAAGAATGGGAAGCAAACAGGCAAGAGGGTCCTTTGGTGTCAGCACACATGGCAAACCCACAGACCCCAAGAGAGAATATGACTTAGGTCCCCAGTGGGGCTTTGAGACACAGCTGCTCCTGCAGTTTCTATTCCCTCCTGTCTGTCCCAGCTTCTCTCCTACTTTATCACTGCTGGGGTACAGGAACTGCGTCTAATGAAAAATAGAAACTAAATACATATTCGTATCATTTCCCTCACTCCTCACAGTAAGCTGACCTTTACTTCCACCTGCTGGATCCCCTTCCTGCATGGTGAGTCTATCTTTTTGGCTGGCTCCATCGAAGTTTCTTGAAAGGAGGCCATCTTTCGCCACTTTATTACCCTCCTATACTCTTTGGACTGTCTATCAGGGAAAGGTTTTATTTTTCTTTTTTTTCCCCCCAAAGATCTCACGTCCCTGTCAAAGAGAAGTCTAAATCTGAAGAGATTCAAATGAGAGCTGGCACACTCAAAAGCATTCAAAGTCGCATTAACATTTCTGAGAACAGGTGTCTCTATAAGAACAGGCCCAGGTACATTCTACCGGAATTGTCAGCAAGAATATAAACGCTTCAATCAAGCCTGAAGGACACTCTACTTGGAACTGGTATCCCAAGCCAAATCCTCAAAGTGAGCTACTTCCTCAGCCTACACCCGGTCCCTCACCTCTGACACCAGCCAGAGGATATATCACAAGCATCATGCATCAGGAGCGAGAAGTAACTCACCAGGTTTGTCAGGACTGACAGGGGTAGCATGGCTTTGTGAAAAGACTCTTGGATTAAAGGAAAGAGCAGTCCTTGTTTTCAGACCTGACAAGTCACTTATTAACTATATGACCTAGGGCAAGTCACTTCACCTGTGTATAACTCTCTTTCTTCAGAGTGAACATGTGTCCTACAAACCCTCATAGACCTTCTAAGGATTTGGTGAAGTTAATGTGCAGAAAAATACTGTGAAATGTTACCCACATGTAAGGAAATGTCTATACTCTGATATGTACAGAGATGAGGCAACCGTCCTGTAACTACTGGAACTCTTTCTTCATTCATTGATTCATTCAATCCGTCAACACATATGTATTGAATGCCTATGTGCCAGGTAGTGTTCTAGGTATATAGATCTATATTGGGGATATAGAAGTAAACAAAGCAAAACCTTTGCTCTCGTGAAGCTTACACGCTAGTGGAGATAGACGAACGATAAGTGCTGGGAAGCAAAATGAAGAGTGTTGTGAGGAGAACTGATTTTTGTGGGAGAATATGACATTACATATAGGGTGGGCTGGAAAGTCTCCTCCGATACAATGACATTTGGGCAGACCCCCGAAGGAAACAAGGGACAAAGCCACGAGAATATCTGGAGAAGCAGTATTCCACACAGAAAGCACAGAAAGTGCAAAGGCCGTGAGAAGGAAGCATGCTCAGTGCTCTCAAGAACAGGAAGGAGATTGGTGGAGCCCAGTGGGGCAGGATCAGAGTGGTCGCAGAAATAGTCTGGTGGCAAGGGGCCAGGAAGCACAGTTAAGGTATGACTTGCTATCGTCGTGGGTCTGATGAAACTTATTGGAGAGCTTTGGAGAGAAGGGAAACAACACCTGTCTTTCTTTTTAAGGGGAACTCTCAGACTGGAGGGTCGATCATGAGAGCAGGGATGGAGACAGAGACCAGTTAGAAGCATTTTCCAGTAACGCAGCAAGAATTTATGAGGATTTGGATTAGGGAGCTGAAAATAGTGATTCTGGATATATTTTTAAGATAGAGCCAAGAGGATTGCTGACGTATTGGATGTGAGATGTAAAGAATAAAATGAGTAAGAAATGATTCCACTTTAAAAGCAGGTTTTCTTTCTGAGGATAGGGAGTTGGGAGGGGAGCAATCAAAGAGATCAAACTTAACATTAATTTTCCTAAGAAATGATTTATTGAGTTCCTAATATATATGACACGATTTCTGACCTCAAAGGAACTCACAACCATTTGGGTAAGCAAGACCCAAATGAGGAATAGGAAAAGTTAAACAACAATATTTAACAGAGAATTAATTACAAATCTCACAGGTTTTAAAATATGTGGATTTTTAAAAATAAATTTACTTATTTATTTATTTTTGGCTGCGTTGGGTCTTCGTTGCTGCACGCATGCGTTCTCTAGTTGTGGCGAGCAGCGGCTACTCTTCGCTGCAGTTCACAGGCTTCTCACTGCGGTGGATTCTCTTGTTGTGGAGCACAGGCTCTAGGCGCTCGGGCTTCAGTAGTTGTGGCTCACGGGCCCTAGAGCTCAGGCTCAGTAGTTGTGGCGCACGGGCTTAGTTGCTTGCAGCATGTGGGATCTTCCCGGACCAGGGCTCGAACCCGTGTCCCCTGCATTGGCAGGCGGATTCTTAACCACTGCGCCACCAGGAAAGTCCCAAATATGTGACTATTTTTAATGAAAAAAAATTAAGCAGTGCCTCACCCAATGAAATTATTTCTGGCTGGTTCATTGAGGCCAAGACTGAAATCTCAGTGCTGCTGTAAATTGTGCAATTTGGAGCCAATTAGCCACAGTAGCCACAACAATATAATACAAATATTTACTTGTCCTAATCCAATTTAGTTTGATAGATCTGGGTTCTAACAATGCTTCCATCATTTAATAGCAGTGTGACCTTGGGCAAGCTCCTTACGTGCTCCTAACCTAGTTCCCTCCTCTGTACACTCTGAATGATAATCCTGGCTAGCTTACGGGGCTGTCATTGAAGATGATGTTGTGATATGATATTATATATGACACATAGCTCTCAATAACTAGTTGGTGCTGCCACCATTGTTACTTCCTCTGCAAGGCCTCCCACGTGATCTGTAAGTCAGCCTCACTCCTTTGAGTGCCTACTATTCAGCGTATTCTTTTCAAAGAGGTGGCCAGTCTGTGCCCCAAATGGCAAGAATCCTTTTTATACTCTTCACTTTCCCGGAGTGCCTGGTACTGTGCTGAATGCTGGGAGGAGAGGAAGATGTGTTTACTGTTTGACACGCAGCAAAGCTGTATGAAAATATTTGCTAATTGGCATGCAGCAGGGCAATGTGGGAGTGTTTGCTGACCCGCCGCCATGCAGTAGGGGGTAGAATGCGCCCTAAATTGTACAAGTCATTAACAAAAAACGTGAACCTCACAACTTTGCTCTTCCTCAGTTTATTCGTTTGGAAGGGCTGCCACAACAGAGTACCACAGACTGAGTGGCTTAAACAACAAAAATGTATTGTCTCAGCTCTGGAGACTAGATGTTCGAGACCAAAATGTCAGCAGGGTTGATTCCTTCTGAGGGTGGTGAAGAAGAATCTGTTCCAGGCCTCTCTCCTCATTTCGGGTGGTTTCCAGGCCATCGTTGGCATTCTCTGCCTCGTGAGCATCACCCCAATCTCTGTCTTCATCTTCACATGGTGTTCTCCCTGAATGTGTCTGTGTCCAAATTGCCCATTTTTATAAGGACACCAGTCATATACTGGAGGAAGGGTCCCTGCTCAAGTATGACCTCATCTTAACTAATTACATAGGGAAATGACCCTATTTCCAAATAAGGTCACACACTCTGAGATACTGGAGGGTTAGGACTTCAACATATGAATTCTGGGGAACACGAGTAATTCCATAACACAGTGGTGCTGCATGCCATCCTTCGCTCTCTCCTTGTCCAGGACATCGGCTTCCTCTTGCCTTCTTTTTCCTTATTTTATACAGTTCCGTTTCCTAACTAGTGTCTAATAAGCCCACACCCATGAGTCCCCTGCAGCAGCACTCTGTATGCTCTGTATTCTTATCACCGCTGGCTTGCCACCTTACAATTCAGGCCCTGTGCTCTGAACGGAAGGAAGTTTGCTATCTTGGGAACCCTCCAGATTATAAAGAACAAACAGAACGAATTGTTTGAGGGACCCTTTCATGACTCACTCATCATTCCTACCCTCCTGTTGTCTTTGTTCATGTCTCCTCACTCACTGACCTTTCTTCTTGGCAAACTGCTCCAGACAAAGCGCTCCCCTTCTCCTTCAACTCAGCCCACCCAGCAGAGAACCCTACATGAGGGCCATGCACAGCAATGATCAGCACAGGCACCATGGAGCAAGGTTAATGAGGGGCAGTTTAATTCTATGGCCATCTCCACACCCCTCCTCTCCATTTATATTTTCAACATATGGTTGGCTTTTTAATGTTGCTTTAAGGTTTTCTCTTGTATTTAATTATTTAAAGATTTAATAACAAGCTGCCTAGAATCAATCGCACACAGGGACACATTGCTTTGAATTCTTGCTCTTTTTTTTCCACTTTTGCCTGAGTGAAATGAAGTCACTGGAAACTAAGAGCACAAAGCTAAAACGGGAAGAGAAGAGAATGACTTAAATACCCTCAGAAAAGGGTATCTGTAGGTGAAATCAAACTCTCAACAGTATCTGATATGTATCTCTTATCAGCGGTGGACAGTGGTGATAACTAAGGAACACCAAAACAAATTACTTTAATTCCATTTTCTTTCTAATAAGATAAACGCAGTAGCTTACATGTCAAAATTTTCTTTTTAAAATAAATTCCTCTTGGGGTTGGTTCTGAGTGTTGGGGACCAGGAGATGGAAGGATAAATACTGCTCTAGTTCTAGTGACAGAGAGAGGGATTTTTTTTTTTTTTTTTAATATCACCTTTAGAATTTTAAATGTTTCATTGCCCAGTATTTTAGGATCTCTTTTCCTCATTCCTAACTATTGTCTGGATGAGCTAAGCTAGTTAGGAAGACATTCACTCATTAACATATTCTACTTACATGTTTTGAATGACCAACTCTGTTGGATAGTGTGGAACGCACTAAGAATCCAGCCAGAAGCAATGCCAACTCCATCCTGCCTTCATAGCCACTCACATCCACCCTTGGGGAACAGGGTTCAGGAAAGGACAGTTGCAGTGCATATGCTCTGATGTGGGAAGTACAAGATATTATGGAAGCCCAGAGGAAGGGCATTAATCCAGAGGTGGAAGAAACAGGAAGTGCTTCCTAGAAGAAAAGACAAATACCATGAGACCTGAAAAATCAATGGGAGTATAACCAATGAAGTTTGGTAAGAAGGATAAATAATGACCTTTACGGAGAATCCACTGCTATTTAGTTACTTCCTATATGTGTATTTTTAAATAAAAAATTAGAAATTAAGCAAAGGCATTTTGCAAATAACTCTGGAAACTGTCTTTTTAAAGCAACATCTCATTGACTTTCCCTAGAAAAAAGCCTTCCCAAATTCTCACCAAATGACGGAGTCTGACGCTCTCTTTGCTAACTCGAGCTAACACTGCTAAGGGGAGAAAACCAAGTCTGCATCTGACCATGGGGTTCCCTGGACCAGAACCTCTTAAACTCTTGGAATCCTGACTTTTGGACTGCCCAGTCTTGAAAAGTCAGTCCAAAAAGAGCAGTGCTGTTTTGGACTGAAAAGTCAGTCCAAAAAAGTCAAATAGTAGAATCAAAAGGCTTCTCCTGACTTTGAACCAAAGCTTCACATCCCTTGAGATTCTCCCTGTGCCAGATTCCTTAGCCCCTTACAATCCATCTTCACACCGTAACACTTATTTGCAAATAAAAATCCAATTAAAAGCATATATGCCAAAGAATATTATATGCCATTGTGATTTCTTCCAGACCATATATATATATAAGTTCATTTCAGCTAACTTTCTTAATTCAGGGGACACATACTTATGAAATATATAGTTTAAAAAAATTTTAGGGCTTCCCTGGTGGCGCAGTGGTTGAGAGTCCGCCTGCTGATGCAGGGGACGTGGGTTCGTGCCCCGGTCCGGGAAGATCCCACATGCCGCGGAGCGGCTGGGCCCGTGAGCCATGGCCGCTGAGCCTGCGCATCCGGAGCCTGTGCTCCGCAACAGAAGAGGCCACAACAGTGAGAGGGCCGCGTACCGCAAAAAAAAAAAAAATTAATTAATGAAAAAGTTAGTCATGACTTACCATCCTGAGCTCCAGAAATCAACATCGACATGATTGTTATCATCTTCAAACAGCACATGTTAACAAGGAGTTGAGATGGTTTGTGATTTACTGAGGGACAGTGTACAGAATGCACTGCAAAGTACAGCACAGTATGACAGAGCATCCTAAAAATCCCATCAAAGGAATGAGTTGCCTGGCGAAGCCCTGTGTTCCCCATCCATAAGAGGCAGCAAGAAGAGTACTGGAGAAAGGATCTTTGGTTCGAGTTGGGGGTTAAATTATAAATTACTACTATTTTAATGTTACAAATAATATATTTGGGGTTCATTTTCATTATAGGGTCATTGTAAGGATCATTTGAGATCTACAGCAACAGTGTAGACCAGAGCCTGGCAAATAAAATATATTTAATAATTGGTGATTATGCTAGTAATATAAGTAGCAGTGATAGTAATGTTAAAAAAAATGTTGTTAGAAAAAAAGAGGGAGAGAAAAAAGAAAATACAGAAAAGTAAAAGAAAATTTTAAATATTCTGTAATGTTTCTACCCAGAGAAAAACGCTTCACATTTTTGATATTTTCTTTGGGATGGATGGATGGAAGAATGGATGGGAAAGAAAGAGAGAGAGAGAGAAAGAAGAGAGGAAGGACTGTTGAAAGAAAGGAACAAAGGAGAAAGGAAGAAAATCAGGAAAGAAGGAAGGAAGGGAGGGAGGGAGGGAGGAGAAAAGAAAGACATGAGTGATAAACTACGAAGGCTTACTTTTTGCCTTAGTACTTGAATGATAAGCTGGCAGATACAGGGCATCTCAGTTCAAAACCATTGAATCCAGAACTTTGTACACACTGTCTTGTTATTTTTTTAGCATCCTGTATGGCAACTGAGCATTCTGCTATTAGTCTGATTCTTGCTTATTGTAAGCAACTTTTTCTCTCAACTCACAGGATTTTCTTTTTACTTTTGCTCAGAGGTTTCATAAACATGTTCCTATGAGTGTTTCTTTTTCTATTTGTTTTAATTTCCCTCCATCCCTGCCAAGTCTTTATTCATATCAGAAAATTTTACTTGTACTTATCTTCCTTGCTCATTTCTCCTCCATTTTCTTCACGTCTTTTACTATTATTAGACAAATATTGAATATCTTAGACAGATCTTCCATATCTCAGCAAAAGGGGCAACCATTTTCTCCCTCAGCAGTGAAGACGTTGCTAATCAAAGAAAATTTGACAGCCGTGAATGGGGGAACGTGAAGAAAGAGAGAGCTTGCCTCCCGAGCCTAGGAGCTCCGTGTCCATTGCTTTATTGTACTACTTCCCCTGCAATCAATACTCACGCTGGATTTTCCCGTAAATCAATTGCCCCACTTGTTTAAAGAACTGTTCCTGCACCGCTAAACTGCAGCAACTGCTGATTCAGCCACTAAACAGTAAAGACTGGAGCAGTTGGTCCCACAGGGCTTTTAATAATCACCGCATAAGCGTCCCTTGGCTTATTTCTACTTGCAAGTCTTGAATCTCTGATCTAGGGGTTTTTCCTGAGATCAGTTGGAAAACTTCATTCTTGAAAGTGAATGGTGCTCACTTTCATTTTTATGGGCCACAGGCAGCCCTCTATCCATCCAAGTCCATCTGCTGTGTGTCTTCCAGAAATTCCTTAACATTCCTGGCCTGCTGATGACGCCCTTTCCAAGGGCTGACAAAAATGTTATTTTTATTGCCCAGTGGTATACAGTGGCTCTGCCCTTTTGCAGTTTCTAGTTTCACTATGGGTTTATCCTTATTTTTATATTCTTTTCTACCTTTTCAGTAGGATCACAGGAGAAAAAGCAAATGGATTTTCTTAGATATCTTGAACTGGAGTGGTTGAATTAAGTTTCTTTTTTTATAACCATTTTTTAATTGAAGTAAATTAGTTTACAGTGTTGTGTTAGTTTCAGTTACACATATATATATTCTTTTTCATATTCTTTTCCATTATAGGTTATTGCAACATATTGAATATAGTTCCCTGTGCTATACAGTAGGTCTTTGTTGTTTATTTTATATATAGTAGTGTGTATATGTAAATCTCAAACTCCTAATTTATCTCCCCCCCATCCCCTTTGGTAATCATAAGTTTGTTTTCTATGTCTGTGTGTGTTGAAATAAGTTTCAGTTGTTCATTTCCATGCCTTTGTTTCCCATTAGATTATAAGCCCCTTGATGCCAAGATCTCCATATTACTTCACTTTTATATACCTGCCCTTGACACAGAGGAGATACAGAATAGAGATTCCTTAATGCATAATTGATTAAATTAGGTAAAATGGTTTTAAACAAATATTTTATTACATTAAGTGTGCACAAGTAATAGAAAATAGTCATCTGTTGAACTTGCCACAAAGTGATAAGAGAGGAAAGTCTTACCGTGGCCATTGCATTGTGCTATGCGGAGGAGGAAGCTTTGTAAAGAACGCAGCGTTTTATGGGAGCTCAGATGAGGGTGCCTAGAGTGGCTGAGGTGCAGAAAGGGTGAGCAGCGGAGGGAGGATATATTCTCAGGTGCTCTCCTCATCCTGTCTTTACGAGAGATTCCGTCCCCGTCTCATGCCTTCCACACTCTCAGTCATCTCTCCTCTTTTCCGAATTCACGCTTATCTTCATTTCTCTGGCTACAACCTGGTTTCCTACCCCAGCTTCCCTGATTTACATCCGGCTGAATTCAATCCTCAGAGTGTATTCCTTGCTCCTTGCCCTTCCAACCATCCTCATCCCAGCCCCAGAAGTCAGAACTGGACAAGTTTGTACACTTGGCCTAATTTTCCTCAGTTTCATATTTAACCCTAACAAAATTAGTGTTATAATTCCCTCTCTCCCTCAGTCCAGGGCTAACAGTAAGTTCAACACATCATCATTTATTTTCAGAGCATTTGGGAAGTATAAATTGTACCTAATATACAAGAGCCATGTTGACTCTGAGCAAAAAAGGTAAAGTAAATAAAAAGTCAAAGCATCGAGACTTCCGAAGCTACTAGCCACTTGCCCCCCAACCCAAGTTAAAAGAAGTGATGAATAAAGGTCTGTGTGCATTAAGAAGTCAAAGTAATCAAACCCGACTTTTCAAAGTAAAAAGTACTTTACATGTAACAAGTAAAGAGAGCAACAAAGATGATTGTAGCTCCATAAAGGCAAAGAGCTTATGACTGAATAAATGTACACGTTTTGTTGTTAGTCATTCTAGCAGCTAATGTAGCCAACCACTTCCTTATTGGAAGAACAGGCGTGGCTTCAGGTTATTTTGAGGCATTGAATTCAATGACCTGGGGAGTATATGCTGTGAATTTCTACTTGTGACAAGAAGTTTTGCATTGAAGCATTACATTTGTAATTCAGGATTGAATCTTGATTCATTGTTGAGATTTGTGAAAATGGGCCAGTTTGTGGGGATAAGTGGGATGTGTGATATTAACAGTATCTAAAATAAGTGAGAGAAAATAATCATTGGAGATAAATTCACTGTCACAGGCCCGTTTTATCATTTACGCTTTTTTCTGGCTTTACGGTGGTCAGTACATTTGGTTATTTTTCAGACCTTAGAAAGAGGAGCTCTGGAGAAGCTGACTGTGGCAGAAACTGGCCAGCCTTTCACAAAACTATTTTCCTCTCCTTCCAGGACCACAGGAAGCTACATTTCCTAGCCACTTTTGCACTGAGACATAGCCTCATGCTAGAATATGCACATTGCCACTTTTATTGCAGGTACACAAAATCTTCCCATATGTGATCCTTTCTTTCCCCATCCTCTGGCTAAATGTGGAGAACTCTGAGGTCCTAGAGGAGGATGGGGCCAGAAGATGGAGGAAGTCTGGATCTCAAAAGGTCACATGCAGACAAAGAACACCCACATTGAACTGTTACATAAACAAGAAATTAGACTGTATTGTGGGTTAGCCACTGATATTTTGGAATTCATTTGTGAGAGTGGCTAGCGTTAGCCTGACTGATTTATTATACTTACATTTAAGTTACTGGCTAGCCTTTCAAAAGTAGAATTGGTCACTATGACAAAGAAACTTTTTTTATAATCTCAGTGACCATGGAGGTAGGAATAGAACTAGATGGTGAAAAGTAAACCGTATACCTGCAGTGACAAGCATCTTTAACTCACCTCAGTTAAGCTTAACTCTGGAATCTTCCCATCCTATAGGACAGAGAGATACAGTGGGTCATCCTCAGAGGTCTCCATTCATCACGTTAACCCCAACCAACATTCCTACTACGTGGTTTTCTCCGTAGAACTAATCACTCATCATTTTAAATTATCTTGGACCATTATTTACAATATTTATTTATTTATTATTTATTTATTTGCTTTCACCCTCCCTCTCAACTACCAGCTTTATGAGAAAGGAGACCTTGCTGATAGCTCTGTATTAGAGACTCAGTGGTCATTTTTGTTGAATTAATGAACTACCCTTGATGTCCACGACTAAAAAGATTTGTTTTTTATTATTAGAGTCTTCCTCCTGTCAATAAATATCATAACTTAAAATGAGTCTAAGCCATTAGTCACTGCTCTGAAGGAGCCTGTAGTCCAGGTGACGCAAGATAGGACATGACAGAGTACAGCACAATAAATGGTGAGTGATAAATGCTAAATTGAATGAAGGTGGTAGAATTCAAGTGTTTATAGGACTTCAGAGAGAAAGAATGAGTGGTTAAGAAAATTCCATAGGAAAAAGCAGCTTGAATTAAATCTTAAAAAGTTGGTAGAAACTGACAGCCTAGAGATGTGTTCACCGAGTGAGATGTGCTTACCTCGAGTGGGGGCAGGGTGAGGTTCACAGGACATCTACTGGAGTGGATGGAGAAATACTAGAACTTTCATATGTGTTCACTTTTTATATTTGTTTTAAATTAGGCTTTCTAATATTTACTATATGAACTAATAATATACATGCATACGGTTTATAAAATAAACACATATTATGGGGACATATTCATAATCAGATCGTTTAAAGATTACTTATATAGAGAGGGCATTTTAATGAGGAGACGTGAACCAGGCATGGGTGCAGGAATGCACAAAGGGGCTTAATTGAACCACAGCTTGGACAGCACCGACAGGCATGTAGGAGTGAAATGTAAGTTAAAGTTAGGGTAAACGGTTGTAGCCAAACCATGAGGAGCATTAAATATCAGTAAAAGCACTTATATTTGATTGCTGGCTCTTCCTCAGCAACATATCCCTACGTGTCCACTGTTTTCATCTCTATGATTGCCTCCCTAAGAGAAGCCCCCATCAGTTAGCCGTGGGGTGCCTGCAACACCTCCTAAATCATCTCCGTGCCAGCCCCACTACTGTCTGCTCCCCACACAGTGGCCATTGTGATATTTTAAAAATTTACATGAGATCATTCCACTCCCTTACTCAAAAGTTTCAAAAGATAACCACTGCACTTAGAAGAAAATCAAATTTCTACCATTTCTATATGGCCTGTTCCCTGCTTATTTTTCCATATGCGACACATGTCACTCCTGCCCTCGCTCCCTATACTTGAGCCACATCAGTCCTTTGTTTTTCCTCGTGCATGCAAACCCTTTCCTTCTGTAGCATCATCGCACTAGCTGTGCCTCTGCTTGGAGTGTTTCTCCCCTCGGATGCATGACCCAGCCCTTCTCCTCATCTAAGCCTCCCCTGTGCTAGGTACTTGCATATATACATATCATTAATTTTATCCTCCCCACAACATAGTGAGGCAGGTACAGTAAGAAAGGGTCGATTTGGGCTTCCCTGGTGGCGCAGTGGTTGAGAGTCCGCCTGCCGATGCAGGGGACATGGGTTCGTGCCCCGGTCCGGGAAGATCCCACACGCCGTGCAGCGGCTGGGCCCGTGAGCCATGGCCGCTGGGCCTGTGCGTCCGGAGCCTGTGCTCCGCAGCGGGAGAGGCCACAACAGTGAGAGGCCCGCGTACTGCAAAAAAAAAAAAAGAAAAGAAAGAGTCGATTCAATTTGAAATGGATGTATGTATACATGTATGTATATATACGCGCATCGATTAGTTTACAAAGTACTTTACTATGAGTCCATTTGATCCTCACCGCAACTCTGTCAGGTAGAAAGAGATTTGTAGAGGAAAGAAGTGAGATTAGAAAGATTGTGACTTCACCAAAGTCACACACAGATTGTAAATGCTGGATCGAGGATTCAGCGAAGGTCATGTGGCTGCGAAATCTAGTGGTCATTTTACTCCATACCCCGTGAAGGCAGAGATAGTTTCAAGGATGTGAGGCAGGGTGATAGCATCTCTTAGAGAGTCAGCGAAGAAAAAAATATATTAATTAGGAAGTCAGCAGTGGCCTCTGATAACATAATGAATAACCAATGCATTTGTTAAAATTAAAACATTCATTAAATCCTTACCATGTACAAAGCACTGACCTAGGCTGAAAGCAGCATAAAGAGCGGTTCCTATTCCCTACAGTGGAATTTTCAAAGAATAATGGCAACAGAGGTCAAATTAAATGAGTATGAGATACAGTGCTCTGGAGAAAGAGAAAGCACACTGTGTCAGTTGTCTGAGAATCTGGCTGTGAAAGGTGGAGACAACACTTTGGTACAGGAAGGAGGAAGAACAGACCAATGAAGGTTGCGTTCAAGACCCAAGACAACAAGCAATTAGGTAAATTTCAGCTTTTCTAGCCTGACATTGCTTTGTGGGCTTCTCAGCCTATAATAAGAAATTTGCCTTTTCACCTCAGTCCTCCAGTTACCAGGTTTCATCAAATTGACTTTTCCTAAGGGCTGCTTCTGGGAGCACCTGTCAATATTGAAAGCTCAGTATCCAGGGAGGGGTGATGACTCACACCTCACAGAAAATGCCCTTCTGATGACTGATGCCCTTGCTGCCTCAAGCTGGCAGAGTGACACATTGGCCCAGAGCCTCCTGGGATTTGGCTGTTCCTTGGGAGTAAGATGAGAGCTTGGAAAGCCTCATAAATAACCCTGGTGGGGGCAGAGGCATTTGATAAAGACACGTGTCTGGCTTAGTGTACTCATCGGTACTCTAGAGACATGCAAGTGGGAAATCAACTTCCAAAAGTCTGCTTACCACCTACGTGTCCATCGACAGATGAATGGATAAAGAAGATGTGACACATATATACGATGGCCTATTAGCCATAAAAAGAAATGAAATTGGGTTATTTGTGGTGAGGTGGATGGACCTAGAGTCTGTCATACAGAGTGAAGTAAGTCAGAAAGAGAAAAACAAATACCATGTGCTAACACATATATATGGAATCTAAAAAAAAAAAAAAAATGGTTCTGATGAACCTAGGGGCAGGACAGGAATAAAGACGAAGACGTAGAGAATGGACTTGAGGACACGGGGAGGGGCAGGGTAAGCTGGGACAAAGCGAGAGAGTGGCATTGACGTATATACACTACCAAACGTAAAATAGTTGAAGCAGCTGCATAGCACAGGGAGATCAGCTCGATGCTTTGTGAGGACCTAGAGGGGTGGGATGGGGGAGGTGCGAGGGAGATGCAAGAGGGAGGGGATGTGGGGATACATGTATACATATAGCTGATTCACTTTGTTATACAGCAGAAACTAACACAACATTGTAAAGCAATTATACTCCAATAAAGATGTTAAAAATTTTAAAACTGCTTACTTATGCAAGAAGAATAGAAAGACTTGAATTTAACCCCAAATACTTCCCTATCAGATCTGAATCCATTTTACAGTGGGTCCCTTATTAGCATTGTCTTAAATTGCTACTGGCATCCTGTACTGCCCAATTGTTCAGCTTCTGCCTTTGAGGGGCATTCCTCAAAAGGTTTGGTATATGAGAAAGTGCAGCATGGCCTCAAGAAATGAGGTAGATTAGGGAATTTTTAATAGACTTCCCAGGAGAAGAGATGAAAGTGTGACAAGGAAGGAAGCTGAGTGAAAAGCTAGATACGCTGAAGGGATCAGGCCAGGATACAACAAAATCAGGTTAATTCAGCAGACTTAGAAATTGTATTTACTGCGTTAATTAAGGGAAATGCTAACTAGTTTCTATAGACTACATGCAAACACAGAATTGTTGGGGAAGCTCAGGATTTCAACATCCTTTCTCTTCATCTGGGTCTTGATCTGAAAGCCTTGTTGATGGGTGCTGCTTCCTGATTCTGGTCCAAATTCTTCCTACTGTCCAGTTTGTCTGATATTCCTATTAATGTTGATTTCAGACCTCTCCTTTACTGTGCTGGGAGGCTGTCTCTTTCTGTTCCACAGTTATTACACTCAGGTAGCTGTAAAACGTTATCTACTTTGGAGGAGAAAGGTAGGTAAGAACCCTTACAATATATTCCAATGGAGCTTTTCCTAACTTCTTTTTCCAAATATTACTGCCCCTCCATACCAGCGTCCTACAAATACCCAGTTGCCACCCTGATCTTGTTTAGTTTTTCTCACCTTTTTTCTTCTATCATATTTCTCTCCAGAAATCTCCAAGAGAAGAGAAATTACAGTCCAGTAGCCATGGGAGTAACAACCAAGCACTCCTCCAATTAACAATAAATCCAGCATTTCTCCTGGTCTGTATAATCAGCATGAACCAATCATACTTTGGAAAATATAACTATAATCCATAGACATTAGATTAAGAATTTGCCTTTTCTCACAACTGTGTAGATAAACAAGTTGACTGTACTACTCCGAAAGGCCAGACATGGCTATATCTAGGTAACGTACTGAGAAGGGGCAGGATGTGATTCAGTGATTCTCAACCCTGGATGCACATCTGGCTTTTAAAACATACGAATGCCCAGATCCCACTGCAGACCAATTAATTCATAATACATGAATGTGGGGTCACCCTTATTTTGTCAAAGCTCCCAGGCTATGCTCTTAGACAGCAGATTGGGAACCAGTGATATCACACTCAGGAGTGTAAGTCCGAGGAATGATTCAGGTCTCTACTCCACATTCACTTGTGCTATGAACAAGCTACCTAGCCCATTGGGTTTGAGTCTCCTCCTCCATAAAATGTCTTTGGCCTCCTCCTCTCTCTTCTCCCCTTCTTTCACTTGGACTAAATGCTCTACAAATATCATCCAGTTTTAAAGGTTTATAATTTTCAAAGGCTCAAATGGGATTATTTTGGCTTCTCAGATCATAGAATGATCTCACGACAAAAGGCACTGAACTCATTAAGGATGATAGAGAGATTGTCTAGGGGGAAAGGCAGGAACCAGCTGGTGGGCAGCCAGAGAGTTAAACCGAGCAACGGGGCTGGAAGAAAGATCCAAGCTTCCCAAATATCAACCCTCCATGGACTGAGGAGGAAAATAATAAGGAAGGAATTTCCCAGATCGTTGACAAAGCAGTACAGCCATGGAAGAGTTCAAATGGGACATATCAGAATATTGGTGGTTCCATTTTTAAATTTTCAGTTCTGCACTTTGCAAGAAATCAAACAAAATAAACTTGACAACCTAGTCTTATTTTATGTGAACACTATAACACACATCTATGTATCTATTCAAATACACACATTTGCATCAGTTACATTCCGATGTAAGCGTATTCATATGTTCAGTGCAGTTTTTCATTAAACAAATATTCATCAAGCACCTGTTATATGTTTTACATACTGAGGATACAGCATACACAAAACCACAAAAGTTCCTTCCCTATGAGAGCTTTCAGTCTAGTGGAGAAGACAGACTATAAACAAGATAAGTAAATATATGCTGATAAAACTAGATAGAAAAATATTGCAGGAAAAAGATATCAGAAATGTTGGGAAGGGAGTATAGTTTCAGGTAGGGAACCAGAGAGAAATATAATCCCATATATTTTATTTGGATCTAGATCAAATTTAATGTAGGTTTCCATTTGTGAAATGAAGGTTGTTGCCTTCCTCTCCAGGTTTGCTGGGAGAGTTAAGTGAAATTTCATAAGGTGCCTGGCAGGTACTAAAGAGTTCAATTAGCAGACAAAGAAAAGGATATTGGATAGCTAACCCAAAGTCATCAACAGGTCAGGAGCAGAGCTAGAACCTAAACTCAGACCTTCAGACCTCACGGTGGGTACCTGCCCCTTCCCACCTCAACCCTGCAGGATTGTGTTTGAATATCGGTTCTGAATATTTAAAGTTGTGGCACTCACACCGTACCTGTGGGGAAAATGTGATTTCAGCAAAAGCAGAGAGGAACAGTTTGGTCCCCACTACAATCCAGGAAGGTAGAAAGGACTCAAGTAATATTTGTGGAATATTCATTTTAATTATTACCGTAGTTTCTAAAGGTAACACAGAAAATTCAGCAAATGTGAGCCGTGGACATGCTGCACCTCTGTAGGGGGATTTGGTTCTACGCTGTGGGCTGAATGAGGCACGAACACATGTTTAGCTAAATTAATGTTTTGTTTATTGGTTCAGTTTACTTTAGACTACATGAGAGTAAGTGGATTTCCAGGTTTGAAATAAGAATACAAAAAAGTACCCTATTGAATAAATGTTTACCTTTTTCAAGCCCTTGTCTATCACCATGGCATTTCAATGCCCAACCTATTTTCTCTGTAAATAAGGAAGAGAGCTTTATAATTTAATTATAACATGCTGTTTCCACGTCTAAACTCCTAACCCACTCTTCACCCTCTTGCCCCATGATGGACACCACTCTTTTGGAGATCACTGATGCCGCTTCAGGACCTCAGTTCTGTCCCCTTGGCTTCCCAGCAGCCTTTGAGCCCTGGTGAACATCAGCAGCCATCCTTGAAACTGTCCCCTTCCCTCTGCTTTCAGAAGGCTGGATCTTTGGTTCTTTGTCCTCTCCCACTCCCTCGTCCCTGTCCTTCTGCACGTACGCCTTCCACTCTCTGCTCCCTACCTGTTTTCATCTCCCAGAATGTCGTCCACATTCCTCTTCCCTTCTCCCTTGGTTAACCTGTCCTTGTTGTTTTAATCTTGACTTCGACTATCACCTGTATGAGGGATGCCTCCAATTCTGTCTCCAGGTCAGTCTTCTGGGACGGCTTCTAGGTCTGCACTTAGGTAACCAGGACAGTTTCTTGGGCATGTTTCCCTGTTCTCGTATCATAGCCCACCCCATATGGAACTCTCTATCCTCAGGCCTTTTATCCCCCGCCATCCTCCTTCTTTCTCTGTGTTCTCTACCTCTGCTCATGGCATGGCTGTGCATCCACTCACCCAGGCTTAAAACTACCCCTTAACTACTCATTCCTGTCCTCTACTCCCCATATGGGATGAGCCATCAAATCCAGTACACTCTGGTTCCATGATGTTTCTCACCCCCATCTCTTTCGCTGAACTCCCTCTATTGTGGTCAACATTAACTCTCACCTACACTGTTGCCTCATAGCAGTTCTTGGTCTCCCCATGTCCTTCGATTCTAACTGTGTCCCTCTCCTTCTGTTGCTGTCAGAATAAAGCTCAAAAACATGTCTAAAACTGTTAACAATCTGGCCCCAAATACCCTTTCCCACTTAGTCTCCTATTATCTTTCCCCTCTCACGTGCTGTGTTTCAGCTGCACCAAATCACTCCCTATTACTTGCTGCCTTAGAGCCTTTGCTCCTATGGTACCTTCAGCCTGGAAAGGATTGCCCCCACCTCTGCCTACCAAGTCCTTCCCCTCTTCCTCCCAGGTTCTCCTTCAGGATGTTTCTCTTGGTTCTCCCAAAGGAAGATCACATTTTTCACTTCTGTGCTCCATTAGCACTTCATTTGTTCTCTTCTCATCCCTCCATCACACTGTCTTTTAGTATAGTCGTAAGTGTATATATTGTAGAGACATTCAGTCATGTGACCACATGGCTCCCTCCCTGCTACTGTTCATTGTATTGACCTAGCATATCCTCCATGACTGTCCTATTATTTTCGTTGTTACCCAAATGGCCACCAGGCTCAGCAAGTCTCCATCATCACCTTTCGACAAGCCTGGCTCCCTTTTGCAACTTAGTACCCTCTCGGGGTGAGCATCCTCAAATGCCCAACACCACTCACCTTAATAACGACTCTCCTTTGCGAAAGGGCGAGAAATTTCAGTGAATGTGTAATATTTACATCTCCCTTTTTCCTTTCACTTAGGGTTGCTAATCAGTTCTTTTTAATCACCATTTTTCCCAAAGACCCCACCATCTTCTGCTTCCTTAGGCTAAGATCCTGAGAGCAGAGTCATGCTGCAAATCAGGGATACCTCTCATAGGAACCTCTTCATTTTGCAGTTAGAAATGCATGCAGCAGCCCTGCCTGACTGCTTCGCTTCAGGGCTGAGAATTCAAACAAATTCCCTTTGCAGAGACTATTATGTGTTTACTTAGCGGCGAGGAAAGCACTTTCTAAATAATTAATTGCAAGTTCAGGATCTTCCTGACCTGTACTCAGTTCCTGGAATCCACCCTGAAGGATCCTGTGTGCTACCCATTCATATCTGTCACTGTAGCTATAGATCTGCCTCCGGATGCTTTTGATGTTTCTTTCTGCTTTTCTCCAAAGGGGTGAAAAATGAATTCTCAGCCACAGTGTAATTTTAAAGATTTATTTTGATTAGTCAAAAATGGAGAAGATGAAAAAGCTTTTCCTTGGGATACTAATCCTACGAATGCTTATGTTTGAATTTGTCCTTAGCGTGCTGTTCCTCCCAGTCCTGCTCAAGTCCTTTGCCTGAGCATGCTTTCCGTCTCTGCTTCTGTTTGGAGGTTTAGAATCTTAGACTACAAGTGGTGCAAATTTTAAACAAAGCAGGCCTCAGTTCAAGGGAGATGGATGGGTCATATCAAAGGATACCTGTGCAAACAGTAGGAAAATTATTTTCCCACCACCTCCTAAATTCATTTTGGCCAAATAAAACTTACAGGCCTAAACCAGATAATAACACAAAATTAGCTTCATGATAAATAAATACGCTAAATCTCCCTAGAATTATGGTGTTTTTCCAGTGTTGTATTGTGGCAACAAAATATGCTGTTAGGACCTGCAAGAATTACTGTACCAAAACAAAGACTCATAATTGATATAAAAGACGAAGGATATCAGGAGTGCTCGGTTGCCCAGAAATGAACGTCATACAGTTGGAGAGCTGTGAGCCATCATCCAAGCCAGGCCTCCTAGGAAACTGAGGCTCCGACAGGTAAAGGA
Organism: Orcinus orca; assembly: GCF_937001465.1. NCBI lineage: Eukaryota > Metazoa > Chordata > Mammalia > Artiodactyla > Delphinidae > Orcinus > Orcinus orca. The sequence continues at coordinate 46,476,188 of NC_064569.1, read as the reverse complement.
GCTTCCCAAACAAGGTCTCACAACTAATTTATTACTGCTAAAACTAGACGAAAGTTTCATGACTCCTTTAAGTCATGCCACTAAACCAAACCACATCTAGGATTGTACATATGAGGTAGCCTGTTGAGATCTGCCCAGAGTTTATTAGAGAAACTGGATTTTAAGAAAAAAGAATCCTTTCAGCTGTTGAATAAAATCTCTTATTTGGAGTCAGGATGGCATGAGGATGATATAAAACCAAATCAAAGTAATCTCAAGCTTGAGGGCCTAATAATCATGTATTAAAATAAACAAGAGATAAATTTGCTACCAAGTGGTCTCTCTTTGTTCTCCATCCTTACATTTCCTCTCTCTTCCTCTTGCTTCCAGTCCCTTTCTTTCCTCTCCTCTTCCCTCTCCTACTGAAGAATCCAACCAAAATTAGCCAGTAGCTCTTAAATCAACCCAGTTAAGGAGAAATCTCTGCCATTTGCCTTCAGTTAATCAAATGGCAAATGTGAAGTGTTGCTCAGAGCAAGCTTCTGGGGAATCTCTGTGATAAGTGTGCTATCAGGGTTCAAGAGCTGTCAGTGTACCTAGAAGCCTTCTTCTCTTCATTGAAGAAATAGATTCAACCTGATTGCATAAGTGGTCTGAATGGATACTTAAAGTGATTTCGTTTAGTGGCAGCCATCCATGGCTGAGCTGTCAGAGCCCAGTGTATGAGAACCAAAGAATCAGATCTTGACAAAATTTTTTATCTCCATGGAGACGTAGAAGCTGTAGGAAAGCTCATGGCATCACCTATTTACCCTTCTCACCATCTTGCCTGTGCCCAGCCCAGCCTGGCCTTTTCTCACCAGCAGGCTCCATCCATCAACTTCCTATGTACTCTTCTGGGGCAAAAAGATCCCAATTAAGTGGTACCAAACGTGGTGTTTTGTGTTTCATTTTTTCTATATGCTGTACAACTTTTAAAATTTGTCCCACAGTGAGACCTGTGCAAAATGACACCCAGTGTTCCCTTGGCCAGACCCAAATTCTCCTTTAGGTTCTTTTCCATTTTACTTCTCTTACCCACCCCAACCCAGTTTTTCTCTAACATTCCAGTGCATAAGTTCCGAGGGCTGTGTCTTATTCATCTTGTAACCTTTGCCCTAGTGCAGTGCCTGGTAAATAACAAGTTTTTGACTTGTACGTTGAATGAAGGAATAAATAAGGACTTAGATTTCTGCTTTCTCTGTGAAGCAGTATCTTTGGGTCTGTTTAGCTCTACATTCCCTTCCTCTCAAAACATTTTCCTTATTTCTGAACTTTTTCTGCAGACTTTCTCAGATAGCCTTACAAGCATCTCTCATCGGCAGACTCTCTGCTTTCATAATGGGGCTGGACATCGAGTGCTTTTGTGTCTGGGTCTTTTTTTTCTAAGGCAACTGGAGACATTTCTAGCAAGTATATCAAGTGATTTTTCAGTGGCTAACCAAGGTGTGGTAGGCATTTAGCGCTGCCAAATAGTAAAGATCTTTGACACTACTTGGTACCCAGCTCTCCTTTATTTATTTATATAAAAGATTTCAGTGCTCTGTTGTGCACTTAAAACAGCTCCAGAGAAGTGCAGCAGGAAGCAAGTCAATAGGGGGATTAATGGGCCTTTGTTTGTAGAATGCAGAATTTTGTAATAATTCTGGAAGCAGATTTCTGGAGCGTGAGATATTTTCAAATTCATTATTGCTTTTAGAACAACATAATTTTCTGTATGAGCAGCAGCTTGGGACTGTTAGGAATGGAATTAGCAAGAGAGGTGGCTTTACTTTTTGTCTTTGCAGGGGGCAGGTAATTTTCCTTTTTATACTTGGAAGCTCTCTTGCCCCTGTGGCATGTGATCGGTGGAGTCAATAGTTGGGGGTGGGCTTCCCTGGTGGCGCAGTGGTTGAGAGTCCGCCTGCTGATGCAGGGGACACGGGTTCGTGCCCCGGTCCGGGAAGATCCCACATGCCGCGGAGCGGCTGGGCCCGTGAGCCATGGCCGCTGAGCCTGCGCGTCCGGAGCCTGTGCTACGCAATGGGAGAGGCCACAACAGTGAGAGGCCCGTGTACCGCAAAAAAAAAAAAAAAAGTTGGGGGTATTTGACTGAGAGTAAAGAGAGAAGGATTAATACTAAGAACTTCCAGCAATAGTTAATCAAGAGGTAGGACTTTAAAAAAAATAATATCTTTAATCCTGCTTGTACCAGACCTATATTACAGAGCAATTGATTGCTCGATTTTATCAGGCTGGTGAGTCTGGAAATAGTTCATTGTATTGATTAAGGGCTTAGCGTTTCTGTGCAACCTACCTGCTTGCATCTCAGGCACCTTGCAGAAATAGGTGTCACCATCTCCAGATCACATGATCAATCTATTGTTTTAATTAAGTTATGTATTGATTCTAATTTTTTTCACTAAATTTGATATGGAAAAAAATTGGGGTAGGGGGTAGAATCTCTCGTAAAATTTCTCCACCAAGAGAGAAGAGCTTTTCCATCTATTGTGAAAAGTGGCTGCCCACCCTGCCACTCTGAATGACTTTGTGGGCTGTGGTCATGCCAGCTGCTGGTCTCTATGACAGAGTCTGTGAAATGTGACTGGAGTGGAAAGGAAGTTCACTGCTTCCTTTGATAGAGAGTCTAAGGAAAGGTGGGGGAGGGGCGGGGGAGGTAGGATGCATCCCAAATGCCAGTAAGAATGAAAGCTCCTGAATGGAGAAGTTAAAAGACTGTGAGACACTTCAGGAGGGGCATTAACTCCTTCAGGAGTTAGAAGCTAGAGTACATTGTTCAAGTGAAAATTTAGCTTTACCATATCCAATTTTTAAAAAGGAGGGAAATAGATAAAATCAGTGCTCATATATCACATTTTAAATTCCAAGGGTCCTCACAGTAAGACTCTTTGTGTAGAGCTGGTGGGTTCAAACCATCTGTTTGAAACCTAGCTCTCCAATCTTAGGGAAGAAAAATACTTCTAAAGGTGCATTCCTGTGCACAAGGCAAAGAGAGAATTCATCTTCCCTCTTCGGTATTTGCTGCAATGGGAACATTTTGTCCTCTCTGGAGCGCCCTTGAACAGCTTGGGGAGATGGTGTACTAGTTTTCTATTGCCGCGTAACAAATTACTAAACGAAGCAGCTTAAAACAATGTCTGTTTATTAGCTCATAATACCATAGATCAGAAGTCTTGTCCGGCATGATGAGATCTTCATTCAGGGCAGCACAAAGCTGTGAAATGACGGTGTTGGCAGGGCTGGCTTCTCATCTGGAGAAAAATCTGCTTCCAGGCTCATTCTTGATGTTGGCAGAATTCATCTCCTTGCAGCTGTAGGACTGAGGCCTCTGTTTCCTTGTTGGCATCAGCCACAGGCTACTCTCAGCCCCTCAAGGCCACCCGCATTCCTTGCCATGTGGTCTCCTCCATCGTCAAAGCAGCAGGGAAGCTTCAAAAGCTTCTCACTCTTTCGGAGTCTGACTTCCTCTTCTCTGAGCAGCTGGAGGGAACTTTTTGCAAAGGTTTGATGTGATTAAATCAGACCCACGCAGATAATCTCCCTATTTTAAAATCAATTGTTTTATGACCTTAATTACATCTGCAAACTTCCTTCTCAACAGTCCTTAGATTGGTGTTGGATTGAATAGCCGGGAGAAGGGTGGCATATCAGGTGCCAGGAACCTTGGTGGGCCATCAGAATTCTTCCTGCCACAGATGGCACTGTGGTACCTGTGCAAAGGCAAGAATAATGCCTCTTTTCTTCCTTAAGAAATGCTGCCTCGCAACACCAAAGATTCAGAGACACAGATATTTTTGTTTAGCATAAGCCCAATGTTAAAGTCAGAATTTTATATTTTAATCTCTGTGGCCTAAACCACCCGGACTTGGGTGCGAAATTGGTATGACCACGCGTACATATTTCTGGGCAGGGGTCCGAAAATTTTATCAGATTATAAGGGTTTGGGATCTTCCACCCAGTCATGGTCCTCTCACTCCCATCAGAATATAGATAATCCTTGTTTTAATCCTGTTGGAAGCTGTATGTCACCCTCCTCACACAGAGGACATGAGCAGTTATTAAAAAAACCTCCAAATTTCTTCTCTCTCTCTGAGTGTTAGGAACAGTTCTTGATCTAGCTTAGGTTGCTTGCTGTGGACTCGCTACCACTTGGCCCTGGTGTCCCCATTCCCTTGTGTCCTGCACACCTCAAGGCCTCCACTCTTGTGTCTCCAGATTCTTCACAAATGGCAAGGCTAGAACTCTCTGCAACTCCAAATGACCCAACTTTTGTGGCCATCTCACAAACAGAATGAGTTGTCATCAGTAGGTGTGACACAGTCCTAGCAAGCAAAAGGAAGCTGTGTACACAGTGGCTAAGAGAACAGACCGCAGATCAGCCTGGCTGGATTGGGATCATGCTTGCATTGCTCGCTGGGTGACCTGGAGCAAGTTCCATAACTTCCCTGGGCTTTGATCTCCTTATCTGCAAAACAGGATTCATACTAGTACTTATTTACAGGGTTAATGGAAGGTAATCGTACATGTAAAGTACTTAGAAATCACTCAATAAATTCAAGACTAGTTTCTATTACACCATCAATATTGTTGTTATAATTTCTCAGCTCTTATCACCATGTCTCTCATATGAAGCAAGGCATATATCCAGCGTCTCTCTGGGGGCTTATTCTCCCACTTTTCCAAGGTGCCCTCTTCAGCTGTGTGCAAGGCACCATCACTTTACTTCAGAGCACAGTGAGAAGGATGTCAAACCAAATTCAGAAGAACTGATATAAGCTCACAAAATCTCCCACAAAGGCCTCCTTCTGTAGTTCTTTGTTCAAATAGTCTCCAACACATAACATAGGTGCCTGAGAAATAAACTTGGAAACTTAGTCTCAACCCAGGATCACAGTGCAATGAAAGAAATAGGCTTAAAACCTCGGAAAAACTAACATAGACAGAAAGGTTCATTATTTCATCATTGGATAAATTTACTATAGACTGCAGCCAGAAATAAATGATTGTAGGAAATATCAGTGATTGCTGATGTGATGGAAGAGAAAGGAATATAATACTGAATACCAAACAGTTGTGGTAGCCTCTATTGCTGTGGACGGTACATAGTTGGTGCCTCCTGTCATTCAGTGTAAAACAAAGACTAGCCTCCCAGGAAGAACACCAGGTGAGAAGGAGAGTGAGTGACCGTGACCTGAAGCTATGATCCCAAAGGGAAATAAAGGAATTATGATAATAGAGTCTGCAGTCCTTCTGGTACGACATAGAGAAATAACTTTAGAACTGGCATATGCAATATTACACGGAGCAACATAAATAAAGGACGAATTTGTTATAATAAGATATTACAGGGACTTCCCTGGTGGCTCAGTGGTTAAGAATCTGCCTGCCAATGCAGGGGACAAAGATTCGATCCATGGTCCGGGAAGATCTCACATGCCGCAGAGCAACTAAGCCCGTGCGCCACAACTACTGAGCCTGCACTCTAGAGCCCGCGAGCCACAACTACTGAGCCTTCATGCCACAACTACTGAAGCCCACGCTCCTAGAGCCTGTGCTTCACGGCAAGAGAAGCCCACGCACCGCAATGAAGAGTAGCCCCCACTGGCCGCAACTAGAGAAAGCCCACGCGCAGCAACGAAGACCCAACACAGCCAAAAGTAAATAAATTTATTTTTAAAAAAGATATTACATTATTGTCTTCACTGTTTAAAGTCTTTAAAATGTCAATAAGCAATAATGTCTCAGTAAATTAACGTGAATTTGGTCTTCTCACAAATCAATTATGAGGACAACGATGATGGTAATGGTCAAGAGATGACGATGATGAGAGAGAAATTGTAATGTTCAACCATAGCAGTTTGGGGAATAAACAATATCACTCTACAATAACAACCCCAGAGTGCATTTCTCTCCAACGTGGCAGGGAAGCCTGAGGGTTCCCTGGGGCTCTCAATCACCTGCAAAATCCAGCACTACCAGGAGGTCCTTACTCATGTGCAAAGATTTGGGTTTTGTGACTTCTCATACTTCATTACTAATAAAGGTTGAATCAGATGCACCTTCCTAAGACCAGAGGATTCCACAACTATTCACCCAAATGTTATTTGCTCCAAAACTTGCTAACACCGCTGCTGCTACTACTGCTACCATCAAAGACCAAAGTTTGATTCCCCTGTCTGCTAACTGCCTGTCCACGAGATGTGCCTTGACCAGGCCATTTGCTCCCATTTGCATTTTCTCGCCCAGCAGCCCAGAGTGTCTTGCACAGGTATAGAGGCTGATCCAGCTGCCCAGGCTTCTCTTACCATAGATGTGAATTATCTTCTGGGGCCCTCCATTATGCTCTCTTGCCACTGAGCTCTGAGTCAGAACTATCCTGGATCTTCAGGTATATTTTAGTAACTGTAAACTTCAGTGGAATGGGGTTAAGATACTTATCACGCTGCTTGCACAGTCTCCTCTGTTATTATGTAAATTCATGGGTAAAATAGGTATAAGGGTTAATGGCTCTGCCCAATTCACCCAAAGCAACTTCCACGTTCTATATAACAATCAATGTGCCAGGGACAAACATAGCATGGAACCATTACTCCATCTTGGTGCAGACATTAGAGCTGAACCAAGACCCTCTTACAGTCCAATGTGATTTCACAACAAGAGCAATACCAATAGCAGGTAAGATCACTGAGCACTTGCTGTGAGGCAGGAACTGAGCAAAGCAGTTTGCTTATTAAATCAGGTATGGGTAAAGCTATGGGTACTATCCATTTAGGGCCACAATTTCCCTCCATCTCTGAGCCTGTAAAACTCAAGAAACAAGTTATCTGCTCCCATGATGAACAGGATACCAATAGGAAGGGATATAGGTTTCTCATTTACCCCCGTCCCACTCATGCACAGCTTCCCCCATTTTCCACATTCCCCACCAGAGTGGTATATTTGTCACAATTGATAAACCTATTGTACATTAACATATCATAGTCACCCAAGTCCATAGTTTACATTACAGTTCACTCTTGGTGTTGTACATTCTGTGGGTTTGGACAAATACAGAATATTTTAGAATCCTTTCTACGTTATATGTTATGTTTTACATATATTATACTTGTATTATATATTATTCTCAATAGATTCATATGATAAAATCTACTTTTTAACCTGATTTTTAAGCCTAACAACAACTCATGTGTATTTCATGTCAAGATATATATTTCTGAAACACACTTTTTAATGACCAAATAGTATTCCATTATGGAGGCATGCCATGATTTTGTTCAACCAATTCCTTATTGCTGTGCACTTAGGTTGTTTCCACCTTTTAGGAAAGAATGCAGAGTAGGCACAATTCCTAGAAAATGAATTAGCAACAAAATATGAAAACAATTTTAAAATCTAAACATGTACAGAATTGTTTTAAAAAGCACAAAGTGTCAGGAAATCTCAACTATAATAAATCAATACTGTCAGTAGGTGGGGGTGAAATCCATATACAACTTAGAGTATTTATTTTTGGACCTGTTCTCTTTGCCAATTTTTATCTGGGTCATTTTTCCAAATTAAATAGCTTTAACTAAATAATTTACATCAAGCCTGGTTCAGTGAGGCAGTACTTTGCTTTTTCATTCCATCACATAGTTTTTCAGCAAAGTTAAAATTAGTACTGAGAAATGTGCCCCTGATGAGAAGGGACAAAACTTTCTAACTCAAGACAAAAAACGAAAGAGCAGAGTGTGATGGCATTGGCAGGCAGTAAAGAGAATACAGGGGATTAGTTAACTAGAAGAATCAAATATCATTATTGTTTTGAAAATGCCAAGATCATATTAATCTGAAATATGAAAATAGTGCTGGCAGCCATATCTTGGGTTTATATCACATCTTCGGGGGAGACATTTCCAATCCAAAGTCATTCACCTTGGTTGTGAATGCTGGCAGAGATAATATTGCCCTAATTCAAATTATGAGTTGATCTCCATGAGTCATTTGTCCTGAAATTTAAAGCAGACACTTTACCTTGTTCCCTGTTAACATTCTCAGTACTGTGGAGCTACAGGATAAATGCAGGAAGCATCAACTCTTGTCATAGATTAAAATTATTTCTAAATTGTTAACTGGCTGGTTTAACTAATTCCCCCTTTAAGTTCTATTAGAAGCCTCCATACTTTACCAAGATGTGACACTACACCTTCAAAAACTTTTTGAAAAGTAACTTATTTCCTCTAAATGTATCAAATTCTTTAAAACTGATAGTGTTTCTATATTATTCTAAATGTAAATGTAGCTTACCTATGGCAATTTAATTTAATGCAGTTTATTGTCCAGTAGAATTTAACTTGACCTGGTCAAAATTTCATTGGTTAATTCAAAAAAAAAATAACAAATGTTTTCATTCTTGTATATAAACCTTATTTTTTCATTCAACATTTATGGGTAATTTGTAGCAACATGGATGGACTTAGAGATTATCATACTAAGTGAAGTAAGCTAGACAGAGAAAGACAAATATCATATATCACTTATATGTGAAATCTATAAAAATGATACAAATGAACTTATCTACAAAACAGAAATAGATTCACAGACACAGAAAACAAACTCATGGTTACCAAAGGGGAAAGGGGGTGGAGGAGATAAATTAGGAGTTTGGGATTAACATATATACACTATATATAAATAGATAAACAACAAGGACGTACTGTATAGCACAGGGAACTATACTCAATATCTTGTAATAACCTATAATGGAAAATAATCTGAAAAAGAATGTATATACATATATGTGTGTATATATATATATATATATGTATGTATAACTGAATCACTTTGCTATACTCCTGAAATATCACAGCATTGTGAATTAACTACACTTCAATTTAAAAAAAGACATAGGAATCAATAGAAAAAAATGACAAGAGATATGCACAAAGTGTTCACAGAAAAGAAATTCAGAATGACCAATAAAGCATGGAAAATGACAAATATATTAGTAATCATGAAATTTCAAATTAATGCCATAACAAAATAGTTATTTCACATCAAAAAAAATTTATGGGTAGTTATCACATACTAGGGAAAGAGAAAGAAAGAGAGAGAGAGAGGAAGGAGGGAAGGAAGGAAGGAAGGAACTTTGCATCAAGCAGTGGCTCAGGGACTTAGAACAATGCCCAGCACACAGTAAGTTCTCAATAAATGCTGAATAAATAGAAGATAAGGAGGAAAGGGGAAGGGGAGGAAGGAAAGAGGAAGGAAGGACAAGGTATCTTCCCTTAATAACTTACAAATCTTTTTGTGGAGTTATAGAAAAGCCCTAGGCTAGGAGGCAGGACACCTGGGTTCCCATAGCCAGCTACTAACAACCCAGAATCTGGGAAAGTTATTTCTCTTCCCTGGTCCTTAATTTCCTGAAATGCAGAATTTGGCTTCATTTTGGTTGAAATTTCTAGAATGCTATAAATAACACCTTATCCACAAAAGTGGTAATTTCTTTTTCCTAACTGCCTTTTGCACACACACGGTCACCCTCATGGCAGAAGCTCAGCTCACCTTTCTCTCCTCTATGCTCCTCACTAAAAAGCATCAGGCTTGAGGATAATCATCTTCTTTGAGCTCTAATCCTGTATTCTAATGATAAATATTGCTTTCTTTTTTGGCCACATGCTAGCCTTTCTCTTTGATGAAAGGAAAGGTAGCCAGTTGGACTTTGCCCAGGTATACAGCACAGTGCATGCAACTCTAAGTCAGAGACCAACTGGAAATGGAAGCTCTTCTCTTAAACATGAGTGTCCTAATGTGGCTCAGCTGGGTTGGACCCACAAAAACTGCTTTCAGGGGACACCCCTAAAATCTGAAGTGAATCTAGGGAAATGAGTTTGGATATTAGGACAGAAGAGGAGAAAATAAAAGCTCCTGGTCTATCTTGCTGCGGTTACAGGCACTGAGGTTGCTAACGCTGCTTTTCTCTCAGGCTGCTGCCTTTTGGGTCCCCATTAAAAACCTCTTGCATGATAATTACTACTCTTTGCTTCTTCAAAATGTCTTGGAGCCTATTTAGCCAATAGATCATCTCATGCAAGGCTACAACTGCTCTTTTAAATATTGCATTAATCATTTAAATGTCTAATGATGTGAGTTATTAGCTTGGCAACAAGATGGTTTTTTCCTCTTGGCTCTTTTTATTTCTTCTCTTATTATTACAGAAAAGCCAAACCAATACTTCACAATGGACACTTATGTCCTCAGGGTCTAAATAATGTTCTTTTGTTTCCACCTATCATTCACTGTGCATGCTATGCTGTAGAGGCATAGCTTCCCGGTCATGCCCACCAAGGACATGGCCCTCCCATTGGCACATCAGCTGAGATTCTAAAGATGGTGCACAGCTGAGAAGAGGGAGTGAAAGGAGTCTAGGACGATGCATCCAAGACCTAGATCTGGTCTAGCTCTGTCACAGATCAGCTGTGCAACCTAGGGGAAGTCAATTAACTCCTCTGAATTCTTCTCTAATATAAGGGAATTATAAAGATCATCTCTTAGTTCTGAAATTCTGTGATTGTTATTGAACCAGGTTTGTGACACTTGGAAGACATGCATATTTTTGTAAAAACAGTCAGAGCAAACTTGACCAGTGAAGGCAGGTTATGGTTCATTATTTATCAAGCAAGTTGTAATTTAATGGAGCTAACTGATGGTTACCCTCAGTTTCATGATCATCAGACTCTTTTCTGGCCAGAGTATTTTAGAAAGAGGATAGAGTATGGCAAGAAGCTTATATTGTAAACTTTGGTCAACAAAGGCATAACTGGTTCACATAATACATGAGAACAGTGGTTGGTATTGGTATATATGATACTTCCTTTCTGAAATTAGGCTAGTGATGCAATAAATGTTCAGTTCATTGGAGCAGAACTCCTTTTCTCACATCCTGGATCTATCATTTATGATGGACTTAGGTGAATCATCTAAATTATCTAACCTCAGTTCCCTCACTTGTACAACAAGTATATATGTGTATTTCTGTCTCTTGTCTGTGATATTGTGAATGCAGTGCTGTGTTAATTTTCAGAAACATTTGCCATGTCCCTGTGTCCAGCTGGCCCTGTCATAGTATGGTAATTACACGAGTCTGAGTCTATGCTGCCATGACTGAGAGTTTCCGTATCACGGGAATGTCTGTGGCACTCTTCATGTCCTTGTTGCCTTGGGTCGGCGACTGGGTCTATCACAGCTGTGTGGCTAAATGCTGCTAGGCTTGTCTGTGATTTCCACCCTAGCTGTCTTACAGAGCTGCTGGGAGGATGGAGTAAAATGATGAGCAGGAATAATGTGCCACATTTCTATAGCATTTTATAACATACAAAGGGCTTGCCCGTGTGACATCTGTTTTTGGCATCCTAACAGCTGAATGAAGTGTTTTATTATTTGTATTATTATTATTGTATAGATAAGGAGACCTAGAATTTAACTGATTAACTTGAAGTAACTCAGCTAATCAAGGGAATAGCTATATTAACCTAGATCTTTGTCATGGCCCATATTTCAGGTATGTGTTTTTCCCATTGTTGTTGATACTACAGAAAACTCTGGAAGGAAGGCTATGCAGTTGTAATTTCCTAGGTTATTTATTGATCAGGTTTTCCTAAGTAATTGCATCATTTCCTACTTCTTTACCATTGAAGATATAGCTGAAGTTGATAGCAAAGTCAGAGGAAAGTCACAGTTCGGGATGCCAGCTGGTAAAGGAATTTGTCTGAAAGACTCGTACTACATGTTCTGTGGCTAAAATTGTTGTAATGTCTGCTTAATGCTTTCAGTGTATGGACTGAGTCTGCTCCTGATTTACTCTATGATCAATACTTTCTCCAGCAGATATTGCAAAGGCCTCACCTTTCCTCTACTAAGATACCACGACTGAGTCATCAGCAGAATAGCGCATGAGCTGTGAACTACTTCTACAGGGTCAGGGGTGAATTTCCACTGAGCCAATTTCCTCTTTCTTTTTTTTTTCATTTTAACATCTTTATTGGAGTATAATTGCTTTACAATGGTATGTTAGTTTCAGCTTCACAACAAAATGAAGCAGTTATATATATACATATGTTCCCATATCTCTTCCCGCTTGCGTCTCCCTCCCTCCCACCCTCCCTATCCCATCCCTCCAGGCGGTCACAAAGCACCGAGCTGATCTCCCTGTGCTATGCGGCTGCTTCCCACTTATCTACCTTACGTTTGGTAGTGTATATATGTCCATGCCTCTCTCTCGCTTTGTCACAGCTCACCATTCCCCCTCCCCATATCCTCAAGTCCGTTCTCTAGTAGGTCTGTGTCTTTATTCCTGTTTCACCCCTAGTTTCTTCATGACATTTTTTTTTCTTAAATTCCATATATATGTGTTAGCATACGGTATTTGTCTCTCTCTTTCTGACTTAACTGCACTCTGTATGACAGACTCTAGGTCTATCCACCTCATTACAAATAGCTCAATTTCGTTTCTTTTTATGGCTGAGTAATATTCCATTGTATATATGTGCCACATCTTCTTTATCCATTCATCCGATGATGGACACTCAGGTTGTTTCCATCTCCGGGCTATTGTAAATAGAGCTGCAATGAATATTTTGGTACATGAGTCTTTCTGAATTATGGTCTTCTCAGGGTATATGCCCAGTAGTGGGATTTCTGGGTCATATGGTAGTTCTATTTGTAGTTTTTTAAGGAACCTCCATACTGTTCTCCACAGTGGCTGTATCAATTTACATTCCCATCAACAGTGTAAGAGGGTTCCCTTTTCTCCACACCCTCTCCAGCATTTATTGTTTCTAGATTTTTTGATGATGGCCATTGTGACTGGTATGAGATGATATCTCATTGTAGTTTTGATTTGCATTTCTCTAATGATTAATGATGTTGAGCATTCTTTCATGTGTTTGTTGGCAGTCTGTATATCTTCTTTAGAGAAATGTCTATTTAAGTCTTCTGCCCATTTTTGGATTGGGTTGTTTGTTTTTTTGTTATTAAGTTGCATGAGCTGCTTATAAATTTTGGAGATTAATCCTTTGTCAGTTGCTTCATTTGCAAATATTTTCTCCCATTCTGAGGGTTGTCTTTTGGTCTTGTTTATGGTTTCCTTTGCCGCGCAAAAGCTTTTAAGTTTCATTAGGTCCCATTTGTTTATTTTTGTTTTTATTTCCATTTCTCTAGGAGGTGGGTCAAAAAGGACCTTGCTGTGATTTATGTCATAGAGTGTCCTGCCTATGTTTTCCTCTAAGAATTTGATAGTTTCTGGCCTTACATTTAGGTCTTTAATCCACCTTGAGCTTATCGTTGTGCATGGTGTTAGGGAGTGATCCAATCTCATACTTTTACATGTACCTGTCCAGTTTTCCCAGCACCACTTATTGAAGAGGCTGTCCTTTCTCCACTGTACATTCCTGCCTCCTTTATCAAAGATAAGGTGACAATATGTGCGTGGGTTTATCTCTGGGCTTTCTATCCTGTTCCATTGATCTATATTTCTGTTTTTGTGCCAGTACCATACTGTCTTGATTATTGTAGCTTTGTAGTATAGTCTGAAGTCAGGAAGCCTGATTCCTCCAGCTCCGTTTTTCGTTCTCAAGATTGCTTTGGCTATTCGGGGTCTTTTGTGTTTCCATACAAATTGTGAAATTTTTTGTTCTAGTTCTGTGAAAAATGCCAGTGGTAGTTTGATAGGGATTGCATTGAATCTGTAGATTGCTTTGGGTAGTAGAGTCATTTCCACAATGTTGATTCTTCCAATCCAAGAACATGGTATATCTCTCCATCTATTTGTATCATCTTTAATTTCTTTCATCAGTGTCTTATAATTTTCTGCATACAGGTCTCTGTCTCCTTAGGTAGGTTTATTCCTAGATATTTTATTCTTTTTGTTGCAATGGTAAATGGGAGTGTTTTCTTGGTTTCACTTTCAGATTTTTCATCCTTAGTGTATAGGAATGCCAGAGATTTCTGTGCATTAATTTTGTATCCTGCTACTTTACCAAATTCATTGATTAGCTCTAGTAGTTTTCTGGTAGCAGCTTTAGGATTCTCTATGTATACTATCATGTCATCTGCAAATAGTGACTGCTTTACTTCTTCTTTTCCGATTTGGATTCCTTTTATTTCCTTTTCTTCTCTGATTGCTGTGGCTAAAACTTCCAAAACTATGTTGAATAAGAGTGGTGAGAGTGGGCAACCTTGTCTTGTTCCTGATCTTAGTGGAAATGCTTTCAGTTTTTCACCATTGAAGATGATGTTGGCTGTGGGTTTGTCATATATGGCCTTTATTATGTTGAGGAAAGTTCCCTCTATGCCTACTTTCTGCAGGGTTTTTATCATAAATGGGTGTTGAATTTTGTCAAAAGCTTTCTCTGTATCTATTGAGATGATCATATGGTTTTTCTCCTTCAATTTGTTAATATGGTATATCACGTTGATTGATGTGCGTATATTGAAGAATCCTTGCATTCCTGGAATAAACCCCACTTGATCATGGTGTATGATACCATTAATGTGCTGTTGGATTCTGTTTGCTAGTATTTTGTTGAGGATTTTTGCATCTACGTTCATCAGTGATATTGGCCTGTAGTTTTCTTTCTTTGTGACATCCTTGTCTGGTTTTGGTATCAAGGTGATGGTGGCCTCGTAGAATGAGTTGGGGAGTGTTCCTCCCTCTGCTATATTTTGGAAGAGTTTGAGAAGGATAGGTGATAGCTCTTCTCTAAATGTTTGATAGAATTTGCCTGTGAAGCCATCTGGTCCTGGGCTTTTGTTTGTTGGAAGATTTTTAATCACAGTTTCAATTTCAGTGCTTGTGATTGGTCTGTTCATATTTTCTATTTCTTCCTGATTCAGTCTTGGCAGGTTGTGCCTTTCTAAGAATTTGTCCATTTCTTCCAGGTTGTCCATTTTATTGGCATAGAGTTGCTTGTAGTAATCTCACATGATCCTTTGTATTTCTGCAGTGTCAGTTGTTACTTCTCCTTTTTCATTTCTAATTCTATTGATTTCAGTCTTCTCCCTTTTTTTCTTGATGAGTGTGGCTAATGGTTTATCAATTTTGTTTATCCTTTCAAAGAACGAGCTTTTAATTGTATTGATCTTTGCTATCGTTTCCTTCATTTCTTTTTCATTTATTTCTGATCTGATTTTTATGATTTCTTTCCTTCTGCTAACTTTGGGGTTTTTTTGTTCTTCTTTCTCTAATTGCTTTAGGTGCAAGGTTAGGTTGTTTATTCGAGATGTTTCCTGTTTCTTAAGGTAGGATTGTATTGCCGTAAACTTCCCTCTTAGAACTGCTTTTGTTGCATCCCATAGATTTTGAGTCGTCGTGTCTCCATTGTCATTTGTTTCTAGGTATTTTTTGATTTCCTCTTTGATTTCTTCAGTGATAACTTCGTTATTAAGTACTGTATTGTTTAGCCTCCATGTGTTTGTATTTTTTACAGATCTTTTCCTGTAATTGATATTTAGTCTCATAGCATTGTGGTCGGAAAAGATACTTGATACCATTTCAATTTTCTTAAATTTACCAAGACTTGACTTGTGACCCAAGATATGATCTATCCTGGAGAATGTTTCATGAGCACTTGAGAAAAATGTGTATTCTGTTGTTTTTGGATGGAATGTCCTATAAATATCAGTTAAGTCCATCTTGTTTAATGTATCATTTAAAGCTTGTGTGTCCTTATTTATTTTCATTTTGGATGATCTGTCCATTGGTGAAAGTGGGGTGTTAAAGTCCCCTACTATTAATGTGTTACTGTAGATTTCCCCTTTTATGGCTGTTAGTATTTGCCTTATGTACTGAGGTGCTCCTATGTTGGGTGCATAAATATTTACAATTGTTATATCTTCTTCTTGGATCGATCCCTTGATCATTATGTAGTGTCCTTTGTCTCTTCTAATAGTCTTTATTTGAAAGTCTATTTTGTCTGATATGAGAATTGCTACTCCAGCTTTCTTTTGGTTTCTATTTGCATGAAATACGTTTTTCCATCCCCTTACTTTCAGTCTGTATGTGTCTCTAGGTCTGAAGTGGGTATCTTGTAGACAGCAAATATATGCCTCTTGTTTTTGTATCCATTCAGCCAATCTGTGTCTTTTGGTGGGAGCATTTAGTCCATTTACATTTAAGGTAATTATCGATATGTATGTTCCCATTCCCATTTTCTTAATTGTTTTGGGTTCGTTATTGTAGGTCTTTTCCTTCTCTTGTGTGTCTTGCCTAGAGAAGTTCCTTTAGCAGTTGTTGTAGAGCTGGTTTGGTGGTGCTGAACTCTCTCAGCTTTTGCTTGTCTGTAAAGGTTTTAATTTCTCCATCAAATCTGAATGAGATCCTTGCTGGGTAGAGTAATCTTGGTTGGAGGTTTTTCTCCTTCATCACTTTAAATATGTCCTGCCACTCCCTTCTGGCTTGCAGAGTTTCTGCTGAAAGATCAGCTGTTAACCTTATGGGGATTCCCTTGTGTGTTATTTGTTGTTTTTCCCTTGCTGCTTTTAATATGTTTTCTTTGTATTTAATTTTTGACAGTTTGATTAATATGTGTCTTGGCGTATTTCTCCTTGGATTTACCCTGTATGGGACTCTCTGTGCTTCCTGGACTTGATTAACTATTTCCTTTCCCATATTAGGGAAGTTTTCAACTATAATCTCTTCAAATATTTTCTCAGTCCCTTTCTTTTTCTCTTCTTCTTCTGGAACCCCTATAATTCGAATGTTGGTGCTTTTAATGTTGTCCCAGAGGTCTCTGAGACTGTCCTCAGTTCTTTTCATTCTTTTTTCTTTATTCTGCTCTGCAGTAGTTATTTCCACTATTTTGTCTTCCAGGTCACTTATCCGTTCTTCTGCCTCAGTTATTCTGCTATTGATCCCATCTAGAGTATTTTTCATTTCATTTATTGTGTTGTTCATCATTGTTTGTTTCATCTTTAGTTCTTCTAGGTCCTTGTTAACTGTTTCTTGCATTTTGTCTATTCTATTTCCAAGATTTTGGATTATCTTTACTATTATTATTCTGAATTCTTTTTCAGGTAGACTGCCTATTTCCTCTTCATTTGTTAGGTTTGGTGGGTTTTTATCTTGCTCCTTCATCTGCTGTGTGTTTTTCTGTCTTTTCATTTTGCTTATCTTACTGTGTTTGGGGTCTCCTTTTTGCAGGCTGCAGGTTCGTAGTTCCCGCTGTTTTTGATGTCTGTCTCCAGTGGCTAAGGTTGGTTCAGTGAGTTGTGTAGCCTTCCTGGTGGAGGGGACTAGTGCCTGTGTTCTGGTGGATGAGGCTGGATCTTGTCTTTCTGGTGGGCAGGTCCACGTCTGGTGGTATGTTTTGGGGTGTCTGTAGACTTATTATGATTTTGGGCAGCCTCTCTGCTAATGGGTGGGGTTGTGTTCCTGTCTTGCTAGTTGTTTGGCATAGGATGTCCAGCATGATAGCTTGCTGGTCGTTGAGTGAAGCTGGGTGCTGATGTTGAGATGGAGATCTCTGGGAGATTTTTGCCATTTGATATTATGTGGAGCTGGGAGGCCTCTTGTTGACCAGTGTCCTGAAGTTGGCTCTCCCACCTCAGAGGCACAGCACTAACTCCTCGCTGCAGCACCAAGAGCCTTTCATTCACACGGCTCCTTAATTTGGGATGATTCGTGTCTATTCATGTATTCCACAGATGCAGGGCACATCAAGTTGATTGTGGAGCTTTAATCCGCTGTTCCTATGGCTGCTGGGAGAGATTTCCCTTTCTCTTCTTTGTTCTCACAGCTCCTAGGGGCTCAGCTCTGGATTTGGACCCACCTCTGCGTGTAGGTTGCCTGAGGGCGTCTGTTCTTCGCTCAGACAGGATGGGGTTAAAGGAGGCGCTGATTTGGGGGCTCTGGCTCACTCAGGCCGGGAGGGAAGGGAGGGGCACGGAGTGCGGGGGTGTGGGAGGGAGGGGCACGGAGTGCAGGGGGGGGGGTGGGAGGGAGGGGCATGGAGTGCAGGGCGGGCCTGCGGCGGCAGAGGCCAGCATGACGTTGCGCCAGCCTGAGGCGCACCGTGTGTTCTCCCAGGGGAGTTGTCCCTGGATCCCGGGACCCTGGTAGTGGCGGGCTGCACAGGCTCCCCAGAATGGGGTGTGGATAGTGACCTGTGTTCGCACACAGGCTTCTTGGTGGCAGTAGCAGCGGCCTTACCGTCTCACGTCTGTCTCTGGGGTCCGCACTGTTAGCCGTGGCTCGCGCCTGTCTCTGGAGCTCCTTTAAGCAGCGTTCTTAATCCCCTCTCCTCGCGCACCAGGAAATAAAGAGGGAAGAAAAAGTCTCTTGCCTCTTCGGCAGGTCCAGACTTTTCCCCGGACTCCTTCCTGGCTAGCCGTGTCGCACTAACGCCCTGCAGGCTGTGTTCACGCCGCCAACCCCAGTCCTCCCCTGGTGCTCCGACTGAAGCCCGAGCCTCAGCTCCCAGCCCTGTCCACCCCATCGGGGCAAGCAGACAAGCCTCCTGGCTGGTGAGTGCTGGTCGGCCCTGATCCTCTGTGCTGGAATCTCTCCGCTTTGCCCTCCGCACCCCTGTTGCTGTGCTCTCCTCCGTGGCTGCGAAGCTCCCCCGCTGCGCCACCCGCAGTCTCCGCCCGCGAAGGGGCTTCCTAGTGTGTGGATACTTTTCCTCCTTCACAGCTCCCTCCCTGTGGTGCAGGACCCATCCCTATCCTTCCGTCTCTGTTTATGCTTTTTTCTTTTGCCCTACCCAGTTACGTGGGGGGTTTCTTGCCTTTTGGGAGGTCTGAGGTCTTCTGCCAGCGTTCAGTAGGTGTTCCGTAGGAGTTGTTCCACGTGTAGATGTATTTCTGGTGTATCTGTGGGGAGGAAGGTGATCTCCGCGTCTTACTCTTCCCTTGCAGTGTTTCTTGATTCAGCCAATTTCCTCTTTCTTATCACCCTGGTGATCACTTGCTCAGGGTAGGAGCAGATCCCACAATCAAGCACTCTGAGTTCCCTTATCTGTCAAAGTGTGTAACAATAGCTGCCTTGCAGCATTAATATGAGTATTTATAAAATAGTGTGTACAGAGTGGTTTACAAAATAAATAATAGTTATTTTAACAGAGACATTATTACAGGGAATCACACCCAAGATCTTTGTCTTTTTGCATAGAACTCCCATCAGCTGAGCCAAGAAGCCAGCCATAGTCACTTACATTCTATATTCTGACAATCATTTCTTAAACACTTAAAGGGGGTGGGGGGGGGAGGGGAGGTTAGTTAATTAAATAAACACTTTATTCTTAAATCAGAGACACATATCTTTGAAATTTCTTATCTAAGTTTTGTGCATTTGTTTACGTCTCTCTTTGGAAGAATGAATAAATTAATTTCTCCTATCACTTGGCAAAGGTAGGAAGCCTTTGTCAGTGCCGTTTATGCACAAGAGGACAACTTTAGGTCTGTACTGAAGAGAGATTAAATACACAGACTTCTATAGGTCAAGAGGCAAGAAGTTAACGTGCTGTTATTATTGTTGTTATTAACATCTATTTATTTAACACACAGTATATGCCAGGTTCTGAACTAAAATTTTTATATACACCATTCATTCATTAATTTAATGAGCACCTACCATGTGCCAGGGGTTATAGTTAAATAAGTTGTTGAGAAGCCAGTCTGATCTCTGAATAGTAACATACCCGCTTAAAAAAAATCATGAATCATGATTTTCTGGGACTTATATTCCTCATCTGTATAATGAGGATAATAAAACCTGTTTTTCTATCCAGGACCTCTACAAAGATCAAAAGAGACAATAGACATAAAACCTTGTGAATAATTAAGAGTTTTGAAAATATAAATGTTAAGAATAGCACTGAAATGTTTGGTTTCAATTTTTGTTCTGTTCATTTATTTGTTTTACTAGATTCTGAAACACCTTTTATATCACCTCAGATTGTATTAGTCTGCCTTCCAGAGAAAACCAAACTAAAGTGGTTTAACTGGAAAACACTTATTTTTGCCAAATAACGAAAAATACGGGGGTAGGCAATCTAAGGCTCAACACTGATGTTAAGGACCCAGGTTAATCCTACCTTCATGCCACTCCAACCTTAGAGTTTGATTTTCTTCATGATCATACAATGGCTGCTGCACCTCCAGGATTGCAGCCACATTCTAGGCAGACATCTTTATGAAGTTTTGTCAGATACGTCAGGAAAAGAAGCTCTTTCCAGTTGTAGTTAGAATTCAAGATACAAAGTATAGCTTCCCCCATAGGAAAAAAAATGGTCAATTTATTAATAAACAAAAAGGAATGGGATCTTATTCATATTCATAATTCTTATTATACTGCAGACTCAAAGGTTATAAAAAAATTAAAAGGAAAATAAAGATGAAATTAAATGTACACATGCCTGGAATTAAATTCACTCAGAGAAATAAGGGGGAACTAGAGGCGTTCATTACTCATACTATCAGGGAGCAGGGAAAGAATAAAACAACATAAAGGCTAGTAGATTAAACTAGAGTGAAAAAACAGTTTCTCTAAAGGGAATGTGTTCATCAGGGTTCTATAGAGAAACAAGCCAATAGGAACCCAAAGAAAACTTGAAGACCGTCAGCTGGCAGAATTCTTCTTCTTCTAGGGATGCCAGTTTTTTTCTTAAGGTCTTCAACTGATTGGATGAGGTCCACCACACTGTGGAGGATAACCTGCTTCACTCTACATCTACTGACTTAAATGTTTACCTCATCTAAAAAAAAAACCTTTACAGCAACATCCAGATACGTTTGCCCATACATCTAGGTACTATAGTCTAGCCAAGCTGACACATAAAATTAAACGTCACAGGGACCCCTGAGATCTTAAAAAACAAGCCAGACATATACGAAGTGCAGATTTTAGTGGTTTTTCCCGAGTGTTGGGATCTAGGAAATGATTCGGAGGCAACCTCCTAAAACTCAGAAATTCCATATTAAAAAATAATTCCTTGAATTTCTTGACAGCTATATCTCGTGGTTACAGAAAACTGGACAGAAGTGAGAAAGAACAGTATGATTATAAAATACACAAAGATTATTAGAGTACATTGTTAAAATAATGGCCCCCAATGAACCATTCCTCCTTTTGTTCATTCCCATTTTATGTCACTTTGCTATGCCTTCCACCCAGAGGTGGAACCCATTTCCTCACTCCTTAAATCTGGGGTTGTCTAGTGACTCTTGACAATAGAATGCAGCAGAACTGATGTTATACAACTTTCGGGGATGGCATCTCCTGCTTTCACTCTCTTAACACTACCCTGAGACCACTACTCTGTGAAGGAACCCAGGCAAGTGGAAAGAGAGGTCCTACTGTCCCAGCTCTGGCTGCTGAGTCCAGTCCCCACTGACGCTCCAGCTACGTGTAGCCTCATGAGTGATCCCAGGCAAAATTAGCAGATAACCCAGCCAACCCAAAGAATTATAAAAAGTAATACGTCACTGTTGCTGTCAGCCACTAAGTTTTGAGGTGGTTTGTTGCACAACTATAGATAACTAAAGCATAACTGCAATTCATTTATTTTCATAGCTGCCTAGTACTTCATTGAATAACTTCACGATTTTAAAAAATCCATTTCTTTCTTGATAACTATTTGAAATGTTCCCAGTTTATTGCTGTCAAGAAAAATGCCTCTTATGAACATTTATATACATTTATATGAACAGTTACATAAATACAAGAATTTCTCCGGAATATATACCTAGGAGTAGAATTACTGCTGTAAATATGAGCATTTTCAGGTTAACTATCAAAGTAGGCATCAAGCTGCTTTCCAAAGTACAAACCGTGCAGCGATTAGACAGATAAACCATAAAAGAAAAGGTTAGTACATACACTAATTTAAGTCAAGAACTTTTTCATTAAAGACAACATAATGAAAGGAAAAGACGAGCAACAAACTGGAAAAAGGCATCTGCCTACATTTAATTAACAAAGAATTAGTAATACTTAACACATAAAGAATTATGAATCAATGGGGAAGAAGATAAACAACTTATTAGGAAAAAATACAAACAAACGTATCACAGAAGGAAAACATAAAATGGCCCATAAACATGTAAAATAAATTTCCAGTTCATTAGTAAATAGGGAAATAGGTTTCTTAAGGAACCCAAGACATTTCTTTGCCATTTTAAAGGGGGTGGATGATATTGGTAAAACAAAATTTAAGTCGGGTCTCCTAACTATTCACCTACTAAATTTATGTCTTAAATATTCAAAAATAAAAAATCTGGAATTGAAATGGTGACAGTAAAATACACAATGTTGATGCAGGTGCAGGGAAAAGTAACTAATTCTGCAGGTAAGAACGTAAATGAATACATTTCTAGAGATGGATTTGGTAATATATACCAAAAGCTCTTAAAGTGTTTATGCTCTGAGTCAGGAATTTGACTTCTGGGAACTTATTTGCCAACTGCAGAGATATTTGCCCTGGAAGTGTTGATTGCTACATACCTTGACCATACGCCCTTCTAAAGGGTTTGTCTCACCTGTAGTTCTTCCTGAGAGATAAGGTCAACTTTTACACCAGATGAACCTGACCTCATCCTGCCAGAGATGAAGGTACTGATGGGTCAGCACAAAGTGATGAGCATGGACAAACAGGAAACCAAGAGACTAAAGCTGTCGGTTATGGAGACAGGAGCCGAAAGGATGGATTAAAGGTTGCCACGATGCAATCATCTAGACAGGGAAGACCATCACATAACAGAGACGAGAATTATGAGGAGGTAAAGGAACACTGTTAGTAAAAAGAAAATGAAATAGATGCACAGAGAGAAGCAACTCTCCTAGAGCTGCTTAGACGGCCACAGCCTTCTAGGTCCAGCTCCAGCCCACATGTGTCGTAACAATAAAACACTTTTTCATTGAGGAGCCTCAAGCAAGACTATTTCTTGAAACCAAGAAGGTTCTCACTAAAACAACCCCAAATGCAATAATGTATAAGGGCAGAAAGGTGTGATGCTGAAGCATGCTGATTAAATGACAAGTTCACCATGATAGGTTTTTTGTCTCCTCTATGTGATATATGGTCTGCATCTTTTGTGCAATTTACTTCTGGGGAAGAAAATTAGTAGGAAACTTTGACTAGAGGATCAAACTCTGTCTTCTAATCTAATCCCGCCAGCAATATACAGCATTTAAAGTCAACTAAAATAAGTTAATAAAATTAAAAAGAAGCACATTCAGAAAAGTATACCAAATATTTGCATTTTTTCCTTGACATTTACATATACAGTGTGTGATAAACACAGACATAGATCAGAAAGAATGTACATCAAAATATTAAAGTTTTTTAACTCTATGGGTTCTTTATGTACAGTGAAATGGATGATTTTAGAAATAAACACTTTAATGTGAGGTTGTGAGTATTTGTGCCTTTGGATAGCACCCCCATATGTTTCTTCCATGGGAAAGGACAGTTCCACGGGAACAGTTTGAAGATGCTGATTCATGGTCAAATGTTTCACTCTCACTGTTATAAATGAGCACTACACAAGGTCAGAAACACAAAGTAAGGGTCAGCCCTGCAGTTGGACATTGGGAAGCTGTTCATAGTTTTAACTGAGCTCCTGGCTAAGCCATTTCAGGGCCACCATGGTTAGACGTCCTGATTGTTCGATTTGCTGCTTTGCTCATGAAATTTAGGAGGAAATGCCATAGACTGTTACTGGCAAAGCAAGTTATTTGACGTATTATTTGACATCAAAAAGTTGTCTCAATGAGAAAAAATTAGTAGCTGAGTTTATTTTTGTGATAATGTTTTGAATTTAAATTCTCTGATAAACTTATCATTAAGGTTTTATAAGAAGGTTGTTCAATGTTAGTTTATTATTGTAGACTATTTAGTAATGGCTTTAAAATAGATTCTATTTGTAATGTGCAGCAAATAGGATTTTAATAATCAAGGAATTTTTACTTTTATGCCATGTTAATCATTAAATTGAGCCAGGAAATAACAGAGTTGAATCAGATGAAAATATTAAATCTTTTAGCAGGAGGCTGGATAAAACAGTTTGATCATTTGAGGTTTACCTATGAATTAACTCATTGTGAAAAGATAATAAATGATTTCATTACTCACCATCTGTTAGAAATTCAATTAAATGCCATTTAGTTTCCGTCACCACAAACCTCCTGCCATCCCTCCAGTCTCAGTATTATCCCTACTGCATGTTGACCCTGCTGGGGGGTAAACCTCAGCCATCTAGAGAAGGGACATAGCGTGAATCCTATTTGAGATCCATGACACAGCTACACTCTAAATTCCATCCAGCACGTGTCATTCACTCCCCTCATCAGTGATATAAAGCAGTGGATCCCCTGAATCGCCAGGCACACTTGGTCCTCCACCCTCAGCGTTCCTCTGACACTTGGGAGCTCTCTCTCTACTTAACTTGCAGTGCTGTCATGATACACCTACCTGGCTACTTCTTCACAAAATGACGAGTACTTTAAGGTCCAGGACAATATCTAGTTTACTGTGATGTAATGGGACAAAAAATATTATTTAAAGCCAAAGCTGACTGTATCAACTTCTACCCAATAGGAAAAATGCCATAGTTCTATTCTCTTTCTCAGAGACTTTTGTAGAAAAGACTAAAATTGCAAGACCTCTTCCAATTCTTTTGTGCTGTTTCATGGTGGAAAGTAGAGCACACATCCCATTGTTTAGCAGAATGCCTTAGGTGTATCTCCACCTATTCAAAAGTATACCCAAAGCAGGGCTTCCCTGGTGGCGCAGTGGTTGAGTCCGCCTGCCGATGCAGGGGACACGGGTTCGTGCCCTGGTCTGGGAGGATCCCACATGCCGCAGAGCGGCTGGGCCCGTGAGCCATGGCCGCTGAGCCTGCACGTCCGGAGCCTGTGTCCGCAACGCAAGAGGCCACAACAGTGAGAGGGCCGTGTACCGCAAAAAAAAAAAAAAAAAAAAAAAAAGTATACCCAAAGCAGAGGAACAGGAAATAAATTGCCCCGCATAACACAGTAAGGAGAATTGAGTTTCCCTGGGTTGCTTAAGGATGAAGGCGGGGGGGAGTCCACTAAACTGAAAACTAGAGATTCTGGAGAATGGCTCTCAAACTATCTGTGGTGAAGGACAGGGTTTTTGGGTTTTCTTTTTAGTTTTTTGTTGTTGGAGTGAGCTGTTCTTGTGGGAGGGGTAGTTAGTTTTGATCATCACTGATTAATTGTTGTAAATGCTTACTCTCAATTTCAGGATTTACCTCATGGTGAATTGATAAGAGTCCACCACTTTGAGTAGCATTTGTCTAGAGGGTGGGGAGGTTGAAGGACTCTCAAGAACAATAATGTCTAATATTCAATTTTAAGTTGTCATTGCTGATATATATGTACCCTTTATGTCACCAAATTTTTAAATGCTTTGCATGAATGGATTTTGTTTTGGTTGCAGTTGGGGATAGGGATTTTGGAAAACAAGGAAGGGAGAAAATTTTATGTCTTGGTCAACGTAGAGCAGACAAGAGAAGGGAATAGATGGTGACACATAAAAGTTTGATGAGATCAAAAACTAAAGCCAGAATCACCTTAAGGATATAATCTCTATAGATAGCCAACTAACCAAAAAGCCCACCAAAAGTTTTATAGATTAAGCAAAGTCAAGTTTATAGCTTATTTCAATAAAGGAGGTCATTACCTTGATGGAGTCTTAGCAGCATCTTGACAGAGAGAGTACAGAGGAAAGATAAGAGTCTGGTTTAAGATGGGTCCTTCAGTGCGAAAGGAAATTGAGCAGGGTTTGTGGTATAATAGTTTAGAACTGGCAGATGCAGTGAGAACAAGGTTATAAAGGAAGTCTTGAAGAGTAAACAGTCCTTTGATAAACCCAGTTGAATAACCTATTGTTCTGAGAAGGAGGCTGTTTACCTTGATGAAGGCTACTTGAGTAGTCTACCACTGAAATAAATGGATTTCAGAACGTCCATGAGACAGCCATCTTCCTGGATAAGATTTTCCTGGAAAAATAAAGTCAGGTTAATGCACAGTGGTGAGTAGTTAAAGTCATGCTAAGGTTGACAGTAAGCTACAGTTTTCAGTTCTGAGTAACCAGTAAATGCAAACCCTGTAGAAGATACTAGATTTCTCAGAGGTTTTAGGATAGGAAATTGGTCTCATGTGACATGTTTGTCACCCCTGTCTTCCAGCAATGACAGGCATGTAGTAGGGACTTGACAAATACTTACGAAAACAGAATGAATAAGTAAATAACTGAGTGCATGAATGAGCACACCACCCTGTTAGTGTTGAATTCAAAGCCTGAAAGCTCCAGTTTTTTAATGTCCTCTATCATAATGACTTCTTGTTTCAACATCATCTATTTCTTTAAGAAGAAAAAGAAAAAGCAGCCATGCTAAACTTCAAACATGAGCACATGAGCATGTCTGATGAATGACCCTGTAGAGCACTGGAATCTTACACAACTCATCTTGAACCGACTGGAAATCTGGTCTCCCAGCATCAGCCCTGTGAAACCTGAAAGTGACCATTTATAAAGAAGTGGTGACTCTGCCATGGGATGCAATGAGAGCCCTGAACTCAGAATCCTGCCTGATATATTTCATGTGATTCCTCCTTTTTTTTTTTTTGCGGTACGCGGGCCTCTCACTATTGTGGCCTCTCCCGTTTAGGAGCACAGGCTCCGGACGCGCAGGCTCAGCGGCCATGGCTCACGGGCCCAGCCGCTCCACGGCATGTGGGATCCTCCCGGACCGGGGCGCAAACCCGTGTCCCCTGCATCGGCAGGCGGACTCTCAACCACTGCGCCACCAGGGAAGCCCGATTCCTCCTTTTAATTGCCCTTTTAATTTCCACTTGGAGAGACTCATTGAACTTGTAGCTGACTGATGGAACTTTCCTTTGCCAGGTAAGCAATAAATTCAACTTTGTTTCCAATCTTAATTTGGTGGTCATTTTTTCTCAGTGCTTAACAATTCTAATAGAATCAGAACCCCCAGATATAACAAAGAGGTAAACTATTAATAAAATCCCAACCCCACCGTCAATGAGGTTCCAAAAATAAAAGTATTGTTTTCTCCAAAACTACAATCCAAAACTTTGTATACAATTAAAACTTTATAATAGTGTAATTTTAAAATGCAGTCTTTACAGACTGAGGCATATCATGTATTTCAAACAAATATTAAAACATTCTGTGGACAATGACATGACCTATTTGAAACCAGAACTGCCCCTCAGAAAATCTAAGACACTAGGTCTTGAATCCAAAACATCTCTACCCACACTCCTTTGATTGTGTACGTTGTTTTACAAGACTGTTTGAAATTTCTTTAGACGTGTGTTTGGAACCAACAACATTTGTTTTTTAAGCAAACTTCTCTAGGAAAAACAGGGTATTATTCATTTATATACACTCATTTATATATTAATGAATTTGGTCAAATAAAGGCATATGATTTGGGCACTTACTAGATATCAGGGGAAGGTCTGAGTCTGAGTCAGCTACCTCAAAGATCTGGTTAAGACAGAAAGAAAGTGCTCTAAGCCAGTAAGCCCTGGGAGAGTAATAATCAAAGGAAGACGGGAATATCCCAGTCTGTACATTCAAGGAACATTCTTGAAAACTGAAGGAGGTCTGGATCTCCCTCTGTTTGAGAGTTGGGACCTGCCTATAATATTTTTAGGATGTCTTGGTCATTGAAATACTATTATCTCTGAGCAGAAGGGGAGAGATACCTCAGCTATATATACTTTCAGAATATTTTCATTTTGGTTGTCTCTCCAGCTGAGCTTGGGTTTCCCACCTGATAGACTGCATTTAAAATGTTCTGTTGGAGTATTCAGTTCATTTATTTTTAATTAAAATGTTATTAAGATTATAAAACTGGTATTAAGATTAAAAGCAGACAGGGCAAATTATGTATGTGATGTGGTAACATTAAATATTCACTCACCCAGCTAATCTGGATAACTTCAGAGTGAAGAGCAAAAAATCACTGTGGCTTCCAACTTTGTTCTTTTCAGTTTCCCAGCAGATGTCCTTGGGTGCCCTCTCTGTTGCGATTCATGAGTCTGTCCTCCTAGACTGCTTCTAATGGAGCCTTGCAAATAAGTGATATCTCACCAGCCCATCAGTGTGGAAAAATGGGGGAAAGGGAGTATCAGCTACCTGTTATCACCCCAGAGAAGAAAAACCAGTTTCATGATCAACAGAGCCCATGGAATGAACGTAACATGGGCACCTTGAAATGACGGAAGAGCTTCAGTGCACATTAAGCTGTCTCCAACCACTGGTTCCAGGACCCACAGGAAAGGTGACTATACGCAGATGGGAAAAGCACTACAGTTGATCTGGCTTGGACATGACTCCTACCCTGTGGGTAGACACTAGAAATAGGCCTACAGAGAACCCATGGCTTAACAGGAAAAGGAATTATAGCTAACAAGCACTTTAAAATTCATGATCTATCTTACCTTTCAACAAGCCATTGTGGTTGACAGCAAAAGTTAACAAAACAACCTATATAAAAAAATAAATTAAATTAAATTAATTAAAAAAAAGACACCATTGACACTCTAAGTAAAATCAGGCCTCGCCATCAAAAGAGAGAGCTGCTCTATCCTGTGGTATTTCTGGCAAAAGGTTTCAGCTGGGTAATGTACTAAAGTCACTCATCAAATAAAGATAATATATTTATTTAAGGAAAAAAAAAGTTAACAAAACAGAAATGAACTTCTCAAGGCCATTCTAGAGATGTAGGTGGTTGAGTGAGAATTGGAACTAGCCTCTAAATCCTATGGGAGTTCTAGGTGATATATATGTACGTATGTTTGTATGTATGTATGCACACGTGCATGTGTGCATGCGTGCGCATGTGTGTGTGTGAGAGAGAGAGAAACTGATCAGGAGGCTTCTATATAGGATGTACAAACCCTTCACCTTCTTACTCTTGTTTCTGGGATGTGCAATTGTATTAGTTGATCTCAGCTATGCATTTTTAGAAACTGAGCACTTTACCCACCTCGGAATGCTGGATTGGCTAATCTGACCATTAATAAGGTTATGTCAGATTACTTTTAGAGGCTTCTTAAAATCAAAGTTAATGTTTTGTATGAGTATTTCTATTAAAGAGAATAAATCCAGAATAAAAAATATTTGTTTTCCCCCAAACATTACTCAGGTAAAAAGCAGGCAGTCTGGGCTTCCCTGGTGGTGCAGTGGTTGAGAGTCCGCCTGCCGATGCAGGGGACATGGGTTTGTGCCATGGTCCAGGAAGATCCCACATGTCGCGGACCGGGTGAGCCCGTGAGCCATGGCCGCTGAGCCTGCGCGTCCGGAGCCTGTGCTCCGCAATGGGAGAGGCCACAACAGTGAGAGGCCCACGTACTGCAAAAAAATTTTAAAAAGCAGGCAGTCTGAAAAATGTCAAATATTTCAAAAATAAAGTTGATATAAATGCAAGAATCTACAATGGTTTATGAAAACAAGGAGGCAACTGGAAAATTTTCATTAACATAATCCTTTTCAAAGAAGAAAAAGGAAAAAATAACAGTAAATTTACTGCTGAGTTTCTTAGCTAGAGAAGAAATCCTAAACCGTATCAATCACTTGCTTCAGATCAGAATCTACATTTAGCTTAGGAAATAGACATCTTTTCCTAAGTCCTGGGTCCAGGATCCAAATGCAGGCTGTGGGGCCTGTGTCCACTTAGGTCCAGTAGGGTCCCCACTGGAGTGGCCAGTATGTCACTGGAGAATGGTCTCATTGTGTAGCCTCCAAATCCAGTTCTCTGGCCCTCCCAGAGTTTCTGTGAGCTCCCTAGTGTTCTTGAATTCATTCCTTTTCTGTTTAAACTGCCTAGACTGACCTTTATTTTTGGAACACCCTCACACAGAGGCACACATGAAGGACATCCTCCACACGATGGCCAGAGTGAGATTTCTATGCAAACATCAATACATTACACTCCCTTAATCAAAACCCTCTAATGGACTTCCCACTGCCACCACACTATAGCCCAGACCCCTCGTGGGCCCACACCTTCACCATGGAGACCTCTGCTACAGCCTATATTCCCATAAGATCTGCCCTACCCATCTCCTTCCCCTCTCCCTGTCAATCACTCCACTCCAGCCACACTGGCCTCAGACACACCAGCTCCTTCCCATCTCAGGGCCTTCACGCTTGCTATTCCTTCTGCTTCCAGAACCTCTCATTGCTGCTACCCTCACACTACTGAGATCTCAATAAAATAATCAATGTCTTATTTCCTTTACCACTCCAGGCCCTCTCTATTACATTCTCTTTTTTTATCTTCTACTTACTTATTTCTAACACGTCCAGAAAATTATTTTATTGATTTATTTCCTTAACTGCATTTTGTCTAGTTCCTCCTATGTGAATGTAAACAGTCTGAAGGTAGGAACTCTGCCTCATCCCAGTATTCAGAACTCTGCCAAGAATATTGTAGATATTCAATAAATATTTTTTACTACATGACAGACTTCAAAATATCTTTGAATATTTTTATGAAGTTTTAATTTTAAAACAGATATTGCTTATTTTCTAAAAGAAAGCAGTCCATTCTTATTCGAAATAACTTGGAAGATACAAAAGATTACAGAGGGGGCCTCCTGGGGCCTCCCTGGTGGCGCAGTGGTTGACAGTCCGCCTGCCAATGCAGGGGACACGGGTTCATGCCCCGGTCCGGGAAGATCCCACATTCCGCGGAGTGACTGGGCTCGTGAGCCATGGCTGCTGAGCCTGCGCGTCCGGAGCCTGTGCTCCGCGATGGGAGAGGCCACAACAGTGAGAGGCCTGCGTACCGCAAAAAAAAAAAAAAAGATTACAGAGGAGAAAACAAAAATCACCTTCATTTCCACACCGAGGGAAAAGCATTAATAACAATTTGATCTATTTCCTTTATGCATTTTTTTTCTAAAGAACATAGAGCCATTTTACATGACTGAAATTATTTTCCATACTGTATCCGTTTCCTAGGGCTGCTGTTACAAATTGCCACAAACTGGAGGGCTTAATATAACAGAGATAAGCAACTTAAGACTGGGAGAACGTATTTGCAAACCATATATCTGATAAGGGGTTAATATCCAAAATATATAAAGAATTCCTACAACTCAGCAAAAACCACAAAGAATCCAATTTAAAAAATGGGCAGAAGATCTGAATAGACATTTCTCCAAAGACATAAAATGGCCAATGAAAAAAATGCTCATCAACACTATTCATTAGGGGAATGCAAATCAAAATCTCAGCGAGGTATATTACCTTAAAGCTGTTAAAATCTGCTACCAAAATGACAAGACATAAAAGTGTTGGGCTAAAGATGTGGAAAAATTGGAACCCTTGTACACTGTCAGTGGGAATGTAAAAAGTGCAGCCATTACGGACAACTGTATGGAGGTTTCTCAAAAAGTTAAAAATACAACTAACATATGATCCAGCAATTCCACATCTGGGTATATATCCAAAAAAATTGAAATATAGATCTTGAAGATGTATTTGCACTTTTATGTTCACTGCATCATTATTAACAATAGCCAAGAAGTAGAAATAACTTAAATGCCCATCTATGGATGAATAGAATAGATAAAGAAAATTTGGTGTATACTTAAAATAGAATAATATCCAGCCGTAAGAAAAAGAAGGAAATCCTGTTCTCTGCTAAAACATGAATTTTGAGGACATTATGTTAAGTATAATAAAAGCCAGTAACAGAATGACAAATACTGCCTTGTTTCCACAAATATGAGGTATTTAAAGTATTTAAATTCATAGAAAAACAAAGTAGAATGATAGCTTCTGGGGACTTGAAGGAGGGGAAAATGGGAAGTTGCTATTCAATATGTACAGTCTCAGTCATGCAAGATGAAAAAGTTCTACAGACCTGAATACAACATTATACACTTAAAAATTTGAAAAACAAAAGAAAAAATTTATTAAGAGGGTAGATCTCCTGTGTTTTTTACCACAATTTTTTTCAAAACATTTTTGAAAAAAGAGATTTATTCATTCAAAATTCAAGAGGCCACAAGTCCAAAATCAAGATGTCAGCAGAGCCTCGCTCTCTCTGAAAGCTCTAGGGAAGCGGAAGCTAGAGCCTCCTTGCCTCCTCCTAACTTCTGGCAGTTTCTGACAATCTCTGCCTCTGTTGTCCCATGGCCTTCTCCTCTGTGTGTCTATGTCTCTGTGTGTTCACAAGGCCTTCTATAAAAATACCAGTCATTGGATTCAGGGCCCACCCTCAGCTAGTATGACCTCATCTTATTACATCTGCAAAGACCCTATTTCTAAATAGGGTCTAGAGATCTCAGTCCCTGCCAGGAATCACCCTAACTTCTTTCAGGCTTTACTCTGAGACCCAAGCTCAAAG
This sequence comes from Orcinus orca, assembly GCF_937001465.1. Taxonomy (NCBI): domain Eukaryota; kingdom Metazoa; phylum Chordata; class Mammalia; order Artiodactyla; family Delphinidae; genus Orcinus; species Orcinus orca. Next base: position 46,443,776 of record NC_064569.1, on the reverse strand, counting down.
CTATACTTAAGCTATACTTAAGCTCTGAAATGACTCCAGCCATTCTGTCCTCCTGTCCCTGCTCCTCTGGGTGAGGCAGTTCTATTCTGCCTCCAAAGACAGGCAGTTCTTTGCCACCAGATTACCCTATACTAAGCCTGCAGATTTCTCCTCATCACTACCAGAGATTTCTCTGATCTTAGCCCAGGAAAGTTGACCTCTAGTCCCTAAACCATTTCTTTTTATTAGTGTAATTAATTTGAGACACATTCACCAGAGATTCTACAACTAGTTCCACCCTTCAAAGAGGTTCAACTTTTTCACATGTTGCTGTAGGACAGCACATTTAGTGGATTTAGTTTCTTATGGGGCCTCCTATGTGGATCTTCTCTACCTAGCTTATCAAAGGTGGGCTTACATTATCTTCGGAAAGCTTATAGACTGTTGAACATGGCCTTGAATTTCTGGGATTCCACCTCATTAGAAGAACAGAAAGACCAAGAACGCTCTAGGCTAAGGAGTGCTTAGGCAACACCCTCGGCTGATTTCTGCTCTTCCAATCAGTCTTCTCCCAGGAAAATATCATTCAAACAATATCAAAATACATTTGAAAATACGGAAATATTAAAATACATTTTTCAGAGACATTAAAGATTTCTGATTAGAATTGTGCTTGGGAAAGCTAGTTCTTGTAGCATGGACAGGGAATAAAGGATGGGAGAGAGACTAGACAAGAGACTGGTCAGTAGGTCATTTTGAGACTAGACGAAATTTGGGGAGCTAGGGGAGGACCAGAGACAAGGAAGCAGTCATGAGACCTCTGTTCAGTATAAGCTATTGGCTACTATGACTTGGCCAACCTTCCCATATGTCAAGGAAATGTGTCCTTGAGCTGCTTCGGACATGTATAGACCATCAGAAGAACATCTATCTGAAAGAGACTGAGTGGAGTGCCGACAGGGGGGAGATGACAACACAGAGCTTTGATCCCGATGCCTAAGCAAAGCAACATGCAAAGTAAGAAATCTCTAGGTGGCTTGTGACAGCAGTTCTACCATCAGATCCAACAAGCTTTTAAAATCCTACATGTCCCCATGGAATGAAGACAGACCGGGGAAGGCAGGCTACTTTGCTCAACAAATATCAATATTTGAGAAAATAGAAAAATATTCATGTTCTAAATAAAACTCTTAGACATGATACCAGGGTGCTTGTAATAAAAATCTTACAATATTACAATTGTATAAAAGGTCCAATAATTGTCAGAGATATCATAAAAGTGGTGAGGAATTAATTTACTGACAAGAGTTTTAAAAAGAGTTGCACTTGGACCCTACCATTTCTAGTATTGAAAGTTGTACATTTAAATGCCATTAAAAAAATTATTTGGGGGCTTTTACTTTCAAATTCTAAAGAGGAGGAATGTGGAACAAATCTCTCTGTACTTCCTCGGGGACAACAAATATGACATAATCCCTTTTATCATTCTTGTTTTCCTGTGGAAAAATTCAAAACCAGAAATATGATTCAATTTAATAAACTTTAACCTTATTTCATGTGATACTGTGCTGTTTGTCATTAAGACAATTCTGATTAAAGGTTTACTGACTCAGTACATACTCTCTATTATATATTACTGTTTTAAAAGAGCAAAGCCAACTCATTAGTTAGAAACCAGCAAAGCATGGAAGTGCTTTGTTCAACTGACAATATGAGAGAGAACCAGTGGAAATTTACTGCTAGAAAGCATTATCACCAGAAGATATTCACTGAGCTGACAATTTCTGACATTTCCCATGTTCCTTCTGAAAATATTTGTGTTCAAATCAGATCTTTCAACATCACCAAATAAACATCTGATTGATTTCCCATATGATTTTACAAACTCTGGAAACTGAAGTACAAGAAAGATGGGCCAGGTGTCTCTGAATCCACACACCAGACCCAAAGCCACGCCAACATCACCCATTCCTCCCCCACCAGCACCAACAGGGCTGAACCTGAACAATAATAGAACCTTGTGTAACCCATATTTCTGCAACCGCCCCCCCAAAGAAAACCCACAGAACGGAACAATCGAGGCATGTTAACAAAAATAATAACAATACTAACAAAAAATAACCTTGTCTCTGACTGGAGGGGAATGGCTGGATCCTTCTTTCCCTGGCAGGGAAACTCAAACTCCCCAGACCTCATGTTCTCTGCGGAGCCCTCACCTTCACTTGCTGCAGGGGTCTTGCTGTCTGCTGTCCAGTGACCTGAGTGATGCAGTCTCCAGGGAGCTTCTGCTCCTGCTAGCTACATCGACCCCAGATGCACCCTCAAAACTTATTACTGGGGCTGCTGGGGCTCAGCCTTGCCTTCATTCCTACGACATGTCTTCTTATCACAACTTCCACTGCCCTCACTGAGCGGGTATAATTCCCTTCTACGCTCCCGCAGAGAGTGCCCTATTTCAGAGGATGGGTTTGCCTTTTTCTGCCCACAGGACTTTGCCAAGCACCACTACCCAGGATTTACACAGCGTTTATTCTGCTGACGTGGGATACCGCCTAATATCGCATCAGAACAGGGGACCCACCTGACAGCAAGTGCAGGCCTGACAGAGCAATGGAATGACCTTTAGAAAGAGCTACTGAGGCACCGCCTAGAAGATGATGCTCTGTGAGACTGGTGAGCACCCTCCAGGATGCAGTGTACACCTTCAAATAACAACCACCAGGTGGTGTGGTGTGTTCTGAGTCAGTCAGATACACAGGTCCAGGTGTAAGCAGCTGTTTTGCCCCTTTTTTGTTTGTTCATCTCTGTTTTTCTCAGACCTTAATCATAAAGATGAGATCACTAGGCAACGTTTAATCTAACTCCTGATTTGTGCTTTACTGAATGTATACAATGCCTTGCCTGACCTGTTGATTCCTTTCCTAGATTAGAAGGAATAAGAATGAAGAATTAAGTAGTTAAAGAAGACTGACTCTCTACGCCCAGCTTCCTCCTTAGCAAATTTGCAGGCAGACCGTGAGGGCAAGACAGCATCCGAAAGAAGGTCAGGAGAAGTCAGCGGGTCTGCACACAATGGAAAAATGACAAAGAGTCTGACCTCCTACCTTAATGATTAACTGAGATTGTTTCCCCTCTTTCCCTTTAAAAATTGTCATGACTGAGCAGAATCTTTGGAGTTGGTCTCCAGACAAGAGTCCACCTTCTCCCCAGATTGCTGGCTTTTCTGAAAAAAGCACCTTTCCTTTCTACTGACACTTGCCCCTCAATTATTATTTCTTGAGCAGTGAACAGCCGAACTTGAGTTTGGTAACACAGGAAGCAAGGAGTGGAAGTAGTAGAGGCCCATCTTACCATCATTCCCAGTGACCCTCCTGGGAAATTAGTGCTTCCCAATTCTACATCTCTAGGCTCTGGATATCAATAGGTCCCGGATCTCAGAAGGGGAACGCTTCTACCAGAGACATGAAGTCCTATTGAACTTTAAGCTACAGCTGCCACCCAGTTTCTTTGAGTCCTTTGTGCCAAGAGACCAGTAGGCAAGGAAGAGTGTCACTGAATTGGCAAGATTAATGATCCTTATCATAAGGAGGAGGCAGGACCTTTTATACAGTTGAGGTAAGGAAGAGTATGGTTGACACACAGGTGACGCACTGGGCATCTCTTAGTGCTCTCCTATCCAGCTTTGATAGAGAATGGAGAAGTACTGTAGCTGTGGCTTGAGAAAGGTATGGTGACCAGGGGCTCAGACCCCTCGGGGATGATTCTGGGTCACCATGCCAGGTAAGACGTATAAAGCAGCAGAGGTGTTCATCAAGACTGAGGGGGATCTACAGTGGGTAGCAGAGGAAGGAGATGAATATCAGTAGTAACATCTGGACAGCTACGGTGGCAAGGGCCTGAGCTGGACTCACTAAGCTTCCCTGGTTAAATTTCATAAGGAAACGAGATCAATCAGAATTTTAGAGGAGTTGTTCCCAGAGGAGGGGATCTTACTGTAGGAAACAAGTTGATCCTAGGGTAAGACCATGGTGAGTGGTGTGGTGTATCACCTAGCTCTCTTCTTCACAAATAAGGCACTAGCTTCTGAGAATGTGTGCTAATGACAGATCTAGGAATTGCCCTCAGCCAAATGGAGCTGCCTCTCCTCGGGGTCAGTGGCATCCAATGACTGGTCCATGGGAGGTTTCAGAGGACTGGCTCCCTCACCTTGACATGACACAGCTCTGAAAGGCCATCCTGGTAGCAGAGCTCCATGGGGGATTCCCTGCAGCCTCAGTCACATCTTCCCATTTCAACATTTCCCTCTGCCCAGCGTATTTTCCTCACTCCTTTACAGGTGCCGCTCAGCACTCCTCCACAAATCTTCTGTACACAGACCACAGAAGCTGTTTCCAGGGGAACTCAACCTAAGACATTCTCATGAGCCTTGGTCTCTGCATTTGTAAAACTCCTACATTATAGGATTTCTATGAGGATTAAATGAAAAACGACATGTAAAGCATTAAGCATAATACCTCATTCATGCAAGATTCAATAAGCACTCATTCTTGTGTGGTCCTGTTACAGATTAATTCCTGGTTTGCTTGTCAATAGTGACATCTCTAGCACCAGCATCTAGAAAGTCTGTCCTTTAGCATCTCCTAAGACTAGTGCTATATGAGGGCCTTTTCTATTTCCCTGGACCTCTCTCCCGTTGTAGTTTATCTTCAAACCTGAGTCTCGTAGTTTCAACTTAAAGTCTCTGAAAGGTTTTGCGGTGTCTGTGACCTTTGTCCTTGGGAATGCAAGAAAAAAATCCCTAAGACCATGAAAGAAATGAAGGAAAACTATCAGACCCAGATCGGAAAGAAAAGTGGTTTTCAAATTATTTCTAACTTGATTGTAGTGCATGTTTGAAGACTGTAAAATGAGAATTTGGGGATCTGTTATTGACCTCAAGGAAATGAATTAAGCATTCAGAATTATGCCTAATAATTACAATGCCCAGAATTAAGCATTCAGTTCCTAACCTGGAAGCCATGAGTTATCTTTGGAAGGATAACAAGTAGGGAGTTTCTCTATTTTCTTCTTAGCGTGCCTCAGAGCTCTAGCTAAATAACCCATTCTGCTAAGAATGGATAGGCAGCTGACCACTCTCCTCTCTGGTCAGCCTTCTATCTGGGTGGAGGGAAGGTGGATGGGGAAAGGCATGTTGACTGTCTAACATAAAATTCTCACATCTTTCTGTTAAAATAAAATTCTTCCCATCACCTTGTCCAAATTTCTGCATTATTTATCCACCAATCTAATCTCCTCACTGCCTCCAGAGGGTACTATATTCCCTCCAGCCTTTGATCACACCATGTCCTCCATTCTCAAAGCTGACATTCTTTGACCACTGCAAACCTTACCACACCTCCCTCTCCTGGGATCCCATGGCAACTAGAAGCTGTACATCAAGCCTGAAAATATATTCCTTTTATAGTTCTCTCTTGTTTTAGATATATTTGTTTGGTCTCTAATGAAACTAAGAACTCCTTCAAGGGAGAGATTCACATTCTAAATGAACTTGAAGGTGATAGTCTGGGGGATGGTAAGCATCCTTCAGTGGCCATCTCCCAGTGGATATTGATATCCATTGTCCCATTGACTACGAAATCAAATACGTCTGTTTATGTGGGCAAAGTAAAGGCCTAGATCTATACCATTCCCAATAAGAAAGAGTCAGAACTCCTTGGAGAAATAGCTGATTCTAAAGCTTGGAGAAGGGAAGAACAAAGTAAGTCTGGAAATCGTTCTGTGTCAGAAAATGCAAATGTGCTCAAAAAATAATGGGGACATATCAGAATGGAGACATAGGATCCAGTGTGAGGGGCTCCCTGTGGTCAAATCTGACAACTGAGCATCAAATTGAACATTGGTTGAATAAATTATAAATCATCGAGTAAGATAAAAATCCATGAGTCTATATTGATAAATAATCTTTGCCTCTTCCTAGGTCACAAAGGTATTTTCATATGTTTTCTTCTAGAAGCTTTATAGTTTTAGAGGTTATATGTAGATCTGCAGTTCATCTGAAATTCATTTTTGTGTAGAACATAAAGTAGAGATCAAGGTTCATTTTTTTCATATGTTTATCCAGTTGTTCCAGTACACTCATTGAAAAAAAAATCTCTTCATTAAACTAATTTGTTCCTTGGTTAAAAAAAAAAAAAAAAAGAAAAGAAAAAAATCTGTTTATCATATATATATGTGAGTCTATTTCTGGACTCTATTCTGTTCCATTTTTTTTTCTTGTTCTCTCATGCTAATTCTGCCCTGTCTTGAATGTGGTGGGCTTTATAGAAAGTTCTGAAATCTAATAAGGTAAGTTTTCAAGATTGTTAGGTTTCCTCCTTTCAGAGATATTTTGTCTCAATTTCCAGCCACCTCAGCATCCCAAACTTTGCCTTCTAATTTCTCAGGTCAATATGACTGTGACGTTCTCTAAGGACTCATGAGAACAGGAAGAGGTGCTTTCAGGAGAAGAGCCTATTATGTATGTGGATTTCACCCAATGTAGTAGTTTCCTTCTTTCAAGGGTTAAATCGACTCCAGTTCTTACTAGCTTTTGGAGATATGTATCTGTAGAGAGTCTATAAGAGTTGTCAGCAGAAGAATTAGCTGAATATAAACTATTTGGCCATTACTGGGAGACCTAACTTTCCACTGGTTTTCAACACTGAATTTCAGGTTTGTGCTGAAAGCTCCCATCAGCCCTACCTGGAGACTCTTACCAGATGGGTGAGCTAGGAAGTACGCTCCATTGTCCTGGCAGCTTTTCATTTCCTCCATGCCTCTGACCATGTCTCCCCACCCTCAAGCACCCAATCTCACCATGGCACTGCTGTGCTCCTAGATGGCCATCTAGCCCCCTTCTGTGAGGGCATAGTTCCAAGCCTCCTTCAGGACATATGGGGACAGAAGTGAAACCAGGGAGGAAGCACTTGTAAACACCTAGAGGAAAGATGGAAGAGCCCTGGGGGGAGGGAAAGAAGAGCAGGAAACTCAGCCATATCTGAAGGTGAATGGGGCGTGGAGAGGAGGTACTGGAGCCAGGGATGCTAGGATTTAGAACAAAGTCTTATCTTTCGTGGGAGCCATTTGTCAATGTCTGTTGGTATTAAAGAGTTTTATTACTCTATTGACACTGTCTCTTTGTCCTCCCTGGGACCACTAATCCCTTAATTATTCCCAGGGGAACCAAAACTGTAATTACACTTCCAGTTACTCTTGATTCCCTGGCCAGCCTGGATATCACAGTTCTGTCAACCCTCCCTTCCCTACCATGGCTTCTTTTGTCTCTTTCCATTTCAAAGGCAGTCATTCTTATTTCTGAACCACCCCTATTATTAATCTTTTTCAATTTCTATAAAAAGCAAAACTACATGTTTTCTAGTAAAAAGAAAACTCATCCTCTTTCGGAAATTGTCCTCGTCTTTGAAAATCATGTAGCCATTTCAGTGGGAAGGGCACGAAGGAAAAAAAAAATCATTATAATCATCTTCAACTCTTTGACCGCAGCTGAGTAAAACGTGAAGAGCCTCAGGTTATGTGACTTAAGGCCAATAGTTTCATTTATCAGACAAAGATAAGGTAAGTCCTAAACAAATCCAGTGGCATCCTTGTTTTCCGACCTGTCATTGAATGGTTATCAGTTGTCACTTTGGCTTGCAGACCGACATTAAAAAGGATGAAAATATTGCTTCCTTAGTACAGATTCCTATTGACACTGCTTTTGTTCAGGCTATGAGGCGCTGACAAATTAGCCCAGAACAACAGAGGAGGAAAGACTATCTCGATTTCTGCTTGTTATCATCTTTAATATTACCAGAGCAGTTATCCTTCCATATGTTCCCAACTCTTCACTTCTTATTAAGGAATGGGGTCTGCATAAATTACTGGATGGCAAACTAGACTGTGAATTCTGTGGGCGGGGAGCTTGTTTTAAACGCCCACAGCACTCAGCATACTTCTGGGCACATAGAAAGTACTCAGTACTTCTTGTTTGATCACATAGCTCACAAGTTGGTCAATATTAATATTCTATACTCAGTCTCTGTTTCCCTGAGTGTTAAAAATCCACACTAATTTTGCACTGGTTCTACATCGATAGCAAAGTCTTTTTTTCATGGCTTTTGTGAATACAGTAGGAAAATCTTTAATAATGCTGGTTAAGGGGTTTTATCTTGAGCTTCTTCTGCACTTAGTAACAAAATTGGAGGAGACAAGGCCTTTTAGCACATTCAGATCCATATAATATACTTCACATTACAATGGCAGGTTCTGTTTTAGCACATTTCATACTGAGAAATAGTGTTGATAAGTATGATACTGCTTGGAGTGGTGATTAATGCCTTAAATATGTTTGACCAGCCAGAAATCACTAATTTCAAATTCCTCTTTGCTCTCTGTACTCTGTAGACTAAAATAGGGCAAATTACTTGGGGGGAGAATCTCTCAGCCCTAATCTCTTTGCTTGTATCAATAATAGGGAAATTATAACATCTGTCCAGCCTACTGCTCAGATATGTTGTGAGGGTCAAATGGGATAATGCATGAGAAAATAATTTGTGAACTGCAAAGCTTTGCACAAATGCAAGTTATTATAATTTGCATTGTACATAGGTCAAAGCCTTCCTGGGCAAAGATCCATTCTAAACTTCTCAAACATTTTAAACTATTTCTAAGTCTGCAGCATGTAAGGTCGACTATTTCTTTCTGTGCCACAGGTCAATGATGATAGTGTCTAGTCACTTATTTCATCTGACGGGCCCCTAAATAAAAATAATTAAAAGCTAATCTGCATACCACATCTTCTTCATTGCCATACAGAGCCTTACAAGCTAGTAACAGATCAATTAATCAATGTTTCCCTCAATTATGGTCTGTCAGCAGATCAATCTACCAAACCAATCAAGAATATTATGGGCTTACTGTTGTGCAGGAATGAATTTTGCAGCTGCGGAGCCATTTCTCTTGAAAGCCAAGGGTGAGAAATGATTGTTATACCTCATCTTTTCTGCAAGCATAAGAGGTTTCCAGCTGACGAAAAGGTTATGTTGACAAATTCACAGTAAGACACTTGGAATCCATGGGTAAACTTTGTGAAGGATGTGGCCCTAGCACAGAGAACTGGAGACGTTCTGAGAAAGACCTCATCTGTTTCTCCTGGCACATCAGGGAAATGAACCCCACCAGTGTATTCCTTTGTGGGTAAGAAAGAGCACAAGGCCCTGTTTCTGAACCTACATAAAGGAATTGATAATATTGTCGCTACTCTTGGAAAAGGCATGAGGTTCCAAGGTGACTATCTTTGTATGTTTGTATATTCATTGTGATGTGTAGGACAATAAGACAGTTTTCACTAAGCATGGAAACCATTTTAACTTAAATGCAAACTTTTAAGTAAGGAAGAATTTTAATATTTTGTTCCTCTAACAAATATCCCTAGACACATTTCACTTACTACGGAATCCCACCTCATTTGGTTTTATTTTTTCTTTTATTTTCTCCTTCTCAAAGAGAATATGGTAAGGAGACAAACACAGGGATCTGACTGCTTAGACAGACTTGGCCTTCTCTGTACTCAACTAGGCACATGGGTCTCTTGAAGTTTTGTTTCCCCTTCTGGAATATGAAAAGCTTAGCGCACGATGAACTTCTTCTTAGGAAAGTTATCCCAAATAAGTTTTCATTTCTAAGGTAGCAAGTGGTAGATTCTGGGTAACTGGCAGGGGTTTATGTGACCCTAGAAGCACTTAAATCATGAGTCCTCTATCTGCTTCTCTCTTTCCTTGGTCATTCTATCCCCTTCCTCTAGATAATTTAATCTGTGTTATAATTTACAGCCAAAAAAAATTTAGATTGTGTTTCTGTCAGTGACTTTTCAACCCTTTCAAAAAATTATCAATCCCTGGGTCCCACCCCTAGATATTTAGTTGGTTTGAGGTAGGGCCTGGGAAGCAATACTACTTAGAATCTCCTTGAGTAGTTTTAATGTGTGGCCAGGGTTGAGAACCACAATCTAGAATGTAATTTGTAACGGATCTTGGAAAAACTAACTTTGCTTGGGAAATGCTATAGTTTATGGGAATTAATGTTTATATTATAAACTGTTGCCTGGTCACATGTTGTAAAATAAATGTACTTAAGTTTCTAAAATGCTGCAGGTACGGGCCTTGTATTAATGCATTCCTATGTATCCTGTTAACCCTGTGGAATTTTGGAGAAGTGCAGCATATGAAAGAAGAAAATTAATCCACTTTGGGAGATTTAGAAGGAACTACAGAAGCTCCCACAGATGCCCCAAGCAGAAGCTGCCCAGGTGAGTTAGATTCTAACCAGGCTGCTAAAAGAAGTTCCTTTGGCTGATATTAAGAAGAAAAAGAACAATGAAAGAGGAAATTGTTTTGTATATACCGTGGGTGACTAATTTATTTAGGGAAACAGGAAGAAGAGGCTTTCATTTCTTCATAAGAACAAAGAATTAATCGTGGAGCATGGAGAGCTGGGGATTTTGACAGGTTTTGTAACGAAGGTGACATCTAGTTCCAGGGTAAATTTAATTGAATAATATCCTGATGCCTTTTGGAGCTTTCTGCAGAAAATAAGCAAAAGATATTCATGAAGTTCTTTGGAAACAGAAACTGCTCACTCCCTTGGCCTAAATAGATATGTCAGTGTCATGATGGATTGGAGCCGTAGTTTCTCAAATGTACAGGCAAGACATCTCAGACTGGGATTACCTTCTCCTTTAAGGGCGGCAACAACCTCTCAGGCAGGTAAATCACTGGATTAAGTGATTTCCTTTAGGAGGAGCTCAAGACTCAGATATGCTACACGAAGAGCCAGTTGTTTGGTAGAGGTCAAGGGCCCTTAAGTGGTTTAAGTGGAGTTTTCCAGTGCAATAAGCAGGGTCTCTACTCTTTTGAGATTTCTCTCCCTCTCTCTCTCCTCTCTCCTCTCTCCTCTCTCCCCTCTCCCCTCTCCCCTCTCCCCTCTCCCCTCTCCCCTCTCCCCTCTCCCCTCTCCCCTCTCCCCTCTCCCCTCTCCCCTCTCCCCTCTCCCCTCTCCCCTCTCCCCTCTCCCCTCTCCCCTCTCCCCTCTCCCCTCTCCCCTCTCTCCTCTCTCCTCTCTCTCTCTCTCTCTCTCTCTCCCCCCTCCTGTCTCTATCTTGGATTCTTGCTCCTTCCTTTTGGTTTGCTTTGTGTTGCTTTTCTCTATTTTATCTCTTCCCTTAGAGCTGGTGGGATAAGAGCCAATTATATAGGTTCTTTCAGAGGAAAAACACCCTCCCTTTCAGTTCTTCAAGTTCTACACTTCAAAAGGGAATGGAGGACTTCAGACCTAGAGACACATACAGACTGAAAGTAAGGGGATGGAAAAAGGTATTTCATGCAAATGGAAACCAAAAGAAAGCTGGAGTAGCAATTCTCATATCAGACAAAATAGACTTTAAAATAAAGACTATTAAAAGAGACAAGGACACTACATAATGATCAAGGGATCGATCCAAGAAGAAGATATAACAATTGTAAATATTTATGCACCCAACATAGGAGCACCTCAATACATAAGGCAAACACTAACAGCCATAAAACAGGAAATCGTCAGTAACACTTTCATAGTAGGGGACTTTAATACCCCACTTTCACCAATGGACAGATCATCCAAAATGAAAATAAATGAGACACAAGCTTTAAATGATACATTAAACAAGATGGACTTAACTGATATTTATAGGACATTCCATCCAGAAACAACAGAATACACATTTTTCTCAAGTGCTCATGGAACATTCTCCAGGATAGATCATATCTTGGGTCACAAATCAAGCCTTGGTAAATTTAAGAAAATTGAACTTGTATCAAGTATCTTTTCCAACCACAATGCTATGAGACTAGATATCAATTACAGGAAAATATCGGTAAAAAATACAAACACATGGAGGCTAAACAATACGCTACTTAACGAAGTGATCACTGAAGAAATCAAAGAGGAAATCAAAAAATACCTAGAAACAAATGACAATGGAGACACGACAACTCAAAATCTATGGGATGCAACAAAAGCAGTTCTAAGAGGCAAGTTTATAGCAAAACAATCCTACCTTAAGAAACAGGAAACATCTCGAATAAACAACCTAACCGTGCACCTAAAGCAATCAGAGAAAGAAGAACAAAAAAAACCCAAAGTTAGCAGAAGGAAAGAAATCATAAAAATCAGATCAGAAATAAATGAAAAAGAAATGAAGAAAACGATAGCAAAGATAAATAAAACTAAAAGCTGGTTCTTTGAAAGGATAAACAAAATTGATAAACCAATAGCCAGACTCATCAAGAAAAAAAAGGAGAAGACTGAAATCAATAGAATTACAAATGAAAAAGGAGAGTAACAACTGACACTGCAGAAATACAAAAGATCATGAGAGATTATTACAAGCAGCTCTATGCCAATAAAATGGACAACCTGGAAGAAATGGACAAATTCTTAGAAAGGCACAACCTGCCAAGACTGAATCAGGAAGAAATAGAAAATATGAACAGACCAATCACAAGCACTGAAATTGAAACTGTGATTAAAAATCTTCCAACAAGCAAAAGCCCAGGACCAGATGGCTTCACAGGCGAATTCTATCAAACATTTAGAGAAGAGCTATCACCCATCCTTCTCAAACTCTTCCAAAATATAGCAGAGGGAGGAACACTCCCCAACTCATTCTACGAGGCCACCATCACCCTGATACCAAAACCAGACAAGGATGTCACAATGAAAACTACAGGCCAATATCACTGATGAACATAGATGCAAAAATCCTCAACAAAATACTAGCAAACAGAATCCAACAGCACATTAAACGGATCATACACCATGATCAAGTGGGGTTTATTCCAGGAATGCAAGGATTCTTCAATATACACAAATCAATCAACGTGATACACCATATTAACAAACTGAAGGAGAAAAACCATATGGTCATCTCAATAGATGCAGAGAAAGCTTTTGACAAAATTCAACACCCATTTATGATAAAAACCCTGCAGAAAGTAGGCATAGAGGGAATTTCCTCAACATAATAAAGGCCATATATGCCAAACCCACAGCCAACATCGTCCTCAATGGTGAAAAACTGAAAGCATTTCCACTAAGATCAGGAACAAGACAAGGTTGCCCACTCTCACCACTCTTATTCAACATAGTTTTGGAAGTTTTAGCCACAGCAATCAGAGAAGAAAAGGAAATAAAAGGAATCCTAATCGGAAAAGAAGAAGTAAAGCTGTCACTCTTTGCAGATGACATGATACTATACATAGAGAATCCTAAAGCTGCTACCAGAAAACTACTAGAGCTAATCAATGAATTTGGTAAAGTAGCAGGATACAAAATTAATGCACAGAAATCTCTGGCATTCCTATACACTAAGGATGAAAAATCTGAAAGTGAAATCAAGAAAACACTCCTATTTACCATTGCAACAAAAAGAATAAACTATCTAGGAATAAACCTACCTAAGGAGACAAAAGACCTGTATGCAGAAAATTATAAGACACTGATGAAAGAAATTAAAGATGATACAAATAGATGGAGAGATATACCATGTTCTTGGATTGGAAGAATCAACATTGTGGAAATGACTCTACTACCCAAAGCAATCTACAGATTCAATGCAATCCTTATCAAACTACCACTGGCATTCTTCACGGAACTAGAACAAAAAAATTTCACAATTTGTATGGAAACACAAAAGACCCCAAATAGCCAAAGCAATCTTGAGAACGTAAAACGGAGCTGGAGGAATCAGGCTTCCTGACTTCAGACTATACTACAAAGCTACAGTAATCAAGACAGTATGGTACTGGCACAAAAACAGAAATATAGATCAATTGAACAGGATAGAAAGCCCAGAGATAAACCCACGCACATATGGTCACCTTATCTTTGATAAAGGAGGCAGGAATGTACAGTGGAGAAAGGACAGCCTCTTCAATAAGTGGTGCTGGGAAAACTGGACAGCTACATGTAAAAGTATGAAATTAGATCACTCCCTAACACCATGCACAACGATAAGCTCAAGGTGGATTAAAGACCTAAATGTAAGGCCAGAAACTATCAAACTCTTAGAGGAAAACATAGGCAGGACACTCTATGACATAAATCACAGCAAGGTCCTTTTTGACCCACCTCCTAGAGAAATGGAAATAAAAACAAAAGTAAACAAATGGGACCTAAAGAAACTTAAAAGCTTTTGCGCAGCAAAGGAAACCAGAAAGAAGACCAAAAGACAACCCTCAGAATGGGAGAAAATATTTGCAAATGAAGCAACTGACAAAGGATTAATCTCCAAAATTTATAAGCAGCTCATGCAGCTTAATAACAAAAAAACCAACAACCCAATCCAAAAATGGGCAGAAGACCTAAATAGACATTTCTCCAAAGATATACAGACTGCCAACAGACACATGAAAGAATGCTCAACATCACTAATCATTAGAGAAATGCAAATCAAAAGTACAATGAGATATCATCTCACACCAGTCAGAATGGCCATCATCACAAAATCTAGAAACAATAAATGCTGGAGAAGGTGTGGAGAAAAGGGAACCCTCTTACACTGTTGGTGGGAATGTAAATTGATACAGCCACTGTGGAGAACAGTATGGAGGTTCCTTAAAAAACTACAAATAGAACTACCATATGACCCAGCAATCCCACTACTGGGCATATACCCTGAGAAAACCATAATTCAAAAAGAGTCATGTACCAAAATGTTCATTGCAGCTCTATTTACAATAGCCCAGAGATGGAAACCACCTAAGTGTCCATCATCAGATGAATGGATAAAGAAGATGTGGCACATATATACAATGGAATATTACTCAGCCATAAAAAGAAACGAAATTGAGCTATTTGTAATGAGGTGGATAGACCTAGAGTCTGTCATACAGAGTGAAGTAAGTCAGAAAGAGAAAGACAAATACCGTATGCTAACACATATATATGGAATTTAAGAAAAAAAAATGTCATGAAAAACCTAGGGGTGAAACAGGAATAAAGACTCAGGCCTACTAGAGAATGGACTTGAGGCTATGGGGAGGGGGAAGGGTAAGCTGTGACAAAGCGAGAGAGAGGCATGGACATGTATACACTACCAAACGTAAGGTAGATAGCTAGTGGGAAGCAGCCGCATAGCACAGGGAGATCAGCTTGGTGCTTTGTGACCGCCTGGAGGGGTGGGATAGGGAGGGTGGGAGGGAGGGAGGGAGGGAGACGCAAGCGGGAAGAGATATGGGAACATATGTATATATATAACTGATTCATTTTATTGTGAAGCTGAAACTAACATACCATTGTAAAGCAATTATACTCCAATAAAGATGTTAAAAAAAAAAAAAAAAAGGAATGGAGGAATGAACTGATTTTCAAAACAGAAATAGGCCCCCAGACATAGAAAACAAACTTATGGTTACCAAAGGAGAAGCGGGGGGGAGGGATAAATTAGAAATTTGGGATTAACAGATATACACTACTATATATAAAATAAACAACGAGGACCTACTGTACAGCACAGGGAACTATATTCAATATCTTGTAATAACCTATAATGAAAAAGAATCTGAAAAAGAATATATGTATGTATATATTTATACACACATGTATAACTGAATCGCTTTGTGTACACATGAAACACTGTAAATCAACTTTACTTCAATTTTTTAAAAAAAATTTAATAAAAGGGAATGAAGTAAAGGAAGCTTAGAATGGGTGATTCAAGTCTACTCTGCTATGGGCTGAAATGAGAACCTTCTTTCTCTTGGATTCATCTTTTGGCCACCCAAAAGATGATGAAACTCCAGCCAAGATGAAGGGGTAGCCCTGGGGAAAGGAGTCAAGAGAGCCCGTTGGCCTGCTCCTCGTAAACGGTCTTGGAATAGATGCACAAATGGGATCATGGAGGCTCTCATTTCATCTATTCCAGTTCACTGTATTTAGAAACAAGAGCCCCATGATGGGAAACTAGAGAAGTGGGGCCAGAGCCCCAGCTAAACTAATTATAGATCTTCTTCAGAAAAACCACAATAGGGCTTCCCTGGTGGCTCAGTGGTTGAGAGTCCGCCTGCCGATGCAGGGGACGCGGGTTCGTGCCCAGGTCCGGGAAGATCCCACATGCCGCCAAACGGCTGGGCCCGTGAGCCATGGCCGCTGAGCCTGCGCATCCGGAGCCTGTGCTCCGCAACGGGAGAGGCCACAACAGTGAGAGGCCCGCGTACCGCAAAAAAAAAAAAAAAAAAAACCCACAATATCAGCAGTGCCGAAAATACAGATATTTGGCTCCTGGCCGTCTCTACTTCTCTCTACGGAGTATGCAACAATTAGCAATTAAAGTTGGTGCCCTATGCTCTCACCCTTACTTCTTTACCACCTCTCCTTGCTCATCTGGACTCAAGTGGTTTACTAAATCTCATGCCTCATCCTGCTTTGAATGCTACATCAAATAAATGTTAGGACTGGTCTTATCTCCCTGTCCTAGTCAACCTACCTTTTCTAAGCAATGGTTTGAGCCCCGAGTTTTACCTAAATACCTAGAATCTCTGTAATTGTTGATAAAATGCAATATTCTCTATATCTTTCCCTATGTTCTGCATCAAGGGATCTGAAACTTTCATCTAGTGTTGGCTAAAAACAAACAAACAAAAAATAAAAACACAAGGACCAGTATTCCTTGTGAGTTGCAAGTTAAGAATTAAAGCTCAGAGGTCACTGACCACTGATTTCTAGAATCTAGCACTAGACTATTATTCTTGCTTTTAAGCGGTCAATTTTATTTTCCTGAATTATGCATTAATAGTAGCATGAAAGCAACACTTTGTTGTTTTGTTTGCTTGTTTGTTTTAACAAACACATTTTATTTATTTAATTTGTCATCATCCATCTCAGAGTAAAATACCTCTTGTGGCACTGTGGGCTAAATTACAAATGAATGGAAACATTAGCAAATGAGAACACTGCAGTTATTTCATTATAATGTGATTCAATTTTCTTCTCCAAATGTTTGTTTTACAGCCCAGCTCTTTAGGAAAAGGGCAGAGGCCATTTGGATAAGTACAGCAACCCAGACTTTCTTTTATTTTTTTTAATTTCATGTATATTTGGCTGTGTTGGGTCTTCGTTGCTGTGCTCAGGCTTCCTCTAGTTGCAGGGAGTGGGGCTACTCTTCGTTGTGGTGCGCCGGCTTCTCACTGCGGTGGCCTCTCCCGTTGCGGAGCACAGGCTCCGGACGCGCAGGCTCAGCGGCCATGGCTCATGGGCCCAGCCGCTCCGCGGCATGTGGGATCTTCCCGGACCAGGGCTCGAACCCCTGTCCCCTGCATTGGCAGGCAGATGCTTAACCATTGAGCCACCAGGGAAATCTCCCACACTTTCATTTTGTATCAACAAAGATGAAGATACAATCATTCAAGACCAAAAATGAAGTATAAATGGAAGATTGGAAGATATATTTCTCTAGCAGGTTCTCTTTTAAAAAATTACAGTATTCAGATGCATCCCAAATTCAGGGACTGAAGTGTCCAGAGCTGTGAAAAGTCTGAGACTTTTCTCCCTATTCACAACATAACAAGTTACCCAGCCCCATTTTCATAGGTGCCGGCAGAAGACACGAGACTCCTGGGTCAGAGACAAAGGACTCAGCACAGCAAGCAGCATGAGCTTTGTGTTCACGGCAGGGCCACTCTCCCTCCCAGGCTCACATCACATAGAGACAGTGTGGAAGAGCCACGGTGGACACTGAGCAAGGGGTTTGCATCACAGCTGAAGAATCCCAAGCTTAGGGATCCCAAATCTTCTATAACGTGCTATGAGCAAACCTACGCCAACCTTTGCCCCAGAAGGGCACATTATCTTTATTATACAGAAACGTAAGCAAATCTAATCTCTGCTCCATAGAGAAACATGATTCCTGTGTTTCAAGGCTGTTCTCTGTATAAACATTCTGAAAAGATAATCCAGTGCCAGTGCCTCTGCTAACAAGACATGCAGAGAGATCCATGGAGGATGGTCCCCCAACATGAAGTTCATTATGAAGCAGCCCATCAAAGTTGATTCTAGTTCACATAGTAATGAATGAAAGCACATTTCTGTTTATTCTCTAATAATCCACCTCTTCCCAATTAGACTCTGAACTCCTAGAAGGAAGAGATAGTCTGGTTTGTCTTCATATCTCCATGGCATAGTTCAGAACCCTGCACACCTTGTAAGTGCATTATAGATGTTTAATAAATGAGCAAATGATTGGGACCACACAGCAAAATTTACTTTAAGATAATCTAAAGATATAAAATATGTCACATGAGGGAGGAATTAATTTTAATATTCATTCCTTATTATATTCAGGAATAAACTGATCCTTAATAGATATGGGCACCCATGTGTACCAAAGCCTCTAGACAAAAGTTTTCATTAAATTTTTCTTAAAAGCTATTTTATGATTATGTCTTAGAATAAGGAGCTTTTGCCAGGCAAAATGGTTACTTAGTGTGCTGTTAAACTAGCTAAAATAGTTCCTTGCCCTAGGTCTCGGTATTTATGGAATCCCCTTAATGGCTGGTGGTTAAATTGAGTAAGTCTTACACGGTTTTGTGTAACCACCAAAAGTGATCACTTAGAAATACTGAAGTAGCCACTAGGAGAAGAAGTCGGAACATTTCAACATCTAGTCCTCACATCTTAACCCTTACCTCCCAAATAAAGAGCTGATCTCTTGGATTTAGTTTCCATTCTTGTGGCTCATCTTAAGGATGTGTGGATGATAAGAATCATCATATATAAAAAACAACAAAAATAATGACAAGGCAGGTCTTAAAATTGTCTTTGACTTTTAAGGCATCTAGTAAAATGATGCTGGAGCTTAGAGGCTAAAACTTAGAATGACTGCCAAGGTCCTGGTCCAGGCACTAGGCAGGAAGTCTAAGATTCCTGATCTATTATGGCTCCCAGGATGGGCCCAGAACCAGGATGGAGGTAGAGAGGACACCCACATAAATCCATGGGTGTGTTTATAATGCATTTAATGGACTTACATGATACAGTAACATTCATCCTGGAGTTGACAGAAATCAAGCTTGTGAAGGACATTTGAAGTGTCCATTTGAAAATACCACATTGACTTAGAGTAGATCTGTGGCCAAGGTCCAGCACCCCTGTTTACCTATGTGAGCTTGGGTTACTTAAATAATCTGTAGAAATATCTGTAGTAATACCCACCTCACAGGTCTGCTTTAGGTATTGAGTGAATTAATAGATGTGAAAGGGCTTCATATGATATGAATGGTGATTATTATCATTGCTCAGGTGACATGATATGAAGGCTATTTGGTTGGGTTAGTGACATGATGGAATAGAAAAGCTGTACCCCATTCAGGCCTTCACTGAAAAGTAAACCAGGCAACCAGGATTTTGGCAAAATTGATAGAAAGACTACCAAATTAAAAACTGAGAACAAATCAGATATCTCTCTGTAAATATTATAATGGCCTTGAAATGTCTAAAGGTCACCTATAATATTTCAGCTACGTGATTGCCAGATTGTGCAGCAGATTGGTTTCCAGAACTGCAGTGGAATTAATTTGTTTAGATTAACTTTTGAGCAAATCTGTACCCTAAAAGCCTATCATCCTACATTAAGCCACCAGGTTAAGCACAAAGGCTTCTCAAGAATGGCTTCTCTATCTTGTGACTTCTTACTTATTTTAGCCTTTCTCACCTCCACTGAAATCTTGGGAATACGCAGATCAGAGACCACAGAAAATAACTTTAGTGCCTGTGCATAATTATAACGCTAAATACAAATAGCACTTGTTCCATTAGTATACGTGGTACAATTTTTGTGGCGATAGTAAATGCTGATCCCCTTTTTAAGTGACTTTTTTTTTTTTTTTTTTTTTTTTGCGGTACGCGGGCCTCTCACTGCTGTGGCCCCTCCTGTTGCGGAGCACAGGCTCCAGACGCGCAGGCTCAGCGGCCATGGCTCACGGGCCCAGCCGCTCCGTGGCATGTGGGATCTTCCCGGACCGGGGCACGAACCCGTGTCCCCTGCATCGGCAGGCGGACTCTCAACCACTGCGCCGCCAGGGAAGCCCTCAGTGACTTCTTAAATGTGTGAAATAAACAAGATGTGGTGAGTTGGGAAAAAAAATGTTTTGACTCATCTAAAACATTTCTGCACCTTTTGGTATTTCTCCAAGGATGTAAATTTTTCTTGGAGGCTTAATGAAGGGACTAGCACATAGTGTATGATTAATACATGTTGAATGGAAGGAAAAAAAGAAAGGAAGAGGGGGAGGGAATGGGGAAGGAAAAAAGGAGGGATAAAGAAAATAAGGAAGAAAAGAAAGAGGGAAGGAAAGAGGAAAAGGAAGAAGGGAAAGGAGGAGGCAAGAATGAAGGAAGAGAGAAGAAGAGAAAAAGACAGGAAACAGAGAGGGAGGGGTGGAGGAAAAGGAAGAAGGAAGGAAGGAAGCAAGGGAGGCAGGAGAGGAGGGAGGAAAAACTCCTATCGTATAGAATGTTAAAGAACTGCAACCTTCAGTTACCAATCAAGAAAGTCAGTTGGAATTCAGTTAGCAAATGACCCGGCACAACGTAACTTCTCTCGCTGTGGTCAATCTAACATCTCCGAGAATCAGAGCAGGGCACTTGCTTTTTGCATTTCGACAGACCTCCACCTGTGAATGTGTGAACACTTCTTACATTCAACCCATCCCTGAGCCTCAACAGACCCCTCCTCCCCCTCTGCCCTTCACTCTCTGCTTTCCCTCCCTCTCACTCCACAGTGGGCTCTGCCCAGTGCCTGAGCCTGACTCCAGTCTGAAGCTGTGCCTTGTCTCTGAGCCTTAGGGAAATATTGAGTTTTGTGGTCAACTGGGGTAAGAATGTCACTGACCCCATTGCTCAGTAATTTAAAATTTTAAATGCTAATGAGTATCTAAAAGAAAAACCGTATCAAACAGTCTCGGCATTAAACTGTTCCCCCTTCTAAATGGCGGCATTAAATTGGCTACATCCAATTATTTTGTACCTACTATTAAGCCGTTGCTTTCTACTGCGGTTATGTTTTCATCATCAATGTCCAACAAAGACAACTCATGCAATCTTGCATCACGATCTGGGGGAGGCCCTAACAATTTCTAATTAGCTTCCCCTTGATGAATAATTCTAGACGAGTGCCAATTTAATCAGGCCTTTGGTGCACAGAAGGTATCACTTACTTTAGTAGATCAGAGCAATGGAGGGTTGGTTGCTGGGTTTTATTTCTCTTTTTTTTTTCTTTTTTTCTTTATCATAGAATAAAGAAAGCCCTCTTGTGGGCTCTTACTCCACACAAATACATCCTCATCTGAAGTCTTGAAAAGAAAGCATTGACTTTGCCATAAAAGACATGCTAACTATCAGTTGTGATACTGACACTGCTTATGCACCTAATTGATGACTTACACACTGCTCCCCACCCTTACTTTTACCCTCAACCTTTCTCTCCCCAGGGCCCTGTTTGTCAGCTGTGTAATTGCCTCTTGTTGATGGTCTCCCCAAATTTCCAGATTCCTTAATCTTTCTTTTACCACTCAGTGTTGCACCATCAGCTTTTTGTTAATCTCCTCTGATGCATATCGACATGCCCTTCCTTCATCCTTCCAGGCTCTTTGATCTCCTCTTTAGCCCTCTTCCTGTACCTAAGAGAGTAAGCCTAGCACCAGTGGCTGCCTCCTTTCCACCTACTTTGTCCTCTTGATCTCTGAATTCCCATTTCTCTTAAGCCTTTCTGATGTTTTTCTGGGCTTTTAGATTGTTAGTCAATGTCTCTTCTCCTTTTAGTTTATTCATCATTTTTACATCATTTTTACTTCCATTTAAGCTTTCATTTATTCAACAGAAGGTACTGATTGCCTATTACGAACCAGATCCTCCTATAATATCTCCATAGCGATTACATCAACAACAGATTCCCATGCATCATTCATATCTAAACTTGCCATTTCTTGATATACATACGTTTTGTGGGTAAACAGTGAAAGTTAGAGGATGAAAGCCCTCCTCGGTTACCTATGTGAGCTTGGGTTACTCACAATTCATGGGAGCGCAGCTCTGTTAGTGGAGCACATATATTATGAGTGTGTGACATTAACACTGCTTGTGCACAACTGCTTGCTGAAGGAATGAGGAATGTTTGGGGAGGTGGGAGAGGAAAACTTAGCCTGGAATGACTAGCACAGCTCCACAGATTCTTTCAGAACTGCCATTACTCACTTCCTCTACGGCAGAATATAACCCTTATCTAGCTTTAAAGGTCAAAACAATGAAGAAAATAATTGACATCATACCGTCATTTTATTAAAAATTACCTAAGCCTGTGATTGCTAGATTGCATTATTTCAGTTCTCAGTCATCCAGGTCCTCTGGGCATAGCAGAGGACAATTTTTTTTTTTTTTACATCTTTATTGGAGTATAATTGCTTTACAATGGCGTGTTAGTTTCTGCTTTATAACAAAGTGAATCAGCTATACATATACATATATCGCCATATCTCTTTCCTCTTGCATCTCCCTCCCTCCCACCCTCCCTATCCCACCCCTCTAGGTGGTCACAAAGCACCGAGCTGATCTCCCTGTGCTATGCGGCTGCTTCCCACTAGCTATCTATTTTACGTTTGGTAGAGTATATATGTCCATGCCACTCGCTTTGTCACAGCTTACCCTTCCCGCTCCCCATATCGCAGAGGACAGTTTTTAACAGAAGGCTTAAGAAAAAGGGAAGGAAGGAAAACAATCAGAATGAGAGAAAAAGAATCGTGGAAATCTGGTTGTAGGGTTTATACAGAAAGATCTTTATTTTGGATGGTGCTGCGTTGACTTGTATGATAAATGTAGTTTATGATCGTCTCAGCTGAGGAGATTTTCGTTCTCTCTTAAAGAGTTCTCCACAGCTAAGCTAATTGCTCTTACAATTCAAGAAGAGGGATGTTTAGTCGATCTCCCTCTCAAAGTAACTCTGAAATTCAAAAAATGGAAGGCATTAAAAGTAAAAACTCACTTCACCAAAAGGACAATTTGGGGTGTATGAGGGAACAGTTTGTACTTTTGCTGAGTTCGGAAAAGATTCTTTTACAGGGCAACTATGAAATTGAGTAGTGAAGCGGCAACTTAGTAAAATTGCTGGCTGGAGGGCAAGCCTGCTTTTATCCATTGCATCTCATCCACAGCCCAGGAACACCCAGCAAGACTGTTTGCCGAAGTGCTACACTGCCATCTGCAGGAACTGCCTCACCTGAGCGCGACATCCTGGGGCAGGTCACACCACCCGGCATGTCTCCTTTTGGTGTGCTATCTTTACTAGAAGACTACACTTAATTTTTCATTAAGAGTAATCACTCTGTGAAAAGCCCAGGTCATCATCAACTTAACGTCAGCAAGCAAGGGACTAAATAACCTTAAGGGGTACGTTTCCTTGTTGCAGGGCGAGCTATTCTTAAACCTAAAAGACTTCCTTTAAAAAACTTAATAAATCTGGTGGCGCAGTGGTTGCGAGTCCGCCTACCGATTCAGGGGACACGGGTTCGTGCCCCGGTCCGGGAAGATCCCACATGCGGCGGAGCGGCTGGGCCCGTGAGCCATGGCTGCTGAGCCTGCGCTCCGCAACGGGAGAGGCTACACCAGTGAGAGGCCCGCGTACCGAACTTAATAAATCGGTAATGCATCTACTGTATTGTTCTTCGCTGTCAAAGTATGATTATACAAACAACAAGCACTTAGCTAGGAGCAGACCATTTTCCTTGACCCTCATTTCTAAAATATTCTCCAAATAAGGAGGTCATTTACGTGTAGAGCCATATGAATAGGATGCCCTTTAAAAAAAAAAAAAGCACACTTGTATATTTGATATTTGAAACATGATTAGAGGTTCCTATCTCTACAGCACAGCTTAACCCAAGGCAGTCTGCATAGCCTTGGTCCCCAGATGATGGTTTGGGGTCTGTTCAGCAGATGAAGTCCCATGTAGAGCAATACCGAATTATTCTAGAGTTGAGACTCCTACAAAGGTAATTCCATATTTATTCATACAGTTGCTCCCTTAGACAGAGCAGGATAAATTTTTCATATGCGACCAAAGATGACCAATAAACCCACAAAAAGCTCAGTATCAAACGAAACAATAACTCCCAGGCTGGTTTGACAGCACTGTCTCTGCTCTGACAGTAAGTCTGTGTGCCTGATTTGATAAACCACAGACAACAGTATGCTAAACCATTCCAGATCCTCTCCTTTTTGCTCCACACAAATGCTCAAAAGACAACAGTTTTTTAAACATAGCAGAAGCACATTTAAGAGGATACAGAGGCCCCAGAAAATGGGAGGTTTCTTTCCCCACTTTCTGGTGGATCCACTGTAACAGCAATGTTGACTTATTGAAAATATGAAAATCAGAAGGATAATTAAAGCTCATTTCTACTTGAAGCAGCAGCCTGAACTTTTCATCGAATTTACACAAACTAGAGAAAAACTGAAGTTGGCACTATCTCATTTTGAGGTTTTTTTACTCCTACCAAGAAGGTCCATTTTCTCAGCGGCAAGGAGATGGAGGGCATGGTGTCGTGTAGGTTTATTGCTGCTGCCTCCTACCACTGTTTTTCCTCCCTCTGTTTCATCTTTTTTGTTTTTTTAATTGACTTAACCTTGCTCTGTTGTTTGCATCTTTGAAAGAAACTCTAAATCCTTTTTAGGATACGGTGAGAAGAAAAACAAATAGGTATATGAATTCTGCAGCTGCACTTTATGATGGTCCTCAGATTTTCACTGTTAATCTCTCTCTGGAATTCTACGGATCTGTTCAAATGGACAAAACCAATCACGTCAGTCATGAATCCAGTCACTTCCCATGACTGACCTAGTGTGGTTCACAGGCAAGAGGCCATGTGTGCAGCCGGTTCACCATGGCCCCCATGCAAGGAACTTTAGCAGGACCTTCCGAACCAGGGGTCTTCCATCTGTGGATTACTTTCCTGGGGCTGCCAAAACAAATGACCACAAACCGGCTGGCTCATAACAACAGAAATGTATTCCCTCACAGTTCTGAAATCAAGGTATCCCCAGGCCCATGCTCTCTCTGAAGCCTTTAGAAGAGGATCCTTATTTGACTCTTCTAGCTTCTGATGTTGCCAGCAACCTTGGTGTTCCCTGGCTTGGACATGCCTCACTCCAACCTCTGCCTCCTTCTCACGGCCATCTCCCCTGTGTCTCTGTCTTCACATGGTGTCCTCCTCTCTATATCTGTGTCCAAATATCCCTTTTCTTAGAAGGACACCAGGGGACCTCCCTGGTGGTCCAGTGGCTAAGACTCTGCACTCCCAATGCAGGGAGCCCAGGTTCGATCCCTGGTCAGGGAACTAGATCCCACATGCCGTAACTAAAATAAATGAAGAAATAAATAAAATAAAGAAGGACCCCAGTCACTCAGAGGGATGCGGTTGATTAGGGTCCACCCTAATTCAGTGTGACCTCATTTTCACTTGATTTTGTCCACAAAGGTCTATTACCATATAAAGTCATCTGGGAGAGACCAGGCAGGTATGGATTTGGGGGGATACTATTCAACCCAGTACAATGTGTGGAACTGGAATAATAGTAGCTACCAGAGACAGCTGTGTGACAATACACGGGACTCTCCATGGCACACACTGAGCACAGACTTAAAATTTAACCGCGCCTGCCTCTACTTCTCATAGTCTTGTCCACAGTGATGATTGTTCTATCAGAAGCCCAAACTCAACTGTCTTCTTTGCTTTTATTTTTGTACGTTTCTCTTTAAAGCAAGCTTTCTTGGTTCACTTTCAATATTTTGCACTGTTTTCCAACATTTGATCAAGGTAGTATGCCTACATATATCAAGCAACATACTTTTCTACAAAAGGCAAGGAACTGCACCAGTTATTTGACACTCTTGGTGGGAACGCAGGTGGGGTAGGAGTGTGGAGCAGAGAGGATTTTGTTTCCAGATGCTGGCTAGAGGCTAGAAGCATCTGCTCTGGGACCCAACAGCTCTTTTACGTTTGTTTGCCCTGGGCCTTCCTCAGAATTCCATTCACCCCCACCTCCCTCTCAGTCTTTTCCTATTGCTTCTAGAGACTGCAAGTGGTACTTTATTTTTCCCCTTTCCCCTCCAATAATCCAGAGAAGCCAGTGAAAGCTTAAAGAAGACCAGGCAAAGTTAACGTGAAAAGACACCTTCAGATGCAATTCAGAGCAACACCAAGTAATTATTCGACTCCAGCAGACTCAAAACAGAGCCTCCAGTGAGAGTGAGAAATAAGAGATTATTCTATCCCTTTGAGGTTCTTATTAACCTAACAGCCTTTCTCAGCATCACTCACACTCCAGAGAAGTGTGGCATGGAATGGATCCTGGATGCTAAGCTTTGGCCTCACTTAAAGAGGACTAGCTCCAGGTTTATCATGGTGCAGCAACAGTTCTAGTTTTAAAATATTTTAATGTGTGTCTTTCCCAGCAGCAGGTGTGTACAGGCTTCACTTGGCCAGGATAGATGCCCTCTTCACTCAATCCACAGCAATGACCATCCATTCTTGCATCCTGGAATCCATTCCTGGGATTCTTGACGGCAGAGCACGTTGACGGCAAGACGGGACAGGCATGCTGGTGCTTGTTACCAGCGTGTCCTTAAGGTGCACGGGCCACGCAGAGAACCTCTGTAGACACAAGCTCCTCCCACACACGTTATTCTTCAGTCGGGGCACACGCATGGCAGGAAAAACCGGAACATCCTTCTTCTAGAGGGAAAATTTGGAACCAAGAGTTGACGTTTCCCCATCTGTGTTGGCAATGGAAGTCACTTAAGGTGAATACAACTCTTGCGATCTAAGCCAGGACCAGGAAGCAACACAATTACACTGGGACTACAATTAAGTAGTGGTTAGAGTAGGGTTATGTTAGGAGGAACAACAGTCTTTTTCATAGGAGACAACTATGATGTCCCTAACAGAAGCTAATGCTCGCTTCAGCAGGGAGCCCTGTCTTGTAAATAAACCAGAGCAAATTAACCTCTCGGCTCTGGCAGATGAGAAGACCAGGATGGGACTGGAATACTTCACCCTGAATCTAAGGAAGCGTCAGCTTCCGGTCCCCACGAGCACCGCGAAGTGCTGAGAGATGTAGTGTTCTAGGAGGTTAGAGAAAGCCGGGATGCGATCAGGAAGCATTGTAATTGTAGTCATTTCTGGTAAATTGCCTAAAAAGATCTTTAAAAATGCTGGAGTATGAAGGCTCTGATAATTAGTTGTGAATTCTTTGCTTGTTCAATTATTTATCTACTTTTTAATTTATAATTTTGTCTTCTTTTTTCTTAAAAAAGAGGGCACTCAGAATTGTATTTGCTGCAGGCCCTGCGGAGCTGAATATCCCCTGACTCTCACTTAAGGGACAAAGCGGCCCTGCCCTGCTTTCTGGAATCACCACTGAGCTATCAGAGGCAGACCATCATGGCTGGAAGGTGGGGCAGGGAAGTGAACCTTCTCCTACTGTCAGACGCAGTAGAGCTCCGAGTGAGGCTTGCAGCGTCTGTTCAGACCAGGCACTGAGATATTGAGGAGAGTGGACACACTATTCTCTCGAAAGTCTTAAACTGTAGGCCCTTTCTTTGGATGGACCCAGGGTAAAGTAAAACTGTTCATTTCATACTCTTTAGAGCTCTAACTGATCCTTCATAGAGGAGCTGTGAACTGCCACCATGGGTCTTGTGGGTAAAGCAGGTGGTCCTCAGGATGGGATGGTAACCACTTTTTTTTTCTTCTTTTCTTCTGCTTTTTTTGTTTTGTTTTAATTTTGGTAGCCACTTCTGAACTGGTTTGTGGAGCTTCAGTGAACTCGGGGCTGGGAAGACACACCCTGGTGGATTCCTAAACAGATTTGCCATTGGTTTTTGGCCACAACGAGAACCTCTCATGGCACTATTGCCAAGCAAAATCCCAAAGCAAGAGAAACATTAAGAATGAATTCACTATTCCTCATCCTTCAGACATACTGACAATAAACAATTCCTTCTGAGATTAAAAACAGGTGCTGTGCTGCACCCACACTGCCTTTATATGATTGGAGTACATGCTTTGCTGGTTTCAGACCAAGGGAAACAAGACTGTACAAAACATCTAAAATTTAAATTACAGCCCAGGTGGTCATGATGATATCTTGTGGGAGATGGAATGTAAAGGCTTTGCTCTAAAATATGACTATAAACATTGGGACTGCATATTGTAAAACTAAATAAATTTCTTCCACAATGGGCCTTTATAAATGCATATGCCAATTCTTCCAGGAATATAGTACTGCCTAAAAGCAGGGATACTAATTGCATTGGGAGCCCAAACATTTTCACTGAGAATAAAAAATGTGTGTGTGTGTGTGTGTGTGTGTGTGTGTGTGTGTGTGTATGCTGTTGTGCTGTTTAAAGCCTTCAGATCTTCCATGGAGAGGAAGCTGTATACTGATGCTGAAGACCCAGTATGGAAAGAGACAGGAAGGAGACCAGCAACGTCCCAAGAGAACCAGAAGAATGGATTGGGTAGCCAAGCCAGCTGGAAAGTCCATTATATTATTAGATTTCTGAGGACACTGGCCTTGGTTTATTTATTTTTCTGTCTCCTATAAAATGCATTATAACATTCTACACATGGTAGAACCTTAGTAGATATTCGTTGAATGAGTAAATAAAATATAACAGGTTAGGCTTAACTATACAATGGTAGGTACCAATGAATTGGGTCAAGGCTGCTTAGTAGCATCTAAGAGAATTGTTAAAAAATAAATATGATGCCCCACCCCAGGCCAATTAAATTTGGAATCTCTGAGGTTATACATCTTTTTCAAAAGTTCCTCAGGTGATCCTGATATACAGAGAGCAATGAGATCCACTAAACAGAGTGAACTGCCAAGATCCTTTCCAAGACCAAGATTCTGTGGTTTCTAAAACATTGTCAGACTCTTTGGACAACGTGTCAGCACCAGGTATCTAAAAATCCTTCAGCTGTAGCCAGGACCAGCTACCTAGTTTGCAGGGCTCAATGCAAATAAAAATATAAGGCTCCTTGTCCAAAATTATTAAAAGTTAAAAATTATCGATAATTTCAAGATGGCAACTGTAGAGCATTAAACCAAGTGTGGGGTTTTTATAAGCACAAGGCCATGTTAATGCACTGGTCACACAGCCATGAAGCCAGCCCTGTTGATAGCACTGAGCCCCAGGAAATAGCCATCTCGTAATCTTTATCTGCATCCTACTGCAACTCCCTATTCTTGTACTTGCAGAGAAGTGAGATGACTCTCATTTGCTCTTTTCTGCTTCATGAAATTTTAAGAGATAAGAAGGATATTGGAAATAATCTGGCCTACCTTTATATCTAAAGAAAGGATTCCCTCTGAGTTGCCTCTGGCGTAGTAAAAATCAGATGAATCATCTAATAACATAGAAAAAGTGACTTACTTTCCCACTACCCCATTTTACTCATCTGTAAACGAAGACAGCTGCCCACTGCATCCTGTTGCTATGAGGATTAATTCAGATGTGTAATATAGAAGGGCTATTTTTCCATGACCCACCATGGCTGCTCTGAACCCATTTTAGGGCTACATTCAACATTTATTGGTTTCCAAAAAACAGCTAAAGCCACAGTTCATTAATAAAGAAATGTGTATTTTGCAGATTAGGTATAGAGATGGGGAAAAAAAGATTTCGTACTGGAGACCCCACAACATAAAGGTCATCAAATTCCCCACTGAGCACCTCTGCTCTTCTCTCAGAATTTCTTACCACTGGCAGCTACCTCACCTCACATTTTTTTTCTTCCCTAAAACAATCACCCTAAAAATCCACCCCCAACCCTTCTTCCCTTATCTTGAAATATAGAGCTCTCTCCTCAGTTTGCAAGTGGAATTAAGAAAAAAAAAAAAAAGTTTGTTAAACAGCTGAACAAGCTGAACAAGGGCCATCTACTCCTCCTCCAGGGCACGAGCATCTCAATACCACCCCCACCCCGTAGGCTTCTCAATATATACCCTCCCTCAAAAAGACGGTAGGGGTTTGAAAGAGTCTGCTGCCAAGAAAATAAGGTTTCCTCCATACAATTATACAGGTAAAGTGACCAGTTCACAATAAACGTTAATTCCTTCCTTCTTCCCACCTTCCTCACCATCTCTGCCCTAACACCTCCAGTGATAAGAGGAATTCACTCCCTCACAAAGTAATTCCACTCTGTTTTTCAACAGCTCTACTTTTTGGAAAATTATTCCTTATGCTGACCCCAAATCCGCTTTCTTGTGACTTTTATCTGAAGTTTGTCATTCCACTGGGACAATTAGAGCAAGCGTCATTCTTTTTCAAGATGGTGGCTTCTCTCTCCATAGTTTTCTCTGTGACAAACTTCTCAAATTCTGAACTATACTAGCTGCCCTCCTGGAACAGTTTCCAACTCCCTCCTTTTAAAAACTTACCCCAAACTAAATACAGTCTCTCAATGTAGCCTTTGATGTAATGTAGATTGCCAAAGGACCATCTCTTCCCTTGATCTGGGCACACTCTGATTAATTATTCAATCAAAGCATCACTCCATTTCCTCAGCTCCTTGGGCAGCCCTCTCAGGAGACTCTTTGAAATAGCACAGGGGTAGAAGAGGAGAGCTGATGACAACCAGGCCTGTGCTTTAGTCACTAACCACACTGAAGCAGGCCACTCACAGTTTCAGCAGTCAAAGATGGAATGGTTGTGACTCAGAGCAAAGGCCTCAAGTAGCATTAACTGAAGGAACAAAGGCCCCAAGTGACAGACTCCTTACTCGAAAGGCTTTGGATGAACCCAGAAAATGAACACTGCACTCAACAACAGCTTGCCTGCTTCCTGCCCCATCTGTGATCCAACCCGGTGAACACCTGCCATCTCTCAGGCACTGATGTGATCCCATTCTCGAGCAACTTAGAGCCTAATGATGGTAGACAAGTAACTGAACGAAGAAGTAGGCAGTTACAAAACTGGAATGAGGGCTACAAAGGGAAATAAGAGAGTGTAACTGGAAGCAGGATAAAAGGAAGGACCTAGTTTAAGTGTGGAGGGTCAGAAAAGGTGTCTCTGAGGGGATATTTAAGTTGATACCTGCTAGAAGAGAAAGAGCTAGTCGGGTAAAGAATAGTTGGGGAGAGGTCATAGCAACAAAGGGCATGGTGGGTTAAAAAGTCCTGCGGGAGGAAATTTCGGTGTGTTTGAAGGAGCTGAAAGGATGTCAGGTGACTGGAGTTTAGTGAACGAGGAGCGGAGGGGCAGAAAACGTGAGGAGGATGGAAAGATGGGCTGGGCCCGGGTCGCACAAGCCCTGGAGAGCCACGGTAAGAAGCTGGGTTTTATGGAGTAAGTGCTATGAAAATTGTCTGAATAACATTACGCAGAAGAGTTGGATGGTCTAATTAGGCTTTTAAAAGATAACCATAGCTGCTTTTGAAGGAGAAATTGGAGCGATGCAAGATAGGAAATTGGACACCAATTTGGAGGCTTTTGCACTTCATGAGACTGATGGTGGCTTGAATATCAATGGTAACAATGAAAATAGAAAAGATGAGCAGATTTCAAAAGCATTCTATGTGTCAGAATTTCAACTAAACTCTAACTCATCTGATCTAGGTATCTAGATATACCTAGATATACCTAGGAGCTCCTAACATGTGGTCCTGACATTGGGGTTAACGCTCCAACAGCATTAACATCACCTCGGAACTCGTCATAAATTTGGATCTTAAGCTCCACTCCAGACCTACTGAATCAGAAACTCTGGAGGAATCTAGTTCTCACAAGCCCTCCAGGGTATTCTGATGCACGCTGGTGTCTGAGAGCCACCCACCGACCTACAGGAATGCATTAACTCTGGGCTCTCTGAATACAATAAACGTGCAGGGAATTACTGAGCCCATGTTATGGAATTAAAATACATTTGCTATACAGTTAAAAAACCCTAGATTTCTATGACAGGCTGTGAATATTATAGTAGTATTAAATCAAATTCTATTTCCTATATACTAGGAATTTGTATCAAATGCTTGACTACTAAGGTGAGGAGAATCCTCTTCCGGTCCTGCCAGGACACTTTTTTTTAGTCCTTACATTGTCCCACCTGAGCTGCTACTCTTGTGCTTCCTGCGATATTTTGTGTTAGGATGGTTGCATCCCTGTATTCAGTCCTCAGTCTTTAACGATTTCTTATCAGTTTCTTCAAATAGACAGTCTATATTTGGATTCCACGGAGATTCCTCCTTCCAGTACATTCTGAGAAATGTCAGCTGCCTGCTTTATTAATCATGGGATAAGATTTTTGGTTTACTTTGGTGTTCTCTCTTATCCTGGGGGAAAAAAAAGAAGTGTGATTTACTCCATTGGGTAGGAACATTCACTAACGGCTGTTCCCTGTTATGCGGTGCCATGGTACCTCCTCTGGCGCACCCTCAAACACCCACCGGTTTAAGGATGACACTACTATACTGTTTCACAACACTGTTGGCTGAGCTAGTTTGTACTGATCAGCACAGATTAGTAATAATTACATATTTATAGCTCGACCCAAAGAGTAGTAATTTGAGTTTCAAGTTTGGAGTTTGGGCTTGAAAAAGGAAAAGACACGGGGGTGGATTCTGGAAGCCAGGAGTCAGGGCAAAATGATAGAGCTTCCAGAGTGTGGAGACCCCTGGGGAGAAGCAAACATGAGCATTTCCTAGTAAGAACCTCAGGTCTAGAAAAGTGTCCAGAACACTAGTTGGTGCTGAAAAACTAATCATTCATTCATCCTTGAAAAGGAGTGAAATTAAGATACATGGATGAACTTTGAAAACATCATGCTAACTGAAATAAGCCAATCATAAAAGGACAAGTACTATATGATTCCACTAACATGAGGTCCCTAGAGTAGGCAAATTAATAGAGACAGAAAGTAGAATAGAGGTTTCCGGGGGCTGGGTGGAGAGAGGAATGGGGAGGTATTGTTTAATGGGTACTGAGTTTCTGTTCGGGATGATGAAAACATTCTGGAACTGAATAGTTGTGATGATTGCACAACACTGTGAGTATGCGTGAAGCTGCTGAAATATACACTTAGAATGGCTGAAATGGTCATTTTTATGTTATGTATGTTTTACCACAATTTAAAAAAAAATTTTTTAAGGGAATCCCTGGTGGTCCAGTGGTTCGGACACAGTGCTTTCACTGCCGTGGCCCAGGTTTGATCCCTGGTTGGGGAACTA
Source organism: Orcinus orca (assembly GCF_937001465.1). Taxonomy (NCBI): domain Eukaryota; kingdom Metazoa; phylum Chordata; class Mammalia; order Artiodactyla; family Delphinidae; genus Orcinus; species Orcinus orca. The sequence continues at coordinate 46,410,449 of NC_064569.1, read as the reverse complement.
AGATCCCATGGGCCAAAAAAAAAAAAAAGAAAAAACAATTAAATTAATTTTTTTTAAATTCAGAGTACAAAACAGTATTGAATGAATACTTGTTTACTGATACCTCCTCAGGGCTGTTATAAAGATGGAATACCATGACAAAAAATGACTCATTATCATTACAATTACTGCATATTCTGAAACCATTATGTTTACCCTCTGCATTATCAGGAGGCTTCAGAGTTGAAACACAAGAGATCTGTATTTAGAAAGCAGACTTTACAATAGGATTATACAAATATGACCACAAATATTACTCATTAGTCCTTGGAACTCCTAGACCACATTCCTTCATCTTTGGTCTACCAAACACATTTGGTGTCAGTGACTAAATGAGCATATTTCACAAATGTACTTCGCATGTTCATCTTAATACACCAAGGGAAGAAAAATTTTATTGTGGGATCCCCTCGTTGTTTTTTTTTTTTTTACACTCAGCCTAAGAAGTCAATAAAATGTAAAAGATAAGCAGTTTCTAACTTCAGTTCACACACTTTCCATAAACTACAGAAACCTAACAGAGAAGGATTTTTATGCATAATAAAAACCTGCATAGTTTTCTCAGAAGGGGATTTCATACCACAAGATCCTCACTGCTCTGGAAAGAAAATGCAATTCCTGATCAGTAACCACCGGTACACCCACCTGTCCCTTCTTCCCTAATGAGATGAAATTATAAAGGGGAGAGCAATTTGCAAGGATCCTACCCTTAACTGATTTATGCTTCTACAATGTGTGTCAAATGCGTTCTGAATTCTTTTCGCTAAACGTATGAGAAGACATTTAGAAAAAGGTTTTGGAATGCTTCTAATCTTTTAAATCAACAATAAAGAAAAAATAAAGCAAAGGTCAAGATTTTGATACACGGCTTCTCAAATACATCCCACAGTGAGTAAAATGCCATGAAATCATCTGTCAGAACCGACCTTCTTCTCGAGAGTACATTCCAAGAGCGTGAAGAGAGCTGGAGTGGCTATCGATGGTTTTCTTAGATTCCAATGCACCTTAATCATATTCACAAGACTGTACTTTTTCATCACTGCAGGAGCTGACAGAATTTTGTGACAATTCTGGGAAATGCTTTCAGATGGCCCCTTCTGTGAATTATAAATGTGCCACAAAGCTCTGCAGTGAGTGGACTAGCCTTGCTCTCCACAAACACAGGGGCTGATTAGAAGGTGGCCTTCCTTTGTCTCCTTGCCTTGAAATTTAATATTCTTTGCAAAGAGTTAGAGAAAATAAAATCTGATACAGTAAATAGGTTCTGATTAGTTGTAAACAATTATTTCATCTCATAAAAAATTGTATTTATTTTAACTCATTAGAGAAGATCCCACAAATCTCACAGTTTTCTTCTCTAGCATGTGGTTAATGTGATAGCAAACAGATTTATGTGACTCCCTTTAGGTGATAATAAAAAATATATAAAAAATATATGTCAGAGGAAGACAAATAGTACATGCTTTCACCTATATGTGGAATCTAAAAAATAAAACAAATGAACAAATATAACGAAATAGAAACATCCTCACAGATTCAGAGAACAATCTAGTGGTTACCAGTGGAGGGGGAGAGGGAGGGGCAAGACAGGAGGAAGGGGATTAAGAGATACAATCTTAAAGGTATACAATAAATAAGTTACAAGAATGTAATGTACAGCACAGGAAAAACAGTCAATATCTTATAATAGCTTTGTATGGAGAGTAATCTATAGAAACATCGAATTATGTTGTACACCTGAAACTAATATAATATTGTGTCAACTACACATCAATTAAATGTGTGTGTGTATATATATACATACACACACACACACACACACACACACATGCACAGTTGATACTCATTATTCCTTATAGCTATGTTCTATAAATTTGCCACAAACACTGAATTAGTGAATACTGACCCATTGTTCCTAGGAGAAATATAGGGTCAGTTTCCTGTGAGCCTCTGCTCACATTTTTGTCAACTGAGCAATACATAACCTTGTGTGATGTGTGTTTCTGTTTAAAGCAGCCTCATGTAATATATATTGTTGATGCATTAACGCGGGACTCACAGCCAATGGCACCGTAAGTCATGCCCGAACGAGGCTTATCTAGCACACCTATTTTCTCCCTAAGACACGTCGCCGCCCCATGGTGTGTCTTATGGAGACACTTAGCCAGCACCTCAGCACTATGCTTCGGAACCACTTTAAACACCGAAATCGCCAACCAGTAAGCACACAAATGGAAACGAATGTGCACTGAGCAGACCACAAACAGGACGCTTGTTTACAGTATGAAAGCTGAGCTAGGAGGACAGAGGATCACCTTGTTTGACTTCAGCTGGGAACATCAAGCAACTCGAACTTTTCACTGTCGTGGGCATGTCCACGAATGACCGCACAAGTGCCACACGTATGGATTTGGGGGTTACAAATAAACTTTAGTGAGTGGGTGAATCCACAAGCACGAAGCCCACAAATAATAAAGATCAACAGTGTCCGTATTCACCTAAGACACTGCTCAGTTTGCAGAAGATTTTTCACTTCAAATCAGTGGTCAGTTGCTAGGACACAGTGAGGAAAGCCCACCCAGTTTGTGTGAGACCCATGACAAAGGCGGTCTCCATTCTATTTCCAGAGTCTCCAGAGAGGCTGGCAATAGAAGTTGTCTTACTCATCGCCCTTTGTTCTGTAGGTTCCCCAGGAGTGAACTTGGTGCTACGGCAAGACCGGAAGCTATGTGACTTTGTGGGGCGAGCAGAGCCTGTCTGGACTGCCTGCAACTCGTGGTGGGGGCCACTGCTGGGATCAAAGTGTTCAGCCATGTGCGAAGGCAGGCTGACACAGAGCCCGTGCTAGAAGAAGTATGTCTTGGTGCAGTGGGGTCCAGGGAATCACGCAGATAACCGCGCAGAGGGTCAAGTGGGGAGAGTAAGGAGAAGGTGAAATATAAGAGAGTGAAGCAGGAGCTCAGAGGATTTACAGCAGAAAGGCAAGGCTTCAAGGAGCTTCCAGGGTAAGTGTCAGCATTTAGACCACAAACAGAGAGCTCTGGAATTTCCACTCTCTGAGGTATTTGGTATATGAGTCCCAGACTAGGGAAAGTGACTCAGAGAGAATCATGAAACACTGGAGAGAAATTTTATTTAATAAGTATTAAGGTTTGCTTATGCTTAATAGACCCTCAACTGTATGACTTCAAGAAATACAATCTGTATTTTGTCTCCGATGTAACAGTTTACCACAGACAATGATAAAAATCATAAACATCTCAAACTCATCTGTCCAACCCGCAGCTTCCCAACCACTCTGCAGAGATATACATCTATTTTGTTCCTAAATATTACCAAAAGTGGAAACTTTTAACTATCCGTTGGTAGCTCATTTCTGTGGTTTTACCACAGTAAGCCCCTATTCCATGAATCTGATTTCACTAATGATAGAACACTATTTTTATGACATACAGATGGCTATCCAAAGAACTCCCAGAAATTAATCAACTCTTAGTAAGTCACTTGAGAAAGACCAATTAAAGTAATTTTCTATCAAATGAGTACTTTCTCCACCAGAAATAGGGCTGCAAGATTTTCTTTCTCAACAAAGACAGTACAGAATGGGGGCAAATTTTCTTTTTTGTTACTCTTCTAAAGGGTTCTCTAGACACTTCTTCCAAGACAGCTTTATTGTGTGATAATTATGTGTTTATATGTTTGGTTTTCCTCTAGATCCCAACCTCACTGAATGGAGGGACTATGCCTTGTTTATCTCAAGCACACATCACAGTGTTTGACAGTAAATGCTCAAAAATGCTTTATGAAGGAATAAATACAATCATACGCCAGGTCTGCCTCCATCTACATGTGTTATCTTTTCACCTACATTTTGTCTTAATTTAAATAGCAAACAGGTGAGGAAGGGGTGTAAATCCAATGATTTCATCCCGCTCTAAAGTTCTCTGAGGATCACGTGAGCATCAGAGTCTGAACCCTGATCAAGATGTCTGCTGAGCTTCCTTTCCAGGCCAGATGTACACAAAGTACCAACGTGAGTACTGGAGAACTGCCCACTAAATCTACTTTGGTAATCTGTCCTAGATTGGAACCTTCTTCCTTTGAGGATAACATCCTAGAGATGATTCCACTGCCCAAGGAGACTCTGAAATAAAAAGCAGAAACCTTCCCCAAATCCCACTTTGTGATTCGAGTATGACAGCTCAGGGTAGCTACTGATCCTTCTGTGCCCTCTTTTCAGGGGCACAGATTTTATAGACTTTTATAGACTTTTCAGTATCCTAAGGGCAACCCAGAGCCAAAGAAACATTCACTATAGCACTATTTGAAGTATGGGAAGAGTACTTGATGTGGAGTTTTAAGCCTAGGGTCTAAAGCCAAGTCCCATCTCTTTGGACAAGTCATTGGTTGAACTTTGAACTTCAGTCTCCTCATCTGTAAAGTGGAAATGATAACTATCTTGTTGTGAGGTACAAATAGAATAATGGATGTGAAAAGACTTGATGAGCTAAAAAGTTATGCATGTGTAACTTAGTTCTATTAACTTAGCTCTAGCCACACAGGCTTTCTATCTGTTCTATAAATGTGTCAAGCTCATTCCTGCCCCAGGCCCTTTTCACTTGCTGCTCTTTCTACCTAGAATGCTGTTTGCTAGTTCTCTTAGTGGTTAATTCCTACTTCAATCAGGTCTCTACTCAAATGTTACCTCCTCAGAGATAACCTCCCTGACGATTCTCGCTAAAATCATTTTCACCTGTTTTATTTTTTCTTGATGGCACTCACTGACCATATTATGTGTGTTTGTTTATTGTCTCCCATTGAAACACAAGTTCTTTGAGGGCAGGGACTTTGTCCTCTGCTGTGTCCCCTAAAAGCTATAATGGTCCACACATTAAATATCTGTAGAATGAGTGAATGGATGTGCAGATATAAGCACAGGAATAAAAAAAAGCTCTGATGATGAGATGCAGTTAAAAGCCATAGAAGTAAAAAAGATGAACAGGAAAGTATCTGATCTGAAATGAACCCTAAAGCAGAATTTTAGAATTTTGTAAAGGAAGTTCTATGAATTTTTCCAAAAGCATAAATTAACAACATCTCAAATTTATAGATAGACTGTAAATTATTTGAGAACAAAGGACTTACTTTTATCTCTTTGTTCACCCCCTCTCCCATTGCCAAGCAGAATACCTAGTAAAACTAGATGAAATGTTAGTTTACTTGTTTACAGAGACATCAATACAATCCTCCTGACAACCTACTACGGTATTGATCTAGTACTAATTCAAAGAAAAGATAATGGCTCTGAGACAAATTATAGACATTGTTTATGTCACAATTATATTTCTTGGTGATGTGTTGCCTAAATAAACCCAGTGCTTGTAAAAAGAAATCTGCTAAAAATCACATCTTGGGGTAGAGAGGAGTGCTCGAGAATAGAAATTTATGGTGGGAAAATGTCTGTCCCTCCATGGATTTATTGTGTTTCTTTCTCTCTTCTAGCTGTCACAACTTTTCAAGCTCAGTAGAGATGGTGATCAATTAGGGGAGGGGAGAAGGCAGGAGGGAAGATTGGAGGAGGAGAGAAAAGAACAGAATGTAAGGGGATGGAATCCACGTAGAGCAGATGAATATGGCAGGAAATCTATGAGCCAGGAAGATCTGTATTGAATGTGTACCTTGTCAATGACCTACTGTAATGAACACCAACTGCACAAAGGATCTTGCAAGTTGTAGAAAAAATTCATGGGGGAGTTATTTTAGCATGTGTATACAAATTCTTTATTTAAAGTATTAATTATTTTTAATCAAATTCATTCTGCATGTATGTTTAAATACTGGCTGTGAACATATTACCAAACCACAGAGGTTTTATTTTAATTTATATTAATAATATTTGTATTATATTTGGGAGAATGACTAGAACTATTGTTCAGTTACTCCAATTTGTCAATAGACAGCCAAATCTATCAATTCATTTAAACAATATTTAATGAGCACCTACTACATTTTGAGAAGTCAGGGCAGGGGATTCAGAATACATGACTTGTTTTCCTTACCCACAAAGAACTTACACTGACTGGAAAAGAAAGCAGTTAGCAAATAACTGTGTCTAACAAATAACTGTCTGTACTGAGATCAGATTTGAGTTTTACAGCTACAAGTTTGTGTTTTATAGCTATGTGCAAAAAAGTCCTGAGGAAGTACCAATGGATACTCATAGACAATTTCAGAAAGGAGATACCATTGGTGCCTTGGAGGACATTCACCAGAAGGACAAAAAGGGAAAGGACATTCCAGGTAGAGGAGAAACCAAGAGCAGAAATAGAAGTTGAAGTAATGAGTACAGGTAAGAGTAAAAAGGCAGAAAGGGCAAAGTGAGAGTAAAAGGGCAGAGTGAGGAAAAAAAAAAAAAAGAGAGAGAGATCTGGTTTCAGAACTCCTAGAAACACCAAGACCTAAGGCTTGGGCCAAGTGAAAGGAGCCACGGCACACAGCTACTCCAAATTTTCCATCCCCTCTTGCAGTTGCACTGGTGCTTGTGATTGGTCAGTGGAATATGGGAGGAAGTAGTGTGTGCCAGTGTAGACTTGATGCATGAAATCACCTTTCTCAACCTTCTTTCCTTGTCGTTCAGCTGGATGCCAATGCCCAAGGCTTCCTGAAGCCAGGCTGAAGATATATATGAGAGCCTCCATCAGCTTGAGTCCCCAGATGGCTCTTTGAAACAGAGTCCCTCACCCCCGACTACCTTTCCTACGACCACCACCTCCATTAGACTAACACATAATCAAAAAATAAATTTATTGTGTTAAGCCACTGAGATTTATCACAAAACTTAGCCTAGCATGATGACTTCAAAAAATTTTATTTCAAGTTACAATATAATACTAACAAGTAGGGATTTACACAACCACTTAAAGAGCTAGGGTACCGAGGTGAAAGAAAAACCACAGCTGGACTTCAGGAAGTTTGGGTAGATGGGAAATATAGGGAAGTTCCTGCTGATCATCTCCCCTGACGGCAGTACCAAAGCAGGTGATTTGCAGGAGCTCCCCTGGAAGCTGCTGTAAATCTCATGTCTGCTTACTGCTGAAAGGTATGCCTGCAGCTGCCACCAGAGATAAATGGCTTTTCCCTTCTCTATCTTCCAAATCTCGTGCAGTGCTTCTTTTTGGCAGAATCTAACCCAGAACCCTGCTGGAAGTAGAATTCTAAAAGGTCTAATTTAGCTGCTTCTACCCTGAGATGCAGAAGAGAGTTTGGAAGAGGAAGGAAGGAAGGAAGGAAGGGAGGGAGGGAAAGTCTTGAGTGGTTGATGTATAGTGAGTGTTAGAATTTGACAGTGCTGAAGGCAGAGAACTTCTCTTCAGCAGGCTCTTTTAAGTTTCTTCATAAAAGCGTAAGAGATTAAGGGAAAGGTAGGGAGATGTGCAAAATTGAACAATGTTTCTGAAGCCACATTTCTAAGAAAAAAATTCCTGCAGTGCAGGAAAGAAGGAAAACTAGCAGCCACATAGCTGCTAGGCCACCAAGGCCTGCAATACCCTTACCTTGGAAATCCTGCCCATTACCACCTGCAGGGCATCACTGTATAGATTTCCCCCTCCTCCAGGAAGACTTTGGGGATTAAATCTAGAGATTTCTGAACAGTCCTTGACTCTGCCTCCTTCCACTATTTCTCAACTTCCCCTTGTTAGTAGGATGTTTTGCATGGATGTGTTGTAGACAGCACTGTGTCTCTCTTCCAGAAGGTTTTCCTTCCACATTTCCTTACACGATAGTTCTAAACAAAAGAAGTGCTCAATTAATGTTAGCTAGAACTGTGCCTTCACATAAAAGGCACTCAGTAAAGGTTTTCTGAATGAAGAATGAACAAGCATGAATGAAATGCACCTCACCAAATCCTAATTAAATGTCTCACTTAGGACTTCGAGTAGTTGGGGCACTAAGAGTAATAGGGCTGGATGGGTATTTATCATTTGTCAATTTCAGTTGACCATTCTCACTTTTGATGGTGATAATAACTTTAGTTAGATCAAGAGTGTTAATTTTTTGTTTTGCTTTTTAAAAATTGTATAAGCTTGCTTCAGACATGTTTTATCCCAATCTATTCCATCATATTTACATTTTTAGGATTTGTGATACAATAAATTCAACAATTTTGCAAATAAAAATTGCATGGCAGAGCTTCAAGACGGCGGAACAGTAAGACGCGGAGGTCACCTTCCTCCCCACAGATACATCAGAAATACATCTACATATGGAACAACTCCTACAGAACACCTACTGAACGCTGGCAGAAGACCTCAGACCTCCCAAAAGGCAAGAAGCTCCCCACGTACCTGGGTAGGGCAAAAGAAAAAAGAAAAAACAGAGACAAAAGAATAGGGACAGGACCTGCACCAGTGGGAGGGAGCTGTGAAGCAGGAAAGGTTTCGACACACTAGGAAGGCCCTTCGCCGGCGGAGACAACGGGTGGCGGAGGGGGGAAGCTTCGGAGCCGCGGAGGACAGCGCAGCAACAAGGATGCGGAAAGCAAAGCGGAGAGATTTCCGCACAGAGGATCGGTGCCGACCGGCACTCACCAGCCCGAGAGCCGGGCGGGGCTGGGAGCTGAGGATCGGGCTTCGGTTGGATCCCAGGAAGTGGACTGGGGTTGGCGGCGTGAACACAGCCTGAAGGGGTTAGTGCACCACAGCTAGCCGGGAGGGAGTCCGGGAAAAAGTCTGGAGCTGCCGAAGAGACAAAAGACTTTTTCTTCCCTCTTTGTTTCCTGGTGCACGAGGAGAGGGGATTAAGAGCGCTGCTTAAAGGAGCTCCAGAGACCGGCGCGAGCCGCGGCTAACAGCGCGGACCCCAGAGACGGGCATGAGACGCTAAGGCCGCTGCTGCCACCACCAAGAAGCCTGTGTGCGAGCACAGGTCACTATCCGCACCTCCCCTCCCGGGAGCCTGTGCAGCCCACCACTGCCAGGGTCCAGGGGTCCAGGGGTCCAGGGACAACTTACCCGGGAGAACGCACGGCGCGTCTCAGGCTGGTGCAACGTCACGCCGGCCTCTGCCGCCGCAGGCTCGCCCCGCATCCGTACCCCTCCCTCCCCCCGGCCTGAGTGAGCCAGAGCCCCCGAATCAGCGGCTCCTTTAACCCCGCCCTGTCAGGGCCGAACGGCACTCACCAGCCCGAGAGGCTTGTCTGCTCCCCCGCTGGGGCGGGCGGGGCTGGGAGATGAGGCTCGGGCTTCGGTCGGAGCACCGGGAGAGGACTGACGTTGGCGGCGTGAACACAGCCTGCAGGGGGTTAGTGCGCCACGGCTACCCGGGAGGCAGTCCGGGGAAAAGTCTGGAGCTGCCGAAGAGGCAAGAGACTTTTTCTTCCCTCTTTGTTTCCTGGTGCGCAAGGAGAGGGGATTAAGAGCGCTGCTTAAAGGAGCTCCAGAGACGGGCGCGAGCCGCGGCTAACAGCGCGCACCCCAGAGACGGGCATGAGACGCTAAGGCCGCTGCTGCCGCCACCAAGAAGCCTGTTTGCGAGCACAGGTCACTATCCACACCCGCCTTCCGGGGAGCCTGTGCAGCCCGCCACTGCCAGGGTCCCGGGATCCAGGGACAACTTACCCGGAAGAACGCACGGCGCGTCTCAGGCTGGTGCAACGTCACGCCGGCCTCTGCCGCCGCAGGCTCGCCCCGCATCCGTACCCCTCCCTCCCCCCGGCCTGAGTGAGCCAGAGCCCCCGAATCAGCGGCTCCTTTAACCCCGTCCTGTCTGAGCGAAGAACAGACGCCCTCAGGCGACCTACACGCAGAGGCGGGGCCAAATCCAAAGCTGAGCACCTGGGAGCTGTGAGAACAAAGAAGAGAAAGGGAAATCTCTCCCAGCAGCCACAGGAGCAGCGGATTAAAGCTCCACAATCAACTTGAAGTAGCCTGCATCTGTGGAATCATCCCAAATTGAGGAGGTGGAGTTTGGGAGCAACGGTATTTTTTTTTTTTTCCCTTTTTCTCTTTTTGTTAGTGTGTATGTGTATGCTTCTGTGTGTGATTTGTCTGTATAGCTTTGCTTTTACCATTTATCCTGGGGATCTGTCTGTCCGTTTTTTGTTTGTTTACTGTAGTTTTAAGCACTTGTTATCACAGTGGATTTGTTTTTTGGTTTGGTTGCTCTCTTCTTTCGTTTTTTTATTACTTAAAAAATTTTTTTAATAATTATTTTTTATTTTATTTTATCTTCTTATTTCTTTCTTTCTTTTTTTTCCTCCCTTTTATTCTGAGCCGTGTGCATGACAGGCTCTTGGTGCTCCAGCCAGGCAAGAGGGCTGTGCCTCTGAGGTGGGAGAGCCAAGTTCAGGACACTGGTCCACAAGAGACCTCCAACCTCCACGTATACCAAAGGGCAAAAATCTCCCAGAGATCTCCATCGCAACACCAGCACCCAGCTTCACAAAACGACCAGGAAGCTCCAGTGCTGGACACCCCATGCCAAACAACTAGCAAGACAGGAACACAACCCCACCCATTAGCAGAGAGGCTGCCCAAAATCATAATAAGTCCACAGACACCCCAAAACACACCACCAGACGTGGACCTCCCCACCAGAAAGACAAGATCCAGCCTCATCCACCAGAACACAGGCACTAGTCCCCTCCACCAGGAAACCTACACAACCCACTGAACCAACCTTAGCCACTGGGGACAGACACCAAAAACAATGGGAACTACGAACCAGCAGCCTGTGAAAAGGAGACCCCAAATACAGTAAATTAAGCAAAATGAGAAGACAGAGAAACACACAGCAGATGAAGGACCAAGGTAAAAACCCACCAGACCTAACAAATGAAGAGGAAATAGGCAGTCTACCTGAAAAAGAATTCAGAATAATGATAGTAAAGATGATCCAAAATCTTGGAAATAGAATGGAGAAAATAACAAGAAACATTTAACAAGGACCTAGAAGAACTAAAGAGCAAACAGTGATGAACAACACAATAAATGAAATTGAAAATTCCCTAGAAGGGATCAATAGCAGAATAATGGAGCAGAAGAACGGATAAGTGACCTGGAAGATAAAATAGTGGAAATAACTACTGCAGAGCAGAATAAAGAAAAAAAAAAAAAGAAAAGAATTGAGGACAGTCTCAGAGACTTCTGGGACAACATTAAATGCACCAACATTCGAATTATAGGGGTCCCAAAAGAAGAAGAGTAAAAGAAAGGGAGTGAGAAAATATTTGAAGAGATTATAGTTGAAAACTTCCCTAATATACGAAAGGAGATAGTTAATCAAGTCCAAGAAGCACAGAGAGTCCCATACAGGATAAATCCAAGGAGAAATACGCCAAGACACATATTAATCAAACTGTTAAAAATTAAATACAAAGAAAGCATATTAAAAGCAGCAAGGGAAAAACAACAAATAACACATAAGGGAATCCCCATAAGGTTAACAGCTGATCTTTCAGCAGAAAATCTGCAAGCCAGAAGGGAGTGGCAGGACATATTTAAAGTGATGAAAGGGGAAAACCTACAACCAAGATTACTCTACCCAGCAAGGATCTCATTCAGATTTGACAGAGAAAATAAAAACTTTACAGACAAGCAAAAGCTAAGAGAATTCAGCACCACCAAACCAGCTTTACAACAAATGCTAAAGGAACTTCTCTAGGCAAGAAACACAAGAGAAGGAAATGACCTTCAATAACAAACCCCAAACAATTAAGAAACTGGTAATAGGAACATACATATTGATAATTACCTTAAATGTAAATGGATTAAATGCTCCAACCAAAAGACGTAGACTGGCTGAATGGGTACAAAAACAAGATCCCTAAATGTGCTGTCTAAAAGAGACCCACTTCACACCTAGGGACACATATAGACTGAAAGTGAGGGAATGGAAAAAGATATTCCATGCAAATGGAAATCAAAAGAAAGCTGGAGTAGCAATTCTCATATCAGACAAAATAGCCTTAAAAACAAAGACTATTACAAGAGACAAAGAAGGACACTACATAATGATCAAGGGATCAATCCAAGAAAAAGATAGAACAATTGTAAATATTTATGCACCCAACATAGGAGCACCCCAGTACATAAGGCAAATACTAACAGCCATAAAAGGGGAAATCAACAGTAACACAATCACAGCAGGGAATTTAACACCCCACATTCACCAATGGACAGATCATCCAAAGTGAAAATAAATAAAAAACATAAGCTTTAAATGATACATTAAACAAGATGGACTTAATTGATATTTATAGGACATTCCATCCAAAAACAACAGAATACACTTCCTTCTCAAGTGCTCATGGAACATTCTCCAGGATAGATCATATCTTGGGTCACAAATCAAGCCTTGGTAAATTTAAGAAAATTGAAATCATATCAAGTATCTTTTCTGACAACAATGCTATGAGACTAGATATAAACTACAGGAAAAAATCTGTAAAAAAATAGAAACATATGGAGACTAAACACTACTTAATAACCAAGAGATCACTGAAGAAATCAAAGAGGCAATCAAAAAATACCTAGAAACAAATGATAATGAAAACATGACAACCCAAAACCTATGGGATGCAGCAAAAGCAGTTCTAAAAGGGAAGTTTACAGCAATACAATCCTACCTTAAGAAACAAGAAACATCTCAAATAAACAACCTAACCTTACACCTAAAGCAATTAGAGAAAGAAGAACAAAAAAACACCAAAGTTAGCAGAAGGAAAGAAATCATAAAGATCAGATCAGAAATAAATGAAAAAGAAATGAAGGAAGCTATAGCAAAGATCAATAAAACTAAAAGCTGGTTCTTTAAGAAGATAAACAAAATTGATAAACCATTAGCCAGACTCATCAAGAAAAACAGGGATAAGACTCAAATCAATAGAATTAGAAATGAAAACAGAGAAGTAACAACTGACACTGCAGAAATACAAAGGATCATGTGAGATTACTACAAGCAACTCTATGCCAATAAAATAGACAACCTGGAAGAAATGGAAAAATTCTTAGAAAGGCACAACCTGCCAAGACTGAACCAGGAAGAAATAGAAAATATGAACAGACCAATCACAAGCACTGAAATTGAAACTGTGATTAAAAATCTTCCAACAAACAAAAGCTCAGGACCAGATGGCTTCACAGGCGAGTTAGGATAGCTAACACCTATCCTTCTCAAACTCTTCCAAAATATAGCAGAGAGAGAAACACTCCCAAACTCATTCTATGAGGCCACCATCATCCTGATACCAAAACCAGACAAAGATGTCACAAAAAAACTACAGGCCAATATCACTGATGAACATAGATGCAAAAATCCTCAACAAAATACTAGCAAACAGAATCCAACAGCACATTAAAAGGATCATACACCATGATCAAGTGGGGTTTATTCCAGGAATAGAAGGATTCTTCAATATACGCAAATCAATCCCTGTGATACACCATATTAACCAATTGAAGGAGAAAAACCATATGATCATCTCAATAGATGCAGAGAAAGCTTCTGACAAAATTCAACACCCATTTATGATAAAAGTCCTCCAGAAAGTAGGCATAGAGGGAACTTACCTCAACATAATAAAGGCCATTATATGACAAGCCCACAACCAGCATCGTCCTCAATGGTGAAAACTTGAAACCATTTGCACTAAGATCAGGAACAAGACAAGGTTGCCCACTCTCACCACTATTATTCAACATAGTTTTGGAAGTTTTAGCCACAGCAATCAGAGAAGAAAAGGAAATAAAAGGAATCCAAATCGGAAAAGAAGAAGTAAAGCTGTCACTATTTGCAGATGACATGATACTATACACAGAGAATCCTAAAGATGCTACCAGAAAACTACTAGAGCTAATCAATGGATTTGGTAAAGTAGCAGGATACAAAATTAATGCACAGAAATCTCTGGCATTCTTATACATTAGTGATGAAAAATCTGAAAGTGAAATTAAGAAAACACTCCCATTTACCACTGCAAAAAAAAGAATAAAATATCTAGGAATAAACCTACCTACCTAAGGAGACAAAAGACCTGTATACAGAAAATTATAAGACACTGATGAAAGAAATTAAAGATGATAAAAATAGATGGAGAGATATACCATGTTCTTAGATTGGAAGAATCAACATTGTGAAAATGACTGTACTACCCAAAGCAATCTACAGATTCAATGCAATCCCTATCAAACTACCACTGGCATTCTTCACAGAACTAGAACAAAAAATTTCACAATTTGTATGGAAACACAAAAGACCCCGAATAGCCAAAGCAGTCTTGCGAAAGAAAAACAGAGCTGGAGGAATCAGGCTCCCTGACTTCAGACTATACTACAGAGCTACATTAATCAAGACAGTATGGTACTGGCATAAAAACAGAAATATAGATCAATGGAACAGGATAGAATGCCCAGAGATAAACCCATGCACATATGGTCACCTTATCCTTGATAATGGAGGCAAGAATATACAGTGGAGAAAAGACAGCCTCTTCATTTAGTGGTGCTGAGAAAACTGTACAGCTACATGTCAAAGAATGAAATTAGAACACTCCCTAACACCATACACAAAAATAAACTCAAAATGGATTAAAGACCTAAATATAAGGGCAGACACTATTAAACTCTTAGAGAAAAACATAGGCAGAACACTCTATGACATCAATCACAGCAAGATCCTTTTTGATCCACCTCCTAGAGAAATGGAAATAAAAACAAAAATGAACAAATGAGACCTAATGAAACTTAAAAGCTTTTGCACAGTAAAGGAAACCATAAACAAGACGAAAAGACAACCCTCAGAATGGGAGAAAATATTTGCAAATGAAGCAACTGACAAAGGATTGATCTCCAAAATTTACAAGCAGCTCATGCAGCTCAGGATCAAAAAAACAAACAACCCAATACAAAAATGGGCACAAGACCTAAATAGACATTTCTCCAAAGAAGATATACAGATTGCCAACAAACACATGAAAGAATGCTCAACATCATTAATCATTAGAGAAATGCAAATCAAAACTAAATTGAGAGATCATCTCACACTGGTCAGAATGGCCATCATCAAAAAATCTAGAAACAATAAATGCTGGAGAGGGTGTGGAGAAAAGGGGACCCTCTTGCACTGTTGGTGGGAATGTAAATTGATACAGCCACTATGGAGAACAGTATGGAGGTTCCTTAAAAAACTAAAAATAGAACTACCATATGACCCAGCAATCCCACTACTGGGCATATACCCTGAGAAAACCATAATTCAAAAAGAGTCATGTACCAGAATGTTGATTGAAGCTCTATTTACAATAGCCAGGACATGGAAGCAACGTAAGTGTCCATCAACAGATGAATGGATAAGGAAGATGTTGGACATATATACAAAGGAATATTACTCAGCCATAATAAGAAACGAAACTGAGTTATTTGTAGTGAGGTGGATGGACCTAGAGTCTGTCATACAGAGCGAAGTAAGTCAGAAAGAGAAAAACAAATACCATATGCTAACACATATATATGGAATCTAAATTTAAAAAAAAATGCTCCTGAAGAACCTAGGGGCAAGACGGGAATAAAGACCCAGACCTACTAGAGAATGGACTTGGGGATATGAGGAGGTGAAAGGGTAAGCTGGGACAAAGTGAGAGAGTGGCATGGACATATATACACTACCAAATGTAAAATAGATAGCTAGTGGGAAGCAGCCGCATAGCACAGGGAGATCAGCTCGGTGCTTTTTGACCACTTAAAGGGGTGGGATAGGGAGGGTGGGAGGGAAGAAGACGCAAGAGGGAAGAGATATGGGGATATATGTATAATTGATTCACTTTGTTATAAAGCAGAAAAGCATTGTAAAGCAATTATACTCCAATAAAGATGTTTTTTAAAAAAATTGCATGGCAATTGCAAATAAAGAAAGTACAATAGACTGGATGTCGGGAAACAGTCTCCCAGCACGTTTTCCTCCACCACCAGCAATATCAACTGCAGCAGTAGAACAACAATAAGAATAATCAGTAACACTTATTGAATGCTTATGTGCCAAGGCCTAAGCCAAGTACCTTACATCTCATCTGGTCCTCTTAAAAATCTCCATGAAATATGCTAAAATACCCACATCCAAATCACATGAACTTTGTGAGCTTCAGATTTTTCATCTGCGAAGTCGTCGTGTTGAAGCAAAGAATAACAGTTTACTGCTGATTATGACACGCACTTCTAAGGTGCTTTCTTAAGTATCACTTAGTTTGCCATTCGAGTTACCCACATGTTATTGAATTTCTTGGGAATAGCCCTGCATTCACTAGAGACTATCCTGGTGGCCAACTGCACATATTGTAACATCTGAACATACAAAACTCAATTTTCAAAATGACTGCAGTGCTATGTGGTTTCACTGAAGTTCTCTGGAGGAGGCCGATGGAGGTGGTTATATCAGACAGTCTCCAGAGCACGCTGTCTTCCTCGCTCAAAGCCCTTGTTCCCCAGACACACTTCCTCACCTCTTACACTGAAAACCCTGCCCTTGTGACTTCAACAAAGCAAAATAGAAAAAGCAAGTATGAAAACATCAAACAAACAAAGAAAAGCCCTGATGTTTGGTCAAAACAATAAGTAGTTACTGTCTCTCTGGCATGCTCCTGAGGAGCCTTGACTCATCCTACCAAAGGCTCACCAACTCAATGAGGTAAGCAGGGCAGGTACTATGAGACATATGGCTCATTAGCTGCAAATCCAAGCCTCCAATCCTTATCTCCTGACCCCAAGCACAGAGTTATTTTTACTATACCACAAAATGCCCTCTAAGGACTCTTCCAGCTCTGAAATAGTACGATTCTTGGAAATGTAGAAATAAACACAATGCAACAGTGCAAATAAGGAACAGCATGTGTAATGTTCTTCTGTTTTTGAGAACGTCCAAACTCAACTTTCCCATCCTTGCTTTATAGAGAATGTGGATTGAATTTGGAGTTCCTGCTCGGGGCAGTCCTTCAGCCAGCAATGGTCATGGTTCAAAATGCGTGGGATTGCTTTCGGGAATTTATATCCCTGTCTCCTAGGCAAAATCTAAGAAAAACAAAGTAGAAGGAATTAACACTGAGTGTCCAGAATGGACCAGGCACTCTACTTGACACTTACACTATCCTCGCAACAACCTTTCAAAGCAGACACTGTTCCCATTTTATTTATGAGGACACCAAGACAGCAAGAACCTAAAGTACTAGTTGAAGTTCACACAGCTCGTAAGTGGAAAAGCTAGATTGCGAACAGGGATATATTGGATACCAAAGTCCTAGAACAACCTCTCCATTGCACAACCCAGTATGCTAAAACCTGACACACTTAATTACGCTTCTAGGCACACACATTCTGTATTCCTTGTTCCCTCTCTGCTGGGGAGGTGAGAGTTCAAGGGCAGGTCTGCACCTTGCTGAGTACAAGTTGGTAGCCACGCTTAGGAAGGTCCATCTAGAATCAGATATCTCAGCTTGAAACTTTTCCTGTTTAGGGTCCCTAGAAAAGGAACAGCTGACCTTCTGCCAGTCTTTTATGATAAGACTAGGAATTACAGTTATAGATGAGATGGTGATGGGTTGAATTGATACATGGTGGTTGTAAAGATAGCCAAGGAGACGTGGATTTGAGAGGATTTATTTAAGAAGCTGAAATGGGAGGTCTCACTGATGGATGAGATGTGAACAGTAGGATAGAGGAATCCAAGATATCCTAGCAAGGGAAATCAATGAGGGTCTCTCTGAAAAGGAGAGAGGAAGCTGAGAGAAGGCAGAGGTGTGAGTGCAGGAGGGCCTGGGAGGCCCGTGTTCCAGGGCCTGCAGTGGGAAAGCAATCAGCATCCTTGAGGAGCAGAAAGGATGGAGTCACCGGAGTGAGAAAGAAGGTGGAAAATGGAAAGAGAAGAGTTTAGAGAGATTTAAGGAATCAGATCATGTGGGGTCTATTAGACCTTGATAAGGAATTTGGAGTTTATCCCAAGTGTAATAGAAATAAGAGTTTTTAAAAGGGGAGAATATGATCTGATACATGTTTTAAAAGGATTGTTCAGGCTGTGAGTTAATGCTCTCACTCTTGCTACTGGGGCACAAATATAACCAAGGAGGAATAATTTGATCATTTCTCTATCAAAATATCATTATGCTTGTTTTCTTCATAGATCTTACCATGATTTATAATTACATATTTTATAAATTTAGTCTATGTATTTCCGACTAGATTTTAAGGTACATAAGGACAAACTGGGTCTGTCAATTGCATGCTCACTCCCAAGTCCAGTGTCTGTTATACTTAATAGACACTGCTTAAATATTTATTAAATGAACGTTACTCTCTAAAAGTCTCTGGATAAGAAAGGAATCAATATCATCTTTGTCCCTCATGATCACTTCCAGACTATTGTCTGAGGCCATCACTCACTAATCTTTCTTTTAAAGTCCATGCTACCTACTGCTTTTCCAATTTTCCATTTTCTCCAGGCTCTGCCTCTTCCATCATAATTTTAACATTCCCTTAACTGTCCCACCCTCCCTCAGTGTCTATGCTGATGACCTTCCAGCACTCTTATACCACATGGCCTTAAACTTGGATACTCGGATTACTGTCATCTCCATTGTATTTTAGTCTCCACAAGCCTAACCACATCTCAGCACTTTCTGCCTCTAGACCGCTTTGTCATTCTTCACATCATACTCACTCACTCTTCTCGAGCCTAGGCTCCATCATCATCACCTTCAAGCCCCCGTCCCCTCCTGTCCTGTTCCTCCAGCCTGTTACCCCCATCCTGGATCACATCCCTCCGTGCCCAACCTGGACAGCCCTATCGGCCATTGATGCAATGCTCTCAGGAGCGTGCTGAGCGCCCTCACTCTCTTTCTCTACCACACAGCTTTGTCTTTCCCGTCCTGAGAAACCCCACTCTCTGCTTTCTGTGATCCACCTCCCAGATGGCTGAGCACTGCTGAGAAAATTACAAGCATGGCAGCATCACTTTCAAGGCGCACTCTCTCTCCCTTCCACTTTGTCACCTGTGCTGCTAGCCAAGTATCTCAAATATCTATGGTGGATCATCTCTCTCGCTCTCCAGGATCTGTTCCAAATCTCTTCTGCTCAAACTTCCACACTATCTTTAGGCACCGACATCTATTACTTCCTGATAAAACTGAGATCAACTAACTTAAATCCTGTCAATTCTTTTCTCCCTATCTACTTGCCTGTTCATTCACTAATCCTTTCTTCCTCCTGTCTCAGAGAAAAAATTGTTCTGCTCCCTTTTTCCCCTAAGGCTTCACTTTCCTCTCGTGATCTCGGTCCTAACCCCTCTTGCTTCTCCCAAGATATTAATCTCTTAATTATTCCATCTCTCTCTTGAATATTTTATATCTCTCTATATGCTGGTTCTTTTCCCTTGACCTATACATATAATTATATCCTCTATCTTAATGAAAAACAAAAGAAGGAATTCTTCTAGGGATTCTATGCTCCACTGAGTCACTGTGCCAGAGCTCTCCTTCTTTCTTACTACAAAAAGCAATTTAAACTCCCTGTGTTTCTTTCCTCAACCCAGCTCACTTAAAAATATCTCCTGAAATCTTACATGCAAAGCCAACAAGCTGCTGAAATGCTTTCTCAAAGGCCACTATCAAGTCCAGAGTATTTTTCTCAACATTCATTCTTCTTGATCTCAGAATAATTTGATGTTTACTACCTCTTCCTTCCTAAAATGTGTTCTTCTCTTGAATAAATTATTCTCCTTGAATGATGGTTCCAGTGTCTGAGAGTTTCCATTAACACATGGAGAATCCAGATCTTTTCTATTCTGGATACCATTGACTAAAGCAAGTGCAGCCTCTGCTGTCGCCTGAAAATCAAAACACTTAGGCCAATCTCCAGATGGTGTCCTAGAGGCCAAACTTACACCCCTCCCTGACACATATTTCTTTCTATGTCCAACACGATCATCTCCAAATTAAACATTCCTCTGAAATCGGTTTCTGAGGTTCTTCTCCAACCCTTTCTTTGAAAAAACTAAAATGATGGCTTGAAATTTTCAAAAGCAATCTTTACAGTAATAGAAAATATAGATTTTTAAACTTAAATTGCACTTTCAGCTGTGAGATTATTTGCTTTTATACTTATTCCTACTGGACCATATTTTGTTTTTAATCTATACTACCACAACTTGCCAAAAGATTTGCAGGCAATTTCAATATTTCTTAAAAGGACAATTGAATACCCCAAGTGAAAAGATTATAGAGACTAATGTTGAGTATTAGCATATTAATAGTGTAGACTCCATGAAAGGTAGATAGAATCCAACACGTACCCTTAATGAGATACCCCTTTTTCCAAGGTATGATGGTAATGAGTGAGGAATCTGCAGAATGATTTGTCCAGTGGCTGCTTTTCTAAAGTCTCAGAGAACACAAATGTCAAACTGATATAGCACATCCTGACCCCACCAAGATGACACAAGATGTAGAAGGGAGATCTCAGGAAAGTGAATTGTAGCGACGCAAACACTTCATTCACCAGGTTCAAGAGCTGGTAACTAGGAAGGACAGCTACGCATTCAAAAGCATGTCTGTTGAACACATTCCTGATTTAGATTTGCATTAAAACCACGAGATTCTTATTTAGAATTTCATATATTGTGAGCTATTTCCCTTCTCATTTAGCATTATGTCTCGTTTCAGATGACCTTTGTTTCCTGAAGTAAATTAGAGATGAAATTCTTTCTTCCCAATTAGCATCAATGAAATGACATCTACTTAGATTTGCGACCCTGGCAAACCCTACTCTTCAGGGGAAGTGCAACATGGTTTTAGTGGGTTGATTAATCGTTTTCTTTTTCTGCCATGTGTATGTAAGTGTGTGTGTATGCACACATGTGACACGCCGATTTTGGATTAGGTTTTCAAACAGCAATGCATTGTCTCATCTCTTCTGTGATGCCTCCAGGGATTAGCTAAAGGGACACAATTGCTAATAAAATTTCACACCAGTAACCTTGGCTTGAAGCGCTTCTGTAAAAACCCCACTGATTGTCATAGCATTCATTCATAAGAACGCACACCACTGAGCATGCGTGGGACAGGATGTTTTGCTATGCCAAAAACGAATTTTCATGCTGTTGAATTTATGCATTTCCCGCTGCTCCTCCAAAGGCTTGTCTGCATGTTCAGGCTCTCTCAGGGGAGAGCTCTCTCTGTGGAAAAATGTTCCTCTTCTGTTTGTGTCAAAAGGTCTGACCTGTACTCCAGTCCCCATTCAGAGGTAATTTGCAGACTATCTTAGATAATCTTTTTAAAAATCCACCAGGAAAGAATACTGGGTTAATTTTTGCTTAAAAAGAAAAGGGCTATAAAAAGCATATTAGGAAGGGAGAAAATGGTCTTAAAATGGAAACCAAAACAGGCATTTGGGAAAGATAAACGCAACATCCCCTTCACCCTCAGGAAATGAAATTTTTCTGACAGGGTCGGAGACTCTGCTTGGCAAACCTTCATAAATTAATTACCTTCTTGACATTTTAAAGGAAGGTTTCAGATTGTAAATTTAACCCAGACAAAGCATTCTTTTTAATCTTGTCAGTATGCAAACTACTTTGCACTGCAGTCTGTGAATTATTTATCAGAGGAATGACCCCAAAGGGCGAAAGGAAAAAGCGGGCATGTTTGATCTAAGATTCCGCAGCGAGATGTAGTTCTTTGCCTTAGATCTGTACCTGTTGCAACTACTTAACTTTTTCTGCTTTTGATGTTTTTAATACTCAGTATCCTTTGTCTCTGAGAGGAAGACGTTTGGTGCCAAATTATATATAGCTATACACATATAGTTTGGCAGGTTTTATATGGCAGCCACAGTTCGGATGGTGTGGGAAACAACTGGGCTTCTTTTCTATGTACTTGTATGCTAGGCAAGCCGCACCTTAACTGACTCTTGTGCCCATGTGAAATGCAGCCTGCAGAGATGGACTGGCAGGGAAATTAACTCTTCCAACTATCGATAAACTAGTGTACATAATATTTCAACAAACATCAGCAGGTTCTTTTAGAACGTAAAGAAAACTGAAATTTACAATGCCTGGAAGCTATAAAACAAAGTTATGGTTTTAGTTCTAGACTTAAGTATTCCTAGATTAAATGATTTGTGATCAAGAACCTCCATGCAACGGGATATGCTTGTTAGTTCTATAACATTATATGGTAGAGGTAGAACTGCCCTAGAACAGCAGCACATAAGGTCATGGAGAATAGTGTCTGGGGCCTCCCCACAGTTTGCAGAGTGATGGCAAACCTCAACTTCGAAAAACATCCCAATGGCTTAGTTCCTAGGAGCCTGTATGAATGCATAGATCACAATGTCTCACCTGATAAGTCTTTGCCCTGCTACTACCTCTTCTCAAGAAATCCCTGGGCTTCCCTTGAGAGAAAAGAAAAAGATGCAGCATCACTGTCCCTCCTCCTGCCACGCGTGGTCATTTCACTTTGAACAGACATCCCCTGCACAAATCAAAGACTAGGATATCCCTGGCAATTGTAAATGAAAACTCACAACACCCAGCTATATTTCTGCATGAGAGACTCCTGCAAAATTAATAAAAGAAATAAATGTAATAACTGAAGTAAAATTTTAAAGTAGACACAATTTTTCACTTAATTCCCAAGCTATGTAGGGCTTATCTATCCCCCTTCAAAATGTAGATTTGTCATCATAATAGCTGCCATTTATTGTGTAATTACTATGTTCTACTCCCTTGCAACTCAACTATGAAGTAGGTCTTCCTGTCCTCAGCCCACTCCTCCGCCTTTTTTTTTTTTTACAGCTGAGGAAACTGAGGCTTAGAAAGAGATTAAGTTTCGAATGGTCCTGCAGCTAGTAAGGCAGAAATTCAAAGCCAGACCTCCATGACCCTGAACTCCATATGCTCTGCCTCTCTAAATATGCAATGTGATCTTAATTCCATTTGGTTGCCTGCAATTCTTCTCTTTATGCGCACTGAAATCTGGTAGAAGTGTGATAAACCTAACATAAAGAGCTGCACTTTATAATTTTTCTGGTCATGCTAGATTTTTCAAGCTTGTATTCGTATCTTAACAATCTATTGTGTGCAGTGTATTTAAACCAAACAAATAAAAGACGGCATACAAATCTGAGTTTTAGCGAACATGTTTTCTAGAAAAATTAGGTAGGCACCTACCACAGAGATAGCATGCAAACAGCAGTGAGTAAATTGATATTTGTTAGACTGTGCTCTCTCAGATACACAGAGAAGTTACCTACTTAATAGGACTTATAAGAACAAATCCCCTGAGCATGAATGAGGGAAACTGGACGCTGCAGTTTATCTTTTCATAGAGCTGTCACACATACTAATTCAAGGACCACAAATGTCCTTTTTGTGTTTTGGTTTTGTTTTTATCATTCCTCTTTCACTCACCTCTTGAATAAGCACCAAATGCAGAGCACTTGATCCTCCATGCCAAGGTCATCTTCACCTGGGTGAACCTGAACTGTAAGGACCAGACCCAGGGAAGATGTCCTTTTAGAGTCAAGACATATCAGATTTTCAGAACTGGAGGAAACAGAGAGATCATCTAGCCCAATCTTTTATTTACTAGGAAGTGAAGAGACAAGTACTAGGCTGCCCACCGTGTCTGAGTTAGAGCAAGGACTAACTAGGCCACACATGTCTTGAGACTCATGGTGGCTTTAACTGAGACAGAACTTCTTAAAAAATATTACCTGGAACCTAGATTAGTCAGGATTCTCCAGAGAAACAGAACCAAGAGAATACAGAATATATATGTATACATATATACATGTGTATATATATACGTATACATGTATAAAGAGACTTATTATAAAGAATTGACTCATGTGATTATGGAGGTTGACAAGGCCCAATATCTGCAGGTGACTCA
The DNA here is from genome assembly GCF_937001465.1 of Orcinus orca. Taxonomy (NCBI): domain Eukaryota; kingdom Metazoa; phylum Chordata; class Mammalia; order Artiodactyla; family Delphinidae; genus Orcinus; species Orcinus orca. Next base: position 46,386,481 of record NC_064569.1, on the reverse strand, counting down.
GCAAGCTGGAGACCCAGGACAGCTGACGGCAGCTGATGGTTCCAGTCTGGCAGGCTCAAGACCCAGGAAAAGCTGATGTTTCATTTTATTCCTAAGACAGTGGGAAAAAAAAACATGTCCCAGTTCTGAGGCAGTCAGGCAGGAAGCGTTCTCTCTTACTCTGGGGAGGATCTATTCAGGCCTTCAACTGATTGGACAAGGCCCACTCAGATTAGGGAGAGCAATCTGCTTTTACTCAGTCTACTGATTTAAGTGTTAAGCTCAGCCAAAAACACCCTCACAGAAACACCCAGAATAATTTTTGGCTAACTATCTGGGCATATCATGGTAAAGTCAAGTTGACATATAAAATTAATCATCACATCACCTAAGCTGAGGATTGTATTCTATTAACTCACATATCTGCTAGGGACTGATTCTTTTAATTATAAGTTAAAAGAAAAGCAATTCAGATATTCAGAAAATACTGTAATTATTGGTATAGCAAGAAATAAGCATGGGCTTCCCTGGTGGCGCAGTGGTTGAGAGTCTGCCTGCCGATGCAGGGGACACGGGTTCGTGCCCCGGTCCGGGAAGATCCCACATGCCGCGGAGCGGCTGGGCCCGTGAGCCATGGCCGCTGAGCCTGTGCATCCGGAGCCTGTGCTCCGCAACAGGAGAGGCCACAACAGTGAGAGGCCCACGTACCGCAAAAAAAAAAAAAAAAAAAAAAAAGAAAGAAGCAGATACGCTTGTATTTATCTGTTAAAAACTTACCAGTTCTGTGGAGGGGTCAATTTGCATTTAACAAAATCCTCAGTGGAACTGAGGCCTCTTCACAACATCCAGCAAGGAGCTGAGGCCTCCTGCCAGCAGCCAGATGAGAGTGAACCATCTTGGAAGCAGCTTCTCCAACCCCAGAAAAACATTCCTATGACTCAGCCCCTACTGAGCTTTTCACTGTAATTGACTATAACAGGAAAGAGCCTGAGTCACAACCATCTCACTAAGCTTCTCCCACATTTCTGATCCACAGACACTGTGCAATAATAAATATTTGTTGTTTTCAGCTTCTGAGTTTGGGGGTAATTTGTTATGCAGTAATAGATAGCTCATATATGTGAAGTCTAAATTGCTCCTATAATAAGGCTTTTTTTGTCCATAAACTATCATTTGCTTACAGTAGCTTATGTTCATAATTTATAGATCATGTATTTTTAAGCCAAAATAGACTTATGTGTGTGGCTACAGTAGTAACACAATCTTAATATTTGTAAAATATTATTTTCTTCCTAGAATGTCACTGAGCACAAGTGATAAAATTGTTTTTCGATGTTGCCCTGCTACAATAGCTGAAGCTTGAAAGCTGCTTTGAAATTCACTTTAATCTGACATCTTTTTTTTTTTCCAGTTGTGATGTTATAGTTTTATGAGAAAATATAAATGATGGCTAGTACTTTCATTCTTTTTTTACTTGCAAACTCAAGGATAAGTAAAAAGCACAATTAATTCTTCTAAATCAACTCTCTACTATAAAAAATAAACATTATCTATAATTATTTCTCCAAGTTTGAAAATTATTGTCCTTTTTGTATCAACTCATTTAAATTTTTTTCTTCTCTTAACTCATCTATTCATTCTACATTAAGATTCATTTAATTGATCTTTTATTCTCTGTGCGATTCTACATTTTTATTCTTGTCTAACTACTCTCTATCCTTACCTCTTTCCTGATGTTTTTATTCTACCTCTCCACCAAGCTCTAGCCCCTCCCTTCTCTTTACTTCAGCTGCACCTATAATGTACCTCTTTAAAAGTAAAATACAATATTGTTTATATCTACTTCCAATTATTTCAACTTTGTCTCTCAAACAAGACTGCATGCCCTTTCTATGTTTTTTTTCTTTTTATGCTTTTGATGCCTAACCCCGTGCTTGCGCACAGGAAGCGCTCAGTAAAATTATGTAGCATTGTACTTATTTCCTTCTCCCAGTGTTCCTTGCCTCCTAGTATCTTACTTTCTGCTTTTGAGAAGAGCCTTATCTGGCACTAAGTACACCTACAAAGAAAAATAAAAGAGCAATAGACAGGATGCAGGGAGTTATAGAAACAGACACTAGCAAGAAGAGACATGGCCGTAGCACTCTCATGCCTTTTAAATGTATTCCTGAATACATGTTAGCTCCAGGGACACAAAATCATTGAGTCTCCTCTCTTTTTTATTTTTTCTTTGACCGTCATATTGACAGAGTAGAAATACATAGGCAGTGTCACTGCCTTGTTTCAGTAAAGTTAGTGCTTAGGGTTTCCTCATATCTACCCAGCCAGCTGAGTTTCATCACTGTCTTATACTTGACTGTATATTTATGCATCTTTTAGAATCTCAATGTTTCCCAAATGCCCACAGCAATATATTTTTTCTGACATGTTCTATTGTCTGTAATAGAGTTGGCATAGAGCGGTGGACGGTTTTACCTTCTGTATGTGTATTTGCTCATTGCACTTCCTAATCTAGCATTCAGTATTTATTTTTCATCATTGACAGTTGACTGCTCTGTCTCAAATATTTGAAAAAGAGAAAAAGCAAGAGAAAAGTAGGCAAGAACTGCTGATAACCCAGGTTTAGGAGTGTTAACAGTGATAATTTCTCAGAGGAAATGCAAGAATGAAGAGGGTGGCAAAGGTAAACAGGGCAGGGTCAGGGGACAGTCCATATCCTCTACTTGTTACTACCAAAAAAGAAGAGTCTTTTCTGGTAGTTGTTCAGATTTGCTCGGCTCTAGAATAATACAGACACGTGAGGATTGGGTTGGGTTTAATTATTTTCTCTAAATCTGCCTTTGCTGGGTCATTTGTCTCCTCTATAGCTTGTTAGATAATCAGCTTTCTTAAACTCTTCACCTTCAAAAAATATTTGTAAACAGTATGAAATAGAAAGAAGAAAATTAGAGAGTAAAGAGTGGTGTGAGGAGCAAACATGTAAATATTTTACTAAAATAAGTGAGATTTGTGGGGACAGAGAACCATAAGGCAATAGGAGTACAGTGGGCTTATCAATTTACTTTACTTAGGGATGTGTGCTGTGTCTTAAAGAATGAGTGCGAGTTTTCTAGATGGAGAAGAAAGAGAAGTCCAGTCAAAGGGACGTGGCAAGTTCAAAGAAAGGTGAATAATTGGGTATGGCTGGGGCTTAATATACATTAAGGGGGGTAGTGGGTGGGAAAAGATTCTAACAGGGTATATTCAGACTAGATTGAGAAAAACTTTGTACTCATCCACTCATTCAAAAATATTTATCGAGGATCTACTATGTGCACTGTACTAGATGAACACACACCCCCCCAACACACACACACACTTTGCCTGAGATAACATATTTTATCCTCCGTATGTTCTCATGTCTTATATATGTGCTTCTATTATAGCAAATATACTACATTATTATGTTGGATTTGGGGATCTTTCTTCCTCACTGTAGATTGAGCTTTTTAAAGGTGAGAATCATTTCCTTATATTGTATATTTTCATATCTCCAACATGTAATACAAAGAATAGTAAATAGTATATAAATATTTATTATAGAATCATAACCACCCATAACTTAAATGGATGACTATTCAGGCCCTGCTAATAAAATAGGATAGCGATAGGAAACAGATTTCAACTTACCAACTCCAGTAAATTACTCATGCTGCCTGGAGCTTTTGTGGGAAAGGAGATTGTGATCCCATCTAACCTCAGTAGGAAAGAGTTCCATCATTAAGTAGAGACTTCCACCGTGACACAAGAGGCAACAGCGGCAGCACAATTATTTTCTATCCATGAGCTAGATTGTATTCTCAGTAAGGTAATCATTTACTCACTCACCAAATATTCATCATGCATCTGGCACTGTTGCTAAGCATCAGGGGACAGGACATGGAGATAATGGGCACACAGCCCCTACCCTCAGGGATCCCAGAGATCTGGAAAGTAAATGATGTGACAACACCTGTAATTTACTCAATTGTATAATAATAGTTTGCTAGATATGAGGTCATGATGACTGTGGTAAAAAAGAAACCAGAGAGTATATATGCCATCTCTTCTATGTCTCAGGTTAGAAAATGTGTTAACCAGCACTCAAAGGAATTCCAGTCCCCCGTATGGGTAATTACCTCCTGCTGTCATTGTTTAATGAAATCATTCATTCATTTAACAAATATTTATCGAATGCCTACAACGTCTCAGTCTATTCGCTAGACACTAGATAGACTATAGCAAGTAAAATAATCTAAACAGAGACAAATATTAAACAAGTGATTATACAACAAAATATGTAATTACAAATTATGATGAATGAAAGCAACCCAATCTGTTTCTTTAGTCATACCAAACAATCTTCTGAATGCAACTTTGATCCCTAGGTTGACTCCTTTCATAAGGTAGGAATGCATTAACCATTTATGTAAATATTCCATTCTATTTTTCTCTGTCACAGTAATGGGGTATACCAATCAGTCTCACATGGTCAGTGGTTATGCATCAGTTCTCCAGAGCCCAGAAACCTGTGGGCTTCACCTGGATTATTTTGATCTTCAAGTCAGTGCTGCCCAGAGGTACATTGTTTTAATGGCCAATCTCCCTCCTGACATCTTTTAGCTGTTTTGAAATCTACATTTCTCAAAAGCCTAACCTCTTACCAAGACACAGAAAAAAACATTCTACTATATTTGCAAAAATTAAATGCAATAGAAAAGAGCTCTGAAATAAAGAAAAAAAATAGAGAGACTGATGATGTTCACTAACTAAACAGTCATTAATACTATATAATATCCCTTTTGTCATAAAACCCTCGTGATCTTAAAAATTCATTGAAAAGTATACTCTACCATCTAGAATTGTTTCACATTTCATTTTGCAAGGAATCATTTTCCATGAAATGTTCACATCACGTGTCATGTAAGTTTTTTTCACTTTTTATTCTTGTTGTTTACTGTTTTATACAAATTTTGTATTTTATACAGCCTGTGCCCTCTGTCCTTTTCATAGGCCCACTGCTGCTGCCTACATACTATTATTCCATCTCAAGGTCCAACTATACTCAACACGATTACGATGTAGCCTCCCTCACTAAAATAACTCTTCCTTTATTCATTTACTTTTTTGTGATGCGTGTTATAAAAAGAGGAGTTAAGTGGAAGCAACTGAGAATCACAGAGTCTTGAGATTGTTAGCTTGCCACCAAATCTAGCCTCCCAACACCCTGTAGAAGTCCCTGTTCCGAAGTGTCCATGCAGAACGAGAACATCACTTAAAGCCAGAGTCCCAGCTCAGCTGACACTAGGCCATGTAACTCTGAATAAGTCAGTCCTGTGGTAGGATTTAGTTCCTTTTTCTACCTGTTTCAGAAGCTTGTTGTTACAACATGTACAGAAGTGCCTTGTAAACTGTAAGGAACTCTACCAGTGCAGGGCTGGACTGGGAGCTCCGTTTCTCCTGGGCAGTCCCATCAGACGGTTAGCGATGTCCATAGTAACACAGAAGACAGAGCACAGGCTCTGGGACAAATAACTTGAATCTCCATTTAGTGCCTGCATGGTCTTGGACAAGTAATATAACTCCCTTCACCCTTGGTTTCCTCATCAATCAGGGTTATAGAGCCCAACTTGGGGAGGGGCTAGTCTAAGAAATGTACAATTTTTCAGATGATAGACTGATGTTCAGTAAATGTTTTGTGTTTTTTGTTGTTTGATTTTGTTTTTGCTTTATAACTGCTGGTAGTGGTTTCTGTAATAACCCAGAACAACCCTAAATCCCCTTTCACATGGTAACCCCTCAACTAAGGGCAAGAAGCTACTATGACCCTCCCATCAATTTTCCCAACAAACAATCCCTCTTTCTTAAATTGTGCCCCCCTCCCAACCTCCCATCAAGATTCCTAGGTCCCTCCCTGTTCCACCCCATTTCTGGGCTTTCTCCAGCCTGTCTTCATTCCCTTGCAAAGAGCCACCTAAGGCTGCCTTCCAGTCTGCTGCAGCAGAAGTGCTTTTGCTTTCTGGTGGTAATTATTTCTGCTGCATCTGTGTTTACTTTAGAACCTGTGGCTAAGGTAATTAGCTGACAGCTGGCTAAGGCTTAGGTAATAATGTGCCTGACATTTTAGGTATCTCTTTTCTAGAAATCATTTTTTTACTTTATTTCACTTACACAGTCAACAGACAGTAATGGCAAATCGTCCCTATGTGGAACACAATTAGGATTCATTTGCATCTGGAAGATCTGCTTTTTAAAATGTGGTTGGGTTCAGAATGACTGCTTCTACACAGAGTGCTTTTTTTTTTTTTTTTTTTTTTTTAACTGGCTGCATTGGGTCTTCATTGCTGCGCACGGGCTTTCTTTAGTTGTAGCTCATGGGCTCTAGAGCACAGGCTCAGTAGTTGTGGCGCCCAGGCTTAGTTGCTCCGCGGCATGTGGGATCTTTCCGGACCAGGGCTCAAACCCATGTCCCCTGCATTGGCAGGCGGATTCTTAACCACTGCGCCACCAGGGGAGTCCCCATAGAGTGCTTTTTAGGGTTTTTTTTGCGGTACGCGGGCCTCTCACCGCTGCGGCCCCTCCCTTTGCGGAGCACAGGCTCCAGACGTGCAGGCCCAGCGGCCATGGCTCACGGGCCCAGCCGCTCCGCGGCATGTGGGATCCCCCCAGACCGGGGCACGAACCCGCGTCCCCTGCATCGGCAGGCGGACTCTCAACCACTGCACCACCAGGGAAGCCCTAGAGTGCTTTTTGAGTGCAGTGCTTTTTCATTTACTCACTACTGAGAGCCTGCTACGTATAGAACCCTGGGCTAGGGTGCTAGGGATGAGCAAAACTATAACATCACCCCTTTCCTCGAAGATTCTGAAATTTGAAGAAAGGTGGGCAAACAAACAGGTGTCCACGCCAAGTGCTGTGGGGATGTAAGTGGGGGGATTGCGAGCATTCAGTAGGAAGCCCATGAGCAGAGTCTTGAAAGGAAAATAGATATGTAAATATTTACTGGGCATACTGGAGGATCCAACAGAGAACTTCCTTCTGGACTGAGAAGTATAAACAAAAGTATGAAGGTTTTATATGCTCAGTACAATATGATTAGTTGACAATCAGAAGACAAGACTAGAGTAAAGCAAGCAAGGCATCTAGGGTGTGCAATATTTAAGGAGGCACTGCAAGTACAGGGTTAGCCAGAAGCCTTCAGAAATGACACCCCACTTGCACCACCCTGAGAGTGAGTGCCTCCTTAAATTTTGTACCTGGGCACCTCTCCCTTACCTCACCCTAATCCTGGCCCTGACATATTTAAGAATTTGTGTGTATCAATAGAACCTATACATTATTGAAGCAATGCTTTAGAACTCCAAGTATTTACTGACTTATTTAAGCCCAGAGGTGACGGACTCCCCAAACAATTCTTACACATCCCCCAACAAGAAAGCCCCTGCCTGATCTCCTCTAACCTAATCAGAGGAGCTCACTTTAGAGAAATGGAGCAAAAGAAAACTAAACTTCCAAGCACCCATAACCCTAGTCATTTGATATATGATAGCTTATAATCATCCAATATTTTCTTTACAACTAAAAAAGTTATTTATATCTAGATGATCTAAATTGTCTGTAGGGGGACTTCCCTGGTAGTGCAGTGGTTAAGAATCCGACTGACAGTGCAGGGGACACGGGTTTGAGCCCTGGTCCGGGAAGATCCCACATGCCACAGAGCAACTAAGCCCATGCGTCACAGCTACTGAGCCTGTGCCCTAGAGCCCGTGAGCCACAACTACTGAGCCCACGTGGCACAACTACTAAAGCGTGTGTGCCTAGAGCCCATGCTCCACAACAAGAGAAGCCACCGCAATGAGAAGCCCGCACACGGCAACAAAGAGTAGCCCCCGCTCATGCAACTAGAGAAAGCCCACACGCAACAACAAAGACCCAATGCAGCCAAAAATAAATAATAAATAAATAAATTTATTTTAAAAAATTAAAAAAATAAATTATCTGTAGGGAGAGGGTGATTTGGTACTAAGATCTAAAACACAAACTAGTTAGTGAAGCCCTTTATTCTTGTGACTAAAAATAATGATTTTTATACAAGAGAGAACAAAAGGACATATCTGTGAAGCAGCTCCAAAAATGGGGTGGGGGGAGGGTGTTGATGAGTCTGCTGTTACACAAGCCTGTATATTGAGACACAGGAATTATCTCAATGGCTTAGGCAGGGCAAATGATAGAATCTTATAAGATGACTGAAAGAGTAGAAATCACACAACTAGGTGATTGAAGAGCAAGCCTGAATAATAGCAGCTGTGTAACGCTATGGGCGTACCACCTGATGGATAACAAACATAATGTATCATTTCTATTCTTCAGCTAATCCTATGTCAGGACTGCCTAAGGACAATCATGTGAGATTTCCATACGTTTTCCAGTTCACCCCATTGAACATCAGTGATTCATTAAGTGGAGCTATTAGTCAAATCTGACACTGTTCAAAATTTGTTGCTTCACAGCTTGTGTTCATTAACATATTTATATATATACATAGGATATTTTTTCCAAAGAGTTTTAATAGCTTCAGAACTGTACTGGACGTACCACTGTCGCACCTTCCCGATGCAGTCTCCACCTCTTCCCCACCCTCTCCCACATCCTCAAAGCCTGTCATGGCTCCAGACCCTTTGTTCTATACCCTTAGGACCCTGCTTTCCTGTCATAGATTAAAGCCCACTGGTGAGCTGGCACTGACCTTGTGGACCATGGTACTGCGGCACACGGTACTGCATCTGGCACATTATAGGCTCTTAGTGAGTACCTGCTGAACAAACTGTGCGTAGATATCTCTGTTATTATGTATCATGGGGTGAGGATGTGTGCCTGTCTATTTTCAACTCAGCAGCCAGAGTGATGCTTTACAGCATGAGTAGCATCATGTTCCCTCTGATTAGAACTCTCCAAGGGCCTCACATCTCACTCAGAGTAAGAGCTCAAGCCCTCACGGTGACTTGTGAGCCCTCTGTGTGATCCGGCCTCCATAAGCCCTCTGGCCCCATCCCCCTTTTACTCTCCTCTTCAGTCACAGTGACTTCCTTGCTGCCTTTTTTTTTTTTTTTTAAATGCGCCAGGCATGCAGCCTCTTCAGTGCCTTTGCTAGAATTTTCCCCTCAAATTTCCTAGCATTCACTGGCACACTCCTGCACCTCTCTGAGCCTCTTCTCAACTCCCACCTTCCCAGTGAGGCCTCCCCCATGGCTGGCATTCCCTGCATGTGTTCTTCCCCACATCCTCATGCCCTTTATCCTTCTAAAATACTGTGTAATTTACTTATTAATACTATTTAGTTTCTTAACTCTCTTTCCCTGTTAGAAGTTAAGCTCTTCAGGGCAGGGATTTCTATCTGTTCTGTTTGGTGATCCATTCCATGTGCCCAGAACCATGCCTGAAACATAAATATTTGTTGAATTCATGATTCACAGATCACTGCTGAGTAAGTGCTTCCAAATTTGATTTAATATTTTATAAATTATGCACCTTTTCCTTGTCTTGCTTAATCCCAGCTACAACATTTGGTGATAGGTACTGTTATGATTATCCTCATTTTTAGATAAAGAAATTGAGCCTGAGAAGTTGAGTGGCTTGCCCTTTGAACTTCCCATAGTAGGTCAGTTCTCTGTGGTTCTGAGACTCAGAACTGGAGGCCAGTCTATAACATGTGTCTTCAGCCCTTCCAACAATCCTACAAACCCCTAATCCCCTATATTAAATCCCACTCTACTTAAAATATCTAAAACAGCTTCTATTTCTGTGCTGAACCTGATGGATAAGCCTTCAGATCACATCATGAAAACTAGGTCCTCCTTCTAGTGCCATTCAATTCAACAAAGGGTTTTCTAAGCTCTCACCTTTAGGTCCATAACTACAAAGGCAAATATACAATAACACATAACAACAAGAGTTGAGATTAATCCCATCTGCAGAATTTGGAAAGCTCTGGCCCTTTTCAGATTCCTCATCATTCAGGAGAGCTCCAGGGACTGTTTCACATGTGCTTCCAAATGCCATCTCCCATTAACCACTGGAAGCTTTCTCTTCCCTTTCTCTTCCCTGTGACCGCCCATAACCACATGAAAGCAACCCTGACGTTCCCAGCCCAGGTTAAAAATGGATAAAGTGCCAGGGTGGAGCTGTGACAGCCACTGCCATCCACAAGAAGTGGTTTCTCCTCCATTCCACTCTCCAGGGAGGAGAAAATACTCGCGTGTACTGCACTCCAGAGTCATAAAGCAGCACTAAGAGAAGTATAATGAAGTTAGCCAGGAGTCATGGAATCATCTGCCAGGTGACGGTTGTGAGATTTTAAAACACTTAGTTACCACTCTGAGCCTCAACTCCTTCATCAGTAAAACAAACTAAGACATTTACATATATTTAATTCTCATTAAAACTGTGAGATATTCCAATTTTACAAGGAAGGAAAACTGATAACTACCATTACTATTACTATTGCTTTTGCTGTTGCTGTTACTATTACGACTGCTACTACTATTATCATCACCATTGCCCTATACCCTCATGTTTCTCAGATATTCAAATGATATAGATCTCTTGCTTTCTTACAACTTTCCTCAGCTTTTAAGAGGTAAATGGCCAGCCCTGAGCAGTGCTGAGTGAGACACATTCTGAGTAATGCAGCCCCCGACACATTCAAAATAGTCTCTGCACTGTCACTGTTCTCAGCCCAAGCTTGAGAATTTCCATCCGCCTTTCCCAAGACCACAAGAACCTTGCCAAGAGTCTTCGTGGCCCCTCATGCTCATTCACATCCCCCCATGACCCACAGCCTACTCCCTATTCCTTTAGGTATGTCAGACATTTCTGAACTCACAGAATGCATACAGAGAGGGCCACAGCATTCTGATACCCAGCACCAACACCTTTACTTTCCACAGACGAGTAAGACATGACCTGCTCACAGGAAGCCTATAACCTTATTATAAAGATGAGAAAAATAAATGTTAATTTTAGAAACTGAGCATATGGAGGGATGGCATGGCATATAAATAGCCATAGTGAGAACACATGCTCTAAAGTCTAGAAGACTCCAGGTTACATCTTTCTTCCGCTACATTCCAACACCAGGACCACGGGCGAGGGATGGAGACCTGCCACGCCTCAGTCTCTTTACATGACAAATCAGATATCGATGAGGATGAAATGAAATGACTGTGTAGGGCACTAGGAATGTAGTAAGCTCTAAATAAACAGAAGCTCTTATTATTTTCACTTAGTTTATGAAAACTTCCTGTGGAGTTGAGTGGACACTTGTGATGTCCTGTAGGTTAAAAAAGCTAAATTAAGTCACTGAAGCGAGAGTAGCCGTCACTTAGATCAAGGATAATGGAAGGATTCACCACTTGTTTTTCTTTTTTTTACTTTTTGGCCATGCCCCAAGGCTTTCAGGATCTGAGTTCCCTGACCCGGGATGGAACCCAGGCCCAAGGCAGTGAAAGCACTGCATCCTAACCACTGTACCACCAGGGAATTCCCAAGGTTCACCACTTCTAAATCTGTGAGCCATAAGCTAGAAACTGTTCATGGCTGTACAAGTCATAAATTAACATTTAGAGACCAAATCTTTGTAGCTTTTCTCATTACATATTGGTATCACACTGTCAAAAAGACATGTTACCTAGTGCAATGATAAATTACTTTTTCAACAGCTAATATCAAAATGTACTGCAACTGAACCGCACAAAATATTGATATGAGTTTATCATTAGTCAACATTTATACCTCAAGTAAATAAATTTAGGTATTAAATATAGCCTAAATTATTTACTATTTATTATTTTTTCTCATGATAACACTATATTCCAGATGACTATATTTCTTTTCAATGTAATCACCCCCGTCTGCAATTACATTTTGAAGTTTTTTCTGTTATGTAGACTTCAATTACCAATTCCAAACTTAGTTACTATAGTTAGCCCACCACTATTTTAAATTTTTATCCATTTTTCTTCCTTTGCACAGACATCTGAGGGAGATAAGCTATTAATGATTTCGTCCTGTGAAGCTCAGAATTAAATACCATCAGAGTAGAGAAGATGACAGTTAAAAAGGTAATTGCCTTCTAACACAGTCTTGCCCACCTGCTTTTGATTAAAAGGTACAGTTTCCCTGGTGAACATTACGGTGACTCAGGTTCTAAGACTGAAATTCCAGGTCTGATACCAAGGCCTTGAATAAAAATAAACAGCAAGAAAGTTCAGGGAGTGGAGTTTGATAAATATCACCAGCCTTATGGGAATGAAGAAATATTCTGTCTTGGCAAGTCCCTTTACCTTCTTGGTTTCTCATCACCCAGACTCAAGACTTCTTGTCAAGTTGAAATCTTTCCTTCCTCACCCTTGACTTTCAATCAGCCAACAAACCCTATTGCTTCCTCTTTCACCAACTTTCTGCCTAATTATTTCTACAATTGTTATCTAAAGTCAAGTCTCCGGTACTTTATGTCTGGATTACTGCAACAGCCCCACACTGGTCCTCCTACGTCTAATTTCTGCACTATCCAGTTCTTTGGATGCATCATCACCTACCTAACCTGCATAAAATATTACTTTTATGAAGTGAAACATGTCACATCCTTGATCAAAAATCATCAATGTTCCTTCAGAGCCTGCATATATAGTAGGTGCTCAAATGTAGTTTAAAGGTATTAATAAATGCATAAATAAATAAACATATGTATATATGTATTCATAAGAAAGTTCTAGAAATATCTTCACTCACTTTTACATTGTACACCTGCTACGTTTCTAAATCTTCTGCTTTCTTTAATTGCTAATAGATCTGTGTCAAAAATAAAACAAACATGAAAATGTACCCTAAAAATGAGTATACTCACAAAGAAAGCCCCAGAACCAACATATTTTTCCAAGCATTTAAGAAAAAAATAACACCAATCTTCATTAATTTTTCTAAATCGGACTTTCCAACTCACAAAGAAAGCCCCAGAACCAACACATTTTTCCAAGAATTTAAGAAAAAAATAACACCAACCTTCATTAATTTTTCCAAATCGGACTTTCCAACTTATATTTGAATTTGGAAGGATGATGACACCAAAACCTGGCAAGGATACACAAGAAAGCAATTTAGCGGCCATTCTGTCTCATCAACAAAAACGTAAAAATCTTAAACACAATGTTAGCACAATGAATCTAGCAATAAATAAAAATGGTAATACATCATGACCAACTTGGATTTATTCCAAGAATGAAAGACTGGGTTTTATATTAGGCAATCAATCAATGTAATTCAACACATTAACAGAGTATAGGAGAAAAATCATGTGATTATCTTCACAGATGCAGAGAAAATGTTTGATAAATTTAATATCTATTCTTGATAAAAGCTCTTAGCAAATTAGAAATAGAAGAGAATATCTGTAATTTAGTAGAAAGTAGCTACAAAGGACTTACACCAAACATACTTAATGGTGACACATAGAAAGTCTGCACAAGAATGAGACAAAACTGACTGCTATCACCACTTCTATTTAGTGTGGTAAGGAGGTCTTAGCAAGGCATTAAGACAGGGAAAAAGAAGGATTGAGAACTAAAAAGGAAGAAGTATAACTGCCATCTTATTTACAGACAATATGATTGTATGCATAGAAAATTCAAAAGAAACTTCAGTTAAATTATCAGATTTAATAAATGAATTTACTAAGGTCACCGGAAACTAAATCAATGTACAAAAATCAATTTTACTTCTACATACAAGCAGCAAATGACCATACAATAAAATTTTTAAAATAACATTATTTAAAATAGCATCAAATACCTATGAATAAATATAATCATAAATGTAATGTGCAAGACCTTTATACAAATAATTGTAAAACATTTTTACAAAAACTATAGAAAACCTAAATAAATAGAGGACTATGTCATGTTCATGGATTGAAACACTCAGTATTTTCATAATGTCACTTCTCCTCAAATTTATGTATAGATTTGATGCAATCCAGATCAAAATTTTAGTAGATGTTAGTGGAAACTGACAAGTTGATTCTAAAATTCATTTGGAAATGCCAAAGGCATACCCAAAACAATCTGCTTTCTTGAAGAAGAAAAAGTTAGAAGTAGATATTCCCAGATAACAAGGCTTATTATAAAGCTATAATAATTAAGACTGTGGGACTGTCTGTAGAAAGAGAAATACATGTAACAGAATAGAGAGCCCAGAAATAGACCACTATATATATGGACATTTATAAAAAAATATAGTAATGCACATCGGTGAAGAAAGGACACATGATTAAATAAATGACGCTGGGTCAATTTTATATCCATATGAGGAAAACTGGAATCTTGACATTTACCTCACACCATACCATATAATATGAATTACAGATCTAAATATAAAAGGTAAAACAACAAATTTGGGGGCAATGATATAAAAAATAATATTTTCATGACAATAATTTATGTTGAGATTTTTTTTAAGCCCTCAGGAAAACAAACACATATTAGCCAGAAAAGAAAAGATTAATACCTTGATCTCCATTAAAATTAGGGACTTCTGTTAAATAAGAGATACTACTTAGAAAGACAAAAAAGAAAACCACAAAAATATACCAGATAAGTTACTACATTCTGTACACCAGAATGGCTAAAATTTTAAAGTCTTATAATATCAAGTGTTGTCAAAGATACAGAGCAGCTGGAATTCTCATACATTGCTAGTAGAAGTGTAAAATGGTACAAACGCTATGAAAATATTTTTGTACTGCCTATGAGAGCTAAGCATATATATGTACCCTGTAACCTAGAAATTCCATTTCTTTGCATAGACTATGTAGAAACTCTCACTCATGTGCACAAGAAGGCAGTGTATAATAAAAAACAGTCACTTCAGCATTGATGGTAATTCCAACTTAGCTCCCAGAGAGCAAGAACTTTGTTTGATTGTAAGTACTGTATCCCAATTCATAACAGTGAGCACCACACATTTTCATAGTAATACTGGAGCAGTAACCATAACATTTCCGTGGTACGTAGAACTTATAATGAAGATTAACTAGTTTATCATTGAATAGCATTGTGTTTCTTTATTAAACTACGATGATATGTAATAGTTACCTCTTATGGAGACCATATGATATGTTAAATGCTATGCTGTATGTTTGATATAGATTATCTTCTTTAAATCTTACTACAGCTTTGGCATATAATTATCCACATTTTATAGGTAAGGAAAATGAAGCTAAGAACAAAGTAGGTAGGCTGTCCAAAGTCAACACAGCTATGAAGTTATCTCCAAAGACAGTTAAATTGCCTCCTAATACTTGTATCTTTTTTTTAACAACTTTATTGGAGTATAATTGCTTTTCAGTGTTACGTTAGTTTCTGCTGTATAACAAAGTGAATCAGCTATATGCATATGTATATCCCCATATCCCCTCGCTCCCCCGTCTCCCTGCCACTCTTCTTATCCCACCCCTCTAGGTACTCACAAAGCACCGAGCTGATCTCCCTGTGCCATGCAGCTGTTTCGCACTAGCTATCTATCTTACATTGGGTGGTATATATATGTCAAAGCTACTCTCTCACTTCATCCCAGCTTACCCTTCCCCCTCCCCATGTCCTCAAGTCCAATACCTACGTCTGTGTCTTTATTCCTGTCCTGCCCCTAGGTTCATCAGAACCTTTTTTTGTTTTTAGATTCCATATATATGTTTTAGCATACGGTACTTGTTTTTCTCTTTCTGACTTACTTCACCCTGTATGACAGACTCTAGGTCCATCCACCTCACTACAAATAACTCAACTTCGTTTCTTTTTATGGCTGAGTTATATTCCTTTTGATTAGAAAAAAAAGAGGGTATATATATTTGATCTTTCTGGTTTACTAAATACTGTAAAGCCTATATGTTAAAGACCACTGTTTATATGGCACTGTCCCAGCAAACCAAATCGTCCAGTTGGCTGATTTCCTACATACGCAGGCAAAATAGACTTACCATCCTTAACACTTCCAGGATTTTCTGTCCTCATCTAAACTTCTTGGTGCCTCTAATAAGTGAACAAATCTGGTCCTTAGTTCACCTTGTAGGGACTTAGATAATACACAATAAATTAATATGAGTAAATGGGTATTGATTCTACTAAAGGAAAGAACCTACTATATGTATGATGCCTAATGTCCTGGTTTCTCCTGTTATATTTTAAACAGACCTGAATTACCCTTGCTGAACTAAGTTGCAAGGAGTCAAACAGGTTAAACAGTTTATGGAGTCAAAAATCTAAATGTTAAGTGAAACAGAGTGGACATCACTACTCTTCTGGAAGGAGGGAAGCAGAATCATTACCTTAATGCCCTGGAGCCCACAGGATGAAAGAAAAGCTGAAGAATCAACAATTGACTTAGTTTCACTTGGAACAGAGATGGTCTCTTGTTGACAGCTAATCGAAAAGGAGCGGTTTCAGACAAAGTGTTGGTGAACATCTTCTGTATATTTAACTAGGGTGGTTAGAATCAGGGGGTGCATTGTTATGTTGTTAAATAATACCTTTGAAGTAGAGCTAAAAATTAAGAAGGAAATACTTCGTTGAAAGTCATTGTAAGTTTTAAATTAGGTCAGAAAAGCCCCAGCACTGGTGTTACTAGTCATTACAACAGGGCTTTAGCCAGTGGTGAATGATGTGTATTTCAATTAAGGGACTCCTATTGGGGCAGAGTTAATATTCAACTTGTGGATTTTGCATGGAGTACCAGACTGCCTGTCTCCCAAAGACATGGTTAACAATACTCATTTCCTATCCATGAATCTAAGCTGTAAAATTTATACTGCACACGAACAAATTAGTCCTCACATTGCTTCTGAACATCAGGTCAAATTCTTAAATCTTTTTCAGAGCAGAAATCTGTATTTATGAGACATTCACAAGGCCACAGAAATGACAGGTGATGGAGCTTGGGATTAAAAATTTAAATTTCCATTGCGTCCTCTCATACCCACATGATTTCAAATCTCTGTGATTTAAATTCTATGTGTAAAGATCAAATAACCTTATGCTGTGTTTTCATTAATTCCTTTTCTATTTATTTATACATACCTTTCCCTATTTTAGTAAGGACTTAAAGTGGCATGTTGAAATGCAATTCCAAATGCATCAAATCTAAAACAAGCAGCTGAAGATGAGAAAAAGGGGAACTAAGGAGAAAGGGTAAGATAAAGACAGGATTAAATTCACTTATACAATGCAGAACCCTTACTTTGTGAGAGGTGGGGTACAGATTTTGGAGCTTTGCTCTCTTATGGCCAACGCGAAAAGATTATAAAAGCAATCATGACGCCCATGAGGAGCACAAATATTACTGATTCTAATACTAGAGAGAAATTATTCACCTGCATCTGGATAAACAAGAATATTTGAGATATAATGAACTATCACCCCAACAATATCCTGCAACTAAATACAACATGTTTCATAGGGTGGATTCTTTAAAGTCCCTCAATCTAAACAGAGAGAATACGTTGGGGTTTTAGGGAATGCTAAATAGAAAATTTCTTTACTTCCTAAAAACACAGACTGCTGGTGTCCTTCCTGCTTGCTCAGAGATTATAACTTGTCAAAAAAGACGCTAAGACTGAAGCCGTTGCTTGACTAAGACTGTCCGCTGGGCTGGCCCTGAAGCAACCTCTTATTATCAGTCATGTTTTTCCTTCCCTGAGGTTGTCAAAGAGGATCACAACTCATCTTCACCTCTGCCAAAATTGTTTTCCCAGCCAGTCAGAGATAGGAAGGTCTAAAACTATAAATGTGGGCAGGTGTGTTTTGGTTTTTTTTAAATTCAAGTCTCTTAAAGGAGAATATTAGTGAGAAAAAAAAAAAAACAGCAATTGGGGAACAATTTGGCCATGTTTCAGGACAAAACTTTATCACCAAGAAGCCTAAATTGAAAGTATCATATTGCAAGCTTAGATGGCCTAATATTAATAGAAAATATTGACATAGAAGTATGAGCCACATGGGGATCAAAGTATCAGCTTTACTTGTAGGTTAGATAAGTATCCAGCAATTGTCAATGCACAGGATTGTTGGGTAAACTGTGCTGACAAATACAGCTTGAACCTGAGAACAAAGGTGGGGTCTCATAATCTCTCCATTTAATTTAGGATGTTGAGCCCAAATTATTGGCCTGAAATGTTGGGACAATGAGCAAAGATCTGATTCACTGCATGAAAACTGGAAATGAAAGGTGACTTCCCTGAGCCTGAAGGAATCCAAAAGGGCAAAGAAGAGGCAAGAGCAGTTGCTCTTAACCCCACCTGCTGATAAAATGTGGTCCAAGGGATGTAATCCCTTACTAATCAGCTCTGCTACTCCTCCCTGCCTGTAAAAGAGAAAGTTCAAAGTGTAGAGATATAGGCAGGAAGCAATTACTCCAGTAATCCTCACTCACAGAGATAGGTCACAAGCTCCTTCATGCATCAAAATGAGAGGGCAAGTGAATAACGTTCCCAACCAAGTAGGGCCAGCTTCATGGGTGTGACCTGTGTAATCACACAAGGACCTGTACTTAGAAAGGCCCTGTACTTGGTTTAATGCTCTGCTGTCACTGCCTTGAAATTCTTACTAATTTTTGAACAAGGATTCATATTTTCATTTTGTATTGAGCTCATGAATTATGTAACTGATCCAGCAACAGACAATTAAGACAACAATTACATTAGAGAAAGTGACAGTGAGCCAGGGGCAAACATTGTCTAGAAACGAGGGAAATTGACACCAGGATCAGTAGATGAGAGTAATCAAAGGAATAGTGGCCAATGTAATCTGATGGCACAAGCAACAAAGTGGGGAGTGGGGAGTTAGAAAGGAGGAAGAGAGAAGTTCAGGGGAATGCCTTTCTCACATTCAGTCCCAGTTGTGTGAGGGTTATGGTAGAAAAACAGCCACTGCCTGAAAATGCTGCAGGGGAAGTGGTATCTCCAGAGGAGAGTGACTCTTTGTGTGTGTGTGTGTGTGTGTGTGTGTGTTCCACATCCAGAGAGAGGGGGCAAAAGAATCCAGAAATTTTAAGGCAGCAGTGTAAAATGCTGATTATATCATCTGCACAAGAATTATAACCCTGGAAAGAGGTAGATTATGAGTCTTCCAGGTCTTCTGAGATGAGGCTTTTGGAAAATCCAAGCTGAAGGGTCTAGGAGAAACATTAGGAAGCATCTGAGGTTTCAGCTGAGGCAAAAGGACCTGATCCTTCTTATTTATGGGGAGACTTTTCCCTCTGCTGTCTCCTACTGTGCTTCTTGATGGCTATTATAAAAGCAAACAAGAAATTAATATATGAGAAATTAATATATTAATTATATTATTATAGAAATTATATTAATTCCTTATAATTAATTTCAAGAAATTAATATATTCTTATTCAAGAATGAGAGAAAAAAACATTGTTCAATATATCAAAAATATTAAGATATCCAATACTAAAAGATCTAAAGGAAGATAAAAAGAAAAAGTTAAAAATAAAATGAATTCAAAAGATCAAAGGTTACAAGTTTTACTGTAATGTTAAATAGATAAAGCTTCAAATAAAACATAAAGACGAATCAAATTAAAGATTAATACCTCCCCAAATTATTTTTTTGGTTATTTCTTGAAACTAACAAGTGGTTAACCTTGTGGTAAAGCAGTGTACAAGTAACATTCATTCTTCTTCCCAACAAAGGTAATAGGCGATGTTTTGTCTTCAGAGTGACTTTGATGTCATATAAATAAAAACAAGCAAAACTAAAAATACAAAAAAATTAGGCAATAGTATAACATGGCCACGTAGGATTTATTCTTGGAATGCAAGGATAGTTTAACATACGAAAATCAATGTAATATACAACATTAACAAAATGAAAG
Source organism: Orcinus orca (assembly GCF_937001465.1). Lineage (NCBI taxonomy): Eukaryota > Metazoa > Chordata > Mammalia > Artiodactyla > Delphinidae > Orcinus > Orcinus orca. The sequence continues at coordinate 46,366,559 of NC_064569.1, read as the reverse complement.
AGAAAGAAAAACACAGTCATCTCAATTAATGCAGAAAAAATTCTGACAAAATTCAACACTCTTTCATGGTAAAAATACTCAACAAATTAGGAATAGAAGGAAACTACCTCAACATAATGAAAGTAATATACTAAATAAAAGTATAATAAAAGTAATATACTAAAAACCTATAGTGAACATCATACTCAATAATAAAAGACTGAAAGCTTTTTCTCTAAGATCAGGAATAAGCCAAGGATTCTTGCTTTCACCACTTCTGTTCAACATAATACTGCAAGTTCTAGCCAAAGTAATTACGCAAGAAGAAATAAAAGACATCTAAAAAAGAAAAAAGTAAAGTTATCTCTGTTCACAGATGATAGGATCTTTTATGTAGGAAACCCTAAATATTCTACACAAAAAAACTGTTAGAACTAATAAACAAATTCAGCAAAGTAGTAGGATGCAAAGTCAATACACAAAAATCAGTTGCATATCTATATACTAACAATGAACAACTGGGAAAGAAAATAATTCAACTTACAATAGCATCACAAAAAGCAAAATACTTAGGAATTAACTTAACCAAGGAAATGAAAGACTTGTACAATGAAAGCTATAAATATATTGCTGAAATTAAAGACATAAATAAAAGGTAAGATAGTTCATGTTCATGGATTGAAAACTTAATATTGTTAAGATGTCAATACTACCCAAACAGAGATTTAATGCAACCCTTATCAAAATCTCCATGATGTTTTGTACAGAAATAGAAAAATCTATTCCACAAGTTATAGGTAATCTCAAGGGACCCCAAATAATGAAAATAATCTTGAAAAAGAACAAAGTTGAAGGGTTCACACTTCCTTATTTCAAAACTTAACTACAAAGCTACAGTAATCAAATCAGTGTGGTACTGGCATAAAGACAGATATATAGACCAATGGTAAGGAATAAATATCTTAGAAATAAACTCTTGCATATATGGTTAAATGATTTTTGGCAAGGTGCCAAGACCATTCAATGGGAGGAAAGACCATCTTTTTAACAAATGGTGCTGTGAAAACTGAATATCCACATGCAAAAGAATGAAGATTAACCCTTACCTAACACCACATTCAAAAATGAACTCAAATGGATCAAAGACCTAAACATAAGAACTAAAACTATAAACCTCTTAGAAGAAAACATAGGGCAAACACCTCATGACATTTTTGGATTTTACAGTGATTTCTTGGATATAACACCAAAAACACAGGCAACAAAAGCAAAATTAGCCAGATTGGCCTTCATGAAAATTAAAAACTTAAGTGCATCAAAAGACACTATCAACAGTGTAAAAAAGGCAACCCACTGATTGGGAGAAAATATTTACAAAGCACATATCTGATAAGGGATTAATATTTAGCATATATAGAGAATTCCTAAAACTTAACAACAAAAAGACAAACAACTAGGTTCAAAATGGGCAAAGGACTTGAATAGACATTTCTCCAGAAAAGATCTACAAATGGCCAAGAAACACATGAAAGATGTTCAACATCACTAATCATTAGGAAAATGCAAATCAAAACTACAATGAGTTACCACTTCACACTCATTAGGATGGCTACTGTGAAAAATAAAAAATAACACGTGTTGACGAGGTTGTGGAAAAATTGGAACCTTGTGCACTGTTGGTGGGAATGTGAAAGTGTTACAACCCTAGAGGATAACAGTATTGAGGCAATTCCTCAAAAATCAAAAAACTAAAAATTTAAATTTAATTTAAAAACATATAATCCAGTAATTCCACTTTTAGGTATATTACTCAAAAGAATTAAAACCAGGGTCTTGACAAAGATTTTTGTACATCCATGTTCATAACAGCATTATACACAATAGCTAAAATGTGGAAGCAACCCAGGTATCCACTGATGGATAAATGCATAAACAAAATGGGATATATATACACAATGGAATATTATTCAGCCTTTTTTAAAAATGGAAATTCTAACATATGCTACAACATGAATGGATTTTAAAAACGTTATGCTAAATGAAATAATCCAGTCACAAAAAGACAAATACTGTATGACTCCACTTACATGAGGTACTTAAAGTGGTCAAAATCAAAGAGACAAAAAGTACAATGGTGGTTGCCAGGGGCTTGTGGGAAAGGGAGGAATTGAGTTATTGTTTAATGGGTATAGATAGAGTTTCAGTTTTGCAAGATGAAAAGAGTTTTGAAAATGGATGGTGGTGATGGTTGCACAACAGCATGAATATACTTAATACCACTGTAACAGTTAAATGGTTAAGATGATAGTGTTTATGTTATATGTGTTTTGTCACAATAAAGAAAAAAATGAAAAAAGTGCAGGATGCCCAGTTGAATTTCAATTTCAGGTATACAGTGAGTGGTTTTGTTGTATAAGTATGTCCCAAATATTGCAGGCAATATACCTATATTCCAAAAATTACTAATGTTTATCTGGAGTTCAAGTTTAACTGGGTGTCCTGTATTTTTATCAGAAGGAGGGAGGGAGGGAAGGAAGAAAGAAAGAAGGACAAATTAGGTTAATACCTGGTAGTTTCCTGAGGATGGGTTTATCACTGCTTCTCCTGCCCTTGGTCAGTTTTATCTGGCTCAATAATGGGAACACATATTGACAAGCTAATCAAGATGTAAGATTCTACTTTTGCTTTAAAAAGTATGATCTTTCCCAATACAACTATAACTGAGACCTTAATGGGTGATTTGGCTATTTCAAAGAACAGGGAGAAGCACGTGATCTTTATACTAATTCAGGATACTCTAAATGAAGACAACTTTTTTACCAGAGAAATTTTGTCTTGGGAAGATGGAGAAATCTTGTATCTAAGCTCTTTATTCCTCCTTGCTCTTTTCTAGCCTCTGCAAATACCTGTGCAATTTTATTTCTATTAATGGATTTGGATGTTAAGACTATGAGCACCCTTTAATTACATGGAAATAAACTATTACATTACTCACTGACATTATCTCCCAAATTTCTTCTCTCCTTCAATGAAACTTTCCAAGCTATCTGTTTCATATACTAATATTTGCAGATAACTGCTTTATGTTTCAATGTTTTAAGTCATTTCATTCCATACTTCTCACTCTATTCCCTTGATTTTAGTCTCCGCATTTTCTTTCAGCAGAGATACAGTTTTTTGTTCACAATTTCTGCCAAGGTCGTTTACTCTTAAAAGTTCACACAGGCACTACCTCGAGACTTAAGACTTTCACCTTGACTCCTGAACTAATAAAATATCTTTTTTTCCTGTTACATCTCCAGCATACACATGCTGCCTTTTAAAATATTTTTTTGGTTTTGTTCTTTATGTTAGTGCTGGAGAAATTCCTACGTCTTTCTTAAGCCTTCTGATAAATTCCTCAGTCAGTTCCCTTCCTTCTCCTCTCAACGTTAGAAGGCACTCATCTGGACTCTTAGCCTTTGCATAACCATATCCAGTCATTTATTTTCACTTTATGACTAAATGTCCAGTAATGGCAGACAGACCGATTTTATAAGAGCATGTTTTTCAAACCTCACATGAGATTCATAAAGATTCAAGTTTGTTTTTAATTCTTCAGAGCATGAGACGTCCCTGTTAACATGGAGAGTGAACAGGTTTTGCTCAGCGGCTTTTAGGATTTTTCCCAAATCAAAAATAGTAGAAATTACTTTCAAAATGAAAACAAGGAGGTTTTCCATTGTCCTAATAATCCTTTGTGCTTTTGTCCTTAACAATCTTTTAGGCTATAAATGGCATCACACATGTCTTTGGACACTCCCACTCCAATCTCAAATCAACTATGTTTAGTATCACTTCATTAGATTTTACAGTCAATATCACCATAACAGACTTGATTAAATGAACTCCACTGGGTTCTATAACATTAATTATAGCTGCACGACTCCTGCAGCCATCAGAGAACATTCATTATGTATGACTCCATCCACAGAAGGAGAAATCGCTGACTATTTGGGTGATGTCTTTTCAGAGGAAGTCTGTAGAATCTTTTTGATCGACAAAGGATATCTGATTTATACAAATATAAACTATTTGAGGAATGCATCTGATAATATAAATTTTGTGGGATCATTTTACCCCTTGAATATGGGAACAGTAGAAGAAGTGTGTTCTAATGCTATTGAGCCCATCCTACTTTAGCTGTGCCTGATACTGTAATAAATTTGGTTTCTCCAGAATTTACCATTATTCACTAAATGTTTATTAAGTAGCAGTTATGTTTCCTACTCTGCACTGGGGCTCTACAGTATGCAAAGATTATGTTGCAATATCAAAAATTTATGTAGGCTATAATGTCAACTATGTGCAAAAAAACATGAAGTTAACAATGTATCGGGTGAAATTAAAAAGTGTGGATTCAGGAAGAGAAGAGTTCTTAAACCCTAATGCTACTTTTGGCTCCTGTTACTTCCGACATAGGAATAGTTCATGTTTATACCCAGTTCTGGGGTGGTGGGTTCATGGAACATGTGGCCTGAGTGTCCGAGATTACTTGATTCTACATTAGTGACTGCCACATGATGACCCAATTCCTCCCAGATTTGGAGTTTTCTGCTTGTAGAAATGTTCTTAAATAGAGGAGAGGTGTTAGAAGCAAAGAAATTAGTTGAGGGGACCAAAATATTATGACCAAGATAAATACGTAATTAGAAAACTGTTCATTTAAAGTATATTTGTGTATATACAATCACTTATACGTTAGGCAGGCACAGTTCTTGGTTGACTCTCTGAGTTTACTTAAGAGATTGTGATAAGATTCTTAACTGCAAATTGCCATTTCTACTGCTAAGATGGCTTTTCTTTTACTTTATCAATTATTCTTTTTCTTTAAATCTGTTTTCTAAATGCAATGCCGAAAATCTGACTCTAAGTAGGAGGTCATTTTATCTCCATGAGAAAAAAACAACCAATTTTTCTCTTCTTTCTGTAGTTGAAGCCATATACATCTGACGCATGATTTTGAAAGTCCTGTGGCTTCTAAACCCAGGAAGACACTGTCTCTCCCTTTTTCATGTCATCAGTAATCCTCTGACAATGCCCGTGGCAGTGACCAGTCTGGGGCTGCAGCAACTGGCCTGAGACCGGTAGAGAAAAACATTAACCCTTTCCTGCTCATCGTACATGGACCACACTAGTTTTCATGGAATTGGCTTCTGGTGCCAATTGCAACTTGAGCCATAGCCTTCAAGGAAGAATTCAGGGAATTCGAGGGAGAATTCATGAATAAGATGAAAAAAGCTCTTTCCTCTTTTCAGTAACGCGGGTGGCAAATGTGCTTTGCTTGACCAAACTTTAGTCAGGCTACTGAAACTTCTCCTAGGCCCACCTGGGTACTTCCTTGTAAATTCCAGTTTTTAGCAAGAATCCCCCCACCTCATCATCTGATCACCCTCATATCTGACCAGGTCCCTCATCCTCCACCATCCTCCAGGTGATGTCTGATCATCCTAGCTTGTCTTTAGCCAGAATCCCCACTTTACCTCTGGTGTTTCTTCTTAGTAATTTTCTACCCACTCACTCCCACCCTGTTCTTTGGCTGTAAATTCCCACTTGCGCAGGCTGTGTTTGGAATGGAGCCCAATCTCTCTCCCCCACTGCAACATCCCACTGGAGTGGTCCCTATACCTGTCAACATAGCCTTGAATAAAGTCTGTCTTACCATCTTTAGCAAGTGTCATGAATATTTTTTCTTTAACGCTGGCCAAAGAGCAAAGGTGATTTCCTCTATGCATCCTGGCCTCAGCTGAACAAATCACAAAGAAGGGGTTCAGACATATTCTATTTCTGCCCCCTCATTTAGGCATATGACTTTCCCCCCAAGAGGTTTCTTACACGTTGAACACAGTGTCACTTTAAACAAATGTTTTAAAATGGTCTCTTCAAAGAGGAATGTCTGCTTAGGCTGCATTTTTCCCAATTGCAAAGAGTACCGTCTCTCTGCAGCCTCACTCTGAAGAGCTCTTCAGAAGTGCCCTTTTTAGAATGAGCCTCTGATGTGTCATCATCAATATTTCATCCCATGTGTCAGACATCATCAAGTGCACTTGCCAATGGAGAGTTTTCCAAAGCTGGTACTTCAAGGGGAGTGTGCAGCCATCCCCTGAGACTCACTGTGACCTGCAGTGACCACAGCCATCCCTTAAATCAAGTGGCCTAGACAGTCTGCAATATAGGCAGCTGTATCTGCTGCAGGTAGCCCAAGGGACTGCCCACTGGCAATCAGGCTGCTCCTGTGGACTTTCATAGAAGGTCTGTTTATTCAACAATGTGCTTTCTTTCAGAGACATCTGATTACCTATCAATCTAGTCAAGAAAAATGGCAATAAGATTATAATGAGCAAACAAATCATTTGGCCCAGAATTTCCTAGATTGGCCTAATCAGAAGCTTATTAGGGGAAGCCCATTAAGCATACAGAATTCCAGGCCAAACCTGAGACCCACTGAATCAGAATCTACAAAGCAGAATGTGATGATGGGTATTTTTATCAAAAGTCCCCATGAGACGTAAGCTCAAGTAAGAATGGGAAACACTGTTTTAGCCAATCTGCAGGGAGTCCTGCATTCACTGAAACACTGAATATTGAATAAAATCCAAGCTCCCTTAACCCAGCACTTAAGACCCACTACCACCTGACATTAGCCTACTATTTACTACTCAACTCAAGGCAAAGAGCAGTTGTGATAAATGGAACGAGCATCAGAGCCATATCTCATAAATCCTGTCTCTGAATTCATTTAGCTTTATGACTTTGAGTAAATTACCTAGACTCGCTGAGTTTCTATTCGGTTGTCTGTAATGTGGTAGGAATAATTCTTACCTCAAAGTATTGTTGTGAAGATTAAATTATATAATGTCAAAGCAATATCTATTAAATACTTACTATGTGTCAAATTCTATGTTAGGTACTCTTTCTTCTTATGTTATGTGCCAAATACATCACAGTCAATCAATGGTGGAATAATGGACTATAATAGATGGATAAGCAATAGCCATTTATGATAAAATGCATAAAAATAACACTAAGTTATTATATGACACTGTATAGTTTTTTAAATGGCTCTGCTCTATTAAATTTGCATTGTATAGTGTTTATAGAAGAGAAGAGAGTGTGATGGAGGGGATGATTGTGGAGTCTATTGGCATAAGCTGTGCCTCCGTTCTTGCAGAGTATCCATTCAGAGCAAGAAAACAATCATTTGTAAATCATCTATCTGGTCAGTGCTAGACTAGCTTCTGAGCACAGCAGGAGTAACAAACCCTCACAAGGAGGCAAAGTAACCAAATCAGGAAGCAACAGCAGAGAGAGTCCCATTGTGGGGTATTTTATACATGAGGAGTTTTATTAAATTCCAAGTACAACATAGTAAGAGTTACTCTAACAGACAAGAAGATGATGAGGGTGCAATTCATTTAGCAAATACTACTGAGTGTCTGCTAAATACTACTACTGTCCTAGTTCTTTGAAGATATAAGGTATTTTTCTCAGAAATGCTCAATCACCAAGTACCTCAAGAAACTCCAATTCTGTGAGGGAGAAAGACAATTAAGCAGGTGATCACAGGGCAGCGCTGTTCTCTACACTGTCCTATCAAGAAAGGAACTCTGCCCCTCCCTCTAAGACAGGGAACTCTTGCTCTGGCTGGTCAGACTCTATGACATTCGGGGGGCATATTTTCTAGGAATACAGCTTTCAAGTGTGGGTAGAGTCTCCCACATGTCCTACTTTCCTCTTCCACTCAGGCAGACACAGAGGCATATTAATAAATTGAGCAGAGGTGTGTCAAGGCATTGTTTCCTTCTTTGGGCACTTTGTCTCCTTCCCATGTGACTGCCAGGATGGAGATATTAGCCAGGGCACATCTTAAGCCAGCTCAGCACTGGGCTTTGGAGACTAACGTGGTGCTGTATTTTGTACCTGGTTCCCTGACACTGGGATTGGGTGTTAGATGGGCACTTCCTTGGCCCTAATGTTAATATCCAAGGCTTGGGTTAATTGGTAGTGAATCTAATGGACCTCATAGCCTGCTATAGTTTGAAGTTACTTATGCGTAACTAGCCTAGAAAAGAAGAGTATTTGGTCAGTCAAAACTATTAGTTGTGCATTGGTGTTAAATGCTCGAGTATTAAAGAGGCCCACAAGAAGAGGAAAAGTCACAGAGAAAGGATTCTCAATACTATTTGGGAGGCAAGGAAGAAGTAATGAGGAACAATTTCTAGGAGAAGAGAAGCCAGCTAGGCAAAGACTACGAAGGAAGCTGCCTGCAGAGTGTTAAGCACCACGTGCCAAGACTAGGGTGGGGGATGATAGGAAAGAGGGGTTAATATCCCAGAGAAAATTCAAAGAATTGCCCCTGGAGTGAGGAGTCTGGAAACAATGTCTCAAAAGAAATGTCTGAAGGAATCAAGGATGTCTTGTCTTTTTAAGAGAAAGCTTGAGTAGAGCTGATCTTATATTTTAAGAGTTTCCTGTGGGTGATATATGGGGCTTACTCTCATTTTTCCAGAGAATGGAATCAACTGCAACAGGAAAATGACCAGACAGTGGACTCTGCTCAGTATAAAGAAGGCTCCTCCTACAGGAGCTGACTTACAACAAGGGAATGCTTGCCCTTGGATTTGTCCGGGAGGAACTAGAGAGACACGCACGCGCTTGTGGAAGAGGACAGTCCTGTGTGGGATGGGAGCTCAGCCTACATGACTGCCTCAGTCTTTCCAACTTGTGATTCTATCACCAGCCAATTCTTGGACACAATTCTATGCTGAAATGGGATTCTCTCTCTCTAGCTTAAAGGACAGGAACATGAATATCCCATTCAAATACTGCAAACTTTTACTTACCAGGTTAGAACATAGTTAAAGGACAATTATATATTTCAAATAACAAAATACACTTGAGCTAAAATCCTTCTACGAAATAATTCCAATTCAGAAGTCACTTCCAAATCTTGCAGGACCTCACCTTTTCTCCCCTTATACACATCGTGGCACTTACGGCATTGTATTATAATTTACCTGATTACATTGCCTTCTCAGATAAACTATGAGCTCCTTTATTTTTATTTTATTTTTTTAAAATATTTACTTATTTTATTTATTTTGGCTGCACCAGGTCTTAGTTGTGGCATGCGGGATCTTTTAGTCATGGCACGCATGCAGTACCTAGTTCCCCAAGCAGGGATCGAACTCAGTCCCCCTGCATTGGGAGCATGGAGTCTTACCCACTGGACCACCAGGGAAGTCCTATGAGCTCCTTTAAAGCAAGGACTTCCATTTATCTCAGTATTTCCAGGTCCATTACATTACACACAGGAGGTTCAGAGCAAATTAATGAATCAATCTCTTGATTATCACAAATTTTTTGAGTTGCAATATTCTTATTATGCATTTGCTACAAAACAAGATAACAGAGTTGAGTGTAATGGTATTGACACAAGTGTTCTTCTCTGTATCTCTATAAGCTAGTTTTCATTTTTCTTTCTATTACAATTCAAAGGATAAGGCTCCCACACATTGAAATCTCGGTTTTCATCCAAACCTTGCCTCGCTCTTGTTTTTCATTACTATTGCTGGTTGTTTCCTAAAGTTGACTTTTTTTAGGTTTTCCTTGTTATTTGTCAGATAGAGTGAAATTACTAGCCCAGTTAAGAGTGGGTATGTCTAAGTGACAGTGTGCTAGTCATGCTTAAAAGCTTCAATTATCTTTCCCTGCACTCTGATAAGTTCTCTGAGGGCTGATCAGCCCTGTTCATTTGGTGATGCTATCTGATAGCTGATTGACTAGGTCATTTACACTTCCTTGTCTAGTTGTTTGTTTACATATTCCGAAAGCTTAGCCAGGATCAAACTCTCGGAGTCAAGTCCCTTTAATAATTTAGAATGTTCAATTTTCTTCCAGCTTACTCTTTATGTCTTTTCCCCCTAATGATATCATGTCGTTTTCACAGGAGCTGAATGATCACATGCTTCCTTCACATCTCTGCAGCCACATATCTTATTAGAATCCTCATTACACATAAACAGAAGTGAATTTTCTAAATACATTTGCCTCTGCTTTCTGGTGGGTTGGTGTTGGGATTTGCCATATTACATTTGAGCTTTTTTTTTTTTTGCAGTAGGCGGGCCTCTCACTGCTGCGGCCTCTCCCGGTGTGGAGCACAGGCTCCGGACGTGCAGGCTCTGCGGCCATGGCTCACGGGCCCAGCCGCTCCGCGGCATGTGGGATCTTCCTGGACCGGGGCACGAACCCGTGTCCCCTGCATCGGCAGGCGGACTCTCAACCACTGCGCCACCAGGGAAACCCTAAATTTGAGCTTTGGCTCTGGTTTCCTGGGAAAACTGTGTTAGCCCTTATAGATTTAAAGAGTATTAATAATATTCGGTTATCTCTATACGCTGAGCACTGTGCCAAGTGATGGAATAATAAATGGCAGCAGTTATAAATTCTTATGCCCCAAAAGTTTGAAATTAGACCCACAGAATTAAACTCACGTTGAATAAAAAATTTAGAGGCAAGTAAAGCCAAATTAATATGTTAAACTGCCCCTCTCTGTATATGACGTAGCCTCCTGAGTTACAGAGTTTTCAGATATAGGCAGGCACAGCCAGAAGAGGGGATTACAGAGCACAGAACTTCATAAGAAGACACCATTACATGAGTGACCACCTGTCCAGGTGAAGCAAACTGACCATGAAATGATGAAACAATAAAATCCCTAAGTTATCACTGCTAGAGAGGTCACCAAGGAAGAGCCAATTCATGACAGAAGATAAGTTTTTTACAACAGAATCAGAAGACATAGCCAAAAGGTCAGCATCCACTCCAGGAAACTACCCCCTTCCCCAACCTTTTTCTCCCCATGTATTGAGTGCTTAATACACGTCAAGCACTAAACTCAGCCATCATTCTACTTTACCTGATTTAATCCACACAAAAACCCTTTAGAAGGGAATCCTCCTACACTGCTGGTGGGAACGTAAATTGGTGCAGCCACTATGAAGAACAGTATGGAAGTATCTTAAAAAACTCAAAATAGAGTTACCATAGGATCCTGCAATCCCACTCCTGGGCATATATTTGGAAGAGACGAAAACTCTGATTCGAAAAGATACATGCACCCCAGTGTTCACAGCAGCACTACTTACTATAGCCAAGACATGGAAGCAACCTAAATGTCCATCGACAGATGAATGGATAAAGAAGATGTGGTATAAATATACAGTGGAATATTACTCAGATGTAAAAAAGAATGAAATAATGCCATTTTATACTAAGTGAAGTAAGTCAGAGAAAGACAAATACCATATGATATCACTTATATGTGAAACCTGAAAAAAAATGATACAAATGAAATTTACAAAACAGAAATAGACTCATAGACATAGAAAACGAACTTAAGGTTACCAAAGGGGAAATGGGGAGGAGGGATAAATTAGGAGTTTTGGATTAACAGATACATACTACTATATATAAAATAGATAAACGACAAGGTCCTACTGTATAGCACAGGGAACTATACTCAATATTTCATAATAACCTATAAGGGAAAAGAATCTGAAAAAGAATATATATATTCAATTATACATATATTCAATTTTATATATATATATATAATTGAATCACTTTGCCATACACCTGACACATTGTAAATCAGCTATAATTCAATTAAAAAAAGAGAAAAAAGCCCTTTTGAGGAAGATATTTGTGTCCCTATTATACAGGTGGGGAAACTGAAGAACTGAGAGGTGAAGTAACCCACCCAAGGGGCAAAGCTATCATATAAATCCAGATCTCTCTTTCCAAAATCCATGCTCTTCACTACTACACCAGGCTTCCAGATGAGTAAAGCAGTTAGCATTCTGTAGAGCATATTTGAGAAAACTATCTCTTTAGAACACAATTTATAAGTATTTTGGCTGAACTTTGAGCCTTTTGAGATACAATGAATAAGAACTTAGTAACTAGAGACTCGACTGGAAAACAGAGAGAGGTATAGAACTGAGCTGCAAAGCACTGAATTCTCTTGATTATAATCAAGGTTCTAACACTCAGAGTTGGAAAATCCAGGTAAGCAGCACATCTTCTTAATGCCATCTTAGCAAGGTTTATTTCTGCCTGGGCACTAAACAGTATAGCAACACAGCAACACACATTCTCCCCAAATACAATATTCAGGTTGAAAAAAAAAAAAAGGACTGATTCTGGGAAAGCAGGCTAAGCAGCTACTGTTGGTCACTCTGCCATGCAGGGATCCTGCTCTATTACATGAGCATTAATTCTCCTTTAGCCTTATGATGTTTGCCAAGGCTTTGTAACTTGAGATTTTTTTTATGTTTATTTTTTATTTTTTCTTATTAGTCATCCATTTTATACACATCAGTGTATACATGTCAATCCCAATCTCCCAATTCATCACACCACCACCACCCCGCACTCCCCGCCACTTTCCCCCCTTGGTGTCCATACGTTTGTTCTCTGCATCTGTGTCTGAATTTCTACTCTGCAAACCAGTTCATCTGTACCATTTTCTAGGTTCCACATATATGTGTTAATACACGATATTTGTTTTTCTCTTTCTGACTTTCTTCACTCTGTATGACACTCTCTAGATCCATCCACGTCTCTACAAATGACACAATTTTGTTCCTTTTTTTGGCTGAGTAATATTCCATTGTATATATGTACCACATCTTCTTTAGCCATTCATCTGTCGATAGGCATTTAGGTTGTTTCCATGTCCTGGCTATTGTAAATAGTGCTGCAATGAACATTGGGGTGCATGTGTCTTTTTGAATTATGGTTTTCTCAGGGTATATGCCCAGTAGTGGGATTGCTCGGTCATATGGTAATTTTATTTTTAGTTCTTTAAGGAACCTCCATACTGTTCTCCATAGTGGCTGTATCAATTTACATTCCCACCAACAGTGCAAGAGGGTTCCCTTTTCTCCACACCCTCTCCAGCATTTGTTGTTTGTAGATTTTCTGATGATGCCCATTCTAACTGGTGTGAGGTGATACCTCATTGTAGTTTTGATTTGCATTTCTCTAATGATTAGTGATGTTGAGCAGCTTTTCATGTGCTTCTTGGCCGTCTGTATGTCTTCTTTGGAGAAGTGTCTATTTAGGTCTTCTGCCCATTTTTGGCTTAGGTTGTTTGCTTTTTAATATTTACCTGCATGAGCTGTTTATATATTTTGGAGATTAATCCTTTGCCCAATGATTCATTTGCTAATATTTTCTTCCATTCTGAGGGTTGTCTTTTTGTCTTGTTTATGGTTTCCTTTCCTGTGCAAAAGCTTTGAAGTTTCATTAGGTCCCATTTGTTTATTTTTGTTTTTATTTCCATTACTCTAGGAGGTGGATCAAAAAATATCTTGCTATGATTTATGTCAAAGAGTGTTCTTCGTATGTTTTCCTCTAAGAGTTTTACAGTGTCCAGTCTTACATTTAGGTCTCTAATCCATTTTGAGTTTATTTTTGTGTATGGTGTTAGGGAGTGTTCTAATTTCATTCTTTTACATGTGCTGTCCAGTTTTCCCAGCACCACTTATTGAAGAGGCTGTCTTTTCTCCATTGTATATCCTCGCCTCCTTTGTCATAGTTTAGTTGACCATAGGTGCATGGGTTTAACTCTGGGCTTTCTATCCTGTTCCATTGATCTATATTTCTGTTTTTGTGCCAGTACCATATTGTCTTGCTTACTGTAGCTTTATAGTATAGTCTGAAGTCAGGGAGTCTGATTCCTCCAGCTCCGTTTTTTTCCCTCAAGACTGCTTTGGCTATTCGGGGTCTTTTGTGTCTCCATACACATTTTAAGACGTTTTGTTCTAGTTCTGTAAAAAATGCCATTGGTAATTTGATAGGGATTGCATTGAATCTGTAGAATACATTGGGTAGTATAGTCATTTTCACAATATTGATTCTTCCAATCCAAGAACATGGTATATCTCTCCATCTGTTGGTATCATCTTTAATTTCTTTCATCAGTGTCTTACAGTTTTCTGCATACAGGTCTTTTGTCTCCCTAGGTAGGTTTATTCCTAGGTATTTTATTCTTTTTGTTGCAATGGTAAATGGGAGTGTTTCTTTAATTTCTCTTTCAGATTTTTCATCATTAGTGTATAGGGATGCAAGAGATTTCTGTGCATTAATTTTGTATCCTGCAACTTTACCAAATCCATTGATTAGCTCTAGTAGTTTTCTGGTAGCATCTTTAGGATTCTCTATGTATAGTATCATGTCATCTGAAAACAGTGACAGTTTTACTTCTTCTTTTCCGATTTGTATTCCTTGTATTTCTTTTTCTTCTCTGATTGCCGTGGTTAGGACTTCCAAAACTATGTTGAATAAGAGTGGTGAGAGTGGACATCCTTGTCTTGTTCCTGATCTTAGAGTAAATGCTTTCAGTTTTTCACCATTGAGAATGATGTTTGCTGTGGGTTTGTCATATATGGCCTTTATTATGTTGAGGTAGGTTCCCTCTTTGCCCACTTTCTGGAGAGTTTTTATCATAAATGGGTGTTGAATTTTGTCAAGTGCTTTTTCTGCATCTATTGAGAAGATCATACGGTTTTTATTCTTCAATTTGTTAATATGTTGTATCACATTGATTGATTTGTGTATAGGAAGAATCCACACATCTCTAGGATAAATCCCACTCGATCATGGTGTATGATCCTTTTAATGTGTTGTCGGATTCTGTTTGCTAGTATTTTGTTGAGGACTTTGCATCTATATTCATCAGTGATATTGGTCTGTAATTTTCTTTTTTTCTAGTATCTTTGTCTGGTTTTGGTATCAGGGTGATGGTGGCCTCACTGAATGAGTTTGGGAGTGTTCTTTCCTCTGCAAGTTTTTGGAAGAGTTTGAGAAAGACGCGTGTTGCTTTTTTCTAAATGTTGGATAGAATTCACCTGTGAAGCCATCTGGTCCTGGACTTCTGTTTGTTGGAAGATTGTCAGTCACAGTTTCAATTTCATTACTTGTGATTTGTCTGCTCATATTTTCTGTTTCTTCCTGGTTCAGTCTTGGAAGGTTATACCTTTCTAAGAATTTGTCCATTTCTTCCAGGTTGTCCATTTTATTGGCATAGAATTGCTTGTAGTAGTCTCTTAGGATGCTTTGTATTTCTGCAGTGTCTGTTGTAACTTCTCCTTTTTCATTTCTAATTTTATTGATTTGAGTCCTCTCCCTCTCTTTCTTGATGAGTCTGGCTAATGGTTTATCAATTTTGTTTATCTTCTCAAAGAACCAGTTTTTAGTTTTATTGATCTCTCCTACTGTTTTCTTTGTTTCTATTTCATTTATTTCTGCTCTGATTTCATGATTTCTTTACTTCTGCTAACTTTGGGTTTTATTTGTTCTTCTTTCTCCAGTTACTTTAGGTGTAAGGTTAGATTCTTTATTTGAGGTTTTTCTTGTTTCTTGATATAGGCTTTTATAGCTATAAATTTCCCTCTTAGAACTGCTTTTGCTGAATCCCATAGGTTTTGGATCATCGTGTTTTCATTGTCATTTGTCTCTAGGTGTTTTTTGATTTCCTCTTTGATTTCTTCAGTGATCTCTTGGTTATTTAGTAACGTATTGTTTAGCCTCCATGTGTTTGTGTATTTTACGTTTTTTTCCCCTGTAATTGATTTCTAATCTCATAGCGTGTGGTCAGAAAAGATGCTTGATATGATTTCAATTTTCTTAAATTTACTGAGGCTTGATTTGTGACACAAGATGTGATCTATCCTGGAGAATGTTCCGTGCACACTTGAGAAGAAAGTATAAACTGCTGTTTTGGGATGGAATGTCCTATTAATATCAATTAAATCTATCTGAGCTATTGTGTCATTTAAAGCTTGTGTTTCCTTATTAATTCTCTGTTTGGATGGTCTGTCCATTGGTGTAACTGAGGTGTTAAAGTCCCCCACTATTACTGTGTCACTGTCGATTTCCACTTTTATAGCTGTTAGCAGTTGCCTTATGTACTGAGGTGCTCCTATGTTGGGTGCATATATATTTATAATTGTTATATCTTCTTCTTGGATTGATCTCTTGATCATTACATAGTGTCCTTCCTTGTCTCTTGTAACATTCTTTATTTTAGAGTGTTTTATCTGATATGAGTATTGCTACTCCAGATTTCTTTTGATTTCCATGGAATATCTTTTTCCATCCCCTCACTTTCTGTCTGTATGTGCCCCTAGGTCTGAAGTGGGTTTGTTGTAGACAGCATATATATGGGTCTTGTTTTTGTATCCGTTCAGCAAGTCTGTATCTTTTGTTTGGAGCATTTAATCCATTCACATTTAAGGTAATTATTGATATGTATCTTCCTATTACCATTTTCTTAATTTGGGGGGGGGGTTGTTTTTGTAGTTCCTTTTCTTCTCTTGTGTTTCCCACTTAGAGAAGTTCCTTTAGCATTTGTTGTAGAGCTGGTTTGGTGGTGCTGAATTCTCTTAGCTTTTGCTTGTCTATAAAGCTTTTGATTTCTCCATCGAATCTGAATGAGATCCTTGCTGGATAGAGTAATCTTGGTTGTAGGTTCTTCCGTTTCATCACTTTAAGTATATCCTGCCACTCCCTTCTGGCTTGTAGAGTTTCTGCTGAGAAATCAGCTGTTAACCTTATGGGAGTTCCCTTGTATGTTATTTGTCCTTTTTCCCTTGCTGCTTTCAATAATTTTTCTTTGTCTTTAATTTTTGCCAATTTGATTACTATGTGTCTCGGCATGTTTCTCCTTGTGTTTATCCTGTATGGAACTCTCTGCACTTCCTGAACTTGGGTGGCTATTTCCTTTCCCATGTTAAGGAAGTTTTTGACTATAATCTCTTCAAATATTTTCTCGGGTCCTTTCTCTCTCTCTTCTCCTTCTGGGACCCCTATAATGTGAATGTTGTTGCGTTTAATGTTGTCCCAGAGGTCTCTTAGGCTGTCTTCATTTCTTTTCATTCTTTTTTCTTTATTCTGCTCTGCAGTAGTTATTTCCACTATTTTATTTTCCAGGTCACTTATCCGTTCTTCTGCCTCAGTTATTCTGCTATTGATTCCTTCTAGTGTATTTTTCGTTTCAGTTATTGTATTGTTCATCTCTGTTTTTTCTTTAATTCTTCTAGATCTTTGTTAAACATTTCTTGCATCGTCTCGATCTTTGCCTCCATTCTTTTTCCGAGGTCCTAGATCATCTTTACTATCATTATTCTGAATTCTTTTTCTGGAAGGTTGCTATGTCCACTTCATTTAGTTGTTTTTCTGGGGTTTTATCTTGTTCCTTCATCTGGTACATAGCCCTCTGCCCTTTCATCTTGTCTATCCTTCTGTGAATGTGGTTTTTGTTCCACAGGCTGCAGGATTGTAGTTCTTCTTGCTTCTGCTGTCTGCCCTCTGCTGGATGAGGCTATCTAAGAGGCTTGTGCAAGTTTCCTGATGGGAGGGACTGGTGGTGGGTACAGCTGGCTGTTTCTCTGGTGGGCAGAGCTCAGTAAAACCTTAGTCTGCTTGTCTGCTGATGGGTGGGGCTGCGTGCCCTCCCTGTTGGTTGTTTGGCCTGAGGCAATTCAACACTGGAGCCTACCCGGGGCTCTTTGATGGGACTACTGGCACACTCTCGGAGGGCTCACGTCAAGGAGTACTTCCCAGAACTTCTGCTGCCAGTGTCCTTGTCCCTTGGTGAGCCACAGCTGCCCCCCGCCTCTGCAGGAGACCCTCCAACACTAGCAGGCAGGTCTGGTTCAGTCTCCTGTGGGGTCACTGCTCCTTCCTCTGGGTCCCGATGTGCACACTACTTTGTATGTGCCCTCCAAGAGTGGAGTCTCTGTTTCCCCCAGTCCTGCCAAAGTCCTGCAATCAAATCCCGCTAGCCTTCAAAGTCTGATTCTCTAGGAATTCCTTCTCCCATTGCCAGACCCCCATGTTGGGAAGCCTGACGTGTGACTCAGAACCTTCACTCCAGTGGGTGTACTTCTGTGGTATAAGTGTTCTCCAGTTTGTGAATCACCCACCCAGCGGTTATGGGATTTGATTTTATTGTGATAGCGCCTCTCCTACCGTCTCACTGCGGCTTCTGCTTTGTCTTTCTCGATGTGGGATATCTTTTTTGGTGAGATCCAGTGTCTTCCTGTCAATGATCGTTCAGCAGTTAGTTGTGAATCTGGTGTACTCGAAAGAGGGAGTGAGAGTATTGTAACTTGAGATTTATAACACTAAATCTTGAGCACTTTTGCCCTGGGCAAATTTTCTCCTCCCTTCCTCTAAGAGGTGGTGATGTCTTTGTGTAGAAGCTTGATTCAATAATCAGGGATATCCATAAACACAGATGCTGTAAGAAACAGATTTGATTCATTTTTATAAAAATTAGCCCTTCATTAAAATAGCTGTGAAATTTTTTTAATGCATAGTATTTATGAAGCCAAAGTACCACACCAAAACATGGGTAGAATATAGCTCCCGTTACACAAAGTATTAACTTTTATTGGTTGCAGCTGACTCTGACCTTCTTCTGGTCCCCAGATTAGAGGTTCCTCTCTCACATGCTCCGGTGCCTGTCATAGACATCCCCCTCACGAGGAAGATGTGGGGCTCCAGAGCTCAGGCCAACCCTGCAGCAAAGATCTTCATAACCACTTATGTAAGCCATGATCAACCAGCGATTACCCTTTTCCAGAATATACAACTGAAAATTTCCCAGCACTTTCAGTTTTCTTCTCTTTAAGGTGAAAGCCCAAAATGTGAACCAATGCCCCTAACCTAAAACATAATGGGAAGACTGCTTCCCCTGTATGGGGTCGGCATTTCTGTGCTCCAGTTCAACTACTCAATCATAGATATCCATTCATTCAATAATGTCTGTGCATTCAGCTCCTGCCATGTGGGGCACTTGTTTCTGGTGCTGAAAATATAACAGAGAACAAAGCCAAGTCTCTACCCATGAGGAGCTTACCTTCTACTAAAGGGACTAAAAAGCAAATGTATACGTTGTCAGATGATGATGCATACTATGAGGAAAAAATTAAGCAGGGTAAGAAGGCTAGGTAGTAGGAAGGGGGGTTGGGCTGTTTTAAAAGGGTGATCAGTAAAGGCTTCATTGATAATGAATATTGGAGCAGAGACCTGAAGGAGCAGAGAACCTCATGCACAGAGGCAGGAGCACGCCTAATGATTGAGAGGAAGAGCAGGGAGACCAGCATGGCCAAAGTGGAGTGAGCAAGAACAAACATGGCAGCAGGAGAGGTCCAACAGGAAGTGGGGCTCTTGCCAGTCCTAAATATTTATGGAAATATTTAAAGGAAGACAGTACAAGTTTTGCTGACTTTTAAGTTGAATTTGAATTGTGAGTACGACAATTAAATTTTGGTGACCAAGCTATGAAGAAGAAAAGACCTCAAATTGTTGGATAATGTCTGAGAGTAAAGAGGTGAAGAGCTACACGGTACATTTAGAGAAAAACCAGTTAAGTAATAAATAGCTTGGTTAACAGCTGTTTATTAAGCACCTATTATGTGTCAGGTTCTGCACCAACTGCCAAAAACAAACAAAAAATCCAATATACACCATGCTGCTTTCTTATAGGGTTTAGAACTTCCTACTTGGAAAGTGTAAAATTCATCAGGACTGATACGTTTCAGTCTGAAGGAGATAACATATAATGGGCTGTGTGGTATAATGAGAACAAATGAGATTTTTCAACAACTATGGTTTTAAACCCAGCTCTGAGATAAGTATATAAAGTACGTGGTGAGTGACAGACATATAACAGATCCTCAACCCATAATAGTAATTTTATTATTATTATTTTAAGCAAGAGTGAAACATTTCCCATTCCAAATTCTTTTTTAGCTACCAGGTAAATCAAACTTGAAATGTACACGCAAAGACTTTTATTAAACAATTCTTTCCAATTTTCACAATTTGCAAATTACCTCAGAAGAAAATAGTGTGTGTTTCAGATATCTATTGCTGCAAAGGAAAGAGCCCTAAAACTTAGTGTCTTTAATCAATAATTTATTAACATCTCTCAGCTTCTGCATGCTGTCTGGACTCAAGTGAGGCAGTTCTCAACTGGAATCTCTCATGCAGTTGCAGTCAGAGGCAGCTGGGACTGGAGTCATCTGAAGGGTTGACTGGGGTCAGCACCCAAGATGCTCACTCACAAGCCTGGCAACTGCTGCTGGTTATCAGGTTGGAGCTCTCAGCTAGAACTGTCAACTACAGCTCCTATCTGTGGCTTCGGCATGTGGGTTCTGAAAAGGAGTGCTCCAAGAGTGAGTGTTCCAAGAAGTCCAAGTCCAGTCCTGCTTATGAGTGAGCTTCAGAAGTCCCAGTCACTTCTGCTACATTCTATTGGTCCAGAAAGTCACTAAGACCAGCCCACATTCAAGGAGAGGGGAATTCATCTCACAATGTATGAAGCAGGAAGCAGATACACAGAGGGAAAGAAGTGATGGCAGACATCTTGGAGGCCACATCCCACAGCACATGGAAACTGCAGTAGGAGCTGGTGTCTTTATCATGGAACATTCTTGGATATCACATTTACATAGCGCTTTTGTTTTAATGCCAGAGACTTTAGAATTTGTATGTAATTTTTTTTTTTTTTTTATCCAGAGTGTCTTATGGAGAGTAAGCATTCAATAAATGTTATAACTGATTAACCAGGCCTCCAACCCCAACTTCCTTCCAGCTGTTGTGAGTCTACAAGGAAATGTCAAATGTGTAGGATCCTTAAATTCTCACACTCAGTTAGATCTTTTGTCCAGCCATGCTGTACCTCTTAACACAGAGGCAGCAGAAAAGAATAAAAATAATCATGTCCATTTGTCAATAGATTTACTCTGCAGAAAGTACATTCATATTCACCAATTCACTTGATTTTCACAACTACCCACATGAGGTAAACAGAAAACACAATATTACCAACATGTTGAGCAGAGGAGTTAAAATCTCAAGAGAAGTGAATGGCTCACCCAATACAGAGTTAATAAGTGGAGGAGCTACAACTTGAAAACTTCAGAAACTAAATTCAATATTCTTGCTACTAAATCACACTATTTCCCCAACAAATATCTTGGAAGAGTGCTTGATTACCTTCCATGGCATCAATAATAGTAATAACAAGCATTTATTGAATGCTTCTGTGCCAAGCCACAAAGCACTTTGTGTGTATAACTCATCTAATCCTCACAACCACCCCCATGAGATTGGGAGTAACTTTATCCCTGTTTTGAATTAAAGAAGCTAAATTCATGCCTCTAGAAAGTGGCAAAGCCAGCATTCTGGGTCAGTGCCTGTACTCTTAATGACCACATCGTGCCAAATATTGTTGCAATACCTCAAAACATGTCTAAAATCTTCTAAATTCACCATGAAGCTGATATCCAAGAATTATTTGAACACTTCTTGAATCTGTATATTTTCAACTTGTACCTATGACTTGTGATAAGACCTACTAAAAGCTCAACGCAGCTTATGAAAACTAGAAATTGGTTTGATTCTCTTGTGGATAGAAAATGTGTTTTGTTTCATGGCCATATGTGCTCTTGACCTTGAGTAGCTATCTCATAAACGTGGACCGTTCTTCACAAGGGGAAATTTAAAAGAAAGAATGGAGAGGTCAACACAGCTCTACCTCTGCCAGTACTTGGCATCTCTGAGGAACATTTTATTCATATAAAAATATGAACTTAGGGCTTCCCTGGTGGCTCAGTGGTTGAGAGCCCGCCTGCCGATGCAGGGAACACGGGTTCGTGCCCCAGTCCAAGAAGATCCCACATGCCGCGGAGCGTCTGGGCCTGTGAGCCGTGGTCGTTGAGCCTGCGCATCCGGAGCCTGTGCTCCGCAACGGGAGAGGCCGCAACAGTGAGAGGCCCGCATACCGCAAAAAACAAAACAAAACAAAACATATATATATATATATATATACACATATACATATATGTGAACTTGGATAAGATGCTCTCGGAGGCCTTTTCCAACTTTAGGGTCTGTGATTATGCCCCATAGTACCACAAGGCATACAATGGCCAATTGTGAGTGCACCTTTGTGTAACTGAATGCAGAATTTCCTTTCTAAGTAGTTGGTAGCCTCTCATATATTGGCAGAAAGAACAATGCTTAAAGTCCTGGAGAATATTAACGTTTTGCTAGCACCATTTTATATTAGGCCTCTAATAGATTATAAATATGTTTGTGGACAAGGAAAAATAACTGAAAAATTAGCTCTTGGGGAAATTTTTTCTTCCATGGTTTAAGAGGATGTGTGATATAAAGAGAGTATTGAGCTGATAGTCAGAAACTGTCAAGGCTCTGTTCACAAAGCCTGTGGCCTTGGACCGGTCACTCTCAAGCTTGCTTCTTCATCTGTAAAATAAGAAGCCTAGCATGAGGTGATCTTACAGACCCATTCAATTTTAAATTCTACATTTAAACTTGTGCTGATAGTTCGAATTTGAAGATAAGAATACAAATGAGAAAACACACTATTTTCTTTGTAATTTATATGCTATTTTGTGCTGCAGACTTGTGAATACATTTGACATAAGGTGAAATGAATAGATATTAGTTACTACATAAAGTCTTTCCTATTTCCTAGAAATGGAGAAGGTGGGGAAGAGGACAAATCAAAACATTTTCTAACCTGTCACTTTAAAAGATCCTGACTTTCTGTTTAAAAAAAAAAAGGAAAAAGATATAGTAATGTATGCTCTAAAAATGAGCTGACTACCCCAATTTTTGGTTTTATTCAAAGGCAAACTTGTTTGGTAGATAAGATATTCTTAGGTTTAACAATGTTGCAAATTTTTTAAAATAAATTTATTTATTTATTTATTTATTTTATTTATTTTTGTCTGTGTGGGTCTTCGTTGCTGCGCGCGGGCTTTCTCTAGTTACGGCAAGCAGGGGCTACTCTTCATTGCAGTGCACAGGCTTCTCATTGCGGTGGCTTCTCTTGCTGTGGAGCACGGGCTCTAGGCTCACGGGCTTCAGTAGTTGTGGCGCATGGGCTCAGTAGTTGTGGCCTGTGGGCTCTAGAGCTCAGGCTCAGTAGTTGTGGTGCACGGGCTTAGTTGCTCCGCGGCATGTGGGATCTTCCCAGAACAGGGCTCGGACACGTGTCCCCTGCATTGGCAGGTGGATTCTTAACCACAGCACCACCAGGGAAGTCCCACAATGTTGTAATTTTAAGTGACTTATTTAAAATATTGCTCCTTGGATGAAGTTTTGCAATCTGTCCATGCAGAGATAGAGTCATTTCCTAAATGAGTTCATTTTCATTATTATTATCCATGACAGGTACACAAAATGATGTGCAGTGAAATGGTGTGGACCAGCAGATGCCTCCAATGACATCAAGGCTGGTTTTCCTCTGAGGTCCCCTTGTATCCTGCTGACATATTTCAATCTTTCTTTCATTCTCCCTTAAGGTCACAAAGTCAATTTGTTGCCAAGAACCTTGACAATCTTCTTCTACTTCTTAAATTTTGTGCTTACATTGACACCATTTTCCTGGCCAGGAATCCTCATGTTCTATAGCTCCCCTTTAATTTTTGTTTCTTATTCACAACTCCTGAACCAAATTCCTTGGGTCTTACCTGGAAACCACACAGTCCTAAGTGGTATCTAACATCTCCCTATGATAATTACACAATAAAGGTGAAATAACATGAGTGTTATTAAAACAACTATGTAATATACATGGTTCTTAATCTTATATCTATATGTTAGTTATTGTCACACCTAAACAATCATAAAAATTCCAAGTTTGAAAAGTAGTGAGTTAACTAACTCACTAGCTCAAATTTTAGAAGTTAGTAATAAGGACTATATACAGTTTAATCACTACCCCTCTAAAAGTCTAAAATAAAAATTAGTGGGGCTTCCCTGGTGGCGCAGTAGTTGAGAGTCCGCCTGCCGATGCAGGGGACACGGGTTCGTGCCCCGGGCTGGGAAGATCCCACATGCCGCGGAGCGGCTGGGCCCGTGAGCCATGGCCGCTGAGCCTGCGCGTCCGGAGCCTGTGCTCCGCAGCGGGAGAGGCCGCAACAGTGAGAGGCCCGTGTACCGCAAAAAAAAAAAAAAATCAGTGGCTCAAATTTACAACTAAATGGAAGAAGATGAAAGATGTTATTTGGCCTTGTGAAAAAAATAAATCCTGAATATAGGATGCCATATTTTGTATTAGTTACATATGATTTAAATCTTAAATTTCATTTCTGATTTATAATCTACTTTACTTATATTTTGTCTCTCCAAAGTATAAACTCCTTGAAGGTAAAAATATAATTTTTAGCATCCTGTCAAATTTAAAGCATCTAGAACAACTGTTTCCTAATGGAAACTTAGCAAATATTTATTAATTGGAGAATGAGAACTGTGCCTTAAATAAGCTAAAAATGAAGGGAAGACTCCCTTCATGGCTGGTTTTAATATCAAAGTTTGTCACTGTTCCTACTCTATGCCCTATTACAGTTTTTCAACTAGTACATGTATAAGTCAAAATACCAGTTTGTCAAAGCACCCTACATTAACAATTCTTAGAAGGGACTCTTGCTGTGGGGAAAAATATTAATATTTTTGAGATCCTTAAGAATCTGTCAATAAAAAGAAATATTGTTTATTTTCTCTTTGTGTTTTAAAAATATTGGAAAATTTCTTTAACTGTTGTCCCCACTCAGAACTTTGGAGCTCATCTTCCTCCACAGTTACAGTGCTGTGTATTCCCCAATAATTGGACAGGGAAGAGGGTGTGTGGAGTCAACAGTGAAACTGGGGTTTAAGCCGATACAAAAGCCAAAGCAAACAGTGAAGATGAATGTAGAAAGCAAAAACCAGGAAGTAAATCCTGGAATGAGAGTTTCTGGTAAAAGAACAGGTGAATCACAGAAGCTGGAAAGGCAAAAGAAGTCAAACCAAGAATGGCCCATCACGACAGCAACGAATAAAAACAACCAGGTCAAAACCAAGGAATATCAAAAGCCATAAAGGGTAAAAATTCAGGGGCACTCCTGGGGCCCTCACAGAATTCTGATGGGTGTTGCACTGTGGCCTCAGTTGCCTTTTATTCCCTCGGGAGATCGTTTCTAGCCATGGAGTCCTTCATAGATATCAAAAGGGTTTGGTTTTCTGGCGCGGGGTGGGGGGGTTATGACAGAAAATGGCAATGGAGAATCACTGCATTTTCCTCTGTTAACTATTTTGTCTGTTTTATTTCTTTTGGGGAGATCAGACCTTCCGCATGCAAAGTAGTATTGATAACAAATTATGTGGCACGTTAGGTATTGAGTGAATGTCAAGCAGATAGGCACGATGATGCTTTATAATTGGCAAATCTCTCACAAAAATTCCAGCTCCCTCTCATGGTATCTATTCACCAAGGAGTCTGTAGTGTCTTTGTGTAAGCAGCTTCTGATTTTGAGATTTAAAAACAAAATAAAGCTTACTTTCAAGGGCTCTTGTCCTTTCAAGGATGGCTTTGGCTCAAAAATCAATCTCGAAAGTCTAGAGTGTACATGAAGGCCTTTTCCCTTCCCCATAAATACATTTATGTAAATGCCCTACCTATCTTCCATGATAATACAAGAACTTCCACCAAGTGTCGACAACTAATTTATCAGGAAATTTTTCCATCATTAAGAAAATGGCTCTCTACAGCCATCTTTAACCACCAGCAACCAGGGAAATTTGATTTACGAATCAAAGCTAAAGAAGTTGTGAAATATAAATCAATGGTTTGACCTTTGCTAGTCCAGAAACCCAGAGAAATGTTTGTTGACTAAACTAGGAAACGCTCACTTTTTATTCATTGATACCAAAAAAGAATGCACCACTAATACAACTGCTCTTCGTTTAAGCTCCTGAGATTTGTAAGTTGGCAGGATAGTTAACCAGCATGTTTGAACATCATTATTTGAAAAAGAAAGGAAAGCTGTTCTGAAACCATTCTTAGTAGTATCCCAT
Organism: Orcinus orca; assembly: GCF_937001465.1. Classification (NCBI taxonomy): domain Eukaryota; kingdom Metazoa; phylum Chordata; class Mammalia; order Artiodactyla; family Delphinidae; genus Orcinus; species Orcinus orca. Next base: position 46,340,597 of record NC_064569.1, on the reverse strand, counting down.
GTTTTAAAAAGAATTTAACTCAGTGTTTTCCATATATCTCTTAGGCAGTCTTTTGTATTAACCTTTCCAATTTAAACTTAACTTATTTTGGGAGGCTCTTCAGGGATGTACACCATATATAAGAAAACGTATATAAAAGTTTATACATATTTGTGACGGGTAATTTCGTTTACAAGAATTTTACTCTTGTAGAAACATCAGTTCAAGCATTTGTTGCTATTTCAGATTTGAAAATTTTGCATAATCAATCTGAAATTGTAAAAAGTGAGAGGAAGTTTAGTATCCTCTTCATTTCCCCAAAGTCATGTATGGATAGACCTAGTCTAGTGGAAATATACTTAGAATTCTAGCTTAAGTTAGCAACATAAGAAGAAGACACAGATCCTGATACAGCCCACATGATGGTGGAAGTGAAACAGTTAAAAGAATGGGCACTGAATCTCTGGGATTTGGGTGAGATGGAGAGATTTAATGACTTTACAATGGCAGTATCCTGACATCTGTATCTCTGCCAGTGGGTGATTCATTTTTACCTCAGATCCCAAATAGAAAGTTACTCTTCCCACCAAAGAAGGCAGGATAAAACTCCTCAAGGACCAGAGCCCAGAGACAGTCTACATACAAAACACAATAGGTCAGAATTCTGACCCCCAGGTATGAGAAAGTAGAGTGCATCATCAAGCAAATGTTCAGCAAGCCAATGCCTGGGTGATAAAATCCCAATGAAAATAATACTGCATCCACTATAAGACGGAAATGAAACTTCCCTAGCAATACCAGGAAAAGATACAGTTCTGAGCAGAGAAAAGAGCCTAGGTGAAGACTCCCAAGTCAGCAGAGATAGGATTCAAATTGATCACTCTGATGAATTAGGATGTCAATTTTCCTCCACAGAGACTAAATACTGTGATATTTTCATCTGTGCATCCTTCATGATACTTACAAATATCTATAGGAGGTATTCAATAATGGACATAATTTTTTCAGTTGGATGCTGTGATCAATTATCTTTTTCCAAGCAATTTTTTTAACATCTTTATTGGAGTATAATTGCTGTACAATGGTGTGTTAGTTTCTGCTTTATAACAAAGTGAATCAGCTATACATATACATATATCCCCATATCTCTTCCCTCTTGTGTCTCCCTCCCTCCCACCCTCCCTATCCCACCCCTCTAGGTGGTCACAAAGCACCGAGCTGATGTCCCTGTGCTTTGCGGCTGCTTCCCACTAGCTATCGATTTCACATTTGGTAGTGTACACATGTCCATGCCTTCTCTCACTTCATCCCAGTTTACCCTTCCCCCCTCCCCGTGTCCTCAAGTCCATTCTCTAGTAGGTCTTTATTCCCATCCTGCCCCTAGGTTCTTTATAACCTTTTTTTTGTTTTTTAGATTCCATATATATGTGTTAGCATACGGTATTTGTTTTTCTCTTTCTGACTTACTTCACTCTGTATGACAGACTCTAGGTCCATCCACCTCACTACAAATAACTCATTTTAGCTTCTTTTTATGGCTGAGTAATATTCCATTGTATATAGGTGCCACATCTTCTTTATCCATTCATCCGTCGATGGACACTTAGGTTCCAAGCAATTCTTTTAGTTATTAAGTTTCAATATAGTCTAGGATTTTCTTGTCAGCTTGGTCTCCAGAGAAAAAAACGGATTTCAGGTGTGGAGGTATCGATGCCCTGGCTAATCTGGATCAACTTTAGTAGAATGAGCCTGTGGATATTTCCACTCTCAATTTTATTATCGGTTCATTTAACTAATAACTGCTGCTCTTCTTACAAATGCTAATATACCATATACTATTTATTGATAAAGGAAAAATGATAAATTTTAATTATGTCCATTTGTTTGTCTCCAGGAATCATTAGTAATAACTTTACTGTATATTGACATGCTAGTAAGACTTAACAAGAAAAAATAAGTGGGCTTCACTGTTGTAAACCTGGCCAGTTTCTTGCTTCATTTATCTTTTTCAGTTCATAGACTGTGGCACCACCGTAACAGCATGTAAGAAGTTGGCCATGTGTGCGTGTGTGTGTACACACATAAGCACACTCTTTTCTATATAACTGAAAATATCATTCGACACTGCCAAGTGAAAATTACACAAAAAGAACATTTTTATTTAGAACTATGAAGCAGATACATTAGTTGTAATATTTGACATGATGTGGAGTCAGATCAATGAGTTGGAGGCTTGCTGGGTCCCTGAGAGTTGTATGAAATATGATAGTTCATAAGTAACGCATGAATAGAAAAATCTGGTATTTGAAAGCAAATAATCTCAGGACCCAGAAAGCCCACTCTGAAAATTCAATCTCTGTACGTGGAGAATTCAGTCTGTCACTTGCAGCTGGCAAAGAAAGAGTCAGAGCATTCCGCTAATAATCTTTTTCACTTTGGGTTTCCCAAAGAGGCTATTAATTGAGGTAAACATAAGTTGTGATATCAAAACCTCTTCTAAGGAAGCGTTCCCTTTTCTTGGATGAATGCCAGTGTGTCTGTTGAAGGAATGATTAATTATGTGGACTTTTTCATTACTGTAGTCTAACACTGCTACTCCCTGCTTTGGCTTTGAACTTTTCATGAAGGAACTGACACAAAGTTATTAGAAGTTTTTCTCAGAAGTTAAAACTTTCTCATATAAATGAAGAAATAGGCAAGTGCCTAAATTCAATACTAATCAAAAATGCTAAGACTTTGGAAGCCGATTTTTATGCGACTTTCATGAATCCATCAATCAGGAGTACATGAAGCAATGGCCAGATTTTGAGTTTCAAAGATCCGTAAGATATTTATTTTTAGAGCAATGAGACCATCTGTAACCTTTGAAACTGTTATAAACCAGATAGGAGGCTCTAGAATTTCTATAAAGGAAGGTCTCAGGCACCAGTCTGTTGGTACAGAATGCCAGAAATCCTTTTGATGACACATGGCATAGCAAGCATGTTCTTTATCCTTGGATTTGCATATTGATTCAGTATGGGTTGGAGAGGCACAGACTGAGACTATGAGGAAGTCAGAATTCCTCTCCCTTTGGCATCCCCATTAAGCATCCTGGTTCATTTTCTATAATGCAAGGTACAAACTTGACCAGGGCATCACACTTTATATGTGAGCCGCAGAGACGGCAGGCCTTCCCATTAAGGCACGAGCCACGTCTACCACATCAGATGAGGGGCAGTGAGGAGTAAAGAGCAAGGCTGCTAGTGCTGGGCCATCTGGTTTGAATCATGACTCCTGCATTTATGGGCTGCGTGACATTGGGCCGGTTAATTGACCTTATTGTCACTCAATTTTCTCATGTGTAATATGACGGAGATTTACAGTATTTTCCTTACTGGATTTTTGTGAAGATCGAGTTAATGCCTGATAAATGATAAGCCCACATAAACGTTAGCTAGTATTTTCAAACATGATGGGAGGGCGTCTAAGGCTGAGGTTTCAAGTTCCCAACAGAACAAAACCCAGGGGGTCCAGGATGGTGTAATGTGAGAAGCATTTTGTCTTGATGTAATGGTTCTTCATGTTAATCATTCCAAAGAAAGAAAATAAATACCCACTAAGGAATCCCTCAAAAAACGGAGGCTAAAATCCAATGCCCATGATACACGGTGAGCAGACAAGATAAAATAAATCTTGTCTAATCTTATAAACCTAATATACAACGGAAATTATTCACATAAGGTTCAATATTTAACAGCAACGGAATCGATGGTTTCTGATTTATTTTTGTGACATGTACACTCACAAATAGGTAAGTGATCTATGCATTTGAAATGGCCAGTGAATATAACAGCATTTGATAAGAACTGGGTAGATCCATTGAGAGACACATACTGAGCAAAGAGACATGGAGGGCCTAAGAAAATATTATATCTGTGACTACGGCAGTGAGAAGAGACAGAGGCAAGATAGATGGAAGTAAAGCCAGAAACTAAAGCTATCACCAGATGCCTCAGGCCATTTGGATGAGGTTCCTTTGGGAGAGGGTAACAAGATTCATAGATAGTAGAAGCAAAGCAGAGGAAAGCAGAGGACAGAGGCCAAGCAATCTGGACTAGCTTGGGGAGGAGCCACATCAGGAAACTCTGAGTTTCTAAAATACATATTCAGATTTTGGTGGTTCCCAGAGGAGTGTTAGCTCCCACGTGAGAAACACAGCAGGAAAAGATATGCCCCAGGCACTTTGTTATAAAGCAGAAACTAACACCCCATTGGAAAGCAATTATACTCCAATAAAGATGTTAAAAAAAAAAAAACAAAGATATGCCCCAAGGTATTTATGCGAGTCTTCCAGCAGGGGAAATTGCTATTCCTTCACACAGTGGCACAGTGACTTCCCAAACCATGGGTAAAACAACCCTCGTGGGTTAACATCTAGAAATAACTTTTAATCTCACTTGTAGCACCTGGAAACAATTCTCAAAATGTGTATACTCTCAAACATCATGCTTTTGTTTCTCCTAAATTATACTTTCGGCTGTTTCTCTTTTAGCAAACATGTGAGCCTAAGTTTCCCCTGGTTTTGATTTTAGTCTTAGATTATTTCATGTGTTCCTCAAAACTGGTAAGGAAAATGGGTACTTGTTGCTTTTAGAGTTCCAGCAATTTCCCACAGCTAAACCTTCTCAAGTATGATTGAATCACAATATACCAGATGAACTGTGACTCAGTCCTCACGATTCCCAAATGCTCTCTGTGTAGTAAAATCTATTTTTTACCAATTGAGCAGTATTATCATTATTATTTATTGAGACCTGTCTACACAGAGCTATAAAACTGAATGAAGACGTCAAAGTTCTGCCTCGTGGTTTCATAATCTGCTCATAAAAGGTAAACGACTTAGCTAAGTAAAAACCTTAATGTACCTACTTAGGGTCGTTCATGATCTTCTCTTGGGTCTTGCAGATAAGCAAAATTAGACAGTATCTAGCTGTTTCAGGGAATACTTGTTATTTATAGCACTCTAATCCAAATATGTCAGTTCTTAGTTCTCTTAGCCCCACGGAAAATCAAAAACAGAAGTTACCCAGTAAGTCATTTTCTTTATAAGAAAAATGGGAATGCATAAGTCAACAATCACAGGGCACAAGGCTGCCTAGTCACATTCGTGAAAATGCATGGGAAGCAGGGTCCAGCTTGGAAATCCACCCTATTCGCACGAACACAGGTGCACACTCAACTTGACCTCCACTTCTAACGATAATAGATGCAGATATTGGCTGTGGTGGGAACAGGCAGATATTCCTCAGAGTCACTCTGGGACAAAGGTGCTTTGGGCAAGGATGACATCAGAAACAAAAATTCAGGCCCAGCACAGAACACACGGAACCAGTTTCCAGCAACACAGAAATTGACTTGGCAGGAAATACTTGGAGGAAACAGAAACCACAAGAGAAAAGACAGAGGCCCAAGAAGAAGGCAAATACAAATCAGCAGAAGTATGAAGTTTTTCCACTAAGTGCTTTCACATACATGAATCTCATCTTATCCTTATAATGTATTATAAGTGGTTAGCAGTCAGGTTTTTGAGGTACCACCCCCAACGGTATTTAAGCATAAAAGTTTTAATTTTCCAACCTCCACTTTCAACCGTGTTTATTGTCCCAACTTATCAGTCAGTATTATCTTGGGAAGACCCCACTTTTTTAAGATTTTATCTTTTAGAGCAGCTTTAAGGTTTACAGGAAATTGCACAGAAAGAACAGAGAGTTCCCCTATCCCCCTATCCCCCAACACAGTTTCTTCCACTGTTAAAATCTTGCGTTAATATGGTACATTTATTACAATTAGGCCCGCTGTGTATTCATTTATTTATATGGCCTTCTCTCATCCTTGTCTTTACTTTTTATTTGTCCCCCTCTAGGGGGAGTCTTTCCCCCTAGAGGTTAATGGCTGTTCACAAGACCCCCAAAGGACTTCATTTAAGAGGGTGGGCTCTAGAACTAGGCTGCCTAGGTTTGTATTCCAGTTCTGCCTCTTTCTACCATATGACCTTGGTCAAGTTTTCTAAACTCTCTTTGCCTTGAGTACCTATCTTATAGAATTGTTGTAACAAAGGAGTACATGTAAAAGACTCAGAACAGTGCCTGGCACACAGTAAACACAATAAGCACTGGAATTATTATTAGTCCTATTATACTATGCCTATTACTCTCACACTCCTATTTCTCAAGCTCTCTCCCTGCCAACCTGACCTCAATCTCAAGCATCACGCTCCTAATGACAGAGGAAGAAAAAAGCTCACAAATGGCAAAGGCCCAGAATCCGGCTCAGGAGGGACCCGAGACTTTTAGTCAAGCTTGGACTTAAGAGATCTGGGAGGGTGTTGGGAGGCAGTCCAGGAGGAGCCATGAGCACCAGGCCATGCAGGGCAACCCTCCTGGGCTCACATACACATGGTAGGGCAGAGCTGTCATTAGCCCTGTCCCACCCCACACCCGACCCCATACCATTGCCCTGTCCTCAAAATTTGCAGGCAATGTGGGATTCTCTGAAAACAAAAGCATCAGGGGTAAGTGGGGTCTTCTGGAGGCCTGGTCTGACTGAGGCTCTCTACAGTGTCCAAAATCCAAGACTTGAAGGCAAGAAGGGGGCACTGCTAAGGCACCAACAGAAGGAGCATTGGCAAGACGGGAGCCCCCTCTTCACACTCCATCTAAGGAAATCAGAACTGTCCTGCTCAAACCACATGGTGCCTGGGATCGATCGGCCTCACAATCATCTACTGTGTAAGCGTGGGCAGTGAGGGATGGCAAAGTAGTAGATCAAGGTAAACAGGAAACAAGATTGGCCATTTGTTAATCAATTTTGAAGTTGGGTAATAGGTACACTGAGATTTGTTTCACTCTTTTCTCCACTTTTTTGCATGCTTAAAAATGTGCATAATAAAAAAGCAAAAAACAAAATAAAGCCAAAGCTTTTTTTCTAATAGATCATTAAGAATCGAAGGGAGATTTCTTACATTTTATCTGAACTCCTGATGGCCAGCACAGTCCCCCAGAGAGTGGTAACCACTCTACAGACATTGATTGAATGAATGTTGGAATGTTAAAGAGCAGATACAGAATCAATAAACAGAGAAACCGAGGGACAGAAATGAAGACAAGTGTGCGCAGATGCACTTGCGCGCACGCGCACGCACACGCGCACACACACACACACACCAGGACAAGGGATAAAGAGTGATGAAAAACACAGGTCCTGACCTCATGCTGCTGCTACAGGTCTTTGCCTCTTGTTCCCATCAACCATTTGCCTTTGGGAGAAGGAGGCTTGGATCAGAGCAGGATCTGTGGGGAGAAGGAAGCAGTTATACGAACATGCTCCAGGAGTGAAATCACCTAGTTAGGCTTCTGTTTACAAGGTTAAAAAAAGAAGATCAGCATTCAGATCTGGCCCAGCTCCCAGTACTATATTCTGTTCATTGATCAAGCCCGTCCATCCACCCACTCCAGCAGCACTTCAGGCCTTATTTGGAGAGGAGATGCATAACTCAGGGACAGGACAACAGGCTGGCCAACGAGTCTCCAGTATGGACTCGGATTCCAATATTGTGAGAGAAAGTGTGTTTAACTAAGGGATTGTCTGAAAGAGCTGCTACGAGAGTTTACTCATTTAACATTGCTGAAGGTCTTTAAACACAAGGAGAATTTAAGTACAGAGCCTGGTCTTTACCTACCTAAGTGAATTACAGGTTTATGATTTGCTTGTTTGTTTTGGTGTGCTTTGGGAACAGGGTTGCTCTTGATGCCTAATTTATATCTCTGCTCTTTTATACTGGAGAAGACAATAATAAAACACCTTTTTCCATAAAAGTTCGTGTAAAATCAAAGGAACAGCTCCACAGCAAGAGGATTCGTTTCCAGGTGAAAATATACATGAGAGGCCTCAGATGTGAGCAATATTGAAAACAAAAAATAGGATAAGGATTACCCAGAGGAAGATGGGAGGCTACCTTTATCTTGCAAATAAATATCAAGTATCTCTGATTGGGGGCATTGTAGAAGGATAGTGAAAATTGTATTTAAAACATATACTACAGGGCTTCCCTGGTGGCACAGTGGTTGAGAATCTGCCTGCCAATGCAGGGGACACGGGTTCGAGCCCTGGTCTGGGAAGATCCCACATGCCGCGGAGCAACTAGGGCCGTGAGCCACAACTACTGAGCCTGCGCGTCTGGAGCTTGTGCTCCACAACAAGAGAGGCCACGACAGTGAGAGGCCCGCGCACCGCGATGAAGAGTGGCCCCCGCTCGCCGCAACTAGAGAAAGTCGACGCACAGAAACGAAGACCCAACACAGCCAAAAATTAATTAATTAATTAATTTTAAAAAACATATACTACAAATAAGAGTACCAAACAATTGAATTGGGAGATTGGGATTGACATTTATACACTAATATGTATAAAATAGATAACTAATAAGAACCTGTTGTATAAAAAATAATTAAATTAAATTTAAAAAAAGGAAGAGTACTGAACAATACTTTTGAAAAATATGTAGAAAAAGAGACAAAGAATGAGAGTGACAGCCGCTATTTTAAATATCTGGCTACGTGCCAGGCTCTGTCTGCTAAGTGCTTGCATGCATCTCATTTAATCCTCAGGAGAGCTCTATGAGGTGATGTGTTATTATGTCTCTGTTACCACTGAAACGTTTCTTTGGCATCTGTCCTAAGATAGCACATAGTAGGTGGCAGAGCTGGAATTCAAGCCCAGACCATAGGACTCCAAAGTCCATGTTTTTAACCACTATATAACCCTGGCTCTTGTGCTCTAGGGTACATTAATCAGGAGACTAGAGAGTGAAAAATCATCTTAAAAGGAAAGATCTAATAGCATCAAGAGAGGAGAAAGAGGGAATAGGATTCCCAGGAGGGGTTGGGGAGAGTTGGGACAAAACTTCTGGGCTGACTAAGAGAGCCAGGCTGCTGCCAGCACAGCAAGCTCAACCAGGACCCAAGGAAGAGTGTGCCTGGAAGGAAGGGCTAAAGCCAAAGACTGGGCCAGGGCTGTAGTGAGGAAGTGGGATGCGGCCAAGGAAAAGACCCTAAGGCTTATGGGAAATTGTGCCAGGTGTTAATGAAGTCCAGACAGTATGTTAAATGCTAAAAATCCACTCAGTCTTCCATATTCAATATACAACCGCATTTGTGATTTACCTTCAACTTCAGAGAGTTCAGTTCCACAGACTTTATTGATTGCCTCTATATGCAAAGCACTGTCCTAGGCATAAAAGAGTTCTGTAAATTTAACAACAAAAACAAAAAATGGCACTTCCAAACTGAATGGGAAAACAGAAACATGTATAAAATAACTTCAGCACAAGACAAAATGTGATGCGTGATATAACAGACATTCAAAGTATTGTGTAAGTTTGGAATAGTGGGGCATAAATCCCACTGGGAGAATCTGGGGTGGTGGTGACTTAGGCTGAGACCTAGAGCATACGTCGGGCTTCAGCAGCCATAAGCACGAGAAGGCATTCTATAGTAAAGGGAAGAGTATGAGCAATGGTTTAGCATCAGTTGACTGAAGGCCACATTTGGAAAATGGTGAGTAGATGACTGTGACTGAAGACAGGTATATAAAGGCATATTCTCAGAACTGAACATGAGAAAAAGAGAAAGATCAAATTGTGCAGGGCTTTAAATGTCAGGCTGAGGAGTCTGGGGAACTCAATCAACAGTGGGATTTCCATTAAGCTGAATCGAAGGTAGCAACAAAACTCAGATGACTCTGAAATGATAAATTCTTACAGACACAGCTACTGGGCAGAGGTCAGCCCTGAGCCTCTGATGCCACTACGGGGTCTGAGGATGAGTCTTCCTGAGCACCCACACTGCCCCTCAGATCTGATCAACTCCTCCTCCACCGCTCCTTTAAGGACCTGACAGTGGGTGGACCCATGGCTGAACGCACGCTCCACACTTCATAGGTGGAGTGTGACTCTGAATGCCCTACTGAAGGAGATGCAGACTGGATGCCTGACCACCCCTGTAGTACCCTTAGATTTGGGCTTACCCAGTCCTGGAGGTATCCAAGCCAGCCCAGTGCCACCCAGGCTTTGTCAATTAAGACCCTTCTTCCAGGAATGAAACCATTTTCTTCACATTCACTGCTCCCCTCCTATGAATTTCCTCTCCTAGACCACGAGTATCTCCCTTTTTCCTCCTTCCTTCTATGTATCTAATTAAGTCGTATCTGCTTTGCCTCCCAGAATGCTATGGTTTCTACTTCTTGGCGCACATGTCACTCAGTAACAGCAAGATTTTTCTGGTGTTTGCATCTTTGCCAGAAAGTTAGAAATACCCTTGAGAGTGGTAGCAAGAAGAAACTCCTGAAGTATACAGTAATGCGATAGAGTTTAGAACCCTGAGATATTCTTGTCAGGTTCCAAGAGTGAGAGAACCTGGGTGCCATAGAGAGGATACCACAGGAGGTAGAGTGTACGTGGCCTAGACGCTGGACAGGAAGCCAGTAAGATTCAGCCAGTTCTCAGAGCTCTGTGAGTTCCCTGTCCCTAAGGTCAGAACACGAGGGATAGAAAGCTGTATGCCAAGAGGACTGATCAGCTACAACCCCCAGGAGGCCACAGAAAGTAGTCAAAAGATCTGAGTCAGAACGTAGTTTGTTGGGGTCACTGAGAGGAAGTGTCAGCAGAGGCAACCTCAGAGATGCCTGGCAACCACTCATATGGATCACACAGACCTGGAGAGCAAACCTCAGAAGAACATCAAGCCAGAACCCACTCCTCCAGTGCCTCTCACGGCGCCTGTCATATAATAACCTCTCAATAAGTAACTGCCACATAAATTAATGGTGTCCTTGGGCTTCTATTGTGCAAACTCCTTCCCTAAGGATCACAGCAGGTTTGTGCCCCTGATTTTTCCTCTCCCCACCTCCGCTGCCATTTAAATACCCCAGAGAGAAAGAGAAAGGGAAAGGTTCATATGAAGAAAGGAGAATGGGGATCATCTCCCAGCTGGAATACTGGAGCATGGGGTAAAACTTGAGTTAAACTGTGGCCAAAGTCTCAGATTTAGAGGGTGGAGAATTAGATCATTACTTTAGGGGACCTCGAGCGTCAGTCTTTACATCAAAACCAGGCAAGTTTCTGATTGGCAATAACGGTAATACAGTTTTCTTAGCAGGTGGGTTACTCAGAAGTCTTTAGAACCTCCTCATTCTGGTCCTGGTTCTCCAAGTACCAGTGACCAATGGGCACCTGCAGCCTGAAAACTTACCATGTCATCATTCCACCTGTATTAGTCTCCTGAGGCTGATGTTACAAATTACCACAAACCTGGTGGCTTAAAACAATAGGAATTTACTCTCCTATAATTCTGGAGACCAGACGTCCAAAATCAAGCTTTCAGCAGGGCCATGCTTCCTCTGAAGGCCCTAGGGAAGAATCCTTCCTTTTCTCTTCCAGCCTCTGGTGGCTCCTGGCATTCCTTGACGTAACTCCCATCTTTACATGGCCTTCTTCTCTTGTGTGTCTTTGTGTCCTCTCCTCTAGTCATTGGATTTAGGGCCCACCCTCAGTCCAGGATAATTTCCTCTCAAGATCTTTAACTAGTTACATCCATAATAGTCATATTTTCAAATAAGGTCACTTTCTGAGGTTTTGAGTTGACATGAATCCTGGGGGAACATGATTGAAACGACTATATCACCTAACTGTACCTCTCATTGCAACTGTGGATAAAATTTGAATTTGTCCACCAACCAGTTTCTCTGGGGACCAATCTACATTTTTTCTGGCTAACTGAATGACTGGTATCTTGTCAGTTCAGGCTTATAACAGAATACCATAGACTGGGAAGCTGGAGGTCTGAGATCAGGGTGCCAGCATGGTTAGGTGCTGGTAAGGACTCTCTCATGGCCTGCAGACAGCTGGTAGCATTGTAGCCTCACGGTGGGGAGGGCAAGAGAGCTCCCTGGCATCTCTTTTGTAAAGACACTAATCCTATTCATGAGGGTTCCACCCTCATGACCTAACCACCTCCCCAAATCCCCACCTCCTGATACCATTGTACTGACAGTTAAGATTTCAACATATGAATTTATGGGTAATACGAACACTCAGTCCATAACAACTGGTCAAAAAGGAAAATAAAAAATCTAGTGAGTATAAACCACTGTGTGGGAACTTTCCCAGAGCCATCTTTTTCTCATCATCTATCTTTAATAAGACTTGATAAGAAAAATGAAGTCACTCAGGGGAGGCTGTATGAGGACATAAAGGCATTGAAATCCTTCAGCCCCTGGGCAGGCCCTAGCTTCTTTGCCAGGCAACCCTGAGCCAGATAGCTAGTGCTTGTTGGGAATAAGATTATTTCTTCAAAAGACCTTCTCCACTTAGGTGAGAAAGTTCTTTAGCACACTTCACAAGCAAACCTTATTCTCCACTTGGGTCTACAGAAAATTTCAGTCTACTCATAGTCAAGGAAAAGCCTAATGTCATTAGAAGAGATTCATGTTCAACTCTGCAGTTTGTTATTTGACATAAAACTATCAAAAACACTTTCTCCGTCCCTTTTATCATTGTCATAAAAATATTATTTTAACAAAGCTTTTTACCCCAGAGGTATAAAATGTAAGGCCAAAAAACTAAATTTGATTTTATAAAAATTAAAGATTTTTGTTCCACAAAAAATGTCATGGACCAAGTTAACAGAGATTTGACAAATTTGGAAAAGATATTTGCAATGTCTGAAATTGACAACAGATTCCTGCACTCAACAAGGAAAAGACAGGAACTCCAATACAGAATAGGCAAAAAGAACCTTCAGTTTATAGAAGATGAAACATAAAATGTCCACACACAAAGAGAAACATTTGTTAAAAACATATTAATTTAAAAATGTACGGAATTCCCTGGTGGTCCAGTGGTTAGGACTCCGCACTTTCACTGCCAAGGGTCCAGATTCAATCCCTGGTCAGGGAAATAAGATCCCACAAGGTGTGCGGCCAAAAAAAAAAAAAAAAAAAAACTGTTAAAAAATGTAACTTAAAGCTATAATGGGATATCACTTTAGAGCCACTGGACCAGCAAAAAGTAGAGAGCTAGATAATGCCAAGCCGGCAGAGACACCAGAACAGGATGTAGGAGCCCTCATCACCGCTGGTGGGAAGGAAGACTGCAAAGCCATTCCGGAGAAGAAGGGGCTGCAGTTAGTTAAGTTAAACATACAGTTTTGCACATATGCCTTACTAAGCCCACACATCCATAAGGGGATGAGTACCAGGATGCCTGTCACAGCACCACTCTGGAGTGGGGCATCAAAGGCAATCTGGTATCCAACGCCGAGCAGTGAGCACATGAAACGCAGGGGATGTGCCATGTGGAGGACTATGCAGCAATTACAGCTATGGATTAGATGTTCACTCAGTCACACGGTAGATTACAGTGCTCGAAGGAAAAAATTAAAATAATAACAACAGTGAGAAGAAGATTTGTAGCACAATATAGTGTCAATTATAAATTAATGCCCACAAAATAACTCATACCTTACAAAATATAGAAGCAAAAGGATCACAGAAAACATGAACATGGCTGTATATTGAAGAGTGGGTAGGGACATAGGAATAGGAAATGGGGATAAAAAAGAATAAACAACATTAAAAGCTCCTTGTTCTCATAAAAGGATCTAATATAGAGAATATAGAGAATTAGGAATTTTTCACAATGGAGCATTTTGAAAATCTGATCAGAAAGGACAGTGAGATGGAAGGAAAACGAGCAGTCTCGTTTCTTTTCACGCCATCACTTTCAAATTATTGACTGTAACACAAATCAAGTCAGGACCAGTAAGCACTGACATCCTTGATGCTTCTGAAAATCAAAGTTCAAGAGCGATTTTTTCCCATTTGCTCTTTTATTCTACCGTTATGAAGTGTCTATTATGTGTGAGGCGCTGTTCCAGGTGCTGTGGGGACGCTACTTTTCAGGCCCCAACTTTGTGGAGCTTGTACATTGATGGAGAAATTCAAAAGCTGCCTGAACCCCTCTTCTACCGCAACACCCTGAAACTTGTGCCCAAAGCAGAAATCTGAGGATAAAACTATTTGAATAGTTCTCCTTCTTCCCACTTCTCCCCAGCACAGCTCAGTATTTCATGTCTCCTAAGAGGCTCTCAGAAATATTCTGAGAATCTCTTGACTTCTTAAACATAGCAGAATTCCCGTGGTGCTGGGAGAACGTGTGCTGAGATACAAGAGAAGAAGGAAGCCATCCAACCAGCTCTTCTCTCTCCCCTTTTCCAAACTCATCTTATGAAAAAGATAGTTTAGAAAACAGGTGTATACCAGAATCGAGCAGGAGGGAGGAGCGTTTCCCTCCTTTCTGGTCACAGGGAGCTCCTGAGCATGGAGGAGAATTATGAAAGAGGAAAGGAGGTAGGACCGTGGGGTATGCCCCCCACCTCGAGGGCTGCCAGATCTGTGGATAAACTTTTGCCTATTTAAGAGTTTATGAAACTTCTAACTCAGGAAAGAAAATTCGATTTAGACTTAAATCTTCTCAGTCAGTCCTACTCAGTCAGCCCGAGTTAATGGAGTTCATTATCTGTTGTTCAGTTCTATGTAGGATTCCTTTTCCCTTCGAGAAACAGAAATTGAGTGTAGTAATTAGAATTGAGAACTGAGTTAAGAAACGTAGATGAATGCTTAGAGTGAAATATTTTATTGTGCTGGTCAGTGGTACATGAATTATTCAAGATGTAAAAATGAATATCGTTTATCAGCTAGCCCAAAAAAGCACATGTAAGATTAATTTTAGGAATGGGTATTTTAGGCCAAATTCAAAACTCTTCCTAATTCCCTCAGTAGAAATTGAGTTTTCTGTAAGAATCTTATCCTTGATAAATTATGTTCTGTGCTTCTCTCTAGATTTATATTATATATATATATATATATATATATATATAATTATATATATTTTTGTAATCTTCAGTGGAAACTGAAAGACACAGATGAAGTTCCCTCTCTTCTAGTTTTAAGTCCTGACTTGGGAAGAAAAAGGTAGCAATTGGAAATGAAGAACTAACCTTGAAATAGGGTCAAAGATGAGGATTTGGTTTTCTGGACCTGGTATATGAGAATGAGGGTCTCAAGATCAGATTCTTGGATCACCTCTACACTGAGAGGGCGGGGGGAGGGTGGTGAAGAGCCCCAGATAAAGAGCCCCAGGAGATGTGCAATTATTAGAAAAGTGTATCATCTCAGGTGTCAAGTAATTTCAAAGTACAGGAAGTCAAAGGCTCAGAGAGGCATCAGGGAATGAAAAATAAGAAAATTATACTGGGAACTTCCCTGGTGGCGCAGTGGTTAAGAATCCGCCTTCCAACGCAGGGGACACGGGTTCAATCCCCAGTCTGGGAAGAACGCAGGGGACACGGGTTCAATCCCCAGTCTGGGAAGATCCCACATGCCATGGCGCAACTAAGCCTGTGCACCACAACTACTGAGCCTGTGCTCTAGAGCTCGTGAGCCACAACTACTAAGCCCACACTCCACAACTACTGAAGCCCGTGTGCCTAGAGCCTGTACTCCGCAACAAGAGAAGGCACCGCAATGAGAAACCCGTGCACCACAATGAAGAGTAGCCTCCACTCGCCACCACTAGAGAAAGCCTGCACACAGCAATGAAGACCCAATGCAAGCAAAAGGAAAGAAAGAAAGAAAGAAAGGAAGGAAGGAAGAGAGAGAGGGAGAGAGAGAAAGAAAGAGAGAAAGGAAGGAAGGAAGGAAGAAAAGAAAGAAAGAAAGAAAGAAAGAAAGAAAGAAAGAAAGAAAGAAAGAAAGAAAGAAAGAAAAAGAAAGAAAGAAAGAAAGAAAAAGAAAGAAAAGAAAGAAAGAAAGAAAGAAAATTACACTGAATTCAGTAGCTTGGAGGTCACTTTAAGAGCGTGGCTTCTGTAAGAGTAAGTCGTGAGGGCTAAAGGGATGAAGGGTAAAGGGCAGAGTAAGAAGCTGATCATTCATGACAGTTAATATTGTAATCTCATCTCTCAGAAGTGAAGGGATAATGACGATCATAATAGTAAACACCACTTACTGGGCACTTGCTATATGCCAATAACTGGGCTGAGGGTTTGATACTTATTGTATACGTACTTTTTTTCTTTTTTTTAATTGAGGTATAGTTAATGTACAATATTGCATAAATTTCATGTGTGCCACATAGTGATTCACAATTTTTAAAGGTTATACTCCATTTATAGTTATTATAAAATATTAGTTATATTCCCTGAGTTATACAATATATCCTTGTAGCTTACTTTACACCTGGTAGTTTATACCTCTTAATCTTTACCCTTATATTGCCTCTCCCCTCCTTCTCCCCACTGGTAACCACTAGCTTGTTCTCTACATCTGTGAGACTGTTTCTTTTTTGTTATATTCACCAGTCTGTTGTAGTTTTTAGACTCCACATATAAGTGATGTCATACAGTATTGGTCTTTCTCTGTCTGACTTATTTCACTAAGCATAATGCCCTCCAAGTCCATCCATGCTGTTGCAAGTGGCAAATTTTCATTCTTTTTTATGGCTGAGTAGTATTCTATTGTGTGTATGTGTGTGTGTGTGTGTGTGTGTGTGTACCACATCTCCTTTATCCATTCTTCTGTTGATGGACACTTAGGTTGCTTCCATGTCTTGGCAATTGTAAAAAATGCTTCTATGAACATTGGGATGCATGTATCTTTTTGAATTAGCGTTTTTATTTTTTTCAAATATATACCCAGGAGTGGAATTACTGGGTCATATGGTAGTTCTGTTTCTAGTTTTCTGAGAAAGCTCCACACTGTTTTCCACAATGCCTGCACCAATTTACATTCCCACCAACAATGTACGAGGGTTCCCTTTTCTCCACATCCTTGCCAACATTTGTTATTTGTGTTCTTTTTGATGATAGCCGTTCTAACAGGTGTGAGGTGATATCTCATTTTGGTTTTGATTTGCATTTCCCTGATAATTAGCAATGTTGAGCATTTTTCACATGCCTGTTGGCCATCTACATGTCCTCTTTGGCAAAATATCTATTCAGGTCTACTGCTCATTTTTTAATCAGGTTGTTTGTTTTTTGATGTTGAGTTGTATGAGCTGTTTATATATTTGGGATATTAACCCCTTATCAGTCATATCATTTGCAAATATTTTCTCCCATTCAGTACGTTGTCTTTTCATTTTCTTGATGGTTTCCTTTGCTGTGCAAAGCTTTTAAGTTTGATTAGGTCCCATTTGTTCATTTTTGCTCTTATTTCCTTCACTTTAGGAGACAGATCCAAAAAACATTGCTACGATTTATGTCAAAGAGTGTTCTACCTATGCTTTTCTCTAGTTTTATGGGTTTTGGTCTTACATTTAGGTTTTTAATCCATTTGGAGTTTACTTTTCTATATGGTGTTAGAGAACTGTATATGTATTAATTCAAAAAATATTTATTAAGAGCATCTACCTCCAAAATGTATCCTAATTTCATCTACTTTCATCATCTCCACTGTGGCCACACCAGTCTAAATTCCCTCTTCTCTTGCCCCAACTACTGCAAGAGCCTCCTCTGCCTCACCCCATCTCTACACTACCCTATCTACAACAGTACACAAAATGTTTAAATGCAATTAGATCAAGTAACAACCCTCCAAAGACTTTCAATTTCACTTACGTAAGATCCAAACTTCTCCAAAGCCCTATGTGCTCTGGCCCCCACTTTTCTCTCCAACCCCATATCCTATGCATCTCCTCTTTGTTCCTGATGCTCTGGACACACTGGCCTCTGTCAGTCCTTGAACAGACAACGTTGATTCCTGAAGGTAAAAAAGTTAGAAGTCAAAGCAAATAAGCAGAGATGAACTGCTTGAGTTCATCTCTGCGTGAGTTCATCTCATGAGGAAAGCCACAATCCAGATGATCTGAAGTGTTCTTTTTTAAAACATTCAATTACCTAAGGTAATATTGAAGCATAGCGGGTAAGGAGTCAGCTTCTGATACCGGGTATCCTGGATTCAAACGCTGGCTCTACTGCTCATTGGCCACTGATGTTGGTAACCTACTTAACCCCTCTAAGCCTATTTCCTCATCAATAAAATGGATCATATAGTAGAACACCGAGAAACTAATAGGAGGTATCTCTTATATAACGGAGAATATTCAACGAGAGAATACAAGTAAAGCACTTTGTGTGTAGGCTGTGCTGTAAATACTAGCTGTTATAATGCATTCAATAAACATTTATTGAGCACAGTGCTAAGCTCTGTGCCAAACTCTGGGAAAATAATATTTGCCCTCATGAAGCTTTTCATACATATTTTTTTAAGTGGGGAAGGAATTTTTAATATTATGTGCAATCAAAAAAATAATTTCATTATCAATTCCCTGATGCAGGAAGAAGTCACAGTGTTCATAAATGTTGAGAAAATGCTCAACTCAGTTGTGTTTATCAAGAAGCATATTTGATTTTCAAAGGATAGAAAATTTCAAAGGTTATCTGATAATCAAGACCCATTCATCCCTTGAAGACTGCTAGGTGACAGGCACACATTGCAAAGGGGAGCAAGGGAAAAGAGGTCCTCTAAAGGAGGTCACAACCAAGGAGGAAAACCAAAAATAAACAGTTACAATGCAATGTGTCCAGTGCTGTAATATAGCAAACAAAAGATGTTCCAGGAGCCCTGAAGAAGGCACTGGAGCTGAGTTTTGAAAGATACAAGAAGGGCTTCACCGAGTGAGCAAGTTGAATGGGTAAGTGTTCTCAGCTGATGGACATGTGACAAGAGTGTGATGGACTGGTACGTATGAGTGATGATCAGAATATTTAACAACCGGTATGGTGGGCATCAACCCACTGACACTAGCATTAATCGGCCAACACAGCTGTACCAGTGCCACTGAGTCCTATGTCAGAGTAATGGGGTTGGTGGGAAAAGGTAACATTGGAAAGGAGGAAACAGTCCAATATACCAAAAACCTCATTTCTGGAAATTAATTTACTAAAAGTTAAGGCACTGAAAACCAATTCACCGAAACTCAACTTTCTGAATGCTCAATTCACCGAAGTATCAGGACACCATTCAAGGTTTTAGTTTTCCCAAAGCTTTGGCGGCCTGGACACGTATGATTTTTGCATGTGTTTTACATTTCAGACGCTCAGTATTCATATGTGACTGAGATGATTTTCAGCTTTTATCTTCTCTATTTTTATAGATTTAATTACCTCCACCCTCTGCCCTCGCCTTTGCCTTTGCAGGGAACTGTCCTAGACCCAGCTTACTGAATTACTGTCACAGTTTTGACTTGATTATTCAGTAAGTCACCTTTGGCAAATAGTCCTAGAGCCAGAAAGTAGGAAAACAGAAATTAGATCATAAAGGGCTTTTAGAGGCAATATGCATAGTGGTTAAGGGCCCACTTTTCTGGGGCTCCCGTTCTGAGTTCAATTTCGAGTTTGGCCATTGACCAGCCGTGTGACTTTGGACATTTTAACCTCCCTTGCCTCTTCTTCTTCATCCATAAAATAGAGATAATAATAGAACTTACCTCAGAGGTTTATTGTAATGAATTAATGTGAATAAAATGCTTAGGACAGTGCTGTCACATAGTAAACAGCCGATCAATGACAGTCACTAATAGCACACTGTGCTAAGGAGGGTTTATTTACGCTAAAGATGATAGGGAGCTCAGTGAAGGACTTTGTAGTCAAGAGAGCAGCTCAGAAGTGGTGGAGGATGGAAGCTGTTGCAATAGTCCAGTAAAGAGTGATGAAGATATGAGCTAGGTTTTCTCAGTGAGGAAGAAGTGAGGTAACATCAGGAGAACACTAAGTTGCCTTGAGTGAAGTCAGATTTCTAGGTCCACAGAAAGGATGAGAAATTAGTGGGTGGGTTTGTACTGTCAGACTGACATTAGTCATCTTGAAGAAAACATGTGAAATGACAGAAGTGCCAGGAGAAGAAAGGCAAGCAAGTAACATGCAACTTTCAAAAAAAGAAATTCTGTTACTCCAGCCCAGAGATCCAAATTCTAAAATGGATTATTAATGGGATAGGTTGTGTTTACTGTGGGCCAGAGTTCCCTAAGGACAAATCGGGCCAAATGAATTTCATTTCCTTTTCTTGGTGAGAATTATAAGAGCAACAGTTTGGGGAAAACTTCAGTCTTAGTGTCTGTATTTCAACTGTATTTAACAAGGTGGTACCTTTTACCCTGTGGACAAATGACAATATGGGCTAGATTCATCGCTTGTTAAATCTACCTAAAGAGTTTATTAGCACTGTCACCTCCAAACTACCCCTGTCATACAATTTCCTCATTAAATACTTTTGCCACCTGTACCTATTTATTACTAACTTATTTATATACATACAAACTATATTAATATATAATGCACATTTTATAATATATACAAAAATATAATGTTTTAAAGCATGAGATAAAGGTAAAATCATATTTTTCATATAATTTCACATAATTTCATAATTTACTGAAAAAATCTACTTGCTCTTATTTGAAATAGGAAAGGTCTCATGGCAACAAATTCTCTTAGTTTCTCTTTGTTTTGATTTCCCCTTCATTCCCAAAAGATACTTTCACTGGATATAGAGTTCTGGGTTGACAGCTCTTTTATTCTCAGCCTCTGACATAGGTCGTGCCCCTTGCTTTTAACCTCCATGGTTTCTGATGAGAGATTCTAAGTCATTCAAATTGTTTTTCCCCTGCAGGTAAGGTGTCACTTCTCTCATTTGTCTTTAGTGTTCAGAAGTTTGACTATGATGCGTCTTGGTGTGGAATTTTTGTAGGATTATCTTGTTTAGAGTTTACTCAGCTTCTTGAATCTATACGTTTATGTCTTTTGTCAAATTTGAGAAGTTTCTTTTCATTATTTCTTTGAGTACTTTTTCAGCTTGCTCTTTTTCTTCTCTCTTTCCAGGACTCTGCTGATAAGAATGTTAAATCTTTTGTTATAGTTCCACAGATCCTGAGTCTCTGTTTTTTTAAGTATATTTCTCTCTGTTGTTCAGATTGTGAGTTCAGTTCACTCTATCAGTTCAGACAGAGCGATTACTTATCTCACTCTTCCTTGAAATTCACTGATTCTTTTCTTTGCTCAATTTTGCTTTGGTTCATCATAGGTTTTTACTCAAGTTAGTATATATTTTGGTTCCAAAAGTTCTATTTGGTTCTTCTTTATGTTTGCTATTTCTTTGCTGAGACTTTCTATTTTTTATAAGTTTCAAGGGTGCTCGTAACTGCTGACTGAAGCATTTTTAGGGTGGCGACTTTAAAATCTCTGTCAGATAAATCGAGCATCTCTGTCATCTTGGTGTTGCATCTATTGCTTGTCTTTTTATTCAGTTTGAGGTCTTCCTTGTTCTTGGTGATCACGATGAGTGGTTTTGGATTGAAATCTGGACTTTTCATGTGTTATATTATGAGACTTTGAATCTCAGTTAGCCTTCTGTTTTTCTGACTTTCTCTGACACCTTGCCACTAGGGAAAGGAGATAGAATATGCTGCTTCATTACCGCCAAGTGAGGATAGAAGTCCAGGCTCCCCACTTGGCTTTCACTGACACCTGAAGTGGGGAGTGGTCCTTCTTGCTGCTGGTCAGGGGTGAGAGTTCTGGCTCTGCACTAGACCTAACAGTGATACATCCTTGGCTGGGAGAGGTAAGAGTGCCTCCGTACTGCTTTCCGTCTGACCTCCACTCACACCAGGAGAAGGGGAGTAAGTGGTCTCATTACTGATGGGCAGTGGTGATAGAGCTGATGTCCACTGGGCCTCCTCTGATGTCACACCAATGGGGAGTGGGAATAACACTCATTACTCCCAAGCAGGGTGGAAGTCCCAGTTCCCTACTCAGCCTTCTCTGATACTGCCTGGCAGGGGAATTTGGTGTCTTGCTCCAGCATGAAGGTGGAAATTTACGGTCCCCATTCAGTCTTTGTTGGCATGGGTGGAGGTGGGGTCACAGTTTTTTCTGTGGAATACAGTGGTTATTGTCTAAAGGTTTTCTGTCTTGCTACACTGCCACTTTCCTGGTCTTTTGGCTATAGAGTGGAGGCTTCTGCTGTGGCCATTTTTGTCTACACTCATTGGCAATTCCAGGCTGCCAGTTTCTCCAGCTCCAAGTCTGGAATACATGAGGCAAAAAGATAACTCAGGGAACTCACCACTGTGTCCTTCCTTGGGTCCCTAGGTCCCTAACCTGTCTGCCATCTTTCCTAACTTTTCAGTCTTATCTTTATTTTATATATAATGTTCAGGGGTTTTAGTTTTACTTAAAAGTAAGAATAGGGAAACGTACATCTACTTCATCTTCCCAGAAGCAGAAGTCTGTATAAGCAAGAATGTTTAATGAGAGCAATGTGAATGTCAGATAGAATCAAAT
Source organism: Orcinus orca (assembly GCF_937001465.1). NCBI lineage: Eukaryota > Metazoa > Chordata > Mammalia > Artiodactyla > Delphinidae > Orcinus > Orcinus orca. The sequence goes on along the minus strand of NC_064569.1, from coordinate 46,318,182 downwards.
CATTATGTCTTACCTCCTAATGTGGCAGTCACAGGGCTTATATAAGGAATAGAGAGTTGCCGTGCCATGACCTTTTTTCATGCACAGGTTTGCATCAGTAATATTACTACTTTCAATCCATCATCACTTTGCAGAAATATTTCAGGTCACTTAAATTTCCTTCCCACATTTTATGAACTGCACTTTTGAATCTAGTAGGTAGATGGGAGAATACTATACAGGGATATTATACATGAAAATGGTCTATATTGAAATACAGAAAGCCATGAAAATTTAAGAGATAGCTAATACGCTTGATGACAGAACAGGGATTTCAAAAAAGTGCCTAAAACCTAGAATAATGAACAGAAACTATCAAGAAGAAACATAACAGGCAAAAATGTGAAACTCTGCATGTAAAATTAAAAATTTATTCCACAAGTCAGATACAGGATGAAGATAACTTGACCAACAGGGAAGATGGCCTTCTCCCCACTCTCTCTTTCCCTCATATGGAAAATACCTAGAAGTACGGCAGCGGCAAGCTCAAATCAAAACAGCAGCAGAGCAAGCTGCTTAAGAGATGGCAGGGTCGTTTGCAGAAAATAGACAAAAAACAAAGGTTTGAATGAGTTATACTAAAGAAGGCAGTGCAACATTAGCCAGCAACAAAAGTATTACAGTACATATGTACAAGGAAAGCGATAATTCCACAAGCGTCTGTATTAGTCAATTATATCTGAAATATCATATCCAGTCTTGTACAACATGTCAGAAATTAAAGTTGTGTTTCTCTTTTACTTTTCAGGTTATAAAGCAATACATTCCCATTGTAAGCAATTTGTAAGGTGTAGGAAGCTAGAATATAGAAATCGGCCATCAATAACCACTGTAAATTATTTCCAGGTGCCACACTTTCTAATCTCATTAATTCTATTTTTTTAATTAATTATTTATTTTAAATTTTTGGCTGCTTTGGGTCTTCGTTGCTGCGCATGGGCTTTCTCTAGTTGCAGCGAGCGGGGGCTACTCTTCGTTGCGGTGCGCGGGTTTCTCACTGCGGTAGCTTCTCTTGTTGCAGAGCACAGGCTCTAGGCACACGGGCTTCAGTAGTTGCAGCACGTAGGTTCAGTGGTTCTGGCACGCGGGCCTAGAGCACACAGCCTTCAGCAGTTGTGGTGGATGGGTTCAGTAGTTGTGGCTTGCAGGCTCTAGAGCACAGGCTCAGTAGTTATGGCACACAGGCTCAGTTGCTCCACAGCGTGTGGGATCTTCCCGGACCAGGGATCAAACCCGTGTCCCCTGCATTGGCAGGCGGATTCTTAATCACCGTGCCGCCTGGGATGTCCTCATTAATTCTATATAGTTATTGAATGCCTACAATATGACTATGATTCAAATAGGAATCATGTTAGACACCAGTGACTCAGTGGTAAACAAGAGGCATAGTCCTTGGCCTCAAAGAGCAGGGGCATGGGAAGACTCTCCTAAGCCAGCAGTTATGTCTGTAAAGGAATGCCCAGAACAATCACAGGTACAGAAATCATGTTACCTGAGAAATAAGTCAGTTGAAGGAACTAAGTCTGTTTAGTTGACATAAGGCTAGGGAGAAATTTTATAACTGGTTTCAAATATTTAAAGGAACTAAATAAGTAAGAGAAACTAGGTTTGATTGTATTTTCTTACAGGACAAAGCTTAGATCTATACATGGAATTTACAAAGGGGCAAATTTTGACTCAGTATAAGAAAGAATTTTCTAGTAGTTGGATTGGACCAAAATTGTTAGAGGCCTCTTTAAAGTGGTGAATTCTCCATCCTGAAAGTGGCAAAGCTGGATGGCAATCACTAAGAATAACAGAGGGACCGTTCACGTAAAGTAGGAATTAGGCCTGAGGGACCGTTCATGTAAAGCAGGAATTAGGCCTTTTCTTCTGCAAAAGGAAAACTCAGAGGCAAAGCATCAGCGACTTACAAAGGAATCAAAGTTTCAGACATTTCGGAAAACAGCACTAGATAGAGTGACCCTGGTTTGCTTGTTTGTCTATCTCATCTCAGGATGTGAAATGTTTTCTTTTTCTTACGATGAGACATGAAGTACAAGGTAAGATTGCATTCTAATTTCAAATTCTGAGATTCCAAAATGATATGATGGAATTGGGATTACCAAATTATAGTGCTTGACGCAAGTGAATCTGAGATAAACAAGAAGATGGGCTAAGGTTAAGACTGGCAACACAGGAACTTCCCTGGTGGCGCAGTGGTTAAGAATCCGCCTGCCAATGCAGGGGACACTGGTTCGAGCCCTGGTCCGGGAAGATCCCACACGCTGCGGAGCAACTAAGCCCGTGAGCCACAACTACTGATCCTGCGCTCTAGAGCCCACGAGCCACAACTACTGAGCCCACGTGCCACAGTTACTGAAGCCTGCGCGCCTACAGCCTGCGCTCCACAACAAGAGAAGCCTCGGAAGCCTGCGCACTACAATGAAGAGTAGCCCCCGCTCATCGCAACTAGAGAAAGCCCGCACACAGCCACAAAGACCCAGAGCAGCCAAAAATTAAGTAATTAATTAAAAAACAAAAAAGGCAGGCAACACATATATTGTTGGAATGTAGGCAAGATGTGTGGAGTGACAGGAGTCAATTTATGTTCATAAAACAATAAGCATGAAGAAAAGGCCAAAAGAATTCCATAACCTGCTGAATCAATGCTAAGATCTACCTACCTCCAGCTGTTGTTGTTTTTTTAAATTTTTAAACCAAGTAAGAGGTTAAGTGTTTAAACCACTGTAGATGAGTTACTTGCAGCTGAAATTATTCCTTCTTGTTACATAAGATAATTGAATGCTAACGCATAAGTGGGAGAAGACCCCACTTATGTAGGATATATTTTTGAGACGATAATGTGTATTTTGTTTTCTCTTATCTTTCTTCCATCCCCTGCTATCTTCCTAGCAGGCAGCAGGCTTTACATCTCATTACCATAGGAGATTTACAGAAAAGAAGACAAGTGTTCCTCGAAGTCAGCTACTCTTTCTGTTTTTGGAGAAGCCCACCGTCGCTGAGGAGACTGTGCTGGGTGAGCGGGAGGGGGGATAGACAGCGATGCTGAGAGGGTGAGGGAGAGAATAGAGCAAGTTCACCTAAAAGTGGAAGGAGATGAAGGTCGGTGGGTCCAAGACTCCCTTCTTCATGAGAAACGGCAAGATCTTGGAAGGAAGACTCCTAAGCAGCCAATCCCCAACCTCCCAAGGATTCTTGGCTCCAACCATGGTCTAGAAGGAACAGTTACTGGACCTGAAGAAACCATATGGAATGAGATCACAAGTGCCCTACTAGTGACCAGTGGGGACCACAGACCAGAGGTCATGCTCACGTCTAGCTCTCAGGAAAACAATAAGGCATCAGCTCATATCCAAGGTGGGTGTGAGGGGCAGGTGGCTTAGTAGAATGAGCATTTAGAACCAGATTTAAACTGATGCACAGAAAAATTGTAAATGCCCTATTTCTTGCACACCTGAGTCTGTGGACCAGCATATAAAAATTTTCACCCATCCTGCCTGATTTACCTATTTTATTTCCAACACCTATCTGCAAAATCTTTCCTTGAAACAAAACATACACTGCATCTTTTCACATACAACCCTAGTCTCACATCTTCTTGCCTCAAATTGATATTTCTTAAACTTTTGGAGGTGACAGACCTTAAGGAGACAAGAACAAAACTCTCCAAAAACTGCACATACACACATACAAAATGTTTCAAACAATTTCAGAGGCATGTATGTCCCCTGAAGCACATCTTCAAGGGATCTTGGACCTTATTCTTAAGAAGTCTGTCTCTTTATTTCTAGTATTTTTAAATCTCTCTCTCTTTCTCTCTCTCTCTGTATGTGTATACATATATATATATATCTCTCCCCATCTCTTTATATGTGTGTGTGAGTGTGTTTCACTCCCTGTCTGTACTCACAAATCCAATGCATCCTTAGCTTACTGTCTTTATAAAAGTTTTTCTTCCCAAATATGACGACTTGACATGCATGACCAATGTCTAGGATGAGCAATGTCTAGGATGCCCATTGTGGCTGACTCACTGCCTTTTGCATAGACAAAAAGCCTATCTAAAGTTTACTATGTGTGCAATTTTAACATGTGGCTACAAATTCTTGACTGTTCCTCCCATCAAGTGGTGAAGTCTATATTCCCTGCCCTTAAATTTGGGCAAGCTTGTGACTGCTTTATTCAATAAAGTGCAAGGGAAGTAATGCTATATGACTTCTGAAGCCAGCCATGCAGCATCTGCCTTGAGCTACTGGAACACCTGCTCTTGCAGCCCCAAGCTGCTATGTAAGAAGCATGACTACCCTGAGGTCACCATGCTCTGAGGAAGGTCAAGCCACACAAAGAGCCACATGTATTTATTCCAGTTGATAGTCCCAGCTAAGCCCAGTATTTGAGGCATCACAGCCCAGGCACCAGATGTGTGAGTGAAGACTTCAGGTGATTCTGGCCATCAGCTATTCAAGTCACGCCCAATTGTTTTGAGCCTTCCCATCTGAGTCCCAGACATCTGAAAGCAGAGATAAGTGTTCTCCACTGTTTCCTGTCTGAATTCCTGACCCACAGAACCAGTAAGCATAATAAAACAGTTGTTGTTTTATGCCAACTTAAACTTAAACTTCCAAACTTAAACTTTTTATTTAAGTTTGGAATAGTTTCAGATAACTGAAACACAGCTCATGACAGAGACTGGAAGAGGAGAGAATAACACAACAAAACAGACGGAATGTCCTGAATATTATCTTAAAGAGCCAGGTAGATTTTAAGTTGAGAAGAGAGTAGGATGAGATGAGAATATGATTTTTTAAACAACATATGATGAAAAATGAGAAATTATAGAGTCCCCATATTAAGCTCCATGTGGGTCAATTATGAGGCTAATTATATGCCAATAAAAGGATGGGGAACTGGAAAAGGAAGAGAGTATCTTAGGACAAAAGTTATTGGATGAAAAGAAGAGAAATGTAGCGTGGAAAAAAAAGGGCTAAAACTCTCACAGCCTTCATAGAGTTTAGGAACTTTGTCAGCAGCTTCTAACCTTGTGAAGGTTAACTTTCTAGTTAATATCTTTATGCAACTTAAGTGATGAAACTCAGTTAAACGGTCTAATTTTTATAACATTCTCATGATAATTCTTTAGGTCTAGCAACTCCCTACTACCCAGTGTAAATTAAATTTTATTTTATTAAAGGAGGAATCCTACAGTTATAGTTGCAAGTATTTTGAGGCTTGTCAAAATTATGCTGACTGATATAAGCAGAAACTTTCAATGAACAATAATATAAAAAGGTATTGAAAAAGAAAGTTTACAGTGTTATTCTGCTCCTGATGGAAAGTTTCTTCACTTTCTCACTGTGGCCTTCTCTAATGGGTAAAACGAAAGCATTTTAGTACCCCAAGCTCCTCCAAGTGACAGTATTATCTATGTCTATTTGCTGGCTAAAATGGTCTACGGGTGACATTTCTCTTTGTTGCTTTGAATCAACTAAAAAGTTTCACATTTTGTGAGTTCAATGGGATTCAGAAAAAAGTCCAAAAAGAGATGTTTATATTTCCAAGACCATTTATTTTCCCGTAAACTGATAGAATACATTCTTAGCTCAGCCAAAATACAGCGTTCCATCTCACTCTGACTGGAAAAACCCGATTATCACAATGTTTGATATGGGTCTGGGTCAGCTCTGTAGTTACAGCTGGACTTAAAGTTCTAGTACGTTCCTCAAATAAACGCCGATCATTCTAAGGGTAGAGTTAAAGCTTTATTTCTTACTTTATCATTTTTAAAATATATCACACGCCTAGCTCAAGAATAGGAAAAGACAGTAAAGACAGGCATTAAAATGACCACAGCCAGCCCTGTTCTGGGGTTCACTCACTCTTTTCAACTCTTTTACCTAGCGTCAAAATCTTTTCTATTCATTAACTCTCCCAGGAAGTGGGTCTCATTCAATTAGCATTGCCAAATAAAATACAAATATATTTGTATTTTACTGATACTAAAAAAATTATTCATTGTTTGTCTACATTCAAGGTTAACTGGGCATCCTGTATTTTTATTTCCTAAGTCTAGCAACCCTGCATCTAAGAACTGGAAGACGTGGTCTCGTTTCTTATGAACCACTTCCAGCGCTACAGGGAAAATCTAGGATTTGACATGAATACTGTTACCACAGAGCTATACGAGAAGTTCAAACAAGGAAAAATCGATATTACACATATACGAAACCTTCAGCATCTGGGTTTCATGTAGACCGTGGTGTTTCCTAAGCTGCCTTGGTGTATAACTCCTCCCCACCCACTCTCTCACACGCACACAAACGCACATACACATATACACACACAGGTGATAAACACATGTTCCTCTAAATTCCTCCTCCAGTGGGATGGAGCAGATCTTGTAAGAAGCAAGAAGAAAAGCCTCTCCTCTGTGGCCCAGCGCAAGGGCTCTCACCAGACAGGCTCTGTGAGCCCACTGTCTACTTTTTTTTTCTTTTTTTTGGCCGAGCACCTTGCGGGATCTTAGTTCCCTGACCAGGGATTGAACCCACGGCGATGGCAGTGAAAGTGCTGAGTCCTAACCACTGGACCGCCAGGGAAGTCGCCATCATCTACTTTACAGAGTGTTTCCACTTGCTAGACCACAGTACCATGTAATCGAACATCTTCATAAATAGAACCTTGCTCATTCTGAAATTTAAAAGGGGACAATTTGTGTTACTGGAAGATTCCAAATCCCTCTTTGCTACAGTTTTTCACACACCAGGTAGATAATACCTCCAGTCCACACTGGGTCATCTTCCCCCAACTTGGTCTATCAAAGACCAGCCACTGGCTCAGGCCCACCTCTTTGATTAGTACTTCTCTGTATAATACTCTTGCCGCAGTTCGAAGAAGGTACTAACAGTCCTCTAGTCTAAACCTCGTATTTTACAAATGGGACTCCGGAAGCCCAGATGTGACACACTGAAGTCAGAGAGGTAATTAACAGCCAATACTGGACAAGGTTCCTGGTCTTCCAATCATTCCGTATCCTTTCCCTTGTCCCTCCCTCAGCAGCTCTGCTTTATCAAATAAACATTCATCAAGTCAAATCCTAGGAAAATAATTCCTACTATGCAGTCTTATAAGAAATGGCTTTATTAAACAGATGATTAATTTGCCATTTATAAGAAAGACTCTCCTCCCTCATGGGATAAAAGATACTTTTAATCTAGACTAGGGGTTGGCAAACATTTTTGGCCAAGGTCAGATAGAAAATACTTTAGATTTGCAGCCATACTGTCTCTGTATTTCCATTTCCAATGCAATGGGTTGGAGATCCCATTTCCAACCCAAATATTTAATCAATGGTTAGATCGCCTTGTGTGGGAGCCATAGAGGTGTCCCCACACAAATCTCCCTTTAAGAGAACTTTCTGTGAGGAACACAGCTCATTAAAAACCTCCAACTGTCACATTCTCAAGTCCACCCAGGGGCAGCATTTGCACCAAGACCACATTTTCCTATAGGGCTCTTCTCAGAAAATAACTGAACCTGGTGGGGCAATTCCTCCCCAACATGGGATTGCTCTAAGTCAAAGTTAAGTAAATTTTTTCCTCTAAAGTGATAATAAATATTTTAGATTTTTCCAGTCTTAGGTTCTCTGTTGCAACTACTCAACTCTGCCATTTTATCATGAAAAGCAGCCATGGGTGATATGTAAGTGAAAGGGTGTGACTGTATTCCAAAAATGTGACATATATACACTACCAAACGTAAAATAGGTAGCTAGTGGGAAGCAGCCGCACAGCACAGGGAGATCAGCTCGGTGCTTGGTGACCACCTAGAGGCGTGGGATAGGGAGGGTGGGAGAGAGACGCAAGACGGAGGGGTTATGGGGATATAAGTATACGTACAACTGATTCACTTTGTTATACAGCAGCAACTAACATAACATTGTAAAGCAATTATACTCCAATAAAGATGTTAAAAAAAAAAAAAAACAGGTGTAAGGCTGGATCTGTCCCATGGACCATAGTTTACCAATCCCTGCTCTTCCTGCTCTCCCCGCCTACCCAATTCTCCCTCCTCCTTTATTCTTCCCAGAGGGAGAAAGTATGATGTGATGGAAATTACAACGGACCGGCCTCAGAAGATCCGAGATGAGCTCTTCCTTTGCTATTTTCTGGCCCTATGGCCTTCAACTCTTTCAGCTCATCTCGGAAATGCGTTAATCCCACTTTGTCTACCTGAAAGCATGGTTGAGAGAACATATGAGAAAGCAAATCACTGTCATTCAAGATACTACCCATGTTTGGCACCACATCTGAATTATTGCACCTCTTGTTATCCTTAGTCACGTCCACAGCATTTCATTGAGAAGTTAAGGTGTTGATTTTAGAGGAAATAGAAGATTATTCCATGTAAAGGGATAACAAAGCTTATGCATAGTTCAAATAAGCTGCTCTGGCTTAAGCATGAGGGTGATGCAGCCAACACTGCAAACCTGATCCCCTCACTGACCAATTGATTTTGAACTGAGGACAAATGTGGCATCTCTCCCCTACATCAATAGCCTTGCTCCCAAAGGGAACAGACACACTGTCACCTTTATAGCATTAAATACTCAAAATTTATATCCTGTTTACACTGAACTATGAGGGTCGTCTTCTAATCCCCAGCACAGCCTCACCACTGCTGGGCTAAGGCCATGGATTTCTCACTGGCCCCTCCTGACTGAAATGGATTGGTATTCATTCTTCAGACATGAAAGGAGGCAAGAGAAATAACTGAAAATCTCCTCAAGTTTGTATTTTATTAGAGCAGGGAGGCACAGAAGGCAACAGCCAGGGCAGTCCTGAACCTGTGTGAGTTTCAAGACTCGACCTTGGTGTATTGGTACAGGCTACATAAAATAACTCTTTTGTCAAGAGAGTAACAAGGTCAAGGACTCAAAGTGCAAAAAGATCATGTGAAAGGAGAAAGGCAAGAAGCTGGGGAAAGCCTTTTAAGAATGCTTGTTGATATGTCCATGCCACTCTCTCACTTCGTCCCAGCTTCCCCTTCCCCTCCGTGTCCTCAAGTCATTCTCTACATCTGTGTCTTTAGTCCGGCCCTGCCACTAGGTTCATCAGTACCGTTGTCTGAGATTCCATATAGACATGTTAGCATATGGTATTTGTTTTTCTCTTTCTGGCTTACTTCACTCTGCATGACAGACTCTAGGTCCATCCACCTCACTACAAATAACTCAATTTTGTTTCTTTTTATGGCTGAGTAATATATACACTACCAAATGTAAAATGGATGACTAGTGGGAAGCTGCTGTATAGCACAGGGAGATCAACTTGATGCTTTGTGATGACCTACAGGGGTGGGATAGGGAGGGTGGGAGGGAGGCTCAAGAGGGAGGGGATATGGGGATATATGCATACATATAGCTGATTCACTTTGTTGTACAGCAGAAACTAACACAACATTGTAAAGCAATTATACTCCAATAAAGATGTGGGAAAAAAAAAAAAAGAATGCTTGTTGAGAGTTATTGTTACCAAAGGGAAAAGGGAGAGGGAGGGATAAATTAGGAGTTTGGGATTAACATATACACCTACTATATATAAAACAGATAATAAAGACCTACTGTATAGCACAGAGAAGTATAGTCAATATTTTGTAATAACCTAAAAGGGAGAAGAATCTGAAAAAGAACAGATATATATTTATAACTGAATCACTTTGCTATACACTTGAAACTAACACATTTTAAATCAACTGTACTTCAATTTTTTTTATAGTTAAAAAAAAAAGGAATGCTTGTTGAATTGTGAGAAATTAGCATAAGCTCAAAGAAAGAGTCACAAAGTGCACCTATTCATTCACCCAAAAATATTTATTGAGCACCTACTATGTGCCAGGCACTGCCTAGATACAAGGATTTGGTGACAACCAAGACAGATAAGAGTCTGCTTACATTTTATCATGAAAACATAACCCCAAAGAGCAATGCATACATCAAAATCACTTTCAGAGATAATAAAGGCTATGCAGCAAATAAACCAGGGTAAAACATGCAGAGGGGAGATAATGAGAGGAGGGTAATGAGACGAGGGAAAGCCTCTTGGAAGAGGTCACATTTGAGCCTAGACACAAATGATGCAAAGGAGCTAGCCACAGGATGACGGGGGAAGAGGTTTATATGTAGAGGAAAAGGCAAGTGCAAAGATCCTGAGGCAGAGACAAGCTCAGACCATGCCAGGAACAGAAAGAAGGCCAGTGTGTCTGGAGCTTAGTGAACCAGTGGAAGAGTAGTGTGAAATCATGTCACAGAGGCAAGCAGGGGGCAAATAAGGGCTTCAAGACCATGAAAAGGAGCTCAGATTTTATTCCAGGCGAAATGGGAAGTCATTGGAGACTTTTAACCATCTGATTAATAGGCAGTGACAGGGGCTTCCCTGGTGGCGCAGTGGTTAAGAATCTGCCTGCCAATGCAGGGGACCTGGGTTCAAGCCCTGGTCCGGGAAGATCCCACATGCCATGGAGCAACTAAGCCCGTGTGCCACAACTAGTAAGCCTGCGCTCTAGAGCCCACGAGCCACAACTACTGAGCCCACGTGCTGCAACTACTGAAGCCCGTGCGCCTAGAGCCCGTGCTCTGCAACAAGAGAAGCCCCCACAACGAGAAGCCCGCACACTGCAACGAAGAGTAGCCCCCGCTCGCCACAACCAGAGAAGGTCTGCGCACCGCAACAAAGACCTAACGCAGCCAAAATAAATAAATTTATTAAAAAAAAGGTGGCGACAAGCAGATCAACCAGTATGACTCCTTCTTAAAGATAGAGACCTTGTCTTGCTCACCTCTCTATTCCCTTGGCACCTAGTCAGTTCTTAACACATGGTGTGATCTCACTGATGCTCACCGCACTGAACTCAGAAAAACAATTTATGTCCATCCTGCACTAATCCTCGTATACTCTGAGCCTCTTGAGGAGTATACTTGTTTCTGTTTTTTATTCTTTTTTATAATTTCAGGGACTGGAAAAATATCTGGTATTGCACTTTTCAGAAATATCTGTGAATGAATGGATGAAGCAGATATGGAAACTATGCTGAAAGGCACAGTTGCTGGACAGACAGACTCCATCCTGGAGAGACCTGTGACTTCCAGGATCTACTCTAGCTAGGGAAATATTTTTGAGAATGAAAGGGAGCTGCTCTTAGTAATTGTGTTGGAACAACAGTTGTGAAGGGGGACTATCTTTGGGCATGCCAGAACATATGGTCACCCTGAATACAGGTTTTAATAAATCTTTCCAAATCATCAATTCTATCCACTATTCATTGGTTCTATATTTGCCAAGAAAACTTCTGATGGCCAATTTTTTTAATTTGCCTTGTTTTTAAACCAAGCTATCAAGAATATTAGATCATCTAAATCAGTTCTCCAGTTAGAGATTAACATTTGAGTTAAAAATGTAGGTTGGTCTCACTTCTTCCTTGAGAAATGAATGTGCTATTGCTTTCCCCAAACCATTGTCTACTGGTATATTGACCCAATCACAAAGTCAATATTCAAAACCATGGTATACTGTTCTTTATAAAGCTTTTATATTCTCAACTTTTGGAATCAAGCTGTCAGTCTGATTTTTTGGATTTTCTCCTTTTTAAATAAACCTCTGACCTATCACTTTCAGCTACACATTGTTACTTGTGGTTTATTTTCCCTTTGATGAAACCAATGGTCCAATATAGCACTTTACTATACTTTGCCTTCAAACATGAGTGGTTTTCCTACAGTTTTGTCCATTGCAGGAAGGAGAAAATAGGTTTTGTCTAAACAAGTTCTCTAATAGACTAATCCTGGTAGGCTGGGTCCCTATAATCATATTCATTCGTTTAAGTTTACTTTTCAGCTGTTTTGCCAACAAGCCTTGGCTTGTAAGAACAGAGCCTGGACAGAAAGAAAAGCTGTAAAATGGAAAAATAAAATCATAGGGTCGAAGTTTCCTAGTTGAGTTGCAGTTTCCTCTATACTATTCTGAAAATTGGCATGGATCAAAGCACAGCCTGAAGAACGGGTCAAGAAAGAGAGTGTATCTACCTGAAGCGGTGTCTCAGAGGCTTGTTAAATTGCATTCTAATGTTGTAAGTTCAGCTTCACACAGTAATGTGACTGCCCAGAAATCCAAGATTCCCCAAAGGAGCTTGGAAAAGGCCATGGTTGAACTCTAGTTACACAGAGCAGAAGAGCCTTGCTAATTCTCTAAATCAGTCCTGTAGAAATGGAAACCAACAACTTCCTGAAAGTCACTGCAGCCTTTCTGCCCCAAACATTCCAAGATGAGTCCTGTTTGCAGACATTTGGAATAGATGATCCCTCCACCTGAAACATCCTTCCCCCAAGTCTTCACATGACTGACTCTCTCTCTCCATTCAGCTGAGATTTCATCTCCATAGAGCAGCCTTTTCCAATAGGAGTCCCACTCATTATCCTGGTTTTCTCTTTTGGCAACACAGCTTCACTTGGACGTCTGTGCATTTACTGTCTGCCCCACACACTCTCAGCTAAGTCCTCTGAAGACAGAGGACTTGTCTATCTTGTTCATTGTTATAACTCCAATGTCTGGAACCATGCCTGGCACAAAGTAGTGCACAGTAAAATTTAGATAAACGATGAATGAAGAAATGAACACCCTCCAGTATCAACACCCTGAGACCCTCTGCAATAAGCATCCCAGATCCCTCTCCTCCAGAGCACCCACTAGCTGCTACCATCACTCTGGCACTGAATCACCAATTGCCTTGGATTATGACCTAGCTGGTTTCACGTGTCCTTGTCCTGTCTCTAAACCACTAACCTGTGAGCAACTCAAGGACACAGGCCATATCTGGTCTTCTAATGTCGCTTTATGCTTGGGTGTTTAAGTAACTACTTCACTTTCTATATTATGAGGTTCATGGAAACCCAAACCACTTCTGATTCATCTGTGTACTCCCTGCATTCAGCAACAGAGCCAATCACAGTAGAAGTGCTAACTACATATTTGTTGAACCATAATTTTATTCCTTTTAACCTCTAGTTCAGTGTGGTGGATACTAATTATTCCAAAAGAAATATTCTTTTCTCATTCCAAAATAGTTCAGTATCTTTTTTTTCCAGCTTTATTGAGATATAATTGACATACAACATTGTATAAGTTTAAGGTGTACGCATGTTGATTTGATTCTCATATATTCCAATATCATTATCATTGTAGTGTTAGCTAACACCTCCACCATTATCTTCCAACAGGGAAAATCAAGAAGAGGCATTACAGAATAAGAAACCAAAAAAAAAGGTTTATTCCTTGAGAAGCTCTAAAGTGAATCATAATAAATATTAATGGACTAACTTGTCAGTTAACAAAACAGAGGTTTTCAGATTGTGTGTGTGTGTATATACATATATATGTGTATGTGTGTGTTTTGCGAGAGATACTCTTAATGCATAAGAATATGGCAAGTTTGAAAGTAAAAGAAAAGTATATATCAGACAAATACAGAGTTATATTAACATCAGACACAACAGACTTTAAGACAATAAATTTTAAATGATAAGAATATTGATTTGTGGGGCTTCCCTGGTGGCCCAGTGGTTGAGAGTCCGCCTGCCGATGCAGGGGACACGGGTTCATGCCCCGGTCCGGGAAGATCCCACATGCCGCGGAGCAGCTGGGCCCGTGAGCCATGGCTACTGAGCCTGTGCATCCGGAGCCTGTGCTCCGCAATGGGAGAGGCCACAACAGTGAGAGGCCCGCGTACCGCAAAAAAAAGAAAGAAGGAAAAACCATTTTCTTTCATATAAAACTGGCCAGATCCCTTTGATATTTTGAGTAACATGAAAAGAAACATAAAGGAATGCAAACTCTTCTTTAATAAACAGCTAATATGCATCAGACATTGTTCTATGTGTTCATAAAACTATTTTTATTATATTTTTAAGCATTAGCGACATGGATTTGAATCTTGGTTCTCCCTTATTAGTGGTGTGAACTTTAGAAAGTCACTTAATCTCTCTGAGCCTTTAAGTTCTTAACTGTAAATAGATAGTAACAGCCCAGCTGCTATATCTAGGAGATATTAAAAGATCCAGATGAGCTTATATATGTAAAAGAGCATTGCAAGCTGTAATGTAATACGCAAATCAAAGAATAGTGATGATTTTATTGTCGGTAACTTTTACATAGTAATTCTCCCATTTCACTATACACAAATATGCATAAAATATGAAACTTTTAACTTAAAAATACAGCACTTCTTCCTCCCACTGTTTTAAGCTTATTGCCATTTACTGGGAGTCCTGAATGACCCACAGTGGGAAATGCTACTCAGTGAACTGTGCTCTTTTAAGACTTAGGCCATCATTTCTCTGAGTTGACAACCAGGAAGGAACTTGGGACCAAATAGCTCTAAGAGTATTTTCAAATCGTTTCCCTTTAGAGAGTTCTAGATGAAATGACATTTTCTAGCAAGTAGAAATGACAGATGATTACCAGGGTTAAAACATTTAGATTCTTGCTTGCCCTAGATGCAATTTTGCTCCTTGCTTTTCCCAAATACAGTGGAAATTGAGTTGAACCAGTCTTTACACAAACTGGGAAATACAGTTCTGATTTTAATATTGAATTGTATTAAAGAGTAAACTGTAAGTAGGTTTCCCTTCAAGATTTTTCCTATTTTTATACTTATTAAGTGACCCAGTGAAGTAATTTTTAGTTCATAAGAAATAACATAATTATGATAGAAACAGTTGTCCGGGAAACTGGATTAATCTTGAGCTATACAAGATCAGAATAATTCTGAACTCTCAAACTCTCTGGGTCACCAAATGCATTTTCCCCAAAACAAGTAAAATTTCAAAATATCCTCAAATTCATTACCAAAACTCAAGAAATGCTAATGATTAAAATACTAATACAGAGATATCTGTACTAACACTCACATCCCTGGTTAAGATATGAAAGCGAGGTAGGTAGGTAAATTCATCAAAGAATAATAAAAAAATCAAGATACCTAATCCTTACTAAATAAAGAGAAATAAAACTCATCTCGCTTTATGGCTATTTTCAGAGCACAAAGATCTTGCTAGGAGGGAAGAAAAGCACGTTTAACTCCATTTTTATTATATGGCTACAGAGCTAGTCCATTATTCAGTATAATGAAACTGGATCTTCTGTCAAAAGATGGAAATTACTGGATTTTAACATAAAGGATTTCACTCTCAACATTCACCCTGTTAGTCTAATGAAGCTAGTGGTTTAAAACTCCAGAATCATAAGGTAAGAGTCTCCCTCCTCTACTAAGGATATCTCTGAACTCCAGGAGATAGCCTTGAACAGGTGACATATGACTAAAAATATTTAGTCAAAAAGAACTTTTCTGAGTTGATGCTGAGTTTCTGTCAAGAGAATTTGTTTATACCACAGGAAAATAATTGGAAAATAGAACTTTCACTTGCTGGCATATAAAGCAATAGGTTCATTTGTTAATATGCTCTTTAGGTTCATTATCAAAACTTGAATCGAACTTTTATGGTACATTAGCTGAGCTATTTCTAACGTTCTTTTGAAAATGAGAAGATCCATGTCAAAAACTGCGTATCTGTGACTTATTTCTAATAAATAAATGGATAGGTGAGTATCAGCTGCTTCTGTGATTCTCAATGACTTGAAAACTGCTTACTTCGTACCATTCTGGAATAATTCTACAAAGTTATAATGATTTTCTGGGACCATACAGATGATGAAACTCTGAGAAAGTGATTGCATGGCCATAGTTTTACCCTGGCATTCAGTATAATGAAACTGAACCTTTTGTCAACAGTTAAAAATATTTCAGGTTTGCTGAAGCCGTTAGTGTAGTGCTAATGTGTTTGAGTTGACTTTATAATTGAGACAATAAGAGTCCTCCTGAATGCAGTTTTTATGATAGAAAGCTGCTCTAAAGAAAGTAGGAACAGGAGGCACTACACACATCCTCAACCGTTTTCAGCTTGGTCTGTCAGTTTTAACAGGGAATATATCAACTGCTGAATATTTTACTGTTGTATAACCACCAAAGATATTGTGCAGACAGGTAAGATATTTTAATTTTTCCCCCCTCTGGTGAATACAGGACCCATCAATGTCAGGAGTGGCACAGTGCAGTTGTAAAGTAAAATTTTCTTTTGCATTTCAACAGCAGGAAAACATTGCTGGCTACCAACAGTATCTGCATTTAAATTCTTCAGAATCACAGTTGCTTGTGCTTGCAAAGGACAAACACTAGGGCCTGAATGGCCTTTGAAAGTCATCTGTTTGAATCTGAGTGAGGGCTAAATTATATATCTTCTCCATGGAGGAAGAAAGAAAATGGATTAAAAAAGAAAGAGAACTGTTTGAAATGCACAAGGTCTTCCTTTGGAAAGGGAGGAACTGCATTCAGAGGAAGCTGAATTCCAGACTAGTAAACAGGTTGGTAATCCTCTCTTTGTTTACTGACAATGATTCGCTCTTCGATTGTGAAAGGAAACAAAGAAATGTACTCAGTGTTTGCAGAGGCTATAAATCCTCAAGTTGAGGCCACTTGGAGCTCACCGAGGCTGTTGGGCTGACTGAGTCATGCGCTCATGAATGCCATGGCATAGCTTCAGGAAGAAAGTCAGCAAAGTTGTTGAGCAAACTGGTGGTAATGCTTCAGGAGAATCAGCCTTCAGCCCCGTGCCCACAGTCAAGGTCACTGATTTATTCCTCTGTGTCAAACGGCAAATGTGTTCAAGCTGGTGGAGGTCGGTCTCCATAGCAACACGTCCAACTCTTACCCCTGGAGAGAAAGCTGGAAACCATTTTGGACACTTCTTATTGGTTTGGGAATGTCAGCTGAACTTGGAATCCTGCCCAGACTGTATTTGGCCATGACTGGCAGAGACAGAGGCAGGGTCCTGCACAACTTCTCAGCACCACAGTGATGATGAACACTTCTGCGCTGGAAATACCAACTTGCAAAAAAGTTAATGACACTGGTTCCTTAGGCAAAGCCCATTTTAGGTAACATTCTTTTTTTCTTTTTTTTTCTTTTTGATACGTGTCAGTCTATCTTTTAAAAGAATATTACCTCCCACATCTTCCATCAAAAACACTGAGTTAATTTGAGCAAAAATCTATTCGAATTTGACAGCACCAAACCAGAAGTGGTTAAGAGCCATCAGTGAACAGGAGCTAGGGAAAAGACTTCCATAGTATGAGAAAGTGCAGAAACAGAGAAAAGAAATTATTTGGTTAGCTGCAGCTCAAATCCTAGTGGGCTGTTTAGGATCGGCTGTCCTTAGCGTTTTGATATTGTAACCTTGAGGCATTTACAGGCTTAGATTTTGGTTTGCTTACATAGACCTCCACGGCATTACAACCACCACAGTCTAACGGCCTCCTTGTTTAACTAATTTAACAGTCCTCAAAATACTGAATTGCAAGAAAATGGCATAGCCAATGAAAAACAGTACAGCTGGAGTTAAAGGCTGGAAAGGGCTTCTCTCTCAACATATCTAAAAATTAAAACATAGCAGGCGGGAAAAAAATCACATCTTATGTGCTGGGTGGATTTTCTCAGAGGTCTGTTTTTAACCATCGGTTCATAAAAGTCATTAAAAAGCAAGTAGAACCTCTTTTGCCAAAATAGTAGCAGTATTGGAACTAATTTTTTTAATGTGAAGAAAACAATATAAAGACACTTTCCAGATCATCTAACTTTTCAAATATGTCAGACATTATTCTTGCATAAATCTGTGCTCCTGAGTAAATTACTTAAACCAGAGATTTCTAGCATCTGGAAAGCTTTTTTAAAATACAAGGTCTTAAGCCTCACCCCAGACCCACAAAATCAGAATCTCCAGAGCCCTTTAATCTTTATTTTTTTTTAATGCTCCACAGCTCATTCTGATGATTGGGAATCATTGGTCATAGGAGGAATCTAAGTTCCTTAAGGAAAGACACAAAACTGTAAACCACATGACATTTTAAGATTTAAATTGTGTTTGTATCCTTAATTACATCTTGAATAACTAGTCCTGAAATGTGTCTTTGGTTATCAAAATTTAAATTTTGCACCTAAAAAGAAAACTTTTCACATATTTTGCTCTATTTATGACAGAAAGAATGTGTAGGTTTCTAAAATTATCATGTGATCTGATTAATTTAAAAGTTTATACATGTCAGTGGTTTTATGACAACTCAAATACCCTCGTAATTAGTGCTTTTGAACCCCATTTAGCCTAAGAGTGCCATTTGGCCCTTGTCTTGTTGAGCTTCATTAATTAACTTGTCACCATATATTTAATAAGTTCACAATCTAACTAATGTGGTAGGAAAATAAATGAGCAGCGGCGAGCAAACTTACTGATGCTAGTGTGTATTGCTTTATTTACTGTTTGCTTTTTTTAAAACTAATTTTAGGTCGTGCCACCATTAGCACGGAATCTCAGGCATGGGTTGTACAATAGCTCATGAAGATAAAGCACAATGAATGAATATCTCCTTTAAGTGGAGTATTAATGACCATTACAACCTTTGACGAGGCCAGCTAATTGCCCTGCCTGTCAGCCCTGGCCTCCAGCCAGCCCCCAACATTACAGGAAAGAGGATTCAACTCCTGTTTTATTTAAGCCACAGTTGTTTTGTCTGTTACAGTCAAACACCTAATACACAGCCAATGCTGGTTGTTCTGTCCACTTTAAGAATGCTCTATATCCATGCCTATCATTTTGATGTTGCTAGTGTTTGAAATGATCTAAATTCTCTCTCTCTCTCACACACACACACACACACACACACACACACACACACACACACACACACACACACACACACACACACACACACTATCCAGTGACAGTCTCTCCTTGACCAAACCTTATTCAGGCTCCCCTCAACTTTTTTCAACTAAGCCCTGACTTCTGGGCGTCCGTGTGTCACTGCATTGCCCAGTTCTAGCAAGAATCTGGCTAAGTCAGTTTACCCAGAATCCCTCACCCTTAATACTTGATCACCCTCAATATCTGATTGTGTTCCTCGTCTCCCATTATCCTCCAGGTGAGTCTGATCACCTTGGCCTGCCTCCAACGAGAATCCTTAACAGAATCTTAACAGTCAGTTTAGCTAAAATCACCCCTACTTCTAATGTTTCCTCTTAGTAATTTTCCATCCACTGACCTCCACCCTGCTCCTGGGTTATAAATTTCTCACTTTTCCTTATATTCAGAGTTGAGCACAATCTCTCTGCCCCTGAACAAACCCCACTACCATGGTCCTACACCTATCGCGATGGTCCTGAATAAGGTCTGACTTACCATTCTTTAACAAGTGTTAAAACTGAACATTTTTCCTTTAACATGAGTCAGTAAGTCAGTAGAGACTATACTGATATAATATTCCTGTTAACTGAAGTACCTATAGTAGAAATGAAGCCAAGCGGCCAGCTCATAATACAATACGTGTCTTGGATTCAAAGTTGAGATGCTGAAAGTGTTGCAGTCCTTCCCTGGGTTTACTGTATCTGCAATAACCTGTTCTGATTAACATACTAGGGAAGAGGAAAGGAAATACTTAGATGCTTAGAAATCAAGAAATTTTAACGTAAATTATGAATACATTTATGGATATTTAGTCCAAACTCTCAGTTAAAGAAGTCATAATCCCTTTGCTACAATTGTGCCCATATGAAGCCAGTCTTTCACTGGACTAGTTGTTCTTGACAGAAATTGTTAATCATTGAGAGCTTTGGTGCAAATCAGCAACTGGGTGTTTTCTGCAGCAAAGGAGATAACTAGACCATATTCTGCCCTGAGGGATGTTTAGATGGCAGGTATGAATCTATGTTAGAGAGAACTTAGCTCCTAGTGAAAGACTGCCTTTTAATCTCAAAATCATTCACTAACACAAAAATGAATGTTCCATATTGTTTTGGATAAATTCTCACATGTGAGGTTATCTTGGAAAGCAGGATGCCCCTACTTTCTTACACCTACTTTTTTTCTCTTTTATCTAATACTCCATTTTTTTAAGTCTTTTTTTAAAATATAAATTTATTTATTTATTTTTGGTTGTGTTGGGTCTTCGTTGCTGCACGGGGGCTTTCTCTAGTTGCGGTGAGCGGGAACTACTCTTCATTGCAGTGCACGAGCTTCTCATTGTGGTGCCTTCTCTCTGTTGCAGAGCACGGGCTTCAGTAGTTGTGGCACAAGGGCTCAGTAGTTGTGGCTCATGGGCTCTAGAGCACAGGCTCAGTAGTTGTGGCACACGGACTTAGTTGCTCCGCGGCATGTGGGATCTTCCCTGACCAGGGCTCGAACCCATGTCCCCTGCATTGGCAGGCAGATTCTTAACCACAGCACCACCAGGGAAGTCCCCTATCATACTCCATTTTTAAAGGTGAATCTTTCAGAATTTTGATTTACTGTATGATTTGCTTCTTTTTGCTACTTGTTTGTTTGTTGACACTAATTTCTTTCATGTGCTTTCCAAGGCAATACATGCTTTCCTAATGAATGCTTTTAAAACACCTCTTCTGTTTTCCACTAGAGTTACCCAGAGAACAGTTCCCCATTATTTGTCTAGCAAGCATATTTTATCGTGGATTTTTTTTTGTTTCATTTTGAGCTTCTTTATATAATCAGACTTGCAAAACACCCAGTTTTATAAAATGTGAAAGATAAAACACTGAGCATTGGAAAGGCTCACTTCCTGTCTGATGCTCTGTACACCAGCCTATCTTCCCTGTTGCTCCCTACGTACACTGGCAAGATTCATTACAGGAATTCCAGCATTTGGTCAATAAGTCAGTGAATGTAATGCTCCCTTAAAAGCATGTTCAGATTATTTAGATAACATAGAATTTCACCGTATAAGAGCACCATTTTCTGCTTAAAGGATCATCTTCTACCAGGTATAAGAAAGTATCTCTCTTTCTTACACCAACTGGAATCTAGACCAGTGGAATCTCCCATACTAGTCTAGTGCCTGGCACTGAGTATATGTTCAGAAAATATTTGTGAAATCTTGCCTGCCACAAACAAATTACATGAAAAAAAAGCTGGTGTAGGTTTCTTGTCTTAAAGAAGTAAAATCTTAAATAGTAATTCCACTAATTCTTCATTTCAGTGCTTAAGGGTGGTCTTTCTCATGCTTAAATCTGTTTTATTTTAATTCTATTTCCTCCTCTCAGTTCTCTGCCTCTACCTATACATCCACCAGTCTTTTCTTTCTGCTCATTATATCATTTTTAACATCTTTCTGACATTAGAACTTTTATGTTTTTTGACTACCCAATCCTCAAGTTAATACGTTGTTTATCCCTGGCTACCTCTTCAAGTAGATTCTCTCTTCAAAGCACAGTATCAGTAACTTACTTTTTAATTCTGGAAAAAGCATCTTTCAGTAGACTTTTCAACCTCATTTTCTGATTTCAGAAGCACATTTTAAGAATTTAAAATACAACTGGACTCATCATAATACATAAGAAAATTTTACACTGCAGAAGAATTGACCACAAATCCTTTTGGTTGCCACAGTTATTTTAATATGCAACATTTATAATTTCCCCCATAAAGCTATACCTAACCAGATATATTAAATATAAAATAAACAGGCCTTCATATATGTCACTATTCTGTGCAAATACCTTTAATGGTGCTCCATTATCCAGTAAAAAAAATAATAAATCTCTTAGGCTGGCATCCAAAGCTTTCCATTATGTGACCCCGATCTTCCTTTCCAACCAAAGCCAAGTATCTTATGTTACAAGAAAAGTGGACTAAACCTTATTCCTCAAACACGTCTTTTACTTTCCCACATTCATGACTATACCCATTCTTTTCCCTCTGCCTGGTGGAACCCCACCTCTCTATTCCTCCTCCACTTTCTATCCCACCTCCACCTGCCTTTATTCTTACTTCCTTTTAGCCTCATTTTAATGATCACCTCTTCCACATGGGCTTTCTTGATTCTACTAACGTGCTGAAGAATCTTCCTGTCCATTGAACTAGTGTAATGCATCATTTCTTCCTCTCACAGTTCTGACATTTTCGCTTTTATTTGCATTTCTTGCTTTACTGTCCTCCAACATAAGGGTAACTATCAAGAGAAAAAGATTGATTGCTTCTACTCATTGTTATAGCCCTGGCCAGACCAACAGTCTTGAGCACCATAGGTCTTCAATAAGTACTTAGTGAATGTATTAGTTTCCTAAGGCTGCTATACCAAATTACCACAAACTCAGTGGCCTAGAACAAGACAAATGTATTCTCTTACAGTTCTGGAGGCCAGAAGTCCAGAATCCATTTCACTAGGCTAAAGTCGAGGTGTCAGCAGGGCTATGCTGGCTCTGGAGGCTCGAGGATAGAATCCACTTCCTTGCCTTTTCCAGCTTCTAACGCGGCATCGTTGCATTCCGTGGCTCAAGGTCCCTTCCTCCATCTTCAGTGTCAGCAAGTAGCAGCTTGAGATTTCTATGGGGGATGCCACATCACCTTCTTCTCTAAAGCAAATCTCCCTCTACCTCCCTCTTATATAAGGATATGTGATTACAGCATTAAGGGTCCACCTGGATTATCCAGGATAACCTCCTCATCTCAAAATCCTTCACTTAACCACTTTTTTTGCCACATAAGGTAATATTCACCATTTTGCCAGTATTCACAGGTTCCAGGGATTAGGACATGAATGTCTTTGGGGGCCATTGGTCAGCCTACCCCGACAAGTTTAATTTAGCAGCCTTCAGTGGTGCTGTTAATCATTTTTGCCACTAGATGGGATGGTGCTAGTGAGCTCTCTGACCTTTACAAGGTTATATGACTTTTTTAAAAGGCAATTTTATTATGTGACCCTTTTGATAAAAAGAGTAATAGGATACTGAATAGTTTACAAAGTGCTTTCTTATTTAACCATCAGAAAACTCAGCAAGGTCAGTATCACTATTCCCTATGTTTAAACAACTGAGTGGTCCCTCCCAAAGCCACAGGGCAGCTCTGCCAGCAAGCCAGGTCAGGCTGATTTCTTCCTCTTGACGCCTTAGAACCACCAGCCCTTGATTCCTTTCTGGCCATTTTTCCCACTTCCAAAGTACCCCCTTCTGCTAAAACTCTGTAAGCCACACACATCTATAGGCTTTTAAAATGTCACCATTCGATGCAAGATTAAAAATCTTCACACCTGTGAAAGTTTCCCCACTAACGACAGCTGATGTCCTCAGAGGTGCGAATCCAACCCTAAGAGCCTCGGCCTCTGCCTGTAGTACTCTTCTGAGTCCTCCGCCCCTGGGAACTAACGTGGGTCTGCTCACTTCCTCTCCTAGCCTTGTTAGAGAGCTGTCTTCAGGGGCCTCACTTTACAAGCTGTTTCTTGGAAGGTACTGACTACCTTTCGGTAGGAACTATCTACTCCGCATCAAACAGGAAGATGGCTGCCTCTCTCTTCTCCCTTCCTTCCTTATCACAGTCTAAGTTTTTCTGACAGAGCCAGACCCCTTAAGCACATATACTCTACCAACTGGCTCCCACACTGAACTGTGGCTCTGCACACAGTGTGGCCTCTGATTGAAATACCTGCCCTCATCTCTCCTTTGTCTGCTTGAAACTTCTGACTCTTCCTTCAGTGCTTCGTTCCACTCCCCACCTCTGTGAAGCCTTTCCTACGTGACTTCCTCCAAGCAGACCTGGCCCTGCGCTCCTTTGTCCCACGGGGTATCCAGGATTTTGTCTGAATAGTACTTACCGCACTGAATGGCACTGGTGTTTATCTCCCCAGAGCAGCCTGGAAATTCCCAAGGGGCAAAGCTTCATATAATTCGTATTTGTATTTCACCTCTGACTCTCG
Source organism: Orcinus orca (assembly GCF_937001465.1). Lineage (NCBI taxonomy): Eukaryota > Metazoa > Chordata > Mammalia > Artiodactyla > Delphinidae > Orcinus > Orcinus orca. The sequence goes on along the minus strand of NC_064569.1, from coordinate 46,294,285 downwards.
ATTTCCTTATTATGAAACGGTGATAATAATAATCCCTACCTTGTAGGGTTGTTATGAGGATTAAATGAATTCATATATGCAAAATAGTTGGAACAGTGCCTGGCACATATAAGTGATCAATAAATGCTAGCTATTATTATTCATGACATTTACCATAGTATGACATTACTTTTTTTGTTTGTTTGTAGTCTCTCAGGGTGCTTAGAAGGTAAGCTCTGTAATGGCAGGGATTTTCGTCTGTTTTGTTCACTGGTATATTCCCAGAGCCTGGGGAATATATGCCTGGTACATAGCATGCACTCAAAAATTCAGTGACCCACTATGTGAATGAATGAAAACTTAGCACCTACCATTACACTTATTATGCAGTAGGCACACAGTATATGTTTTCTTCAATTTACTTAAATTTTATTTTTTAATATATATTTTTATCTATCTGACTCTAAAACTGAACAACTGCTTCTTCGATGAAGTATCTTCCTGAATTTTAATGAAAGAGCACGACATCGTCAAAACCAAAAATCCTCTTCTAACTCACTTTGGTTCAGGGTTTCTTCAACTCTAGTATTTTCTGTCCAGATATAAAGGCTTTTGGCAGGTTTTCTCCAGCAGATAAAGAAACTTTTTTCAAGTATCAATCAGTATGCCCATCTAAATTTAAGTTAATTAAAACTAATAAAATTTGAATTTCAGTTCCTCAAGCACACTGGCCACATTTCAAGTACTCAATAGGCACATGTGGCTAGTAGATACCATATTGGTTAGTGCAGATACAGAACATTTCCAACACTGCAGAAAGTTTTATTAGAGGGGCCTGATCTAGGTTATGCTGTGGTAACAAACCACACCAAAATCTCAGAGGTTTAACGCAGCAAAAGTTTATTTTCATGCACTCAAAGTCCACTGCAAGTTGATATGACTCTGGGGCACTAACCTCCATGTGCTCGTTCAGCATTAGGGGCCATTTTGGTTTTGTGGCTCATCCATCTCCACATATACTCCCACGACCATAGGAGCAGGGGAAGAAAGCATGGAGAATTATGTACCTGCTTCTAAGGGCTTCCACCTGGAAATGACAGCCATGCCTAATTGGAGTGGCCTAATGCTCTGTTACACAGAAATAGGAGGAGATTAGTAACCGTTGGTTGGTGCTGTCTGCCACATTAGGCATGCCCGTCCGTGTCCAAACTGCCTCCTTGTATGTACCCTCTTGTAACTAAGACTACGCATGTGAAAATACTCGATATAGTTTTGGGAACACAGTAGGCAATCAGTAAATGCTACTTCTCTACCTCTTTCTCTTTGCAAGTTTTTTTATATGATGTCCCAGGTTCCAGCCTCAGCCTTATCGAATTCATTTTCTATAATACCATCAGAATGACCAGATTATTTTCCTGCTCAAATTCTTCTAGAGTTCCTCACTGAATACAGATTGAAATACAGTCTAACATGATTTCCAAGGCCACCCAGAGACTGGCCCACCTGGCCTCCAAATTTCTCTCTCACTGTCCCCTGCACTCCAGCAATATTGCACACGTGGCTGCTCTACTCCTGGTCTCAGGCATTAACTCCCTAACCTTATGCTCTAACTCTCTCTTTCTGGAATGACCTTCCTCTCTTCCCTACCCATCACAGTTCTCTAAACCCTTAAACTGCCACCTTCCTTGATTTCCTCAGCTAAAATTCCAACCCATAGCCTCTCATAGCTCACATCTTACTCTGGTTACGAATCTAAGCAGCCTGAGAAAAAGGATGTCTTTAATCATCTTAGATTCTCTTAATCAAAGCCAGGAACATAGTCTGTGCTTAGTAAATGTTTGATGGATGTAATAAAACCTTCCTCTCAGGACCTTCTCCAGAAATTTTCCACCAAAACTATTAGCATCTTATAAGAAAAACAATATATCCACAGATTAGAAATACAACCTTTTTTTCAATAAACGTTAATATAGTACCTCTAATATTATAGAATGAGACACACTGCAACCAAACAGAGTTGGGCTGAAAATACAAGAAGTGGATGGATAGCTTAAAAAGAAATTACTCAATGTCGTACTCCTAATAGAAGTAAACATTTTATTTAAGTAGCATTGAGTCAGCATTTTCTGAGACTTTAGAGAAATGGAAGATTATATTTTGAATACTTTTTAGTAGAAATCAGGAAAATTAGAGCATATTTTAAAATACTCCACAAGAACTTCCTGTGTCCTTGAAATATTTGTGTATGCTTCTGTGCTATAAGAGGAAGCAATGTGAATTACTTCTAAAATTTCAATATCATTATGAAAGCATTGAAAAGAGAGCTTGAAAAGAGATAACAAAGACTTAAATTTGAAAAAGGAAGTATAAGAAAAGATGTGATATAATTTGTTAAATTATACAAGAATAAGAGGAGATATTTTTTGAAAGAATAGAAAATGGACAAAGGAAAGACATTATCTCAAAACATGTGGAGATGAATGATAATCACTTTCAAATAGGATAAAAACCTAAAAGAAATATTATCTCAATGATAGTCTACATAAAAAGAAAAAAGCTGGGATGTTTTTCTAAGTCACCTACAGAGATTATCTGTAAAATGGAAGGTAGATGACAAGCAGATAAAGATATAACAGGCTGTTTCCAACAAGAGCGCTCCTTAGAGTCTCTGTAGGAGAAAGGACCTTACAACTGATTTTTCTATTTGAGTTTTTAAAAAGTAAGCTCTATTTAAAAATATGCCCTCCCTCGTTTTCAAAGGATCACAGGAAATGTATAATCTCACTTGCATACACCCCTTTGGAGTAAAGCAGTTGGTTTTCTCAAGGCCGGTCCATATCATCAAAACATCATGGTGGATAGGCTGCTACCCGGAAAAGTCAAGGGAAAACAACACTCCTGGATGAGCCGATCACAAAGATAAAGAGTACAGTTGTGCCTGCATAGCTGGCAACATTCTTTAACCCTTCCCTTGGATTCTGCCATGGTGCCCATACTAAACAGATAGGCTCAGTCAGAGCTGAATCCTGGGATCAAGGCTACAGATGTAATCCCCATCCAGGCTCAGACTCTGAAATTAATGTCGTTGGTCACAAGAATCTAAATCGAGATCCTGGAACAGAGTAGGGGAGATAGTATCTAGCCTTGGAAAACTTTCTTTAAAGAAAGGTTTCTAAGGACTCTAAGGAATGAATCTCCACCCAGCCTAGAGGACAAACAACCAGGTTGCCCCAGTTTGCCCTAAGACTAAATGTATTGTAGGACAGACAAAATGAGTCTCTGAGAGAATGTAAAGAATGCAGACCGCATTCTAGGAGAGCAGCACAGACCGTCATAGATTCACCCCTTTAAGGTCTGAGATAAACGGGGCTAGCTGGGAAAGACTTGTGCTGTCCATGACACTAGAAGGTAAGAGTCTTGTAGTTCCTGTGGGACACTGACCTGGATCCTGCCTGGTCTGACCTCAGTCTGATTACCAAGCCTGAGCTGGTCTGCATACACATCTTTTCTTTGCATCTGATGCCTCACCCTGCTGTTATAACTAGTCCTCCTGACCTGCTCCTGCTTTGGCCTTGCTTAACCTTTAGTCCTGATCTTTGCCTATTGCCTAGGCCCCTCAGTGCCACATTCCCAGCTACCCAAGCCTGCTGGCTCACATCTCCTGCAGAAACTGGCAGAAGCTACAGGAACAAAATGGCCCTTTGGTCTAAACTGGCCCAGCAGGAAGATATCTGAGCTGCAGCTTGGGCAATACAGAGGGTAGACACCCATCACATCAATCTCAACACACCTGTCACCTTGAATGCCCTGGTATCTTCCTCCATGATGTCTTTCCTGCAAAGAAAGCTTCTTTCCATCCACTTCCCCCTCAGTGCTCACCTGCACCTCCACCCATCCTCCAGGATCCACATCAGATGTCACCTCCTCCAGGAAGCCTTCTCAAGGCAGAAGGTTCTCATAGCACTTGAGATATATATATATATATATATATATATATATATATATTTATATTTATATTTATATATACATATCCACTGTAGCCATTTTAATATTTAATCATAATTATTTTTTCAACTTCTGTCTCCCCTATACTGTGACCTGGTTAAAAGCTGAGAATATTCCTTTCCTTTCCTCTGTGGAACCTTAGCACTTACAGTACTTGACTCACTGTAGATGCTAAATAAGTGTTTCTTAAATATATAAATATGGTTTTCTAAATCACAACTTCCAGATAGTTAGAAAATGCCATGATGTTGACCCCGGTACTATTTCCTTTTCACCAAGGAGGTACAAGATAAGTTCAGAGGAGACTGAAATTAGTAGCCAGTTTCTTCACTAAATATCTGACACAAAGGAAGTTGTGGCCGTCCAGTCACCAACTACTTCCCTTCCAATGTGATCAGCCTGCCCTTTTGGAGGCGCTGACCCTCCATCCACTATGGGGCATCCTCAAATGGATCACTCCCGCCCCCCACCAGGCAATAGAGAAATCTCCTTACTGAATACAAGTAAGTCTTTTGGTTGTTGTTAGCAGTAAGGAAGGGGGCATGCCAACCACCAGATCCTGCAGCTTCAGCAAATCTATATAAGACCCCTTGATGCCATCAGTGCATTCAAACTGAGTACTGGGCCCTGTACTCTTAAGGGGGATGACCCTGGAGAATTGGCTGCAGAAGGTTATCAGTGACCCATTCTCAAATAACACTGCATGTGAAAAAAAATCTACTTATGTCTTAAAATTGAAAGATACCTAGACTTTAAGCAAACCCTCTGCAAGGGGCAAATGCCACCTCAGCCCATACCCAGGCACTTCTTCGAGGGGAAGTCTGAAATGTAGGTCTACTTTGGTCCCCAGGCTGAGTTAGAAAGTCCGGGGGTAACCCAATACAGCAATTAAAAGCATCTACTTTGAAATCAGGCAGATCCAGGCTTGAATCAGCTCTACCAGTTAGCCTCAGTGTGATTTTGGGCAAATACTTTAACCTATGTAAGCCTGCCTTCCTATCTCTAAAGTGGGGATAAAACTTCCTCATAAGATTAAGAGTTAAATGAGATTACTGTTAAGTATACAGCTTTTAATAAACAACTGATAAATACTGTTAATATTATTGTTATTATATACCCTTCCTCTACTATATTCTAAGCTTCTTTGTGAAGGATGACGATCACTTATGAAGCCCTAAGGTGCAGCTAAGATTCTGAGACTCAGGCATACATTCTTATCTATAGCCAACCCATGTATTTCATCTGGTCTGAGGATCTGTGGTGTGGTTTGGGAATCATCAATGGCCGTCAGCTGTGAAATGATGCTTAGTACATGTATTATCTGTTAGGATACCTATAATATGATATCTCATCCTCTATTTCTGAGGACTAAAGAGATAATGATCTCCCTAAAAGCAGAAATCAGATCCTCTATTGATGGAGCACCTACCGTAAATCTGGAAAATAACAGGCATTCAACAAATACCTGGTGTAATGGGAACCTGAAACTTCCTACCCCTAGCCTATGAATCTGGAGTTAATTCATTCAATTCAACATGTACTGAGTACCTCCCGTTACCATATCACTGTATTAAGTGCTGAGAATACAGAGGTAAGATCCAGCCCTTAACCTCAAAGAGCTTACACTTTTGATTGTGTTATTTTTTTCCAACACCAACACTCACTGACCTTCTAGGATGATCACTTAGACCATTCCTAAAATTGAGCACCGCTCAATTGAGCCATCAGTGCATTCAAATTATATCATTCCAGAGCAGAAATTATATCATTTCTGCTCTGGAAATGATATAATTTCAAACATGTGCTTGGCCTTGAAACACCAGTCCTGAGCTTCTCTATTCCTATCACTCATTAAGCCAGTACCAGGGTATGTGGAGTTCACATACTCCTTAACAAAACAGAGCCATTGGGGACTTTCAAGTTGCTTAGGTCTACGACCCTTGAAGTTAGGTAGAATCCCAACTCCTTCCAACGGCCAGCAGTACTAACATTTATTATAAAATCTCTCTGGTACTCATTTGTATTTTTAAATATCTAAAAAAAGGCTAGTAGTATTTATCTCACAGGTTTGTCATGAAGATTAAGTAAGGTGGTGGGTATGATGCACCTAAGACAGTACCTCACTCACTGCAGACATTTAACATGGTGACCATTTTGTCCTGAGTCTAGACAATGAGACAGAGGCAGTGTCTGTCGCGTTCATCGTCATGTCCTCAACTCTTAATACAGTGCCTGGAACATAGTAAGCACTGAATAATTATTTAAAGAATTAAATAATTAATTTTAAAAGGCATGGGTTTATTCAGCCTTCCTCTTCTCCCATCTGGTCCCTTATAACAAGAAGAAGAGTAAGGCCAGGTAAGATCTGTAGGACGCAATATCATTATTTAATAGACCTGAATGGTTAGCCATAATTTAAGCAAAACTAGTCTTCAAAGGGACATACATCCAGGTTTAAGTCACATTAAGAGACAATGTCTGAGGCATATCTTGGCATATGGACGACTGTGACAGTCAGCCTGTGCACCACTCTCTCTCTGTTCCAGTACTTCCTGCAAAGGCGTTCAAGGTCAGCAGACCTCTGCAGAGTCCTGTCATGGAGGAATGCTCTGGGACTTCTATGCCCATGATGGATCCTCTGCCAGTTGTCATCGTGATCCCTGAAGGCATCTGTGTCAGTTAAGATTTGGGTTTGGGGACTTCCCTGGTGGGACAGCGGTTAAGAATCCACTGGCTAATGCAGGGGACACGGGTTCAAGCCCTGGTCTGGGAAGATCCCACATGCCGCGGAGCAACTAAGCCCCTGCACCACAACTACTGAGCCTGTGCTCTAGAGTCCACGAGCCATAACTGCTGAGCCCACATGCCACAACTACTGAAGCCCACATGCCTAGAGCCCGTGCTCCACAACAAGAGAAGCCACCGCAATGAGAAGCCTTTATACCACAACGAAGAGCAGGCCCTGCTCACTGCAACTAGAGAAAGCCCGCACAGCAACGAAGACCCAACACAGCCATAAATAAATAAATAAATTTATTTTTTTTTTTTTAAAAAAAGAATTGGGTTTCTCAGAATGGGAGAAAATATTTGCAAATGAAGCAACTGACAAAGGATTAATCTCCAAAATTTACAAGCAGCTCATGCAGCTCACTAACAAAAAAACAAACAACCCAATCCAAAAATGGGCAGTAGACCTAAATAGACATTTCTCCAAAGAAGATATACAGATTGCCAACAAACACATGAAAGAATGCTCAACATCATTAATCATTAGAGAAATGCAAATCAAAACTACAATAAGACATCATCTCACACCAGTCAGAATGGCCATCATCAAAAAATCTACAAACAGTAAATGCTGGAGAGGGTGTTGAGAAAAGGGAACCCTCTTGCACTGTTGGTGGGAATGTAAATTGATACAAACACTATGGAGAACAGTATGGAGGTGCCTTAAAAAACTAAAAGTAGAACTACCATATGACCTAGCAATCCCACTACTGGGCATATACCCTGAGAAAACCATAATTCAAAAGAAGTCATGTACCAAAATGTTCATTGCAGCTCTATTTACAATAGCCAGGACATGGAAGCAACCTAAGTGTCTATCAACAGGTGAATGGATAAAGAAGATGTGGTACATATATACAATGGAATATTACTCAGCCATAAAAAGAAATGAAATTGAGTTATTTGTAGTGAGGTGGATGGACCTAGAGTCTGTCATACAGAGTGAAGTAAGTCAGAAAGAGAAAAACAAATACCGTATGCTAACACATATATATGGAATCTAGAAAAAAAAATGGTCACGAAGAACCTACAGGCAAGACAGGAATAAAGCCACAGACCTACTAGAGAATGGACTTGAGGATATGGGGAGGGGGAAGGGTAAGCTGTGACAAAGTGAGAGAGTGGCATGGACATATATACACTACCAAAAGTAAAACAGATAGCTAGTGGGAAGCAGCCGTATAGCACAGGGAGATCAGCTCGGTGGTTTGTGACCACCTAGAGGGGTGGGATAGGGAGGGTGGGAGGGAGGGAGACGCAAGAGGGAAGTGATATGGGAACATATGTATATGTATAACTGATTCACTTTGTTATAAAGCAGAAACTAACACACCATTGTAAAGCAATTATACTCCAATAAAGACGTTAAAAAAAAAAAGAATTGGGTTTGTCTGCAAGTCAAGAGATCTGTCTACAGTGGTTTACATGATAGGGGTTTGTTATCATCCATAACAAGAAGTCTGAGGGTAGCAGTTGCTGTCACTGGTTCAGCAGCTCAAAGATTTCAGGGCCAAGGTCACTGTGATTCTCCTGGCCTTTTCCTCACTGTCTCTGGTGTCCAAATATCAAGTCTGTATTCCAGGCATGAAGAAGGAGAGAATGGAAAAAGCAGAAAGCACAGTATCTGTAGCAGGTAAACAAAAATGTTTCCAGAAATCCCACACTTCAGTTATGCATCCTGGGCCAGTATTCTACCACATGGCCTCCCCTAGGGGCAAGAGAGATTTGTAATGTGCAGATTTTTTTCCAGCTAGACATATTGCCGCCCTCAAAAAACTCAGTGAGTAAAGCAGAATGGAAAATGGAGACTGGGCAAGCACCCAGAACACTCTGCCCCCGGATTGCTCACTTCCTGAGACTTGGAATGAATGACAGCCAGGGTCTCACTGAAATCTTCATTCCGATCACCTGCCCTACCAAGCTGTTACAAAAATACGAAGGCTTTCAGTGCCTGCCAAAACCCAACTGTCCTTTAGCCTCTTGAACTGAACCTTGCTACCAGGTCAGGGATGTCATTCACCTTGGAGAAAGATGCTTTTAATCTAACAGTAGGGTCAGTCTCATGCCCAGTCAAGGAAAGCTGCTTCTCCCCCTTCATAAAAAGGCTTCTCCAAACCAACTGAATAAACTGGATCAACAGTTTTCTGTTACCTTAAATATTAAGTTGGCAATTGAGCTTTGCCCTTCTGAACACGGGAGTCCATATAAGATCACCACACCCATACTGATTCCCAGCAAGTGAGTCGCCTAATGACTTCCTCCTCCCCACACACACATCCTCATGGCTATGAAAAAAAATTTCTCTCACAGAGCACCAACATCCCTAGGTCAGTTTGGAGATCTACCTAGAGCCTCTATGATCTCACATGAATGAAACAGTCAAAAGATGGGCCTCAAGAAATCACTAGCAGTGGGAAACCATAACACGACCTCTACCAATCCTCTTAGTCCTCTGAAAAGTTATGCCATGATCCCACCCTTAAAGAAAATTTCCAGACTCAGAGCTTGAGAACTCATATCTCCTCAAGCATCAACAATTATTCTGTTCACTGTATTGAACCAGGCACAAAACACCCTCAACTTACATACCCACCTCAATCCAAATTTCAAGCTGATTCTCAAGACCAGCAGAAATGGCTACTTTATTTAGACTACAGGGAATACAGCCTAGAGACCTTCATTCCCAGTTGTGTCTCAGCAACAGGGTAGAGTGGAATCATGGGAAAGATATCACAGAACAGAAAACAGCTATCAAATGCCCACCTCCCTGAGCTGAGGTCTAGAAGATTTCAATGAAAATATTAGGTCCTTTAGGATCAGGTCCAACTTACCTCTCCAGCCTCACCTCCTGTGGCTCCCCACTTTGGACTCTGTCTCCCCATCAAGCCATGCTTTCTCTGACCTCTTTATTTTATGTATATTGTTCCCCTGCTGGAACACTCCTCTACCTCATTCCTGCACTCTGCCTGGCTAACCCCTACTTGCTCTTTAGGACACAGCTGCGACATCACTTCTGGGTTAGATATCTCATGTCTGTGCTTCTATTTCCCTCATCAAGTCTTTGGCACATGTACAACTACAACACAACTGTCACTTTCCTGTTGCTACCATCCTCCATCCTCCCCCATCCCACGGCAAATTCCATGAGGGCAGCAGCTTTGTCCGCCTACTCACAGATGTGTCTCTCATGCCTGTAACTGCCTGACACACAGTAGGCACTCAGTAGAAGTTTACTAGACAGGGGGCCTCATTTTTCTTCTCAGAACTTGCTGGCCAGATTTTTCTCCAGCTCACATATCTGGACTCAGCCTGTTGCTAAGAATATGCAGAGGAAGGAAAGAGAATGCAGATGATTCCCAGTATAGCATCACAACTGGGGAAACAACTCACTAATAGCCTAGCTAGTGAAGGGTCAGAAGCAGCATATTGTATGTATGCTGTTGATCAATGTGTCTGTGTGAGTTTCTTTATAGGTTGAGGGAAGGATTGTTTTGTCTCGTTTTCTTTTGTTTATAAGTATTCTTACATTATCCTCTTCTTCTGATCAGTTACAGCTGGTTTTGTCCAAGGCAATTTTAAACATCTAGTATAAATTCAACTACTACCATGACTTTAAAGAGGAGTCCAAATGATTGTGATCCCTGGACAAATCATCTCAGCCTTTTGTCCTTAAAATTGAAGTAGAGACTATAAGGCTGGGAGAACTTCAAGCCACAGGGAGAAGAAGTAGGGAAAAGCATGAAATGAGTTGTCTTGCTTTAGATTCAAGGCTGTCTCCCCATAGGCAGAACAAGTCTGGCTGAATCAAAACCTATGTCCCAGCGTGTTAGCCTTGTCCTGACCAGGCTGTAAGTAATCTGGGAACATGGGTCCTATCTCCCACTCTGGTCTCTCCTCCAAATACCACAACTAACAGCACCAGTGAATGTTAATCTCTCCCCTCTCAAGGCTGCCATGGCACAAGGTCTAAAACTCAGAACAGTTCCCACACTCTACTTGACACTGAAGATGTAAGTACATGTACCTGTCACCACAACCAATTGTGAACTCCTAGAGTGGGGACAGGGACCATTTCTTTCTGCCTTTGTCTAACACCCAGCCATCCATTGTATTGCATGCTTACGTCTCTTGATATATTTTTGGAGGGGGGTGGTTGTCAAAGAGAATTGGAATGCTGAGCATTTAACTAGAGCTCACTAAATATTTTTCATTGTTTAATTGATGTTTAATGCCATGACATCAACAATGTTCAATTCTAATATAATTATGCTTTTGATTACTTTCCCCCAAAACCTTATGACTGTTTTGCCACTGCGTAGCTAGAGTGTCTTTAAATAGTTATTGAACTGCTTCAAAATTCCATTAACTTTTACTTTTTATCTAGCGTGCTCATTCATTTAATCCATGAAATTTGACTAATGGAAATTGATTGCTTTCTCCTGAGTGTCATTTTCTCACCACACCTAACCCACATCCTTTGCTGCTAACTCACAGGTTTTGATGCAGTCGTTTCCGGTGTTAAATTTGTAAATTATGCTTATTCTTCTTATACTTGAAGAATATTCCTTATGATCTTTCCAAGGGTATTTAATCTATAATGTAGTGTTCCATTTCAGGGGATGTGAAATTTTTTTTTTTTTTTTTAGCAGAAACCCAATTGGGATCATTACCATCTCATAAAACAAACATTCAAATGCCCACTATGCTCCAGGTCTTTGAGGTCTCTGTTGCTATTGCCAGTTTTTGCCAGGATCTAGGAATAGTCTACCATGTAAAATAGGCCTTAGTACTACTTCATGAGCAGGGAAGATACCTTGATTATGCAAATCTTTGGTCACTCCTACTTGCTTTAATTATCTGTGTGACCTTGGGAAAATCACTGGACCTCCCTGAGTTCCAATGTCCTCATCTGTACTTGAGTCAAGGGTTGTTGGAAGATTTGTATAAGGAAATGTTTGAGAAAGTTCCAGGAAAGGTGCCTGCCACATAGTAGGGAGTTAAATAAATAAGTGTTCGTTATCTTTCTTAATCATCTTCTTGGAGAGTCTCCTCTCTTCCTATTCCTGTTCTATACCCTAAGGGCCTTGCTGTCAGACTAGCTAATGATTCTTTAATAGGGCATTTTTAATAGGAGACTCAGAATGACTAAAAAAAAAAAAAAAATTAATGTTCAGAAGAACTGAATTTGGGGCATCAGGAGAGGTGACAGGAGAGTTAGGGGGCCAGAAAATCTCCAGGTCTCATCATACTACATTGTTTGGGGCTATGGCTTCTGCCCTTCCGAAAGGGTCCATCCTCTAGGCTCACTTTTATAGTCAGGCAAAAAGAGATCCAAAAAATAGAGTTTTTCAGGATATTTGAAATTAGATGAGCCACTTGGGAACAGTGAGGCTTCCCTCTGAATTTTGGCCACAGTGTTCCACACTCCCCTAATGAGAAGAGAAAAGAACAAGATAAAAAATATCTTTAAAAAATTAAAGACATGGTGGAGTTTCTGAAGCAAGTGTCTTAGCGGCTATCGGCACATTACTGTTCCCCAAGTCCCATTCTCTTTAAAGCCTTGTAATGGTGTGCTTTAAAATTCAGCAACAAAATAAAATGATGGGTGTGGTCAGGTGTATCCTGCAGCTTTCCAATTCTCCTATAAGGTTGGGATTGTCTATGGGAATTTTAAAATGCTTCTTACTTTTATTAAGTGTCAGTTCTGGTGCTCAGTAGTAATTAAACTGAAAGGAAAATGTCAAGAATGATAAATCACTATTACAGGTTTATTCTTAGTCATCCCTGTAACTTGAGATCCTAAAATATTAACTTTGAGGGCATCAAAGGAGAAAGCCTTCCTGCTATGTTATATTTTATAAATGATGTCTCAAACCCATGTAAATTGTAAGTTCTATGATTTAAATACAATCCATGGTGTCTGAATATTCCATACTCATTCAATTTCATTTAGAACTACTTGACCCAGCAGAAGTAAGCTGCTATAGCTGAAACAGGCATCCGTGGACAAGTTTGCTGTATGACTAACAGAAAATAACTTTATATTTCAATATCCAACCTAGGGAACAAAATGGGGCTTAGTGAATGACTTTTCTGAATAAAATAATCATTATTAAAGCTTTTAAGAGACAAATTTCCAAGTGTTTCTGGCATTTCCATCGAGTTCAAGTAGAGACTTAGGAATCATGAGGAAAAGCATTAAAAGCCCATTACTTTTTCTGAGCATCATATTCCAGACTGTAAGTTTCATTATTTGAGATAAATTTCCAGCTTATTGCTCAAACGAACAAGTTAAGATAATAAACAGAGTAGAGGTGTGGAGCAATTTAAAGACCCCAACAATTGATTAGTTTTGGATGACTATAACCAATTGCAAAGAGGGTATGTGTAAAATCTAGAAACATAGTTTACAAATCAGCAGTGTGTATTAGGTAGTAGGGTTCTTAGGAGAAACAGAACCAAAAGAATTAAAGAGAGAGAGAGAGAAAAATAATATGGATATATTATATCTATATATAATATAGATATATAAATAATATATAGTATTAAAGATGGATAGATTTGAGATTTGAGATTTATTATATTATGAGCAATTGGCTCACACAGTTATGGAGGCTAAGAAGTCACACAATCTGCTGTCTGCAAACTGAAGACCCAGGAAAGCCAGTGGTGTAGTTCAGTCCAAGTGTGAAGGCCTGAGAACCAGAGTGCCAACATTTTCACTCCATAGAGGGAAATGACCAGAAAATTCATTGATGGCAAGTAAAAGGGCAAAGAATAAATAACTCTGAAGTTATGAGTATAATAGCTAACATTAACTGAACATTTATCATATATCCAGCTCTGTTAATGCTTATAATCACATTTTATATTTACAACAACCCATTTTACAGATGAGGAGCCTGAGGCCCAGAGAGTTTAAGTATCTTTCTCAGCGTCACCCAGCTAGTAAGAGGTCAAGAGGTCTGACCAGAGTCATTGCTTTAACCACAATTCATTGTCTCCTCTCATTTCAGGAGGAGCAAGGATTGTACCCAAGGGTAGAGGAATCATGGTCTGGAAGTATAACAGAGGGAACCAGCAGAAGAATAAACTGAAAAGTTTGACCAGATTTATTTTAATATGTAATAAAAATATTAACATGAATTAAAGCTCAAATTTTTAAGGTTCTGCCTGCAAAGTTGTGATTTATTACTCTGCAAAAAAAGAAAGGATAGCTAACAACTAAGTGGCCCACTTTTATAAAAGACAGTCGCTCTTTGGGGCGAATAGCTTGTAAATGGATTTGAGAGTATTTCAGCCTTTGGGAATAAACGAATGTTATGAACAGAGGACTTGCATTTCAAACTTTCTTAAGTGTTTTTTTCAAACCTACATCACTCAACAATAAAATCCACAGTTTATAGTTAGGTTCTAAAATCTTGTCATATTACTATGCATTTTTTTTGCAGTTAAAAACAAAATTATAAAAATAAATATTTTATGTTCCATTCAAATCAAATTTTCTAACTAATCCTCTCAGTAAAAGAGGAGAAACCTTCACATATATACACCTATTTTTCTATGATGGAACTTACCTAAAATAGCAAGTCAGAGATAAGGTTAAGGACTTGTGAATTTATGCTCCTTTTCAACAAAAATTAATTAGAATAACTCCACTCCAGCAGCACGGATTTCTAACAGACTTTAAAATCACAAGTACTCCTTCGCCCTATTTCTTCTTCAGCTCTCCCCATTCTCTATTTCCTGAAATCCTGCCAATTACCATGTATTAACAATTCAAATGATTCTCCAGCCCATAAGATTCAATCATTTCTTGCCTCTGCACAAGGGCAAAGCAATCAATTGCTCTTTTGGTGTTACATATTGTGGCAAACAGACTCTAAGATGGTCCTCCATGGTTTCCCCATGATTCCCAGCCCCTAGTGTGCATGCCTCTGTGTAATCTCCTGCCCTTGAGTGTGGGTGGTGCTTCTAACCAATAGAACATGGCAAAGGTGATGTGATGCTACTCCCTTGATTATATTAAGTTATAGAAGACTCCTTGTTGGCAGACTCAATCTAGAAATTCTCCTTGTTCATTTGATAAAATAAGCAGCCATGGTGGAAAGCCCACATGGCAAGGACCTCTAGGAACTATGGTCTGCCTCTAGGAACTGAATATGGCTTCCAGCTGACAGCCACCAACAAGCTGGGCCTTGGGTCCCACAACTGCAATGAAATGAATTCTACCAAGAACCTGAGTGAGCTTGGAAGTATTCTCTTCCCCAGTCATACCTACAGATGAAAGGCAGCCTGGCTCTCCCTGACTTCAGACTATACTACAAAGCTACAGTAATCAAGACAGTATGGTACTGGCACAAAAACAGAAATATAGATCAACGGAACAGGATAGAAAGCCCAGAGATAAACCCATGCACATATGGTCACCTTATTTTTGATAAAGGAGCAAGAATATACAATGGAGAAAAGACAGCCTCTTCAATAAGTGGTGCTGGGAAAACTGGACAGCTACATGCAAAAGAATGAAATTAGAACACTCCCTAACACCATACACAAAAATAAACTCAAAATGGATTAAAGACCTAAATGTAAGGCCAGACACTATCAAACTCTTAGAGGAAAACATAGGCAGAACACTCTATGACATAAATCACAGCAAGATTCTTTTAGACCCAGAGAGATGGAGAGAAATGGAAATAAAAACAAAAATAAACAAATGAGATCTAATGAAACTTAAAAGCTTTTGCACAGCAAAGGAAACCATAGAAAAGACGAAAAGACAACCCTCAGAATGGGAGAAAATATTTGCAAACAAAGCAACTGACAAAGAATTAATCTCCAAAATATACAAGCAGTTCATGCAGCTCAATAACAAAAAAACAAACAACCCAATCCAAAAATGGGCAGAAGACCTAAACAGACATTTCTCCAAAGAAGATATACAGATTGTGAACAAACACATGAAAGGACGCTCAACATCACTAATCATTAGAGAAATGCAAATCAAAACTACAATGAGGTATCACCTCACACCGGTCAGAATGGCCATCATCAAAAAATCTACAAACAGTAAATGCTGGAGAGGGTGTGGAGAAAAGGGAACCCCCTTACACTTTTTGTGGGAATGTAAAATGACACAGCCACTATGGAGAACAGTATGGAGGTTCCTTAAAAAACTAAATATAGGGCTTCCCTGGTGGCTCAGTGGTTGAGAATCTGCCTGCCAATGCAGGGGACACGGGTTCGCACCCTGGTCTGGGAGGATCCCACAATCCGCGGAGCAACTGGGCCCGTGAGCCACAATTACTGAGCCTGTGCGTCTGGAGCCTGTGCTCCACAACAAGAGAGGCCGCAATAGTGAGAGGTCCGCACACCACGATGAAGAGTGGCCCCCGCTTGCCACAACTAGAGAAAGCCCTTGCACAGAAACAAAGACCCAACACAGCCATAAATTAATTAATTAATTAATTAATTTTTTAAAAAACCCTAAAATTAGAACTACCATATGACACAGCAATCCCACTACTGGGCATAAACCCTGAGAAAACCATAATTCAAAAAGAGTCATGTACCACATTCATTGCAGCACTATTTACAATAGCCAGGACATGGAAGCAACCTAAGTGTCCATCAACAGATGAATGGAAAAAGAAGAGGTGGCGCATATATACAATGGAATATTAGCCATAAAAAGAAATGAAATTGAGTTATTTGTAGTGAGGTGGATGGACCTAGAGTCTGTCATACAGAGTGAAGTAAGTCAGAAAGAGAAAAACAAATACCGTATGCTAACACATAAATATGGAATCTAAGAAAGAAAAAAAAATGGTCATGAATAACCTAGGGGCAAGACGGGAATAAAGACGCAGACCTACTAGAGAATGGACTTGAGTATATGGGGAGGGGGAAGGGTAAGCTGTGACAAAGTGAGAGAGTGGCATGGACATATATACACTACCAAATGTAAAATAGATAGCTAGTGGGAAGCTGCCGCATAGCACAGGGATCAGGTGCTTTGTGACCACCTAGAGGGGTGGGATAGGGAGGGTGGGAGGCAAACACAAGAGGGAGAGGACATAGGGATATATGTATACGTACAGCTGATTCACTTTGTTATACAACAGAAACTAACACAACATTGTAAAGCAATTTTACCTCCAATAAAGATGTTAAAAAAAAAAAAAGGCAGCCTGGCTGACACCTTCATTACAGTCTTGTGGGATCCTGACTGAGGAATGGACCTAGTTAAGCCACGACCAGACTCCTAACCCACAGAAATTGTAAAATAATAAATGTATGTTGCTTTAAGTCACTGTCTGTGGCTAATTTGTTAAGCGTTATGAGAAGACTGGTACATATGTCTTCCTCTGAAATCTTCAACCCAAACATCTCACACTGAAACCTCCCATTCTTCTAGCTCTGTCTCTTAATTACATGACTTCATAGAATACTCCAGACCCTGACTCGCCATCTTCTTGCCTATGTATTGACTTACTCTTAAATGTACAACCTTGTAAGTTCAACTTAGTATCCATGGTCCTTCACTTCATCCAGTTTCTTGCCAATATCCTTAATAACCTGTTCCATTTTCTTCCACAGCAAATACCTGGAAAGGCCCCAAACCTCCAACTATTTTCCTTCTCCATTCTTACCTTGTGGTCACTGAGAAAATCATTCAACTGTACAAACTGGTGATACTGGAAATTCATGGGTACAGAAACATTTGTTTTATTAAGAATAATCAATAATGTGTGTGAACTTTGCAAAGAATATAAAAAAGTGACTGACAAAGTATTGTATGCCAATTTAAATAAGAACGCTCCACTGGTGAATAATACATAAGAGGGTGACTTCTTCAGTATTTAGGTAATGCTATTTCAACTATATTTGTAAGCCGTACAAACAGTTATTCAGAAGTTCCTGATATGTCTGACTCAGAGGAACACAGGAAATAGGGATTCCAAAAATCCTTCCCTCCCTGTGACTCAGCAGAAGTCATGTCATAGGCTTTCTAGTCTCCTTTCAGAAACAATAATATCCTTCATGTTATTTGGTGGAAAATTAACTTTGATGTTCTAATTTGATTTGACTTAAGGTATTATCGGTCAGCATGCCAGTGGTTCCTAAGGGCATAATGAGATGTTGTAATGGTTTATAGTCCTTGGGAGTGTGAAAGATACAGCTAAACATCTTGTCAAAGATATTAGATTGATTGTTCTTTGTTACTGTCCTTGTTGTATACTAACCAAAACTCTTCACTGCATTTTCCCCCCACAAATGTTCCTAAATGCAGCATTTCTATATTTTACTTTATTCATCACAAGGATGGTGATGATAACTGCTGCTTATTGAAAACCTATCATGTCCCAGAGACTTTTTTAGGCACATTAAGCATACTTCAGGAATCTTATCAACCCCCAAATATGGGCATTTTACCTTGAACATCCTGTGTGACCCCACCAATCATGAAGCAGTGCATAAATTATCCAATGAGGTCAATAGACAGCTGTTGAATGAAAATACTCTAAAGGTCATTCTTTTTAAAGCCTAAATTTAGCTGCCTTAATGAGATGCAGCAAATCAACTTGCTCAAGGTGTTAATTATATTTGAAGTTCAGCTCTTCCAAACTGTTTTTTGTTGTTGTTTCTACAATACCTAAATGGAGAAAGAAAGAAAGAAAAAGAGAGAGAAATCCTATCATTGGAATGAGCTGCATCGGCTTTGGTCACACAGGCTTAGAGGGAAATCATCTTTTATTTTCATTCATAGAAAGAGGCATATCCAATGTCCCTTTTCAAAAGGTTTTGGCTTTCATCACAAGTCTTCTCTGCAGTTTTTGAAAAGAAACCTTGGCTAGTAACCAGCACTCTGATTTCACAAATACATACCAGGAGTAATTGATGATTCTTCCCCCATACAAGCAGGGAGAAATAAATTCCTACCCTCTGATATATACACAAACTCAAAGCCTCTTGGGTGACCCGCATGCTTAAGTTTTCCTCTTTGAAAATTTAACTAAAGCCATAGAATTTAACCAAATTGACTACATAATCCAGTATAAGATTCATTCATCACACAAAATTAAAGTCAATTTAGTGCCATCAATAGGGCCTCTGTTGCAGTTGTCACCAGAAATAACTGTGCATATGTTTGTGAAGTTAGATTTTAGTCATTTCAGCATTTGTTCGTATATAGCCTATTTCCCTTTGGATTACATAAGCAAGATGAAATGTATAAAATAAAAACTCAAAGAAAAGAAAGCAAGTTGGATACAGAGAAAAACATTTTACCGTTATACTATCTTACGGTGGAGTGTGTGTGTATGAGTGTGTGCGTGTGTGTATGAGTATGTGTGCTTTGTGTGTGCACACGTGTGTGCGTGTGTGTGAGCGCTCCTGCTCCTTGCATCCTGTGGAGCTGATCTGAGCAAGGTGCTAGCTCTGAAATGAAACATACATGAGAGAGCTGCAGAGATAGAAGGAAGCCATAACACTGGTCTTTTTTTTTTTTACATCTTTATTGGAGTATAATTGCTTTACAATGGTGTGTTAGTTTCTGCTTTATAACAAAGTGAATCAGTTATACATATACATATGTTCCCATATCTCTTCCCTCTTGCGTCTCCCTCCCTCCCACCCTCCCTATCCCACCCCTCTAGGTGGTCACAAAGCATGGAGCTGATCTCCCTGTGCTATGCGGCTGCTTCCCACTAGCTATTTTACGCGTAACACTGGTCTTTAAAGATCCAGTCAAAAGTCTGTTCATATTTTTCTGTCTTTGACTTCCTAACATTTTTGGTGAAAATATACTCATAGTATATTCATAGTATTAGTCTCATCTTATAAAATTAATTACACAATTTATAACTCCAATCTAGTATCCCATCATGCTTATCTCCTCTGAGATCAGATATATCCAGGCAAAAAGAAAGAAATGACAAGTTGAAAAACATTCACACAAGTTCTTCCTTTGGTCTTGACAGTTTATGTCATCACTATAGTCTCAATTTCCCTTTGTCAGCAAAAAAGGAACTATCCTAAAAATGTCCCCTAAATATGCAATCAGAATGCGTAAGGACATGTGAGAAACATCTGACCACTCCACGACTGAGGGCTTGAGGACTCTCTATCCATGATGGGATGGAATAAAATCCCCATCCCTGATAATAGAGGAGAAACTTGGGCATCAGAGAGAGATCTGATGTGTGAGCCACCCATCACCTTGTATGGCTCTGCCTCAGACATTTTCTATAAATTCTATGGGGAGCCTTTCCAATGAAAACCAGATCAGGAAGGGGGGCAAATATGCTTTAATACAGTCAAATTTATTATATTGCAAAAAGGGTCAAAGACATAGGAGGAAGATCCATTCCTTCATACACCAGACTAGGTAGTCTTCAGAAGAAAATTAATTCTCACCGCATTATGTATTTAGCTTTAAGTAAATGAAGACCTGCCATATCATGGGTGAAAAGTTAACTGGGGTTAAAGCACTAACTACTTATTATCCTCCTAACTTAAGGAGACAGAGTCTACAGGGCACCAAAAGGAACTGGGGACAGGACTGTGTTATCCTGTGAGGAAGGGAAGCATACTATGAGGAGGGGACAGAGGGACCACAAAGACAGCAGAAAAGGACAGACTGAAAGATGAGCCTTTGGGAAACACTGATAAGAGTCAAAGAACAAGGAAGATGGTGAGTCTTGGCCCATTGTTCAGCCAAAGAAATGAGTTATCTAAAGAAACACAGTTCCCAAATTTCTGGCACTGTACTGCTCGCGGATACCCACCTGAAGCCTTCTTAGCCCCCCAACAGAGTTTAACATGAATTGAGTCTGGGGGAATAATGGCCAACATCTGAGCAGGAATGGGGTGAGATGGGGAGATGGTAGGTGGGCAATGGCAGCCTCAGCCCGTTATTCATCTCACAGGCACTGTTCTGCCCTTTACAGATTTTACCCTGAGAGGATTTCCAACCTGCAGATTACTTCCCTGACGTCAATGGCCCAGAGCATGGTGAAGACAGCCCCATCAAGGAGGAGAGCCTGGCCACAGAGACAACATGAGGTTTCACCCAGGGATACCTCTTAAATCCCCTGTGCCTGAGACAGATGAGCCCAAAAGAATCATCTTTATTTAATAGTTCTGAACTCCGTTTCCCTAAAAACACAACTGTTTAAAAAAAAAAAAAACATGATGTGACCTGTTGGAAGGGTAATCAGGAAGCAAGAGCTTTAAAAAAATTTTTCTAAACCTTTTTAAAGCTAAGGAGGGAGCTCCTCCCTCCTTACCTGGTAGGCTTGAAAATTAATATCCCTCTCCTTCATCTGAGCAAAGGCATGCTGTACCCTCCATTCAATCCCACCCATCCACTCTAAGGAACAAGAGAGTCGAGAAGTACATCTGCCTTGAAGACTCCTTTCCCTCTTCTCCTCTCTGGGATGCATGCCTTTATGAAACTCTGGGTCAAGTCTCCAGCTCACATCCCCTCAGCAAGAACTAGGACCAAGCTGCTGTTTTCAGGGCACCAGGGTCAGGTAGCCGTCAATTACTAATTTAAATATAATTCATTATCTGATGATAGATGTATATTGATAGGGAATGACTATAATCTACTATTTATTAACATCATGAGAGCACAATATTTGAAGGAAGGTTTTAAGAAACAAAATAACCAAGGTATAGGGCATATGCTTAGCATATTAATGTAAATTAATTTTAACCACTGTGGAAGTTAATCCAATCTTTGTTTCATCTTTTCCGAAGAACAAAGACCCCAGTTTCACATTCACTTCAGTGTGGGAGCCCTTCTGTGTTCACTGAGGCTTATTTCTGAAGTACTATGCAGGCCTCCTCCAACCATTGTCACAAGCCACCCAGGAGGGCACTTTCATTAATTTCCTAACAACGTGTGCCTAGCCATGGCTTAGAGGGTGCAAAGCCCTGCCTTGAAACTCACTCTTTGATCATTTAAAAATGTGTATGTTCTGTTCTTCTTCTCTTTTACCTGCTTCAAACCAAACACAGCCATCCCTTCTCAATGGGAACTTCTGGTTTCCTCCTCTAAAATCCAGGCCCCCGCACCTCCCATCAACCTATAAAGACCAGAATCATTCAGTCACTGGGATATATTTCTTCCTTTTTTTTTTTTGTGGTACGTGGGCCTCTCACCGCCGTGGCCTCTCCCGTTGCAGAGCACAGGCTCCGGACGCGCAGGCTCAGTAGTTGTGGCCCACGGGCCCAGCCGCTCTGAGGCACATGGGATCCTCCCGGACCAGGGCACGAACCCGCGCCCCCTGCATCGGCAGGCAGACTCTCAACCACTGCGCCACCAGGGAAGCCCTATTTCTTCCTTTTTGCTAATGAATTCAGGTCTGACTGGTAGTAGAAGAGAAACATAAACACCTAACACTGCATAGAAGGAAGTCATAAAACATATACTAAGTAAATGTTTCTTTTCACATCCTTTAGTCCATTTCATTAATAAGTTTCAAAAATCCAAGTCTTCTGCATTAACCAGAGAAGTCCTGGCTACCTCCCCACAACTTCTCTAGCAGGGACATTGAATCCCAATAACTGTTTTTGTTGATTTTCGTCTAGAATACATTGTGAGTTTGTCTCTCCCTATTTTTTACCCCATCATTTCTCACCTTTCCCAAAATAAATTCTTGAGTTGTATGATATTATAGTATTTTTAGTTACTGCATGTGAATTTAATGGCATTTTTCCTGGTATCTATAAATATTTGTATTCATATATTGTAGTTTGGATACTTTACAAAGGACAAAAATAAAGTCTAAGTATTTCCCTGTGTGTGGAGGTTAGCAGGCAACACATGCAAAAAGGCATTTAATTAATGGATTTCTGTCATAATAAGAATCAACATCATCCATTAGCCCATACTGCCCTCTTCATAACCATAATGCATTTCAGAAAATGAACAATCTCTCCATTTCCTTGACTGACTACTCAGGGAAATGTGCTTGTCAATATAATAACTGTAATGTGCTGATAACAGTTCCCACAGTTAGATTTAATGCCATGTGGACACATAGATAGAAAATATGGATCCTGTCAGAGCCAATGAATTCACTCAAGAAACGTGTTAGTAGTATGTGAGACCAGGAAGCAAGGACCATGGTGCCAGTGATACAAAACAAATAGAAAGTGTGTAGATCTAGTCTACACTGGGTTCAATAAGGCAACCTGACTGCAGGATAACTCTTTTGTCAGGTGTTCTTCAAAGCCAAATGCTTGGGAGCCATTATAATGATGGGAGTTAGACAGACAATGTAAAACTTCAATGAACTGGAACCCAACTGGATGATCCCTTGCTTTCCAATTTCTCTCCACTTCCTGATCCCATGGTCACCTCAACAGCCACTTTAAGCACAAAAGTGTCCATCGACAGATGAATGGATGAAGAAGATGTAGTACATAACAGTGGAATATTACTTAGCCATAAAAAGAAATGAAATCAAGTTATTTGTAGTGAGGTGGATGGACCTAGAGTCTGTCATACAGAGTGAAGTAAGTCAGAAAGACAAAAACAAATGCTAACACATTTATATGGAATCTAGAAAAAAAAAAGGTCATGAAGAACCTACAGGCAAGACGGGAATAAAGACGCAGACCTACTAGAGAATGGACTTGAGGATATGGGGAGGGGGAAGGGTAAGCTGGGATAAAGTGAGAGAGAAGCATGGGCATATATACACTACCAAACGTAAAATAGATAGCTAGTGGGAAGCAGCCACATAGCAGAGGGAGATCAGCTCTGTGCTTTGTGACCGCCTGGAGGGGTGGGATAGGGAGGGTGGGAGGGAGGGAGATGCAAGACGCAAGAGATATGGGAACATATGTATATGTATAACTGATTCACTTTGTTATAAAGCAGAAACTAAGACACCATTGTAAAGCAATTTTACTCCAATAAAGATGTAAAAAAAATTAAATAAATATAATACCTTCTAAAAAAATACAAAAGTAAAATTAGAGTATGAAACTAACAGATTTCTTAGGAGGAATATAAAAATAAAAATATAGATGAATCAACAACCGGAAGGTATGTCAGTACCACAACAGTAAAAAAGAGAAGGAAAAAGAAAAAAAAAAAAAGAAGGAAAAAGGCAGGGCTGGAAAAGGCTGTGGGCGGTGGGGCTTAGGCTCAAGGAACAGAAGGGGCCCAGGCATGCCCCCCACCCCTGGTCTCAGAGGGCAGGGACCTCCCCTGTGAGCCCAGCAGGCTTCCTGGGCTCGAGTGGGCGGGGCAATCACCCTCCACTCCTCTCCCACTCCTCCTGGATGGCTCCGCCCACCTGCCTCTCCTGATCTCCCCGGCCTCCCTCCTATGCCCCCAGGACCCATGTGGTCTGGAGGGGGCTTTGGAGGGCAGGGGATGGGCCTGGGAGCTCAGCAGACTCCCCAGCCCAAGTGGACCAGGCAATCGCCCTCCACTCCTCTCCCGCTTCTCCTGGATGGCTCCACTCCTGATCTCACCATCCTCCCTCCTATGCCCCCAGGACCCATGTGGCCTGGATGGGGCTTTGGAGCGGGTGGGTACCGGCTTGGGAGCTCAGCAGGCTCCCCGGTCCGAGTGGGCCAGGTGACTGCCCTCCGCTCCTCTCCCGCTCTTCCCGGAGAGTCCCTCCCGCCTGCCTCTCCTCATCTCCCTGGCCTCAGGGGTACAGATCCTGTCTCGCCTCCACTTCTCCTCCCCCACTCAGTCCCCCTACATGCTACCAGTTCACTTTGGGGTTCCTCCCATCTCCTTGGGCATCAGAGCCCCCCACCAGCGGCTGGCAGGAGCCCTAGTTGTGGGGAGACGCTAACTCCGCGTCTTCCCACACCGCCATCTTCTGAATTTTCTGCAGCCTTTACTAAGGGCACTTTTAAAGAGGGATTCTTTTATTAAGTAATTTCCAAAATGCCAACTATGTGTTTATTTATTTCCCTAAGAGTGGTTTTTCTTTCTGTTTGCTTGTTGTCGTCACGCTGTGCTCACTTGCTCTCTAACGCGCTCGCTCTCTCTCACTCTCCCTCTCTCGCTCTCTCTCTCTCTCTGTATATGTGTGTGTGTCTGTCTCTAGTGTGTATTCTCATGCCATAGCAAAAGAATATGGTTTTACGTTCAGGTGCTTTGGGGAGAAAAACAATTTTCTGAGCAGAAAACACACATCCCTATTGGATGGAAATGTAGCCATCATATCACTTCTTTTTCTGTCATCCCATTAAACATTCCCTCCCCCTGACTTAGCTGCTCAGTTTGATGGTATAGTCATTTCAGTATTAATATCTGAGTGTTCTCTTTCTACCATTCAGCCTTTCAGTAAAAATGGAACCTCAGATCTACTGTGTCTTTCTCGTGCTCTATTAAATGAACCTAGAATACTTCTGCATCATCAACTCTTTGAAAGCTGGAACTCCATGGTACCTAATAGCATCTTTTATATATATGAATTAAATTAATTTGAAATAACTTAATATTGTTTGGGGGCTTTAAAAATGTGGAAAATAGTATAGTGTGTAAAAGAAAGTAATCAAAATATTCAATATGGAGGGAAACACCAGATATATAAAAAAAGAAAAATATTGGGGCTTCCCTGGTGGCGCAGTGGTTGAGAGTCCGCCTGCCGATGCAGGGGACACGGGTTCGTGCCCCGGTCCGGGAAGATCCCACATGCCGCGGAGCGGCTGGGCCCGTGAGCCATGGCCGCTGAGCCTGCGCGTCTGGAGCCTGTGCTCCGCAACAGGAGAGGCCGCAGCAGTGAGAGGCCCACGTACCGCAAAAAAAAAAAAAAAAAAAAAAATAATAAATGTAGAAAAAATATAATTTAACTTCTTATTACATGGATTTGGAGACATACTAAGTGTTGAACCACATCTCTTGAAGTATAACTTCACAGAGTAAAATTCTAATGTAACACAGTTATTCTTCGGGCTTAGTTCTCCCACCTCAAGCTCCAGGATGGGGTGTGATGTCATGGACCAGCCTGGCTAGCCAAGAAAAAATGAGATAGAACTGATGCAGGAAAATGTCCTGACGATGAGGTCTGCCACACTAGAAAAAACATTCTGAAATGGAATTGTGACAACTATCAGCTCCTGGGGACACAGAAAATTAGTTTGCTCAAAATTCCAAAAGGCACGCTTGAGTAAGGCGGTTTCAATCAATGCAAAGGAAGGGAGATGGGCTCACTAACCTGCCAGGTCTATTCCCTTCCTTATGCCTCTGAACGTGTCTGAAGCACATTAAGAAAACATTTATGTGCTGCTCACCTTGAATGCAAAGGCACACACGGCTTCTCCCACACAGCCCAGGCAGGACCTTTCATTTTCAAGTTTACCAAGAATAAAATAAAATTAGAGCTTATCGCCTTTAAGGGGAAAGAAAACAGACTCAAATCATGCAGCCACCTCCATTGCTCAGTCTTCAATAGAGAGTGATCAGAAACAGGAACGCATGGCAGACCATTCTTAGGAACAGCCAGTGAGGAGATTTTCACACCCAATGCAAATGACTTATAATTGTTGTTGGAACCTGAAACTTTCTCTCATCCGACTCTGGAGGCATGAAGTCCCCAGACTTCGTTCACAGCATCACAGCTTGTGGTCGTTAAGCTGCAGTGAACTGCAGTCCTCACTCTCCCCTCCCACTATGTAGTGCACAATCTCATCTACTCAGATTCCATGAACTAAGAATTCTGGACACTTCAGAAAGTAATTGGGGCTCAAGCTTATCTTACTTATGAAGGGAAGATTTCCAAGATACTATTATTGTAAACAAAACTGCAGCAAAAAAGAATAAATTCCATGGCACAGACAGTACCAAGACGGCCTTAAGCTTCCCTCAGCTTGCCTAAACTTTAGACAGGTTTCTTCCTGACGACAGCCCCTCACACCACCACCCCTTTTCCTAAAGCATGTATTTGAGAAAACCTGGAATTATAAATTCTTTCTCTGCCCCTTTGAGAAATAAATTTCTACAACCCAGGAATGTCTTTCTCCAGGACTTGGAAGTCATCCCTTTGAAATGTAATCATCTAGAAGGACAGCACCCCATCTCCCAGTCTCTAGGGAAGAGTAGGAGCTTAACTTCCAAAAGTAACAATTAAAGAGGCGGCCTAGGGCTTCCCTGGTGGTGCAGTGGTTGAGAGTCCGCCTGCCGATGCAGGGGACACGTGTTCGTGCCCCGGTCCGGGAAGATCCCACATGCCACGGAGCGGCTGGGCCCGTGAGCCATGGCCGCTGAGCCTGCGCGTCCGGAGCCTGTGCTCCACAACGGGAGAGGCCACAACAGTGAGAGGTCCGCGTACCGCAAAAAAAAAAAAGAAAAAAAAAAAAAAGAGGTGGCCTAATCACATTGACCAAAGTCCCCTGTAACATCCTCCAGCATGTTTCGCTAACTCACTCCAGCGGTGAAAAATCCTCCTGCCTTTTGTTTCAACAGAGTTAAGCTCAGTCTCTTTTCCCTGTTATAATGGTCTCTCTCCTCTATTACAATAGTCTTGAATAAAGTCTTCCTTGCCTGTTTCATTGCACTAGTCCAGTGCAAGTTTTCTTTTACAAACAATAGCTCATGATCCCATCATCCACTATCCCCTTCTTCTTACTTTTAGAGCCCAATTTCATTAAGGGTAGTAATATTCTCAGCTAAAAGATTACATGCTCCAGCCTTCCCAGCACCTGAGTGTGGCCATGACTTTTCCAGCAGCCATCTGGACTAGATGCTCTGCACTAAGGATGGCGGAGGAGCAAGGATGACTGAGCCTGGGACTCTGGCAGCCTCATGGAACTGCTATTAAAGCTTCAATTGCTTAGTCCCTATTTCCTTCACATGAGAGAGAAATACACTTCTCTCTTTGCTTCAGACACTGTGATTTGGGGCAGGGGGAGGAGGGGATTAAACTGTGTGAAGGATAAACTTTTCAAGCTTCCTCCAAAACCTCAAAAATGTCTATTTCACCTATATCTTAAGACTTGAAGGACATTAAAAAGAAGCTAATCCTCACCCTCTATTTTACAAATGAGAAAACTGAGGAGACCCAAAGATTTCAATCAGCTTGACCAAAATCCTTTATAGGTCTATAGAGAAAATATAAATCATTACTTCTCCCCAGCCTGCTGTGTGACATCTAGCAGATGCTTCATATGTGTTTAGTGAGTAAGAGAGCATGTAAACAAATAATTACAATTTGGTGTGGTAACTATCGCTATTATAACAGACAAATATATAAACTGATGCAGGAATACAGAAGTGCATACCACTATCCACTCTACTGGCTAGTCACTGTTTATACCACCTTTAAAGTTGCAAAACTCATATTTGGAGATATATTTATTTTTCATCCCTTAAATCAAACTTTCAACTAACAAGAACTGGTCTTCGTATTAGTGATTTTTATACTGACCTCAGTAGGTACCTTGTTCAACACACAGAGCCTGGCTAAAATATTCCATGGACCCAGTTCTCTTTCTATATGAACAGCACTGTCTGAGTGCCAGACACCCTTCCTCCTGGGGATCTGTTGCTCGAAGTCCATGTAAGTTTAGGGCAGGGAAATGAAAATATTAAATCTCTGAGTTGGAGTACATGCTCTTGCATGTAAATCCACACCAAATGTGCCAAACCAAAATGTAAATTCTTCCCTGGATTTTTAATCTTATTGCTAATTGTATTTTAAAATTTTAAAACATTTAAAGTCAAAAACATGGATGCAAACTTTTTACTAAAGCACAGGTCACATGAAACGAGAAGCCTGAATTTTTTTTGTTTATTTTCAGAGGTGTTAACATGTAGGCGATGTTACATATCTGGAGCAACCTCCAGGCTCTGTTACTTTGCTTTTGCAGAGCTGTTTCCTCATCTATCACGATGGTATCTGACCAGACAGAATTTCAGGTCCTGTTGGCTGAGTCTATGCTATTATGATTGATTTAACTTCTACACTGCGTAGTGTGGAGAGTGCTTACTTCTCCTCCCCCACATGCCATGCAGAGAAGAAACTACTGCTCCACTTCCAAGGAAGGAGGGTACAGGACAAACACATGGGCTCTCTCTCTCCATCCCCTCACTCACTCACTCACTCACTCCTCCCAGTGGGAGAAGGAGTGATTTCCCTGATGGGTGGGGCAAGGAGCACCTGAAATCCACAAGACCTTGCTTACCAAGGGTAAAATCATGGCACCAAAAATTGCACAGGCCAGGTCTCTTGCTATCTTGCTCTCTTGGCTTACATGCCCTCATGCTGGGTGCTCTCTGCCCCTCTGTCTCCTGCCCCAAACAGTACTTTTCCTCACCAGGAGATCCAGCATTCTCTAGCCTCTCTGCTAGGGACTGATAGGCAAGTTTCAACTGGGGTATAAGATAAGAGGTCAAGCTACCATTCTGTAACTCATCTTTCCTTGTATAAAGGTGACACCGTACTTTAATCCATACCTGACAGCTGGCATCCACTATCAGTTATTGAGACCAAGATATGTACTAATTGTTCCAGAACAAGGGCCCAAGCTAGGTATCCTCTGCACATTCCAGAAAGTCAGGACAAGGCACTGTCCTAGAGAAGCGGGAATGTGACTATAAACCCTGGAGAACTATGGCTGGGCCTCCACATTTGGGCAATACGTGGAATAGGGAAGAAATTCATACATGAAGAGTCAGGGGAAGGCCAAGAGGCACGACTCTGAATGTAGCCCACTGTGTGATGATATTTGTATCATTTTCCAACTTAGCCCAAGGGAATTTACACCAAGTATTTACCAAAATAACCAACTATAAGAGGAAGGTTAAGAAGCAACTTCTATCATCCAGGAATCTGTAAGAAGTAGAGTCAAGCTGCTTGATTCCCTAGACCATACAAAGGTAGAGTTTGCAACGGTCATAGCGGAGGCTCTTTCTCTTCTGCCTCTCAGCAGTGATGGGAGGGGATGGTGTCTGGAAGCAAGAACAGGAGCAGAGCTACAGCTAAGAGGGCAGGTCAAGCACAGAGCGAAGAAAGCAGGCAAATGGATTCTGCCCGGAGTCATGGCTCAGAGGAGACTGGATGCTACTGAGAAGTCCCAGAGGAGACGCCAGGGATAAGATCCCTGAATGTCAGGACCTGGTGACCAAAGTTCCAGGAACTTTTCACAGCTCACTGTGGACTGCCAGAGGATCATCTGTCATGACATATGCTCTTAGACCAGCCCTGTCCAGTAGTAACACACTGCAAGCCATATAAGTGAATTTTCCAGTAGCCAAGTCAAAAATAAACAGGTGAAATTAATTTTAATAATATATTTTAGTAATCCAATATATCCAAAATATTACTGTTTCAACATTTAATCAATATAGAAAATTATTAAGATATTTTTCATTCTTTTTTTTAATATTGTCTTTGAAACCCACTGTTTATTTTACACTAAAAACACAGCTCAATTAAAACTAGTCACATGGGGCTAGTGGTCATGACATTAGACAATGCAGTCTTAAATTGTAGCCAATAATCTGTGTACTGTGGGAATCATAGATGTAGTGTGTGTGTGTGTGTGTGTGTGTGTGTGTGTGTGTGTGTGTGTGAATAACACATCTCCCAACAGCAGCAGAAGATGTAAACTTTGACATCTAAAGACATCACTACTGAACCAAAATGTGTATGATGTCATCTTGCAAATGAGATGATGTTCTTAATCTATAGCCCTGGTTTACCCTCATATTGTAGGTTTCATTCTAGGGTCAAAAAAAGTCTTTTGTTTCAGACTATCACAAACCTGACCACTCAAAGTTGCATTTTAAAATCCCCAAATCTTACACATTCAAGACTGGCCTCTCCTGAGCAAATCTCCACCTTCCCTTATGGCAGTTCTGGGTTCATGTGAATGTACTGCCCACAAAGTGGCCTCTGCTCCAGACAGCAAATCATTGCAACACCACTGTCGTCCTCTGTCTCAGTGGCAAGCATCCAACAAAGGTTGATCCCATAAATTGCCAAGGAAAATTCAGCTTCTCAACCCCTGAAATCATTTTCAGATTTACGCTAGTGAAAGATGAGCCAACAGTGGAAAGATGTCATCAAAATTTGCATCAACAAATCAGATTCCCACCCTTCCTTTTGCAGAATTCCTCTGCATTTGTGAAACTGGAGACACAGTTGATGACTTTCAAGAAAAATACATCCTTCTACTCCTACGAAAATGTGCTCTTGAGAGAATAAGATGGGTTGCCTATTATCAGAAACAGTAATCTTGTTTGAAAAATAGGTCTTCTATCTTGCGCAAAGACAGCTGATAAATCAACACAAAACAGAGGAATGAAGTAGAAGAAGATACGTAAGTGAATGCGGCCTGAAGGCAACCTCAGCTTTAACGCCAACAAATCATAATATTTCTACAAATTTTTTCCTACTGATTTTACATTTGAAAAATGAAAAGCTAATGTAGCAAAAGCAAGCATCTTCCTGCAAAAACATATATAGCAAGGATAAAACAAATGGCCCTCTGGGGTTTTTTTCACTACTGAATCAAATTCTAAGCTACCGCAATTAGAAGTCACTGAGTGATCGATCAATACCCGAGATTGGTTTGCTTGGGCGCTTGTGAAACAAGATTTTGACAGCAGGAGTTAGCGCAGTGTGCTAGTGAGAAATCACACGGAGAACTTCGGGGAAATAGTGAAGCGATGGTGTCATCACGTGTCAACTGTGCTCACCTTGCAATTTAGCCCTAGAAGCTCAAGATGATTGAACATGACTGCACAGGAGTGACTTGACTTTTTGAAATCCTTCAAGAAACATATCATCCCTTAACTCACAAAATCTTAATCATACTCTCATGTCCTCGTGACTGTTATCATTCAGACATATCCAGTCTTAAAAGATACGCTCGAATTGCTTATATGCCTCTTCATCATTAGCCCACTTTACCTTTAAGCCATGAGGCTAACTTCTCCCAACGGTGGATGTCAGTAAACTCTCTTGCATTAACATTGGCATCTTTCTGAAATGGATTCTACCAATTAATTTTTAAGTCTGGTGGCCTCGAAGTTAAAGAACCTCTTAACCAAGCTTCCCCTGTAGCAACCCAGCAACACCTTTTGGAAATGGAGTTATGATGGATAAAACTCTATTATTTTATCTTCTACTTTAAAAATGGGAAGAAAATATTTGAGGACTGAGCCTCATTAAGTAACCATAAAGAGCGGTATACGGTTCCAGAAAGAATTGCAGTGCAGTTTAAGTATGGCTTTGCATATCAACAAATGTTGAAAGCCAGCTTGTTTAGTGGCACATTTTTAGGAGGTCTACATTATGCGACAACTCAGTAACTCCTTTTCCATTATGGAATATTTTTAGAGTCTCTTTTATCTGAATCACTGATAAGAAATCGATAAAACTGGCCTACCCAATCTTCTTCCCAGTCGTTCTCCTCTGGCTAGTTCCTCCACTGTGATCCTCTGGTTACCCGCCCCCCCATCCACCTACACCTCATACTGAAGAGAAAGGATGAGAACAAAATGTCTTGCTGACCACAATCCATGACCACTCCAGGCCAACCAGAGAAAATCCACCCAGAGCACCTGGGACTTTAACCTAGGGAGGAGCACTTGGATATGCTGGACAGTGCCTACCACCTGAAAACAGGTTCTGTTGGTGACGGTTAATCACTTGTCTGTCCATATCTTCTGCCCTTAATTGTGGCTGGAGACTCCAGATGTCACTTCAAAGACAACACATAAAAGTCATCTGGACCACATTCTGTGTCAGATATACACCAGGACCACCCTCCCACCTGGACCCAGGGTTCGGTGATTCTCCGGGCTTCATACTCAGGTTCTCAACATCAACATCAAGAGCTCCCCCTGGTGGCCAGTTTGAACTCTCTTATATGACTTAACTATCCTAACCTGATACCCTACTCCATCCTATTCATGCTCACCCGTAGCCATGCAGGCTAGCCCCCTCTCTCTACCATCCCTCCAGAAGAGCATGGCTGCACATTTCCTGCCTGAACTCCTGAACAGCAATCGCATCTCTTTGGATTCTCCATCACTGTGCTCCATCTGCCTGCTTATGGGATACTCATCAGTTACTTCAGCTTGAGGTGGACCTCCTACCTAGGCTATGGCCTTTGGATCTTATGTTTGGACAGGTATTTATCTATCTCCTCTCTGCTCCCCCACCCTCAGCAGCCAACCCACTCCTGTAAATAGGATATTCCCGTATCTCACTTATACCTCTTCCTTCCCCGCCCCAAGTCACCTCCATTCCATTTAGTCTGCCACATTCTTTCACAATTATCAGGCCCTTCCTGGCTCTCTCTGTGAAAACAGCTGCTCTTAAAATGATATGGATTTCAGGGGCTTCCCTGTTGGCGCAGTGGTTGAGAGTCCACCTGCCAATGCAGGGGACGTGGGTTTGTGCCCCGGTCCGGGAGGAACCCACATGCCGCGGAGCGGCTGGGCCCATGAGCCATGGCCGCTGACCCTGCACGTCCAGAGCCTGTGCTCCGCAACGGGAGAGGCCACAACAGTGAGAGGCCCGCGTACCGCAAAAAAAAAAAAAAAGATATGGATTTCAGAGACCTGAGCAGTAGTCAGGAAGTTGGACATGTTTTCTTCTCATCCTAAGTTTAGCCATCAATGGCATTTCACCGTTTCCTTTAAAGCAGTTTTCTAGAACATACACATTCATCAGCTGCTATCTACATTAGATTATCCATGCTTCTGTCTTCTTCCATTAGTGCAGTTAATCAGGAGAATTGGAAAGTAGAGCTACCTTATGAAGTCTGAATTTTGCAGCAAGGTGTGCGCAGAGCTAGCAAATAACTCTTGCTGTATCTGTCGACCTCTCATGAAGGTGCAAAGGAAACTGAAAGCTTCAAGTATTTCAAAGGATTTGAAATGGTTTGGGAGGATTTTTATTTTCTCAGAAACCTTCTCTAAAGGGAATTGCATTTTGAACAGTTATATCATATATACATTTTTATTGCCATTTCTGTTCACTCAGTCATCCAAATACCAAGCTAGAGCATTGGACCATTGGACACAAGGATGAATTCCAAGGAGATTAGGGAAGCAGGAAAGCGCAGAATGGGTTTAATGACTCATGGGTTAAGCATTAGTCATTGGTCATAAACTAATATGGAACCAGAGACACTGGGAACAAATTCAGGCTGTAGAGCAACAGGCTCCGTGGGTCTCACTTAACAGTTCAAGCAGCTGACTCAACACTTCCACAGAGTTTACAAAGCAAAAAGCCCAGTTGGTTTACTCTGTTTCACCTTCCACTTAACTTCTTACAATCAAGGTCTCTTTCAGCATACTAGAACAACACGAAAAAGTGATTTCTGGGAAAATATTGTTCCTAAAAGAGAGAACAATGATCTAAGATACTCAAATACACACATAAGTAAGAGGCTGTAATGATTAAGTTAGGAATATTTATTTTAAATGAATGCATTGAAATATAGCTTCTAGCATAAGGAGTGTCTAGTGGTTTCATGGATGACTGGGAACGAGGAATTCTGGCTCTGCTTAATTCTACCCACAATTCAGATTGTAACTTACTCCAGGCAGAACCCGTGTGTGCTCTGATTCCCCATTTTGGACTCATGGGCAGGAATGTGTACCCTCCCGGAATCGTTTTCCGGCCTTCCCTTACTTCTGAAGGCTTCTCTGACCCTTCCCATGGCTGTAGAGTAAATTACTCTCCTCTCTGCACCACCTCTATCCTACAGGTATTTCCCCATTTGCACTTACCTATTTGTATTAGTGGTTCACCAGCTGGTTCTAGCCCCCTGCATACTACCTAATTCCTCATATGCTATTAAGAAGCATTCATCATTGTTTAGGGCTAACAAATTTTGGCAGGGATCCAACACATCTCAAGATTAGAAAAGCGTAACAACCCTAGATTAACTGACCAGCACTGTGGGTCCCAGTGTCTTGGGAATTCTGATCCCCAACGTCTATACTCAGTTAAACAACCAGCAGGATACGACATACAAAGACCATGGATTTTGAAGTCAGAAAGACTTGGAGTCAAACCCAAACTCTGCCTTAAATCCACTTTATTTCCTCATTCAACCAGTATACATTATGCATCTGCTATGTTCCAGACATGGGAGTATAGCAATAAACAAAAGAGATAAAGTAATTAAAGAATTGTGAACCTGGAAGCAACTTTAGGGATTTTCTAAGTTTGATTGGGACACACCCGTGCTCATTCCCTGACACATCACTTCTATTTGTGTCACAACAGCAGAATTGAATGGCTATGACAGAGACTGTATGGACCCCAAAATTCTAAAATATTTACAGAAATTTTTTTTCTTTGCAGAAAGGGCTCTTTCTCTAAGGGCTGCTCACTTATATTGAGCGCTGGCTGTATATCAAAGCATTCCTCTAGGCTTTGGGAACATAGTAGTAACTAATGCCCATCCATGCCCTGTCTTCAGGAGCTTGCAGTTTCGGAAAGACAAGTAAATAGGCCATGAGTATCAAATAAGGGAAGTAGATCTTTCACTGTTTTGCTCACTGATGTATCCCAAGCAGCTTGAATAGTGTCTGGCGTACTAAAGATGCTTAAGAAATATTTTTTAATGAATCAATTTCCCAAAGAAAGGGATGTCTCAACAAAAAATTTAGGGACTTTTTAGGCAACTAGGAAAAGAGGGGGTTAGAAAACGTATGTGCAAAGGCCAAGAGGCTAATGAATACATGGACTATTTTCAATACAGTAGATGAACAGAACTGCTTAGAACGAGAGGTGTGAACGGTGAAGGAAGAGGTCAGAGCAGTTAGCAAAGGACAGACCTTGCTGGGTCTATTCAGGCATGGTGATAGTTGGAACTTGAACTGGGAGCCACTAAAGGATTTCAAGGTTGAAATATGCACTTTTGAAAGACAGCTGTGGCCTCAGTATGGGGACACTGCATGAGAAAACCTTCCCCTCCAGGAATAAGTCTGAAGTCCAGGCATCCTCAGGTGGGTGGTTTCGGGTGTTTGGGCATCTACGCCCCTTGGGTTGATTTAGTGAGACTCACAATTACACCGAAGCTCAGGAGACGTGGGCCAGCCAAGCAATGGACAGACAACTGGGAACTATGAAACGATGAGTGGTGTTAGCAGAGTATGTGGTATGGTGAAATTATTGTTAGAGGACCTGGAGCTTTCAAATAGATAGCTCAGAAAACCCAGAGACTCCTGGTCAGCAAGGGGAAAGAAATACTTATCTTCTCTGAAAACCATTTTCACCTAAAGCTGATTCATGATTCAATCAAAGCAAAACTCCTCCCATTCATTTGAAACTCAAACCCAATGTGTGGTTACTGTTCCTAGATTTTCCTCTTTCCCCATGGTGAGTGGAAGGCATGCAGCAAGGTCAGGTCACCAGGGAGACCACAGGTAACAAACAACACCTTTGCTCAACTCCTCAGTGCCCAAGGTCCTGGTGTGAACCTGCACATTCCAGACTCAGGTTCCCCCAGATCATCAGACTTCGGGAGGCTGACTCTAGCTTACTAAGTTCACAAAAGACTGAAGCACAAACCAGAAAACCAACGTCTTCCTTAACAATGATAAATGTAAGCAGCAGAAAGGTTAGTAGCGTCTTCAGTCCCGTGTGTACTTTTTCTCTATAAGAAAACTCTATGGGGGCTTCCCTGGTGGCGCAGTGGTTGAGAGTCCGCCTGCCGATGCAGGGGACACGGGTTAGTGCCCCGGTCCGGGAAGACCCCACATGCCGCGGAGCGGCTGGGTCCGTGGTCCATGGACGCTGAGCCTGCGCGTCCGGAGCCTGTGCTCCGCAACGGGAGAGGCCACAGCAGTGAGAGGCCCGCGTACCGCAAAAAAAAAAAAAAAAAAAAAAAACTCTACGGGGAGCTAAATTATAATCATATTTCATGAGGAGCATAGAATCCTTACAAAATAAGTTAGTTTCATGCTTTGACTATGTAGTGACACTGTGTTGATAGCCTGAGGTAGACATCCCACCATGTAGATGGCCTTGCCAATGGGAGAGAAATATTCCAAGTCCCTTCTCCTTCTCCCCTAGGTAGTTCTAGAAGGGCACTTGCCAACGTTTGCCTCTCTGACTTTCCATTTTCTGTTCTTCCCCGGCTGGCAGACTGCAGTTCTGAACGATAAGTTCTCTCTTTAGATATGTTAATGGAGTTAATCAGGTTACAGTCCAATCTTGCTGACTTCATTTAAAGTCATTCTCAAAAGTGACTTTCATGTCTTTATCCTAGCCTGCTAGGTGCAGTGGGTGCTTTTATTCCCTGGTTTCCAAATTCTTGGGCACATTTTCCTTTTGCTCCCCTGTGCACACACAGTTTCTGATGTCTGATGCTTGCCCCCTGTCCCCACGTGTATTTAGAAGCTGGAAGCAGGACTTGATTAAGATAGGACCTCATGCATTATGTACTTTCCTTGTTTTTTACTAGAGTGAAATTTTTCTGCATTTGAAACCTGGTCTGCTTAAGACACCATTAAAGCATTTATATTCTTTACTGATTAAATTTTAAGATCTCCTGGATGGAAGAGACAGAAATAACACCGCAACTTTACATAGTGCTTGCTATTTACAGGCACTGGGCTAATCACTTTATATACATTATTTCACTGGAGGCTCTAAATACTCTGTGATGAAAGTATCATTACCCTCCCTTTGTGTACGGGGGAAACTGAGGATCCAAGAAAAGTGGTTTCGCAAGGGCGCTGTGACACAGCTGGGATTCCAAACTAGGCCCCCAAGCCTCAAAGCATGTAAATCACCTCCTGTGTTCACAAACGTTAAAAAAGAATTAAGCTGGCCACTCTCAGAGAGGAGCCTCATTTTCCCGTATTCATTGCACTTCTCAACTATGTCCAGAAACAGAAAGGGTAAGCGTATTGTAATTTTTTTAAATAAATAAATTAATTAATTTTTGGCTGCCTTGGGTCTTCGTTGCTGCTCGCAGGCTTTCTCTAGTTGCGGCGAGCTGGGGCTACTCTTTGTTGGGGTGCATGGGCTTCTCACTGCGGTGCCTTCTCTTGTTGTGGAGCACCGGCTCAAGGCACGAGGGCTTCAGTAGTTGTGGCTCACAGGCTCAGTAGCTGTGGCTTGCAGGTTCTAGAGCGCAGGCTCAGTAGTTGTGGCGCACGGGCTTAGTTGCTTCGAGGCATGTGGGATCTTCCCAGACCAGGGCTTGAACCTGTGTCCCCTGCATTGGCAGGCGGATTCTTAACCACTGCGCCACCAGGGAAGTCCCATGCGTATTGTATTTTGATGGCAGTCTATATGGCTCCTCTGATTTTGGTTTTGTCCAAGTGTTCCCAACCTGAGGCTCTACATCTCTGATATCGGTAGCCCCCTGGTGTGTCCCAGCACTTTGACAGGTGTGTCATCGCCTAGGAAAAGGCTGAGAAACATCATGTGATGTTGTTATGATTTAGTTTCCCCTCATGGTATGCATCCAGGCACTAGTAATCAAACTGAACCAGCTCATCCCAAGTTGTTACAAGCTGCATGGTCGGGCGGATTCTAATGCTTCCCAGGTGTGGCTCTGCTGACCTTCAAAATATCCGCTCCACCTACATCCCCAGAGGAAAGAAGAATCTCACCAATCTCTCTGACTGATGAGAGAATGATGTTTCATTTACCTTAACACAGTGAGTCCCAAACCAGGTTGATCATCAGAATCATTTCAGAGATTCTTAAGCATATAGATTCCGGAGCCCACTCCTAGAATCAGTAAATTTTAAAAGCCCCAGGGCCAGTTTGGAAACTCATCCAGGTTTAGGAACCCCAGTGCAGTGGATACACCCATGGCTGCTAAGAGCAGAAGACCTGGGTTTAAGTTCTTGTCTGCTACTGTGTGATCTTGGGCAAATGAATCCCTTGAAGCACCAATTTCCTCTTAAGCAGAGAGCGGTTATAAAATACTTATTCCTTGGTATGTAGCAGAGAGGAGTAAATAAGATAACTTACGTGAAAACTATTCATAAATAATTGTTTTCACTTAATATTAACATATCTCAATAAAAAAGAAAAATGGGCATGTGATCCCATTTTGCATTCATTTTTGCACTTCATGCATCTCACCACATTCATCTTTGAATTCAATAATTCCAAATTTATGACCAATATAGCCCTAGCTATCCTTTATAAAAACAAACATAAGCTTAACAGTTATATTTAAAAAGAAGCCAAGAATCTTGAGAAGCCTTTTTTGTCCTCAAGCTATTAATGTGTCTGTCTTTGGGGAAAGGGTGTTTTGGATTTCTTGCTATAAATCCTTCACTTAATATGGAACCTTCATGAATTCCAGCTGTTAGCCACATAATTTCTCTTCACATTTGATTTCTGGGTTTTTCCCTTGTCTCTAAATCCTTCCCATATGTTAGTCTGGGGGCCCTGGGAGTGGGGGGCAGAAGATGGGAGGCTCAGAACTACCCTCTGTCCGAGGGCTAAAGTGATGCGTGGGACCACGTGACAAGCCACAAGTGCCCTTATTAGGAGATGCTCTCTGTCTTCTTACCAGGCCTTCTGCCCTCCAGGCTGCGGCAGCCACCTGCTCCTTATTTTCCTGAGCTTTCTTCAATTCACCAAGTTATAAAAAAAAAAAACACACACAAAAAGTGTACTTTTTTCAGCTGAAACCACTCCTAGACTGTCTGCATTCTGGCTTTGTTTACAAAAACTCTGCAGTGTTCTTGCCAAGGGAAAAAGAGGAAAAAAATACCCACTTCATCTTCAATTTAACCTTTTACAATCAAGGTCTCTTTTAGTACACTAGAAAAATATGAAACAGTGATTCATATGGGAAAGATACAATTCCTAAGAGATGGAACAGTGGCTCAAAATACTCAAATGCACACATAAGTAAAAGGCTGAAGTTTTTAAGCTAGGAATATTTATTTAAAATGAAATGTATTGAATGTAGCTTCTAACATAAGGAGCATCTCGTGGTTTCACGGTCGACTTGAAAGCAGGAATCCTGGGGCTGTTATGTTTTGCCCGTTCAGGTTGTGCCTCAGTCCAGGCTTGGTGGATCCCTCGTGCACTCCTGCCTCTCCATCTTGGCACACGTGATGAGAAACCAGATCACTTCAAAATCCTCTGAGAATGAGGTTTCATTTATCTTGACACAGTGAGTTCATTATGCTCTTCTCTGGACCATTTCTCCGTCCACTGTAGCCCACACCACCTTAGAATTACTCAGCTACTTCTTCAGCCGCCCCAACTAGGCTGAGCCCTCCTTATGGTCAAGATTATACCTTATTCATCAGGATGCTCCCCACCCTCTAGCCCCTAGCACAGAATCTGCCAAATCTTGGCAGGAAATGTTTTCCTTCCCTGCATGGCTCCCCCATCCCTCACTTCTGCTCCCTAGATCATACTCCCCAGGAAAACATTTACACATAAGCTTTGACCAATACTTGAGTGAATGGATCAGGATGTTGAAAGTCTACAAATGGTGCATAAAGAACCAGGGCAAGACTGTTTTCTAAAAAGAAAGATCTTGAAAGAATGTAGAACTTGTCATGTGGAAGGAAGAGGAGATTTATTCTGTGTTGCTCCAATCAAGTTAAATTAGACCCATAAATGAAAGTTACAGTGATGGACTTCCCTGGTGGCACAGAGGTTAGGAATCCGCCTGCCAATGCAGGGGACACAGGTTCGAGCCCTGGTCTGGGAAGATCCCACATGTCGCAGAGCAACTAAGCCTGTGCACCACAGCTACTGAACCTGTGCTCTAGAGCCCGTGAGCCACAACTACTGAGCCTGCGTGCCACAACTACTGAAGCCTGTGCACCTAGAGCCCGTGCTCTGCAACAAGAGAAGCCGTTGAAATGAGAAGCCCGTGCACCACAAGGAAGAGTAGCCCCCACTCACCACAACCAGAGAAATCCCAAGCACAGCAACGAAGACCCAACACAGCCAAAACTTAATTAATTAATTAAAAAAGAAAAGAAAGTTACAATGAGGAAGACTTTGACTCAATGGAGAGTTAGGAAAATGTTGAACAGTTAGAGCTGGCCTCCCTGCCTGCCTGTGTCCTAGCTACCAGCTCTCCTCTTGGGTCCATCCTGCACAGGATTCACAGAGTTTTCCTTTAATCAACAGCCCTTTAATCAAGTTATCCCTGGTTTGAACACCTCTAATGGCTTGCAACTCACTCAAGGACCAATTTCACACTCTGGCATTGGAATTGTTTCGCAAGACATGAACCATATAAAGTGGCAGGACACAAAATTAATGCACAGAAATCTCTAGCATTCCTATACACTAATGATGAAAAATCTGAAAGTGAAATTAAGAAAACACTCACATTTACCATTGCAACAAAAAGAATAAAATATCTAGGAATAAACCTACCTACCTAAGGAGACAAAAGACCTGTATGCAGAAAATTATAAGACACTGATAAAAGAAATTAAAGATAATACAAATAGATGGAGAGATATACCATGTTCTTGGACTGGAAGAATCAACATTGTGAAAATGACTATACTACCCAAATCAATCTACAGATTCAGTGCAATCCCTATCAAACTACCACTGGCATTTTTCACAGAACTAGAACAAAAAATTTCACAATTTGTATGGAAACACAAAACACCCCGAATAGCCAAAGCAATCTTGAGAACGAAAAATGGAGCTGGAGGAATCAGGCTCCCTGACTTCAGACTATACTACAAAGGTACACTAGTCAAGACAGTATGGTACTGGCACAAAAACAGAAATATAGATCAATGGAACAGGATAGAAAGCCCAGAGGTAAACCCACACACATATGGTCACCTTATCTTTGATAAAGGAGGCAAGAATATACAATGGAGAAAAGACAGCCTCTTCAATAAGTGGTGCTGGGAAAACTGGACAGCTACATGTAAAAGTATGAAATTAGAACATTCTCTAACACCATACACAAAAATAAACTCAAAATGGATTAAAGACCTAAATGTAAGGCCAGACACTATCAAACTCTTAGAGGAAAACATAGGCAGAACACTCTATGACATAAATCACAGCAAGATTCTTTTTGACCCACCTCCTAAAGAAATGGAAATAAAAATAAACAAATGGGGCCTAATGAAACTTAAAAGCTTTTGCACAGCAAAGGAAACCATAAACAAGACGAAAAGACAACCCTCAGAATGGGAGAAAATATTTGCAAATGAAGCAACTGACAAAGGATTAATCTCCAAAATTTACAAGCAGCTCATGCAGCTCAATATCAAAAAAACAAACAACCCAATCCAAAAATGGGCAGAAAACCTACATAGACATTTCTCCAAAGAAGATATACAGACTGTGAACAAACACATGAAAGAATGCTCAACATCATTAATCATTAGAGAAATGCAAATCAAAACTACAATGAGATATCATCTCACACCGGTCAGAATGGCCATCATCAAAAAATCTACAAACAGTAAATGCTGGAGAGGGTGTGGAGAAAAGGGAACCCTCTTGCACTGTTGGTGGGAATGTAAATTGATACAGCCACTATGGAGAACAGTATGGAGCTTCCTTAAAAAACTAAAAATAGAACTACCATATGACCCAGCAATCCCACTCCTGGGCATATAGCCCGAGCAAACCATAATTCAAAAAGAGTCATGTACCAAAATGTTCATTGCAGCTCTATTTACAATAGCCAGGACATGGAAGCAACCTAAGTGTCCACTGACAGATGAATGGATGAAGAAGATGTAGTACATATATACAGTGGAATATTACTTAGCCATAAAAAGAAACGAAATCAAGTTATTTGTAGTGAGGTGGATAGACCTTGAGTCTGTCATACAGAGTGAAGTAAGTCAGAAAGAGAAAACCAAATACCGTATGCTAACACATATATATGGAATCTAGAAAAAAAAATGGTCATGAAGGACCTACAGGCAAGACAGGAATAAAGACGCAGACCTACTAGAGAATGGACTTGAGGATATGGGGAGAGGGAAGGGTAAGCTGGGACAAAGTGAGAGAGAGGCAGGGACATATATACACTACCAAACGTAAAATAGATAGCTAGTGGGAAGCAGCCACATAGCACAAGGAGATCAGCTCCGTGCTTTGTGACCACCTAGAGGGGTGGGATAGGGAGGGTGGGAGGGAGACGCAAGAGGGGAGAGATATGGGAACATATGTATATGTATAACTGATTCACTTTGTTATAAAGCAGAAACTAACACACCATTGTAAAGCAATTATACTCCAATAAAGATGTTAAAAAAAAAAAAAAGACATGAACCTTATCATGAGGTGAGGAGCATTCCATCACAGGGAGTGGTCAAGCTATGGAGAACTGGGCAGATTTGTTATAAATAAGATTCTCTCCCAGTCCTTCTTTCCAGGTGCCTGCTAGGCATGTGCACTCTGGTGTTCCATTATCATTTTGTACTTTAGTCAATCTAAAATAGAATTCATTCAGGTCCTCCCCAACCTCCACCAACTTACTTTCCTGACTTTACTTCCCATCCCCTGATTAATTCCCAGCCATGGGCAAGACCCTGCTCAAATGCTATCTCTTCCATCAATTCTTCGTAGTTCACCCTCTTCTATTTTTTTCATGCCTACATTATAACACTCAACACATGCAATTACAGGTGTGGAATTG
This sequence comes from Orcinus orca, assembly GCF_937001465.1. NCBI lineage: Eukaryota > Metazoa > Chordata > Mammalia > Artiodactyla > Delphinidae > Orcinus > Orcinus orca. The sequence goes on along the minus strand of NC_064569.1, from coordinate 46,250,926 downwards.
TTACAGAAACAAGTCTTTGAACACTTTGAGAACAAAGTCTCACTCCTTTTTTTTTTTTTTTTTAAACAATCTCAGCACCTAAACAGTGTCCTGAACATAGTAAGCATTCAGAAAACACTTGGCCAATGAATCACTGACAGAATAAAGCAATGTTAAGGGACGTGATTCCTCAAGTTACCATACGGTGAAACCTGAGAGTCACTGTGCCTCCCATCAAATCCCAGAGTCAACCATCAAGCAGTCCTGCTTCTTCCTTCTAATCCCTCACATCTCTCCTGGTTTATATCTCCATCCCACTGATCCAGGCTGGGCCCTGAATCTCATTCAGTAACTTCTCAGCCAGGGTCTCTACCTGCAGGCACTGTTAGCACCTTTTAACATCCATTCACTGTGGATAAAAGCATCACATTATTCTTTCTAAAAATCCCACTAATGGCTTTTTACCCATAAGATAAAATCCAAGTGCCTTGTCCAGGAATTCAGTCATCTTCTGGTCCTGTCTTTCTAGCTTTATTTCCCACACTCCTTACATCAGACTGGGGTGTTCTTCTCCCTGTATCCCCAACTGTGGCTTCTGCATTGCTTCCGTCTGGCTACATCCTACACTTTTTAAAGCAGCAGTTCAAATCCCCTCACCTCATGAAGACTTTCCTAATGACCAAGTCCCCAAGTGCTCATTCCAGTCTCTGAAATTCTAATGTATTTATTGCCTACACCATCCTCTAAAATTACCCTTTACCAAAAAACAAAAAAGAAAAGAAAAAGAAACCACCTAGTAAACTCAAATAAGTTTGGGAGATGGATATCTATATATATCTATCTCTATATATAGATATAGTGATAAAAATTAACAACTTTTGAAGGTGTGCACAGCTGTTAGCTTTATGTATGTTGTTGTTCCAATTAATTCTCGTGTCAGGGAGGTGGAAATTTTCCCCCTGAGTTCTTTCGGCTGGTCTAATAATTAAATTGACACAAGATAGATTAACAGGAGAAAATCAAATTTAATTTCATATGTACGAAGGTCTCATAGATAGAGGACCTAAAGAAACGACCAAAGCAGACAGCTTTTATACTTTTAAGACAAAGAAACAATAAATCTGTGAAGAACTCACAAAACAAAGCAGTTTGGGCTTGGGTTAGTGCATCAGTAAAGAAGTAACAAGGATTGTTTATACAGCCTTATCAGCCCTGAATTTCCTACCTCTGGTGATAAGGACGTGTCTCTACCTCCTGGGACAGGGAGGGTACCTTTCATATGGGAGATTTATTTCCTGATTTCAGGAACACAGAGAGGAGGTCAGAGGGTCCCTCTTGCACCAGCTGTTTCTTGAGTAACTTTAATTCTAAGTAATCAGTATGCCACTTTGGCCTATTTGGCATAGCCTGCCCTGAGCTCCATCACTCACAATAACCCCGTGAGGTGTTATTCATATCTCAGTCTACAGGTAAGAAAACTGAGTTGAGATATTTGACCCCTTTAAGCCTCAATTTTTTTTATTTTTATTTTTCATTTCTTTTGGCCACACTGTGTGGTTTGCAGGGTCTTAGTTCCCCTGACCAGAGATTGGACCTGGGCCACTGCAGTGGAAGTGCAAAGTCCTAACCACTGGACCACCAGGGAATTCCCAAACCTCACTTTCTTATCTGTAAATTAGGATGCAAACCCAGGCAGGGCCTGTGATATTCTCTTCTTGAATATGTAGAGTCAATCAAATTTTCAGGTATAGGAAATGCAATAGAAATCTCAGAACTTGCCACTACCAATATTGTTTTCATTCCTCAATAGATGGGAAGCTCTCTGAGAGCCCAATTCCCATTTGTGTCTCCACAGCAGACAGCACAGTGAATGTCCATCCCCCCAATAAAGTGGTTGGCTTTTTCCTTTAATTTTCATGGTATTAAAAGACTATTTTCGGGCGCAGTGGTTGAGAGTCCGCCTGCCGGTGCAGGGGACGCGGGTTCGTGCCCTGGTCCAGGAAGATCCCACGTGCCGTGGAGCGGCTGGGCCCGTGAACCATGGCCTCTGAGCCTGCGCGTCAGGAGCCTGTGCTCCGCAACGGGAGGGGCCACAACAGTGAGAGGCCCTCGTACCGCCAAAAAAAAAAAAAAAAAAAAACTATTTTCAATGTATAAAAACAATATGTTATAATATTTCATAGCCCTTTCTCATCTACTAATTTATTTTATTTTCACAACAATGCTCAGGTAGGTCAGTATTTCAGTGCTTTTTGTCTATAAGAAAATCAAGATACAGAGAAAGAAGATGATCTGCCAGGACTGGACACAGAGGATTTGGAAGGGATAGGCTTCCTACATCTCCCTACTGAGTGTGCAATCCTCACTCCACCCGACACTGGGGCCCTGTGTCAGCAGCTCCGGGAGGGGCTCAGTTGTCCACACTGAGTAAGGTCCCTTCAGTTCACTCAGTTGCCGCTAGACTGTCAACCCCAGAGACATATAAAATGTAACTATTTTTTTAAGCAAAAAATAAAGGTTTTCAGACGTGTCTACCTTGAATGGGCTCAGGCCCCTGTTTTGTGGAAATTAAATCACTGTCTCTCTGATGTGAATTACTAGAGGAACACATGATATTACACAAATCAAACCCCTATTCCTTTCTGTTATTACTTTGCTGTCTTACCTTTTCTGCTTATCCAATCATGTCGCCTGTTTGTATTCAGTATTAGAACACTATAATTGAAACATAAAATATAATAGGTGTTTTTACATCTCCTTGCGGTACGTCTGTGGCTGTGTGTGAAACTGTTCACACACAGGCACAGATGTACCCTGGACTGGGTAGATTTAGTCCCCTGGTCTGTGAAGGCCAGGTGTTTTTGTTCTCGAAGCCTTCACCTAAATAATGGGCTTTGGTATTTCTATTAGCAGCAATCTACTTCCTCTCAAAAACTCCCTCTGGTCTGCAGGGGAGGTTGTTTTCAATGAATTTTTTTGTTCTTTCCTTTCCCATCGTCCTTTCCCTGATCAATGTTTTAGTCTAACTACTTGATTTTCAAATTACTTTGCAATTACAAAATGTTTAGCTACTTTTAGCTTAACTTCAAACAGTGATTTTCATTGGTGCCATCTCTATCTTTCTCTATTCCTTTCCTTGGCAACATTGTAGCTAGGTGTGAAATTAATTGCACCCTGACTGTAACAATACCACCTGAGCTGGCTAGCTGTTCTTTGAGGAAGCATCAATTAAAAAAAAAAAAAAGCATTCAAGCTGATGGATGAAAGGATTAGGCTCTCTTAGCCTGGAAAAGTGTTGAGGGGTGACTATAATGGCTTTTAAGTACATAGGAGTTAATGGCTAGTTGTTGGCAACTGCAGGGAGAATAGAACAAAAGGAAATAGGTTTTAAGAGGGAAACTGGAGATTCAGAATGTAGGTAAGGAATAAATTACTATTTAAAGACAGGACTGGTGTAACTTGCAGACAGGACAGATCCACGGTACATGTGGTGTTTTGAAGATTCCCAGGAAGGCTCCTGCTTCCTCACAAACTTCTCTTTCCCGCTGGCCTTTAGAGAGCTCTCAATCTCCTCCATCACTGATCCCTTCTGCACTCCCTAAGACTCTCTTTCAAGATCAAATTGTTTTATGATTCATTAAGTCACAAGCGGATCAGTACGGCTTCCAGGACCAACGTCATAATTTGTGGGGCCCAGTATGAAATGAAAATGCAGAGCCTCTTGTTCAAAAAGTACGGATTTCAAGATGGCGACAGTACAGTATTGAAACCACATGCGAGCCCTTCTAAACGCAGAGGCCTGCGCCACTGCACAGGTGACACACCCGTGGAGCTGGGCTTCATGGCTCAGTTTGGTAAGACGTAGAAAACAAGGAAGTTGGACCATGTGGCCTCTAAGGTCCCTTAAGAACCTGTCAACCATTGGACCTAGATCCAAGGCCCAATCACGGAGCAACAAGCCTCCCGAGATCATGGTGGTGGGAAGAGGACATCAGGAGGAGAGGAGGAAAGAAGATGAAAACAGCCCGATTCACCCTGCAGTCATGTGAGGGTCTGGGTGAAGGACGATGCCACGAGCACAGGGAAAACCTGCAGAGTAAGTCTTGAGTCCCTGGCCATCCCTTGGCTGACGCCCCTTTTCTCCAATGCCTTCAGTTGGCCCTCAGCCTCCAGCCACTGAATGCTCTCCATGGAAGAGCCCTCTCTTCTCAGCGCTGACCAATCCCCACATTCCCTCCAACCAAGCCTGAGGTCTGTGCTTCTCTATTTCCACTTTCTGTGCTGTAAAACTGATAAAGGTGAGGCAAGCTCAGGGGTTAAGAGCTAATAATGTCTTAACCCCTGAGTTTATTATTCCTAAAATGGTTCCCTTAAAAGGAAAGAAAAGAAGATTAAATCCAACTTTCCAGGGCCTAGGAGAACAGCCTAAAATGGAATCAGATCAATCCAAAGTTTAATTTAAGTCAGTTTTTTTAATGGTAAACATATATGTGAATTCTACTTTCTAGACCATAATACAGTTGTGTCTACTTTCATATTTTTAAGAAACTGTAATATGTCACATTACTTACATTTGGAACAAAATGTTATCTACATTTTCATTTTTCTCAAGGCATAAACAAAATATTGGACCCAGTGCATCTGTGACAAGAAGCCACACTGATATCTGGGAGCCAGCTGACTTTTATTTTATTTTATTTTTATTTGGAATAATTAGAAATTCAAAAACACCTGTTCATAAGGTGACAAAACTCATTTTTCAAAAACTAGCTGTGGGGTTTGCCAAGGCCAGTCTATCACTTCAGCTCTGCAAAGTTTTTGCTAGCCCTTGGGACCAGTAAAATTAGCATCTGTTCTCCAAAAACAGAATGTCTGCTTCATTTTGATGTAACTAATTCTCTAATAGCCAAAAGTTTCTTGATAACACAAAAGTAATAAGTACCAACTTTTCCAGTCATGTACTCTTTGAGCTGTCAAGAAAGGATGAAATTGGCCAACACAGAAAAGGTGGATTTAGTGGATTTTCTTGTGCATTCTATCACCAGAACATGTATGAGAACGGAAAGTCAAACTTAACCCCTGCCCCACTGCTTTCTACATATATCAAGTTGATGTTCCACATTTATCCTGTGCCTTCACCATGCCGGAGGGAAAACACTAGTCAATCTCCTTGAGACAGTGTGTGCATGTTTATTACTGGTTGCCTTTTAATAAATATCAACAAGAAAATAATTGCTGTCATGGGGTGACCACATCTCACAGACCAAGCACAATGCCAAAGGCCATGCATGGGTTACCTCAGTCGCACTGATACTAAGAGGAAGGATGATTATCTCACTGAGTTATTACGAGGGTCAGAAGAGCTAAGGGCTCAGAGTTAGCTAATGTTAGCTAATTTACATATGCTATTTTCTTTGATCCCCTTAATAATCTCATGATTAACAAACTAATAAGATCAGAATATTAAATAATAGCTGAAATTTTACCCCAGTAAAATAGAAAACCTGTGCTCATATCCTGCACTGTATTTGTAAACTGAGCAGGGGGACCCTACAGGGCCTTCTGGGACAGACCCCCTCATGTCCTCCGCCTGCTTCTTTTCTGTAGAAAAACTTAAGCCTCCTAGGCCTTCCCTGAGTTACAAAGAACAAATTTAATCAGAAAAGTGAGAAAATGCAGAAACAAAGGAAAACAATCAAGCAAGACAAATAATAGTTGAGCCATTAAAACAAAGTCAAGGACCTTTCGTTCCTCCTCAAGGGCTATCGATAACATCCTGAACCATATCCCTGAGCTCTTTTGCCATTTCCTCAGAAAGGCCTTCCCTGACCAGCCAACCTAAAGCTGCCGCAACCCCACACTCCAGGCACATAATCCCATACCCTGTTCATCTCCCACAGAGCACTTCCTGAGATCCAAGGGTTTCTTGATTATCACCTGTCTCCCCCACCAGCATGTCAGCTCCTGAGAACAGGGACCTCATCTTGGTCACCACTGCAAATCGAAGACGTGGATTGGAGCCTGGTTCATTGTAAGCACTCGGGTGGTCATGAATGAATCAATCTACCGTACCACATATCTCTGAGAGAGCCAGCTTTCTTCAGGGAACACAGTTTCAACCTCATCCCACTTTCCCAATCAAAATGCACCTTCACTATGATAGCATATCAATCACACTGCAGTTACTTCCATTACTTCTACTACTGCTATTACTACTACTATTACTACTAATAGTACCTATCACGTGTTGAGTGCTTGCCATATACCAGACACAGTACTAATCATTTTATACCCATTATTCCATTTACCAATGTTACTATCCTCGTTTTAAAGCAGAGGATCCCAAGATTACTTTAATGAGATTATGGGGTTTGAAAGTCAGACAGCTGGTAAGTGATAGAACTAGAGCTTGAATCCAGTTTTTTCTGACTCTGAAATCACCATGGCATCCTCCCTCCCCTGTCGAAAGCATGCATTTCCGAGTGTATCATTTATAAGTTTGAGGAACACTGAACTAAATGATGGAAACCCCAACTGGGGAGAGCCCAGAGAAAATATTTCTAAACAGCTTTGGAGGATTTGGGATTACAGACAGGGAGGTGAATTCATCCTTTGAAGGAAAAATGGAAAGTGCTTTTCCAAAAAAAAGTCTTAGCCAGTCGGTTATCCTTTGTTCATGGTGTCAAGACAATCATTAACCACACCACTCTCAAGAGACCCAATGGTGAAAGTGGCCTCCCAAAGCAAGGACGGATATTGGGTTTGCAAGAAACGCAACTGAGAAAACAAGCCTGCAAAGCACGGCAGGACTCCCCACTACACTCAGCCCTGCCTGCTGTTCACAGCCTCCGCAGAGCCTTCAGCAAAGTTAGGGAAACGGAGCTGTACATTCTAGGCCGAGGATGGGAGCAAACATCCTGCAGAGTTTTTAAGGATATTATAGATTATTGGAGTGATCAGTGGGTTTCCAATATGCAATGTGTACTCTATCTCTCTAACCCTGATACATTTAGCGTCCATGATAAATAATGGGTAATCAACCTTGAGATTCACTGAGAGACAGTTTGAGTTGGGGGAAATTTCTGTGAATCCAGCAATAATGCTATAGGGATAAGAATACACAGCGAACCAAAAGACCCAGGTTGTGAAAAATAAATGTGATCTTGTGAGGCGACTGTGACACCACTTTTCAAGGCCAAAAATAGTGGAAACAGAATGAGAGGAAAAGATGAAGTTTTTGAAGCAATATAAAATTTATAGCTTCCTGGTTTATAGTCAAATGAATTTAAGACTCTCTAGTAGGAAAGCTAAGGAGGTTGATTAGCATGTGGTTTAGGCATTTCAGATGATGTTATTCTCGGCATTCATCCTATTAATATTGGGGTCTATATTTCCTTTTTCTAATTCTTAACATTGGATCGTTTTTCAAATAGCAAAACACAGACCATATCCCCGCTGAATTTACCAGGGAGAAATTCTTTTAAAGACACAGCAGTATATCAATCGAATTTGTGGGATCTCCTGCATTCACCTTATAAATGGCCCTTATATGTGCACATCTCATGTGTCATTAATTGATTCTAATACTCCATTACTAACGAGTTCTTCTAGATGCCACATTTCTGTACTGCTGGGAAACAATCTTTAAAAAAAAAAAACAAACATGAACCAGAAATAGAAAAAGTTAGTCCTCTATTATTCTCTCACCCATAGAAAGCATGGGTGCAGTTCTGTTTTAATAACAGAATAAATAGTAGAGTGATAATGTTTCACACTAATAAATTAAATTTGGGTCACCAACGTAAAATAGAAATGTTTCTGATAGTTGTGGCCTGGAATAGGAAGCTGAAAAATAAGTACAATCTCTGTAAAATGTTTCTTTGTATTTAAAAAAGGAAGCTATCATTTTAACATTTCTCTTAACTTTGCTAAAAATAATGACCAAGACAGAATGCTTTCTCCCCTAACAGGGATGCCAAATGGCAAAGAAAAGAAAAAAAAACGAAAGGACCACAGTGACCCCTAGTGGGAAGAAGGAGAATCGTTCTTCATGCACAGTAAGTGGTTAACAGCACAGAGCATTTGTGAGCAAAAACATTCTCTTTCTACAAATGAAATGCGAAGAAAATGACAGTAGAGTTGATTCCAAAAAATAGTTTAGTATTCATGCCTGGACCTGATATTCTTTGTTTCTAGCAGTTTTATATTTTTAGGCAATAGTTTATGTAGTTATGATCATGCCATATGCATGATTTTGCAGGCTGATTTATTCTTAACATGACGATCCAAGCATTTCCTTATGTTATTCAAAAAGCTTCATAAACATCCTTTATGATGTACCATGATTTATTTAACCTTTTCATCTTTCTAAGAAACTTTAAATGAATTTAAAAATATTTTAAAAGAAAAAATTTTGTAAAGGAATCCAAATAGGATTAGCAAAGTATTTCAAGGTAAGAAAGGTCCTTGGGCAACTGCTTTAAGAAACTCATAGATGCTTTGTAATTAAAATATCAATTATTCGACGATCCTTACTATATTCAAACTGTTAATGTTAGCTACACACTGGGAAGGACCTAACAAAAGGAGGGATGCTGGAGGGACATGATCAAGGTGATTAAAAGGTACATGCGTACAAACAATGTGAGGCAGTGCACTGAAGTAGGAAGTAAATGACACAACGACCTAAGGAGATCAGAAGGGTGAAGACAGCCAGCCCTCTAGAAAAGCAATCAGGAGAGCCGTCAAAGAGATGGCCAGCTGAAGAGGAGAGGAAAGATATATTCAAGATAATAGTGAATAACAGAAGAAAAAGTACAGAGGCAGGAGCTCGAACGGTTTTCCGAAAGGATGGAGAGGAGACGGTTCCAGCAGAGTTTAGAAGGAGCACTTCTTGTGATACAAAGGGAAAGGGGTGGAAAAAACATGTGCTGAGCATCATTTCACGTCCCAATCACCATGTCAGGAGGTTTACATGTTCATCTCACTTATTCATCACAACCTTGCAATTATGGGTGTCACTGACCTTGTTTTAAGATGAGGAAGCTGAAAGTCTCAAAGGGGATGACTCTTGGCCAATAAGTAGAAAAGACAAGATTTGAACCCAATCAGTTGTCCTGTGTGGGCTATATTTTCTAAAGTGAGAAAATCTTATCCCTTGCCAGCATGTTTCATCTATTCACTTACTTAGAAAAAGAAAAAACCCTTTTATCATGGAAAGAACAGTAGTGTACTTCAATCAAGATTCTGTCTCAGTGATCACAAACGTAAAATATGGAGCTTCTGAATAAATTATGATTGCAATTAAATGGCCTCAACTCTTTCCAACTCCTCAAACCACAATTTTCTCTTGCGTGTGGAATTTGTGAAGGCTGGAAACTATGATACTGAGAGTAAGGATGCTAAATCCTTTGTGAAACTGCAAGGAGTGTAGTCCCTCCCTTTCCCTCCCAAAGTAGGGGGGTAGCAAGAGTGAAGGGAGAACGAGAACATTAACGCTGCCTCTCGGGATGGCGTTTGGCTGTGTTGGACCTGCTCTCAGGCAGCCCCACATGCCCATGATATTCCTCTACAGAAGAGAACTAACATTTATAGCACCCCACCAATGACCATATGCCCTTCATATATGTTACCCAGTAATGCTCATACCCAGCTACCCAGGGTCACAGGGTTCTGAGAAGCTGTGACCATGCAGTTCAGGTGTTCAGAGTTCTCACATTCAATATGTAAAGTCCAACAACACAGAGTCAGTTCCAATGAACTTGAGCTCTCTACTTGCATTTCTCAAATATTCTAAAGGGAGTACGTAGGTCACAGCAACACCCTTTTAAAATTCCCTTTTTCTCTCTCCTTTACTTCCCTCACCAACCACAACTATTCCAACACCTCTCATCTTGAAAAACTCCTCACCAAAGCAATCATTTTTCCAAATTAAAAACTTCTGTTCCAAAGACACTGTTAAGAAGATAAAAAGACAAGCCATAGACTGGGAGAAATGTATCCACTGGGAGCAAATATTTGCCTAGCACATATCTGATCAAGGACTTGTATCCAAAATATGCACGGAGCTCTTCAAATCCAACAACAAGAAAACAAACAACTAAAAAGTGGGCAAAAAAAATCTGAACAGACACCTCACCAACAGAGATATACAGGTGGCAAATGAGCATATGAAAAGATGCTCAACATTAAATTGTAAATTTTGTTGCAAATTAAAACAAAAAGATACACACCTATTTGAATGGTTAAAATCCAAAATACTGACAATGCCAAATGCTAACAAGGATGTGGAACAGGAAGAGGGACTTCCATTCGTTGTTAGTAAGAATGCAAAATGGTATGGCTGCTTAGGAAGACACTTTCGCAGGTTTTTACAAAACTAAACATACTCTTACATACAATACAGCAATCACACTCCTTGATATTTACCCAAAGAGTCGAAAACTTGCCTCCACAAAAAAAAAAAAAAAACTGCACCCTGAGATTTACAGCAGCTTTAGTAATAATTGCCAAAAGTTAGAAGCAACTTGATCATCAACAGGTGATGAATAAACAAACTGTGGTACATCCATACAATTGAATATTATTCAACTATAAAAAGAAATGAGCTATCAAACCACAAAAATGACATAGAGGAAGCTTAAATGCATACTGCTAAGTAAAAAAAGCCAATGTGAAATGGCTACTATATGTAATCATATTGTATGATTCTTACTAAATGGTATTCTGGAAAAGGTAAAGCTATAGAGACAGTGAAAAGATCAATAGTTTCCCAGGAGTGGTACGTGGAGGGGAAGGAAGGATAAATGGCTGGAGTGCAGTAGATTTTTAGGGCAGTGAAGCTATTTCATATGATACTGTGATGGTCGATACATGACATTATGCATTTGGCAAAACCCACAGACCTTTGCAAAACAAAGAATGAACTCTAATGTAAACTATGGAGCTTAGTTAATAATAGAGTGTCAATATTGGTTTGTCAATTGTTACCAACATGCCACACCAATGCAAGATGTTAGTAACAGGGGAAACTCGGGGGAAGGGAGCAGAGTATGTGGGAACTCTCTGTACTTTCTGCTTATTTTTTTCTATAAACCTAAAACTGTTCTATAAAATTCAGTCTGCAAGTGTTCTTTTAAATTATTTTCCTCTCCACATATAAGTGGCCACTGGGACAGCCCCCTCCCCAACCCCTAAACCCCTATGGCTATTGTGGGTGCCAGAGGACCAGAAGACCAAGAAAGATGTGTCCTTCTCCTCACCCACATGGTTTTTGACCCTCTTTCTTCTTGGCCATCATTTTGTTTACTTGGGATTAAATTCCATCCTGTCCCTCTGGTTATTCCTATGACCATGTCACAGAGCCCTGTGCTGCGTGTGAGGCTAGGTGGCCTTGCGAAAGGCCCAGAACACAGATGGCCCACTCATCCCCAAGTGGGGCCCCTCATGGAGGACATCAACAGCACATCCCAGGACGTGACAGGGGCTGCTCCACGGGAAAGCAGCAATGACCCGAAAGTGACAGCACAGTGTTTGGTGTCTTTCCAAAGGGATACCTTGCAAAAGAGCTCAGAACTGATTGTGGAGTCTCCAGGTGCACAGACGGAGGTCTGACCTGAAGAGGAAACAGGGGCAAGATAGGCCTTCGGGGGAAACGACCCTCCCTGCTTTGAATGATTGTTCAGAGAAATCGTTCTTCTGAACCTACGCCTTCGTTTCCTTCAGGTCTGTCCAGATCTTCTTGAGTCTTCTTCAGAAAGTTCCATCATTAGGAAAGGTCTACTTTGGGAATCCCCAAAAGCAGTCCATACAGTCAACCCTCCACATCCATGGGTTCCACATCCGGGGATGCAACCAACCATGGATCAAAAATATGAAGAAAATTCCAGAAAGTTCCAAAAAGCAAAACTTGAATTTGCCGCTCACTGGCAACTATTTACATAGCATTCACATTGTATTTACAATGATTTATAAAGCATTTACATCGTATTAGGTATTACAAGTAATCTAGAGATGATGTAAACTATACGGGAGGATGTGCGTAGGATATGTGCAAACACTGTGCCGTTTTATATAAGGGACTTGAGCATCCTTGGATTCTGGTATCCACAGGGAGGTAGGGTCCTGGAATCAATGCCCCACAGATACTGAGGGACAACTATACTCAGGATTTTCTGAAACAAAACAGACTTAAAATAAGCTATGTAATAAAATCCTCCCAAAAATCTGCGTAGGACACTCACAAGTAATTATAACTAACAGAGGGTACCAAGCCCCAAATTGAGACAGGTCATCAGTCATCTGCAACTGAGTTCAAAAATAACATCTCTTGGTTGGAAGAACTCACTTTTTGGGGTTTAAGACTCAAACATGTAAATAACCTCCTTCCCTGTCCCTTATTTTCAAGGGTGAAATTTTTCATGATGCTCTGAACACCCGTACTCTTCCTGACTGATCATCGTCAGTCTGCCAAATCACTCAGGAGGAAATGTTTACAATGCAGTACATACGTTTTTAGATTATCGTTTTGTCATCTGTTCAGAAAACTATCAACATCAGCACATACGTACACATTGTCCTCTAGTCTTCTACTACCTGAGCAGTAAATACCAGCAGAAATTTGGCAACTATTAGCAGCAGATGACATTTTCCCTGATATGCACAGAATACTGCTGAGAAAGAACGCACTGGATTAGACAGGATATCAAATCAATGGATACATTCCAAAATCATTTTTCTCATACAACCTCAATTAAAATAAAAATGTAAAAGTGTAGAACTGGGATGTTTTTAACAAGACATATTTCCTATAAGAAATACAACCATGATTTCTACTGACTTACAATATTTAGCACGGACTTACGCCCTTCATAATTTTCAAATTGTTATGTAGATTTCTTTACTTTTTTTTTTTTACCAGTAAAGAAGAGTATTAAATTTACTTAATGTTTCCTGAGTGCCTGTTTTAAGATGATTGTTCATTATATCCTCCTTCTAAACATATGGAGAATTTTATAATCCCCTTAAAATAGGCTAACTCTACCAGAGAGTGTTCTGTGATAACCCCAATTTAAATTTACATTTGTCTGGGTTTTGATCTTTCATATTATTAAAGATTCATCCCTTTCATTATAGATTTAATTGAAATTTCAGCTAAACCTTTCGAAAGGCTGATCTAAATAGGGTTGAGCAACATACATTTGTGGCATGGCTGACCTCGCTGACCCAAAACATGAATACATTGAGAAGAGATGGTTAGTCCTAGGTTTATTGAATCTTGACTAAATTTAAGCAAGTTGTTAGTTCTCTTACAAAATCTCAAAAAAAAAATAGGAATATGATTGTTCATTTCCTGGGTTGGTTCATTCAACCCACTGATGTCTGGTCCTAATGAGACCTGTAGTGGGGATTTGAACCTCAAATGGACCATCTTGCTTTGCACCAAGAAAACCTCTCTTGATTGCCCCCATTAAGTCTCTCAAAGATGGATCATTTTTGTTGCCATGGATACCAGGAAAGTAGTATGGGTGGATCTGCGCAAATCCATAGTCACTAATCGTTTCTGGAAAAATCAACCAGAACTTCAGGCCGTACTGAAAATGAGCCATAGCATCATTTTGAATAGAAACACATGTACATTTCTCCTACATTGAAGTAAAAATTCCGAAAGCTAAAGCTCATTGTCATATGTTGGGTTCTGCCTTACCCACCATGTATGCATATTCATGGAAGAGAATAATGTCAATCAATACCACAACTATCTTCACTTTTGGTTCTAAATCCAACAAAAAGAAAATTATTGCAAAACATACTTCTTTTTCCTAATGTGCTAGGATCCTACCGTGATTTTAGCCACAGAGACAAAAGATAAAATTAAAACATTAAGAGATTCTCTTTATAAGCATGTAAGGAAATATTTCTGCCGAAAGGCCTACAGTGTAAAGACAAAAGCAGGTGATTACTATGAAGCACAATTTACCAAAAATCTGAACATCATTAAATTAATATATATTTTTAAGCCATGAGCCAAGCACTTAAGTTGTTAAAGGAAACTCAAAACCTGCCATTTTCAAAAAGCTTACACAATGCTTAGGAAAATGAGGCAGGCATTCCAAGTCACTTTTGAACAGTAAAGACGGTGTCTAACCATATTCTGGAAAAGACGGCATGGATAAGTACTATAGGGATGAAGAAACACAAAGATCTTTGTGGAATGGAGTTATCAAAGAAAAGCTTCCTAGAAAGGAGGTAAACTTGATTTGATTTGGAGGAAAGTAAAAGGACAGGTATTCCAGGTCAAAGGAGGTAGCTTACTTTTGTTAGGATTCTGAGGGAAACCTCTCTGAGGAGACGGTGTCTGAGCAGAGACCTAAATTATGAGGAGTCAACCTGCAGGTATCAGGCAGAGGAAACAGCAAGAGTATATGACCTTAGGAGAAAAACAGTTCATGTTCATTTTCAAGGATAGCAAAGAGGCCAGTGTGGCAGGTGCACATGACAGGAGAGAGTGGTGTGGGTGAAGTCAGAAAAGCAGGTATGCACTTATCCAGTCAACTTTCTTCCACCATTGTAAGGGATTTGTCATTTATTTTCGTTAAAACAGGAAGTCAGTGAACTATTTTAGATTTGGGTAAGGGATTCAGACAGGCAAGTTAAATGATGTCATTTACATTTTTGAAAGATCACTGTGGTAGCCCTGAGAAGAATGGATTGTGGAGACAGGGACAGGAACAGAAGCTAGAAGATGATTCGGAGGGTCCTGTAGCAGTGATACAGGCTGGGACCGGGGAGGTGGCAGCAAGAGTGAGAGAAGAAGCAAGATGCCCACAAACAAAAAGAACCTCCAGGACTTGACGGTAATTGTGAGGCAAGAGGAGGGAGGAAGGGAAAAGAAGACCTAAGGATGACAGCTAGGCTTTGTGCAATTTTGAGGGCAGTGAAACTTCTCAGTGAATAGGGGAAGACTTGAAAAAGAAGAATTTGAGGGGAAAAGGGTAGGGAGAAAGTTAAGAGTTCCATACTAGACATGTTATTTTTTTATGCCTGTTCTATATCTGTCTCACTCATGGATAGGAATTACCTACAGAAACTTGATGGCAAGGGCCTAAACACTAAAGTGTTTATTTTTCTCCTATAGCAAAGAGCCCAGGGAGGGGTCAGCAGTTCAGAGCTGGGAGAGCTCCTCAAAACCCCCTTTCCTTTCCCACTCAAGTACCAAAAAAAAAAAAAATGACTTTCATTCTTATGGTCGCCACACGATTACAGTATATGTTCTATCTGCAACTTCTGGTCCATGTTTCAGGCAGGAATAAAAAGGAAGCAAAATGAGGAAGCATGTGTGTCTGTATCAAGACTGAAAATTTCCTAGAAATCTCCAGAATACTTTGATTGACATCTCTCATGACCCCATAGCTGCAAGCGAGTCTGAAAAATGTAGTTCTTAGTTAGGCACATCGTTACCCCAAACAATCTCAGAGTTCTGTTGTGGAAGGTGGATACTGGGAAGGTAGCCAGCTGTGTGAGCCACAATATCCAAGTACAAACTGAAAGAAGGCAGTTGGTTACAGGAGTATGGGGTCCAAAGGAGTAGAGATATCAAAAATAGTCAGCCTATAGAGGATATTTAATGCCATGGGACTGAGTAAAATTAGTTAGGTAAAAATTAAAGAAAGAGAAGAGAACTCCATGCTGAGCCTGGAAACCTTTCAACATTCTGAAATCCAATAAAGGAGGTAGCAAAGAAGATTGAAAGGAGCAGTCAGAAAGACAGAGGGAAAATCAGAAGAATGTTCTGAACACTGCTGAGAGGTAACATTAGAGAGGTCAGAGGAGGGGCCCCTGGATTGGCAACATGGAGATTGTTGGTAACCATGAAAAGAGTGGTTTCAGTAGAGTAATTAATTCAAGGGCCAGATTGGAGTGGGTTAAAGAAAGACTAGAAGGCAAGAAAGGGGGTCTGAGTAGAGACAATTATCCCAAGCAGTCTTGGGATAATAAAAGAAGATAGGGACTTCCCTGGCGGTCCAGTGGTTAAGATTTCTTGCTTCCAATGCAGGGGGTGTGGGTTCAGTCACTGGTTGGGGAACTAAGATCCCACATGCCACATGGCGTGGCTGGAAAAAAAAAAAGAGATAAAGCAACAATAGAGGATATGTGACTTCAAGAGAAGTTGTGGGGTTTTTTTGTTTTTTGCTTGCTTTGTAAACAGAAGATACTAGAATACATTTCTCTGCTGTTGGAAGACCTTGAATTCCAAGTTGAGAGGTTGAAATTTAATTCTGGAAACACTGCAAGTTTTTAAGCCAGAAAATGACATGATGAAGTCAGTGTTTTCGGAAGACTCATCTGAAAAGAGCTGCCCATAAATTGTGTAAAATTGGAAAAGTATACATAGCCATGAAAAGCGCTGGATGTCACCCAAAGGGAGCCGACTAATGCAACAGAAAATGGCCTTAAATAGGCTCCTGAGGGAAGTCAGCTGTGAGTCTCTCAATGGCTAAAGAATGGGTCCCAGAGAGGCATTCAGAATTGATGCCTCTCCAAACAGCAACATTTCAGCTTAAAGTCTGTCTCTGAGAGACCGCCGTAAAAACTCCAAACACTGTAAAATATCTGAGGATAAAATATTGAAGTCATCACTAAAATCTGCTAAATATTAAATGGATGAATGTGTTGGATCAGCATTTATTTTTATTCGTATAATTTATAGAGCTGGGTAAATGTATATGGTACTTTATAGAACATAAGGCACAAAAGACAGAATTGCTGTCCTGTGAAGTTTACAGTCTCTTTCAGACATAAACTAAAACACTGGAAGATGACCCTAAAATATTTTTTTCAGCCAAAGTGATTGGAAAAGACATGAGCATAGCCAACACAACGGATCAATGTTTTACACATCCTAGCGCACAACGCCAGTAGAAAACCTTGTTAGAGACCATGGTCTCTTACCAATTTCTTTTTTATCTGTGTTGCGTGTATATCCTGAAATATTTGGAAAAGAAAATATGTTTATTTGCACGGGTCCTCTCTGATATTTCTCTGATAACAATTAGGATTTATTAAAAGACTCAAATCATAGAATGAGTATGTTAGAACTATAGCAATCAAGCCACTCAATCAACTCACTTTCGAGATGGAGCTGACAGCCAACAAGGTGAAGGTGAAGTAATTCACGAAAGGTCATTCCACCAATTAGCAGATCTGGAACTTAAACGTGAGAACAATACACAGTCTAGGACTCTTCCTCTTTTCTCCTTCAGAAGCAAATCAACTCATAGAAGTTCCATTTGTTTATTTCCCCATTGATTTTCATGAAAATCATGTGGCTCTTTTATGCTGTTTCCTCTGAAATTCATCTGCATTATGCTGCACTTTAACAAAAGCATCCAGGGAATAAGGTCAGGAGCTGCTTTCTAAGGTCCCAAATCCCAGATTCTGATAGCCCAGAATCAACAATTGGCTGTATTTAATATAGACCCATCTCCGACAGAAAGCTTTTCTGTTTCTTGAGTCTATTTTAACAGCTTCTTTTCCCCCCTACAAAACCAGATGATGCCCACTCTCAGCAGTCACATTCTAATCAACCTAAAGATGTAGAAAAAACTTGCCGTTTGTGGGATTTAGGTACCTACGACAGCAGCCCACAGGAAACAGCATATAATATGTGGTAGATTAATTGACTGTGAAATTACAGTTTAAGCAACAAAGCTTTTTAAAGTGTTAGCAATGTAAAGAAGCATGTAAACAAACTGATTTCATTACTTGTTGATGTAAAACAGTTTGCCTTATCCCTGTGCCTTCTTTCTTCCTTTCTCTTTATAAATGTCTTACAAGCACTTGCTCTGGGATCATTTCATTTATAAACCCTTCCTAAACAGCACTCCTTGAAAAGGGAGATTTATTCGTAGAGATGCTGAATGATTATTAGCTAAAGTGATCTGCAGTGGTTTCTGTGGATGTTAAAAGCTAAGAAAGCCTTGTACAAATCAAAAGTATTATATTAATGTTATTATGATGAATCAGAAAGGTGAATGGTCATTATGGATAGGCAGCTTAGTGACTGCCCGGCACTTTACAACTACAAAGGACAATAGAGAAAATTAATCCAGCCCAATTCATTTTGAAAATGAGGAAAATAAGGGTCAATAAGGATAAGTGATTTGTAAGGTAAGGATCCCACAACTAGTTAGAGGCTGAGCTGGAGAAAGAACCTTATAAAGTGTAAGGAGTTACAAAACCACATCCCCAAGGAATTTCTCTCGTGTGCTACCCTCAAGTCTTGGCATGATACCTCCCACAAAACCCACACCTGTCAGATCCCTTAGTCTTGCCCAAGAGCAGCCTATGCGTCCGTGACTGAAGGGGTCCAGGACTAAAGCCAACCACCAAGAAAGGTCAGTCGCTATTAGACCCATGTTCCCCAAAGCTAACGCTGAGAGAAATGAGGCAACTATTTTGGAAAAGGAGTGCTATTAGAATATTTATTCCACGATATTTAGCCTACGACCACAGAAATATAGGGAGCATAAAGGCATTCAGTTAGATTCAAAAAAACAAAACAACAAAATGCTCCATTTTAAAAATGTGCTTTTTCCAAGCCACCAGAACTCTACAGCACGCCCAATTGGACTTTTCTGTTTCCAAACACCATATTGGTGTCCTTCATGCTAATCACTTGGTAGCGTACCCGTATAATGATTGTGCACGATCCATTTGACAAACAGTCTATTTGTTACTGGCTGTACTAGGATCTGTTGTCTCTTTTGTATCATCGAGGAAACGTTAGAGTATGCCAAAAGTTTCAGCAAGATGGGTGGAATTTTTTGCATTCAGAATGAGAGAATGCATTACAAATTTAACATCAAGCTATGAAATATTTACCCCCAAATTTTAGGTTTTTCAAAGTATTGTCAACTCTATGGAAGCTAGTTACAGATACGATGATGTGGTCAGGCTCCTAATTCACAGGAACACATGTAAGGTTAGGAAGCCATCAATGTGTGACTTCCAGTTCTAGTGGATGTTTGCTAATTGAGAGAGAGAGAGAGAGAGAGCAGGGAATTATAAAGCTCAGGGAGAAGTATTGTGAGTGACCAGGGAAGGAAGAGGTGGAAGTTAGCATGTGTGTCCCGCCTGCTACCTTCTTCACACAATGAACAATGCAGATGCCTAACACACATGGATCCATTCTCTTTGCATAAAACTCCTACTTTCTGAGCTATGATCTCTTCACTCCAGAGGCATTGTCTCCCATTCCAGCTATTAACTAGCTTTTCAGAGCTGTCATCATCCCAGTGAGACCCTCAGTGGAGTCCACCCAAGTCAAAGGAGGTCTTACCAGGAGGAACAGGCAGAAAGGAGAAACTGCTTCCTGTGCATTGTTTTCCTCACTTGGGCACTTGGTCCACAAATTCCAAAGAAAGATTTGCTTTTCTCATAGCAACAGGGTACTCCTCCTAAGCAGTTCATATAAACCAGGGTGAGAACCCTCACATGGCAGAAATAAAGTTTCTGGTCTCAAAATGAAATCTCCAAATTTGGAGCAGAAGGGAGATGACAAAGCTCAACTCAGAATTTTCCAACCAGATCAAGTAACAATATTGGTCATTTATTCATTTGCTCAGCAAATATTTATTGTCTACTCGAAGCCAGACACTATTCTAGATGCTGGGGATACAGCAGTGAACAAACAGACCAGGAAAGTGAGCAAATATATAGTATGTCAGAGGGTGATAAATACGATGAAGAAAAAGGAAATAAGGCAAGGGAGAGAGGTAGGGACTTGGGAAGGTGGCCAGTTTGTAATTTTAAATAAGGTGTCCAAGGAAATCCTTAATGAAAAGGTGACATTTGAGTCAAGGCCTGTGGGAGGTGGGTGAGTGAACCAGACAACTATCTGGGACAACAGCAGGGTAAGAACAAGTTCAAATGCCCTGAGGCACAAGCTTACGTGGAAAGTTTGAAGAATTGCAAGGAAGCCAGTGCGGCTGGAATGGAGAAAAGGAAGGGAGATTAGTGAGGACAGAGGGAGAAACCGTAAGGTTTTGGAAATCAGAGTAAGGACTTTTATTCTGAGTGACATGATCTGACTTACATTTTTGTGTGTGTGTGTGTGTGGTATGCGGGCCTCTCACTGTTGTGGCCTCTCCCGTTGCGGAGCACAGGCTCCGGACGCGCAGGCTCAGTGGCCATGGCGCGCAGGCCCAGCCGCTCCATGGCATGTGGGATCTTCCCAGACCGGGGCACGAACCCGTGTCCCCTGCATCGGCAGGCGGACTCTCAACCACTGCGCCACCAGGGAAGCCCCTGACTTACATTTTAAAAGGTTTATTCTGGCTGCTGTGTTGAAAGTAAACTGAATGGGGGTTGGGGATGGGGTATGGAGGTAAAGTTAGGGAGAATGGCTGGGAAGCTATTACATGACTGTGACTCAGATCACAGAGGTAGCAGTAGTGATGGAGAGAATGATGGGCTGTGGGTATATTTGCAATTGAGCCAATAAGATTAGCAGATAATTGGATGTAGGGTATAAAAGAAGGGAAGGAGTCAAAGACCTCAAAGTTATGAACCTGAATACCTGGAAGGGTGAACTGACATGCAAAACACTAAGAAAACCAAGTTTGGACTGGATGATCAGAAGTCCAGTTTGCTTCTCAAACAACCAAATGAAAATGCTGGGTGTAAAGATCTGGATATGTTGGTCTAGAAGCAGGGGAAGAGATCCGGGCTAGACATATAAATGTTAGCCACTAATGTAAAGCTTCTCCACTGGCTGATCCCACTTCCATGGTGTCTCTTCATGTTCAGAACTTGATTATTCCTTCGTACCCTTTGACTTAAAGGGGCTCTACTCCTACAGAATTTAGTCATTCGATGTTTGTCCTCCTGCAGAAATATCTTATTTGGAGACTTAAACGAGTAACTGGAAAAGGAAATTATTACTGTTCTAATATTTCTAGAATCAGATTTTTTAAGGTTTTCTCCATTAATCCCTAAAGAACCTTGAAGGAGACTCTTGAAAAAAAAAAAAGTAAGGAATTCTCTGGTAGAAACATAGAATTTAATTTGTGACTTTCTTCATGGTAGTTTCATGAGATATTCTGAATATTTCATTGCTATGACACTGGCAACATTCAGTTGGTCATTTTTTACATTGTTATTAGAAGTTGCTTTCAGTTTCCTCAGTATAAAATCTTATGTTTCTTTTGACTAGCTTCTAAAATTTAAGGATACATTATTGCTACGCTGGTATTTGAAGATCCAAGAAGACTTTCCCAGGTGACCAGAAGACTTTCCCTTGCCTCCCGTTAGGAATTTGATAATCCAGGAATCATTCCATCCCAATCTTTAGCCACTCTTCCAAAGATCTCCTAACTCTACCTATGATGAAATTGTAAGGAGGAGAATCTCTCCACACCAGACTAAGATATTATTAAAGAGTCAATAAACCGATATTAGAACCACTATTTTCTGTTGGTTTTTGCAAAATCTGAGGTTGCATCTATCTTATATTAAATAGACACAGGACATGGCCACGTTGTGCAAAAGCAAGAATCTTCTGCACTTAGAGTCAGAAGTTGTCTGTTCTGGCCAAAATAATGCCTTTTGCTTGGTTTGTATCCTGAAACTTCACCTGTATTCCCATTCTCAATTAATTAAAAACATGAGTAGACATATTTAATTGGGTCCCTTTCTTATCAAGTATACTCAAAAAATACCCCTACATATAATTAAAATACATCTTTCTAACTTACCCTGATTTTTTTTTTTTTTTAATTTCGGACTTCAAAATGACTCCTAGAGCAGAGTTCAGCAAACGTTTTCTGTAAAGGGCCAGGTAATAAACATTTTAGGCTTTATGAGCCAAAAATCTGTCACAACTACTCAGCTCTACCATTGTAGCACAAAAACCCAGCCATGGATACTATGAAAATAAATGGGCATGGCTGTGTTCCAACAAAACACCATTTACAAAAACAGGTGGCGGGCTGGATTTGGCCTGCAGGCCGTAGTTTATTGACCCCCTCCTCTAGAGATTAGGCCTGAGCATATCTTATTCCTTACTTCCACAAATAGCAAAACTCTGCGTCTTCAGAAAACATATACTGAACTTGTTCCTTACTTAATAAATTCTGGATAAATTAAGTCACACATTGTACACTGCTCTCTGAGCCTTGTACTAACCCATAATCAGGTTTCTCACGATGGCCTACAATGGGTCAAAAAAAAAATTATTCACCCAAACAATGCAGAGTATCAAACAAGAAACCTCATTCCAAAAAATAAAAGTCAATGTTTATGATATCATCTGCCAGAATAACAAAATACAACCGCTACATATGAAACAGATTTCCAAATTTTAGGAATTTACCTACATGCTACAGTTTCTACTTTTGTTCAATTGCAACATTCTTAGCCTGTAAAAAGAGATGCCAGAAATCATATTTGGAGATCTGAAAACATATATTCACATTTTAGTGACCATAGCTAAGAATTTAAAACACCAGAGAGTGCTTCTGATTATAATCCTAAAATTCCTAGAACAACAGAATCACAAGAAAGGAACAGGGTCTCAGATTCTCGAAGAGAATCAGGTATACTAACTCTTCCCTACTGGAACACTACCTATGTATCAATGCTAATTTATCTGGGGGTTATAGAGACTGTGGCAGCCAATCTCCAAGATGGCCTCCAATGAACCCCACTGCCTGGTGTAGTCCCTCCCCACACTGTACCGGGGTTGGTCTTTGTGACCAAAAAATTAAAGCACAAGCGATAGTAGGTTACTTCCAAAATCACATTCTAAAAGCACTGCAGCTTCTGTCTTGGTTTCTGTGTCTTGTTCTACTGTCGTAGCTCACTTGCTCAGTATGGCTGCTGCCACGTCAGGACCTTCCTGTGCAGGGGCCCACAGGGTGAGGAACTGAGCCTCCTGTCAACATCCACATGAACAGGCTTGGAAGTCGTTCCTCCAGCCCATCGGAAGACTGCAGACTGGTCAACAGTTTGACTACAACCTCATGAGAGACCCAGGGCCAGAACCACCCAGCTAAGAAAGTGTGTGAGATAATAAATGTTTGTTGCTTTAATATGCTAAGTAATGGAGTAATTAGTTACATAGCAATAGATAATTAAAGACTAACAAATATGTAATATGTAAATTGGTTAACATAAAAACAGATTGTGATTCATCTGCAGTCAGTATAGAAAAGACTGATAATATTCAAAGGCAGACAAGAAATAAAATCTCTTCAGGTGTTGCAACCAGCCCCTGAAAGTTGGCTCACACCGATGAGATTCAGTCATCATCTGTGAATGTGAGTTCAAGTGGCCAAAACGTGAGGCATTACTTCCTGCTCAGACCTGGCCTGGAAATTCCATCTTCCTTCCTTCCTTCCACCTAGGTCAATATGCAGATTTCATTCATTCTTTGTGGCCCAGGTCAATTCCTTCCCAAAAAGTTTTTTCAAACCACACAAGCACCAACATGGCTCTGTCTATTCCAACATCTACTGCATTTGATTCCAGGCCACAGAGTTTATGACTGTTAACTAGTAATTAGTTCAATCTCCCTAAGTACTTTGAGAACACAGTGTGTTTTTCATAAGAATTCTCTACTTCTCACCTCACCCCATCCTTATCTCCTGATATTATTCACTTATTAGCAACAGGACCCTCTCTCATGACCATTTCAGCAATTGTGAGGCATGTTCTATGCTAGATATTGTATATGGTACTCATCATCAATTTTCAATCTCTTCCAAGATCCACCTGGATTCCAGAGCTCAAAGGCTGAAAACTACAATTCCCAGACTCACTTGCAGCTATGATTCTGGATATAATTTAGGTTCTGCTAGTAAGATGCACTTGTTTGAGATCTGGAAGGTAGAAAAAAGGTAGAATACTTATTTTTTCAGTTGTGATTGAGGAGACGCAGGCTCCGCCAACACAAGTATTGGTAGTTCACCAGCTTCAAGGCTGTTAGGAAGTTACAAAGACAGTAATTGATGGCACAAGGCGCAGTTTTCTGGCCTCAGGTCACAGCTCAGGCACGGTCAAAAAGTGCAGAGGAGGGGCTTCCCTGGTGGCACAGTGGTTAAGAATCTGCCTGCCAATGCAGGGGACACAGGTTCGAGCCCTGGTCCAGGAAGATCCCACATGCCACGAAGCAACTAAGCCCGTGTGCCACAACTACTGAGCCTGTGCTCTGGAGCCCGCGAGACACAAGTACTGAGCCCACGTGCCACAACAACTGAAGCCCGTGCGCCTAGAGCCCGAGCTCTGCAACAAGAGAAGCCACCGCAATGAGAAGCCTGCGTACCGCAACGAAGAGTAGCCACTGCTCGCCGCAACTAGAGAAACCCCGCGCACAGCAACCAAGACGCAACGCGGCCAAAAATAAATAAATAAATTTATTATTATTTTTTTAAGTGCAGGAGTCCCTGCCTCCAGGCCTTCCAGTCACTTTGTAAGCACCTAATTCCTTGTAGTAAATCCCTTTCAGGGTAAGATGCCCCGTAGGTCTCTGTTGCCTGCATTGAACCCTGACTGATATACATATCATGCAGCTTTCTTTTTTTAAGCCTTTTCTGATCACTTGGTACATTTTTCTTTTCATTCATTCATCCACTCAACTAGCCATGGACATTTTCTAAGTGAATAGATAAGTGAGGAAAAGAATGTCTTGAAGGAAAGATAATGATTTTTGGTTTTGATAATATGCTTATAGGTTCTCCAAGTGGGGAAAAGCAACAGACGGGGGAATCTAGGGCCTGCAGTGAAGGAGAGAAGTCCAGAGCTTCCTTCAGTACTCTGCTTGCTGCTAGGGAACTGTCAGGTGAAGTGTCGTAGCTCTCACTATTTGTTGATTACCTTGAGTCTGAACCAGAGCAAATGCACTCATTACTAAGTCGAAGCAATGACAGAAGGTGAAGAGGAGGATGTGCAGGTTAATCCTAACTTTTTCTTAAATTTTTTTTCAGTGGGAAAAACACTGTTTTATTACCATAAAATCTTCAACAACATTTCAGTAACTGCCATAGTACTTTAAGGTCAA
Source organism: Orcinus orca (assembly GCF_937001465.1). Classification (NCBI taxonomy): domain Eukaryota; kingdom Metazoa; phylum Chordata; class Mammalia; order Artiodactyla; family Delphinidae; genus Orcinus; species Orcinus orca. Next base: position 46,225,890 of record NC_064569.1, on the reverse strand, counting down.
TATAGACGAGGAGAATTATTTTCAATGCCTCTGCTAGCTTCAGCAAAATTCAAGGGAAAAAAAAAAAATAGGTATTAGCAGAACTTCCTCAAATGGGACTTTTAAAAACTTGGGCCATCCAAATCACTCCAGCAAAAGCCCTTCTGAACTCCAAGAAGGCATAGTAAATTGCTGCTACTTAAATATTTAGTGTTAATTAAAACTGGCATATTAGTTTTCCATCAAATTTATGATAGAACGGAATTACATTTTTAACTGCTTTGTGTATACTTAATACTACAGTAGAGCCTCAACTACAATCAAAGTATATGGGATATGTATGCCCATTTTTACAGCATTTGGATCAGAATTTTATTAAGTGATTATAAATGTTTATGATAGCTGTAGCTTTATCATATTGTTAAAAATGTTAATAGTGCTGGGGCGCCCAGAGCTGAGTGAAGCATCTCCCCAACTACAATATGTTTTCTCTATGTGAAAATACGATTGTCTGCATACACTGTAACACATTGCAGGCAGACTTAGCACTGCCTCTACTTTTCTGCACATCTCCCACATGAATTAGAACAGTCTAGGGTACAAAGAAAGCATCTAATATTTTCTTGTTGCTCAATGAAATGCTTCAGTGTGTGGACATCAGTAAAAACACTCTGCATCTGAAAAACTAGTGACACTTGACTTGATAATGCTCTCCCCTCTTCCAACTGTTTTTCATTCATGTCCTTCTACAAATCAGAGGGTTTCCTAACCCCCCAGGATAGTCCCTCATGATGCTAAAATCATGAGTCTGGTAGAGATTAAAATGATAAAATGATTAAAATGGCTTACCCAGCTAATCTCCTGCTTCCCCAACTGTCTCTGTTCTACCTGAACCTTGTATCACTGCTCTCTGAGCCCGTGTACTAACCCATAATCAGGTTTCACTGCCTCAGTGTCACCTGCCTCAATTACCCAGTCATTCATTCCACCATCATGCATTAAGGAACCACTATATATGCCAAGCCCTGGTAAGACAGTCAAGCACGTGGCTAAGAGGACAGGCTGTGAAGCCAGACTGCCTGGGTGTTCATATCCTACCTCCACTTGTGGCATTGAACAAGTTACCTAACCTCTCTGGGCCTCAGTTTCCTCACTGATACAATGGAGAGTAAATTAGTACTTACTTCACAAGGGTATTTTAAAGATTAAGGAAGCTAATATACATTTTCTAGGATAGCACCTGGGGCACAGAAAATGCACAATAAATAGTACTAGTCTTGGGGATACAAAATTGATTGAGTAATCCTACCCTCAGGGAAATCAGTCTAGTACGGAAAGAAGATGTTCAGCCATTACTTACAGCACCACTGTTGTGACAAACGGAAACACAGAAAGAGCAAAATGGTTAAACTACTGAAAGGAGACAAATATCATATGATATCGCTTATATGTGGAATCTAAAAAAAAATGAGACAAATGAACTTATTTAGAAAACAGAAACAGACTCACAGACTTAGAGAACGAACTTATGGTTACCAGGGGGAAGGGGTGGGAGGGAGGGGTAGGCTGGGAGTTTGGGACTGACATGTACACACTGCTATATTTAAAATAGATAACCAACAAGGACCTACTGTATAGCACAGGAAACTCTGCTCAATATTCTCTAATAACCTAAATGGGAAATGAATTTGAAAAAGAATAGATACATGTATACATATAACTGAATCACCTTGCTATACACCTGAAACTAACACAACATTGTTAATTAACTATACTCCAATATAAAATTAAAAATTTTCGGGGCTTCCCTGGTGGCGCAGTGGTTGGGAGTCCGCCTGCCGATGCAGGGGACACGGGTTCGTGCCCCGGTCCGGGAAGATCCCACATGCCGCGGAGCGGCTGGGCCCGTGAGCCATGGCCGCTGAGGCTGCGCGTCCGGAGCCTGTGCTCCGCAGCAGGAGAGACCACAACAGTGAGAGGCCCGCATACTGCAAAAAAAAAAAAAAAAAAAAAATTAAAATTTTTCAAAAAGAAAAAGAAATAGACTGCAAGTCTGGGTAGACTTCCTACAGAAATCAGTATTTGAGCCAAGCTCTGACCAAAAAGTACGGAGAAGACATTCTAGCCAGAGGCAACAACATCATGAAAGCCTGGAGGCAGAAGGCTGAAAACGGCCAGAGGAATGACCAAAGCTTCAGCGCAGCTGGAGAAGCTGAAGCCAGAGGGACTGATGATGATAGACCTTACACACCACCCTAAGGGATGTGAACTTTAACAATAAACTCAGAGGCACCATTGAATAACTTGCATTTTGAAAAGATCATCATGGCCTTAGGGTAGAAATTAAAGATGTGTCAGGCAGCTCCAGATTTCAAGATCTGCAGGAAAGGATAGGAAACTACCACCCCGTCCACTTTCTCATTATCTGCTGTCATTGTACCCAACAGGGCTTTGTCAAGGGTCTGCTCTTTGCCCTCTCACTAAGCCAACCTTAGTACCCTTAATGGAGTTTACTCAAAACAACAACTTTAAAATTACACATGGACTCTAGATTCCATTATGTATGCTATAGTTAAAGAGAACTTCAGACCATCTATATTTGATCAGCTGTACTAGAAAATTAGTAATGTGGCAGCCTCCACTGTTCTATTAAATTTCCTTTCATTCATGAGGTGAATCTGCCCAAAGATACAGATGAGAATCATAACTCTATTTTTAAATTCCTATTCTTCCCAAGTGAAAACAGGTTAATTATATTTCAGAAGTAACTTTTTCCTTCCTTTAGATTGGTAATGGTGTCAAATAATTTCCTAATGGATAATAAAATTCCCATTAGTGTTATGAATTATATTAGTATGAATCTTTTCCAAAGTCTTAAAATGTTTTAGCTGGTATTTTAACTGTCTTAAAATTATAGTATAAAGTACTTTCTTTTCATTCTCTCATGGTTCAATCCCAGTTCACCCAAAACCGATGATCTGCATTGTATTAGTTCAATTTCTCTCTCTTACATTAAGTATTTAGTAATTCTATAGCTGATACCCTTATTACTTCTGTTCCTGTATATTCAGATCTTTACATTGCAAAACCAAGACTTAGTTGTCCAAGGAGGCTCCTTACAGCTCAGAACACTCTATGAATGCCTTCTAGGGCAGTGAAATGTTAGGTGGAGAAAATAATTGCTCCCAGACCAAGCGAAAGAATTTAAATGTCCTTTGCTGTGTGATTGTTTCTGGTCCATTACAAAACATAACAAAACATAATCACAGGAGTGACGTCTCATCACCTTTGCCGTATTCCACTGGTTAGAAGAAAGTCACAGATTCCACCCACACTCGAGGGGAGGGAGTTCAAGGGCATGACATATTGGGGTTCACCTTAAGGGTGTGTCTGACACATAGGTGCTTGAGCTACTACTTCCTTACCTGGAGTGCATTCTACCTTTTCATTTAAAATGAATATAGAGTACAAATAATCTTACTGCAATTTTATTCACTGTTTTTTGTACAGTGCAAAGTCATTAACACAGCCGCTGAAATAATATTATTTAAAAAGAGGGACTTCCCTGGTGGTAAGGGTGCCTTACAATGCAGGGGATGTGGGTTCGATCCCTGGTCAGGGAACTAAGATCCCACATGCCGTGGAGCAACTAAGCCCGCGCACCTCAACTAGAGAGCCCAGGCGCCCTGGAACCCGTGCACCACAATTAGAGAGAGAAAACCTGCACGCCACAACTAGAGAGAAGCCTGCATGCCGCACCTAAGACCTGACACAGCCAAAAATAAATAAAATAAATAAATCTTTTAAAAAAAAAAGAAAAGTATTAGTACAATTAATACACTTCCTCCTGTGTTTTGAGACGCCCTGATGAGCTTTTGAGACACACTATTGAGGCTTATAACTAATCGTGAAGGCCTGCCTTTGGCGCTTCTCAGAAAAGCAAACAGGATCGTCAGAATAGAAGAGCACCTATCTGCAGTGCTTCCTGCTCATCTTACTTAAGTCAGGCTGATAGCATGTAGCTCACGAATTCACTGGGTTTCTACTGAGTGTGTCTGCAGTTCCACCTCCTTAGCAGGCTGGCATGTTCTGCATAAATCTACCCGAGGTCCTCAAAGGGGTTAAGCTCCTTGGTGTCGTTGAGGCAATACAGCCCTTTATCAGGAGATCCCTGACAAGATTCTCTTGGTTAAATTCAACTATGGGCCACAGCAGGAAAAAAAAAAAAAAAGAATAATTTATCCTTCATGATGTAATTTTCCAGCATAATTCCTAAATCTCTTAGGAATATTTGGCAAGTTGACAATGGTATATTGGACCAGTTCTGCTCTGGATGTACCATGACTGAAATCCCTAAAGATTCTTCGTATCAGAACTGAAAGCCATTCACAGAGCATAGTGCTGATCCTCATGATTTGGGGCTTTGCCAAATGCAGTTCAAGGCAAGACGGGATTACCAGAGGTCTTACTTTGTAGATTTTAACGTAGGTTCAAAAAATAAATTAATGCTTAACATTCACCAGAGTGCAAAAAGCAATGACACAGTGTTCTTTCACTCTCACCATCAATCCTTCTCTCTCCTGACATGACCCCTGGACACAAGACCTAGTTAAAGGAAGACTCAGGATCACCTGAGAAATCTGTGCAAAGTCTTTACTTGAGGCAATTGTCACAATGATTAAATAAAACCAAAGCAGAAGCCCCAAAACATTTTCTTCTCTAAAAACTGGAGTTGAAACAACTTTTTGCTTTAACAACATAGATATTTGGAAAAAACTGGGAGGAGAAACAATTAGTGTTTATGCTTTAGATAATCATCTCAAGTATCTCCATTACTTCACATATGTAACTACATGTAGCAAGAAAAGCCAAGATTCTGAAAGTTGACCATCTCTCCTCCTTCCTTCATTCACTCACTCAATATCAACAAGTCTGCAAGGATCTCCGCTCGGCACTTTGGAAACTACAACAGTGAGACGTACCGGCTCCTCGCCATGAACATTTATGAGATGTGATTTATAAAACGTGTACTCGATTCTAATGTATACGAAATTAAATAAAAAGTGGACCAATAATGTAATTCCACTGAAATACGTAGATCAGTATTTACACACACACTGTTGGTTTTCAAAAGACAGACTGGATGAGGGTTAAATAAATATTTCATTCTTTGTATTTATTTCTTATCTCATTTATTTCTTCAGGATGTGTATATTATTAGAGAACAATTGTATGTACAATCCTTAGTGAAAAATAAATGATGACAAATAATGATAAAATAATTTTTTATTTTACTAAAAAATTGTTCCCAAAGGCCAACTTCAACATGCGAAATCTACCAAAGTATTTACTGCTTATTTATCTTCATCCTCTATTTTGAGCTATTTTTAAAACTAATAATGGAATCTTGCTTTCAAATAGTACTTGACAGTCAACATAGTCTTTAAAAGTAGATAGAGGGCAAACAGACTCCTGCGTTCAACTGTCAGATAAATCTGAGGCAGGCTGGTTCCTTAATCTCATGAACCTGTGTATATTGGGTGGGGAGGGGCAGGAGTGGGGTTGTGAAGAGGCATCAGCTTGAAGCACAACACACTGGGGGTGAATCCCACTGTGACCCTTGGGAACCTTCCTTAACTTCTCTTGGACTCAGCTTTCTTTCACCTGTAAACTGGGTATAAACACTACTGTAGAGGTAAATACCAAATGGGATAATGTATTTGAAGCACTTTGCACATAGAGGGCATTCAAAACCAGTTGCTATTTCTTCACCAATAAACTGAGGGTAATAAAATACCCACCTCACAGGTTGTTGTGGAATTGCATTGGTAAATGCCTGAGGACATGCACAGGTACAGTGCCTGACGTTCAGTAAATATCAAGAGACATTCACAATAGGTAAACGAGTGTGTGTGTGTGTGTGTGTGTGTGTGTGTGTGTGTGTGTGTACCTGCATGCACGTGTTTGCCAAAGTGAATGTTTTATTTTATCTTCTGAACCATCATACAGACTACATTGAAAGAACTAAATTGTTACATTGGGAAACGCACAAAATAAAAAGGCTAGTTTTGCCACCTGTCCCACAGTCTATATGGTTAATATAACCTAATAAGATCCTATTTCATTGTAAACAATGCCCTGGGAAGCTCTGAAGTTGCCACAATCTAGTAGATAATCTGCTTTCCATTTCTCTCTCTCTCTCTCTCTCTCTCTCTCTCCCCCCCCCACCCCCTCAGGTAGTTTTCATTCCCTAAACGTTTCGGTATAACCCAAATTAAAACTAATGCATGAACAGGGACTTCCCTGCTGGTCCAGTGGCTAAGACTTCGCCTTCCAATGCAGGGGGTGCAGGTTCAATCTCTGGTCAGGGTTCGATCCCTGGTCACATGCCTCTCAGCCAAAAAACCAAAACATAAAACAGAAGCAATATTGTAACAGATTCAATGAAGACTTTTAAAAGAGTCCACATCAAAAAACAAAAACCCCGAAAAACCTGTAAAACAATAGTGCATGAACATTTGTTAGTTTGAATAATAAGGTAATAATAAATAACAATACTGTAACTTCTTTGACGTTGGTTTGAGATGTTTTGAAACTACCAGGAGGTCAGCTCTTCCTTCTAAAGGCTTGGTCTTAAGAAGGCAGCATTCCCCATTAGCAACAAGTGTTCTTCCCTCAAAAGCAAGATAAAGTGTATAGTTGATTATTGTTGTACTGATGAAACAATCTATCCGTCTATCAGTAATGCCAGCTTCTTGAAGTACAGACCTGAGATCTGAACATAATGATTGTAAAGACTAGGATGCCTAATATTTTCTGTGCGGATATGTAATAAAATAAAGCCTGATTTATAGAACTCTGCACTCTATTTCTTTTTGCTTTGGTCTATCAGCAGATATTCAAGCCCATATTGCAAGTTTACCGACCACAGAATATTTGGTCTATGGACAAAAGCATTTTCTGATCCTATTTTATCATTATTTTATTGGAAGCATTGTCCAAACTAATTTCTGATCTGAAAATAATCTCCCACCTTCTCTGCCTTTGTATTAGAGGATACATAGATTCTGCTACATGTTTCATAGGCCAAAAATAGCAGTGTCCTTAGTTAGGCAGTTCATTTCTCTCCAATCACAGGTGGCAGAGAGCTGGTAGGGTGGCCAAGTTTTGCAAAGTCATCAAAACACCCAGAGCCCTTCCTTCCCATTGCTCCACTAGCCCTGCCTAGGCTTCTGCCCTTATTCACATGGTTCAAGGAAGCTTCCAATCCACCTTCTCAGCAGCAGGAGGAAGAAAGGGAGGGGGAAGGAGGGGCACCCTCCTCCCTTTAAGAATGATTTTCAGAAGTCACACCCATCACTGTTCCTCGAGTCTCATTGGCCAGCGCCTAGTCACGGGGTTGCACCTAGCTGAAGGGGAGGTCTGGGAATATAGTCATTGTTTCAGGACCCAGAAGCACAGCTAAAAATCAGTGGTTCTATTGTAGAAGAAAAAGGGAAAGTGCGTACTGAATCACTATTATTGATCCCTGCCACACGTTTTTCAGAAATCTGCTGATCGTGAAACAACTCTGCAAAGAATTTTCTTTCAGTAAGGACTTCTGGAGTTGGGAGGGGGGGAGAAAAGTTAAACCTAAGAGAAAAATAAGGAATGACCATTATGGATAGAGGCAGGCTGATGAAATGAAAAGGCAAAAAAAAGTTAATCCTAAAAATTTGAGCTTTACATGTCTCTCTTCAATCTCTTTTTTGCTAACAACACTGACTTCTCTAAAATTCTGTCTATTCTTGAAAGTCAACAGGACATGAGTTCTCCTGATTTTTATTTTCACCATTTGCGGATTGGTGATTTCTTTTTAAACGTAGCATTTACCTAGAATGAGGTTATTCAGGAAACTTAAAGAAGCCAGATTTGTCTGCTTCAGCCTAGGAAGCTTTTCAGATGAAAGCTTTTAACAGATTCAATATTAACACCACTCATTTATATATATTAATCTCATGAGATATAACCACACCTTGAAGAAGGTAAGGCAGAAAACATGACCCCAGTATTTCTAGCCCAGAGACAGCTGGTATAATGAAAATTGTACTAGGTTAGGGGCTCCAAGGCCTGGGCTATGGCATTGAAGCTTCATCTTCCCAGCCACGTGACCTCCGGCAAGTCAAGTAATCACTCTGAAATTACCAACAAGTTAATTGGTTGTAACAGAGGTGCAAGTGGAAACTGGCATGCTCAAGACGCTGATTATGTTTTTGATGGATTAATATAATATGGAGTCTAATGGGACTATTGATTTAAATACTACAGGGAACCTGTACTGAAAGCAATGTGTGTATTTTCTTAAAAGCAAATTCATTAAAAACTGTCAATCTGATCCTGCTATAACTGGCACAACACCAACCTGAGTATCAAAAATATTTCCACCCCAAACTGGGGTCTATTTTAGCAATAGGTGTCTCACAAAACCACAGGGCTGGTTTAATGCTTACAGTGTGGTATTCCTCTATTTTTCATGATGGTGGGGAACAGGGGTCCACAAAAGTCCTTTTCAGAGATGAGCTACTTTCACTTGTCTCCTCTTTCTGTGTGAAGCCTGGAAATTATTAAAGATGTTGATTCTATTTCTGAAGGTTTTGTACTGAAAACGTGTGCATTAAAACATAAAGGGATAAAATAGAGAGTAATCATTCACTAAACAAATACTTAAAAAGAGACGACGATGTGCCAATCTAATGGGGACTATAAATTAATGGTTTAAAATACAGTAACATATATAGCACTGACCCTGTTCTTAAAGAGGTGACAGCCCAGTAGGTGAGACCATCACATACACACAGAGATACAAATGGGCACAAACGTGCCTTGATGGGGAAATGTGGTGAGAAGGGGCCATCACTTGGCCTGGAGTGATGGTTAGAAGTGGTAGAGGAGGACAGTCAGGGAAACAATATAACGTGATGGTGAAGACACAGCTTGGGGTCTGGGGTCAGAAAGGCTGGTAGTTGGAATCATGGTTCTGTTGCATGGTACCTGGGTGACAGAAGTTAACAATATTATAATAATTATTAATAATAATATGCTACATGTTTGTCTTTATTTTAGTGGTTCTGAAGTACCACCAGCTTTTCAAGACACAAGTAGAATCCAATTGAGGAACAAGCCTGTCTCATCTCTCTTTTACTTTTTTTTTTTTTTTTTTAGGTAAGAAGTGGATTTATTTAGAGAAAAACACACTCCACAGACAGGGTGTGGGCCATCTCAGAAGGTGAGAAAAGGCACCGGGGTATGGGGTTGTCAGTTTTTATAGGGGTGGGTAATTTCATAGGCTAATGAGTGGGAGTGGTATTCCAGCTACTTTAGGAAGGGGCAGGATTTCCAGGAATTGGGCCACCTCTCACTTTTTCATCCTGATGGTCAGTCTCGGAACTGTCATGGCACCTATGGTTGTGTCATTTAGCTTGCTGATGTGTTACAGTGAGCTTATACTGAGGCTCAAGATCTAGTGGAAGTTGACGTGTCTGCCATTATGTCATATCCTCAGGCTATGTCATTCTTTCAAAGCTTGTGCCCTGCCCACCTCCCTCCTGTTTCATTCCCCCCTCAGAGATTTTACTCCCATATTCTTATGGGAAGCAGAAGGGCGATGGTCCATCTTCTGTAACTGCTACAAAGCTGAGTAGGGGCATCAACCCTGCCTGTCAGGGAGTAAAACTCTCTGGATGCCTGATCTAGGGGCCCCAGGGGCAGGGCAGCTCCTCGTTTTAAGTCAGTATGGGCTGGAATCTTTGCATAACCATCATCTTGGTGTGGAACTGTTGTAATTGCTTCCATAGCCTTTCTGTGAATCTCCCTGATGATGAAGCTCTTTTTGTAACAGCATCAGAGTACAAAAATATCTATAAATGACAAAAGACTTAAAAGGCAGGGCAGAGTCAAGATGGCCGTGTGGGAAGACACAGAGTTCACTTCTCCCGACAACTAGGGCGCCTGCTGGATGTTGGTGGGGGACCTTGATGCCCAAGGAGATGGGAGGAACCCCCAAGTGAACCGGTAGGACGTGGGGGGGACTGAGGGGGGAGCAGAAGTGGAGGCTGGACAGGACCAGTGCACCTGAGGGGTGCCTGAGACGGGGGAGGGGTTCCCACGTCTGGAGGGACCCTTGGGGACTCGGATCAGAGGGGAGCACGCCCAGCATATCCCATACCCAATCAGCCAGTAAAGTCTGCCTGGTTCTCGGACCAGGTCCTACACCCACAGAGGTCCCCTCCGGGTCGCGTTGATGCTGGGGGCAGAGGAGAGAGGCCAGGGGAGAACAGGGGAGGCAGGCGGGAGGGGCCCTCCAGGACCAGAGGAGCAAGAGAGGAGCGTTGGCCCTGTCCACTCGGGCCTGGGAAGCCTGCTGGGCTCCCGGGTGGGGTCTCCCACCCTCTGAGACCAGAGGCAGGAGGCGTGCCTGGGCCCCATCTGTTCTGTTAAGCCTAAGCTCCACCCCCCAAACCCCCCAGTCCTGTGGGTCCTAAGCATAGGCCCCGCCCACCACCCAAGCCCCGCCCCTCCTTTGGCCCCACCCTCCACAGCCAAGGCCTTTTCCACCTTTTATTTTTTCTCCTCCTCTTTTTTATTATTCTGATTCTGTTTTTCCTTCTGGTTGTTGTTTCATCTTTATTTTTATATTCTTCCTAACATCTGTTAGCTTCCTAGTCTAATTTTATTTTTTACTTCGTTACTGTATTCCTTTTTTTTTTCTTACCACCCCACGCAGCTTGCAGGATCTTGGTTCGTGAGCTGGGGTTGGGCTGAAGCTCCTGTGGTGGGAGCTCCAACTCTGAACCACTGGACTAACAGACCCCAGTGAATATTCAACAGAGTAAGGTCTCCCAAAGGTCCTCATCTCAGCACCAAGACCCAGCTCTACCCAATAGCCTACAAACTCCTGTGTTGGAAGCCTCAGGGCAAGCAACCAGTAAGGCAAGAACACAATCCCACTCATAAAAAAAATGAGACAGCAAAAAATATGTCACAGATAAAGGAGCAAGGTAAAATCCTACAAGACCAAATAAATGAAGAAGAAATAGGCATTCTACCTGAAAAACAATTGAGTAATGACAGTAAAGATGATCCAGATTCTCAGAAATAGAATGGAGGCACAGATTGAGAAAATAAATGTTTAACAAAGATCTAGAAGAACTAAACAACAAACAAACAGAGATGAACAACACAATAACTGAAATGAAAAATACACTAGAAGGAATCAATAACAGAATAACTGAGGCAGAAGAATGACTAAGTGACCTGGAAGACAAAATGGTGGAAAAAACTGCCAAGGAGCAGAAAAAAGAATGAAAAGAATTGAAGACAATCTCAGAGACCTCTGGGACAACATTAAACACACCAACATTTGAATTATAGGGGTCCCAGAAGAAGACGACAAAAAGAAAGGGTCTGAGAAAATATTTGAAGACATTATAGTCGAAAACTTCCCTAACATGGGAAAAGAAATAGTCACCCAGGTCCAGGAAGCACAGAGAGTCCCATACAGGATAAACCCTAGGAGAAACACACCAAGACACATATTAATCAAACTAACAAAAATTAAATTCAAAGAAAAAATATTAAAAGTAGCAAGGGAAAAACAAAAAATAACATACACAGGAATCCCCAAAACGTTATCAGCTGATTTTTCAGCAGAAACTCTGCAGGACAGAAGGGAGTGGCAGGATATACTTAAAGTGATGAAAGTGAAAAACCTACAACCAAGATTACTCTACCCAGCAAGGATCTCATTCAGATTCAACAGAGAAATCAAAAGCTTTACAGACAAGCAAAAGCTAAGAGAATTCAGCACCACCAAACCAGCTCTACAACAAATGCTAAAGGAACTTCCCTAAGTGGGAAACACAAGAGAAGAAAACGACCCACAAAAACAAACCCAAAACAATTAAGAAAATGGTAATAGGAATACACATATTGATAATTACCTTAAATGTGAATGAACTGAATGCTCCAACCAAAAGACACAGGTTCACTGAATGGATACAAAAACAGGACCCATATATATGCTGTCTACAAGAGACCCACTTCAGACCTAGGGACACATACAGACTGAAAGTGAGGGAATGGAAAATGATACTCCATGCAAATGGAAATCAAAAGAAAGCTGGAGTAGCAATACTCATATCAGATAAAATAGACTTTAAAATAAAGAATGTTACAAAAGACAAGGAAGGACACTACATAATGATCAAGGGATCAATCCAAGAAGATGACATAACAATTATAAATATATATGCACCCAACATAGGAGCACCTTAATACATAAGGCAAATGCTAACAGCTATAAAAGAGGAAATCGACAGTAATACAATAATAGTGGGGGACTTTAACACCCCACCTACACCAATGGACAGATCATCCAGACAGAAAATTATTAAGGAAATACAAGCTTTAAATGACACCAATAGACCAGATAGATTTGATTGATATTTATAGAACATTCCACCCAAAAGTGGCAGAATACACTTTCTTCTCAAGTGCACATGGATAGATCACATCTTGGGTCAGAAATCAAGCCTCAGAAAATTTAAGAAAATTGGAATAGTATCAAACATCTTTTCTGACCACAGCGCTATGAGATTGGAAATCAATTTCAGGAAAAAAACTGTAAAAACAACAAATTCATGGAGGCTAAACAGTGCACTACTAAATAACCAAGAGACCACTGAAGAAATCAAAGAAGAAACTAAAAAATACATAGAAACAACAAAAACATGATGACCAAAAACCTATGGGATGCAGCAAAAGCAGTTCTAAGAGGGAAGTTTATAGCAATTCAATCTCATCTCAAGAAACAAGAAAAATCTCAAATAAACAATCTAACCCTACACCTTAAGTAACTAGAGAAAGAAGAACAAAGAAAACCCAAAATCAGTAGAAGGAAAGAAATCATAAAGATCAGAGCGGAAAAAAATGAAATAGAAACAAAGAAAACAACAGCAAAGATCAATAAAACTAAAAGCTGATTCTTTGAGAATATAAACAAAATTGATAAAACCTTAGCCAGACTCATCAAGAAAAAAGGGGAGAGGACACAAATCAATAAAATTAGAAATGAAAAAGGAGAAAGCACAACTGACACTGCAGAAATACAAAGGATTATAAGAGACTACTACAAACAACTATATGCCAATAAAATAGACAACCATGAAGAAATGGACAAATTCTTGGAAAGGTACAATTTTCCAAGACTGAACCAGGAAGAATTAGAAAATATAAACAGACCTATCACAAGTAATGAAATTGAAACCGTAATTAAAAGTCTTCCAACAAACAAAAGTCCAGGACCAGATGGCTTCACAGGCAAATTCTCTCAAACATTTAGAGAAGAGCTAACACTGATCTTTCTCAAACTCTTCCATAAAACTGCAGAGAGAGGAACACTCCCAAATTCATTTTACAAAGCCACCATCACGCTGATATCAAAACCAGAAAAACATATCACAAAAAAGAAAATTATAGACCAATATCACTGATGAATATAGATGCAAAAATCCTGAACAAAATACTAGCAAACAAAATACAACAACATTTTAAAAAGATCATACACCATGATCAAGTGGGATTTATCCCAGGGATGCACGGATTCTTCAATACACGCAAATCAATCAATGTGATACACCATATTAACTAATTAAGGAATAAAAACCATATGATCATCTCAATAGATGCAGAAAAAGCTTTTGACAAAATTCAACACCCATTTATGATAAAAACTCTCCAGAAAATGGGCAGAGAGAGAACTTACCTCAACATAATAAAGGCCATATATGACAAACCCACAGCAAACATCATACTCAATGGTGAAAAACTGAAAGTATTTCTACCATGATCAGGACTAAGACAAGGATGTCCACTCTTGCCATTCTTATTCAACATAGTTTTGGAAGTTCTAGCCATGGCAGTCAGAGAATTAAAAGAAATACAAGGAATACAAATTGGAAAAGAAGTAAAACTGTCACTGTTTGCAGATGACATGATACTATACCTAGATAATCCTAAAGATGCCACAGAAAACTACTAGAGCTCATCAATGAATTTGGTAAAGTTGCAGGATACAAACTTAATGCACAGAAATCTCTGGCATTCCTATACACTAATGATGAAAACTCTGAAAGAGGAATTAAGGAAACACTCCCAATTACCATTGCAACAAAAAGAATGAAATACCTTAGAATAAACCTGCCTAAGGAGGTGAGAGACTTGTACTCAGAAAACTATAAAACACTGATGAAAGAAATCAACGAGGACATAAACAGATGGAGAAATATACCATGTTCTTGGATTGGAAGAATCAATATTGTGAAAATGACTATACTTCCCAAAGCAATCTACAGATTCAATGCAATCCCTATCAAACTACCAATGGCATTCTTCACAGAATTAGAACAAAAAATTTTACAATTCATATGGAAACACAAAAGACCCCAAACAGCCAAAGCAATCTTGAGAAGAAAAACAGAGCTGGAGGAATCAGGCTCCCCAACTTCAAACTATACTACAAAGCTACAGTCATCAAGACAGTATGGTAATGACACAAAAACAGCAATATATATAAATGGTACAGGATAGAAAGCCCAGAGATAAACCCATGCACATATGGTCACCTAATTTACAACAAAGGAGTCAAGAACATACAATGGGGAAAAGACAGCCTCTTTGATAAGTGGTGCTGGGAAAACTGGACAGCTACATGTAAAAGAATGAAATTAGAACACTACCTAACTCCATACACAAAAATAAACTCCAAATGGTTTAAAGACCTAAATGTAAGACCAGACACTATAAAACTCTTAGAGGAAAACACAGGAAAAACACTCTTTGACATAAACCACAGCAAGGTCTTTTTTGACCCACCTCTTAGAGTAATGAAAATAAAAACAAAAATAAACAAATGGGATCTAAAGAAACTTAAAAGCTTTTGCACAGCAAAGGAAACAAGACCAAAAGACAACCATTAGAATGGGAAAAAATGTTTGCAAATGACTCAACGGACAAAGGATTCATCTCCAAAATATACAAACAGCTCATGGAACTCAATATCAGAAAACAAATAATCCAGTTAAATAATGGGCAGAAGACCTAAATAGATATTTTACCAAAGAAGACATACAGATGGCCAAGAGGCACATTAAAAGATGCTCAACATCACTAATTATTAGAGAAATGCAAATCAAAACTACAATGAGGTAACACCTCACACTGGTCAAAATGGCCATTATCAAAAAAAATCTAGAAACCATAAATGCTGGAAAGGGTGTGGTGAAAAGGGAACCCTCCTGCACTGTTGGTGGGAATGTACATTGATACAACCAATATGGAGAACAGTATGGAGGTTTCCCTAAAAAACTAAAAGTAGAACTACCATATGACCCAGCTATCCCACTACTGGTCATATACCCTGAGAAAACCATAATTCAAAAAGAGTCATGTACCACATTGTTCATTGCAGCACTATTTACAATAGCCAGGACATGGAAACAACCTAAATGTCCATCAACAGATGAATGAATAAAGAAGATGTGGCACTTACATACAATGGAATATTACTCAGCCATAAAAAGAACAAAATTGAGTTATTTGTAGTGAGGTGGATGGACCTAGGGTCTGTCATACAGAGTGAAGTAAGTCAGAAAGAGAAAAACAAATACCGTATGCTAACACATATATATGGAATCTAAAAAAAAAAAAAAAAATGGTACTGATGAACCTAGTGGCAGGGCAGGAATAAAGACGTAGACATAGAGAATGGATTTGAGGACATGGAGGGGGAAGCTGAAGCAAAGTGAGAGTAGCATAGGCATATATATACTACCAAATGTTGAATAGATAGCTTGTGAGAAGCAGCAGCATAGCACAGGGAGATCAGCTCAGTGATTTGTGAGGACCTAGAGGGGTGGGATAGGGAGGGTGGGATGTAGGCTCAAGAGGGAGGAGGTATGGGGATATATGTATATATATAGCTGATTCACTCTGTTGTACAACAGAAACTAACACACCATTGTAAAGCAATTATACTCCAATAAAGATGTATTAGAAAAAAAACCTGCATTTCCCTTACCACCACAAAAAAAAAAAAAAAAAAAGGAAAGCCATGGTTAAACATCTCTTTTACTTTTAAACTGCCAATTAGTATGCCTCTGTCCCTGAACATATCTGAAAGGTGCAAACAGCACCACTGAGATGCGAATAACTGCGGTGGATAAAGGGATATTTCAAAATCCCACTTAAACCTTTTTCTGCTGAAAATATGCAAGGAAAAGCTATTTTGCCAATGATATGAAATCCTTTTTTGGCAGATGCCTTAAGGATTAAACAGAGGTTAAACATTTACCCTCTTTAACCTCCTACCAAAAGGAAACTGACTAGAAATCTTAGGTATAACCAAATGAGGTTTGAACCAAGCACTGCACAATTCCTGGAGTGTTTTTCTTTATCACAACAAAGCCTGGTTTGTGAATTCACCCAGGTTGTGATTGCCAGAATGTGAGTGAAATAGAACTATCTAGGGTCTTTAAACTTAAGGCTTGAAGGAGAGAGTGGTCCTCAAGAATAAAGCTTATCCTCATCAAATAGCTACTTCCGACCAAACCAGGCGATGCCAGAGAAAGAACATAAATGGAAAATAAAATCAAGCCTATAAGAGTTTATTTCATTTTGTCAGTCCTTTATCCTCTGCCCATTTTTCAGAAAACTAGATGGACAAAGGATGATAAAGTTGAAAAACAGCAAAGAATCAAAAATTTGTCTTTTTCCAAAGAAACAGCCTTTGAAAGCCCATTCTGATTTTGGTATGTAATGATTTTCATGCTTTCTTTTGCTGTTCTTGGTTTGGGGAGGTTATTTTGTTTTGTTTTGTTTTGTTTTGTTTAATGTAACGAAATTGGGTCATTTGTAGAGATGTGGATGGACCTAGAGACTGTCATACAGAGTGAAGTAAGTCAGAAAGAGAAAAACAAATATCATATATTAACACATATATGTGGAATCTAGAAAAATGGTACAGATGAACCAGTTTGCAAGGTAGTAATAGAGACACAGATGTAGAGAACAAACGTATGGACACCAAGGGAGGGAAAGCGGGGGGTGGGAGGGGGGATGAGCTGGGAGATTGGGACTGACATATATACACTAATATGTGTAAAACAGATAACTAATAAGAACCTGCTGTATAAAAATAAAATTCAAAAAAAAAGAAAAAAGGAATTGTTTTGTTTTCTTGAGCTTTTGTCCCTCAAGTTCATTTCACCCACTTCAGTGTGTTGTAAAACTGACTAAACACTGAATAAATTTAACAGTGAGTTACTACAGTGTCCTATCTTCAACAGTTGAGATGACTGGTACTAAAGCCTTATGCTCATTGTGGGAGAATTGATTCAATGTGTGCTCATTGATTCTTCCCCAGATCTTCCTAAAGAAAAACCAGCTCAGCCACTGTGGAGCTGTAGTTCCCCATGTACTCCAAGTAGAAAGTCATTTCAGGAAAGCAGGCTATCACAACATCCACTGTTTTTATCAAAACAAAGGTAATTCAAGGGTAAAGAAATTACATACTAGAATCTGACTCATCTTCAGAGCAAGAAAAATAATGTCAATTAAGCAACAGATTTTGTTTTATATAACAATATTTTGAAAATGTACGTGTTGTGTAAAAAATCTTTTAAAAGGTTGTGTTTTACAAATGTTTTATAAGCTGCAAAAAAGCTTTGGTCTTTGACTCCAAAATATATGATACAGTTTTATTTGGCAACTCAAGAATAGAAAATAAAAACTGCTTTGGTCTAATTTAATTTAATGATTTACCCTATAAGTAGTAGAATCAGTGTGGAAAAGATGGTGGTGGAGATAGTGGTAAAGGTGGTGATGGTGGAGGTGACGCTGGTTTTCAATAAATGAATTACCTTTGAATTTTTTTTTTGAAAATTAGGAAATAGAAGATGAACCAGAAGCAAAGCAGCAGGGCTAGGTTACTTTGGAAATTCATAGGACTCAAATTTTGCATTAGAAACATTTCAGAGAGGGAGTAAGTCTAGCCAGAATATGGTCTTTTGAGGGCTAGAACATGACATTTCTATGAGAAATGTAGATGAAATAGCATCTAAATAACCAGATACCAGAAATATCACAAATGAATCTGTGTTAGAATTTTATTTACTAAATGTGTGATCTTGGGCAAGCTACTTGACCTGTCTAAGATTCAACTTCTAGTCAGCAAATGGGATAATAATACCTACCTCAAGGGTTGTTGTATGGTTCAAAAATAATTAATAAATGTAAAATACTTAGCCCATAGCAAGCACTGAAACAAATATCAATCCCCTCTCCACCTCTCTCCCCTATTTTTCTTCTAGCATTTTCATTTTTTTTCCCCAATAGGGTAAGATTAGGATTAAATGCCTTGGAAACACTAATAAAACATATTGAATAATTCCATAAATTAATTCAATATAAGATCTATCTTCAATTGTACAACCTTTGTAAGCCACAGACACATAAGACAATATGTTAAAAGAACAGAACTTCTTCAGAGACAGGCCTAATGCACACCTAAATATTTGATGGTCTTTGTTCTATTCTATTTGGTACATCACCTCCATCATTTGTTCAATCAACACCTGCTCTCAAGAAGAAAAATTGATTAGATATTACTTCTTAATAACATATGAAGCTTCAGACAGAGTTACTAATTTGGGATTAAAAAGGCAATTTTTGGTGTAAGTAACACTTCTATCCCTCTCCAAGAGAAGAGTGCCTCATCTAATAACCCGTGTCTCTGAGATAAATAAATGCATTAAAGCTCTTAACACCCCTTTGATGGACTACAAATGGTCACAATACAGGACAATATTTGAACAGTAATGATTTGTGCTTTCTTCTTAAGTGTAAGCTGATTGCAAAAGTCTCCTAGACCACACGAAGTAAATAGCTAAAGGGTCATGAATCTTAATAGCTTCCAAATCAGAAAGATCTGCAACTTATATGCTCTGACTGGAGTGTGAATGGAATGTATAAATATTAATAAGTCTGGCAGAGCCTCTGCAGACAAGCTGTCTAAAATTTCATGGTAGGAAGACTGAAGTTGCAGTGTACGGAGCAGACGTGAGGCTCCCACCTGGAAATGAACTGTCAGCATGTGTGTAAATGCATTTTTCCTGAAGCAATATTTAACAGTCAGTGCTGCCCTGACACCCAACAACACTGTGCATTGGTATTTAACTCCAGTCCATTATTTAAGATGAACATGCAGACCGGGCTCATCTCCAGAAACACTAAGACAGAGTCTCAAAATACAACATGGAAAACAGCACTAAATCCCTGGAAGATTCTAAAACAATACTCAGCTCCATCACCCAATGACTTGCTCACTGTTGGGGCACACCTTGGTTCTGTAACACCCTGTTCTCAATGCACAGGACACATGGGCATTGATTGGTCTAGTCATGATAGAGAGATTTCATGATGCCATTTGCAGCAACATGGATGGACCTAGAGATTATCATACTAAGTGAAGTAAGTCAGATAGAGAAAGACAAATACCATATGATATCACTTATATGTGGAATCTAAAATATGACACAAATGAACCTATCTATGAAACAGAAAGTCAGACATAGAGAACAGACTTGTGGTTGCCAAGGGGGAGGGAAGGTGAGGGAGGGAAGGATTGGGAGTTTGGGATTAGTAGATGCAAACTATTATATATATAATGGATGAACAAGGTCCTACTGTATAGCACAGGGAACTATATTCAATAACCTGTGATAAACTATAATGGAAAAGAATATGAAAAGGAATGTACATGTATGTATTACTGAATCACTTTGCTGTATAACAGAAATTAACACAACATTGTAAATCACCTATACTTCAATAAAATTTCTTTAAAAAGATAGACATTTCAGCTTTGTGTTACGAATAATACAGTGAATAGCAAACAATAAACATTAGTAAAAATGATACCATAAAGAAGAAAACTAGTTTTAAAATAAAGTCTGCGTTGAACAAAAAAGAAGTTTTTGTCTTTTCTAACCCATAGCATCCTGAAAAGCATAAGATCTGTACCTTAACTTTTCTATACATTTTCCTATAAGATGGGACCTCTCTCAGAACCAACTATGTGAACCCTACTTTACTATTCACAGATGAAAGGAAATAAAGAAAGAACAGAAATATGCGGTATTGTTAGGAGTAGTGAAGAAAATTTGGTCAAATTAGAAAACAATCCACGCTTTTCTTTATTTCAATATTTGTGAGGGAAACAAAAATGCATGGGGATATTAATCTTTGTATTGGTTTAAGCATGTTTGCGTTTGTATTTTCATGAAGGGAATGAAAAAAAAAAGAAAGCAAAGCCAAAAATTTCTCTTCTCCCTCTAAAAAAAATAGTATTGATCGTTATTTGCCCTCAAATGAGAAAGGTACTGAAGCCCTCAAGAAAAAGCAAATACTCATTAGAATTAAAGATTTATGCATTTGGTTCCTGTTAAAGATTTATCACAAATTGGTCTTCACCAACTTGGGACTCTCAAAAGAAATTACTTGAGATTTCTTAGATTTTTCAAACCAAAGGCTGTCATGGACAGCCCAAACCAATAAAGCCTCATCTACCACCTTTTCACACAAGGGCAACTTAAAATAATTAATTAATTCCCGCAAATAATTCAAGCTGAACGCAAAATTAGAATCCAAACAATAGTCTTCGTGTAATAATCACGACCCTAGCTCTGCTGGCCAAGGAAGGTACCATGACATGCCATCATCGGGTCAGTTATGCACTGCCTTTCCTGCAGGTGGAACTCTATTTCATAAACAAATGAGCTCCTGGAAAACTGGGCAAACTTCAAACCTGATTCTTCCACTTAGTTTCAGACATATTTTGTTTTCACCTCCAATAGATCTTCCAACATGAATTATTCCTAACACTTTAGTTCTAAATTCTGTCTTTTCCCTCCTTCCTCTAGCATCTCTCATAAATAATGGAGTTCCTTGGGTTCTCCCACAATCTGCTTGTGATATTTGGAATTTTTTTAAGCTGCTACACATCTGTGTGGACATTTAGTAAAGACTAGAATTTCATTAGCAATTTTCAATTGCCCAAGAAAATTCCAACTCTACTAAAAAGAGAGAGATGTTCTGTAGGAGCGTGACAACAAGTGTAATCCTGGTTAACCCACATTTGGCAATCAAAGTCCTAGAGTGATTAGCACCTCAGTCATCCCCAAAATTACAGATTTCTAAGATTAGATCTGCATTCCAAAGCTGTCAGCCTTCAGCCTGCCACCTGCAGATAAGAGAATCGTCCTTAGAAGTCACAGCAGAAGGCTTTATGTGTCAATTATGGCAGTCCAGGGTCTTAATGTCCTCTGGCTTTTTGTATTCCCAAACTTTATTTTTGAACTGCCTGTCTTTATCCCCCTAACTTCTGAAACTTGCTCTTTCTATTTGAGGGCTGTGTAGAGCACAGATGTCATTTTTATCCCCAGGTTTAGATTTCTTGACTATAAAGACAACTTTAATTTCAACCTTATATGTCGCCTCTTTCAATGTGTATTGATGCCCTTGTTCATGATATAGTTGCCAGAATAAAGATTTGTAGATAATATTATGCTCTATTTCTTTAAAGTACAAAAATCAGTCATCCATCAGCAAAGAAGTGCATTTCTGAAATTTATGACTGCAGGTCTGTGTATCCCAAACAAAGGTTTTTCTTGTGCTGGGGCACTATCAAAGCCTGGAGAGAACCACCCTCAGCTGAATCACAACTGCCAGTTACCCCAAATACTCCTTTACCGTCAGGTTTTTCACTACTGCACAAAGCAGATGCTTTGGCAGATGCGGGATGAACTGGCTGTGATGTGTACTGAAAGCATTAGAGCACTAACAAGTCCACAAGTTTACCACACAATGAAAATGGTTTAGAAACACTGAACTAGGTAAAATGTCCACACTACATGATTAAGTTGAGTCTTTACATTTGGAGGCATACAAGGGTCTATTCAAGTGATTACAGCTGACAAGTTCTATCACTCTATTTTCTATTTACCTGTTTTAAATTGGTCAAAATTCAGTCGAATGTCTTCTGTACACCCCAGACACTTTGGAGTTAGGATATAGAATCATGTACCCATATGTAGGCAAAAGGCTTCATAACTCCCCAGGTCAGTAGAGAACTCTGGTGTTCTTGTAGCTGACAATTCTCCTATAGAACTCCAGAATTGGTTCAAAAGTTACTTTACTGAAAATTGATTATACTTATACACTTCAACATATTCAGAACCTATTTCAACCAGAGTTTCAATATCACTGTGCCTCTTCTAGTTATTTTTCAAAATATACATATTAAACTACCTTTTACACAGTGCTTTCAAGCATAATGTTCAAGCAGAGACATACACTGATTTCCCAGAATAAACCATTAAAACGTCCTTAAATGTCTAGGTAATACTACAGGGCCTATATTTACATATAAATTAGGCCCAGCACATCAAACAAAAATGTCGTGCCTTTTAGATACTGTCCTTAAGTTCTGCACAAAACTTTATATTATTCCTTTTAATAATTAATATGCCTGAATCTTCACTTACTCCAGTAAGTCATTTTTCAAATAGTTTTGCTTATCTTTATTTTTTATGAAATATGGCCCCTCGTCCTAGGAGCTTAAGATAGTTTCACAATACTTAAGATATTTTTCTTATCATTGCTATTAAGATATTTAAGGGGTTTTTTTCTTTTTAACCTCAAACATGGTCAGAAGAAAGTTTGGTGACTTGCCCACATTAAGTAGCACCAGATACTTATAAGCACAAGATAGCTCAGTTCATCTCTATTTTACAAAGGAGGGAACTAAGGATCATAGAGAAAAAATGATTTCTCTACCATCACAGGGCTAAGAAAGACAGAAAAGATCTCCTATTTTATTCAATTTAGTCTAGTGAAATAGTCCAAAACTGGAAATATAAAAACATAACAACTATCTCTAAAAGAAACTTGGAATTCTGAACTTTGTCAAAATCAAAATCAATTATATTAGATGTGAATAAATGTAGTTATCTAAAATAGTATCAAGAGGTTCATCATTAAACTGTCATTGCAAGACACTGTAATATCTAATTAATTCCTTTCTCACTAAGAAAAACCATTTAATTATAGTCACCCTCACAGTGTGGTTAAAAATTAAATAGTCTTTCAATATCATTCTTAATTATATTAGACTATCCTAAAGGCAATGTTTATTTTGACACAAATGTTAAAAACAAGTTTGGCCCAAAAGCCACATGGCAAAGGAGTGGGAACATGAAGATGGAGTAAAAGGTTCTTAAATCTATGTCTTAGTAAAGGGTTTTTTTTTTTTTTTGAATCCTAGAATTTTATTTTTTTATACAGCGGGTTCTTATTAGTTATCCATTTTATACATATTAGTGTATATATGTCAAGCCCAATCCCCTAATTCATCATACCACTACCCCCCCGAACCCCCCACCACTTCCCCACCTTGGTGTCCATACGTTTGTTCTCTACTACTGTGCCTCGATTTCTGCCCTGCAAACCGGTTCATCTGTACCATTTTTCTAGGTTCCACATATATGCGTTAATATACAATATTTATTTTTCTCTTTCTGACTTACTTCACGATGTATGACAGTCTCTAGATCCATCCACATCTCTACAAATGACCGAATTTCGTTCCCTCTTATGGCTGAGTAATATTCCATTGTATATATGTACCACATCTTCTTTATCCATTCATCTGTCGATGGGCATTTAGGTTGCTTCCATGACCTGGCCATTGTAAATAGTGCTGCAATGAACATTGGGGTGCATGTGTCTTTTTGAATTATGGTTTTCTCTGGGTATATGCCCAGTAGTGGGATTGCTGGGTCATATGGTAATTCTATTTTTAGTTTTTTAAGGAACCTCCATACTGTTCTCTCCATAGTGGCTGTATCAATTTACATTCCCACCAACAGTGTAAGAGGGTTCCCTTTTCTCCACACCCTCTCCAGCATTTGTTTGTAGATTTTCAGATGATGCCCATTCTAAGTGGTATGAGGTGATACCTCATTGTAGTTTTGATTTGCATTTCTCTAATGATTAGTGATGTTGAGCAGCTTTTCATGTGCTTCTTGGCCATCTGTATATCTTCTTTGGAGAAATGTCTATTTAGGTCTTCAGCCGATTTTTGGATTGGGTTGTCTGTTTTTTTAATATTGAGCTGCATGAGCTGTTTATATATTTTGGAAATTAATCCTTTTTCCGTTGATTCGTTAGCAAATATTTTCTCCCATCCTGAGGGTTGTCTTTTTGTCTTGTTTGTAGTTCCTTTGCTGTGCAAAAGCTTTTAAGTTTCAATAGGTCCCATTTGTTTATTTTTGTTTTTATTTCCATTA
Source organism: Orcinus orca (assembly GCF_937001465.1). Lineage (NCBI taxonomy): Eukaryota > Metazoa > Chordata > Mammalia > Artiodactyla > Delphinidae > Orcinus > Orcinus orca. The sequence continues at coordinate 46,201,471 of NC_064569.1, read as the reverse complement.
CTCCAAGAGGTGGATCAAAAAAGATCGTGCTGTGATTTATGTCATAGAGTGTTCTTCGTATGTTTTCCTGTAAGAGTTTTATAGTGTCCAGTCTTACATTTAGGTCTCTAATCCATTTTGACTTTAGTTTTGTGTATGGTGCTAGGAGTGTTCTAACTTCATTTTTTTACATGTAGCTGTCCAGTTTTCCCAGCACCACTTATTGAAGAGGCTGTCTTTTCTCCATTGTATATCCTTGCCTCCTTTGTCATAGATTAGCTGACCATAAGTGCATAGGCTTATCTCTGGGCTTTCTATCCTGTTCCATTGATCTATATTTCTATTTTTGTGCGAGTACCATATTGTCTTGATTACTGTAACTTTGTAGTATAGTCTGAAGTCAAGGAGTCTGATTCCTCCAGCTCTGTTTTTTTCCCTCAGGACTGCTTTGGCTATTCAGGACCTTTTGTGTCTCCATACAAATTTTAAGATTTTTTGTTCTAGTTCTGTAAAAAATGCCATTGGTGATTTGATAGGGATTGCACTGAATCTGTAGATGGCTTTGGGTAGTATAGTCATTTTCACAATATTGAGTCTTCCAACCCAAGGACATCATATATCTCTCCATCTGTTTGTATCATCTTTAATTTCTTTCATCAGTGTCTTATAGTTTTCTGCATACAGGTCTTTTGTCTCCCCAGGTAGGTTTATTCCTAGGTATTTTATTCTTTTTGTTGCAATGGTAAATGGGAGTGTTTCCTTAATTTCTTTTTCAGATTTTTCATGATTAGTGTATAGGGATGCAAGAGATTTCTGTGCATTAATTTTGTATCCTGCAACTTTACCAAATTTATTGATTAGCTCTAGTAGTTTTCTGGTGGCATCTTTAGGATTCTCTATGTATAGTATCATGTCATCTGCAAACAGTGACAGTTTTACTTCTTTTCAATTTGTATTCCTTGTATTTCTTTTTCTTCTCTGATTGCCATGGCTAGGACTTCCAAAACTATGTTGAATAATAGTGGTGAGAGTGTACTTCCTTGTCTTTTTCCTGATCTTAGAGGAAATGCTTTCAGTTTTTCGCCATTGATAATGATGTTTCCTGTGGGTTTGTCGTACATGGCCTTTATTATGTTGAGGTAGGTTCCCTCTGTGCCCACTTTCTGAAGAGTTTTTATCATAAATGGGTGTTGAATTTTGTCAAAAGCTTTTTCTGCATCTATTGAGATGACCATATGGTTTTTATTCTTCAATTTGTTAATATGGTGTATCACATTGATTCATTTGCATATATTTAAGAATCCTTGCAACCCTGGAATAAATCTCAATTGATCATGATGTATGATCCTTTTAATGTGTTGTTGGATTCTGTTTGCTAGTATTTTGTTCAGGATTTTTGCATCTATATTCATCAGTGATATTGGTCTGTAATTTTCTTTTTTTGTAGTATCTTTGTCTGGTTTTGGTATCAGGGTGATGGTGGCCTCATAGAATGAGTTTGGGAGTGCTCCTTCCTCTGCAATTTTTTGGAAGAGTTTGAGAAGGATGGGTGTTAGCTCTTCTCTAAATGTTTGATAGAATTCACCTGTGACACCATCTGGTCTTGGACTTTTGTTTGTTGGAAGATTTTTAATCATGGCTTCAATTTCATTACTTGTGATTGGTCTGTTCATATTTCATATTTTCTATTTCTTCCTGGCTCAGTCTTGGAAGATTATACCTTTCTAAGAATTTCTTCCAGGTTGTCCATTTAATTGGCATAGAGTTGCCTGTAGTAGTCTCTTAGGATGCTTTGTATTTCTGCAGTGTCTATTGTAACTTCTCCTTTTTCATTTCTAATTTTATTGATTTGAGTCCTCTTCCTCTTTTTCTTGATGAGTCTGGCTAATGGTTTATCAATTTTGTTTATCTCCTCAAGGAAACAGCTTTTAGTTTTATTGATCTTTGCTCTTGTTTTCTTTGTTTCTATTTCATTTATTTCTGCTCTGATCTTTATGATTTCCTTCCTTCCACTAACTTTGGGTTTTGTTTGTTCTTATTTCTCTAGTTCCTTTAGGTGTAAGGTTAGATTGTTTAAGATTTTTCTTGTTTCTTGAGGTAGGCTTGTATTGCTATAAATTTCCCTCTTAGAACTGCTTTTGCTGCATCCCATAGGTTTTGGATCACCGTGTTTTCGTTGTAATTTGTCTCTAGGTATTTTTTGATTTCCTCTGTGATTTCTTCAGTGATCTATTGGTTATTTAGTAATGTATTGTATAGCCTCCATGTGTTTGTGTTTTTTACATTTTTTTCCCTATAATTGATTTCTAATCTCATAGCGTTGTGGTCAGAAAAGATGCTTGATATGATTTCAATTTCAATTTACTGAGGCTTGATTTCTGACCCAAGATGTGATCTATCCTGGAGAATGTTCCATGTGCCCTTGAGAAGAAAATGTGATCCGCTGTTTTTGGATGGAATGTCCTATAAATATCAATCAAATCTATCTGGTCTATTGGTGTCATTTAAAGCTTGTGTTTCCTTAACACTTTTCTGCCTGGATGATCTGTCCATTGGTGTAAGTGAGGTGTTAAAGTCCCCCACTATTATTGTCTAACTGTCAATTTCCTCTTTTATATAGCTGTTAGCAGTTGCCTTATATATTGAGGTGCTCCTATGTTGGGTGCATATATATTTATAATTGTTATGTCATCTTCTTGGATTGATCCCTTGATCATTATGTAATGTCCTTCCTTGTCTCTTGTAACATTCTTTATTTTAAAGTCTGTTTTATCTGATATGAGTATTGCTACTCCAGCTTTCTTTTGATTTCCATTTGCATGGACTATCATTTTCCATCCCCTCACTTTCAATCTGTATGTGTCCCTAGGTCTGACATGGGTCTCTTGTAGACATCATATATATGGGTCTTGTTTTTGTATCCATTCAGTTAGCCTGTGTCTTTGGTTGGAGCCTTTAATCCATTCACGTTTAAGGTAATTATCAACATGTATGTTCCTATTACCATTTTCTTAATTGTTTTGGGTTTGTTTTTGTAGGTCCTCTTCTTCTCTTGTGTTTCCCACTTAGAGTAGCATTTGTTGTAGAGCTGGTTTGGTGGTGCTGGATTCTCTTAGCTTTTGGTTGTCTCTAAAGCTTTTGATTTCTCTATCGAATCTGAATGAGATCATTGCTGGGTAGAGTAATCCTGGTTGTAGGTTCTTCCCTTTCATCACTTTAAATACATCTTGCCACCCACTTCTGGATTATAGAGTTTCTGCTGAAAAATCAGCTGTTAACCTTATGGGAGTTCCCTTCTATGTTATTTGTCGTTTTTTCCTTGTTGCTTTCAATAATTTTTCTTTGTCTTTAATTTTTGTCAATTTGATCACTATACATCTCGGTGTGTTTCTCCTTGGGTTTATCCTGCCTGGGACTCTCTGCGCTTCCTGGTGTTGTGTGGCTACTTCCTTTCCCATGTTAGGGAAGTTTTCGACTATAATCTCTGCAAATATTTTCTCGGGTCCTTTCTCTCTCTCTTCTCCTTCTGGGACCCCTATAATGCAAATGTTGTTGTGTTTAATGTTGTCCCAGAGGTCCCTTAGGCTGTCTTCATTTCTTTTCATTCTTTTTCTTTATTCTGTTCCGCGGCAGTGAATTCCTGCCGAGGACCAGCCCCAGCTGGACAGGTTTCACCCAAAGGGGAGACGGAGTCGGCGTGGACAGAGCACAAGACACCTCAGAGGATGCAAGGATCTGCCAAATTTATTCTCATGATTCCAAAGCATTTATACTATAAGGCAATCTCATTTTCAATCTTAAAAACTTCATTCCCACGCCAAAAAATCCCCTACATGAATCATAAAACAAAAGTAATTTACATCAGCAGGTTAAACAAGTTAAGTAATCTTCTTATTGCCTCCAGTCTCTTTCATCCCCTGTGGTTAGGTACATCTTGGTCACATCTAGGTCAGGAACTCCAGGAACTCTGTCTGTGGTTTCCTGATTCTTCTCAGAAGATTAAGGTGTTCTTGTACCTGCACATTCTGCTTGATCAAGCCACAAACTTAAACATATTATTCGATTAACAATTAAAAGCAATCATACAACATTTCATCTACAAATTTCCTAACCCTACCATAATAATTAAGACAATACACATTATTTTTTATACTTCTAAAAAACCATGGGAGTGGGCATTGTACCGTAAACTTATTGATTAAACCCATCGTAGCATAAAACCTCGCCACTGTAACCAGGTATTTCCCAACATGTTTCTAACTTCACTGGGAGGCCATAACTCTTTCAATTTTTCTTTCAGAGTAAAAAGCTGCTGCAGAAATGTTCCCACCATTGTATTTCCCCAAGTCCAATGCCCTGGCCTGGGAATAAAACTTTCAAATATAATCATTAAAAAAGCCGGAGTAGCTACAATCCTTCTCCCAATTCTTTCCCTAAATCGGGGTCTTTCTTAAACCCTTGCATTAAAACTATACATATTTCCCAACACCAATAGCAATCCTATAAAAATCACCTTAGGCAAAGGCAGGGGAAAACAAGGGGAACCACACAGAGGAGAGCTTTGCTTCTCCATATTTATGCCTGACAGCACCAGCTTTGCAGAGGAGAGTTTTGCTTCTCCATATTTGTACCCGACAACACCAGCTTTGTAGGGGAGAACTTTGCCTCTTCATATTTGTACCTGATAGCACCAGCTTTGCTTGACACTATGGGTCTCGTCTGTGCTGTGACGGGTCTCGTCCGTGCTGTGACTCAAAGGCACTTCCTATATGGCTCCCGACAAATTCCACCACTCTGTCTTCCAGGTCATTTATCCGTTCTTCTGCCTCAGTTATTCTGCTACTGATTGCTTCTAACGTACTTTTCATTTCAGTTATTGTATTGTTCATCTCCGTTTGTTTGTCCTTTAATTCTTCTAGGTGTTTGTTCTTTAATTCTTATAGGCCTTTGTTTCACATTTCTTGCATCTTGTCAATCTTTGCCTTCATTCTTTTTCTGATGTCCTGTATCATCTTCAGTATTATTATTCTGAATTCTTTTTCTGGAAGGTTGCCTATCTCCACTTCATGTAGTTGTTGTTCCTTCATCTGGTACATAGCCCTCTGCCTTCTCATCTTGTCCATCTTTCTATGAATGTGGTTTTTGTTCCATAGGCTGCAGGACTGTAGTTCTTCTTGCTTCTGCTCTTAGTAAAGGTTATTAAGCAATATATTTTGGGAGCCTTAAAAATATGCATGCTCTTGACCCAGCAATTCAACTTCTAAGAATGCATCCTAAGTTAATAATCCTAATTCCGAGACAAAATAATCTGAGCACAAATATGTGTACTAATGTTTTATTTATAATAGTGAAAATTGAATACAACCTAAATGACAAAACATAAGACCACGGTTCCATAAAATGTAGTATATCTAATGAGCAGATCATGTAGTTAGCAAAATGGTAATTAAGTATACTGCATAATAGCAAGGGAATGCATATGGTATATTAAGTTTTTAAATGATATAAAAATAGACATACAGAATGCAACATACTATAAACAATATAAAGTAAAAAAAAATTATGGCGAACAGACTGGAAGGAAATTGACAAAAATGTAATTAAGGAATGAGTTTATGAGAGCTTTTCTATTCTACTCTCTATTTTTAGGTATTTAAAAAATTTTTATAATGATGATTATTTGAAAATTATAAACTTTTTAAAAAATAAAGTAGGAAGAGTCACTTTTAGTTTAGAAATCAATAATTAGAACCAATCACTTTGCTGAGGACAATAAGAAAGCTTAGTGAAATATAAAAGCATCTGCTTGAAGGCATCAGAGACTTAACAAAATAGTGAATAACAACTGAGCTCAGATCTTGGAAAATGTGAAAATCCAAAGAAGTGAGCTTTTCATTTGGACTTACTTTTGCCTTAGAAGAAATTCTAGAAGAGGCTGCTGAAAGCAAACTAAAACTGTTTACAGTCTCTTCACCTAGTGTGTCAAAATCTGGAGCCCAGACCTGCTAAAATTAGGAGCTCAGATAAATCCATAGTGTCTTGGGTTGAGATCCCAAAGACCTGCATCGTATGCATAAGGGAAAATTGAAAGTAAGCCAGCCCTCACAGGGACAAAAACTCATCTTTAAATCTTATGGATGACCCAGAAAATTTTTTCCATTCCTAAAATTGGATTAAGGTGATCCTAGATTACTAATGCCCTCAGGCTCCTGACAAAAGCAAATTCCCTCTGGTCAAAGCAAGCTTTGAAATCATCCTAAATTTCAAATTACTTCCACAAACAATTTTAATACAAAGCCTAGATACAATCAAAGATAACCAGACCTGCAAAGATAGGAGACTACATGAACATAAACCAGGAAAAACAACTGAGTGAAACAGATCTATAGGAGCTCTAGCTATTAGAATCTTTAAAATAAATCTGCTTACCATGTTCAAGGAGTTAAGAGACATTTCATTTTCAGCAGAAAGAAACTCAAAAAATACAGAGAAGATTTTAAACAATAACCAAAATTATGAACTAACAGATTTAATAGCCTATTAGATGCAATCAAACAAAAATTAGCAAACTATAATACAAGTCAAAAGAAACTAACCTTAATAAAGTATAGAAGACAAAAGAATAGCAAATACAGAAGAGAGTGTAAGAAACATAGAGAATACATATACCTAACATGCATTTAGCTGGAGTCCCAGAAAGAAAGGAGGGGAAAAGGGAAAAGCAATTTTAAAATATAAGGCAAAAATTTTCCAAAACTGATGAAAAATACCCATCCATTGATTTAAGAAATCTGTCAAAAAAGGAAATGAAGGAAGACTCAGGAATTCGTTGATTTGACTCATACCAATGAGCTATATGACCTTGGGCAAGGCATTTTAATCTCCCTGGATACCTGTTTCATCATTTGTGGGGAAAAAATAAAGGCACTGGATTATACAATTTCTAACAATTTATCAAATACGTTTCTAAGAACAGCTAGTATTTTCAATAATAGTCTTTATTATATTGTAATCTTATAGGCATTTCAAAACCCCTGCACGAAAATATATCCCATATCAATCAGCAATATTATAAGCCTACATTTCTACTAGTCTGTAAAAACCTACTACAGACATCCTTTGGATTATCAAACAAAACCAGGTTATTTTATCTTAAAGGATATTATTAAAATATCCATATGCTATCTGATACCTGAGACAAGTGAGAAGCAACTCCTGACCTTAAACAAATTCAATTTATGTTACTCTGTTAATTATATTGTATTACTGTCAACTGACAAAGAATTAAGCTAAGGTACACAGAACAAGTAAGTTTTCAATGAAAGAAATCACCAGATAAAGTAAACAATATAGCTAGAAACATACATAGAAAAATAGAAATAGTATTATTAAACGTTCCAAATTTATCTAAATTCTGATAGTTTAACTAAATATAAAATTATAATGTTTATCTGTGTCCGTTTATTAACAGTACCAAGTTATAAACAAAAAAACAAAAATTGAAATTGCAAGAATAGTAATGTTGTACCACCAAATTATTTAGAACAAATTCTGCAATCCCTAAATCATCTTTTATTTCTTAAAATAGAGGGAACAGGAAAGAAAAAAACAGGAAGAAACCACAAATAAATGATAGTAATTAATATTGTACTAGCATGACACAGGCAACATGGCTTTTTTTATGTGGTTATTTAAATAAGAAATGTGAACCATGAATCCACCATGTTCTAGAGTTAAAGATAAGGTATAATATTTCTGATACCATTAATGAAAGCTGAATAACTTTCCACTAAACTAGTTTTAACATTTACTGATCCTTTATAATCACTTTTTAGTGCTGTTATAAATAAGAAACATTATTTATCACATTATAAATTTGGAGAAGTGCTAGAATTTCTTAAATTGATGACTCCAAGGTAATTTGGTAAGAGTTTTTTTTTTTAATTAGGAAAAACAGAAACAGAAATCCTATCTGATTTCTAATATTTAATGAAATGTAAATTGAATGCTTTACTCTGTTAAACATCAGAAGGGTCAATGTGTAAGTTATTCCTCTAATATTCAGATTCATGCTGTGAATTTTAAATTTTAAACTCCATAGCTCATTTCTCTCTCGCCTCACCACTGACAGTATCTGTTCAGCCCATCCCTGGAATAAGGTTCATTCTCTCTGGTGATAAAAGGATTGAAATTTGGCTTTTCCTGGCTTTCCTGTAGGACTACGTTTGCCATTTCCATTCAAGGTCCAGTAGGTCTTACTATTCATGCAAATTTGCAGAAATTAAAAAGCTCTGCAAAACGTTTGGAGTAAGTTCAAGAAAATTGGGTTATCTCAAGCTAATATTAATATATATAGAGAGGAAAGCATTGAAGCCAAGCAGGTAAACAGGGTTATAGTCTTTTAAAGTCATGTATGTATAATACTGTTTACAAAGAAATATCATCTATGAAAACCCAAATGTAACCCCGCAAGATCAGTAATGCAAGCAGTTGACATTCAGCCAATACACACCCAACACAGTTGTTATCTGCTCTAATTACGCACTTTATACTAGAATGCTAGAGAGGAAACATTGCCAAGTAATGCACTTCAGCAAAAAAAGTCAGGGATAGGTTCTCTCAACCAAGAATATTTTACATGTGAAATGAATGGTAACAAGTTCAAAGCACAACAGGTCAACACTATAACAATAGTCTGTACATAAAAGTTGGGGCACTATATGTGTGGTCCAAACCCTTCACTCCTCAGGGGGAAGCTGGGATTTGTTGGTTCCCTCCTGACTGTAAGACACCATTCCTGGGAGTGAGGTTTATGGTGAGAGAGTGTCTCAGCCTTTCTTACCTGTTTCAATGTGGGTATTTTCTCAGCTGCCCATTGTGTAGGAGTCACTCAACTTATTTCTGGATTTCTCTCAGAGGAAACTGATCTGTGTGTACCTGTATATTCAGTGAACTCTTGGGAGGAAGGAAATTCAGGAGCCTTTTATGTTGCCATCTTGGTGACTTCTCTCATTCATCTTGTTACCCCTCTAATCACCCAATACAGTTAATGAAAATAGTAGGTGCTCAATAAACATTTACTTAATTAGAAGAGAAGTATATTATAAAATGTATTCAAAACAGAGCTTCAACAGTGAAAAATCAAACTGGTCACCTTACCAAACAATCTTCTGATTTTACAGATATAAATCTAAAAAGAAATAGCTGTAGATACACAAATATAGGTCAGGTTCCTAGAAAATTCATTTGCATGGAAGAATTCCTTCCCCAACATTGATGAATAAATAAAGTATTTCTCTGTTTTAGAAAACAAATTTGACAAACTCTTTTTAAGATTTATACAGAGGTGTAAGAAAAGTAGTATATACAGAAATTATATGTAGAACAGTACACTCAAATAGTTGCTACTATCAAAACAGTAAGAGGTTAATAGAGTATTTGGACTATACCTACTTTGAACTGTGTTTTAAGGGCTAAGCATGGGTAAGTAAATTATTTATGGGCAATAGAATGGCCAAATCCACTATCTAAAAGAAAGGCCCTGAACTTTAATTTCAACTATTACAAATATGCCTTATAAAGAGACATTATTTCTCATAGAATAGGGTTTTATGTTCTTTATTGGACTTTGCGCCATGAGATTTTAGTAAAAAGCATCTGTGAAGAGGTTATAAGAAGCTGATTATAAAAGTTTTAAAATATACCAGTATTAGTAGCATTAAAACAGTATTGTTTTCACTGAAGTATTTGTGACAAAATAAAAAATAGCTTTTGTCAGTAATTCTGAAGTAGAAACTAAAATCCAAAGAGGGAAGAGTTCTCCTGTCTAGTTTTTTTATTTTGTTTTGTTTTATTATTATTTTAATATCTTCCACGTTAGTTCTCAAACTTTAGAGGCGATCAAATCACCTAAAGAGACTGTTAAAACATGGATTGTTGGACCTCACTCCCAGAGTTTCTGATAGAGTAGATCTCAGGTGGGACCCTAGAATCTGCATTTCTAACAAGTTTCCAGGTGGTGTCTATACTGCTTGCCAGGGACTACACTTTGAGAACCACTGTTCTGTACGGTTGCTAACAATTTATTATAAGAAAGTAATTTTCTAAAATATTTTCCAAACTAGGAACACTGAGAAAGAACCTACATTTACTTTACGCAAGACATTTATTTAAATTAGTGTACAACATCCATTTGTATATTTCAAATTCTATCATAATATGCCTGAGAGGAAATGTTTGTTATTTCATAAAACCTGTGATGGATTCTGGCATAAAGTGAAAAACCCTTTAGGAAATCAAAAAATCGTGTAGTACAGCCTTTAGCGGAAAGAAGTGTACTTTAACCACAGGATGTTACACATTTGTGGACATGTAGTTATGGCTCAACAAACACATGTTAACTGATTAACCAATAATTCTATTTTGTATGGAATATACAAATCTGGGTTTGTATAAATTTAGTTCATTTTAAACACATTTTCCTAAAACATTTTCTCATGACCATTACATGGAATGTCTTGAACTCCAAAGTCATCTCTAACCACCGTCTCCTGCATCCAGCCCTCCCTCTCTCCCTCTAGTTCTACCTTCACTTCAACCATATCAAAATCTTAAGTTCCTTGGTCCCTCCATTTTCTCACATCTTTCAGCTACCTTTGGTTTCTGGTCCTTCATTTCAGCTCCATGATGGATTATCTTAATCATTCCCCCAATATTTTTCACAATTACCCTGTCTTCTTTTGCCTGAACCACATCCTTTAATCAAAAGCCCCATCCTGGATCACACCAATCATCCAGTGTTGCCATTTCTGCTTCACCACCTCTGAAGGAGAAAAATCACACCATCAGGCAGAATGGTGCTTCTGCACATTTTTTATTTCCCATTTCATCAGAGCGAGCTCTCAGTTCGACCTGACCATTCTACACACGGAAGGGGCCGCCTTTCCCATTCTCCTGAGTAGGGATTCAAAACCTCAGCTCTCCTCCTTAAAGCCCCTCTTCTACCTCTCACTCTCAGAAAATGACTTTGCCTTCAGCTTCACTGAGATAACTGAAGCCACAGGTCAGTCTCTTTCGCAGTTTCCTCCCCTTTCTCTCACACTGCTTTCTTACAGAGCAAAAACCCTCTTCTTGAGTTCTGCAGTAGCCAGGCGCTAAGATGGACCCCAATGCGCAGGACCCCTGCCTCATGGTATTAGTCCTCCCACACTGTACCAGGATTAATCTGTACCAACAGGAGTGATGGTAAGTGATGGTATTACTCCAACATTAGCTTACAAAAGACACAGCAGCTTCTATTTGGGCTTTCGCTTTCTTACTGTCTCTTGGATCACCTGCCCTAGGTGGAATCTTGTCATAAACAGCCCTGTGGGGAGGCACATGTGGTGACAAATGTAAGCTTCTTGCCAACAGTTTGGAAGCAGCTGCTCCAGCTCCCGTCAAATCTTCACAGACTAGCTCTGGCCACCAGCTTAACTGCAGCCTCCCAAGAGATGTGGGACCAGAACTATCCAGCTAAGCAGCTCTCAGATTCCTGACCCTCAGAGATTGTGTGAGATAACAAATGTTTATCATAGTATATAAGCTGCTAAGTTTTCAGGTAATTTGTTACTTAGCTACAGATAACTGGCGCAGAGTCTAAGACTAAATCACCCACTTCTCCTTGCCCCTTCAGAAGCATTATTCAGTCATCTCTTTCACCCTATATTTCAAGCTCTTCTATTCTGTCCCCTTCCCTATATGAGATTGCTCAAGTCTCCTTTTTCTCAAAAAAACAAACAAAAGTACTCCTTGGGAATTCCCTGGCGGTCCAGGGGTTAGGACGCCACGCTCTCACTGCCATGGCCCCAGGTTCAATCCCTGGTCAAGGAACTAAGGCCCCCCAAGCCGTGCGGCACGACCAAAAAAAAAAAGAAGAAAAACAACTCTCCTTTATCCCTATGCCCTCTCTTGTTGCCCGCCTACCTCTCTCCTCTTCATATCAAAATTCCCAAAATGATGACTGGCTAGCCACAATTTCTAACTGCCGCTCACTCCTCTACCCTCAGTAGTCTGCCATTCACGTGCACAGCTTCACTAAAATTTCTCACAGAGGCTTTTAATGTGCTCCATGTTGCCAAGGGCAGTGGCTACGGTAAGGAGTTTGGATTTTATTCTAAGGGCAGAGAGAAGCAGACAAGAGGCAGCCAACTGCAGTAGTTAGAAACACACACGTCAGACTGCTTGGGAAGCAGAAATAGCAGTTAGAGAGAGGGCTATGGTAGCAGCCAGGAGGGAAATGATGATGACTTACTCCAAGGTTGTGGCAGAGGAGCTGGAAAGAAAGACTATGTTTTTGGAGACTGAAACAATAGAACTTGCTGATGGATTGCTTTCGGGAGCAAAGGGAAAGGAAGAAACTGAAAATGACTTCCAAGTTTGGGGCTGGAGCAACTGGTGACGGCTGATGATTTTAAGATGTTAAGACTGGCAAAGAATAAGTTGGGGGAGGAAGGGTAAAATGAAGAGTTTTGGCATTATGTTTGCGATGCCTAGCAGACATCCAGATGGAGATACAATGAAATAAAATGGAATGTGCAGAATAGTATACTGACCACTAATAACTCCTGTCCATTTTTAAAATATGACAAGTTGAGTTCAGAAACATCTATCAGAAGCTGCTCATCATTTGTATATTTCAGCAACTGTTAAGAAACTACTTTCCATAGTTCAGAATTTCTTGAAATCTTCATTTGGTTCATATTTCTTGAAATTAAAGCTCAACTAGGGTTTAATATTGCACGAGCAATTAAACACAGCGGCAGAGTTCAAAATTGGTGACTTGCAGAAGCAAAATCTGCAGGGATTTTAGGCTTCTGATTAAAATATATTGACAGCACATAATTTAGGGTTAAGTTTAGCTCACGTTCTGGTCCCACAACTTGAGCCCCAGAGGAGAAACAAGACCTTGCATATTAAGCACCCATCAGGGAGTCTGAATACCAAGATCTAATTCGAGTAAGTCTTTTATTGGATCACTATATCCTAACACTCATGCAAACAATTTAAACTCTCTCTTTCAGAATTAGAAAAGCAAGCACTGTAAAAATAGAAGGTATAAAGTAAGTTAAGATAATAAAGATGCTAGAAAGAACAACAGTAATAAGAACTACTTAAAGAGCAAAAATAAATTATTCTGATCAGAAATTCACTTAAAAATCAAAAATTATACTGTTACTAGATGGGCACCTAGCTAATACTGAGACATCTATCTATAAACTGAACTAGCCTCAGCAGAGCCTAACATGACAAAGGTACCCAATCAACTGGAACAGCAGTAATACCCTGTATATGTACATTGATTGACTTTTTCACTTTGCTGTGTATCATTTCACACTACATGACCCTCCAATTCAAGTCATTTGGTCATTCAGCAAACATTAGTGATCACCTCCTTTGTGGCAGGCACAGCACAAGTCATTGAAAAGAAAGACCCAGTCCTTGCTCACAAAGAGTTTGCATTCAATGCATCAAGTGCTATCTGTGATAGGATAACTTAGCAAGACCAAAGGAGCTCCTACCTCATCTCACAGTATGGAATATGAGGGAAAAGGAAAGTTATATGCTCATATCTTCCAATAAGATGACTGAGCTGAGTATTGATAGTGAGCTAACAGTTAGGCTCTCAAGAACTGGAAGAAGAATGTCTCTGGCTGAAGAAACACCACATATGGAAGGGATGGCACCAAGAGCTAGCAGGTCACTGATAGAAGGTTTGCATACAATTTAGCTTAACTGAAGCATTAGATGGCCTGGGGGAAGTAGGTGAAAAAGAAAAAGAGGAGGAGAGGGAAAGTCATCAAAGTCTTTGTATGGCAAATCAGGGAATTCATTCTGATCATAAAGGTCACAGGATACAAACAGAGGTGTTTAGTAAAAGAGGTGACATGAGTGAGCTTCCATTTTGGTTACATTGCTTTGGCCACTTTTGGGAAGGTGGATTCAAGAGCTTGAGACTCTAAATGCAGAGAGTCTTTTCTTGTGATTATCATAAAATCCACTCCTGGACCCAATAGCTACTTTATGTGTAAATGCACTAAATGCTCCAATCAAAAGACATAGAGTGGTTGAATGAAAAACAAACAAAAACGAAGACCCATATATATACTGTTTACCAGAGACTCACTTCGGATCTAAAGACACACAGACTGAAAGTGTAAGATGGGAAAAGGTATTCCGTGCAAATGGAAACAAACAAAAAATTTGGGGAAGCAATACTTAGATAAAATAGACTTTAGGGGGGACCTTGAAGATGGCAGAAGAGTAAGACACGGAGATCACCTTCCTCCCCACAGATACACCAGAAATACATCTACACGTGGAACAACTCCTACAGAACACCTTCTGAACGCTGGCAGAAGACCTCAGACCTCCCAAAAGCATATTCCTGTATTACTAGAATACTTTTAAAATAAAATAAATCTTTTGAATAGCCAAAAAAAAAAAGACTTTAAAAAAAATTATACTAACAAGAGACAAATAAGGACATTACATAATGATCAAGGGATCAATCCAAGAAGACAGAACAATTATAAATATATATGCACCTAACACAGGAGCATCAAAATACATAAAGCAAATATTAACAAACATAAGGAAGTTACAGTTACACAATAATACTAGGGGACTTTAACACCCATTTACACTAATGAACAGATCATCAAGACAGAAAATCAATAAAGAAACACTGGCCTTAAATGAAACATTAGACCAGAGGAGGGGCCTAATAGATAAATATACAACATTCCATCCAAAAGCAGCAGAATACATTCTTTTCAAATGCACATGGGACATTCTCCAGGATGGATCACATACTAGGCCACAAAACAAGTCTCAATAAATTTAAGAGAATGGAAATCATATCAAGCATTTTTTCCAACCACAGCAGTATAAAACTAGAAATCAACTACAAGAAGAAAACTGCAAAAAACACAAATACATGGAGGCTAAACAATATGCTACTAAAAAAACAATAGGTCACTGGAGAAATCAGAAGAAATAAAAAAATACCTGGAGACAAATGAAAACAAACACAATAACTCAAAATCTATGGGACACAACAACAGCAGCTGTAAGAAGGAACTTTATAACAATATAAGCCTACCTCAGGAAACAAGAAAAATCTCATATAAACAACCTAATCTTACACCTAAAGAACTAGAAAAAGAAAAGCAAATAAAATCCAAAGTTAGGAGAGGGAAAGAAATAATAAATATCAGAGCAGAAATAAATGAAATAGAAACTAAAAAATAATAGAAAAGATCAGTGAAACTAAGAGCAAATAAAATCTTGCCATTTGCAAAAGCATGGATGGACCTAGAGGATATTACGCTAAGTGAAAAAAGTCAGGCCAAGGAAGACAAATACTGTTTATTTCACTTATATGTGGTATCTAAAAACAAAACAGACAGACAAACAAAACAGAAACAGATTCATAGATACAGAGAACAAACTGGTAGATGCCAAAGGGGAAGGGGTGGGGGAAAGTGTGAAATGGGTAAGGAAGATTAAGAAGTACGAACTTTGAGTTATAAAAGAAATAAATCACAGAAATGTATAGCCTAGGGAATGTAGTCAGTAATATTGTAATAACTGTATGATTACAGATGGCAACTAGACTTCTCATGGTGATTATTTTGTAATGTATAAAAATATTGAACCACTATGCTGTACACCTGAAACTACTATAAAGTTCTAAGTCAGTTATACTTCAATAAAAAAGAAAAGAAAAAATATAAAAAGAAAGTCTACAGTTAGAAATTTCTTCTTGCAGTAGTTGCACTGCAGTAGTTGAAAGATATTAAAAAAAGGTGTTAGGAGTAATCTAAAGAAAAGACTTACGAAATAATAATTAGACTGAGAATCTGCAACAATAGATGCCAGGAAAAAAAGGAAATAATAGTGTAAAAGCAGTCATGGAAAATAACTCAAGCTAAAGTGCTATTCCCATCTAAATTAGGACACATAAGTTCATGAAAAATGAAAGCATTTTCAGAATATCAGAGGCTGAGAGCATTTACACTCACAGGGCCTCTCTGAAAGGGCCTAAAGAACATACTTCGGCAAAAAGGAAATTAAACCCAGAAAGAAGGAAAAAAGAGTATGAAGCAATAGTAAGGAAAAATATTTTATAAAGATGTGGGTAAATACAAGTAAGCACTGACTTTTTTATAATAATAATCGACTAATTTGGGCAGATTATAAAAAACAAGGTTAAACTAACATAACAGACAAAATTTAAATGGAATAAGGTTATTGGGGGAGGCTGAGTAATGGAGTTAAAACTTTCTAAACCCCTCCCCCAAAATTGTTCCAGAGGAAAACAGAGACACCGATTAACATTAAATATTATAAAGTTCAGGGTAAATATCAATTTTAAGGAAAACCCGTATAAAAATAGAATATATAACTTCCAAAACAGCAAATGGAGAAAAAGGAATAAAGAAACCTGGATCATACTGCAGAAGGCACAGAAGAGTGGGGGGGGGGGGAGTAAGCAAGGTAAAAATGTACGGTATAAACAAGTGCAAATATAGCATTAATAAAAGCTAATGTAAGTGGATTAAATTTATCTATTAAAAGGTAATAAGATAAATTTAAAACAGAAACAAAGCCAGCCATAAACTTCTAATAAGAGACATATTTAAAGTAAAATTAAGAGAAAAGGGAAAATTACATACCAGGCAAATACTAACAGCCAAAAGAAATATGGGGTAGAATGTTAATATTAACAAGGAAAAAAAGCATTAATAAGGATAAGAAGGGACACTATAATATAAAAGGGGAAAATTATGAACCAATAAGTACCTAATATCATAGCTTTTTAATACACTGCTTATAGAAAGTAATAGATTAAGCAGAAAGGTTAAAGAAATACAGGAAATTGAAACAACACAGTAAACTACTTGAACTAATAGATCTGTAGAGAATCTTTCATCCACAAATGTCAAATATGTATTCTTTTCAGGGATACATGATACATTTACATAAATTGACCAGGTGATAAAAATAAAAAGAAGTGTTAACAAAGTCTAAAGAACTGATGACAGAAAAAAAAAAACTGATCTGAACACATGCTATTAAAATAGGAATAAATACTTAATGGGGTGTTCACTGATGCATCTCTACGATGCCATAAAAACTGCAAACAAATGTCCAAAATAGAAGAATGAATAAATAAAAATTGTGGTATATAATATAGAATACTACAGAAAAGCTAAAATAAATTAATTAGAACTATATGTCAATATGATAGATCTTCAAAATACAATAATGAGTAACAAAAGAAGATGAATGTTAAGTATGGCAAATTTATGCTTATTTATGTAAATATTGAAAACACATGAAAAAACTTTACAGATGGATGTATATGCCTTAAAGTATCAAAACATAATTTGAAAGGATACTTGCCAAAATAATGATAATAGTGGGCTCGGGATGAAGGGAGATGCTGGGGACTGCAAAGAGGCTCTATACATATGTTCTATTTCTAGGGAGGCAGTTAATAATATTTCCTACCTAATAGGGCCGTTTGGGTTTAGATAAGCTAATGTATGTAAAACACTAGAACAGTGCTTGATACACTGTAGTCACTCAAGAAATAAATGTTAACTTATTTTTTAGTTGAGAATTTTATAAAGGTATTAAATGGAAGCTAAGAAACTGGAGAGAGCATGTAGAAACAACTCTTTGGAGAAGTTCGGCTATAAAAAGCAAAGAAATATAGTTTGCAGCTAAAGCAGTGTGTGTGGTCCAAGAGGGTTTATTTAAAATGGGAGATAGTTGAGTGTGTTTGTAAACTAATGAAAATGAATCAAATGAAAGGGAAAGACTGCTGGTATAGGAAACAGAGGGAATAGCTTAAAGGACTGTCTTTGATAAGAAAACAGCTTTGATAAGGGATAAGGGCTCACAGCACCTGTGGAAAAAATAAGTCCTTGAGGGAAGGAGAAACAAACTTCTATTATCTCAGAAAAGAAGGAGAAAACGATACAGACAAGGAAATATGGGAGGAAAGGCTGATCAAAGTCCCTTTTGTTGATTTTTGTTTTCTCAGTGAATTTGAGAGACACTCTTCAGTGGAAGTCCAAGAAGTTAGAATATGTGAGTTCATGTGGCACATGAAAGATTGCGCTTACTAGAGAAGCAGCAAGAGAGTGCACAGGGTTGAACTGGCATTGAGGGTGGTGATCATGAAGTGACACTTTTTCCAAACTGCCTGTCATGTAGCAACACTTGACTGTGTGGGCATACACATGGAGATGGTAGAAGGCTGGACCTTCCAGGAGTGTGGATTTGCCAGGAGCTAATATGATGACTCCATTATATTAAAAAATTATATGATTAAAATTATCATGGATTCAAAGTGGACGAGGAGGAGGGGAACGAAGAAAAAAGAGGGCTGAGGGATAGAGAGAAAGCTCTCAGGGTCTTCTAAGAATTATTTCCATAGGTGATTGAGAAGGTAAACAGGAAAGATAAGACATTGCTCAGAGAATGGGATGCATGAATCTACCGTAAAATTTTGATTTTAAAATTGGAGCAGTGGAGAGAATGCATAGCTGAGTTGGAGTGGAGGGAACATTAGGGGATGAGATGGCCAAGACACTGAGAGGCCAGAGTATTGGTTAAGTCATCTACAGGACATTGACAGTGCTCAAAATTGAGGAGTAGATAAAACATCGTGATCAGGCTTGTATTTTAGAAACATCCCAACTCTTACGAGGACAACGGATCTGAAGGGATCAAGACTGGAGAAAGGGAGCGCATTGCCGAAACCCTGTGAGATCATGATGGTTCAGACTAAGATGGTGGGAAAGATGGAAAGAAATGGATGTTTTCAAGAGATGTTGAGACGGCAGAAGGGCTTTGTGTTTTGTAGTGGGGAGTGGGAGTGAGGAAGGAGTCAAGACACCAAGATCAGGTAACTGAGGGAGATGGCTAACACCATTCTCTGAAAAAGGGGAAAGAGCAGGAAGCACTGCTCTGGGGACCATCTAAACTGGTGATAAATCACCTAATCAGTATGGATATAAATATATTACAGCAATGGCAAAAATTAATATCTAGAGATCAGAATTCCAGCTAAGGTTTATAGCTCAAATGTTGATAATACATTTCGGTGGTTTGATACAGCTTCTATATAACAGCAACACACAAGAAGCCTTTTAAGTCTAGAAGAAAAATTAAATTATTAATAAATTTGATCTGGACAAAATTGCTTTGCCTGAAGATTAAAGGACTCCCAAACATCATAAAGATTAAATATTAAAATAAGTTATTTCAATTTCTTGATAGATGGGTCAATAGTTGGTTTTTAAATTTGCATTTAAAAATCAGTTAAGAAGCATAACATCAGTGAAACCGGACTGGACTAATATTTTGGAACTCTCACTAAATAAATTAATGTGCTTCACAATAGACAACTTAAATATTTAACAAATGAATATATAACTTTGTGGCATGTTATGCTTTCTCAGTGACAAGTTGATGCTCACTGTGAGCACAGGATTTAGAAAGAGCTATTTTTCTAAAAAGTTACTTTCATACATCTTCCATTTGCTGAATCTTAACCTTCTGAATATCTTGGAAAAGTCAACCTGCCTACTAAGAATTTCTGATTCATTCAAATAATAACCCATATCCATGTTAATTACTGTGATTTAATTACGGCATCTTCCCCCTTTCCAGAATACTTATGAATTATTCTTTGTGTAATCCCAAGGTACATTATTAATGCAAATCAAAGGACAGTTTAGTTATAAATATTAATGACCCAGGCAAAGTAACTTTGGGCATGGAATTTCATAACACAGTCAATTTTTGTCTTTAATTCCTCATATTACTTGATTATAGATGTTTCAATCACACATGAATATTGTTTTATTCTCTTTGATGGAAGGTTAGAAATTATAGTATTATAATAATCAAATTTTTTAAAATGCAATATGATGTAATCTGTGGCAGTTCTTGAAATTTCCATTTGGTTGTAAAATATGTTCTCCTGTAACAATTAAGTACATAATGAATTTAAGGGCTAAAGAACACTTGCTTTATAACATTTACAAGAAGTAATTTACATTACTGGGAGGAAGTTTTTAACATAAATGTAATTAGAATCCGCTGAACCCCTTTTCTATTAGTCTTTTAAAGACAGGTCTCTCTGATACAAATTTTTCAATAGCTATTAAAGAAATTCAGGGCTTTCCTTCTCCACTTGTAATATAAGTGTTTAAGGGTATATGAAATTCTTAAGGCACTTTATTTTCAGGTTTACATGACTAATTATCAGGGTGACTATAACCATTGTAGCTTCAATAATTTATAACTAATTCTTAATTATTATTTTATGCAGCTTAACTCTAAACATGAAAGTACACTCCAGGAAAGTCTGCAAATAAATATTCCATTTACCATTTGGAGTGCTAAAATTTAATAAAGATGTCAAGGACTTGAAGAGCTCTATGAAGGCTAGAAATAACTAATATTTAGTAAATATTTCAGGTAAAGAAGATTGCTGATTCTGAATTAATTTCTCCCCAAATAATTTGAAAGTGGTTAATAACAATAATAAGTATTTGAAATTGTACTAAAATTGTTGACCACCTGCGTCATTCTTACCATGACAGAGCATGAGAAATGGGTAAAAGCCAACTATAATAAGCACCATTCATTGAGGGCTTGCAATGTGCTAGGCACTACGCTAAGCATTTTATTATGTCGTGTCTTAATCAGTCTTTGTAACTAACCTATGAAGTGGATACTATTATTGCGTCCATTTAAGAGAATAGGAGCCTGAGCCTTTGTATGAGCAGTTTGCCCATGGTCTGCAGAGCTGGTCTCCAGAAGGCCACAGCTGCCTGACCCCAAAGCCTGTTGGCCTTCAACACTCCCCTTTCTCCTCTCCACGTAGGATAGTGTGATGGTGCAGAGCACAGACCACATGCTCTCCCATTTCTTCTGTAGCCATTTTTAAAAACATGATATACCTCATGGCTGTTAAGAAATTTAGAGAATTGGTTAAATATGACTACATAGGGTTCCTTCCAAGTCTGATCCAATCAGCATCAAGAAACTTGATTCTAACATCATGAATCCTCTTGACTTTAGAAGTCAACAGTGGGACTTCCCTGGTGGTCCAGTGATTAAGACTCCACGCTTCCAATGCAGGGGGTGTGGGTTCCATCTCTGGCTGGGGAACTAAGATCCCACATGCTGCAGAGTGACAATCAATAGGATGCAATGAGGAAAGTGTAGCCACTTTTTCTCATGTGCCTTTATTCTACTTTGAGCCCCTGATGTTCAGAGCCTCTAACTGTCCAGTCACACCTTTCCACAGCTCGATACAGGGACACTGATTCCTGAGATCCAGGGAGAGCAGGTCATATTTTACAGAAATTTTCCATTATTCTTAAGAAGAACTAGGGATTCCTCTTGTTTCATGGCTGAAACTTTTTCTTTCTGTCCTTGTAGAATGTTTATTAACTTTTGGAGTCAAAAAGCTGGAACAACCTACCAAGTTTTTCTGATTAACGACTCCAACTCCAGGTAAAAATATCCTCCTCAGCATCTCTGGTTAGTGTGTCTCAGCCTATCGGCTTAGAGAGAGGACCATCTGAACATACAGCAGTTCTAATTATTAGCTTCCTCAGTCTGAGCCATCATGTGCTTCCCTTTTATATCAAATCTCTGCACCCAAGCAAATCTCTCTTTCACGATCAACGTATCAACTTTTGAAGACAGCACCCAGATCACCTTTTAGCCTCAAATGCTCCAACTAATCCCCAGTTCCTTCAAACATTTCTCATTTGGCTTGGTTAGCCAGACCCTCTACCAATTCCATCAACCTATTCTGTCAGTGACCTTCTTAAAATGTGTTCCATCCCCAGAACTGCACAGAATGCCACAGAAATCATCTAATGAGAGTCAAGTACAATGGAGACAATACTTCCTTATAGTCAGGACATCGTGCTTTCATGGATGCAACCTAAGATTGTATTGAGTTTGGAGCAGAAAAATCACTCAGGTCAGGCGCTGAGCTCACAAAGTGCTGACCATGAATTCTTGTTATCACATTTACAGTTACTTTATTATGTATGTCGTGTGCATTATCAATAACCTAAGCACCCTCCAGCTCTAACAGCCAAAGCTTTACTCAGAACTTACTTTCCCATTACACTGCCCTATAAATAACTAGACTTTGCCCCTGTATAAAACTAAAAGCTAACATATATTGAGCTCTTACCACGTGCAGGAGCTGTGCTAACCACTTACATGCCTGATCTCCTAGTGTTTCCCCACAGAATAGGGACTTTCTCATCATATCCAATTTTCAGACGAGGAAATTAAGGCTCAGAGAGATTGAGTTTTCCAAGGTCACAGTGCTAGTAAATGGCAAAGCTAAGATTTAAACCCAGTTGTGTCAAAGCGCCAGAGGCTCCATTAATCTTGTTCTTTCTGGGACTTCCCTGGTGGTGCAGCGGTTAAGAATCCATCTGCCAATGCAGGGGACACAGGTTCGAGCCCTGGTCCAGGAAGATCCCACATGCCGCAGAGCAGCTAACCCGTGCATCACAACTACTGAGCCTGTGCTCTACAGCCCGCGAGCCACAACTACTGAGCCCACGTGCCACAACTACTGAAGCCCGTGCACCTAGAGCCCGTGCTCCACAACAAAGAGTAGCCCCCACTCGCTGCAACTAGAGAAAGCCTGCATGCAGCAACGAAGACCCAACTCAGTCAAAATTTAATTAATTAATTTTTAAAAATCTTGTTCTATGTCACAACTATGCTGTCCTCAAACATATTCTGTTTTGTGGTTGCAGTTGCTTGTTTTCTTCCTGCCAATTAAGTTACAGTGTAGAGCTCTCTGGGTCCATTTGGAGATCTGCCAAGCTTTTCTCTGATCCTCCAGGAATTATCTGGAAATAGCAGAAAGCCAAATTGGGATAGCCTGAGCTACCACTATAGAATGAACACCTCAAGACTGTTTATTTCACAGTTAATTCATGCAAAATTAAATACAATAAATTATAAACAGTATAGAGAGAGATGCTAGTATAATTAATGCTTAATTTCTCAGTCCACAAAAACTCTGATCCAGCTGCCTGGTACAAACTGCCTCCATGATGAAATGTTCTGGATTTCTCCTCTTCTTTTTGCTTGGGTTTTGCTCAGCCTCTTCTGCTCTTACCATTTGCCAACCTGCTCTGGGACATTCCCACCTTAGTATCATCTAGGCCTTGGTCACTATCTGTACAAAATTGGTAGTATTTACATCTGCAATTGTAAATACAGGTATTTATCAAGAATACTGCTAAGGAGGCTTTCCTTCCTTCCCATATGCTCTGCAAGACAGACCTGACACTAATTACTACTCCTTGCTGGGGACTTGTATCTCTTCAGTTTCTGAGACTGTGGCTCTGCTGCCTGGGGCTCCTGTTCAATTACCTTTGTGTTCCATCCCATCCCTTGACAAGGAGGGAGATTATGTTAAATTCTCTATTTGGTAAAAAGAAAATCTTAAAACCCAGATGCCAGCTAAGACAGATTTCCTTTTTTTTTTTTTAGGCAGAAAGTCAAGGCCGTGAGACTTCCTATGGTTTAAAACTCAACATCTTTGCTGATGGCAGCAGATCAGAGTTTCGAGAGTTTAAGCATTTATGCCCAGTGCTCATGTGAGCTACTTACACCACATCAGCTTATATAATATGCAATGATAAGAGTATGTTCTCATTCTCTCTCTATACACTTCCTTTCTTCTGACAAACTATTGATATATAGACTAAGAACTAAAAGCCATAGGAAATATGGCATGAAATCAATAGCACATTACACTGTGCGGTGGACAATTATGTCTTTGGGCAGATGAGCATGAATTCCTCCCTTCTTTTAATAATAGCACTGTGGTGTCCTTTTAAGGAATTACCTCTCCTCCAGCGGGCTCAGTGGGATAAGATCATTCAGTAAGGAACGTAGCTGGCACTAACCATACGGGAAAAGGGGTAGATGGTTATGACCATGGTGATGCAATCAGATGCCCCTCCCAAGAATTTGATCCCTGAGCCCCCATTAATTCTAGCAGCAGCACCCTGGTGAGTCCATGGACTCCTGGAGCCCCCCTCAGTCCTTTTCCTTCTCTGAACCTAATTTTCCAGTCCTGCTTATCCTGCATATCCTTCCAATAAACTCTCTTTTTACTCAGAGTCAGTTTCTGTTGCTTTCATCCAAATAACCTTGACAGGTACACATCTCTATAGTGCCACATCTTATGGACACTGCCTGTGTCTTAAATAGCATCATGCATACTAGATCATGTCTTCATCTGGGGAAAGTGAAAAGTAAACTGAATATTTCCATCAGTTTTAGCATTTTGCCCAAATGAAGCTAATTGTCATGTGAAATTTACTAACAGCTCTCACAGGACTTTTCTTACGTATCGCACTATTTTCTGTCTCGTGTCAATTTATGCAGTCTGCCCACCACTTAGTGGTCCTCTTGGGAAGGGACACCTCCTTTTTTTGTTTTACATTCTTATGAGAACCACTTATATTTGAATTCTGAGCTTGTTGTTTATTTGTCCTTCATTCTAGAGAGGAAAGGGGTGGCATGAGGAAAAGAAAAACCAGCTTATGGCATATCCCACTGTAAGTAACAGCAGAGGTTAAAAAATTCTTAGTCAAACACCAAGAGATGAGCAGTGGAAGGTAAGAAGACCTTATTACCTCTTGTTGGTTCAATTCACTTCAAACAGCCTAAAGCTATTATGTCTCTCCAGGCAGGCTGAATTTTTTTCTATCTGGATAACCAGCGCTTAGTTATGAAATCCAAACAAACCTTTAAAAACAGCCTTCTAGTGGTCTTCCTCCTGCCATCTACCTCTGAGTCTGAACACTTCACCCCAAGTTCACCCGAAGTGAAACAAGAATTTGTGCTAGATGTCACAGCCAGAGGCCAGGAAGTCCCTGAGATTGGTGGAAGTGAGAATCTAGCGGGCACAGTACACCTTATTTTGTGTGTGTCAGAATGTTTATATTCATTCAGTACTGTTTCCTTCCTGTCGGGGAAGTGTCAAAGCCAAGAATTCGGTGTACTAATTCAGTGTGATCTGTTTTTCATCTTTCTCCTCACACCTGAAACATCTCCTGTCAGTTTATATCTCTACTGCCACATATGGGAAACTCTTGCTATTTACAGAATGCAAAAAAGCCATATCCATGGTCTTATAAAATAAGCCTCATTTTTACCCACTTGAAAATTTTTCAGCCTCACTCATGTAACTTTGGCAGAAATATAGCATAAGAATATTGCGATATAATAAGTCAGTTAACACTACTTGGGGCCAACAAAAGATGTAATGTAATGTTACGCTTCTTTCACCTCTAACACATTAGGTGTGAGCTCTAGAATATGAACTATGGTTGCCTTTATCTTTATACTACCAAAGAAACCCACAAAGAATGACAGCATCTGAAAAAGAGTTAGCGTTTCTAAACCTACCTGTCGTTCCAAATGGCAGTTGAAACAGAGAAGCAGACTAGAATGGAAGCCAGCAGACAGAAGAAAGGAATTGGGAGGAAAATCTGATGTCCCTCATTTCTTAAAAAGAATGGTTTTAATATCGTATGGTCTCATGTTCACTGCAAAGGAAATTAGAACAATATGCCTTCACACACCAAAAGGGAAGAAGAAGGGAAAGGGGGAAAGCAGGGGTGGGAGTGACTGGAAAGGAAATCTGGAAAGATATATCACAGACATTCCCTGAAACAAAGGATAAAAACACAGGCTTCTGAGCCACGATGATTTCTCAGCAGCCTGTGCTCTTTTGCCACATGAACTGCTGTGATTTGTGTGGGTATTTATTTAGGTCTTATTTTTGAGCTGTCTTGGCCCATGATATTTTCCATTTTGAAGAACTGGAATAAAGTCTGAGTTTGGAACCCATCAAGAGACACAGCACATTGTGTAGCCTTTCCCATGATATCATCAAAAATTATAGAGACCAGCAGCTGCTCATTCTTTTCTCCAAGACAGCAAGTATTACAGCTAAAATCTGCAAATGAAAAAATATATATATATGTATATATATGTGTGTGTGTGTGTGTGTGTGTGTGTGTGTGTGTGTGTATATATATATATACACACACATCAGATTCTTATGGCAAAAGGGACAATATTTAGTGGGAATTTGAGCTCTGTGGATCAAAATCCCTCTCCTTCTGGTTTTTTTAAAGAAAACAAAAAATGTTACCTATGGAATAGCTGGATACATTTTTGTGAACATATGGTGGTTCTTGGAAAAATAAGCATCTTTCATCTCTGCTCATTCCTTTCTAATGAGATCCTCCCCATCTATATTCATACTATGGTCATCTAATATCTTCTTTTCGTTCTCCTTCCCAGTGTGCACAACGTTTATTTTAGAAGCTACAGTTTAACTATTGTGGCAAGACTAATTCAATATTCTGTACCAAAATGTGTACTCTACTAAACAGAATCGATATGTTCATATTTTACAGCCTGGCTTCTTCTAACCCTTTAGTAGCTAAATGCATTATAAAGAGGCAATTTTAATAATTCTTTGCATTTTACACCCTCTTCTTTTATTGGTTGCCACTTTATTCAACACTCTAATTACTCCATAAAATTGAAGTTATTTCTAGATGTATTTTTTTCACCTAATAAAATATAAAATGTGTAATCCAAAATCTTAAGCTTAGAGATATGTAAAAACACATTAGCAAGACCATGTAGCCCAGTAGGAAAAGGTGCAGACTTTGGAGTTGAACAGAATGGGCATCACAAGCTCTACTAAAACTATATGACATTACTAAACTTCTCTAAGCCTTTGCTTGCTAATAATTAAACTAGGCAGGATAATGTTTATATTTTAAGGTATTGTAGAGTACAACTAAGTGGGATACATGCTTCGTACAGTGCCTAGCAGAGTAGTTGTTTAATAAATATTTATTGAATGAGCAAATGTCACACCCAGTTATAAACCCAAGAGAAAGAGTGCACATTTCCACAAAATATTTCCACAAGAATGTACTTAGTACCTTTATTCAGAATAGCCAAAAACTGGAATCAACCTAAATGTCCATCCACAGGAGAATATATAAACTATCTGGATTTTGAAGCATTAGAGTAGTATTCTGTGTATAAGCAGGCAGTGAACTGAACATTTAAATTGATGTACATCACACACAGTGCCGAACTCCTTCACTTTAGGCTGCATGCTTCCCATGTATGAATGTCCAGTTAGACTGAAACGGAGCAGGACTCTATAGTCCTTCCCCACCCATGTCCTCTGCCTGCTTTTGTCTGTAGAAAAACTTTAGTCAAAGAATAAATTTAATCAGAGAAGTGAGAAAATGCAGAAGCAAAGGAAAAGAGTCAAACAGGACAAAATAATAATAATTTAGTCATTAAGCGAAGGTTCCTTGAGGAAGAACCTTTAGTTCCTCCTCAAGGGCTAAGGATGATATTCTGAGCCATATCCTTTGAGCTGTCTTATAGATACTGAAATCCTCACCAGGTGGAAGAAGTTAACTACATGATGACCAGACTGTAGCCATGACATAAGCTGCCATACTTCTGAGAACTGGCCTCAAAGAAATGGGAACAAATTGACCCTGGAACTAAAGACTAACTGTACTCAACACAATCAAGACGATGCTGATCAGACCACTGCACGACCAATTTCAAGATGACTGTCAGAGCGGACTGTGCTGTTTCTGCACATAGCCCCCTCCTGCCTATAGCCTACACACCCTTGCAACTCCCCTTTAAAAGCTCTTGCCCACTGATTGTCAGCGGGGAGTCGGCCTTTGGACACGAGTCCACCCTCTCCCCCTGGTTGCCAGCCTCAGAAATAAAGCAAATTTCCTTGCCTCTCAAGTACTGGCTTTCAAGTGGTGAGCAGCTGGACCCCACTTTCAGTAACAAGATCCCAGAATTATGGGCTTCATGAAGCCTCAGCAGCATTTGCTCCAAATCCCTCATCAACATGAAGCAACACGCCCCGAGTTACACAGGTATCAGCAGAATCAAGGCAAGTACCCAGGCTTCCTGACTCCTAATTCAGTGCTCTTTCTACTGCATTTGTCTCTCTACTGCTCCATGAGGCAATACAACACATTGTAAAGAGCTCTGGAACCACCCATGGTTCCACCACTGAACAGCTGTGTGATCTGTGCGGCCTCAATCTCTCTTAGCCTGTGTACCTCCCTCTGTGTTGTAGAGGTGTAACCGAACCCTGTCAGAGATTTGCTGTAAGGGTAAATAAAGTAATGCAAGAGTCAGTGGCACAGTAATCAATCAATGAAAATCAACTGTGCTTTATCCTTTAAAATAATATTCCACCTGCTATAAAGTAAGATGGGAGCTGAGTCACAGCCAATTCATGAAAGCCTGTCGTTATATCTCCAGACCAGAAAATTCCATAACGTTCTACTTGAAAGTTGAATGTACTGATGTTTAAATATCAGTTATCATTGGCCCTTTCCAAGAAAATATTACAGCTTCTTTGAAAAGCACATGTCTTTGAATAAGTTTATAAACATTATATTTTATATTCTGACTGAAGGAGTTGATTTATTTCTTTTACAAAGGAATATATTTGCATCTTAAAAGGCATACTAGATTACCTAGAGATATGTGAAATTTATATTTTTATCAAGTTATTGAGCTTAAATGTTTTGAAAACTGAAGGCTGTTTGGTTGAGAGAGATATGTGAAAGTAGTAGGGGACTTTAGTAGGGGACGGGAAAACACTTTGAAAAAGCCACCCAAATAAAAAGTATATGTATATAATTGTCATCTAAAACCACAAATGGAAGGTGGCAGCAATGCCTCCCCCCGCAAAATGCAAACCGTTTTTCATAAAATCAGACTCTACAGATGGTCCCATTTCTTTACAAACTCTGGAGTTTTCTTTTGTTTTTTAACTAAACAAAACCTAAAGCCGATTGGTACACAGGCCATTCTCTGATGTTGAAACATCAGAAATGGCATTGCTTTATTGTATGACCCTTTTGGAGCCTATAACGGGAGGTGGAAGGCAGTGGTCAAAATCCCTGCACGTCTAAAGGGCATCACCAGACATGTGTGGTCCTATGAATGGACCACGTCAGTCCATTAAAAACCAAGTGCTTTTCCTTGTCAGAGTATAATTTGATGGTGGTGAAGGCTTTATACGTCTGCTATTGTTTCTGAAAAGAAATAGGAAATATACTATTTAGATTCTAAGGCAACTAAAATAGAGGCATTTTGTGGCAGATGGGATTTTTATGAGCTGTTTGTCACCATATACCAGTCTTGTTAAGAAGCAATCGTTTTCTGCTTCATTACACTAAGATAGCTCTGTTTAGGTTTCCACTCAGCTGTGAAATGATTTTAAAACTTCTGTGAGGAGTAGAGATGGGTTTTTTATATAATAAAAGATTGTTGACAAAAATGTACTAAAGCACAAAAAAGTGGTCAAACGCACTGTTTTTTGTGTCAGGGAAATAGAGATATGCTGAATCTCCTACTTACGCTTAATCTGCTCATTTATGCCAACACAGAAAACCACGTAATACTTTTATTTTCTTCGCCTAAGAAAGGTAAGAGTTCCTTTTATGTTTTTACATAGTCTTCATGGTATATATCATATAAATAGAAAGGGAAGAGTATTTGAGTGAGGAGTTGTTTCAGATTAAAATATGCAAAAATTAAAAAAAATTAGTAAATACAAGAAATCCATTTTTAATGGCTTTACTTTCCTTAAAACTAATCTACTTTTAGATTTCTTTTCATATTTGGCCATGTTTTTAAAGGATCAGCATTGGGACCAGGAAATAATTAAGCTTGTTATTTCAAAGATTATAAATGTATCCCGTCACCTTTCCTGGCTCTAATCCCCATTCAGTGTAATTCAGGGGAATCAGGAGGGCTTAGTTCAAACTCTGGCCCAGCCACTTATTTAGACCTTAGGTACATTACTTAACCTTTCTGAGTCTCATTTGTCTTATCAGTAAAAAGATGACTGGCAACGCAAAGCTTGCAGTATTGGTTATTTTTATTGCCCCAATAATGCTGCATAAGAAATAACCATAAAACCTCAGTGGCAGACAATGGTAAACATTTATTCAGCTCCTAAGTCTGTGGGGTTCAGCTGATTTAGGCTGAGCTCAATCAGGCTTAGCTGTGCACACTTGTGTGTCTGCAGTGTGGCTGGCCTGCTCTTGTCTGTGGGTTGGCTCTGCTAGGGCTTGGCTTGTTGTTGGCTGATCTAGAATGGCCTCAGCTTATACAGTTAGGGCAACCTTGCCCTGCTTCATGGTCTTCCATCCTCCAGCCAGCTAACTTGGCTGAATGTGCTGAGAGAGAACAGACACAGTCACACAAGACTTTTTTAGTCCTTGCTTGCATCACATTTGCTGACCTCAAATGGCCAAAGCAAGTCACACAGCACAGTAAAGAATCAGGTGGGAGGGTTTTCCACAGTGGCATGGCAAAAAGTGAAGAACTGGGCCATTGACACCAATCTGCACACTTGCTGATGTCTGTAAAGACTGAGGCATCTTATGAATGTTTATGAAGCCACAAGCATAGCACTTGATACCCGGCAGGCACTCAGTAAATGTTAGTTTCCTTCCTGCCTAAATGTTCCCAGTGTCTTTAAGCCTCATCTCAATTAATCTCCTAAGATTTTTGTCTGTTCAAAAGACCAAATGAAAATGTAAAAGTTACTATATAAAGGACTTGCAGTTTTCTCTCCTTCTCAAACCAGGGTACTCAGGCTCAGGAAGACAAGAGACCATGTGACACAGCTTTATTAAATATTTTAGGCAAAGATTGGGGAAACAAAATATGATTTTTATGCTGAAATACATACAGATATTGTATTGACTGCTTTGGGCTCTGCTGGAAGCAGGTCTCTCTGCTCTGCTCTTTGGAGTGGGGGTATTTTGGAGGAAAAGTTTGACAATCCAGAAAGATGAACCTCTAAGTTTTAAGCCCATTCTGCGGGGCCAATGTTCCTTGTAAACCCGCTGCTTCTGAAATTTTTCCCTAAAATCCAAGGCTTAACCCAGTGAAAGGGGCTCTGAAACAAAGTCAAATAGTAAGAGAGGAAAAGCACACCATATTTATCTTGCAAGCAAATAGTTTGGCTGAGCCAGGGGTAGGATTCTGGGGAGAGCCTATTGAGAGGAAAGCGGGAATGCTGTTTTTTTTTTCCAGAAAGGAGCAAGCTCACCAAAGGAGAGACGATGGATTCTCTAGTCCTGGGCGCTGCTGTGGGAGCTTCCACAGTCCCCAAGAAGCTGCAGAAAACATTCCCTACCGATCCCATCTCACACACACCACTCAGGCTAGTCCTTGGCAGGACCAGACCCTTCTACTCTGGGACTGAAATGCTATGGCTTCAAATGCTTTGATGTATGGACCACAGAGGCAGAGGGGAGGGATGACCAAGAATTTTGGAGATGGGATACAGCCCAAAGCAGCCCCTCCCCATTCACCAACCTCCCAATCCCCTTTAAGGCCCTCTCCTATCATCAACATAATTGTAAATTCTGAATTTTACTTCATAATATCCCCTGCGAGTTTCAATGAAGTAAGTATTTTTTCTTTACAGTCTTCGATGCACTGTGGAAAAGCACCAAATAACTTTGCCTATGCTTTGCCTGGAGGCCAGAAGAAGCAGTCAACTCTAAAGTAAGACTAAAAGAACAAACTAGACCTGGGGAAAGCATGAAGAAGGGGTTAAGGGGTAAAAGTATAAACTGACTAATTAGAAAACTGGAAAACAACAAAATTTATAGCATTTACATCGAAAAGCTACTCATTGAAAAGACAAGTAAAACAGAAAACTCTACACAACCAAGAAGGAAATCCAGCTTGCTACCTATACTAATGAATCCAGTTCATCAAAGCTCAATAGACATTTGAGGAAGACTGGGAGCACAGAAGAGAAACGACTACTACCTATTTATTAGTAGTAGGAGTATAATCAGTATCCTCAGAGATATTAGTATTCTCAACAGATTATGAAGAAAAATGAACAATCAGGAACAAGAAAGGGTTCTTGCAGATGAAAAACCTGATTGCCAAAATTTAAAAATTCAACATATATGGCATATATATTGACTTTGTTAGTAGGATGTATGTTTGCATACAGGGAAGTCTGAAGCTTAAAACCCATACTGTTGACAGAAATGTGCCTCTGAGAACTGGAACAGGATTTGTGGCCTGAGCAGGGAGTAAACTTTCACTACTTAATGCAGTGCTTAAGAACACACTCTACAGCAAACTGTCATGGTCCGCACCCAAAACCCCCACTTAACTAGCTGTGTAACTCTGAGCAAGCTACTTAATATACACATACACACACACACACACACACACACAATGGAGTATTCTTCAGCCATAAGAAAGAAGGAGACGCTGCCATCTGCAACAACCTGGATGGAACTTGAGGGCAATATGCTGTGGAATAAGTCATACAGAGAAAGACAAATACCTATTACCTCACTTATATACGGAATCTTAAAAAAATCCAAATTCATAGAAACAGAGACCAGAAGTTGGAGGTTGGGGGGAAATGGGGAGATGTTTGTCAGAAGATACAAACTTCCAGTTGTGAGATGAATAAGTTCAGGGGATCTAATATACAGCATGGTGATTACAGTTAATAATACTGTATTATATACTTGAAGGCTGCTAAGAGAATAGACCTTAAATGTTCTCACCACACACACACACACATACACACACACACAAACACACAATGGTAATCATGTGGCTTGATAGAGGTGTTAGCTAATACTATGGTGATAATCATTTTGCCATATATAAGTGTATCAAATCAACACATTGTACACCTTAAACTTATGCAACATTGTATGTCAATTATATCTCAGTAAACCTGGGGGAAATAAGCTCTCAACACATTAATTTATACAGTCCCATTATACATCCCTAATTTTTAAAAAATTTTCTTCCACTCTAACTCCTATTAGCACATCTTTACCAGAGAGTGGACAAAGGAAAAAGATCATCTGTCTTTACCCCTTTTTAGGAGTAAATATTTCCTTCTTGTGTGTCATAAAGAAAGAGAGAAATCTAGCTGACAAGATCCTAACTCCCAGCTTTTGACTGTCATAACCACAAAAATCATGCCTCTAAGAAACTGAATATTTCTGAAACTTGGCTTCAACTGATGGCCAAATGGGACAGAAAGAGCATCTGTAGATGCTCTTCATTCAGGTCATTATTACACAGAAGCAAGTTCGTACCAAGTTCATATGTGCTACTAGAGAGATTCTCCTCACTCTATGCAAAATTCTGATGGTTCTGGGTAGTTGCAATTATGTAAATCTAGCACATTTGAAATACACTAGGGGAGTTTGAATTTTAAATAATCTTATGGTGAATCTTTTTGTAAAGCAAATTTTTAACTCTTAATTTTCTCGTTTTGTAAAACCAGACTTTGATATGCGACATGTTTAAAGTGGGGTAAATCTATAATTCTGCTCCGTAAGTGTGTGATCTTCTGAGACTGCAAGCATCAACATTCATGATTCCATGAGATATGCATCCTCATGCCCTGGATTAAGCAAATGCTGTTTTACATGCCTAATTAAGGGCAGAGATGGTAGCCTGCTGTTTCCCTTCTTCAATCCCACTCCACCTGGGGACTCTCTAATGCTTGAGGAAATTATATAAACATTCCTGTTTTTGTGCCTCACATACCCCAAACCAAATCCCAAAACGGAATTAGCCTCACTCTGCTCAGAACCCTGTGTCTTCTTGCTTCTTTTAAACTGGTTCCCTTATTACTCTTAGGTTTGTATTTTTGATTATTAAAGAAAAACAAGCCCCTTATCAAAACCAAAACTCCTCTCATTAAAAAAAAAAAAAAGCTATGTCTCTCTCTGTTAGGCACAAAGCAAACACTTTTAGATGCCTGTCAGGTTGAGGATTAGGTGCCAGGCTGAGTTGCTGAAACATATTGTGTATATGTGCACCATATCCTTAAAATAAAAACACAATAACATTCACTTAACTCAAAAGCCCTGTCAATGCAACTCAATATGTTAATTCACTGAAACGAGCATGTTTTGAGAGCTAATTTGAGCTAGAAAGCCCAATAAAGAAGGAAATGTCAGTAAAGCAAAGGGGACCAAGGTGGCAATGGACAAAAGAAGAAAAAGCATCACATGTTATAAAGGTACAAGATGGCACTTTGATGGTCTAGAAATCTCTTTCTATTGTGCCAGGTGCCTTACAACCACCGTTTCAGACATCTATGGGTACTGTTATAGGAAAAATAAATGTCATTAGGCCACTCTGTATTATATGTCTTGTGATTTTTTAATTAAATCAACTAGCTTTTAGTTTTTACATGAAAAAAATTTTTAAACCTAGAATCAGACTGCCTTAAATCCTCTATCTGGTGTATGACAAATGATGCCTTTGTGAGCTGACCTTGATTTTGAGAGTTGCCCTTAAAGAATCATTAAGGGAGGGAGAGGACCTGAAGGAATTCCTTCCAACATATTAATAGCTCTCACCAAGACAATTAGGTCATGGCTGAATCAAGTCAGAAGCACTTTCATCTCTAGAATATATTGAATTAAAAAAATTTTTTTCAGTCATGCATTTTGTAGAACACCGTCAAATGCAAAGCATGACTGCCTCCTTAGGGCCTGGGATCTTTTGGACCTTTCAGAGTCAGGGGGCCAGAGACAAGTTCTATCCTACTGAATCTCTGCTAAGCACTTCAGGTGGGAAATGACATGGCCATGGGTGTTTTAGGAAATAATTCAAATGACAATGTAGAATTAATGAGGTTCTGAACTAGGGCAGTAGCCATGGGAATGGCAAAGAGGGAATGAGTCAAGAAATCTTGACGATGCAGAATGAATGTGGTTTCTTGACTAACTGGATGCAGGAAGTAAGGGGTATGACAAAATTTCTAGGTTGAGTGAATAAAGGAGAAGAAAGATCACACTTAAGCAAGGAAATGAATTTCATATGGACATGCTGAGTTTTAAAAACGTTTAGCACACACAACAAACAATTGGAAATTCAGATCTGAAGTTCGAGAGAGAGAAATAAGTCCTGAAGAATAAGATCTGGGGGGCATACCATAAAGTTCAGCCCAAGAAGGAATAGGAGATTCCTTGAGGAAAGAAGTGGGGAATAGAGCTTAGAATAGAAGTTTGGAAATAGCTAAACGCAATGAGCAGGCAGGAGAAGATAAGCCATTCATTCATTCATTCAATAAACAGTTTGAATGAAAAAACCTCTCCCTTTTACTTTGTGGAGAGAATTTGTTTGATGGGTAGGTGGGTTGGGAGGAGATGCTACAAAGTTCTCTGTCCTGCTGTAAGACTGCTGTAGGATGAAAAACAGCCAAAAGTGGATAACCTCAATGAATACAGCACGTGCTGTGGGGGTTATGTCAGAAGTCCCAGCACAGGGTTGAATGGAAACGTCAGTCACACGGCTGAAGGAAGGGGGTGAAGTGAGCACACTACCCCACCTCTCCACATTGCCCTGCTGTCACTAAATACCACCACTTCTCACCCTCTTCACATGCCCCAGGGTCTTCTTCCAAAGGTCAACGAAGCTTAGATGAAAACATCAAGCATATTTCAGGTAAAGGGGAGTATCTACCTATTTAGGACAGTAAAATCACTCAAAGTAAAGGACCAAGGCTTCCTGCAGTAAATGTACACACAAAACACACATAAACACACACCTCTGCAAGTTATGTTCATGGCTTCCTTCTTGGCCTCGTGGAAGTTTCCAGACTTTCTTTATACCACCATCTCCCCCTCACACTGCTCCATTCTCTTTCTCTTCCATCACTGTAGCTTAATTCTGATGCATCCCATGCCCTTTGTTTCTTCATGTATCCGTACTACCATCTCCAGATAAGCTGCCTCTCTGTCCCTCTATCCATGCCTAGCTCCAGCTCTTGTTCCTTCTTCCACACCTATGTTGAACCTAAAAAGCACACAAGGTCTTGGTGTAGCATTAACACACTTAGAACCTACACAAATCAGCCAGCCAAGTCTGTCAGGAGAGGTGTTCCTCCTCTACCAGCTGCAGGGAGGGTATATAAAGTAGTTAATGTGGATATAAATTCTCGTATTAAAAATTCAGAGCACCATTGTGGTCAAAGACAAGGGAACTCCAAAAATACATCAGAAATAAGCAGCCTTCAGAGAGTCATGTTGCTGTGAAGATATACATAATTTCCTGAAGTAGAATCTCTCTTTTATGAGCTAAAACATAAATTCCCATTTTTGCCAACTGTTCAGAATTATCGAGTCAGAATAACTACTTTAAGTAAACATTCATGTTTTCATTATTTTATGTGTAAAGAGCTGTTCTGATTCAAATATATACCCTATAACTTTGCAAAGCATTGTTTTCACTACAAAAACTCATTGTTGCTGATCTATGGTATTTTTCTTCCCATCAGATTATTTGCTAAATCTATCTAATCCTTTTGCCCTCTGTATAATATTTCAATTTAGAAAGAAATATCAATATGTTGTCTCTCGTGCTGAGAATAATTTTACAGTAAAAAATCTAATGGCATACTCAATCACCCTATTATTGTTATCAGTATGTCTTGATCCAATGGTAAATGTCTGAGAAAGCTAAAGTCCTGAGGGAAAAAAAAATGAGGTCATCCACAGGGGATACATATATAGTGATTAATACTGGGTTCATGTTTTCAATTTAATTACTCCCTATGACCCATATGCCCTTAGGATATGACTTTTGAAACAAAATTATTTCACTTATATTCCTGTTAATGGGAACTGTAATTCTAGTCAGCAGTCCTTTGTGTTACAAAAGACTAAACCTCTTACTAATTATTCATGTGGTTTAGAAATGCATTATAATTCAAAGAAAATTTCTCTTGTAAGGTAATGGAGCATGTGACTCTTTTATGATAAACTATAATTTTGGGGTGCATAATACAATTGTTCCAACATTTGCTATTCTCAGAGGTAAAAAAAAAATAGAGTAATATTAAAATATCCCGCTCTATGTATTTCATACAATGCTACCTAATAACAAAACACATCCTTTTGTTTTCTCAACAGTGATTTAAAAGTGTTACAAACCTCTCCTACATCCAAGAAAGAACATTTTAATAATCTCCCTTAAATCTCTCCAGCATAATGTTCCTCAGAATTATTCTTTATCACAAGACAAACTAAATGGGTCCCCAAAAGAAGTCTAGGTAAACTTGTTTCTTTTATCCCTCTATTTACTTTGCTTCTACAAAGCAAACACTGTAGGATTAGAGCTGAGTAAAATAAGACATCTTTGAAGACTCTTTCCTGTTGTCCCAGCCCATCAGCCAGAACTAGGATACTTTTCTGTTAGTTGTGTGTCCAAAAGACAGGATTCTGAGTTCCTAAATCCAAGACCATCTGTCTATCATGATAGCCACACGGCAGCTACTTTCTCCGGCACCATGGCCAGTCCACCTTTGTATTTCTCTGGAGACACAGCAAGAAGACACTCCTGGAAAATGTGCACTGTGGCTGGACACCTGAACTTGCCTCCCTCCAGCCATGGTGAACTGGGCCAGGGCAGCTGTGGGCCTCAAACTCTCTCTTGCCTTTGGCACGAGTCTGGATGACAGCCAGCTTCCCCCACCCCCTTCCACCTGGGCCCCACTGTGGTCCTGCTTCTTCTCTAGGGTGACTCCAAGTTAGAGGCATTCCTAGCACCAGCTTCCCAAGACAAAAAACAAGCAGAAACAATCTATACTACAAAGCTACAGTAATCAAGACAGTATGGTACTGGCACAAAAACAGAAATATAGATCAATGGAACAGGATAGAAAGCCCAGAGAAACCCACACACATGTGGTCACCTTATCTTTGATAAAGGAGGCAAGAACATACAGTGGAGAAAAGACAGCCTCTTCGATAAGTGGTGCTGGGAAAACTGGACAGGTACATGTAAAAGAATGAAATTAGAACACTCCCTAACACCATACACAAAAATAACCTCAAAATGGATTAAAGACCTAAATGTAAGGCCAGATACTATCAAACTCTTAGAGGAAAACATAGGCAGAACACTCTGTGACGTAAATCACAGCAAAATCCTTTTTGACCCACCTCCTAGAGAAATGGAAATAAAAACAAAACTAAACAAATGGGACCTAATGAAACTTAAAAGCTTTTGCACAGGGCTTCCCTTGTGGCGCACTGGTTGAGAGTCCACCTGCCAATGCAGGGGACACGGGTTCGTGCCCTGGTCCGGGAAGATCCCACATGCCGTGGAGCGGCTAGGCCCGTGAGCCATGGCCGTTGAGCCTGCGCGTCCGGAGCCTGTGCTCCGCGAGGGAGAGGCCACAACAGTGAGAGGCCCACATACCACAAAAAAAAAAAAAAAAACGACAACCTTTTGCACAGCAAAGGAAACCATAAACAAGACGAAAAGACAACCCTCAGAATGGGAGAAAATATTTACAGATGAAGCAACGGACAAAGGATTAATCTCCAGAATATACAAGTAGCTCATGCAGCTCAATATTCAAAAAGCAAACAACCCAATCCAAAAATGGGCAGAAGACCTAAATAGACATTATCCAAAGAAGATATACAGATTGCCAACAAACACATGAAAGAATGCTCAACATCATTAATCATTAGAGAAATGCAAATCAAAACTACAATGAAGGGCTTCCCTGGTGGCGCAGTAGTTGAGAGTCTACCTGCCGATGCAGGGGACATGGGTTCGTGTCCCGGTCTGGGAAGATCCCACATGCCGCGGAGCGGCTGGGCCCGTGAGCCATGACCGCTGAGCCTGCGCATCCGGAGCCTGTACTCCGCAACGGGAGAGGCCACAGCAGTGAGAGGCCTGCATACCGCAAAAAAAAAAACTACAATGAGATATCATCTCACACCGGTCAGGATGGCCATCATCAAAAAATCTACAAACAATAAATGCTGGAGAGGGTGTGGAGAAAAGGGAACACTCTTGCACTGTTGGTGGGAATGTAAATTGATACAGCCACTATGAAGAACAGTATGGAGGTTCCTTAAAAAACTACAAATAGAACTACCATACGACCCAGCAATCCCACTACTGGGCATATACCCTGAGAAAACCATAATTCAAGAAGAGTCATGTACCAAAATGTTCATTGCAGCTCTATTTACAATAGCCAGGACATGGAAGCAACCTAAGTGTCCATCAACAGATGAATGGATAAAGAAGATGTGGCACATATATACAATGGAATATTACTCAGCCATAAAAACAAACGAACTTGAGTTATTTGTAGTGAGGTGGATGGACCTAGAGTCTGTCATACAGAGTGAAGTAAGTCAGAAAGAGAAAAACAGATACCATATGCTAACACATGTATATGGAATCTAAAAAACAAAAAAATAAATGGTCATAAATAAAAATAAAAAAAACAAGCAGAAATACAGATAAGTGAATGCCTTTAGCCCAGCCTCTGATCAAAGCAGGATCAAACGGTCCACTTCCTGCTTCCTTTCCTCACAAGTTGACCCCCAATCCCTACTCCAACCAGGCCGGGCTTGGCCTTCCAGGTCTCTGATAACCTGCCAATGAGAAGTATTCCTGACACATCTTATCACAATTTCCCCTCACCA
This sequence comes from Orcinus orca, assembly GCF_937001465.1. NCBI lineage: Eukaryota > Metazoa > Chordata > Mammalia > Artiodactyla > Delphinidae > Orcinus > Orcinus orca. Next base: position 46,161,797 of record NC_064569.1, on the reverse strand, counting down.
TAACTGCTTGTGGAAGGAAAGAGAAAAAGAGAGGTTGGGAAAAAATGAAAGGAGAGAAGAAAGCAAAGAAGGAAGAGAAGGAGAAGGAGGGGAGAAAGCAAAGGAGGGAGGGAAGGAAATGAGAGTGTATGATGAAAACCCCCTCAGCCCAGCAACCTTGGATAAAACCAGCCGTCATCCTCAAGCATCTTTCAGTAGCTGGAATGGAGCTCTTTGTAGCTGTTGGTAGCTCCAACAGAGCCATCTTTTCTGGGCTGCGCTTACGGTTAGTTTCTTTGCTCACTGAACATGTTCAAAACTTCTCAGCTATTTTTCTTTCATCAAAATAAAAAGGAAAACAAAAAATAATAAATAATAAAAGGGAAAACATTTGAAATAAAAAGGAAACACTGACCTCCCAAGGTACACTAGTTTGTCCAAAGCCTATATGTTTATTAAAATTATACTTCAAGTATAATTTAGAGTCCATTTTAGCCCTTGAGGATTCCAGGAGTCATTCAGCCAAGATTTATGAGAACTAAACTTAATGACTGTCATTGGGAATAAAAGAGGAGGAATCAGATACCCACTCAGTCAATCAGAGTTCAACAAGGGAAGCAAAACCAGCAAAAACTGTGTGTGTGTGTGTGTGTGTGTGTGTGTGTGTGTGCGCGCGCGCGCATTAACAAGGAACTGGTTTATGAGATCGTGAGGGCCAGTTAAATAAGTCCATAGGGCCGACACTCAAAAAGGGAAGAAATGAGAAAGCTGTTACCTATGGACACAGGCTGAAGGTCCTGTCCACAGACAATCGCAAAGCAAGATTACAAGCAGGATGAAACCCCACAGGCACAAGCTGAAGTTTGCTGTCCCCAGGCCAGTAAAAGAAGGGGAAATTATAAGCAGGATGAAACCCCAACATTCAGCGAACGAGAGCCAATACAGACCCAGCAGCTGTTGGAGTCTTGGGCCCAAAGAAGACCTCTTTGAAAGAGCTCACCTGATTAGGCCAGACCCAGGATAAGCTTCCTTTTGTTAAAGTCATCTGATTAGGGACTTTAAACTTCAAATCCCTTCATTGTAGCCCCTAAATGCGTGTTTGACTGAATACCTAAGGACTATTGTTCAGTCCAGCCAAGCTGACACATCAAGGAGCCATCATACTCTCTGTCCTCTAAAACTAACTGGAGAATGCTGTTAGTCTACATTTATTCAATACGTGAGTATTTACTTTATGCAAAGCCTTGTGCTGTGCACTAAAGGAAAGTTACTTTACTGCGCCGAAACCTACAAAAAGGTTGCTGGTGAGACACCAGCAAGAGCAAAAATATCTAATGAATAAAACGGAATTAATGATGAGAGAAAGATTTTAAAATAAGATAAATACAGATTTTTAAAATTATATTGGGAACCAGTGCCAACAAAACCCTGGTTTCTGTTAAAATAAAAAGATAGAGGGCTTCCCTGGTGGCGCAGTGGTTGAGAGTCCACCTGCCGATGCAGGGGACACGGGTTCGTGCCCCGGTCCGGGAAGATCCCACATGCCGTGGAGCAGCTGGGCCCGTGAGCCATGGCCGCTGAGCCTGCGCGCCCGGAGCCTGTGCTCCACAACAGGAGAGGCCACAACAGTGAGAGGCCCACGTACCGCAAAAAAAAAAATAGAAAAAGACATTCACATTTGTATGGTATCAAAGTCATGTTAATATTGATGTGCAATAACATTCTAAGAGTACAGACTACGACTTAGTTGATTTTCCAAATGAAGCTTTCTCAACTTATAAAAATTTATAAATACATAAAATACGTTAAAGATAAAAGCATACTTAAGAGTTCCTGAGAGGAACCACTGCAATTCCAGACTATAAAAATTAAATTTAACCCTCAACAGAACTGTATGTTATAAAAACAACATGTCTATCATTATTATTCTGGTTGTGCTCAAGAGAATAAAAGATAACGCAAAAATACACCACAGAAAAGACGCGAGGCGAAAACAAAGTCATGAAGATCTTGTATATAATTAACTGTGAGAACTGTCACACTTATGAATGCTGATCTCTCCGTGTTTAATAGTGTAACCTGCATAAAACTGGGCTCCCTGGAGTACAGCCTGAGCACGTGGCACATCCAAACTCTGTCTCTCACCTCCCAGCAGCTCATGATACTCCCAGATTTATTCACTCCTATTGTCTGTCTCTCTCTCCCTCCCTCCTCTCTCTTCTTCCCTCCATGCCTCTGCCCTTGAGTCTCCTTGTCCTCTCCTCTTCTTTCTAAAACAAAGGAACCTAAATTCTTCTTAACTTCTGCCTTTCTTCTCCCCACTCCCAACCCCACATCTCATTCAGCACAACAGAGGCCCTGTCTCAGGCCAAGAGAACAAAGGATCATTCCTCCATGGAACGTAAGAGGAGCGTACAATTGCAAATACCCATTACTTTATATAATTTTTTCCTGGAGCGGTAAATCTCCAATGCAGTTTTAAGTAATGAACCAGAACTAGTTCTTTCATTTCTCAGACACAGAAAAAAAAGCCAGAAAAAAAGATAAATATACTCATCCCAGGTGTCACACGGAAATCAAAGAATATGTTTTATTTGCTCACTTGCTGAACTGCTCTTAAGATTTTTATTTCTGTAGATGAAATGCCAGGTATTGGGGACCAAAAAAGACACAGGTTTATTCTTTATTGGATTATTTTTAAAGTAATAGAAAAGGAATCTTATGGCCTGGAATGGTTCTGAGATAGGAAAAAAAAATACAGAGTTGATGCCCAGCATTATTCGTGCCTGAGATGGAAACAAGATTTGTTACAGCTGACTCTCAATTATTCCAGGAGCTGACTGGGCAATTTGTGAATTAACCGGAATCTGTGCTTCTCTTTATGCCTCCCCCCTTCAGAGCTCTTGGCCACTGCACTGCAGGTCAGGACTTCTGTAGGAGGATGAACAGGGAGTAGAAAAGCCATCAGTCCATTCTGCTCGCCTGCTACTTGCTAAAAAGCTTAGTGAGATTGAAAAAAAGTATTAAAATTAGATGTGTAGATTTGGGGGGCATTTCAATCTGCTATTCTTGTCTCTCATTATTTTTTGTACTCAAGAGTAGGTTTCATATTCAAACATGCAATTTCATCATCCAAATTCGTTATCCAGGCTGAATTAAAGGAAAAAATTTATAGCAATAACACAAGTTAATATTTAGTGGAATAATTTCAACATTATAAGTCAATGGAATAAGGTTCAATAAAAATATTTAGTATTTTTATTTTCGAGAGAATCAAGATGACCCATTCTACTTATTCATTCAAGATTTTCTCTCAAGATGTTTGTTTCTTGAGGTGAGGTACAAAGCCTTCACTCTTCATTCAAAAAACTGTAGTTAAAAATTTTTAAATGCTTGTCAAAACCTTAAATGTCTGCCTCATTCAAGCATGAAACAATATACACATAGTAGTGAAATACAAGAAATGAAAAGTCCTGAGAACTCAATTTAGAATGTGAGATGGAAAACAGATTAAAAATGAAGACAGATGTTTGCATGCCAAAAATTGGTGTCAGAGCTACATAATGCTGGGCACTTCCCTGTTGACCCTATCAATATGTGATCAAGTCCTATGTCTCACTCATGCATCCATTTATTCATTTAGTAAGCATTCCTTGAGTGTCAACCCTATGCCAGGCACTGTGCTAGACACTGAGGATACAAATGAGATAAGTCACACACGGAGAGCGTGAAAGGCTACAAACAGGAAGAATGGTAGCCGTGAGGGTTTTGGACAGCGTGTGGATAGAGGCTGATTCAGGAAAATGCCCAAGGACCCCAGTAAACAGTGCCTTGTTGAGTTAGTTATGAAAAAAAGGGGACTCGTGTGCCTGCAGCGATACCCTGTGTGTGCGCAGACAGACTCTGGGCTTGTATGAGACCCCGAAACGTCCAGAAACAAGCTGACGGAAGACAGAAGAACAGCAGCAGCCAACCTGCCTCAGACCTCTGCTTCCAGCAACGGCAGACTAGAAAATGTGGGCCGATCCTCCTGACTTTGTCTTTGCTCCCTGTTGAATCTACTCAGTTGCTTCTCAGTTACTGAGCCAGACCTCAAAGGAAGCAGCAAGTCTATCTGTGGCCTCCGTGCCACCATCTGGTGGGGATTGTCATGGCTCTTGTGGCTCTTATCCAGCAAACCCAGCATCTGGTGTGTGAGGAATGGAGCCTGAACATCTGAGCGTCTCTGCTCTGACTTCCCACTCCACAGTCTGCCCCATACCCCTTACCAGCTATGTACCTCAGCTTCCCCATTTGTAAAATGGAAACAAAAATACAGGCATACCTGGGAGATATTGTGGGTTTGGTTCCAGACCACCACAAAAAAACGAATATTGCAATAAAGCAGTCACACGAATTTTTTGGCTTCTCAGCACATATAAAAGTTGTGCTTATAGTATACTGTAGTCTATTAAGTATGCAATAGCATTATGTCTAAAGATATATATACATACCGTAATTTAAAAATACTTTCTTGTTAAAAAATGCTAACGATCAGGGCTTCCCTGGTGGCGCAGTGGCTGAGAGTCCGCCTGCCGATTCAGGGGACACGGGTTCGTGCCCCGGTCCGGGAAGATCCCACATGCCGTGGAGCGGCTGGGCCTGTGAGCCGTGGCCGCTGAGGCTGCGCGTCTGGAGCCTGTGCTCCGCAACGGGAGAGGCCACAACAGTGAGAGGCCCGCGTACCGTAAAAACAAACAAACAAACAAACAAAAAAATGCTAACGATCATCTGAGCCTTCAGCAAGTCATTCTCTTTCTGCTGGTGGAAGATTTGAAATATTGCGAGAATTACCAAAATGTGACACAGAGACATGAAGGGAGCAAATGCTGTTGGAAAAATGGCACCAATAGACTTGCTTGATGCAAGGTTGCCACAAACCTTCAATTTGTTTTAAAAAAATGCAATATCTGCAAAGCGCAATAAAAGGAGGCCTGCCTGTAGTTCTCTCATGAGGCCATTGTAAGGATTCAGTGACTTAATGCATTTAAATTATGGTGCCTGACACACCATAAGCTCCTTAATAAATGTTAACATTTACTGTTCCTCTCCCTGGGGAGGTCAGAGAAACCACCAAAGAAGGTTTCTTTGAGCTCAGTTTCAAGGGACCTTTATCTCCTGCTCCACAGACTACATGCTGCATGTCATACTCATAAGAAAACAATTAAAGTGTAATAGCTTCCCTTGGTAGATAACGTGGCTGACAAGCAGACACAATCTTCCAGCAAAGCGACATGAAGCGTTCTTTGATAAACTGTAAAATATTAGGAATGTTCATGGAGGGTGGCATTGAAAAACAGGAAAGTAGGGAGAATGTGAAAGAGTGTAAGATGAGAAGGAAAACCCCTAATGGAGCAAGGCAGAGGGGCTGGTGATGGCAAACCCAGCCAGCAGCTCACCCAGACCCGGCTTTGGCCCTCCGGGAATGGAGTTGCTAATGGTTCCTCTTCCTAAAGAGAACCTTTCCTTTTTAGTTTCCTTTAAACCCCCTTTTAGAGGGATCAATCTGTTTTAAAAATTGAATAAGGCTAAGTTACACTTCGAACTTTTTACTTGGCCCAATCTTCTACACCTTGTTTCATTCAACTCCATAAAATGTTTTCCCTCCTTGAAGAATTTTCAGGCACTGCAGTTTGCCCTGTAAATCTCTGGCTTTTTGTCTGCTCCTCAGTCACCTGCTTTGTTATGGATCCAATTTTGTGGCTCACAAACAAAATCTCCTCAGAAATGACTTATGAAGCAGCCTCCACAGGGCTGCCTGGGACTTGACAGCTTCCATTTCCTCCCCCGTGGAGAGTGGCAATGACCCCAGCATGGAGACCAGAAATGAGGGGAGACGGGGAGGGGTGTGCATTTAGTGGTCAGAGCTTATACTTGCAGTTTGCCCTTGTAGTTACAGTGATTCCTTAGCTCTTTTCTGGGGTTCTGAAATAAATTTTGACCTCATATCTTAATTGGCATATCAACATAAATTTACTAGAAAATAAGGCATGTTCTAAGGAGTAGTCTGAATTTTTTTGCCTTATTCATGATACCTATTTATATTACTTAAGGTGATTCAGTTCAATTGTGTTTTTGCAAATAGATGGAATCATTTCTGGAAAAGTAATAATAACAAATCAATGTCTTACTTCAGAATTATAAAAGCATAAGCCTCTTTTTAAATAAGTACAGTTGCATGTCAAGAAATCTAAACAAATGTGTAGTTAAGAATGATTGTTATACCTTGGGGACTTCGTTTCTACAAGACAGATTAGCAACATTCGTACCTCGTTATGCATGGAAGTCATTTGTTTTTCCCTGAATCCAGCACAGCACAAGTTCTGGGATTGCAATTCATAAAGAGAACGAATGTGAAGACTGAGAGCTGTTATGACATTAATCTTCACGAATATGGAAAAGAGTGAATTATTATCTTTCTCTTTATGAGGTGAAGAGAACTGTCGCAAAAAATTTGAATCTTGGTGTATATTGGGAGAGCTGAAGGGCCTTAGAGAGTTAGTCTAACCCCTCTATTTGTAGGAGACTCACCCACCTTTACGTGGTGAGTTAATGGCAGAGGTGGTACAAACCCCTAAACTCCCCAAATCAGGGATCTTTTCACTGACCCAAAAGGGGCATATTTTCTCCTAATTCCAGTTTTTCTAAACAATCAAGAGGCCTCTTCAACACACTTAATATGGGATCTTAAACTATACATAAGTAGTCAATTTTTGACTGCTTCTCGTGAGCTAACGCATTTTTTGGTATTTGTCTACTTTTTGTCTGTATTTACGCTATACAAATTCCACTGTTGACAAGTTCTCAGCTCTGTTAATGTTGTCCAAAATTATGAATCTGAGCCTTTTTGTACAGATGATCAGCACCATGACTAGTAAGGAAAGCTTCCAGGCTGCTCAGCTTTGGCTGTGCCCTCACACATTTAACTCCTGTATTTAAAAATTCCTCTGAAAATCCACTGACATTCCATTAAGTGTAAAAAATTGCAATTTCTAGGGAGCTGTTAGGGTTCTTTTTGGAGAAGCAAGATTCCTTTAAAAAGAATGAAAAGATATTTTTAAAAAGTAAAGCAGGCAGTCAGATGCCTTAGAGTTCTTCAAAATGCCTTAGAGTCCTCTATCACTAGATCACTAATTATATACATGTATTCTATTATTTTATGTCAGCTATATTAACTTGTTAAAAGGATAACCTAGAAGAAGGGCATTTGGAAACTAGACTAGAAATCAGAAGACTTCAATTTTAAGCACATTTTTCCTTGCCAGAGAATACAGTTAAGGGAGAATGGTATAATGATGAGAAACCAGCCTGGCTCCCAAGTCTTACTTCACCACCTACCGCTTTTGTGAGCTTGAACATGTTTTAACCCCTGGGCCTCAGCTGCATCCTCATTAGTAAAAAATAAGTATAATCTCTACATAATCTACATCAAGGGTGGATGTAAGAAACTGGATGACATATATGAAGCACCCAGCAGAAAGCCAGACTCATAATGGGGGCTCAGTGAATGCTAGATTATTATCTCTTCACACATCCCTACCTTCACCCTCCCTAATCTCTCTGCCTCTGTTCCTAATCTGGATAACGTATATTACAAGAGAACTGTAAGGACTGATTTTAGGATGACACATAGAAAATGTATAGAGCAACTGACTGACTCATTGAAAAAATCCTTCCACAGATATAAGAATTGCTAAAAGAAAAATACAAAACAAAAAGATCTCCTTCCAAGACAAGACACAAGGAGGAGGCACAGATAATAGAATTAATTGGTGACTGCAAGATAAGAAGAACTAGTTGATGGGAGAGAGCCTTCTGGCTTCAGCAACTGAGTGAGCAAAGATGCCTTGAATGGAGGTGGGCAAGGACAAGTAGAGGCTATGAGGAAGGGTGACAATGGGTTTAACTTGGGATGGTCATGGATTGAGTTTTGGACATTGCTATAGTCTGAACGTTTGTGTGCCCCACCCCCAAATTCATATGTTCAAATCCCAGGTTTATGGCATTAGGAGATGGAGCCTTTGGGAGGTAATTAGGTCATGAGGGCAGAACCCTCCTGATTTACATTAGTGCTCTTATAAAAGACACCCCCACAGAGCTCCCTAGGCCCTTCTGCCATGTGAGGACACAGAGAAAAGAAACTGAAGAGGAACCAGGAAGTGGGTTCTCACCAGAACCCGACAATGCTGGCACCCTGATCTTGGACTTCCAGCCTCCAGACTGTGAGTAATAAATTGCTGCTGTTTATAAGCCACCCGGTCTACAGGATTTTGTTACAGCCGCCCAAACAGACTAAAACAGACAGGTTGGGTTTGGGCTTTATGATTCTCTAATCAGACCCCCAAATAGACAGTGGTCTCTAAACAAATGTTTCAAGTATGTGCATGTCCTTAAACTAATCTGCAATAAAACCCTTTTATAAAGCAAAGAATCATTTGATAAAGCAACTCCTTGACATATCTATTTTGTGAATTCCAACTACAGTATATCAGGTTTTCCAAGAAAAACACATCTGCACATAGGCTTATTATGGTCATTAAGAATAGATTTTCTAGTTCATTGCTCCACAAATGATGGCTGCCAATTCTGAAACTTGAGTTGTACATCACAACTTCTATTTAATCCTGTTTATCATTTCAAAATTAAGTTGTTGTCTTTGTTCAAAAGGAAACAATTTGGTATTTAAGAAGCACTTTTCAAGTCACGTATGAGTTTCTCAGAAATTATCATATTTAACACCATGGATTTTAACTTTGGCCATAGTTTTCAAGAAGTTTTCCCTCCATCCAAAACCTCATCCCCTCCCTTCACCCTATGCCACCCTCACTCTCACCCATCCTCCACCACCACCACCCCCCACGCAAACACATCGAATTTTAAGACTCTTGAAAGATTTAGGAGTTCTTACTTCAGAGGTACTACCACCATAATATATCAAACATATTAAAACAAGTCATGCAAATTACTTAAAACTCTACTGGTTGAGTTGTGGTAGACTACTTGATATAATGTTATGTTCTAAAGATAGTTAAATTAAGGAGTTAGTGTTTTTTGAGCACAAGCCACCCATTCTCCTTGCTTGGCCCTGCAATAAAACTTTCTCTGCTCCAAAAAAAAAAAGATATTGAAATTAAGTATTAATTAATTTCAATTTTGTAGAATTGGGGTTTTTTTAATTTTGGAGAAAAGAAATTTAAAATTTCAAATGTTGTAGGCCCTTGAAAAGCTTGTAGTCCATTAAGTACTTTTTCAATAGCCAATGAATAAAATAGTCCCAACAACAAATCCCCACTCGAAGAAAAAGATAAAACATTAGCACTTTCAGAATATTTTTGCTGATCTTTTCCCCTTCACACATAAAGCATTTGTATTATTTTAATTGTTTCTTATCTTGGGCTCTTTTGTCCTCATGCAATAGTTGGCATGGAACACCACAATGATTGAGAATTGATTACCTCAACTGTCCTGGAGATGAGGGTTCCACCTCTTCCTGCCATGAGATTCTCTAATGCACTCAGATGTGGTGTGAAGTGAGAGCACACCTGGCCGGCCTTGGGCACCTCCGTCCTGTTATAAGACCTCTCAGCAAACCCCTGCAGGGCCTTCTAAATGATCCAACTGAGCTCTAAGGTAGAGCTTGGTCTTCCATGGGATTTCACTCCAATTACTATGAATTTTGAAAAATATTCACAGGAAAGGTGCTACCAAAAGCAAAACGTGATTATTTAAAAGATTTATCTCTCCAAATTATCAAATATGCAAATATGCCATAAGTATTTGCCTTGGCAGAAATCAGTAGCAGAAACATGTTGAAAAATAAGTTTCTTTATGTTCGTAACTGATTTCAGAAGCTACTTTGTTAGATTCCTCCCAAAGCTAAAAAGCCAAGAATGAGAAGAACCATGAGTTGCTCCCTCTGTTTCTCTTTCCCTGCCAAGGGCAGTCACTCTGCTAACCCAGGTCACACTTTTGAAAAAAGAGAACAGGAGTGAAGCAGGGAAGAGGGATAAATGGAAGTGGCTGAAAGCTGTGCAAAGACTGCATTTCTCTCCTACACCCCAACACTCAAACCTACATTCTTCTCTGTGAAGACAATCTGAGTTAAAACAGAAGGAGACAATGGCCTATTTAGCCAATAATTTGACAATATTCTCTGGACACCCTTTTTCTGTAATTAGACAGCCACTTTCTTTTGACAACAAAAGAAAAGTAGTCCTTATAATATTAACTTCTCAAATAGCAAGGTTGTGTTGAATTTAATGTGCTCATTTAAACTGTGCATTTCACTCCACCAGAGACAGTGTTAGAGAATTGATTTAAAAAAAAAAAAAACTGCAGCACATGATAATTGCAATTTATTGATGGTATTAATGATTTCAGTTCCCGTTTTGTCATTTGGTATACAGTTTTAAAGGCTTGAGAACTTAAATGTAAAAGGGGGAAATTGATTTTAAAATAAAGCTAGTTATTTATTTTGACAAAAGATGAAATCAAAGGGGTTTTTTTCCTTATCTATGAATAGAAATTCTGTGTAATGTTATAGCTAATAGAGTATTGATTTTCCCCTTTTCCACTTTTTCAATGTGCTTTGGAGCTGCCTTTTATGGATTTTAAATATACAGGTTTTGCGTTACATTTGGGAAAACATGCATATACAGAAGATATATTTTCCCAAATGGATCTAGGTGTTTCAGTTGTCAGAAATCTACTTCACACTCATTAGTCTAGCATTGGACCAACTGTGACACCTATAAGAAAAATAAGTTGAAATCGGATCATTCAGCAATAACTGCTCAATGACAAAGATTGATTGCAAACCAGGAAAAATTTCAACCTGATTTTTAATTAAAGGCAAAAAAAAATGTGGATATGATCACAAATACTTATACTTCCTGTGATGGTTTTCCTTCTTCTCTCCACACTCCCCCTGCCACAGTCATATTATTTGCACACTGAAAAATAATTAGCTTTGGTAGCAGGGCTGGCAGGCCTGAAACTGGAATCTTCAGTCTTCTTACCAATTCCATCTCTGAGGACAAAAATGTGAGATGAAAAAAAAAAAAAAAAACCCAAATTGAAGAAAAGGAGAAACTGTTACATATTTGAATGAGATTTTGTAACATACAAAAGCCAGGTGTGGCAACAAAAAGAATAAAATACCTAGGAATAAACCTACCTAAGGAGGCAAAAGACCTGTACTCAGAAAATTATGAGATAGCGATGAAAGAAAGAAAAGATGACACAAACAGATGGAGAGATATACCATGTTCTTGGATTGGAAGAATCAATATTCTCAAAATGACTATACTACACAAAGCAATCTACAGATTCAATGCAATCTCTATCAAATTACCAATGGCATTTTCCACAGAATTAGAACAAAAATTTTTACAATTTGTATGGAAACACAAAAGACCCTGACTAGCCAAAGCAATCTTGAGAAAGAAAAACAGAGCTAGAGGAATCAGGCTCCCTGACTTAAGACTATACTACAAAGCTACAGTCATCAAAATGGTATGGTACTGGCATAAAAACAGAAATATGGATCAACGGAACAAAGATAAACACACACCTATGGTCACCTAATCTATGACAAAGGAGGCAAGAATATACAATGGAGAAAAGACAGTCTCTTCAATAAGTGGTGCTGGGAAAACTGGACAGCTACTTGTAAAAGAATGAAATTAGAACATCCCCTAACACCATACAAAAAATAAATTCAAAATGGATTAAAGACCTAAATGTAAGACCAGACACTATAAAACTCTTAGAGGAAAACATAGGCAGAACACTCTTTCACATAAATCACAGCAAGATCTTTTTCAATCCACCTCCTAGACTAATGAAAATAAAAACAAAAATAAACAAATGGGATCTAATTAAAAGTAAAAGCTTTTGCACAGCAAAGGAAACCATAAACAAAACAAAAAGACAACGCTCAGACTGGGAGAAAATATTTGCAAATGATGCAACCAACAAGGGTTTAATCTCCAAAATAAAAAAACAGTTCATGCAGCTCAATATCAAAAAACCAAACAACCCAATCAAAAAATGGCCAGAAGATCTAAATAGACATTTCTCCAAAGAAGACATACAGATGGCCAAGAAGCACATGAAAAGATGCTCAACATCACTAATAATTAGAGAAATGCAAATCAAAATTACAATGACATATCACCTCACACCGGTCAGAACGGCCATCATCAAAAAAAATCTACAAACAATAAACACTGGAGAGGGTATGGAGAAAAGGGAACGCTCCTACACTGTTGGTGGGAATATAAATTGGTACAGCCACTATGGAGAACAGTATGGAGTTTCCTTTAAAAGCTAAAAATAGAACTACCACATGACCCAGCAATCCCATTCTTAGGCATACACCTGGAGAAAACCATAATTCGAAAAGATACACGCACCCCAATATTCACTGCAGCACTATTTACAATAGCCAGGACATGGAAGCAACCTAAATGTCCATCAACAAAGGAGTGGATAAAGAAGATGTGGTACATATATAGAATGGAATATTAGCCATAAAAGAGAACAAAAGAATGCCATTTGCAGCAACATGGATGGACCTAGAGATTGTCATACTGAGTGAAGTAGGTCAGACAGAGAAAGACAAATACCATATGATATCGCTTATATGTGGAATCTAAAATATGACACAAATGAACTTATATACCAAACCGAAACAGACTCACAGACATAGAAAACAAACTTATGGTTACCAGGGGATGGTGGGGGGGGATAAATCGGAGACTGGAATTGACATACACACACTACTATACATAAAATAGATAACTAATAAGAACCTATTGTAAGGTATAGGGAACTCTACTCAATACTCTGTAATGATCTATATGGGAAAAGAATCTTAAAAAAAAAGAGTGGGTATCTATAAATGTATAACTGATTCACTTTGCTGTACACCTGAAACTAACACAACATTGTAAATCAACTATGCTCCATTAAAATTTTAAATTAAAAAAAAAGCCAGGTATGATCTCTTTGTGTTAGTTCAATCCGGAGCCCCCAACTTCTAACTTTATTTTGGGCATGGCAAAATCCTCAAGGGAATTTAGTGAGTTAAGTCTGGTTATGAATCTGGAGTATGAATTTGGATGCAGTGAAATCAGGAAATGCAGCTTCTTTAGAAGACAGAAGTGCCTCAGACTCGGAATCAGACATCTTTGGCTTGGCCTCTAATTAGCTGCGTTGCCTTGGGCACGTGGCTAAGCCTTTCTGAGTATTTTCCTCCCCAGTGATAGGGATGAACTGGACAGGATGATATCCACAATCTCTTCTAGTTAACTCTCAGCCAAAAAGCATTGATTGAGCAACTGCCTTGAGTCCAACTCAGTGCAGAATAAAGTAGAGGGCTGTGTAAATATGATATGCCTGTATGTGTCTGTGTGTGTGTGTGTGTATGTGTATGTGTGTGTGTGTGTGTCTACCTCCCTACCAGTCTTTAAATCATTTGTAGACAAATCTGTGCCCAGTTCTTCTTTCTCTGCCCTAGCACTTATCACAGTGCCTAGCAAAATAAAAGCACCCAACAACTTCTTTGGTGAATGAATGAATATGTGAAAACTTCCATAGGAGTTTTATAGTCTCCCTGGGAAAATATCATAAAAGCACTTTTTTTGGGGGGGTGGTAAGGATTATAACTAATATAACCAAGAAATATGATAAACAGAGGCCCTCAGGAATCTCGTTTATCCCACACAGAAACAACAAATTAAAATAGGATATTATAACATTCTCCCGAATTTTAGACCATGAGCCCAGTTCCTAATTGGGAGAAACCCAAAAGGAACAGGTTGTGTTGCTCATCTCTCCAGCTACACCTAAAATGACTGAAGGCTTGAAAGGAAATTTCTTGCTAATAATCATGAACTCAGTTGGTGCCTCAAAAGCTTTCCACCAAGACTGTTACCTTTGTTAATGAAGTTTCTTTACAAGATGAGAGATGTTAATCCCCAGCGAAGTAGTCACAGAATTGCAAACATCAGAATTCATTTCATGAGGCTTGAAAACCATTTTCTTCTAAAATAACAAGCCTAATTTTTAAGGAGAAAGGACATTTAAATAGAAGGAAGGCAATATTTTCCAAACACAATTTTTCAGTTTTCACAGTGAAATAACTGAAACTAAAGCTCCACTTGATTTAAAAGTAAGCAAGATTCTAAACCTAAGCCACAGCCACTGCAACACACCATCAGTTTATTCCCCTGAGAGCACTTTGGCGAGGAGATGGGGAGGTCTCTGATTTGTCAGCCAGGGTGAAACACAGAAAATTAAGGTGTCAGTTAAAGAAACAGACCCATGCTTCTCTAATGCCTTCTAAAAGTCCCCTGTCAGAAAAACTCCACACGTTGTAGCCTTGCTCATTTTATCTCCTTAGACATCACATATCAATCATCTCAGTCTGTTAAGACAAAGAGCTGGAAGACATTTATATTCCAAAATCTCTCAGACATCAAATAGGTCTCAAACGCAAAGTGCACTCTGGTTATCAATTATGATTGGATTCTCAAGGTGACAAGTTCCGTGCCAGGCTCTTAGCTTTCCCCTCTCACCATCAGGCTCAGAGAACTGCACGTGAGAAGCACAAAATATAACTACATTTAGGCAGATGATTAACTTCTCCCCAAGGAATGAACAGCCTCATTCCCATGACGTGGAAAGGCAAGCAGCACCCACTGTGACCATGACTTCCTCCCAGGGGGATTCCCAACATTCCCCTGAATGTACCACTGGCTCTAAAACAGTGTCCTGTGAGCGAAGGAAAAGCCCACATGCTTCCTCCCCACCAGCCAAAGCTGTCTCCTTCAGTGGCCTGCCACACAGGAGTCAATCTTTGAGTGATAACTTTGCCCATAACCAAACATCCAAGACACGGTACTGCTAATAAGGAGAGAGTTGGGTGAACGGGCCAGAGAGAGGGTTTGGACAGTTACCACAGAACAGTGGGTATCTGTGAGAAAGAGAGGAAAAAAGGAAGGCTCTGGAAAGAAAGGACATGGGGTTGACTCAAGATAAGCTTAACCTACTTTACAACTTTACCTGAACTTACAGCTCTGAGACCTGGAACAGGAGCCTTAGGGTGTTGAGAAAGTATCAGGAGTCTTGGGGCGTGCAGGAAGTAAGCACAGAACCCTCTGCTTTTCTGCGTCTACTTCAGGGCTCTTGTAACCACCGCCCCAGAGCACGGGTTTCGAGCTGTTTGACGCTACACATGTTTTAGCACTCAACTCACAAATTGAAACCTGTAATCTTCTTATTTTATGAAATTGCGGCTTTTTCATTTCTAAATACATTTTGTTCCAAATATTCAAGTGTTGATCTTACCTTTGTTGATTCTGTTCCCTCTGCAAGAAAAGCCCTCCCATTATAACAGCTTAGCTGAATGATACCATCATTCAAGACCCAACTCCTATCTCATCTCCTCTCTGAAGACCCTTATTAAAGGGTGACCTTTCCCCCTTCAAAACCTCCATAGTATGTTTATATAAATCACAGAGTGTGTGTGTGTGTGCGTGTGCGTGTGTGTGTGTGTGTGTTACAGCACATCAACAGTGCACAGAGCTCTTATGTTATCTAATTTCTGGATGCCCAGGTTGGCTGGACAGGCAGAGTATAGGGTACACCCATCCCAGTTCCAGGTATAACCCAAGATAGGGTACTCAGTGCATTTTAGTATATAGGTCTCTAGCTCTAACCAGTTCTGCCAAGCAATGGTTTTCCAGCATCCTTACACATTGTAGAGTTCTAAAGAGAATTTCTTTAACCTGGAACTAATGATAGCAAATAATTTTTGCCAACATTGAAATGAGGCTGCTTCCTCATCATTGGGAAATGAATCTTCTCACTGCTGCACTTCTCCCTGTTCTACTGTTTTCGCTTAGCTTTTATACCAGTTTTACTATTTCTCCTTCATTACTGCACTACCAAATCTTTCAAATGAAAGAGCTAAAGTAGATTGTTTTCTACATTTTTTCTTGATTCATTTCACACTTAGAAAATATATGTAGTTATCAAATGAAAGTAATTAATATCATTTCCGTATTACACTATTTTTGAACAGTAAGATCGCTATTTTTTTTAATGTTTCTGATTTAGTTTAGTTCTAGGAAATTAGATTTCTCTTATCTATAATCTATTATATGACTAATGTATGTAGTGTTCACCTTCAAAAGCACCCAGAATAAGGAATTAGCTCATTGTCTATATTCACATTAGCTGGCCATTTAAATTAGCTTTTTCCTTCTTTTTTTATAATTTTTTTCAAGTCTTTGATTACTACTGTTATGCTTCTTAATGGTTACAGATGTTGATTAACATCATTATTCTGAAAAAAGAGTAAAAAATGCTAAATCTTTACAAAATAAACATTCACAATTTTTAAAATGTAATCTATAATAAGAACAAGCAACTTATGATATTCAACACTTTCTGTAGGAAAGAAGAGCACATTCATGGGTTTATATGTACCCACAGAAAAGTTTATTAAAGGTTTAAATACTACCTTCATAAGGTAAACTCGGGTTTTAAAAATTTGTGTTATCCTCACATAAATCCTCCTCAGCATTATGATGGGCCATGTAAATGCTAGTACTTTAATGTAGCAGAGGAATTTCTGACATTTTAGATACTGAAAGATATTAGTTCTGTTAGGAGGAAGAGGATTTATATCAATTAAGCACTGACTTGAGTCTGTCAGTCACTTTTAACATATTGTCTCACTGTATAACCACATACAGTGAGTATTTTACTTTCCTTTTTTTTTTTTTTTTAACAGATTAAGAAACTGAGGCTCAGAGTGACATTCCTCAGTGGCGGAAGTGGAGTTCATAATTTGCCCGACTCTAAGGGCCATGCTCTTTTCGCTATACCATGTGGCCTCCCTAAATTAAGCCTCTCTTGTCAACAAGTCTGTGAGGGCAGAGACAATGTGACACTCAGGAGACAGCAAGAAGATAGGAGGAGACGATCGATGCCTTTTCCAACGCTTAGCCCACAAGATCCTAGGAGATTTCAACCTATTCATGAAGCCATAGATAAAAACTTACAAAATATCTAATTTAGCATAGAATTACAGAGTCACGAAGTGATTTATAGTACTTGTTCTTCTAAGTATATGATGAACTCTAGGGCATTTTCCAGAACAATTATCTACTGAAAACAACCAGCAAAAGCAATATAAAAAAAAATGGAATAAGATAAGTCTCTGCTGAGGGTGATATAGTGCCACCTCCTCTGTGAAGGTAAACCAGATACTAAAATTTAGAGACATAGTAGAGGCATCAGTTCTATATCTACATACGTGTTCTATACCTAAAACCAGCAGAAAGGGGAAATATAGAGAATGAAGGGCTGTGGTCCTAGAATAAAAGGCACAATCAGACACTTGTTACAATGTGGCTTTTCCTAATTCAATCCCTGTCTCCAATCCCTGGAGCGCTTGGCAAGTAGGAAACCCTGTACTATGCACTGGAGATTTGGAGTTGACTCAGAAATAGTCCTGGCCTTCCAAGAGCTCAAGGTCTAATTAGGGAGATAAGGTGGGAGATAAGGCAAATACACTAATCATTGTACCTGTAGGTAACATCATACATGTCATAAAGAAAGATTTAGAAGTGCTCCAAGGCAACAACAATGACCCTGTGGGTGTCATTTGGGATAGGCTGGTGGGTGGGATGTCAACAGGTGGAGGTGGGGCACCAGCAAAGGCATAACAGGGTGGATGTCTTCCAGAACAGGCACTTGGTTTCCTGGGCTGTTGATGGGTACCACACTGTGGAGGGCCTGGCACATCACAATGAGGATTCTGTGTCTAACAGTTGACCTTTGAAAGAGCTGTTTCCATTGAGTGAAAAGCTCTAAAATTAAACCACAAAGTGATTTGGCCTATCCTCCCACTCTTTCCTTTCCTCTTGACAGGCTGCTGCCAACATCTGAAACTTGGTTCAACACCTGACAAGTCATTTTCTCACTTCCTATCCTCCTTGGAATATTTAATTAGTGATACATTCAAAGTAAAATAAACAAAGGAAGGAAGAAAGAAATGGAAGTGGTGGCAGGCAGTGTTAGTAGCAGGAGATTGACCAGGGGAAGGGACCAATGGATCTTGAAAATGGGATGAAGTCTGCACACACAGCCATGGCCCTCCCCCACCACTCACACTCCCCTGCAGAAGGTGAAGGTCAACTGGTGAGGATAAAGGAGGCTCCAGGTTTCTCAGGGATTCAATAGATCCATAGGCAGTGAGGATGGTAAACACATAAATTTGGAATCAGACAGATGCCAGTGTGGGTAGACACTTACTGGCTGTGTGAACCTGAGCAAGTTTCAACCTCTCTGGCCCTCAGTTTTCTTGTCTGTAAAATGGAAATGCTAGTAGTATCTGCCTTACAGCGTTCTTGGAGAGAAGAAATGAGATGATGCAAGAAAAAGAACTTAGCCCAGTGAGCCCTGGAGAGGACTGCTATTATCACCTATAACTTTACAATAACGTGACATGGAAGTAGAGGTCAGCTACACTACTTTCTGCTGCATTCAGAGAATGGAAGACACAAACCCTCCCTACCCCAATGTGTGTGTGTGTGTGTGTGTGAGAGAGAGAGAGAGAGAGAGAGAGAGAGAGAGAGAGAGAGAGAAAGAGAATCCGAAAAATTGGGGTTTTTTAATAAGAAAGAACCCTCCCCAGAGCCCTATGATGAGTACCTTAATGCCATTCTGGGGAAGAGTTAGAAATCAAGCCCCACTTACGTGGGATGGGGAGAGTAGAAATATATAAGGATTGATTTTTGTGGAGATTTGGCATCCAGAGTGCAGGACTAGAAAAAGCCAAGTTAACTGAAGTGAGATTCCAAGGATGTGAAAAGCAGATGTATGTGTACCAGAAAAGATGGGCTTTGATCACAGACACACACACATTGATTAGAGCGGTATTGGGAAAGCACAACTCACACCTACCCTATCTTATTATTTGGAACATCTAAAAGACGTCACGGGTTTGAGACCTCCAGGACGCACAAAGGCTGGACAGCACTGGTGAGACAGAATGCGCCCCTCTCCCTGGGAAAGGTGGGGATGTCAGCAGTCACCGTGGTCGGGTTGGTTTCGGGCAGAAGCTGCCCAGGAGCATCAGGAATAGACAATTTACCTGGAGAAGTGGAGCAAAAACGCTGTTTAAAACAAACAAGGACTATGGGACTTGTGTCTGGCCCTGTGGGTGGGGCCACATTTAACCCATATGCTCCCTGACTCTTCTGACAGTGACTTGAATTCAATACCTAGTGTTAGAATCCCACTGTACCCTGGCTTTTCTGAAAGTACCCAGAGCTAAAGACTCTAGAAAATGAAAAGAATGACCACCTAGGAAAATTTTTTAATGCTGCTTCAGGCTACTCTACAGAAATGGTTGCACTGAGTCAAAGAACCAAAATGCAAATGGTCACTAACAAGTATGTCACCAGAGCATAGTGTCTGACTAAATGCCATCTTTTGCAAGATATGGGATCTGTGTACGAATAGAGTCTTAGTCTTGTTTACATGAAGCATCCAAACATTTTGACAAATGAACTGTCATCTGCCAAGCCAAAGTCCACGCACTTCCTCGGGGGAGAAGTCGAGTACAATTAGCAGTTTAACAAAACACAGCTGCAACACAGAAAGCCACCTTCCTTCTAATCCCCTTCACCTTCCATCAGAGGAGAACAGAATGCAGCTAAAAATGTCCCAAAGGCTCCTACTCCTGAGGTCACATTAACGGACAATACCAACAGGTCCTGAAAACACCCACAGTATCAGAGGAAGACCCTCAGCCCACACCCCCATTCGATACCCAGCACTTTGGTGCTCTGGAACCCCAGTCTGTGGCTGCAAACTTGGGATTTATTTAGTTAACATCCCTAACGTGCCCTTTCCTGGATGAGGTAAATATATCAGTGTAGTCCATCCATGGAAAAGAACTATTCATTTTTATTATGGAAAAGCAGACTGGGTGAACGGTACACTTGGATTTAATTACTTTTGTCAGCAGTCCAACGACTTCAAGGATAAACCTGGAGAAAGTACTTCCAGCAGATAAATGGAACATCTCCAACAGCTTCGGCCTTCTACAGTAGGCTATGACCTCAGTTCAGCTGGAGTCGGATCTTACCTTGGGTAGTGTTTTTATGAGTCTGTCTGAGGAATGAAGACTCAATTATTAAAACAAAAGAGCTTAAACTTAGAATGAAAACTCACAAGTTAACACAGTAATTTTGGCTTTTATACACTGTAGTCTGTTAGAGCTAGAAGAGTCCTTTGAAAAATCACCTCATCCTGTTCTTTCATTTCACAGATGAGGAAAATGGGATCCAAAGAGCATTGGTGACTTGCCCAAGCTCACCTCTCTCTTTAAAAATACTCTTTCCAGGGCTTCCCTGGTGGCGCAGTGGTTGGGAGTCTGCCTGCCGATGCCGGGGACGCGGGTTCGTGCCCCGGTCCGGGAAGATCCCACATGCCACAGAGCGGCTGGGCCCGTGAGCCATGGCCGCTGGGCCTGCGCGTCCGGAGCCTGTGCTCCGCGACGGGAGAGGCCGCGGCGGTGAGAGGCCCGAGTACCACAAAAAAAAAACAAAAAAAAAATACTCTTTCCACTAAACGACAGTGACTTCAGATTGAAATTTGCTAAATGAAATGCCATTCCCAGTGCAGCCTCTCACTATGGGTACTAAAGGACTCCAGGTTCTGGAAGATTGGCTTATCCTTTTTCTACTAAAAAGGATATTATGCTCAATACCCTGGTTTAACTGATAAGGACCTCTGCATTTATAACCAAGCTGTATTCAAAATCTTTGTAAATCAGTGGTTTAGAATTTGAACTCTACTTTTCCCATAGAAACAACATTAGAAACAGTGGGTTGGTGCCAAGACAGCTCACAGAAACATATTTAAATTAGGATAAGACTTCAATGCCATAAGTATTACAGAAGATATTATCAACAGCAAATACTTTTGCAATTCTTGCAATTAACCATTAAGAAAAAATATAAAAGCAATCCATTCCAAAGTAAATTATCAGTGCTTAGTTATGTTGAACGTTGATGCTTAAAGAAAAGCAGTTTTAATAAATATTCATTTAACAAGAATATTCTGGGTACCACCAGATTGAGTGCCTGCCTCTAAGAAGCTACAGAAGCCTGGAAGGGACAAGAAAACAAAGAAAATGAGAAGGTTAGAGACATGTCCTAAGGTGCAAAAGGAATACAACTGCCTGGGGAGACTAAGAGGGCCCTTGCAGAGGAGGCAACTTCTGATCCAGTCCTCAAAGGATGAGCAGGAGTTTGACAGGAAGATGAAGAAAGGAATGTCACTCCAGAAAGTAGACAGAAACGTGTTGAGGCTATTCTGATGAAAATTTGGGCACTCCTGGGGACTAATTATTTCTCATTTCACTTAAGAATGTGGAGATTCCCTTTTTGCTTAATACAGATATCTCACTAACACTGCTCATCGCTCCTGTCATAATAAAGATGGGATTTAGCTACAAATGAAAGGAAAAAGGAGCAAAAGAAGAAAAGGTTACTGAGCAAGAACTGAAAATGGGACAGGAAGACCCAGCTCAAATGCCCTGCGTTTGCCATCCCTAGAGGATGCAGGTTCTTGACTCATTTGCTTTCGAAATTTTTAGAGCACAGTGTGTGGCCTGTATTAGGTACTTAGCAAATGTTTATTTGATTTAAAAGTCACAAATTTCTACAATGAGATACCACTTTACAACCACAAGCATGGCTGTAACATAAAAGACAGGTAATAACAAGTATGGATGTAAGAGGATATGGAGAAATTGTAATACTTATACACTATTGGTGGGAATGTAAAATGGTTAAAGAACTTTAGAAAACAGTTTGGCAGTTCCTCAAAAAGTTAAGCATAGAGTTATCTATATGATCTTGCAATTCCACTTTGAAGTATATACCCAGGAAAAATGAAAACATACCCACACAAAAAGAAGTGTACATCAATGTTCATGGCAGCATTATTCATAATTGACAAAAAGTAGAAACAACCCAAATGTCCATCTACTAATGAATGGATAAATAAAATGTAACCTATCCATACAACGTAATATTATTCTGCCATAAAAAGAAATGAAGTCTTGGGCTTCCCTGGTGGCGCAGTGGTTGAGAGTCCGCCTGCCGATGCAGGGGACACGGGTTCGTGCCCTGGTCCGGGAAGATCCCACATGCTGCGGAGCGGCTGGGCCCGTGAGCCATAGCCGCTGAGCCTGCACGTTCGGAGCCTGTGCTCCACAACGGGAGAGGCCACAACAGTGAGAGGCCCGCGTACCGCAAAAAAAAAAAAATGAAATGAAGTCCTGATACTTGCTACCACATGGATAAATTTTGTTTTTTTAATCAAGTTATACTTGACATACAATATTATATTAGTTTTAGATATACAACATAGTAATTCTATATTTTTATACATTATGAAATACTCATCACTGTAAGTACAGTTACCATCCATCACCATACAGAGGTGTTACAATATTATTGACTATATTCCCTGGGTGTACGTTACAACCCTGTGACTTATTTATTTTATAGCTGGAGGTTTGTACCTCTTAACCTCCTTCACCTATTTTGTCTGTCCCCCAGCCCCACTGCCCTCTGGCAACCACTAGTTTGTTCTCTGTATCTATGAGTCTACTTCTATTTTCTTTTGTTGGTTCATTTGTTTTCTTTTTTAGTTCCACATATGAGTGAAATCATATCATACATCACGTGGTCACAATTGGCAAGATTTCATTTTATATATATATAGTGTACTCAACCATAAGAAAGAATTATATATAAATATATAATATAGATATTATATAATCCCAAATATATATATATATATTCCCAGAGGTGGAATTGCTAGATTTTACAGGAGTTCTATTTTTAGTTTTCTGAGAAACCTCCATACTTTTTTCCATAGTGGCTGCACCAATTTACCTTCTCACCAACAGTGCACAAGGGTTCCCTTTTCTCCACACCCTCATCAACACTTGCGGTTTCTCATAATAGCTGTTCTGACAGATGTGAGTTGATAACTTATTGTGATTCTGATTTGCCTTTCTCTGATGATTTGTGATGCTGAGAACCTTTTCATGTGCCTCTTGGCCATCTGTATATCTTCTCTGAAAAAATGTTTTTTCAGATCCTTTGCCCATGTTTTAATAAACGTCTTTGTTCTTTTATGTTGACTTGTACAAGTTTTTTTGCATATTTTGGATATTTACCCTTTACTGGATATACCATTTGCAAATATCTTCTCCCATTCGGTAGGTTGCCTTTTCGTTTTGTTAGTGGTTTCCTGTAAGCTTTTAGTGTGACATAGTCCCACTTGTTTATTTTTGCTTTTGTTTAGTCACTGAGTTCCTCTATTCTTCTCCTGAGTTCTGTGAGCCTCTTTATGACTGTTTCTTTGAACTCTTTATCAGGTAAATTATCTCCATTTCATTAGGGTTTTTTCCTGGGCTTTATTTTGTCCTTTTATTTGGAACATATTCCTCTTTCTCCTCATTTTGTGTGACTTTCAGACTTTGGTTCTATGAATTAAGCAAAACAGCTGCCTCTCCTGGTCTTGAAGGAGTGGCCTTGTGTGGGAGCATCCCTTGTGTAGACTGCTTGTGTCTGGCGGCTTGGTCAGGCTGATGGAAGGTGGAGCAGCCCCGGTAGGGGGCAGTCCCGTCCCTGGAGAGCGCTGCCCCTGAGGCTGCCTTGGTGGGGCAGCTGGGGATGGAGTGCGCATGGGCTGGGGAGACAACCCAGGGGAACTCAAACAATGGCATTCACCAGTGCCTCCAACCCCAGGGAGGGCTGTCATCTGGCAGAAGCTCTAAGGTTAGTAAATGGCTTTTCTTCCCATATAGTCTAGGTACCCTTTAAACTGCTGCTTTTCCGCTGTGTCCCAGGGTGGGTGAGTCTATGTTCATCAGAGCCCTCAACTATCCCTCCCTACTGCGGGTTGCCATGGCAGGGTGGGGTTCCTGTGGATACCATGCCTCCAACTTTCCTACCAGTTTCTATGTGGTCCTTCTACGTGCAGTAGCCGTTCAATCAGCGCTTGGGTCTTCTTCAGGAGGAATTGCTCTATATGCAGGTGTAGATTCAGTGTGCCCACAAGAGGAGGTGCGCTCAGGGTCTTCCTATGCTCTCATATTGACCAACCCCACCAACGTGGATGAACGTTGAAAACATTAAGTGAAAGAAGGAAGCTAAAAAAGACCAAATATGGTCTCTTCCATTTGTATGAAATATCCGGAATAGGTAAACCTACAGAGACAGAAAGTAGATTCGTGTTTGCCTAGGACTGAGGGATTGGGGAAAATGGAGAGGGACTCCTAACAGATACAGGGTTTCTTTTTGGGTTACTGAAAATGTTCTAAACTTCATCATGGTGATGGTTTCACAATTCTGTGAATATACTAAAAACCACTGAACTGTACACTTTAAATGGGTGAATTATATGATATGTGAATTGTATCTCAACATGCTTTTTAAAATAAAGTCACGAGGTAACCACAACTATGAAATTTCTTTATCCATTCATTCAACAAATATTTTTAAGCCCCCCCTCTATGCCAGGCACTACTAGAGGCCTGATACAGAAAAGTAAGCAAGACAAAGTCCCTACCCTCAAGGTATTTATACAGGGGAGGGGTAGACAATAAACACAAGATTAAGGGACTGGATAAACACAGTTAATTGAAAACAGGCCCTTATATACTCCTCTCTCTCCTAAATTCCAGTAAAATGACTGCCAAGGACAAGAAAGGTATTAAAAAGCAGAGACAAAAATAACAGAATAGGAAATAACCCCAGACAAGACATGACAAAAACTTGTCTACTAGAGAAAGAAGATGGACAAATGATATCTCAACATGTCCACTGGGAAGTCACTAAAAGTTTTTAAGCAAGAACAGTGACTCAAATGAACACTGAGACCATTTATTCTGGCTGCTCTGTGTAGAATAGATAACAGCAAGAAAGTGGAAGGCAGGAGAACAGTTAGATGCTATTACCATAGGCCGAGTAAGTGGTGATGGCACTTGGACAGTGAAGACAAAAGAAGTGGGATTGAATTTGAGATGTATCTTGAAGGTAGAGCCAATAGGACTCTGCCAATAGGCAGGAAGAGAAAGAGGAAGCAAAAACTACCACTAGATATTTTGGTTGAGCAGCCAGGTGATGAGGCATCATTTACTCAAATGAAGACTGAGGGGATGGAGAAGGAAAGATTTGGGGATGAGGGCAAGTAATTAAGAATCAAGCATTTTGAACGTTTTAAGTCTTATATGCCCATAAGATATCCAAGTGCCCAAGATGGGTGCCAAGTAGATACTGTATGCATAAATTGGGGTAGAGATATAGATTTGGGAGTCATCAGCACATATACGGTATTTAAATTCATGGAACTAAGAGGGGAAGAGGGCCCAGAGCTGAGTCCTGAAGCATTTAGAGGTGGGTCACAGCTCCCACATTTTGCTGGATACTTCTTTTGTTCTTTAAGTTTGTTTGTGAATTATTTCATTCTACAGAAATTTTCAATTACCTTCTAACATTTCTGCTTTCCATGACATCCTAAGAAAGGCCTTCTTCATTCAATACAACAAAATTTTCCTCCTACACATCCTTCTAGTATATTCAACATTTACACGTATATCTTGAGCTCAGCAATGGGCTAAAGATCTGAACAGATGCAAAAGGCAATAAGCTGGTGCAATCACAGAACTCACCTCATTTGATTCCTGTCTCTCAGGGATCCCTGGCCTTTGTTGTCTGGTGTCCAGGATCTTGAAAACCATCCTACACCTTTTTTTTTTTTTTGCACATTTAGTGAGGATATACTAAATATATAGAGTAATTTCATTTTTATACAAATAAAATATGCATACATAAATACATACATACATACATACTGATAAATGTGCACACAATTTACAAGTCCATATAGAATGAACTGGAATGATTTATACCAAACTATCAACAGTGGTTACCCCCACAAGTGAAGGAATAAAGGTAAAATAGGGATCACTTTTTATTCTACTTAAACTGCCTTTCAGTGTTTTAATTTTTATAGTGATTTAATATAATCTTTATAAATTATTTTAAAATAATTAAAATATTGATAAGAACATTTTGAATCATTACCCCTCGCTACCCTCTTCGATTCAGTGAACTGCGTTGAAGAAGGGGTGCTTGTGATTGACTAGCTCACACATCAGTTCAAATGACATTGTTTCTTTCACATTGAGATTTCCCATTAAGGCCTCCTAGACTGTTTCTCCCATGTTTTGAAAAGCTAATCGTTTAATACAAGTAATATGAGAAGGAGGACAATTTAAATCAATAAAGGTATACTTTAAATTCAGCTGGAGAAAAATAACTGCATCAACTATAATTTGAAATTTAGCTGTGGCTATTACCATCCCCATTGAAACTTTCTTGCTGGTAGAAAGGCTGTTTTGTCTTCAGAGAAAATAGGGAAGCTGTCAAGCAATTCCACCACGTGGTACAACCCATCCTTACCATCTCTAAAAATCTGATTTCTTGTTTTGAATACTGTATTTAAGTTAGCTGACAGCTTTTGCATTGCAAATTGATGGGGAAGATTCTTGTGCAACCAAATGTCAATCTTGTTTCCAGAGCTTAGGACTGAAAATGTAAATTCCACTATATATTTTGAATGCACTCTAAATAAAAGAGTTCAGCAAGACAGATGGGTCTGTATGTGAGGAAATGCTTCTTAATGGACCTCTAAGTGCGGTATCAACCCCTCAAGCATTTTGAAGCTAGGGTGGTAAAGGAAAACTGTTTCTTTACTCACAACAGTTCTGGCACAAATGTGTAGGTGGGTGTTCCACACAAAGCAATTCTCCAGTTCTCTGCAGACACCAACTGCGATTCTTAAAATGTAATTAAATTCTGAGCTACCACAGACCCCCCAGGTTAATGGCTCAGTCCCATAAGGCTGCCTCCCTCTTCAGATGCCAATCTCAAGTAGTGTGCTCCCAAGTTACCCACACTTTTGTCTGACTTAGCTACAAATCAGGATACCCACAATCCCTTCTCAGGTTCAATAATTTGCTATAATTGCTCACAGAACTCAGAGAAACACGCTATGTATGTTTACTGATTTATTACCAATGAGATTACAAAGTATACAAATGAAGGGCCAGATGAAGAGGTACCGTAGGACCAGGTCTGGAAGGGTCCTGAGTGCAGGAGCTTCTGTTCCCATGGGGTTGGGGACACCCCACCCCCACTGGGTGCACCACTCTCCCAGCACATGGGTACTTTCACCATCCCAGAAGCTCTCTGAACCCTACAGTTTAGCCATTTTTATGGAGGCTTTATCACATAGCCACAATCGATTATTAATTCAATCTCCAGCCCTTTTACTCTCCCCAGAGAATGAGAAGTGTGCTGAAAGTTTCAAGCTTCTAATCATGGCGTGGTCTTAGGTGACCAGCCCCATCCTGAAGCCATCCAGGAGCCCACCAGGGGTGGAGCCCACCAGGGGTCATTTCATTAGAACAAAGCCATCCAGGAGCCCACCAGGGGTCATTTCATTAGAACAAAAGACATTCCTATCACCCAAGAATTTCCGAGGGATTTAGGAGTTCTGTGTTAGATGCTCCTATCACTTCCATTGCAGGAAATTGTAAAGGTTTTAGGAGCTCTGTGTCAGGAACTGGAGACAGAGACCGAATATATATTTCTTATTATGTCACAGGTTGGTCAGCACATAATATAAAATATATCAAGCTTTCTCTTTCTATAGCAGAGAGATGACATGAGGCTCTCTGGAGGTCCCTTCAAGCCTTATGCTTCCTTTAAATCTGTCACGTATTTGGTACTCCTATAAACACACGCACAGGCACACACACGCGCGCACACGCACACAGGCACACACACTCCATGCATGCGCATCCTTATTCCTGACTTTTGATCTTCAACTACTTTAGATTTTCAGTAGATGATAAACTTTCAAAGGTGCCAGAGCTTTAGCTGTCAGGACTGTAGAGCAAATAGAATTTAATACTTTGAGATTCAATTGACTAACATGTAAAAACACCTAGAACCGTGCCCAGAACCTGGTAGAAGCCAGGGACGATATTCAAAATATTTTACCACCAGTATGGCGTGGTCACGCAACAATCACAGCAAACACCAGCTATAAAATTTTAGTAGGAATATACCACAGTATACTGGCTAAATTATCAGTGCTGATAAAAGCTCACTAAATGTCTGGATTTTTTTCTTCTGTACACCCTTGTTCACATAGAGTTTGTTGAACCAGAATTAATATTTATAGGACATTATTGTCACAGTATGTATGCTTTCTTAATTGAGTTATATAATTATATTTACATTTTGTTCATTAATCTCTTATTGATACCAGAGGACTACAGAAAGCTATCTTCCAAGAACTTGGAAATGAGAGAGATAAGATCTCCCTTGACAGACTTAAAAATGAACCTTACTGGGAGAAGTTATCCACCATAATGGCTGAAGAGCTGAAGAACTTCCTCAAATTAAGCAATCTGAGGGCCACTCAAAACAAAATTTATTATCATGTTGGAGCTGTAGAATACCTAATGTCCAGAGCAGAGACAGAGAGAGAGAGAAGCAATGGGAAATACTCAGAACTGCCCCATGGAAAAAGCAAAGCAGACACTGGCCTAGACTAGGGTGCCCCAGCCAGCCCACTCAGAATATACTGGGCCCAGCTGAAGGCTGTCCCTAGAGGTGGGGAGGCTCTAGAGAGATTTTGTTAAAGGATTTTTCCTGAGGTTAACTAAATCCCTTTCATTTTGACCTATTCACTGATTTGGTAAGGAATAGGGGGAAATGACCTGCTCATACAGCCCTAATCAGACAGCTCATTCTGGTTCCTATGAAGTTCTTTCTCACTCTAAATTACTAAATTGACATTTTTGTGTTAAATCAGCCCCATGTGCATTTTACTTAGTATAGGTCAGCCACCAGTGCTTGATGACCTCCCAGTACTCTTAAAAGAGGTAGGTGATATGGCCTAGTGCCAAAGATTATGAGATTTTAAGTCACTTAGACCTGGGTTCAAATGCCAGTTCTGCTTTTCTAAGGCAGTGTGTGATTCTAAGCAAGTTTTAACTTCCCTAAGCCTTGCTTTACACATTGATAAAAATGTGTATAATAATTCCTCCCACATAGAGTGACTGGAGAATTAAATGTGCTAAAGTTTGTGAAGTGCTGTCATCATCATTAAGAGTGAGTCTCTGGGGACTTTCCTGGAAGTCCAGTGGCTAAGACTCTGCGCTTCCAATGCAGGGGATGCAGGTTCAATCCCTGGTCCAGGAACTAAGATCTCACATGCCGCGTAGCACGGCGCGTAGCACGGCCAGAAAAAAAAGAGTGAGTGTCTGGGCTTTCAGAGCAGAGGACACATCCCCATGACCAGCACCCTACACACTCACACACTCCCCTGGGAGGTTCGCCCACATCACACCTTTATCTGTCATCTCCAAATGTCTACAAACATACTGTCATGTCTGCCTGGGGTCGCCTGGATGGACTCTGAGCTCACATTCATCTTTGTATCCCCAGGGTCCCTCTCTCAATGGGTTTGCTTTGTTCCCTTGAATGTTTTAAATTGTGGGAAAACAACCACACTACATCAACAAGGAAGCACATCTGTAGAGTTTTGACTACACATTTACTAATACAACAATTGTTACTCTTAGCATAGTGACCATTTAGAAATGGAGAGGTGTACAGGATGACAGATAGCTATGTTAATGTTAGTATTTGTCTAATGTGATTCTCATAAAAGACTGTGCTGTCTCATTATTACTGCCCCTTTATTTCTAGATTTTAAAAAGAAAAAACTAATCCTCAGGGCTTCTCTGGTGGCACAGTGGTTGAGAGTCCGCCTGCCGATGCAGGGGACACGGGTTTGTGCCCCGGTCCAGGAAGACTCCACATGCTGCGGAGCGGCTGGGCCCGTGAGCCATGGCCGCTGAGCCTGTGCTCCGAAACAGGAGAGGCCACAGCAGTGAGAGGCCTGCGTACCGCAAAAAAAAAAAAACTAATCCTCAAAAAGTTTAAGTAAACCACTTTTATGTACAGCAGAAACTAACACAACATTGTAAAGCAACTACACTCCAATAAAAACTAAAAATAAATAAAAAGAATCAGAAAAAAAATTAAGTAACTTACAAGAAAAGCACAGAGCCAGAAGTGAAATCCTAAAATGCTTCCCATGTGTTTTTGACAATATCACACCACCACACACACACACACGTGCGTGCACACACACATACACCCCAATTAGTTGCTATAAATCTAAAGCTACTGCTATGAATCTAAACAATATTTGACACAAAAGGTCAGCTGGCAAAAAAAAAAAGGAAGAGAGGCAAATATTTAACAGAGTACAAGAACAGAAACTGAGTCAGTAACTTGCCAATGTTAAGAGCCTATGTTAGACCAGGGGAAACACTTCTCCCTCATTCCAAATTATTCCATCCACAGGAAGGAAGTTCAAAGGTATAAATCTTGGACCCTCTCTGTCCCCAAGGAGCTGGAGTGATGGCTCTGGTTGGTAATTTAGGGAGATTTAACAAGGCATGCCTGCGCAGCTCTGCCCTGTCTCCCTCAGGAATGGGGACACTTGACGGAGTCTGTGTTCTCTGCTGCTCTTCCCTCAGACACAGAGGTCTCCCCAGACCCAAGGCTGCCATGACTGTGAGGGCCGCTCTCTCCAGTTTGTGGATTCAGTCATCAGGCTTTTTGGCCCTCACACCAAGCCATATATTCTAACCCTGACTTTATTGGTAATTAAGGTGATCATTTGGCCTCCATTCGATTCCTTTGTTTTATTCTTAATTTAACCGAAACTCAAGCAGGTAAGAGGAATGTTATTTATTGGACCATTCAAACACCCCTAAATATAGATTCGGATACTAGCTATGTCACCTTGGACAAGTTGGTTATCTACCTGGTAATCTGGGACAAATTACTTAATCTCTCAGAACCTCAGTTTCAACATCTATAAGGTACCCTAAATACCACTCAGATTAGATTAGACAGGAACATGAAACAAGATTATATATATATATCAGGGGTTCTCAAACTTTCGAACTGAATCAAGCATCAGAATAACCTGGAGGGTTTGCTAAAACTCAGAGTGCTGGGCCCCACTCTTAATGCTCCAGACCTAGTTTCTGACTCAACAGATGAGGCCTACAATTTGCTGATGTTTCTGAACAGGGAACCATACTTTGAGACCCACTGAGATTTCACATACATGCACACACAAACATATATATACATATATCTAGAGAGAGAGAGAGAGAGAGGGAGCTTATTAATACAGCGTCTGTTACATGAGATGTACTCAATAAAGTAGTACTGTTGCCACTTTTGTTTTGTTACCAAAAAAAATACTTTAAGGCAGTGGTTCTCCACCGCGGGTGATTTTGTGTACATACACACACATCTGCCAGGACATTTGGCAGGCGTTTTTGACTGTCACAACTGGAAGGTGGGGAAACAGCTCCTAGCATCTACTAATCCATTGAGTAGAGGCCAGAGATTCTGCTAAACATCCTACAGTGCACAAGACAGCCCCCCTGACAACAAAAAAATTATCTGGCTCAAAATGTCAGTAGCTCCAAAATTGAGAAATTCTGCTCCAAGGCCTCCCCCAAAACCCTGTCTATAACTCAAGCATCAACGCCTACATATTTTTCATACACACAAGACCTTCTCACCATTTGAGAGGTACTTGACCCACTAGAGACCCATTAGCCAAGGGGAATAGTCCAAAGGAAGCTTAAGGTTGTTTTATCGGATTATATTAGATATGTCAACAGAAGAAGGGTTTTGATAAAGGAGAAGGAAGAGTAAAGTTTGGAAACCATAGGTGTACAGGGGAAGAGATTTAAGATAAAACTAAATTTTTTGTTGAAATTTGTGAATAAAGACATATATATGCAACACAGATATAAAATCACTGTTTAAATGCAGAAATATAAAACAAATTATATACAAGTTGCCTGCTCATTAAATTTTCATGCTTGGAATGTTTAGAAATGTGAAGAGCTAAGGAAAAATCTTTTTCTCCCTGAAATTTTCCTGAGTTTTTCCCTATCAGCAAATAAACAAGATGCAATTTTAGTAGTCAGCAGTTTCAGGAATATGGAGTAGTTTGTACTTTTTTTCATCTATCTGGGAAAATTAGATAGGCCTTCCAACATAATCCTTCTGAGTGATCTTTTCTTCCTCACAGAAAAATGTGATTGGAAAAAAATCCAGTTATTTTAGGATCTGGTTTCTGGCACATGGGTTTTTCTTCTTGCTCTGTCATGACCTCTCTGGGTCTCAGTTTTCTTATTGTGTAGAGCACTTGTTTCAGAAATTACGAAGTGGCAGTGCATTGGGCAAAACTAGTCTTCATAATAGCCATTTTTTGACCCTACTAGCTTTCTGCAAACTTTGCCTCTTTGGGCATATGAGTTTGACCCCTGGCCTAGTTTCAGTATCTACCGGAAATCCAGGGAAGTCCTTGAGTCAGGCCAAGTCAGGTATTTATTAGCATGAGGCCTCTTTAGCCTGGGAAAGACAGTGACCCATCAGACTAGACTGATACTGGCCCAGGTATCTGAGCCATGAGCCATGAAGAAATAATCTCCTGGTTGCTATACATAGGGCAGAAAGAACTCACTGGAGAGAAGAGAAAGTTCAGTGAACAGTCTCAGTCTGGAGCTACTGTTTGCCAGGGACTGAAGAACTTTGACGGGAGTAAGGCACACTCAATTTCAAACTGCCTTCTCATGTTCCCCCAGGAAAATCTTCAGACTGCCCCCAGATAAAGGAGCTGTAATAAATTAAAAGTGGGCCTAAGATTTTTTAAATACCACCAGCTGAGACTCAGTAAAAAGGGAGAAGCAATGACCTAATTTTGCAGCCCAAAACCAGACTCCAACCAGACTGGGGCAGGGTTAACATAGGTGAAGACAGGAGAACTATTTCACATCCACCAAAAAACCCAAATTTACAT
Organism: Orcinus orca; assembly: GCF_937001465.1. Taxonomy (NCBI): domain Eukaryota; kingdom Metazoa; phylum Chordata; class Mammalia; order Artiodactyla; family Delphinidae; genus Orcinus; species Orcinus orca. The sequence goes on along the minus strand of NC_064569.1, from coordinate 46,128,689 downwards.
TTATGTGTGCTCTAAATTAAGCGTAAGGTATAATCAGTGTGTTAGTTATATTGAAAGTGTTAATTTATCCATAGTAAATTTTTGAAATGGAGCCCAATTTTCTGAGTCTTATTTTGCTATTTTTTCATCTCTTAACATAGAAGGAGCTTTAAAAATTGGCTTGAGACCTTTCTCAATCTCTGGGTGAGCCCCTTTGTAGTTAGATATTCAGGCAAAGCAAAGGAACAGCTAATGGACCAAACGGCTAAACCAGCACGTTTGCTGGCTCCAGCCTCCAAGAGCAGCATCTCCTGAGAGAAAGTGGAGAAAACCCTGAGAGCTGTGGGGTGAGGATGAGGTGAAGTTCTACTTTGATAAGTGCTCGTGTGGGATGGTGGCTTTGGCAGGGGAAGGTAACCTGCACAGCGGGGGAAGGATGAAATAGGAACAGAACTATGGGAGTCTGGGCCCTGCTTATCCCACGTTCCTCGCCATTGCCCTCGGACAAACGGTGCCTGACCCACACCTGGTCCAGCTGTCCTCCAGAGTGAGATCAGGGCACGATGGAAATCCTGTGCTTGTGTGAAGAGCTGAAGAACATAAATGAGGGCTAACTAACCCTGGACCGTTGCTTCTCCACCCTTGCCCACATCCAAGCCCCAGGGCTGGCAAATAACCATGCAAATGAGAGCATCCCAAGATTGCTTCCTCCTGGGGAGAAAGGGCAAAGGGTGAAACTCTGACCTGGCAAGTTGTTGGGTGAGGAGAAAAGATAAAGCCAAGAAGAAATGTGAAGTATAAAATATACATAGGATGTAAATGGAAGAAATAAATGGCAGAATGGAAATATCCAGGGGACAAATCAGAGATTGGAAAGAATAGATTATGGAAACCTCCCAAAATGAAGAAAGGATGAAGAAATAGATAATATAAAATAGTAGCTAACAAAGATGGAGCCTAGCAGTAGAAGTGCTAATATCCAGATAATAGGAATCCTAGACAAAGAAAAATATAAAAATAAAGATGTATTTTTTAATTTATTTTTTGATTATCTATCTTTGTATGTGCTTGAAATTTCAAGAATAAAAATTTTAAGGCAATTAAAAATGTTTGAAAAAAATAGAGAAATGCCACGTGACCATGGTATTAAAAAGTGCAGAAAATGTATTTCCTAAAATTCAACACTGAGCCGTAATTTTATAAAATTCAACATCAATCCACATTCTTAACCTGTTAAGGAGATCACAAAACTAGAGGTAGTATTACCCTAAATGGGAGCTGTTACTGGATTGGCAGGATGATCCCTAGGTCTCTGTCACTAACGGGCATGGCTGCTCCAGAAAGGAGGGAGCATGGACATCTCTGAGGCAAGTGGGCAGCTTTATACGGGTGGGAGACAGCATGAGAGGATGGGGCAAAGGGGACTCATAAGTGGCAAAGAAACAGAAACACAAAGAGGGATATGGGAAGGGGTCTACCCTAAAATACTCCCTATAGGGTAAATGCTGTCACTTCTCCCCACCTCACCTTTCCAAAGCCAATTCCAATGTCATTAAATCTTTTTTTTAATTGAAGTATAGTTGGTGTACAATATTATAGATGTTATAGGTGTAGAATACAGTGATTCACAATTTTTAAAGGTTATACTCCACTTATAGTTATTATAAGATATTCCCTGTGTTGTACAATATATCCTTGTAGCTTATTTTATACATAATAGTTTGTAGCTCTCAATCCGCTACCCCTTTATTGCCGTTAGATCTCAATGGATCTTGCGTACCCTCGTATTCGTTACCTGCAGTGATGGGTAGGAGGCTCTAGGAAAGGACCAAGAGAGTCTTAACTGAGTAGCCCAGGACCTTTGAGCCCCGGGAATTGGGGAATTGGGGGCCTTGACTGAGCATGTGCATCATTTAGCAGAAACTCTGATGCTCAAATTTAAGTCTCTGAAGACATTGGAAAGACCTTCAACTGTCAGGCTTGCTTTCATCTTTTAAGTTTTCATTACCTTTTTTCCTATAACTTAAGAAATCCAAGGGCATAATGTGGGAAAGAAGGTGGACTCATTGTATTTGGGATGGTACTTTGGGCTCTAACCTTGTAAAGAGATGACTCCTCTCCCCCTTATGGAAGCTGAAGTAGCATTTGAAGAGCTATAGAGCATGCAGTGTAAAATAAAGTCTAAAAGGGAAAAATGCTGTCCCAAGGAGTTTATAATCTGTGTTTAACTGTGAATTCATGCACCAAAAAAATACCATGGGAGAAGGTACTTAAATCTTAGAAGTCCAGTGTCTGCTAAACTATTTCCTTTGTTCATTTTCTTTTCATAATTATGAGGCTTTTAAGACTGGCTAAGATAAAGAAAGCCCAGCATTTACCATCTATGTTATTAAATACTATATTTATTTTATAAGAAGAAAATTTCCGTTATTGGGCCAGTGTATGCTGAGAGTAAGAGAGAGAGAGAAAAGGCACTGAGGGCCTCTCTGAAGAGACAACTAGAATTTGGTACTACTTACCATTGGAGTGTTCCAAGTTTTTAATTTCCATTTAAGTTGCATTATATTTTATGGGACATTATTTGGGGATGAAAAATTCTAACTCTGCAAAGAAAATTGGCTGAGTAGGGAATTTAACAGCACTGCAACTGGATGAGTTGTTATTTCATATATTTGAAAATTTAAAGAAAAAAACCCCAGAACAAAGAAAATAACCATAGACATTATTCAGGCCCACCTATGGTGGCATTTAAACATCGTAATAAAGAATGAGTGGGTTTTCACCAGATAGGCCAGGTGAGGAAAAATGTTCCAAGAAGAGGGGATTCCATACACAGAGGAGCACAGCACGCTGTGCAGTGCAACAGAGACACGGGATGCTCTTATAAACGGTCAGGAGTGAGGCTGGAGAAGTAAAAGGAGGGCCATGTCATCAGGAGTCTCATATGCCCCTTTTATCGTTCAAGAACTTTCCTGCCACAAGTGAAAAAGAACCCAATTCCAACTGGCTTAAGCAAAAACAAAAAACAAAAAAGAACAACAACAGAAAGATCCAGGTGTAGGCTTCAGGCATAACTAGATTCAGAATTCAAATGATGTCCGTACGGCTCAGGTTCTCCCCAGCCTTCTGCTGAGTTGGCTTCATCCTCAGACTTCACATGAAAATTTCCAGAATCAGCTCCAGAATCCACCCAGGGCCCACACTAGAGTAGGATGAGGGAAGCACTCACCACCTCATGCACAAATTTAAAGGGTCACCCAAAAACTCAGTAATCAAGATAAATAATATTTTACTGCAATATTTTATAAATTCAAAAAGCAATCTGTGATGAACAAAATATCAGATTTTTAAATAAAGACAAGATCAGTATTACTGATTTTTCCTTTTGCCTAAGGCTCCACCGTGGCTCCAGTTTTCAATAAAGACAGAATCACAACAATTCTACTGATACTAGAAGAATGAATAGATGCTGGGAGTGGGGAGGGCACAATCTGATGCCCACCACAACATGGTTAGAGGTTTCGACTTTATCTGTGGGCAGTGGATGATCATGGAAGATTCCAGGCAAGAGACAGAAAGACAATGGATGGAAAGACATGTTGGGAGGGTTAGAGGAGGAAATTCAGGGACGGGAGTTAGGAGACAATTAGCCCAAGCAATACATGGTGAAACACAGACATAAAGCAGTGCCAGTTGGAGATGGGGAGGTAGGGAGTACGGAGGACATGGGGGACAGAACTGAAAGGTAGTTAGGAATATCAGTAGAACTTGGAGAGATGGGAAACAGGAAATGTTAAATAGTCAGGGATGCTTCTCCAGTTTCTGGCCCTAGCCGCTCTCTGGATAGTAGCACGATAACCAAGATTAAGATTTCAGGATATGGGCAGGTGGGTGATAGGCCAAAGGGAGCAAGGGTGAGGAAGAGATGCAGTTCTAGACATGGTGACACTGAGGTGGCAATAGCCAGCAGACAACAGGGTCTGAATCTCACAAGGGGGGACTGAAGAAGTGGCTTTGGAAGGTATTAGCATATATAAGGGATAGTTGAAGTCCTGGGCATTAAAAAATTTTCCCAGAGGGTGTATACAGAGAGGGAGAGAAGAAGACTGAAGATGGAATTGATATTATTAGGAGTTCTCTCCAATGCAGTTTTTTTTTTTTTTTGGCCGCGCTATGCGGCTTGCAGGGTCTTAGTACCCCAACCAGGGATCGAACCCAGGTCCACGGCAGTGAGAGCACTGAGTCCTAACCACTGGGAATCCCTACCCCAGGGAATTCCCCCTCCAGTGCAATTTGAAAAATAGATCCTGGCCCTAAAATATTCTCCTTATTGATCTTACAACAACTCCTAAAAAAATGTTTTAACTCCTAGAATTTTCACATTACTTCTGCTTTGGATTAAATCACCAAAAGCATTTTGATGTACTACATATGTTATCTATATAACTTTAGACTGTAAGTATACAAGTTAACAGAGCTGGGATAACCACCTAGAAAACAGCCATAGAGAACATAATTTCCAAAAAGGAGAGGGGAAAGGAAAGGAGAAAACAGGTGCTACCTATTGGGTTTAAAAAACCTTGGTCTATAATTGATTTCTCAGGTTGGGCCTGAAAAAATTACAGAGTATTAAAAGGTCCCCTGATGTACCTTTTGAACCCTCCATATCTGATTAAATTGGAGAGTTTAAGAGAAGCAGAAATAGGAAATACAAAGAAAGAGGAGGGCCTCAAGGTGAGGTCTGGGGTCTGGGCCCAATGTAGGTTTCTATACTCTTTCCCCTCTCCCTTCAAGTTAGAAAGGAAAAAAATCAGTCATCTCTGGAGGTCCCTTGCTGATGCCAACTGTAGGAGAAATATAAGAAGGCATCATCGGACTCTTCCCCAAGGGGGCAGACAGACAAGAGACGCACTCTTCTCCTGTTTTTGAACAAAGGGGCTGCAAAGTAAAGTATCTGAAATATTTGAGTATTCCATCAGGAAATACCCAAATCAGTAACAGTCTGCGGTGGAACTTTTTAAAAAGCCCAATAAAATCTAAAACGGGGAGAAAGATTACTTTCATTTGCAGCTAAGGCTGGAATCATTATTTTTTATAGTGTGAGGTTTGGCGGAATTTAAAAATCTTTTGTTATTCTACAGCGTTAGCCTGTTTTTAATTAAGACACCCATGTCAGTTGAAAAATGTGGCGTATTTGTATAGAAATAACTATAGCAAACCAAAATCTTAATTCTAAACCATTTTACTCACTTTCCCAGACACACTGGTAATTATTTCTGGTTGACATCACTGAAGTGCTTTCCAGCAGCACTGAATATATTCATATCAATTGAAGTTTTCCCTCGTGAAGAAAGATGAGGTGCCGGGATAAATCTGGGAGTGGGCAAATCCCATTTTTCATCAGTGCCTGATAATTAGCAGAAATTCATTACTCTGTGTTTGTTTGAGCCTGAACAATAATCAGCTTGTAATTACTGGTAGCTTAGGGCAAGGTAAATATTTGATGTGATGCTGGTAAATCAGTTTTTAGTGGTACAAAGAGTTAGCTGATCCTGTATTTCTTTAGCCTTTAATAAGATTATAAGCATTAACCACAAAGGTGAGGCTAAACCTTCCCCATCTGTTGTTGTACCTTCACGCTTCAGACAAATAGCAGGAAAGAGACTGCCCGTGGAACGCCAAGCTAATGAACCCCTGGGGGACTGGGGCTGTCTACCTGGGTTAAAAACCAGAAATTGCTTTTAGCAAATTCAGTGCAGGAAAAGTAGCTACAGTAGCCTTATCATTAAAGTCCTAAAGCCTGTTACTGGGCTAAGCTTTGGCCTAGCTTTGATTTAAATCTCTAATTTTGTTGTTGCTGTTGTTGAGTCTGAGCAGCTGACACTGGAGGCAAATTTAAGCTTTTCTGGTTGGTTTACTAGATATTTTTTTAAGTCTTAAAATTAAGCAATATTCTTTATGTAATAAACACAGCAGGTAAGTTCCAGAAGAATCTTCTCCAGTGGTTAATATAAAAGAGCCAATAAAAGTGCATAGGACTTTGTAACAATCTAAACATGAATACCTACACGTAGCTCATTTATCCCACTACAGCCCAGCAAGGTAGGGAGAGCCAATGGTATTATCTCCATTTTAAAAATGAGCAACATCTTCTTTATCCATTCATCTGTCGATGGACACTTAGGTTGCTCCCATGTCCTGGCTATTGTACATAGAGCTGCAATGAACACTGTGGTACATGACCCTTTTTGAATTATGGTTTTCTCAGGGTATATGCCCAGTAGTGGGACTGCTGGGTCGTATGGTAGTTCCGTTTTTAGTTTTTTAAGGAACCTCCATACTGTTCTCCATAGTGGCTGTATCAATTTACATTCCCACCAACAGTGCAAGAGGGTTCCCTTTCCTCCACACCCTATGTGGCACATATATACAACAGAATATTACTCAGCCATAAAAAGAAATGAAATTGAGTTATTTGTAGTGAGGTGGATGGACCTAGAGTCTGTCATACAGAATGAAGTAAGTCAGAAAGAGAAAAACAAATACCGTATGCTAACACATATATGGAATCTAAAAAACAATCGTTCTGAAGAACCTAGGGGCAGGACAGGAATAAAAATGCAGATGTAGAGAACGGACTTGAGGACACGGGGAGGGGAAGGGTAAGCTGGATGAGGTGAGAGAGTGGCATGGACATATATACACCACCATATGTAAAATAGATAGCTAGTGGGAAGCAGCCACATGGCACAGGGAGATCACTCGAAGCTCGGTGCTTTGTGACCACCTAGAGGGGCGGGACAGGGAGGGTGGGAAGGAGACACAAAAGGGAGGCGATATGGGGATCTATGTGTATGTATAGCTGATTCACTTTGTTATAAAGCAGAAACTAACACACCACTGTAAAGCAATTATACTCCAATAAAGATGTTAAAAAAAAAAATGAGCAAATTGAGTCTCAGCGAGGTTAAAGCCCTGACAGGAGGTCACAGTTTTAGTCAGTGATGGAGTCAGGCTGAGCACAGACCGTCTCTCCCCTGGTTTAGAATTCTCTCCACACCACATTTACCTGTGGGTCTGTGTCGAGCCCAAGCCAGCAGTGATGGGCTCAGAACCAGAGATGACTGCCTCTGTCAAGGCTTGGGAGCACTGCCAACATGTTACATTACACGAGGGAGACACCAGGTAAACAGCTGCCCAAAGCACAACTCTGTAAAACACCATGTAAATACCCCCCTAACTGGATCGAGGGCAAACTAGAGAAAAGCACTGGTTTGGAAAGTGCTTTAAATAGACATCCATTTAAGCCTCTTGAGCACAGATAATTAGATTTCACTTTCTTTATATCCAAGAACCTAGCAGAGTATCCATGGGGCAGAGGCTCAGTAGCTATGTACCATATTCACGTGCCCAGCTGGAAGGAACAGGGAAGGCACGGGCAGAGGAATAAGACAGAGTGTACCAATCCAATCTAAAAATGACATCAGCTTCTTCCTACAATGAAGTTCCAATGAAACCTCTCCTGTGCTCAGAAATCCTCAAGGGCTCCATATTGCTTGCCACTGGCCTGGCATTCAAAACTCTCATCAATAACTCCTCGCTCCCCTGTGGATACAGCCAGAATAGATTACTGTTCTTTCCCAAACATGCCCTGGTGGTTCTCGCTTCTGTAGAACTGGCCCGCTTTGATGCTATCTCTCCCTCTGATAACCTACCCACCTGTTCAGACTCATCTCAAAGACTGTCTCCTGTTTAAGACCTTTCTGCTTCCTCCAACTGAATAAGATTTCATTCTCCCCTGAAGTCCCATGGACGAACTTTACCATATATCCTCTTACTCTGCCTTAAATTGGTTCAACAGATGAAATTGCCAATATTCATATGTTTCAATCTAAAATTATCATTTTTCCCATGTTAGAGAATTTCTAGAGGACTGAAACTATGTGCATTCCTCTTGGTCAGCGTCCTCCAAATGCCTGGACTGAAAAAATGAACAATACTTTTCAGTCAACAAAAGAATTTATGGGTTGTTCCTTAAATTCTTCAGGTTTTTCTTTTTACATTATATTCATTCTGTAAGTATATCAGGACTCAACGCCACCACCACCATTCCATTCTCATTCATTCTCTCTCATTCATCTTTCATTCTCTCTCTCTCTCTCAACATTGAATCCATTCTAGGAATTCCACCTCCACAAAAGTTCCTGAACTGAAGACAACTGACTATTATAACTAACTACATCCTGTAGGAACAATTTGAGCTTCGTATTTCATTTGTTCTTCTATTCAGTTAACATGCATTGAGGATCGTCACTTTGCCAAACACTTGTAACCACCAGACAGACACAGGTGAAATATTGTCTGTTCCAATCACAGCCCAATGGGGAAGACAAGCAAGAAATGCAGAGATTTCCAATGTGGCAGGTGCCATAAAAAGGGTACACAGGGTCCTATGGGGACACATAGGATGGGCTCCTGATTCATTCTACAGAGGGGAGGGAAAAGAGGAATTCAAAGAAAGCTTCCCCAAAAACCTAACTGAATCTTGAGAGAAAAGTTTACTGGGTGGGAATAAAAGGAGAACATTTTTCAGGGAGAGAGAATAATGTTCAAAGTCAGAGAACTGTGTCAAAACATCCATTTTGGGCTTCCCTGGTGGTGCAGTGGTTGAGAGTCCGCCTGCCGATGCAGGGGACATGGGTTCGTGCCCCGGTCCGGGAAGATCCCACATGCCGCGGAGCGGCTGGGCCCGTGAGCCATGGCTGCTGAGCCTACGCGTCCGGAGCCTGTGCTCCGCAACGGGAGAGGCCACAGCAGTGAGAGGCCCGTGTACCGCCAAAAAAAATCCATTTTGATGGAACAATGTGTTTGTAGGGCATAGGAGGAGGGGGCATGGCAAGAGAAGAGACTGGAGAGGTGGGCAAAGGGTAGATGATGGTGGACCTTGTGTGCCAAGTCAAGGAGCTTCAACTTTATCCTGAAAATGACTGGAAGCCATTAAAAAGTGAGGTGTGTGTGTGTGTGTTTATAAATTATAAATATATGTGGAGGGGGATAGACAGAGATTCTAAATACACATAGCAGCTAAAGTCTGTGCATTATGGTTGACAGTAGGGAACACTGATTTGCAAATTAATATTTGTACATAGAATTATAAACTAGTATAGCATCAGTTCTAGAAAGGACAGTTTAGAGATCGTCTATCCAATAACCACATTTTACACATGGAGAGATGGAAGGTCTTGCGTCTGGCCATAGGACTTGTGAGCATCCAGGTCAATAATTATTGCCAATAATAATCTTTTCTTTTTATCATTATCATATGAGTCAAAACTGTGTTTGAATTAATAAGAATTTTATTTGGCTTGTATTTTACATCAACAACTAAAGTGGCTGATACCTCAAATAGTTTACATAATAAATTGAATTCAAACATAAGCCACATCCAGATAGGAATAAAATGGATTTTTTCAATGACAGGAAAACAGCAAAATCAGTGTGGTCTTTTTGGGGGGCCACATGCTTAAGTCTTTGACATCAATAACACATATAACGTCACTGACATTGATGTGGGCGATGCCGACATCAGCTTTGGAACTCATCTTTTGGAAATGCCTCTGAACGTGGAGGGGTAGTTACAGCACAGTGGCTGAGTGTCGGCCTCCTGAGCTCCAGAGTGTCTGGGGTCTATTTTGGCTCTGCCCCTCATGAGGTGAGTGGCCTGGGAAGTTGATTAACTGCTTTGTGTCCCAATTTCCCCATGTACGGAAAAAGAAAAAATAATGGTACCTACCTCTAGGGTTGTTATGAGGATTAAATGAGTTACTACTTATAACGGGCTAAGAATAGCCTGGGACATGATAGATGTTACGCAGGCATATGTTAAATACAAATAAAGCCAGATGTAAACCCCATGAAACAGTTGGCAAGATGAATTTCTAACTATGCTCTGGTTAAAGCTGGCAAACAGAATTCTAAAACCAAACTGTAGAAAATTATTTCTAAAGCACTTTTATGCTGTAGATGTTAATGGCATTAGTCCATCATTAGCTACTATTTGTAAAACATGAATATTTATTCCTCTATTTGTTTAAGGTTCATTATTTAATTTTAGCTAATCTTTTGCACATCTGTTTACATGTTAAAAACCCCCAAAGGACAAAAACCATGCTCTTCAAACTTGCCCTCTAAGGTGTCAAATCCAAGTGCCAGGTGGCCACTTTCTGGTGATGGGGATTAAGCTGAACAAATAAGTCCCTTTGCCTTCTTTATGTGTCAGCTTTACTTGGCTTTGTGGTGGCTATGCATGTATTTCCTTTTCATTTCATTACTTTGATTTTCTTTTGACGGGGAGAGGGATAGGGGGAAACAGAGTTTCCCACTATCCTCCGGTAGATATGAGTGATGTGTAATATTTTATTCCCACTAGGTGCAACTGGCTTCATGACTATCTTTTTGCTAGCAGAGTCTTCAGTAGGTCACTAAAGACCTGGGGCAGGTTTAATTTAGAGACGAGACTGGGAGAGACCTACAAATGAGGAAAGGCAATGATTTCACAGCAGCACACTGTTTCCTGTCTGATTAAAAGGACCTACTCACTGAGTCAGCCCAGAGAGCCTTGAATTCATGCTCTAATCAATGTGATGAAGTAAATAATACAAAATAAAATGCTGGAATGAATCTGAGTGATTCCATACTTTGTGAGAAACAGAAACTTACCAAAACACACAAAGAAAGGGGAACATGTCAGGAAAAATGATACAGGTAGAATTAAAACAACTTTAAAAGGTCTCCTTCCCCAAAAAATGACAAATTGAGCTATTTCAATTCCACTTCTTGCTACCTACTCCCTAATCAAATGCTTTGTTGGGTAAAATCGACATGTGGGACTTCTCAAATAGCAGAAGATTGTTTGAAGAGAAATTTGGCAAAGAAAAAAGTTAAATCTCCCTCACAATATTCTTTGGAAATAAGAATGAGGCAAGATCAACATGTTGAGGATCAACCAAAATATAACATTTGTTGAACTGAAAGCAAAGCACAGGTTCTGGATAGGATAAAACCTGAGACTGAAAGGTCCTCCTTAGTATGTCCACATTCACAATAAAGTATCACAAATATGAAATAATATCCTTGGACTTACCTGGTGGCGCAGTAGTTAAGAATCCGCCTGCCAATGCAGGAGACACGGGTTCAAGCCCTGGTCCGGGAAGATCCCACATGCCGTGGAGCAACTAAGCCTGTGTGCCACAACTACTGAGCCCGCGAGCCACAACTACTGAAGCCCGCACACCTAAAGCCTATGCTCCACAACAAGAGAAGCCACCGCAATGAGAAGGCCGCGAACCGCAACGAAGAGTAGCCCCCACTCGCCACAACTAGAGAAAGCCCGCGCACAGCAATGAAGACCCAAAACAACCAAAAAATAAAAATAAATAAAATTTTTAAATAAATAAATAAATAATATCCTTGTGAGGGACAGTGAAACTGGTGAGAAGCTGGATCTATTCCAGAATTATAGATGTATTGTCATGGCCCTCACCAAAATAGCCCAGCCGGAAGCTTCGTGATCCAGTGAAGATTTGTGGCCCAGGTGATTGAGTTAGTCGGTAAAGAGAGTATAAAGGAAACATTCTCTTGAAGTGGAAATGCTTCTGTATAATCTATTTGAACTATTACCAAAAATGTATCTTTTATGAGATCCCAAGTGTTGAAAACAAGGTCAGAGAACAAGAATTACATAAGAGACGAATTAGGCCAAGGAGATGGGACTTTCTCTGCTGTCAATACCTAGTTAGCAGACATGACACGGTGAGTACAAAGTCTGTGTTGTCAGTGGGTAGCCTGGGTTTGGTGCTCCAGAAGCATCTCTTCTGTTATTTGTAAGAAGGCCTCAGATGTGTACCAAAGCTGCAGGTATGAATGCATAAGATATGCATTTTCAGTGTGCCGGAGAAGTGTATTAATATCAAATTGCCTAAATTCAAAGAAACAAAGTATCTTCCTGATGATGACATTTCATCATCTCCTTTTCTCACCAGCTGTTGCGCACCTTCAAAGGTCACATCATTTAGGAATTAAGAAACTCACCTGTATCACTTCCAGAAATGAGCCAAATGAAATCCTTACAGAAAAGATCAGCAAATCCATTTCTCAAAGGATGTCCTTGCTATCAATTTGTCAAGGATGTCTGAAAAGAGTGATTTGTGATCAAAATCTCTTTCCATAGAAAATATATACATTTCCACTCTGTTTCATGACTGACAGAAATAGCCAATATTAATGCACTTAATTATTTATAGTTTGACCTTTACTTTTCACAGAAATTCAAAGAGCAGCTGTCCTTATAAATTCAAGATAAAGACCACACTAACTTTTTGAATATAAATCAACTTGTTAAAATTAAAGGTTTACTGACTACCATTTTGATTTCTTGTTGAATAATGAGATGAGAGAAGAAGATCAAAAATGGAATTTCAATATACCAGATAATCTCTTTAATTTCATTTCTTCCACAGGTATGTACTCAGTTCCTCCTATGAGCAGGGCAGTGTACACATATAACATGAGAGAGGAGAGTTAGAAAAAATATGTACAAAATAGTGACTTCCACTTAAGAAGGCAAAAATTTTATTAAGGAGGCGGAAGAATTTGCCTAAACAGGCAAAATTATTAATAAGATGAGGTCAACATGCAAAGTAGTATATGTACAAGAGCAAAATCATTTGATACAAAGAATGTCTCCAACATGGAAGAATGATAAATAAATGAATGATCGTTGTCGAATTAGGGAGCAGGCAGGCTGTATTCTGGGAAAGATTTTTGAACAAGTTAAATTTTGAATAGAGTCAATTGTTCATTCACTACTTAGTATGTGCCAGTCACTGCACTGGGCACTGTAAATATAAAAAATAAAATACCTGAATCCTGTCTTCAGAGAGAATAGTAGAGACATATGCTCTCCAGTAGAGACTCCTGGGCATATATCTGGAAAAAATGAAAACACTAATTAGGAAAGATACATGCACCTCAAGTTTCATACCAGCATAACTTAAAATAGCCAAGATATGGAAACAACCCAAGTGTCCATCAACAGATGAATAGATAAAGAAGATGTGGTATATATACGATGAAATTTTCTTTAACATCTTTATTGGAGTATAATTGCTTTACAATGTTGTGTTAGTTTCTGCTGTATAACAAAGGGAATCAGCTATATGCATACGTATATCCCCATATCCCCTCCCTCTTGCATCTCCCTCCCACCTTCCTTATCCCACCCCTCTACGTGGTCACAAAGCACCGAGCTGATCTCCCTGTGCTATGCAGCTGCTTCCCACTAACTACCTATTTTACATTTGGTAGTGTATATATCTCAATGTTACTCTCTCACTTCGTCCCAGCTTACCCTTCCCCCTCCCCGTGTCCTCAAGTCCATTCCCTACGTCTTATACAATGAAGTATTATTCAACCATAAAAAAGAATGAAATTCTGCCTTTAGAAGCAAAATGGATGGAGTTAGATAATATTATGCTTAGTGAAATAAGTCAGACAAAGATAAATACTGTATGATATCACTCATATATGGAATCTAAAAAATAATACCAGTGAGTGTATGTAGCAAACACAAGCAGACTCACAGATACAGAGAACAAACTAGTGGTTACCACTGGGAAGAGGGATGGCAGAGGGACACATTAGGGGTATGGGATCAAAAGATATAAATTATTATTTATAAAATAGAGAAGCAACAAGGTTATATTGTATACCACAGGGAATTATAGCCAATATTTTGTAATAACTTTTAATGGAGTATGAACTGTAAAAATACTGAATCACTATACTGTAGACCTGAAACTAATATATTATAAATCAACTATGCTTCAATTTAAAAAAATAATGTAATGAGTGTGGTAACAGCGTAATCAAGTTACAACAGAAAAACAGTTCTACCTGGCAAGTGAAAGATGTTTTCAAAAGGCAGAAAATGAATTGTGTGTTGAGAGAGGAGCGGAAGTCTCCATGAGATGAATGGGAGAGAAGGCCACACCAGGCATAATAACCAGGCAAGGTTTGCAGGGCTCCATGGTAGAAAAGAGCAGGGGCTTTCCAGAGTCTGAGATCAGAGTGTCAGGGACTACAGCAGATCTGACTGAAAGCAGATCTGGGCCAGAGTGTAAAGAAAGTCTTTTGTGTACAAGACTTCTATTTCCTCCTCAGCACTAAATGCACTTCAAGAACAATAGCTATTTTATTTATTTTACATTTTTTTACCCGCAGCATTGTTATCCAGTTGGTCTATGGGGAGCTAAGGAGAGAAGTACTGTCAGATACTCACAATTTATGGTTTTATATTGTTCTAAAATTAATCTTTGTGAGGGCAAAAGAAGCACAAAAGTAACAAATGTGTCTTTATGTTAGATCTTGACTTCTAACTCTGATTTCAGTTCTTAAATAGGACAATCTTGGAGAAGGATTGGCTCAAGATGGTGGATGAGAAGGACATGCGCTCACTCCCTCTTGTGAGAACACTGGAATGACAATTAACTGCTGAACAATCATTGACAGGAAGACACTGGAACTCACCAAAAAAGATACCCCACATCGAGAAAGACAAAGGAGAAGCCGCAATGAGATGGTAGGAGGGGTGCAATCACAATAAAATCAAATCCCATAACCACTGAGTGGGAGACTCACAAACTGGAGAACAATTAAACTACAGAAGTCCACCCACTGGAGTGAAGGTTCTGAGCTCCACGTCAGGTTTCCCAACCTGGGGGTCCAGCAACGGTAGGAGGAATTCCCAGAGAATCAGATTCTGAAGGCTAGCAGGATTTGATTGCAGGACTTCGACAGGACTGGGGAAAACAGAGACTCCACTCTTGGAGGGCACACACAAAGTAGTGTGCGCATCAGGACCCAGGGGAAGGAGCAGTGACCCCATAGGAGACTGAACCAGACCTATCTGCTAGTGTTGGAGGGTCTCCTGCAGAGGAAGGGGGTGGCTGTGGCTCACCACGGGGACAAGGACACTGGCAGCAGAAATTCTGGGAAGTGCTCCTTGGCATGAACTCTCCCAGAGTCCTCCATTAGCCCCACCAAGGAGCCTGTGGGCTGCGTTGCCACTGGCCAAACAACCAACAGGGAGGGAACTGAGCCTACCCATCAGCAGACAAGCAGATTAAAGTTTTACTGAGCTCTGCCCACCAGAGCAACACCCAGCTCTACCCACCACCAGTCCCTCCCATCAGGAAGCTTGCATAGGCCTCTTAGATAGCCTCATCCACCAGAGGGAAGACAGCAGAAGCAAGAAGAACTACAATCCTGCAGCCTGTGGAACGAAAACCACATTCACAGAAAGATACACAAAATGAAAAGGGAGAGGACTATGTGACAGATGAAGAAAAAGATAAAACCCCAGAAAAACAACTAAGTGAAGTGGAGGTAGACAACCTTCCAGGAAAAGAATTCAGAATAATGATAGTGAAGATGATCCAGGACCTCGGAAGAAGAATGGAGGCAAAGATTGAGAAGATGCAAGAAATGTTTAACAAAGACCTAGAAGAATTAAAGAACAAACACCTGGAAGAATTAAAGAACAAACAAATAGAGATGAACAATACAATAACTGAAATGAAAAATACACTAGAAGGGATCAAAAGCAGAATAACTGAGGCAGATGAATGGACAAGTGACCTGGAAGACAGAATGGTGGAATTCACTGCTGCAGAACAGAACAAAGAAAATAAAATGAAAACAAATGAAGACAGCCTAAGAGACCTCTGGGACAACACTAAACACACCAGCATTCACATTAAACGGGTCCCAGAGGAGAAGAGAGAGAGGGAGGACCCGAAAAAATATTTGAAGAGGTTATAGTCAAAAACTTTCCTAATATGGGAAAGGAAAGAGCCACCCAAGTCCAGGAAGCGCAGAGAGTCCCAGGCAGGATAAACCAAAGGAGAAACATGCTGAGACACACAGTAATCAAACTACCAAAAATCAAAGACAAAGAAAAATTATTAAAAGCAACAAGGGAAAAACAGCACATAACATAAAAGGGAACTCCCATAAGGTTAACAGCTGATTTCTCAGCAGAAACTCTACAAGCCAGAAGGGAGTGGCATGATATATTTAAGGTGATGAAAGGGAAGAACCTACAACCAAGATTACTCTACCCAGCAAGGATCTCATTCAGATTCGTCAGAGAAATCAAAAGCTTTACAGACAAGCAAAAGCTAAGAGAATTCGGCACCATCAAACCAGCTCTACAATAAATGCTAAAGAAACTTCTCTAAGTGGGAAACAAAAGAGAAGAAACGGACCTACAAAAACAAACCCAAAACAATAAGAAAATGGTAATAGGAACATACATATCGATAATTACCTTAAATGTGAATGGATTAAATGCTCCAACCAAAAGACACAGGCTTACTGAATGGATACAAAAACAAGACCCATATATATGATGTCTACAAGAGACCTACTTCAGACCTAGGGATACATACACAATGAAAGTGAGGGGATGGAAAAAGATATTCCATGCAAATGGAAATCAAAAGAAATCTGGAGTAGCAATACTCATATCAGAAAACATAGACTTTAAAATAAATAATGTTACAAGAGACAAGGAAGGACACTACATAATGATCAATGAATCAATCCAAGAAGATATAACATTATAAATATATATGCATCCAACATAGGAGCACCTCAATAAATAAGGCAAATGCTAACAGCTATAAAAGAGGAAATCAACAGTAACACAATAATAGTGGGGGATTTTAACACCTCACTTACACCAATGGACAGATCATCCAGACAGAAAATTAATAAGGAAACACAAGCTTTAAATGAGCAACAGACCATATACATTTAATTGATATTTACAGGACATTCCATCCAAAAACAGCGGATTACACTTTCTTCGCAAATGCACACGGAACATTCTCCAGGATAGATCACATCTTGGGTCACAAATCAAGCCTTGGTAAACTTAAGAAAACTGAAACCTTATCAAGCATCTTTTCCGACCACAATGCTATGAGATTAGAAATCAAATACAGGGAAAAAAAGTAAAAAACACAAACACATGGAGGCTAAACAGTATGTTACTAAACAAGCAAGAGATCACTGAAGAAATCAAAGAGGAAATAAAAAAATACCTAGAGACAAATAACAACGAAAACATGATGATCCAAAACCTGTGGGATGCAGCAAAAGCAGTTCTAAGAGGGAATTTTATAGCAATACAATCCTACCTCAAGAAACAAGAAAAATCTCAAATAAGGAATCTAACCTTACCCCTAAAGGAACTAGAGAAAGATGAATAAACAAACCCCAAAGTTAGTAGAAGGAAAGACATAATAAAGATCAGAGCAGAAATAAATGAAATAGAAACAAAGAAATATTAGCAAAGATCAATAAAACTAAAAGCTGTTTCTTTGAGAAGATAAACAAAATTGATAAACCATTAGCCAGATTCATCAAGAAAAAGAGGGAGAGGACTCAAATCAATAAAATTAGAAATGAAAAAGAAGTTACAGTGGACACCACAGAAATACAAAGCATCCTAAGAGACTACTACAAGCAACTCTATGCCAATAAAATGGAAAATCTGGAAGAAAGGGACAAATTCTTAGAAAGGTATAACCTTCCAAGACTGAACACAAGAAATGAAATTGAAACTGTGATTAAAAATCTTCCAACAAACAGAAGTCCAGGACCAGATGGCTTCACAGGCAAATTCTATCAAACATTTAGAGAAGAGCTAACACCTATCCTTCTCAAACTCTTCCAAAAAATTGCAGAGGAAGGAACACTCCTAAACTCATTCTACAAGGCCACCATCACTCTGATACCAAAACCAGACAAAGATACTATAAAAAAAGAAAATTACAGACCAATATCACTCATGAATATAGATGCAAAAATCCTAACAAAATACTAGCAAACAAAATCCAACAGCACATTAACAGGATCATCCACCATGATCAAGTGGGATTGATCCCAGAGATGCAAGGATTCTTCTATATACACAAATCAATCAATGTGATACACCATATTAACAAACTGAAGAATAAAAACCATATGATCATCTCAATAGATGCAGAAAAAGTTTTTCACCAAATTCAACATCCATTTATGATAAAAACTCTCCAGAAAGTGGGCATAGAGGGAACCTACCTCAACATAATAAAGGCCATATATGACAAACCAACAGCAAACATCATTCTCAATGGTGAAAAACTGAAAGCATTTTCTCTAAGATCAGGAACAAGACAAGGATGTCCACTCTCACCACTATTATTCAACATAGTTTTGGAAGTCCTAGCCACGGCAATCAGAGAAGAAAAAGAAATACAAGGAATACAAATTGGGAAAGAAGAAATAAAACTGTCACTGTTTGCAGGTGACATGATACTATACATAGAGAATCCGAAAGATGCCACCAGAAAATTACTAGAGCTAATTAATGAATTTGGTAAAGTTGCAGGATACAAAATTAATGCACAGAATTCTCTTGCATTCCTATACACTAACAATGAAAGATCAGAAAGAGCAATTAAGGAAACAATCCCGTTCACCACTGCAACAAAAAGAATAAAATACCTAGGAGTAAACCTACCTAAGGAGATAAAAGACCTGTACTCAGAAAACTATAAGACACAGATGAAAGAAATCGAAGATGACACAAACAGATGGAGAGATATACCATGTTCTTACACTGGAAGAATCAATATTGTGAAAATGACTACACTTCCCAAAGCAATCTACAGATTCAGTGTAATCCCTAGCAAATTACCAATGGCATTTTTTACAGAACTAGAACAAAATATCTTAAAATTTGTATGGAGACACAAAAGACACCGAATAGCCAAAGTAATCTTGAGAGAAAAAAATGGAGCTGGAGGAATCAGACCCCCTGACTTCAGACTATACTACAAAGCTACAGTAATCAAGACAATATGGTACTGGCACAAAAACAGAAATATAGATCAATGGAACAGGATAGAAAGCCCAGAGATAAACCCACGCACCTATGGTCAACTAATCTATGACAAAGGAGGCAAGGATATACAATGGAGAAAAGACAGTCTCTTCAATAAGTGGTGCTGGGAAAACTGGACAGCTACATGTTAAAGAATGAAATTGGAACACTCCATAACACCATACACAAAAACAAACTCAAAATGGATTAAAGACCTAAATGTAAGACTGGACACTATAAAACTCTTAGAGGAAAACATTGGAAGAACACTCTTTGACATAAATCACAGCAAGATCTTTTTTGACCCACCTCCTATAATAATGGAAATAAAAACAAAAATAAACAAATGGGACCTAATGAAAGTTAAAAGCTTTTGCACAGCAAAGGAAACTATAAACTAAATGAAAATACAACACTCAGAATGGGAGAAAATAGTTGCAAACAAATCAACAGACAAAGGATTAATCTCCAAAATATATAAACAGCTCATGCAGCTCAATATTAAAAGAACAACCCAATCAAAAAATGGACAGAAGACCTAAATAGACATCTCTCCAAAGAAGACATACAGATGGCCACGAAGCACATGAAGAGCTGCTCAACATCACTAATTATTAGAGAAATGCAAATCAAAATTACAATGAGGTATCACCTCACACCAGTTAGAATGGGCATCATCAGAAAATCTACAAACAACAAATGCTGGAGAGGGTGTGGAGAATAGGGAACCCTCTTGCACTGTTGATGGGAATGTAAACTGATACAGCCACTATGGAGAACAGTATGGAGGTTCCTTAAAAAACTAAAAATAAAATTACCATATGACCCAGCAATCCCACTACTGGGCATATCCCCAGAGAAAACTATAATTCAAAGAGACATATACACCCCAATGTTCGTTGCAGCACTATTTACAATGGCCAGGTCATGGAAGCAACCTAAATCCCCATCAACAAATGGATAAAGAAGATGTGGTGCATATATACAATGGAATATTACTCAGCCATAAAAAGGAACGAAATTGGGTAATTTGTAGAGACGTGGATGGACCTAGAGACTGTCATACAGAGTGAAGAAAGTCAGAAAGAGAAAAACAAATATTGTATATTAGCGCATATATGTGGAATCTAGAAAAATGGTACAGATGAACCTGTCTGAAAGGCAGAAATAGAGACACACATATAGAGGACAAACATATGGACACCAAGAGGGGAAAGCAGGGGGTGTGGGGTGTGGTGGTGGTGGGATGAACTGGGAGATTGGGATTGACATATACACACTAATATGTATAAAATAGATAACTAATAAGAACTGTATAAAATAAAATATAAATTCAAAAAATAAAAAAAATTAAATTAAGTTTGAAAAATCAAAAAAAAAGGACAATCTTTATTATTCAGAAAAGACTAGATGTATAATATGGGATAAAGATTGCATTTACTAGCAAGCATTTCGCTTTATCAGCCAGATAGGTACCACTAGCCAGACAAGTGCTTATGAATTATGGCATTGTTTTTGGCAAAACTATTTATCTGTGTGACACGACATGTCACTTTTGAACTTCAACTTGATGTCCATAAAATTACATTTTCATCAAACTGAAAGATCAAGCTTTCCATGCTGACTCACTTGGGTCAACATTTTGCAAATGCCTGAATTTACCACTTGAACCATAAACCCTTTGTGAATAATTTTGTGCGCTGATGTTTGATGGCCTAGGGCACAGATCACCATTTCTGAGCAGAGGGGCGTTAAAGCAGAATGCATTTCCTTTCTGCATACCCAGTGACTTACTCCAAAGCGTATTCTCATCAGGTCATTTTGAAATCACTGGATAAATACTAACTTTGCTGAGCCCCAAAAGACAGTAAACAGCATCCGTGGTGCCTCATTTACTTGTTAGGATTAGGAAAGAGCATCACCTCCACTGCCAGAGGATTTTCACTAGCATAACACTCATAGGCACTTGCCACAACTTGGGGTAATTTCCTTGTTTCGGTTAGACCTAATTTGAGGTTCCTTAAAAACATGCAATGAGGAGAAAATCTCAAAACTGACCAAAGACCTAGAGAGAGTCATCAGTTATTCTGTCCTTAATTCTCTACTGAAAAAAAACCAAAAAACAAAAAATGCAGCATTCAGGTGTTACTGCTCCTTTCTGGGCCCTGTTTATGAGGTGGATTCTTTTTTTCATATGAACAATGCGGATTTGGACCTCTCACCCTGGTAAGTATACGTAGAAGGTTTGGCCCTCAGAGAGGTGACTGCTTTAAAGAGGAAATGACCCAGTGCCCCTGTAATCTTTTTGGACAGAAATGACTGGCTATGATGAAATTCAGTCATCCCTCAAATACCCCATTCAAGAATTATTAAATGAGCAGGTTCCTCACTGACCTTTACTAACCACATTAAAGAACAATCTGGCTCCATTTTTGAAACAAGAATTGTCACAGCAATTTTGCATGAATAAATATCCCATTTGGTGAAATAATGTAAACTTTGTCTTCTGAGAAAGGTGCATACCAGTTTTGGTGCTATTTATGCAGGAACAAATTGTTATCTCCAAATCTTGCCCAAGGCAAAGGAAGAGAAACATTAAATATGGTGATTGTTATGATGACTTCAGTAAAAGCTGGAAGAAATGATGACAAAAGTTCTTGTTGCAAGTAGAAAGTTTGAAGGCAAATCTCTGGGAAGTGCTCTGCCCCAGGTACCACGTAAAATTGGAGTATTATTGACACAGTTGACTGGACTAACCATAAAGGTGGAAGAGAGGTGCCTGGGGTTTTAGCGATGTCTGGAACAGCCACTCAGATCTTAACTAAGATGGTACTGAATTCTTGGAAGGAGGTTGAACTTCTTCTTTTTTTAAATTTATTTATTTATTTATTTTTGCTGAGTTGGGTCTTTGTTGTTGCACACGGGCTTTCTCTAGTTGCGGCGAACAGGGGCTACTCTCTGTTGCAGTGCGCAGCCTTCTCATTGCAGTGGCTTCTCTTGTTGCAGAGCACAGGCTCTAGGCGCATGGGCTTCAGTAGTTGTGGCACACAGGCTCTAGAGCACAGGCTCAGTAGTTGTGGCAAACGGGCTTAGTTGCTCCGCGGCATGTGGGATCTTCCTGGACCAGGGCTCGAACCCGTATCCGCTGCATTAGCACGCAGATCCTTAACCACTGCACCACCAGGGAAGTCCCAGAAGAAGGTTGAACTTAGTGTTAGATATTCAGCACTTACAAGAATCTCTCATTGGCAAGACCTGTCATAAACTAGTTTCAGTAATACTGGTAGAGACCCTGCAGATTCTCAAATGTTAAAAGGCCAAACTGCTAAGTTAGATGACTGAGAAAAAGATATCACTTTTACTTTCTGTTGCAACTAAAAGAAAATTCCGTTTAGCCTGGATTAAATAGCAAAGTAGACTTATTAGCTCCATTAACTAAAAAGTCCAGAGATAAAGAGACTTTAGGCTAGACTTGATGTGCCACTCGACCATATTAGAGAAAAAAATGTCTTTCCATCTCTCTTCTCTGCCTCCCAGAGGGTCAGGTTTATCCTAGGCCTGGCTCTCTCATAGTCACAGGGAGGTCCCAGGGTTACACGCTTCCTTATTCAAGCTCAGGGGCAAAGGGCAGTTTTCTAGTACCACCCGAAGAACCTCAGGAAAGCTCCCTTTCCAGAAGATTCTAGAAACATCTCCTTAACTCTCAATTGTGGGAATCCTGTGCTTATCCCTGAACCAATCAATGTGACTAGTAACCAAGACATATATCTTGTCATATTGTAGACTTTAAGTCTAAGACTAAGAGCTTTTTTCTTCTGATGATCTGCCCTTGATTTAGTGGCCTTTACCTTGGGCCAATTCCAAGCAGACTGTGCAAGGAAGGCACCATTAATAGACGCCTCTCCAAGGGCCCAATCCCAGCAGGGCCTTCCTGAGAGCAGTAACTGTTCCTGCTCTCCAGCAGGGAGTACATAGCAGGAGGTGCCTGGGAGGAGTCTGGGGGAATCATGCTTCTCTCAGCTCCGACCTTATCTGCAGCTGAGTCTTTTACTTCCTTGCTTTTGCTTGTACTAACTTTAGCTTGGGAAAGAGATTTTTTAAACCTGCTAGACCTCAAACCACTTTGGATTATAGACCACTACATCAAAGGCCTCTCTGCAAAGTTGCCAGGTTTTTCCCTCTCTTTTCTATTACAGGCTAAGCAAACTCCTTTCAGTAAGACCTTACTAAAGTTTGCAAGAAGGAGTCAAAATACGCCAACAACCTTAATTTTTTCTACTAAGTTTCCTAATGCTGCTGCCCCTGTAGGCAAAAGATCGAAGAACTAAATTATAGGTCAGGCCTTAGGTCAACCAGATGTTCCACTACTAGTAGTAAGAACAGATAATTTTCCAGACTTGGATAGTGAGACCTCGTTGCTCTCCCCTCAGCTCCCTGGGATCAGCCAATTCCACATTTTTAGGTGTATCTATCTAAAATATTCCTATTAACAGGTGCAAAAAAAACAGAAATAGATTCTGACAATTCTAAACAAAAGGGAATTTGTTGGAAAGTACTGAGGGCTTATGGAACAACAGGAGGTTGGAAGACTAGGCTTAGAAAATGGGCAGTCTCTCTACTAATTAGGATACAGATCCTTCTTCTTTAGTACAGGCCAGACAACAGTGACTTAACCAACATAGAAAATTTGTTTCTTTCCTGTGTAGGGAGAAGGAAACAGGAGTGTAGGCTGCTCTACCCAGGCTTCTGCCACTTGGCTTTCCATTCTCTAAGACACTGTCTTAATCTGCAAGGTAGCATTACCAGCACCACATCCAGGCTCCAGCCAAGGAGAAAGAGGCAATAAAGAGTAAACAGCTTCCTTTAAAGATGTGACCTAAAAGTTGTGCACATCACTCCCACCTACTGGCAACTGGCCAGAATCAGTCACCTAGTCACCCCTAGCTGCAAGAGAAGCTGGAAAAATCTAGTCTCCAGCTAGGTAGCTCAATGCCAAGCTAAAATTTAGGATGTAGGGGGTCTTTTTCTTAAAATAAAAAGAGAAAGGATATTGAGGAATATGGTAGTCTCTGCCACAGTAACCCAGTATTATGATTTGAATGGTTGTATCCTCCCTGAAATTCATATCTTGAAGTCCTAATGCCCAATGTGACGGTATTAGGAGGCAGGGGCTTTGGGAGGTGATTAGGTCGTAAGCGTGGACCCCTCCAGAATTTTGGATTAATGCTCTTAGAAAAGAGACCCACAGGGGTCCCTAGGCCCTTCCACCATGTGAGGATACAGGAAGTCTGGAATGCAGAAGCACGCCTTCACTCAACTATGCTGGCACCTTGATCTCAGACTTCCAGCTTCCAGAACTGTGAGAAATGTTTCTACTGTTTATAAGCCACCCAGTCTGTGGTATTTTGTTATAGCAGCCCGAACAGACAAAGACCCCAGGAAGCTCTAGAGAACAAGAAGCAGAAGAGACATCATCTCCAAACGAGAACAGTCAGCTAGGCTACCACCACCCCTGCTGCAGAGCACTGCCACCACCAACACCAGGCATCGCTTCCTACTGACAGGAATAAATTCTAGCTGACCTTTCATCTTTGAGTCGCTCACTTGAGAGCCAAGGTCCGGGCCGCAGTACCTGATTGTCCACGCTAAATCCCGTGCTCATGTCCTGGCAGCTACGATGTGGTGAGATGGAAATCCTGCCTTCCACCAAGACTACACCTGATCGAGGACTCCCCAAGAATAAGAAAGAAGTTTAACTACTGGGGCACCAAACAAAAATGACAGATATCCACTAGAGACGAGGATATTGTTTCTCTCACATACCATTTATCAAAGCATCTTGTTAGTCTGCCTAAAATCAGTGGATCTTGAAGGGGCTGTGGCCTTGGCTCACAGCCTGGTGACTAGAAAACAAGTAACCTTAGCAACAGCAGTGAACTCTACCATCTTCTTTAGGAGGTACATAGAAATATTTGAGGGGAATGTTTCATGAGTCAAGGGAGGAGTTTCTACATTCCTATAGTCTCAAGTTTTCACATATGGGTGAAGAGAAATTTCCTATTTGCTTTAGAAAGCATAATTTTCTTTCATCTAAATCAGTCCTAGAGAGTCTATTTAAGCTTCCCACATGGTCAGGTACTATACTTTGCAGCTGTTAGGATGTGAGAGAATGCTTGGGCAGCACGAGTCTGGGGTTCTAAAAGGTGTTTATGGAAGGGAAGTATGGCCCAAGGGGTCACAGGCATTGCCCTTGTGTCTTCCCTATATTTTGTGATCCAAAACTAATAAATTATTTTTAAAGAAAAGAATAAAAAATAAATCAGTCCTAGAAATCATCACATTCCATGTCTCCATGAATGCATCTCTCTGAATATCTCACTTAAACTTTCTGGTTAATCAAGAGAACATTGTCATTACACAAAACCAATGCTTTCAATGAGTAGTATACCAGGCTTGATAAAGATACAGAGAACTTATTAAAAGAAAGACATTTGCCCTTAGATCCACTTGCAGCAGTGCTTCTGGAGGAGGGCACTACTGTCATTTTGGGTGGGACAATGCTCTACTGTGCAGCACTATTCCATACATTGTGCAATATTTAATATCCCAGGCCTCCAGGCACTAATACCAGTGGCACCTCATTATAACATACATCACAGTCATTATATACTGTCATTATAATAACACAGATGGCATACCCTTTTCAAATGTTCCCTAAAGGTTCCCACTGCTAGTTGGTTACAATCTAGCTGGGGAGAAATATACAAAATATACAAAAACGACCTAACAATCACGGACCAGTCAACAAAAACTGGGAAATGATCCACAGTGGCACCTAGCACAGCGCCTGGCATACTGAGGTGTGCAATAAAGGTTAAAGGAATGAATGGATGGATGGATAAATGAAGATAGGACTTAACTGGCTCTCATGGAATGGAACATTAGTACACAGAACCCTGACACAGAGTTTAGAGAGCAGTAAATAGACCTATAGTTACTATTTCTATTAAGAAACACGTAATAGAAGTACGGTCCAGATGAAAGAAGACCTTAAATGTCAGGTGGCAATTTGATTTTGCCAGTCTGCCACTTAACATACAACTTTGGACAAGATAATCAATTCCTTGCATTTCACCTTTTTTTAATCTGTGAAATGAGGGTACATGCCTCATATAGTAGTTGTGAGGATGGAATGTTAGAAAACCCAACATGGTGCTTAGTATATAGTTGGCTAACAATAAACTGTAACTGCTATTATTACTATTCCTATTATGTCATGATAGCAAGATAGATTTAAACTTAAAATGTTTAATTGGGAGACAGTAAGGTAAGGAAAGCAACATGAACGAAGTGGTGTGAAGAAAAGGGTACTGGAGAACAGAAAAGGCTAGAACTGGAGACCAGTTAATCCTGAGTGCTCTGTTTCAGCACTTTTCATTTAAAATAATATAGTTTCATTCCAGGTTTCCTTAGTTTCTTAGTTCCCAGACTATATGTTTTTTAAAGTCCTTATAATAAGATATACACCATGATACTAATAGGATTTACAAATGAATTTGTGATGCTGGGTCTTATTTACCTTTTTATGTTTATAATATTTTCTATTTTTTTATTCTATTTTTTCAATTTATTTTTTATTGACATATAGTTCATGTATAATATTAAATGTACAGGTGTACAATATAATGATTGTACTATAGTAATATTTTCTAATTTTTTCACTATAAAAATTTTAATCTGTTTTATTTTGAATAGTTTTTATGTAAATATTTTTTAAATAAAAAGAGTTACAGTGAAGTCAATTTTGAAAGCTGGGATCTCTTTAATAAAGTCTTCTGATCATTAATTGATATTTATTGAACAGCCTAGATGGACTGAGCAAACTCTTGGCACTAATGTCTGTCTCAAACCACCAGCAAACCACGGAGTCATTAAGAGTGAACAGGTGGTTTCTCCAAGAAGCTGATGTATCTTCCAGGACAGGAACTGATGGTACCCAGGTAAGCAAAGGGAGGGGCGAGGGCCACAGCTTTGTTCCCAGGCTTCTGGAACTCAGTTACTTTCCCCATCACTTTTCACATCATGTCCCATCAGAGAGAATTTCTTTCACTCTTGGATAAGTATTAGAACTGGGTTGAAATAAAAAGTTATTTATTTAAGACAAGTTTTTAAGGCTTTGCTTTAGGTTTCTTTCTGAGTTTATCATGCTCCTTTGCTTATAAAATGCAATAAATGTTTGTTGATGTGATATGTTATCCAAAATATGACAACTATAATAGCAAACAGTGATTGTTACAGCTACAAGGCAGCTGTATTCAACACCGTTCATATAATTATGCTCCACTTCACAATAGTTACAACTGTATTGTACAATATTGGAGGCAAATTATCAACAGTAGTGATTTTAGCATTTAAATGTGTATACAGCTTAACTTGTTCCTTCTCTTATAACATGGCAGAAAAACAACTGTTTGAAAAGTTTAAAAATTCCATCCAAATGGTGATTTAGAAGAATGTAGGTTTTTTAATTGTATGTACATAGACACAGCCTTACAGTGAAATTTCGATATGTGCTATGAATTGGAAAGTTCAGCTGTAATTTGGTCCAGTTTATCAAAAGGTTTCCCACCTATCCTGAATAACTGAATTTAACTAGTCAACATGCAGCTAACATTAGTACCTTTTGGAGACATTTTTTGATCAAAGGATTTGTTTTAACTTTACACCGAGGGAAAATAAAGACATAAAGGGAGAAAATGCTGTTCGGCCCTTCTTAATCTAAGCTTTTGGATTGTCTCCCTCTGGGACTTAGTCACAATGATTAAAAAAACAAAAAAAACTAGCTTTTATTGAGCACTTAACTCAACATCGCTAATCATCAGAGAAATGCAAATCAAAACCAAAGTGAGAGGGGGATTCCCTGGTGGCGCAGTGGTTAAGAATCCGCCTGCCAATGCAGGGGACACAGGTTCGAGCCCTGGTCCGGGAAGATCCCACATGCCGCGGAGCAACTAAGCCCGTGCGCCACAACTAGTGAGCCTGCACTCTAGAGCCCGTGAGCCACAACTACTGAAGTCCACGCACCTAGAGCCTGTTCTCCACAACAAGAGAAGCCACCGCAATGAGAAGCCTGTGTGCCACAACCACTGAGCCTGCACTCTAGAGCTCGCGAGCCACAACTACTGAGCCCGTGTGGTACAACTACTGAAGCAATAATAAGTAAATAAATAAAACCACGGGCTTCCCTGGTGGCACAGTGGTTGAGAGTCTGCCTGCCGATGCAGGGGACACGGGTTCGTGCCCTGGTCCGGGAAGATCCCACATGCCGCAGAACGGCTAGGCCCGTGAGCCTCGGCCACTGAGCCTGCACATCCAGAGCCTGTGCTCCGCAACAGGAGAGGCCACAACAGCGAGAGGCCTGCGTACCGCAAAATAAATAAATAAATAAATAAAACCACAATGAGAGGGACTTCCCTGGTGGTCCAGTGGTAAAGAATATGCCTTCCAATGCAGGGGACACAGGTTCGATCCCTGGTCAGGGAAAATCCCACATGCCGCGGGGCAACTAAGCCCACGTGCCACAACTACGGAGCTCGCACGCCTCAACTAGAGCCTGTGTGTTGCAAACTACAGACCCCACAAGCTCTGGAACCCGTGCACCGCAACTACAGAGCCCACGCACCCTGGAGCCTATGCACTACACTAGAGAAGAAAAAACCCTCACACCACAACTAGAGAGAAGCCCGCATGCTGAAACATAGCGCCCACACCGCAACGAAAGATCCCGCATGCCTCAACGAAGATCTCACGTGCCGCAACTAAGACCCGATGCAGCCAAAAATGAATTAAATAAACAATAAATTTATCTTTAAAAAAAAACCCACAATGAGGTATCACCTCAAACCTAACAGAATGGCTATCATCAAAAAGTCTACAAATACAAATGTTGGTGAGGATGCAGAGAAAAGGGAACCCTTGTACACTGTTGGTGGGACTGTAAATTGGTGCAGTCACTGTTGAAAACATTATGGAGGTTTCTCAAAAAACGAAAAATAAAACTACCATGTGACCTAGCAATTCCACTCCTGGGTATATACTCAAAAAAACCAAAAACACTAATTTGAAAAGATAAATACACCCCAATGTTCACAGCAGCATTATTTACAATTGCCAAGACATGGAAACAACCTAAGTGCCCATCAACAGATGAATGGATAAAGAAGATGTGGTAAATATATGCAATGGAATACTATTCAGCCATAAAAAAGAATGAAATTTTGCTATTTGCAGCAACATGGATGGACTTGGAGGGCATTATGCTATGTGAAATATGTCAGATAGAGAAAGATAAATACTGTGTGATACCGCTTATATGTGGAATCTCAAAAATACAACAAACTAGTGAATATAACATAAAAGAAGCAGACTCACAGATATAGAAAAAAAACTAGTGGTTACTAGTGATGGGGGAGCAATATAGGGATGGGGGAGTGAGAGGTACAAACTACTGGGTGTAAGATAAGCTCAAGGATGTACTGTACAGGATAGGGAAAACAGCCAATATTTTGTAATAACTATAAATGGAAAATAACCTTTAAAACTGTATAAATATAAAAAATGTAAAAGTAAAATTTTAAAAATAAAATATTAAAGGTTAAAAAAATCTAGCCTTTATTGAGCACTTACCATGGACCAACAACATACTGTGCAAAGTGCTTTCCATACTTCTCCTCTTTTAATCCCTCCCCAGTGATCCTTCACAGGTGAAGAAACCATGACTCAGAAGAAGTAAGGGACCTGCCTAAGGTCACCCAGCTGACAAGTGGCAGAGCCAAGGTTTAATCCCTACCTGTTCAACTCCAAAAGCCCTTGCTCATGACAACTCCACTCTGGCCTCAACTCACGTGAGCCTGAGCCATCCTGAGTGATAAATGGCCAAATCAGAAGCTGCGTCAGGCCATTTGCAGTGGTGTTGTGTGTCTTTCAGGCCATCTTGGAGATGCTGTATGTCTCCTATTAATGTTCATGTCAAGTAAAAACCATGCCTTAGAGAAAAAGACCAAATGTTTATAGTATACACTTAATGTAGCATTTAGTATATGTGGCAGGCACTGTATAAATATAATAATGTTTATTTTTAATCCTCAAAAGCCTACACATTAGGTATTATTACTGTCAGCCCTAATTTACAGATAGTAATTTAAAACAGAGAAATTAAGTAAATTGCCTAAGGTGACATGGCTGGCAAATAGAAAATCTGAGATTCAAAGGCAGTCAGGCTAGTGACAAGGGCTGGGTCCCAACCAGCACCTACAACCCCCTCTCAGAGACCAGGTTCTTGTTTTCACATCTCCCACTGTCTCTGAGTAGAGCAATGACCAAGGCTTCTGGAAGGAGCTTTACTAACTAAGGTTTGGAAATAACACACTTCTTAGCAAAGTGTTTTGGGATGTAGAGATAAATTATCCAATTCAATAAATAAACGTTCTGTTTGCATGCTCGTGTACTTTTTTGTACAAAACACTCCAGATTTATATTTTCTTTGGTAAGACCTAAAGGGGAAATAAAGAGGAGAGAAAAATCTTAGTGAGAAAAATGCTATGACCGTAATAAAGTGACTTTTTAAATATATATAGACCCAAGGCCTTTCTTTTAGTCAGATAATATATAACTGGCTATAGGAAGATTAACAAGTGTAAGACAATGCATTTGAATTGCAGACAATTAATATTTAATTTGCCATCCATGGTACATTCTCAGGCACAGGACAAGGTGATTTTTAAAAGCAAAATGAGGAGATTAAAAAAATAAAATAAAATAAAAATAAGGAGATAGCAGAGTTCACATAACACTCAGTCGTTGTGAGCCACCTCTAGGGCCAGATTCACATTAGTTATAATCAGTCTATTAATTAAATAATTCAACCACCTATATGAACGCTTTTCCTCATATGATCTCATAACCTTTGGCCCCATAGAAATGGAACTTATACAAATCAATTAAGCCACTGCACACTGGCTACCTCAGGCAGAAAAAAAAAGAAAATCTCTCATCCAACAATGTTCCAGAGCAGAAGAGAGATGCTGGAGGCTGGGAATAAACCCATTTTACTGAATGCCCCCTCTCTCCTGATTTAAGTGTACTGCACTGAATTGACTAACAAGACCAAAATGAGAAAACCCATCCAGTTATTAAGAATTGCCCTTCATACACCATTGGCTTGATTCACTTTGGAAAGCAATGCAGATCCAAGCAATTCAAATATTTAAGCAGACTCTTTTCCCTGGGAGAGAAATGGTCTTGTCACAGGGCTGAAATCATCCTGCAGTACAAGACAGGGTACACAGTGCAGAAAACTGGGACCCTGGGAACTAAAAGGCAGCCTAAAATAATCCAAAGAAATAGCAGAGCTCTATTTTATACTATGTATGGTTGCAGAAATAGAAATAACTGTCATTTACTGAGAACTTACTATGTGTGAAGCACTTGCTAAACACTGGTGGGACGTAACATATTGAGACAGACACAGTATTAGTAATCAGACAGCCTGGGGCCTAGTGCTGATACCTCCACCTGTGTGGCCTTTTGATGTTTACTTCCCTTTGTAAAAAGGGGTCTAATGACACTCATCTGAGTCACTGTAAGGATCAAGTAAGATAATGTATATGTGGCAGAGATTGCTATAAGGACTCCCAATTTTTAGGTAGATGCTTTGGCTACCTAAGAATAGAATAAATACTATTTCCCAGACTCCCTTGCAGTTAAGTGTGGGCATGGACTACATTATGGTCAATGGGAAGCAGACAGCTGTAGCATGTGGTAGTTTTCATTCACCACCTTTAACTCAATCATCCTCATGAGTGCAGGCTTTGCCTCTTCTTTATCCCTTTCTCCTGCAAGCTAGATGGCCAGGTTGCCATGTTGGACCATGCAGTTGTGGTCACACGCAGTCAAGCAGAAAGATAGAAGGAGGGGTCTCTGACACTACAGAGTGACACATTCCTGATCCAGCTGCCCAGACGTTACCAGACAGGCAAACAAGCTTCTATCTTGTTTAATTCGCGGGTATACTTTGGTTTTCTATACAATTCTGTTGTCGCAGCTCAGCAAACAGAAAGCAAACTAGGTTCTTCTCAAATGTACCCTGAGGGACCCATCTTGTAAACCTATAGCCTCTTCCTTTCCTGTATATCTACATTCACGTGGTCTGGCCTCCAGCTCTAAAATGCTATCGTCCTATTGTTGCTCCCACATAATGTGAGCTCAGAATAAGAGTCCACCCACCAGGGAGACTTAAGGTCACCACCCCAGGAAATGCAGCAAAAAAACTCCCTAGGACCAGCTGGAAGAGGAAGGCTGCAGCAGTGTGGAGCCAGGCAGGGTTAGGGCTCCAGATACGGCTTTCCTATGTGGAGATAAAGGGCATTGGACAGACAAAAGGTGTGGTTGAGATCCCAAAGGGATAACTCTCGTCACCCTCTGGCTCAGAGCATGGATCCGGCTTTACAGCCCACCTGCCCACATTGAACACAGTCCCGTGTGTTGCTGATGTCCGTGTGAGTCCCTGCCACACTCACCCTTCTCAACCTTATCCTAAGTATTGATGATCAAATCTGGCCCCTCTCCTGCCTTCTCTCACCCTCTGGAAGTGCCACAGACCTAATGGCTAGTCATCTGCCTTTATTACTGCTGCTTTCAGTTGAGACTGTTAGCCAGGAAGACATGCACACCATTGCCACCTCAGTAGTGTGACACTGAACAAGTCGGTTTCTTCAACTATAAAATTGGAGGCATATATCAGTTACATCTCAATAGAACTAAGAAAATTAATTAATTAATTAAACTAATTAATTAAAGTGACAAAAGAAATTGGAGAACTAGAAAATCCCTTGCTAACATCCTTTCCAACATCATGGTCAATGATCAGTACAGTGAACCTCAGAACTCAAGTGGAGTTCTGAGCCCTAAGTGAAGAGCAAAGGCCGCCGAAATTCTCACCAGAGTTGGCATAATATAGATTCTGCATCAGCGTGATTTTTACTTTGAAAAAAATCTGCCACTTCTGCCCACGACGGGTAAATGACTTCACTCTCACCTGGACTAATATAAGTCACAGGTGTTTAATGAGAAACTGTGCCCTCTCTCTCCCATTTTCCCACCTTTAATGGTACCTCTTCAACCGTAGGTCTCAGTGCCTGACGTCAGGAGAATAAGGATAAAGGGTTTTTCCGGGAAGATGGCGGAAGAGTAAGACGCGAAGATCACCTTCCTCCCCACAAATACACCAGAAACACATCTACCCGTGAAACAACTCCTACAGAACACCTAATGAACGCTGGCATTAGACTTCAGACCTCCCAAAATGCAAGAAACCCCCCATGTACCTGGGTAGGGCAAAAGAAACAACACAGACAAAAGAATAGGGACGGGACCTGCACCAGTGGGAGGGAGCTATGAAAGAGGAAAGGTTTCCAAACACTAGGAAGCCCCTTCGCAGGCAGAGACTGCGGGTGGCGGAGGGGGAAAGCTTCGGAGCTGCGGAGGAGAGCACAGCAACAGGGGTGCGGAGGGCAAAGCGGGGAGATTCCCGCACAAAGGATCAGTGCCGACCAGCACTAACCAGGCCGAGAGGCTTGTCTGCTCACCCGCCGAGGCGGATTGGGCTGGGAGCTGAGGCTTGGGTTTCGGTCGGAGCGCAGGGAGAGGACTGGGGTTGGCGGCGTGAACACAGCCTGCAGGGGGTTAGTGCGCCACGGCTAGCTGGGAGGGAGTCTGGAGAAAAGTCTGCACCTGCCGAAGAGGCAAGAGACCTTTTCTTACCTCTTTGTTTCCTGGTGTTTGAGGAGAGGGGATTAAGAGCGCTGCTTAAAGGAGCTCCAGAGACGGGCGCGAGCCGCGGCTAAAAGCGCGGACCCCAGAGACGGGCATGAGACGCTAAGGCTGCTGCTGCCGCCGCCAAGAAGCCTGTGTGCGAGCACAGGTCACTATCCACAGCCCCCTTCCGGGGAGCCTGTGCAGCCCGCCACTGCCAGGGTCCTGGGATCCAGGGACGACTTCCCCGGAAGAACGCACGGCGCGCCTCAGGCCAGTGCAACGTCATGCCGGCCTCTGCCGCCGCAGGCTCACCCCGCCCTCCGTGCCTCTCCCTCTCCCCCGGCCTGACTGAGCCACACCCCCGAATCAGCGGCTCCTTTAACCCCGTCCTGTCTGAGCGAAGAACAGACGAGCTCCAGCGACCTACACGCAGAGGCGGGGCCAAATCCAAAGCTGAGCACCTGGAGCTATCAGAACAAAGAAGAGAAAGGGAAATCTCTCCCAGCAGCCTCAGGAGCAGCGGATTAAAGCTCCACAATCAACTTAATGTGCCCTGCATCTGTGGAATACCTGAATAGACAACGAATCATCCCGAATTAAGGAGCCGTGTGGATGAAAGGCTCTTGGTGCTTCAGCCAGGAGTCAGTGCTGTGCCTCTGAGGTGGGAGAACCAACTTCAGGACACTGGTCCACAAGAGACCTCCCAGCTCCACATAATATCAAACGGCAAAAATCTCCCAGAGATCTCCATCTCAACACCAGCACCCAGCTTCACTCAACAACCAGCAAGCTACAGTGCTGGACATCCTATGCCAAACAACTAGCAACACAGGAACACAACACCACCCATTAGCAGAGAGGCTGCCTAAAATCATAGTAAGACCACAGACACCCCAAAACACACCACCAGACATGGACCTGCCCACCAGAAAGACAAGATCCAGCCTCATCCACCAGAACACAGGCACTAGTCCCCTCCACCAGGAAGCCTACACAACCCACTGAACCAACCTTAGCCACTGGGGACAGACACCAAAAACAACGGGAACTACGAACGAGCAGCCTGCGAAAAGGAGACCCCAAACACAGTAAGATAAGCAAAATGAGAAGACAGAAAAACACACAACAGATGAAGGAGCAAGATAAAAACCCACCAGACCTAACAAATGAAGAGGAAATAGGCAGTCTACCTGAAAAAGAATTCAGAATAATGATAGTAAAGATGATCCAAAATCTTGGAAATAGAATACACAAAATGCAAGAAACATTTAACAAGGACCTAGAAGAACTAAAGATGAAACAAACAATGATGAACAACACAATAAATGAAATTAAAAATACTCTAGATGGGATCAATAGCAGAATAACTGAGGCACAAGAACGGATAAGTGACCTGGAAGATAAAATAGTGGAAATAACTACTGCAGAGCAGAATAAAGAAAAAAGAATGAAAAGAACTGAGGACAGTCTCAGAGACCTCTGGGACAACATTAAACACACCAACATTCGAATTATAGGGGTCCCAGAAGAAGAAGAGAAAAAGAAAGGGACTGAGAAAATATTTGAAGAGATTATGGTTGAAAACTTCCCTAATATGGGAAAGGAAATAGTTAATCATGTCCAGGAAGCACAGAGAGTTCCATACAGGATAAATCCGAGGAGAAACACACCAAGACACATATTAATCAAACTGTCAAAAATTAAATACAAAAAAAACATATTAAAAGCAGCAAGGGAAAAACAAATAACACACAAGGGAATCCCCATAAGGTTAACAGCTGATCTTTCAGCAGAAGCTCTGCAAGCCAGAAGGGACTGGCAGGACATATTTAAAGTGATGAAGGAGAAAAACCTGCAACCAAGATTACTCTACACAGCAAGGATCTCATTCAGATTTGATGGAGAAATTAAAACCTTTACAGACAAGCAAAAGCTGAGAGAGTTCAGCACCACCAAACCAGCTTTACAACAACTGCTAAAAGAACTTCTCTAGGCAAGAAACACAAAGGAAGGAAAAGACCTACAATAACGAACCCAAAACAATTTAGAAAATGGGAATAGGAACTTACATATCGATAATTACCTTAAATGTAAATGGACTAAATGCTCCCACCAAAAGACACAGATTGGCTGAATGGATAAAAAAACAAGACCCATATATATGCTGTCTACAAGAGACCCACTTCAGACCTAGAGACACATACAGACTGAAAGTAAGGGGATGGAAAAAGATATTCCATGCAAATGGAAACCAAAAGAAAGCTGGAGTAGCAATTCTCATATCAGACAAAATAGACTTTAAAATAAAGACTATTACAAGAGACAAAGAAGGACACTACGTAATGATCAAGGGATCGATCCAAGGTGAAGGTATAACAATTGTAAATATTTATGCACCCAACATAGGAGCACCTTAATACATAAGACAAATACTAACAGCCATAAAAGGGGAAATCGACAGTAACACATTCATAGTAGGGGACTTTAACACCCCACTTTCACCAATGGACAGATCATCCAAAATGAAAATAAATAAGGAAACACAAGCTTTAAATGATACATTAAACAAGATGGATTTAATTGATATTTATAGGACATTCCATCCAAAAACAACAGAATACACATTTTTCTCAAGTGCTCATGGAACATTCTCCAGGATAGATCATATCTTGGGTCACAAATCAAGCCTTGGTAAATTTAAGAAAATTGAAATGGTATCAAGTATCTTTTCCAACCACAACGCTATGAGACTAGATATCAATTATAGGAAAAGATCTGTAAAAAATACAAACACATGGAGGCTAAATAATACACTACTTAATAACGAAGTGATCACTGAAGAAATCAAAGAGGATATCAAAAAATACCTAGAAACAAATGACAATGGAGACTTGACAACCCAAAACCTATGGGATGCAGCAAAAGCAGTTTTAAGAGGGCAGTTAATAGCAATACAATCCTACCTTAAGAAACAGGAAACATCTCGAATAAACAACCTAACCTTGCACCTAAAGCAATTAGAGAAAGAAGAACAAAAAAACCCCAAAGTTAGCAAAAGGAAAGAAATCATAAAAATCATATCAGAAATAAATGAAAAGGAAATGAAGGAAACGATAGCAAAGATCTACAAAACTAAAAGCTGGTTCTTTGAGAAGATAAACAAAATTGATAAAACATTAGCCAGACTCATCAAGAAAAAAGGGAGAAGACTCAAATCAATAGAATTAGAAATGAAAAAGGAGAAGTAACAACTGACACTGCAGAAATACAAAAGATTATGAGAGATTACTACAAGCAACTCTATGCCAAAAAAATGGACAACCTGGAAGAAATGGACACATTCTTAGAAATTCACAACCTGCCAAGACTGAATCAGGAAGAAATAGAAAATATGAACAGACCAATCACAAGCACTGAAATTGAAACTGTGATTAAGAATCTTCCGACAAACAAAAGCCCAGGACCAGATGCCTTCACAGGCGAATTCTATCAAACATTTAGAGAAGAGCTAACACCTATCCTTCTCAAACTCTTCCAAAATATAGCAGAGGGAGGAACACTCCCAAACTCATTCTATGAGGCCACCATCACCCTGATACCAAAACCAGACAAACAAAGAAAACTACAGGCCAATATCACTGATGAACATAGATGCAAAAATCTTCAACAAAATACTAGCAAACAGAATCCAACAGCACATTAAATGGATCATACACCATGATCAAGTGGGGTTTATCCCAGGAATGCAAGGATTCTTCAATATACACAAATCAATCAACATGATACACCAGATTAACAAACTGAAGGAGAAAAACCATATGGTCATCTCAATAGATCCAGAGAAAGCTTTTGACAAAATTCAACACCCATTTATGATAAAAACCCTGCAGAAAATAGGCATAGAGGGAACTTTCCTCAACATAATAAAGGCCATATATGACAAACCCACAGCCAACATCATCCTCAATGGTGAAAAACTGAAAGCATTTCCACTAAGATCAGGAACAAAACAAGGTTGCCCACTCTCACCACTCTTATTCAACATAGTTTTGGAAGTTTTAGCCACAGCAATCAGAGAAGAAAAGGAAATAAAAGGAATCCAAATCAGAAAAGAAAAAGTAAAGCTGTCACTGTTTGCAGATGACATGATACTATACGTAGAGAATCCTAAAGATGCTACCAGAAAAATACTAGAGGTAATAAATGAATTTGGTAAAGTAGCAGGATACAAAATTAATGCACAGAAATGTCTGGCATTCCTATACACTAATGATGAAAAATCTGAAAGTGAGATCAAGAAAACACTCCCATTTACCACTGCAACAAAAAGAATAAAATATCTAGGAATAAACCTACCTACCTAAGGAGACAAAAGACCCGTATGCAGAAAATTATAAGACACTGATGAAAGAAATTAAAGATGATACAAATAGATGGAGAGATATACCATGTTCTTGGATTGGAAGAATCAACATTGTGAAAATGACTGTACTACCCAAAGCAATCTACAGATTCAATGCAATCCCTATCAAACTACCACTGGCATTTTTCACAGAACTAGAACAAAAAATTTCACAATTTGTATGGAAACACAAAAGACCCCAAATAGCCAAAGCAATCTTGAGAACAAAAAATGGAGCTGGAGGAAACAGGCTCCCTGACTTCAGACTATACTACAAAGCTACACTAGTCAAGACAGTATGGTACTGGCACAAAAACAGAAATATAGATCAACGGAAAGGATAGAAAGCCCAGAGATAAACCCACGCACATATGGTCACCTTACCTTTGATAAAGGAGGCAGGAATGTACAGTGGAGAAAGGACAGCCTCTTCAATAAGTGGTGCTGGGAAAACTGGACAGGTACATGTAAAAGTATGAGATTAGATCACTCCCTAACACCATACACAAAAATAAGCTCAAAATGGATTAAAGACCTAAATGTAAGGCCAGAAACTATCAAACTCTTAGAGGAAAATATAGGCAGAACACTCTATGACATAAATCACCGCAAGATCCTTTTTGACCCACCTCCTAGAGAAATGGAAATAAAAACAAAAACAAACAAATGGGACCTAATGAAACTTCAAAGCTTTTGCACAGCAAAGGAAACCATAAACAAGACGAAAAAACAACCCTCAGAATGGGAGAAAATATTTGCAAATGAAGCAACTGACAAAGGATTAATCTCCAAAATTTATAAGCAGCTCATGCAGCTCAATAACAAAAAATCAAACAACCCAATCCAAAAATGGGCAGAAGACCTAAATAGACATTTCTCCAAAGAAGATATACAGACTGCCAACAAACACATGAAAGAATGCTCAACATCATTAATCATTAGAGAAATGCAAATCAAAACTACAATGAGATATCATCTCACACCAGTCAGAATGGCCATCATCAAAAAATGTAGAAACAATAAATGCTGGAGAGGGTGTGGAGAAAAGGGAACCCTCTTGCACTGTTGGTGGGAATGTGAATTGTTTCAGCCACTGTGGAGAACAATAGGGAGGTTCCTTAAAAAACTACAAATAGAACTACCATATGACCCAGCAATCCCACTACTGGGCGTATACCCTGAGAAAACCATAATTCAAAAAGAGTCATGTACCAAAATGTTCATTGCAGCTCTATTTACATAGCCCGGAGATGGAAAAAACCTAAGGGTCCATCATCGGATGAATGGATAAAGAAGATGTGGCACATATATACAATGGAGTATTACTCAGCCATAAAAAGAAACTGAATTGAGCTATTTGTAATGAGGTGGATAGACCTAGAGTCTGTCATACAGAGTGAAGTGAGAAAGAAAAAGACAAATACCGTATGCTAACACATATATATGGAATTTAAGGGAAAAAAATGTCATGAAGAACCTAGGGGTAAGATAGGAATAAAGACACAGACCTACTAGAGAATGGACTTGAGGATATGAGGAGGGGGAAGGGTAAGCTGTGACAAAGCACGAGAGAGGCATGGACGTATATACACTACCAAACGTAAGGTCGATAGCTAACGGGAAGCAGCCGCATAGCACAGGGAGATCAACTCGGTGCTTTGTGACCGCCTGGAGGGGTGGGATAGGGAGGGTGGGAGGGAGGGAGACGCAAGAGGGAAGAGATATGGGAACATATGTATATGTGTAACTGATTCACTTTGTTATAAAGCAGAAACTAACACACCATCGTAAAGCAATTATACCCCAATAAAGATGTAAAAAAGAAAAAAAAAAAAGGATACAGGGTTTTTGCACTAAGGCCCACCTGGTGAACTCCTACGTGTCCTCAAGGTCAACTCAGTATCACCATCTCTGGGAGACTTGCTTAAACCTTCCAGGTGGTTTTGTGCTGCTTCTCAGGTACGCTGTACATCAACAGTCCCCAACATTTTTGGCACCAGGGACCGGTTTTGTGGAAACAATTTTTCCACCGACAGGGCAGGGAAGATGGGTCAGGTGGTAATGTGAGCAATGGGGGGGATGGGTCGGGAGGTGATGCGAGAGATGGGGAGCTATGGGGAGCAGTAGATGAAGCTTCACTCGCTTGCCCACCGCTCACCTCCTGCTGTGCGGCCCGGTTCCTAACAGACCATGGACCAGTACCAGTCTACAGCCCAGGGGTTGGGGCCCCCTGGTGTACATGACTCTGTTATAAGACTCAACATGTTGTGAGGTATTGCCTGTGTGTGCATGTGTATCTCCAGCTAGACTGTGAGCTCTATGAGAGCAGGAATCAAATCTTACTGATTTCTGTTTCCTTTTTAGAAAAGCCCTTGACACACAACAGGAGCTTAAAAAATATCTGATGAATGAATGAGTAAATAAATGCTCTGCAATTATCATTGAAATGTATTTTTAAGCTCCAGGATTCCCTTGAGGAGGTAATTTTATCCTGTTTTTGGGTAGATGATTACATGGCCCTATATGTGGTTGACTTAACACTTTCTACGACAATTTGAGCCACTTCCCGTTGTTGGGTCCTCAGTGGAGACAGAGAACAAGTCAGCACCATCTGTGCCTCACTGACCTTGTGGAAGATTCCCAGGTTTGCTTCAGGCTGTAGAATGGTCACCCCAGGAAAGGCAATAAGAAGGATGTCCACTTCAGAGGTCATCCTTTAACACCCTTTCTTTCTCAAACTGGCAGCCAACGCACTGGGGACAGGACAGAAGCAGAGAGGAAGGTGTCACCAAAAGAACCCAATAGGAGTTGGGTAGCAGTTTTGCTAATGAGCTGTAGGTTTTGTCTTTATAATCCCCAGTGAATTGCTGCAGAGACTCGACTTCTCGAATGGCCTGGCAAACCTGGGAAATGAACACACCTCCTGGGGGCTGAGAGTGGGAGGTTGGCCAGATTTAATGACTGAGCACAAGAAAATGGAAAAAGAAAATAACCTGGAAAGAGATTTTGTCTTTCCTTAGTTGGCAAGGGGGAAAGGGAGCTATTATTGTTCTGGAGAAGGTAGGGAAGAAAGGAAAATTGTGGTAGTGTCAGTAAGGGTTGGAGACAAGGATCCCCCTTATTCACACTCCCTGCTAATATCAAGGATGCGAGTAGGAGAGGATAACTGAGGAAAAGGCTCCTTGGAGCCTCCTTGGAGGAGGAGACATAGGCAGAATTGTCCTCATGGAGGCCAGTGATCCCAAAAGAGGGGACCTTTTGCCTGAGCCCCCAATGTGGCCATAGAACGTAAAGTTTCTTGACACCTTGGGTAATCCAAAGTGACGCGGTGGAAATTCAAAAGTCTGGGTTTGTAAAGGGTTCTCTTTACCAGTGCAGCCAACAGTAATTTGTGATACTGTTTTCCTTTGATAAAATCACTATTTCTATAATCATGAGTCCAAAGAGTTTGCAAAACCTCTCACAATCTGACCTTTGCCCACCTTTGGAAGTCCATATAAGTCATTCGAACGTGCAGTTCCCCTCGTGTGTCAAGCTGTATGTTCCCACCCCTTGCAATGGCTCACATCCCTGCCACCTATTGGACCTCTAGACATCCTTCAAAACTCAGCTCAGATGTCTCCTCCTTTGTAAACCCTCTCATGATCTCCACAGATAGAGATAAATGCTCCTCCGACACACTAGCCATTGCAGCATTTTCATGAGGCTGCAAGGATTGTTCACATGATTGTCTTCCCCACCTGACCGTGAGCTCTTGCAGAGTAGGGATCACACATCTTTGTATTCCCAGCATTCAGGACTTAGATATCTTAGACTCTAAACAAGTTAC
Organism: Orcinus orca; assembly: GCF_937001465.1. Classification (NCBI taxonomy): domain Eukaryota; kingdom Metazoa; phylum Chordata; class Mammalia; order Artiodactyla; family Delphinidae; genus Orcinus; species Orcinus orca. The sequence goes on along the minus strand of NC_064569.1, from coordinate 46,086,674 downwards.
TGATAAATTTACTAAGTATCATTTAATCAAAAAGTAAACAGCTGTCTAGGTAAAAGGATGTCTTCATGATCTGAGTGGACTCGAAGTTAACCTCCCCCCAAAATAAATCAGCTCTTGAATATCAGGAACATCATACCCCAGAGAGATACATGTTACATTAGCAAATCTCTTAGACTGTTTTTCATAGGTAGGACCAGGATGCAAAAGTTTGAGTACTGTTAAATACTTACACACCCTATGACCCATCAATTTCACTCCGAGGTTTATACCCAAGAGAAATGAACATGCATGACACAGTTACACACAGTTACACATAGCACCTTTATTCATAATACTCAAAAACTGGAAACAACCCAAACATCTACCAACAGGCAAGTAACTAAACTGTGGTATGTTCATACAATGGGATATGAATATTACCCAGCAATAAAAAGGGAAAAGCTATGAATACATGGAACAACATGGATGAATCTCAAAACAATATGTTGACTAATTATTCCATTTATATGAAGTCAAACAATAGGCCGAAAAAAATGTATCTACAGTGGTTGTCTTGAGTGGGAGGATTTGACTAAAAAGGGGCACATGGGAACTTTCAAAGATTAAAAAAATGTTTCGTATCGCGATTCGAATGATAACCCAGGTGTATGTACTTATCAGAAATCATTGAACTTAAGATCTGTGCATTTTACTACATGTAAATTATTCTTCAATAAAGAAAAATGTGAGGATTACTGCTATATAAAAACCATGCACTTCAAGAAGTAATGCTATACACATTTCCCTTGGGAGATGGGAAACCTGGAGTATTGCTCTGTTCGAGACGTCACCTCGTAAGAGAGAATATATGGCACTATACCCAGCATAACGACAGTGCAAAATACAAACCCTTTTAAAAATGACAAACTGTCAGTCTATTAAAGAATCAAAGAGGAAAAAGTGTTGTTCAAGAGTCTTCATTAAAATTTCACTTTTGCTTGCCTGTCATAATAGGTCTTAAATCAATTCTCTGATGATGAATTGACTATTATAATATTGCCTATTATTTTTAGCCTCTTTTTTATGAAAGTGGAGAAGAATACTTTAACTTGAGGAGGCAATCAGGGAAATGTAATTGCAAATGACAGCGAACAAAGGCATTTTATGAAGCCAGAATGAACTAAGAGCTATGAGGCATGTGTCTGGTAGCTCAATAAGAAAATGCTTTCATTTTCAACAATCTGCACAAAGACTTCAACTGGCATCAGCGGGCAACATATTTACCCAAAACCTATTATCTTACATTTGCTCCTAGGACTCAATTCAATGTTTCTCAGCCTTTAATACTAAACACCTCCTTGGTGCCCCAGTACATACAGCAGATTCAGGAACTCCTTTACGTGTACACACACACACACACACATGCATACGTTTATCTTCCACTCACTGGGTGTGCTTTGGAGTTATGTTCCAAACTCTGCCACTTATTAGCTCTGGAAACTTGAGCAATTTATTTAACCTCTGTTTTCCAGATTCCTCATCTGTAAAATGGGATAATAACAGAATGTACCTCAGAATCGTTTACAGGTTAAATATGTGTTTAGCACAGGACCTAACCCATAGTAAGTCTCAGCAAATGCTAGAAGAAAAGCAACCACACAGTGGAACTTTAGAGATGGAAGAGACATTAGACATTATCAATTCATAAATAAGGTTACTGATGCTTAAAGAAGGAAATTGACTTCCTAAAATCATGCAGATATGTGATGACAGAAATGGTATTAGAACAGAAATTTCCTGACTCCCAGACCAATGCTTTTTCCAAAATCCCTGCTCTTTTCTCTTCTGTCCCCCAACTCTTACTATGCCAGGTACCCATGAATAAGAAGACCCTGTGATGAGCAGAGTCAAGAGACACATATTCTACTCCCAGACTGACATCTCCCTGAACTTCTGATTTCTCTTCTGTAAAATGAAAGGATTGGACACATATGATTGCAAAGATTCTGACCAGCAACAGCATTCTGTGAGCCCATTAGCAAGTCTAAACCCTGCACCATTTCTATGGGTGAAGAGTGGGACAGGAATCACTTACACCACAATCTACAATCTTCTGCTCTGACTGATCACTTTGTAAAGTTGTCCAGCCTTGCACTCACCACCTTGACATCTCCCTCCGATGTTTTCACCCTCTGCCTGGAGCAATGTGGGCAGCAATGTAATGAGCACAGGTGAGGTAGGGAAAGGAGATCTAGGGAGATTCTCTAGAAGGAGACGTGAGGGTGTGTTCCTCGTGCCTGATGGTCTATACAACAGGCATCTAAATTAAAGAGCAACCAGCAGTTCTATAAGGGCACATATAACGCGTTTTGCGGAAATAAGCAGTAGACAAAGTCTGAGAACTAAGTTCAATTCTGACTCCAGGATAATGTGTTCCTCTTCTTCCTCTACCATGAAAAAAGTGCTCATTTAAGGTAACAAGTTATGTACACACGAATTTTATAAGAACTGCCAGGTGTAGAAAGCATGTGAATGTCATAGGTTAAAGGAAGAATAGAGGTGAGCCAGACCACCGTGATGAGACAGAAGAAGCCAACTCATCATCCTCTCCACTGGCTTTTAGATAACTTAGGACAGACCCAGATTCAAAGCCGAGCTTCCAAAGAAGCAAGTGGCATAGAAGAGACTGGCAGAGAAGACAGCACAGGACAGGTAAAATGAATGGAGGTGGGGGGAAGGAAGCAGAGAAACACAGTCTGTCCTCTGGGCAGAACTGGGAGCACGAAATAGTTGTCTATCTTGTCCGGAATTCTTTTTTCCTATATACCGCACGTAGCCCATCATGTCCAAGGGCAGTGCCAGAGGAGTTGACCCACATAGGTGGGAACAGGTGGTTGATCAGCTCATCAAACATGAAGTAAAAGTAAGGACACTGAATAGTCCTACCCTTCACCCAGAGAGAGGACATTACAGGCATCTCCTTCATAGGATGAACAGAGGAAGGAACTGAGGATGCTTAGCTCAGAGAAGAGGTCAATTGAAGCAAAGAAGGAAGCTTTGAACATGAGAAGGGCTAAGCCATGGTGAAGGAGAGCAGTTACTTCTCCTTAACTAGAATGAACATAACTCTCATTGTCCCTAGAACGGTACTGGCTTTATCTGTTGACCCAGGGCCAGTTTAGCCTTCGTCCTATTGGAAACATTTTTATTAAAGCTCCATGAAGATAACTCAGAATGGGTTTGGTAGACTTCCACTTTGTACTTCCGCCTTCCGCCTTAATTTTCATTTAACTTTGTGTAAGACCTATATGCAATGAACAGAGATCTAACTTTTACACATGGTTTCCAACTGAAAGATGATTAACAACCCATCTCTGTTTTCCAGACTCTTTCCAGAGACAATGTAACCAGTACCTCCCTTTCAAGAACAGCATGCAGGGTGCTCACTCTCCCATATGATAAACGACATTCGTATACAAACACAGGAGAAACTACCCATCTCAGGTGTGGAAGACAGATTCAGCATTGCTCCCTCTACTGGCAGCTTGGTGGACTGGCCCCTGAGATGTCTGGATGCACAAAGACGGCACACACCCCAGTTCACCAAAGCAGGGGTTCCCAAGTCCCAGGCCTTGGACCCTGGGGCCGTTAGGAACGGTCCGCACAGCAGGAGGTGAGTGGCGGGCAGGCGAGCGAGCGAAGCTTCATCTGCCGCTTCCCATCGCTCCCCATCGCTCACATCACCACCCGAACCATTCCCCACCCCCACCTGCACCCACGCCAGTGGAAAAAATGTCTTCCACGAAACCGGTCCCCGGTGCCAAAAATGTTGGGGACCACCGCACCAAAGAGTGGGAAATGTGGGAAATTTAAAGCGGACTCTGGCCTGTCCTGCCATAGACTACAACACAGAAAGTAGTCTAAACACCCTACTCCAGTGTTTTTGCCATTTATTGTAGGGAGTTTTATTATTTGGTAATGCTTTTTTATTTTGTAATAAACCTTTCGCAGCAATGATTTTTTAAGTGCTTATTAATAAAATAATAAGTACTAAATTTCTATTTTTCAAGAATGTTAAGAGTTACCATCCACCGTGGGGGCTATAGTGATGTCACTGACCAAATGAAAACCTGAAGACACGAATCTCTGAAAAGAGTCAGCGTCTGCTTCAAAAGCTATTTTCAGAAGACTGTGCCCAAAGATAAAGGTTTAACACTTTCAACTGCACAAGATTTATTTATATATCGCTCTGTGAGACACAACTGTTGATCTAGATCAAATGACTGTTCTTCTAAATTAATTTCACTTATTTTATATTCCAAATGTTTCTGTGCATATACCAAAAATAAAGAGAAGGCTGCATGGATTGACTCTGTAAGCAGAAAAACTTCACAGTTAAAAACTGTCAGTTTTCCATCAGGATCAGGACTGAAGTTTCAAAGAGAAAATCAGTTAATTCCAAAAATAGCTCTTATATTTTCAATATTTCTACTCATCTCACGAAGAAGTTCAACAGTGGATATTAAAATTTCTATGGTGGAAATATAATTTTCAGAGTACACTGTCATGGTCAAAGCAATATTCTTACTAAATTAAGGAACCCATGGAGAGAGCAGCTGAAAAGAAAACCTTGATTAAAATCCATGTGTTCTAATCATGCTGTGTCAATGGCTGTTCTGATAAGTCTGATATATTTCCTAGTACAAACAACAACAAAAAATATATAGGTACAACCTATGGAGCAGAAATGACTTGGCATTGATTACAGTATAACGTAATTTATAATTATGTCCAAATAAGTTGTAACATTCCACCAACAAAAATGTAACTATAATGGTAAAATTTACTAATTTTTTAATTTATATACATGGCTACAGTAATTGAACTTGAAAAATTTTTAATAAAGTTGGTGTAAAATCCAAAAAAAAAAAACTTTGCTAATGAATTAGAAAACACATCAAAACACGCTCATTTTAATTATTTGTAGCTCCTTTCACTTTCAAAACTCTTAATTTTTCTCAAAAGTGTCCTGATGGGCACCCCATCTAAAGCTTAGGAGAACAAAATGAATACAGTTGGAGGAAGGTGGTAAGAGGCAGATTTCAATTCAAAGCAAGAAAGCGCTTTCTTATAATCAGAGGTATTTGACAGGAGGGAGCACAGTGTGGTAGGAAGATGACCTAGCATAATGTCCAGCGTGGTAGCTGATTTCATTATTGACGATGGAATGGGCCACTTGAAGAGGCCATGTGCTCACCGTCACTGGAAATGTTTAAACACTATCAGTGAAGAGAACTGCTTGAATTGCAGGAGGATCCAGAATACCTCTGAGGCTCCTTGAAACTATATGGTTCATTCATTCAACAAATAATCACTGCTGTCTCTTGCACTGCTCACCCTGGAGGCAGCTAGCCGCAGTCGCGAGGCCTCTCACAAAGAAGGTGTGTGAGATGATAAATGTTTGTTGTTTTAAGTCATTAAGAAAAAAAAAAACAGTGCCCACTACATGTTAGGCACGGTTCTAGTGGTGGAGAACAGCAGTGGTGAGTCCATGCTGTAACAACTGTATGTGAAAAATGTGAAAATAAGTATCTGAAAATGCTCTGAAAACTGTCAAGTACAACTCAGATGCGAGCTATAATTATGGTTAAGTTGAACTATATATTTATGTCTTTATCGTATATTTGATCATTAGTCATACATATAGCTGTTTTATATACATGATTCTAGTCTTCCAGGTTCATGTTTTCAGATTTCTGTTTTCATTTGGGCACCTCTTAATTGGTGTTAACTTGTATTTAGTTTTGTGAAGCCATACTTCCACGTAAGAATGTTCTACCTCCCAGAATAGGTTATATGAATCTCAAGGTCAGGTCCCATCTTCCACCTTCCCACTTAGCCCTCACAGTGTTCAGATCAAGGTTTGGTACTCAGAGGTCTCTCAGGACACAAGATTGGCTGCACAAAGATACTTTCTTCCCCATTTGGTGAGAGTCAAGTCTCAAATCTTTCGCACTTTTTTTTTATAAAGAGTAAGCCCCCTTCTGTGCTCCTTCATTGTTCCTGCCTCCTATTATTTCCCCACAAAATGAAATGTTATTATGACCAGGATTCAGCAAACAAAACTAACACGACTCAAGTCCTTAAAACCCTAAGAGTACTTCTCAATAGAAGTTCAAATCCACTGATGTGCCCAGCAGCTTTTGATTCCCAAAAAGATCAAAACTTGTGCCTTGATATCTAATTCTTTTCCACTCCCCTCAATCATACTGGATCCTTTTATCATTATTTTAATGTTTCTTTGCATAAATGGCTGAGAGCCTTCATTCTGTGCTCTTGAGAGCTGATCTGAATCACACCCACACAGATCATATTGTGTGAACTTGCAATTATTTCCTGTGAATGTTCTGTGAATGTGCTGAAACCAAGCATGAACATTTCCAGCCAAACTGCAATTTTTTTTCAGGACCTTTACAGCAGCCAAGTTCTGAAAGCAGGGAGTTTTAATAGCAGTTTCTAACACAAAACTGTGGATGCTCAATTTGCAGAGGCAAAAGGTTTCCAGTTCCCACATTTATGATTTTAATGTTTAGTAAAACCATACATAGTATTTGATCAACCACCACTCCTCTTCCATTCCCAACAACTGTTACAACAGAAAACTTCCACAACAACTGTAAGGATGCCAGGGGCTCCCCACTGTCTCCTAATATGCACATAACTGGGAAAATATTTGTGAAACTATTACTGATGTATGGTTCTTGTTCCCTGGCAGCCACTCCATTATGATGGTGCAACAGGAGGCGAAAGTCAATGCCACATCAGGTAGGAGGAGAATATGATGTGGAGAAAGGCCCTTCCAGACAGGAAGAGAAAACGGAAAGCTTTCCACTTCCAAATCCCAGTGCAATACGGAGAGGAGAGATCAAATGCCCGTGATTTCACTGTCCACTCTGAAGTGGGGCTCTGGGAGTAGGAGGCATGTTAGAAACATCCACACAGACAGACACAGATAAGCACTGGAGCTTTTGGTAGGATTTGTGATTTGGTGTGCTTTCCTGGGCAGAGCTTGGGAAGCCTGTGAGGCTACAGGGAGGGCTTCATCCTAAGCAGCATGGGAAAAAAGTGCAGCCCTGGTAGAGGGAGGAGCCTAGACAGAGGAGCCCTGGCAGTGCTCCTGGCTGCCCAAGGCTTGAGCAAGGCATGCAACCAGCAAGGACCTACTGTATAGCACGGGGAACTATACTCAGTGTCTTGGAATAACCTAGAATGGAAAAGAATTTGGAAAACAAATATATATATATATATATAACTGAATCACTTTGCTGTGCACCTGAAACTAATTCAACATTGTAAATCAACTATACTTCAATTAAAAAAAACTTTTTTAAGAAGGCATCCAAGGGCTTCCCTGGTGGCGGAGTGGTTAAGAATCCGCCTGCCAATGCTGGGGACACGGGTTCGAGCCCTGGCCCGGAAAGATCCTACATGTGGCGGAGCAACTAAGCCCGTGCGCCACAACTACTGAGCCTGCGCTCTAGAGCCTGTGAGCCACAACTACTGAAGCCCGCGTGCGTAGAGCCCGTGCTCCACAACAAGAGAAGCCACCGCAGTGAGAAGCCTGCGCACCACAACAAAGAGTAGCCCCCACTCGCCGCAACTAGAGAAAGCCTGCACACAGCAACGAAGACCCAACACAGCCAAAAATTAATTTTTTTTTTTTTAAGTTTAAAAAAAGAAAAAAAGAAGGTATCCAAGAGATCTGGGACCTCTCACCTGCTCCGGAACAGGGGTTCAGAGACCAGAGGGGACCTGTGAGGAGCTGCAATTAGGACAAAATGGTTGCTGCAGTCAAGGGCTTCATGATCAGAGCCTAAAGCAAGAACTCAGTATTGGGGATCTGACCTCCAAATGAGCAGATAGGCCCTCTCCAACAGCAGCACAGGGAACAGACAGATCAGCCATGGCCCGGTGAAGATCAATGAGGAACCAAAGGACACTGCATGGGTCTGAAACTCCCATCTCTCCCCTGCTAACACGAGGTCACACACATCCTACCCTTCCATCTATCTAGGTACCATTTTAGAGTGGGAGGGGCAGGGGGGATGGGCATCTAAAAGACTGAATATTTACCCAAAGGGAACTTAGTCATCCAAGAGAGACTATTTAAACCCAAAGGTACAGAGATAGCATAAATTGACAAGTTTAAAGTTAATTTCCACACTTCCCACTACCTACCCCCACCCAGCTTGAGTGTGGTCTGGTAAAGGAAGATTACATCAGTTTTAGGAAACAAAGAAACTCCATTTGCTTTGCACATCTGTGTGAGGCATGTGAATTTTAACATACCACTATCCACAGTCCTAAGTTCTCCGTTGCTACAGCCAATTTTATTTCAAAATGTTATTTCAAATGTTGTATTTTTTGTTCAATCCCAATAAGATTTCCCTTTTTCTTCTAGGTCTCATCTCATCAAGATGTATCTGAGAAAATTTTGAGAGCTGGTAAAAGATGCCACCAAAAAATCCCAATACTGCCCTGACAAAACCAACGGGGGGACGTCCCCGGACTGCCAGCCACGGGGTCCGAGGGCTACGCTGACTTAACACAATCAGAGGAAGGAAGAAGTGTGTGTGTGCAAGGTTCCAGCTGCCAGTGCCAAAGAGCTCTGCCATTCACCCACTGAAACATTCCTAACCAGACTGGGGCCTCCAGGGGTGGCTAAATGTTAAGGGAGACCTTTAAATTTCCCCAAATGAAACACACAGCCCCTCCAAATCTGTGAAGCCTTAACAGTGGCTGCAGGCTGACCCAGTAACAGGAGGTGAAAATGACCACCCTACACATACACAAACACACATGCGCACACACACACACACACACACACACACGCAGCAATCTTCTGTTAAACAGCTCCCCACAGCCACCACAGCATGCCATCGCCATTGCTACTAGGCAAACCCGTCCCCTCCCTCATCCCACAGGCACAGTCTCCCACTTGAGACTCCACATTACCTATCTGTAAGTTATTTTCCTCCATTTGAGTTCACCCTTGATGTTCCATTAACTTCTTCAAATCCTTTTTGGAAAGAGAAAGTGAATGAGCAACTTCATTTTATTCGTATAAAAGTAAATGCCATTGGAGAGTAACCTGGGACAGGAGGAAAAAGGTAGAGCGTGTGCGCTTCTCAAGGCAGCCAAAGCCCTACAGGACAGGGCTCCAGGGTTTGACTGCTCTGTTCCTTCTACTGCTAAAGACAAGGTCCATTCCCACTCACAATTTCCTCTGCTTTCATCTGTCCAGAGCCTGCCACTGTTGTAGTTGTTCAAGCCTGAGACTCCATTCTGCATAGTGATGTCAGAGGCCTTTGCCTTCTTCTAATTAGCCTTGCTTCTATTGCTGAGGCCAATTTACACCTAACAACTTCCCTCTAAACCCTTTTCAGGGCAGCATGCCCTCAGTTATAGAAGACACACAGTTATACTCTGGTTTGATATCAGTAGTAAAGTGCTAGTTCTTTCTTATATTCTGCCTTGTAAAATGTCGCCTTTGGCTCACATGTCAGGCAATAATTAGAACCTGGGAGGCCTGTTGTTAAAAAACAAATAGGAAGGCATCCTCCTTCCACATAATTTTCTTACTCCTTGAGGTCCAAGTCTCATTGGATGAAAAGTCCAGGGCACATTGATTATATTTCCCAGTTGTTCCCTTCATTTTAACTTCTAGAAACTTAAAAAAAAAAAAAGGCTCTATCAATATTTAATGATAGCAATTATCTTTAAACTGGCAAAAGTGCCTTCCATTACAAAAGGTAAAAGGACAACACTTGTGTAGCCCTGGTATAAGGATTCTTGTTCCGTTACATCCACTAGGGGGAAAGGATGTAATAAATAATTAACTACCTAAAATTGTTGCCATGAATAATAACATAGTCAGCCAGGACTTCCATCAATATACAAAATCAATCCTGTGAGGATGCCACCACCTGCAACCATACACACAGCCCTCTACTGCTCACTCCTGAGGCGACCCCAAGTACCTGTTTCCACCCTGACTACACCGCCTCTTCCTTCCTGAACTCGCAGCAATGAGACCTGAAATCCTGAGAGAGGCAAGATGTTTTCTAAAGGGAAATGTTAGGTGCAAGCAGAGACCTCAGCCTAACATGTCACTACTGATGCAGAGAAGCAGCCTGGACCCCAGTGCTGTCCTCACAGACTCTGTGAACTCCGGCCACTGGCCTGAACTCTCCCAGACTCTTCCAAGGACTGACTGTGTGACTTCCACCAACACAGTTTAAAAAAAGAAACAGGGCTTCCCTGGTGGAGCAGTGGTTGAGAGTCCGCCTGCCGATGCAGGGGACGTGGGTTCGTGCCCCGGTCCGGGAGGATCCCACATGCCGTGGAGCGGCTGGGCCCGTGAGCCATGGCCACTGAGCCTGCGCGTCCGGAGCCTGTGCTCCACAACGGGAGAGGCCGCAACAGTGAGAGGCCCGCGTACCGCAAAAAAAAAGAAAAAAAGAAAAAAAAGAAACTGAGTTTTCATACGAAAAGTGATCGAGCATTTACATCTTCCCAAATACTTCTAGAACTCTAATCCAACAAAGCTGTTCATAAAAAATTACTGATAAAAACAAATTAGAAGCCACCTTCTTAGCAGTACAGCTGACTAGCTCTGCCATCTGGACCACAGTGCACTGTGGCTACTCACCGCTGGGACTCTCACTATTTTGACCTACCTGGCACTTTCTGCCACTGCTACTGCAGCTCCTCTAAGAAGAATGCAGCTCTCCCTGGAAAAGGAGTAAAGAAGACCAAGGGGCTATCACATCTGATCCTTTATCACCTCTTCCTGAACACGGAAGAAAAGTTCTTCACAAGGGAACCCTGAGAATTTTTCCCAGCTTCATCCTAAACCTGGAATCCAGACCTTCCATGCTTTACACTGGGTTTATTGTGTATTTTCTACTCAAAAATATCCCCGTCATTACTGCAACCACCTTCTCCACCAACACAACATTCTGTTGCTTATCCCTGTAACTAAAAGAATATGGATCATCTCTAGGAGAATCAGCTGCTAAATCCAGTGGGCAACTATTCACCTAGCTAGATGAGCGACGCTCACTTCGATAAGCACATCCAGGATTTCACTGATTGGGAAAAGGTAACAGGCCTCGGTTCAGATGCCCCACTATCTGTCTGATGTCCATAAGAAAAATATTAGTCACGGTCTTGAAGGATTCTTGCCCAAAATGGCACCATGATAAAGAATACAAGGAAGCAAAGAATCACATGGGCTACCAGAACTCGATGCAGAATATAACATGTTGAGAGGAACAGAATCACGTAGCCAGTGGTGTGGAGCAGAAACTGTACAGAGCACCTCTGCCTGGAAGGAAAGGAGACAAATGCCAAGAGCAACTCAGATTTGAAGCTGCAAACCGAGAAGTTTCCAGAAACGCATCTCATTTTATGTGACAGAGCCGGAAGCATTTTGTAGTCTGAATGGAAACTAGTCTATATGACAGTGAAACCTTTCTCTGTATAATGTTGGTCCTAAAACTAAACCTTACCTTCACTGAAAATAAAAGTTTGGTATTTGGCAATACTTACTCAACCATCTCTCCCAACTCTACATTTTTTTCATTTTTCTGTGACTACTAATAATTAATAAAATGTGGTATGTTACTAAAGATTATCAAGTTATGACTTAACTATATAACTCAATCTGCCATTGAAAAGAATTAACAGTTTAATTGAGATTTACAAAATTCAAGGAAGGCAGGGAGGGCGGGAACAAGATAGAGAGGGAAGAGACTGGAAACAATCCACTCGTCTAAAAGTAGGGGAGGGGGGGCTTCCCTGGTGGTGCAGTGGTTGAGAATCTGCCTGCCAATGCAGGGGACACAGGTTCGAGCCCTGGTCTGGGAAGGTCCCACATGCCGCGGAGCAACTGGGCCCATGAGCCACAACTACTGAGCCTGCGCGTCTGGAGCTTGTGCTCCGCAACAAGAGAGGCCACGACAGTGAGAGGCCCGCGCACTGCGATGAAGAGTGACCCCCGCTCGCCGCAACTAGAGAAAGCCCACGCAAAGAAACGAAGACCCAACACAGCCAAAAATAAATTAATAAATTATAAAAAATAAATAAATAAAAGTAGGGGAGGGACTTCCCTGGTGGCACAATGGTTAAGAATCCACCTGCCAATGCAGGAGACACAGGTTCGATCCCTGGTCCGGGAAGATCCCACATGCTGCGGAGCAACTAAGCCCGTGCACCACAACTACTGAGCCTGCGCTCTAGAGCCTGCAAGCCACAGCTACTGAACCTGCAAGCCACAGCTACTGAACCCATGAGCCACAGCTACTGAGCCATGTGCCACAACTACTGAAGCCCATGCGCCTAGAGCCCTCGCTCTGCAACGAGAAGCCACCACAATGAAAAGCCCGCACATCACAACAAAGAGTAGCCCCCGCTCACCACAACTAGAGAAAGCCCGCGCGGCAGCAACAAAGACCCAAGGCACCCAAATAAATAAATAAATGTATTAAATAAATAAATAAAAGTAAGGGAATGGTAATCTATACAATGGAATATTTATGGGGCCATTAATATTATTTTCACAAAAAAGCAGTTTATGTCATGGGGAAATGTTCATGATATGTTAACTAAAAAGAAAAAGCAGGAAATAACACATTATAAGACATATTTTCTAAAAAAATAAAACAACTTAGCCCAGGTAAAAATACCCCAAAATATTATCCTTTTTTTCCCTTTGATGATATGATACAGGGATTTCTATCTCCTTTATATTTTTCTGTACTTCCTACAATATATACATGTAACTTTTATGTTCAGAAAAATAATGGTTTTTTAAAAGAATATCTCAATCATAAGAGGGTTGATCAAGGACTTACACATACAAAAAATGAGCTAAAAGATCAGAGAGGCAGACGTTGGCAGTGTCCTTCCAAGTTCCATCTGGGGTATGACCCTGGAGATGACCCCAGCCGATACTAGGAGCAAGTGCAGCGGGCTGTCACTGACTGATGCTATTCAGGATTCAGATCAGAACCAGCTCTTCATTTTGGGGATTCATTCTCTACATTGTTGCTAGAAAGTTTATTTTAGGTTCAGTTATATCTGAGTTGATTAAGTGGGTAAAATTTCTAACCTGTGATTATTCCCTAAACCGGCCATGTTTTATGATTTTCTGCAACGATTAAAATAAGCTTTACAAGCATAGAAGTGTAGTCTTGTAGCAAGACAATCTGACAGCAAGACAGTCCCTACCTCTTTATATTGTATGGAAGAAAAATCCAGAGAAGAAATCTGTCCCTTATTGTAGAGAACAGGGTTTAATCGATTTTAATGTTTCTCAAAAATTTTCATCTTAGTTTATTGTTCAGCTATCCAAAGCCCTTTGTTTGCTTTATTAGATCATAAATCCAATTTAACAGCACGCAGAAACTAAGCAATTTTAGGTCCAAGCAGACTGTTTACTAGTTTTTCTTTAATTAAAGATGATTTTCCTCTTAAAGGAGACTCATGCTTCTGATTTTATATTTTCTTTCTCTAAGAGGGAGCTTACATTGTTTCTATATACAACGTACATGCTGGCAACAGCAGTACCAGGTATACCAGGTAGTAGCCTTCGAGCTGTGGTGTTTGAGGTGCTTCCCCACGTTTTCATAGGGAAGGGGATTTGGGTTAATATAGGTCAGTGAGTCTGAGGAGGGCTAAGAATGTTTCTAGTGGACTTTTCAGAACTACTTGGCCTTCGTATCTCTGCACAGAACTTGTCCCCCACACCCTACCCTTCTCTAGAGCACCAATGTTTCTCCAAAGTCTGACACTTGCAGCCCTCAAGATTTAGATTCCTACTCAACATTTATCTGTGTTTTCCCAATGCCTAATAGAACTCATTCCCTAAGCAGAAGTGTATTGAGCACCTCCACCTTAACAGACACTGTGATAGGTCTGAAGGCACTGAACAAGGTAGTAGACCCAGTTGCCATTCTCATAAGGGTTCATTCAATAGGGAGAAATAGATGAGAAAATACGTAAACCCAATTTAGGTGAGTGTGAGATAAATGAAGAAAATAAAACAGGGTAATGGAATAGAAAGTGATGAGCACAAGTGTTTAGGTTGGATGAACAGGGAAGGCTCCACTGAGGAGGAGGAATTTAAGCTTAAATCTCATGCAGAGAAGGAGCTATCATTAATAGAGCAAGGGAGGTGCACACCAAGAAGAGAACTCGAGTTCAAAAGGCCTGAGGCAGAGCAAGTTTGGTTCATGAAAGGAACAAGCAGGGAGCCAGCCTGGCTAGAATCTAGGGAGAGGAAAGCCAGATGACATTAGAGACGTAGACTGAGGCCAAGTCATGCAAGATCTTGTAAGAAGGAAGCTCAGATTTTTAAACATGGATGGGAAGATACCAAAGGATGTGGTGTCACAGTCTGAAGAAGCTACCATCTCATCTATAAAACTTACAAAGGATGATCCTGGTCTATATCATTTTACTTCAAGCCACCCCCAGCACTGGGATTTCCTATCAGACACAGCTCCGGGGTATCTGCCCAGGATAATAAATCAGAGGCAGGCGAGTTAGTCCTTCTGTATTCATTTTTCATCCAAAATACTTTTGCTTTCCCTTTACCTTTGAAAGATATCACAAATTTTAATTGTGGTTAGGGAGAGTGTAACCAAGGTCCACAATCCCAGCTGCCTAACCAATACCTCCACAAGTGCCCAATCTCAATCACAACCCACTCCCACCTGTCCTCTCTGAAACCCAGCTCTCTCCTAGTGTCCTCCACCCAAGGACCAACACCCTCACTTCTCAAGTTTCACAAGCCAGGTACTTAGGAATTATCCAACACCTTGCACGCTGTCAGCTCCTTATTTAACCCTCATCAAGTCCTCCTAAAACCCTCAATTCCATCTGCTTCTCTCCAGCTCAACCACTGAGATCTCTGCTTCAAATCACCATTGTACAGCAAGTATCTCTGAACTGGCCTTCTCACAGTCACTTTTGTTCTCCTGCGATACACTGCAGCCTGAACAGTCTTAAAGGTGCTTAAAGCTCTGCAGTGGCTTCTCAATATGCTTAGGACAACCACTAATCCAGCCTACGGGGTTCTGAGTGGCCAGGCCATGTTACTCACTCCAGACTCATCTGTATATCTGTGCTCCAACCATCCCGGCCCCAATCAATTCCTCAAATCATCATGCGTCCTTTCATCTTAAGGTCTCTGCCCTTATTTTTACACCCCATATCTTTCCTTCACCTGATTAATGCCTGCTCATTTTTCAGATCTCACCACAAACACCATTTCCTTAGGAAAGTTTTCTTGGGTTTCCCTATTTTATTTTCTCATAGCTTGTATATTCATTTAGCTCTTATGAAAACAGTGGAAACACTGCACAAAACTAATTCAATTGTTTTTATTTCACTTCTTCATACATGCATATTCTAGCAACCAACCCTCTACCTTAGGCTAACTGATGACTAAGGAAGGACTGAAAGGAATAGGAACTCTAGGTTGCCTGGTCTTTCCTTTTACGTACGTCATCATTCTCAGTGTAAGTAGCTGGCTAACGCAGGGAAGTAACACAGGTGAAAAAGGATAAGATAGAGTTCTCTAGTATTTTACATTTCTTAGAATGCTATTGCTAGCTTTCATCACTCAAAGCAAGTTCTGGTTCAAATGGCAAGTGTGGCTTCTTGGGTAGGGTTGCCAGAGTTTGCAAATAAAAAATGCATGACAATTAAATATGGATCTCAGATAAATAACAAATCATTTTTTAGTGTAAGTACATCCCAAATATTGCATGGGACACACCATATCTTAGGGCTGTGGGTGGCCCCCTGCTTCCTCAGTCACAGGTATAACTTTCTTTTTTTTAACTGTGATAAAATACATGTAACATAAAATTTACCATACTAACCATTTTTACAGTTCTGTGGCATTAACTACATTCACATCGCTGTGCAACCATCACCACCCAACATCCATAGAACTATTTTTATCTTGCAAAACTGAAACTCTATACTCATTAAACACAAACTCTTCATTTTCCCTACCCCAGATCCCTGGCAACCACCATTCTACTTTCTGTCTCCTTACAACATCTGTAAGGATGTTGGGAAAAACATCTATTCAGGTCTTCAGCCCTTTTTTTTTTTTTTTTTTTTTTTTTGCGGTACGCGGGCCTCTCCCGCCGCGGAGCACAGGCTCCGGACGCGCAGGCCCAGCGGCCGTGGCTCACGCGCCCAGCCGCTCCGCGGCATGTGGGGTCCCCCTGGACCGGGGCATGAACCCGTGTCGCCTGCATCGGCAGGCGGACTCTCAACCACTGCGCCACCAGGGAAGCCCCAGCCCATTTTTTAATCAAGCTTTTTGTTCTTTGTTTTTTTTGATGTTGAGTTATATGAGTTTTTTTGTATATTTTGGATATTAACCCTTATCAGATATATCGTTTGCAAATATTTTCTCCTATTTGGTAGGCTACCTTTTCATTTCGTTGATAGTTTCCTTCACTGTGCAAAAGCTACTCACTGTGATATAGTCCCGTTTGTTTACCTGCTTTTGTTTCCCTTGCCTGAGGAGATGGATCCAAAAACTGTTGCTAAGACCAATGTCAAGGAGCGTACTGCCTCTGTTTTCCTCTTGGAGTGTTATGGTTTCAGGTCTTACATTTAAGTCTTTAATCCATTTTGAGTTTATTTTTGTATCTTGTGTGAGAAAGTAGTCCAGTATGATTCTTTTGCACATAGCTGTCAAGTTTAGGGGGTTTCCCTATTTTATAGCTTTGCTGCATTGTACCTTTCCTTTAAATCATTCATCAAAGTTTGTGAATGTATTTTAAATTGAATGCTTATATTATTGGATCAAGCTTTCCTACCAGTCTATGAGCTCCATGAGGGTAAGGGTGGTGTCTTCTTAGCCATCACCGTCATCATCTAATATTGAGCTGGGCACCTAATACATGTCCAACAAATATTTGTTGACTGAATGAATGTGTTGTAACACCCATGATTATTCTATTGCATTCACATTCTATGCATAGCACAAGCTAGGTGCTATGGTAATATAAAGTAACTAAATGTGACCCTATCATCAAGAAGATTTGGAGATGAAAACAGACATGTAGTAACAGACAAGGTGTGAGAAGCACATGACTAACAGAAGTACCCAGAGAAGGGAGAGATTAATTCGGAGGCAAAGTTAGGAAATGTGGTCTAAATCCTCATTCATGCTTTCTTCAATCTGCTAACAGATTTTATATCCTACTCAACACTTTAGCTTTCCAAAATGAAGATCTAATTCTTTAATCTATTGATTTGTATATTGGACCAAAGTATAAAACGGTGAAATGGAAAAAAATTATCACTTTCCTTTTCAAACCTAAGATAATATATTCTTTCTTCTCTACCCAAAGCTGCTTGGAATGCCATCAGATCTCAACACCAGCCCCCACTCTGCTCCAAACTTGCTGTGTGTGTTAGTCAGCTCAGGCTGCCATAACAAAATACTCAGACCTAGTGGTTTAGACAACAGAAATTTATTTTCCCACAGTCCTGGAGTCTGGAAGTCCAAGATCAGGTTGCCAGCATGGTCAGGCTCTGGTGGGAGTTCTCTTCCTGGCCTGCAGATAGCCACTGTCGAGGAAATTCACTGTTTTTTCCTTTACTCATGTTCTCAACATTTCAGATACCAGATACATGGGGTTTTTCCCTGACCAATTTTCCAACTCCAGCTGAGTGTCCTACAGTTCAATACAATTCAATTCTGACACTAATTGGAGTTAGCACTGACCCCACAGGATAAAGACTCAGGTCTACAAGACTGCCTTCCACCTCAGATGTCAATCACAAGTAGTAGGTCCCCAGGTTACCCACGACCTCTGTCTGACTTGGCTATAAATCGGAAGTTCCCATGACCCCTGTCTCAGGTTTGAGAATTTGCTAGAGTAACTCACAGAACTCCAAAAACTGTTTTACTTACTACTGCCAATTTACTACAAATGATATTTTAAAGGATACAAATGAACAGTCAGATGAAGAGATACATGGGTGAGATCTGCAAGGGTCTTTCCCTATGAAGTCGGGCTGTGCCACCCTCCTAGCATGTGGATGTGTTCACCAGCCTGGAAGCTCTATGAACCCAGTACTTTGGGGATTTTTATGGAGGCTTCATCACATAGGTATGATCGCTTATTAATTCAATTTCCAGTCCCTGTTCCTTCTCCGGAGAATGAGGGATGGGTCTGAAAGTTCCAAGCTTCTAATCATGGCTTGCTCTTTCTGGTGACAAGTCCCCATCCAGGAGCCCACCAAGAGTAGCCTCATTAGAACAAAAGATGCTCCTATCACCCGGAAAAATTCCAAGGCATATTAGGAGCTCTGTGACAGGAACCAGGGGCAGGCACAACCATATTTTCTATCATTCCACAGCTACTTTTTCGCCGTGTCCTCACATGGTGGAGAGAAAAAGAGAGAGAAAGAGATCAAGCTCTATGGTGTCTCTTCTTACAAGGACACTAAACTTTTTGTGTCAGGGACCCACCCTATGACCTCATTTAACCTTAATTACTTCCCTGTAGTCCCTATCTCCAAATATAGTCACATTGGCGGTTAGGGCTTCTGCATATGAACTGGAGGGTGGGGGACACAATTCAGTCCATATGATCTTGATCAAACGCCAAACTACTCTGGTCTTCATCTTCAACTAGAGCCCACAGGCTTCTTGTTTTTGTGTATAAATTTTTTTTTTAATATATGATAAAGAAGGCATTTTATTATTTTTTAAAATTTATTTTCTTAATTATTATTATTATTATTATTATTATTTTGCAGTGCGCGGGCCTCTCACTGTTGTGACCTCTCCCGTTGCAGAGCACAGGTTCCGGACGCGCAGGCTCAGCGGCCATGGCTCACGGGCCCAGCCGCTCCGCGGCATGTGGGATCTTCCCGGACCGGGGCAGGAACCCGTGTCCCCCGCATCGGCAGGCAGACTCTCAACCACTGCGCCACCAGGGAAGCCCGTGTATAAAGTTTTATCAGAATGCAGCCATGCACAATCATTTGCATATTGTCCATGGCTGAGTTTGCACTTCAACAGTATGGTTGAATAGTTGCAGCAGTGATCTAACAGCCTGCAAAGTCTAAAACATTTACTATCTGGTCCTACACAGAAAAAGTTTGCTGACCCCTTACCTTGGTGCTCCCTCAGGAGTCTTCTAGCTCTAACATTCTAGGATCCTATTCATGCCTTCAGCCTAGAACATCTTTTAGCTCAAGTCTTCAGGTTCCGCAAAAAGCATTGGTGACTTAATGATTGTTTTAATAAGTATTAAGTTATCAACAGAGGTGTTTTCATTAATCTCACATTGTAGCTAACCTCTGCACTGTCATTAATTGAGCCTAAGTAGACACGGAACAAAGGCTTTCCATGTAGTAAATGCATTTTATATCTCCATAACCAAATACATTCTCATTAAATCATTGTTTTAGGGGCTCTGTTGAGCAAGAAAAAAACAGAGAGAGTTAGAAGTGTTCTGGCCCCACTGGTTTCCCCTGTCTGCACTTGTATAGCCCCTCTAATCTGCACCACACTATTTGGCACAGAGATATGTGCCATTTTGAACTGCTTGCTAGTTATGTCATTTGCATTAGCCTTTATCCCAAGCTAGATAGTTAGTAGCCTGGGGTCAGGGATCGTGCTTTCTGAATCAAAAAAGCACAGAATTAAAGAGCTGGCAGAGATATTAATAATCATAATCCAACCTTCTTGCTTTACACATGAATAAACTGAGGCCCAGACCAAACAAATAACTTGTCTTACTTCTCTTTAACTGTCATGGTATTTATCAAGTGCTTGAATCAGAATTTCTGTTTGGCAAGGACTTGAAGAATGATTAGAGAAGGAAATTAGAAAAGGAAATAAAGAAGAAAAGGAAATTTCCTGGATGTTGGCTTGAAAGGCTTTTGGTGGAGTGTTCTAGAAAGCAACCTAAACTCTGCGTTTTCATGTATCTCGACCACAGCATTTCCTAACATGTAGTCTGTGGAACACCAACCCCAAGAGATGCTCTAAGAAAATATGGTCCAACAGTTAAACAAGTTTGGAAAGGACCTCTTTTTAAATAAGCCAAAACTAATCTCTATTTATACAGTGCACTAAGAGAGAGAATCTATGATCACCTAACAAATTTCTAATAAGCTTCTTTCATGTGGGGCAGGACAATTAACTGAATTCTACTGGAAACTTGCTGAGCTCACTTAATCTATTTCTCTCTGGCAGTGAACTAGAGTGGTGCCCATATGTTTTAACATCCTATAGCACCTTTCTCTCCCACAAGACTCCTTTAACATCTCATAGTTTCTCTGGGCAAGAGAATGTCAATTTACCAACCAGGAAACCACCTCACACCACAGACCACAAAGAGCATCTGAGACCAGGGATAACTTCACCATCTGTCTGAGCCAGAGTCACCAGGCCTGGCAACCCACGCCTGTTTTATGCACAAGAGGCAAATGGTCATATGCCAGGGAAAGTAGAAAGTCTGTAAATTATCAGCTTTGAGACTCAAGAGATGAATGATGACAAAGCTGCTGACATTTCACCTAAAACCATCATCTCAAGTGAAAAAGAAATGAATAACTAACAGCACATATATCTTTCTTCAGTTCAATGTTTTCCCTCCTTTCTCCCAAAGCATCTAAGATGAAAGTTTCTTCATTTACACATTTCACTAGGGTTTTACTACTTAGCATTTTTCAAGAAAATAATTTGTGAAAACAATTAGAGTCACTTTTCTAGGTTCAAATCTCTACAAAACTAACTGCTTTCTTAATTAAGAAAGCAGTTGCTGGCAATTTCCAACTTACCAATGAGTTTCCAAATTCCAGTAGTTTTACTTGGTCAGTCCTAGTGTGGAATTAAGAGCTTATTGCCCATGAAAACAATGCTCTTATTTATTGATTCATTCAGCAAAGTTTTAGAAGGTTGCCTATAATATTGAATCTTTGAGGAATCAGAGGGTGCAGGACATTGTTACTATACACAAAGAGTTTTCATTTTAGTAGAGGAGATACAGATATGCAAAAAATAAAATAATATAATAAATATATATAAAATATATATTGAGGGGCTTCCCTGGTGGCACAGTGGTTGAGAGTCCGCCTGCCGATGCAGGGGACACGGGTTCATGCCCCGGTCCAGGAAGATCCCACGTGCCGCGGAGCGGCTAGGCCCGTGAGCCATGGCCGCTGAGCCTGCGCATCCAGAGCCTGTGCTCCGCAACGGGAGAGGCCACAACAGTGAGAGGCCCACACACCGAAGAAATATATATATTTTTTATATATATATATATATATATATATATGCATATAGATAGATAGATGTTAAGTACTAAGAATGTCATTTAGATGGCATTTCTCTTAGAAAGAGAAAGGCAAATACCATATGATATCACTTATTTGTGGAATCTAAGATATGACACAGAGAGGGCAGACAGCAGAAGCAAGAAGAACTGCAGTCCTGCAGCTTGTGGAACAAAAACCACATTCACAGAAAGATAGACAAGACGAAAAGGCAGATGGATATGTACCAGATGAAGGAACAAGATAAAACCCCAGAAAAACAACTGAATGAAGTGGAGATAGGCAACCTTCCAGAAAAAGAATTCAGAATAATGATAGTAAAGATGATCCAGGACCTCAGAAAAAGAATGGAGGCAAATATTGACAAGATGCAAGAAACGTTTAACAAAAACCTAGAAGAATTAAAGAACAAAAAACAGAGATGAACAATACAATAACTGAAATGAAAACTACACTAAAAGGAATCAATAGCAGAATAACTGAGGCAGAAGAACGGATAAGTGACCTAGAAGACAGAATGGTGGAATTCACTGCTGCGGAACAGAATAAAGAAAAAAGAATGAAAAGAAATGAAGACAGCCTAAGAGACTTCTGGGACAACATTAAATGCAACAACATTCGCCTTACAGGGGTCCCAGAAGGAGAAGAGAGAGAGAAAAGACCCGAGAAAATATTTGAAGAGATTGGAGTCAAAAACTTCCCTAACATGGGAAAGGGAATAGCCACTCAAGTCCAGGAAGCGCAGGGAGTCCCATACAGGATAAACCCAAGGAGAAACATGCCGAGACACACAGTAATCAAATTGGCAAAAATTAAAGACAAAGAAAAATAATTGAAAGCAGCAAGGGAAAATGACAACTAACATACAAGGGAAGTCCCATAAGGTTAACAGCTGATTTCTCAGCAGAAACTCTACACGCCAGAAGGCAGTGGCATGATATACTTAAAGTGATGAAAGAGAAAAACTTACAACCAAGATTACTCTACCCAGCAAGGATCTCATTCAGATTCAACAGAGAAATCAAAAGCTTTACAGACAAGCAAAAGCTAAGAGAATTCAGCACCAGCAAACCAGCTCTACAACAAATGCTAAAGGGACTTCTCTAAGTGGGAAACAAAAGAAACGGACCTACAAAAACAAACCCAAAACAATAAGAAAATAGTAATAGGAACATACATATTGATAATTACCTTAAATGTGAATGGATTAAATGCTCCAACCAAAAGACACAGGCTTGCTGAATGGATACAAAAACAAGACCCATATATATGCTGTCTACAAGAGACCCAATTCAGACCTAGGGACACATACAGAATGAAAGTGAGGGGATGGAAAAAGATATTCCGTTCACATGGAAATCAAAATAAAGCTGGAGTAGCAATACTCATATCAGATAAAATAGACTTTAAAATAAAGAATGTTACAAGAGACAAGGAAGGACACTACATACAATTGTGATACAATATCACTCATGAATATAGATGCAAAAATCCTCTACAAAATACTAGCAAACAGAATCCAACAACACATTAAAAGGATCATACACCATGATCAAGTGGGATTTATCCCAAGAATGCAAAGATTCTTCAATGTACGCAAATTAATCAATGTGATAGACCATATTAACAAATTGAAGAATAAAAAACATATGATCATCTCAATAGATGCACAAAAAGTTTTTGACAAAATTCAATGCTCATTTATGATAAAAACTCTCCAGAAAGTGGGCATGGAGGGAACCTACCTCAACATAATAAAGGCCATATACGACAAACTGACAGCAAACATCATTCTCAATGGTGAAAAATTGAAAGCATTTCCTCTAAGATCAGGAACAAGACAAGGATGTCCACTCTCACGCCCATTATTCAACATAGTTCTGGAAGTCCTAGCCATGGCAATTGGAGAAGAAAAAGAAATACAAGAAATACAAATTGGAAAAGAAGAAGTAAAACTGTCACTGTTTGCAGATGACATACATAGAGAATCCTAAAGATGCCACCAGAAAACTACTAGAGCTAATCAATGAATCTGGTAAAGCTGCAGGATACAAAATTAATGCACAGAAATCTCTTGCATTCCTATACACTAATGATGAAAAATCTGAAAAAGAAATTAAGGAAACACTCCCATTTACCATTTCAAGAAAAGGAATAAAATTCCTAGGAATAAACCTACCTAGGGAGACAAAAGACCTGTATGCAGAAAACTATAAGACACTGATGAAAGAAATTAAAGATGATACCAACAGATGGAGAGATATACCATGTTCTTACACTGGAAGAATCAATATTGTGAAAATGACTATACTACCCAAAGTAATCTACAGATTCAATGCAATCCCTATCAAATTACCAATGGCATTTTTTACAGAACTAGAACAAAAAATCTTAAAATTTGTATGGAGACACAAAAGATCCCGAATAGCCAAAGCAGTCTTGAGGGAAAAAAACAGAGCTGGAGGAATCAGACTTCCTGACTTCAGACTATACTACAAAGCTACAGTAATCAAGACAATATGGTACTGGCACAAAAACAGAAATATAGATCAATGGAAGATGGTAGAAAGCCCGGAGATAAACCCATGCACCTATGATCAACTAATCTATAACAAAGGAGGCAAGGATATACAATGGAGAAAAGACAGTCTCTTCAATAAGTGGTGCTGGGAAAACTGGACAGCTACATGTAAAAGAATGAAATTAGAACACTCCCTAACACCATACAGAAAAATAAACTCAAAATGGATTAGAAACCTAAATGTAAGACTGGACACTTTAAAACTCTAAGAGGAAAACATAGGAAGAACACTCTTTGACATAAATCACAACAAGATCTTTTTTGATCCACCTCCTAGAGTAATGGAAATAAAAACAAAAATAAACAAATGGGATGTAGTGAAACTTCAAAGCTTTTGCACAGCAAAGGAAACCATAAACAAGACGAAAAGACAACCCTCAGAATGGGAGAAAATATTTGTAGATGAATCAATGGACAAAGGATTAATCTCCAAAGTATATAAACAGCTCATGCAACTCAATATTAAAAAAAACAAACAACCTAATCCAAAAATGGGCAGAAGACCTAAATAGACATTTCTCCAAACAAGACATACAGATGGCCAAGAAGCACATGAAGAGCTGCTCAACATCACTAATTATTAGAGAAATGCAAATCAAAACTACAATGAGGTATCCCCTCACACCAGTTACAATGGGCATCATCAGAAAATCTACAAATGGGGCTTCCCTGGTGGTTCAGTGGTTGAGAATCTGCCTGCTAATGCACGGGACATGGGTTCGAGCCCTGGTCTGGGAAGATCCCACATGCTGCAGAGCAACTAGGCCTGTGCGCCACAACTACTGAGCCTGCGCATCTGGAGCCTGTGCTCCACAACGAGAGGCCACGATAGTGAGAGGCCCACACACCGCGATGAAGAGTGGCCCCCGCTTGCCACAACTAGAGAAAGCCCTCGCACAGAAACGAAGACCCAACACAGCCAAAAATAAATAAATAAATTTATTTTTTTTAAAAAAAAGAAAATCTACAAACAACAAATGCTGGAGAGGGTGTGGAGAAAAGGGAATGCTCTTGCACTGTTGGTGGGAATGTAAATTGATACAGCCACTATGCAGAACACTTTGGAGGTTCCTTAAAAGAACTAAAAATATGGGTTTCCCTGGTGGCACAGTGGTTGAGAGTCCACCTGCCGATGTAGGGGACACAGGTTCATGCCCCAGTCCAGGAGGATCCCACATGCCGCGGAGCAGCTGGGCCTGTGAGGCCATAGCCACTGAGCCTGCACATCCAGAGCCTGTGCTCCACAATGGGAGAGGCCACAGCAGTGAGAGGCCCGCGTACCACAAAAGAAAAAAAAAAAGAACTAAAAATAGAATTATCATATGATCCAGCAATCCCACTACTGGGCATATACCCAGAGAAAACCATAATTCAAAAAGACACATGCACCCCAATGTTCATTGCAGCACTATATACAATAGCCAGGTCATGGAAGCAACCTAAATGCCCATCAACAGATGAATGGATAAAGAAGATGTGGTACATATATACAATGGAATATTGCTCAGCCATAAAAAGGAACGAAATTGGGTCATTTGTTGAGACGTGGATGGATCTAGAGACTGTCATACAGAGTGAAGTAAGTCAGAAAGAGAAACACAAATATCGTATACTAACGCATATATGTGGAACCTAGAAAAATGGTACAGATGAACCTGTTTGCAGGGCAGAAATTGAGACACAGATGTAGAGAACAAATGTATGGACACCAAGGGGGGAAAGCGGCAGGGGGGTTTGGGGGGCTGTGATGAGTTGGGTGATTGGGATTGACATGTATACACTGATGTGTATAAAATGGATGACTAATAAGAACCTGCTGTATAAAAAGTAAAAATAAATAAAAATTTTTAAAAAGGAAAATATGACACAAATGAACATATCTATGAAACAGAAACAGAATCACAGACATAGAGAACAGACCTGTGGTTGCCATGAGGGAGAGGGTTGTGGGAGGGATGGAGTGGGAGGTTGGGGTTAGCAGATGTAAGCTATTACATATAGAATGGATAAAGAACAAGGTCCTACTGTATAGCACAGAGAACTATATTCAGTATCTTGTGATAAACCATAATGAAAAAGAATATATATTTTCAAAAAGAATATACATATATATGTATAATTGAATCACTTTGCTGTACAGCAGTAATTAACACAACATTGTAAATCAACTATACTTCAATTTTTAAAATTAAATAAAATAAAGTAAAACATTTAAAAAAAGAAATTATCTAGTCTGAGGAACAGATATAAAAAGAATAAAGAAAAAATGAACAGAGCCTCGGAGACTGAGGGACACCATCAAACATACCAATACACACATAATATGAGCCACAGAAGGAGAAAACAAAGAGAAAAGGACAGATACAATATTTGTAAAAATAACGGCCAAATTTGAAGAAAAAAACATTAATCACATCCAAGAAACTCAACAAACTTCAAGTGGGATAAACTCAAAGACATTCACACCTAGACACATCATAATCAAACTACTGAAAGCCAAAGTATTCTATTCAGGACAGCAGACAGTAAAGGGTCTGGATTAGATATGCATAGAGTTCTGGGATAAGTAGAAGACACAGTTTAAAAAGTTTGTTTGGGATTAGGCTACAAAAATAGTACTGGCTTGAAGTGATAAAGGCCTGAACTAAAATAGTAGCACTGAAAATGGAAAGGAAAGGGGACTTCCCTGGTAGCGTAGTGGTTAAGAATCCACTTGCCAATTCAGGGTACACGGGTTCGAGCCGTGTCTGGAAAGATCCCACATGCCACAGAGCAACTAAGCAAATGTGCCACAACTACCAAGCCTATGCTCTAGAGCCCATGAGCCACAACTACGGGGCCCACGTGCCACAACTACTGAAGCCCACGCACCTAGAGCCCATGCTCCACAACAAGAGAAGCCACTGCAATGAGAAGCCAATGAACCACAACATAGAGTAGCCCCCGCTCGCCGCAACTAGAGAAAGCCCATGCCTAGCAATAAAAACCCAACACAGCCAAAAAATAAAGAAATTTATTTTTTTTAAAAATGGAAAGAAAGGAATAAGAGGGGGAAACATAAAAGCCAAATCAGTAGACCTAGACACTGATGTCATTGACAGTGTGTATGGGAAACATTCAGAAATGACCCAGGTTTTCAAGTCTCAGTCATTGCAAGATGGCAAAAGTAATGAAATCAGGAATAGTTGGTTAGAAAAGGAAGGAAAAATATGAAGGGTGTGGTTTAGGATATGTGGAGCTTGAAGCCCTGAACATACATAGAGACCAGCAGTAAGGGGCTGGAAATGTGGAACTGAGAGAGACTGGGGAAAGGCTGCCATCCTGGTTTGCTCCTACTGCCCTGGCATCACATCCAGTTTCACATTTGTCCCAGACAACAATTTCCCAGTTTGGGCAATAAATTATATGACCACATTATCTCTGAGGGAGAAAGTAAAAAGATTAGGGAAAAGCTCACAGCACAGAACATTAGGCAATGCCCACTGATAGGTAAGAAGAGAAGGAATAAAAACAGTTATGGAAACAGGAAACCACAATCAGAGAAGTAGGAATGTATATTCAGAGACGTGACGGAGGGAGCATGACTGAGGAAAGATGGTCAGCTTTGATGTGATCTTCAGAGGCCCCAGGAGAGAGATTCCATCAAGTGGTGGATTATTAAAGGTTCAATTTTTTTTATTTTGTCATTCAAGAAAGTAACAAGTTAGAGGATAGTTTGTTTTCTAATGCTAAGTATATTTGCTGACTGAGGGGAAGGAACTAGCAGAGATGAATTGAGAGAAGATAGAAGTAAAAGCCAAGCTAATGAAAAGAGCGAGGTCTCATAGGAGGTGAGGACAGGAGGGAAGGAAATGGTAGAGAGAGGAATTAAAACATCATATATATAAATGGAGCTTTTCTTAAGAATGGATGAAGGCAGAAAATGTTTGAAGCAATGAGAGGTTATGGTGAGAGAAGAAAGGAAGAGAAAATGAAGGCACTGTCACTCCCTGCAGTCAGGAGTGGCCCTTATTTATCGAGTGTGGCTGTGCCTGACCACTTGGATTCAAATCCCAGCTCTGCCACCAATTCCGTTATTTCGAGCAAGTTATCTGACCTCTCTGTGCTTCCATTTCCTCATCTATAATGAGGATAATCATCATTGTTGTGAGGTTGAGTGTATACAAGCAAAAGTGCTTAGAATAGTAATGCTTACTGAGTGCTTCCATAATAAGCACTCAATTGTTATTATTTGCATAGTAATGTCTGTAGCCACCCTGCCTCACATGATCATTGGAGCTCCCTAAATGTCCCATGAAAGAATGAAATCAGAATCAAGATAGTCTGCTGGAAGCTAGGATGTGTGAAGGTTGTTGAAGAATAAAGATCAAGTAGATGAGAATTCTAGAATTCTACAGAGGCAAATTAAAATGACTAATAATCAAGGTCCTGGTTAAGGGGGAGACCCCTAAGGCCAAAGAAAGTTGACGGTGACTGGCAAGTGATAAGGATGAAGGGAAGTCTCGGTAGGTGTAAGGGGATGTGAGGGGAAGAACAGAGCAAGCTAAATGATTAACTCTTCAATATTCCCACATAATGAAATGCCTTTGTTAATCCCATAGTGTCTGGGAGATCACATTACGACAACATATTACAGAAAAGCATTCGCTGAGTATGCACACACACGGAACCCAGAGGAAGATGCAAAACGTCTTTGCTTTCCCATAATGTCATCCTTCAGTTAATTCCGTCCACCTCAGATAAGCATCTGAAGTTCCACTCTCTCTCTCTGGATTTCCTCCCTCTTCCCTCTCTCTCTGCCCCACTGAATCTCATTGGTCCTTTTCTACCCCCTTCCCCTCCTTCCAAGTCCCAGCTCCACACAAGTGGGCCAATATTCCTGTGTAAAGAGGCTTCAGGACCTTCAAATCTTCCTCGGTTTACACTGACAATATCTTAGAGCAAACTTATTACTACATTAACAAAAATCTCTACCTCTTTATTCCAATCTACAAAAGACCCCCTTCATACCTAAGATGAGAAAAGAAATAGAAGGTGACAGTTGCAAAGAAAATCCTGTCCTGTCAGGTAACCATTTTAAATACAAAGTTTGTCCCAGCCTCTAGAACAGTGTCTAAACATGATAGTCCCCTAATAAATGTTGGATGGATGAATAAATGAATAAACACAAACTCCAAAGTAAAACATGACTGACTTGAACATTAATGACTGTTGGCATCCACAACAGTCTCTCCTGAGCCTTTTGTTTGCTAACTCACTTCGTCAGACTGATTGCATTGAGTCCCAATTTTTCACACCTCCCTGTATCCACACCCTTTGGTAGTTGCCTTCTCACCTTGACTCTGGACTTGGCCATGTGATGTGCTTTGGAGAATGAGAAAGCAGCAAATATGACTGAGCAGAAGCTAAAAAAACGCTTATACATGAACTGCCACTAACATGAGAACAAGCCTGAGCTAACCTGCTGGAGGAATGTGACAAACACAGGAAGGACAGATGAACTGTCCCTGTCAAGGTCATCCTAGGTCCACCAGCCACCAGCCTACCCACCAGCTGATCACATAATCAAGATCAGCAGCACCAAATTCATGAAATATAATAAATGGCTTTTGTTTGAAACCACAAAGTTTGGAGTTATTAAGCAGCAATAGCTAACTGATACACTTCCAAACCCCAAATCCCCCTCCGGCTACGTTAGACTGGCAGCCCCACTGCACCACTTTGGGCAGTGGGAGCACCATCGCACCATAATCTATGTCGTGCAACACAGAGCCTTTAAGGCTGCATGCAGCAGTTCCGCTGGGAGAGCACCAGAATAAGTTAAAACCCTCTCTCTCCTGCTTGCCCTTCACCTTTAATGACACAGGGAGAAAGGGAAAAGAAAGTTAAAGGCAGTTTGAGCTACCAAAACTAACTGCATATTGCAAAAGGAACCATTTCGTTTGACTGAACATTTCCAAACAAGTTTCAGCTCCTGAGCATTTTAAACACAGGGAGAAAACAATATAAATAATGTATGCGTGTATGTATACGTGAATATACACATATATACCTACATGGCTGTTAGTGAATCATTTGCAAGGGACATTCTGAATGTTAAAATGGTGTGGATTTCTACACTCCTTCTTTCTGGCTTTCCAGGCACCAGTCCCATCAATCTCTAAACCCTGATACCAGGCAGTTCATTGTTTTTCAAATTTATGACATTTTTCAGTCCATTGTTTTTAAACCATCACCCTCAGTGGGTAGCTGGCACAACTCATTGCTACTCTCAGCTCCCACCAAGCTCATCACCCTAGGAGTGATGTGCTAGCAAATTTTTCAGTTGACTGCGCTCCAGGATGGTAAATACTCTCTGTGTGCTTCCTCTGATGACATCATTAGTTTTGTCCTCCAACCTTTACCCAAAACAGAAATAACTATGATTGTGATTGCCCATCCCAAACACATAATGAAAATGAGGGAAACTGAAAATAGAACCAGTCATTCTATTCAACCTCTTGGTGGGATGGAAGACTAACTCTCTCCCAGACATCCCAATAGTTTTATGTCATCGTTGCAAAAATGTCTCTAATATTGCAGGATCTATCTGGTCTATTGAGAGACTATTCTGTATGTGGTTCTCAGTTTAAACCAGCTTATTTTGATCTGCTGTATTTTCTCATTTATTTTCTGAAATGCATAACTTATGGACTTAATTCTCATCTCAGGAAATGGCCTGATTTCTCCGAGTGTTCTCAAACTAATTATATGGAGTTCAGTGAATGTGAAAGTCAGTTCTTCCTCTCTGTCCTCGCCTGGACATTAGGCGTGATCTTAGGCTGGAGTATGTACCTGAATGGAGGAATCAGAAAACCAGGTCCAGCTGACTCTGCCCCTTACCAGGGTGAGGCCCTGCGCAAGTCACAATCATGTCTGATCCTCAGGGTCCTTATCTACAAAACGAGGATCTGGATGATTTCCAAGGCTCCTTTTAGCACTGAAAGCTTATTATATTATCCACAGATTTTTGTGATATTTCCTTTTACTTTAGTAGAGAGCATACACTTATTTCAACATTTACAGCATTTCCAATCGGTATATCTCTTTATCTAATTGTGTGCCTGGATAAAATTGTCATGAGTATATTTTTAGTTCCCCCTTCCATCTTGGGGTTGGAAGGGTTTGAAAAGTACTTGGGCAATTCAATCATTCAACAAACATTTATTGAGCACTTATTATGTGCCAGACCCTAGGCTAGGGGCTTGGGAAAATAAAATGAAAGTGACTATAATACTGATGTTCCTAATTATTTCTCTACAAAAACACTGAATGAGAGACTTGGTCTCAGCCTCAACCCAAAGTATATATCTAGTCTAAGAAAATGTTTAAAAAAGATCACTATGTTATACCAGACCCAAGAAGACGCTAAAAACTTTTGCTAAAATGGTATTGGCAATATACACCCTCTGGTCCATTTTAAAGAGACAGTGTGAAAGTGATCTGAGTTCTGAGAACTACTTAAACTAATTAAATTGTCTAGCCAGTGTCTGGTACAGTAGAGAAGTACTACTGTAATTTTTATCTTCCTACACCTCCTTCCTTTCTTTCCATCTCTTTTTCCCTAAAATTCATCTGACTTCTCTCTCACTCTTCCCACCCTAGCTGTACTCAAAGGGTACACCATTGGAGCAGCAAAATCACCAGGCATCTTCTTCATTCCCACTTTCAACACTGGTGAAAGACAACTGCCTTCTTTGCTTCTAACCTAACCACATTCCCAACCTTTTGTTCAATACATGCTTACACCAACATGACCTGGAAACCAAGTAGGTGAAAGGAAATCTGGTGGTATCCATAGTTTGGTGTGTATTAAGAAACCTGCAGAAGTCTGATATTACCCAGGAAGCCAAATAATTCACATTGGCAGGAAAATTCTACATCTGCTGTTCTCCACTCCCTGACAAGGCTCAGTAAGATTGAATCTGTTGTGTGACCACATATTTACATAACAGATTTTTTCTCTGCTTTTGTGTTGCTCTAACTAATTGATTTAGAATGCAACTCTAATCTCCAGTGCCCCTCCCCCCAGGAACTAATACTATTAGAATTCAAGTATAATGAAGACTCATTAGTAGTGGTGTATAAGTCATTAGAAAAGATAATTTACCACACAGAGAAAATAAATAATTAAATGGCTTTAAAACACAGTATTTGGCCATACTTATTTAATGAAATATATTCTAAAGACAAAAAGAAAAAATCCCTTAACTTCTATTTAGTAATCTAATTGCTGGTAGTAATATTGGTGTAGTTATTTTTAACTATTCATATATGTAGTATGATAATGCTATAGAAAAGTATATTGCTGTTATTAAGAATCAAGGTTTTCAGAAAAGAACCAAATGTGTAATTTTTTAAGTAAAAACTCTACAAAGTTAAATTTGAATTGGAAATTTCAGAATGAACTCATGGGCTTTTTCAATGCACATTACTCAGCTCTTGTCTACTGAAAAGGCTTGAAAGCCACAACAGCCCAGTAATGAGCACCCCTACTGACCATATTTGGGACTCAAATATTACAAACCACTAAAAAGAACCAGGGCTCCTTGAAGAAAAGCGGATTCCAGGCCTAGGGCAGGAAATAATACAAGAAGAGTTTGGAACATTTTGTTGCTCTAGAAAGCAAGGAAACCATCAAAGTTTAAAGGGACTTGTCAACAAGTCACAGAAACCAACTTAAGGGAACTCTGACTGGCCAGAAATGGGACAATTTGAACATCAAAGAGAATAATGATTGCAATCGGTTGAAATACAATGAATATATAAAAATCCATGATGAACTTTTTAAAAAGCCCTTTGAAGAGAATAAATTTAGAATTTATCTTGCCTGTCTTTAAAAAAAAGACTTTATTTTGGAATACCAAATAGCTCTAATTGCTGAAAGAAAGCTCTTCTTTTCAGAAGACTTCCAACTGATAAATATAGCAGGAATTATAGCATTAGAAAATCACCATTTGCAACCCTTAATAGAATCATTGTTCAGGCAACCATCAATAGTTGGCAAAACAATTAGGTAAAAGGATAATGATAACCAGATATCCATGGGGGACCAAAGTAACACCTCACTGATTATAAGGGGGAACATGCAACTTTACAACAGAAGGATCAGAAGATCACTCTTAGCATCCCTAAAACCAGAGGACAATATGTACATCCTGATATAATATGAAGTACCCAACTCCACCTATGACATATTCTTGTCAAAATGTTGAATCTGAACTTAAGACTTTAACTTCCAGTTTATGGAAAATACAAGGGAAAGAAGAACAGGTTAAAATCTACCATTCAGAAACAATCAGACAAATCAGAATGAGGGCTATTCTCCATGACAACTAACCCGGACTTTTCAACAAGTCAATGACATGAGTAAAAAGGGTGGGTAAGGATACTGTTAAAGATTTTAAAGGACTCAAGAGACATAACAATCAGATATGTTTGCCTTATTTGCATTCTACCTAAAACAAACCACTTGTTAAAATAAAAAAGGACATTTTTGAGAAATTCAAACATGGACTGGATATTAAATGACACTAAGGAAATAATGCTAATTTGGGGGGGGCTATAATGCCATTATTTATGCCATTATTATGTGATACAGTGGTTAAGAAGATATTCTTGGGACTTCCCCAGTGGCACAGTGGTTAAGAATCCGCCTGTCAATGCAGGGGACACGGGTTCGAGCCCTGGTCCAGGAAGATCCCACATGCCACGGAGCAACTAAGGCCGTGCGCCACAACTACTGAGCCTGCACTCTAGAGCCCGTGAGCCACAACTACTGAAGCCCACGTGCCACTACTACTGAAGCCCGTGCCTAGAGCCCGGGCTCCACAACATGAGAAGCCCCTGCAATGAGAAGCCCGTGCACTGCAACAAAGAGTAGCCCCTGCTTGCTGCAACTAGAGAAAGCCCATGCAAAGCAAAAAAGACCCAATGCAGCCAAAAATTAATTAATTAATTAATTTTTTTTTTAAGAAGAAGATATTCTTATTTTTAAAGATATATAAATACATTTAGGGTTCCCCTGGTGGCACAGTGGTTAAGAATCCACCTGCCAATGCAGAGGACACGGGTTTGAGCCCTTGTCCGGGAAGATCCCACATGCCGCAGAGCAACTAAGCCCCTGCACCACAACTACTGAGCCCGCGCTCTAGAGCCCAGGCTCCACAACAAGAGAAGCCACCACAGTGAGAAGTCAGTGCTCTACAATGAAGAGTAGCCCCCCGCTGGCCACAACTAGAGAAAGCCCGGGCACAGCAATGAAGACCCAGTGCAGCCAAAAATAAATAAATAAATAATAAATAAATATATGTATAAATACACTTAAATATTTAGGGGCAAAAAATATCAGATTGTCCAGGATTTGCTTTAAAATTCTTCAGCCAAAAAAAAAGCAGCAGCAAATGTGGCAATGTTAATAATTGTTTAAGGTGAGTATACAGAGCTTCATTATACTATTTTTCAACTTCTATATCTTCTAATTTTTCATACATAAAAATTTAAGAGTAAAGTTTCTTAAAATATGATGAAAAACAAAGCCCCTTGCCTCCTGGAGACTACTTTATGATGACTACAATTATTTTGCGTATAGAAAATGACTGCTGGCTTTCAGAATCTCTCTACAAACATCTGAAGTCTTAATTCCCTGGTGAATATTTTGGTATTCCCTGTACTTGTTTTTCCCAAATTGGACATTATACTTCTTATGAAATCTTCCTTCCCCTAAGACCCACATCAACTTCCACCTCCTTCCCTAAATCTATTCATTCATTCAATGAACAACTATTGGGTGACCTCAATGTGCTGGATCCTGCATTAGACACAGGAGATATATTATAGAAGCAATAAAGACAAGCTCTTGACAAGTTCTCTGTGACAGAGACAAGTAAACAGGAAATTACAGTGCACAGAGAAGCAAGCTCTGATAGGGAAGCTGGAGAGTACCACAGGAGAGGGACCTACCCCAGTCTGGAAGGAGTGACTTTCACACTGAGACCTGAAGATCCAGTAGGAATGAGCTAGGGGTCGGGAGACCAAGCACAGTCCAGGCATAGGGAACAGCAAGTGCAAAAGAACAGCAGGAAATGAGAACAAGCCATGTTCTTAAAACTTGTGATAGTTAATTTTATGTGTCCACTTGATTGGGCCATGAGGTGCCCAGATATTTGGCCAAACATTACTATGTTTGTGAGGGTGTTCCTAGATGAGATTGACATTTGAGTTGATAGACTGAGTAAAGCAGACTGCCCTCCCTAATGTGCAAGAGCCTCATCCAATCAACTGAAGACCTAAATAGAACAAAAAAGGCTGAGTAAAAGAGAATTTCACTTGCCTGACATTTTGAGATTGGACATTAGTCTTTTCCTGCCCTCAGACTGGAACTTTCACCATCAGCTATCCTAGTTCCCCAGCCTTTGATTCAGACTGAAACTGTAGCACTGGTTCTCCTGGATCTCCAGCTTGATGACTGCAGATCTGAGGACTTCTCAGCCTCTATAATTATGTGAGCCAATTCATCATCATCATCATCATTTATTTTATATATATATATTTATATATATATACACATACATACACAATTGACCTTGAACAACATGAGTTTGAACAGCATGGGTCCACTTATATGGGGATTTTTTTCAATGAATACTATAGCACTAAACAGCCCGAGGTTGCTTGAATTGGGGATTTGGCACTGAGGATACAGGGGACTGACTGTGAAGTTGTACTTGGATTTTTGACTGTGCAAGGGTCGGCGCCCCTAACTCCTGCATTGTTCAAGGTCAACTGCATGTTGCATGTATGTGTGTGTATATAAAAATAAATGTGTGTGAGTATGTGCGTATACATATTTGGTTCTGTTTCTCTGGAGAACGCTGACTAATACAGAACTAAAAAAATACTTAGTAGAGATAGCACATGAAATGTATGTTTGGGAATGAGAAAGGTAGAGGGAAAGAGACTAAGTTGGAGAATTAAGCAGAGTTCATATACTGAACAATTTATCTCAAAGGGAATGTGAAACCATGGGAGGATTTGCATTTAAGAAAGGACACGGCTGTTTTATGAAGAGTAAATTGGAGGGGGCAAGACAAGAGTCAGGGAGACCAGTTAAGAGGTTATGGCCATATCCCAGCCAATAGGCTCTCTCCATAGCATGCACATCAAGACATTCTGAGGCTCCTTCATGGCCTTCATCCCTTCTGCCTTGAAGCACAGATATTTATGCGCATGCTTTCTCTCTTCTTCCAGAACAATCTCCTTAAGGGTGGGAACAAAGTCACATAGCCTGATAATAACAGCTAGCACTTAACACTCAGGATATACTAAGCACACTGTATACATAACACCTAATTCCACAATAACCATGCCAGATAGCTATTATCCCCCGTTTACCAATGAAGAAACTCACATTCAGAACTATTTGCCAAACAAGTATATGCACCAGCCCACACAGCTGGTAAATGGTGGCACTTGGATTCCCACCCAAGTCAGCCCTGCTCCAGATCTCTCCAAGCTCCTGTAGTGATCAATAAACACATATACAGTTGAGCTGCAAGATGTCTGAGTCCAATCTTATCAAACTACAGACTTTTCTTTTGATATGTGTTTGCCTACAGAGGCAAATAAGTTACCCATATTTCAGGGTTGTTTTTTTCTTTTTCTAGAGTACTCTATACCAGGGGGCGTTTTATTCTCACAGTGAATGTGAAAGTGCAATTTGAGGATTTTCGACACAATAGTATAAGTACTGAATGGATTTGACCGGCAATGTCAGAAGAAGAGGAAGAGGATGCTGGAACCAAAGAGGAAAGTCAAGGCCAGCCAAGAGCATCAGTGGCAGGCTCTATGCAGTTCCAGGAAACATTAAAGGCTGGCATCAC
Source organism: Orcinus orca (assembly GCF_937001465.1). Lineage (NCBI taxonomy): Eukaryota > Metazoa > Chordata > Mammalia > Artiodactyla > Delphinidae > Orcinus > Orcinus orca. Next base: position 46,049,801 of record NC_064569.1, on the reverse strand, counting down.
TCCCCGCTTAATCCATAATGTGACTGAGCCGCAACCCCAGTGATTTTGAGAAAAAAGAATCAGCAGAATTTTGCAGCTTTAATAGAATGTATAAGCAACTAAAAGTTTCAGGGAAGCCTTCACTTCATTACCTCAGCAGTCATACCCTGACCTTGTGGCCGCTCTTTGTGAAAAACCCTTTTATGTTTTTTCACATAAGTGGAATTAACACTTGTATGGGGATTTTTTCCCTCCATGGCATGAACTCATGGTAGACGAATGCTTCAGTAGATTACAAGTAGTTTTTCAATGTCACATTTCTATAACAGTGTTACGGAACAAAACTAATTGTCATCAGGATTGGAGGCAATTCTATTCACAGCAAGATAAATTGGATTTCTAAACTGTGATTTCCATTGTGTTACCTCTATGTATCATGAAAGTTATCCTGATGCGCCCAGCAGTCAGGCTACGTACTTATACAGTGAGGTCCAGCTTTATGCTGAATTCATCATCTTTCGCTTCCCGAGGGAGGACAGAAGAGCAACGGAAGCATAATTTTAGACCACCATCTAATGGAAGGGGTCAATGAGGATATACTACTCTAAATATCAGTATGAACATTCAAAGACTAGAAGAAAACAGTCCATTCCCTAAGAAGATTAGACATCACTGTGAATTATCCAATTTATCACTGTGGAGTTTTGTGTGTATATGAAGCCCTCTCTCTCTCTGTCTCTCTCTCTCTCTCTCCTTTTTTAATAATACTTTTTAGACATATGCAGACAGTATAACTATTTCAGAATGCAAATCGCCATCAATAAAAATATCCCATCTTGCAATTTGTAAATTTGGACTCCACTAATCTTTTAATATATTGGGCAATGTCTTGGGTGGCATTTTCACAATCTATAAAAAAAACAAGATTTTCTAAGTGAATTAAAAGATCAAAAATATTATGGAAAACAAGATGGATAGTGCAAATGTTCATACTGTTGTAATCAAAAGGCAAACAGGAGGTAGTAAAGCTTAGGACCACGGACTTTACAGAGTCAGTCCTTCTGGGCTCGAATCTTGTCTCACCATTGTTGTGACCTGGACAAATTACTTAACCTTACTGTGCCTCCATTTTCTTATCTGTAAAATGCAGATCCTAATAATACACACTTCATAGCAGATTGCCATGAAGATCAGAGTTAACAATATACTTAGAGAAGTTCCTGGCACACACTAAACACTCAGTGGTACAACTTATGATTACTATTGGTATTATAATCTGAAAGCATCCTTTTCTTAAAGCAAATAAGTTATGAACGACTCATAATTCTATCTCGATCACTCCAGCAGATTTCCTTACAATCTCTAGCAGGCAGTATCATGTTGCTTCATTCACATTACTAAGTATCTTTGAAAATAAGAACACTGCAGCCCTAAAAAAAAAAAAAAAAAATTCTAGATTTCAGTTTTCCCCACTTATTTTCTATTGGTGGTATTTTTCTATATTTAAAGTAAACCTAAGCTATCCAGCAAATACCTGGGCATTGTTCCTTTATGTCCTGTCAAATCCTTACAGGATCTTGGAAAATATGACTACCTGCAACATTCCCCACTACGAGGACACAAGATAAAATTCCTTCATTTTTGGCATAGATCATTTATGTATATGGGAAATCATACTTATGTTTTATTTGCTAAATGCTAAAGGGAAAGGAGACATTAGACCCTAAAGTGTTTCAGAAAGAGGTAAAATAAAAAAGAGAATGCTTAAAAAGTAACATTTTCCTAGTTCACTTGGATTAAGTAGAATCTATAAATACACAAGATGAGGTTTTCACAAGCAGCAAGTTAAAGAAGCTATTTCCATATTTTATCGATGCAAAACTGCCAACTGATTTTTCCTAAAATTTAAATGTTTCTATCTAACAAAACTGACTTTCTTGGGTCCAGGGAGGGTGCATTATTCATCCAGGTAGTATCTACCAAATATAGAGTGTACAATAATTATTGACCTAAATAAATTTGAATGAACACATAGCACAGCACTGGGCTCAAGGGAGGCACTCAAATATTTTTCGAATGAATGAACCAGAGGAAGATGGATGGAAACTGCTTCCAGGTAATCTGTCTTGCAGACTGTAATCAAGATTAAGAAAGAAATATAGGAGGGCAGAATGGATACCATCCCAAAATAATACACACATGTACGTATCTAACATATGCATTCACATACACAAACTGAAGCAATCTCAATAATTAACATTCAAAAGTAACAGGAACTTAAACTACAGAAGAAAGACCAGCAATTCATATAGATAATGACAATATTCAGCAAATTGCCTTGGATCTAACCCACCGTTTAAAATAGCCTTGATCAGTTCTCAAGGGAGAAAATTTCACCAATTTATATAGTTTTGGCTTTTAAATCTGAAAAAAGGAAAGAAAGTTTCTGAAATGCCTGAGATCTAAAATCCTGTATCCCCTCCCAACAAATTCAAGTCTAGGGTAACCATGTGTCAGCATCATTCCCCATCACTGGACCTGAGAGCTCAGTTCGGTCCTCCCATTTGTCTTTTTTTTTTTTTTTAAACATCTTTACTGGAGTATAATTGCTTTACAATGGTGTGTTAGTTTCTGCTTTATAACAAAGTGAATCAGCTACACATATACATATGTTCCCATAACTCTTCCCTCTTGCATCTCCCTCCCTCCCACCCTCCTTATCCCACGCCTCTAGGTGGTCAAAAAGCACCGAGCTGATCACCCTATGCTATGCGACTGATTCTCACTAGCTATCAGTTTTACATTTGGTAGTGTATATATGTCCATGCAACTCTCTCACTTTGTCCCTGCTTACCCTTCCCGCTCCCCGTGTCTTCAAGTCCATTCTCTGCGTCTTTATTCCCATCCTGCTCCTACGTTCTTCATGACCTGTTTTTTTTTTTTTTAGATTCCATATATATGTGTTAGCATATGGTATTTGTTTTTCTCTTTCTGACTTACTTCACTCTGTATGACAGACTCTAGGTCCATCCACCTCACTACAAATAACTCAATTTCATTTCTTTTTATGGCTGAGTAATACTTCATTGTATATATGTGCCACATCTTCTTTACCCATTCATCTGTCAATGGACACTTAGGTTGCTTCCATGTCCTGGCTATTGTAAGTAGAGCTGCAATGAACATTTTGGTACATGACTCTTTTTGAATTATGGTTTTCTCAGGGTATATGCCCAGTAGTGGGATTGCTGGGTCGTATGGTAGTTCTATTTTTAGTTCTTTAAGGAACCTCCATACTGTTCCCCATAGTGGCTGTATCAATTAACATTCCCACCGACACTGCAAGAGGGTTCCCTTTTCTCCACACCCTCTCCAGCATTTATTGTTTCTAGATTTTTTGATGATGGCCATTCTGACCGGTGTGAGGTGATGTCTCATTATAGTTTTGATTTGCATTTCTCTAATGATTAATGATGTTGAGCATTCTTTAATGTGTTTGTTGGCAATATGTATATCTTCTTTGGAGAAATGTCTGTTTAGACCTTCTGCCCATTTTTGGATTGGGTTGTTTGATTTTTGATATTGAGCTCCATGAGCTGTTTGTATATTTTGGAGATAAATCCTTTGTCAGTTGCTTCATTTGTAAATATTTTCTCCCATTCTGAAGGTTGCCTTTTCATCTTGTTTATGGATTACTTTGCTGTGCAAAAGCTTTTAAGTTTCAATAGGTCCCACTTGTTTAGTTTTGTTTTTATTTCCATTTCTCTAGGAGGTGGGTCAAAAAGGATCTTGCTGTGATTTATGTCATAGAGTGTTCTGCCTATGTTTCCCACTAAGAGTTTGATAGTGTCTGGTCTTACATTTAGGTCTCTAATCCATTTTGAGTTTATTTTTCTGTATGGTGTTAGGGAGTGTTCTAATTTCATTCTTTTACATGTAGCTATCCAGTTTTCCCAGCACCACTTATTGAAGAGGCTGTCTTTTCCCCATTGTATATTCTTGCCTCCTTTATCAAAAATAAGGTGACCATATGTGCGTGGGTTTATCCCTGGGCTTTCTATCCTGTTCCATTGATCTATATTTCTGTTTTTGTGCCAGTACCATACTGTCTTGATTACTGTAGCTTTGTAGTATTGTCTCAAGTCAGGGAGCCGGATTCCTTCAGCTCCATTTTTCGTTCTCAAGATTGCTTTGACTGTTCGGGGTCTTTTGTGTTTCCATACAAACTGTGAGATTGTTTGTTCTAGTTCTGGGAAAAATGCCAGTGGTAGTTTGATAGGGATTGCATTGAATCTGTAGATTGCTTTGGGTAGTATAGTCATTTTCACAATGTTGATTCTTCCAATCCAAGATAATTGTATATCTCTCCATCTATTTGTATCATCTTTAATTCCTTTCACCAGTGTCTTATAATTTTCCGCATACAGGTCTTTTATCTCCTTAGGTAGGTTTATTCCTAGGTATTTTATTCTTTTTGTTGCAGTGGTAAATGGGAGTGTTTCCTTAATTCCACTTTCAGATTTTTCATCATTAGTGTATAGGAATGCAAGAGATTTCTGTACATTAATATTGTATCCTGCTACTTTACCAAATTCATTGATTAGCTCTAGTAGTTTTCTGGTAGCATCTTTAGGGTTCTCTATGTATAGTATCATGTCATCTGCAAACAAAGACAGCTTTGCTGCTTCTTTTCCGATTTGGATTCCTTTTATTTCTTTTTCTTCGCTGACTGCTGTGGTTAAAACTTCTAAAACTATGTTGAATAATAGTGGTGAGAGTGGGCAACCTTGTCTTCTTCCTGATCTTAGAGGAAATGGTTTCAGTTTTTCACCATTGAGGACGATGTTAGCTGTGGGTTTGTCATATATGGCCTTTATTCTGTTGAGGTAAGTTCCCTCTATGCCTACTTTCTGCAGGGTTTTTATCATAAATGGGTGTTGAATTTTGCCAAAGCTTTTCCTGCATCTATTGACGTGATCATATGGTTTTTATTCTTGTATCACACTGATTGATTTGCGTATATTGAAGAACCCTTGCATTTCTGGGATAAACCCCACTTCATCATGGTATATGATCCTTTTAATGTTGCTGTTAGATTCTGTTTGTTAGTATTTTGTTGAGGATTTTTGCATGTATGTTCATCAGTGATATTGGCCTGTAGTTTTCTTTCTTTGTGACATCTTTGTCTGGTTTTGGTATCAGGGTGATGGTGGCCTCGTAGAATGAGTTTGGGAGTGCTCCACCCTCTGCTATATTTTGGAAGAGTTTGAGAAGGATAGGTATTAGCTCTTCTCTAAATGTTTGATAGAATTTGCCTGTGAAGCCATCTGGTCTTGGGTTTTTGTTTTTCGGAAGATTTTTAATCACAGTTTCAATTTCAGTGCTTGTGATTGGTCTGTTCATATTTTCTATTTCTTCCTGGTTCAGTCTCAGAAGGTTATGCATTTCTAAGAATTTGTCCATTTCTTCCAGGTTGTCCATTTTATTGGCATATAGTTGCTTGTAGTAATCTCTCATGATCCTTTGTATTTCTGCAGTGTCAGTTGTTACTTCTCCTTTTTCATTTCTAATTCTATTGCTTTGTCTTCTCCCCTTTTTTCTTGATGAGTCTGGCTAATGGTTTATGAATTTTGTTTATCTTCTCAAAGAATCAGCTTTTAGTTTTATTGATCTTTGCTATTTTTCCTCCATTTCTTTTTCACTTATTACTGATCTGATCTTTATGATTTCTTTCCTTCTGCTAACTTTGGGGGTTTTTTGTTCGTCTTTCTCTAATTGCTTTAGGTGTAAGGTTAGGTTTTTTATTTGAGATGTTCTTTGTTTCTTAAGGTAGGATTGTATTGCTATAAACTTCCCTCTTAGAATTGTTTTTGCTGCATCCCATAGGTTTTGGGTCATCGTGTTTTCATTGTCATTTGTTTCTAGGTATTTTTTGATTTCCTCTTCGATTTCTTAGTGATCTCTTGGTTATTAAATAGTGTATTGTTTAGCCTCCATGTGTTGTATTTTTTACAGATATTTTCCTATAATTGATATCTAGTTTCATAGCATTGTGGTCAGAAAACATGCTTGATACGATTTTAATTTTCTTAAAATTACCAAGGCTTGATTTGTGACCCAAGATATGATCTATCCTGGAGAATGTTCCATGAGCACTTGAGCAGAAAGTGCATTCTGTTGTTTTTGGATGGAATGTCCTATAAATATCAATTAAGTCCATCTTGTTTAATGTATCATTTAAAGCTTGTGTTTCCTTATTTATTTTCATTTTGGATGATCTGTCCATTGGTGTAAGTGAGGTGTTAAAGTCCCCCGCTATTACTGTGTTACTGTCAAGTTCTTCTTTTATGGCTGTTAGTATTTGCCTTATGTATTGAGGTGCTCCTATGTTGGGTGCATAAATATTTACAATTGTTATATCTTCTTCTTGGATTGATCCCTTGACCATTATGTAGTGTCCCTCTTTGCCTCTTGTAATAGTCTTTGTTTTAAAGTCTATTTTGTCTGATATGAGAATTGCTACTCCAGCTTTCTGTTGATTTCCATTTGCATGGAATATCTTTTACCATCCCCTCACTTTCAGTCTGTATGTGTCCCAGGTCTGAAGTGGGTCTCCTGTAGACAGCATATATACAGGCCTTGTTTTTGTATCCATTCAGCCAGTCTATGTCTTTTGGTGGGAGCATTTAATCCATTTACATTTAAGGTAATTATCGATATGTGTGTTCCTGTTACCATTTTCTTAACTGTTTGGGGTTTGTTTTTGTAGGTCTTTTCCTTCTCTTGTGGTTCCTACCTAGAGAAGTTCCTCTAGCATTTGTTGTAAAGCTGGTATGGTGCTTCTGAATTCTCTTAACTTTTGCTTGTCTGTAAAGGCTTTAATTTCTCCATCAAATCTGAATGAGATCCTTGCTGGGTAGAGTAATCTTGGTTCTAGGTTTTTGCCTTTCATCACTTTAAATATGTTCTGCCACTCCCTTCTGGCTTGCAGAGTTTCTGCTGTTAACCTTATGGGGATTCCCTTGTATGCTATTTGTTGTTTTTCCCTTGCTGCTTTTAATATTTTTTCTTTGTATCTAATTTTTGATAACTTGATTAATATGTGTCTTGGAGTGTTTCTCCTTGGATTTATCCTGTATGGGACTCTCTGTGCTTCCTGGACTTGATTAACTATTTCCTTTCCCATATTAGGGAAGTTTTCAACTATAATCTCTTCAAATATTTTCTCAGTCCCTTTCTTTTTCTCTTCTTCTTCTGGGACCCCTATAATTCGAATGTTGGTGCGTTTAATGTTGTCCCAGAGGTCTCTGAGACTTTCCTCAATTCTTTTCATTCTTTTTTCTTTATTCTGCTCTGCAGTAGTTATTTCCACTATTTTATCTTCCAGGTCACTTATCCGTTCTTCTGCCTCAGTTATTCTGCTATTGATCCCATCTAGAGAACATTTAATTTCATTTATTGTGTGTTCATCATTGTTTGTTTGCTCTTTAGTTCTTCTAGGTCCTTGTTATATGTTTCTTGTTATTTTCTCCATTATATTTCCAAGATTTTGGATCATCTTTACTATCATTTTTCTGAATTCTCTTTCAGGTAGACTGCCTATTTCCTCTTCATTTGTTTGGTCTGCTTGATTTTTACCTTGCTCCTTCATCTGCTGTGTTCTTCTCTGTCTTCTCATTTTGCTTAACTTACTGTGTTTGGAGTCTCCTTTTCACAGCCTGCAGGTTCGTAGTTCCCATTGTTTTTGGTGTCTGCCCCCATTGGCTAAGGTTGGTTCAGTGGGTTGTGTAGGCTTCCTGGTGAAGGGGACTAGTGCCTGTGTTCTGGTGGATGAGGCTGGATCTTGTCTTTCTGGTGGGCAGGTGCACATCTGGTCGTGTGTTTTGGGGTGTCTGTGACCTTATTATGATTTTAGGCAGCCTCTCTGCTAATGGGTGGGGTTGTGTTCCTGTCTTGCTAGTTGTTTGGCATAGGGTGTCCAGCACTGGAGCTTGCTGGTCATTGAGTTGAGGTGGGTCTTGGCATTGAGATGGAGATCTCTGGTAGATTTTCGGAGTTTGATATTACGTGGAGCTGGGAGGTTACTTGTGGACCAGTGTCCTGAACTCGGCTCTCCCACCTTAGAGGCACAGGCCTGACGCCCGGCCGGAGCACCAAGACCCTATCATCCATACGGGAAAAGAGAAATATATATATATATCATTGCTCCCAAAGTCCACCACCTCAGTTTGGGATGATTCGTTGTCTATTCAGGTATTCCACAGATGCAGGGTACATCAAGTTGATTCTGGAGATTTAATCCGCTGCTCCTGAGCTGGGAGAGATTTCCCTTTCTCTTCTTTGTTCTCACAGCTCCTGGGGTTCAGCTTTGGATTTGGCCCCGCCTCTGCGTGCAGGTCCCCGGAGGGCGTCTGTTCTTGCTCAGACAGGACGGGGTTAAAAGACCAGCTGATTCGGGGTCTCTGGCTCACTCAGGCCGGGTGCAGGGAGGGTTACGGAGTGTGGGGCGATCCTGCGGCGGCAGAGGCCAGCATGACGTTGCACCAGCCTGAGGCGCGCCGTGCGTTCTCCCGGGGAAGCTGTCCCTGGATCACGGGACCCTGGCTGTGGTGGGCTGCACAGGCTCCCGAGAGGGGCGGTTTGGAGAGTGACCTGTGCTCACACACGAGCTTCTTGGTGGCGTCAGCAGCGGCCTTAGCGTCTCACACCCGTCTCTTGGGTCCGCACTGATAGCAGCAGCTAGCGCCCATCTCTGGAGCTCCTTTAAGTGGTGCTCTTAATCCCCTCTCCTCGCGCACCAGGAAACAAAGAGGCAAGAAAAGGTCTCTTGCCTCTTCGGCAGCTCCAGACCTTTTCCCGGACTCCCTCCCGGCTAGCCGTGGTGCACTAACCCCTTCAGGCTGTGTTCATGCAGCCAACCCCAGTCCTCTGCCTGGGATCTAACCAAAGCCCGAGCCTCAGCTCCCAGCCCTGCCCGCCCCGGCGGGTGAGCAGACAAGCCTCTCGGGCTGGTGAGTGCCGGTCGGCACCGATCCTCTGGGCGGAATCTCTCCGCTTTGCGCTACGCACCCCTGTGGCTGCGCTCTCCTCCGTGGCTCCAAAGCTTCTCCCCCCATCACCCCCACCCCCGTCTCCGCCCGCGAAGGGGCTTCCTAGTGTGTGGAAACCTTTCCTCCTTCACAGCTCCCTCCCACTGGTGCACGTCCCGTCCCTATTCTTTTGTCTCTCTTTTCTTTTGCCCTACCCAGGTACGTGGGGGAGTTTCTTGCCTTTTGGGAGGTCTGAAGTCTTCTGCCAGCGTTCAGTAGGTGTTCTGCAGGGGTTGTTCCACATGTAGTTGTATTTCTAATGTATTTGTGGGGAGGAAGGCAATCTCCACGTCTTACTCTTCCGCCATCTTGAAGCTCCTCTCCCACGTGACTTTATTATTCCGAAGATTTTCAGGACATTGGAGGGCTGCACTGGTGGCGCAGTGGTGAGAATCCGCCTCTCGATGCAGGCGGCACGGGTTCATGCCCCGGCCCGGGAAGAGCCCACATGCCACGAAGCAGCTGGGCCGGTGAGCCATGGCTGCTGAGCCTTCGTGTCCAGAGCCTGAGCTCCGCAACAGGAGAGGCCACAGCAGTGAGAGGCCCACGTACCGCAAAGAAAAAAAGACATTTGAAAGCCCCTTAAACTCTCTTATTCTGCTTAGCCCCTGCCCAGTCCAGCCAAGATGGCAGACAGTTTCCCGAACGGTTATGTCAAGGATTGAAATGAGGGGGGATTATCTCTTTCTGCTGAGACTAGTGTATCCATCCTATGGAAGACGATAAATAGAAAGGGATAACCTATGTTTTAATCGAGGGTGCTGTTCTCCATAGTAGAAATATGCATGAAATTTCCCCCAAATCTTATTTCATATGCCATCATTTCTCAACACTGATTTCTGTTCATAAATCAGCTTCACTGGGAAATGTCCATTTAGGATAGTATATTTAGGCATTCCAAGTAGCCCAAAGAGAAGCCATTTACACATTCTGCTGTAGCCCCAAGTGAGGTCAGTTCCACTGAGACATATTGTAAAATTAAAAAAACATTTAAAAGGCGTTGAAAAAAGTTCATAATCAGAGGAGATCATATGTACGTTCACAGAGGAGATGTAGATGTTACACTGAGATTTGTCAATTTGTCAAGGAAAATAACTCAGGGCCAGAAGGAAGAAATTCCTATCTGCTAAGGCCGACCAAAGTAAGGGGAAGCAGCCCAGCCTACCTCTGCCAACAATGCTTTGCCCACAGAAATTAAAAACTCTGGGTGGAATACTGAAAACATCTTGTTTTAAGGCGTTTATGGGCTCACCAAGAAAATTAAGAATCCTCAAAACCCAAAAATCAAGAGAAAGTGGAAACACAGAGAAGTAGAGCCCCAAAGTTGACATTTACTCTGAGGGCATTTGCCCAACTCCAGAGTCCCTGAACTTCATTTCCTGACATTAAATATCATAAGGGTCAATCTAAAGTCGATGTCCTATAGGAGATCCCCTCCCTCCATAAAGTGGAACCACAAGAAGCCACACTCACAATGTCAGGGTGAACAAGAAATCAGCCAGCCACAGCCAAAGGAGGCAGCAAATAAAATTGCCTGCCCAGCCCTAAATGCTGTCACTAGATAGAGGGGGGAAAAATCTCCCTCGAGAATTCTTAACACAAGCTGATTCTTTCGAAAGTTTGTAGCCCAAACACATAATACCTTGGACTGAGAAACCTTAAATAAATACTTCAGGATAAAACTGTCCCACATTGGTAATGCCCCAGATATTTGGCAGAAACAAATGAAAATCCTAAAAGAACCCACCTTCAACGTAGGCCTCAAAAATTCCCATGGGTAAAAATTATGAAGAAAGTCAAAAATCCCTAACCACGGGAAGATTTTAACTCACCATGAAAGAGTCAACAGAAGCAGCAAGTGAGATGAACTAACCTATAAACTTCAGATACTGGAAGAAACCTACAAGTATGTTTACTATGTTTAAGAAATAAAGGGGGGGGGGGGCTTCCCTGGTGGCGCAGGGGTTGAGAGTCCGCCTGCCAATGCAGGGGACGCGGGTTCATGCCCCGGTCTGGGAAGATCCCACATGCCGCAGAGCGGCCAGGCCCGTGAGCCATGGCCGCTGAGCCTGCGCATCCGGAGCCCGTGCTCCGCAACGGGAGAGGCCACAGCAGTGAGAGGCCCACGTACCGTAAAAAAAAAAAAAAAAAAAAAAAAAAAAAAGAAAGAAAGAAAAGGGGAGATTGAAACTGTGACTAAGAATAAAAAGACTTTAGTGGTCACAGGAAGAGCCGGGGTCTCCTGAGTGAAAATCTGGGATGCCTACGGGTCCCGAGACTTCTTGGACAGCCTGGTACCCTCCACCAGAGAAGAAGGGGATTTAGGCCTAGTTTATAGCTTTCAGTGGAGGCTTTTGGTGGCCAAATACAAAGATGTGGATTTAAATTTATTCAGGTCAAGGAGTAGACCAACTGCAAAAGGTGATTGACACAATCAAAACCAACCCTGAAGACAGAAGAATCATTCTACGTGCTTGGAATCGTAAGATCTTCCTCTCATACCCCACCACCCTGCCCCTGTGCCATGCCCTTTGCCACTTCTACGTGATGAACCATGACTGTCCTGCAGCTGTACCAGAGGTCAGGAGACGGGGGCCTGAGTGTGTCCTTCAACATCGCCAGCTATGCCCTGCTCACCTACATGATCGCACACATCACAGGCCTGAAGCCAGGTGACTCTGTACACACTTTGGGAGATGCACATATTTACCTGGATCACATTGAGCTGCTGAAAATGCAGCTTCAGGGAGAATCAAGGCCTTTCCCAAAGCTCAAAATCCTTGGAAAAGTTGAGAAAATCGATGACTTCAAGGCTGAAGACTTTCAGATTGAAGGCTACAGTCCCCATCCCACTATTAAAATGGAAATGGCTACTTAGAGTGCTATTTTTTTTTTTATTGAGGTATGGTTGATTTGCAGTGTTTGAGGTGTACAGCAGGGTGATTTGGTTGTGTATACTTTTTCAGATTCTTTTCCATTGAAGGTTGTTGCAGGATGTTGAATATGGTTCCCTATGCTGTGCAGTGAACCCTTGTTGTTTATCTATGTTGCATACAGTGGTTTGTATCTGTTGGTCCCAAATTCCTAATTTATCCTTCCCCCACCTTTCTCCTTTGGTAACCATAAATTTGTTTTCTATGTCTGTGAGTCTATTTCTGGTTTGTTTGTTTGTTTGTTTTTATTTATTTTTGGCTGTGTTGGGTCTGTTGCTGCACGTGGGCTTTCTCTAGTTGCAATGAGCAGGAACTACTCTTCGTTGCGGTGCGTGGGCTTCTCATTGCAGTGGCTTCTCTTGTTGTGGAGCACACGCTCTAGGCACACAGGCTCAGTAGTTGTGGCTCTCGAGCTCTAGAGAGTAGTTGTGGTGCACAGGCTTAGTTGCTCCACGGCATGTGGAATCTTCATGGACCAGGGCTCGACCGCATGTCCCCTGCATTGGCAGGCAGATTCTTAACCACTGCACCACCAGGGAAGTCCCCTCTGTTTTGTAAATAAGTTCAGCTGTATCATTTTTTTAGATTCCACATATAAGTGATATCATATAGTACTTGTCTTTCTCTTTCTGACTTACTTCACTTTGTGTGATAATCTCTAGTTGCATCCATGTTGCTGCAAATGGCATTATTTCATTCTTTTTATAGCTGAGTAATATTCCATTATATATATACCACATCTTCTTTACCCATTCATCTGTCAATGGACATTTAGGTTGCTTCCATGTCTTGGCCATTGTAAATAGTGCTGATATGAAAATGGGGTGGTATCTTTTTGAATTAGAGTTTTCATCTTTTCCAGATATACACCCAGGAGTGGGATTGCTGGATCATATGGTAACTCTATTCTTAGATTTTTTAAGGAACTTCCATACTGTTCTCCCTACTGGCTGCACCAATTTGCATTCCCACCAACAATGTAGGAGGATTGCCTTTTCTCCACACCCTCTCCAGCATTTATTCTTTGTAGACTTTTTGATGACAGCTCTTCTGACTGGTGTGAGGTAGTACCTCACTGTAGTTTTAATTTGTGTTTCTCTAGTAATTAGCAAAGTTGAGCATCTTTTCATGTGCCTGTTGGTCATCTGTATGTCTTCTTTGGAGAAGTGTCTATTTGGGCCTTCTGGCCATTTTTTGATTGGGTTTTTTGTTTTTTAGAGTGCTTTTTTTTTTAACATCTTTATTGGAGTATAACTGCTTTACAACGTTGTGTTAGTTTCTGCTGTATAACAAAGTGAATCATCTATATGTATACATATATCCCCATATCCCCTCCCTCTTGTGTCTCCCTCCCACCTTTCCTATCCCACCCCTCTAGGTGGTCACAAAGCACCGAGCTGATCTCCCTGTGCAATGCAGCTGCTTCCAACTAGCTATCTATTTTACATTTGGTAGTGTGTATATGTCAATGCTATTTTAGAGTGCTTTTAAAGGAGCTGTTTGAAGGATATTTACACCCAGGTAAAAGTTTACTTTGCTCTAAAGGAAGGAGGAACTAGGTCAAAACCTGTTGGTCACCTATCAATTGTTATTGATTAACCTTTAAGGATGTTGTCACTGGCACATAGAACTGTGCTGGTTCTCTTAGTAATAAAAGGCCTTGAGTTTGGTTAATTCACTGAGGATGTATGAAAATATCGAGATTGTGAATAAAGTCAGGAAAGAGAAAATTTATATATCTTAACAAAAACATGTACATGCCTTTCAATACCATACTCAAACTTCCCAATTCATAATGTTTTCATGATGATGGTCAGTGACTTTCAAGAGTTATATATAACTATTCCCCCAGATTTGAGCAAGCCAAATAACACCATCAGTCATGATAATGCCTAGTGTGGTTATGAACATTTCAAGTTATATCTTTTGGGCTTCCCTGGTGGCGCAGTGGTTGAGAGTCCGCCCGCCGATGCAGGGGACACGGGTTTGTTCTCCGGTACGGAAAGATCCCACATGCCACGGAGCGGCTGGGCCCGTGAGCCATGGCCGCTGAGCCTGCGCATCCGGAGCCTGTGCTCCGCAACGGGAGAGGCCACAACAGTGAGAGGCCCGCGTACCGCAAAAAAAAAAAAAAAAAAAAGAGGTTAAAGTTATATTTGTTTTATATCTTGCTATAATAAAAGTGTTCTGCATTCAAAAAAAAAAGGGACGAAAAAGACTTTAGAAAAAATTTTAATAGAATCCTTAGAAATTAAAAATATCATAATTAAAATTTAAAACTCAGTGAACAAGTTTACTATATGACTAGACCCACTGAAAAGAGAAGTCATGAAATGGACTATAATGCTGAAGAAATTAGTGAGAATGTAGAACAGAGAGACAAAGAAATTGAAAATAGGAAACAGTTGTTAAAAAAACAAAAGAGGATAAAGTGAGATACAATGGGAGATCTAAGCCAGTGAAGTAAGGCAAGAAAAAGAAATAAATTTAAGTACTAGAAAGGAAGAAATATAACTTTATTTGCATATGATATATTATCTATATAGAAACCTCTTAAAAAATATCAATAGATTTTTTTGAATAAATAGTAGAGCTCAACATGGGATCTGAATGTAAAATCAGCTGTCCTTCTAAACCAACAACAGCAAAGAGTTAAAAAGTGTACTTTTTGAAAAAGGTATCACTTATGGCATTTAAAAATGTGAATAGGACTTCCCTTGTGGTGCAGTGGCTAAGAATCCACCTGCCAATGCAGGGGACATGGGTTCGAGCCCTGGCCCGGGAAGATCCCACATGCCACGGAGCAACTAAGCCCGTGCACCACAACTACTGAGCCTGCGCTCTAGAGCCTGCGAGCCACAACTACTGAAGCCCGCACACCTAGAGCCCATGCTCCGCAACAAGAGACGCCACCACAATGAGAAGCCCAAGCACCGCATCAAAGAGTACCCCCGCTCACCGTAACTAGAGAAAGCCTGCACGTTGCAACGAAGACCCAACACAGCCAAAAATAAATAAATAAATAAATTTTTTTTAATGTGACGAACCTAGGAATAAGTATACCAAATGATCTTCATGAGAAAAAATTATAAACTTTATTAACAGATATTGAAAATACTTAAATAAATTGAGACCATGTTAATGTATAAAGAGAATCATTATTATAAAGGTGTCAATTCTCCCCAACTTAATGTATAGATTTAAGTCAGTCAAAACTCTGGAGAGTCTTATGAGTCTTGACAAGCTGATTCTAAAGTACATATGGAAGAGAAAACAGCCCATAAAGCCTCAGGTATACCTGAAGAAGAACTGGGTGGGAGAAGTTGTTTTTTAAGTTACATATAAAGCTGTATTAATTGATATATTGTGGCATTTGTGTTGGAATAGACAAATATACCACTAGAACAGGATAGAAACCCAGAAAAAAACCCATGTGTTTGGGATGTGATTTATAGCAGAGATGCGGAAGCACAGGGCAGTGTGAGAAAGCTGGACTTCTGTTGGATTATGCCGTCACAATTAGTTACCCATGTTTAAAAAGGGGGTGAGGAGGAATCTCACCACACCCACAAAACTCACTTCTACATGGATTAAAAAGTTAAATGTAAAAGGCAAAACCATAAAATGTTTAGGTGAAAGTCTCAAAGATTATCTTTATGACCTTAGGGTACGGAAGAATTTCGTAAGTAAAGTACACATACACCTGTATACACACACATACACACACACCCACATCTAACCATAAAGATGGATACGTTTGAGCACATTAAAAAGAACTTCTGTTCACCAAAAGATACCGTTAAGAGAGTGAAAAGGCAAGGCACAGAGTAAGAAACTGACAAAATGACATGGTGCTCAGATCTAGACTATACATAGAAGTATTACAAATAAATAAGAAAAAGACAAACAATCTGATAGAAAAATAGGCAGATATGAACAGAGGTTTCCTGGAAGAGGAAGATAAGAACCTTCAACAAGCACAGGAAAAGATACCAATCTCTAGTAATTAGGAAAATGCAAATTAGAGCCATAATATATGACTTTACTCCTGCTAGATTTGCAAAAATTTAAAGATTATGTTATCAAGTGTTGGCAAAGATGTGGGATAACAGAAACAATTATATCTGCTGGTACGAGTGTATATTGGTAAAAAAATCACTATGGCATTACCTAGTTTGTCTGAAGGTATACACAACATAGGACCTATCAACTTCATTCCTAGATAAACTTGAGAAACTCTTGCACATGGGCACCAAGTAACACATACGAGAATGTTCAGAGCACCACTGTTTGCTGAGGTATAAGCCAGAACTAACTCAAATGGGCATCAGCAGAGGAATGGATAAATTATGCTATTTCATGTAATGGAATTCTGTGCTGCCATGAACTACAGCTACGTACAAAAAAATGGATGAACTTTAGAAACACGTTGAATATAAGAAGTCATCAGAGAATGCTTACCCTTATGATTCCATTTATATAAAAGTCAGAAACATGTAAACTAAATAGTATATTATTTGTGGACAGAGATTTATGTAGTAAAACCATAAAAAATGGACCTAAAGATTGTGATACTGAGTGAAACAAGTCTGTCACAGAAAGACAAATATATGACATCGCTTACATGTGGAATCAAAAAAGAGGGGGGGTACAAATGAACTTATTTACAAAACAGAAGTAGAATCACAGATGTAGAAAACGAACTTATGGTTACCAGGAGATAAGGGTGGGGAGGGATAAATTGGGAGATTGGGACCGACATATACACACTACTATGTATAAAACAGATAACAAATAAGAACCTGTTGTATAGCACAGGGAGCTCTACTCAATACTCTGTAACGGCCTATATGGGAAAAGAATCTTAAAAAAAAAAAAAAGAAGACTGGATATATGTATATGTATAACTGATTCACTTTGCTGTACACCTGAAACTAACACAGCATTGTAAATCGACTATACTCCAAAGAAAATTTTTTTTTAAAAAAAGAATTTTATAGAATTTTAAAAAAATTAAAAAAACAAGGGAATGATAAACTCAAAGTTCAGGGTTGTGATCCCTCTGAATGTGGAGAGAAGGGGGTGGAACGAGACCTCATGAGTAATAAGAAAGTACAAGTTTTTTAACTGGGTCATGAATTCCTGGGAATTTATTCTATTGTCATTCTTTGGCATTTAAACATATTTCATATATACTGTTTTACATCTCTGAAATATTTAATTTTAAAAATTTTAAAGAAGACAAATAAATGACAGAAAATATCTATCACATATTTAAAACAGAAAAAATTTAAAAACAAAATAAAATGATCCTCTACTAATTACTAAGAGAAAATGAAAACACAATAGAAAAACGAGCAAAGGATAAGAACATGCAGATCACACAATAAGAAATACAAATGGCCAATAATATACGAAAAGACATTTAACTTCACTAATCAGTGCAAATGAAACAGAACTATATTTCACCCATCAAACTGGAAGCATTTTTTAAAATGTGATAATAGCAGGATTAGTAAGGTATGAAGAATGAACTGACAAAGTCTTTTGGAGGGCAATCTGATGTTATCTATCAAAATTTTAAATGTAAATACTCTTCTGCTCAGCAATTCTGTATCTAAGAACCTATCTGATAGAAATACATTTTGGTCACGTTGTATATAAAATGTTCACTGTAGCATTATTTGTAATAATGGAAAATTGGAAGCAGCTTAAATGCCCATCAATAAAGAAATAGTTTATTTAGAACACAACTGCGTTTTATCATTTTGGAATGTCTTCAGGTACAAGCAGAAATTGTGCCTTAAATAAACAGGGGCTCTTTTTTAAATCACATAACAAGCTCTGAATAAAACTCATGCCATTGTTTGCTCAGTTGCTCCATGTTTTCACCAAGGACCCAGCATCTTTTCATCCCTCTGCTCCTCCATCTTTGAGTGCCGACTGGATTATTGTTCTCAGCTCTGCACTCTCTTGCTCTGTAGTATAACCTTGCAGTGTGCTAGAAAGGGCTGACGTAGGACTTGGCCTTGCAACCTGGATCAGCCAATTGAATGTGGGTGGAAGTAACTCTGTGTGTGCTAGTTCTAAGCTAAGGTCTTAAGAGTTATCTCGTGTTTCTACTCACTCTCTTGCACTCCTGTGATCCATAATAAGAAGAACTACCTCAGAGAGCCAGTGATGCAAGAAAACATGAGGAAATGCATAGAACAGACCTGAACCTAACACACAGCTTGGAGCCACGCCCAGCCGATCTCAGGTGAGCCCAGCAGAGCCAGAGATACCTCGCATACTATGAGCAAGAAAACAAATGTTTATCCTTGTAATCCACTGAGATTTCAAGGTTGTTTGTTAGACAGAAATATTAACTAATAAACTTGGCATGTTGACTTTCCATCCTTATGCCCGTGGCCTTGTGGTCTCAAGTTAGTTTCAAGCTGCAGAAATTGCAGTTGTCTTCAAAGCAGGAAGTTGGGGATGTGAGAAGAGTGGCCAGAGCAGAGAGTAACCTCCTTGTGATGCTTTTGGGTTTTTTTGCGGTACGCGGGCCTCTCGCTGTTGTGGCCTCTCCCGTTGCAGAGCACAGGCTCCGGATGCACAGGCTCAGCAGCCATGGCTCATGGGCCTAGCCGCTCCGCGGCATGTGGGATCTTCCCGGACCGGGGCACGAACCCGTGTCCCCTGCATCGGCAGGCAGACTCTCAACCACTGCGCCACCAGGGAAGCCCAATGCTTTCGTTTTTTATCAAGGAATAGAGATTTCCCAGAAGCCTCTCTGTCAACTTCCCCTTACATCTTATAGTCCAGACAGTGTCACATGGTCACTCTAGCTATTACAAATACCTGCCAAGGGGACCAAGACTGGATGGAGAAAAGGCCTACCTTCCCTGAGATCAAGAGATATCTCTGCCCTCTACATGGACAAATCAAGAGGTTACTGGCAAAGCATGTATAACTGTGTTGTCTACCACACATGTTCTGTAATACTGGGCAAAGTTCAAATAGAATAAGGTAGATTTATATGTAGTAACATGAAAAAAATTTTAAGATGATCATTCAAAAAGAATAGCAAATGGCAGAACAATACATATAATATTCTCACTTGTTTAAAAAATAAGAAATTCAAGTTTGGGTGCGTATGTATATACATAAATACACAGAAAAGGGTCTGAAAAATATATATCAAACTCTTTCATAGCAGTCACTGCTGAGGAAGAGGTGGTTTAGAAAGAGGCTGTGTTTAAAAGGACCTTCTCTAGTTGCTCTATGAACTTATTTCTGTATCGTTTGAATTCTTAAGAACACACAATAATTTATGGATTACTTCTTTAAAAATTTATTTTCATAAAAAAATAAAAGCTGTATAAGTGAGAGAACTGAACACTGAAAGAAAATATGAGCTAGAAGAAGGTCTGTATTTTTTTTTTATTCAAAGGGAGAAAGAAAAGATTTTTCTCTATAATCCAATCAATTTCTAGCTCCTAGGAAGAAAACAAAACCACTCAGACAAGATACTTTGGCCATTGCCATGCCTTTAAAACTGAAATCCCTTGTAAAGTCCTATTTCTCTTGTTAACAAGTTTCATTAAGAATGTTAGACTACACAGCATTGATCTCCACACACCTCAGCCTTCCTAACTGGGCAACTCAGAAGCCAGCTTATTTATTGTTTGTTGTAAATGCATTCTCTTATACTCACCCTTGCCGACACCCATGGGAGACCTAGGCACTTTTGTATAAATTCAATCTGCCTCAAATGCAATCATTCTTTATTTTTAAAACCATGTGTATAAAATCAAAGATGTTACCAAATCTAAAGATCACTGGAAAAATAGTATAGTTCAAAAAATAGCTTTTATAGAACGTATTTCTATATTCTGAGCATTCTTTACAATGTAAGAAAATGTTCTATATGAATTAAATGAGAAAGAGTAGGGAACTTGTTTCTTTTATAAAAGTCCTTAAAATAATTCTTATAGAAACTTCTTTATTTTGTAAAGAAAAATTATAAACGTGAAACTATAAAATACTTTTCATTTCAATTCCATTTATTAAGAGATGAACTAGGAACGAAACTGGAAGCTGGGTTCCAAAAAGATGAGTAAGTTGCACTTCCTCCCCACAAAAAGCTTGTAATTCGGTTAAGAGATACAAAAGTAAAAATAGATGAATTTAATCAAATGGATAACCAGCTTTAAAAGGGTGGAAATGTAATGAGACAGAAAACTGTATTCTCCAGAACTCCTCTCAAGGTTAATATGTAAGGTTGGAAGACAGACTTGGGGAGAGTAAGGGGAGTAGGAAAAGAAGGAGATGAGAACTGGAGCAAGCAACTTAACTGTGGGCAGGTGGTGGGTTGCTAACCACTCCCTAACCCACGCTGTGGTCTCCTTCAGTGGTGTGTGTGATTGAAGGTGTTGTCCCCTGGTGGCCCTGCCTTTTTGCTCTCCTCTCTATGCAGCTCAGCCTCTCCTCCAAACTTTGGGGACAAAGCATCAGGACAGAGAGTTGTCGTAGAAGCACTTTGGTTTATTTTTTTCTGAAGTATAATTGATTGACAATGTTGTGTTAGTTTCTGCTGTACAGCGAAGTGATTCAGTTATACATATATATACACATTCTTTTTTTATATTCTGTTCCATATGGTTTATCACAGGATATTGAATATGGTTCCCTGTGCTATACAGTAGGACCTTGTTGCTTATCCATCTTATATATAATAGTTTGCATCTGCTAACCCCAAACTCCCAATCCATCCCTCCCCCAACCCCCTCCCCCTTGGCAACCACAAGTCTGTTCTTCATGTCTGTGAGTCTGTTTCAGTTTCGTAGGTAAGTTCATTTGTGTCATATTTTAGATTCCACATAAAAGTGATATCATATGATATTTGTCTTTCTCTTTCTGACTTACCTCACTTGGTATGATAATCTCTAGTGCCATCCATGTTGCTGCAAATAGCACGATTTTGTTCTTTTTTATGACTGTATTCTATTGTGTGTGTGTGTGCATATGTATGTATGTATGTGTATATATATATATATGTATATATATATATATATATCTCACATTTTCTTTACCCATTCATCTGTTGATGGACATTTAGGTTGTTTCCGTGTCTTAGTAATTGTGAATAGTGCTGCTATGAACATAGGGGTGCAGGTATCTTTTTTTTTTTTTTTTTTTTTTTTTTTGCGGTGGCCTCTCACTGTTGTGGCCTCTCCCGCTGCGGAGCACAGGCTCCGGACGCGCAGGCTCAGCGGCCATGGTTCACAGGCCCAGCCGCTCCGCAGCATGTAGGATCCTCCCGGACCAGGGCATGAACCCGTGTCTTCTGCATCGGCAGGCAGACTCTCAACCACTGCGCCACCAGGGAAGCCCCAGGTATCTTTTTTAATTATAGTTTTGTCCAGATATATGCCCAGGAGTAGAATTATTGGATCATATGGCAACTCTATTTTTAGTTTTTTGGGGAACCTCCCTACTGTTTTCCATAGTGGCTTCATCAATTTGCATTCCACCCAAAGAGAAAAGGGTTCCCTTTTCTTCACACCCTCTCCAGCATTTGTTATTTGTAGACTTTTTGTTTGTTTGTTTTTTGCGGTACACGGGCCTCTCACTGTTGTGGCCTCTCCCGTTGCGGAGCACAGGCTCCGGACGCGCAGGCTCAGCGGCCATGGCTCACGGGCCCAGCCGCTCTGCGGCATGTGGGATCTTCCCGGACCGGGGCACGAACCCGTGTCCCCTGCATCGGCAGGCGGACTCTCAACCACTGCGCCACCAGGGAAGCCCTATTTGTAGACTTTTTAATTATGGCCATTCTGACCGGTGTGAGGTGATATCTCATTGTAGTTTTGATTTGCATTTCTCTAATGATTAGCGATGTTGAGCATCTTTTTGTGTGCTTGTTGGCCATCTGCATGTCTTCTTTGGAGAAATGTTTATTTAGTTCTTCCGCCCATTTTTCAGTTGGGTTGTTTTTTTGAGCTGTTTGTATATTTTGGAAATTAAACCCTTGTTGGTCACATAGTTTACAAATATTTTCTCCCATTCTGTATGTAGCTTGTCTTTTCATTTTGTTTACGGTTTCTTTTGCTGAGAAGCACTTTTATTTTAATCATTGCCGCAAAGGAACTGCAAACCAAGTGAGTTTCTTGTTAAGGCCAGAAACACACTGAAGTCCATAATATGTAGACAAAAGACTTTTTAAAAGCATTCAGTTAAATTTGTTAATTTCCACTATACTATCTCTTCCCTGCGGGGCTGGCACTTCTCTACTGAGCTCCAGACCTACATCCATCATCACCAGAGTTAACCTCCTCATCTTCGCCCAGCAAATCTGCCTTCCTTATCTTGGCAAATAAAACACCATCAGCCGCTACCCTCATCAGAAACAGGGGAGTCAGCCTTCACTTCTGTACAGTGAGTCCCCGTTTGACCAATTCTACCTACTGAGCATCTTTCAAATGCAACTCTGAAAACTCCATGGGCCCTGTTGCTGCCTTTGTTCAGATCCTTAGCAATAGCACTCTGTGGTGTCTCTGCTCCAGTCTCATCAGCCTCTAGCTGTTCATCTTTCTACTACTTCTGAATGCCCTTTCTAAAATGGCCATTTGATTATGTTATATTAAAATTCTTCAGTGCTATTATCTGCCAACACAAGGTTCAAACCCTTTAACACGGTGAACAAAGTGTGTGATGATCTGTTTCTTCCAGGCTTTTTGGTCTCATGTCCCGTCACTCCCTACACACAAATCCTATCCTAGACACGTATTCTAACTCTGAGAACCACGTGCACCTTTGCTGGGTCAAATGCTGTAGTGAGCCGCAGAGATACAGGAGTGAACCAGAGGGCATGGCCCAGTCCTCACGGAACTTAGAGTGCCCTTGCAGGAGCCTGAAAAAAGCACGCTCTCCTTGGCCTCTGTACCTCCACACCTGCTTCCTCATCTGCCCTGGGTCATTGGCTGACCCAGGCAATGGCTATGGGTGAGCTTGAGGGAATCACTTCACCCCTCCGGGCCTCAGTCCTTCATCTATAACATGACTAGGTAGCCCGCGTGATCTCTAAAATTTCTCCCAACTCTTGCAAGTTATAAATCTGGAGAATACTTTTAAATTGCCAAAGTAGAGAAGAAAGAGTCCTCAGAAATGTCCCAACAAATAGTGATGTTTAAACTATTGTAAGCAGCACTGTGAACATGTCAAAATTGCCAAGTTTTCTTTTGCCATCACGAAAAGGATCCAGATTCCAAGCAAGATATGCCCTCCGCTGACTATTAAACTCCGACACCTAATTAAGGTGTAGCTTTATTTAACTAAAGTCCTTTGTAAATTAGAAAGCACTAAAAAACATTTCTGTCATTCCTGTTAACTGTGTGCTGTTTTTCCATGAAGTCATTATATAAGTGCATTCCCTGAATTTCAAGGGAAAGGAAGGTGATCTCACCTCTGAAAAGCTGTTTCTTTTGCATCTAATGGAAAGAAAGTGGGCCTTTGGCATTTTTTTCCAGGACACCCAAAATCCAAATTTATACTGCTGAATTACAAATAAATCTCCTGGAACAGGATCAGACAGTGCCAATGCTATCTTCAGCCCAAAATAAAGCTAGCTTTGATGTATTTTTAACCTAGGTTCATAAATTAACTTTCAGAGAAAAACCTGTATTTTGAGCTGAAACAAAACTGTGAAACTCATATATAATTAACCAAATCATGAACAGTTTTGATTTTGATTCTTTCACTAGACTTTTAAAGGGAAAATATTCTTATCAGAGCACATTTAAAAGTGTATTATTATTGTGGTGCTGTCAATATCCCAGTTTTGATATTGAACTAGGTTCATATGTTACTTAAATAGCTAAGGGAAGTTGGATAAAGGATACATGTGACTCTCTATACTATTTTTGCAACTTTCTGTGTATAATTATTTCAAAATAAAACTCAGGGTCCACCTAATGAATTAATGACTCTAGTCAGGGATCTCCAATGGCTGCTAACATCACAAAAAGACAGATGACTGGATATCATACACGTCCTGGTGGAAGCATAAGTCCATCCATGAATGAGTCTTGCCAAAAGGCAGCTGTGAATGGGATCAAACCTCCATCCAACAACCAATTTATAGGAAAATAAAGAGCAGAGGAATAGGCTGAGATATATCACAGGGGTGCAATCAGCAAGATCCAGACAACGGAAGATCCACAGAACAAATGATTTCATTTCTTCAACGAATAGGTTGCAAAGAGAGACACAGAGAGAGAGAGAGGGATGGGGGGAATCTGTGGATAAAAGGAGCCTTAAAGACACATCAACCAATCGCAATGCATGGACCTTATCTAGATCCTGATTTGAACAAACTGTAAGACTAAAAATCCTATGGGATTTAAGAGATAATTGGGCTTTAACACTCATGGGATCTCTTATGATTTTTTTTCATGTTAACTCTAAAATAAATAAATAATTAAAAGTCCAAATTTTATATGTATAATACTTTTATTGAACTATATTAATGGCATCTTCCTAAGTGTTTAAATTAAGTGTTTTTGTACAGAGGGCACAGTCCTTGAATTGTGGTCATTAGACACAACAATGAACAGAAGCCCTGGCCTGCAGGGAGCACCTGGTCACCATAAGGAAAAGAAAACAAGAAGGCTGAGAATTAGACACCGGCTTAAAATTGTCCTCCTCTTCCAGTGAGATTCCACAGCTCCCCAGTTGAAATATTAAACACTTGGCAAAGCTAAATACTAGATCGGTTTCTTTCATCAGCCTGGGTGGTTCCAGGTATGCAGGAGTGAAGAATGTCCAAATAGAAAACACTCTGCTCCATTAGCCTGAGATATGGTTGAGGAGAAACTTCGATTACCACTCCTGTTCGTAAGTGTTTATTATCTGGACAAATTACAACTTCCCCCTAAGTCTCTTGTGGTTTTTCTCAGCAAAATAGGTGAGTGTTTTTAGGCAAGTGCTGACTAAATTTTAATTTTAGAGGTCTCAGTGTTTTAAGTATGTTTTCTCCTTTCTTCAGGAATTTTTCAGCAAAACTTCGTTGGCATCTCCCTCTTTCAGAAATATTTTTCTGTGTGATATTCACTGTTCTTTGGGAATTTGAGAGTAGAAGTCAAAGTTTACTAAACCTAGTTCTCAGGAAATAGCTGACATTTTATAAACACATCAAGCCTTCCCAAGGGCAGACTGAATTGGGGTGATTTCCCTAATCCTTCCTTTTAAATTAAGGGGGCTGCTCAGCTGTAATAAAAAGTGGAAGATCCCTTGGGATGGCAGCAAGAGACAGAAAAGGAGGTGGCTCTTATAGCTGGTTTTTTAAATCTCAGAGGAAGAGCTATGTACTTAGATATATGCGGAATTCATGGGTTTGCATCTAAACCCAGATATCAGTCTCTGCCACCCGCCCACCCACTCAAAAGTGACCTCCCTCCAGTATAATTTTCCTTTCATCGGCTCCTGCATGGAATTCAAGCTGCAGCTGCTCTGTACACCAGGAGCAACTGTAATTCACTGCCAGACACAGCCTGCAGCCCTGGACCTGCTGCTCAACACAGCAGCAGTGGGCTGGGGAGTGGGGCAGCCACATCTCCCTTTGCTGCCCACCCCTTTGTTCCCTTGCATCACCCCTAAACCTCGTTCTACAAGTCTATCACATTCTGCTGAAAGGATTGTTTGCAATAACCCAAACAGTCGGCTATTAAATATTAAATATCCTGCTCTTGAAAGACTATTAGCCACTCCACTTAAATTCATTGATAAAGAAATACGTACTGATCATCTACAATATGCCAGATACTCTGATAACCTTGGGGGTTATACTGGTCAGGGTATAAAGCTGCAGATAACAGAAATTATACCAGCTAGTTTAAACAGAGAATAATTTTTAAAAGAATTTAGATGCTCCCCTAAAACATCATCGGAAAGACAAGAGAGCAAAGCTGGAGCAAAGCTCCAGGCTAAGCAAGGCAGCGCAGGGAGTGTGTGCTCAGATGTCTCTGAGCGAGAAAAACTGACTTCGAGGAGCGTAGTTAGCTGACAGCTGCCACTTGCAGGGTCCACCGCAGTGCACACAGGAGGCCACACATTCTCCAGGCTGCTCCCAGCCCCTGACTGAGCCCAGTGGGGTTCTAGACTAGGCTCCTCCTGCCCAGTCCTGGTTCCTCTAAGGAGCGGTCTTCGCTCAGGGACGCCCCATCGGCCTGGCCGAGGCTTCCTCAGAACTATGCTGCAGTGTAAAGCTCCCCATTCCTTCCCTCTAGATGTCAGAACTTCATCATGGTCTGAAGCTCCCCCTGCCCACTCCGGCTGCCTCACCCTTGGTTCTTCACCAGCACTTCCCCCAGTAAATCTCTAACACATTTAACTCCATCTTGCCATCTGCTTCCCAGCCTACCTGAACTGACTCTCTGGGCCTCCAGGAACAGCTCCCAGAACGATGCAACAAAAGTGGTCCACCAAAAGGAACGCAGCTGCCACGATCAGGAAGTCAGGGAATTGGGTAGACCTCACCTCAACAGCTGTGTTCAAAGAACCACCTATCTAAGCCACCACATCCTGCTTCTCAACACCCACCAAGCTTGGGAAGAGTCTCCACTACAGCTACCGTGAGGGAAAAAATTCCACCCGCAGGACCATGCTGCCAGGAAAAAAATAACAGAAATGGCAGAAGTGTGGCCTCTTCCTTATAGTGTTCATGCTGGGCACCTCAGGTCATGTTCAATGTTCAGTCTCTATTACAGTTGACTAGCAGGCCAGAAGGTATTGCTCACAAGGAATAGTGATCTGGAGAGGATGGCAGAGCTTTGCTCAGAAACCCAAAGTCTGCCCTAGTATTTATGTATATGGGGCCTGCCAAGGACACTTCCAGTACCATTGAATGAGCTGGGCCCTATGTCTGTCTTTTTCTTATTGATTTTAGGAATTCTATAAATATTCTGGAAATTAAGCCTTTAACAGTTATACAGAATTGAAATTATCTTCTCCCAGGCTGTGGCTTATCTTTTCATGTTATTTATGTGCTTTTCGATAAACAGAAGGGTTTTTTTGTTTGTTTTTTGGGTTTTTTTGCAGTACATGGGCCTCTCACCGTTGTGGCCTCTCCCGTTGCGGAGCACAGGCTCCGGACGTGCAGGCTCAGCAGCCATGGCTCACGGGCCCAGCTGCTCTGTGGCATGTGGGATCTTCCCGGACCAGGGCACGAACCCGTGTCCCCTGCATCAGCAGGCGGACTCTCAACCACTGCGCCAACAGGGAAGCCCAACAGAAGTTATTTTTAAGGGAGTTGAATTTATCAGTCTTTGTAGTATATGCTCTTTGTGTTTTGTTTTAAAATCCTTTCCAAATCTGAGGACATAAAGATATTCTCCAATATTTTCTTCTAAAGTTTTAAACTTTTACCTTCAACATTTAAGTCCTTAATTCTTCTAGAATTGATTTTTTTGTATGATATGAGTAGTGATCCATTTTTTTCCAATAAGGACAGCCAATTTCCAAACACTTTCTATTGAATACTCCATTTTTCACTATGGATCTGAAATATATCATTTCTGTTATATCCTTCCAGTATGGATGGGTCTGTTTCTGGACTCTTCTTTTCTGTTTCATTAACCTATTTCTCTGCACATGCACCAATGCCACATTGTCTAAATACTATACATTGCACAATAAGTTTTTTAGTAGAATCTGCTCCCAGCTCATTGTTCTTCAGGAATATTTTGGCCGTTCCTGACTCTTTGCTTCTCAATTTAAATTTTAGAGTAAGTTTTCAAGGTTCACATAAACTCCTTTTAGGGTTTTTATTGGAATTTTATTGAATCTATTGATCAATTTGGGGATAAATTACATTTTAATGATATTCCTTCTATTCTTGGCAATAATATGACACTTCATTTTTAAATGTCTTTCAATAAAGTTTTATGATTTTCTCCATAAAAGTCCCACATATCTTTGGTGAGGTTCATATCTAGGTACCTTTTATTTTGTTAGCTAATATAAATGTTAGATGTTAAAACTGTTTTTTAACTGTTTGCTGTTGATGTCTAGAAACACATATGATTTTTATATAATAGTTTCATATCCAGCAACCTTATAAAACTCTCTTATTAACTCTAATAATTTTCCATAGATTCTTGGAGGTTAAAAATTCATATCATTTGAAAATAATTACAATTTTCCTACATCCTTTCAAATTTTGTATTTTCCATTTCTTTTTCTTGGCCTGTTATACTGGATAATATATCTACTACAAAGGCGAGTAAAAGTGTAATAGCATAATTCTTGTCTTTTAAACAGAATGTTTTTAACCATTCATCATTAAATATTG
This sequence comes from Orcinus orca, assembly GCF_937001465.1. NCBI lineage: Eukaryota > Metazoa > Chordata > Mammalia > Artiodactyla > Delphinidae > Orcinus > Orcinus orca. The sequence goes on along the minus strand of NC_064569.1, from coordinate 46,021,470 downwards.
TGTCAGTTCTTCACTAGATCCACCCCTTCATACTTTGCTTTGTGATGCCAAGGCTGGGAACCTACATATTACATTTCCCAGATACCAGCTTCTTGTGAGATTCTGCCAATGAAAGATACTGATGGGAGATTGGAAGGCAAGAGAAGGGGAGATGGGACTTCCTGTTTTCTAGCTCCTATTGACATTCCTCATACAGAGACAAATAGCTTCATCTACCTAAGACTTTTGACAGCTCAAGCACCAAACCCCAGCGTGCCCCCTCAGTGAGCAAAGCACTAGTTCTGCAGCACCACCTCACAATCACTGCCTGTACGGACCCCCTATGAGCCAGAAGGTGGCTTCACTCAGAGGTATTAAGATATACAAGCTTTATAAAATGGGTTGAGAATATTCCCTCTTTTTTTATTCCTAGAATAGTCTGAATATGATTAGTAATCTTTTACTTGAATGTTCAGTAGAACTTGCCAGTGAAGCCACCTGCCATGGTGTTTTCTTTAAGGGACAATGTTAAACTACTGATTTAATTTCTTAAATCATTAGAAGATCATTTAGGTTTTCTATCTTCTCATGAGACTCTTTTGGGGATTTGTATTTTTCAAGAAATGTGTTTATTTCTGCTAAAAAATTTATAGGTAAAATGTTGTTCACCATATTCTTAAATTTTCTTTTTAAGCTCTACGTCATCTGTGGTGATGGTCTCTTTTTTCCTTTCAAATAATTGCTATTTGTGCCTTCTCTCCTGTTTTAACATTCTTCTAAAAGGCTTCTCAAATTTGTTAATCTTTCAAAAGTACAACTTTTGTCTCTTTTGGTACTTCCTATGATATCTTTGTTTTCTGTTTCATTAATACATGCTATATGCTATATTTTTATAGCATGTGTGCATTCATTACTATATATTTTCCTCAAAGTATTATTTTGGCTTCATCTTACAAATTATTTGCTTTATATTATTGTTTAGCATTTTTATTTTATTATAATGTCTTCTCTAATTCATAAGCCTTTTAGATGTATTTATTTTTTTAGATTTATTTAGATTTATGTTTTAAATTTTTCTAATATTGTGGGTACAGTATTCTACCTATGTCCATTAGACCAAGATTGCCAATTATGTTACTAAAATCTGCCATATCCTTTTGATTTTTTTTTATCTGCTTAATTTATTGATTACTGGGAGAGATAGGTTAAAATCTCCCACTCAGCTACCAGATATGCCTGGAAGCTCCACCTCTTGTCTCTTTGCATCTCTGTCAATTATTGCTTTATATATTTTAAAGTGTGTTATTAGTGTATACCAGCTTAGAATTTTCATATATCCATGGTGAATTGAACCTTTGTCATTATGTGGCAACACTCTTTTTTTAAAAACTAATACAATTTTTTTTAATATTTATTTTATTTATTTTGTTTTTATTTTATTCTTGGCTGCATTGGGTCTTAGTTGAGGCACACACGATCTTTGTTGTGGCATGTGGGATCTTTCATTGCAGCATGCAGGCTCTTTGTTGCGGCGCACAGGCTTCTCTCTAGTTGTGGTGTGCGGGCTTCTCTAGTTATGGCGAGCAGGCTCAATAGTTGTCGCGCAGGCTTAGTTGCCCCACGGCCTGTGGGATCTTAGTTCCCCGACCAGGGATCGAACTCGCATCCCCTGCATTGGAAGGCAGATTCTTTACCACTGGACCACCGAAGTCCCTATGTGGCAACATTCTTCATCTCTAATAATACTCTTTCTCTTAAAGTCTTTTTTGTCTTACTTGTTATACTATATCATCTTTTCCTGATTCTGTGAACTTTATTATAGTTATCAGTCTATGTAAGGAATTGAAAATGGTAGCCATGTCCCAGTCTCTTTTTTCAGGAGGCCCAAATGACTCCAGCACCTTTTTTTCCCCTTGCTACAGCATGATAGCTTCCAAATGAATTAGGGGTGGATTTTTCTTGCAGGCACTTTCAAATAATCGCCTTTGCCACAAGAGCAAATGGCAGATTTTCCTCCTCCAAGCTTCCATTCAGTGGCCCTATAGCAATACATTATGCCTACATCCACTATATTATGAATGTAAGCATTGCTCCTTTATCTCTGGTGGCCAAATTATCATTGTCTGAAAGCTGCATTGATGAGGTTCCATCTGCTCTGAATAGCAAGGCCCCAAAAAAGGTCCTATACTAACAGTAGTTTTTTATCCATTAAAGCATGCAAATAACCTCTTCAAAATGTCTTAAGGTGAAATAGTATGCTTTTATCAACTCATTTATCAAGATTATTATCAACATGAATCTACTAATCTTACTTAAATAAGATAGCTACCATAAGTAATTAAATGAATGTCTTAGAAGATAGCTGACTGATATCTAAATCTTTTTGGTTATCAAAAAGCTTCCTTTTAATCATGTGTCTTTCATGATGACATGCAGTGAGTGTGGGGTATAGCAGAGATGACACAATAAAGTGGGGGAGGGGGAGGGGGCACTCAATAAGTGAATGTTCACTTCATATATCCTCCCTGTCTAGGGGAAATATCCATCTTGAACGCAGTGATGCAACTGAGCTGATACTGGTGAAATGAAAATCCAGAACTTTTTAATGGACCAGCTGCACCCCTTGCCTGTCTTTACCAAATTAGGTCCAGACTATGCCGAAGCAGAATAGAACTGAGTTAAAAATCCAACAAAGTCTTACCACGTGCATAGGACTGAACTATAAACTGAAAGTTGTATCATCAAGTTTTAAGTTTAAAAAAAAACTCTGCTGGTATTCCTCAGCGTTAAGTATACTCCAAACACACCTTTTTGAATTGATAAAGCTAAAAAACTAATAGCTATTACATAGCCTGAAACCTTGGAGACTGTTAAGCTAGGATTCAGAAGATGTTAGAGAGTGGCACCTGCTGGCAAACTGTGATACTGCAGCCCACTGGGTCGTTCAGTGAAATGGACGGTGAGGCCAGTGAAAATCCAGTGTCCCAAAAGCAGTCCTACATTCATATGGAAGGGCAATCCTCCCTCCCACCTCTCGGTCACCCCACAATAACCAAGACCTGCCGATCTGCTTCCTAAACAGCTCTCAGAGTCTTCCATCTTCCACATTTCATCCCCATACTCACTGCCTCAGTACAAGCCACCACCTTTATCACCTGGATTCCAAGAACAGCCTCTTAAGTGATTTCCCAGATTCCAGTCTATTTTCCACTGGAAGTAATCCTTTGTGTGTGGTCTTTTTTATACAGCACCGTTATGATCATGTCACTCCCTGCGTTTCTTATTAAAGAGGTTAAACTTTTACCATAGAATTACCAGATTCTTCTCTTCACCGTTGTCGTCCTCCTTCCCCCTCCAGCATCATCTCTCTACACAGCTTCCCTCCACTCTTTGCTTCAGCCACACTGAATGTCGCTCCATTTTTGACACATTACACACACCCACTGTATCCTGCTTTTACTCCATATCCTGCTATTCCCTTTACCTTAAATCTCTTCATTCCCATCCCACTCACCTAACCCTTACTCACCATTCAGGTTCACCTTAGCTTTCATTCTGCTGGGAAGATTTTTCTGACCTTTCTAGAATGGATTAGGTTCCCTTGCTCTAAATTTGAAACTGTTGTTCCCTTATCAAAGCTGGTAATTGTCTGCCACCCCCTCTAGACTGTAAGCTTTGTGAGGACAAAATACATGACTATTTTGTTCATCCTTGTAACTTCAACACATAGCATAGTGCCTCAGTAGAAACTTAGTAAATATTTGTTAAGGTATTGAATTGAATTGAAATCCAGTATATATTCAATTGAACCATATAAAATTGCTTTTTTGGGCTTTCCTGGTGGCATACTGGTTAAGAATCCACCTGCCAATGCAGGGGACACAGGTTCGAGCCCTGGTCCGGAAAGATCCCACATGCTGCGGAGCAAATAAGCCCGTGCGCCACAACTGCTGAGCTCTAGAGCCTGCTCTGCAACAAGAGAGGCCACCGCAACGAGAAGCCCAGGCGCTGCAACAAGAGTAGCCCCCGCTCGCCGCAACTAGAGAAAGCCCACACGCAGCAACGAAAACCCAACACAGCCAAAAATAAAATAAATAAAATAAAAATAAATTTTTTTTTAAAAATTGCCTTTTTAAGTTCAAAATGGTCAAATATTGGCAATTACGTATGTTTAACCTAATAGATGCTGCCAATTTGGGAGAAGAAAAGAACCTTAACAATTGATATAGTTACTGAAAAAAATCAATAAATGTCTTTTTTTAAATGTAAACTTCTTGATTTTCACTAAAATCTATTATCCTGGGCCATATACACAATTAGAAATCCATGAATTCAGAAAATGACCTTCAAAAGGAAAAACCAACACCTGTGCTAGCCCTTAAAAACACAATGACTACCAAAAGTTAACTTTCTGAACTTCATGAGTATTTTGGCTAAAAATGACTTTCTGACCTCATCATGCTGAAGTGCCGATCATAATCTGGCCTTGCACGCAAGAGAGTTAAATCTAGAATATTTCTCATTCTGCCAAATACTCATTGCAGCTGTTGCTTTATCCATCATTCAACATGTCCCCCAAGTGGACATTGCCACACATCATGTCCAGTCCTAGATGGTTGCCTTCATCTGAACAGGCAAGTCCAAAGAAGCAAGCCTCTGGTTAAATAAATGCATCTGTGTTTCCTCTGGAATTCACTCATACTTTCAGATAAACATGCTCAGTGGGAGAGAACAGGATAGTGGGCTCCAGGATAAAAGGAAATCTGTCAGGCAGATGTTGCTTTTGTGCAGTTGACTATTCCTTAAAAGCTTCATGTAAGACTAACAGAAGGCAGGGGGCCAGGATAATTTTTTTAGGCTGTTTAGTGCTTACTCTACTTTTAAATGCAGAGAACCTAGTTCAATTTCCAGGTGCAATGGATTCCTCACAAACATTCAGTGATTTGGATACTTTTAATGCATTATAGTCCATATTTTAAATTCCATACAAAATAATTTATTCTTGCTAAAACACACTGACTTTCTACTTCTGTACATTACTGTTATGGCTGAAAATGGCCTTTCTTACTTAACCTCTGTTCCCTGTGTCTTATTGGCCCCAAAATAATTATAGTTTATGCTAAAACTTCTCCCACTTTCTTCCCAAGGGAGGGATATAGAGAAAAAAGAAAGAAGAGCAAGACCAAGGATCAGGAGTCTCCAGTAATTAGAGGCTAGTTAGAGATGGAAAAGCTAGGAAAGGAGATGGAAAAGTAACAGCTGTAAATCATTAAATTGTCCTAATTAATAACATAAGAACGAAACCATCTAAATGTCTCAAAAGGGCATTTGTTAAATAAAGTATAGAACACCTATGTAACTGAATACCATAAAGACATTAAAATGATTATGAAGACCTGTGTTTATTGATTTTGGAGGATGGTTATAAGCTATTAAGTGAAAAAGTGAGTCTCAAAATAGCATATATAGTTTGATTCCATTTTTTAAATTAAAAAGTCTGGAACGATACATGCCAAAATATTAGTGTTAGTGAGATTTTTGCAAATGTTTCTATTTTTGGTTTTCCTATAAAGAACATGTATTGTTATATAATAACAAATTTCTTTTATTTATTTGATTGGCAAAGGGATAGAAAAGGTGGTCCATGCCTGCAAAGCTGGGGGCTTATCCATAGCAATGCCCTTAAGTTTCAGCCCATGGAAGTTCAGCCTTGATTGGTCTTACCCTGCCTCACTGAGTCTTATGTTTTGCAGGTTGCAATAGAGGTAACTGAAGTCAGGAAAACTGGTAAAAATTTAAAATGCAACTATGTCATCTAAGAGGATAATATTTTATGCCAGCATTTTTCAAATATTTTTAGCCACAGAAACTTTTATTTAAATTAAATATTTTAGGAAATCCAAAACAGACTAAAATAGAACTACTGCAATTGAGGGGAGTAAGGAGAAAGTGGACCCCAACCAGTTCAAGTTACCAAGAAGTTCCCAAGGGAAGAATAATAATATCACAATAATAAGAGAGAGGAGGTATCATGTAAGGGACAGAGCATATATCCTGGAGCATATTGCCTGAGTTCAAATTCTGCGTCCACCACTAACCAGCTATGTAATTTATTAAGCACTTACTATCTGCCAACAATGTGCTAAGTGCCTTGCATGTATTGTCTCAGTTAATCATCAGAGGACACAGAGAGGTTGAATATCTTATTCTAGATCCCACAGAAGAGCGGGGATCTGAACACCAGCATTTGATTTCAGAGCCCATGTTCTTTTTTCTCTTTTTCTTTTTTTATTGGAGTATAGTTGATTTACAAATGTTGTGTTAGTTCCTGGTGTACAGCAAAGTAATCACTTTACATATATATACAGTAAGTCCCCTACATATGAATGAGTTGCATTCCGAGAGCGCATTCGTAAGTCCAATTTGTTTGTAAGTCCAACAAAATTAGCCAAGGTACCCAACTAACACAATCGGCTATATAGTGCTGTACTATAATAGGTTTATAACACTTGTCACACAAATAATACATAAAAAACAAACACAAAAGATAGAGAAAACATTTTTAATTTTACAGTACCTTGAAAAGTACAGTAGTACCAGCTACATCATTGCTGCTTTTACGCTTGCTTCCGGACATCCTGGGATTGAAATGAAGATACTGTACTACAGTACTCTATACACTACTGTACAGTAAAGTACACAAAAGCTTTTAGAGGATGCACGCATGTGACAATGTACGCCAGACACGTGAACTATCGTGATTGGACATGCAAATGCACATTCGCATCTTTGAAAGTTCACAACTTGAAGGTTTGTATGTAAGGAACTTACTGTATATTCTTTTCTACATTCTCTTCCATTATGGTTTATTACAAGATATTGAATATAGTTCCCTGTGCTATATAGCAGTACCTTGTTTTTTATCCATTTTATATGTAGTAGTTTGTATCTGCTAATCCCAAACTCATAATTTATCCTTCCCCACCCCCTTTCCCCTTTGGTAACCATAAATTTGTTTTCTATGTCTGTGAGTCTGTTTCTGTTTTGTAAATAAATTCATTTGCATCATATTTTAGATTACATATATAAGTGATATCATATGGTATTGGTCTTTCTCGGTCTGACTTACTTCACTTAGTATGATAATCTCTAGGTCCATCCATGTTGCTGCAAATGGCATTATTTCATTCTTTTTTATGCAGAGCCCATGTTCTTAACCCCTACAACGAACTGCAATTGTTTTAAAGCCATTAAGTTATCATCATTTGTATTAGTCAGGGTTCTCCAGAGAAAAAGAACCAATAGCACAGAAAGAGATTTTAAAGAACTAGTTCATGTCATTGTGGAGGCTGCCAGGTCCAAAATCTGCAGGGTGGACAGGTAGCCTGGAGACCCAGGAAGAGTCAATATTGCAGTTCAAGGCCATCAGGCTAGAGATCCAGGGATGTTGCAGTTCACATCCAAAGGTCACCTGCTGACAGAGGGAGGTCAGTCTTTTGCCAAGCCTTCAACTGATTGGATGAGGCCCACCCACACTATGAAGAGCAATCTGCTTTACTCAAAGTCTACCGATCTAAATATTAACCTCATCCAAAAGCACTCTGACAGAAACATCCAGAATAATGTTTGACCACAGATCTGTGCACCATGGTCCAACCAAGCTGACATATAAAATTAACCATCACAGCATCCATCCATCAAAACATTGGCCAAAAAGGCCCAAGGAAGGTTGTATTAATGGAAGGACTAGAAAGCATTTGGATACAGGGTAGTCCAGTGAAATAGCCTAGGAGAGGTACCATGGAGAGGGCCAAGGACCCACTAAACATATTCAGTACCTAGTGAAAGAAATCTAAAACAGGGAACAAGCAGATTCATTTGGCCCACACTTTCTCCCAGGCTTATCCTACTAAATCTAATTTCTGAGTGCCTTCCTATGTGTAGATCAAGAGTCTTACAGCCACCAGCTGAAGAACCATTTGGTCAGGAACTCCTCAGGTTGGGAAGAGACACCCTTGGCTCAATGGGCCATGCTGAGCTTGGGGCTGTCGAACTACTATGAAGTGTTATTTGATTTCCCCTCAGCTGTGGGAGGGTGTGACCTTGGGCACTGGAATAAACACCTCCCCTTTGGGACCATCAATCCAAGAGTATAGGGAGAGTTGTATGGAAACAGCCCCTTATCTGGAGTTGTTTACCTTAACTCCTCAACACTGTGAGAACAACAACCTCCTCCTGTCCCTTTTTCCCACATGGAGTCAGGGGATCACACAAGAGACTCACCTGTCATTGTGTGGCCACAACCTGAGGAAGTTCTATTCACTGTCTGAGAAAACTGCCCTGAATTTAGACTCCAATCAAAGCCAATTGGAATTGGCTTCAAAGTCAAATGTGTCCTTGTGGGTAGAAATATGGAGCCAAGTTGTCAGTGTCCTATCTTCTTTTCTAACCAAAGAGAGGTGGGAAAAGCTGGGCCTGGCTGGGTACAGTAATCTGGAGACTTATGTGAGCTAGTAGACAGTAGAGGGTAGGGTTAAGCACAGAGTCCATGGACCCTGATGTGAGTTCAAACCCTGGCTAGGCAACTAGCTGTATGACCTTGGTTAAGTTACCTAGCTTCCTTGTGCTCCATCTGTAAAATGGGGATGGCACCAGCAAGAACAGTGCAGACCTATGGGCCCCTCCAGCCAGCTGAAGTACACAGCATGACTTCCCACCAAGTCAAGGTCATAGGGGAAAACAGAGGAATCCCAGGTACCAAAAAGCATCAGGAAGAAAGGGTCCAGGTAAGGAGGCACCACAGGGATAATCAAGGGGAAGGTCACATCTCAGGAACTTCAGATTGTGCCTAAGAGCTTGGATCATGGTAACAGGACAGCCACAACCATGTCCAAATCTGCTAGCTTTTCTGTAGTTATACTGAGCAGTCATTCTACATAACTGGAACGGACCTGGAGGGTGAGCAGGACAAAAACGAGTTGCCTCCGCACAGCAATTTCATCTGTAGTAGGGCTCCAAGTTGACTTACATCACCCTCATAAATCCCAAGAAAATGAAGCTTCATTATTGTCTTATTAATTAATCTCTCTTACAAGTTCCCATCTCCCCTTGCAAGCAGGAAGAGGGAACTAGACATTTTAGTTCAAGCTTATAATCTCAGTCCAATCCCAAAAACTGAACAAAATCCTTACATAACTTGATGTCTTTTGGATAAATGTTCAGTCTTTCAGATGTCCTTGCTTCTTCTCTTCCCCAAGATGACATTCAAGAAAAGGAAGGAGTCCTTGATTCCAGATGGTGTCCCCTGCTGCAAAATGCCTAGCCTGGGCTTGTTCCTGGACTGATAACATTTAGGGAGCAGCCGGCTTCTGGAGGGGTGCAAGTTTCTCCTGCAAAAGCCCCTACCAGTGCTGAGCTGGGCTGGCCTCTTGCAGCCCCATGATGGCCTGGTGATTCTTCCTGGCTGACTCACTTGAGCTCTGCCACATCCTTCCTCTGGCTGCCGGTCTATGTGGCCCAAGGCGGTCACCTTCATCTTGCCATGCCAGATGCCAAGGCAGGCCCTGTGGCTCTCATTCAGTCCCCTTTCCCATCCTCCCTGGGGTGTGGGGAAACACCGGCCCCCATCCTTGAAGGTCTTACCCAACACACCCATCTCCCACCTGCCTCCTTTCTTTCCCCCACAATCCCCCAAGCCAGAAGAGGTGAATTTTCATTTATCTCCCTTTCCTTGCTTGCTGGGACTTGCCATCGTTACTTTCTTCTTCTTCCATATTCCAGGCTCATGGCTAAGGCTTACTGAAGAGTAGAATTCAGGAGAGAAAAAGATCATTCTTACCAATAACAAGAGCTAAATTTAAACCTTTATCATAAAGATGAACCTCATTACTCTGACAAGAAAAGATCTCTACCAAATTCTCAGAGAGCTCCCTTAAAACCAAGCAAGGAATGATCTGAGGGTATCCTTGTGTAAAGTTAACACAGATGGCATTTGAATTTGTACATAATTAGGATGCATAAATATATCTATAGCAACAAGGTGTGCAAAACTTGTGATTCCCCAGACTCAGACCACAAGAGAACAGGATGTGACTATTATGCTAATGAGCTCATTAATATCATGAATACAATTAACAAATGAAGTTGATTATCACTGGCAAGCATTCAATACAAAGAGATAAGCTGCTGTGTTTTAACCACACAAGTTAACTATTTTGCTGTGTTTGTCCGGAAGCACTCTTTTCATCTTTGCTCATTTATTACCACCAAATGGATAAATGCCTGGGAATGTGGGCTCAGCTCATTACTTATACATATTACTTTGATTATAATTTGACCTCATGCACATTTCAGTTAGAAGAACCCTACAAAATATCACTTCTATTTATAACACAGCCTCATCTGCCAAGTCTACAGAGAAATAACATCCTAATTGGAAAGAATAAAAGGTTACCTTTGCATGTAAACTGCACATTCATTTAGTCATCGATTTTATTTCATTCTAATTATCAGTGGTTGTGCATCTCCTAGTAACTGGGATAGAGTTGTTTTTCCTCCTAATAACTCCTGAAAAATGGAAACCCTAATGATCAGATCAGTAGATTGGAAGCTGTAGTTTTAACATGAGGTTTATTGGGGCTGTCAAAAATTAAGAAATATTTAGGATTCAAACTTTAACTTCCATAAGTTCTGAGGCCAAAGACCTATTTTTACATGACTCCTTCACTATCTGTGTCATAAGATGTACATCTTCTCTGCAGTTTAGAGTAAAATAATCCTGTTGCCAATACACCCAAAATTAAATATACATCTTGTCTCCAGCAGTTTTTCTTGCTACCCATCCATAAGAAGTGAAGTCATGGTTCCCAGCTGTGGATTTTAAACTCTGAAGAAAAGGATAAAGCTCATCTTCACTGGGAACTGTCCTGGTCACCAAACCTCAACACCGTCGGCTCACACAGTCACTAGCTCTCTCCCCCGCCCATCTCATCTTGCCTCCCGTTCACTGAATCACCCCTTGTATTACTGTGCTCGGGCTGCCACAGACCGGGTGGCTTAAATGACACATTTATTTTCTCACAGTTCTGGAGGCTGGAAGTCCAAGACAAAGGTGCCATCATGTCTGGGTTCTGGCAAGAGATCTCTCCTCAGGTGGCAGATGGCCACCTTCTTGCTACATCCTCACATGGTGAAGAGAGACCTCTGATGTCTCTTCCCCTTCTTATAAGGGCACCAGTTGTATCAGATCAGGGCCCCACCCTTATGACCTCATTTAACCTTAATCACCTCTTTAAAGGCCCTGTGTCTAATACAGTCACATGGGGGTTGGGACTTCAACATATGAATGAGAGGGGGACACAATTCAGTGCATACCACCCCTGACCTGGCACATTGATGTTCTTAATCACCAATACAATGTGTGGGGAGATTGGCTGGTGGGTAGCATGGCTCACCCAATTCACCAGCTGTATCATTTTTGCCATTTGGCTCCTGAAATATCTTCTCCATATGGCCCCTTGCAGAGTCTGAGACAGAAGTTCCTCAGGGAGGTTGTAAGGGTTGATGGAGTATGCAAGCAATTGTTTAGCCAAAAGAGTTAGCTGTGATTATCTGAGCACAGAATGGCTCTGACTGTGGAAGGATGGACACAGGGTTAACCTTAAGAGTGGACTGTCACCTGCATCATAAGAGCTGAGAGGCACTGGAAACGTCCATTAAAAATACCTCTCTCGGGGCTGCCCTGGTGGCGCAGTGGTTGAGAATCTGCCTGCTAATGCAGGGGACACGGGTTCGAGCCCGGTCCGGGCGGATCCCACATGCCGCGGAGCAACTAGGCCCGTGAGCCACAACTACTGAGCCTGTGCGTCTGGAGCCTGTGCTCCGCAACAAGAGAGGCCGCGATAGTGAGAGGCCCGCGCACCACGATGAAGAGTGGCCCCCGCTTGCCACAACTAGAGAAAGCCCTCACACAGAAACGAAGACCCAACACAGCAAAAATAAATAAATTAATTAATAAACTCCTACTCCCAACATCTTCTTAAAAAACCTCTCTCGGGCCTTCCCTGGTAGCGCAGTGGTTAAGAATCCATCTGCCAAGGCAGGGGACACAGGTTCGAGCCCTGGTCTGGAAAGATCCCACATGCCGTGGAGCAACTAAGCCCATGCACCACAACTACTGAGCCTGCGCTCTAGAGTCCGTGAGCCACAACTACTGAGCCCTTGTGCCACAACTACTGAAGCCTGCGTGCCTAGAGCCCATGCTCTGCAACAAGAGAAGCCACCACAATGAGAAGCCCACGCACTGCAATGAAGAGTAGTCCCAGCTCATTGCAACTAGAGAAAGCCTGTGTGCAGCAACGAAGACCCAACACAGCCAAAAATAAATTAATTAATTAATTAAATAAAAATTAAAAAAAAAAAACACCTCTCTCATTGGCCTGATGCTGGGACTAAAACTTCACCATTAGAGTTGTATTCCATTGGCTTAAGGAATAAAAGGCCAATGTGGCAGTCAGCTAATAGAACACGGAAGAAGAAGAGACCATTTCTTAATTGTAGGGCTCTTTTGTTTGTTTGTTTTTTGGATTGTAGGAGCATCAAAGGAAGGAAGAGCATTTTGCTCACCTTTGAACCCTCACTTCACCTACCATGGTGACTTGCACAAAAATGGGTGCTCAGTAAGTATGTCTTGAGTGACTGCATATTACCCAAAGGATTTGGATTTCTTTTACTTCCACACACCAAGTGCTGAGCAGAACCTATTCTCTTTATTGTTATCTACGTCACCGAATATATTTGCCCATTTCATTTTCATTTCCTGAGCCAGACTGAGTGTGGATGCCATATAAGGCCAAGCAATAAAACAACCTAAAAGGTCACATATTAATATTCACTTCTTCCTAGACTTCGCCCCACTTTATGAATATGTTAAATAGAACACGTTAGTCTCTATTTAGTGTGGATATATAACTGGAAATTATTGTGGGCCACGCACAAATCGCAATTGACGTGCCATTCACATTGCAAACAAATATACTCTTTAGTGTTCCAACCACTGATTCATTTATTGTATTTTCTGGTTGTTTTTATATCAGAGAGCTAAATCTTCTTCCTTCTTCAGTTTGCGGTACTGGAAATATTTCTCTTTTGAAATTCATCTCTTAACTACAGAAGTTGGCACTAAAAGAATGAACAAGTTAACAGGGTCAGAACAAGGTCTTGCCACAAACGCACAGACCTGTTGTCCCTGATGGAGTCATGAGGCAGCAGGGGAAATGTGCCGAACCATACCCAAGAAAAGGCAATGCCCAGTGACTTGGACCTCATACAGGCCTGACCAGTGGGCTCTTCTCTAACTGCTGACGTATCAGCTTTTTGACCTAGTCAAGACACATCTGGTTGGAAGGAAGGAACAGAATCCCCCTCAAATTATCTCAAGAAAAGGGGCTCTGTTCAAAAGGTACATCCCTTGGGGAATCCATGGAAAAGCAGGGCAAAGATAAAAACAGACCTCGGAGGACAAAACCAGAGCTTATCTGGGACCCTCTGCAGCACGAGTTCCCTGTATTTACACCAGCAGCAGAGTAAAGATGTCTGGGCTCTTAATTCCCTCTGTCTCTATGCCTTAGTCCCTTGCTATGCTAAGTGTGGCCCTGGGACCTACATCATTGCATCACCTGAACTTGTCAGAATGCAGACTCTCAGGCCCCACTCCAGCCCTACTGAAGCAGGATCCGCATCTTAGCAAGAGCCTCAGATGAGGGGAGAGAGAGAGAGAGAGGAGAAATAGAGCTAGAAACGGTGAGAATATAATAGGCTGGCTGCTTGGCAGTGGACTGGCCATCCCTGAGACAAGAGGCCACACGTGATAGAATTCTCTTTGGAGTGGATGAACCAAAGGCCATGGGCAAGAAAAGTGAGGTATGTCGGGAAAACTGGTTCCACTACATATTTGAAATGTGTTTCCGAGCTCAGTTGAGCCTGAGTACATTTTGAGTGTTTTGCTCAAAATGAAAGAGTACATTTTGAGTGTTTTTGCTCAAAAATGAAAGAGTCTACACTGTGGGCTGATTGTTACAACCTTTACGGCCATCTCCTGAAATTAGGTATCCTTGTTTCTCAGGTGACTAGAAACATCAAGTGTCATTAGCAGAGTGAATGTTTGGCCCATTGTGAGCACTGTTGTCACACCTGAAAAATACATTCAATGCACATATAACTAAAGAGAAAAGGGAGCTCTTTATAATTCTTACCAGTTCAGTGATCCAGTAATGAGCTCTCATAACCTCTCTTCTTCTCTAAAATCTGAATCCCTCCAAAGCAATATCTTCACTGATGCTTTCATGTTGGGTGGTGGTTTCCATACCTGCAGGTATAGAAGAGAGCAGCTGTATATCATTTTCTCCTTAGGGTTTAAACCTAACTTGAGAAGGCAAGCCTGTGGGTAGCTAATTAATAGAGTTGTTTTTTTGTTTGTTTTTTTTACAATTGCATGTATATGGTATTTTTCTGGTTAAATTTCCAAGCCAATTAAAAAAAGAGACCAAAAATTAATAAGCATTTTTTTCCTGCCTTGTGGAGTTGAAAACTGGCTGGGGAAGCCCACAGGCAAGCTCCTGAGTTGGGAGACATGCCAGAAAAGAGAGGAAGGCTGTGAGCACATCAGAAAGAGGATAAGCATGGTTTCCCTCTCTCTCTCTCTTTCCCTTTCTCCCCTCATAAAAACACCAGTCTTTCTGTGCTCTAGTTTTCAGCACACACAAATTTGTTTCTTATCTACTAACAGCCAGAAATACAGAAACCCCTCCAGGATCACAGACTCAGGATTTCTACTTTAGCTCATTTACTATATCCTGCCAATCAACACACATTCAATGGGCCCTGCTCCCTGGGGACAGCCAGCCTGAGCCTTGCCCTGTGCTCCTGGGGCTCACTTTTGTTAAGAATGTTCAGATGCAACCATGAGATAAAGAGAGATTAGGACCTAACAGAGGCTCTCTCTCTGTGATATCATTTTTTTTTATTTTTTTTTTTGGCTGCTTTGGGTCTTTGTTGCTGCATGCGGGTTTTCTCTAGTTGCGGTGAGCCGGGGCTACTCTTCATTGCGGTGCACAGGCTTCTCATTGCGGTGGCTTCTCTTGTTGCAGAGCACGGGCTCTAGGCACACGGGCTTCGGTAGTTGTGGCACACAGGCTCAGTAGTTGTGGCGCACGAGCTTAGCTGCTCCACAGCATGTGGGATTTTCCCAAACCGGGGCTCAAACCCATATCCCCTGCATTGGCAGGCAGATTCTTAACCACTGCGCCACAAGGGAAGTCCCTGTGATGTCATTTTTTTTTTAATTTTTGAATTTTATTTTATTTATTTTTTTATACAGCAGGTTCTTATTAGTCATCCATTTTATACACATCAGTGTATACATGTCAATGCCAATCTCCCAATTCACCTGTGATATCATTTTATAAATACATAAATATAAGGAAACAGAGGGAAGGAGAGTTTCGAAGAAAAATTTATTAAAATGATGCCCAGGGTTTCCCTGGTGGCGCAGCGGTTGAGAGTCCGCCTGCCGATGCAGGGGACACGGGTTCGTGCCCTGGTCCGGGAAGATCCCACATGCCGCGGAGCGGCTGAGCCCGTGAGCCATGGCCGCTGAGCCTGCGCTCCGCAACGGGAGAGGCCACAACAGTGAGAGGCCCGCATACCGCAAAAAAAAAAAAAAAAAAAATGATGCCCAGAACAGCATCTGCAGGTTGATGCTTTTTCAAACCATGTGGTTCTAGTGGGTGTTCCTAACATGTGCCAAGAGGAGGGCACCTGATCCAAGATGGGCCAATCAGAAAGTCTCAATCCTGTCACTGGGATTGGTCCAGGAATAGACAACTGACCCAAGTCAAGCCAATCAGATTTCTATGCTGGGGTTTCTCAGACTTGAGCTGAGGGAAGAGTCTTTCCTCTTGGGTCTTGGAACTGTAAACGTGCAAGGCTGGAGCTATAGCAACAACAGCCCCAGCCGCATGAAAGCCAGGCTGAGCAAACAAGCTGATGCTCAAAGAAGCCAAGACAAGCCACGAAGAGCAGGAACCCTCACAGTGCTCAAGTCCTTGATGCCAATTTTCCCCAGTGCCAACTCTGGCCCTGCCCTTGTCTGCTTTCCCTAGTTCAAGTTCAGTTTCTTTCATTTGCCACCAGGAAAGTACTAGCTAGTACATCCAGCCCCTCCACTACTACTATAGATGCCCTCAGTGAACCCCCCTTTTTATTTCTATTTTAATATCTTTATTGGAGTAAAATTGCTTTACAATGGTGTGTTAGTTTCTGCTTTATAACAAAGTGAATCAGCTATACGTATACATATATCCCCATATCTCCTCCCTCTTGCATCCCCCTCCCACCCTCCCTATCCCACCACTCTAGGTGGTCAAAAAGCACCGAGCTGATCTCCCTGTGCTATGCGGCTGCTTCCCACTAGCTATCTACCTTACGTTTGGTAGTGTATATATGTCCATGCCACTGACTCACTTCGTCCCAGCTTACCCTTCCCCCTCCCCGTGTCCTCAAGTCCATTCTCTACGTCTGTGCCTTTATTCCTGTCCTGTCCCTAGGTTCTTCAAAACCTTTTTTTTTTTTAGATTACATATATATGTGTTAGCATATGGTATTTGTTTTTCTCTTTCTGACTTACTTCACTCTGTATGACAGACTCTAGGTCCATCCACCTCACTACAAATAACTCAATTTCATTTCTTTTTATGGCTGAGTAATATTCCATTGTATATATGTGCCACATCTTCTTTATCCATTCATCTGTTGATGGACACAGGTTGCTTCCATGTCCTGGCTATTGTAAATAGAGCTGCAATGAACATTGTGGTACCATGACTCTTTTTGAATTATGGTTTTCTCAGGGTATATGCCCAGTAGTAGGATTGCTGGGTCATATGGTAGTTCTATTTTTAGTTTTTTAAGGAACTTCCATAGTGGCTGTATCAATTTACATTCCCACCGACAGTGCAAGAGGGTTCCCTTTCTCCACATCCTCTCCAGCATTTATTGTTTGTAGATGTTTTGTTGATGGCCATTCTGACTGGTGTGAGGTGATACCTCATTGTAGTTTTGATTTGCATTTCTCTAATGATTAGTGATGTTGAGCATCCTTTCATGTTTTTGTTGGCAATCTGTATATCTTCTTTGGAGAAATCTCTATTTAGGTCTTCTGCCCATTTTTGGAGTAGAACCCCCCTTTTAAAAATAGAACTGCTACCTTATAAGCAAGCAGAATTGTAGAGTATAAAAAGCCATATCGTAAAGCAATTAGAAGATTTGAATGGATAAGAAAAAAAGAAGAAAAAGACAACTGTCTTAGCATTTTATGTCAAGATCAAATTGCCATTTTTACACAGATCTTCATTATTAATGGAATATAATACTGCTGGATTTTTCTATTTATATGTTATTGCACACACCACACTCACACTCACATCTACAGAGAGCATTCAGTAGGTCCTTGCCAGTGCAGAGGGTGGAGGACCGAATTGGCCATCAGAGATCATGTGACTTTGGTGGCCAGTCACTTCACTCTGGGACTTTGTTTTCTCATCTTAAAAAGGACTTTAGGGGCTTCCCTGGTGGCGCCGTGGTTGAAAGTCTGCCTGCTGATGCAGAGGACACGGGTTCGTGCCCCGGTCCAGGAAAATCCCACATGCCATGGAGCGGCTGGTCCCATGAGCCATGGCCGCTGAGCCTGCACGTCCGGAGCCTGTGCTCCACAATGGGAGAGGCCACAACGGTGAGAGGCCCTCATACAGCAAAAAAAAAAAAAAAAAAAAAAAAAGGACTTTAAAAAAGAAGGAAAAAATTAAAAGAAAAAACACTGTTAGAACCAATAACTCAGCAAAGTAACAGAATACAAAGTCAATGCACAAAAACTAGTTGCATTTCTATACACTAACAATGACCAATCTGAAAAGGAAATTATAAAAATAATTTCTTTTACATTATCAAAAAATAAAATAATTAAGAATTAACCAAGTAGGTGAAAGATTTGTACAATGAAAACTACAAAACATTGCTGAAAGAAATTAATGAGGACATAAATAAATGGAAACAAACACATCCTATGGATGCGAAAACTTCATGTATTGGAAAACTCAATATTGTTAAAATGGCAATATTACCCAAAGGATTCCACAGACTCAATGTAATCCCTGTCAAAATCCTAAAGATATATTTTGCAGAAATAGAAAAATCCATCCTAAAATTTATATGGAATCTCAAGGGACCCTAAAGAGCCAAAACAATCTTAAAAAACAAGAACAAAGGTGGAAGGCTCTCACTTCCTGATTTCAAAACTTAATACAAAGCTACAATAACCAAAACAGTGTGGTAGTGGCATGAACACAGACATACAGACCAATAGAATAGAATAAAGAGCCCAGAAATAAACCCTCACATATTTGCTCAAAAGAATTTTGACAAGGGTGCCAAGAGCATTCAATGGAGAAGGATAGCCTTTTCAACGCATGGTGCTGGGGAAAATTGATATCCACATGCAAAAGAATGAAGTTCGACCCTTACCAAACACCATATATAAAAATTAACTCAAAACGTATTTGTAGTGAGGTGGATGGACCTAGGGTCTCTCATACAGAGTGAAGTAAGTCAGAAAGAGAAAAACAAATACCATATGCTAACACATATATATGGAATCTTAAAAAAAAAAAAAAGGTTCTGATGAACCTAGGGGCAGGACAGGAATAAAGACACAGACATAGAGAATGGACTTGAGGACACGGGGAGGGGGAAGGGTATGCTGGGATGATGTGAGACAGTGGCATGGACATATATACACTACCAAATGTAAAATAGATAGCTAGTTGGAAGCAGATGCATAGCACAGCGAGATCAGTTTGGTGCTTTGTGACCACCTAGAGGGGTGGGATAGGGAGCTGAAAGAGGGAGGGGATATGGGGATATATGTGTACATATAGCTGATTCACTTTGTTATACAGCAGAATCTAACACAACATTGTAAAGCAATTATAATCCAATAAAGATGTTAAAAAAAATTCATAGTGATCATCCAAAGGTTATGAAAACCTAAAAAAAAAAAAAATAGCTCAAAATGGATCCATGGCCTTAACGTAAGACTTAAAACTCTTAGAAGAAAACATAGGGCAAAAGCTTTGTGACACTGGACTCAGCAATGATTTCTTGCATATGACATCAAAAGCACAAGCAACAAAAGAAAAAAGTAAACAAATTCGATTTCATAAAAATTTTTAAATTTTGTGCTCCAAAAGACAATATTCACAAAGTAAAAAAGCAATCCATAGAATGAGAGAAAGTATTTGTAAATCATATATCTGATTAATATCCAAAATATAGAGAGAACTCCTAAAACTCAACAACAAAAAAACAAACAACTGGATTTAAAAGTGGGCAAAAGACTTGAATAGACATTTCTCTAAAGAAGATATACAGGTAGCCAATAAGTACATGAACAGATGCTCAACATCACTAATCATTAGGGAAATGCTAATCAAATCTACAGTGAGATACCACCTCAGAACCATTAGGATGTCAAAAAAAAAAAACAGAAGAACAAGTGAGGATGTGGAGAGATTAGAACACTTGTGCACTGTTGGTGGCAATGTAAAATGGCACAGCAGCTGTGGAAAACAGTATGGCAGTTCTTCAATAAATTAAAAATAGAACTACTATATGATCCAGAAATTCCACTACTGGGTACACATCCAAAGGAACTGAAAGCAAGATCTTGAAGAGGTATTTGTACACGCATGTTCATAGCAGCATTATTCACAAGAGCTAAAACATGGATGTAACCCATAAGTTCACTCGAGGATGAATGGATAAGCAAAATGTGGTATATACATACAATGGAATATTATTCAGCCTTAAAAGGAAGAAAATTCTGACACATGCTACAACATACATGAAACTTGCGGACATTATGCTAAGTAAAATAAGCCAATCACAAAAAGTCAAGTACTGTATGATTCCACTTACATGAGGTACTTACAGTAGTCAAAATTATAGAAACAGAAAGTAGAATGTTGGTTGCCAGGAGCTGGGGGGTTGGAGAATGGGGAGTTATTGTTTAATAGATATAGAATGCCCATTTCACAAGAAGAAAAAAATTCTGGAGATGGATAGTGGTGATGGTTGCACAACATTATGAATATATTGAATACCACAGAACCATACACTTAAAAACACTTAGATATTAACTTCTATATTATATATTTTTTACTACAATTTTTTTTAATTAGAAAAAAAGAAAAAGGAGTATCTTAACAGGGTGCTTTCTAAGCCCTTCTAGAGCTAAAATTCTAGAATTACACACAATATCCAAAGGTACCCCGCAACTTCCCTCACAAATCACAAAATACATTCAAAGTAAACTCTTATCTTCCCTTTGATCCAAGGTCTATAGTTGAATTTCTATGACCTGGAAGGAAAGAAGAGTCCACCGCCCTCTTTATAATAAATCCCAGAAATGTCCATTTCTCAAGAGCAAGAATTTCATCTTATTGATCTTTGTATCCTCAGAACTTAATACAGGCCAAATAATCACATGCTGAAAGAATAAATCATAAAAAGGAACTAGTAGACTTCAGGTTATGATAGTGGCCAATAGATACATTCTCCCACCTTCCTACTGAACTGCCCAGGAAAGTATAAACAAAAATGCAAAAACTGCAACAGCTTTAACCCATCCTAAAGAACCCAGCAGGAATTTTTCCTACACAAAGGACCATGAGCCCCTGAATGTGAATCCAAAGAACCAAGTAGGAAGGACTGAGAAGAAATTTCCTATATACCGCCTGAGTGTATCTACCTTCGTGTCAACCAAAAAATTCACAACTACGTTCCTATTCAGAGGAACTGCATTCTCAGGTCGAATCCAATCCAAAACAAGCCCTCTTACAAAAATTCCTAAGGTGTCTAGAGCAAAGATGTCTAGGGTTATTTCATCCCAAGCAGGCATCACAATTTATTATAAAACCAAACTTATTAAGGGCTTCCCTGGTGGCACAGTGCTTGAGAGTCCACCTACCAATGCAGGGGACACGGGTTTGCACCCCGTGTCCGGGAAGATCCCACATGCCGCGGAGCAGCTGGGCCCGTGAGCCATAGCCGCTGAGCCTGCGCGTCCGGAGCCTGTGCTCCGCAACGGGGGAGGCCACAACACTGAGAGGCCCGCGTACCGCAAAAAAAAAAACAAAAACAAACACTTATTAAAACTGTATGGCACTGGCATAAGACTCAACAGATAAATCCATAGTATAGAGTAGATAAGCATGAAAAACATCCTATGTAAGAGTTAATGTGGGCTTCCGGGAAGATGGCGGAAGAGTAAGACGCAGAGATCACCTTCCTCCCCAGATACACCAGAAATACATCTACACGTGGAACAACTCCTACAGAACACCTACTGAACGCTGGCAGAAGACCTCAGACCTCCCAAAAGGCAAGAAACCCCCCACGTACCTGGGTAGGGCAAGAGAAAAAGAATAAACAGAGACAAAAGGATAGGGATGGGACCTGCACCAGTGGGAGGGAGCTGTGAAGGAGGAAAGGTTTCCAAACACTAGGAAGCCCCTTCGCGGGCGGAGACTGCGGGTGGCGGAGGGGGAAAGCTTCTGGGCCGCGGAGGAGAGCACAGCAACAAGGGTGCGGAGGGCAAAGCGGGGAGATTCCCGCACAGAGGATCAGGGCCGACCGGCACTCACCAGCCCGAGAGGCTTGTCTGCTCACCCGCCGGGCGGGGCAGGGCCTGGAGCTGAGGCTCGGGCTTCGGTCGGAGCTCCGGGAGAGGACTGGGGTTGCCTGCGTGAACACAGCCTGCAGGGGGTTAGTGCGCCACGGCTGGCCGCGAGGGAGTCCGGGGAAAAGTCTGGACCTGACGAAGAGGCAAGAGACTTTTTCTTACCTCTTTGTTTCCTGGTGCGCGAGGAGAGGGGATTAAGAGCGCTGCTTAAAGGAGCTCCAGAGATGGGCACGAGCCCCGGCTAAAAGCGCAGACCCCAGTGACGGGCATGAGACACTAAGGCTGCTGCTGCCGCCACCAAGAAGCCTGTGTGCGAGCACAGGTCACTATCCACACCCCCCCTTTCGGGAAGCCTGTGCAGCCCGCCACTGCCAGGGTCACGTGATCCAGGGTCAACTCTTCCGGGAGAACGCACGGCGCGCCTCACGCTGGTGCAACGTCACGCCGGCCTCTGCAGCCGTAGGCCCGCCCCACACTCTATGCCCCTCCCAGTCTCCGGCCTGAGTGAGCTAGAGCCCCCGAATCGGCGGCTCCTTTAACCCCGCCCTGTCAGGGCCGAACGACACTCACCAGCGCGAGAGGCTTGTCTGCTCCCCCGCCGGGGCGGGCGGGGCTGGGAGTTGAGGCTCGGGCTTCGGTCGGAGCGCCGGGAGAGGACTGAGGTTGGCGGCATGAACACAGCCTGCAGGGGGTTAGTGCGCCACGGCTACCCGGGAGGCAGTCCGGGGAAAAGTCTGGACCTGCCAAAGAGGCAGGAGACTTTTTCTTCCGTCTTTGTTTCCTGGTGCGCGAGGAGAGGGGATTAAGAGCGCTGCTTAAAGGAGCTCCAGAGACAGGAGCGAGCCGCGGCTAACAGCTCGCACCCCAAAGACGGGCATGAGACGCTAAGGCTGCTGCTGCCGCCACCAAGAAGCCTGTGTGTGAGCACAGGTCACTATCCACACCCCCCTTCCGGGAAGCCTGTGCAGCCCGCCACTGCCAGGGTCCCGGGATCCAGGGCCAACTTCCCAAGGAGAACGCAGGGCGACCTCAGGCTGGTGCAATGTCATGTCGGCCTCTGCCGCCGCAGGCTCGCCCTGCATCCATACCCCTCCCTCCCCCCGGCCTGAGTGAGCCAGAGCCCCCGAGTCAGCGGCTCCTTTAACCCCGTCCTGTCTGAGCGAAGAACAGACGCCCTCCGGCGACCTTACACGCACAGGCGGGGCCAAATCCAAAGCTGAACCCCGAGAGCTGTGCAAACAAAGAAGAGAAAGGGAAATCTCTCCCAGCAGCCTCAGGAGCAACAGATTAAATCTCCACAATCAACTTGATGTACCCTGCATCTGTGGAATACCTGAATAGACAACGAATCATCCCAAATTAATGAGGTGGACTTTGAGAGCAAGATTTATGATTTTTTCCCCTTTTCCTCTTTTTGTGAGTGTGTATGTGTATGGTTCTGTGCAAGATTTTGTCTGTATAGCTTTGCTTCCACCATTGGTCCTAGGGTGCTATCCGTCCTTTTTTTGGTTTGTTTTTAATTTTTTTTCTTAATAATTATTTTTTTATTTTAATAACTTTATTATATTTTATCTTTATTTAATTTTACTTTATCTTCTTTCTTTTTTCCTTCCTTCCCTCCTTCTTTCCTTCCTTCCTCCCTCCCTCCCTCCCTCCCTCCCTCCTTTCTTTCTTTCTTTCTTTCTTTCTTTCTTTCTACTTCTACTGATTCTTTCTTTCTACATTCTCTCCCTTTTATTCTGAGCCGTGTGGATGAAAGGCTCTTGGTGCTTCAGCCAGGAGTCAGTGCTGTGCCTCTGAGGTGGGAGAGCCAACTTCAGGACACTGGTCCACAAGAGACCTCCCAGCTCCACGTAATATCAAACAGCGAAAATCTCCCAGAGATCTCCATCTCAACACCAGCACCCAGCTTCACTCAACGACCAGCAAGCTACAGTGCTGGACATCCTATGCCAAACAACTAGCAAGACAGGAACACAACCCCACCCATTAGCAGAGAGGCTACCTAAAGTCATAATAAGACCACAGACACCCCAAAACACACCACCAGACGTGGACCTGCCCACCAGAAAGACAAGATCCAGCCTCATCCACCAGAACACAGGCACTAGTCCCCTCCACCAGGAAGCCTGCACAACCCACTGAACAAAATTTAGCCACTGGGGACAGACACCAAAAACAACGGGAACTACGAACCTGCAGCCTGTGAAAAGGAGACCCCAAACACAGTAAGATAAGCAAAATGAGAAGACAGAAAAACACACAACAGATGAAGGAGCAAGATAAAAACCCACCAGACCTAACAAATGAAGAGGAAATAGGCAGTCTACCTGAAAAAGAATTCAGAATAATGATAGTGAAGATGATCCAAAATCCTGGAAATAGAATAGACAAAATGCAAGAAACATTTCACAAGGACCTAGAAGAACTAAAGATGAAACAAGCAATGATGAACAACACAATAAATGAAATTAAAAATACTCTAGATGGCATCAATAGCAGAATAACTGAGGCAGAAGAACGGATAAGTGACCTGGAAGATAAAATAGTGGAAATAACTACTACAGAGCAGAATAAAGAAGAAAGAATGAAAAGAACTGAGGACAGTCTCAGAGACTTCTGGGACAACACTAAATGCACCAACATTCGAACTATAGGGGTTCCAGAAGAAGAAGAGAAAAAGAAAGGGACTGAGAAAATATTTGAAGAGATTATGGTTGAAAGCTTCCCTAATATGGGAAAGGAAATAGTTAATCAAGTCCAGGAAGCACAGAGAGTCCCATACAGGATAAATCCAAGGAGAAACATACCGAGACACATATTAATCAAACTGTCAAAAATTAAATACAAAGAAAACATATTAAAAGCAGCAAGGGAAAAACAACAAATAACACACAAGGGAATCCCCATAAGGTTAACAGCTGATCTTTCAGCAGAAACTCTGCAAGCCAGAAGGGACTGGCAGGACATATTTAAAGTGATGAAGGAGCAAAACCTGCAACCAAGATTACTCTAACCAGCAAGGATATCATTCAGATTTGATGGAGAAATTAAAACCTTTACAGACAAGCAAAAGCTGAGAGAGTTCAGCACCACCAAACCAGCTTTACAACAACTGCTAAAGGAAGTTCTCTAGGCAAGAAACACAAGAGAAGGGAAAGACCTACAATAACGAACACAAAACAATTAAGAAAATGGGAATAGGAACATACATATCGATAATTACCTTAAATGTAAATGGACTAAATGCTCCCACCAAAAGACACAGATTGGCTGAATGGATACAAAAACAAGACCCAGATATTTGCTGTCTACAAGAGACCCACTTCAGACCTAGAGACACATACAGACTGAAAGAAAGGGGATGGAAAAAGATATTTCATGCAAATGGAAACCAAAAGAAAGCTGGAGTAGCAATTCTCATATCAGACAAAATAAACTTTAAAACAAAGACTATTAGAAGAGACAAAGAAGGACACTACATAATGATCAAGGGATTGATCCAAGAAGAAGATATAACAATTGTAAATATTTATGCACCCAACATAGGAGCACCTCAATACATAAGGCAAATACTAACAGCCATAAAAGGGGAAATCGACAGTAACACATTCATAGTAGGGGACTTTAACACCCCACCCTCACCAATGGACAGATCATGCAAAATGAAAATAAATAAGGAAACACAAGCTTTAAATGATACATTAAACAAGATGGACTTAACTGATATTTATAGGACATTCCATCCCAAAACAACAGAATACACATGTTTCTCAAGTGCTCATGGAACGTTCTCCAGGATAGATCATATCTTGGGTCACAAATCAAGCCTTGGTAAATTTAAGAAGATTGAAATTGTATCAAGTATCTTTTCTGACCACAACCCTATGAGACTAGATATCAATTACAGGAAAAGATCTGTAAAAAATACAAACACATGGAGGCTAAACAATACTTAATAATGAAGTGATCACTGAAGAAATCAAAGAGGAAATAAAAAATACCTAGAAACAAATGACAATGGAGACATGACGACCCAAAATCTATGGGATGCAGGAAAAGCAGGTCTAAGAGGGAAGTTTATAGCAATACAATCCTACCTTAAGAAACAGGAAACATCTCGAATAAACAACCTAACCTTGCACCTAAAGCAATTAGAGAAAGAAGAACCAAAAAAACCCAAAGTTAGCAGAAGGAAAGAAATCATAAAAATCAGATCAGAAATAAATGAAAAAGAAATGAAGGAAACGATAGCAAAGATCTATAAAACTAAGCTCGTTTTTTGAGAAGATAAACAAAATTGATAAACCATTAGCCACACTCATCAAGAAAAAAAGGGAGAAGACTCAAATCAATAGAATTAGAAATGAAAAAGGAGAAGTAACAACTGACACTGCAGAAATACAAAAGATCATGAGAGATTAATACAAGCAACTCTATGCCAATAAATTGGACAACCTGGAAAAAATGGACAAATTCTTAGAAATTCACAACCTGCCAAGACTGAATGAGGAAGAAATAGAAAATATGAACAGACCAATCACAAGCACTGAAATTGAAACTGTGATTAAAAATCTTCCAACAAACAAAAGCCCAGGACCAGATGGCTTCACAGGCGAATTCTATCAAATATTTAGAGAAGAGCTAACACCTATCCTTCTCAAACTCTTCCAAACTATAGCAGAGGGAGGAACACTCCGAAACTCATTCTACGAGGCCACCATCACCCTGATACCAAAACCAGACAAGGATGTCACAAAGAAAGAAAACTACAGGCCAATATCACTGATGAACATAGATGCAAGAATCCTGAACAAAATACTAGCAAACAGAATCCAACAGCACATTAAAAGGATCATACACCATGATCAAGTGGGGTTTATTCCAGGAATGCAAGGATTCTTCAGTATATGCAAATCAATCAACGTGATACACCATATTAACAAATTGAAGGAGAAAAACCATATGATCATCTCAATAGATCCAGAGAAAGCTTTCGACAAAAGTCAACACCCATTTATGATAAAAACCCTGCAGAAAGTAGGCATAGAGGGAACTTTCCTCAACATAATAAAGGCCATATATGACAAACCCACAGCCAACATCGTCCTCAATGGTGAAAAACTGAAAGCATTTCCACTAAGATCAGGAACAAGACAAGGTTGCCCACTCTCACCACTCTTATTCAACATAGTTTTGGAAGTTTTAGCCACAGCAATCAGAGAAGAAAAGGAAATAAAAGGAATCCAAATCGGAAAAGAGGAAGTAAAGCTGTCACTGTTTGCAGATGACATGATACTATACACAGAGAATCCTAAAGATGCTACCAGAAAACTACTAGAGCTAATCAATGAATTTGGTAAAGTAGCAGGATACAAAATTAATGCACAGAAATCTCTGGCATTCCTATACACTAATGATGAAAAATCTGAAAGTGAATTCAAGAAAACACTCCCATTTACCATTGCAACAAAAAGAATAAAATATCTAGGAATAAACCTACCTACCTAAGGAGACAAAAGACCAGTATGCAGAAAATTATAAGACACTGATGAAAGAAATTAAAAATGATACAAATAGATGGAGAGATATACCATATTCTTGGATTGGAAGAATCAACATTGTGAAAATGACTGTACTACCCAAAGCAATCTACAGATTCAATGCAATCCCTATCAAACTACCACTGGCATTTTTCACAGAACTAGAACAAAAAATTTCACAATTTGTATGGAAACACAGAAGACCCCGAATAGCCAAAGCAATCTTGAGAACGAAAAACGGAGCTGAAGGAATCAGGCTCCCTGACTTCAGACTATACTATAAAGCTACAGTAATCAAGACAGTATGGTACTGGCACCAAAACAGATAGATCGATCAATGGAACAAGATAGAAAGCCCAGAGATAAACCCACGCACATATGGTCACCTTATCTTTGATAAAGGAGACAGGAATGTACAGTGGAGAAAGGACAGCCCCTTCAATAAGTGGTGCTGGGAAAACTGGACAGTTACATGTAAAAGTATGAGACTAGATCACTCCCTAACACCATACACAAAAATAAACTCTAAATGGATTAAAGACCTAAATGTAAGGGCAGAAACTATCAAACTCTTAGAGGAAAACATAGGCAGAACACTCTATGACATAAATCACAGCAAGATCCTTTTTGACCCACCTCCTAGAGAAATGGAAATAAAAACAAAAATAAACAAATGGGACCTAATGAAACTTCAAAGCTTTTGCACAGCAAAGGAAACCATAAACAAGACCAAAGACAACCCTCAGAATGGGAGAAAATATCTGCAAATGAAGCAACTGACAAAGGATTAATCTCCAAAATTTATAAGCAGCTCATGCAGCTCAATAACAAAAAATCAAACAACCCAATCCAAAAATGGGCAGAAGACCTAAATAGACATTTCTCCAAAGAAGATATGCAGACTGCCAACAAACACATGAAAGAATGCTCAACATCATTAATCATTAGAGAAATGCAAATCAAAACTACAATGAGATATCATCTCACACCAGTCAGAATGGCCATCATCAAAAAATCTAGAAACAATAAATGCTAGAGAGGGTGTGGAGTAAAGGGAACACTCTTCCACTGTTGGTGGGAATATAAATTGATATAGCCACTGTGGAGAACAGTATGGAGGTTCCTTAAAAAACTACAAATGGAACTACCATATGACCCAGCAATCCCACTACTGGGCATATACCCTGAGAAAACCATAATTCAAAAAGAGTCATGTACCAAAATGTTCATTGCAGCTCTATTTACAATAGCCCAGAGATGGAAACAACCTAAGTGCCCATCATCAGATGAATGGATAAAGAAGATGTGGCACATACATACAATGGAATATTAC
The DNA here is from genome assembly GCF_937001465.1 of Orcinus orca. Taxonomy (NCBI): domain Eukaryota; kingdom Metazoa; phylum Chordata; class Mammalia; order Artiodactyla; family Delphinidae; genus Orcinus; species Orcinus orca. Next base: position 45,992,822 of record NC_064569.1, on the reverse strand, counting down.
TCAGCCATAAAAAGAAACGAAATTGAGCTATTTGTAATGAGGTGGATAGACCTCGAGTCTGTCATACAGAGTGAAGTAAGTCAGAAAGAGAAAGACAAATACCGTATGCTAACACATATATATGGAATTTAAGGGGGAAAAAATGTCATGAAGAACCTAGTGGTAAGATGGGAATAAAGACACAGACCTACTAGAGAATGGACTTGAGGATATGGGAAGGGGAAGGGGAAGCTGTGACAAAGCGAGAGATAGGCATGGACATATATACACTACCAAACGTAAGGTAGATAGCTAGTGGGAAGCAGCCGCATAGCACGGGGAGATCAGCTCGGTGCTTTGTGACCGCCTGGAGGGGTGGGATAGGGAGGGTGGGAGGGAGGGAGATGCAAGAGGGAAGAGATATGGGAACATATGTATATGTATAACTGATTCACTTTGTTATAAAGCAGAAACTAACACAATATTGTAAAGCAATTATACTCCAATAAAGATGTAAAAAAAAAAAGGGTTAATGTGGCTTATTCCATAGACTTAGGTATAAATTCAGTTACTCTTCCACTTTTCTAATTAGTTGCTCAAGGCTCCCACCTGTTTATTAGTAAGAAATTCAAAATCTCCTTCAGACTTTCCTTCATTCCAGCCATATTGTTCAGGAACCCTAAGGGCCTATATAGTCCAAGGGCATTGGGATTTAGTCTGGCACCCTCATCCTAGCAGAATGGGAACTGGGTCTAATGAAGTCACTGTTTCCATTGTTTCTCAATGTAATACAATAGTCATATTGAAAACCAATCCTACATGTTTTGCCAGCTGTTGCTGGCCCAGGGCTACAAAAAGATTTTTGTGGATCCGGATTTCTGTATAGGCAACCTGATTCTTCAAAAATACTCTTTAAATGTGCTAAGTCAGTCAAGAGCAACATATTCTTGGGGTCTCAAGATTGCAGTTCCTAGTGATCTGATTTTTCCATTCCCCTTACAGCCACCTTCCAGGGTGCCAGGTCAACACTTAATAGATTAGAAGGAGGCCAGGATAGGTGATTAATAAAGACTTTAGCTGGCCTTTGTCCCCAGTTCCGAAGAGCCTCCTAAACCCTTAGAATTTCCTGGTGATAGGAGTGTCTTTGTTATTCATGATGGGTCCATCAGACCAGCATGATTGTTTATGCTAACAAAGTGATTCCTGGTGGACCTCTGAGATGACTCAGAATGGGGGCTGGCCATTCCAGAAAGACCAAGTGTGTGATTAGATGGTTGAAGCTTTAAAACACGTGACATTAGCCCAGAAAGGGGAGGGGGACTGGAGACTGAGTTCAACCACGTGGCAGTGATTCAATCAACTGTGCCTATGTAATAAAATAACACCTCAATAAAAACACCAAAGCTTGGTGACAAATGGCCATAGGGACATCTGAATTTGCAGCCAGTGTTTGAAATAAAGGCATTCTTGTAGATGACTATGCTTTTAACTCAAATTTGGCTACCCCTAGGTATTCTGGTAATAGATAGAGGAGTTAGAAGTGGTGCAGGCAAGAAATTGTGGCAGTAGAGATGGAGAGAAGTGGAGAGGTTCAAGAGATATAGCGTGAAATAAATAGGACTTAGTGATGGATGCTGTCAGATACAACCCCAAAAATGCAAATTTTTAAAAACAATGAGCTATCAGTCTTACTATCAAAGAGGCAGATTTTAAAATAGGAACTATAAGAACATATGGTTTTTTAAAATCATAACCAAATAATACCTCTATGTATCCCTGCATAATAAGGAAAAGCAAATAACTCTAATCTTTATTTTCATGAGTGCTATTTCACACAAATCACATCAGTCAGAGACTAATAGATATAACTCTAGGGAAAGCAAGCTATAAACCATAATAGAGATTTGGGTTTTTTTAAGTCATTAACATTATAATGTCGTGTCGTCTATCAAAGGACTTGTCATTATCATGTGATCCTCAGAGCTGTGTCTAATTGACTGAGTAGAAAATAGCTTTAATTTTCTATCTTCCAGACTTCCCTGGTGGCACAGTGGTTAAGAATCCACCTGACAGTGCAGGGGACACGGGTTTGATCCCTGGGAAGATCCCACATGCCGCGGAGCAACTAAGCCCCTGCGCCACAACTACTGAGGCTGCATGCCACAACTACTGACGTCCACGCACCTAGAGCCTGTGCTCTGACACAAGAGAATCCACCGCAAGAGAAGCCCGCGCATTGCAACAAAGAGTAGCCCCCGCTCACCACAACTAGAGAAAGCCTGTGTGCAGCAAAGAAAACCCAACACGGCCAAAAATAAATAAATACATTAATTTAAAAAAATTTTCTATCTTCCTTCTTCTATGGTTGAAATTTAAATCATGCCAGTGTTAGTTTTCATCAATGAGCTTCCCCAAAGGAAAAACTTTAAGAGAAGCTATAATTAAAGGGCTATCACAAGAGCCAGAGTAAAACATGGAACATCACTGTACAGCACCACCTACAAATAAAACCTCTAACAGTGGCTCAAGGGCCTACTTTGTACGGTGAAGTCTCAAAAAACTGAGGGCATAGGTCTTTACTTTAAACTGCACAGGTCCTTAGACTACCCAACCAGTGACAATAAAGTAAAAATGAAAAGTGAAAGAGCCTGCGGAGCGTCAGATGCCTTGATACTCATCAGCAGCTCAGCATCATGCAGATAAAGCATATTAATAATGCATTGGGAGTTCACGCTCCATCAAGATGTTTACGCTCCATCCTGGGGTTGTACGAAATAACCTATAGTATCTTCTATCCCACCGGAACTAAGAGGGTATGAGCCACCAAATCTGACTCAGGCTTATCCAACAGATATTACAATCTGGATTTTCCAAGGACCATCCTGGCACTTCAAATATTTTTCCCATTGTCACACCATATATCTCAATTTGAGGTTCACAAAATACAGCTCTTGTGGCTACATTTTTGTGACCTAAGCTTCCCTGGCCTACCATCATGCACACAAAACAAGAGCTATAAACATAAAAAAGTATTTCTTTGGCTCATGCCTACCCACAACTTTGGGAATTCTAATCGCAACTGTCACATGTGTTCCCAAGCAAAATGGACTATTGGAATAGCCTCCTAACCAGACTCCCCACATTCCCTCTTTTTCCCCAAATAGCTACTAAAGGAATCTTTTCAAAGTACAACTCTGATGTCATCCCTCTGCTTTAATTCTTCAATAGCTTTAGTAATTGTTCAATTATTGATACTCTTCTTTGCTCTTAGGATAAAGACCAAGATCCTATAAGTCCCTCATAGCTGGATCTTGTTCTATCTCTTCAGCCACATCTTGCACCATGCTCCTTCTCTTCATGTCAGCCACACCAGCCTCCCTTCAGATCCTCAAATGCACCATGGGGCCTTTGCACATGCTGTCCCTTGTGCATAGAATGATCTCTGCCAATTTCCTCCCACCCACAAAATAACTCCCACTCTTCCTGAAGACCTCAACACAATCTTCTTTTTTCTCGGATAAGCCTTTATTAATTTCCATGACTGGGTCAATTTCCCTGAAAATATTCTCTCATATCATCATGCACCTCTCTTCTAGAGGTGTCAATGTGTATCACAATTATAATTATATATTTCTTTATCTTCATCCCACAGTGAATTTTAAGTCCACCATTTTATCCCCATCATCTTTCACACAATCTGATATATAACTCACTAAATATTTGTTGGATGGATGAGTGCATTGGTTAGGGTAAGGCTAAACTGATAAAACAAAGAGACTCATAAGTAATTTAAAGATTGAAAAAAGATAGTTTATTTTTTACCTAAAATCTAGTGGTGAGCATTCCATGTCAGTGGGTAGCTCTGCTCCATACAGTCATTCAGAGACCCAAGATGTTATGCTCATCTGCATGCAGAGGTTGAGTTGATGGGTTCCAGCCAGTGGGAAGGAAAAAGAAAGCTAGGACATGCATATCCAGGTGTCTAAAGTCCCAGAGCTGCAAGTGGCACACACCACTCCTCACATTCCACATGGCAACACCTAACTGAAAGGGAAGCTGAAAAATGTAGAGTAGCTTGGCAGCCATGTGCACAACTACAACTCTGTTATTATAGAAGAAGGGGCGAACAGAATTCATGGGCAATTAAAAGCTCCCACTACATAGTGAATAGATGAATGAATGAGTGAGTGAATGAATGGATAAATACAGTCCTCTCAGCTTCCACAGGGCAAGCACCATTTGCCCTCACCTTCTCTGGCTTTCTGCCAAGGCCTCCAAAGTCAATAATGGAACACTCAATGCCCAACAACCAAGGTCAGATGTCTTCTATGTGCTAAGGCAGCTGGCATCTGTGCTGCTAAACGTGTTGATATGTGTTCTCAGAGCCCCAAGGAAGATCAACTAAAGTTTCTCCTCTCCTTTTACTCACTCTTGTAGGACAGTTCTCCTCTCCCTGGAATTGAGACGTGGGTCCACTGTGGACGGGCTGGAAGGCAAATTAAGCAATGGTACTGAATGTACTCAAAGATCATCCAACCCTCTAACACTGAACCATTACCCTGGCACCAAGTTCCTGAGCAGAGGGTCTCATTGTTCAGGTTAAGTTCTTTCCCAGGAGGCTCATTGGTCCTTTGGGCAATGACTCCTGGGGAAATTACCCTGCAGACAGGCTCTCCTGACTACCCAGGCATGTTTGCACTAACGAATTTCACAGAGACAGTTCTCAAATTCAGACCACAACAATATGGGATAAAGAAAATGTCTTCAATTTGACTCATAAAACATCTTGAGATGATCAAAACCCACAGAGTTGTCAACAAAACAAAAAAAGTGTGTATACGCTGTTCCAGTTACTACTGCTGCACAGCAAACACCCCAAACTCAGCAGCACAGAACAGGCATTTTATTGGTCTCACAGATCCTTTGGGTTAGGAATTTGAACAGAGAACAGCAGGGAGGGCTTTTCTTTGCTCTCTGATAGTTGAGTATTCGACTAGGAAGCCTCAAAGACTGAGGGTTACTCAACAGCTGAATGGAATCATCTGACAGGATTTATGGTCACATGTCTGGTGATTGATGCTAGTAGTCAGCTGGAACCTCAGCTGGGCTGTTGGCTGAAACATCTTTATATGACCTCTTTGTATGGTCTCCACGTGGGCTAATTGGGCTTCCTTTTAACATGGTGCCTGGGTGCCAAGAGCAAACGTCCCAACAGAGGAAAGCAAAAATACATGGCATTTTTGTGTCAAGCTTCAGAAGCCACAGAGTGTCACTTCCACCACACTCTACCAGGCGAGCCAGTCACACGGGTCCACCCAGGTGCAAGAAGAGGGGACACAGAGCCTACCATTGGACGAGAGGAATGTCACAGTCACATTGTAAGAGCATATGGGGTGGCAGAGATCATTGCTTCCATCTTTGGAGAATGCAGTCTGCCACATGTGTCTAATTGCCTCTCATGGCAGATTTTTTTTTAATTAATAAACTCAGCAATATTTTTGAAGCAGTAATGATTTTGGAGTTTTTGCTTTACTGACTTGAAAGGCAAAGCAATATAGTTAATTCAGACACAAATATTTACTTCTATCAATCAAAATAAAATCAGAGCTAATAGTCCCCAGTGGGACTTCCCCGGTGGTCCAGTGGTCAAGACTCCAGGCTCCCAATGCAGGGGGCCTGGGTTTGAGCCCTGGTCAGAGAACTAGATCCCACATGCCGCAACTAAGACTCAGTGCAGCCAAATAAATAAATACTTAAAAAAAAAAAAAAGAATTTAGAAAAACTTTAAAACAATAGTCCTCAATGGCTTTGAGGATTGGCCAAACAGGCAGATTGTCACGTGTGTCTATATCCCATGGACACGATCAAAATGAAAGAGTGGAATGGTAGACGCCTTGGGAATTATTTCTTCACAATTAGGGGCATGGTGAAACTCACTGTGAAGCTTTATTTCTCTTAATATCTTTATTTCTGTCCCTGAGTAACCCAAATGTCCTCAGACCTCACCAGCCCGTGAAGTCACAGTAAAAAACACCCACATCTTGATGTTTTATAGCCGCTATTTACATGCAGTTGCTGCCATTTCCCCAGCCTCAAAGTCTCACCCATTCTGACACCTCCACGTGTTAGGCTCAGAAACAAGTCTGCTCACATCCCTCTGCTCCAAATTTCCACTGTCAAAGAGCCACTTGAGGGAGGTGTCCTGACCCTGCCACAGCTGCCAGTGTCCTCCGTGAAGACATCACGCTCTGAGGGCCACAGTCTCACCTGACACTCTTGTGCCACCCTGAGCCCTCAGGTGGCCAGGCTTCACCCTGGGAGAATGGCCTCCTCCCCAGTGCTGACACCCAGACTCCCAAGCAGGTGCCACTGGTTCACCAAGGCTCGAAACATACTTCATCAAAGTGACCCTATCTCTTCTGCTGTCTCCCTCCACTGATGCCTGAAACACCTTTTGCTATCCAAATCAGACCAACAGAAACAGATGGCCGTGCCAATCTCAAGTCACGAATCCCTAGGGAGCCTGAGCTGGGCTGGGTTCTGTGCAGAGACATGGGGAATAGACCATGAGAGAGAGAAAGGGAGAGAGAGGGACGTGGTATTAACAGTTGCTGAATCTAGAAGGTGAAGCTTACACATCTGTTTATTGTTCAATGATTTCAATTTTCTGTAAGTTTGAAATATTTCAAAATAAAAAGTTGAAGGAAAAATTTAAAAATAAAAGGATTATAGAAGACAGAGGGGCTTCCCTGGTGGTGCACTGGTTAAGAATCCACTTGCCAATGCAGGGGACACGGGTTCGAGCCCGGGCCCAGGAAGATCCCACATGCTGTGGAGCAACTAAGCCCATACACCACAACTACTGAGCCTGCGCCCTAGAGCTCGCATGCCACAACTACGGAGCCCACGTGCCACAACTACTGAAGCCCGCGTGCCTAGAGCCCATGCTCCGCAACAAGAGAAGCCACTGCAATGAGAAGCCCACGCACCTCAACGAAGAGTAACCCCAGCTTGCTGCAACCAGAGAAAGCCCACGCACAGCAACAAAGACCCAACACAGCCAAAAATAAAAATTAAAAATAAATGAATTTATTTAAAAAAAAGAAATAAAACTTCTTTAATGATATCCTAAATCTGGTTCAATATCTAGGTTATGGTCATTAAAATGAGAAACGGTGATGGCCCGTGCTAAGGCAGTGGCAGTGAGTGTAGAAGCTAGATTTGAGAGAGGTGTCTGGCTGGAAACATAAGGATGTGATTTATTGGATACACGGTGTGAGGGAGGGAGGAGTCAAGGATGACACTATGATATTCAGGTTATGACAGACGATTCAAGAAGAGGACAAGAGGGCTTCCCTGGTGGCGCAGTGGTTGAGAATCTGCCTGCTAATGCAGGGGACACGGGTTCGAGCCCTGGTCTGGGAAGATCCCACATGCCGCGGAGCAACGAGGCCCGTGAGCCACAACTACTGAGCCTGCGCGTCTGGAGCCTGTGCTCCGCAACAAGAGAGGCCGCGATAGTGAGAGGCCCGCGCACCGCAATGAAGAGTGGCCCCCGCTCGCCGCAACTAGAGAAAGCCCTCGCACAGAAAAGAAGACCCAACACAGCAAAAATAAATTAATTAACTAATAAACTCCTACCCCCAACATCTTCTTAAAAAAAAAAAGAAGAAGAAGAAGAGGACAGAGATCAATTCTATTTGGACAGGACATCCAGGTGGGGATAGTCAGAAGGTGCACTGGACCATGAACAAGACGTCCGTGCTGACGTTTTAAGGAGTTAGGAGTCAATAGAAGCTGGAGCTGGTGCATGTATCAGGTCCTCCAGGAAAAGTAAGAAGGAAAGGGAGAAGAGGGGGGAATGAGGATGGGCTGCTCAAGGAGGCTGAGGGGAAACCGTTTCCAAGATGAAGCACTCGGTGTTAATCCCACACTCCATGTCGTCTCCTGGTATAATTCATTCCTGGGCAAATTCCATTCCTCATTAACAGTTCTTCTTTCCTTAGATTGTTTTTTATTATCTCAGTTTTATTATGCTGGTACAAACACCAAGTACTTCTCCTAATAAATGGCATTTTTCATCTGTTATATCACCCAAATGAATTCAAGCGCTTATAATTAGCAAGGTTTACATAACAGGTATAATTTCTTGATAATAAAGTCTGGCCATTATCGTTGATTTTTCTTAATGGAAGCATTTTGTTTTTGAAATAAACAGCAGGCATTAACCAAAGATATCTGGATAGCAATAATATTCAACTCTGATCATAACCTGTTTGCTACTCTCTTGAAACTAATCATAATTCTACAACAATATAAAAACATTAGGAGATTAATAAAAGCCATTTTATCAGACAAGGCTCATTCTTCTTTACTGCTATATTTGTCACACAAGGGAAAATTACTTTATTACATGGGTAGCAATGCATTTATGACAAGGCACTTGAAAAATAAGTCTGATGCTCATTTTGAAATTCCATTTCTTAGTAGTCATAAGCCATGCAGTCATCAAAATCGTTTAAAAAGAAAAAAAAAACTATCACGTGCTTTTAGTGCTTTTAAGTGCTTTGTTCTTAAACAAAAGTACTTAGTATGTGCAAATATTAGCAGTTTAGACTGTTGATGTATGGTTTAAGTTAAATTGTAAATGAAATTCAGTACTATGGCCAGACTAGATCTAAATAATTAGGTAAAAGAAAGGGATTTTTAAAATTATTCAGTAATTTTATATTAGTCAAGCAGATGATTCAAAGAAAGGTGGGGAATGCCATGTTTGCACTTAGAAGATAAATGGGTAAATCATTGGTCTTATGACCTATGTATCACTGGCGTAGCCCACCAGCCACTTCGGAACTCCAAGGCTCTGCCAACTACCTGCCCCACTCCACTTCCACCCCTGAACAAGTAACTCTGAGAAGAACTGGTTGTGGCAGAGACTACCCATCAGAATCCATTCTCCCATTTCATGACATAAAGTTGTAACTGGAAAGCAGCTGCCCAGCCAGGGAAACCCAGTTCCCACTCCTTTTGCAGTTAGGTAGAGACGCATAGCTCATTCTCACTGTCAAGTGGAGCCAGGGGTGATGTGTGCCACTTCTGGACCTAGCCTTGTAAGAAGGCAGGCATCTCTGCTCCATAATCTTTTTTTTCCTCCTCCACCAGCTCAATGCAAATGACAACTAGGTCCAACAAGACTGCAAAAGCTCCAGATGGAAGTCTCCTGAGCCCCTGAATCACCACGTGGAGAACCATCCACTCACCACTGTCCTGTACATGAGCAAAATATAAATTCTTATTGTTTGAGCCATTATACATTTTGGGTGTATATGTTGCAGCAAGTTATCTTCTCTACGATACCAGAGATGACGTGTATGTGCTCATAGATAAGTCAAATCAGCTATCCAGTCAGCTACTGTGTACCATAGCTTTTTTTTGTTTTTCCTCTTTTCTGCTCCATTCCCCCAACATGAGGCATCCCGCTATCAACCAGGTACCACCACATTTGCTGGGCTTCACTACTCATGACCTCAGTCAGGCACATCTGCCACTTCTGTTGGGGTCATCAGACATCGCTGCCGCAGCAACTGGTTACCTTGCCTCCACTGGCACTTCCCCTGCGTAATCTGGGTACTGCATACGCTCTGACCTGACACTACCACCCTCTCTGCACCCTGCTACCTCTTCAGCTGAAGCCCTGGAAGTACTGAAATGCCTCCAAGCTTTGTGAGGAAGTAGATGAGAGTGTCTGTCTCCATTTCGATGTCAAACTCATTCAGCGTCAAGCAACTGAAAGAGAAAATCCAATTCATGCTGGCTTAAGCCATAAAAGCATTTACTCATGTCATGTGACAAGAAGTCCAAACGCGTTGAGTTCCAGATTGGGTACACAGATCCACAGCACCATCAAACATCCCATCTCTTTCTCTCTTGACTTTGTCATTCTCATCTGTCAGCTTTTCATTCTTAGGCATGTCACCCCTTGCTCACAAGATAACTGCCACAAATCCAAACAGTACATCTTCATACAACATCAGCTGGGCAAAACGGTAGGAGAGTTTTCCCCAGAGGCCCATCTGCAGATTTCTCCTTCCATAGCATAAGCAGAACTCGTTACATACACGGCCACCCTGGCTCCAGAGAGCACTGGAAAAGGGAAACCCGGTTGAAAGGAATGAGATCGCCATTCATGACTAAAACCCACCGTGATTTTAACCCCTAGCTTGCCCCACCCCACCAAAAAAGCAAGACTGTGCTTTGCCAAAAAGGAGGGGAATGGCTATTGGGGGTGGAACGGCAACTAACGGCGGCTGCCACAGATTCCAGGACCACCATACTGCCTCTTACACAGGCAATGTAGTCAAAGCCTTCTCTACCTTGTAGACCCAGACATGAGCCCATGCGGGACTGGCCAGGTACAAGGCTAGGTGGCAGACATCTGCCCTCTATATCTCACACACACACACGCACACACTACACACACACACACACACACACACACACACACACTTGCTGTGCCTATGGTTTTGATAATGGTCAACCTTTATTAAGCCTGTCTCTCTCATAATATGATAGCTCACCTAGTCATAAAAAGGCTTCCTTGTAGCAGCGCTCCACCAGCTTGAGAGAAGAGCTTACCACACAAGTGTATGGTATATCTCATAATAGTCATCATTTGGGCTCAAGCCACAGATTACCAGCCCAGTCGTACCACTTCTCATCTGCCTTGACAGAGCTGGTCTGAACAGACTTCAAACTGACAAGCACATATTTTTGGATACATACACATCACTGGTCAGAATGTATGAGGGAAAAAAAGCCTTCTCCAAAAAGAAAATATTGCTGGTTGTTCAAGTCACATTAACAATAAACACTAATAATGACAACAGGTTGTTTATTCAGTATTAACTGCATTTAACAGTGACAAAAATCAAAGACTGCCATAGGTAGCACACTACTTGTCAGGAATTGTATGTGTTAATAATTCCAAGAGAAAAGTTCTAATTCATCCACAATTTCAAAGGGTAACATTTCCCAGGGGAAATGAAATTAATCATAGCAAAGGAAAATGCAACAAAGTTAAATGTATTTTTTTAGGCTGTTAACACTTTTCTTCTACCTATTTATATGAATTCCCAAAATGATGGGCTCTGGTTGGCAAAAAACTCCACAACAATCTGAGATGAGGCTTTCTGATCGCCCGTGCTTCATACTTAGGGCAGTTCACAGGCCTCTGAGATAAGACAGGCAGTGCCGCTGACACTAGGCTTCTGACAGAGGGGGTAACTTTATTAAAGCACATTATCTCTCTAGGTGGTAACAGGTAATATGTCTTGGGGGCTTCAGTTTATGTTGGTGATTTCTAATCTACATAAATTTCCTTGGAACTGACTGTAAACGAGTTAAATGGTTGGCTGGTGACAAAAGGATGAGGAAAATAATGCATGCACAAGAGATTTGGAGGGATTTGTATCTGCTCTGTAATTATGTTAGCACATGGGAAATTAAAATTCTTGTTGGCATCTCCCTTCACTTCCCCCCCTCCCACCCCCCGCCACCAGGCCTCCTCACTTGTCCCCAAGAAGAGCTCTTGGAGCAAAAAGGAATAGTAGTTTGAGGTGGAAGAAAACAAAGAGAAAGGAAGATGAGAGAAGCAGATGAAAACACAGCCCAGCAAGGGCCTCCCTGCTCCCCAGTGAGACAAAGGGCTCCCGCACAAGCAGGAAAGGCTGTTTTAACTAAAATGTGTGGTCGGTTCAAGGAAAAACGCCGTTCAGATGAATTTTCTTACCTCATACTTCCCTCATTACAGCTTGCACTTTGGACTGTTTAGGTTATGCCTTTAGACCAGGGATGGGCAACTGCAGCAGGGACAAATCCAGCCCACCACCTGTGTTTGTACTACCCTCAAGAATGGTTTTTACATTTTTTAATGGTTACATTTTAAGTGGTTACATAAATAACTACGTATTACTCCCAATTTTCCCTCTTGGCCCACAAAGTCTAAAATATTTCCTCTCTGGCCCTTTGAGAAAAAGGTTTCCAATCCCTCTCTAGATGAGCTCTCCAGGGGTCAGCACTGCCAGTACATTCTTTTTTTTTTTTAATCTCTTGGATCCAATAATGCCAGGTGGTTGGATAGATTTGAAAAAGTTCTAAGAGACCATTCTAAACACAGGAAAGACATTTTTCTCACTTGCAAATGAAAAACACTGAGGCTTAGAGGTGCTAATTGGCTGGTCCAAAGTCCAACTGCTTGTTAGTGGCAAAGTTAAACCAGAATCCCCACTGCAACATACCACCCAGATCTGGTGATGCCAACATAAAGCATTACATCACCTTTCGAAGTCTCTCTTCCTATCAAATTGATTAACCTCTGTGCATCAGTAAGACACAGAGACACCGCTACTTTGTATACCTCGATGAAGAGAGACAAAGGCATTCAGTAGGAAATTAAAAAAACAAAAGAAACTACTCTTCTTCCTAAAGAGAGGTACAGTTTGAGACTCAATCCCTGGGTAAGTGACAAACCTGACATTGTCCTAAACAATCCGTCTATGATTATACGGGCCTGTTGGGGAGGTTCAAAACTGATTTGTGATGTACTTAATGGTAAACTGAGAGAGGAACAACACATTGAGAAAACAGAAATAAATTTCTTTCATTATGTGTGCTCAGAATTACATCAGTGAGAAAATAATTTGCTTGGTACATTTTATGCCCATTTTGAATGTGTCAAGTGATAAGAGTTTCCAACTCTTTCCTGCGGAGGCTACTCCCTAAACTAATATTTTTCATTGTTGTTCATGTTTTCGAAGGCAGTATCTCAAGGTCTAATAGGTTTACTCACCACTCTACACAGATGCTGAATTGAAACCTTTCTAATAATACCCAAAATGTATTATAATTTTTTGCTATGCTTCCAAAAGCTTGGGGATATAAAAGCTTGATGTGTATATTTTAACAAATATTGATGCTTTCTTTGGAATTTGGGAGCACAGTGTCAATGAATTGGGTGTAACTAAACACTTTGACCTGCCATCTGAGCAGTTGTAATTGGCCTAATGCTATTGCATAGGTGAATTGTGGCTTTATGTTATCTAGACAGCATTAGAGAGAAACCCTTCATTCCTTTGTCCCGAGTGCTCTTTTGAAAGTCATGCTGTTCTAGTTAGTTCAATGCTATTTATTTTTACTTGTGCTCATTACTTTACTCCTCAGGAGTAATGTTCAATGTTTAGCAACAATAAATTTTATTTCCCACGTGTCAGTCTGGTTACAAAGCTGATACAAATCCCTCTAAATCTTTTGTGTTGCCTAGTATGCATTCATTATTTTCTTCATCTTTCTGTCACCAGCCAGCCATTTAACTAGTTTACAGTAAGCTGTAAAGTAATTTATGTATATTAGGAATCAAAAGTAGTCAAAGCCCTCCAGGCATCTCACCTGGCCCTCTCTGCTACGGATTGGGTTCTTCCTCTACCAAAGCAACCCCTCATACACATGCTTTAGAGCTGCAATGTTGGCTTTATTTAACTTCCAACTTCAGAACACACACTCTCTAATCATAATCAACTGACCAACTGTTATTCATTTCCACCCACGTAATGCTCTCCTAAGGCGCTGCTCTGGGTAAAAAAAATAAAACCAAAATAAATGACAACAGATGGCAAAAAGGCAATATGAAACAAATGATTTTTCAGAGTTGATTCAAACTTAGCTAAGGATTCCGGAAAGTCTTGTTTCAAAAGTGAGTGTCATACAAAAAGGGTAGAGGGAACAAAGTGATCCTCAACTAAAATGTCTCTCTCAGTGTTAATTTATAAAAGGATGGACAAACACAACCTATGTTAAAATATATTTTTACTGTTTAAGCTGTATTGGACACTTTTTAAATATTACTCCTATGAAAGTCAAAATGGAGTCACTGTTGCTAAAAGGGCCCTCTAAAATGGAGCCGTGATGCCAGTGAGCAAGTGTGACATGTGCAAGCCTCACCCTGGATGGAATCTGACCTTTTGACCACATCATCTCAACACAGGCATCCAGAACATCTGCCCAACGTTCCAGAAACTCAAGATACTCATCGGACCCTTACTCTAAAATGGCTCCTGACAGCCTATCTATTTATTGCACCCTTACCCTAAAACACCTCATGACAGCCATCCCTTAAGGACAAATATCTCCTTTCTTGGGTCAGAGTACAGTCTCATGGTTTTTGCCTTTGTAAGCCCCTGACTCTTTCTCTTCCCCAGAATACTCTCGGTTTTACGCAAATCTATGTCTCCAGAATTGTAGCTCTCAAGACCCCAGATAAAGCTCTTTTCTTATTTGCAGACTTCTGCATTTGGGGGAGGGGGTGTTTTCTTGTGGGTTTGTTTTTGTTGTTGCTGTTTTGATTGACACTCCAATACAACAAAAATCCTTTGTCCATTTAGGCTATGTCAAAAAGGGGTGATGTTATTTTCTCTAAGGTTAAATCAATCAACAAATATTTATTGAGAGCCACTATTTACTCTGTCTTATGTTAAGAGCTGTAGAGAATGTCATAATTGGCCCCAAAGAGGTGATGATTGTAGAGCCCTCAATACAAAGATGTCAATGAGAAGGCCAGATCCAGAAGGAAGGAAAGCATGGAAGGAAAGAGAGGCATATCTAAATACTCCTTTTCTCTGTCCTTTTATGTACATCTCTCCCACCCATCACGAGGGTTGTGAAACTTAAACTTGATCGATTAGGACATGGGTGCCATTAAAAATTTTAGAGCAAGGATAGAATAAGACTGTAGAAACCACAGCAACAAACTTTTCTTGCAAACAAGGTTTTGGATGTTATTTGCAAAGCTCGGTCCGAATTTTCTAAGGCTCTAATGAAATAAGTCACACACACACACACACACATACACACACACACGCACACACATACACACACAAAAAAACCCTGCCTTCAGGTGAGATTGTATCTAGACCATGTTCAGCAGGCTCGTGCTTTATTTCTACCATTTTAAAAATTATATTATTAAGGAAAAGATCTTTGAGAAGCACCAAATTTATTATTGTGTCCTTTTAGAAATTTGGTCATGAGAGGGTGAGTCACAACGAAAGATTTAAGGCTGCCCAACCGAATGCAATACAACCAAAATCTTCATCAAGAGCAAACAAAAATTCACCTAAACAGAATTATAGTGTTAGGTAGATAAAACTTACATAACAAATTTTCTTACTGAAACAATTAGGATATTCTGGAATTTTATTACATTTGACCATCTAGTCATTAGTTAGTATGTAATTGTTTTTGTTTTTTTTATACCTTTATTGGAGTGTAATTGCTTTACAATGGTGTGTTAGTTTCTGCTTTATAACAAAGTGAATCAGTTATACATATACAAATGTTCCCATATCTCTTCCCTCTTCCATCGCCCTCCCTCCCACCCTCACTACCCCACCCTTCTAGGTGGTCACAAAGCACCGAGCTGATCTCCCTGTGCTATGTGGCTGCTTCCCACTAGCTATCTATTTTACGTTTGGGAGTGTATGTATGTCCATTCCACTCTCTCACTTTGTCACACCTTACCCTTCCCCCTCCCCATATCCTCAAGTCCATTCTCCTGTAGGTCTGGTCTGTGTCTTTATTCCTGTCTTACCACTAGGTTCTTCATGACATTTTTTTATTTTCTTAAGTTCCATATATATGTGTTAGCATATGGTATTTGTCTTTTTCTTTCTGACTTACTTCACTCTGTATGACAGACTCTAGGTCCATCCACCTCATTACAAATAACTCAATTTCGTTTCTTTTTATGGCTGACTAATATTCCATTGTATATATGTGCCACATCTTCTTTACCCATTCATCCGATGATGGACACTTAGGTTGTTTCCATCTCCAGGCTATTGTAAATAGAGCTGCAATGAACATTTTGGTACATGTCTCTTTTTGAATTATGGTTTTCTCAGGGTATATGCCCAGTAGTGGGATTGCTGGGTCATATGGTGGTTCTATTTGTAGTTTTTTAAGGAACCTCCATACTGTTCTCCATAGTGGCTGAACCAATTCACATTCCCACCAGCACTGCAAGACTGTTCCGTTTTCTCCACACCCGCTCCAGCATTTATTGTTTCTACATTTTTTGATGATGGCCATTCTGACTGGTGTGAGATGATATCTCATTGTAGTTTTGATTTGCATTTCTCTAATGATTAATGATGTTGAGCATTCTTTCATGTGTTTGTTGGCAGTCTGTATATCTTCTTTGCAGAAATGTCTATTTAGGTCTTCTGCCCATTTTGGGATTGGGTTGTTTGTTTTTTTGTTATTGAGCTGCATGAGCTGCTTATAAATTTTGGAGATTAATCCTTTGTCAGTTGCTTCATTTGCAAATATTTTCTCCCCTTCTAAGGGTTGTCTTTTGGTCTTGTTTATGGTTTCCTTTGCTGTGCAAAAGCCTTGAAGTTTCATTAGGTCCCATTTGTTTATTTTTGTTTTTATTTCCATTTCTGTAGGAGGTGGGTCAAAAAGGATCTTGCTGTGATTTATGTCATAGAGTGTTCTGCCTATGTTTTCCTCTAAGCGTTTGATAGTTTCTGGCCTTACATTTAGGTCTTTAATCCATTTTGAGCTTATTTTTGTGTATGGTGTTAGGGAGTGATCTAATCTCATACATTTACATGTAACTGTCCAGTTTTCCCAGCACCACTTATTGAAGAGGCTGTCCTTTCTCCACTATACATTCCTGTCACCTTTATCAAAGATAAGGTGACCATATGTGCGTGGGTTTATCTCTGGGCTTTCTATCCTGTTCCATTGATCTATATTTCTGTTTCTGTGCCAGTACCATACTCTCTTAATTACTGTAGCTTTTTAGTATATTCTGACGTCAGGAAGCCTGATTCCTGCAGCTCCATTTTTCGCTCTCAAAATTGCTTTGGCTATTTGGGGTCTTTTATGTTCTATACAAATTGTGAAATTTTTTGTTCTAGTTCTGTGAAAAATGCCAGTGGTAGTTTGATAGGGATTGCATTGAATCTGTAGATTGCTTAAGGGTAGTATAGTCATTTTCACAATGATGATTCTTCCAATCCAAGAACATGGTATATCTCTCCATCTATTTGTATCATGTTTAATTTCTTTCATCAGTGTCTTATAATTTTCTGCATACAAGTCTTTTGTCTCCATAGGTAGGTTTGTTCCTAGATTATTATTCTTTTTGTTGCAATGGTAGATGGGAGTGTTTTCTTGGTTTCACTTTCAGATTTTTCATCATTAGTGTATAGGAATGCCAGAGATTTCTGTGCATTAATTTTGTATCCTGCTACTTTACCAAATTCATTGATTAGCTCTAGTAGTTTTCTGGTAGCATCTTTAGGATTCTCTACGTATAGTATCATGTCATCTGCAAACAGTGACAGCTTTACTTCCTCTTTTCCGATTTGGATTCCTTTTATTTCCTTTTCTTCTCTGATTGCTGTGGCTAAAACTTCCAAAACTATGTTGAATAAGAGTGGTGAGAGTGGGCAACCTTGTCTTGTTCCTGATCTTAGTGGAAATGCTTTCAATTTTTCACCATTGAGGACGATGTTGGCTGTGGGTTTGTCATATATGGCCTTTATTATGTTGAGGAAAGTTCCCCCTATGCCTACTTTCTGCAGGGTTTTTATCATAAATGGGTGTTGACTTTTGTCGAAAGCTTTCTCTGGATCTATTGAGATGATCATATGGTTTTTCTCCTTCAATTTATTAATCTGGTGTATCACATTGATTGATTTGCATATATTGAAGAATCCTTGCATTCCTGGAATAAACCCCACTTGATCATGGCACATGATCCTTTTAATGTGCCGTTGGATTCTGTTTGCTAGTATTTTGTTCAGTATTTTTGCATCTATGTTCATTAGTGATATTGGCCTGTAGCTTTCTTTCTTTGTGACATCCTTGTCTGGTTTTTGTATCAGGGTGATGGTGGCCTTGTAGAATGAGTTTGGGAATGTTCCTCCCTCTGCTATATTTTGGAAGAGTTTGAGAAGGATAGGTGATAGTTCTTCTCTAAATGTTTGATAGAATTCGCCTGTGAAGGCATCTGGTCCTGGGCTTTTGTTTGTTGGAAGATTTTTAATCACAGTTTCAATTTCAGTGCTTGTGATTGGTCTGTTCATATTTTCTATTTCTTCCTAATTCAGTCTTGGCAGGTTGTGCATTTCTAAGAATTTGTCCATTTCTTCCAGGTTGTCCATTTTATTGGCATAGAGTTGCTTGTAGTAATCTCTCATGATCTTTTGTATTTCTGCAGTGTCAGTTGTTACTTCTCCTTTTTCATTTCTAATTCTATTGATTTGAGTCTACTGCCTTTTTTTCTTGATGAGTCTGGCTAATGGTTTATCAATTTTGTTTATCTTCTCAAAGAACCAGCTTTTAGTTTTATTGATCTTTGCTATCGTTTCCTGCATTTATTTCTGATCTGATCTTTATGATTTCTTTCCTTCTGCTAACTTTGGGGTTTTTTTTTCTTCTTTCTCTAATTGCTCTAGGTGCAAGGTTAGGTTGTTTATTCAAGATGTTTCCTGTTTCTTAAGGTAGGATTGTATTGCTATAAACTTCCCTCTTAGACCTGCTTTTGCTGCATCCCATAGATTTTTGGTTATCATGTCTCCATTGTCATTTGTTTCTAGGTATTTTTTCATTTCCTCTTTTATTTCTTCAGTGATCACTTCGTTATTAAGTAGTGTTTTGTTTAGCCTCCATGTGTTTGTATTTTTTACAGATCTTTTCCTGTAATTGATATCTAGTCTCATAGCATTCTGGTCAGAAAAGATACTTGATACAATTTCAATTTTCTTAAATTTACCAAGGTTTGATTTGTGACCCAAGATATGATCTATCCTGGAGAATGTTCCATGAGCACTTGAGAAAAATGTGTATTCTGTTGTTTTTGGATGGAATGTCTTATAAATATCAATTAAGTCCATCTTGTTTAATGTATCATTTAAAGCTTGTGTTTCCTTATTTATTTTCATTTTGGATGATCTGTCCATTGGTGAAAGTAGGGTGTTAAAGTCCCCCACTATGAATGTGTTACTGTCGAGTTCCCCTCTTATGACTGTTAGTATTTCCCTTATGTATTGAGGTGCTCCTATGTTGGGTTCATAAATATTTACAACTGTTATATCTTCTTCTTGGATCGATCCCTTGATCATTATGTAGTGTCCTTCTTTGTCTCTTCTAATAGTCTTTATTTTAAAGTCTATTTTGTCTGATATGAGAATTGCTACTCCAGCTTTCTTTTGGTTTCCATTTGCATGAAATATCTTTTTCCATCCCCTCACTTTCAGTCTGTATGTGTCTCTACGTCTCTTGTAGACAGCATATATATGGGTCTTGTTTTTGTATCCATTCAGCCAGTCTGTGTCTTTTGGTGGGAGCATTTAATCCATTTACATTTAAGGAAATTATCAATATGTATGTTCCTACTCCCATTTTCTTAATTGTTTTGGGTTTGTTATTGTAGGTCTTTTCCTTGTCTTGTGTTTCTTCCCTAGAGAAGATCCTTTAGTATTTGTTGTAAAGCTGGTTTGGTGGTGCTGAACTCTCTCAGCTTTTGCTTGTCTGTAAAGGTTTTAATTTCTCCATCAAATCTGAATGAGATCCTTGCTGGGTAGAGTAATCTTGGTTGCAAGTTTTGCTCCTTCATCACTTTAAATATGTCCTGCCAGTCCCTTCTGGCTTGCAGAGTTTCTGCTGAAAGATCAGCTGTTAACCTTATGGGGATTCCCCTGTGTGTTGTTTTTCCCTTGCTGCTTTTAATATGTTTTCTTTGTATTTAATTTTTGACAGTTTGATTAATATGTGTCTTGGCGTGTTTCTCCTTGGATTTATCCTGTATGGGACTCTCTGTTTCCTGGACTTGATTAACTATTTCCTTTCCCATATTAGGGAAGTTTTCAACCATAATCTCTTTAAATATTTTCTCAGTCCCTTTCTTCTTCTCTTCTTCTTCTGGAACCCCTATAATTTGAATGTTGGTGCATTTAATGTTGTCCCAGAGGTCTCTGAGACTGTCCTCAGTTCTTTTCATTCTTTTTTCTTTATTCTGCTCTGTAGTAGTTATTTCCACTATTTTATCTTCCAGGTCACTTATCCGTTCTTCTGCCTCACTTATTCTGCTATTGATCCCATCTAGAGTATTTTAAATTTCATTTATTGTGTTGTTCATCATTGCTTGTTTCATCTTTAGTTCTTCTAGGTCCTTGTTAAATGTTTCTTGCATTTTGTCTATTCTATTTCCAAGATTTTGGATCATCTTTACTATTATTATTCTGAATTCTTTTTCAGGTAGACTGCCTATTTCCTCTTCATTTGTTAGGTCTGGTGGGTTTTTATCTTGCTCCTTCATCTGTGGTGTGTTTTTCTGTCTTCTCATTTTGCTTATCTTACTGTGTTTGGGGTCTCCTCTTTGCATGCTGCAGTTTCGTAGTTCCTGTTGTTTTTGGTGTGTGTCCCCAGTGGCTAAATTTGGTTCAGTGGGTTGTGTAGGCTTCCTGGTGGAGGGGACTAGTGCCTGTGTTCTGGTGGATGAGGCTGGATCTTGTCTTTCTGGTGGGCAGGTCCACGTCTGGTGGTGTGTTTTGGGGTGTCTGTGGCCTTATTATGACTTTAGGCAGCCTCTCTGCTAATGGGTGGGGTTGTGTTCCTGTGTTGCTAGTTGTTTGCCATAGGATGTCCAGCACTGTAGCTTGCTGGTCGTTGAGTGAAGCTGGGTGCTGGTGTTGAGATGGAGATCTCTGGGAGATTTTCGCTGTTTGATATTACGTGGAGCTGGGAGGTCTGTTGTGGACCAGTGTCCTGAAGTTGGCTCTCCACCTCAGAGGCACAGCACTGACTCCCGGCTACAGCACCAAGAGCCTTTCATTCACACGGCTCAGAATAAAAGGGAGGAAAAGTAGAAAGAAATAAAGAGGATAAAATAAAATAAAGTAAGGTAAAATAAAACCAAGTTATTGAAATAAAAATATTATTATTAAGAATAAAAAAATTTTTAAGTAAAAAAAAAAAAAAAAAAGGACGGATAGAACCCTAGAGCCAATGGTGGAACCAAAGCTATACAGACAAAATCTCCCACAGAAGCATACACATACACACTCACAAAAAAAGGAAAAGGGGAAAAAATAATAAATCTTGCTCCTAAAGTCCACTTCCTCAATTTGGGATGATTCGTGTCTATTCAGGTATTCCACAGATGCAGGGTACATCAAGTTGATTGTGGAGATTTAATCCGCTGCTCCTGAGGCTGCTGGGAGAGATTTCCCTTTCTCTTCTTTGTTTGCACAGCTCCCGGGATTCAGCTTTGGATTTGGCCCGCCTCTGCGTGTAGGTCGCCGGAGGGCGTCTGTTCTTCCCTCAGACATGATGGGGTTAAAGGAGCCGCTGATTCGGGGGCTCTGGGTCACTCAGGCCGGGGGGAGGGAGGGGCACGGAGTGCCGGGCGAGCCTGCGGCGGCAGAGCCGACATGACTTTGCACCAGCGTGAGGCGCGCCGTGCGTTCTTCCGGGGAAGTTGTCCCTGGATCCCGGGATCCTGGCAGCGGCGGGCTGCACAGGCTCCCTGGAAGGGAGGTGTGGAGAGTGACCTGTGCTCACACACAGGCTTCTTGGTGGCGGCAGCAGCAGCCTTAGCGTCTCATGCCCGTCTCTGGGGTCCGCGCTGTTAGCCGCGGCTCGCGCCCGTCTCTGGAGCTCCTTTAAGCAGCGCTCTTAATCCCCTCTCCTCGCGCACCGGGAAACAAAGAGGGAAGAAAAAGTCTCTTGCCTCTTTGGCAGGTCCAGACTTTTCCCCGGACTCCTCGCGGCCAGCCGTGGCGCACTAACACCCTGCAGGCTGTGTTCACGCCGCCAAGCCCAGTCCTCTCCCGGCGCTCCGACCGAAGCCAGAGCCTCAACTCCCAGCCCCGCCCGGCCCGGCGGGTGAGCAGACAAGCCTCTCGGGCTGGTGAGTGCCGGTCGGCCCTGATCCTCTGTGCGGGAATCTCCCCGCTTTGCCCTCCGCACCCCTGGTGCTGTGCTCTCCTCCGCGGCCCCGAAGCTCCCCCCCTCCACCACCCGCCATTCTGCCCGTGAAGGGGCTGCCTAGTGTTTGGAAACCTTTCGTCCTTCACAGCTCCCTCCCACTGGTTCAGGTCCCGTCCCTATCCTTTTGTCTCTGTTTATTCTTTTTTCTTTTGCCCTACCCAGGTACGTGGGGAGTTTCTTGCCTTTTGGGAGGTCTGAGGTCTTCTGCCAGCGTTCAGTAGGTGTTCTGTAGGAGTTATTCCACGTGTAGATGTATTTCTGATGTATCTGTGGGGAGGAAGGTGATCTCCGCGTCTTACTCCTCCGCCATTTTCCCCTAGATCTCCGAGGACTTAGTTCCCAAACCAGCTTCAGCGGCTCCGGCTCTAGCGGCTCCGGCTCCAGCGGCTCCGGCTCCAGCGGCCAGTATGTAATTTTTTAAATCCACCATTATTTTACCATGTCTTCAGGTTGAAAAGAAAATTGTGGTCATGTTTTCCCTGTGGGTTAGTAATTAATCTGTTCCTGCTGGGGCTGATTTTCCACACCTCTTTTCATACTGGAAGCTTCTTCCAAAATTAGTTTAATCATTTGGACCGTTCTAAATGAACAATAACCCAACCTTCATTAATAAACACATTACAATTCTCTCACCTGGCTTCCCTGCCTTTTCATCAGGGATGCTCAGGGCTAGTGCCGGGAGAATGTGTGCAATCTTTCTTCAGCGTCTCTGACTAGAGGCAGGCAAACTCCCTTGGCTAGTTTGCATGTTAAAGGTACTTCTGGCAGGTGTCTTGTTGAAGATCTAAAAGCTCCTCTCTTGTGTGTGTAAGGGCAAACTCTCTTCAGTGACATGAATTAACAGTAAGAAGCATATTCAACAAACTTCAATAACCCTTTGTACCTCTTTTTTAAGCCATAAAACCTATATTAGAGAAAGTTTGGACCTAATGTTCTCTACCATGTCACTCTGCCCTACTTCCCCCAGTTGTCAACAGCATAAAACCTTTTAATGTGTCACTGCTTCCTAATTCTAGCAAACAGAGGTAGAAAACTCCAAGTCCAGTGTTTTAATTATTTTTTAAGTCCTTTTCAATTTCTAATTCCACTTGCATATCACTCACTTATTTTCTATACAGAACAGAAGTACTTGAATTATGTATAAAACCTTTTAAAAGGCATTTTTCAGATAAAGCACTTTGTATTATTAAGCATTGTAAAATTATTATTGCAGACCACTTTTATTATGTAGCTCATTTTAAATGGGCCAGAATATTTTAATCATCCAAGAAAAGCCATAGTTTATAGCTTAAAATTGAAAATATATCTGCACATTTTTTCCATAAAATATGCATGCATGATTTTCAGCTCCATTTAACTAATGTGTTTTGGAAATATGTTACAATAGTAAACGCAACAAATCTCAGACAAGGAAGAAAGGTAATATAAAAAGTGTGATTAATAGCAATATATATTTTTTTCATTTTACAGAAGTCCCTATTTCGAAATATGAATCATTTTACATAGATAACCTCTGTATTTCTGTGCCGTTTATCTAAACTGTAGTATATTACAACTCTGGGTGCAGAATTGCAAATTACATCAAAGAAACAGTCAAAACAACGTAAATTACCCATAATGCGTTTCAAAGAAAAAATTGGAACTGTTAAAGAATAATCCAAAAAATCAGATAATGCCTACAGCATGGTTATAAGTAGGTTCAGCAATGTAATATATTTGCAATCATATTATTGAATATTATTTCTTAATTGAACTAGTGATGTGAAAATGAAAGTTGTGAGGTCATTTGGATTGATATTCTTCATAGTCAGCTCCTGGTAACCATCTAAAACATGCATGGTCCTGTATGTAAGACATGTTTCCTTGATGGTTTCACTTTTCTCAGATGTAACTCCACGCTAAAACTGAGCCAGTCTTTAAAATGTGTATTAAGAATTTTGGATGGGAGCACATTTCTGTAAGGCAAAATTGGTTTGTGGTTTCTACAGTAAGAAAGAGAATTACTGTGCACGGCATAGGACGTCTAATTTTATGGTTTGCATGGCTGGGTAGTAGCTAGAGTTTTCAGCTCAACCACACATGTCATGAATAACAATATGTGAGATTTACATAGCTATTTCCTCAGTGGAATTCCAAGAACTACATGATCTCATTTAGATTCATAACATCTCTCCCAGGAGCCACGAAGTAGCAAGTATCTCCATTTTAAACAATGGAAAAGGGGGAGGCATATAGAGATTGAACCACGTCTTGCACCAGATAGATTAGAAAGTACTTCCCTAATAATGGCAGAACTTCCAACAATCCCCTTAGAGAGATTCCAAGTGTGCAGACCCTGCTGACCACGTGCAGGTGCCACATTTTCACAGTGGTCAGCTCAGACCACCACTGGAAAACAGACAAGCCTCGGTACTGGGAGAACCAGACTCATGCATGTTCAACACTGTCCCCCAGCTCGTTTCCCCACCTGGACCACTACCAACCACCACCAGCAGCCAAGCTGAGACTCACACCACCTGACTCTATCTCGGGACTGTGCTTCCTAAGGTCTAGCACTCATCCCTTGGCTCAACCCCTAATGGCTCTGGTCTCCCTAGACTTCGGCTTCTACAAACTACATCTTCTTCCCTGCTTATTCCTATGGATTAGCATATCTAAAAACAGGACTCTCCTCCTCAACTTGGACTTCTGGGCCTCAGCTCTCCTTCCTGGCTTCTCCTTCAACGTGGGAGCTGCTGATCATCTTTCAACCCGGCCAGAGACTCGACGCTCCCACACATTACTCCATAGGACAGACCCTTGCCAGCCTATCGGCAGGCTGGGTCCCCTTGGCCCCGGCTGCCACTCGAGGGCAAGCAGCTCCTGTAGCAGTGGACTCTAGCATACTTCTATATGACGCGGATGGCCTGAACACGGGGCTAAGGAGGACAGAGTCACAGACCAGGTCCCCAGGCAGCCGCGCCATTCTGTGGCCACAGGTGTACCACCCAGCGACCAGCCGGCAATGCTAATCGCCTTCACTTTCCCCCTGTGTTCTTCACTGGGGACACAGGGGGAAAGTGAAGGTGATTAGTGGCTGGACAAACAGCTCTAGGATGTATGTTCTGCAAGCAATGGAATGCAGCATAGTACAATCTTCCTAGGAGATGTGGCATTGTAGAATCATGGTCTTCTTGTTCAAAATCCAACACATGCTTGTATTGCTCTTTTTTTTTTTTTTTTTTTTTTTGTATTGCTCTTGTAATCATCTACATTACCACCAAAACCAAACAAAACAAAAAACGAGCAGCAGCATGGAGGGGGCACTTTTCTTCTGAGAAACAGACCAATTTCCTGAGATACTCTTCTACTGTGTCAGTGAGCAGCTTGCAAACAAGACCACTTTAAGACAGGCAAGATACTGCCTCTTGTGAAGGTAGAGAGGTCACTTTGACTATTTGACTTGGCCTTAAAAAGTAGCCGCATAGGCCTTCCCTGGTGGCGCAGTGGTTGAGAGTCCGCCTGCCGATGCAGGGGACGCAGGTTTGTGCCCCGGTCCGGGAAGATCCCACATGCCGCGGAGCGGCTGCGCCCGTGAGCCATGGCCGCTGAGCCTGCGCGTCCGGAGCCTGTGCTCTGCAACGGGAGAGGCCACAACAGTGAGAGGCCCGCGTACCACAAGAAAAAAAGAAAAAGAAAAACAGTAGGCCGCATAAATGTTGACATTTTCTCTTGGTGCTGGTCCTCCCTGGCCATTTTCTGACTTGGCTCTACCTTGTTCCCACAGCCTCTCACCATCATTCCAGCCACTTAGCTCTGCCTGCTTTTCAATGCTGGTTACCAATGAGCCAAGCCCAGGCTGAACCAGTTAGTTCCTCAGCCATTAGAACACACCTAAGTTCAATGCCCTAGCGCCCTCCTCAGCAGCCTCTCCCGACTGAACAATTGGTTTAAGTGATTTTCAATCATTGCTCTCCATTTACACTGTCACTCCCAAACTCTCCAAACAAAAAGGAAACATCAAAGAACTGTATGTGTATTATATATTCTTTCACTGAACATCCATTTCCCTTGTTTTTTCTTTCCAACATAATTTTGCTTTTGTTCGGTATGGAAGTGAACCTAGCTGAAATATTCTCCTTCCCAGACTCCGCTGCAATTAGGGTAGCCCTGAAACCCAGTTCTGAACTACAGTTGCATAAGGAAGTCTTTGGAGAGAGCATCCCTTTCCAAATGCAAAAGACAGACGCAGAGGCAAACAGGTTGGGCCTTTCTTCTTCTAGTATAAAACGTGCATATGGAGCTAGATATAGAAAAGCCAACTTACAATCATTAAGCAGCAAATCTGAAGACAAACCCCATGTTAAGGATGACAGAAGAAGGATAGAAGGAGCTAGGGCTCGGATGCATTGTGGGGATGCTTCCCCAGGTGTGGACTGCCCACCTCTGGACTTCTTATCAGAAAAAATAAATAAAACCCCTATTTGGTTAAGGCACTGTGGTCAGATTTTTCTGCTTTTCTATTACTTGTAATCAAATGGATTCATTCCTACCTAACACTTGCTTTCTTTTTTTCCTATTGAATTTCGACTAGACTGAACTATAATTTTTGCATCCTAATGGTCAAAGCTCAGGGTCTTACTTTCACATTTCTTGGCTTTTTAATTTTTAGCTGTAAACACATTGCAATATTTGACCTACAAGACTCAGGCCTCTTCATCTTTTGCATAAAGTGTAATAATGATAAAGTAAAATAATATTTAAGCATGAATACTTCAATTATACACCCTGGCTTAAACCAAGGGAACATGAAGTAACGCAAAGAGCAAAGCATTTCATCTCAGAAGATCTAGGTTTACGTCCTCTCTTCATTACTCACTAGTTGTATAGCCATGAGCCAGCCACCTAACTCTCTCTAAGTTTCAGTTTCCTTATCTCTAAAATAGAGATAACAATAATGTCTACTCACAGGGTGGCCATTAATGCTCAAAGAAAAAGCACAGAGATGAACAATAGTAGTTATAATTATTGACCATAGTAACTATCTAAGAGTCTTTCTTCATATGAATAAAAATGCATTTTTACCTATTTTCTTTTCTGAATGTATTTTCTATAATTTTGGTAATAGCCTTCTAAACATTTCCAGACAGAAGAGAAGGTAAAGGAGCTAGAAGCTACCTTTCTTGTGGATGCTCAGTTCTAATTAGAAGGATTCATCCAGTCATGGATTGGATGCATTAATAATACAATGCATCTGCGACACATTGATAATCACAGCCCATACCAGTGAAGCACAAAAGAGCAGATACCTTCCCCCATGCATGACACAAAAACCAAGCAGCCAAAACCAACTAAAACCAGAAAACTGGAAATTTTGTATATTCATTAAGGGGAATTTCTTTCACTTCATATACTATGAATTTATCTATTCTTCACCATGCCTTACATAGAGATTATCCTCTAGGTTATATGAGTGCGTGCCATATTACTACTATTTTTCAGAAAGTATAGAAAAATTTAAAAGTATTTGTAAAATTTATCTCCTTCCCTTTCCTCCTTTCATTTTTCTGCTTGTTAATAATTGGCCATAAATATCCAGGAACTACAAAGATTTGGGAAGAATTTGGTATATATCTTACAAACTTACAGAAGAAAGTACCTAAAACCAAGGACTTAGGGATTCCTAAGGCCACTGAGAAGCAGTGCATGTTTCCAAGCATCTTCTCACAGTGACAACAGTTTTCCTTAAGTTGTCATTGTCATTTCCATAATGCTTCGATCCTGTGATTTTAAAGTGCGTGTATTGTCTGCAATATGCAGCACTGTGCTGATGAGGGCTACAAATGTTTCCTTGTAGAGTTTAGGCTTTTGTCCTTTCTGTCAAGGTTGGTAAGTGTCACTGTCTTCATTTCTGCCTGCATTTCATGAGGATCTGGACATTAACTTCTGTACCAATTTCTATGAATACTCACTGCATCCTTGTTGATCATCAAGGCTGACAAGGTTAAACTTGAGAACGTGAAAGTCGGCTGAAAGCAGATTGGAGAAGTGTGCTCAGGGAAGTGTCTGGATGTTCCCAAGCCTGTGGGAGGAGGATGCTAGCGGCCCTCCTGGCATCCCTGAAGCCTGAATCCAGCCCCCGCACCTAGTCTCCGGCTCTGACCCTGAGTCCAATCTTGTCGCATTTCCTGCTGGTTCTCAACACTGAGTCACAGTGTTGCATAAAGGAAAGCACGTCATATGGAGTTGGACAGAGAGGATATTTGTGCAACTACTTACCTTCTCTAAAATGCCATTTCTTCTTCTACTTACCTGCTATAAAATGTAAAAATTACCAACAATATATGGGCATCTTCTCAAGTTTCTGGGCTAGGGAATAGAGGAGTTTAAATGGTATGGCTCCTCCCAAAAGCAACTTGTTATCAAGAGCCTTAAAAATATCTAGATCGTTTGACCAGGAAATTTCACTTTGGGGACTCTATCCTGAAGAAGTAATCTGAAATGCATTTTCCCAAGTTTGTGCTCGCCAGTGTCCTTCTCCCAAAACTCTCTCTTAACACACTGACCCTGCAGTTTTCCTCCTGTCTTCCAGTCCCAGCTCTCTTTTTTTCTTATTACGTAAGTCTACTTCCTTCTCTTGGTGGCAAGGTTTCTTCTCTAAGGAGAAGACAAATGCAGAGTTCTCTTTGGCAATAGGGAAAGGGGTGGACACTTACCTCCTCATGCATCTAAAAAAGAAAATAATCTCCTTTTTTATTGGAGGGAATCTAATCACAGGATATTTAATGCTTTGAGCATAAAGACATCCTGCCTAATTATCCTCTTCCTTCTTTCACTCAACAAGTATTTATTAAAATACCTACTATGTGCCAGGTGCTGTTCTAGTTGCTGGGATATAGTTAGTGGGGGAGGCAGGCAATAAGTGAAAGATGGGAATGACAAGATCAAATTTACAATGTACAGGAATCACCCTGGCTGTAGTATATAAAATAGACTTTGGGGGGTGGGGGAGGATGGAGATCAATAACAGGCTGTGGGCTTCCCTGGTGGCGCAGTGGTTGAAAGTCCGTCTGCCGATGCAGGGGACGTGGGTTCGTGCCCCGGTCCGGGAAGATCCCACATGCCGCGGAGCGGCTTGGCCCGTGAGCCATGGCCGTTGAGCCTGCGCGTCTGGAGCCTGTGCTCCGCAACGGGAGAGGCCACAACAGTGAGAGGCCCGCGTACCGAAAAAAATAAAATAAAATAATGAATAAATAAATAAATAAATAAATAAATAAAAATAACAGGCTGTAGTAGAAGTGGTCTAGGAGGCAGGTGGTGCTGGTCTGGACCAGGATGGAAGCAGTAGAAATGGTGGAAGTGCTTGCATTCAGAATGTATTTTTTTTAATTGACGTATAGTTGATTTACAATGTTGTGTTAGTGTCTGCTGTACAGCAAAGTGATTCAGTTATACATATGTATACATTCTTTTTTAATATTCTTTTCCTTTACGGTTTATCATAGGATACTGAACATAGTTCCCTGTGCTATACAGTAGGACCTTGTTGTTTATCCATTCTACATATAATAGCTTACACCTGCTAACCCCAACCTCCCAATCCATCCCTCCCCCAACGCCCTCCCCCTTGGCAACCACAAGTCTGTTCTCTATGTCTGTGAGTCTGTTTCTGTTTCATAGATAGGTTCATTGGTGTCATATTTTAGATTCCACATATGAGTGATATCATATGGTATTTGTCTTTCTCTTTCTGACTTACTTCACTTAGTATGATAATCTCTAGTTGCATCCATGTTGCTGCAAATGGCATTATTTCGTTCTTTTTTATGGCTGAGTAGTATTCCATTGTATGTATGTACCACATCTTCTTTATCCACAGAATGTATTTTAAATGTAGTACTGACACGATTTGCTGACACACTGGATGTGAAGGTATGAAGAAAAACAATGATAAATGATATCAATGATAAACAACGATAAACTCCATAGCTTAGTTTGACTCAGCACTTACTTGTGCCAAGTTCTGTTCTAAGCACTTTAATTCTCATGATAAGTCTGTGAATTAAATATAATTATTATGCCCGTTTTATGGATGGGAAGCCTGAGGCACAGAGAGGAAAAGTAACTTGCCCAGGATCACACAGCAAATGAGCTAGTAAGTGGCAAAGCTGGCATTCAAACCCTGACAGTCTGCTCTGATTCTCCCCAAGTGGGTCCCATGATCTTGGAGTTGGTGGGGGAGAGGGGGTGACAAGTTTTTAGGAGTCCACTTTGGTGTACATTTCAAGCCACATTATTAACTGAGCTGTAAGAGTAATAAAGCTATTCGGTTGCTCCACTCGGGCTCCTGTGTCTGCTTCTCAACTGGTTCAGAATTTAGAAGGAAAGGGTTGTAAATTACTGGCTCTCTCAGAAAGCCCGACACTAACCTTGTCCAATTTTACTGAGGTAGGATAAAGGATTGAAATTAGATAACCCCATCTTTCCAATTTACTCCAAACTGGGGACACTTAGCTCCATTAGGGAGCATTCAGGTTTCCCTTGTGCAAGGACTAGCCTTTCTTCCTCAACACTTGGACCATCACCATATCAACATCTCCCTCAGTCTTTTTGGTCCTCCGGCAGCCTTACCCACAGCTCAAATTTCTCATACAATCCAGGTTTCCTCCCATAGTGAGTGAGACTAGAGGAAGGCAGGAGTCCCTTGCTGATGGGTTAGCCCAGGGTCTCCAAGGGCCGAGACACCCAGTTATACATCTTATCCATCGTTCAGCCTCCAAGTGCACTCCTCTTGTCCATGAGCACACGATAGCCCACTTTGCTCTCTCATCTCACTTTACTGTAACCTTATACTCAAAAGCAAAAGCTTTCAACAATTACTTATTGAGTACCATTTGTGCACCTAGAATTTAGCAGCAGATGAGAGATAAATATGGCTTTTCTGTGTCTGTGCGTGCTTAGAATTCATTCAGCCTGTGTTAAACGGCTGTAAGGTATGTGAATCTATTTCCCTCCTCTAAATCCCAGACAAGCTGAGTGCCACTCAGGACTAAGCCTGAAAAGTTTACTCTATGTTCAAAAATACAAAGGCCCTTACAGTTTTCCAATAAATAATGATTTAGATTAGAGATTTTACCTAAGCTCCTTGGATAGCTTTCATGGGGCCTACAAATCTTCTGATATTGTGTGCAAATTTTTGTGTGCATATACGTCTGTGCATTTTTCTGTGGAAAAGTTCTTTAGAATCTCCAGACCTCCATGAACCAGAAAAGGTGAAGAAACCATTGCTTTAGAGCAACTTCTAATGAACAGACTCCTAAGGTAGAATCTGGTAGGGTTTCCTCACACTCTGAGTCCTGGGGCTCTGGTCATACCATTAGGAGACATCAGGTCAACTGGATGCAAGAGCACTATGGGTACTGAACCTAGAGCACTATGGGTTCTGAACCAAGAGCACTATGGGAACTGAACCTAGAGCACTATGGGTTGTGAACCAAGAGCACTATGGGAACTGAACCTAGAGCACTATGGGTTCTGAACCAAGAGCACTATGGGAACTGAACCTAGAGCACTATGGGTTCTGAACCAAGAGCACTATGGGAACTGAACCTAGAGCAATATGGGTACTGAGCCCACAAGGTCTTCTCTTGCCTGTCGTCTTGCACAGCGACTGCTGAAGGCATTTCCCTCAGGCTTTCTCTCCTTCAAAACTCCCCTTCCTACTCTTCCATGTAGCAGAAGAAAGAGGTAGACAAGAAATCCACACACTGAGAGCATAAAAATCTATGATTAGACTCTCTCCAATCAAAAAGAAGTAAGTTTCCCTTTCACTTTTTATTTTAATTTAGTAAATTAAAAATTCAAAACTTTAGTATGACTTTATTATAACTTGACTTGTAGCACAAAAACAGCAAAGAGGCAGTGAAACACTATCAGTGTCTCAATTTGAAGAGTCTTTTTTCAAATATCCTGGAAGGTGCGGGACCATATAAAAATTCACGATATAATGACAAACTCACCATAGCTACAACGGGTCACTCTTTTGCTAAAATAAGGTGCTTATATTCACGTCTTGATAAATTTAAAAAATAACTCTCCCACTTTCCTCAATTTTCTGTATTTTCTCCTCCTTCTCTGAATATAAATACCCACCTTGCTATACTTCTGTTGCTTTCTTAAACTGTATTTTTTAAATTGGCAAATACACACATCTCCAAAGGGGAGAAAGACATGCTAACAATTTGCCCAGAATTTCACATGCCGAGGCACAGGCTGGGGTTTCCTTTTTACTCTTAAGGAAGTGAAATATCAACTTTCTAAGTGAAAGCTTCTAGAGGGGCAGCTTGAAATTTATACACAATGACACCCTAAACAACTCACCAGGGAAAACGGTTGCAACCCACAGCTGGTACAAACGGCCTGCAATTCAAAACGTTCTCAAAGCTATTTCTTAGCAGGACCTACAACTCCTAAAACAATCATTTTTCCAATCTTTCGTTTAAGGTTTTGGTTTTATAGAATTGATTTAGAGTAAATCTGTGACAGGATGACAGAGAATATGGTGTCCCTTTCCACTGAGAGCTAATGTAAGAGAGTTCAAGATATGAATTTGGGAGCACAGGGGGCTACAGCCTGGCAGCAAACTTCCTTTTCAGGAGAAATTTTCTCTTCTCTGGTGGCCTCTTTGGTTATGAAAGGGAAAGCACACGATTGCATGATCAAGGACAAAACAAGAGAGAGCTGAATTGTTTTATATTTTTTTATGAAAGGAATTGTAAGTTGCCAAGAGCGAGGAGGGGATTGCAGATTAAAGAGACAAAGAGAGGAGAGAAGGAGGAAGAGGAAAGTGGCAGTTGGCCGAAGGCCAGGGAGCTAGACTTTTCAAAACAGGAGGAACAAATATTCAATTTTAAGTCATCTGCTATAGGTATTTTGTTTCAGTGCAACTCCCAGTTTTACCATAAAATCCCTATGAAATTCCCTGCTTTTATGAGTGGTGTCCAAGGTAAATGAAGGAGAAGACATGATGTTCTGCATTTTGATTGACTCGGGGCATAAACAAGGGGACAGACACAGGAGTCAAGATGACAGTGAATTTGAAAATTCTGAAAAGCAGGAAATAGACCAATAAATGGCTAAGAGGACCAAGTCTTCCCCTGGGAATCGTCAGATGCTGTGTCAGGCTTTGTCAGACAAGCAGAACCACCGTGTGGGATTTACGGTAAGGATCACACCTTCTACGACAGTGGGAGCTGCTGAGGAATTCTACGGGAGGCTGTTGCCTCCTTGTTCGCTGTGGGCCTGAAGTCTCTGGAGAGCCTCAGGACCAGCGGCTGGGAAGAAAAGCTGGGAGAGCGAGAACACACTGGAACCCAAAGGACAGACTGGAGCCCTCACGCCGTGCCACCTCCAACAACACAGGTGGCCTGCAGAGGGAGCTGGCACTCTTCACCACGGAGCCACACACGCGCCTGGCCCAGGCCTCCGGGAAGCTGAAGGAGGTGATCGAGCAGGAGCTGAAGGAGCTACGGGCTTGCGGCTTGTGCTCTAACAAGATGTGCCAGCAGATCGGTGACAACGTGCCTGAGCGCCAAGGCTGACCGGCGCCCCATGCTTAACTTCAATAACTAGTGGCTCACCGCGGGCAGTGCTGAAAGGAATCACTCCCATTTTCACAGGGTTTTCCTGGACCCATGGATCCTAGTGATACAAGAAATAGCACGATATACTGGTCACTGATTTAGAGCATATATCGCATCCTGGAGGGCTGGATCTTAACCCTGCAAGGTGTTGCTACGCAGCTGGCGTGGAAACTAAATCTGCAAACTAGAATGCTAGTCTGGCATTCTGACTGGCCAGTGACCTCCGGTGATGAGGAACACAGCAAGATCAATAAATTCCATTAGCACCAGTCCATGGCTGCACTTCAATTACTAGTAAATGAGTTCCTTGGTCAGGAGCAATGCTGTGGGAATACCTCGACATGAATCGTATCATCTAAGTCCACAGATGGTGGTTTTAGCCAAAGCACTGAAGGCAAGGAAAACAAACTCATATCAGGAGTGTCACTTCCAGTAGGAACCAAGTACTGCCTCTTCCAAGATGGATGTGGTCCAGTGTAATCAACCTGCGACCAGGTGGCTGTCTCCTCATCCTGGGGAATGGTGCCATCTCGTAGGGCTCAGAGGTGGTCTCTGCCATTGGCGGGTTGGGCCCCCAGCAGTCACTGTAAACAGATCAGCCTTAGTGAGTGGAAGTCCATGTTGCTGAGTCCATGCATAATCTCCCTCTCTGATGGCATGGCCACTTTGTTCATGAGCCCATTGGGCAAGGATGGGGACACTGGGGAAAGAGCCTGACTGACATCCACAGAGCAGGCCATCTTGTCCACCTGACTGTTAAGATCCTCCTCTACTGAGGTTGCTTTTTGATAAACAGTCACATCTTCATGCTCTGCGACCATTCAGAAAGATCTATCCACACACCTCCTTGTCACCAAATTTCCAGTTGTGCTGCTTCTGAGGCAGACACATTCCAGTCCATAATGCTGACCATCTAGTCAGACCATTAACCACTGTCTATGAGTCAGCATAGAGCCATATCTCAGGGCATTTCTTCTTCTAGGAAAAATAAATCACTAGATGCACTCCTCGAATTACTGTCCAACAATAGGACTTCGCTTCACCACTGCACTTCAGAGCCCCCTCAGAGGGGGCCAGCAGTACTTACTGAGCTACCTGCTTTGGTCTGTGCCAGCATATCATGCAGATCTATAAACTGGGCCTGAATTTTGTTCTTCCTCAGTCAACATGAGTCATAGGGAACTCCCTATGAGGCCAAACTTGTGGGATGAGAAAGAGGAGGCAAGACAGCAAGAGTAGGGACCACGGGCATCTGGGTCTCCTGCTCATTCGACTTACCTTCAGGACCTGCTCAGGCTGTGCTACATGCCCAGCTTTATGGTTTGCTGGGCCAATACTCAGGCAGCTCAGGCTCATTTGATGGCCCATGGCTAAGTGTTGAGTCTCCAGTAAGGCCTAGTAACAAGCCATAACCCGTTTCTCAAAAGAATAGCCATCTACAAAAGATGGCGAGCTTCGCTCCAGAATTCTAAAGGCAGCATACGCTGTGATTCACCTGTGGGGGCTGCAAAGCACCACCCACATCTTGATCCACACAGACGCTTCAAGTACCACTGGATCCTCTAGGTCGCTTGGCCGAGCGCTCTACACAGCAGCCTGGACCCATTACAAAGCCTTCTCTTGCTGGGTGACATTTTGGCTCATTTCTACAATCACCTGATATACAATCACACATGATATAGAATCACTTGTATTTCTTCTCTGCTAATCTAGAACTTACGTAAGGAAAAGGGGGCTATTTAATTTGTGTTCCTCAAACACTCTAAAAGATGGGATGTGGGGACTCTGGCTTTTCTTATTTCAATATATATGGAAAGGGTAGCTCCACGAGGCTGGAGCTCTTCAGGACACCCAGTGACATGTGTAAGATACAGGTCCTAAAATGGAGGAAAGGGCCAAACCTTTGATGACCATAAGACCACTTATCTGATGCCAAAACCATTTACCACAAAGTAAAAATTCAGTTAATCATCTCTTTGGTCTTTTTCACTGCACTAAGCATCCAGTTTGACTGACGGCCCATCAGTCATTTTAG
This sequence comes from Orcinus orca, assembly GCF_937001465.1. Lineage (NCBI taxonomy): Eukaryota > Metazoa > Chordata > Mammalia > Artiodactyla > Delphinidae > Orcinus > Orcinus orca. The sequence goes on along the minus strand of NC_064569.1, from coordinate 45,957,131 downwards.
TCCCACAGCCTGTAAATAACAACCCTGTGCTTCCACGAAGAGGAGGGCCTTCTGCGAAATGGAGAATCATTTTGACTATGTGAACATTATAGTTTCCAACTCTTTGCTTCTTATCATATTTACTTTGTATTCTTTCAGGCCAACCTGAATAAAAATGCTAATTTAACCCAGTTTAAAAACCAAAGAGGACAGAGATTTCACTTGAAATGGGATCGTTTTTATTCTTGTCTCTCTGCCTCGGACATAGACATTTAATATTTAAATGCTGCTCCCTGTGAGGTCTGGACTTTCTGTACTTTGTGGCTGCGACAGAATTCAAATTTCGAATTCCACCTTGTGTGAAAATAGCATTTCGAAGTGTGTGCCCCGGGAGAATAATAATAAACCTGAGTCTTGGCATTTTTTAAAATGGACTTTTTTCTTCAGAGGTCTCTTAAAATATGATTCATCCTCACTCCTTCTAGACACCGGGAATTCAGCAATGATGCTTTTCACTTTCTCCCAAGTTTAGTCTGAATCTGTTACCAAATGACTCATGGTAAGCAGAATGAGTAATGGCAAAATGAAGATTATTGTGTCTGCATTTAACACTAATTATAATATTTTATAATATGCTAACCTTATCCTTTTATTCTAATTTAAAATGTTATATTAATTTCTCTAATTATAATTTGAGTACTTAAAACATGTCTGTTGTTTTCCTTTGTTGTTAGTATAATCCTGAAAACACCTGCCCACAATCTACTAAATACTAGGGTTGCAGTGATTAATAGTAACAAATCCTGTGAAATCACTTTTTATCCTTAAGCAGTCTGAACAAATTGGGCCATTAAAACATCTTAGCTTAAATGCTACACTGCTCTGGAATGTTTCATAAGGTTGCATAAAATCTGTCACTTCACATCCCATAATTCACATAAGGCGACAAACGCAGGGCAGGGTTTAACCACTTAGTGTCCACGACTGACTGTGGCCTGGGAAAGCTTAGTGGGCATGTTTTTCATTAAAAATTTATAAAATTATGGAAATATTAGTTTTAAGATTTTCTTTAAAGGTGATTTTCTTGTTTGAGTTCTCCCAGACTTTTTTCACAGTCTCTATTGTAATAGTATTCAAATGACTTCCTGAAAGAGAACTGACTTTTCCTGAAAGTGTAAATATAGAACTTACACTTCCCGAAAGAGAAGTGTAAGTTCTATATTTTGACATATGCCAGAATGACCAGCTAATTTCTGCTTTAATTAGGGTTGGCTCTTTTGCTGTAGACTATTTATATGACTAAAAATGTAATTAACAGAAAGGTAGAAACGTTAAGAAAATCATTATTACACCTCTATTTAGCTTTTGTTTTCAAAGTTTGTTATGGTCTGTTTTTATGAATTGGGACGTTCTGCCTTGGTTGAAAATATTAACAGATTAAGGAAATTTGAATTTTACATCAGGAAGTTAGAATTGGCAAGTATTTTCAAGTCGTATATCATTGCGTCATTGGCATATGTGGCAACAAGATATCCCCCAAACTTGAAGACAAGGCTAAACGTGAAATTGAAAAAACTTTTTTTTCTTCAATAACTAAAATAAATTGCTGGAAAAGGTAACCCCATCCTAAGCAATAATTTGAAAAAATGGCTGAGGAGTTTCAGTGCACCCAAACTCCTGTCATAATTTCAGAAGACAAGGAGTCTATTTGCAGCATGCTCAGTTGCATGATGAAAGAATGTTTTACTGGAAGAGTAAGCTTGATGGCTAGAAAAATGCAAAGACTTACTACCCAGAACCCTTGGCGGATACCTTCTTAGAGTAGAAATGGATGCACCGGGATCTCATAATTCAAAGACACCAGACACCAAGTCACCCAGCCAGCCCCCTGGCTCTAATTCCATGCTGCTACCACCTCTTTGGTGTAATCTGGCTTCTGGAGTGAATTTTTGACAGAAGTTACTGTTGAACCACAGAGATAATATTCAAGTCCCCTGGATGTTCATTTATTCCACAGATACTAACTGAGCAACATCTATGTAGCAAGTACCCTGCCAAGCACTGGGCAATATGGTAGTAAACTGGAAGTCTAGCCAGAGAGAAGACATTAAACAAATTAGCATACAAATTAATGAATGATTATAAATTTTATTAAGTGCTATGAAGGAAAGTAAGAAACAATAACTAGAAGGACTTTCTTTGAATAGGAAGATCAGGAAGGGCCTCTGTGTGGAAAAGATGTTTAAGTTGAAATTTGAAACATGTAGTAACCAAGCAAAGGGTTGGGAAGGAACGCCACTAGCAGGGGGACCTGGAGGCAGGAGGGGCTTGGAACAGGTGGGTCAGGATCTGAGAAAATACTAGTGTGAATAAAGGAGAAGGGGAAGCAGGAGTGGTCTTGCGATGAGGTGGAGCATGAGGTGAGGCTCAGAGCAGGCAGGGCCAAACTCCTTCCAGTTTCTACTTTATTCTGATGGTGACCAGCCACAGAAGGACTTACAGACTGAAGGGGGCGTGATCCGATGGATGGATGTTCCTTAAAGATCACTCTGGTCGTCCTGTGGAGAAAGGACTGAAGGGGAGCAGAGCGGAGGTGGGGAAGCAAGCTGGGAGCTATTGTGGACTAGCTCCCAGGTGGGAGATAAAGATGCTGTGACCTAGGATGGAGAGAAATTGTTGTCAACTATAAATTATTAAAATGGTATTTCAGCTTACCCATCAGTCTCTTCTGAGTTTCCACAGGGTTTCCATGCCCAACTCCGACTGCAATGTCAAAATACAGATTCTGCACTTGTAAAGCTGAGGGCTGCACTCCAGAACAGAAGAACTACACCCAGCTTCCACTTACCCAGGCTCAGTCTGGGTGACTGGCAAGCCACCCTGGTTGCCACCCTTACCTCCTCTCACTCCAGATGCACCACTTCAAAAGGGACAAGCCCTTAAGTCAATTCCTTGGGAACAGGAGTGTATAAAGAACGTGAATTCACTTTGTTATAAAGCAGAAACTAACACACCATTGTAAAGCAATTATACTCCAATAAAGATGTTAAAAAATAAATAAATAAAACTACTTCTTGAAAAGTCAAAAAAAAAAAAAAAGAACGTGAATAAGTGAGTTTGTCACTTGTTCCTCCTGTGGTGAACATTGGTCCCCTTTGTAGCTGTAACGAGTCATTTATGTCAAATTTAAGACTGTGATCCCCATGAGAAAACCTCTGTTCCCAACCAGTCATTTCCTAACTCATAATAACAGCTATCAAACACTCACCATGTATCAGACCCTGATCTGAGCACTTTACGTGAATCCACCCATCTCTGGCCTTTAAACAGCCCTGGGCCCTCTATCTGGACTCACTCCCTAAATGAGCTCATCCACTCGCATGGCTTTTAATGCCATCTATATGCTGCCAACAATGCCAGATCTTTCCAATGTCAACAGTAGGAGATTTATATAAAATCTCAATGACATGTTTAAAATTAAAATCGTTTTTTTCCTAATTATACATGCTCACTGTAAAATATTCAGGAGATATATAAATGTATATGGAAGAATAAATACCACGTGAAATCCCATTGCTCTGCACTGGCCACCATTAACATTTGGTGACCGTATTTTTACGCACCAGCGCCTCTTTTTACCTACACGTGCACACAAGCATAATTATACCTAAGTCGACTATTATACATGCTATTTTTCACCATGGACAACTTTTTATGATTTTTTCCCTTGCCTTCCCATGCCCCCTTTTTGATTTTTCACCATTGGTACAAATAGTTTCAAAAACACTCTGTGGGGGCTTCCCTGGTGGCGCAGTGGTTGAGAGTCCGCCTGCCGATGCAGGGGACGCGGGTTCGTGCCCCGGTCCGGGAAGATCCCACATGCCGCGGAGCGGCTGGGCCCGTGAGCCATGGCCGCTGAGCCTGCGCGTCCGGAGCCTGTGCTCCGCAACAGGAGAGGCCACAACAGTGAGAGGCCCGCGTACCGCAAAAAAAAAATAAATAAAAAGTAAAAATAAATAAATAAAAAATTTAAAAAAAAAAAAAAAACACTCTGTGGGCCAGATAAAACAGGTCCAGCTTACATATCCTCAATTCGTCATTTTTACCTTACACATACCCTGACTCATTTCATGTTCTGTGTTTCTCGGTTCAAATTTTCTAGAGAAAAAAAATCTAGTATTCCACTGGACAAACCACTGACCAGTCTACTCCTAGTCTATGCAGCTATGGAGGAGACCTAAGCCTGATTCTTTACTGTGAGCTAAGGGTAAGGGCAGATCCCGGACAAGGGAGCTGGGAGCTGGAGAAGCCTCGAAAACATTTCTGCTTCGTGCTAGTAGTCCAGGACACTGCCTAAGAGCAAGATCTGTGGAGTCACACTAGATTTAAATCTCAAATCTGCCAATTTACTGTGTAACCTTGAGCCAGTTACTTAACCTCTCTGTGCTTAATTTCTTTTATCTGGAAATTGAGAATCATGAAAGCACCTAACCTGTAGGGTTTCTTCTGAGGATGTAAGTGTAAAAGGCTTAGAACAGTATTTGGCCCATGGTAAATATTAGATAAATTATAGCTAATGGTAATATTATTTTTTTCTTTATTTTTCCCTTTATCTGAAGAGTTTACTAATGCAACAGCTTCCACTCAGCACACTGAGAAAGGCTCTTTTCTACATGACAGTTATCTCTGTAATATAACAAGGAGAATTCATTTATATTTTAGGAAATTGTGACCTCCAAAACATCTATTGTGCTTCTGTTTTCAGTGGTTTCGACTAACCAAGCTTCTACCAATAGTTTCTGCTATTAGTTGACATGACTTTTGTAAAGAATGAACTTTCATTCAAAAGTGAGGCAGGGACTTCCCTGGTGACGCAGTGGTTGAGAATCGGCCTGCCAATGCAGGGGATGTGGGTTCGAGCCCTGGTCAGGGAAGATCCCACATGCCTCGGAGCAGCTAGGCCCATGGGCCACAACTACTGAGCCCATGCACCTAGAGCCCGTGTTCTGCAACAGAGAAGCCACCACAATGAGAAGCCCGCGCACCACAACGAAGAGTAGCCCCCGCTCGCCTCAACTAGAGAAAGCCTGTGTGCAGCAACAAAGACCCAAAAAAAAAAAAAAAAAAAGTGAGGCAGAAAGGACTTCCATGGTGGTCCAGTGGTAAAGAATCCACCTTCCAATGCAGGGGATGTGGGTTTGATCCCTGGTCAGGGTACTAGGATCCCACATGCCGCGGGGCAACTGAGCCCACGTGCCACAACTACTGAGCTCACACGCCTTAATTAGAGAGCCTGCGTGCCACAAACTACAGAGCCCACGTGCCCTGGAGCCTGCATACCACAACTAGAGGAGAGAAAACCTGCATGCCACAACTAGAGAGAAGCCTGTGTGCCACAATGAAAGATCCTGTGTGCCACAACTAAGACCCAACACAGCCAAAAATTAATTAATTAATTAATTTTTTTTTTTTTTAAGTGAGGCAGAAGACAACTAATAAGGACCTACTATATAGCACAGGGAACTCTACTCAATACTCTATAATGGCCTATATGGGGAAAGAATCTAAAAAGAGTGGATATATGTATATGTATAACAGATTCACTTTGCTGTACACCTGAAACTAACACAATACTGTAAATCAACTATACTCCAATAAAATTTTTTTTTTTTTAAAAGGTGAGGTAGGGCTTCCCTGGTGGCGCAGTGGTTGAGAGTCCACCTGCCAATGCAGGGGACGCGGGTTCGTGCCCCGGTCCAGGAAGATCCCACATGCCGCGGAGCGGCTGGGCCCGTGAGCCATGGCCGCTGAGCCTGCGCGTCTGGAGCCTGTGCTCCGCAACGGGAGAGGCCACAACAGTGAGAGGCCCGTGTACCGCAAAAAAAAAAAAAAAAAAGGTGAGGTAGACTTGCTTCCTATCCTCAAGGATACTTCATCTTAGTGGAGGAGTTAAAATATATCATCAACAACTGTAATACAAGTAGAAAGTAATAGGTGTCATTAAAATGTAGTAAGTAAGCCCTTGTAGAAACCCTGGTCACATGCTTCCTCCTTAGATTGAAATTTAATCCAACTACACTCTTCAACAAATTAAGGATAATTGTTGCTAACAGAGTTATATAGACTATATCACAGGGATGAAACTTTCACACTATGTATTGGTCAGAAAAGAATAGTTTATAGTGCAGTAACAAATAAGCCAAAAGTTGCAGTAGCTTCTAAGGAGGAAGTTTCCTTCTCACTCATCGTAAGTTGACAAGGAGGGTCTGCTCACCATGGTCACTCACGGGTGTAGGCGGACATAAGCTCCATTTCAACATGTGCTTCCACAGGAGTAAAAGGTAGAGTTTTGGGGGGTTTTTTGTTTGTTTGTTTGTTTTTGTGGTACGTGGGCCTCTCACTCTTGTGGCCTCTCCCGCCGCGGAGCACAGGCTCCGGATGCGCAGGCTCAGGGGCCATGGCTCACGGGCCCAGCCGCTCCGTGGCATGTGGGATCTTCCCGGACCGGGGCACGAACCTGCGTCCCTGCATCGGCAGGCGGACCCCCAACCACTGCGCCACCAGGGAAGCCCTGGGGGGTTTTTAATTTAAAATTCTTTTAAAGCATGGCCAGTCACATTTCTTAACATTTCTGCCTGGAAGAGCCACCCTCCATTTCTGCTCACATTTCATTTATCAAAGCAAGTCACGTGGCCGTGCCTGAGCTCAGTAGCATGAGGATACGTAATCCTCCCACCTGGTGGCCACCGCAGGCCTGGGAGCCAAAGCATCAACCACACTAGGACTCACACCTCAGACAAAAAAGTAACTCCCTTTATTTTCTAGCGCTGATCTCCTCTCCCTCTAGAGCCCCATTCCCAGTGATGGTGAAAGATTCCTGTTCAGTACTTCCCGAACGTCCTCCGATTACTTCTAACCCGGAGTGCCTAAAGACTTTCAGCCATCGTGGCAGCAGGTGGACCAAGGCCCTCAGGCCAGCTCCTTAGCCCTTTTCCTCTGCACCTCTGTGCTCCTCCTGAGCTCTAAGCTGAGCCCTCGAAATCTGGAGCTTGTGATATTTAAAGGGAAGCTTTTAGAATTTAGAGAGTCCTGTTCTTTTCAACAAAGCCTGGCTTTCAATAACTGCCTCACTGTAGATTTAACAAATCTACTGTAAATGGTATAAATTGGATAATGATAAATCATCTGTGTGAAAACATGGTACTCTATCTTTATGTCTGCACACACTTTTCTTTGACAAGCTTCCACTACCACTTGACAGTAAGAAAACTAAATTTAGTCCAATCCACCAAACCTGGCCCAGTCCAGCAGTCTTCTAATCCACTTCAGGAATTACTGTCTCAGTTAATATCATCCAAGTCTCTTTCCCAGCTTCCCTCTCTTCCTTCCCTCTGACTCTACACCCTGAGAAAAAGATGGGATTGCAAACCAAGCCAGCCACTGCCCCATTCACTTCCACTGGTGAGCTCTGAGCCCACAGCACTAAAAGGGGGGCTTGGCACAGATGAGATATGCTGCAGGTTGAATACACTCACCCTCATCTTTACTCAAAGGAATGTCAGTGATGTCCCATGTCTTCAGACGACCTTGTCGTACAGATCACTTTGAGTTTGCTGTAATTTCTAGCGAGTAATTCATTTTAAAGCTTTGGGAACTATTATTAATCACAAATTACTTGTGACATACCTCACGAGCAACATATCTCAGTTGGGAACTGCTGCTCCAGGTGAGGGCTGCTGGAATTAGTTAAAAATATTGATGCTAAGCGTTATTAGTAAAAGTTGCAATAACCTTACCTATCCTATCACTTGTATTCAGTTATGTTACAATTTATAATCCACTAAAAAAAAAAATCTCTGTTTAATTACCTATGTTTTTTTCTTCAATGATCCAAAGTATTTAAAAGGACAGTATTTATTACCTTTTCTTATCTCAAGCATTCTTCATGTAGCTGCTCATGGTTATTTTGAATATCGTGAATTAACCGCCACCAAGCTTTCATTAGACAGTTTTCAGTCAGGCATGATTTATAAAGGGACTTGTGTCAAAACATGTTTCCATTTGTTCTTCCTGTAGTATAGTTGAGATTGAAATATTATCTTCACTCACCAGCACATGTATGCACATAGAGTTCATATTTGTGACTACTTCTAAAATCATTAGATGGAAAGCAAGTAAAAGTAAAGATACTTAATATAAATGGTTATTCTCAAGACGCACAGCCCATGTTAAAGTATCTGCAGATCTGGTGCTCATCTCAATGGTCAACCAACAGATGGAGCGCTCTGTCTGTCACATTACTTTGGAGCTTCTAAATGTGCCTGGTGGGAATTCCATTACTTGCACCAGCTGTACAGGTGACCTTGCCTTCCACTTGCCAGATTCAGAATCCAGGAGGCAATTTTAAGCATGATTTTAAAATACAACTTATGCCAATATGCCTGTACTTGACATAGTTACTCTGGTGCCAAAAAATAAAAATAAAAAAACAAAAGCTGTCCTTTTTGCTTTAACCCTTGGAATTATGGGATGTATGGTTTTCCATCTTCTGAGTCTTCCTGCAAAAAGTTATTTAACGCCCTTCTACACTGGGAGAAATTTTTAAGATTTTTTTAGTACCTACGGAAGGAGTTTTTTTTCTGGGGTAAAACTTTATAAAGAGTTCTTATTTTCTTATCAAACAGAATTAAATAATTAAAAGGTGGCATTTGGGAGACATCTGGAGACATTCTCAAGCTAGAAATATCTTCCTTCAGAAGGCCTGAAAGTTCTCCATTAATGATGCATTATTGGGGGCTCAGCAATCTCTGTCTGGGCACCCTTTGTATAAAATGCAGTAAGCAGAGCCAGGATTGAAACCCAGTTCATTGCTGCACCACTCTTGCACTTTTCCCTACTACAAACTTCCTCCCTTTGAGGATGGTCACTAACAAGTAAATGTGAGTTTTTTTCCTAAGTGAGAGGAAAGAAATCAGTACATGAAAACACTGAGTAAGTAGAAATGAGGACCCAGGAAAAAGGGAAAAGGAACAGATAAGGAAGCTGAGAGGTGTCAAAAGAATAACGTCCACTTCAGTTTTGCCTCGAGTTGGCCATCGCTTGACTTTGACTTCTAAGAACTCTGTCTACAATGTTACCTGGTAGTAACCCACTCCACTTTCAAGACCTCCTGTCTGAAATTTCAGTTCAATTTCAGTATATGTTACAATATGTCGGATCAGATTGAATTAGAAATGGAACATCCAGCTATTTTTATTTGCTGCCTTATTGAGTGGGTAAGAACAACATTACAAAATATTGTAGTAGCGGTGAGCACCCCTAAAAGCAGTTTGTATTGATATATCATTTCCCACTGAAAGGAAAAGAGCTCCTTGGATAAATGACTCATTCCAAGTAGGGGGCAGAAAGTGCATGGAGATGAATCCGGGAAGGCCTTTTGAAAGGATGCTTCAACAAGGAGTAAGCGCACATCAAAGGGAAATAGGAGCCCTTAAAGGGATACCCACTGGCCTAAAGGAAATCAGAAAGAACAGTAACTGCAATGGATTGATTGAAACTCACCAGTGCTAAGAAGCATTGAAACACATGGAAATGCTACGGAGAAACAAGGAGGAGGAACTGTTTTGGTTAAAAGAAATTTAGTGGACATCCGATCAAGCATTGTTTGGTCCTTGCCTAGACCTTGTTTCAAACAAACCAAAAATAAGAAGACATGAGGACAACTTGAACATGGATGGAACATCAGATGATATTAAAGAATTGTTAACTTTATTGAGTGTGATCACGGCTTGGTGGTTATATTTTAAAAAAAAAAAAACTTACTGGAGATGCAAATGAAAGTATTTACAGGTGAAATGACCTAATTTCAGGAATTTGCTCTCAAATGCTTTAGCAAAAAAAAAAAAGTGTAGTAAAGGAAATAAATGAGACAAAATTGACCAACTCTATATTTGTTGAATCTGGCTGATAGGTATTTGAGGTTCATTTTACTAATCCTTTACTTTTTTACCTAAAATACATAGTTACATTTTAATTTATCTTTAAATTAAATCATTATTTAAATGTTATTAAAGTTATTAGATTTTATCTAAGGTTTAAATTTTTATATAAGGCTTTTTATCCATTGCATTATTACACCCATGTCTACATGACACCAAAATAAGGAGTTGAGACGAGAAAGCTTTGTGGTTGCCAGCCTCCAAGATGAGCACTGTTGATCCTTGCCTCCTGGTACTCATGCCCTTACCTAGTTCCCTTCCACATTTTCTCAGAGTTGGTCTGGGTGACCAAGAGAAACCAGTGGGAGTGATGCTATGTGACTTCTAATGCTAGGTAATAAAAGACATTTCTGCTTCTGCTTTGCTCTTTGGATCACCCACTCTGAGTGTCGTGAGGATACCCAAGCAGCTCTATGGAGAGGTCTCTGTGGCATGAACTGAGCTCTACTGCCAACAGGCTACATCAGCTTGCCAGCTACAGGAATGGGCCACCTTGGAAAAAGATCTTCCAGTCCCTGTCAAGCCTTTGATGACTGTAGCACTGGCCAACATTCTGACTACACCCTCATGAGAAACCCCAAGCCAGAACAGCCCAGCTAAGCCACTCTATGTAAGTCAGCATTCAATCAGAGAAGCAGAACCAGTAGCAATATATGGATTTAAAACAAGGAATTGGCTTATGAAATTGTTGGGTCTGGCTTAGCAGGTCTGAAGTCCATAGGGTGGGCAATCAGAAAAGAAAGATCACAAACAGGCTGAAACCCCAGGCACAGAGACCAAAGCTGTTGTTCACAGGCACTCAGGAAGAGAAGATCAAAAGCAAACAGCAAAGCAAACAAGCAAAGCAGTCAAGGTTGAACTCCTGGATACAGGCAGAAGCTGCTGTCCACAGACAGAAGTGTCTCTTTCATGTTCATGTGCTCACTCTCTCTCTCTCTCTCTCTCTCTCTCTCTCTCTCTCTCTCTCTCTCTCTCTATATATATATATATATATATATATATCTCCCCCCACCCTCCTCTCTCTTGCCTAAACCCTCTTTTAAAAGGCCTTCCAATTGTTTAACTCATGCTCACAATGGAGAATCTCCCTTTCAACTGGATAACTCAGGCCCACCCAAGATAATCTCCCGAACTTAAAGACAACTGATTAAAGACTTTGATTACATCTGCGAAATCCCTTCCCGCCAGCAACTAGATTCGTTCCATTAAATAACTGGGAAGAGGCATATGTGTGTTACAAAATGGTTGTGCTTCTTTTCCATCCTCCAACTCTCACAAAACAACATACCTAGGAGCCCAACCTATCTGGAAACGTACTAGAAAGGGAATTCTAAAGGACACAGTTCAGCCCAGCCAAGTCGACACACCCCAAACTCCTAACTGACAGAAATTGTGAAATATGATAAATGTTTATCATTGTTTTAAGACTTTGGGTTTTGAGGTAAGTTGTTACCCAGCAGTTGAAAACTAATACAGGTTTGATGGAACAAATTATCTGTAATCAAGTGTAACAACAAGTGAAAAGCTGTTGCCTGAGGTCAGCTGAGTTTTACTAGATTTGTACTTACTGAATTCACAGAATATTTGTGAGTGGATAATGGGGGTGGGGGGTGGATTGTGGGAGGGGCTTATATGGGTGGGGGTGGGTTGGATAGTCTTCATCATAATCAGACCAGCAAAGTAACAAAGTACAGGGAGACATCTTGATTGTCTCAAAAACACCTCATGACTCCTGAAAACTTGCTGAGGAATAAAGCAAAAAGACTTAGGAACCTACATTAATGCAATCTCCCTGACCCACGATGCCTCATCCCTGACATGATCATACAACTTTGGGGGTGGTATGAAATGGGACAGGTTCTACAGTCACACACACGTGGGTTCTTGCCTCAACTCCATACCTTACCAGTTACATGACTTTGGCCACTTTACATAACTTCCTGCTATGGACTGAATTTTGTTCCCCGCAAAAGAATCATATGTTGAAGACCTAAACCCTCGTAGCTTAGAATGTGACTGCACATGGGCCATTACAGAGGTAATTAAGGTTAAAAGAGGCCATAAGAGTGGGCCCTAATCCAATATAACTGGTGTCCTTATAAGGAGAGGAACCCCATGGGCACTTTCACAAAGAGGAAAGAGAAGGTGGCCATCAAAAAGCCAAGGAGAGAGGCCTCAAGAGAAATCACACTTGCAGACATGTTGATTTTGGACTTCCACTCTCCAGAACTGTGAGAAAATTAATTTCTGTTGCTTAAGCCACCCTGTCTGTGGTATTTTGTTATGGCAGCCCTAGCAAACTAATATACTTCCTGAGCCTCAAATTTTGCATCTATAAATTAATAATACTTATAGCTCTAGGGTCTAGACCCTCCTTTAGCTGTCAGAATATTTGGGGGCTTAAAGACAGACAAAAATCTTTGGTCAAGAAGAACCTTAGATTTTATTGAACGACTGAGGTTCAGCCTTGGGAGTCAGGCAATGTTCCAGTCACACCTGACTCAGGTTTTACAAGGCAGAATGTTACAATATTTTCCCAATCTTCTCCGAGAAAACACCCTCTCCCAACAACGCACATAATAAAATGGGAAGGAAAAGAGGTTCCTGGGGTTATCTAGTCCAGGAGCTTTATTTTCTGTGATAGCCCATGATTTAAGAGAACCGGTATACACTGTCCATTGTTCTTTAAAGAAGGCAGTTACCTGCATTTTGCATATTAGTAAATCTGATTCCTATCAGGGAAATGGGAGGAGAGGGAGGAGGTGTTTGTTAGGAAATAAGAAGGATTTCCTAAAGAAATTACTTGGAGCAACAGAAAGATAAAATGAATAGCCGTTCGGCAAATACCTGGATATCCATAGCCATTCTGCTCTGATGTCCTTAGGAGAAATGGAGAATGAGGAAAGACAAAATTTTCCGTCTGTCAAATTCTCTTCTGACTTTAGTTTCATATTAAAATTTCTTGTGATTAATAACTTTAATTTTTCTTAATATCAACCTCAGAGGTTATTATAAGGATTAACACAGTAACTTATAAAGCACCAAAAATATAGCAGATGCTCAGTCCTTTCTCCTTCCCTTAGGACAACAAAAACAATTCCTTGTGCAAGTTTTTATATCCTCCAACCTTCTTCTATATGTTGCATACACACAGACACACACACACACCCCTTAGCCTGGTGATTTTGAAGACTGAAAATAACAGAAGACTCCACCAAGATATTCTCTGAGGTGAGGGACTTTCAAGGGGCATGTCACTTCCCCACGAAGGAACCCACAGGAAGTTGTCTTTTTTTCCTGGAATGCCTGAATGACCCTGTCTCGAGGGTGTGATCACTGAACTCATTTTGATTCTGCTTTATGGAACTCTTCCCTCTTTTTGGTCCTGACTTGAGCAATGCAACAAAATGAGTCCTGGATGTGGCCCGTCCAAGTCGACGATGCTTTGATACATACTTCACCTGTTTACCTCCAAATGCCTCTTCAGGAACAGGGAAGCCCTTTAGCACTTTAACATTTATTCTTTCCAGATACTTGCCTGACAGACTTTTACAAGCACAGTTTAAATGGGGCAGGATCTCAGAGTCAATTTTTTTTCCCTTTTTCAGATAGCATTTTTCTTTTTCTCCTGGCAAGGGAAAGGTTTGGGAACAATACATATTTGTTTGGTCCAGGAGAGAGATGGGGAACTGGGATGTGTTTATGTCACTTTTTTAAAAAAGCGTTTAAACAAGGTGCTCAGTACACAAAGAGATGCCTCCAGAAACTGAAGAGGGATGGATCTCAGCATATTTAATGTGAGAATCTGGTAAACAGTTCTAAAGGTTGGTTTCCAAATCTCTGCCCGAAAATCATTTCTTTCTCTCTGTGCACGGATACCATGGAGCCAGTGGACCAGAGGAGGTAGATGGGTAATTGGGCAGCAGCACAACTCATTTCTCAGCTGGCAACCTTTTAAAGACTTTTAAATCCTCAACAGCAACTGGCCTTTCCATTGTTCTTTTCCTCCTTCTGGCTGATGTCTGCACAGACTTTACTGCCTCTGTATTGACGGGCCTAAAAACTCCGCCCACTGCCTGTATCAGGAACACCCAACACAAACCGTCTGAACATAAACAACTAGCCATGTAATAGCATGGTATGTTTCCTCGTATCCAAGTTTCTGCCTAATGGGAAAAATCTGTTTTCAGCTTGAACTGCAATAGGAAAGTTATTTATCTTGTGAAAGATGGTGAAATAAAACAGTCCTTCCATTTGGTCAGCAAATATGTAAAGAGAACAGAATCTGTAACCCTCCAAGATCTGAGCACTGGGAAAAGACAGAACCAGGGAGTTACACAAACCGAGTAGGAATTCCCGAGTTCATAAGGATTAAGAGCTTTTTGTTGACCGCTTTTTTTTTTTTTTTTTGGTACGCAGACCTCTCACTGTTGCGGCCTCTTCCGTTGCGGAGCACAGGCTCCGGACGCGCAGGCTCAGCGGCCATGGCTCACGGGCCCAGCCGCTCCGCGGCTGGGATCTTCCCGGGCCGGGGCACGAACCCGTCTCCCCTGCATCGGCAGGTGGACTCAACCACTGCGCCACCAGGAAATACCTGCCGACCGTTTTTGAGGGAGTAAACCCCCTTAGCAATACTGAAATGAAAAATTTGGTGTTTGAAACGTTGATTCTCAACTCAGGCTGCATATTAGAATCACCTGGGGAGATTTTTAAACTAGATCCTTGGTCCTGGGTCCCGCCCCCCCGAGATTTTGTGGGTTTGTTGTTTGTTTGTTTGTTTTAATCTCCACCAGGGATTCTGATACACAGCCAGGATGGAGAATAACTGGGTTAGAATGTGAAGAAAGTTCATAAACAGAGACTGGAGATCAGAACCCTAGCTGCAGAAGAAACCTCCCAGAGCAGATCAGCCTGACAGGTATATAGCAACAGAGAGTAGAAAAGTGGTTGCCAGGGACTGGAGGGTGGGGGAGATATGGAGAGGTTGGTAAAAGGGTGTAAACTTTCAGTTATAAGATTAATAAGGTCTGGGGATCTAATGTATAACATGGTGACTGTAACTGATAGCACTGTACTGTATAATTGAAATTTGCTAAGAGAGTAGAATGTAAATGTTCTCACCAAAAAAAGTTAAAATAAGGTCAATATGTGAAGTGATGTGTTAACAAACTCAATGGGAGAAATCCTTTTATGACATATACGTATATCATCACTTTGTATTCTTTAAATATCTTACAATTTTATTTGTCAATTATACCTGAATAGAGCTGGGGGAGGGGAGAAATACGGCACATAGATACAGTGGAATATTATTCAGCTGTTAAAAAGAAGGAAGTCCTGCCATTTAAAACAACATGGGGGTGGTGGTGTGATGAATTGGGCGATTGGGATTGACATGTATACACCGATGTGTATATAATTGATGACTAATAAGAACCTGCTGTATAAAAAAATAAATAAAATAAAATTCAAAAATTCAAATAAATAAAACATGGATAGGGCTTCCCTGGTGGCGCAGTGGTTGAGAGTCCGCCTGCCGATGCAGGGGACACGGGTTCGTGCCCTGGTCCTCGAAGATCCCACATGCCGCGGAGCGGCTGGGCCCGTGAGCCATGGCCGCTGAGCCTGCGCGTCTGGAGCCTGTGCTCCGCAACGGGAGAGGCCGCAACAGTGAGAGGCCCGCGTGCCGCAAAAAAAAAAAAAAAAAAAAAGGGTAAATCTTGAGGTCATTGTGCTAAGTGAAATAAGTTAGACAGAGAAAGACAAATACCGTATGATCTCACATGTGGAATCTAAAAAATAAACGAACTCATAGAAAGAGAGTAGATTGATGGTTGCCAGGGGTGGGGGAACAGGTGCAGGTGGTCAAATTCCAGTTCTAAGATGAAAAAGTTCTGGGGATCTATGGTGACTATAGTTAACAACACTGTGTTGTATACTTGAAAGTTGCTAAGTAGATCTTAAAAGTTCTCAACACACACATACAAAAACACAGTAACTATGTGAGATGACAGATGTGTTTAACTGAACTTATTGTGGTAATCATTAGGCAATATACACATACATTGAACCGTCGCCTTGTACACTTTAAACTTAAGCAATGTTATATGTCAATTGTATCTCAATAAAGCTGGGGGAAAAAGAAAACATCAGCTAATAGGTAATAAAAATAATAAATTATCACCACTTGGCAACCCCTAATGAAATAAAGGATTTAGGCCAGTAGTTCTGAAGCTTGATTGTACATGGGAATCACCTTTGGGAGCTTGAAACACACTAACTACCGGCTCCCACCCCCAGAGATTCCCATTCGATTCACCTGGTGGGGAGCTTGGCAATGAGACTTGGGAGGATTAACATCTCCCTGGGTGACTCTAATGAGCAGGCAAGGTTGAGACCATTGATATGGGCAATGGACATCAATAGTCACTGGAACAACAGATAGAAAAGCTGGTCTAGTATAGATGGATCAGATGGATCACAGCTAACTGCACTGATCTATCCCACCATCGTCAAAAGGTGGGATGCAATTGGAAGTACCCAACACCACTTAGGATGTGTACTTGTCAAAAAGTCAACCTGAAACTGGTGTAGCCTCTTAATTTAACTATCACCTACAGGAAGTAAAAGGGACCTACACGAAATAAAGGACACCCTCAGGATGTAATCAGCAAAATCCAGAATGTGGTGAAGTCTACAAGACAAATACTTCAGTTTCTCTAACAAATAAATTATAAGAAAACGATAAAGGATAGGGAATTGATGGATTAAAATAGTCATAAAAGACATAACCAATGCAAATACATAGACCTTATTTGAATCCTGATTTGAACAAACCAACGGTTTAAAAAAAAATTATAAGACAATCAAGGAAATCTGAATATTGCTAGATATTTGATGATACTAAGACATTTATGTTAAATTTTTAGGTCAGCAGCTTTTTCTATAAAGGGCCAAATAGTTAGTGTTTTAGGCTGGGTGGGTCTACAGTCTGTTGCAACTACTCAGCTCTGTCATTGCAGCCTGAAAGCAGCCACAAACAACACATAACAAATGGCTGTGACTGTGTTCTTCACAAAAACAGACAACTGCATGGATTTTGTCAACCTCTGTTTTACAGATACATTCAAAAGAGCTTCTGGATGAACGAATGGAGAGGAGGGGAAGGTGGCTGAGCAGTATAAATGGAACAAGGTCAGTCATGTGCTCATAAGTAGCTGAGGATGGGTACGTTATACTCGTGGTTCTCCAAGCATGGTCCCAAGACCATCGGCATCAGCATCAGCTGCAGACTTGTTAGAAATGCAAATTTCAGGCCCCACCTAAGACTTAGGAATCAGAAACTCTGGGGGTGGATCCCAGCAATCTGCTTTAATAAGCCCTCCAGGTGATTCTCATGCACACAGACTAATGTTATTCATTCTCTCTGTCTCTCCCTGTCTCCCTCTCCCTCTCCCTCCCCCTCCCTCAACTCTCCTACGTGTTTGAAATTTTGTGGAGTAAAAAGGTTTTTTCCCATCTGGTTTTCAAAGTGGCTGTACCAGATAAACAGTCCCTCTTAGGAAATACAGTTGTTTTAGATGACATATGATTGCTGAAGCAGGGAATTTAAAAATTCAAATGAAACAACCTTTTTTTTTTTGAGAGTTAAACCATTTTATTTATTTATTGGTGGGTAGGGAGGGACAGGCAGTGACAAGCCTCAGTAGGGGGGCAAATACCAGCTAGATCAAGAAGGGAGGGGCAGGGGATCCAGAAACGGGGACCTTGGAGGGGAAGGTGAGCAAAGAAGACGTCATCCTACCACTCTTACAAGTCCTTCCAGGTCACTCAGGAACATCTTGGGGCCCTTAAAGAATGGGTCGTCCCGCTCAAGGCTCTGGGCCTGGAGCTGAAAGCTGCTGGGCTCCGGGTTAGAAAGGGTGTGCCTCTGGAGCTCCCCCACCTAGCTTCCTTAAAAGTTCCCAGCTACTGTTACAGTCCGGAAGACTGATTTCAGAGCTAGATGAAGAAAGTGACATGGCGAAGATGGCAGCCGCAGGCAGCTTAGACTGGAGGATGTGAACGGAAGTTCTCCAGCTGCGGCCTGAGTGCCGCCCCTCTGTCTTTGGTTTCAGCAGCAGCACCGGGTGCCGGCTCAGCTGGCCTTGCAGCAACTTCTGTTCCTCCCGAAGCATCTCTGGCTCCTCCCACGGCAGTTGCTGCTCATTCCGCAGCTCTCGGTGAAGGCCGCTGGTAGCCTTGACCTTCTGTGGTCCTGTTTGTATCTGGGCTCTGGAGCATTCCTGCACCTGGCTTCCCAGGCCCTGCAGTTCCCTTCTGAGCCCCTCCAAGCGTTGCTCCGGGAGACGGGCCCTTCGCTCTGGGCCCCCCTGCAGCAACCTCAGTGATGCTTCCAGGGCACAGATCTGGTACTTCTGCTGCTCTTGCTATTCCAGCAGGCCCTGCACAGCCTGCCTCAGCGCCTCAGTCACCTGAGCCTGGGATCCGAGCTGGGATCTAAGACTCGTAGCTACACCCCAGAGAGAGGACGCACCGTGGGCCTCGGCCCAACTCAGCCTCTCTGGGACTATGGAAGTCTCTAGAGTCCAAAGCTGTTGAGCTTGGACTCGATCCAGGTCCCAGCGCAGTGGAGACCCCAAGGGGATACAGCCGCTGCTTAATCGTGGCACATTTCCGTCAATTGAGAAGCACGCGTCGAGCTTCTCAGATCAGCTCAGGCGCCTACTCAGAGCCTGCGGCAGAGGTCTGGCTTCCTGGCATCTTGGGCCCTTGCTCTCCCGATCGTGGACACCTGAGGCACAGCCCAGGAAAGACCACACAACGTCAGATCGAAAGAGGTGAGTGGGGATGCAATGCTAAAGGTAAGGATGCAATATCAGACCAAAACTGCGCCTCTGGGACTAGTCAGGGGAGAGGCATCCTTGGGGACCTGGGGGAAAAGTGGGATGGATACCCTGATACGCAGGTATCCGGTGGGAGTCAAAGGTGCTGCATCTTGGTCGAGACCTCCCCAGACACAGGACGCTGGTGCCAGCACACCAAACCGATGCCAGCTACTATGAAACAACCTCTCCTGAAATGCTTCTTCTAACTCAAAACACATGACTAGCACACAGATTTTTGTATAGTCCTGGGCTTTTAAAAAAAAAGTATTATTATTAAAACAGGAGCTAACCCACCGAAAGTTTATTTTATATGTACTATCAGCTGAACATTTTTATCAGTTTTTCAGGGAAAAAGTCATTTGTTTGATCTGAAAACACCTCTGTTATCAAGAACAAATTATCTTGCAACATATACAAATATCAAATCATTATTTTGTATGCCTGTTATCTTTCAATTATGCTTCAAGGAAAAGGAATATTTCTTCCTAATACTCTACTTTGTGTTTTATAGGTATCAGATATTATTTTCCAGATTTTGTGACATTTTAACAATGATTTACGATATTTATTATGATGATGTCTTGAGTTAATTTGAGCTGAAAAATGTGCCAACTTTCAGAACACAGCAGCAGATTTTTTAAACTTCTCATTATGCCAGCAAATAGTTTGCAATTGTTTTGGAGATGAGGTATGTGGAGCACGTCTCCATTATTCCTTAAAATTTATCCTAGCTATTATAGAACGAAGATGCTCTCTGTGTGGCAAAACAGTCTGTAACAAGCCATTTTGTTGCATAAATTCACTATAGACTCTCTCATTCCTCTACAACTAAGCTCTTCTTTACTTGTGTCTAAGTATATGAATCACTCGTTCTAAAATTACTGATGGTGACAAGAAATCTAGAGGAGGCATCCGAAGTATAATATGTTGTATGTAATATAACGTGAGCAGAAGTTACATCATTCCTACTTCTTGATCTCATTTGCCTAAATGCATTTAGTCTATCAGGATTGAAATATACTATCAAAAGTTATCATTTTTATGTTAAATATTCAGTATCTTAAAAAACGTATTTTCTACAGAATAAGTGATCCGGGCATATTGTTTTCAATCTGTATAATAAGATACAGATTCTCCTCCTATGAGAAAGTGAATTATTTTATCAATTAAGATGACCTGGCTGCAAGAGATAGAAACTGCCTGGGGAACTTTAGCAGAAAAAGACTGTATGGGAAGAAGACAAGGTAACTCACAAAATGGAACAAAATGTGGAATAAACAGATTCAGAAAGGGCAGGAACTAGAGCAACCCTGGAGAAAACAGAAGCCGGACATGATGAATGGTCACTTCAGGGAGTGCTGCAGAGATAAATAGTGCCGGCCATTTGGGGTCTTTAGATCACTCTTTTCAAGAACATAAATGCCTCCAGCCACCTGGCTTGGGTCAGGGGTCATCATGTCACTGATTGATAGTCCATCAAAGCAAAGTTGGGGTGCTATTAAGCAAAATAGCAGATGGGGGCAAAAATGATAAATGTCCACTGAAATCATTGATTTTCTTTTTTCTTTTTTTTAATTGAAGCATAGTTGATTTACAATGTTTTGTTAATTTCTGCTGTCCAGCAAAGTGATTCAGTTATACATATATACATTCTTTTTTTAAATATTCTTTTCTATTATGGTTTATCATAGGATATTGAATATAGTTCTCTGTGCTACACAGTAGGACCTTGTTGTTTATCCATTCTATATGTAATAGTTTACATCTGCTCACCGCAACCTCCCACTCCATCCCGCCCCACCCTCCCCCCGGCCCTTGGCAACCACAAGTCTGTTCTCTATGTCTGTTTCTCTTTCATAGATAGGTTCATTGGTGTCATATTTTACATTCCACATATAAGTGATATCATATGGTATTTGTCTTTCTCCTTCTGGGTTATTTCACTTAGTATGACAATCTCTAGTTGCATCCATGTTGCTGCAAATGGCATTATTTCATTCTTTTCATGGCTGAGTAGTATTCCATTGTATATATGTACCACATCTTATTTATCCATTCATTTCTCAATGGACATTTAGATTTTTTCCATGTCGTGGCTATTGTGAATAATACTGCTATGAACATAGGGGTGCATGTATATTTTTTAATTAGAGCTTTGTCTGGATATATGTCCAGCAGTGAGATTGCTGGATTATATGGTAATTCTATTTTTAGTTTTCTGAGGAACCTCCATACTGTTTCCACAGTGGCTATAACAACTTACATTCCCACCAACAGTGCGTGAGGGTCCCCTTTTCTCCACAACCTCTCCAGCATTTGTTATTTGTAGAGTTTTTAATGGTGGCCATTCTGACCGGTGTGAGGTAGTACCTCATTGTAGTTTTGATTTGCATTTCTCTATTAGCGATGTTGAGCATCTTTTCATGTGCCTATTGGCCTATTTGTATTTCTTCTTTGGAGAAATGTCTATTTAGGTCTTCTGCCCATTTTTCAATTGGGTTGTTTGTTTCTTTTGTTGTTGAGTTGTATGAGCTGTTTGTATATATTGGAAATTAAGCCCTTGTCCATTGCATCATTTGCAAATATTTTCTCCCATTCTATAGATTGTCTTTTCATCTTGTTTATGGTTTCCTTTGCTGTGCAAAAGCTTGGTAAGTTTGATTAGGTCCCATTTGTTTATTTTTGTTTTTATTCTATTGCCTTGAGAGGCTGACCTAAGAAAACATTGGTATGATTTATGTCAGAGAATATTTTGCCTATGTTCTCTTCTAGGAGTTTTATGGTGTCATGTCTTATGTCTCAGTCTTAAAGCCATTTAGAGTTTATTTTTGTGTATGGTGGGAGGGAGTGTTCTAACTTCATTAATTTACATGCAGCTGTCCAACTTTCCCAACACTACTTGCTGAAGAGACTCTTTCCCATCGTATATTCTTGCCTCCTTTGTCAAAGATTAACTGATCATAGATGTGTGGGTTTATTTTTGGGTGCTGTATTCTGTTCCACTGATCCATGTCTCTGTTTTTGTGCCAATACCATGCTGTTTTGTGAAATCATTAATTTTAAAATACCACTTAAAAGCAAGTCAATCATAGTAATCCCTCATTCAAGAAATATGGTCTGTCCATAACACAAAGTCTATCATCTCTTTAATTCTGGTTATATAATTGAAGACACACACACACACACACACACACACACACACATGGATATGAGTAAAAATTACAGATAAAGTGTGTTAAGTTTGAATTATATTGGGCCTAATAATATAAGGGGCTCATCCATTCATTTATCCACAAATATTTAGGCACAGTTCTAGATATTGGGGATACAAGACTGAAAACAAAAATTTATTTTAATCCTTGCCTCATTTTTGTGAGAGAGAGAGAAACAATAGACAAAATAAATAAGTAAATTTTGTGGCATCTTAGAAGTTGACAAGTGCTATGGAGAAGGATAAATAAGGGAGGAAGGACAGAGGAAAGGGAGTGCCAGGTCAAGGTTGCAAGTTTAAAGAGAGTGATCAGGAAGGGCCTCACTGAGGTGACAATGGAGCAAAGACTGGCGGGGAAAAAGGATGTAAGTCAGTCAGGTATCTGGAGGAAAGTACTCCAGGAAGGAGCAGCAGGTGTAAGGCACTGAGGCAGGTGCTCACCTGGAGTGTTCAAAGACCACGAAGAGACCAGTGTATTTGGAGCCCCTGGAGTGAGCCATGGGAGAGGGGTTGGAGGTGGGGTCAGAGTAAGAGGGTGATCAGGCCATGACAGGCCTTGTAAGCCACTGTGAAGCCTTTGGCTTTTTCTCTAAGTGAGATGGGAAAATCACACCGCAGAGAACCCATGCTCCCACCTAAGAATTCATCTTCCCTTGAATCATCTTTCCAGTCCAAAACCTATCAAATATCAAAACATCCTGGGGGGGCTTCCCTGGTGGTGCAGTGGTTAAGAATCCACCTGCTGGTGCGGGGAACACGGGTTCGATCCCTGGTCCAGGAAGATCCCACATGCCGCGCAGCAGCTAAGCCTGTGTGCCACAACTACGGAAGCCCACGTGCCTAGAGCCCATGCTCCTCAACAAGAGAAGCCACCGCAATGAGAAGCCCGCGCACCGCAATGAAGAGTAGCCCCCGCTCGCTGCAACTAGAGAAAGCCCGCGCACAACAGTGAAAACCCAATGCAGCCAAAACCAAATAAATAAATAAATAAATAAATAAATAAATTTATTTTTTAAAAAAAACATTCTGGGGACTTCCCTGGTGGTACAGTGGTTAAGCCTTCGCCTTCCAATGCAGGGGGCACTGGTTCGATCCCTGGTCAGGGAGCTAAGATCCCACATGCCTTGGGGCCAAAAAACCAACACATAAAACAGAAGCAATATTGTAACAAATTCAATAAAGACCTTAAAAATGGTCCACATCAAAAAAAAAATCTTTAAAATAATAATTCTTCCCCCCTCACCCCACCCCAGTTTTCAAAGCCCATCTGTACACTTCCTAAAGAACTAAACATTTCTGCAATATCCAGGCATTGTCTCACTCCTCAAGCACTGCTACTCAACTGTATCTGTCAATGTCCAACTGGGAGACAGAAATCACACAGTAATTTTAACAAGGAAAGTTTATAACAGAAGATTAGATAATGGAGCATAACTAATAAGAAGTAAACTCAAAAGAATATAGGGTGTTTCCCTGGTGGTGCAGTTGTTGAGAGTCCGCCTGCCGATGCAGGGGACACGGGTTCGTGCCCCGGTCTGGGAGGATCCCACATGCCGCAGAGCGGCTGGGCCCGTGAGCCATGGCCGCTGAGCCTGTGCGTCCAGAGCCTGTGCTCCGCAACAGGAGAGGCCACAACAGTGAGAGGCCCGCGTACCGCAAAAAAAAAAAGAATATAGGAATTGCAGATGTAAGGAGCAGTGACCACTCTTAAGGCTGAGATCTGTACCTTGTCAAGAGAGCACAGTCATCGCTCACTGGATTGAGGGGAGTTGCTGAGGTGCCGTTACTGTTGCAACTTGCTGGAAATCCACCCTCCGGGGTGCCAGAGAAAGCAATTCACAGGGAGATGCAAAGGTGCACAGGGAGCTACCAGGGAAAGCTTCTGGATGCTGGATACTGTTGGTTGCTATGCACTCATTTCTGGAGCCAAACACCGGAGGAGGCATTCACTAAACGAGCTGGGTGCTGGAGAGGACATGCACTGCAGAAACTCAGTACTGAAGAAAGTTGGGCCCTGCACTGCCAGCCTGTAAGATAGAAGTCACATAGAGAGTAGAAGCCTGCCAGGAGAACACTCTGGAACCAGGACCAAAAAAAAAAAGAAAGAAAGAAAGAAAAGAATAAAGGAAGAAAGAAAAGAAAAAAGAAAGAAAAAAATTCTCCCCCCAGTATCCCTCTAGCGTCCTCTACCGACAAAGTTTAACATCATGCCAGTTGGCACAGGAGAAATATTTCAAGAGCCCTATTCCATTTTCATAGAGCAGGCAATAACGGATGGATTTGAAGTTAAGAGGCAATAAACTGATAACTGGCATACCCTCTTTTCTTATTTGGATGCAATATTCACAGCATAACCTGTTGATGAACTGCAATATTATACTTTTCTAAGAGTTGCTACTTTCTAATGCAACATACCCTCCCAACCAAAAACAATCCAAAACCATGCCTAAGTGTGAAGCTCCGGGTCCTGAAGAATAAAGTGTAGTCTATCCATTCTGAAAATGTGACACTTAGAAGATACCTGAGTATCTACTTAGGGCACTGAAAGGTACCCTTGTCCAATAATGCCCTGTGTAGGTCTGGGTGCATGCTGTTCTATATAATCATAAATTCAAGTTATTTTATTCACTTTAAATTCTTGCCTCTTAGTATTTGCTTTTGTTTCTTCTTTCTGATATAAGCACACAATTGTTGTCCTCTTCTACTTGGATGTATTATGAATGAATAGCGCAGTAAGATGTATCATGATGGAAAGAGCATTGGCTCTCTGTCAGGCTGACCTGGTTTTAAATTCTGACTCCATCACTTTCTGGGTGTGTGACCTTAAGCAGATCATTTAATCTCTAGAAACTTCAGTTTCCTCATCTTCAACTGGGACAATAACACCCACCTTGCAGAGTTTAAAAAGACTCTCTGGAGCATCTACTAGAGTACTTGCCCCAGAGAAAGTATCTATTTTTAAAGATGGCCTGCATCTGTGATTTCTGCTGCTCTCATCTCTTTAGGAATTTTACTCAGCTGCCCATGGTGAACATTGTAAGCATGCCAAGTTAATTCAAACTCTCATTCCAAAGACAGCCACAGAAACATAAAGTAAAGCTTTGTAAAATGGTCCACTAATTATCGTAAATTTCTAAACAATATTCCAGAATTGTTGGGAAGAAAAAAACAGTAATGGGCATAGGCACCAAAGGTTAATAGAGATTCTCAGAAACATTAGCTGTCTTGCCGCCTCTCCCTGACTTTTGTTACTCTTTATAGTGAGAGATATTTTTTTAAAGTGAACTTTGCTTCTTAAAAGTGTCTTGATATAATAATTCTATTCTCAACTTAGAAAGTCAAATAACTTCTTATAGGACAACTAACCACTTCTTTATAGAGAATGCAGCTGTTGACAACAGTTTACCAAATGGAATGAGATGCTGCACTAAAGGACTATGAAAATAAAACCCAGACCATAGATCTGTACTTTGGGTAGAAACACCAGAATGAACTCAGACTCAAGTTTCTCACTGCAATAAACAAGTTGTTAGAACTTTCATCTAGTTTAATCCAATCTCAATTTTCAAAGACCACAGTGGACTTTCTAGACCATATGTTCCTTCGGTTCATAACATATCACCAGTGACTTTCATATTCATCAGCGGACCTGATGCCAAATATTTTTTCTACTTTTTTAAAGTAGATGTAGCCAGAGAGGAATGTAGCTCTTCCTTGGCAAGAGGGTTCTGAAGTTTCCCCTAAGCCAACTGAATTCTCAACACAAGATCAGACCAACAAGAATATAATGGAACCCAGGTGTTAGACTAATTACTAATTTAGCCATAAATGAAGAAAAGGGAAATATTAATCCATGATGCAAGTTGTTGTGTTATTACAGAACCCATCATAATGAAGTAACGACCTCACTTTGCTCAGAGGTTAACTGTACGGATGGTCCTGTATTGACCGAATGCTAATGAGTTGTGTGTGTGGCAGCAGGTAAGCAGGAGATGGCAGAAGGAAACTATTGTGATAGGTACATAATTACAATGGAAGTCATGTCTCGGGTAACGAGCAAGATTCACGTCACATCTTCTCAGTCACAGCACAGTTTCTCCAGCTCTGGAGAAGCAATCGGTGGGATTATTTGACAGCAAGATGACATTTTGACTTTGGAACAAATTTTTCTCACAGAAAGCACAATTACCCACTGATGTTGTGATATGCAATTAGATACAGCCATACTGGGCAAGTTACATTGTTTTAAACATGCAAATTGTGGATATGTTGTTCATTAGCACAGGAGATTCTTCAGTCTTTGTCTATGGCCCTTTGGGTCTAAATGCCTTTGTCATATGCAATGGATGCATTCTGAAACTTTTTAATTGCCTATTATTTAAGCTTGAAGTTTTAAATTGTTTAATGTAGGAGTATTCTGGCAGCTAAAGCTAATATCTGAGGCGGGTCAGATCTTTATTGTATGCAGAGACTGTGTTTCAAGGAACATTATTTGGCTTATATTCTATCTAAAACCATTTAACCAAAAAATCCATATGATAAAGGAATTTTATTACAGTATAAAATGTACTATGCTGGAAATATGTATGAATTCTTATGAGTCCAGTTGTTTTGTTTAAACTCACTGAGGCATCAGTAATGTACTCTACTGAGTATGTAAAAGAGAGAAAAGCTCCTTTTGTTTGCTTTCCACATTTCACCAAGTTCAGGAAGGGAGTTCTTTCTCTGGAAAGGGAGAGAGAGAGAGAGTGTGTGTGTGTGTGTGTGTGTGTGTGTGGTGTATGTGTTTGCATGCACATGCATTCATATCTGTCCACATTTAGCCATCTCTCAATTAACTGCATATAAAATGGCAAAGTTTTCATCTTACACTGACATCCCCTGCCATCCCTCACAACCACCCTCCTCTCTCCTCAGAGTGTATTCAGGAGAAATCAGTACATTTTAACATTAGACTAAAAAAAAAAAAAATTAAATGGAAGAGATGTCTAAAATAAGTTGTTATCTGTCATAGTCAAATAACTTAAGCATCAACAATGCACTTAAAATCATGAAAAATAAGATAAATGTATTTTCTTTCTGTGGTATAGGTGACATTTAAAACATCCTCATAGAGGACTTCCCTGGAGGTCCAGTGGTTAAGACTTCGCCTTCCAATGCAGGGGGTGCGGGTTTGATCCCTGGTCAGGGAGCTAAGATCCCACATGCCTCGGGGCCAAAAAAACCAAAACATAAAAAAAAAAACAAAAACCAGAAGTAATATTGTAACAAATTCAATAAAGACTTCAAAAATGGTCCACATCAAAAAAAAAAAAAAAACTTAAAATAAAATAAAATATCCTCAGAAAACACGGGAAACTCGTGTTGTTCTATGACACCTTACAAACATGTCGTTAGTCAAAAACAAAAAAATCCCACTAACTTCTTGGTGTGATATCTGATTGCCAGAGATTAGCGGACTAAACTTCTGCAATATTTATCTATAACAAGGGATAATGTAACTACTGTGTGAGGGTTATTGTGAAGATTTAATGAGAATAAGCAGGGGGTAAGCAAATTATGGCTGCTGAGCTAAATCTGGTCCACCATCTATTTTTTTAGGCCACAACGTAAGAATGGCTTTTACATTTAAAAAAAAAAATTTTAATCAAAAGAATAGTAATATTTCACGATGTGAAAATTGTGTAAAATTCAAATTTCAGAGTCCATAACTGAGGTGATACTGGAACACAGCGACACTCGTTCATTTTGTGTTGTCTAGGCTGCGTCCGCACTACAACAGCAGAGTCGAATAGTTGTAGCAGAGACCTCATGGCCTGCAAAGCCTGAAATATTTACTTTGTGGCCCTCCCCAGACGAAGTTTGTTGACCTCTGAAATAAGCATGAGGCTTGGCACATAGTAGGGGCTCAATAAATGATATTCATTGACATAAATACAGCCTTGGCATATTAATAACTATTATATGGACTAAAAATGTTTGGTCCTCCAAGTGCTGGTCAGGTCTCCAATAACATAGTGTGGAGACTCAGCTCAACAGAACAGCCAGGCCATGCGGGGCCCCTAAAAGGCTTTCTCCATCCCTCCCCCGCTACACCAGGACTTGCCCCTACTCATGTTCTGCCCTGCAGAGAAGGTGGAGGGGCATCTTCCGTGCACCTCATCTGTGGCTTTCCATGCTGGTTTAGATCATTGCTCAGAACCCCTCCCTCCCTCTCCCACCATCTCCATGGATGGAACGTACCTTGAGAACAGCCACATGACTTGCCTTGGAACGGAACATGAGCAAACATATCATGACCTACTGGAGTCCTCGCTTTCAGAGTATTCATTCTAGACCTCAGTTACAAGAGGAGCAAAAGTTGTTAGAACTAGAAATAATCTATTAATGAACTGGCCACCTATGAACTCAATCTCCAGTTCAAACTTTCCTCACCATTGGGGCCATTCCTGCCCATCAGATCAGAACCTTCATCATCTCTCTCAACTGACCAACGTTTCTGCCTGGTTGGACCCAAGTTCAACCCTGCCAGCCCAGATGTCTGCAGCCCACCCAGTTGCTGAGGTTACATTTTTAGGTCTGCAAGAATACTGAAATGGATAATTCACAAATATTAAGCCTCAGTTAAATGTATTCTTTCTGCCAGCCACATGGAAAGGAAAAGCTCTGGTGAAAACATAAAACGCAGTCAGCTGGGGTTACAGCTCATTTTTGCATGGGATCAGCTTCAGATTCTCATCTAGAATAGACTACTTCCAAATCCACATGTTTAAAAGTGAGGAAAGAAAAGAAATTGGGTTCATAGTCATTTCAGCAGTGAATGGTCTATGGACCCCCTTGACACTCTCTCGAGACCCCTAGTGTCCCAGCCTCTAGGTAATTTTAAAAGAAAAACAGTTTGGAGGAATGTGTTACCATCATTTATCGACCCACTGGAGGAGGTCTCACACATCACTCCAGTTGGGTTTCCTACTGGGTGGGGCGTATGCTCACCGTCATTCTCTAATAGCAAAAAGAAAGGCTTCATGTCATCAAAGAACAGGGAATTCTGCTCTGAAAGGACATTGCCTCTGAAGATTCCACACCACTAGAATTCTTGGCTCAGTTACGTAATGAAATTATCCAAATGCTTTCTACTAACGCCACCCACCTGATCAGACGTCCTTCATTCCTGGTTCATTTTTTAATAATGTTTTTAACTTTGTTTGTTTTAAAAAAACTTTTAATGTAAATATTCAAAGCTAATTCAAGTCTTATTTTAAAGTTACCTCTTGGGGAGGGGAGGAGCTGCTTCTTTGCCAAGGGCACTTTGGTTGCTATTTTCTATTTATAAGAAAGAGTATATTTCCATGTCTGAGCAGTTAGACAGGCATAAATGAATAAATTAGCATTTGCCTACATTTAAATTTCAAAATCTAAACTACTGGACAACTGACTCTTGATTGATTTATTATTGCTCAGAGTTATTGTTTGCCAACTGAACCCAAATGTTATGGTAAAGGACAAATTACTAACCAAAAAAATGATGCCTCGGTGCCCTGGTTTTGGAGCTCAGAACTCGTCCTGTGGGTCTCTTGCTTCTCCTGGAAGAAGTCTCTTTGACTTATTCCCTCACACTCAAGACTTGACTTTAGAAGATAGATAGGATTTGTAAGCTGAAGAAAGGGGGGTGAGCATGCCACACCAGAGAAACAGGTTGACCATCGTAGGAAACAGTAGGACTTAATAAGCACATTCCTTTGATGAAAATAAAAGGTGCTCAGTTTCAGCTCCATTCTCCCGTCATACATGGGAGAGTGAATAGTGGTCACAAAGCACAGGTTGAGGTGCTCCGTGGAGGTACTCATTAGAAGGAATTTCTTCCTTCCCACACTTGACTACATCCAGCCAGCTTCTTGAGGGTTTGTGTGAATGACTACCTCCCAGAGGGACTTGGACTAGGCCAAAAAGGTCAGCTTCCCACTTGAATGGACCTATCCCTGGGCCGCCACCACAAAGATATCTGACAGTTTTAAAGGTGGAATAGAAACTTTTCAAGGCTGACAGATTCAGTAACAGTTGGGGTAGGGGGTACTGTGTTTTTGTGATGTGTGTGTACGTGGTAGGGGGTGTGAGCCTATGGGTCAGAAGAAATATCACTGTTATACTTGCCACTGTCCTGAGAGGGACAAGGGCGAGAAAGACTGCATCACTACTGAATTCCCTTAGGGAACAAAATTAATATAAGATTTTGTTTGTTTGTTTGTTTGTTTGTTTGTTTTTGCGGTACGCGGGCCTTTCACTGTCGTGGCCTCTCACGTTGCGGAGCACAGGCTCCGGACGCGCAGGCTCAGCGGCCATGGCTCACAGGCCCAGCCAGCGTCCATGGCTCACAGGCCCAGCCGCTCCGCGGCATGTGGGATCTTCCCGGACCGGGGCACGAACCCGCGTTCTCTGCCTCGGCAGGCAGACTCTCAACCACTGCGCCACCAGGGAAGCCCCAATATAAGATTTTTTTAAGTGGAAAAGTGTTCGATTACACAGAAAGATAGAATTATATATAGAAAGAAATAAAAGAGTTTTGAGCACTTGGTATGTTTCCGACACTGTTCTAAGCACCTTATATATATTAGCTCATGGATTAGCTCCTAACAACCATGTGAGGTAGGAGCTCTTACCCTTTTTTTTTTTTTTTTTTTTTTTTTTTTGCGGTACGCGGGCCTCTCACTGTTGTGGCCTCTCCCATTGCGGATGGAGCACAGGCTCCGGACGCGCAGGCTCAGCGGCCATGACTCACGGGCCCAGCCGCTCCGCGGCATGTGGGATCTTCCCGGACCGGGGCACGAACCCGCGTCCCCTGCGTCGGCAGGCGGACTCTCAACCACTGCGCCACCAGGGAAGCCCTTACCCTTATTTTATAAATTTCTGAAACCGAGGTACAGAGTGGTGAAGTCAGTCACCAAGATCTCACAGTTTGCCAAATGGTGGGGCCAGGATGTGAATACAACAGTCTGACTCCAAAGCCCACGCTGGTGTGGAGATTGACTCATACATAATCTGAGTTTGATTGATAGATACAAACCATTGAGTTTCCCTCTGGCAACATCCTAACTCTGGAAATCATTCTACTTGGGTTACACATAGCTCTCTCCATCAGGCAAAGACTGAGTCCTCTACTCACTAAGGGCTTCTGCTATTTCTATCAAGTGTATATTTTGGAGGAAAAGTAAAATATTTTTTATAATAGATGGTCTTTTAAAAAATCTCTATTATGAGATCTTCAAATATCCCGAAGAGTAGAGGAACAGTACAATGAACTCCTGTATGCCCATCACCATCTACACCTTCACAACCCATTTATCCCCGTTAGTCCCCTCCCCCCACCTATTCTGGCTTCTTTCTCCACGGCAGCATGGAAACTCATCAAGGTTCCCAAAGACTTCTTTGAATCACAGGCCAGTGGATGTTTTCCAGCCTTTTTCAATGTCATTCTCTTGATCTCTCTGAATCTCCTGACACTTTTGAGAAGATACTTCTAAGATCATATTAATAGGATAGTTACCATGCTCTGAGAACTTTCTCTGTGCCGGGCACAGTCCTGAGCACTTTTTATACATGTCATTTAATCTTCAAAACAATGTTGAGGTAGGTACTATTACAGTCTCCATTTTCAAAAGGAGGAAACAGACTGGTAAGCATTTCTCATTTTGAGGAAACAAAATGAGGCATAAGGAGGCTAAATAGATTTGACTGAGATTGATGCTGAAAGCTCAACCTCTGTGCACCGGTGCCGAATCGAATCTTAGAGACAGAGTTTTGGGTGAAGTAGAAAAGAAGAGCTTTATTACTTTGCCAGGCAAAGGGGGCCACAGCAGCCTCGTGCCTCTCAAAACTGTGTCTGCCCCGCCCCCCAGCCCCGGGGGATTTAATGAGGGTCTTTATAGCAGTGGTCATGGGTGGGGTTTCTGATAAGATTAGGATGTGTAAAGGTCTGCACTGCCTTAATCTCCTCTCAGGTGGATGTCTCCTAATTTTAATGAGCTTCTCTGGCCCCTTTAATCTTTTTTTTTTTTTTTTTTACGGTATGCGGGCCTCTCACTGTTGTGGCCTCTCCCGTTGTGGAGCACAGGCTTCGGACGTGCAGGCTCAGCGGCCATGGCTCACGGGCCCGGCTGCTCCGCGGCATGTGAGATCTTCCCGGACCGGGGCACGAACCCGTGTACCCTACATCGGCAGGCGGACTCTCAACCACTGCGCCACCAGGGAAGCCCATGGCCTTTAATCTCAGATGGTTTCTTGGCTGCCACTCCCTTGATTAGCAACTGGTCTAATCTGCACTTTGGAACTCAGGGAAGGTCATGGAGGCTGGAGT
Source organism: Orcinus orca (assembly GCF_937001465.1). Lineage (NCBI taxonomy): Eukaryota > Metazoa > Chordata > Mammalia > Artiodactyla > Delphinidae > Orcinus > Orcinus orca. Next base: position 45,924,704 of record NC_064569.1, on the reverse strand, counting down.
CTTACCTCCAAGAAATGGGGGACAGAAAAGGCTTCTGGGCCCAGGAGCCCCACAGAGTCCTGCTTGGTTTCAAGATCACATAATTAGTAATGGCTAGAACCTGGACTGCAACTGAGGTCTGCCTGACTCTGAAGTTCATGCTGTTCACCACTACACCAGACCCTGAATCGCTCCCCTTCCTGGCTGTTAGTACATCACTCTCTCCTGGAGCTCCTTGTGTCTCTCTCACCTTCCTTCTCTGTCTCCTCTATGGGCTTATCTTCTTCATTCCATCTTCTAAATGTCAGTGTGCCCTTTGGCGCTGCCATCATGCACTTCTTCCTTATTTCTCTCTTATACTCCACGATCTGAAGGACCTCAATCATGGCAATGACACCCATATGCCAATGACCTCCAACCTATGATTCCAGCTCAAATATCTTGCAAAGATGCCAGTCCCAACATTCTCTTGACCGTCCCATAGGAGCCTCCACCTCAGCATGTTCATTCATCATCTTACCCTCAAAAGCTACTCCTCCTCCTGTGTTGCTGGATTAGAGAAATTGCATCATACAGATGTCCACCAAGTCCTATCAGTTCTGTCTCCAAAATATTTCTTGAACCTGCCCTTTTCTCTCTATCCTTGTTAGTTCAAGTCCACACCATTTTTTCTTGGATTATGGCAAGTGCTGGATTATTGCCAGCCTTGAGTCCCCCAATCCATTCTCCAAAACTTTTTCAGGTTGATTTTTTTAAATACAGATCTTATAACATTACCTGTAAGCCATATAACATGATTCAAAATGGAGTAACACCTGTCAAGGGCCCCTATTAAGTCTCTTTCAGACACCCAAGAACTGGAAAATTACTGAAGACTGCAAGTCTATTCTCCGAAAAACCACATCCTATAGAGACACAGCCAGCCCAGGTACTGCTGTGGACCAGAGTAGACATCAACCCTGTGAAGCCCAGTAAAAGACTCAAATCCCCACCCTTGGGTGCCAACGCCGCTCTATGCATCTGGCCACTTTCCTCTCTTGGGAAGTGAATAAAATCTCTCTTTTCCTCTTGCTAATATTTCTGTGAATTCTTTCACAACCCGCGTTGGCTCACCTAACATTACCTGCCTGTTTAAAATACTTCAACAACCTCACATAACCTTCCATATAAAATCCAAATTCCTTATTATGGCTTACAAGGTCCATTGTAGTCTAGACTGATTCTAGAATACCTGTCAGAATTGTACCTCACCACTACCCATTTGCCCTTAATTTTCTAGCTATGTTGTAACTCTCTGAAATGCTTCTTAGGTGCTTATAATCTTTCGTATTTCCATATTCTTCTACATAATGTCTAGATTGTCCTTCCATTCATCCCCACCTCTGCCCCCTGCCACCATACACCAAAACAAGCTCACATCTTCTCTACTTGGCTAATCTAGCTTATCTTTCAAGACCTAGCTCGAGAGTCATCTTTAAGGACCTACTTTGACCACCCTCTCTTCATCCCAGTCCAAGTTTGGGGTCTCTCCTTCATGGTCCCATAGCACTCTAGATTTCTGAGGCAGAAACCGTAAGTCGTCTACTCAGTGTCCTTTCTCCGCTCTCCTCACTAACCGAGCTCCAATTCCGTACCGTGTACAAGGTGTCCATGTAAAAATACTCATCATCCGGGCTCCCTTGAGCTAAGAGTGAGCATGTGACCTACTTTGCTCAATGATGTGGAAGTAGAATTTTATTGGGTGGGGCTTCCAGAAAGCTAGGGTTTTCCTGATAAACACAGACTTAGCTGGCCAATGCCCTTGCCATTTACCCTTTTCCTGACCCCCTGCCTAGAACACAGGGCACCCGGAAGTAGAACAACCAGCTTGCATCTATGAGAATGGAAGCCAGACACTGAGGATGGAAGAGCAGGAAGTTAGATGGATCCTGGTGCTATTTGACTTGCTTGAGCATGAGTGCCAGCCCTGGGCTGCCTTCCTCTGGTCTTCTTGTTACATGAGAAAAATGAACTTCCATTGGATTAAGCTACTACTGTTGAGTTTCTGTTATATGTAGCCCAACCCAGTTCTGGCTGATAAACTCTCCCTTTTTTCTTATCACTTGTCACATTGTATGTTAGTAGCTGCCTATTGTCTAAGTCTACCACTACACAATAAGATTCATGAGCACATGGACTGTTTTATCAGACTCCTCTTCTGCCTTAGCTCATGTCTCCTGGCCCACTTTTTAGTTCAGCCTGGGCCACAACAGCCGGCAGGAGAAAACGGACAGCATAGTCTCTCAGCTTCACCAGTATCTCTGGTTTTCTATTGGGGAGCCGCGGCGTCTGCTAGGGGACCCCAGGAGTCACTCAGCCGTTCTGATTCTTACACAAACTTGGAAGTGGAGGGAGTTAACATCCCAAGGACAATCCTTATTCAAGGGATTGACTACTGCCCACTTCCATATCTCAAGTAGGCAATTCTGAGGGGCATCCTACACAGCTTCTTAGAGGGTGCCCAGTGGGATTGAACCCTCATTGCCCACAGTGGTAAGTCAGTTCAGTAACGCTTTGTGTCCTTCCTATTTCATTGTTTCCAGTTCCCACTCTTGTTTATTTCCCAAAATAAAACTTCTGCTTTTGGGGGGAACCTGAGCTAAGACAGCTATGACTTAGTGTGGTGCCCAGTTCTTAACAGATATTTGTTCATTGATACATAACTGAATGAATGAACTTCTTTTCCAGTGACGCTTCTTTGTGAGAACTGCTCTTTATTCCATCAAAACATCATAATCATTTGAAAAGACAGGAGTGCTCATAGGGGTGGAATTTAATAGCTACTAACTTCCACAGAAAATACTGGCCTCGGAGAGGGAGGCTATCATAACAGCAGCATCTACCCAGATTTCAATCAGTGAGGATTCACATTTATTATGATCAACTAGATGGGGAATCCCTGAATTATCAATATGAAATTTATTGTCCTAAATACAAGGACACTTAAGCACTAAGCCTTGGTTTATTGATGAATTGAACATTTAGACAAATAAAAGAATTAAAATATTATTAAAAATTAAAAGATTGGGCTTCCCTGGTGGCGCAGTGGTTGAGAGTCCGCCTGCCGATGCAGGGGACATGGGTTCATGCCCCAGTCCGGGAAGATCCCACATGCCGCGGAGCGGGTGGGCCCGTGAGCCATGGCCGCCGAGCCTGCGCGTCTGGAGCCTGTGCTCCGCAAAGGGAGAGGCCACAGCAGTGAGAGGCCCGCGTACCACACACACACAAAAAAAAAAATTAAAAGGTTTGGTTAGGAAACCAACAACATCTATGAATATAAAATCATGTTTTTCCAAAAGATGTGACTCCAGTCCCAAAATAAATCATCAGATCTAAAACAGTTATAATAAAGTTCCAACCAATGGTTTTAAATTATCATAAAATCAGGAGAAAAGTAAGTCGTTTTTAGGATAATAAGAAAATGTTAGCGATAAAGCATTATTAGAAAATACAAGACAACATTCTGTTATCACGGGCTTTGTTTTTAGATCGATGATTTGATAAAAATTCATGTGGCCCTTTCTGTTTATTTTTTAAAAAGAGAGAAAAACCGACCACAGCAAAATGCTTCTGGGTCTGTGCACAGTGCCTTAGAAATAAAAATGTATTATGAAAGGATACAGCCTCAGCCCATCCAAAGAGCTCCTCCTACTGTTTATTCAAAATATAAAAGGAGTCTGAAGAGAGGAACACTCATTGAAGAACCAGAGCATGACAAAATCAAGGAGTAGCAAGCAAGAGGGTCCAAGCTTCCAAGTCAGAGCTAGGTCTCCGATTCCTTGAGCAGGACGAGCCCAAGGCCAAACTCTGACACGGACAGAGCATCCCGGGATTCTCAGGGCCCTACCTCCCCATAAGCGGCCTTGTTGAGGAACTGTGCTCACCTGCAACTTTACAGGGGCTTTCTGGCGATAATATCTTAACTCCAAGAAATTCAGCTCTAATAGGAAAATAGCATAGGAGAGAGTCATGGGAGAGAATTTTTGAAAAAGACACCTCTTCCCATTGTTTCCAAGTACTCCTTCAAGGGCAGTCTCTTTACTCTGCACACATCATCTTTTTTTTTTTTTGCGGTACGTGGGCCTCTCACTGCTGTGGCCTCTCCCGTTGCGGAGCACAGGCTCCGGATGCGCAAGACCAGCGCATCGGGTCAAATTATAATGCTGTACACCTGAAACTTCAATAAAATTTAAAATCCTGGCATAATAAATCACCCATGTTCTCAAAAAGACCAAAGCCATGCCACGACAGAATGGACTCTCTTATAAGATGAACTTCTATCCCTGGAAAGGTTTGTGCAAATGTCGACATCTGGCTGCCCATCAAGAAGGCATAAGGTGGCAGTTCAGACTACCAGACCTTTACTGGCCCTTAAATCTAGAGAGAATATTATTCTAGAGCAACTCTGGGTTTCCACAGTAACGCAGGTCCTCTGAGAAGGGAAGTGCAGCCATAAACTGAAGTGCTGTTTAGTACTGTCTTTGTCTCTGTGGCTACATTGTCAGTTCTTTGAAGACAAACATTGAGTCTCATCCTCTTTGTCATCCTGGGCAACGGCCTCACTCTGGTCAAGGTCACCTACAACCTTTAAGAGACAAATCCAAGGCCCATCTCTCTGTTCTCGTCTTACTGTATCTCTCGGCAGTGGTAGACACTTCCTCCCTAAAACCTCTTTTTCTTTTAGTTTCCATAACACCTCACCTCTCCAGCTTTCCACCCACCATGCTGGCTCTTCCTCCTTTTCCCAACCTCTCTATTGGTGTGACCTAGGACGCAGTTCTTGACCATCTTCTCTCAGATCTATACTCTCCCCTGGGATCAGCTGGTCCAGTCTCTGGTCTTCAAATACCATCTATAGGCAAATGATGCCCAAATTTATATCTGCAGCTCTGACTTATCTGATCTCAGTGTTTTGATGTCCAATAAGCATCTGAAACTAACCAAGTTCAAATCAAACTCTTAATTTCCACCCTCTACAACTCTTCTTTCCCACCTCAGTAGGTTGCTCAGGACAAATACCTCTTTTTCCTTCATGCCCACATCTAATCCATCAATATATCCTATTGTCTCTTTCTCCAAAATATATTTTGTTATCAACCACTTCTATTTCCACCTGAATCCTAAGCCCCTGGACGTACCTGAAATAGCCCAAAGTGTCTTCCTGATCCCATTCTTGCCATTTTCACAGTCATTCTTCTAGCTAGAATGATTTTGTAACCCTTCAACAGCTTCTGACTACACATGGAATAAAATCCAAACTCCTCACCAGAGCCTTACAAGATCCCTCATAGCCCAGTCCCTGCCTGCCCCTCCTTCCCCATCTTCCATTCTCCCTCCCTTGCTCACTAGGCTCCAGCTACAAGAGCTCCTTCCAGAGCCTTGCACATGCCAAGCTTGCTGCTGCCTCAGGACCTTTGCACTTGCTGTGTCCCATGCTTGGGATGCTCTTCTCCTTCCCCACCTGACTCCATCTCCTTCAACACTCCCTCAGAGAGGCCTTTTCTCATCTCACACCTATCACTCTCAGCCACATTTATCCTATCTGATTTTCTTTACAGACTCAATGTTAGTTTGCTTATCGTCTTTATTCCCACTGCAAAGTAAGCTTTAAGAAAGCTAGGACTTCATCCAACATTTTCACCAGTATCCCAGTGCCCAGAATGATGCCTGACACAAAACAGGTACTCAATAGATATTCATTAAAGAAATGAATAGAAGTATTGAAGAGGTTTTGGTTAAGTGATGATTTCATGCCACAACTGGGGTTACAGGAGTTAAAAACATTCATCTCTGTTATAAACAAATGATTACAGAGTCCCGAGTTGCCCAAGTTGCCCTAACAAGTTCACATGAGATCTGGGACTGGAAGAGTGATGCTGGGAGAGGTTGCAGCCAGTGACTCTCAAGTTCAGCTCCTTTTGTTTTGCATTCTCAGTTTCTCGATGTAGGGAACAGAGTTTTAACGATGAACTGGCCTGCTTCTTCCCTGACCCCATAGTGCACTTACATGAAACAAAGAGTAACCAAGGCAGAAAGCCTACTAATGGTGCCAATTGGGACCAAGACATGAATTATCCCGTTTATATGGTCAGATAGGTGTCTCGTTCCCCTAGGATGCGATCCAAATAAGGTCATGAGACACTTCCAATGTCATATGAAAAAGACCCACATGGACATTCTCTGAAATTACTAGTGAGTTTGTAGCTCCGCTGCAAGTTCCATTTCCATTTTCAGAAATGTCCGTATTTTTAGATATTAAAGCAAATCTCATGAGGAGGATTAAGGATTAGGGGTTATCCATGTAAAGAGAACACTATCATTCTTAATCATGACTGCATTATGTAAAAAAATGACTTCCTTGCATTGGATTTTGGTGTAAACCGTTCGACTGAAATCGGCTTCTGAAAAGTTATTTCAGGTAACTTATTTATAGTCATGATGCAGAGAAACACAATTTGCCACCAGTATCCTATTATTTCTACACTGCTCAGTTATTTGTGACCTGAATAAATAAGGCCTGGCGGTTTAATAGGATGATAAGGCTGCTAAGATATGTAAAGGCAAAGATAAAACCTCTGCCCATTCTCTCCAAGATGATGAACTTGATTCAATGGAGCTACAAGTCATGGTACTTCCAAAAGCATAACTGTCCACCCAGAGCCCTTCCACGTGGAGCCTACTTCAAAAGGACGTCAGGGTGACGTCATCAGGCTGGATTAAATAAGATGATTCAAAAGGAAAAATCAGTTTCTGAATACCTCAGGAAAATTTCCAGATAGAATTATCCAGATCATTTTTCATCATCTTCACATTTCCATTTGCACATCTAATCACAACGGAATATTTCATTTCCAGCTCTTCTGTGAATGGTGCAACCATGAATGAATTTCTTCCCTGTTGGTAGTATGCTACACTGCTTGATAAGGCTTTAAAAGAGTCTTAGAGAAAAGGTGCCAGAATCGGGTGAACTCTCACATCTCTGGAGAAGAAAGACTAGAGATCTCCAGCTTACTGACAACTTGTCAGGCAACAAAATTACTGAAAGATACCGACATTTTTTTATTCTCTAAACTCCAAATCCTTTGACCGATCCCCTGATATAGATATCTACATCCTTCATTTGCTTTTGTTCAACTAATAAGTGACATGAAGATGTGATGCTCTGATGAGATGAAATCGAGTGTGTGCATGTGTGCGCGCTTGCATGTGAAAAGGAGAACATCTGTTTTCCCAGGGTATGTCAAAGATGTATGATTCTTAATGACTTCTGTTAGGATCTACTCATAATCAAATGTTTAAATGTCTCATCCTCAAAACGTCTGAGCCATACTAAATTAATGAAAGAAAATGGTAATTGTTCGCTAGGGGAATGAAACAGAATGCCACATTAAGAAATCACTGGGAAAAAAAAAAAAAAAAAAAAGAAATCACTGGAAACCCTGTTATCCATTAACACTATCCTATTCTAAAAATTGGCGAAATAAGATCACAAGAATTGGGCTTCCCTGGTGGCGCAGTGGTTAAGAATCCACCTGCCAATGCAAGGGACACGGGTTCGAGCCCTAGTCCGGGAAGATCCCACATGTCACAGAGCAACTAAGCCCGTGCGCCACAACTAGTGAGCCTGCGCTCTAGAGCCCACAAGCCACAACTACTGAGCCTGCGAGCCACAACTACTGAAGCCCGCGCACCACAACTGCTGAAGCCCCTGTGCCTAGAGCCCATGCTCTACAACAAGAGAAGCCACCGCAATGAGAAGCCCACGTATCACAACGAAAAGTAGCCCCTGCTCGCTGTAACTAGAGAAAGCCAGCGAGCAGCAACGAAGACCCAACGCAGCCAAAAATAATAAATAAATAAAAAGATCACAAGAATTCAAGCTATATTCCCATTCAAACTAAAGGCATTTCTGCCTCCTCACCTAAACTGTAAAGTCCTCTACAATAGGATTTGTGTCATGTCTCTGGGTCCTAACCAAATGCTCTACAAACAGAAGGGGCTGAATACATGTTTTTTGATGATGATAATAAGAATAATGAACTAACTCCCCTTAATTCCTACCATGAATGATATTCCATATATTTATTCATTAGACCCATATTTCTCTAAACATGTTCCACAAAAGGTACCTGTGTTGCAATACTGATGGTTGTTCTATTAAATATGGAGGAAGGGGCTTCCCTGGTGGCGCAGTGGTTGAGAGTCTGCCTTCCGATGCAGGGGACAAGCGTTCGTGCCCCGGTCCGGGAGGATCCCACATGCCGCGGAGCGGCTGGGCCCGTGAGCCATGGCCGCTGAGCCTGCGAGTTCGGAACCTGTGCTCCGCAACGGGAGAGACCACAACAGTGAGAGGCCCGCGTACCGCAAAAAAAAAAAAAAATGGAGAAAGAAGAAGGGCTCCTTAGATCAATTAAGATTGTGAAACCTGAGGTGTACAAGGTTAAAGATGTTTTTCTGCCACAGAAGTTCTTAAGAAAGTTTATAACATGTTTGTGCATTGTGAAACTCTAAGAGATGGTTAAAGTTTGCAATATTTTCCAAAATTGTTTAATAAGGAAAACTTATGAAACTTTGAAGGGCACCAGTGTCCTTCACAACGAAGTTTGGGAAACGCTACCTTAGACAAATGTTAAATGAGTACCCACTGTATGCAAGAATAGTGTCCATGGAAACACATCCCTTCTCTCGGCCTCGGTTGTTATTGTTATTTTTTTTTAATCTGTAAACAGATGATAATAACATCCATCGCACAGGGTTGTCATGAAAATGAGACGAAATCAAGTCTTTAAAAGGTCAAGCCTAGCAGCGCAAAGCAGGCACATGATGAATGCTGCTTCTCTGTCCATACAGGCAGTACTGGGGGGAAAATGAAATTGTCCCGAATTTAACTAGACCTGCATACACCTTTTAGGTGTGTACACGTGAGGACAGAATTGTGGCACGTGCACTCATTCTCTGGTTCAGGAGTCAAATCAGGCCAGCCGTGGCCATCTCCCATCCCAGCTGGGATTTCCATGTCCTTCATCTGATAAACCTCCACCTGCCGCTGCTTTTGTTCATTAGACCCATGAGCATTCACACAATCACACACACTTAGACACACCCGGGCATTCAAGCCTAAACCGAAAGCACAGTGCTTCCAATTGCCAACATGGGCTAAAGTGTATTTCTCAGCCAAGGATCTTGGGCAAAAGAAATATATCAATTAGGGCAATGCAAGTGCTGAACAGTACACTAGCACTGCATTTGGTTTCTAATCTGTGGTGGCAACACTGCATGGCAAAGTGGACTGAAATATTTAAATAAAATCAAAGTAGCACGAGGCACTGCAAAAATGAGCCTTTTGTGACTCGAAATTCATCAGTGATACGCTGGCGCCCTCTGCTGGCTAGATTTTCTAACAGCTCAGATGGCTCAGTAGTGTTTTTTGGGGTTTTTTCCTTCTTTTTAAGAGCCTGCGATGTTTCATTTCGGTTCAATTTTTTTTACACATAAACTAGAAAAAAGTGTTAGTAGAATGGTACTTACTATAGAATCAAAATGCATGGAATTATTTAAAATTATTATTTCTTAACCTTTCAGTCCTCACCTGAAGAGGTAGCTTGGTCAAAAACACTTAGAGATTTCCTATTGAGCTGTAATCATGGAGTATTATTGTATTCTTTCTCTTTAAATTGTAAAATATTCCATAAAAGGCAATTTGTGTAGGCATCCTGCTGGCACATCATATAGATTCTCATTTTTATTAACTATGGATAAAATTTTTGCCTCATTTTACATGGCCTATCGCTTTGGACTGCCAGATCTGGCAAATAAAAATATGTCCCACGTACTTGCATGACACATACTCATACTAAATATATTAAAGAATACTAAATTATTGAGTAGAAAAGAATCCATTGTTTTTCTGAAATTCAAATTTAATTGGGTTGCCTGCATTTATCCGGAGACCTTACTTATTTTCAGGTGTGCTCTGAATTTCATAATTGAAATTCTTTTCTCTTGTGATACGCAGTGCTTATCCTACCATAATAATGAATAGAAGCAAAACATCTCTCTCCCTGTTTTCTGTTTTTCCCTCACATTTGTGAGACACTGAATAGGTTTTAACATATCAAAGCTTAAAGCAAAAGATTGCATTAGCAGGGTCTGCTAGGCCTGAGATTGAAAACATTTGTTCTTTTTTTAGAAAACATTTGTTCTTTTTTAAAAAAAGTTATTTAATTCATGAATGGATTGAATGAGAGAAATCCTGAATTCCTGGATTTCTTTTATGCAGCAACAAAAAGTACTACTGATATATAAAACATATAGAATGTTTTGTTTTGCTTTGTTTTCAGAATAGTAGATTTGAAAATAAGGGCACCTAGATGCAACACGATTCTAAGGCAGGGAATCTCAAGCCAACACAGTAGCCTCACCTGTGGAAGTTTTAAAACTCAAGGCTACCCAGGCCCCACCTACAGACCAATAAAATCAGAACCCTTGAGATTGGGATCCCAGGGAACTTTATGCCTTTAAAGCGGCCCAGGCAATTCTAATATGCAGCCAGGGTGGCAAACCACTGTCCTGAGGCCATCAAGTCCCTTCAGAAAGTGCTTCTTTCCTTTGACTTGCATGTGAATCAGTGCAGATTGATTTAGTAGAATCTGGGCATTTTTAACTAGCTTCCAGTTGATGTAGTTGCTGCTGGGCCAAGGACCACACTTTGAGGAGCAAGATTTTAAGAGAGGTCACAAAAGAAAAGGTGACTTGTTTCAATAGGGAATTACAGAATGTCTGTGTGAATTGAAAATGCAGATTACTTACAACTGCATTACTGTAATGACAACTGCCACAGAAATGAAGGAGGGAGGAAGGCTCAGAGAAAAACTTAATAGTTCTGGATTAGAGACCTAAATGTAAGACCGGACACTATAAAACTCTTAGAGGAAAACATAGGAAGAACAGTCTTTGACATAAATCACAGCAAGATCTTTTTTGATCCACCTCCTAGACTAATGGAAATAAAAATAAACAAATGGGACCTAATGAAACTTAAAAGCTTTTGCACAGCAAAGGAAACCATAAACAAGACGAAAAGACAACCCTCGGAATGGGGGAAAATATTTGCAAACGAAGCAACTGACAAAGGATTAATCTCCAAAATACACAAGCAGCTCATGCAGCTCAATTATCAAAAAACAAACAACCCAATCCAAAAATGGGCAGAAGACCTAAATAGACATTTCTCCAAAGAAGACATACAGATGGCCAAGAAGCACATGAAAAGCTGCTCAACATCACTAATTATTAGAGAAATGCAAATCTAAACTACAATGAGGTATCATCAGAAAATCTACAAACAACAAATGCTGGAGAGGGTGTGGAGAAAAGGGAACCCTCTTGCACTGTTGGTGGGAATGTAAATTGATACAAACACTATGGAGAACAGTATGGAGGTGCCTTAAAAAACTAAAAATAGAACTACCATATGACCCAGCAATCCCACTACTGGGCATATACCCTCAGAAAACCATAATTCAAAAAGAGTCATGTACCACAATGTTCATTGCAGCACTATTTACAATAGTCAGGACGTGGAAGCAACCTAAGTGTCCATTGACAGATGAATGGGTAAAGAAGATGTGGCACATATATACAATGGAATATTACTCAGCCCTAAAAAGGAACGAAATTGGGTCTTTTGCACAGACATGGATGCATCTAGAGACTGTCATACAGACTGAAGTAAGTCAGAAAGAGAAAAACAAACATCGTATATTAACGCATATATGTGGAACCTAGAAAATGGTACAGATGAACCGGTTTGCAGGGCAGAAATTGAGACACAGAAGTAGAGAAAAAACGTAGGGGGGACACCAAGGGGGGAAAGCGGCAGCGGGTGGTGGTGGTGTGATGAATTGGGAGATTGGAATTGACATATATACACTGATGTGTATAAAATGGACGACTAATAAGAACCTGCTGTATAAAAAAATAAATAAAATTTAAAAATTAAAAAAATAAACATTAAAAATTTTTTAAATTAAATAAAAAACTTAATAGTTCTGCAGTGGGTTATTGTATCAACTTGAGTGATCTTCCTGTTTTCTGTCACAGCATCTCTCACTGGCCAAAAGGTGTTAATGTTTGCTCCCTGACTACTTTTGCAGAAAAGGTATGAGAATTTGCATTAGATCATTTTATTTGCAGCATCTCAAATATGCAGTAATTTAGAGCATACAAGTTTAGGTCATATTAGAATTTAGTTCACAGTTCCATGAGACCTTTTTTAACCATTTTAGTCTGTTGGAGCTTAAAGCAGTGATAGGCTGATTGTGAGACCAAGTGAAGCTGATCAAATCAACCCTGGAAAGTGTAATTAGTAAATCTCCTCATGTGCTTTTGAAAAATTAATCAAGATAGGTTTGGTGAACCTTGCTGACAGAGTCTCTTCGGGACAGATGACGCGGTTCCCAATGTATTGTCATAAAAGAAAACTCCAGCTGCAAATCCCAAGGTGACCCATTTATCTGGCTTGGGTGGCACATAATGACTTCCTGAGCCCTGCAAATAATTCTGCTGGCTTAAAAATCAATTTGGTTAATACAATTAAATGAAACTGATCCTTCAGGTTCAAAACCCGTCAATCTGACTCACACATTAACATTTTAATATGGAAACAGCCACAGTAATCTTCCAGCGCCTTCTAAGAGTGTTCTATTAGAGGGTTGTCTATTATGGGGTTGTCTGGTCAGGCCACTCAGGATGGCCGTTCTCTTGCTCTCTGTACGTCCCCTACTTGACCAGTGCCTGCTTCATCTATACCCTATGCACATGACTGACCTTCCTACGGACTTGCCCCAGCCTCAGCTAGTGATTGTTCTGATCAAAGGGGTGGTGAGGGGCGTGTCCCTGTGCTGGTTTCCCTGGTAACTAATGAGGTTTCCCTGGTAACTAATGAGGCCACCTGACATCAATTCCCCCTATAACTGGCAATCTCCCCTTCCCACAACCAGGAGAAAGTCTGCTACCATGTCCTGCCCACCGTCTGTCTGCTGCACGCTGTGGGGTGTCCCTCCAGGACCCTGCTTCAGACCTGTCAGCTCTCCCATCCATTAAACCACTGATGTCTCTGTTGGTGAGTCCGGGCTCTTCGGTTTTAAAGCTGGGCAAGTGCAGCCCAACAACTGGCGGAGCAGCCAGGAGACCAAGGAAACTCCCGGGTGCCGAGATGTTGAGAAATACACAACGGGGAATGGAAAGCTGCGGGGGGCTGTCCACTACACGTGGTGCCCAGAAGTTCCAGGGGTGATCCCAAAAGTTATGGGGGAAATCCCCGGTGGCTGTCCTTGATGAACGGGGGCTGCCAAGAGATCTGGAGAACAACGGCCCCGATGGTTCTGCTATGGTATCAAAGTGAGGCTTTTGTAGCTGGTTAAGCTAGCTCTCTAGAAGCAATGTATTCTCTTCTTGTGCCTTTGAGATGTAGATGATCTACCTGGGTTCTCAGGAACTTTAATCACATGTGATCTCTAAGAGTAAATGAAGAAAAGGGAGAGAGGCTTTTAAAAACCATATAGGAATAATTATGTTTTGGGAATATCTATCTAAAAGAGTCTCTCCAGATTTTGGTAACTTGAAACTAAACTAAGTTAAATGAAGAGAATTCATTGACTGGTTCATTTCAAATAGGGTAAAATATTGGAACATTAATTGCTGGGCAGGCCTAAGTTTGTCTCTCTTTGCCTGCTTGGGAGAGGAAGACTAGAGCATTAAGTTTTCCAATCAGGAAATTTACAATTACGTGCTTCTTGGTTTTTGCCAGAGATTAACGTTTTTAAGTGTTAAGACTACAATCAGACATAATTTAGTTATTGTAACCAAGTTTGTTTATCCATTACATTGTGATCCAGCGTTCAACGGTGACTTTTTAAGTCTTTTGTCATTTATAGGCAGTAATTGTTGTGCTCTGATGCTTCTGCAAAAGTGCTTCATCTTCAAGAAGATTCATAGGAAGGCCTTTTGGCAAGTACAGGTCTCTGATAAATTTCAGATCATAGAGCTGAACGGGGTAAGAAATTAAAGAATCCTAATGGAAAACCCAATGGCTTCATAAAAAGGTAACAAAAGGGTTGTTTACTGGTGAATATGGTTATAATGTTTATGGGTTTTGTTTGGAATGTTACTGGTTTTGATCTGTTTTCCAGGTAGAGGGGAGCCCTTCCCCTCAAGTTAGCTTTGACTTACAGCAATTTGGTAAACTACACCTATGGGTAGAATTTGTCGACTGAAAAAAAAACGCGCTACCTAAAAGTTGAGAGTTGTTTTAGTTGGCGGACTTTCAGAGGACTTCAAGCCTGGACACAGCATCTCGGATAATGCTGAGAAAATTGTTAGAGGCGAGAGGGAAGCCAGGATATATAGGACTTTCTGCAACAAAGGGCAGGTAGTAGGGATATCAAAAGATTACTGTTAATTAAGGAAAACCAGACATCTCAAGTTAATGAAATTAGCCCTTTTCTATGTATGGGAAGAGGTAAAGTCTGGGCTCATTGAAATCATTCCTTTGATATGCACCTCAGCTGTCTGGGGCCAGTAACCTGTGTTTTCTCCAGAGCTTCAGGGTGCACCAGTCGTTGGTGGCTGCAGCAGTTGACTGCTAGATGGCAGGCATCCTGTTTCTATCTTGAGTTCCCTCAGAGCTCACCATAGGGGCGGCTGTAATGTGGTAGCTTGAAGGCTGCAACATCTTTTGTTTCCTGATATGGCAAGCAGCATTCTTAGTTCATAAGTTGAAGCACTTTTCTGTCTGGTCTGCCAACTAAAGGTTGCCCCTTGCCATCTACCTCTACAAGGACTAAATCCCAAGCTGCTATGACTGCTGACCTTCAACACATCCTGAAAGGAGTTCAGGGTGGAGATCAGGAATGAGGTACTCTGTGCTCTGGGAAAAACTGGCAGAACAGGCCTTCAGATAGTTAGATATTTTCAGGAGAAGATTTTATGAGCCCAATGCTTGCATCTCCTCGTAGCTAGAAAAGCACTGAAGTCTTTCATGGTGACGTCTGCTCCTCACGACTAGCAGAAACCTTCTGCAAAAATGTGTGCTAGATTGCATGCATCCCGCCTTCACCACAATCACATATATACTGACCTTCCGCCCTATCTCTTTGGAGCAGTTTCTCAGCTATCTGGAATGCTGCCTCCAGGGCTATAGTCCTCCTTTTGCCCCCAATAAAACGACTCACAACTCTCACATTGTGCAATTTTTTTTTCAGATCACAGGTCCCTCCAGAAATTGGAGACTCTTAGGTTCTGAGCAGCCTTATGAGGTGAAAGGGAAAGACTGTCTCCTGGCATGTGCAGGAATCTCTATATTTGGGGACCGAGAAATCCAAGGTGGAGCCTGATGGCAGGTCTTTGGCATGGCTTTCTTGGCCTTGAGAGGCCTTTTGGGAATTCAGCCTGAGACTCCTGAGGAGTTCTGCCTCAGCCACTTTGGAGGAGCCTACGTGGTCAATTGATCAGACTTGTTTTGCAAACAAATTAGCTTTGATTTGGCTGTGTTTGCTGGAGATGAGAGTAATTTTAGATTGAAAAAGATTGTTTCAATAGATATTAAATTCTAGTTCTGTTAATTGAGGTCTGTATTGAGGAAAGTTATTGTGTTAGCCACACTTGCCCTGATGTTCAGGAGGAAAAGATTATCCAGTGAAGTTATCACAGAGTGTAACTACTCATGATGTATATAACATTGCTCGCTTTAAGTCGGCCGCTAAAAGCACACGTACAAGTCTTGTGTAACAATTTGGTATAAGTGATAAAATGTATGGCCTGTAAAGTGTTTCCCCATTGACATACCCCTGAGTCTGTTCACAAGATCTGATTAAGTTTCCCCCAGTGTGAATAACTAGGCGAAAATAAAGGAGGTCCAGCACCGAGGGACATGATCTGAACCTGGGGTAGGAGCCAGCACCCCAGCATTGAGGGACGGATATTTTGATCATCAATGCTTTCTATTGGAAGATTTGCAATCAAAAGGGGAAATGATGGAAAAATCTACACATATTGAGGTATGGGGTTGTATATGAGGCTTATACATGGTTTAACTTAAATTTTACTGACAAGAGCAGCCTGTTTTGTGGCCTTTCAGACATACATTTTACATCTGCTTTGGCCATTGCGGAAGGGAATGCATTTGAAAGTCAAAATGGAGTAGCTGTGGTTCAGACATCCAAGGTAAAATGAGGTGGCCATCACATGATTTTAGACATAGTCCTCTGTTACTGAAAACTTGAGTTTTCTGAACTGTATTGCAGACCAGGACAGAAACCACAGGCGGATGTGGTATTATCTCAGAATGTGGCTACCGCTTGTATTTTGCTTAATTGTTATCATCTCCCTGTGTTGTGCCTGTTAGATGTCTTACATTTTTGTCCCTAGCCTGAGGGAGGAAATCTATTCGAGGGCTGGGCAGCCACACCGGCCTCACTGTGCAATGAGTCTTAGTGCTGGGTCTACAGGGAGATACCATTGTTGTCCTCCTCTGGACTTCTATGAAAAACTGACCCGGCTAATGTGACTATATGGGACGACTGACCATGGGGGAAAGACTTACCAGCTTCCAGTCCCATGTGCAACATGTCAGAAGGATCCCCCCACCGTAAACGTTACTGTACCACTGACTGCCCGTGACCCTCCCTGGGCTGTGCTGTGTGTGGAGTGGGACAGGCTGGCTTCTGGACACAGAAGTCCAACTAGTGGGACTATTTTCTGCTTGGAAAGACCTAATGTGTCCACCCCTAATTGCACCCAACGTAACACGGGGTGACAGATGTGTACTAGGGCGGCTGACCCCCGGCGAGGCCACCAGAATGTTTCTTTTAGAGCCAGGCCTTCCCCTCCCCATGGGGGTGGCTCTGGGTTTGTGAAAACCAGGGGCGGCCTTACCTTCCTTATTACTGGACAGGGCACTGCCGCTTCGTTGACCTGGTAAGCGCCTGGGTCCAGAATGTGCCCACATCCTGGCAATGACTGTTCTGAGCACACTGGGTAGCTTACTCTTTTCTTTTTTTTTTTTCTTTTTTGCGGTACGCGGGCTTCCCACTGCTGTGGCCTCTCCCGTTGCGGAGCACAGGCTCCGGATGCCCAGGCTCAGCGGCCATGGCTCACGGGCCCAGTCGCTCCGTGGCATGTGGGATCCTCCCGGACCGGGGCACGAACCCATGTCCCCTGCATCGGCAGGCAGACTCTCAACCACTGCGCCATCAGGGAAGCCCGGTATCTTACTCTTGGTGCTGTTTGGCTGCTGCTGTCTGTATTGTATTGTTGCAGCTGGTTGCAGTGCGCCCTACATACCTGACCCCAGGGATGTCATGGAAGAGGGGCTGGACCGAGATACTTAAGGGTCATACAGGGTATGTAGGGGTGGAGTGTCTAGTCAGGCCACTCAGGACGGCTGCTCTCTTTCTCCCTGTACACGCCCAGCTTAACCAGGGCCTGCTTCACCCACACCTACTCACAGGACTGACCTTCCTACACACTTGCCCCAGGCCCAGCTAGTGATTGTTCTGATCAAAGGGGTGGTGAGGGGCGTGCCCCTCTGCTGGTTTCCTTGACAACTAATGAGCCAACCTGACCCAATTCCCAACCTGTAACTGGCAATCTCCCCTTCCCCCTCCTCCCCAGGGAAGCCTGCCACCGTGTCCTGCCCGCTGTCCACCTCACGCGGTGGGGTGTCAGTCCAGGACCTTGCTTCAGCCGTCTAAGCTGTCCCATCACTGATGTCTCTGTTGCTGACTCTGGGCTCTTTCTTTGGTCTTAAAGCTGTGCAAGTGCAGGCCTTGAAGGCGGGCAGGGTGCAACCCAACAGGGTTACGTGTAGAAAGCAGTGCACAGGAGACAAGGGAACCCTCCTGCACTGTTGCTGGGAGTGTATATTGATACAGCCACTGTGGAGAACAGTATGGAGGTTCCTTAAAAAACTAAAAATAGAACTACCATACAACGCAGCAATCCCACTACTGGGCATATACCCTGAGAAAACCATAATTCAAAAAGAGCCATGTACTACAAGGTTCACTGCAGCTCCATTTACAATACCAGGACATGGGAGCAACCTAAGTGTCCATCGACAGATAAATGGATAAAGAAGATGAGGCACATACATACAATGGAACATTACTCAGCCGTAAAAAGAAACGAAATTGAGTTATTTGTAGTGAGGTGGATGGACCTAGTCTGTCATACAGAGTGAAGTAAGTCAGAAAGAGAAAAACAAATACCGTATGCTAACACATATATATGGAATCTAAGAAAAAAAAAAAAGGTCATGAAGAACCTAGGGTTAAGATGGGAATAAAGACACAGACCTACTAGAGAATGGACTTGAGGATGTGGGGAGGGGGAAGGGTAAGCTGTGACAAAGTGAGAGTGGCATGGACATATATATACTGCCAAACGTAAAATAGATAGCTAGTGGGAAGCAGCCGCATAACACAGGGAGATCAGCTCGGTGCTTTGTGACCACCCAGAGGGGTGGGATAGGGAGGGTGGGAGGGAGGGAGACACAAGAGGGAAGAGGTATGGGGACATATGTATATGTATAACTGATTCACTTTGTTATAAAGCAGAAACTAACACACCATTGTAAAGCAATTATACTCCAATAAAGATGTTAAAAAAAAAAAGAAAGAAAGCAGTGCATATAGTGTTGTCTTTAAAATCTCACCAGAATTAGTCATGGAAATTAATATTGAAATATTTCTTCTAGCACTCAAAGCCAATGCCTTTACAAGGTCTTTGCCGTGTATTCACCAGAGAAGGCAGAAGCATTACAAATGGTGCCTCAGAGTCCACTGGACAGCCAATCTCCCCACCGACTACCTGCAAAGTTACAAGGCCTACTTGGAGCACACAGGTAAGGTGAACGATAGTTTCAGTTCTCATTGTATTAACTCAATCAATGGTATGTAACCTTGCGACCACTCCCTCTCTTGGAACTCTGTTTTCTTACAGGGAACCACACCTATTTTTGGTCTTTTTCACAATATTTTCTTCATGTCTTCTTTCTCTGACAAAACCTTAGATGCTGGTATTCCCCCCTTCTAATCCTTGGCCCTCTTCCCTTCCCTTTTCATTTATTCCCCTTCATTCATGTGGCTTCAACTATCAGCCGTAAGGTGATAACTCCGCCTGTAACTCCAGGCCTGGCCTCTAAGCTCTAGATTCTTGCTGTTCAATAGGGCAGTTACTAGTCACATGTGACTGAAATTTTTTAATTAGAATTAAATAAAATTTAAAATTCCATTCCTCAGTCTCACTAGCCACATTTCAGTACTGAGTAACCACATACGTCTAGTGTATGCCACATTGTATAGTTCAGGTAAAAAACTCTTCCATCATCACAAAAAAATTCTACTGGACAGTGATACCTGGATAACAATAGCTAGTAATGTATGTGCCAGGGATTCTTCCAAGTCTTTTATATGTAAACTAATCCTCAGGACAAACTTCTGAGGTACTTAACAGTAGTCAAAATCACAGAGACAGAAAGTAGAACGTTGGTTGCTGGGGGGCGTCAGGGAGTGAAGGTTGGGGAATTGTTGAATGGATATAGAGTTTCCATTCTGCAAGACGAAATTAGTTCTGGAGATGAAGCATGGTGATGGCCGCACAATATGAATGTACTTAATACCACTGAACTGTACACTTAAAAATGGTTACGATGTCAAATTTTATATGTGTGGTAGCACAGTGAAAACAAACAAACAAACAAGGTTTGTACTAAGTACTTTTAAGATTGTGGTGAAACGGGTATGCATTGTAGCTTTGGAAACAGGTATTTGGAACTCCTCACTATAACAGATAACTAATGCCAGCAGTAAGACTACTGAAAGAGAATCCAATTAAAATGGGAATTTTATGGTAGACACTTTAGAAAAAAAAAGTGTGCTTGGGACTATATCTTGAAAAATGAAACTAATATGATGAAAATAAATTTATCATATATTTAACAACATTGAGGTTAACACTGCAACTATTTGCTCACACTTAGAACAAAGACATTGGTTATACTGACATAACAATTTTGAAAAAATTATGAATAAGTAAATGTGCATTTAATTTTTTTAGATTCTACAAGCACCTGTACAAAATTCAAAAGGTTCAAAAGTGTACACAGAGAATAGTAACACTTCCCTCTCTCCAATATTCAGTTCACCTTCCCTGGTGGAGACTTCTATTTATAGCTCATTGTATTTACATACAGGGATATTCTAGAAACCTGCAACATGTATGTATGTATGTATGTATATATTGTCTCTTTCCTCCTTTCCTTGTCCAATGCCCTGCTGTTTTCGCTTAATATATCATGGAGAGCTTTCCATATCAAGAGTATGTGTATTTAAATAATACTTGCCAAATTATTCTCCTTAGAGGTTACAGTCAATTATTCCCTAATAATGTCTGGGAGTATATTTTTTTAATTTACTTTTTAATCAGTTTCAGGTGTACAACATAATAATTTGACATTTGTATACATTGCAAAATGATCAACACAATAAGTCTAGTTAACATCCATCACCTTACATAGTTACCAAAAAGATTTTTCTTGTGATGAAAACTTTTTTTTTTTTTTTTTTTTTCGGTACGCGGGTCTGCCACTGCTGTGGCCTCTCCCGTTGCGGAGCACAGGCTCCAGACGCACAGGCTCAGCGGCCATGGCTCACGGACCCAGCCGCTCCGCGGCATGTGGGATCCTCCCGGACCGGGGCACGAACCCGTGTCCCCTGCATCGGCAGGCGGACTCTCAACCACTGCGCCACCAGGGAAGCCCGTGATGAAAACTTTTAAGATTTACTCTCTGGGACTCCCCTGGTGGTCCAGTGGTAAAGAATCCGCCTTCCAATGCAGGGGACGCGGGTTCTATCCCTGGTTGGGGAACTAAGTTCCCACATGCCACGGAGCAACTAAGTCTGTGTGCCCTGGAGCCCAAGCACCACAACTAGAGAGACAAAATATGCATGCCACAACTAGAGAGAAGCCCACGCACCAGAACTAGAGAGAAGCCCATGCACCGCAATGAAGACCCAACAGCCAAAATAATAAAAAAAGAAATAAAATATTTTTTTAAAAAAGATTTACTCTGTTAGCAACTTTCAAATACAGTAGTCCCCCCTTATCCGTGGTTCAGTTACCTGCGGTCAACCATGGTCCAAAAATATTAAATGGAAAATTCCAGAAATAAACAATTCATAAGTTTTAAATTGTGCACTGACACAACTAGCGTGACAAAATTTCACACTGTCCCAATCCATTCGTCTGGAGCATGAATCATCCCTTTGCTCATCGTATCCCACCCATTAGTCACTTATTAGCTAACTTGGTTAACAGGTCAACCATCATGGTATCTCAGAGCTTGTGTTCAATAACCCTTCTTTTACTTAATAATGCCCCAAAGTGCAAGAGTAGTGATACTGGCAATTCAGATCCGCCCAACTGAAGCCATAAAGTACTTTCTTTAAGTGAATAGGTGAAAGTTTTCAACTTAATTAGGAAAGAAAAAAAATCATATGTTGAGGTTGCTAAGATTCACTGTAGAGAACAAATCTTCTATCCATTAAATTGTGAAAAAAGGGGAAAAAAATTGTGCTAGTTTTGCTGTCATGCCTCAAACTGCAAGTTATGGCCACAATGTGTAAGTGCTTGATTATGATGGGAAAGGCATTAAATTTGTATCAATACGATATTTTGAGAGGGAAACCACATTTGCATAACGTTTATTATAGTGTATTGTTATAATTGTTCTATTTTACTATTATTGTTCACCTTTTACTGTGCCTAATTTATAAATTAAACTTTATCATAGGTCTGTATGCATAGGAAAAGACATAGTATATATAGGATTCTGTACTATACAAGTTTTCAGGCATCCATGGGGGGCGGTGGTCTTGGACCATATCCCCCACAGGTAAGGGAGGACTACTGTATGCAATACAGTATTATTAACTATAGTCACCATCCTGTACGTCACATCCACGTGACTTATTTCATAACTGAAAGTTTGCACTCTTTGACCCCCTTAACCCATTCTCCCACACCTCCACCCCCTGCCTCAGGCAGCCATCAACCTGTTCACAATGTCTTTGTCCATTCACCCACATCCAGCGATGGACACTTAGGTTGTTTCCATATCTTGGCTATTGTAAATAATACTGCAATGAACGTAGGGGTGCATGTGTCTTTTTAACTTTTTTTTTTTAATTGGAGTATAGTTGCTTTACAATGTTGTGTTAGTTTCTGCTTTTCAAGTTAGTCTTTTAGTTTTCTTCAGGTTAACACCCAGAATTGGAATTGCTGGATCATATGGTAGTTCTATTTTTAATTTTTTGAGAAACCTCCATACTGTTTTCCACAGTGGCTGCACCGACAGAGCATGAGGATTCCTTTTTCTCCACGTGCTCGCCAACACATTATTTCTCGTCTTTTTTATAATAGTCATTTTAACAGGTGTAAGGTGATAATTTCATTGTGGTTTTGATTTGCATTTCCATGATGATGAGTGACGCAGAGCATCTTTTCATGTTCCTGTTGGCCATCTATATGCCTTCTTTGGAAAAATGTCTATTCAGATCCTCTGCCCATTTTTTTAATCAGGTTGTTTGCGGGGTTTTACTATTGAATTATATGAGTTCTTGATATATTTGGGGTATTAACCCCTTATCAGGTATATGATTTGCAAATATTTTCTCCCACTCAGTAAGTTGCCTTTCATTTTGTTAATGGTTCCCTTTGCTGTGCAGAAGCTCTTTAGTTGGATGTATATCATATATTTGACCCTTGTAAACCTCTTCGGTGAAAACAGTATGCCACAGTTTACACATTTCTTATTATAGGTAAGGTCACATAAGTCATATGCTTAAAGAGGCACCTACTTGCATTTTCTGTTCTTGTTATTTCCTCATTTTTGTTTTTTTTAATATAGATGTAAATAGTCATCACTTTATTATGAATAACATCTTTCAGGATACCGTATTGAAAATATTTTATTTAAATTTTTTGAAAATTAAAAAATGCTGTTAAGTATATCAATAACTTGTTTTATGGTTTTGCAATTTTTATGCTACTTTAGGCATTCCCATTCTAAGATTATGTTAAAAATTCTCCCATGTTCTGGTATTTTTATGGCTTTCTTTTCTATTAACATCTTTGATATCTCTGGGACTTACTGTGGTATAAATGAGTGAGGCATTTAACTTAATTTTTTCCAGGTCTCCAGTTTTCTCCAAACGATTTACAGAATATTTCTTTCCCACTGCTTACCTTTTTTATTTGACACTCAGGTCACAGAGCTTCTCCTCTCCCTGGGAATTGGGTACGAGCTTCCTTGGGAACCAGGTACTTTGTTCCACATTATCCCTTTCCACAACCCTTCTCTCACTGTCCCTGCCCCCTTCTAAGGCCTTCACACAAAGGGTCTCCTCTTGTCTGGAAGTCTCCTTCCCCACCCCCTTGACTTGCTAACTCCTTCTCATACTCTGATCTTAAGTTGTTGTTTTTTTTTTTTTTTTGGCTGCGCTGGGTCTTCGTAGCTGCGCGGTCTTTCTCTAGCTGCGGTGAGCGGGGGCTACTCTTCGTTGCAGTGCACGGTCTTATTGCGGTGGCTTCTCTTGTTGCAGAGCATGTGCTCTAGGCACACGGGCTTCAGTAGTTGTGGCACGCACGCTCTAGAGCGCAGGCTCAACAGTCGTGGCGCATGGGCTTAGCTGCTCTGCAGCATGTGGGATCTTCCCGGACGAAGGTTTGGACCCGTGTCCCCTGCATTGGCAGGTGGATTCTTAACCACTGTGCCACCAGGGAAGCCCCTCAGGTCTCAAGTTTAAATATCACTTCTCTAGGTTAGGTGCCAAATTTTATATCCCCAAACAACTGCACACTTCCTCTCTGGTGCAGCTGTTCCCCATGATGACAAAGATCCAACCCATGTTGGACACTTAAGTATCCCCAGTGCCTACATCAGTACATAGTAGATAGAGCTTAATAAATATTTATTGAATTAATGCAATGTCTATTTTTTCCCTCTGATTGATTCTCCTCCTTATGCTGTGGTTGGGAGAATGAGGGGGAGCTGTGGTTCCATTACTGAATGCTGAGTCCAGCCACTTGACGCTTACAAGGCTTCCCAGGGCCTCCTACTAATAAGTGAGCACTCTAGGGGCCAGCCTGGCCCCTCCAGACATGTCGGGCTTTGACCCAGCAGATCCAGATTTGAAAGGTACGTACATATAGCTTTGGCCTTTGCTGTGGGACTCTGGGACTTATTAATCTTCAGAAAAAGAAGCATTATGTTAGGAGAGTTTCCTTGACCCAGTTTTTTCCCCCTTATTTTACCACCTTGGATGTGAGGCGGTATGAACGCAGTTAGCATTCAGAGAAGCTGCCACTTGACACTTAGGATGTCACGTGATTAATTTTTCCCTTTTAACTTAGCCTTGGTACCTGTTGAAAAAATATTATCCTCATAAAATCCCAGATATTCTACTTGGTAATTTCTGTAGAACCAAATTCTGCTCTTGGGAACTCTAACACTTGCATTATATAAGTTAGAAGCAGAAATCAGCAGGGAAGAAAAAGAAG
Source organism: Orcinus orca (assembly GCF_937001465.1). Taxonomy (NCBI): domain Eukaryota; kingdom Metazoa; phylum Chordata; class Mammalia; order Artiodactyla; family Delphinidae; genus Orcinus; species Orcinus orca. The sequence continues at coordinate 45,900,065 of NC_064569.1, read as the reverse complement.
AAAATAATGTGAGAAAAAAATGCAGGTGATGGGCTTCCCTGGTGGCGCAGTGGTTGAGAGTCCGCCTGCTGATGCAGGGGACACAGGTTCGTGCCCTGGTCCAGGAAGATCCCACATGCTGCGGAGCGGCTGGGTCCGTGAGCCATGGCCGCTGAGCCTGCGCTCCACCACCTACTGAATGGGAGAAGATATTTGCAAACAATATCTGATAAGGGGTTACCATCCAAAATATACAAAGAACTCATACAACTCAATATCAAAATAAACAACCTGATTTTAAAATGGGCAGAGGATTTGAATAGACATTTTTCCAAAGAAGACATACACATCATAAAGGGCATACTTCACAGGTTTCATAATCAAGTTTTAAAATGTAATAAAAGCAAATCACAATCATAAAAAATAAAACACAAGTAATAACAAGTACATTGTAGAAAATTTAAAAATGCTATTTATTTGCCTTATTTACCAAATGGTTAGCTACAAAGATACAATTTTTGCCTTGGAGTTTAAGGCAGTTTCATTTCTTACCACAGTTACTTTTTCTGATGCTAGAATCTTCTGTGCTAGAATCTTCTGTGTCTTCTCTGTATTTAATTGATCATTTACGTTTTATGTTGTCCACTTGGGAACCATACTTTCTTCATGATCACTGAAGCTCTGCCATATAAAATGTCATCGTCTTCATATGTTTGAGTAGTACCGATCCCGGTTTTGAAAGTCTCTATGAGCATATCTTGCATAGGTCTTATTATGAGGGATCCTTCCAAAAGGTTCATGGTCATTGAAACAAGATTCAAAAACTTCATCAACAGCCTTCTGAGCTACTTCTTTGCTGATGTTCCTAACAGCCAGGATAGAACGAATGGCTCTGTCTCGCACACAAGTCTAAGGAGAAAAGTATGTGGCTTTAATTTTATTAATATATGAAAATTTTGTCATGAAATAGTAACATTTTATACAATGTGTGAACCACAGTCAAAATTAATTTCCTCTCATGTTACTTTATTAATTTCTGTCAGTCCAAAGAAGAAAGATTAAATTATGGAACATGTTTAGCTCAACCTAAAATTATTTAGGTATAAGTAAGATCTCCTTCCCCTCCTCCCTTCTTCTCATCTTTCCTAATGATGATAATTTCTAGGCAGTATCTGCTAAACAATAACTCCAACTTTGCAAAATCATAAAAAAGTCTATAAGGTTCTGGTTGAGCTTTTTAATTTGAATAAATATGAAATATACTTCTGTGCCTCTCTCTCCCTTAGCTTTTCAGGTGACCAATGCTAGATAACTTTTCTTTCGAGAGGGGCATCTCCCCTGGAGGCAACAGGAAACCACACATACATACACACAAAATTTGAAGGCATCCTAATTTTTCAGGGGGAAAAAAAAATCAAACAACTTTTTTCTTGGGTACATACTGTACAAAAGCAGGGACTCTGTTCTCTAGGACTCTTCTCCCACTACCTCCACGTATTTTCCATCCTATTGCTAGTTCTATTCATTTTCTGCTGCTGTTACCCAAGTTAAAAAGAGGAGAGATTTCTCTTTCAAAGACTCTGGACTCCGGATGACATGCCTTAACTGCGTTAGCCTCTTCTCTGGGATGTTCTGATGTGCACCCTACTTCCACTGAGAGCCAGAACACACCGCCCATACGAAGGCTGCCTGAGCTGAATTCACCAGATGAGCAGGGATTGGAGGGCACGGAAGACATGCAGCACAAGTCAGTGGCACATCACTAAGCGGACTTGGCACAGGCTGAAAGCGTAACAGCCCTATCAGGTTAGGCACCCTTCCCAGGCCCCAGGTTTGCCGTCTAACTCCCATTCATTGAGTTCAAAATTTCTCTTCGTAGTTCTCTGTGACCTTCTACCTTCCTCCCCAGAGTTGAGTTACTCTTTTCTCTGGAGAGCCAAGGGCCTTCCTGCTGTTGTTCCAAGCCTGTCCTTTTTGCATCTGGTTAAAACTGCTATCCTGACGCCCATGTACCTGACACATTGGCCCAGTAACCTCTTCCCAGAGAAGAGCTCTGACCAGCCTTTCTCCTAAATGTGGACACAGAGCCCCTTGGTTGCTATGGGCAGAACTGCTCACATTCTTCACCAGTCCATCAGTTCTAAACTTCCTCTCCCCATGCCCATCTATCGTGGACCTTAAAAGCTTTCTAGTACAGTAGAAACTAACACAACATTGTAAAACAACTATACCCCAATAAAAAAATATAAAGTGTTTCTTTTAGACAAAAACAACAAAAAAGCTTTCTAGCAGGATGAGCTTGCTTACAGTTTTCATTTTGTTTTGTTTACAAAATCGCTCAGCTCAGCTCATCATGATCAAGTCTGTGCTGATCCGAAGCTTTGCTGTCACGTCATACAGCCTTTAAAGGTGTGCTAATACACAGTGCGCTGCAGTGCAGTCTCTGTGCTGACAGGTATTACTTTTTTGTCTAGAGAATACTGTGATGGTTTCAAAACACAAGTCCAGTACTGTTAGGATAAAAGTAAGACAGGCTGTGATTTCACTTCCAGTCCTTATCTACCCCCATCCAAAAGTATCCCACGTGTGAGACCATAGCGCTTTTCACTGTGAAAATCTCTCAGTCACATAGCTTGCCCATAATTATAAAATAGAACTGAATTCCATCTATTTGGCTTCAGTGATACACATTTTGTATTCTTTCATATAAGTAGTTCTTTCAAATTTCAAATACTAAATATACTTCTCATTTTTCTATTCATTATTTCCACTCATAGCACTCTTAACAGTAAATGATTTCATATGTTAGTTTTTACCTGATGGTGTCGTTTTAATCCAAAATGTAACCTGAATATTTCATTTAAAAGTGAGCAGTCTCCACTAAGGTTAGCAGCTCGAACCTATCACAAAGACAGAAGGCAAACAAAAAGAAAATAAGCACTCGTGCTCTATACCTTTATATCAACTGATTTTTTTAATTGTAAAATATAAAATTGGTATATTTTTCTGAGAACAGAGTACCTGTAAGATTTTTTTTTTAATTCTATTGACTTCTTAAGAAGTTCTTAAGAAAAAGAGCAGATATCCATGAGCTACACTAGGCAGCGCCAGATACACTGTGGGCAATCACCTATTCAAAGGGAATTTTCAAAACTTTCCACCAGAGTCTTACAGACAGAACTAATTTCTTTTGGAACCAAAAGTCAAAGAGTTGGACCTCAAAGTTAAAGATTATGCTCTCTACAAAATACAAACACTGCTAGAAATTACCAAAAGGACTTCAAGAAAGCATTCTTCCAAAGATCTACAAACTGAGTTTCAGTGTGAGCTTAAAACTGAATACATCAGTACCTAAGACACTTTAGGCACACAAACCTCCCAGCTCTCCTAGCCCAAACCACTGAAACTCTCTCGGACCTTCCCTTAAACCCGTGTAAGTTCATGCCCTTCCTCCAGGGTCTTGATGGGCCTATGAAAAATTAAGTGGTACAGAGAATCAAGAACATTCCAAACTGGGCATGCTATGAACATGACAGCCTGAAGTTAGTATGTATTTTCTATATCTTTAAGGTAAAAAGCAGCTTTAATAGGTGAAAAAGTCATGGAATCACCCACATGGATTCTACAGCCAACCTGGCCACGTTTTTGCTCATTCACTGCAATCAGAATGGCCCACTTCTTGTTACTTCTATAATAACATGGCTTCATTCCTCTGAGGAGCTCAAAGCACTTAACACACTTTAACTAGCTAACAGGCATTAATTCTCATAACACCCAAGAGAGAGAAATATTTAAAAGCTCAGATTTCGGTCTTCTTTCCAAATAATATGAGTTATAATCAGATGCAGTGAGGCTACTTATTAATTTCAAGGGAAAGAGAAAATAATCTAAGTTATAAAGTATAAGCTTGAAATTTATATTTTCTTTAGCTTCTCAGCACACTGCACTCTTCAATTAATGAAATGCAAGTATGAAATACAAATGTCTTTCTAGGAGCATATATATGTGTGTATTTCTGACAGCAATCCAAAATGCTTAATAATAAATATCTTCCTATGTTGTATTTTTTAAACGAACTGTTTTACTCTAGGGAAAGCTAGGAACTTTACCTATGGAAGGCAGCACAGCAAACCACTCAAGAACCTTGGTTGTAATCCTGCCTCTGCCACTTACTATGTATGGTATCTGAACAACTGCCTCACTTTTCACAGAAATAAAATGGGGATAACAGTATCTACCTCAATGGGCTGTTGTGAATATTAAATAAGAGTCCACAGGGCTTCCCTGGTGGCACAGTGGTTGAGAGTCCAACTGCCAATGCAGGGGACACGGGTTCGTGCCCCGGTCCGGGAAGATCCCACATGCCGTGGAGCGGCTGGGCCCGTAAGCCGTGGCTGCTGAGCCTGCGCGTCCGAAGCCTGTGCTCCGCAACGGGAGAGGCCACAACAGTGAGAGGCCCGCGTACCGCAAAAAAAAAAAGAGTCCACAAACAGCACAGGGTTAGGGTTTGGCACACAGCCCCTCAGTAAATGTTAACTATAAAGTTTTTGTATTATATAGTTTATTCCATAGGAAAAATAGCTTATTATTAAAAGTCATCACTATTATTAGGATTTAAAGGTTATATTTAAGACAATTCTAAAAAGATACTTAAAAATGTCTACCTGCTGTATCTAAAAGAATTGTATTCAATAGTTAAAAATGTAAACTGAAGACTAATGTGGAATTATGACAAGAAAAGGAATACGTTTAAATAAGTCATCCTTGAATAAAATGTTCAAACGCACAACAGTGTCCTTGGGGAAAAAGTACCTTCTACAATAAAACTTACCTCAGAGCAAGCCAAGTGCCTGACGTTGGTGAACCAGTCGACATGAGCTCGACAATGATCGAATGCGTGAATGAGCTCATGGGTGACCACTCTGTTCATATGCGCCTGATTACAGATATTATTCTGGCACAAAACAATCTAAGAAGCACCAAAATGAGGAAAGTTCGGTTATTTCTAAGATCTACTTTCACTTCGCAGATTCCATCTTCTCTCTCACCTGAGTGGGCTCAACTGCCTGGAAAGCCTCACCCACTCTATCCACCCAACACCCACCCCTCCATCAAGGCTCGGTCTTCACCATACATTCTCCATGAAGCCTTCCCAATGGCTAACTTCTCCCTTCTCCTCTCTCTGGACTACATAGCACTTAGTTTAAGGACATTTATTCACACACCACCCTCACTGGGTTGACTGTACCAGCCATCTTAGACTCCACAGTCTTGTATTAAGAGTGGACTCTGGAATGAAGCAGGGAGATTCAAATTCTAGCCCCACGCCTTACTAAGTCAGTGACCTTGGGCAAGTTTCTTAAGCTTTCTGTGCCACAGTTTCCTCAACTATAAAAAAGGAGATGACTTAGAGTACCTACCTCTTAGAATTGTGAGAATTAAATGAGAATATGTGTAAAATGTTTCTTATCAAGTTTCTCAATAAGCAATGAATCAACAATGAATGACCACACTGTCCCATCCTACTAGAATTGCCAGGAAAAGTCCTCAGAAAGAGCTTCAGAAAGAAGTACAAAAAGCCAGCAGCACACTGAGCAGGACCCTATAAGAATAATAAAGACGTGAGGGGTCCTAATAATAATAGTCCCCACTTACTGTGTACTTACTGTGTGCCAGACACTGGGACATGTATTTTATATACATTCATTCAACATTCATTTATTCAACTAATATTTATCAAGACCTACTAGAGATTTATAATCTAGTAATGGAGATAGAAATTAATCACATATTCACCAAAATGTTTAAACACATGCAGTGACAGTTGTCATGAAGAAAAACCCAGGTTGTCATGAGTACATACAATGAGAGTGCCTGACCTGGTCTGCAGGGTTGGGAAAGGCTTTTCTGCAGAAGGAATGTTTAAACTGGGATCTAATGGATGAACAGGAGTTAAATTCGAGGAGAGGGGAAGGGAGCATTCCAGACAGAGAACAACATAGGCAAAAGGTAGGGGGAGGGTTGAAGGAAAAGAATGTTGGAGAAGCTGACGGCGGCAGGCCTGTATTACGAAGCACAGAGTTGGAGGCGGTAGGCATGAGATAGGGCTGGTGAGGTCGGCAGGGGCCAAATCACTCTTTATCCTGACAACAGTGGGAAGTCACTGAAAGGGAGTAGTGAAACGGGGGGTGTTTTATTTTGTTTTTATCCTCTTGACCACAGTTGGAAAAATAAAAGATGATCAAAACTGGATGCACAGAGACTAGCTGAAGGCGAATGAAGTATTCTAGGCAAGAGATAATAGTCCCAGAGCTAGGATGGTGGGGGCCTAAAAAGGTATTTAGGAGGGAGACTGGACAAAATTCTGTGTTGGACAGAATATGGGAAGAGAATCAGAGGTATCAAGGATGATCCCTAAATTTCTGGCATGGGTAATAGGACGGATGGTGGTACCGTTCACCAAGATATGCAAAACTAAAAGACCAGGATGGGTGGGGATGGAGGATCGTAAAAATCAATTTGAACTTGGACATGGCACGTCTGAGGTGCCTTTAGGACACCCAAGTGTAGGTGTTCAGTGAACACCTGGCAATATGGATGTGGAGTTCAAGAGAAAGCTCTGACCCAGCAAAGTAAATGAGATCCCCTCGGTAGAATGCAGAGTAGAAAAGAAGGGGCTCTAACACCAAGGATTAAGGGACTTCATTTAAGGGCTGGTAGAGGAAGCTAAGTTAGCAAAGGAGCAACCACAAGAGTGTGGCAGACTGGAAACCATGGCAAGAAAGTGGCATTAGCTGTTAACGTCAAGTGTGTGCATGTGATAGGACCTCCACTCTAGCCAGATACCTTGGAATAACTCTTGCCCACGAGCACTGGGAGAGAAGGTGAAGAACATTCACAGCAGCATTGTTTATAATAATAATAAAGTGGGAAACAATCGATACTCGATAGGGTGAACGCTAGTACAGACATATAATGGAATAATATACAACACAAACTAAATTAACCAGAGGTGCACACAACAACACAGAAGAATCTCACGATGTTGAACGAAAGAATTAAGTTACAAAGACTGTATGATTTCATAAAATGACAAAGTATTACACATGACCCCAAGTATAAAGCTTAAAAGGAGGAAACTAAACACATTGTTGGACTGTACACATAGATGGCAAAACCATTCAGACAAGCAGGGAATGGTTATCACGGAAGTCAGAATAAGGAAGGGAGGGGGTTGTAACCCAAGAGGGGCACACAGGCTTCTGAAGTCCTGGCAGTGTTTTATTTCTCAAATCTGGGTGGTAGTTATATAGATGTTCATTTTACTATTATGACTGAAAGTGTACATACAGGTATTTTACTCTTCTATATGAATGAGATACTTCACAACAAAAATTTTAATTAAAAAAAAAAAAAGAGTGCCCAACTGTGTATAACACTGCTGAGGAATAAGATGAAGATTCAAAACGTGCACTCTAACACCCAAAGAGGATGAACTTACCAAGACCCATCTTGGGAGCTACAGGTGTTGGCAATTATCAATTTACAAATGAGGAAACTGAGAATAAAACGAATAACTTGCCCAAGCCCCACAGCTAATAAGCAGGGGAACTAGGATTTGAACTCAAAGTCTATGTGACTCCAAAACTCAGACACCTCACCCCTCTGCTATGTTGCTCTTTCCCATGATTACCATGAAACAGCTATAAATAACTCAAATACATATAAGATTCCCTAGCAGGAAACAATTAAATGTACTTCAATGTGTCATATATTCATGATGGAAACAGTGACTTACAACACTTTTATCTACCCTCATATCACATGACACATCCATCTACCACCTCAAGACTGTCAAAACCCCCCATTGACTTAAAACTTATAACATTTATTGACTTAAGTGCTCTGCTTACTATGATAAGTAGTTTACAAGAGAAATTGCATTTAATTCTCATAACCATTCTATAAGATAAATACAATCATTACCCATATTTTACAGGTGAGAAAACTCACTCTCCTCATCAAAAATTCTCAAAGACCTATCACTTCTCATCGTGTAAAGGTGAAACTCTATCTTGGCATTCAAAGCCTCCCACCATATAGCCTATCTTTCTTTCCAATCCTATTTCTCCTCATTCCCCATGCATTCCTGCCCTCCAGCTGAACTAGACAACATGCCATTCCCCAAATACACCTTGTGCTTTCTCAACACGTCACCTTTGCTCGTGCTCCCCCTGCTTTTGGCAACAGTCTTTGTCTTCTTTGCCCCTGAAGAGCCTTTACATCCTCTAGCTGAATCTGCTGGCATCTTTCAATCAATCACATCACTGTCCCACTGTGGTAACCACACCCACCTCAAAGAGTTTAACCCGCCTCAAATTTTATCATTGTCTCTGCGTTCCTGTCTTGTCTCCCCTGTGAGAAGTAAGGACCTTAAGAGTAAGGACCACAGTTAACTCATTTTTTGAATTCTACACAAAGTCTACCAAATGGAATGCCCAGAACATAGAAGGCAATCAGCAAACATCAGGAGAGAGAACTGCAGGAAAGAAGACAGCTTGGTAGACCACCTACCTGAGACACTGAAGCATCAAAACCTCCACTGACATTTCCATTACAGTCTTCACAAGAAAAGTGTCTTTCTTTGTTAACAGCGCTGGAAGGTAAGAATGGATTAAAAAGACAACGTCCAGAAGTAGTGTGCATGGGGCACAGGGGAAACAGCCCTGGGCCCGGAGACCCAGATGACACATCTCTCCATCACTATCACACAGGACACCTTGGGAAAGCAACTCAACACCTTCAGGACTCAGTTCTCTCATCTGTAAATAAGAAAACTGTCTCTGCAAAATCTATCCCAGTTCAAATTCTATGCTATGATTCCATAAAGAATTTGATCAACTCATTAAGACCATATTGGAAAAATGCTGGAGTTTCTGCCCTTGGGCCGGAATGTTAAGAAGTGGACCTCAGAAATCACTTCTTCCGATCTCCTCAAAGTTTAACAACACCTGGAAGGCTTCTACGTGCATAATAAGCTGAGATTTCTTCTCCGTTAAGGAGAATGCTGGGACTGGCATAGTGGAAAAACCAGGTTTGGTGATTACTTACAAGTAAGATTTTAAGTATCGTCTTTACTAAATACCTGAGGTGAATAGTAGAGCCAGAGATGTGGAGTTAGGGCTGAAGAGGTCCAGAGAGAACACGGCCTGCCTGGGGAGAGTGCAGCCAACCACCACCACCCACCATATGGAAAGGGCTTTGTGGCCTGAAGTGAAATATCTCAAGTACTTCCAGTTTGGGTGGGGATTTTTTGTTTCCAGCAGCCAGAATATAGAGCAGCACTTCAAAAAGATTCACTTACCAGCCCGAATGCTTCATGGCATCAAGCAGCAGTTTAACATATGGATCTAGAAAGATATTGATTCAGTTACATATGGTAATTGGAAAAAAAGAGCACCAATTAAATGATCCAAATAGCAGTGTAAGATATTATCAAACAAAACCTCACAAATCTTAGCAAAGTAATACCATCTTAAAAATGATAAAAAATGAATATGAAAAGATAAGCTTAAATTAACATAAAAGCAAGACTTTAATGAAATGAAACACTGATAGAAATACCAAAATGGGTAGTACCAAACATCTTAGATAACATCAAATATGCTTTTCAGTTAAATGATCGAACACAATGTATTAAAATATATACCAAGGGGCTTCCCTGGTGACGCAGTGGTTGAGAATCCACCTGCCAATGCAGGGGACACGGGTTCGAGCCCTGGTCCGGGAAGATCCCACATGACGCGGAGCATCTAAGCCTGTGCGCCACAACTACGGAGCCTGTGCTCTAGAGCCCGAGAGACACAACTACTGAGCCGCATGCCACAACTACTGAAGCCCGCACGCCTAGAGCCCGTGCTCTGCGATGAGAAGTCACTGCAATGAGAAGCCCACGCACCGCAACGAAGAGTAGCCCCTGCTTACTGCAACTAGAGAAAGCCTGCATGCAGCAACGAAGACCCAACGCAGCCAAAAATAAATAAATAAAACAAATAAATTTATTTTTTAAATAAATTAATTAAAAAAAAAATACACACACACACACACACACACACACACACACACACACACACCAAAAGACTGAGAAAATTTGGGACCAATATCCATAGAAACAAATAGCAGCATAGTATCCAGGTTAGAGGAAGGCAGTAGGTAGCCCCACTATTGTCTGTCCTGGTCTGTGAATAGTGTCCCATTCTGAGTACCATACTCTAAACAGGACCTGCCAACCGAAGCTGTTCCATGGGAGAAAGTGACTAGAACAGTTCAGGACTACTTTCCACAGGAAGCAAGAAAGGGATCTGTAGATTTGGAAAAGAGAAAAAAGACTTAACTAGGGCCACAGTAGCTTCAAGTACCTGAAGGGGTGCCGTGTGGGAATAAATTCAGCCAACATTTCTTCAGAGGGCAGCACAAGGACCAAAGGGCAGAAGTTACACAGGGCACATTGCAACTCAGTATGAGAAAGGATTTTTCCAACAATCAAAGCTGTCGATACAAGAGCCCAATAGCCTCAAAGGGCCTCAAAGATAACCTGTTCCAGCAGAGGTCTATAAACACGCTGGTCAACTGATGGCACAGAGGTTTCTGGTCAGTGATGGGGGTTGGAAAGGCCCAGATGACTCCTGAGGCCCCCCCACTTCTAAGAATCTATGAGGGACTTCCCTGGTGGCACAGTGGTTGAGAATCCGCCTACCAATGCAGGGGACACGGGTTCCATCCCTGGTCCGGGAAGATACCACATGCCGCAGAGCAACTAAGCCCGTGCGCCAAAACTACTGAGCTCTGTGCTGCAACTACTGAAGCCTGCGCGCCTAGAACCCATGCTCTACAACAAGAGAAGCCACCACAATGAGCTCAAGCACTGCAACAAAGAGTAGCCCCTACTCGCCACAACTAGAGAATGCCCGCACAAAGCAACGAAGACCCAATGCAGCCAAAAATAAATAAAATTTAAAAAAAAAAAACCTCTATAAAAAAAAGTGGGGGGCGGAGTCAAGACAGCATACTAGGAGGATGCAGAATGCGCGTCTCCTCACAATTAGGGCACCTACCAGGCACCAGTGGGGGACCACAGACACCTAAGGGGATGGGAGGAACCCCCAGCAACTGGGTAGGACGTGGGGCATTGGGGGAGCGAAGGGGGAGGAGAAGCGGAGGCCGGACAAGACTGGCGCCCCTGAGGGGCAGCTAGGGGAGGGCAAGGGATTCCCACGGCCGAAGGGGGAAATTGGGGAACCACTGGGAGGGCAGAGTATCAAAAGGGGGAGTTGCCATGCTTCCCCTGACCACTTGGGCCCCCAGGAACCTGCTGAGATCCCAGGCCTGATCCTCTGCCCACCTAGGCCCCCTCCAGCCACACGGGTCCTGAGGGAGTGGGAGGGAGGGAAGGGGGAGCAAAAGTAAAGGCCGGACCTCCGGGACCAGCACCCAAGAGGGGTGGCTGGGGGAGGGGAGGAGTTCCTACACCCAGCGGGACCCCCCCCAGTTAGGTGTCCAGTGGCGATGGGGGAGACCCTGCGGGAGACGGTGGGGGAGGGGCACGAAGGAATGGAGCCAGTGCCTTCCCTGTCCACTTAGGCACCGGGAGGCCTAATCCTCTGCCATTGGAGCTTCCCTTGTGCCCCGCAGAGCCCAAGGCCCACCCCTCTAACCACACCCAGGGCCCCACCTCTACACTCGGAGACACCCTCTGAGACCCCCTCCAACGCAATGGACCTAAACCCCACCCACACACCCTCACTCAGCGCCCTACCTCCAAACTCCGGAACTCCACACTCCAGAGGCCATCCTTTTGACGTGCTGCCTCTCCCCTTCCGTGGGCAGGTCCTAAGCAGAGGCCCCACACCATGCTCAAACATCACCCCCAACCTGCCTAGGTTCTGCCCCACCCTAAACCCCACCCCTGCCTGAGTTCCGCCCCTGTCTAAGTTTCACCCCCATAGCCAAGGCCTTTTTTTTTTTTTCCACTTTTACATTAGGGTTCTGTGTTACCTTGTTGATTCATTGTTGTTCATTCTTTTATATTTTTATTTTTTTTACTCTTTTATTTTTCTAATTTTATTTTATTCTTTATACTTTGTTATTGTTCTCTCCTTTTGGCTTGTTCACCCCCCCCCTTTTTTTTTCTTTTTTCTCTTGTGGTTTTATTTTACCCTGTTGCAGTTGTTTCAATTATAGTTTTATTTTTCCTAATATATTTTTTTATCTTTCTAATTTTATTTTGTTTTTTATTCTTTGATATTGTACTGTTCCTTTTTTCTTTCTTTCTTCCTTTTTTTTTTCTTTTCTTAATGCACCACAAAGCTTGTGGGGTCTTGGATCCCAGGCGGGAGATCGGGCCAAGCTCCTGTGGTGGGAGCACTGAGTCCAAACCGCTGGACTAACAGAGAACCTCAGACCCCAGGGAATATCAACCAGAGTGAGGCCTCCTGGAGGTCCTCATCTCAGCACCAAGACCCAGCTCTATCCAACTGCCTGCAAACTCCAGTGCTGGAGGCCTGAGGCCAAACAACCAGTAAGACAAGAAGACAGCACCACCCATTAAAAAAAAAAAAAATGCAACGACAAAAAAATGTTACAGAGGAAGGAGCAAGATAAAAAACCTACAAGACCAAATAAAGGAAGATAAAATAGACAAACTACCTGAAAAAGAATTCAGAGTAATGAGAGTAACGATGATCCAAAATCTTGGAAACAGAATGGAGAAAACACAAGTAACATTTAACAAGGATCTAGAAGAACTAAAGAGCAAACAAACAGTGATGAGCAACACAATTACTGAAATTAAAAATACTCTGGAAGGAATCAATAACAGAATAACTGAGGCAGAAGAACAGATAAGTGAGCTGGAAGATACAATGGTGGAAATAACTGCCAGGGAGCAGAATAAAGAAAAAAGAATGAAAAGAATTGAGGACAGTCTCAGAGAGCTCTGGGACAACACTAAACACACCAACATTCGAATTATAGGGCTCCCAGAAGAAGAAGAGAACAAGAAAGGGTCTGAGAAAATATTTGAAGAGATTATAGTTGAAAACTTCCCTAACATGGGAAACGTAATAGTCAGTCAAGTCCAGGAAGTGCAGAGAGTACCATACAGGATCAACCCAAAGAGAAACACACTGAGACACATATTAATCAAACTATCAAAAATTAAATACAAAGAAAAAATATTAAAAGCAGCAAGGGAAAAGCAACAAATAACATACAAGGGAATCCCCATAAGGTTAACAGCTGATTTTTCAGCAGAAACTCTGCAAGCCACAGGGGAGTGGCAGGACATATTTAAAGTGCTGAAAGGGAAAACCCTACAAACAGGATTACTCTACCCAGCAAGCAACTCATTCAGATTCAATGGAGAAATTAAAACCTTTACAGATAAGCAAAAGTTAAGAGAATTCAGCACCACCAAACCAGCTAAAAATGCTAAAGGAACTTCTCTAGGCAGGAAACACAAGAGAAGGAAAAGACCTACAAAAACAAACCCAAAACAATTAAGAAAATGTTAATAGGAACATACATATCGATAATTACATTAAATGTAAATGCTTAAATGCCCCAACCAAAAGACACAGACTGGCTGAATGGATACAAAAAAAGACCTGTACATATGCTGTCTACAAGAGACCCACTTCAGACCTAGGGACACATACAGACTGAAGGTGAGGGGATAGAAAAAGATATTCCATGCAAATGGAAATCAAAAGAAAGCTGGAGTAGCAATATTCATATGAGATAAAATAGCCTTTAAAATAAAGACTATTACAAGAGACAAGGAAGGACACTACATAATGATCAAAGGGATCAATCCAAGAAGATAAAAGAATTATAAATATATATGCACCCAACATAGGAGCACCTCAATACATAAGCCAACTGCTAACAGCTATAAAAGAGGAAATCGACAGTAATACAATAATAGTGGGGGACTTTAACACCTCACTTACACCAATGGACAGATCATCCAAACAGAATATTAATAAGGAAACACAAGCTTTAAATGACACAACAGACCAGATAGATTTAATTGATATTTATAGGACATTCCATCCAAAAAGAGCAGATTACACTTTCTTCTCAAGTGCACACAGAACATTCTCCAGGATAGATCACATCTTGGGTCACAAATCAAGCCTTGGTAAATTTAAGAAAACTGAAATCATATCAAGCATCTTTTCCGACCACGGTGCTATGAAATTAGAAATCAACAATTACAGGGAAAAAAACGTAAAAAACACAAACACATGGAGGCTAAACACTACGTTACTAAATAACCAAGAGATCACCGAAGAAATCAAAGAGGAAATCAAAAAATACCTAGAGACAAATTACAACGAAAACACGGTGATCCAAAACCTATGGAATGCAGCAAAAGCAGTTCTAAGAGGGAAGTTTATAGCAATACAAACCTACCTCAAGAAACAAGAAAAATCTCAAATAAACAATCTAAACTTACACCTAAAGCAATTAGAGAAAGAACAACAACCAAAAAAACACCAAAGTTAGCAGAAGGAAATAAATCATAAAGATCAGCTCAGAAATAAATGAAAAAGAAATGAAGGAAACAATAGCAAAGATCAATAAAACTAAAAGCTGGCTCTTTGAGAAGATAAACAAAATTGATAAACCATCAGCCAGACTCATCAAGAAAAAAAGGGAGAAGACTCAAATCAACAGAATTAGAAATGAAAAAGGAGAAGTAAAAACTGACACTGCAGAAATACAAAGGATCATGAGAGATTACTACAAGCAACTATATGCCAATAAAATGGACAACCTGGAAGAAATGGACAAATTCTTAGAAGAGCACAATCTTCTGAGACTGAACCAGGAAGAAATAGAAAATATAAACAGACCAATCACAAGCACCGAAATTGAAACTGTGATTAAAAATCTTCCAACAAACAAAAGCCCAGGACCAGATGGCTTCACTGGCAAATTCTATCAAACATTTAGACAAGAGCTAGCACCTAATCCTTCTCAAACTCTTCCAAAATATAGCAGAGGGAGGAACACTCCCAAACTCATTCTACGAGGCCACCACCACCCTGATACCAAAACCAGACAAAGATGTCACAAAAAAGAAAACTACAGGCCAATATCTCTGAAGTACTTAGATGCAAAAGTCCTCAACAAAATACTAGCAAACAGAATCCAACAGCACATTAAAAGGATCATACACCATGATCAAGTGGGGTTTATCCCAGGAATGCAAGGATTCTTCAATATATGCAAATCAATCAATGTGATACACCATACTAACAAACTGAAGGATAAAAACCATATGATAATCTCAATAGATGCAAAAAAAGCTTTCGACAAGATTGAACACCCATTTATGATAAAAACTCTCCAGAAAGTAGGCATAGCAGGAACCTATGTCAACATAATAAAGGCTATATGACAAACCCAGCCAACAACGTTCTCAATGGTGAAACACTGAAACCATTTCCTCTAAGATCAGGAACAAGACAAGGTTGCCCACTCTCACCACTATTATTCAACATAGTTTTAGAAGTTTTAGCCACAGCAGTCAGCGAAGAAAAAGAAATAAAACGAAGCCAAATCAGAAAAGAAGTCATCTGTTTGCAGATGACATGATACTATACCTAGAGAATCCTAAAGATGCTACCAGAAAACTACTAGACCTAATCAACGAATCTGGTAAAGTAACGGTACAAAATTAATGGACAGAAATCTCTTGCATTCCTATACACTAATGATGAGAAATCTGAATAAGAAATTAAGGAAACACTCCCATTTACCACTGCAACAAAAAGAATAAAATACTTAGGAATAAACCTACCTAAGGAGACAAAAGACCTGTATGCAGAAAACGATAAGACACTGATGAAAGAAATTAAAGACGATACAAACAGATGGAGAGATATACTATGTTCTTGGATTGGAAGAATCAACATTGTGAAGATGACTATACTACCCAAAGCAATCTACAGATTCAATGCAATCCCTATCAAACTACCAATGGCATTTTTCACAGAACTAGAACGAAAAAAATACACAATTTGTATAGAAACACAAAAGACCCCGAATAGCCAAAGCAATCTTGAGAAAGAAAAACAGCTGGAGGAATCAGGCTCCCTGACTTCAGACTATATTACAAAGCTACATTAATCAAGACAGTATGGTACTGGCACAAAACCAGAAATATAGATCAAAGGAACAGGATAGAAAGCTCAGAGATAAACCCACGCACATATGGTCACCTTATCTTTGATAAAGGAGGCAAGAATATACAATGGAGAAAAGACAGCCTCTTCAATAAGTGATGCTGGGAAAACTAGACAGCTACATGTAAAAGAATGATATTAGAACACTTCCTAACACCATACACAAAAATAAACTCAAAATGGATTAAAGACCTAAATGTAAGGCCAGACACTATCAAACTCTTAGAGAAAAACATAAGCAGAACACTCCATGACATAAATCACATTAAGATCCTTTTTGACCCACCTCCTAGAGAAATGGAAATAAAAACAAAAATAGGGGCTTCCGGGGCTTCCCTGGTGGTGCAGTGGTTGAGAATCTGCCTGCCGATGCAGGGGACACGGGTTCGTGCCCTGGTCCAGTAAGATCCCACATGCCGCGGAGCGGCTGGGCCCGTGAGCCGTGGCCGCTGAGCCTGCGCGTCCGGAGCGTGTGCTCCGCAACGGGAGAGGCCACAACAGTGAGAGGCCCAAGTACAGCAAAAAAAAAAAAAAATAGGGGCTTCCTTGGTGGCGCAGTGGTTGAGAATCTGCCTGCTAATGCAGGGGACAGGGGTTCGAGCCCTGGTCTGGGAGGATCCCACATGCCGTGGAACAGTTAGGCCCGCGAGACACAACTACTGAGCCTGCGCATCCGGAGCCTATGCCCCACAACAAGAGAGGCCGCGACAGTGAGAGGCCCACGCACCGCGCTCGCCACAACCGGAGAAAGCCCTCGCACAGAAACGGAGACCCAACACAGCCAAAACTAAATAAATTAATAAACTCCTACCCCCAACATCTTCTTTAAAAAAATAATAATAAATAAATAAACAAATGGGACCTAATGAAACTTAAAAGCTTTTGCACAGCAAAGGAAACCATAAACAAGACGAAAAGACAACCCTCAGAATGGGAGAAAATATTTGCAAATGAAGAAATGGACAAAGGATTAATCTCCAAAATACACAAGCAGCTCATGCAGCTCAATATCAAAAAACGAACAACCCAACCCAAAAATGGGCAGAAGACCTAAATAGACATTTCTGCAAAGAAGATATACAGATTGCCAACAAACACTTGAAAGGACACTCAACATCACTAATCATTAGAGAAATGCAAATCAAAACTACAATGAGGTTATCACTTCACACTGGTCAGAATGGCATCATCAAAAAATCTACAAACAATAAATGGTGGAGGAGGTGTGGAGAAAAGGCAACCCTCTTGCACTGTTGGTGTGAATGTAAATTGATACAGCCACTATGGAGAACAGTATGGAGGTTCCTTAAAAAACTAAAAATAGAACTACCATATGACCCAGCAATCCCACTACTGGGCATATACCCTGAGAAAACCATAATTCAAAAAGAGTCATGTACCAAAATGTTCATTGCAGCACTATTTACAACAGCCAGGACATGGAACCAACCTAAGTGTCCATCGACAGATGAATGGATAAAGCAGATGTGGCACATATATACAATGGAATATTACTCTGCCATAAAAAGAAATGAGGGCTTCCCTGGTGGCGCAGTGGTTGACAGTCGGCCTGCCGATGCAGGGGACACGGGTTCGTGCCCCGGTCCGGGAAGATCCCACATGCCGCAGAGCGGCTGGGCCCGTGAGCCATGGCCGCTGAGCCTGCGCATCCGGAGCCTGTGCTCCGCAACAGGAGACGCCACAGCAGTGAGGGGCCCGCGTACCGCAAAAAAAAAAGAAAAAAAAGAAATGAAACTGAGTTATTTGTAGTGAGGTGGATGGACCTAGAGTCTGTCATACAGAGTAAAGTTAGTCAGAAGGAGAAAAACAAGTACCGTATGCTAACACATACATATGGAATCTAAAAAAAAAAAAAAGTGGAACCTAGGAGTAGGACAGGAATAAAGACACAGACGTAGAGAATGGACTTGAGGACATGGGGAGGGGGAAGGGTAAGCTGGGATATAGTGAGAGAGTAGCATTGACATATATACACTACCAAACGTGAAATAGATAGCTAGCGGGAAGCAGCTGCGTAGCACAGGGAGATCAGCTCAGTGCTTTGCAACCACCTAGAGGAGTGGGATAAGGAGGGTGGGAGGGAGACACAAGACGGAGGGGATATGGGGATATACATATGCATATAGCTGATTCACTTTGTTATACAGCAGAAACTAACACAACACTGTAAAGCAATTAAAATCCAATAAAGATGCTTAAAAAAAAAGCAAGAAGAGAAAAATACAAATAAAAGTTGTTATTTATAAAAAAAAAGAATCTATGTGCCTGCTAAATTACAGCAAAGTATTATGAACCCAAGTGCCTCTAATATCAACTTTTCGCATAGATGTCCTGTCTGAGAGTATAAATGCACAGCAAATTACGTGACATAAGCAAAAAAAAAGAGAAAAAAATCAAGGTTTTTAAGTGCTGAAAGCAAAAACAGGTGAGTAAAATTAGTGTGGGATGAGAAAGTTAAGTATAGGTTACTGCTTTACTAACCTGACCCCTCTTAAGAGAGTTAACAATAAAACAATTATTATTAATAATAAGTATTATTTAGTGTATATCAGGTATCAGGCACCATACTAAGTGCATTATTATTCAAGCAACTAAGAGTTTTACAAAGTTGAAATGGATTCAAAAGCCTACAGTCCTCTTAAAAAAAAAATTTCTGGGAGCACATTGGTTTGGTACTTCAAAAAGGACCTGCAGTATTTGGAATGGATTTGCTTTGGAGAAAAAGAAAACAAAGGTCGCCCTTGAGGTCTGATTTCTCCCATCACACTCGCCCCAGGGATAGGATTTTACAGCTTTAAGTTGATGCTTTAATACTACCAACAGGTTCTCCCAGCAGCCTTCCCCTTGAAAGGCTGAGGTGGGTTAATTCCTACTGGGTCTCAAGTTCAGCACCTCACCCTCCTCATATCCTGCCTATATCAACTCTTCATCCACTTTTTGGCTCTGCCACTGTAAGAACAGCTACCTTTTCTTTACTCAGCTCCTGATATGCTGGCCCTTTACACTCATAAAATCTATTCCTCACAACAACCCTAAAAGGGGTATTTTTATCCCTCCCCCACTCCCTTTTTTTTTTTCCCTCAGATAAAGATAGAGAGGATCAGAGAGTTAAATCACTCTTCCATACGTAACAAGGGATCAAAATTTGAACCCATGTCTAATTCTGCAGCCTACGTTCTTTCCACTGCATTCCACTTTGAAAGATCTTAAAGGCAGGGTCCCAACTCCTCTCTGTATTTGCCCAAACCAGAACCTAGGAGGCATTCAATACATATTTGCAAAGTAAATACAATGACATCATTTTCTCTACTCCCCCTCCTCCTCCCTTGACTCCCTAGATGCAGGTAATCTCAAGAAGGCTGGAAAATAATTGGGTGGTTGACTTTTGAAGTGTGACTGGCCAGCTATTAAACAGTAACCTTACTTTGGAACAATAAGTTTAAGTCTTTGATTTTCTAAATGTATCTAAAGTAAACTTTAGATGGCAATGTAAAAAAGTTAAGAAATCTCTAGTGCAATGTCCCTGGGATTAGAGAAAAATTGGTCAGCAGATGGTGTCCCTATTTAACCCACAACAGTGGTTCTTAACCTTTTTGGGATCGTGGGTCTCTCTGAGAATATCATGGAGCTATGAACTCTCTCCCCAGAAAAATGCACTTAGGGGCATACACATACGGTTTCGTAGTCCATGTCAGGAATTTCTACACTCTGACGTCCACCCATGTATGAAGGTTAAGAACCCTTTCCATCAAAGGGTAGGATTGCAAAACTTGTTTTTAACAGGAGGGAAGAGGGCAGGGCACAACCCTTAAAGAATGACAGAGCTGTTGTGGACACGACATAAACTGGTTAAAACCTGGTTAGAACCGATTAGGCCCAAGATGGAAGAAGATTCAACTTCCAGTAGATCTTGAGCCTCATTATACGCTCATTGTAATACATTAGCGTATGCTACATAACACACCCACGGGCACCATGACTGTTCCAAGGCTAACTATAAAAGACCGAAAAGTGGGCAGTGGCCCAAATCCTGGAAATCCCCACCCCTTCTCCAAAATAGTTGGAATAATCCTCCCACTCATTAGCCTATGAAATTACCCAGCCCATAAAAACTAACCACCCATATTTCCTGGCTGCTCTCACCTTTTGAGACAGACTGTATTCTGTCTATGGAATGTGTATCTCCCAGGGCCTCTCCCCTTCTGAGATGGCCCACACTCTATGGAGTGTGTGTCTCTCTCTCAACAAATCTACTTCTTACCTATCACTTTGCCTCTCGCCGAATTGCTTCTGCAGTGAGACATAAAGAACCTGAGCTTCATTAAGTCCTGAGACCAGGAGAGCAATTTCAATTAAAAGGCAGTGGGTTGGAGTCCCAGCCTGCGGGTTCAAGTCCCAAGCTGAGTTTTGGCGGGGTTCAAATCCCATCTGAGTTGTGCAGTTTCAGCAGGTATGCCTTAATTAACATGGTTCTTTAAAACTCTGCTTCACCTGGACTCTCAATTCCTCATATTACTGCATAATTTACCTAAAATATCAAAGGATCTGTCAGACCAGTGCGCGTGACGGAAAGGGCAAACTCCTAACCCAACTCCTCAATCACGCCGCAAGCAAAAGTAGTGCTGAAAGGGGCCTCCGCGCTTCCTCTGATGGAAACTGAGGCTCAGACCCCCACACCCGCCCTCACAAAAATCTGCCTTTAACTCTGCACTTGGTGCCTGAACCCCGCCCCCGACCTGGGCTGAACCCGGAGCTCCCTAGCGGAGCGGCACCAAGGCCCCTCCCTGCCCGCCGGCTCTCAGACACCCCCCACCGCACCCTCCGCAGACGCCCAGCCCCCAGGCTCACGGCTCCTACTTGTCTCCAAAGTCTGCAAGAGCATAAGCTGGCACTTCTGGTTGTTGGTGAAGAAGCTGGAGAGGAACCCTTGCTGTGGCTTCCCCTGAGCCAACCGCTCCGGGAAGACCTGGCACCCGACGTGTTGCTGCTGCAGCTGCTCCCCCGCAGCGGGGCCCGGGCCGCGTTCATCCGGAGCTCCTGCCATGCCGCCCACGGACTTTGCAGCTGCTTCCGCCCGCCTCAGGCGGCCCGAGGGGAGACAGGGAAAGGCAACCTCCCTCCCGCCTACCCACAGCCCAGGCCCTCCCTCCGCCGAGCCGACCTGGCGCCAGCCGGGCGACGGCCGCAGGGGTCCACAAGCCCGGAGACCGAAGGAGCGCTGGGCCACAGGCGCCGGGAGGGAAGACGGTAACGGGGCGGGGCGACGGCTGCTAGGCGGGCAAGGGGCGGGGCCAAGCGCCTGCTGGCTGAGCTGGGGTTAGAGAGTACCCTCGCAGGCTACAACCCGCCTGATGTGGGCTCGGCCTTCGCCGCTCAGCGTGCTTGTGCCGTCCCCATAAGCCTTGTTCCGCAGCCCTGCTTACTCGTGCACACTCTGTCCTTACCTCCTGACCAGTACTGGCCATTAAATACCCTTCTCCCTCTGAAGGTTTCTGCCATCTTCGCACTCCCTGCTTTGTCCACCAGCAGGCTAATTGCAGCCTCTGGTCCACCTCTCTCTCTTGACGCCCCAAGCCATATTAAAAGCCCTGTTTTTCAGAAACGTTTGAAAGCTGCAATTATAATGAATGGTCGCGTCAAAACCCTCAAAATATAAGACCCAACTACTTTTTTTCTGCCTCTTCTAGGCCCATTCGCCCACCCTACTCTTTTGCCACTGCAAATAACTCTCTGATAATTGATGAAATAAAATTCATATTTTATGGCAAGGCAAGAAAAATTTAAACAAAATTTTTCTCTGCCAGTTTGGGCCTCCTCCCTCCCCCTTAGAGTATATTGTGCATCTGCATTAACCAGACCTCCTTAGAAGATATTCCTTCTTAATCTTGTATAGGGTCAGGATGACCCACTACTCCATAACTCCTTGGGAGATAACCTTCCTTCTGTCAATAATTCATTTGACGTATAATACTTTGTCTCAAAAACTTCTTTAACTGTGCTGTGATTTCTAGTGGGTGAAACAGTGCTCAGAGCTTTCTGAAAGACTGTCTCCCAGGTTATAATCCTCAGATTCGCTCAAATAAAATTTTCCATTTCTTTCTTAGATCGACTATTAATTTTTTCATCAACATAACAAAATACAACCTTTTTACTTATAACTCCAAGCCTTAACTCATATTTCCATCTTTAAGCCCCCATCCTCAGTCCTTATGATCCAGGTCCTGATCAAATCTTCCTAATCCACAGGGCCTTCCCAGATACCTTAATCAAAATTAATCTCTCCTGATCTCCCAATGTACAAAGTACTTCATACCTATTATGGCTTCATCACTGCCTGACAGGTTTTAACTAATTTGTGTTTCTCTTTTCCCAGTAAATTTACTCAGTTCAACTCACACATTTATTCAGTACCTGCTATGATGGGCCAGGCATGGCAGCAGAAACAGGATAAGAGAACTTCTAAGGTTGAGAGGAGCATATGATTTATGTAAGAAATGTATCTAATTCATAAAGGTTCAAGAGACATTGAGGATTATGAACAGTACCTATGTGTCATAGGCGCTCAATAAGTATCTAAATTGAGTGAGATGCTAGGATTACTCATTTGAAAAATAATATTATGAACACCTTCTATGTACATAGACTACTAAAGCTGTAACAAAAAAAAGCTACTTTTTATTGAGCTCACCTGCAATACATTATTTCTAATCCCTACCACAACCCTGCAATATAAATATTGTTATCACTATATTTTTCAGATAAAGAAAGTGGGCTCAGCGAAACTGAATAATCCAGGACCACACAACTAGCTCTTAATCTAGTTAGAGGACTAAAATATACACATATGGAAAACTAGACCATTTCAAGTTAGTGTAATTAGTCTGGAATTCTCAGGGAAGGCTAGATAGAAAAGATGGGGCCTGAAATGGACCACAGACTGTAAACATTTGAAATACTATTCAGCTATATGAATAAGCAAAAAAATGCAAATTAAAAGCTCTCATTTCCCCGCACCAAATTAGCAAACATTTTTTCAATGTTCATTGCTGAAAGCAACAGAGAGAAAACTAGAAAATTGTACACCAAGATATGATCAGTAGTTGTCTAGGTATCAGAATATTTTTATTATTTTTCCAAATTTTCCTAATGTTCTACAATAAGCATGTATTACCTTTATAATCAGAAAGGTATACTTTAAAAAAATTGAGTAGCCTTTGGATGGCATATATGTTAACTTCATCCATTTATACTATAAAGACATAGGAGTGGAATGGGACGGCATTAGGGGAGAGAGAGGGAAGTGCAAATACAAATTACTAAGGTAAAAAGAGAAAAATAATCACCACAAAGAAATGAGAACATGGGCAAAGACTTAGCTATAAGGATTTTCATTTCTCCATTGCAGTACTAATTAAGAACAAAAAGGATAGAAACTGTTTTAACAAAAAGTGCAATGGAAAACATACAACCATGTTGTTTTTTAAATGAAATATGTTCATAAAAGCTTTTTAGGTTACAAAATAGCATGTACAAGCTGGAAATTTATTATATGCACAGAGAGGGTCTGGAAGACTGCTGCAAAGTGTTTTTAGTGGTTGTTTCTGGGTGGATATGTAACCGAGCAGGACCCTATGGGGCCTTCCCAGGACGGACCCCCTCCCCCATATCCTCGCTGTAGCTCCTCTGAAATACCTAGATAATAGTATCTGATGCACACTTCCTGAGTTACAGATGCTAAAACCACCACCAATGGAAGAAATTACTTGATGATGATGAGCCCCCAGACCCTATAGGCCCCTAAGGATTGATAATGTTAACCGCCCTATTAGCTCAACATCAACCAGAGAATTGTGCAGGACCTGATCACATACCCTGCAACCAGTCTCCCTCACCTGGCTTTTAAAAATGCTTTGCAGAAACCCTTCCGGGAGTTCAGGGTATTTTGAGCAGGAGCTCTGTCCCTTCTCCTTGCTGGGCCCTGCAACATACCTTTCTCTGCTCCAAACTCCCACGTTTTGGTTTGGGCTCACTGTGCATCAGGCACATGAGAGAAAGATGAAATTTGGGAGTTTTGTTTTGTTTGCACCTGTGCTTGCCTTCATTCTCTAAAGCAAAAATAGTTGTTTTATAGTAAGTTGTTTGAAGCTGCTTAAATAAATCACAGCAACAAATGAAGTTGCATATAACTTTAAAGTGCTTTCTAGCTTTGTTTTTTCTCAACTAATAAATCCACTTCTCCAGGGCCGCCAAAACTTGGGGGACATTATAGCCTTTCCTTAGTGATCCAGTCATTTTGAATACAGGGAAAGAACAAAACAATCTCCACCACTCTCCGCGGGAACACGCCACACTCGGCCCGGTAATCGCACACCGCTGGGAAACGCAACCCACCAACAAACACACCTACTTCCAGCAGGAGTCAGCCCTCCGAACCCGGAAGTGAATGGGAGAAGGCACGCAGCATTCTGGGAAGATTTAAAGGAGCCGGGTTGGTGTGGCTGGCTGTTACCGGGGCAACCAGAGGGGCTTGGCGGTTATCCGCGGTTTGGCGCCGTTAGCTGGACAGTCTGAGACGCTCAGAGGCCATGTGGGATGAGCGAAGAGGGAAGAAGGGCCCTTTCAGGAGACAGTTGTCCTGTCAGGTTATCTAGTCGTGCCCTAGGCGGGAGCGCCACCTCTGAGAATCTGGGTCACGACCCCCTTCTTCTTTCAGCCTTTTGGCCAAATGAAGTAGCCCAGCGGCTCCTGACTGTCATTTCTTTACTTTACTTTTCTGCCTCCTCTCAGAAAATGTAAGTTAAGAATTTCTGATTAACACTGTAATGTGTTCTAATATCAACGTAAAATTCTTGTTTAAGGACATTTTATGGGGCCACAAATTGAGAACTTAAAATTCACACTCAAATTGTAGACTGCCCCTTGAGATATGGTAAGGGCATAAGGATTTTAGATGAAGAAATTTTGGGGAAATTACTTTCCCCAAAAGGAATTTTTGAATTCCGTTAGGGAAATAATGTGAATATTTTTTTCCATGTAATGAACAGAAAATAGAGTGTGTGGGATTAATCACTTGTAACAGTGATCACAGTGTAATTCTGGCCACAAAGGGACATTAATTACCACCCTCCTCCCTCTCCATGCTAAACTCCCCCATTTATGTTCCAGCTAACTTTTAATTTCTGCAGTACTATGCTTTTTCAAGTCTGCTCCTTTTGCAAATGGTAAAAATGCTCTTCCTTGCCTTAATTTTCTTTGTTCAAATCCTCATTTAGGTATTATGTCCTTTACAGTCCTTCCCTGGGACTTTTGTCCACCTCCCATTCAAGATAGAATATGCTCTTCTTTATGAACATTTGCATATTTATCATAGTAATTATGATTCATTTAGTGACATCTGTTCTTCCAACTTTGGAGACCTCCTTGTGGGCAGGGCATATTTTATATTTATCTCAATTGCATTGAGGCTCGGCTCATTTGGTTCTCCACAGATATTTGTTGGATAAACGTAAACTACCTTTGTTAACTAGTCTAAAGGAATGTGAACTAAAATGAAATAAAGAAGGGTAACCACTGAAATAAATTAATTAATTAATTAAATTGAAGACTTTTTTTTTGGCTGTGCGGGGTCTTAGTTGCAGCACATGGGATCTTCGTTGCCCCATGCGGGATCTTTAGCTGCGGTATGCGGGATCTAGTTCCCCGACCAGGGATCAAACCCCGCACCCGCTGCATTGGGAGCGCGGTCTTAACTGTGGACCACCAGGGAAGTCCTGAGGATATATATATTTTTTTGGCTTTGTTGGGTCTTTGTTGCTGTGCACAGGCTTTCTCTAGTTATGGAGAGTGGGGGCTACCCTTCGTTGCGGTGTGCGGGCTTCTCATTGTGGTGGCTTCTCTTGTTGTGGAGCATGGGCTCTAGGCGCACGGGCTTCAGTAGTTGTGGCTCACGGGCTCTAGAGCACAGGCTCAGTAGTTGTGGCGCACAGGCTTAGTTGCTCCGTGGCATGTGGGATCTTCCCGGACCAGGGCTCAAACCCGTGTCCCCTGCATTGTCAGGCAGATTCTTAACCACTGAGCCACCAAGGAAGCCCCTGAGGATATTTTTTAAAAGAAGAAAATAAAACTCACCAGTCATCCAGAAGTAACTTAAAATTTTCATATATTACATATGTTATTTTCTCTGCATAAATATTTTTTGCATAGTTGAGTATATTTGGGGAAAACCATTTTAAGTCCTGCTTTTTCACATGTATATGATATAATTCTGTTACTAAAATCTTAGCAACAAAGACAGCATTGAAGACCTTAATGTAAATCATCTGTAATGAGTTGAAGAAACAGGGATGAAGTGGACGCAGCATGTGAAGACAATTCTTTCAAGATGTTTGGCTGTAAAGGAGAAGAAAAAGGTCAGTAGCCGGAGGAGAATGGCAAGTGAAAGAAAAATGTTAGTTTCTCTGTAAGGAGAACAGACAGTGATGTTTGTTAGTATAAGAGAAAAAAACCTGGTAGTTAAAGATACTGCCAAGAAAGAGAATAACTGATTGAATGATTCCATAAAGAAAGAGGAGATGACAGGGAGATCAGTTCGGTGCTTTGTGACCGCCTGGAGGGGTGGGAGAGGGAGGGTGGGAGGGAGGGAGACGCAAGAGGGAAGAGATATGGGAACATACGTATATGTATAACTGATTCACTTTGTTATAAAGCAGAACCTAACACACCATTGTAAAGCAATTATACCCCAATAAAGATGTAAAAAAAAAAAAGAGGAGATGAGATCCATAGATCAGGTACACAAATTAGCTTAGATAGGAGGCAGAACTAGGAAAGAGGATGTCAAGGTGGGTATGGATGTTAGTAATTTTTAAACTATTGAAAATCGGCAAAAGAGTAACAAAAATATGTCAAAAGATATATATAAAAATGGCCAATAAATAGGTATGTTCAGCCACATTAGCTAAAAATATAAATGGCATATTAAATGCCTATTAAATTGGCAAAGATTAAAAAGAAATTAGTATATGCATTGGGCAATTGTTCAGTGAAACAAGCATTGCAGGTGGGGATAGAAATTCGTACATGTCCCCCTTCCCCAGGCATTTTAGAAATATGTATCAAAATCCTTAAAATATATACTTTAACTAAGCAACTATACTTCCAGGATGTTCTCAAAAGGAAATAATCAAAACTGCATACGTGTGTTAAGCTGGGTGGAGTTCATTACAGTTTGTCCACCAAAAAAGATAGGTTAAATATATTACACCCATACTTCTTAGACTTGGATAATATTGTTGCAGATAAGAGAAGTTCACTCATACTAGTTTAAGTAAGAGCATCCGCAGGTTATCTAGGAAGGGAATGTAGAGTTGCAGTCTGACTGACTACCCTGATACGCAGTTAGTGGGATGCTTTGTACCATTTAAAATGATGATGTAGGGCTTCCCTGGTGGCGCAGTGGCTAAGAATCTGTCTGCCAATGCAGGGGACACAGGTTCGAGCCCTAATCCGGGAAGATCCCACATCCGCGGAGCAACTAAGCCCGTGCACCACAACTACTGAGCCTACGCTCTACAGCCTGCGAGCCACAACTACTGAGCCCATGTGCCACAACTACTGAAGCCCTCATGCCTAGAGCCCGTGATCTGCAACAAGAGAAGCCACCGCAATGAGAAGCCCACACACCGCAATGAAGAGCAGCCCCCGCTCACTGCAACTAGAGAAAGCCCACACGCAGCAACGAAGACCCAACACAGCCCCCCAAAATAAATAAATAAATAATTTTTTTAAAAAAGACAATATTTGAGGGCTTCCCTGGTGGCACAGTGGTTGAGAGTCCGCCTGCCGATACAGGGGACACGGGTTCGTGCCCCGGTCTGGGAAGATCCCACATGCCGCGGAGCGGCTAGGCCCGTGAGCCATGGCCACTGAGCCTGCGCGTCCGGAGCCTGTGCTCCGCAATGGGAGAGGCCACAACAGTGAGAGGCCCGCATACCGCAAAAAAAAAAAAAAAAAAATTACTACATGGGAAAACAACAACAACAAAAACAACGCTCACACACACACACATATACCATAATTGAAGTTGAAGCAACAACCCAAGAGAAAATGTTTGCAACATATATGACAAATGTGTATGTCATTAATACACAAAGAGCTCTTACATGTCAATAAAAAGGTTCAACACCCTAACAGGCAAACCTGGTAAAGAACATGAACAAGCAAACAACACACACACACTCTACAAAGCATAGGAGAATATTTTTATTCTTGCTAGTTATGAAATACAAAAATCCCAACAATGAGATGACATGTTTTCATTGGATTAGCAAAGCTACAAAGGTTGGTGTTGGCAGAGAAGTGAAAGAGGGTCCTGTGGGAATATAAGTATGTTCAGCCTTTCTGAGTGCAATCTGGCAACATGTATCAAAATGTTAAATATGTATACTTTGAACCACCAGTGATACTTCTAGGAATGAATTCAGAGGTGATAATCAGGCAAATCAGAAAATAACTTGTTATGATATTAGTTAAAAATTAGAAACAACTTAAAGTTTTATAAGTAAGAGACTAAATATACTTTTGAGTGAAAAGAGCTAGTTACAAAGCATCATGTTCATTGTGATCCTATTTATATAAATAGGTAAGTGCACATAGAAGTAATATTTAACAAAATGTTAGTAATGGAAACTCTGGTGGGATTGCGAGTGACTTTCAAGGTTACGCAAAAGTGAGACGAGCATGAACTCCTATGTATCTCCACTCAGCTTCAGTTGACACCCTTGTTTATAGTCCAACCTACTCCCTCTCCCACCCCAATTTTTGAAGTAAATCCAAAACATTTTATCTGTAAATATTTTAATACAGGGACTTCCCTGGTGGCCTA
Organism: Orcinus orca; assembly: GCF_937001465.1. Taxonomy (NCBI): domain Eukaryota; kingdom Metazoa; phylum Chordata; class Mammalia; order Artiodactyla; family Delphinidae; genus Orcinus; species Orcinus orca. Next base: position 45,870,929 of record NC_064569.1, on the reverse strand, counting down.
GCAGCTAGGATTCCAGGCTTTCACTGGTTGGGAACTGAGATCCTGCAAGCCGTGCGGCGCGGCCAAAAATAAATAAATATATATATACATATATATATATATAAATATGTACCTCTAAAAGACAAGGATGCTTTTAAAACATAATCTTTTCTTTTTTTTTTTGGCCGCGCTGTGTATCTTGCAGGATCTTAGTTCCCTGACCAGGGATGGAACCCGGGCCCTTGGCAGTGAAAGCACAGAGCCCTAACCCTAACCCTAACCCAGAGCCCTAAATTCCCTGGACCTCCAGGGAATTCTCTAAAACATAATCTTGATACCATTATCACACTAAAAAGAAAAAATCCTAACAATTTCTTCATAAGATCAATTATATCCAATCAGTGTTCCAATTTTTTATTTTATACATCATTTTACAGTTAGATTGAGATCCAGACATTCCAATCGGTTCACATTTTTCCTAATCTATAGATTCTCCCTCCCTCCTCTTTTTTTTTTTTTCTTGCAATTTATTTGGGGAAGTAACTGGGCTGTTTGAGCTTAGGAGTTTTGAGAGTAGGCCTGACCCTAACATTTACAGACCTGGGACAGTAGTACAAATGGAGCCCGAAATACCATATATCTAAGTATTTAAATGCTATAACTCCAGCTAACAGTTAAATATGTTCTATGATCCTTCCTTGACAAATAAACCCTCTTAGACCTGGAAGGCCAAGTTAGAATTTCGAATTCTCAGACTCCTTAGAGTTCCTCACTGGATTGTGGTTGTACAGGACAGCTGGCCTGTGGCCCACAGGCTGTCCCATTCTCTTTCCACCCCTGGCTCCATCTCCTTCTCAAGGACACCCTGCCCACCCCTCCTGCCCCCACCCCTCCTCCCACCCACATCTCTAAGCTCAATCTACATCTTCTGCAAACAGCTACCCCTGGCTGCACAGTCAAACCTTGGGAAGATGAACTAAAGAAGAGACCCACGCAGGCCCTGAAAGCAGGCGTAGGTTGTATAAAGTGAGAAGTTCAGGTTCTAGGGAGCCAGAACATGGTCTGGAAGGGGCAGTGGCATATCCCCTTGGTCCCGTGGACTTCCTGCCCCATCTGAAAGGACGCAGCTAGAGGAGGGCACGAGTAGGGCCCCTTGCGGGAGTCTAAAGACCATACTTCAATAAAGTTCCCCACAATAAAGCTCTCACATCCCCAGGATGTTATTAAATAAGTTTCTTTGTCCCCTCTGTTGCCTATAAATTGATACTTAGATCTAGGAGCTTGATCAGATTTCAGATTCAATGTTTTTGTCAAGAATATTTTGTGAGTTTTGTGTACACCCATCAGGAGGCACAAAAAATCTGGTTGTCTTTTTAAATGGGTTAAAATAAAGTGCACAAATCTTAACTGTTCAGTTCGTTTTAGCAATTGTGTACATCCATGTAGTTTACTCCCAAAACAAGATATAGAATATTTCCATCACCCCAGAAAGTTACCTCCTGAGTCTTTACAGTCAATTCCCCTCCACCCACAGAGCCAACCACTTTCTCGCTTCCATCCCCATAGACACTTTTGCCTGTTCTTGGACTTTATGCCAATGGAATTATACAGCATATACTCTTTTGTGTCGTTTGTTAACATATTACCTTTTAACTTTATCCATGTTGTTGATATATCAGTTCACTAGTTCATCCTTTTTATTGCTGAGTATTATTTCATTATATGAATGTACCATAATTTATCTTTTCTCCTGTTTATAGATATTAGGGTTGTTTCCAGTGTGGGGCTATTATGAATAAGGCGTCTATGAACATTTTTATACATATTGAGTTATGGGCATTTCATTTTTTCTGGGTAAATACTTAGGAGTGAAAATGATTTTTTAACTTTAAAAAAGACTGCCAAACAGTTCTTAAAAGTGGTTGTACCATTTTACATTTCTGTCAACAATGTATGAGAGTTCCAGTTGCTTCACATCCTCTCCAACATTTGGTGTTGGCAATCTTTTTGGTTTATAGTTGTCTCGCTTTTTATATTGTTAGCAGCTATTGATAATCGTTACCTTGACATATTAATGTATTTGGGTTTACAAAATGGTGTTATTCTATAATTCACTTATTTGCTGAAATGCTTCTATAAGGAGAAAATTTCAAAGACAAAGAAACTTCCCTTCAAATCTATTTGGTTCCCCTGAAATACAGTTCATATAGGAAAGGCAGGATTAACACAATTCTTTCTATTTACCAATTTTCAAAATTATGAGTTGGTTCTCTCACATCTATCAAAGATTGACAGTGAGAGGTCTTTTTTTTTAAGTATCATTTTAGTATCATTATTTACTTATTTAAACTCATGTATTTAAATATTTGATGTGTAAAAAAGATAAGTAAAAAAGAATTAAATATTTGATGTGTTTAATCTTTCTCAATTATCATTCTTATTGTTGCTCAAATTGTCCTGTCTTTAGCCAGTGGGAATCTCTTCTGATTAGCTCCTGAGTCCTTTGACACAACTCTCTAAGTCTCTGATAGCTTCCTTGCCTTCTAAATGACAAGATGTTCCAGACTCATCTTCAGCATTTCCTGCCCCAGACATGGAACCAGCCATTTCTCCAAGGAACCCTGGTTCTTTTGAGTGGGAAATGGTTATTTTAGAGGCCACAATGTGCTAAAGACGTTTATTGCTACTGAGTGGTTCATTGTTTCTAGACCTTTCCAGTTAGTGGAGCTAGGAAATGTGTCCTTGTTGGTTAAAGATACAACGCAACATGAGTTTATACTAATATGTCCAATTCAAAATCAGGACCACCCGCATCAATCTCAAATCTGTATCTGCTTTCACCCATGCCTAAACTACAACAATTGCTCATTTGCTTTATCCCACCACGTACAAACAACAGTCTCAGAGCAACAGTCTTGGCACTACCACCACAGCATGATTACTGAAAACTGTTATTTGTTGGGGGCGGGGGTGGGCTTTTTGTAACTCCTTTTGTTATCAGGATATATTCTAATAGGGATGTGTAGTCAATTACAGTGTTTTAAAGTCACTTAGATTCCTCGTGTGATTATGCCACCAACTCAATACATAGTTAGGTTAATTTGTTTATTCTTGATTTCAATTTTTAGGCATTATTATTATTATTTTTTTTTTTTTTTTTTTTTTTTTTTGCGGTACGCGGGCCTCTCACCGCTGCGGCCTCTCCCGCTGCGGAGCAACAGGCTCCAGACGCGCAGGCCCAGCGGCCATGGCCCACAGGCCCAGCCGCTCCGCGGCACACGGGATCCCCCCAGACCCGGGCATGAACCCGTGTCCCCTGCATCGGCAGGCGGACTCTCAACCACTGCGCCACCAGGGAAGCCCAGGCATTATATTTTTTAACTTAACTTTGGTTTCTAACTATATAAAATATTTACATGGTTCTAAAGTCAAGTTTATAGGACAAAGGCTATTAGAAAAAAATCTAGCTTCTACCCCTGTCCTTTCTGTGCTTATCCCTCCCTTGCCATATAAACAACCATTCATTTTACTGGTTATCCTTCTATTTTTAGATATATAAGCAATTATATTCTTTCTTTTAAAATAAATGGTATGCTACTGTGCAGTCAATTCACTCATTTAAAATGTAAATGTCCATTGACAGATGAATGGATAAAAAGACGTGGTATAATTATACAATGGAATATTACTCAGCCATAAAAAAGAATGAAACAATGTCATCTGCCGCATCATGGATGGACCTAGAGATTATCATACAAAGTGAAGTAAGCCAGTCAGAGAAAGACAATATCATATGATATCGCTTATATGTGGAATCTAAAAAAAATGACACAGGGCTTCCCTGGTGGCGCAGTGGTTGAGAGTCCGCCTGCCAATGCAGGCGGCATGGGTTCGTGCCCCGGTTGGGGAGGATCCCACATGCCGCGGAGCGGCTGGTCCCGTGGGCCATGGCCGCTAAGCCTGCGCGTCCGGAGCCTGTGCTCCGCAACGGGAGAGGCCACAGCGGTGAGAGGCTCGTGTACCGCAAAAAAAAAAAAAAAAAATGATACAAATGAACTTATATACAAAACAGAAATAGACCCACAGACATAAAAGACAAACTTATGGTTACCAAAGGAGAAGTTGGGAGGGATAAATTAGGAGTTTGTGATTAACATATACACACTACTATATATAAAGTAGATAACCAACAAGGACCTACTGTATAGCACAGGGAACTATACTCAATATTCTGTAATAACTTATAAGGGAAAAGAATCTGTGGAAAAAAAAATATATATATATATATGTATAACTGAATCAGTTTGCTGTACACATGAAACTAACATAACATTGTAAATCAACTATACTTCAATAAAAAATAAAAATAACTGTACAATTTAATGGTTTTTAGTATATTCACAAAGTTATGCAACAATCCACAATTTTAGAACATTTTAATTATCCCCAAAAGACACCCTGCCTGCCTTAGTCATTCCCTCTCAATCCCCCCATCTTCCCTAGCCCTAAGTAACCACTCATCTATTGATACTTTCTATCTCTACAGATTTGCTTATTCTGAATATTTCATATAAATGGAATCATACAATATGTGTTCTTTTGTGTTTGGCTTTTTTAATTTACCATAATGTTTTCAAGGTTCATCCATATTGTATGTGTATCAGTACTTTGTTCCTTTTTTATTGCGGAATATGTTCCATCGTATGGATACACCACATGTTACTTATCTATTCATCAGTTGATGGACATTTGGGTTGTTTCCACTTTTTGGCTATTGTGAATAATGCTGCTCTGAACATTTGTGTACAAGTTACTGTGTAGTGTAAGCTTATGTTTTCATTTCTCTTGAGTAGAATTGCTGGGTCATATGATAACCCCATGTTTAACATTTAGAGGAACTGCCAGACTGTTTTCCAAAGCAGCTGTACCATTTTACATTCCCACCAGCAATGTGAGTTCCAATTTCTCCACATTCCTGCCACATTTGTTCTTACCCATCTTTTTTATTATAGCCATCCTAGTGGGAGTGAGATGTTAATTCACTGTGGGGTTTTTTTGTTTGTTTGTTTTTGTTTATTTTTTGGCTGCATTGGGTCTTCATTGCTGCGTGTGGGCTTTCTCTAGTTGCAGCCAGTGCGGGCTACTCTTCGTTGCAGCGCATGGGCTTCTCATTGCGGTGGCTTCTCTTGTCGTGGAGCACGGGCTCTAGGCACGCGGGCTTCAGTAGTTGTGGCACGCAGGCTCAGTAGTTGTGGCGCACGGGCTTAGTTGCTCTGCGGCATGTGGGATCTTCCTGGACCAGGGATCAAACCCATGTCCCCTGTGTTGGCAGGTGGATTCTTAACCACTGCACCACCAGGGAAGTCCCACTCATTGTGGTTTTGATTTGCATTTTCTAATACTAATGATGCAGAGCATCTTTTTATGTGCTTATTGGCCATTTGTATATCTTCTTTGGAGAAATGTCAGTTCAAATCCTTCACCCAATTATCAATTGGGTTATTTGTCTTTCTATTGCTGTTATAAGAGTTCTTTATATCTTCTGGATACAAGTTCCTAATCAATGTGTGATTTACAAATATTCTCTCCCATTCTGTTGTCTTTTCATTTTCTTGATGGTGTTCTTTGAAGCACAAAAGGTTTTTTTAATTGTTGTTATTTTGATGAAGTCTAATTTATCTACTTGTTCTTTTGTTGCTATATTTTGGGCATCATGTCTAAGAAGGCTTTGCATAACCCAAGGTCACAAAGATTTACTCTGGTGTTTTATTCTAAAAGTTTTATAGTTTTAGTATTACACTTCGATCTATGATTCATAGTTATGAATTAATTTTTGTGTATGGCATGAGGTAGGGGTCTAACTTCATTCCTTTGCATGTGAATATTCAATTGTCCTAGCACCACCTGTTGAAAAGACTTTTCTATTCTTTCCCTGATTTAATTGTGTTGGCACCATTGTTGAAAATCAGTTGACCATAAATGTAATGGTTTATTTCTGGACTCTCAATTTTATTCCATTGATCTATATATCTACCCTTATGCCAGTGCCACACTGTCTTGATTACTGTAACTTTGTAGTAAATTTGAACTCAGGAACTGAGTAGTCCTTCAACAATGTTCTTCTTTTTGAAGATTGTTTAGTTATTCTTGATTCCTTGCATTTCCATATAAATTATAAATTTCTGGAAAAAAAAAGCCAACTGGGATTTTGATAGGGATTGTGTTGAATTTGTAGGTAAATTTGGAAAGTATTGCCATCCATCTTAGCATTATTAAGTCTTCCAATCCATGAATATTTGATGTCTTTCAATTTATTCATGTCTTCTTTAATTTTATATATTTTTGTAGTTTTCAGAGTATAAGTTTTGCACTTTATGTTAAATTTATTCCTAAGTATTTTATTCTTTTTGATGCTATTGCAAAGGGAATTGTATTCTTTTTTTTTTTTTCAATTTTAGAAACTTGATCTATTTATTTTGGAATTTTGGATACATACTATCTCTTTTCAAGTCAATTCCAAAATTGAAATAAATAAAAACTATGATCCTATCCATAAAAATATTGAATCACTATGTTTACCACTGAAATTAATATAATGCTGTAAATCAACTAGACTTCAATTAAAAAGTAAAAAAAAATTATGATCCTGAGAAGGGGAACAATATAGCATTAGTATGGCAGGAAAATAAATGTTAAGGAATATCTGCTGTACAAGATCAATTGAAGAGGTATTACAGGGCCTTCTCTGGTGGCACAGTGGTTAAGAATCCACCTGCCAATGCAGGGAACTCAGGTTCGAGCCCTGGTCTGGGAAGATCCCACATGCCACAGAGCAACTAAGCCCATGTGCTACATCTACTGAACCTGCGCTCTAGAGCCCGCGTGTCACAGCTACTGAGCCCGTGTGCCACAACTACTGAAGTGCACGCGCCTAGAGTCCGCGCTCCGCAACAAGAGAAGCCACGGCAAAGAGAAGCCCGCGCACCACAACAAAGAGTAGCCCCCGCTGTCCGCAACTAGAGAAAGCCCGTGTGCAGCAACGAAGACCCAACACAGCCAAAAATAAATAAATAAATTTTTTTTTAAAAAAAGAGGTATTACAGATGCATTTATAACTGTTTTCATACAATGTTATAACTGTCTAGTATCAGTGTTTCATCATTCCTTACTTAGGCCTCCAGCCTTCATTACTGTCCTTTACAAAGATTCATATAATTTAACAGAATTTTTTTTCTTAATTTCAAATCCCTCCTTGCTTTTTAACTTACCAGTAGAACTGAAGATCACTCCATTGTAGTAAATAAACATACTCCTCCTTCCTCTTTACAACTGCAATTATTTTCTTAGTTTATGGTTTAACTTCTTTACAAGGATTATATATTTATATGATTTAACAAAAAGTTGTTATTTTGGAATAAATTTTAAAAATAATGTTCCCATCAGATAATCACATTCATCACTAGTTAATTGATGCAACAAATGTTAATATATGAGATGGACTTCCCTGGTGGTCCAGCAGTTAAGACTCCGCACTTCCACTGCAGGGGGCGCGGGTTGAATCCCTGGTCGGGGAGCTAAGATCCCACATGCCACGAGGTACGGCCAAAATAATAATAATAATGATGATAATAATAATAATATATGAGAGGTGCTGATAATTGTCTGCCAGGCCACATCGTCTTCTAAGCGAACTTGCTTTGTGCACAGATTTTTTCCCTGAAGGACCATTTACCGCACCATATAGCTACCTACCATCACCATCACTCATTGGGCGAGGGGATGTGGCACTATATCCAATATCAGTCCCCCTTCTCCCTTCTTCCATTCTTGTGGAAAATTTTATTTGTTTTAGGTATTTGTTTTATTTGTTTTATTTATTACTATACTTCCTCCTCAGCCTAAGAGGATTAATCTTGATTATTCTAAGTCATTCATGATAATTGCCATTTCCCTTGCCAACTCTGCCAATGAGATGCCAAGGGGAAATCTGCTGGAGGCCTTCTAAGAAAGTTGCTCTTTAAAAGGAACACATGATAGGCACAGTTTATTTCCTGTTTCCTGGTGTTGTCAACCCCTGAAGCTGTGGCAGACAACCTGGAATCATGAAAGAAGGCAGCTTCAGAGGAAAAGGTAACATGCTGAGGATGACAAAAAAAAAACAGAAAGATGGAAGGAACGTAGGTCCTTGATGAGGTCACTGAGGACATGCCCTTTCTCCAGATTGTTATATAAGATAGTAAATGTTTAAACAAATTTGAATTGGATTTTCTATTACTTTTGGCCAAGAGCATCACAACTGATAAAGCACATTTCTGACTCAAGAGTAGTCAATCCCTAGGCTGACAAGTTGGACACAGAAAAGTACAAGGTGTCACTCAATTACATTAATGCCAAGAATGGAGCTAAGGTCCACACATTTCTACTTAAATTTGGAAAAGTGAGTACCTTGGAAAATATCCCACTTCCTTAAAGAAAGATGTAGACCTTGACCTTTAGCCTAAACAGCATAATAGATACATTATACCACATTTTACCTGTCTGGCTACCCTTATAACAAACTAAAGAAGGAGACCCAAAAAATCATGGTTCTAAAGTCAAAACTGTACACAAATGCTTATCCAGAGAAGTGTCATTATCTCTTATATTCCTTCCACTCTGTTCCCACTCTCCCTCTATAGGTAAATTTCATTCGTTTCTGGTTTATTCTTTCAATATATCATTTTGTAAAAAATGAGCAGATACAGATATATTATTTCCCCTTATTTGTAAAGGTTTTTTTTTTAATTTATTTATTTAATTTATTTATTTTTGGCTGCGTTGGGTCTTTGTTGCTGTGTGCAGGCTTTCTCTAGTGGTGGGGAGCGGGGGCTATTCTTCGTTGTGGTGCATGGACTTCTCATTGCGGTGGCTTCTCTTGTTGCGGAGCACGGGCTCTAGGCGCCCGGGCTTGAGGAGCTATGGCACACAGGCTCAGTAGTTGTGGTGCACGGGCTTAGCTGCTCTGCAGCATGTGGGATCTTCCCAGACCAGGGCTCAAACCTGTGTCCCCTGCACTGGCAGGTGGATTCTTAACCACTGCACCACCAGGGAAGCCCTATTTCTCCTTATTTCTTACCCCAAATGTAGCATACTATTTATTCTTTTTTGTTCTTTGCTTTTTTCACTGAACAGTAAATCCTGAAAATCACTCCATAAAAGCTGCCTGGTAGCCTATGATGGGTATAGCACTCTAGTATGTATATTCAGTCTGTCTCCTATGTATACATATTGAGCTTAGCTCCAACATTTTGCAATTACAAGTACACTGCGACATATAATCTTATGCATATGTAGTTTTGTATTGTTGGAGATGGTTCTTCAGGATAAATTCCTACAGAATTGGGTCAAAGAGTAAATTCATATGTAGTTTTCTTAGATATTGCCAAATTCCCTCTTCAAGACAAATACTGTATGAGTTCACTTATATGCGGAATCTAAAAAACAAAACAAATGAACACACATAACAAAACAGAAACAGAGTCATAGATGCAGAGAACAAACAGGTGGTTACCAGAGGAGAAGGCGGTGGAGGGAAGAAAGAAATAGATGAGGGAGATTAAGAGGTACAAACTTACAAGTGCAAAATAAATGAGTCATGAGTATGAAACGTACAGTGTGGGGAATATAGTCAATAACTAAGGATTATCTTTGTATGGTGACAAATCATAACTAGACTTATTGTGGTGATCATTTTGAAATGCAGAGAAAAAAATCACTATGTTGTGTGACAGGGAATAACATAGTGTCGTAGGTCAATTATACTTCAAAAGCAAACAAACATACAAACTTATAGAAAAAGAGATCAGATTTGTAGTTACCAGAGGTGGGTGAGAAGGGAGGGGGAATTGGATGAAAGCAGTCAAAAGGTACAAACTCCCAGTTATAAGATAAACAAGAACTAGGGATGTAATGTACACCATGATAAATACAATTAGCACTGCTCTATGTTATATATGAAAATTGTTAAGAGAGTAAATCCTGAGTTATCCTAACAAAAAAAAATTTTTTTTCCTTTTTTCTATGTCTTTGATTTTTTGTGTGTGTGGTATGCGGGCCTCTCACTGTTGCGGCCTCTCCCATTGCAGAGCACAGGCTCCGGACGCCCAGGCTCAGCGGCCATGGCTCACAGGCCCAGCTGCTCCGCGGCATGTGGGATCTTCCCAGACTGGGGCACGAACCCACGTCCCCTGCATCGGCAGGCGGACTCTCCACTACTGCGCCACCAGGGAAGCCCCAATGTCTTTAATTTTGTACCTATATAAGATGATGGATGTTCACTAAACATATTGTGATCATCATTTCATGATATACGTAAGCCAAATCATTCTACCTTAAACATATACAGTGCTGTATGTCAATAATATCTCAATAAAACTGGAAGAAAAATTAAAAATAATTAGTGATGATTTTAAATTAATTAAGGAATTAAAAATTTAAAAATACAACAACCATAACCATCATTCATGTCTATTTTTATATTCTAAAATTGATACTTTTCCCAAAAGAATTTTAGGTGGAAGTCCATAGACCTATAAGCACCCCTCGCATTCATGGTTTTCATTATGTGGATTTGGAACCACGTGAATTTTCTATTGGATTTCCTTTTTTTTTGGCAGCTATGCTTTGGAACAATGTGGTTGAAAACCTGGACAAAGGCATGGTGCATGTCCAAAACTTGTAGTCAGTCTGGCTATCAGCCTGCAGCAGGCTACAGTAGAAATGTAACCTGAGGACAACCACTCAAATTTACACCCACCCATCCCTGTCATTATCATTGTCTTAAAGACTAGGTGCTATTGTTTATCTTCCCTGCAACGTGTATCTTAGTTTCCTTTACATATTTTCGTCCTGTAAGAAAATAAGTTTCCACTTTTGGAAACTTTGGCACAAAGAAACAAGGAAATGCTAAACCTATGGGTTTGAAACTAAATGTCACCAAGAGATACATGCAAGGAGAAGCCAGCATACTGCAGATGTTTCCTGGGTTTGACTAAAAGCACACTGCAAACCCCAAGAAGCTCAAGGAAGCTGAGTGAATAGAATGAATAGAAAGTACATGCCTTTAACCTTCATTGTGTTCTTCCCATTCTATGGTACCGTTCATACCATAGAATCCCAGGCAGGAAAAAGCGTATCTGTCAATAGACAAAGATTTTGGAACCAGTCACAAGGCACAGCTCCTTTTTGAAGGAGTCAAGCAACTCATCAATGTCTTCCCCTTACACCTCCTCAAAGCCCACTTGCCTGGCCGGCTGTCAAGGAAAGGCCTCCAAGCCATCGACCACGGCTGGTGGAAGAAACCACTCTGCTAACTCCCAACCTTCATCCAGCCACCTTTCTCTGCATATGCCACATCTCTTCTGTCTTTCCTTTGCTCTTTCTCTCTCATGCTTCACCTCGGCTTCCCTTGGCCGCTTCACCAATCATCCGCTGGTACTTCACCAAGCCCACTGTGGTCATCTCCTTCCCAGCCTGACAGAGGCTGCATGGCATATGGGTAACAGCACAGGCTCTGGACTAAAAAATGGTAGGTTTGACTCTTGCCTCTGCATTAATGAGCTTTATGAACTTGGAAACATCATAACAGTCCCACCAGGTCTCACTTTTGTCATCTACACGTGGGGATAATAAGATCTACTTTGTAGAATTGCTGTAGGATTAATAATGATGGTTTTGATATCTGACACATTAGTAGCTCAATAAATAATAACCGGTAGTGGTTGTGGTCATGGAAGGAGGAGAGAAGGAACTTCAGCTTCCTACATAAAAAGCCCACGGAAGGAAAGCCAGAAAGGTATCTTCATACTTTCTCTTCTTTCCACCTTCTATTCTGTGCTTCCTCACTTTAAAAAGGAATTATTTTAAAGGTCTGTCCCAATATTAAAATTCTAGTTTTAATGGCAAAAATTAAACAGATGTATACTAAAGGCCTATTATGTGCAAAGAAGGTCACATAAAATTTCTTCAGGTGAACCAGATTAAATTAAAATCTGCTGAAAAAAACAATCTTTAGATTTTCATTTTTTTCTTTCCTTCATACATTCTTGCCAGTGGTATCACTGTGTATATGACCCAAAGGAGCAGCAAGGGACAATCATTCCTCTACATATAAGTACTTTGGCTGTTGAGGCTCTTCTCATATATGTGTATATATGAGTCCTTAAATAATGTTTATACCTCAAAAATTTGATTTCAATGCTTCATTATTCTCTAAACCTTTGGATGATCCTCAAATCACTAGATATCAGTGGCTATCTGATGAAGACTGACTGTCACACTCAACAGTGTGCCCCCCAAGGAGCTCATCAGTAAAAGAGCAGGCTGAGATGGTGGCCTTTTAGCTTCACTAGCTATGAAATTCATTTCATTGAAACTGAATTAGTTCAATGCAACCCAGCTAAGTGCTCTCCTGGGTACTGCGACAGCCTTCGGTGGGAGATTACAAGGCAGCCACTTGTACCCTGCTTGTCTCCACTAAACACTACCATCTGCAAAGGTTTTTAACCTGAGCCATGAGAGGTGCTTGGTGGGTTCATGAACCTCTTGAAATTATATTCAGTTCTGTGTGTATATGAATTCTTCTAGATAGAAGACCCGTAGCTTTCATCACATTCTCAAAGGTGTCTATGACTCTCAAAAAGTGAAGGACTACTGACATAAGAAATTAAGTAGTGGGATTTCCCTGGTGGTCCAGTGGTTAAGACTCCATGCCTCCACTGCAGGGGGTGTGGGTTCAATCTCTGGTCAGGGAACTAAGATTCCATGTGCCACGTGGTGTGGCCAAAAAACAAAAAAAATTAAAAAAATAAAAAATATATATATATACACATATATATACACATATATGAAAGAAACTAAGTGCCTGACCTGCTGTATTAATTTTCTATTGCTTCAGTAACAAATCACCATAAATTTAGAAACATAAAACTAATTTATTATCCTACAGTTCCGTAGATCAGGAGTCTGACATGGTCTCTCCAGGTTAAAATCAAGGTGTTGGCAGGGCTGCATTCTTTTCTGGAAGCTCTAGGAGAGAATCTGTTTGCTTGATCATTCAGGTTGTTGGCAGAATTCAGTTCCTTGTGGTTGTAGGACTGAGGTCCTCACTTCCTTGCTGGCTGTCACCTTGCTGCTCTAGAGGCTGCCCTCTTGGATGTGGCCCCCTTCCTCCATCTTCAAAGCCAGGGTTTGAGTCCTTTCTAAGCTTCAAGTCTCTCCTGCCTCTTCTTCAGTCTCATACCTCTGACTCCTTTTCCTGCCTTTCTCTCCCCCTTCTAAAGGCTCATGTGATTACGATGTGATTACATTAGGCCCATCTGGATAATCCAGGATAATCTTCCTATGTTAAGGTTCATAACCTTAATTCCCTCTGCAAAGTCTCTTTTACCGTATAATTTAGCATATTCAAAGACACCAGGAATTAGGGGGCCATTATTCTATCTACCACACCTTTCCACCCACATTTGTGCTACTTGTTCCATTCTAATCACAGAGAAAGTGGGGTTGGTGACCAGTTCCTATGCAAGGTGTCCTTCAGCAGAAAGTTTATGAGGCAATGTTTGTCCTCAACAGCTTCCACAGTCTTCTTTTAGTTCCTAATTAGCGAAGTACCACCTAAGTCCCCCCCTACAAAAGATTCAATGCACGTAGGCCCCAACAGCACCCCACTCCTCTTGCTCCTCAGACCAGGCTAGACCCCCAACTCTCCACCTTTTCTCCTCTTTAAAAAAAATAAAGTGAGACATTTACTGTCTGGAAAGGATCTAATAAAATAAGTCCCTCTAAATTGTTGAAGACGAATAAGCAGTAATTCTTCCCTAATAATATAGAGCAAAAAAACAGATTTTCAAAAATGTTTAAATCATGTAGACAATTTATTACTGAATGTCTGTGAATTTCAGTTAAGCTGTGTCCAGGGCTTACTAAATACTTCTGCTCACCCACATCCTCTTTGTTTTCTTCTTATCATCAGCAATCAACCCCACTCACTTGGTTGTACCCTGGGGACTACTGTTCATCCCTCTCCCTTCTAGGTCTCATCTTTTGGGCCAGACCTTCAGGCCCAGCTCAGCTCACAGGTCTCCAAGAGAACATTACGGGTCTGCCTATCGTTAAGCTTACAGACAACGAGGCAAGGAGTCTGCATTACAGAGGAAAACAGGTTTCTTGGCCTAGACCACCTTCAACTGTCTCCTTTATATCTGCCCTAGATATTTCCTCATAGCATCCTTGTTTTTTAGAAATAATCAATGTAAACAGGTATTGGGAATAATTGTCTTCACAGTATAGATGTGAAGGTGTGTTTTATATTTAGTTTAAAACAAGATTTAGCAGCCAATCTAAAAAGTTATGAAGAAAAAAAATCAGAGATTGAAGTCTGGTTTGCTTAAAAACTCTCTCCTCTCCCTCTCTCCCTCTCTCACAAGTGTCTGCACTCACACACACACACACCCCTAAAATATTAAAAATGATTTGTTGCTGATGGACGATTTCATTTTCATAACTGTTTCCAGGTCCCTTTCACTAAACCATCTCCTTGACGCAACAGACAAGATGGCGAGGGCTCACCAGGGTGGAAAGGGGGACTTCACATTTTAACATGGCTGTTCTGATGTGGAGTTATTTTTTTTTTTAAGTCTGAAAGACAAAGCATCATTTCTCCTCGCACTCTCTCCCCAACCCTTCACTTTGTAGAATCATCAGGTAACATGTAGTATACACATCCTTCTCTTGATACTTATAGCCCATCTCTGATCTCTCCCTCATCCCTCACTCCACACCCTAGTCACCTCCAAAGGTGATTCACAGTGAGGCTAAGGAAGTTTCAGCCTCAGGGCACTCACCTGTGAGGCCTCTGGGCATGTTGGAGTTGTCAAGGGTCTAGATGGGGAGGCCAAGCAATCAGAAGGTATTTCTCTGTGAGCAATTCTACTGAATTGCCTAAAAAGAATCAGAAGAAAAGGACTTCCCTGGTGGCGTAGTGGTTAAGAATCCACCTGCCAATGCAGGGGACACGGGTTCAAGTCCTGGTCCGGGAAGATCCCACATGCCTCAGAGCAACTAAGCCCGTGTGCCACAACTACTGAGCCTGCGCTCTAGAGCCCGGGAGCCACAACTACTGAGCCCGCGTGCCACAACTACTGAAGCCCACGCGCCTAGAGCCCACGCTCCGCAACAAGAGAAGCCACCGCAATGAGAAGCCGGCACACTACAACAAAGAGTAGCCCCCGCTCGCCGCAACTAGAGAAAGCCCACGCGCAGCAAGAAAGACCCAATGCAGCCAAAAATAAATTAATTAATAAATTTAAAAAAGAATCAGAAGAAAGTATGCTGAGTCTCCAAAGCATCAGTCATTCATTGTGGTTTATTTTTTCATCCTAAGTAAGTATCTAAATAGGCAACTTTGTGCATACTTTTGCATGCTTTTCCTTAAAGGGCCCCCCAAGTTGTAAAAACTTCAGCCCCACAAAACCTGGTTCTGTTTCTGCTCACCTCATCACAGGCCCTCACTGCCTCCTCAGGCCTCCACCAGTCATACTTCATTCCTCACCCCCACCTCGCCCTCCCTCTGCAAGGGTGAGAAAATAATTTAAAGACTATTTCTAGCACTTATTAGCTATGTGGCCCTGAGTGAGATGTTTAAATTCATCGAGCTTCATATTCCTCACCTGTGAAAGGTGGATAATAATAATACCTACTTTGAAGTATTATTTTTGAGGATCAGAAACAATGGATGAAAAGTGCCTATTGTGGGCTACCCTGGTGACGCAGTGGTTAAGAATCTGCCTGCCAATGCAGGGGACATGGGTTCGAGCCCTGGTCCGCGAAGATCCCACATGGCACAGAGCAACTAAGCCCATGCACCACAACTACTGAACCTGCGCTCTAAAGCCCGTGAGCCACAACTACTGAGCCCGTGTGCCACAACTATTGAAGCCCACATGCCTAGAGCCTGTGCTACACAACAAAAGAAGCCACCGCAATGAGAAGCCTGTGCACCAACGAAGAGTAGCCCCCGCTCGCCGCACCTAGAGGAAGCCTGTGCGCAGCAACGAAGACCCAATGCAGCCAAAAATAATTAAATAATTTAAAAAAAAATAAGGCACTAATCCCATTCAAGAGGGCTCCATTCTCATGGCTTAAGCACCTCCCAAAGTCTCTACCTACTACAGTATACTGATACCATCACACCAGGCATTAGGATTTTGACATACAAATTTTGACATACAAACATTCAGACCATAGCACACACCCCCTTAAGCTACTTCCTAAGGATTTCTGTATAATCAATTATTCCTCTAATATTCACTAAGCATACAGCATATAGGACATTTTGTTAGGCTCTTAGGAGAAAACAAGGGAAATAAGACAAAACTTTTCTACCTTAACAGGCTTAGAGGGAATAAAATGGATTCAAAATTACTACAGAAGAGGAAAGTATGTGTTAAGTGCTATAGAAGTTCAGAAAAGTAAAAAACAAAAAAAGTCTGGGCTGGAAGAATCAGGGAATGTTGAATGAAGGACAGGTTAATCTTGACCTTAAAGGATGGAAAGAATTTTGGTGGCAATGCAGAGGAAGGGGAAATGTGTTCCAATGTGTTTAAGGGTCTGGCTTGGAGGAAGTGAGCAGAGGAGTACTGAGAGATAAAGCTGAAAACTATAAGACATATAAGACTCAAATAAATGGAAAGATATTCCATGATCATAGATTAGAAGAATTAATATTGTTAAAAAGCCCATATTACCCAAAGCAATCTACAGGTTCAGTGTAATCCCTATCAAAATTCCAATGGTATTTTTCACAGAAACAGAAAAAACAATCCTAAAATTTGTAGGGAACCACAAAAGACCCTGAATAACCAAAGAAACTGAGAAAGAAGAACAAAGCCAGAGGCATCACACTTCCTGATTTCAAACTACATTACAAAGCTATAGTAATTAGAACAGTATGGTAATGGCATAAAAACAGACACATAGATCAATGGAATAGAATAAAGAGCTCACAAATAACCCCATGCACATATATCCAATTAATTACAACAAAGGAGCCAAGAATATACAATGGGATATGATAGTCTCTTCAATAAATGGTGTTGGGGCTTCCCTGGTGGTGCAGTGGTTGAGAGTCCACCTGCCGATGCAGGGGACGTGGGTTCGTACCCTGTTCCGGGAGGATCCCACATGCCGCGGAGCGGCTGGGCCCGTGAGCCGTGGCCACTGAGCCTGCGCGTCCGGAGCCTGTGCTCCACGCAACGGGAGAGGCCACAGCAGTGAGAGGCCCGCGTACCGCAAAAAAAAAAAAAAAAAAAAAAAAAAATCAATTAAAAGATGGGCAGGGACTTCCCTGGTGGCACAGTGGTTAAGAATCTGCCTATCTGTGCAGGGGACACGGGTTCAATCCCTGGTCTGGGAAGATCCCACATGCTGCGGAGCAACTCAGCCCATGAGCCACAACTACTGAGCCCACGTGCCACGACTACTGAAGCCCGTGCACCTAGAGCCCATGCTCCGCAACAAGAGAAGCCACCACAATGAGAAGCCTGCACACTGCAGCGAAGAGTAGCCCCTGCTCGCCGCAACTAGAGAAAGTCCGCGCACAGCAACAAAGACCCAATGCAGCCAAAAGTAAATAAATAAAATAAATTTATTAAAAAAAAAAGACAAGAGATAACAAGTGTTGGTGAGGATGTGGAGAAAAGGGAACCCTCGTGCACTGTTGGTGGGAATGTAAAGTGGAGCCACTACGGAAAGCAATATGGAGGTTCCTTAAAAAATTTATAAATAGAACTACCATGTGATCCAGTAATTCCACTTCTGGGTATACATACCGAAGGAAACAAAATCATCTCAAAGAGATATCTGCACTCCCATGTTCATTGCAGCATTATTCACAATAACCAAGACATGGAAACAACCTATGTGCTGTTGAGTGGATAAAGAAAATATGGTGTATATATATATATATATATACCTATATATATATATACACATATATACACACACACACACACACACACAGTGGACTATTATGCAGCCATAACAAAGAAGGAAATCCTTTTATTTGTGACAACATGGATGGACTTGGAGGGCATTATGCTAAGTGAAATAAGTCAGACAGAGACAGACAAATGCTGTATGATCTCATTTGTGGGATCTAAAAAACCAAACTCATAGAAACAGTGGGCAGATTGGTAGTCAGCAGAGGTGGGGGTGGGTGGGAGGTGGGGGAATTAGGTGAAGGTGATCAAAAGGTACAAACTTCCAGCTATAAGATAAGTTCTGGGGATGTAACATACAGCATGGTGACTGTAGTAGTTAACAATATTATATACTTTAAAGTTGTTAAGAGAGGAAATCTTAAAAGTTCTCATCACAAGGAAAAAATTTGTAACTATGGGTGGTGGTGAATGTTAACTAAACACACCACGGTAACCATTTTGAATATACATATATTATCGAATCATTATGTTGTATGCTTTAAACTAACACACAGTTATATGTCAATTATATTCCAATAAAACTGGAAAAAATTTAAAATAAAAATAATAAATAGTACTTAAATCCATTCCTTCCTCAATGTTCCGTTTCCACCATCTCAGGCCCTTATCATTCACCAAATTATTAAAGTAGCCTGCTAATTAGTTCTCTGCTTCCTTCTCACTGCTAACCAAATTATTATTTTTTAATATTTATTTTTTTGGCCGCACCAGGTCTTCGTTGCTGCGTGCGGGATCTTCATTGCAGCATGCAGGATCTTTAGTTGTGGCATGTGGGCTCTAGTTCCCTGACCAGGGATCAAACTGGTGCCCCCTGCAGGGGAAGCACGGAGCCCTAACCACTGGACCACCAGGGAATTCTCTAGCCAAATTATTTATTTATTTATTTATTTATTTATGGCTGCATTGGGCCTTCGTTGCTGCACTCGGGTTTCCTCTAGCTGCCACGAGCCGGGGCTACTCTTCCTTGCGGTGGCTTCTCTCTTGCAGAGCACGGGCTCTAGGCACACAGCCTTCAGTAGTTGTGGCGCGTGGGCTCAGCAGTTGTGGCTCCCGGGCTCTAGAGCGCAGGCTTCAGTAGTTGTGGTGCACGGGCTAAGTCGCTCTGCGGCATGTGGGATCTTCCTGGACCAGGGCTCGAACCTATGTCCCCTGTATTGGCAGGTAGATTCTTAACCACTGCGTCACCAGGGAAGTCCTCGCCAAATTAGTTTTAAAACATCCATCTGATCCTGCAGCTCTACTGCTTAAGCACTTCAATGGTCCCTGCCCCACCCTCCCTCACCTCTTCCAGCATAATGTTCATATTCCTTATGAATTATGGAACATAATTATGGAACATATTCCACAATGTTCATATGGTCTGCCCCCCACATAACCTCTTCACCCTCCTCTCCCATCACTCCCGTCATCATCATTCATTCTCTCATTCATTCATTCAGCAAGGATTTATGGAGTATCTACTATGTACCTCCCACCCCATGCTACAGCCGTATTTGCAGTACCTGGACACCCAATGCAACGTCCCGCCTCCCTGCGTGTGCTTTCCAACTGCCCAGCCTCCCTCTTCTATCTCCACCCTCACCCAGCCCACCTGGAAAACTCCCTCTTCTGCAAGACACAAGTCCGGTGCTACCTCCTCTCTTTCAAGCCTTCCCTGACCTCCAGGTAGAAGTGGCCATTCCACATCTCTGTCCTACAGCAAGCATGGTCTTCCACTGTCACTGCATACTACGTGGCATTTACCTGTTCATTCATCTGTCTTTACCTCTACACATTTAACTCCTTGAGGAGAGGGTTTATACGTATCTAAATCATCTTAGGTCTCTAACAGCGCTTAGTACAGAGGCTAATAGTAAAAATTCAACACAGTTTTGTTGACTAATTTCTAAGATCTTTTCCAGCTCTAAAATTCTGTGATTCAGACACAGGATAATGATCAAAAAATAATAATTGAGAATATGTCATATATTCATACCACAGCCACACAAAATTATAAATTTGGATTTTCATATTTGGGGTTTTCTTAAATATCCTGCAGGGCAGCAGGCAGCAACTGCAAATGCCATGCCAGTGTTGGCACTCTCCTGGCTCATCTCTGAGTCCTATCTGCTTTATGGGTGTTAAGTTAAAAGTTAACTCTTAACTGCCTTCCTCATCTGTATCTTTACTTCTGTAATCCTACAGAAGGCAGGGAAAGGTTCCTAGGGTGTCATGCTGCCTATTGCCACGAGAGGGCAACCGGGAGTCCACGTTTGTGTTAAAAACCTTCTGGCCACAAGATGGACCCCAAACACCAGTTTAATGGCGGCAAGGATTTGATTTCCATCGCGTGCACGTCCGACTCAGGTTACTTTTATTCCCTCTCCCTGAAAAGTGAAATCTCTCCCACAGGTGACCAAATACCTGGAAATCGTCTAGAGCTATACGTTACTTTGCTTAGGAAGAGGGAATAGGAGGAAAGCGAAGCAACACTAAGAATTTTTTAAAAATTGGCTAGAAAGAGAGGCCCTCTTCCAGGCCAA
The DNA here is from genome assembly GCF_937001465.1 of Orcinus orca. Taxonomy (NCBI): domain Eukaryota; kingdom Metazoa; phylum Chordata; class Mammalia; order Artiodactyla; family Delphinidae; genus Orcinus; species Orcinus orca. The sequence goes on along the minus strand of NC_064569.1, from coordinate 45,850,390 downwards.
ATAAAAGACCAGAAAATTGAATGTGGACTGAGGATTTAGGTGAATACAAAGAATTATCGTTAATTTGTTTAGATGTGTTAATTAATGGTGTTTTGCTTAAGGATGGTGGTTTGATTAATGGTGTTTTGCCCATGAGGGCAGGACCTGGGTCTTTTCTGGTCACCACTCTCTCAGCTCTTACCAAAATGGCACAAAGTGTGCGTTTAGTAAACAGTTGCTGAGTGAGTGAGTGAAGAGGAAGTTTAACGTCATCCAAATTCTACATACACAAAACTAAAGGGAAAACTAAAATTCTCTAAAAAAGTCCTGGGAGATGGGTGGTGAATCCTAATCACAATCATCAAATTATATCCTTGAAAACCTGGTGCTCTCATCATGGCTCAAACAACCAAAATGAACGTGTTTATGAACTGAGGAAACTTGTGCTTGGCAAAGACTTCTGGGCCAAGAAGACGGTTAAGCCGTGTGCTGCTACTTGGCCCTGGGTGGGCTGGCAGGTGGGAAGGGGAGCAAGGGGTGGGGAGCAGAAAGCAAACCTTCCAGATGCGCTTGGAGGAAGCGGCTTTATTGAAGGGCAGCAAACTCAGGAGAGGAATTTTTCATGTTATTTCTAGACAGACTCTAGAATTTGTATTCTCCTTAGATGCTTTCAGGTCCTCCCATTAAAGATGGGTGGTAGTGGGCTTCCCTGGTGGCGCAGTGGTTGAGAGTCCGCCTGCCGATGCAGAGGACACAGGTTCGTGCCCTGGTCCGCGAAGATCCCACATGCCGCGGAACGGCTGGGCCCGTGAGCCATGGCCGCTGAGCCTGCGCGTCCGGAGCCTGTGCTCCGCAACGGGAGAGGCCGCAACAGTGAGAGGCCCGCGTACCGCAAAAAAAAAAAAAAAAAAAAAAAAAAAAAAAAAAGATGGGTGGTAGTTATTTACCTCAAGGAAGAGATTTCCATTAAAAATCACGATTCACACCCAGATAGTAAGAAAAGACTGTGCTAGGGGGGTGCATGGTACTTCCCTTCAGAAGACCTAAGCAGGAAAGGCTGTCCAGGGAGCCTCATCATTGTCTTAGTTTTGTAGCCCCCAAAAGAAATCATTCCATGTCCTGCTTTTCATCTTCATAGAGTGCTGCTGTTTCTCCTGTGCTAAAAGAAAACTGTTGAGAGGCAGGCTGATTACAGGAGGGATTTTTAACCAAAAATTAAATGTTAGTACCCAATCACCCACAAAATGTATGTGACATTCCCGGGCTCCCCCCAGCTAAAGGTGGTCCCCATATTATTCTCTGTCACGGCACCTGCAAATGTGCTTCACAGCACTGATGACAGCCGTTAAGTATTTCATTTGTTTGTTTACTTGTTTATTATCTTCTCCACTAGACTCTAGGCTCCCTGAGGGCAGGACCTGAGTCAGTTCTGTTCACCACTCTCTCAGCTCTCAGCAAAACGGCACAAAGTGAGCACTTAGTGAAGAGTTGTTGAGTGAAAAAATGAGTGAAGAGAAAGTCTAGTGTCATCCAATTCTACCAAATGCAAGAAGGGGAAAATAGATTCATGGCTGGTTTCCTGTGTTGAACATCCTTTCAGGAGTGAACAGTACTATTAAGATGACTGATCTTTTTCAATAGAGTCCAATTATAATTACTGTTCATTTACCTGTGTTCTCCTGGAAGGACTACTTAAGCCAATTACTAACATTAAAACATAGAAATGTAAAATTTCACTGTTGAGATGGCAATCTATTTAAAATGTGTCCTAATTTTACGCTCTTGTTAGAAGGTTCTCCTGACAAATCTCTTTATAAAAGCTGAGTCCTCCCCTAATTGAGCCTAATCATGGTAGAACCATTAGTATTACTGCACAGACCTGGCCTGGGGAGGGAGCTAGTCCCGAGCTGAGACCCAGCTTGGCCACTTACAGCCTAGTGACCTGGAGCAAATCAGCTTTCTCAAGCTTCCATCTCCCCACCCAGTAACGCCTCCCATCAGGCTATGTGCCTGGCACATCTGGACCCTCAGAACTATTCAATCCCCTACTCTCACTGCCAGCCAAGAGTAGCCAAGCTACCCAATGTAAGGCCAACTGGCCCGAGGCAGGGGAACACAATCAGATTCACAGGTTGCATCAGACCGAAATTCTCCGGACCACCCAGTTCCAGACACTGACCTGGAGACATTACGGACCACCCAGTTCCAGGAACTGACCAGGGGACTTTGCACCGGGCCCAGCCTTCCCGCCTTTCAAGGGGCGCGACCAACGGTCCCCCAGGATACCCGAAAAGACCACCAAATAAGGAATACCCTGCGCCCTCCCAGATTCACCACACCCCTTTCCCTTCTTCCCCTATAAATTCTGCCCAAACCCTCGCCCGGGCGCGACTTCTCGGGCCCCTTTCTCTCGGACCAGTGAACCTCGCCCGGGAGCGCTCCCTAATAAAGCTCACTCGAAGCTTTCCTCTGTTTCGCGGTGCCGTTTGTTAAGATCCGACCTTACACCCAAGACACGTCAGACTTACTCATCCAGGCATTAGTAACATTCTACTTCTTAAGAAATAAGAACGCAGGCCACATCACCGTCACCCCAACTCAAACTCTCTCCCCAGCCTCCATTTTTATAATCGCCTCAATATCAGATGGCCGTCCGTCCACAACGCACACGCGCGCTCCCTACCTCAGCTGCTCCCACTTACACAGAACAACACTCCTCCCTCTGCCGTCCCCACAGCCTCCGACTGCAACTTTTTACTTTATTGCTCAATGTGGCCAAGTGTTCAAGGGCCAAAGAGGGTAAATGTGTTATAGAGGCTAAGGTTTCCCTAATCCAGTGGGCCGCAGTGAAGGGCTATGGGTACAACATATAGGCACACACATGGCAGAACAGGCAAATTTCTTTCACTTTCAGAAACGCTTACAAATCCATTAGGAAAGTCAATTAAGAAAAAGCAAACTACCCAATAGAAGAAATGAAGCATAAGAACAGAAAAAGAACCCTATGAAAATATGTTCAGGCTTACTCATAATTAAGACGAATCAAAACCATGAGGCACCATTTTTCAGGTATCAGATTAATAAAAATTAAAACCGATAATGCCCCGTGTTGGCAGCAGTGTGGAGAAACAGGCATTCTTATACACCTTTGACCGAAGTCTAAGCTGGGCAATTAACACTATCAAAAATTTAAATACAAAACAACTACATTAGTTCAGCTTTTGTTCATTCAGTCACCCATTTGAAAAGTGAAAAGAAATAGACATTTCTCCAAAGAAGACATACACATGGCCAAGAGGCACATGAAAAGATGCTCAACATCACTAATGATCAGAGAAATACAAATGAGGTATCACCTTCCACTGGTCAGAATGGCCATCATCAAAATCTCTACAAACAATATGGGACTTCCCTGGTTGTCCAGTGGTTAAGACTCCAGGCTCCCAATGCAGGGGGCCCGGGTTCGATCCCTGGTCAGGGAACTAGATCCCGCATGCCACAACTAAGACATGGCGCAGCTAAATAAATAAATAATTTTTTTTAAAATCTACAAACAGTAAATGCTGGAGAGGGTGTGGAAAAAAAGGAACCCTCCTACACTGTTGGTGGGAATGTAAATTGGTACAGCCACTGTGGAGAACAGTATGGAGGTTCCTTTAAAAACTAAAAATTGAGCTACCATATGACCCAGCAATCCCACTCCTGGGCATACATCTGGAGAAAACCATAATTTGAAAAGATACATGTACCCCAATGTTCACTGCGGCACTATTTACAATAGCCAGGACGTGGAAGCAACCTAAATGTCCATCGACGGCGGGATGGATAAAGAAGATGTGGTATACATATAAATTGGAATATTATTCAGCCACAGAAGAATGAAATAATGCCATTTGCAGCAACGTGGATGGACCTAGAGACTGTCATACTGAGTGAAGTAAGTCAGACAAAGACAAATATTATATGAAATCGCTTATATGTGAAATCTAAAACAATGGTACGTTTGAACCTATTTACAAAACATAAATAGAGTCACAGATGTAGAAAATAAACTTATGGTTACCAAGAGGGAAGTGGGGGGCAGGAGGGGTAAATTGGGAGATTGGGATTGACATATACACAGTACTATATATAAAATAGATGACTAATAAGAGCCTATTGTATAGCACAGGGTACTCTACTTAATGCTAAGTAATGACCTATATGGGAATAGAATCTAAAAAAGTGGATATATGTATAACTGACTCACTTTGCTGTACAGCAGAAACACAACATTGTAAATCAACTATATTCCAATAAAAATTAATTATAAAAAATAAAAATTTAAAAAAAGTGAAAAGAGAATCAACAGATTGGGAGAAGATATTATTTAACCCATAACAGACCAGTAAGCACGAAATATAATGAAATTCTGTAAATCAATAAGGAAAGTGAGGCAGGAGATAGATGGGCTCCAGGTTAGACATTTACAGCCAGCCTCCTGTTTACACTTCCTGATAAAAACAACAACAGGAATACGGTAAATAACTGGACTTCGCCTCCGGTGGACACTTTAAGATAACAGTAATGGCAGAGGCAAAGAGGAGCTGAGTTCTGCCCAGATAAAAGATAAAGAGACCACATATTTCTCATTCTTGAGGTCAAGGAGACCTTACCGACTACACATGCGCAGAAAGGCTCCTCAGGGATCAAAAAGGGAGGGGGCACCACCCCATAGTAGGCGATGTCAACCTACCCATAGGCCTCCTCGCTAGAATCCATCTTGGCTAAGAGATGCCCACGCGCGCACAGGGGAGGACCCTAAGATAAACCAAATACGGACTCAGCGCCAGGCAAAGCAAGATGATTGGCCAGAGGAAACCCGGAAGAAATGCCCTATACAAGTGATTCAAACTAGCACGAGGGCGTGACTCTCTCTCTGAGCCCGCCCCTGTGTATCCACACGTACACTTTTTCCTCCTAATAAACACTTTACTTGTTTCACTACTTTCCGTCTCTTTGAGGAAATTCATCTCTACAAAAGCGATGGGCCAGGGCCTTGTCACTGGCCACTGATCTAGTTACTAGGATTCAGCGCTCTCACTGTCTCGGCCTGACTTCAGTCTCTGGCTGGGTAAGTAACCGAAATCCTGCTTCAAGCCGCTAAAGGCCGAGGCCACCGGAGATCACAAAGGACAAACACTCCAACAGGAAAAAAATGGGCAAAGGCAATTCACACGAGAGGAAACATGCATGGCCACAAAATACATGAAAAGACACCCAATCTCATGAGTAATCCAAGAAATGTGAACGAAAACCACAAGAAGCATTTCACATCAAACTGGCAAAATTAAATGATTGGACAATACCAAGTGTATTGGTGAGGATGTCCAGTAACTGACTGCAGTGAGAGTGTAGAACCACTTTGGAGAACAATGTCTAATATCATTGAAAATTCTCATATTCTGTGAACAGCTGTTCCCTCATAGGCAAATACCCTAGAGAAATCCCCAGACATACACAATCAAGAGAGATACACAAGAATGTTCACCGCTGCACTGTTTGTAACAGAAAAGAAACTGGTACACCTTTAATGTCCATTAACCAGGAAATGGATATATAATTTGTGGTGTATTCATATAATTTGAAGTTATTTGGTACTGAAAAGAATAACTTGGTATTCTTTTCAGTACTGAATAACTTCAGGACTGAAATGGTATCAGCATGAAAGACTCCCAGAAATATAATACTGAGGAAAAGATGCAAGTATCAGAAGAATATATACAGCAAAGTACTACTTAGGTAAAAGTAAAAACATTCAGGGACATCCCTGGTGGTCCAGTGGTTAAGAATCCACCTTCCAGTGCAGGGGACACGGGTTCGATCCCTGGTTGGGGAACTAAGATCCCACATGCCGCGGGGCAACTAAGCTGCACGCCACAACTACTGAGCCCACGCGCTCTAGAGCCCACACACCGCAACTACTGAACCCGCGTGATCTGAGGCCTGCACACGGCAACGAAGAGCCCATGTGCCGCAACTAAGACCCGCTGCAGCCGAATAAGTTAATTAATTAAAAAACAAATAAATAAAAACATTCAAAGCATTGCATGGGAACAATAAATACCAAATTTAGGATCCTGGCATCCTCGGGGTAGAATAAGAGGGATGGCGATCAGGCTTGTACAAAGGAGAATTTATGTGTGTTAACAATGTTTTTAAGCTGTTTTTATGCTTTATGTCTTTTCATATGTCTTAAGGAGTGCAGAACAACATTTTTTTAATTTATGTACACGTACTTTCACCTAACTCCACTGCTAGGAATTTATCTTACATACACACTAGCATATATACAAGTATGCAACAATCTATACAAAGATGCTTATTATAGCAGTTTTTAAGGGGAAAGAAAAAACTGGAAACAACCTAAATATGGGAATATTATATAAAATATTCAATGAAATGCCAGAGCTAGACAATCATTTAAAAGACTGAGATAGACCTGTATGCCAAGATATATATTTAAGTGGGAAAAATCATCACAGAACTAGACCATTTGTGTTAAAATATTACATGTATATACACACACACAACATAAAAACTTTCTGGGTCATAAGAAACCATTAACTTTGATCGTCTCAGGGGAGTAAGATTGGGTAATGAGAGGGGACTTCTACTTTTCATTTTACACCCTTCAGAAAGATTTGCATGTCTGTTTTTACCATTAGTGTGTATTACCTTTCTAATGCAAATAAATAAATCAGTGGAAAAAAATAAATAACAGCTATAAGATTAGGATGCTAACCTACCAAGATTTTATTTTAAAAGCAAAAATCACATGTAATTCTTTGAATCATTTTTTATACTTATCTCTTTGGGGAAATGATAGCACTCAAAGAAATGAATCCTACAGGTGGCTGCTTTGAACAGGATGCTGAACAGTACGGCAGTGAGAGTACATTATTGTGGCTCTTTCACAGCTTTATATAACTATCTGCAGAACAGGTTACACGATTTGTCTACTTCCAATCACCGTTCTGAAAACCATAACCTGTTTTCTGACCTCAAAGGGTTTGTTTTTCAAGAAACACATTCAAAAAGGAAATAAGGACTCAAAGCACAGTGAGTATGCAGAGCACCCCGGCATACCAGCCGGGGTGGTTCCTGGGACCAGGGACACCAGGAGTGGCTGTTGATCGTGTCTGACCAGAGACAGCACCCCAGGCCTTCCGTGTCCGAGCGCCTGCTGGTCCTGCTCAGCTGGTTCATGCTCCAGGCAGCAGCATCACCAGAGACAACACTTAACCTGCATGATGGGGGTCTGTGAAGCCTTCTTGGGCTCCAGCCAGGCCTTCAAAGTCAGGAAGTTTGTGGCTGAAAAGGAGGGGAAAGAAGCTGAGTGTAGAGACAGAGGCTCTGGGTGCGGGGCCATCCCAGAAGCACAGCCTCATTTCCCAGCCTGGCCTGGGGACCAGCAGTAGGAGCAGAGCCCAGCGATCGAGAATCGAGCAATCGAGCCTCCTGATTCCACTGAAACCAGAACTCGGTTGCCTGTATCTGATTTGACTCCTGGTAAAATTTATTTCCAAAAAATAAAGGGCTGAAAAGATTTCCAAAGTGTGGAAATCTTTGAACTCGAGGGTACCGCTAGACACGTGCTTGGTTCTCAAACATAATAATCAAACCTTTTACAAGATTTCTTCCATTTTTCAGGGGGACAAAAAGGCCTGACAATAACCGCCCTCCCGAACCTTGCAGGGCAGCTTGGAAGGATCAAATGAGGTAACAGCCATCTTCAGCTAAGAGATCCTTAGGAAACAAATGGATTATTTCCTTCCTTTATAACGGAGGGTATCTCCGGTTCAAATAATCAGTCACGCAAAGACTGTTTCTTCTAGAAGGAGAAGAAGATGAAGGCGACTTGGGTAAGAAGAAAAACCACAGCAACAACAGTTCAGTTACGATTTAAGAAGGGAGAGGCTCTGTTCGAGTGCCAGTCACTTAAATGAAATGGGGGTGCGGGGAGTGAGGTGGGAAGGGCAGTGCAGAGAGGGAGGACACTGGGATTAAGCGCACGCTATGTGCCAAACACCGTGCAGTGTGCAACAGGCTTCATGTGTTTCCCGTAATCTGCACAGAATATGATAACAGGTGTGCTTCTCCCATTTTACAGATCAGAGAGAATCAACAACGTAGCCGAGGTCAGGCAGAGACACTACTCACTGAGGCTGCATGTTCCTCCACAGCCTCCCCACTGGCTCCTCCCCCTAAACGTGGGTGTTCCCAGGCCCTGGGTCTCCTTCTCCCTTTCTGTTATCTCCCTTTAAAATCTTGGGTCAGGGCTTCCCTGGTGGCGCAGTGGTTGAGAATCTGCCTGCTAATGCAGGGGACACGGGTTCGAGCCCTGGTCTGGGAGGATCCCACATGCTGCAGAGCCACTAGGCCTGTGAGCCACAACTACTGAGCCTGCGTGTCTGGAGCTTGTGCTCCGCAACAAGAGAGGCTGTGATAGTGAGAGGCTCGTGCACCTCGATGAAGAGTGGCCCCCGCTTGCCACAACTAGAGAAAGCCCTCGCACAGAAACGAAGACCCAACACAGCAAAAATAAAATAAATTAATTTTTAAAAAAAATCTTGGGTCATTTCACCCCTTGGGTCATCTCCGTGCAGATCCTCTGTTCTGATTTCCAGCCCCTTGGACAGTTCCCAGTTAAGATCCACTCCCCTTACAAACCCAACATTTCTAAAAGGAGCTCTTCACCTCACCACTCACATACCCCCTCCTCCCAGCATCCCAAGCTCAAAATCACCATCACTTTTGGTCATTTCTCCTGCATATACACAACCCCTCAATGATCTCAATTCTTTCTTCAAAAGCTCTCTTACCCTTCACTTTTCGTTTCTACTTTTTCTCTTCACAGCCTAGCACTGTGAACCTTCCGTCTCCCTGGTCCCCGCAGAAGCCTCCAGCTGGTTCCCTCAGGGTTTTCAGTTCACCTGTACACTGCCGCCAGAAACATCACACCTCGTACCTGCCCTTCACCTTCACTGGATGCCAGGCTGCCTTCATCAAATCGAGTCCGCGCTCAGCCCTGCTCCCTAGGCTGCCTGCATCTGGCCCCGTGTCTTTCCAGCCTCCAGCCCCATCCTCCACTCCTCTGTTCCACAGTTTAGCAAAGGATTGCTTGCTGCACACACCCCTCCAACACCAAGCTCCTTTCCTCCCCTCTCCTCCCCTCCCCTCTCCTCCCCACTTGTGGCCCCAGTGCCCCCAGGAGGCTGTCCCCTCCTCCCTCCCGCCACCTCTCAGTTCAGGCCTGCCAGCCCTCCCCTCAAAGCCTGCAAGACTCATTATCTGTACTGTTCATCAGGCAGTAATTATGTACTGCCTTGTAACTCTTCTATTTAGCCTGGAACAGGCTTTGAAACATGCTAGTGCTATGTAATCTCTCACAAGTCTCTATCTCATCACCCCCAAACAGTATAAACCACTTGAAGAAGACCGTCTAATGGGTCTAGTAGGTTTCTCCCTGCGGTGCCTAATACTTAGATAGTAGGTGCTCAACACGTGTTGATCTCCTTTTTCTTCCCACATACATTGGCCTCAGACAAATAGCCAGGACTGGTCAGAATAACAAGCGTCAGCCTTGGAAGCCTGATTTTGGCCACAACAGATCTCCCACAGGACAGTTTCATGTTGACCCCTCAGCTGAGGGCTCCCCAGGGGCATCCAGGGCGCCAGCAGCTTTCAGGGGGAGCTGGTCTCCAGAGAGGTCTCTGACCCACGCCGCCAACCCGGGTTGACTCTGCTTCCTTTGGTGATCATACTTCCATGTCCTTCCCCGGTCTCCAGCTAAAAGGAAACATCCCCGAGTATGGGGTGGGGGTGGGATGGGAGTGGGGGGCTCCCTAAACCCTGACGCTCTCATTAGTGAAGCCACCTCCAGCCAGCTCGGGGCCGTCAGAAACACCCCGGGGCATCCCTGCCCTTGGGAGAGAAAGAAGACACTGCACCTTTAAGTCTGCAGCCAGTTGAGAAAAACAAGCTGTGATTTATATAAGCGGGAAAATCATGTGATTTGCAGGAACGCTCCCTCCTCCACCGGCCCCCTCCCGGTGTCGCCTCCAGCCCTTCCCATAGGGGCCCAGGCCGCCGGGCTGGGCTGGAGGGGAGGGGGCCAGGCGGGCGGGCCAGGGGGCGCCCCGAGCCTCTCTGAGCGCCGGAGCCCCGCGAGCCGGGGCGCGGCCGTGACCGAGAAGGGCCTCGGTCCACGGTGCCTCATTCCTGCGGCGCTGCCCGGTGGCCCCAGACGCCGGCGGAGGGCGGTGTTCGGCCTCGGGGCACAGCGGTTTGCTCCCCAGCGTTCTGGCGGTGGGTCACGTTCAGGAGCGCTGGAGACGCCCCTACCCGGCCCCGCGGTCTGCGCCCCGGGTCGCAGCTGCCCGCGACCGCGCCGCCCGAGCATCCCCTGCCCAGGGCCGGGGGCCGCCTGCCCCCTTCGGGCCAAAGTGTGCGACAGAGAAACAGGCTCTCCCTCAAGTACTCCGGGAGAAAGAAACACCAGGGGCCCCCACGGACTGGCTCCTGTGTCCCGGAACACCCAGCAGGGGGGAATGCAATTTAAGAAATAACTTGATCGGGAAAGGGCATGATGAAAACCAGCCATTTCTAGAGCTGAGAGGCGGTTGTGTTTAGCCCAGAGGACCTAGCTTTCAGGAAAAAAAAAAAAAGACCGATGTGGCCTTTTCAGGCAGAGCCAAGGAAAATAAATCGATGATTTTAAGGCCCTAAGAACCAGCACAGATCTTTTAAATATTAGAGGGAGGGTGGTGTAGCTACAAGGAGCCCAGGCCCACGCCCACGTGGAGTTAACTCTGACAACTTATGAAGGAAAGGAAATGCTTAGATCCTCCTGAGATGCAGAAACTGTAGAGTGGGCAAGACTTGGAGAGGCCATCTCAGCCATCCCCCTGTCTCTGGAGGAACACTATACCAAGCCCTTCCAGGAAATGCTTACAGCAGGAGACGATTAACCATCACTTCCAAAACCAAGCCCAAGCGAAGTTGGGGGATGAGAGCCTCCCACAAGGCATAGAGCTGGGAGGGGAGGAAATATCTCTCTCAGTGCCGTGTCTTTTCCCTAAACCACAGTAATGGGCCCTGAAATTGTCCAAGGAAGGTGACCCATGGTTTCTTAGAGTAACCAGTTCCAGGAGTTAAACCTTGTCAGAGAAAAGATTTGAGTTCCATTTTATTTTCCCCCACTGGTTATCTGCTGGGGATGAGGCACAAGCCAGGCGCTGTCACATGGAGAAAAACATGATGCAATTACCAAAGTTGCTAATGCATCATCGTGCGATGACCTCCGCATCACCAGCACAGCTTGGCGAATTTCAGTCCACCCTCTATCCCACAGAGCCAGCTGGACCCTGAGAGGTCATTCTGGCCCTCCTCCTGTCTCCCCTCCCTCCCCAAATGGAGGGTCTTTATGCTGAGACAGTTTCCAGAACAGTGCCTAATGCCCTCTGTCACACCAATGGTAAGATCCTTCCTGAAGCAGAAGGCTCAAGTTAGGCAAATATTCTTGATTATTCTTTAAATCCTGAAGAAGAAAAATAGTAGTTGACATAGGGATTCAAGAGAACAGCACTCCATGCGTTCGGACAGATACCAACTTCATTCATTCAGTTATTCAGTAAGCAGCTTCTGGGTGCCTGGCCCTGAGCCGGGCACAGGGGGACCATGGGAACAGCACACACAATGCCCCTGCCCTGAGCCCTGACTTTCTCCTCCCCCACTGGCCTCCCCAGACAGGAGCCTTTGAAAGACTTTCCTCTCCCCACCAGCATATGTATGTCCCCTCCCCAGCCCACACCCAGCTTGTGTTGCCCCCAATTCCAGCTGCATATGTCTCACTTGTCTGCCAAGAGCTTCTTATATCAGAAGGTGATAGCTCTCTGGTGATTGGGTGGTGGGTATAAGAAATAACCCAAAGGCCTGTCCAGAAAGTGAGATCAAAGTTGGCAGCCTCCTGGGCCCCTCCCACAACTTATAATCAGTTCAGGCCCCGCTTCATTCCGTGCCCCTTACTCTCTCTCTTTCTTTGCTCTTTTTCTGATAGAGCCGGCTGTCCCCCATCCAGGTCTCCTCTTTCCTAAGCTTCCTGTGCCAGAGGCCTGCCTATCCTCAGAGCCCTCCCTTATTAATCCAGGTGCCATCTTCTTAAGGCAGCCTCTCTGCTTCCACAGGCGGCCCCAGCGTCCAGCCCTGCGCAGATGCGGCGCCAAGGTCTCTTCTGTTGCCGTAAGGCTCCTCGTTGAGGGTGCTCAGACCTCCACCCTTAACCACAGGCCTGCCAACCTCCATCTTCCAACCCCCACCCAGACCATACCAGCCCCTGCCTTATTCCAGTCCTTTCCTGAGTTCGGTTTCTGGCTTCCCTGGGCCATTCACAAGCACAGCCTGATAACGTGCAAAAGGAGATCTGGCAAGAAGCCTGTGGTGAACAAACAATTTAATGAACAAACAGAAATGATGGCTCCAAACTGAAAACTCCCTGGAAGCCACAAACTCTGTTAGTTTCAAAGAAGCCAGATCTGGACCTCTGAGGGCTGTTTTGTTTGTTTGTTTGTATTTGTTTTTGTTTTTTTTAATGCACCAAGGAGGCCAATGAGTGAATGAGTGAAATCAACTCATCTCGGACACTCTCTTTCAGGAAACGGGGCCTCAGAAGAAAAAAGGCATCCCAGCCCCTGCCAAATTCCATTCTGTTTCAAATTAGCCTCCCAGCAAAATGAGGGGGCTGTACTAGCTGGTCTTCAACACCCTTCTAGCACCGAAGCTCTGAGGCTCTGCAGTTCCCCCAAACAACCGATTTCAGAACCCATCCACATTCTCCTAATGGAGTAGAAAATGCATCTGTGCCCTGGGCCTGAGTCCGCAGCTGAAGCTGAGAATTAGGCTTTCACTACAGTGTTTTCAGGCCTGTTTTCCCTCTTTCTCCTTTCCCTGAAAGGGCCTCTGGTCTTTCCCAAGCTGCCTGAGTAGAAGGGAACACACAGCTCCCCCAGAGCAGAGGGGCCCATCAAAGGGAAAGCTGGCCCGGCCCCAGGACAGACTTGCCTGTGATTCTGCAGCGACATTCCTCCCTCCCAACCTGCAGGGAACTTCTGGAACTTCTAAACGGCACATCCTCGGGCCAGCCCAGGCCCCTCAGCACCCTGCACCCCAGTTTACAAGCTTTTAGTGGCAACTAACACATTTGGCAAACCTCCTCAAGTGTGAGCCAAGCCGGGCCCTTTTCCCCAGGACCCAGCTAACGAAGGGATGCTGGGCTGGGACCAAAATGGGATCCAGCTAGTCAAGCCCTGAGCCTTGGTTCTCTGGGCCAAGGCTGGAGAGGACCAGAGGGAAATGTCCTCGGTCGGCCCCACCTCCACCATGCAGGCTGGTCCTGAGATCTCTGGATGCATCAGTAATTCCAGGCAGGGCTCCATCCCCGGCCCACACTTAGCCCAGGACCTGGTGAGGGAATCTCCAACGTTCCCGGTGACACGAAGCTCGCCTTCCATGCCAGATTCCTCTGGGATCTCTGGGTGGGAGCAGCCAGACCCTCTCGTTGGGCTCCTGCTATGTCTGGAAGTTCCCAAAAACATCTGTCTCCATCAGAGACAGTCACGGCCCCAGATCTGTGCTTTCAGACGATTTTAAAGAGAAGGGTGTTTTGAAAGCTCAAGACATGTTCTGGGCTTGGGTTTGGCTCTAGCCCCATCTCCACCTCTCAGAAAAACAGTTCTCTTCCCCGTGAATCTGGACATCCTGGAGGCAGTGAGCTTAGCTGATGGGACCACAGAGAGCCTCTGCTTCCTAATGAACCAGGCTGTGCCCTGTCTAGATTTTGCCAGAAGGTCTCCAAGAAGAGAAATCCACAGCCACTCATTCCTTCAGGCTATCTAACTGGAATGCCTGCCCCTAATATTCAAGAAACGACTTGAGCCCCATCCCAACTATGGGGACCCCATCACTGTGTCGCCCCCCTCAGCCTCACAGTCCCTCTGGCCTCTTGCCTCCATCACGGACCGTGTGCGCAGGACCCTCAGAAGGTTAATGCTTCCTCTGGCGACCTCTGGCTCTATTTCCTGCTTGTCCGCCTCTCCCCTCCTTCTGCATCTCACCTCCTGTAGCTGCCGTGCTCCCCCAGCACCCCTCTATCACCCATGCAATGCCCCCTTCCCGCTTCCCCACCAGCCACCCCTCCAACTCCCACCAGGCTAATGGGCACAGTAGTAGACATTTACTTAAAGTTTGGGGAAATGGAGGGGAATCACAGTGAGCACGTTCAAATCTACTAGTAGACATTACTCTCCAGATCCACCATCTCCCAGCCTTGAAAAATTTCTCACTATTTCCTAAGTCCCAACTTATACTATCTTCTCCAACCTCTCTCTTCTCCTCTAGACCCTTCTATCCAAACTCCAAGTTCCTGTGGATTTCTCTCACACAACAATTTGTCTTGCCTTCAGCATGCCCAGAGGGGCACACTGTTCTCACCAGACAAAGCGGCTTCTCCATCAGGGTTCATAATCCTCAAAAAAGAGGCATCTATCTCCAGGGGGGATGCACCCCTCCCCTGGAATGATAAAGCGTGCCATTTTTTTCTATGTAACACTTTCTCCTTCTCCACTCCCCACCACCGCCCCCTTACATCTGGTACCCCTCCCAGTTGAGAAATTCACCCCAAATCACTTTTGTTCTCTCTCTCTCTCTCTCTTCTTCTCTCTCTCTCTTTTTTTTTTTTTACCCCTTTATGGGCATGGAGCACTGCTAATCAGTATCCCAGTTGTAGTTAAAAATGATGATCCAATAAAAAATAAGTCAACGTAAGACAGACACAAAAGGACAAATACTGTATGATTCCACTTACACGAGGTCCCTAGAGTACTCAAATTCCTAGAGACAGAAAGTAGAATAGTGGCTGCCAGGGTCTGGGGAGAGGGGAGAATGGGGAGTTATTGTTCAGTGGGTATGAGTTTCAGTCTGGGAAGATGGAAAAGTTTCTGAAGACGGATGGTGGTGATGGTTGCACAACAGTGTAAATATACTTAATGTCACTGAACTGTACACTTAAGAGTGGTAAAAGTAGTAAATTTTATATGATGCCTACTGTACCACAGTAAAAACGTAATGTCAGCAACATTCACTCTGACCCTATGGGGGCTTTTCCCTCTGCCACCTTGGATCTCAGCAGCTCTGTGAACACCTGTCACAGAGTTCCAGGCTAAGGAGGGCACCCTCACCTGCTCTCAGTCATCTCTCTGCTGACCCCACCTACATGGCTGTAGGCTTCTGCTCCCTTTTCAAACTGATGGAAAGCAGAAGGACCACAGAGGAGACATCACTGGAAAAGGAGTATTCAGACCTTGGCTCTAAACCTAGTCAGTAACTAGCTGTGTGCTCTTGGGCAAATTATCTAGTCTCTGTATCTCAATATCCTTATAAAGGAAATGGAGAAGGGAACAGGCCGCCCCGCATGAGATAATGGATGTGAACACAGTTTGAGGAGTGCATGCAAGTTGGTTTCATCATCTCTAATTTCACTTTGTCAAACTAGAAACATCTCAAACATTAGAAGGAAGTTGCTGCCTGAAGATAGGGAGGTAGACAGTAAATCACTCCATAAATACGACCTAAAGATAATAACTTTGATCTTCCACCAACACCCTAAACCATCATCCTCATCAGAGGTGGAATGAAGCCGAGTCCTTCCCAGTCTGATCTCCGCCATGAAAGCCCATTTTGTCAAGACACATCTTCTCCACGATTCACTCTTAATGCAGAGCTGGGATCCAGCTTTGCCCACAGACTGCCCATCGCGTCACCTCCACCAGGCGTGCAGTGGGGTTCCAAGCAGGGGCAGAGTTGGGGGAGGGGTACGCGAAAGGCCAGAGAGAGTTGAACCCCTCGAGCACATATTCAAAAGGTGCCAGCACAAGTAGGGCGGCTACAGGACCACAAACCCCACAAAGAAGGTGGCCCAAAGGTGGCTTCAGTTAGCTGAGTTGGCTGCCCCTCAGTCTGACCACCAGCTGGCTTTGCTGCTGTCGGAAGCCCGCCAGCCCCAGCTCTACACGGGACGCAGGAGGCAGCACTTCTCTCCAACAAGAGTCCCTCTGTCCCTCAGGCCCAAGGAGGACGTTCAGGTCACCCACAGCCCAGGGGAGTCCACACCTGGCTCTTCCCTTTCCTCCTGCTGCCAGCCACCCCTACCTCACCAGGACCCCTTCTGGTCCTTCTCCCAGCCTTCCCTTCCCTCTGAGGAGGGGCTTGTCAAGGGCCCTCCCCCCTGCATGGAACACCCCAGAGGCAGGGGTTCCCAGGCCTCCACGTCTAGGGCCCTGGCCGCTCCTCAGGACAGCCTCACACACCTCACAGGGACCCGCTCAGCCCAGATGGAAGTCATCCGGTTAAGGCTCCACACTGATTTCACCAATAATTACGTTATGCTCGTCCACACCCATTCCCACAGCACGTCCTCCGGAGCCACCTTCCCACTCCCTCAGGCGGTGCCAAGATGTGAAAATGGAAGCAGTCCCGAAGGAACCCTGGTGGACGAGCTGGGGACACAACCAGAGCCCGAGGCTTGGACTGCGTGCAACTCCAAGCTCCCACCTGGTCGGGGCCCAGCCTCCTGCCCCGCGCTGCCCCTCAGCTGCAGAATCAGTAACATCAAGGAGCCAATTCTTCCCTTGAGGCACAGGGAGGGGTCTGCAGACGTGTCCCAAGAAGCCAGCTCCCTCTAGGGTGGCCTGTTTCCCTTCTCAACTCTGGGCCTTCCGGGCGCCCGGGCGGCCCGTCGTTGCTGCGGCCCCAGGGCCCCCACCCCACAGCCAGCCACAGGCGTCTGTGGGTCACCACGCCTCAGGTCCAAGGACCCCAGGGACAGGGGGTTGTCGTGAGGGCTCTGAGACTAACACTGTGAGTTCCAGAATGTCTTTCCGTCCCGTTCTGTGGGCTTTCAACTTTTCTAAGTATGCAGGAGAGCAGACCAAGGGGACGTTGATCCCACAGGCACCTGGTGGAATAAACTGTCAGTGCAAATGGGGCCTTCTCGCCACTCTTCCTTTCAAAGGTGGCCTGTTTAAGAGCAAGCTGCTCTCACACTAACCTGACCACAGTTTCCTGGGAGCTGGGGGGAGCCAGGGTAGAAGGGTAGGGATGGGGGCGTGGAGCCTGGAAGGGGGAGGGGACTCACGCACCAGACGCACACCCCCCATCCTTCCTGACACAGAGCCAGAGTGGTTCCTCACAAGAAAGCGTCAAGTGTCAATAAGCAGACACTAGCACAGCCTGACATGTCTGAGCCGCCACCTCCTCCATCGGCCACCCTCTCAGCTCCTCAGTGGAGGCTGGGGGATGGGAAGGAGTATAGCGCCCGGCGTGGGGGGGTCCTAGGCCCAGATCCCACCCCCTCCCCAGCCTTCTCACAGGGTGCTCTGAGGAAGTGCAGCTCTGGCTCCTCCAGCCTCTGCCCTCACAAAGGCACCCTCTGTCACAGCCTCCGGGGGACAGCCTTCCCACTCCCCTCCCCCCCCCACCGGCACACACAAGCACTTCCTACAGCGGCGGATTCCGAGCCCGAGCTCCCACCACCACCACCACCACCACCACCACGACCACGACGATGTGCTGGAACAAAGGCTGCGCGTGACTCCATGTGCCCGAGTGCCTGTCAGGGCTCAGGGCACGTAATTATAGGGGGCCCAGCAGCTCTCGGGGCCACACCTGGCCGTACAGTAAACAGCACTTCTTCCTGTCGAGCTGGGGGGAGTTGAGAGACAGGGAGGCGACAAACCACAATTTGAATCATTTGGAGAGAAGCTATAAATATAATAATGAGTCATTTGTAAAATATAATTTCATCCAAAAGCCTGGAAAAAATGGGAAAGAAGTTCTTATGCTATTTCAGGCTAAATCGTTCAAGGGTGTTCTGCCAGAACGTGGGGAGGAGACCCAGCTGCCCACCGAGAGCCGGGCGGGGCGGCCCTCCAGGCCCGAGCCCTCCCGACACGGCGCTGCCTCACGCCCCCTTCCCCAGTTCCCCTTCATACCCTGGGATCAGAATGTCACGATGCAGATTTCTCTCTTGGACGGCTGATAAGAATCACGGGCCCGAGCAGCCCCGCATCCAGGCTGTTCAGCTGAGAACAGCTTAGGGCAGGCATGCAGTTTGTTTTGGGCAAGATCTTCCCCAGCTTCGGGGGCCCCCAGCCTTTTATTCACAGGGTGGCTTTTCCAGGGTGGCCCCAAGGCCTCCTTCAGAGCCCCGGGAAGCCTTGATTCCAGCCCTGGGCCTCAGCTGCCCAGGGGGGAAAGGAGGCGCGTGGACGGGGCCCCGGGGGAGTGTGCCGAAGTCACCACTGCTGTTGGGGTGTCTGTGAAGAGCACGAGCTCTGCAACCAGACCTCTCCTAGGTTCAGTTACAGGGGGGCCACTTACTCTCTGCGTGATCTTAAGTAAGCAACTTACGCTCTCTGAGCTCAGTTACTTCATCTATTAGATGGGTTTAATAACAGTACCTTCCTCAAAGGGTTGTTGAGAAGATGAAATGAATTAATATGTAAAACAGTTAGAATAGGGCCTGGCAAAGTGAGCACTCAGTAATGTTGGCTAATAAGAGTCTGGTTGTTACTTGTCACTGGGCGCTTGGTGCAGCAAGGGACCACAGGACAGAGGCACCACAGAGTACAAGATCAGCCCTGAGTGATGGTGGATAAAACAGGGTCAGGGCCCCGGGCTTGTCCTTCAGCCCTTTCGTCATCTCAACTTGCCCATCGACCTGAGCAAACTCCTTAATCTCTGCGGCTGGAGCATCCCCTTTATCCCTCCTCACAAGCAGCTTTGTCTCTGGACTGAACTGCAGGCAGCACGAGGGGAGGAGGGTAGCGTTCCACCTAATGTCTAGAGGCTGAAGTCAGCTGGTTCTTGGAAGCATTTGAGTGCACGCCGAGCTCTCTCTCCTTGTTCTCTTCCCTCTTCTCCTTCCCTCTCTTCTTTCCTCTCCTTCATGCCAGTTCTCTCCTCTCTCCTGGTCTGCTACCCCCAGGCAGAGCTGAGAAGGTGGGAGGAGGCTGAAGTGCTCAAAGCCTCTGTCTCCCTCAGGCTGCTGGGTGCTTGTCCCCTGTTGCTAAGGGTGGCCTTGAAAGCCCTCAACAAGATTTCTTCCCCCAGGTGGTCCCTACACCCAGGGAGGCCAGAAGAAGTCAACAGAAATAGTCTCCACGTCAATATTCTGCATTTTCCTTTATCAGAAACCAGAGCACCCCAGCCAGCCCTAGCCCGGGGGAAAGGTCAGAGGACGCGACGCAAATGCAGCAGGAGTCTTTTCTCCTGTAAATGCCAACTCTGCCCCTCTCCCTAAGAGGCCATGCCTTCGCCAGTGCTGTCCCCACCCACTGAAGGGATCTTCCTCCTCTCTTCGGCCTGGATAACTTTTTTTTTCCTCCAGTAATTCCTTAATATATCTGTCAGTGTTCCCATTTCCCTAAATGTCTTATCTTTTTTTTTTTTGTCCCTTTTTCGTTAGTCTGAATTAGGAATCAAAGGTCCGTACCTTGTGACTGTTGACGTGGCTCTGACGTGGCTCTTAAGTCTCTTGTAGTTCGTAGCTCCCCATCCCCGTAAATGTCAATCTCTCTGTTGATGAAAACAATCTGATTGTTTATCCTACAGAATTTCCCAAGCCTAGATTTTTTTTTTTTTTTTTTGCGGTACGCGGGCCTCTCACTGTTGTGGCCTCTCCCATTGTGGAGCACAGGCTCCGGACGCGCAGGCTCAGCGGCCACGGCTCACGGGCCCAGCCGCTCCGCGGCATGTGGGATCTTCCCGGACCGGGGCACGAACCCGTGTCCCCTGCATCGGCAGGCGGACTCTCAACCACTGCGCCACCAGGGAAGCCCCTAGATTTTTTTTTTTTAATTAAAACACAGTGGCGTCATTTAACATGTTTCTCTTCCCCTTAGATATCTTGTAAATTGGTAGTTAGATCTCGAGGCTAGATTCAGGTTTATTATTATCTTTTTGTTTTTGTTTTTTGATAGCACATAGGTGGTGAAGTGTGCCTCTAACAATGTGTATAATACCTGGTCATCTCTCTTTGTCATACTATCAGCCATTGTTCTTCATTGCCTAGATCCATTAATTCAGTAGGGGTTTCAAAACTGTGATGTTCTTGGGATTTCCCTGGTGGTCCTGTGGTTAAGAAACCGCCTTCTAATGCAGGGGATATGAGTTCAATCCCTGGTTGGGGAACTAAGATCCCACATGCCACGGGGCAACTAAGCCCTTGAGCCACAACTAGAGCGCCCAAGTGCCGCAACTACAGAGCCCACCGGCTCTGGAGCCCGCCTGCCACAACGAAGAGCCCGCCCACCGCAACTAAGACCTGATGCAGCCAAAAATAAATAATTTTAAAATTGTGATATTCTAGTTATATCATTCCCTCTTCATTTATTAGTTGGAACATCTCATTTCTACTGCTCTTAACTGTCTTGTGTAGATCCAAACTTCCATATATTGCGTTGACCAAAAAGTTCGTTCAGGTTTTTCCATACCATCTTACAGAAAAACCCAAATGAACTTTTTGGCCAACCCAACAGTATAAGTTTCCTTCTGCTTGAAGGACTTATGTCAACATTCCTCATAGTGCAGGTCTGCTGATGATGAATTTTTTCACATTTTGTCTAAAAAAGTTTTCATTTCACCATAATTTCTGAAAGGTATTTTTTGTTGGGTATAGAAGTCAAGGGTGACAGTTTCTTCTTTCAGTACTTTAACTACGTTGCTCCATTGACTTCTGGTTTCATTGTTTTTAAAAAGAAGTCTGGGGCTTCCCTGGTGGCGCAGTGGTTAAGAATCTGCCTGCCAATGCAGAGGACACGGGTTCGAGCCCTGGTCCGGGAAGATCCCACATGCCGTGGAGCAACTAAGCCCGTGCACCACAACTACTAACCCTGCGCTCTAGAGCCTGCGCGCCACAACTACTGAAGCCCATGCGCCTAGAGCCCGTGCTCCGCAACAAGAGAAGCCACCGCAATGAGAAGCCCGCGCACTGCAACGAAGAGTAGCCCCTGCTCACTGCAACTAGAGAAAGCCCACATGCAACAAAGAAGACCCAATGCAGCCAAAAATAAATAAATTTATTTTAAAAAAAAAGTCTGCTGAAATTGTTTACCTTTGTTCCTTTGTCATAAAATGTCTCTCCCTCCCCCCACACTGCCCACTCTTAAGATGTTCTATTTAGCACTGATTTTAAGCAATTTCATTATGATGTCCCTTGTTGAAATTCAGTTTCTTGTGCTAGGGTTTCATTGAACTTTTTGGAAATGTGGGTTTATAGTTTTCATCACATTTGGAATATATTTGGCCATTATTTCTTCAAATATATTTTCTGCCCTCCCCCTTTTCCTGGAACTCCAATTACACATATATTAGACTCCCAGAAGTTTTCTCACAGATCCACTGATACCCTGTTCGTTTTTTCTTTCCTCAGTCTATTTTCTCTGTGTTTCATTTTGAATAGTCTCTATAATTATATCTTCAAGGTCACTAGTGTTTTCTTCCTCAGTGTCTAATCTGATGTTAATCCCATCAGGGTATTTTTTATTTCACATTATAATTTTCATTTCTAGAAGATTGACTTGGATCTTTCTTATATCTTCCATGCCTTTACGTAACATGCTTAATATTTCTTTTACTTTCTTGAGCATATAGTAACTGTTTTAATGTCTGTCTGCTAATATCTTTGTTCTAACATCTGTGTCAATTCTGGGTCTGCTTTCATTGATTGATTGATTTTCCTTGTTATGGGTCATATTTTCCTAATTATTTGCATGTCTGGTGATTTTGAACTGAATGGCAGACACTGTGAATTTTACCTTGCTAGGTGCTGGATATTTTTGTATTCCTATAAATATTCTTGAGCTTTGTTCTGGGATACAGTTAAGTTACTTGGAAATAGTTTAATCCTTTTCAGGCTTGCTTTTCAGTTTTGTGAGTTGGGACCAGAATATCCATTAGTCTAGAGCTAATTTTTCCCCACTACTGAGGTGATCCCCTTCTGAGCACTCTATCTGATGCCTCGTGATGTATGAGGTTTGCCATTCTGGCTATAGTGGGAACAAACACTATTATTTGTCTTGTGTGACCTCCAGGGATTGTTTCCTCTGCTGCCTTTATTTGGTTGCTTCTCTAGACTCAGGTAGTTTCCTCGTACACATGCTCTGACCAGTGCTCAGCTGAAAACTTGAAGGAACCCTCTGCAGATTTCTGGATATCTCTGTCTCTGTCTCTCTCTCTTCTCTATCCTCCTTCCTCTCTCCACATCTCACTCTCTGGTAATCTGCCCTGAAAAGTCTAGCTGCCTTGGCCTCCCTGGACTCCCTGGTCCATCTCCCCAGCTCAGAAAGACTATTGGACTCCACCTGTGTTCCTCTTCTTTGTGCTGCATCCTGGAAACTCTCCCAAGGAACTAGGCTGAAGCGCTCACGGGGCTCATTTCATTTTTTCTCCCTCTCTCAAGGATCACTGTGCTGTCTGATGTCCATAACGATTGCTTCATATATTTTGTACAACCTTTTCATTGCCTCAGGTGGGAGGGTAAATCCCATTCCTGTTAGTCCATCTTGGCCAGAAGCTGAAGTTGACCTGGGTCACTTATACTTAAGTTTATATATTCAGCCGGGAGCCTGCTCCCAGAAGATTTCGCTACACCCCACCATCATCTCCATCTCTCCAAATTGTATGCCCTTCCTTAGTGAGCTCAGAATACCCTGCCTGTGACTATGATCATTGTTCATGAGTCTCTCTGCAGGGCCACTATGTCACTTCTTAGTCTGTGAGCTCATTTGGGGTGGGGTTGTGTCTACATAGCTTTGTATCCTCCCTGGTGTCTGGCATACAGTAGGTGCTGAATTAAATACGTAGGAGAATGAATAAAGAGAAATCTATGATCACTTGGCCATGACCAGTCAGAACCATACGGCCATACTCATGACTGGTATATGCTTCAGACTTGCCATAAACAGTGGGCACTAACTCTGACAGCTGTCCTCTGAGCACTTCCCTCTTCCTGAGCTGAGCTGGCAGTGTCCAGGGCACTCCCAAGAATGTGGCTTTAAATATCCTGACCTTGACAATTCCAAGGCCTTCGATGGAAGGCGTGTGGAGTTGAGACACATGAGTCACCTAAGGTACTAGAAAAGTGTAGCTGCTTCACTCAGGCTCTCAGAACACTCCCTGTCTGAGGTGCAGTAGAAGGAAGAAAATAGACATGGCGAAACCTAGTAAACTCTCTCCTCACTCCCACAGATGTATCCGGAACTCTCTGCCTGTACAAGGGGCACTGACAGAGGATCCCAGACATAGTCACTGCCAGCTCAGTGTCTGCATAAGGCCACCCCAACAGGTGCAAAGCAGGAATTAGCAGAATCGAGGAGCCGGGGAGGGGGGACTCAGGGCAGATCCGTCTCTGGAATCACAGTCTGCACACTTCCCAAATCAACCTTGGATACCCCTGCTTTTCAGGTCTAGTGGGCAAGGCCCTGCCAAGCTCCCATTCTGTGCCCTACACAGTGCTAGATGCTACAAGGACAAAAAAAGTCCTGCTGTCCTTAAGGAATTTAATAATTTCCCTAAATGCAATGCTTCCCAAAGTGCGGGTTCCCAGTCACCTGCATGTGAACTGTCAGGGAAGTTTATTAATAATGCAGATGCCAGAGCTCACTCCCAGACAGAAGGAATCACATTCTTTAGGAATGAAGCCCAAGAATTGATACTTTCTTTTCTTTCTTTGCCGAACCTCACGGCTTGTGAGAACTTAGTTCCCTGACCAGAGATCCCAGGGATCGAACCCGGGTCCCCTGCAATGGAATCATGGAGTTCTAACCACTGGACCACCAGGGAATTCCCAAGAATTGATATTTTTAATAAGCTTCTTATATACATAAAAGTGTAAGAAATACTGCTTTAATGTTTTATCCCTATGAAGGTTGATTCACTGGGTCTGGAAACCTAAGAAATTTGTTAGGAGTTGAACAGTCTCTGGCCATTGGCATCTGGGCTTAGAGTTTCTTTGGCACTATAACTCCCTTGATAGGCTTCCAGTCTGTTTGCTTCTGGTGGATTCTGTGAGCTAGTCTATAAAACCAGAAATCTTGGGCTTCCCTGGTGGCGCAGTGGTTGAGAGTCCGCCTGCTGATGCAGGGGACACGGGTTTGTGCCCTGGTCTGGGAGGATCCCACATGCCGCGGAGCTGCTGGGCCCATGAGCCATGGCCGCTGAGGCTGTGTGTCCGGAGCCTGTGCTCCGCAACGGGAGAGGCCTCAGCAGTGAGAGGCCCACGTACCACAAAAAAAAAAACAAAAAAAACCCCCCACAAATCTTGCTGAGACTAGTCTTTGGGTCTGGAGTCTGGTGTGGGTATATCTTTCTCTAAGTAACAGGCCTTAGTGCTTTCCTAGACACTCAGCCTTACATTTAATCTTGAGCTATACCTTAGGACAGCTGGAGAGGCATCCCAAGTCCGGTCCTTGCCTGTAGGCTATATCCCACTTAATATCTAATGGAACTGATGGTTCCCTTTGTCTTGGAGGTAATGAAAACCAGGAGGTACTTAGGAAAGAGCTAGGGATCAGACTTCATGTGTGTCCCAGTCTTTTTTTTTTTTTTTTTTTACGGTACGCGGGCCTCTCACCGTTGTGGCCTCTCCCGCCGCAGAGCACAGGCTCCGGACGCGCAGGCTCAGCGGCCACGGCTCACGGGCCCAGCTGCTCCGCGGCATGTGGGATCTTCCCGGACCAGGGCACGAACCCGAGTCCCCTGCATCGGCAGGTGGACTCTCAACCACTGCGCCACCAGGGAAGCCCCAGTCTTTTTTTTTTTTTTTTTAATTTAATATTTATTTATTTTGGCTGCGCCGGGTCTTAGTTGCAGCATGCGGGATCTTTTTTTTTAATTGCTGCATGCGGACTCTTAAGTTGCGGCATGCATGCAGGATCTAGTTCCCCAACCAGGGATTGAACCCGGGTTTCCTGCATTGGGAGCGTGAAGTCTTACCCACTGGACCACTAGGGAAGTCCCTGTCCTTCCAGTTTCCAGAATCTTAGCCACTTTTTTTTTTTTTTTTTTTTTTGGTACGCGGGCCTCTCACTGCTGTGGCCTCTCCTGTTGCGGAGCACAGACTCCGGATGCGCAGGCTCAGCGGCCATGGCTCACAGGCCCAGCCGCTCCGCGGCATGTGGGATCTTCCCGGACCGGGGCACGAATCCGTGTCCCCTGCATCGGCAGGCGGACTCTCAACCACTGCACCACCAGGGAAGCCCCCTTAGCCACTTTTGACCATAGGCAGAAAGAGCTTCTCTTAGCAAAGCTCTATTTTCTTCCTTTTCTGTTTTTGGGTAGGCTAGTTTGAACATAAGTTTACCTTTTTATAGTACCTTACTAAGAGCAACAAGAAGGAACTAACCCTATCCAATGCTCTAAATTTCTCTACTAAGTAATGTGCTGCTATAACCACAGTAGGCACATGAGCTACATCCCAAGATACAATAGGAAACTGTACAACTAGCTGTATCAGACTGCCAGTTTCTCAACCCAAGATATAGGGGTTAATACTACCCTTCATCTTACCTCCTTGGGTTGAATCATTTTAGGGTTGAATCATCTAAGGGGGGGAGCTGCCTCTTGAAACCCCTGGCTCATGGTACTAATTTCTGTGCTAATTAGGACTTTTTAGGTTGAAATAAACAAAAATCCAACTCAATCGGCTTAAACAATAAAGAAAATTTATTGGATCACATTACTCTAAAGTCCAGAAGAAGAGCTGGCTCTGAGCAAGGCCTGATGCAAGAGTGCATACAGTGTCAGCAAGGACTCTGCTCCCTGTCTCCCACTCAGCTTTTCATGGGGGCTTCATCACCATGTTTCATGCAGCTTCAGGCCTTCCATCAGCTCCAGGTTCATCCGGTCATAAAGTGGCCACAGCAATTCCCAACTCATATCCTCACACTAGTTATCTGCTTTACAAGTCCTGGGACTCATATTCTCTCATTCACTCGAAATGGGTCAAGTACCCACCCCTGAACCAGCCCTTGTGGCCAGTGTGCTGAGTGGCTACGGGATAATTGGAGATAAGAGTCCATCCCACCCAAATCCCAGTGCTGGGAATGGGCGAAATCCTCTAAGGGGAACCATGCGCTGTGGCAGTAGGGAGGGAATGGCTGCTGGGTAGGCAACCAACAAGGAGTTCATAGCCAAATGTAGAGGGGAGCAGACACCTAAATGGTGTTACCAAAATGAGGTTAGGACTGTAACATTAACCAGGGGGATAAAAGAAGGTGCACCTAAGTCTGCCTTGAGAAATTTAGAAAGGCTTCTCAAATGTTGGTGAGGATGTGGAGAAAAGGGAACCCTCCTACACGGTTGGTGGGAGTGTAAGTTGGTGTAGCCACTATGGAAAACAGTATGGAGGTTCCCTAAAAATAGAACTATCATATGACTCAGCAGTTCCACTCCTGGGCACATATCTGGACAAAAATGAAAACACTAATTCGAAAAGATACATGCACCCCAATGTTCACAGCAGCACTATTTACAATAGCCAAGACATGGAAGCAACCCAAATGCCCAACAACAGGCGACTGGATTAAGAAGATGTGGTATGGTTATATAAATGGAGTATTACTCAGCCATAAAAAGAACCAAATATTGCCATTTGCAGCAACAGGGATGGACCTAGAGAATATTATGCTTAGTGAAATGTCAGACAGAGAAAGACAAAACTGTAGGATATCACTTGTATGTGGAATCTAAAAAATAATACAAATGAATGTATATGCAAAACAAAAATAGACTCACAGGCATAGAAACAAACTTACGGTTACAAAGCAGAGAGGGAAGAGGGAGTATAAATTAGGAGTATGGGATTAACAGATACAAACTATTACATATAAAATAGATTAGCAACAAGGATAGACTGTATAGCACAGCGAATTATACCCATTATCTTGTAATAACCAATAATGGAGTATAATCTGCAGAAATACTGAATCCCTATGGTGCACACCTGAAACTAACACAATATTGAAAATCAGCTATGGACTTCCCTGGAGGCCCAGTGGTTAAGAATCCGCCTGCCAATGCAGGGGACATGGGTTTGAGCCCTGGTCTGGGAAGATCCCACATGCCGCGGAGCAACTAAGCCCGTGTGCCACAACTACTGAGCCTGCGCTCTAGAGCCCGTGAGCCACAACTACTGAAGCCCATGTGCCACAACTACTGAAGCCTGTGAGCCTAGAGCCCGTGCTCTACAACAAGAGAAGCCACTGCAATGAGAAGCCCACACACCGCAACAAAGAGTAGCCCCTGCTCACCGCAACTAGAGAAAGCCTGCGCGCAGCAACGAAGACCCAATGCAGCCAAATAAATAAATAAATAATTTTTTTAAAAAAGAAAATCAGCTATACTTGAGTAAAAAGATTAAAACTAAAAGAAACCTACAAGACCATGTTGCCTTTATTTGCCACCAATGACCTCTCTCTTTGACAGTCTTCATGGACATAGTACTTCCCTGGTTTTCCTCCTATATTCTGGGCTGCTACTTTCAGTTTCCTTTGTTAAATTAAGTTAATGGTGTTGAAGCTGGCTATGGGCTCATAGGAGGGCGTGGTAGTATTTTATACTTCTCTGTGTTCTACACTTCCCAAGATACTTTTGAAGAATAATTTTTTTTTGTTTTCTTTTCTTTTCTTTTTTTTTTTTTTGGCCGAACCGCGAGGTTGGCGGAGATCTTAGTTCCCCGATCAGGTATCCGGCAGTGAAAGCCCCGAGTCCTAACCACTGGACCAACCAAGGAATTCCCTGGGAGAATATAAATGAAGTTTCTCTTCTCATCTCTTCCCTTCTCCACCTCCCCAAGTTGCTCTCCAATGTGTGCAAAAGCGCATGTAACCATCACCTGCAGATCTTGTTAAAACTTTGCTCACCCGGCCCTGCTATTTTCCTGACCTTATCTCTCACCACACTGCCTTGTGCTGATGTCATTCCAGCCATTCCGGCCTTCCTATCCGTCCTCAGATACACTGGTAAGTTCACTCTGACCTTTGCACTTTCACAACCACAAACAACAGGATCCCTGCTCAAATGCCACCTCCTCAGTCAGTCGGAAATAGTGCGCACACACACGCACACGCTCTATCACACGGGCCTGTATTATTGTCTGCGTAGCACTTACCATTAGCTAAAATTACCTGGTTTATTTGGATTTCGTCTACTGCTCCATATTGTCTAGCCCTCCTAGAAGGTGAGTTCCTGTCTACTGCTTTCTCCCAACTCCTGGCAGGTTCAAACTACTGGATAAAGGAAATTCCCTGACGGTCCAGTGGTTAGGACTCGGTGCGCTCACTGCCAGGGGCCCAGGTTCGATCCCTGGTCGGGGAACTAAGATCCCACAAGCTGCCCGGCGTGGCCAAAGGACAAAAAAGAAAAAAACTGCTCAATAAATATTTGTTGGTTGGCTGGATAGATATATGCCTGCGGAACTCAGGACAGGGAGCCGGGGGTGTAGATTTGGGAGCTGGCGTCACAACAGTAACAGCTGAAACCATTTCATGAATCAGTTTGCCCAGTGAGAGTAGGTAGAAGAAGTGGGGAAGACCAGAATAGAATCTAGGAGATGTCTACAGAGTGGAAAAAGGGAAAGGAGCCTGGGAAGGAAACCAAGAGGTGGCCAGAGAGGCTGCAGAGAAGCAACGGAGGAAGACTTGGCCTAGAAACCAGGGCAGAAGAGAGCTCAGGAGCAGGAAGTGGGGGACAAACACAGCAAAGAAGCAACTGAATAGCAAGATGCCCACTGGATTCTGGTCACCAGGAGGTTACCAGTGAACATCCAGTTCCAGGAAAAGGAGGAGTGACCAGCAACCAATGAACATCGTTGGGTAAATGCCCCAGCCTCGCGCCTATGGAGAGACAATTCGGATGTCCCTCAGAGGGTCCCCAGCAGGACTAAGCCCCAGTGCAACAAGCTCAAAAGTACACCCTTTATTGGCTTGTCTTCCTTTCCTGTTTCCTTCTCCCAACTCTACCCTCTCTTCTCCCTCTCCTCTGCTCCCTGGGATCCCCTCTCACGGAAACCTCTCATGGAAACATTAGCATGTGAGTCCTTTCTCAATTCTGCTTTCAGTGAAATCCAAACTCCAAACAGACCAGTTGTGTTTCTCATCCCTTTCTGTTTTTCAAGGAGAGAACAAGACTTCCCCTTACATCTCATTGTCCAGAACTGGACCATGTAATTGCCCAGGTGTAAACGACTCATAAGCACAAGGGAAGGGATGATTATGATTGGCTTAGACCAGGCATGGCCCATTCCCTGGGGCTGGGCACAGCATCCACTGAGAGCATCAAGCTCCATCCCAGCTCCAGCTCCAAACCATCATGACTCCCGTGACGAAGGAGTGTGGGGGCCCCTCACAAGGATGGCACATCTTAACCCCTGCACGACCCGCCCCACCAGCTGCACCAACCACAGCTCTGCACTGCTGGATGTTCGGTGCACACCTCCGCTCTTCAGGTCACCATGCTAAGCGCTGGGGGCCAGAATACAAGCAGCGCAAAATAGAATTCCTGACCTGAAGGGCTGTATCATCTAGACACAGTACACACACAGGACTAGGGCGCAAACAGAAGGAGAACAGCACAGCTGATTCTACATCACAGAGAGAAGAATTATCAGTCAGAATAGACTCGGTTATGCTGAAGAGACAAGCACCCCCTCCGATTTATTTCTCCCACACTTATATAGCCCTCACGCTCGACAGGAGGCTCTGCCCCAGAGCATCACGCTCACGCCAGAACCCAGGCTGACAGAGCAGCAGATATCTGGATATTGCTGAGCCAGAGGGAAAGAGAGCTTGGGAGGATTTTGAATTAGCAATTGAATTCTTGGCTCAGAAGTGAAATGTGTGACTTCCACTTACAACCCATTGGCTAAAACTGGTCACATGGCCCCATCCAACCTCAGAGAGCCAAGGAAGTGAGAGCCCGCCATATGCCAGAAGACAGAGAGACAGATATTCAGTGAACGGTGCAAAGACTTCCAGAAAGCATGAAGGAAGAATGACGCTCGAACCGCGCTTTGAAAAATAATTTAGTCTTTAATAGATGAAGTTAGGGGAGAGGTGGGAGGACCTGCCAAACAGAGAGCTGCACAGGAGAAGACACGGAGGTCTGAAAGTGCCTGGCCAGTGTGACCAAAGCCTGGCTTCATGAGGGGTGAAGATCAGGCTGGGATTGGGACTGGGCAGAAAGGCTGAGTTTAGACTGTGAAGGGCTTTGTGTATCATACTAAGGGTTTTATACTCCTATAGGTTATTGACAGTAGGGAGTTACCGAAAGATTTTTAAGCAGGTAAGTAACAAGATCTGATCTGTGTGCTGGGAGGATAA
Organism: Orcinus orca; assembly: GCF_937001465.1. Lineage (NCBI taxonomy): Eukaryota > Metazoa > Chordata > Mammalia > Artiodactyla > Delphinidae > Orcinus > Orcinus orca. Next base: position 45,819,938 of record NC_064569.1, on the reverse strand, counting down.
CTTCGGCAGCAAAATGGGAAGGAGATTGGAAGGGAGAGAGACCAAAGGCTGGGAGACTATAGGAGGAGGCTGTCCTAATAGTCCAGGAGAGCAATAAAGTGGACTTGAAGCAAGGGAAGAGCTGGAAGGATCCACAGGAAGAGACAGATGGAAGAGACACTTCCCATCTAGAAAGGATCACTGCCTTTTTTATACAAGAGCATAGAAAATAGTTGACCAACCCCCCATAGACCATCACCCACCTTTTTTTTTTTTTTGGTCACGCTGCATGGCATGTGGGACCTTAGTTCCCCAACCAGGGATCAAACCCGCACCCCCTGCATTGGAAGCCCAAAGTCTTAACCACTGGGCCGCCAGGGAAGTCCCATCACCCAGCTTTAACTGTCATCGACACATGGTGGATTGCCAATTCTGCCTCATCTACGCCCCAGCACCCACTTCAGTCCACTCAATTATTTTAAAGCAAATCCCAACTACCATATTATTTCATCTGTAATTTCTTCCGTATATACCCTAAAAGATAAAGACTCTTTTTAAGAGTAACTACAATACCATTATCACACCTAAAAGATCAGCGACAATTACTTCACATTATTGAATATCCAGCCAATAGCAAAATCTCCCTGATGGTCTTTTTCTTCTCCCGGTCGGTTTGTCTGAATCAGGATCCAAATAAGGTCCACACATTCCGTTTCTCCCTCTTTCTCTCTCTCATCATTTACCAGTTGAGGATTCTGGGTCATTTTTCCTATAGAATTTCTGAAATTCTGGATCTAAAATTTCTCCCCTTTGAACAGAAGCAGAGGGAAGAGAAGGGAAGAGGGAAGGGGGCCATTATTTATACAACACCTACTATATGGCAGGCAGTGGGTGGGCTCTTCAGGAAGATGATCTCATTTAATCCCCACCTCAACCCTCTGAGGTGAGTACTCATTATCACTGCTTTGACAGATGAAGAAACTGGAGCTCAGAGATGTTAAGCAACCCGCCCAACTCACAAAGCCAGAAAATGAAGGAGCCAGGTTGGAACCTGGTTCTATCTGACTCCAGAGCCCCTTCTCTTTCCACTGCCCCAGGGTGGGAAAGGGACTTGACCCACAAGTGGCAGTCGGGAAGGAAACCTAGCTATCCTGACTCCGGAGGTAACTTTCGTATTAGTAATAGATACTGTGACTTCAGATGTGCCAGGTACCTTAATACATCACAAGGACCTAAATGATAGACGCATTATTATCCCCACTTTACAGGTGGGGAGACTGAGGTCCAGAAGGGTCACTGCAGTTGGTGAGCAGAGCCAGGGTTCACCCCCAGGTTGGTCTGACGGCAGAGCCCGCGATTCGCACCACTGCCCTCTGCAGCTCTCCCTGTGAACGGTCCCAGCCTTCCTGGTGGCCTGGCAGGATGGAGCTGCATGCCGAGGCAGGGGTCAGCAGGCCGCCTTTCCTGTCTGGAGTCTGGAGAGTGAGGTCTCACTATGGGCCCAGAGTGGATCTACTCCCTCTGCCACACATGCCCCAACCAGAGACGGCACAGGCTCAGCTCACACAGCAGTGAGGCAGTGAGGGAGGGCTGGCTGCGCGGCCCCATCGATCTCTGTGGCATGGACTCCCTCCTAGAGCTTTCTCACGAGGCCCTGCTCCCTGGTTTGGCAGAGCAAGGATCCAGGTGGAGCCCACTCAAAGGGGAGGTGGAGGCCACGCCGGGGAAGCCCTGCGAGCCCTCTTCCTCCCCAGAGCTGTCACGGACAATTGAGAGAAAAACCGGGACGTTCTCCCCCACCAGGGTATTTTGTATGCTTTACACTTGCTGCTGCGTTTCCTTCATCTAAAAGCTCTAAAATTTCAAATAAAAAGGTACAATGAAAGCATCAGCAGGATAAATAGCCACAGAGATCTGAGCTGAAACCCTGCAAGCTTTATTCACATCTTTAGAAAAACTCTGAAGGCTCCTAGTAGCAGCTGCAGTACAAAGCCTCACACTTTAATTCTAAGGCTGCCAGAAATAGGTCTGTCAGGCCTGAAATATCACTGCATTTCATTACTCTTAAATGTGCATTACCATCTCTGCCTCATTACCAGCTGGGGGGTATTCTCCAGACCAACTCCAGAGAGAACCGGGAATCTGGGACTTGTGGGGAAGGGGAAGATTGTGCTGGAGCTAGAACATGGGGACGGGAGGGGAGACCCAGAGGCTTAAAGCCTCACGAGGACACAGATGAGACGGAGACCCACGGAAGTGGAGGATGCTGTTATTAACGTGTCCCCATCAGGCAGGCACTTGGGAGAGTCTGATGTCACCAACCTGGGCGGTGAAGCCGGGAGGAGACGGGGAAGAGGCAGGCTGCTGGGGTGCCAGTGAGGACTGGCTGCTGAGCAAAGAATGGGGCCTGAAGTGGTGCGTAAAGGGCACCGAGGCCTTCATGCCCGGCGGCAGGTAGGAGCTAGTCAAAGGCAGATTAGGCCATCAAGGCCTGGGGAATCTGAAATCACAGGCACAAAGCAGCCAATGAAAATTCCTGGAGGGAGATGGCTGCTGGAGATTTGGAAGTTGGGAGCCCGGAGAAATCTGCATGTTTATAATAACACTGACACTCAGGGCGGCTCTGAATAATTCAGCAGGCACTGTGATCTCGTTACAGTGCGTGTCCCTGGGGTACAAAGGGAGAGGGGCTGGATGGCCCAGGCCGGCCGCTGATGCCTGGCTCTCTGAAAGGGCATGACAGATGGGCCAGCGCTGGCCACCACCCAGTCACGCTTCGCACGATGATTGGTTTTCAAAGGAAGACAGGGTTTGTGAATGGAGCCAGCTTGTTGCTTGCTGCCTTCGAAAGGATGCTGCTGGGTCGCGTGGCCAGCCTGGGCCCCCTTGTGAATGGGGCATCACCGGTGGGTGGTGAACAAGCCAGAGGTGACTCCCCATCCCCTCCCCCTGTCCCTGATGAGGCTGAGGCAGAAGGAAGGGGGAGAAGTACCCTAACCCTTCTCTCTGCTGACAAGTCTAATCCTCCATTGGTCTTTCTCTGTGCTAGCCCTATATCAGTTGGAATCAAGTTCAGTTGCATATACAAAAAAAAAAAAAAACGTTAAGATGGAAGTTTCTTTTTCTCCCATGTAAAAAAGTCCAAACATAATCAGAGACCTAGGCCCCTTGCATCTGCTAGTCTGGCATCCTTAGTCCTTACATGCCACTCCTGGCCTAACATGGTTGCTCACACTCCAACAACATATCCACATTCCAGCCATCAGAAGCGCAGGGCATATGCCAGCCCCCCCCCTTTTTTTTTTTTTTTGCAATTCCCCAGAAGCTGCCACACAAAAGCTTACACTTAATAGACCACAACTTAATTAGATGGTTACACCTAGCTGCAAGAGAGGCTGGGGGCTTCCCTGATTGCGCAGTGGTTAAGAATCCACCTGCCAATGCAGGGGACACAGGTTCCAGCCCTGGTCCAGGAAGATCCCACATGCTGCGGAGCAACTAAGCCCGTGCACCACAACTACAGAGCCTATGAGCCACAACTACTGAGCCCGCATGCCAACTATTGAAGCCCACGCACCCTAGAGCCTGTTCTCCACAACAAGAGAAGCCACCGCAATGAGAAACCTGCGCACTGCAACGAAAAGTAGTCTCTACTCACCGCAGCTAGAGAAAGCCCGCGTGCAGCAATGAAGACCCAACGCAGCCTAAAATAAATAAATAAAATTAATTAATTAAAAAAAAAAGATTAGGGCTGTTTTACCTATGGGCTTCTGTATCCAACACTTCTCATTTAAAAAAAAAAAAAAGAGAGGCTGGGAAATGTGTTGTTTGTTTTCTCTGGCCATGTGTTTCCTGGCAGAGAATTCTCCATGGTTCTATTCCATTTCTGCATATCTTGCAAGTGAACCACTGACTGTCCTCCATTTTAGATTATCATTTCCAGGATACAGTGAACATCCATAGAAGGTATATAGTGCCTTCCTCTAGAGTGAAGGGCAAGCATACTTCCCATTATAAAAGATTTGGGTTCCCCAAGTTCGGGGTTCCTCTCCTGAAATGCAACTGACTGTGTGTCCTGACATCATCACTTGGCCATCCTTGTGAAGCCCTATGGGAACTGAGGTTGATACTCTTCTACTGCTATTGCTGTAATAAACTGCCCTTCATCTCGGACCAGGAGTCTCAGCTCCCCAGCAGCTATCACAGGGGCTCATTTGCTAGCTTGTAAATAGAATAAAATCTCAGACCTTCACAATTCTCAACAGTGTTCAGCAGAGAATCAGGGTTTCCGTGGGGCGGTTACTAGAAACCTGCCACAGGTCCCTTCCAGCTGCATAAACTGTCCACATAGGTGTTTTCAGGTACCTCTGCCGCTCCCACAAGCAAACAGAAGCATCAGCCTTCAGATTAAACTCCAGCCACTTCCGGAACTCCAGCAGGTGCTGACACATCCAAAGCTGGGGGGTGGGGTTAAAACAGTTGCTCGCCTCCTCGCCTCTGAGCATTCTCTCAGGGCCCCATGGACCTCCTTGTCCCCAGGTGGTCCATTCTCAGATTCCAGGAGGATGTTGAATCCTGCTCTGGCTCTGTGTCTGGAATGACATGGTGACCTTCCCTCAGTTCCCTGAACCAAACTGCCCTCCTTCTCCATCCCTCACGCCATTTCTTTCAGTGCCCCTCCTCTCCACTCCCCCACCCTCCCACCAATGTCTCCCAGGTCAGGGCCCCCTGAGCCACCTGAGGGAGCTACAACCCTCAGTTGGCCTGTTCTGCAGCTGCCTCCCATCCCTAAGACAGTTCTCCTCCGGGCAGTGAAGCTGGCGGTCCAGCGAGCCCATCTGTGCAACACCCCATCCCCGGCCCCCACTCAAGACGCTTATCTGGGGCTTCCCTGGTGGCGCAGTGGTTAAGAATCCGCCTGCCGATGCAGGGAAATGGGTTCGAGCCCTGCTCCGGGAAGATCCCACGTGCCACGGAGCAACTAAACTAAGCCAGTGCGCCACAACTACTGAGCCTGCGCTCTAGAGCCCGTGCTCCGCAGCAAGAGAAAGCCCCGCAATGAGAAGCCGCGCACTGCAACGAAAAGTAGTCCCCACTCACCGCAGCTAGAGAAAGCCCACGGGCAGCAACGAAGACCCACACAGCCAAATATAAATAAATAAATAACATAAAACATAAAAGAGGGCTTCCCTGGTGGCGTAGTGGTTGAGAGTCCGCCTGCCGATGCAGGGGACACGGGTTTGTGCCCCGGTTCAGAGGGAGCTACATGCCGCGGAGCGGCTGGGCCCGTGAGCCATGGCCTCTGCGCCTGCGCGTCCGGAGCCTGCGCTCCGCAACGGGAGTGGCCCCAACAGTGAGAGGCCCGCGTATCACACACACACAAAAAAAAACATAAAAGAAAAAACGATGCTCATCTGTCTGATGAGCCGCCCCCTGAGCCTCCCTTCCCTTCCTCCTACAAGCCAGGGCTCTGAAGTCACCCTTAACCCCTCTCACCTCTCACCACGGCCCCTGCCATCCAGTCACTAAGTCCTGCCTCCTAAGCTTCTCTGGCGTCTGTTCCCTCTGCCCCAAACCCACGGCCCTGGTTCACACCCCATTGCTTCTTGTCTGGTTTCTCGTAGCAGCCACCTACCAGGTGCCCCTGAATTCCAGTCCAGGCTCCACAGAGTGCCCAAGTGACCATTCCAAGAAGTAAACTGACTCCTAGCCCTCACCCCCTGCTGAACAAGGTTCAAACGTCTTACCATGGCACCTAAGCCCTGGCTGTTCCACCTGTCCCACTGGTCTCTCTAACCACCCTCTCCTAAACCACCTGAGGGTAAGCCACGCTGGGCTACCCTGCAGTTCCCCGAAAATGCCCTGCTCTCAAACACCCCTGCGCTTTCACACCTGCTCTCAATCCTTCTGGGAATGCCCTTCTTCACTCCTCTCCCTGCCCACTTTTTGGGCACCTACCACTTCCTATCCATCTTTCAAGACCCATCTCAAGCATGACCTCATTTGAGAAGCTGTCCCTATGGTCCTGCACAACCCCAGCAGCTGGGCTCTGCCCCCTTTCCTGCCACACAACTGTTCACACACATTATCTCCATTAGGGCATGTCCCCATTTACGCAATTATTTGTTCACATTGTCTCCTCCTCCAGATGGTAAGATCCTGGAGAGCAGACACCGGAATTGTTCATCTTTGTGACCCAGCCATGCTCCAAAAATCCTGGCTGACCAAATAAATGGATTGTCTCACTTCATTCATCTCTAACCCCAAGGCTCACTGGATGGTGAGCTGTGACCAAGTAACACAGCTCAAGAGAGAGGTCGCCCTGAGGGTTTCAGGCTGGAAGATGACTCCAGAATGGAGAAAGAGGAACAGTGAAGCTGGGGAGGGGTGTATGGGGGGTTGCCCCCTCATGAAGACCAAGGAATGGCAGCCAGATAGTGAGGGGCATAGAGAAGAGTCAGGTCCCAAAGGAAATGCAGACCTGGAGCAGCATGGCTATTCCCTGGCAGGTATGTGCATGGTGGAGGGAAGGGGGCAGGGAGGGGAGACCCAGTGGGGTCTGGATTTGAACCAGATGCTACCAGATCCAGCAGGCAGGCCCAGAAGGAATCCCTTAGCAGCACTCTCAGGAAATCCAGGGCTCAAGGTATTTCCTTGGCCCCCAGGACAGGGAGCTCAGTCCAGTGACAAGGGACACTCTCTCCTACCTCACTGCCAAGGAAAGAGACCCTACACAATGAGACCTGGCTCACATATTAAAAAGCTTCACACCCTAGGGACTTCCCTGGTGGTCCAGTGGTTAAGACCTTGCCTTCCAATGCAGGGGGTGTGGGTTCGATCCCTGGCCGGGAGCTAAGACCCCATGTGCCTCGGGGCCAAAGAACCAAAACATAAAACGGGGGCAATGTTGTGGTACTTTCAACAGGGACTTTAAACATGGTCCACATTAAAAATTTTTTAAACTCTTTAAAAAAAAAAAAAAAAAAAAGCTTCACACCCTAAATGCAATGTGACATCCCTGATTGGATTTGGATTTTGGAACAGAAAAAGGACATGAGTGGAAAACATGAAATCCGCAAGAAGTCAATAGTTTGGTTAATAGTATTGCGCCAATGTTAATTTCTTCATTTTGACAAATGTACCACAGTTAGGGAAGTTGTTAACTTTAGGGGAAGCTAGGTAAAATGAAAAGTATTTGGGAACACTCTACACTATCTTGCAACTTTTCTGTAAGTCTAAACTTATTCCAAATATATTAAAATAAAACAAAACCCCCAAAACCTTTAAAACATAAGTTCAAGATTTAAGAGGCAAAAAAAAAGAGAAAGCAAAAGTTCAAAGGGAAGGTAAAGATGCAGAAAGTGGGATATATGTTTAATTCTTAGTTAGAAATCTGAAGACCTTTTCTGTATGCATTTATCCACTCAACAAATATTTATTGAGCATCTACTATGTGCCAAGCATTGTTTTCAGAGTTGGGGTTACAGCAGTGAACAAAACAGAGCCAACCCCTGCCATCCTGGGGCTTACATTTTAGTGAGTCTAGACTCACTAGTCTACACTCTAGAGCTTAATCTGTTTATCTAACCCCACTCCACCCTACAGGCTCCAACACTCAGCCCCCAAGACTGAAAAGCTGGGCCAGTTCCTCTCGGGGTCACATCAGGGTCCAGGAAGGGCTTGCTTTGACCAGCGAGAGTCAGGAGGCCTGAGGTGGCCCCGGATTGTGCGCCGAGTTGGGCTGCTTCTTGGCTTCTGACTAGAGATGGAACTACATGCCTGGCCTTTCTCATTTGTAACATGAGTAAAGCAGTAAGAAACCAACTTCCTCCCAGAGATATGCTGAAGTTCAGTGGGCATAATGTGTATTCAAAGGATAAAAGTGCTTGCATTAATACGATTGTTGTAAATATTTAGATTCAGACTAAGAAGTGGGTTAGGACCTCTCTTCTGTAGTTACTACAAACCCTCCTCCTTCCGTCGTCAAAGAACCTTCGCAACTGGAGTAAAAAATCGAGGCAAACATTGCGCGCTCAGCCAGGGTCAGGCCCACGCAGCCGCTTGGTCCTTAGGCAGTCCTGTTGCAGCGGGCAGGAAGCGCGGAGCGTCCCCGGCCTGCGCCCGCCTCGGCTCCCAGGGGAAGGGCCGGCGGCTGTGGCGCCGCGCCCTGGACGGGGATCCGCGCCGAGAGCGCCGCGACAGGTACCGGAGAGCGGACCGCACCCCTTAGGAGGCCCACACTGGCGACCCGCGCCGTGCCCCGCGAAGGGCCCAGCGCAAGCGGCCCGGGGCGCCTGGCCCCGGCCCAGCCGCCTTCGGAGGGAAAGTTGTTGCTCAACCCTGAAGAATGCGTAGCCGCAGCGGCGGCGGGCGGAAGCGGCGGGAGATCACAGCGACGGCCGGCCGGGGACCGCGCTGGGGCGGCGCGCTGCAAACTTGGCCCCATGAAAACCCCGGGTGCGGCGCGCAAAGCTGGGCCGCCCCAGGCCCCAGCCGGCCCACGGCCTGGAGGTGACAACCACGCGGCCCGGTGGTGCAGCGCGGGAGTAGGATGGCCGGGCCGTTTGGGAAGGGCGGTGGCAGAGGCAGGCCCGAGGACAGAGGCAAGAACCTCCCACTGAGAACTCTAGGAAGGCAGAGGTTTTTGTCTTTTATGATCTCGATTAGTCCCCCCCGCCCGCAGAGTGCCATGAACAGAGCAGGCGCTCAATAAACAGTTTTGAAAGTGTGATCTAATCCCTCCTGGCCTCAGTTTCCTTCTCGGTGCAACAAACGGTTTGATCTCTGAGGCCCCTAGCAACTCTGAAATTCTAGGATGCTGAGATTAAATCCCATGTGTACTGCTGTGGTTTTGCTTTTAGTTTTTCAGGGACATTTTTAGTGCTACCCTTTATGATGTGCCAGGAGTGAATTTGACACCAGATGGCTTTTTTTTTTTTTTTTTAAATAAGAAAGAAGACAAAGGGAGGGAAAAAAATATTTTCCAACTGGCAGTGCTGCCAGCATTTTGGAAGAGAATCCAGGGAGGCAAAGAGGAGCTGTTTCAGCCTGATTCTTCCTCCTCCCGCACACTCTGCCACCCTGGCCTCCACCAGAAATGGGGTAGATCAGATTGGAGCTTTTTATAGATGAGGCGAAGGGAACATCATCACAGGAAGCTCCACCCCGAGTGAGGGCTTGCTTTGTCCTCTCCTGCTCTCACAGGGGACTGGCCCCTGAGCCACAGGGGCACGGATTCCAGCTACAGGCAGGGATCCAGCTACAAGCTGACCCTGGCGTTAATTAGAAGAACAGAGAGACACCTGGCAAATCGAAAGCTAGCGTTCCCCGCCTGGGGAACATTAAGGAAGAATAACCCAAATGGCAGTGTCTCTTCCGGAATTCCTCTCTTGGATCCCAGCTCCTTCTCTTCACACAGGGAGGAGGGGAACTGGTCCTTGCTCAGAATGGCCTCTAGCTCAGTTCTTAATATTGTGGCAAGGAGAAGGGAAATTCCTAGAATGAGCCAGTTTGGCAGTGTGGACTGTGGTGTCAAACGGGGATGGACACCTGCAGTCACACGGCCTGGGTTCAAATCTTGGCTGCACGACCCACTCGTTGTTTGACTAGGACAGTGACTTTGCTTCTCTGTGCCTTAGTTTCTTCCACTGTAAAATGGAATAAACCGCCCCCCCCGCCCCCCTCCGCCGCCCTTGAGGGATTGTTGTGTAGATTTAATGAGATAGCACAAGAAAATTGTTAGCGGTCTGCCTCTTCAACAGATCAACAAGGAACGTGTTCAATGTTTTTCTTATTTGTTCAGCTTCAGGATCCCCCAAACTAGGACCTCTTGCTGGATAGGCCCTTGAAGAGCCCCACTGTGGCACTGTCACCTCTGGGCAAAGGGATCTCAATCCAGCTAACTGGTCCCTCCCATCTCCTCCTTCACATCCCCAGGAGACTGGAGGAATGCAGCACAGGATGAACAGAAATCATACATCAGGCTCCAACTTGATGAATCACCTTAAAGGGATGGGGTGGGGGGAGCTCAGTAAGAAATAGGTCACCCTTAACCCTGGGGGAAGAAGGGAACAGTAGGTGAGGAGACGGGACCATTGGTGCTAGGCTGGGAGGGTGTCACCACCGCAGTAGATAGTGAGGGGACTGTGATGGTCACCGTGGTATATAACCCTATGAGGTATCCTTGATTTTCTGCCGATAAATTGTTTTCTAGTTGTTTCAGATGCAGAGTTCTTGAATCCTTTACCAGCAAGCTCCTTGAGGTTAGGTTTTATCTTTCTGTTGTGGTATCCACCCCACAGAAACTCCCAGGAGAAGCTACACAAAAAGTAAACACTCTGGAAGTGCTTATTGGTTTGGTTGAGCTGTTTGTTATGGACTAAAGGGGCGTGTGTGTGTGTGTGTGTGTGTGTGTGTGCGCGCGTTTCCCCATCCATCCATCACCACCCCCACCCACTCCCCCCCCCCGGCCCCACCCAAATTCATATGCTGAGATCTTAACTCCCAATGTGATGGTATTAGGAGGTGGGGCCTTTGGGTGGTGATTAGATCATAAGCCCTCATGAATGGAATTAGTGCCCTCTTAAAAGAGATCGCATAGAGCTCTCTTGCCCCTTCTGCCACGTGAACACACAACTAGAAGCCAGCCATCTAGGAACCAGGAAGCGGGCCCTCACCCGACGCTGACCCTTCCTGCACCTTGATCTGGAAATGGGAATGTGAAAAATAAATTTCTCTTGTTTATAAAGCCTCCTAGTCTATGGTATCATGTTATAGCAGTCTGAACTAAGACATGTTAAAACAGAGGAACAGTTTGGGACTCTAGACTGGAGAGACAAGGGGAGACACGTGGTAGCACCAGGGTCACCCGCCGGCCCCAGGTGTCTTTCTTTCAACCCACAGGCTCTCTCTCAAAATACTGCATTCAAACTTTTTCAGCCTCTAGAAAGTCAACGACACCTCAGTTCCCAGCCTGTCCTGTCACAGGGGAGCTAATGTCCAAGGCAGAGCCGGGAAAATACAGGTCTTCAGCTATTCTGTCACTCCTGGCCCGAGTGAGCCTCCAAGGCAAGTTTGGCCGCCATGTCTTTCCCTTTCTGGAATTCCCAGCCAGGACAGAGCCAACTGCTGCTCCCTGAGACATTTTCTGGAATCTCCATATGGTTCTTCACGTAGCTGGCTCATTCCCACCCTTTGGGTCTCCTCTTCAGAGCAGACTTTCTGGACCTCCATCTATCAAAATTAACTACCCCCCTAAGATTACCTTCCATTACCTTATCCTGTTTATTGTGTTATTTACATGCTTATTGTCTCTCTGCTCCACTCAGACTGAAAGTTCCGTAAGAGCAGGGATCTTGTCTTCTGCTCATCACCACACCTTAGCCCCTTTTACAATGCCTGGTACATAGTGTCTACTTAATAACTGGTGGTCCCCTCTCAGAGTTATTCCCCTTCTCTCTAGCATTTTTAGTCAATTCTTATTTATGAGGTAATTCTTGTATCTTCAAAAGATGCATCAGTCTCCTTTATTTTGAAAACTTATCAATCCTACTCCTTAGCCATCAGCTTATTTTTTCCTCCTTCACCCCAGGCTACCAGGGAAAGATACTTGGCAGTGTCTTATGTGTCGGTTAGGACCTTTTGGTGGAAAGCAACAGAAGACCAACTAAAGGTGGCTTAAACAATGAACAAGTATATCATTTTTCGGGCTTCCCTGGTGGCGCAGTGGTTGAGAATCCGCCTGCCAATGCAGGGGATGCGGGTTCGTGCCTTGGTCTGGGAGGATCCCACATGCCGCGGAGCAGCTGGGCCCGTGAGCCATGGCCGCTGAGCCTGCGCGTCCGGAGCCTGTGCTCCGCAGCAGGAGAGGCCACAACAGTGAGAGGCCCGCGTACCGCAAAAAAAAAAAAAGTATATCATTTTTCAGAGGCACACAGGGTTGATTCCACCTTCAATAAGGTCAAGGTTCCAGTCAGCTTCTCTGTGATTCTGTGGAGACCCCTGGCCTAGTGGGCTTCCCACCTCATGTCTCATTGACCAGGGTTGTATCACATGCCTAGGCCTAAACCAATCACTGGCAGGGAGGCAGAAGCACCCTGATTGGCTGCTTAGATTGATCAACATTCAACTCCTGTGGCTGAGGGGGGTCCCCTTCCCTGAGTACAGGGCAAGTTAATTCCAGAACAAAATCAAGGCTTACCAGCCCAGAAAAAAAGGTAGGGAGTGGCTATTGAATCTGTGAGCTGCCCAATAACCTTCCAATCAACTGCTTTTCTGCTGAAGTTAGCCAGAGTTGGTTTCTGTGGCCTGTAACCACAGAATCCTGGCTGGTGCAGCTCTGGGGCTGCACAGTGAGGAGTGACAGAAGTGGCATTCATGGCCAGGAGGAGTGATGTCAGCACACAGCCGAGAGGTGGAATAGAATGGCCACACAAGGAGCAGGCGGGAAAGAGCTCTAAGACCCCGGAAACAGCCTGTGGGGTTTTGAGAGCTGCATGATTAGGGCTTAGAGCCAGAGGCTGTATACTTCAAGTGACTTTACTCTGATTGTACCCCCAGGCTATGTAACCTGGGGAAGGTGGGTCACATGGAAGTTCAGTAAATATTGAAGTGGACTGAAGTGACCACCCTCCCTTTTAAAAACTCTATCCTTCCTCGGTGTCCAAGAGGCCATCCATGTAGATGACTGAAATGACTGGCCTTTCCCACCCACCGCGTTTCCTGCAGAAGACTTGAGCAATCACACAGCCCTTTCCCCCCACCTCACATCTCACCCTCCTCAGGGACGTGCCGCTTGGTGGTTCTGCCCTGAGGGGCTCTCCCACCTCTGGACCCAAGACTCCACTGTCACTCCGACCTGCCTCACCTTCAAACCTGAGCCTCAGACCTGCCCTCTCTGACCTTAAACTCCTTTCTTTCCCCTCCTCTCGGCTGCCCACTCCTCTGAGCCTGCTTTGAAGAACTTGGTTCAGCCCCTGGCACATAATCAACATCTGATTAGTGGTTATCAAGACTATCTCATCCTCTTCTGCCTCCTGGCGAATGGCCTGCCTCAAAGCCAGTCACTTTGTTGCCTCTCCCCTCCCTCCTACCCCCCAATTCTAGAACGGCCCCCAGCCCCTCACTCTCTCCCTCCCAGCTAGGGGTTACTCCCTGCCTCTCACTACCTCCATCCCTGTTCCTTGCTGCCTTCTCTGCTGATTCTCAGTCTCACCTCACCCAGGCCTCACTGGGGCCCAGTAATCCTTGTTATCTCTGGGGGCCTCCCAATCAGGTTCCCACAGCAGCTCTTCTAAGCTCTGAAGCTCCTCTTCTCCCCTGCTCACCTCCTCCTACAGATAAGCCCCTCCCTCTCTGTCAGCAGGAGTGTCAGGCACAGACTGGCTCTACTGTCCACCTCAGGGAGACATCTCAGACTTGTGGTCACAAGATGGTGGAGTACAGCCCTTTCTGTCCCCTTTTTCTCTCAAAACATCACCCTCAAAACAAGGAGAATCAGAAACAGAAACCCAAACTTCACCTTCAACTAAACTAAGAGACATTAAGAATCCTGAACCAGGCTTCCTTGGTGGTGCAGTGGTTAAGAATCCGCCTGCCAATGCAGGGGACACAGGTTCAAGCCCTGGTTTGGGAAGATCCCACATACCGCGGAGCGACTAGGCCAGTGAGCCACAACTACTGAGCCTGCGCTTTAGAGCCCGCGAGCCACAACTGCTGAGGCCACGTGCCACAGCTACTGAAGCCTGTGCGCCTACAGCCCGTGCTCCGCAACAAGAGAAGCCACCGCAACGAGAAGCCTGCTCACCGCAATGAAGAATAGTTGCTCGCCGCAACTAGAGAAAGACCGCGCGCAGCAACGAAGACCCAATGCAGCCATAAATAAATAATTTTTTTTAAAAAAAAGAATCCTGAACTACATCGTATGAAAACAGAAAGTGTATGGGAGAGTGGCAAGAAAGGCAGGCCCAGAACACCCACGAGAAGCAAGTGGACACTCCCCTCAGAGAGGCTAGGAATTGGAAGGAGTGAGTAAACTAGAAGGCAGGGGTCTAAAAGCTGGGGGCTTGTTCAAAGACCTACTTAAAGTGCAATTTGATCGTCAGGAAACTCAGTGGTACCCAGCGCAATGAAGTGATTTATTGTGTCCCCTCCCCCACTCATGCAGGAGACAGGAAGATCGATTCTGGAGATACAGTATTGAAACAGAGAGATTCTGGACTTTGCGGGGGGTCAGGGGGAGAAGAAGGAGTGGGATCAAAAGCTGAGGGAGGGGGCTTCCCTGGTGGCGCAGTGGTTGAGAGTCCGCCTACCGACGCAGGGGACACGGGTTCGTGCCCCAGTCCGGGAAGATCCCACATGCCACGGAGCGCCTGGGCCCGTGAGCCATGGCCGCTGAGCCTGCGCGTCCGGAGCCTGTGCTCCGCAACGGGAGAGGCCACAACAGTGAGGCCCGCTTACCGCCAAAAAAAAAAAAAAAAAAAAAAAAAGCTGAGGGAGGGACTTCCCTAATGGTCCAGCAGTTGAGACTGCGCACTCCCAAAGCAGGGGGTCTAAGTTCAATCCCTGGTTAGGGAACTAGATCCTGCATGCTGCAACTAAAGATCCCACATGCCCCAACTAAAGATCCCACATGATGCAACAAAGATCCTGCATGCTGCATCTAAGACCCGGCGCAGCCAAATAAATAAATATTAAAAAAGAAAGAAAGAAAAGAAGGAAGGAAGGGAAAGGAAAGGAAAAGAAAGAGTGAGGGTGGGATAAAACCATTTTAGGTAGGCAAAAGTCTCTAAACTGTTACCTCCCAGGCATTCTTTCTCAGGAAGCTACTGGAGGATGGGCTTCATCCAAACAACGAAGTAAACCGAGGAAGAGGAAGACACTGGGTCCCTGAAAGAGGAAAAGGGCAAAGTGAATTCTTAATTACTGGCCATGAGAAGTCCCAGGGTGACAGGTGTGCTACAGGCCTCAAGAGCAACGCATCCAGAGAAAAGCAGAAGGATGGAGCACCACAGGACAAATGTCTCCAAGGAGAAACAAAACAGAACCAATAAGATTATATGACAGGTTTGGCCATATGCAAAACTGTACTGAGAAGGTGTTTTACAGAGCTGTTGAAGGGTGTGGGAAGATGGAGTCAGAGATTCAAAGAAAACCAAGCAAATAAAAAATGAGGCAATTAACTCCAGGAAAAACAAAAAAGTAGTACAAGAAAGGAAATGTAAACAGAGCACACAACAAAAAGTTATATTAGAAAAGGAAATGGAACCAGCATACTTGCCTCAAAAGTAAACAATATTTTCAAAGTCAATAATGAGATCACTGAACATGGATTTAACCCTAAATTGTGATATAAACATAATGGGAGTGGGAAGAGGGAAAGAGGCAAGGAAGAGAATCAAAACCCTCATCTACCAAGACAGGGAGTCAACAAATTAGATAAATGAACCCAGAATGGCAGTACATATATTATTTAGAAATAAGGAAGGAAATACCAGAAGACACAGCTAAACGAGTTGAAAGCGGTTGCCCCTGGGGAGTAGGATTAAAATTGGGAGAAACGCCAGTGGAACTTCTGTGTTTATTCCAAGCCCTTTAGAATGACTTGATTTGTAAGCAATGTGTTTGTATTAGCTCGATAAAAAAAATTAATTTTATAAAGCAACTATAAAAGGAGGTGTCACATCCTCCACTACAGAATGCCTGAGGAACTCTGTAGACTCAGAGGAGCAAGGGTCTCCCCAACCTCATCCCCTCCCAGATGGGCATTACTCATCAGCTCAGCCCTCTTCTCCCAAATGCACTCTCTCCATCTCCTCCTGTTCTGTCAGCCATTCACAGGGTGGCTGTACTCCACGGTCCAGAACGAGCTTCTGGGACTTCGCATGCACCGCGCATGCCCTCTACCTGGAAGGTTACTCTTTCCTATTCCACTCTCACCCCAACCTATATAGGATAGTTTAAACTTCAGCCCTCGGCAGAGATAACACTTACTCCATAGCCATCCTCCTTCCCAACCTAGTCTGGGCTAAATGCTCTTCCTCTGTGTTTTCCTACAACTCTGCGTCCCCACTGTCGCTCTTAGCACACTGCTCTGTAAATGTCCCTCACTTGTTTAGCTTTCCCACTAGACTGTAAGCTCGATGAGGACAGGAATTCATTCTCAATCACTCTAGCTCCAGGTCAGGACCTGTGACTGGTAAAATAGCCGATGATCATGCCAATGGCTAAACACGTGATTCACATTTAGTAAGGGCTCAATAAAGATTTGAAAGAGTAATAAATGTTCAGATGCAGACCTCCCCCTCCATCCAAAATATGCCTCCCTCCTGTCATCTCCATTCTACCCTCCATACTCTCCCTCCCCTACAAGGTCAAACTTCTCAGGCAAGTTGGCTGTGGCCAGTGCCTCAACTTCCCGTCTACCCACTCCTGCCTTGACCTCATAAGGCAGCCAAGGCCCCTTCACGGGACCAGGTTCAGCTCCAGTAAAGGGATTTCCAACTGAGTTCACACTAAAATTGACGGAGCACTTTAGAGACTGTCTGCACAGCCCGGAAGGAAAGCACACCCCTCTTAAGTTTTCTTGTCCCCGGGGGCCCTAAGTACAGCTCTCAGAGGTCAGGCTGGGTCCCAGGCTACGCAGAGGGGACACGGTTAGCTCTGGACTTGGGCCTAACAAAGACCCGTCTTGGCATAAACTAAGCCAGTCTCTCACCTCCCTATCCATTTTGCCTTGGTGACTCCCGGCCAGTGTTTCCAGTGGGAAAGGCGTGAGCCCCCTGCCTGGGTGCAGGGAGGCCTGGAGGTAAGAAGCGTGAGTACTCAGCACGCGCCAGGCACACAGTAGGCGCTGGAGGGTAAAAATCCGCCTTGCATCACTCCCCAAACGAAGCTGGCCTCCAAGAGGCCTGGGGAGAAGGCACCAGGATCCGCTTCACTGCAAAGCCTCTAGGTCGCCAGCCTAGGTCAGGGACGTCCTGCCGCCCCACCCCCATCGCGCCACGTGACCTCAAAGGGCCGTCCGGGGTTTGGAATGCGGCAACCTCTGCTTTGCCCCCAGAGGGGCCGGCGGAGCGGCTGCGGAGGGAGGGAGGGAGGGAGGGAAGAGGGAGGGAGAAAGAAGTGGCCGCACCCGCGGCTCGGAGGACTGGAGGGGTGGGGGTGGGGCGCGGGAGGGGGCCCTTCTCTCCTTTCCCCAGTGCGCGCGCTGGGGGAGCGAGGGAAGGAGGTGGTTTGGCTTCGTCCAGGAAACCTGTAAATACGGGCCGAGAAACTCGATCTACTCCTGTCGCTTCCCTATTTAGGAGAAGGGACGGAGCCAGGCGATTAGTGGCTCCTGGGGGCGCAGGTCACGTGGCCTCCCAGGACTAGGTGGGGGGAGGGGAGGCAGTGCTCCCGAGGAACCGGGATCTAGGGAGGCCGAAATCCCGGCCAGGCCCGGCGGCTCCTGTCCCAAATAGTTTCATTTGTCCTTATCTTACACGCTCACATACTGCCTGTGGGGTGGGAGGGTCGAGGGTCTACCCTGCTGCGGGTTCGTCCACGGCACGCGCCCTTTCTGAGTGCTGGGCGAGGTGTGTCTGTCGGTTTCACCAAGTCTCAGTCGGCTCCGGCCTCGTTTGCAAAGCCCGGGTTAGATGTGACCAGACTTCCGAGTTCCAGACTCTTGTGCCTGTGGTGGCCGTCAGGCTCCGAGGCTCCGCTCCGGGTCTGGGACTCCCTGTCCTGGGTGGTGGAGAAAGTGTCTAGGAGGCTGGCGTTCTGCCTCCGAGCTTCCCTGGCTCACTGGCCCGGGAGACCCGCAGTGCCCGGGGAGGAAAGTGCCCAGCGGGACTGGCTTCCAACAGAGCCTACTGTTTGCCACTCTGTGAGGGCATGAGGGGAGTGGAGGAGAAAAGACAGTGCCTGCCCTCAAAGGAGCTTACTCTGGAGTGGGGGCAACAGTCAAGTAAACCAGAATGAAAATACAGGAGCGCAGAGAAGCATCTAAGTCCCGGTGGGGACCTGGGAGGATTTGAGGAAGAGGTGGCACTTGAATTGTATTTTAAAGGTTGAGGAGTCATCACACACCGGAGGGGGAAGGGCACGAAGGCAGAAAGACCGGCCTTTGCAAAAGCGTGGAAGCACACGGTGCCAAAGAATCACAGGTGCCTCTTTCCTCCGGACAGAATCACGGGTGAGTGTGGGGAAGGTGTGCGAGATGGGTGGGGTGAGCCACCAGGAGCCAGAGCCAGGCATCTGTGCTCGTTCTGAAAGTCGTGGGGAACTGCTGAATCATTCCATATAGCCAGGATCAGATTTGCATCATCTTCTAGGAGAGCTGGGGATGGATTTGGATTTGGGCCCTAGAGGAGGAGAGAGCTTGATGCCAGCGTCCCCTGAGAGAGAGGTAGTGGGAATGGGGAGAATGAAGAGGCCTGACAAATACTTGCGAGGGGAAGAGCCACTTGGCCTCAGGATGGATTGTGGGGGTGGGTATGAGTGGGGAGGAGGAGTCTTGGGTGACCTCAGGTTTCTGGCGTGGGGAACTGGGCAGATGATGGATGCAGAAGGCAAGCTTGATGAGGATGAGAGTGATATCTATTGAGCACCTCCGGTGTTTCAGGCGCTCATCGCTTTGCATATTATCTCATTTAATCGTCACAGTGCTCTATGAAGTAGGTACTAACATTATCCCCATTTTAAGATGAGGAAACTAAATCAAGAGGCTCAATAACTAAGTGGTAGGGTTGGGATGATGAACATGCCTGCACCTTGCAGAATGCATCATCCCAAATCTGAAGCCCCAGTGAGGTTCCCCGGGCTACTCTACGTAGAAGCTATACTCACCACCACTGGCTCCTCCCTCCCTCCCCAGCCTCCACATCTGGCACCCCCCACAACTGTTCAGTCACTGTCACCAGATCTGTCTTTGCATCCCACCCCACCTCACCCCCAGGACCTTGCCTGAAACAGCCAGGCAAAAGCCTTGTGACAGGAGGGCACAGGGGTCCGGAACCCTGGTGCTGAGACCCCACCTTCCCAGTTACAATACAAAACGGAACTGAGACTCTGCCAGGAACAATCAGAGAAAGCAAGAACATGGATGTGTTCTGTTTGTAATAAAAATTTTCTTAAAACATTTTAATGGAACATTTCAATGACATCAGAGGGTCAGGAAAGGTCTGTCTCCGCCCAACCCTGTGTTTATTTTCTGTGGGGAAAGGGGCAGGGTTCTGGAGTAAGCGTGCACCTCCCATGGAGGAAGCTCCTTCAGCTATTTCCCTTTCCCAAACCTTGGCTCAGGAACAGCCAGTCCAACCGGAGGAGCCATGGGAGACAGGAATGGCACTCCTTTGAGCCATACCCTCACTACCCCACTGCCTGCATTCAGGTGGCGGTAGGGGCAGGAAGGGGCTGTTGCTTCCAGATTGCCTCTCAACAGCCTTCCGGTAGAGGTAAAGGTAAGATACGGGGAAGAAACAGGTAGGTGACCAGAGATAGTTTGTAAGCTTTCTCTTGGGAGAGGTGTTAGGCCCTGAGAGCCCTGGCCTCAGCTGTCACCCCTGAACCTAATTAAACGGGGCCCACCCAAAGTCACACAACCAGCAACTGGCCCAGGGCCTGGAGGGAGGAGGGTATTTATGAGGTTGTTTGAGGCAGAAGTTAGGCCTCCCACTTCCCCAACCCCCTTAACTGTAGCAAAGATGCCCATCATGACCCCAGACAGCTTTCTGGGCTAAAGACCTGTAATCTGGGGACAGAGCAGTGAGAAGCCCATGGCATCAAGAGTGCCAGCCCTGCCTGTCTGTGTTCCAGGCTCCAGTAAAGCTGCCATTGCTTTTGTAGTTTCTGGGGGCACAGAGGTGCTCACCGGGCTTCACAGGGACCTTCCGTCGTCTCACTCCTCTGCCCTTGGTTCTATTAGCACCCCAGTGCCTCCGGTCTTAGGAGGGTTCTGTGTGTTTTCTTAAAAATGAAACTTTCTTTGACCTCAGAGCAAGAGGTACTTGAGGGCCACCTCCTCTGTATCTTTCAGGGACAGCTAGAGCCGTACACACGGAAGGCGTCCACAGCACACAGAGATGAAAGCAGTGTGGTTCCAACTATGGGTCACAACCTGGTGGTGCGTCATGAGATCCATTTAGAGAGTCATGACCAGCATCTTAAAAAAACGAATACAATAAATAGAAAGTATCAGAGTGCATGCACATAGCAAGGATAAGTATTGTCCCATGAAACTTTTGTTTCAGTTATCTCACAACACAAAATGCATTTCTTGCTGTGTGTCTTATTGAACCCCTGGTTCAGAGCACTGGTTAAGACATAGACTCACAAATACATAAAGAAAGTCTGCCTGCTCTGTGTCAGGCACTATGCTAGATCCAAAATGAATAATACAGTCTTAATCCATCTTCTGGTGGGGAAGTCTGTAAGCAAACTATCTGCAAGAAATGATGCTAAGTGCTCTGAGAGAGTACGTAGGAGGCTATAAAGCTCTGGCTTGAGAGTGGGTATCTGGGAGGGCTTCCCAGAGGAGGTGATGCAGTCAGAGTTCTTAGCAAGAAAAGACAGTGACCAAAAAAAAAAAAGAAAGGACAGTGACTAGGTTCTGGTATCTCCTCCATCTTATAGATAGGAAAGGAACTAGGTGAAGTGTCAAGATTCAAGTCTTAAAGTCAAAAGAGAACTTCTAGGGAGTTCCCTGGCAGTCCAGTGGGAGTCAGCGCTTTCACTGCCGTGGGCCCAGTTTCAGTCCCTGGTCCGGAAACTAGGATCCCTCAAGCTGCGTGGCGTGGCCAAAAATAAATAAATAGATAAATAAAAAGACAACTTCTAGTCCTGCCTCCTCTTCTTAACAAGCTGTGAGACCTTAGGTGAGTCAGTTAACCTTTCCAAACCCTGTTTCCTCATCTACAAAATGGGCATATCTGCTCTGTCAACCTCGAAGCAATAAGAGATCAAATGTGACAGAAAATGTATGTGAAAAGTACTTTGTAAACTATAAAAGGGGGAGGGATTGTCTCTATGGAGGAGGAAAATTACAGTGTAGAGAGGTGAAGTGTCCCGCCCAACACTACAGAGTGGGATGGGAGGGGTGGGGGGGAGCAGGTACCCCTCAATCCTCAGTCCTCAGCTCCTGCCTGCACTCCCCCCTCCTCCCACCGCAGCAGCTTAACTACCCCACTAGAGGGTGGGGGGAGGGCCCCAAAAGGCCCCCTAGCAACCTATTAAAGATTTACCTCAAAAATCCTTTTCTATTCATGACCTTTTGACCTTCCGACAAAGATGGGAGGTAAATATGTGAGAACTCCTCCCTTTCCCCTTCTGTTAATGAATTAGGATCTACCCAAACTCAGTGTTTAAAGTTACATAAGCATCATTCAGATCTGTACCAGCTACTTTCATTTTGGAAAAACTGCATTTCCATTAAAATGGTGTTATATAAAAAGGTTTTATGTATGTATGTGTAGGAACAGAAGGAACAGGTACACGTGAGCACTGTGAAGGCACACAGGCACATACACATCACAACCTCACCTGTCCTTATGGGGAGCAGGTGTTTGATAGTTCCTGGTGAGTTAAGATGTGACCCGCTTGCTTGTCCTCCAACCCCCAGTGAGACCTCGTGCATGTTGGGCAATGGGAACTGCAGCAGGAAGGCCATCAGCTGCCCCCACCCCCCCAGGGACCAGAAAAATCCTGACCTTCCTGAAAGTTCCTTCCTTGGCAGGGTGAGCTCCATTGAATCATAAACTACGGGGGTTGGAAGTAGCTCAGAAGTCACCCAGTGCAATCTCACTGGACAATACTCTCACCAGCCTTGACGTGAACAGCTCCCTTTCTCCCAAGGCAGCCCGTGTCACCTGTGGACAGCTGTAGCTCACTGGAAAAGACCTGATACTGAGCTGAAACCTGCCCTTCTGGAGCTCCCACTTCTTGGGAACAAATGTATATCCCTCACCTAGTATCTTGAGCCGGAGGCTCACGAGGGCCCAGGAGCGAAAGGTGCCTGGGGCCTAAAAGCAAGGAGGGAGGGCAGCAAGAGTCCACAGAGCTGAAGCTCTACCCTTAAAGACCTCTATCCATCTAAACTGAGGCTGGGATTGTGAGGGAGGGGGAGCGAGGCGGGCAGGGCTGGATTGGGAGGAGGGGAAGAAAGCGGGGGAAGACTTGAATGGGAATAAGTGAGTGGCTTTGAGCAAAGCTTGGCTCCTTAGGTCTCATTTGAAGTGGGGCGGGGGGGGTCAGACCATCCCGAGGTCAGTTACAGCTCTCATTGTCTGACGTCCTGAGTCCGCCTACACACACACATATCCCTTTCAGGGTTCGATGGTTGTACTCTTATGTGAAACAGTGGGTCCACAATTCGAGCGCCAAATAGGAAGTAAAACAACTGTCCGAACCCTCTCTCTCATCCTGGCCCGACGTGAGTTAGGCTTCGCGGCTTGCTCGGTTACCGGAAGGGCGGAACCATTCTACCTTACCCACGTAGAACTGCACAGACGGGAACACCCCAGCACAAAGTAGGGAAACGTGAGCTTTGGAGTGTCCTTTTAAGTAGTTGGGAAGGGGGTGTGGCCGAGGAGGCTGGGAGGCCGCAGCCCGGTGAGGGGGGGAGTGGCCCGGGGGCGTGGCCGTAGCGTCTGGAATGTTGTTGGGTCCTCGCACCGCATAGTAAGGAGGGGTCACGCCCCTTTTCTCGGAGGGGGCCAATCGGAACGCCGGAGCGGTTTCAAGTCTCCCCTGCCAGCCTGCCCGCCCGCTACCCCACCCCCCTCGGGGATTCGCTTTTTCCGTAACAAAATTGCAAAGCTCCGGATGTTCCGCAACCCGGGCCGCTCACAGGTGGAGGATCCCGGGGCCTATGACGGTGCTTCGGAGCGGGAGGCGCCAGCGGGCTGTAGAGAGGCCGGGTTGAGATCCTGGAGGCGCGCGGGGGTGGGCGCTGCAGCCGCGGGTTGTTTATCTGGAGTACGGAGGGGAGGGGGGAGCCTGGAAACCGCCCCGTGTCCCATTTCCTCCTCTTGTTTTCGCTCCGGATTCTCCATGTTGGACCCAAACTGAGGAGCCCGGAGCTGCCGCCGGGGGATCGGGGCCGGGGGCAACCGGGGGAGCCGTTGCCCGGGCCTCCCGCTCTCCGTACAGGCCGCCTCCCTTCCCGGCCCAGGGGAGGAACAAGAGCAGGGATGTGAACAGCAGTGGGAGTCCGAGTCTCGGGAGCCGGAGCCGGAGCGGGCCCCCGCCCAGGCCCCCCAGCCCAGCCCAGCCCAGCCTGTGCGCCCGCGCGTCCTCCCGCCCAGCCAGCCCGGGCCCGCGGGATTGTTAGATGGAACACGGCTCCATCATCACCCAGGCGCGGAGGGAAGACGCCCTGGTGCTCACCAAGCAAGGTAGGGGCAGCAACTTCCCAAAACTTTGCGTCGCCCCCGGGCGGGGAGGGGGCTAGTACAGCCCAGAACCCGAGTCTCGGCCCCAGATCTCCCGGGGCTCAGAGTGGGGGATTCCCACCCGACCCCCTACTCCATCCGCCTCTGCGACCTGGTGCGCACCCAGGCCCCGGGGAGGGTTGCGCGGGGCCCCGGGCTCCCAGCGCCCGAGGGGGAGGGGCGTCATCCGCGCAGCTGTCACTCTGTCCTGCACTCCCTCCCCCCGGGCAGAGAGACAGAGGGGTAAGCGCTCGTAGCGCGAGTCCACTCGCGCCCATCCTCTCCAGAGTTGGGGGGTGGGGTCGTCACTTTCCCGCACCAGAGCGCGCGGCTGCCCCAGGACCGCGGGGAGAGAGGTGGGGAGGGGAGGGGAACGAGGGGGTCCCGGACGATCCCGAGCTAGAATGGAGCCGGGACTGGAGTCCAGCACTTCCCAGCCCCCACCCCTCCCGCCCCCAAGCCCGAGGTTGCTCAGGCAGTGGTCGGTGACGGCGTCCGGCGGGACTTGGGACCAAGTTCACCGCCCGGAGGCGGGGGCGGCCGCGGTGGGGGAGGGGCCGAGCTCTGGCTGACCGGACTTGGTCCGCGCGCGGCCCTGCGCTCGGCCTGGGACCTCGGCGCGCGGGACTCTGGCCCGGACGCCTCCTGCCTCTTTCGCTGAGCAAACAAGCGCGACCCCGAGGCCCGGCCGGAGCCCCTCCCTGCCCCGGTGCGCTTCCCCGGGGCCGCCGCCGCACACACAGAGCCGCGTTTGTTTAGCCCGAGATTGGTGTCCCTGGTTATATAATTCGCCGGATGGCATCAGACCCGGCGTGTTTCTGAATCGCGCCGCGAAAAAGTGCGAGCTCTTCGTGGGCAGCGGCTCGCGGCCCCCGCCTTCCTGCGGGTCGGGTGGAGACACGAGGGGGGTCGCGGGCCCTCTCGGGGGCGGATTTGGGGACCGGAGGGTGATGAGGCCGAGGCCTCTCCTGGGGGCGGGGGAAAGGTTGAGGCCTGAGGGTGGAATCTCTGAGTTTGGTCACGGTGGAGGCCCCGAAACTCTTTTCCCCTCCCCCACGTTCTTCTTCGGGGCCTTGAGGAATGTGTCTAAAATAGTGGACAGAATTTCCGCGGGGAGTAAGGACTAGCGTTTTTTTTCTGGAGAACTTCCCAGACTGGGGCCACCTGGCCTGAGGCTGGGGAGATCACGCTCTTGGGCCCAAATTCGGAGCGTCCCTGCCCTTCCCCTCAACGCCCCCAGAAGAGGGCAAGAAGGGCCAGTGCTGCACTTGAACATATTGAGGCCTAGAGCCTGCGGGGGGGCCCAGCTGTGGAGCCTGGGTATAGCCCCACATCCCCGTATTTGGCAACATTAGTCAGCAGATCATTTATTTCAGGGGTTCCCGGTCCCAAGGAGCTCCCCCAACTTGCCTAGGGGCAAACGGGCTGGCCTGGTGGTTTCAGCCATTCCCTAATTCCCCGGTGCAATGGGGGGGGAGGGGGGCGGCAGGGTGTAGTGTGTGTTTCCTGCATCGCTGGCCCTACTTTCAATAAGCCTTGCCTGCTCAGATCCCAAGCCCCGCAAAAGACCCTGACCCGATGCTCTCCTGACTGCATCACTAACCAGGCTACAACTTCACCCCTCTACTGCCTGCTCAGCTGTGCTGAGGGCTGAAGAAGGGAGGCTTTCTGTGTTTATAACTTAACTTCGGACTCTTCCCGCTCTCTTCCTAACCTCGTCTCAGGAAGGGACTCCCAAGTGCTAGCCAGAAATGAAGAAATGTGGATGTGGAAGGATTCCAGAGGGGGCAGTGTTGATGAGAAGGGAAAGAAGAGTCCTGAGCTTCCCTACTCTGGTCCTCTCCTCCTGGTGGGGCTCAGGAGGGTGCCTTCCCAGTGAGGGGACCACACCAGGAATGAGGGAAAGCTGGACTTCTGAAGGGACAGCTTACAAATCAGAGTTGGAAGTTTCATCCACCAGGGCAAGTGGTAGGGAACAGAATAGATGACAGTAGAAGGCAAGCAGCTGGCTTCTTGACAGTGTTCAGCTGCTGATGTTGGTTGGATTTTTCTTAGAGTTATGTTTTTCGTTTTTTGTGTGGTTTGTCCTTCAGACTTATCCCTGGAGGAATCTGAATTCTCAAGCGGACAGCTTGGGGTTCTCTTTCCCCCCTGTGTAATTTGACTGCATTCCAGAGAAGACATACTTTCTTCCTAGGCTGCTTGGGCATCCAGCAACCAGCAAACCAACTTTCTGAATCCCTCATCACTTACAAACAAATCCTGCATCTTTAAAAAAATAAAATAAAATAAAATAAAAGTAGGGGTGGGGAGCAGATGTTTTATTTAGCTCCTTTGGAGTTCCGTGCCCTCTCCCCTCCCCACAGTGTCCCATTTCTAGGCTCTGCCTCCCTTTGGAAAAAGGGGAAGGAGTACTGAGGCAGTTTATTAATCAGTAAATTTCTAGAAAAATACAAATTGCTCCTAGCATGGGCGGTTTTTTAGTGCAGTTGTTTGCCATTGCAGGTTTTTTTTTTCTTCTTTTTTAGCATTTTGTTCTGGGAGCTTTAAGGCTGGCTGGGTGTGTTGATGATTCAAAAGTAATTATAGTAGGGGAAGCAGAACAAACAAAGTTGCTGAAAGCATTGATGATAAAAGGACCCAAATTGGATCATCTTCCCAAACAGAAGGGTGAAATGGCTTCCTGGTACAGCAAGGATAGGGGTGTGTACGATACCAAAGTAAAAGAGAAAAGTTAATATCAGTGTGGCCAGAAAATGGCCATTTATTGCAGCCCCATACGAGGGTGTCGCCCCATTGCTGGGAGATTGTGCCTCGGGCTTCGAGGGTAGATGGGGAGAAACCAGGGAAGTGGGCCCACCTTATAACCTCCCCGTGTGAAATGAGAGGGCGGAGGCAAGTTCCTCCAGAGCTTGAGTGACCCACAGCCCCTCTGGGGGAGTTGGGACCTGTTTTGTTTTGTGAGGCCTGAGCCCCTTCCTTTCAGGGAGTGGATGATGATGCCTTGAGTTGTCTTTTCACATGTAGAACTGAACAACAGGTTCTGGTAACTGAGCACCCCTAAGAATTAGGCAGGTGGCAGGTTTTTCTAACTCTTGCTTTCTCCCCATAAGGGAGAAATTCTGCCTCTCTCTCTCATGTAAAAGCTTAAACACCTTTCGCTGTGGTTGTAGCTAGGCCCTTACCTTGAAAAGTTTAGACCAAGTCTCAGCCTCCCTGGGGCTTTCCTCCTTAGCTTGTTCTGTGAGCATCCAGGGTGTGTGTGCGCAGCTGGCTCCTCCCGCCCCACTGGAGCCTCTCCCCTCCCTGCGCAGCCTCAGCCTTGGCCTCTGTGGCTGCTGAGTCTCGCTCCTCTGTCTCCTTTGGAGTTGTTCCCCCATCTTGGAGTGAGGTAGGGGCTTGTGTGGTGACTTAAGCTTGTGTTTGCTCTCTCCCGAAGCAACCCAAGGGAGCCCTGCTAACTCAGCAACAACGTTTGTAAATGCCCACCATCCCGGGACTGGGAGTTCACAGTTCTGCTGCTGAGTTTAACTTGCAGAGCTTGCAACAGACCAGGACTCAGGAAGTGCTGTGAAAACCCCTTGAGAGACGGCAAGGGGTGGTAGTGTCCCTGAATCCTGTCTCCTCCTTCTCAACTATAGGGGTCTTAAAGAAACTGGGTGGAAGAGAGGTCCCGTTTCATGCTCTCGGTGGGACCTTCCAAATCCCTCATGAACACGGACTTTGTTAAAACGGTAAATACGATAGAAGTCACATTTCTAGCCAAGGTGAGTTGATGCTCCCAGCCTTTCTGTGGAAAATTAATACATGTGTTCATAACTAAGCAAGAGAAAGACAATACGTATTTATATGTAAGTATATATCTCTTCCCCTTCTCCTCAACTTTCTTCCTCCTAGCTTTTGGGTAAGTTGGGTTATTATCTTTTATTACCATCTTGGGAAGTTTGTCTCTCAGGGTGAAGAGGGGATTGGGGGGCAGGGGCAGCAGTTAGAAGTGTTCAGAAGAATTGCTCCAGGAGCAAAATTGGTTGCCTCAGGCCTGGATGCAAATCCCTATTTGCAGTGAGACTTGACAAATCACTTTACTGTGCTGGGTGACTTATCTATAAAATGGGAGTATCGGTCTCTACCCTTCTCCAATGCCTTGTACTTAGCAGATAATTGATAGATGTTAATGTCCTTCCTTTTTAGACAGCTAGACCACCACTCCGGTTCTCCTCCATTCCCCCAAGGACATAGTGCAAACAGCACACGGTCATGTGGGTTTTATTGTTAAAGACAGGTGGCCGGGGGTCAGAGGGGACACTAATGTGAGGGCTTAGGCCTTCTGGAAGAATCACCCTTTGAGACTGACAAACAGCCTTGCTGCACAGACCCCTTCTTTGTGCCCCTGTTACATAGGATGGGATTTTATGTGAGTAGCATGTGCCTTGGGGCTTTTGCCATCCTGCCTGGCGCCTGGGCATCTGGGATGGGAGGAGGCCGGGGAGCCACGCACCTCCTGTGAAGAGTCTCTGAAGTCTAAACCTTGTGAGCAGTTGCTCGGCCCCTCAGAAGTGGATGTAATGAAGACTTGAGACAACTGTGTGCTGCGTTCTCTTACCGTCTGCATTTGTTTTGAGAGTTAAAGAACCCAGTGAGATTCAGATTTCTTTAAGGAATGCTAGTAACAAGGAAAGAAAAAGAAGCTGGGATTTTGAAGAGAAATAGATGTTCTTAAGCTATGTCTTTGCTGCTGTGGTTTTGGGGTATAACCTTGAGAAAGCACAAACTCAGCATTAAATTGCTTTTCACCCTGTCTCAGGCCAGCCAGCTCGGGAAGCACAGAATTAACTCACTTGTCCTGCTGACACCGGGTTGGGTGTGGCTCTGTCATGATTCCCTCCCTCTTCTGAAATGGAGGAATAGTTCCCAACTGGGATGCAGATGAGCTTATTAACGTGCAAATCTTATGAAGGAACTAGTAGAAATCAAAGTGGAGAAGTTGACTTAGAACTTGAAGCCTCTCTGGACCAGAGGCCAAATAGAACAGAGTTTCTTTGTCTGGCAGAGTGCCCAGCCCTTCAGGTCTGAGTGTGCCTGCACCAGGTCTGTTATTACAGAATGGGTACTCCAGCGAGCACATGGCCTTCTGGGCAGGAGGTGCAAGGATGTCCTGTTTTATATTCGTCAGCTGTTCTAAGGGTTATAGCCTTAAACCCGATCTCTCAGTGGACCTGCTGGCATTTCCTTTCTTTTCCCAGGTGCGCCGTCCTCCCCTCCCACCCTGCCCCCCACCCCAAATCAGGCTTTGCTCTTATTCTCTCTTTATTCACTACCTTCTTTTTCTCTCATGACATATGAATAGTTTTCGCATCCTGTAGAATTTGCTCTTTCCCACCCACACAGTTCTCAGGGAACAAATGTGGCCCCAACCCCAATGAGAGCCAAGCAGATTCATGGGAAGGCTCAGAGCACATACCGCTGGTGTGTGGAAGTGCCTTCCCAGGACGTGGGTCCCAGCTCTTCTGCCTCCATGGCAGAATGGGGCTAGGGCTCCTCCTTCCCAGGAACAGGGACCTGCAGGAAGAGACAGGAGGCTTGGGTGTTTTGCCTTGTGACGGATTAGAGCGAGTGCCCCTAGAAAGGAAAATCAGGCTCTGGGGTGCAAGTCCCCTGAGACCTGCAGAGACATTGAGCCAGTGAGATGTGGTGGGGAAAGGGGCCACGGGGACTCTGGCTGAATCACCCTCCAGTCCTGCAGGGGTTAGTCAGGGACCACTGGCAACCTTTAGACATTGGCTCCCAGCCAGGGACACACATCAGAAACTCCTGTGACACTTACTAAAAATACAGACCCCACCTGGGTCTTAACTGAATCAGAGCATGAGCAGGTGGGCCGGGCATCCGTGTGTTCCAAATGCTCCCTGTGATTCTGACAGGTGTCCCTGGAGAAGAGCCAGGTGAGCGCAGCAGCGGCCCCAGCTGCCTGTTTAGCCCTGAGCAGGAAGAGTCCCTGGAGGGATCCAGTTTTCCTGTTTGTTAAAGATCCTGCGGCTCCTAAAGGGGAGTCCAAAAGTTTTCTGAGTGTGAATGGACAGAGTCGTGATCCCCACTTACCAGTAATGATCACGTGATATTTATAGAGCACTCACTGTGGGGCAGGCACTGCCCTAGCCTTTTATATCTATTGATAGTGTCTCACTTGAGCCTCACAATGACGTTGTGAGATAGGAATGATCCCCACTTGACAAGTGAGGAAAACCTCCGCTGAGAAACCCCAAGCACCTTGTCCACAGGAACGTGGCTGGTTCGTGTCAGCTAGGACTGGCTCAGAGTCAAACCTAACGCTGACCCGCACTGCCTCTCATTCGCGTTGCGCATTCCACTTTTTAGAGTGCCTGTTCAAGCTTTCAGGGGATCTGAAGCCACCTTGTAAGACACCATGCAGTGTAGACCTTTTCTGATCGGCCTGCGAGGAAACAACCCAGGGTGGTGGTGCCTTAGGTGAGACCACAAGGCTGCTTGAGAGGCTGAAGTGGGGCAAGAGCCAGGCTTCCTGACTCCAGCTCAGTGCTCTCAGCGGACACACCTATACTGGTGGGCTGGTCCCAGATGCAGCTGGGGTGTGGGAGGAGTAGGTGAGTGACCCTGTAGGTGGGACAGACTCCCTGGCAGGCTGCTTCCATTCCTTCTGCAGGGGCCAGCCATGAGAGGAAGGACGGAAGGAACCGGTTGGCCACCCTCAACGAGCGTGTGTGTGTGTGTGTGTGTGTGTGTGTGTGTGTGTGTGTGTGTGTGTGTGTGTGTGTGTGTGTGCCATGAGAGGAAGGACGGAAGGAACCGGTTGGCCACCCTCAACGAGCGTGTGTGTGAGTGTGTGTGTGTGTGAGTGTGTGTGACTGGGATTGGTTTTTGTGGAGTCCTGGAAAAGGCCATTTCCCAGGATTGACCCTGCCACTACTCCTCTGTGACCTCTGGAATGAGAAGAAATCTCTGTGCTCTCTTTCACTGTGAACATTTTGAGATTGAGACTGAGTGAGATAAAGGTATGAAAGTGCTTTGTACTGAATGACTAGCAGCTGAGATTTACTGAGCGTTTTACTAGGGTCAGGACACACCCAGACCGCATTGTAATTCTCACAGCTCTATGTAATATAGGTAATGTTAGTCTTTCCATTTTACAGATGAAGAAACTGAGGCCCAAGGCCACACACCTTATATGTGGCAGAGCCAGGATTTAAGCCTAAGTCCATGGCACCTATGTAACCACTCTGTTGTTCACTGGTCAGAGGAGAGACGGTTGAGGGTCCCTTGCTTTGTCCTGAGCTTTCGTTCTTCTTCCTCCATCTCACTCTCATGCATATGTCACCTAAAGCAGGCTTCTTAGCTGGAGAGGAAAGAGGCACTAGATTCTTCAGGTCTTCCACCAGACCCAAGCATTTCAGGAATCGGGCAGAGAACCAAGTCAGGGGCTGAAACAGCCACTAAGAGGGTGTTTGTGTCCTGCTGGCAGGTTTCTTTTAGCCTCCCGGCCTCCCACAGGGCCTTGCTCCGCACCTCCTTAGGAGGAGCGGGAGGCTCAAGGCGGGCAAGTATGGCTTCCAGTCCCCCACAATGACATCTCTGCTCTAGCAGGCATTGCATACAGTAAAACAAGGGCAGGGTCCAGCCCTTTGGGTTTTCCTGGATGGCATCTCAGGTCTATCCCTGCTGCTGCTGTGAGCAGATCACTTCAGATCACTTCCTGACATCCACCAAGAGCACTCTGGTGTGGGGCTGGGGGCTGAGCCTGCTGCTGACGTATCCGTGAGGAAATTGCTCTGGTCCAGGGCCTGTTGCTGCTTCTGGGAACCCACCCCCAGCCCCAGCATGTTTCTAAAATATGTTACAGCTGCCCAGGCGGGTGTTCTGCCAATAACTCTTTTAAAGGCTGATTTGGAAATTGACAGAGTATCTTGATCCTGTTTTAGAAGTTGCTAGGGATCCCGTGCTTCCAAAACTTAGTGCTTCTTGAGGGAATGTCCTGAAGTTGAGGCCCTATGTTGAGATCAGTGACAACTGCTGGAGGGGCAGGGAAAAGGCAGGCTAGGCAGTGAGTGACCGGGTCCCCCACCCTCACCCCACAAGTGGCATTAAGGACCCAGGACTGAAAGAAGCCCTCCTCTCTTAGAAGACAGGTAGAGGCAGGGAGCTGTCCTGTCCAGGGAAGGGGAACTAATGGAGACGTCTGCGTAGGTAGGACGGCCTGGCTGCTGGTCGCAGGGAGGGTGCTAGTGTAGAACATGCTGGTGTGAGCCAAACAACATGGCTAAAACTACTTTTTAAAAGTCCATGCTGGGTTTCCCTGGTGGTGCAGTGGTTGAGAGTCCGCCTGCCAATGCGGAGGACACGGGTTCGTGTCCTGGTCCGGGAAGATCCCACATGCCGCGGAGCGGCTGGGCCCGTGAGCCATGGCCGCTGAGCCTGCGCGTCCAGAGCCTGTGCTCCGCAACGGGAGAGGCCACAACAGTGAGAGGCCCACGTACCGCAAAAAAAAAAAAAAAAAAAAAGTCCATGATGTCAACTTCACAGCTGCTTTCTGGAACTTCAGGAACTGGTGCCGAGCTGGGTGAGGCCCCCCTGCGTTGTCACCTGAAGAGAGCAGTGTCAGCAGTTGCGCACTGTGGAAACTGGTACACCCTGCCTCTGGCTTCCAGTCTTTCCTGTGTGGGGGATGTCTAGGCATCTCTCACCTTCTTGTTCCCCTGCTGACTCACCTGATGGTCCAAGAGTCCTTCTGTCCACCTGGCGCTTTAGGGCCTGTCCTTAGCCAAGGCACAGATGCCCCTTGCTGAGGACCTGGGAGGACTCCTCTCCACGGGGAGCCCCAATCACATGCATCTTGGCTGCAAGGCCCAGGCAGCTGGCCAAGAAAGGCCAGAAATGCTCCAAATACTCTCCTTCCTCCAAAAGCTGAGGGGAGGGAGGCCCCTCCGGGAGGCCATTTTATAGTGATAGCCAGACTAAATCCTTTGCTGTGGGGGGAATGAGAGATGGTGGAGAAAGAAGTACTCTGAGAGATGAACCAAGAAAGCATCCTTCTACATGAATGGGCTTGTTAAAATCCGACAGCCTGAGAGCTTGCCTTCTGCCGAATCCCAGGCGGATGTGTGAGGAGTTCCTTTGCTGGGACACAAATGTATGCGCACAGGCTCCTTGAGAGTCAGAGGCAAATAGTATCCCCACCTGGTGCTTCTTGGGGGCCAGTGATGGTGGACACAAGGGGAGAGGGCATTCTTTGTCTCAAGTGGAACAACCTCACCTGCTTTCCTGTTACTTGCAGAGACCAGCCAAGGAGTTTGCAACTGGAAAACAAGTTTTGTGGTGAATTTGGGAGAAGGTATAGGGGTGGTTTTGACTTTTTGAAACCTGCTCACGATCAGAGTTCCTTTGGCACCTTTCTCATCTTCTGTTCTTGAGCTTCAACCACATGCTGGGTGGGTGGCCACAGTGTTGCCAAGGAGTGGTCATCTCCCCTTAGATAATGTGAAAATGAGCACGGCATTTAAGTTTAGTCTGCACAGTGCGTTACTGTGTTCAGTCAGAGTGGTCTTGCTGTTATCCCAGTTAACGGATGAGGAAACTAAGGCACAAAGAGGCTGTGTGGCTGAGTAGTAACTGGCAGAGCCTGGACCCCAGCCCAGGTGATCCTGGGGGGAGGGGGAGGGGGAATACCTCCCACATCCCCACTTCTCTTCACATCCTGCCTCCATAGGAAGCCTCACAGCAGTGAGATGAAGGGGTGGCTTGGCTTCCCTGTTCTCAGCAACCTGCGCACTTTCTTCTTGAGCCAGAGCTCCCCCCGTTAGGTCTGTGCTGGTCCTTTCCGACATTCAGCCCCAAACCAGATGTTCGGAGCCGGGAGAACAGATGCACATCAGTAATGGAGCTTTGTGGTACCCACTGGAATCCTGCCCTCCCTCACTGGGGAAACCTGTGCA
Source organism: Orcinus orca (assembly GCF_937001465.1). NCBI lineage: Eukaryota > Metazoa > Chordata > Mammalia > Artiodactyla > Delphinidae > Orcinus > Orcinus orca. The sequence continues at coordinate 45,786,589 of NC_064569.1, read as the reverse complement.
ATGAAATCCTCACCGGCCTGTAAACCCTCTTGTGCCAGTGTTTGTCTCCCGGGAGGGGCCACTGCCCCTTCCTGTCACACACGGAGGGGTGGGGGTGACCTGCACCTGGCTGTCAGGGACACAGTGCTGAGCGCTGGTTGAAAGGAGTCCTTTGAAAGGCTCTTTGATACGAGTCTCAGATCCCTCTCTGGGTGTATCCCCTCATCCTTAAACCCCCTCAACAAAGTGGCTCTTGGACCAAATCTCCTGGTTCACGTTCCTCCCCCCCGCACCCACATTGTCCTCTTGATCTCCCAGAGGTATCTGCCAGTCGGAGCAGGTGCAGGGCCGGGGTGGCGGTGAAGGGAGCCTTGTACTATTTCACCCCTTACACCTTTCATGGACTGCCCAAGAGGACAGCAAAGGAGGGGGGCTGGACCCCAAACTGATCCTTCACCAGCCCAGCCTAGAGAGGAGTAGGGCACACACTTGAGAGATCTTAAGAGTGCACCGCCACTTCCCACCTGTTGCAGGAGTAATCGTACACGATGCCTGAGCTGTAGGGGACCCTACAGAGTAGTTGTTAAGAGCTCTGCCTCTGGGTTCAGATCCTGGCTCTGCTGTCCTACTACCCGTGTAACCTCAAGCAGGTTACTTAAGCTCTCTGTGCTTTGGTTTCCCTTCTGTGAAATGGGGGATTAGTGCTTAGAAATGGGTTTGTAGTGAGGATTAAATGAAGTAATGATGTCAAGTGTCTTGACACAGGCCTGGCCCATCACTGGTGCTCAGTAAACATGATCAAGGCCCAGAAAGACCGAGTGGCTTGCCTCAGGTGCCCAGCTCGTCATAGCCCACTTCCCTGTCCTCGTAAGGGAGGGAGTCTTTCTGTTTCTAACTCTTCTGGGCGGTTGCAGACCAGCGAAGGCTTCCACAGGTCCTGGCTCTGTAGAAGCAACAAAGGCCCTAGAGGCCCCAGAGTTATTCACTCAGCCAGAGTCATGAGCACCTGCTGCTCAGAAGCCAGAGGCCAGTGAATGTACCCAGCTGAGGCCACTGCAGGCCCCGTCAGGAGGCAGCCATGTTAGGGGGAGGCTGAAGAGGCCCTGATGGCCACTGATTGTCAGTGGCAGTGTTTGTAAAGGTGAGGAGGACACACAGCCTGGAGAAGGACTGAGGGAAGTGGGGCCCCAGTGGGGGAGGGGGTAGTGAGGAACACCTGGGGTGCTGACCTTGCTGTTGTGGGTCTGGGGTCCCTTCCCCAGGCGCCACAGCTCTTTGCTCTGCTCTGAGCGCCTGCCCCGGGGTCAAGGCATCTGTGGTCTCTGAGGCCCAGGGGCTGCCTGGCCGCATTGTGTTTTAAGAAGACCTCATCCCCTGCAGAGTCCGAACCAGCTGAGGAGCGCCCCTGCCCCCTCCCAAGCTCCCTGTCTGAGGCTGGAGCGCTCCTGCCTGTTGGGCCTCCCGCAGGGGTCACCGGCGAGGCCTCTCCACGGCCCCAGCCAGCTGCCCCTTTCAACCCCTGCCTCTCAGGATTACTCAGCCTTCACAGCGTCTGTCACTAAGATGCTGAGTGCGTTCTTGATGGCCTCTCTTCAGGAAAGGCTTGGGCTGTGTGGCCTTTTAAGAAAGGCTCAGTGCCCGGGTTAAGCCTCTGATTGTGGTTCTGCGTGAAGAAACCGTAAACCAAAGGAAAAGGGATGGTTCAGCTTTGGTCTTAGAGCTTTGTGTCAGCGTCTGCTTGCGTCCCTGGGCTCGGAATTGAAGGTGGGCCGTACAGGCAGGTGGAGAAGCTGTCCTTTCCTTCCGATTTCTGGATAGATTATTCAGAGTAGGAGAGGGTCCGAGGAACCTCTCATCTTGCCGTCTTTAAGTACTGGGCTCTGCTCTCAAGTTTGTTTCCTGGACTCAGGGGCCTTGGGCGAGGCCTCCAACGCAACTTTTTCCTTCAGGGCAAAATCCCCAGTCCCTGGAAATCTTGACTCTTCCAGCAGGGCCAGGAGCTTGAGAGTGATATTCAGGTTTTTAGGCTAATTGCTGGGGAAACCTGAACATTTTCTAAAAGGTTTCTAATGGTCATACCAGTGTCAAGGGATCTGTCTGACCCAGGGAGGGGAAGGAGAGAGCACTGGACCAGACGGACTGGGGTGCCCAGCCTGCACCTGCAGGAAGCCCTCAGCCTTCCTGTTGAGCCACAGCTGAGTCGGTTGTCCTGGGGCAGTGCTGGCTGCCCTTTGACTGAGGGTCAGCGGCCTCACCTTTGGTCCAGGGAACAGTTTGGTTTTCTCTCCTCTCCAGGGGCTCAGGCAGCCCAGTAACTGGGTGTTTAATGGCTCTCCCATCACCTCTTCTGCCAGAGCCGCCTCCGTGCAGGTACAGCATGTACTCTGAGGACTGAGCCAGGGAGCTTGGCCTTGCTGGGGTGGGGGGCTCACCACATTGCCCCCCCTTTCCCTTCTTAAACCCAACAGCACGGGGAAGGTTATCCTCAGTGCCACGTTCTGTTCCCCGCCCCCCCCCCCCCCCCCCCCGCCTACATAAAGGCAGAGACATTTCTGGCACTTACTTCCCTGCACAGGAGTTTGCCCTGTGCTTTAAAGCCGAGTGGGGTGGATTTCATCCCAAGGCCTGGCCCCCGCCCTGGCCCCCAGAGAGGAGACCTGTGGCTGAGGACCATTCTGGCAGCGGTTGTGCGGCGCCACCTCCTGGCCACAGTACCCATCCTGGCTCCCTGCGCATCCTCAACAGTTGCCGGCACAGTTCCTGTAAAATAAAAGGAGCTTCGTGGGGGGAGGGGAGGAAGGCGGTCCAAGAGGGAGGTGTATATACACATATAGCTGATTCACTTCACTGTACAGCAGAAACTAACACAACATTGTAAAGCAGTTATACTCCAATTAAAAAATAATAATAATAAAAGGAACCTGAAAAAGACTTTCCGAAGTCCATTTCTGGTTGATCCTGTAAATGCCTGTAGCTTTTTCTATCAGCTTGGCCTTTCTGGGGCTGCCTTGCCAAGCCTTCTATTAAAATGGCTTTGTATTTCCAAAGCCCAAACTGTCAAGGCAGGACTTAGCAGCTGTAGCCGAGAAGCAGGGACGTCAACGCAGAACCCAGCGATGGATGTATGTGTCCCAAGAGAGTGATATGCCTGTGGTCTTTGAGGGGAGGGAGTGTTAAGGAAAGTGACTGGAGTGTGGGATGGACGCAAGGGTGTGAATGAAACTTGTAGTTTCTTGGGGCTGAAGCTGTTCTATTTTCTAGTCTGTTGTTCTAGCCTGGGCTCAGTGCTGCCAACTAACTGATTGAAGGAAGCTGACCTAGAACAGGGCTGTAGCTGCACCGACTTGAAGCGGTCTAGCTCACTCCCTTCTCTAGAATGGGTAGTATTCTGGGAACTGGTGTTAGGGAGGATTTTTGTGAATTACCTTGGAGTGTTCCCTCAGTGTGCTGCTACCAAAGTAGATTCTATAGCTGGCCCCATCTCTCAGTGCCCCTTCACCCCCACGGAATGAAGAGCAAGTTTTCTGCAGTTCACTTCCCAAACCAGGGACTGGGCATTCCTGCTGTTTCTAGTTTACAGAGAAGATGTTGGAATAAACATGTACATTTCACCATTGACTGTATTTGGTTGTTCGCCAAGCACGTGCCTTGTGCCCCAGTGGAGCTTATAAACTAGAGGGGATACAGCATGGGGGTGGGTATTTGTGGACAGACGCCCTGTAGCTAACGCCTCTGTCATTCCCTCCACTCTAGGCCTGGTCTCCAAGTCCTCTCCTAAGAAGCCTCGTGGACGTAACATCTTCAAGGCCCTTTTCTGCTGTTTTCGCGCCCAGCATGTTGGCCAGTCAAGCTCCTCCACTGAGCTCTCCGCATACAAGGAGGAAGCCAACACCATTGCTAAGGTAGCTGGATCCAGGGTGGTGTGATGCCAGCAAGGACGGGACTGCTGTGAGCGAGTGGGGGTCCCCGCAACCACGGCAGGGAGACAGGGCAGCCTTGCCTGAGTTGGAAGATCTGTGGCCCGGAGGAGGCCCTTCCTCTGTCCTTCCCATAGTGGTCCATCTTCTTCCTGTTGATTCCCATTTGTGGTGTGGGCCATCTGGGTGTCCCTGTGGTTTCTGAGGGGCCCCGCGGTCCAGATCCTTCCAGGTTCCAGGAACCGTGCAGGGTGCTTTGCGTAGGTTGTCTCATGTGACCCACAGCAGCCCTGCGAGGAGAGCCACAGGATTCCCCTCACAGACGGAAACTGAGACTCAGAGGGTGTGTGTAGCCGCTGAGTAGTTAATGGTTAATAAGTGGTAGTATCAGGGTTTGAACTCAGATCTCTCTGGTTGTAAGTCCTGTGATTGTTGTTTTTTATTTTTAACTAAGCAAAAATACCTTCCAAGTTACTAGGCTTTCAGGGAACCAAGGAATTGAAATTCTATCACATTCTTGATAACCCCTTCCAGCACTATCACCTGTACCTGTGAGAGACATTTGGAAATGTGTGGGTGTCTTTGATTCTTATAATTACCAGAAGATATGTCTGGCATTTCAGAGGCGGGGGACAGAAATCCTCCTTTCTGCAGTGCCATTTGTACTTCTTTCTGAAACACCAAGGTTTAGCTGTCCTTCCTCTCTTTCAAAACCAGGCTAAAGATACGTACATCAGTGAAAAATCACCTCATTATCCAAAAGGGGACAATGGTTAAATGAAGTACAACATGACGGTATTAACCGAACTATTAATTTTTACTAAGAGTTCACAACAATGTGGAAGAGTATTGAGTTGCAACATTAAGTCAAAAAGCAGAATGCAGGGCTTCCCTGGTGGCGTAGTGGTTGGGAGTCTGCCTGCCAATGCAGGGGACACGGGTTCGTGCCCCGGTCCGGGAAGATCCCACATGCCGCGGAGCGGTCGGGCCCGTGAGCCGTGGCCACTGAGCCTGCGCGTCCGGAGCCTGCGCTCCACAACAGGAAAGGCCACAACAGTGAGAGGCCTGCGTACCCCCCCCCAAAAAAAAAAAAAAAAAGCAGAATGCAAAATTATATGTCATGAAGAAAAAAGACTGCTTGCCAAAGCAAGCTTGAAGGAAATGCACTGAAATGCCAACATTAAGTTTTTCTAAGTGCTAGGATTTTAATTTTTCTTCAGGGTTTCCATTAAGATCACTTACTTGTTACATTATAACGTTTTACTTATTAGCCGAAGGCGGGAAGAGGCTTTCCGAGCTCTCTGCACTCTATCTCCCCTCACGTTTCAGGACCCACAGTGTGGGCTCACATTGGCTTACTTGTGCTTTGTAGGGGCTCAGTGCACCTCCCCCTAATCGAGGCCCCCAAGGAGGATGGAGAGAACACATGTTCTCAAAGAGCAGCCTGGGTTTCGGGACTAAGCAAGAGGCCAGACCTCCACAGCGAGGAGTTCCGATTTTGATTCTGCCTCTGACTCTGTGTCCCTGCGTCAGCTGCTTGAGTCCCCTGTTCCTTGGAGAGGTAATGGCAGCTGAGAACAGGGACACTTCCTTCTCCATCCTGCATCAGGCCGAGTGTGGAAAGAAGATTTTGGCCCCTTTCCTGCCCAGCTCTTAAGGAAAGTCACTTTTGTCATGTCAGAGCTTTCCAGGGGGCTGGGGTCTTGGGGAGAAAATTCCCCTCCAGGCCTGAGTGGGCTTTAGACAACCAGGAAAGGCATTAGTGGGCTGGCACTGACCACCTTCTTTTCTCCCGTAGTCGGATCTGCTCCAGTGTCTCCAGTACCAGTTTTATCAGGTATGTGAATCTCACAGGGTATGGCCTCAGAAGCCCCGACACCCAGTGATACCTTCTAACCCCATGCCCCATGCGGTGAAGCCCTCATTCCTCTGTGTCTGGCTGGCTAACTCCCTGCCCTTGGAAGCTGTTTGTCCCAGATATTTGCTGAGGGCCCACCACGTGCAAGGCATTAGATTGTGCGGGGGACAGCCGGTATCCATCACCAGCTCTGGCCTCCAGCTCCAGTATCCGGATCACTTCACAGTCCCAGGCTGAAGGAAGGAGCCAGCTCAGTCTCTTCTTTCTCTACCTCTTGGCCTTTAAGTGTCGCCTCTCTTGGGTTGAAGTAGGGGGCTTCCATCTCCTCAGTGGGCCCAGCTCTTCCCAGAGTTCTATTGGGGAAAATTAGTCTTTCTTGGTGGCAGATTCAGTAGCCTGGCTCTGGTTTTAGATTCCAGGGACCTGTCTGCTCCCGGAGGTGACAGAGGAAGATCAAGGAAGAATCTGCGTGGTCATTGACTTGGATGAAACCCTTGTGCATAGCTCCTTTAAGGTAACTGGACATCTGGAGCTCTTCTTACACTCGTCCTGGGCTGTCTTGGAAGCCTGACTGCAGGTGCCAGTGAAGTGGCCTAAAGTTGATGATGGAAGAGTGATCAGAAGTAGGAGGGCCGGCCTCTGGCATTTGGCCACAGTCGCATCACAGATACCTGGAGGCCCCACCAGAGAATGATGTTGAGTGGGAGCCCCTGCTCTCCGCAGTTGCTGACAACAGGCTACAGCTGCCCCCCAGCCCCGTCGCAGCACAGCCACCAGGGCTCTGTACAGGGGTACAAAAGAGGGGTTAAGTCAGCCTTGGGCCATGCCCCTATCCATTTTATCAGGATGTTTGTTAACTCAAGAAAGCCCAGAGACTGTCTGAGCTCAGGTAGAATTTGCAGGTGGTGGTAAGTAGGGAAAACCAGAAGGGGTGTCGCAGCCTGTACTTGGGTGAGAGCCACTTAGTTGGGACAGCAGGAGCTTCCTAGGGCCTCTGATATCTGTCCCTCCCCACCCCGCCCAGGGGGTGGAGCACTGGCTGTGGCAGGGACTGGGGTGTGGCTGGGCTCTTGTCCCTTCCCACTAGCTGACTCATTAACTCTTCTGCCTTCCAGCCAATCAACAACGCTGACTTCATAGTGCCTGTAGAGATCGAAGGGACCACTCACCAGGTGAGCTGCTGCCAGGCCACGCCCAGCCCAGGAACTCGGGGTCTTCTGCTCCTCGGGGCTTGTGTTCCATCAGTTGATCCTTTCCTGTAACTTCAGCCTCTCTGCTTTTATTGGTAACCTTTCACATTCGAGGCTTTCGCATCTTAAAAAATGCAGCCCCTCATCCCCCTCTAGCTGTCACTTTTTTTCTCTTTGCAGCCAAGCTGTTTAAAATTAAATTATTTAATAGTAGTAATAGCTATCATTTATTTATCTCCCCTGGTCCTACTGAATGTGACCAGCACTGTTATATGACTTAATACATTTTCTCTAAAGCCGAAGAGTTGGTGTATCTGCCTGTTACAGACAAGGAAGTCAGTACTAGCTGTTTTCTCTCCTCCCCTGCCCACCCATTCCATCTAGCCGGTGAATTTCTTTCTCCCCAGAAAAGGCATCTCCTCCTCTGTAAAGCTTTCTCCAATTCCCCTCCCCTTGGGGTCCCTACACTGGATTCTGCCACAATACATACTCAGTACACATCTATCAAAAAGCGCTTGAATCTAAATAAGGTGAGGCTCTGGCCCTACACAACCTGCTCAGTCCAGAGTTAAGGATCCTGTGGTGTTGATAGTCAGATAGAAGAGTTACTTGTAGGGAGATGGGGTTTGAGGCTTCCATGGGTGGTCAGCACTATCCTGTGTCCATTAGAAGCTTTCTTCACCCCACCACCCTCCTCCCAGCTGAGGTGCTCTCCCAGTCCCAGTGCTGGACTCTGCACAGCAGCTCTTTACAGTCTAGTTGAGGGTATAGAGAAATATACAGAACCCACAGATTTTTTAAAAAGGCGTATCTTCAAACACTGTGAACTCCTGGCTAACAAGGAGAGGTGTGAATAATGGAAAAGGGATGACATTTACATGAGTGGGGGGTGGGGGTGAGGTGTCTACCTGCAGAAGGTGCGTTTTCAGCAAAGAGTGTTGAGACGATGCCAAGCTTGATGAATAGCCAGGAGGAGGGAGGGACTTGTTGAAGGTTAAAGAAATGGTAAATGAGGGCTTCCCTGGTGGCGCAGTGGTTGAGAGTCTGCCTGCCGATGCAGGGGACCCGGGTTCGTGCCCCTGTCCGGGAAGATCCCACATGCCGCGGAGCGGCTGGGCCCGTGAGCCATGGCCGCTGAGCCTGCGCATCCGGAGCCTGTGCTCCGCAACGGGAGAGGCCACAACAGTGAGACGCCTGTGTACCGCCAAAAAAAAAGAAATGGTAAATGAAAGGAGGCCCGGTTGTGGCTACCTGGAGCAGAGGGTTCCTGCAGCAGAGCTGGGAGGGGTCTGGTGAGTCGATGGCCAGTCCAGGCCATCTCCAGGAGGGAGAGTCATGGCAGGCACATACACTTGAGCAGGGAGTGAGCTGGATGAAAAGAACTTTGAAGGAGTGGTTCCAGTAGCCCCTGTGTAGGCTGGCTGAGAGGAGAACACCTGGATGGAGACAGGGAAGCAACAGACAGCAGGCCCATGAGGGACATGCGGCCAGTGAAGCTTTTAGGCCATAATGTGCAAGGTTATGAAAGGTGGACACCAGGGTTAGGGGTGGCTGTCAGGGGCAAGCACAAAATGGGGGCGTCACTAGAGCGAGATGCTGCAGGGTGTCAGATCTGTGGTCACTGAGGGGAAAAAGTCACTTTCCCCTGGTGCATTTCAGAGAAGCTCTGCGAGGGCATGAGGTTTCAGGAAGTATCTGCGACCCTGCCTGATGGGGTCCTGGACTAACTGTCCTGTCAGAGCCAAGGACAGGAAACTCCCACAGAGGCTGTGGCTGGATTCAAGTAATCCAGGATAGGCTGTTTCCATCTGTGAGGCCTATTCTTGATTACTTGTTTCTGGAGGCAGCTGATGGTTCGCCGCCGGAAACAGATGGCTCCTGGGACATTAGGTGTTTTTGTTTCTTCCTGAGCTGGGTCAAGGTTGGGACCACTGAGCCGGCAGAAGCCTGGTGAGGAGGTGACGGTCGTGCCCTGGTCTGCGGGGCAGAAGGCTTCCAGCCAGGTGGTCCCAGAGGCTGGGGTGTGGGAGTCCAGACAGAGTAAGGTCTGAACCAACTTACTGCTCTTTGTGTAGGTGGTGATGGTGACCGATGCCGTGAGGCTTCACCCTCGTAGGGATGCCTCCAACAAGCCTTTCTGCTTTTCCTCAGGTGTACGTGCTCAAGAGGCCTTACGTGGATGAGTTCCTGAGACGAATGGGGGAACTCTTTGAATGTGTTCTCTTCACTGCCAGCCTAGCCAAGGTACCTGGGGGCAGGAGGGGAGTAAAGAACTGGGAGCAGGTGTGGCAGCTCCTTGCAGGTCACAGGATGCCACGGGGAAACCAGGACTGCATCCAAACAAAAAGCTTCTGCTCTCTTCTCAGTATGCTGACCCTGTGACGGATCTGCTGGACAGGTGTGGGGTGTTCCGGGCCCGCCTGTTCCGTGAGTCCTGTGTGTTTCACCAGGGCTGCTATGTCAAGGACCTCAGCCGCCTGGGAAGGGACCTGAGGAAAACCCTCATTCTGGACAACTCGCCTGCTTCTTACATCTTCCACCCAGAGAATGCAGTGAGTGGTCCAGATACACCCATATTGCAGGGATTGGGAGAGTCCCTGCCCTGGAAGGAGGAGGGAGAAGGGGATGGTGGTGGAACCATGGGCTTTACCAGAGGAGGGCACCACCCCAGGTGGACCAGCCAGCCTCCGGGGGTCTGGGGCAAGGGAGGGAAGCAGTGGCGGTCGGGAGACTTAACGCTGCCTTTTCCCTCTCCAGGTGCCTGTGCAGTCTTGGTTTGATGACATGGCAGACACTGAGTTGCTGAACCTGATCCCAATCTTTGAGGAGCTGAGCGCAGCAGAGGATGTCTACACCAGCCTTGGGCAGCTGCGGGCCCCTTAGCCTTCCCTGCTGCCAAGCAATGGCCATCCCAGTAGGGGACTTTCCTACACTGTGCCTTTATGATCAGCCTGACAGAGCGGAATCTGGAGCATCTCACCAAATGAGACCTGGAAATAGAAGTGATTGCAAAGAGCTTTAGGACAGGTTAGATGCTGAGTGGGCAGATATCAGACCAGCGATACCAGAGCTGCCTGCTCCCTGAGTTGGGTTCCCGAGATGTGAGTAAGTGTATTTGTGTGTGTGTGTGTGTGTGTGTGTGTGTGTATGAGTGTGTCTTGCCTTCAACTGTGGTCCCGGGATATAAGTGTTTCAGGTTGGGGGAGAAAGTGAATGATCAAGACTCTCCCCAAGTTAGTTTGTCTCCTCTCCTGTCACCCCGAGAGCCACCGAGCTCTATAGGGATGAAGACCATTGAAGGCTCCGTCGCCAAACCTATGGCCTTTCCTCAGCATTGTAAGGCTTATGCCACGGAGAAAGGTAGGGTCAGAGGCTGCCTTCGGGTGCCCCAGGCACACATCTTCCTGAAGCCTTTCTCTCGCCGACTGCTGCAGACAGAAAGACGACACTTCTGGGGAGATGAAAGCTTGTATCCAGAACTGGTAGCCCCAGTGGCCATCAGGTCCTGTGGCCCAAGGGCTGCACTAGCCTCTGGCCGAGTGCCTGGCTCGGGCTCTTTCTGTGTCTCCCCAAGGCTTGGGTGCCAGGCCTGCCTTCCTCACCACCTAGCCATAGTCTTGAACCTGTGGGGAAGGAGGTCTTCTCCCTGCCCTGGAAGAGGACAGATAACTGATTTCCGTTCTTTTGACTCTGTTTTAAAATTCTCTTTCGAAATATGGAGTGTTGGGCTGTTTTGTTTCTGACAGAGCTACAGCCCTGGGCCTGAGGTGAACGTGGGAGGCCCTGGTGGTGCAGGGAAGAGGAGAATCCCAAGGGCATGAGTGTGTGTGTCCCCTTGGCTTGTAGGTCAGCTGGGCTCGGGATGTGTCCCGAAGTCTGCTCTTCAGGCATTCTGTGCTGGTGCTGCCGCAGGGACTTTGTCCCCAAGCCTGGGAAGGGCGCTCTGGGTCCCACCCACCTGTTTCTTGGGCAGGGCTCTTTTCTCTCGTGTCTTCCCCCAGGGCCAGGTGTCTTCGTCCTTCCTGGCTGTTGCTTTTTCTCTCCAGGGTCTCAGGCACTCCTGCGTTTCCTGGGCTGAGGGGCTGGGTGTTCTCACCGTTTAGTTTGCCAACGTAACGCACGTGCCTCCTGCCAATGGTAACAGGTGTGAGTGAGCTCTTCACACACCTGCGCTTTGCGTGTCTCTTTGCTTTCAAAGTTTCTTAATAGTGAATGCTTTAAAAAATAAGTCACACAAAGGAAGTTTCCCCAGGATGGAAAACAAAAGGGGAAGTGCTGCTGTAATTGGGAGCACAAGGGATCCCCTAGAGGGAGCCCCACTTCAGCATCACTGCCTTAGCCATGGCCTCCCCTCCCTCCGTCGGGCGGGAGGGGGTTCCTATCCCCCTCTCTGTTTTCCCTGGAGGCAGATGTCACAAAGCATTTGTAAGTTGCTTCAGGTGCAAGAACACCGCCCACTCAGGACTTACCCCCATTATCCTTTTCAGACTGGCCACACACTAGGGCAGTGTGAGGAGCTAGCCGGGACCAGGTGGTGGAGCAGCAGCGTGGCGTTCTGAGCGCCTAGCATCCTTCTCTAGCATTGTGATGCCACCTCCCCTCCTTGTCCCAAGGTTGTGAGGCTTTGTCTTTCCCTTTGGTATCACATGAGTAGAACAGGGTCCCCAAAGCCCATGTGATCATTTCCCAGGCATCATTCCCTGGTGCCTGTGGGATCCTGCTTCATGCAGGTAGGGGAAGAGGGCTCCAGGGCTGGCCGGGAGCGACACCTCCTGAAGGAAAGTGGGAGCTTCTGATTCTAAGGCCCTGGCCTAGGCCTCTATCCTAATATTGCAGGAGGGGCCTCTCTCCCAAGCCCCATGCTAAGGATTAGCCCTTGGGCCAAGTCTGCCATGGGGTCCAGCTATGCTTTTCTGACTAAATAAGCAATAAGAGGCTCTAAGCTGATCCAGTTCCGAGGCCCCTTTCTGCCCTGCTTTGGGTCTCCTTGCTTCCAGGTGAAGGAAGAGCTGGTGCCACCCGCTTTCCTATCAGACTTGTCCAGGTGTTCCAAGGGACTCATGACCAGAGCCCAGGATGGCTTGGTGGGAGTGTCCCCGCTGCTTCTGCATGAAGCCTGGCTCCATAGGCCTCGTTCTCGCCAGAACACTGCCCTGCCCCCATGCAGTTCCTCACCGGAAATGCCACACCCCCACTCACCCTCTCCTCCCTTCCCTGGAGAGGCAGCTCAGCCAAATAGGTCTAGGCAGGGTCCATCGGTGTGGACCAGAGCCAGCCTGAAGTCATTATGCACCTTCTGGTCTCCAGTTTCACAGTGTGTTAGGGGCAAGAGATGACTGCAAGACGTGCTCCTTAGAGGAATCAGGCCAGACTCAGTTTTGGAGGAAGGCAAGATTGAGAGAGAGCCAGTTCACCCCAGGATCTCTTCCGGGGTTTCCTACCAGCCCTTCCTGTCTGAGGCTGGTCTTCGGGAAGCAATAGGCCACCAGGCCTGGTCGACCCCAGTTCACGCCGTGCCAGGAATCTGCCCACCTGCCAGGTTCAGTTCTTTAAGGTGCCTCTTCAGGGACACAGTGTGTCTCTCTGATTGGGCTTCTAAATCAAAAGCCTGATGTTCGTGTCCCTCTCATAGGGGGAGCTTTGGACACAGGACCGTTTGGAAAGGGTCAGGTAAGAGTTTCCACTCTGCACATTGTAGAGGGGACACTCTGTAGGTCCATGGGTCCCTTACTATAGCGAGGTTGAGTAAATTTGCCTTCAGTTAACCTGGGACCTTCTGTTTAATTCCCTCCTGCCTCCCAAAGATTTTGACCATTTTACAAATTCACCTCTGTTAACAGTGGCCCAGAAACTTCTCTGTGCTAAAAGCATGGGAAGTCTAAAGGCAGTCATTCCCTGGGAAATGGATCCCGTCCTGTTTTGCTACCCCTACCCTGTTCATGAGGCCTCATTCAATAAGGCAACCCCCCCGTAAGGCTGTCCTGTATCCCATGTCCCAGAAAGGTCAAGTGTCTGTGGAAAGTAAGCCTGTTTTCCCCTTCAGGTCTTCAGTCGGTTACTTGCCACTACTGTCCCTCAGTCGCCTTTTTTGTAAAATGGGGTTTTAGTTTTGTCCTTTTATTTTAATACTGGTAAATACTTGCATTCAAGCAGGGGAGGGAAGGCAGGGGTCTGGCCCCCTGCACCATTCCTTTACTGCTGTGGGGTTTGCCCCTGGAGCAGACCCTCCTCTTTGCGCCCCGTGAGCTTCTTTGCTTGTAGTATCTCAGATTTTACATGTTCCACGTCGTGCCACGTAACCCCCTTCAAGATACCGTTTGGAGGGTGGGGGAGATCTGCTTCCCAATGTGACTGGGCTGTGGGGTTCTGACTACCTTGCTCACAGGTTCATGGTTTGATAAACTTGTATTCAAAAACTTGAAATGTAGGACGCCATTAAGTGTCTGTTTATATTTTTGAAATATTTGTACTACTTACAATTAATGAATAAAAGTGGGTTTAAAAAACCCATCCGTGAATGGGCACTGCCTCCTGACCCTCCTGTTGTTCATTCGGGCACTTACCCCCCCTTCTTCCCTTAAAACGCCTCTGTCATGACGAGGCTGGAGCGCCCAAGCTGGGGGACCAGCCGCACACTCAGCACAGGGATTTTGCTCAAGGTTACAGAAGTCGGGCTACATTAGCTCTTCCCTGGCCCCCATGTGGAATCAACCGCATTGCCATCCAGGTGCTTAATAAGCATATGCTTGGTGTCCTGTTGACTTCTGGGGAGGAACCAGAAGCCCCAAGGGATTTAGAGTCTTCCTTCTGTGCCCCTTACTGATTTCCCCAAACTAGGAGCCTTGAAACTCAGAGCCCGGCATGGTTCTTGGCACATAGTAGGCACTCAGATATTGACTGGGCTGATCTATGACCCCAAGGGAGACCCCAAGGGGCAAAACAGAATGACCTAATAACTCACTCCAGGTCCTTCTCCCAGACTTCCCCTCTGAGAAATGCCCAGGAGCTTCTCGGGAGGTGCTTGCCAGCCTGGACATCCCATGCACTTGGAGGGCGGGGGGCAGCCCCAGCCCCTGCTTCCTGTCATCGGTGTAATGCATTCATATCTACAATATGGCAAATTTCATATCCTCCCACCCTCTTTCCTGCATTATTGATGGGCTGTGCACTTTAAAAAAATCAATTAGATCAGGGTGTGGAGCTGGAGTTAAAAGAAGCCTTTAAAAGTCTGCTCTTGTTTTTGCTGTTTTGAATAGGAACAGATACAGCTTTCTCTCTGGTTTGAATAAGTCAAGCCCAGGGCTAGGTTGGCTGTGATTGGCCAGGACTAGGAAAATGCAGTTAGGATGCAAATGCAAGCAAATATAACCCAGTGTATGCGCAGCCATTACTAAGGTAAGGCAGCAGGACCTGGAACCTCCAGCATTGGGTGGTTCCTCAACAGTGCTTACCCGCCAGAAAACTGGGAAGACCGCTGAGAGCGAAGGCAAGGTAAGTTCTATATGGTTTATGGATGCACGTCAATAGAGCAATTTTACTTGAACTAGAAAGAAACAAAAGAGAGGAGATTAAAATTTCCTTGGCTTTGTGTTCTCGGATGAGGCTTTTAAAGGGTTGAACCAGGAGTTTGTGGCCAGTTTTGCAAACTTCCTGCTGAGAAGTCGAGGTGCTTTCTAGAGACCACTAAACATAGGACACACTTTCAAAAGCTTGGAAAGATTCACCCATCTCAAAGAGATGGTGTGGGGCAAGGCAGAAATTTACACCAGCTTCCTCTGCTTGGGGTCCATTCCTAGGAGTATTGGTAAGAATTAAGGGCCACCAGCTTTTAAGCTGGGATTTCAAAACTGCACCCCACCCAGCGGTTTGTGCAGTGGTCTCAAAGGGTGCTGAGTTGATAAATTAGGACTTGAGGAGGAGGGAGGGAGAGACTGAGCTTTGGGGGACTTTGCTCAGTCCCCCAATCACATTTCCTGGGTTTTCCAGTATGGCAAAGTCCCTGCTTTGAGCATGTCCTCTCCTGCATTTCAGGGACCCTGGCCCAGTGAGCATTTTGATTGCCAAGTCCCTGCTGGAAAATGGGACTGCTTTTGGCCTCTGGACTCACAGTTCTAATTAGTGCCAGCTGGTTTGACTTTTACCAGGTTTACTCTTACCTCTCTCCAAGGAATGAATTCCTTGTCCCCTTCCCCTAGTTGGGTCACAGCATTTGCCTTTAATGACTGAAATCTAGGGTCTGAAGAAAACCTGAACAAATATTTCCTGGCAATTCTAAGCAGCACAGGGTGGGGCAGTGCCAATTATCAAATTAAATCCTTAAACACTGGCAGCTCCACATCACTGCTCTGCTGTAGTCCTGCTGTAGCAGTAGACAAAGAGAGTTTTTTGTTTGTCTTTTCTTTTGTTTTTTTGGCCAACGTCCATACTAGATAATGGCACATACTCTCCAAACCTGGGTTCATCCACCAAGGCTTAAGAAAAGAATGGCCAGACATGCTCCTCTTAACAAGCACAATATGCCTCCAAATAGCAAAACCCCAGATAGTCCTTTCTGGGTGGGGTTGTTTTTTCTTTATTTTTCTTTTTCTTTATCCTATGTAACTTCGTCAAGCCCTTCCTTTTTCCTTTGCCTCTTGGAAGCATTCATCAGTGATGTGTATCAATCAGATTGCAAGCCCCTTGAGAGCAAGAACCAGGCAGGAGGGGCTTCCCTGGTGGTGCAGTGGCTGAGAGTCCGCCTGCCGATGCAGGGAACGCGGGTTCGTGCCCCGGTCCGGGAAGATCCCACATGCCGCGGAGCCTGCGTGTTCGGAGCCAGTGCTCCGCAACGGGAGAGGCCACAACAGTGAGAGGCCCGCATACCGCAAAAAAAAAAAAAAAAAGAACCAGGCAGGAATTTTCATTATTTCAAGCCTGTGTGGCCATGGACATGTGTAGGTGCTTAATAACCCTAGACACACTTCGAACAGAGATGGTACACAATCCATACTTCTCTTTACCTCTTCCTCCCTCTCCCCACCCTGTCTGTGGGCGGCCACAGCACGACTGTCTGGGTCTGTGTGGGAGGGGCCAGGGGGGAGGATCTGCCCACAGGCCACGCCCACCTGCCCCTGCTGGCACCCTGCACTCTTTGTCCCAGGCCCAGCCCTGCCATTTTACTTTCCCTCTTCTGTGAGGCACAGGGAATATATTAGTCATGTGACAGAAGCAGAATGGGTTGTCTGAGTTTTAGGATAGTTTACTTAAAAAAGTCTGGGAAGTAAAAGCTCAAATTGTTGACTGTGGAGAGGACCTGGCAAGCAGGGAGTCTGGGAGAGTTAGAGGGACTGGGAATGAAAGAAGGAAACCCAGTTTGGAAATAGTTATTCCGACATAAGCTTTTCAATCCCATGTGCCACTAAATTTACGTAAGTTAGGAAGGGCTGCAGTACATCACAGAAACTAGAAAAGAGCACAGATTTTAAGATCAGGTATGGATTTCATTCTAGTGATACTGAGTAAATTATTTAACCTCTCTGAACCTCAATTTTCGCACAATGTAAGACAAAGAAAATATACTCAGCTCATGAGAATTAAATGAGAGAACATAAAGTGAACCCACACAGGGCTTAGCATATTTGTCACCCCTTCAGTAAATAGTCATGGCTGTGTTATCAGAGCTCTTAACAAGGAAAGTGGCAAGTGGGAAGCAGAATTTCCGGTGGGGATCCCTGGGCCAGCCAGCCTTACGACATGAACTTGGACAAGTCATTTTCCACATCACTGTGAGATAGTGCAGGGATGCACCACAAGGACCTGGCAGGATGGCTGACAAGAGATTGGGAAGTGAGTTAGGAGGAAAACTGGCTGGATGACTGCTGTGAGAGGCGTCATCTCCGTGCTTGCTCTGTGATGTTTCAGTCCCAGGAAGACAAGCGCCATGTCTCTGAGCAGTGCCTTTCAGGCTGTGGGCAACGACCCTGGGATCATCACCTGGAGAATAGAGGTGAGCTGGGCTGGATGGGGGCAGGAGACTGTGGTCTGCTGAAGGCCCTCCACATGCCTCGATCTCCTGTCTGTGGTTCATCAACAGTGAGAGGCAGCTCCAAAGGGCACATTTTCCGATCCTTGACCCCTCCTGGGTGCTCAGAGCAGGCGGGTGACAGGTGGAGGAAAGCAAAAATAGGCTTGCCTTTTATCTAGCCATCTGCACTTCTAGTAAATGCCCTAGAGAGATGGGTGGGGCCCAGGCCCACCCACGGAGCCCTGAGACACCTGGCTGCTTCTGTCAGGACAATGGAACCTGTCTTCCACGGGGCACTCTGGCTCCTGCAAGGTGGTAGGAAGATTTGGCGAGTACAGCACAGATCGGTGCCCTGCTCATCCCTTCTCCCACTCGGGGCTTGAGCCCCTCTGGCTGACCTCGAGCTCTAGCGGTCTATAGTTGGGAACCGCCCTGGCCTGGCAGCCTCACCCCACCTCCCTGCTCTGAGCCCAGTGAGTGGCTCTGCTGCAGAAAACCCAGAGGTGATGCCCCACCTCACCATCCTCCACCACGAGGGGGGCCACAGCCCCCTAGCAAGCAGCTCAGAGCTTGTGAGAGCCCAGGTCACTCCCACTGTTTTAAGGCTCCCAGTTGATTTAAAAACTAATAGGTACTAGAAGAGTTACGCAAACTGTGGGATATTTAACATTTTTACATTTAACACGTATTTTACACAGAATACACTCAAACATGACTGCAGGCTTACCTACTAGGAGGTATGATGAAAGTCCACATCTGAGGCCATGGGAATGGCTCTCCTGGGACGAGCCACACATGCTGGTGACAGGTGCATCAGGGCTCCCACCCAGACTCCAAATACAGAGCCCTTGGCAGGGAGCCTGCACATGGCTGGCAGTCCCCCCCAGAGCCTCACAGAATCCTGGCTCCCCATTCTGTCAGAACTTGGCCAGCTCTGGGTGGTCAGAGTCAGCGCTGGAGGCACTCTGGTGCAGCGGCTCAGAGATGGGCTTTTACTTGAGGGCTTACACCCAACTCTGCAAAGGACTGAGGCGGCGCACAGGCTCTTCACAGTGTAGCAAGAAGAGGCCGGGCAGGCGGTGCGAGGAGGATGGGGTGAGGACAGGCACCCGGATCCAGACCCAGGGCCGGGCAGGTGGAGTTCAGCAGAAGCCAGAGGGGTGACCGCACTAATCCTGTGGCTGGCCGCTACGCCCCGTGGGGACATCTCCCCACTCTCCCCTGCCGCCTGTGTCAAATGACGGCGTGCAGGGGGAGGCCTGGGGGGGTCGGGGGAGGAGGGAGAGAATGCAGCCTATACACACCCCTTGTCCTTCCAGAAAATGGAGCTGGCACTGGTGCCCCTGAATGCCCACGGCCCCTTCTATGAGGGGGACTGCTACATCATCCTCTCGGTGAGCACCATGCCCCCCATTCCCATGAGCTGCTCCCCTGAGAGCCAGCTCTGGGGCCCCACTGGGAGATCTGCCCGTGAGGTTAATCTGGTATCCATCTTGATTCTTCCTTGCTTTTATATAGAACAGGCCTCCAGTTTGACTATCAAAGGGTTTCTTAGGCCAGGGTTTTAAATTTTGCATCAGAGGGTATGGGTGTGGCCCTCAGTCTGAACCTCAGTGAGTCGCCTACAGCAGCACTTCTCCCTCTGGGACCCAGACCCCAGATTACAGTGCTGTGAAGGAAGGCCAGGTGGATACAAGGCCACCTCTGGCCTCAAAGTACTCATCTAGCAGAGGAAACAATCTCCCACGTGGACAGCACTGAGAGAGCCATGCAGATGGACAGCAGCGCTGTGCCAGATGTGCAAGAGCAGGGGTGCGAAAGAGCAGCAAGAAAAGCCTGCAGTCCAACCCGGAAAAGATCCCCATTGGTCTCTGTTTATTTTGAGAACAATAAGCTGTCAACATTCCCCAAATGTGGGGAGGGATTTGTGCTGCCAGGGCTTGAGCCACGGAGGAGGTCTGCACCCGGGCCACTGCAGGGAGGGAGAGGCCCCGAGCCTGCCAAGGGCAGGACACAAGTCACCGTAGGCCACGTTCTTCCCACGCCAGAAGGGCCAGCAGCGAAGGGGAGGCGAGCTGGCCCCTGACCTGATCTCTCTGACTACATCCCAGACCCGGAGAGTGGGCAGCATCCTCTCCCAGGACATCCACTTCTGGATTGGGAAGGACTCCTCGCAGGATGAGAAGAGCTGCGCAGCCATCTACACTACGCAGCTGGATGACTACCTGGGGGGCAGCCCTGTGCAGCACCGGGAGGTCCAGTGCCACGAGTCCGACACCTTCCACGGCTACTTCAAGCAGGGCATCATGTGAGTAGCTATGCACAGAGCAAGGACGTAAGCGCAGTTTACCAAAGAGGAAACCAAAAGGGCCAAAATGTATATGAAGAAAGTCATCAGAGAAATGCAAATCCAAACAAAGCCATCATTTCCGCCTACTAGAGCAGAGTAACTCAGAGAGCTGAGAGGCGCCAAGTGTCCTCAAAGCTCTGGGGAGACAGGTGCCCTGCTGGTGCAAGTGAGAACTGGCCCAGCATTCCGGAGAGTAGTCTGCTGCCACTGGGGCAGATCTCACCCCCGGCGTGTGACCCAAAGGAGCGCTCACCTTCCCAGGTCCACAAGGGCACATGAACCAGAACGTTCACATTAGTGGTGGTGGGAAGCTGCAGGCAATGTGGACAGGAAAAACACTCCGCGACACAGCGGAGTACAATGCCACAGCTGGAAGCAACAGATTAGAGGCACATCTGACATGTGGACAGACCTTAAAAACATGGGGCTTAGGGAGCACAGGTAGAAACAGGCTTGAAATATAGAACAGAATGCCAATTTCTGTTTTAAAAAAAGTACATAAACTCAAAACAACAGGCCACATTTTACCAGAATGAAAATAAAAAGACTGATGTTAAACTGTTAGAATGGATGCTTATGGCGGGGAGAGAAAGGGGGGTAGGGTATGCAGATAAAAGGGAACACATAAATACTTACTACAAGAGAGGGGTCTCAATAAAGGCCAATGGTGAAAACCTTCCACGAACTGAGGAGCTTGATTACCTCAAAACTTTGCACTTGAGATTGAAAAGAAAAAGGAATTCCAATGAGCTTGAGAGTTCTGAGGCTGGTCCAAGGCCAGCTTCTTGCAGGTCAGCAGTCCCCACTGAGGACCTACTGGGCACAGAGCACCACACTGAGTCACCAAGGAACCCTCTGCTCCCCGTGGCTTTCTGCGTGCCCTTCACGTATGGGACCCCTGGGGGAGGCTGGGCTGGGGTGAGGGCCAGGGGCGGGAGAGCGGATTCTTGGAGTGAGATGGTTTTTAAGGCCACGGTGTCATTAATGTTTCTGCTCCCGCCTGACTTGTGCCCCTCTCCCCATCACACGCGACATTCACACAGTTTCTAGAACGAAACAAAACAAGTTCTTCTGTGCTCTGGGGACTTCATCAGTGATGCACCCTCTGTCTGGAGAACTAGTCCTCTGGTGGTTGGTTCCTACTCTTAATATCCCAGCTCAAATGTCAGTCCTTCGGAGAAGACTGCCCTGAACATGCTGTCTGAGTGCACCTCTGTGGCAGTGGTGACCAGCATCTATGTTTACCTGCTCATTTACTGTCGTCACCCACGTGGGCAGAGGTTGCATGTGTGTGATCCACAACTGTCTCCCCAGTACCTAGCACATAGCAGGTGCTCAATAAATAACGGATGTTCCCTCAGCTACAAGAAGGGGGGTGTGGCCTCCGGGATGAAGCACGTGGAGACCAATACCTACGATGTGAAGCGGTTGCTGCACGTGAAGGGGAAGAGAAACATCAGGGCCACCGAGGTAAGTCCTGCCCCTTGTCTGTCCTGGGCCCAGGGCCTCTCCGCCTAGCACCTAAGAACTCCTCCTACATAATGTCTACCTCTCTCCTGCAGGTGGAAATGAGCTGGGACAGTTTTAACCGAGGTGATGTCTTCCTGCTGGACCTTGGGAAGGTCATCATCCAGTGGAATGGCCCAGAGAGCAGCAGCAGGGAGCGTCTGAAGGTGTGGCCTGTTCTGTTGCTCCCTCCCCCACCCGCCGCGGGGCCTCACGGGCTTGCACTCCCTCAGTTGCCCTTTCCTTCTTCTTTCCTCGCTGGCTCTTTCCTGCCCTTCAAGCCAGACCCCTGCCTTTGAGCAGCATCTGTTTCAGAGACAGGCCACGTATGTGAGCCTGCGACTCAGCATCAGGGTAACTTCTGTGTCTGGGATCCAGGCTGCTCCTCCGGTCCTCGGGCTTCTTTACAGGCTATGCTCCTGGCAAAGCATATTCGGGACAGGGAGCGAGGGGGCCGTGCTGAAATAGGAGTGATCGAGGGAGACAAGGAGGCGGCCAGTCCAGAGCTGATGAAGGTCCTTCAGGACACCCTCGGGCAGCACTCCATTATCAAGCCTGCGGTCCCCGATGAGATCACAGATCAGCAGCAGAAATCAAATATCACGCTGTATCAGTGAGTAGCTAAGCCTGGCTGCTGGCTGGAAGCTGGGGTAGGGGGAAGGTGTCCCCCCAGAAAACTTCTGCTTCGCTCCTCGTTTGGGGTGCAAGTGACTGGCTTTCTTTCGGTCTTTTTCAAATGCAGCTTCTATAAGGAGCTCGGTGTTCCCTGAGCAGCTACCATCTGCTCTTGTTAGCAACTCTTCCTCGTCTCTGGGGGAGACCATTTCTTTGCTCAGATCTATACGTGCCTAGGGATGTGGACAGGATAATGTTCGGAAGAGAGATGCACAAAAGTCTCCTCCACAGAACAGAGTCCATCACATTCCTGTCTGCATTCAAGCCATGCCTGTCACAAGAAGTTGAACTCTACCCAGAAACTCCATTCTAAGACAAAACCATGAAATATCAGATTGACTACACGATGCTTTGTAGAAGAGAAGGTACAGGCTAACCTCTCCCCTTCTCTAGTGTCTCAGACTCAGCTGGGCAGCTGGCGGTCACAGATGTAGGAACGAGGCCTCTGGTCCAGGGCTTACTGAACCATGATGTAAGTAGAGCTTGGGTGGGCTTGGCTTGGGGTAGCCAGATCTGGCTTCAGAGGCAGACTCTAGGGAAAGGCCTTCCTCATGGTCTTGGGCAGGAGTAACCACTTTTATCCCTGACCGTCTGCTTCAGGACTGCTACATCCTGGACCAAAGTGGAACCAAGATCTATGTGTGGAAAGGAAGAGGAGCCACAAAGGTTGAGAAACAGATGGCCATGTCTAAAGCTCTGGTAGGAGCTATGGATGTGCAATATTGTCCAAAAAATTCTGTCCATAACACATCAGATGTGCTCAGAGAGCCATATTAGGCACCAGAGCATAGAACATCGCAGTTACATACATAACTTCAAAGTCAGACAGACAAACTGGCATTCAAATCCAGGTTTAATGCCATCTCCTGGGGTTGTTGTGAGGATTAAGTAACATTTATAAAGCACTCAGAACAATACCTGGCACACACACCTGCTCAGTAAAAGGTGGCTGTTATTATTGAAGGAGGTATCACATATCAAGGTCAATGGCCCTGTCCTCAAGGAGCTTATGACATTGTGCAGACCCATGCAGATGAACCAAGCAGGATGCACTTACAAAGCAAAAAAGGGGCAAATGAAGGTGATACAAAGTCAGTAGAGTACAGGAGTGCTGAAGGAACACAGAATAGAGGATCTTACCAAAAAAAAAAATCAGTAATAATCATGACAGGCCAATGAAGAGATGTCAAAATGTTCTACTCAGTCCTTTCCTTGAGGCAGGTAACTTGGTCCCTAGACAGAAGTGAGTTAGAATTTGACTCTAACTCTGAGAAGGGAACAGTCCTACCAACTGGCTTCACAGGGTTGAATCACCAGCCAAGTCAAGAGCCCAGTGCACTCCCGGACTGACCTGTCCTTTGGGGGCGGGGGGGCACCCGCAGAACTTCATCAAGATGAAGGGCTACCCCAGCAGTACCAACGTGGAGACCGTCAGTGACGGTGCCGAGTCAGCCATGTTCAAGCAGCTGTTCCAGAAGTGGTCAGTGAAGGAACAGACCGTGGGTCTGGGGAAAACGTGCAGCATTGGTAAAATCGGTAAGATTGCCCCCAGATCGTGTTTTCACTGCCGGGACTCTGTAGAAAGGCAGGCACAGGTGCTTTTTGCTCACTTGGCTTCTCCTAACCCCTTCCGTGCAGCTAACGTTTCCCAGGATAAATTTGATGTGACTCTGCTGCACACCAAACCAGAGGTGGCAGCCCAGGAAAGAATGGTCGACGACGGCAACGGCAACGTTGAGGTAAGCCCAGTGACCCACATCCCAGGGCAGGCGGCAGCACTGGCCCTCCTGGCTGCTCTGCTCTACAGAAGAGACACGTAATTCCATGTCTGCTTTGCTTTCCTTTCCACCTCTGGCACCTCAGGACTATTCAAAGAGGTGTCTGAGTCTGCAGGGTTTTCCCACAATTCTTCACATAAGTGAAAGGTAGATACTCCAGTGTGCTATCAATAACTCACCTGGCAGACATATTCAAATCATCTCTGAGCCATGATGGGGATGCATCTGACCAGGGACGATCCAGTTCTTGGGATTCAAATCATGCAAATGTGATAAGCCCTCACCACTGGAAAGAAGCACCAGAGCGGGAAGGTATACTTTGAATGGACGTTAGTGCCTCACCCACCTGGATTCTCTGCTAAGCATGGCCCAGTTCCCTCCAGATAGCTGTTTCTTCACGGGACTCCCATCTCTGGGGAACTGTGTCTCCTTCTATGCCTAGGTCTGGAGAATTGAAAACCTAGAGCTGGTCCCCGTGGAGCATCAGCGGTATGGCTTCTTTTATGGGGGAGACTGCTATCTGGTTCTCTATACGTACAAGGTGCACGGGAAGCCACACTACATCTTGTACATCTGGCAGGTAGGCCTGGGGCAGCCTCTCAGCTTTGGATCCTGGCGCCTCCTCTGGCCACTGAGCTAGGGCCGGGGGTAGCAGGGACCCATCGCACCCGCTCACCACTACAGGGCCGCCACGCCTCACAGGATGAGCTGGCAGCCTCGGCATACCAGGCGGTGGCGGTGGACCGGCAGTTTGATGGGGCCCCTGTGCAGGTTCGGGTTACCATGGGGAAGGAGCCACGCCACTTCATGGCCATCTTCAAAGGAAAGCTGGTTATCTTTGAGGTGAGAGCCCTCAGATAAAATTATACCATAAGCAGAATGCTCAGAACCAGCAGGTCAGCAGGAGACTACAGTAGAGGAGAGGAGGGGTAGAGAGCAGGGCTTGGGGAAGACATAGACAAGAAGCGGGTGAATCTCTCTAAGACACTGAAGTGAATCCCGACTGCCTAGGGCTTCAAGTCCAAACCACTGCCTAATTCATGTTCAAGGTCTTTTATAATCTGACCCGTATTACCTGTGCAGGCACATCACCCTCAGCTCCCTAGCCTACACACTCCACGCCAGTCAGGTGGGTGTCCTCATTAGACCTCACATGTGCCATATCATTACCTGTCCACCTCCCCCAGAGAATGTGCCCCTTCAGATTCAAGTTCCATTTCTTCCA
Source organism: Orcinus orca (assembly GCF_937001465.1). Taxonomy (NCBI): domain Eukaryota; kingdom Metazoa; phylum Chordata; class Mammalia; order Artiodactyla; family Delphinidae; genus Orcinus; species Orcinus orca. Next base: position 45,762,108 of record NC_064569.1, on the reverse strand, counting down.
TGAAGCCCTGGCTGAAGCACTACCCCAAATGTATAATGTCACATGTTTGATATACGCAAGTCTGTGGTCAAGTCCTAGTCTTGTCATTTATTAGCCAAGTTTCTAAGCCTGTTTCCCCATCTGCACTGTGGGATAATAATACCCACTTCACAAAGTTATTATGAGGATCTATAAGATGATGTAGATAAGGCACCAGCAAAGAGCCTGGCATATAACCAGGGTCTCATAATGAAAGCTAATACTATTGGTACCATAATTCCAGCTCACCTCAACCTCTCCCAGTTAGCCTAGACGCTCCTTGAGGGCAAAGACGGTGTCAAACACATCCATGTTCTCCACAATGCTAGCCCAGTGCCCGGTGCATATGGTGCACCTTAGTTCCAGACGCTGCTTTTCTCTCTCTCTAGGGTGGGACTTCCAGGAAGGGAAATGCCGAGCCCGATCCTCCGGTAAGCCTCTTCCAGATTCAAGGAAATGACAAATCTAACACCAAAGCGGTGCAGGTTCCAGTCTTCACCTCCTCCCTGAACTCCAATGATGTCTTTCTGCTGCGGACCCAGGCAGAGCACTACCTGTGGTATGGCAAGGTAGGATGGCTGGCCCAGTGGTCATACCAGCCCCTCAGAGCCCAGCGCTGCACCAACCCTCCTGTCAGCAAGGGCAAAGGAACTAAAGAGTGGGCTGGAGCAGTCCTCAGAAAAAGGAGCCTTCTCCTAAAGGATCTTCAAAGGGACTGACAATGTTCCCCACAATCAGGCCTCCAATTAGAAACTCACTAACACACTGCTTACATCCAGGAGACCCTCCATAAACCTCTGAACACATGGAGGCTGGATGCAGGCTGGATAAGTCAATCTTTCCACACCAGTTTGGTGGACTGTAACAGGACGGCCATGAACACTGAACAGAAACACTAAAAATGTGATTTTTGTCAATTTAGATTGCATCTGCATTAGAAAGCACTAAAATTGTTTTGCAAAAGAGAATTGAACAGGAAAAGATGCTCAACTTCATTAGTCATTAGGGAAATGCAAATGAAAACCCCAATGAGATACCACTACACACCTATTAGAATGACTGAAAAAAAAAAGATAATATCAAGTGCTGGTGAGGATGCGAAGCAATAGGAATTCTCACACACTGCTGGTGGGAATGCAAATATGGCCTTTGGAGAACAATTTGACAGTTTCTTATAAAACATACACTTACCGTATGACCCAGCAACCCCATTCCTGGGTATGTACCCATGCGAAATAAAAAACTATCTTCACACAAAAACCTGTACACAAATGTTTATAGCACCATTATTTGTAATCACCAAACACTGGAAGCAAACCAACTGGAGGATGGATAAACAAACAGCGGTGCATCCATACAATGGGATACTACTCAGCTATGGACAGAAACAAGCTGTGGATACCCACAACTGCAAGGATGAATCTCAAATGCATTATGCTAAGTGCACAGTGCACTAGCACAGAGGCCACATAGTGTATGATTCCATTTATGACATGCTGGAAAAGGCAAAACTATCATGATGGGGAACAGATCAGTGGTTGCCAGAGGTTAAGGATTCAGGGAGGGTTTGACTACAAAGGGGTAGGTAGCCCGAGGGAAATTTTTTGCAGTGGTGAGATGACTGTTCTGTTTTTGTTGTGGTGGTGGTAGCATGATTCTATGCATTCGTCAGGAGTCATAGAACTCCACGGCAAAAAAAGTGAATTTTCCTGTATATAATTTTTAAAATACACTTAAATTTTCTCTTAAAAAATAGTCAAAAGTAGGTGCTAAAATTCCAACTGAAAGCAAAACAAAGGTGACTTGTCAATATCCACTGTGGGTTTCAGAGTTTAGTCTTGTCCTTTGCCACCACTGTTTTCCTCCGTGTCCCCGCCCCTTGCCCCCTGCCCTTCCCAGCACCAGAACAAACCTATCTATCTCCCCGTCCTGAGGTACTGTGGCTTGGTAGATGATCCTGGCTGCACTGAGCTATTAGTCTCAGACACTTTTTTCCCACATCAACGTGCCTGTGTGCAGCTAACATCTGTGTTCTCCCCACCCCACTCTCAGGGGTCCAGTGGGGATGAGCGGGCAATGGCTAAGGAGCTGGCCGGGCTTCTCTGTGATGGCTCCGAGAACACAGTGGCTGAGGGCCAGGAGCCAGCTGAGTTCTGGGACCTGATGGGAGGAAAAACTCCCTATGCCAATGACAAAAGGTACAGGACCACAGCATCCCCTCCTCTTGGCTCCCCCTGCCTACAGACTTGTGAACTGCACATGATTTCTAAGCAGCTCAGTTCCTCTACTAAATGGACTGTATTGCAGACTACAGCAGGAAATCCTAGATGTCCAGTCCCATCTCTTTGAATGTTCCAATAAGACTGGCCATTTCACTGTCACTGAGATCACAGACTTCACCCAGGATGACCTGAACCCAGATGACGTGATGCTCCTGGATACCTGGGACCAGGTAAGACAGCCAAAGAGCTTGGAACAAATGACAAAGATCCTCAAGCTTTAGGCTATTTTTTGTGTAGTACCTCTCCCCAACCCCCCCAGATAAAGCCAGGGTAGCCCTGGACCATCCCCAAGCCAATCAAACATTTGTCAGTGGTGACCAAAGGAAGAACCTGCTTTTTGCCAGGGCTGGAGAGAATAGAATGTTGTTTAAAACTCACCATCCTGGGAATTTTCCCACTTTGCTTTAGGAAAATCACGCCATCCTATCATCATGCACCCCATTCTCTCAGGACCAAGGGCAGCAGGCTCCACACCCAGGGATATGGGCCTTTTAGGGAACAAAGGGATATGAAAGCGTATCTTCAAGGCCACCCCTTCGCCACATCCCATTTTCTTCAGTTTGGCTCAGCAAACATACTCAACACCTTGTCTGTTCTAATCACTGTGCTGGGTGTGGTGTCACCAAGGCCAAGGGCCTCATCCTACTCTCAGAGTTTACAGGCTGAGCGGGGGTGGAGGAGACCGGACATAGAAACATCATTTTAGTATGAGGGAGGTACGTATGAGGTGCCATGGGAGCACAAATAAGGGGCACTCAACACAGTTTAGGGGCTCAGTGAAGACTTTCTGGAGGAGATGGCTCCCAGACTCAAAGGATAAACAGGCATTAATCAGGTAGAGGGCATTCAGGCAAAGGAAAACCAAGGCATGAATAGTCTAGTATACAGGGAACTACAAATAGTATCGTCAGAGCATAAGACAGAGTTAAAGAGCACGCTAGAGGTGGAGCTAAAGAAGTAGGGGTGGGCCTTACCTACCACGTCAAGAAGTTTGAAATTCATCCGGGAAAGCTACTGAAATTTAAGCAGGCGAGTGACATGGTCAGACTGTGCTTTAGATAGATCACTCTGGCGAGTGCAGGAAAGGAGGGATGGCTTATGAGGAAAAAGACTGTATGTTGGGAGACCAATCAGCAGACTACTGTCCTAGTCCAGTAAGAGCAGCTGCTGGCCCACACAGGAGCTGTGGAGTAGAGACAGAGGGATGGTGACAGATTGGACAAAAGCATAGGAGGTAAATTAGCTAAGTCCTGGTGTTATGGAAGGCATTTAGGATGACTCCCAGGTTATTGCCTTGGGTGACTGAATGGACACCATTCACCAAGAATGGAGACACAGATACAAGTTTAGAAAAGAGCTACATTTGGGGGGTGTTACACTTGATGTGCTTGGAGTCAGCCAAGAGGAGGTGTTTTGCAAGAAGCTGGATCCAGGAAGCTAAAGTTCAGAGAGAGAGAGTTCAGGACTGGAGATGTAGATTGGGGAGATACATAAATCAAAATGAATCTGAGAAAAGCTTTACTCTGATGAGGCTGTGAACTGCTGACAGGTAAAGACAGGGCAGCACGTATGATCTAGTATTGATACTTAGCCCTTGGTATGAGCTCAATAACAAATAGTCAATCTCTACCACAACAGGTGTTCTTGTGGATTGGGGCTGAGGCCAACGCCACAGAGAAGGAGAGCGCTCTTGCTACCGCCCAGGAGTACCTGCACACTCACCCCAGCGGCCGCGACACCGGCACACCAATCCTGATCATTAAACAGGGGTTTGAGCCTCCCATATTCACAGGCTGGTTCTTGGCCTGGGACCCTCACATTTGGAGCGTAAGAACAGAGAGGACCGGGAAGATGTTCTTACTGCCAGGGCGCTCGGCACTAAGAGCTCAGTGGGATGGCGGGGTACTCAAGGGCTTAGTAAACCCAGGACCGCATCTCCCCCACTCCCTCTCCCCTCCCCGCTTTTTACTTTCCTTCTCTTTCGCGCCCACCAGGGCACTAAGTCCAGTTAGAGAATTCACAGCTTGCCTCAGGAACAAGCAGTGTGTGAAAAAGTAATAAAGTTTATAAAGTATATCCACATACATTACTTTTTGAGCTCTACATCCTGACAGCTAGGGAACAGTTTCCTGTGTTAACAGATGAGGAATCTCAGAGGAGAAGTTATTTGTCTGAAGTCACAATTAACCAGTGGAAAGAAGCCAGGTTTACTGACTCCTAGTCAACTGCTTTTAGTATGGAGCATTGAGGGGCCACCAGCAAAGAATGCAGACCATGTTTAAGTACCTCCCAACCCTGCATAGACCCAGAAGGGGGGATTTTCATTTTTGCTTATCCTGAAATGTCTTCTGTCTCCTGGCTTTTTTGCTTCTCTCGAGGGTACAGACCAGGCCTGACATGTCCCTCCCCTACAAGCAGCATCTCATGCTGTATTTTCTATTTCTTCTTTTCAGGCAGGGAAATCATATGAACAGTTAAAAGAAGAGCTGGGAGACACTGCTGCTATCACGAGAATCACTGCTGTGAGTTTCTTGGAGGAGCTATTCACAGACAACCAGAGCCAGAGAGAAACAGTAAATGCTACAGATGCAACATGGCCAAAATCCTATCATGTCCTTCTTAGCATGACTCTGGTGGTCTATTTTGATATGAAGATTGTTTTAATCGGTAGAAATGCAGGTCTCAGAGCCAAGTTCCTTATTTTACTGCCTTCCAGAATTTAGAACAGACTTGCTGTTTAAAAAAACAATGAAAACAAAACCAAATTTTATTATTCAACTCTCTCTGTCATTCAGGACAGATTAAACTTACTGTTAGTATTTTTCAGAAATAATAAGCTTCTAACCCACATGATAATGTTTATCAGTTTCTGACAGGGGCGTCCACAGAAACTCAGGCCATTACCCCTATTTTTTTGTTGTTGTTGGTGGTGGTGGTTTTTGTTTTTTGCGATACACGGGCCTCTCACTGTTGTGGCCTCTCCCGTTGCGGAGCACAAGCTCCGGACGCGCAAGCTCAGCGGCCATGGCTCACGGGCCCAGCCGCTCCTCGGCATGTGGGATCTTCCCGGACCGGGACACAAACCCGTGTCCCCTGCATCGACAGGCGGACTCTCAACCACTGCGCCACCAGGGAAGCCCTTTTACCCCTATTTTAATGGCCAAAAGAAGTGGAGCTTCTGGCCAGGAATCCAACAGCTCTTTAACATCAGGACAAGTACATGGCACCACTGTCCGAACCATCTGGCAGTTTTGTCCTTTGTGCTGTACAAACTCAAGATTCCAAAGCTAATGGCAATGTAGCATCTTTAAAAAATATTTAAAAGAAGTAGGACTTGAATTTGAAGTCATTTGAAGACTGGAAATGTAGAGCCCAAGTAAAAGTACCAATAGAAGGAATGTGATCACAGTATTTAAATGATGTTTAAGCAAAACATCTACGCCAAACTGGCTATACAGGATTTACCTTAGACTTACTGAATCACTTTCCCAAGAAGGACCCTAAAATCTGAATATTTTAGATTCCCAGATGATTCTGACATGCAGCCAGTTTTGGGGACCATTGTTCTAAAGGATGATTATAAAGTGGTAAAAACCAAAATTTAAATATTATAAACACAGAACTTCAACGGCACAGACCTGAAGAGTCTTATCCAGTGTCTACATTCTTATCTTCCCTAGGATATGAGGGACACAACCCTCTCCCTAAATTCTGAGCCAAAATATTACCCCGTAGAAGTTCTGTTGAAAAATCAGAGTCAGGAGTTGCCTGAGGATGTGAACCCTGCCAAAAAGGAGGTGAGTGGCTGCATCTGATGTACGTGAGCTCTCCATGAGTAAAGCACCTTCTCACTATACAGCCTAGGACAGATCTGGAACACTGTAAAGCACTCAATAGACATCTGAGTCACCCAGGAGCTCAAGCCGAAAACCCAGGGCTCCTTCTTGCTTCTTTTTTCTCACCTCCCACATCAATCCATCAGCTAGCTTCCATTCACTGCTCTCCATCTCTCTGCTGCCAGTACGGTCCAGCCATCATGGACCACTGCCATAGGCCCCCAACTGGTTTCCACCCCTGCCCTACAATCTGTTCCCCACATAACAACCAATGGGCTTCTACAACAGATGATACTTTTCTATTTAAAACACCCTGAATGGCTTCCCACTACACTTAGAATCCAAAGTTCTTCTGATGGCCTCCAAGGCCCCAAACAATCTGGCCCCTGCCCACCTCTGACTTCATCTCACAGACCACTACCCTCTTCACTTACCGCCCTTCAGCCAGTGGCTGTTTTTCCGTTCCTCGAACATGAGCCTTTATGCTTGCTATTGCTCCTGCCTGAAAACATTTTTCTCCCAGATCATCAGACAACCAGCTCCTCCTCACTATTTAGGTCTCAGTTGCAATGCCACCTCCCCAGGAAGGCCTCCCCTGACCACCCCGACACTGCCTCCCTCACCGCCTATAGTCCCTTTATACTGGGTCACCATCTATCTGCCCCACTCCAGTGATACCCTCAAGAGCAAGGACCTTGTCTGTTTTGTTCACGCCCACATTCTCAGCTTTTCAGCATCTAGAATGGTGCCCAGCAGATCACAGGCACACCTTAAGTTTCAGCTGATTGAATTAACAGTCATGTTGAATGAACTAATTTATTTCCCCCTTGAAGCGGAAGGGCCTCTGGATTTTCCACAGTGTCTTATCTAACCAACTCTTAAGTATCTGGGCTGCAACTTTCTTGAAAACAGAGACCATATCTTAATAATTTTACTTGCACAGTAAATATTCATTAATCATTAATAAATAAATGTTAGGAGAATTTTATGCTCTCATTAAGGTCCACCTGATCTTGCATTTGAAAATGTCCAGATAAAAAATGGCAGATAAGGGCAGAAAGCAAGGAAAACCATCGATTTAGTTCTCCATTCAGCCAAAGCCTAATGTTCAGAACTTGTACATAATATATAACCCATTTCTTGTCCTTCTGGCAAGACACTGGTGCCAGGTGGGACTGTGCGCAAATCCAGCCAGGGCTTTCAGAGGCCAAGGTGGGACTCCACAAGCCAAAGAACTCTCCAATGAATAATTTAAGTCCATTAAAAACTTTCTAAGAAATCATTCTACTTCCCCTTTCAGGGAACTACCTGGGACTCTCTCTTGGCCCCATTTCCCCGACCCCGTTAGCACTGACAGGTGCTAGGTCTTCCTTCTAACTAGAAACTTTGTCTTCTCTCTTAGAATTACCTCTCTGAACAGGACTTTGTTTCTGTGTTTGGCATCACAAGAGGGCAATTTGCTGCTCTGCCTGGCTAGAAACAGCTCCAGATGAAGAAAGAAAAGGGGCTTTTCTGAGGCAAGAAGGCATCTGCCTACTGCGAGACCCCAGGAGAAAGCAGATAGTGCCAGTACCGGGAAAGAATTTCTCTACTAATTTCTGCCTAACATCCAGCTACTTAATGTTGATACAGTAGGCTCTGCAAATCACAGCATGTTCTCCATTTTTCTCATCCCTGTGTTCCTTAGTTGTTATATACCTAAAATGTTAGCTACCCACTTTTTAATTTTTGTGGCCTCAGCAGAAAGCACTAAAACTGCAGGAATCTGGAGAAGTCAAAAGTAAGAGAACAAAAAAACTAAGTTTAAAGTGTTTAATATTGGGGCAAGGGCCTAAGTTTGTTTTAAATCTTAAGATCGGTATTTCCTGTTTAACCCACAAATCACTGAAGTTATTCACATATACACCCTGAAGTCAAAATCTAAATGCTCAGAACTGTATGTGCCAGAGACTTTGAAATTTTCAAATAAAGATACCTGTAAGAGCAAAAGGGAGTTTTTTTTTCAGTATTTTGGGTCTGCCCATTATGATAACTATTTTGTTCTACTGGGAGAAATGTCTCAGTACTGGGCAAGTAAAGAGACACTGCTGAGTGAGCTCTCTGGATAACTGGAATCCCTGTTGACCTAAGAATGCCAAAATCTGCCTTACAGCTGTCCAGGAAACCTCAGTCCCCACCCATCCCCACCCCGCTATCCAGAGGAGAAACAAGGCCATGTGTTATTAATTTCAGTAATGAGGACAGAATCAATGTGTATACCACTGCAGAGAGAATTCAAAGCACGCTATGGACATCAACAAATGAACCACATTTTCCAGACAACTCCAAGTTTGAGTCAACAATTCCAAAGAATCCATGTGGCACAAGTAATGTAACTGGGGAAGTTCCAGGATAGAAGCATAGTCCAAAGCGTCACAAAGCAAAACCGAACAAGAGAGTTCTATGTCACAGGAGTAGGATGGAACAAGGTAGACATTTTAGGGACACCATAATAAATCTGCATTGAAGGGGGCAGCAGCACAGTTGGTGATGCCTGTTCTCCCAGACACTGTCAGTCACTTCAGTGAGACCCACCTGTTGTTTTCTAAAACCTGTCACAAGTCAGGCACAAAAAAGCTAGACCCAGCATTACACAAACAAAGAAAAGATTCCACTCTCTTTATTATATAACAATTTTATTTAATAGCTTAACCCATGAAGTATATAATTTCATTATAAACTCAAATGAAAAACAAATGCTGGGTTTGAAGAGGCTTAGGAAATAACTAATAATGTAATAATGTCCAGAGTTAAGAATAAACATTTTCTCCTGGGCCAAAAGTCTCTGGAACCTATTCAGCCTCTGCTGCCTCTTTGCCTTCTCCACATTCAAACCGCACGAAGTCTACTACAGACACCCCTTGGGGCTGCACATACTGTCCCAGTGTGATGGAGGGATCCAGCAAGTACGGCTGGGACAGCATCTTGGTTTCTGCCTCTCCCCCAGGCTCATCGTCCAGGGAGCCAACAGAGAGAGGAGCCATGCCCACCACATGCTGCCCCAGGCGGCGGCCAAGGTCTTCAAGGTTTGCTTTCTGCTCAGACGTCTCGCAGATGACCAGGGCCCCATATTTCCCCAGAACCAGGTTGTGGAGCGAGGGACTGTGCATTGCCCCATGGACATAAGAGCCAACATAGAACCCAGCTGGCACCTTCACCCATGCAGCTCGTTTAAGAATCATGTTTTCTCCCAGCTTCCCTGTGAGAGAGCAAAAACAAAAAACACACTTCCAGAATGATGCTCGTGGTAGTACCAAAATATGCACAGAAGCAGCCAAGTCTGGGAGACGGTCCTCCGCATTCACACCGTGGATGTGCCACAGAGGGAGAGATACCATTTTCAGCGTAAACAGGAAAAGGGGTGTGGGGGGAGAGGGTGGGAGAAATGGAGTGAACACCAACTAGGCGCCATGCTGGTATTCAGAAACACAGGCTCTGGTGTCACACATATTCTGGGCGCGGGTCTCAGTTCTGCCTCTCACTGGCTTCGACCTTAGGCAAGTAACTTAATGATATAACCCCATTTACTAATTCATCAAGCCTTCATTTTCTCTTCTGTAAAATGGAGAGGATGCCACTTAAATAACCTGAAAACAGGGTTATTGGGAGAAATAAATAAGATGTGTAAAAGAACTTATTACAGTATCTGCACATAGTGAGTGCTCCAATCTGGCTATCATCACTACCTTAAACTCAGGCTTAGAGAGCTTAAGGAAGCTGCCTAAGGCTACAGAGCTAATGTATGGCAGAGCTGGAATTAAAACTCAGATCTAGGGACTTCCCTGGAGGTCCAGTGGTTAAGACTTCGCCTTCCAATGCAGGGGGTGCAGGTTCAATCCCTGGTCGGGGAGCTAAGATCCCACATGCCTCGTAGCCAAAAAACAAAAATGTCAAACAGGGCTTCCCTGGTGGCACAGTGGTTGAGAGTCCGCCTGCCGATGCAGGGGACACGGGTTCGTGCCCCGGTCCAGGAAGATCCCACATGCCGCGGAGCGGCTGGGCCCGTGAGCCATGGCCGCTGAGCCTGCGCGTCCGGAGCCTGTGCTCCGCAATGGGAGAGGCCACGACAGTGAGAGGCCCGCGTACCGCAAAAAAAAAAAAAAAGTCAAACAGAAGCAATACTGTAACAAATTCAATAAAGACTTTAAAAATGATCCATATCAAAAAAAAATCTTTAAAAAAACAAAAAAAACAAGAATAACCCCCTCAGATCTGACTCCAAACCAATTGTGTTTTTTCCCCACCAAATCACCATCCCTCCCAAAAACCACTATAACTGACACAGACAACTCCTGATCATCCATTGTAACAGGAAAAAGTCCAAAACTAAAAGCCCCAGAAAATCCAAAGCCCTGTGTCATATGGTGGTTTCAGCTTCCCCTCATCAAAAATTAAAAGATAATATTTTCAGAGTTATTTATAAGAACCAAAAACAGATTCTAGGATGCTATCCCCTCTAACACAAGTCCAAAGAAGCCAAAAGGTAGGTAGGGGTAGGAGAATAGACAAAGGGGTCTGGGTAAATATCCCTGAATTAGCCATTGTTATAACTAAAAGTCATAAAAGGGAAGTATCCAGAAACCAAAAGGAATCTTAAAACAGCTCAAAGCATCTACCCAATAGTTAATTCCCAGAAACTGGCAAGGCTGAAACACCCAATTCTTCCAGAATTTCTTAATAAGTTCCATACACGGCTGTCTATCTAGTTTTTCAACCATGACTCACTGAAACATCATACATACTTCAAGATGACCTGATAAAAACAGAATTGATGTCCTGACTGGAAACATCAGATGAGCAGTAAATTCCCAGCAAGCTCCAACCCCAGCCGTACCTCCCTCCTTCCATCAAGGACATGTACGAAGAAGGCAAAATCCCTACTACTCCCACTGCCAATGATCCAGATACGGCTCCTATAGCCAGTGGTTCTGAAAGAATGTACCTTCACAAATTCAGGATCAGATTTTTTTTTTAAGAGAGGACAAATTCCTAAACATGATGCCCTGAAATACTCCTGGATCCCTTCATAAAGAAGATGAAATGACCTCTGACGGACTATTTCCTTCATAGTGTACAGAGAGGTAGTCAACCGGAGATCAAAAGGCCATCTCTGCCTAAAGACATGCTTTGTTTGGTCAGCACAGTGATGCCTACTAATTTTAAGTAGTTGCAAACAGCTAGAAACTAAATTTTTTTTCATACAAATCCAAATTCTTTTAAAGGAATTTAAAAATTCTGATGACACTGGGATCCCATTTCCCTCAAAGTAATAACAGGTGGCTTGGTAATGGTTTTCTTCAGCAGAGTGTGAGCTTTTCAGGGTGTCCACTGCTCACTAATATCTAACACACAACCCACCTCTTGCAATCAGATTATCAGACCCTTGAAGGAACTTGACCTTGTAATTCTTGATCTAGATTTGGAGGAATACCAAAGATACCAGGAGATCCAGTTATCAATCTCCCGTTTCCAGATCCTTACAAATACTCACCAATTGCTAAGGCCAGCTGATCCCTGAGACAGCCTTCTCTCTCACGCCCAGCTGGAAGTTCAGAGAGCTCAGAGGAATTCAAGAAGCCCTAAGTGCACAAAGAAAATGAACACGAGTCAGTCTGTGTAATTAAAATTACCAAGAGACTAAGCAAAAATATAGTCTATTTCTCAGAAAATGATTTAAGACAACTAAGTATAAATAGACATTGTTTTCATTAAGCCAAGAACGTTAAAAATTGCTAAGCGCTCCACCCCCAATGCCATCCCAATCTCTGGCCTAACTTCTTAGAATGCAGTTTCCTAGAAATCAGAAGCAATATTTTCATACAATCATAAAATGTTGAAACTAAAAGGTTTGTAGATTGTTGGTAGGAATGAAAAATGGTGCAAATCCAATGGCAGGGAATTGGACAATAGCTAACAAAACTACATACACTTTTAAAAAAATAAATAAAATAAAAAAACAAAACAAAAAAAAACTACATACACTTTTATCCTTTGACCCTGCAATCCTATTTCTAGAAATTTACTCTAATACACTTCCAACAATACAAAAGTACATAGGCACAAAGTTATTCATTGAGCAATTATTTCTAATCGTAAAATACTGGGAAGTCTAAATGTCCAAACAGGCAGAGTCTGGCTGAATAAACCACAGTACTGTCACAAAATGGAATACTATGCAGCTGGAAAAAGAGGGAGAGAAAAAAAGATGGTCTCCACGAGCTGCTATGGAGTATTTCCAGGATATATTAAGTGAAAAAAGCAAATTAAAAGAATACATACATATTATACCAACACTTGTGTAATAAATATTTGTGTAAATATGCTTATTTTTGCAAAAAGGATAACCTGAAATTAGTGGAGATGGTTATCCACAGGAGTGGACAGGAATGGGGTGGAAGGGAGAGGAGGGAAGTAAGACTTGTGTATGTGGCTGGGGGAGGGGGGAGGAGAGTTTTAACTTCCAGAACCTTGTTAATGTTTTACATATTCAAAAATAAAATTAGGGGCTTCCCTGATGGCGCAGTGGTTGAGAGTCTGCCTGCCAATGCAGGGTACATGGGTTCGTGCCCCAGTCCGGGAAGATCCCACATGCTGCAGAGCGGCTGGGCCCGTGAGCCATGGCCGCTGGGCCTGCATGTCCGGAGCCTGTGCTCCGCAACGGGAGAGGCCACAACAGTGAGAGGCCCACATACCGCAAAAAAACAAAACAAAACAAAACAAACCACAAAAATAAAATTAAATTAACAAGGATTGGGGGTGAAAACAAACACTGACTAAACAGAAACAGAGATTCTAACTGTATTTCAAAGGAATAACACAATCTCAAAAGGGGGAAAAAAACTAATCCAAGTTACTTTCGATACAATCCTTTGGCCACAATAACTTCAAAGTAAGGACAAAAAGAACATCAAAGAAATCCTGAACTCCTTAGTAGGTTTGTTATTTGCAGCGGTCAGGGGTAGTAACTCTGAAACAAAGTGTGTACCCTACAGAGAGTAAATAAGCAAACATACTGAAATTGCTAGAAGCCAGTGTATTCACTATGAGAGAAGGAAGGTACAAATACAGAAAGGGGGAAGAAAAGAAAGAAGCCTGTGGTGCAAGATTAGAACTGAAACGTACACACACACACACACATTTCCTAGCTCTGCTGAAAGAGCAGAGCAGCAATGACATCTCAGTAGAATTAAGCATACCTAATGCTGCCCAGATCTTGGTTTCTAAAAACCATTCCCCCACCAGAAAGGATCAGGACCCCTTGGAGAAGTTGCCAATCCCATGGCTGGGGCAAGGAAAGTATGACATAAACCCAGAATACTCTGTTATGCCAAAAAGTACGGAAATAGTCAGAAAATAATAAGGCCATACCAAAAAGACAATGGAGCCAACTTGCATAGGCTTGGCTTAAACTTGCCAAATCCGGGGATAATTTGAGCATTAAAATGACTAATGGACCCGCGTGCAGCAACAAAGACCCAACGCAGCCGAAAATAAATAAATAAATATATATTTTTTTTTTTAAAAAAGAAAAAGACTAATGGATTGTATAATGAATTGTATAAAAAAAGAATCTATGAGTCAGTGTTGCTACTAAGTAAATCCCTAAATAAAGGGAGAAGGAGAAATCTCCTTATTACAATAGAATGCCACCTAATAAAACTAACCCATGTGAAAGAAACTATAAGGGTTAGAAAAATAACCATTATGCAACTATCACAGTAACAACTGGTCCTGACAAGAATCATCAAGGGATGCTAAAACTTTTAGGCACAAGTTTTTTGAGGAACTGGATGTCTACACAGTCTCAAAAAAATCTCCCATACAGATTACTTACTAGTTACAAAAAAGGAACATGGTAAGTTTAGAGTGGAGAAACCTGGCAGATACTACCTTAACCAAGAGATCAAAATTAGCACCATCAATAACAAGACCACAGTCCCAACCCCCTGTGCCTCCTGATGTGATGTTCTGAGAAAAACAGAGGGTAATTTATTTAAGATTCTTATAAAAATCCATATTCTAAGTATGAAGAAACATCAGTTGAACCCAAATTGAAGGACATTCTACACAACTGTCCTGTACCCTTCAAAAATGTCAATGTAATGAAAGACAAAGAAAGGCTGAGGAACAAAGAAAGGAAACCAAACTGACATGGCAACTAATTGCAACACATGCTACTGGACTGGATCCTGGATCACAAGAAAAACTGCTAGTTGCCAAAAATGGAATGTATATTGTATATTATCTAAATAAAAATATTGTATCAATGTTAAAATTCCTGAATGTGATCACTGTACTGTGGTTATATAGGAAAATGTCCTTGTTTTTAGGAGATACATGCTGAAGGGATAAAGGGTTCTAATGTCCGCAACATACTCCCAAAAGGATAAAAAAACAATAGGGATGACGATAATATGAATATAAAAAGTGATAAAGTAAATAAGGCAAAATGTTAACAAATGGTGAATCTAGATAAATTTACTCTCTAGTTTACTGTAGAATACTGGCAACTTTTCTGCAAATTTGAATTTTCTTCAAAATAAAAGTTTTAAAAAGATAAAGCCCAAAAGGAAAAAATTAATAAAGCTAAAAGGGACCAAAGTCCCTTGTTACAGATAATGAAACAGAGGCACAGTAAAGTAAGTGAATAGCTCAGGGTTACAAACAGCTACTGGCAAAGTCAAGATTAGAATTTCTACTTCAAGTGACTCATCTATTCAGTACAATTCTAAAAAATAATCTCAACATAGTTTTCCATGTAATATGACTATTTAATGGCAGTAATAATTAACATTTACCACAAGATCTCAAAAGAAAGATAAACAGAAGGAAAAGGGTGGTACTAAACAAAAAAATTGTTGTGCGTAGTTGGTTCATTTTTGCCTTGGCCATAAGGATGGATCAAAGGCGTACTGATACAATTCCTTCCTTGATCCTTCTATAGATTAAGAATATGCTTAGTCTCCTAAATTGTGCCTTCTCCAGTATCTATATTTAGAAATCCTTTCCTCAGGCCATTCTAGATTTCTGAACACAAAGCTTCACCTGATTTATGGACTGTATTGCACTGGCATTCATTCATTCATTCAACAGAGCCCCTAGCAAGCGCTGGGCCCACTCCTCATGCACCAGAGACACACTAGTGAAAAGACAAATCTCCTGCCTTATGAAGCTTACATTCTATTGGGGAAGGCAAACGAGAAATAAATAAATTAAAACGTAATATATAAAAACTATAACAACAAATTTTAAATGAAGCAAAATAAGGGGATAGAGCAATAGGAGGAAGGTACTCCTCTCCAGAGAGATAACATTTAAGCAGAAACATAAAATAAGGAAGTGAGACATGAGAATGTCTGAAAAAATGGAATAGCAAAGACCCTAAGAGGGGAGGAACAAATCCAGCATGTTGGAGACAACCCCCAAACTCACTTTACTATATGTAGACAGTTGATCCTTTAGGCTCTGACAATGCAACAGGGTTCCCAGGGCTACTTGCTGGACCAACTGTTGAAATTTTAAATTTCTGGAAACAAAATCTGTCTCACAGTTCACCTGTGGGAAGAAATTGATGTTGCTGTATAAGCTGTTTACTAATAGTCTCCAAAAATGCCTTAAAGCAAGGTATTGGTAATACAGGCAGCAGACGCAACAAAACAGAAATAAATGTCTCTAAGATTAAATCCACAGTTCCTCTACTAGCTTGAGGCCAGAAACTGAATGAAGTGATTCCTGCTGTGCCAATGAGTTAGCAAAAACCTGTGCATTCACAGGACGGTTCCATAACGTCCCCCAAAGGATTCACTACAAGTTCACCACCTGCCTGTGGCACATGCCATAATCGCCTCATTCCCTAGGCTCCTCCAATGCCAAACCACTTTTATCAGCTTGTTTATCTCTTCTCTCGCTCTAGACTAATCCACACCTGATTCTTCACCAGCTGGGCCCCTAAACCTCCTCTAAAACAGCTGCTTGCTGTTCATCATCTAATTAGTCTAATTCCTAGCTTTAAAATCTAACTATTCCAGGAAACAATCAGTGACGAGGTGTAAGGCCACAACTGACTCACATTTAGGAATAACAGTCTACACTACTAGGCCTTTTCTCACCCACAACCTGTGCATTTCTATACTTAAATGAATCCATAGCTAGTAACTGCGGTCTCACGGGCTTAATTCTAACTAGCTTTTATGGTTCTCAAACACCTCTTCTTTAAGAATGCAAAGGGTCTACCACAAAGCCTACACCCAAGGGACAGCTGTTCCTGGCATCTGGAACTCTGACAACTCACCTCTACTAACACAGTCGTGTTTCCTTCCTGCAGCAGCCCAATCAGACCTTCTTTGGTCTTCCTGCCATGGAGCCTGGCAGCTTTACTCCAGCCCTCCTTCTGGGCCTGTTTGTGGAGCCAGCTCTCTGCCTATAAATAAAAAAGATAAAAGGCAGATGACAAAGGCACAGAATTTAGAACAGAATGGGGCTCTAAAATACCTCAGGTTCCCCAGTTCTTTCTCCTTCCCCTCAGCCCTACAAGAGAAACTAATCTATCATTTATTGGCAGCCTACCACTAAATGACAAACAGTGGGCATTGTGCCTGGTGTTTTGAATAAGTTTAATCTTCACAACAACTCTATGGGGAAGATAGTACTATTTTCTTTATATATAAAAAAACAATGCAACTCTGAAATATTAAGTAAGGTGTCCAAGGTCACAGGATTAGTGTGAGGATACCACGATTTGGGTCTTAGTCGTCGGTCTGACTCCAAAGCTCCCACGAGCCCTTTCAGCCCCAAGCAGCAGGAAACCTCATAGCAGCCTTGCATGGAATAGTTTCTTAGCCCTGCGACCCTGAGTCAATTGCTTCGAAATAGATAAGTCAATGGGTGAGACTGTCATTGAAGTCAGAATCCTATCTAAGACTCTATCGTTATGGATCACTGGGCAGCAGATCTGACTTCTACGCGACCTCCCAAACGCACTGGGGTCGGGCCCCAGTACCCCACTCCCACCCTCGCGCCTGCTCCCCTCTACTTCCTCTCCCACACCTGTTTGAGATCCCCGCCACAAGTCTCCAGAGCCTTCTTGCAGTTTACAAAGGAGTAGCCCGTTCTCCGCCGCAGCTTCATGAGGAGCTCCTTGCTGGAAGCCGAGGAGGACAGCCAGGGCCCAGCGTGAAATGTATGCCACGGCTGGGGCGACTGAAGCAGAAGGGGCCCCACCTGGAGGGAGTAAGAAAGCATGAGAAGCAGGAAGCAGCAAGGAACTCGTGGGGTGGGAGCACGTCGGCCGGGAGGCGACCTTAGTAGAGACAGACCCAGGGGGTGGGGGAAGGCAGTGCCCGGACGCTGCACCATGAAGAGGGACTGAGGTGCGGGGAAGGGGGAGATGGAGCCGAACGCAGCCAGCGGAAGGGGAGGGAGCGTGCCCGGCGCACGGGAGACCTGCAAGGAAGGCAGAACGGGGCCAGGACCAAGAGCACTCACTGGGCAGCTCCCGGCCCGCGCGACCAAACAGAGGCGCAGTGAGCGCAGCGAGCGCAGCAGCGACATCTTTCCGGGGGCCGTACGCTGTTGCCGCACCCGTGAGGCCACGGGCCTACGGCGTAGCGGCGAGGCCAAAACTCTCCACCGGAACGCGCCAAGAGGAGATGGCGCCACCTGCTGTCCGGGGGGTGCATTCGCCTCCCCTACTTGGCGTATTGAGACTACATTTCACAAGGGAATTACCCCCCGCAGGTAAAATAACAGAAAGCATGAGACAGAAGTGTCACAAAATAACAATACAAGACACGTGGTAACACTTCATGTTTATTTCCAATGTACTTCATATTCATTATCCATTTATGACTCATGACAAACTTGTGAGGTAGTTGGGTGAGGTTCAGAAGTTTGGCCAAGGTCACACAGGGAGGAGGAGTAAATATTTGTTGAACGAACAAAAATATTTGATGAACACCAACTGTGTGCCAGGAACCATAGCCCTGCCCTCCAAGGTAATCTAATGGTGAGAAAATAGGGAGCAGACAAATGATCACACGAGACAAGGTAAGCCTCACAAGACGAAGTTAGTTAAAGCGTCTCAAGGGAGAAAGAAATCACATTCAAACAGGAGGCTCAGGAAAAGCTTTCTTCAGGAGACAAGCTAAGAATAATGAAGAGTTTGAGAGGTAGAAATAGCCCTTCCAGGCAGGGAATCATCAAAAAGAATGAAGGAAGAAGCCAGGGAATCTTGGTGTGGATTTAGGGAACAAAGAGTAGACCTTTTGTAATTTGGCCAGAGGTTGCCATACATGTAGGAGACCAGTAGGAAATGAAGTAGCAGGATAATTTGGGATCACACGGGACACACTGAGTACCAAGCAGAAGAGCTTATTCTTGCTTCTGTTGGGCAGCAGCAGAAGCTAATCAGAGCTGATTTTGGATGATCACCAGAGTTTACAAAATGGTTTGAAGGGGAGTGAATGGAGGCCAGGAGGCCCCAGGAGGTGATGTGTGGCCCAAGGAGTAAGTCAGGAGAGCCCCCATCAGAGGCCCCACAGTGGGAGGAGAAAAGAGGTGAAGGCAAAACACATTAGGAAGGAAGGACTGATAGGGACTGGAAACCTAAAGAAAAATCAAAGAGAACCTGGTACTTAGTGATCAGGGGTCCAACTCCAAAAAGAGTGAAGGAGCTATGGTCCAAAGGACAGCTCTGCTGCCTATCCCCAACTTCAGGGCTGGGAGGACTTAACCCAGTTAGAGCCATGGTTCCACCAGACTATCTCTAGAAGCAAGAAGTGGGTGGTCGGAGTTTTCTTGCTTCCCAGCCCCCCAGTAAAAGCCCGAGTTCTCTGGATGCAGAAGAGATCTTTAATGCTTATTTATTTTCCTTTTTTTTTTTTTTTTTTGCTGTACGCGGGCCTCTCACTGCTGTGGCCTCTCCCGCTGCGGAGCACAGGCTCAGGACGCGCAGGCCCAGCGGCCATGGCTCACGAGCCCAGCCGCTCCACGGCATGTGGGACCTTCCCGGACCGGGGGCACGAACCTGCGTCCCCTGCATCGGCAGGCAGACTCTCAACCATTGCGCCACCAGGGAAGCCCTATTTTCCTTTTTAAAAAATTCCAGTAGAATCTGGGGGAAAAAAATCCATTCTGTATAAAAAGACAACAGCAGGACTAGATGGGATCATGACTGTCTCTCTGCAGCCACTGTTCACACATCCCACTTACCTCCCCTTCCCGTAAAATCCTGGATACCCTCCCATCTTCCACTGCTGAGAACAGGAACTGGGAATTTCCTTTGCACTCTAGCCCGGTACAGCTAGGGCTCTAGTATTCCTAGCACATAGCACCTCCCTGCACCTGCCCAAGAGTATCTCAGGAAACAAAAAGGGAAGGAGGAAAGACAGAGGCAAGGGAAATCCATCGTTTTTGGTCCTTATGTTTACGGCTCTGGACATATGGCAGTTCCTTCATTAGAACGAGGTATTCAGAGGAGCAGAAGGGTGACATCAAGCAGGTCTTGGTCCCCTGTGCCTGGCCCTATAGATGTTAACATTCTCATTCTCATCCCGCTTGGCCAGCTCCAGTTGGAAATGCTGGGGCAGGAGATGCTGAAAGAAGCTCTCTGTCCCGTGCTCCTCTCTCATCTTGGAAGCCAGATAGATGGTGCCATGGGGCCCGCACAGGTGTTGGAGGGTCCCCAGCAGCAGTGGGAAGGTGGGCTCCAGATACACGATATCAGCCCCCAGCACCAGGTCATAGTCTCCAGGGAAGACATGCTGGTCAATCCCCCAGGACAAGGCGCGGACCTGGGCCCGGCCTCCAGCCGGCACATTGGCCTGGACGTTGCCCTGGATCTGTTCTAGGACCAGGGGCAGGTCAGTGATGGTAACATCCCCCCCTGAGAGAGAGGAAGGAGGAGAAAGGCAAGTCAGAGGGACCAACCAAGGGGTTTCGGCTCCTGCCCAGAAGGTGCAGGGACCTCAGGGCTTAGAGGATAATGTTTGGACAGCCCAAAGTCCACACTTTGAATTTTAGTTGCCCTAACCTCAACCTCAGCCATCTCATTACTCTACATTCTACAACATCAACATTCTCTCTAAGCTAATCTTCAACCTCTCTGCCCAACACACGACAATTAGATGTCAGCAGAAGCCTGGGCAGGACTAAGCTGGAGGTGGGCTGCACACCCACCCCTTACTGACACAAACCAGCCCTCATGGATCTGGAAAGCTTCCCAGAAGACATAACCTCAGCAAGCCTTAAAGGACAAGGAGGAGTTAGTCAAGTGGAGCTTCCCAAGCAGAGATCAGAGAGTACAAAGGCCTGGTTGGGAGAGAGCACACTGTATTCAAGGAAGGCTGGATCTCAGAGGATGTGGAAGGGAAGAGAAAAGTGTCAAAACAGGAGAGTACAGAGGAAAATGATTATGACATGCTAAGGAGATTCAGGCTTGATCCCGAGAGCAATAGGTTTTAAGGGCAGAAGCAGAGGGTGAAGATGATTAGATTAGGACTTCAGAAAGCTTCGTTCATGCAGTAAATATATTTATTGAGCATCTACTAAGTTCTGGGGGTACAGGCATGAGTAAAACAAAACCTTGGCCTTCCTTGAGTTCTGTTATAGAGGTAGAGACAAATGAGGTAACGCAAAACTATTTAATCACGATCATGGTGATTATTACAGAAAGAGAAAATACTCAGAATTCATTCATTAATATTCATTATGTGCCTCTATGCCAGGTGCTGAGAATACAGCAGTGAACCAATCAGACAAAATCCCTCTGCTCCCGGGGCTTACAGTCTAGTGGCAAGAGACCTACAACAACAAACAAAATGAGACAAACAAAACACGCTGTAAGTCAGATGGTAATAAATGCTACGCTGAAGCATTAAGCAGGGAAGGAGGATAGGAACTGCTTGAGGGACAGGGCAGGAATGTCATTTTAAATTGGGTAGTTAGGGAAAGCCTCATGGAGCAGATTATGTTTGAGTAAAGACCTGTAGGAAGTGATGGAGCAAACTCTGTGGGTCTCTCAGGTTAAGATGTACCAAATGAGGGACTAGCAAGTGTAAAGACCGTGAGGCAGGAGTGTGCCTGGCAAGTCTAAGGACCAGCAGGAAGGCCAGTAGCTGGAGCAGAGTAAGTGAGAGAAATAATAGTAGGGCCAGATTCTAGGCAGGGCAGCAATGTCTAGGAAATTGGTCAGATCCTGAATATATTTTGAAGGTACAGTCAAGAGGATTTGCTGACAGATTAGATACAAAACACTGGGAGCGGGAGGTTGAGGATGGCTCCAAGATATTTGGCCTGACCAACTAGAAGACTAAGTTGTCATTTATTTAGGTGAGGAAGGCTGCAGGAGGAACAGGTATGGACAGGAAAATCATGAGTGCATTTCTGGGCACATTAAGCTTGAGATGTACATCAGACAACCACAGGAATATATCGAGTAGGTAGCTGATTACACAAACAAATCTGGAGATACAAATGGAGGAGTCATAGAGTCATCAGCATGGAAAGGGCATTTAAAGCCACGAGGTGATGAAACTGCTTGGAAGTGAGTGTAGACAGAAAAGGGGAGGGGTCAGAGGACAGCTCCTGAACCCTGGCACGCTCAGACTTTCAGTTGTGAAGAAGAACAGGAACCAACAAAGGAGAATGGAACAAATGCCAGCGAGGTGGGTGCCCTGGAAGCCAAAGGAGGGAGAGACAAACACTGCCAAGTCCAGTAAGGTGGGCTCATAACTGACTCTTGTACTTAACAACATGGAGTCAGAAGTGAAGCTCACAGCCTTTCTGGAGCAACTGGAGTGGAGGGGGCAGGCTGGGTTGGGGAGGGGGGTAGAATCTAGAATGGAATTGAGGAAACAATAGGAAGAGAGGAATGACAATGAGCATTAACTCTTCTGAGTTTTGTCATAAAGCAGAGCAGAGAAATGGAGTGGGAACTGGAGGGATGTGTAGGATCAAGAGTTTTCTCTGATAGGAGACATTACAGCCTATTTATGTGCATAATACACACAAACACACATATGGAATGATCCCGAGAGAAGGGAAAACGGATAATGCAGGAGAGGTGGTGGAGCAGGGTGTTTGCAGGAACAATGTCTTTAGGTAGATGAGAAGGTTTGGGGTCTCATGACACACACTTGACCTTAACTAGGAGCACAGTACGTCTGCCATGGTAACAGGAGAGAAGGCAGTGCAGACAGACACAGACACAGCTGGGGAAGAGATGCTGTGATAAGAACATGTGGATATCTGCTATGAGAAAACAGAAGCGATCAGAAGAGCTAGGAAACAAAGTCATCAGCTGAGGAGACATTTGGAAGTTTGAAGGGCAAAAAGATAAGAAACAAGATGTTTAGGAGAGCAGAAGAATAAGTGGGTGAGGGCAGGGTAAGAGGCTAGCTGGGCAGCGTTTAAGGACGCATCTGAGGATAGTGACAACAAATTTAAAATGAAACCAGGGACCTCCCTGGCGGTCCAGTGGTTAGGACTCTGTGCTTCCACTGCAGGGGTCACGGGTTGGGGAGCTAAGATCTTGCATGCTGCGAGGAGCAGCCAAAATAAATAAATAAAATAAAACCAGTCAACACAGTTGTATATTATATTAGGAGGGCCTGGGGGTGGGAGTGTCCAGGAGGCTTTCCCTTGGTAGTGATGTTTGAGCTGAGCGCTGAAGAAGGCATATGCATTAACCAGGTGGTACAAGGGTTCCAGACATAGAGTGCAGCCAGTGTGAAGGCTCCAAGGAAGGGGACATCAAGATAGGCTTGAGGAACTGATAGGAGGACACTAGGTAGCACAAGGAGTACAAGAGGGAGAGGGAGAGGTAGAGAAAGAGGCTAGAGGGAGACGCAGGGCCTTGGAGGCCATGCCAAAGGGGTTAGTTCTATCCTGAAAGCAGCAAGAAGCCATTGAAAGATGGGCAAGAGATGCCGAAAGATCACTCTGCCAGTCGGGTGGAATGGGCAGAGGTCTAGGTGTGGGCAAGGGGTAGAAGCAGGAAGACCATTTTGACTAATTGTAGCCTTCTAGGCAAGTGATGGTGACAAGGACTGGGGAGCCATCAGTGTGGATGGAAAAACAGGAGATTCAAGAGATTATTAGGAGATAAATCCGTCGGACTTGGATAATGGAGTTGGGGGTGAGAAAAAGGGACGTGTCAATTGTGGGTCTAGATGTCCCACTGGGTGGATGGTAATTTGATTCACTGAGATGGGGAAGGCTGAGGGAGAAACAGGTTTGGTGGCGGAAGAGCACAAGATCTAGTTTGGGCAAGCCAAACTTCCCCATAGGGAAGCTCGAAGACACTTGTGAAAATCCAGGGAAAAGATGGCAGTGGCCTGAGCTAGAGATGGAGGGAAGAGGAATAGAGAACTCGGGAAGTACTAAGTTCACATGACCCAAAGGACTCACTGATTGCCAGGATGAGAGGGGAGAGGGCAACAGATGAGAATGACACCCAGATTTCCGACTTGGCAGCAGAATAGGGAGCAAAAGAAGAAGAAGCCAGTCTGGGAGCAAGTGAAAGATGTTTCCATCCATATTACACCCATTTTTCTCCCATTTTAGCATATCTGCCCACTTCTCATCCACCCATTCCTTCATGGAAAGCTGCTGTTGACACTCCCTCGGTTCTTTCTGAGCCTGCTATGTTCATATTCCTCATCTGACAGAGCTTCTCCCTGATGGGTTCCCAGAGAGTCAAGGGAGACACGGCCAGAGCATGTCCACTGGCTCTGCACATACCTCGCCATAGTTCTCATCCAGTAACATCTTCCCCCATCTTCACCACTAGACCATAAACTCCTTGGGGAGAGGAAATCTATCTTACTCATTGTTGTATCCCAATACCTAGCATGATTCTTGGCACATAGAGGACTCCAAATACATGTTGGCTGGATGAATAGAAGAAAGAATGCCTGCCTCTGGAAAGACTTCCCTGAATGTGTTTCGTGTTATGTCCCTATGAACAAGGACATGTTAATTTGCATTCCTAGGGAGATGACATCATAAGTGTTTTTAAAGGAACGTTTTCGGTGTGAAGTTTTGCCTGCCCGTTAGATTATAAACTAAGGAACCGTTTCCTTTGTAGTTTTTGGTTCTTGACAAAAATGGAGCAAAATTTTCCTTACCTTTTCCTTTCCCAAGTCTGCAGTGCCTAATTCCTACCCCACTTCCCACAAAACACACCCTAACCCTCAGAAACTCATAAGCTTGTTCCTCCCAAGCAATGAAATCCTAAAGAATCAAAAATATATTCACAATGAAGTCATAAAGTACTCATGAGGTTTAATACCTGCAAATTGCTCCCCCTACAGGATATACCCATATATGCATTTTGACAGAAGACCATATATAAAGCAAAGGAGATTTTTCCTTGTAAATATCCATGAAATCACAAAGAGCAAAAAGGTAGGAAAAACTCCTTCTACTAAGGCCTGCCCGATTTTTATTCCTTGCCCCCAAATTAACCACCTTGGGTGCTCTGACAGCCAATCAGCGCTGTCTGGCACACAGGAGCAAGTAGGGGCACACACACGAAAAAAGTTAGAAAGAAGGGACTAGGCTGGTTCCAAACCATTCCCCTCTCCCAAGAATACAGGAAGTGACAACTTCTCCACATCCCCGTCCTCCCCCCCACCCCCTCCCACCGCAAAGCTCACGCACCCTGCAGCGCTGCCAAGATACCCACGATGCCCGTCCCAGCGCCCAGTTCGATCACTTTCTTGCCTCGGAAATCCACATTCTGACTCTCGAAATAGTTGCACAGGCTTAGAGCCTACGGGAGAAAAGAGAGAAAAGATAAGACTGCAGCGGGGATTGGCTCCATATGGGAAAGCGAGAGTCCGGGGTCTGACCTTCCGCGGACCCTAGCCCAGGGCCGCTCACTCCTCACCGCGTCCCACACGTGCGCTGCCACCCCGAGGCGGGACCCGAAGTTCTCCGTGATGCTCAGCACGTGACCACAGAAATAGAACCGGCTTTTCTTCGAGTAGGAGTCGGCGAAGAGTCTGACCTCCCGTGGGAACACGGATTCGGGCTCTGATTCAGGATCTGGGCGGGGATCCGCCATCTGGCCGCGAGAGTGCCGGGTCGCCGGCCAGCGCTCGGATCCCGGATCTGAAGCGGCGTGGGGGTTGAGGACCGCGGGCCGTCTCGGCTGCCCAGTGGCACCGAGCCCCACCTCCCCGAGTTTGCCCTCCTTCCTCCAGTTTGACTTCCTGGAGGTGGAATGAGGAGCTGCCTCCCTAGCTCCGGTCCCCAGCGCACACACGATGGGACTCACGCCGCACCACGGGGGTCAGACCCGGTCGACTGCTCGGAGAGCGGGAGAAGGGGAGAGGAGGGAGGATTAACTCACCGTAGGAAGCGGGGTCCCTGGACCCCTCTCACCTGCGGGGTGCACGGGGGCCTACAACCGGGGTGGTAACCCAGACCAAACAGAAGCAGGCTAAGGAAAGAGGCTGGGTGGGGTCTGGCCTTGCCAGCCCAGTTAAAGACCAGCGGCCCGGAGGCGCCCTCCCGCGCGGCCCCTCTGCGTTCCTCCCTGCCCAGCCCATTAGAATTCACTCCTGGAGCTTTAAGGGGTGGGCTCTGCTCACTACGTGCCTTCGTGCGTCATTCTCGTGCGCCCTGAGCCTCGGTCGTGGTCCACGTGGGTTCGGTGGATAAACCCGGGCTGGGGATCATGGCGGGAACAGAGACTGGGGACGCCGCAGCAGGAGCCGAGGCCCCTCAGCCTCAGAAGCGCTACTATCGGCAGCGGGCTCACTCCAACCCCATGGCGGACCATACGCTGCGCTAGTGAGTGAGCAGGGCAGGGGCGAGCGGGGGAGGGAGAGTAGGGCAGAATTCTCAGAGTAGCCGGGAAAAGCGATTGTGCTGCGACGGTTGGAGGGTTTAGGGTAGGCTCGGGAGGATCAGCTGGGTGACGTCAGTTTGCGGAGGGTGGGTCTGGGAGATTGGGCAGAGGGCGGAGTTGGCGGGTTGGGAGGGGGCGTGGCGTTCTGGCCGAAGGCTGGGTAGGGTTGCAAGTCTGGGAAGAGAAAGAAGTTGTTACCGAGACTAGAGTAATGGAGGCCGAATGTCGTTTCCATCTTTCAGTTTCATCTGTGGGATTTAAAAAAAGACAAACTTGGGGGGAGGGATTAATTGGGAGATTAGGATTGACATATGCACTACTATATATATGAAGTAGGTAACTAATAAGAGCCTACTGTATAGCACAGGGAACTCTACTCGATACTCTGTAATGACCTATATGGGGAAAGAATCTAAAAAAGAGTGGATATATGTATATGTATAACTGATTCACTTTGCTGTACAGCAGAAACTTACACAACATTGTAAATCAACTATACTCCAATAAAAATTAATTTTAAAAGAAGACAAACTTATACACAATCTGCCCACACCTTACTCCATCCTCTTCCCGCAGAGAACTTCAACAAAGCCAAGTCCCTATGCCTTAGGAAGCCAGCCTCTGGGACAAGGGGAACTTGAGCCCCAGAAAGGAGAGCCGCGCAGCCAGAGTCACATCAACTCTGGAAATGGAGACAGGCAGATCAGCAATAATGGGCCACTTGATAGGCCTATGATTCACACTGGGAGGTTAAGGGTGGTTTCCATTGTGCTTCCTAGAGGCCAAAGGGCCCGCTCTGACAGAATTTTTGAGAAAGCCTCCTCTCATCCATCTCCCACCCTCACCCATCCACCCACACACACACAGTACTGCTTCTGCAATGGTATGACCAACCTTCTCATGTTTCTCACGTCTTCTCTCCAATAGCCCTGTGAAGCCAGAGGACATGGATTGGTCTGAGCTATACCCAGAGTTCTTTGCTCCACTGACTCAAAATCAGAGCCACGATGACCCAAAAGATAAGAAAGAAAAGAGAGCTGAAGCCCAAGTGGAGTTTGCAGACATAGGCTGTGGCTATGGCGGCCTGTTAGGTAACACTCTGGCCCTTTCTCTGGAGCAAGGAGAGGCAACGCCTAGGTTCTGCCAACTCAGCAGGTTTGGGGCAGGGGCATAGTTGGCCTTTCCCCTTCGGACCAGACATTGGTGCTGTGACATCAGTGTGGAGAACCTCCACTTTCCCTCCACTCTGGGTCTGTGGCCTTTGCCCTGGAGAAGGGAGGGGGCTGCCTCAAAGCCTCTTAGAAATTGGGTTGTCTTGTCTGGCCCTGCCCCTGGCCCCAGTCCCTACGTGAGCCATTTCACCTGCTAGGTGCCGGGTCAGTGAGCTGGTCAGCACAAGCGTCAGAGATTAGTCGCTGTGGCCAGTGATCCTGAACTGTCTTTCTCAGGGATTCCACCACCACCCCTCCCCCTCCCCCCTTCCTCACCAGAACTCATTCCTTCTCCATGCTCATATTTTCTAATTTCTCTTGTGTTGTCTGTATTGTCCCAGCCATACATGCTGGACCGACTTCTCTGTTTTTAGATTTTCCATAGAAATAACAGCATGACAGAGAGGAAGCTCATGGTACTTGGTGGCGGAAAACCATGGTTCAAGTTCTGATTCTACCTCTTCTTAGCTCTGTGACTTCGGGCGTTTCTGACCCTCAGTTTTCTCATCTTTGCAATTTACCACAGAATGTAATGAGGATTAAATGAGACATGTGTGAAAACACTGTGAAGACTTTAAAGCACATGCAAAGATACATGTATTCCCAGGCCCTCCCACTTCCAGTCCTGGTGACTTTTTTTGGGTCTCCCGCAGCCCACTCCTACAGCACAGAGCCATCCATACAGGTAGCTCTCTTGCCACACTTGTCATTATTGATTTTGGTAATTGCAGATTGAGGCTTCCTTTCCTGTGTTGACTCCTTTGAATATCCTGCAAGTATGAGGTTGATGATTCCATTCCTATTTCTGTGACCAGTGGAACTGTCACCGCTGTTCCCAGACACGCTGATTCTGGGTCTGGAGATCCGGGTGAAAGTCTCAGATTATGTGCAAGACCGGATTCGGGCCCTACGAGCGGCTCCTGGAGGTGGTTTCCAGAACATCGCCTGTCTCCGTAGCAATGCCATGAAACACCTTCCTAACTTCTTCCGCAAGGGCCAGGTGGGGAGGGGCACCCATGGGTTAGGCTGGTAAGCAGGTGGGGCATGGAGGCCAGGCTCTCACAATCCTGTTGGTGCACGTCTGTCTCACAGCTGACAAAGATGTTCTTCCTCTTCCCTGACCCACATTTCAAGCGGACAAAGCACAAGTGGCGAATCATCAGTCCCACGCTGCTGGCAGAATATGCCTACGTGCTGAGAGTTGGGGTGAGTCGAGAGTGGGAGGGAGGATGGGGTCAGGGACCTAATAAGGGACCTTCCACTAAGAATTCAGTGGGGGTGCATTTAGGACTCACCACCACCCCCGTGATCCTGCTGCTCAGTTGCATGCAGCCCCCCATCTAGGGTGACTTTGCCGTGCAGGGGCTGGTATACACCATAACTGATGTGCTGGAGCTACATGACTGGATGTGCACCCATTTTGAAGGGCACCCCCTGTTTGAGCGTGTGCCTCTGGAGGAGCTGGTAAGTAGGGGGCCTAAGGGAAATTGCAAAGATTTCTGGAAAGGTCCTTTCCAGAGTGGTTCTGTATGCTTTGACTCTAGCTTAATGCCAGGAGGATGGGATGGGTGTCTGGGGACCAGGGCAAGGACTTATTGAACCCTTCCTTCTCCCAGAGTGAAGATCCCATTGTGGGACATCTGGGCACCTCGACCGAGGAGGGAAAGAAAGTTCTACGCAATGGAGGAAAGAATTTCCCAGCTATCTTCCGAAGAATACAGGATCCCACCCTCTAGGCAGTGACCCCCAATCCTACCCTTCCTGATCACTGACTTTGCCTTTGCTGACTTTGCCTTAGTTGGACCCCATCTTCCAGGGACTGGAAAGAAGACTGGGCCCTTGGACCTTCCGAGCTGAGCCTCCTAGGGCTGAGCGGCAACAGTCTCTCAAAGAAGTTGAGGAGCTGCCCAGGGCAGAACCCTGGAGTTCATGACCACCCCTGACTCCTCTCACCTTCTCACCCTTCCAGTGGCAGCAGAAAGCAAAAGCAGCTGACTGGGAAGGTCACAAGACCTTGGACCAGAAGGGATCTTTGGAAGGGAGTGGAATCTTGCTCTCCCTTAGCAGTCCCTTCTCCTGGGATTTCTCCTTCTCAGCTGGAGTGAAGAACGCAGTTCTCCACTGTCCATCTAAACTGCCTTCTAAGCTCAAATCACCTGCCCACTCGTGTTTACTTTGCAGTTCAGGGGGTAACGTGTATGTGTGCACATCCCATGCTGCTGTTTCTCAGGAAAGGCTAGAGTGTGTATCACTCCTGTCCTCTCCCTGCCTAAGACTTGACCTGGGGAATCTGTGTTCCGTTTATTGTTACTGTCTCTGGAGATCCTGGGAGGGTGTGGTGGTGGAGACCCTCTCCTTCTTCATGTTGACCTTTGCTTTGATCCCAGAACTTCAGAGCTGTCTTGCTGACACAGAGCCTGCCAGGGCCGGGGGCGCGGGAGTGAGGAGCAGAGGTGAACTGGGGAGGATTCTGAGGCTAAAAGTGGAAAGGGGCTGCTGACTAGAAAGCCCCACAAAGGGGACTGAGTCAGCTGGAGATTCAGAGCACTCGCTTAGCCCTTGCTCTGTCCAGGAGCCCAGATAAATCTCTCAACTTTTCTCATTTGCAAAAAGTTCCTTCATTTGTGCTCCTCAAGCACCAAATTACCATGGCTGGAAGGACAGGGCTTGTTGACGGAAGAGACCAAGCCCCCTTCCCAAGGAATAAAGATGAAGGCTCCTGGAACCATCTTAACCCGTTAACCCACTTGCTATCTGCCCAGTGTCAGGTACGGGGGAGGGGGAGATGTAATGCAGGAAAATTGCGCTCACATACCAAAAAGGTGCATCCCGATGAGCCTGGAATCTGAGGACAGCTACAGCTGTGCCTCTTCCCTGCTTCCCTTCCCGGAGGAGCTGGAGGATGGGGAATTCCTGAGGATGGGCCCCAGTGGGCCTGAGGAAGTGATGGGAATACCAGGGACCCAGCCTGTATCTTGGTCACCTAAGCCTCACCAAATAGCCTTTCCGAGGAAGAGATCTTTAGGCTGCTGGACTAGGGCACCAGCCCAGGAGGAGAAGCCTCCCCTCCCAAGATGGTCATTGCAACATGAGGTCCACGGGAGCCTCTGTGGCAGCTCCGGCCCCGCCTACTGTTCCTGGGTGCTCATCCCCAGCACAGACCACTCAGGAGAGGGGATTGGCTGAGGAGCTTGAAGAGGGGGCGTCGCCACTATCGCGCCCAAGAGTTAAATAGGGGCTGGGAAAAGGCGCTCCGGAGAGGCACTCTTTCCCGGGTTCCCCAGCCAGACCATGACCCAGACCCTCAAGCTCGCTTCCAGAGTGTTCCATCGCGTCCGCTGCCCTCCTGAGCTGGGCGCCTCACTGGGCTCCAGAGGCTCGGACTCAGCGACCCGGGGCTTGGCGGACATCCCAGGCCCCTCCACACCGGGCTTCCTTGCTGAACTTTTCTGCAAGGGGGGACTGTCACGGCTACACGAGCTTCAGGTAGAGGGCACCGTTCTCGGGACTGCAAGCTGGGGCGGTTGGCTTTAACAACACCCTAGTGCAGAACGTAGGAGGGAGGGCCAGTGAGAACAGATGCCCATGAATTATGGAAAAGACAAGTTGGGACTGGGGTCGGTGGTTCCCCAGGGGCGGAGTCTGTCCCAACACCCAGCAGAGGAGTGCGTTCAGAGAGCGCCTTCTCGCTGTGCAGAATTCTGGAGACTCGGTAGATCCAGGACAAGTGCGCGGGAGGCACGTTTGGCTTAAAGTTAGTGCGTTCCTGTACATTCAGTGGAGGCTCGTCCTGAGATGGACAGCCCACGTGAGGAACCTTTAGGGGTTTCTCCGCCCAGGTGACCAAAGAGAGATCCAGAATGTCAGCTTTGCACCAAGTCCCTCCTCCCCGCCAGCCCCCCGTTTTGCCAAACACACTCAAACTTCCTAGGGATGGGAAGTGAGGGAAAGAGGAGGAGGGGTTTGCAGCATCAGAGCCTTACACTGCTTGAGAGCAGAAGCTCCCCCTTTCTAACCCGAAACGACGCCCTTGGCGTTGGCACGAGCCGAGGTGGCAGTTGCCGGCCCGGGTCTCCAGTGTCCGCTGCTCCTGTACTCCTAGGTGCAGGGCGCCGCGCGCTTTGGGCCGGTGTGGTTGGCCAGCTTCGGGACGGTGCGCACTGTGTACGTGGCGACCCCTACACTCGTCGAGCAGCTGCTACGACAGGAGGGACCCCGGCCTGAACGCTGCAGCTTCTCACCCTGGGCGGAGCACCGTCGCCGCCGCCAGCGGGCTTGCGGACTGCTCACCGCGTGAGTCCTCTGGCCCCAAAGCCCCGACGCCCAGCTGCGTTGCTCTTTTGTGGCCGGTCTGGTGGCAGTGTGGGGATGTGGAGGGAGGTCGGTCGTTTCCCCCAACCTTCTGGCAAATCGAGGTTTCCACCCCAGTCTGTTTCGCCCAAGCTCAGGTAGAGCCCGGCTCTCGCCTCGCTTTCCGCTCTTTTTCTTTTGAAGCCAGAATCCTGGGAACTCACGGAAGGGGCTGAGGCACCAGGATCTAGATGTAAAGTAAGATTCTGTGACTCAGCTTACCCAGGAACCCAGGCCCCTCCGGGGCAGGAAATGAGTAACGAGGAGGGGGGGAGGAGAGTGGATGGAAAGCGGGTGCAGGCAGGGGCAGGTTTCTGTACCCCCAAGGGAACAGACGCAGCCCCCCTCCTGGCCACCCCAGCCCAACACGCTCCTTCTCAAGCGCAGCCAGCCCCGTCGGGCCGCCTCTACACACCACCGTCTGCCCTGATGCGCCCCTTCTCCGCACCCCCGCAGGGAAGGCGAAGAATGGCAGAGGCTCCGCAGCCTCCTGGCCCCGCTCCTCCTCCGGCCTCAGGCGGCCGCCAGCTATGCCGGGACCCTGCACGACGTGGTCGGTGACCTTGTGAGGCGACTGCGGCGCCAGCGGGGACTGGGCGCTGGGCCGCCCGCCCTGGTTCGAGACGTGGCAGGAGAGTTTTACAAGTTTGGACTAGAAGGTGAGTCCCTAGACAGAGGCAAGTGTAGGAGGCACCTGGTCCGGGTCTCCCGGTGCCCTGACAGCGCCCCCTCCCGGCCAGGCATCGCTGCGGTGCTGCTGGGTTCCCGCCTCGGCTGCCTGGAGGCCGAAGTGCCGCCAGACACAGAGACCTTCATCCGCGCGGTGAGATCGGTGTTTGTGTCCACACTGTTGACCATGGCGATGCCCGGTTGGCTGCACCGCCTCGTGCCCGGACCCTGGGACCGCCTCTGCCGAGACTGGGACCAGATGTTTGCATTTGGTAAAGCACAGAAATGAAGTAGGAGTGGGGGAGCATAGAGCTGTTCAGCGGTAGTGAGGCGTCCCTGTCCCCTGTGCCCGCAGCCCAGCAGCACGTGGAGCGGCGAGAGGCCGAAGTAGCCATGAGGAGCCAGGGAAAGTCTGAGGGGGACACGGGATTTGGGGCGCACCTGACCTACTTCCTGTTCCGGGAAGAGTTGCCTGCCCCGTCCATCCTAGGGAATGTGACGGAGCTGCTGCTAGCTGGAGTGGACACGGTGAGGTCCTCCCTCCATGTTGGGAGTCCCACTTCCGCAGCTTAACCTCCTCAATCGCAGGGGCCATTTTCCTGCTGCAGGGGATCCATTATGGTCCTCCAGGCCAGCCTGGCTTAGCACCTCCTAGGTTCCAGACTGCCTCAGATTCTGCCCCCTATGCTGGGTCCCCACTCTCAACCCCTCTGACGCTCTCACCTGTCCCCTCAGGTGTCCAACACGCTCTCCTGGGCTCTGTATGAACTTTCTCGGCACCCCGAAGTCCAGACGGCACTCCGTTCTGAGATCACAGCTGCCTTGGGCCCCGGCTCCAGTGCCCACCCCTCAGCCACTGCTCTGTCGCAAATGCCCCTGCTGAAGGCTGTGATCAAGGAAGTGCTAAGGTGAGGGGGCAGAAGAGGAGAGCTAGAGAAGATGCTGGGGAAGGGCTGGGGAAGCAGCTAGCAGATGGGAGCAGGGAGAGAGATCAGAGGAAAATGGTACTTTACGCCTGGCCAAGAATGGGTTTGGAAGTTGGGGGGGTGGGCATGAGAGGGAGGCTACAGCCCCCAGCTTCATCTTGTTGTCTCCCTTTTGTGCCCTGCAATCCAGACTGTACCCTGTGGTACCTGGAAATTCCCGTGTCCCAGACAAAGACATTTGTGTGGGTGAATATATTATCCCCAAAAATGTGAGTAGAGCCTATGGGCCCCTTTTGCTAAGCCATCCCTCACTACCTTGGGACTGTTCCTGTTCTCAAATACTCCCAATAAGCCCTTCAAACCCTCTCCTTGGCCTCAATGCCTCTCTAGGATATAATGGGGCAGTAGAGAAAAGTAGCCCCAGAAAACTTCCACATCACAACCAACCAGAGCCTGCCTTTGTCCCAGTCCAGAGATTCTGTTCTCTACTTCCCTCCTGGCGTTGTTCCTGAGCCCAAATTGACAAGTTTGTGTTCCTCCCTCACCAGACGCTGGTCACTCTGTGTCACTATGCCACTTCAAGGGATCCCACCCAGTTCCCAGAGCCAAATTCTTTTCGTCCAGCTCGCTGGCTAGGGGATGGTCCAGCCTCCCACCCATTTGCCTCTCTCCCCTTTGGCTTTGGCAAGCGCAGCTGCATGGGGAGACGCCTGGCAGAGCTTGAGCTGCAAATGGCTTTGGCCCAGGTGAGTGATCTAGATCTTCTACCTTCCCCAGACTGGAGCTCTAAAGCCATGAGCTCTTCTCCTGATAGGCATAGGAAAATATATAAGACTTGGGAGACCTAATCCTCTGAAATATGTCAATCCCATCATAGGCCTGGAGGGTGAGTGAGGGTATTTGGCCTATCTTTTTCCCTACCACAATCTCTTACCGTCATTAACTAAGACATCCCCTACCCGCCACAGGTGCCATTCCAACACTGACCATCCTAACACTAATAATGCCCGTTACCAATCAAGCCCACCATTGTAGACCCCTCCCATAGTGATAGCCTTCCTCCTCCCTTTCCAGATCTTGATCCACTTTGAGGTGCAGCCTGAGCCAGGTGCTGCCCCCGTCAGACCCATGACCCGGACTGTCCTGGTACCTGAGAGAAGCATCAACCTACAGTTTGTGGACAGATAGTCCCGTGGAAGCACACTGTCATCATCACCGTTTCTCTCATCATAGGCGTTTATCAGGCACAAGACCAAGATATGTGTATTCCCCTGTGGCCTATCTGACCAAACTGGTTAAAAGACCATAGCAAAGTGCTTGAAGCAGCCCTGATCGAGGTGTGAAATATGCACTTGGCCTGACCCAGCAAGCCCTGAGAAAACCATGGTCCATTTGCCTGCTTAGCCCTTCTGGTCAAATCATATGCATCCTTCAAGGGCCAGCTCTGATTTTAACTAATAATGCTGGGTGGCCTGAGGAAGAATTCGACCACTGGCCTTTTGGGGCTTCACAGTATTCACTCTTGCTGCTGGCTAAGCACTTATCATGGCATGAGCTAAGTAATTGTGCATCTGGTCTGCACCTGGTTGATCCTCTCTCCTTGCATGTGAGCTCTTTGAGAGGAAGGATGAGGTCTTATTCTGTCTTTATACACCCTGCCAGGGCCTATCCCTGACTGGTTGACACCATATCGATTCTCAGATTGTATTTGGGCAATGTGGCAGAAGGGATAAGCAGCTTACCAGGCTCTGTCTACCCTGCTCCTTTCTCATCTTGCCCCTAGGAAGGTGAGTCTATCCTCACCTGGTGTATGATTTTTAAAAAACTCTCCTTGGCTCTCTGGTCACTATTAGGTTTGGCTTGTCCCACCACTTAGGTCACAGGCAGAGATGTCTTTGGACCTGTCCCTGCCCAAGCCTTCCTTTTATATATTGAAGTTTTTAAATATTCAGTTTTTAAATTAAAAAAAAAATTGAATGTTCCATCCTTGACTTTTGACTGACTTATTTTCCACTCTCATTTCCTAGAAGACCTGGAGGCCAGACCATCATACAAATCCTCCACTTTGGTTTCTTAGGTCCTGGGAGTTACCCCATAACAGTGGGAGGTCTAGACACCTGGGAGAATGGTTTGCATCACAAACCCAGACACATTTCTTTTCTTTTCTTTTCTTAATTAATGAAGATACTTTTAATAATTACGGCCATCACAGATTGAGGCAGTGATTTAAATTACAGAACTGTGGTCTAGGTAATTTAGCAATTTTAATTTTTTATTATCTTAACTTAAAGACTAACCACAGAACTTACTATTCACTTGTCATTCTACATTTAATTATCTCCAAAATATAGAGAAGATCATTGAGGACAAGATTTATAAAAATTTGGGGGACTATCACAGGTACATGAAGAGGACTAATTATTAAATTATTCTTTATGTTTGGTCAGTTTTGCCAGACACATTTCTATCTGTAGTGGGAACAGCCAAGTCTGGCTCCCTGTAAGAGATGAAGGGGATGGTGGTGAAAAGTAGCTTCGAGGGTTAGGCTGTTAAAAGGGTGGATAGGGACTTGCTGAGACAGCCAGAGACGGCTGACTCTTTGTTAGAAGAGTGCTTTTGGAACCTGGAGTGCCAGGACTAAAGGACACCCTAGCATGGACACTCTGTCCTCTCTGGAGAAGTTGCTCCAAGGCAATTTCCTTCAGAGAAAGACAGGGATACAGAGAAGTGAAGTCAGACAGACAGGATGAAAGCCAAGTGTGGAGGTGGCCAGGAGCCCTAGGGCACCGAGGCAGGAG
Source organism: Orcinus orca (assembly GCF_937001465.1). Lineage (NCBI taxonomy): Eukaryota > Metazoa > Chordata > Mammalia > Artiodactyla > Delphinidae > Orcinus > Orcinus orca. The sequence goes on along the minus strand of NC_064569.1, from coordinate 45,726,124 downwards.
AAGAGGGATGGGCAGCAGGAGCCTCTGTTTCCCTGAGTCAGCATTATCTGGCCCCCCGGAGGCTGGGCTCCGTTCTCCCCTTGTGATGTATATAGATTAACTCATCTTCCATCCAAATACATCTCTCAGCACATTCCCTGCAGCTCCTTCTGTAGCCTAGCTTACCCTCCCCGTGTCAGGACTTGTTCCCCTTCCTCCTGCTCCCCTCCATTCCAATTAGCAGATGGAGACAGAGATTTCACTTCACACTTCCCCCTCCTCTCACCACCTCAGCCCCTGCCCTAGACATGGCTCCCTGACTGCAGAAACTCCATCAGCCACTGGCCTTCTGGGAGGTATCTATTTATGTAAGACCTACAGAGGGGCAGGGTATACCCAAGGCCCTGTGCAGAGACCAAGGTTTGTGTGCTCTTATTGCCCCTCCTCTCAGCTCCTTCTCTACTGGGTTCTCAGTCTCCACTCACGTTCCCTACCACTAAGCTCAACTTGAACCTAAGTGACCCGATATTTAGCAGTTTTGAGCTTGGAGGGGAAGTAACGCCCAGCTTCCTCTCAGACTCTTTCCCCTGGAATCACTGGGGAAGATTTTGCACACCCACACTCCTCATGGGAAAATAGGATGGCTCACTTGAGGAGGGCAGCAGTTCTTATGACCCCTCTCCTGGACAAGAATCTCTTAAAGGTGGAAAAAGGAAAGGAGAGAGGACCTACAGATCGCTGTTCCCAACTTCCATACCGAGACCTCCAATGGTCCTGAAGGGGAGGGGAACATACTTTCTCACCGGGCCTCGTTTTAGGACGCAGGGTGGAAACAGAGGCGGTGTGTTTGTGTGTAAGCGTGCCTATGCTCTTGGGCATGTCTGAGCCTCCATGTGCGGCCATTGTAGGGGACAGCCCAGGCTTGGCACAAGCCTCAACTGTGTCATAGCTACCTAAGCCCTGTCTGCCAGGATAAGAACTAAGAGTCACTTGGATTTACTGTCTCCCTTTTGGTGTCCACCAGCTATTCTGTGAAAGGCAAATCAGTGAAGTCTGGCCCTTCTGTCTCCCCAGGTGGGGAATGTGGAAGGTTCTCTCTCTGGGAAACAATTTCCCACTAGAAAAATGGGAGGCTCAGCCTCAGTCCTCTCTCCACTTTGATCCCCTCCAAGGCTGGAGGTGATGCACTTCAACACTTCCAGGTAACTCAAACCCAAGTACAGCTTTGGTTCCTATATTCCCAGGCGAGTCTGGGTGCCAGCACCGTGGACAGCGACCAAGACCCCTTTTGGAGAGGGATGGAGAAGACCATTTCCTGGGCAAGGATATGTGACCTTTAATAGAGAAGCACTGTCCCCAAAACATCTCCAGGGAGAAGGTAGAGCAGAATCTTCCCTGAGAGAAGGACCAATAATAGGAAAGGCCTCTGGATCTGACTTAAGCAATGTTATGAAGTAATTATTTTAATTGCTGAGGGATAGTTCACATAAAAGACATCATTCATATAATACACAGCCCCAAGGCCTCGAGAGAAAGGGACCAGGCTTTAGGCTGACAATTAACCAGTCCTTCCCAAACCTTTTCTCTATAAACAACAGCCCTCTATGCTGCTGCCTCCAAGCACATCTTCCAGTTAATATCACTAGCTGGGGCACAGCAGGATCAGACCTGTGACCCTGAATTGCCATAGCAGTAGCTTAAACTGGGGTTGGAGACTCATAACTCTAGGAAATTCTGTCTGTCTTACTCCAAACGAGCCCAAATTCACTGCATACCACTTCTCTGGGTGAGCACATTACCTGGTAGGGATTACTAGAACCCACAAGATCCCCAGAACTAGAAGGATTGCTCCAGCCTTTCCCATTCCCCAGTGTTTAGGGGGGCTGGAGGAGCTCTCATTCTTGCAAATAACCACGATCCTTCACATGTGCAGTGTCTATTTCCCCTCATATTTTCCATATCTATTATAACATTTAACACGAATTTCCAAGGCTCTGTGCAACTCCAGATGAAAAACATTTTGGAATTTGTTAACCAGCTATTATTTGAAATAAATGGACCATCAACTAGTCTAGAGATCTTTTTATGCCATCACTGATTTTCTTTGCAATGGCATTCAACCTATCCCTCATTTATCCTCAGTCCAACCCTATGAGGTAGACAGGAAAACCACGGTGGAGAGATTTTTTTCTAAATCACACAACACGCAGGTGTCAGGTCCACCCCTTAGATACTTCTGAGCACTGCCACCTAGCAGCCAATGTGAATTATTCACCACCAAGTGGGAGTTACACCTCCAACTCAGAATCCACTGCTGCATTTGGGATTTGCAGCCTCTGCAGAGAAAACTGCCCACACCTCCCAACCCTCCAGAAAAGCCCCAGATGAGAAAGGAGTCTCCACGTGCATATAAATGATTCTTTATGCCCTCCCCCCATGCAATGGGGGGTGGAGCGGGGGAAGTACCCCCACCCTCATGCAGGGAATGGGAGGTCAATGTATACTAGTCTTATTGCCAGCTGCCCTGTGGCCATGGGGTGGGGATTGGGGGGGGTCTACAGCCCCTTTCTTCTCGCATTGGACCCCCTTTACCAAGTCACCATAGTAGAGCTGGGGGGCTGGAGGCCCTAGGAGCTGAGGTAAGGACGGTTCTCTAGGGAAGAAAAGATGCTCTCCCCACCTGCCCACTGGCTGCCGCAAGATGAGTGTGGGGAGCTGTCAGTGGGGGCTGGAATGTCATCCAGGCACCTCTACCCAGTGGGCAGTAGAGGCCAATGTCTCCAGCTTGAGGCTGCCCACAGAGATCCTCAGTGGTGGGGCAGTGTGCCCCAAACACCTTGTCCAGGTGGTACCTCCAGCAGCCATGACAGCTTATCTCTGGCTGATGCATTGTTTCAAGATCCCCACTCCTGGAGTTTAGTTCAGACTGTGGTGACCCTCATGACAACCTCGCGGCCGGAATGGGAACTGGAACGGGGATCTGGTGGCCGCAGCTGTCCAAGTAGGTGCAGGATTGTGTAACCACAGCGCTGAGGCAAGAGCGTCCGCATGCGCTGGGCGGCCAGGGGGCGGCTGGGGGCCCCAGTGGGGGGGCCCGTCCGTGAGGTCCTGGGGCCCGGCTTCCCTGCCGTCCCTCCCCCTGCATCTCCTCCTATGTCCTTGGTCTTGTCGTAATTCAGGACCTTCCACTGCTGGTTTACTGCCTGCCAGCGCTTGAAGATACGGTAGACAGAGGAGCCTTCATGGACGATGAGGCCTGAGCAAGAGGATAAGAAATCCAGGGTCAACTGCTGCCCAGACCTAGGCCAGAGGTACTTAAGCAAGCATTTCTCCAGGGGGAGGAGACAGAATTTGCAAAGGGCCTGGAGAAGCAGAGAAGGGAGATAGCCCTAAAGGCCCCCAATGGTAGAAAATGTGGCCATGAAACTGAGGGAATGGGCAGGGAAAATTAAGTGTGTGAGTTGGAGAAAGATGCTGAGCAGGTGAGAGAGAGAGAGGTATCCTCACCTATGCAGACGACATCCATGAAGCCGTACATGCCGTAGCAGATCTGAAAAAGCAGATCTTGCCGTTGCCACTTGGCTGAAGGGCTGAGTGAGGACCAGATGAGCCAGGAGATGCTGGCGACAAGGAAGAGTGAGCCCAGAACTATGGCTGCAATCTGGACCTTCTCAATGACCGTCAGGGAGATGGCCTGCCACTGTGTGGGAGAAAAGGCTCCAAAAAGTCACAGAAAGAGACAGAGGGCCAGATTAGGGTGGCTCTGAATAGAAGGATACACCAGGAGCCTTCCAGAAACCCTTCAGGCAGGATTAACAATCTGCTTCTCTGTGCCTTGATCACATCTAGAATGTGGCATCTCTCACATTGAGACCATTTTCTGTCTTATTTTAGAAAGGCATGATCAGGCAGGTGCTCTGAAGCCAGACCATCTAGGTTTGAATTCCAAATCCTTACTCCATTACTTACTGGCTGAGTAACATAACTATTAGAATTATTATGAAGATTAAAAGAGTTAATACACACCAAGAACTTGACCCATAGAAAACTCTACATGTTTGCTACCAGCAGTAGCAGCAGCACTACCATCTTTTCTTCTTTTGTTATCCCAGGGCCTGGAACACAGGTGGCGCCCAATAAATGTTTTTGTGAGTAAATGAAGGAAGGGAGGATTTACAGACAGATACTAAATTATGGCAATGGTAGGGAGGGTGACTTTGAAATCAAGAGTAAATGGATAAATAGGCTTCCTGGAGGGTCCTTGATTCTAATTGCTGAAAGGCCCTTGCCCCAGTCTCAGAGTTCTCCCCTTGCACCTCACCTGCAAGGGATTCTTGGTGCTGATCGCCAGGACCTGGTACTTGAAGTAGCAGAGCTCACAGCTCCAGGAGCCCCGCTCGCTGATCCAGCGGATGAGGCAGGGCTGGTGCGTGCAGCGCACGGAGCCGTCGCAGCGGCAGGGGCTCAGGAGCTCCCCCTGGAGGAAGAGTGAGGAGGGTTCCTGTCAGCTATCGCCACCCGACCCCAGTCCTCTGCACTACAGGAGAGGAAAACCTCCTCTCCAGGTCAGTCTCCCACCTTAAAAAAAAAAAAAAAAAAAAAATCAGGCTTTTCACCCAAAACAAGGCAAGAAGCTAAGGCTGCACCCTAAAAGAAAAAAATTAGAGCTCAAGGTAAACTTCCCTGGCCCAATAGAAGAGACATGGAAAGGGACTAGGGGGGCGGGGGAGGGTTGGCCGGTGAATACTGGGTCTTCCCTGTTTCCAGAGTTTGAGAAGGGTGCTCTTTAAAGGTTCCCAAATGGAAGGCTACCACTTAGGATCTGGAGAGACAGGAGGGCAGGGTCAGAGCTTCTGAGCCATGCCTTCCTAACCCACTCCCCATCACTGTAAAGTATTTCACAGATGTGGTGCAGACTGGGATAGGTTACAGTCCTCAGTTTCCACGTATCAAAAAGGGGGAAATTCTAAGGGTGTGAGTGGAGGGTGTTCCCCTTTAATCAAAGAGTAATTTCTCACGACATAGAGACCCCCCCCCATACTATCCCGGGACAACTTTGTCCATAACATTTAAACAGAGGATATTCTTCGGAATGAGAAGTAAAGTTGTGGAATGGGAAATGAAGAAAAGTGCCCCACGTAGAGAACTATCGAGGAAGGCAAGGGCACCGGCTGGACCCCTCCCTTCAAGAAGCATTATTCTCTCTGCCCACCTCTCAGAGGATAGGCCCTCTCAGCCTACAGAGACCCTGGGGTGAGAGAAGTGGGCGAGAAAGGGTGTCTCGGTTAAGGGGAGAGATTTTGAACCCTCCCAGGAGAAAGCCCCACCCCTTCCTGGGGACCCCTGATCCCCCTCCACGCCAAATCTGCGCTCCCGGAGTCTCCAGCCAAGCCCCCCAACCTCACTCCATTTCCACCCCGGGCGCTGGGTCCCGCCCAGCTTCCTCAGGCCCCGCCCCCTGTTCCCGGTCTCCCCGGGCGCCCCAGGTGCGCGCCCCACCCCTCCCTGCGCCGCCGGATGCCCGGGCCTTACCTGCTCCGGGCCCTGGAAGCAAATTCGGCACTGGGGGGTTCGGAGCCCGCTGTCCAGGCTGCTGCTGAGCGACAGGGCGTCCAGCGCGCCCGGGGGCGGCGGCGGCGCGGGCGGCGGCGGGGGTCCGGCCCGCGGCTCCTTGTCGCCGGCCAGGCCCCGGACCCTCGGCTGGGACCCGTAGTACTCCTCTTCGTCTCCGTCGCCGTCCCGGGTCGAGCAGCCGGCGAAGGGCGCCCAGCCGCAGCCGCCTCCCCCGCCCCCCCGGGGCTGCGGCTCGGCCCGGGGCCGCCCCCCGCCCGTCAGCACCAGCAGCTTCAGCTCGTTCAGGAACATGCGGAGCCGAGACTTGAGCATCGTCCGGGCGCCGGGGGGCGGGGGGCGGCGTGCAAGGGGGACTCTCGGGCGGCTGGGGGAAGGGAGAGGACAAGGCCGGGAAGGGGGCGCGCGCTGGAGAGCCGAGCCCGGCCGGGGTCTTCGGGGCCTGCGAGAGCCGTTCACTGCTGCCACAGCCGGGGTTGCGGGGCTTGCGGGGCCGAGAGGGCTGGCGGCCCGGGGGCGGGGGGGCGGGCAGCCATGGCCGGGGCAGTGGGCGGGGAGGGGGGCTCAGGGTGTCGCGCCCCGCGGGTCCGGGTCCGGGGCGGGCCGGGCTCCCGGGGTTACGCGCCCCGGTCCTCCTGCGGCGGGGCCGCCCCCCATCGCCGTCCTCCTGGCCCCAGTCCCGCTCCGGCTCGCGGCTCCGGCTCGGCCCGTGCGCTCGGCGGTGGCAAATGGCGGCTCCTTCCGGCGGCGGCGGCGGCGGAGACCCCCCCGGAGCGGCGGGCGGGCGGGGCGGGAGCCGGGGAGCCGGTGAGGGATGGAGGGAGGGGCGGGGCGGGGAAGGGGAGAGGAGGAGAAGTGGCCGCGGCTGCGCATCCCCGCCCTGCCCGGCACGAGCAGGTGTCCCCAGGGGCGGGGGCGAGTGTGCGAGCCCGGGGGAGGGTGGAGGGAGAGGAGTGGCCAAGGAAAGGGGTGTGCGCTCGGGTAGAATAGGTGTGTGAATGGGTGTGTGTGTGTTGGGGGGGGTGAGCGGGTGAGGATGGAAGGTGAGTGGTCAAAGACGCAGGTGCACCAGGGAGGGAGAGGCTTGTGCAAAATGGGAGTGTGCAAAGAAAGCAAACTATGCAACTGTCAGAGGTGAGTGAGCAAGAGATGGACTCAAGCAATAAACACTTTTACACAAAAGACTGAAAAGTGTGCACGGTGTGTGACTATGGAAAAGAGATGAGTGTGTAAGGGATCGAATTGGATTGTAAGAGAAACAGAAGTGTGTAATTGTAATGTGTGAGGGAGGTGAGTGAGCAAGGGAGACTGGAGTGCTAAAGGGATGAGTGTCTTTCCTGGTATTCTCCTGACCCACCACCACTGCAACTGAAGTGAACAATACGTAACACACACACATGCTTAGCTCTTTGCTTTTATGGGGGTCTTGACCCTGAGAACCAGTTGTACCCCCTCATCACATTATTTCTGCCTTACACTTACATTCTCCCTCTCCTCTCCTTTTCAGTGCTTAGAGAAAAGGAATTCCAGGGGAGCTCACTGTATCAAACACAATGGAAAAAACTAATTACTGAAAGAGTAATTAACAGGAGAAGGGAGGGTATGTAATCAGGGACAGACTGTCAAACTAAAGATCCTCAATAGAGAGTGATTAAGGAGAGTAATGCTCTTATGAAGCATTCAAATATTTTGGATGGTGGATGAATGAATCAGAAAAAGGGGCTGGAACCCAAGTCAACATAGAGGATGACTTCTATTTTAAAAACAGTGAGTGGAGGGTGAGGCTAAAGTGGACCCTGCTGGTGTAGGATGGAAGTTTGACACACTCAGAGACACTTAGCCTTCCAGAAGGTTTACAAACCAACCAATCCTAGCAAAATAGCCAATGAAACATACTCCTCACAAGCCCCTTAGCCAGTTAGGACCTTGAGATTTTTCTTACTAGTGTCCTAGTTGCCTTTGCCAGCAAGGGCCCAGAACTACAACCAGCAGAATGCAAAGAGGGGGAATCTATACTGACATGTCTTCCATTTTGCCCTGGAGCATGGTTTATATTAATCTCAAGCCTGAACTCTTACATCCTCAGGCAGATGGTTAAGGAGAATAGAAGTTAGGGCACAAGGAGAGCAAATAGAGTAATAGAATGGTTTCAGATTTTAAACAGTTTATCATACATGAGACACTGATTCCTTCCTTCCCTTATTCCCATTCACCCAAAGGGTTGGGAGATAAAGAAGTTGGAGCCGGTAAGACAAGGGAAGTCAGAGAAACTTGCCTGTTGTCTACCTAGATGTCTGTGAACAGAGGCTATTTGGGAAAAGTCTGTTCTGAGGAGGGGCAAGGGCTAAGAAAGCTTGCGATAGGGGAAAAAAGGGAAACACAATGACCCCATATAAGGAGTCACAAGGTTTTGCAGAAGGGCACAGTCATTTTCACGCAGCGTGGTGGTAACTTCCTTGCACATGCTCACTCCTATATCCATCTATATGTGCTGTATATAGTATCATACACATATATATACACATACACACATATGTCATAGCATCTTACTGCAGAAAAGAACCTTAAAGGTCAAGTATTCCTGTTTCCAGCTCATCAATAACTTCTCTGCCAGAAGGTATCTGGTCTCTGCCTTAACACTCCCAGGAAAAGGTGAAAGTTGAGAAGAGGGAAGGGTATTACCTTGCCACTCTTCCTGTTGGATTACTGTATTAATCTTCCTTCCATCAATCCTTTAATCCTAGTTTCGCCCTCATATGGGTACTGTCTACTCCCTATTTTATATGACCACATATAAAATATGTGGCTATATCTTTACAGATAGCCTTATCACTAGTTTAAAGGACACAAACAAAACTCCCACATAAATACAGGAAGCAGGACTCAGTAAAAATTTGTTGAATGAGTGAAACAAAGACACAAATGAGAATATGTTTTTCCGATAGCGGTGGAGCAGAAAGACGACAGCACCACCTCCCGTCCCCCTACCCACCTCCCCACAAGGAGAGAGAGTGAGAGACGGGTAGTGAGACTGGAGATGCACTCAGGCTCGGCTTCCAGCCCAGTGTTGGGAATCCTGGGTGGCCCAGGTTGCCATGGCATCGCGTTGGACTCCACCCTCTCTCTTCTCCCGCCCCAGCCCCGATCCAGAGTTACGGCAGCCAGTCACGTGCCCTGCTGCGTAACCACACCTCTGCTTCTCCAAGCAATGTCAAGCGGTCACGTGTGATAGCAACAGATCACGTGGTTGCCATCGCCCCTCCGCCCCTTTCCCCTCCCCGCCCCCTTCCCGTTCAAAGCCGCTCCCGGCTGCCCCTCTGCGCCTGAGTAGTATGGTCACGTGCTCCGAACGTCCGGCGTTCTCCCCGCCCCCTCGATTTCCGCGCGCCTCTTTGGCAGCTGGTCACATGGTGAGGGTGGGGGTAAAGGGGGCCGCTCTAGCCTGTGGCCTGTGTCTATGGTCGGGCCCGTAGCGTCCAGCTGCCCCGAACCGAGCTCTAGTGTATGGCGCGGCAGGAACCGGCTCCGGGGCCCCGATAACGGGCCGCCCCCGCAGCTCCAGACACGGGGTGAGGTAAGTGTAGCCCTTTCCAGGAATGGAGACCATACTCGCCCTCCACGGCTTCCTACGCGGGTTGGTTATGGAAGGGTCGCTCGAGGGCGGGAAGTGGGGCAGGGTGTGATATGTTCCTTTGTGGCCGTAGGAAGGTGCAATTTCAGGGACTGGGTGTAGGGTCTTCGATGTAGGGAGTGTGTCGTGTGGCATTTCCCTTGTGCGGGGTTCGATCGCCCCAAAGGAAAATGCATTTTTTTATTCTAGGAGCTCACGCGGCTGGAGGGGTTGGGGTTAGGGTCATTGTGTTACCTGGGAGTCGGCATCATGGAAGTTTGGGAAAGGGACGGGATGCTGTTGGTGTTGTCTTTGTGATGTCTTTTGTGGGAGTCACTTTGTTGCTGCAGGCTCATACCATCCGAACTGTGGAAGGAATTTCGGTGGTAGGAGTCTCTGTGATTGTAGGGTCTCCTCTGGTCTGAGAATGGCTACCCCTCGATATGAGCCAGTGGCTGAGATTGGTGTTGGTGCCTATGGGACGGTGTATAAGGCCCGTGATCCCCACAGTGGCCACTTTGTGGCCCTCAAGAGCGTAAGAGTCCCCAATGGAGGAGGTGCTGGAGGGGGCCTGCCCATCAGCACAGTCCGTGAGGTGGCTTTACTGCGGCGGCTGGAGGCTTTTGAGCATCCCAATGTTGTGCGGTGAGAAGATGGAGGGTTGGGAGTGGGTAGTAAAAGGGAAAAGACAACCTAACCTATAGGTGTGGAGTGGTGGTCAGGAGAGAAGTGGGGACCCTGAGGGAATAGAGGAGGCCATGTTGGGTCAAAGATGATTGCACAGTGAGTTACCATTTGTTCCGGACAGGCTGATGGACGTCTGTGCCACAGCCCGAACTGACCGGGAGACCAAAGTGACCCTGGTGTTTGAGCATGTGGACCAAGACCTAAGGACATATCTGGACAAGGCACCCCCGCCAGGCTTGCCAGTGGAGACCATCAAGGTGAGTAAGGTGGGCAGACACTGAGAGGTAGATTGGGACCTTTGTAGTAGCATCTGTTGTGATTTCAGGTATGGTGCCTAGTTCAGTTTCTCTGTACCTCCCCCTTCCAAACCAGGATCTGATGCGCCAGTTTCTAAGAGGCCTAGATTTCCTTCATGCCAACTGCATCGTTCATCGAGACTTGAAGCCAGAGAACATTCTGGTGACGAGTGGTGGGACAGTCAAGCTGGCCGACTTCGGCCTGGCCAGAATCTACAGCTACCAGATGGCACTTACACCTGTGGTCAGTAGAATGATGGCAGCCAAAATGGGTTCTGGCTGGGGGAGGAGAGTGATTGCCCATAGCAGTTGAGAAGGCATGTGTTTGTCACATCCTTGACTTTAGTGAAGCAGTTGTGCTTCAGGGTAATTCGTAGGGCCCTCATCCACTCTTCTTATTCCCGTTAGGTTGTTACACTCTGGTACCGTGCTCCAGAAGTTCTTTTGCAGTCTACATACGCAACACCTGTGGACATGTGGAGTGTTGGCTGTATCTTTGCAGAGATGTTTCGTCGAAAGTATGGGGCCCAAGTATCCTGAACATCTTGAATTTCCCAAATCTCATATTCGTAAACCACATCCATCCCCTGCCCACTCTTCCACTTGAATTCTGGCCACCTTGTCCGTAACCAGCAGGTCTGAAATGTCGTGGGATTAGGAATTTCGTAACCCTTTATTCTTCTTACCCTATGTTTTGAGCCACTAAGCAGTAGTCGTTCTACTACCGTATCTTTGAAAATGACTGCTACCTAAATGAATGTCTCTTTTCACCTTAGGCCTCTCTTCTGTGGAAACTCTGAAGCTGACCAGTTAGGCAAAATCTTTGAGTAAGTGACCTGCAGAGGGGAAGAGTTTTCCATTCTGAGTCCTTCTCTTTCTGCTGAGCCCTGAATGGCAACTGGCTCTGCCCCTGGAGATGGGGGCTGGAGAAGGGCCCTCCTGACCAGAACTCTCCTGTTCCCCATAGCCTGATCGGACTGCCCCCAGAGGATGACTGGCCCCGAGATGTGTCTCTACCCCGAGGAGCCTTTTCCCCTAGAGGGCCCCGCCCCGTGCAGTCGGTGGTACCTGAGATGGAAGAGTCTGGAGCACAGCTGCTGCTGGTACTGGGCTTGGGCGTGGGCATAGGGTGAGATTGGGGTGGAAAATGGAGCAGGATAAAAGGGACCCAAACACATGGTGGTTACTGAGACTTGTTGGTGGATGGGCTAGTTTTTATTGCTGCTTTGAATGGCTGTCCACAAAGAGGGATATAGAAAATAGCTCATCCCTGGTATTGTTGGGGGTGAGCGGAAGTCTTTTTTCATGGTTTTCTGACCTTTGCCTCCCTTCTCAGGAGATGCTGACTTTTAACCCACACAAGCGGATCTCTGCCTTCCGAGCCCTGCAGCACTCCTATCTACATAAGGCAGAAGGTAACCCAGAGTGAGCCATGGAATGGTTGCAGCAGAACCGAGAGAAGAGAAGCCAACATTTCCCTTCCTTTGAACATTTGAGTGGAGAGCCCCCCACTAAGAAGGTGATCCTCTGCCTTCATCTCTGAGGCTATGGAGACGACTCCAACTTTTTATAGAGAATATTTTGCTGCCTTAATGACATTCCCTTCCCACCCCTCCTTTTGAGGCTTATCCTCCTCTTGCCCCCTCTGTGTCCTTACGCCAAGGGGTATGTCCCTTGTTCTTCCCCTTCCCTATACCTTGATATTGGGATCCTTTTTTATACAGGAAAAACAACAAAACAAAGAAATCTGGTCTTTTTTTTTTTTTTTTTTTTTAATGTTTCTTTCTCTGGTTGGCTTTGCCGTTTGGGGATTTGAAAAAACCATTTGGAAGATGGAACTTCCCCGCACATTCTCCTTAGGTCACAGGGCCTACATAGTCAGTGGAGCCCCTCAACTAACTAAAGAGAAGAAAAGGCACTTACGTTGCTTCTTTGATTATGGAGTTTAAATGGTTTTTATTTTTATATTCACTGAACTTCCCCAAACCGAGTCCTGCTTATTACACGAGTGCTTGGTTTTCTCTCTGGATCTGTCCCTGATTTACTCTTGGAGCAAAGATGTGTTGAGATGGTCTAGTGTGTGGAAGGGAGCAGAGGGGAAATAGCCAAGAATGACTCCAATCCCCATCCCATTTCATGCACTGCCAGGAGCTTCCCATATTCACTTAGGGAGAGAGGAAGGAAGGTTTTTCTTTATTCCTTATAATCTTACTCCCAACAAAAGATGCCAAGGCATAAAGCCTAGCTGTTCAGTCATCTTTAGGGAGCATGGCAAAGGGCCTTTCCTTTTTCTCAAACAAAAAGGGCTGTAGACCCCAGGTTTTCCCTAAGCGAGGAAGAAAAAGCTTAGGGAAAGCAGACAGCAGGAGAGAAGTCAGAAGGATCCAAAGTCTCATAGAAAGGCACTGGGGTTGGCTCGAGGATCCTTCTGATTCCGAAATCTCATTGCTAGCCACATACCAAGGATCTGTGGAAGCAAAGGGAAAGAGATAAGCACCAATTCTGAATCTCTGGGGCTAAGCCTTAGAGATGCAGAGAAAGGACATAAGGGAACTAGAGAATGTTACCTCTGTAAAGCTAAAGAAGAGCCCAACGCCCCCCAGGATTTTCAGGGCTTCGTCGGAATGCTTAAGAAACTTCTCTCCACACATCTGGCACGTGGGGCTCCGGCTCTTGCAGATCTGAGGATAAAACACACGTATGTGTGTCTGAGGATGCAGAATCGTTACAGTGCTCTATCCTAATATCTATGATGAATGACCCTAGAAACTATCTTCCAGTTCCTGATCAGTACCCTACAGACTGGAATCTCACTTGGCTAATTCTCTAGTCTCTGTATCCACCCCACCACTCCCACCAGCACACAGCCCCAGTACAAGTGAGCTACTAGAGAGGCAATCACGTTCAAACTCAAATCTGCCAATTTGGGCATTGGCCTTGCCCAGTGTCAGTCCATTCCCGCCCTGGCACCCTGCACGCTTTCCCACACCAACTCACTGCAGTGCAGAAAGCATAATCTTGTTGGTCCAGGGTTGTGAGGTTGAACAGGCCACAGCAATCAAAACTTCTTTCCAGTTCATCCCGGGTCTTGTTGCTCATGACCCACCAGGAAGCATTGATGACATCTGTCTGCAGGGTACAGGCAGAAGAAAAGTACTTGCTGCTAACCTTAAGAACCCCCTACATCCTGATCCCAGTTCGAGTAAAGGGAGTTAACATCCTTCAGAAGCAAAGGTGCAGACACAGTGATAACTACCCACTTCCTCTGGATCATCCTCATGGACAATTAGCCAGACATCCCAGAGGAAGCAAATGGCCCCAGATTCTGGAAGTAGTGGACCTAAGAATGACCTTTGGGGCCAGACTGAGAGTAGAGTTAGAGGTTAGAGGCGGAAAAAAATCAAGTACCTGAAAGGGCACCCTCTTACCTGTTTGCTTAGGTTAATAGCCAGACATGAGCAAGAGATTCCAAACTGGAAGATGAAGACCAAACCAAGGATGATCATGTACTGAGAGGAAGAGTTATGGAGGAAAAAAAAAAAAAGTCCTAGATTCTTTTATGTTCCACCTATAATAACTATCTGATCTAGTCAGAGAACTTATAAAATTATGTCAGTTGAAAACAATAAAATCATCAGCTTCTGTTTCATAGAGTATGGTATAAGGGAGGGCAAGGAGGCATATCCCCAAGGTGCCTGAGGTCTCCTACCCTTGTCACTAACTTCCTAGCTGACTCGGCCCTCCCACGAGCCCCAGTGCCCCCATCACTTCAGGTCAGGATACAAAGAACAGCAGTACTTGGTGGTGGTTGACAGCACCCACCAGTCCAGCCACCGCGATGAGAAGAAGGAAGACTCCCACAACGATGACTCCTCCGATGATGTGGATGCTGGACACCAAACCCAGGCCCCTAGCCCAAGCAGCCACTCCAATGAGCAACAAGCCTACCAGCTATGGGAAACACAGCAGGTACATCTCAAAAGAATTCTAGTGTGCACCACAGCCAAAGGCCATGGCCGGGGAGGGGGGGGCGGGGCCCGGGGGTTGGACAAAAAAGAACTGAGTTTTGTGTGAATGAAGGAGAGGAAGTGCTACTATCAGGGCCGGGAGCATCCCTGGGCGTTCCTCCCATCAGAGGTCAGAACGGCTGGGATAGGGGTGGGAGGTGGCAGGGATAGTAGAGTCTATGAATGTAAAATGGAACGTTTAGCTTCATCCATCACTTCTATTTGGGAGAAACTTAAGTTCACAAGAGGGAGGGCTGGGCCTTTAAGCCCACAGCCTTCAGTTCATTACCCCCACCCCCAGACAAACCCTCTGATCACCGGAAGTCTCCCCTCATCCCACGGAAGTCCCCAGGAATTCCCTCTTCGCCGGAAGTTCCCGGGAATCTTCCCGGAATCCCCAGTACACCCCTCTCCCCATCGGAAGTACCCTAGAGATTCTCCCTGCTCGCTTTTCCGCCCTGAAGCTTCCCCCACCTCCCAAACCTCACCATGTAGACTACGTTGAGCGCGCACAGCGCATTCTTGGAGCAGGCAAAGCCTCCGCAAACCATCTCCCCAGCTTTGGGGACCCAAGTGGTCCCAAGGACTTGGGGGGAGGGTCGTGGGTACCGTCTTCTTGGACCCCGACAGCTTCTGTCTCTTTAAATCGAGTCCAGCCAAACCCAATCCTCTGCGCCTGCACCGTCCCACCCCTGCCTTTGCATTGGCGAAACTCGGGGCTAATCCAGGACGTCGATGGCCTGAATGCCAATCAATCTGCATTGCGTCACTGAACCGCCTGCCGGCCCCTCCTTTTGGTTCTTTATTGGATGAAACTTAAAACTGGGGGCAGGGCTTCCAGAGATTCTCAAAGTGACCAGAGCCTAAACTTCAAAACCCCGGATTGAAAACAGAGCTTTCTGTGGTGGCAGCTGGAAGAGGTCTTATCCGAGGGAGGAGGCTCTAGAGAAACTCCGGTGAAGAGAGAGAAGGTGCCGGTGAAGAGAGAGAAGGTGCCGCTTCGAGGGCCGGGTGAAAGGGCTCCTCCCCTCAAGGGAGTGCCCTCCCGCCCCTTTCCCCTTCTCCTGCAGTGACTTCATGATGACGCCCTCGTTCGCTGCTATTGCGTCACACGCTGGAACACCCAGAGAAGCAAAATATTGAGCTATTTACCCCGGCTACAGAGGCCCCGGGTTGGGCACAGCGACACCTAGCAAATACATGTTTGCAAGTGCGTCCACTGGTACACATGGTCTGTTCCATATCCCCTCCTAACGGGATGTGTGAACATGCTAGACATTCAATATGAAAAACAGCAGCCTCGGGCCGGCGCATTCCTGTATGTGACAAAGCCACAGGTACAGACATGAGTGTGCTGGAGTCTTCAGAGTACATGCCTGATCCTGGGCGCGTAAAAAAAAAAAAAAAAAAAGACAAAGGGAGGGGTCTGGAATATGCATAAATATGAGGGGAAGGAGGAGTCCACATTTTCACTAGGAGCGGCCATAGTGGTTGATCAATATTTGTTTATTATTAAATAAGTGCTTTGACACACGGCCTTCTTCGTGGGGATGGGAAAGGGCATAGTTCCTCTTTCCCCCAAGAGAAAGAGGCAGTCATAGTAGGAACACAAATGAAAAACCTCCCTTCAAACCCACAGAATGATTTACATTTGTGCGTACTTAGATTCTATGACTGCGTAAGTGGCATCATCTTACCGCTAGAGTCAGACTGCATGGGTTCCAACTTTGCCACTTACTAGCTGTGTAACCTTGGCTAGTTACTTAAGCTTTGGCCTGTGCCCGTTTCCTCATCTGTAAAATGGGGATAAATAACAATACACCTATCTCTTGGGTTGTTGTGAAAATTGAATGAGTTAATATATGTATATAGAATGCTTAGAACAGTACCCGGCACATAGTAAACACTCATTGTTAGTTATTATTGTTCAGGCTATTTTACAGTTGCCCGTGGGTAATCCTAACCCTAATTCTCCTCTCCAGCTACACATTAATATATTAAAATCCGCTATCCTTCACGAATTAGTATCAGTTAGATACGCAGGAGAAGAGGCATTTGGCAGGGCCAGAAAGGTTTGAGTCCTGAAACAAAATGATTACATCAAACTATCCACTATTTCCCCCCTCACCCACCCCTGCATCTTCATTCTGTCCTTCAATTCCTCATCCACCCTCTTCTCTCTCAGGTCCTAAATCAAGGGCAAGACAGTGGTATTAGGGATAAGGGGAACTTGTTGGCAAGCATCTTAGTTGGCTGGTGTAGTGAAAAGGGTATCAGGACTATAATCAGAAGACCTAGATCGGTATCCTTGTGTCACCTCTTACTGGCCTCTCTGAGCTTCAGTTTCCTTTTCTGCAGAATAGGGATAAAAATCCTACCCCTTGGGCCTGTCGTGAAGTCTATATGTGTGAAAGTGTGTTGTAAACTATTAAGTGTTATAGATGAGTTAATTATTATGAAACTAATTGAACATGGAGCCTTGTGGTTTTGTCTGATTATAGGTTACTGTCCTCCATAACCTGTTCTCCCTGTACCTACTTGGCCCTTTAAAGCAGGAGGTGGTTGCAGTGGGGAAGCCGACTAAGGAAGGGTTACATTGCAAGAGGTAAGTATTTGAACTCTTTGGATGTGCGGAGTAGGTGGGGAGTACAACTGTAAGCTGGAATGCAGGGCATTAAAGGTGGCAGACCGGGTGTGTATGGATTCCTGTAAGAGTTTGAGACTGAATACAAACCTGTAGGTCATCAAGAGTTTGGGATTACACCTGGGACCTGGTGTGCCACATTCTCCCAGCACCAACACCCATCTTAATTAGCCACCTCCCGCAGGATGCCCTGGGATGCTTGTTAAGGTCTCTCCATCCACCTGGCTGGGGAATCGTAGCAGGGACCAGCTGGCAGAGCTGATAGGCCAACGCTAGAGGGGGTGGGTGGTGTAGGAGGTAGTGCCGACCCAGGCTGTGGGTTTGAAACTCACCAGTCAGGAAGTGAAGTCGACAGACGGAAGGGCAGGCAGGGGAGGGGAGTTCTGGGGCGCAGCAGAAGAGGCCTTCTGGGGTTTGGAGGCAGTGGGGCCATGGGCTTCAGGGCCAGAGGTTGCTTTTAGCCCAGCAAGACAGATCTGGGCAACATGAATGCCCAGAGGCAGTTGGCTGTAGCTGCAGTGAGAGCAGAAGTCAGACGACATGAGGTGACCAGGCAGGCTCTAAGCTGCCTCAGGAAGCTGGCAGAGAGGGTGAGCGACCCTGAACTTCGGGACAGCATTCAGACCTCAGTGGACCGCATACGAGGTAAGAGAAGGATTAGCTCCCATCTTGGGTGTATTGGGGACCAGCAGGGGCATATAAGGGCTTGCTGGATCATACAGCACTTCCCAATCAGCCACTTTCTAGTCCCCAAGATGGAGCTGGGACTCTGGGGGAAGAATATATTTGGAAAGAATGGAAAAAGACATGGGAGGTATCATTCTTCCTCTTTCCCCAACTCTGATCCTTCTCCCAGGGGATCAAAATACAGGTCACTGCTGAGCTGAACTTGACAATGGAGAAGTGGGTGAGCATGGGGAAGACAGGCCGTGACAGACCCATGGTAGACTTGGACCCTGCCTGGGGAGTCCGGGGCAGGAAGCAGTTTGGGGCAGGAGGTTCTGGGACTGGATAATGTGGTCATTCCCAGGACCCATGAAGGATCAGTGACCTCTTGTTCTCCAGCTGTAGAGAGAACACACACACACACACACACACCACAACAGATTGAAATACACCACGCAGAGTATCTCAGGCTCCCAGACATACACTAACGCTCACATAGCATGCTCTGCACAGCCGAAGTGCAAAGAAGTTCCCAGGACTCTCCTCGGTCCCCTCTCCTCCCCGTGCTCACGTTCCTGTCTGCCCCCCCCCCCACACCTTCCGCCCTTCGTCCTTAGTGCCATTAGAGCAAGTGATGACAACACAGGGAGGAAGTGCTGCTATGGCAACACCATCCGCCACATCCTCCTGCCCACCCCAGCCTTCAATCCTGTGGTGGGGCCCTGGCAGGAACAGCTTCTCTCTATCCACAAGGCCCCACCACTAAGGAACTGGTGGAACTGGAGGTCACCTCTGGTCTGGTGTCATCTAATTTGCCCCGAAGCTGCAAAGAGCCAATAAAAGCCGGCTGCTTTGCTCATGAAAGGTGTCTGGGAGAAGCACATCCTCCATCATTTCCTGGTCTCTTCCAGCCTCTCCATTCTTAGCTGCTTACCTGGGGGTTGGGGTGGGGGGGTGGGCAAGATACTGTTCTTTCCATCAAGGATACCTCCTGCCAGACCCCTCTGATAGTAGAGGCCGTCAGAGCATAACTTGGGGAAGAACCAGTTTGGTTCAGGTTCCTAAGGGAACAGTCTGATTTCCTTCCCATTTCCTTTCTTCCAGTAGTGCCCCTCTCACCTCCTGTCCCCCACCATTTGCCAAGAACTATAGCTGATACCTTCCCTACAGCTGTTGGAAAGGCAGACCTAGGGGGGAGTGGCCCCATGGGGCCTCCTAGGGAGGAACTCCAAGCTCCACCCCAGTAGGAAAAGAAAAGGGTGGGGGAGGAAAGAGGTTTAGTCAGGTAGAGGAACTCAGTTTAGCTCTGGAGAGGAGGGAGTGAGGAGGGGTGGAGGCTGAACTCTTTGAGAAGACCACTCTTCATAAGTGATTTTTGTTCCACTCTAAGAGTCAGTATTCTGTTCCCATTGAACTTAAAGGAAAACTGAGGCCACCAAAGGAAGGAAGGAGAATTAAGCCAGAATCAGCAAATCTTCACCTTCTCTTTCAGAAAAGGCTGCTGAAGGGTCTTCTGTTCTGGGGATGGTGTCATCCTGACGCTGCGGTGGGAGGGGGGCTCTGGGGGGCGGTGCTGACCTCGGGACAGGTCCGCGGAGGGAAAGGGCACCCAGCATCCTGGTACTGCCCCCCTACCTTACCCCCTACCAGGCCGAGCATGCCGCTGGCTCCAGCCTCCGAGAGCCGCCCACGGCAGCACTTATTATAGTCTCCGCTGCGTCAGGAGGGTGGGACGCCAAATTAGGGGAGCGCTGAGACTCCCCGAGTCCCAGGGAGGGGTCTCCAAGGCTGAGAGGAGGCCTCCCTCGACGCCCGCCCCACAACTGCCGGTCTCAGCCTCTGTCCCCCATCGGCCTACCCACTTCAACCTTCTCCCTGGGCTGGAGGACAGTAAGCCTTCAACTCCAAGGTCCCTAAAGGGGTGGAGGACACAGAGCAGACGTTTTCCATTCTTGCTGTCTGTCTCCTCTTTAACCTTCTAAAAAAGCCCCACCCCGAAAACCTCAGGAGATTGAATGGAAACCCAGAAGAGGCCTGTACCCTCTGCCTCAACTGAGGGCGGTCTTTATATTCGGGGCACTAAATACCCCACACGTGGGTAGCCAGGTGTGAAGGTGGCGCCTCCATTAACCCCGAATCCCCTGGCGGGCGCCCCCACCCACCACGCACACCGATCCTCCTCTCTGCTTATCCCCGCTGTTTCGGAGGCACTCTTGGAGCTACGGTTGCTATGGAGACCGGATGAATTTTGGTATGGGGGGTGGTGTCAGTCTGTAGACGTATTCCTTCTCCTTCCACCCCGAGCTCGAGTCTTTTGACTCACTTTTCGGCCTGTGTTCCTCGACTCCTCAGATCTTTCCCCTCCTGAGGCACCCCCTCCTTCCACCCACCCTGCTAAGTTCCATGTTTGTCCCCATCCCCAGGGAACACTTTCCAAGTTCACTTTGGGACAGTTAGGCTCAAGTACGGCCCAGTCAATGCACCGCGTATGGAGGGTGGGGGTGGGCGAGGGGGCTGGGTCATGGGGAAGGGGACTCGTGCAAGTACCTGGGGGAAACAAGGGGTCCTGGGAAAGGGATTTCAGGGCTCCCCACTTTCCCACATCAGCTTCCCCAGAGTTGGCAGTGAACCCGCATTTGCTCCGTTTTCTCCGAGGATCGTCCACCCATACACCGATCTTTACTCTCGCGCCTAAATGTCATACCCAACAGTAGCGCTCCCTGACCGGGGTGTGCTAAGGGAGGGTGCTGGAGTGTTGGAGTAGGTGAGTCCAAGTTCCAGGAAATCCAGCCCAGGATTTGGGAGGGAAATCCAGTCCTGGATTTTGCACCGCCTTCGCAGACAGCCGTGCTGGGGGAGAGAAGGTGCGGGGGGAGATAGAGTGGGGAGGGGGGCCGGGGGCCGCCTCCTCCTCACTGTGAGGGGAGCGCCCGGACACAGCGCGCATCCGGACCAAGCCGAGCCCCGGCGAGCCCCCCAGACCCTGCGCCCGGATCTCACGCCCCTCCTCTCCTAGACCCTAGACCCGTGGGTGCCCACCCCCTCCGGCTTCCCTCCTTCCTCCCCCGCCGGCGCCTGTATCTCCATCCCCAGCATCCTCCCCGCGCCCCTGCGAATCCCCCGCACGACCAGCCCCATTAGCTTCCCACCCTCCTTAAGACCCCCTCTCCGACCCCCCCATCCGCGGCCTCTGCCCCTTGAGTCCCCATCCCCGCCGCCTCCCCCGCACCGGTTCTTCTCCCTAGCCTCGGGTTCCTCTTTTCTGCCCCCTTTTCCTCCCTCTCCCCTCTTTGCCCCTCTACAGTCCTCCCCGCCCTCCCCCGCCCATCTCAGCGCCGCCACCCAGGCCGGGGTGCGGGGTCCGGCGCGCCTCCCTGGAGCAGCACCAAGGTCCCGGGGCTCCAAAGGGGTGGGGGGGCAGGGCGGGGAGCATGGGGAGGGGGCGCCCCGTGTGATGGGAGGGGGGCGCAAGCGGAGGCGGCGGCGGCGGCGGCGACAGCGGAGCCGGGCCGGGGGCTCAGCGGGGTCCGGGGGCTGGGGGCAGCGAGCAGGGCGGCCCCATGGCCGGGCCCCCCTGAGGCAGTCCGGGGGAGTCCCCTCCCCTCCCCAGCTCGGGGGTCTCGGGGCCCCATGAGCCGGGGCGCGGGCGCGCTTCAGCGCCGGACAACGACCTACCTCATCTCGCTGACCCTGGTCAAGCTCGAGTCGGTGCCTCCGCCGCCGCCTTCTCCGTCTGCGGCCGCAGCTGGTGCCCCGGGGACCAGAGGTACCGAGACCAGGGATCCTGGTAGCCCCCGAGGCGCGGAGGAGCCGGGCAAGAAGCGGCACGAGCGTCTCTTCCACCGGCAGGATGCGCTGTGGATCAGCACGAGCAGCGCGGGCGCCGGGGGCGCCGAGCCCCCCGCCCTGTCCCCGGCTCCGGCCAGTCCGGCCCGCCCTGTCTCCCCGGCTCCCGGCCGCCGCCTCTCCCTCTGGGCCGCCCCTCCCGGGCCCCCACTCTCCGGGGGGTTGAGTCCCGACCCTAAGCCCGGGGGCGCCCCCACCTCCTCCCGGCGCCCCCTGCTCAGCAGCCCGAGCTGGGGAGGTCCGGAACCCGAAGGCCGGGCGGGCGGCGGCGTCCCCGGTTCTTCCTCCCCGCACCCCGGCACCGGCAGCCGGAGGCTCAAGGTGGCGCCTCCTCCGCCGGCTCCCAAGCCTTGCAAGACCGTGACCACCAGTGGCGCCAAAGCCGGCGGGGGCAAGGGCACCGGTAGCCGCCTGTCATGGCCCGAAAGCGAGGGCAAGCCCAGGGTCAAGGGGTCAAAGAGCAGCACCGGGACTGGAGCTTCTGCCGCTGCTGCTGCTGTCACCGCCGCCGCCGCCGCCGCCGGGGGAGGGGGAGCGGCAGCCACGACCGCAGGTGGGGTCGGGGCTGGGCCCGGAGCCCGCGGGAAGTTGTCCCCTCGGAAAGGCAAGAGTAAGACCTTGGACAACAGTGACTTGCACCCGGGACCGCCTGCTGGCTCTCCTCCTCCACTAACCGTCCCAGCAACCCTGGCTCCAGCCGCTGCTGTCACCGCCGCCTCCGCGCTGCCCACTGGGCCTGCACCTCCAGTCACTCTGGAGCCTCCAGCTCCCGGGCTGAAACGGGGCCGGGAGGGGGGCCGAGCATCCACTCGAGATCGCAAGATGCTCAAGTTTATCAGCGGCATCTTTACCAAGAGCACAGGGGGCCCTCCTGGCTCCGGACCTCCTCCCGGACCCCCGGTCCTGTCTTCTGGCAGCGGGTCTAGGGAGCTGCTGGGTGCAGAGCTCCGCGCTTCCCCTAGTGAGTAGGACCAGGGCCTGAGAACAGCGAGGGGAGGGCACCTGAAATGCTCAGCTTGGGGTGGGGGAGCGGTGTGCAGGACTGACTTAGAGAAGCTTCTTTCTTGGGTGGGTGGATGAACCAGGCTCAATTCTCTGCCAAGGACTGGGGCAAAGGATGAGAGGTCCTGGAGAGGGGTGAGTAGGCATTGCGGGACATGAGAGAAGACTTGATTTCAGAGGGACTCAGAAAGCCTCAGAGCTTTCTGGGAAAATAATGCCCTTGGTCAGCGTGGCTGTAGGAAATTGCTCCCAGAGAAGCCCCAGACCCCACTTCCAGCCTCAGCTGGACTCTGGGAGATGGAAACTGGGCTTTGCCTTACCCAGAGGAACACTGAAGGTGAAAGGGATGAGGAAGCCTCAGTTTCTCCTGAGCACTTGGGGTAGGTGGCATGAGCGTGACCTTGCAGGCAGCTCCTCGCCAGGGACAGGTCTTTTCCTGGGCTGAGAGCAGGCTAGTGAGGCAGCAGGGAGGCAGTGGGTTTCTTTCCAGGCAGTGAAGGCCGATTGGGCGGTACGGGAGTACGTGGGGGCTGGAACATGCTGAATACTTGAATGTGAAGGGAGAAGGGCTGATAGGAAGCCTCACTTCCCCCACCGCCCACCCCGGCCCCCTAGCAGCATTGAAACCCGCAGGGGACCGACCAGGAGTGACTCAGGGGGGTGGAACTGCTGCAAAGGCAATTCTTACCCCTGGAGACTTGGGAGAGGGTGCGGAGAAAGTAGTGTCTTTTTGCGGGGAGGGAGGTGTCTTTATTTATTTATTTTCTGGAAGAGAGAGGCGAGGGCGTCTTGGTTCAGCTCACACTCCCGGGAGAGGAGGCGGGTCCGAGAGCGCGGGCGGCCCCCGGGGTTTGGCTCTGGTGCGGGTGGGAGCAGATGGCTCCGGATCCCAGAGTTCCCGCCGCAGCTGCGGCGCCCCGGGAACGTCCGGCTAGTGTCAGGCGCGGGGGCTGGACCCGGCGGGCGGAAGGAGCATCCTTCCCTCCCCCGTGCCCCCCATCCCTCCCCAGGCCTGTGGCTTCTCTCGGCCAGGGAGTGGAGCCCTTCCCCACCGTTCTCTTGGAGGGTGCTTGTGGGAAGGGTATGGGAGAGGGAGGTATAGAAAAAATCCAAGCTCCATTTCTTGGGCTGTGGGGAGGGGTCAGGGGCACCGTGCCGTTGACCTTGAAAAGGGGGAAGGATATCCTCACCTCAGTTTCTGTCCTGTGAAATGGAGATTGAGGACGACCCACTCCCTTCTATGTCCCAGCCCCTCTTCCTGAGATCTGCCCTGAGAATCTGTCAGGCCGGTGGAGAGGACACCTTTTCTCCTTCCAGAGGGAAGAACCCGCCACGGTCAGAGCCTTGGTCCCTCGGTCTGGAGCAGGGACCTACGTTTGGGGATGTGCTTAAAGGGAGATGCCAACCGAAGTATTTTTGTCTTGCTGGCTCCGTTGCTAAGCAACCACTGAGCGGCAGCAACAGCTGTGGGGAGAGTGGCTAGGATGGGAGGACTGGGGACCACTCTCAAACCTAGCCTTTCCACAGAGCTCTCCAGTCCAGGCTGGGCAGCTACAAAAGGAGGAGGGCTAGCTGAGGTTTGGGAGCCCTCCTTGGCCTGGAGCATCCCCTCTTACAACTTTTCCGTTACAGAAGCTGTGGTCAATAGCCAGGAATGGACTTTGAGCCGCTCCATTCCTGAACTGCGCCTGGTAGGTAACCCAGTCCCCTTGTCTGTATGAAGATTGACCTCCCCCCCCAACCCCGCCCGCCACTGAACTCTCAACTCTCTCTTCTTCACCTCTTCCCTTCCCTCTCTGTGAGAATGGGGAATAGTTTTCCAGTTCTCCTGAGATTCTACCTTCATGGCACCTTCCTAGGACTTGATACATCCGCACAACCTTTTCTTCTATAGTCTCGCTTCTTCCTGCTTGTCCATGGTCCTCTTCCAGGCTTCTTATATCTGACCTCTCCCCTCTAGCCCTTCATGTTCTGTTGCCTAGAATTGGGTAAAATTTTCCAACTAGTGCCCAGAGCTGTGACATGCCCCCCACCAGACATGCATCTAGTATGTTTCCTAAACAACACAACAGCAAAAAAAAAAAAAAAAAGGTACTGAGTTGTTGACATTCTTCAGCTTGTTGTACGCTTCCAGCTTGACATCATTTCTTACACATGCATGGCCTGATCCTCCCAAATGCTGTCTCCTGACTGACTGTCAGCCAGGCCCTGTAGGACCCTGCTTGGATGATTTAACACTGCCAGTCCCTTTGAGTTCTCTGGAGTGTTCAGACTCAATTATCCTCCTTCCTCTTAATTCCTGAAATCTCTGTTCTACAACCTTGTCCTCAGGGTGTGCTGGGTGATGCCAGGAGTGGGAAGTCATCGCTCATCCACCGATTCCTGACCGGTTCATACCAGGTGCTGGAGAAGACAGAGAGTGAGTTTTCAGGAGCCATAGTAAGCTAAGGATTGGGGTCAGGGATCCAGGCAGTGTGATCAATGACTGCAGGTATGGAGACCAGAGGGAAGAATGAGGCCAGAATAGCTAAAGTACAAGGAGAATGGGGAGGTTTGGTGACTGTGACCTCTGACCTCCTACCACATCCAACTCTTCTGGACAGGTGAGCAGCACAAGAAAGAAATGTTAGTGGATGGACAGACTCATCTGGTGTTGATCCGAGAGGAAGCTGGGGCACCTGATACCAAGGTGAGGGATGAGATGATGGGGTAGGCAGGTGGGCTGGGGTCAGCACTAGCCAAAGGAGAGGGCTCTGGTTTCCCAGGTCTCCTTGGGAATAGCATCCAGAGGAGTGGACCTGTCTGACCATCCATTTGCTCCCTCACGCTCCGCAAGTTCTCAGGCTGGGCAGATGCTGTGATCTTCGTCTTCAGCCTGGAGGATGAGAACAGTTTCCAGGCCGTGAGCCGTCTTCATGGGCAGCTGAGCTCCCTTCGGGGGGAGGGACGAGGAGGCCTGGCCCTGGCATTGGTGGGGACACAAGGTAAGGAGGGGCTGGGGAAGTGCTGCTTTCAGGGGAGTTCCTACTGGGTATCACCCAACATAGGTGAGAGCTTGGTAATGTGTGGACACGGCTACTTGGACTCCAGTAACCCTCTGGAAGGAGCCTCGTCTCCAAATAACTTCAGTAACCCTCTGGAAGGAGCCTGGTCTCCCAAATAAGAGAGTCATTAAAGCAAGCATAAACTTACCAAGGTCTGAGAGAGAAAAGAGGACTCTCCAGGACGGAAGGGACAGCTACAGTGGCAGTCCTCATTCCTCTGAGATGTCACCTACCTTGTGTTTCTCACGCTGCCATTTCCTGATGCCACCACCATGGTAAATACAGTGAAAACCTCAGGCCCTAGTGTGGCTAGAAAGCCTTCTGCATCTTCCCCTTGCTACAGCTGGGTCAGGCTGACACTTTTCAAAGGAACTTATCTAAAAACAAAGAGAAGACACAAATGAAATGATGGAGAAAACACAGAGAGGGCCACCAGGCCATCTTTTCCAGCCGAGCCAGGAAAAGCTTCTCCGGTACCCACCTGTGTGAAGCCGGCAGGACTTTCTGTCTGGATGCCTATCTTGCAGGTGGCTGCTTCCACCTGTCGCTTGCCTCCTGCTTTCTTGCTGCAGATGAACAGTCCACCTGTTATCCGTGGACATTCAACCTCTTCCTGGTTCATATGCCAGGTGTCCTCCCACTCAGCTCAGGGTTCATTGAATTTGCAAGGCTGGGTGACTGTTACTCAGGAGTCTCAGCCATTTCAGACCTTATCAGGACGCTCCGTTCACCTCTGGAGTATTCTTTGAAGACACTCACACAGGGCTAACCCACCCTACTCATGCTGCAGCGGGGCATGTGAGCTGGGCTCGGCATTCACAAAAGGCTTACATGCTCCCATCGCCCTGGGTCATAGGAGGGATATTCTCTCATACCCTGTCCTAGTGGTCCCAGTCTAGGACTAGAGCCCAAGAGAAAGGAAAGCAGCAGAGTGGGGATGGGCCCCCCTCATCCAGTCCTCCCCCTTTCTTGTCCCCTTAGACCGGATCAGTGCTTCCTCCCCTCGGGTTGTGGGCGATGCTCGTGCCAGGGCTCTGTGTGCCGATATGAAGCGCTGCAGCTACTATGAGACTTGTGCGACCTATGGCCTCAACGTGGACCGGGTCTTCCAAGAGGGTGAGTGTGGCGATCCCCACATATGTGGGAACCAGGGAGCTGGGGACTAGGATATTCTTGGAGGTCACACATCCAGGCCTCTCTCTGTGAGTGACAGGAAATTAACCTGCATAGGAGGGAGGAGGGACCAGGGAGGTCAGAGAAGGTTTGGTTCATAGCCACAGGTCCTTCTGGACAGGAGGAGCTGGCTAGGCTACAGGTGGCATGAAGGCCACAGTGACAAGGAAGTTGAGACCTATGTTATCTCCTGGGGAGTTCTCAAAGCTGGGCAACGAAGGGTGGTCTTGGGTGTCTGCCCCGCTCATTCCTCCTCCTCCCCCTCCCCTCAGTGGCCCAGAAGGTGGTGACCTTGCGCAAACAGCAACAGCTTCTGGCTGCCTGCAAGTCCCTGCCCAGCTCCCCAAGCCACTCAGCTGCTTCCACTCCTGTAGCTGGGCAGGTGAGTTGGGGTTTCAGGGTCCACAGAGGGGCCGGTAGGAATCAGAGGAAGGGCTGGTGATCCAAGGACAGGTACAGAGAACCCAAGGAGGTTGCGGGAGGCAGATGGAAATGGCAGTGATACCATTTGTAGAAAGTGCGTTGGACTGGAAATCAACCGGGCTTGAAACACCCTTTGCAGCGTCCTTGAGCAACTCACCTAAACGTCCCAAGGTTGTCAGGAACATTGTATGGCATGATACTTGTGAAGTCAGCCTCTGCAAAATCTAAAGCACTGTGACAATGCTAGTTTTATTATTAATGATAATACAAATAAATGGTGATGAGATGAAGGAACATCTCAAATTCCTCAGAACTAGATGTAACTGTAGCTTGGTGGGGGGGCATCTCAACTGTTCTGACCCCTCCATCTGCCTGCAGGCTAGTAACGGGGGCCACACTAGCGATTACTCTTCTTCCCTCCCATCCTCACCCAATGTTGGTCACCGGGAGCTCCGAGCTGAGGCAGCTGCCGTGGCTGGATTGAGCACCCCAGGGTCCCTGCACCGGGCAGCCAAGCGCAGGACCAGCCTTTTTGCGGTATTGGACATTCTAACCTCCTATCATCCTGTCCTCTGTTACCTGCCCATCTTCCCTCATCCCTAGACCTCTCTGTTGGGCCCTTCTTCCTCTGTCTTCCCTGTCCTTCCGTCAGCATATCCCTCTATCCACCCTCTAACTGATGCCAGTAACCATTCCAGAATCGTCGGGGCAGTGACTCTGAGAAGCGGAGCTTGGACAGTCGGGGAGAGACAACGGGGAGTGGGCGAGCCATCCCCATCAAACAGGTGGGTGGCCCAGGGACCGGGGGCAGGCTGGGGGTAGGTGCTCTTAACTGGTTTTCTCCCATATGCCTCTTTCCGTTCTCCAGAGCTTCCTACTAAAGCGAAGTGGCAACTCCTTGAACAAAGAATGGAAGAAGAAATATGTGACCCTGTCCAGTAATGGCTTCCTACTCTACCATCCCAGCATTAATGTAAGTGCTAGAGACTGGCTGGGCCACACTGGCTGGCCTTGGATGTACTTCTAGGTCTCCCAGTCTGTGCCTCTGACAAACACCAACATCGGTTCTCGGAAGCACTAGTCCTATTCTTTTCAGTTTAGCAAACATCTGTTAGGCACCTACCATATGCCCATGCAGGAGATGGAAATGTGAATACATCTCCCTAGGACTTGCAGTCCAGTGGGAGAAAATGGAGGAAGGACCTCCACCTGGCCTGCCATTCGGGGATGCTTTCTGGAGGAGACAGTGCTGGGCCCGGTCTGTTGAGCTCATCCCCTAGAGCTCATCCCAACCCAGTCCGCTCCTAGAGCCCCCTCTCCAGCCCTTCTCTAGCCGATAGTATTGGCTGCTTCCCAGAACCACTGAGGACCCCAACCTTCCCTATACTCTCAACCCCTATACTGCTGCAGGATTACATCCACAGTACCCATGGCAAGGAGATGGACTTGCTACGAACAACAGTCAAAGTCCCCGGCAAGCGGCCGCCACGGGCCATCTCTGCTTTTGGCCCCTCAGCCAGCATCAATGGGCTGGTGAAGGACATGAGCACTGTCCAGATGGGGGAAGGCCCTGGTGAGTGGGGCTGATGACAAAGGGGCAGGAGAGGGGCCAGGGCTAGGAAAAGGAGGGGTAGTAGGGAAGAAGGAGTGGGACTGGTTAAGCAGGAAGGTGGGTGATGAAGAGGGACCATGTAAGGAGTGGGGCCCAGAGACTGAGTAGCTCACTGAGGATTTATCTTCTTCCCCTTCTGACAGAAGCCACCACTCCTACCCCAAGCCCGAGCCCCAGCCCCAGTTCCCTGCAGCCACCACCAGACCAGACATCTAAGCACCTGCTGAAGCCAGACCGGAATTTGGCCCGAGCGCTCAGCACCGGTCAGTGAGGACTCACCCTCCTTGCACTGTCTTCCAGATCCAGATGGGATGCAGTGAGAAGTGAAATTGGGGTGGGAGCTTGGAGGCTGAATGCGTGAGTGGACACCTTGAGCATCAACTGGGTGCCCAGGCATGTTTAGCATAATGGCTAACACAACTGGGTTCTAGAGCTAAGCTGCCTGAACTTGAACTTGAATCCTGGCTTGCCACTTGGGCAAGTTACTTGACCTCTCCACACCTCAGTTTCCTCATCTGTAAGAGGGAGATAATAGTTTCTACCTCAGACAGTTGCTTTGAGGCTTATACTGAGAACATTGTGCAGCACATAGCCAGCCATCAATGTTTGGAATGTTTGGAAATACGTATTTTTTAAAAATAGCGAGTAACATCGTAACAAATGGTCCTCACAACAACTTTGTCGGGTCAAGATTATTATCCCTATTTTAGGGATGAAGAAACTGAGGCTCAGAAGATTAAGTGACTTGCTCAAGGTCTCAAGGCCAGTAAGTGGCAGAGCCAGGATCTGAGTACAGGTCTGACTCTAAACCACTCATCTGCCCTCCTCCCCAGGAATGACCAAGGGGGACCTCCTAGAGAGGGTTGGTGAGGAGGGGGACCCTAAAATGCCAAATCTAGTTCAGGGGAGACAGGCTATGGAGAAATCAGGAAATCTATGGAGGGGGCAGCTGAGGCAGCTGTGTCCCCCTCCCTAAGACTGTACCCCATCTGGAGACCTGAGCCCCCTGAGTCGGGAACCCCCTCCTTCTCCCATGGTGAAGAAGCAGAGGAGGAAAAAGTTGACAACACCGTCTAAAACTGAAGGCTCGGCTGGGCAGGCTGAAGGTGAGGCCCTGGCGGACAGTTCTACTCCCACCCTGCACCCTCACCCCTAAACTCCAGATCCCTGACCTCACTCCTGCAGGAGGAGGAAAAGTGCCTGAGCTGAGTACTTGACTATGATTACCACTCTGCACATTATTTAGTGAAAAATGGATGGATGCCCCTCAGCCCCTGTCCTTCCTCCCATTCCCCAGCCAATGCCTTTTACCCCAATAGTCCCCAGCCCGTTCTCAGTGACCCCCCATGTCTGCAGCTCCTGCCCCCCCTCCTAATGACCCTCTCATTCCTGTTGCTGCCCTCAACTCTGCTTGTCACCCCAGCCCCTGCGCCCAGAAGGCCCCACAACCCCCAGGGACTCAGCCCCTGACCTCTATGTCCCCCACGACTCCTCAGCTCCTGGGCTCTGACCACCCAGCTCCTGTTCTCAATAACATCCTGTGATTGCCAAGCTCCCCCAACAGCCTTTGACTACAATGATTCCCATTCCTGCCCCTAGCGACTCCCCCCAGATCCTTGAGACTCCCCCTGAACCCCAGGGACCCCTCACCCCAGGCCTGTGAACTCCTGTCCCCTTTCCCCGTGTTCACTCAGATGCTGGCCATCCCTTCCCCTCCCAGAGACCCGGCTCCTCACCGGTCATGATAACCAGTCCCCACTGCCCCTGCTCTCTGCCGGGTGCTCAGACCCGGGTTCCAGATCTGCCTACTCTCATGGCTCTTGGCTTCTGCTCTACTCTGCTCCGGGGCCACTGACTTTAGTTCTGCTTTCTCTCCCCATCTGTCTGTCCTGCTTTGTCTCTGGAACTGTCTGTCACTATCTCTCTCTCCATCTCTCCATCTGCCTCTTTTTCTTCTTTCTTCGTTTCTTTCTCTCTTCTGCTCTTCATTCTGTCTCTATCTCCTTCGCTTCGGGAAACCAGCCAAGCGCAAAATGTGGAAACTAAAATCCTTTGGTAGTTTAAGAAATATTTATAAAGCAGGTAACAAGCGGGGAGCTGGGTGGGGCGCTCAGCTGGGGTGCAGAGGGGCGGGGGTGCTCCTGTCTTCCCCTGCATGTGCTCGGGCTTCCTGCTCTCCCCCACCCTCTGCTTCCCCAGTGACTCTGCCCCACTCCCAGGGGCTTGGGATGGATATCAGGGAGGAAGAGGGTTTGGGGAAGGCAGCTCCTGTTGGAATTCTGTCCCTCATGACCCCATCCCATCCCCCCACCCAGAGGAAAACTTCGAGTTCCTGATCGTGTCCAGCACTGGTCAGACGTGGCACTTTGAGGCAGCCAGTTTTGAGGAGCGGGACGCCTGGGTTCAGGCCATCGAAAGTCAGATTCTAGCCAGTCTGCAATGCTGTGAGAGCAGCAAGGTCAAGGTAATGGGTCGGGGGTCGGGCGGAGAGCAGAGGTGAGTGTCTGAGGAGTCCGGATAAGGGCTCAGAGGGAGAGTCAGTACTAACCCCAACCCTTCCTGCAGCTGCGCACAGATAGCCAAAGCGAAGCCGTGGCCATCCAGGCGATCCGGAACGCCAAGGGGAACTCTATCTGCGTGGACTGCGGGGCCCCCAGTGAGCGCAAGGGAGCAGTGGAGGGACGTGGGAGGGAGTGTGGTTCGCTGGAATTGATGAATGCTGGGGTTCCCGTGCTGCTCGGCCAGGAGCTGACCCCTGCATTCCGTCCCCAGACCCGACGTGGGCCAGCTTGAACTTGGGCGCACTCATCTGCATCGAGTGTTCTGGCATTCACCGGAACCTGGGCACACACCTGTCCCGCGTTCGCTCGCTCGACTTGGACGACTGGCCGCGGGAGCTGACCCTGGTGCTGACAGCCATTGGCAACGACATGGCCAATCGCGTGTGGGAGAGTGACACGCGGGGCCGTGCCAAACCCACGCGGGACTCTTCGCGGTACGCGTGCAGGAGAGGGGTAGGGGAGACTTAGGGTGTGCGGCTCCCGAGAGGGTCCCCTGGGTAGGGAGCAGAGGTCCTGGGCGCGGGGTCCCTAGAGCCCTTCCCGTTGATCCCTGGTCCTGCAGGGAGGAGCGTGAGTCATGGATTCGCGCCAAGTACGAGCAGCTGCTGTTCCTGGCGCCGCTGGGCACTTCCGAGGAGCCGCTGGGCTGCCAGCTGTGGGCCGCGGTGCAGGCCCAGGACGTGGCCGCCGTTCTCCTGCTTCTGGCCCATGCGCGACACGGGCCGCTCGACACCAGCCCAGAGGACCCGCAGCTTCGCTCTCCACTTCACCTGGCGGCCGAACTCGCCCACGTCGTCATCACGCAACTGCTGCTATGGGTACGTGAGCGGGGAGATGGTAAAGGGGTCTCTGAGGGCTCCGTCTGGCAAACAGCCAGGCGCGGGAGAGCCCGAGGGCCCCAAAGGGACCCTGGAAGTGGGCCCGGCGATCCCGGGGAGCCGGCGGGCGGGGATTGGCCCTGGGGACGCTCCGTAACGCGGCCGTCTCCGCCCCTTAGTACGGCGCCGACGTGTCCGCCCGCGACGCGCAGGGCCGCACGGCGCTGTTCTACGCCCGCCAGGCTGGCAGCCAGCTGTGCGCCGACATCCTCCTCCAGCACGGCTGCCCGGGTGAGGGCGGCAGCACAGCCACCACCCCCAGCGCGGCCACCACCCCCAGCATTACCGCCACGCCCAGCCCCCGTCGCCGGAGCAGCGCCGCCAGCGTGGGCCGAGCCGACGCCCCCGTCGCGCTGGTATAGTTGCGCCGCTGGAGAGACACCCCCTACCCCACCACGGGCCGGGCACGACCACACTGGGTGGACCGCTGGACAGATGCACCCACTCACCTCTCCAATCCGCACCCCGTCCCATGGGAGCACTTCTTACCCCCCCCCCCAAGAGGGCACAGCCCCCACGCCTCCCAGAAGACACAAACTCACCTCCCTCTCCCCAACGAGGCATGGAGACCCCATCTTGACACGCCCCCTCTCCACTGTTTGCACCCTCGGATTGCTCTGGGTCTACCCTCTGGGTGTTGGCGGCAGGGGACGCCCCCGTCACGGTCCCTGCTCCTGGCCGTTTGGATGTGCCCGCTCGCGCCCCCTAGGGGTGGGGGAAAAGACCCAGTCCTGCCTGTGCTCGACAGTCCCACGGCGCGCGAGCACTTACCCAGGCTGGCTCCTGGGGCGACGTCACGCCACAGGGAGGTGTTAGTAAGTGGGAGGGCTAGCCCTGGGACTTGAGGCCAATAAGGGGGACCCTACCCTTTCTATGCTAATCTCACTGCCCAGTGAAGGGGGAAGGGCAGCGAGGGGCAGGACCCCTGCTGCCCATGGGGGTAGGGGGTCCCCAACCCTTTCCGTGAAAGGGACCATGAGGAGTGGAAATCAGGACGTTCCCCCCACATCCACCCATGGATGGAAGCTAGAGGGTCGGGGGAGCCTAAAGCCTGGGTCCCTCCTCACTACCATCTCGGGAGGGAGAAGGGATGGAGCAGGAGCGGGCTAATGGGGACTTGGGAGGGGCCTTGTAATTTATTGCTTTGTTCCCCAACAAGGGGGCGGGGGCGGGCAGGGCTTGGGGAGGGCGTTTCAGGGTAGGGGAAGCCAAGGGTGGGCAGAGGGTGGGGTGGGGTGGGGTGCTCTCGGGTTGTGAGTGTCTGTGACCGTGACTGCGTACCTGTGACTGTGCAGCGCCCGTGGTGATCTGGGGTAGGCGGCACCCCTACAATGGGACCCCTCCCCCACTGTTCTTCCTGTCCAGCCCCTCCCTTCCACTGGAGCAGCTCCAGACCCAGCCCTCAACCCCAGGATCCCTCCCAGCCAGGGTTAAGAGAATGTGAGGTGGCTGGGAGGGTCTCCAGGCCCCCTGCCTCATCTCCGGAAAGGGGGTGCTGGGGTGAATTTACCTGGCCCAGCCCCGCCTCCTTCAGTCAACCCAGCCCTTGGGCCGTCTGTGTCAGTGGTTTCCGGTATTTTTTTTTTTTCCTGGCTAAAATATTTTGCAAAGGACCAGGTAACTGGGGAGAGGAGAGGGGCGGGGGCAGGGGGGGAATACCCGCCCCTCATCTCCTCCAAGGCAGGTGGTGTGAATCTTCTTCAACAGCAATTAAAGAGGAAGTGATTTTGTCTAGGGGGTGAGCTGCTGGTCTGTTCTTGAAGAGTTGGGTCAGGGAATGGCCTTGGTCAAGGTGGGGAATTGGAGGTGGGAGAGGGCCAGGGAGGGTGCCTCCTGCTGGGGCTGGTGTCAGGGCAGTATCCAAGGGCGCGGGGGCAGTAGGTCAGATGCTCCATCATGTACAACAGTTCCAGGTTCATGTAGTGGAAGGAGACGGGCAGGTCAGGGCAACAGTGGGGACCCAGGGAGCAGAGAAGTCACTGACTCCCAAGATGACTCCTGTTTTGGGAAGGAGTTGGGGTGTGGAGCTTAGAGAAGAGGACAGGGGAGGGGGGCTGCTGGAGGGGTGAGAAGATAGAGTAGCTTTGGTTAAGAGCAGGAACTTTGGAGTCAGATCTAATTTTGACACCAGTACCTCCACTTCATAGTTAGGTGATCTTGGGCAGGTTACCTTGGTGGCATCTGTTTATTTGTAATCTGAACAATATCTGTTCAGAGGGCACCTGGTAGGGGCTCCAGCATCAGTCCTGGAGGACTGCCCCAGGCCAGCCTACCCACTTGGAGCACCTGGTACCAGAAGTAGAGCTTTATTGTAGGGGTCCCTCTCCTGGCAGGGAGGGAAGGGATGGAAGGTCTCCCAATCACAGATGTCCCTGGTGTCACAAACTCCATGTTCAGCTGAGGCAGACATTTGCCCACCCCCGTGTCATGCACAGGACTGCAAGGACACAGCAGCCTGAGGCCGGCGCAGCCGCCAAGAGCTGCAACATCTCGTGGTTCAGCATATAGGCAGTCCCGCTGTTCCTTGTGCGCAGCTGAAAGCATTTGACCTGGTAGAGGGACCGGCGCGGGGGCGGGCGGGCGGCGGTGGGCCAGCAGCCTGCACGGGCTGGGCAAAGCCACACACATGTTGTCAGCTACCTTGACAAACCAGTCTGTGGCCCAGCGTCCTCCGGTAAGGTTGGTTCTGGTCCTCTGCACCCCTCATCCCCACGAGGGACATTCAATTGCAGGTGCATCACTGAGCTGGTTGCAGGAACAGGCCCAGATCCCACTCACATGGGAGGCCCGGGTTCTACAGGGCCCTAGGCTGGGTGACCACCTAGCACAGCACCCTGACCCAGGAAAAGGTGGATTCAGAGTTGCAGGTGCAGTAACAGGTGCAGATGCAGGCATATGGTCTGGGAAGGCAAAACAAGAGGAAGAGAGGCAAGTAGCAAAGAAGCCTCAGCTGGAAGACCCAGCCACCCCTCCCCTCTTTCATCAGAGACCCTGGACTCCCCCCTCCATCCCCACTTTCCTTCTCGGTGGCAAAAGCTCACTCCCTTCCTCAGAAGCTCAAGAGTGTGAGAGACTGTGGGGAGGAAACAAGGACCCTGGAGAGAATGAAATGACCTCAGGGAACCACAGGCCAGCGGGAAGTTCCTTTCGGTTCCTACCAGAGAAAGGTGGTCAAGGTGTCAGCACCCGCATCAAATCCCCACACTAAGTACTCCACCGGCTCCTTTTTGTCATGGGCTGCATCTTGGCCTGTGGGAAATGTAAAGGGTGGTCATGGGTGGGGTGACAGAACACTGAGCCCTCCAGACTGTAGCTGAATAGGACTCTAGAAGGGGACTCCCTGGGAGCTGAAGGGGAGCTGCTGCCCCTTAACATCCATGCCATCTTCCCAGCTCCCCTTGGTGTCCTCACCTGGATTCCTGCTGCCATTCACCACCCCCTCTTCCTCACCCCCTCCTGGTTACCATCTGCCAGACACCCTGCTCCCCTCCTCTTGTGTGCCTTAGCGCAGCTGGGAGTTCTACCAGAAGCCAAAGGAAAGTAAAAAGGAATTTATTATTGAAAGTACAATGATTAAATCTAGTGAGGTCTCTAGAACTCTATTTTCTTGATTATTTATTTATTTTTATTTTCTATTGAAGTACAATTGATTTACAGTGTTGTGTTAGTTTCTGGTAAACAGCAAAGTGATTCAGTTACATATATATATTCTTTTTTGTATTCTTTTCCATTATAGTTTATTACAGGATATTGAATATAGTTAGTTCCCTGTGCTATACAGTAGGACCTTGTTTATTTTATTTATAGTGGTTTGTGTCTGCTAATCCTAATTTATCCCTCCCCCACCCACTTTCTCCTCTGTTAACCATAAGTTTGTTTTCTGTTTTGTAAATAAGTTCATTTGTATCTGTTTCTGTTTTGTAAATAAGTTCATTTGTATCACATTTTAGATACCTAAGTGATATCATATGATATTTGTCTTTCTCTTTCTGAGATATATATATATACACATATATATGTATATATCCCGCATCTTTTTTTTTTAATTAATTAATTTATTTTTGGCTGCGTTGGCTCTTCGTTGCTGCACGCAGCCTTTCCCTAGTTGTGGCGAGTAGGGGGACTCTTCGCTATGGTGCGTGGGCTCCTTCTCATTGCGGTGGCTTCTCTTGTTGCAGAGTACTGGCTCTAGGCGCGCACGCAGGCTCAGTAGTTGTGGCGCATGGGCTTAGTTGCTCCGCGGCATGTGGGATCTTCCCGGACCAGGGCTTGAACCTGTGTCCCCTGCATTGACAGGCAGATTCTCAACCACTGCGCCGCCAGGGAAGCCCCATATCCCACATCTTCTTTATCCATTTATCTGCAGGTTGCTTCCATGTCTTGGCTATTGTAAATAGTGTTGCAATGAACATTGGGGTACATGTATCTTTTGGAATTAGAGTTTTCTCTGGATATATGCTCAGGAGTGTGAATGCTGGATCACATGGCAACTATATTTTTAGTATTTTAAGGAACCTCCATACTGTTTTCCATAGTGGCTGCCGCAAGATACATTCCCACCAACAGTATAGAAGGGTTCCCTTTTCTCCACACCCTCTCCAGCATTTATTATTTGTAGACTTTTTAAAATAATGACCATTCTGACCGGTGTGAGGTGATACCTTACTCTAGTTTTGAGTTGCATTTCTCTAATAATTAGCAATGTTGAGCATCTTTTCATATGCCTATTGGCCATATGTATGTCTTCTTTGGAGAAATGTTTATTTAAGTCTTCTGCCCATTTTTTGATTCAGGTTTTTTTTGTTGTTGTTGTTATTGAGCTGTATGAGCTGTTTGTATATTTTGGAAGTTAAGCCCTTGTTGGTTGCCTCATTTGCAAATATTTTCTCCCAGTCCATAGGTTGTCTCTCTGTTTTGTTTATGGTTTCCTTTGCTGTGCAAAGTTTGATTAGGTCCCGTTTGTTTTATTTTTGCTTTTATTTCTATTGCCTTGGGAGAATAACCTAAGAAAACATTTCTATGGTTTATGTCAGAGAATGTTTTGCCTGTGTTCTCTTCTAGGAGTTTTATGGTGTAATGGCTTATATTTAAGTCTTTAAGCCATTTTGAGTTTATGTTTGTGTATGGCGTGAGGGAGCGTTCTAACTTCATTGCTTTACATGCAGCTGTCCAGCTTTCCTAACACCACTTCTGAAGAGACTGTCTTTTCTCCCTTGTATATTCTTGCCTCCTTTGTCAAGATTAATTGACCATAGGTGTATGGGTTTATTTCTGGGCTCTCTGTTCTGTTCCATTGATGCATATGTCTGTTTTTGTGCCAATACCATGCTGTTTTGATTACTGTAGCTTTGTAGTATTGTCTGAAGTCTGGTAGGTTTATGCCTCCAGATTTGTTCTTTTTCCTCAGGATTGCTTTGGCAATTCTCTTATGGTTCCATATACATTTTAGGATTACTTGTTCCAGTTCTGTGAAAACTGTCATGGGTAATTTGATAGAGATTGCATTAAATCTGTAGATTGCTTTGGTAGTATGGCCATTTTAACACTATTAATTCTTCCAATCCAAGAGCTTGAGCTATATTTCTATTTCATTGAATCATCTTCACTTTCCTTTATCAATGTTTTATAGTGCTCAGCATGTTAAGTCTTGGTCAGGTTTATTCCTAAGTTGTTTTTTTTTTGATATGATCTTAAAAGGGATTGGTTTTTTTTTTTTTTTTTGCGGTACGCGGGCCTCTCACTGTTGTGGCCTCTCCCGTTGCGGAGCACAGGCTCCAGACGCGCAGGCTCAGCGGCCATGGCTCACAGGCCCAGCCGCTCTGTGGCATGTGGGATCTTCCCGGACCGGGGCACGAACCCATGTCCCCTGCATCAGCAGGCGGACTCTCAACCACTGCGCCACCAGGAAAGCCCAATTCTAGTAGTTTTTGTGTGGAGTCTTTAGAGTTTTCTATATATAGTATAATGTAATCTGCATAAATGAGTTTTACCTCTGTCCTTCTAATTTGGATACCTTTTATCTCTTTTCCTTGTCTGATTGCTGTGGCTAGGACCTCCAATACGATAGAAGTGGTGAGCGTGGGCATCCTTGTCTTCATCCAGATTTTAGTGGGAAGGGTTTCAGCTTTTCACCATTGAGTATTATGTTGGCTGTGGATTTGTCATAAATGGCTTTTATTATGTTGAGATATGTTCCCTCTATACCTACTGTGGTAAGGGTTTTTATCATGAATGGATGTTGAATTTTATCAGATGCTTTTTCTGCATCTATTGAGATGCTCATATGGTTTTTGTCTTTTCTTCTGTTGATGTGGTGTATCACATTGACTGTGTATGTTGAACCATCCTTGTGACCCTGGGATGAATCCAGCTTGATTATGGTGCATGATCTTTTTTATGTGTTGTTGGATTCGGTTTGCTAATACTTTGTTGAGAATTTTAGCTTATATGTTCCTCAACGATATTGGCCTGTAATTTTCTCTTTTTGTAGTGTCCTTGGTTTTGGTATCAGGGTGGTGGAGGCTTCATAGAATGACTTTGGGACTGTTCCCTCCTCTTCAATCTTTTGGAAGAGTTTGAGAAGGATCAGTACAAGTTCTTCTTATGTATGTTTGGTAGAATTCCCCCAGTGAAGCCATCTGGTCATGGACTTTTGTTTGAAGGGGGTTGGTTTTGTTTTGTGTTGTTTTTTTAATTACAGATTCTGTTCCACTTAGGGATTGGTTTCTTCAAATTATCTATTTCGTTTTGATTCAGTTTTGGTGGATGTATGTTTCTAGAAATTTGTCCTTCCATCTAGGGTGTCCAATTTGTTGGTATATAATTGTTTATAGTATTCTCTTATTTTTTTTGTATTTCTGCAGTATTGGTTATCTCTCATCTTTCATTTCTTATTTTGTTTGGGTCCTCTCTTTTTTCTTCTTAGTGAGCCTGGCCAGAAGTTTGTCGATTTTGTTTACCCTTTCAAAGAACTAGCTCTTGGTTTTATTGACTTTTTCTATTGTTTTTTAAATTTCTATTTTATTTACTCTCTGATCTTTATTATTTCCTTCCTTCTGCTGACTTTAGGTTTTGTTTGTCTTTCTTTTTCTAATTCTTTTAGTGGTAAGTTAGGTTGAGTATTTGAGATTTTTCTTATTTTTTGAGGAAGGCCTGTATAGTTGTGAACTTCCCTCTAAGGACTGCTTTTGCTGCATCCCATAGATTTTGTA
The DNA here is from genome assembly GCF_937001465.1 of Orcinus orca. Lineage (NCBI taxonomy): Eukaryota > Metazoa > Chordata > Mammalia > Artiodactyla > Delphinidae > Orcinus > Orcinus orca. Next base: position 45,686,914 of record NC_064569.1, on the reverse strand, counting down.
TGGTTGTGTCTTCACTGTCATTTGTCTCAAGGTATTTTTTAATTTCCTCTTTGATTTCATTATTGACCCATTGGTATTTTTAGTAGCATGTTGTTTAATCTCCATGTAATTGTTTTTCTCTTGTTTCTCTCTCTGTGGTTGATTTCTAGTTTCATGCCATTGTAGTCAGAAAAGATACTTGAAATAATTTCTTTCCTCTTAAATTTGCTGAGGCTTATTTTGTGTCCTAGTATGTGGTCTATCCTAGAGAATGTTCCAAGTGCACTTAAAAAGAATGTGTATTGTTTTTTGTTTTTATTTTTATTTTTTGGATGTAGTGGCCTGAAGCTATCAATTAAGTCTAACTGTAGAACTCCATTTTCTGATGCTGTCAAGGTTCTACCCCTATCAAATCAAAGGTAACCCTCCTGCCCCAGCCTGTCCCCACTCTCCCATTCTAAATAGCTTCTGGTCAGCTTTTGGTATTCCTTCTATGACTCTTGCCTCCAAGTACCATCTAGTCTCTTCAGAACTCAGCAGCTGGTTTATTATGTTATTGAACACCTCCTGTGGGCCAGGTACTGTGCTGAGAGTACAACACACCCTGTTATCTCATTCAGTCCTCACAACCGCCCAAGGCCAGTACAGTTATCCAGTTTACCCATGAGGATACAGCACTGGAAAAGTTAAAACAACTTGTTCAAGGCTCTACTAATAGTAAGTGGAGGGGTGAGGATTTGAATCCAGCATTCTGACTGTAGCTGCACTTGAGATAGTGTCTTAGGTCTCTCCCCTCAAGATACACAAATGGATCTGGGGAAGCAGGGTTTCAGAAGCCTACCTATTTGCATTTTTAAATAAAACAATTTAAGCATAACTTGCACAATAAGTACAAGACTGCTTTCAGCAAGAAAAGGGTCAGCCTCATACAGCTTCCTTCAGTAATTGAATCCTTCTTTCCACTTTTGGAGATGTGGGAGTTCCATGCCCTCTATCCCTTACCTCATGAGTCAGCGGAGTCTTCAGCAAAATGCTGCACACCTGAGAGATGCGGACAGATCAAGGGGAGAAGGTGGGGGAAGCGGGGGACCTAGATTTGCACTTGGCAATGAGGAAGAGATGGAGACACCTAACCAGGCCTGCCTACCACTGGCATACTAGGAAGCTGGCCTGTGTGGGCAGCAGCCCTCTCTCTGGGCATGGCCAAAGGTAGATGTCTTTTCTGGGAAATGAAGTGGTATGGCTGGCAGGTAGGGGGATGGAGTCTGCAGCACTGTAGGAGAGCTCGCAGGAGGCCCCTGTGGTGGGGTAACTCCGTGTGTACCTTGTGGCTCTCGGGATATAAAGGGGAGAAGAGAAGGGACAGAAATGGACAGATGACGAAAAGAAGGGACACCAGCACTGCAAGTGTTTCAGTCAGGGCCAGGCCAGCAGGCTTTGTTTCACCGTCCTGGTCTCTTCCTGCATACTCCAGCCCCACTGCTATTGCCGGGACTGTGGCGCACAGAATGGGATCAGAGAGCGTGCCCTCCAGCCTGAGGAGAACACCAAGTCTCCTCCCTACTGAGCCCCAAACCCACCTACCCCCCTCCCAAAAGAAAAAAAAAGATTGATGGTGTGATGGTCCATTTCTTTATTTAGAAACCTGATTGTTCTAGAACATGGTGGGTGGATTCGCAGCCTACCCTTTTCATGGGATCGTGTTAGAGGTGGTGGGCAACTTTCTTCCCATTTTCTCAGCAACAGAGAGAAGGTGCTTCAACTCAGAAGCACAGATTGTAGGGAACAGTGTGGAAAGGGAAAGGGGCAGGACATCCCAAGCCAGTCTGGGGGAAGGGGGAAGGCCCTCTGAACAGGTGTAAGGCAGGGGTGGGCGTGCCTCTTGGGGCCTGCTGACCGCCCTGCACTTCTTGCTCCCCCTGCCCTACTCCACTCAAAAGATCTCACAACGCTCTAGGTAGGGAGGGCAAAGGAACCCACAAGCTGGGAGACGACACGGGGGAAGCCGGGAGGAAAGGACGCGGGTACGGGGAGAAGCCCAGGAAAGCAAATCTCACAGGCCTAGGAGGTCTTGAGGGCGCTCTCAGCAGTAGCAGCAGCGCTCAGCCCGAGGCCCCTCCACACCCCCAGGAGGGCCTCGAGGTCCACAGCTCACAGCTCAGCTCTCCTCTGCTGTTTTGCCTCAGGACCCCGGGGGTTGGTGGGGGAAGGAGGCAGGGCCAGTCTAGGAAGACTCTGGACTCCGTGGCGAGCCAAAGGCGGTGGTCTCAGAAGTCAAATTCATCCAGGTCCCCCGTGCCCTCCCCGCCCCGAGAGCCCCACACCCGGCGGTAATTGCTCTCCAGCTCTTTCTGCCGCTGCCGCTCCTTCTGCGCTTCTTCAGCTCCCTGCACCTGGTGGGAGGGCACAGGGGGGTGAGCGGAGGCCGAGGGAGGCCCCGGGCGCTGGAGGATCCGGGAGGGCGGGCAAGCATGGGGGAGGCAGGAGCCAGCGCACACACGGCTCGTGGGGCTCTCTGGCTGAGGGCCCGATGCCCAGAACCAATAGCCTCGTCTTACGGATGAGGAAACTGAGGCTGAGCCAGCGGCGAGGCTGGGAGGTGCCTGGAGGATTCTCAACCACACCCTCAGCACCTCAGCTGGTTGCGGGAGAGGGAAGGCTGGACAGGACTCGCGGGCGGGGCGCCTCTCACCAAGATATTGAAGAAAATCTCCTTGAGGTTTTTCGTGTCCTCATCAGTCAGCCAGCGCGCATCCTCCTCAGTCCCTTCAGTCCCCGGTCGGACAATTTTGATCTCAATTTTGCCTGGAAGGGATCGGGACAGCCGGTGAATAGAGAGGAGGGGTGGGAGCTTCAGCACAGGTCCTCTGCCCCCGGGCCCCCGGCCGAGGTTCCCAGCCCCTCCACTTCGGCAGCAAGCCCTTCCAACAGCTCTGAATCCAGCCCGCCCTCCAGGGCCCACCTTCGGCTGTGAGTCCCTCCCTCTCCAGCAGCTCTTTCACCAGCCCCTCGATTTGTTTCAGTTGTGGGTTTTCCCGTTTCATCTCGAGGACAGTCAGATCCTGATTGGGGCCTCCGTGATGGAGCTTGGTGACCCGGACCCGGACTCTGTGCTCAGGATCCTCCTCTTAGAGGGGAAGACACACAGGGAGACACAAAGCAGAGCCGTGACTCCAGGGTGAGGGGCTGTGGTGGTCGCCTCTCCCTAAGCCATCAGTTGGTTTCGGCAGTTATTCCATCTCGAACATGTATGTGAGCCAGTGCTCAGAATAAATTAGTGCCCATCACCCCACCCCGCTGCAACCCATAAAGCTCCCTGCACCAACTGCAGTCTCCCCTCTTCCCTCCCGACCCGATAATTCTGCCCATCACCTACAGGAGAACGACTGCTTTCTGAAGCAAAAATCAGGCCACCTGGGCCTGCAAAGAAGTTTGTTTTAAGAAGCAGGTTGGAAAACTGGTTTGGCACCCCACAATGTCGGGACTCAAAAGACGTTTCAGTGTTTATAATAGAGAGAGTGGGATGGAAGGTTTGAGACTAGGACATTCCATTTGGAATGCCTGGTCTCCACACCCACAGGCCCCGTGGAATGGACACAAGGGGCGCAAGAGGAAGCGAACTTCGAGTCTGTCCAGGCAGCTGGCTTATGAGCAGCTGGGCTGCCCCACTGACACCCTGCTAGCTGGGGCCGCTCCCTGCGCAGTGCTAGCCATCGATAGGCAGCACCTGTCACAGACGTGCGGTCTTCCGCACACAGGCTCACATCATTCGGTTAATATCTACTGATCACCCACGGTGCTGGCCAAAGTGCTAGGCACTGGATGTACAGGAGCAAGCCGGCAAACAGGCACGCCAGCAAGCCAGAGGCCCTGTGGCCTCCGAAAGCTGCTTCCCAAAAGGACGACTAGGAGGTAACCAGGCGAAGGGACAGAGGTGTTGGGAAGAAGGCAAGCGCGAGAACAGTACCCCAGAAAGAGAGAGAGTGAGCATTCTCAGAAGGGATGAAGATGACGGACCTGGCTGCTCCTTCCTGTCTGACAGTTCTCACCTGCTGGCTGGGGGGATGGGGGACGCTTCTGGGGGACAACCCTCCTTTTCTGGTGCTTCTTCATCAGCTCTGGACTCTGTTTTTCCTCCAGCCTTTTGATGAGTTTGTTGAGAGTGGATGTCAGGGCCAGCATAGCCCGATCACGCTCCACCTCCTTCTTCAGCCCGTCTGGGTCCAGCTCTTTCTCTGTCTGGGAGGCCCAAGGTGGGGGTGGAGAGTCAAGGGTCTGCAGTGTGAGGGGCAGTCCATGCTCCACGGAGGAGTAGCAGCTGAGTCTCATCCTTCTCTCTGACCCCTTTCCCCACCATCCCCCCTTTTAATTAAGTAAGCAGCTAGCGGTTCAGGGCGCCAGGTCATATGTCCCAGGCAGGCGAGGTGCTGCCCCTGTTCTCCTCCGGTCCCTGGGCCTGTCCCGCCCACAGGCGCTGGCAGCTGCGGAAGCAGCCGGCGGAAGAGTGGAGAGAGTGGAGCTCACCTCCTGGATGATGTTCTCCAGCTCCCGCTCCATGCCAGCCTTCACCTCCGCACGGAGCCGGTCTCGGTCTGACGGGAGCAGTATCCCTTCCAGTTCCTTCTCAAATTCTCCCAGCAACTGCCTTTCATCCTCATCGTCTTCTTCATCCTCATCGTCGTCCTCTTCTTCCACCTCGTTCTCATGTTCTGGATCACGCTTTTCCTTCACCTCCGGTCCCCTGGGAGCGACTTCTGCAGCACCGTCTCCAGGCTGCTCTTGGCCTGCATCTGGCTTCCCCTGGGTGGGGATCGGGAGAAAGAGGGAGATGGTAGATGGCTGGGGTTTCTGTAGACACATGGTGGGCAGACAAACAGGGAGGTGGTAGCGGGGGACTCAGGAGGAGTAAAGGAAGTTGAGGTCAGGCCCAGGTCAGGGGTGGTTTTCCGAATGCTCCCAGCAGGGAGGCAGGTTCCACCCCTCCCTGGAGCAGGGCCCATACCTTTCTTGTTCCACCCTTCAGCTCCTCTATCAATCGAATCAAGTCTGCCGGACTCCGAATCACTTTGACCTGCACGTTGTTCTGGAAATCTGTGATGGAAGAATAGGAACGGACCCATTGTGTCTTAAATTAATTCTGTTTTTACTTCCTAAGTAGAGGAAATGAGGAGGCCAAGGAAGGACACAGTCCCTGCCTGCAGGAACTACCTGTCCAGTGTGAGAGATAGGGCCCAACACACCCCTCCAGAAAGCGCTCATGTGGCCTAAGGGGGCCTCCCAGGTGAGAGAGAGAAGGATGCTACCAAGCTGCCGCGTCCCCTGCTCTTTCACGCACTCCTATAAAAAGGAATCTGCTGCTGGCCTGGCTGCCCAACCTCCCTCCCCGTGTTTTAGCTCTATCCCTACCCCCCACCTGCCCCCTGCAGAACCTGAAAATACATTCAAGCGGTAAAGGAGACGTGGAGGGTTCACTCACCATCGTGGGAGCCTGGCGCTGGATCCGTTGCCTCAAGGTTTGGTTCTTGCTCCTGATGAGAAGAAAAGGGCAGAGTCGAGTACGCAGGCTTATGCATGCCAACCGTACTCTTAAAGCAATGACTCTGGGTAAATGCTTCCATCCCTAGGTAAATGGAGGTCATCTCATCATAATGACCTCAGCTTGAGTGGCCCTCCAGCCCAAAGCCCAGGCTCAGCCTCATCAGAGAAACGGCTAGGAAGCTGGCTCTCACCTCAGCCTGTGCCTCCCCCGTTTCTGGCGCCTGTTCCTCTGGCTCGTGAAGCATCTTCCAGAAATCTGATTCCTTACCATCATCCTTGGCTAGGCTTGCGCCTGGAATACAGAGAACAAGGGAGAACCTGAAAGGAGGGGAGAAACAGAAGGGAGCAAATAGCATGGGGTTCGTTCTCCTCTATTACTAAGGGGTTAGGGCCCGTAGTACTTTTTCACCCACCCCAACAGTCAGGACTGTTAAGGACAAGACACCCCTGGGTGTACAGGACGGTAACGCTGGAGAAGGGAAGAAACGGGAGACCTGTTTCATGGAACAGGTGACACAAGGGCCTACCTGCTTTCTTTTGGGGCATCACCCCAGGCTTGGTTTCACTCCATATTTGAGGGTCCAGGTCTTGCCGACCCTCTACGGCTTTGTCTCCGTACTGCTTTGAGTCTACTGAAAAGACAGCGTGTAGGCAGGACGGGACACATTCCTCTCAGCTCTTCAGTACTTCATCTTCTGCATGTCCCTCCCCATGTCTCTCATTCCTCGTTTTAATTACTCACCAGCTTGCCTCTGAATGTAGGCCATGTACTCCTCAGGCTGCAGGGCAGGGTGGCAGAGAATGGCCTGGGGAGCAGCACTGGGTGGGGGCCGGAGGAGAGGGTGAGGGCAGAGCCGAGGAGTCCGAATGGTCAGCACGTAAGAGCAGGACAAGGGCTCATCCACTCGATCAATGTAGTCCCCAGAAATACCAGCGCCCTCGTCACAGAGGAACTGCCAGGACAGAGAAGGTGAGAAAATAGTAATTACCACCAACAATTACCATTAGTTCTCAGAGCAGCGGTCTTCCATTAAGCACTTACAGTTTGTCAGGCACTGTGCATACATTGTGCATATGGCACTTTGCATGCATTATCTCATTTAATTATCACAGAAACCCAGTAAGGGAGGTACTAGTATCTCAACTCTGTGGCTCAAGAAACTTAGGTTTGAGGTGGTTGAGGGACTTATCCAGGCTGACCAGCTGCTAAGTGGTAAAAAATAGGAACTGAACTTGGGCAGCTCAACTGTAGGTAACCGGCTGATTTGTTTCACGTTATTGCTTTATATAAATACAGTATGTACATACGTTTACATATTTGATATATATTTTCATATGTATTTGAAATCTATATATTCTTTGTGTGTGTGTGTATGATTTTAAAAAAACGTCAAACAGTTCTAAGGTCCTTGTATTATTCAGAAAGAGAACAAAGATATCAATTAATGTTAGCCTTTGATAAATTTAGCATACACCATTGTAATTTCTAAAGTACTATTAAAAGTAGAAGGGAGGCCCCACTTCTGAATAGCAGCAGGAGCTCTGCAGACCCACTGCTTAGTGAAATTCCATTACCGGTGAACAGTTTTTTTAAATTCACATTTAAAATCTCTGGAAATTTTCCTAAGGACATACAACAAATTAAAAAACATCTATTCAAGAAAATCTGCTACATCTTGGACCGTGAAAGTGTGCAGTACTTGGGCCATGACCTGCTCCCTCCCTCTCTTTCCCCAACCGCCACTTCACAGCTCACTTAGACAGATGCTCCACTCAGGTGAGTGTGGTCCAAAAAACGGGGCTTCCTATCCCCTCAGCATCCAGCCAAGGGATATGGTATTTCACCAGAGGGGCAGGCCACCAATATTTCTCAGTCCTCTCTAGTTCTGAGTTGCAGAGAATAAATTCCTGTTGAATGTGGTCAAGAGATTGAGGACTCCCTTCCTCCACCCAGCCCCACTCATAGGACAGAGGCTCTGGTGCAGCAGGACAAGAATATTGGGCCTTGATCCCACCACAGATCACTAAAAGGGCAGAGGTTTCACAACAGAGATGCAAACTGAGAAGACCAGAGGCTATTACCCCTGCCCAGGAGTGTCACTCTGACAGAACTGGATCACTGTCCCTGATACCAGCTCCGGAGCAGGGGCTTAGAGATTCTGCCCAGCGGAGAGGCAATCCATAAGAACAGAGAGCTCCAAAGCTCTTTCCAAAGGAACTGACTTCATGTAAAACAGAGTATGAGGAAGTTTAAGCCTACGGGCACATTCAAAAAAAATGAAAAATTTGATGGTAAGCACTAAAGAAGCTGATAGCATCAAAAACAACCCCTGGGGACTTCCCTGGTGGTGCAGTGGTTGAGAGTCCACCTGCCGATGCAGGGGACACGGGTTCGTGCCCCGGTCCGGGAAGATCCCACATGGCGCGGAGCGGCTGGGCCCGTGAGCCATGGCCGCTGAGCCTGCACGTCCGGAGCCTGTGCTCCGCAACGGGAGAGGCCACAACAGTGAGAGGCCCGCGTACCGCAAAAAAAAAACAAAAAACCAACCCCTGTAAAGGGGCCCAAATTTAATTGGATCAGACTATGGACCAACTAATGCCCCACATGTAACAAACTACAGAGCAATCAGCTGGCAATTAGTGGGTAAGAACAGCTGGGTATGAGACCAGCAGAGGCAGACAGGGTAACATCAGCAAAAGAGACAAAGTGAGCCCTGCTGAAACCACTGTCTTCTCGTGTGACTGTGTGCATGTCCAAGGCTGTGCCCGCAGAGAAGTGACATCAGAGGCCTCATATTGTAGGAGAAGTAGACTTCATTAAAATAGCCCAGACAAGTCACTAAAGAAATAAACAAGCAAACAACCAAAACAAGTCTTGTGGTGGAGGGCAAGAATCAGTATTCAGACTTGCTTCAATATAATACCAATGTCTGGTTTTCAACAAAAAATTACGAGATATGCAAAGAAACAATTCAGTGTGACGCATACACAGGAAAAAAGCAGGCAACAGAACATGCCTGTGAGAGGGCACAGATGTTAGATTTCACAGAGAAACATTTTTTTTTAACATCTTTATTGGAGTATAATAGCTTTACAATGGTGTGTTAGTTTCTGCTTTATAATAGAGAAACATTTTAAAGTAGTCATTATAAATATGTTCAAGGAGCTAAGAACTTAAATCATACAAAGTATCTTCTCCTATAATTCAAAAAGATACATGCACCCCTATGTTAACAGCAGCACTGTTTACAATAGCCAAGACATGGAAACAAATGTCCATCAATGGATGAATAGGATGGATGAATGGATAAAGATGATGTGGTACACATGTACAATGGAATACTACTCAGCTGTAAAAAAGGATGAAATAATGCCATTTGCAGCAACATGGATGGACCTAGAGATGACCACATTAAGTGAAGTAAGTCAGAAAGAGAAAGACAAATACATTATGATATCACATATGAATCTAAAATATTATGCAAATGAACTTATCTGTGAAACAGAAATAGACTCACAGACATAAAGAACAGACTTGTGATTGCCAAGGGGGAGGGGAGGTGGAGGAGAGAAGGATTGGGAGTTTGGGATTAGCAGATGCAAACTATTATATATAGACTGGATAAACAACACGGTCCTACCGTATAGGAAACTATATTCAATATCTTTTGATAAACCACAATGGAAAAGAATTATGAAAAAGAATGTATATATAACTGAATCACTTTGCTGTACAGCAGAAATTAACACAACATTGTAAATCCAGTATACTTCAGTGAAATAAATTTAAAAAGGAAAGGAGGGTCAAAGTATGTTCTCTGACCACAATGGAATGATATTAGAAATCAATAATATAAAGGAATTTGGGGGAATTCATAAATATGTGGAAATTAAACAATATACTCCTAAGTAGCCAATGGCTCAAAGAAGAAATCACAAGAAAATCAGAAAATACTGAGTGAAAACACAATGAAGACACAATATATCAAAACTTATGGAATGCAGCTAAAGCAGTGCTTAGAAGAAAATTTTTACCTGTAAAATACAAAAAAGAAGAAAGATATCAGACCCATAACCTGAAAAAGAAAAGCAAACTAAACCCAAAGCAAGCAGGGGGAAGGAAATAATACGGATTAGAACAGAAATGAATGAAATAGAGAACAGAAAAGCATTAGAGAAAATAAACTAAAAGTTGATTTTTGAAAAGATAAATAAAAGTGACAAAACTTTAACTAGATTGACCAAGAAAAAAAGAGAAGACTCAAATTAGTACAGTTGAGAATGAAAGAAGGAACATTACTACCAACCTTACAGATATAAAAAGGATTGTAAAGGAATACGATGATCACCTATATGCCAACAAATCAGATAACTCAGATGAAATGGACAAATTTCTAGAAAGACACAAACTACCAAAACTGACTCAAGAAGAAATAGACAATCTGAATAGACCAGTAACAAGTAAAGAGATTAAGTTAGTAATTAAAACACTAGCTACATAGAAAAGCTTGGGTCAGGTGGGTCTACTGATGAATTCTATCAAACATTTAAAAAATAAAAATACCAATCGGTCTCAAACTCTTCAAAAAATAGAAGAGGAGAGAATACTTCCCAACTCATTCTATGAGACAAGTATTACCCTGACACCAAATCTAGATAAAGATATCACAAAAAAGGAAACCACAGGCCAAAATCTCTCATGATTATAAACCCCCAAATCCTCAACTAGTTAAATGAATTCCACAACATATAAAAAGGATTACACACCATGGCCAAGTGGGATTTATTCCAGGAGTACAGGGTTGGGTTAACATTTTTTAAATCAATTAATTTAATTAATACATCCTATCAATAGAATAAAGGACAAAAACCACATGATTATCTCAATGGATACAGAAAAAGCATTTGACAAAATTCAATATCTCTTCATGATCAAAACATTCAACAAACAAGGAAAAGGGGAACTTCATCGATCAGATAAAAGGCATCTATAGGACTTTCCTGGTGGCACAGTGGTTAAGAATCCACCTGCCAATGCAGGGGACACGGGTTTAATCCCTGGTCCGGGAAGATCCCACATGCCGTGGAGCAGCTAAGCCCATGCGCCACAACTACTGAGCCTGCGCTCTCGAGCCACAACTACTGAAGCCTGTGCGCTCTAGGGCCCACGTGCTGCAACTACTGAGCCCGTGTGCTGCAACTACTGAAGCCCGTGCGCCTAGAGCCCGTGCTCCGCAACAGGAGAAGCTACCGCAATAATCCCCCACACCTCAACAAAGAGTAGCCCCTGCTCGCTGCAACTAGAGAAAGCCCGCGCACAGCAATGAAGACCCAATGCAGCCAAAAAAAAAAAAAAGTAGCCATTTATTTAAAAAAAAAAAAAGGCATCTATGAAAAATCCACAGCTAACACTATACTTAACGGTAAAAAACTGAAAGGTTTCCCCCTGAGATCAGGAACAAGAGAAGGATGTCTGCTCATGCCACTTCTATTCAACATCATACTGGAGGTTCTGACTAGGGCAATTAGGCAAGAAAATGAAATAAAAGGCATCTAGATTAGAAAAACTAAAACTATCTTTATTTACAAGATGACCTGATCTTGCATATAGAAAATCCTAAGGAACCTACTAGAAAAAAAAAAACAAAACATTACAATAAATGAGTTCAGTAGGTTACAGGATATAGGAATCAACTGTATTTCTATACACCTGCAATGAACAGTCCAAAAATAAAATTAATAATTACATTTGCAATAGCATCAAAGAGAATTAAGTAATTGGGAATAAATGTAGCAAAATAAGTGTAGAACTATTATTCTGAAAACTACAAAACACTAAATCAACTAGACTTCACACTTTTTTTTTTCTGCCACGTGGCTTGCAGGATCTTAGTTCCCCGACCAGGGATCAAACCCGTGCCCCCTGCACTGGAAGCACAGAGTCAACCACTGGACTGCCAGGGAACTCCCTTAATCAACTATACTTCAATTTTAAAAAAATAATAATATAAAAACAATACGACTTCCCTGGTGGTGCAGTGGTTAAGAATCTGCCTGCCAATGCAGGGGACATATGTTCCATTCCTGGTTGGGGAAGATTCCCACATGCCCCAGAGCAACTAAGCCTGTGTGCCACAACTACTGAAGCCCGCACGCCCTAGAGCCCCTGCGCTGCAACTACTGAGCCTGTGTGCTGCAACTACTGAAGCCCACGTGCCTAGAGCCCATGCTCTGCAACAAGAGAAGCCACCACAATGAGAAGCCCGTGCACCACAACGAAGACCCAACACAGCCAAAACAAAAAAACAAAAAAACCCCAATAGCTAACTATTCTTTAAAACCCACTATGTCCCAGGAAAAAACCAAACCAAAACAAAAAAACTTCCAAAACTACAAAACATTGCTGAAAGAAATTAAAGACAAACAGAAGGACATCCAAGTTCACAGATTACAAGACTTAATACTGTTAAGATGACAATACTCCCCAAATTGATCTTCAGATTCAATGCAATCTCTATCAAAATTTCAGACACGTTCTTTGCAGAAATTAACAAACTGTTCCTAAAATTCATATGAAAATTCGAGGAACTCCACATAGCCAAAACAATCTTGAAAAAAAAGAACAGGATTGGATTTTGAATTGTACTTATGGATTTCAAAATTTGCTACAAAGCTACAATAATCAAGACATTGTGGTACTGACATAAGTATAAATATCTAGACCAAGAAAACAGAATTGAGAGTCCAGAAATTAATTTTCACTGTTATCATCATTTGATTTTCAACAATGTTACCCAGATGATTCAGTGGGAATTATCTTTTCAACAAATGATGCTAGGTCAACTGGATATCTACAAGCAAAAGAATGAAGTTGGACTCCTACTTCCTACCATATACAAAAAATTAAATCCAACTGGATCAAAGACCTACATGTAAAACTATAAAACTCTTAGAAGGAAACATAGGTGTAAGTCTTCCTGGCAATCGTTCGTTGGATACAACATCAAAAGCACAAGTAACAACAAAAACAAAAAATAGATAAATTGGAATCCATCAAAATTAAAGGCCTTTGTGTTGCAAAGGACACCATCAAGAATGTGAACTGGAAACCCACAGAATGGGAGAAAATATTTGCAAATCACACATCTGAGAAGGGACTTGTACCCAGAATATATAAAGAAATTTTACAACTCAATAATAAAATGACACTGCAATTTTTAAATGGGCAAAAGATCTGAATAGATATTTCTCCAAAGAAGATAGACAAATTGCTAATAAGCCCATGAAAAGATGCTCCACGTCCTTAACCATCAGGGAAATGCAAATCAGAACCACAATGAGATGCCGTTTCATACTTACTAGGAAGGTTATAGGCAAAGAGATGAAAAACAAGTGTTGATGGGGATGTGGAGAAACTGAAACCCTCATACACCACTTGTGGGATTATAAAATGATGCTACTGCTTTGGAAACAGTCTGGCAGTTTCTCGAAAGATTAAACATAGAATTACCATATGATCCAGCAATTCTACTCCTTGGTACGTACCAAAAGAAATGAGAACATATGTCCACGCAAAAACTTGTTCACGTATGTTAAAAGCAGCATTGTTCATAATAGCCAAAAAGTGCAAACAACCCAAGTGTTCATCAACTGATGAATGGATAAATAGAATGTGGAATATTATTTGGCAATAAAATGTAATGAAGTACTAGTACATGCTATGCACAGATGACCCTTGAAAACACGGTAAATGAAAGAAGCCAGACACAAAAGGTCACACATTGCATATATATATGAAATGAAATGCCCAGAATAAGCAAATCTATAGAGTGAAAGATTAGAGGTTGTCTAGAGGGAGGATGGGGTTTGGTGCAGAGGTGGAATGGAAAGTAACTGCTAAAGGGTAGTGGATTTCTTTTACGGTGATGACAGTGTTCTAAAATTGATTGTGGTGATGGTTGTACAACTGAATATACGAAAAACCACTGAATTGCACACTGAATTGTGTGGTATGTGAATTATATCTCGATAAAGATGTTATTTAAAAAAATAAAGAGCATAACTTCCCACTGAGATGAGAGAAAAAGTGGCATAATTAAGACAAAATAAAGCAAACCAAAAGCAAGAAAGGAGAGAAAAAGAAAGTGGAACAGAAGAAAGCATAAAATAAAACGTTAGACATAAGTCCAAATATACACACACACACATATAAATGGTTAAAAATACAAGTATATGCTATTTAGAGACACATTTAAAACATAAGAATATAGAAAAGATAAAAGCAAAAGGATGAAAAAAATAAGCAAACATAACTCAATGAAAGCTGTTACAGCTAATATTATTATCACACAAGAGACTTTAAGTAAAAAAATTACTAGATAAAGAAGGTCAATTCATAATGTTAAAATGTTCAATTTATGAGGACGATAATTTAAATTGTGTGTAATTCTTTATCTTCCTTATTGTCTGTCTCTCCCAACTAGAGCAGGCATTTCTGTCTGTTGTGTTCCCTGAAATATCGCTAGCAACTAGAACAGTGCCTGGCACATAGAAACACTTAATAAACATTTGTTGAACAAATTAATACATAGCCCCAAGATACAAAAGCAACAACTGACAGAATAATGATGAATAAATTCAAAGAATAATAAGGAATAACACACAAATCCATAATTATAGCAGAAGACAAAGCAGTAAGGATACAAAAGATTTGAACAATCATGACCTGAAAGACATACAGAAAACACTGTGCCTAACAGTAGAGGACACGTTCTTTTCAAGCACAAAGAATCATTCACAGAAATTGACATATACTGGACCATACAAGTCTCAACAAATTGAAACTTACATGGTCCAGGACTTGTATTTGAGGACTCAAATTAAATGGTACCACCATTAAAATCTATATAATTATGAGATATATAAGATAATCAGGGAAACGAAATTATTGAATATTTGGTGATAAGAAATTATGGTTAATTTTTTACTGTGATATGGTATTGTGGTTATATTTTTAAAAGGGCTCTAGTCTTTTAGGGATAATACAGAAATATTTATGGATGAAATGATATGATGTCTGTAATTTGTTTCCAAATAATCTGGGAGTGGAGGTGTAGTGCAGGGGGGTGGGCAAGGGCATAGATGAAATGAGACTGGCCATATTGGCTCAAGCCAGACGACACACAGGTGGGTCACTGGACAATTATCTCTGATTCTGTGTTTTAAATTTTCCACAACAAAAATTTTAAAAAGACAATCTTTAAATATATATAACCTGCACCCAGCAATTACACTTTCAAGATACAGTTACACATATACATATGTATAATGGAATAATCTTTTGTAATGACAAAAAGTAGGGGGGAAACTATTTTAATCAGTACAGTAATGGTGACAAAATGATAGAATATTCACACAATGGAACATTATGCAAATGTGAAAACAAAGAATAAAGTTCTAGATGTACTGCCACTGAAAGATGTCTAAGAATTATTGTCAAGATATACAAAAACAAGGTGCAGAATGTCTGTTTAATATACTGTGTATTGTGTGTAAAAAAAGGGAACAGGAAATAAGAATCTCTAGTCATAATTGCTTTTAAACACACAAAGAAAGGCTGGAAGGACAAAGAATAAGCAGGGTTACTTGGGGGGCGGGGGTGGGGGGAGGGTGCGATGGGAAATGAGCAGGTGGGAGGGAAGTTTGGAGGGAAATTTTTCACTGCACACCTCTTTATAGTTTCCGGGTTTTGAGTCATGGGAAAGTAGTATCCATTTGAAAATTAGATAAACTTAAAATAGGCTTAGAAAACTGTGATACATACCTAAAGTAGTACTTGGAGAGAAATTTATAAGAGACGTATTATACAAGAGGAAAAGCTGGAAATGAACTAAGTATTCATTTCAAGAAGTTAGAAGAAAACAGCAAATTAAAGCTGAAAAAAGTAGAAGGAAGGAAAATAAAGGTTAGCGTGGAAATAAATACAATGGAAAACAAATACGATACAGAAGGTCAACATAGTCAAAATGAGTTCTCTGAAAAGTCTACTAAAACTGACCAACCTCTCGAGAAACTGACCAGTAACAAAAGAGCAAGGCAAAAATAACCCATGAGCAAGGAAAAGAAGAGCCTAATTACAGATGCTACAGAAATTAGAAAGATAATAGAAGGATATCATGAACAACTTTATACCAATAAATCTGAAAAATGAGACAAACTAGATAAATTCCTAAAAAATATAACTTACTAAGACTGACCCAACTAGGTATAGAAAACTTTGAATATTCCTAAAACTACTAAATCAAATGAATCATAAGTTTATGATTTCCACAAATCATAAAGGGTTTCCATAAATCTTTCCACAAAGAAAACCTAGACTGAGATGATTTTCCAGGTGATTCTAGCAAACATTTAAGGAATAAAAAATTGCAATCTTACACACCCTTCAGAGTATAGAAAAAGTGAACATTTTTCAATTTATTTTCTGAGGCTAGCATAACCTTGTCACTAAAGCATGATAAGGACAGTACTAGAAGGAAAAACTACAGGTCAATATCTCTCAGGAGATACACTATACAAGATCCTTTAAAACATCACAAACTGAGCCCAACAAGATATAAAAGGATAGTCAAAGGTAATACATATGACTGAACTGGGTTCATCTCGGGAAAGCAAAATTGGTTTAACATTGGAAAAGCAATAAATAACTTAATGTCAAATCACAGATATAGAGAACAAACTAGTGGTTACCAGTGGGGAGATGAAGAGGGGGGCAATATAGGGATAGAGGATTAAGAGGTACAAACTATAATGTATAAAATAAACTACAAGGATATACTGTGTAACACAGGGAATACAGCCAATATTTTATAATAACTATAAATGGAGTATAACCTTTAGAAATTGTGAATCACCATATTGTACACCTGTAATTTATATAATATAATCAACTATACTTCAATTTTTAAAAATGTTTTAATAAGAGCAAAAAAAATTTCTGAGTGTATAAAAAGAAGCTAACAATGGTTACCTTTTTATGGGGATGGGAAGAGACTGATGAGGGGAAAGGTGTGTTGAGGCTTTTCTCTGTATACTTTGTAAAGCATTTCTACATTGGAGCTATGAAAATTTAATACCTATTCAAAAATTAAATATAAAATTTTTTAAGTGTGAAAAAAAATCCAAGTTAGAAAGAGAACAGAACAAACTTAAAAGAAGAAGAAGGAAAGAAATAATAAAGATAAAATAATGAAGATGTTAATGAAATAGTAATCAGACAATAGAGAGGATAAACAAAGTCAAAAGGTAGCTCTTGGACTAATAGACAAATCTCTGGCAAGACAGATCAACAAAAAGAGAAAAGGCAAAGTCAATATTAGGAATTAAAAAGGGGGTATATCTACAAAAACAGATTTTAAATAAAAATAAAACACTAATTTTATGCTAATACATTTGAAAATTTAGGAATGAAATAATGGCTTAAGAAATTATAATTTATTAATGCTTCATGACATAGTAAACCTAAAAAATTTTATTATCATTAAGTAAATTAAAACAGTAGTAAAAACCATGCCCACAATATACCAATACTGTGGTGAATTGTGGGGATGAGGCAGTTTTACAGAGTTCTCCCAAACCTTTAAAGAACAGATGAATTCCTATCTTAGCAAACTATTTCAGAGAACAAAGAAAGAGGGAAGATTCTCAAGGCACTTATGAAGCTAATATTACCTGATACCAAAAGATGGTAAGCACAATACAAAAAAAGAAAATTATAGACCAATTCACACATGAAAATAGCTGTAAAAATCACGTATTAGGAGACTGAACATAGCAGTGTGTTAAGAATAGTTCAAGACGATGGATTATCCCAGAAATGCAAGGGTAAAAAACCTTAGAAAATGTATTACTTTAATTTACCATATAAAAAAACAGAGATGAAAAACCATAGGACCCTCTTAATAGATACAGAAAAACATGTGTTAAAATTCCACAGCTTTGCATCATGAAAATATTCAGCAAATTAGGAATAGAATGGATCTTCATTCACCTGATAAAGAGAGTCTACAAAAAGCCTACAGGAAAATATGTTAATAGTGTAACTTCAGGGACTTCCCTGGTGGTCCAGTGGTTAAGACCCTGCACTCCCGGGCTTCCCTGGTGGCGCAGTGTTTAAGAATCCACCTGCCAATGCAGGGGACACGGGTCTGAGCCCTGGTCCGGGAAGATCCGACATGCCGCGGAGCAACTAAGCCCATGCGCCATAACTACTGAGCCTGCGCTCTAGAGCCCGCGAGCCACAACTACTGAGCCCGCGCGCCTAGAGCCTGTGCTCCACAACAAGAGAAGCCTGCACACGCAACAAAAGAGTAGCCCCCGCTCGCCACAGCTAGAGAAAGCCCACATGCAGCAATGAAGACCCAACGCAGCCAAAAGTAAATAAATAAATTTATTAAAAACAAAACAAAACAAAACAAAAACCTTGGTTAAATACCCTGCGCGGGCTTCCCTGGTAGCATGGTGGTTAAGAATCCACCTGCCAATGCAGGGGACACGGGTTCGAGCCCTGGTCCAGGAAGAGCCCACATGCCGCGGAGCAACTAAGCCTGTACGCCACAACTACTGAGCCTGCGCTCTAGAGCCTGCAAGTCACAACTACTGAGCCCGTGAGCCTAGAGCCCATGCTCCACAACAAGAGAAGCCATCGCAATGAGAAACCCGCTCACCGCAAGGACGAGTAGCCCCTACTCACCACAACTAGAGAAAGCCTGTGCACAGCAATGAAGACCCAACGCAGCCAAAAATAAGTAAATAAAATAAATATTTTTAAAAAAAATAATAAATAAAGACCCTGCACTCCCAGTGCAGGGGGCCCAAGTTTGATCCCTGGTCAGGGAACTAGATCCTGCATGCTGCAAATGAAAAAAGATCCTGAATGCCGCAACTAAAGATCCCACACGGGGACTTCCCTAGTGGCACAGTGGTTGAGAATCTGCCTGCCAATACAGGGTACACGGGTTCAATCCCTGGTCCGGGAAGATCCCACAACCCGTGGAGCAACTAAGCCCATGTGCCACAACTACTGAGCCTGCATTCTAGAGCCCATGAGCCACAACTACTGAGTCCTCGCACCGCAACTACTGAAGCCCGTGTGCCTAGAGCCCCTGCTCTGCAACAAGAGAAACCAACGCAATGAGAAGGCCACGCACTGCAGTGAAGACCCAACACAGCCAAAAAAAAAAAAAAAAAGATCCACACACCACAACTAAAGATTCTGCACGCCACAACGAAGATCCTGCACTCCACGACAAAGATCCTGCGTGCCACAAAAAGACCTGGCACAGCTAAATAAATAAATAAAATACTTTTAAAAACTAGTGTAACTTCAGGAGCATTCCCTTTAAAGTCAGGAACAAGTCAAAGATGGCCATCATCACCATTTCTATTGCACTGTAAGTATAAGGAAAATGAAATGTATATGAATTAGAAAGGAAGAAACCAAAATTGTCCCTATTTGCAGATGACATGATTATTTACACAGGAAATCCATGGGAATCTGCAAACTATTAGAAATGAGAGAGTTCAGCAAAGTTGCTGAATACAAGATCAATACATAAAATCAATTAATGTGACCATACACCAGCAACAATCAATCATAAGATGTACTTTTTAAAAGATGCCATTTACAATTGCATCAAAAACTATAAGGTGCCTGTATGCTTGAAACATGTACATATACACACAAGACACAAATAAACAAAAGCTACAAGGTCTCTAGGACTAACCTCACGTAAGATGTACGAGAGCTTCACAAAGAACATTTAAATCTTACTAAAGTACAAGACAATAAAAACAAGTAAACATCATGTTCATAGTATATGAAGACTCAATATCATAAAATATCAATTCTCTCCAAATTAATCTAAAATTCAACATACTTCCAGTTAAAACTCCCAAAACAGTTTTTCACAGAACTTATCCAACAATAGCCCAGATGGTTTTGAAGAACAAAGGAAAATACACATTATCAGATAACAAAACTTAGTAATAGACAGACTTTTAAAACAAAAGAGAAGCCAATAAGAAAGTACACACATATATTGGAACCTGATAAATGACTGAGGTGGTGCTACAAATCAGAGAGGAAATGCAGATTACTCAATAAATGATGCTGGGACAACTGGTTATCCTGATGGAAATTAGGTATATTTAGGTCCCAAGCTTACACTATACATTAAATTTTTGATTGAATTGAAGTCCGAAATATAATAAGAAATCTTCTAAAACTTCAAAAATATAGGTGAATAGAAAAGTATTTAATAAAAGATCCAAAGTACAAACTATAAAGAAAAAGACTGAAAATTTTAATCATATTGGAATTAAGGATTCAAAACTAATATACAGAAAGCTGCTGCATTTCTATACACTAACAATGAAATATCAGAGAAATTAAGAAAACAATCCCATTAAAAGACCTAAATATAAAACCAGATACTGGGACTTCCCTGGTGGCACAGTGGTTAAGAATCCGCCTGTCAATGCAGGGGACATGGGTTCGATCCCTGGTCTGGGAAGATCCCACATGCCTCAGAGCAACTAAGCCCGTGCGCCACAACTACTGATCCTGCGCTCTAGAGCCCATGAGCCACAACTACTGAGCCCACATGCCACAACTACTGAGCCCACATGCCACAACTACCGAAGCCTGCACGCCTAGAGCCTGTGCTCCGCAACAAGAGAAGCCACTGCAATGAGAAGCCTGCTTGCCGCAACTAGAGAAAAGCCGGCCCACAGCAACGAAGACCCAATGCAGCCAAAGAAAACAACAGAAAAAAAACCCCAGATACTATAAAATTCCTAGACGAAAACATAGGCAGAACACTCTTTGACATAAATCACAGAAATTTTTTTTGGCTCCGTCTCCTAGAGAAGTGGAAATAAAAGCAAAAATAAACAAATGGGATCTAATTAAACTTAAAAGCTTTTGCACAGCAAAGAAAGCCATAAACAAAACGAAAAGACAACCTATGGAATGGGAGAAAATATTTGCGAACAATGTGACCAACAAGGGCTTAATTTCCAAAATATACAACAGCTCATACAGCTCAATATCAAAAAAAACAAAGAACCTATCAAAAAGTGGGCAGAAGATCTAAATAGACATTTCTCCAGAGAAGACATACAGATGGCCAACAGGCACATGAAAAGATGCTCAACATTGCTAATTATCAGAGAAATGCAAATCAAAACTACAATGAGGTATCACCTCACACCAGTCAGAATAGCCATCATTAAAGAGTCTACAAATAATAAATGCCGCAGAGGGTGTGGTGAAAAGGGAACCCTCCTATACTGTTGGTGGGAATGTAAATTGGTGCACCACTATGGAAAACAGTATGGAGGTTCCTTAAAAAACTAAAAATAGGGTTCCCCTGGTGGCGCAGTGGTTGAGAGTCCGCCTGTCGATGCAGGGGACGCAGGTTCGTGCCCCGGTCCGGGAAGATCCCACATGCCGCAGAGCAGCTGGGCCCGTGAGCCATGGCCACTGAGCCTGCGTGTCCGGAGCCTGTGCTCTGCAACGGGAGAGGCCACAACAGTGAGAGGCCCGCGTACCGCAAAAAAAACAAAAACAAAAAAACTAAAAATAGAGTTACATATGATCCAGCAATCCCACTCCTGGGCATATATCCGGATAAAACTATAATTCAAAAAGAAACATGCACCCTAAAGTTCATAGCAGCACTATTTACAATAGCCAAAACATGGAAGCAACCTAAATGTCCATTGACAGATGAATGGATAAAGAGATGTGGTATATATACACAATGGAATACTACTCAGCCATAAAAACAATGAAATAATGCCATTTGCAGCAACATGTATGCACCTAGAGATTATCATACTAAGTGAAGTAATTCAGAAAGAGAAAGACAAATATCATATATCACTTATATGTGGAATCTAAAATATGATACAAATGAACTTATTTATAAAACAGAAACAGACTCATAGACATAGAAAATAAACTTATGGTTACCAAAGGGGAAAGGGGGTGGGGGAGGGATCAATTCGAAGTTTGGGATTAGCAGACACACACTACTATACATAAAATAAACAATAAGGACCTACTGTATGGCATAGGGAACTATATTCAATATCTTGTAATAACCTATAATGGAAAAGAATCTGAAAAAATATATATAACTGAATCACTTTGCTGTATACCTGAAACTAATACAACACTGTAAATCAACTCTACTTCAATAAAAAGTTTGTTCTGAAAAAAAATTTTGTTAATTAAAGGTACGTTTAAGACATTCTAAACAAAAGAAAAAGATAAGCTATAGAGAAAAGGTAAGTAACTAAGGAATTAAATATGGAATATATAAAAAAATGCCTACCTACCTCATTCTATGAGGCTAGCATTACCCTGATACCAAAGCCCGACAAAGGTATTACAAGAAAAGAAAATTATAGGCCAACATCCCTTGTGAATACAGATGCAAAATTTCTCAACAAAATACGAGGAAAACAAATTCAGCAGCACACTGAAAGCATTATACATCATGATTTATGTGGGATTTATTCCAGGAATGCAAAGATGGTTCAACATATAAAAAAATCAATCTATATAACATAATACATCACATTAATATAATAGAATGCAGAAAAAAGCCACATGATCATCTCAATTCACGTAGAAAAAGCATTTAACAAAATTCAACATTCTTTCACGATAAAATCACTTGATAAACTAGGAAGAGAAGAGAATGTCTCAACATGATAAAGGCCATACATGAAAACCCCACCACTAATGTCACACTCAATGATGAATGAATGAGAGCCTTTCCCCTAATATTAGGAAGAAGATAAGGATGCCTACTTTATGTCACTTCTATTTAACACAGTACTAGAAGTTCTAACCAGAGCAATTAAGCAAGAAAAAGAAATAAAGGGCACCCAAATTGGAAAGGAAGAAGTAAATTTATCTGTTTCAGAGGTGACATGACATTACACATAGAAAATCCAAAGGAGGCCATGCTTGCCTTCTGAGATGGACCACATTCTGCCTATGGAATGTGTATCTCTCCTTTCACTTTACTACGGCTTGCTTTTTGAATTCTTTCCTGCACAAAATCAAGGACCCTCACTTGATGGCCCATCCCAGGAACTCACCTGAGACCTGGGACATGACCATCTCTTGTGCCTCATTTTCCTGCAACCTCTTTGCAAAGGATATTAATAAATCTACTTCTTACCTATCACTTTCCCTCTTGCTGAATTCCTTCTGCTCTGAAACATAAAGAACCTGAGCTTCATTAAGTCCTGAGACGAGCTGTGTGGTTTCAATTGGAAGACTGCGGGTTTGAGTCCCATCTGGGGTGCAGTTTTAGCTCCTCCTCAAGGGATATACATAGCAATCTGATACAGTCTTTGAGTCCTGTAGGAACTAAGGCCCCCACCCAGATAGAGGCCAGAATGATGATACTGACCTTCCTGGCTTCAATACACTAAAGCTTGGACTCTGCCCACTTCTGCCCCAATTCTATGCTGATCTCCTCTACTCAAGCCTCTTCATGAGTATGCATGTACCCTTAGCTAAAAAATTCCCCAATTTTGCTGTTCGGGGAGACACTGGTTTGGGAAAGATCCCCCCTGTCCTTCGTACTTGCTGTAAGTAATAAATCCTTCCTTCTCCTGAAAAAAAAAAAAAGAAAAGAAAATCCAAAGGAACCCAAACAAAACAATTGTTAGAGCTAATAAATGAATTCAGCAAAGACGCAGGAATAAAATCAACATGCAAATATCAGTTGTATCTCTATACACTTGCAATGAACAATTCAAAAAGGAAATTTAAAAAAAAATTTCATTCACAATAGCATCAAAAAAAATACTTAGGGTACATTTATCCAAGGAGGTGAAAGACTCGTATACTGAAAACCACAAAACATTATTAAAAGAAATTATAGAAGATACAAATAAATGGAAAGACATTCCATGTTCATGGACTGGAAAACATAATATTGCTAAGACGGCAATACTACACTAAGTGATATACATATTCAATGCAATCCCTATCAAAATCTCAACAGCATATTTTAATATAGAAAAACCCATTTTAGGACTTCCCTGGTGGCGCAGTGGTTAAGAATCCGCCTGCCGATGCAGGGGATTCAAGCCCTGGTCCGGGAAGATCCCACATGCCGCGGAGCAACTAAGCCCGTGCGCCACAACTGCTGAGCCTGCGCTCTAGAGCCCGTGAGCCACAACTACTGACCCCGCGTGCCACAACTACTGAAGCCTGCACGCCTAGAGCCGGAGCTCCACAACAAGAGAAGCCACCGCAATAAGAAGCGCACGCACCACAACGAAGAGTAGCCCCCGCTCGCTGCAACTAGAGAAAGCCCCCGTGCAGCAATGAAGACCCAACGCAGCCAAAAATAAATAAATTTATTTTTTAAAAAAGTCATCGAACTGGATCTCCATGTCACTCCACAGAATGGTAAAAACATCGATTAGTGAAAAAGCAAAACTATACCAATGTATAATTTTAAAATACAAAATGTATATATTGCCTGTGATATGTGTAGCATTAATAAAAGTACAAAGCAAGCATAGAGATGGTTGTGGTTGTTTCTGGAGAGGAGAGAGAGGGAAGAAATGAGAGGGTGGCTTTTACTATATCATTAGCATTTTATTCCTTCTATTAAAAAAAACAGATCTGAAGCAAATATGGCAAAATGTTAACATCTGTTTAACTTGGCAGTG
The DNA here is from genome assembly GCF_937001465.1 of Orcinus orca. Lineage (NCBI taxonomy): Eukaryota > Metazoa > Chordata > Mammalia > Artiodactyla > Delphinidae > Orcinus > Orcinus orca. Next base: position 45,662,629 of record NC_064569.1, on the reverse strand, counting down.
GATTTATGGGTCTCTTTGACATTATTTTCTGTATGTTTGAAATGTTTCATAATTAAACATTTTAATGGAAAAATCTTAGATCTCTCTGAAATCTTACTTAATGTACGAATTGAGATAGGGATCCAAATTTATTTAATTCCAGATGGCTAACCGATTGCTCCAAAACTCCCCGGAAACTGCACTTTTACCAAACGCTGTGCACACTGCTCCCGCCAAGGAGGCACCGGGAAGATGGAACTTCACCAGGCCTGCCCCGGAGTGGGGGATTCACTCAGTCACTCAGGCTACGAACTTGGGTGGCCCATTAGGATATAAAAGCAGCCACAGAGGAACGCCCTCAACTTTCTGCCACTAAAACCTCCAGACTCCCCAGCAAATATGCCATCTTTCTGTTCTAGTTACAAGCACAGAGCCGCCTCCTCAGGATCGCAGCCCTGCCCACATTCTCTTCTCATTCTTTCTCCTGAACCTCAGCCTTGCCTCCTTTCTACTAGGTCCACCCAGCATTTAAACACGCTCCCATCTTAACACATGAAACAACAAGCACAAAGTCCCACTTTCCCAAGCCCACAGCCCTGCTAACTAGTGCTTGCCTTTTCCCTTCCCTTCACAGCCAGACTTCTTCAAAGATTCCCACTTCCTCACCATGTTCCTCAACACCTCAGCTTCACCAGCCCACTAAAACTGCTCTGGTGGAGATTGCCAATGACCTCTGGCATTGAGTCCAACCCAAGGACTGGTCAGGGGAGACTGGGAGCAGAGGACTTACCAATTTTCATCTGGTTCCCATCCCTACAGTCTGAATTTTTATTTCCATGTTCCTGTTTTGCTTTTATTAAAATAACAATTCCTATGATCACCCACAAGCAGTTTTTAATTCTCCACTTCCTTGAAGGTTCAGATGCAGCCAACAACACGGACCAGTCCCTCCTTGAGACATGTCCTTCCTGGGTTCCATGTCACCACAGTCTCCCTTCTGGTCGCTTCTTCTTGGCAAAGCTCCCTTCTGCCCAGGCTTTCAATGCTGGCTTCCTCACAGTTCTGTCCCACTTCTCACTATATCCTGTTTCTTGGGCGGGGGGCGGGGGGGGATTTCATCCATACCATGGCTTCAGTTATTAACAGTATGTTGATGGCTCCAGCACTCTGGGTCCTATTTAGATCTCTCTCGTCAGCTCCAGACCCGCAGATCCACAGCCTCCTCAGATATCTCTACTTGGATGCCTACAGCCACTAAAATCATCGTATTCAACATCAAAATCATCATTTTCCTTCACCAAACCTACTCCTCTTCCCACTGTAGCCATCTCAAAAACAAATCACCATCCATCCAGTTGCTCAAGCCAGAAACCTGGGAATCTTACTATATTGATTTTGCCCCTTAAATCTCTCCAATAATTCACATGTCTTCACCCCTGGACCACCTTGTTTTCTCACCTGCATTACTGCAACCACCTTCTCACTGGTCTCCCACCCATTTGCTATGCTCCAGCCAGAGCGAGCCTTCAAAACCAACACCGAATATGGTACCACTCTGCTCAAAGTACTTCACTGGCGCCCCCTCGTTTCTCCGATTGTCCAAACCCCTCAACACAGCTACAGAGCTTCATGACCTGTGCCTTGCCCCTAAAGACTGCCCAGCCTCATCTCCCACAATTCCCTCCAGTCACTGGGAACGGCTATCGATCCCTCCTGCCTCCAGGCCTTTTGCACTCCCTGTACCTTCCGCCTGGAACGCCCTCTCCTTCCCACTGGTCTATAGCTGCTGGACTAACTCTTCATCCTTCAACTGCTGGTTCAAAGGCCACCTCCTCCAGAGGCCTCCCCTTGACCTGGACTCGATTAGTTCCTTTATTGTGTGCTCCCCTGTGAAAAGTGCCTCACCCATCAGAGAGTTTACCCTGCTTCCTGTGGCTCTTTATTTAATGTCTGTCTCCTGAGAGCAGGACTGGGTCTCTCAGTCACCATTTCATCTCCAGTGCTTAGCACAGGGCATATGGTTCAGCAGATGTGAGGAAAATTGCCTTCAGTTCTCGGCCTACTGGAGGTACAGACAAGTAAAGAAACAAACAATACGATCAAGCGCTATAATAGGTCATATATGTGTGTGGATGCTGTGGGCTGCTGTAGTCTGAATGTCTGTGTCTCCCTAAAATTCGTATATTGAATTCCTAATGCCCACTGTGACAGTATTAGGACGTGGGGCCTTTGGGAGATGCTTAGGTCATGACGATGGAACCCTCATGAATGGGATTAATGCTCTTATGAAAGAGACCCCACAGAGCTCCTTTGTGAGGACACAAGAAGTCTGTGACCTGGAAGAGGGCCCTCACCCAACCATGCTGGCACCCTGATCTCAGACTTCCAGCTTCCAGAACTGTGAGAAATAAATTTCTGTTGTTTATAAGTTACCCAGCCTGTGGTATTTTGTTACAGCAGCCCAAACAGGCTAAGACGTGGATATATGTGGACGTGGTTGCATGTATATGAAGCGCTGAGGGAACACAATGAACTTTCTGGGCTAGCCAAGAAAGGTCACGTAAAATAAAGTGGCCTTTGAAATGGCTCATCATTTCTTCCATTCATTCAGTAAAGAATCTCTGGGCACCTACTTGGTGCCAGGCGCTGTTGAAGGCACTGAGGATACAGCATAAAATGAGACAGACATTGTCCCTGACTTCCTAGAGCTTATTCTACTGGGGATAGAGAGACAGATTAAACTCAAAAAATAAACTAATTTCAGGAAATGATACATGCATTGAAGAATATAAAACACCGTAGTTGTTTACCAGGATCAAGGCGGAAGGGTGTGTGTGTCTGTGTGCCTATGTTAGGTCTCCCTGTGGAGGTGTCGTAGGTGTATATAACCTGACAGGATGGAGCCAGCCATTCAAAGATCTCTGGGAAGATGGCGCTAGGCAGAGGGAACAATGAGACTCACTGGTTCAAAGGACAGGAAGAAGGGCAGTGGGACAGAAACGCAGTAAGATGTTATATCTCCAACCCAGACCCTGTCCCGGAACTCCAGAGTGACAGACGCAACTACCAGCTGACCATCACCACTGGGATATCTAATAGGCATCTTGACCTTCATATGTCCAACACCAGCCTAGTTTCTTCCTCCAAACCAGTTTCTTCCCACTTGAGTAAATGACAGTTCCATTCTCCCAGCTGCTCCAGCTAAAATCCCTGGAGTCATACTTGACTCCACCTCACATCCAATCCATCAACAAATCTTGGCTCTACCTTCAAAATATATCCAGAATCTGGCTGCTTCCCACCACCTCCGCTGCTGCCACCCCAGCCTGTGCTGAAGTGTTTGGATCTTATCCTTTGTGTGAGGCATAATTATTGAAGGCTTTCCAGAACTCGGTAGAGAAGGGACACTTGCTCATAGTGGTGTGCTGAAGCCAGGTCAGGCCAGTTCGCCAGAGCCAACTGGTAAGTTTCCAGGAATGTCGCAAGATGATTGACATCACAGTGATAGTATGAATTTTGCCACGATGGGGATATTTATACCATGGATACTGGCAAACATTACATCTGGGCTTCCCCCTCCACCACCCCACCCTACCCTGGCGATCCCGGTGCTCCGCATTTACCAGCACACAGCTGCATGTGCAAATCTGTATTACATGAAGATAATTCTTGTGTCACGTGGTTCTCTACAGGTGTTTATGTTTGTGAATACACATTAGAATCACCTGAGAAACTCTGCCTACCATACAGCTGTCTGCCTGAACTCAGTTAAGGACTACTGGATGCGGAACACTTGTTAAGAGGCTGTTGGCAGTGATGCAAGCGAGATGAAGGTACCAAGCATGGGAAAGAAGAGGCGAGTTGTGAGAGAAGTCTAGAAGTAGAGAGTGGACTTTGCTGTTGACCCTGATTCCTTTCCTCCATATCACTTCTCAGTTTGTAATCACAGGCTCATTTCTGTGATTCTTTAATCTCTGTCTTCCTCTCCTGACTGTAGTCCATGAGGGCAGGGGCTGCGTGTCTGCTCACCACTGTACCCCCAGAGCAGAGCCCAATACCTACACCAGCACGACCTCATTGCAGAGTCGTTAAATGACGGAAGGAGGACAAATTGAAGAAGTAAGAGTCAATAATGACACTCAGATGTCCAGCTTAGGTGACAAAAAGGAGAAACACAGATAAAAGTGTGGTTGGGGGTTCAGAGGGGATTTGGGAAATGTTGACTTGAACTGCCTCTGAAAATCCAGGCAGTGGCGCGAAGCTAGAAATATGAGTCTTAAACTTAGAGTTTAGGGTCTGGGAGAGAAACTCTTGACTATACCATGCAACCCTGTCCTCTTCCCTTAGAATCTGAGTTGTCACTGAGGGAGTGTCAACTTCCCTCACCCAAGACTCACCCGAACCTCAGCTTCCCGGGGCCTCCCGTTGAGGTCGCATTTGGACCCGTTGCCATAGGTCTGGCTGTGGTAGCGTTTCAGGCGATGCTGCTTGGAGGCCTGGGGAGGACATCAGGCAGGAGGGAGGGGTGTGAGAAAGACAGCAAGGGGGAAGAAGAGCACTTTATCCTAATAGCCACCAAACCCCAAGAAACACGTCAGCTAATCCTGACCCTCCCCTTCTCGTCAGGGCTCTCAGTCTGCAGCCCAGACCCCTTTCTCTCCCAATCCCACACTCCTGCCACCTTGGCTGTTTCATCATTCCAGTCGAAGGCCGATTGGTAGTAGCCGAGATAGAGGACTTCACCTTTGATCTCTGAATCTGCAAGAGAAAGCACAGTGAGGCGTGGTTACCCTGTCCTCAGAGGACTAGGAGGGAAGGCAACTGGGGAGGCAGGTCACCTTCCATGACAGGTTGCTGAGGGCTTAGGAAAAATGTAGGCGGGAGTCACCTTCCATGTGGTACTGCTGGATGTGGCGTCCATAGCAGAATTCATATGTCCACCAGTCCTTGGTCTGACAGTAAAAAAAAATGAACAATCGGGGGATGGAGTACAGATGTCTCTTCTTGGAGCCAGAATCTCTCCTGGCTCCAAGACACATAATCTCTCATTTACTTTTCATCTCCCTCTGCTTCCACACTCAATCCTCCAGGTTCTCGGTGAGGAGGGAGGGCCTGTTTGCCTTCTGTGACTTGGAGAGAGACCTCTATAGCCTAAGTGGTTTGCACCTGGAGGCTTTCCACTCTTCTCTTTTTATAAAAAAGTCCTTCTTTGGGGACCTCCCTGGTGGTCCAGTAGTAAAGAATCTGCCTTGCAATGCAGGGGATGTGGGTTCGATCCCTGGTTAGGGAACTAAGATCCCACATAGCGTGGTGCAACTAAGCCCACGTGCCTCAAACTAGAGAGCCCACGCGCCCTGGAGCCTGCATGCCACAACTAGGGAAAAGAAAAACCCGCATGCCACAACTAGAGAAAGAAGCCCGTGCGCTGCAATGAAAGATCTCGTGTGCCTCAACGAAGATCCCACGTGTGGCAACTAAGACCCAACACAGCCAAAAAAAGAAAAAAAATCCTTCTTTGTCGTCCATAAAGATACGAAACCATGATATCCTTGTAGCATTCAGACCAGGGAAACATAGAATATTAAAGTATTAATTGAACTCTCTTATACTGTTTTAGCCACGGGGGATACAGCTGTGAACAAGATAAATTCTTTGACTTCATAGACTTACGTTCTAGTGCTAGGACTCAGACCAAAAATGAATAAACGGACGATTCAGTTAAAAAGATGATTTCAGATCATGAAAAGTGCCATGATGAAAATAAAATAGGATACTGGGCAGAGAGTGACAGGGGAGGGGGTGACTTTACCAGGAAGGCTTCTCTAGGGGAGTGCCCCTACTGCCCCACATTGACCCTCTTTAGCACCTCAGTCTTAGCTTAACCCTTATTCTGAGCTCTTCTAACTCTCCTCTACATTCAGCAAAGTGTCATCTGTGGTTACAGGATTCTTTGCTTCTTTCCTATCTGTACAATATGCCTACTCCTTCAATGGCCTTCTTAACTCCAACAGATCCTCCCCATCACTCCTCATTCACAGGCACAATGGTTCCCAAATGGATAGTTTCCAAGCCCTAGTTCCCTCCATCCCAGTCCCTTTCACCTTCAGCAGGCAGGGCGCATCTTTCATTGGGCTCAACAACTCAGGGATCCCAGGCCCTTGGTAAGCAGGTGCCTCCTCCTCCCTTTCACGCTGGAAGTGAATAGCTGCAGCTGGCAGGCGACATTCATAGCGCTGCTTGTACTTAGAGGAGACAATCACCACGTCCGAAGCTTGGCTCTGGGAAAGAAGTGGGGGTCGGGGGGCAGGGAGGCAAAGAGAGGTTGGGATCAGGGAGAACAACGAGATCCCTCTTCATATCCTGGGGAAGAGCCCAGTCAAGACAAGAGAGAACCACAAGTCCTCCAGCTGTGTTTAGCGAGTGAGGGGCGAGGGCACTCCTACTTCTCCACGGGGGAGGAGTCTGAGTGTTTCAATCAGGAACTGGGACCTGAAGTGGACAGTGGGAAGCCCCACCCCTCCCAGGCCCTGGCCCCAAGGGAATGGGTCTCTGATTACGACCCTCCGGAGTCCTCATAAAACCCCTGCTTAACTCTTCCCGATTCTCCTTAGGCTCCCGCCACAGACTCCACAGCTGCCCTTCTTCCTCTACCTTCTCCCCCTTCCCCTTCTGCCCCGGACCCTCGTCCCCTCTACGCCTCCTCACCTGCCCTCCCATGACAGGCAACGGCAGTATCTCGATTCCATAACGCATCTCACTCAGCTCCTCCAGGTTCAGGCTCCCGACACCGCCGGTCAGACTTGCGGGAAACAGGAGCCCCAGAAGTAGCAGCCCCAACAGACTGGACAGCAGCGTTTCCGCCGCCATCTTTCGTTCCCCTTCTAATCCAGAACAACTCCTTCCGCCCTAAACCTGGCGGCGGCCTCACCCCGCCCATCAACGCCACAAGGTGTTATTGGCTAAATGTTCTGTCCCTCTTATGTGCCCTAGTCCCATTTGCTAATGTGGCTCTAAAGCCCACGAGGAGGTGGATCACGACGATTAGCAAAACCACTCGCTGCTCACGATTGGTCAGAGAGGCCAACCAATCACCAACGATATCGGACCCCCTCCCACCCTCTATCAGTTCCAGAGAGGCACCGTCTACCCGCTAGGCCGAGTTAAGCAGTTTTTCTCGGTCCTCGCCCAGCTGTTGTGCGCATCTCTAATTGCTTTTTAAGCCTTTTCTTGTATTGTGTCCGGCCGCCGCCAGGCGGAGGATTGAGGCGTATGGGTGCGTGCACGCAATACTCCTGAAAGCTGCTTAATACTTGTGGCAAAACAATTATTATATAATAGTATTCCTCTTTTCACATATACATACAACTTAAGGGCAATCTGGTAATTTCTGTCAAAACCTTTCAGCGCGATCCTGCAGTTGTCGTCTAATAAAATCATCCTAAAGAAATAATGGGGACTTCCAGTTGAAAACTGGGAGCTGGGGGGAGAGGGGCAGGCGGCGAATGCACGTATTATCCTCCAGGCCATGTAGGAACAAAGGGACAGGGAAAGGAGACAACAGCAGCAACATTTTAGAAGCTAGAAAGCAAATGGAGGAATGGTAACTGATTTAGCAAACCTGTGAAATTGATTCCTAAACAAACATAAACATGAAATGACTGTATCTTTGGAAAAACTCATCTGGAGAGTCTGTCCAGCCCCAAAGAGAAATCCCAAAGATACTCTCATCAAGCTTCTCTTAAAGAAATAGGTGAAGGAATCCTACAATTAAGCCCTTGGCCTATGTGCCCCAGCCCTCACACAATCTTTCCAATCAGCTTTTTAATATTCTCATTCTAAAATATAAGCTGACAGCCAAGGATCATAAAACATTTAAGGAAAGTATTTAATGTACAAGGAAGACACCAAAACAAGCAAGAAGAAAAAGAGCAACTTAGAGGAAACAAATTGCAAGGGAGAAAAAGCAACTGAAAATTAAACAAAAAATCCATCAAGATCCTCGTAGAGATAATATATTGTGTGTGTAAGATAACAACAAGGAATCTATTTTTAAAAGTAACTACTATTCAGGTAAGAAAAAAAGAGCTCTTGGAAATCAAAACCATGATAGCAGAAATAAAAATTCAGTAGAAAGACTGGAGGATAAAGTTGAAAATCAAATTTGCTCTACTTTAGGAGAAAATTAATAAAAAGCAAAGGATCAGTCCAGCAAGTTGAACATCTGAATAATGACAGTTCCACAAAAAGAACAGAGACTCAGAATGGAAGAAATCATCACAGAAATTATTTTAAAGTATTATCCTGAAATGGAGAACTGAGTCTCTAAATTGAAAGGGCACACTGATAGCAAAACAAATCAGGCCCACACCACATCCATCATTATAGAATTTCAAAACACTGGACACAGACAAACAATTCTAAGAGCTTCTAGAGAGAAAGGACAAGTTGCATACAAGGATCGATCAAGAATCAGAGCAGTTAGGCTTATCAAAACATTGTAAGATAGAAGACAAGAAAGAATGGTTTCAAATTTTTGAAGGAAATTATTTCCAACCTAGAATTCTACACACAGCCAAACTATGATCTGATTATGAGTCCAGAATAAAGACAATTTCAGACATGCAAGGTCTCAAAATATGGATATTCCATGCATTGTTCTTCAGAAAGATAGGAGAGGATTTATGACACCAGGACAAATGTTAGTCAAAAGACAGAAAAGGTATGAAATCCAAGAAACAAGGTATCCTGCACAAAAGAGAAACAAAAGGAATCCCCAAGGCGATGCTGAAAGGAGATTCCAAGTTGTAGGGCAGGACTAGAGATCAATTCATAAGATTAGAGCAGTTCAGAAGGATTTGGGAGTGATTTCTTTAAGAAATAAAACTGATTGAATACAAATACATTTGAACTTACTGAGAACAGATTTGTTTAACCAGAGGAGAGCCTGGGAATATATTAATGATAAGTATCATTATGTAGAAAGTTAAGGGGTAAAGATGTTAAAAAAAAAAAAAAAAGAAAGTTAAGGGGGAAAAAAGACATTAATTCCAATGAAAATAAAAAGTTGTGTTGGAAAAGCTAAACAGACTTCTTTTTTCTTCAACGTGGTTGGTTATCCTCACACTAAAAACAACTTAAAATGCTGAGTAAAATATAATTATCTTCCTTCTGAAAGCATGGTAAAGCCAACAGGACAGTGGAGAATTAACAGGCCAAAATCTAAATGAAGTCAGAAAACCTAGAGGGTTTTGACAGTCAAAACCCTGTAGTCACATTTGCTTGGAAGGCATTTGCCAAAGTTGCAGAGTTGACCTTTGTTTTTTTTTTATTTTAATTTTTAAAAATTTTTATTTATTTATTTGGCTGTGTTGGGTCTTAGCTGCAGCATGCGGGATCTTCGTTGTGGCATGCGGGATCTTTCGTTGCTGTGCACGGGTTCCTCATTGTGGTGCACGGGTTTCTCTAGTTGCGGTGTGCAGGCTTCTCTCTAGTTGTGGTGCACGGGCTCCAGAACGCGTGGGCTTAGTAGTTGCAGCACGCAGCCTCTCTAGTTGTGCCGTGTGGGCTCAGTAGTTGTGGCGCATGGGGTTAGTTGCCCTGCAGCATACGGGATCTTAGTTCTCTGACCAGGGATTGAACCTGCATCCCCTGCATTGGAGGGCAGATTCTTAACCACTGGACCACCAGGGAAGTCCCCAACCTTTGTTTTTTTTAATGTATTTTTTGAACTCTTTTTAAAATTGAAGTATAGTTGATGTACAATATTATGTAAGTTACAAGTGTACAATATAGTGATTCACAATTTTTAAAGGTTATACTCCATTTACAGTTATTATAAAATATTGACTATATTCCCTATGCTTTACAATATATCCTTGTAGCTTATTTCATACATAATAGTTTGTATTTCTTAATCCCCTACCCCTATATTGCCTCTCCCCCTTCCCTCTCCCCACTGGTAATCACTAGTTTTTTCTCTACATCTGTGAGTCTACTAGCTTGTTGTATTTTTTGGATCCCGGATGTAAGTGATGTCATACAGTATTTGTCTTTCTGTCTGACTTACTTCACTCAGCATGATACCCTCCAAGTCCATCCATGTTGCTGCAAATGGCAAATATTCATTCTTTTTTATGGCTGAGTAGGATTCCATTGTATACATATACCATGTCTTCTTTATCCATTCATCTGTTGATAGATGCTTAGGTTGCTTCCATATCTTGGCAATTGTAAATAATGCTGCTATGAACATTGAGGTGCACATATCTTTTTGAATTAGTGTTTTTGTTTTTTTTCAGATCTATACCCAGGAGTGGGATTGCTCTATCGTAGTTCTATTTTTAGTTCTTTGAGAAACATCCATACTGTTTTCCACAGTGACTGCACCAATTTACATTCCCACCAACAGTGTACAGATTTGAGCTTTGTTGATGTGTTTTTGTTTTCTAGAGGATGGGACAAAAGGTGCACTAGAGGTGGAGACTCTGAGAGAAAATCCTCCTGGTAGTGAACCTGTCCCCAGGTCCCCAGCTCCAGGGAAGTGCAAGGAAGGTTGCCTCAGTGCCAAACAAAGGAGAATTTGTAATCACAAGTAGGCCCTTAAAGAAATTTACAGACCAATTTCACAACATTTAAATGGCTTTAAAAAAATTCAAGCTGTAAATTTAGATTTAAGTGGTTCCGAGGAGGAGAAAATAATGGCCCAGGCACTTGGCAGAAGCAAATGCAAATCCACTCTGGAAAAATATCCTCTTCATCCCAGGCACCAAAGAACTCCTACAAATCATTTTCCAAGGGAAGTTAGTAACTCATAATGAAAAATCACTAAACCCAAAAGGACATAAGACACTGTGAATGAGAACCAGAAGAAACAACAGCAGAAACAGAGCCCCAAAGAATTCAGTATTGTAATTACCTGACCCTGATTATAATTATGCTTACTATACTTAAAGAAATTTGAAAATATATCAGAAAACAGGAAACTATAAAAATAATCTAACATATTTAAAATAGAGTTTCTAGAAATTAAAATATAGAGTTTTAAATTAAAAACTAAATAAAATAACTAAATAGTTTAAGAAGCAATTATTCTTCAGAGAAGAATTCCAGCTAATAAGAGCAGAAGGAATGATATACTGTCATCATTTTATAATCCTAACGAAATAATTGATCGAGGCAGTAGTCATCAATGACTGTCAGAAACATTAGCTAAGAGCCTTATAGATGAATCAAGCTGACACCATGTGCATACACTGATAAAACTTAACATCATGAAAAGAGGAACAACCAGACATTATGTGCTTCTTGATGGGATACAGTAGGAAGTACAGAGCATTATCTACAAAGAATTCTTGCCAAAAAACCAAGACTCTGTATATAACTACCAGTTTATAGGAAATATGAGAAACAGGACAATATGTTAAACAACACCATGAGAATCTAGAATAAAAGAGGATCAATATTCCAGTTTCTGCAACAAATATATTGCAAGAAAAAAAGGGGGAAGAGGACTGTTATAGGTTAAAAGAGTTTTAGGAAATGTATCAGTCAAATGCAATGTATAGCCTTGTTTGGATCCTGAATCAAACTACCTAGAAAAAGACTTTTATGAATCAACTAGGGAGATTTGGACACTGACTGGATATTATATGATATTAAGATATCATTGTCAATTTTGCTAGATGTAATAATGGTATTATGGTCATGTTAAAAAGATACTCCTTATCTCTTAGAGATACATACTCGTGTATGCATCAGTGAAAGAGTATAATGACTGGCATTTGCATTAAAATAATTCTGTGGGAGTCTGGGAGAAGTGGTGGGAGTATAGATGAAACAAAATTGACCATATTTTTAGTTGAAGCAGCATGATAAATACATGGAGATTCATTATCCTTTACATTTGATTGTATTTGAAATTTTTCATTTAAATTTTCTTTTTAAATACTCAAAGAAAGTTTAAACTTAGCTGAAGATAGGATTAGTGAAGTAGAAAATACATAAGAAGAACATAGCCAGAATGAAACACAGAGCAACAAAGAGAAAAATATGAAAGAGAAAATAAGACATACAGAGAGTAAAGTGAGAAAACTGGTTAGAGTCCTGGAAACAGAAAGAAAGAATGAAGCAAAGATAATTGTTGAGCATATCCTAGAACTAATGAAAGATACAAAATCCACATATTCAAGAGGCCCCCCAAAATTTAAAGCAGAATAGATGGAAAAGAAGTCTATACTTAAGACATATCACCATGAAACTAAGTGACACTAATGAATAACAGCAGATATTAAAATCATCCAGGGTATGGGTTGGATGGGTGGATTCATGTGTCAGAACTCATTGACCTACAACACAGGCCCATGCATTTCACTGCATGTACATTTACCACAATAAAAATAAAATTAGGGCTTCCCTAGTGGCACAGTGGTTGAGAGTCCGCCTGCCGATGCAGGGGACACGGGTTCGTGCCCCGGTCCGGGAAGATCCCGCATGCCGCCGAGCGGCTGGGCCCGTGAGCCATGGCCGTTGAGCCTGCGCGTCCGGAGCCTGTGCTCCGCAACGGGAGAGGCCGCAACAGTGAGAGGCCCGTGTACCGCAAAATAAGTAAATAAATTAAATTAAATTAAATTAAAAGCTGCCAAAGAAACAGATTACCTTCAAAGAAGCAGCAGTTGGACTGAGAACTGACTTCTCAAATGACACCAATGGAAGCCAGAAGACAATAAATGATATTGTCAGTGTGATGAAAGAAAATAACTGCCACTGGGAATTTTATGGCTAGTGAAAATATCTTTCAATAATGAGGGAAAAATACAAATATTTTCAGACCAAACGAACAAAAAAAAAAACAACTCCCCAGGAGGGTTTGCAACCAGTAAAGATATACTTCAGAGGAAAGGACAGGGATACAAGATGGAAGGTCTGAGATGTAAGAAGGAATGAAGTGGAGAAATAGGTAAAAATCCTACATGATTATTGACAGCAGAAAAAACAGTGCTAATGTCTTCTGGGGTTTAACTATTAAGATGGAATCAAAACACACCAAAGCAATAACACACATTGGGAACTTGATGAATAAAGTAAATTGTTCAAGGTTTCTTGTATTGTCTGCATGGAGAGTATGCTGATTATTATGTCTTTTGGCTTCAAATCCACCCTTCTATATACCACTGTGATGTTGGAGCTGGTATTCTGAAAACCACATTTCATTTTTTTTCTTTTAAACAGACTTTATTTTTTACAGCAGTTTCAGTTTCACAGAAAAATTAAGCATAAAGTACAGAGAGTTCCCTGTCCTCACACATGCAGAGCCTATCCTACTATCAACATCCCACATCAGAGTGGCACATTCCCTATAATCATTGGACTTACATTGACACATCATCACCCAAAGTCCACAGTTTACATTAGGGTTCACTCTTGGTGTTATACATTCTATGAGGGTTTTTTCTTTCTTTTTTTTCCTTTGGCCATATTTGCTGTGCACCAGTCTCACCAAGGAGCCCTGGCTGTGCTAGGTGTACAGGAAGAGCCTCTCACCCATGTCAGTGGATACTTGGTCGACATGGAGGGCCAACAAAAGCATGGCTGCAGGCCAGCCCAAGTGTGGACCTGCCCTATTGGCCACAGGTGCTGGCGCCTCCCTGGAGACCTCCTTGTGGTCCATGGGGATCTTGAGTTTCACCATCTCATACTTCTCACCCTCATCCTGCTCACTCTTCACCAGAAGCACCAGTCTCCTCTTGTATCTCTTCCTCCTCTTCCCCCTCCTGTTCCCACCTCCTCCTCCGTCTGCTGTTCACCAGGCATCTTAGTGTCCTTCAAGGTCTCTCCTGTGGCCGACTGGGAGGTCTCTGCTGTGGCCAAACAATCCTGCTCCACCTGAAACCAGCCACCTGTGTTACCTCCACGGCCTGGGCCTTTAGTTCCCACGAGTTTTGACAAATGTATAATGACATATATTTACCATTAATAGTATCGTACAGAATAGATTCACTGCCCTAAAAATCCTCTGTGACCTGTCAATTCATCCTTTCCTCTCCATTAACCACTGGCAAACACTGATCTTTTTATTGTTTCCATAGTTTTACCTTTTCCACAATGTCATATAGTTGGAATGGCACAAGCTGTAGCCTTTTCAGATGGGCTTCTTTCATCTAGTGATATGCAATTAAGCTTCCTCCATGTCTCTTCATGGCTTGATAACTCTTTTTTTTTACTGCTCAATAATATTCCACAGTCTGGAGGTACCATTACTTCCAGATATTAGCAATTATAAATAAAGCTGCTATCACATCTGTGTGCAGGTTTTTGTGTGCATGTAAGTTTCCAATTCACTTGAGTAAATACAAGGAGCATGACTGCTAGACTGTATGCTAAGAGTATGTTTAGCTTTGCTAGAATCTGCCAAACTGTCCTTCGAAGTGACTGTGCCATTTTGCATCCTCAACAGCAATGAACGAGAGTTTCTGTTGACCCACATTGGCATTTGGTATTGTCAGTGTTCTAGATTTTGGCCATTCTCATAGGCGTGTAGTGCTATCTTGTTGTTTTCATTTGCAATTTCCTAATGACATATGATGTAGAGCATTTTTTCATAAGCTTATTTGCCATCTGTATATCTTCTTTGGCGATGTGTCTATTCGGGTGTTTTTCCCAATTTTTAATTGGCTTGTTTGTTTTCTTATTGTTGAAATTGAGAGTTCTGCGGTATATTTTGGATAACATTCCTTTATCAGATATGTCTTTTGCAGATTTTTCTCCCAGTATGTGGCTTGTCTTCTCATCCTCTTGATAGTATCTTTCACAGAGCAGAATTTTTTAATTTTAAGGAAGTCCAGCTTATCAATAATTCCTTTCATGGATGGTGTCTTTGATGTAGTGTCTAAAGTGTTATTGCCATACCCAAGATTATCTAGATTTTCCCCTATGTTATTTTTTAAAAAAAACCTCTTTATTGGAGTATAACTGCTTTACAATGGTGTGTTAGTTTCTGCTTTATAACAAAGTGAATCAGCTATACATATACATATATCCCTATATCTCCTCCCTCATATATCCCCATCTCCCTCCCACCCTCCCTACCCCACCCCTCTAGGTGGTCACAAAGCACTGAGCTGATCTCCCTGTGCTATGCGGCTGCTTCCCACTAGCTATCTATTTTACATTTGGTAGTATATGTAAGTCCATGCCACTCTCTCACTTCGTCCCAGCTTACCCTTCCCCCTCCCCATGTCCTCAAGTCCATTCTCTATGCCCTACGTTGTTTTTTAAGAGTTTTATAATTTTGCGTTTTATACCTAGGTCTATGATCCATTTTGAGTGAACATTTGTGAAGGGCGTAAGGTCTGTGTCTAGATTCATTTTCTTTTTGCATGTGGACGTCCAGTTTTTCCAGCACCATTTGTTGAAAAGATGGTGTTTTCTCCATTGTATTGCCTTTGCTCCCTCCTCTCTCTCTCTCTCTCTCTCTTTTTTTTTAGCTGTGCCTCGCAGCTTGTGGAACTTAGTTCCCCAACCAGGGATTGAACCCAGGCCCTCAGCAGTGAAGGCGTGAAGTCCTAACTACTGAACTGCCAGGGAATTCCCAGCCTTTGCTCCTTTCTCAAAGATCAGTTGACTGTATTTATGTAGGTCTATTTCTGAGATTTCTTTTTTTAAAAAATATATTTATTCATTTATTTGGCTGCACCAGGTCCTAGTTGCGGCACACGGGATCTTTAGTTGCAGCATGAGAACTCTTAGTTGCGGCATGTAGGATCTAGTTCCCTGACCAGGGATTGAACCCAGGCCCCCTGCATTGGGAGCGCAGAGTCTTAGTCACTGGACCACCAGGGAAGTCCCTATTTCTGAGATTTCTATTCTGTTCCATTGATCTATTTGTTTCTTCTTTCACCAATACCACTATGTTTTGGTTACTGTAGCTTTACAGGAAGTCATGAAGTCAAGCAGTGTCAGTCTGCAACTTTGTTCTTCTCCCTAATATTGTGTTGGCTATTCTGGGTCTTTTGTCTCTCCATATAAACTTTAGTATTGGTTTGTCAATATCCACAAAATAACTTTCTGGTGTTTTGATTGGAATTGTGTTGAATCTATAAATCAAATTGGGAAGAACTAACATCTTAACAATATTGAGTCTTCTTATCCATGAACATGAATATCTCTCCATTTACTTAATTTTTCATTGATTTCTTTCATCAGAATTTATAGTTTTCCTCATAAAGATATAATACACATTTTGTTAAATTTATACCTAAGTATTTCATTTTGGGGAGTGCTAAAGTAAATGATTGTGATTTACACTTCAAATTCGCCTTGTTCATTGCTGGTATATAGGCAAGCAACTGTCTTAAAGGACTTTTTTATTGTTTTGAAATATACATAATATAAAATGTACCACCTTAGCCATTTTTAAGTATACAGTTCTGTGGTATTAAGTACATTCACGTTGTTGTGCAGCCATCATCACCATCTATCCTGTAAACACTTTTCATCTTATAAAACTGAAACTCTATGCCTATTAAGCAATAACTCCCTATTATCCCCTACCCCAACCCCTGGCAACCACCATTATACTTTTTGTCTTTATGGTTTTGACTACTCTAAGTACCTCATAAAAGTAAAATCGTATAGTATTTGTCCTTTGGTAACTGGCTTATTTCACTCAGTATAAAGTCCTCAAGATTCATTTATGCTGTAGCACATTGCAGAATAATATTCCGTTGTATGTATATGCCACATTTTTCTTATCCATTCATCTCTTGATGGACACTTGTGTTGCTTCCACATTTTGGCTATTGTGAATAATGCTGCTATGAATATGAGTGTACAAATATCTCTTTCAGACCCTGCTTTTTTAAAAAAATATTCTTTTCCATTATGGTTCATTGTAGGATATTAAATATAGTTCCCTGTGCTATACAGTAGGATCTTGTTGTTTATTCATTCTATACATAATAGTTTACATCTGCTAATCCCAAACTCCCAATCCATCCCTTCCCCCATTCCCTCCCCCTTGGCAACCACCAGTCTGTTCTCTATGTCCGTGATTCTATTCTGTCTCATAGATAGGTTCATTTATGTCATATTTTAGATTTCATATATAAGTGATATCATATGATATCTGACTTACTTAGTGTGATAATCTCTACTTGCATCCATGTTGCTGCAAATGGTATATATGGTATATATATGTGGTGTATATGTACCACATCTTCTTTATTCATTCACCTGTTGATGGACATTCAGGTTGTTTCCATGTCTTGGCTATTGTGAATAGCACTGCTATGAACATAGGGGTGCACGTATCTTTTTGAATTATAGTTTTGTCTGGATATATGCCCAGGAGTGTGATTGCTGGATCATATGGTAATTCTATATTTAGTTTTATGAGGAACCTCCATACTGTTTTCCATAGTGGCTGCACCAACTTACATTCCCACCAACAGCGTATGAGGGTTCCCTTTTCTCCACACCCTCTCCAGCAACTGAATGTTTATTTGATTGCTTATTCAACTGAGATGATCATGCAGTCCTTTCCCTTCATTTTGTTAATGTGGGCTATTACATTGATCAAATTTTGTATATTGAATCATCCTTGCATTCCAGAAATAAATCCCATTTGCTCATGGTGTATGATCCTTTTAATATGCTGCTGAATTCTATTTGCTAGAATAGAAAGAATAGAAATCTTTATCAAAGATTTTTGCATTATGTTCATACAGGATACTTGTCTGTAGATTTCTTTTATTGTAGTTCTTTGTCTGGCTTTGGTACCAGGGTTATGATAGTGGAAGTGGTGTGCTGCTGTAACAAAAACCAAAATATACGGCACTGACCTAGCAATCAGGTGGCCAGCAATGAGAAAACTATACTGGAGGCTCAAAGGATGGCAATCTATTTGTGTTAGTAAACAAGACAGTAAACACTGTTCTGTTAGGAAAACAGAAACAATTCTGGGTATTTCAAATAGAGAGAATTTAATACAGATAATCATTTACAAAGTGCCACGAGGGATGGAGTAGAAAAAAGGGGTAGATAAGGTTACTCAATGATTAGTAAGTGCAGGAAGCCACTAACTCTAGGGCCAGTGGAGCAGAAGATAAGGTTATTCAATGATTAGTAAGTGCAGGAAGTCACTAACTCTAGGGCCAGTGGAGCAGAAGATAAGGTTATTCAATGATTAGTAAGTGCAGGATGTGACTAACTCTAGGGCCAGTGGAGCAAAAGGGAAAATGGTGTTACCCAGAATCTACCATTGCTGAGCACTGAGGCTGCTGCTATTGAAACCCAGATGCCTGAACAGAAACTCAGAATCACATTGTTACCAATGTTACCACTGCAGCTCCCTCCAGCAGCTGTTAGAACATAACAGGAAACAACATGATTAGGAAAGTAGTCCTACCTGACATTAGAGAAGATGTTCCAAAAGGGTAGGTGTGGAGCTAAGAGACCAAAGACACTATCTGGAACATCATGTTCTACAATGACAAAATACTTGGTAAAATGACGCCTGTAATAATTTGGAAAACACAGTATACGCTATTGAGCACAAAGGGAAGAGGTTGGAAAGAATCAAATGGCATGCACTGGAAATTTTTGGATGCATTACAAAAAAGAGATGAGCTCAGGCGAGTACTGGCTTTTTTTTGCAAGCAAATATTAAAGGGAATTACATGTCCAGAAACATTAGGTCTTAAACTGTTGGAAAACTCTATTGCTTTAAGACTTAAAACAGTGAGAAATAAAATTGAGAAGGCCCTGATCAAAAAGTCTTACTAATATCCAGCCTTGTGGCAAAACACAGATTAAGAATGTGTCCTCTCTTGAATTAAGAGACAGCAAAAATCTCCTCTAAGTTTTTGCAGCATTGCACTGCAAGGAAACCACAAACTGTCTCTGACGGTTCAAATGTAAAACCACTATATGGCTTCCAAATTTCTACTATAGAAAGTTGGCTCTAAAACTTGTATGGCCCCAAGGAGGGAATATTCTCCAAAGCCTACGTGAGATGTAATCATGAGGATAGAGAATAAGTAAACGCCCCACCCCATGCCAAAGGTGGCTCCTTGGAGAATACAGATAACAAGGTTTATTCAAATAGCAGAACCAGAGTCTAATCAGAGGAATTCTCTGCTGCACAGCAGGAAACTTCACTATGCCTGTCTTGCAGGATGCCCATATCACTAAGAGCCATTGACTGCAGCTGGTCTTCCTTCCCTTCTTTCCTCTTCTGAGTGTCAGTGTTTATTTGCAGCTCTTCTGTACCTATAAGTGAGGGGGTGGGCAGGCATAGAGGAGCCACATCTGGAACTGAGGAAGAGGACTTCAAATCACTCTGAGATTTTGGGTTGAACTTGATGCAAGAACTAGATGGGAATTTGGGTTCTCTCACTTGAGGTGAGTGTGTTATATACACGTGTGAGTAAAAATAAAATGAATATTTGGTGACTAAAAGGATAGACTCTGGTAAAAGCCATATCATATGTTCACCAAACCGATTTCATTTTCTTCCTGATCCTACAGCTAGACTACATTTCCTAGTCTCTGCTGTAGTCAGATGGAACTGTATGACTGAGTTTTGTCCAATGGTGTGAGAAGTGATGTACACTACCCTCAATTCTGGCCCTATAAATATACTGTGTCATCACCCATGTTCTCTTCTGTCATTTGTTTGTGAATCCATGGTTCAAAGTAGAAATCATAATGTAACTAGAAAACATTTATAATTTATTGATAATGAAAATATTGTTATATCAAAACTTGTGGGATCGGGGACTTCCCTGGCCATCCAGTGGTTAGGACTCTGCACTTCCACTGCAGGCGGCATGGGTTCCATCCCTGGTTGGGGAACTAAGGTCCCACATCCCGCATGCTGCGCAGTGTGGCCAAAAAGTGGGATCAACAAAAAAAGAAAGAAGAAATCTGATCTGATCAATATTTAACTACCAATTTACGGAAAATACAGGGGGACTGAAAACATTAAAAGACACCTGGGGATGCAATCAGCAAAAGCAGACTATGGAAAACAAGGGGGTAAACATCTAGTTTCTATAATAAATAAATGGGGCTTCCCTGGTGGCGCAGTGGTTGGGAGTCTGCCTGCCAATGCAGGGGACACGGGTTCGAGCCCTGGTCCGGGAGGATCCCACATGCCGCGGAGCAACTGAGCCTGTGGGCCACAACTACTGAGCCTGCGCTCTAGAGCCTGCGAGCCACAACTACTGAGCCTGTGTGCCGCAACTACTGAAGCCCACGTGCCTAGAGCCCGTGCTCTGCAACGAAAGAAGCCACCACAGTGAGAAGCCTGTGCACCGCAACAAAGAGTAGCCCTCGCTCACCGCAACTAGAGAAAGCCTGCGCGCAGCAACAAAGATCCAACGCAGCCAAAAATAAATAAATTGATTAAAAAAAATTTTAATTAATAATAATAAATAAATGGCAGGAAATAAAAAATGATGGTGGGATTATCCATAGATTAAAGGAAACTTAAAGAGCCATAACAATCTAACGGAGTATATGGGCCTTAATAGGACTGTGATTCAAACAAGCCAAGCATAGTTTTTCTTTTTTTAAAAAAAAATTATTTATTTATTTATTTTATTTTATTTATTTTTGGCTGCATTGGGTCTTCGTTGCTGCACGCGGGCTTTTCTCTAGTTGCGGCGAGTGGGGGCTACACTTTGGCGCGCAGGCTCATTGCTGTGGCTTCTCTTGTTGCGGAGCACGGGCTCTAGGCGCAAGGGCTTCAGTAGTTGTGGCTCGTCGCATGGGCTTAGTTGCTCTGCAGCATGTGGGATCTTCCCGGAACAGGGATCAAACCCATGTCTCCTGCATTGGCAGGCGGATTCTTAACCACTGCGACACCAGGGAAGCCTATAGTTTTCTTATTTAAAAAAAACCAAATTGAGATAATTAGGAAACTTTGGAAATACCGAATATTTGATTATATTAAAGAATTACTGGTAATTTTTAGTGAGATATCATAGATGGTTATGTTTTTTTAAATTTATTTATTTGATTTATTTTTGGCTACGTTGGGTCTTTGTTGCTGCACGCAGGCTTTCTCTAGTTGCATTGCACTTGCTTCTCATTGCGGTGGCTTCTCTTGTTGCAGAGCACAAGCTCTAGGCGTGTGGGCTTCAGTAGTTGTGGCGCATGGGCTTAGTTGCTCCGCGGCATGTGGGATCTTCCCGGACCAGGGCTCAAGCCCATGTACCCTGCACTGCCAGGCAGATTCTTAACCACTGCGCCACCAGGGAAGTCCTCATTATAACATTTCTAATTTTATATTTGTTTTGAATTTTCCATAATAAAATGTTTTTTAAAATACAATCTTTAAATAAACATATCTTTTGCCCAGTAATTATACTTTTATGGATGTATTTATACATGTACATATGTACAATGTAATAATCTTTTGTAATAACAAAAGATTGGGGGAAACAATTTTAATCAGGATAGTAATGGCAACAAAATGATGAAACATTCCTAAACGAAATAATTTGCAACCATAAAAACAAAGGAGGCAACTCTATATGTATTTCTACTGAAAACTCTCTAAGGGGGAACACAATTCCCTTTTATTAAGGGGAATAAAAACAAGCTGCAGAGCAGTGCATTTAATATCCTATATTTGTGTGTGAATAAAGGGAAGAGAAAAAAGAATCTCTAGTCATAATTGCTTGTAAATGCACAAAGAGAGGCTGAAAGGACACATGAAAAACTTACAGCAGGGTTACCTTGAGGGTGGGGGGAGGGTACAACGAGAACTGAGCAGATGGGAAATAAGTACAGGAGGTAGATTTTTCACTGTACACTTTTTTATACTTTCTGGATTTTTAATCGTTGGAAAATATTATTCATTTTAAAATTATATAAGGAAATTAAAATAGTCATAAAAACTTGTGAGAGATACTTAAAGTAGTACTTGGTGAAAATTTTATAAGAGGTGTTCATATTATAAAAGAGGAAAAGCTGGAAATAAATGAGCTAAGCATTCATTTCCAGAAGTTGATTCCAATTGTAAAATAAATAAGTCCTGGGGATATAATGAACAGCATGGTGAATACAGTTAATAACACTGCATTATATATTTGAAAGTTGCCAAAAGAGTGGATCTTTAAAGTTCTAATCACAAGAAAAAAACGTAACTATGTGTGGTGATGGATGTTAGCTAGGCTTATTGTAATCATTTTGCAGTGTATACAAATATCCAATCATTATGTCGTACACCTGAAACTAATATAACGTATGTTGATTATATCTCAATTCTTTAAAAAAGAAGTTGAAAAATGAACAGAAAATTAAGCCCCTCAAAAAACAGAAGGAAAATAAAGAGTGAGTGGAAATCAATAAAATAGAGAATAAATACAATACAGAAGCTCAACAGAGCCAAAAATTGGTTCTTTGAAAATACTACTAAAACTGATCAACCTCTGGAGAGATTGACGAATAACAAAAGAGTGAGGCAAAAATAATCCATGATGGGACTTCCCTGGTGGTCCAATGGCTAAACCTCCACACTCCCAATGCAGGGGGCGGGGGTTTGATCCCTGGTCAGGGAACTAGATCCCACATGCTGCAACTAGAGATTCCACATGCCACAACTTAAAAAAAAAGAAAAAGATCCCGCATGCCACAAGGAAGATCCTGCATGCTGCAACTAAGACCTGGCGCAGCCAAATAAATAAATAATAATTAAAAAAATTTTTTTAAGATTTATTTTATTGCTTATTTACTTTATTTATTTTTGGCTGGGTGGGGTCTTAGTTGCTGCAGGCGTTGAGGCATGAGGGCTTCTTTCTAGTTGTGGCGCACAGGTTCCCGGGCACGTGGGCTCTGTAGCTGTGGCATGCGGGCTTAGTTGCCCTGAAGCATGTGGGATCCTAGTTCCCTGACCAGGGATCGAACCCGCGTTCCCTGAATTGTAAGACGGATTATTTACCACTGGACCACCAGGGAAGTCCCAAATAATAAATATTTAAGAAAAATAATAATAATCCATGAAGAAGGAAAGGAAGAACCTAGTTACATATGCTACCGATTAAAAAGATAAATAGAAGGATATCATGAACAACTTTATGAAAATAGTATGAAAAATTAGATAGACAAATTTATAAAAAATATAACTTACTAAAACTGAAAACTTTGAATAGCCCTAAAACTACTAAAGAAAATGAATCCTAGTTTAAAATATTCTCAAAAGAAAACCTAGGCCAAGATGGTTTTACAAGTGAATTCTATAAAAAACTGAATAAAAGATTACAATCTTATACACTCCTCTAAGCATAGAAGAAAAAGAGAGAACATTTTGAACTTATTTTTTGAGGTTAGTATACCCTTGTTACCAAACCATGATAAGGACAGGAACAGTACTAGGAGGAAAAACTACAGGTCAGTATCTCTCAGGATCAGTTTATTAAAAAATTAACAAACTAGAAAACATAGGTGGTAGCCTCCTTGATACTGGTCTTGGTGATGAGTTTTTGGATTTGACACCAAACCAAGGCAATAAAAGCAAAACAAACAAGTGGGACTACATCAAACTTAAAAATTCCTGCATAGCAAAGGAAACCATCAACAAAATGAATAGGCAACCTACTGAATGGGAGAAGATACTTGCAAACAATATCTGATAAGGGGTTAATATTCAAAATCTATAAAGAACTCATATAACTCAATAACAAAAAACATTCAACCTGATTTTAAAATGTGCAGAAGATCTGAATACACATATTTACAAAGAAGACATGGCCAGCAGGCACAGGAAAATCAGGTGCTCAGCATCACTAACCATCAGGGAAATGCAGTCAAAACCACAAAGAGATGTCACCTCACATCTGTAGAATGGCTATTTATCAAAAAAATAAGAAATGGGATTTCCCTGGCGGTCTGGTGGTTAAGACTCCCCGCTTCCACTGCAGGGGGCACGGGTTCGACCCCTGGTGGGGGAAGTAAGTTCCCACATGCCGCAAGGCAAGGCAAAAAAAAAAAAAAAAAGACAAGAAATAACAAATGTTGAAGAGGAAGAAGAAGATGTGGAGAGAAGACAACCCTTGTGCACTGTTGGTGGAACTGTAAATTGGTGCAGTCACTATGGAAAACAGTAGGGAGGTTCCTCAAAAATCTAAAAATAGAACTCTCATATGATCCATCAATTTCACTTCTGGGTATTTATCAGAAGAAAAGGAAAACATTAACTCAAAGATATATGCACCCTGATGTTCATTGCAGTATTATTTACAATAGCGAGAGATGGAAACAACCTAAGTGTCCATCGATGGATGAATGGATAAAGAAAATGTGGTGTATATATATACAATAGAATGTCATTCAGCTATAAAAGAGAATGAAATCTTGCCATTTGCGACACGGATGAAACTTGAACACATTATGCTAAGTGAAATAAGTCAGACAGAGAAAGACAGATACTGTATGACATCACTTATATGTGGAATCTAAAAACTACAAACACGGCTTCCCTGGTGGCGCAGTGGTTGATGAGTCCTCCTGCTGATGCAGGGGACACGGGTTCGTGCCCGGGTCTGGGAAGATCCCACATGCCGCGGAGCGGCTGGGCCCGTGAGCCATGGCCGCTGAGCCTGCGCGTCCGGAGCCTGTGCTCCGCAACGGGAGAGGCCACAGCAGTGAGAGGCTCTCGTACCGCAAAAAAAAAAAATAATAAAATAAATAAATAAATAAATAAAAACAACAACTGAGTTCATGGATACAGAGTACAGATCAGTGGTTCCCAGAGGTGGGGAGTAAGGGGTGGGCAAAATGGGTGAAGGGGATCAAAAGACACAAACTTCCATTTATAAAATAAGTCATGGCGCTATAATGTACAGAATGGTGACTATAGTGAGTAATACTGTATTGCAAATTTGAAAGTTCCTGGAAAAGTAAATCTTAAAAGTTCTCACCACAAGGAAAAGTTTGCAGCTAGGTAGGGTGACAGATGTTAACTAGACTTATTGTGGTGATCATTTTACAATACATACAAATATCAAATCATTATATTGTACACCTGAAACTAATATAATGTTATATGTCAATCATATCTCAATTTTAAAAATAGCAAACAAACACACACAAATTAACAAACTGAATCCAGCAAGATATAAAAAGGATAGTCAAGGATAATACATAATGACAAAACTGGGTTCATTTCTGGAATGCAAAATTGGTTTAACATTAAAATAAATAACTCATTTAATTTCATACTAAAGTTTGACCTAATAGGATATCAATTAAGTACATTAGTTTAAATCAGTTTCATATTAGTCAATAAAAACTTGAAATATGATCAATTGTTAGGAATCAGTGAAATGCAAATTAGATTCATAATGAGATACCATTAAACACTTAATAAATTATTAAAAAATTAAGAGTCTGTCAATACCAAGTATTGGCCAGGATATGACACATTGTGAACTCTTATACACTATAAGTGGAGTACCATTTGGGAAAACAATTGGCATTGCCAAATAAAGTGGACATTATACTAAAATAGGATATGGGTTCACCTTCATATCCTATACCCAGTGATGTACTACCAGATGAAATTCTTCCTGAAGAAATTTCTGCACATAATATTAGGAGGTACTTAAAATAATGTTGTTCATAGAAGCAATTTTTGGTAACAGCAGAAAAATGGAAACAATCCAAATGTCCATGAAAAGTAATTTGGGTGGATAGATGATGAACTATACAAAAGAATAGTATATGGGCACGTTAATGAATGCACTGCAACTATAGCCATCGACATGTATGCATCTCATCAAAACAGTAAAGAAACAAGTGACTTCTGTATATATACTCTAGGTGTTTTCATGTGATATGATGCCGTTTGTATAAAGTTCAGAAAAAGACTAAATTCAGTGAGATGCATACATATGGTAAAACTCTAAAGAAAAGCAAAGGGATTATCCTCACAAAGTCAGGATAGCGGTTACCTCTGTGCTAAGGGAGAACGAGGGATGGGGTGTGCAGGGCACAGAGGAGCTTTTAAGGTCCTGTCAGTGCTTTTCCATAAAGTGATTAGATTGGTATTTCCTTTATTATTCCTCACTTTATTATACATATACCTTATTATAATATGTGTATGTTTTATACAACTTTACATATTGTGATATATTTCACAATAATTAAAAAATGTGATTAGGAAAAAATGATTAGAACATTAAGGTATAAGACAAATATAAGAGGAATAATTTACCACGAAGATACCACAGTTCTCAATTTATATCCACCTAACACAGCCTCAAAATTTATAAAGGAAAAGTGATCAGGGCTTCCCTGGTGGCGCAGTGGTTGAGAGTCCGCCTGCCGATGCAGGGGACACGGGTTCGTGCCCTGGTCTGGGAAGATCCCACATGCCGCAGAGCGGCTGGGCCCGTGAGCCATGGCCGCTGAGCCTGCGCGTCCGGAGCCTGTGCTCCGCAATGGGAGAGGCCGCAACAGTGAGAGGCCCGCATGCCGCAAAAAAAAAAAAAAAAAAAAGTGAAAAGTGATCAAAATTGCCAAATGAACCATCACAGTGAGGATTTTAACACAACCTTTCAATAATTGATTGGTACCTGGACAAAAAATTAGCAGAAAATTTGAACAACACAATTAGAATCTTGAACTGAATTATTAGAGAAAACACATGCTTTCGAGCACACCCAGACTATTTTTCAAAGCTCATCACAAAGAAAGCCTCAGCAATCACCAAAAAAATCATTGACAGAATGGCACAAAGTTAGAACTCAGTAGCAGTCATATAAAAGCAACAGAAACAAAACACATTTGTTTAGAAATATAATCAGCATCATTTCTAAATAAGTCCTGAAGCCAAGTACAAATCATTATGAAAATGGAAACACCACATATCAAAACTTGAGGGATGGGGGACTTCCCTGGTGGTCTAGTGGGTAAGAATCCATCTTGCAATGCAGAGGATGCCAGTTGGATCCCTGGTCTGGGAACTAAGATCCCACATGCTGCGGGGTAACTAAGCCCACGCGCCGCAACTACTGAGCCTATGTGCCGCACCTAAGACCTGACGCAGCCAATAAATAAATGAATAAATATTAAAAAAAAAAAAAGGGGCTTCCTTGGTGGTGCAGTGGTTGAGAGTTCGCCTGCCACTGCAGGGGACACGGGTTCGTGCCCCGGTCCGGGAAGATCCCACATGCCGTGGAGCGGCTGGGCCCGTGAGCCATGGCCGCTGAGCCTGCACGTCCGGAGCCTGTGCTCCGCAACGGGAGAGGCCACAGCAGTGAGAGGCCCGTGTACCGCAAAAAAAAAAAAAAAAACAACTTGAGGGATGCAACCAACATGGTCCTCAGAGTGAAGTGGGTAGCTTTATTTTATTTATTTATTTATTTTTCATCTTGTGGGATCTTAATTCCCTGACCAGGGATCAAACCCGGGCCCTCGGCAGTGAAAGCGCTGTGGTGTCCTAATCGCTAAGCGCTGTGGAATTCCCTGAAGTGGGTGGCTTTAAATGCATGATTAGAAAAGGAGAGAGTGAGGGAAGCATCCTGCGCAAGAAGTTAGAAGAATAGTTGCAACTCCTATCACGGACATAGGGATAATGTATTATGTGAAGAGCTCTTATAAACTGAGAGGGAAAAAAATCAACACCCCATTCGAAAAACGAGTAAAGAATCGAATGGTTGAAAGAAAAGAGTAAAGGAGGAAAAAGACAATAGCTCTTCAACATGAGTGAGATTACATACCGTTTCCTAAAAAAAATGCAAGTTAAAATGGAGCTGAGGGACTTCCCTGGTAGGCAGTGGATAAGACTCCACGCTCCCAATGAAGGAGGCCCAGGTTTAATCCCTGGTCAGGGAACTAGATCCCACATGCATGCCACAACTAAGAGCTGCATGCCACAAGTAAGGAGCCTGCCTGCCGCAACTAAGACCCAGGGCAACCAAATAAATAACTATTTTTAAAAAACGGAGCTGAGACACCATTCTTTACCTGATGCCTATCTGATGAGTGGCCAAAATCCAAAAGTTTAAAAATACACTGAGTTGGCATGGCTGTAGGGAAACCAGCATTCTTATACTTTTCTGGAGGGATAGTGTATTAGTCAGAGTTCCATAGAAATAGAATGAATAGTATAAATATATATATGGAGATGTATTATAAGGAATTAGTTGTATGGAGCGTAAGTCCCATGGTCTGCAGTCAGCAAGATGGATACCCTGGAGAGCCAGTGGTGTAAGTTCAGTCCAGGTTTGAAGGCCTGAGGACCAGGAGAGGCAATGGTGTAGAAGTTCCAGCCAGATGGAAGGAGAAGACTGATATACCGTCACAAACAGTAAGACTGATACACCATCACAGCAGGGAAGCGGAGAGAGATCAAATTCTTCCTTGTTCAGACTTTTTGTTCTGTTCAGGCCCACAACCGTTTGGTAATGCCTACCCACGTTGGGGAAGTCAATCTGCTTTACTTAGTCTACTGATTCAAATGTTAATCTCATGGAGAAACACCCTCACAGGCACATCCAAAAATGATGTTTAAGCAAATATCTGGGTGGTCCATGGCCTGTCAAGGTGACACGTAAAATTAACCACCACAGAGAATAAGTTACCTACACAGGGCAATTTGGCAGTACATATCAAAATTACAAGAGTGAATTTCTAGGAACTTAATCTACATATATTCTGTAGGTACAAGATTATTCACTATAGCACTTTTGTCTTAATAAAATAGTTAAAATAAACTAAATGTCTGTTAACAGGAAACTATTTAGATAAATGATCATACAGATTTATAATAGAATAAATGCAGCCATAAGAAAGAGTAAGAAATGGGTCAACAACCTAAACACAAGGGATAAAACTAAATACTCAGAAGAAAACAAGAGTAAATCTTTATGACTTTGGATTTGGTAATGGATCTTTAGATATGACACGAAAAGCACAGTAACAAAAGGAAAAAATAGATAAACCGGACTTAATTAAAATTAAAAACTTTCATGCATCAAAAGACATTATCAAGAAAGTGAAAAACAACCAACAGAATGGTAGAAAGTACTTGGAAATTATATGTTGAATAAGAGATTAATATCCAAAATATATAAAGAACTCCTACAATTCAACAACAACCCCCCAAAATTTTTAATGGGCAAAAACCTGAATAGACATTTCTCCAAAGAGATATACAAATGGCCAACACGCACATGAAGAGATGCTTAATATAATTAATCATTAGGGAAATGCAAACAATAACTACAATGAGATACCACTTCACACACACTAGGATGGCTATAATTTTAAAAATCATATATTCAACAACACTATTATAAACTATAAAGTTGCTAAAAGACTAGATCTTAATTGTTCTCACCACAAAAAAGAAATGATAATTATGAGACATGATAGAGGTGTTAGCTAACACTATGGTGTTAATCATAGAGCAATATATAAACGTAACAAATCAACATGTTATACACCTTAAACTTACACAATGCTATATGTCAATTACATCTCAATTTTTAAAAAAATCACACCTATTAGGATACAAAATAAGTGCTGGCAAGAATGTGGAGAAATTGGAACCCTCGTACATTGCTGGTGGAATGTAAAATATTGCAGCCACTATGGAATATAGTTTATCAGGTCCTCAAAAAGTTAAATTGCTGTATAACCCAGCAATTCCATTTCTGGGTATATATCCCAAGAATTGAAAACAGATACTCAAAACATACTTGTACATGAATGTTCATAGTACCACTATTCACAATAGCCAAAACAACCCAAATGTCCATCAGTGGATGAATGGATAAACAGAATAAGGTATATACATGTAATGGAATATTACTCAGCCATAAAAAGAATGAAGTACTTATACCTGCTAATAGCCAGTAGAAATGAAAACATGTTCACACAAAGACTTAAGAGCGAATGTTCATAGCAGCAATATTCATAACAACCAAAAGCTGGAAACAATTCAAATGTCCATCAACCGATGAACAGGTGAACAAAATGTGATATATCATTCAGCACTAAAAAGGAAAGCACTGATACACACTATAACACGAATGAACCTCAAAAATATTATGTGAAATGAAAGAAGTCAGATGCAAAGGATTACATATTTTATTATTTCATCTACATGAAATGCCGGAGAAAACAAAGCTTAGGGAAAGAAAGCAGATCAGGGGGTACCTGGGCTGGGGGTGGGAGTGGGGGTTTACTGAAGATGGGCACATGGGAACTTTTTGGGGGTGATGGAAATGTTCTACAACTGGATTGCCATGATGGTTGCACAACTATAATTAAATAAAAATTGTAGAACTGTACACATATCATGGATGAATTTTATGGCTTGTAAATTATATCTCAATGTAAAGTTTAAAAATGTTTGCCTATTTAAAAGTGACATTAAAAAAAGTGACATAAAAGGGGAAGGCTAAGACTGGGTCTTAGGCAAGTCTATCGTGTCTAGGGAGTCACATTTGGAAACTTAAACCATAGAGAGCCGTAAGGAAATGACTACTATAAAAGTCAAGGTAGGGACTTCCCTGGTGGCGCAGTGGTTAAGAATCCGCCTGCCAACGCAGGGGACACGGGTTCGAGCCCAGGTCTGGGAAGATCCCACATGCTGCAGAGCAACTAAGCCCATGCACCACAACTACAGAGCCCGCGAGGCACGACTACGAAGTCCGCGTGCCACAGCTACTGAAGCCCGCGTGCCTAGAGCCTGTGCTCCGCAACAAGAGAAGCCACTGCAATGAGAAGCCCGCGCACCACAACGAAGAGTAGCCCCGCTTCCGCTACCAGAAAAAGCCTGCGCGCACAGCAACGAAGACTCCACGCAGCCAAAAAATAAACAAATTAATTTTTTTTAAGTCACATGATATATTTTAGTGAAATGAAAGTTGAAAAACAGAAGGAAAAAAAAAGAAATCTCAGTCAAATCCTGTTATTTTTGTTGATCCTGACAAACTGATTCTAAAATTTACATGGCTGAGTAGCCATGAAGAAGAACAAGATGGGAGAAATTACCCTACCGGTTATAAAGACATCTTTTAAAGATATAGTAATTAGGGCTTCCCTGGTGGCACAGTGGTTGAGAGTCCACCTGCCGATGCAGGGGACACGGGTTCGTGTCCCGGTCCGGGAGGATCCCACATGCCGCGGAGCGTCTGGACCCATGAGCCATGGCCGCTGAGCCAGCACGTCCGGAGCCTGTGCTCCGCAACGGGAGAGGCCACGACAGTGAGAGGCCCGCATAACGCAAAAAAAAAAAAAAAAAAAAAAGATATAGTAATTAAAACAGTGTAATATTGGTGCAGAGAAAGATAAGTGGATGAATAGAAGAGTATGGAGAACCCAGAAACAGACCACACATATGGACACAAAATAATATGACAGAGGAGCGCTGCAGATAGGCTTTTCAGTAATTGATACTGGGACAACTAGAAGTCCATAAAGAAAAAAAATTTGAATCCCCTACCTCACATCATCCACAAAATCAAGTCCAGGAGTATTATAAGCCTAAATGTTCAAGGCAAAACTCCAAAGCTTTTGGAAGACAGTAGGAGAGAATCTCATCGTGAACTCTAAATCACACGCATTACCTGTAAAGGAAAAGATGTTTTTCTACGTTAAAATTAAGAGCTTTGGTTCATCAAAAAGCTATCATAAAAAGAGTAAAAAGACAAGTCTTAAACTTAAGGGAAGATGTTTTCAAGAAATGGCCTTCAAAGGACAAAGATCCATAATATATAATGAACTCCCATTAATCAAATTGAAAATATAGACGATCCAATAGAAAACTGGGCAAAAGACTTCAATATGCATTTCCTGAAGTGTGGGAATACAAACAACCTTTAAACTTATGAAAAGAGGATTAACCTCATAAGTAAGGAAGAAACTGAAACTGAAAATCAAAATGAGATATTTCTCAGCCAACAGATCAGCACAAGTTAAAAAGTCTTACTACGGAAAATGCCAGCAAGGGTTGGAGAAACAGTTGGAACTTCGATATACTACTGGTGGGAGTGTAAACTGGTGCAATGACTTTAGAAAATAATCTGGCACTACCTCATAAAGTTGAAAATTTCTTGACCTATGATCCAGAAAATTTCTTGACCTATGATCCAGTAATTCCACTTGTGTATATACGATAAGAAATTCTTGCACCCGTGCACCAGGAAATGTGTACAAAAATATCTGTAGAAGCAAAAACTTGAAACAAGCCAAATCCCACCAGCAGTAGAATGTGGGCAGGAGATGTGATCGAGAAGCGGAATATATACGGTAAATTGTAAGAAAGAGAAAGGGAATAACTGAAACTCTGAATAGGAGTTACACAGGAGCAGGAAAGAGGTTTAATAGGGAAGGTCCTTTAGGGGCTTTACAGCAATAATTCTCAAACATTTAATCCCAAGACTCCTTTACACTCTTACTACTTGAGTCCTCTGAACAACTGTAGTTTATATGGGTTATATCTATTGATATTTACTGTAGTAGAAATTGAAACTGAGAAATTTTAAATATATATATTCATGTCACTTTAAATAATAATAATAAAGCCACCACTTTTAACATAAATAACATATTTTATTTTAACAAATAACTATATTTTCAAAATAAAAAATTGGTGAAAAGAGGGGTGCTGTTACAATTTTGCAAATTTTTTTAGTGTGTGACAATAACAGAAGATAGCAGGACTCTCATATCTGCTTCTCCATTCATCTATGGTGATAGGTTGTTTTGATTAAAATACATGAATAAATGTGGCTATGTAGCTGGAAAAGGGAGGAGTATTTTAATAGCCTATTCAGATAATTATGGATATTCTTCTTTGATCTTATACAACTCCACAAGGAGGAGTTTGTTAAAGATTAGTTGCAATGTGGAATCTGAAATCCTATCAATAAGCTTTTTCTACTCTGTCATATTAAAATACATCTTGTGTTTTGACTGGAACATTTACCCCTATATAATTTTGTAACATCATGAATTGGTCATTTGGAAAACACTGGTTCATGGAGTTATGTGGATCTTCCAAATGTTGACACATTTTATTACACAGCATCAAAAAAATCATATTCATTAATATTACCGCCAATCTCATCAGAAAAGTCTTTAAGTACCAGGAAATTATAAAGCTCAGCTGGCAGGTACAAGTTTTCCAAAATTCTAGTTTTGACTTGAAAACTCCAGTTTTATCATTGGCAAAAAACACTGCCAAGTAGTTTTCCTCCAAGTGACAGACTCAGTTCATTTATTTTTGTAAAAATGTCTGCCAAATTCCCAAATTTCAACAAACATAGTATTATATATCATGCTTTCAGGTAAAAACAGTGTTCCATTTAAAAAAAAAAAAAAAAAAAAAAGGACTAGTTCAGCTTGCATCTAAATAATGCAAATACTTTCCTTCCAAATGACCGTACTTCGGTATGCAGCAGAAGTGCTTTATTGGCATTTCCCATTTTGTAACCCAGAAGTTTAAAAATATATGCACTCAAGAGTTGAGATTTAACAAAACTAATGGTTTTTACTGCTTTATCAAGGACATTCTTAAGTGAAACTGGCATTATTTACTGCAAGCGTGTGGCAGTAAAGAACACAATGACCAGTACAGTTTGGTGCCACTGTCTTGATTAGTGCTAAGGGGCCAGCAGTTCTACCCACCGTTGTTTTTGCACCCTCAGTGCAAATGTCAAACCGGCAAAAAAGGCAAATAACACCTTGGTGTATTATGAAAACAGCCTTGACCTCATGGACTCCCCACAAAGGGTCTTGGGGACCCGCAGGGGTACACAGACCATACTTTGAGAATGACTGCTTTAATGGAACAAGTAATGTTTTATTGCTTAAACAAAACGGTGGGTACACAGTGGTCAGTTTTGTCATTCTTCTTTAAACTATAGTTTGTATATATGTGTGTGTATTTCTTTATGATAAAAAAGAACAAAGTGGGTATAGAAGGAACATACCTTAACATAATAAAGGCTTGCTATGACAAGCCCAAGGCATCCAAATTGGAAAGGAAGAAATAAAACTGTAACTGTGCAGCTGACATGATACCATATACAGAAAGTCCTAAAGACACCACCAAAAACTATTAAAACTCATCAATGAATTCAGTAAATTTGCAGGATACATAATTAATATACAAAAATCTGCTGCATTTCTATACACTACCAACGAACTATCAGAAAGAGAAATTAATTAACAATCCCATTTACAACTGCATTGGAAAATACCTAGGAATAGGACTTCCTTGGTGGTGCAGTGGTTAAGAACACACCTGCCAATGCAGGGGACATGGGTTCGATCCCTGGTCCAGGAAGATCCCACATGCCATGGAGCAACTAAGTCCGTGCACCACAACTACTCCTGCACTCTAGAGCCCATGAGCCACAACTACTGAGCCCGTGCACCACAGCTACTGAAGCCTGTGTGCTCTAGAGCCCGCGTGCTGCAACTACTGAGCCTGCATGCTGCAACTACTGAAGCCCATGTGCCTAGAGCCTGTGCTCCACAAGAGAAGCCACTGCATTGAGAAGCCCACACACCACAATAAAGAGTAGCACCCGCTCGACACAACTAGAGAAAGTCATGCACAGCAACAAAGAACCAACACAGCCTAAATTAATTAATTAATTAATTAATTAATTAAAATACCTAGGAATAAATCTAACTAAGGAGGTAAAACACCTGTACTCAGAAAACTATAAGGCACTAATGAAAGAAATTGAAGATGACACAAACAAATGGAAAGATATACTGTGCTCATGGACTGGAAAAATTAATATTGTTATTAAAATGATCATACTACCTAAGGCAATCTACACATTTAATGTAATCCTTATCGAAATACCAATGGCATTTTTCACAGAGCTAGAACAAATAATTCTAAAATTTGTATGGAAACACAAAAGACCCTGAAGAGCCAAAACAATCTTGAGAAAGAAGAACAAAACTAGAGGTATGCTCTCTGGTTTCAAACTATACTACAAAACTACAGTAATCAAAACAGTATAGTATTGGCACAAAAGCAGACACATAGATCAATGCAACAAAATAGATAGCCCAGCAACGAACCCATACATATATGGTCAATTAATCTATGACAAAAAAGGTGAGAATCTACAATGGGGAAAAGGCAGCCTCTTCAATAAATGGTGTTAGGAAAACTGGACAGTTACATGCAAAGGAATCAAACTGGACTACTTTCTCACACCATACATAAAAATAAACTCAAAATGGATTAAAAACTTAAATATAAGACCTGAAACCATAAAACTCTTAGAAGATAACATAGTTCACTCTTTGACATGTCTTAGCAACATTTTTTTGGCTATGTCTCCTCAAGCAAGGGAAACAAAAGCAAAAATTTTTAAATGGGACTACATCAATCTACAAAGCTTGTGCACAGCAAACTATCAACAAACGAAAGGCCGTCTACTGAATGGGAGAAGACATTTGTAAACAACAGATCTGATAAGGGGTTAATATCAAAAACATACAAAGAACTCATGCAATTCAATAGCAAAAAAAGCAAACAACCCAATTAAAAAATGAGCAGAGGACCTGAATAGACATTTTTTTCAAAGAAGACATGCAAATGACCAACCGGCCCATGAAAAGATGTTCAACATCACTAATCGTCAAAAAAATGCAAATCAAAACCACAATGAGATATCACCTCACACCTGTCAGAATGGCTGTTATCAAAGAGACAAGAAATAACAAGTGTTGGTGAGGATGTGGAAAGAAGGGAAGCCTCGTGCATTGTTGGTGGGAATGTAAATTGGTGCAGCTACTACGGAAAACAGTATGGAATACGGTATGGAGATTCTTCAAAAAGTTAAAAATAGAACTACCATACAATCCAGCTATTCCACTCCTGGGTATTTATCCGAAGAAAACAGAAACACTAATTCGAAAAGAAACATGCACCCCTATGTTTATTGCAGCATTATTTACAATAGCCAAGATATGGAAGCAACCTAAGTGCCCATTAATAGATGGATGGATAAAGAAGATGTGACATATACATATGACGGAATATTACCCAGCCATAAAAAGAATGAAATCTTGCCATTTGTGACAACACGATGGACCTAGAGGGTATTATGCTAAGTGAAATATGTCAGAGAAAGACAAATACTGTATGGTTTCACTTATATGTGGAATCTAAAAAAGAAAACAAAGGAACAAACATAACAAAATACTGAGAATAAACAGATGGTTGCTGGGCCGGGGTGGTGTTAGGCGGATGAAAAAAAATAGATGAGGGCGATTAAGAGGAACAAACTTCCAGTTACAAAGTAAATGAGTCATGGGACTTCTCCTCTGGTTCAGCCATTAAGACTCCACCCTTCCAATACAGGGGCCCAGGTTCACCACCTGGTCAGGGAACTAGAACCTGCATGCCGCAGCTAAGATCCCATGTGCCACAATGAAGATTCCGCACACAACAGTGAAGGTCCCGCGTGCCGAAACTAAGACCCAGCACAGCCAAATAAATAAATACTTTTTAAAAATAATAAATAAACGAAGCATGGTTGGTGAAATGTGCAGTGTGGGGAATATAGTCAATAATAATGTACTAACTTTGTATGGTGACAGAGTTACCGTGGTGATCATTTTGTAATGTATAGAAATGCTGAATCACTGTGTTGTGCACCAGGAACTAACATAATGTTGTACGTCAATTATACTTCAAACAGACAAACTCATAGAAAAAGAGGTCAGATTTGTGGTTACCAGAAGAGGGACCTGGAGGGAGAGAGAAGTGAATGAAGGTGGTCAGAAGTACAGACTTCCAGTTGTAAGATAAATAAGTACTAGGGAT
The DNA here is from genome assembly GCF_937001465.1 of Orcinus orca. NCBI lineage: Eukaryota > Metazoa > Chordata > Mammalia > Artiodactyla > Delphinidae > Orcinus > Orcinus orca. Next base: position 45,625,833 of record NC_064569.1, on the reverse strand, counting down.
GTAATGTATAACATGATAAATATAATGAACACTGCTGTAGATTATATATGAAAGTTGTTAAGAGAGTAAATTCTGAGAGCTCTCATCACAAGGAAAATATATTTTTTAATTTTTTCTTTCATTTTGTCTATATGAGATGATGGATGTTCACTAAACTTATTGTGATCATAATTTCATGATGTATGTAGGTCAAATCATTATGCTGGACACTTTAAACTTATACAGGGCTGTATGTCAAATATATCTCAATAAAACTAGAAGGAAGGAAGGAAGGAAGACAGAAAGAAAGTGAGTCAACTGATAAAAAAAGGAAAAAGAAAGAGAAAATGGCAAAAGTGCCAAGAAAATATCAACAATACAATATCATAATATTAGCACAAAAAAAGTGAAACTGTCTCATACTAACAGCAATCATAACAGGCTTGCCTAACAACAAAACGAAGCAAACTCACAAAACCATGCAATGGAGGCATGAGTTATGCCTCAAGACAATAAAACAATAGTGGAAAAATAAGGCCTACACCCTGCCCAATGATGACCCCTAGGACATGCTCTCTGTGCACATGAAAAACAATAATTTAGGGAAAGGTGACTTTTCCAAGTGAAAAACCCTCATTATACTGAGACCTAAAATAATTTTTCCATAGCACCACAACAGTCCTGGATGGGCCATCTAGGGTCAAAAACTCCCCTGCCCGACATGAAGGAGGAGTTAATGATGGAAGACTCAAAGAATGAAGAAGAAGGTGGTCTGCACCTCCTCCCCTCTTTTCCTTTGATTATAAAAATGTAACCTACTAAATACTCAGGGCAGCACACACTCCCTTGCCTGTCCACTTGTAAGCCTCACAAGCATCCCACTCTTTTTTTTAAATTTTAACTTTGTTGAACAGTGAATAAATGAAATTTATCTACACCTGAATAAAACATATTTAACAACTGAAAAAAATTTAAACAACCACAAAAAGTAAAAACTTAAAAAAATAGAACAGGATTTGTTTTTAGGGCACTCAGACACCTGCAACAGATTCTCACAGCAGCTTTGCTGGTGTATCTTCTATGGATGAGTTAGACAGGCTGAGCTCTGCATGGTAAGATGACTAACAGGACCATAGGACAGTCACACAGGGCAGAGCACGACACAGCTCCGACCCCAGGTTCCACTGCAGAGCTGGCTTGTGCACAGAGGCACGCAAAGTAAGGTGAATCAGGCAGACATCATTCAAAAGCTACTTTGTCAAGTAACGCTTTTGCTGCATAATCATTGAGTAATGTTTGGGAAAGCTTTGGGCTTTTATTTTTGTTTAAGTTTTACTCCTTGTATTTAATTTTTTAAAAAACAAGGTCGCTAAAACTCCTGCATGCTGCAAAAAAACCTCATGAAGTAGTTAAGGTATACCAGCCAAGCAGTTTTTATTCATTAATATTCATAAATACACACAGCAGACAAGTGTCCTATTCTAATGTCACTTCTTATCAATCACTTTGCCTCTCACTGAATTCTTTCTGTGATGAGACATAAAGAACAGGAGCTCCTCAGAGCCTGCCTCATGCCCCCGGCCAGACACATTTCTGTGGTTTAGGTAGCACAGGGCCTTTGTCAGCTCTCATCACTATTTAATTGATCATATTGCTGATTGCTCATTAATCTGTCGAATGAGAATAAATGTGTGTATGGCAAGCAGTAAGTGGCTCACAATTTTCTTGGTTGCCTCTTCAGATTGACAGTTTCGGATGGCCTCTTTGCCATAACCCAAGTCAAAAATCTAAATTGAAACCTCACACCAGTCAGAATGGCCATCATCAAAAAGTCTACAAACAACAAATGCTGGAGAGGGTGTGGAGAAAAGGGAACCCTCTTGCACTGTTGTTAGGAATGTAAATTGATACAGTCACTATGGAGAACAGTATGGAGGTTCCTTAAAAAACTAAAATTAGAACTACTATATGACCCAGCAATCCCACTACTGGGCATATACCCTGAGAAAACCATAATTCAAAAAGAGACATGTACCACAATGTTCACTGCAGCACTATTTATAATAGCCAGGACATGGAAGCAACCTAAGTGTCCATCAACAGATGAATGGATAAAGAAGATGTGGCACATATATACAATGGAATATTACTCGGCCATGAAAAGAAATGAAATTGAGTTATTTGTAGTGAGGTGGATGGACCTAGGGTCTGTCATACTGAGTGAAGTAAGTCAGAAAGAGAAAAACAAATACCGTACGCTAACACATATATATGGAATCTAAAAAAAAAGGGTTCTGATGAACCTAGGGGCAGGATAGGAATAAAGACACAGACAGAGAATGGACTTGAGGACACAGGGAGGGGAAAGGGTAAGCTGGGACGAAGTGAAAGAGTAGCATTGATATAGATACACTACCAAATGCAAAATAGATAGCTAGTGGGAAGCAGCTGCATAGCACAGGGAGATCAGCTTGGTGTTTTGTGACCACCTAGTTGGGTGGGATAGGGAGGGTGGGAGGGAGACGCAAGAGGGAAGGGATATGGGGATATATGTATATGTATAGCTGATTCACTTTGTTATATAGCAGAAACTAACACAACATTGTAAAGCATTTATAGTCCAATAAAGATGTTAAAAAAATACAAATAAAAAAAATCTAAATTAAAGAGCACTCTCACATATAATAACTGGCATTTGGTTTAAATAGAGCAGACATATTCACGAAAGTTCACCTAGTATGTTTATTGCATCCCTATTTGTAAAGGAAACAAGGTGTCGATCAGGACTAAATAACTTACGATATAGTCATATAACATAAATAATACGCAGTCAACTTTAAAAATGAGATATATTTTCATGTGCTCTTATAAAAAGACCTACAAGAGATATGTGTCGTGAAAAGAAGCAGTGTGTGGTTCCGTGAGTATAGTACAGTCCTTTCTCTGATTAAAAAAAAAAAAAGGGGCTTCCCTGGTGGTGCAGTGGTTGAGAGTCCGCCTGCCGATGCAGGGGACAGGGGTTTGTGCCCTGGTCCGGGAGGATCCCACATGCCGCGGAGCAGCTGGGCCCGTGGGCCATGGCCGCTGAGCCTGCGCGTCTAGAGCCTGTGCTTCGCAACGGGAGAGGCCGCAACAGTGAGAGGCCTGCGTACCGCAAAAAAAAAAGTTTATAAGTAGACAAGGTTTATAGGTTCACTTTCCATCAGAAGGACTGAGTGAATTCTAGAGAAAATCTTCCCCTCACTGCAAACAGATAAAATAACAGACAGATAATGTATTCCAAATGCACATTTAAAAGGCAACCCATGATAAAACAAAAAGCAAAATAAGCATCTCCTTGAACTGGAAATGGAAATATGATGGCTGGAGGCTGAAACCACAGGGCCGGTACTAGCCGTCTGGAACCAGTTCCTTTGGAGAGTTCCCTAGACTATCCGCTGCATGACAGGTGGCTGTATGATGTTGTGACCCCTGACTGGGCTCTATCAGTTAAAAGCCGCTTGCCTGGAGTGACTGCAAAGAGCAGATAGGAGTAGGCTAACCAGCCCTCCAGGCTACCATGCTGAATAAACTAGACTCCCAACTAGCTAGGGACGGGATCAGCAACATCACCCCCGATTGGATCCCTGCGTGTTCAACATCGACTCTGGTTCTGGACTGGGGAGACGGTCACAAAACCACTTAGTAGGGAGGGATGCAGGGGGAGAGAGGGAAACCTACAACTCTGAAGTGGACTGGCATATTTAGCACGTTTCTCTAATGTATCCAGCTCTGCGGCAGAAACTGGAGTACTAAAAACTACATTTCCCCAAATCCCTTGCAGCTAGACGTTTCTTTATCAATTAAATGTATGCCTAAGAAACCTGAGTTGAATTAGGACTTAAACTGGGGGAGGAGGGATGCCCTCCAGTAGAAAGTGTCCACTTCACCTGATGTGACTTGTGGTAGAGGCCAAGGGGTTCTTCAATAAGCAGCTTCCTGTTTTGGGAAGCTTGTTGTGATTGTGACCTCAGTTTTGCTGATAGCAACAACTGTGATTCTGGAGGCTGAGAGCTGCCTAAAGCAGTGTTTTCAACTGAGTTTGTATTGGCAAGTCTTTGTTACCAAGGTTTGTTCTATTCATTTAGCTTAGCTAACACCCGCCTACCAATTGCCAGTAGCTTCACCAGTCGTTCTTAGCCCCAAAAATGCCCTATGGAAGGCACTATCACCCATGCAAAAACCAATCCGAGAACCACATTGTAAGCCACCTGATGCCGAACAAGAAACACCTCATCTACAACAAACCCTAAAAAAAACACACATGTGAGAATGAAACGCTCACAAAAGACAGGCTAGCCAACAAAAATTTCAAAGCTTATCATGAAGAGAACCACCATGACAGATCAACAAGCTCAATAAACAGGAGAAGTCACTCTATGTAAATGCAAATAATAGAGCAACTCAAAAAATGTTTTAAATAAGTATGTTTAATATCCTCAAAGATAAGGAAATTACAGGGACATGATAAAGAAATACAATAAGCACTCCTTGATTGGAATACTTTTAAAAGCTATAAATGACATCATTGGGACAACTGGAGAAATTTAATATGGACTGTGTATTAGATAATGGTTTTTTATCAGTGATAAATCTCTGAGTTTGACAATCACGTTGTTTATTTAGGAGAATATCTTCGTTGTCAGGAGACAGATACTGAAGTATTTTGGTATATAGGAGTAAAAAGTCACAACTAACACAAATGGTTCAGCAAAAAGAATGTGTGTGTGTTTGTGTGTGTGTACACAGAGTGATAAAATCAGTATTTAGCTGAAACTAAATATCACCATCGAAGAATGAAATGATGAGATACAAAAAATAGTATGAAGTTATATTAGAATATTTAAATTATTATTATTTCATTATTAAAATTTTTACTTGTCCATTTTGATAAGTGTGACAGTAATATGCTGAAAAAATTTCTCAGCACCATCACTAAATTACTAAATAGATGCTCACTTTCAACTAAAGCAGTAGAGGAGCAAAATTTTTTTTCTTTTTAAATTACTTTGAAACAATTTCAAACTTAGGAATTTGGAGAATACATACAGAGTATTCCCACATATGCTTTTTTATCTCTTTAAAAATTTTTTTTATTTGACCACTTTCATCCAATCCAATCCCACATATCTTTTAACCAGCTTCACCAATTTTTGACATTTTGTCAAAATTTGTTTTATCATTTGTTTCTTTTTCGTTTGTTTTACCATTCTCTATATATAGATATAGCTTTATATCTATATAGTTCATAATAGCTAATAATTATTAAATTAATGACATATAAATTACATATTGTATATATCACATGCACACATATATATACAACACATACACATTTTATTATTTCTTTTCCCAAGCCATTTGAAAGTAAATTGCATACATCATGCCACTTTATCTCTTAATACTTCAGAGTATGTTTTCTAAGGACAAAGATATTTTCTTAGGTAACCACAGTTATCAACTTCAGGAAATTTAACATTTACCATCTATCTCTTAACAAAGATAAAACATTGACTTTAAGCTACCATCCATATTCCAATTTTGTCATTTGTCTCTGAAATGTCTGTTACAGCACTTTTTTCCCCTCAAGGACAGGACCCAATCTCCGATTACATATTGCATTTAGTTGTCTCTTTAGTCTCCTTTTATCTGGAAGAGTTACTCAGTCTGTCTTTGTCTCTCATGACATTGACATTTAAAAATAAAATATTGGCCAGTTTCTTTCAAATATATAAAATATTCCTCAATTAGGGCTTGTGTGTTTTCCCATATTTAGAATACAAGTTATTCCAGAATACTGCATAAGTGATGCTGTGTCTTTCTCAGGGTGGCATACCTGGAGGCACACCATGTCCTCTGCCCCTCATTAGTAATGTTAATTCTGACTACGGAGTCAAGGTGCTGTCTGTGCAGTTACAATCTTTCCTCTTACAACTAACAAGAAAACTGTGGGGAGACACTTCAAATTCTGTAAACACCTTACTCCTCATCAAACTTCCTCCCTTAGAATTAGCACTCATTGATGATTCTTGCCCAAAACAATTTTTACTATGATGGTTGCAGAATTATTTTCCACTTCATCATTTCCCACATATTTATGAATCAGCAGTTTCTCTTTTCCTACATTAATTAATTTATTCAATTATGTACTTCTTATCAGTGTGGACTCATGGATTCCTATTTTTCCAATGGTTTATAATTCATTCCTATCTTAAATTATTTTGGTGCTCAAAATTTCCCAGGGCTTTCCTGGTGGCGCAGTGGTTGAGAGTCCGCCTGCCGATGCGGGGGACGCAGGTTCGTGCCCCGGTCTGGGAGAATCCCGCATGCCGCGGAGCGGCTGGGCTCGTGAGCCATGGCCGCTTGGCCTGCGCGTCTGGAGCCTGTGCTCCGCAGCGGGAGAGGCCACAGCAGTGAGAGGCCCGCGTACCACACACACAAAAAAAAATTCCCAGATTCAGCCAGTGAAAGCCCCTTTAAGCTTGCTCCTGTGTGTGTCCTTTGAACATGCTCCCATCCTTTTTTTTTTTTTTTTAAAGTATTTCATTGCTTTCTAACATTCCAAGTTCATCTTTAACTTTTCCTGTCCCAGTCCTGGGATAGGACCCGGAATGAGTCTGAGGAGCCTGCTTCCTTTTAGTGGAAAAGGGTATTAGAAGATCTGGGTCTTTTGTTGATTGTTATTTTCTATATGTTTACTTCTAGGTACCTTTGTGTACGTAGCTCTGCCATTTCAGAGCACTACTCCTTGTAATGTTAACACCAAGTTATTAAGACATTCTTCCTTTCTAAAAGTACCTAATTAAGAAACAGTTCCTGGGACTTCCCTGATGGCGCAGTGGTTAAGAATCTGCCTGCCAATGCAGGAGACATGGGTTCGATCCCTGGTCCGGGAGGATCCCACATGCCGTGGAGCAACTAAGCCCGCACACCGCAACTACTGAGCCTGTGTGCTCCAACTACGGAAGCCCACACGCCTAGAGCCCGTGCTCCACAACAAGAGAAGCCACTGCAGTGAGAAGCCTGCGCACCTCAACGAAGAGTAGCCCCTGCTCGCCGCAACTAGAGAAAGCTCACGCGCAGCAACAAAGACCCAACGCAGCCAAATAAATAAATAAAATTAATTAACTAATTATTTTAAAAAAAGAAAAGAAACAGTTCCTGGATTTAAAGATTTGGCCGTTGGTGATATTGGTGGATTAAAAATGGTCATAAGTTCTTTGCATCCATATCCACTTATGAGTGTAGCCACTCCTTGAATCTGAGATGGCCTGAAAATTTGCTTTGGCGCAGAAATATATTTGAGAAATATATGGAGAGAGAGGAGAGAAAGAGAGAGAGAGAAATAATGTTATGTGAATTGCAAGCAAGGCTTCAAGGGACCACGCAGCTTCCACTCTCACCCACTTGCTCCCCTGAAACTGCCATGTAAGGAAACCCAGGTTATCCTCTCGGAGGATGAAAGCCCACAAGGAGAGAGAAGTTCAGCTAAGAGCCAGCACCAAACTCCCACCATGTGAGTAAAGGCAACTTGTATCACCCAGCCCCCGCTGAGCTGCCAGATGGCTACAGCTACGTGATTGACCCAAGGTGACTATAAGAAGAACCACCCCACTGAAATTGGGTGTACTGCTTGAAGAAAAAAGCTTCTGAATATTTTCAAAAGCAATATGTTGTTCTCACATATTCTTTTTTTTTTTTTTGGTCTTTTTAAGTTTTAATACATATTAGACATCCACGTGGAAATGTCGAGTTGGCCCTTAGACCTATGGTCTTGAAGCATAGTGTGGAAGATTGGGGTTATTCTTCTGGAGGTCATCAGCAGATAGGTGGGCTTTAAAGCCATGGGCTGTGAAGGGGATCAGAGGATGTGACCCCAAAATATGCAACTTTGGCATAAGGATTATTTTGAGCTGGAGGCAGCAGACTCAGGAAAAGCTCTCTACCCTTCCCCTATCTGCCCAAAGGTAGGGTATAAATTTTCCTTTGTGAAGGTGTCCCCCCCTCTCCTCAACTAGACCAGGAAAGAAGAACAACTCTTAATAACCAGAGACACTTCTCACCCCACGACTGCACAAATTGGAGTCTGCACAACAAACCTTACTAAAATAACCCTTACCTTCCTTTCCCCCATATTTTTACCGTCTCACAATTTACCACTCCTAGAAGCCCAAACTCTTTTGCCTTTGCCTTATTACTTCTCCACAATTTACTGCTCTTTGTTAAAATGGTATATAAGCCTCAGGCTTAACTGCTTCTTTGGATCTCAGTTCTTTTCTATGAAGCCCTCCATATGCATACATAATAAGACTTTTCTCATGTTAATCTGTCTTTTGTCAGTTTAATTTGCAGTACTCCAGGTATAAAACCTAAGGGCATAGGGGAAAAAAGTTTTCTTCCCCTACAGGTTAAGTGACATTGTCTGGTGAGAGAATCCAGGGAGAAAGGTCTAAGGACTGAACGTGGGGCCCTCTAACAATGAGAGATCACACAAAGGAGGGGATTCAGTGAAGGAAATAGGATAGCAGCCAGTGAGGATCAAGGAGAGCATGATGTCTCAGAAGCCAAGAGAAAAGAGGATTTCAAGGAGGAACGGCCAGTGGTGTCAAATGTTGCTGAGTTGCTCAGTAAGATGAAGACAGGGAAGTCATCACTGGATTAGCAGAAAGGAGGCCATGGGGGATCTTATAACAGCAGACTCAGTGGAAATATGGGGTAGATTCTGGATTGATGTGGATCCAGGGGAGGAAGGGACATGTTGACTACTCTTTGGAGAAGTTTTCCCATAAAGAGGAGCAGAGAAATGGGGAGGTAGCTGGAAGGTGATGCAGGGGTCAAGGGAGGGGTCTATTAAGAAGGAAGAAAAGACAGCATGTTTGCATGCCAGTGGAGGACAGACTGACAATGTATGGGGCGGGGAATGGCAGAAACAGTCTTTGGGAAAGTTGGAGGGGATGAGACCCAGTGAAGCAGGCATTTGAAAGTCTCACATATTCTTAAACTGTGTATCCATGTACAATATACATACAGAAAAGTATACAGATTACAAGTATACAACTCTGTGTATTTTTACAAATTAAGCACACTTGTGTAATCAGCAGTCCAATGCAGAAACACAACTTTACTAGCACCCAGATTCTTTTTGACCCCTTCTAGTTACTACTCCACCCCTCAAAGATAATCATGATCCTGACTACAAACATCACAGATAAATTTTGCCTGTATTCTACTTTAATAAAAAGGATCACACAGAATGTAATCTTCTGTGTTTGGCTTTTTTCTTTCAGCATTATGAGTTATCGTGTATAGTTGCAGACCATTTCTTCTCAGTCTATACAGCTGACCCTTGAGCAACACACGTTTGAACTGTGCGGGTCCACTTATATGAGGATTTTTTTTCCCACTAAATACATAGTATAGTACTACACGATCCATGGCTGGTTGAATCCGTGAGTGCAGAACCCCAGATATGGAGAGCTGACTACGGATTTTCTTTTCTTTTTTTGGCTGCACTTCACGGCATGCAGGATCTTAGTTCTCTGACCAGTTCCCCAACCAGGGATCTAAGCTGTGCTCCCTGCAGTGGAAATGTGGAGTCTTAACCACTGGACCACCAGGGAAGTCCCTATATAGATTTTCGACTTGAGGGTTGGTGCCCGTAATCCTCTCATTGTTCAAGGTCAATTGTATAATATTCAGTATTCGTTATCTATTGTTATGTAATACATTACTCCAAACTTGGGGGACTTAAAACAGCAAACATTTATCTATCAGAATGATAAGAGAGAATCATTCTATCACCAATGAAATTCTGCAGATACAGCTCTCTTAAAATCTTTATAGGTCTTCTGTGAATCTTTTTTTTTTTAATAAATTTATTTATTTTATTTATATTTATTTTTGGCTGCGTTGGGTCTTTGCTGCTGCACGCGGGCTTCTCATTGCGGTGGCTTCTCTAGGTGCACGGGCTTCAATAGTTGTGGCGTGCTGGCTCAGTAGTTGTGGCGCACAGGCTCAGTTGCTCCACGGCATGTGGGATCTTCCCGGACCAGGGCTCGAACCCGTGTTCTCTGCATTGGTAGGCGGATTCTTAACCACTGCGCCACCAGGGAAGCCCTCCTGTGAATCTTATTGAGATTAACTACACCAAATGAAAGCCGTATTCACAAATACTATAGATAAACCTTTCTCTTCCTTGAGTTTCTCCTTTGATCACTGAGAGTCCTATTGTTAAACTGAACTATTCTCTGAGGCACTGCCTTAACTCTTTCTTAACAAAGAATTTATGTTCACCTCCTTGGCTTCATTTTCAGACCATGTTTTCTTGAGCATTCCTTAGATATGATCTTTGCCTGCAAGCCATTTTTTAAATATTAGCTTCATTTGTCCTTGGAGAGGCTAGGAATTTTCAAACCCAACAATCCCCAGATCCTTTTTGTTAGCATTCCTTCCTTTAGCTTACCTCTTTTCATATTTTATTATAAGCAACAAAAAGAGGGACTTCCCTCGTGCTCCAGTGGGTAAGATTCCACACTCCCAATGCAGGGGGCCTGGGTTAGATCCCTGGTCGGGGAACTAGATCCGGCATGCATGTCGCAACTAAGAGTCCACATGCCGCAACTACAAGCCACATGCTGCAACTAAGACCCAGAGCATAAATAAACAGATAAATATTAAAAAAAAAAAAAAAAGAACTTTCCTGGTGATGCAATGGTTAAGAATCCGCTTGATAATGCAGGGAGCATGGGTTCAAGCCCTGGTTCGGGAAGATTCCACTTGCCGCGGGGCAACTAAGCCCGTGCGCCACAACTACTGAGGCTGTATGCCATAACTACTAAAGCCCATGCGCCTAGAGCCTGTGCTCTGCAACAAGAGAAGCCACCACAATGAGAAGCCCGCACACCGCAACGAAGAGCAGCCCCCGCTTCACGCAACTAGAGAAAAGCCTGCGCGCAGCAACGAAGACCCAATGCAGCCAAAAATAAATAAATAAATTTATTTAAAAAAAAAAAAAAAAAGCAACAAGAAGAAACCAGATGGCACCTTCAACATTCTGCTTGGAAATCTCCTCAATGAGATCTGCAATTCATTAGTATAGTTTCTACTTTCCACCCCACTGCTGGTGACAATGTTGCTAAATGTATCTCAATAACAAGGACCCCCTTTCCTTCAATTTCCCTACTTTCCTCACTTCTCTTTATCAGCAGCCTCCTTAAAGGACATGAGGCTTTTACTAACATGCTCTTCAACATTCTTAGGTCTTTCACTAACACTCCTCAAATTCCTTCCTGCTGCTACCCAAGACCCAGTTCCAAAGTCTTTCCCACATTTTTAGGTTTTTATTATGGCAGCACTTCATTTCCAGATTTTGGACAAACCCAGAAGCTAAAACCCACACTCAGGAGCCAACTATATATGCTGTTCTGTACCTTGTTTATTTTGCTTAACAGCTTTGGATATCATCCAGTATCAATAGATATAGATTAACCCAGTGTTCCATTGTCTGACTGAACCATATCTTTAAAATTTTAACTTACTAATATTTAAAATTTAAATGATTAATATTTTAAGTGTTAATAGATTGGCCAATTGTTCTAAGTTGTGTCAGTTTACACTCACAGCAATGTATGGTAGTGACTGTTTCTCCAAATACTTGACCACTCAATGTGCTAGCAAGCTCTTTGACCTTTACTAACTTGGTAATCAAAAACCATTTCATTGTTATTCTAATTTGCATTTTATTTATTATGAATAAGGTCAAGTATAATTTCATATATTTTAAAAGCCATTTTCACTTTTTCTGTCAACTGCCTAATCACAATTTTTGTTCATTTGGTGGTAATTGATAATTTTTTCTTTTCTTTTTTTTTTAAGATTTCTTTTCTTTTTTTTTTCGATGTGGACCATTTTTAAAGTCTTGATTGAATGTGTTACAATACTGCTTCTGTTTTATGTTTTGGTTTTTTGGCCCAAGGCATGTGGGATCTTAGCTCCCTGACCAGGGATTGAACCTGCACCCCTGCACTGGAAGGTGAAGTCTCAACCACTGGACAGCCAGGGAAGTCCCCATTTTTTCTTACTGATGTTTTAGAGCTCTTAAGAAAAGCAGACCTTCATCTGTCTTACATGTTGCAAATACTTTTTCACAGTTTGTCATTTCTCTCTCAAGTTTGTTTATAGAAATTTTTTCACTCGAGTTTTTTATATATCTTGATATTAAATATTTTTTATATATCTCTTCCCCACTCCAAGACCATAAAAAACAAAACAAACTCCATGAATTATTTTACTGCTCTTTGTGGTTTCACGTTTAATACTAAAATACTTGATAGATCTGGAATTGATTTTGGTGTAAGGAGGGTGAGAATCGCACTTTTTCCCCAGCTGATTAGTCATTTCTTTGTACACAATTCATCCAACAATCCATCCTTCCCTCTCCCCGTCCCCGCATTTTCATTATTTTACATTTCTTATTATATCTTTTTTCCCTATTAAATCGTGACATCTTTTATTGGAACCGTGGAACCACGGAATTTAGGACAGCGTCAAGAATCCAGCTACAAAGAAGGGAGTCTACAGGTCTGCAGCTTGCACGCAGAACTACAACCAATCTAGCCACTGTTTGGGGTTTCTTTCCTCCCGCAAACCTGCAACAAGGAGCAGTCAGGAGAAGCAGGCCCTTGAATTGCCGAGTGTTTGGTACATCACTGAGTGTTCGTTAGATAACTGGGGTTGGGGGTTGGGGGGCGGGGGAGGCGAGCATGGGAGGGAGGCTGTGAACCTATCTTTCTTAGCCAGGCATTTTTTTTATTTTCCAGAGTCTTGTCTGTCTTCCTTTATCTCACCCTAAGTACCCAAATCTTCCTTGAAATGGGGTTACAGGGCGTCTCCGCCCCAACTCTTCCCGAAGCCCTTGTCGCCTGTCCTTGCCTACAGTCTAGACGAGAGGGCGGCTCCGAACGCATAGGGAATAGAGTGACAGGGATCGGGGGCAGGCGGGGGAGATGCCAGGGTTCGGAGGCGAAGGGCTGGAGGGGGAGGGGGGGTAGAGAGAAGGACCTGCGCTCGGCGCGGGCTTCGCGCCCCCGCAATGTCCTCGGCGCCCACCAGAAGGCGCCCCAGCGCTCTCCTTCCCCGCGCGTAGCCGGATCCTCCGCCGAACCAGCCCGGGAGCTGAGCCGCGCGGAACCGCGAACTGAAGAGCCGGGCGGCGGCCCGACCTCTCCCGGCCCGGCAAGTGGAACAGGGTACCGGGGAGCCTCGGATTTGTTTCTGGGACTGGGGTGCGGCGGCTTCTGGACTCCGATCCCCACCTCCGCAGGAAACGCCCAGAACCACCCCAGCGCCTTGGTCTACAAAGCCCGGAGAGTCCGAAGGCGGGAGGGGTCGGGCGCGCTCGGGAGGCAGGAGGATCCCCCTCACTCTCAGCCTCACACCCGACTCCCCCATCAGGCCGCCTCCAGCTCCATGAGGACCCCCAGGCTGGGGCTGAGAGCCTGGCGCAGCCCGGACCGAAATCTTGCGGCGGCCTCAGAGCGTTAGACAGGTCAGTGCCCGGGCGGGATGAGGGGCCGAGCCGGAGGCGGGAAGAGGCGCGCACGCAGGTCCACCTTGTCCCCCCGCACAGCTTCCCGAGGCCACTCACGGGGTCACCTCCGCCGGGGCCACCCAGTAGCGCGGGCGTGATTCTGCATTTTTCATGACAGGCAAGGTGTGGCGCTGCCCTCTGCAGCCCAGCCGGGGCCAGGTGATGCTCGGACTGAGGGGTTGGGGGATGCGCGGGCCAGGGGAGGTGGCGGGCTCGGGAACACCCGCTATTCTGATAAAATGGTACTCTTCTACTTATGAGCCGCCGCATCGAAACCACTACCTCCAACGTTCTCTTGCTTCGAGATGCCCGGCCTCAGGCGTGAGAGGAAAGCAAGATGCGGGAGAGGGAGAGAAGAAAGGAGGCCGGGAGACCCGAGGCCCGGGAAGTGAGGGGAGGGGACAGGGGTACCGATTCGCTATGCAAATCCTGGCGCGCGAGATGTGGAAAGCCCCGGGTGGCCGGCAGGAGCCTCCGGAAGCGCGGGGGCCCCAACCCACGCCTTCGCTCCCCACCTTTCTCACTCTCCCATCCCTACCGCCCACCCAGGATGCGGCTGGGCCGCCGGGCCCTCTGTGTGCTGGTCCTGCTGCTCGCCTGCGCCTCGCTGGGGCTCCTGTACGTGAGCACCCGGGTCGCGCCGGGCCTCCAGGCACCTCTTGCGCTGTGGACGCCCCTGCAGGGCAACCCCAGGCCAGAATTGCCAGGTCTTGCCCCCGAGCCCCGGTACGCACACATCCCAGTCAGGATCAAGGAGCAAGTGGTGGGGTGAGTGCAAGGAGTCGTGGTACTGGCACGGCACTCGCTGGGGGGTGGCGTGGGAAGCTCTTGTTTCCTCCACTGCTGAGCTCTGATGCCTGGGCTCCCCACGACTGGTTGCAGAGGGGTGAAGTGGGAGGTGGAGGGGGCCACTGAGTCTTGTGCTGGCGGGGGGACAAATCTGTCCTCCAAGAACCTTGTCACGGTACGGGGAAGGGAGGGTGTGCCGTCAGGGGAGGGCCCTGACTTTCTGAGTCCTGGTGATTCCCTATGAAAGGAGAGTCCAGGTGGGGTCCTAATGGCGTGTAGGCAACTCTGAACACCTAGCAATTGGCCCTATTCTACACCTCTGTAAAATCCAGATTTAGGGGATGCGTCATTCCTTTGGTGGTTCCTCCTCCTGGGGACTATTTGAAGAGCAGTGTTTAAGGGAACAGATTTTGGATGGACAGGGTTGAAAGGCCAAGATGTAGGTCCTGTGTAAATGTTCTGTGGGATAAGTGAGCTGCATGGCTGGGCTCTGAGGACCCTTCCTCCCGGCTCCAGGCTGCTGTCCACAAACAACTGCAGTTGTGAGTCCAGTGGGGGGAGCCTTCAACTCCCCTTCCAGAGGCAGGTCCAAGCCATTGACTTCACCAAGGCCTTTGACCCTGAGGAGCTGAGGGCTGCATCTGCCTTGAGGGAGCAGGAGTTCCAGGCCTTCCTTTCAAGGTACCGGTACCAGTGGGAAAGGAGGGCATGACTCTGTAGGGGGAGAGCAGGGGGAAGCCTGGAGGGTGGGTGTGGCAGGAGGGAGAGCCCGTCTCCCCCTGACTGCTCCTCTGTCCTCCCCCTCCTTCACTGCCAGGAGCCAGTCTGCTGCTGACCAGCTGCTCATAGCCCCTGCCAACTCCCCACTACAGTACCCCCTGCAGGGTGTGGAGGTCCAGCCCCTCAGGAGCATCTTGGTGCCAGGTGGGGAGAACGGTCCTAGGGGATGACCTAAGCCACGGTGGGGGGTGGCAGAGCCCAGGTTGGGTGAGGAAGAATGAGGGAAGATTGGAATGGGAGGTGGGAGACTTGAGGTCAGGGAGGGCTCATGAGGTGGGAGATGGGGACAGAAGGGACTCTAAGATTGTCAGGAATTGTAGAAGACAGTGACTGGAGAGGTTTGGGGAGAAGGGTCTATTCTTGCTGACTGGCCAAAGTTAGGTGAACAGGTAGGGCAGGCCACAGAAGAGCTACTGCTTTGATGGGAAGGAGTAAAAAATAAGTTACTCTAGGCTATGCCCCGCAATGTGCCCTGCTGTGGCCTCAACAAGAGGGATGCATGAGAAATTCTGTGCTGGGTGTGGTGAAAGAGGGAAGAGAAAATGAGGAATTCCAGATTGTCTGTGATTTTGATCCCCTCTCCTTCCTCCCAGGACTGAGCCTGCAGGCCACTTCTGGTCAGGAGGTATACCAGGTGAGAAGAAACAGGAGGGCGAGGAGGCCAGGTGGGCATTAAGGATGCCGGGAGGGCAACAAAGCTGCCAAAGGAGGGATGGAGGAACCAGGGAGGCAAGAGGTGGGTCTGGGGCCTCACTCTGCACTCTCCAATCCCCTCTCCCAGGTGAACCTGACTGCCTCCTTGGGCACCTGGGACGTGGCAGGGGAAGTGACTGGAGTGACTCTCACTGGAGAGGGGCAGCCAGATCTCACCCTTGCCAGCCCAGGGCTGGACCAACTCAATCGGCAGCTGCAACTGGTGACTTATAGCAGCCGAAGCTACCAGGCAAACACAGCAGACATAGGTGCGAGGCCCAGGTGGAGGTAGTAACAGGCTGGGTGAACACAGGGAGCCCAGAAAGGCAGGAGCGAGCAAGTGGCAGAGGGTGTGGGAGACACTCGGGCCATGGCCAGCGCTGCCCAGCCACACAATGGGCATTTCAGCTGGGCCAGCAGGGCCAGGGAGGGAGAGAAGGGGCCTTTGTTCATCTGGGGCTGGAGCAGGCCAGAGGGAAACCCGAGCTTTGGGTGTGTCCCCCCTTCAGGCCAACCATGGGGGCCCCAGGAAGTGACCTGCCCCAGGAGCCAGAAGACTCAAGCTCTATTCCCAGCCCACCACTTACTAGAGGGCAAAGGGCTTTATCTCCCAGAGCCCCCATTTCTCCTCTAGCAAAAGGGGCATAACACAGTCCTCCTGCTTCTCTCCAAGGCTTCTTCTGCACCAAACCTGCTCCCACTTTGGAGCCTTTGCACTTGCTGTTCCCTCTGCCTAGAATGCTCTTCCCGCAGATTTTTGCATAGCTGGCTCCTTCGTATCATTTGGATCTCAGCTCAAATGGCTCCTCTTCACTATCACATTACTTGTCTTATTTTCTATTCAATACTTATCTGTATCTGAATTTTCTTACTTAGCCTGGAACCAGACTGACTAGGTTCCTATCCCAGCTTTGTTGCTTAACAGTTGGGTAATTATGGACATGTTAACTTCTCTGTGCCTTCTTTTTCTGTAGTAGGAATCTACTTAATAGGGCTACTGTGAGGATTAAATGAGTCCATATATTTAAGGTAACTTTAAAAGTGCCTGGCACATAGTAAATGCTCAATAAAGGTTAGCTTTTTAATGAACTCTTTTATCATCTTTCTCCCACCCATTAAAATGTAAGTTCCATGGGGATAAGAACCTTGCATTCTTGTCTAACAGGACCTAGAAAAGTGCTACACAGAGTAGGCGCTTAAATATTGTTTTACTGAAAAGACAATGTTGTCCAAGCCCTAGGGGCCACATCTCATGTCCTTTCTTCCCAGTCCGGTTCTCCACCGAGGGACACAAAGTTGCCTTCACCATACGCATAAGACACCCACCCAGCCCTCAGCTGTACCCACCTGGGTCTCTACCCCTGGGAGGTGAGACTGGTATGTTCAGGGACATAGATCCAGCCCTGATGGGGAGCAAGTTGGGAGAGGGCGACAAGTTGGGAGACACCCCTGCGAGATGTCTTCCTGCTCTTCACTCCCTACTCTCCTCTGCACCTAACCCTGCCCCTCACTCCCAGCCCAGTACAACATCAGCGCTCTGGTCACCATTGCCACTAAGACCTTCCTTCGTTACAATCGGCTACGGGCACTCATCGCCAGCATCCGCCGCTTCTACCCGACAGTCACAGTGGTAATCGCCGACGACAGCGACAAGCCAGAGAGCATTAGAGGTCCCCACATCGAGCACTATCTCATGCCTTTTGGCAAGGTGAGCAGCCAGCGAGGCTGAACTGTGCGCCACAGGGCACCGGGAGGGGGCGCACCCTCAGTCTGCAGTCTCCACCATAGTGATTCCACGATTACCTGCCTCAGAATCACTGAGGCGCCTGTTAAGCATGAGGATTTCTGGAATGTAAACTCCACGGGAGCAGGAATCGTGTGTCTTACCAGCGCTGCGTTCTGAGAATGGTGCTTAGCACCTAGTGGGGGGCTCAGTAGATAGTTGATGAATGAATGAACGCATGAATGAAATGCATTCCAATACCTTCCCCCAGAACACTGACTCAGCGCCTCGCACAAGTGGGAAATGCATTTTTTACCTAGCTCCCGGCCATTCGTAAGCACTCGAAAGTTTGGAGAGGGGCATAGGCTGTTGAGAGGGGTCAGGAGTGAGGAGAAAAGGTGGCAGAGGGCTACGTTCTATCTCGACAGCATCGCCAACCGTACTTACCCTTCCCCAGGGCTGGTTCGCAGGCCGGAACCTGGCCGTATCCCAAGTAACCACCAAGTACGTGCTGTGGGTGGACGACGACTTCGTCTTCACGGCGCGGACACGACTGGAGAGGCTTGTGGACGTGCTGGAGCGGACGCCGCTGGACCTGGTAGGGGAGGGGCCTTGAGATGTAGGGTGGGAGGAGAGCCTTCGGCAGTCTAAGGCCGCGGCCGGCCGGTAGACCCGATTGAGGGCAGCCAGCCCTGGGACGGGAGGGGACGACGAAGCGGAGCCTGGGGCACTATCTGGGTCCTGCAGGGGAGAAGCGGGAAAGGACAGGGCAGGAGAGCCGCCCTGGAGGGGGAGAGGATCCCCTTCCGGTCCGCGCCCCGCCTGCAGCCGTCCTCCCGCCCCGGCAGGTCGGGGGCGCGGTGCGCGAGATCTCCGGCTTCGCCACCACGTACCGGCAGCTGCTGAGCGTGGAGCCCGGCGCGCCAGGCCGCGGGAACTGCCTCCGGCAGAAGCGCGGCTTCCACCACGAGCTCGTCGGCTTCCCAGGGTGCGTGGTCACCGACGGCGTGGTCAACTTCTTCCTGGCGCGCACTGACAAGGTGCGCGAGGTCGGCTTTGACCCGCGCCTCAGCCGCGTGGCGCACCTGGGTGAGTGGCGCCCCCTCCTGGCCGGGCCCGGCAGGGATCCCGCGGGGCGCTGGGCTGGGCTCGATGCAGTAAGGCGCCAAGGGCCCTGGGTACTACTCCCCGACCACCCCCGCGGAGCCCACGGCTGCTACCGGGGCCCCTAGAGCAGTTCTACGAAGATTTACCAAGACCTGTGCCCGGGCAAGAGAGAGAGCTTCCACCCTCTCAGCCCCGAGCATCATTTAAACCTCCACAGCCAGTACAACTGCTGGGTCCGTCTTGAGCTTCCCCACCACTGCCACCTGCACCTTTATCTCGCTCCCAGCCGTATCCCTTGGTTCAGACCACCTCGGAGCAGCCCATTCGGCATTTATTGAACCTCTGCGTGTGTGTGTTGGGGGCGGGGCAGGGAGGGGCGGGGGGTGGGGCGGAGGATCAGTTTTCAAAGCACAAGGTAAGGATATTGACTCCATTTTATACAAGAGTAAAACTAAGACTCAAAAGGGTTGATTTACATGCCCAAGGTCCTTAGAAATGGGGTCTTTGCATATGCACCCAGCATATCCCAAATCTCAGTTCTCCTTTAACGGTGGGGCCTCTGTATCCTCAAGACCCTTCATTGTGTCCTCGCCTTTCCTCCACCCCCAGAATTCTTCCTGGATGGACTTGGTTCTCTTCAGGTGGGCTCCTGCTCAGACGTTGTTGTGGATCACGCATCCAAGTTGAAGTTGCCTTGGACATCACGGGACGCCAGGGCAGAGACTTATGCTCGGTACCGTTACCCGGGATCCCTGGATGAAAGTCAGGTGGCCAAACACCGCCTGCTCTTCTTCAAACACCGGCTCCAGTGCATGACCTCAGAGTGACGGCCACTCGGGGCCTTCCAACCGTCAGGCTGGGCCTACCTCCTTGCACCTGCCAGGAATATCTAGCAAAGCCCACCAGCCAGTGACCACTCCACTGACTGTCTCCAATCTCCTTCAGAACTTGATCCCAAATAGGGGCTTGTCCTGGTGACATTCCTCCTTTCTGCGAGTGCCCAGGGGCATGATGGAGCCATAACTCATCCCACAGCCAGTGCCAAGTCCTCCTCCCACCCCCTTCCCATAGGGCAGGAAGTGGGGGGTTGCTTTCCAAGTGCCAAAGAGCCCATGGGGACTCTAAAATCCTAAAGCGGAAACACTCTCATCTCCTTGGGACCAAGGGGGTGGGGAAGCCCCCAGTATATATTCCCAGGGCTGGGGCCTCCCTCGCATCCCTGGATCCAGGACTCTGTGCAGCGACTGCAGCCCCACCCCATGGAGAGAACTGGTGATGGGAGCTGGTGTGGGGACCAGTGAACATACAGGTGAAAGCCATTTTCAGTTGTGTCTCTGCAATGCTGTGCGCATGGAGGAATGGGGCACCAAGGGTCTGTGTGCAGACACCCAGACTCACTTCATGAACCCCAGAGACTTTCAGCTTCATTTTATTAGTTACATTAAGTAAGGGGGCTCGGGGACCCTGGCCCTCCTCACACACATGCTTTTGGGACCCTCCACACTCCACATGACCGGGTCAGACCCACACTGTGCAAGTCTTTGGACCAGTGAGCTCCTGGAAAAGGGAAGGGACATGTCAGAAGTAGATTAGGTGCCCCCCTCCCTCACCCAAGATTTGGCAGACCTCTCAGGGGTACCCCGCCTGCTTTGGAACCTTAGTTCCTCAGTTCTTCACCCACAGCTGGGCCCAGTCTCCCTGGTTTAGTCTTATATAGACTAATCACTTCATCCCCACCCCTTTCCTTCATCTCCCTCCTCAGCCCCCTTCACAAATCCCTCTGCCTGGATCTTCAGTCACTGACTCACACCTCCTTTGCCATAGCCCAGCACCTCCTGGCTTCCACTCCCGTTGCTACTGCCCCCTCACCAGTCTCTCCAGGGCATATGCAGCTGCATCCTGGACACTCACAAACAGCTGTTCTGGGGTCACTCTATCCAGGAGTCCTGCCTGGGTCAGTGTGCCCAGCACTGAGGCTGTGTGGAGAAGGGGTCAGGCTCTCAGGTCCTACAACTACACCGTGTCCTCTTCCTTCCCCGCAAGCGTCCAGTCACTCCCCACTCTCCAGATCCCTCCATCCTCCACATCTCACCATTACACTGAGCCAGGAGAAGGTGGATCCCAGCATCTTGGCATCGGCTGGCCAGCTACGTGGGGCGGGGGGGAGGGCAGGGGGTTAAATCCTATATCAGAGAGTATTCGTGGGACAAGGGGACTTTCTCCTTAACCTACCCTCTCCCTCACCTGAACCACTTCTCTGGCCCCTGCAGCATCTGCAAAGGTGACACCACTGCAGTCTAGGACTACCACTCTGACAGGCTCAGCAACTAGGATGGCAGAAGGCAGGAGTACCCAGATGCCTCCATGGGTCGTGCCCAAATCTCCCTCATTGTCATCCCCTCTCACCTGCATCAGGTGGGCCGTCTGTCTTTGGAGCCTCCTGTGAGTAGAAAAGGGTAGTCACCATCTCTGAGACACAAGCACGAACATGCACCCCTTGAGCACAATGACCCCCCCCCAGAACACCCACCTGTCTCCCACCCCCAAAGAAGCCACACGCCCCTTTGGCCAAGTCCCTCACCTTGCCTCCTTCTCCAAGCCCCAGGTGCCACTCCAGGATGCGGCGAAACTGCCCACGGGTCCCGAAGTAGAGCGGTGTTGGATAGCTCAGGATGCAGAGCCCTGGGACCTGGAGGAGCTAAGGGGTCAGAGGGTCAGTGAAACACCCGAGTCTAATCTTCCCTTCCTTCTTCGGCTGTAGCCCACCCACCTTGTGACTCTCTCTGAGTGGCCTGTAGAGCTCTGTCCCCTCAGCCAGTCCAAGTGCCAGGCACTGTACCCTGGGCGGGAAGCTGGGGTCAGATTCCCAGCCTGACCTGGCTGGAGAGTCACCCCAGGCACTCTTTTCTCTTCCCTCCGCTCATCTTGACTCCCCTCATCTCTACTCCCACCTCTGGGTGCGGCAGACCACAGTCATCATGGAGAAGACCACACCTACAGCCAGGCCCAGGTCCACACTCAGGGTCACGACAGCCACCCATGTGACCATCCACACAGCCTGCAGGACATGGATGGGAGCGAAATGACCAAAAGAAATGCCAGGCCATCCCTGCCAGGGAAAGGGGTCCAGGGGCAGTGACTGCCGGGGCAAGTGATGGGGAGGGATGGCCCGGGAGAAAGTAGAAACAATGACAGAAGGAAGGAACGGGATGGACCTAATAGGGGATACACACCAAGTGTAATGACCCCAGACCTTGAACCATCTGGGGAGTTACAAATATTCAGGTCTGAAGAGGTTCAAGCTCCACCCTTCACCTTGTCTCTGAGTAAAGGGATTAGGAGGTATACATGTTGGGGGGGGGGTGGGTTGCAGAACTTAGGACTGGGACAATTAGCTTCGATCAAGGGCAGAGGCTGGGGACGCTGGTAAATGGGAGGGGGCATCCGAGGGTAATGCTGCCATTTCTCACAAAGTCCACGCGGCTGATGCGCCATAGTTGTGGAAGTTCTCGCATCTGGAAGAACATCTGGCGCATGCTGGAGATGTTGATGCAGGCCAAGACAGCCTTGGGGCAGAGGAGGTAAGCTGACCACCCCAGTGTGGAGGGATGTTGCCACCCATCCCAGCCACCCCTCCACCTCCTCTGCTGCTTACCTTGGGCAGATAGTAGAAGAAGGGCCCCAACCACAGCAGGACAGACAGGACAACCATACAGGAGAAGAGGCCTGCCACCTAGAGGGAAGGAGGGACGGAAGCAAAGAAGGGAGGGAACCTCACCCACCCCCGCGTGAGAGTTGGTCTCCCTGCCTACTCTGCCTCATCCTCCTTGGAAGTCTCCCTCCTCCCAAATCCCCTTCCACACTGATACTCCTCACTCCTCAACCCCCTGCTTGATATTCTGCCGCTCACACCTACCTTCCCCTCCCCCAATTAAATGCCTGTCATTTGCTGGTCTGCCCCAAGATGCAGTTCAACATCCCTATTTTTGTAGCTGACCTCCATCTTTTTTTAAAATTTTATTGGAGCATAGTTGATTTACAATGTTGTGTTAGTTTCTGCTGTACTGCAAAGTGAATCAGTCATACATATATATATATATATATATATATATATATATATATCTCCATTCTTTTTTGGATTCTTTTCCCATAGTCATTACAGAGTATTGAGTAGAGTGCCCTGTGCTATGCAGTAGGTCCTTATTAGCTATCTATTTTTATATATAGCAGTGTGTATATGTCAATCCCAATCTCCCAACTTATCCCTCCCCCACCAGCCTACCTTCATCTTAAAAGCCATTGTTGGATGACCCTAAAAGCAGGTTAATCACATGCTTAGGGCACCAACAAAGTACAAGAAACCAAAAACATTAGGGAGAGACTTTGATATGTGATATTTCTTTTTAAAAGAAAATGTCCTCACAAGGAAAAACACCAGAATTTTGTTTCTTAAATTTATTTTCCAGATAGTATTGTTCTTATTTTGAACTGCACATAGGGCACCATAAACTTTTTCAGTGCTTAGAGTCTACAAAGGTCTTAATGTACCTTTCTTCTCTTCTATACCTCCTACCCAGGTAATCCCATCTCCTCACTCACCTTCCCTCACAGAATTCCATCCTTCTCTATAGAGCTGCCAACTGGGGATCTGCCAATCTTCCACTTGTTCCACCACCACCCAACCTGGATGCCCCTCCCCCCTTCTCCTCACCCAGGGACGTGCTCTTACCTGTGTGTTCCCACCAGCGTCCACTAGTAGGCTGGTTGTGGCCAATGTGGCCGAGTTGGGAAAGCAAGAGAAGAGGGAGGAGATGAGGTTGGAGACACCATGTGCAAAGAGCTCCTGGAGGGATGCAGTGAGATGAAGAGGAGACAAAGGCATGGCTGGGAGGGGGGAATCCCATTAGGGGGCTGTCCCCTGAATGAGGTTGGGGTCCTCACTCAAAGTCACACCTGGTTGGAATCAATAGTGTAGCTGTACTTGTCTGCATAGATGGAGGCCAGGGAGGCAGACACTGCAAAGGTAACCAGTGCCATGGGCAACGAGTCGGCCAGAATCCTGGGCAGCTCAGCCAGGTTGGGGAGGAGAGGCCGGGGAAATCTAGAGAGAGAGGAATCCATGGTGAGAATGGGTTGGGTATAACAAGGATATGAGCAAGAGGGAGGAAATGGCATAGGGCAGGACAGGGGAAGGTGCTGGGTGGGAGAGTTGTGAGGAAAGAAAACTGGTGCCTTTCCATTCTCTCTTACCCTCCGGGCAGCAATCCAACTATCTGGATGTTGTATCTTGTGTCCAGGGAAGAGGTGAAGCAGAGCACGGAGGCCAGAAGCACCTGGGAAAGAGAGCAAATTAGAGCATGGGAGGAGACAGGCCCCTGGCAGATGCTGGAAGGAGCTCAATATGAGAGAGGATTGCAACGCAGGATTAGGTGGTTGCAGGAGCCCAGCAACTGGGGTAGCTGGGATGTTTTGGGGATGGATGCCTAACAACTGGTTTAGAGTGAAGGAGGTTGGGGATGGGAAAGAAGAATGATGTATGCCTGGAGCTATGGAGAGAGAGGGACAGGAAGAAGTAAGAGGGGGCTGCTATGAGGGATGGTGGATATCAAGAGGTGCAATCGAGCCATTCTAAGCAGGGAAGCTGGGTTATATCAAGGGATATATGGGGTATCCGTGGAGACGAGGAGAGCCTGTTTAGTTGGGGCGGGAGAGAGAAATGTAGGTGGACGCGGGGAGGAAGATAAACCGTGAATTACAGTGCGGGACCGGCGAGGGGAGAGACGGGAGCGAAGGTGCCGTGGCGAGCGACACCGCAAGGGGGCGCTGTAAGGAGGAAGAAGGCTTTCTAAGAGGCCTACAGCCGGCTTTTTGAGAGAAGGGGGGACGTTTGGGTGGGGGATTCCCGAGGGTCAAAGTGTTCTGGGAAGAGGCCTGGAAAAGTACACATGTAAGCAGGACCTCTCATCTGTGACCTCTCTGCACTCCATGAAGGGGCGGCAGCGGCCAGTTCCTACCGGACGGGCAGGGTCTGTGCGGTGCACGGGGCTGGGACCCCATCCTCACCATGACGATTTCCCCTGGGATCGGGGTGGGTAGCCTGTCTCGGAACCTCACGTTCAATTCCTTGACGGGCACGAGCAGCGCCAGGCTGAGCGCCGAGACGGTCAGTTCGGCGGGACTGCTCCGCGGCAGCGCCGTCAGCACGGCGGCCAGCGTCTACGGGCAGGGGCAGTGAGCAGAGGGCCTGGGGCCAGGGTCGACTGCCCCCAGCGCGGACCCGCCAGACTGACGCGAGGCCTCTCCTGGCTCCCATCAGGGCTTCCACCTCCTCAGCGACCCTCATTCAGCCACGTGGTTCTGACCTTTTCTCCGCCCATGCCACACACTATCCCTCCACTCGCCCCCACTTCCTTTCTTAACGGGCTTCCCTCTTCCCAGGACCGCTAGAAGCCTCTTCGCTCTTCTCCCACCCTCACCTTGAAGAGAGCGAAGCAGCCGATCTGACGCGGGAGGGGCAACCCCAAAAGGCTAGGCAGTTGGGACACGAGCACGTGCAGGGCGGCCCCACTGGTCAGCGCCTTGACTACAGGCTCCGACAAAAAGGTGGCCAGGACGCCGAGCTGCAGCGCGAACATTCCCAGCTGCAGGGGAGAAGATGCGCCATCACCACTGGAGAAGGAGCAGACCAGCCCTGGCGCAGTGCACCAGCTTGTCCGCGCACCTCTCCCGCCTAGACCGGTGCTGGAGACTTGTCCCTCCCTCTCCCCTGGCCCAATTATCCGGGCCCCCAGCGTGGATTCCCTCAGGGTCCTCCCCCAAGGTCCTCCCTCACCATCAGTGCCCCGCTCCCGAAGGCCATGGCCGCAGCCGCACCAACCCGCTGAGCATCCAGCTGTTCCCTCTCAATGCCGCTCAGGTTCCCCTCGAGGGGTTCAGGCACCAGCCGCTCCACGGCCGAGCCCGTCATAAGGCTGAGTACCGCGAAAGTTCCTAGGGCCGGGGGACAAACGCAGAGATCACCAGCTGTGCCACCTGGGGCGCGGCGACAGCCCAGGCTTCGCGCTCTCCGCCCAGGATGCTGCCGTCAGACGCCCTCTCCTAGAAGGCTTGCTGCTCAGGTGAAGACTCTGGGGCCAAGAGCTGGTGCAGCAGCCCGGAACCAGCGGTGAGGGAGGAAAGGAGGGAGCGCCCGCCGGGAAAAAACTGCTCCCAACTGAGTCACTGCCCCCTCCTGCAGACGCCCTGGGGACTGCCTGCTCCTTTGGGCGACAGAGTATCTCCTCTCCCCTCTTCCAAGTTGTAGAGACGTTCATTTTAACCAAATTTCATGGAGGGGAAAAGTCCGAGTAAACTCCCGCCTCTTTGCACCCACTCAGCACCCGCAGCGAGCACTGTCTAGGTCAGAGGTTCACGGCAGTGTAGCGGCAGAGGCGGAAGGGAAGGTGGGGGGCGTGAAGACGGGAATAAGGGCGAGGGAGCTTACAAGAACGTAAGCCTCAAACCCCTGTCCTTTCCACCCCACAGAGAAGGAGAGGAGTCACTGGGTCACTCACCGGTGGACAGGTGTCTCCCAGTACCCAACAAGGTGTAGATGAGGACGGGAAAGAAAGAAGTGTAGAGTCCGAACACTGGGGGCACAGAGGTCAGGAGGGCAAAAGCCATGCCTGGGGGAGTAGTGGAAGGAAAGGTCTCCGGTGTGTAGGTTAGGCGGCAGGGTGCCCAGCCTCCAGGACTGTCCTTCCCTTCCCGCACTCTTAGAGGCTGGCCCGGGGACTCTAAATCCCGCCACATGAGGGAACTGAGGGGTTAACGGGCCTCGATGGGAGGTCGTGGGGCGGACAAGGTCAGAGATCTGTGTCGGCCGCGTCCTGGGGGGCAGGCGTCCTGCCTCTCTCCAGTTCCCTGGGCCGGACCGTGTCCAAGACTTCGCGCATAATTGCACAGATGAGGGGAGCTGGGGGTGGGGATCTGATGGAGCTCCACTGTCCTTACCCAGAACTTGGCCTCAGGTCCCTGTCGCCGAGCCCTCAAGCCACACTAACCCACCACTTCGCTCCCGGTTCCCAGGCCCCGTGCCAACCCGAAGCCCTCTAGAGCTTGGGCCCCTGACAGACTGCTGCTGGCGCCGCTCACCCTGGGGCACGTGCACGATGCCCACGGTCACTCCGGCCACCGCATCCCCGAGCAGCCAGGCCCGCCAGCGGTAGTGGGGCAGCCAACGCAGCGGGGGCAGCCGCGCCCGCAGCAGGGGCCACGGCCCCGGTCCGGAACAGGCGCGGGCCCGCCGCTTCCAAAGCCGGCGCAGCCGCGACCAGCGGGGCTCCGCGAGTAGCTCGGGCTCCTGCTCTGCGTCCCCGAAGAGCTGCTGAAACCGGGCCTCGGTAAGAGGTTCCCTGAACTTGGCGCCCAGGGGGGACTTAAGGTCGGAGGCCTCTCCCGGACCTGGGCAGGTGCTGGCACCGGGTAGCCCACTCATTTTGCCCTCTGCCACCTCCAACTCCGCCCAGTCTTAAATACCCCTCCGCCCGCGGGCCCCGAGTCCCGCCTCCGCGAAGCAGGGTCCAATTCCGTCCCGGAGGGCGCCCTCTCTTGGGGACCTTCTACAGTCAGGAGCCGGCTGCGCCTTGGGGAGGGGGTGTCTCTACGTTAGGCGTTTCCTCAGACATCCTTGGCCAGATCGCTCGCTCTGCAGCCTGCTATGGGGGGAGGGATGGCCGTGGAAAGGGTTAGGAGCCAGAGAGGCAGGGCGAAAGACAAACGCGCCCCATCACCCAACACCCACTATTTACCGCTCCTAGGTCTTTTGACTCCCGCCTTCTCGCTCCCGGTTCCTTTCCGCATCTGCACCTTGGGCGAAGACAGACGCTGACTCCTCTAGGGTTACTGGTCATTCCCAGGGCCGCTGCATTGCCCACAAGAAAGTTCAGCGGCGTTCCAACTTCCCTTCCCCGCCCCCCCCCCCAGACCCAAATCCTCATGGGGCGCAGCTTGTCCCCAGAAAGTGTAAGGGGCTCCATTGGCCTCAGCTGTTTCACAAACTATCTAGATGGGAAGCAGCTGCTATTGGATACGGATGGATAGAGAACCGCCCTGCCACACACACACCTCTGCTGGGAGTGGCTGGGCCTAAATTCCCAGTTCAGGGCCTCAGGGGGAACACTGAACAGACAGGGAACTTTGATTTTATTTCTCAGAAGCCAAAAACACTGAAGCACTGTTTATTACGTTCCAGTGCTATTCACAAAGTAGGCACTCAACAACACATATGTGGTTAAATTAAGTACAAAAGGGTCACCCACCCACCTCATGTGCCCCTGTGGTCCCGAAAGAGATTCAACGGTTCTGAGCATCCCCTCCTCCACTCACACGAATCCTTAGCAGCCCTCCCCAGTCCCTGACCCCAAAGCCCTGGGGGTGGGGTACAGTGAGGGTGGGTCTCCCCTCTTCAATTCCTCCTATTGTTCCCCAGAAGTCTTATCTGGGCCGTACGTCCTGTCCCCTCCACCTTAGAGGTCCCTCCCCCCATTGTGGCCAGAGAGACCTCAGGCCCACAGGGAGACTCCAGCTCTTCCTCACCCTCCCACCCCAGCAGTCTATTGTCTGCTGAGGAAGCTCAAGTACACGTGACTGGGCCCAGGGGACGGATGGACACAGTGGACACACCGATGCCCAAGGACCCAGGACAGGGCATCTGGACACGGATCTCTGCACGTTTGGCTCTCTGTCCCAGGGGCTGTCCCAGAAGTTGGGAGAGGTGAAGACCCCTTTGGGCTCTCCGCTCTTGGGTCTGTGGCTTGAAGAAGAATCCCTTCCTGCTCAGTATGGATATGCCTTACAACCTCCCAGACAGCAAAAGTAAGGACACCCAGAGCCAGAAGGGGACACAGCACCCCAGCATCCTCTCACCTCCCCATGTTCCCTGAGCTGAACATGGTGGCCCCAGAAAGAAAGGTACATTGGGCATTCGGAGCTTTAGAATCTGGGTGTTGGGGGGAATGGTGGGAAGTCACCCCACAGCGGGCTTTCCAGTGGGGTCTAGAACAGAGACCAGAGGGGAGGGAAAGAGGGACTGGGCAAAGGGGAGGATACGTCAAGGTTCTAGGGTTTTCCAGTAGCCCTAAGCTCCAGGTCTAGACTGAGAGTTGCTGCAACCGCAGGTGAGGGACAAAGATAATGACATCTTTTATCTTACATCCCGCACCCTTCTCCTTTCACCAGGCCCCTCCTCAAGTGACTGATCTGAGGGGCCAGCTGATCTCTTCCATACCCCTTTACCCCACTTACCCCTACTTCAGCTTCCCCTTCCCTCTGCCAAGACAGCAGCTTTAGTGATATAACAAAACCTTTATTCTCAAAAAACAGAAAAAACAAAATCAAAAACAAAACCAATAGTTTCTGTCTGGCCCTTGCCCCAGCCCTCCTACCCACCCACATTTCCTCCTTTTGGGGGGGACCTGTGATGCATGCATAGGGCTGGGGGCTGAAGGAACCTGTGTTTCTTGGGCAGAAAGAAGTCTTTCTGAGTCTAGGTTCCCTCCTGCAAGTTGACACTCCCAGCCTCGCCCACCCTCCAGATACACCAAGAGGGAGGAATTCTGGGGCGCTGCCAGAAGGATTGCCCTGAAGTTCCTGGGGGAACGGAGTGGCTGAGTCAGCACCACCCCCATGGCCTTCATCAGTTAGAGCTCATCTTCATCCAGCTTGGCAAGTCTGGCTTGGCAGGGAGGGGCGTTTGGAATTGGTGGAACTGGAGGAGAGTCATGAGGAGCTTGGGGGATGTCGCTGGAGGCCTGAAGAGAGACTCAAGTCAGAGGATCAAAAAAGTTCAGGAATCCACCCTCACTCCTCTCTTGTCAGTGTAAGCCCTAGTCAAGCCACCCCCTCTTGCCAGACATCTTAGATTATCTGAGACCATCAGCTTCTCTCAGGGTTAAACTGGAGTGGGGGAGGGCAAGAGATGGGAAGTAGGAAGGGGCAGACAAAAGGAAGGTGGTGGAAGAAAGGAATGATACGGGGAAAGGAGGTTTGGGGATCCTGGAACAAGAGAGGACCTCCCCATTCTGCCCTTACAACCAGGGAATTCCATTCCTCATACCTGTGTGTCCAGGGACAGGGGGACTCTGGCCACCTGCCCTTTGGGAAACAGCAGCAGGGAGGGAAGAGAGCCATTGATGGGTGTGTGTGTGCTGACCTGGGCCCGATCTCCAGGCAGAATTCTCCCGGGGCTCCCCACCCCAGGAGCTCCTGGCCGTCCCAGGCTGTTTGTCTGGCTCTCCCGTCTCTGGTACTCAATGGGTGACTGCAGTGCTGGGGCAAACGAAGGAACAGAAGGAGGGTTACAGCAGAGACACGCCCTTTCCCAGGGGCTCTGCTCTCAAGGACTGTCCACCAATGTAAGTCGCTTGAGGCTTTAGGGGATTCTGAGTTACTAAATCTTGAGCTAGTTGTGGAAAAGTGAGGATGAGGGATGGGGAGAAGCTGGGGTGAGGGCAGGGACTGGAGATTGGGCGGTGAGGGATTCAGGAGATCCAAGGACCAAGGGAGGATGTCGGGGAGGGAGGGTGAGAGCTTCACCATTGAGAAAGTCCCGCTGGCTTTCCAGGATCTGAGCCACTTGCTTGATCCAGGCCTGACTGACCGCGGGGTCTGCAGTCTGCAGGACATAGCGCTGGATCCCACCCTCTGGCCCTCTGGAGGTCAGTGCAAAGCGGCAAGGGTCGCCTTGGAGGTTCCCCTCCAGTCCCAGGCAGCTCACCTGGATTGGCAAATAAGAGGTAGCCCCCAAATTCTTCAGGCCCTCTCTGGTTCCTGTCCCCTCCAACAAATCCAAAGAGGATGTGAGGGGCCACCGTCCTCTCAGAGGCCTCCCCTATCCCAGTCAGACCTCTCCCTTGGGACACCCTCCCCACCTTGATGCTGCTTTTGTACACATATCCAGGCTGCGTTCCACCTCTCACTCCTCCTCCCAGGGCCTCGCTGAAGATGATGATTTGCTCAAAGAGGAAGACACGTCTCTCTCGACCCCGAGAAGACAGCAGCCCCCCAGCCTCGGGCTCTGTGACCCAGAATGTGTCCTGGCCCAAGAGCTTCCCCTGAGCAGTCAATTTGCCCTGAAACCAAAGGAGAGTGGCCTTTGAGAAAAACAATAAGAGAAAAGCGGCAACTCTCTGCTCCTCCCTCCTTCCCCTGACACTCCCAACCAACCATCTCCTGTCAGCCCCAGGAGAGCACAGTTCCCTGTAAGGATCTCCTGAGTGCTCAGCCTGGGGCAGAAGAGCATTGCTCCATCCCTGTACCTCAAACCCCCGCAGTCTCCCCAGGGTCATCATGTCATTACAGCGCTTGGGTACGAAGCACATGACCTCCACAGCTTGCTGGGACACAAGTGAAAAGAAGAGCACTGTCATCATTGGGAAAGAGGCGTCTTCAGACCATGTCTCTATCGCCAACCAGCCTTCCCCTTCACCACCCGTGGAGCTGGAGGAACCCAGGAGACTAAGAAGATGAGGTGTGCGTGGTGTGTCCTGTGAGATCTGGGAGTACTCACCTCCAGCTCTTCAGTTTCCATCCCAGCTCTACTATAATACTTGAGAAAATCCTAAGACACAGAGAAGAAATGCTCAGGGAGGTTATGAGAACATCCTCAAAAGCCCTCACATCCTCCCCTGAGGACACAGGTGAGGGCCCCCAGGAAGTCTGGGTGGGAGCCTTAGGAACCCTGGGGAGACGAATGAGGAAAGGGCCATCCCAACCAGCCGTGCCCCCAGGGAACAGGTGGCCCCGACCTTGAGCAGCAGCTGGTATTTCATGATCCTCTGCACTGGTTTGATGAGGAGGTCGTTGAGCTGCAGGCGGTGCCCCAGCTGCTGCCGGAGCTCCTGGGGACAGGGACAGATGGGGTGGTTTTGCAGCCTGGAAAGCCTGCTCATGCTGACGATTCTGTCCCCCTTTCCCCAAGGTATCTCAGCCACTGACCTCAAAATAGCTGTCCCCAAATTCTGATACCACATGCTCTGACTTGGGCTTATTCTGACAGTACACCACGTACATATGCAGGCGGCGCTCCTAACAGGAGTAAAATTCAAGAAAGAGTAGCGTGAGTGAGGAGAGAGGGCACATCTCCAGAAAGTCCTGACCCACTCCCAAGCCCCTCCCCTCCTGGGCCCCACTCTCTCAAGCCTCACATGTTTGATGAATAGCTGAGCCAGCCAATCAGGATCCTTCAAACACCTCTGTAACTCCTGCAGGAAATAGCTGGAGGGGTAGGGAGGGAAAAGGTTGGTCAAATACCCCTACTCCAAGCAACTCAGCGCTGTCTGCCCTGGTAGTGTTCCCCGCAAAGTCTCTCCAAACATTCCTCAGGCAACGATGGGCCCGTGGGTAGGATACAGAGACCACCAGACATACGCCCCTTCCCCTCGCTCTCAGGGATCCATCACTCACTCTCGATGCCACTCGTAGATTTGCTGGATGTTCCCAAACACAATCCTGTCACGACCTCGAAGATTCTCGGGTACCCCCTGAGCAGCCATGGTGGCCATGTAACCCTGTGGGAAGGTTGGGTGGGAACGTGAGTGTGTGGAGCCAGTCCTGGTGGGAACCTCCCCTCCCCAAGAAGTCCAGGATGTAGGGGAGACTGGGAAGGTGGGACAGAGGAGCAACAAGGCATCTCCTAACATTAGCCCTGGGGAGAGGGAAAGGGCTGGGCCAGGGCTGGGAAGGGAAAGGGAGCTACCTCTACAATCTGCCCCAAGTCGTCCACGTACATTTTCTCTGTCTCTACCAGTTCACTCAGGACGTACCTGGGAAGAGAACAGGTTTAGCCACTTCCTCCCTCCTGGACTAGAAGCCCCTTCATTACCACAGCCAACCTCAGGGGAAATTCCAAGTCTCAAATCTAAAATGTGAGAGACAATCCTCTGGAAGTTGCGCGACTGCGGGGGTCAGGGATAGAGAGTGTGTGGACACTTACATACTCCTTTCCAGAGCCTTCTTCTGGTCCTCTTCGCTCTCAGGGGCTTGGGACAAAGTCTCCTCTTCAGGTGGCTGTAAGGAAGAACATCCCAGAGTAAGCAAATGGATGCCTCTTGGGTGAGGGAAGCCACGCCAGACTCATGTCTTCATACCTGCGTCTTATCCCCAGGGCCCCCCAACAATGTGGTCAGCAGGGTCAGTTCTGGCAGCTCCTCTCCTGTGGCTAAAGCTGGTTCCAGCATCCAGTTCTGGGGGCCAGAGGTCAAGTCTCAAAGGTCAGGGACAGTAGCTGTGTCTCCCCAGTGACCAGTGGCCCCCTCAACCTGCCCTCTCCCAGCACCCTTCATGGATGTCCTACATGCTTCTCTGGTGCTCCCTCCTCACCTCATATGGTCCAGCCTGGCCACCTTCTGCCTCAGTTTCCACACTGAGACAATGTTTAGAATGATCCAACCATCTTCTCAGGCCACTGACTGGCCCTGGGGGTCCCGGGGAACAGGGGCCAGAGCTGAGGCCAGAGCTGGGGCCAGAGGGAGCAGCCAGACCCGAGGCAGCTGAAGCTGAGATACTCCCCTCACTGCCAGCAATGGAATAGGATTCTAAGGGGGTGGGGTAGGGGGAGAAAGGGGGTGATAAATTTTGCTTCAGTTCCAGATTCAGGGTCCCTAGGGAGCTCCCAGAGTCTCTGCTCTGTGATGCTCAGCCCCTCTCCCTCAGGGCTCACTTTCTTGCCATCCTCATTGGAGTTGGCCAGGAGAGAAAATTTCACCAGGACACCCTTGGGAAGAAGGACAGAAAACACCTGGCTCCCTAGGCCTGGAACCCCCAGTTACATGTGGGGGTTCCCCCATATCTGAGCATGGCACCAATATGGGGGTGGGGGCAGCCATCTGGGAAGACACTGGAAGCTGGGGGTGGCCACCTGCTCTCCTACAACCCTCCCCCTTGCAATGGGTACAGACCATTCTCTGAGAAGGGTGGTGGGGGGGGGGAGAAAAAGAGCTTAAGAGCCCATCTGCCACCCCCAGACCCCTCCTCCACCAAGTGCACTAGTCACTATAAAAAGAAAAGACCTCTGCAGCCCACCTTCCCAGCACATGCACAAACCCAATAGAGGGGGCAAGTGAGGAGAGCTCATCGGTGTTATCCTTGGCCTGGGCTCAGGGACAGCAGAGCTGTGATTTGGGAAAAAGCCCCTGGTAGACCCCCCCTCATTCCTCATTCCTCCATCCCCCTGTCCTTCTTCAGATCTGAAGTAGATTCTCAGCAGAAGGATTTCAGGGAAGATGTGGTCTAGGCATAAGGGGATTGTGGATGGGTTTTTCTCACACTCAGTTGAGAGGAGTCCCCTGCCCCTTCCCCAATTTCCTTAACTTTTAACTGTTAGAAATTTGAAGGCAAGAGGGGATCTTAGAGATCATCTATTAGGTCACTTTCCTGGAAAACACAGGTATAGTCTCCAGCCTCTAAATCCCTAGGGCCGGGACAGACACAAGTCCTGAACCCTCAGCCCGCCCCCCACTCAACACTGGGCCCTCGCGACCTTACACTCACCATGTCCCCCCCGGGCGAAGCAGCAGACGCATTTTGCCAGCACTTTTCGGATCACGCGGGGACAGGCACAGCGACCCCCCTTTTGCCCCCCCCGCATGGCGCCCGGGCCCCCCCACACCCCCGACCCGGGCGGGCCATGCAGGGGGAACCACGGGGGGCGGGGACGGCGCAGGGCGCACACCCCCCCTCCCTCCTACCCCGCTCCAGGCTGGGGGAGGCGGGGGGAGGGAGGGAATAGGAAGGGGGGGGTCCAGGGGTAGGCGGAAGTCTGGTCTGGAAAAGGGCTGGGGACTCTGTAGAGAGGGCGGCGCGGGGTCGGGCCGCCGAGCTGGGCGGGGAGGGTTTCCGGAACCCAGTCGGTGCGGGGCCCAGGGTCCAGATGTCCAGCGGGAAGGGGAGGGATGGTGGAGGAGGCTGGGCCGGGATGCGGCAGCCGCTCCAGCTGCGTCTCCGGCCTCCCGGATTGGGGGTAGTTCTAGGCCTGGTCAGGGGAGGAGGCGGGGGCCGACTCCCCGAGTCACTGGCGCTGCGCGGGTCCCCGCCGAGCGGCGAGCAGAATAACAGGCCCCGCCGCCGGGTCGCCGCGGGGAGGGGCCTCTGCGGCCCAGCTCCGCCTTCTCCCTCGCTTTCCCCCTTCAGCCAGTGCTGGGTTCCCGCCCCAATTCCCCCTCCCCCAGGCACCACCTCGTACCCACTCCAAGTACCCAGCGCCTCCGCCCCTCCTCTCTAGCCTGGGCTCCCCAGCCCCGGGTTCCCCCTCCCTCCCGCATCTCCGGCTCCGACTGCGGAGCACTGGCGTGGGGGTTAAGCCCGGCGGCGGGGTCGGCTAGGGTCGCCCCTCGGCCTCTGCGGCGGAGAAGGGCGCGGCGGATGGGGCCTTAGCCTGTGCGAAGAGGTCCTGGGGTTGGGACTGTCTCTAGCCGCGCAGGGGTGGACAAGGTCCCCCAGTAGGGGATGCGTGAATGGGGAGCTCTTTGTGGGGAACACAGCCCGGGTGCCGCCCTCTCGCCGGACCCTTCTTTCCTCCAGGCCCCGGGACTCCAGCTGAGGCTAATCACCAATTAAGGAGAAGTCCTGGAGACTCGGCTGGCGAGGGGCCAGGGGTGGGGCGCGGGGACACTACGCCAGCGGGGGCTCGGGACCCGCTGAGGTGGGGGACACACAGCAGGCTAGAGGGCGAGAAGAAGCGTGGAGGTCTCAGCGTCTATATGGGTCTCATGCAAATTAGATGCGAACCTTTATACTAATACGAGCAGCATATTTTTTAATTCGCCACTTTGCGCAGGATGGCAAACTGTGCCCCACCCCACCCCTAGCTTCTTACCGGGCAGCGGAGCCCAGGCGGGGACCTCGCGTTCGCGCTCCCCTCTCTGATTCCCCTCCGTACAGTTAGATTCTGGCTCGGTCCCCCCCAGCCCTAGGGGGCTTCTCTTCGGGGGCTGCGGGGACAGAGTGATCGTAAGAAACCCGCCCTCCACGGCCAGCCTAGACCTCCCGCTTCCCCTTCTCCCTCCTGTCAAAATCCACTTTGTTATAAAAGGGTCTTCGCCAAGGCTGGGGTGGAGGGAGCAGTTTACCCAAGAACGTGCCTATGATGCTCTTAATGGAACTTTTGGATTCCTGCGACTACCCCGAAGAATTCTTGTTTGCGGGTAAATTGAGTTTGTGGGGTGCAGCCATCCTGAAGCCCCCTAAAGACCCCCGACCCCACCGTGGTCCCCCTTTCTTACCCCCTCCTGCCCGGGTAGGGCGCATGCGCGCAGCATGCCCCCCATGACCCCCAGTATCCGGTCAGTGCGGCCAGGGGCGGGGCGCTCCGGGGGCTTCATGCTGGACCCCTACCCTCCTCCAAGTTTCAGAGCCGAGGGGGCACGGAAGCTGGGGGGCTCTGAGGCCAGCGTGCGTCCGGGGAGTTGCCGCCGCGGAATCCGCCCCCTGCCAGGCTCCGCCCCCACTCCCACCCCAGCCAAACTTTTCAAAAGGGGTAGGGTTGTTCCTTTCTCTGCAACTGTAGTTCAGCAACAAACCCCACTTCATCCTGACTCCGCTGTCGAAGCACGATCCAAGGCTTCGCAGTTTTATCTTGGAGCCCACTAAGTACCTGCCGTTTTCCCAGGCCCTCTGGAGGCAGAGAGCCTGGGGAGGCGCCCAGGGAGTTCCCGATCACCACCCCTTTCTCCCTCTCAGCAGGTCCAGCTCCTCACCCCATCCCCCAACCCCCCACCCCCGGCCCACAGAACAGAACGGGTGTGGCATAGAGAGTTGCATATTTTACTTTATTTTTATTAAATTAAAAGCTACAGTCTGGCGGCGATTCCAGAACAGGGTAAGGAGGCTCCTTCTAGGGGGCAGAGAAGAGTGGGAGAAAGACTGACAAAGACAGAGACACAGGAGAGAAAGGACAAGGTTAAGGGAGAAGGGGTATTGTTTCTGAAGAACATATGCGGCCGGCTCTACGGGGGCTCACAGCAGCCTGACCCCCCTCCCCGAGCAGAAATTCAGCAGTGGAGCAGTATGGGGGGGGGAATCAAGAGACCCTCTCCTCCCCACCCAGGTCCTTTCTCAGCTTAGTCACTGGAGCACATCACAAACCAGAAAAAGCCAAGGGCAATGGAGGGGGCAGGAAGACTGGGAGTATGTACAGGGGGAGGAGGGGAGCAGAGCCTGGGACATCAGACTCTGCCAGAAGGGAGTGGCTCACACTGCACTGAAGCACTCAGCCTGTGGGGGACTGGGGAAGGGATCGCCCCTCCTTCTCTGAACCCCTTCCCCAGTCAGACAGTCCCCTACTTGAGTGATGAGGGGGACAGAGGGAGAGACAACAGAGGCTCCCACTGGGTCCTACTGAAGGAGAACAGCAGGGGCCTCCCAAAGGGGATGTCCTTCAGTCATCGGTGATGCCCTTGGCTCTCAGCTCCTCTTGCACCCGGGTCAGGTAGGTGGGGTCCGGGTACCCAAACCTGGGAGCAAAGAGAAATGAGGGTCAGGGTTAGCCGTTCAGGCTTACTCATATTACCCCCAGGCTCACCCTCATGCTGGTGCCCCATTCTAGCCCCTCCCCACCTTCCCTGAGATTATCCAAACCCAAGATAACTGAGCCCAATTCTGCTTATTTTTGTAGGTTAAGCTGGGCACATTAGGACCAGGATGACTACAGGAGAAACTGGGACAGGCAATATGGTTGAATAGTTTGGGGGTGGTCCTCTCCAGTTAGGAGGCTCCCAGAGAGAAATGGGGAGAAGGGGTGGAGCCAAGGGAAGGGAAGAAGGCGTTTCGCACAGCTGTGGTCCCCCTGTGCAGCTGGTCTTGTGGTGGATGTCGTTCCAGGTGATGACATTCGGTCTCCCTGTGGTCATGGACGTGCCGATAGTGAAGGTGAGACGCTGGTCAAATGCCTTGCGGAACAGGGTCAGCACCTTGTTGCCCTCAGGGCAGTCCGGGAGGTAGGCCACCCGTGTGGTGCCAGGATACCGAACTCCTGGGTTTGGGTGTTCAGCCTGGGGTGGGGGAGGCAGAGTGGGCAGTGAGCAGCTGGGCATCTTGAGGGTCATCCTGGCCAGCCTTCTGGCCGTACACCCCCAGCTAACGCTGATGGGACAGCGACAGCCTTCCAGGGAAGGCGCAACTCTAGGGTCTGGGCAGCAGAAGCCTGTTTCCAGACAAAATCCTCATCATTAAGAGGTCCTTTCTGCTGTCCCGATCCCTCAAGCCTCAATTCAGCAACAAATGAATTCTCAAAAGTAGCTAGGCCTTACTCTCCAGATAACTCAGCAGAAATGTGAAGACTGGGAATAATTGGTCTTTCAGCCTTCGCTTCTCCACCTGAAAACACTCCCAATGCATCTTCCACTGTCTAACCTGTTCTATTTTTCTATTACTCTCCTTCAGAGCTTCCTCATCACTCTGCAAACCCGAACTGGACATTACTCTTTGTCAAGCAGGAAGACACCTTTATGTTCTTGACCACTCCTATTTTAACCTTCCACTGTCATCAAGGTTTTCCCTCTCATAAATCTGGAATGGAGTAACGCTCCCAGCACTGTTAAGGGGGGTCAGACCCTTCCCACCGTGCCTGTCCGCACCTGAGCCACCACGTCCACAGACTTCACCTCTGCCAAGAATAGATGTCAACATCCAAGTTCATCAAAGAAATAGAATTCAATTCCTTTCTCTCATACCTATTTTCACGGGTGCCTTGGGGTCATGGGGATGGAAAAGCTAGGCTTCAAGGGGGCCTCTAGCTCCAGGGCACTTGAGTGGGAAGGCATACCGGGAGACAGCAAGACTGTATCACATCTAACAAACATACTCCCCCTCCCCAGTTTTCCTAGGTCAGAGAACAAGCGCAGGGAAAACCAAAGGGTAAGGGCAGGCCATAGGCTTCTTACCCCCTGGACACCGGGCGGGAAGACGTACTGGATGACGATGGTGCCATACTTCTCATAGCTGGGTAGGAGGAGTGTGGCATCCTTAGAGACCAGCATCCGCCCATTCTGGGGCTGGTTGCCCACCAGCTGCCCATAGAAACGGCCACACATGGGGCAGGCCTTTTTCACCTGCAGGGCCCGGGTGATGCAGCCCTCGCAGAATGAGTGCCGGCACTTCTCTAATGTCTTGGCATTCTGGATCTCCCCCAGACAGATGGGGCAGGTGCTCTCCTGCTCTTCTGCCTCCTCCCGAAGGCGGGGGGGAAGAGGAGGGGGCAGGGGAGGAGGAGGGGGAGGAAGCCCCCGTGCCCCTGGGGGCAGGAGTGGGGCTGCTCGGAGAGGGGGTGGGCCTGGGCGGTGCAGCTCAGGGTGCTCCCCCCCACCCCCCAAAGCCAGGCAGCCCATAAGCTCCCCCTGCCTCTGAGCTTTCTTCAGCTCTTTCTCTGCCTCTTTGAGCAGCCCCTTGAGAGCCTTCCGGGCCAGGTAGAGCCCATTGGGAGGGGCTGGGGGAGGGCCCTGAGGGGAAAGCTGGAGGACATAGATGTCAGAAGTCTCGCCGTCTATGAGAATGGACACACGGTGCTCCTCCCGAAGCCGGGCCAGCCGGGCAGGGGTCTCCTTGCTGAGGAAGTCCCACACAGGCTTGGAGACAGTCACTTTGTTCTTGCAGGTGCCTCCACAGGCTGCCATTCTGGACAGGACGAACGACACTGCCCCCAGGGTGAAAAGGACTCAGGGTGGGGGGTCCCCATTTGACAAATTTCAGTGCCTCCTACTTCCCGTTCCTTTCCAACCCTATATTATCTCCACTCACTCAGAGGTCAACCCCCACCTCCTCCCCCAAGTTCATGTTCTGTTTCCTCTTATCTTTCAAACTCCAGCACCCACTGAAGAGCAAGAAAGCTTCTGTATCTTTATTATCATCCAAGCCGAGCATCAATCTTGGTTCTCCTATACTGCTCCCGAGATCACAGAAACAACCGGCCCCTCCCCCCACATCAGGTGAGAACTGAGTTCTGTAAAAGGAAGGGAGATTTTTGCCCTCCTTTTTGCTCACTTTGATCCTGAAGAGCTTAGAATTGGCATGCAGGCTCTCTCTCTCTGTTCCTGCTCCCTACTTGTAGGTTGTGTGACCTGGTGGGTGGAAAGGGAAAGGAGGGAAAATGAAAAACCCCTTCTCCCATTTCCACAAGCCCCAACCCAGCAGCCCACTTAACAGAGACAGGATCTGGGTGTAAGTTACTGGGAATGGGATTACTTGGAACGTGGAATAGAGGCAGCCAATTTAAAGGTGAAAGTTGAGGTTCCCATGAAAGGCAGATACCTGGAAAGCCCATGGACGATGAGAGCAGCAGAAATCCCTCTGTTTCCACACTCAGCTGACCAGGACTGGGGCAGGGGGAGTGGGGGGGGGGGACTGGGTTAGGATGACAAATGTTACCATTTTCCCCAGTCTGCCCAGAAACAAAACCTCCTCTTTCATTTCCTCTCCTTGTCTCTTGCAGAATTCCATCCCCAGCCACTCTCCAAGTTGCTAAAGAAGGAACTTCAGCATGCTAACTTTCCTCTTCCTCAGCTCTGAGGCTCTTAAGAAAGCCTAGGGGCATGGATAAGAGAAGTCTGGAAGGGAAAAGCCCACACAGATAGAGGTCTTTTTTGCCACCTCCCTCAGGTCACAAGGACAAGAATATTTCCTTTGCTCCCCAATTCCTCGCCCTACTCCACATTCCCGAATAATTCAGCCCGTATTGCTAGGGAGCCTTCCTTGAGAGTTAACCCGGTCCCTTCTGCTGGAGTCTGCTTGGAATGCCAACAAAGTGGCAGCAGCCCCTGCAATAAGAAAGTTCTCGCTGTCGCTGTCACCTTTTAAACCCGGCACGTGAAGTCCAAGCCTGCCAGCTACCTAGGCTACATTTAGGGAGGGGTGGGGCTCAGGCAGAGGGATCCGCTGGAGCAGCCTGATGTTTCCCCGGAGTCTTGCCGTGTTCAGCTACAGAGCTATCCCTACAATACCTCCAAATGCAGCCCAAATAGAAAGAAGGGCCATTAGCGTGACCTCAATTCCTTGACTGATCCATAGGGGAGCAGCTCTCCGTTTGTGCCTCCATCATAGTCCCCTCAAGGCCAGATGCAGCTCAAGATTCAGAAAGTGAAATTGGAACCCTAGAGCCTCGGCTCATACTGTCCATCCAGGTGGAACACCCTCTCCCCATCAGAGAGAAGCCAGGACCTAGGTGTCCTTTGCTCCGAGTCCTGATGGCACAGAAAAGGGAGGCGGGGCCACAGTTTATGCTGGGTCCGATTCCTCTGGGGCAACCCAGGCCGGACACGGGGCCAGTCCCTCTCGCCAGACAGAGGCCGCCCACAGGGGCAGCCAGGAAGGGCCAGGGTCCCTGCGGGCATCAACTGAGGCATCTCCACCCCTCCCCCCACGACCTCCTGCAAGACCCGACCCGGAACCACCTCCCACATGGCCCGCTCGGCAGAGCCCCCGCAGCCCCACAGCTGGGTGGGGTGGATGTCGGCCCGATCGCGGGCCCCAGAACCCCCGAATGGAGGCCAAGGCTGGAGGGTGACAGAAAGAGCATTAGCGGGGCCTGGAAGGGGGCCCCGGCGCCGCGCGCGGGGGAAGGAGGCGGAGGAGGGGGCGCAGGGGGAACCGGAGGGCGCGCGGGGAGGTGTGAGCGGGGCCCGGGGGGCGCGCGGCGGGTGTGGGGGGCGCCGGGCTCACCTACCTCTTGTCAGCGCCGCCATTGCCGGTCACATGACTGAGGCTGTTGCTGGGATGACGGTCTGGGCCTTAGCAACCAGGGTGGGGGGGAGACCCCGAGAAGGTGGCGGGGGGCGGGGGGGGAGTTTGCAGGGGGTGCAGACTGAGGGAAAGGGAAGGAAGAAGGATGGCACCCCCCCTTCCCCTTCACGGGTAATAATCACCGTTTGCTTTGACCCCTTCTATCCACAAGCCCCCGCTCTTCTGCCCCAAAACAAAAATGGAGGCGCCGTCCCAATCTTCGGAGGCTTGGGGTGGTATCGTGGAACCGCGGGTGGGAGGTTAAATCTCTTAGAGACGCCACCCTCCTCGCTTCCCCCTCCCGGGAGGGGGCCCTCTCCCTTTTCTTTCCCAGCCAGCTTCGTGGCAGCTTCTGGGAGGTGGTGGTGGATGGGTGGGTGAGGCGTGTCGCTTAGGTAGATGGGGAAGAGAGGGCAATTTCTCTGTGATCCTTTTTCTAGAAAGGCCTTTGAGGAATATGGAGTAGGAAGAAGAGTAATAGTAAAAAAGCATTGGTTCTAAAAAATAAGTCCAGGACTAAACCATTTCAACCCCCTGCCTCATCGCTTGCCTTTTCCCGGATTGTTGCCTTCTGTGACCCCGCAAAACCTGCTCCCAGATGGGTATTGGTAAGTGTCTCTGATTTTTCTCTTTACACAAACAGGGATACTGAGGCTGGTGCAGAATGCGAAGTGAATACATCTTTTTTTTAAATGCCTTGGAGTGATGGTAGTATCAAGTCTATGGTTGAAATAGAGTTAAAAACTCTCAAAGAAAAAATAAAAAAGCTCTTCTCTCTTCTGCTTCCCACATCAGAGCAATCTCCGCCCCCAGTCCAACTCACTTCCCTGGGGCCACATCAAGCCAGGTTTTTCCACCAGCCAAAAGACCTCCTCAGCCAGAAGCACCGGATGGATCTCCCAGACTGGCAGCAACTTCTGATAATCCACCCCCTTTTCTTTACTCCCTCTCCATCTGGATGGTTGGTCACTTTCTTCATTACTTTCCCAGGACCCTGCTGTACTCTTCCTGCCCTGCAGACAGAGGACTTCTCTCCAGGAAGCCTGCAGGAACACTGAATTCCTTCTCCTTTAGCTCATGTGTGCTTGGTGCTCACCTTTACAGAGATGGGAGTGTGATGTAGCCCAAAACCCTGGGGGAAGAGGGAGGGTCACATCATCTCAGCTGTCCCTGGCCCCCCTATAGCTAACTCCCACAAAATTGGGGAATGTTTTCCATTCCCATGCACACTCCTCAACACCTTTTTAAGTTCACAGCCATCTACCTTGAAACCCATATCCTTAGGGACCCAACACCTTAAAGACCAATCAGAATTCTTCATCTGGTCTCTGCATCCCTAAGCCCAGGCTTCCAAAATAGCAAGAGGGAAAGAAGAGGCATTTCTGTGAAGGAATTTGGATTCAATAATTTATTTTCTATATAGTGACAGCAACAGGAGTAAATACACAAGATCTTTTTTATTAATTAATAAAACAAAAAAGATGAAAAAAAACAGAAGCAACAAATGAAGAAGACCATAATGCTTATGATACATCAGCCACATGGTCAGAAAACCCATTTCTAAAGAACAGTTGCTGGTGTCATGGAGTTTTATTGCATTCAACAGGGGAAGGTAGATGGTTGGAATGAAAAAGATCCATCAGCCTCCTGACAGGAACATATTATAGGGACTCTAATCCTTAACTAGGGACTCCTCTTGTGAGCAGAAGATGGAGGGGCAGGAGGAATTCTCCTTTATGACCTCATGACTTCTTGTGAGACAGATCAGTCCAGGCAGATACAGAGCAAGAGTCTTTGTACCCCACAGGCCACTCGTTGGTGCCCATCTTTATGTTTCAGAGAAGTGCAGAAGCCTCAGGGGGGATGTAGGATCACAAGAAGAATGGCTGCCTGAGCCCCAAGGGCATTGCGGGGAAGGGAGTACACTATCTCAGCTCATCAGGGTCTGCTACATTCTGAGAATATCACGTATTAACTCAACTATCTTTGGAGGAGGCCGGGTTATGGCTCTGACTCCTCTCTGGGGGTGGAGAGTGAAGATGACAAAGGCAGCCATCTGTCCCCTGAGAGACACAGTAGCAGTATAAGACGAACAGAATAACAAATCCAACTGGAAAAAGCGTTTGGGAAGGAGAGGGGAAGTAAGTATGCTATGGGCACACTTCCAGAGAGTAGAGGAGGTTCCCACACGTGAGACTTCCTTTCTCTTGAAATAACCAGGGTTAACCCAGGTAGAGATATTCCCTTCTGCTCGGTCTAAAACCTTAGGGGTGGCTAGACATGAAGAAAGGAAATTTAACATAGGGAGTGAACCTTATACCCCTGGCTCATCCTCCCAGCCTCCAGAACTGGCCACACCCCCAATGAAGGGTTCCAGCTCCAGGAGGGATGTGAGGTCCTGGTGAAGAGCAGTGACAGTCAAACCCAGGATTCAACACTGTGGCCATCTCTGGTGGGGGTGAACGTGGAGTGAGGGAAGAGCCTGGAGAGTAGTCAACCCTCAACAGAGACCTCCAATTCCCTGCATAATCACAAGAGTCCTCAGAGGTCCCACCTCCATGAGCTGCCAGCCCGCCCACCATTCTCCACCCCAGCCGCATAAGATTGGCCATATCCCATCGTATGTGTGCATGCCTGCACCCACATCTGTAGTATTTTGAAAATCTTCCATCCCAGGGCCTACGGGGAAGGAAGTGTGCCACAGTGAGCTCTATAAAGTTATCAGCAAAATTCAGACACTCTTAGTTCATCCCACACAGCAAAGTGCATCCACAGTAGCAGCTTGAGCCAGGTCCGTCTGTCCAGTCAGGTCCTGAAGATGGCAAACAACACCCTTCCCCCAGCTCCTCCTATGTTATAGAAACAACAGGACATTTTACAAAGATCAAGGCACTTGGGAGAGAGTCAACAGTAACACTAATGAAGCAAGCAGACTTGTTGGAGGGGAAGGGAGAAGGAAAGGAAGAGGAAAGAGGACAATGTATTTCTGAGGGCCAGGAAGAGCCTACTCAACAAGAATGAGTTATCTGGGTGGAAGAAGCCTGTAGCCTGAAGTTAGCAAAAGAGAAAGAGCAGAAGAGTGGCCAGAATACCCACAATTCCCCCAAAGCCTCTCAGAACCCCACCACCTGGAACACACAGCAGCAGTCACCATGGAGTCAGGCAGTCTCTTAGGCAAAGATGTTGGTAATAAAATCCAGGAATCGC
Source organism: Orcinus orca (assembly GCF_937001465.1). NCBI lineage: Eukaryota > Metazoa > Chordata > Mammalia > Artiodactyla > Delphinidae > Orcinus > Orcinus orca. The sequence goes on along the minus strand of NC_064569.1, from coordinate 45,581,182 downwards.
TTAGCATACTGCTCAGGATGGACAGTAGAAATCTCTGCCCCCGCCTGTGAGAGGAGGTATGGAACATGGTGTCAGGCCCCGCACCCCTCCCCGACTCCCCACTCTCAGTTCCACTCCAGATCATTTCCATACCCAACCCTTCATCCTTCTGCCACCCCACTGCTCTGGCACAAGAGGCTCTTGAATAGTCAAGACAAGAAAGGAAAGGCTTTAGAGAACCCTCACCCCATGCTTGACAGTTTTGGCTGCGTGAGCTGCTTTCTTCTTGGCATCATACTGTGTCAGGATGTCAATAAGGCCCATGAAATACACCTCCTTCTGAGGGGCCCCTGGGGAGAGAGACCAGCAATGAAGAGCAAGTACAATCCCAATTCCCTCTCCCCAGGAACCAGTCAGATCTGTTTTGAAGAGCTAAACAGCCTCTCCACCCACCACCCTGGTCTCTGTCCTCCAGGGACCACCCTCCCCACCCTTAAAATTTCCAGGCTTTTTCTCACCCTCAGCACTCCGGATGGCATAGACATCAATGAAGGATTCAAACTCTCCAGGGCCCAGGGGCCGGTGGGAATGGATGTAGCCGCCGATACCCTCAGGGGAAGTGCCATAGGAGCCCACCAGAGCAGGAGGTCCGGTCAGGGCACAGTCCCCATCCCCCTCTGACTCCTCCTCCCGCACAGGCCCCTCCTCCTCTGGTTCAGAGCCGCGAATGATGTCGTGGATGCCCAGCAGAAGGCTGTAGTCCATGATCTTCAGCTGCACTAGGAACTGAAACCCCACTGACAAATGAGAAGCCCCAGATCTCCCTCTCCACTTCCAAGTACCACCCTTATACCTCCATCCCTGAATTTCCGGGGCCCTCCTGGGGAAAAGAAGTGTAAAAATTGAGGGTTGGGAGTATACCATTGCCCTTTATTACCTAATTGTCCTGGGTAGCTAAGATCATTCTTTTAGCTCAAGCCAGCCACCCCCTCCATAAGTCACCTCTAGAGGATTTTCATGATTCTTATCCAACTCCCCTACATGCAGAGAACCCAAAGGGAAGGGGAGGAGTTCCCTTGTATTGTGAATGGGCAACTGCCCTGTGGGGAGCAAAAAAGGGAAACAAAGCCACTTCCCACAGCACCCCAACCCATCACCTCCACATCTCTCTTTAGCTTCTCTAGAAAGACTTTCTTCTCCTCTTCAGCAATATAAACTTTCTGGTTCTTGTTGAGAAAGTCCATATCCTTAAGGGTGGGCAATTCTTTAACCTGAGAATAGGTAAAGGGACATCTTGGGAATACAGCCCTTACCCCACGCTCTCAGAAAACCCTGCTCTATGTAGGGCTTTGTCTCTGACTCTGGGGTGTCTAGGGGAGACAGATTTACAGCCCATCTCTCAACTGACTTAACACTAGGATGCTGCCCAGAGCCTGTTCTTACCTCTGGTGGCTTCTCCAGACTCAGCCACTACGGCTGTACCCCAAATCACACCCCCCTACTTTCTGCCTATGGTTTCAGTCCAGAACCTCCATTCTGACTTTTCTTTCTTCTGAAGCAAAAACAGCTGCTTGAACACAGAGCTCAGAATGGGAGGCGGCTGGTAGGCATTTTGCTCTTGAAGTCTGACATTTTCACGCATCCCAAAACCTTCCACATGGACTAACCCATGCCAGTGACAAAGAAGCTCTTCCCACTGCCCCTTCCAAACAATCCCTGGATCAGGAAAAGTCTACATCTCTCTTCTTTCTGGTGGTTTAAGATAAGAGTAAATAGCTGGGGATCCCTACCTCTTTATCCCAAGAAGGTCCCTTTGACCTGCCCTCCCCCATCCCTCACCCTATCATCTAAAATTATATCACCTTCTCCTTATCGCTGGCTTCCCGGGACACTAGGGAGCCCTGTGGAGAGACCCAAAGACAAAGTCAGCAGAAGTGGCTAAAAGAACAGTCAGGACCCAGCTCCTAAGACAAGTCCTCAAACCCACAGCCCTCTTTCCTTTAAAATGCATCATCCAGTGCCCTCCCTGGCCATTCCCCTCCCTCAGGTCATCAGGAGTCTCCCCTTCAGCCCTCACCTCCTCTCCTTACCTTGAGGTCATACTTCCTGTGCACAGGGAGACGGTGGCTAAACATGTTGCGCATCACAAGCATGTAGCTGTCTTCGTTGTCCACGCTAACCCGGTACATCCCCAGGAACTGGGGCAGCAGTGTGTTGCCATGGCACTTCACAATGTACTGGGGTGGAAGGGAGGAAGGAAGGGGAAGAGGCTGAGCAGCTCAGGGATGGGAATTCAAATGCTACTATTCCATAGGGATTCAAGTAGAGGTTACAGAAGCTCCGAAGGGATGTGGGGACTTTCTAAAGATGCCCCTGGTATCCGTGCAGTTTCTGAATCATCATCTCCTTTCATTTATCCCATATGTATAATGTCTCTTAAATTTAAAGTGGGGCTTCCCTGGTGGTGCAGTGGTTGAGAGTCCCCCTGCCGATGCAGGGGACACGTGCCCTGGTCCGGGAAGATCCCATGTGCCGCAGAGCGGCTGGGCCCGTGAGCCATGGCCGCTGAGCCTGCGCGTCTGGAGCCTGTGCTCCGCAAAGGGAGAGGCCACAACAGTGAGAGGCCCGCGTACCACAAAAAAAAAAAAAAAAAATTTAAAGCGCCATCTCTCCTTTCGTCTTTATTATTCTTTGAGATGGGGAAGGGTACATGTTATTATCCCTCTTTATACGCAAGTAGTCACAGAACCAGTAGTAGAAATTACATCAACAAAATGATTTTATCTAGACCAGGGGTCCCCAACTCACGGGCTGCGGACTGGTACCAGTCCTCGGCCTGTTAGGAAGCAGGCCGCACGCAGGAGGTGAGTGGTGCGTGAGCTCGCCATCGCTCGCATTACCACCTAAACTATCCCCCGCCCCCGGCCCCAGCTCCAGTCGGTGGAAAAATTGTCTTCCACGAAACCGGTCCCTGGTGCCAAAAAGGTTGGGGACCACTGATCTAGACCAATGTTCTTTGGTGGGCTAGACTCCCACAGTAAAAATGTTTGCAAGATGGCCTATAATCTGGATTCTTAAAAAAAATTCCTCTTTCAATGCTACAATCTCCCTCAGTGTTGCTGCCTACTTCTCTTCATAGCCAACCTTCTCAAAAAATTAGTCAGCCATGAGTCCACTGCCTCTCTCTCATTCATACCTCAAACGACTGAAATCAGATTATACCCTCATTTCTCCTCTGAAATTTCTCTACTCCTCACTGCCTCAAATCCCTCAGTTGCCAATCTCATGGGTATCTAGTCATCATATTTCAACTGGCTGGCACTAGATACTACTGACCAGCCTCTCCTTAAAACTCTCTTCACTCTGAGCTCCCATCACACCACTCCTCTCTATCCTCAAATCCTGTGTGGAATGCAGTAGGGCATAAATCATTAAAAGCATCTGACAACTCTCGCCAAAAAGACCCTGACATGGCGCTGGCCCTTGGGGCTTCAGTCTCAGCCTCACCGTCAGCCACTCAGGGGAAGAGGTCTCTAGATCTGTCCCCTGGCAGGGACTTCTGGGGCAGAGCTGGGGATAGAGGCCTGCGGGAAGGAGGAAAACACAACCATAGCAGAGCCTCTGGGCAGCAGAGTAAGGCCTCTGACCACGCGGCCTTACTTTTGTTCTCATCTTCCCTGCTTGGGGCCGTGGGCATGGCTTTAGAGAGCCAGGGTAGTCTGGTCACTGGGAGAACAGAAGAAAAAGTTTTTGCTCCTTTGAACCTGATGGGGGAGGCCATTTGCATGTGGAAAATGCTCTGTACATTGGGGACTGCCTGTATCTGGAAGTTTCATTAACTCTTAGCATCCTGTTCTCAGCCTCCAAGCTGTATTGAGAAGTTACTAGTCTGTATTTTTATTAAGCCTTAAAACTTCTTTTATGTGCATTTGGTGCCAACTTTTTTGTAGAGCTGTATTAAAAACAGCAAACTTGTGCTCACGTCTCTATGTAACTTTGAGAGGAGCATTCTGTTATTTTTACAAGGCAGGAGTGTGTATAGCTGTTGAATTAAACTTAGCAATCACGTTAAAAAAAAAAAAAAGCGTCAGACAACTCTTAGTCTCCTTTATGGGCTCTTTTCTCTTCTTGCTCCGGAAGGTTCTTTCCTCAACCTTCTTTTCATTTCACGCGACACATCCATAATCTTAAACCCGAACGAACTTTCTGGCCAACCCAATATAATACATTCATGGCGATAGTTACCATCTATTCACCTATGGTTCTGAAATCTAGACTTCTAATCTAGTCCTCTTTCCCAAACTCCATACCCCAACCACTTATGGGACATCTATATCTGCATGAACTGAAGAAACCACAAACTCGACATGCCTAAATCCAAACTGTCTTCTTCCAAAAACCTGTTTCTTTTTCTGCTTCCCAACTGTTGGTCACTGGGCACCCAGTTATCCCTAAGCAGGAATTTGGAGCGCCTCTGCCTTAATTCTCACAATTCTCCCAAAGGTCTTTCCACCTCCACTGCATCATCCCTCCAGGCCCTTGTCATTTCTCACCTGGACTATTACAATTACCTCCTAATTGGTATCTCCACTCTCAGTATTTCCCTCCTGCAATCCATTCTCTAAAATGCTGACACAGGGATATTTCTAAATAACATATATATCACTCCCCTGCAAACCACCTTCAGGATAAAGCCCAAACTCTTCGTGTGGCTTATGAAACCCTCACGGCCTGGCTCCTGCCTAACTGTTTTTCCACAATACCGTATCCCAGTCACACTGAATTTCTTGCAGTTCCACAACACCAAGCTCTCTCATGGCTCTGTGCCTTTACAAGTGCTGTTTTCCTTTGCCTAGAGTGCTCTCTTCCTCCTTGTCCAATGGCTGGTCCCTACTAGTCATGCAAGAATCAACTTCTAGGATACTCCCTCTAAAAAACTCTCTTTGAGCCTACCAAGTGCACCTCTTGCCCCAGGTGAGTTGGGATGCTCTTCCTCTGCCACCCCAGAGCATCCCCTAGATACCTTTACTCCTTGCACGCAGCTTGCTGTGTGCTAACTAACGCTAGCTTACTGGTCTCTGCCATTAGAACAAGAGAAATTCAAGGGCCACGGCCATTTCATTCACCTCTTTCTCTACTGCCTCACATAAGACCTAATAACAACAGACATCCAATATTTGTTGAATAACCAAAAACTCTTTTAGAATCTTTCATTTATTCCTTGCTCATTGATTTTGGTGAGATTTTTCTTCAGTAGAAAGATATTCAGGCATGTTTTTACTCCCAAAATAGTCCAGAAACTTCACATTCCAAATTCATCTGATCGGATAGAATAGTTTCCCTAATCCCACTTAGGGCTGGATACGATCATGGCTTCTCTCCTCCAATCTATCCCAATTGTGCACTTATCCTGGTTTTCTCCCCAGACTGCATTTATTCCTGATAGTACATTTGGTGTTAACACTTCATCTAATTCTGACTTAGTCTAAAGTTTATACTTTGCTATACATGTACCCTTTATGTATCTATCAATTCACAGCGGTTTTAGATTAGAAGTGCCAAATAAGAAGGAACACGAACTCTTCTATTTAATCAAACACAAATCGGTATGCAGAGGCTCTCTTTTTGAAATGCCTTGTTTTCAAAAGTATGATGTCAAATGCTTCTTGGGGAGCAAAATGGGCTATAGGGAGAAAGAGGGATAGGAAGTCTCCCAAGTGCTCTGGAGCTGAGTTATGAGTAGGGAGGGGAAGAATGAGGCTGGAGAGAGACCTGACCTGATGGTAGTTGGAGAGGTTGCTATGCATGTCAGCAATGTCCTCACTGGATACTTCTTTGATGACCAGAGTCCGATCATAGGAGATAAGGAAGCGACCATCACTGCCTTCACTTTCACTCGGGGGACTTCGGGTAAGGGACACCTGGGGACACAAAATAGGCTAGAAGCTCTTTTCCTCCCCTTTATATGGAGATGCAAGTCTAGGACAGTGGCCAACTGAACACACCTGAAAGTGGATAAAATCTTGACGTAAGAGGACGAGCAAGGGTTCTAAATTTGGTGTCCATATATGGACTAAATGAAATTGAAAGCAAAAATTTTAATGTATCTACATTTCCCCCCAAGGACAGGGTTTATAGCTTTCTTCAGATTTTTTTAGATGCCTGTGACCACAAAAAAATAAAGAATACCTGTGAAGGCCCTCATTTCCCCAAACATGACTGTCCCACGGATTCCCCAGTTGTTAGGGAGAAAGGACTATCCTCACCCAATGGACTCTCACCAAGTAATCCTGGTCATCAATACCAAATCGATCACGCAGGTTCCTGAAGACCTGGGGACAATACTCCTTGAACTTGAAATGACTGGGCAGATTTTCCCTGCAATAGAGGTTTTCAAGATAAGAAACAAAGTAACAATATTACCTTATATTTATGTAGGGCATGACACTTTACAAAGCACCTTCACACATATTACCTTATTTGACTCTCATAAAACCCTTGTGAGGTCCTTTAAAGGTGTATTATTCCCATTTTATAGAAGGGGAGACTGGCTCAGGGTGGTTGAGTGACCTGCTGAAGTCACATGACTGGTAAGCGGCTTAAGCAGAACCACGACCTACTGCCCATCCAAACAGCAGCATTTCCCAAATCTCAAGCAAGTCAGAGACATCCCTAAATAAGCAATAGGTCTTGAATGGCATCTTCTGATACTAGGAGGGCTTACAGGACTCAGGTATTTCTTTCAGGGAGTCCCTCTCAGAAGCTAATGGTAATGGCATCTAAACGTATTTATTACTTTGTGAACCTCCAGGCTAGAGGAGAGGTAAACTAGTACACATAGATAAGGGTGTAAGGAACATTGGAAATTATTTTAGTGGTTTCTTTACAAAATACTGAATTTCTGCATAGGAAGGAAGGTTAGACAATACAATAACAACTTGTAAGTTGTCTTCTAAATCTAAAACCTTCAACTCATTCAATCTTAACTCTTAAAATTATTTATTTTCTCTTTTAGGAAGGCTGACATGAGAAGGGTGGGGATTCCCACATACCTGCGGAAAAGGTGATTGTTGACCTTGATCTTGGAGCTGGCCTTAAAGTCATCTGGCAGCAGCATCACCGGGGGAGGCACCTGGCTGAGCTCATTGATCTGATAAGCCAACACAAGAACAGGAAGCCAGTGAGCAGGGGTGTGGAGAGCTACTTATGCACTGTGTCTGGGCAAGAGTCAGAAAAGGGCAAATCAAACCTCATTCCCTTAAAAACGCTGGTTATGCATATGCTTGACAAAGGTGAGAGTATGTGTCTGCCATCTTCTGCTGCCCAAGGCCTGCAGTAAGCAACCCTTGCACACAGCCCCTCACACTCCCGCCCCCGTGGAACTTCATGCTCACAACAGTCATTTTATATTAGGCAAACTCTGTAAGCGACTCTGGACTATTTTTTAAAGCTGTGACAAATTCTAGAGAAAAAAAAGACCCTCAGCAGACTCAAGACATTCAAGACAAACAGTTCCATGCTCCACTGGAAACAAAAGGTGTTTTCAAAGTACAAGGAGAGTTAAGGGGACTCTGAGGAGTCGACAGCAGCGAGAATGAAACGTCCATATCCTGAAGGAGGCATCTCCTTACAAACAGGACCAGTCCTTCCTGACCACTCTGACCCAGTTCTCTGTAGTAGGTCCCCACCTACCTAGGTGTAAGATAAAAGAAAAACAGCTGATTTTAGAGGGAATGCAGGCAGGCAAAGGATATGAGCTCATTAGGCATCTGTTCACTGAAGTCAAGCCAACCCACATCCCAAAGGATGCAAGCATCACATGCTCTCCTCAGCCCCAAGAATCAGCAGTCTGCTAATTCAGGGTGGAAAGGGGGATCCTGCACTAAGAAATGCCCAGGAGATGTGCTTTCTCCCCACTGTTGCCACAGTATCTTTCACGCACCCTTATCACTTGACTCTAACCTCTAGTTTACGTGAGTTCCCCACCTGGGTTGTGAGCTCTGGTAAGGACCAGTTCTGGTCATCTGCATCACTCAGGTGCCTAGCTAGCACAATATTTGGCCCACAGTGGTCCTGAAGTGTTTATTAACTGAATAAACAGATGCCTTGCCTATCCTTACTTGATCATTCGACAGAGGTTATGAAGTGTAGTCTAACCTAAATCCCATACACTGCAATGAAAAACCAGCTCCTCTCATTCTCAGTAGAAAAGGAGGACAGAACACATTCCTCCAGAGGGAAAAAAGAAAAAACCCACTGGAGATTCCCAGCCTAAAATTCAGCTACAGTTCTTCATGCCCCCTCCTCGCCACCTGCTGTTAAGCAGGCTGAATCATCACTAAGGCATATGTTCAAGGAATTTCTCCATTCCAGACCCTTGAAGTAAATGTGTGCTGGCTGGAGGGTGGGGTATTGGGGCTAAAGTATATATACCTAGGGAAGCTGAGGCAGGTCTTATGTGTAATTCCCCAATCTTACCAAAGGAAAACCCTCCTTCTTAAGTTTCCCAAAGGGATGGATGGATGAGTCATAACAGAGGCAGCCCACCTCCATCAGCCTTGCCCATACCAAGTGCCTTAGACTGAGCTGGGAGCAGTCCACAGAGCCACAAATGCAAAAGGGAGCTGACACACCCCCAGATGACTTTCTAAGCCACAAATAAAAATGTGACAAAAACTGTATTCCTCCTCATCCCCTTCCACCTCCACAGCACTACCATGACTATAATGTTTCAAGGAAGCTGAGTTTTTAAAACATTGCTTGGGGGCTTCCCTGATGGTGCAGTGGTTGAGAATCTGCCTGCCAATGCAGCGGACACGGGTTCGACCTCTGGTCCAGAAAGATCTCACGTGCAGGGGAGCAACTAAGCCCATGTGCCACAACTACTGAGCCCACGTGCCGCAACTACTGAAGCCCGCATGCCTAGAGCCTGTGCTCCACAACAAGTGAAGCCACCGCAATGAAAAACCCGCGCACCGCAACGAAAAGTAGCCCCTGCTCCCGCAACTAGAGAAAGCCCGCGGGCAGCAACGAAGACCCAACACAGCCAAAAAATAAATTAATTAAAAAAAAATTTTTTTTTAAATATTGCCTGTCATATTCAAGGTCACTGCATCCCTCCAATCCAGATCTGAGGGAAGGGGGGCAATGGCTGTGCTTCCTTCACCTGAGGTATCCTCAGGAAAGTAGATGCGCCGGCCTCTTTTGGCCTCCTCCGGATTCCCAGGCCAACCTTCGACAGCAGTTCCCTGATTCTAAAGTTCACCACCATAATGTCCCCATGACCAGAGCTCCTGAGCCAGCTCTTTGGTCAAAGATGACCCCCACTTACACCAAATACCATTACTCCAGCCAGCAATGGGTTGCAATTAAGACCAAAGGCTTACATACATTAAGTGCTGAGTAAGTGCAACCACTAGGCTCAGGGTGGGGTAGCTTCTCTGAAATGCTGTACCTCTGGAAGGGAAAGGAAGGGACATGCAGGATTAGAAGGTCCAGGAAGCCTGGAGCTTCCCCCAAAGCCAAGGTTCCAACGTCACTGACGGCGGCTGTAAAGCAAGGTGCAAAGGAGAAGTGAACGATTCCCTTCATCCAGTTACCCTCTCCGCTCCCTTTCTACACTTACACTCTCACTGGAGACCTCACCACCACCAAGCCAGAAGAGCTACTCTCCCTAATGTCCTTCCAGACGGAGCCGGGTCCCGGCCGGTCTCCGTGGCCTGAGGCTGGAACGGACTGGAAGGAAGCAGGGAGCTGGATTTCAGTTGGGGAAGATGGAACCAGAGTGGAGGAGTAACGGGCGGAGGGAGAGACAAAAGTCTACGTTAAAAAAAAAAAAGGTCTAGAGCGAGAAAGTACGCTGGGTGAAACACCTGAGGGCAGGTGGGCAGACCAGAACAGCCTGGGGGAAAAGTGGCAGCGCTAGGGGCTCCGGAGGCGGGAGCCTGGAAACAGACAAGCCCGGAGGAGCTCAGAGGTTCGGACAGGGCCCCCGCGGGGCCGGGGCCGGGGCCGGGGCCGGGTCTCACCGAGTGGGCTACGCCCCACAGGAACACGCCCATCAGCGGGTCGGCCGCCCGGAACACCTTCACCTTCTGCTGCACGAAATGCTTTTTCTTGGTTTTGGAAGCGAAGCCGAAACCTGTGCCGGAAGCCGCTGTCGGCGCCGGTACAGTGGCCGGCGGGACCGAGGAGGACGCCATAGTCTCCCGCACACCCAACCGAGTGAAAGCCGGAGCCGGCCGCGATGTGGTCTCCCGACCCCGGAAGCGGCGCTCACCTGCGCCTCCGTCACGTGACCGGAGGCTGGCCCGCAGGCGCGCGAGTAGGGCGGGGCAGGCTAACTCCGCCCCTGGCGGCCGCACGTCTGCCCCAACGCCCGCGCTTTGGCTGGACTCACCTGGCGGTGGGGAGTCGCACCGAAGCCTTTTGCCCTGAGGGCTGCGAGCAGTCCGCGAGGCCCAGACCAATCATCCAGGCGTAGGGGATGCTGCCTGGACTGGCCTGATTTAACCCCTCGGTCTAGGACTTCTTTGCTGCAAAGTCGCCGCCTTCCGGTTTTGCCCAGTTTCTAGGAATAACCTCCGCCCTGAAGCTAACCCGAAAGCATTTCTTTACGAAGTAGGAGATCCCTTAAGTGGGTTTCGTGCTTTTAGAAAGACCTCTCAGGCATCATTCTGGAGGGTGACCAGAGTACTGCAAAAGTCTAGGCACGAGATGAGGAACTAAAACAATGATTATTGGGATGGAAGGAAGGGGCTGGCATCTAAAGGTATAGTTTAATGTCAGTTTGTAAAATCCTTAGTGGATGTGGGATTTGAGGGAAAGGGAGACATTGAGAATGAATCCTAGGCTTCTGGCCAAGGTGTAGAGAGATGGTGGTGACATGAAAAGGAGCAGTTTTGGTTGAAAACAAGAGTTCAATTTGGACCGTGTTTGAGGCACCTGAGGGCAGCCGGACATATGGGCCCAGAGTTCAGCAGAATGATCTGGGCTGGGGATAAAAGTTTAATTTTTGCGAAGAATCCGTAGGTGAGGATGACACCTCCCAGGGAGGGCAAGGAAAGGCTGAACCCTGGTATAGGCCACCATGTGAGAGGCTAGTGGGAGAAGACTGAGAAGGGGTGGCCAGAGAAGTAAAAGGGGCCAGGAGAGCAGGGTCACAAAAGCCAAGGGAGTTGAATTTCGAGAAGGAAGGAATGGAGAGCAGTGTCAAATGTCATGGAAAGGTGAGGCAAGACATGGAAGGAGCAGTGCCCACTGTCTTTGGCAACTAGTGACCTTTGGAAAGCACTTTCAGCAGAACAAGAGCCAGATCCAGGTGGACTGCGGGATGACTAGGAGGTGAGGAAGTGGGGAAGGGAAGCCTGGGACTTCATCAGGAAATTTGGCTGTGAGAAAACAAGGTGGGGAGTGGCTTATAGAGAAACAGAGTAAAACACACTTTTAAGGGAGACCTTACCAAGGACAAGGGAAGAAATCACTGAGACAGAAGTTAACAAAGAAAATGCAAACTGCCCAAGTCTGCATCACTTTTAGTTATTTTATATATTTTTTGTTTTAGTTTCTTAATTTTTTTTGGAGTATAGTTGCTTTACAATGTTGTGTTAGTTTCTACTGTAACATATATCCCCTCTTTTTTGGATTTCCTTCCCATTTAGGTCACCACAGAGCACTGAATAGAGTGCTCTCATTAGTTATTTTATATATTGAGTCTTTGTAAGTACCTCAGGAATGAAGATCTGGAGGGGCCTTGATTTAGTCCAGAGAAGGGAGATTTATCACTTGTCAGATGGGAGAAAGCAAAGGGATCTGTATAGACAGAGGTTAAGTGTGTAGGTGGGGGGGGGGAGGTGAAGAATTTCACACACTCAGTCACCTTAATTTACCCTTTAAAACAGACAGAGTTGTTGCCTAAGAGAGGACGGTGAGAAGGGATCTTGAGGAGTGAGGGTTTAGACCAGTTGCTCTGGAGAGTGGGAGAGAAAACAGCGGGGACACACAGAAGGAACGTTAAATCAGCACCAAAGGTCAAGTTACCTCTGGAGCTGTTTTTAATTGCCCTAGTGTTTTGGTCGTATGGTTTTCTTCACTTATCTCAGAAACTCTGAAGGAAGAGCAGAGAAGACAGGTAGGGCTATGCTCTAAAATGGGGGGTAGAAGGGTGATTGTGGTAAACAATCTTGGGACAAGAGAGCTGAGCTCTTGGCGAGGGAGGGTTGCAGACACACTAGAGGGATGGAACTGATGCTGGGGCTGAGGGTGGTCTGGGGAAAACAGTGAAGAAAACAGGATACCATTTTTTGTTAAAAATTACGAACAACCTAGATGGATGTCCACCAATGGTGGAATGGTTGAATAAATTATAGGATACGTTTATGAAAAATCATGTATTTTTTTAATGAGGTAAATATGTATCTTGACATGAAAAGATCTCTAGGACATATTGTCAAGTGGGGGAAAAAAGCCTGCGTGTAAATATATGGAAAAACACCTGGAAGGATATATCCCACGCTGTCATAATGCCATTACATGCAGGGAAGGGAGTGAGACTGGGGAGGGATAAAGACTTACAACACCGGAGAGCCATCATTGAATTTATTTTATTTTAAAGGTATCTATGTACATCAAGTAAATACACACTGGGGTTGGTGCAGTTTGGTTTGTCTTTCACGCTGGCATGCAACATTTTGGCAGATGTGAGGGGGCAGGCCAGGTGCCCCTCGTGGAGACCCTGGCTCTCTGAAAGGAATGTGGTGAGAGGGTGGGAGGAGGGGGATGTGGAGTGAAGCTTCTGGTGAAGGCTTTGTGTGTGTGTCGTTTCTTGTTTATGTAAGTGAATTACATTTCCCTTACATCTTGCTAAAGAGAAGGCTGTTCCCTCTGTCACCTCTCTCCTCATCTGCCCTACACCTTCACATTTTCTTCTGTGTTTTAAAAGAGTCATTTGGTGGCAAGATTACATAAAGCTCACTGGATTCTTGGGTGCCCTGCTGGCCGACATTAGCACAAGTCTCCAGGTGCACAGGTATCTTCCTTCCTCTCCACTTGCGTCTGGAGACAGCGTGGCTCACCAACCCCACCCTTTCCCTCTTTGCTTGGGGCAGGGGAGCCAGATTGAACCCGTTTCCTCAGAGCAGTGGTTTTCAATCTACTCTACAGAATCCTTGGGGTCTCTTAAGGACTGTTCAAGGGCTCCTCAACTAGTGAAGCATTTTCCACCAAACAACAAAAATGCAAACTGCCCAGGTCTGCGTCACTTTTAGCTATTCTTTATGTCAGGGTTCTATATAAGATTGGTTCTGAAAAATGTCTGAATATCACCGCCTTGGATTTATTCTACACCCCTCTGGTATTTTTTTTTTTTCCCCTGCATTTCTCCTTAATTGCTAAAAAGGGCCTAACAGGTAAAGGGAGAAAGGACTTTTTCGCTTGAAGGAGTCACAGGCCAATACAGGCTGTATTTACCAGCTGACACTCACACTGAGCTTTCTTTCCTGACTTAGAAACTAGGTGATGGGTTGCCCTGCTACCCTGTTCTTCCAACCCAGATAAGACTGGCTATCTGGACACCAGGTTATATTTCTTGATTTGGACTGGCTTGTGACCTCCACTCTCCATCCCTGCAGTTACCTGGAAAGCCACCTTAGCACCATGTGGTAGGACAGGATATGAAAACAAAACAATAGTCCTGTCAATTCCATAGGGAGTGGGGGGCGCCTCCTGGGTCAAGCCCTTGGGCTCCTCCACCTCTGGAAAATCTGCCCTGCCCTTTTCTTTAAAGTGCACTTAATACCAGATGAGGACATTACAGAGGGAATTCTTTTTGGAAAAAAACATTTTTTAATGTGTATCATCGGGGAAAAGTCAGGCTCCAGCTTGAAAGGAAGGCATTTCGAGATACCTATTTTGCCAATGAACTGGAAGCCCCCAAACCAAAAGGTGGAGACGGGAAGAACATGCAGCCCAATATGGGACAGAGAAAGGAATCCAGCCCATCACTGTGGCAAAAAAAATACTTAGGAATTTTCCAGTCTGTTTACCCCCAAAGCCAAAGAAGGACTCATTTTGCTTACGCTTGGCTATAACTTTCACCGTGGACAGATGAGCAACCATTTGACAGATTGTTGGAAATGGGTTGGCCTCCTCAAGGTTTCAAAATAATTTTAAGCAGCTTTGGGTTCTGGTCATGAGCTCTGGGGTAGAGAATATCAAAAGGAGTTTTGAGGAGGAAGGGAAGTGGTCCCTTGAGCAATCCATGTTCTTGGTTGTCCAGGGGGCACAGGAAGAGGGAGGCAAAAGGCAGACTTTGGGGGGCAGAGGTGCACACCCAGAACCCCTCCGTTGGGGTGAGGGGTGTCTGAAGAAAATTCACCGTATAATTTAAGCAGTCCTTCCATTTCACCCTCCCCTGTGCTAAATGTGGAAGAGGAGGGAGGAAGAGTCTATTTCTGTATCTTCTCATGACGCCAAGACATTCTTCTGCTTAAGGCTTTGTGTACGTGCATGTGTGTGTGTGTGTGTTTGTGAAGGATCACAGCCCTCTAGCTCCCATTTTCCTTTTATCATCTCCGTGACTAACACCATTCAGTGTGAGAGATGCATATAGGAGAGGAAGAAGAAACACTGACCCTCCTCCCTATGGCCCCAAATGAGGAGGGTATACTATGCTTAGAAATTGCTAAATACATCATTAGATACTAGAGAGTATGACAGAGAGAAGAGAGAGACATAGCAGCAGCTTTTGATATATAGGTACAGAGTACAAAGAGATACAGAGTAAGAGAAGACATCATACATAGTACAGTCGGACAACAAGGATTGGGGAAGGGAGTTAGTATCAGAGACCACAGGTTTGCAGCATGCTGAGAGAAGAGGCCTCAGTCCCTCTTAGAAACTGGGGAAGAAAGAGAAAGAGGTTGTGAGGAACCACCTTGCAGCCCGGTCACTGAAGAGGAACAGGGTGGCATCTGTGCCAACTTGGGTTTACAGTCCTGTTACTTTGATATCAACAGCCAGACGCCACCCTGCCATCTCCTGCTCCTCCACCCACAGGCCTTCGCTAACTCTCCCTCCCCCATTCCCACTGCTTGCTTCTCATGCCTTTCTGCCTACGTGCACCTGGCCTATTACCCTGGAAAACCCCTGGAGAGGGCTCAGCTTGGATGCCGCCCACTAGGAGACTGGCCATGTTCTCTCGTTTCTCGTTCTCCAAGGATCCAAGGTGGACAATAAAACAGGATCCCAGTGCCCGTTTTGAGCCATAAAGCAACCTGGCGAGAAGCCTGGTGACACACAAGAACCAGGAAGGTGCCTGTGCTGCTAGGAGAGCACAGGGAACAGGGGAGAGGACCCAGGACAGAGGTGAAGGTGGGGCTTGGAGGTGGGCACACAGCTGTTTTCCACCTCCACTAGCAAGTTTGGAGGGGAGTGCTGATACAGCAGCTAGACGAACAAAAAGTTAGATTTCCTGGGGCATTTGCTAAAGCTCATTGGTGACATATACAGATATGAGGAGTATAGGACACAGAGATCTCCCAAGGTCTCCTAATAACCACTAGGTTCTGTGACCTGTGTTGCGGCTCTAGATGGACACTGCCCTTGCCCACTTCTTTTGACATGTTGCAGCGACCCCTAGTGGCATAAAGGCGGTACTGTGGTTCCCACTACGGCCAAGCACAAGGGGGGAGGGGAGGCCAGTGCCTAGGGGACACCGGGCAGTTCTGATGTAGCCCCTGGGAGGGGACAGCAGGAGTTGAGGGACAACTATATAGTAAAAGTTTTGAGATGATTTAAAAAAAAGCAGGAGAAACAAAGAAGCTGAGGGCAAGAAAGGAGGCAACCTGAGGCTGGTCAG
Organism: Orcinus orca; assembly: GCF_937001465.1. Taxonomy (NCBI): domain Eukaryota; kingdom Metazoa; phylum Chordata; class Mammalia; order Artiodactyla; family Delphinidae; genus Orcinus; species Orcinus orca. The sequence goes on along the minus strand of NC_064569.1, from coordinate 45,565,347 downwards.
AGGAAGCGGCCTGAAACTACCTGAAAGTGCAGGTATGCAGCAGCCCGTGTGGGAGATTAGCTGGCTGCCGTCTCTTGGTGGAGAGGGAACAGCTTGGCCTGGTCTTCAGCCTCGTAGCCGCATGGCAGGTCACTCCTGGAAGAAGAGACCCAGCATAATCACAGCATTGTCAGCTCCGTATAAATGACAGCATTCCTGTCACTTTGCTCTCTCAGCATCCCGGTGAGATAATGAAGGGCAGGAATACAGGGCAAATCAAGGCCAGAGAGATAGAGCTGACTTGCCCAAGGTCACAAAGTTCCCCAAAGTAGGAGGGAAACCCAGGTCATCAGACGTCCATGGCGTTTTCTCCCAGCCCCCATAGCTGGCATGGGGAGGAACCACAGGGAGAATTGGAGGAGGGGACAGTGTTCTACACCGAGGCTGGGGGTGACTGGACCTCCTGGACAACACAGTGATGGCGAGAATGGTTCTCATTTCCTCCTCCTTTCCCCAAAGTCTCCAGCGAACCTCTAAGTAAGGCATGAGGGAAATGTAACCATTTCTTCTGGTCCCACCCAGAGAGCCCAAGAGCAGTGGCAACCGGCGTACCTATTGTCATTGATATCTGTGGCATTTCCTGAAGAGAACATCATGGAGAACACAAGATTGGAAGAAGGAAAAAAGAGATTGGGTGTTACTAAAGGTCTCCTCAAACCCTCTCTCATCCTAATCCCTTGGAGAAAGAGGTAAGTGTCTTGGCAACATAGCTGCCATCTGGGTCTGTGGCACTCGTCTTAAACTACCCCAAGCTGCATCATTATTTTGTTTGAGAAAAAGCCTCCCTCAGCCCTCACAGAGGAGAGGAGAAGGGGAAGGGAAGGGAAGGGTTGGGACAGGCACGTGACCAGAGGAATCCACTTCTAAGCGTCCAAGACCCTGAAGGGATGCAGTGTTTGAGCTGTAGGTGCAGGGTCACTTACTTTTCTGATACTTTTCAACTTGCCCTGGGGATCCCACAGGCTGGTTACCCATCTTTTTCACTCACCATTGTCCATGTTGGCCTTCTGGTAGGAAGCCAAGGGGGCTCCAGAAGATGTGGCCCCACTGCTGGTACAGGAGTTTGCAAAGCTGGATGGAGCAGAGGAGAGAGATGCAACCTCTGGCACCCACCTTCCACTATTCCGAGGACCACTGATCCACACTCACCCTCAGGGATGAAGCCATCCACCCCTCCCATCCCCAGAGACCAGAGGACAACAAACATGGCCTCAGGCTGGGAGGGCAGATGCCCACCTTCTAATCAAAGGTGTGAAGTTGAGAAAGGGTTAGAAATGAAGCTACTTAGGAAAAGAATTAAGTCTCACCCAATAATTAACCCAGTCTTATGCCTTATAGGGTGCAGAGAGCCTTGGGTTGGGACTTCAGCCCGCCCACGGTCACTCACTACATGTCTGAGGTGGAGCTAGGTGCCGCCTGCAGGTACAAATTCTGGTAGTTCTGGAAGAGGCTGTTGGTGTAACTGATGCACTCAGGGCTCCGGGTGCCATAGGCGTTGGTGGGTGAAGATGCTGGGTAGTGGCCAGGCCGGACGGGTTTGGCTGCGGCAAAGAAAGGAAAATGACCGTGAAGAGGCTATTTGTTACCTTGCAGTTGCCCTGCAAGGTCATTTAGCTAGAGCTGAACTGAGTTGCAAGTAAGGTAATTCACTTTTCTACTGTTTTGTAGTGGTGGTGGGGTGAGGCTGGGGTGGGGTTACACTGAGGAATTTGCTGGGTTCCCCCAGGTGGTGATCCCTCCCGTACGCCTGTTGACGCCCACTCCCCACTCACCAATCTGGGCAGAATGGCCCCGTTTGCTGGAGCTCTTGTACCGAACGGCCTCCTTGATGCGGTCCACCTCCTGCTGGTACCGGCGCTTGTCCTTCATGGCGCCCTCCTTGGCCTCCTTCAGTGCACCCTCCAGGGCCTTAACTCTCTCAGCCGTAGCCCTAAGTCGTTTTTCCAACTTAGGAAGCTCACAACGCAGATCTGCATTGTCACGTACCAGCTGTGGGACGAGCCCCGGCGAAGAGGCGGGGAGAGAGGCGAACAAGGCAGCGGAGTCGGGGGTGAGGGTGGGAGAGAGAATAAGGAAAAGTCATGTCAGGGAAGGTGGAGACCATGTGGTTTCCTCCAAAGGCCTCATTCCCTTTACCTAATTGCTGTTCTGGCCAGTTCTTTCCTTCTCCCTTTAGCAAACGGTGGTCAGGCATTAAAAAGTTCCATCATTTTCCAGGCAGCAAAAACATGCCAACTCCTCTGTAGCCCAGAACGCTTGGGAGAGCAAGAGTTCCAGTCTCCTCCTGGCCTAAACACCACCAACCCCCCAATAACTCACAGCTGGTGCCAGACCAACAGCCCCAGGGCAACCATGGGAATGAGGCCCCTCCCCCTCCCCCAGAGATGACTCTGTGGGCATGCACAGGGCGAGGCAGCAAGAGCACAGTAGCAGTTTGGAGGGTGGAGATGGTGTTGAGTGCAGGTTAGGTGCAGTGTAGAGCAGGAGCAGAAGCTGGAATACAGGAGCCCACGCACCACACACACACGCACACACACACAGACACAGATACACATACACACATGGCCGCCCCATAGGAAGGAAAGAAAATGTTTTGAAGTCTCACAAACATTTGTGCTCATTACCTTCATGTTCAAGGATTTCCTGGGCTGTCCCTCTCCCCATTTAAATTAAGCTACAGCGTGGTATTAACCACCTTGCATCCAGAAAAGACTTCCTGATCTTTTTACAAGGTTTCACACAATGACTAGGGCCCTACAGATTGCAGGAGGAGCCGGCCTTGGAAGATATCAGGTAAATCAGTGCAGCAGGGAACACTGGGAGAATTGTCCCTTTAATTTTGGACAATCTACAGATTATAAACAATGTTTTGCTGTGACAATAACTTAGCTTAATTTGTAATAGGGTTATGGCCCTGGCTATTTAAGATTCTGTTGACTGAGAGGTTTCTACATCACTCATGTTTTCCTTTCTAGTCTTGTGTCCCCTGAGGTAGGATATTAGGAGTCCTCTCTCCTATAGGTGAGTAGCTTTTGGTCTTTGAGACTTAGAACAGAGGCAGAGCCTTCATGGGGGAAAAGGAAAACAGCCTGTGATGTCCTGAAATGTGCCACAATGTGGATGAACCTGGAGGACATTATGCTAAGTGAAATGAACAAGTCACAAAAGGACAAATCCCAGATGATTCCACTTAGGTGAGATTCTTAGAGTAGTCAAAGTTATAGAGACAAAGTAGAATGGGGGTTGCCAGGGGGTGGAGGAGCAGGGAATGAGGAGTTATTATTTAATGGGGATGGAGGTTCAGTTCTACAGGATGAAAAGACTTATCTCTGGAGAGGGATGGTGGTGATGGCTGCACAACATTACAAATGGATTTAAGGCCACCGAATGGTGCACTTAAAATGATTAAAGGTCATACATTTTATGTTATGTGTACTTCACCACAATGAAAAAAATTGGGGAAAAAAAGCAATGTAATATGCATTTGGATTAAGAAGGAAAATGAACACAGAAATGAAAAAGAATGACAAAACCGATTACAAAAGTTTCTTCCCTTTCAACTTTTCTATAATGTTGTTTACACTGTTTTATAATAGGTAAAGGGGGAAAGATGGTACTAAAGCCCTCTGCAGGTCGAAATAAAATAAATAAACCCTGTGGACTACCATTGGGCCACCGTTCTAGGATTTTCTTCATTATTAAAAAAAATAAGAAGATGTACTGGGTATTTACTATATATGCTGGGTATGGCACTGGGAAGAAAAGAAGTTTAAGCTGTAGTTTAATGAGAACATGAGTTTAAAACGAATTTTAAGGTGGATTCGAAAAGAAGGGAATGAAGCATAGGTTAGGGTTTATTTTACGAATCAGTTAAAAGAGCCAGTTGACAGTCTGTTGCATCTGTCTGCAAGGCTCAGCTATTTGCCGCTAGCCAGGGTGCTCCTTCTATGTATGCCCCAAACATTTCCTGTCCTGACTCCTTTGGACTGCCCCTTCCACCTCCCCACCCCATACCTTTGAAACCCAGTCTTCCACCTAAGGAACCGCAGCAGCAAGGAGGGGGATAGAGAGGCAGCAACTTAATACACAGGAGTTTTCACTGGCCCTGACCAGGGGCCAGTTGGGCCGTCTGAGGACATCATGTAATTGCCCTGTGTGCCTGCCCCAGGCCTAGGCAGAGGGAGTCCTCTCCATGAGAGAAAGCCCAGCTTCCTGACTGCTTGTCTCTCTGCTCTCCATCTTTGGCTAACGTCTGACCAGTATCCCTTGTGTACGGTCACGGCCCCATGCCTCTGAAACCTCTATCAGTTTCAACCTTTCCCTCCAACAGCGTAGGCCTGGGGAATTCCACTTTGAGCAGAGGCAGGCTGGGAGCTTTGGGAAAGGGAAAACAGGCATAGAACCAAGAACAAGGTAAAAGTGGAACCAAATACGGGATAAAGAAGGGATTTGTAGGAAAGGGAAAAGTAAGGAAAACATGCAAGTAGATTTTCCTAAATCCAAGGGCCTCCACAGATTTAGGTATCCTAGGCTCCCGGCCTCAAGAGTTCTCTTCACCGCTTACCCTCACTCTTACCTGTTTGTGAACCTTTGTAAGCTGTTCCAGGTTGTTCTCAAGAAAGGAAATCTTCTGCTTTTGGGAGTGAATCCCCCCACTGTCCTCGGGCTCCATTTCTGCACTCTGATGAGAGACAGAGGCAGGGGAAAGGTGTGGCTGTCCTGAGGCCAATCAGGTCCCACCCAGACCAGGTCCAGCCAGCCCCACTGAAGCCCACGGGGTCTGGAGAAGCCTGGGGAAAGGGGGAGGATACGGGGGCTGGGAAGACCCCGAGACGGCACTCACTTTCTTGACTCGAGTCGTGACGTCTTGAACGAACAGCTTGCGAAGGTTGTGGAGGGTCTGGAGTTCCCGGGCCTGGAAACAATGATGAAAAATTGGGGTCCTCCAAATACCCGGTCACCATTCCCCCTCCAAAATTACTGGACCCTTCAGTCTCTCTAGACAAATGAGTCACTCATCCTTTAGGAAAAGGTGCGTCCTGATCATGCCACAGACTGACTTTGCAGAAAGGCTAGGAGGAATGGGGTTAGGAAGAAATCGGGAGGAAGAACTGAAGCCCTCCACCCATATACCCTGTTAACCTGGCAGAGAAGGAAACCACTCACAACTGTCTCCTCCAGACCCTTGAGGTCCTGCTTGGACTGCTCGTGTCGCTCATACAGAAATCTGGAGGAAGAGGGAAACAGAAGAATCCCTCAGGGCCTCCCTGCCTCCCTCTCTCCTCCCTCCTCCATTCCTTTGATCTATATTTTATTATTATATATTACACAAGTTACCCATGTTCACAGTGCAGAAATTAGAAAAGAAAAAACAAAGATAAGTAAACGAGTTCCATAAAAAGCCCATGATTCTACTACTTACAGATCAAACCACCGGGAACATTCTGATGTCCATCTTTCCAGACTCTTCCATGCATGCATATCCCACATAACTGTTATGGGATTACACCATTCCTACTGTTTGTAACCTGCTTTTTACACGTCACAAAACATCCCCCACATCCTTCCATGTCTGCTAATATTGAACAGAAGCCTCCCTTTTTCCCCCTTCCCCACCCCATCGAACTGTTCTTCTGAGGCACTTGCTTCCTGTGGTCACCATATTCACATCTAGATTGTGTCTTGCCTCTGCAGCATGTCTGAGTAGGGTCTGCAGGCAGACCCGTCACTCACGTCAGCTCCTGGAGTTTGGTGCTTTTCTCATGTTCTTCATTCTTCAGCTTCTCATAGTCAGCCTGAAGCTTCTCCAGCTCTAACTGGAGCTTCTGATTCAGGCTGCGGGGGGCAAGGAGGTATTGGGGAGAACAAAAAGACGTCAGCAAGAGGCAAAGGGAAGCCCAGCTCCTCAAACACTTTCCTTCTTCTATACCTTCGGGTATCAGAGGCAGACTCAGGCCACTGCTTCCATGACAGGGTGAGGGGCCCTGAGCTATCTAATCAGAATAGCCTTGCAGATAGGGACTAGTCCTCACTCCTTGTACCTCCTGGAGCTGGGCTGCAAAGTCGTGTCATTGTCAGGGGAATGACACATGGAAGGTAAAGAACCGGATCCTGGTGCAAGAGGGAGCATCTGAGTAGGCACAGCAAGGGGAGGGGACCAGGTGGAGACGAGCCTCCCTGGGGAACTCTTACTTACTCTTTGAGCTCGTCAATGGTCTTCTGCTTCTCATTGATCTCGTCCCGGAGCCGGGCCAGCTGCCGGTGATGGGCCTCCCGGTGGCTGTCCATCTGCAGCTCCAGGGCCTTCTGCAAACAACCCCACCCCAAGCTCAAAGCTAGACTCCCAGACACCCGCTCAGTGAGGACCAGCACAGCCCTGCTGGGCTCCAGTCCTCCCCACGCCTTCCCCACTCACCTTCACATCTTCTGAGTCCTGTGTGTCTGGCTCCTTATCCTTCAGGGCCACTTCATGCACAGTTTCTGAGGGAGAGAGGGGAAGACAGCTTACATCAGACCTACCTCCTCCGGACAGAACTTCACATTGTGACCAGAGCTCCAGGCACAGCAAGGCACGTCCACCCAGAATGGGCCCACAGGGATGTTCTTCTGGGTGAGGACGGTCCAATTTCATACAGCAGGGACACAGAACAATGCAGGGTTTATGGTTCATGGAAGCTGAGCTACGCGCAAGAGCGTGCTAAGCGGCATGTGAGTTGGACTCCACGATTTCAGTCTAATGCTTTGGTGAGTGTGCCGTTGGGTGGTTTCCTGTGATGTTTGTCACTTTCCCTCCCCGTCCCCTCTGCGATCTTAGATCCCAGGATGCAGGGGTTGGACGTTTAAGAGGGCCTCACCCTGGGCTTGGAGCTTGGCCAGCTCATCACTCAGGGAGTCATAGGACTCTTCCAGGTGCCGCTTCTTGAGCTCCACGCTCTGCATGTATTCCGTCAGGGAGCGGATCTTGGCCTCATGCTGGTGGGGTGAGGGTTCATGACAGGAAGAAGAGGGATGCAGCAAAGGACCCAACTCCAGGCAGTGCAGACCTCCATAAGCTCCAGCTCTCCTCCCTTCCTGCTACACCTCCCATGGGGATGCAGGGTCGAGGGACATTCCTCTGGAGACCCTTCCTTTAGACCCTCTTGGATCAGAGGGCAGTACCCCCCGATCCTTCACTTCTCTAGCCTGGACCCTCTCACGCTTCCCCCCAGCTCTTCTGTCCTTGACTTCAGTTGACCCTAGGCTCTTGACATAAACATGGGTGCTAGGAGTTACCCCATAAGCACAGAGTTGCCCGTCCTCTCCCACGGCACCCAAAGGCTCTGGACCTCTGCACTCACCTGGGAGATGAGAAGCTGGCAGGATGAGAGCTCCCGCCCAGTCACTTCCATCTTGCGGTGACATTCGACCTGGAGGTTCTCCAGCTGCCGGCACCGTTTTACCACAGACTTGACTTCGGATTTGATTTTGCTGATGTAGAGTCGGGCCACAGTGAACTCCTCCTCGATGGCCCCGCTGATCTCCACCGGCTGTGGGAGAGCAAGGGAGGGAGGAGGTGCCTCTCTGCTGCCGGGAAGCCCTTTATCCATTTCCTTCTACTCGGCCTAGCCCCCAGGCACACACACCCAGAGACACAGACGGGTATGTTCCAGATGACTTCTAGCAGCTCTGTATCACCTGTCATTTCACACTAAATCCCTCTCTCTGTGCTTAAAGATCCAATTCTGACAGTCACCTTCTTTCATCCTGTAGAGCAATAGCATATTCTGTAGTCAAACTGACCTGCTTGGTCACCCAGACGGGCCACTGTCACTGCCACAGATCTGCATATGTCATTCCTAACTGTGTGCTCCCATCTCCAAATCCTGCTATAAGCACATCTCCACTGCTTCTTTATTCAGCAATGTGAATTTCAGTTGGTGTGTGGATTTAGAATGTGTGTTTCAGTTGAGTCTATGCAAACCTCTACCTGCTTTCCTGTGTCTAGTTTGCAGGCGTGTTTCCTGGATCTTTGGCACCCCGCCTTTCCAGTATCCCTGAGGGCCTGGATTGTCTCACCGGCACCTCCCACCAGTGCCCAGAACGAGAATGACCTGAACAAGGCTGCCACCACTTTCTCCACTCACCAGCTTAATCTCCCCGTTGCCCACGATGACACTGAACTCACTCAGGTCCTTCATCAGCCCGTTCAGCACCTCAGCAATTCGTTTTCGCTGGTGTCCACTGACCTCCTGTAGCCGCTGCAACTCAGACTCCAGGGACAGCATGGTGGCCTGGGGACAGCCCTTCAGGTCATCCCATCGCCATCTTCCTGCTCCCCTCCCCAGCCCAGGCGGAGGCCTCTCCCTTCATGCATGACCCTGATGGCTGCGATGAAGAGAACACAAGCCCTGCAGAAGGGTCTGGAAGAGAGAGGGGTCAGAAGGGCCAAGTGCAGTGGCGGGATGGGGAAGTGTCCCACGACACACTGAACGGCAGTGCAAAGGTGCAAACGTGATCCTGCCCCATCAGGAAGCAGAGGTCCCTTTGGATGTGGAGGATGTTCTGAGGCCAGGGAGCTCCGAGCCGGCTACTCACCACCTTCTGAGACAGCTCATCCACCAGAAGCTGGTTCTGCTGGCTCTTCTCTTCCACCTCCTGGGACTTTTGGTCGTAGTTCATGGCCAGCTCCTCCAGGGCCTGCAGCACCTCCTTCACCTCGTCCTTCGCGGCGTCGTTCTCCGACTGCAGGTGGCTCAGCTCCTGCTGGACCTTCTCATTGTCTCCTCGAGTGGACACCAGCAGCTGCAAGGGAGGGGCGAGCCACGTGAGGAAGTCCTCTGCCGGCGACCACTTCGACGGCCCCTTGGTCTGGGGAAGCTGAGCCCCCCACCCAGGTATAGGTCTAGGAGAGAAGCAAGGGCCAAAGCAAGCGTCAAGAGGAAGTGGGCTTTCCGCTTCACAGAAGTAGGGCAACAGAATGAAGAAGCACCCAGACTCCGGCATCCGTGCTTTAAGCAAAACCCCAATTAAGTTTCCAGATTTCTAGAGTCTTGGAGGGTGACTCAGCCCTAAGCAGAATGCCCCTTCTTCCATCTTATCAGGAAAAGGTCTTTTTGATGCCTTTCAGGGGTGAACACGCAACCCTCTCCTCTCGTGTCTTGCCCTCCTTCCCGTTACCTCTTCCTGGTCCAGCATCTGCTGCTTGAGCTTCTCTATGAGTTGGCTCTGCTGGTTGATCTCATCATCCTGTTGGAGGCAAAAGGGGTAAAGGCGGGGTGAAGGGAGCTACTCTTTCCAGTGTAGACTTACAGGGTTGGGGTACACGTGGATCCTGATACAAATCCAGCTAGTTTAGGCTTTGATTTAGAAACTCCACATCCTAAAAAAAGAAAGGGGTCTTTCCCTCGGCTTCTTTCCTTGACCCCTGCCCTCATTTTTTTAATCCCTTTCTTCCTAGAAGTTGGTATAACCTTGACAATGCACAGCAAAAGCCTTTAAATGTTCACATCCTTTAACTGAGAAATCCCACTCTCGCGCTCCATTCTAATCAAATCATTCCAAAGCAAAGTCTTACGCACAAGAGACAAAGATGGTCATTTCAGAGCGATTTATAATAGCAAAAACAACCAACCAACAAAAAAACAAACAAAAAACCCTAGAAGGCCTGTAACTAAGTAAATGGTTAAATACATTCTGATAAATGGACTGTTAGGCAGCTGTTTTAAAACACTTTTATGAAGAGTTGTTAACAAAGTAGGAAATTGCTCATTATATGAGGAATGGAAAAATCGGATGCAAAGTTACATATATGGTATCATCTCAATTGCGTGGCTTTATTTCTGAATGGTGGGAGGAGATGATTTAAATTTTCTTCTATGTATTTTTATTTATCTTCCACATTTTCAATAATGAACATTCATCTCTTTTAAAATCAGAAAAACAGCAGGATAATCTACTTCTTTAATCCCTCACTTACCATCCCACTGGGCTCTCACCTCTGTGCCCTGCCCGACTGTCCTTACCTTGTCATCAAGCTGCTTGTAGAGGCGGCGGATCTCCTCCTCATACTTCTGCCGCTCCTCAGGCGCGATGCGCACCACGATGGATGAGTTGTCGTTCACGGGCGTTTCCTCACAGAGCTCAGCTCCCAGGGCAGCATCCTCCCCAGCCAGGCGCTCCGTCTCTGGCACGTCCTCTCCTGGCAAAGGGGTGGAACAAGGTGAGGGATGGGAGAAGGGACAGCTGCATCCGAGGGTCCTTCCTCCCTCACTGTACAATGCGGAGACCTCCAGGCCTCCATCTCTCTTGCCAAATGGACCGTCAACCTTTCGGGGGGTGGGGGTAAAGGCAGTCAAGCCGCTCTCGCTTTCTCTCATGACTGCTCTACTGCACCCCTCCGGAAACGCAGCCCCCCTTGGAGATCGTAGGAGCCCTCTCTGGCTCCCTGCACCCACTGGACCCGTTGCTAACCACTGCGCCACCGGCTCAGCTCTGTCTCCAGCTTTGCAATCGTCTCCTTCTGAGCCTTTGTCTTCTCCTTCTCCTTCTCATATTTCTTCTTCCACTGCTCGGCAGTCAACTCCAGATTCACGGAGGCAGTGTTCTTAATGGTCTTTGCCCTGGAGAGGAGAACGAAGAGATGAGACCTCCATTAAGGCTCACAAGACCCTGAAGGGAGAGCGCTGCAGGGGCTGCGGCAGGGAGTTAGGGGACCCTGCCACCGACCGCTGTCCAAACATCAGGGTGGACTTGGTCTCCGCATCATTGTAGTTGGACGGTGAGCAGCAGATGAACATGGTAGTCCGGCAGTTTCCTCCCAAGGAGTCCTGGAGAATCCGTGTCATTTTGCTGTCACGATATGGAACGTAGCTTTTCTGGGGGAAGAGAGAGGCCGCAAATCAGAAAAAAAAATTCAACGGGGGAATCAGAAAGGATGGTGGGGGAGTTCCCTGGTTGCCTAGTGGTTAGGCTTCCGGGCTTTCACTGCTGTGGCCCAGGTTCAATCCCTGGTCAGGGAACTGAGATCCTGTAAGCTGCATGGCACAGCCAAAAAAATTTTAAAAATAAAAATAAAGAAGGGACAGTGGTGCTGACTAGGGGCGGAGCAACCCATGAACTGGCATGATGAGGTGGGGCATTAGGAGAAGGCAGAAGACGGGGTGGGGCTTGAGGGCTGCGGACACCCAAGGAGCACTCACTGTGCCCTCAGCCAGCGCAGAGATCACGTTCCCCAGAGCTGACAGGGACTTGTTGATATTCTTGGCCTCGTCCAGCACGGCTCCCTCTGCTCCAGTCTTGCTGACCTACCAGGGCACGAAGGGGTGAGTATGTCGTGAGCGGCTGCAGAGGGAGTGGGCTCTCCCCACCTCTTCTCCACGTAAGGTGGCTTAGTCCAAGCAGACGGGGAGAGGGAAAGGACAGAGAAGGCCCTTCCTCTGTTTCCCTAAACGTTCTTGCTACACACCTCACCACACACACACACACACACACACACACACACACACACACACACACACACACGTTATATGATTCCATTTATGTGCAATGTCCAGAAAGTCAAATCCAGAGTCAGAAAGTAGATTAGTGGTTGCCAGGGGATGGGGGAGGGGAGAAGAGGGCATGACTGTCAACAGGTGGTGAAAATGTTCTGGAATTAGTGGTGATGACGCACAACCTGCCAAACATACTGAAAGTCACTGAATTATATGCTTTAAAAGGGTGAACTTTATGGTATGTGAATTCTAGCTCAATAAGAAAGTTATTTTGATTTACAGAAAGGCCACCCCCCTCCAAGGCTTCCTTCCTTGCCCACCCCACCCCGATAGGACCCCCAACCTTCTCGCTCCCTGCCAGGTCCACTAGATACAGCTTCCCACTGAGCTTCTGCTCGGTCTCCATGTTCTCCTGCTTGATGTTGATGAGGAAGATGCTATGGCTTCGAGAGCTGTGTTCATTCATGTCTGTAGGAGGGAGGATGAAACAGTCCCTGTACCACCCCCTGCGTAACGGAAGCCCTCAGCCCCGGATTCCACGGACCACTGCCTCCACCCGCCAAGAGAGGGGGTGTCCGTTGGGACTAGCCTAGCCCCTACGTCTCCCCGGCAGCAGGTCTCAGGGTCACACAGACAAGCGTCCCTCCTCCTCTGGAAGACACAGCCTTCCCTTGCTCACTTTTGCGTCCCTCAGCCCCAGAGGGCACAGAGGAGAGGCAGACCCCACGGTCAAGATCCCCTTGTCTCCCCACTCACTGGTGACAGCCACATGACGATTTGATTTCCCTTCATCAATCACATCTAAAATTTCTTCTGGGCTGGACACAAAGCGCTCAGTACAACCCTGTAGGGGGCAAATGGACAGTGACCCATGCACTTTGATCTGCAAATTAAATTACCTGCACAGTGACCAAATGACCTCTCAAGACGGTGCCTCTTCCCGGGCTCCGGACTCTCCCCAGCCCCTTGGCATGTCTCACCCCACCAGGATGTCCGCCCTCCAACTTCTGGGTGGGCCTTTGGTCTACCGTCCTACACCTGCACTCTCAATACACTGGCCCCACCTGGGTGTCCCATCCCCACTCTCACCTTGACAAACGGCACTCGGTTCTTGTCCTCGTGCACAGACAGATTTGTCTTGGTCACTGAATCAAGACAATTTAGGGTGAGCAAGGCCAGCACTTCCAGCCCCCCACCTCCCCAACCCCTGCACGCTGCAGTCTACTCGGATGGTGGATTCCTCTATGTGCAAGAAGGAGGAAGACTCCCCTGTGAAGATTAAACCCCCTGCACGCGCTGAAGGCTGTTTTTCCTCCTGCAGGATTCCAGCCCCAGGGCTGCAGCTAGACTCAGGCTGTTTATATGTGGGCCTGGGCATCTAAGCTCATCTTCTGACCCTTTCGGTTTGGGAAATTCTTGGTGAGTGGAGGCAAGGGACATGAGTACAAGTGTGTGTGTCCTTGTGTGCCTGCTGCATCACTCACCAAACAGTACCAAAACCCAAGAGCCCAAAAGCAATGTGATCTTTCTCTTCCTTGCCCTCCTCACCCCACCCACCGGGGTTAAACACCACTCACCATCCAGAAGGTCGCGGATTTTGTCCAGGTAAATCTCAAAGTAGGAAACCTGGTTGGGGAGAAAGGAGAAGTATGAAGTGAAGAGGGCCTATCTTAAATCTGATACAGGGATCTCAGGCTAACGCAACCCACTCAAATGGTGGTGGTGGGAGGGAAAGGGCAGAAGAGACTATGTTGGCAGAGAAGAACTTAGGTAACCAGGGTGGAGAATAAGTTGGGGCGCCAGGATCTCAGTGGGTTCATACTAGATCTTCCCCTCCCAGTCCCATAAGAGGATGCCCAGCAGTCATGCCCTGATCACCTTGATGTGGAACTCAAGGTTCTCATCCATGGAGTAGATGTGGTTGAAGATGTCTTGGGCAATTCGAGGAATGATTCCCATCAGCTGAGGGTCGTGCAGCTTTCCCTGGGGAGTAAGGGTATTCTGGAATGAGGCTGGGCTCAGGAGGGATCAGACAACTTGGCGGTATGCAGATGAACACAGAGATAACAGCTGCTAAGGAGACTATCCTAACTTAGGGGGTGGTCACTACCTTTTAGTGGAAGGAGGAGGGAAGTGAGCAGCTCTCTGGACTTTCATTGCTGCTGCTTTTCCAGGTGAAAAGAAGAAAACTGGAGTAGTAGAAAGGAGGGTGAACTGCAGCAGGCTGAAGGGATTCCATTAAACTTCCACTATAACGCTGCCCTCCATTCATCCTCTGTACCAGGCAGCCCTCAATTTCTAGATCTTTCCCTACTGAGATTCCTTGGCCTCCTATTAACACTCCCAGCTCCTCATTCCCATAAAAGTCAGAACCCTCACCTCCATAGTATGTGTCTTCCCTGAGGATGTCTGTCCATAAGCAAAAATGGTGCCATTGTAGCCAGCAAGGACATCTGAAGAGATGGCAGAGAAAGAACACTGGTAGAGAGAAGTGGGGTAGGGAATGAGGAGCCTGAAAAAAGTACATTCTAAAAATACATTCATTACCTTTGACAATCTGCATGGCACACGCATGGTAAACTTGCTCCTGAGTCGTGTTTGGAGGGAATACACGGTCGAAGATATATGGCTTCCCCTGGAATGGAAATAACAGATGGCAGACATCAGCAGGCAGGTGTGAGGGAGGAGAAACACCCGAAAAGGCACCCGTTCTTCAACCTTCTGTACACGTGGACAATTATGGGGATGAGGGAAACCAACGAGAGGCAAAATTTAGTACTGACATCAGGAGTTGTGTCTGTGGGGCAGAATGTCACTGAGGAGCGTCACACAGCGAGACTGCACGAGTGGATCTCAGTCTTGGTGTGATGATTTAGCACTCACCATCCCAGACCCCCAGCCTGGGAAGCCAAATGGGAAAAGACAAGAGGGCCACAGGCTGTGGAGAGTGAAGAACAATATATTAACATTAAAAAATCTACCACTGGGGGCTTCCTTGGTGGCGCAGTGGTTGAGAGTCCGCCTGCCGATGCAGGGGACACGGGTTCGTGCCCCGGTCTGGGAGGATCCCACATGCCGCGGAGCGGCTGGGCCCGTGAGCCATGGCCGCTGAGCCTGCGCATCTGGAGCCTGTGCTCCACAACGGGAGAGGGCACGGCAGAGAGAGGCACGTGTACCGCAAAAAAAAAAAAAAATCTACCACTAAGTTAAAAAATATCTTCCTCAATAGATCCATATGTCCTGATATGAAAAGGTGTTGAAGATGTATTAAGTGAAAGACGCAAAGTTAGGGACAGATGTATAGTATGTTGCCTATTGTGTAAATGAAATACACAAATACCGAACTACTGAGCTGTTGTGGAAATATTAACACAAGCTCTCTCTTTGTGAAAAGAATATATGAAATCAGAAATATTAGGTTTCTGACTTCCCTGGTGGCACAGTGGTTAAGGATACACCTGCCAATGCAGGGTACACAGGTTCGATCCCTGGTCCGGGAAGATCCCATATGCTACAGAGCAGCTAAGCCTGTGCGCCACAACTACTGAGCCTGCGCTCCAGAGCCCGTGAGCCACAACTACTGAAGCCCGCGCGCCTAGAGCCCGTGCTCCACAACAAGAGAAGCCACTGCAATGAGAAGCCCGCGCACTGCAATGAATACCCAATGCAGCCAAAAATAAAATAATTAATTAATTAAAAAAAAAGAAATATAGATCTCCCTTTAGGGAAGCAGCTTTAAGTTAAGAGAAACTGTGAAGCAAGTCACTCAGACCTCCAAGTACTTTCTTTAATTCAGATAATATGTTATAAATCACATGTGCTGATAAGAATGCTAAAGATACACAATATTTACAACCCAGGGAGCCAAACAGAATATATTTGCTATCTAGTCATATTAAAGGGAAGATCTCTGGTAAGATTAAATGTGACTATGCTTGTTCTCCATCATAAGTGACAAACTACTCAGTCGTGTTTTCCCGTCATTCGGTATAAAGAGACTATGACTTAGTTGTCAGATTATTTTACTAGAGTCCATCTTTCTTCAACTGATATGTAAACCTTCAGATCTATGGACACCAGAGTTTGGGAGACACGTTTTAACTAATTAAGAAAAGTCATACTTTATTATAAGGTGTATTTTTGGATCCTGGGACATAATAGGTCCTTCAATTTATTCATTTTCTATCCAATCACATTATAAAATATCTTATTAATGTTATTAGCTTCTTTGTTCAGTCTTTTGAGTTACCAAGTATGAAATCATATGCATGTAATAGTTTTGTCTCTTTCTTTCCACTGTTAATACCACTTATTTTATTATTTTATCTTAGAGTTCCCCAAACAACATTAAATTGGGATCACTGGTTTCCTTTTTACTATGATGTATGCTATTGGTGTCAAATAAACAGTCTTTGCGGTTCAAAAAAAAAAAAATCATAAAAGTTGGCTAAAGCTGAAGATGTGGGTCTAGGTATATCTACAATATTGCATCAACATGTGGAGAATTTTTTTCCAGAAGGAATTATATAGAAGTATTAACGTACCGCAAAAAAAAAAAAAAAAAAAAGTATTAACAGTGGTTATTTGGGGGAGAGAAACTGGGAGAGAGGAGGCTTTCATTTCTCAGTCTGTATCCCGGAAAGTTTACATTTTTAAACCATGTACAAGTGTTTTGTTTTGTCTTGTTTTATTAATGCCAAAGAGAGTGAGACGATAGTGTATTATTTTGTTTCCTTCTTTTTACTTCTCTGCAAAAAGGAAAATATTATTTATACTAATAAATATTTTTTAACATTAAAAAAATTTTTTTAAATCTGGCTTATAATAAATATCTACCTGGAATATTTATCTGGTCTCTGTGGTGAAAGATTCTGAAGCCCAAAAAACAGAATCCACAAAGAGAAAGAAATTGTGAAGGTGCTCTCTACAACTAAGGGAGTACTGTAAACTGATAGAGGCTTTCTGGAGGACAATTCTATTAAATATTTAAAAGTCCATGCTGGTCATACTCTGTCCCAGCGATTTCAATGCTAGGAATTTATTTTATGTGTGTAGCACACTTGCTTAAGCACTTAAAGATGTGTGTAGAAGGATGTTCACTGCAGCCGTTTGTATCCAAGAAAAACTAGAAACAGTTCAAACATCCATCAAGAAGATATCGGGTATGATACCTCCATAATCTACCCCCATTAAAATGAGCAAGGTTGGGGCTTCCCTGGTGGCGCAGTGGTTGAGAGTCCGCCGATGCAGGGGACACGGGTTCGTGCCCCGGTCCGGGAAGATACCACATGCCGCGGAGCGGCTGGGCCCGTGAGCCATGGCCGCTGAGCCTGCGCGTCCGGAGCCTGTGCTCCGCAACGGGAGAGGCCACAACAGTGAGAGGCCCGCGTACCGCAAAAAAAAAAAATGAGCAAGGTTGGTTTACATATATTGACATGTCCAAGACTGATCATGTGAAAAAATAAAAACAATTTGTATAATGTGATTATACATTTTTAAAAAGTATATGGATAGAACAGTCTTAGAAAAAAGACACGTAAGACTGTATATAGATCTGTTAATGGTGGTTATGACTGGAGAGCAGAATGACAGGAACTTATGCTTACTACATTTTTTCTGTGATATGTAAATATTTTACAATGACAATGTATTACTTTGAAATTAAAAAAAGAAAATAGAATAGGTGATGTTACAGAAGAATGTGTAATGACAAGGTACGCACAAAATAATTTTAAGAAAAAAGTGGTTTTTAAAATAGTATGCAGTATAAAAAAACACACACAAAAGAGTATATGAAGGATTAGTCCATGTCTGTAAAAAAAATTATATATATGTATATATGTATAGCTTGCACAGAAAAACGTGTTAACAGTATCTATCCTTGGACAGTGGGATTTTAGGAGTTTTTTGCTGTTGTTGTTCTTTTTGATTTAGATTAAAACTATTCCAAAATGAAAATACATAATTTTTAAATAAGAAAAAATTTTAAACAAAGATATTAATATTCTTACTACATAAAGAACTCTCATAAATTAGTAACAAAGGACAAAACTAACCAGAAAAATATAGACAAGAGTTAGGTACTAACAACAGAAGAAGAAATACAAATGTTCAATAAACATAAAGATGATCAACATTTTTGAAGAAAAAAACAGTAACATCATTTTTCACCTATCAAACTAGAAAACAAAAACTTAATTGTAATATGCAGTGTAGATGAGGGTTCAAGGGGGTATAACTTCTTCGAAAGGAGCATGCTCATTCTTTTCTGGTAGGACAGTACATCCATACTTCTAAGGGGCAATTCAAAAATGCATAATCAAAATCCTTGGATTGTACATATCCATTGACCCAGATATTCTAATCCTAAGAATTTGTACTAGGGGAATATTTGTAGCAAATATTTAGCTACAAGAATGTTTATTATCAACACTGCTTATAATAATGAGAAATTGAAGACAACTGAAAGGAGTTACATTTAGGGGACTGGTTAATACAAGGAATTGATTACACTATGGCATGTACATATATTTTATTCTTTGCTGCTATTTAAAATGATGTCATACATATATACACTACTATGTCTAAAATAGATAACTAAGGAGAACCTACTGTATAGCACAGGGAACTCTACTCGGTGCTCTGTGGTGACCTAAATGGAAAGGAAATCCAAAAAAGAGGGGATACATACGGCTGATTCACTTTGCTGTACAGCAGAAACTGACACAGCAGTGTAAAGCAACTATACTCCAAAAAAAATTTTTTTTAATTAAAAAATAAAATGATGTCATAATAGAACACCAATAAATCTCAAAAAGGAGTTGAGTGAAAGAACTGAAACTCAAAGAGCACATACTGTATTATTCCTTTTATATCAAGTTCAAGAATAAACAACACTTATTTGTAGTGACAGAAGTCAAAGTAGCGGTTGCCTTGGGGTGATACTGACAGGAAGAGGGCAAAAGGGAGCTTTCAGGGGCAATCAAAATGCTCTAGATTTCAATCTGGGTGGTGGTCACATAGGTGTCAAAATATGTTATAAAATTCATCCAGCTGTTTGCATAAGATTTGTGCACTCACTGTATGTAAATTATACCTCAGTAAGTGCTATCATAAAATATCACATCACAAAATGATGTGATAATGGCTCTTAAAATATGAATTACGCACAACCTCATTGTTTATAAGAGAAATGAATATTAAGACTATAAAGTAGCATTTTAACCTATCAAAGTGGCCAAAATAAAATAGTTTGACGATGGGACTTCCATGGTCGTCCAGTGGTTAAGGCTCCATGCTTCCACTGCAGGGAGCATGGGTTCGATCCCTGGTCAGGGACTTAAGATCCCACATGCATGCAGTGGCCAAAAATAGTTTGAGGATGCATTGCACTGGCTGGGCCCTTAAATATACATATGGTCGTTCAAGTGTTTGTAATAGCAGATGACTAGAACAACCCTAGATATCCACATCCATCAATAGAGACCTGGCTAAATAAATTATGGCATGTCCCTACAATAAATTATACAGTTGTTAAAAAGAATGATATCTGTGCTGATATAGAAGGATCTCCAAGACTCATTGTTAAGTAAAAAAAAAGCAAGGTACAGAACAAAATGTATAGTATGTATACTATAGTATGTATACTATATGTATATGTATACAAAATGTATAGTATGCTATCATTTGTGTTAAAACAAAGTACATGCATGTATATATGTATTTGCTTGTAAATGTATGATATTCTTTTAGAAGGATCCACAAGAAACTGGCAATAAGGCTGCCTTCTGAAAGGGGAACTGGGTGGCTAGGAAAGAGGAGTAGGAAGGAGGCTTACTTTTCATTGTATATCTTTTTATATCATTTGAATTTTGTCACATGTGCATGTAAGACATTAGAAAATTAACTTAGTTTTCTTAATAAATAAAATTATGTAAAATATTTAATGATGGTGAAATAGTCATGATATTTGGTGAAAAAAGAGGTTACAAAACAATATAGTTTATGATACACTTTTATTAAAATTATTATATGTATATATGCAGGAAAAAACTACTGGAAACAAACACATCAAATTGTTAACAGTATTTTTTGGGGGGGTGGGATTTTGAGTGAGTTTTAGTTTCTTCTATGTGATTTTCTTTGTTTTTAACTTTGTCAACAATTAAAATATATAAGTGTTGTAATCAGATTATGATTATGTTTAGAATTATTAAAGAAAAATCTACCTTGATTATTTTTAAGATTTGAGTGAGTTTATGAATTGTTCATAGGACTTTTGTGAATTTTTCACCCTTTTTATCTATACCGTTCGTCATTACACTTCATTACAAAGAATAAAATTCTTATTACACAGAATAAAATCATACAGTGTTACAATAAACAGATTTTAAGTGGCCTTGACGCCTCTCCTTCTAAGTGGTAATATCTTTCTTTCAATTTGTTTTATTCTATCATTGATCCTTGATTCTTGAATTGTAATCTAACTCAATATTTCTCCCATCCAGTGGCCAAGAAATAGAAACAAACAAAACATGTCCATCTCAGGCCAGTGACTCTCACCTCTTCTCCACCAATGATGTCTATCCGTGCTTCTTGAAGCCAGGCATGCAGCCAAAGGGGATTAAACATAACTCTCAAGCCAACCTCGCCGCTCCCTTCTTCCCTTCTGGGAACGTGGGGATTAACTCTCTCTCTCTTCTCTAACACTCCCAGTTACAGGATTCCAGAGGGTGCTGTGGACTCAATGAAATGGAGGGCGCTCTCCAAGTGCTGAAGGTACTTATTGCCCAAGGAACTCCTTTTCCTCAGCCTAGGCTGGGAGGAAGGAAGAGACCAGAGAGGGAGGAAGGGTGGCATTCTCGGAACCATGAGGATAAAAAATATCCAAGAGCTAAAAATGGGTGCACTTAGTAATCTCGTGAGCTGAGAAAGCCATGGATACAATTCTAGGGTTTCTGGGAAGGCCTTCTACCACTTCCCTCCTCTTGGTTGAGCCCTTGAGTCCCAAATCTAGTTCATTTCTTAAGATTTTTATATCTGTTGAAGTACAAATGTCTTTTGATTTTCTATTGATTACAGCCACGGTGAACTCGTTTTGTCAGATCTTTTCATGAGAATAACTAGACCAGTGGTTTTCCACTTTTTCCACTTCTAGACTGCTCACATAGGAAGCATCACCATTATTCACATCTTTCATGACATATTTATTCTAAGTCAGACTGTAGTACATTGTGGGAGATTTCTTATCAGAATCTGGGGAAGTGTACGTACAGTTAGCAAAAGCCATTTCTGATGCCCCCTCCCAGGACTCTGCCCAGGCCACTTTTCAGCCTGGATCACTGTGTAGACCAAGTGTTTCCTGAAAGCAGGGATTCCCTCTAAATCCCCAACATCAAGCATAGTCCCTGGCCCACAGGATGCTCTTCGTAAATATTTGTTAAAGAAGCACAGATATTGATGGAAGAAGAGAGCAAGAAGATACTAGGGACCTGGATGTTTGGATGAAACAACCAGTAAGAGGGGAAAATGTTAACCACTGCCCAGTTGTGCCAAAGGTTAGCTTGTGGGGAGACAGCACATATAAAATGATAATAACATCTAACTCTTATTGGGAGTTTATTATGTGCCTGTCACTGTGCTGAGCAGTTTATATGCATTATCTCATTTAATGCTCACAGCAATCGTAGGAAGTAGGTACAATTATTATTACATTTTATAGATGCGAAAACTGAGGTTCAGAGAGGTAAGGTAGCTTG
The DNA here is from genome assembly GCF_937001465.1 of Orcinus orca. Classification (NCBI taxonomy): domain Eukaryota; kingdom Metazoa; phylum Chordata; class Mammalia; order Artiodactyla; family Delphinidae; genus Orcinus; species Orcinus orca. Next base: position 45,544,079 of record NC_064569.1, on the reverse strand, counting down.
CCCAAAGTCAAACAGCTGAGAAATGGTAGAGCAAGGTTTCAAACCCAAGCAGTCTGATTCCAGACCCACACTGCCAAAGGGATCCCAGAACTGACGTACCAACACTGCGTCAGATCCTTATCGTGGCTTTTCCTTCCCCTACCCCACCCGCCCCCCTCCATGTGGGCATTTCTCCAAATGTTTCTGGACAGAGCTAAAGCCCTTCATCACTCCCTTTTGGCAACCTCACCCCCTTTTTCAGAAGAATGCAGTTCTCCCACCCATCCTCTCCAAGGAGCCTCCCTCACCATCTCTACCTCCAGGTAATAATCCAAGACTATGTGACTCAGTACAGCGTCAGGGACTAGAAGACTGTTAGGTCAGAAACACTCAGGGAGACCCTCCACCTTCGAGGAATGCCTCTGAGCTCCACTATGTCTCCACCCACAGCAGTCTAAGCGCTCCTCAGTGCCTATTCCAGAGGGCTTCTCTTCAGAGTCCCCCAACCCAGGACTCTGTTCTCCTCTGACCCACTCTAAGCTACCTTGTCTCCTGTCCAACTGTGTTTCCCAACACTTTCTGGAGTTTTCCACTGTGTGTGCTGACTAAAGCTAATGGGAGGGCCTAAGATCAGGGGTCCAAAGACGACCAACCTTTTCAACCTTTGCTAAAGCACTTGGTAGAGGCTGAACTTCAGAGCACCAGGACTGATTTCCATAGTGACACCCCTGGGGATTGTTGCCATGGTAATGCTGGAGAGACACTGGCCACAGTGAACATTACCTCCCCTCTCCATTTTCCTTTACAGACTCGCCCAAGGCTAAGGGGAGACTACTCCCTCTCTTCAGACATCAAAGGAATCCTGAGCCACCTCAAACAATACTGACCCTGTTCCAATAATCCTGCCGGTCCCAACCTGGCTTTTCCAAATGAGGTACTTGGTGACCCTGCTTTTCTGCCTCCTTAAGAACCCACTTAACCATCAGGAGACCTAAGGTAGGTAGAATGTGGTAGATACTTGAATGAGGGAGGGAAGGAGGGAGGGAGGGAGGGAAGGAGGGAGGGAGGGAGGGAGGGAAGGGGAGGGACAGAGGAAGTTGGGGGGGGAGCGGAGAGGCTATGTGTTTCCCTGCTGTCATCCCTCCCATGTCTGGTATAGATGCAACAGCTCAGACAGCAGGCACTCTGCCCACCAAGACCAAGGCAGAGAGACACTTAAAGGGGTCCACTTAAAAAGTCACAGTGGATTCTGAGTGACCCAAAGAGCAAAACAAGGTACATAGCACACACAGACAGTGACCCAGACACCCTTCTACTATGACTCAGGCCATTAACTTGGGCAAAGCTCCATCCCCCAGATTCCTGGGAGAAGTCATGGGGGGCCGGTGTGGATATGGCTCACAGGGCTGTCTTCCCAGCTTATTCTCCTACATTTTGCCAAGCAGAAAAAGCCCATGAACATTAGGGACTCTGTAGCCCAGAGCTAGCCGCAGTGCAGAGAGGAGAGCCGTCAGAGAAAGGAGCAGGGGTTGGGCTTGGAGAGATTAGCCTCTCCCACCTTCATCCTTCCCTCACCTTCCCAGACATCCTGAAGCTGCTTGCTCCATGAATTCCTCAGTTTCCCACACACTGGTCCCCAAAGGGAGCTAGAGGGAGAGAGAAGAAAGGGAATGGGAGATTTCTTTCCCTTGTTGGGACCCTCAAGGCACTCCTCAAAATCACTTCTCCTATAGCCCTCATCCTCCGGAATGAGGAATGAATAGAAAGGCTGGGAAGGCAAGCTCCAAGGATGCTGCCTGAGACAAAATGGCCCCCCCATAAGCACTTATCTTGGCAGGAGAGATTGACAGGAAGGGCTAGGGCAAGGGAAGATACAGAGCAAGACAAAGGTACAGGCCTGCAAACATCAGGCAAAACAGATAAGGAAGGAACAGCTGTGGAGTAAGATAGAATCTGAATTGGCAGGGGGCCCTGGGCCTCTCTTCATCTCTCCTCCCTCCCAACCTCCACCACGTCTCTCCTGTTTAGCTAGGCAAATCGGACAGATCAACACAACTCCTCCCAACATCACCCCATGCCCTGCGCCCACCGTGCCAGGATGGATGGCCCAGAGAGCCTAAAGGAGTTGGTTCAGATTTACCTAAAAAACCCAGAGCAAGGAAGCTAGCCTTAAAAGTGGAAGCCTTTTGTGGATTTGTTCCTCTGTAACTACCTTTCTCCTATTTCTCAGCCTTTATGTCTCAGGGGGCCCTCAAGCTCTAACTCTCACAGCTAACGCCCACTGTCCAGACTATTCAGAGAAGAGGCTCCGAGGGTTGATCCAGGCATTATTTTAGCCTGGCCAGACTGACCAGACTGCAAGGTCTAACGTCCCTGAGACAAAGAGAAGCAGGGGCCCTCTCTATGTGGCAAACACACACATACATAAGCACACACACAGGGCGAAAGCACCCACTTGAGTCCATAGTGTGGGTGAGAGAGCCTGGTGATGGACTAGGGCCCTTAGGGACAGGACATGTAAGCAAGTCTCTTCCTAAGGCATGTTTACTCAAAGTCCCAATCTCACTGATTCAGAAGGCCCAGGCTCCCTCCCTTTTTTTCCCTTCATTCTTTTAACAAGCATGCCCTGTGCCAAGCACTGTGGATCAAAGACACATAAGAAGCGCCCCTGACCTTGAGGATGGTCCTTATATGGGCCTCTCCCTTCTCAAACTGGCTACAGTTTCCTGGCCCAGCACCCCTTAAGCCCGACTCCCTATTGGACTGAACCCCAGATCTTTTCACCCCATAGCCTGACAGTCCCAACCAATCTAGGAAAGGAGGGGTAGGTGAGGAATTCCCTAGGAATTCCTTTGGAGCCATCACAGATAAAAGTCCAGAACAGAAAACCGTGGAGGCAATGTGATACAGAAGGAAAGACGTGAGCTTTGGAGTCACAGATTTAGGTTCAGATCCATGAATTAACAGTGTGACCTTGAGAAAGTCATTCAACTTCTTTGGGCCTCAATTTCCTCATCTGTAAAGTGGAAATACTAATACCTTCTTCAGAGTGTTGTTTTGAAGATTAAATAATATATGTAGAGTAACAAGCACACAGTAAATACTAGTTCTCCTTCTTAACAAGGCCTCTTCCATGGGTAGGGGCTGTCATGACGAGGTAGAGGAGATGGCTTACTACTTTTTATTGGATCATCAAGAGAAAGGACGAATACGCAACTACTTGTTAGGATCTCAGGGTTTGGTTATTTTTATTTGTTAGGGTGAGCTGGGGGGTCTGAAATCCTCCTCCTACTGTACCTGGGAGAGAAAGGCAGACATTTCCTTAGGACCCAGAGGCTCCCCCACCAAACTGGGTGTGGCACCAACATATTTCTTTCTCTGAAAACCCTTCATCAGACCTGTGCCCTCCCCCCAAGTCCAGGCTGTAACTACTTCAGGGAATGATGGAGGCCTTGATCCTAGAGTCCACTCTCATTTATACCTCCGCAGAGACCCTGGACTGCCCACCTCTCATCTAGCCCATCCACTAGTCTCCCCCTTCCTGGGAGGTGGGGGGTAGAGATCTGAGCCAATAACAAAGGGAAGATGCGCTTTCCCTAGGGAAGAAGGAAAACATCAGAAAAACATGGGACTGGCTCTAGGGGTGGGGACGCTGCAGAGCGCAGCAAAGGGGAATCCGGTCCCCTGATCGCGGGAAAGTAGCCCCCTCTCGCTCTGCAGAGACTCGGCCGCCGGCCTGGCCAGGCCACACCCAGCCATCCTGATGCAGGGAGAGGAGGGGCTGCGGCGAAAAGGATGGAGGATGAGCGGTGGAGAGAGGGCGCAGAGACAGGCAGGGGCTGAGGCTCGGTAGGGGAAAAGATTCAGCCTCCCGCCCCCTCTCCGAAATTCCCTCCAGGGGCGGCACTCACCCCAATAACGACGCTGTCGTCCCCTTGGAAAATGGGGATGAACTTGTCCCCCCGCAGAATCTCGGCCTGGTTTAGGGGCCGAAATCGGCAGAGCACCTTGATGCTACATTCGTTGTTGGTCTCGGCCATGGTGGTCGCCGGTGTGGGGCTGGGGCACTTCTTCTGCTGCAGGGGCGTATGTGCTCCGGCGGAGAGGGGCTCAGCTGAGGCCCAGGCGGAGGACAGGCGCTCGGTCTCTGGGGCTCAGAAAGGCGCGGCGGGCGCCTGGACGAAGGCTGGGGAACAGGGCCGAGGCGCGCTTCCTCGCTCCTGCGGCACCGGGATGCGGGAGACCTGGGCGTCTGGTCCTCTCTCGGCGCTCTGCCTCTCCGCCCCTTGCGCTGCAGCGCGGCGCTGCGGGCCTGGGCGGGGCGGCGATGGAGGAGCGGGGCGGGGCTTCCTTCGCTGGGGGATGCCACGCCGCGGCGCCCACCGCCGAACCGCGGCGCCTCTGCTCTTTTCTCGCCTCCTCTCCCCACCCCTAACCCTCGGAGAGTATCTGGTCCTCACCCCTTCCCCACCTCAGTCACTCACTGCGTCCCACCCCCTGCATCCCGGACCCGTCTGTCCCTCGCTCGGACTCCACCCCCCTGGAAGGGCTAAGGGATCCGAGGTGGGCCTGTCTACTGTCCGGGGAAGAGAGTCAATAGTGCTTACACCTTTATTCCAAGGCATCCTTCACCCCCATCACAATCCTCTCTCCAAAGTGGGAGCACACCTCTCCTCCCCTCTCCCCACAACCCTCGCAAAGATTCCCAGCCCACCACTCAGCCTTCAAGGGCAGCTGCCTGTACCCCTATGGAGGTGGGTGTCCAGATCCCATTTTTTCAGAGAGGAGGGTCAAAGGAGGTCTGGGTCTTCCCTTCCCCTTCTACATCCAAAGGTGCACTCTACTCTCTCCCCAACATACACAATAGGTCCCCAGTTGGAAGGAAGAAAAACTCCTATTCTGGCCTATTAGAATTCAAAAGCAGGTAAAATTCTTATTTTTGCCTCATAGGTTGGGGCTGGGATGGAGGTGGGCAAGAGTAATTTTGCAAGAGAAAGGGAGTCAGAAAGCAGTGATGGAGGGGTGATGATGGCGGTGGGTAAGGCCAGAGGGGATTTGAGAAAGGACCTCTAGAGCAGACAACTGCATTTGGGCTTCAGGCAGGTTTAGGCACCTACGTGAGTGTTTCCTGTCTCAGTACTGTTGGACAGAGTCCCAACACACCAGCCCCTTTCTCAGGCCCTTCTTCTGTTTCTCTCCCTTCCCTGGGAAAAAAAGAGCCAAGGCTAGAGATTCTGTGTCCTTCCTCCCCTCAGGTCAGACTCCTGCTGCAGCCCCTGGACAGAACCACCTAGAAACTGGCCAGATAGATTTTTCTCCACGTCACAGGGCCTCTGCTGGCCAACAGAGTTAGACTGCAGGAGTTGAGGCTCTAGGCCAAGGGGAGGAGCAGGGTGATGGGAGAAGAAGGGAGGAGGGGATGGAGGTTCTGCCTAGCAATTGCCTGGTAAGTGTCTAGGGTCACTTAGATACTATACTATGAGGCAAGGAGGAGAGAAAGATGGCCTGGCCAGACAAGACCTAACCACTCGGAAGGCAGCTGAAGGGGTCTCCAAGTTGGACATATACCCCTAACTCACCTTGAATCTTAAGGAAACTGAAGGAAAAGGGTTCAGCATAAGAAGCTGGATGGGTAGGCAGTAGGACTATGGAGAAAGAGGCTTGGGGAGGAGCCAAGAGAGGACACATAGAATGACAATGAGTTCCTATAAACTCAGAAATATAGGCATTTCTTCAGTCACTTGGTCTGGCACTATTTCTAATTGTTGCAGCATCCTGCAAGCTCAGGAAATAGCCCAACCTCAGGCTCCCAAGGGTTCCAGGATGGCATCCTTAGTGAAGGAGTTTCAAAATGCTAGTCCATAGAGGGTCACTGGTCAGAGAAAAAAGTTCATGTGTATGCATCCCTCCCCCAAAAAGCCACCACACAATGTGGAATGTGGTAAGTTTTTTTAATAAAGCTGGATTTGTTGTTTCAAAGGACTTTTATTCTGAGAGTACTGTATGTCCTTCCATACTTTTCTACTAAGTAATGATGGTAATAGTAGAGAGTAGGTTTTTTTTTTTAATGTACTTACTTGGCAAAATAAAAAGGTAGCAATACTATGCCTATCTTCAAAAAGGTTTTTTGTTGTTTTAATTGTATTGAACTGTGAAATTCAAAAGTCTGAAAACCATTAGTGAAGGGATTAAGAGCACAGAAGGTATTCAGACAGACATGGTGCTACCAAGTGCCTATTCTATTTGAGGTAGAATTGCCAGATTTGAAAAACAAAAACAGGAAGCCCAGTTAAATTTGAATTTCAGATGAAACACTAATAATTTGTGTGTGTTAGTATGTCCCATACCGTATGGGACGTACTTATACTGAAAAGACTATTAGTTGTTTATCCGAAATTCACATTTAACTAGGTGCTCTGTATTTTACCTGACAGCCCTAACCTGAGAAGTTTACTTAACTTTCTCATTCCTAACATGACTAAATCTTTACTAAATTTTACTTGTTATTGTTGTTTCGAAGCCCTGGCTGTGCCATAGCATGCCTAGTTGTGTTATTTTTACCTAGTCATTTAATTTCTGGGAGTCCAAATTTATTCGAGAAACAGGAATTATAAAAGCTCTTTCAGACTCGACGTAAAAACGAAAGAAAATAAGTCGTACGCGGTAACTCCCAAGGCGCGTTATTGTCCGTCACCCGCCCAAGCCGGATCATCCAAGACTACATATCCCACAATCCTAGGCGACGCTTCCCCGCCACTACGTCATTCCCAGGTCTTGTTCTCGCCAATCCCTGTCACTCCAGGGGTGTGGTAGCGGGTTGTTCTCGCGACTTTTGCTTCACCCTTCCCCTGTACTACTCCTGTCGCGAGACTTCCTATTCCTCCGCCTCCTCCGCCGCTCCCTTTGCGGCCGCCTTATCCTGGACCCGGACCCAGCCTCTCCCCTACCCGAACACCGGCCCCGGCTCCACCGAGGCCCCGGTCCCCCAACCCCGCCTCGCCGCCGCCATGGCGGACCCTAAATACGCCGACCTTCCCGGCATTGTGAGTACACGGCCGGCCCTGGCTCCCCAAGACCGCGCCCCCGACCTCCTAGGGACCCCCAACAGACAGCAACCCGTGACCCTTCCCGCCTGAAACCCCTCCTCCGCCCCGAGGGCTCCCGCCGCTAGCTCCCCGACCGGCCGCTGCACCCTCCGGACTCCTTCTACCCGACTGGGCTGGGCCGTGGGACGGCCTACAAGGCCCCTTTCCGGCAGTCGCCGGTTTCTCGGCTCAGAAATCATCTCCAGGCATTTAGCACTGTGCTCGAGTGCTTCTGCCATCCGTGTCAACACCACCCGTGTCTCCCCAAATCTTCCCATGAGCCCCCCACCCCCTCCCGAGACACACATACCAGACCATTTGGTGATGGCCTTCACCCTGGCAAGAGTGACGAGGTTACCGTGACAGAACCCCTCTTGTGCCAGATGGAGAACTATGTCCTCTGGGGAACCTCCTTCCCAAACCACCCCCGCACAGGCCGGCATGTACCCTCCCTTTGTGCTGCCCTGCCTGCATTCTCGGGGTGGGGGTTGGGATAGGACCTTGGGTACTAAGGTCCTGAGTCACTCTCAGCCCTTGTGCCAGGGTAGTGTGTACAGGGCCTAATGATAGCTCCTCTCCTGACATGAGTGCCGAGGACCCGCCCCCCTTCAGATTCAGGGTGACATCTTTGTCATCACTTAACATTCACCATTAACCATCAGATGTCCCCACTGTTATCCCCACCCCTCTGAGACATGGGAACTGACAGGCAGGTCACGGGGCAGGTGAAAGAAGGGGCAGAATCGTGGTGTCACAGCCTGCTTTCTCTGTTAACTTGTTCAAATGGAGTGGGGTCAGGGGTGTTGGTGGATGCTGGGTAGTGAGGTTGGGTGGTCACTGCTTCTACCTGCAGGCCAGGAACGAGCCAGATGTTTATGAAACCAGCGACCTGCCTGAGGATGATCAAGCGGAGTTTGATGCGGTAAGACTGTGTGCTGCCTCAGGACTCCTCTGGACTATGATCTCTCTCCCCCAGGCAGGCCCTTTCCCTTTTCTGGTGAGCCACCCACAGCAATAAGCGGGTATGCCAACCCAGCCTGGGTGGTATGTATGTCGCAGGGCTTGCAAATGAGCAATGCCAGGAAGGAGAGTCAGGTCAGTGGAATTACAGCTAAGAGGCCTGGTACTTGGGCCTTTTAAATACAATTGGAATATCTTAAAACAGGTTGGGGGCTAGTGACTTAGTTAGGGCTCTAGGTACTAGTCCATGGTAATGATTCATGAATCCTGAGCACTTACAAACTGCTTGAGGTTAAGACCTAGGCCTTCTATTTCATAAAATATATTGCTCAGTACATGTTTGTTATTATCCTAACAAGAGCTAGACTTTGAAGTATTGAGGAATACTCTTTTATGTGAATATACAGTATCCATTGGCCAAGGAGCAGGAAAATGAATTCGAGATTTTAGGAAGATAAGGAACCTGGTTAGAGCGAAACAAATTTGAGGAAGCACATAAATCTTTCATATCAGCAGAGGAGAGGCCCTGGTAGCACTTTCAGATTCAAGAAGAACTCAAGGGGAAGGAATTAGTTATGGACACATTTTAACCATAAGGGAAACCACTTAGCATTATTTATTGAATGTGTTCATTCTCTGTTGATTTTTGTGCAATGCAGAGGAAGAAATGTCCCTGCCCTCAAAAATCACCCAGACTAATGGGGGAGTTAGGATACGTGTAGGAAACATGAAAGAAAAAATTGAGTGAATGAAATCAACATAGTAAAAATTCTATATGTAAGTGCCAAGAGGAGCAAAGATCTGTTAACATGTCTTACAGGATGTGTTTTAGGTTCTGTAGTTTCCAAGGAGAGCTGGGCTAGGGTCACACTGATGGTGTGAGATCTCAATAAAGTTGTGACCAAGAGTCAGTGGGAACAGGCTCAGTATGTGTGTCTGTAAGTCCTGTGGTTATGTCTGTGGGGCTGGTTAGTTCTGGAGAATGCTGGTGGCTGGCTTATAATGTATGGCTTGGCGTACTCACTTATTCCTTATTTGATTTCCCCCATGTGGAAGTGGTTCCTACTTTGTGGGGAACACCTTCCCTGTCCCCTCTCAGAGTGGTGTGTTCCTTGTTGCTTCTGTACTTGCTGGCATGTCAGTCTTTCCCCCAAACTTGAGTATCTGGAGATAATGCAGATGTTGTCATTGCTCAGTTCCTAGGTGTAGACCTGTCACTCTAAGAGGTATCTTACTAGGGAGCAGTCTCTGACCTCAAAGGGCAGGAATATGTATACCGAGGACTCCATTCTACTACCATAGTTCAGAGACTGTTCAACTCTGGCCTAGGCCTCTGCCTATAAAATATCAAGCCTTCATGGTGAGATAATGAGTGGAACTTTGTCCCTTTGTCACTGGCTGTGATACAGACAGGTAATATAGCAGTCCCCTTTCCAAACGAAAAAATACATTGTAATTCTCCTTTTGAAGTTATGGGCTATCTCTTAATAAAAAGAACATGACCCTCATCCCAGGCATGGAAGCACTGAATGTGCATCCCTGATTGGCTGTTCCTCCCTGCTGAGCCTGAGCAGCCTATTTTAGTAGCATCTAGTGGGGTGGCTGATGGGGAGAGCACACCATAAGTGTTCATTTCCTGCAGCATGTAGCCCAGAATACCAGTATAGAAGTATATAGGAACTGGATGGTAAATACAAGAGGAGCTAAGTTGCCTCCATCACCTAAGGCTCAGCTAAATGACTCTCCATCACTAGGGAGGAGTAAATGGGGTGGGGAGACCTTCAGCTACTTCAAGAGCCCTGGCGGGAGTGGGAGAGGCCTGAGATGTTTCCTGATGTCAGCTAATGTCTCTGGCCCCTGCATGTCCCTGTGGGCCTTAGGAGGGCAGCTTTCAGGAAGTCAGCTGAGTAATGGTTCTGCCACTGCTCTTAATACTGACGTATATGTGCAACTTGAGGAGCAGTGGGTTGTACTTAGACAATCCAGAAACCTCATTTCTGTGAGGCCTGGATTCTCACTAGCAGCCTGTCCCCTTCTCACTTACCTTCCCAAGACCTAGTACAGGTGACAGTGCACATCACCACTATTGTGGCTGAACCATGAGATTTCAGTCACCTTCTTCACTCCTGGCGAGAGCATGTTCTGCCTTAGTTTCCAGATTATTTTCAACTTTAATTTTATTAGTTTTTGAAGTAGGTAATATATGCACGTAGAACAAAAACTGTCTCTTCCCACCGCTGCCTGCCACCGTGTAGTTCCACTCCCTGGAGACAGCCAGGACGACCGGCTTCGTATGGAACCTTTCAGGGCGGTCTCCAGATTTTTATTTAAAGAAATAGTCAAGGGGTATTGACCTTCAATGTTTTCACTTCCTTTCTCATTGCTCCACTGTGGAAGAAATTGGGCTGCTGAAGGAAATAATATCCTATAATAGCCCCTAAAGATTGTAATTGCTAGTTTAACTTAAACATTAAAGTTTGCGATTCCCATAGTGGGGAGGATGGGGGAGGAAAGTAGTAGAAGGTTTTATTTTTGGTAAACATAATCCTGATTTTCCTGCTATCCCTTCAAAACAATTTTAGCAGGAACTAAAATATTCTAAAGTGAATGGGCCAGAAAACCGCACAGTCTAGCTCTTAACTCCTCAATCTAGGAGGATCCCCTCTAAATTTCAGACACTCCTGGGTTGATTGGAGTGATGGGCTTTTTGGAAACTTTTCTTAAAATGTCTTGTCAGGAAAGCTAATTCCCAATTGGAATTTCTTCCCCCCTGGGCCCACAGCCTACCTTTGGGTCTGTGTGGCATTCTGCTCATGGCTTTTGAACTGCCGGAACAAGGGGAGTAAATTTAGAAAACTCACTAGAAATAGGATTTAGTTCCTCCCTTTATGCTGTAACTATCCCTGATGCATGTGAAAGGGAAAAAGTGACCTAGCCTTAGTTTGGTGGGTCTGTGGCAGAGGCTTCAGTTCTCCAAAGGGTAGATAATGCTGAAAACTCCACCAGCCTGAGATGTAAAATAGTAGATTCTTTTCCTTACAGTTTAGGATATCACAGAGTATGCTTGATTGTGTTCATTGACTATTGGCGCACTTGAACTTATCTGAGTTTTTCCTAATGCTTCCCCCATCCTCCCTCCTCACCACCTTGCCTGGACACTAGTTTGCACAAGTAAGACCATTCGATGCTTCTTCTCTGCATGTTTTTTCATTTGCCATCTCGCATGCAATGCTCTGTCACTGTGCTGTTGTTGCAGCTAATTGTTTTAAATTCTAATGCATCTCTAGCTGGATCACTAAGGGGCCTGCTGGCCTCATGGTTAAAGATCCTTAATCAAGGTTTAGAAGCACAGCTATGATTCATGGATCATTGTCTCTTCCCCTTGTGAGGTGTGCAGAATACAACTGTCCAATGGAGGATGGGATAGAAGCATGGAGACTAAGAATGCTTCTGGACATAAGGCATTTAAGAGCTGGAGTTGGAAGGGGGTTGCCTTTCTCCTCCACAGACTGAAATGGAGTTAAGAGAAAGGGAGTGACTTTTAGCCATTCTGGACAAGGGTGGAGAACAAGGGGGACAGCAACAGTCCTCACTTCTTGACTGTATGTGGATTATACCTGGTAAAAACCTCATTTTAATATTCCCCTATGCTAAGCCTTTAGAGAAAAGTAAATGGGATAGGAAAGGGGTGTTATATACATTTTTAAGGTACTAGCTTGGGTTCTTTGTGCTTTCGTGAGTCTTTCTGTTTCTGTACCCTTCCTTTAGAAATGGTTGGATGGTCAGCACTATGTTGGTCCATCCTGGACAGTTTTATTCTACAGCACTATCCATCTTCCTTGTCATCATGGTTCCGAAGTGCCCCTGGCTGCGGTGTTGGCACAGAGCCTAACAGGCTCAGAGAGCAGCAGTGACCTCTCCCCGTGTCTGATCTGGAACCTCAGGTCTTGCCCTCTGAGGCATAGCCACTTAGCCAAACAACCCTGGGGCGTCTGGGAGGTTATTAGTGAGAGGGACTGAGAGTCCTGTACCAGGTAAACTGGTACCTGGGATCAGGGCACTTAGAATTTTCTAATCAAGTTGGCTGGTGTAATAGGTTCCCATGGTGACTATTACTACTCCAGGTTACAGAAATTATCCCTAAAATCTCATTTCCCAACCCACGCATAGGTCAGACCTGGAGGTGGTATATACTATTTACAAACAAATATACCACTTTTCCTTTTTTTGATTTTCTTTCCTCCCCCATTCTGCTTGTTCCTCATGATTTGAACTTGAACTTATGGCCCATTGTCCTCTCTTTATCCTTGAGTTTTTCTCAAGCTGGTTTTAGCTTGGTGAGGCAAGTAAGAGAAAGGTATAGTGTGTGTGCCTCCTCTTGTGTGTTTGCATGTGTGCACCTGTGAGTGCTTACACCCACTCTGCAGAGACATCCCAGCCTAGACCACAGGACCTGGGTCCACCTCTACCCTGAGCTGAAAGAGGAGTCTCGGCTGGGCTGGACTCTGGCATGAGACAGGGGAATGGCGAGGTTGAAGTTCAGATGTATCTAGCTGAAATCTCTGGGAGAGGATGCAGTTGTTTTTGTCCCATCGTGTGTTTTCATATACATATAACCATCCTCGACTTCCCACACTTCTGTCTGCCCATCAGTAGAGATCCTGGAAAGGCTGTGCATACAGCTGGATTTCCTCTCCTGGCAGTTCTTTACCAGTCTTGCCTGGAAGTGGAGCCTTGTCTACGTGGCCTGAACTAAAATACAGCCTCTTTGAGATACTCTCACCTTTCCCCCTTGTGTACCCTCCAACCCCTGTGAACCTTGTGAACAAAGGGTTGAAGAAATATGTTCTGCACATGTCTGGTAGCTGTGAATCTTGGTGTCTTTTGGACTCTTTGTGCTAGCACATCATGGCAGAATTGCTCTGGATCCCGCAGAGCTGTAGGGTGAGTTCCCAACCACTCAAGATGGATGTAAATAATACACCAGACTACGCAAGGGACCAGGATTTGCCCTGCCTCTCCTCTGGCAACAGAGAATGAGGATGGGGCTTCAATTAGGTACTTCGGATTTCCTTAAACTCACCATCTGTACCTGACATATTTTGTTCTGCTTAACATAAAGTCATATCAAACCACCCACATGAGCACCCTCATTATGACTGATTCTGCCATCCAAATGCCTAATTCTTCAAAACTAGAGAAACCGAGAGATAAGAAGACTTGAGCCATGAACTCCCCCTTGAGAATCATGGACCTTCAATCAGCTACACGTTCTCAGAATGTCTTCACAGCCTCTGCTTCACATTCTGCCATTTCTACAGCTTCCCCTCCATCTCAGCCTTCTCTCCCCCCACTGTCCTCTTCCATGCCACCAGCTTGCAACATCTAACTACTAGTTCTCAGATGATCCTGAATTGCTGCTGTTAATGGCAAAGCTTCATGACATCCTCACCATCAGAGAGGAAAGGGTCCCAAGCTCTTCTTTCTCTTGGGGTATGTGGTGACCCCAGCTGAAATTTCTTGGCCCCCAAATTTTGCTAGGCTCCCCTGGGCCCTGTGGTGCAGTATGTTTGAAGACTATCATGTAGTGCATGTGACAATTTGCTAATAACAATTTTGTCTTTTTTTTCCCTCCCTCACCCCCATGTCCCCACTCCCTTTCCTTTTAACTCTTTTGATTTTCTCACCTCTGGGGAAACCACAAGGAGCTGGTAAGAAGCCTGACCTTTCATGTGCTTTTTAACGGGGTGTGCTATGATGGGCAGTTGTTTCTCTGTCCTTTTATCTCTACTAAATCTTTTGTCCCTCTATTCAGCCCCAGCCCCAGCTGACCTTTTCCCATCTCACGAATCACTGTAATGACATTACCTCCAGCCCATGCCCCCAGATCTCCGAGTCACTGGCGGAGTAGGTGCCACCGGAGGGCTAAAGTATGCTGTCGACCTGAGTCTCCGGGGCCACACCCTTGGAGAGGCTCCAAGAGGATGCCAGCGTCGGGCAGCCCTTCTGCCTCAGGATGTGCTCCTGCAGCAGGAATAGTGAGATGAAAGCACTGACCATCCCTGCTACCATCCCAGAACCTCTGAGACTCATGCTCTGTTTGTTGACCCTTTCTTATTCCACACCTTCCCTATTTAGGAAAGCAGGTTCTCATCTGCATAGTGCCTGGCTTATAATAAGGGCTTAACAAAATGGTAACTGTGACTAATTTCTTGCCTTGGTCTGTAGACTCTGCCTCCCAAAGAGGTTTTTTTTTCTACCTCATTGGCCTTGATCGGGGCACTCACAGGAGGAGAGGCATATTCTTGAGGGGGAACTTGAGAGAGGGTGATGTTCTTTCCTGAACATGAGTCCTTCTCCTGAACATGAGTCCTTCTCAGACAAACACTTTTTAGAGGCCAGAGACCACACAATTATTTGGCCAGTGTGTGCTCTGGCCATAACATTTCAGAGAAAATTAAGGAGAGAATAATTTGGGACTCAGTTGTTTCTTCCCCTAGGCACTTGCATATGGGACATTGAACCCTTTTATTTTCCCTTAATCTTTAGCTCTTGCCCCTCTGCCTAGCACTTCCCTGAAGAAGAGGTAAAGGTCGAAGTTGATATTTTCTCCTTACCCCCCTCCTCCCTATTTATAAAGCTGCCACTCACACTGGTTCCTTATGTAATAGCAGAGCAGAGATGAAGGACGGAGCTTGTGTCTGCTGCTCTTTCTCCATGTCTCTCCATCATAACTGCTCCCCCACCAATCAACCCCTACTACACACACACAGACAGAGACTCTCAGTCGTGGATACATATTAGAATGACCTGGGTAGCTTTTAAACTGGCCCACTACCCTGGCCCTACCCCAGAACAATTAAATCAGAATCTACAGAGGTGAACCCAGGCCTCTCCCCCGCCCCCCACCCCTTTTCTAAGTGATTCTGTTGTGCAGCCAGGGTTGAGAATCATTGCTCTGGCTAAAGGAGGGAAGACTCTCTTTACCTTCTTCCTGTGGAAGGTGGAGATGTCCACCCCAACAGAAAAGGATTTCTGATCTCCTTCCACTTCCTTCAGTAACGTAATGAGACCTGTCAGACTGCTGACAATTGAAGGAGAGACATGCAGTCTGGAGGGCATGGTCTTGGTGCAGTTATTAGAATCTGAACAGCTAATAGATACCTAGTAAGGAGAGAACCTTTCTGCATCAATTTTTAGGGTGAAATCTCTTTCACTTTCTTTACCACCTCCCCTCTTTATGGAAGAGCTTCAGTGCTTGAGAAACAGCAGAAGGGTCAGGGAGAAGAGGCAGGTACTGCAGCTTCTCTGAAAAGATCCGGGCTATCTCCATTTCAGGACTTAAACGTGGCCTTTGCCCATGGGTACTCTTGGCAAACAGATACAGCTTATGCTTGTTGCTTCTAAGATGTCCCTTAAAAAATAATACAGTGGGCTTCCCTGGTGGCGCAGTAGTTGAGAGTCCGCCTGCCGATGCAGGGGACACGGGTTCGTGCCCTGGTCCGGGAAGATCCCACATGCTGCGGAGCGGCTGGGCCCGTGAGCCATGGCCGCTGAGCCTGCGCATCCGGAGCCTGTGCTCCGCAACCGGAGAGGCCACAACAGTGAGAGGCCCGCGTACCGCAAATAATCATCATCATCATAATAATAATACAGCAAGGAACTTCCCTGGCACTCTAGTGGTTAAGACTCCACGCTTCCAATGCAGGGGACATGGGTTCGATCCCTGGTTGGAGGACTAAGATCCCATGTGCCGCGCGGCGCGGCCAAAAAATTAAAAAGCATTTGCCTCTTCTCTATATCCCCTGAATTCCCTGACTTCACGGCAGCCTGGAAACAAGGCTTCTGGTCAGGCCTTCTGCCAACCTTCTCTTTGTATCTAAGAGCTGGTATCTTCCCTTCAGCAGCTATGAAAGTCCTGATATTCACTCTCAGAGTTAGTAGCTTGATTGTCTCCTCTTTCCCTCCAGCAAGGATGGGAAGTTAGCTTGAAAATAGACTTCCTCAGCAGCAAGGAAATTTACTTTTAGGAGGGGGAGGTTGAAAGAAGTCAAGTTGATTTCTTGCCCTGAATGCATGGTGTGTGCCAGATAACTGGGAGGGCCCAGTTGGATTGGGGAAGGGGAGGGGATAGGGAGGCTTATGTACAGAATGGGCGGGGAGGTTATGCTGCCTCTGTTCCCAGTTGAATCAGGGTGTTAATATTTATACAACTGAGACTCCAAATTTACCAGGAAGCTTTCATTTCCTAGGTTGAACCTGGGTCTGTAGCTTGGAATGGAGCCGCCCTTCTTTCCCCTTGGGAAAGTACAGCCCAGTCTCCCAGTGGCTTGGGGATTTTGTGGGGTCGGGGAAGTTCGAGGGTGGGAATGAGTCTGCCCCTGGTCTGAACTACCTGTTCCTGCAGGAGGAGCTGACGAGTACAAGTGTGGAGCACATCATTGTCAATCCCAATGCTGCCTATGACAAGTTCAAAGACAAGAGAGTGGGAACAAAGGGACTTGGTGAGACCCGGTTGGAAATTGGATGGGGAAGCCTGACCTCAGGCCTTACTGACTTTTGCTTTGGGCTGTCTTATGGAAGCCCTCACAGTCATCTGAGACCATGACTGCTGTGTGTCTTGATCAGGCCCTCAATTCCGTCTTCTTTTCTTGGCAGATTTCTCAGATCGAATTGGAAAAACCAAAAGAACGGGATATGAATCTGGAGAATACGAGATGGTTTGTTGTGTGTGTGTTGATGGGAATGGTGCAGCAGTCCTACCCAGCGGGCATTTAGGAGAGAGATCAAGGGACATAGTTGGGATTCCAAGTTTCTCTGTGGCTGGGGGCCCTGAGGAGGCCAGCAGGATGCAGTTGAGGATGCTTTGTCCCCCTGCTCTTTGCTCTGGAGCGTCTCCAGGCCTCCAGCCATCTCCAGTCCTCCTGGACTAGGATGGCGTGGATTCTGAGTTGGGCATGATACACTTACAAACTAGGCCTGGGGTTTGGACCAATTCTTGAGGTTCCCTCTACTGGGAGGTGTAACATCACCATCTGTGCTTGCTCTCTAGCTTGGAGAGGGTCTGGGAGTGAAGGAGACACCCCAGCAAAAGTACCAGAGACTGCTGCATGAGGTCCAAGAGCTGACGACTGAAGTTGAGAAAATCAAGGTAACTATAAACTCTCTTCTCCCCTCTCTGCTATGACTTATGTAGCAGAGGAAGACCTCCCAGCAAGAGGAGAAAGCTTCCCTAAGCTCCTGGATAAGGGGCTGAGGTTTTCAGAGTTTAGAAATGCACATGAATTTATATTCGGTACTATAGGTGGGTAAGGACCATCCCAGTGAGTTTCAGCCACAGCTATTTTTTTTTAATATAAATTTATTTTTATTTATTTATTTTTGGCTGCATTGGGTCTTCGTTGCTGCACACAGGCTTTCTCTAGTTACAGTGAGCAGGGGCTACTCTTCGTTGCGGTGTGCAGGCTTCTCATTGAGGTGGCTTCTCTTGTTGCGGAGCATGGGCTCTAGGTGCCCAGGCTTCAGTAGTTGTGGCTCGTGGGCTCTAGAGCACAGGCTCAGTAGTTGTGGCGCATGGGCTTAGTTGCTCCGCGGCATGTGGGATCTCCCTGGACCAGGGCTCGAACCTGGATCCCCTGCATTGGCAGGCGGATTCTTAACCACTGCACCACCAGGGAAGTCCTCAGCCGCAGCTATTTTTAAGGGTCTTGATCTATTTTTTTTCCTTGACTCACTCTTGCCACCCCTCACTGTCTGTTTGTTTTCATACCAGACGACAGTGAAGGAGTCAGCCACTGAGGAGAAGCTGACCCCCGTGGTGCTGGCCAAACAGCTGGCAGCCCTGAAGCAGCAGCTGGTTGCTTCCCATCTGGAGAAGCTGCTGGGACCAGATGCCGCAATCAACCTTACTGACCCCGATGGAGCTCTGGCTAAGTGGGTGCCAGACTTCGTTGGGAAATCATTGGTGACTGGGGTGTAGAGGGACTCAGCCAGGTACTGACAGGGATACGAAGGGGAGAAGTGGCCTAGCTGTTCCTTAATGCTGACTGTGAGGCAGAAACGAGAGTGACTGGGCTGACCCACATCCTTCAAGTCATGACATTGTTTCTGGTTTCCTGACCTAGGCGCCTACTGCTGCAGCTGGAAGCAACAAAGAACAGCAAAGGGACTGGTTCAGGGGGAAAGACCACTAGTGGGACACCCCCAGATAGCAGCCTTGTCACTTATGAACTACATTCTCGGCCTGAGCAGGACAAGTTCTCTCAAGCTGCCAAAGTATGTATGTATGTATGTGTGTATGTATGTATATATGTATGTATGTATGTAATTGTTGGTTGAGGGGCCAGGGAGATGTGGCTCTAGAGACTTGCCTCCCTCCCTCCAAGGGATCACATCTGGGGAGAGGGTGCTGGGAATGCTTGATTCCTCTTGATGTCTCATTCTCCGTGTTTGCCTCACCATCTACTTTCAGTGAAGACTTTGACTAGGGATGTGTTCCAGGGAAAGAAGTCCCTTGGCAGAGCGGTGGGGAGAGGGTAGGGGAGTGGTAAGCAGACAAGCAAAGAGCAGGATCTTACCTCCCACTGCAGCAGCAGGGAGGTGGATGGCAAATCTCCCCTCCTTCCTCCCCCTAGGTGGCAGAACTCGAGAAGCGCCTGGCGGAGCTGGAAGCAGCTGTACGCTGTGATCAGGATGCTCAGGTCAGGTGCTCTCCTATACTTAGTCTAACCCGCATATCCTGCACCCTGAGCCCTGAGGTCCACAGCATTCCACAGAATCCTGGGAGGAGTCAGGAAAGGGCTCCAGTTACAGGATCAGCCAGGGGTTGCCCGCTAGAACCAGAAAGGATGGGAGAAGGTGGTAATCGCATGGAGAGATAAGAACCACTGACTTCTTTCCTGCTTTTCCCCATCAGAATCCCCTTTCTGCAGGTCTGCAGGGAGCCTGCCTTATGGTGAGTGTAAAAGGAACTGGAGTGTTTGGATTACAGAGGGGATATCGGGATTGGGTTTTCTAGTCTGATTCTTCCCCTTCATGAAGCTTGTCCTAAATCCCGCCCCCAGGAGACTGTAGAGCTGTTGCAAGCAAAGGTGAGCGCCCTGGACCTTGCAGTTCTGGACCAAGTGGAGGCTCGGCTACAGGTATTAAGTGGGGGGCAAATTGGATTACAGGTAGCTTGGGACTCTGGAAGCCCTAGATGCCCTATAAACCTTAAAACCTGTGCTTTCAGAGTGTCCTGGGAAAAGTGAATGAGATTGCCAAGCATAAAGCTTCTGTAGAGGATGCAGATGCACAAAGCAAGGTCAGGAATTACCTTTCCTCCATCTTCATACCCTTTCCTGCTCCCTTATGTACTCTTCTGGTGGTTAAGAGCAAAGCATGAGAGCACTGAATCCTCAGGTCCCTGTCTTCATATGCTCTTAATAGCTGAGAAAAGGCAGTGCTTCCCTCTTGCCCCACCAAGTTGACCTTTCCCACCCTAGTGAATGGTCAGTGTGTACTTCGCTGAAGGTTGGCCACTGTCTTGTCCGTCCAGGTGCACCAGCTGTATGAAACCATACAGCGCTGGAGCCCCCTCGCCTCCACCCTTCCTGAGCTGGTGCAGAGACTTGTCACCATCAGGCAGCTGCATGAACAAGGTGGGAGGCCAGCTGCCAGGGGTGCTAAGAGGAATTAGAAAGTGGGCAGCTTTCGTTCCCTTCCCTCTGGTCTTGGATTCTAACGCCACACATACCGTTCTGACCTTCTTTCATAGCCGTGCAGTTTGGTCAGCTTATGACACACTTGGATACCACACAGCAGATGATCGCTTGTTCCCTCAAGGACAGCGCCACCCTCTTGACCCAGGTGTGTGCCCCTTTACTGGTCAGCTACTTCCCTTCCCCAGCACACACAGGCTAGGTTCTCCAGCTTCATCTCCATAGGGTTCTGCCTTAGCCCATTTGGTGGCATGGTGGTATGGCAGGGGCTTGGTTTGAGTCTCCATACTGTTTCTCAATGGTTGTGGGACGTTTGACAACTTATTTAATCTATGAACCTCCATCTTACCATCTGGAAACTTACACCTACCTCAGAGTTTTATGGATTAGGTGAAATAATATGAGTGAATTGTTAAGAGTTCAGTAAACCTCAGTTTTTCCTATAAAACCTACCCCTTCACTCTGTAGTCACAGCTTAGTTTTACCCGCCCTGGGTCCTCAACCAGATGCTTCTGGGCACAGCACATCGGATAGAACATGGGCTTTGAAATCAGGAGCTGGGCTCCCACCTGATTCTGCCACTTCCTTCCTGATGCTGGGCAGTGAGCCTCGCCTCTTCCTTCATTCTCTTAGCAGTGCCCAGCACATAGCGAGTCCTCGGTTTCTGTTGGGGGCACTGTTCTCAGAGCTGGGAGAAGCACTAAAGTTGTCTTGTATCGTAGGACCATCAAGATAAATTAAAGTGCTTGGTATATGTTCTTCCTCCAGAGCAGTTTTCTAAAACTGGACCTGTGAAACCCTCATGTCAACAAAATCTTACTTGTTCCTCATTACATAAAACAGATAAAAGAGCTGTTCTGGTTAAAGTCAGGATGGGAATTCTTAAGAAGCCTGCCTGCTTGGCAGACCCTGTGCTAGGTCCACGGTATTCCAGGGCAGCCTGGAAACTGGTGCAATAACCTTCCCGCTCTGGGGCCCATCAACTTGTTTCCGTTTCTTTTTTCTTTTTTTTTAATTTGGCCACACCGTGTGGCTTGTGGGATCTTAGTTCCCCAACCAGGGATCAAACCGGGGCCCTGGCAGTGAAAGTGCTGAGTCCTAACCACTGGACCACCAGGGAATCCCCCTCCATATCTTTTTTGCCTTCTGTAAGAGAATTTCTTTAGGTCCTCATTCAGGTAAGCACCCGAACCTGACAAAGAGTAAAATAGCTCTGTCACTTTTCTAGGTGCAGACAACGATGCGTGATAACCTGTCCACAGTTGAGCGGAACTTTGCCAACATTGATGAACGGATGAAGAAACTGGGAAAGTGAGCACCTTTGGGAGATGGAGAACAGGGGTAATCCCTACCCCTTTGAACTCCGTTAACACCTTACACAGGGTTTCCCCTTAATCATAACTCTCACATCCCATCTGACACTGGGGGCAAGGGGTTCTTCTTGCATGTGGGGCTTACACCCCTCCTCTGAAGAGTAGTGGAACCTGGGGGATATTAGATGGTGGTCTCCCCTCAGGCCACGGGGATGAGGACGTGGGCCCAGCCACATGCCAGCTCCTGTCCAATACTGCTTTGCCTGGTGTGGGGAAGGATTGGATCCTGTCCTCCAGCACAGCTTCTGTGACTGATTGTAATACTGTACAACTGTTTCTGACCATTAAATGCTGTTGTACTGTGTGGCCTCTGCTGTTTCCTGGGGAAGAGGCAGCACTAGAGAGAGAGACATTCACAGTGTAATAGACAGTCTAAGCCACTCTCTACTACAAGAGAAGGATTTAAATTGTAACCTGTTCTTACAAAAGAACTAAGGAAAAAATGAGGACAGAGTCAGAGCCAGAGTTTCAAAATATTCTCATCTGTTAAATTAAGAGTGTCTCCCATAGAAAAGCAGTGGAGGCCCCAAAGGGCAAGTACAAAACAGAATTAAAACTCCCAAAGGTCTTGTCTTTACAAAAGAAAAGGCAGGAGGCAGCCCCTGGACAGCTGGTCATGCTGGCCGCTCCGGTTGGACCACGTTGCATAATCCTCAGTCGCATCATCACAACGTCTCTGAGCGTTTTGATGGGGGGAGAAGGGGCAGTGTAGTGTGTATGGGAGGAGAGACCCAGACGGCTCTCTTTGCCCCCTTACCCCCTTTTTATATCCCAGAGGAAAGTAGAGGGAAGCTGGCTACACCTTGAAATGAGGCTATGTGTTTCAAACCTGGGGACAGGGGTAAGAAGGGATCTGTGCTTTGAGCAACCTGAGCCAGAGGCAGAGGGGTGTTGTAGGGGTGAGGGGAGGGTGCATGATGCTTATTGCTTTGTACCTTTCACTGGGAAGGAGGGCAGCAGCCAACAGTAGCTCACAGGTTTGTAAACTGAGCCTGCTGGCTTCGAGAAGGGAGGCAATGAAGTCGAATTAAATATAAAAGAGTCATTTGTGCAAAAATAACTTAAACAAATAAAAGACCTGGGGAAAGGGGTGTTCCCCTTAGCCTGGTGGGGAGAGGGCCATATACCCCCCCCCCAGGCCTTTTCAGTGACATGGCTTTGGGGGGGAGGGGGTGACCTCCCTACCCCCTGCAATGGCTCAGGATGGGATTGTGGGGAAGGGGTTGCATTTGTGCTCTGAGTGGGGAGTAGTGCCCCCACCCACTGTCCACAGGTGCACGTGGCTGGCAGGGGCTCCCAAGGCTCAGCACTCAGCTCTCCCCAGTCAGGGTCAGATCCAGCTCCAGGTATGGCTGCTATGGGGCCAGTTTCCTCCTCTTGTTTTTGGCAGGACGGCCAGGGCGGGCCCGGGGAGGCAGAGGGACAGCCGCCTATACAAGAGGGGAAGTTGAAAGAAGTGATCAAACAGCTAGGTATCAGGAAGTCCTTTATTTTCTCCCCACTCCCACTGACCTTCTCCTCCTGCCTCACCCCGTACACGCACTCGCACCCACCCGCACAGGGACGCACACTTACGCGGGTTGTGGGGCTGGGGTCCAAGGTAACGTCTTGGCGGGAGCTGTTGCTGTTCCGGGTAGGGCTGCAATAAGGGGCACAGATGATCAGGAACACCTCCCCAAGCACCAGGTGAATTTCAGAGTTTGGGTGGGAAACTTTCTACGTTTGGATAGTAAAGGCGTAACATCCTTATTCATATTCAAGCAAGTATCTGCCTTTTTGAAAGCCAAGTCACTCTTGAGCTATTTCTATAAACCCAAGAAGATGTGGGGAAAGGCCGGTATTGTGGTGGGCCCAACACTCACTTGTATTTTCTCCTCCGGCCACGACGAGACTTTCTGACTACCCCTGGGGGCACCTGAGAAAAGACAGACTGTGTGTGTAGGAAAAGTTAGGAGAAGGTGCCTTGACCTCAACCTTTCCTCAGAGTCTTTGTGCCCAGGCCACCATCACTCTGCATTCACCTTAAGGTCCTCAGAATGGGGCCCAGAAGGGGATGGATCCTTGGGCTCAGCACCCCCTTCAGCCAGCTCCCCATTATGCTGCCAGTGGTGGGTCCTTCTTGGGGACCGTTCCATTTGTCCATTGAAGCCACCACGTGCCCCCCACTTGAGGGCCAGTCGGCCAGGCTCCCGCCGGCTGCCAGGCTTTCGGCCCCGGCCTGGCCTGGCCTCACCATTAATGCCCCTAAGTCCCCCTCCTCCCCTCCGGCCCCGTTTCCCTGACCCCCTCCCAGTGAGCAGCTCAGGGACTGGGGGGTCGGGAGAACCGTGGGGTGGGGCTAAGGCACTGAGGGGAGGCCGGGCAGGCTCCGGTTCAAGGGCTGAGGTGGGGCTCTCAGGGGGCAGACAGGGGGCTTCTGGCTGCTCTGGAGGGATCTGCAGACAAAACAAAATCTCAGTCAGTCTCAAATGCAGTCCCTCTGCTACTGTTAACTCAAAATGTCTATACTTCCAGTTTGGGAAAAACTTCTCTCCCTAACAAACACACCCACACCCATACCCTCACCTGGAGACTCTGTAGCAGGCAGGCTAGGGGACTAGAAGCCTCTGAGAGGGGTGGAGGAGCTCCCCCCACAGGGAGGAGCTGCAGCCCCAACTGGCCAGAGAGAAGAGGGCCAGGAGGCTGCAGCAGACTGGGGAGGGTTCCAGGGCTGCTGGTCAGCGAAGACAGGTCACCTGTTGAGGAATTGTAAAGTCAAGGGTCTCCCTAGGCCAACCAGCTAGGCTGAGCAGACCCTATTATTCTTTTAGCCTTTACCCGGTGGTCAGAGACTTTCTTCCCTAATTCATCCAGCCTCTACTCTCAATTTTTCTGCTTCCTTTCTTCTCTCCCACACCAGAGTCTTCCCTCAGACTCACCCAGCAGGCTGGCACTCAGCAGAGGGCTAAGGAGTTGGGGGGGTCTCCCTGAGTTGGAGGGGGCCTTGCCCAGAGAGGAGGCCCCCGGGTCAGTAGTTGCCGTGGTGACACTGGAGGTAGGTGGTCCAGGTTGGGGGGCACTCAGGACACAGGGCTAAGGAGAAAGAATAGTTATTACATTTACATGTGTAAAGTATTCAATAAGTTTAGAGTACTTTCATATGTACAATCCCACTGAAGCCTCACATGAAGTAGGCCATGTTTATTAAATACAGACCCAGCTGTTGCAGCCATCCTACCCCCAGCCAAGAATTAAGCCCTCCCCAAAGACCCTGAGGAAGAGCTCAGACATGAAACTGAAAGCCTTTGATTCCCGGCTCCTATCTCTGATTCTACCTCTGGTTCTGTCCCACCCACTCATCCTCATCCTCACCTGGGGGGGCGCCCCTGACGGGGGATCCAGGCTGGCAGCCAGCAGCGCAGAATTTAAAGCTATGAGGGTGGGGGGTGCTGAAAGTGGGGGGAACAGCAAGGGGGGCAGGTCTCCCAAACCTGAAAATGTCTCCCCACTCGGACCCCCGGCTCCCTCTGCAGATCCCTCTCCATCCCCAGCTGTGGGGCCCAGGGCCAACAGGGGCAGGAAGGAGGCAAGGAGGTTGCTAGGGGGTGCGGAAGGGGGTGGAAGAAGGTCTGAGGGGGGTGGTGGAAGCAGGGAAGCCACCAAAAGCGAAGGCCCTTCGGGCTCGCCTGGGGCTAGGGGAGGGCCAGGTCCCCCTGGTGGGGGTAGCAGGGGCTCCGGGGGAGGTTGTCCCCCTCCCCCAGCCAGCACGCCAAATAAACTGTGGCTGAGCAATGGAGAAGGCGGAGGTTGCCCCAGACCCAGAGGGAGAGGCAAGGTCCCTAGCATCCCCGGGAAGCCGGCTCCACTCAGTGCCAGGCCCTGCTCGGGGCTGGGGAACGGGAAAGCCTCCCCACCAGCCAGGGGAGGCAGAGGGCAGGCTGGGCCCGATCCCACCCCGAGCGCTTCGGATGGGCTTTGAAGCACAGGGCAAGGGACTAGGGGGGCTTTGGAGGCAGCTGGTGGGGCAGGGGCACCTGCAAAGAAAAAGAGAGGTTCAGCTCAAGGGAGGTCCTTCCTCCCAGCGTCCGAAGAATCCAACCTCCCTGCCCCCAACCCAGAAAACCACCACAGAGCTCTCTCAATTCCCCGTAAATGCCTTGGCTGTCTCTCCACCCGAAGGGAGGAAGGGCTCCATCACACTCACATACCTGGCACACTGCTGAGGCTGCCACTGGTGGTCCCAGGCAGGGAGGGCGGGATGGGGTGCCTGGGCTGGGGAGGGCTCCCTGAGGAGAGGGTTGGGGGAGGAGGAAGGTGTGCGTCTGACCCCAAAAGGTTAAAGCTTCCATCAGAGTGGGGAGGACCAGGGGTGGGGAGTCCCAGCAGGGACAGCACAGAAGGGAGAATCGGTTGGGAGGGCTCAGGGAGAGGAAAAGGCTGTGGGGCGGGAGCGGGGGCCCGAGGGCGGCTCCGTCTAGGGGCTTGAGGACCTCCCCCTTCTAGCAATCGCAGTACAGTTGGGGGGCGGCGGGGACGACGCTGAGAGGGGCGGGGTGATGATGAGGAGTGGGAAGCTGAGGGCGCCTGGGCACGGGGCCTTCGGCCCTGTAAAGTGCTGGGAGGGGGGAGAGGGGGGTGCTGTGCCTTGGCCGCTGCAGAGAGTAGGCTGCTAGCAAGGAAGGGGGGTGCCCCGGGCCCCTCCACCGTGGGGGCCCCTCCTAGGGGCCCCAGGACCAGGGGCAGGTGCATAGTGGCTGAAGACACTGGTGGCTGAGTGGCAGGACCAGGGGGGCCAGGGGGACCAGGGAGATTATTGCTTGGGGGCAGGGGAGGGGGTGTTAAGGCATCACTACAGTGGAAGAGAGGAGGGTCAGAAGGTGGTGAGGAGGAGGCATGGGGAGCTGGAGGAGAGCCCAAGTCAGGGGGCACCAGGCTGGATCGGAGAGCAGCTCCCCAGCTATATGAGGGGGCATTGAGGCTGATAGCAGGTGGAGGAGGTGGAGCTGGAGAGGGGGCATTGCCCCTTGGCAGGAAACAAGGGCTGCTGCTGCCTCCAGAGGGGACTGGGTCGGGAAGCCTTGGCTGTGGGAAGAGCCCCCCAGGGCCCGCTAGAGGGGGGAAAGCCTGTGGAACTGAAGGTGGTTCTGGGGGAAGGGAGCCAGGAGCCCCATTAAGCGGAGTTGTAGGAGGAACTCGACAGGGAGGGCGGGCAGAGGGAGGCCCTGGGGACACAGTGTGGAACATTTGGGGGCTCGCTCCCTCTCCTGCAATAAATGAGAAACAAAGGATCAACTTGTGGCTCCCCTTCCAAGAACTTTCTTTTGTCTTCTCCATCCCTTCTCCCATAAATTCCCAGCTTCCCTGTACCCTCCTCTCACCAAGCAGCTCCCCACTCCACCCTTCTCCTTGCTTCCCTCTCACAAAGCTCTTCCCACCATCCCTCTTCCAGGCCCTTAAGTTTTCCTCAGTCTCTGTAAAGTGGAAAAGATTCACCAGGAGAAGAGTGTGAGCAGGTGGTCTCCATGCTGCGGTACAGAGTTGCCATGGCAACGGCTTTCCGCCGGTGGTTGCACAGCTTGGTCATGTCCTCCTCTGATGCTGGCCCCACCCCAGCCCCACCCGGGGTCACCGGGGCCAAAGGGTCAAAGTTGAAAACCTGCAAGGTGGAAGCATGGACAGGGACCCTGAGGGAACAGAATCTGTGAGAAGAGCTACCACAGTCAGCGATTTGCATTAAGTCTCTCGGCTTATCCCTATACTCTCTGGCTCCCCTCACCACTCTGACCTTGGGGACATTGAGTGGACACTCCAGACCGCACTTGCAGGTCCCATCGCTGAGGAGGTAGCTCCGGGTTTGCTCCAAGGAAGACAGCTCTGTGCCACTTGGGCTGGGAGAGGACAGGGTCAGAGAGTATGGGATTAGTTGACACTGAATTGGGAGAGACTCTTAAAGAACAGTTCATTAGTCAAAGACCTTCCTAGGAAGGGCAGAGTAAGGAAGAGACAGAGAGAAGAAATGCAAAGGGCCAGAGACAAAGAGAGCAAAAAGGCTGAGGAAGGAGGAGGAACAGAGAAGAGGAACAGGGCACCAGCAATCTGGGCTTTGAGAGGAGGGATGGGAGAAAACTCAGGCAATTGAAGGGCCTGGGGATAGAAACTGGGGAATTTTGGGGAGTCATACCTGATATAGAGCACAGCACCCTCTCGAACACAGCGCTGCCAGCCGATGGGGACAGATGTGGCCACAGGGCCCCCAGCTCTGTCTGCTCCACTGCTCTCATTGCCCCCATTCATTGTGTGTAATCAGCTCCCACGTGCCTGATAACACAGACATCCATGTGGCATTAGGAGGATTAAACTGGGCTGGGTACCTGAGGGAGCACTTAAGAAAAGCAAAGGTGTGGGGAGACTCAAGAGGACTCGGAGGCAAGGGGAAACCCTCGGAGAGCTGGGAGAGAGAATGAGGGGGAACCCTCTGCCATCCCACCATAGCTACCTGAACATCTCTGCAAACATTGTGGGGTCCAGTCTAAAGCCGGGGCCGCCGGCTTAGCCCACACCTGCAACACAGGAGAGAGGAGGGACCGTCAGGAATCTGCCCAAGCTAGGAAAGTACCACAGCCCAGGAAACTCTCAAGGGAAAGATCCTTAATAATATGAAGTAAGTACCCATAAAGATCTCAGGGATCTGCTGGCTGAGTCCACAACCATCCTTTCCATGTCCAGTCCCTAGGGACCAGAGGGTCAAAGCCTCAGCTTCCAGGGACCAAGGAATCACAGCCCAATCCCTAGGCATATAAAGGGTAAGGCCCCTTTGTCCCACCAAGGAGAGAAACCTTCAGCCAAGAGTGTGGGCTAATTCCTATAATACCAGGCCACTAGGAAGTTTCCCAGAGAGTCTGGCCCCTGCTGTTCCCTCCCCCTCAGGAAGATCATATAAAAAGTAGATTGCCCCACAGGTCACCAGGCAATTGCCCAACTGCCCGCTGGGGTGGTACCAGCATAACTCCCCCCATGCCTGGCTCCACTAGACAATCACTGATCTAGTTCATTTGGGTCTTCTCCCACGATTCTCAGAAACTCCCAATTTTCCCCCAAGCCTAAGGCAAGGGGATTCAGCACCTCCTGTCCCACTGGCTTCAAATTACCTCCAAGAAGAATTCTCCTCTGATGTACATGGGGACGCCCCCCAAACCTGAAAGTATCCTCTCCAACCTTACCATCGCTCCCACCCCACACTGGCGGCTTCTAAACTTTCCCTCTTATAACAAGGCGCCTGTCACCCAGCCTGCTTCCCTCGGCTTGGGGAGGAGGGGAAGGCGCACGAAGTAGGAAGGAACTTGGGGAGAGGGCGGGCGGAGGGTGGGCGAAGCACTGAGGGGAAGGAGGTGAAGAAGGCAAAAGTCAAGCAGTGAGAGGGAAAAACGGTGGGGGCAGGTGAGGGCGGGGGAATGGGGATGGGGCCAGGGAAAGGGGCCGATAGGACGCGGAGGGGGCAGAGGGTAGGGACGGGAGAGGAGGGGAGAGGAGGGGAGGGGAGGGGAAGGGAAGGGAGGGGGAGGGGGAGGGGCGGGGTGGGGGGGCCGGGCCCTGCACTCACCGCGGCCCATGGTTCTGCCGGCCCCGCCCTGCGCAGTCGCGGCCCAGAGGGTGAGTGGGAGGGAGTGGGAGGAGGGTCGGTGGAGCCCGAGCCTCCGGTACGGCCCCGGCCGGTCCTAGCAGGAAGCGCCGCTGCCGCCGCCGCGGATCACCGAGCGGCCTCCCGCGCATGCGCCATGGGGGCCAGGGGCAGCCCTGGGGATTCCGTTCCCAGAAGGCACCGCGCAGGCTGCTACCGCCGCCGCCGTCGCTGCCGCCGCCACCGCCGCAGCCGCCGCTGCCGCCGCCGCTGCCCGGACGGGAGAGGGGCGGGGCCGGGCCCCCGCCCAGCGGACAAGGACGAGCCAACTGGAGGGGCCGCAGTGCGCATGCGGGAGCGCGCCTACCCCTCCCCCACAACCCCCCATTAATCCCCAAGAGAACAAACACCCCACGCGGGCCCCACCCCCCGCGTCCCCCCACCCGGCCTCAGCGGAAGGATCCGAGCCTCTTCCCAGGCCACTGGTGGCCAATCCCAGCCTTCCCCCGGGAGGGGCCCCTTCCGAAGCCACAATCTGTTGGGGTAGCCAGGAATGCCAGGTCCGGGAGGAACCGGCCCCAAAAGATGAAAGTCGCGACTTGCCCTGCCCCGCCCCCAAAGGCTTCCCGGGTAGTGTGCTGGGACTTGACCCGCCTCCCCAGGTCAACAAGTCACAACACGACCCCGGCCTGTCAAGTCACATGACCTCTGCCTGTCACTGACAACCTGGTCATGTCTTCGGGCCAGGAGAGACCATCTGCTCCAACCCACCCCCACCCCCATTTACAGAAGGAGAAATGGAGCTCTGGAGCAATGGTGCAGGCCTGGCCAAAGACCTGTCACCGTCACACCACCGCCTGAAGCTGCCACCCAGCCACAACCAGCCTTGTTGACAGTTTCTACTTAGGACAAACTCCGGCTGCCCCCATGAGGGTATGACAGGATATGTAACAGGCCACCATATGGCCTCTGTTTTCTACCTAATGGCACTAGAAAAATACTTTGCATTTTCCACGGTGCTTTTCACTTTTGTTCAAGCTGCCTCCAAGTTCATAATTCTCTCATTTTACTTCCATAACTCGTTATCTTTTATTTACTAACAAGAACGGTGAAGCACGGGGAGATTAGGTGGCAGGCAGGCCTGGGATCCCTGGGCAAGTGAGGGACCGCTGAGGCTAGAATCTGGGCTCCTGACAACCTAGTCCAAGGCAGTCGTGCGCTCACGTGCACGCAGTGTTCCAGGCAACACAGCCCTACTGTAGCCCAAACACCTAGAAAGCAGGAGGCCTATGCCCCGCTCCTCACAGCAGGGAGTCACAGGACTTGCAGGTCTGGTACACTGAAAAGGGCGGGCCTGATCTTTGGTGAAGGGCACCAGAGCACCACGGGGGAAGGTGATAAGGGAAAGAGTGGGAATCGGGGCCACCCGGCAAAGAACATGAATTCTGGCATGCCAAGGGCTCATCAAAAACTTTAGAAAGAGTTTAAGGGTGCTCTTCAGCGAGGAGGAGCTGAAAATGACTACCAAGGGGATTCAAGTTACTTGGCCTCTTCTGAGGGAGCCAGGGAGCTAAAAGAGAGGACCCCTTTAGGAAGACTCAAGAAGATGCAAACAACCATGGTGGTTGGATGCAAATTTTCAAAGGACGGAGGTTTAAAAGACCTTGTGTCCATTGCTGGGAGGGGATGAGGGGCAAAGAAAATGGGAGTCTCTTGTGGAGGAGGTAAAACTGGGGCTCAAGTCAGGTGGGCAGAACAAGAGCTCTTGAGGGAGACTAGCCGCAGTAAGGCTTCACACCGCAGCCTAGGGGCAACCACGGTTGAGCGCTGTTGGGGCCGTTGGGTGCCGCGAGCTGGCGCCCCGCCCTCTTTCCTCTCCCCCACCCCCCCCGCACCTCCCACCACCCTTGTAGTGCCCTGCGCGTGCGCGCGCAGACACCGGTTGCCAAACATTGCATCATCCCCGCCCCCCTTTCCTCCCCTCCCCCGCCAGCTCTCCCCTCCGCGCGCGCGCATGACTCACCTCCTCCGCGAAGCCTCGTGACCCAAAGCCACTTCCGGGTCCAACACTAAGTCGACCCCCAAGCGGGAGGGAGCGATGGGGGCGGTGCCTTGGGGCTCCTGAGTGGCGGATGTAAGGTATGAGGCGGGGCCAATGCCGGCGTGCCGCTTTATGATTGGTAGGCTTCTGGATCCGCCCCCGGAGAGGAGGGCAAGGCCCTATTAAAAGATCTCAGCTCCGCGCTATCCGGGTCAGAGGCTTGAGTCTAAGGCATAGAGTGTATCATGTTGAAGATGAGCGGGTGGCAGCGACAGAGGCAAAATCAGAGCCGGAACCTGAGGAGAGAGGCGAGTACTGATTCCCCCATCTACCTTTTACCCTCCCATCCTCGTGAACACCAGTTGTCACCTTAAAGTTAGGGCATCCGCTCTTAAGGATGTGGTCCCACACCCTCCGCAATGAAGTGAAGTGACCGTCCGGGGGAGGGATGAGAAGCCTTCATTCAGAAGTAGTGCTTACAGACTCCTCTTCCTTCGCACGACAGCAGCATCCCACCACTGCCCGGAGCATAGGCCTTACTCTGTGTTCAGGGAAGGGGCCCCAGCTGCCCTAGGAAGATTTTTTCTCTCCCGTTGCAGACCCCAGGCCTCCTCGTTAGGCCTGCCGGGTGGGAGGCGGGGCAACAGGACACATCCCCGCGCCGAGAAGGCTGGTTGACAGTGGTTCAGGCCGCTACCGCCACTTTGCCACTAGCGTCCTCCCCCACCCCCACCCCCAATCCTGTCTTAGCCGCAGCGTCTCAGGGCCAGCATAGCCACGTCAGTAGATGGGGCTTTTGGACCCTCCACAGGACATTTTTTCTGCACCCTTGCAGAGGAGAGAATCTTAAAAGAGACCGACACAAGCCTTTGGGAAGAGGGATGTCGATGGACGGGGAGCAGAGATGAGTTTTCCTTTTCCCCAGAGGTCCCTAAGCCTTCTGCAGAAGAGAGCATCCTGGATCTTTTAAGTGTAGGAAGCCATTTGGAGGTCTCCCCAGTGGATTGTCCTTCCCCTGGGATTGGTCCTTGCCTCTTTCCCCTTGTCCTGTCTCCAGCTAATCTCTGTGTAACCATTGCATCAGGTCAGCCCCCTGCTTGGCTCTGCAGCCCTCTGGCCCGGGGCTCCACTGATGATGAAAGCTATGTCCCACACACTGGAAAGCAAGGAGGGTTCTCCAGGGAGGACAGCCCTGTACAGAAGCACTGAGGACGATATTGCATCTACAGTCCCCAGGGATAGGCAGCTGCTGCTCTGCCTCTGGACTTCGTCCTCCTTTCCCTATGAGAGATTGGGGACATTTATCCATTGATTCCTAACAAATACTTAACCAGCACCTACTATGCTGGTTAAGTTTGGGACCCAGCATTTATCCGTGAACAAGAGAGAAAAAAATCTCTCCTCTCACAGAGCTTACATTTCAGTGGGAAGAGGCATACAGTAAGCAAACATGTGCCATAGAAAAAAACTAAAGCATGGAAGGGTAGAGAATGCTGAGTGGAGGTTACAGTTTACACTGGGTGGTCAGGGATTCCCCCACTGAGGTGATATTTAAATGAAAGACCTAAAAATAGGCAAGGCAGTAAGCCATGTGGTATGTGGAAGGAAGAGCTTTCCAGGAGAAGGAATAGCAAGAGCAGAGGTCCTAAGGTGGGAGCATGCATAGTATCTTTAGGGAACAGGAGGCCAGTTGGCTGGACTAGAGTGAGCAAGACGGAGAGTGGTCAATGAGAAAAACAGAGCAAGGAAAGAGCAGATTGTGGAGGGCCTTCTAAGCCATTTTAAGGAATTTAGCTTTTAATATGTATGAAATGAGAAGGTTTTGAATAGAGGAATGACACAGCCTGACTTAAGTTTTTTTTTTGTTTGTTTTTTGCGGCCTCTCACTGTTGTGGCCTCTCCTGTTGCGGAGCACAGGCTCTGGACGCGCAGGCTCAGCGGCCATGGCTCACGGGCCCAGCCGCTCCGCGGCACGTGGGATCTTCCCAGACCAGGGCACGAACCCGTGTCCCCTGCATCGGCGGGCAGACTCTCAACCACTGCGCCACCAGGGAAGCCCTTGACTTAAGTTTTAAAAGACTCACTTTGGGGGCTGTTGTGAATAGACTCTGGGA
The DNA here is from genome assembly GCF_937001465.1 of Orcinus orca. Classification (NCBI taxonomy): domain Eukaryota; kingdom Metazoa; phylum Chordata; class Mammalia; order Artiodactyla; family Delphinidae; genus Orcinus; species Orcinus orca. The sequence goes on along the minus strand of NC_064569.1, from coordinate 45,511,231 downwards.
GGGGTTGCAGAAGCAGAAACTGGGAGACCTGCAGTCAAGAGGTTTCTGCAGTCACCCGAGAGATGATAGTAACTTGATCTAGATTAGAAACAGTGGAATTGGTGAGACGTGTTTAGATTCTGGGGTTTTGAAGAATGACTCAAGAAGTTTTGCTGGTGGTTTGGATTGGATTGTGGGGTGTGAGAGGAGAGGAATCAAGGATGATACCAAGGTTTTTGGCTCAAGCTAAAGTTGCTGTATACCGAGATGGGAAAGACCTTGGAAGGAGAAGATTAGCAGGAGTTGGTCTTTGGACACATTCAGTCTGTGATGCATATTAGATATCCAAAAAGAGAATGGCAAGTCAGCAGTTAGAGCTGGAGGTCCCAGGAGAGGTCTAGACTGGAAATACACATTTGGAGGATGTCAGTGTGGGAATGGAATTAGGAAAATGCCACTTGGTTTTTTCCCTTCCCTGTGGTCCAGTCCTTACCCTGGCAGATTTGAGGACTGCCTTAAATTTAGAGAAAGCTGAGTTGGCCAGGATTTTGTTATTATGTAATCAGGACTACAAATGTCAGCAACTAAAAATAAAGGAAGTCAGGCTCTTCTCTGTCCTTAGAAATGGCTACAGGGACCAATAACTAACTATACTCTATAAGACAAGAAGTAAGGAAGGAGCAGTAGGAAGCTGGAGATAAAAGAACCTGCCTGTCTCCCCCCTTCCAGAAATGGCTAACATTTATCTTTGATCCCCACAGTGTTCCAGAAGGAAGTGTATCTTCATACATCACCACACCTGAAAGCAGGTAAACTTAACCAACCCTTTCCCAAAACCAGCTCCTAAGAATTGCTGCTTAGGCCCCCTTTACTGGGGCCCTAAGAAATTATGAAAACACCTAGAGAAGGTGGGAGAGGACGGTTTGAATCTGAGCAGGCTTTTGCTGTTAGGCCACATCCATCCTCCTGACCTGCCCCTAACAAGGTGACCAAATCACTATTCTTAGAGCATGTCCTAATTGAAAGCTGGCCCTGAGTGAGCAGTCAGGTGAGGTCTCACCACACCTCCGTCCCCACCAAGGTTAGACTGACCCAAGGACTGTTTGCCCAAGCTCCCCACACAGGAGGAGAAAGGAGCACAGATGGTCTGGTGACCGCCCCTGGACACAACCAGTGGAGTTCCCCAAGGGGGACCGAAGACTTTTACCAGGAACCCATAAGAATGCACATCCGGGCACTTGCTTCTTCACGTGCTGGGCAAAAGCAAAGATGGAATATCATTCTAGATCAGGGGTTGGTAAATTTTAAAGGGTCAGACAGTAAGTACTTTAGACGTTGAGGGCCACACAGAATAGTCTCTGTACCAACTATGCATCTCTGCTGTTGTCTCATGAAAGCAGCCGTAAACAATATGTAAATAAATGGATGTGGCTGTGTTCCAATAAACTTTTATCTACCAAAACAGACAGGCAGCAGGCCAGTGTGCCAACCCGTAGACTGACGGCTTTGTGGAGCTTCTTCCCCCACCCACTATCCTGACTATGTCCTTTCCCAGAGCCTGATCCAGCCACAGAGATGGCAGCTGAGTCACTGCCTTTCTCCTTCGGGACACTGTCCAGCTGGGAGCTGGAAGCCTGGTATGAGGACTTGCAGGAGGTGCTGTCCTCAGATGAAAATGGGGGTACCTATGTCTCACCCCCTGGAAACGAGGAGGTAAGAATGCTAGGCCTAACGCTGGTCAGGGGCTGCCCGTCCCTTCTCAGCTAATTAACACCTACTCTGCCTTTCCTCATTCCTTTGAAGGAAGAACCAAAAACCTTCACCGAGGAGCCAGGACGAGCAGCGGTCACGCGCACCTCCCAGAGCCCCAGCTCTCCGGATTCCAGTCAGAGCTCCCCGGCTCAGGAGGAAGAAGAGGAAGACCAAGAAAGACCCAGGAAACGGAAACACAGTGGCCAGTCCCCGGCACGGGCTGGAAAGCAACGCATGAAGGAAAAAGAACAAGAGAACGAAAGAAAAGTGGCACAGCTAGCTGAAGAGAACGAACGGCTCAAGCAGGAAATCGAGCGCCTGACCAGGGAAGTGGAGGCGACTCGCCGAGCCCTGATTGACCGGATGGTTAATGTGCACCAAGCATGAACGGCTGGGACCAGCACTTCCCCCTCGGGCCACTTCCGACCCTTCCTGGAAGTATCTACTGACCACCTTCTCACCAGTGCCAACGATGGACCCCTCCCACCCCCATCTATTCAGTAGGGGGAAAACTTAGGGTAGATGACAGGAGAGGGTCTCGGCATGTATATAGAGATTGTACATTTATTTATTACTGTCCACATCCATTAAAGTGACTTTCTAGGAGCCAAGTTCTCACTTTCACTTTTTCTTCTTGCCTTTAGGGGTTTCAAGGGGTTTCCCCTCAGCTAGAGCCAACTGTTTCTTCAGATCCAAGAGTTTAGCCACCTCTGCAGCAACCTGGTTCTTGTCTGCCTTTTGTGCTTTCAATTCCCGGACAATGTTGCCCTAAGAGAAGAGGGGATGGGGGAATCACAACAGTGAGACCAGAAATGACCTATTTAGGATTCAGCTTTTCCAGCCTCCCATAGGGCTTAAGCTCCGTACCTGCTTGGTCACTTCATCCATCAGCACTTGTATCTGCTGTGGTCCAGCTGTTGTCATAGTCTCTACAGCTGCTGGCTTGGGGGATGCTTTTGCCTTGAGATCAACAACAGAGTTAGCACCTGCTACCATATACATCCCCTGACCTCAAGTTTTATATAACATCTCAGGGGGAAAGTGATTACCTTTAATGACAAGGACTCTTCTAGCTAAGACAGGAAAGAAAAATGAAGTGAGGAAGCAGCAGGGCCAATAGATGGAAAGAGGGATGAGTGAGGGCTACTGGAGGATGCTAACTGTTGGTGGGTGAGGCACAGTCTTTAGCTTTCTCACCTGGCCCCCGCTGAAGCGCTGCCTCAGACTTTCAATCTGGTCATTTTCCAGTTTTTGGAACAAGGGACTGACCTGTGAAAAAAAGAATTCCAGAATCATTCACTGATTAGGTATAAACTCTACCAGACTATATAGAGGGCCTCTCCACCCCAACTTCTGACATTTAGGAACTCAGTGGTCCAGAAAAAACACTCTTACAGAGTGTAACACTGAGCAAATACCTGCTGATTTCAGTAAAGAATCCAGAAAAAGCATTCACTAGGGTCAAAAGTTATTTAAACTATTTAATGATGCTAGGTTGATGCAAAAGCTTAGAGGTGTACATACTTTTATCCCCTTGTGTTGAGGAAATGGTTACTTTGTATTCTCCCTGCCCCTTGGGTCCTGGCATGAAGGACAGTGAGGATACGTGAGCTACAGAAAACACTGGGCTTGTAAACCAATACTAAGGGCTTTATATTAGAAACAAGCCTAAGTGAAGAGTGGGGATGAGTGGGGAAGGGGTTCGAATAGCTATGAGAGTCTCATGCCCAAAGTTAAGTTCTTCCCTGACCCCTCCCCAGAGGCTGCTTGGCAAAAGCAGGAATTTTGAGAGAAGCTGGCTCTTTCAAATCTAGAGACCTACTGTGCCAATCTGGTGTCCTGCTGGTAAGGTGCACAGGAAGTTTGTGAGCAGGATGCTGCAGGCTGGAGGTGGGAGCTGCAGCTGGGCCTGGATGGTAGCACTAACCGTGGGCATGTAAGGCTGGAGCATGATGGACAGCAAGGCAGCTATATTCACTGCCAAGCCTGTCACTGTCCCTGCCCGCTGTCTGAGGAAGAAAAGATATTAGTCACGACCCCCAGGAGGACGTAGCCTACCAGCCACTTTATTCCTAGAGCCAACCGTACCTCCTTACCTACCTGTCAGCCTCGCTGCCTTTAATCCGCTTCCAGGGCTCGTTCACCTGAATGTACTGGTTGCCATGGCGAGAGATGGTGAGGATACTGCGTAAGGCATCCCGGATCCTGGGAAGGAAGGATGCAGGCCAAGGTGTAAGGTTCTGGGGGGACCAGTATGGGGCTCTCAACATGCCAGCAGATCACTGAGTTGAGACAGAGGTATAGCTACTTACCGAACCTTCTCTAGCAGCTGGTGATAATGCTGGAGCTCCAGGGTGACATGGGCCAGCAGGCGCCGATCATCAGAGGTGAGCACCATCTCAGGCACAAAACCCCCAAAAAACTTAGACACAAACATCCCAGCTCTGGATGGGAGGAGGGCAGGAGAGGGGAGAGAAAAGAGAAGTTACTGCCCAGTCTCCTTAGAGAAATTTGACACGATTTTCATAATTCTGCATTTTCTCAGAACTGAAACCACCAGGCTCCCTCAAGCTGGAAGGCAAAACTTAACAAATTAATTCCTTATTCTCCCTCTCCCGTAAGAATATGAGTCTGCACATAACAGACGTTTTATATACAGATATCCCTTATATAAAGGGAACTAATAAAGTTAAGCAACCGTTTATTTTTAAGAAGTTAAAAACTCAAAATGATCACGTTGAAATATGCATTAATTGCTACCAAACAAATAAATCCTCTAGTAGGGACTATCTGTTCAATGTGGTTAATGAGCAAACCTGAAAGCGTGTGTAGCCATGGAGGATATTTCTTTAGGTTGCAGAGTAGCTGAGATAGGGACCGATAATGGAATGTGAGCCTGAAGTAAGAAAACTGAAAAGTACAGCAGAAGTCTCCTACCCCTATGCTAAAATAACCCCCTTCCTCAGCCAAACTTTTCAGTGGTCTGCAAGTGAACCTTTTTGCTAGGAAAAAACACATTTCCAATTCTACAAAGAACATTAATAAGAAAATAATTCACAAAAATTCACTTTGTGACCAACTCTGCTAAATCACATCTCTACAACTAACTCGCACCAAGCATACGTGGCCTACTAGCCCCACCCCAGGCTCATCTGCTGACTCTCACCCCTCACCAGGTCCCACCTGTTGATGAAGTTGCCCAGATTGTTAAGCAGCTCAGAATTATTCTTGAGCAACATGTCTGTCCAGGAAAAGGCACTGTCCTGACCCTCAGGCCGAATGTACAGCAGATAGAAGCGCCAGATGTCAGCAGGGATCCCTGTGTCCTGGGCCATGTCCCCAAACACTCCTACACCCCGGCTCTTAGAGAATTTCCCATCCTCGTAATTCAGGTATTCTGGACAGAGAAGGAGAATGAGAACCATCTGTTCAAATCATGTCCTTCCTCGTGGGATGAACTGGGAGATTGGGATTGACAAATATACACTAATATGTATAAAACAGATAAGAACCTGCTGTATAAAAAAAAAAAATCATGTCCTTCCTCTCTGACCCACTAACTCTTCTTTCCTCTCCCTCAACCTCAGTTCTAGAGTAGCTGGCCTGCACAGAACTTGGGAGATCCTTCCTCTGCATTCTGGTCTTCTGTTTACTTCTACCCATTACAAAATTTAGCTTTGGACTTTTGCTCTCTTCAGGTTGTTTCCTTTTCCTTTTTTTTTTTTTTTTTTTTGCAGTATGCGGGCCTCTCACTGTTGTGGCCTCTCCTGTTGCGGAGCACAGGCTCCGGACGTGCAGGCTCAGTGGCCATGGCTCACGGGCCCAGCCGCTCTGCGGCATGTGGGATCTCCTGGACCGGGGCACGGACCTGCGTCCCCTGCATCGCCAGGCGGACTCTCAACCACTGCGCCACCAGGGAAGCCCTTGTTTCCTTTTCTGCATTGAGCTTCCATGTTCTAATTGTTTCCTATTCCATCTCAACTCCTAACTCAAGACCTAGCACCTCTCCAGGAGTTTCTTCCAAGTACTGTCTTGGCCCTCATTCCCTAAGAACATCCCCCTCTCCAATCTCCCAGGGTACCTGTAGCAATGAGGTGGCTGACCAAAGTGTAGTTGTCCTCAGCTCCTAGGGCTGAACAAGGAAAGACTAAGCCGTGGAAGGGAACATTGTCTTTGGCCATGAACTGATACAGGCTCACCTATGGAATATAATTGGGAGACAGAGCTCCTGACATCCTCTTCAAAGGCCCAAGAAAGATCAGCTACCCACCCCTAACCACCCCCACTATACACGCACCCTCCCCAGGTCTTTGACAGGCTAACAAAGAACTGCTCACTTGTTCTGGGTTCTTCCACCATTTCTCCCACTGGTCTGTGTAGTTGGCTGTGATGGACAGGTAGCCAATGGTGGCATCAAACCAGACATAGAATACCTGGAGGGTCAGGAGGGAGGAGACACAGTAAGATGCAAGAACACTGGGAAAACCTTGCCAACCCAAAGCCTCAGACTGAATCAAGACACAATCAAGTCTGTTCTGCTAGCCCAGGGTTTCAATCCCAAGGCTGAATAATATGAGATATGAATAAAGCATAGCGTTTTTACCTTGTCCTCAAAACCTACTAAGGGCACAGGGGTTCCCCACTTGAGGTCTCGGGTTATGCAGCGTGGCTTGAGGCCATCCCGAAGCCAAGAACGAATGATGAACCGGGCGTTAGGTGTCCAGTCACTGCCAGGCAACGTCTTCTCCAACCACTCCTCCAGCGGCTTTCCCAACTGAGACAGCAGAGAAGCACAGAGAGCTGGTTTAGGACAGTCGCATGTGTGGTCACCATAAGGATAAATACGTACAACCATTTTGGAGTAGTTTGGTGATATATAATTAAAATTAAGGATTCATGACTTTGCCATAGCAATTCCACTTCTAGGGATTTTTTTCAACAGAAATATTCACATAAGTGTGTACAGATGTGTTTATAAAGAAGTGCACAGTTCACCACAGCAAAAATTAAAACTAATTCATTTGGTTCTGTAGAATTTAAAGAAATATGGTATATCAACATAATGAAATACTTATAAGCCCTTTAAAAAGAGTGAGGAAGACCTGTATGTACTGATATGTAAAGATCTCAGAAATACATTAAATAAACTGCTAAACAGTAACATATGATATAATCCTATTTATAAAAATAAAGAATAGTAATACACAGATTAACATAAGGCCAAAAAATTTTTGAGGAAAACTATATCTCAGTGCTTTATTCTCACATGAGATTAAGGGGAACATCCACTTTTACACCATGTATTTCATTCTGAACATTTTTTTTTTTGGCCGCACTGCGTGGCTTGTGGGATCCTAGGTTCCCCGACCAGGGATCAAACCTGTGCCCCCTGCAGTGGAAGTGCAGAGTCCCAACCACTGGACTGCCAGGGAATTCCCTCATTCTGAAATTTTAAAAACAAGTGTATATCACTTCTGTAAGCAGAAAAACAAAGATAAATCTTTTGTAAGGGATGGTTCATGTGATTCATCCACATAAATACTGTAGCATCCAAAACCTGACAACACACTCTACTGGTGAGGCTCTGGGCAAACAAGTGCACACACACACTACTGGGAGGAATGTAAAATGGAATAACACCTATTGAGAAAAATTTGGCAATAACCTACATATGCATTTCTCCTGGACACAGCAAGTGATCCCTGTTAAGGAATTTATCCTGAAGATACACTTCCCACAATACAAAAATACACATGCACAAGGTTAGTCACTGCAATAGTATTTTTAACTGCAAAATACTGGAAACTACCTAAATGGCAAACACAAGAAACTGGTTAAATAAACTATGGTACCCACAGGACTTCCCTGGTGGTCCAGTGGTTAAGACTCTGTGCTCTCAATGCAGAGGGCCCGGGTTCAATCGCTGGTCAGGGAACTAGATCCCTCATGCCACAACTAAAAAAAAAGATCCCACATGCCACAACTAAAGATCCCGCATGCCGCAACTAAGACCTGGTGCAAATAAATAAATATTTTTAAAAAACAAAACAAAAAACCATGGTACCCACACAAAATGGAGTACTATGCAGCTGTTTAAATAAAACAAACAAGCCTGAGTAAGAAGGATCTCTATCATCTGATATGGAGTAATCCTGATATGGAGTCATTTCTAGAACATACTGTTAGACGGAAAAGACAAAATGCAAAAGAGTATATACAGTATGCTGTATTTTGTATAAGAGGAAATAACATACACACACACACACACACACACACACATATAGGCTTATCTTTACAAAAATAAACACACTAAGACAAAATCGGAAAACAAAGCCCATCACCTACAGGAGATGGGAGAACAAGGTAGCCTGGACAGGAAAGGGAATAAGGGAATGACACTTCTCTGCGTATACCTTTTTGCATGGTTTTGATGTTTTAGAAGCATACTGATGTTCTACATTTTCAAAAAATTAAGTTAGTAAGTATGAGGAGAGAAAAAGAACTAGAAGCAAATGAACCAAACTTATTGGCTTACTTCAGTAACACAACCACACTAAAGGGGGAAAAAACTAAGCCAGGACAATTTTGAACATATTTGATTATATACCCGCGCTTGGGGGGGAAGGGGCAGGACTGCCAATAAACCCTAAACTCATCTTAGTAGGTTTTTTGATAGTGGTATGGGTGAAGCAATTCTGAAATTTTTAGGTGTATTGTAGAATCGAGCAAATGAGTAAATAATGTTGTTGGGAACCAGAGTACTTACTGTTTGGAAGAAGGGAAATAAAAATATGAGATGAGGGAAAGTGAGGAAGAACCCCATGGGGCTGGCCTGGTATTTCAGGTGTCAGTGTGAACCCAAAACAAATGCCTAACTCTCTGCTGACAGGGCCTAGAAGCAAAGACATCTCAGTAGCAATGAGCACACTTAAATCTTGGTCTCTAACACTGTTACCTACTTAAAAAAAAAGAAACAGGGCTTGGTAGAGAAATGGTTGAATCCCAGACTGGAACAAGATGAATCTAGAATATCCTGCTATGCTAGAAAATAAGGAAGTGCTTAAAAAATGATGGGAGACCTCAGAAACACCCAGAGAAACAACCTTGAATAGACTCCCATTGGCCAAATAAGGGACAATTCGAATATGAAAATTATTTAGGACAGGAATCAATTATAAACCACTGAAAAAAATTGGCATCCATGAGTTGACACTGATAATAAATGAAATAAATGAATGAAGGAGAAGGGTAAATGTGGAGGGAGTGGCAGAGTTGGCAAATCTTAACAAAAACTGGTTCAGGTAAGAATGATTAAATAAATGGATGCTAAATTTAGAGGGAACCTTTCAATGAAGAGCAAAGTACTTGCATGGTCTTAAAGTGTATTCCCACAGACTGCTTATAAGTTGCAAAGGGGAAAATATTAATTGTACAGTGGAGAAGCTGGGTAACACCCTGATTGAGCAAAATTAACATCACCAATGAGGCGGAAATGGCCATGATGTGAAAGAACAAAGTATCATTTTGGAAAGAACAAAGTATCATCTGGAAAGAACTAAGTATCATCTGGAAAGAACAAAGTATCATTTATGTAGTATTCCAGCTGAGGATGCATAACCTGAATCTAGCCATGAGGAAAACAGCCAACAAATCCAAAATGAATACTCTATTTTAAAAGGGGGAATCAGGGCCTATAATTATTAAAAACTGTTAATGTCATAAAAGATAAAGAAAGGCTGAGGAACTGTTTCAGATTAAGGGAAACTAAAGAGACAGAAAAACTAAATGCAATACATGATCCAGAACCAGATTCTACACTACAGGAAAAATGATGCTAGAAAGGATATTAATGGAATAGTTGGCAAAACTGGAATATGGCTGGTAGATCACACAACTATATCAATGTTAAATTTCCTGAAGTTGTTAACCATACTGTGGTTATGCAGGAATATGTCTTTTTTCTTAGGAAACACACAAGGCAGCATTCAAGAGTAAAGAGGTTATATAAGTACACATGCATACATGTATGAGAGAGAGAATAAGCTAAACCAAATGGAGCAAAATCTTAACAGCCACTGAATCTGGGTAATGGGTACATGAGGTTCTTCTGGGTAAAGAACATGAGGTTTTTTGTTCTAGCAACTGCTTATTCTTGCAACTCTTTTTGCAAGCTTGAAATTATTTCCAAATAAAAAGTTTAAAAGGAAAAAAAAAAGCAGCAAATCCACTAAAGTGAAAAATTGGTTAAGACACATTGTGAAGTAAAAGAAAGAAAGCAGACTGAAGAATATGAATGCCATGATCTAATTTGTATTAAGGAGAAAAAAAAGGCATAAGAATACTTTCATGTGCAAGGTGCTACAAAGGAAAATCAGCAGTAGTAAATATCTCTTGGCAGATGGGCCTGGACCTTTCACTTTGTGCCCTTTTCCTGTTACATCTTTTAACCTTAAGCATGTTAAGTATAATTTTAAAATGGAAATTAAAAATATATGAGGGTGATTTGGTACAAATTTGCCTCTGCCTGTGGCTGAGGCAGAGGGGGCAGAGGAGGCCATGCAGACTGGTTGAGGGAAAGGCCCACTCACCTTAGGCAGGTCCAGAAACAGGTGCCGAGAGGATTTCACCACAGGGCACGACCGGCAGACTTTACACTGAGGCTTCTGTGAAGGGAAAGTCAAGAGAAGGGGTGACCCAAGGTAGGACAGTCAGGATCAGGCTGCATGCCAGGAGCTTTCCAGGAGAGGGGGGAGGCACAGAGAGATGAGGTCCCCCGTCTGGCACCGAGCTTAGCCTCACGCTCACACCCCGCCAACTCACGAACTACTTACTTGGGTCTTCTCTGAACTTGCAGACTCAGGTTTGCATAGCACAACATTTGCTACTCAGAGTTTCACATCTGTGTCCTTTCACTCCAAAGAATAGGAAAAAGCATTCTCTGAGCACAGGCTAGACCCAGAGCCCTGCACTGTACGCAGCTGTGTGAGGAGCAGAAAGAGCAACGAAGAGAAGACACACGGTTCCTCTCCTTGAGGAAGTTACAATCAATCAGGGAGAGAGGGCTTGCATGAGAAACAAGCACAGGCTTTCACACGGCAAAATGTCAAGAAATACTCATTTTCATGGCACAACTTGACTATACAAACATTGAAGGATGATGGCGAAAGGAGTAAACAGGCGGAGCTAACCAATGAAAGCTTCTGAATGAGTTTTGATCTGGGTTTTTGAGCTCTCAGTACCTCTCTCCTGAACTCCACATGCCTCTATCAACTGCCTACCTAACATCCCTCCTTGGATGTCTAAGGAGGCACCTCAAACTTAACAAACCCAAATAGTATCACTGAATTCCACAGGAAAGCTCTTCTTCACCCAATCTTGCCTGTGTTCATAGTTAGTACTACCATCCGCCCAAGCTGCTCAAGCTAAAAGCATACAAGTCGTCATTCTCTTGACTTCTCTATCACCCCGAATTGCAGTCTATCCAGTTCTATAGAGTCTGCCTCCAAAACATATCTCAAATCCTTCCCCCCTCCCACCCCGCTATTTCTACTGCTATTAACCTAGTCCAAGCTATCGTCATCCCATTTCTGAGCTACCACTGGCCTCCAGACTGGTTTCCCCACCTTCTCTCTCGCTTCCCTCCTACCCATTATCCACAGAGCAGCATGCCATTCCACTCCCAGATGGCTGACTGGGCCCTGGAAATCGGGTCACTGCCTACCTCTCTGACCTTGTCTCTGACCCGACTCACTATGAGCCACACTGGCCTTTTCAATTCCCCTTTTCAGCGCTTTGCTGCCTCGGGTCTTCGCATTTCCTGGTCCTTCTGCTTGGAACACTCTTAACCCCACTCATCACCTCCTGGCTCCTTCTCATTCTTCAGTTAAACTCTCAATTCAAATGTTACTTCTGAGAGGCCTTCCCTAATCACCCAGCTCAACTCTTCCCCCAGAAGTCACCCTCCACCACATCTTCCGGGCAGTTTACCCTGGAGTAACTCTATTCTATCTTTAGTGTTGGTTTCCTCCCGCACTAGATAAAAATCTGTCTTGTTCACTGCTACATCCTCAACACCTAGAACTGTGACTACCCTAAAGACTCAAAAAAGTTTGTTGAATAAATGAATGAATGAATGAACTACCAAATGAATAAACATGGAGTAGAAGTAAAGGTGGTATATATGGAAGAGAGAAAGAACTAAACAAATGCAGATCAGGTGGTATGAAGCAGGAGCAAAGGTAGGGTAATATGAACTCAACTTGTCGATTTTCCAGCACAATGCCAAGCACATAGTAAATGCTCAGTAAGTATTTATGCAGTGAACTGAGTGATGAGTTGCCAAGACAGAGTAGGAAGAGCCACTGGTGAAAGGTCTTGAATGCTAAAACAAAAATCCTATGGACAACAAGGTCCTACTGTATAGCACAGGGAACTATATTCAATAAGCTGGAATAAACCATAATGGAAAAGAATATAAAAAAGAATGTATGTATTTGTATATCTGAGTTACTTTGCTGTACAGCAGAAATTAACACAACACTGTAAATCAACTATACTTCAATTAAAAAAAAAAAAAAAAAAGGAAGAAAAAAAAGAACCTGAGGCGGACCAGACTGGGAGTCCCTTAAGATTAGAGACTGTCTCCTTCCGGGCTCCCAGGAGACCCTCCTCTCACCTTGAGCTCGATGGCATTGATGAGCTTGCCACACTTGTCACACTGGTCACCCCGGGCCTCCTCATAGCCACAGAAGGGACACATGCCCTCCACAAAGCGGTCAGCCAGGAAGCGGGCACAGTGCTCACAACGCAGTTGCTCCACAGTATCTTGCAGCACAAAACCTCGGGCCACCAACCGCTGGAAGATATCCTGGGTAATTCTGATGAGGTGAGCAAGGGACAGGGGAGGGGTGGACCGGGGGAAGTCAGAGGAAGTGGTGCGCCCCTCCCTCCTGCCACTCCACCCAGGATCCAAACCCATTCAGTCCAAGTGCCAAAGAAATCAGTCAGAGACCACTTAGTCATCTGTAGGGAGTTTACTGATGAGCCCAAACACCTCACATAAATTGCCCAACTCCCCACACGATCTCTTTCCTCACCGCTCTAGAATTTACTTTTGTAAAATACAGATCTGTTTTGTATTCTTCATTAACAAAAATCTCCAAAAGGATAATAGGACTGTTTAGTTCTTTGATATGTCCTAAAAATTAAAATTAAATCAGAGTGCTGCTAAACTGCACAGAACTCTCAGCTGGCAGCCTGTCTACTATGCAGTTTTTATAAGGACGATAATCAGGCAGAGGAAAATGAGTGTATTTGCTATAAACACAGGAGTGAGAGGGGCTGTCCTGAGACAGTGGCGGCCAGGAAGAGAAGGGAGGCGGTAGAGGGAAGGCAGGTCCTTCCCATGAGCCTAAGTCCTGTCTCTTCCCTCCCTCAGCTGCACCTTCAGCCCTGGTCAGGCTTCTGCACACAATGAATCCCTGTAATAATGCCTGGGACACATTTCAGGACAATATCCGGATATTTGGGGGTGGGGGGCGGGGAACAATCTTGGTTCCTTCTTTCTGTCTCCTAGATATTCCCACTGCTCCCACTCTCCATTTCTGCCTGATTAGAGGAAACCTACTTGGTCTGCTGTGGAGTGGTTGTCCGACCAAAAATGTCAAACGAGATATTAAACCAGCGGTAGATGTCGGCGTGGATAACATGGTACTTGTCACAGATCTCCTGGGGGGTTAGACCCTCCTCCATAGCCTTGGTCTCTGTCGCTGTACCATACTCATCTGTCCCACACAGATAGAGGGTGTTCCACTGGCGGAGCCGGGAGTACCTGGGAAGGAATGTGGTGATCATGAGGCCCCATCTCAGCCCCTCCCATGTACCCAGGATCCCTCCGGCTTCCCCCCTTGAGGCCTCCGATTCCCTTGGGGCCCACTGCTCCCTCAGGGCTTTCCCCCAGCAGCTGGCTCCACCTGGCAAAGACGTCAGCACTGAGCACACAACCGATGATGTTTCCAAGATGGGGGACATTGTTGACATAAGGGAGGGCGCTGGTGATGAGCACATTCCTCTCCCCAGCCACAGGCAACCTGGTAGGGAAGAGGAAGAGAACAGTCCAGGGAGGAGAAGAGAGGGTCAAGAGGGACCCAAAGTGCACAGAACACCCAGATGCATCTGTTCTACTGTAACAGGCTCACGTCCATCTGAAGTCTTTCCTCACACGAATCCACTGGAGCATAAACTCCCCCAAAAGCCATGAGATCCCTACGGTTGCAAATACAGGGCCTTGCCCACAGCAAGCAAGCCTCGTGTACTGCTCCTAAGAAGCCTCATTCTGACGCTGAGCTCTGTCTCTCTTTACTACCCTAAGTACTCCTTTTCCTTTAGCTCATTCCCAGGCTCCAAACTCTGGGATATTGACAACTCTCCCCAGGATCTGTCCAACCACCATCATTTGCTGACTTCCTAGACGCCAGTGCCACCCAAAAACGTGTTCCCAGCACTGACCTCTTCCCTTCTTCCCAAGTGCTATGTTAACATTACCTCTACTCACTACCTGAAATGCTTACAGCTCGCCAGCCCATACACAAGCCTTCCCAAGTCCTCTCATATCCCTTGACTCTTCCCTCCCTAACCCGTATCTGTCACTTCCTCACGGCCTGACTCAAACCAGCAGGAACCAGCCATTGCCTTCATAGCCACCCTCTCCTCCCCACTTTCCCAGGATCATTCCTAGTCATGTCACTCAATCTGCTGTCGGAAGTCACTCGGTCTGCTCTTCTCTTTTCACGCTTCATCACCAGTGAAAGCTCAGCTGCACACGTCTTGTATTCACCCCCCTCCCTGGCACTGACACCTCACCAGGTTTCCTTTCATCTTTCCAATCATTCTTTTTTCAGTTTTAATATTTTTTTTTATTGAAGTATAGTTGATTTACAATGTTGTGTTACTTCCAACCATTCTTAATCTACAATTGCTGACTACCATCACTTACCGTGTCCTTCAACCCTGGGCATCCTGCGAGCTCACCAAGTCCCATAATCTCTTCTGCTAATAGAGACTCCAATGATTCCCTCATGTTAACCTTACCCTTCTTCCCAGCTGCATGCTATATATCCAGTTAGATGTTCCATCTACTTCCTGGAACATTTTACAGCTCATTTCCTTGAGAAAGATCTCACTGTTTTCTCCTGGATTAACTCACTTTTCTCCCCATGACTGAATACCATAGTTTTCTCTGAAATCCAGCTTAGAAATCAGCTCCTTCAGGAAAGCCTTTCTTTACTGGCAACCGGCCTTCCACCCAGTCATCCTTGTATCCCGAGTCCATAAGCATCTTGTACCACACATTCTGTGGTGCTCCTTTTCTGTCACCTTGTAACGTCTCTCTCATCTTGAGTGTGCTTACTACGGTGGCAGATATGCACCACCACAGAGTACGCCCAGGGTTCTGCCCTCAAGAGGGTTACGTTCTATCAGACAACTTCTAACTGGATCAGTGCGATGAGGGGTACAAAGTGCCCAAGGAGCTCGAAGGAAGGCAAGTATCTCCGGCCTAAGACTAAGACTTCACAGAGGCAGAACTACTTGAGTTGGCCCTCGAGAATGGGTGGGAATTTGCCTGATCAAGACACTGGGGATGCTCCATATAATTTCTTACAACTGCATGTGAATCTACAATTATCTCAAAATAAAAAGTTAAATTTAAAAAAAAAATAAAAAAAAAAAAGACACTGGGGATGTCCTTCAGTCAGAAGGAAAAGCACAGAAGATAGCCTGGTTTGGCTCTAGGGTCTTTAGTCAATTGTCTCCTCCTCTAAGTACACATTTAAACATGTTAGCCTGTATAAACACCTGAGAAAAATCTATCTCCTATTCTTTATTACCTTTAAAACAATCCTCAACAGGTACTCAAAAGAAATACTCAAAATCAGTGAATGAACAAACTTTCATTAATTCATTCAAATTTTATCATAATCTACCAAATGCTTGGCCCTGTGCTAGAAAATGTGTACCATAAAAGAAGAGAGAGGCCCTGCCTTCAATAAGCTTACAGATTAGCGAGGAGACAGACATGTAAGGAGACAATTATAGGGCTTCCCTGGTGGCACAGTGGTTAAGAATCCGCCTGCCAACGCAGGAGACACAGGTTTGAGCCCTGGCCCGGGAAGATTCCACATGCCGCGAAGCAACTAAGCCCGTACGCCACAACTACTGATCCTGGGCTCTAGAGCCCATGCGCCGCAACTACTGAAGCCTGCGTGCCTAGAGCCCGTGCTCCACAACAAGAGAAGCCACCGCAATGAGAAGCCCGCGCACCGCAATGAAGAGCCGCCCCCGCTCGCCACAACTAGAAGAAAGCCTGCGTGCAGCAATGAAGACCCAACGCAGCCAAAAATTAAAAAAAAAAAAAAGAAAAGTTTAAAAAGAGTCAATTACAACATAATATGACAATGGAAGCTCCCAGAAGATGAAGCACTTAAAACTCTCACAAGCTCTACAGAGAAAGAAATGATAGAACTGGTCTCTTGAACAACTGTACAGCAGGTAGGTAAGATGCAGGCATTCCAGGGAGAAGGAAGAGCATGGGCAAAAACAACAAGGTGTGAGAGTATATGATCTCAGCCTGCCTTCCTCTTAAAACTCATCTTGACCCAACTGCCCCTTGACTGACCAGTCTCCAGCCACTAGCCTTTTAGAAATTCCTTATAAAGAACCAAACACGATGCTTGCTCTATCTGAGACACCCTTCCCCCAGACTTACCCTTGCCTAACTCTACTCTTCTTGCAAGTCTTAGTTCCCTATTTTTTTTTTTTTTTTTGGCCATGCTGCGTGGCTTTCGGTATCTTAGTTTCCCACCCGGGGACTGAACCTGGGACCTCAGCAGTGAAAGCGTGGAGTCCTAACCACTGAACCACCAGGGAATTCCTGCAAGTCTTAGGTCAAATGCCATTTTTCTAAGTTAATCTCCTGTGATATGTTCTCATAGCATCCTGTTCTTTTCCTTCATAGTACTTACCAAAATTTATAATTACACCTTTGTGTGACAGGTTTTATTTAACTTTTAATTTTATTTTGGAGTATAGTTGATTAACAACATTGTGTTAGTTTCATGAGTGACAGTTTTTTTTAAACACCTGTCTATACCACTAGACTCAAAGTGGTATGAGAGCACAGTCTTATCTGTTTCGTTCCCCTCTGTAGACCCAGTTCCCAGCACACAGGGCCTGACAAGGAGTGGACACTTAAATCTTTATTGAACAACATGTTCAGAACTACAGACGTTTCATTTCAATGGAAAAATCTACGTATATGTGTGAATATTATCTTAGCTATCAGGAGAGTAACAGAATATGACGCTAAGCATGCAGGCAGGGGCCAGATCATGAAAGGCCTTGTGAACTACACAGAGAAACCATCTGTAGAATTCTGAAAAGGAAGGTGAGATGATAACATAGGCAGTTTTAAGCAGCCATTCTGGTGGCAGTGTGGAGCATGGGATGGCACGGAAGGAGAAGGTAAGAGATGGTGAGGCCCAATCTCAGGTAGCAGCAGTGAGGACAGGGAGAAGGGATGGATACAAGGACTCTTTAGGAGTTAGAATCAATAACCTGGTAATGGAACAAATGATACAAGCAGAGATGAGAGAAGGGTATACATAGATGACACCAAGATTTCTGGCCTGGAATTTTAGGTGGAAGGTGGGAGTCATTCACTAAGACAAGTGAATGAAGGAGAAGGAGAAGCTGGCAGGGAAGGTAATAGGTTTGGTTTTGTACACGTTGAGTTTGCAATGCCAGTGGAGGTGGAGGAATCTAGGAGATAGTCTGACAACTATGTCTGGAGCTCAGAATAGAGATGTGAACTGGAAAAAAACAGATTTAGGTGCAATCAGTAGACAGAAAGTAGCTGAAAACATGGGTGCAGATGGGACTGATGGACAGTATATCCAAAGTATTAGCCAAGATGTTGAGAGGACAGAAAATCAAAGGTCAGCAAAGAGAATTCGACAGGCAGGTATTGGCTCTATCAACAATTTCCACGTAAGAAACCAAGCCCCACTCATGTGTGCCTACTCACACTGGATTCTGCTGTGGCTGAACAGGGGGCAAGCTTTCCAGGCCCTTCTCCCAAGCAGCTACAGCCATGGCAATCTCCTCCTCAGATAGGGTAGCCAGCTCCTCCTCCTATGAAGAGTGGACAGTATCCCTCACCAGGTGAGGGGGGGGTGCGTAGAGTAAAGAACTCTTCTCCTTGCTCTCCGTGAACTGAAAAAGTTAGCAGTCATGCTCAAAGTCCCTCTCCAAGCCACCCACCACCTCACGCACTGAGGCTCTGTGGGGACCCCTCTGCTCTGTTCCAAACCTCAGGCTCATTGCTGACAGCCCTCCCCTCAAGGAAGCTGGGCTGGGGCTGCTTTTGGAGGTAGGGCCGGAGGGCCAGGGCACCCTGCTGCTTCAGCACAGTCTCTGCAGCTCGCTGACATGGCTCCTGAGAACTCAGTGTCCGGAACCAGCTGTGCAGGGCACCCAGCTCCTCTGTGGCATGGAAGAAAAGAGGCAATCAGTAAGACCAAGAATGGGCAGGCGGGAAGGGACCTCCTCCCCTTCTTCACAAAGTTTCTCCAGCTGCCTTTCCCAGTTCCCTCAGCCACCTTTCTGCTATAGCTGCCCTGTCAAGCTACACATCAAAATGGGTCCTCAATATTCTATTGCCCACTCTGTAACCCCGACACCAAGCTCCTGGGGTTGGGGCTGGTGGAGAAGTGATATGCACAGTTCTCACCAGGGAGGTATGCCGGGTCTTGGAGTAATGGATATAGTGCTCCCCACAAAACAATGTCAGCTAGAGATTCTGTCTCCTTTGTTGAGGAAAGAAAGGAAGAAGTACACAGGTGAGACACTCAGGTTCTTCCCAATTGACATAACAGTATCGTACATTTCCTAAGCACTTACTATGTGTCAAGCACTGTGCTAAGCATTTTAAATTACCTCTCTTAATCGTCACAATAACCCACTGAGGCGGACAGTAATACATTACCCTCACTTCAAAGGTGAAAAAAATGAAGTTTAAAGTGTTTTTGTGAGTTTTAAAGTTTACACTGCTAGTAAGTGGCAGTTTGGAAGTTCTGAACTCTGAATACAGTCTTCCCTCTTAATTCGTATATCATACAGCTTTTCCCAGTACCCATCTCAAGGCCCAACTCACCCCAGCCAAGAATGGACAGCTCCGACGACTCAAGCTGTGGTCAATATGAGTCAGGGCTCTCCGGACCGGGCTAAAAACATCTTCTCCCTTCTTCCCTTGGACCACTAAATAGTACAGGGCAGCGGACAAAGCTGGCTAAAATGCAGGAGACACGGGTCAGGGCAGCCATGCAGGGCAAGAGCCTGCCTGCCATTCCCCACATCTCAGTCCTACCTGCAGCTCTGTCGCTTCCCATTCCAGCCACTGGTTGGTGAGGTCATCTTGCTCCCAGCCAGATAACAGAAAGAAGTATCTACCCAGGAAGAGAGCAACAGAGGTAGAATTAAAGGGGCCCATTTGTCTAGCCCATTTCTCACCCCCCAGTGAAACAGTGGTTGTAAACAAGGCTACACAGAGGACAATAATCCCTGATTCTATTCAGCCACCTCCCTGCATCAAGAACCAGTACTGACCGACAGATTGCACTGGTGGAGAAGAGGTAGTTGCCACTATCCAGTTGCAAGACAGGAACCTTAGGCCGGGTCAGGAACGGGACCACACACTCTGACCCGGGAGAGGAAGATGGGTGAAAAACAGAGAAAAGAAAAGAAATGCTTTGTCAACTTAGAGGGACAACTTTACGGCGGGGGGGGGGGGGCGGGGGGGGGATGGGCAGTCTCACGGAGAGGGTCCAGGATAGGAGCACTGAAAGGGGGTGGGTCCAGAATGAACTGGAGAGACCAGCAGGTGTTCAGCTGAGACGGCCAGCTGGAAACAACAGATGGGGACTGCAGCGAGGAGGTGGTGGTACTGGGGTAGTGCTGCAGCCAAGAAGTGGAACAACTGAAAGTAATCAGGATATCTGAGACTGATCTGAGCTACAGTGGGAGAACAAAATTAAGAGAACTGGGAGGACTGACAAGAGAACCACTTAAGAGTCACCCAAACAGATGGCTGGGAATGAGAAGAGGTAAACCGAAGAGAGTATGTGTGTCTCTGTGTGCTTAGGAAAGGAAAGCAGGGTTTCCTAAGAACGACAAAGGAGAACCTGGCGGTTATCATGTGAGTGACGTGTGGTGGGGGGGTTGCCTGATAGGGGTGGGAGAAGGTTGGAAAAGGGAAAGAGGTTCACTAGAGTGAGGCGAGGTCCTGGAAGAGGAAGGAGGGGAGGCAAGAGAAGGGTACATTGAGGGTAATTAAGGGAAGTGACGGATGAAAGGTACGACTGGGAAGAAAGAGGGGATGGGGCGCCCAAGGATAATGCGGGAGAAGGTTGACGGGAGTGCGTGACGGGGGCGGGGTTGACGAAGACAACTGTAGGGTGGTCGTCGGCGTGTTTTCAGTCCCGCCCGGCTCATCCACCACCCACCAGCAGCAGCAGACTACCTTCCGGGCCTACAGTGCTGATAAGCAGCTCCGCTCTGCCCTGGGCCCTCCCGGCGGCGGCCAGCACGGGCAGGCTCCCCGGGGCGCCCTCGCTCACGAACAACCTCATTTCGCCGCGGATCCCACGCTGATGCAACCGGAACCGGTCTCCCGCCAGTGGGATGAGCGACCGCCGCGAAGCACGCCGGGAAATGGAGTTCCGAATGTGGCCTTTCCCCCGGCCAGACTCCCGGAAAGTAGACTATTTCTCCCATCATGCAACACTAGGAAACAGGAAAAGAGTGTCATAGAGACGGAGAGGCAGTAGATACTGTGCCAGAGCAGCACTTTTTTGGTGGGAGGGCCGAGGAGACCTTTATGTGTGGGGCTCGGCGCGCTTTAATCCTGTAACGCAGCCCACGGGCGGTGACGGAAACCGAGGACCCCAGTCATCTTGCTGAAGTGGCGACGTAATGATAGCGGCTGTTCGCAATGGCTGACTCTCGATTCGAGTTCATAAGAATCAGAGTTTTAGAGTTGAGAGTTATGATAAACTTACGTTAGTGACACAATAAAAATTAGGATACATATCCTATTAACAAAAAAGAATGTGACTATTAAATATTGATTTAATACCATTCTAAAGCGCATATGCAGCCAGGCAATCTCATTTAAAGGGAAGGGAGCATGTAAAGGAAAAAGGTAAGTTGAGGCGGAGTAAGAAGGCTAAGAGTTTGTCAATAAATATACGTTATTCAAGGAAGCACGTATCAGTAATTGAGAAAGGGACCCTTCTTAATCATCTTTGTATACCTTTAAGATTAATTAATACCTAATTGTACTTATGAGCTGAGGTACAGAGAGGTTACTTTGTGCTATACAATGCATTGAAGATACGATTATTCACAAAATAGATATAGGCTTCTGCCTTAGCGGAGCTCACAGACTTCCTGGGAAGTCAGAAAGTCAAATAACCTTTAACGTGTCATGAAAGTTATAATGTGGGAATGTGAAATCTGCTGTAGGGTCTCCTAGTTAGGACCCCTACCCGACTCTAAGGGGTTAAGAGAGGCCTTCTTGTGCAAATGGCCTTTCAACTGAGACCTAGCTGATGAGAAAGAGTTAGCCTGGTGGAGGTTGGTAGGAGTGGGGAAAGGAAGTGTTTCAGGCAGAGGAAACAACTTATGCAAAGGACCAGAGACCTCAATGCTGTTTAGGAATGTGAGGAAGTAGTGTGTGGCTGGAGTATGGAGTTTGTGGTGGGGAGTGTGAAAACACTGGGCTAAAAGGAGAAAGCCTCTGTAAACCACACTGTAAAATTTGGACTTTACTCTGAGGAAAATGGGAAGCCTTTGAATGGTTAAGTCAGGGGAGTGGCAGGCCATTTTTATGTTTTAGAAGCATCACTCTGGCTGCTGTGCCAAGAATGGACTGGAGAGGAGTAGAACTATATGCAAGGAGACTAGTTCAAAGGTCATATTTTCTGGGCTGAAAAGGACAGTAGTTGTAGGGATTAAAGGAAGTAGGCAGGTTGGAAAGATTCAGTAATCAATTAAATGTGAGTGGTGAGGAAACAAGAGAAATTAAGGTTGGCTGCCAGGTTTCTGGCATGGGCAATTGGGTACATCCTCTATGTACTCCAACAGATGATAGTATTTCCCCTATCATAGTGTTTATCACACTGTATTTTAATTGTTATGAGAGGGCATCTGTTTTTTTTTTTTGGCCACGCCAAAAAATGAGAAATCTTAGCTCCCAAACCAGGGACGGAACCCATGCCCCCTGCAGTGGAAGAGCTGAGTCCTAACCACTGGACCGCCAGGGAATTCCCCAAGAGAGGGCCTCTTAATTGACAATGCCTAGCACATGGTCCTTGCCCTGGCACGTATGGCAGTAAGCATTCAATAAATATTTATAAATTTAAATTTAACTTGGGAGTTCCCTGGTGGCCTAGATTTTAGGATTCCGGGCTTTCACTGCCATGGCCCGGGTTCAGTCCCTGGTTGGGGAACTGAGATCCGTCAAGCAGCATGGTGCAGCCAAAAAAGAAAATAAATAAATAGGGGCTTCCCTGGGGGCACAGTGGTTAAGAATCTACCTGCCAATGCAGGGGACACGGGTCCCAGCCCTGGTCCGGGAAGATCCCACATGCCGCAGAGCAACTAAGCCCATGCGCCACAACTACTGAGCCTGCGCTCTAGAGCCCGCAAGCCACAACTACTGAAGCCCGCGTGCCTAGAGCCCATGCTCCACAACAAAGAGAAGCCACTGCAATGAGAAGCCTGTGCACTGCAACAAAGACCCAACACAGCCAAAAATAAATAAGTATATTTAACTTAATAGTTGTACTAGAAGAGAAACAGATTTGGGGGGGAAGCTGACAAGTTCAGTTCAGAACATACTATGTTTGTAGTACCTATGAAAAACCCAAGTGGAGTTTTTCAGTGGACAATGGATTAGACTGGAGCTCCAGAGAAAGAGCTGGACCAGAGATATGGTGCCAGCAACGTATGGAGGTCATTTGAGCTGGGGAGAGAATAAGATCACCTATGGTGTATAGAATGCAAAGGGTACAGGATCTCAGACAGACCTCTGGAGTTTAAGAAGCAAGCAAAGTCCTTCCTTATGCAACAGAGAAGGAACTGCTGAAAAGGTCAACTGTGTTGGCTGTTGCTGAGATGTCAAGCAACATAAGGACTGCAGAGTGTCCCTGCAAAGTTAAGGGTGACCCTATGAGGAGTGAGCTTGCAAAGGTGAGGGAGTGAGGGAAAAGGAAATGGAGACCCCCATTTAGGCAACTTTCTCAAGAAGTTTGACTGTAAGAAGGAAGACAGAGATAGGGTGGAGAGTACAGTAAAAGGAAGTTCGTCTAAAGATGGGAGAGACTTGGATATGTTTAAAAGCTAACGGTAAGGAGCCAATAAAGAGGAAAAGGATAAAGTGCAGGAGAGATGGCAGAGAAGGCAGAAGAGGATGAGATTTGAGCACTTAACAACCACCAGATGAATGGATAAATGAATAAAGTTGGTCACTATTTTGGAAGTGGAAAGGGAGAGTTGAGAGGTAAGGTTCTCCACAAGTTGAAAACAGAGCAAACTAAGGAAGACATCACTGAGACAGAATCCCAATACTGGCAGCCTGGGCCTCAAGGCCTCAAATCATGTGTCGGGAGGAGAGCTGGCTCTCTGATGTCACCAAGGGGGTGGGGCACTCCCTACCCAACATCTCCAAAGCCAGACAGAAATCCTCACATCTCGCAGTGGAGAGACTGAGAGAAGGGGAAAAGAGGCGTGGTCAGGTAAGGAGGAAGCACAGGCGTGGGGTTTAAAGCTCTGGCAACCGACAGCGGAGGTCAGTTCCCACCTTCCACCAGGGAGAAGCTAACATTAGTCCCCCATTCACCCCCATAAGCTGTCAAAGCATCCTGTACTACTTGTCCATAGTCCCTGATTCAATTGTAATTAATAAATTTATTATGTCATCAGTTAAGATCTGTCTTTAAGCTTCAAGAAGGCAAGGGCTATGTCTATCTCCTTCCCTTCTCTTATCTCCAGTAGCTGACACTGTTCTTTTTACGCAGGAGGTGCTCAGCCAATCCT
The DNA here is from genome assembly GCF_937001465.1 of Orcinus orca. Classification (NCBI taxonomy): domain Eukaryota; kingdom Metazoa; phylum Chordata; class Mammalia; order Artiodactyla; family Delphinidae; genus Orcinus; species Orcinus orca. The sequence goes on along the minus strand of NC_064569.1, from coordinate 45,487,348 downwards.
TGCTAAGAGCATGAATGAATGAACCCACACACTAAAGTATGGTCCCACCCAAGAGGCTTATGTACAGAGGATCATATCAAGGCTGCTCAGCTCCCCAAAACACATCCTAAATTGAGAGGATGGTATTTTCACCTCTTCCTCAAACTCTGAACCCCTCTGTGTTTCTCCCAGCCACTTTCTCTTTCTCTCCAACTTGGTCTTAGTATTTCTCTGGCACTCTGTTTCTCTGTCTTTGTGTTTTTCTGAATCTGCACAGGAAGTACGCAGTTTTAGGTCTGAGGTGATTGGCAATAGAAACATTGGTGCTTGTGTAAATTTAATAAAGAGTCACACATTTTTGTATCTTTGTCATTCATTAACTCCTGTCTCTTTGCCTGTGTTCTGTCTCAGACCTGATTCTTTCTCCTCATCTTCTTGTGTCCAGCTCAAGAGTCCCACCACCACCCAGGACCAGCTCCTCTTGTCCCTGGATCTTCTGATTGGCCCCAGAAGGTACTTGGAGGAAAATCACCCAGCTAGACCCCCTCCTCTGATTTCCTGCCTTGCTGGTCTCGAAGCCCTGCTGACCACATCCTCTCTCACCTTACTTGCATACTTCCTCATTAGTCACATCAGCCAGGACTTCTCAGCCCCCAAAACCTCTTACTGACCCCCACTCAGGCCCTCTGCCTTACCCTCTCCTCTTACCCCAGGCTTTCTATTCTTCCCCTCTACCCCACACTGCTCTTAGAACCATGTCTCTCTGCCTGCAAGTAGCCACTCCTATCCTTTTCTGGACCTCCCTCACCCCTTTTTCCCATAGGTGACAGTACCGATGACAATGCTATCGAGCGGGTGGTGGCCAAGTACCCAGGGAAACCTAGGGCTGGGGACCCGGAGCCCTTCTCAGGGATCCCAGCTCTGTGCCCTGTACGCCTTCACTTACACTGGGGCAGATGGCCGGCAGGTGTCTCTGGCTGAAGGGGACAGGTTCCTACTGCTTCAAAAGACCAACTCAGACTGGTGGTTGGTAAGGCGCCTGGGAACACCCTCCACCTTTCGCCCCATCTTCATCCCAGCTGCCTCCATGACAGAGGAATTCAGCCCTTCCCAGAGCCCAACAACCATCACCCCCAGCCAATCCCTCTGGACTCCTGGTGAGTAAGTCCTCCCCCGTCACCTTCCTACCTCCCTGGCTTCTGGGAATTATTGGAAAGATCCCCTTCCCCGAAGCTTTTGCTAATCCTCTACTCCTACCCCTCATCCCCACCATGGTGTCCCTATCGCCTCTCCTTCCTAGTCTCAAGCCTTCTACATCTCATGTAATTTTCTACCTGCTCTTGTCTTCCCTGTGAGCCCCCAAGATCAGGGACCCAGCCAAGACCCATGGGGGGACCCTGCCCCCAACTCTTCCCATTTTTCTGTTTCCAGGGCCAAAGTTACTTCCTGGCTCCCTGGAGGAGATGCACCTGTGTCAGGAAACCCCAGGCAGAGCCCAGGCTACATCTGAGCAGCCTCCTCCTCTTCCCCCTAAAATGTGTAGAAGTATCAGTGTTAGCAACTTGAGGCCAAGCCTCCTGAAGCCCTTCCAGGAAGGACCAAGTAGAAGATCCCTTTCCCAGGAAGACTTGCTGACAGACGCCGATGCGAACATGGTGAGTCATAGTGCTTCTTCTGAGCAGTCAGTCAACAGACATTTACTGCTGGGCTTAGTTCTAGGCACATTAGCAAACAGGACAGACAGAATCTCTGCCGTCAAGGGATTCCCATGGGGATAATGAACACATAAATAAGATAGCCCTTGGTACTAAAAAGCACTACCAAGAAGCTAAATGTGGTGGAGGATGAATGTAGTGGTCTAGGAATGCATCTCTGAGGAAATGACATTTAGTTGAATCTGCATGAGGAGAGACAGCCCTGAAACAAATGAGGAGATGAGAAGGAATTCTAGCTGAGGGACAGCAAGTAGCAAAGATCCTGAGGGTACGTGGAACCTGCAAAATGATAGAGGGACTGAAAGGCCAGCTTAGCTTTGCTTTTGTCTCTCAGCCTCTTGACTCCTGGCCCAGGGCAGGGTTTTTTGCTGTGTCCTGTCTTGCTAGCTCAGGTCACCAGCAAGTTTCCTCTAGAGATGGAACTCCCTTGATCTTCCTGAAGATTCAGCCCCTCCCCTCTCTCTTACTTACTAGTGGGTGAAAAATGGCCCCTCCTCTCTCACACTCCGCTAGCAGGGGCCTCTGACCCCTCTCTGTCTCCTTTTACTCTGGAGGATGTGAGGGTGGGACGCTCCTCTTGACCCCTCCCTCCATACACACGGAAAGCCTGTTCCCCTTTCCTGAGGTCCTCTGGTGGGGGTGGGGTGGGGGAGGAGGGAAGTTGGCAACAGGAAGTGAGGAGAAAAGCAAAGACTGTGAGGGAGGGAGTCAAAAAAAAAAAAAAAACAGAAAAAAAACAGCTGCAGGAGACTAGGGTTTCTTCCTCAGTACCTGGGTCACCCCAGCCAGGAGGTGGTGGTGAGAAAATGGTGGGGGAGAGAGGAGGAGATGGTTAGGAGAGAGAAGATCGGGGAGGGGCTCAGGTAGAATAACTACCTCTTTCTTCCCCCTTTCCTTGCAGGCAAGACCCCAGACCTTCATGTCAGAGCCCCCTGTGTACTGCAACCTGGTGGACCTTCGCCGCTGTCCCCGGTCCCCACCCACAAGCCCTGCATGTCCCCCGCTGCAGAGGCTGGACGCCTGGGAGCAGCACTTGGACCCCAACTTTGGACGCTGCTTCTACATAAATTCGCTGACTGGCTGCAAATCCTGGAAGCCTCCACGCCACACTCGCACCCGAGAGATGGTGAGACCTTCCCTCCTGCTTGTCCCTTGTCCCTTCAATCTCCTTCTTTCCCCTACTGATCCCCAAAGTAGTATGTTTTCTCACTGGGACTCTCAGAAGATCAGACAAATCAAAAAATTGTTAAGAAGGGTGTCGAGAGCCGATTGAGGTGGCATCTGGATGGAGTTTTGCCTTTCCCTCTCCCCAGAACCCTGGCTCCATGGAGGGGCCACAGACCATGAATAAGGACAACGGTGTCTTGCAACCTCAGGCAAAGGACTCAGAATCTGGCACAGGGACGCCAGGACTTTTCGACTCCCAGGTGAGATTCCCGCCCCCCCCATCACATGCAGGAAAAGCCATCGTTTTAGACTTTCTCTTTTATGCAAGACATTCTTCTTCAGCACCCCACCACACCCCCTGACTCACACCCCCACATCCGCACCCCTCTTCCCCCTACAGCCAGGGACTCCGAAGTTAAAGTTTCCTCCACCTGTTTCTCCAATCCCCTCCCCCAGGGTTCACCCTCCCTCTGCAGACTCGCCTCCCAGCTCGACCCCTCAGACCAGCCTTCGGCTCTGCAGTCCCCTCGGCCACTGCCGCAGGTCCTGGACGACCCCCATGTAAGTCTCCCGTTTCCTTGTGAACGTGAAGATCCTCCCTGCCCAGCCCCCAGTTCTTGCCCCTTCAGAAAGGTCTTCCTCTTTCTGAGCGTTCTCTGGGTATCCTCTCTTACCGAGCACCGCCCGCTCAACTTTAAAGGACCTCACTCCTGGGAGATCCCCTGGGGAAAGCCATGGTGACTGTGGGGGGCTCTGGGTGGCTTATTGATACCTTTCCTTCCTCTTGCCAGGAGGTGGAAAGGTCGGGCATGCTCAACATGACGAAGATCGCCCAGGGCGGCCGCAAGCTCCGGTGAGAACTGGGAACACAGCAGGGGCGGGGACTGTCGGATTCCGCGGGTAGCGCCAAGTGTTGGGCCCTCGCGGACGCGAATGTAAATGACCTCTGCACTATTATCACTGACCCCGCCGCCCCTGCAGGAAGAACTGGGGCCCATCTTGGGTAGTACTAGCGGGTAACAGCCTGGTGTTCTACCGAGAGCCACCGCCGACCGCCCCCTGCACCGTCTGGGTGAGTGTGAGGGAGGGGAGCAGCGGGGGGCACGAGGGGTTCCGGCACAACTTCTACAGGCCTCAGGCCTACCGGGGTGGGGGGGGAGGGGGAGGGCACGTCGAGAGGAAGGAGCGCAGCCTCCCGTGTCCTCGCAGTCCACCGGGTGAGAGGGAGGCCGTGAGGGGAACAGCGCCGTGGCTTCAGTTTCTCCCCGGATCGCCAGGGACCGGCGGGTAGCCGACCCGAAAGCAGCGTCGACCTGCGCGGGGCCGCCCTGGCCCATGGCCGCCAGCTGTCCAGCCGCCGCAACGTCCTACACGTGAGCGCTCTCCCGCTCATCCCCGAAGCCCCGCCCGGCCCGAGGGTGCGCCCCCAGTTTCCCTCACGGGTCTCCCGCTGGGCCTCCCTGCTCTTTATGCTCCTTCCCGCTGACTCAAGCCCTTTCCCCGCGGGCCCCTCAGATCCGCACGGTCCCTGGCCACGAGTTCCTGCTGCAGTCAGACCACGAGGCCGAGCTACGCGCTTGGCACTGTGCACTGCGGGCGGTCATCGAGCGCCTGGTGAGATGGGTGGGAGGTGGCAGGACAGTGACCCGGGAGAGGCTTGGGCGGGCAGAAGGAGTGGAGAAGGAACTGTAGGATGTGGGGTGGTGAGGGACAAGGTGGCAGGTAGAGCCCTGGGGTGGGCCTGGGATGTGTGGGACCCCAGCAGCTGGCAAGGGGGGTGCAGATTTCTCTCCTAGCTCTCTTCCAACCTCTGATTCGGCCCATCTTGCTGTGCTGATATAGGATCGAGAGAACCCCCTGGAGCTGCGTCTGTCCGGTTCGGGACCTGCGGAGCTGGGTGAACTGAGCGCGGGGGAGGACGAAGAAGTGGAGTCCGAGCCGGTGTCCAAGCCACTGCTGCGGATCAGCAGCCGTCGGAGCTCCAGTTAAGGGGCAGGCCTGGTGGGCGGGGTCTGGGGGCTTTTCCCTGCTCCTCGGAGCCACAGTGGCGGCTGCTCTCCTGCTCAGATTCCACTTGCTTCCGCAGGTCGGTGTCCGGAAGGAGCTGAGCAGAACCGGGTACGAAACAAACTAAAGCGGCTTATCGCAAAGAGACCGCCCTTGCAAACCCTGCAGGAGCGGGGTCTGCTCCGAGGTGAGATGGGCTGGGCCACCTAAGGCCCTTCTTAGTGTCTGCTTTAGTGTTTTTTTTTTTTTTTTTTGCTTTAGTGTTTTTGCAAGCACTTTTATTTACATTCCGGATCTCGGCATCAGCCCATTTCATGGATGAGAAAACTTCAGCGAGGCTCAGAGTAGAGCTTCCCAGAACTAGATCAGCAGACTTCTGAGACCACTGCTTTTCCCCCCTGCAGCTGATTGTTGGGGGGAGGGGGTATACTTCCTTGCCCAGACCTGGAACAGGCAGGCAGGAGAGCCAGCCCAACTTTGGGGTGAAGACCCGTGCTAGAAAGAGCTTTCATGGGTGACGCTGTCACTGGCTTCCCACCTCACTCTGTGCCTCCCCAGACCAGGTGTTCGGCTGCCAGTTGGAATCACTGTGCCAGCGGGAAGGGGACACTGTGCCCAGCTTTGTGCGGCTCTGCGTTGCTGCTGTGGATAAGAGAGGTCACTTTCCCAGAGACCCCAGAATCTCCCCTTCTAACAGGCCAAGGCCCAGAACTCCCCACCTCCCCCATCCTAGTCTTCCTTCTGCCCTTTTTTCACTCTACCCTCAGATCCCTCACCAGCACACACTTTAGAGCAAGAATCCTTATCTGCTCCCTGCCTTATCTCCTAGGTCTAAATGTGGATGGCATTTACCGGGTGAGCGGGAACTTGGCAGTGGTCCAGAAACTTCGCTTCTTGGTGGACAGAGGTGAGGTGGCTCTGGGCAGGTGTGGTACTAAGAACTTCATGTATCAGAATCACAGGTGGTTCTGAGTGAGGGAGCTGGCAGAAAAGGGACGTCTTCTGTCTTGAGCTACATGTCTTAGTGCTTGATCTCTTTTTATACATGTTGCAGAGCGGGCAATCACCTCCGATGGGAGATACATGTTCCCAGAACAGCCAGGACAAGGTACTTACATGGAGGGCCCTTCAGACCCTTAAAAGTCACCCACATCATCCCTGCTCCCCGTGGATTCCCCCGTGTCCTGCTTCTGGGGGGTTGTCCCCATCCTGATTTCTGCCGTCTTGCCCCACTGTGGACCCCTTAGGCATTCCTGTGGTCTGCCTTAACTGAATCTTTTCCCAAACTCCTGATCTCTCAGTTTCTGGGTCCCTCTGGCCATTTCTGAGCCCCTCTGTACCTCCTTCTCCTTCCAGAAGGCCGATTAGATTTGGACAGTGCTGAGTGGGATGACATTCATGTGATCACTGGAGCCCTGAAGCTTTTTCTCAGGGAGCTACCCCAGCCTCTGGTGCCCCCACTGCTGCTGCCCCATTTTCGTGCTGCCCTTGGTAAAGGATGGGAGCCTTGGGCAATACCCTTGATATGGGGTGGAGGGGAAGTGGGGGGAGCATGAGTGATAAAGAATAGAGTAGAGGTTCCCTTATACTCTTCTGTCCCATCCTGAGCACAGAGATGGAAAATAACTTTCAACTAATGTGCCAACTCCAGTTGTTGTTTTGCTGAGTGTTTAGAGGGCTGAGTTTAAAAGAATTCTAAGGTTGCACTTGGGCTCAGCAAAAAAGAAAGCTGTGATAGATTAATGATGTCTTCACCGAGCATGGGAAAGAGTAGTGAGTTTACCCACCCTGCCCTAGCACCTTCCCTAACCTCACTCCCATGCCCTTCCCATCACTCTCTCTCTAGCACTCTCTGAATCAGAACAGTGCCTCTCTCAAATACAAGAATTAATAAGCTCAATGCCGAAGCCCAACCATGACACTCTACAGTACCTCCTGGAGCATTTATGCAGGTCAGGAAGACTGAACATCTTTGTTCATGTTGGGAGAGGGTGGGATGGGGCCTGCAGCTGGGACTCTGTGTTCAGATGGGGTGGAGGTAGGGAAACACCTAAGTTTAGTGGGTGATGGAGGAAATAAGCAACCGCTGTGCAGAGCACGTATTACCAGAGTCAAAGCCTTTTTGCTCAGTCAGCATCAAATGGGGAACTGGGGACCAAGACAAGCCCAGGGATGCTGCGAGAGAAATAAGGAAAATCTCACCCTCTCCCTTCCCTCTGCTTCTTTGTCTTTCACTGGGACAGTAGGGATGACTTACTTGGTGGAGTTGGACCTGGGCAGTGACCTCTGAGAGAGCATAGCCATTTGAATTAAAGCCTCCCAAATTGTGAGCAGAGAGGACTCTAGGGGCAGTCTCTGAAGTTGGGAAGAGGTGGGTGTATCCTAGGTTGTATCTTCAAGTTGTATCCTGAAGGCTTCTCCATTGGTTTCATCTCCGTCCCCCTGGAGGCTCTCTCCTTGATTTTCTTCAGCCACGGCATGGAGGGATCCCAAAGTGAACTCTTCCTCAAACCTCTGAAGGGTTAGATTTGTTTGCAGTGGCAAGGCTGCTGCCCTATGGCCCTGTCTCTTGGCCTTTGCCCACAGGGTGATAGCACACTCAGACAAGAACCGCATGACCTCCCACAACCTGGGAATTGTGTTTGGACCAACCCTATTTCGACCGGAGCAGGAGACATCTGACCCAGCGGCCCATGCCCTCTACCCTGGGCAGCTCGTCCAGCTGATGCTCACCGACTACACCAGCCTCTTCCGCTGACTGGGGCAAGGTAGAAGAGAAAATGTGTCTCCGGTGATTTCTGTTGGATAGCCTTTGGTGGGGGTTGTTCTGCTTTGAGGATATCCCTTTAAATCCTGTGTCTACCAGATGACTGTCTCCATCTTTGTGAGTTGGACCTGAGGGGTTGGGAAAGGGTGAGGAAGCTTCTCTAAAGAGGGAAGTGGATGGATTAAACCCTGCTTCTCTAGTTCCCTGTCATTACCCCTCCCCCAAGATAACATATAAAGCAGGGCTCTTTCTGATGCAGTTCCTTTATTATCAGGAAACAGTGTCATTATCAAATTCCTCCCCAAATATAGTTAGACTGTGTACAGCCCCAGCCCATACCTCCCATCCCTGGGGTATTCCAGGGGGCTATGGCTCCTCCTCCTGACTCCTTTGTGGGGATGGAAACCCCTTAGGAAATGTGGATCTGTGCTTCCCCACTCCTTAAGCACTAGAGTTGAGGAACTGTGTCTCCCCAGGCAGGGATCCCAGTAAGACACTCATGTTGCCCACAGCCATGTTGGGGGTCCCAGAAGGAGGTGGGGTATGTTCAGAGCTGTCCCTCTGATCATGGGAGGGGGGAGGACTCAGCCCCTGGGGCTCATCCAGAATAGCCACAAAGTCCAGCTGAGTGTTGTCGAGATCAAGAGAGTCCAGAGGGTTACACACCTGCCCCTCAGGAGGAGGGTACAAGGCTGGGCCCCCTCCCAGCCTGCCCACCTCAGGATGGCCACAGCTGGGGTTGGTGCCCCCTGCCTTGAGGGGCCCATAGCAAGTGGGCAGTGGGGGCAGAAGTCGGGGTGGTGCTGCTGCCCTGTGGGAAGCCTTGTTTGCCCCTACTGCAAAATTTTCATGGCATGGTGAAAGGGTAGGATAGGAGCCTGACTTGTGATTGGGCAAGTTGGGTACAAAGCCAGGTCCATATGTGGCCACTTGTGCCTTGGCAGGGCTCAGGCTAACCTGGGAACCCCCCAGAAACTTGGGACTCTGGTAGAGAGGGTCCTGGACTGGGGGGTCTCCCCTGCCCCCTCCCTCCCACAGCAGCTCCTGTTGAGACTGAACATAATTACACACAAGCTGCGCCTTGAGCTGTCCTGTAGAATGAGTAGGGCACTCAAAATCCAGGCTGGGCCTGGGTTCTGAAGGAAGATAATCAGGAGGTGGCTGGGTATAGGTGCCTGACTGGGGATACTGGGGAGGGGGAGGCTGGGGGAAGTGGGAGAATAGAGGCTGTGAGCGTGGAGGCCCCTCACTGGGGTGGGCATTGAGGCAGGGTGCCAGTCCTGTGGAGTCAGAACCCACTGGACACCCCTGTTCCGGCTTCACCTGCACTTGTCCATAATGTTCAAGACGAGGACACTGGCCGTAGGCTGCAGCTGGAGGCTTGGGGCCTGGGTACAGCCCAGAGTGGGAAGGGAACTCACCCCATGTTTCTGGGGTGGGTTCAGGATAGGAGACCTGCTGGGGACAGGGGTTGGGGCCGTAGTTGGTAGGCGGACCAGGCCCAAGAGGCAGGGAGCCTGGACCTCTAGCTCCATAAGGCTCAGCTGCTGCCCCCTCAGGTCCCCCATATCCCAGAGTATCAGCAGGTGGCAAGTCCATATAGGGGTTCAGACCACTGCCCATCATGGAGGTCCCAACCTCTGGCTCCTCCCGTAGCCCTCTGGTATCCATGGTGACATTCTCAGTGATGCTGGGGGGCTGTGGTGTGTAGACAGAGGTTGGGAGTTGGGGATCAAAGTTCCGTCCTCCTCCTGCCACTGTGGGGGGTGTGTGGACACAACCCAAGCTCTTGAACCGCTGGACTCTGGCTGGCGCAGGGCGGTCTGCAGCCCGGGCCGGGTCACTGGCCCTCCGGGTGACCCCTACATTGGGGCTGTATCCTGGATACTCAGCTCGGCTTCTCCAGGGAGGTGCAGGAAGACCCCCCATCCGATCCAGGCTGGGTGCTGCAGTGGGTGGGGTACCACCTCCCCTGGCTGAAGCATATCTTGCCCGGAGCAGGTAGTGCTGGGCAGGCGTGAGGCCAGGTAGAGAGGATGCCCCGTTCTCTGGTGGGGAACCAGGGGGGAAAGGGGAAGCCAGGGAGGAGCGGCGGCTGACTGTATAGGCTGAGCTGACGCTGCTGGAGCTGCTGCTGCGGCGGTCAAGAGATACTGGGGGGCCCAGACGGCGAGACCCAGGAGTGCCTGCAAGTGATAGGTAGAAAAGGCAGGGGGGCCAGGGAGCCCTCTGAGTCTCACCCTGCCTCCCCCAAGGGATAGCCTTGTCCTGGAATCCCAAGGAAGGCTCCTTAACTCTAACCACTCAGTTTTGTCTCTTCCTTCACCCATGCCCTTTCTGCTTCTGGGTCACCAGGGATTCAGGGTCGCTGTGAACAGTCCTACAGGTTGTACACTGCACAATCATAGGGGACAGCATTTGCATCATAGACTTTGTATGTCACAACAATTTTCTGATAGATGGAAGGAAAGCGTCTTGAGGAAGGAGGACGTTTTTCTAATTGTACAAAGGAGCTGTATAGCAGCCCTGAAGGGTGAAGTCCTCCTTCCAACCCCAGGGAAGGTCCAGGTCCCAGCCTAGCAACCACCCCCAACACCCATCTCTCACCGGTGTGGGTCAAGCTGGGCAGTTTGAGGCCCCGGGGCCCTATTGGTCGGAATTGGTGTAGTTGGTCCAGCCTAAGGTTCTCAAGGCGGCGAAGAGTAGACAGACCAGTGCCAGCAATGCAAGGCCCCTCGTCCAAGCTAGACAGGTCCTCAGTGCTGCCCCCTGCATTTCCAGTCATTTCCACACCACTGTCTGTGTTGGCTGCGCTGCCTGCTGGGGAGTGGTCACTGCTGCAGGACGACTGGGCCCCAGGGCTTGGCTGTGGCTTCTGTGGGGAAGATGAAGATGAGGGCTAAGGGTGGCACCCACTCCCCTTCCCCACAGTTCCCTGAACTTGGTGAGTGGCTAAAGCCTGCGTCCCAGTGACTGCTTAAGGGTATGGAGAGGGCCGAGCAAGTGAAAGACGAGGGCCAAAGGTGATGAGAAGAGCCTAGACTACCTTGACTCAAATTTGGGCTCTATGACCTTGAACAATTTCTCTATGCCTGAGTTTCCCTATCTGAAAATGGGGAGAGTAAGTTCCTTTCTCATGAAGTTGTTGTGAGGAGTACGTGAAATTATACAGGCACAAGGCCTAAAATAATATACTAATTCCTATATATGAGTTTGTTGAACCCATGAAGTAGTTAATTACACTAAAACCCTAGAATTGAGGTAGCCCAAGGAGCAAAACTTGGATAAGAGACTGGGGGACCAGCCACAGAAGAGAGATTTGCACAGTTGGGAGGGGACTAGAAAGATGTCGGCAGGGCAGGTGGGGGTATAGAGGCAGGGGGTTGCCTCACCATGGCACCCTCCGGCACAGCCAGTCTGCTCTCCTCCCTGATGGGGCCTCCGTCCCGCTCCCTCTTGGGCTCCACTGTGGAAAGAGCCGGTGCCCGGGGCAGGGGGCCATCTCCTCGGTGCCGCTTGGTCACGTGGGCGTCAGGACCGTGCACTGTCTTGACATGTTTCCGGAGTGAGCTGGGATCTGTGTAACGTTTGGTGCAGCCAGGGAGCTTACACACATAGGGCTTCTGTTGAATGGAGAGTGAAGACAGCAGGCAAAAGGATCAAAGCGGGAGAATTCAGAAGAAATGGGAAAAAGTGGCGGTACGTGAGGACGAGGGGGTCAGGGAGAATGCATAGCACCCAAGGAAACAGGAGAGTAGGGCCCTTGGAGTCAAGGATGAAAGAATCAAGGGGAAGATGAGGAAAACTGACAGCCCAGGGCTGGGAAAGACGAGGGCGTGAACCCAGGTCTGTGAGGCCTCGTAAATTCAGGGGTTGAAGGGACCAGGGGGTCTCTTCTAGTTAGAATGTGTCTATTTTAGTTTAGCCCTTCGGCTGGTTAGAGGAGGGGTGGTAAGTGGAAATTCTTGGTTTCAGAAAGACCTTCTTCAGGTGAATTATATGGGTCGGGGGTAGGGGGAACTCACCTCTGTGGAGTGGGTGCTGGGCTAAGGGATTTCTTATGGGGGAACCTCCCCAGTAGGTGGCTTCTTTAAGTGGGGAGGGTCTCTTGAGTGGGGCATTCACCTCATTGGAGTGGGTCCGATTCTGGTGCTTGGCTCGGTCACTGGCATTGCTGAAGGCTTTACTGCAACCCTCGTGTTCACACATGTATGGCTTCTCACCCGTGTGTGACCGCAGATGTGTCTTCAGATTTTCCAGGCGTGAGTATGACTTCCGGCACCCCTCAAACTAGGGGACATGGGGGTCAAAGGATCGCTCTCAGACAGAAGGACATGGAGATTAGTGGAACCCTGAATCTCAAAAGGGACATACATCAGAGAATATAACTCAGGATGGGAGAGCACTGGGGCTTCAGAATTCCCAAAATTCAGGGACAAGGGCAGGCAAGAGCTGGGGGAACAGAAGTAGCTGGAGGAACTTGGCCTGCAGGGACATGGAGCTGAGGCAGCGAGCAGCCCCTGGTCAAACCAGGGCACGTCTCCTGCATGGGGAGCCCAGACTGTCTTAGGAGGGGTCATCCGGGGAGTGTGTGTCCTCAGTGCAGGGCTTCCCCATTAGGCAGAGTTCCAGACCCGGTGCCTAGGGCCCACTGTACTTCTAGGGGCCCACAAAAATGTTTTAATTTCTTTTAAAAACAAGGGGAAAAATTAGCTTTTAGGTCCAAGAAAGTGTTCTAATATATAATATCAATATGTTCATCTTCATACCAACCTAGTCATAAAATACAATTTTTGAATATTTGTTTATGGAGGAAGGGACCTATGGAGGCAAAAGTCAGACTGGGCCCTGCCTTGGTGGGGAGCCCCGATTTAGAAAGGAGCCCTGAGCTTGGGGAGGGGTTGCCTCACCGTGCACTTATGTGGCTTCTCGCCTGTGTGTCTGCGCATGTGCACCACCAGCATGTACTGGGCTTTGAAGGGCCTCAGCTCCCTGGAGCAGCCCCCCCAGTGGCACACAAACTCCTTCCGCTCTCCGTGGATGTGCTCGCTGTTGATGTGCTGAGGGAGAAGATGCAGAGGTTCTCTGTGGTTCCCTATGCCCCTGAGATCCACAACAGACCTTCCCTGGACCTCCCCACCACACCATATCCCTCCATGGCTTCCCATCATGGGGGAAGAAGAGGCAGGAAGAACATCATAGCCCACAGCTCCGTTCTTCCAAGTTTCTAAAACAAAGCTACACCTCCTGAATTTCTGCCTACCCACTGGGCACCCAACCTCTGACCTCCTGCCCTTAGCCTGATTCCACCATGTCCCACCCAGAACGTCCTACAGGCTCCAGCCAGCACTCCTGTTACCCCCTGCGGCTCACATGCACCAGCTGCTCCTGGGAGTCGAATTCCTGACTGCAGCCATCCCAGCGGCAGTCAGTCTCATACACAGAATCGTGCTCAGGCTTCTCCTCTCTCTCCAGGTCTTCCCGCCCATCCAGCATCCCCAGCAGGGGATCCTAGGGTAGGAGAGAAAATCCTAGTGTCACCTGGGTGACAGCTTTTGTTTCGCTCAGGTTGCAGAGGTGAAGCTCCCCGCTCCCCCTTACCTGTGTGCCCGTGGAGTTGGGGCTGCACATATCACCTTCCAAGGGCTCCTCTGGGCGCTTGCTAAGCAGCGCATCCAGCTCAGACTTCAGCTTCCCCGAGGGCAGAGGTGAGGATGGTGAAGGGAGAAGTGAGCAGGAAGAAGGGAGAGCCCAGCCAGGTCTTCCTGCCCTGAGTGCCCCCACCCAAGCATCTGGAACCCCTGGGTTTGGAAGAGACTTCCTCCTTAGACTGCACTGGTGAGTGGGATGGGTGAAAGGTGGGATCTCATTTGGAAGAGACTGATTCAACCCCAAGGAGCGAATCCCAGCACCCACACCCCTTAATTTTTCTGGCACTGAAAACTTTTACGTCCTCTGTTCTTCATTCACCTTTCCTCTGAAAAGTCTACCACCCGCCCACCAGGAACTGAGGGAAATCAGGTGACAATATGAGGACTCTCACCTGGCAAGTTGAGAGGGGTCCCCGGGACTGAGGATGTGGCATCATCCCACCCTGGGTGGGCTCATGGGGACCACAGGGCTGGACCCCGAAGGAAGGCGAGGTCCCTTTTTGGTGATTCATCTGGGGTGAGAATCCCAGAGATGGGCTGAGGAGGAGGAGGAGAGGCAGTTACTTAGGACTATCATCTCAGAAAGCCTCAGGAGTGCTTGAGCTCTTTGGAGGGTTTCTGGAAGACGGTATGGGAAGTGGTTGAGGCAGTCCCAGGGAAGTACTGAGCAGGGCTTCCACGCCTTTGAAGTGATAAGGATTCAAATAGGGTCAGGTGGTTTGGAGGGCTTGAGGCTTTTAATGGGGTTTGGTAGGGCCTTTAGGGGCCTCTTAGCCCGAGGCTGTCTGCACCTCATGGTGCCGATGGAGAGGTGACCATAGGAGCCCCCCGGAGATGCACAGCGTGAGTTGATGAAGGCCACGAGGGAGCTGGGTGAGGTGCGGATAACTGTCTGCAGGTCCAGGCTGGCGTCTGACAGAGGTGAGATGGAGAGAGCCCGCTTCTTGGTCAATTTGACTGCACTCCGGGGAGGAGGAAACAGTGGGGCTGGGGCAGGAAACAGGGGAGATAGATACGGTAAAGGAGCATGTCCCCCATGCATGCAGCCCATGGGTCCTGACTCTCAGCCAGAAGAAATGACACCAGACTCTGCCCTGTTGACCCCATCTGTGACCTCTTGATCATGCTCTGATTCCTTGATCCCATCTCCAAGCATTTCCTCTTCCAAAGTAGATGCCCTGCCCTCCAACTTTCTCCCTCAGGACAAGTCCCAAAGAGGCAGAAAGGAAAGAGATGTTGCCCGAAGCCTCACCCTCTGTGCAGCTGCTGGTCTCTCTGGCTGGCCCGTAACTGTGGGGGCCGGACATGAGGGTGGCCTGGTGGCAGAAGGGCAGACCAGGCAGTCCTAGAAAAGAGATACAGCTGGAATGGGGGTTGGGAATGGAGGACACATAAGGTCTCACCTCGAAACCCCGGGTAAGGCCCGATCCCATATTCCAAGCACCAATGACATGGGGCCTCAGATTTTTTGTATATGGGAAACTGGCATGGGGCCGGCAATAGACGAGGGATCCCTGGGACTGGGTGAGAGATCTGCCAGTCATCAAGGTCCGGGGATCGGTGTACGCACTGACCTTCTGTCCCCATGCTGGGGGCCCCCTGACTGGGGAGGGGCCGGAGACAGCAGGGCTCGCCATAGCTACTGACTGGCGGTGGGGTCATCGAGTTGAACATGGTGTCTCAGAGGAGAGTGTGGGGACACTGCAGGAGGGGAAGGGAGATCTGCAAGTTATAAAGGCAGGAGAGAAATATGGAAGGTCAGGTAACTAAGTCAGGTGCCGAACCCTGGGCAGAGCACCTCCAAGACATCTGCCGTGGGAAATCAAGTTGAAGTGAGCTTCACTCAGCCAGGGGACGGTAAGGAGAGAAATCCCATAGAGGTAGAGGCAGTCTTGGGGATCTTTGTGGGAACCAGGTGGGAGCTTTGCCTGGGTGGTGTGTGTTTGTGTGTGTGTGTGTGTGTGTGTGTGTGTTTTATACCATTGGCCCTCTGTTTCATCTTGTTCTGACCATGGGCCAGCTTTGAGGGGGTGGGATGGGGGAACTCAGGAGGAGGAGTGACTGACCTCAGGCACTGGGCTGGCTGCTCAGCCTGAGCCCCTCTCCCTTTCTTCATTTGTTGCTCGCTGCCTAGGGACAGCCCGTCTACAACCTCTCCAGTGTCCAGCAGAGGGAGCCCTCGCCACAGCCCAGAGAGGCTGACGGGGCCAGGAGGGAGCCCAGAAGATCTGTCCTTTCCTTTCTAAGGCAGAAAACTGGGTGGAAGGGGATAAAGTTTCTGAGGAGAGCCTCCAGGGTCTGTTGGGTACAAAGGATGGAAGCTGGTGTTATTCAGGGGTGGTTTGAATCTGGGCGCCCGCCTAACTCTTTTGGTCTGTTTTGCGGGAACGGGAAAGGGGCTGTGAGGGAAAACTTTGGGAGAATACACAGACACACAGACACACAGACACACACACACACAAGTCATCCATTGGAGAGGAGTAGTGAGGGAGAAGAGGGTGCCGCTGTCCGCTTTTCTCCTCAAACTCCAGTTTTTACTCCACCCCGGGTTTTCCGGTCTCCCAGGACTGAGGGTGGGGTGGGGCGGGGTAGGGTGGAGAGCGACAGGGAGCGGGCCGGCCGGCGCGGTGGGTGATCCCAGGATGCTGGGATTTAGGGTGAGGGCGGGGGTAAGATGGGGAGCGGAACCCGGACCCCATGACCCAGCCCGAGCCCCGCAGCCTGGGCTGTACTCTTCCTAACTCCTCCTTTACCAGCAGAGATCCGGATCCTGCAACCAAGACCTCCCAACTCGACCTTGGCACTACTTTGGGGGGGGGGCACAGCTGGCTGGCAGCTGGATGGGGGGACACTTCTCCCGCCTCTTTCCTCTATGACTCACCCAGGGGAAGGAGGCGGGGGCTAGCAAACAACCCCCCCAAAACTAAAGAGACTCCCCCAAACATGCCTACTCAGACATCTTCCTGCCCCAGTGCCCAGCCATAGGGGAGGCCGAGATGGAAATTGGGCGACATCCCTCCTCACCCACGCGTGCCACAGCCCACCCACGTCTCCCCTTCACATTAGTGAAAGGAAGATTTCGCCAACTTTTCCAGCTTCAGAAAATTAAGTTTTTCTGGGGTGTGGATGAGAGCGCAGGATGGGGCAGGGAGCTCCAGGGTTCCCTTGCTGGAGCCCTGAATCATCCTCTGTGTCTCCCAATTTTCCAGAGTCCCCCCTCGCACCCCCGCTCCCCAACTCCCAGGAGTCGGCCCCGCCCCCCTTCTCCCGGTCCCGCCTTCCCCGCCCCCGAGCCTCCTCGGCCCACCCAAGTCGCCGCCGCAGGCTCTGGCTGCAGACGGCTCCGCTTCCCCCGCCCGCCCCGGGAGCCCAGTCGAGCGAGCTGCAGCGGAGTGGAGGGAGGGTGGACTGAGAGGCGGGACACATTCTTCCCTCGTCCCCTCAGTGCATCCAGAGAGCTGGCATTGGCGCCCGTGGGGGGGGGGGCACTGTTGGAGAGTGGGAGACCCCTTGGTGGGGTGAAAAAGAAGAATCCAGAAACTACAGGGAGAGAAAGTGACTAGGGTAAATAAAATAAGGTGTGTCGGGGAGGGGGAGGGGCCAGGACACCTTAGGTTCCCGGGTATCCCAGCTAGCTTCCCAAGGGTTAACCCCTCCAGACCCCCGGGAACCCCCTAGTGACGTCAAAGGCGGGGTCTGTGCTGCCTGGCAGGGGATGCCTGGGAGATAATGGGGGGGTGTCTCTGGACCCCGCCCCCCAAGGAAAACCCACCCTTATTCCGGCCCTTACAACTCCCCCCCCGGGAAACTGCGCTGCCTTCTCCCTCTACTGGACCGTAAAGACCTATCCTACGAAGACCGCAGTTCTCCAGCGCCCTAAAACCTTCAGTCCCCAGTGTCTATAGGATCCCCTTTCCCTAATCCTGTCCCCAAAGCTAGCTGCCCAGGACGGATTGTTTCGGGGTCATGGGGCCTGAAAGAGGCTTCAGAGCGGGGAGCAAGGGCAGGCAGGGTGGTCTGAGCCAGAGGAGGGGCCTCGGTCCCCAGCTCCCGTTCGGGAGGGGGGCCAACGGTGATGCACAGGCAGGCAGTGGCCAGTGGTCCCGCCCCATCCCAGTGGGGGTCTCCCTGTGGCTGGCCCCAGCTGCCCTGGTGGTCCTGAGGTCAGAGGGTCAAGACAAGGTCTCCTCAGCTCCTCCTTAGCACCCTGCCCACAGCCATTGGGACCCAGGAGTCCAAATTCCTTGGGGAGTCTTCCTAGGGCCTAAACTAGAGACTGACTCCACCAGCCCCCTTCCTACTACAGAAGACAATTCTTTTTCCCCCAAATACATGCACCAGCAAGCACATCTGTCACAAGACAGGTCAGAGCTTTAAGCCCAGCCGCCCCCCAGTGGTTTTGTCACCTCACACACCCTATCTAGGAGACTCTCCGTAGCTGTTCCCTCTTTTCAGAAACACTGATGTCTTCCTGCCCTGCGCTCACAATCACACCTGGAGTCCCCTTTCTACCACGCAGACCTCCAGCTAACCGTCCTTCCAACCTCTTCATCCCAACCTCATTAAAGTGAGATGTTCCTAACATGTGGGAGAGGCGGAGACAAACAAAGAGATCCACGGTTGCCTGAGACAGAGACACACAGACTGTCAGAAGAAAAAAAATACAGAGAAAGGGAGATACATTTGAAAAAACTCTCCAAACTTTCTAATATCTTATCCCAGGCTCTCCCACTCTTATTTTGCCTCTATGCCCTAGGTCTCCCGCCTTGGCTGGGCAGTGTCCCTTGCAAGTACAGCATCCCCTCAGGTCCCTTCCCCCACCGCTCCCAGGTGGTCCCCCTCCTGCCCCCCTTCTCACCTCCGTCTGGGCGCAGGGCTCGGGATGCGCGGTCCAGGGCTGGAGTCTGGGCTGGGGGGTGTGCGGTGGGGAGGGGGGGGGGCGGACAGGGCTACAGCAGCGCAGCCTCAGGGCCACCCCCACCCCCCAACCTGGCCCCCAGCCCTCCAGCCGGCCCAGCCCGCCGGGCCGCGAGCCGGGACCACCCGCGAGAAGCGCAAACTTTTTTTTCCCTTTTGCAAAAACTTTTTCTCTAGCCGCTGGCGCGCCGCCGCTCTTCCCGCTCGCCCCTCACCTCCCTCCTATTTCCCTCCCTCTTGCCGTTCCGGAGGATGAGGCGGGGTAGCTGGAAGCAAGAGAGGGGGTGCCGGGCTTATTGCACCCCCAGGACCCCCAGGATCCTCCCCCTCCCTTGAGGCACCCTATACTGCCTAACACCCCCCCCCCGCGCTGAACATGCTGCTGGTAGTGGGCAGTAAATCCCGGCGTGGATCCCTGGATCGGCTGCCTACGAAGAGGCCCTGAATCAGAGCCAGAAAAAACAAATTGAGAAATATATTGGGGGGCGGAGGGGTGACGAAAAAACTCACCCGAGAAAAATAATATTGGAAGTAGGGTTGTCGACTTTAGTTGGTGCTAACTGGGCATTCCATAACTATCCTGTAGTTTTTCTGCCGGCCTCACCCTTTGGATAGAACATGAAGGGGTTGGGACAGATTTGGGGTGGAAACAGGATTGGGATAGAGTTGGGTTGGGAGCCCTGGGCGGAAGGTGAGGGGTCCATGGAGCATAAAAGGGAGGAGCAGCGGCTGAGGCTCTGGGTGCAGCGCAGGGCCTGTGTTCACAAAGGTGCTAAGGAGCCCTGAGACTGAAGCACTGTTCCCGGAGAACTCCTACTTTCCTTCATCTCGGAGTTCTGGAGACTGGGGCCACCTCTGCACCTCTACGCGGCACTCTCTTTCTGCTCTTCAAGGCTGTCTGCTCCCTCTGCTGGTCTTTCTGGCACATGACACCTTCTTCGAGTCTGACTGGAGGCAGGGGAGACTGGGGAAGTGAAGGAGTAGGAGGCTTAGGTCCCCCCACCAAAGCCCAGCTGGGAGCCCATGCAGGGGTTGCATAAGCCCAAAGAAACAGAGGGGCACACCGGCAGAGGCTGCTACTGCAGAGTGGTAGTGTCTGATAGGGGAGTGCCCTGTCCCTTTGGACTTGTGTTGCCATGGTTACCGGATGCAGGGGAAGGGGCAGCTATTTTAATCTCTCTGAACTTTCTTTATGAGAAAGGGGAGAAGGCATGGTGGGGGAAAGGAGCCCCTTCTTTTTCTGTCACCCCTCAGATAGCCCTCCCACATCCTAGCTCTGCTTCCAAGAACCACGCCTCCTTGGGTCTGGAGAGCCAGTCAGTTAACTGTTCAGTGTGAGGGTCAAGGGGAAAGGTGAAGCTAGGAGGAGGTCTGAGGCCTGACAAATATATGTATTAACTGTGGGAGGACAGATAAGGAGCCCTATTTTAGCCTCCCTCCCCCACATGACTTTGACCCAGACAGTTATACCCAGAGGGTCAGGCAAGATCAGTGATAACTGGAGAAGAGACCTTACACATGCCCCTTCCAGGGAGCTCTTTTTTTTTTTTTTAATTCATTTTTGGCTGTGTTGTGTCTTTATTGCTGCTCTCAGGCTTTCTCTAGTTGCAGCAAGCAGGGGCTACTCTTCGTTGCAGTGCGCGGGCTTCTCATTGCAGTGGCTTCTCTTGTGGCGGAACACATGCTCTAAAAGCGCAGGCTTCAGTAGTTGTAGCACATGGGCTCAGTAGTTGTGGCACACGGGCTCAGTAGTTGTGGCACGCGGGCTCTAGAGCACAGGATCAGTAGTTGTGGCGCACGGGCTTAGCTGCTCTGCGGCATGTGGGATCTTCCCAGACCCCACGGTATCAAACCCGTGTCCCCTGCATTGGCAGGTGGATTCTTAACCACTGCGCCACCAGGGAAGTCACAGGGGAGCTCTTTAGAGCGCATTGCTTTCTCCTCCCCACCCAGGACTCTAGATCAGCAATTCTCAAACAATTTGGCTTCAATGTCCCTTTACATTCTGAAAAATTACTGAGCTTTTGTTTATGTGATTTATATCAATTTATCATATTAGAAATTAAAACTGAAAAAAAAGTTTGTAACACAAGAATACAAAAGCACACATCCCATTAACAAAGATGTCAGGAATGTGATGTAATCTCATGTCCTACAGTCTCTGGAAAACTCCACCATAGGCTGTGGAGATATTGAAAATTAAAAAGGCATATAACATCTTAGTTTTATTATGAAAATAGTTTTGACTACATGAAAGAGTCTCAGAGACCTCCTGGAGGTTCCCAGGCCACACTCTGAGAACAATTGCTCTGGACCATCATCCCAGCCCTTCTTTATGACTCACACTTGTTGATTTTTTTTTCCTCATTTTTATTAGGAAAGTATAAACATTTGCCTCCCTGATGGGTCCTGCCCCCCCCCCCCAAGAAAAACCAGAGAACTTTTCAGGCTCAGCACTCCTCTCTCTGGACTCCCATTTCCGGGGCTCTCCCAAACACCTCCTGTCAGCCCCTTTCCCAGCTCCCTCTTGAGCCTCCCTTCAAGCACTTCCACAGCCCTTACACTTGGCCAGCCTGTTTCCCCCAATCCCAAGCCCAATGGGCCCTTGGTCTGCTTCTTCCTTCTCTCACTTGAGGACTTTCCTCTGGAGAGACTAAGTGATTTTTCTCTGCCTTCTCCTTCCCACCCTCCCTCCCTCACCTCTGCCACCTTCTCAGATGGCTTAGGGTAGGAAATCATACTTTCTGGGTAGACTCCTTTAGAGGACACACTTTCCCCATCTCCCCACACATTGACCAGCCTGGGATGTGCCAGAGTCTGGACAAGAAAGTGCCCATTTGGGTCCCAGAGGGGTCAACCCATTCATATTGCCAGGTGACCCACTGGATGAAGGTATGGGTCAGGAATCTGATGCCTCCAGACACAGATGCCCTTTGCCTAGGAACCCCTAGTTTGATCTCTTCACTCCAAACCCCCAGGTCCTCTCGCTAGCTGCAGCCACAGGCCTCTACCACCATATCTGGCACATCTGTCTTGACCACGTTGCCATCACGGTCAAGGTAGAGGAGAGAGAGAGGCCTTCGGGCAGTAGGGACACAACAGGAAGTACCCAAGGGCCAAGGGTTGTTGGCCTTGAGGAGGCTGAAGACAGCAGAATGGAAGGAGGCAGCAATGCCTGGGCTGCCAGCCAGGTGCGGGGGACACTGCCCACTGCAGTAATTCAGCTGGTACCCCTCAGGCTGCAGGATCCAGTCCCGCCATCCCAGTTCCTGGAAGTCTACATAATGGTCTCGCCTACAGCATAAGGGGGTCTCAGGCTCACAGCTGGGGGTCCTCCTCCTGGCCCGGCCTGCTCCAGGCTCTTTGGGCCGGGTCTTCAGCTCCAGGAAGGGCCGCTGCTCTCCCGCTGTGTCCAGGAGCTGCTGAGTTTGGGGGGCAGCTGTGCTGTTGCCTTCTAGCGGTCTGCAGTCCAGTTGGAGTTTCAAGACACCAGACTCCTCATGCCTCAAGCCACTAGAGGGCAGAGTCAGGGCGTGCCAGCCCGGGGCCGTCAGTTGGTGCTCAGCCAGGAGGACGTGGGACCCTCGGCGTCTCCTCCTAGGGCCCCATCGGAAAATCCTCAAGGAAAGAGTGCCAGGAAGGGTGGGGAGCACGTGCAGCCAGAGGCGAGCGTGGTACAGGTGGTGGGACCGAGGCGTGGACAGGTAGAAGGTGAGCGTGGAGCTGCAGGTGGAGGCGGAGGAGTCTGCCGGGAAGATGGAGAATGGATTGAGGACTGCAATCGGAGATGTGCTGTCCCCTGACGCTCCCGCAAGCCCTGCCAGCTGCTCCCCCTAGCTCCCACCTTTAGAGGAAGCAGGGACTCCGAGGCCAGTCCTGCTCCAACTCTTCCTCTTCTTCCTGTGCCGCGCTCCCTCTGCTTCTGCTGTCGCTGTCATTCTCCCCTCCCTTCTCCCTTTCCCCGCCTGCTCTCTGCCTGTCTCTCCCTCACCCACCTGTGATGGCAGCAAAGCTGATGACCTGCTCCCCATTCGCTGGAACCACACTTCCCCGCTGCAGTCTCCGGAGGGCTCTGGTCAGAGCTGCCTGGGGTAGAGGATGAGTTATTATGGGACGACCAGTCAGGTGTAGCCCTTCGAGGATCTGCTGCTTGGCTAGCTCAAGGACCAGAGCTCGTTCTGCTTGGGGTGCCAGTGTGGGGCCTCCACAGGAGGGACACGCAGACCCTGCCCTCTGTGCCCACACCAGTGCCCACAGCAGCACCAGCTGGAGCTGGACATCAGAGAGTCCCATGCTCCTGGTGAATGGCCCTGGGTCAGGTCGGGAGCCTCGGGTGGCTGTAGCTCCTTCTGTTGAGTCTGGTTGCGTGGAGGCCAATGAGGGCACGGCGGCAGCAGACAGCAGTGCCACACCTACCCTTGGCCAAGGGTAGAGCCACCTGTCTTCTGTTGCCTGGGACTCAGGAAGGCAGACAGTGGACGGTCCGATGGGTAGCTGTGTTCAGTGTAGTCTGCCAGTTTGACCCTCACAGCTCATGTCTGGCTACTGACTGGGGCCTCTCTAGAGCCAGCAGCCTAGGGCTCCCTCACCTAGTGGTCAGCAGGCAGACCTACCCTCTGAGCCCCAGGATTGGCCAACTGTGCTGCCCATCAGGTCCCTGCAGGGGGTGGAGGTTCCCCCCTGGAGCTCAGGTTTCACCATCTGGCCCTGGTCACGGAGCTTGAGGCAGGGGTATGGGGGTGGGGGGGCTATGTGGACACGCATGATGCAAGAAGGAGGATGATTTCACATGCTCAGTCCCCAAGGTCTGGGGCTCGGGGGAGGGAACTCCATACGAGCAAGGTGGGAAGGGCAGTTTCCCCCATACCTACAGTCTGTCTAGCTTGCCCATCCACCACTGCTGCAGCAGTTTCCATGAGGCAGCTGGGAATCCCAGTGGTCATTTCTCTGGGCTGGAAGGTGAACTCTGGTCTTTTTATTTCTAGCAATGGGGCTGGGACAGTGGTGAGAGGCTGGGGGTGGGAGGAACGGAGTCCTCTTGCCCAGGCCAAGGTGGCAGTGCCACGGGGCACAGAAGTCACCCCCTGACCTTGCCTGTGCTGACCGCTCAGAGTCCAGTTGGACTGGAGCACAGTGTGGACGAGGGCTGGAGCATTGGTGGGGGGGGGGAGTAGCATGTTACTGTGATGTCTGGGGAAACCTAGAGAGGTGGGGGTAGTGGTGATGCAATCTTACAGCAGGGCAGAGTCCATCAAGGATGGCAGAGGGGCATGGGAGTTGGAAGGGCCTGTCCCCAGCTGCTGGTTCTCTTTCAGGGCACTGTAAGAACTGCCCAGATTTGGGATATCCTAGAAGTGCTGCCAGCCTCTGTTCATGGTGGTGGGAAATGGAAGGTTTATGGACTTTTTCTTTTTAATTAATTAATTTATTTTTGGCTGCATGAGGTCTTCATTGCTGCGTGAGGAGGCTACTCTTCATTGCAGTGCACGGGCTTCCCATTGCGGTGGCTTCTCTTGTCGCCAAGCACGGGCTCTAGGCACGCGGGCTTCGTAGTTGTGGCGCACGGGCTTAGATGCTCGGCGGCATGTGGCATCTTCCCGGACCAGGGATTGAACCCGTGTCCCCTGCACTGGCAGGCGGATTCTCAACCACCGTGCCACCAGGAAGCCCAGGCTTATGGACTTTTAAGAACAAAGCATGACCAGTACAGCAACCTTAGTCCCAACCCCAGCCCTCCTTACCACACTGCTCGCTGGCTTTAAATGGCCTAACCAAGGCCTCATGCCAGCCTTTCTCCCTGTGCTCAAGTCTCTTCAAGAAGCTGGGAGGAAGTGAGTGTGATTTGGAAATGTGCCCCTATTCCAATTTATTAGTCTCCCCACTATTCAGCCAGTGGGGGCTGTCAAGAGAGACTGCTAGATCTGGCACAGGGGGAGAGGTGGTGCCTTGTGGGCTAGGGCTCAGTACCACCAGTGTCCACCATGTGGCAGTGCTGAGCCACTGGACAGCAGCAGGCTTGGCGCTGACCAGCTTCCCAGGGAAGGGGCTGCTCTGGGGAGTGGAGAGATTCAGAGCACTTCCCAACCTCTTACTCTGGGGACCCTGCCTCTACACCAGAAGACAGAGAAGCTGGT
This sequence comes from Orcinus orca, assembly GCF_937001465.1. Lineage (NCBI taxonomy): Eukaryota > Metazoa > Chordata > Mammalia > Artiodactyla > Delphinidae > Orcinus > Orcinus orca. The sequence goes on along the minus strand of NC_064569.1, from coordinate 45,463,011 downwards.
CCCTCAGCTCTCTCCCCTCGCCACTGCTGGAGAGCAGAAGCTGTCGTCAGGACCACATCACTGCTAACTTCGATTTGGTTTTGGATCTCATCGCTGCTGACACGTGGTAATGGAGCGTGGTGATGGGTGCCAGGCTCTTCCTAGAAACTTAGGGCACCTGTGGTGGGGAGGGGGCCAATGAGAATTTTAGATGCTCCTCGCCACCCTAGGTCTTGAGTCATATTCAAGCCCATCTGTCCAGGGCTCTCCCCAGCTCCCTCTCTATCCTGAGTGACAGCCCTCTACCCCCTGGGGTCTGGACCACAGAACTGCAAAGCAGAGGTTTCTGCCCATGGTATCTCAGAAGGCTTACCTGTGGGTGAGCCTGAGTCAAGCAAAGCAAGAGGAAGTGGCTGCAGGAATCATTGACCCCATCTCTCCCCTTCCCTCTGTGTCAGATGCCCCCAATTTCCAGCTCTTCCTACCCTCTTTCTGCTGTGCCTGGCCTGCCCCTACCTCCCTACTGACACTTACGTCAGAACCCAGCTATAAATATGCTCTTAGCATCTTAGTCACTTTTCTCAAGAAGTGCTCCCAGGTTATAAATACCCCAGCCATCTGCCTCCCAGGCCCGCCCTACCACCAACCTGGTTGGGGGCTGGGGGGTAGCGACAGGCTTGAGGGTGGGTAAGGAAGTAGAATGAGGGTGGGTAAGGAAGTAGAAGGAGCCTGAGCGATTATCTTGCCCGAAAGAGAAAAGCCTGACCAAGTCTAGAGTTAGGGGCCAGGGAGCTCCAGAAGAAAAGGTTTGGAAGAAGACAATTCCACTCCTCCTTTTTGTCAAAGACAGAGCCAAAAAGGAAAAGGAATAATACTGATCCTTCTAAATTTAGTTTATTTTAAAATTTGCTATTTTGTTCATCTTGTTTTTTTTTTGCATTGAGTTTGATTTTTTAAAATATTGCATTAAGATCCTATTTATCTTGACTGATGAATTTTTTGGCATCCCCTTAAAATTCTGCCCCCAAGGCAAGAGCCTCGCTTCTCCTCACCTTAGTCTTGGCCCTGGGGAATGAAGCTATAGTTGGAGGGAGGGAGGTTAGATCTGGGGGACGGGTGGATTGGGGGTGGGAGACAGCGGTGGAAGGGGGAGGCAGAGCCACCAGAAGACTTCCTTAGATTCTCTGCTTAGATGAAGAGTTCCTCAAGTCAAAGTTGGGATAACTTCCATGAGTTTGGTCCTGAAGCCCCACAGCTCAGATTTGCAGCCCCCCAGGAGGTCTCTTTCAGACTTTCTCCCTTTAGGGTTCCATTTCCAAGGACCTCAGACCTAGATAGGAGGGGGTTATATGCTGAGCAAACACTGACATCACGTTTCCCAAAGGACACATGGGTTTTGCGCAAACTCGGCCTTGGGCTGCAGACAATATTGACCCCATGGTTCAGGGCTGTCCAACCAAAGGGAGGAGATGGTGGGGGAAGAGGGCAAAGGTCTAGAGAGGACCCAGTCTCAGAGCAAATGCCCCCCTCTCCTCACCCCAGGCCTTCCTTTTCTTCTCCTTGTCCCACTCAAATGGCCCTTGGCCAGTTCCAGCTTCCAGACAGGACTCCTGGCTGGAGCCCTGGGGGTGAGTGAAGGGAAGGCAGCCAGCTGGGAGCCATGCCTCTGCCTCCCCCCATGTGTGTGCCCTCAGGGTGTCACCTACTTGCTGACTGAGCAGTGATCTGTCTCATTTCTTGGAGCGAGGACAGAGAGGGGAGAGGGGCAGGTAAAACCCAGGTCTTTATTAGCCATAAGACAAGCAAAGATGGTTCTGGGAGGGAGGAGGGGGACTAAGAAAGAAGAGGAAGCAGCCTGGCGAAGGAAGAGTCATGATGTGTGGGATGGACGTAATAGCTCGGCCCTAAGGAGGGTGTGAGGAGAGAAAAGTGGGCCGGGCAGGCAGGCTCTGTGTCATCTGGGGTGTCAGTCAGGGTCCTGGCAGGACATAAAAGACCCTGTCTGTCTTTGCATCACTAAGAAGACTTAATGAAGGACTTCTTTACAGAGGTATGGGCAGGGTTAAGGGAACCAAGGAGGGATATTGAAGCACCCAGGGACCGGCAAGAAGGGAAAGCCATTATAAGCCCATAGCATGGAAGCAGTGAGATCAGAACTTAGGCAGAGCCGGAGCCATGGAGGGGGTGGGGAGCTAGACAGGAGCTGTAGGGACATGGACGCAGCCACAGTCACACAGAACCATGGAACCTAGGCAGAAGGAGGAGGAATAAGACACACCCTGACCTCTGTCTCCTCCTATCCTTTGATCTTCTGCCTCTGTCTCCTCTTAGTCAAACTCAGCAGGAAGCCAGAGGCCAAGGGAACTCAGGTGAGTCAGACCCCAAGGGTACGGAGCAGGACGGAGAAGGACAAAGAGTGATGAGAGTGTGCCAAGAGAGCCTTTAGCAGCCCATTGGGCAAGTAAGAGGAAAAGGGCTCAAGACATGGAGAGGATCGAATGTTTGGTGAATCTAAGGAAGGGCCTCTCTGGAGATCCAGAAAAGCAGAGGAAGGGGCTGGGTCAACTCATCCTGGAGTGGGGGACATTGAGTAGAAGGGGCAGGGATGCATAGTGGGTTGTGGGCTGGATTAAAGTTGGGCTATGGAGGGCTTCCCTGGTGGCGCAGTGGTTGAGAGTCCGCCTGCCGGTGCAGGGGACACGGGTTTGTGCCCCGGTCCGGGAAGATCCCACATGGTGCGGAGCGGCTGGGCCCGTGAGCCATGGCCGATGAGCCAGCACGTCCGGAGACTGTGCTCCGCAATGGGAGAGGCCACAACATTGAGAGGCCCGCGTACCGCAAAAAAAAAAAAAAAAGTTGGGCTATGTGTATCTGTCTGGGAACCAGATGGCACTGCTCGTGGTTGGAGGTGGATGAGAGTCCCTAGGGTGGTGGTTGAGCACGTGGAGCTTGCTGGAGGGACTGTACTCTGGGAGAGGGGCTGGTCATTATGAAGATGGTACAGTGACTCTCCTTAGATGACAGTGCTTTGATGAAGATCTCCTCACGTCAAAGTTGGGATAATTCTCATAAGTTGCTCAGGAAGAGGGAGTCCATCTTCTGGACAGAGGCAGTAACGGGGCCACCCCCTCCTCTCAAGGAAGAGCGCCTCCGTCAGGGCATGTTTGCCTACCCCACCTCGGGCTGCCGGTACCACACACAGACTAACTGCACCCACACGCCTCTACCACCATGTCAGGTATGTCAGTCTTGACAATGTTGCTGTTCCTGTCATAGTAGAGCAGAGACAGGGGGCGCCGGGCAGTGGGCACGCAGCATGACCCCCCTCCGGCAGTGCCCGCAGCGGTGTTGGCCTTGAGAAGATTGAGCACCGCGGTGTGAAAGGAGGCGGCAATGCCAGGCATGCCTGCCACGTGCAGGGGGCACTGCCCTGTGCAGAAGTTCATTGCGTAGCCCTCAGGCTGGATGATCCAGTCGTGCCAGCCAATCTCACGGAAGTCCACAAAGAACTCTTGTCGACAGCACATCCTGGACCTACCCTGGCAGTCGATGCCTCGCCGGCGAATGCGGTGCTTGCCCCCAACTCTTACACGGGCTGTCACAAAAGGCCTATGGGCAGCCCCACCCAGGATGACTGGGCTCCAGGCTACTTGGCCTTCAGGGACCAGCTCCAGGATCAGGTGCCCCTGACTGCAGGCAGCCTGAGCTTCAGGCCCCAGGAGGAGCTGGTGCCAACCACTGTCATCCACCTCCAGCAGGTGCTGAGTGGCCAAGGTGAGGTTGGTGCCACGTGGGCTGAGCACGAGGACCCTCACCTTCAAAGTCCACGTGGTATTGGGAGGGAGCTGCACAAAGAACATGAGGCTGGCCTGCTGGACCTCCAGGCCGCCAACAGTTCTATCAGAGGAGAAGTGGAAATCAAGACGAATCTGGTCGATGCTGGAGAGACCTGTGGATACAAGAAGCCCCAGTCAGTGTGGCTTTCTGAGTCAATTCTACCAACTACATATCTATTCTCAGCATGCTTGGATTCCCTTTGTTCTTTCTCGACCACACTGTTGGCATTAACTACCCCTTCCTTCTTAAAAATCTTTTCTCTCTTGGTTTCCATGACACAACTCTCATGATTCTTCCTTGATTTTCTTTGCTGGCTTTTCTTTCTCTCACCATCCCTCCATCCCTCCAATGCAAGAGTTCTCCAGGGTCTGTCCTTGACCTTCATTTCCTTTTTTTTTTTGCCGTGCAGCACGTAGGATCTTAGTTGCCCGACCAGGGATAGAACCTGTGACCCCTGCGGTGGAAGCGAGGAGTCCTAACCACTGGACCGCCAGGGAAGTCCCGTTTCCTCTTACTCTACACTGAGAGGAGCTCTGACCCACACTCACAGTCAGCCAACACAAATTTTGTGCTGGTGATTCCCAAATCTGTATGTCCAGTCCAGATCATTTTGCACCTCGGGAATCACCAAGCTTCACGCCTAAACTTCTAACTGTTTAATGTTGCCACGTCCTGCCAGCATATTAAAATCAATTTATCCCAAGTAGAAATCATTATTTCCTCTCTATGTACCTCTCTTTCCGTTCTTAGAACTGGTGGCATCATTACCTTCCTTATCACCTTTAGAAACTCCCCACATCCAGTTCCTCATCACAGTGGTTCTAACGGCTATGCATTTCTTCCTGTACCAGTTACTGTTGCCCAGTTTCCCCTCTTCATCCCTCACCTGACCTATTGAAACACATTAACTGGGTTTCTGTTCCCTCCACTCCTGCTCTTGTCAGGATCACGAACACCTTCCACGTTGCCAAATCCAATGGTTTCATCTCTTTATGTTCGTCTTACCTGACCTCTAAGCAGGTAAGATGACACAGTTAACCATCCCTTCCTTCTAGAAATACTTCCTTCTCTTGGCTTTCATGACTCTGGCCACTCCATCTTGGTCTCTTTTGCTGACAGCTCCTCTTCCTCTGCCTGACCTCTAAATGTTGGAGGTCCTAAGCTCCCTTCTCTTCTCTATCTGTACTCTTTCCCAGAAAGAACCCATCAATTCCCCTGGCTTTCAATTTCATCTATATGCTGATGACTCCCAGATATCTATATCCATGGCCCTGAGCCTAGGCTTGTGTATCCAGCTGCTGATCTGATATTCCACTTGGATATCCAATGCTATCTCAGACTTTTCGTGTTCAAAGAAGAACTCTAGATTTATCCCCTGCAACCCAAATCTGTTCCTTCTTCAATCTTCCCCTTCCCTGTAAATGCACTGCTCAAACCAAGTCTTGCTTGCTGTCATTCCCTTCTTTGAAATTATCTGCAGACCTGTCAACTCTATCTCCAGTTCATAATATAATTTCACTTATCCCCACCTCCTCTACCATACATTAGTTCAACCTGCAATCATCTTTTTCTTGAACTATGGCAATAGCTTGCCAAGTGGTCCACTCTTGCACCCAAAACCATTCTTCACATATCAGCCAGAGTGACCTCTTTTTTTTTTTTTTTTGCTGTGCCTCATGGCCTGTCGGATCTTAGTTCCCCAACCAGGGATCGAACCCGTGCCCGCTGCAGTGGAAGCGCAGAGTCTTAACCACTGGACCGCCAGGGAGGTCCCAGAGTGATCTTTTTATAACATAAATCTGATCAGCTTAATCCTCTCAAGCTTAAAACCCTTCAAAGGCTCCCCATTGCTATTTGAATGGGAATAAAAGCTAAACCCCTTAACATAGGAAACACGTATGATTAGGCATTCTGCCATTTAATGACTATAGTCTACCTATACTGGCTTTTTTCTGTTCCTTGAACTCACCAAACATGGATCCACCTCATGGCCTTTGCACTTGCTATTTCCCCTGCCTAGAATATCTTTCCAAGCTCTTTGAATGACTGGCTCCTTTTTGGCATTCAGCGCAAATTCACCTCTTCAGAGAGGCTTCCCAGACTAACTTAGCTAAAGCAGCCTTCAACTCTACCCTCATGTCTTTAATACATTATCCTGCTTAATTGTCTTTATAGCCACTATCACTCTTTGTAATCATCTTGGTTTTTTGTTCATTTGCTTCTCCTCCCCTCCCCTTCTACCCCTCCCTGCTCCCAGCTAGAATGTAAACTCCATGAAGGTAGAGACTGTGCTTGTACGGTTTACCACTGTATCCCTAGTACCTAGTACATAATAGGCATTCAGTTAACATTTGGTGAGTGAATGGTCTTTCATTCTTTAATTCTTATTTTACACTGATACAAGAATTATTTTCCAAAAAGGCTAGATCATAAAATTCATGGTTGCAAAAAACCTATTGATGAATAAAGCCAAACTCTTTTTTTGGGGGGGGGGCCTCTCACTGTTGTGGCCTCTCCCGTTGCAGAGCACAGGCTCTGGACGCACAGGCTCAGTGGCCATGGCTCACGGGCCCAGCCGCTCCGCACCATGTGGGATCTTCCCAGATCGGGGCACGAACCCGTGTCCGCCGCATTGGCAGGAGGACGCTCAACCACTGCGCCACCAGGGAAGCCCAAAGCTAAACTCTTTTAGGAGGCAATTAAATGCCATTATGCTTTGGCCTTAGCAACCCTTATTTATTTATTTATTTTAAGTAAAGGATGCTTTATTGTGGGAATGCCACTGATACTCTCATGGGCATAAAAGAGCAGAAAATAAAGTTCATCTAGACTTAGTGTGAATTGTAAGGTCTGAAATAAGGTTGCCCTTGACAGCTCCCAGAGCCAACAAAATCTCTCTCATCTCACTCTCCCTATGTAAGTCTACTCCATTCTTCTCTTTCTGTGGATCTACCTCTTTTGTTTCCCTGTCACCTTCCTCAGGTCCCAAAACGGTGGCCCTAGCTCCTGAGTCTACAGACCTTTAACTTAGCTCTTCCTAGCTAAGTGAACTGATCTTTCAGTGTTCCAACTCCAAAATCCTAAAAGAAGAGTCTGATTGACCCAGCTAATCTTTTCTTGCTAGGTCACTAGCACCTAACATTTAGAACCTCATAAGTCACCCCAGTTATGGTAGGCAGACACAGGACCAGCAGGGGCTGTGATAGACCATTACAGTGTTGACCCCCAGGGAACAACACCTCCCAATATTCATGGTCTTGTGCAATCCCTTCCCATATTAATTCTGGGCTTGGCGTGTGACTTGATTTGGCCAATGAGATGTAAGCAAGCATGACGCAAGCAGAAACTTAGTAAGTACTTACACTTTGAGGTAGGAAAACTTTAATGCTTTAAAGAAACTTGGGCTAGACTACTGAATGATGAGAAGTCATATGGAGAGAGACTTCGGAGAGACAATCTTAGATGTTCTAGCCCCATCTGAGTTCCTAGCTGAACACAGTTGCTTGAATGAACTCAGTTACACCACATGGAGTGAGAGAACTGTCCAGAATAAGTCCAGTCGAATTACAAAATCACAGAAACTGTTGAATTTTTTTGTTTTAAGACTCAATGTTTGAGCTGATTTGCCATATTAATGGATAACTAAAACAGAAATTAGTAACAGAAGTGGGGTACTCCATAGCAAAGACCTAAAATATGTAGCATTGGCTTTGGGACTGGGTGACAGCCAGAGGATGGAAGGACAGCAGGGAGACTGTTAGTGAAGTCTGGAAGGACAGTGAGGAAATTGCTACTGGAAGCTGGACAATGGGAAACCTGTGTTATGTATTGGCTATCATCTCTGGTAACTGGAAGCTAGAAACGGTAACTAACAGAATTGTGCATTTAGCTAAAGATATTTCCAGGCAGAATGCTGAAAGCGCCATTTGGTTTATTTTAGCTGCCTATGATAAGGCGTTTCAGGAGTGAGATGAACTAAAGAACGAACTGTTCAATTTTCAAGCAGAATTTAGAGAAAACATTTCCAATAGGACTTGCTAGATGGAACAATAAAATATTTTTTTTCATCCCTCAACTCTCTGTCTGGCAAAAAGTTTATCAAACTAAGAAATGGTCTCAGGGCAAAACCCAAATCCAGGGCACTGCCAGTAAAACATAGTTTCAGAGCGAAGATCAAAATAATAAAGGGGGAACTGTAAGACCCTTTGTTAAGATCTAACATCTTTGTTAAGATCTAAAATGTAAGATGTTCTGTAGACCCTCTCAACTAGACAGAGGGCTTCTAAGAATCTTAAGAGTGTTATCCCACTTGTAAGAGGATATCCTGACTTGTAACCTAAAGAGGAGGGTCTGTCTTGATAAGAGTGGAGTGCCTTTTGTCTGAGTAAGTAGACTGTAATTTATAATTTAGAAGGCTCAGAGTGTTAAAGAGAATTTTAATAGTGAAAGCGGCACCAGTTTGGACTAAAAGGGACAGAGATGATTCAAAATGAAAAGAAGTCTCCGGGCTCCCAACTTCTTTGGGCAGCATGCAGGCCGAGAAAACTACTTAGCCGCAAACACAGGTCATTTCCTATTTAAAAGGAAAGACATCTCAGAGGGTGGCACTAAGAGCTGAGAGAATGAATCTAGAAGTCTAGGGGAGCAATGGTAGGCTCTCCTTAAGAGGAGAGGAAAATCCTACCAGTGGGCAGAACCAGGCCCTAACCAAAGGAATCCTGGATTTGGGGTAGACTGAGATATGTGCCTGGCTGGATGTCAGAATTTTCATGGACCAGTGACTGCTCTGCGTCTCCCTTCCCCATCCGCCATTTGGAACAAAAGTATCTATTTATTCCGTCCCTGAATCAGCATTGTGTGTTAGGTATGTGGGAGGCAGATAACTTGAATTTGTAGGTCGTAGGCAGTGTTGTGTTGGTAAATATTTCACAACTGGATTCCAGAGGGGGAAAAAAAAAAGGCCCTGATTTGTAGAGTTTGCCAGTTTCTGCGGTATAAATTCTCCCATCCCGGCCAATTTCAAACTATCAATGTGATGCCATTGGATGCACAGTTGGGAGATGTTCACCATCAGCTCTCATGAGCCAGTATGAGCCAGTTTCAGGACACCATTGAAGGCTCCTACCCTAGTTTCCCCAGGGCCCCAAGCTCTCTCTCTTCATACCTCCAGCAAGAACAATTCTCAGATCTTTCTTTCACACGATGGTGGAGATGATAGCTTAAATTGGAATGAAAACTTCAAACTGAAATATTTAAATGTAAAAGATAGAATCCAGGCATCATTCTCACCTCCAAGTTCATTTCAGGTCACGCCCCCTGCAGCCTAAATGTTGTATTCATTCATTGATTAGCAAATATGTGGAAAGTATATAGACTTTGAAGTCAGACAGAACTGTGTTTGAATTCTGCCCCTTGTAAGCTGTATGACCTTGACCATGTAAATTATCTTCGAGTCTCAGTTTCTGCATTCTTAAGATGGGAATGATAAAGTCTACTTTATGGAGTGATTGTAAGGATGAACTGAGAGGAGGCAGGTACACTAAATACCTGGTAACTGTTGTTACTGTCACAATGTGCCAGGAAACTGGGCTAAGTATCAGGGATACAAAGGTGAAAAAAAAAACCAACCAGGATTTTGGTGTTCACGGTCATTTGTCCACCTTGTGCTCATCCACTCCAGACTACTTTTTAACTCTAAATGCAGTCTGTTTCTTTACACTTTTACTCATGTTTTTCCATTTAGGATGTTGTTTACCATTTTCTACCCACTGAAGTCAAACTTACTCTACAATGCCAGCCAATTTGCAAACTTCTTCTGAAAGACTTCCCTGACTTACCAGGTCCCAGTGAATTACTTCTGGCCCATTAAGCACTTGTGTTCTCATCTAGCATTTATTTCACTCTGCCTTATATTCTAAGTAATTTATTCCCAGCAGCAACAACTAAACCCCTCATGGGCAGGAGCTGAGTTTTCTACTTTCAGTTCCCTCCCACCTTATCCTTTCTAAGTACATTACCTGTATTAGCTCACTTATTCTCTCAACTATCCTCTCATTATCTCTGTTTTGCAAATGAGAAAACTGACTATTAACAACCCAGGACACATAGTAATAAGTGGCTGAGCAGGGAGTTGAGCCCAGTTTATCTGGCTCCAGAGTTTGTGTTCTTAATCATGAGCAGAAACCCCCCCCCTTTTTTTTTTTTTTTGCGGTACGCGGGCCTCTCACTGTTGTGGCCTCTCCCGTTGAGGAGCACAGGCTCCGGATGCACAGGCTCAGCGGCTATGGCTCACGGGCCCAGCCGCTCTGTGGCATGTGGGATCTTCCCGGACCCAGGCACGAACCCGTGTCCCCTGCATCGGCAGGCAGACTCTCAACCACTGCGCCACCAGGGAAGCCCAGAAACCCCCTTTTGAACTAGAATAGGGTCTCATCCATCACTGGGGGCTCTAGACATGGTCGAGCTGAACTACAGAATGGTTTAGCTGTTTATTGAGCATCTACTATGTTTGCAAGAGGCAAAGTGGTAGAGTGGTCAAGGTCATGGATTCCAGGCCCAGGCTGTCTGGCTCTACCACCTACTGGTCATGTGACCTTGAGCTAGTTACTTAACCTCTTTGTGCCTCCGTTTCATCACCTCTAAAATGGGGTAACAATAGTATTTGCCTCACTGGCTTGTTGTGAGGCTCTCAAGGAGTTAGTATATTTAAAAGGCTTAGAACACAGTAAACACTACATAAGTGTTATCTGCTTCTACTATACACTAGCCTCTGATGATAAGGTGAGGAATAAATGACAGTTCCTGACCTCAAGGGGTTGCATTCTATGGGAAGACAGACTTCATAGAAAACCTGGAAACAGGCAATTCCTTGACCATCATCCAGGTTCAGGGTGAGCATGTGAGGGCCACCAGAGAGTGAGCCCCTCACCTTCAGGTCAGGGTGGGTTTTTTCAGGATGGGAGTGTTAGATCTTGAAGGGAGTAGATGCTGACCAAGGGAAAGGGGCCAGGAATGGGAAAGGCCTTCTAAACCTAAGAGAGAAGAACTTGCAAGAAGCTCAGAGGCCAGAGAGATCACTTGTTTGTGTTCTGGTTCTCAGATCCTGTCTCTGAATTCTGTCTCTTTTTTTGGGGGGGCCGCGCCTCACAGCTTGTGGGATCTTAGTTCTCCGACTAGGGATTGAACCTGGCACTGCCCACGGCAGTGAGAGTGTGGAGTCCTAATGACTGGCCCACCAGGGAATTCCCCTGTCTCTGAATTCTTGATCTTCTTTCCAGCTGCCCACTAAATTCTCTAACCCCTCTGCCCTCTACGGAAGGAACTTTCTCATCTTTATCCTCTATCCTTTAAATACCTTTCTGAGTCCCATTTTGGCCCTGTTCTCACGCGGGAACCCGAGGTAATCAAGGCAAGAGGACAGGAGTAGGGTGGAGAGGTATTGTAATGCCAGTGTTTTACTTTTCTCCCTTTTACCCAAATGATGTATCTGGGGGAGTGGGGTACAGAGAGGCTGGATCCCAGGGCCAGAGGGAGGACAGACTCTCTAGCTCCCAGACCCTGGTCCAAGGCCAGGAAGTGTCTGGGCTCACATCATAGTCTGTGGAAGTGTGTGGGCCTGCAGAGAGAGGAGCCATGGGAGATAGGGGCAGGCAGTCTCAAAAGAAATGAAACGTACCCACTTCCCAGGTGCCCATTGGTCAAGTCTAAACTACAAAGAGAGAGCCTGGTGGTGGGGGTGTGGGGGGAGCCTGGGATTGGGAGATTACATGCTGTGGGAGGCAAGAGTTGGGATGGTTTTGGGGAGAAAGTCAGGCGTTAGACTGGGGAGGAAGTTTTTCCCTTCCTTAAGAGATCGGGTTTGGGGGAAGATCTACAGATCAAGAACCCACCTGTCTCAGCAAAGCTGATGATCTCATACTCCTGTCCCCTGTCTGCTTCTGGAAGCGCCCCCTGTGGGGACCCATGGAGGCGCTGCAGCGCAGTCCTCAGAGCAGCTCGGGACACAGGCCGGCTCAGTGTCGGGCGCTGGCTGAGGTGCAGCTTGTCCAAGATGCTTCTCTTGGCCAGATTAAGAAGCAGCTCCCGCTGGCTCTCCAGGTCCAAGGCGGGCCCCCCACATGCCAGGCACTGACTGTCAGCTCTGGGAGTGGCCACTGCGTCTGGAGCCAGGAACAGGAAGGCCAGGAGCAATGAGGAGGTCATTGCTGGGGGATGCCTTCCTTGAGCAACACAGTTGAGATAGAGCCGCAAACCCCGGGGCTCAGGGTCTCCACAGCTGTGGTCTCAGCTCCCTCCCAGCCGCCAGGGGCCCCGGAAGGAGAGTGTGTCCAGCTGGCATTACTCCTGGTTGCAGGATATAGAGCAGTCAAACATCCAACTTGAGAGATGAAGCCAGTTACAGGTAGAACTTGGCAGAAGCCATATAGTCAGTGAAACTACAGAGTGGGGGATGTGAGGGGAGGTTGGTTTGTTTGGGGAAAGAAATGTCCCTGGGCCAACTTTGGGAGATAGTGGGTTACCCATGTGAGCTTCCAGGCCTGGGAACAAAGGTTAGAGATGAAATTCCTCTTCAGATCAACAGCCTTGCTCGGAAGCCTGGCAGTGGGGGGTGGAGGTAGGGTGCGGAGATCAGAGGTTTTAAGATAGAATGTTAAAGAATGACTTTCAAACAAGAGGGGGGTCATTGGCAGGACACTTTTAGGTCATTGTCATGCAGGTTGTTGTTTTTTGTTTTTAATTTATTTTTGGCTGTGTTGGGTCTTCATTACTTGATTATGGGATGCTACCCCTAGGGGTGTTATATGATATACAGTATACGTACCATTTTACCTTTCTTTTTCTTTTCTTTTGGCCGCGCTGCGCGTCTTGCGGGACCTTCCCCTCGGCTTGTGGGATCTTAGTTCCTCGACCAGGCATTGAAACTGGGCCCTCGGCAGTGAAAGCGCAGAGTCGTAACCACCGGACCACCAGGGAATTCTCCATTTTTCCTTTCTAAAAGTTGAAATTTTCTGAATTCTGAAACATGTCTGGCCCTATGGATTTTTAATATGTAATTATAGATCTGTAATGATTATCTGAGAGTTTTGAGATTTAAATAATTTTGTAAAGCGCTTTACGGTGGCTGGAACAGAGTTAAGTGGCTTAATAAATGTATATTATTATTCTTGTTACATAGGTTTGTTTGCGGGCCAGAGTACCCTCACCTCTAGATGTGCTGAAGAAATTCTGCCAATATTTGCCCTTCTGGACTCTCCTTTCTTAGAGGCCATGCCCCCAATCACCATCTGTAGTGCAGTTACTTAAGTCATCTCTGCTGCTTACCACTATATTCCTAGCATTGCACATAGGACCTACAATATAATATAGGTGTTTAAAACATATTTATTGAGTGAATAAGTTCTAGAATACAGGCTTACAGGCTGGTTATAAGAAGTTACACTCAAGTCACCTTGATTGTATTTTTGTGTGTCACAGTTTCTTAGCTCTCTTCAACAAGGGCTGATCTTTTTTCTTTTTTTCTGCCGAGTGGCATGTGGGATCTTAGTTCCCCAATGAGGGATCGAACCAGAGCCCCCTGCATTGGAAGCACAGAGTCTTAACCACTGGACTGCCAGGGAAGCCCGTCTTTTTTTTTAAGCACTGTGATAGAAGTAGATTTATTATTCAGTTTCTAGTATAAATTTATTTATTTATAACATAAGGGTTTTATTGAGATATAATTCACAGAACATAAAATTCACCCTTTAGAGTATATAATCAGTGGTTTTTAGTACATTCACAGAGTTGTGCAACCATCACCACTAAGAATATTTTCATGATCCCCAAAAGAAACCCTGTACCTATTAGTAGTCACTCTCTAATAGTTTCCCAGCCTACAGGGACTGATCTTATATCTAACATTTTAATATTCCTAATTTCATTCATGGATATAACCTTATCTTGAGGTTGGGGGAGGTAGTTATACTGCTATTTGTTTCATGTCTTAACTACAGTACGTAGTTCCCAGACCCCCTCACATCTGAAGACTTCAGTTGCTCCCCTTCTCCCTGGCAAATAGTTGGGGAATAAGAGGTTAGCAAAAGCGGGGGAAACAGAGGAGGGCTTCTCTTAGGGCTGGATGCCTCATGTTTCTGCCTTAGCTGTTCTTCAGTTACTGCATTTGTCCCTAAAAGACCCAACTGTTTCACTCTGCATTATGACACACAGGTCCTTTGAAACCTGCCCTTTCCAGTTACATTTCTAATAATGCAGTGATTGAGAGCAGGCTTTGAAGATAAATTGTCTCAGTTCAAAATCTGGGACTTTGGTGCCTCAGGGTTCCTTATCTTACAAAATGAGCATAACAGTAATACCTATTGTTTTGAGGATTAAACAGAAATAATAGATGTAGAATGCTACATATTCTATATACATACATACATAACACAAATATTAGCCATTATTTCCTCCTGGCTGTCATTGTCTCCTGCCTCCAACTTGAAAACCTAGAACTTGCTGATTCTTGAAGGAAAGGAGAAGTTCTTACCTCTATGACCTTTCTGGAATCTTCGTTCTTGCCTTTCTGATGAACTCCTACTTATATTCTTCAAGGTTAACTGAAATTTCACCTTTAGCTTCTCTGTAGCCTACTCAATCTCTCTTACATCTAGGAACTAATTGCTCCTTCTTGTGTTTCCATAGCACATTGAACACCTCTCTATTATAGCACTTACATTATACTGTAATTTTTTTGTTTCCTACTGCAGTTCCTGTCACATAGTAAATATATAATGCTTAAATAGTTAATACAATGTATTAATACATTGTATTAATATTTAATACAATGCTTCTTTGAGGGAGTTGGTCAAGAAACGATGCAAATACATGTAATTAGTAGTTAGATTGATTCTGCCTAGAAAGGTCAGTGTGGGGAGGTTGCAAATTTTTCTTTTTTTTTTTTAACATCTTTATTGGAGTATAATTGCTTTACAATGGTGTGTGAGTTTCTGCTTTGTAACAAAGTGAATCAGCTATACATATACATATATCCCCATATCTCCTCCCTCTTGTGACTCCCTCCCACCCTCCCTATCCCACCCCTCTAGGTGGTCACAAAGCACAGAGGTGATCTCCTTGTGCTATGCTGCTGCTTCCCACTAGCTATCTATTTTACATTTGTTAGTGTGTATATGTCCTTGCCACTCTCTCACTTCGTCAGGGAGGTTGCAAATTTAAGATAACTTTTTAAAAAAGAACTGTAGGTTAGAGGGTGGTGGCGGGAAGAAGTGATTTTAAATAGGATGTACTTAAACCTACTTTATTTAGAGTTAAATTTTTACATCTGGAAAAAATGGACATATACCTACCACATGATCTTTATCCATTTATACCACAAATATTTACTGCATATATGTATGCTGTTTCGGGAGCAGGAGTCACTGTCCTAAGTGAAAGGCTACTTTGAAAGTGCTCTGTAAACTTAAATTACAGTTATTAGTATTATGTTTAAATCAAGGGTGAATCTGACAGGCTTGATGGGCTTCAGGTGACCTGAGGGTCGCAGCGGATCTGTATTGGCGGCTGAAGACCCAGGTAACGCGGGGGCGACAGAGAAAGCGCGCGTGTTGGACAGGACAGCCTGTGCGTGCGGGCTGGGGAAGTGCGTGAGTAGGCAAGGGGCGTCTGCAGGCGTGGAGACAGGCACAGGAAGCAGGGACGCTCCGGGCGCAAGACGCGGTGACGATTACGCCGGACGTGGTGACGTAGCGCGCAGGCCGCAGCGGGGGGCGGACTCTGGGCCTTTCTTCCCCTCCTGATTTTCCCCCTCCCCCCTTTTCTCCCTTTCCGGGTTTGGTTCCCCCCTTTTCTCCCCCTCTCCCCCCTCCTTCCCAAGCCCCTTTCCCCTCCCCCGCCCCAGTCCCCCCTACTCCCCCGCCCTGGGCCCCGGGGAAACCCCGGCCGAGAAGAGTCCGCCCCCAGAAGCGCGCCGCCGCCGGCCGTCGGGGCCGAGCCGCAGCCGAGCGGCCGTGAGCCCGGGCGGCGGGCGGAAACGCGGGCGCCCTCCCGGCTACGGCCCGCGTGAGGTGAGGCCACCTCCCGGCCAAGGGGGCGGGCAGCGCGGGCGGCCTGTGGGGAGGGGGCGTGGCGGCCGGGCGGGCGGAGGCCCCCGGTCTGGGTCCCCGCGCTGGCACTTCACGGACCCGCGGGCTGTGGGTCAGGGCCCGAGCTTCCCGTGAAGGACGGCCCCGAGGCCAGAGACGCCCCAAGTGTGTTCGGGGAGCTCAGGCGAGAAGCGAGGGGCGCGGGGCGGAGGGTGTGGGGCTGGCGCCACCTGTGGCCTGTGCGGTGGGACCTAAAAACTGTTGCGCCCTTGTGGTGCTCGGGGGTGACTAGCTCCATGTGTTTCTTGGGTCTCCGTTTTCCTTTGAGCCTTGGAAAAATGGGAGGGAAAGGTGTTGGAGTGTTTCAGATTATGCTGGTGTCCGAGTTCATTACAGGGACAGAGATTTGAGTTGGAACGTACAGGGAGATGGTTCTGGAGCTTAAAAGTTGGGCCTACGCTAAGCTCGTAACTAACTCTTGAGGTTAGTTACTCTGAAAACTCTTCTCGATTTCGGTTACCTGTGGAACCCAAAATTTCAACGTTTGTGACCATTAACCTAGTAAGTCTTCAGACTATTTATTCACTCAAAGTGAATTGTTCTTGGATAATGATGAGAAATGATCGAATAACAGTTCCAGAGGTTCATTAAATCAAAGAGAGGTGTGGGAAAATTTAAATTCAGCTCTCAGTTGGATGAATGTCCTTTTATATATATTTTTTCAAATAGACTTAACCAAAATTGAGAAGCCTGAGCCCTGTGTTGGTAGGCAGCATGGAGACGGGAGGAGGGAGGTGACAGGTTCCACTTCAGGAATGTCACACATTCCTTGCCTTTTTATTGTATTTTTGGATAGTCAAATTGGCACTTGGATCAGTTGTTTGTGGCTCCTCTTTCTTCCTAATGCTTTTTTTTTCACCTCTCTTTTTATTTCTCCTATTTTTCCCCCCTTTTTGGAGTCTGGGACATCAAAACTAAAACGGCTTAAATAGTGGTGGAAAGTGGTAGTAGTTAGTCCATTCAGTTCACTTTTAGTTGTATTTTTCCTCCCTGTTGCAGTTCTCCACAAAGTTGAGAGAACAGAGAATCTTTATTGAAGGTCTGATAACTGTCAGCGAAAATTGTATTTCAGAGTTTAAGTTCCAGTTTCGCGTCCACTCTAGGATCTACACTGTAGATCTTCAATTTAAAACAAAAATTTTAAAACTTGCACATATAAGAATCGGGTGCCTGATATTTTTTAATTGAAAGAAGTCTGAAGAGGAGTTGGTTACCTTCCTCTATCAGAATAAAAATCAGAGACTTTACAGTCGTCTTTAAAGTCCAAAATATGTAGCAACCTCCCCCCCACCACCACCACGCTGCAAACATGTTCACTGGTCTCCTCTCTGTCCCTTGAGTACATCAGGTACACTTCTGCCTCAGCAGCTGGCACTTGGATCTTCATGGATCACCTTTTCCGTGTAAAGCTGCATAGCCTTCTACCCTCACCTTCAGGGCTTTACTCAAATGTCACTCTAACAGTGACATTTCCTGGGCTATCTAAATTCCAAAGCCATTCCTCCACATATACTTACATAAATTCCTATCCCATTTTGCTGTATTTTCCTCCTTACCCCTTATCAACCTATAACATACTGTACATATTTAGTCTCCCGCATTAGAGTGTAAGTTTCATGAGGTTTAGATGGTCTTGTTTTGTTAGTTGCTGTATCCTCAGCCCTTAGTATAGCCCTTGATATGCGGTAGGTGCTCAACAAATTTATTGATTGAATAGGTAAAGAAGAGGTTTTTTTTTTAAAGATTTATTTATTTTATTTTTATTTTTGTCTGTGTCGAGTCCTAGTTGCGGCACGGGGTGGGGAATCTTAGTTGAGGTATGCGGGCTCTTGGTTGTGGTGTGTGGGCTTCTCTCTAGTTGTGGCGTGCGGGCTCCAGGGTGCGTGGGCTCTGTAGTTGTGGCGCACAGCTTCCAGAGCGCGTGGGCTCTAGTTGAGGTGTGCGAACTTGGTAGCTGTGGCACACAGGGTTAGTTGCCCCGTGGCATGTGAGATCTTAGTTCCCTGACCAGGGATACAAACCCGTGTCCCCTGTGTTGTAAGGCAGATTCTTTACCACTGAACCACCAGGGAAGTCCCCAAGAAGAGGAGTTTGTTTCTTGAATTCTCTCATTGCCATAAATGAGAGACATGTATTTCCACTAGGATTTTGTAAGGCACTTACTGGAAGAACTTGAGATTTTTTTTTTGTCAGTTCTTGCCACATTTCTGTTTTGACAGAAGTCTTGTGCTTTCAGGTCATTGAGTGAAAGCACTTTGAAGGCAGAGAGGATGGAGTGTGGTGTTGGTGGTCTCTGCGGAAGATTATCTCAGATTTCATGTGGCTAGAATTTTTACTGTTGCAGGCTCTTGCCTTGAGGTTTGTTCACATCCCTGATGAGACAAACATCACCATCCTTATCTCTTTGGCCCCAGAGAACTGAGTAGGCTGGTTCCACTTTGAAGTTTTTAGTACCTTGAAGATGTTAATACTTATGGTCTGGGCTGTATGGGTTAGATTTTTTTCCCCCATTCATGTGGAGACAGTTGAGCTTGAAAACTTGTAAGAATAGCTTTCTTTAACAATGGTGGAATGTTCGGTTTGGGGGAACATCTTATCCTTTTTTCTACAAATCCATTTGTGGGGTCGTTTTTAGCAACTAAATTATATTAAGTCTGAGGGTAAAAGGAGCAGGCCCCCTGAGTTGTGTGGTTTATCCCTCATTTATTTTTTCCTTTCTCATTTCTTGATTGGTATATTTGTTACCTTCATTGATCTTCTGGCTAGAGTGGCCTGGATGAGATTTCTCTTTGGGGCAGTCCCGGCAACTGTTCCAGCTTAGGAAGGCAAAGCGGGCGAGGTAGTGCTTTTAACACTTTGTAGGAATGCTGGTTGCAAAGCTAGGTTTTTGTTTAAACTTTTGCCAGGACATTGAAAGCTTCCAGGCCCATGAGAGAATGGTTTGAGTGGGAAGTGGGAGTGGGAGAATTGGGGAACTTGTATCTATTGGACTGGATCTGATTCTGTTATTATTATTGTAAAAAGGTATATTCTCGTTTTGTGAATAATTTCTGACATAATTTTGGCACATTAATAAGGCTTCTACCTCATTTCTCTTGTCTCTTTTAAAATCCTTTCACGAAGTTTCTAGGAAGTCTTTCTCAGGACCCAGAGACATTCAAACATCTCTATGCCATTTTCTCACCTCTTAGAGATAAATACTGTACTGAGTACTGACAATGTTTCAGTACAGGTAATGGTTTCTGAATGATGCATTGCTTATTCCTCTCTTCATGAACTCAAGGAAAGCTTTCAGGAAAAAGCAGATTTTGAGGAAGGGATAAAAAGTGTTGCATTTTTGTTACATGGTCCCAGGAAGTACAGAGGAGAGAATTTTGTGAAATTGTGTGTGTAGTTGTCTGTGTGTGTGTGTGTTTTGTTTTGTTTTGTTTTGTTTCCCTATGCCTACTTGTAAGATGGGATAAAGGACTCTGAGTGTCCCTCTGTGGAATGTGCTGCCAACTTACAAGTAGGAAAAATAAGTGGACTCATGGCTTGAATATGTGTGCATGAATACAGTTGGTGGGTCTAATTTTAGAGATATTCTTCATACACAGTGGCTTTAGTATTTTCCTCCAGCTGTATCCTTTTCACTGTCTGTAGAAAATATGCCACTTAATTGTCTTTTAGTGGTTACCTTTCGTTCTTACCATGATTGTCACTTTAGCAGTGTAGCACTTGTTCCATCTCTCCAATAAAGTTACTCTGTCCATTCCTTCTTAAGTTTGAGTTTATTTCTGAAAACAGATATAGATAGGAAAGATTTCTTAACCTTGATCTGTTTTAACTCCTCTTTGAGTTCCCTTAGATTTCCTTAGTGTGTATCTATTTTCTCTAACACTTAAAAAAAATTGGTGTTGAAAGCCCTAATTACAATAATCTGCAGTGGTTTCATCATTTTTACTTAGGCGGTATGAAAGGAAAGATTCTGGGATGTTTCCTAAATCCAGGTGTTCTTTTTGCTTTTCTTCTTCTTTTTTTTTTTTTTTTTCTTTTTGTGGTATGCGGGCCTCTCTCTGTTGTGGCCTCTCCCGTTGCGGAGCACAGGCTCCGGACGCGCAGGCTCAGCGGCCATGGCTCACGGGCCCAGCCGCTCTGCGGCATGTGGGATCTTCCCGGACCGGGGCACAAACTCCGTGTCCCCTGCATCGGCAGGCGGACTCTCAACCACTGCGCCACCAGGGAAGCCCCTTTTTTTTTTTTAATATTTATTTATTTGGCTGCACTGGGTCTCAGTTGCGGCATGTGGGAACTTTGTTGCGGCATGCGGGATCCCTTAGTTGTGGGATGTGGGCTCTTAGTTGCGGCATGTGGACTCTTAATTGTGGCATGCATGTGGGAGCTAGTTCCCTGACTAGGGATACAACCCAGCCCCCTTGCATTGGGGGCCTGGAGTCTTAACCACTGGACCACCAGGGAAGTCCACTCGTTTTGCTTTTCTGCAAGATCTCTTATGAGTTGTTCAGTCCAGTTGTTTGAACCTATACTGGGAAAGCTGTTTTATAGTTTTGACAGTAAGTTTCCCAGAGTACTTAACTGTGCTTTTAAAAAAAAAACTGATCAAATTGGGAACCCCAGCCTCGAGATGAGAGAGAATAAGGAGAAAAGGTAAAAAAGCCTCAGGCAGTCATGTCTCCCAATAGTCAAAACACTTTTGGTATTTTTAAGGGACTCATTTTATTCTATTCCTCCTTAGTTTGTATACCACAAGAAAATAAAAAATCTTTTCAGTTCCTTTAACTGCTTGCTTGCTTTTCTAAATCGTCAAAGATTTTGATTTTTCCTGGGAGGTACTTTTCAGGCCTTTCCCGGTATTTTCTTGGGGGAAAAAATGAAACTAGTGGTTAAATGCTCTTGTAAGGTCTCTTCCCTGACTTAGCCCAATGCTCTAAAGGCGTTAATAGATTGTTTTGCAGCTTGTTTTTGTTTTTCATTGAAGACCTCAAAATCTTTTGCAGGCAAATAAAAACTATAGGTTTGCACCCACACAATTACTCAGGTCCCAAAAGATCTCAGCTTAAGTCCTTATCCTGTAGAGCTAGAAGTGTAAAGATAAGTGAGGTAATCAGCAGGGTTTAAAATAACTCAGTTTCTTTCTCTTTTTAAAAAAATTAATTTTTATTGAAGTATAGTTGATTTACAGTGTTGTGTTAGTTTCTGCTGTACAGCAGAGTGAATTAGTTATACATATACATACATCCACTCTTGTTTAGATTCTTTTCCCATATAGGTCATTACAGAGTATTAGGTAGAGTTCCCTGTGCTATATAGTAGGTTCTTATGAGTTATCTATTTTATGTAAGTGTGTGTTTGTCAATCCCAGCCTCCCAATTTATCCCTACCCCCTCTTTCCCACTTGGTAACCATAAGTTTGTTTTCTACATCTGTGACTCTATTTCTGTTTTGTAAATAAGTTCATTGGACCCTTTTTTTAGATTCCACATATAAACATATGATATTTGTCTTTCTGTGTCTGACTTACTTCACTCAATATGACAATCTCTGGGTCCATCCATGTTGCTGCAAATGGCATTATTTTGTTCTTTTTTATGGCTGAGTAATATTCCATTGTATATGTGTACCACATCTTCTTTATCCATTCCTCTGATGATGGACATTTAGATTGCTTCCATGTCTTGGCTATTGTTAATAGTGCTGCAGTGAACATTGGGGTGCATGTATCTTTTTGACTTATGGTTTTCTCCAGGTATATGCCCAGGAGTGGGATTGCTGGGTTTATTTTAGTTTTTTAAGGAACCTCCATACTGTTTTCCGTAGTGGCTGTACCAATTTACATTCCCACCAACAGTGTAGGAGGGTTCCCTTTTTTCCGCACCCTCTCCAGCATTTATTGTTTGTAGATTTTTTCATGATGGCCATTCTGACCGGTATGAGGTGATACTTCATTGTAGTTTTGATTTGCATTTCTCTAATAATTAGATGACGTTGAGCATCTTTTCATGTGCTTTTTAGCCATCTGTATGTCTTCTTTGGAGAAATGTGTTTAGATCTTCTGCCCATTTTTTACAAATTAATTATTTATTTATTTTTGGCTGTTTTGGGTCTTTGTTGCTGTGTGTGGGCTTTCTTTAGTTGCGGTGGGCAGAGGCTACTCTTCGTTGTGGTGTGCGGGCTTCTCATTGCAGTGCCTTCTCTTGTTGCGGAGCACGGGCTCTAGGCGAGTGCGCTCAGTAGTTGTGGCTCGCGGGCTCTAGAGCACAGGCTCAGTAGTTGTGGCTCAAGGGCTTAGTTGCTCTGTGGCATGTGGGAATCTTCCCAGACCAGGGCTCGAACCCGTGTCCCCCGCATTGGCAGGTGGATTCTTAACCTCTGCGCCACCAGGGAAGTCCCTCTTCTGCCTATTTTTTGATTGGGTTGTTTGTTTTTTTGATATTGAGCTGCATGGGCTGTTTACATATTTTGGAGATTAATCCCTTGTTGGTTGCCTCATTTGCAAATATTTTCTCCCATTCTGAGGGTTGTCTGTTTTGTTTATGGTTTCCTTTTCTGTGCAAAACCTTCTAAGTTTAATAAAATAACTTAGCTTATTTCTAATTGATATTTATTGGTTGTGAGTCTGTAGTGGGAAAAGAAAGAGAAAAAGCTGGTTTGCAGACTAGTCAAGTGCTGTCTTGATCTTTTGGAGGTAATTTTGCTCCCACTGTTAGTCTTCCATACAATTCTTGTCTAGTGTACAGAATAGAGATAGACTTTTAACATTATTAGCTAGTTTCCTTTGCCACTTGATTCATTATCTTCCTTGTATGGATGTTTTTGGTATATTCCATGTTGATAACAACATTTGTGCTTCAGTGTTTATTATTAATAATGATCAAAACCGTATTTCATATCTGTAAAGCACTTTTCTCTTTCCTAAAAGCTGATCGGACCTTAAAGTGGTCAACATTCATATTAAAAGACTAGATTTTCCAGGTATGCAGTTCATATTTTTGTGGGGGCTGTGTTTTTGTTGGATGTGCCGGTTGTAAGAATTTGTGCGTGGTTTTGGCACGTGAGCAGCATTATGGGGAATGCTTCCTTGGAGAAGGGTGGTTCAAACTTGTGTAAGCTTTATAACAGAACTAGGAGGAAAGTGATCAAGGCATTGACAATCCAAACTTAATAAGGGATACATTTGAAATACATTTTTCCTCCCTGTACTCACAAATTATATATATATATATATATATATATATATATATATATATATATATATTTGTGTGTGTGTGTGTGTGGTACGCGGGCCTCTCACTGTTGTGGCCTCTCCCGTTGCGGAGCACAGGCTCCGGACGCACAGGCTCAGCGGCTATGGCTCATGGGCCTAGCCGCTCCGCGGCACGTGAGATCTTCCCGGACCGGGGCACGAACCCGTGTCCCCTGCATCGGCAGGCGGACTCTCAACTACTGTGCCACCAGGGAAGCCCTCTTTTTTTTTTTTTAATTTATTTAATTAATTTATTTATTTATTTTTGGCTGCGTTGGGTCTTCATTGCTGTGCGTGGGCTTTCTGTGGTTGTGGCGAGCGGGGCCTACTCTTCGTTGTGGTGCGTGGGCTTCTCACTGTGGTGTCTTCTCTTGTGGAGCACGGGTTCTAGGTACACGGGCTTCAGTTGTGGCACGTGAACTCAGTAGTTGTGGCTCGCGGGCTCTAGAGCGCAGGCTCAGTAGTTGTGGCACACAGGCTTTGTTGCTCTATGGCATGTGGGATCTTCCCAGACCAGGGCTCGAACCTGTGTCCCCTGCATTGGCAGGCAGATTCTTAACCACTGTGCCACCAGGGAAGCCCATATATATTTTTAAAATCTGGCTGCTTTATCTCACCTGCCTTACATTTTGCTGTTTTCCCTTTGCTTTCAGGGTTAGACTTTAGCTACAGATAAATTACTTGTTCTTTCACCTTCCCTGTTGTCACACCTTGCTGCCCTGGGGTATACCATTGTTTCAACTGGACGCCTCTCCTCTGGAAAACCACAGAAACCTTCCTTCGTTTAGGTGTAATGTTCTGGAACCCTTCAGAGCATCCCCCAAACTCTCATTTTGTCTGCCTCTTTTGGACCAGTTCCACAAAGCTGGGTTCCTCTTTGTCTTTACCATGTTTCCCTCTGTACATTCCATTCTAAGTTTTCTGCTCACACTGAAGTTAAATTTGCTAGGATCTTGATCTCTCCAGTGCCAAAAGAGCTCTAGAGCATGTAATTTTTGTCTTATTCCTCTACTAGCTGTAAGGAAAAGAGAAGGAAAGAAAAATAATTAGATAATTTGAGGCATATGTTCTAGAGGTCTGTGTCTAGATAGTGATTTTCTCAGTTTTTTTTTTTTTTTTTGGGTGCACCACGCGGGATCTTAGTTCCCCAACAAGGGATTGAACCCGTGCACCCTGCAGTGGAAGCACAGAGCCCTAACTATTGGACCACCAGGGAATTCCCTTTGCCAGTTGTTTTGCCCCTCCTAGCTAACACTGTACCCAAGAGAGATCATTGTTAGAGTCTTGATTTGGGGCAGAGCTATACTAAGGCCAACAACTGAAATCCTGAACTAAGTTGTGCCTGTACTACCAAAGTTTTACCTTTATCATGGTATCTTCAGCCTTAAATTAGTTATCCCCCTTTCCAGTTCTCCTTATTTTCCCTTCAGAGTTATTTGGTTTAAAATTTATTCTTTGTGTTTTACTCTCTATCCTAGCAGTATTTTTTTTTAATTAAAAAAAATTTTTTTAATTTATGGCTGCCTTGGGTCTTCCTTTCTGCACGTGGGCTTTCTCTAGTTGCGGCGAGCGGGGACTACTCTTTGTTGTGGTGCACTGGCTTCTCTTGTTGCAGAGCACGGGCTCTAGGCGCGTGGGCTTCAGTAGTTGTGGCACTCGGGCTCAGTAGTTGTAGCTCACAGCCTTTAGAGCACAGGCTCAGTAGTTGTGGTGCACGGGCTTAGTTGCCCTAGCAGTATTTTTGACAAAAAGAAGAGGAAGACGAAGAGGGTTTGCGCTTGGAGTATTTTCCCTATATGATAGTGCAGAAATAGTTTTTCTTTCTTTTTAACTGAATGAGTATGATGGCTGAAAAATGAAGTGTGATTGACTGGTAAGATAGGACTACTGAAAGGAATCAAACCTGTTTAGTTTCTGTGTAGGTTTTGTGAGGGAGTAAAATCAGAGCCAGTGCTTGAGACTTGAATTTTTAACCCTGTTTGAAGTTCTCTGAGGCTGTGCTGAGTTTACCCTCATGAACTCTGCTGAATCAGTGTCTTTATATGTAAAATAGAGTTGTTGGTCTGTTTCCTTTTAGGGTACAGGAAAATTGACTTTTGGAGGTATCTCAAGGTTAAATACAATAATACCTCCTGATACATTTACTCAGTTAAAATGTAAACACTTGAGATTGGAGCTGCACTTAATGAATTCTTAGGCGAGCTTCAATATTTTACTTCACCTATAGTTAGTAGATGATACAGAAGAGAGACAAAAAGGTATCTACAGATATTAATGAGCACACTTTCCATGTAGCTGGGATGTATTTACATCGATTTGGTGGCCACAGTCAGCAACATAGCCTACCTCACAGAAGGACAGTCTATATTAAACATGATCAAATTACTAGTCTCTAAATAATGTTCTCTAGTGCTGTTAGATAACAGAACAGCATTGAAGTTATATTGGCAGAGATAAAATGGTGCTTTATTTCTGTGTGCTTTATTTTTCTCTTTTTCTTCCTTTTTCTCTTTGGAATTAACATTGTTTTCATAACTGTTTTTCTGCCTATTAGTTTCTTATAGGTTGGGAAATAGCAATTGTCTTTTCAGTTTAGCAGTCTGACTGGATTCAGCTATAGGATCTGTTCAGATCCATAATGTGTTTTAGGCCATGAGTCTCTTCTGTTCTCGCTGTTCTGTCCTGTACTTTATTGTTGACTTGTGCTTTGCTCATTTCCCGCAGTAGGGGACACAAATTTAGCCATACGTACACACGCACACACGCAGTCTGCCACCTGAGGCCCTCTGAAAAGATTATAGATTTTCTATTAAGAATTATAGGCATTCACTTGCCACTGTTTCATCTTACCAACCCAGCTTTTGCTTTGGTGCACTATGAGCCTGTCATACAGTACTAGCTTAGAAATCAGAGAAACTCAGTTTATTATTAGTCTTTGTTAAAATAAACATCACCTATATGTTTTCTTTCCAGGACAGTTCTTTGTTAGAAGGTCTTCTCTTAGTTTCTGGTTCTTCTTTATTTTTACAATACAAAGTGATCTTCAAGGCAGGTAATACCTCAAGAAAATTTATGAAAAGAGCAACTTACTCATTTACTCAAACATTTAATAGGTGCCCGTTTCTTGGTTAGATATTGTGTTATATGCTAAAGATACCAAGGTAGATGCGACATTGTCCCTATTGTCAAGGAGCTCATGTTTTATTTTTATACATTACAAAAGAGTAAATAAATTACAAGGTCATGAGTGTTACAAGGTGGTAATAAAATGTAATATGAAAGCAGGAGGAAGAGTGCTTAATTCTAAATGACAGTTTCAACTTTTCAGAGAAGGTAAAGTTTGAATTGAGTCTCAGTGGATTCATTAATTCAACTAGCATATGAATAGTTACGAAGTATTAGGTGCTGGGGGTGTAAAAAAACAAGACATAGTCCTTACCTTCAAAGAACTTAGACCGAGAAGTCAGTCAGGATACTGCAGGCTGATGAACTCTGAGCTAGAGGAATGCACAAAGTGCTTTGGAAGTACAGTGGAGATCTGGAAAGACTTTCTGTCAGGGGATTATGAATCTTGAAGGGCCGACAGGAGTTAACCAGGTAGACAGGTATAAGGAAGAGAGCTCTAGGGGAGGAACTACCTACATAAACGGTGGAGGTGTAGAGCAGAGCAGCATGATGCCTTTGACAAACTTCAAGGACAGGATATGCCTACACATGGGATGTTTATGGGGATTATTTATAGAAAAGGCTAGAAAGGTAGGTAGGGGCTTGATTTTTTTTTTAATATATTGAATTTTAAAAAATTAATTAATTTATGGCTGTTTTGGGTCTTTGTTGCTGCGCACGGGCTTTCTCTAGTTGTGGCGAGCAGGGGCTACTCTTCGTTGCGGTGGCTTCTCGTTGTGGAACATGGGCTGTAGGCGCACGGGCTTTAGTAGTTGTGACGCGCAGGCTTGATAGTTGCGGTGCACAGACTCTAGGGCGCGCGGGCTTCAGTAGTTGTGGCGCGTGTGCTCAGTAGTTGTGGCTCGTGTGCTCTAGAGCTCAGGCTCAGTAGTTGGGGTGCACAGGCTTAGTTGCTCCACAGCATGTGGGATCTTCCTGGACCAGAGATCAAACCCATGTCCCCTGCATTGGAAGCGCAGAGTCTTAACCACTGGACCACCAGAGAAGTCCCAAGAAGTCCCAAGAGTTTTTGAAGATGAGAGACTTGAGCATATTTATATGTTTGGGGAATTAGCAAAAGACATTAGAGAGTGGTGATAATGGAGTGAAGTCCTTGAGCATGAAGAGAAGATGAAATCCAGAGCAGAGGTAGAATTATTATCTCCTTTATTAAGATAGAGGAAAAGGTCAAGAAAGGGGTGGGGACAAATGTTTGGTAACTGAACAAAGGAATTTGAGGGAGCTCCTACCTTAAAGCCCTGATATTCCTTGTGATCTAGGAGACTTATCCTTTTGGGTTAGGGGGCTAGTGTGTTCCAATAAAGAGCATTGGCAAAATAGGGTCATTGAGAAGAGACAGAAATTTGAATAGCTGTTGAGAAAATGGGAGGGACAGTTGCCAAATGGTTTGTTTGGCTAGGCAGGCAGAGGTAGGGTGGGGTGGTATAGGGTGGGAATGCATTTCAAGCAGATAGACTAGCCTGGGCAAAGACTCAGGAGTATTAAAAACTATGGTATGTATGGAGAGGTAGTATTATTTTGAATGCTGGAGACAATGTATATAGAGCCTAATTTTGCGGTAGGCTTTAAGAGGTATATTAAGGACTTTGGAATATTTCTGGAATATTTTGAGGCAAAAAGGAACCTCTGAAGATTTTCATCAGAGAAATGGAATGATTGTTTTATAAAGGTAACTCTGGTAGCACTTTGGAAAAATACAGGGGATTTAGAGTGGAGGGAGAGACACTTGTTAGGGGGCTGTTGTAGTAGTGCAGAAGATGCTGAAATCAGGATAGAGATGGGTAAGAAACAACCCCCTTAATATCTTGAAACAACGGTTTATTTCTCACTCACACTACGTGTTCATCAAGGATAGGTTAGAGATTTTATTTATTCAGGGATAAAGGCTGATAGGCCAACAGAGCAGTCATCATGGGAACATAGCCAGTTGCTCTGCTGGAGGCCTAAAAGAACTCTGGAGGTCTTGTTCCATTAACTAAATTCTCTGCCTATCAGTGATGGGAGTGGAGAAGAGAGGACAGGAGCTGAGAAGATCAAGTGGATCCAGGAGATGGTGCCAGAGTTTGGAAATTGGCTAAATATGAGAGGAGAGGGAAGTAATTGTGAATAGGTGATTCTCAGTTTCTGTTTTGGGTGACTGGGTGGTGTTGCTAACAGAGATAAGAAAGGGGGCAGGTTTTAGGAGCACTTAAAGTAAATATTAACTGACCTAAAGGGAGAAATAGACAGCAATACAATAATAGGGGACCTTAATTCCCCACTTTCATCAATGGATAAATCATGCAGACAGAAAATCAGTAAGGAAACATTGGCCTTAAATGACAAGTTAGACCAGATAGACTTAACAGACATGTATAGAACATTCCATCCAAAAGTAACAGAATACACATTCTTCTCAAGTGCACATGGAACATTCTCTAAGATAGAGTATATGTCAGGCACGAAACAAGTCTTAATAAATTTAAGGAGATTGAATCATATCAAGAATCTTTTCTGACCACAGTGGTATGAAACTAGAAATCAATGATAAGAGGAAAACTGGAAAATTCATAAACATGTAGAGCTTAAACATATGCTACTGAATAATCAACGAGTCAAAGAAGAAATAAAAAGAGAAAATAAAAAATACCCAGAGACGAATGAAAATGGAAATACAGTATACTAAATACAAAACCTATGGGATGCAGTGAAAGTACTTCTAAAAGGGAAGTTCATAGTGACAAATGCCTACATTAAGAAATGAGAAAGATTGCAAATAACCTAACTTTACACCTCCAGGAACTAGAAAAAGAAGAACAAGCTACACCTAATGTAAGTAGAAGGAAGGAAATAAATATCAGAGTAGAAATAAATGAAATAGAGAAACAATAGAAAAGAACAGTGAAACTAGGAGCTAGTTTTTATTTTTTAAAAAAAGATAAAATAGGGCTTCCCTGGTGGCTGAGAGTCCTGCCGATGCAGGGGACACGGGTTCGTGCCCCTGTCCGGGAAGATCCCACATGCTGTGGAGCGGCTGGGCCCGTGAGCCATGGCCGCTAGGCCTGTGCGTCCGGAGGCTGTGCTCCGCAACGGGAGAGGTCACATCAGTGAGAGGCCTGTGTACCGCAAAAAAAAAAAAAAATAATAAAAAATAAAATAAAAAAAAGATAAAATAGACAAACCTGTAGCTAGACTCACCAAGGAAAAAAGAGGACTCAAATAAAATCAGAAATGAAAGAGATGTTAACACCTGGTACCTCAAGAGACTACTGTGAACAATTATATGCCAACAAGTTGGACAACCTAGAAGAAATGGATAAATTCCTAGACATATACAACCTACCAGGACTAAGTCATGAGGAAATAGAAAATCTGAGGAATCCCATTAGAAGCATACCTCATTTTACTGAGCTTGGCTTTATTGCGCTTCACAGATGCTGTGATTTTTACAAATTGAAGGTTTGTGGCAACCCTGCATTGATCAAGTCTATCAGCCCTATTTTTCTAACAGCATTTGCTTACTTTGTGTCTCCATGTCATGTTTTGGTAATTCTTGTAATTTTTCAAATTTCTTCATTATTTGTTACAGTGATCTGTGATCAGTGATCTTTCATGTTACTATTATGTTGTTTTGGCATTTTTTAGCAATAAAATATTTTAAAATTAAGGTATGTACATTTTTTTTTAGACATAATGCTATTTTACACTTAATAGACTACAATATAGTCTAAACATAACTTTCATATGCACTGGGAAGCCAGAAAATTTGTGACTTGCTTTATTTCGATATTTGATTTATTACAGTGGTCTGGAACTGATCCTGCAATATCTCCAAGGTATGCCTGTACTAGTAAAGAGATTGAATCTGTAATCAAAAACCTTCCAACAGACAAAAGTCCAGGGCCAGGTGGCTTCACTGGTGAATTCTACCAAACATTTAAAGAAGAACTAATACCAATCCTTCTCAAACTCCAAATTCATTTTATGAGGCTAGCATAACCTTGATACAAAAACCAGACAAGGACACACTACAAGTAAAGAAAATTACAGGCCAGTGTCCCTGATGAATATACATGCAAAAATCCTCAACAAAATATTAGCAAACTGAATTCAACAATACATTAAACGGATCATACACCATAGTCAAATGGGATTTATTTCAGGGATGCAAGGGTGGTTAAACATCTGCAAGTCAATCAGTTGTGATACACCCCATTAACAAAATGAAGGATAAAAATCATACAGTCATCTCAATGGTGCAGAAAAAGGATTACAGACAAACTCTCAACAAAAGTGGGTATGGAAGGAATGTACCTCAACACCATAAAAGCCATATGTTACAAGCCCTCATCTAACATTAAACTCAACTGAAGCTGAAAGCTTTTCCTTGCCACTTTTATTCAACATAATATTGGTAGTCCTAGTCACTGCAGTTGGCAAAAAAAGAAATAAGGGGCATTCAGATCAGAAAGGAAGAAGATTTGCAGATGACATGACATGATATTATATATAGAAGATCCTAAACACTACACCAAAAATGGTTAGAACTAATGAATGAATTCAGTAAAGTTGCAGGATATAAAATCAATATACAGAAATGAGTTGTGTTTTTATACATTAATCACTATCAAAAAGAGAAATTTAAAAAATGATTCCAGGGCTTCCCTGGTGGCGCAGTGGCTGAGAGTCTGCCTGCCGATGCAGGGGATACGGGTTTGTGCCCCGGTCCGGGAAGATCCCACATGCCGCGGAGTGGCTGGGCCCGTGAGCCATTGGCCGCTGAGCCTGCGCGTCCGGAGCCTATTCTCCGACGGGAGAGGCCACAACAGTGAGAGGCCCGCGTACTGCAAAAAAAAAAAAAAAAAAAAGATTCCACTTTCGATTGTAGCATAAAGAATAAAATATCTAGGAATAAGTTTAACCAAGGAGGTGAAAGACACGTACACTGAAAACTATAAGACATCAGTGAAAGGAATTGAAGAAGACACAATAAGTAGAAAGATACTCTCCGCTCATGGATTGGAAGAATTAATATTGTTAAAATGTCCATACCACCCAAAGCAATCTACAGATTCATTGCAATCACTATCAAAATTCCAGTCGCATTTTTCACAGGGAACAAACAATCCTAAAATTTGTGTGGAACCACAAAAGACACCAAATAGCCAAAGAAATCTTGAGAAAGAAGAACAAAACTGAAGGTATGATACTTCCTGATTTCAAACTATATTACAAAGCCATAATAATCAGAACAGTATGGTATTGGCATAGAAACAGATACATAGATTAATGGAACAGAATAGAGAGCCCAGAAATAAACCCATGCACACATGGTCAATTAACTTATGACAGAGGAGCCAAGAATAAACAATAGGCAAAGGATAATCTCTTCAATGAACGGTGTTGGGAAAACTGGACTACTATATTACACCAAACACAAAAAAATGGCTCAAAATGGATTAAAGCCTTGAACATAAGACCTAAAACCATAAAACTTGTAGAAAGAAACATAGGGAGTAAGCTCCTTGACATCAGTCTTGGGGATTCTTTGGATTTGACACCAGAAGCAAAGACAGCGAAAGCACAAATGAATAAGTGGGACTATATCAAACTAAAAATCTCTGCACAGCAAGGGAAACCATCAACAAAATGAAAAAGCCTACTATATGGGAGAAAATATTTACTAATCATATATTTGAAAGAGGTGCAAACTATTATATATAAAAAAAGCTACAAGGATATATGCTACAACATGGCATATAGCCAATATTTTATAATAACTAAATGGAGTATAACCTTGAAAAATTATGAATCACTATATTGTACATCTATAACTTGCATAATATTGTACATAAAATATACTTCCACAATATCATATATTTGTAAAAGGGTTAATATCTGGAATGTATAAAGAGCTCATACACCTCAATAGGAAAAAAATCAATCTGATTAAAAAATGGATAGAGGAACTGAATAGACATTTTTCCAAAAAAGATAATGAGATGGCTAACAGGTACATGGAAATGTGCTCATCATCGCTAATCATCAGGAAAATGCAAATCAAAACCTCAATGAGATGTTAGCTTACACCTGTTAGAGTGGCTATTATCAAAAAGATAAGCAATAGTAAGTGTTGGTGACAATATGGAGAAAAGGGAACCCTAGTGCACTGTTGGTGAGAATGTAAATTGGGATAGCCACTATGGAAAGCAGTATGGAGGTTCCTCAAGACATTAAAAAATAGAACTACCATGTGACCCAGCAGTCCTACTTCTGGATATATATTTGAAGGAAATGAAGTCATTATCTTGAAGAGATACCTG
Source organism: Orcinus orca (assembly GCF_937001465.1). Lineage (NCBI taxonomy): Eukaryota > Metazoa > Chordata > Mammalia > Artiodactyla > Delphinidae > Orcinus > Orcinus orca. Next base: position 45,430,324 of record NC_064569.1, on the reverse strand, counting down.
CACCCTGATGTCATTGCAGCATTGTTCCCAGTAGCTAAGACATGGAAACAACCTAAGTGTGCAGCAACGAATTAATGGATAAAGAAAATGTGGCTGTATGCAGACACACACACACACACACACACACACACACACACACACACAGGAAAAAGAAGGAACTCCTGCTATTTGTGACAGTATAGATTAGATAGACGCACCTTGAGGGCATTATGCTAAGTGAAATAAGTCAGAGAAGGACAAGTACTGTATGAGCTCACTTATGTGGAATCTCACAGCTACAAGAGAACAGATTGGTGGTTGCCAAAGGCAGGGAGTGGGGGATGGCTGAAATGGGTGAAGGTAGACAAAAGGGTACAAATTTCCAGTTACATATGTATGTTTATATACACACACATATATATAAATAAGTCTTGGGGATGAAATGTACAGCATGGGGACTATAGTTAATACTGTATTGTATATTTGAAAGTTTCTAGCAGAGAAGATCTTAGACATTCTTATTACAAGGAAAAAATTGTGAATATGTCTGGTGATGGATGTTAATTAGACTTGTGATTATTTCACAGTATATACATGTATTGAATCATGTTGTATACCTGTAGCTAATATATGTCAATTATATCACTAAAAAAGGGGGGGGCAGGTTTTGGCTTAGAGGAGTGTTGGTAAAGTTCACTTTTGGAAATGTATAGCAGCTAGTTGTCTAAATGAATCTGGAGCTCTACAGAGAAGTGGGGGTATTTAGGTTTTTGGAGTACTCTGTACATGAAGCGTGTTCAAGCCATGATAGGAAATGGGATCGTGCAGGGCAAACTTAGAGTGATAAGAGAGCTGACATGAAGCCCCAGGATATTCCAGAATGTAAGAGGCACTTCTAGCCTGAGGGCATTGGATTTTAATGTAAAGATTGACATTTTTGGGACCAAGGCAGCCTGTGTCTGTTCCTGACAGGTGACCCTCTAGTATTTTGAAGAAGGAGCAAATGTAAGCTGTGAAAAGCTACTGCTTTGACGGGTACTTTAGAGTATGTTAGCTCTGTCATTTGTGCTAATGGTGGATTTATTTTTTTTGGTCCTTAGATGGAATGCATTTTAATTCTTTTATTTGAATTTGGATATATTTGGCAATTCACAAAATTTTAATAAAGTTATTATAGCTTATAAACTAGTTGCCAAGTCAGAGAAAGGCTAAAAATTGGTCCAGTCTCCCCATATACTTACAGGGTAGTTAAGTGAACAAAGAATGTGATATCACAGAAGTATAATAACAGGACATATTAGATCGTTTAATTCTCAGAAGATAGTCCCTATGGAGTAGTACTGTGTTATCCCTATTTACAGTTGAGGTTTAGGGAGTGACTTAATCTGTTCAGACTGCTATAACAAAATACTGGGTGGCTCATCAACAAAAATTTATTTCTCACAGTTCTGGAAGCTGAATAGTCCAAGATCAAGCATGGTCAGATTCTGCTGAGGGCTCTTGTCCTGGTTAATAGCCAGCATCTTACTGTGTCCTCACATGGTGAAAGGAGCTAGGGATCTCTCTGGAACCTTTTTTATAAGGCAGTAAGCTCATGACTTAACCACCCCAAAGGCCTCACCTCTTAATATCATGTTTGGGGGTTAGGATTCAACATATAAATTTTGAGAGGACACATTCAGACCATTGCAGAGAGGTTAGGTTAGGTTATTTGTCCATCATTGTGCAGCCAGAACATAACCCAGTTTCATGCTGAAGTCTGCACTTGTAATCATCACCTGGAATTGCTTTTAGGACACAGCAAAATTTATACTGGATAGCCAAGAACTTGGGTTAATGTTGCTGCTTGTTATTTTTCACCTCCATGTTTTTTTGTGGAAGAATTCCAAACCTATAGAAAAGTTGAAAGAGTGATACAGTGAGCATCAATATGACTTTTACCTAATATTTATTGAATATTTTGTCACATTTGTGCTCTCACACTCTTTCTTTACCCCTTCCCTCCCTCTCTCTCGTTCTCTCTCTCTCACTTTCCACCTCTCTCCCTTCCCTCCCTATACATATATACATTATTTTTTATTGTGTATTAGGAATTTGTATTAGGAAATTACACACATCAGGAAACTTCACCTAGAATTTGTTAAGTATATATCACCTAAGAACAAGGTATTTTCCTATATTAGTATAATATTGTTATCAAACTCATTATCACATTTAAATATTTTACAGTGATATATATAATTATTTACAGTCTATAATCAAATTTCCTCCATCATCTCAATAATTGAGATATTGCTTTATAGCTGTCCTTCCAATCCTGAATTTATTCAAGTATCATGAATTACATTTAATTTTCATATTGTTTTAGCCTTTTAATTCAGAGCAGTTCTTTCTATTTTTGTTTTTCGTGTCATTGATACTTTTGAAGAGTTCAGGCCAGTTATGTTGAAGAATGTTTCACAATTTGGATTTGTCATGATTAGGTTCAGATTAAATATTTTTGGCAAGAATACTATTTAGGTATTGTGTGCTTATTGTGATATAAGTTTGGTCACTTAGATAAGTTGATATAGGCTACATTTCTTCTTTGTAAAGGTGCCTTTTTCCCTTTGTAATTAGGAAACAATCTGTGGGATGATACTGTTAAGATGGTATGACTCTTCCTCTGCGTTTTGCCCAGTGGTGGTAACATTCGTTGATGATCCTTGTCTGAATTAGTTATTACATTGGTGGTTGCAAAATGTTGAGTCTGTCATTCCTTCTACATTTACTAGTTGGCGTTATTCTACAAAGAAGAACTTTATTTCTCCCGTTTTTTGTTTTTGAGGATCACTATAGGTTTGGTATTTTAAAAAATTCAATATGTTACAATCCTTTATCAATATTAAAAATATGTCATATATGTGTAAAGACTTTTTCACATGGGATATACATCAGAAGCTGTTTGTGGTATAGCATCAAACATTATTCAATTCTCTAGTGTCAAAATTTTAACCTTGTTTTGGGGGGGTGGCTGTAATGTGCAATGATGTGTTTTCTTTTTCTTGATGCTTAACATGACTAACAATTGCAAAAATAATACTGAGGAGCACTGCTTGGCATTGTTTATAGTTGGGTTTTTGGATGCTGATCATATATCATGAACCTGGTTTGTTAATGCTTAATTTCAGAGCTTTGGGGTTTGTGTGTATGTGTATTTTTGTTCTTTTCCATTTTTTTTTTTTCAGTAAGGAAAAGCACTTAAAAAAATACTGACAATACTTAGTATTATACATACAACAATTGTCACTTTGGTCAGTGGGAGCCCCTTCAAACTAACTCCTATGTCTTTTTGACTTGTCTCAGTCAAGTTTTGAGGACTTCCTTACATCCTGGCACAACAAGGTATTTTGGGCTCGCTTTGTACTTTACAAACCTGGAATCAGTCACTTCTGCAAGGAACCCTGATACCTTTGGTGGGGAATGGTTCCTTTGAAGGGGAACTGCTTCTCATTCTTACTTATCTATCCTTCGCTATCTTTATGGGAGCAGTTATTTCCAGTACAAAAAATAAGAGTGGATTCCAGATCTAAGACCCTTCTATGTCTTCCCAGAATTATTTGATAAAGTGTCTAAATTGAATTACTTCTCAGAATGAAGTGAGTTATATATAGGCAGTGCTGATGACTTGCCATAGGAGATGGGATGTTTTGCAGAAAATTGGCATTGTATTGTTTTTTCTTCTCCTAACTTAGTGGTGACATGTGAAGGTGAAAATAAGTATTCGTATCCTTCTTATTACTCTTATGTAATCCAGGCTTTTTCTTTCTGTGGTATAGTCACTTGAGTTGTTTCCCTCTTTGTTATTTTCAGCTCTGTGAATTAAAATCTCCTTAGATAGGGAAAGTTCTAATCCAGGTCTTTTATACTTTGTGCTTTGAACCTGCATCTTGTATTCATCTACACATATGTTTTACACATTGATCTATAAACGCAGTCTAGGAAACTGACATGAAATTAAGGTGTTTATTGTATTGAACATTTATGCTGGAGTATGGTTTTATGGCTCCTTATGAGGTCTGATGTTTTAGAAAATGCAAACTAGATCCTTAGAATTGGGATCTGGTATACCCTGGTCACTTATGGTCCAACAGCTTGAGAATGTCCCGCTCTGGGACTCTACGTGAAATGAGACATGTCAGTCCTTTGTACAAAAACTTTTTTTCCCCTTGTTTTTTTTTTTTTTATTGAAGTATAGTTGATTTAAATGTTGTGCTGATTTGTGCTGTATAGCAAAGTGTACAAAAACATTTTGCATTGAAGGTGAAACTCCTTAAACCTATCTATATGTTCCTTTGAAGTAGAAACATAAATAAGCTGTAAGGAAAGTGATTTGCTATTAACATGGTATTGTTGTTGTTGTTGGCTACACGGCAAGGCATGCAGGATCTTAGTTCCCCGACAGGGATCAAACCCACGCCCCCTGCTTTGGAAGCACAGAGTTTTAACCACTGGACTGCCAGGGAAGTCCCATGTTTTGTTGAAATATTTAAAACTCTATCCCTGTGTAAGAAATATAGAATATATTTTTGGAGGGGTGATGTTGGTCACTTACAGAAGTTATAGGTAATATTTTAACACAATTACTAACCTATCAGTTGATTACATGGCTTATATATTTGTTCTTTTATGTGGAGGACTGCTCTAAGACTACTTTAAAAATTAGCTGCCTGGCAACATAAAGGTGCAGATATTAAAATGAATTGCATGCCTTCCAACTATTTCTATTACTTGGCTAAATTTAGAACCATGTAGAGCTCCTGCAGAATTGAAATCTCTGGGGATTTGAATAGTTAAGACAGACAGTATTTGGCTTTTTGGAGTAAGGAAGAAGAAAAGTAGCTTCAAATTAATCTTTGCTCTGTCACTCAGACTGCTTAATTAAGACACAGAGTCCAGTGAAAAGTCAAAACTGTTCTGAGAATTTTATTTGACTGTTGCTGAAAACTTGTTAGAGCCTAGACTCTGGGTGGTGAAAGGGATAATTTTTTTCCCCTCCTAGGTGAATTGCTGGAGGCTATCTACTCTGCTTTCTCCAATGTCTCTTCAAATTATACTTGATAAGTATAAGTATAAGTTATTATACTTCGCCTGGATCGATGAGGCAGTACATCTGAGTTAGAGATCCGGTGAGCATTACAGTTGGGTACTTGTGGGTGAATTTCATGACACTAGAATTGTTTTGCATATGTGTAGATTCAGACTAGTGTAGGATATTTTGAGGAGAAACTTAGTTATTCAGTGTACACTTAACTACATGAAATAAGAAAAATCTGTTGATGGAGTTGGGTAGGACCTCAACATAAGAAATAACAGATAAATGGAATGGTACTTTGAGTAACTAATTTAAATATAAGTTAAAATAGAGACAGACTTTACATAGAGTGAATATGAAATGTTTACTACCCGACTTGCCAATTCAAAGTGTAAGACTTTGCTGCTGCTATAGTAAGAAATTTTGAGGACACTGGAAAAAATGCCCCCCAAATTATTATAAACCAAGAAAATTCCATAAGAGTGGAATGTAATTTTTTTTTCTGACCCTGGATTTATATAAATGGTGAAATGTAAAAAAACTTGAAAGACAAATCTACCTGTTACTCTCATTGAATTAAAGCCCATGGGTTTTTCCTCTTTCCTTCCCCTTAGGGCTTCCATAGAGAGCTGTAGAACACAATTTCCTGTGTTGCTTGGGGAAATGAGCTGCCCTCAAAGGACTTACTGTTTAGTAAAACAAAATGTTATGAAGGAGGTAGTGGGATGGTTTTTATTTTCTTTTTTGTTTATCTCTATTTATAAATAACATGGATTTCTTTTATGATTAGAGGGAAAAAAATCAATTATTTTAAAACATTTTTGGGGCTTCCCTGGTGACCCAGTGGTTAAGAGTTTGCCTGCCAGTGCAGGGTACATGGGTTCAATCCCCGGTGCAGGAGGATCCCACATGCCACGGAGCAACTAAGCCTGTGCGCCACAACTACAGAGCCTGAGCTCTAGAGCCTGCGAGCCACAACTACTGAGCCTATGTGCCCCAACTACTGAAGCCCATGTGCCTAGTGCCTATGAACAAGAGAAGCCACCGCAGTGAGAAGCCCATGCACCGCAATGAAGAGTAGCCCCTGCTCGCCTCAATTAGAGAAAGCCTGCATGCTGCAATTAGAGAAAGCCTGCACGCAGCAACGAAGACCCAATGCAGTAATAAATAAATAAATTTATTTATTAAAAAAAATTTTTTTTTAAAAAGGATAAAGGGGCTATAAATCAACTCTGAAAACTTGTAAGTACTCCAGTAGACTTGTTCTCCAGTGCTATTGGTCGCCAGTTAGGTAGTGAGTTCTTTTTTTCCGGGGCTTTGTGACTCTTCCTTTCGGTAAGCTCTCTTTTTACATTACAGCTGAAGCTTTTATTAAATAACTTCAGTGTATTTAATCAATCACTTAGATAATAAAATTTCTATTTAAGTTTGTTTCTGCGAAAGAGTATAAATACTCAAGTTCCCATTTGAACTCTGGGAGGAAAAGCTTGTGCTTATTAGCTTGCCCTAACTTGCTGAAGACTTAGCATTTTGATGTTATAAAAGGAACCCCTGTTAAATTTGAATAAGATAATATTATATTCTTTTACTATGGTTAAAACTTAAATTTTAGCACAAAGTAGCCCTTTGGGTGACAAGGAAGAATAATGCATTTTTCCGTAGGTCCCAGGGTTTTTCAGAGACACCTTGAGTGTCAGATTAGGTACTTGGGACCATTAGAAGGCTTAGCACCATTGTGGGTTGTGGGATCAAAAATATTTTGTGTGCATTAAAAGACCTTACTGGCTAGTGGTGGAGATAAAACTTGAACAAAACAACAGTAGATATAATGGATTAGATTCTGTATTATAGATGGAATGCTGTAAAACTTAGTTACATTTAATTGTGCAGCACAAACAAATGTAAAAGAAAAGAGAGAAATCAATATAGAAAGGTAGGGATGAGGTAGGAATTGAACTGGGCTCCCCTTTCCTGATTATCTTGAAGGAAATCTGGTGTAATATTTCATCACTAAATATTTCAGTATATACCCTGAATAATAAGGACTTTAAAAAAACATAATATCAATACGATTTATTTTTAAATTTTTATTTATTTATTTATTTATTTTGGCTGTGTTGGGTCTTCGTTGCTCCGCGCGGGCTTTCTCTAGTTATGGCGAGCGGGGACTACTCTTCATTGCGGTGTGCGGGCTTCTCATTGTGGTGGCTTCTCTTGTTGCGTAGCACAGGCTCTAGGTGCGCGGGCTTCAGTAGTTGCAGTGCGTGGGCTTCAGTAGTTGCAGTGCGTGGGCTCAGTAGTTGTGACTCGTGGGCTCTAGAGCACAGGCTGAGTAGTTGTGGCACACAGGCTTAGTTGCTCCGCAGCATGTGGGATCTTCCCACAGGGCTTGAACCTGTGTCCCCTGCATTGGCAGATGGATTCTTAACCACTGTGCCACCAGGGAAGTCCCTCAGTACCATTTACACTTCTAAAACAATTAACAATAATTCCTTAATATTAAATATCTGGTGTTCATATTTCCCTGATTGTATCATATTTCTTAAACAGCCTGTTTGTTTAAAATAGGATCCAAATAAAATCTGTACCTTGTAGTTGGTCGATATATCTTTAAAAATCATTTAATCTGAAAAATTTCTCCTCTCTCCTTTTTTTCTTCCCCCGGTGTATTTGTTGAAGAATCTGGGTCATCTGTCCAGTAGTTTCCCACTAGTGGATTTGGTGATTGACATCATAGTGGTGTCATTTAACATATTTCCCTGTACTTTGTATTTCCTTCAAATGGGCAGTTATATCTAGAGACTTGATCAGATTCAGATTCAGTGTTTTTGGCTTGAATACTTTATAGTGTACTTCCATTAGGAGGGAGTGTGTGATGTCTGTTAGTCTAATTTTCATGATGTCAGCAGTCATTAATGATCATTGTCTACATCCTTTATTGAATTTCATTAGTGATTACAAAATGGTGATATTGAAGTTGTATTATTTTAAAATTTATTTTAGGTGGAATACTTTTATAAAGAGATACTTCCCTCATCACTTACTTGGTTACTTTCAGGTATATCTTGCACAGGAAAGGTGAGACAAATGCTTTGAGTCTTTATTTTAATTAACAGTCATTGCCATTTTCAAAATAATGAATTTGTTCACTAACATCCTGCAAAGGTGGCTGATTAGTTTTTTTTAAAATTGTCATTATGAACTCACCAATTTAAATATATTTATGGGTTTCAGTCAATTTCTTTTTTTATTCTTATTGATATCTCACTGATTAACTGATAATGGCAAATGGGGACCTCTTCAAGTTGGCTCAAATGTCCTTTTTTTAAAAAAGTAAATAATTAATATATTTATTTATTGGCCATGCTACGTGGCTTGTGGGATCTTAGTTCCCAACCAGGGATTGAACCTGGGCCCTTGGCAGTGAGAGCATGGAGTCCTAACCATTGGACTACCAGGTAATTCCCTGCAGTGTCCTCTTGGTATGATCCTCCTAGTCTTTGATTGTTTCTTTGTTTTCTGGTCTGACCTGATATTCTGAGATCCTCTTTTACATTTCCATTCCTGGGCATCTAACAGCCATTGCCCCTTTGTTGGGAAATGATGTTTAGAGGCCTCAGTCTGGGTGCAAGAGGTACTCATTGATTAGTGGGTTGTTCATTGTTTCTTGCTGTTTTTAATGAACAAGGCTAGGAAAATGGTATCTTTTTTTTGAAAGAAAGTGTATCACAAGTTCATATCAACATGTCTAATTCAAAGTCAGGACTGTAGATTTTTAAGTTCCATATCTTCAATCTTATAGATTTACATTTTTCAAATTGCAAAAGTAATATGTAATCATTGTAAGAAATTTAAATAATTCAAAAGTATACAAGGTAAAAGGTGAAGATACTGACCCTACCCTAGAATCACTAGTTAACCACTTAACACAGTTAATTTAAAGGCTTCTTAGTGGGTATCTTCTTTCTTTTTTTTTTTTGGCTGCGTTGGGTCTTTTGTCGCGGCACATGGGATCTTCTTTGTTGCAGTATGCGGGATCTTTCTTTGCAACGCGTGGGCTCTTCATTGTGGCACACAAACTTCTCTAGTTGTGGCGCACGGGCTCTGTAGTTGTGGCATGTGGGCTCCAGAGCATGTGGGTTCTGTAGTTTGCAGCACGTGGGCTCTCTAGTTGAGGTGTGCGGGCTTAGTAGTTGTGGCGCACAGGCTTAGTTGCCCCACAGCATGTGGAATCTCAGTTCCCCAACCAGGGATCAAACCTGCGTCCCCTGCATTAGAAGGCGGATTCTTAACCAGTGGACCACTGGGGAAGTCCTTTTTTTGTTGTTGTTGTCATATAGTTGACTTACAGTATTTTATTAGTTTCATGTGTACAGCATAGTGATTCAGTATTTTTACAGATTATACTCAATTAAAAGTTATTACAACATAACAGCTATAATTCCCTGTGTTATACAATATATCCTTGTTGCTTATCTATTTTATACATAGTAGTTTGTATCTCTTAATTCCCTACCCTTAATTTCCTCCTCTCCCCTTTGGTAACCACTAGTTTGTTTTCTATATCTGTGAGTCTGTTTCTGTTTTGCATATACATTTATTTCTATTATTTTTAATTTTTATTTATTTTTAATCGGAGTATAGTTGATTTACAATATTATGTTAGTTTCTGGTGTACAGCAAAGTGATTCAAGTATACATGAATATATATTCTTTTTCATACTCTTTTCCATTATGGTTTATTATAGGATATTAAATATAGTTACCTGTGCTATACAATAGGACCTTGTTGTTTATCCATTCTATATAATAGTTTGCATCTCCTAGTCCCAAACTTCCAATCGAACCCTCCCCCACCCCCCCATTTGTATTATTTTTTAGAGTCCACATATAAATGATATCATACAGTATTTGTCTTTCTCTCTTTGACTTATTTCACTAACAATATTCTCTAGGTCCATCCATGTTGCTGCAGATGGCAGGATTTCGTTCTTTTTTATGGCTGAGTAATATTCCATTGTGTGTATGGTGATATGATCCAGCAGTCCCACTCCTAGGAATATACCCTGCCAAAGCTATAATTCAGAAAGATACATGCACCTCTATGTTCATAGCAGCACTATTCACAATAGCCAAAACATGGAAACAACCTAAATGTCCATTGACAGGTGAATGTATAAAGGAGATGTGGTACACGTGTATAATGGAATACTACACAACCATAACAAAGAACAAAATAGGGCTTTCCTGGTGGTGCAGTGGTTGGGGGTCTGCCTGCCAGCGCAGGGGACACAGGTTCGTGCCCTGCTCAGGGAGGATCCCGCAGGCTGCGGAGCGGCTGGGCCCGTGAGCCATGGCCGCTGGGCCTGCGCGTCCGGAGCCTGTGCTCCACAACGGGAGAGGCCGCAGCAGTGGGAGGCCCGCGTACTGCAAAAAAAAAAAAAAAAAAAGAACAAAATAATGCCATTTGCAGTAACATGAATGCAGCTAGAGATTATCATCCTAAGTGAAGTAAGTCAGAAAGGGAAAGACAAATACCATATGATATCACTTATATGTGGAATCTAAAATATGGCACAAATGAACCTATCTACAGGACAGAAATAGACTCATAGACATAGAGAACAGACTTGTGGTTGCCAAGGGCCAGGGGGAGGGATGGATTGGGAGTTTGGGATTAGCAGATGCAAACTGTTATATATAGGATGGATAAACAGCAAGGTCCTACTGTATAGCACAGGGAACTATATTTAATATCTTGCAGTAAACCATAATGGAAAAGAATATGAAAAAGAATGTATTGTAAAAAATAATTATAATAATAAAGGTAAATAATAAAAAAACAGAATGTATTGTATGTATATAACTGAATCACTTTGCTGTACAACAGAAATTAACAAAACAATGTAAATCAACTACACTTGAATAAAATAAATTTAAAAAAAATTTTAAAAATTGGGGATTGACTTTTTTGAGGCTAGAAAAAGAAAGATGAGAAGTTATTCTTTATGTGAAATGAAGATTCTTACATATTTTTAGATTTACTTTTTGGATTGGTGTCACATTTACATGGTACAAAATTCTAAGTATAGAAAAAAGTAGAGTGAAGTTTTCTTCTTGTTCCTACAATGAAAACCAGTCAGTTCCTCATTCCAGGGGCAACTAGTATTACCAGTTTTTGTGCATCCTGTGTGCTTATAAGCATAAAATATACACATACATGTAAATATGTATGTATCTTCTTTTCTTCCTTTTTACAGAAATGGTTCTGTCTTACTCTTTTCTTACACATACATCAAGTTATATGTGTTGTTGTAAGTTGAATTTCCTTATTCTTGTTTATGTCTGTACAGTATAATATGGGCTATGTATGTATTGTTTATCATTCTTCTATTAAAGGGCATTTTGATTTTTTCTCAGTTACAAATAGTGCAGCATGAATAACCTTGTACATATGTCATTTTGCATATTTGTAATATCAGTAAGATAATTTTCTAAAGGTGTATACTTTGGAATTTTTATAGACATTGTAAAAATGCCTTCCAAAGATATATGAAGTTTACATTTCCACCAGCAGTTGTTTCAAGATTTGAGAGTGAGGTTTTAGTCGTGGTGGATATATACAAAATAACAACTTTGAAATGTTTTCGTACATGTATATTTGGCAGCAGGTGCACTCAGCCTAGCCTTGTTCATTCAACAGTTAACTGAGTGCCTATGAACCAGTACAGTCTTTTGTGTTCCACTGTAAGCAACTGTAGCAGATTAACTTTACCTAAACTCTCAGGGAAGGCTTTCTGGAGGAGCAGAGCCTTGAAGGACAAATGGGGCAGGGGAAATTCTAGATGAGTAGTTCTCAAATTTTGGGTGTCTGACCTTTTAACTCTTCAAAAAGTTATTACAGACTCTAAAGAACTTTTATTTATGTGGGGTTATATTTGCCAGTATTTACTGTGTTAGAAATTAAAACTAAGAAAATATTTAAATGTTTATTAAAAATAATAAACTCCTTACATATTAGTATATATAACACACTAATTTTTTATACATTTTTAAAGGTTACACTCCATTTACAGTTACTACAAAATATTGGCTGTATTCTCTGTATTGTACGATACGTCCTTGTAGCGTATCTTACACCCAATAGTTCCTACCTCCTGCTCTCCCACCCCTATATTGCCTGCTCTTGCCCACCCCCATCCCCCCTACTGGTAACCACTGGTTTGTTCTCTATATCTGTGAGTCTGCTTCTTTTTTATGTGCACTAGTTTGTTGTATTTTTTAGGTTCCACATATAAGTGATTTAATATAGTATTTGCCATTCTTTTTTTGTCTGACTTATTTCACTTAGCATAATGCCCTCCAAGTCCATCCACTTTGCTGCAAATGGCAAATTTTTGTTCTTTTTTATGTCTGAGTAGTATTCCATTGTGTGTGTGTGCGTGTGTGTGTGTGTATATATATACATTCACACAGACACACTTTATCCATTCATCATTTGATGGACACTTAGGTTGCTCCCATGTCTTGGCAGTTGTAAATAATGCTGCTATGAACATTGGGGTGCATGTATCTTTTCAAATTAGTGTTTTTGTTTTTTCTGTATGTGTACCCAGGAGTGGAATAGCTGGGTCATATGGTAGTTCTGTTTTTAGTTTTTTGAGGAACCTCCATACTGTTTTTCCACAGTGGCTACACCAATTTACATTCCCAGCAACAATGTACAAGGGTTCCCTTTTCTCCACATCCTTGCCAACATTTGTTATTTGTGTTCTTTTTGATGATAGCCATTTTGACAGGTGGGAGGTGATATCTCATTGTGGTTTTGATTTTAATTTCTCTGATGACTAGCGCTGTTGAGCATCTTTTCATGTGCCTGTTGGCCGTTTACATTTCCTCTTTGGAAAATTGCCTATTCAGTTCTTCTGACCAATTTTTTTTTTTTTTTTTTTTTTTTGCGGTATGCGGGCCTCTCACTGTTGTGGCCTCTCCTATTGCAGAGCACAGGCTCCGGACGCGCAGGCTCAGCGGCCATGGCTCACGGGCCTAGCCACTCCGCGGCATGTGGGATCTTCCCGGTCTGGGGCACGAACCCATGTCCCCTGCATCGGCAGGCGGACTCTCAACCACTGAGCCACCAAGGGAGCCCCCGCAATTTTTTATAATGTACTTTTTACTGAAAAAACTAATTTTTTAATAGTTCTGTTATTTCTTATTTATTTATGGCTGTGTCGGGTCTTAGTTGTGGTACGTGGGATCTTTGTTGAGGCATGTAGGATCTTTTCATTGCAGCACGTGGGCTTCTCTGTAGTTGTGGCATGCAGGTCTTCTCTTTTCTAGTTGTGGCACACAGGCTCCAGGGCACATGGGCTCTGTAGTTGTGGTGCGTGGGTTCCAGAGCACGTGGGCGCTAATAGTTTGTGGCACACAGGTTCTCTAGTTGAGGCTTGCGAGCTCAGTAGTTGTGGCACACAGGCTTAGTTGCCCTGTGGCATGTGGGATCCTAGTTCCCCAGCCAGGGATTGAACCCACATCCCCTGCATTGGAAGGTGGACTGTTTACCACTGGACCACCAGGGAAGTCCTAAAAAAACTAATTTGTAAAAAAATTTATTGAAGTATAGTTGATTTACAATGTTGTGTTAATTTCTGCTGTACAGCGAAGTGACTCAGTTATATACACACACACATATATACTTTTTCATATTCTTTTCTATTATGGTTTATTACAGGATATTGAATAGAGTTCCCTGTACTGTACACTAGGACCCTGTTGTTTATCCATTCTTTATATAATAGTTTGCATCTGTTAATCCCAGGCTCCCAGTCCATCTCTCCTCCACCTTGGCAACAACAAGTTTGTTCTCTATGAGTCTTTTTCTGTTTTGTAGATAAGTTCATTGTGTCATATTTTAGATTCCACATACCAGTGATATCTTATGGTATTTGTACTTCACTTAGTACGATAATCTCTAGGTCCATCTACATTGCTGCAAAGGGCATTTTTTTCATTCTTTTTTATGGCTGAGTAGTATTCCATTTGTGTGTGTGTGTGTGTGTGTGTGTGTGTGTGTGTGTGTGTGTGTGTGTATGCCACATCTTCTTTATCCATTCATCTGTCAGTGGACATTTAAGTTGTTTCCATGTCTTGACTATTGTAAATGATGCTGCTATGAATATAGGGGTGCATGTATATTTTTGGATTATAGTTTTTTCCAGGTATATGCCCAGGAATGGAATTGCTAGATCATAATGCAACTCTATTTTTAGTTTTATGAGGAACCTCTATACTGTTTTCTGTAGTGGCTGTACCAATTTACATTCCCACCAATAGGATAGAAGGATTTCCTTTTCTCCACACCCTCTCCAGCATTTTTTTTTTTTTTGTGGTACGCAGCCCTCTTACTGTTGTGGCCTCACAGGCTCTGGACGCACAGGCTCAGCGGCCATGGCTCACAGGCCCAGTCGCTCCGCGGCGTGTGGGATCTTCCCGGACCGGGGCACGAACCCGTGTCCCCTGCATCGGCAGGTGGACTCTCAACCACTGCGCCACCAGGGAAGCCCGAAAAAACTAATTTTTAAAACAGAAAAGATTTAGTGAGAAGAAGGAGGGACATTGTTTTATATTTTTACAAGTCTCTGATGTCTAGCTTATTGGAAGATAGCTGTATTCTTGTATCTCCATCTGCATTCAGTCTGTTGCAATATGTCATTTTGGTTGAAGTATATGAAGAAAATCCAGGCTTGGATATATGTAGTTGAAAAAGACAGAAGTATTTTAATATCTTCTTTAGGTAATTGTGGGTATTCTTTGATATTATACCCAAACTCAATAAGTGGTAGTTTCTTAAAGGTTAGTTGCAGTGTAGGTTAGTTGTATGGTTTCATTAATATGAAACTATATTAATGAGCTTTTGTACTTGATGACATTAAAATTCGTTTGTCTAGTATGTTGAATGGATCTTTTACCCATGTATGATTTTGAAACATCATAAATTAATCAGTTGGAAAATATTGTCTCATTTGGTTATTCAGATCTTCCAAGTGTTTGATACAGTTAATTATACAGTTTTTAAAAATCACATTCATTAATACCACTACCATTTCATCAGGAAAGTCTTAAAGTATTGAGAAGCCATCAAGCTCATAGGGGATACATGTTTTCAAAATTCTGACTTTAGCTAAAGTTTGAATTTTATCATTTGCAACAAATACTTTCATTTGTTTTCTTTGAAGTCATAGGCTCACTTTGTTCCTTTTCGTGAAAATATTGTACATACTCAAGTCTGAATAACCATAGTTTGCCTGTCAGTTGTTTACTTAAGAAATAATAGGGCTTCCCTGGTGGCGCAGTGGTTGAGAGTCTGCCTGCCGATGCAGGGGACACGGGTTCGTGCCCCGGTCTGGGAAGATCCCACATGCCGCGGAGCGGCTGGGCCCGTGAGCCATGGCCGCTGAGCCTGTGCGTCCGGAGCCTGTGCTCCGCAACAGGAGAGGCCACAACAGTGAGAGGCCCGCGTACCGCAAAAAAAAAAAAAAAAAAGAAATAATTGTAACACAACATTGTAAACAACCATACTCCGATAAAAATTAATTTAAAAAAAAGAAATAATAGTATTCCATGAAAAAAGCAGCTAGTTCAGCTTGTAGCTCAGTTGCTTTTCCTTGAGACAATTATTGTATGATTATTATAAAGCGGGAGAAGTGCTTTATACTTACTTCCCATTTTGACACTTAGAATATTAAAAAGACATACTCAAAGTTGGAAATTTAATAAAATTATTGAATTTTACTGGTTTATCAAGGATATTCACAAGTAAAATTTATCTTTTCCTTTTTAAACTCCAAATGTGGAGTGGTGGAGAAGATGATATTACTAGTATAGTTTGATGCCCCTGCCTTGATTTATGCTAAGGCACTAGCAGTTATACCTATATTGCTTTTATCACCGTTGTGGAAAAGGCAAATAACATCTTGTTATTATGAAAACACTTTCACCTCATAGACCTCCTGGTACCACATTTTGAGAACTGCTGTTTTAGATAGAGGATGCATTACATAGTTGAGCCTTGAACAACATGGAGGTTTTTCAATAGTAAATACTACAGTGTTACATGATCTGTGGTTGGTCAAATCTATAGAATCCCAGATACAGGGGGGACTGCGGATACTGAGGGCTGATTATAAGTTATACTTGGATTTTCAACTGTGGGGAGCGTTGGCGTCCTTAACCTCCTCATTGTTCAAGGGTCAACTGTATACCCAAACATACTGAGATGAGGTGCTTTACAGTTCAACTATAAGTAATTCGTTATGGAACTCAGGATATATATATACAGAGAGAGAGAGAGAAAAAAAAAAAGGTAGTCAGGGACTAGATTATAAACGAACTTAAGTACCCTGATAGGGAGTGCAGAATTTATAGGCACTGGGGAGTCTTTGAAGGATTTTAAGGAGGAAGAGGGGTGTGTATGTATGGTATGGGTGTGGGAGAGTGATGCTGTCACATTTGTATTTTTCAAAGATCACCCTTGTCACAGTGTGTTTTGTGGTAAGTGCAGTGGAAAATGATGAGGTTCTAAACTAAAGGCACTGACTTGGTCATGCAGCCACAGAGGGCCAGGCTGTACAAACCAGTGCAGGGGTTAGAGCATGTCCTTCCTAAAGTAGAGGTAAGCCTCTGTTTGGCAGCATCTGTTGGCTGGATGGGCAGGAGCACAATTAGCTGCTTCCATCACCGTATCAGTTATAAGCTGTCCCCTCAAATACTCATATAGACAGTTTTCTCTGGAAACACTGAATATGCTCTAGAATCTCTTTTGCAAAAATGACTTCAAAGATAATCACTGGGGACTTCCCTGGTGGTACAGTGGTTAAGAATCTGCCTGCCAGTGCAGGGGATGCGGGTTTGAGCGCTGGTCCGGGAAGATCCCACATGCTGCGGAGCAGCTAAGCCCGTGAGCCACGACTACTGAGCCCATGCGCCACAACTACTGAAGCCCACACGCCTAGAGGCTGTGCTCCACAACAAGAGAAGCCACTGCAATGAGAAGCCCGCGCACCGCAACAAAGAGTAGCCCCTGCTCGCAGCAACTAGAGAAAGCCCGTGCACAGCAACGAAGACCCAACACAGCCCAAAAAAAAAAAAAAAAATAAATTAATTAATTTTAAAAAAAAGGTAATCACTGTTCTAACTTCTATTCCCATACGTTAGTTTTATCTGTTTTTGAATTTCATATTAATAGAATATAGTGATATGCTTTGTGTCTTTTTTTGCTCAGCATTGTCTTTGAGACAACGAGGGGAAATGAGCTCCACTTCTTTTTTTTTTTTTTTTTTAATATTTATTTGGCTGCCCCGGGTCTTACTCGCGGCACACGGGATCTTCATTGCCCTTGAGGGACCGTCTTTGCGGCATGTGGGATCTTTTAGTTGTGGCATGTGGGATCTAGTTCCCTGACCAGGGATCGAACCCGGTTCCCCTGCATTGGGAGCGTGGAGTCTTAGCCACTGGACCACCAGGAAAGTCCCAGCTCCACTTCTTGATGGGAATTGCTGCAAATAATCTGTGGCCATGTTTAATCTACAACACTGGGCACTACGCTTCCTTGTTCCTTTCTTCTTTCTCTCTCCTTGTTTCTCTCTTTCTCCCTCCTTCCCTCCCCTCTCTCCCTTCCTTCCTTCCTTTTATTTATTTATTTTTATTTTTTATTTCTCACTTGTATATATTTGGTTTTTTCTACAGAGGAAGAGGACAATAAGGTATTATGAACTGTTATTTGTATAAGTTTGTAAATTTTTTTAAGAAAGGACTTCAGAAAACAAGGCAGAGAATACGTAGAACAATGACTACTTCCAAATAATTCAAATAGAATCAAGCTTTGATTATAGGCTTGTGAAATCAGTGCTAAACAGCTTCTCTAAGCAAAGTATTCAATTGATTTATCTACTTTGCTTTTCACTAACTTGTCAAATAAACTGTTTTTAATCTTTATTTTTAATTATAAAAGTAAGACAGTGCACAAACTCAAATAATCCCCAGGTGTATAATGTAAAAAGGAGACGTCCACCACACCATAACTACCAAAATTCCCATCCCCTAAGGTAATTGCTGCTAAAAATTTAGAGACTCTCTCCTGACATTTTTTGAGCACATTTAGAAATCAAAAGCCTTTTCAGGTTCAAATGATGGCTTTGAATTTTCATTAGGTATGAACAGTGTGGGAATTCACATTATTGCAGGAAATATCAGGTGTGAATTTACTGGAAATTGTTTTGAGATGTTACTTGGGGATCATAATAGCCAAAAAATGTTGGAAAATGAAAAGGGTTTTTTTGGGGGGTATGATTAGAAGAAAAATCATGGAATGATGCTGAAAGAGATCTAAAGGACCATGGAAATTAAAAGGTAGAACACTTGACAGAACAAAATTTGACATATGGAAAGATCATTTTTTAAAATATTTAAGACTATAACAAAATCCAAACTGTTCCCATGATTTCATCCTCTGACGTCATGTCTATTTCTCAGGCTTTTCTCAAGCTCTAAAGCACTGGCTAAGTGAATACTTACAGCAGAGGTCACACATGGATGGCTTGGACTTTGTGTCTTGCCATGTTTGCAGATTTTTTATTTACGCTGTAGTTGCCAGCTAACATAACCCATATGTCTGTGGACTGAACGTAATTCATGTACATGTGGATTATATATACATACAATTATGGTCCCTAAATACAAAAGTGTATGAATTTCTTTCCTTGAAAATCAGAAAACTGGCAATGCCTTGCCAAATTCCCACATGGCAACAATCCAGACAGGGCCCAGCAGGAGTTCTCCCCTTCGCCCTAATCCTCGCCAGTCTGGTCTTAGACCGATCCCTGCCTGACCCTGCAGACCCCTGCCTCAGCCTCCTTGTGTGTCACTCTCTCAACATGTTTAAGGACATGTTATGCTGCAACTCCTACAGCATAACATGAAACCTGTTTAGTTTTAATCTGGACTAGGGATCAGGAAACCTGGGTTTTGTTTCAGTCTTATTCACTTTGGATAGTTAAGGGTGGTTAAGCTGTCCCATGTCCCTTATCAAATGGGAAAAATACTGTTTTAGGTCAGAGTAATTGGAGGAGATGTAGATTCTATGGAAAATGAAAATACTGTTTGTAATTTAGTTTGAACATTGAAACTTGTGTGTGTTTTGGACCTTAATTTGATGTGGTTTGCATGCCCGCTGTTCATCTGATGATAGATGATTGTCATCTGTTAATAATCTGATCGTTGCCCTACTCCCATGTTGTTACGCAGAACAGCAGTAACCACCCTGGCTATCCTGGCACTTCCAGCATGGACTTGACCACACTAACCAGTTCATCAAACTCCGTGCTCTGGAAACGGCCATGGTCAGTGAATCTGTACAATTTGGCTTCCAACCTGTTGGCCACTTCTTGTTGTTCCTTCCAAGGAAGGAAAGGATTGTCAGTGGAGCCAAACTGCACAATGTGAGGGCAGTTGGCTTTGATCATCTCCCACTGCCAGGGGCGGCTGAAGTATCCGCTTGCCCGTTCATTGTCATCCCCCAGGTCAGACGTGTACTCAGACACTAACACAATAGCACACACCCGGTGGGTCTCTGCGTACCTCATGGCTGCAGTGGCCCCAGAACTGTGGCCTATGACGATGGTCTCCTCGTCACAGTGCAGCCCCGTCTGCATGAAGGGCAGCCAGCTGCTCTCTCGAGCTGTGATTGGGCCAGGCATGTTTTTAGCCAAACACTGGAAACCAGGTATCTGCTCCAGCCCCCTCTTCACCCAGCTGTACCAGCCGTGGGTGGCCACATCCCCGCCCCCCGTTCCCGGGGATGATCACACTGCCTTGCAGGGCGCCGCCATGAGTGCAGCCGACCTCCCTTCCTTCCTTTTAAATTAAGGGGATAGTTTGTAGATTTTTAAAAATTGCCTCTCCTTGTCTTTCTTCTTGAAATTCATGTTAGAACACAGCTTACTTGGTTAAAGGATGTCTTCTGTGATTTCTTGGTATGGCCAAGGACCAGATGTTTTCAGGTCTTGACTTTGTTACTGCTTTTCAAATTACATTAATAGTACCAAACATCTGTTAATGCTGGAGAGATTAGTGTCTTCTCCAGGAGATTTTGGTCTTTTTTTTAAATCCTTTTTTTTTTTTGTAATTGCTGAGACTTAACGTTCTGGTCCTTTTATGGGCTCTCTTCCTGGCCCTTCAATGCCTTGTTAGTCATCCACAGTTACTAAAGTGGGCCTGAAATGACAACTTTTTTTCCAGGGTGCTCAGTGAAGTCAGGAAGGGAAAGCCTCCCTATCAGGAGAAGGTGTCTGGATTGCAGTTTTCTTGAGTAGACAGTATTTTTATATGTGAAGTAAATAAGAATCTTGGGCAAGGTGCAGATCTTAGTGACCTGTCAGCCCATCAGGATGAATCAGCTCAAGTCCTAGATGAGGTGGCAACGTCAGCACAATGAGCCCCTTGCCCTGAGTTTATTGGGCCTCTCTTAAGGTAGCTGTCATAGCCCTTATTTTAGAGAAAAGTCAGAGTCATTCTTCAACGTTCAGCTGACTTTAAACATTATTTATTTTGGAGGGGGAAAGTCACTTTCAGTATAGGTGCACCATTGGAAGTGGCATGTGGCCGTTTTTCACATTATAGCCATTTTGATGTGCCGAAGTGTTACAGTTGTTAGCATCTTAAAACTTGTCTCCAGGTGACCTGAGGCTATTCTGCGTCTCTAAGTAAGTTTAATTAATTGTCTTGGGTGCCAGACAAGTAGATTTGTTAACTGTAGTTTCTGATTTATCTATTGCTCAAACCAGTGATAATTTGATAGGAATAGGAACTCAGAGGTGGCATTTTATTGCAAAAGATGGATATTGGTTGCTAAATGCAGTTGATTAGAAGGCTAGGACAAAGTATTTGTTTTTCTGGTGACAGGGTCATTAAGGCTTTGTAGAATGTGCCACTAGTCAGATGACTGAACTAAATCTTCCTACTCGTGTGAGGTAATCTTTAAGGCGTTGGGAGTGCCTCACAGAACTCTTATTAACTATGGTACTCTCACAGGTGTTTGCAGCTTCGTCAGATTAGCCTGGTGGTTCTGGTACGTGAGGCACTCCTCAGTGCAATACTAGTAGCCAGAGTTCTGGTAATTGCTGCTGCCTGAGAACATTGGATCTGAAACCCACAGACCTAGAGAAGTGTTGCCAGATAAGATTGCCATCTTAATTTTCTGAGGGCAAATTTTACCTTCAGAGAAAGGAAGGGAGCTTTCTGAGAATACAAGGCAGATTGTTAGAATGAGGAAGAGAACATAGGGTTTTGAAGCCTGGCCATTTTATTGGCTGTAGAAATAAGTTTTTTGGGTTTTTTTTGTTTGTTTGTTTTTTTGGCTGCGTTGGGTCTTCGTTGCTGCGTGCAGGCTTTCTCTAGTTTCAGAGAGCGGGGGCTACTCTTTGTTGTGGTGTGGGGGCTTCTCATTGCGGTGGCTTCTCTTGTTGCGGAGCATGGCCTCTAGGCACGCGGGCTTCAGTAGTTGCAGCACACGGGCTCAGCAGTTGTGGCTCATGGGCTCTAGGGCGCAGGCTCAGTAGTTGTGGTGCACGGGCTTAGTTGCTCCGCGGCATGTGGGATCTTTCCGGGCCAGGGATCGAACCCTTGTCCCCTACGTTGGTAGGTGGATTCTTAACCACTGCACCACCAGGGAAGTCCCTAGAAATAAGTTTGGTTTTTTTTTGTTTTTGCCGTACGCGGGCCTCTCACTGTTGTGGCCTCTCCCGTTGCGGAGCACAGGCTCTGGACGCGCAGGCTCAGCTCCGCGGCATGTGGGATCTTCCCAGACCGGGGCACGAACCTGTGTCCCCTGCATCGGCAGGCGGACCCTCAACCACTGTGCCACCAGGGAAGCCCTAGAAATAAGTTTTTAAAAACGTAACACCTTAGAGGTATTACTTGGCTTTGTAAATGAAGCAAACAATTAGAAAACTGTTACAGTGCTTACTATGTGTCAGACACTATTTGGCATTGGAGGCACATATGAACAAGACACATAAGATTTCTGCCCTCAAAGAGCTTACATTCTTGCTTGAGAAGATAGACAATTTTCAAATAAATAAATAAGATAATTATAGAGTGTAGTGCTATGAAGAAAATTGATATGATGATGTGATTTGAGAGTAAGGGAGAAGGGGATACTTCGCATTGGTTGGTCAGACCTCTTCATAGTGACATATGAACTCTTAATTGAAGGGAGGCAGAACCAGCATTTCCTGATGAAAGACAACTGTTCTGGGCAGGAGAAAAACAAACACAAAGGACTTGTGGGAAGTATGTGGTTTGGGATGTTCAAGAGTAGGCAGGGGCCAGATTTTATAAGGCTCTATAGACCTTGCTTGGGATGATGGAAGCCACTGGTGGAAGGAAGCTGGTTGAGCAAGGAAGCTAAGTGATCGGAATTACATGTTAAAAAGATCACTCATAACATAACATTGTAAATCGACTATACTTCAATTAAAAAATCGGGCTTCCCTGGTGGCGCAGTGGTTGGGAGTCCGCCTGCCGATGCAGGAGACACGGGTTCGTGTCCCGGTCCGGGAGGATCCCATGTGCCGCGGAGCGGCTGGGCCCGTGAGCCGTGGCCGCTGGGCCTGCGTGTCCGGAGCCTGTGCTCTGCAGCGGGAGAGGCCGCAACAGTCAGAGGCCCACGTACGGCGGGGGGGGGGGGGGGGGGGGGGGAATCACTGTTGATTCTCTGGGGAGAACAGATAGCAGAGTGCCTAGAGCAGAAGTAGGATGATTAGTTAAGAGGCTATTGCATTTCATTAAAAAACTGCAATTGTATGGAGGTAAAAGAGGATGGACGGCAGAAGGGAATTCAACTTCTTTCAGAAAGCATTTCACTTTTAATTTTGATAAGATTGCAGATAGGGCAAGAAAACCATTATAGCAATAAGTACTAGTGTGTGCTTTGAATTACATTGTTCTTGATTCTCTGACTCAGAGCTGGAGAGTGACTTTTTGGTGTGGCAAGGCTCTCAGCCTGAACCTACTTTGCTCGCTTAAAAATCCCACACATCTGGGCATGACTTGAGGGCCTGTAGGGAAAGGCAGCCCAGCCAGTAATTTCTTTGCATGAGGGAGAACAAGGCATTTCCTGGGGAAAAAATTCACCATGCAGCCATGTTTCAGGACCAAGATTGGCAGTGAAAAGGGGAAGGGCAATATCCTTTGGTCATGCCTCCCAATCCTAACCAAACTACCATATGTCTCTAATGCCAAAACCCTGAGAGAAAGGGGCCATAAAAAAACTAGAAGAGCTTTTTCATAGAAATCTGTTTAAGATATTGGGAAGGTGGACTTCTGATGTGATATCCACAGGATAGAGTTATAAGACAAAATTATAAGTTAGGGATACTCCTCACTGTGTAGAACGTAGTGAAGCTTAGGTTTTTGAGGGCTTCCAAGAACACAGGCTGACTTGCGCATATTAAGGGTTCCAGTGGTAGCACTCTGGGTTGCTGAAGTGGATTAAGCAGCAGCCAGCCCTCAGAGTCCCGTAAGAGCAATAATAATAAATATTGCAGTTGGAGTGAGGAGATATTAAATTATGTGTTTGTGATACAGAATTTTCTTCTATGAGTAGAAATAAGTCTCTGGCCTCTCGACTTTTGCTTTGTACCTACGAAGAGATATTCTAGATCTGCTAGCTCAGTTTCTAGATTTGTCTTGTGTGGAAGAATAATGGGTAAAAAACAGCTGAAGAATTTCAAGGAGTAAGACTGGATGATTTGTTTGTATTAGAAAGTGGACCGGGAACTGCTTATAAGTAGAGGGGATCAACAGAGGGGAAAAGAGCCAAATGAATAGTGTTTTATTGTGAATTGAGAGTAGGGATGGATATAGAGGGTTCAGCACAAGATGTAGGGTTATAAGAAATATTGTGAGCAAAAGGAATTGGGAAAGAAGATATTAAGAAGCTGATTTGAAATAGATCTCTTTTTATTTTCTTTGAGAGTCTCAATATATTAAGATTGAAATTGCTTTTAACTTACCTGTTCTTTCTTTTTTTTTTTTTTTGGAGGTTAGACTTGTTACTTATATGTGACGTCATTCCAGCACTGGACTCATGGAGGCTGAACATTTATTCAGGTAATAATAGGTAACATTTATGGAATACTTCTTATGTGCCAGGCAACAAACTAAGTGCTTTACCCTTGATCTCATTTAATCCTCACACAATCTCATAAGGTTGGGAGTGTTACTGTACCCATTTAATAGATGAGGAGATTGAGACTCACAGTATATCAAGATTGAATTCATCTGAATTAGAAAATGGAAAAAGGCTACTGTAATAGTCAAAGTGAGAGATGATGGTAGCTTGGGTTAGGTGATGTCATTTCTTACCTGGCATAAATATCATGAATGTAAAATGGTTTTGATTGGCTGTACTTCACCCTCATTTCCATAACTTTTCCTCATTGCTGAATACATCATGCTTTTAGTTTGTCTTTTTTTTTTTTTTTTTTTTTGGCTGTGTTGGGTCTTCATTGTTGTACATGGGCTTTCTCTAGTTGCGGTGAGCAGGGGCTACTCTTCGTTGTGGTGTGGCGGGCTTCTCATTGTGGTGCCTTCTCATTGCGGAGCACGGGCTCTAGGCATGTGGGCTTCAGTAGTTGCAGCACATGGGCTCAGTAGTTGCGGCAGGCGGGCCCTAGAGCGTGCAGGCTTCAGTAGTTGTGGCACGTGGGCTCAGTAGTTATGGCGCGCGGGCTCTAGAGCACAGGCTCAGTAGTTGTGGCGCATGGGCTTAGCTGCTCCACAGCATGTGGGATCCTCCCGGACCAGGGATCGAACCCTTGTCCCCTGCATTGGTAGGAGGATTCTTAACCACTGCACCACCAGGCAAGTCCTTTTAGTTTGTCTTTAAAACAGTGGAAATATCTTTTGGTAAAGAAAAATTCAGCTTAGGGTTTTTTTTTAAAAATTTTATTTATTTTTGGCTGTGTTAGGTCTTTGTTGCTGTGCGCGGGCTTTCTCTAGTTGCGGCGAGCGGGGGCTACTCTTCGTTGCGGTGTGCGGGCTTCTCATTGCAGTGGCTTCTTTTGTTGCAGAGCACGGGCTCTAGGTGAGTCGGCTTCAGTAGTTGTGCCATGTGGGCTCAGTAGTTGTGGCTCGCGGGCTCTAGAGTGCAGGCTCAGTAGTTGTGGTGCATGGGCTTAGTTGCTCTGCAGCGTGTGGGATCTTCCCAGACCAGGGCTCGAACCCATGTCCCGTGCATTGGCAGGCAGATTCTTAACCACTGCGCCACGAGGGAAGCCCCAGCTTAGGGTTTTTAACCTTAAAGTTTTTTGAACCTTTTAGAAAGTAGATAAAAAGTTTTGCAATAGTTTATATTTTTTGAGTAAATATCTACAAAAGGTAGATATCTATAATTGGGGAATTCTTAAGAGGTGATTAATATAGATAATAGAGGGTTTTTTGTTGATTTCATCACGCTTGAGATACTATTTACAAGTATTTTCACGTTTAAGGAACCTTATTAGGGTTTCTTGTAGGAGCTTTTTTGGTGTATCTAAATGCTTGTTTACAGATTACATTAATTGTAGTACTTGCCGGAACTGGCAGGGTGTCTAGCAGTACCGACTGAAAATCAGTCAAAAATGAAGATTGAGCATCTCTGAAATTATACTGTAGGTTAATGGAAGTTTCTTTTTTTTTTCATTTTATTTATTTATTTATTTGGCTGCATTGGGTCTTAGTTGCAGCGTGCAGGCTCTTCGTTGCAGCGTGCGGGCTTCTCTCTAGCTGTGGTGTGCAGGCTGCACAGCGCGTGGGCTCAGTAGTTGTGGTGCGTAGCCTTAGTTGCCCCGTGGCATATGGGATCTTAGTTCCCTGACCAGGGATCGAACCCGTGTCCCCTGCATTGGAAGGCGAATTCTTAACTACTGGACCCCAGGGAAGTCCCCCTTGGAAGTATTTTTGTTTAATTTTTAAAAATTTATTTATTATTTCTGACTGCGTTGGGTCTTCGTTGCTGCATATGGGCTTTTCTTTAGTTGCAGCGAGCAGGGGCTACTCTTCCTTGCGGTGTGTGGGCTTCTCATTGCGGTGGCTTCTCTTGTTGCGGAGCACAGGCTCTAGGCACGCAGGCTTCAGTAACTGTGGCAAGTGGGCTCAGTAGTTGTGTCCCGTGGGCTCTAGAGCACAGGCTCAATAGTTGTGGTGCACAGGCTTAGTCATTCTGCGGCATGTGGGATCTTCCCGGACCAGGGATCGAACCCGTGTCCCTTGCATTGGCAGGCAGATTCTTAACCACTGTGCCACCAGGGAAGTCATGGGAGTATTTTTAAGTTTACAAAAATTCAAATTTATATGCTACTTTGAGTGGTTCTCCATGTTTAATGTTGCCAAGAGTTGCCTGTACACTCAGCAAGGTAAAGTAAAACCGCTTTATTACTACCTTATCAATTATTGAGTTGCCAGCATGCGTACATTGCCCTATCATATTTTTCAAAAAAGAGCTTAATTGAGGCTTTTAATAATTGACATACAGTAAACTGTACATATTAAAACGTACACTTTGTTAAGTTTTGACATGTGTTCACTGTAAAACTGTTGCCCCAATCAAGACATAATGAAGGTCTCACAAGCCCCTCGCCCCCTCCCCCCTCCCGGCCCCAACACCTGGGACCCAGACCCGCTCCGGGAGGAGAGTCGGGGCCGAGTGTCAGGCCGAGTCTCACCCCTCCCTGCCCCCAGGCTCCCATTCCCTGAGGAATTTCTACACCGGGGTGTCTCAGCCTGGCCGCAGGGAGCCCCCCTTCATCTCTGTCGGCTACGTGGACGACACGCATTTCTTGCGGTTCGACAGCGACGCCCCGAATCCGAGGATGGAGCCGTGGGCGCCATGGGTGGAGCAGAAGGGGCCGGAGTATTGGGATCGGAACCCGCGGATCTACAAGCACCACGCACAGACTTTCCAAGTGAACCTGAACACCCTGTGCGGCTACTACAACCAGAGTGAGGCCGAACCTCTTCAGCCCACCGTCCTCATGGCATCATTGTTGGCCTGGTTCTCTTGGTGGTCACTGGAGCTGTGGTGGCTGGAGCTGTGATCTGGTGGAAGAAGCACTCAGGCAGCGACAGTGCCCAGGGATGTGATGTTCTCTTTCACCAGTCCTAAAGGGCTGTTTCCTGGATTATTCTTTCCATCTTTTCCAAAGAACCAAAAACTGGAAAGGAACAAGGATTAACCCCTGGAAGTCCCAGTGCTACGTGATCTGATCAGACCACACACCTGAGCAGACTGCAGAGTTTTGGCACTGCGTCTAGACAGCACAGAGACCAGGGAGTCCTAAACTTTAATTTGCATAAGAATCATCGGGACATCTTGGTAAGATTCAGAAGGTCTGTAGTAGGGCATGGGATTCTGTATTAAAACAAGGTTGGTGCTGATTCTGCGGACTTTGAGATCACATTTAGTAGCAAGAACGTAGACCAGGATTCCCACATGGCTGTGCACCAGCCTCACCTGTAGGGCTTGTTGAATAAGCAAGTCTTAGGCTCCGTGCCCAGCATTCTGAGATGGTGGGTCTGGGAAGAAGCCTGAGTATTTTGCAGCAATCCTTAGAAGCAATCTTGGGATTTAGCCAGTTAGGGAACGACTGAGGTCAGTGATCAGAGAGCGCTCAGGTTGGGGAGGAGCCTTAAATCCACACTTAAACATTGTTTTTTCCTGGGAAGAAAAGGGCAAGACGTATGCTGGAGACACATGTTGGTTTTTCTACCCTGGGGTATGTAGCCAGGTGGAAGACTGACGAAGTGTTATCAGCTCAAGATGAAAAACTATGAATCCTTGCTCTCTGAAACTATTCCCTGGATGGATTTCTCACTCATTCCTTGGTATAAACAATGGAATACAAAAAAAAAAAAAAAAAAAAGACATAATGAACATATTTATCATCTCCACAAGTTTTCTTATCCCCATTTGTTATCCTTCTCCCAACCTCTGTGGTCTCCTGGCAACCACTGATCAATTTTCTGTCACTATAGAATAGTTTGCATTGTCTAGAATTTTATATAAAGGGAATCATAAAGTGTATACTCTCATGTTTACTTATTTTTGATTTGGCTTTTTTTATCAAGCTAATTATTTTGAGATTCATCTGTGTTGTTGCATGTATCAATAGTTCATTCCTTTTTATTGCTGAGTAGTGATCTTTTGTATAGCTATAACACAATTTGTTCATTCATTCACTTACTGATGGACGTTTGGGTTTATTCCGGTTTTCGGCAGTTACAGATAAAGTTACGCTATGAATATTTGTGTACAAATCTTTGTATGGACATATACTTTATTTTTCCCTCCAAGTTAATTTCTTTCTTTATTTTTTTTCTTTTTTTTTGACGTGAATTCACGTAGCATACAATTAACAATTTTAAAGTGTACAGTTCATTAGTATTTAGTATACTTACAGTGTTCTGCAATCACTAGCACTTTCTAGATCCAAAACTTTTTCATTATTCCATAAACCACCCCATGTCCATTAACTAATCATTCCCCATTCTCTCTTTCCCCCATCCCTTGGTAACTTCTAATCTGCTTTCTGTCTCTATGGATTTGCCTAGTCTGGATATATAATATAAAAGGAATCGGACAATATGTGAACTTTTGTGACTGGCTTCTTTCATTTAGCATAATGTTTTCATGGTTCATCCAAGTTTTAGCATGTATTAGTACTTTGTTCTTCTTTTTGGGTGCGCCAAGTGGCTTGCAGGATCTCAGTTCCCCCTCCAGGAATTGAACCTGGGCCATGACAGTGAAAACCTGGAATCCTGACCACTAGGCCACCAGGCAACTCCCAGTACTTTGTTCTTTTTTATGGCTGAATAATATTCTGTTGTGTGGTGGATATATCATTTTGTTTATCGATTCGTCAGTTAGTGGACTTTTAGGTTGTTTCCACTTTGGGGTACTGTGAATAATGCTGCTACAAACAATTATGTACAAGTTTTTGTGTGGAAATATGTTTTCATTTCTCTTGGCTATAAGCCTAGAAGTCTAATTGCTGGATCATATGGTAACTATGTTTAACTTTCTGAGGAACTGTCAAACTGCTTTCAAAGTGGTTGCATGATTTTACATTCCCACCGACAGTGTTTGAGAGCACCAATTTGTCTATCATCATCAAACGTCTTATTGTCTGTCTTTTTGAGTCCAGCCATCCTAGTGGATGTGAAATAGTATCTCATTATGGTTTTGATTTGTATTTTCCTGGTGACTAGTGATGTTGAGCATCTTTTCACGTACAAATTGGCCATTTGTATATCTTTTTTGGAAAAATGTATATTTAAATCCTTTGCCTTTTAAAAAGTTGGATAACTTATCTTTTTATTATTGAGTTGTAAGAGTTCTGGGTACAAGTTCCTTATCAGATGTATGCTTTGCAAATATTTCTTCCATGGGTTGTTTTTTCACTTTTTTGATGGTATTGTTTACAGACAAAAGTTTTAAATTTGATTAAGTCCACTTGATCTATTTTTTTATTTAAGAGTTTTATGGTTTTAGATCTTACATAGGTCTATGATCCATTTTGAGTTAATTTTTGTGTATGGTGTGAGGTATGGTTCCAACTTTTTCTTTTACGTATAAATATCCACTTGTCTCATTACTGCATGTTGAAAAGACTGTCTTTGGCCTATTTGATTGTCTTGGCACCCTTGTCAAAAATCAGTTGACCATAAATGTAAGGATTTATTTCTGGACTTTCAATGCTATTCCACTACAATACTGTTTTGATTACTATAGTTTTGTGTAGTTTAGTTGAACTCGGGAAATGTGAGTCCTCCAATTTTGTTGTTCTTTTTTAAGATTATGTTGTTTATTCTAGGTCCCTTGCATTTCCATGTGAATTTTAGGATCAGTTTGTCATTTTATGCAAAAAAAAAAGCCAGCCAGGATTTTGTTAGGGATTACTTTGAATCTGTAGATCAGTTTTGGGAGTGTTACCATCTTAGCAATAAGTCTTCCAATTGATGCACATAGGATGGATTTACTCTTATTTAGATATTATTTCATTTCTATCAATAATAGTTTGTGATTTTCAATATACAAGTTACATTTTTTAACCCTACCCCATTACACTTCTTTTGTTAAATTTATAACTATTATTTTTGTTACTATTGTAAATTTTTCCCCCCTTAACATCACTTTTGAGTTGTTCATTGCTTGTGTATAGAAATACAATCAATTTTTGTATATTGACCTTGTATCTTGCAACCTTGTTGAACTTGTTTATTAGTTTTTAGTGGATTCCTTAGGATTGTCTAGATACAAGATCTTGTCATCTGCAAATAGAGATCTTTTTTACTTTTTCTTTTCCAGTCTGGATGCCTTTTCTTTCTTCTTAGTGCTTCATTGCCTTAGCTAGAATCTCCAGTGCAAAAGTTTATGTCTTTGTCTTGTTACTGAACTTAGGATAAATGCATTCAGTCTTTAAGTAGGATGTTATTTATGGGCTTTTGCAGATTCCTTTTATGAAATTGAGTTATTTCCTTAGTGGTCCTGGGGATTACAATTGACATCTTAATTTATAACAATGTAGTTTAATTTAATACCAATTCAGTTACAGTCGTGTGCAAAACTTTGTGCCTGTATAGCTCTGTTCCCTCTTCTCTCTTTTGTTCTATTACGTACAAATTACATCTTTTTACATTGTGTGCCCATCAACACAGGTTTATAATCATAGCTTTATTGTCTTTTAAATCAGATAAACAAAAAGAGTTACAAACAAAACATTTATTTATACTATCTTTTACATTTACCTATATAGTTGCTTTTACCAGTACTTTTAATTTTTTTGTTTGGATTTGAGATACTGCCTTAGAGTCCTTTTATTTCAGCCTGAGTGACTCTCTTTAGTATTTCTTATAGACTAGATCTGCTAGTGATGAGTTCTTTCATTTTTATCTTGGAATGTCTTAATTTCTCCTTTGTTTTTGAAGGATAGTTTTGCTGGAGATAGAATTCTTGGTTGATAGTCTTTTTCTTTCAGCACTTTGAATAAATCTTCCCATTGCCTTCTGACCTCCATGGTTTTTGATGAGCTTCCTGGATTTGCAGATTTAGTGTTTGAGAAAAATTTGGCCATTATTTCATTAAATATCCTTTCTTTCCCTTTCTGTCCTGTCAATTCCAATATGAATTGTTAGGCTTTGTTCTGAGGCTTTGTTTATTTTTCTTTATTCTTTTTTCTTTCTGTTCCTCAGACAGATCTAGCCTAATTGACCTAGCTTCAAGTTTGTTGATTATTCCTTCTTCCTGCTCAGGTCTTGTGTTGAACTCTCTACTGATGTTTTTCATTTCCATTATTGTAGTTTCCAACTCCAGAATTTCCATTTGTGGCTCCTTTTTGTAATTTCTGTCTTTCTATTAATATTCTATTTTTGATGAGATATTTTTCGCATACTTTTTCTTTAGTACTTCAGTCATAGTTATCTTTTTTGATTTTTTTTCCTCCCTCCCTCTTTCCTTTTTTGATCTTTTTTAAAATGGCTGATCTTATTTTAAAAGTCTGTCTAAATCCAATGTTTGGGCTCCCTAAGTGAGTTTCTGTTGACTGCCATTTTTCCCTGGGCCATACATTCTGCTTCAAGGAAATGTTATATTGCTTCTTGTATAGTATAAGATTTTACAATACTATACTTCTGTTTCTTCCCTCCTGGTCATACATTTACTTGTATATATAAATTGTACAATATATTTTAAATTATTCTTGCTTTGAATAGTTGAGTATTTTTAAAAGATACTTAAATAACGAAGAAAGAGTTTTTTCTATTTACCCACATTGTTACCACTTATGCTCTTAAATCCTTTATGTAGATCCAGATTTTCATCTGTTATCATATTCATTCATCTTGAAGGACTAGTACAGGTGTGCTGGTGATGAATTCTTTCAGCTTTTGTATGTCTGAAAAGTTTTATTTTAAATAAAAAAGTTTTATTTTATTTACTTTATTTTGCCTTCTTTTTTTTTCTTACGGTACGCGGGCCTTTCACTGCTGTGGCCTCTCCCGTTGCGGAGCACAGGCTCCGGACGCGCAGGCCCAGTGGCCATGGCTCACGGGCCCAACCGCTCTGCGGCACGTGGGATCGTCCCGGACCGGGGCACAAACCCGTGTCCCCTGCATTGGCAGGCGGACAACCACTGTGCCACCAGGGAAGCCCTTGCCTTCATTTTTGAAAGATATTTTCTGTGAGTATAGAATTTTTGGTTGACAGTTTTTTTTTTCTTTCAGTCCTTTAAGATACCACTCCATTGTCTTCTGACTTGAATAGTTTCCAGCGAGAATTCTGTTGTTATCTTCATCTTTGTTCCTCTATAGATAATAAGTTCTTTTTCTCTGGCTTCTTTTTTTAAATTATTAATTTATTTTATTTGTTTATTTTTGGCTGCACTGCGTCTTTGTTGCTGCACACGGATTTTCTCTAGTTGCGGCGAGCGGGGGCTACTCTTTGTTGCAGTGCGCTGGCTTCTCATTGCGGTGGCTTCTCTTGTTGCAGAGCACAAGCTCTAGGTGCTCGGGCTTCAGTAGTTGTGGCATGTGGGCTCAGTAGTTGTGGCTCGTGGGCTCTAGAGCACAGGCTTAGTAGTGGTGGCGCACGGGCTTAGTTGCTCCACGGCATGTGAGATCTTCCCGGACCAGGGCTCGAGCCCAGGTTGCCTGCATTGGCAGGCAGACTCTTAACCACTGCACCACCAGGGAAGCCCCTTCTCTGGCTACTTTTAAGATTTACTCTGTATTACTCGTTTTAGGTAGTTTGGTAATAAGGTGTTTTGTTCTTTGAGCTTCTTGGATCTGTGTATTTATAGTTTTATTCCAATTTGGAAACTTTTAAGTTATTGTTTCTGTAATATTTTTTTCCTGTCTCTTCTTTGGAGATACCACTGACACATGTATTAGGTAATTTGAAATTATTCCACAGTTCACTGGTAATTTGTTCATTTTATTTAGTTTTTTCCCCTGATGTATTCTGTTTAATCTGCTGTTAGTCTTACATAGTGTAGTTTTATCTCTAACATATCAGAGATTTTTTTACTTCTTCTAACATGCCTACTTTTTCCTTCAGATTTTTGCATATATGGAATACAGTTATAATAACTTTCTAAACATCTTTCTTTACTATTTCTATAATCTGATTGTTTCTCAGTCATTTATCTTAACTTTTCATTAGGAAATAAGTATAATTTATAAGAAGCTGCACATGTTCCATGTGTTTTTCACCCATTTTCTCCCAGTGGTAATGCTTGTATACTTATAGGACAATATCAAAACTAGGAAATTGATATTGGTACAGTCTTCAGAGTTTATTCATATCTGACCAGTTTTACATCTACTCCTGTGTGTGTGTGTGTGGTTCTATGGAATTTCATCATGTGTGAATTTGTATATCTACAGCCACCATCAAAGTACAGAACAGTTCTATTCAAACAAGAATTTTTCCTGTTGACCTTTTTTTTCTTTTGGCTGCACCACGCAGCATCTGGGATCTTAGTTCCCTGACCAAGGATCAAACCCGTGCCCCCTGCATTGGGAGCGTGGAGTCTTAACCACTGGACCACCAGCAAAGTCCTTGTTGCCCTTTTATAACCACTCCTATCCTACCTCCCTCCACCCCACTCATAAACTTGTAACCCTGGCAACCACTAATCTGTTCTCTAGCTCTATAATATTGTCATTTCAAAATGTTATTTAAATGGAATCATACAGTATATAACCCTTTAAGGTTGACTTTTTTTTGCCCCCACTGAGCATAATTCCCTTGAGGTTCATATAAGTTGTATATGTGTGTGTGTGTATCAATAGTTTGTACCCTTTTATTGCTGAGTAGTGTTCCATGGTATGGCTATCCCAAGTCTGTTTAAGCATTCACCTGTTGAAGGACTTCTGTATTGGTTCCAGTTTGGGGCTATTATGAATAAAGCTACTGTGAATATTCACATACAGGTTTTTGTGTAAACATAAGTTTTTGTTTCTCTGGAATAAAGGTCCAAGAGTACAGTTGCTGTGTGGCATGGTAATTGAATATTTCATTTTATAAGAAACTGCCAGACTTTCTTCTAGAGTGGCTTTGCCATGTTACATTCCTACCAGCTATGTATGAGTGATTTAGTTTCTTTGCATCCTTGCCAACATTTGGTATCGACAGTTTTTTTGTTTTTTTTCGGTTTTTCTGGCCATGCTGTGCAGCTTGTGGGATTTTAGTTCCCTGACCAGTGAATGAACCCAGGCCCTTGCCAGTGAGAGCACGGAATCCTAACCACTGGACCACCAGGGAATTCCAAACAGTATTTTTTATTTTAGCCATTATGATAGGTGTGCAGTGATAGCTCATTGTGGTTTTAATTTGTATTTCTGTAATGGCTAATGATTTTGAATATGTCTGTTCATGTCTTTTGCCCATTTTCTTTTTTTTAATTTAATTAATTAATTAATTTATTTATTTATTTTTGGCTACGTTGGGTCTTTGTTGCTGCACGGGCTTTCTCTAGTTGCGGCATGGGCTTTCTCTAGTTGCGGCAAGCAGGAGCTACTCTTCGCTGTGGTGCGTGGGCTCCTGCTCATTGTGGTGACTTCTCTTGTTGCGGAGCACCAGCTCTAGGCGCGCACGCAGGCTCAGTAGTTGTGGCGCATGGGCTTCGTTGCTCCGCGGCATGTGGGATCTTCCTGGACCAGGGCTCGAACCCATGTCCCCTGCATTGACAGGTGTATTCTTAACCACTGCGCCACCAGAGAAGCTGCACTGCCTTTTTTTTTTTTTTTTTTAATTTATTTATTTAATTTATTTTATTTTTGGCTGTGTTGGGTCTTTGTTGCTGCGCGCGGGCTTTCTCTATTGCGTTGAGCGGGGGATACTCTTTGTTGCGGTGTGTGGGCTTCTCACTGCTGTGGCTTCTCTTGTTGTGGAGCACGGGCTCTAGGTGCGCGGGCTTCAGTAGTTGTGGCGCACGGGCTTCAGTAGCTGTGGCTTGAAGGCCCTAGAGCGCAGGCTCAGTAGTTGTGGCGCACGGGCTTAGTTGCTCCGCGGCATGTGGGATCTTCCCGGACCAGGGCTCAAACCCATGTCCCCTGAATTGGCAGGCGGATTCTTAACCCACTGTGCCACCAGGGAAGCCCTGCTCTGCCTATTTTCTATTTGGATTGTTTGTTTCTTTACTGTTGAGTTTTGAGAATTCTTTATATATTCTGTATACAAGTCTTTTGTTGGATATGTGATTTGCAGATATTTCTC
The DNA here is from genome assembly GCF_937001465.1 of Orcinus orca. Classification (NCBI taxonomy): domain Eukaryota; kingdom Metazoa; phylum Chordata; class Mammalia; order Artiodactyla; family Delphinidae; genus Orcinus; species Orcinus orca. The sequence continues at coordinate 45,394,961 of NC_064569.1, read as the reverse complement.
CATTCTGTGGCTTACTCTCTTCTGTGAGCTCTAGACTCCTTTGCTCTCTCAGACTTTCACTCCTGTGTTCTCCACTTAGGGAGCATGTTGGAGCATGCCTAGGTTCCCCTTAGACTCCCTCTTTTGACATTTTTTGGAAACTCTCCCTAGGCATTAAACTTTGGTAATCATAGAGCTTACCTTATTTGTTTCCCATCTCTGAGGAATCATTGTCCTTCATTGCATGTTGTCCAGTGTCTTAAACACCGGTGTTTCACACATTTGTCTGGTTTTTTATTGTTTCTTCCAGGAAGATAAATATCATCCCTGTTATTCCAAGTTAGTCAGAAGTGAGATCCCCACCCCAACCCCCAGAGTTTTCAATAACATTAGAAACATCCACTGTTATTAACTACTGTCCCAAAATTCCTTCCTTTCTTAAGTTGTTTTAAAAAAAGGGTGGGGTGGGGGGTGAGGTGGGAATGGAGGCTAAATATAACTCAGACAAAAAGATACTTCTGATGTCCTTCAGTGTCTCTTGAAGCCCCGCTACTTTCGGAGGTTTGCCAATCAATCAGATAGATACAGGCTTAGAGCTAGAAATAGGTCAGCTACCATAGCACACAGTGATGGTGGGAAAAGATTTTTGTGACAGCTTGTGTGTGATGATATATCCTTTCCTGTTCAGGATTCTCTTTGAATTTAAGGCTAGATTCTGGGTGTTTTCAAATGCCTTTTCTCTATTCTTATCTTTATAGTCCTTTCCTTAAAAGAATAACCATATTTTTAAAATTACATTTTCCTTTATTTAAAGGGTAGAGTTAACCAGTTAAAGCAGCCTTTTCCAGCCTAGGTACATCTAGCTAGGTAATTCTCCTTTGACCTTTATTATTAGTTTTGGAGCTTATCTCAGAGTTAATGGTGATTTAATATGTATACAAGTGTTTCTTAAAGATTTCTCTCTGCATTTCAAAGCTGTGCTCATCTATGTAAAAATTTAGAGAGATAAGTATTGCCACAGGATCACGTGGCTAGTAGCTGTCAAACACTTGAAGAAAATATTTCTTTGGAGTTATTTTGTGGAATTAGGACACATTTCAGTAATTAGGTAACTGAGCTCTGGGAATCTGCTAGAGCCACCTTTAGAATAGAGCTGCCTCTGCTTATGCTAGTCTCATCAGGAAAGTTTTATTTCTATTTCCAGTCTATTGTTTCTGCTGATGAACAAGGGCATAGCTTGGTATATTATTAGTCAGCTGTTTTTCAGCAGTGTGTATCATGATGCCTCGCACAGAATGGTTACTCACAGAGTATTTGTTGCGTGAATGAATGAATGCCTCTTCCTTGAGTCACTGCTTCAGTCAGTTCCCTTCATATATTTCATCCAGGATCTCTCTTTTCTTTCCATCTCTATCCTTTTGGTTATTTTTTTGTTTGCATTTCCTCCAGAGGGTGAACAAAGAAGGCAAAGAAGATGAACCTGAAATCATTTCATTCTTTATGAGTAACTCGGATAAGAAAAAAGTATTGTATGAGAAGAAATTGAAACTCCTGGCTAAAATGAGAGTTTTGAGTTAATACTGGATTTCATTTATCTTTTCTGTCTTTTCCTGGCATTACTAATGATGGATTGGTGTTCTGCTTTTCTTCAAATCCCTGAACAGCTTTCTCTTCAATTATATAGCTAGTGATATGCTCCTTTAGTTTTCATTTTTATTTCTAATTTTTCTTACTTTCCCTCTGTATGGAGTTCTCTTCTTCTTCCTTAAATATTGGTGTGTCCTGAGGCCTATGCTTACCTCTCTAGTCTTTTCTGCGGTTAATCTGACATTGTTCTCACCATGCACTCTCCTTTTAAAATCCAAGGTTTCGACTTCTGTCACAGTTTGGTGACAGTTTGGTGACAGTTTGGTCTAGATATCCAGTTCCATCAGTGTAACTGCCTGTTGGGCACTTTGATTATGTAAGCTTGTGGGCACATCACATTTACCATGTTTTAAACAGAACTTTATTATCTTTTCTTTTTCCAAACTGGTTTCTCCTTTAGTATTCGTATCTCAGTGGTGGAAATGTCTACCCCAATTGTTGTCAAACTTTTTGGTATCATAATCTCTTTGTACTCTTAAAAATTACTGAGGCCTCCAAAAGAGCTTTTGTTTTATGTAGGTTATAACTATTAATATTAATGTATTAGAAATTAAAACTGAGAAATTTAAAAAACATTAATTCATTTAAAAATGATAATAAATCCATTATATGTTAACGTAAAAGTGAATTTAAAAAAACTTATTGCCCATAGCAACAGCAACAAAATTTATGAGAAATGTGTCATTGTTTTTAATTTTTGCAAATAATTTAGTGTTGGGGTTAATAGAATACAGATGAATTCTCGTATCTGCCTTTCATTCAGTTAGTTGTGATATTACATGTCACGTAGCTTCTGGAAAATGCTCTTGTGTATCTTTGAGGGCATGAGAGTGAAAAGGGTGAATAAGGTCTTAACATTATTATAAAAATGGTTTTGACCTTGCATATCCCATGAAAAAGTCTTGGAAATTCCCAGGGGTCCCAGGCCACACTTTGGTAACTCCTTTTCTTTCTGGTTGCCTGGGTGTTCTCTTAGACTTCTCTTCTCCCAACCATCACACATATCTCCTGTGTCACCAAGTCTTAATGATTCTACCTCCTTAATGCCTCTTGGGTCAGAGTCCCCTCATTCTACAGCCAGGATGCTTATCTCATATTTTCCCTACTTGGTATCTCTGCCTCTATTTTATCTTCTTTCTAACCCATCCACATTGTAGCAAAAGTAATCTTTCTAAAATAGAAATATGATCATATAACTACTTTCTGAAAGTCCTTTACAAGTTTCCCATTGCTTTAGTTAGTACACAAGATGTTTTATGATCCTGTTTCCACTAACCTCTAGTTTCTTCTTCAAACACTTTTCTGTGAGTACCTTATACTATAGCTTTCTTTACGCAATACTTGCAGTTCTGAGAAAGCATCATGGTGACCCATACATCTGTGTTAGTGATACTGTTGGGTTCACACTATGTTCCTGACACTGTTCTAAGTACTTTACATATATTATCTCATTTAATCTTTACACAGTCTTCCAAAAGAAGTACTTTTACCATTTTCTTTTGTAGATGAGGAAACTGGGATTTAAAGAGATGAAGTAACTTTCCTCAAATCATCCACTTGTTATATATGGAATCTAAGTCTGTTTCTCCACTTCTCTATTTGGCTAAATACTGTTTGTCCTTGAGGATTATTAGGCTTAAGCATCCCCTCCTTCTGGAAGCATTTCCTCCAGTGTGATTTAGATGACTGTTCCTTCTATTTCCATTTAACCTTGTGAGCAGCTCTAGCTAGCATTTAACGTATTAGAATTTACTTATTTGTCTCCTGCACCATTGATTTTCCTGGTAGGTACAGGAAGGGAACTTCATTCCTCTGGCACAGGAAAATTAGTCTGCATCCCAGAATATTTATTTCTAAAAGGAAAATGCATGTTGAGGGCCTTAAAACCTAATGTCACTCTGGACCTACTTATTCTGTTCATTCTATGTAAGCAAAGCCCTCAGTTTCAGAGAAACTATAAAACAGATAATAATATTTGAATATTAATTCTTCCAAATTTAAAAAATAGTATCCCTGATCTTGTATTGGTTTAGAGGAGACTAAATAACAACAACAAAATAATAGCTAACATTTATTTAAAATATTTTCCATGTATCTAAGCATTTTACCTGTATATTAACTCAATTTAATATTTACAACCCCATGAGATAGTTATTATTAACCTTTGTTTTACAGATAAGGGAAACTGAGGCACCAAGAGGTTAAGTAACTTATCCAAGATCACACAGCTTGTAAGTGGCAGGTGGGGAAATCAAATCTCTAAAAACTATACTGTGCAGAATACTGAATCTTTTTTACCCAGGATCCCATATTTATAGTCTTTGTTAGGATAAAGGTAAGTGAGGATTAGAGGTAAAATTATATGGCACAACTCTAGTGTTGTGATCTTATAGAAAAAGACGATTTACTATAGATTTTTTTTTTTTTTGCGGTACGCGGGCCTCTCACTGCTGTGGCCCCTCCCGTTGCGGAGCACAGGCTCCGGACGCACAGGCTCAGCGGCCATGGCTCACAGGCCCAGCCACTCCGCGGCATGTGGGATCCTCCCGGACCGGGGCACGAACCCGTGTCCTCTGCATCGGCAGGCGGACTCTCAACCACTGCGCCACTAGGGAAGCCCCTACTATAGATTTTTTAAAATGTGTTTTCTTTTAAAACACCATCTTTTTAGTACGAATGAAAGGATCTTTCAATGTTATCATTATTACGAAATTAATATCATAGTTCTGAGCTTCCTGCCCAATTAATTCCTACTTTCCCAGTGAGTAATAGCAACAAAAAGTTTCACATTTTAGTTGAGACTTAGGAAGCTGATAATCATTTTTATTCTCCTAGCAAGTTACATTGGTTAATTCCAGAATCCTGTTTTCTTTATTTGTTAGATACATCTGCCCTCCCCCCATCCCTTAAGCATTGCTGTGGATGTTTAATTTTGAGAATGCTAATTAGCTTTAGTAATTACACACCTTGAGTCATGTCTAGACATTTATAGGTTTGTATTTTTGGTCTAGAATAGGATGTGTTGGAACTTTTTGGCTTTTGTGTCTTTCTTTTTTTTTTTTTTTTTTTTTGCGGTACGCGGGCCTCTCACTGTTGTGGCCTCTCCCGTTGTGGAGCACAGGCTCCGGACGCGCAGGCTCAGCGGCCATGGCTCACGGGCCCAGCCGCTCCGCGGGACGCGGGATCCTCCCGGACCGGGGCACAAACCCGCGTCCCCTGCATCGGCAGGCGGACCCTCAACCACTGCGCCACCAGGGAAGCCCAGGACACCAGTTTTAAGGATGACTGTCCAGCCATACTATTCATCAGACCCCATACTTGAAGCATTCTTGAGTAGGTTGAAACCTGCACAGTCCACATGAACCCATGACCTTAACTATCCTCATCTAATTATAAATTTTTTTTTGTTTTTCGTTTTTTAAATTTTTGGCCGCGGGGTCTTAGTTCCCCCACCAGTGATGGAACCCTGGGCCTCAGCAGTGAAAGTGCTGTGTCCTAACCACTGGACCGCCAGGGAAGTCCCAAATTCATCGATTTTGTCAGACTTGGAGTTTAATTTAAATATGGAAAGAACATAATCATGGCTTCTGTTCAGTTTTCAAGGTACCCTTTTTGTTAACAGGTGAGAATCTTATGTTTGCATGTGTTGCGTGATCAGCTCTGTTAGGGGTGGAAAACTGAATAGTAAAATCTTGAGTGCTATGTACCCTCAGTACTAGGGGCATAATTAGTAAGTCTAAATTGATGTTAGACCTAGAATATAATGGTGTGAAAAACAGAATTTTAACACCCCTTCTAATTTTTTTCTAAAAAACATGTCTTCCCTATGTCATTTGGATTTGCTTTTTTTATGGTACCTACTGTTGCCAAATAGTACTATTGTTTATTACCTTTCTTGTTACCAAATTTGCCAAGTTCCTGAAAAATACTTGTTTTTTGAAAAAACAAATTAGAATTCTGGATCTCTTTTGAGTGACAGTTTCAGCAGCATCCTGTATTGCAAAGGGCTTGGGAATTTGTTGACATACATCTATTTTCTCTGACTCCCAACTCCTCCATCTAGGCTTTATAGTCTATTTTTAAGTCTTGCTGCTGTGCTCTATATTGCGGGAGCTCTTTTCCTGAATTATTTATCATTGTGTGGAGCTGAATGGAGCAGTATGTTTTTTCACCACTGCTCATTAGAACCCGTGTGTCTGTCTTCAACTTGGTTGACAGATTTGGTTCATGTTAAATCCCACTGGTCCATCCTCGCAAGGCTGCAAGGCAGTGTGGGAACAGGCCACAATCTGTGATACATTGTAAGATCATTCAGGCTTTTAGATTATTGTTATTTTGTTTTGGCAGCAGTGGGAAAGATAGAAGCTATGCAATGTTCTTTCCTTAGTCTCTGCTCAAAGGTAGAGATTGTTATGCTGATTTTTGTGATGAAGCTTATTTTATGTTTTTTTTTTCTTTTTCCCCGCTCGTCATCCCTCCCTCCTTCCCTCTATTTTATGTTTTTATAGTTGTATTTTCAGGAAAGATGAGGGAGGAATCCCTACAAAAAGCACAGCATTAAATCAAGATTCAAATTTAGTTATAAATATGACCCAGATACTTAGGGGCACTTTGAAATTCTCTGGTCTTGGGGTATGGGTTTTGGGGAATTTGTTTGTTTTGTTTGGGAATATTTCTTTTCATTGCCTATTCTTTCACCATCTTACAGATTGTAGGCTTGGAAGAAGGATGGCAAATCTAAGAGTGAGGCAATTATTTTGAATATTTCTTCCCTTTTCTATTTTCCAGTGCATCAGAACTGATGTTTATCTTTTGTCTCCATCCAGTGTTTTTTCCTGCATCTTTTGTTTTCTCTGATGTATGAGCACACTACTATATATATATTCTTTACTTGTAAAAATGTTTTCCCCTTTCATATCATTGTAGGCGGAAGTAGGTGGCTGTCACTCACTTGGGCAGAAGAGTAATCTTGTTTGTCCCCACTGCTCTGTTGTCCATCTCTGAGTTTGTTTGTACCTTTTTAAAAAAAGTAATGGTATAGATTTGGTTCCCATTCTTGGAGTAATGATGAAATGCTTTTATATTTTGAACCAGAACAAGCATTTTGGCCTTCTGTTGCTGCTTTTGGTCAGTGCTACTGGCTGAGAAACTGGTATCTCACTGCTCAGTGATTCCAGTTTTTATCATTATCATTTCACTACCCTGTGATAGTGGTTCTCAGTTACATAAATCCCACATATCTCAGCAGGACCTAAGGACAGCCCCACTCACTGACTGTTTTCCTGACATTTCACTAAACTTTCTTTGGACTTTGTCAGCCAAGTTGAACTAAACTAAATTTACTGTCTTTCCCCTTGTGCTTTTGCTCTCCTCCAAGTTATCCTGACTCTCTTCTTTAGCAATACATTTCCAAGATTTCTTGAAAAATCCAGTGCAAAACTATGTTCTTTAGGAAACTTTCCATGGTTCAAACTACCCAACTCTTATTAATTTGTATGTACTCCTAGTTTTTGTAATTATTGGGGCTTCTATTTTCAAGTTACTGATGATGTAAAGTATAGTCCCTGAACTCTAGGAGGTCTAATCTTAGGGGGGAATCAGAGATGAATGGACTTATTTTTCTAATTATTTTGAATTCTTTTGGTTTTAAATTTCACATATATATTTTTAAATTCCAGATTCCAATTGTAAGAGCAAGAGCAAGTGTCTTGTTTTCCATAGAAGAAATCTGATGAACTGTTCCTACTGCTCTCAGCATGTAGTAGACAGCCACCTGCCTTAACATGAGGCAGTCTCATTAGATAATAGGTATCAATATAGGGAAAGAGGGATCCTAAGTATTGGATATTCTCTCTTTTGAATCTTTTATAATGGTAAGAATACTAAGACTTTACAGTCTTACTTGGAATTATATTTTGGAGACTTAAATGACACAGATTACAGACTGAATGTCCAAAAGACATGCTTGGTTTCTGAAATAGCCATCCAAGTTTTGTCTGCATAACAAAGTTAGAGCCTACTTATTACTGGCATGCTAGAAGGGTGGCTTACCTGAGCAAAAAGTCTATCCCTGACAGTCCTATGGTATAGCTGTGCATTCTTAATAGATTTGAGTTTGTATTAGTTTACTGTGAAAGTCTTTTAGGTGACATTCAAACCCAGAATTGCATATTATCTGCAGGGCTGTTAACCTCATTTCCAACCCCCCCTTGACACTTTGCATGAGAGTTGAGTTTACCTTAGAAATCTTATTTCAGATCTAGAGTCCCTGACCTTTCAAGAAATGGAGCTATGTTTCATTTTCCTGACGCTTCTTAGATCATTTGATGGTGTTAAGGTGCTAGGGTAGGGGTAGGGGGTAGGAGAGTGAGATTTGGTAGCTTGAAAGTTCCTGGGTGAAGACTAGGAGGAAAGCTACTTGAGGATACTTATTTGCTTAACCCTTCTATATGAAATCAATTTCCTGACCACTTATCCTGCCTTCTTAGCCCCACCACAGCCACATCAGCTGAGTTCTCATTCCCAGTGCTGCTAACTGTGTGCAGAGTTAGGGAATGGTCTCCAAGCCTGCCCTTACTTCTGGCACCAATTTCAGAGTTTGGGGGTCCCCAGGACCACTCTTGGGTTCAATAATTTGCTAGAAGAACTCGCAGAACTCACTAAAAGGTGTTCCACTCAAAATTATGGTTTATTTCAGCAGAAGGATGAAGATTAAAATCAGCCAATAAAAGAGACGCATGATGCAGAGTCCAGGAGGGTTCAAAATGCTGAGCTTCTGGTTGTCCTCTCCCAGTGGAGTCATGGACAGCATTAACTCTTCCTGGCAATGATGCGTGACAATACACATAAACTACTGCCGATCCAAGAAGCTCACCCAAGCCTTGGTGTCCAGAGTTTTTACTGGGACTCCATCATCCCATAGATGTGGTTGATGGCCTATGTAGTCAACCTCAGTCTCCAGCCCCTCCTCAGATGGAGTTAATACTATGTGACAAAGTATTGTACAAAGTCCCCACCATAAATCACATTGTTAGGCTATCTGGCACAGCTCAAGGCCCCCCAGTGAACAAAGATTCTTATCAAGCAGGATATTGCAGCAGCTTAGGATTACTTCCAGAGTTCTAAAGGCAAAAACCAGAGTTCTTTTGGGCAAGGTTAAATTCTTTACGACATACTGTGCCTTAGGCCCAACCAAGAAAAAGGGGAAGGGAACTAGTTTAAATTTTTAATTTTTTTTTTTGGCTGCATGGCACGTGGGATCTTAGTTCCCCGACCAGGGATCAAGCCATGCCCCTTGCAGTGGAAGCGTGGAGTCCTAACCACTGGACCGCCATGGAAGTCCCTAGTTTAAATTTTTTGAACCACGTAGATTTATTTTCTGGTCAAAAAGTTAGATATATAAAAATTGAATTTTTTTAAAAAGTAGGTGCAAGTTGATAGAGCTCCCAGGCACCTGAGAGAAGTAAATTCAGATCATCTCTGGTGGAACGTACCTCAACCCTAGCTTCAAAGAATTCCCAGAGATAGATTGCCAACAAATATGAGCTAATAATAATAATATCACAAGTAAACAAGTCACTGTGAGCAAGTGTCAGCAGAAGCAATTGATCCAGACCCACAGGAACTTCAGATATTGGGATTATTTGCTATCCAATGCAAAATAAGTATTTTTAATGAAATAGGAGTGTGACTAAAAACCATAATGAACAAAGAAGAGGAAAAAAGCAACACTGGTTCGTTTGTAAAATAAGCCATTAAATATTTTAGAAGTAAAAGAATATAATTCAAAGTTAAAAACTCAGTGCAAAAGAACTTGTACTTCTGGTCATGGTGGAATAACAAGAAGTTGATTTATGCCCCTGCCTTAAACAAATAACTGTACAAAATGTATTTTAGAAACTGCTTTCAGATATTGGACAAAGGGTAGCAGAGAACAGTGACACCTGAAAGAAGGGAAAAACAAACAAGTTGAGCCCTATCATGGCCCCACATTCCACCTAAAGAAAGTTTCCAGGCTACAGCAGCTAGATTGGGAAAGGATACCCAATTAGAGCTGGCAGTCTGCCTGAATTGAGGAGACAGAGGTAAAAGTTCGGGGAAGCCAAGGCAGCTAGAATTTGTGGGCAGAGGGCTTCATAGGAAAGAGAGCAACAGAGATTTCCCGAGGTTTCCCCTGAACCTTCATGGTCCAGTACAGTAGCTACTAACCACATGTGGATATTTAAATAAAAATTCAGTTCCTCAGGTACAGTAACCACATTTCAAATGCTCAGTAGCCATGATTTCATCACCACCGAAAGTTCTATTGGATTTTAACTGCCTTAGACTCTTTAGCTGTCAGTTCATGATTAATGAGGAAACTAACCCAAGGCCAGAAAAAGATCATTAGAAAGCATTAGTCGGAACTGGAATACAGGGCCATGAGTATTTTGTTTCCACTAGTCAGCACAGAAGCCACTCTGACATCTGGGACATTGAGTGGAGTCCTTAGAAGGGTATTGCCTTAGTAATGGTGCCAAATTAGCCACAGTTTAAAGGATTTTCCTAACAAAGCAGAAGAGCAAGCTTCAGAAGGATCAAATTGTTTTCAAGTCACTTATTAGTAGAACAAAGTTCAAAGTTAAAGAAATTTAAAGAAAAACTCTAGCAGCTAACAATGCAAAATTTACAATGTTTGGCATCCAATCACAAATTGTCAGGCCATACAAAGAAGCAGAGAGTATAGTAAATATTGAGGAAAAAAAACCTGTCAATAGAAATAATAGATGACAGACTTAGACAAGGATACTGTAGCCACTTTAACTATTCCATAGGTTCAAAAAGCTAGAGGAAAGATTGCACATGTTAAGTAGAGACATGGAAGATATAAAAATAACTCAAATAAAACTCCTGAGGATGAAAATTGTAATGGCAGAAATGAAAAATATAGTGGACAGGATTAATAACAGATAGGCATTGCAGAAGAAAAAAATTAGTGAACTTGAAGGCATAGCAATAGAAGCATCCAAAATGAAATATAAGAAAAAGATTGAAAGTATAAATATACAGGGTTAAGAGAATAATGAGTGGTGGGACAACATCAGAGAGCCTAAGAATACATATAATTGGAGTCTCAGGAATGTGGGAGTGGGCACAGAAAAAATATTTGAAAAATAATGGCTGTATGTTTTCTAAATTTATTGAAAACTATAAACTCAGAGATCCAAAAGCTCATTTAAGGTTTTCTCTTCACTGATTTTAAGCAGTTTGATTATGATATGCTTTGGTATAGCTTTCTTCATGATCTTTTTGTTTTGGGTTCTTTGAGCTGCTTGGTTCTATGAGAACCCAAAACAGAAGAATCACGAAGAGAGCTGTACCAAGGCACACCTTAATCAAATTGCTCAAAACCAGTGAAGAGAGAGTCTTCAAAGGAGACAGGAACAAAACCAAAGACAAACCCCTCCCAAAACACTATATACAGAGGTGTTATGGGCTGAATTATATCCCCCCAAATTTGTATGTTGAAGCTCTAACCACAGCACCTCAGAATGTGACTGTATTTGGAGAAAGGACCTTTAAAGAAAGGGCCCTAATCCAGTCTGACTGGTGTCCTTATAAAAAGAGGAAATATGGGCACTCAGAGGGACACCAGGGGCATGGAGGCACAGAGGAAAGACCGTCCGAGGACACAGTGAGAAGGTGGCCATCTGCAAGCCAAAGAGAGAGAGGCCTTAGGAGAAACCAAACCTGCTGACATCTTGATTTTGGAGTTCTAGCTTCCAGAACTGTGGGAAAACAGATTTCTGTTGTTTAAGCATCCTAGTCTGTGGTGTTTTGTTATGGCAGCTCTAGCAGACTAATAAGGTAAGAAATACGGCAAAGTTTTCATCAGAACCATTGCACGCTATAAGATATGGGAGTGATAACAAATTTCTAAATGAAAAATACCTGTAAACCTTTGGAGTGATAACAAATTCCTAAATGAAAAAAACCTGTATACCTTAAATTGTATATGCAGCGAAAATACCTTTCAAAATTGAAGAGGATGGACTTCCCTGGTGGCGCAGTGTTTAAGAATCCGCCTGCCAATGCAGGGGACACGGGTTTGAGCCCTGGTCCGGGAAGATCCCACATGCCGCGGAGCAACTAAGTCCGTGTGCCGCAAACTACTGAGCCTGCACTCTAGAGCCCGTGAGCCACAACTACTGAGCCTGCATGACACAACTACTAAAGCCTGCGCGCCTAGAGCCCATGCTCCACAACAAGAGAAGCCACCGCAATGAGAAGCCTGCACACCGCAACAAAGAGTAGCCCCCACTCACCACAACTAGAGAAAGCCCGCGTGCAGCAACAAAGACCCAATGCAGCCAAAAATAAATAAATAATAAATTTAAAAAAAAAATTGAAGAGGAATATGTGCAGAATGGGCAAATCTCCAGAGTCAGAAGATACATTCATGGTTGCTTGGGGCCAAGTATTGGGAGAAAATGGGAAGTTATTAATGATGCATATAGGGGTTTCTTTTTGGGGTGGTGAAATGTTCTAAAATTGATTTGACGATGGAAGCACAACTCTAAATATACTAAAAGTCATTGAATTGTGCACTTTAAATGGGTGAATTGTATGCTATATGAATTATACAAAATACAAATAATGAAGATGAAATAAAACCTTTTAAAAATATGCAAGAGCTGATAGAAGTAATCACCATCAAACTACCAGTATAAGAAATGTTAAAGGCAGGAGAAAAATATGCCAGTTGGAAATTTAGATCTATGTGAGAGAATGAAGAGGATCAGAAATCTATGTAGAAAATATTAGAGTTCTCATATTTGAAAAAGGTCACTTAAAAGATAATTGGCTATTTAAAACAAATAATAAAACTGTGTTGTGGGATTTATGACATATAGAAATAAAACGTGTGACAGCAGTTGCCCAAAAGATTGGGAGAAGTGAAATAGAAGTATACTGTTCTAAGGTTCTTACAGCATGCAAAGTGGTATATTACTTGATGGTACACTGTGATAAGTTGAAGATGTATACCCTAAATCCTAAAAAAAACACTTTTAAAAAGAAAGCAGAGAGGTATAGTTAATAAGCCAGTAAAGGAGATAAAACTGAATCATAAAAATGCTTAATTAATATAAAGGATGTCCAAAAGGGGAAGATGAACAGACTGGACAAATAGAATACAAAAAGCAAGATGGTTGATTTTAATCCAACAATATCAATAATCACATTAAATGCAAATGACCTAAACACTATAATTAATAGGTGGAAATTATTAGATTTCATTTAAAAGCAAGACCTGATTGGGTGCTATCTACAAGAAACCCACTTTAAATATATTTAAAGACACAGACTAAAAGTACAGGGATGGGAGAAGATATATTATGCATACAGTAATCAGAAGAAAGCAGGAGTTACTATATTAATATTAGACAAACTAGGTTTCAGAACAAGGATATTACCATAGATATAGAGGGGTATTTCATGATGGAAAGAGGATCAGTTCTTCAAGAGGACTAACAATTGCAAATATTTATGCATTCAATAACAACTTCAAAATACATAAAGCAAAAGTAATAAAACTGAAAGGAAAAATAGAGAATCCACTGGTATAGTTGGGTATTTCAACACTACTCTCTCAATAATTGATAGAACAGTAAGTAAATAACTTGACCTAGTTGACATTTATAGAGCACTCCACTCAACAACATCATGATACATGTTTTCTAGTGTTCACATAATGTTTACTAAGGTAGACCATATTCTGGGCCATAAAAGTAGTTTCAATAAATTTATGATTTAAATTATACAAAATTGGGCTTCCCTGGTGGCGCAGTGGTTGAGAGTCTGCCTGCCGATGCAGGGGACGCAGGTTCGTGCCCCTGTCCAGGAAGATCCCATATGCCGCGGAGTGGCTGGGCCCGTGAGCCATGGCCGCTGAGCCTGCGCGTCCAGAGCCTGTGCTCCGCAACGGGATAGGCCACAACAGTGAGAGGCCCACGTACAATAAATAAATAAATAAATAATACAAAATACATTCTTTATCATAAAGGGAGTAAATTAGACAACAGTAATAGAAAAATATCTGGCAAATTCCCAAATATTTGGAAATTAGACACTGAATTAGATATAGTTCAAAGAAGAACAAGAGAAATTAGAAAAAAAATTTTAAAGAGTGAAAGTGAGAACACGACATAGCAAAATTTGTGGGATGCAGGACTTGAAAGGAAATTTATAGCATTAAATGCTTATATTAGAAAGTAAAAAGATCTAAAATCACTGACCGAAGCTTCCACTTTAAGAAATTAGAAAAGCAAACTTAACTCCAATTAAACAGAGGAAAGGAAATTGTAAAGATCATAGCGAAAAATCAGGAAACAGGGACTTCCCTGGTGGCGCAGTGGTTGAGGATCTGCCTGCCAATGCAGGGGTCACAGGTTCGATCCCTGGTCAGGGAAGATCCCACATGCCGCCGAGCCCGTGAGCCACAACTACTGAAGCCCATGTGCTGCAACTACTGAAGCCCACACGCTCTAGAGCCCATGCTGCAACTACTGAAGCCTGCGTGCCTAGAGCCCGTGCTCTGTAGCAAGAGAAACGCACCGCAATGAAGAGTAGCCCCTGCTCACTGCAACTAGAGAAAGCCCGTGTACAGCAATGAAGACCCAACGCAGCCAAAAAAAAAAAAGAAAAAAATCCGAAAACAAATAGAGAATATCAATGAATTCAAAAGCTGTTTTTTTAAAACAATTAACAAAATTGATAAACTTTTAGCCAGACTTAGAAAAGGAAGAGAGAGCACATTACCAATATCACAAATGAGAAATGGGACATTACTGATGTTTCTACAGCCGTCATAAAGATAATAATGAATACCACAAATCATTCTATGCCAGTAAATTTGACAATTTAGATTAAATGGACAAGTTCCTTAAAAGACATAAATTGCTAAAGCTCAATCAAAAAGAAACAGATAACCTGATATCTATTAGAGAAATTGAATTGTAGTTTAAAACTTTTCCACAGAGTAAGCTCCAGGAGGAGAGGGCTTCACTGCTGAGGTCTACCAACAATTTAAGGAAGAATTTATGTACCATTTCTACATAAACCTTTGAAAAACTCAGATGAGGAGGGAATACCTCCCAGCTCATTTTTTGAGCCAAACTTTACCCTGATACCAAAACCAAACACATAAGAAAACCACAGACCAACATCTGTTATGAACATAGATGAACAAAATTTTAGTAAATTGAAGCCAACAATTTATAAAAATGACAATACAGTATGACCAAGTAGGGTTTATCCCAGCAATTAAAGGTTGGTTTTGCATTCAAAATTCAAACGATGTCATTCACTGTATTAATAGACCAAAAAAGAAAATAACATACGCTTATCTGAAAAGAAATAGGAAAAGCATTTGAGAAAATTCAACTTCCATTTGTGTTAAAAATTCAACAGATTAGAAGGGAACTTCCTCAATATGATAGACGGCATCTTTTAAAAAAAATTTTTTTTTTAATTTACTCGTGGCTGTGTTGGATCTTAGTTGCGGCATGCAGGATCTTAGTTGCGGCAGTGTGCGGGCTTCTCTCTAGTTGCGGCAGTGTGCGGGCTTCTCTCTAGTTGTGGTGCACGGGCTCCAGAGTGTGCAGGGTCAGTTGCCTCGTGGCATGTGGGATCTTAGTTCCCTGACCAGGGATTGAACCCGCGTCCCCTGCATTGGAAGGCAGATTCTTAACCACTGGACCACCAGAGAAGGCATCTTTGAAGAACCTACAGTTAATACTATACTTAATGATGAAATACTGAATTCTTTGCTCCTAAGAACAAGAACAAGGTGTGAATGTTTGCTTTCACCACTTCTTTTCAACATAGTACTGGTGATTCTCGCCAGTGCAATAAAACTGTTTTCCCACTGCAGAGGACATCATCATGTATATAGGAAATCATAAGGAATTAAATTAAATTTAGGATGGTTGTAGGATACAAAGTCAGTATATGAAAATTGTATCTTTATATACTTGGAAGAGCAATCTGAATTGAAGTGGATGAAACATACCATTTACAAATAACATAAAAATATGAAATTCTTAGGGCTCAATTTAACAAGACACATGTGATAGCTGTATACTGAAAAATACAAAACATTGCTTATGGGTCAGACTCAATATTGTTAAGATTTCAGTTCTTCCCAGATCTATAGATTCAACACAATCCCAGTCAATTGATAGGCTGACTCTAAAACTTAACTGGAAACACAAAGGGTCTAAAATAGACAAAAGAAATTTGAAAATTAAAATCCAAATTGGAGGACTTTTACTACCTGATCTCAAGACTTATTATAAGGGTTTAGTAATTAAGATAGTGTGGTACTGGCGTGAAAGTAAACATATAGATCAATGGAAGAATATAGAAGTCCAGAAATAGATCCACACTTCTATGGTCAGTTGAGTTTTGATAGTTCCCAAAGCATTTCAGTGGGGAAAAGGTATCTTTTTAGTAAGTAGTCCTTAAATAATTAGATAACCATTGTAAGGGAGGAAAAATCTTTTTTCCTTCTACTCTTCTAGGTTCTCAGTTGGTTCTCACAAAAGACATATTAACAAGAGAAAAATACGTTCATTAACATGTGTATCTCATATATATGTGGGAGAAGCTCTTGAATCAGTAACTAAAAGGTTCAGTTAGAACTTAGGTTTATATAACTTAACAAAGGAACAATAAATTTTTAGAGATGTGACAAGACAAAGAAAAGGACCTTGAGTCTCTGGGGGTGGCAAATTGTGGGAAAGCAAACACTAGTTAGTGAAGATTGTTTTGTAGAGTCCTCTGGTGCCATCTCCAGACTGGTAAGGGTTGTCTCATGTGATTAACTTTTGTCTTCCCTGGTAGAGAGGGGAGGAGGACACCTTTGTAAATTTAACTCCTGCTTTTAGGCAAATACAGGGAGGGCGGAGAGCTTTTCTTGCATCTGTTTTTCAATTGCCTTCTCCTCAAAATAATCCTTAGAAGTGGCACATTGAGGGGTGGCAAATTCTGCTACCTTTCACCACATTAAAAAAAAACAAAAAAACATACAAAAAATTCTAACCTTAATTGACACCATCAAAAAATTAACTCAAAATGGATTATAGACTTATATGTAAGGGCTAAAACTATTAAATTCTAGAAGAAAACATCTGAGAAAATCATTGTTTTCATGGATTAGGCAAAGATTTCATAAGATGAACACAAAGTATTAAAAATTTGGTAAGTTTGGGCTTCCCTGGTGGCGCAGTGGTTGAGAGTCCGCCTGCTGATGCAGGGGACACGGGTTCGTGCCCCGGTCCAGGAGGATCCCACATGCCGTGGAGTGGCTGGGCCCGTGAGCCATGGCCGCTGAGCCTGCACATCCGGAGCCTGTGCTCCGCAACGGGAGAGGCCACAACAGTGAGAGGCCTGCGTACCACAAAAAAAAAAAAAAAATTTGGTAAGTTTTATTTCATCAAAATAAAATTTCTCTTTTAAAGACAATGGTAAAGAAAATGAAAGGACAAGTCACAGACTGACAGTAAATATAAGTTTAAGAAAGTACTGGGACTTCCCTGGTGGTCCAGTGGTAAAAATCCACTTTCCAATGCAGGGGACGCGGGTTTGAGCCCTAATCCGGGAAGATCTCACATGCTGTGGGGCAACTAAGCCTGCACGCCACAACTACTGAGCCCACGCACCTCAACTAGAGAGCCTGCGTGCCGAAAACTACACAGCCCACACGCCCTGGAGCCCACGCGTCACAACTAGAGAGAGAAAAACCCGTACGCCGCAACTAGAGAGAAGCCCGCGGACTGCAACTCCCACATGCCGCAACAAAGATCCTGCGTGCTGCAACTAAGGCCCAATGCAGCCAAAAACAAAAACAAAAGGAAAGTACTTGTCTACAGCCATACCACCCTGAACGCATCGATCTTATCTGTAAGAAAGTACTTGTATATAGAATATATGAAGAGCTCTCATAACTCAACAGTAAGAGAACCCAATTAAAAAACAGGCAAGAGATGTGAACACTTTGCCGTAGAAGTTACGGGGTTGGCAAATAAGCCCAAGGAAAGATGTTCAACATGAGGGCTTCCCTGGTGGGGCAGTGGTTAAGAATCCGCCTGCCAATGCAGGGGACACGGGTTCAAGCCCTGGCCCGGGAAGATCCCACATACCATGGAGCAACTAAGCCCTTGCACCACAACTACTGAGCCTGCATGCCACAACTACTGAATCCCATGCGCCTAGAGCCCATGCTCAAGAGAAGCCACTGCAATGAGAAGCCCGTGCACTGCAGCGAAGAGTAGCCCCCACTCACCGCAACCAGAGAAAGCCTGCGCACAACAACAAAGACCCAACACAGCCAAAAATAAAAATAAAAAATAAATAAATCAAAAAAAGTTCAACAAGAGTCATTAGGGAAATGCAAATTAAAATCACAAGATACCACCACATAACTATTGTTAGCATGACTAATCTTAAAAAAGTATGACTGGGGACTTCCCTGGCGCCACAGTGGATAAGGATCCGCCTGCCAGTGCAGGGGACACAGGTTCGAGCCCTGGTCTGGGAAGATCCCACATGCCTTGGAGCAACTAAACCCATGCGCCACAACTGCTGAGCCCGCGTGCTGCAATTGCTGAAGCCTGCGTGCCTAGTGCCCATGCTCCACAAAAAGAGAAGTCACCACAATGAGAAGCCCGCGCACCACAGCCAAGAGTAGCCCCCACTCGCCGCAACAAGAGAGAAAAACCCACACGCAGCAATGAAGACCCAACACAGCCAAAAAATAAATAAATTTTTAAAAAGGGGGCTTCCCTGGTGGTGCAGTGGTTAAGAATCCACCTGCCAATGCAGGGGACACGGGTTTGAGCCCTGGTCCGGGAAGATCCCACATGCAGTGGAGCAACTAAGCCCGTGAGCCACAACTACTGAAGCCCGTGGTGCCACAACTACTGAAGCCCGTGTGCCACAACTACAGAAGCCTGTATGCCTGGAGCCTGTGCTCCGCAACAAAGAGAAGCCACCGCAATGAGAAACCTACATGCCACAGGAAAGAGTAGCTCCCACTTTCTGCAACTAGAGAAAGCCCGTGTGCAGCAACGAAGACCCAATGCAGCCAAAAATAAATTAATTTATTAAAAAAAAAAAAAGCAAAGGGGAGTGTGTCAAAACAAAGAAGATACAAAAATAAATAAATAAACAAAAAACTAGAGAATGGTCTAATGAACCACCATGATTTCAGTACCCAGTCAACACACTTTTTTTGTTGTTGTTATTATTGAAGTTGGACTAGAGACTTCCCTGGTGGTCCAGTGGTTAAGAATCCATTTTGCAATGCAGGGGACGCTGGTTCGATCCCTGGTCAGGGAACTAAGATCCCACATGCCGTGGGGCAACTAAGCCCGTGCACTGCAACTACTGAGACCATGCGCTCTGGAACCTGAGCCCACAACTAGAGAGAAGTGTGTGCGCTGGAGTGTTGCATCCCACGTGCCACAACAAAAGATCCCACGTACCGCAGCTAAGACCCGACGCAGCCGAAAATTTTTAAAAGAACAAAAAAAATTCTTATACAGGTTTTGTATGAATGTAAGTTTTCTTTTCTCTAAGTTAAACAGCTAGGAGTAGGATTGCTGAGTCATATGGTACGTTTATTTTAACTGTATAAGAGACTACCAAACTGTTATCCAGAGTGGCTATACCAGTGTATGAGAGTTCAGATGCCCCATATCTTCACCAGGAGTATCAGTATTTTATATTGAAAACCTTTACTCATTTTAAAGTTGGGTTATTTTCTTATCATTGAGTTTTGAGAGTTCTTTATATATTCTGAATACAAATCATTTGTTGGATACATAATTTGCATATGTTTTCTTCCATCTGGTAGCTTGTCTTTATTTTAGCAGTGTCTTTTGCAGAACAAAAGTTTTTAATTTTGATAAAGTCCAACTTGTCAGTTTTTTTCTTTTTTGGATTGTGCTTTTGGTATCTTATTTAAGAACCCTTTGCCTAATCTCAGGTCACAAAGATTTACTGCTCCTATGTGTTCTTCTAAACATTTAAAGTTTTGCATTTTACATTTTGATCAACAATCCATTTTGAGTTCATTTTTGTGTGTAAGTATACAGTTTAGGTCAATATTCATTTTTTGCATACGGATGTCCAGTGGCTTCTATACCATTTGTTGAAAAGACTGTCCTTGCTCCGTTAAACTGCCTTTGCATCTTTGTTAAAAACCAGTTGGTATGTTTGTATGGATCTGTTTCTGGACTTTCTTTTTCTATTCATCGTGTATTCTTCCCTTCACCAATTCTATACTATCTTGATTACTGTAACTTTATAGTAAGTCTTAAGATTGGTAATATAATTCCTACAAATTTGTTCTTCAAAATTGTTTTGGCTACTTTGCTTCTTTGCCTTTCCATATACATGTTAGAATTAGTTTGTCTGTATCTACAAAGAATCTTGCTGGGATTTTGAGTAGACCTGTACTAAATCCATAGATCAATTTGGGAAGAATTGACATCTTTGCTGTGTTGAATCTTCCAGTCTGTGAAAATGGTGTATCTCCCCATTTATTTAGGTCTTTGTTTCTTTCTTCAGTGTTTTGTAGTTTTCAGTATACAAACCCTGACCATGTTTGGTTAATTATATACCTAAGTATTTAATTTGGGGTGACAGCAATCATAAATGATATTGTTTTTTAAGTTTTGGTTTTCAGTCATTCATTGCTAGTATATGGAAATTTCATTGATTTGACAGTGTTGACTTTATGTCCTGTGATCCTTCTAAACACATTTACTACTTCTAGTTGGGTTTTTTTTTCTTTTTGGTAGATTACTTGTATGTTGTCTGTGAAGCAGTTTTTATTTCTTCCTTGCCAATCTGTGTGCCTTTTATTTCTTTTTCTTGGCTTATTGTACTAGCTGGGACTTTCAGTATGATTTTGAATAGTAGTGGTGGTAGTGGACAACCTTGCCTTTTTTCTGATCTTAGGAAGAAGGCGTCAGTCTGTAGGTTTGTTATGGGTGCCCTTTATCAGACTGAGGAAATTTCCTTCTATTCCTAGTTTGTTAAGAGTTTTTATTATGAGTGGGTATTGAATTTTGTCAAATGCTTTTCTGCATTGGTTGAAATGATCATGTTTTTTCTTCTTTTGACTCAATATAAAGTGGATTACATTGACTGCTTTTCAAAAATTGAACCAGCAGGACTTCCCTGGTGGTCCACCGGTTAAAATTCCATGCTCCCAATGCAGGGGGGCTGGGTTTGATCCCTGGTCAAGGTACTAGATCCTGCATGCTGCAACTAAGAGCCTGCATGCTGCAACTAAAAGATCCCTCATGCCGCAACTAAAAAAAAAAAAAAAAGATCCCGCACGCCACAGCAAAGATCCCGTGTGTCATAACTAAGACCCAGTGCAGCCAAATAAAAAAAACAAAACAAAACTGAGCCAGCTTTGCATTCTCAGAATAAACTCCACTTGGTTGTCAGGCATTGTCCTTTTTATGTTTCACTGAATTTCATTTGCTCATATTTTACTGAGATATTTAGCATCTTTGTGAGGATATTGGTCTATAGCTTTCTTGTAATTTTTTTTTTTTTTTGCGGTACGCGGACCTCTCACTGTTGTGGCCTCTCCCGTTGTGGAGCACAGGCTCCGGACACGCAGGCTCAGCGGCCATGGCTCACGGGCCCAGCTGCTCCGCGACATGTGGGATCCTCCCGGACCGGGGCATGAACCCGTGTCCCCTGCATTGGCAGGCGGACTCTCAACCACTGCGCCACCAGGGAAGCCCGTAATTTTTTTAATATTAAAAAAATTCTTTTAATTGAAGTATAGTTGATTTACAATGTTGTGTTTATTTCTGCTGTACAGCAAAGTGATTCAGGTATATATATATATATATATATATATATATATATATATATACACACACACACATATATATATACACACACACATACACATTCTTTTTTTAATATTCTTTTCCATTATGGTTTATCATAGGATATTGAAAATGGTTCTCTGTGGTATACAGTAGGACCTTGTTGTTTATCCATTCTATATGTAATAGCTTACATCTGCTAACCCCAACCTCCCACTCCATCCGTCCCCCAGCCCTCTCCCTCATGGCAACCACAAGTCTGTTCTCTATGTCTCTGCATCATTTTCTTGTAATATTTTTGCCTGGTTTGGATATCAGGGTAACATTGGCCTCGTAAAGTAAGTTGGGAGTTGTTTCCTTCTCTTCTGTTTTCTAAAGAGATTATATAGAATTGGTAGTTTCTTCTGCAAGTGTGTTAAAATTTACCAGAGAAAATATCTGGACCTGTAGATTTCTTTAATAGTTAGGGGTTATTCAAGTTATCTAATTCATCTTGGGTGACTTGTGATAATTTGTGGTTTCCAAGGAAGTGGTCTGTTTCAACTAAGCAATTGAATTTATTGTGTTTAGAGTTGTGTGTATACTCCCATATTATCTTTTTAATGTCTGCAGGATCTGTAGTGATATCTTTTTTTTTTCATTCCTGTTATTATTATGTGTGTTTTCTTCCTTTTCTTTTTTGTCAGTGTTGCTAGAGATTTGTCAATTTTACTGATCTTTTCAAAGAACCAGCTTTTGGTTTCATTGATTTCCCCCCGCCCCCGTTTTCAGTGTAGTTGATTTGTGCTTTTTATTATTAACTTCATTCTGATTACATTGAGTTTATTTTGCTTTTTTTTGTTTGTTTGTTTTTTAGTTTCTTAAGGTAGAAAGTTAGATTATTGATATGAGACCTTTCTACTTGTATTAGTCAGCTCAGGCTGCCATAACAAAATACCACAGAATGGGTGGCTTAAACAACAAAAAATTATTTCTTACCGTTCTGGAGGCTGGAAAGTCCAAGATCAATATACTAGCAAGGTAGGTTTCATTCTGGGGCCTCTAGTCGTGGTTTGTGGGCAGCTGCCCTCTAGCTGTGTGCTCACATGACCTCTTCTTGTGCATGCCAGCAGAGAAAGAGCAAACTCTCTAATGTCTCTTCTATAAGGGCACTGATCCTTTTGGATCAGGGTCCCGTCTGTATGATCTTGTTTAACCCTAATTCCTTCCTTAGAGGCCTCATTCCATATATAGCTACACTGGGTTAGGGTTTCAGCATTTGAATTTTGAAGGGACACAAATATTTGGCACATTACACTACTTTTCTAATATAACAATTAGTGCTACATATATATTTCCCTCTAAGTACTTCTTAAGTTTGCATCCCACACATTTTGATATGTTTTATTTACATTTTTGTTCAGTTCAGAATATTTTCCAGTTTCTCTAGAGACTACCTCTTTGACCCATGGATTATTTAAAGTGTGTTGTCTAATTTCCAAGTGTTTGTAGATGAACGTGTCATATATTTATTATTGATTTCTAATTTCCATTATGGTCAGAGGAGATACTTTGGATTATATCAGTTTTTAAAAATTTGTTCAAGTTGTTTTATGATTAGCATATATGGTCTCTCTTGGTGAATGTTCCATGAGCACTTGAAAAGAATGTGCATTAATGTTTTTAGTTGGAGTGTTCTATAAATGTCAACTAGATCCTGTTGTTTGACGTTGTTGTTCAGTTCTTCTATATCCTTGCTAATTTTTGGCCTAATGGTTTTATCTATTCCTAAAAGAGGGGTGTTGAAATATACAATTGTAATTGTGCATGTCTATTTTTCATTTCAGTTCTTAGTTTTTGTTTTGTGTATTATGAAGTTCTGTTGTTAGGTGCATAGACATTTAGAATTGCTGTCGTCTTGGTGAATTGTCCCTTTTTATCATTATATAATGCTCTTCTTTATCCCTGGTAATTTCTTTGCTCAGAAGTCTACTTTGTCTAATATTAATTTAGTCCTTCCAGCTTTTTTTTGGCTAGTGTTTGTATAGTGTATCTTTTTCAATCTTTTAAAATTTAAACTAATAGACTATTATTTAAACAGTTTTAGGTTTACAGAAAAATTGAGCAGAGGGTACACAGAGTTCCCATATGCCACCCTTCACCAGTACACATACAGTTCCCCCTGTTACTTAACATTTTACATTACTGTGGTACATGTGTTGCAATTGATGAGCCAATATTGATGCATTATTATTAACTAAAGTCTGTAGTTTAAGTTAGGTTTCACTCTTCGTCTTGTACAGTTCTATGGGTTTTGACAAATGTATGTCATGTATCCACTATTAAAGTATCATACAGAATAGTTTATTCTGTTTGCTTTTAATTCACCTCTATCATTATATTTGAAGTGACTTTCTAAGTTATTTGGACAATCTCTCTCTTTTAATTGGCATTTTTAGACTATTTACATTTAATATAATTATTGATATTTTAGATTTAGATCTACATCTAACTTGTTTTTTCTTTGCTGTTTCTATTTTTAAACTGATGATTCCCTCTTCCTGCCTTTTGAGTCATTTGAACATTTTGTAGTATTTCATTTTACTCATTTAAATTTATCTTTAAGGTTTTGACTATCTTTTTGTATAGTTTTTTAACTGGTTGCTCTAGGGGTCTCTCTCTCTTTCTTTTTCTCTTTTTCTTTCTCTCAGCATATACAGACAAACACAAATATACATATGTGTATGTGTATGTGCATATACACGCACCTAACTTGTATTTACAGTCTACTTAGAGTTACTATTTTGCCATTTCAGGTGTAATGTCAAAACCTTTACATCATATAGGTTCCTTTCCTTTTCCCCCCTTAATATTATAGTTGTCCTGTCCATTACATTTATCTATATACATTGAAAATTTCATGAGATAATCTTACAATTTTTGCTTTCAAACATCAAAACATATTTTAAAGAACTCAATAGGAGAAGAATGTTATATGTAACCAGATATTTAGCATTTTTGTTTTTCTTCCCTCATTCCTGGTATTCCAGGTTTTGTTGTATTGTTTCCCACCTTTTTGAACAACTTTCTTTGGTCATTCTTTTAGAATAGGTCTGCTGACAATGAGTTCTTTTAGTTTTTCTTCATCTGAGGATGTCTTTATGTCATCTTTATTCCTAAAGGTTATTTTCTCTGCACACAGAATTCTGTGTTTATGGATCTTTCCTTTAAGCACTTTAAACATGTTATTCTGATTCCTTCTAGTCTTCATAGTTTTCTGATGAGCAATATGAAGTGATTCAAATCACTGTTCCCTTAATAAGTCCAGCATCATTCTTGACTTGTTACTTTTAAGATTTGTTCTTTGTGTTTAGTTTTTACCTGTTACATTGTAACGAATCTAGGAGTGGATTTTGTTGTGTTTATCCTGTTTGGGAATTTCTGAGCTTCTTAACTCTAGGTTTATGTCTTTTGTCAAGTTTGTGAAGCTTTCAGCCATTATTTCTTAACATGTTGCACCACACTCTTTCTCCTCTCCTTCTGGGATACTGATGGCCCAAATATTAGACTTTCTGATATTTTTTACAGGCCCTTGATAATCTGTTCTCCCCCTCCCCATCTTTTTTCTTTTTATTGTTCAGATTTTTTTTTTTTTTTTTTTTTGCGGTACGCGGGCCTCTCACTGTTGTGGCCTCTCCCGTTGTGGAGCACAGGCTCCGGACGCACAGGCTCAGCGTCCATGGCTCACGGGCCTAGCCGCTCCGCAGCATGTGGGATCTTCCCGGACCGGGACATGAACCTGTGTCCCCTGCATCGGCAGGCGGACTCTCAACCACTGCACCGCCAGGGAAGCCCTATTGTTCGGATTTGATATTGATTCATATTTGATGCTTCTACTGAAATTTGATTTGTCTTCAATTTGAACTTGATCAGTCTTCAAATTCACTGACTCTTCTCTCATTTCTGTTCTGCTGTTGGACCCATCAAGTGAGTGTTATGTTTTTGTTGCTGTATTTTTTAGTTCTAAAATTTCCATTTGGTTCCTTTTTACAGCCTCTATTTCTTTCTTGAGACATTCTGTCTTTCTGTTAGTTTCAGGAGTGTTTTCCCTACATTTTGGGAGCATATTTTATAATAGCTTTTTTAATAGCTGTCAGATAATTTCTACATATGTGTCACCTCCATGTTGTATCTGTTCATCTCTCTTCCTGCAGATTGAGATTATCTTGGTATTTTGGATGCTAAGTAATTTTGGATTATATCCTGAAATTTTTGAATATTATTAGGGTCTGGGTCTTGTTAAATGCCATGGTGAATGTTGACTTTTATTTTAGCAGACACTTAACATGGTTGGGTTCAGCTTGCAAATTCTGTCCAGCCTTCAGTGGATGGTGATTCCAAAGTTATTTCAGTTTTCTTAGCTTTTACAGTGCTATTTAGATCTGCTTTGCATGTGCACTACCCATTAACTCATATGGGACTTGGCTGGTGGCTATTCTCATAGTTCAAAGTGACCTACTATTAGGAGATACATGGTGAATTGTTTTAGGTATGAGAGGTCATTATGAGAACATCTCAAATAGTTCTGAAAAAAATGTATACATACATGCCTGCATGTGTGTACTAAATCTGTATGTGAATCTGGGTGACTGTTGTACTAGTTTTGCAAATTCTCTGTATATTAAAACTTTCTCAAACAAAAATTTGGAGGCCAAAAATATATATATAGGTCAGAAACATGCCATTCTTCTGCTTAAAAACTCCCGGTGGTCTCTCATCTCACTAAGTAAAAGCCAGATTCCTTTTAGTGGTCGTTTGGCCCTTCAGGATCAGCTTTCATACCCCCTATTGGCTTTTCGTCTCATTCAGAGTAAAAGCCAGAATTCCTTTTTCTTTCATTCTTCTATATGACCCTTAATTTATTTATCTTATATTCCTAGAACTTATTGTAGTGTTTGGCCAATAGTAAGAACACAAGCACACAACAAACGTGTTTGAATGAATGACTGGTTGTCTTTGTGACGGGTTTTATTATTTTCCTCAGGATGTCTGAACCCCACCTGTATGTTATTTTGTGTTATTGCAGGCCTTGTACCACCTGTAATGTCTATTACTTGCTGTAGCAATAGAGATCATTACTGCCTCTCCTTAGGCTCTTAAAAATTAGGACCTGAAAGTCATTTTTAAGTCCCAGAGCCATGCATACTTTGAAGAACTATTACTCTCCTTTCCTGGTGTCCTTTGTACCACTTTCTTCATTTTAATCTGTTTATCCTCATCCCCATCCATATGCTCTATTCTCATTCTTTTTCATCAGTTCTATCAGTAAGGTACCTTCATGGTTTCCTCATTATCCTGTTTTATAACTAAAGTGTTTTCCCCATCATTCTGGGGGCAGATATGGGAGGAGGAACAGATAGCTACTGGTATCCTATGTTAAAAATGAAAAATGATTCTATTAAATATAGCTTGCTGGAAAGAATTCTCTGTAACTAGATTTGCCCTTAGTTTCTAAAGTTCAGCCCAGTAGCTTTTAGGCAAAGACCATTTCTCTGGCCTCAATTATTTTGCAGGAGAGAAAAAGGCAAAAGTAAATTTAAACGTGAACTTTTAATTCAATACACATCCACAGCTCATTATTCTTCTCTAATAAGACTCTATTTTGGCATCTCAACATATATAGCAGAAAAGAGCTGGTGCTGTGTCTTTAAAAACTATCCAAAGCAGTGTGGAGGCAGGCTTGTCACTGAAGTGCTTGAATGAGAGCGAGAAGAGGAGGTGGAAGGGAGTGCTCTTGTAGCGTGTGTGTGTTCCCGCACACGCGCATTCACACATGTGAGTGTGACTGTTGGCAGAGCTCTAGGTGGCATCCTTCTGAACAGCTGGACCATGGTCTGCTTCAGAGCTGCTTGTCAGAGCAGTTAGCTTGCTAGAGACGCAGCAGCAAGGATCAGTAGCGTTTCATTCAAGGGTGATGGGGGCGGGAGGGGACTGTGGGCGGGGGAAGAGGCACAGGTTTCCCAGAAGGAATTTCTTCCGGCAAAATTCCTGCAGAACAGATTCTTACAATGAAGTCTCCATTAATAATGTGAGCTCGCTGTTGGTTTAAGTGCAGATCCATCTGGGGTGAGTTTTGGATAATTTTCTCTCTTTATATAAAAGTCCTTGAACTCCACAGACTGGGTAGGGAAGAAGCTAGAAAGATATCTTTTGTATCTTGGCCAATTTAACTGTATAATACACATTTGGGAAATTAGATAATTTTCAGGTGTTAAGCTTGTGAGGATTTTGTGGGCATTTTTGTTTTTTATCTTTAAAATATTTTTAAAATTAGGTGTGCTAGAACTTTTACTCTAGTCAGATTCTACCTCTTCTATGGCTATTTCAAGTGATGCTTCATTCAGATTTAGCTTATAAGAATAGTGGTGATTTCTGTTCTTTTTGGTGATGCTGTTGACACACATTGCAGGAAGCAGGGAATCCCCTATAAATATCCTTCACTGTGTCATTCCACACCCGGTTGGTGAATATGTCTCTCTGTCCTATGTCTTTACGTAACTGTCCCCTAGTCTTTAAATGTGTTAAGAAGAAACATGTCACCTTTGCTGTGTCTAGGAAGCTTTTTTGATTATGAACATCTTAGGAGGAATTTATTCAGCCTTTTTACTGAAACATGCCTTTTGACGTTGAGGTTGTCATAAGAATTTCCTGTGGGTTTACTGCTTATTTTGAACTACTTGTTTGTTTCTTATAATTGGTTTGTTTTTGTTTGCTGGCCTTGGTTTCTAAAGAGTGCAGAGATGGGATTCCCTCTGCCTCCAGTGACGTAGTGATTTTGTTTGCAGTCTTTTTCTTCTGAGAGGGAGGGAACAGAGAGAAGGAAGAAGAAAAATCCATCCAAAGTGGTGCATTCTCCCATCTATGCCTAACTGGGTACTGTTGAACAGAGCTGAAGCCAGAGTGGGATGTTGTTAATGATAGGGATGCTCTTTTGTTTGTTTCCTTTTTGAATAGGCTGAGGCCAAAGTCAGGATTGCTGAAACAGAGTGCCTGAATTAACCCTGTATATCCTGCTGCTAATGAATTTTACTTAATTGCTTTTTGTAAATATGGAATGAAAAAGAGCTCTTAGCAGGTTTCTGGAACCTAGCAAACACGAGTAATTCTAGGTTGGGTTTTGGAATTTGGAATTTTTCTACCTTATTTGCACTGGTCCTGAGCAGGCAGTTTGTACGCTCTTTCTCAGACCTCAAAAATAGGTAGCTATATAAAATTCCTTGCCACTGTAGTTAGAGTGAAACCCTCATTTTTGAATGTATGAAGCTAAAGTAAAGCTTAGGAAGAAATTGTTATATTCTTAGGTGTGGACTTAACTTACCTTTTTTGGATTAAGAGTTTGGGCTTCCAGTTCCTTTTTATGCAACTCCATATTAAGAATCTGATCTCTGGAGGACTGCCTGCAGAGGCCAGTGTGAAAAATTCAGTAGACGAGAGCCTAGGAATATTTTAGGTTTGCCTGTGGATGTGTTTGGATAACATATGTTGAAAAGTGCCTTTAAGAACTTGCTGGTTTATTTTCTGTCCTGATACTCTTTTCTGTTCTGTGCTCTCATTTATTCTAAGTTCTCTATGTTAAGTGAAAAGAGTAATGTCTGTTTTTTAGCTTACATTATGCAGTCCTATTGTTATGGTAGTTCAATTAATATTTATTACAGCCATAAATATTTCCAACTAACAAAATTCTAGTTTTATCTGGGGAGAAGGAGGGGGAAGAAAAAGAAAGACAATCTTAGGGTAAACCAAGAGCATTCTGGAAGAATAACCTATTTAGAAGGTTGCCAGAAACCAGGGCTATAAAGGTTAATAGAAATTCTACTGCATCCTTGCATCTCAATATTGCAGCAAATATGTGGATAATTTCTTGCTAGCTTTTCAGGAAACCCCTGTCGTGGACAACCCTCATTAATTGTTGCTGGGAAACTGCTCTGACGTCACTGGGAGCAGTTCCCCATCTGCAACGAGGACAGGAATAGCCTTTGAGGGGGAAGAAAACTGCTGTGAAGTTAAAAGATGATGGTTTTGTTAACTTGGTTTTCCTTCCATTTGGGAGTGGGTGGGATAGACCTAAAGACTTCTTAAATGTTTCAGTCATTAGCAATGGAAAAATTATTAAGAGGTCTTTTTGTTTCAGCTGAAAGTACGTTTTTTAATCTTCATTTTCTAACCATCAAGGTTTTAGAAAAGGTCAAGGAAAGAAAAGCTGTTGAAAGATGTTGGAGAAGTAAGATTTGTTTCTTTTTATCCTTCCTTTTTTTTCACTTTTTTTTTTAAAGGAAAAAGAAAAGATCAAGGACTGCTTTTGCAGAAGATGTTTAGCATCACCTTGTTTGGGATAATTAAAAATGTGATAATGTTGGAAGAACTTCCTGGCAAAATTGATGGGGACTATTTCTGTGCCTAAAAGTTACCATAAGTACTTTTCTCCAAAGTGCTCCTCTCCTAGCCCACCTACTCTCACTGATTTATAGCCTGTTTAGGAGCTTCTTTTTTGGAAAAGCACACATAGTAGCTAATAAATGTTTGGACTCTGGATTTAGGCTCCCTGAGTTCAAATCCTAGCTATGCCAATTGCTGGTTCTGTGACCTTGGACAAATTACTTAACCTCTCCATTTCTTCATATGTAAAATGTATGAAATGAAGATAATAATAGTATCCACTTCCTAGGATTGTTTTGAGGATTAAAAGAGTTAATACATGTAAAGCCTTTAAGATAGTTCCTGGTTATCTTAAAGGCTTACTTAGCATTAGCTATTGTTAATATTTAGAAATTAAACAGGAGTATACGATTTGTATCTTCAGATCACCTGTAATTTTTGAGAAAGCCAGAAGAGATTTTCAAGCCGTGTAGGATGTTGCATGTTTAAAATGAATATAAGTATAATCTAAATATTTAAGATTAAAATTGACACTTTTTTTTTTTATAAATTTATTTATTTAGTTTTGGCTGTGTTGGGTCTTCGTTTCTGTGCGAGGGCTTTCTCTAGTTGCGGCGAGCGGGGGCACTCTTCATTGCGGTGCGCAGGCCTCTCACTGTCGCGGCCTCTCGTTGCGGAGCACAGGCTCCGGACACGCAGGCTCAGTAGCTGTGGCTCACGGGCCTAGTTGCTCTGCGGCATGTGGGATCCTCCCAGACCAGGGCTCGAATCCGTGTCTCCTACATTGGCAGGCAGATTCTCAACCACTGTGCCACCAGGGAAGCCCCAAAGTTGATCCTCTTAGGAAGTATCTTTTCTAATTTGATGCTCATAGGCCAAATTGTAAACACCTTCCCTCAGATTAACAGCTCTGTTTTTCTTTCTTTGGCCATCATTGATCTTTTGACTTCTGTAGATGATGACTTTTTTTTATTGTTTGTTTGTTGTTTTTTACTTTCTTCCATTGGTTCTGATCTACTTTAAAATCTTAGGACACTTGGGCTTCCCTGGTGGCACAGTGGTTGAGAGTCCGCCTGCTGATGCAGGGGACACGGGTTCCTGCCCCGGTCCGGGAAGATCCCACATCCCGCGGAGCGGCTAGGCCCATGAGCCATGGCCTCTGAGCCTGCGCATCCAGAGCCTGTGCTCCGCAACGGGAGAGGCCACAGCAGTGAGAGGCCTGCATACCGCAAAAAAAAAAAAAAAAAAAAATCTTAGGACACTTGCCTTTGGTGTCTGCCTCTGAAACTTTGTGTTCTGCTTTTCTCTATGTACGTTGATGTGGTGGTGTTCTTTCTCCATATATTTATGAGAGTATAAGATTTATATGAAGTCCTATATATCAAGACTCCTTAAATCAACTTGCTTAAAAGATCTAGGCTCTTTAATTTTTGTCAGTTTGATTACTATGTGTCTTGGTGTGTCCCTCCTTGGGTTAATCCTGTATGGGACTCTCTGCACTTCCTGGACTTAGGTGACTGTTTCCTTTCCCATGTTAAAAAAATCTAGGATCTTAAATGGACCAAATATCAAATCACAAATATTTAAATATCCAGTATCTCCATGCCCTTTTACCTTCTTTTAATTTCATATTAAAGACGTAGAGTGTTACTCTTGTGTGGTTTTTGAGGCTTCGCCTTTTGGATTGCTGTCTAAACTATGAAGGTACACTGACAAGAGCTAGTAATGTGTGTAACATTTATAGTGAAGAAAATACCTTTCTGTGTAAAGTTTTATTCTTTCCTCCCTATTAATTTTCTTAAGCCAGTGAGTTTTAAGGAATACTGGTTACATATCTTTTCCAGTGGAATATATGGGGAAAGAGAGTTAATATTATTAAAAAGGAGAGCATAAATTGAAGAAAAATAAAAAGTAAGAAGCACTATGCAGGTGAATGTCCTTAAAGTCTAGGTAGGCACTGCCAAGGGATGTGCTAAGTGGACATTATGTGTTGCTGGGGGAACGTTGAGAAACACTATGATTAGATAATGCGACTGGCCTTGCTTCTGGAGTGAACTAAGGGGGAAATTTTTTATCTCCAAAACTCTTGAACATATTTATCCTAGGAAGTTGATGAGAAATGTGAATAAAGGTTTAGGTACAAAGATACTCATTACAGCATTATTTTATTATAAAAATGAACAGCTTCCTGAATATCCAGTAAGAGGGAAATGGTTAAATAAATTGTGGTACATATATGTAGTAGAATATTAGATAGTTATTAAAATGACTTTGGTAGAAGTAATTAATGGGGGAAATGGTCACAGTTCTAGTAGTAGAAAAAGGCATGGTATAAAAATGTTCTGTATAATGTGAATTACATAAAAATTATTAGGTATGGAAACATCCAAATGGATACAATTTCCATTCGAATATGGAAGCAAAGCTTAGAAAAACATATCTCAGAACATTGGTGTTATTAATAGCAGTTATCTCTGAGTTACAGAGTATGGGTAATTTTTCTTTTCTACTTCTACTTGTGTGTGTTTTCTGTAAGTATAAAGAAGCCTATAGTACTTCTCTAATCATAAAAGCCTTTCTGTTAGTATCTGAAAGTAAAATTTCAAAATGTGTTAAAGTGAAAACGAATGTGATGACATATAAATTCCTAAGCATAGTGTTTGGATCACAGTAAATGCTTAATAAATGATAGCTCCTGCGTACTGAGGAAGATCGCCTCCTATGATCAGAGCCCTTTCATATTGGGAGGCAACATCACTGAGATAGTATCCTATTCATGCAGCTTTCTGTCTTTCTGAGGTCGATAAATATGTTGTTCTTCTATATGTACTGGCCCAGGATATTAAAAAAAAAAATAGTTGTAGGACCAGAGTGAAATGTTTTGGTGTTCTCTTATGAAGGTATAAAGGAAACTGATGTAGAGGGGGCCTAGTAGTGATTTTCTGCAGTGACTTAAAAAAAATTTTTTAGCTTTGATATAATTTATTTTTTTAATTAATTAATTTATTTTTGGCTACATTGGGTCTTCGTTGCTGTACACGGGCTTTCTCTAGTTGTGGCGAGCAGGGGCTACTCTTCGTTGTGGTGCGCAGGCTTCTCATTGTGGTAGCTTCTCTTGTTGCAGAGCACAGGCTCTAGGCATGGGGGCTTCCGTAGTTGTGGCTCACAGGCTCTAGAGTGGAGACTCAGTTGTTTTGGCGCATGGGCTTAGTTGCTCCATGGCATGTGGGATCTTCCCGGACCACGGGTCGAAGCCCTGTCACCTGTATTGGCAGGTGGATTCTTAACCACTGCACCACCAGGGAAGTTCCTAGCTTTGATATAATTTATGACTCCCACTGTAAGTTGCTTTTATCCCCCTTTCTGGGTTGCCTCCTTAAGAATTCTTGGGAAATTTGAAACAGTATAACAGAAAAGATTTTCTTTGTTCTAGGAATTTCTGTTCCTTCTCAAGTTAGTCTAACTATATGGGCCCCTTGGAACTCAGTGCTGATAAAAAAGAAAGGTAGATTTCCATCTACTTTGGACTTGCTTGGGAACTGAGTTGTGCATGTAAGAAACTATCAATACTTTCAACACGCGAAAAACATACTGGAAATACACGTCAGTGGCTATTTTTACTGAGCAGTAGTGTCAGATATTATTTTTTTAACTTTTTATTTTATATTGGAGTATAGCCGATTTACAATGTTGTGATAGTTTCAGGTGCACAGCAAAGGAACTCAGCCATACGTATACATGTATCCATTCTCCCCCAAACTTCCCTCCCATCCAGGCTGCCACATAACATTGAGCAGAGTTCCCTGTGCTGTACAGTAGGTCCTTGTTGGTTATCCATTTTAAGTATAGCAGTGTGTACATGTCGATCCCAAACTCCCTAACTATCCCTTCCTCCCAGCCTTCCCCCCGTGTCAAATGTTTTTAATATTTGACAGTTTATTCTTCATAATCACTATAGTTCTTAATATGTGACTTGTACAGTAAATACATGTTTAGTAAGTAGGCATAGACAAAAAAGACTATACTCTTAACACCATGACTTTTGTGCCTGAGACCATTTTCTCTTCCAGAATGCAAAATAATGTGAATGTACTTAATACTATGGAAATTCACACTTAAAAATTATTGAAATGATAATTTTTATGTTATATGTATTTTACCACTGTTAAAACAAAAAACACAACAGTGTGAGCCAGATGAAAACGTGCAGTTTCCAAGCTAATTATGACCCTGACACCTCAGATTCTGTCTACTTCTCAGCATTCACTTACTACCATATACCAGGAGATGGGGACCAAAGTTACTTGTTACAGCCAGAGATATATCAGTTACTGGCAAAAAGCATGCAAGGAAAGGGGAGTACCTTGTAATACATCAGGTGGATTTTAGAATGTTAATGAGCACCACTGAGGAGAAGGATGGACTTTTTGGTGTAGTCTCCTCATCTAGTTTATAATTATCTTGAATCCTCTTCGCTTCAAGAAGATCTGTAGCTGAGGGAGAAGGAATTGGGAATTGAATGTGAAGAGCAAAGGTATTACAGTAGCTCTTCCCTGTCCACGGGGGATATGTTCCAAGACCCCCAAGTGGATGCCTGAAACCTGGATAGTACCAAGCCCTGTATATACTATACTTTTTCCTATGCATACATACCTATGACAAAGTTTAATTTATAAATTAGGCACAGTAAGAGATTAACAACAACAATAATAAAATAGAACAATTATAACAATATATTAATGAAAGTTTTGTGAATATGGTCTCTCTCTCAGAATATCTTATTGTACGAATTTAATACCTTTTCCATCTTAACTAAGCACTAGTGGCCATAAGTTTTACAGTTTGAGGTGTGACCGCAAAATTAGCACAGATTTTTTTCTTTTTCACAATTTCACAGAAGATTCATTCTTAGCAACCTCAGCATATGATTTTTTTTCTTTCCTTATTAAGTTGAGAACTTTCACCTTTTCACGTAAAGGAAGCACTTTACGGCTTCTCTTTAGCGTATCCAAATTGCCAGCATCACTACTTGTGCTTTGGGGCCATTATTAAGTAAAATAAGGCTTACTTGAACACTAGCACTTTTGATACCATGACAGTTGATCTGATAACTGAGAAGGCTACTAATTAACTGACAGGTGGGATACGGAGGGATACGGAGGGACAAAGGAATGATACCTGTCTTGGGCGGGACTGAGTGGGATGGCACAAGATTTCGTCATGCTATTCAGAACAGCGCTTATGAATTATTTCTGGAATTTTCCATTCAGTATTTTTGGACTTCAGTTGACTGTGGGTAACTGAAACCAAGGAAAGCAAAGCTGCAGAATTGGGGTGGGGGGGCACTACCGTATTTCCTCATTTAGACATAGCAATTTTTTCTCTAAGCACAGTGGAGCATGATGGGGGAGGGGGATATAGAAAAGAGGACTGATATCATAGAATTACAGGAACTGTATGAGCTGATTGTGATTTGAGAATATGGAAAATAAGAGCCTGAAATCTGTGAGTTTTGATGATGATTTTAACATTTCAAAGAAAGTTATGGGAAACTTACAAAGGTTAGCAGTCTTAAAACGTTTAGCTTTTTCCATATACTGTAGCATGGGAAGCTTCAATATTGGGATTTCAGCAGGGCAGCACTTTACTTATACTAATCCCACAATTTATCCTAGTGATGGTTTTTCATGGTGCAAGGATTCCTGAATTTCTCCTTTGAAATTAAACAAGGGAAGATTTCTGGAGTTTGGAGGATCCCTTGTTATTTGCATAGATTCATTGTCATTGCTATTCACTCTTTCCCCCTACTACTCATTTTTAGTATATCAGAATGGCAGCATTGCTTACTTGTCTGTACAGACTATTCTTTGATAATATTTGCAGCAGTTTCTGTGGAAAGTGTTTATTAAAAAAAAAAAAAAGAGGAGGAGGCAAGGGGAATATCATCTTGTAGCTCTTAGTGATAGAGCCTGTTGCCATGGAGTCCTGGATCAGATTGGCTGACCTGGGGGCCAATGAGCAGTTAGAACATAAACACATCATCATTTAACCTTGCAGAATTCATTTACTCAGTGATATATGACATTAATACCATAACTGTATATAAAGCTGTGAAATAAAATGTTTCAAGAATGGTATAAGGTGGTTTTCTCTTACTTTTCAAATTTTGCTGCTTAATATAAACAATGTAATAATACATATCTTCTTACTTTGATTTGATTGAGAAAAGATATGGTGGGAAATACCTATCACCTGTCTGTGAATTGAGTTGCTGCTGCAGTCAGTTGGGCTTATGCCAAGTCTAAGTCAAACCCTGGCCTCTAGACCAGAGGAGATTTGTCTTGATATCTGAAGCTGCCTTGCTTATTTTGGTAGCTTTAGAGCTGAGTCAGAAATTGGCAGCTTTTTTCTTACTTGTTTTTCCTTTTTTCTCTTCCACTCTGATATGGTAGTCCCTGTAAATGTTATATTTGCACACTATTGGGTCTGGAGTTAGAGGATCAGCTGGGATTAGCTTCTGTATTCTCCATCTTCACTTCCCTAGCTTGTTCATATTTATTGACATACATCTGGGAGGTTTCACTTAACTCAGTGTTAGTTCCTTGTCATAGCAGATCATGGCATGTATCTGCTCCTGTACCTTATTGCTTTAGAGACTGAGAGTGATTCATTCATACAAAGAAAATACCCCTTCTAGATCTTGTAAATGAAAGAAGTCAAGAGTATTGTTTTTCTTCTTACATTTTATGTCAGGGATACTTGAGAAATTATGGTGTGTCTTGTTCTCCTCTCCTCCAGTGTTTCCATGCTTGGCTATTTACAGATTTGAAGGATTGAAAGAGGCTTCAAGAGATCCATGAGTTTGTTCCCCTCTTTTGAACTATTCAAGTCTCTATTAGTGAGATGCGAACTTCTCATTATACCATCACTTTCTGTCTCAGAGGAATAAAACCAAACTTCAGATTTACCTGTTAAGCAAAGAGGAGCAAAAAGTCTGTTTGGTGTCTGGCTAACTTTTTGTGGGGAGGCCTTAGAAAAGTAACATAGGAAGTGTTTGGGGTTTTGTAATTTTAGTTATTTGACCAGAAAAAGGCTTCCTGAGATGGCATCTGAGTAAAGATCTGAAAAGACTGAGTAAGCAAGCCATGCTGTTATCTGGGAGAAGACCATTCCAGGCAGAAGGAAGGAACAGTAAAAGCAATCACTATAAAGTGGGTTTAGGGCACAAGGAGGAGCCAATGTGATTGAAACTGCATATATTGGAGAAATAGTAAGAGATGGGATCAGAGGGCAAATTAGTGGTCAGATTATTTAAGGTCTTATAGGTTATTTTAAGAACTCAGGTTTTGCTCTGAGTGAGATGGGGATCCATTGGAGAGTTTTGAGCAAAGCTATAACATGATCTGAAACTGTTTTTACACAATTACTCTGGTTGCTATGTTTAGAAAATACTGTAGGGGAGCAAGATTGGAATCAGGAGACCAGTTAGAAGGCTATCAGCCAAGAGAGATGGTGGCTTGGACCAGGGTGGTAGCAGTGGAAATGTAGGAAGTCACCAGATTTTGGTTATATTTTGAAGTTAGAGTCAACACGATTTGCTCCTTGATCATTTTGGTCTTCAGTTTACTCTTCTATGAAGAGAATGGTGATATCTACTTGTAAAATGTCTAGCCCTATACACACAATAGAGTGATCAATGATAAACTTTCTAGAAGTGAGGCCTCTTTAGGATCTGAGCCATCAAATGTTGTGTGTTCTTTAAACATCATGAGTAACATGTCTGAAGGAACCAGCTACTCTTCATTGATTCATCTCTTGCCTTAGGTGTATGCTTACAGCTATATCAAACATTGGAGCTCTTCCTTTTGAAAGAAGCATTTACCTAAATCGACTTTTTAAAAACAATTCTTAAAATACCAAAGTATCAAGAAAAGTAGGAAACCAAGTACAGTAAGTGGTAAATAGGCAGTAAAAGACTGCAAGCAAGAAAAAAGATAAGAATTCTAATTCTCATTAAAATAGGCAAGGATCTCACCTATGCAGAATAATGTGGGTTCAATACTGATTGGGAAATGGGTGTATACAAGGTGCCAATTCCAAGTGGAAATATGTGTGCTCATAAGAGAAAAACAGTACCACTGAACAGCCAGGAAGAGGGGTCTCTCAAATATCTTTCTTTACCTTCTTACTGTAAAATAGGATTAGGAGGAACTAACATTTACTTGAGCATACTGTGTGTAGGCACATTACATTTGCTATGTGATTTTCCAATGACTCTATGAGATATATATCATGTCTAATCTTACAGATAAGGAGGCTGAGGCTTACTTACATGGTTAATAAGTTGTAGAAACATTAGTCTTATAGCCAAATTATGTCAAACTACAAAGTCCATAAACTTATCCACTATAACATGCTTACTGCCCTTTATACTCTAGAGATTGAATGTTCTTTATTTTGATGGGTGCCGCCCCTAACTCACCCTTTAATCATGCTCAGCCTTTTCCTTGTAGCAGAGGTAGTATTGGAGCACGAGGGTGATGCTTTTATATCCTCTGAAAAAGTACCAAATTTTCCTTATTTTACCTCTTGCCTCCCAAGTACATATAAGCTCCAGGTTGTTGCTACAGGATTCCTTGCTTATAGGAATTGACTAATTGTGTACTGTTATTTTCATCATTATTATTATTTTGAGTGTGTGCGTGCTGTGAATATATATTACAGCAAAACTTAAATAATATCTTAAACAAGACAGAAGTGTATTTTTCTGTCACACTTAGGAAATCCAGAGGGAGCCAGTGCAGTCCAGGGTTGGTCTAGTCAAGGACTCAGGTTTCTTCTGTTGCCCCACTGTCTATGGTTTTCAATCCTACTATCACCTCACAGTCTCAGATGGCTGCTGAAGTGCCAGCCTTTACTTCTACATTCAGGCCAGCAAGAATTAGGGATGACAGAGATAAACCCACGCACATATGGTCACCTTATCTTTGATAAAGGAGGCAAGAATATACAGTGGAGAAAAGACAGCCTCTTCAATAAGTGGTGCTGGGAAAACTGGACAGGTACATGTAAAAGTATGAAATTAGAACACTCCCTAACACCATACACAAAAATAAACTCAAAATGGATTAAAGACCTAAATGTAAGGCCAGACACTATCAAACTCTTAGAGGAAAACATAGGCAGAGCACTCTATGACATAAATCACAGCAAGATCCTTTTTGACCCACCTCCTAGAGAAATGGAAATAAAAACAAAAATAAACAAATGGAACCTAATGAAACTTAAAAGCTTTTGCACAGCAAAGGAAACCATAAACAAGACCAAAAGACAA
Organism: Orcinus orca; assembly: GCF_937001465.1. Taxonomy (NCBI): domain Eukaryota; kingdom Metazoa; phylum Chordata; class Mammalia; order Artiodactyla; family Delphinidae; genus Orcinus; species Orcinus orca. The sequence continues at coordinate 45,355,688 of NC_064569.1, read as the reverse complement.
CCCTCAGAATGGGAGAAAATATTTGCAAATGAAGTAGCTGACAAAGGATTAATCTCCAAATCTTACAAGCAGCTCATACAGCTCAATATCAAAAAAACAAACCAATCCAAAAATGGGCAGAAGACCTAAATAGACATTTCTCCAAAGAAGGTATACAGATTGCCAACAAACACATGAAAAGATGCTCAACATCACTAATCATTAGAGAAATGCAAATCAAAACTACAATGAGGGGCTTCCCTGGTGGCACAATGGTTGAGAGTCCGCCTGCCGATGCAGGGGACACGGGTTCGTGCCCCAGTCCGGGAAGATCCCACATGCCGCGGAGCGGCTAGGCCCGTGAGCCATGGCCGCTGTGCGTTCAGAGCCTGTGCTTCGCAACGGCAGAGGCCACAACAGTGAGAGGCCCGCGTACCTCAAAAAAAAACTGCAATGAGATATCATCTCACACCAGTCAGAATGGCCATCATCAAAAATCTAGAAACAATAAATGCTGGAGAGGGTGTGGAGAAAAGGGAACACTCTTGCACTGTTGTTAGGAATGTAAATTGATACAGCCACTATGGAAAACAGTATGGAGGTTCCTTAAAAAACTAAAAATAGAACTGCCATATGACCCAGCAATCCCGCTACTGGGCATATACCCTGAGAAAACCATAATTCAAAAAGAGTCACGTACCAAAATGTTCATTGCAGCTCTATTTATAATAGCCAGGACATGGAAGCAACCTAAGTGTCCATCAACAGATGAATGGATAAAGAAGATGTGGCACATATATACAATGGAATATTACTCAGCCATAAAAAGAAACGAAATTGAGTTATTTGTAGTGAGGTGGATGGACCTAGAGTCTGTCATACAGAGTGAAGTAAGTCAGAAAGAGAAAAACGGATACTGTATGCTAACACATATATATAGAATCTAAGGGAAAAAAAGGTCATGAAGAACCTAGGGGCAAGATGGGAATAAAGACACAGACCTACTAGAGAATGGACTTGAGGATATGGGGAGGGGGAAGGGTAAGCTGTGACAAAGTGAGAGAGTGGCATGGGCATATATACACTACAAAACGTAAAATAGATAGCTAGTGGGAAGCAGCCGCATAGCACAGGGAGATCAGCTCGGTGCTTTGTGACCACCTAGAGGGGTGGGATAGGGAGGGTGGGAGGGAGGGAGACGCAAGAGGGAAGAGATATGGGAACATATGTATATGTATAACTGACTCACTTTGTTATAAAGCAGAAACTAACACACGATTGTAAAGCAATTATACTCCAATAAAGATGTTAAAAAAAAAAAGAATTAGGGATGAGTAAAGAAGGACCATTCACTTCCATTAAGGATACTTCATAGAAGTTGTATTTACTACTTGTATTAGTTTCCTAGGGCCGCTGTAACAAAATACCACAAACTGGATGGCGTAAACAACAGAAATTTATTTTCTCACAGTTCTGGAGGCTAGAAGTCTCAAGATCAAGATGTCAGCAGATTTGGATTTTCCTGAAGTCTCTCTTCTGGATTTTCAAATGGCCTCCTTTTTACTGTGTCCTCACGTGGTCTTTTCTCTGTGCCTACACACCTCTGGTGTCTCTTTGTGTGTCTCAATTTCCTCTTCTTATAGGGATACCAGCCAGATTAGGCCTTGTTTTAATTTAATCACCTCTTTAAAGGCCCTATCTCCAAATACAGTCAGATTCTGAGGTATTGGGCGGGAGTGGGGGGTCGGGGTTGTGTGGTGTTAGGGCTTCAACATATGAATTTTGAGGGGACATAATCCAACCTACAACAATACTTCTTTCTCCTTACATCCCATGGACTAGAACCTAGTCACACACTCATTTTTAGCTATAATGGAGGTTGGGATATGTGAAGCATTTTTATAGGCAGCCATGTGCCCAACTGAAAATCAGTAGTTGGGCACTTCCCTAGCGGTCCAGTGGTAAAGAATCCACCTTACAATGCAACGGACACAGGTTCGATCCCTGGTCAGGAAACTAAGATCCCACATGCCGCGGGGCAGCTAAGCCCACGTGCCACAACTACTGAGCTCGCGTGTCTCAACTAGAGAGCCTGCATGCCGCAAACTACACAGCCCACGTGCTCTGGAGCCTGCACACCACAACTAGAGAAAACCCACACGTTGCAACTAGACAGAAGCCCACGCACCGCATGCTTCAATGAAGATCCAGCGTGCTGCAACTAAGACCCAATGCAGCCAAAAATAAATAAAATAAATAAATAAATAAATTTTTTTAAATCAGTAGTTGTATTGAGGAAGAGGTGATTGGCTATTGGGGAATAAATAGCAGGCTCTCCTTTGCAGCAGAGGCTTAAGGAGTAATGATTCTTAAAGTTTTTCCAATTCCTTCATGTGAAATTAAATTGTTCTTATCTTATTTCTCTGGCCGAACTCACATTCAATTTTATTTTATTTATTTTTTATATTTATTTAATTTTTGGCTGCATTGGATCTCCACTGCTGCACGTGAGTTTTCTCTAGTTGCTGAGAGCAGAGCCTACTCTTTGTTTTGGTGCGCTGGCTTCTCATTGTGGTGGCTTCTCTTGTTGCGGAGCATGGTTTCTAGGTGCGTGGGCTTCAGTAGTTGTGGTACATGGGCTCAGTAGTTGTGGCTCGCGGGCTCTAGAGCACAGGCTCAGTAGCTGTGGCTCACGGGCTTACTTGCTCTGCGGCATGTGGGATCTTCCTGGACCAGGGCTTGAACCTGTGTCCCCTGCACTGGCAGGCGGATTCTTAACCACTGTGCCACCAGGGAAGCCCCTCACATTCAATTTTAGATTTTGAAAGATTCTTTTAATACTAAATTGTTGGCGTAGATGTCCTTTCCACCTAATAGGTGGTAACATTCATCTCTAAGTTCATCACAGTAGGGCAATACAGACTTAGTTGCATGGTGTTTAAGTTAAGCAATAGAAGGCATCTTGAAATGCCATGAACAGTAGATAAATTGTGATTTTGTTTTTTCTTTCCCAGAATGTCTTGTCTGGGTTTAGTTAGGAGCAGTTTTGCCAGGGCGTGGGAAAGGACAGTGTGAACTTTCAAGGTCTTTTCCATCCCTAAGATTCTGTGATATTTTCTACATAGTGGCATTACTATGATAAAGCTAAATAAAATAGAAGCAGCAGAGGTGCTCCATTGTTTGAGCACTGCTGCTTTTTGTCTGAAAGAGGAGGAAATATGATTTGTTCCGTTTCGCTCAAGGAAGTAAAATGGGCATTTTGGGCCAAGAATGTAAAGAAGCTGTTAGAAACTGAAGTGAAACCCAACCAACACTTCAGTCCATCGATCAAAGCACCTGTAGTTCTCATTTCAGGGCAAGTACAACTATCACAGATATTGAACAAAGAGAGTACATGTCCAGAACATTTTAATCTTGTTTCTCTGTTTACTTTGCCTAAGGAATTGCTCTGGACATCAGCCAACTCCTGTGGCCTCCCTTACACACCAGTGAATCCTTTTGCATTTATAGAGCAGAATGATTTTCTCATGCTTCCCTGATTTTAGAAAATTGGCATAATTGTTATTATTGTTGTTGTTATTTTTATTGGCCTAGTACTAGTGAAACCTATGACATTTGACTTCTGAAATCCTTAAAGGACTTGGTGACTGTCACATAACTATAGCTTTACATGTTCCATAAGTACTTTATACTCTATTCCCCCACATTCTGCTTTCTCTCTCTGAAGAGAAGGGAGTGTTGGACCCATATCTCTCATAACTCAGTAGGGCCTTCTTTCTTGTCCTTCTCCCAAGGGCGGTTGAACCAGTTTTCCTTTTCAGGTATGCAGTTATCATACTCTTTTTGTTTTTCATCGTTTGGGCACTGTAGTGAAAAGAACATGGGATTTTGGAATCAAGAAGACCTGGGTTTGAATTCTGGCTTCTTATACAGACTGTATGGCCCTGAACAATATATTTCATTTATAAATAAAATGGTGATATTTTATACCTTGAGAAGATCAAATAAGATATTTTCTATAAACTATAAAAAATTTTAAGTCATGAGAGGTGACCCAGATTGAGGGGAAAGATGGGAGAGTTTACAAGCCCCCAAATATGTCCCCCACTGACACTCTCTGAAGAGAGGCCTTGCATCTAGGCACTCCTCCCATACCTTACTTCACATCCCAGAACACTCCTGAATGTCTACCTTGGGATACCTAGAACTTTGGCTTTGGGATCAGACACAGGCTGGAATCTTGCCTTTGCCCCTCGTAACTTGGGAAAGTTATTTAATTCCTCTGAGCTTTGGCTTCTTCATCTTAGAAATGCCCTAACAAAGAGTTTTGTTAGGATTAAAGTAAAGTATAGAAACAATAAGCAAAGTCATAGAAAGAATGTAGACTTTGGCATCAGCACTAGAGTTTGGGTCTGATTCTGTCATTTAGTATGACAGTAGTTAAGGAATTTGCCCAAGGTCAGCAGACCTTGGGTAAATGCCTTAACTACTCTTGGCGGTATGAGTGGAAGTGCATAAAGCACCAAGTTCATAATTGCACTCAATAAACATTAATGGTTTTTCCTTTTCTCCTAACTCCAGTGTCAAAGAGTGCATAAATAGGCTAGCCATCATGGGCATCTAGACAGTTTTGTTTTGTTTTTAACCTACCATTTTAACCCTATGAATGTTTTGTCCCCAATGTTTTGACTACTAAGGGCATTATTTTCGCTCTCTGTGTTTAAATAACATACGATAAAATGCACAAATCTTAAGCATTCAGCTAATAAGTTTTGACAATTATATACACCCATGTAACCATTACCTCTAACAAGATGGAATATTTCCATCACTCCTAAAGAATCCCTTATGTCTCTTTCCAGTCAGTGTTTTACCCCCAAACCTTTCTGATTTAAACCACTGTAGGGTAGTTTTGCCTGTTCTTGAATTTCATATAAATGGACTTATATAGTATGTATTTTTGGGGAAGGAGATGCACTTTCTTCTACTTACTATATAGTTTTGAGATCCATCATGTTTTTGTGTATGTCAGTATACACCCAGCAAAGTCCCTTCATGTCTCATGGGTGATGATTGAATCACTTGCTTCTTCTCAAACGAGTCACAAAAAAGAATTACCATGATTGATCCACCTTCTAGGGCTCAGGGATAGGGTCACCTTCCCTGATCATGTGTCCTCAGAGGAAAGCAAACACCAAAAGTTCATTTTTTTAATTGTTGAATAGTATTCTATTATATGAATATACCACAATTTGTTTATACATTCTCCTGAACCCCTAGATTCTAAATATTTTTTCAGTATGAGTATCAACTGGGAGTAATTTATTCTTGATATATGAATGAGAAAAGGACTGGAAAGTTTACAGGGATTTTGCCACAGGGTATGTCAGAATTTTTAGCCTCTAGCTATTTTGTTCTTTCTTAATTCTCTCTACTTGGCCATGGATTAAAAGGGAGAAAATGAAACTGCCCTTCTTTCTCTGAGTGTCCCCTATATAATATATTCTTTTTGGCACAATGCCTAGAAGGTTGTTTATAGAGTTGATGGAAGGATATATAATCTCACTGTGCTCTGGAAGGTACTTACCTCAGCAGTCAAAAAATTTATGGGGAATATGCAGTATTCTTCCTGAAAAAATTGCCAAATCTTGGCTCCCAATCATCCTCCTCTGTATCATCCTATTTCCTCACTCCCTCTCCTTGCCCTCGACTTCTGACAGTCCCCTCTGTGCAGCTTGAGCCACTGAGTGTCCTCAGGAGACACTCTGCCTTAAAATTGTGCTATTTGCCTGGGTGAAATGTACAACGTACACAGATAGGTTGCAGGGAAGCACACACCTAGGCTCTCCTGGGAGCTTAATGTCTTGCTTTGTTCTAGTCAAGTTATATATGAAATAGTTCCTTTCTCCATTGAATAAGCCATTCACAGTGGAAATTACTTCTCTGCCTTTTAACCCTTGTCTACTGGCTTTATTCTTCCTCTTTAAAGCTTTTTCTTTCTTTCTTTCTTTTTCCTGCTAATAAATTATCTTGTCCCTTGGCTGCAACTTTTGCTTTTGTTTCGGCCCAGAAAAAATTGTTTCCAGAAATCCTTATGCCCCAAGAGAAAGGAGAGCCTTCTGTATAGGATTATGGAAATGAGTGTAGTTAAAGGTTATTTTGGAGAACAAAAGAGACCCTCAGCTCAAGAAATACAGTTTTGAGCTTGGTGTATCTTCTGATGGATCTTAACTCTAGAGTTAAAACTCTGACCCCTCATTACTATCTTACTCTCTCTGATCCACCCTTCTCCATGTGTTGGCAGGTTGTTGCAGTCCAGGCATCATCTGCACAAAAGACAAACCTTCAGCAGAAGATAACCATTTTTCTAGTGGCTTTTTTTTCTTTTTTTAATACAGTGAGAAGCCTTTCTTTAAAGCCACCCACCTAGCAAAATCCTCTCATGTCTCACTGGTGATGGTTGAGTCACTTGTCCCTTCCTAACCCAGACACAAAAAGGAAACAGAATTACCACGAATAGTCTAGCTAATTAAGATCCACCTCCTAGGGACTTCCCTGTGGTCCAGTGGTTAAGAATCCGTCTTCCAATGCAGGGAACGCAGGTTCGATCCCTGGTTGGGGAACTAAGATCCCACATGCCACAGGGCAACTAAGCCCGTGTGCCGCAACTACTGAGCCCGTGTGCTCTGGAGCCTGCACGCCACAACTAGAGAGCCTGCATGCCACAACTACTGAGCCCGCATGCTCTGGAGCCCACGTGCCACAACTGGAGAGCCCACATGCTGCAACTACTGAGCCTGTGCACTTTGGAGCTGGCACGCCACAACTGGAGAGCCTGCTCACTGCAACTACTGAGCCCGCGTGCTCTAGAGCCTGAGCGCCACAACTAGAGAGAAGCCTGTGTGCCACAACGAAGAGCCCGCCAGCGCAACAAAAGATTCCACATGCCGCAACGAAGATCCCACGTGTCGCAACTAAGACCCAACACAACCAAATAAAATTAAAAAAAGAAGAAAGATCCACTTCCTAGGGCTTAGGGATGGGATTACCTTCCCTGATCATGTGTCCTCAGAGGAAGGCAAACACCAAAAGGAAATCTGGGCTAGATTGAGTGTGGGAGAAAGGGGAGATTTGGATAGGTAGCCAGTATAGTGTCTACCGTACCCTTTCTCTGCTGCTTCCTTTTTCCTCAGAGTACAAGTTACTTTGGGGACTTCCCTGGTGGTGCAGTGGTTAAGAATCTGCCAGTGCGGGGGACACGGGTTCGATCCCTAGTCTGGGAAGCTCCTACATGCTGCAGAGCAACTAAGCCCATGTGCCACAACTACTGAGCCTGCACTCTAGAGGCCACGAGCCACAACTACTGAGCCCGTGTGCCACAACTACTGAAGCCCGCGCATCTAGAGCCCGTGCTCCGCAACAAGAGAAGCCACCACAATGAGACGACCGTGCACCACAACAAAGAGTAGCCCCCACTCACCACAACTAGATAAAGCCCGTGCAGAGCAACGAAGACCCAACGCAGCCAAAAAATTAATTAATTAATTAATTTTTAAAAAAGGAATTGCTTTGTTTTACACACCTCTATAAGAGGCCAGTAGTCTCAGTGGAAATGACTGTCAAAATTGTTTAAAGTGTTTGCATTAATAACTGTTTTATGGACGTCTTAAACAATCTAAAGTTCAAGTTTTCCTGTTTCCCAGTGAACAAAGGAAACCATGTGGCTCCCTACAACTTAAGTTGGAATGCGTGACCATATTCCACAGGTGGCTATTATGAAAGACCGTTTTTTGGTTTAGTTGGGTTTTTTCATTAGTGCTTTGACTGAGTAACAGTGCTTGGACACCGTGAAGTTAGTCCAGGTGTCCAGATGGTTGAGCCTTTTCTGCCTTATATGTAAAGAGGAGCTGCAAAGTTATCATTCTGATTGACAAATATACCTATTTGGTAATTGAGGCCCATCCTGGAAAAAGAAACAACCAGCTGCTTTATATTTGTCCCTATCACCACCTTTTTTTTTTCCAGTTTTATTGAAATATAATTGATATATAGCTCTGTATAAGTTTAAGGTGTACTGCTTAATGACTTAACATACATGTACTATGAAATGATTACCACAATAAGTTTAGTTAGTATCCGTTTCCTCATAGGTTTCCTTCTGGGGTGATGAAAATGTACTGGGACTACATAGAGGTGATGGTTACACAACACTGAATGTACTAAATGCACTGAATTGTTCACTTTAAAATGGTTAACTTTATGTTGTATGAATTTTAAAAATTCAATTAAATTTCAGGCCAAAAAAAATTTTATTTTCTTATGAGAACTTTTAGGATGTACTCTCTTATTAACTTTTAAATATACCATACAGTTAACTATAGTCATCAGGTTGTACATTACCTCTCCAGTACTTATTTATCTTATAACCAGAAGTTTGTACCTTTTGACCACCTTTATCCAGTTCCCTCATTCCCCACCTCTCACCTTTTCTTTCTGACAGAGTAATCTTTTTAAAGTTATTTAAGCCTGAAAAAGAGAAATATTGAAGATCTGTCATGTGGTAAAAGAAGTAAACTTAATCTTGTTTGACTCTAAGGCAGATTTAGGATCAAGATTGAAACAATTCATAGCTTTTTATAGGGAGAAACTATATAACAGTTAAGACTGTTTATGAAATAGTGAGTTGATCCTGTCCCAGGAGTTTTCTAGGAGAAAGAAAGTTCCTCTCAGGAACTTACACAAAGGGACTCTTCTTTGGGGAGGATGGGGAAGATTGCATGAGGCTGTATCTAAGAACCCTTCCAATTCTGATCTTTATTGATGTTTCCCAGCTAAGAGATAATAGAGAAGGCATGTGCTGAGTTTTACTGTATTTCAAACTGAAGAGAATGGAGCCTTGATTTACCCATGGGGGAAAAAAACATATATGTGTATATGCAGTTCCCACATACAGCCAATGATCTGTAGCTCTGTAGGGACTTCCCTGGTGGCGCAGTGGTTAAGAACCCGCCTGCCAGTGCAGGGGACACAGGTTCAACCCCTGGTCCGGGAAGATCCCACATGCTGCAGAGCAGCTAAGCCCATGCGCCACAACTGCGAGCCTGCACTCTAGGGCCCGCAAGCCACAACTACTGAGCCCGCACGCCACAACTGAGCCCATGTGCAGCAACTACTGAAACCCGCGCACTCTAGGACCCGCGTACCACAACTGCTGAGCCTGCATGCTGCAACCACTGTAGCCCACACGCCTAGAGCCCGTGCTCCATAACAAGAGAAGCCACTGCAATGAGAAGCCCGTGCACCGCAACGAAGAGTAGCCCCTGCTCACCACAACTAGAGAAAGCCCACGTGCAGCAACGAAGACCCGACGCAGCCAAAAATAAATTAAAAAATAATAAAAATAAAAAACGTAAGCTCTGTAGGTTGTATCTTTTTTTATAGAAGCCTCCAGGTCCTGAATCAATTAATTAAAAAATAAAATATCAGCCATTTTCTATTGTAGTCAGTTTCTTCCAGTATTTCTCATCTTTATTTTATTATTTATTTGTTTGTTTGTTTACTTATTTATTTTTGGCTCGTTGGGTCTTCATTGCTGTGTGCGGGCTTTCTCTAGTTGCAGTGAGCAGGGCTACTCTTCGTTGTGGTGCACGGGCTCTAGGTGCACGGGCTTCAGTAGTTGTGGCATGCAGGCTCAGTAGTTGTGGCACACGGGCTCTAGAGCACAGGCTCAGTAGTTGTGGCACACGGGCATAGTTGCTCCATGGCATGTGGGATCTTCCTGGACCCCACGGTTCGAACCCGTGTCCCCTGCATTGGCAGGCGGATTATTAACCACTGCGCCACCAGGGAAGTCACATACAGCTGAATTTAAAGATAAGAAATAGGGACCTCCCTGGTGGCGCAGTGGTTAAGAATCCGCCTGCCAATGCAGGGGACACGGGTTCGAACCGTGGGGTCCAGGAAGATCCCACATGCCATGGAGCAACTATGCCCGTGTGCCACAACTACTGAGCCTGTGCTCTAGAGCCCGTGTGCCACAACTACTGAGCCTGCATGCCACAACTACTGAAGCCCGCATGCCCTAGGGCCCACCTCCTGCAACTACTGAGACCATGTGCTGCAACCACTGAAGCCCGCATGCTCTAGGGCCCTCATGCCACAACTACTGAGCCTGCATGCTGCAGCTGCTGAAGCCTGTGCGTCTAGAGCCCGTGCTCCACAACAAGAGAAGCCACTGCAATGAGAAGCCCGTGCACTGCAATGAAGAGTAATCCCCACTTGCTGCAACTAGAGAAACCCTGTGCGCAGCAATGGAGACCCAACACAGCCAATCAATCAATCAATCAATAAAAAGAATTTAAATTCAGCTGTATGACTATGATTGTATGAATGACTCTAGCCTTTTAAACTTAAGTCTCCAGGCAGCTTCTCAGTAGCCACCAAAAGGTGAACAAAGCAATAATCTTTGCAGACTAACTTATGCCAGGATGAGATTACGCATGCTTCTTAAGAGCCGTCTGGGTCTTATCCTTGAAACTGATTGAAAGGAGGAAAAAATGTCTGGCATGACAATTTTCTTGAAGCATTGCTGTTTGTTTAGCTTGGTTTCTAGAGTCACATGGAATAGACAGGACATATGGGAAGGTTTCCAGTCTTATCTTTTTAAAGAAAGGAAAGAAATATTTAGGATTCAAGTACAGTCAGTAATCCATGAAAGAGAAACCTCTAATATAAACCATTGTTGGAGCTAAGCATTTTTGACTTCAACAGTTGTTGAGGACATGAATCTCTGTATAGAGCATCAATTTCTGTTACTGAGTGGGTGCTTGGATTACTGTATTGACCTCACTACAGGATTTCCCAGGTAGAGATAGCAAGTGATAAAGAGTTACCACCCCTGCACTACAAATCTCTGCATCTTTGGGAGGCAGTAAAGTGACTGAACCCAAATAGTGAATAGCAAAGCAAAGATTCTCTCTTCCTCCAGGGAGAGACCCAGTCTTTCCGAAGGACAGATGACTACAAAACTCTCTTCTTGCCTTTTCAGCTTGCTTAAGATAAAGGAAAGAATTTAAGATTCTATAAGCATTGTCTGATTTTGCTGCTTTTTGATAGAGGAGATACTTGAAGTTGGTAACAGTGTTGTGGTTTGTGGCAGCTGTGGAAGTTCTCCTTGGGAAAGGAGAGTGATCCTCTCTGGTACTGAATAGAGCTTTATATCTTCTTTCTGGAGAGAGTCTAGTGAGATAACTCTGTGGAGTGCTCAAGCTGAAGATGTGAGCAGTTTTCTGTGGGGAACAAGGGAGGGCAAATAAAGTGCCAAGGGGACTTAAACTACATTGCTTTAGAACTGAATCCTGGTGAATCTCAAGATAATTATGCTGAGTAAAAGAATCCATATACTGTATGATGTAAAATTCTAGAAAATGGAGACTAATCTGTAGCGACAGTGGTTGGCTGGGGGTGGTGGCAAAGGGGAGGAAGGGCTTTTAAAGGAGCAGGAGGAAACTTTTGGAGGTCATGAATGTGCTCACGATCTTGATTGTGATGATGTTTCACAGGTGTATGTGTGTTTCATAATTCATCAAATTGTATATATATATATATTTTTTTGGCCGCGCCACGTGGCTTACAGGATCTTAGTTCCCTGACCAGGAATTGAACCTGGGCCCTTGGCAATGAAAGCGCCAAGGGAGTCCTAACCACTGGACTGCTGGAGAATTCCTAGTGCATTTTAAATATATGCAGTTTCTGTCAATTTTACCTCAGTAAAGCTTTTTTTTTTTCTTTAAAGAAATGAAATTAATCTAGGGGTAACATTTATCAAAGGACCCTATACTGGGTTACAGGAAGGCTATTTCAGGCTTCTGTATGAAATACAAGTCTTACAGGTGTGTTAAGTTTAGATACACAGCTCCTGTTTAATGCATTTCATGTTTCTTTAGGAGTCCATAGAGGCTGCTGTATTCTATTGAAGAAGATGTCTAACAGTAACACTACTCAAGAGACTCTGGAAATAATGAAAGAATCGGAAAAAAAACTGGTGGAAGAATCTGTAAACAAAAACAAGTTTATATCTAAGACTCCAAGCAAGGAAGAAATTGAGAAAGAGAGTGAAGATACCAGTTTGCGTCAGGAGACACAGGTAAGGATTAGAAGTGCATCATATGCGCACTCTTTATAGCAAAATAGAAACGTCATTAGAGGTGGCTTTGGAAATCTATAGGAAGCCAGTCACTTACACAAACATTTGATTCTCCCTAAAAACCCAACTTGAGCTCTCAAGAAATATCTCCTTCCCTTTTTGTCAGAGTCCACAATGAAGTCTAAAGAAAACAGAATGAAATCCCTAATCTGTTAGGACCTGAATAACACTGGTTCTTGCTACATTTTGATATTTTTTAACTATCAAAAAACAAACTATATACAAACACATATTTGACAAGTCATAATATGGCTTATACAATAAACCATATTTTTAATTAAAAATTTTTTTTTTATTTTTGGCTGCGTTGGGTCTTCATTGCTGCGCATGGGCATCCTCTAGTTGCAGAGAGCAGAGGCTACTCTTCGTTGCGGTGTGCGGACTTCTCATTGCGGTGGCTTCTCTTGCGGAGCATGGGCTCTAGGCGCGCAGGCTTCAGTAGTAGTGGCACATGGGCTTAGTTGCTCCCACGGCCTGTGGGATCTTCCTGGACCAGGGCTCGAACCCTTGTTCGCTGCATTGGCAGGCAGATTCTTAACCGTTGCGCCACCTGGGAAGTCCCTACAATAAACTCTTAAAACTAGAGCTGCCTGGCTTTACACACAGTTTTAAATTCATATCCTGGTTGTGTTAAAGCAGTCAGCATTTTCTGGGCAGAAATAGTCTCTGAACTTGCCACTTGGTAAATGTGAGTGAGAGGAATTTTATTCTTTGGTTGCCTATTGTTTTCCATCCGAATTCATACTACAGTGCAGATATGATGGCAGTAGATGGCCAGCCGAGCTTTTTCCAGGGCTCCTCTTTGGTACCCAGCCAGACTCTGGGCCTCCTCTAGCTTACCTGTTCCAGTTCTCTTCCCTGTGGTCACTACTAGTTTCCTCTGTTACCCAAGCCCAAATTATATAAATCCTTTCCTTCTTGCCCAGGGGTGAGACTGGTCTTTATTATATGCTTAGGAGATAGACTGTTAATTGTAGTAAGTTAGTTTAAAGAGCAGTAGCAATGACATTTTGGAGGGTCTAGAAACTTGAAGCAGGATTTCTCTTGACAACCCAATTCACCTAGGCCTTGTCTTACGTAAAGATTAAGACAGCAACAACATAAAGGGATGAATTAAAATCAGATAACTCTCTGAAGTATTTTATTCTCTAGCTGCCTGCTTTTCTACTATATTTCCACTTACAATTTGCCAGATCTCTGTCATGGCTGCTTTTCTTTCCATTATCTTTTGCATGTGAATTGTCATTCCCAGCCCATCCTTCCAGAGTTTATGGAGACAGTCTGCCACTGTTCCAGCTATACTTCTAGCTTCCACTGATCCCAATAATGAATTTTAAATCCTCAGGACAAATAAGTGTTGAATGTTTAATTATGTGCTGTCATGTTACATGGAAGATAATAATTAAATGAACTTTTTGGTCCAAGTTACTCTATTCTCAGGAGACAATTTTAAGTGGTGTTCTGAACTCCTGTTGTGTGTTCTTCTTGAAGATAGGTAGAAAAGAAAGGGTGACTATAGGTTTTATATGCCTTATGGATACTCACTTGGTTTAAGAATGTCTTCACCTGGATATACAGATAGATTGTGTGGGAGGCTGGGTGGGGAACCTGCCTCCCCTCAGACTCCTTTTGTTGCTGCTGGAGCAGGTGGAGTTGCTGCTGCCATCTACTGGAACTCCTGCTCCTTTTACAAAGTCTTGGCCACCCTACAGAAGCCCTCTCCCCTCTACTAGTGTTCCCCTTCAACAGCACTAAAAATTCTGCTCTTTCTCTTACCTTCCCCCCAACTCACACCTGGTAAGTCTCCACAAGAATCTTACTGACTCTGTCAAGAGAGTGCCTTTTACGAATTGGAGCTGGAAAGTTTGAGGAAAGGGGACTTTTATTACTCGTACTGTGTGAGACATATTCTTGGAATCAGCAATTGGAACTCAGAACATCTTTGGCATGGAAACAGTGCTATAAAGGGCAGGTTCTGAGATTCAGTTTAGAATGGGCAAGTCCTGACTTAACACATACTGAACTTAGGTGGGTCCTTTAAATAACCTAGCCGGGCTTTCTGCCTTTATACTTGTAATCCCCTCTGATTCAGCTACCATACTGCTTTAGAAAGATGGCTGTGAAATAAAGATCTGATTGTGTTAATTCTCTCCAGAGTTTCTGTGTGTCTCCTTGCCCTAGGCTAAGTCCCAGATTTGTCAGCATGGCATATTGTGACCTAGCCCTTGCCTGCCATCCATCCACCTCTGGAATCCTATGCTCCAGCATTAACTGATTCGCTGGCCCCTGAAAAGTTTGGAGAAAGCATGCTTTTACACATGTTTTCTCTGCCTAGAATGCCCTCCGTGGTATTCTTTCCCTGGCCTCCTCCAGGTCAGTTTAGGCTCATCATTTGTACCTCCAGGGCCCAACACAGTTCCTTGCAGGCACTCAATATTTGTGAACATGTGAATTTGTGAATTCCTAGGTTTGAGTTAGACACTTGTGCTCCTTTAGCACTCCATGAGTACCTCTGTAATGCACTTAATGTCCTGTATTGTAATTGTCTATTTGTCTGTCTTCTCCAACAGGATTATGAGTTCCTTTTTGACAAGGTTTGTGTCTTTTATCTCTGTATCCTCCAGTAGTTAGCATGGTGCCTGATACATATTAGGCTTTCAGTATGTGTTTGACTATTTAATGAAAATTATGCATTCTGAGAAATAAGCAGATTTATACATTGTAGGGTTATAAATTTGTATAACTTCTTTGAAGGGCAATTTAGCAATACTTTATAAAATTTTTAAATATAAAATTTTTAAATGGACTATACCATATTTGTAGATATACTCAATGATATGGTCATTGAAGCATTATTTATACTAACAAAGGTCAGAAACATCCTAAATGGTGCAGTTTAAGGGACTGGTAAAATAAGTTATGGTATGGCCACACGATGGAATACCATGTAGCCATTAAGAAAAACAGTGTCTCTTCTATGGAGGTATCCTTGAAAAAAGTTTAAAAGTAAGGTTTAGGGCAGTGTGTACAATATCCGTCTATTTGGTTTAAAAAAAAGTGTGTGTACACATGTACAATAATCTTATAGATGCATAAAAGATCTCTTGTAAAAGATTACAAGAAATTCAGTACTAGTTGATCCTTTAGGAGAGATCCAGGTAGCTGGGGGACAGATGTGAAAGGAGACTTACTATTCTGCATACCTTCATTATAACTCTTGAATGTTTGTGTCGTATGTATGTTATAACTTATTTGAAAAAAATAGTGACAAATACTGCTTCATATTCCTGGACTATGATTCTTCCTTTATTATAACAGATCTTGCCACTGACCAGATTCACCATCATTTCTCACTTTTTCCATCCACATTTCCGGTTCTCCATTTTGCATTGTAGCAGTGTTGTTTGGTAACTAGTGAAGAGGACAAAGGAAAGAAATCCTCACCTACCCAGGACCATGCTGGTACTCTGCCTCCATCTGTTTCCCCTCCTCCACCCACCAGCCTCAGTTTTTTCCACACCTCAGTGGCAGTGAGTTCCATTCCAAACATCTTAGAAGCCCTAAGTGTCACCCAGCCTCTTCCCGAAAGTCCTCATTTTGACTTCTCAGCTATTCGAAACCTTACCAATTAATTAGTCATTCTTTCCCTCATCCCACCTCAGGCCCTCATTCTTCATCTTCCTCAGCTTCTATCCTGCTCTTTACTCGCTCTCCTTACTTACCTCCCTTTGCTCTGGAGGTCTTATCCACATCTTCCATGCTCCCTTCTTTTTATCCTGTCCCATCTTATATCCATGACCCAGACAGGCTATAAGAGCCTGCACCAGGAGCTTAGCTGGGAGAATTCTCATATTCAGGGAGGTAGGCAGTTGGCAATAAGAGCCTTCATTCCATTTCTGCAGCCACAGGGACAGGTCTTTTGAGTATCTCAAGTTAGAACTCTCAATGTGTTGTCCTATAAAGGTGTTATTTTAAGTGATGGTTAGGAGCCATATTTCACACCCACTATGGGCTAAATAGGCTCCTGTTAGCAAGCTTGGGAAAAAAACACTCTGTTGTGCTATGGTAGTGACATTTCCAGAAGCATCCTAATCAGGAGAGGATTCCCTGGTTTATCCAAAAGTAATTTTTATCAATCTGTGAAATAGGCCAACCAGTCAATGTCTTTCTATTCTTTATCTTCATGGTGAATGGTGGTTTGTCTGTAGGTGGCCTGTGGTCCCTTCCATGTCACAGCTGCTAGAGTTGTAGCATAGGGGACAACCACAACAACTGGGTCTCATCATAGTTTGGCTATTATAATGGTTTTAAAGTTAGTGCTTTTTCTCTGTAAACTTGTATTGCTTTTAACTTAAGTGTTTATTTCCCCCACCTTTAATATTTTCTAATCCCCTTTTAACAGAGGCGGACATCCAACCACGGTCATGCCAGGAAAAGAGCCAAGGTGAGAGCCCTTCCTCTATAGCTTCTTTTCTAGTGTTATTAGTAGAACATTGCACAAATGGACTTATCACTAATAACTAGTTTATTTGGATTATATATAGGCAAAGTTTGCCTGTCCCTTGTACCCTGATTGTGAACATGCATACACACACGCACAAACATGCACGCACATATACATATGTCCTATTGGAATGTCTGGCTTTATTTTTCTCCATTATCTTTAGTTCAGTCACAGTCTATTTCTGATACCTGAAAGGATACCCAGCCAGAGCCTCCCACAAACAAAGCCTGAGCACACTGGTACTGGTTCTGCTGTAATGCCAGTTTCTCTGCTCATCTCTGGCTCTCTTATTTTGCCTCCCAGCAGTTTTGGGGTTTTTCGCCATGTGAATTTTCTTTAAGATAAATCCTCTACCATTAGTAAAATGATTCAACATTTTTGGACATCCTAAAAATACAGGCTTTGTTTTGTTTCGTTTTGTTTTGTTTTGATTCACTTTTTAGGTTGGGGCAAAGAGGAAGATTTTGTTTTTAATCATTGTATGATAAAATTAGTACATCACAGATTATTTTAAGCAGTGTTATCAGGTAGGACTATAGGTGTTAGTGTGTGATAGCTTTTTAATTTTAATTAGGGAACAGTAAAATATTAAACTTTTCTTACATTGGGAAGAATTGTACATCGAAGTAATAATTAAGGGTGTCCACCCCTTTCCCCTTGAAAAATAATGGCAGAATTTGGGAGTGTCCCAGCCAGTATGTGGCTTGGGTTTGAAGAAGACTATGATGTATGATAAATTGGCTCTGTGGCTTGCCTTACATGGCCTAATCCACAGTGATGGGCTTGACAGTAAAGTTTAAAACAGAGGGTGTTCAGGATTTCCATGACGGTCCAGTGGTTAAGACTCCACTCAACGCAGGGGGTGCAGGTTCAATTCCTGGTCAGAGAACTAGGATCCCGCATGCTGCGGGGCACGGCCAAAAAGAAAAAAAACAGAGGGTGTTCTCTGCTACTTCACTTCCCCCCAAACCTTAGAAATAAGTAAGACAGTTATTATCGTTATTATTTCCATTTTACAGAGGAGGAAGCTTGAGCTTATAGAGTTGGAGTGAGTTTGACAGAGGACATTTATTAGAAAGCGGCAAAACTAGGCTTGAAGTCAGTTCTTCAGACTTGCAAATTCTTTTCACTATACTGTGCTACCTGGACCACACATACCATGTTTTGTGCTTTTGTATTTACTGTAAACTTTGATTTTATTGTAAGAACTCTCAATAAATGTTTATAGGTAGATTTCTAATGAGTCACTATAATTTTTGACTTTGGAGATACCTAGGAGAGCAGTGATTTATAAAGTGGAATTCAGATCTTTTGGGGATTCTCCAGCCAGCATAAGTAAACCAAGTGGATTAGTTGTCACATTGAATCCCAAATGTTAGAAAGTTTTCTTTCTTTCTACTTTTTTCTTAGACACTTCTTTCCATACCCTTGCCACCTCAGGTTTAGAGTCACTTAGCATTTATCGTCTACTTTATACTAGGCACTATTTATGATACATATGTTTACATGCCTTATATAATCTAATTCTCACACCAACCCCTTAAGCATTTTTATCCCGCTTTTATTGAGGACCAAAAAGAGACCCAGAGAGGTCAAGTAATTTGCTCAATATCTCATACCTCAAACCAGGAGTTGAAGCTAGGACTTCTGGTTCTTAAATCCAGTCTTTCTACTAAGCTCTGCTGCTGTGTATTCTCAGTAAACTTCTGAGTGTGATATTGGAGCACTGAGCTAGAGAGAGAGGAGAGCTAAGCAAAGTGGTTTTCCTATCATCTGTCCAAAGTAGTTGTTTTGTTTTTATATATCTACTGTTGTGAGCAAGAGAATTATCTTTCAAGTGAATCAGGAATGAATGAGTAGGACCTGTTTGAAGGGAAAAAAAAAAAAAAAACCCTATTTATGGAAGAAGCAACTAACAGAGCAAAAGAGAATGCCCTTTATTCAGCCAAAAGCTTTCCCAGTGTCCACCAAGGGAATATGTATGTGTATTTATTTTTTTCAGTCTAATTCCAAGCTGAAGTTGGTGCGCAGCCTTGCAGTGTGTGAGGAGTCTTCTGCCCCGTTTGCTGACGGGCCACTAGAAACCCAGGTAGGTCCTTTATAAGAGTAAGTGTAGCTTTGAGTTTGGCAGTTGTTTGCTAAACTGGTGTAGCATCCACGGCATCAACATTAGGCTTGGAAATCAGGGTAGAGGAGCTTCAAAACAGGCTGCTGCAGTAAAATAAGGGCATGGGTGAGAGCATGAAGTATAGGTCTTCACACCTGGGCCACCCAGGATGATGCAGACCCACACCTTTCCCTCTGGTGGTTAGAACCATTTCCATTCCAATTCTTATGGCAGGAACAGCAAGCATAACTTGAGCTTTCCATACAGTAGGCTGTGATTGTTGACAGAAAAAGCTTAGCCTCTACCCTTTTGGTAGAACAAAAGCTAAAACAATTTAATTAACAAAATATTCTCTTTCGTAAGAGAATGCTGCCACCCTAAGATTTGCCTTCTTTGAGATTTCAAAGGGCTGCAGGAGAGTTGTTTTCCCCTTTGATTATATTTCTCTTTCCCCTTGTCCAAGGATATAATTCAGTTGCACATCAGCTGCCCCTCTGACAAGGAGGAAGAAAAGTCCACAAAGGATGTCTCTGAAAAGGAAGACAAGGACAAAAACAAAGAAAAGGTCCCAAGGAAGATGCTGTCTAGAGGTGAAGACTTTCCCCCTTTCTCATCTCTCCTGGGGCCTGGCTCTGCAGTGCCTTTTCCTTCCATCTTCCCACTGACCTTATCGGCCCAACAGTTCCTAGTGTCCTGCTGACTTCATCGTTGTTTGGGGAGGTGCCTAACTAAGTTACTTTCTTTGCTGCTTTATCCAGCCCTGCCTTAAGGGCTGACAGAGAGCTATTCCATTAACACTGGGCTACCCATAGGGGAGGACATTGTAGTCAATTCTGATTTTATTTTTGCTCTGGAATAAATAGTGATGGATCATCACTGGTAGCAGATTCTCTAGATAATATTTATATTTTGGTTTGGGGATGCTTGGAGTGATTTTTTTTTAATAATGTAAATTTGCATGTAATTATTAAGCCCTCTTTGGATTTAAATTCTTGGGCTGGTAGCCAAAAGACATGGTCCATAAAAATGATAATTAAGGGAATTCCCTGGCGGTCCAGTGGTTAGGGCTCAACGCTTTCACTTCTGGGGACCCAGGTTTGATCCCTGGTCGGGGAACTAGGATCCCACAAGCCGTGCGGTACGGCCCCCCCTCAAATTTTTTTTTGTTTTCTTTTTTGCGGTACACGGGCCTCTCAGTGTTGTGGCCTCTCCTGTTGCGGAGCACAGGCTCCGGACGTGCAGGCCCAGCGGCCATGGCTCACGAGCACAGCCGCTCCGCGGCATGTGGGATCTTCCCGGACCGGGGCACAAACTCCGTGTCCCCTGCATTGGCAGGCGGACTCTCAACCACTGCGCCACCAGGGAAGCCCCCCCTAAAAAATTTTAATGATAATTAAGAGGAAAAAGGCAATCTTAGGATTAAAATTTTATAAATAAATATAAATAATCATATAAATAATCAACATTTGATTGTTGATTCTTTATATGATTCTTTATATGATGCTGAGATTCTGGAAAATTCAGCCCTGTTTGTCCGTACCTAGAATTTATTTTCCTTAACTAGAATAAAACCTTTGTTTGTGTCTGGACATTCCATAAATACTTATTGTTGGCAAGGTGGCTTTTCAATGTAATACGAATGTAACACTGTGACCCAGATTCCACCTTATATCACTGTCATGGGGAATTTTGAGGGGCTGGCAAATCAAGGTCATTCTGATTTTTAAGCTAAAAATCCTGAAGTCTGATTCTCCTTTCCTGTTCTCATGTCTCCTGATCAGGTTGTGGGCTTCTGCTTGGGGTTAGAGATCATGCAAGACAGTTTCATTTATTTTTAATTTATTTCACTGTGGTGTTCTAGACTCCAGTCAAGAATATACGGACTCCACTGGAATAGACCTACATGAATTTCTTGTAAATACACTGAAAAAGAACCCAAGGTAATAACATGATTTGATGGAAGGGGGAAAGGGGCCAGGACCAGCAGAATACCCAAGAGGCCAAATAGCTTCTCAGAATTTTTCCATTATTAGAATCCAGGATGCCTAGCCCCTGACACACCATTTCTCTCCAGAGTAGTTTTATATTCTGTTGGAGATTCAGAATACCCTCATATTGAGGTTCCTGCTTCCAGAAGAGTTGAGAAAAATTATTTGGAAGAAGAATGCAGACAAAGAAATATGAAGGCTTGAGAATACAATTAAAAAGCACAGAAGAAAAAATAATTGATTTGTACCAAAGCTAAATCATACTTGTTTAAAAATTCTATAAATAACCAGATGGAGTATAGAACAATGATTAGATTTATAAGTATAAAGTATGTGTTTATAGGAATATGACTGGCAACAGAATTAGGTTTCTGACAAGGAAAATAAAGTACATTATTAGGAGGCTTGATTGTTTTTCTTTTTTAAAGTAACATAAGACAGGGCAGTGAGGCTCAGCAGCCTTTGCATTTTTGATCCACTCTCAGGGTTTGGATCTATCCGTCCCTTCAGCTTGTATAGTGAGCAGGCTGTGTTTTCAATCCTTGCTTTCAATGTCTATGGGAGGGCTGCCTTTTGTTTTGTTTTGTTTTAATCTTTTTTAAACAGGGACAGAATGATGCTGCTAAAATTAGAACAGGAGATTCTGGACTTTATTAATGACAACAAGTAAGTTACTTGAATGAAATACACATTAGAGGTGGGAGGGGTACTGGAAAAAAATTCAGGTAAAATTTTAGGATATCCCTCTTTCATCGTTCCCTTAAAAGTCTGAATTTGGAAGTAATAACTCACTGGGAACCAAAAGGAGTTGGGGAGAAGTAATCAGAATGGATCAAAAAGTGTATGTGTGGAAACTAAATGAAGTTTTTAAGTTATTGCTTAGACTTGAGTTGAAAAAAATTTAGCAGCTAGCCCTTATCCCATATTTCACTATTCTTAAGTTTTTCCCTTTTTTCTTTGTAGAATATCATCTAGGTGGGTGAGACCTAGGGCTTATTGCATAAGGAGTAGTCTTAATGAGGATAGTGGGTCAGAGGGATCTACAAAATACTGTAGATAAAGTTGAGAGAACCTTTTTGGTTACCATCTTTGGTTACCATCATCTTCCTTATAATAATGTCTCTTTCTCCTAAGAAATTCCCCACTTTCAACACTTGTAAGAAAAATTACAATTGGCTGTTATTGCTGTTACTTGTCCTTATTTCACTTTTTCCCCCTGGGTTTCCCTGCAGCAACCAGTTCAAGAAGTTCCCTCAGATGACCTCATATCACCGGATGCTATTACATCGGGTAGCTGCCTATTTTGGGATGGACCACAATGTTGACCAAACTGGAAAAGCTGTCATCATCAACAAAACCAGTAACACAAGAATGTAAGGGAGGAAACCACAGATTGGGAAGACTTTCCTGGGATAGCCTCTGGGATGGAAGAGGAAGGCGTAGGATCAAGATTTCTCTTTCTGGAGAGGGGACAGTGGAGGGAGGGTGGGTTATATTATCAATTTCTACTCTTCGTGAGGCCTTCGAAATAGATGCTAGAGGCACTAGTGTTTTGTGAAGACTGGCTCTGGCCTCTCTTCACCTTTAGTGATAGGACAGGTAAAATTTTGGAAGAAGATAAGTTATAGATGTATAAAGAACAGTCCCAGAGGATTTCTTTAAAACTTTCATGTGACTTTTTGGATCCCTGACTTCAGAAATCCCCTGGGTGGGGGTTGTAGAATTTAAGAGAACTATACTAGGAGGTCTGCTTCCTGACAAGAGTCTTTCTTCCCTTCCTTCCACATTTCTCTCCCAATCCCAGCCCTGAACAGAGATTCTCAGAACATATAAAGGATGAGAAGAATACAGAATTTCAGCAGAGATTCATTCTCAAGAGAGATGATGCCAGTATGGACCGAGATGATAACCAGGTGAAGAATGGAAAGGGTTGGGTCTATACAGAGAGATTTCAGTAAGAGAAACTGGGAGGGGAGAAGAATTTTTGTGGGATGGAGAAAACTCGTAATATCTCAGTGTGGAAAAAAGTGTTGAGCTATACTGAGTTGGCTTTGGCTTAATGTTGAGGACTAACTGCACTTGTTGAGCTAAATGCCACCCTCTTAGCCCCAGAGAGACATGGTGCTGAGGTTTGCTGGGTTTTCTCATTTGGCCTGGAACTCCCTGGTTCTGCCACTGACTTCTAACTCCACTTCATTTTGGGACAAAGCAAGGTCCCTCCCTGCTTCAGCCTTGATTCAGCTGATGGCTCCCTTCTTTTTTTCTTTAATAGTTCTGGATTTCTTTGGGAACCACCCAAAGCTACTTTATCCCAGTTCCACTCTTCCTATCTCAGGGCTAGCCTTGAACTTGCAAAATTGTTATCTAATTTACCCACTTGTAAAGGTGTTTCTGATCCCTTTCTGCAAACTCCTTATTCTTTTCCCAACTTCTTCCACCAAGGTGAGTGAGTTAATTTGGCTTTTGATGCTGGGAACCTCAGGCAGGTTTTTGATCCACTCCTGTGGGAATAAGAAGTGAAAAGTCTGCCCCATCCCTTCATTTATGGGCCTGGCTTTTGCCCTGGTTTCTAGCCCATCCTTCAGATAGTGATGTTTGGGGGTTAGTTTTCCTAGCTTCATGGGGTTAAGATCCAGCCTGCTTCTGCTTAGCCTCCAAAGGAGGTTAGGTAGAGAACCAGGATTAAGGTTTAAAGAATATGGTTGGGTAAAGCCAATATTTAGTCTTGCTAATTAATAATAACTATAATAATATCTTACCTCTAGAGTCAAAATTAGTTTTCTCTGGATATTGTATGGTCTTGAGACCAGGACTTTTCCTGCTTGCTACCTGAGTATTTGAGGGAGTCCTTTTGAGAAAAGTGCCATTATCTATCGTGGACAAACATGCTGGGTCAGATTGGAAACAATGAAACATACAAAAAGACAAATAAAATTTAAAAAACAAGAAAGAGCCTTTCCATCCTGATGCCCTTCTCTCCATTTTCCCAAAACCCTTTTTCTGTGGATCAGGAATTATTCAGGCCTAGAGGCATATTGGGGTGGAATGGAAACTCATCCTATTGTGAACTTTTCATCTCTCAGCTTCAGGCTTGATCCATAATAGGATAGGCTCTATGCACTGTCTGTCGGTAATATTAATAATAAACACAGTAACTGCTATTTTATTGAGTGTTTTCCCTGAACTAGCCTCTGTTCTAAACACATTATATGCATTATCTCTTTTAATCCTCCACACAACCCAATCCAGATGGGGGTTATTAGCCCCACTTTAAATATAAGAAAACTGAGCTAGGAGATGTTAAGTTACTTGCCTTAAGTGACATTACTCAGAGGTAGCAGAGCTTAGATTCTGCCTGACCTCAAAGCCCAACGCTCTTCCTATTCTGCCATTGGTTTACCAGTGCTAGGGGCTAAGGACAGTAAAGCACCTCGAGGTCCTATGTCTTCTTGGAATGGGATTTGTAAAAGGACGTTTAGCAGAATTTAGGTTATTTAGGCTAGTGAGAACTACATCTAGTCAAAAGTTGATACTCCTGAAGTTATGCTTTCCTCTGGAGAGTGGTGAAGTCCAGGAAGATCAGCCTAGAGGAGCAGTCTCCTTGGTTGCTTCATCTGAAACTTTGAAAGCCTCTGGATGGAAGGTCAGAATCTTTTATAACCTGATGACATGCATTTAATGACTTATCTCCCTCAGAGCACCTTGCCTTAAAGAGCAGTATGGAAAAGGACACTATAACATCCTACCCAGGACAGTGCTCACAACTCACAGGCTAAGAGGAAAAGACAGTGGTGGAGAGTTGGGTCGTAGGCTAGCCAGAGGTGGTGGTCTGGCCAGCCATCCCCTCTAGTCACCTCACTGCATTTTTCAGAGAGTGTAAGGTTCTCTGTCCTCCATTTACTTCTTATCCCTTTCTGTCGTTCTACCTCTCCCCTTTCTCTACCGTATCTCATTTGTCTGGTCCTTTCTCTGTCCATCCTTCTTTCTGTTCTATTCTCCTTTTCTTTCTCTTTTCTTCTTTGTGTTGCTCTGTTCTCTTTCTTCTCTATTTCTGTAAACTCTCTCTCTTTCCCTCCCTCCAGTAGCTATAGTTAAGATGAGGAAAAATGCTTAAGCTCTGAGTTTAGCTTCGCCCTTGGGATTTCACTTCCAAGGCCCTCTTTGCTGAGCTGTGTGTGACTTGGTTCTACAGGCCATGGCGTTAGTGACTAAAAAAGGGATAATGTCAGGTGCTAGTTCTGTAAAAACTCTTCTAAATTTAGCTCTGCTAAATACCTGTTTCTTCTCCCTCTCTAGCTTCCTCCTATCCCTTGCTTTCCCTCCAAAGCAATGTTTTATTCCCTGGGCTATTCTCTTCATCCTTACTGATTGGAGAGTACCTGATTACACAAGGAAGCAACCCAATCCTTATAAAAAGTTATTGTTCTTGATACTCTGGTTGGTTGGGGGGGTGGGGAGATGGAGAGGCCCCAACCATCCAGAAAACCTGATCTCCCAAACTGCATGGTCAGATGTACCCAGTGAAACCTGTCCAACACTGGAAATTTTATTTCTTTTTTTTTTTTCCATTTTTTTGATGGCAACTATAAACTCTCCCGGTTTCTCTTCCTTGCTGGTGTGCAGTGAGCTTGCAGTACGAGGAGAACTTAACTAGCTTAATTCTGCTCATCGATCTAGATCAGAGTTCCATTGCAGGATGGAAGGAGGAGCAAGTCAATAGAAGAGAGAGAGGAGGAATATCAAAGGGTCCGAGAGAGAATATTTGCCCGAGAGGTAAGTGTAGCTTCTGAGAGTTGTCAGCCCCTAGCTTTTAGCTCTTAATCTTTGGAACTGTGAATGGAATGAAACCTCCATAAATGCTTTGTTGTTTTTTTCTGCTTTTGTTTTTAACCAACATCAGCCAGTCCCATATTTGATCTCTAAAATTAAATGTGGCTTATTAGGAAGCTGCAGATTTTTATTCTTACTATTTTTAATGCATGTGGCATATAAAGAGAACAAATGGAGTGGCTGAATTTGGTAGATATGATTAGACTGACAATAGAAATGGTTTTGGCAGGGCTTATGGAAGGGCCCTGAATCTTGCCCGTCAAACCCTCCTGCTTACCCTCGTTCACTTCCGCTGTCCATTTTAGGCATCTTTGCTTCTAAGTGGAAGACTTAGTGTCCACACAGCCTATACATTCATCTTGTTTGGCCAGGCTCATTTTTAGGCTATGTTGGTGATTATCAGAGCACAGATGTGGCATCCATTCTCTGAGCTCCACATTCCACATGCACAGAGGGTACCACTCACTATTCCCTACAGTCTCGACCTGAATAGGAAGTCTCTTCCTTCCTATATTTCTTACCTTGTTTCTTAGAGTAGGACTGCTCCGTGGGCCAAAAGGCAACATGGATTATTATAGGCAACTTTATTCTTAAGAATTGTGGGCCATATCAGATATACTTGGTACCCCTGTATCTGGTGGCCTTTGCCTACCAGACTGAACAGAAGTATAGGAGAAACTCAGGAAGGTCAAGAGAGAAACAAATCTCCGGAAAATGTATGATCCAGATAGCAGCACTATCTTAGAGTCAAAGTAGCAAACAGAGGAAGAAGAGCCAGCCTCCCTTTGTCATCAAAAGATGGCCAGTTCTAATCAATATACTTAGATAGACACTACTCGCCTCCCATTTTCCCACTCTCCCCTCCCTCATCAAGACAAAAATATATATATCTTCTCATCATCACCTAGTTCAGAAAAATATTGTCTCTAACTTCTAGAAAACTGAACTCCTCTGTGAACTTGTTCCATTGTCTCAGGAGACCCAAGTGTTCCAAGGAGCCTCACTGTGGACAGATACACAACAAACCTTCTGGCCCAAAGTCCAAGGAGAAGGAATCTTCTTATCTTATGTTTTGTAGTCTTCCATTCTGAGTCAGAAAAATCCATCCTCCAAATTATCCAGCTATAGCCCAAAGACGGTTTTCTAACTTTATCTGCAAATCAGTTGAGTGGAATGAGAGGAGAGAGGTCATTTGTACATGACTACGGCTGGTGATGACCCTAAACTGTGGACAGGGCAGGATGGTGGATGTTAATAGCAAACACTTATATAGTGCTTTTTATCTTTCAGACCCTGTTCTTAGCACTTTGTGCACATTAATTTATTTAATCCTCACACTAGGCCTGTGAGATAGGTTACATTATTTTCCTCATTTTATAAATGAGGGACTGAGGCATGGAGAGGTTAAGTAACCTAAGATCACACCACTAGTTAGTGAAAGAGCTGGTATTTGAATTCAGGCAGTCTGGCTCCAGAGTCCACGCTCTTAACCCCTAAAGTAAACCACCTCTTAATAGCTTGCTCTGCTCTGGGCTCTTTAGATTAAGAAGTTCCAGTGACATCATAGCATAGCTATCTGTGATATGCTCCTCTGCTTCACTGACACATGGAAAATGACTTTCCCACCATGCCAGCCATTAGCAAAGCCATTCTGAAAGCACAAGCAACTTTTAATAGGATATTAGTGCTTGTTATGAACAACACTGGAATATATCTATCTACAACCATAACAAAGTCAAAGTTAGCTCTTCTCTCCTTTTTTCTCTGATATCTAGTCTCTCAAGCCTCTACTAATATATGTATTCTTTGTTAAGTCCTTATGGATTTATCACTTTCATTTCAGCACTTCCTAACCCTTGCTGTGGTAGAGGTATCAGGAATCTCAAAAGGTCTAGGCAAGGAAAAATGGCCAAAGCCCACTATATGCCAAAGATTCTCATGTGGAGAGGAAAGAACCTGGCCAGTCAAAGGGAACTGCTTAAGGGTGGAGTTGTAGGTTGCAGCAGAGGGGAGGAAGAGGCGGTCCAAATAAAAGGGGAGTGGCAAGAAGGGTGTTTGGATGGAAATGCTGCTGCTGCAGCCTCCTCTGGAGCCTGAGCTGTATATTGGGAAAGCTGCCCCACATAGGCTCTGCTCTGCATGGAGCCCCCTGTGCTCAGCAGCTAAATACTCTTGTTACCTTTTTCTAAGGCTCAGGAGTCCACCATAATGCTCACTTCACTCAGCAGCTCAATGGCCTTGTCAGGAAATGATCCCCAAAAGGAATGTTTCAGGCTTTTAATTTTCTCATTTTTTCTAGGCTCTGAAAAGTACCTGCTTCCCCAATTTTTTACTCCCCTTGGGTCTCAGGTCAGAATGTCTTTCATTTTGGCCAGTGTAGAGGACAGAAGTGGGATAGTCATTGAGGATGGTTTCCAAAAAAACTAAATTTCTTTCTCTTGTGTCCCGTTTCCCTTCCTTTGAATACACTCTTTAGGACCAAGCACACCAATTATTATGCTCAGCTTACCTCTAGAGAGAGTAAATTTAGAGCTAAAAAAGAAATAATAGTTAGGTTAATACTTTCCTTTCTCCTTTCCATACTCCTACCTTTATTGACCTCTCTTTTTAAACACTCTGTGGGAAGGCTAAAAATGCCGAATGCTCTTTTCCATTAAAGGTGAGAAGTCAGACTGGGTGTGTGGGTGTGGGTCATCCTGTCGCTGTTCCCTCTCTCCCTGTTGGGGTTGAGCTTGGTTTGAGGACCTTGGGTATTCATAGCATCATGGACACACTTTTTGGTTATGCCATGCTGTTTTCTTATAAGTTATTTTCCGTTTTCTCCCCTTCACCTAGACTGGCCAGAACGGATATCTAAATGACATCAGGTTAGTACCACTTAGCATGTTCCCTGCTTCTCATTGAGCTTTGTCAGTGAGGTTAATATAATCCTGTAATGATGCTTTTCTTTGATGTTAACCAACAGACTCTCCAAAGAAGCCTTTTCTTCTAGCTCTCACAAGAGAAGGCAAATTTTTAGGTACCTCTGTTTGGTCTATTATCTCTCCTTGTTTTTTTGTTTTGTTTTGTTTTTTTAATTTTATTTTGTTTTGCTCTAATCTTTTCAGCGGAGTGAGTTTGCTCCATGCATGGCTGCTTGTGGAATAAGTCAATTTGTGGTATTTGCAACATTGGATATTTTTCCCCATTAGAAAAAAAATGGCTATTGCTCAATGACTTTATTTTTATTGTTGCTGATTTCATTGTAAGTCCTGGATAGGTGGTGAAGGGGACCAAATAAGTATGTCTAGGATAGGTACTGCTCTATCCCAGAAGTTTGCTGGAATTGGGCATTTCTGGAGGATTTCAACATATATATATATATTGAGGTAAAAGAACGGGTGTCTTCTGGCTACCTTTTCCGAATCTATGGAAAGATGTGAAGAGTTTATCCCTGACCCGGCATAGGGAATGTTTTGTATCCTTAAGAAAGAATAATACACACATCCATATAAAAAAACATACAAACACCTCTGTCTATGTAGTTTTCTCTTTGGGACAATGTAATGCGTAAGATGATCTCAGAAAGAACTTGTCTGCCTTAGAATGGACTTAGAGCATGTCTTTTATATGATTGTCCATGGTTTATCCTTAATGTTGGTGAAGACTGCTATACTAACCTCTCCAGTGCCTCATATTCTCCATTTTCCACAAAGCAGTCATGAGAATCACCCTTTCCTCTCAGTCTCTCAGTCCCACCCCAGACAATTACACAAGGCAGTGGTGAGAGAAGCATTTTAGGACCGCATCCTGGCACTAACTCATTTTAAGTATATTCTTTCCATGTTACCAATAGAAAAACTATAGAGTACAGAAAACCTGAGTATTTAATACTAGGATTCAGGTCTCACCCTTTTCAAAGGGTTTATCTCTTTTTCAATCCTAAGCTTGGTAGGAGCTGACTAACACATATTAGAGCTCTCATTCCCAGTACTTTAGTAGTCCTTTCCCTGTTGTCCTTTCTAAAGCTAGTTAAATCATGTGGAAATTGGGATAGCAAGATTTCCCCTTCTTGGGATGGAGGATTTATCTCCCTTTCCACATCTCTGAACTCTTTTTCCTGGAGCAGGCTGCCCTGAGGTCCATCTGAAAGCCCAGGCAGAAGGGCTCTGCATTGTTGGTGGTGGTCAAGATAGATAGTGGAGTCCCCCTTAAAAAAAAACAATCATATTCCATAAACATCCCAGAATACCTATAGTAAACAGAAGTTTTAAATTAACTCCTGCGTGTGACAATGCACAGTGCTTTATGGTTGCCGAAGTATACTGTATCTGATTGAATTCTCTCAGTATCCTGATTTGGTAAGCTGGTTTACATGTAAGAAAACAAAAGCAGAGAGATTAAGTAGCTAACCCAAGTTTACATGGCTATTAATGGCAAAACTGAGACTGACTCTTTGTCCCGTGTTCTTTTCGCCACACTACACCAGCTCCCTACAAACATCACCCCTAATTAATTCACTGCTGAGAATGATGGCCTTATTAGTGCCATGGAGCATCAAACTACATCAAACTGTGCAGACAATAGCTTGAAGGATCTAGTGAGCAGGTGCAGTCCTCTCCTATGCAGACCTCCTTTTAAGTGGCTGCTTTCCATACTGAGTTTTGATTAAAGATCTAGGTCATCTAAACTGTAGCTCCATTGACTCTTAAGGGGGTAACTTCTTCCTCTATTTGGGTACTAGTCCAGAATTCAAATGATTAGAAGCAGATCTTCTCTAACTGCTTTAAACCTTTCTTCCCAGGTGTGTGAAACAAACGCTCATAACACCAGATTCCATCATCCACATTGGCAGTAACTATGGCAACTTCCCTATTCTTTGGAAGATTCTACTCCACTAATAAGCCACACCGAGGCTTACTGATATTTATTGTCACCTCTTCCACAGGCCTGTCTACCCCAGACCCAATAAATGGGACTTTTCACCAGCACTTAATTCACTTGTAGAAACAAAGTCAGCTCCTGATTTCATAGGACTGTGAAGTGTGAATGTCCTCTGTCCTTCACCTCCATAACACAACCCAATCCACTGCTCAGAATTAAATCTGGTAAACTTTCCCTAATTGCCTTATTTTTAGTGAAGTACAAAACCATGACTAGAGATTAGGTTTAGTTGTAGAGCAAGAGAAAGAGAACTGATCTCTCTTCCTAGCCCAGACTCAGATTCTCTAATTCTCAGGGGTGTAGTGTACTAACCCAGGTAAGTCACAGGATCATCAGGCAATCCACATTTGAGCACTTGGCCATTACTGTCTTCGGGGAATTGGATCAGTACTTTGGCTCAAGTTTCCCAGAGTGGTTTAAAGTTGACTCATTCCCTGTCTATCCCTGGTAGAAGAAGAAAGTAAATGGCAGAATTGTCCAAATGTTTGATTTAGGTATAAAAGGCCATTAGGGCTTGTCTTGCAAAATTCAAGTTCTAATGTCTAATGAGCAGCCTCATTCATTGCTACTGCTGTATCCCCATATCACACAAACCCACACATCTTTATTGAGTCCGCTCAGTAAACTTGAGCCATTGGCTCTCACTTCAGGTCGGTTCTACAACTGGAGAGTCCCTGATTTATACTTATTTCTTGTTTCTCATTCTACTTTTGACATCCCCAAGAGAAAGGGGTAAAGTATTTTCCAGTTCTCTATTCTAACTATACATAGAGAAGCAATGAGATTATATATACATCTACTTGGAATTCAGAGAATTAGCATGTCCCTAACCAGCTATGACAGTGTGTTCTTAGCCCACCGTGATTGGCTAAAAACTAAAATAGTGATCCTAGCATATATTTTGCCCATTTTCCCTACAGTACCTTTGGAATAGATATTCTAATAAAGAAAGGTATTTTCTTTAACATTAGTCCCTTAAGAAAAATACCTTTCTTTAGTAGAATAACTCTGAGCCTAATGTCTTGGAAGCTTCCAGGGTTGGGATAGGGTTTTCTATTTGCTTTGGGTGGGATGGTGGTGGAAAGGAGGGAACCCAAGCTACTATGATTGTTGCTCAGTTGCCCCCCAGTATACATACCAAAATCTTTATAATTGTCATTTGGTTTTCTTAGGTCATTAGTTGTTGGAGGGTGGGGGATCTGAAAGGAGAATTCCTGGTTCTTGGGTGCTTATTGATTAAGAAGCAGTAAGAGTTCAACAAGACTTAGGGTTTTCAGGCTAGCCTCATATATCTTGAGGAGTACAGCTGTTTAGAATCACAAACAGTGATTTTAGCATCAGGATAACCCTGATGTTTCCAGAGTAAAGTAAGAGAGGATGAATCACTTTTCTCAATAGCCTTGTGCCTTGCCTAGGGCAATAGGGTTATTAATATGGAAGCATCTAGGCGCAGTCAGCCCCCTGCTCTTTGCCATCCTGACTCCTAAGGGCATGTTTGCTTGATCTTGCTGAGGATGTCAGCCTTTAGAGACCCTGGAACCAATTGTTCTCAGATACTAACACAAAACTTCCACAAAACAGGTTGGGTTGATTCCAGACTCTTAGACCGAGTTCTCTTTATCAGACTGAGTGCCCCTTTAGTCCACTATACTCTTCTTCCCAATCCTGAAAAAGTGACCGTAAGCAGCACCTCTGCTGGCTCAGATATGTGTTATATGGAAGACCTATTGTAGGATTTATCCATGTCATTGGCTACTCCTGCCTTCCAGCGATAGTAACTTCTAGGAGTCCTTTTGTTTTAAGAACTCTCAGAAGGAACTGGTACCCCTCTGCTCCCCACTATTTACTGCATGTGTGGGATCCCTGAAGGGCCAGGGGAAGAGACCACAGCCAATCTCAGCATCATGTACGTGGTTTCCCGTCCACCTCTGGTCTGATGTATTGAATTAGTTGCCAGTTCACTGTCTTCCAGATTTGCCTCTGTGCTCTTTGTTACTGTACTGGATCTTGTTGTGTCTGCTCCCATCAAGTCTTGGTTGGCCAGCCAACTAACAAGAAGTTAGTGTCCATCCTCCCCCAACCCTCACCCCTCCTTTGTCACTGAGAGAATAGAAATGAACTCTCTCGTAGCCCTTCTGCTGAAGTGGTAGGTGAGGGGTGCTCTGACAACTGCGATCTCTGCATGCAGGGGGAACCGTGAGGGGCTGAGCCGCACCTCAAGCAGCCGCCAGAGCAGCACAGACAGCGAACTCAAATCCCTGGAGCCACGGCCTTGGAGCAGCACGGACTCTGATGGCTCTGTCCGGAGCATGCGGCCCCCTGTCACCAAAGCCAGCAGCTTCAGTGGAATCTCTATCCTCACCCGGGGTGACAGCATCGGGAGCAGTAAAGGTGGCAGTGCAGGAAGGATCTCCAGGCCAGGTAACACAGCTTCTCTCCTTCCATCATTTCTTGCTTATCTTCTGCAAAACATCACTGATATTTCCTTTTAACAAAACACTAACACAGCCAGATGACGGGAAATTTGATTTCTTGGATCCATTGTCCTTTTGAGTCCCTTCTCTGATCTTCTTTCAAACCTTCCTACCTAATAGAAAAAAAACAGATTGGGATTAGGTTATTTTATCTGATTTCTGACCGAGGTGGGACATCCCTATCAACCCAGGTTCAGGTTATGTACTAAAATAAGGATGATGGCTGCTTTCATTCTGTGGACCCTGAGATTATAAAGAAGGTTTGTAGAGCAGAGGGAACCTTAGAGTTTGTAATACTGTAATTAACTGGTAGCAGCCAATAGGCTAGAACTTTAAGAGACACTGCTGCAGTTGCTTCTCTGGAGCCCAGTCACTGAGAAGGAACATATGTTCCACATGCCAGCCTGGTAACCACCCTTCAGCTCTCCTGAGCTACTGTGTAACCTTCTCCATATATTTCTGCTGTGCTCTTAGCAGAGGAGTATTTAGTTCTTTTTACCCAGCGAGCCTCTATTTCACCATCCTTCTGCCTCTGAAGAATTGCTTGACTTTCGTCCTAGAAGTTCTGTAGGTCTTGTCCTCAAAAGACATCAGTAGTGGTAAAGATTTTGCCTCTGTTAGGTTTCTGTTGCCCTTCTCTGTTACCTCCTTTCTAACCCCACTGCCTCTGCCTTTATCCATGCCGGTTTCCCTGCTTTATCCTCAGCCCTTTTTTTCTTTCGGGGTGGGGGGCAGGGCACACTGTGCGGCTTGCAGGGATCTTAGTTCCCTGACCAGGGATTGAACCTGGGCCCTTAGCAGTGAAAGCGTGGAGTCCTAACCACTGGACCGCCAGGGAATTCCCTATCCTCAGCCCTTTTTAGAGCCAGTTTACCAATCTAAAACATAGATCTAACCATGTCAGTCCTCTCTTAAAAATATTCATGTTTCTGCATTCCCTGCATAATAAAATCCAAATTACTTAGTGTAGCATAACTTCCTGACTCCAGTTTGCCATCTCAGTCTCATTTCCAGACGTCCATCCTCCTCTGACCCTCCAACCATTTCTTTTTATTTATTTATATATTTATTTATTTATTATTTTTGGCTGCATGTCAGGTCTTAGCTGCGGCATACAGGATCTTTCGTTGTGGCACGCGGGCTTCTCTCTAGTTCTGGTGTGCGGGCTTCTCTCTAGTTCTGGTGCACGGGCCCCAGAGCACATGGGCTCTGTAGTTGTGGCACACGGCCTCTCTAGTTGTGGTACACCGGCTCAGTAGTTGCGGCACATGGGTTTAGTTGCCCCGCGGCATGTGGGATCTTAGTTCCCCAACCAGGGATTGAACCCGCGTCCCCTGCATTGGAAGGTGGATTCTTAACCACTGGACCACCAGGGGAGTTCCCAACCATTTTTTGAATATGGCATTAGCTTTGTCTCCTCTTGGTCTGACAGGCCTTCTATTCATCCTTCAAACCCATCACTCCTGCCACGTCCTCTTTAAATTCTTCCCTCTAATCCTCCCAAGAGTTATGCTTCCTCATCTTTGCTTTCATACAACTTTATTCATATCACTGATGCATCCCTTACCAAATTTAATCGTTGTGTGGATGTCCATCTCCTGTCGGAAGATCCTGTGCTGCTCAAGGGCAAGGACTGCGTTCCCTTTACCTTTGTGTCCTCAGTTCATCATACAATGCCTGCACATAGTAGATATTCAGTAAAAGTATTTTGTGTAAATGCATACATGACTTGGAGAGCCTGGAAATGAGGAAAATAGTTGGATGAACGTGTGTGGGGCTGTGTGCACAGGCATGTGCTTGAAGGTTGCCTTCAGCAACTTTTATGAGATGCTGCAAGTTGAGAAGAAATCAAAGAGAAGACAAGTTTCTTAAGGGACTAGGAATCTATATTTTCCCAGGAAGCAAACATTCATGTTTTCAGCTGTCTAATCATGATGGATAGATTCTAGGCACTCCAGGGAAGGTACCTCAGCAGCTTCACATTTTGTTTATTTCCAGAACCAAACATTAACAGTCAAGGTGGTTACTGTCCCCGGGGAGTAGAAACCTGCTAAGATGAGGACTCCCGTCAGCAGGACTGTTGAAATGCATCTGTGCTCATGCATGGATCTGCCCAAGACAGTGGGGGAGTGGACAGAAGAGGGATGACAAGGAAAACAGCAAGGAAAGAGGAAAGCCCTCTCCCCTCCCCCAGGGGAGGGTATGTTCATGGCTTGTGCTTACAACTCTTGCTGGGTCTCCTCTTTGCCTTAGGTATGGCGCTAGGTGCCCCAGAAGTGTGCAGCCAGGTCACCTCATCCCAGTCTGTCCGGGGCCTTCTCCCTTGTACTGCCCAGCAGCAGCAGCCGCAACAGCAACTTCCTGCTCTCCCACCCACGCCTCAGCAGCAGCCACCCTTGAATAATCACATGATCTCACAGGTGAGTCACCACTCGGTGCCAGAGCCCCCTCCACTCTGATTCAAGCAAGCTCTGGAGGTACAGTCATGTCTCTTGTGCTGTGGGTGGCAGGAAAGATCTGTTTTTGGAGATATGCCACTCCCTCCCCCACCTCTTGTATGTGAGTTGTGGGGAGAGAAGAGGAAGGGCAGAGGTTTGGCCAAAGTGTTCTTAGTAGCGTCACCCTGAGAGTTGTTTTGCTTTATATTTCCTTCTCTTCCTCCTGAGAACTGTCAGTGGGACCTTCTACCCTATTCCACATTTCTACTGTACTCCGTCTCCCTCTATCCTGTGTAATTAGCAAAGCGATTTTGCTCCCTATATCCATACATGGAGCTTGAAAACATCACAGCTCCTACCATAGTCTAGCTGAGTGTATTCATATGGCTGTTGGCCCATAAACAAATATTTATATGTTGGGGTTTGGGGGAAAGGAAATAGCACTCATTAAAACCCCTGCCATAAAGCACAAAACCCCCCAATGTTGTCTTTGTTTCCTGAGAGAGAAAGAGCTCTCTCTTTCTCCTTCTGTTGCTGGCCTGTTAGATGTTGGTACCAACTAGGGTTTAAGTTTTGCTTCTGTGGAGACCATGCAAGTCATCAGCATAAGAATCAGATCCTATTCTAAGCTGGAACCTCCTCGGTGTTTTAGGTTTAAAGTCTCCTTAATACTCTGAGGAGAGATGCTGAGATCTTCACTTACTCTTTTCTTCCATGAATAGAGCGCTTCATGAATAGAGCCTGTACTTTATCCTGAAGTATTTATTCTCTGGTAGTCAGGAAGCCAATGTGTCCATATTCTTTTCTGCTGCAGTTTAAGTTCTCATTTCACCTCCCAGGCTCCCTCATCTCCCTGCTCAGTTAGTCCAGCTTGGCCTCAGATATATCTCTTCCATAGGTACAAGAAGCAAGTCCTAAGCCCTGATACCCCAGGGAGTGGAAACACCCCAGAATGGCCCATTATGACCCCATTCATACATTGGGAAATGAAGCTAAAGTAAAGAACAGTGAAGATGTAGGAAACTCTGCTTTGTGGCTTAACGTAACACACATGTCGATCATTCCAAGTCCTTCATCTCAGTCCCTAAATCAGTTTCTCTGTAGTCCTGACTTTCTTTCTTATTCTACAACCATCTGTCTACCACCTCATTAAGTCTCATTCACATTAGCTTACCTCGCTCCATACTGAAGCATAGCATGTGTGTGTGCTTTTTTCCCTGTCTGTGTCTTAATTCAGACCTGTGAGTAAACTCTGAACTTCTCCCTCCAGTCATCCCCTACTGTTTCTGTGTGAGTGTCTCACTTTTTTAAGGTCCCAGTGTTTTTTTGAGTTTTCTGAAATGTGTGTATTTTAATACAGTTCTGTTCCCTTTTCTCCCTCTTAGTCTTCCATCTGTCTCCTCCTTCCATCCATATCTAGAAACAGACAGCAAGAGTGGGAGGGGGATAAAGAGATAAGTAAAGAGACTAACCAGTGGGGACTGAAAAGCTTTTAGATAGAATGTTCCGGTAACCGGCCCTAAATCCCAAACTTTTACTCAGATTCTGTCCCTGCTTCTGAATCATGAGGGTCAGTGGGTCAGTTCTTGGTGTTGATTGATCATCCACAGGCAGTACAGTGCTAGGTTAGGTCCTATAGACTGGGGACAGGGGAAAATTATTTGGTACAGAGATCTCAGAAATTTATTCTTGCAATTAATTGTGATCACAA
The DNA here is from genome assembly GCF_937001465.1 of Orcinus orca. Taxonomy (NCBI): domain Eukaryota; kingdom Metazoa; phylum Chordata; class Mammalia; order Artiodactyla; family Delphinidae; genus Orcinus; species Orcinus orca. The sequence continues at coordinate 45,318,529 of NC_064569.1, read as the reverse complement.
ATGCCAAACTAAAAAATCTTATGCTTGGTTAAGTTTTGGTGTCTTTGAAGCACTTATGGTAGCTGCTAATATAATACCATTATATTATTATATAATGGTATTCTCTTTATCCCTTTATATTCTCTTTATCCCTTTCTTCCTCTTCCTACTGCCTTTTTCTTTCTTCCTTCCTTTCTCTTTTTCCCTGTCTCTCAGCACTGGTAGCTCTCCAAACTCAAGTTGCTGAGCCCCAGAATACTTACTGTTTAGTTTCTCAAATGGTACGTAACAGTGAAGAGATGGAGGAAGTGACCACACACACACATATACTACTGTGCTTACTCTAAAGGTTTTCCTTTTGAAGAAAAACCTTTAGCTCTGTAGCAAAAAGCATTTGCTCCAGGCCTGGGGACAGTGCTGGCTAAACTATGCTCTTTCTCTTCTTGGAAGGCCTCTGCCGTCAGAGTAGGCCTCCATATCACATATCAGTAGAACATTTGAAGCCAAGGGGTGAGACTGAGGATTAAAGGACCAGTGGCTACCTTTTGCACAATTAACTTAGAGTAGACCTCTTGAGAAGGAGTCCGCTGAGCCTCTCCATGGAGTCCAGTCAGGATCAAAGAGCCAGTGATCTAGCCCAGAAGTCACCAGTAGGTGGCAGTCACATCCCTCAGGGCCAGTCTTTGGCTTCCCCGTGGTTTTTTGAAGTTCCCTAACTGGTGTTTGAGACTCTCTAAGAAGAGAACTGTAGCTGAGAGTAGTGGTAGAATAACTTAAAAATAGCACTGAGACGCCTGCCTTTACCACTACCCTTCCTCAGTTGGGAGAGGCCTAACAGAGGAGCATCCTTTCTTCTCTCTTCACTTTTTACTCAGAACTCACAAATGTGAGGAAGAACAGGCAGAGTTGTTTTACCACTTCCCTGTCCCTAAGGCCTCCCCTTGTCCCCCAGAGAATGTAAGGCCTGAAGTATGGCAGGCCCTCCCCCAAGAAAGAAGTGGATTAGGATAATAGAAAATGGGTCTAAAAGTTACCAGCACAAGTAGCTCAGGCTGAGCAGCTTGGCCAGCAGTTATATTTGGAATGCCACTGGCTTACAGAAAATAGGTGTGCCAGGAGAGCCGAGAGCTTATTTTCAAGGCTGTAGCATTCTCTCTCCCACGTCACACAGTGGATTCTCAGTAACTTTTTCCTAGCCAAGATGACTTACATTTTATTTAATGCAGATATCAGGAGTATTCTCCATCTTGGATGTCTTCTAATTCCTGGACTCTCTGCTTCTGGAACTGTTAGTCCCCTCTGTGAAAGCCTGTCCCAGGAGATATGTGGCAGGAGAGTATTGATACCTTGGTCCCCCACAACTCTTAATACTCTGCTTTGGAAAGAGGAAGGAGAGTTACACAAACAAAAAGATGTTTATGTAATTTTGTTTGACTTCTTCCTTTACCTCCTCCCTACTGCTAGAGTGGAAAGAACATATGTCAGGCAGAACTAGGTTCCCATCCCTGCTCTGCTGCATTAGCTGTGTGATCCTGGGTGTATGATTTAATTTCCCTGAGCCTTACTATCTTAACTGCAGATACAAGTTTTCTTCTCCCTATAGGATTATTGTGAGGTTGTAATGAGATAATGTATGTAAGTGAGACAATGTATATCAGTGTTATTTCCCCTTCTCTTCATAGCTTCTCCAGAGGCTATGACTGGAGAACCGATGAGGTGATTGAAATAGCTAGAGGGGAAGACGAGAGAGAAAAAAATAACTCCCCATTAGTTGGTTTAGAACACACCATGTTCCTAATAAGCAAGTCCTCCTGCTTGAGGCTAGTGAAGGGACTGAAGGAACAAAAGCTAAAACTAGGCTATTTATATTTTATTCTTAAATCCCTCCATGTTTGCTTATGGGAGCATTTTTCATACTGCCCTCACAGCCTGGAGGAGCATAGAACAATCACTGGAGCAGGAGGAAGTAGGTGTGAACTGGCTTATTTTTCCTTCTCTGCCCTTGGGAGGCTGATGATCCTTGTGAATGAGCACTTCCTTCAGGAAAGCTGTGGTGTGAAGTCAGGAGCATGCCTGGGAGAGCCGAGCCAGACCTTGGATGACCCTACAGAAGCGGGAATCCCTTCTCACGTGGGCATTCAGGGAGGGTTATGCGCCCCAGGAATCCTATGCTCAGGAAAAATACTTGGGGAAAAAGCTGTGTTTGGGATCAGGTGGCAGACCCTGGCTCTGAGATGCTCACAACAGCTGCAGAGTTCTGAGTGGCTAATGGGGCAGAGTGTGCAGTGCGTCTGTACTTATAGGAGAGATTGCTTATTTGTCAGACATGTGAAAACCATGAGCTGTCCTGGACTTGGTCTCCAGTCTGCTCAGAAGCTTTACTTTTCATGTGAAATTTCTTTTATGATTAACCTTGTTGTTCCTTCCCTTTCCCTCCCCATCTCTGCCCCACCCCCACCCCTGCCTATGCCTCTCCCTGTACCTCTCTTTTCTCTTCCCTTTCCACATGTCTCTCTGCTGGTCCACAGCCAGTCCCGGCTCTGCAGCCCTCTCCACAGCCTGTTCAGTTCTCTCCAGGCTCCTGTCCCCAAGTCCTTCTGCCAGTCTCTCCGCCCCAGCAGTACAACATGGTATAAACTCCATTCCCCCTTTTTGTCTTGTCCGTGTGTGGCCTGTGTCTGGGCATGTCTGGGTCAGTCTGTGACAACCGTGCAAAACAGTTGTGCTGTTTAGAGGACCATTGTTAGAAGGTATTTCTTCTTGAGGGGCCAGCACAGGCTGAACTATACTTCATTCTAGTGACCTCATAACAGTACTTTAGGCATCAAAAGATGCCTAAATGTAAGACAGAGAAGAACACTGAATTCCCCTGAGTTTCAGGACAGGGAACAAAATCAGATGTTGGTCTAACCTGGGCTCCTCATCCTCTCTACCATGTGCATCCTTCATCTCATCTGCTCCCAGGACATGTCTGAGGAACCCAGTTTATTCTGTACAGAATGATTCTTTATAGTTTCCTTTAAAAATAAAAACACAGGGACTTCCCTGGTGGCACAGTGGTTAAGAATCCACCTGCCAATGCAGGGAACACAGGTTTGAGCCCTGGTCCGGGAAGATCCCACATGCCGCAGAGCAATTAAGACTGTGCACCAGAACTACTGAGCCTGTGCTCTAGAGCCTGAGAGCCACAACTACTGAGCTGCGTGCCACAACTACTGAAGCCTTCGTGCCTAGAGCCCGTGCTCTGCAACAAGAGAAGCCACTGCAATGAGAAGCCTGCGCACCACAACGAAGAGTAGCCCCCACTCACCACAACTAGAGAAAGCCCGTGCGCAGCAATGAAGACCCAACGCAGCCATAAATAAATAAATTTATTTTTAAAATAGTTGCAGATTTCTCTGGCACGACTGGTAAAAACTTAAAATGTTCCCCTATTTTACATGAAAAATATCCTCTTCTGTTGAATAGCACATGCTGTTTAAATTGTTCGTACCCTGACTACAAATCCTCTGAAGATCTGATTTGTCTCATAGTTGATAACTTCTATCATGGTTATAGGAGCCCTGATTTTTTTTAAATTTTGTGTTAATCACACCTGTCTGCTTTTTTTTACTAGAAACCCCTCTTTCCTCCCATCTCTTATCTCCATTCTGAAAAGTTCTAGAATATGAACCTCAAAATAGTAACTGCAGTCCAGTCCTCCTGTCATCTATTCCTGCCCACTAAGGTAGCAAAATAGCTAAGATCATATCCCTGAAAAGTGAGTGAAACCACAGGAAAGCATTATCTTTTGTTTCTACTAGTTTCATTTGCAAAAGAACTTCTGCTCTGCCTGTGTATGTATATGTGTATTTTGATTACTGTCCATGGAGCAAAAAAGATGAGGAAGTTAAAAGACTAACCTATCACCATACAAGTGAGGGATGGAACACCCTCACTCTTTCTGCTTAGAGAAGAGGGCTGAGAGAGAAGGCAATTACAGACCAGCCAGTCAGTCTCACCCTCCAGCTGGCCACTCACCCTGGCCTCCTTGCAGAGGTGAGAATTGGAAGTGGTTTCTGAAGGGCAGGAGAACTCTAGGCAAGTGTCAGAGAACAGGGGTGGAAATGATTGCAAGAGGGAGTAAGGAGATGAGCAGCAGGCGTTGGGAGCCCACCAGTCTTTCCACTGCATAGGCAGAGCTGGGGAGCCACATGAACCCACCCATAATCCACGCAAGGTGTTGTCTGGGTCCTTTATTATAAAAACGAGATTTATGACAATGTAGGGGCCCTTTGTATGGTTGGAGGCATGAGGAAGACAGGAAATGGAAAGATTTTGTAGGGTTTTTTCCCTACTAATTTGTCCTGTTTTCTCTATATATAGAAGTTGTGTCATTGCTCCCATCTCCCCAGGACTAATTCTAATAAAGATCATAATCAGAGTGACCATTGTTACCCCATATGTGGTAGGGAGACTGGGTCTGGAGTTGGGCTTCAAACAGCTGTTCAATTCATGACAATTTAAAACACCCTATGAGGGCTTCCCTGATGGCTCAGTGGTTAAGAATCCACCTGCCAATTCAGGGGACACGGGTTCGAGCCCTGGTCCAGGAAGATCCCACATGCCGCGGAGCAACTAAGCCCGTGAGCCACAACTACTGAGCCTGTGAACCACAACTACTGAGCTGCGTGCCACAACTACTGAAGCCCACACACCTAGAGCCCATGGTCTACAACAAGAGAAGCCACTGCAATGAGAAGCCTGCGCACCGCAACAAAGAGTAACCCCCCTCGCCACAACTAGAGAAGGCCCGCGCGCAGCAACGAAGACGCAACACAGCCAAAAATAAATAAAATAAATAAATTTAAAAAAAAAACACTTGTGAAAAAAATAAATAAAACACCATATGACAGAGGCTTAGGGCTAAAAAGCGCCTCCTAGGGCACACATGCAGGAGTGTCCCAAATTGGTGTAAGGAAGGAAGGCTGTAGAGAGGGCTACTATTTCTGTCTGTCTGTGGTAAAGCACCTGGGGTTTGATATGACCTCAGTCTTTGGGTCTCCCTCACTCTCTCAACAGACAGATGATCTCAGCAACCCCTTTGGACAAATGAGCCTTAGCCGCCAAGGTTCTACCGAAGCAGCTGACCCATCCTCAGCTCTGTTCCAGCCCCCACTTATCTCCCAGCACCCTCAGCAGACTAGCTTCATCATGGCTTCTACAGGACAGCCCCTCCCTACTTCCAGCTATTCCACCTCTAACCATGCACCACCTACTCAGCAAGTCCTGCCACCCCAGGGCTACATGCAGCCCCCTCAGCAGGTGAGTGGCTTGGGTTCCCAGTTTAAATCACTAATTCAGGGACTTCCCTGGTGGTCCAGTGGTTAAGATTCCGTGCTCCCAATGCAGGGGGCCCAGGTTCGATCCTTGGTCGGGGAGCTAGGTCCCACATGCTGCACCTACAGCCCCCATGCTGCAACTAAAAGATCCCACATGCCACAACTAAGACCCGGTGCAGCCAAATAAATAAATATTTAAAAAAAAATAAATCACTAATTCAGTTTGTCCAGTATTATAATCCTTCTTTCTTCCTCTAGTTTAGACAAATCAGAGGGGATAACTGTCCCCTACCTACCTCCATTTCCCCACCTTGACTTGAGAATTTTCTTTCTAGTCAGAAGGCCATCTTTCAAATAACACAAGTCCTTCCTGTTCTGTTTCAAACTTGTATACGAATGCTGCAATTGCAGGCCCAAAATAGCTCCGTTTACAGATTTCTGGGAATTAACCGTGATGTATTTAATAGTTTGGGGATGTTGAGGCTGAATTTGAGGGACTTTCTGATACATCTGTTTCCTCTTACCATAGATCCAGGTTTCTTACTATCCCCCTGGACAGTATCCTAACTCCAACCAGCAATATCGACCTCTCTCTCACCCGGTGGCCTACAGCCCCCAACGTGGTCAACAGCTGCCTCAGCCATCCCAGCAACCTGGTAAGAGGAACCGCTGATGTATGAAGGTAGTGAGTAAGGGAAGGGGGGAGACTGGGAAAGAGAATTACCTTCGCTGTTTAAAAAGCAGGAGGGGGGGCTTCCCTGGTGGCGCAGTGGTTGAGAGTCCGCCTGCCGATGCAGGGGACATGGGTTCATGGCCCGGTCCGGGAAGATCCCACATGCCGCGGAGCGGCTGGGCCCATGAGCCATGGCTATTGAGCTTGCGCGTCCGGAGCCTGCGCTCCGCAACGGGAGAGGCCACAACAGTGAGAGGCTCGCGTACTGCCAAAAAAAAAACTCATCAAAGAGCAGGAGGGACTTCCCTGGTGGCACAGTGGTTAAGAATCTACCTGCCAATGCAGGGGACACAGGTTCGAGCCCTAGTCTGGGAAGATCCCACATGCCATGGAGCAACTAAGCCCGTGCGCCACAACTACTGAGCCTGCACTCTAGAGCCCATGAGCCACAACTACTGAGCCTGCGTGCCACAACTACTGAAGCCCGTGCACCTAGAGCCCGTGCTCCGCAACAAGAGAAGCCACTGCAGTGAGAAGCCTGCGCACCGCAAAAGAGAGTAGCTCCCGCTTGCTGCAACTAGAGAAAGCCCGTGCGCAGCAACAAAGACCCAATGCAGCCAAAAAAAAAAAAAATAGATTTATTTTTAAAAATAAATAAAGTAAAAAGCAGGGGGTGCAGGGGGCGGGGGCGGCAGGAATGATTAGGGTCCTGAAGAGGAACCCGTGATCTCCAGAAAAAGAAAAAGTAAAATAGAAGGAAAATTACTGAGAGAGTGTGACCTCCTAAACATTGTTGATACTATGCTAATGTCTCCTCTGCTTTGCCCATCCCTAGGTTTACAGCCCATGATGCCTAACCAGCAGCAGGCGGCTTACCAAGGCATGATTGGGGTCCAGCAGCCACAGAACCAGGGCCTGCTCAGCAGCCAGAGGAGCAGCATGGGGGGCCAGATGCAAGGCCTGGTGGTTCAGTACACTCCACTGCCTTCTTACCAAGTGGGTGCATTTTGTACTAGGAAAGATCACCCAGTCCTTGGGATGAGGAAAAGGAGGACAGTTTCCCACATCCTCCAGTCTGACAACTCAAACACTAAAACATTGTTCACTTTACCCCTAGAATTTTTAGGTTTTCTTCCTCTGAGAGAAGGCCCAGAGAGTCTGAGAACAGTCTTTATTTAAATTGTTTGGTTTTTATATAGCCATGCAAACGAGTATATGCCCAGAAAAGTAGGATCTAGAGGAAATTAGGCTCCTTCCTGTACATCACATGCCCATGGGTGAGGTTTGGAGAGGAAGGCAATGGAGGTAGCTCTAAGCATTTCCTTTACTCAGGTAAGGAGAATAGGAGTCTCTAAAGGTAGGGAAGGAAGTTAGAGTGTCCTGGTCTAGTGATGACTAGAGGCTGTTCTTTGGATGAACTCTTTGGGAGTAAGAGTGGTCATTCTCTTCTTGTCTCCACCCAGGTCACAGTGGGTAATGACTCGCAAAATGTGGTCCAGCCGCCTTTCCAGCAACCCATGCTGGTCCCTGCGAGCCAATCTGTGCAAGGGGGCCTCCCAGGAGGGGGCGTACCAGTGTATTACAGCATGATCCCTCCAGCTCAGCAGAACGGTACAAGGTGAGAACTCCCAGAGAGTTGGGGTGCATCTCCCACAGACCTTAGCAACTGTTGCACCATGGTTTTGTTTGCACTGGGAAAGAAAGGCAGGGGTAAAGATCCCAGTGATACCCTAAAGCAGGTAGAACATGAGGGAGTTCATTCTCCTTTTCTCCTTGTCATTTCGATATTTGCGTAAGAATTCATCAGCAGGAAAAATTCCTGCTTCGGAGACAGAGGCTTTATAATTTCCCCCATTTTTTGTTTTTCTAATCAGTGGGATTCAGAACTATGAGATAGAGACAGCTTATTATTTTAAAAAAGCAATTTGGAGTATACATATGTAAATTTCTCTGTGTACCTCTATATCCATGGATGAATCTGAGATAGCCTATTTCTATATGTCTATTTATATATATCTTAGTATAGCTCATAGCTAATAGAATTTTAGAGGTAGAAGTTACCTTAGAAATGTCTAAATATTTAGACATTTCTAAGTGTCTAATAGTCCACTCCCCTTGTTTTATTTTTCTCCCTTCTTTTATAAATGAGGAAATTCCAACTAAGGATGTTAAGAAACTTACCCAAAGTCACAGAAGTAGTTAGTAGAAGCAGAGCTGGGACCAGAACTCAAGTCTGGGCCTACCTCGATGTATTTCTGTCTCTCTCTCAGTGTCCACATTTCTGTCTTTTTATGTGTATGTCTCCACGTTGTCTTGAGTTTTGTGAGATTTTTCCCCATTTGTCTTTAGTTGACTATATGTGTTTGCCATTGAGAAAATATCCTAAATCTCCTTAGTTATTTTTGCCCATCTCTCTCTAGCACTTTAGCCCTGTGTGTCTGTCTCTGGCATTCTCTTCGTGTTTCTGCTGTGTTTCTCAGAGCGTGTGTGTGTGTGTGTGTGTACGCACACGTGTATGTGTTTGGTGTTTCTACACTGTTGGGAAGAGCATGTGTTACTAACATTCCATCTGTAGCACTGATTAGCAGCTTCCTAATTGAAAGATGATCAAGTACAAATATATATAATTAACTTTGAACTGATGAGTGATTTTAGAAATTGCATGGCAAATTGGTCTGGGAATGGCTTGGAGCTGCCTTGACTTCCCACAGGGGAGGCTCAGGAAGCAACAGCTGTCTGCCAGGAGTTGCGTTCCTCCCTCTACCGCTTTACCACTCTTCTCTTCTCCATCTCCCCAGCCCTTCTGTGGGATTTCTGCAACCTCCTGGCTCTGAGCAGTACCAGATGCCTCAGTCTCCCTCTCCCTGCAGTCCACCACAGATGCCACAGCAGTACTCAGGTAAGAGGATAAAGAATTGAGGGGTCTTGGGCACTGGTGAGAGCAAACACTGCTGAAGGACTTGTGCTTTAGAGCTGGGAAGGACAAAGAGAGTTCAGGGATTGGCTCTGTCCCCATCTGTGACCCCATCATGAGGGAAAACCAAAGTCCTAGCTGGCTGGTGTTTTCCAGAGGTGCTGAAATTGACCCCTCAAGAGGTGAGGTTGGTTGCCTGATCCCTATCCCTGGGGAGTCACATGTCGATTGAGTTCCTTGTTTTCTCTCCCTCTCCCTCTCCCTCTCCCTCTTTGCTGAATCCAGCACTACACTCACCACTCACATGCCTTTGAAACACAGAGTGCTTACTTCTGTCTGTTGCACTCATTCTTCCTGTAAACAGCTTTTCTTTTCTCTTGGGAGAAAACAAGGAAGGAGGCTGATAAAATGCTTTTAAAATGCTGATAAAATCAGCATTTTATCATAAAATGCTTTTAAAATCATATCTTAGATTTGTTTAGTGGTTTTTCATATGTGCTCGGATATACTGTGTCATTTTCATTCTCACTACAACTTAGTGAAGAGGAAATTTAAGACTCAAAGAGAATAAATGACTTGCCTAAGATCACAGTCCTAGAGCTTGAACTTGGGTCTTTTCACTTTCTATAACCCATGCTACATCCTCAGTAACACATTTTCAACAGGTTTCTGTACTCTGTTCCTCCAGTAGGAAATAAATGGATATCATGTTAAATAGCTAAAGGCCTTCTTTGGAGGGGCCAGTTATCCCAGGTGAATAGACTTATGCCTTGCAGCCTCTCACTATCTGTCTTTGCCAAGAACTCCCCCAATACACCAAGTACAACTGCTCCTGTTTGTTTCCCTTTCACCCAACCCTGACATATCATTACGCTGTAGTTAAGTAGACTTCACGGGTTCTGGAGGGGAGGAGGTTAAGGTAGCCTCCAGCCATCCCCATGCAGCTCTATTGTGGGAATGTCAGGGTTCCCTCTTCTGGCGAGAAGGAGGTATTTTGCCAATTTTTCTCATTTTAGAAATGGAATATTTTTCACATAAGATTTTCTGTACTCTATGTTAGGTGCTCTGGAGTAGATTCCAGAATTAAGCTTGCTTACAAGACATGATTAGTTCTTACCTTCAATGTAATGACTTCTTCCTTTATCCAGACCAACCGTGGATCTCTTACAGGATGAGGTTTTAAAATTCACCAACCTTTACTACTCTTCATTACATTATTGGTCTCTCTAGCTGTTTCTCCTAGTGTCCGCCAGGGGCACTTGACCTTGAAATTCCCAGCGGGGTATGGAAATTATAGAAACCAGCTCCAAGAACTGCTGTAGCCTGTGGTGGTGCTTGGCACCTCAGGGCATTTTCTCTCCTGTTTGTTAAAATAAGTGTGTGTGTGTGCATATGGGTATACTTGTATGTGAATTTTTGTATATATCCTTAGTGGTATATCAGTATATCTGTTGGGTCTCCGCAGTTATGTCTCTTCATCTGCAAATACAAGATGAATTAGAAACAAATCAAGTGAGAATAATTTTTCAGTACCTACTCTGGACCTAGTGCTGGGTTAATTAAGTAAACTGAAACAGCTATTGTTCTGAAAGTTGGCAGCACTAGAGATCTGGACTGGGATTGGAAGGAGATAATCTAGGCTTTTCCCAAATTAATAGAAATAGACAAAACCCTCTCCATCATCTGATTTCCTTGCTGCTTTAGAATTTTCTGTTTTATTTCCTTTCCTTCTGGCTACCCTGATTGACCCTAGGCTTCTGACTGACCCCTTGTACTTTTCCTAGATGATGGGACCCTCTCTTCCACCCACATCATCTAAGAGACCTATTCACCATAGCATCAGTCTTAAAAGTCTTCAATCCCTGCTCATGGGAATTTAAGAGGAAGTGGAAGAAAAGAAAAAGTGCTTCTTACACCTTCCTTTCCAGTTTTCCCTTTACTGGAAAGATAGAAGGCTGGCACTCTCCACAAGGGCTGCTATGTCACCTTCAGAGGACAGTCACCCGCCCTTCTCCCATGTAGCAACATGGTCACTTTTCCAAAAATAAAGGTAGGGATTAGGATTGGCTGTTCCTAGAGCAATTGTTCCAGTTTATTAATACAGTTTTGTAGTTGCCCAGTTTACCCCCAGGCCTGGACGTTAATTCCTCCACTATGATATTAGATATAACCATAACCTCAGGAAATACTTTTCTTCCCACTAAAATAGTGACTTGCAGGTCTCTTGAGGTTTTTACAGGGATGCTTGTCTGGGGAAGAGGCACACAGACATGAAATGGCAGTGAAACCTATGCACAGACTCTCAACTCACAGTGACACAGCAGCAGGGCCAGAGTGAGGTACATACAGAAATAGCTTCTCACCTATTTACTGGCTCATTTTGTAGCTGAGGGCTTTCCAAAGCTGAGACTAACTCTTTTCAATCCCCACTCCCTGAAGATAACCCTCTCCCCCACCAAAAAAATGGAAAACTACGAAGATACTGTAGGATTCTGTCCTGTAATTTGGGAAAGATGCCTGTGGGATTTTATTTCTCTGGACATTCCTTTCCATAGATTTGATTTCAGATGGTAAGGAAGAAGCCTTATCAGTTTTCTACCTCAGCGATTTAAAAAAAAAGCAAAAACTAAACAAAAGCAATTCTGCCAGACATAAATGTCATCTGTTTATATTTATGCGGTTTGCTCTGCCCAATCGACCTTTCTGCCCAGGTTTAATGATGCCACTTAAAAAGCCATTCACACGTTCCCTCTCCTTTCAGAGCTTTCAAGCTGAAATTGATTTCCTTATTCAACTCCCTTCTCCCCCTTCCCACTCCAACCCAGGCTCCTTCCCCCAACGTGATTATGTGGAAGCGCTGTCACTGGGCAGTGCTGTGGGGGGTTTTTGTTTTGGGAGATTTGGGGTTTTTTTGGCCACATGCATTAAGTAGCCACAGTTCAGCTGCTAATGGATGCCACCAGCTTCTGGCTTGAGGAAGAGAAGCATAAAAGTCATCTCATCAGCAGAGTAGTGCTCTCTGTCCTCAGCTGAGTGAAGGTACAACACTCCAGGCCAGCCGGAGAGGACTCAGTGAGGGGAGGAGCTCAGGAATGAGGCTGCAACTAGGAACCCTGCCTTTGCTTTCCTTGCGATCAGAGAAAATAATATGAGGACTTTGTTCTCTTTCCCCCTCCACTTTAGCCCCCTAATAGCTCCTTACAGCTACATGTTGGTATTAGAAAGAACTTCTACTGCCTTGCTTATGCGCACACCCTACATACTCACACATCCTCTACCTTTTCCTGGCCCAGGGCAATAGGCTCAGGTTATAAGCTGCCTTCCAGAAAAGCTATACATTTGATTATTTTTATGTTGGCCCCCTCAGGTAGCAGTGAGTTGTCTGAATAAGATCAGTTGCAGTTTTGTGGGTAAAGAATATGGGAGCAGGTGCAGCTCTTAGGGTGGGGAAGTACAATGCCCAGAGCAACTATAGTAAAGGGGGAGTTGTTAAATGCATGACACCTCACAACTGTACAATTTTCCTGTGGCCCTTTTACAAGCCATGCTGATGAATACCCTGTCCTCTTTGGCAGGGGAAGGGGAGAGGTGAGCCTGTCGAGCCTGTCACTCTGAGTATTTGTGCTGTCTGATTATATGAGCCCTAGAGGATGGGGGTGGGCACAAACTGGGGAATAGGGTACAACAGATGCTGTGTCTACTGAGCTATTCTCTGAGACCTCCCACTGTTACTTTTCCTTTCCTTTGACCGATGCTACCTGAGAAAAGCAATCACGCTCACTTCCCAGCATGACTGGTGCCCAGGGCAGAGGCTGCAACATTTCCCAGCACAGGAAGCAGTGCGATGGCGGCAGCAGTGGCAGCCCCAGAGCACTGAGCCATGAAGGCAGCAGCATTGCAGCAGGTTTTCAAGCTAGCGACCCTCAGTCCCATTTCTCTACCACCAGACACACACATGAACTCAGCCTGTCCATCCACAGAAATATAGTCTGGAGGGTCAAGGGCAAAGCCTCATGCTGGACAGTCCCCCGTGGGGAAGCAGAGCTCCTGCTCATCTCTCCCAGCAGAAACTGTCTATCAAACTGCTTCTCCGTGACCCCTTACCTTGCTTTTCACCATGAGGAAGAGTCAGGACTTAATGTTCCTCCCATTGAGCCCTTTCCTTCCCCCAGACTGTGAGAGGGTAAGACCATATCTATGGTTGCCTGGGCTAAAACCTCAGGGCTGCATCCAGTCAGTCACCTTGAACCTGTCAGTAAAACCTTCAGAGAGTCTCACCCTCCCACTCCATTTCTGTCACTGCTCTAATTCATAATCACTTTGTTTTGTTTCAGTAGCCTCCTAACTAGTCTTCTGGTCACTAGTCTCTCCCTCCCTTTAGCCATCTTACATTCGGCCACTTGGGTTAGCTCTCTGAAACACAAGTCCTGTTCCCAACACCTACAGGATACAACCCTTACCAGAATGTGCTTCAAACTCTGACACCAGCTATTTGTTTAATGTCTGACTCCCTAATAGACTGTTCATTCCATGGGGTAGAGACCAGTCTTTTTTGTTTGTTTGTTTTGTATACCCAGTGCCCAGCATAGGAACTGGCACATAGACAAATGTTCAATAAACATTTGTTGAATAAATGAATAAATGTATCTCATCTCCTGCTACTTCCCCTACATAGCCCCTGTGCCTTAGCACCTTGAATTATTTGTCATTTCCTGAGCATGACATACATCTCTATGCCATTCCCTCTACTTGAAATGTTCCCAGTTCACCCAACCCTTGCCCAAGAATTATATCCTGCACATTTATCTTCTCCAGAACAACCAGAGATCGCTGACTTATCTGCAGCCATTACCAGAAAAGCCTGCACGTGCCTGCAGCCCTGGCCCAGGCCCCAGACTGGGACCTGTACCATGCCCAGACATTTGAGCAGTCTGACCTGGGAACTTTGACAGAAATGAAGTAGTTTTCTGCCAAGCATACCAAAGTACCCCCCACCAGGTGAAGGCCAGGAGGGCATTGGCATCTTCCACTCAAACTTCCACTGGTTCGAAGTTTCCGCTGGTCTGAGAGAGAGTCAGAGACCAAATCAGCAACTATCTCAGATTCCTGGCAGGACACAGTTTAAGTGACCCTGAAGCCAGTAGGTGGATTTGCTTACTGGCTTTCCCACTTAGGGTTAGCTGACAGGCCTAAAATGTAGTTTGAATGCACAACCAACTGCTTTTTTCCTGCCACCCAGGAGTGTCACCTTCTGGACCAGGTGTGGTGGTCATGCAGCTGAATGTCCCTAATGGACCCCAGCCCCCCCAGAACCCATCCATGGTCCAGTGGAGTCACTGTAAATATTACAGCGTGGACCAGCGGGGGCAGAAACCTGGAGACCTGTACAGTCCTGACAGTAGCCCCCAGGTGAGTCCCTGCAACCCAGCTTTGTCTTAGCAGGGAGGTAACCAGATTCTTCTCAGGAAGTAATCTTTGCCATTGACTGAGCAACCTCTGTTACTTATCTTTCCCTGGGCACTTTTTGGGAAGAAACACAAGAAATAGAGGAGAGCATCTTCTTTCAAGGAACCTAAGATTTAAGGTAGCAGATGGGACACATGCTTGAAAATGCTAAGGGAATACTTAAAACAGTATGTCAAAAAGTGGATGTTAAAATAATACAAACTGGGCTTCCCTGGTGGTGCAGTGGTTAAGAATCCGCCTGCCAGTGCAGGGGACACGGGTTCGAGCCCTGGTCCAGGAAGATCCCACATGCCACGGAGCAACTAAGCCTGTGCGCCACAAGTACTGAGCCTGCGCTCTAGAGCCGTGAGCCACAACTACGGAGCACACGTGCCACAACTCCTGAAGCCTACGCGCCTAGAGCCCCCGCCATGAGAAGCCTGCGCACCGCAATGAAGAGTAGCCCCCGCTCGCCGCAACTAGAGAAAGCCGCCGCGCAGCAGTGAAGACCCAACGCAGCCAAAAATAAAATAAATTTTAAAATAATAATAACACAAACTAATTAGGGACTAGGGCTAGTTTGAAGGAGCAGTCTGACTTTGACAGAGTTCAGCAAGAGAAGTTTCCTGAGAGAGGTGACTTTTTTTGTTGTTTTGAGAGAGGTGACTTTGTTTTTTGTGGTACGCGGGCCTCTCACTGTTGTGGCCTCTCCCGTTGTGGAGCACAGGCTCCGGACGCGCAGGCTCAGCGGCCATGGCTCACGGGCCTAGCTGCTCCGCGGCATGTGGGATCTTCCCAGACCGGGGCACAAACCCGTGTCCCCTGCATCAGCAGGTGGACTCTCAACCACTGCGCCACCAGGGAAGCCCATGAGAGAGGTGACTTTTAAGCCAAGCCACAGGAATATCCAGAGGGTAATGTTTGGGGTATGTATGATGTGTACTCCTCTCTCTCCCACAGGCCAACACACAAATGAGCAGCAGCCCTGTCACATCTCCTACTCAGTCTCCAGCACCCTCTCCTGTCACCAGCCTCAGCAACGTCTGCACAGGACTCAGTCCCCTTCCTGTCCTCACACAGTTCCCCCGTCCTGGGGGTCCAGCACAGGGTAAGGGGTTAGATAAGGGCTGGTTGCTGTCAAATTCACCATTCGCATCCCATTCCCAAGTGGGGAGATCGAGAGGGCAGCAACAGGCAGGGAAGCGGTGTGGCTGGTCATCCAACTCTGGCCCTGTTCAGGCCAAAGACACCTGCCCCTCTTTAGTGCTGCCCATAGTTAATTTACTCTAGATCTCCGTTAGATTTTTAGTATTTACTTCCAAGTCCCTGGTGACTATGAGCCAGGGAAAAGAAGTTCACTGAACTTTCTAATGAACAACCAAGAGTTTAATCCATCAGTACTGAGTCTGAGGGTTGGGAATATGGGGTGGTGTCAGAAACGGTATTTGTCAAAAACGTTATGGTTTTAGAAGAGGGAATACTGAATTTGAGTTAAAAGACTTGGGTTCAAATTCTAGTTCTACAACTAACTAGCTTTGTGATGTTGAACATGTTACTTAAACTTAAAATGGGACCTCAGTTTCCTAATATATAAAATGAGGTTAATCACACATAAGATGGAAATAATCTTATCTGCTTTCTGCCGTGGCTATCAAAAGCAGTATAAAAATAACATGAAAATATGGTTTAAAACTTCAGAGTGCTCTGAAATATAGTATTTATCACCAATAATAGGTAACACATGGTACTTAATATGTATCAAGCATTGCTATAAGTGCTTTACTTATAAGTACTTTACTTTATAGGTGCTATAAGTGTCTTATAGTCATTTAACCTCAGCAGTGCTAATGAGAGGAAAACATACCCAACATCCCATTTTCAGTAACAGAGCCAGGATTTGAACCTAGGCAGTCCGGCTGTAAGTCTGTGTTCTTCTCCACTGCATTGTATTGCCTCTCATGTGAGTCAGAAACTTGAGCCCTGGGTTTAAGGTGAGAAGAAACTATATGAGAAATAAAAGACAGTCATAAGGGTCTGTAGGTTTCCTCCAGGGCCTTTTGTCTTCAATGGACAGAGCCCTTCTTCAAAGGTGAAGGAACCTAATAACTCCTTTTGTCTGAGCTACAGCTGAAAGCCAAGGGGTTTAGGAAGAGAGACAACTCTTAAATCAGTGACATGGGCAGTCCTATCATAGATGAAGTAGGAATAGTATGCATTGTTGCTGTCCATCTCCAAAGCCCCATGAAGTCTCATAAAAGTCATACCATGTAGTTCAAACTCCCAGAAAACCATCTGCTCTTCCTCCCTAGGTGATGGTCACTACTCCCTCTTGGGCCAGCCATTACAGTACAATCTGTCCATCTGCCCTCCCTTGCTCCATGGCCAGTCAACTTACACGGTGCACCAGGTAAGGGTGTCTCCTATCAGCCTTAGGGCCATCAGAGTCCCCTTCTCATCCAGGCCCCTGCTTCTGAGCCATCCACCTCAACTAGCTGGGTGGACAAGAGAGACAACACAGAATGGATGAAGTGGGAAGAGCCTTTACCCCACTCCTGTACGCATTCCTCTCACCCCTTCCCCAGTGCCAAGAGGGAGAGGCTCTTTGTTTCTCAGTGGCCACTCTCTGGCCAATCTGACTGCCTGGTGGGATGGGGTTCTCAGGGTTGGGTACTGCTCCTTAATCTCTCAGACAGACTGGGATGTAAGGCAGTCATTGTTTACCTGGAATGAGAGTTATCTTTCGAATGTTGAAGGGACAGAGTGGATTGAAGCATGGAAACCGGAGCAAGAGACAAGCACTCAAATCTGCCTCCACTGACCTGGGGACAACAGACGTTGGTGAGTGACAGGATGCTGAATTCCCAAAAGAAGGTGCTTAACCCCTCCAGCCTTGCATTACCAGCCCAGGATGGTGAGAAAAGCCAGCTTAGGGTAGGGAGTCAAAAGAGGACCTTTTCGTACTCAAAAGCAAGGAGAAGCTGGAGAAGTGAGGTGTCTCAGTCCTCCTTACCAAGACATTCCAAGTCCTAGGGAAGATGAGGGTGAAAATTTGGAATAACACAATGATGGGGCTTGTTGAGCCTGCTATTAACAGACAACCTTGTGGAAGTGGTCCTGACGCTGATCTAGGATGTCTACCTTTGGTAGTTCTAGACCCAGTTTAGGAGAGGCTTGATAAGAGAATATGGGGGAGTAACTTTCCTCCTGCAGGCCTTCCATACTAGGCATAACAAGATCTCTTGGGGTTTCGCCTACTGGAGCAGTTTGCTAAACAAGGTAAGGAAGGGAAACTGACTTCCCTAGATGATAAGAAAGAGGAATCTACCTGGACCAGCCTCTGGGAAGGGAATGGAACATATTTCAGACTGAGCTATTAACTTTGTGAAATAACATAACCAAAAGCCACACTTCCTTCACAGTAATTGCACCCTGTGAGAGAACTGAGGTATAGGTTTCCAGATCTTAAATCTGGGATTCTGATTCCCAGTCTCCTCTTGCCTACATCTCTAGGCTAGGAGAAGAGAAAGTTTCCTTTGTGTCTCCTAGTTGCCCTGATCAGAGTCTGGATGGTAGGGAGTTGGGTTGATTTGGGGAGGGAGGAAAGGACTAAGTGAGAAAGGCTGGGCTTTTGAGGACATTGTATACAGACTTGGTCAGCTGGATGCTCCTCTGCTGGGCTGCTGGCCAGTCCTTCCTACTCTATACCTCTTACAACCATGTCCTGTCTCCTCCCCTTCCAGTCCTGGGACGGGTGCTGGAGGTGACAGATCTCCCTGAGGGCATCACCCGTACCGAGGCGGACAAACTCTTCACTCAGCTTGCCATGTCTGGCGCCAAGATCCAGTGGCTCAAGGATGCTCAGGGGCTGCCTGGTGGGGGTGTGGGGGACAACGGTGGGACTGCTGAGAATGGCCGCCACTCGGACCTTGCTGCCTTGTACACCATCGTGGCTGTGTTCCCCAGCCCTCTGGCTGCCCAAAATGCCTCCCTTCGCCTCAACAACTC
Source organism: Orcinus orca (assembly GCF_937001465.1). Classification (NCBI taxonomy): domain Eukaryota; kingdom Metazoa; phylum Chordata; class Mammalia; order Artiodactyla; family Delphinidae; genus Orcinus; species Orcinus orca. The sequence goes on along the minus strand of NC_064569.1, from coordinate 45,300,192 downwards.
TGTGAGTCGCTTCAAACTTCGAGTGGCCAAAAAGAACTATGACCTGAGGATCCTGGAGCGAGCCAGCTCCCAATAAATGGAGGAGAAGAAGGGACCAGCATGGCAGGGGTGGGGCAGGGTAGAGGGGTCAAGGGGTCCTGTCAGACCACAGACAGAGGCAGAAGGTAAGGTAAGGTCCACAGACAGACACTAAACTGGAGCCTAAGACAGTAGGGATGAAGATGGAAACAGAGACAGACACTCACACTGGCACTGAACTCTTTCTCACTCCCCTGCCAAGGGTCCCTCTTTTTCCCTGGTTGGCCCCATGTCTGCTTCCCTCTCCTTCCCATCCTCTTCTATGATTTTTTATCTCTTCTCTCACCATGCAATTAATTCTTTCATATTTTTTGGTCAGGTAGAATTGGGAGGGTCCCACACTCCCATGTTCTCCTATTTCCTCACCATCCCAAGCTCCCTTTTCTTTTTTGGTCCTTATGAATATATTTATATGGACAGAATTAAGAAAAATGAAATTGATTTCCCCTTTCTCCCACCCCATCTTATCTCCCCAAACCCCACAGAGTTAAAACTTGGGCCTCCCTCCACCCCCCAGAACACTTGTATATTGTTTGTTTGAGGTTTGTGCTGCAGTAACAGACACAGTATTTAATTGCACATACAGATGTTTGCTGGGTATATTCACTGTAAATTTTATTTAATCTGATTTTTTGTTTGTTGGGGGGTTCTTCGGGGGGGGTTGATTTTGTTTTTAAATATAAAAAGAAAATCTGTCACTGGACATCAGTCCGTTTTCTGTTGCCACCCTGGTATGGGTGGGGTCAGAGGGATTTGATGCGGGCTGGGATGGCTTTCTCTGGCATATGCACACATATCTTCCTAACACTATTCCCTGCATCCTGTCCTACTCCTTACAAATAATTCTGATAAATGGCTGGGTCTGTAATGGGACTCTGCCACTAACTGTGGTGGTTTATCAAGCACATCACTCTCAACTCTGGGCCTCTGAGTTCTTACCAGTAAAATAAGAGACTTGGACTGACTAGGCGACCTCCGAGTTTCCTTCCACCCTGTTAATTCTGTGATACACATTTAGGGCCCTGGTAGCTAAGCCAGAGGAGTGTGAGTGACGTCCAAAACTGGGTCGAGATGCTTGCTTCATACCTGTCCATCTCATATTCTGAAAACTCTTCAGGGATGGAGGACTTGGGCCTTTCTTTAATCCCAAAGCCAGAGGATTGGGTTCTACCTGGCAGGAACAGAACCGCATGTTTCTTACAATAAAAGCTACATCAATTGAACTTGCTGTGCCAAGATGTCATACTATCCAGGTGTGCTTAGCAGTCCCTGTCCTGTGCAGCTGAAGAAAGGTGAAGAGCAGAAGTCACTTGCCTGTAAGATAATAGAGCTTTCCTCTGTCTTCCCAAAGCTAGCCCTGTTGTTGTGCAGCCTGTCAGACGAGGGCCATTAAAGAGCCTGTTGACCCAGAACCATCCAGCAGCCCCTGCTGAAAAATGTCACCCACCCCTTAAGGAAAAAAGAACAGTAGGCAGAAATGACATAGCACATTGCCCTGGAAATCCCTTGTGTATGGGTAGCAGTATGTCTCTAGCCAGCCTCCTCTGAAGCTTGTCTGGCCCAACCTCCAACATAATCCTTTACTTCTTACAGATACAAGGGATAAAGCAGCACGACATTACCACCTCCAAATTGCTCTGCTCTGAGATGGGAGTATCTCCTTTTTCAGCCATGTCACAGCTCAGACTAGGAAAAGGCTGCATCCCTGTGAGATAATGCCAGATACCTCATTGACCCATCAGATCATATGCATCAGAAGAAAGAGATGGAATCAGGGAATCAGAATGATAAAGGAAGCTTGAGGCTTGGCCATCCTACCTCCAAGAGTCTGCAGTTCCCATGGGAAAGGGGACGTTACTTACAGATGATAAAAACTCCATGTGTGACAGCTATTGCCTTCTGTCCAATATTAACAAAACAATCTGTACGTGATCATTAGACCCTCACTCCCCCAGAACCCCTCAGATGGAAGTCCCAGCCTGGCCTTTTTTATAGCTCTTAGAGTTCCTTTCACCCTGCGGACAAGATTTTAGAGGAATAGGGGAAAGATATCTCTGGGGGCAGCTGGAGGGAACAAAGCAGTACTACATGTTCTTCACTCCTTTACAGGATAGCAGCAAGGTACCCTTCTAACTACCCATGGATAAAAAAGCAATCTAGTTTGGCTGATAGGAGAGCTCTGAAAATTCGAATGTTCCTTTCTTCACCAGTTTCCAAGCCCTTTCCTTCCTAAAGATTGGAGGCTAGATCGATGCTTGAGGGTAAAAAAAAAAAAAACATGGCCACAAGAAGATGGTGGCTGAGAAATCGAAGGCTAGTTCCTAAAGTAGATCCAGGGAAGGTAGAATTGGAGAGATGTTTGGACCTTGGGAAAAGGATGGAGAAGCCTGTTTATAATTCATCTTCACCTTTAGTCATTTAAAATCACCCACATGAAGGAATGCCCTGGCGGTCCTGTGGTTAGGACTCCGTGTTTTCACTGCCAAGGGCCCAGGTTCCATCCCTGGACGGGGAACTAAGATCCCACAAGCCACACACACAGAGTGTCACCAAAAAAAAAAAAATCACCCATATGAGTATGCGGTATGTCCCTTCCTGAATTTAGCCAGTTCTGACCTGCACACCATAGATGAAAAACCAGGCAACAGCAGCTCTGGGGGGATGGGAGGAGTTAGGGTCCAGCCCTCCCCGTGTCCAATTTCTCTGTGTCAGCTGTTGTCGCTCAGCTGTCCACTTTCCTCCAGCCCTGTCATTTCAGCTCTGACACCAAGGCGAGAGGCTAGGAGGTCTACAAACACCGTCTGGGTAGCTGGTGTGAGTACAGAGAGTACTGGGGGGGCTTAGCCCCCAAGGAAGAAGACCAGCCCTCCCCCAGCACCACCGTCAAGATCCCAGGGGCTCCCTCTTTCCTCCACAGGCTGTGGACTGACTTAGGGAATTCCAAACGTAAGTTGCCTCTTCATCCTCTTTCCATTTCCAGGACTGCTCACCCAAGCTTCCCCAATCCATAGTCTATTCCGCTTCTTCATTTCTCTGCTTGTCTGTGAGTAGTTTGGGTTTTAGGAATAAAATTATTATTATTCTACTCCAGGACAAGAGCTAGGATTAGAGGGTGGGGTGGGGGTGGGATCAGGGGAATGGAGTAGTAAGGGAAGGAAAGGCTCATATTACTCTGAAAACTTAAAATAGCTGAGGCCTGAGGCAGGCTGGGAACTAGGCACTGGGCCCCCAGGGCTCAAGAGAGAGGTAGAGGAGAACAAATGTCCCCAGCCCATCCCTCCTTGCATGCTTGTGGACACACACATTAAACCTCTTGAAAGGGGATCTGGGAAGGTGTGTGTCACATTTCTATTGCCCACAGATTCCCAAGAGAAACAAAGTACCTGTAGGAAAATCCCTAAACCACACAGCCTTGTGCACTGTCTTGGGGGTGTAAACTCTGGGGTTGCCCCTCATGGTAGAAGTATGGTTATTGGTTTGAGGAACTGGTTGGGAAGGTCTTTAGTCTGTTGGGCTTTTCTCTGGACTTGCATAGAATCTTTCTGCTCATAAGCCTTATGGAAGGATCTCTGTTTAACCAAATTTCTCCCAAAGCCTCCCCTCCAAGGACCACCCCACTGCAAGGGACAGGAATATGGGAGGGAAGAATGGCAGTCAGGGATTAGATTTCACAGTGGGGTCCAACCTCTTGCAGGATGACAGAAAAGGAGGTGCTGGAGTCCTCCTCCTTCCCAGCAGAGACTCGGCAAAGTGGGGTGAGTCTGGGCTTCTGACCACTGGGTGGGGGGAGCTGGGAAACCGCTGCAGCCCTTGAAGAAAAGTGCTTGAATTGATCTCACTTGTATATGACTCATTTATTGTTAAAACGCTAGCTAGCACCCACAGCCCCTGATACCCCCTAATCCTGGGGTGTGCCCCTTGCCCCAGGCTAGAAAAATGTAGTTAGCTTCAGCCTTACCTACTCTAGAAAGCAAGACAGTTCTTTTAACATTGGGTCTCCTTCACTCCCTCCCTCAGCTACAGCGGCTGAAGCAATTATTCAGGAAGGAGTCTACAGGGACAAAGGAGATGGAGCTTCCCCCAGAGCCCCAGGCCAATGGGGAGGCAGTGGGAGCTGGGGGTGGGCCCATCTACTACATCTATGAGGAAGAGGAGGAAGAAGAGGAGGAGGAGCCACCCCCAGAACCTCCTAAGCTTGTTAATGATAAGCCCCACAAATTCAAAGATCATTTCTTCAAGAAGCCCAAGTTCTGTGATGTCTGTGCCCGGATGATTGTGCGTGAGTCATGAAGGGAAGTGGAGAGTGTGATGTCGAAGGCAGGGGGTGGGGGAAAGGGTTTAGGAAAGGAGTATTTGTATATCAGACAGGCTGTGGTAAGATTTGGCTTTAAGAAAATACTATTCCAGACTGAGAGTGTTGGGTCCCAGACAGAAAAAGGACCTAAGAGCTAGAGTAGCAGCAATGGTACAAAGGGGAAGGGAAATCAGGAACCTCACCCAGATGTTCTCCCCATCTCCCAAGTCAACAACAAATTTGGGCTTCGCTGTAAGAACTGCAAAACTAACATCCACGAACACTGTCAGTCCTATGTGGAGATGCAGAGATGCTTCGGCAAGATCGTGAGTAGGCTCTGGGGAGCAAGAAAGTAGAAGGGAGGGGACGCGTTGCCAGCTACCTCCTTGCCAGTCCCTCCTCAAATCATCCCACCCATTTCCCCACTTTTTTTTCCTCAACCCATCTCTTACTCCAAGAAGGGGTGAATACTCACGGGAGAGATGGGTTCTGGGCCCTACCTTGTTATCTCTAATGCTTTCTCCCATCCAATCCTACAGCCCCCTGGTTTCCGTCGGGCCTATAGCTCCCCTCTCTACAGCAACCAGCAGTACGCTTGTGTCAAAGATCTCTGTAAGTGCCCCATACGGGACCTGAGGGAATGGGCAAGCCTAGAGATGGTTTCAGCACGATCTCCAGATTGGGAAGCCAAATTCTGAAACAGACTCTATTTCCCATGGTTTTCGCTCAGTCTAATATTTTAGCCATCTTGGATGCAGAGTCAGTATTCCCCTGTTTTATAACAGAGGGAGATAAGATTTAGCACGGGCTTTGTGCAGTAAGAAAGAGACAGATAAGAAAGAGACAGAACCAAGACTGAAACCTTCTTCTGCCTGACTTCAAACTCTGCTCTTCATATGCAAAACCATTTCTAAGCATGAAGCAGACTGTCCTCATCCTTGTTAGAGCATAGTGCCAGACTCAGGGCCAGACCAAGAGCTGTGGGCATCCTGGGCAGATTCATAATTTGGCAACCCTTAAAAGTGTATTTGTTGACAATTTGCTCAACATTTATTTGGAGGAGAGGCTGAACTCTGTGAGGAGCATGGATGGAGAAAGAAGAACCCACTGGTGGTAGTACCCCAGCTTGCACATGCCACTCAGCGGAACAAAAGCCAGCAGTTAAAGGACCACTCTCCTTAAAAGGAAAATAGTGATTCTGAGCATTCCCCAACTCCCAAGCAACTCATTAGCAGAGTTGTCTTTCCAACATCATATAATGCTCTGCCTGGAAGGAGTGCTGGTAAATATTTTTCTCCATCACATTTCCAGTGATGTCTTTAGAGCTCTTTATAAATTGATGACCCTAGGTATACCCAGCTGACATTTTGCTAATTCTAAACACACACGCACCTACTCAGTCCCATCTCTCCCTTACTTAAGAGGTCTCTCTTTCCTCTAAGCCTTTTTCTGCCTCTCCAGTAATGTCTCCTTTCTTCTCCCATTCCAACTAGCTGCTGCCAATCGCAATGACCCTGTGTTTGAAACCCTTCGCAGTGGGGTGATCATGGCAAACAAGGAACGGAAGAAGGGACAGGCAGATAAAAAAAATGTGAGCACCCAGTTTTCCTACTGAGGCCTTCCAGAGACCCCATGGAGCAGGTCCTGTCTCCTCTCTGGAAAGCTGACAGAAGTAGGAATCCTCTTCCCCTAAAATTGCACATAACCCAACAGACAAATTTTTGCACGCAATTTTAAAAGGCCTCAGTTTAACAACTCCTGCCATAGCATGTGTTTACTCCAGGAACTCCCTTCTGAAATTGTCAGATAAACCACCATAACTAACTAAAGGCTAGGCCCCAGGGCCCTGGCATTGCCAGGCAACAGAGGAAAAGCTATGCTTTTGGATTTGGAGAGGAGAGCTTGTCATGCCAACTAATCAGAGAATTCTAGAGCCCCCCCAAGGGTCCATGAAGGTAATCTGGTCTGACCCATTTATCCTATAGATGAGGAAACTGAGGCACAAAGCTTGTGGCCAAGAGCACCTTCATTTCCTTTTGTAATAGGTTACTAGATTGGTAATACAATAGACGTATTCAGTTCAGCAAGGAATTTGTTAGCATATCCTTATATCTTTCTGGACAACAAGGATGGACTAATGTGGATAATGGTTACAGTTAGATGGATTCCTAAAATTGGTTGAATGACAGCACCCAAAGGATTCTGGTCCTTTAGGGAGTTTCCAACTAGAGGGAGATTTCTGATGCTTTATGACATGATTTAGTCCTTAGTCCTCACCTATGGACATTTTTCTCACTGATACAAATGAAGATATAAATGATATATCCCATTAAGTTTGTGGGAAACCTAGGAGGGAAAACTCATACACTGAATAATATATTCAAAAATCTTACAGACTAGAAGAAAGACCAAGAACTAATCATCCAAAATTGTGTAAGGAAAAATACCTAACTGTTCTTGGATCAAAAAATGAAAATCAACTGCACAAAAACAGAACTAGAGATCTGGCCTCAAAGTAGTTGATATGAAAGTTGGGTGTAAATTAGGGATTTCTTGGAGTGAGCTGTGACTTATAAGGCACTATCAATGTGATCTGACTGCTTCCAGAAAGGCTAGCCCACTCGGGTTCTGTTCTCTTAAGGGAATTCTAAAAATTGTGCTGCCCATTTTTCTCTTACACACTGTAGTATTTTTAAGGGCAGACATTATAGTAAAGGACATGGATTTTGCAAGGTAGTGAGCTTCCTGTCAACTACATTCAAGCACAAAGTGGGTGGTCACCTGCCATGTTGTTTCAGAGGAAGTCCCTCCATTAGGCAGGTGGTTGACTAGATACTTCTTCCAAGGCTCCTTCCAACACTGAGATCCTATTCTCTAGTTCTCTGGCCTGACTTGAGAGCCAGGGCAAGCATGGGTTTCCAAGACAGCATCTTCCTAACTCTAGTGCCCTCTCCAGTCTCTAGCAGCCATGATGGAAGAGGAGCCAGAGTCTGCCAGACTACAGGAAGGCAAACCCCAGGATGGTGAGTAACACCCACCTCCATCCATAGAGATGGAGGAGGGTCAGGGCTCAGCTGTGGCACAGGAGATGGAGGGCCAAAGAGCATGCCAGGTTTGGAGGTAAGAGGCCCTGGAACAGAAAGGTAAGGGATTGAGGGCTACACTCCAGAAGCCAGAGACAATTTGTCGGTGTTTCCCATTCCAGGAAACCCTGAAGGGGATAAGAAAGCTGAAAAGAAGACACCTGATGACAAAGTGAGAATATTTTCTCCCTGTGGGGACCCCAGTCCTCTCCCCAACCTAGGTCTGACACCACTCACGCCACTCACGGCCTCAGCAGCAGCTCACACTTATTCCATGGGTTCCAATCATTAACCTGTCTTCTCCACCACCTCACACAGCCAACACATTCGTCTTAGTTCAGGGACATGAAAGAGAGGTGGAATGTAGTGTGTCTAGAAAATACCCCTGGCCTTGCCTCCTGCCTCTCAGTCTGGGACAGAGGTGCCCTGAGACTCATCACCCCCTTTCACCCCCAGCACAAGCAGCCTGGCTTCCAGCAGTCTCATTACTTTGTGGCTCTCTATCGATTCAAAGCCCTGGAGAAGGACGATCTGGATTTCCCGTGAGAGGCCTTAGGATTGGGGTGGCGGTGTACTGGGAGTGGAGAGGGGAGAGCCCAGCTCCCTATGGGAAAGGAAAAGGGGGGACTCAGGCATGGAGCCTATTTGGGGCTGGACCTGGGCACAGCCAAGGGACTGAATGTGTAAGGCTCCTAAATCTCAGAGGCCCCTTCCTTCCTCTCCCAGGCCTGGAGAGAAGATCACAGTCATTGATGACTCCAATGAGGAGTGGTGGCGGGTAAGAGAAATGTCTGAGACTCGGGTGGGACATGGGTTGAGTTTAGAACCAGAGATTGTGAGATTAATTACGCCTACCATCTCCTTTAGGGGAAAATAGGGGAGAAGGTCGGATTTTTCCCTCCAAACTTCATCATTCGGGTCCGGTCTGGAGAGCGTGTGCACCGCGTAACGAGATCCTTCGTGGGGAACCGCGAGATAGGGCAGATCACTCTCAAGAAGGACCAGGTAGCTCTGGTGCCCCAACTCAACCCCAGGCCCAGAGGCTTCTCTGCAAACTACACTCCTTGCAGATCTTAACCCATTAATGGGGCTAGATTGGGCTTCCATAACTCTGGACTCCCCTACTCAGCTCTTCTACTGTTTTCTCTTGATTCCCCTCCTCCCTCGTCCCTTAATCCTTTAGATTGTGGTGCAGAAAGGAGATGAAGCCGGTGGCTACGTCAAGGTCTACACCGGCCGCAAGGTGGGGCTGTTTCCCACCGACTTCCTGGAGGAGATTTAGGCGTGAAGACGCCTGCTGGCGGGAGATAACCAAACCCCATTCTGGGCAGGCCCAGTGGAGGTTGGGGAGAAAAGGGGCGAAAGCAACTATACTGCTGGGTGGGGGAGATGGGAAGGCCCGCCGGAACGTGACGGTGCTTCCGGGAAGGGACTGGTTCCCGTCCCCCTCCCCCGCCGAGGGCGTCGGATACTTGGTGCCGGGAGCAGCCTCACTCGCAACCCCTCAGGTCCAGCCTTTGAGATCTGGAAAAAGAACGCGTCTCCACTAGGGAGACGGGAGGGGGCATTGAGGCGAACCATCGAATGTTGCGAATTTATTAAAGTTTTGACAAAAGTTAGAAAAGTTTACCGTTTAACTGGGGGCCGAGGGGAGAGGGAGGAGAGAGGGCCTGGGAAGGGGTGGCGAATCTTCCCCAGCTCTCCCCTCACTACCATGGTGCGAGGTGGGGAGACAGATGCGTCCGCCAGGCAAGGCCTCTGTCGTCAATGAAGAAAGGGGAGCTGGACTGGGGTCACGGCCCCCGCGCCCCTGCTGCTGGGAGCAGGATCGGGTAGGTCCCACTAGCTCTTAGTGATTTCGCCGTGGGCAGCCCCTTGCATTTCCGAACCTGGCTCAGTTCCGAGCTAGGCCGCCAGGGGGCGATGCAAGATCTCGGTTGAAGTGCGAGGGACGGAGGTGGGGGGGCGGGGGGAGAGAACCGGAGACACCAAGCCTGAGACCCTGGTCCTGTAAGGGGGTGGGGTGCGTGCCGTCTCCATGGCAACACTTCAAGTCCTCCGGGAACTGAGCGAGCGAGACGGGGGGGTGGGGGCCTGACCCCTCCCGCGCGGCCCCCGCCCCAGCCCTTTGCGACAGGTACCAAGTGAGAGGGCGCGGGGCAGACAGCTAAGCAGATCAAGCGGAGACCCCCCCTGCGGTGCGCCGTATGTAAATTATATTTGCATATGCAAATATGCAAATGTACCAGCCCAGGTCGCGGTGGCAGGTGGCGGGGAGCGGGAAGGTGTAGGAAAGGGAGCTGGAGGAGACGAGGAGTTTAGGGACCTGGGAGCGGACCAGTGAGCGGCAGCCTGGGGTGGCCGCTGGAATGGGGCTGGCTGAGGGTCTTGAGCTAGATGGCGGGTGGGGGAGGGTCAGCCTGGCCAGTCAAGAGATCCTCTTCTCTTCTGCCGGTTGTCAGCCAGGCCTGAGGTTGGCACCGCCTAGCAAGGTTGGCAGCGGGAGCCCGGGCACCATCTGCTGCTGGCGGGGGGAGGGCAGAGTCTCAGCTGGGCTGGGGAAGAGGAGGGCCCGGGACGGGAGCGCCCCCCTTCCTTCCAGAAAGCTGAGGTGTGTTGGGGGTAGGGAAGCACACGAGAAGACTCGCCTCAGAACCTGGTTCGGTTTCCTGTTCCCTTTGCCCTTGACTGATCCGGACGCCTCGGGGCGGCGGCGGGGTCATAAAGGGAAGCTCAGGCAGCCCCCTCGAATCACGCTTGGGCTGGAATATCAGATCGCAGGCCCCCCTCCACCGCTGCACACAAACCTTTGCCCCCATCCCTCCTCACGATCCACCTACCACCAAAGCGGGGGACAGGGACGGATAGGGCTTGGGTCGCAATTCTTCATCAAGCGATCAAAGGGACTCAAAACCAGAGCCTCCCAAGATCCTCGAGAGCGCCCCCCACACACATAATGCTGAAACAAAACCAATTTACTGGCTCATTGGGCGGCAGTGCTGGTGTAGGGGTACCGAGAAACAGAAAGAGCTGCTGTTCTCTCCCCCTACACTCGGGGGGCACCCTCCTCCCCCGCCTCCCGGAGCCGGCAGCTGTCCCTAATTAGAGCGGCGGTTTAATTGGATTTATCAGCAGTTAATAGGAAATTAAGCAAAGGGCCCGAGAGAGGGAGGGTGGGAGGAGCGGGGAGGCTGACTGTGCCGAGTTCGAAGGACGGGTGCTGGGGTGTCAGGGGTGGGGACACAAGGTCCAGTTATAGCAATTGAGCCCCTTGGTCACACCCTCCCCCCAGTACTTGCCCCGCCCGTGGACCCTGGCCTGTGGGCAGAGAGCAGATCTCAGGAGAGGGAGGCAGGAGGGACAGCGACCCTGTGTGAGCCCCCAACGCCCCCCACCCCTGCCAGCAGCCGCCTGGGTGATAGATGATGCTGCCTCACACTGCAAAGGTCATAAGTCTAGGCCAAGGAGCTGACTGAATTGAAAACAGACTGAAGGAGGGGCCGGGTTACTAGGGTCCAGAACACAACCCACATCCTACCCCTCCCCAGTGCCCACCCGGCTCTTAGCAAAGAAAGTGCCCCTTGAAGTCCGAAGATTGAGCAGCACCAGGGATGAGCCTGCCTCCTGGCTGTGTTGGGGATGTGCTGGGAGTCTCCCTATGCGGTTGCTAATATCCCTCTATGGCTTTCCCACCTCTCCGCCAGCTACCCGGGTTGAGGCTGGCAGGGTCGGCTGTGGCCAGAGAGGCCTAAGGTCTACACCACTGGCCCTGGGGGCCAAGAAAGGAAGTTTGTAGGCAGTCAAGCAGGGGCGCAGGGTCCACAGCCCCAGGAATCTCCTATCATCAGAACCTCATTATATGGCTAGACTAGCAAGGCCTGCTTCAGGGATCCCAGTGACCTCTCTGCCACACTTCGCCACGGCACAGGGAGCAGCTCTGGCATGTGTGGGTGTGAAACTGTGAGTGTGTGAGGGGAGGCGGGAAGGGGATTTCTCTGTGCCCCTGCTGATTATGGGTGTCTGTGTCCCTGCTCTGTAGTGTGTGTGTGTGTGTCTGTGCCCTGAATGTGTGAGGTGTGTCTATCAAGAGTCTCAGGTGTTGTGTTTGTGTATATGTGTGGACCCCTGGTATGTGTGCCCCTGGTGTGAGCCTGTGCCGCTGAGTATGTGTCTTGTCCCCGATCAGCCCCACCCCCAACCTCTTAAGATTTTTGACTGTCTTAGCCCCTGGGTGTCAGATGTACATATGTGTTTTGACGGGTCTACGTGTCTGTGCATTCTTCACTGCTGCGTGTGCCCCGCGTGTGGGCATTTACATGCGCTTCTGCCTGTAGGACCGTGTATGTGTGAGAACCAGGAAAAGCTTCTGGTGAGTGTGTGTTGTTCGGGCGTCTCTGCCTGCAGGTGTGTGTGCCTCAGTGACAGTGCGTGGGCGTGTGCCTGGGTGTGAGCCGCGCGGCGGCGTATATTCGAATGACAGTGTGACGCACGCACGCACGCTCGTGTATGTGTGTGTGTGTGTGTGTGTGTGTGTGCGCGCGCGCGCGCGTGTGTGCTTGCCAGGGTGAGTCTCCCGCCCCCGTCCCTTCCTCTCCCCATTTCTATTCCTCTCTCCTCTCCGAGCGGGCTTGGCTCCGCCGTCCGCATCATCTCCATCCATTATTGAAGAAAGAGCCGCGTCCGCTCCAATCACATCAACACCCCCCGCCCCCCTCAGTTCCGCTCGCCCCGCGGCCCCTCTGGGTGCTGGGGAGTGGGGGAGCCGCAGCGCGGCGGGTGCGCCGGGCAGTAGCTGACTCATGACCCTATGTCCAGAGCTGGGCCAGGCACCGGAACGCCGGGGTCCCGGGCGGAGAGCGCTTTGCATAAACAGATGGCGCAGGCGTCTTTGTCTCGCTGGTTCGTTCGCTGCGCGGCTCCCGGCTCCGCGGCTGTCTGGCTGATGCAATCATGATCATCTCAGAGCCTCGGGACCCGGCGTCCTTAATAGCGGCAGAGGGGGTCAGGGGCCCCGGGGCTCCCGAGCAGATGCTGGGCACTGTGTCTTCCAACCCTGGCGCCCCCTCCACGCCGCACTGCTGCAGAGGGAAGAAGGAGCCCGCGCCAAGGTGACGGGCGTGTGGAGGTGACCGGGAAGGGGACCCTGGGCAGTGCCCCGAGGTGTCCCCAGGCTGTCCCGTTTGACTGCTGCAGAACCCCAGGGGCAGCAAGGCAGAGAATAGGAATAGAACCGGGGAATGGGAGGGGGGAGAAAGACAGTGACAGAGAGAGAGGCATTTGTAAAGAGAGGCACAGCGATGTAGAGCAATGTAGAGGGAAGGAGAGACGAACGGAGGGAGACACAGAGAAACAGATGCAGGGGAACACAGCCAGGTAAAGAGAGCTGCAGAGGGAGAGACAGAATGAGAAGGAACAGAGAGACAGTGATAGGGTCTGAAGCAGACCCAGAAAAAATGGGCAGCCCGAGACTGGGGCAGGTAGGGTCAGAGGGCGGAGAGCAGTCTCGGGGCGGAGGCGGAGCCCCGGGCATCTGGGGCAGCCCAGCCTGGCGAGAGAAACTGGCCTGAACCTGGGGTGCCCGCAGCTGGCGAAGTGGGAGCTTCCTCGTCCCCTCTCCTTCCCTTCACTCGGCCCCACCTCACAACAGAAGAGTGGAAGTTGAGGGACCCACTGCCTTGGCGGTGGGAGTGGCAGGAACAGCTGACCTGCCAGCCCGACCGACACTCCTGGCACTAATTTACCTGCCCAAAAGCCGCGGGGCGCAGGGCCAGCGCGGCCCGATAGGGGGCGCCTGAGGCATCGCCCCATAAGAGCTTGAGAGCAGCTCCGCCTCCAGGGGGCGTCCGCACCCACGGCCCCGCTGCCAACTTGTTCCGCGGAGTCCAGCTGCTTTTGACGTTCGGCTCCGCCAGAGCGCGGATTAGTGTCTGTAAGGTTTAGGGCTCAGAGTCAGATCCCAGCGGGAACCCAGCCCGCCCCTGGCCACGCCTAATCCGCAGCTAATGACCTCTGTCGGCTCGGTCAGCGTGGCCTGAGTCCTTCTGGTGGGAAAATGCGGGGAGGTGGGAAGAAATGCGATGTGGAACCCAAGGAGTTCTGTGTCTCAGCTTGGCCCCAGAGACCACGATCCAGAGATGGGCGGGGCCTTAGAAATAGGGTCACCGACAAGGGGTCAGAGAGAAGTACCAGAAGCAGGTGAAGGGTCAAGGAGCCCCGGAGAGGCAAGCGTGAAAGCAATAATGTAATAAGGAACTCCGGCGGAGGCCCAAGGCAGGAGAATCAACGGCGGCTCCAAGGAAAGAAGTGGGTCAGAGGGTCCTGAATGCGCTAGGCCCGGGTCACTGGAACTCACAAGAAAGGGCACCGGAAGGAGGGCGAGGGCCCAAGAAGCAAAGGGGCGCAGTACAGGGGCCAGACATCCCTATCGGCATCCTGGAGCCCCAGTTGTGCCACAAGAGCCCGATGTGCAGCCCAGCTGTGCGGCCCTCGAGCTCGAGCTCCAGGAGTGATTTTTAGTCCCAGAGACTGGAGGGCTAAGGGGGTGACAGGACACCCCAGCCCCTGACCCAGCCCTGGAGGTGCGGGTGCTCAGGAAGGGCCGGGCTCTGCGCTGCTCCAGGCTCTGACATCCCGTCAGTCGCCCTCCCCCGTCCCCCACACACGTAAGCAGTGAGTCTCTGTCTCTTTGTTCTCGCCGTGTCTCTGACACTTTATCTCATTATCCGCCGGAGGGAGGCGGAGAGCTCGGGACCCCGCAGCCTAATTACAGCCGCGCTTGTCAGCGCAGGAGGCTGGGGAGGTATCAGCTCGTGGCGAAAGCAGGAGGGCCCCCAGAAAGGGACTTTTCCCTCTCGGTGCTCTGAGGGGCACAGCGGTGGGTGCACAGCTCGCCCCTGCCTGGGCACCATGAGGCTCTGGAGGGGAGAAGTGAGAGAGCTCTGTAGGATGGGCTGCCAGGGCAGCAGTGGGGGAGGCAGGGAGGATGGAGGTTAGCGTGGAGTGGGGAGAGGTGGTTAGGGCTGCGCTCCTGGGTCCCTAGGACCCCAGTTTCCTGAAGACGGTGGCAGTGAGCTTTCCCACCCTGACAACATAGCATACACGAGAGTTCATACACCCCAGTTGGTCACGTAAAGGGAGGCAATCGCTCTACGACGCTTCTGTCTCTGTGTCTTTTTCTCTTTTCTCCTTCAACATCTTTTCTGTCTTTCCTCAGCTGTTTCCTTTACTCCATTCTCTTTCTCTCCATCACAGCCAGAGACAGAACGTGGCTTCCTTGGATGGCTAACCCAGGTAGGCAGGGGAAGGAAGTCTCTCTAGCCCCCAAACTTAACCAACTGATTTATTCTATTCTGAGTCAGGTGTAAGATAATACCCGGCTTCCCTGGCCTCCAAACACTGTTCCAGGCTAATCACAACACAACTTGGAGAAAGCAACTTGAAGAAACCACCCAGGACTAGAGCGGCTGGGGCAACTTTAGTGCTGTTGGTCTATCTGTCCCCCTCCTGTTCCCACTATAATGTGGAGGGAGACAGAACCAGCGCCCCCAAGACCTGCCAGCTCCTGGGTGGCTCTAGGGGTGTCAGGGAAGCATTACAGATGTCCTCATTCTTTCCTGGCCCCTCCTGGTCCCACCTGTGAACACTCCCACCTGCACTTTGCTGGAGGTCTGTCTGCCTGTCCCATGGTGAGTCCTTCCTCCCACTTCTGGATCCCCCTCAATCAGTCTGTGAGGCAGAGTCTGAGAGGCCTCTCCCTTGGACCAGCCCAAAGCCCAAAGCATGATGATGTCCCATGGGCCAGGGTCTGACCCCTTGGAGTGGAGAATGGATGAGCAGAAATGCCCCTGTTCCCCAACAATTCTCTTCCCAGCGAGCCTGGAACTGCCGTAGGGAGAGAGATTGGGGGCGGGGAAAGTCTGATGAAGCGGCCGGGCTGGGCCAGGCTGGGCTGGGCTGACCCCTCCCCAGAGAGGGGCGGGACCCCAGGAGGAGCAAGGGAGCAGGGACGCTGGAGAGGACCAGACACTGAAGAGGCAATATGGCAGGAACCAGCCTCGGAGCCCGCTTCTACCGGCAGATCAAGAGACATCCCGGGGTGAGTTTGGTCCCAGGAGCCATGATTCTACCTTCTAACTCTCTAGCTGCCCTGGTAACCCCCAAATCTCCCAGTACCCTGCCTCTTGCCTAGTTCCCCCAAAGCTCCTAATATTTCTTCAGGGTGCCCTCAATCCATCCCTGCAATATGCCCTCCGTGTCCCTTGAATCCACCTCAGACAGACTCGCAATAGGTTGAGGAAGACTACGGCAAAAATGTGGTGTGGGAGGCTGCCGGTCCTCCCTCGCGGAAGGGAGGGGGCGCCAGACCCGGAGTGGGGGAGCGGGCGGGCCGAGCAGAAAAGCTTGTAAAGGGCGACTGGGAGGGGGCTGCCCCTGAAAGTTCCCTCTGTCTTCCCGCAGCTCATCCCGATGATCGGCTTCATTGGCCTGGGCATGGGCAGCGCTACGCTCTACTTGCTGCGACTCGCGCTGCGCAGCCCCGACGTCTGGTAAAGGCCGGGCTTGGGACGCAGGAAGGGGTCCTGGGTGGAGCAAGATGAGACAGGGACGCACAGGCCTCCCAGGAATGGTGGGAATGAGGGGTCCTCGCGGGAATCCCTAGGCAAGTGGTATCTCGGGGCTGGAGCCCGCTCCTGACCTGCGAGGCCCCCGCCTTCGCTCGGGCCCACCAGACAGTTCACTCCTCAGTGGCTGGAGACTCGGCCCGCTTTGGGCTGCGGAACTAGCACCGCTCCCGGCCGCGTTGCCATGGTGACGCCGCTCTGCTGGCCGCCGGTGGCCTTCTGGTACCTCTGTCTCGCCGCCCAAGCGCTGGGGGTGTGGCCGGGTGAGCTGCTGGGGGCGCCTTTGGGGCCGGGGCGGCGCGGAGACCGCAAGCCCCGCCAGAGGCGGCGGGAGTGTAGGGTCCTTCAGCACGCAGGAGCACCCACGGCGTTGTCTGAATTCGAGGCACATCACTACAACCCCAGCGCCTCGGGATTTCTGCCTGATTCCCACCGCTCTGCTCTATGGGGCTAACCTGGGGTGACAAGGAGCAGGCGGGAGTCCCTGGGCCGGGTTGTCACGTCTGTCACCTGGCCCCAGGCTGACAATGCTGACAGCCTTCTTGT
Organism: Orcinus orca; assembly: GCF_937001465.1. Classification (NCBI taxonomy): domain Eukaryota; kingdom Metazoa; phylum Chordata; class Mammalia; order Artiodactyla; family Delphinidae; genus Orcinus; species Orcinus orca. The sequence goes on along the minus strand of NC_064569.1, from coordinate 45,283,570 downwards.
CTCACTTGTCAGCACCCGCTAACGTGACCCCTCCCCTCTCAGTCTCTGGGAAATGCCCCCCACCTCCGCGGAAGAGGGGGCGTGCTGGGGCGGGGGCGCAGACCCTGCGGGTGCCCTGAGGCTCCAGAGTCCTAGCTCCCAAAGAGAAAACCCTAACCCTCCCCCTCCCTCTCCACAGCTGGGACCGAAAGAACAACCCGGAGCCCTGGAACCGCCTGAGCCCCAATGACCAGTACAAGGTAACTCCCAGTGGCTTCAGGGTTGCACCTCCGTCCGCTCATCTCTTGATCCCAGCTGGTGCCTCCCACCCCAGCAAAGGGAGGCCTGGGGCACTTGGTGCAACCCTCCTTTCTCTCCTGTAGTTCCTTGCAGTTTCCACTGACTATAAGAAACTGAAGAAAGACCGGCCAGACTTCTAAGCCTGGCTGCAGAGCACGTCGATGTAAACCACCACCAGCCAGCCTACTCATTTCTTCCGCTCTCCACCGTCCACCCCAGGGCACCACTCTAGCCACCCTGTCCAGCTCCTGCTTACACAGGCCAGTTCCCACGAGGAGGGGAGGCAGCTCCACCCCTACCCTCTTCCCTTGCTCCCAGCAGCGGAAGCACCTCTGACCCTCAGCTTCAGTCCCACGAGGGGGGAGGGAAGGGGGAGTTAGGAGGGCAGGCAGTAGCCTGGGCAACCCAAAAGGCCCATGCCAGCCCCCCTGCCTCGCGGGCCTCACACGGTGTGGTGCACACTACGTGTGGAGCGTGGCCTACGTGAGAGCCAAGACCAAGCAGAGGCCTGAGTGCCAAGTGACGTGGCGGGCCCCACGTTCGCCCAGGCTCTGGGCACCAGCCCAGGGGCGGTGCTACTTTGGCTCGACTGGGCTCCACCAGGCTCGTCACTGACAGCCCAGCCAGCCTGTGATGAGGCACCTACGCCCAAGGAGGTGAAGCTCGTTCCTCCCAGTGCCCAAGCCCCCTGCTTCCTGTGCCAATGGGCACCCCCTCCCGCTTCACACCTGGGCCTCCCCCTGCCTTCCCCACCCCTCCCTGCTCCCCTCCGTCCCCTGGGATCAAACAGAAGCAGCCGTGGGCAAAATACAATTTCATTTAACAAATTGAATTTGCTCCACCTGCTAATCATGTCTGGTGTCGGCTCTGATCAGAGGGAGAGGAGACTGCAGCCCCAGGGGTCCTTGTGGTAGTGGTGGGAGGGAAGGGAGGGACATGCTGAGGGAGACAAATCACCACCTGGCCCAGGGGACCCCTCCCACAGTAACAGAAGCTCAGGGCAGGTCAGCATTTTATTAGATAAAGATGAAAGAAGGGTGCCTACCCACTCCTTCCTCTGGCTCACAAGGGCAACTCCCCCCTCCCCAAGAGAGGGCAGGGAGTCTATAACACTGAGATAATGAGAGAGGTTAGGGCAGAAAGCCCCAAGCCTCTTCCTTCTAAGTCTTGTTACAAGAAGAAACCTCCTCAGCTACAAATCCTGGGAAGGGGAACTATACCCGCCTTTTCTCTTAAGTGGGCGGCCTTCCCCTCCTCCAGCAAAAAATTGGAAGATAGGCAGTTACCCCCACCCCTAACTTGTCCAGGTAGGGGGAAGAGGAATAAACGTCAGTCTGTGCGCTTCATTTCTTAGGTGCCTTCAGTGCTCATCAAAACCAGGCATGGGGAAGGCCTTGGCAAACTGCTCCACCCGTTGCCTGAGGTCAGCCAGCCAATGACTTGTTTCTGGGTCTTTGAGCAGGAAGGATTTGAAATCCTGGAGTTTGGCTAGAGATGGGGGAGAAAAAAAAAGTGGTCAGAGCTCTGGGGAAGGCCATTCGATCAGTTGAAGGAGGGGGGAGACAGTGAATGTAAACTGGGTGGGGGCAGGGGAGGGCTTGCCCACTCACCGGTCTTGCTCTTCACCTCCAAGCCGATGTTGACGCCTTCATCTATAAAGCCCACAACTTTCCGGAAGTCATCCTCACGGAACTGTCGAGAAGTCAAGGCTGGGGCCCCTGGGAGAGAGGCAGGAGAGGATTAGCATGGCCCAAGCCCACCTGGCAGCCACCCTTCCCCGCTGTAACCCAGGTCTCACCCAGCCGCAGGCCCCCAGGTGTGGTAGCACTTCGATCTCCAGGACAGGTGTTCTTGTTGGCCGTGATGGATACGAGTTCCAACACCCGTTCAGCTCGAGCCCCATCCAGGCCCTTGGGCCGCAGGTCCACCAGCACTAGGTGGTTGTCAGTGCCACCTGAGGGGGGACAGTAAGCAGGAAGTACTGAGTCCTGGGCCTCTGCCTGAGGGTAGAGAGGCTTTCACCTACCCCCTGGCTCACCAGACACCAGCGAGTAGCCTCGCTCTAGCAGGGCATCAGCCATGGCCCGAGCGTTCTTTAGAACCTGCAGGGAGTACTCCCGGAACATGGGGGTGCAGGCCTGGAGATGAGACAGCAGCACTGTCACCTTAAGCCCTGCCCCTTCTGCCCCTCCACCCCCAGCATAGTGTGACCCCATCCCAACCCCCTCCCATCCTGGCACCTCCCCCTTCCATCAGCTCCAACTTCAGTTGGCAAGGTGCAGGGTCTGAACCTGTAGGCCATGCCCCACCCACCCCACAAGAATAGGCTCCCCAACCTGCTTTAGGGCTACAGCCACTGCAGCAATGGCATGGTTGTGGGGGCCCCCCTGCAGGGACGGGAACACAGCAAAGTTGATTCGGTCCTCAAACGTGTAAGGGATCTCCCGGCCCGTCTTGGGGTCCACAGCCCGCACCCCCTTCCGGTAGAAGATGAGTCCTGACCTGTGCAGGAGGTAGGCGGTCAGAAGCTAAGCGGAAAAGAAAGGGCAAGGGGGTGGGGAGAACAGAGGAAGCTGGCTGGCCCAGCCCCGCAGGCTCCAGAGTCCAGCACAGTTGTGCTCTGTGTGCTAGACTCCAGGGGCTGAGGGGAGCAGCCCTCACCTCCACCCCGAAACCCCCTGCCGGGGAACTGCCTCCACGGGCAAGAGAAGGAGAACTGTCATAGACAGGCTTCTGGTGGGAACGAATTCCTCAGATCCAGCCCAACAACGCCCCGGGAGTGAAGGCAGTGAGAGGCAAGGCCTGACCTGGCCCCTCGAAGGGTCTTGTGAGTGGTGGTGGTGACAACATCCGCATGCTCGAAAGGTGAGGGGATCACCTTGGCAGCCACCAGGCCACTGATGTGGGCCATGTCCGCCAGCAGGTGTGCCTTGACCTCATCACACACCTGGGCAGGTACAGAGACAGGCCTCAGCCTGGGGAGGGCCCAGACAGGCCTGCCCAAGGCTGCCCCTCCTCCAAAATCTCCCCACCAGCCCTTAGGGAGGGGCGGGTACTCCAGCCCTCCACTCACCTCTCGCATGCGGGCGTAGTCGATGAGGCGAGCATAGGCACTGGTACCAGCTATGATGAGTCGAGGTCGGAAGAGCCGAGCAGTGAGTGCCAGCTGGTCATAGTCAATGAGGCCGGTTTTGGGCTGGACAGACAGACAAAAAGCTAAAGCCCTAAGAAGAAAGCAGGGCAGCTCCTCACAGCTCCCTCCCCACACCCTAGAGCACTCACATTCAGCTTATAGGGCATAGACTCGAAGAAGATGGATGTAGCTGAGATCCGCTTAACATCAGACATGTAGCCATGGGTGAGACTGGGAGGGGAGGAGAGGAAGTAGGCGGGTTCAGAGTGGAATAACTCTCAGACTTAGCCACTCCCTTCCTGCCCCACTCCAAAGGCCGGGGTCTCTGGAACACTGCTCCTAGCAGGCACCACCCTCATGGCTCTGGGCCCCGCTTTCTGGGGTCTTATCTTTCTCATTCACTGGAACTTGCAGGACTGGGAGAGCCCTGTTTCATCCGCATGGAACACAGTAGGTGTTCAACAAATTACTCTTCTCCCACGCCCATACTGCCTACAAGCCCATCACCCACCCCATCTATACTCACTGGCCCCCATCAGGCAGGTCCAGCCCCATGATTCGGTCATGAGGCTGCAGAAGGGCTGTGTAGGCAGCCAGGTTGGCTGGGGACCCCGAGTAAGGCTGGACATTGACTCCCCACTGAGCAGGATTCAGGTCAAAGGCCTCCAAGGCCCGGCGCTGACACAGCAGCTCGATTTCATCCACTACCTCTGTTCCTCCATAGTACCTGCAACGGGAGGGGAGTAGATCAGGGCACAGAGAAAGGGTTCCACCATCCCCCTGGACCAGCAGCAAAGGACTGGGAAGGCCACTTCTCTATGCACACTAGGAGGGTACAGGCAGGTGTCCCCCACTGGGATCACCATCCCTGAGGCTGTCCTCCAGCCTTCTGGTGCCTAGCCCTCACCTCTTGCCAGGATAACCCTCCGAGTACTTGTTGTTCAGACAGGACCCCAGGGCCTCCAGCGCAGCTCGGCTGCAGAAGTTCTGGGGTGGGGGAGGGGGCAATGTCAGAAGGTATTGAGCCCCCTTCCCTGGATCCCACAGCCCCATCATGCCAGAGCCCAGGCTGCAGGGAGGAGCCGGGTTCTACAGAAAGCTCTGTTCATTTAGGATTCCATGCCAGGCCTGGGGCAGGCCCAGAGCAGCATCCTCAGAAACCCAGCTGCTGTGATAGGTGTCTCCAGCAAGGCCACCTGTCCAGTTGAACCTGTGCTTCCAAGCTTCTCTTTCCTCTTGGGATGGAAGAGGGACCAGACTAAACTATAGGAGCCCCGGGAGGCTCTGGAAGCTTTCTAATGCCCCATCCCATAAGCCAGACTGGCCCTGCCTTTGCTTCAGAGGTCAGTAAGAAGAGAGGAAGATGAGGTCCAGCAGGAAGGCCCTGAGTCTGAAAGGGAGAGCTGGAGAAATAGCAGGAAGATGACCTGTTACTTGCAGCACCCACGGTGGCCTAAGCCCTGGCCCCTCTCCCAGGCCCCACCTCTGAAGCAATGAGCTCCAGGCCACGACACTGCCTGTCCTTCTCTCTCCGTAGCAGCTCCCACATCTCAGGGTCACTGTCCGATAGACTCTCCTGGCCTGACCAGCCCTTGGTTGCTTCTCCAGTCTGGGTCTGGGCTGCCTCGCTGTGCTGGCACCGTATGGCCATCCTGACCAGCCGACCACATCTCTGCAGAGGCTGGGGGAGGAAAAGACAGGGTCAAAGAAAAAGTGCCCAGACAAAAACAGTCAACAACCCTCAGCCACGCTTATCAGGACCTCAGGCCCCACATCCAGCAGCCAGCTGTCTCGTCGGTCTGTTCCAGTTCTCACCACTCCCACCTCCACCTTCAAAAGCCAGTTCTAGAGCCAAGGTTGAGATCAATGTTCAGGGGGTGGTTCTGATTCGGTCCATTCACCTCACCTCAGACTCTCCCTCCACCTCTGCCCTTGAACCACTCTGCAAAGCCTCGGGCAAAGTCTGTCCTCTAGAAGCCTATGTCTCTGGAACTCAGGGGCAGTCCCCACCCACAGAAACACATGGTCTTCCTGCAGAGCCTTCACAAAGTGATACCCCAGTCAGGGTGGGAGGCAACCAAACTGGCAAAAGTTAGGGCAACGAGCTGGTGGTTTCCTGAGCAACGGAGGTGGCAGGGTAGACCTTCAGCAGCCCCTGGGGAAGAGGTGTGTGTACGGGGTTGGGGGTGGACTGCTGGCAGGGAAAGCCAAAACCCACATCTTGTCTTTTGTGCTCCCCACTCTTTCCACCTCCTTCCAGCCCACAGAGCCGCGGGACCCCTGATACAAGCAAGGGTGACCAGCTGCATCATTTGCATGGCTCAGAGCTCGCAGGAAAGACTTAGCTCGCCGGTCCAGGCCAGGAACCCCTCTCGCTGGCCAGCACAGGGTCCACAGTTCTCTTCCCTAATGCCACGTCAAATGGGCGGTCACAAGGCCCTGGGGCATCTGGCTACCGGAATGGAGAGGGGCCCCAATCACCCCGCGTGCGCCGGGGGTCTCAGGGACCCCCTAGTTGCACATTCTCTCTCCCCTCCCGCTCTCCCCTCCCGGAGGACCCAGACCACGTGCGTTTAAAAGCCAAGAGAACCCAAGTTTGTGAATAGTTAACTAGGATAGGAGGGGAGCTTACTTCCTACTAGTCACCCAGCCTCCGGAGCCCCATTCTTACCCGAGTCGCCCAGAGCAAAGAGAAGGGCAACATCGCAACCGGAGATGAAGGTCCCAGCAGGTCCAGGCACCAACTCCGGCCGGGGAAAACGAGGGGCTGGAAGAAGACTGATCGGAGAGCGCATGCGCGAAAAGAGCTGCTGGGAAGCCACAGAATTAGGGCGGGGTCTACGCATGCGTAAGGTGGACGCTTTATGGTCTTTTGGGAATTGTAGTTTTTTTTTCCCCTCTTCTTCACTTTCGTTTCCCGTCTGTGGCCCCAGGGTCAGAAGCTTTTGCCTGAAAGAAAAGAGATCCAGTGCCGCCCCATCTCCTCGTTGTCCTGAAGCTCTTCAAGGTTTTCTTTCTTTCTTTTTTTTTTTTCCTGTCTGTTGTCCAGACAGCAACAATTTCTTGGGTGTCTCCTGAGTGAACCTAGCGTTATTAGGCTCTCTGGGAAATACAACGACTCCTATACAAGCTGAAGAGCCCTGCTGCACTGGAAAGCACCCTGGTTTGGAAGAGTGAGAGACCCAAGTTCAAGTTCCAGCTCTGGGACTAACTAGCAAATTAGCCTATTTGAGCTGCATTTTCCTCACTTATAAATCAATAATAAAATAACATGTGGGAATTATATGAAGCTGTATGTAAACATGCTCTTGGATGGATCATCCCCCCCTCATCCTCACAAACCTGCCTCCTCCCTGACCATCTCCTCTTTCCCTGGGACATCCGGGAGCTGACTGAGGTGCTCCCTCCTTTCCTTGCACTTGTTGAATTTTGTTACCAATTCATTCTTGCTGCTCCAGCAATCACGGAGCTCTCTTTGTATCCTAGGGCTATAGATCCTTGGAGCTGGAAGGGATCTTCCTTGTAGCCTGACTTCATCTGGACTCATCCTTTAGGGGAGGGACTCATCGATCCCTCCAGGAGTAGGTTCCCAAACCTGGACATCAGAATTGGCTGGGAAATGTGATATAAATATATGAGTGGGGAGCCTTTCCTCAGAGGTTCTAATTCAATGGATCTTAAGGAATGGGCATTTGCCCACTCACGCTGAAACACAACGAAACCTCTCCTTAGTGATTCTAATAAGCAGTGAATTTGAGAACCACTGCCTTACAACATTACAATTATTCATTCATTCAGCAGACACATTGCGCCCCTTCACCATGCTAGGCATGCCATAGCTGTGGAAATATCAGAATAGGTCACTGACTGCTGGTCCATCAAGAGGTGAACAACAAATGCAATTACAGGCAGAGGCACCTTACTCTGCTCCCAGATGTCCAGATGTCCTAAGAGCAAGGAGAGGAAGAGGAGAGGATGGTGATTGGAGGAGATAGGTTTGTGAGTCAAAGAGGGGGAGGACAATCCGTCACAAAGCCTATTCACTTGCAAAGTCTCATTTAATCTCCAGAACACGCTATTTTATTATTGCTTTACAAGGGAGGAAACTGAGGCCCAGATGGGCTAACTTGCTAATTCCTGTCATTCCCACTTGGTTCTCATATCAGGCCTCAGAAGTCCCCCTTAGTTAGCTCTAACCTCCTTCCCTCCCACTCTAGCCTCAGGTGCTTTCAGCTTTTTCCAGTAATAAGCTTGGTGTTGGGAGTCTGCTGGGTTCCTGTCCTTCTTATAATCTCTGACCCAGAACCACTTCCCACCTTCCTCTTCCTTTCAGTTGATCCTGTTATCCATCCATCCATCACCTATTTATTTTCCCCATACTGACTTTTCCCTCCCAGGTGTGTCTGGGTGAGACTCACCTCCGACTCAGTTTCCCGCTGGAGCCAGTGGCAATCCTCTGGAGAACACTGCTCTCTTCCAGTTTTACCTTGACCCAGGACTCAAGGCGAAGGAAGGCTGAAGACGAGGTGTCGTTCTGTGCCTCAGCTAGTCTGTACCTCCTCCCTCGCCCCAGTCAGGGGTCCCGAGGGGAGGCGGGGAGTGGTGGGGCTGAGCTTGAGAACTGCTAATGAAGCCTCAGCCAATTAACGCCCGGGCCAGGGCTGGGGGAGGATAAAATTAGCAGCTGTGTCGACAGGAGTGAGCTGGAGGCGGGGTGGGTGGGGAGGGTGGGCAGCTGGCTGAAGGGGCCCTTGTTTGCGTTTGCAGACGGCAAGCAGCAGCGACGCTGCTGGGCTCTCCAAACTCGCTCTCGTCCCTTCCCCCACCCCCTCGTCTCAGGCCTCCCTGCCTCTCTCCCTCCCTCCCCCAACCGTCTGCAAACTCAGCGCCCACGGAATTAGGAAGGAAAAGGAAGATCGATGACTCCAGATGCCGAAAACACCGTTCCCCTCCCCCCGCCCCACCTGCCGCCTCCCGCCAGCCCCGCGGAGCTTAGCAGGTTGTCAGCGCTCTGCCTACGCTGTCCCTTACATCTCCACCCCATTCGAGGCCTTATACCTCCTCCCCCAAAATAGCCCGCTGGTGGTCCGCTGTCAGGTCTAATTCCCATCCTATTTTCGGCAGCTTCACTTCGCCCACCTCTGGGAGGAAAATTCCCACCTCAGGCAGGGCTCCAACCCCAAGGGTCGTCCTCATCTGTATCTGATCTGGCCTTGGATGACCTCCAAGGTGCTAGCTCCGTCAATATTTGCCTCAGTTTCCCCACGAGCCGCCGAGGAAGGAGGCCCTGGCCAGGTCTCTGCCAGACATAAACCCACACCACCACCACCCCCTTCCCTACAAAGGTCTCACACAGACGCGTATTGGATTTCACTTTATTTTGTTCCCTTTCCCGTCTGTTTTGGTGTAGGAAAAAAAAAACATCACCGAGAGGAAGCAGCCGGAAAGGTGGAGCAGGATGGCAAGGACCGGAGGGAGGCGGGCGGAGGGCAGGGGCCGGGTCGATCGCCTATGCCCAGGAGTTCTGCTTCCGCTACCCTAATTATTGGGGTTTCGGGGAAAGGGGGACAGGCATACGGCAAGCAGAGGGGATGGGAATAGGCCACGGTTTATAGGCCTTTATGGTCTTTACGTGGGTACAGGGTGGAGGACAAGTACCTGGGGGTAAGAAAGTCAGGGTGGTATGAGGGTGCCAGGCCAGGCGTTATTAAAGCTGCGGGCAAGGGGAGTATCCAGCCCAGCGCCAGGGCGTAAAGAGGACCCAATGTGGACGCAGGAGACGCTGGGACCGCCTCCAAGCCCCGCCTATTCTGGGGCTGCGCTCTTGCTCCTCCACTTTGGGCTGTAGCCAAGGGGGCTACCCCCAGCCTCGTGGGCACTCCCAGTAAGGAAAAGGGGACCCGCGCAGACTGATGGTCCCCGGGAGGGCTGTTTCTCTCCGCCCCAGAGTGGAAAGGGTGGACGCGGCCACAGGAGCTGCGGGGTACGGGGAGAGGTCCCACTTAGGGAGTCCGGGATTTCGCGGGAAGCTCACGGCCCGGGAGAGGGCGGGGCGCGCTATCCAAAGTAGGGGTGCTCGCTCTGGAAGTTATAGTCTGGGCACACCTTCTGCACCAGTTTGTAGTCAAAGCTGAGGAAGGAGACGAAAATGCAGATGACTTTGAAGGGCTTGGCACAGAGCCAGGCGGCCTGGCTCTGCGTATGCTCGGTGAAGCACACCTGCGATGGGTCGTACAGGCACGGGCGGTGCTTGCGAGCGCGGTTCGTCTTCTCATACTCCACGTGGCAGTTGAAAGCGCGTGACTCTTTGGTCCCGGGCACTCCCAGCGCTCCCCCAAGCGGACCCGCCAGCGCGCCCCCGAGGGTGCCCCCTAGCCCCGACCCCGCGGCCGCTAGCCCCAGCGGGGGCCCCAGCCCAGGGAGCACCCCCTCCAGGGCCAGCGTAGACTGCAGAGGGTGGGGAGCGGGCCCTGGCAGCCAGACGCCCCCAAACTCGACACGCTTGGAGGGCGGCACGATGCTGACGCTGAGGTTGCCCAGGCTGGACGAGTTGTGGCGGAAGTACACGCTGAAGGTACCGTTCACATGGTCAACTATCTTACCCGTCACCAGCAGCGAGAACTTGAGAGTGTGCACCCGGAAGTAGAAGTCTCCCCAGCCGAAAATTTTTTTGGCGCGGGCCGCTTTGATAGACGGCTTTCTCTTGGTGCGCTGCACGGGGGCCCCCGCCACCCCAGCCCGGGCCAGTGTCCGGGTGTGGTTAGCCGGCCAGGCCCAGCTCCAGGCACGGGCGGTGCCCAGGCCGTCGGAGGACCTCGGCGGTGCCGGGAGCCGATGGCCAGGGGCTCCCTCTCCGGCCGTGGCCGGGCCCAGCTCCAGGTACTGCGGCCTCCCGGACTCTGGTATCTGGGCACTGACGGCCTGTGGACGAAGAAAGAGGAAAAGAGAGCCGCTGGGGTTGTCTGGGGCCACCCGCCAGGGCCACGCCAGTCCCTCTCCACAGCCGCTAGAAAACCAAATGAAATCGGGCCGTCCGGAGCAGTTGCTCAGGGAGTGCGCATTCGAGTGGGCCTGCAGCCCTTTCACGCTGTGCGGTCTCGCCTCAATTTCTACATCTGTGAAATGACACTGAGAATCCTTGTGTTCTCAGAACTCTGATGAGGGCTGAGAAAGCCAAAAAGGCCAAAGCCAATGTGGGTTTGAATAGGGAGTGGAGCTGTGGACTCGGGCTTGGTTGGGAGTAATGGGCCAGGGAGAAGCTGGACTCCGGCAAAGGGAGGCCATGACCACTGTCAATGTCCAGCATCAAGAGTGAGACCTCCCAACACTTTTGCCAAGACCAGGGTCCCCCCCCGGGCCTCAGCCTCTACTCCCTTGTGTGGAGAAGCAAGGGAAACCAATGGAGCTGCAGAGAGCAGTGGAGAGTCTGGGTGCTGTGGGTTGAGGCTTGGGAGCTACGTGGGCACCCCTCTCTGCCTCCAGCACTCCTGATGTGGGGGAGGCCGCCTGGTGGTCTCCCTGGGCTGGGAGCGTGCTGGAAGACCACCCCCTGCCTGCCCCTACCCGTCTCCGTGTGTCTCAGGTGGCCACGGATCTGGGAGACAGCATGGGGGAGTACAAGATGGATCCAGAGACGAGAGCTGCCCGGGCAGGCCCGAGCCATCAATTATCTGGGGCGGAGCGGGGGTGTGCGTGGGTGTGTGGGGTGGTGGCCGGGAGTGAAGGAGACGCGAGAGAGCGAGAGGAAGAAATATGGAGATGCTGGTCCAGCGAGGAGAGGGAGAGGAGCCGTGCATGTCAGAGTGTCAGTCAGACTGTGCTGGCTGTGGCCATTCAGTGTGGCCCTTACTGTGTGTGGGTTCGGCTTGGGGGGCAGGGAGTACTGCGTGTGTCAGTCTGGGGTGGTTGTATTTCTGTTAGCCTGAGAGGGTTGTACATATGTGCCTGCCTGCCTGGAGTGATGACTCTGTGTGTGTGTGTGTGCGCGTGTGCTCGTCTCAACCTATGCTGATGGGTGTGTATGTGTCTGCCTGTGCATGGTGGGTGTGTGTGTGTGTCCATGTGTATCTGTATGCCCCTGTGTATCAGTCTGAGGAGGCTGTGTTATGTGTGTCTGCCTGCTTGTGGCGGCCGAATGTCTGTTGTACTAGTCTGTGAGGGCTATGTATAGGGGTCCGGGTTGCATACGTGCTTGGGTTGGCTGTGTCTGTCTGTCTGTGTGTGTTGATCTGAGTGAGGCTGTGTTTCAGTTTGTGGTAGTTGCATCTGTGTGGCTGGTGTAGTTGTATGCCTGGATTGGCTGTATATCTAAGGGTGGCTGTGTGTGACTCACTGAGGGTGTCACTTTCCCTGTGTGAGCTCCTATCATCCTCTGTGCATGTGTCAAGCTCTTTCTCAAGGGTGTGTGTCAGTGTGTCCACAATGATATAACAACTGTGGTCTCGTTCTGTTCCCCTGGGGGGTGCATATGTGTGAGTTGTATATGAATGGTCTGGGGAGGGGGCGTCCCACACTGGCCTGCAGGGTGAGCTTTGGGTAGGTAAAGAGGCCAGGCAGCATGGGTGTCCCCCTCTGTTTGCATACACCATGTGTCCACAAGGGACAGGAATGGCAGAGTCAAGCTGCTGGGCTAGAATCTCCACCGCCTGGTCCCCATTCCCGCAGCTCTGCGATCCCGGGTTATTAATGCCGCCGCCACCCGCTCATCATACATATTTATCGCCCCCCTCATTCCTCCTCCCGTCCATCTCTCCTCCCAGCTCAGGTGAGGGAGGTGGGAGTGTCAAGAGTGATTGACTCAGACTGACAAGCTTGAGCAGGCAGCTAACCCCCGGAGGGTGGGCCTGAGAGGGGCTGAGGGGAAGGGGTGCAGGGCCACGGAGGAGGGGGAAAGGGCCTTCCAGGAGGAGGGGGCAAGGCCCCAGGAGGTGGGCTTAGAGAGGGCAGGGCCTGAGCCCTGGAGGAGGGAGTGTGTGAAGCTTCCAGGGGAAGTCAAAGAATGGTTGGGGGCGAGTCGTTTGAACTCTGACACCTAATCTTCTCACCCCTCTGGGCCCAACCACTAGCTCTTTCCAGGGCATCCAGCGGTGCCCAAGCCTGCTTTTATGACCCCGAATGCCTCTGAGCTATCCCCTCCCAGCACACCCCAGCAGCACCAGACGTCCTGCACCCAGTGCTGGACCTGTCGACTGCTTCAGTCCAGCGACTCCTCCCAGGCAGGGGCTGGGAGAGGCAAGGCGGTTTGGCTGGGCTGTGAGGGGTGCCAGGTGTCCCCGCACTCTGATCCCAAATTGCTGCCTGCGCTTCTCTGATCCTGGCAAATCCCTGGGCTTTGGGCGCCCGCGCCCCCCACCCCCCGCTGCAGACAGCCAAGATAAAAGGGAAGAGGTGCGGGGCTGGGGCGGTGGGCGGCCGAAGCCACCCTGTGCGGAGAGCTCAGTCAGGGAGGGGCGAGAGTCTTCGAGGAAACGAGCCGAGAAATGGGAACATGGAATCAAATCAAATCAAATCCTCCCTCTGGCTTCCTTGCCCGCACGCTCGCTCTCCCTCTCTTGCTCTCCCTCTCCCTCTCACTGTTTTTCCATCTCTCTCTCTCTCCCTCTCTCAGTCTCTTTTTGTCTCTGTCTCTTCCTCACTGTCTCTAATTTTCTCCTTCTGTGATTCTGCTTTTCTCTCTGTTTCTGTCTGTCTGTCTAACTGTGGTACTTTCCCTCTATCCTTCAGATTGTCTCCAACCGTGGGTGGGGTTGGGAGGGAGGGGAAAGCAAGGTGATAAGGGAGTCCGTCTTTGCCTAGAATCCATGGTGCTGTCCCTCCCCCTCTACGAATGAGAGTGGGAGCAGGGTGTTGTCTGAGGAAGGGTCCCGCTCACTTCAGAGCTGGTTTAATTAAGATAATTGGGTGCAGTGACATTTGCGGAGGGGAGAGGCTAGCCTGGTTGTCGGCTTAGGGGGGCAGGAGGGAGTGGGAGGGTGAGGATGGGGGTGCGCTTCCCCAGACGCCTCCGGGCCCTGGCGGGGCGGGAGCCGAGCCAGGAGTGCTTTGCCCCCAAGGCAGCGAGCCCACGCATTGGAGGGGAGTTGAGGCTGCCTTTTGCTGCTGAACAAACTCCACTGGGGTGGGGGTGGGGGCTCTTTTGGGACGGGACCGCTGGGAATGCGGGAGGATCAGGCTGTCGGCCCCCCAGCCGCATTGCAGGGCACACCTCCCCCAGGCCTCCAGACCTGTCGGTGGCTTCTCTCCTGCTGTGTGGGTCAGGCGGGGTGGCTCAGGATTCTGACTGGGGGAGGGGATGGCACCCTGTGGCTGGGGAGGTGGAGTGCTTCCAGGCCTGGGCTGGGGAAGGAGAGGGAAGAGCGTACTGAACCCTTGCACCTAGAAAGAGGTGCAGGCACCGCAGTCAGGGCGGGTGAAATAGCCAGGGTCTGGCTGGGAACCAGGGATAGAGACGGGGGTGAGGACAGAGGTGGGGTGGACTGGACAGGCTGGGGTGAAGACTGGGACAGAGATGGAGGGGGACTGAGCAGGCACAGGTATATGGTGCAGAGATAAGGATGGAACAAGGACAGGCATTGGAACAGGGATGAAGAGATCAGAAATGGTGGACAGGCATTGGGCAGAGACTAGGATGCAGATGGGATAGGGGCCAGGAGAATGAAGATGGGGGAACAGAACAAGGTGGGAACTAAAATGGGGATGGAGGAAGACAGGGATGGTGGATGAGGGATGGGCATTGGGGAAGATGAGAGTGGGATAGGGACCGGGAGATGGGGGTGGGAACAGAAACGGGGGATGGGAAATGGTTATTGGGCAGAGACAGGGATACTGAGGGATGTAGAGACCCAGGGGATGGAGTTGGGGATGGGGAATGTGAATGGGGACTAGAATGGGAAATGGGGGACAAGGAAGGAGATAAGAGACAGGGAGACAGGAGCTGAGGACAGGTATGGGAGACAAGTCAGAGGAAAAGGCAGAAGACCGGCAGGATCAGGCTATGGGAGGGGGCCAGGCAGGTGGAGGCGAAGATACCTCCTTCCAGACCCTACTATAGCTATAGCGTGAGGGGGCGGGGATCGCCGGTGGGGCGGGCTCTGCCCTTGGGCAGGGCGCCTCCTCCCCCTCAGCCCCGCCTGCCCGCCTGCTCGTGGCCTGCAGCGCAAGGCTCACCGTTATCTGAATTTTGATTTTATTTTATTTTATTTTATTTCCCTGCTTCCCAGAGCCGGCGCAGTCCCCCCGGGAACGGCCACCCCCCGCCCCCCGCCCTGCGCCTCACTTTATTATTGCAATAAATGTGCCTATAAAGGCGCGGGCTCCGGGGCGCGGTGGGGGGGTGGGAGCCGCGGAGCTGGGATGTAATTTCCCGAAGCTGGAGCCGGAGGGGGAGTGGGCGGGGTGGAGGTGGAGGAGGGGTAGGCGAGGGAGAGGGGGAGACTCGCCAATTTCCAGCGCTCAAGGCAGCGCTCCCTGCTCCCCATCCCCGCCCCGCAGCTCGTTCCCACCCCGAGCCCCGCGACTCCCCACTGCGCCCAGCCAACCTTGAGCCCTGGGACCCCTCCCCCATGACTGACCCTGCCCTCTCTCTGTTACCCTGTCCCCCGTCCTGGCCCCCGCCCATGTGGAGTTCCAGGGCTCGGTCCAAAGTTCCGCATCTCCTCGACGATGACTTAATCTCTGACCCCTAGGATGTCCCCTCCACTTACCTGGTCTCTCTGAACGTTTATCTCGCCCCTTCCCAAAGACCCTGTCTCTGACCCCAGTGACCCTTCTTTACGTTGTTTCTGTCCCCCAAGTACCTCACCTCTTCCCCAGCCACCCTGTCCTGGACCTCCAGCTCCTCCCCCACCCCAAACCTAAGACCGTTTAAATTCTTCTTTCCGCGGGTGCCCCTCCCATACGCGCAGGCCCTGGCCCGAGGGAGCTATCACAGCGCCCACCTCGCCTGTGTCCCTGGCCCAGCTGCGGCCCCTGATTACCCCCAAATCCCTGCGGACAGCTCTGGGCCCTGGCCCAGACTGCATGTGCCTAAGTGGCCCAGCCAGAGATTAGCTGGGGGACTAGAGGGGAATATGGAGGCAGGAGGGGGTGGCTAGATGCAGGGCTGGGGCCAGCCAGTGCTGAGAGACTCAATTCAGCCTAATCCTTCCCTGAGGCATGATAGAGCTGGAAGGTCCCACGGGGCCCCGCCCCTGCCCTCCCCCAGCTAATTAGTAATTAGTGATTAGTGATTAGTGACTATTGATCGCATGCTGCTTCTCCCAGTAGGCGGCTGCTTTGGCAAGGGGTGGGGAAGACCAGAGAAAGAGAGAGGAGTCAAAGACAGTGTTAGAAAGATCCTGAAGGAGACCTGGGCCAGAGCCCCAGGGTCAGTGGAAGCCAGGAGTCGCAGGCCCCGAAAGGAGACCGGGAGCCTGGAGCACGGAGGAAGGAGGGAGAGAGCTCCTGAAGGACGGGCAAGTGAGCGCGGCATGGGAGAAGGCAGGGTTGTTAATGTTGGACAATTAGGGTTTCCCTGTAAACTGTGCCCCACCAGCCTCTTACCCAGTGTCAACCCAGTGCCAGCTCTGGCGCTGAGACAGCCCTGAGCACACGCACACACACACACACAAGCCACACTCAGATACATGAACACATCCTGAGGCTCACACTCAAATGCACTCAAAATGACAAGAAAGCAGATACACACTCACAAGCCTCGGAGACTCACATACAGACAACACATGCACCCCAACACACATACATCCACCAGAGACACACCTCGGGGTAAACACACGAGCACACCCCGTACTCCCAAGTGCACACAAGCGCACACAGATACTCAGACACACGCTTTCCTACACACACTCCCGCACGCAGTTATACATATTCACGCACCCACGGTCTGTACGTACATGTAAGCACAGCTTCTCACATGCACACAAGCTGGACTAAATGGCAGATACACTCTCCCCCACGGACTCCAACACGGAGGCCCACAGTGGCAGCTCTAGCGCACTCTGACACATCCCCATCGCTCACAGCCTCACGCTTACTCTCCCTCAAGTCTCCACCAGATGTTTCATTCCCCTTCAGGGGGCAAAGGAAATTAAACCAGATAGGTCCACAGGGGAGTTTATTTGATGGGGAGAGGGGAGAGGAGAGTGGGGAGGAATTAGAAAGGAGGGGCAGGGGAGTACCATCCATCCCCACCACCTCTCCCCCGGGGCCTTCACACCTGGGTCGGTTGTGGGACACAGACCCCCTCCCACAGGCAGCTCTATGGGCAGAACTAGGCAGCAGGTCCAAAAGAAGCTCCTGCCAGTGGAAGCAGTTTTTGTGGAGGGGGCTCCTCTGCCCACCTTCCGGCTCAAGGTCACCAGGCGGGTTTGGGAGAATCAGGGAGCTCCATCGCCAGCGTCACTAGGGCAGCCCCTGCCCTGCTGGAGCTGCTGAGTGTGACCTGGCTGAGCAGGTGGGGGTCCAGGTGTGTGGGGAGAACTACACCCCTTCCAGATTCTGCAGGGTCTGGGAGTTGGGGTGTAGCGAGTAGGGGTTTAGGGAGCCACCTGTCTGCCCCAAACTGGGTAGGTCACACTTAGGGTAGGAAACAGTTAAGTCAGAGACAGGGGAGCTGATGGAAGAAGATAGGGGTCCTGGGCCTAGGCCCCCATTATGGGACTCACGGCGGGGCACAGATGGCTGCCCTGTGAAGCAGGCACACTTGCACTCACCCCTTCAGAGCCAACACCACACGCCACACCAGCAGACACGCACCCTGGACCCCAGCACTAGACACCCAAGCCTGGCTGCCCCGGACACAGGCACGCACACAGGTGCACACGCTGACCCCCGCACTCCACACCAGCACACACGAGCGCGCCGTGTACACAAATCGAAGCCTACAAGTCGGGAGTGAGGCAGATCAAGTCGGGGCCCCTTTAGCCTCTGTCTTCGCCCTGGAGCCTCAGGGAAGGAGGCAGCCTAGGGAGATGGGGGCGAGGACAGGACAGGAGGAGAGACTCTTTCCAGACAGCCCTTACCCCCTACCCGCCGGGCGTGAGAGAGGGGTGTGTCTGTGAGGTTGTGCAGGGGGGATGGTGTCTCCGCGGGAAATGTGATGGGAGACTGTAGCCAAGTTCGGCGGTATCTGTGTGAGTCCGTGTGTGCGCGCGTGTGTTCGAGCTGTGTATCCTCGGAACACAGTGCCCACCTGGCATTGTGACAAGGGCAGAGAAGAGAAATGAGAAGGCGGGGGTGGATGGGCGGAAGGACAGACAGCGAGGAAGGCGAGCGAGGTTGGCGCGGAAAGACGGCAAGGCTGACACCCTGCTGGCTTGTCTGTCTGTCTCGCACTCCCGCTCCGTCTGGCGCACTCGCGGGTCGGGCTTCGTCCCCTCCCGCGCCACGCCTGGAGCGGGATCCGAGTCAGGCCTCCACCCTGGCACCAGCCCCCCGGACCCTCAGCCAACTTGAGCTGGGAGAGCGCCTATCCTGAATCGGGAATCTGTCTGTCCGCGTCCCCCACGCCGCGCAAAGTTCGGAAGCTCCGAGCGGGAGGCGGGGCGGGCGTACGGAGCCCCTCGCACTCTGGGACCTTTGCGTCCCGGACCCCAGCGCTCGCGCTACCGCAGGGCAGCCCTTACCTTCCTCAAGAGCCACGGGCCAAAGAGCAAGAGAAGCCATTCCGGGAGCAGCCGCATCTTCCCGGGAGGCCGGGTGGGGCGGGCGGGGCGGGTCCCGGGCAAACGGGAGCCGGGCCTGAGGTCGAGGGCGCGGGGTGGCTGCCGAAGCGGCGGGAGCGGGCGGCGCGGCCCGCGGACTGAGCGGCAAGAGGAGCGGAGAGCGGCGCTGGGGGCGGGGCGCGGGCGGGGGAGAAAGTTGGGTCTGACTCGGGCGGGCTGGGGGGCGGGGCTCCGCGGAGCTCCAATCCCGGCCGCGCCCCGCGCGCCCCCTCCCGCCCAGCTGGGGGCACCGAAGGTGACTTTCATCCCGACACGCCCCAGATACGCCCCCGGCCCAGGTGCGAAGGGGAGAGGGCTGAGGGGTTCGGGCACCCTGTATCCGAGAGGCTGGGTCTGTGCACCGCTGAGGAATAGGGCCGGGAGTGGGGCTCGAGGCTCCGGGACCTTGTTCCTGAAGCGGGGCACGGTGGAGCAGGGGCCTGGGGAGGCTCAGCGGCCCAGCAAGACCAGGGTCCTTCGGAGCTCCGGGCCCCTTCGATGCTCCGGGTCCTGGAGGGTCCCAGGGCAGAAGCAGGGCAGGGGCCGAGGTGAGGGCGGGCGGGGCCCCGGGCGCCTGCCGCTGCGCAGCTCTGACGGGGATGGATGGGCGCCCCGCGGCTCATTCGGCCCGGAGATGAGAATCATTGATCACGGAAGGAAACCCCATCACGTCTTTCAATAGGGCTGACAAACGACGCCCGCCCCCCCCCAGCCCCCGCCTTCAAGGCACCTCTGCGGTCTCAAGACCCCTCCACTAGATCCGCCGTTCACCTTTGCCCCTCGCCCCCCGCCGCCGACCCCTCCACACGTCCCAGAGCATCCCCGCGTGGGGGGTTGGGCAGGAGCCGCGCCGCCTGTCCGGCCTCTTGGTGCAGCCTCCATCCCTGTTCTCCCAGTGTCCCATCTTTCACCGTCAGCTCCTCTAGATCCTTCTCCCCTTCCGCCTCTGTCTCTGTCCTTGTCTCTGTCTCCAGCCTGGCCCTGTCTCTGTCCCTATCCTCTTGGCTGTTTCTTCATCCCTCCCTCCTCCCACTGGTCTCTCTCGCTCTCTCTCCTGCCCAAGGAGTCTTCACCTGTCAGCTGTTGCTATGCACTGAGGCTGTGGCTGAGATTGTGGTATGACCGACACCTTGACAGCGAGAGATAGGGACAAGCAAAGACAGACAGAGAGACAGACACATACCCGGAGACACCAGCACATGCCCCCAGGCATGCACACAGGTACATCACAGGGGCAGGCCACACTGTAGAGGTGAACATACAGGCAGAGAGAAACACATCCACACAGAGAGCAGCACACACACACAGACAGGTACACACCTCGAGGCACTGATCCACACAGATGGACACACTCGGTTTACACACACACAGAAGCACACAGAGACAGAGAGACAAATGCACACTTTCACCAAGAGACAAGCATACCCAGCCAGGTACTCAGAGCCGACGACCGACCCCACCTTCCTTGCCTTGGCAGAGAGGCAAACATCCACATACGTAGATGGATACGCACTCAGGTGTACGCCGGCACTGGCAGTCCGAAAGACAAGCCCAGGAACACACAAAGACAGATATAGGGATGTGACAGACACAAAACAAGGATTAGGAATGCTGAGAAGATGAGGCAGACACAGAGACACCCAGACAGAGAGACAGAAGCCAGGAGGCAGGAACCTGGGTGCAGGCGGGGCAGAGAGGGAGGCGGGAAGGGGTAGAAGGCCCAAGTCCAAGAGGCTCCATCCCGAATCCTGCGCCTGGCCAAGCACAGGAGCTGCTGAAATGGTAGTGGGCAGTGGGGGAAGTAGGCACACTCAGGCTCAGGGCACCCAGGACAGAAGCTCTTCACTAGAGTCCTGGTTTTCTGGAGTCCTACCCACCCCATCTCTCCTCCTTTTCCTAGTCTCAGGTCACTGCTTTCTGTCTCCAGCTACACACACACACACACACACACACACACACACACACCCCACTCCCTGTCTCCATCTCTGTGTCTCTGTCTCTCATTCCGTCTGTATCAGCCTCTGCCTCTGCCCCTGTCTCTTCTCCATCTCTGTCTTAGGTCTCTCTGCCATCCTTGGCAGGTGAGGAGTTTTTGAGGACTGCCTCCTGGTAGACCCTCTCCTGGCCATCCTGGCGGGCAGAGGGAGGATGCTGACTGGAGGGGTGTGTGTTCCAAGCCGCAGCTGGGGGCCCCTCTCGTTCTGCCCAGGATCTTGAGGCGACAGGCAGAGAATCAGTGGCTCCCCGGGGGCGCCAGATGCGCGGCTGGCAGAAGGAGGGAGTGAGGGGGTGGGGCTGGTGGTGGTGGGTAGTAGGCAGGCGCTGGGGGAGGGAGAGGAGCCGGCTGGAGGAGGGTAGAGGGGGTGTGGCAGAATAGCCCAAGGGAAGGAAGTGAGAGGCTGGGCTGGGGTCCGCCTGGAGGTGCATAATTAGTGTACTGGGGAGGGGGCTGTGCTGGGCTTGAGGATGAGCTGCGCTGCAGGAGTGCATACGCCACCTGGTGGACAGATGAGGACACAAGCCTCCCTCTAAGCGATCAACAAGGACGCCCCCTTTCTCCAGCAGGATCGCTCTGCCCTGGGGCCCTAGGGAGCCCGGGAGGCAGTGGAGGATAGCAGAACTGGCTTGGAAGCTGAGGCTGGAGATGGCATCTCAGGCCTAAGAGGGAAGGGGAGGGCTCCTGTTTCTAGAGGTGCTTGGACCCATAGCTTCCTCAGGAAAGGAGGAATAGGCTGAGAAGGTTAAACCAGGGAGGCAGGGGGAATGAAAGGCAGCGCTCCCCCCTTGGGCTTGGCAAGGGTCCTTCAGACGTTTAAAGCTGCCATCTCTGAGCATATTTGCTACTGTGGGGAGAGCGGAGCTCTAACCCTTTCTCAATCTTGGACCATGTAAAGCGGCGTGACCTTCTGCAAGAGGTTCCCTTCTCTGACCAGGGGCTGAAGTAGACCTGGTACCCCCTTTGGTTGTAGCAGTCCTTTCCTATCAACCCCTGGGATGTGAGATGTGTCTGTTGGTGGACCGTGGGGCCTGGAAAACTGGTCTTCCCAGCTTTAGCTTCCGAGGCCCTCCTCCTCCTGAATCCAGGGTTCTGACTCTTGGCATCTGATTAATTACCCTCCATGAAGTGTGAGATGTCGGTGCTTCAAGAGCAAACTTAGAGAGAGCTGTATGGGACCACCCTGAAGGATTAGAAAGCCGTTCAAAACCCCAGTGTGTTCATTTCTTATTGTGGGATTTCTCACTGTGGGAGATAATTTTGGGTAGGGGTGGCAGTGTTGTCCCATAAAAGTGACAATACAGAGAAACAGATCTTGGAGTTAGTGTCCTAGAGCCAGACAGAACACATGATCCAGAGAGGTGAAGTCACTGGTTCAAGTTCACACAGCCAGGAGAAGCAGGTCTTTCTGGTCAAGTCCAGTGCCACCCACTTCCCTGCCACAGCCCAATGAAGGCGGATGGAGCTCCAGAAGGGCACTGAAGACCCGATGCGCAAGCCTCCCTCCAGCACAGAGCATGGCTCCCTCTGGTGGCTGGAGCATGAAAGCACAGGCCAGCTCCCAGAGTCTCACACTCAGGTAGACACAAACGGCTTTTTTTCTTTTTCTTTTTTTTTTTTTACAGTTTTATTTATAACAATATCTGTGTTATTTAGTTGTAAAGGAATTCAGCAAAAATTATTAAAACGTTCATATCCCCAAAACGGGGCTGCCCGCTTGCCCTTCCTTGGTGTGCCCCACTTCCTCCTCATCCCCAGGGGAGGGGAGCCTGGGGGAGTGTTTACCAAAGAAAGTCTCCAGCCCTGGGAGCCACAGTGGGGGCACTGGAGAGGGGGAGGGCCTGTCTGGTAGGGATACTGAGTGTGGCCATCTCAGAGGTGCCCCTAGAGTAGGGGCTGGGGCATGGGATGGCCTCCCCCAAGAAGAACTAAAAAACTCCATCCTTTCCTTCCTACCTCAGCCGGAGCCAAGTCTTCCAGACAAGGGCAGCAAAGGACTCACCCGCCCCAGAATCCCAGAGTCAACCCTCAGGGAGCTGGGAGGGGTGGGGGCGATGAGGGGGGAGAGCCTTGACGAAGTGTCTTGTACAGGGAGGGGGAGGCAGCACCACCAGCTCTCCCAGTGGGGCTGCGTTTTTGGTGGGAAGGTGGGAGGCAGGGCCCCCTTATACCGGTAAGTTGCAGGGGCCCCCTTCCTGCGCCCCCTCCCGGAAGGCAGCATTGGGCGGGGTGCTGAGGAGCAGGCAGGAAGGAGAACGGAAAGAGATAATACTGTGCCCGCTTGCTCGCTTGCTCACTCACATATAAAAAGTAATTCCTTCATTTTTACATTTATACATCCCAGCAGGGCTGGGGAGGGGTTGGCGGGGTAGGATGGGGGCTCCTTGAAGGACTTCTCTGGCAGGGGGCAGGAGGCTCTCTGCAGAAGTCCGATGGTGCAGGATCCTATGCCAAGGGGTCCCCTATCTCGTCCTCAGGGCCCCGGCCCAGGAGTTCTCGCTTCTCATCCGTGCTGGCCAAGGAGTGGCGGCTGCCATGACCACCCATATAGAGTGTGGCGTACACGGGGTTGGTGAAGTTGGTGGGCTGCAAGGCGACAGAGCGGTCAGGTGGGGCTCAGGGGCTGGGCTCTGTGGCCCGGGTACCCCATCCCCACCTCCATTCCATCATCCAGCCCAATACCCTTGGTCACCCCACCCACAGCCCTTTGTCCCTGTCCTGGAAGCCTCCTCCTCTGTCCTCCCAGCCCACCTTGTCAGGGTCCAGGGCGAAGTCGGCATCCAGTAGGCCCCCTACATCATCAGGCTCCCCGCCTTCGTACATCTTATACGTGGGGTTCCCAATCTCCACGTTCATGGCCCCGTTGGTCATCCGCTGATGCTGGAAGCCCTTAGCCCTGGGAGGAAGAAGGAGGTTGGGGGCAGGGATTCTAGGGGGATATGGCTCTAGGGTGGTAAAATCATGGCCACAATTTTCCAGACCCCCCATAACTCACCCTCGGACTCGCCGCTTGTACCAGAACACCACTCCTGCTACCAGAAGCAGCAGCAGCAGCAAGAGCAAAGGGATTAGGATGGAGGCCATATCTAGAGGGGAGGAGGTGGGAAGCTCAGTCTGAAAGGCCTGGGAGGCACAAAGCCCTCTGTCCCAGGTCCCGGCAGCCCTGCCTCCCCAACCGCTGCCACCTACGTCCAGGCTGCTCTTGGCCGACCACGTGCTCCTCACACCGGGGTCCCGCCATGTGGGGTGGGCACCTGCAGACGGGAGGGGCGGAGCTGAGGGGGCATGTCGTCCACAACCGTGGCTGACGGGGAAACTGGGAGGGACCGCAGGATTCTGCTGGTCCAGCTCAGACTCGGGGGAGGGAGGGATAATCTAGGCCTCAGTGAGGCACAGGCCCAACTCACTGGCACTCGGGCATCATTTTGCTGTTCATGGTGCAGGAACCGCCATTGCTGCAGTGGCCAACGCAGGTCAGACAGCTGGGGGCCACCCGGCCATCGGAGCAGCTGCAGGAAGGAGTGAGAGGCTGGGCAGGGCTGACGGAGGGCATCTGAGATGCTGGGGAAGGGGCGGGGCGGGGCTGGGAGGAGTGGGCCGCGGGTGGGACAGGGCGGGGCCCCACTCACTTGCAGGTGACATCCCCGCTCTGCTTGTTGACCACGCAGGCCCCGTCGAGACAGCGGCTACACTTGTTCACCTCACACCTGGGCCCCTCGAAGTAGGCGGTGCAGCGGCACTGCCGGGAGCCGTCAGCAGCCATCTGGCACGTGCCGAAGTTCTCACAGTAGCCAGAGCACTGCCCTGTGGTTTGGGGGGTGGGAGAGGAGGTGCCTCGAACGCCACCCTCAGGAGGGTCCCCCAGAGGTTGTGGGGGGCAGCTGCCCACCTGAGGGGTCCCCCAGGCCTTTTGGGTGCCTCCCGCCTCCTCCTGAGCCCCTGGCTGCCCCCACGTCACAGGCTCCAGGATACAAAGATGTCCCGGAGCATCCTGACAGGGCACTGCTTTTGCTTGAATAATCCCGATGCCAGAGGGCTCACTACCTTGGTGGGGAGTGTGCTGACCCCTCCACAGGGGAGCACTGGCAACTTGGGCCTGGCTGGGCCGCAAACGGCCTCTCTCCAGAGAACTCGCACCTGTGACATCAACCTACGCTCTCAGACCCCCAGCTCCACCGTGCCCTGCCCCAGAGCCCAGGGACGGCTCACTCACGGTACTGGCAGCGGTCGCCCAGGAAGCCAGGCAGGCATCGGCACTGGGGCTGGTTGCCCTGGTTGACGGTGCAGGTGCTGTTGTTGGCACAGTACCCCGCACACACCTGCTGGGTGCATTTGGGGCCCGTGAAGCCTGTGGGGCACCGGCACGTGGGCATGCCTGGCGGGAGAGGATGTGTGAGCGGGGCTGTGGCCCACTGAGCCGCCCTGCCCTGCTGCAGGGGAACAGGGCTGGGAGGGCCTGGGCGGAGGGCAGACGGCAGAGGAAAGCAACACGGGGCTGGGGGCAGGGGTGAAGTAAGGCCGGGCAGGGGCTGGGGATTTGTCTGAGTGCAGGCGGCTTGCTGGAGGGGCTGGGGGCCCAGGGGCCGGGAGGAGTCCCGGCAGGAGAACTGAAGGCCATACCGGAAGGGGAGGCAGCACACGTGCCCCCGTTGCGACAGTGCTCCCAGCACTGGTCCAGCTCACACTTGTCGCCCGTGTAGCGGGGCTGGCAGCGGCACTTGGGCTGTCTCCGTGCATTGAGGAAGCAGCTGCCACCATTGAAGCACTGCAGGTTACAGGTTCCGGGCCGAGGAGCTGCAGGAAGGATCATGGCGGGGGGTGGAGAGCCGGGGGGTGGTGAGGGGAATTCAGGGGCTGTAGGGAGGAGGGCTCTGGAGCACGGGACGGGGGACCGGAGAGGGGCGTGAGCATACCGTCCGGCGGGGGCGTTGGCGAGGGCACGGCCACACAGGTGCCATTGTCTAGTCTCTTCCCATTGGGACAGGTGCAGACAGGCCCACTGGGGCTCAGCAGGCAGAGCCACTCGCACTTCTTGCGGTCACAAGGGTTGGTCACTGCAGGTGAGGGCAGGGGTGGGAGGATGCTGAGCCCTGTGGACCCAGCACCTCCCCTGCCCACCAGGACCTGAGGCTGCAGCTTGGAGACTCGGCACCCCCTGGCCTTCCCTGCCCCAGCCTGGGCTCTCCGTCTCCACTCACCTTCAGGCTGCTTGTGCTGGTGGTACAGGACCACATCCGAGGCGTGGCTCAGGCCCCCCGTCAGGTTGATCAACGGGCTATGTCCAAACTTATGGATCTTGAAGACACGATTATTGATGTAGGTGACGCCATAGATGTAATCCTCAAAGACATCGATGCTGAAGGGGTGACTTAGGCCTGCGGAGGGGTCAGAGGGGACTCAGGCCCTGGTCACACTCTCCAGGACAGTGGGCGCCAAGGCTCCCAGGTACCTCTAACTCAAACATCCCAAAGCAAACTCTCCTCAACCTGTTCCTCCTGCTGTGGCCACTACTGGCAAAAGGTCCCATCAGCCCTAGACGTCTGGGGTCAGGGTCAACTTCTGCTCCCTCTTCTCACATTGGCTGAGTTCCTATTATTACCCATATTGCCTCCACGCAGCTCAATACTCTTTGGTAGAATGAATGAATGGAAAAGTGGCCCAGAGGGTCAGGGTGAGCCTCAGGCCTGCAGGACTGGTGCAGGGGGTGTCTGGTTGGGAGGGGCCTGAAACGCACTGCAAGATTGTTGAGGGCCAGGCTGAGGAGGATGGTAGGTGCTAGGTGAGGCCTTGGGCTCAGAGGGGAGGACAAGGGCCCGAGGCTGCTGGTGGACTCTGACCTCGTTTGCTGTCAGCAGCCACGATGGGGTCAGTGCCGTTGAGCCGGATGCTGCCGATGACTGAGAGTTTGGCATCCGCCCAGTACAGACGTTCATTGTGGTAATCCACGGCCAGGCCTGGGGAGCAGAGAGCACTGTGAGGGCCCAGCCCCCTGCCCCAGGCTGGGGGAGCAAGCAGGACTGTCTCCATGTTTGGGACAGTTCCACCCTGTTCCCATGATCACTCCCAATCACCTCTTCTGGGAAAAGCCTCCACAACCCATCTGTCCCATCCCAGTCCAAGCCTCTTCCCCTACCTTTTGTGTGGCCCCAGGCTCAGCGAGCCTACCCCTCCCACATCCCCTGCCCAATTCTGCACGGACCTGTGGGCCATTGGATGTTGTCCTGTACCAGTGTCTCCCGAAGGGTCCCATCCATGGCTGCTGTTTCAATCTTGGGGTGGTTCCCCCAGTCTGACCAGTACATGGTGCTGGGGAGGGAGAAGGAGTGAGTGTGGCTAGGACCTGGGCTCCCACAGGAGGCCACTCAAGGTGGGCACAGGGCACAGAGACTGCTGGGTACACAGAGAGGAGGGTGTTCTTGTCCACCTCCTCCAGAGAGAAGTGGGGGGAGTCAACTTCCTGACCAGGTTAAAGATCTTTTACTCTAAAACCACACTGTGCTGCTCCAGAGTCGTCTAAGTAGGCAGAGCTGCCCCCTGGAGCAGAGGAGAAGCCCAGAAGCTGGCTGCCCGTGACAGCCAGCCAAGTGGAGGTCAGGCCCCACCTGAGCAGGCCAGCAGGACCCCAGGCAGCGTCAGGGAGGGCCAGGGCTGGGCGCAGCCTGGAAGACCCAGGGGCCTGCAGAGGACTCTGACCTCAGGCTGGTCTGGGAGAGGAAGGACAAGCCGGGGGATGCTGGGCACCCACCTCCAACCCAGGGGCTTCCTAGCCCCAGCCCAGATGCCTCTCCCCAGGACCCCTGCCCACCCCCTCAGCGGGTCCACCACGATGGCGTGGGGCTCGTCAATCATGCCGGAGATGAGCGTCTTGCGGTTCTCGCCCTTCATCTGCGCCACTTCAATCACATCTCGGCCCGAGTCGGTCCAATACACGTTCCCGGCAACCCAGTCGATGGCGATGCCCCTTGGCATCTTGAGCCCTGAAATCTGGATGAGGGGGTTACAGTTTGAGGCTTCCACCTTTTGTCTTCCTGCCCATTGTCCAGCCCCCTGACACCCGGTCAGCCTGTCCCTGCTAGATATTGCGACCCTGATTTATTGAGGAACAGAGTAAAGCCCAAAGAGACGAAATAGGTTAGTAAGATGGAATAGGTTAGCTAGTGGGCTGGCTGTGACGATCAGGAACTGAACGTGGCTCTGATGCTGCTGGCCAGGTGCCCCCTGTGCCCTGTCGCCTCGGGCTGCCATGCGGCAGAAACACCTACTGACAATGGGGCTGCTCTGTCTACCTGCTGTCCGTGCCTCATGACGTAATCCGGAGTCTGCCCTGCATGCCAGCCTCACCCTTTGGCCCTTCCTCTGTCCTCTGCAAACTCTGCTCTGAACAGTCTGCTTTTTGGAGTCTTCCCACCCAGCCCGTGCCTCCACGTAGGTCCCACCCCAGGCTGGGTGCTCACATTAAGGTGGGTGACACCCCGGTCAATCTGTCGCCGGTGGCGATTGGAAGTGGTGGGAGGCGCAGCAGGTGGCAGGCTGCGGTAGGAGATGGTGCCCGTGTGCCAATTGGTCCAGTAGACGCGGCCAGCCTTGACATGGACATCCATGGCATCGATGCGGACACTCTCGTCACCCTGGAAGGCCTGCTCGTAAGCCGAATGGGGGTGACTGGGGAACAGGCTTCGGATCTCGTTGTCATCAGCGATGTACAGGACCTGATACTCAGAGCCTGGAGGGACAAGAGACCAGATGTTGGTGGGCGTGAAAGGTGGGGCTGGGGGCTGCTGGGCCTGGTGCTGGAAGGAGCCGCCGCAACGTGCTCCCCACCCAGCCCAGTGCCTTTCACACTAACAATGTCTCTTCTCCTAATCAAACCATCTGACCCAGTCAGAAGCCTCTGTCATCCTGCCCCAGAGCCAGGCTTGAGGACTCTAGCCTCAGCCCCTGGAACTCCCCTCCCCTCCCCTCCTCTCCTCTCCTGAGATGATCTAGTGTGACCTGCTGACCCTCCTCCTCCAGCCTCATGGACTTCTGCCTCCTCGTGGCCTCTGCTAGCATCACCACGGTCCCTGCTCCACACTGATATCTGCTTGCAGGTGCACACACATGTGGGGGTGAGCATGGCCACGGAGGGGGGCAGGTGTGCATGGGCATCTGCGTGCACTTGGGCACGTGTGGTGGGGTTGTGTGTGCACAGTGTGTGTGTGTGCCTGGGTGTGCATACATGGATGTGGGGTGTGTTTGTATACAGGCGTGAGGAAGGTGCAGGTGTGTGTCAAAGCATATGTGGGTGTAGAACTTACATGTTCTCACCAAAAAAAAAAAAAAAAGTAAATACGTGAACTGATGGATGTGTTAACTCGATGCAGGGGGAATCCTTTCACAAGGCGTTTGCACATCAAATCATCACCTTGCACACGTTAAATATCTTACAATTTTGTCAATTATACCTCAATAAACATGAAAAAAGCATAATGGGAATAGGCAAGTGGGGTACACTTGGCTCTGTAAGTGTGGTGATGCCGCCTGCGTGCTCTGCCCCCAAACTTCCTCAGCCCCAGGACCTCGGGCCCCTGCATGGCTGCCAGAATGGAGTGCAGAAAGCTGTACTGAGGGTCTGGCATTTCAAGCTTGGGCAAGGGTGCTTGGGGGAAAACACGGCGTTCCAGGTCCCGTTTCTTATCCTGGCATTGTAAGCCCCGCCCCCTCTCTCGTCCTCTCCCAGCTCCCACCTTCCGCCTTGCAGGTGTTGTGCGTCTTCATGAAGTTGCGCGCGCAGCTGCACAGGTGGCCGCCCTTGGTGTTGTTGCAGAGCTGTGAGCAGGTGCCGAAGCGCAGGCATTCGTTTATGTCTGGGGGTTACACGGGAGGGTCATGGAAAGTCTTGCATCTGGGGCTTCTGCCCTCCCCGCTGGGCCCCACCTTCCTACCCTGGCATCCAGGCTGGCCTGGCACCGTGTGGAAGCCAG
This sequence comes from Orcinus orca, assembly GCF_937001465.1. Classification (NCBI taxonomy): domain Eukaryota; kingdom Metazoa; phylum Chordata; class Mammalia; order Artiodactyla; family Delphinidae; genus Orcinus; species Orcinus orca. The sequence goes on along the minus strand of NC_064569.1, from coordinate 45,254,500 downwards.
AGCGGCAGGCACAGTACGCGGCTTTCTCGGTGCGCACGCAGCGTGCCTCATCCCCGCAGATGCTGGCGTTGGCGGCGCAGCTGGTCAGCTTGGGGTCTGCAAAGACAGAGAGTCTAGGCCTGGGCTTCGGCTCTCAGCCCCTCCCGGCCAAACCCCGCCCCAGCACGCCGGGTCTCACCGATGCTGCAGCCCTCCTCGTCAGAGCCGTCCCCGCAGTCATCGAACATGTTGCAGCGCAGCGAGGAGGAGAGGCAGTGCTGGTTCCGGCACAGAAACTCCTTCTTGTCTTTGCAGTGGGGGGTCTGGGCTGTGGGCGGCTCTGGGGGAGGGCGGGGCTTGAGGTCCTGGGTATTTACCACCCTGCCCCCTCTTCCCACTGGAACCCCCAGTCAGTCACGGGTGGAGGGGGTCCCAAGCCTGGCTGTCAAGCTTCAGGGGAAGCTGGTTAAACATCCAGATTCTCAGTCTCCACCTCAACACCTTCCTCAGGGGCTTCTTTCCCAACAAGACAGGGCCTCCAGGCTCCCGGCAGTGGATCCTCCCCTCTCCCGGTGAATCGGCTCAACAGATGATGAGCCCACCTGGCCCAGCCCCACTGCCTGCAGCACCCCCACTCTAGGCGCCTCAGGCTCCCTCTTACTGGCCCCCTGCTCACCACAGTCCTCCTCATCAGTCCCATCCCCGCAGTTGTCCGTGCCGTCGCACTGGCGCCCGATCCACAGGCAGACGCGGTCGTTCTTGCAACGGAAGGGCCGGTTTGGAGGGCACACGAACCTGGCTGCAGCAGCGAGAGGAGACAAGTCAGAATCAGCCTGGGAGGGGGGGCGGGGGGGGGCCGAGGGCCACCGGGGTGCGTCAGAACCCCGCCCACGCCCCGACAGAAGCCCCGCCCCCGCCTGGGAGCCCCGCCCCGCCCCAGGAGCCTCACCGCACTCCTCTGGGTTCTCGTCTGAGTTGTCTCCGCAGTCGTCCTCGCCGTCGCACTTCCACGCTAGAGGCTTGCACAGGGTGTTGTTGCACTGGAACTCGTCCAGGGGGCAGGTCCGCACTGGGCGTCAGGGGGAGCAAAGAGTAAAGAATGAGCCCAGAGCCCCAGGCTGCTGGCGGCCCGGGTCTTGCCCAGACCCCTCCCTCCAGGGGCAGAGACCTAGAGGGAACACGGGGAAAGCGGTGGTACCACCAGATCGAACCCGAGTTTCCTAATTTTCTACCAGCCGGGTAAGCTGGGCAGAACTGCCTCCTCTGGTATTTAGGGGAGAAGAGGCATTTTTGGGGAAGTGTCCAGAGGAGTCCAGAGAGCCCTCTTTCTCTGGTGGTGTGGCAGGGCTCCGGGGCCTACTGTAGTTCAATGGCAGGTACACTCAGCTGGGAGTCAGGAGACCTAGGTTCCAATCCCTGTCCTTAGCCCACCAGCGCAGAGCTAGTATATCGGCCCTCACTGCTCCAAGCGCCAACCTTCTCTCACCCGGCCCGCCCACTGCCCCAGGAAAGGAAAGTGAGCAGGGACTTTACTTCTCAGGGCAGCTGACTGCTGTGTTGGAACTTGTGGGATGGGGCCTGGGTGGACACAGCCCACAGGTTTCTGCTGGATTTCAACCCAACTGGCTCCTGATTAAGTGCTATTGCGGGGTGGCGGTAGGGTGGGAGGGCTGGGGAGCCGAGCTGGAGGGGCTCACCGCCAGTGCCGCAGGCTTCCTCGTCACTGCCGTCCATGCAGTCAGCATCTGCATCACAGCGCCAGCGCAGGGGGATGCAGTGACCACTCTTGCACTGGAACTGGTCCATGTCACAGCGGGGGGTACAGTCTTTCTGTGGGCGCAGGAGCAGCATCCTGGTCAGACCTGGGCACCCCTGCAGGCCTGCCCTGACTCTTCTAAGGCCATCCCTCCCTCCTTCTGGTCTCCCTGCCCACCTCGTCTGAGCCATCTGCACAGTCATGATCCCCATCACATTTCCAGCGCCCAGCGATGCATCGGCCATTGGCACAGGAGAACTCACTCTCAGAGCAGGGCCGAGGGGCTGGGAAGGACAGGGGAGAGACAGGCCCCAGAAGGGTGGGCATACGGACTCAGCCCTCGAGAGCATCTCCAGCCCTTGCAGAGCAATATCACCCATCCCTGAGTCCCTGAAGGCCACCGTTGACTGGCATAATGACCAAGATGCTCAACTAATCCTGGGCAAGCCAACTGGCTGCCCTCATAGGACCGGTCAGGCCCAGAGGGCACTCACACTTACCCGTCTGGGCAGACACATGAGAGAGGGCACGGGTCCCTGGCCCTGCCCTCAGGACAGACTGTGTGTGGGGAGGGCAAGGGAGGGGCAAGACCACTAAGACAAGCACCAAGGTTTAGGGAGAGGCCAGTAAAGGAGGATGGGCTGGCACAGCACGGGGACAGGTGGGCTCTGGGGCAGCAGCAGGGGGATGTGGTAGGAGCACGGGCACATCAGAGACACCTACCTCTGCAACCCCAAGAGGACAGTGTGAAAATGGAGAGAAACATGAGATGAGGTGAAATGGCACAAACTCAAATACACAACATGGAGCGGGGTGGGGTGGGGTGAGGCGGGAGGGAGCTCCTGACCCCCAGCCCTGGGAAGCAGCCACCTGCTCTCGTGCAGCCTGGTGGCGGTGGGGCAGGGGCACTGAGCGGGGAGGTCTCCTGGGGGAGGACACCTGCTGGGCCGGGGGGGACGGGGTAGGGGACATACTGCAGCTCTCCTCATCGGAGTTGTCGCCACAGTCGTTGTCGTAATCGCACTGCCAGCGGCCCGGCACACAGCGGTTGTTCTTGCAGCGGAACTGGTAGGGCTCACAGGTACGCTCGTCTAGAAGAGGCAAGATTGAGGGGCAGTCAGGGATAGAGCGGGGGGCAGACGTCAGGGCCCCGGAAGGTGCGGTCAGGATGGCCAGGAGCGGGAGAGTGGGCATTCCAGCCTGACACAAAGGTCAGCAGTGGGAGTCCAGGCTGCGTTCTGAGATGTGGAGTCTTTGGGGACTTCTGGGGCAGGAGGGACACGAAAGGACAGAGCTGCTCTGGGGAGGGGATCGACAGGTCCCATAGGGTGGCCAGGTGTGTGCCGATGAGGTGCTGGCAGGAGTGGGGACGGGAATTAGACAGGAGTAGGACCCAGGCGGCAGGCAGCCCCAGCCCTCCCCGTCAGGTGCCTTTCCCTGGAGCAGGGCTGAGGAAGCTCACCACACTCTTCTTTGGGCTCATCCGAGCCGTCCCCGCAGTCGTCCTCTCCATCACACTTCCAGCGCGCCGGGATACAGCGGCCCGAGTCCTTGCAGCGGAATTCGTCCACTCCACAGGTCATCTGGGCTGCAAGGGGGTGGCCCAGTGATGAGGGGGAGGCTCCTTTCAGGAATGCACTGTGAGGGTGCGGTCTGGGTGGGAGCGGCCACCGAGGGGGGTCACACGTGGGGGTGGTGGGAGCAGCAGACACTGTGGAGGGAGGGTGGGCTCCAGGAGACTCACTGCAGTTGGCGGGCTCGTCACTGCCGTCCACACAGTCGTTGTCCCGGTCACAGACCCAGACTCGGGGGATGCAGCGCTTGGTGATGGAGCACTGGAACTGGTTGGGGGCACAGGTCACCTCGGCTGCAGGGTTGGGGAGAGAATGAGGACCTGCCCATTCCACCTCCCCCGCACAGTTCAAGATCCCCATTTTCTCCCTCTCCCAAGCCCTGGCCTTGTCCTGGTCCTGCCAGCAATTTCTTGGGAGGAAGGAAAATCATCTTCAACTTTGGTGATTTTGTCTTCTGGATCCGCACATCTCTACGACGTGCATAATGATTTTACGAGCAAACCAAGTCACACCCCATATAATTTATGTTGCTCATCTAGTAACATTACTTGAGAGCAGCACGACCCCTAGAAGAAGCAGGGGCTAGATTTCAATGTGAATCGCGTTTCCGTGCCCGTTTTCCACCACCCCCCTCCCTGCCACCACCCGGGGCACTCACGGCAGTCCCTCTCGTCCTCCCCGTCTCCGCAGTTGTCCTGCCCATTGCAGCGGAAGATGCCGGGAATACAGCGGTTGGTGTTGGTGCACTTGAACTGACTGGGCAAGCAGACGTGGATGTCTGTGGGGGTGGCAGGAGGGGAGGGTAACTAACGGTGGGTGCAGGATTCGGGAGGGGCGGGGGCCCACTCCCTCGGGGGGAGAGCGCAGGCCCAGGGCTGGAGAAGCAGGAGTCCAGCCTGGAGAGGTGGCCGCTGTGGGCTGGGCCTCCTTGCCCTGGGAGCGCAGTTACCAAACCCCCAAATCCCGGGGAGGACGAGGCGGGGCGGGAGGGCGGCCCTTTACCGCAGTTGGCCTCGTCACTGTTGTCTTGGCAGTCGTTGTCCCCGTCACAGATGAAGGCAGGGTTCGTGCAGATGCCCGTCGAGCACTGGAACTGCCCTGGGCGGCACTTGAACTCGGCTGCCGGGAGGGGAGGCTCAGCGTCAGCAGGGCCGGGGGGCGGGCCACTCGGGGCCTTGGGAGTCAGGCGGCCCTGACGCAGGGCCCTCTTGCCACCCCACCCGGGCACTCACGACAGTCCGGGGGCTCGTCCGAGTGGTCCCCGCAGTCGTCCTCCGTGTCACACTTCCACCAGAAGGGGATGCACTTGTCGTTCTTGCACACAAACTGGAGGGCAGGTGGGGGCGAGAGGGGTTGGTGGGGGTCTGGGGACCTCGGGAGGCTTTCTTTCGAGGGGCCGGGATGTCTCAAAGAAGCAGGGGGGTCAGGTATCTTGGGGGGAGGTTGAGCTGGATGGGAGGCTGGGGTGTGGTGAGCGCAGGAAGGCCAGGCGAGGGGGCATCTGTGTGGAGGTCGTGGGGGGGAGTCAGGGTTAGGGGGTGGGGTGTTTGTGTGAGGTGACGGGTGTAAAAGTATTGCTGTGGGGAGACAAGAGGTAGGCAAGAAATGCGGGGGTGTTAGCGTGGGAAAACCAGATGTGTGAGGACAGTAGGGCGGGTGCTGGGGTCCCAGGAGGAGTGCAGGTAGTGGTGTGGGAGATCGGGGAACGAGGTATGGGGAGCGGGGTCTGGGGAAGAACCTCACCTGGCTGGCTGTGCAGTTGGACACACAGTTGCGCCCATCGCCGCCCAGGTAGAAGTTGGTGGGACAGGCACACTTGTGGCCGCCCCCGGGGGACAGCAGGCAAAGGTTGCTGCAGCCGCCATTGTTGACCTTGCAGGGGTGGTTGGGCACTGCCAGAGGAAACGTGGTTAGAGGGTGGCGGACTGGCCCAGTGTATGGACCACTGCTCCCTGGGCCGCCGGCCTCTGGCGGGGCGAGGGCAGTGCTCACTGGTAACACGTTTTCTGGTCTTCCAAAGGCTGCCTGGCCCATCTATCCCGGGCAGAGGTGGGATGGGTCCAGACCCTGCTCTTTCAGGAGGGAGCTGAAGCCAGAGATAGGAGAGGACTCTGCTGAGGTCCCAGGATCAGGCTGGACCCGAACCCCACACGCTGCCTCCCCTGTGCTCTCCCCCTCAGCTCTGGCCTGCCTGCCTTCGGGGTCTGGCCTTGGTGGTCTCCACCCAGACCTGCTCTACTGGACGGCCTCAGGGCCTCGCTGCTACAAGGTTCTCGGGCTGGACCCCAGCTGGACTGTAGCTCCCGAGAGCCAGAACGTAGCCTGTCTACAGGCCTCCGAATCTCCTGGTGTCTGCAGGCGCTGCTTGGTCAGCGCTGGGGGAGGGGTGGCCTGGCAGCCCTGCTGAGACAGTGGGGCCCCGTCCCACCGCAGGGGCCCCTCGTGCCTGGCTCAGCGGGGTCGGCTCTCGGTCCTCGGCCGCTTACCGTCAGGCTGGCGCAGGGCGTGGAAGACGTGCAGGTCCATGGGCCGGTGCAGTGTGCTGATGAGAAGCGTCTTGTTGGTGCCCGTGGTCTTGTGGGCTCTGTTGATGGACTTTGTCTCCCAGTCGGTCCAGTAGACGTAGTCCTCGAACAGGGTCAGGGCGAAGATGTGCGGTATGTCCTGGCTCAGCACTGAGGGCGGCAGGGGGCCGGGGGACAGGCCGGGCAGCCGGTCAGCACCGAGTAGTACTGGGCGCCTTCCCTACTGGGCCCTTAACCCCACAGCAGCCCTGTGAGGGGGGCACTAGCCCAGCTCCAGCCCCTGGCCGCACAGCTGGTAAGTGGCAGAGCTGAAACGCAACTCCTGGCCTGTCTGACAACAGGTTCCTGCTCAAATACACTCTACGGTTCCCTGGGAGGGAGTGGGGGCGTCCTGGGTACGCCAGCCCCAGCCCTTCTGCTCCCACCTTCCTCGGGGCCTGTCATCTGAAACTGTGCGTGGAAAGGTGCCTCTCTCTCTCCTTCCCGAGGGAGCTGGTGGATTCCTCATGCCTGGGCGGATCCAGGGGGCATACCCTGGGGTGCTCTGAAGCCCCAGACCCCCGGTGGGTGGTGTCCTCAGACCATGCCCTCTGGCTTTTAAGCCTACTCTTGCCCCAAAGGCCTGATCCCCTGTAGCTTCAGAACCCCCATCCCCACTAGGTCTGCTGTGCCTGGGCAGCCTCACTGGCACACTGACCGACGTGGCGATTGGAGCCATCCAGGCTGGCAAACTCAATGTAGTCCTCACGGGCGTCGGCCCAGTAGATGCGCTCGGTGACGTAGTCCAGGGTCAGGCCGTTGGGCCACGTGATCTTGGTGTCCACGATGACACTGCGGCCAGACCCATCCATGCCGATCCGGCCGATCAGTGAGTGGTCCCCCCAGTCTGTCCAGTACAGGTACCTGTCAGGTGGGTGAGCAGTCAGCCCTGAGATATCCAGCAACTGGTCCCACCAGGAGCCTGCAGGGAGGCTGGGCCTGGACGCCCGAGTGTACCAGCTGCTTTCAGAGGCTCCCCCACCCCTCCTCGCCCACGTACCCATTCTGCACGTCCACCACCAGAGCCCTGGGCTCACGGAGGCCAGAGCTGACCAACACCGTGCGATAGGCCCCGTTGAGCTTGGACACTTCGATGGTGTCCCGGCCTTTGTCACACCAGTATAGGTTGCCGCCGACCCAATCCACAGCCAGCCCGTCGGGATTGCTGAGGCCCGTCCTGTGCAGCACCTGCGGGCAGGGGCAGGGCGGAAGGGCCCTGGGTGAGTTGGGGCAGGACCCTCAGCCGCTCTAGGAGCACAGTGGATGGAAAAGGCCCAGCCCCGGGCATGGTGTCAGCCCAGGCTCGAGGATAGGGGTCTCTGGATGAGAGAGACCACAACCCAAACACCACGGTGCCTGGGAGCACAGGTTTAAGGGAGGTCAGACAGGAGGGGAACTTACTGCTAATTAGGGAAAGAGAGACGGGAATCTCCTAGACCTCGCTCGCTGGGCTTAGGGGAGAGAGGAGTAAGGACAGGCAGAGTCCTGCAGTGACTCAGTGTGGAGCGGGGAAAAGGAATAATTCAGTGGGGTGGGTGGGAAGAAGGGGAGATGGCCTTGAAGCAGAGAGGGCCCCCTGGGCAGGGACACGGGCTGACTCTGCGCCCAGCCTCACCTGGACGTTGCTCCCGTTAAGGTGCATCCTTCGGATCATGCTGCCCTGCGTTGTCACGTCTGTCCAGTAAATCATCTGCTCTCGGTAGTCAAAGTCCAAGGCGACAGCGTTGTTGAGGCCCTTGGTTTGGGGGGTGAGCAGAGGGGTGACCGAAGAGTCAGGACGTGGGCGGCGGGAGAAGTCAGTGGGGGGATGGCCCTGGGCCCGAGTGCGGAGAACGGGGGGCTGTACTGGGTGAGGGACGTAGCTGTGGGTCTGGGGAGGCAGCGGGGTGAGGAGGGCGGGTCTGGCACCTGCTTAAGCAGCGTGTAGTTGGAGCCATCCAGGTTGAGCTTGCGCAGGTAGTACCGGTTGGCGAAGATCAGAAACGGCTCCTCGTCTGGAGGCACAGGAGGCCGGCTCATTCTAGCACCCCCGTCCCCAGCCTGCCTTCAGCCCTGCCGTTCCAGCCCGCCCGCCCCAGCCCCTGGCTGCCTGCCAGGGCCAGCGGCACACCCTCTAAGCCCCCGTCTCACCAGTCACAGCTTTGCAGCTGTGGGGGTCGCCGCCGCGGGGGGCGTAGCCCTCCACGCACAGACACTTGTAGCTGCCGTGGGTGTTGATGCAGCGCTGGCTGCAGGGGAAGGTGGTGCTGCACTCGTCCACGTCAGCGCACGTCCGGCCGTCGTCCTTCAGGCGGAAGCCGGGGCGGCAGCGGCACTGTGGGCACAGGGAGCCTGGGGTGGGCACGGGCAGGGGTCTGGGCCGCCCCAGGAACTGCAGGCCTCTCACCTCGAGACCGAGGGTCAGAAGCGCCCTCCACCCTGGGTGGCTGGCTGTGCCTCACCGAGGGAAGCAGGCAGCACACCGGCACTGAGCTGGCCCACGCCAGCCGTCTGGCTCTCACCCCCACCCCAACCACTGGCGTGAGTCCCCAGTGACTGCCACGACTCTGCGTCCCGAGGTCGAGGCTCAGGCCTCCTCTTACGTGACCCGCGAGCCTCATCCGACAGCCCATCACCTCTTCCTCCAGCACCTTCTTCGCTGGGCTGCTCTCCTGCCCCCAAGGCTGCCCCTGCTCAGGCTCCGCTGCCGCTCCCCCCTCACCTCACTGCCCTCAGTGTGGCTGAGCGCAGGGCTCCGGCCTCGGACCGCCCTCGTTGTCGTCTACACTGGCCCGCTTCGGGATCTCATCCAGACTCATGACTTAAATGCCGTCTCTATGGTGACAGCTCCCAGCCTCTCTCTCCTGTCTGGCCTCCCCCTTGGACTGCAGGCCTGCGCATCTGGCGCCTGTTTGACATCCGCGTGCCCCTCCTTCTCTCGTGCCCCTGACCTCATCTGCCAGCAAAGCCTGCTGGCTCTACCTCCCAAACAGATGCAGAACCAACTAAGCAGAGATGTCTGTTGTGCTCAATGCTGGGTCCCCAGTGCCTAGAACACTGCCTGGCAGAATAGGCGCTGAGTTAGCCCTCGTTGGATGGATGAACTGATGAATAAATGAATGAGGGATGGAGGAAGGAGTCCCAGCCCGGCTCGGGAGCGTGCAGGCTCCCACCCGGGGCACAGCGCACCTTGAAGCCGATCTTGAGGTCCTCGCAGTCCTGGCTGCAGCCGCTGAGCTTGCGGCTGAGGCACTCGTTGACGTGGCAGCCGCGCTCGTCTGAGCCATCGCCGCAGTCGTCCTGACCGTCGCAAAGCAGCGCCTCGGCCACGCAGCGCCCGCTGCTGCACAGGAACTGCGAGGAGGCGTTGCACTTGTGCTCTGGGGGGACGGAGGTGGCGGGTCAGCCGGGCCCTGGGCCGTCTGGGGGACGGGGCCGGGCCGAGCGTGGGGAGGGAGCCGGGCGCGGGGCCCACCTGGGCTGGTGCAGTGCGGGTTCTTGGGGGCCTCGTCGCTCTGGTCGTGGCAGTCGTTTTCACCATCGCACTCCCACTGGCGGGAGCTCAGGCAGCGCCCGTTGGCGCAGCGGAACTCGTTGGGGCCGCAGGTCGGGTACTCTGCGGTGGGAGGGGGCAGGTGAGGCTGGCGGCCCGTGCGTGGAGGGCGGGGCCCCTCCCACCACGGCCCTGGGCTCACCACACTCAGGGGACTCGTCCGAGCCGTCGGCGCAGTCCCGGTCGTGGTCGCACATGAAGTGCTTGGGGATGCACTGGCGGTTCTGACACATGAACTCGCGGTCCTCACAGGTGCTGTTGTACACTGCGGACACAGGCGGACATGGCCCCTCAGCCCCCGCCCGCCCGGCTGCTGACTGTCTCCCCACAACCTTCCTGTGGTCTGAGTGGTAGAAGGGGCAGAGCGCTGGACGGGGCGTCTGGACACCTGGGCTGTAGACAGGGCTCTGCCACTGACCGCCTGAGTGACCCCCGCGGAAACACTTCCTCCCCCGGACCTCGGTCTCCCCTCCTGCAAAGTGAGACCACGGCCCCACCACTCACAGCAGCCGGCTGTGACGCTCTCGTCAGCGCCGTCAGCACAGTCCTTGTCACCGTCACAGAGCCAGCGCTCGGGGACGCACACGTGGGTGCCCGGGCAGGAGAAGGAGCTGGGGCCACACGTCTTGCCTTCTGTGGAGGGAACAGGGAGCCACTGAGAGACGCAAGAGTGGAAGGAGCAGGGCCAGGCAGCTGGGGTGACGTGCCCACTTCTGTGCTGTCCCTGGTGGGGTGCGTGGGGGGCCCTGCCCTTCCCGGGGCCACCTCCCCAGCCAGACCCCAGGCCCCTCTCACCACAGTGAGCGGCCTCGTCCGAGCCGTCCCCGCAGTCATCGCTGCCATCACACAGCCACTGCTTGGAGATGCAGCGATGGTTCTGGCACTCAAACTGGGCCTCTGAGCAGAACTTGTCTGGGGCAGTCGGAAGCCACAGTTAGATGGGGGAGAGAGGGCGGGTCACTCAGCTCGGCAGGTAGATGCCAGAGGACGGATGGGAGAGACACCCCCATGGCACCCTCTGTGGGGGGCTCAGCAGGGGCTGGAGAGACGGCCCCCATCTCAGAGCCTGAGGGTCTGGGTTGGGGGCACGGGGTGAAGCCCTGGGTGCCCTTCTCAAAGGAGGGCATTTCCTGCGAAGGAACCAAGAGGTGGGGCCTGGACAGGGTCTCAGTGGCTAAGGCGAAGCCCCAACCCCACAGGTCCTCTGGGTGCCTAGCTCAGGTGAGCGGGTGCTTGCGGTCACTCACTGCAGTGGGTCTCGTCCTCGCCATGTTCACAGTCGTCCTCCTTGTCACACGTCCAGCTCATGGGGATGCAGCGCCCACTAGGGCAGGCGAAGTAGTTCAGGGGGCACCTGGGGCGCTTCACACCTGGGGGCGAGGGAGGCATGAAGGCGCAGCCGCCTCGGGGGTCCGCTGCCCACCGCACACCTGCCCCCTGGTCGGACCTGGGCAGTCGCGCTCATCGCTGTAGTCCCCGCAGTCGTTCGCGCCGTCGCACACCCAGCTGGGCGCGTAGCAGAGGGAGGTCCGCTCACAGGGCTGGAAGCGCACGCCCTTCACCCCCAGGCGGAAGTAGCTGCTGCAGTCGGTGGCGCCTGGCGAAGGCGAGGATGAGGGGTGACACCAGGTTCCCTCCAAACACCCTCCCTTAGAGCTGCTGGCCCGTACGGAGCCTTCAAGCGTTTTAGAAAGTTGAACCGTGTTGTTCGGTGGGGGGTGGGGGGTGGTGCTCTGCCCACACTTTCCACTCCCTGCCCCCTCCCTGAGTCTCAGGGAGCCCAGGCCTGGGGCAGACTGGGAGGGGACTGAGGCTGCCACGTGGGCCAGAGGGAAGGCAGAGGAGCCCGGACAGGAGGGCAGGGCACCCGAGGAGGCACCCAGGAAAGGGGCATCACTCACTGCAGTTCATCTCGTCCGAGGCATCCTCACAGTCCACAAACTGGTTGCAGCGACTGGAGTTCCCAATGCAGGTGCCGTCCCGGCAGCGGAATTCGCCCACGCCGCAGGCCGTCTCTAGAAGAGCACCCACCCCGTGCCATCAGGCGGGGTCCTCCCTGGGGGGGCCAGGCAGGCCCAGGCCAGGGCTCCCGGCCCAAAGTGCCTGTCCAGCCCCATCATATAGTGCCCTGAACCAGACTCCTTGGGGCCTGGGGACCAAAGATCAGCAAGTGGGGGGGGGCAGGCTTGGGGGCGGTCAGAGGCCCGGCACGGGTCGCACTCACTGTTGCAGGGAATCTCATCAGAACCGTCCCCACAGTCGTCTGCTCCGTTGCACCACAGCATGTTGGACACACAGCGCCCATTGTTGCACTGGCGGAAAGTCTTCTTGCAGCGGCGTGTATCTGCAGAGTGGGGAGCAGGCCACAGTCAGCAGCAGCTACAGGGCAGGGGCTGCCTCTGATGAGACGTCCTGCGTTTGCTCCCTTGACAAACTTGAGGCTTTGCAACGGGCCGGCACGGGGCTCGACTCCTTCTCCGGTCGGGGTTGCGGGGGGCGGCTTCTGCTCCTCTCACTCCCACGCCCCGCCCTGCTGAGGCCTGAGGCTGGTGACTCAGGAGGTGGGGCCTGGGGGCGCGGGCGGGGGCTCTGGGGCTGGAGGAGGCTCCTTACTGCAGTAGGACGGCTTCTCGTCAGACTTGTCCTTGCAGTGGGAGACGCCGTCGCACGTCAGGCTGAAGTTGATGCACTCGCCATTGGCACACTCGAACTCGTCTTGAGCTCGGCACGAGGAATTCACCGCTGCGGGGGAAGGTGGGGGAGCTTCCTGAGCGGGGCCCTGGGGCTCTGAGTGCCCGTACGCCTCTCCCCCCAGGAACTGAGGCCATCCCGTCGCACCATGATGAAAGGCTTTGTGGGGCTGGGCTGCTGGAGAGTCTGGGAGGAGACGGTCCCCATCTACGCCCAGGGCCCCCCGTCAGTGCCCTCCTCCCTCCTCCCCCTCTCACCCTGGCAGCTGAGGTCGTCCTGGAGGATGCGGCCCCCTCGGCAGGAGCAGTTGACATGGCCTTGGTGAGTGAGCAGACACAGGTCCTGGCAGCCCCCGTTGTTGATGCGACAAGGGGAGAGTTCGCCTGAGGCAGGGATGGAGGACAGTGGGCTAAGCGCGTCCTCTGCTGTGCACATGCAGAACGCCCCCCACCCCCAACAGCTTCGCTGAGCTTCCTGGCACCACCTGTGACACGGCGGCTCACGGCTGGGGCGGGGGCTGCCGTGGGAAGGCCGGGTGGGAGCGTTTGGGTGAGCCTGAGGTCATTGAGGATGTGTGTGCTCTTAGGTGGGGTGACTGGGGCTCTGAGCTGTACTCTGGGGAGAGTCAAGCCTAAGGTCGTGTGTGTAGTGGTGGGCACCCCGGGGCATGTGTGAGGAGTGTGTGAGAGGCCGGGACAGCTGCAGATCTGTGTGTGGGACCCTTGGTCGTCAAGCCAGTGTGGGACCGTGTCTGTGCTCGTGCACACAGAGGGTGGAGTAGGCAGCGCCTGGGATGGGTGTGAGATCAGGTTCTGGCGGGTAGGTGTGGTTCTGAGTGGGAGGAATGGCTAGAGCGTGTGCTGGGGGTGTCCAAAGATGTGAATCAGACCAGTTGTGTGTGTGTGCGTGTGCGTGTGTGTGTGTGTGTGTGTGTGTGTACATGCTGGCACAGGGGGCAGGAGAGCAAGGCTGGTGGCAGCGGCCCCACTCACAGCTGTTGGTATCATTGGCCACGGCGATGATGCCCATGGGCTGCTGGGGGATGTCCACGCGCAGCAGCTTCATGTCACTGCCCACGTACTTGTTGGCCCGCTGCACGGCCCGCCGCACCCAGTCGGTCCAGAAGATGTGCTCCCCATACACAGCCAACCCGAAGGGGTGGACGGGCTCTGACTTCAGGATCACCTGGGGAGACAGCATCAGCCCGTCGAAGGGATCACTCTCGCCCCCACCTCCACCCCCTGCAGCTGGCTCCAGGGACCAGGGGCCCGGCTCCTCAGACACAGTCGCAGAAGGGGCAGGATTTGCAGAGACCTGTGATCACTTTCCTCATTTAACTGCTGAGGAAACCAAGCCTGGAAGGCTGAGGATGGCGAAGTGGCAAGGTCAGGGTCTGACTGGGACTCCCCACTGCCCCCTGGCTCTTCCCACCATGTCAGGTGGCCTCCCTTTCTCCTGCTCCGTGCCTGGCCAATCTCCTCCCTGGCTGACCGGCAGTACCCCAGCGTCAGCCCCCTCGTGCCGCCCGTCCCGCCTGCCCCGGAGACTCACATAGCGATGGGAGCCGTCATACTCGCACCGCTCGATCTTGTCTAGGGTGGCGTCGGAGAAGTAGAGCTTCTCGGCCCGGTGGTCGATGGCCAGGCCATTGGGGGTGCGGATGTCCTTCTCGATGAGAGTCAGGACGTTGGCTCCTGACAGGGCTGCCCGCATGATGCTGGGGTGCTGCTCGTTCCAATTGGTCCAGAACATCAGGCTGGGAGGAGAGAGGGCCACGGAGATCAGGACTCAAAGCCAGGGAGTCCGCCATGGAGGGACCAGGCCCGGGCGTGCAGACAGCCAGACCCGGGGGTCGGCCAGAGTGTCAGCTAGACACCTGAGGTTGCACCACAGGCAACCTCAGAGCCACCAAGGCCAACACAGCCCCAGTGCCTGGGAAGGGCTGCCACACAGACAGCTTGCATGTGTGTGTGTGTGTGTGTGTGTGTGTGTGTGTGCACGTGCACCAGTGCTTCTCAGTGTCTGTGAAATGGCCACCTGCGTTTACTGAGACAGCGTAGCCAAGTGAATCAGCCTCTGGGGTTCCATCCCGGCTCCAGCACTGACCATCTAGGAACCTTAGCAAGTTACTTAACCCCTGTGTGCCTCAGTTTCCCACTCTATGAAATGGGAATACTACTACCTGCCCCATAGAGGGGTCTGAGGATTAAACGACAGCTGTGTGTTCTATCTGAGGATTTTCTATTATTTTTTCCCTCATTTCTCTCTTCTCCTGGCATTCAGGAAGCCATTGAGTGTCTAGTGTGTCCTAGGTCCTGGGGACGCATGGATTCTACCATCAAGTTCCCAAGAGTCGCCTTCTCCGTAATTTAAGGCCTTTGCACATTAGGGATCTGAGCCTCAGCTTTGCCCCTTACTAGCTCTGACCTAAGCATCCCTCTTGGCCCCTCTGAGCCTCGGCTTCCTTTCAGTGAAGGAGGTGGTGGGAACGCCCAGCTATGCCGTGCTTCTCGGGTGGGGGTGGTGGCGAGGCCCCAGAGGCGGGTGTGGAAGACCCCCAGGCTGGTCAAGCACTACACTGGTGTCAGTGTGGTCCTCAGACCACCTGCATTGGATGGCGATTCCTGGGTCTTTGTCCTGGAGATTCACGTGCAGTTAGGGTAGGGTGAGGCCAGGGAACCAGACTTGCCAGCGCTCCCCAGGCCACCCTCATGCACCCTGGACTTTGGAAAGCATTGAGCTACACCAAAGCCAGATCCGCTTTTCAGTTCCCTCACAGGACCTGCCCTCTGCCTCCCAACCCCCAGGCCCCTGTGTCCCTCATCCTTCTGCTGTTCTGGCTATAGAGCTGTCTCGCAGAGCTGCTGGACTTATCTCCTCAAACCTCTCCAGGTCTCACTCTTTTGAACACTCCCCCTCCCCGTCTCTCCATCCTGCCACTGTGCTCAGGTAGGAAAAGGATGCTTCCCTCCCATTAAGGAGGTGCTGGCTGCTCCTGAGCCCATGAGGATAAAGCCCTGGTTTTAAAGGCCTCATCAGGGGAAGGGGCGGGGTTCTGGTGGCTCCTGGAATCAGGATGGGCGCAGACGGAGGCATCTCCCTCTGGCCTCCACAAGAGAAAACGGGTGTCCCGAGGCAGCTGCTAGAGCCATCTTCCTCCCCATCAGGGCCACCCACACCCTCAGGTACAGCACACTCTGTGCTGGGAAGTGGCTTTCCTCCTATCGTTATAAACTGCTACACGTGGCAGAACAATCCGTGCTGTCACTGTGGAT
The DNA here is from genome assembly GCF_937001465.1 of Orcinus orca. Taxonomy (NCBI): domain Eukaryota; kingdom Metazoa; phylum Chordata; class Mammalia; order Artiodactyla; family Delphinidae; genus Orcinus; species Orcinus orca. The sequence goes on along the minus strand of NC_064569.1, from coordinate 45,239,129 downwards.
CCCAAGTTTGGTAAAACCACTCCCCGGGAAAGGGCCGTGGGGAATGGTGCGGAGGCTTTCCTGAGGGGCAGGCAGTCAGCACCCAGGGTTGCGGCGACTTTCTAACCGGGCTGGGGGGGGGCCGCTGCCCCCTCCGCACGGGCTCCCTCCCATTCCTCCAAAGCGCTCGCTCCTTCTGGCCAAGGGAGGGCCTGTCCCAGACGGTTCGGCTCTTTCTCCTGTGCCCTGCCCGGCTTCAGTTCACCCTGTCGCCTCGCAGACCTGGCTCATGCATTGCCCCTTGAGAGTGCGTTCCCTGACTTCCAGCCCGGGTCAGGTCCTCGTCGCCCACTCGTGGGCCCCCTGCAGCCCCGTGAGGGTAAGAATCAAATGTGCCGGCAAAGGGCCGACACAGCCCTGCTCCCCATCGGACCCTCAGCACGCCGCTGGCTCTCAACACTCTGCTGAGTGAAGGACCGAGTCCCCTGAGCTCAGAGCAAAGGAAATTAGTGGGCTCTGAATCAAACGTGAGAGGCAGGCCGGGGGCCCAGAGCACGGCCCCCCCGTGGAAGCTCCAGGCTCACGAGGGACGGGCCCGGGGGGCCAGCCCCAGGCAGGTGAAGCCGCCGAGGGTCACAGCGGGGAAGACGGGATCTCCGTCGTGAGCCGCGTACGTGCGGGACAGGACCGAGGCAGGAAGGACCCTCGAGCTAGCTGGCGGTGTCAGGCAGGCCGGCTTTGGGCCAGGCGTGAGTTACATCAGGGTAAGGAATCTAGGTTTGGTGCACTCACTGTTTCTAAGTAGCTGCTTTTGGGTTTTGTTTGTTCCTTAGTTTCCTAGTAAAGCTTTGGGAAAACATTCCAAGCGCTGCTAAATCCAGGGGAACAAAGTTTTGCTAGAATGTGGGCCAGCAGTCCTAAGGTGAGGCTGGGGGCTCACCAGAGGCCCACGTGATGGGGCCGGGGGCTGCCCCTGCAGGAGAGCAGAGTGGGTGGAGGCTGGGGGTGTGTACCATGCTGGGGGGTTTCCTCCCAAATTCTCCCTTGGCAACCTTAGCCCAGCCTCCTGGGCTTCCTCAAGCCTGTCCCCCACCAACCCCCCGGCACCCCCCCGCACCCCCAGCCCCAGCACCTCAACTGGGCTGGGCGTGGCTGAGGCCCCTTGAAGTCCTTCCCTGCCTGGAGCCCTCCCTCCTCTGGCGCTTGCTCAAAGCTCTTATCCGGGCTGCCCTTCCCTGGCCTTTGCAATTCCAGGCCCTGTGCCAACCCACCGCCCCCGTGCTGCCTCTCGGTCATCATATCCAGCCCTGTGCCGTCAGCAGTTTCCCACCAGTGATTTCTCTCCCCAGCTAGGTGGCTTGAATGGGCCCAGCTCAAGGCTTCCACACAACAGATGTTCAGTGAACAACCTTTGCTTGAAGCTTGGAGACCCAGAAAGACAGAGGACCTACTATGTGCCTTGAACATGGCTCTCTGATGAATGAATCAATTAATCACCAAGTCAGAGGGTCCTCCACAGCTCTCTCATCCTCCCCTTGATGAGGCACCTGAAATGCTATTGTCCTCATATTACAGATGAGGAAACCAAAGCTCAGAGAGGTCACGCAGCTGGTCTAAGGTCACACAGCAAGGAAGTGGCTGAGCTCAGGTTAGAGCCAGCCTCTCCTGCTCCTGCATCCCCTTTCCTGGTCTGCCTAGGGGCAGTTCCTGCCACCCTGTGGCCCGCTGTCCCCATGCCCTGGGCCCGCAGCTCACTTCTGGCACTCATCCAGCACAAAGGCCCTTGGGTGGTCGTCTCCAGACATGGTGATGACCGTCTCACGCTCGAAGGCTCCCGGGCGGGTCTGGTCCACCGTGTGGCGGGTGATGGTGGATGTCGTGTAGCTTGTCCAGTAGAGAGTATCCCAGCCACGGTGATAGGCCAGGCCTTCCACGGAGCCCACGTCTGCGAGGAGACAGGAGCAGCGATGGGTCAGGACAGGGCCAGAGAGCAGAGCGAAGGGGCAGCCTGGGTATCCCCACGCTAAGGGGATGGCCTGGGGCACCCCCTCCCTTGGCATATGTGGGGCTGGATGGGAAGTGTGGGAGCTGGGGAGTGTGTGTGGGTGTGGCCCTCGGTGCCCCCAGCCCCTTCTGCACCCCCCTATTTCCCACACAAATGATCCATGGTCCATCCCCCTAACCCTTCTTTGTGTGTCCTCCCATGGCTGGATAGATTTGGCTTTATGCTGTGGTCACACTTCCTGGAGCTAAAGTTCTACCAAGTTGGGCGCAAACTGGATTTCAGTAAATCAGATCCCACGTGGGCTGTACTGGGGAGCTTCCTACTTAAAAAGACCCTGAACTGAATTGTCTGGTAGACATCTTAGGCTCAGGTTAAGAACTAAGTGCGTGATGAAAGAGACGTAGCAGAACTTAGGTTAAGAGAAAAAGCCTCAGGGGTTTCAGTGACTTCAAGCTGTCTGGCGATGTGGTTGCCAGAAAGCTGCGTTAATAGAAGTATTGTAGCCCGAACAATGGCCCGGAGAGAGGGGACACTTCTGCCAGTCTCTCCCGATCGAGCTACGATTACAGAGTATTGAGTTCAGCTTTGGACACTACATTTTTAGACAGATGTGGGGACTGGATTCTGTGAGGCAGACAAGGGCCAAGGAGGTTGAAAGACAGGTCTGTTTTTATCACCACTGTATACCCGGCACCTAGTTCCGCGCCTGGCAGGTCTTTACGGACAGGAGTGATAAATGCATGAACAAATGAATGAGTCAAAGGACCTAGGAGCATCCAGCCCGGAGAAGAGAAAACTAGTGGAATAAAATAGCAGTTTTCAAAGAGCTGAAAGGCTGTCCTAGGATGACAGCTCTAACCCCCCCACCCTTTATGGAGCTCACACAATGTGCCCTGCGCCGAGCTAAGCTCTCCCACCTGTCGTCTCAGGTCATCCTGTCTCTGTGCACTGGCGAGCAATCTGAGGCTGAGAGAGCACAGAAAACTCGCCCAGGTGACTAAAATCCTGTGTCTGGGGTTACACCCGCCCCATCTCTGCAGCCTGTTCTGTGAGCAGTGGACACACAGGGGAGAGTTTCCGCTTATTCTGTGTAGCCTGGGGGCAGAACCAGGACCAGAGGGGGCCAACTCTGCCTCCAGTTGAGGAGAGACTTTCAAGGAACTGCAATGGGTGCTGTGTGATTCAGTGGCCGTATGTCAGGGACACCGAGGCAGGCGGGATTCCGATCCGGGGCAGGGGTGGGCTGGCTGGTGTCTGTGGCTTCTCTACCCTGAGTCTGTGCTGACCCTCCCTGCACTCCCCCGCCTCCACTTGCTGGGAAGAATGGAAGTCTGGGCTCACTCTCCACAATGGTGGTCCTGCCCGAGCCATCGTCATTGATCTGCTGGATGTTCCCAAAGTGGATGTCGCTGAAGAAGATGCGGTTGGGGGTGCCCGGGGAGGTGCCCGCTCGGTAGTCGAAGGCCAGAGCGATGACGTTCTTCATGTGCTCAGGGTCCTCGAAGGGCTGCACCGGCGCGTTGAGGTTGCGCTCATCCGACAGGTGGATGCTCTTGAGGATGGTGCGCTCCGAGTAGAGCAGGTAGCCCGCGTACTCGCGGCACGACGCCCCATCTTCAGCCAGCATCCCGTGGGCGCAGGCGCAGGCCCGCTGCCCGCCCCCCCGGTACAGGCACAGCTGCTGGCACCCGCCGTTGGCCACTGCACACACATTGGTGCCTGGGGGTGGGGGGAAACCGGGAAGGCGGAGGTTACAGAGGGCAGGGCCACCTTGGTGCCTCTGTCATCTCAGCCGAGGTGGAAACGCTGGTTGGCGCCCGGCTCTGCCTCGGTATCCCCAGTTCAGACAACCCTCCAGGCCCCTGTGCTCAACTCCTCAGCCTCGTGGGACCCTAGAGGGTGCCCTGTGGGTCTAAGTTCTCTCCCAGCCCTTCTCACTCTGGGCTCCCAGATGGGGCCCTCCGGCCTCTCTTGCCCAGCCCGGAGCCCCAGCCTCACCTTTCTGTCGGTCCCGGTTGAAGACTTTGATGTCTTTGAGCTGGACGCCGATGCCCGTTCGCAGGGGCACGGAGTCTGTGGCGTTGTCCTTGCTCCCGCGCTTGATGGAGCCGTTGGCGTGAGTCCTGGGGGAAGGCAAGGACCACGAGCAGGATGTCATCCGGGGCCGGGGGGAGGGGACGGATGGCCCAGGGGAAGGCCAGGACAGTGGCCCACCTGTCACTCCAGTAGATGAACTCCTCAAACACGGACACCGAGAACATGTCCATGTTGTTGCTGGACAGAACTACCTCGCGGTCCTCGCCCGTCTCCAGGTCGATCCGCTCGATCTTGTCGGTCCGGGCGTCGCACCAGTATAGCTTCCCATCCTGCGGGCCGGAGGCACCCGCTTCACTGCCAGACCCCACGTCCCACTCACTCCTGCCTCTCTCGTCTTTCCCCTCCTTCCTCCACATCTTCCCGCTCCCTGAAATGCCGACATGCCGACCTCTCGGCATTCTTCCAGTGCCCGCTTCTGAGTGACCCCCTCCGCCATTTCTGGGGTGGTGGAATCCTACTCTGGGTGGGGCGCTGGGCCAGAGGACCCCACGACTCCTTGGGTCCGCATCTACCCACCAATGGGCACATCATATGAGACTCAGTGGGGAGCAGGGCACAGGGTAAGGGGAACTGCCCCTCAGAGTACGGGGTCCATCCCATCGGCCCCAGGGCCAAGCCTGCATCCAAACCTGATAGTCCACTGAAATGCCGTTGGGCCAGCTGATGCTGACGTTAACCAGCACCACTCGCTCAGCGCCGTCCAGGCGAGACCGCTCAATACGCGGATACTGGCCCCACTCGGTCCAGAACAAGTACCTGGGGTGGAGGCGGAAGAGGGGGGTGAGTCCCCAGAACATGGAGGAGAGGGGACCTGTGGCCAGAGGGACCAGGCCAGGCCAGAGCCAGGAGTGGTCAGCCTGTCCAGCTCCTCACCCCTTCTCCGGGTGGACAGTGATTGCCCGGGGCTTGTCCAGACCCTGGGAGATGACCACGTAGCGGAAAGAACCATTGAGCCTGGCGACCTCGATGACGTCAAAGCCCTGGTCTGTCCAGTAGATGTTGCCTGAGGAGGGAGTAAAGGGGAGCTCAGGGGTCGGCTGGGGATGGAGGTACCTGGTTCCCTCCAGCCCCCTGATACCCCTGCTTCTCCCCATCTGTTCCTGCCTACCCCTTCTCCTCAGAACCTTCCTTCTGAGATCCCACTTCCCCAGTCCTCTGCCTCACCTGCAGCCCCTCAGCCCTTCCGCAACTCACCTGCGATCCAGTCCACTGCGATGCCCTCCACGCGGCCAATGCCATTGGTCACCACGTCCTCACGCCACGTCTGGTCTCGCTTAGCCCGGCTGATGGTACTTAGGCCCATGTCCACCCAGTAAATGGTGTCATTTTCTGGAGGTGGAGGAGCCAACATGGGGACTCTCAGCAAGGTAGGGGGAAGGTGGGAGGTCAAAATCACGAGGGGTAAGGATAGAGGCGACTGAGAGCTGGGGGGACCCGGGACTTGGAAGCGGACATAGCGGGGCAGGGGCAGCTGTGGTAAGCGTCGCCCCTTCCAGCTGCGGTCAGGCAGCCTCTCCCTGGAGCCCCAGAGCACACCACCCCAAAGGGAAGGTCATGTCCCACCCCCTCCTGCCACCAAATGTCTCACCAGCATGGAAGTCGATGCCGACAGCCAGGGAGGTCCCCGACACTGGGACCAGGGCATCTGACTTGTCGTTGGGATCCAGGGGGATTCCCCGGATTCCCTCATGCACAGAGTACAGGAGAAAGGAGCCCACACCTGCAACACAAGGACACTTTGGGCATAGGCTTTGCTGACACGCCTTAAGCTTGGCTTCTGTCACCCTCGAACCCTTTTGATACCTTCTCCCAGCCATCACACCTCCCCCCTCAACACATACTCTAGCCTGGGGGCTTGGGCAGGGAGGTCACGTGGCTGGGAGAGAGCAAGGGAGCATGCAGCTCTGGGGAACCACCTGTGAGACCTATAGTTCCCACTAGAGGGCAGCAGAGACCTGGTTTTCTCTCTGCGCTCTGCCCTCCAGTCCCACTTCAATCCACACAGCCCTGCACCCCCAAAGGTGTTAGGGAGAATCTGGGGAGGACAATACCCAAGTCTAGGTTTCCACCTTAATTACCTCTTTGTTCTCATCCATCTGGTCTGTGTCACACCCCTGTCTCTGACACCTCGCTCCTGAGCCAGTCTCCTTCCCAGTTTCCCATTTCTTACCAGGAGCCACTCTCCATGCACCCTAGAATCCTCCCTTGCCTTTATCCCCTCACATAGCCTGTCCTCAAATGAATCCCCTAAATGGGTCCTGGTTGCTCAGGCTCCCTGAAAAAAAGGACTCATGGTCGAGCGAGTTTGGGGAGACCGCAAACACTAGAGTCGTCCCGTGAAAACTTCTGTGCAGATGAGCCTATTCAAGGCTCTCAGAAATTGTGCAGCAGAAAAACACTTCAACTTTGTCCAACCCAGTGTTTCTTTCTATAACATCTATCCCATCAAAGCGGGAGGTTCCCAGGAGTGCACTTCGGGAAGTGCTGTCCTGGGGCAGGCTTGTAAATCAGGCGGCAAGTTCTTGTGAAATGTCTCTGAGCTTCATCCCTTCTCTTCAATCCAGCTGCTAAGCCCTAGCCCAGGCCAACAGCCCCCTGACTGGTCTGACTGCCTTGGTTTCTCCCTCCCCCACTCAGCCGGCTCTCTGCCGCCAGGTTAATCTGCCCCAAACACCACCTTCCAGGTGCTCCTGGCTGAGAACCCGTGGAGTCCCGCCTACCCCACAGCCTCACCCATGGCTCCCCACACCCTGCGCCATGCGGGTTGGCACCTCAGGGCCCTGCACACACCCTCCTATTGCTCTGGACCCCTTGCCTTAAGTATCATCCCTTCTTCAAACCACACACTCAAATCCTTCGTGCCCTATAAAACCCAGCGGCCAGCACACCTCTGGCGTGAAGTGGCCCTGGCGCCCCCTCCAATGTCTGTTTCTCCAAAATCCTACTGAAGTCAGAGCCACTTCAGGCTGGTCGCCCCTCCTGGTTAAGGCTGCAGAGCACAGGGACAGGGGCTTCTGCCCCCTGGCTTCCTCCACGGCAGGCAGCACAGGGGGCGCTGACTAAGCATCTAACCCAGAGAACACTCAATACACGATGAACGCGGTCCTGTCCCCAGGGTGAGAAGAGGAAGGTGGGCCGTAGAGTAGGAAGGGTCGGGTTGGGTTGGGGACCAGGGTCAAGGCGGGGAGCAGGGGCAGGGGCACTGACCCTCGCAGGCCTGCTGGCCACTCCGGAGGCTGTAGCCAGCTGTGCACATGCAGGAGCGGGTGGACTCCGACGTGGGCAGGCAGAGCTGGGAGCAGTCGCCGTTATTGACGCTGCAGGGGTTGGTGCCCTCGTGGTCTGGGGTCAGGTGGGAGGCAGAGAGAAAGGGTCAGTGGCTCTCCTCGGGACCGTGGTGTCAGGCTCACACCCCTTTACCCTGGACCCTGTGGGGGTCACCACCCAACCCAGCTCTCAGGTCTTCTGTCCTGCAGGGCCCCTGGCCCTTGGGTGGTGAGCAGAGCCTAACCCATTTTCACTCCCATTTGCTTACTTGCCCAGGGGTTCCTGCAGCCCCTCCTGGCCACAGCCCCGACCTCTGTGACCCCCACCCCACTGCCCCTGCCCCTGCCCCTCGCCCCCGCCTCACCCAGCTGGATGCTCTCATCGTAGACCTTCATGTGCATCACCAGGGTGGTGCTGTTCCGCAGGACCACGGAGCCCGAGCCGTCGGCCTTGTTGCACGTGCCCATCTTCTCTGACACCTGATCTGCCCACCACAGCTTGTCCCCTGTGGTGGCAGGAGGGGATGAGACCCTGGGGAAGGCCCCGCCCCCAGGCCAGCCCTGTCTCCTGGCCGGTCTGGCCCGCCTGCTCTGCTCTGGTCCCTGCTCCCACCCAGTGGCCCTCACCCATGATGGCCAGGGCGGTGGCCTTGCCCAGCTGGTTCTGCATGGCGTCGATGACCTCTAGCCCACTCCCGTCCAGGTTGCAGCGGTTGATCGTATGGTTCTTGGAGCTGATCCAGTAGAGTTTGCTTTCAGGGAAGTCGATAGCCAGGCCTGGAAGAGGAGGGGGGTGTCACTGCCAGAGAGCACGGCACCAGGGCCGGAATCCAGGAGTCTGACCCAGCTGGGCCTCTCATGTCTGGGGATACAGAGTGAGGTATAGAGTATGTGTGTGGTTTTGGGAGGAGGGTGGTGAGAGCAAGTACTAAGCCAGAAGTTTGGGGAGGTGGAGCGACAACTGGGGAGAACCCTGAGAGCATCTCCTGGTGGAGGAATTAGGGGAGGCAGGGCTGCAGGGCAGCAGGGTGAGCTCGTACCCACAGGGCCCCTCTGGCCACTGAAGAGCAGGGTGCGGTTGCTGCCGTCCATGTTGGCCATGCTGATGTTGTCACCGTCCGTCCAGTAGAGCTTCCTGGGGGCGCCAGGAGGGGAGGGTCAGAGTCCTCTTCTTCCCCCACCCCACACCCCATGCTCCTCAACCCTGGGCCCTGGACCTACCCACGCAGCGGGTGGACAACCAGGCCGTGGGGCTGCTCCAAGCCCTGCACCACCGCGTTCTTGAAGGAGCCGTCCAGCCGGGCCACGTTGATCTGCTTCTTGTTGGTGTCGTAGCTTGTCCAGAACAGGTTTCGGGACACCCAGTCGACAGCCAGCCCATGGGCATTTGGCAAGTCTGCGGACACAGTGGGGAGTTGTGATTGGGTGTTTTCAGGACACAGGTCAAGAGGCTCGCGGGGAGGGGCCAGACTGGTTTCTGGGGGAACAGGGATCATGAAACCAGGACTGGAGCCAGAGAGGGAAAAGAATTTGGAGAAGGAACATCAGGACCAAGGGGACCAGGGAGTGGGGCTGGGACCAGGGTTGGGAGCGAGGGCGGGGTTGGGGGGTACCCATGCCCAGTAGGGGTCCCAGGGCCAGGACAGAACCTGCAGAGACAACCGTCTCCACGCCTGTGCCGTTGATGAAGGCCCGCTTGATGGCCTGGGTCCGCACATCGGACCAGTAAACGCGCTGCTCTCGGGCGTCGTAGTCCAGCACCGTGACGTTGTCGATATCAGGCACCGTGAAGGAGATGATGTAGTTGTAGTAGGGGGCGTCCAGGTCCACGCCCCGGATCTCCATCTGACGTGCGTACAGCAGGAACTTCTTAAACTCTGTGGGCACGGGGCAGGTCACTGACGGCGGCCCCCTGCCTCCACGCTTCCCACCCCCCCGGATTCTCCTGGTTCCTTCTGTTTGCTGCTGGCCCTTGGCTATCAGGGAGACCCTGCTGGGCATAACCCTCCCGCCGGAGTGCCAGCCTCTTCCTGCAGCAGCTGCCTCTGGAGCCTCTCCGTTCAGGATCCTCCCAGCTGAGACCGCCGACCTTCACTAGAACCTGGAGCTTGGGTACCCGACACTTTCCCCTTCAGCCTTGGTTTACCCCAGCTCTGGAGGGGGGGCCTCCTACCATAGCAGGTGGTGTTGTCCTTGTGGAGCTTCATGAGGTGCGGGCAGGCGCAGGAAACCGTCCGGTTGTAGTTGATGAGGCACAGGTGGGAGCAGGGGCCCCGGCCCCCATTGGCCTCACAGGGGTTGGGAGCTGGGAGGGCAGGGGAAAGCAAGAGCACCCAGTGACGCAACCGGCCCTGCTCACCTGGCCTTCACCCTCTCCACTCCCCTTCCTGTCCCAGCATCACTGCTGCCAGACCCGCCTCTGTCAGCAGGCTGGCTCACCCCCACCGCCCCAGCATAGACCCCTCCTCTCCTGGAAGCTTCCACAGAGGCTGCTGGCTCCTTTCTGGTCCCTTACCCATGGGCTGCCGGGAGGGGTGATACACCTGCAGGTCGAAGGGCTGGGTATTGGTCCTCTGTACCACGGTGACATTGTGGCCGGTCCACTTGTTGGCCTTGGCCAGCGTGTTTGTCCGCCAGTCCGTCCAGTACACCTCGCCACCGTACAGTGTCACTGCAAACGGGTGCGACAGGAACTCGTGTCCCCGAAGCACCTCCATGTGACCGGAGCCGTCGTAACGGGCTGAGTAAATGGCGTCTGACCTGAGAGCGTGGTCGGGGCAGAGTGAGGAGCCGGGTGGGGACCTCAGACCTCGGGGCACGTGGCCTGGGGCTCCCACCCTCCATGCCCCAGCCCACGGCACCCTGTGGAGCAGGAACCACGTGGCTCGAGGTCTGGGATCCCAGCTCTGACCCCAATTCCCCTGACCCAGGTCTTTCAGCTTGCTTCTCCCCAGGGCTGCTGTTAGCACACAGGGCTGTGGTGAAGACTAGAAAAAGGGGCCCCCTTTGGGGACACCACCTAGAAAAAGTCTTCCCTCTCCCTGGGCAGACAGAGCCCCTAGGAGAGCACACAGACGTGTGAGTGAGGATGGCGTTGCACTTCGGCCCTCGGCGGGCACTCCCGTGCGGGGGGCAGCCCTGCCTCTACCCTCTTCCATCTGCACCTCTTCCCCAGCCCAGACTCTCCTCTCACTCAGTCCTCTTCCTGGGCCCTTGGCCGTGTGGCTCTGGCTCCAGCTCCCCCGGGCCTTCTCACCACCCTCATGGCTGCCAGGTCCTGGGACCCTTGGCTCCACCCTGTCCCTGAGGAGGAGGGGAGGATGGAGGCCTCCCGGATGAGGCGTCGGTGCCGACCTGGCGTCGATCCAGAGGATGCGCTTCTCCAGGTAGTCCACGGTGAGCCCGTTGGGCCAGCCCCCAGAGCCCGTCTCCCGGTGGATGGTACGGCGCCCGGCCCCACTCATGGAGGCTGCCTCGATGCGGGGCAGGCTGGCATCCCAGTCCGTCCAAAACAAGATCCTGGGGAGCGGGGAGGGGGTCAGGATGGCCAAGGTCGAGGCCCGGGGAAGGGGCTCTGCTAGGATCCTTGGTGAAGGCCGGAGGGAGCAAATAGCATTGAGGAGGCAGCTACGCCTGGCCCGGCCTGGCCGAACGAGGCTTCAGGGGGGTCATGAGGCCAGAACAGGGCTGGGCGGGGTCCTCACCCATCCCGGGGATCCAGTGCAATCGCCCTTGGGTGCTCAATGTCACCGGCCAGCAGCGTGGTCCGCAGGGTCCCATCCAGCTTGGCCACCTCAATCTGGTCCAGGTTACTCTCCACCCAGTAGATGTTGCCTGCAATCCAGTCTACAGCCAGGCCCTCGGGTGTGGCTAGGCCGTACTGAATCACCACCTCGAAACTGGTCAGGGCTGGAGAAGAGAGGTTGCAGGAGGTTAGAATCGCCTGGGGTGGGGTGAATTCACGATATCCTAGGAACCCTGGAGGGCCCACCCTCAACCCTGACACCTCCGCAAACACCTCTGGCGTGCTCCAGATTTGGCTGGGGTTCCCAGAGCCCCCGCTCTCCTCACCCGGGCCCCCTGCCCCAGGAGGTCAAGTAGAAGCCTGGCTTCCAGAACACTGGAGAAGGGGAAGTGGCAGCTATCTTCTGCCTGCAACTCTCTGAAGGGCTAATCCCTGGTAGGAGGTCAGAGCAGAGGGTGAGGGCTTTGGGGAACAGACCTAGACCCAATAGGAGGCAGACAGAACTTTCTAGAGGTTTTTCAATGGTTTTATATACATATATGTGTGTACATATATATGTATATATGTGTCATTAATTTAGAAACCATTACATAGTGTGAACATTGTCACAGTCTACTAAGCCATCCTCTTGTTGGTGGATATTTGAGATGGTTCCAGGGTTTCTCTATGACAAACAATACCAACTCCTCTAGTAAACTGTGCTTCTTTTAAGTCTTTGCTCAGACGTCAGCTTCTCAGGGGGCCTTCCTTGACCATCCTATTCAAATGCCACCCCCATTCTCCCTACCCACCTTGCCTCCTTTCTTTTTATCCACAGTGCTACCCGCTCTGTCACAGTCCGTGTTGTACTCATTTTCTGTGTTTATATCTGACGTTCCCACTGGTGTGTAAGCTCCATGAGGGCAGACATTTCGGCCCGTTTGCTCCCTGCTGTCTCCCCTGGGCCCGGTGTGTGTAGCAGGGGCTCAGGAATGTGGGTTTTTTTGTTTTTTTGTTTTGGCCGCGCCGAGGGGCATGCGGGATCTTAGTTCCCCGACCAGGGATCAAACCTGTGCCCCCTGCAGTGGAAGCGTGGAGTCTTAACCACTGGACTGCCAGGGAAGTCCCAGGAATGTGTATTATCAGTGCAGGAAATCTGTGATGGGTCAGGCCGCCTTGGGACAGCAGGCAGGGTTCAGGTACCCCACCCCTAAATGCCTTTTTTCTTGCAAGCCTGCAATTCTGGCCGTTTCAAAGAAAGGCTGATCATTTTGTTAATTATCAGTCTGGCAGCTCTGCTGACAATAATTACGGGGCGTCAGGCACTGAGACCCACAGCAAAATCTAACCCAATTAACAAGAGTGTGGGGGACAGGGGAGCTAAGGGCCTCTGCTCCTGGCAGCCTGCATCTGGTCCCATGGTTCTGAGTGCCCAAGGGCCCGGTCTGGGTGCACTGGGCCTTGCGTCGGTCCTGGGCAGGCGGTGGTCACCTCCGTTGTCCAGCAGCTTCCCGCGGTAGATCTTGTCCTCCACCACGTCGGTCCAGTAGAGGGCGCTCTGGCTGAGGTGGAAGTCCAGGGCGATGGTGTTGCGCAGGCCGGGCACCAGGACGCTGTAGTCCCCTTTGTGAAGGTCGATGCGCCGGATCTCATGGCGGTTGGAGAAGATGATAAACGGCTTGAAAGGGTCTGGGGAGGAGTGTGATAGGGTCACAAGGGGCCTGTTGCCTCCGAGCCACCCTGTCCAGGGGCAGGCAGGGTCTCTCTCCATGGGCCCTGGCACCGGGCCTGGATGGAAACCTCAGCCTCTGGCATTCGGCCGCCCGAGTCCAGCCTACTGCAGCTCAGGGGCCTGCCCGGCCTGCCCAGCTGCCCGGCCACCCCGACCCGCGTCTCACCCAGGCTGCGGCAGCTCTCGCCGTCCGGCTCCAGCACCCAGCCCTCGTAGCAGGAGCACTTCACGCTGAACTTGTTCTGGTCGCACTTCTGGCTGCACTTGAGGTGCTTGGCGCAGTAGCTCTGGATCTGGCACGTGTGGTTGTCAGGGCCCAGCTCCATGCCCAGAGGGCACGAGCACACTATGCCTTCGCCAGGTGCCACCGAGCAGTTGTGGCTGCAGCCACCGTTATTCAGAGAGCACTGGTCTGCGGGGTGGGGAGCGAGGGACAGGACCAGGGTCAGGATCTGGAAGGAGGCAGGACCCTGGCGCCCACCACGTAGGACCAACCCTCTCCTTCCCCTGAGGAGCACCCCTCCATTGTGGCTGCATCTCTCTCTGGCCTCTATTTCCCTGCCCCTTCTTGAGCCCACCGTAGGGGGCCCAGCCTTTCGCCTCTTTCTGGGAGGGTCCCCTTTCCTCTCTCTCTCTCCTGATGTAGGTGTGATTTTGGGGGGTTGTGGTAGGGAGTGTCCTGCTCTGGGTCCTCTGACACGCCCTGGGACCTGCCAGCCCTGAAGGATGACCCGTCAGCAGTTCTCAGGGCCAGTCCTTATCTCCTACTCTTCTCCTCCGAGAACCTGACTCTGCTTGGCTCAGAGGAGATAAGGCCGCTCTGCACTGCTCTGCAGCAGGAGCCGTGGCTGAGTGGGCTGCGCCTGCGGGGTGGGGCTGCGCTGCACTGTCTCCACAGCACTTCACGCACGGTGTGACCTTGGGCCAGTTATTTAACCTCTCTGAGCCTCAGTCTTCTCATCTGTAAGATGGGGGTGAGGATCGCATCTGCCTCACAGGGCTCCTTTATGGATTAAATGCTATAACAGTGTGACGCTTAGCACAGCCTCTTGGCAAAGTGAGTCCTGAATCGACACGGGTTTTTGTTCATTGCTCTGGGTACTACTTGCCCAGCTGCCACAGCTGCCCTTTTCCAGTCTGAGCCCTCTCCCCACAGAGCTCGTCCTGTTCCACTGCCCTGGCCTGGCCCAGACTCCTTATCCAGCCCCCCTGCCCCCTCCTCTGCTGGGGCCTCTCATGGGCCCAGGCCTCACCGCAGAGCTCTCCCTCATCTGAGCCATCTCCACAGTCGTCGTTGCCATCACACAGCTTGTCAGGGGGCAGGCAGACCGAGGTGTTGTTGGCACAGGGGTGTGAGGGTGGCCTGCAGGCCAGGGACTCACAGTTCTCCTCATCCGAGTTATCCTCACAGTCGCTGTCGCCGTCACACACCCATGCTTTGCTGATACACCGAGCTGGGGGACGGGTAGAGCATGAGGGGCCGGGCCTGGGCAGCAGGGCTCTCTGCGCCCTTCTCCCCAGACCCAGTGGGCCTCTCTCACAGGGTCACGACTACAAGGCTTTGGGGTCCACTAGGAACCTTGAGGCTTTTTCTGTCAAATTCACATGGGCAACAAAGAAGGTAGGAATCTGTAGGAGGTGGTGAAGCTCAACACTGGTGAGGGTTTTGGTTCCCAGGGCCCTTAGTGCAGGCCCTGGCCCCTGCATACCTTCCCCCTTGCATCAATCACAGGCTTTTTCTGTGCAGCCTTTTGCCTCACAATGTCCCCACCCCACTCCTCACAGTACAGTGCTGTCTCCCTTGCCACTGCTCTGCTCTCAACAGGGTCTCCTCCTGTCCACGTTGTTTCCCTTCAGTCCTTTTTACCAGAGTCTTTGCAGCCAAACTTGACATTGGGGTCACAGACGTGGGTCACTCCCTCACAGCTCTTCTCGTCACTGGAGTCCATGCAGTCAGTGTCCCCATCGCAGCGCCACCGCAGGGGGATGCACAGACCATCCAGCCGGCACTGGAACTCATCATTGTGGCAGCCGCCAGGAGGCCTTGTGGCTGCAGGGGGACAGGTGGAGGGCACGGGGGGTGGGGGTTGAGGGCTCCAGGTCAGCTGTTCCCATCTCTACCTTCTCAACCCCCTCCTGCTACACCCAGCCTGGGGCTATGAGCTGAGGCAGGGATGGAGAGTTCTCTGAGTCCTGCTGACACCCCTCGAAAGCGCTAACTCAGAGTCAGGGCTATTACACCTTCCAGGACTCAGAAATCATCTCGTCTAATCTCCCTATTTTACACACGAGAGCTTGACTGGATAAGCAATTTGCTAATAAGCCAGAGCTCAAATGCCCCCACCTTAGCCTAGCCTCCATTTCATTCATTCACTTCACAAACACTTATTGAGCAACTACTGTGTGCCAGGCACTGTTTCAGGTGCCAGCATGAACAAGACAAAGTCCTTACCCTCATGGAGCTGAATTCCTAGCAGGAAAGAGAAACAGTGAAGACATGACACAAAAATCCAGAATGGAACTGCAGGTAGTGATCAAGGCTATGCAGACAAAGCCAGGTCAAGGTCAGGGAGGATGGGATGCTACTTGAGACAAGACAGTCAGGAAAGGCCCTTAAGCAGGAGATGTTTGAGCCGAGGCCTGAATGACGTGAGCCATGAGATTACCTGGAGTTGCATTCCAGGAAGAGGGAACAGCTAGTGCAAAGTCTCTGAGGTAGGACCCTGCAGGGCATATTGGAAAAATGCCCAGGGCATATTTAAGGCTGCACAGTTGGAGTAGAGTGAAGGAGGAGATGAGTGGCAGGAATGCAGGTCAGATAGGTTGGGGGAGCCCTGCAGGCCATGGAGCGGGGCTCAGCAGGAATTCAAAGTGTACAGGGAGCCAGTGCAGGCTTGAGGGCAGGGCCGGGGAGAGATCTGACATGTTCTGTAGGATCACACTGGCTGCTCCGGTGAGATCTGACTCAGGAGTCTGGGGAAGGAGCGGAAGCAGCACCCGAGGCACAGGTGACTGTGCACGAGCCTCACCTTACTCCCGCTCCCCCTACCTGCCCCACCAGGAGCACGGTCGCTCCCGCTACCTGCCCCACCAGGAGCACGGTCGACGCGCTCATCTCATGCCTGGACTTCAGCAGCAACCTCTGAGCCGAGTTTCCTTCCTCAGGGCCCCTGAACCTCTTTCCAATCTAATGCCCTTCCAGGATTGTCTTCTGAAAGCATTTCCTACATCTTATCACCTTCCAGCTTTGAGATCCTTCGAAGGTCCCCAGTGCCTGACCTGCTTTCACCTGCTTTTGTAATCTGCCCCCTCCAGGCACTGCCTCATTCCCTGCTGTCCCCTCTAGTCTGAGGGGCCCCACCCAGCCCCACTGGCCCCTGCAGCAGTACTCAGTTTCACCTTCGAAGTCTTACTGCTGGGTGCTCCAGGCCACTCCCACCCTCCATCTAAAGACCCTTCCTCTAGTTACCGGGGGTAAGCGGGGGAAGGATAAAATGGAAGACTGGGATTGACACCTACACACTACTATATGTAAAACAGATGACTAATAAGAACCTACTATATAGTACAGGGAACTCTAATCAATACTCTGTAATGGCCTATATGGGAAAAGAATCTAAAAAAGAGTGGATCTATGTATATGTATAGCAGATTCACTTTGCTGTACACCTGAACCTAACACAACATTGTAAATCAACTATACTCCAATAAAAATAAAAAAAAAAAAAGACCCTCTCTCGTCCATTTACCCACAGCCTAATCCCTCTTCGGGGCCCAGTTTAAATCCCACCTCCGCCAGAATGGTCCCAGACCATTCCAGCTCACAACCATAGTTAACAATGGTTAACTACCAATCATGACATCCCTGCTCCCACGGGCCAGGCCCCCGCACATCTCCTCTCACTTCACAGAGGAGGAAGCCAAGGCTCAGAGGAAGCAACTTGTCCGAGTTCGCCCAGCTTGTGAGGGGCAGAGAGCTCTTCCCACCTCACCACATCACGGGGCTCCAGGGGTCCTCTTCTCAGAATCCCAAGGCACTATTACCCGTCCCACTCACCCGACCCTTCTCAGAGACGGCCCTCGAGGCTCAGTGACTGTTTCCTGGGCCTCGGGAGACCCTCCCCATCCTGCCTCTTAGTGCTGGGCCTGCAGTGGGTACTCAGTGCTTTCAGTACTGTCCCCACTATGCGCACCTTAATTCTACAAGGCAGAGGTTGTAAATTGGTGGTCCAGGGGCCAGATGAGGCCTACAGAGAGATTTTGGTCTGCCATGTTTTTAAAAACTTTTCAAATCAATTTCCAGTTGTATGGGTGGATTTGCTCTCCCTAAAAAGATGCTGAAGTCCTAACTCACAGTACCTGTGAACATGACCTTATTTGGAAATAGGTCTTCCTTTGCGGACGGTCAACTTAAGATGAGGTCATTAGGGTGGGCCCTAATCCAATATGACTGCGTCCTCATATAAAGAGGGAACCTGGACACAGAGACAGACACGCACCCAGCGAGAACGCCATGAAAGATGGAGGCAGGGATCGGGGTGAAGCACGCAAAAGCCAAGGAACGCCGATTGCCGTCGAACGCCAGAAGCTAGGAGAGGAGCCTGGAGTAGACTCTCCCCCATAACCCTTAGAAGGCACCAACCCTGCCAACATTTGGGTCTTGGACTTCTAGCCTCCAGAACTGTGAGACAATACATTTCTGTTGTTTAAGCTACTTAGTTTGTGGTACTTTGTTACAGCAGCTCTAGGAAACGAATATACCAGTGCTTTAAAATGGGTAGATTTCACATATAAATCTGCATTTCTGACTTCTCTTGAGGTCAGGGCAATCTCGGGTCTGCATTCTTCCATGGTAACCATCGGCCAGGGATGAGAAACCAACACCCCTTGAGGAGGTCTGTGCCTTCCAGTAACCCCCGCCTCCACGGGGGATCCCACAGACGCTAGGTCCTGGAGGCCTCGGCACTGGGGACCCCACAGAACCAACCCTTCTCTCCTTTGGTCCCCACTGTGCTCATTCACCCCTACCCCTCTGAGCATCCCTTTTTCATGCTACCAGCTACCAAAAACGAGCTGTGTGCCTTCCGCGTGCCATCTCACTGAAGCCTCACATCAACACGATGATGCCCGTGCTATCATCATCCCCACCTTGCAGATGAAACTCACAGGGGCCCACGGAGATTAAATAACTTGCTCGAGGCCACCCAGATAGTAAGCTGCGGAGATGGTGCTCAAACCCAAGGCCACCCCACTGCAAAGCCTGAGATCTTAACAGTGTGTGACAATGATTTGTCGACAACCTCCCTCTCCCACAGGACTGGAAACTGCTGAAGGGTAAGAGCCACGTCTGGGTTATCTCTGGCTCCCCGATGGTGGAAACACGCAGTGGGGAGGGTGGACGGATGGTGGAATGGTCTGGTCCCCACCCCACTGGTCCCTAGGTGCCCACCCTGGTTGGTGCAGTTGGCGTGGGTCTCGTCGCTGTAGTCCCCGCAGTCGTTGTCCCCGTCGCAGGTCCAGTGCTCAGGGATGCAGCGCCCGCTGTTGCACTTGAACTGGGTGCTAGAGCAGGAGTGGCTGCAGCCGGCCTCGTCACTGTTGTCCCCACAGTCGTTGTCTGGGGGAAGGCAAGAAGGGAAGAGGAGAGCAGGGGGTCAGCAAGTGGCCTTCTCTATGACCCCAGCATGGGGCCCCCGCTCCCGCCTCCCCGTTCCCACCCTCGAGCCACCCCATCCCTCCCACTGAGAAAATAAAAAACAGAAAAGACACAGAAACTGCATAGACTGCACCATGCACCATGGCCCACGTGACGGGGACAGGGAGAGAGGCAGGGTGGGCTCCAGAAGGGCCCTTCCCTGAGTCTCGGAAGGCTGGGGCTGGGGCTGGGACTCATTCCTCTCCCCTTTCAGCAGGGTGTGGGAACAGGGGTCCGCTTGCTTTGGGGGAAAGGCAGGGATTTCTCTGGCTCTGGCAGGACAAAGGTGGGCGGAGTATAGGTGAGGCCTCTCTGCTGGGGAGGGAAGGTGTTCATCAGGCCCCGCCCTGAGCGTGGGCATCACCAGCCCCAAGCCCTGGGCTCCCGGCTCATGAGGGGCACTGCCTGAAGCTGGGAAGGCTGGGTGCGGCCCCCGCCTGAAGGCATCTGAGGGTGACTGAGCCAACGTCCTGCATTCTGGGCCTCGTGGAGAGGCGGGGCACCAGACTTCCCTTCACATTTTCAAGACGCCCGAGAAGACAGGTTTGGCCGTCCCCCTTGGGTTGTGTTCCTGCCTCTTCTCCAGCTGCCTCTGCATCGCTGACGCTCTCCTTCCCCCATGTCTTGGTCTTCTTGTCCCCGCCTCTCTGTCATCTCTCCTGTGAAAGGCTCCTTCTGCCCTCTCTGCTTTCCCTTTCACTGTTTTCTTTCTCCCTCTGTCACTTCCTCTCTCTTTTCTCTCCTTGCTTTTCCTTCACATCCTAGGAGCCCTGGGGTGGGGAGCTGCATGGGGCTCCTGGGAGGAGGCCCAAGGCCAGCTGGGGCTCTAGGGGAGATGGTGCATGTGCTTCTATGCACTGACCGGCAGGCTCAGGACAGGTCTTTTCATCAGAGCCGTCCCCACAATCCTTCTCTGAAACACAGAAACCGCCAAGGCAACCATTGGCACACGAGACACGGCAAAGATGAGGGGCAACATGGGGCTGACCCAATACATCCTCACACACATTAGCCAGGGCTCGAGCCACTGCTGCAACACGTCACAACACCACACCAGACATGACCAGAGCCCCAAGACGGCACAGACACAACAGTCCACTGGCCCCCACGGCTGACATCACCTGGTCCAGGGTTGACTGCCAGGTGGGCTCCCGAGTCTGGAGCCAGAGCCTGGAGGGACCCCAGGAGACGGGGTTTGCAGGGAGAATGGCATTGGGCATGGGCTCTCCTTGCTCATCTCTCCCTGGCCCCTGAGCCTCTGCCAGAGGATGGGCAGCTCAGGCCCTGCCCGGGGAGGAATGGCACTGACAGGTGATGGGCGGGGTATCCCCTGGGTCCATCTTGGTTCCCCCACAGTGTTTCTAGCTTGTCCTTATTTCTCCTGGACAACCCAGGGGGACTTCTGTGAACTGGAGGAAGGCCCCGGCTTGATTCTAAAACCCCTTCACCTGCCACCCAGGTCCTGGCTGTGGCTTCTAGCTTTCCTAGGAATCAGGGCAGGTGAAGGGAAACAAGCTCTTACCATTGTCACATCTCCAGTTGATGTTGATGCATCTGCCGTTGTTGCAGGTAAACTGAGTCAGGGGGAAGCAGGTGGGATAGGCTGTCAGGGAGAAAGAGTAGCTGAGTAGGGTCCTCAAGATTATTTAGCATCATAGCACCAAGCAGGTGGGCGCTGGGTCCTTCCCATAACCGGCAGCCCTCAGCCCAGCCAGATGGGGGAGTGAAGGCTAAGTGGAGGTGCCTTGGCCTGGAACTCTGCCCATTCACTCCTACCCCTCTAAGCATCCTTTTTTTTAAGCAATTAATCACCAAACGCAGGCCATGCGCCGAGTGCTCTCCGCGCATGATCTCACTGAACCCCTACATCAGTGCTGTGACGTGGATGCCAGTATTATCCCCACTCTGCAGATGAAACTCACAGGGGCCCACGGAGGTCGAGCAACTTGCCCAAGGCCACCCAGGTACTAAGGTGCAGGGACTCTCCAGCACCCCCGCCCCAGGGCACGCTCTCGTGGGCCCTCCCTCCCCGTGCCAGCCTGGCCTTCCTGCTGTCTTGCTCACCACACGAGGCTGACTCATCGGAGCGGTCCCCACAATCGTCATCCAGGTCGCACGTCCAGGAGATGGGGATGCAGCGGCCACTGGCACAGGAGAACTGGTTGGGTGGGCAGGTGCGAGCTGGGGACAGGGATGGGCGTGAGTGCTCACAGCTGAGTCCCCTCTTTAATTTCACTTGCTTTGCTATTATTCTCTGCCTCTCTGGAAGTCTCCCCAAGGACCTCAAAGCTATTCTTCTTAGAGACATCATTCAAAATCACCTACGTGGTCTCACACCGGACGCTTCACCCCGTCTCTCGAGGGGTCGCTGGTGTCCTCCAAGGAGAAGATCCATCCGCCTTGCTTGTCATCCCCAACCTAGAGCTGTGCTCTGTCCCCTGCAAGCACGGGCCTCCCAGCCAACCCTGTCCTCCCTTCCCCTCTGCCCTGGGTGCCCCATGCTCCTGTCTCTCCCTGAGGCCCCTCTGTCTTCCCAAGCCTGGCTCCCCCGCCTGCCCTGCCCTGGTGACTGAGGGGTGCCGGTGTGGTCACGCCCCTCCCACACCTGAGCAAGTGGCATTGGACTCGTCTTCGCTGTTCCCGCAGTCATTGTCCCCGTCACAGAGCCAGCGGTTGGGGATGCAACGGTTGTTCTCGCACTTGAACCGGTCCGAGGGGCAGGTGTGCTGATCTGAGGAGGGAGAGGTCAGGGGTCAGCCGGAGGGAGGGGCCCCCAGCTCTCCAGCTGTTGCCCAAGGGCCGGCTGTGCAGCAGGGACTCACGGCAGAGGGCAGGGGCCTCGTCGCTGTTGTCCAGGCAGTCGTTGTCCCCGTCGCACTTCCAGCGTTCCTGGATGCAGCGGCTGTTTGAGCAAGCGAACTCGCCTGGCTGGCACTGGGGTGGGGGCACGTAGGACGGGTTCGCTGTGGGTACCACGAGGCGTGAGGGGGAAAGTCAGACCCAGGTCATGGACAGGTGCCGAGCCCCCTGTCCTCTGTTGGCTTGTTTTATGATTTTAAAATAATATACACAGTCATCTTTCCTAGTGCATAGTTCTTCGTGAAGAAATTATCTGGGTGGAAACTGCAACTCTTTCTCAGGCCACAAGGGTGATGTTTGCTCTGCTGCTTCCAGTACCGCAATGTGGTCTGAAAATAAAGGAGCTTCCAAGAGAGCCTAGAGCCCCCCATCCTTTTGTCCCCACCGAGCAGCCCGCCCCTTGCCCCTCCCTGCCATCTCCATGAACTGCGCCTTGGAAGTCATCTCCAGGACCCTCGGCCCCTGCTCTGGTCCCTGGACTTTTTCCTGCCTTTGGCTATCAGCGGTGAAATCACTTCATCCTTTGTGTTTGCACAGGGTAAGCTCAGGAAGCCCAGGACGCCCATGTCAGTCCCTGGCCCTGGCCCCCGCTGCTCTGCGCATGCCTTTCTGACCCATCTCTCACCCCCTCTAACCCTGTGGGTCCCAAGGACCACTGGACCTGGAGGCTGTATGTGTCCGCCTTGCTCCTCACCTGTGCTTCCAGACCATTCTCCCTCTCTCCCCTCTGAAAAATCAGTACTGACTTTCATGTTTTTAGACTATATACGAACCCCTACTTCAAAGGACCCCAGGCTAGTCCCCAGCATCCTTAAGGGTTTTTAGCTCCTGGTTCAGGGTCACTTTCTCCATAATCACTCCCTCTTTATTCTTGGTGATTTCAGTGTGCACACAGGTGACTCTTCCATAATGCTGGCCCCTCAGTTTCTAAGCTCCTCTTCACCAATCCTCTTGCCCTGCACCTGGCCTCAGTCACTCACTCTTAGGTGTACACTATGGCCCACTGACCCATTTTCACTTCTGGGATTCTATCCTAAGGAAATCATCCAGAATATGGGAAGGCATGAAGCTATAAGAAATAGCAGAGCAGGTGATTAATAAACAGACTCTGGGTCAGGGTTCCTGGGTTCAAACCCCTGCTCTAACTTTGGGCCTCAATTTCTTCATCTATAAATTGGGGTAATAAAGATACCTTCCCTACAGGAATATTTTAAGGAGTAAATAAGTTACTGCATGAGGACTGCTTATAACCATGCGTAGTACATAGTCCGTGTTCAATAAATGCTGGCTGTGATTACAACAAAAAACTGGAAACAACCTAAACATCCAACAGTAGAGAAATGGTTCAGTAAATTATGGGATGTTTACCCAATTAAATATATTTTGGCCATTAGAAATTCTGCTGATGTATTCATGACGCACCGTCAAGTGACAAATGCAGGAAACAGAACAGCATGTGCAGCACGATTCCATTTAAGCAAAAGTAAATATATAGAGAAATTGGGAGGTTGTTCACTGAAATGGTAACGGTGCAATCTATGGGTGGCGGAATTTGGGATGATTTGTACTTTCTCTTTTGTATTTTTCTATACTGTTCATTTATTTTTACAATGAGCATGACCCGCTTTTATTAAAAAATGGGGCTATTTAAAATAATGCAATAATAACACAGAAAATTTGTGACATATATGAGCCAAAAGGGGCAGAAAACATTTATATACAGTATATTCCAACCATGTAAAAACACACCTAAGGAAAAAAGGATGGTGTGCCTTTACCACAATACTAACAATATAGTGGTGTTTGCTGGTGAGATTGGGCTTTTTTTCTCTCCTCTAATTTCCAATATTCTGAACTATTGTCGTATAACTTTAATAATGCGGAAATAAATGTAAAACGTTAATGGTTTTCTCTTTCCATAGCTGTCCTGCTCCTCACTTGGTTTCCCTGATTTTCATGCCTTCCCAAACCTCCCACCCCCTGGTCACCCCGAAACACCCTCCAGCCCTCAGAGCCTTCTTCTCTCACCCCATCCCTCACCTCCTGTTGCCCCCAGGGCCCTCTTTGCCTCCTTCATCTCCGACGGGGACACCGTGGCCTCCTCCTGCTGGGGTCTGCTCCCCCACCTCCCACCCCAGCTGGGCCCCTCGTACCCAAACAAGTGACACCGTCTGTGTCCAACACCTGGTCCTCAGCACAGGCACACTGGCGGCTCCCAGGGGTGGCCAGGCACAGGCTGCTGCAGCCGCCATTGTTCACCCGGCATTTGTTGGTACCCACTGTGAAGGAGGGGTCACGGGTGGGAGGAGGAAGGACGGGGAGGACAGGGGATGGGTTTCAGCAGGGTCAGGAAAGGCCAGAGAGGGGAGATGAGAGGCCGGGGGAGGAGACGCATTAAAAGGAGGAGACAGAAAGAGGAAATACGGAGGGGTTGAAGAAGAGGAGATGCAGTCATGGGGCAGGGGGGAGATAGGGAACACAGAAGGTCAAATTGGGGTGGGGGCCTCTCTTCTCGAGAGTCTCCGAAGTTAGAGCCTGGGATCCCTGGGGAGTGCCCTCACCCCCCGATCTAGGTCCCACCCCAGACCCAAGTCCCAGCCCAGGGGTACCTTGCTGCTGCTGGGCATCATACATGCGGATCTCAAAAATGGGGGGCCGCTCGCTGCGCAGAAGGGTCACGATGGGGGGCGTGCCTCCTGTGCCCCGTTCCAAGCGGTAGACACTGCCACTCCGGTACTCGGTCCAGAAGAGGTAGTTGCCGTGGTGACACAGGCCAAAGGCGTGGTTCAGCTCCGGACCCTCGTACACAATCTAGGAATGGAGAAGAGGTTACCAAGGAGCTGGGAGACAAGTGGGGGTGCCTCAGGGAGGCCCGGGGGCGGTCAGTGTTCTGTACACTCATATGTCCATGGCCTGGCCATCAGCCTAGAAGCCCCCAGGGGTGCACGCCATGAAGTGCCAGGCCCTGAAGCCAGCAGAGCGCTGACGGGGGGCTTTGCCCGCAGTCCTCTCTCGGGCCGATTCGTGTTCATTCATGTCCCTCCAACACAGGCGCACGCGCGCACGCACGCGCACACACAGAGTAGCGAGCAGACATCCAGGATCCATGCATTCGTTTCTTCATCCACCACACATCTGCCAGGATCTGTTAAGGTAGCACTAAGAAATGGAAAAGACGCGAGCCCTTCGCTGGAGCTGCCTATCGTCTCAGGAAAGGCACACAAGGCTGTCCACGGCGGAGAGGGGTCTGGAGACGACACCCCAGAGGAGGCGGCCCGCCCCTGAGTGCTGTGCCAGCTGAGGAGGAGCTGGGTGGAGGCAGAAGAATCTGCATGAGCAGCAGCAAAGAGGGCAGCACCTTGACGTGTGCTGGACTTGAAAGCTGTCTAGTGCTGCTGTTCCAGGTCCCGGGATGCAGGGAGCAGAGGGTGAAAGAGGACCACAGAGACGGTCAGGGGCCACACCATAAAGGGCCTTACACACCATGAAAGAGCTTGGTCCACACGCCTAGACTTGCACGGGGCTCATGAATGAAGACGTAGCCCCCGGAATGAACGAGCGTGCGCCTACACCGTCTCCAGGCATCTCGCACCTGTACAGGGGCACACAGTGCAGGCACACGCCAGTGTGTGCTGCCTGTATGTGCACAGCCAGGCAGAGGCGCACACGATGTGTATGCTCAGGTGTTCACACAGGTGGTCAGGCCCACAGACCACGTGCATGGTCACAGAGATACTCTGATAGAAGCGAATCCTCGAACAACGTAAGACATAGGCACACAAGCACACAGAGGGACACACCCGCAGGCTCACAGGTAAACACACACGAAGCACACAGGCCCGGACACACACAGATGCCCACACATTCAGACACACAGCCTCACCCGCACAGAAACGTGGTCCAGCAATGCACACATGAACACCCACACACAGGCGCACGCCTGCCCACCTTCCGGTCCGTGCCATTGAGCAGGATGGTCTCGATGCGATCATAGAAAGCGTCCACCCAGTAGAGGCGCCCAGCTGGGATGTCCAGGCTCAGCCCATTGGGCCAAAGTACTGTCTTGGAGGTGACAAAGATGTCTCGGTGTGAGCCGTCCATCCAGGCCCTCTCCAGCCGCCCTCGCCGACTGTCCTTGGGGTCCTCCTCCCAGTCAGTCCAGTACATCCACCTGTGGGCAGCTACTGGTCAGCACCACATAGCCACCCCTGCCATCAACATCCTCCCCTGTGATCCCAATCCAGACGGGCATCCCAGAGCTCCTCACGGGGGTCTTCCTGCCCTGCTCACCCTCAGCCCACATATTTCATTCATTCATTCCTCCATTCAACAAATATTTGTTGAATGCCTACTGAACTGGGCACAGTTCTGGTGCTGGAGGACCCAGCAGAGACCAAGGCAGCCAAAGCCCCTGCTCTCGTACGGATATGTCCCACCCAGGACACAGACAAGAAACAAGTCAGTCGAGAGGGTCACACACGACGCAGAGCGATAGGAGTCAGGAGGGACTCGAAGCAGGGGCACGGCATGGACAGTGCCCGGGCAGCCGGTCGGGAAGGCCTCTCTGAGGAAGTGGCATTTGAGCTGAGAAGGAGCCACATATGCAAATACTTGGGAGTCCCAGGCAGAGGAACTCCAAGAGCAAAAGCCCTGAGGTAGGAAGAGCTGGAGTGCTGGTTTAAGGAACAGACAGCAGGCAGTGGGGACAGAACTTGCAAATGCAGGATGTGAGGTGCAGATGAGGTCAAACGAGCTGCAGGCAGACCCTGTAGGACCCCGGGGCTGATAAGGGCAAGGGGAGCCAGGGGAGGGCCCGCTGGGAGTGACAGGACCAGATTTCTATGTATGTGTTTAGAGTATCACTCCCATTGCCCTGTAGGTGGGGACACCTTTTCCCCTTTCAGCCCAATTCTCACCGAAGCATCCCACCTCGGCTGCCCTCCCCTGTCCACTCTCTCTCTTATCCCCCAGTCCTGAGGCCCATGCAGTCCCTGGCTCCTCCCCTCCCAAGGCGGTGGGAGGACTCACCCATTGAGCGGATCCACCACAATGGCCCTGGGGTGTGTCATTTTGCCCTCGATTAAGGTCTTGCGGGTCTGAGCAGCCTTCTCCAGCCTGGCCACACTGATGGTCTTCTTGGGCCCATCATCCGTCCAATACAAATTGTCCCCCATCCAGTCCACAGCTACGCCCTCCACATTGTGTATGCCTGCAGTGGGCGGGGCGGAGCAAGGAGGGAGAGCCTCAAAGGAGGCTCAAATCTGCCGGCCTCTGGCTCTTAAGATACCTGCACCTTGGAGCACTTGGCTAGTGGGGAATGCAGGGAGACTCCTGTGCCCTAGACAGTGGCTGGGATGGGATGGAATGAGAGGTTGGAGGAAGGAGCCTGGGAGGTCGTTTGTGCTACCACATCTGTGTTGAGTCGGGGTCTCTCAAAGCTGCACATGGCAGGGCTTCCCTGGTGGCGCAGTGGTTGAGAGTCCGCCTGCCGATGCAGGGGACAACGGGTTCGTGCCCCGGTCCAGAAGGATCCCACATGCCGCGGAGCTGCTGGGCCCGTGAGCCATGGCCGCTGAGCCTGCACGTCCGGAGCCTGTGCTCCGTAACGGGAGAGGCCGCAACAGTGAGAGGCCCGCGTACCGCAAAAAAAAAAAGCTGCACATGGCAGCAAGAAAACCTACGTGGCACACGTGGGCTCACTTGAGAAGGCACGTCAGGGCCTGAGCTGGGGTGGACAGCTGAAGCAATAGGCATGTGGCTCTGGGCACAAGTGCGACGCCACATCCCAGGCCTAAAACTCCTGAGCTAACAAAATGAGTAAGTTAGGGAGTGATTTTTCACTTAGCCACAGGCTTCATCTCAAGCTAAATAGCATCCCTGGTATAGGGAACCCCAGTCCTTTCCTGATGAGGAGTTACTTTTGATTTCCCCGAAGTCTTATGATTGCTGACGGCTGAGGTTCTCTGAGCCGAGGTGGGGGATGGAGAGCAGGCCAAGGGGTGGTAACCAGCACCAGCCAGACTGACTGGTTAGGAAGCCCTGTCCTGGGGGCCCGAGTGCACGTTTGGGAGCTCCTAACACCTGGGAGGCATGGTGCAGCGTTCGGAGGCTCAGAGCCTCCACGCCGATGGATACTCAGAAGACAGTGCACTGCGGACCTGCTGGGGCAGCTCAGAGGGAAAAACTGGATTCCATTCACAAAACACAATTTTCTCAGGACATGTAAGCATGCAGCTCTTGGCGGCCGTGAGGTCTGGCTGCACAGACCCTGTGTGTACACACGTGTGCCGGTGTGTCTGCGCCGATTCAGAGCCTCAGGCCTCTCCCCGGCTGTGCGCCGTGTGAAGCTCCGGGGCTCAGAGCCAACAGCAGAGAGACCCTGAGTTTCCCCAAGGCTGGCAAGGACGGCCCACACGGCCTTAGCCATCCATCCTCCGGCCTCTTCCCGGCTCAGCCAAGAAGGGGGTCACCCAGGGGTCAATCTGTCTATCCCCTCATCTCCATGCCAACCAGCCCAGCTAGCCAGTCAGCTGGGGACTCTCCACGCTGGAAGGGCACCAGGAGAGAGACGCCCAGGCCCCCAATCACTTCCTGCCTCAGGTGGGCACGTGCCTTGGGGGTCCCATCCACACACCGCCCACTTTGGGGCCCTTACCATCCTTCAGGATGGTCTCCCGCTCAGTGCCATCGATCTTCTGGCGGCCGATGAGGTAGCTGGTGGTGTCGGCAAAGTAGATGAAGCCGGTCTCAGCATGGAAGTCCAGGGCCCGGGGGTTCATGAGGTTCTCGATGGGGATCATGTGCTCGTCGGGGACCTTGGCCCCCATATCCATGCCCCGGATGATGCCTGGCCGGCCCTTGCCATACACGAGGAATAGCTCGTGTTCCGGCTCTAAGGCAGGCACAAGGAGGGGCACAAAGTCAGACACACACACACACACACACACACACACGACCACCACCCAGCCAACGCCCCGGCTGTACTGGGTCAAGGGTGTGGGGACGGCAGGGGGTCTGAACCACATGGACAGACACATAGCATGTAAGGTCCAGGGAACAACGCCCTGGGGGTTTTTCCTATGCACCCTAGGGGTGAGAAATGGGGTGGAAGTAGCATGTCTTCAGTAAGTGCCCTCTGTTGAGTAGTGAAATTAGTGGCCCAAATATGTTGGAATCAGGTCCCTTTTGACCACTTCCTCTGTTCATCCTAGTCTAAGCCATGTCACTTCTTGCCTACGCCGCAAAACAGCGTCCTGCCACTTCCCTGCTGCCCATCCTCCGCCCAGCATCTAGCGTGATCATTTCTACAAACGTGACTCAAATCTGTTAAGCCACCCAGAGCTTCTCATTCCAGTTAGAATATAATCCAACACCCTTCCTCATCTCCCCTCACTCACGCGCTGCCCTGCTCCCGTCCCCCTGCCGCCTCTCTGCTCTCCGGCCCGCCAAGCTCATGCTGGCCTCTGAGCCTGGGCGCTACAGATTCCCTCTGCCGGAAACGCTCTCCTTTCAGGTACATGATTCTCATGATTCACTTCCTCATTTCACAGCGCGCTTGACATTACTATCGCCTCCGCAGAGAAGCCTTCCCTGACTGTCGTCTAAACTGGAGCCTTCGCTGTCATTAACTCTAAGCTGCACTTTATTTTCTTCCTAACACCTACCCTCACCGCAAGTTATTTATGTGTTTGTCTGCCTCCCCTTCCAGACTATAAGCTCCATGAGGCCAGAGACAACGTCTATCTTGTTTACTGCTGAACCCTCACTGCCAGGACAGTGCCAGACATAGTGTGCGCTCACTAGATACTTGTTGAATGAAGGAAGGAATGAAGGGATGAATGGGCCAGTTGACAGCGTTCTCCGGAGCCTGAGTGGGGGAGCGGGATAAGCCCTGCTCTCGGATGGGAGTGCAAGTCGCATCCCTGTCCCTCACCAGGGCGAAACTTTGGGTAAGCCCCTACCATCTTTCTGCATCTCAGACAGACGCAGCTGGGCTGTGGGAGGCGGGTAAGGACCCCTCCCGTCCCACCCCAGCAGGCACACAAGCCCTTCCCTGTCACTCACTCTTGCATGACTTCCCATCACTGCCCAGGCTGAAGCCGGAGCGGCAGCGGCAGGTCCGCGCCTTGTGACTGTTGGCCAGCAGACAGATGTCGGAGCAACCTCCCGGCTTCCCGTACTGGTCATTCTCGCAGGCGTGGCTCCTCACTGGGGCAGGGTGGAGAGCTGCTCAGGACCCCTCGAAGCCCCTGTGCCAGGCCTTGAGAAGGCTTCCTGCAGTCTGACCACTCTCCCTCCTGCTAAGGTCTTTGTGCCTGTTGTCCCCTCTGGGGATTTGGAAGCCACGGGACTGGCATTCCTCTGCTCTGACACCACCCAGCCTTCAGACTCTTGGGTGGGGACCTCTGTGGTCAGGGGACAGAGTCACACTGTTGCCCACAGCCAGGCGCTTCTACTCTAGACCAGCCAGGGAACTGGGAGGGGTGATCTACGTCCTGAGCAGAATAGGGGCAAGGGGCTCCCTCGGGGTGGGATCTGGAGGCTGACGGGCAGGAAGGGGCGGCGGGGGAAGCAGACGGTGGAGAGGAGGTAGTCTGGGGTGGATGGCTAGGAGAAGCAGTCATGCCACGAGAGAATCAGGGGTGTCCCTGGCGGGGCTGTGGAACCCCACTCACCTCGGGGCTGACGCCGCTGGTGGTAGATGTGGAGGGCACCTCCCTTGTCCACACGGGTGACGACCTGGTAGTCGGTGCTGTTGAAGCGGTTCACGCGGATCACGCTCGTCTTCTGCTGGGCATTGGCGTTGTCTGAGTTGGTGGCGTAGAGATAATTCTCAAACACGGTCAGGCCATACAGGTGCTCGATCTGAGGTGGGCAGGCAGGAACGGTCAACATGAGGAGAAGAGAATCCTCCCTCTGCCCCTGGTGAGCCCCTAAGCTTCTCTTCCAGACTCCATAACTTGCATCCCCAAACTTATTCCACGGTTGTCTGACTCCGTGCTTTACTCCTGTCTCCTCTGGACTATCCTGTTCTTGAGATATGCTTGTCAAATCCCATCCATCCTTCACAGAGCATCTCTTTGAAGGGCTTCTGGAACCTTCTAACCAGAGAGGACAGTCTCTCCTTCCACACTCCATTTCTGGCTGTAATCCACTGTCTGGTGATCTGTGGGTTTACTCTACCCACTCCGCTCAAACCCCTTGAGGGCAGGAACCATGTCCCTCTCAGAACCAGGCACATATTCAATGATGGGATGATTTTGCACTGAAGTAGAGTTGGGCCCTACACTCTGTCCACAGGGAACATGCTTAGCCCGCCTCTAGCTCCCAGCTTTTGGGAAGGTTGAGAGAACAGACTGGCCCCAAGCAAGCCTGATAACAGCCTCTGCTACCTGCATAATGTATCTAAGGTAACCAACTGTCCCAGTTTGTCCAAGACTGGCCCAGGGGACTTTCAGGGCTGACACTGGGACAGTCTCAGGCAAATCGGGATGGAGGGTCCCCCTAATTATCCCAGAAGAGAGGTGTCATCTCTGAACTGGAAGGGCTTCTGGACTAGGTTCAAGTGCTATTTCCCAGCTGTGTAACCTCAAGCAAATCACTTAACCTCTTTGAATCCTGCCTTTTTTCAGCCGCCAAAAGGGAACTGAGACACCTGACCGCTCATTTTCCAGGGGCTTGTTGTAAGAACCCAACTCAAATGAGAAAAGGGAAGTAAAAGGTGGTCTCTAAAATGACTGTGGCCGTCCGAGCGGAAGCCATGTTCTGTCCTTTCCCCCAGATGCTCGTGCCCACCCCCTCCCTACCAGAGGGCTCAGGGCAACCACGCTCCCATTCTGTCCCCCGCCCTCCCAAGAGGCCCAGAGAAGGGTTTCCCGGCCGAGACTTCCTCCTCACCAGGATGCCCTGGATGATGGTCTGCCGGCCCTTGCCCTCGTAGTCCACCACCTCAATGTAGTCCAGGTAGGCATCGGCCCAGTAGACGAGGCGGCTGACCAGGTCCAGCGTGATGCCGTGAGGAAACACAATCTTGCTGTCGACCAGCTTGGTGCGGTTCTGCCCGTCCATATCACAGCGCTCCACTTTGGGGATCTGCCCGTAGTCAGTGAAGAACACCTTCCTGTGAGCAGATGGCATGTTAAATGGGGTCTGGACACCGGGCACCCTCCCTTCTACCACAGCCTCTGCCTCCCTGTTCCAGGGCCAGTGCCCCTGCCTGCCCCGCTCACCCCATGGCAGGGTCCAGTGCAATGCCCTTGGGGTTGTAGAGCTCCAGGTCTAGCAAAGTGACACACGTGTCCCCGTTTCGGTTGCAGACAAAGATCCTATCATCGATGTCATCCACAAAGTAGAAGTTGCCTGTCAGCCAGTCGATGGCCATCTGTTCCACGTCTGGAGAGTGTGAATGAAAGGGCTATGGGGGAGGTCCTCCCACAGACATGCCCACCCTCTGCTGGTGCAGAACCTACCGTGGGAAGCCCACCTCCTCTGGGGTGCCCTCCTCCACCACCCATGCCACGGCTGTCTCTCCTCCCTGAGCTCTTACGGGAGCTACTGGCAGCGGCACGTTTTGCCTTGTGCTCTTGGCCACCCTTCACCAACAGGGTCTCTCCAAAGAGAAGTCTCTGAGTATCCTCCCACACCGCCCTGCTCCCCATGCCGAGCTCAGGGCGGGCACACAGGGGCACTGGATGATTGGTGGCTGGTTGGCTGACGGACAGGTTTCCCAACTCTAGCCCCTGCTTGAATGGGACCAACTTCTTGGGGTTCCAAAAGGCAGTGAGGATAGGTCTACTAGCTCATTCCAGGACTTTTAAAATCTGCTTTTACTTTAGATAAGAGCACTCAGGCTAATAAAACATCACACATCTCTGCTTTTGGCTGGACTTTCATCATCTTTGTATGCTAAGTCGAGTTATATCACACTAGCTAGGAGCACGGACTGGAAGCTGTACGTGCTGCATGACTTTTAAAAGTGGAAAAGCAGGGTATCCATCAATAAATCTGCTCTGAGAGAAGAGAATGTCCAAATAAGGGGCCCGCAGAGATGGAAAAGGGAAGGTCCATGGTGGCAAAAGGTTGGAACCAGTGGCATGGGCCAAACTTCCTGTACTCACTCCCATTCCCCTGTTTCTTCAATGTCCCTATTGCTCAATTTCCTCCAGTCCTCGGAAGGGTGGGAAGGAGCAGGGAATAAGATATACGGCTGGAGGGCTTCCCTGGTGACGCAGTGGTTGAGAGTCCGCCTGCCGACGCAGGGGACGCGGGTTCATGCCCCGGTCCGGGAGGATCCCACATGCCGCGGAGCGGCTGGGCCCATGAGCCATGGCCGCTGGGCCTGCACGTCGGAGCCTGTGCTCCGCAACGGGAGAGGCCACAACGGTGAGAGGCCCGCGTACCGCAAAAAAAAAAAAAAAAAAAAAAAAGATATAGGGCTGGAGGAGAGAGTGCAGAGGAGGAGAGCTATCAAAGGACTCTGAAGGTAAACTGAGGCATGGCTCAGAAAGAGGGGGAGCTTCAGAAGGGTGGGAGTGGGGGAAGAGGATGGAGACCAGGTGCCCATACTCAGTCTATGGCAAAAAGGGCCTAAGAGATCAGGGGTGGGGCAAGGGCAGCAGGAAGTCTAGGAGGCAGGAAGTCTGGGGACGGGACCCCTGCTGGCCTCCTGGGGGGCAGTGTGGCTCCTTCTCTCCAGGACCCACTGGCTCCCAGCCACCCACTGCCCCCTCCAACGACCACTATCAGAGGTGATACCTCTTGCAAGCAGGGAAGTTTCCAAGACAATGAGTCCCTGGGACCCCTGCCTTGCACTCCACTTCCACCAATTTCCTCAGCAGGTAAAGGAGTCTTTGGACCACCTGTCTCTGGCTGAAACTTTTGTATTTATTTATTTTTTTTTTACTGAAATCCCCACTAGCCACACTCAACCTGGTAAGGATTATTCAATCCCTACACGGCTACAGGTATAATGACTAGGCTTTCTGCTCAGCTCTCCCTAATCCTCCCCCCTCCCTCACAGGGATTCAGGGGCTGTTTCCTAACAGTGGGTAGGGGTGGGGGGCACAGGGAACAGGAACACGGCTCCCAGGGAACTTGGCCAGGCCCTGACACTGACTCACAGTCACAGGACTTAGGCTGAGGGAGGAAGGGAAAGAGCCAGTCTGAGACTCTCACCAAACTAGTTTCCTCTTCAGGTCCCCCCTGTTGAACCCCACCCCAAGATGCCTGGAGAAAGAGGTCACAGGGATGAGGTGTTACCCCTGTGACTGCTGATGTGTCCCTAAACCCAGCAACTCTCTCCTCGGAGCCCCAGTACTGTCCCCTCCTGACAAGGTCAAAGAGAGGGGGCAGAGCAGCCTGGGCGCGTGGATCCCAGGCCAGGGAGGAAGAGGGCCCAGTGCAGGGGTTAGGCGAGCAAACTACCCCACACTGTGACCACAGAGAAAACAGATGAAAATGAACGCTGCTGGACCCCATCCAGAGGAAACCAAGGTCCCAAGCTGGGGCCGGGGTGGGGGGGGCGCGGGGGGGAGGGGTGGACCCTGCCGCAGTCCCAGGCAGCCAGCAGGGTGGGTGAAAGGCAAACAGGGCTGTGTGCCCTTTACTTGGTGGGCACGGTGGGGGTCTGGGGGATGCTGGCATGCAGACGAACCTCATCACTCAAAGCTGTTTTCCCAGCACCAGCTGGGGCAGCTGCGTCCTTCTCTCCAACTTCCTGAGGCTTCCCTGAGTCACTGCCCAGCTCCAAGGCTGGCAACACCCTTCCCCTGCTCCCCGATCCACCCTCCCTCGGCAAGAGGGGAGGAGGAAGAAACCTGAAGGGATCTGATGCCCCCCCATCCCAGATGCAGTTCCACGTCCTCCCCTGCAGCCTCAGGATGGCTGACCTTCGAGCCTCCCTGCTGGCCTGGGAAGGAAGGCAGAGGGACCGTCCGGCTCTCAGATGTTTACCCTTGGCTCGTCTCCTCTTCCACCTCCCAAAGGCCAGGCAGGGCCCCACTCAGCAGGCCGGTGAGGAGTTGGCAAGAACTGGAGTCCCCAGCCCGGCCTGGGCTCCCCTTTGGTATTTTTGCAGCTGGAGACTATTAGTTGCAAGCAAAAATCCTTTGTTATCCAATCCCTCCACCACATTATCTTCCTCTCTTCTCAAGTCCAGACTCCTCTGCACACCCCACCACATACACTCACACACATGCACACACTCACACGCACACACACGCTGGGCCACTCTTCCCATTCCAAGTGTAGTGAGATGGGCTCAGATCGGGAGAGGGCACCTTCCCTCCCGGGCTCCCCGCAGGCAGTGTCTGGGCCACTGCCCCCTGTCCCGGGGCGTGGAGGGGGCAACTGGAGTCCTGGGCTTCGGCCTGCAGGACCTGACATTCTGTCTCCACACACCCAGAGGGCAGCTGGCCCCTCGTGGCCCAGCCTTCTCGGGACTGATCCACCTCACAGCACCCTCCACAAGGGCTCTATGGCCAAAGGCCCCAGAGATCCTGAAGATGGGAGAATCCTGTAAACCCAAGGGGTGGGATGCTGTGTGGTGATGGGAGGAGTGTGGGGCTGGTCTGGAGGCTGAGGGGTTAGGGATCCCAGGGTAGAGAAGGAGGCCAGGAAGCTGGGAGGGTAATAAGACAGAGGATAGACCACAGCCTGCCTGCGATATCACAAAGGACTTTCAGTTCCAGGCCCCAGAATAGACCTGGGCTGTGTGTTTGTAACTGCTGAGCCCTCCCTGTGCCCCAACGCTGATGCTCAGCGCTCGGCACTCGCCACCACTCCAGCTTTCCTCGACGTCGCCCTCCTTCACGTCATTCAAGAGGCGTCTCCCTAAACTGGTGGCTGCTTTTCCAAAAACAACAGCCCCAGCCCATTCCCAAGAAGACCCTAACTTCAGCCGCAGGATTCTAGTCACTCTTCCTAAAATAATTCTGGGGAAGGAGGAGAGTCTCTGTGCCTTGAGGAAATATCCCCCAACACATCCATACACCTAAAGATTGCAGAATAGGGTACCAGGTCCCTGGACGAGGAAGGAAAATCCCATTTCCACCTTAACTGCATCCCCAGTGAAGACACCGAGTTCTTGCCCTTATTCCAGAAAACTTCTCTGCCTCTCCCATCACTCTGCTCTGCCCTGGGCCCAGACAGCCTCCAGACACTGACAGCCTGGGTGTGAATCCTAGTTTTGTCACCTTCCAACTGTGGAACTATGGGCAAGTCACTTGATGTCTCTGAGTCTTGGTCTGCGGATCTGGGATGGGATGGTGCATTAACAGCACTTAGCACGGGGCCTGGCCCATGATAAACGCTCCACAAATGGGAGCTGTTGTTCATACCACTGCACGATCCTCCCTCACCTCAGCCCCATCCTTCCTCACCTTTTCCATCTGTACCTCCAGCCAGAGCCCTGTGGCCTCCTGACTGAAGGTAGGCCCTCCAGGTGGGCAGTTTGGGGCTGACACCTACTACTTATTCTTCAAGATAGTTCAGGCCCCCAGAAGGAAAATTCCTGTATTGCAGGCTTCCATAAGCCCCTTTTATCACAGCCTGCTTACCTGATTACAAATACTGTGAGGGCAGGGCAGGTCTTTCATTTTTGTCCCTAGCGCCTGACACACACGTACTGATTCATTCAGCAAATATTTGGTGAATGCCGAGTGCTCACTCTGTTGTCCTAGAGCTGGGACTTAATTTTTTCCTTCCCTTCTATTGCCAGGATCCTCCTTTTCTGGCCTGAGGATGCCTAAGACAGTGGGACAAGACGTCTGTCACGCAACGTTCTTGCTTGTCAGAGCCACTCTGGGATCTCACCCAAGGGCTGGGGGAGATGCTCGGGAGCCCGGGGCCTTTGCAGGTAGTGAGGAGACCACCGGGCAGGCCTGGCAGAAGTTTTGCTAAATGGCATGTGCTCACACTCCTGTTTCGTGCTGGGTCCTGATTTCAGCTCTTCTTGTTCCACCAGCAGGTCCGGGGATCAGCCACACTGGGTCAGCTCTGTCCCTGGGCTCCCTTCCTGCCCCGCTTGTACTTCCAGCCCCGCTCCCCTCCCCTGAGTGGCCCAGGTCCACACAGGCTCTCAGTCCTGGGTCCCGGGGATGAGATGCTTGGACTCTGCAACTCTGATTCAGAATCAGAACAAGGGTCTTCCCACTATTGAGAAATTCTTGCTGGGCTCTAAAACACATCTCTCTTGCTTAAGTTACTTCCTTTGGCTTGAAAACAG
The DNA here is from genome assembly GCF_937001465.1 of Orcinus orca. Taxonomy (NCBI): domain Eukaryota; kingdom Metazoa; phylum Chordata; class Mammalia; order Artiodactyla; family Delphinidae; genus Orcinus; species Orcinus orca. Next base: position 45,202,549 of record NC_064569.1, on the reverse strand, counting down.
GGAGGGGGTTGTTGGGCGCAGGCTGGGTGGAGAGGCAACTTCAAGGAGACAGCGGGGGAGGAGAGGACTGGGCTGGAGCTGTGCCGGGAGACACAGGGCTGGCCTGGCCAGGAAGAGGAGAGAAGGGCCATTAAATGATTAGGAAACTTGGAATGGGAATGGGAAGCAAAAGCACCAGGATGCGGGGGGCCCAAGGCCAAGAGCAGGCTGGCGAGAGCCCCCCAATATTCTGACACCCAATGGGTGGAAAGGCCAAAGAAGCAGGTGGCCAGTTTTCATCCGTGACACTGGAAGTGTTCTGTAGGCTGGGGTGGGGGCTGAGAGGGTCTTGGGTGCCCAGCTCAGTGGGAGCATGGCTCCCCTTCCAGCAGGGAAGCCAGTTCATCAGACTCAGAGGAGATACTCTCTCTTTCTGTGCCCCTTCGCTAGACAAATCACTGCCCTATTTCCTGTTGTGATTTTAAACACACACATACACACACACACACACACAGACACACACGAGAGGGAGGGAAAAGTGAAGCTGGCCAGCTGGACTTGGGGACCCATTTCGCAACCTTGCAGCCTGCAGCCTAGGAGGACTTTTCTGGGCCTCCCCTCCAATCTCCTCCTTCCCCATGCAGCATGGTACAGGGAAGAAACCCTAGGACCCCCAAGGGCCCCTCCAGAGCATTCCCTCATACACAGCCCCGAGTGAAGTGACTTCAGCAAACCTTATGTCCTTCAAGGCCTCTATCTGCAACCTCAGAACCTCCCCTCACCACACACACACATCTTCCCAGGGCCCCGCCCCTGCAGTCTGTGCTCTTTCTTTCTACAGCAGAAACATCCTCAAAGCTCAGGGAGGACAGGTCAGAGGAGTGAAGCCTAGACAATGCAGGGCCGGGCTGGGCTGGGGGTCAAGCAGACTTGACCTCCAGCCCTGCCCAGGGGCGGCCCTGCAGGGGGCTGGACAGGGCCTGAGGTTCCTTGAGAGGGTGGTCAGAAGTGGGGGGTAGGGTGGGCAGGCCAGGCCTGTCGACCCCTCTGGGCCTCGGTTTCCAGAACTTCAGTCTTTTGTCTGTCACTTTCAAAATGCTTCCCATGTTTCTGCACAGCCTGCTCTACCGTTTCTTTACATCAACTCACTTTTCTTATTTTGCTGCATCCTAAACAACCTATGAAGTCGTAGGTTTGATATGCTGGTTGTAGGAGCTTCTAATGGGTATTACATAAAAACATAACTATAACAATAAAAAATGCACATCCATACACGACCTAAAAATCAAGGCATTCCGGCTTTGGGAAAGGCAGTAGTAAGCCCTGAGGGGTGGGACACGGTCTTCCCTGAGGGTCTCCTGGCTCACCCCATCATGTTCTCTAGTCATGGGATCAGAGTCCTCAGAGACATCCCCGTCCTGCTGGGGCAGCGGCAGAGGGGAGGATGGACCGTGGAATTACATCCCAGGAGGGAGGAGAAGAGATGAGGACTGATTTCTAAGACCCACCCCCCAACCCAGGCTAATGCAAGACACAGGCTGGGGGAGGAAGCGCTGGCAGCCCAGCCTGTTAAGGGATGAAAACACACACACACACACACGCAGGCACGCACGCACGCACACGCACACACACCTGTCAGAACGAGTGAGGATGCGGTCAGCAGGTCTCTCCCCACTCTTGAGTAGCAACAGAGGGAAGGAGCTGGGCTCAGACAGGAAAAGGCCGGACTTCGGCCCTAAGCCTATTCCACGGAGCCAGTCATGAAGCCGCACCAGCCACTGTGGGGCCTGGGAGGGGCCCTCCGAGGGCTCAGGAGTCAGAGCAGGCCTGGCTCACAAACGCCCAAGGACCCATGTGAAACAGGCTCACTTCCTGGCCTCCTTCCTTCTTTCTATTCTATTTCTGTTTCCAGAGTTTTCTCCAGGGCAGGCTCCCCCTTCTTCCCACACCAGCAGGCGGGCTTCTCAGCCTCTGGGCTCCGGGCTCCAGCACCTCTCCCTTGTCAGACTCCTCCCCCCTGCATGGGGCTCAGGCCAGGGGTCCGACGGAGGTCAGGGTCGGCCAAGAATGGCACGATTGCAGGGAGGGCTCCCCCAGAGGGCAGAGAGAAAGCAGGAGAAAGCAGCAGCCTTTCTTCTTCCTGCCCCTGGGGGAGCTAATTACAGGCCAGCAGCCCACTGTGCAGGTGAGTGCCTGGGACCAGCCACGCTGCACACCAGGGCAGGCCATCAGCCTCTCCTGGGAAGGGGGATGAACTGGGGGCGGGGGGAGGGTGCTGGGGAGAGACACTTCCGACATCCTCAGCTCAGGGCCCATAATTAGTTTGTGGGATGAGAGCAAAACAACCATCCTCAGGGTGACAGCCAGACATTCAGGCGGCATGGGGCGTGGGGTGGGGGTAGGGCAGGAGGAAGGGACAGAGGCTGGGGCAAGAGGAACCCATTCATTTGCCCCAGCAGCATTTCTCCCCAGAACCTTCCGGTCTCTTCTGGCCTCCTGGACTCTGCCCCAGAGGGGCCCAACGAATCTAGCAGACTTTGAAGGCAAGGCTCTGTTTGCCAAGGGAGGGACACCCACCTGAGGTTATTTCCTGCTTCTCCTGGGGAGAAAGGCAGAAGAGGGGCCAGGCCAGAGCAAAAAATGTTCCTGTCAGGGCACCTCTGCCAGCCACCTTTCCACAAGCTCATCAGCCCATTGGCCGCCCTGAGGCAGGGCCAGGGAGGGAACTGCTGCAGCTGTTTGCCCAGACAGCCTGTTGGGTGGGACCGTCGACAAGGAACAGGGAGAGGGCAGCTGTCTCATGGGGTCTCACCCTGATACTACCCAACCTACCACAACTGCCCACCCCTCAAGAGCTCAGCCGACCAGGCACAGCAGCCCCCAGCCCAGCACTCCAAGGAGGACAGGTCTATCACAGGTGAGCCTTGGTCACCAACAGCTATTGGGATGCTGTGGAAGGGCCGCAGCTGAGGTGTGGACCACACAATGGGGCTGCAAGAGGGCGGGGGCTCTTGGAGGAACCCCTGCTCCCTCAAAAACTAAGCCCTTGTGTCCTCCTGGGATTTTGGTCTTCTGTGGGGATCATCACATGGGGACCCAGAGAAGGAACTTCAAGATCTTCTAGACAGGACCCAGGTTTACCATCCTAAACCTTGTGTGCGCTGGCCTCTAGTTACTTCTGGCTTTCTCTGCAATTTATCTGATCTCGCCAGACAGGCTCAAACCCATTATGCAGATTAGGAAATCAAAGCAGAGACAGGGAGTTCTGGTTTACTCAAGGTCACAGATCAAGTTACCCTCTCTCCCGCGGGTGAGATCAACCGTAGGCCAGACCTCCCCCCTCAGCCCTGTGGTGCATTTCCTGGAAATGTGATGATGCCAGATGTTTTGTTTGTTTATGTAGCAGCATCTGAGATGAGCAGGACGGCTCCAGGCAGTGGATCTATGCCCTGGCCCCATCCCCAGTGACAGCCCATCTGCCACCTCTGAGACAGCAAAGTATGGCCTGGGAGGGAGCCCCGAAGGGGGACATCCAGGATATCTGAGAACGCTCATGTGGCCCCAGCGCTCACGGCTCCTCCTCTGGGCTCATTCCTGCCACAAAGCCCCCTAGAAACAGCCTCAGGACCCCTACAGCCATGCTGCAGCAGGGAGTCCGTTCTGGAGATGTCCCCAAGAGAAATAATGGAAGAGGAGATTGGACCCAGCCTGGCCGCGGCTCCTTTGCCCTCAGCTACAACTTAGCCAGGCTCCTCTGGTTCCAGGCCTCTTCTTTCCCTTGCTCTGGCTCTCGCTGTGTGGGAAAGCCCCTCTGTGGACTAATGAACACTCCTCTCTCTGAAAAGGGACAGCCCCTGGTCTCTGGAGGTTGACCAGTTATTGCCCCCATCGGGCACTTCTTCTGGGAGGCCCTTCTGTGCCCTGAGCCAGAAATGCAGGAGCCATCAGAGACTCAGCTCGGAGAGAGGGGAGGAAGCACAGCCATAACTCTGCCCCGGCTCCAAACAAGTGTCATCATGTGAAACCCCCTGCCTCGGCCTCCGTCAGCGGCTTTTGTTTAGGCTCCTGCCCCAGACGGGGGTCATCCCGAATACCCCTCTGACTCTGTCCCAGACAGGCTCTGTCTTGCCCATCTCCCCTGCCCTCCAAGCTGGAACAGGTGACTCACGGTGCAGGCTGAGGGAGATGTTGATGGTGTGCTCGTCCACGAAGCCCTTCAGGCCCGGCATGCGGGCACACTTGAGCTGTGTCTGGGCAGCACTGTCCCCAACGTGCACCCAGCACACCGTCTCATTGGCGTAGCTGAAGTCCATGGCTGTGGTCTGCCGTGTGCTAGTGGGTGTGACGGTAGAGACCTGGGCCCCACTCAGGTACGTAGCCAGGATGTTCTGTGAGTTGGCAATCAGCAGCACAGGGGGTCGGTCTACCGGCTCTGTAGGTGGAGGTGAGAAGGGTCAATGCGGCAAGTGGCCCTGAGACCTCTCTGGCCACTCCCCATCAGGGAACAACACTGAGGGCGCCTAGCTGTATGGCCACAGGTGACCCCACCTACCGTTCTTGGCCTTGCAGGAGCGGTTGTCTGGCTGCAGCAGGTACCCTTCCACGCAGCCGCACGTGAAGGAACCATCTGTGTTGGTGCACAGCTGGCTGCAGGTGCCGTAAACCGAGCACTCGTCAAAGTCTGCCGGGAAAAGGAGAGAGCGTGGTCACTTCCAGCGCGCCGAGGGCAGGGAAGGGAGTGCCCTCAGACACCACCAGGGATGTGTCCAAGCCTACGGCTACTTCGGAGGACAGTTTGGCAGAATCTATTACAATAAGAAATGTGGAAACTTTATCACCTAGAGAATCCAGACTTGGAATCTACCCTGGAGAAATATCCACACACGTGCATATTATCCATTCGCTCAGAAAAGATTTCTTGAGTACCTACTATGTGCCAGGTACTGTTCTAGGCTCAGGGGATACATCAGTGAATAAAACAGATTCAAATTGCTGCCCTCATAAAACTTAAATTCCAATAATAAATGAAATACTACTACTACGATAATATGACAAAAAGGTAAATGGCATGTGAGAGGAACTAGTGCAATGGAAAGTGGCTGGTGCTAGGGAAAAATATTAAGCAGAGAAAGGGGACAGAGAATGCAGGTGCTGGGGGTGGGATTTTAGGGCGGTAGGGATGGCCTCACTGAGAAGGTGGCATTTGTGCAACGACCCCAGGGAGGTAAATTTAAAACAGAAAAGTTTGCATGGTGTGTAACAGAAGAAACTGGGAACGCCTTACGCATCAAAAGGGAGATGGCCAAGTAAACTGTGGTAACAGTCATACATCACAGTGGTTTTTAAAAGAATGAGGTAGATGTCTACGTATTAACATGGAAAAATCTCTAGAACATACTGGGTGAAAAAATTGAAAAAAGCATACGTACAATATGATATTTATGTAAAAAAAAAATCACATGCACATAAACAGTACTTTCAGTTAGATTCTCCATGAGTACATGTATACATGGACAGAAAAAGGCCTGGACAGAGAAGTAGCAAACTGGTAACAGAGTTGACCTCCAGAGAGATGGGGAAGGGACCAGAACTGAAGAGGATTTGTCAAAGGGGACTTTGGTTTTATCTATAATGCTTTAATTTTTTTTTTACAAGGAAACTCACATATGACCTATATAATTTTTTTTTTTTTGGCTGCACCGCGCAGCATGTGGGATCTCAGTTCCCTGACCAGGGATCGAATGCACGCCCCCTGCACTGGAAGCGTGGAGTCTTAACCACTGGACCATCAGGGAAGTCCCTGACTCGTATAATTTTTAAGATGACTTTTAAGAAGTCTGGTGGAGGGCTTCCCTGGTGGCGCAGTGGTTGAGAGTCCACCTGCCGATGCAGGGGACGCAGGTTTGTGCCCTGGTCCGGGAGGATCCCACATGCTGCGGAGCGGCTGGGCCCGTGAGCCATGGCCGCTGAGCCTGCGCGTCCGGAGCCTGTGCTCAGCAACGGGAGAGGCCACAACAGTGAGAGGCCCGCGTATTGCAAAAAAAAGAAGTCTGGTGGAAGCAAGTAGTTAGGGCCCACAGTCGTGCCCTGAGGCTGTAAGGCCTGTAGCCCCGCCTCCTGTCTTGCGCCTTCCGTCTGCTTTCTCCTCCCCAGCCCGGCCCACTACCCCTCACCTCCAGCACACGCGGTGGGCACACTTACCTTTGCAGGTCTTGCCGTCTGCCTGAAGTTGAAAGCTGTTGTTGCAGTAGCAGGTGGGCCCGTTGAGTGTAGGGACACAGTGGTGCTGGCAACCCAGATGAGAACATTGTCCTCGCTGCTCTGTGTGGGAGCAGGTGACACATACTCAGGACTCCAGACCTGGCAGCTGTACCCAGACTGCAACCTTCCCCCAACCCTTCAGAAACCACTTCTGCTGCCTGCAGTGTCAGAGATGAAGGGGCTTACGAAGCATCGACCCTAAAAATATAGTGTCAGTGAGGAAACCGAGACCAAGGGTGGGTATAAGACAGGTCCAAGGTCACACAGCCCATTATGATTTAGAACCCACATCTCCCTGCTCTGGCTGCTCTGAACTCCCTCTGTCCCCATGGAGAGGGGTTCTGGTAGTTTGTTGGGGTCAACAGGAAGTGGGGACAGTGATTCTCATCCCCTTCACATACCTCTTGCCTGCACTGCCCGAGGACTGCAATGTTGGCTTTGGGGCTGAGGGTGAAGAGCTGGCATGGAATTGAGTCTTTCTGTGCAGCACCCTAGCTCTTGTCTAGAAGCACCCCTGCAACCCATCCCTTGAGTCCTAGAGGCCTCAGAGAGAAGGCCCAAGGTCCAGGTAGAGGATAGGAGGAGGAGCAAAACTGGCTCCCCTGGGATCCTTCTCTAATCTTCCTCCTGCCACTGACCCACTTCCACAGGGGAGACAGAAGGGAATGAGACAGGAGGGGGAAGAGGTGGGAGAGCAGCTGCCCCCCCAGACCAGCGACCCAATTAATGGCCTTGCATGGGGCCAGGCGGCCTGGCCACAAAGACCCCTTTGTCCAGCTGCCTCACACCCCTGCTCCCCCCCTCCCACCTAGGAGAGAGCACTGCCTGAGATGCTAAGACGTTTAGAGGCACTAAGCCGGCCAGGAGGAGCTGGGATCGGGGGCCGGGCCCCGGTTCTTCCTTCTCCTCCCCGAGAGCCCGAGTGTGCTGCCCTGTCCAGCCTCCCCCCAACACAGGGGGGAAATAGTGTTCGTTCCGGAAAATCTGGAAAAGAGTTTCTCTTCTGGATATGGGGTGGGAGGATGATGAGGTCCAACTTCTGTAATATCAGAGAAGGAGGTCCAAACCCTAGGTTTTCGAGGTTCTTGGTTGTTTTTGATACTGATCAGGTATACAAAATCAAGCAAACTTGAACACGCGCCATCCGATAAGATGGGACGTGCGTGGTAATTGAAGTCAGCCCCTAGGCCCACACTCTGCATCCCATTCCAGGAGCTTCAGAGAAAAACATGCAGAATCAACCAAAGGGAAGGATAAAAATCTTCCACAAACTCCCTTGCTCCACACTCCCTGCCCTCAATGAACAGGATCCAGATGTGTCTCTTCCCACAGGCAGATGTTTTCTGACACGCGTTACAGGCACAGGACACGGTCCCCACCCCCCAGGGAAGATTGCCCCACACCCAGGGGCTTGCCTAGGGACTCACAAAGCCAGGCTTCTGCTCCAGGCCCAGACCTTGAGGGCAGTAGGAGAAGTCCCCATTCCCTGACTCACAGGCCTGAGGCCCTGTCTGTCCCCCCTGCCCCCAAAGAATCTCTCCCATTGCTCACGTGGGATCCAGACTCTCCCTGGGTCATGGGGGCCTCCAGGGGGAGAACTGCAGAGCTGGTGACCTGAGCTGCAGGTGGGAAGGAAGTCTGACCTATCATAGTTCCCTCTTCAGCCTGGGTGACTTTCCCATCAAGCAACTTCACAGAGCCTCAAAGATCTGCACTTCCTGGGGGACGCCTTTGGGGGCCCTGGAAGTGGACACAGGGGGACAAAACTCCAGAACCCCCCGACCCCAGCTTCAATCACAGCATCTGCTCTTCTCTGTTCATACTCATGTAAGAAACCATCTGAAGAAAAGACCCCGCTATTTACAAAAATAAAAAGTACAAAAACGCTGATCTAGTATAAAGCTCTCATTTCACAGGTGGGAAACTGGAGACTGGAGAGCGGTAGTGACATGTCCAAGCACACACAGAGAAGTGCCCGGGGCGCAGGGGAGCAGGACAAGGCCTCATCCCCCCCAAAGGTGCGAGGACAGTCCTTGGATGGCGGGCCTCCAAACCTGTCAGGTGCCCACCTGAGAACTCACTGCATCCACCTGGGACAGGAGAGGTGGAAGAGCCCTTACCTCGGCAGTGGGGCCCCTCGTCCGACCCATCTGTGCAGTCCTGGACCCCGTTGCAGAGGCGGGACATGAGAATACACAGCTCGGTGCCCAGGCAATTGTGTTCGTTCGGCTGACATCGCTGGGTCTTACTCTGTGGACCTGGGGGCAGATGGAAAGGCCAGCATGACCGCGCTGGCTACAGAGGCTGTCCGCCTAGTTGTTCACTGGGGGAGGGGGTGGGGAACTGAGACTGGGGTTTCAGGCACCTGCACTTCTTAGATCTCAGGAGGCCTAGGGCCTGGATAGACTCTTCAACCTCGAGCTCTCCTATGCCATTCCCAACAGCAGCTACACACCTGGGAGCCGCCAGGTGGAGGGGAGAACTGGGTTTTAGCAAAGAGTCCACTCCCCAAATGCCGCACACTGTGGACCCCCACGCCTCACATCTACACTCAGGAGACAAAGTACACCTCCTTCCTATAGCTCCCCAGGTCACAGAGCCTGGGGCTGAGAGCTGGACCAAGTCTTCTAGAACTGCACTTCCCAATATGCAGCATCGTACATGGCTACTGAGCATTTGAAATGTGACTAGTTCCAACTGTAAGTATAAAATGCACACTGGCAAAAACAAACAAAAAACAATGGGAGTTCCCTGGTGGCCCAGTGGTTAGGACTCGGTGCTTTCACTACCACGGCCCTGGATTCAATCCCTGGTCGGGGAACTAACATCCCGCAAGCCACGTGGCATGGCCGGAAACAAACAAACAAACAAATAAATGAATAAATGAAATAAAATCACACTGGCTTTTGAAGACTTAATACCACAGCCACAAAAAAGAATACAAAAGATCTCATTAATACTTTTAAACAAATAATATACTGAAATGATAATAGTTTGGATACATTGGGTAAAATAAAGTTGAAATTAATTTCACCTGATTATTTTTACCTTCTTGAGTGTGGCAACTAGAAAATTTCGAAATTGTGTACATGGCTTGCATTATATTTCTGTTGGATGCACTGTTACAGACCCCCAGCCCCAGAGCAGCTTGCCTGATGCAAGGCTCTGGAAACGGTCAAATGCTGTGGCCCACTGATGATGTCTTGGTACCTCCTTTGTTACCCAAGAAGATGGGCTGGGGGGAGGGCAGGGCAGAGCTCCTGAGGGGATTCTAAGGAGGCCAGGTGACCTAGGACACTGGCTAAACCTGTGGGCTGGTAGACAGACCACTGCCCATTGGCTCCCAAGCCTGGACAGGGTGTGAGAGAGTGTCTGTTTATGAGTGCACCTGTCCGCCTGTGCCTGGTAGGAGTCCACATGCACAGGTGAGGGAGGTGTGTACCGTGGAGCAGAGTGGTGTGGAGTGAGGGTGAATCCATGGCCCTGGATTCAATCCCTGGTTGGGGAACTAACATCCCACAAGCCACATGTGCTGGTGCTTCTGGCCTTGGTATGTGCATTTCCATGTCCTTTTGGGAGCGAGTCTGGGTTTGTGTGTGCGTGTCTGGGAGCATCTGTCTGAGTGCAGGTTGTGTCTCTGCATCCCCATTTCAGAGTGTTGACTCTGCGTTGCTATGAGAGCATGTCTGTGCCAGCATCTGCCTCTGTCTGTGTATGTCGGGGAGGGTGGAGGGGAGTGAGTCAGTGCCCGGGAGGGACTGAGTGTGGGTGTGATAGGTCCAGGAGTGTGCATGAGTGGGGACAGTGTGGGGATGTGTATAAGGTGGGGTTTACATCAAATTAAAGGGAGGAGGATAAAAAGAGCCAGATCTGGACCTTCTGCATGGCTTTCTTTATCCCTAACGCCAAGCATTGGGGTCAGAAATGTGGGGCATAAAGACGGCATCAGACAAGAAGATGCTCCAGGCTGAGCCACGCCCCCATACAAACACTTGCAGAATATCCCTGGCTCCCACACCTCCAGGGCAGGGTATGAGGGTGAGGCAGACAGAACTGGTCGCTCCCTTTCTGGCCCTAAAATTACCCCTAATAATTATGGGTGAGGGTGTGGAGATGGGGCTGGGACAGGATAAAGCCGGAGAGAGAACGGAGACAGACCTAGGAACGCAGGATCCCCTAGACCCCAGCCCAGATGAGCCCCGCAGAGGAGAGACTCTGCCAGCTGCCCAGGACTCTAGGGTCCCGCCAGAAAGTCCTCCACTCCCCCCCACTGGCAGGGTAAAGCCTGGGTGGGGACCTTTCTCCCAGTTTAAACAGCTGCCTCTGATTACACCACTTACGGAGGGCAGGGGGAGCGGGGGAGGGCGGGAAATGCGCAGGGGTGGGGCTTCTGGGACAGAGACTTAGCAAGGGGCCAGTGGCCTTTGGCCTGGGAGCCTGAGGACAGGAAGGGGACCCAGCAAGACCTGGGGGCACTCATCAAGGATCAGGAGGTTCAGAGGTGGGAAGAAGAGGGATGAGCCAGAAGGGAGGGGAGCCTGGGCCCTCTCCTTCCAGGAAAGCTGTCAGCCCAGAGAACACAATCTCTGGCTGGCTTGGGGGTATAGCAGCTGAGGGAGCTCATTTCTGAGCACACCAAGCACCATGCCGGGCTCTTTGAAGAGGGGGAGAGGACAGTTTTAGCTGTGTCATGTACAAACAATCATAGAGCAAGGTCCACGCCGGACTAGAGCTCAACTGTCCTCATCCCAAACTGCCTGGGCCAAAAGGAAAAGGCAGGAATCGGTTGTGCGGGGGAGGGATCCAGAAAAGGCACTTACAAATCTCAGGAGCCTCGTCAGATCCGTCGGGGCAGTCCCGCTCACCGTCACAGCGCCAGCCCTTTGAGATACAGGTGATCTGGTCTCTGCAGGCAAACTGCTTTGGGCTGCAAGTCTTAGGGACTGGGGTCAAGGGAAGAAAACAGGGTGTGAATGAGGGATACAGGCCAACTCTATGGCCTTAAGCGCTCTAGGGCTCCTCCTCCTCCCCCAGCATCAGTCTCCATCTGGCCCAGACTCTGACCCACGGTCCATGTGTTGGGGGGGGTGGGCACGTGGCTGGGGTTCACTCCCAGAACACCACGTACCTGCAACGGCGGGAGGGGAAGGATGCAGGGAGCACATTTTATTGTCCCCCGCTCAGTCCCGAAGACTGCCTGTTCGGTGTGCCCTCCCCCAGTCCTCAGGGTCAAAGCCCTTGCTGTTCTCTGTTACTCTGGTCAGACACCAGCAACCCCATTTTGCTGACTGAGAGCGATGGGGCATTTAGCCATTGACGTGTTTTCTCTTTATCTTCCTCCCTGTCTCACTAGAGGTCCAGAGCTGGTCTTTTCTAACCTCTCTGTTCCTTCGCCCTCTGGGACACTTTTGGTCCCTACCCATCATCCTGCCCATCTCCAACTCTTAACCACCAGGCCCCCAGATGGGATGTGTGTCTGGGGTGCCCTTGGCACAGTGGTGGCTTGGAGATGGCATCAGCAGAGGAGCCCTGCCTCCACCTGCATTCTCTAAAGACACAGCCTCCCTTGCTGGTTAGACTTTCAGCAGATGCCCTCAGAGGTAAGAAGCACCTAAGACTGCCCAGGATGACAGAGTTGGAGAGCTGAGGCAGGGGGATGGCTGGGGTGACCTGTAGGAGCTGGTTTCAGCCCAGCCGACCCGTTAAGGTCCTATATCCGGGACCTCTTTGCCCTAAACCCTCACCCCCACCAGCTTCCCTCTGCTCCTGCCCCATTCTCTTACCTCATTCTCCGGGGATGAATTAAAGACGGTAACGCTAACCCTCATTGTTACCTCAGTGTGTGCCAGGAAATGTGGTACACTAGTTCCTTCCACGTATCATCTCATTTAATCCTCTCCACAATATGACAAAGTAGGTACTACCAATACCACCATTCCCTAGATGAGGAAACCAAGCCTCAGAGAAGGTGGGTTCACACAGCAGGCAAGTGACAAAATCAGGACTCATACCAGTTGAGCTGACTCTAAGCTTTTAACCAACCAGTGCACACCAGTCTCCCCATTCTCACTGAGAGGCTCTCAGGAGTTGTTCCTCCCGATGCCGTCACCGTGCCCTCCACGGGAAGAAAAGTACCCCCCTCCTTCACCCCCAGCCAGTCTCCCAGCCCTTCATCGCCTCTTCCTTGGTCTGCGTCAATCCCATTTCCTCTTCGGCTGTCGTGCACTGGAAACCAGCTCTGTGCCAGGCACTGCACTAGGCACTGGGGTGCCAAGGAGGGGCAGGATGGCCCCTCAGGAGCCACAGCACCCTGGGAAGACAGCAGGGCAGAGTGAGCTCAGGGCTGGGACAGAGCAGAAGGAAAGTGTGTCAGGGCTCTGAGCAGGGAGGGATGGAGTGTGAGGGCAGCCACACTGAGAAGACGTCCTCCCTCCCTAACCCCCATCTCTGGCAGAGGGGACAGCACTCAGGCCCCTGGCCAGGATGAGAGCCGAGTTCAGGAAACACATCAAGGATGGCCTGGCTAGGCCCCCGGCCCTGGAGTCCCCCTCCCCTCCCCCCCCACCCTGAGCAGGGAATAAAGGCCCCTTGAGGAGGTGGATAATGCTGAGTTCATTGCCCCACTGGGCCAGCTGTGAGGTCTTCCCGGGGAAACAGCCCGCCAGCCTAGTTAGCATGCCAGAGAACGGTCCTCTTCCCCTGGCCAGCCGAGACCGGCTGGTGGCGGGGCGGGTAGAGGGGGCTGGAAGGGGACTCAGAGGCAGATGGGCTGTTTGGAGCCCAGAAAGGCCCCCATGCCACCCCTGCCTCCACCTGGACTTTTAGTCCACGCCCCCTCTCCTCCCCAGGGTAGAACTCAGAGCCCAGGCCTGAGGTCACCGGTTGGTCACTCCAATCTCCCCTCCATTCCGAGTCCCAGCCATGGTCCCCTCCTCCTTTGGCCCTCACTTTGTCCCCCCCGCTGTCCCCCACCCCCATTTTTGGCCTGAACTCGACAGAGGAAACAGCAGCTGGCAAACTCCGAAAGCTGAAATGAGAGAGATTCACAAACCAGATGTGCTCTCGCGGAGGGAAGGGAGCGGGGGATGGGAGCGAAAGGAAGAGGAGCGCTCAGGGCCCCCGTCCCACAGCAGCATCCCTTTGGGCCGGGGCAGGGGGACTGGAGGTGCACGTCTCCCACAGGTCAGGGCAGCACAAGGATCTCGAGAGATGTGAAAGAACTTCCTTTCCATCAGGGATGGTGGAGAAAGCCCTAGGAATCTCAAGCGTGAAGGCTGAGGCCTGTCTGTGATTTCCTTCAGGGGGAAGAGGGGAGGAAAGAAACAAATAACCTACTTCGGGGCAGTCTACACAGCCAAGGGAAGCCTCACTTGGAGGCAGAGGGAGCTGCAGTGCAGTGGGGTAGGAAACTTGTAATCTGCTTAGAGCCAGCAGCCAACCCCACTGCCCTCAGCTGCGCCTTCCGCATCTGATGCCAGCACCCAGGAAACCCACCTCTGTGGCCTTAGATGAGGGAACAACACGGCCCTAAGTTCAGGAGCAACTAGTGGCCTCCCCTGCCTCCTGCCCCTCATGAGACTTGGGGCTTTATAAGGATATGAACTAACATTTTTCAACATGGTCACTGTGTGTCAGCCACTGAGCTGAAACACTTTGTACACATTAACTCATTTAGGTCCTCAAACCCTGTGACATGGCTACTGTTGCAATCCCCATCATACAGATGAGGGAACTGAGGTACAGAGCGATTAGTGACTGAACCGGCAGTTCCTCACTGGCCACGATGATGGAGCCACATGAAGAAGGATGAAGAAGGGAAACGGCAGGGTCCTCTGGCGCTGGGAGTGGGCACAGGGATCATAGGAGGTGGCAGTGGCCTTCAGGGCTCCTCAGAGAGGAGGGGAGAAGGTGGAGAAGACGGAAAGGGACAAGAACGGGACAGAAGAGGGAAGAGAGAAGGGAGAAGAAGGAGAGGACTACGGAGGGAGAGCGAGCGAGGTTGCAGAGAGAATGCCAGGACACAGGGGCCGTCTGTTCTCAGCTTTGCCCGGAGATGAATGTGACCGCCATGCTAACTCTGGCCAACACCCCTGCCCCCCCTCAAACCCAGGCACCCAGCCCAGCCATGGCCCCCAGGGCCACCAAGATGGAGCCAGAACAGGAGGTGCAGGGTTGGGTGTGCATCCAGACACAACACGGACCCCGCTGCCCTGCTCAAGCCTTGGCTGTCGTCCTGTCCCATTCTGGGACCTTGGGGGCAGGGTGGGGAAGGGCGGTGAGAGGGCCTGACCAGAGCAGAGAGAGTGACAGGGAAGTACAGCCCTGAGGGAGTCTTCTCCAGAGAAGGGGACCCATCTGTTGATCCCCTTGGGAGCAGAGATGGAGAGGAAGAGAGATGGTGAGATTTCCTAAAGACCCAGGAGACCTGAGACAGGGTAAGCATGAAAGAGACCCCTGAGACCCTTTTCAAGAGCAGACACAGCAGAGGGAGAGATAGGCTCTGTATCAGGGGATGTTTTCTGAAAGGACCCACATGATATATCTAAGGGAACAGAGGAGCCAGGGGGTGGCCAGGGGGTGGGGGACAGAGCCTGCAGGAATCTAAACTTTCAAACATATGGGGGTGGGACAGCAGGGGCCTCCCAGACCCTAACCAAGAGCTTTTCACTGAATTTTATGTATTTTGGGTGTTACCCGGTGGCTCCTTCCCCGCAGCTCAACGAGGCTCAGACACATTTTTGTCATTCCTGAGTCTGGGCCTCTGCTTTGCGGCCTGGACAGACAGACAGGATGGCTTGGGCTGCTGGGGGAGGGGAAGGGTCTCCCCCTCCATCCTGAGTCAATATTGACTCAGCAGGACATTAGCCTGACCTCCCCACCATCTTTTCCTTTCCCCACAAGTAAAATCAGACCCTTTGAATGTCTCCAGAGGTCAGCATATCTCTCACCAGGCCTTTAGAAGGCCTTTCCACCTACCCCCCAACACACACACACAGCTTATGCGCTGCAGAAGGAAAAGCTCTAGGCTCCTGACCCATTCCTCACACCTTTCTCCAGTTCTCAGGTTATGAGGAAGTTCTGCCAGAAGTCTAACCTCCCTCCTCCTGTCTGAATTATCTGCACTCCCTCTCTTACTCAACCCACAAAGGGTATCAAGTTCCCTTCCTCCAGAAACATTCTCCCCAAAATTAGTGGAGGGGGAAGAAGAGAGAGGAACTTGGAGGAAAGTGGAGGGAGAACTTTCACTGCCGAACTGGATACTCCAAGCTTGGCCTGGGAGGGGAAGAATAACTCCAAAATGGCGAGCACGTGGGAAAGCCCAGGAGAGACTTCTGCTCCCAGGTAGCTTTCAAGATACCAAGAGGCCTGGGTGGAGGTGGATGGAGACAGACAGAGACAAAGCAAGAGACAGAGACTGAGAGAGACAGGACAAAGAATGCCACAAAGGATGAGGTAAGAGAGATGAGAGGATGAGAGACAGAGGTTCTTTGAGGCCAAGAGAGCACACACCAATGATACACAGACAGAGGCAAAAACCAGGGAAGGGGTCTCAGCTGAGAGGTTGCCAAGACAACGACACAGTTGTCTTGGGATGACCCCGGAGAACAACATCCCTGAGACTCAGGGTGGGGAAGCATATACCTTGACTTGGACAAAGAGAGTCTCTGCCCTAGTAGTGCCTGACCCAAGGGAGACTCAGAATAGGGGCCGCTGCCTCCCACAGAATTGGGAGGGTGGGAGGAAGGAAGACTGAAGCTCTTCAACAGGGAAGCCAAGGCCTCCAGGAGATTCTCATCTTCCCTGGGGGTGCAAGAGGGATAAATACCTCCCCTCACTGTCCCTCACCTCTTTCTCAGGCAGGTTTTACACTGGGGCCTGGGGCCTGGGGCCACCGCACCGGAAGCAATCCGGAGCCAACTGCTTCCTTCTCCAAACAATGCAGGATCCTGCTAACCAGGCTGAAATCTGGGACTGAACACAGGGGCATGGGTCTAGGTTCTTCAAACACCCACACCCAGCACCCAGCTCCACCAGGTCAGGGAGAGCTTGCATGGTCCCACTCAACTGCGCTCAGATTCCCAGAGGGCGAGGAACCCCCATCCGGAGCTGGAGGACTTGGATGCTGGAGAGTTCATAGAGGGTTGGGGAGGGGGGTGGTGCCCTGAGAGGAAACTACAGAGGGGAATAAGCCTTAGGTTTGGGGTTTTGATATGCAAAGGCTGAGACTACAGCAAGAGGAAAGAAAGTTAGACTTGGTAAGGAAGGGCTTCCCAAAGGTAAGGAAGGGCTTCCCAAAGGTAAGGAAGGAGTTCTGTAAAGTTCCGGGGATTTGGACAGGATCTGGCTCTGACCAGAGCCCCTGCTGACATCTTTAAGAGGCCCAGTGATGGGGAGTGGTTGGGGGCAAAAAATATAGAGAGAAAATGGAGGAAGGGGGAGCAAGATTAGGAGAAAAGGAAGTCTTGAGAAGCAGCCGCAAACATCAAAATATCCCTCCATCCCCACATCAACGTCCCACACATCCCTGGTTTGAAAGACGAGGGTGAGGGGAGATGTCCAAGATCTGAGTCTGACCAGGGGAGAAGGGAGTTTGGAACCATCTCTCAGAGAGCCAGAAGGCAAACAACTCAGTCTCATAACTCACTTAACTGTCCAGCTTGTCTGATAAATGGTAATACCCTGGCTCGAGGGGGTACGTGGAGATGGGTAGGAGAGAGGGAGGCAGCCAGCCCTCTCCACTACAAAATGTTCCTAATCTCAGCAGGGACCTCAGTAACTCCTCTTCCCATTCCCCATTCCATCTGTTTCTCCATCCTCCCAGGTAGCAAGTATACTCAATTCTGTCTACTAGCAGGGAGTGACATTGCTCCCCAAAGAGAAGGGGACCCTGGGGATTGGGTTCAGGCATAGCAGAGAAGGCAGAAATGGTGGAGAAGGACCCTAGGGCTGCTCCCCTGGAGGGAAAGCAGCAAGGTCTGTGATAGCAGCAGAAAGGAAGGTTAGACATTGAGTCAGGTAAGCTGGAGCCAGGACGTGTCCTTCTCCAGAAAACGAAGGAGAAAGTTCCGTGTCTGTGGGCCTGAGACATGAGGGCAGGGGTGGGGATAGAGGAATCCGTAGGCTGTCCTGGACAACATTGGCCCTACAGGTCTGTGCAGTTTCCCTTTCCCACTCCCCAGAATGGGGTAGAACCGATGATTCACTATTCCCATTCTTAAGGTGAGCACAGTATGGGTGTTTGGGGAGGGGTCCTCGCTCCAGGACTTTGGATAGAGTTTGGTTTGAGCTGGGGTTACAGCTGTGGACTGCGTGGAAACTTACAAAAGCACCCACCAACTTGGTGTGGCAGATAGCACCGCTTTGGAACCCTGGGGGTGAAGCTCCCTGGGGCCATTCCTGACCAGGCTGGGGACTTTTTCTGCTCTCCACAGAGACCCCCCTTTTCCCTCTGCCTTCCATCGTGGGGCTCTTGATGGGTCACTCTCTCTCAACATTTTTTTCTATCCCTCCCAGAAGTCGCTGTACCCAAATCTCTCTGCCTCAGTTTCCCCTCTCACTTCACAGGGCTGAGAACAAGAGGAAACAACATGCATAACTGAGGAAGTCATGGGCAAGGGCTGGTCTGAAGGGTATTCAGGGCAGAGCCTCTTTCCTCCTCTTGGGCAGATAATTGATGTGGGGTGGGGGGTAGGCGGACAGAGTCCCCAAGACGGCATAACTGAGAGCTACTGAATATATTGTCTTTCTGGGCACAGCTACTTCCTGACCCCTTAACCTCCCTCCCCGCACTGAAGCAAGTTGTGGGGAGGGGAAGAGAGAGAGAGAGAGAGATAGTCTGGTTTCAGAGAAAAACTTTCCCAATCACAATCTGGCAAAATTTAGAAGATGGAGGAGGGGTGCACGATGGTATTGGGTCCAGATTTTTCCCTGGATGAGAGGACTAAAATGACGGGAAGGGATGAGATCCCACCCCTTCCAAATCAGGGGCCCAGCCCAGCCCAACCCCATGACCCCAGCTCAAAGCTTGAGCAAGACTTGAACCAGTGACTCACAAGTAAGAGGGAAAATCGCTGACATTAAAGAAAGGCAAGAGGGCCCCCCATTTCTCCAAAAGGACACGGCTCTAGCCCAAACCTAACTGCAGTCTACAAAGTGTGTGCGTATGAGGGGAGGAGGGGAAATGCTGGAGAGAAATAAACACATCTACCAAAGGAGCAGGGAATTAGGGGGTGGGGGCATAGCCATAACCCCATCCAGCCTCCAACTCTCCTTCCAGTACAAACTGTGATCAGACCAGAAGTCAGGGAGAAAGCAGCCTTCCTCCACCCTCCCACCTCAGCATTCCAGGCCATTCTCCAGTCCCCTTCCCCAATGATGACATCTAACGTTTTTCATCTCAAAGCTCCCAGGAATTAAGAAGGAAAATTCAAAGTCATATAGCTTCGCCTTCCCCCACCCGCTACACCCCCCAACACAGCCCTTTCCAGGCTACTGACAGAGGCCCTGAGAGGGGGAAGTGCTCATTTCGGAACCCAGGCTGGCAGCCCGCTGGATCCTGGACCCAGGCCTTCAAGCCCGGTCTCCAAGGGCCCAGATTCCACACCCAAGCAGGGGGCCCTCCCGTGGCCCTCTCTCTCCCCACCACAGCCATCCTCCCTGTCCTGCCTGCCCTCTGCCCAGCGGGGCACCCCTGACCCGGCTACCCTTCCAGATGCAGAGGCCACTGCAAAAGGACCCCCGCCCCCTTTTGCAGCCAGTAAACAGCAAATCCGGATTCCTTTACAATTCAGATGTGTTGTGTGGGGGGGTGGAGGATGTAGGGGAGGCAGAGGCCCTCCCCCACCAGAGATAGGAAAAGAAGGCCTCTAGATGTCAGGATCAGTAAAAAGGGGATCCCTCCTCTCCCTTCCCAGGCCTCTGGTCTTTGTTTGGGCTGGGGGGGTCCCAGAAGCATCATTTGCCCGGGGCCCCTATCCTCCAAATTGGACCCCCATCCCCACCCCCAGTCAGGCCGCTGCTGTGTCAGCTGGACTGGGATAACAAAAGGCACCCCCTCCCGCGTCTCCCTTTCCCATCCGAACGCAGGAGTGGGGGCTGGGGAGTGGGTGTCCCCAGGGGTCCAAGGGGGCCGCGGAATCTCACTCACCATCGACAGCGGCCGCGACCAGAGCTGAGAGCAGGGGCAGCAACAGCAGCAGCGGCGGGGTCAGCATGGTGTGGGCTGATGCAAGCAGCAGCCCCCTGCCCTCTGGTCCTGTTACTTTTCGCCGTCGCCGCCCCCCCCAATTGGGGGGTCCCCCCTTTTCCTCCTTCCTCCCTTCTCCTCCTCTATTCTTATCCTATCCTTCAGCAAAGCTCACCAGGGGTCTGGGTGAAGAGGTAGAGTTCGGAGCCCCTTGGGGAGGGCCTGCAGACGGGGGTGCACCCTCTGCCCCCAAATCCAAACCCTTCACCCCCGGCTTTTCTCTTCGTTCCTCTTTTTCCCCCTCCCGGGCGAAGCTCACAGCCCCATCTCCGAGCCGCCTCCGGCTGCAAAAATGCACAATTGGGAGGAGGCGGGGTGGGGGAGTGGGGGGCGTGGACCGGGTGGGGGAGCCTTCGGAAGGGGCCTGATGGAGCTATGGGGTCTCCCCTCGTTTCCGCCTCCTCAGTGCACGGGCCTGGAGCTCGCACCACTGTTCCCCGGACTGAGGTGCCGCGGGGCGGGCTGAGGGGGGGGGAGAGGGAGGGGACCGGGAGAGGAGGGAGGGAGAGAAGGGGCGGGGAAAGAAAAAAAAGGGGGGGGGGGAGAAAGAGCTACGCGGCAATCCTGTGAGTGCGCATGCGCCGATTTGGCGCGCTGCCCTGGGGAGGGGGAGTCAGAGCGGCGACCAGATCTGGATCTCTGGCTACCGGTCCGAGAGCGGGGGTTCCCGGGGTCCCGCTGGCTGGCTTTGGGCCTGGAGCGCCCATTCCCGTGACTGGGCCTTTCTCCCTGGCGCTCGGCAGCTGAAGGGGCGAGGGGGGTTGGGCAGGGGGGGTTGAGGAGAGCTGAGCGGCTTTTCTTTGAAACTCGGTGTCTTTCCCTAGAATTTCAGGCCCCGTCTGCGGATCCAAGACCGGGAGGTCTGGACCGAGGCCTGATCTCCTGGGGGAACCCTGACTGTGCCTTCCCATGACTGGGGTGGGGTCGGGGGCTGCCAGTCCGCGGGGAAGATGCGGGGAGAAGCTGAGCTTTGATTTGGAGACTTTGTAAAACCTGGACGGGGATTGGGGCCTGCGGCGGAGGGGGGCGGGGTGGGGGAGGGGCCGAGACGGCCTGCCCCAACCTCGCTCCCGGACTTGGAGTAAACAGGGACACCCGCCGGGACACGCCGGAGCTTGTCCGCCCGCCTAGGGCTTGGGGATGGAGCCCACCTTAGTGCCCGCCCCGCCCTGCTTGCCTGGCACCGGGAGAGGCAGGCCCTGGTTTGGAGGGAGGTGAGTCACCAGCGGGTGGGGTTAAGTAAGTTCCACCCACCTTCGCTCCAAGAGGTCGGGGCTCATTTATTTTTTTGTTTGGTGTTTTGTTTTTTTATACCTTCTGACTGGCTTCCCACCAAGTCGGGGTTTTAGATTCCGAGCAACAGGGATTTGGAATAAGATGAGGGACTCTGGACCTCTGTTTCCAGGCCTCGAGTTCTAAGGAGGTGTCTGCTGAGTGCCGGACCTTTGTCCCAGCCTGAGCCCGTAAGGGAATGCTGCTTTGAGTCCACAGGGCGCCGGGCGGTTCCCAGAGCCCAGTGAATGTGCTTCTGGCCACTGCCCCCTTCAGGGCGGTGTTTTAAGGCTGTACCTTGGGTGTCTGACTTTCTGGTGTCTGGAAGTCAGAGTTCAGGGAGACAGCAGGCGACGCCAGAAATTCACATTAGAGATGAGGGAGGCTTGCACCACCCTTCTCCCTTTTAAAGTTCTGTTCAAGGAAAGGCCCCAAATCCTCACGCCAGCCTGGCCCTGGCAGAAAGTGGAGCAGCATGGAGGACTTGTCTATTGATGGCAGTGAGAGCAAGAGAGGAATCCAGAAGGAGCTAGACCTTTTCACCAAACCAGAGCTTCCTCCTGGCTCGCGTTGCTCAAGGCCAAGGCCACCTGCCTTTAGTCTCCCAGGCCAGAAACCTCAGACTTACTGCCAACTTGTCTTCTGGGCCTTTCTCTCCTATACCAATCTTGGAAACCTGTGCTCAAGATTTGTCATTTTTTTCCTTTGAAATAGAGTTCAGATTTCCTCCGTTTCCACTGCTGGAGTTTCTTTGGGCAGGGGTGGGGTCTTATTCATCCTTTCATCCAGACCTCATGGGCTAACACAGTGGTGGTCTCATGGCAGCGACTTACTAACATTTTAATGAACTACTACTAGGTTCCTTCTTCTCCCAGGACCCTCTCTCCTTGTTGTCATCCAAGTGAAGTCAGATTGAAACAGACTTCAGACGGCTTTGCAAGGAAAAAGCTAGCTGGAGTGACCATACGTAGCCCAAGAGGGTTATGTGGGGGCAGCCCCATTCCTCTCCCAGATACCTGTCTCATGCAGGTGAAATCTTCCTGAAACTGCTTTCCCTGTGTCTCTTCCTGGCTGGCAAACCTCTACTGGGTGTCTATAGACAATGGAATCAAATGTGGACTCTTCTCCCAGTCCTGGCCTCCCAATATCTGGCCTCAGCCAGCATATCAACACTTCTCGTTTGCTACGTCCCAACCCCTGCTATCTCCTGAATGTGAATGTGTGTTTATTTTTATGAACGTTATATTGTAAAAATGGTAATACTTAGTGGTTGCAAAACTCAGAGTATAGGAAGGTACAAGATGAAAAGTAAACTTGCCACTACTCTCCATACTCCCATTCTTCAGTCCCACCCTCAGAATAATCACTACTAAGAGTTCCTTGGGTCTCCTTCCAAGAGGTTTTTTTTTTGAAATGATAAACAGGGAATTCCTTGGTGGTCCAGTGGTTAGGACTCAGTGCTTTCACTGCCAGGGGCCCAGCTACAATCCTTAGTCGGGGAACTAAGACCCCACAAGCCACTTGGTGTGGCCAAAAAAAAACGATAAACAAATATAAACATCTTTTAAAACCACAAATGAGCTCATACAGTATATACTGTTCTGGAACTTGCTTTTTTTTCAGTTAACTCATCTTGATCCCTTTCCACATTGTACACACACATCTAGCTCACTCTTTGTATTGGCTACTTGGAATCTCCTTGCTTGGATACTCCACAGTCTACTGGGATTGTTGGGCCCTTGGGTTATTTCCAATGTGTGAAGTGCTGAGGTTGTCTCTATAAGACAAGAGAATGCATATTTCTACTTGAGCCTTTAATTATACTCTTCTCTCAGCTGCTTCCTACCCTCATCAGCAAGGCTCTCCTGTTATTCTCACTCTGCCCATCACTCCTGTTCCAAACTTGCTCTCAAGATAGCCTCAGTACCGAGAACTTAGCACTTAATTTCGAGGGTTCTGTGTCTACCATCAGACCATAAGGTGGTCCCTAAGGGCAAGTAACATGTCTTTTACTTCTTGTATCCACCCAGTGTTAGGACCTCTTGATTGTTCAGTGGGTAAGCTGACAGGAGTGTTAGGACTAGGGGAGTCTGCACTGGTAGAGGAGACAATCATAACTAAGTACCATCGAACGGGATGTGCCTGGAAGCATTTTCTCCGTATTTCTCCTATAGCACCCGTTATATAGTCCCTCTCTCCCTCAGCTTCTTCTCTTTCTCCCCACTTCTATTCAAAGAAGCTTTTTCCATCTTCAAACCCTTGAGTTGGAATTGTAACCAAATAGAGGAAACCAAGGAGGAATTCTGTGCAACCCATGATCGGGAAACCAAGAATGGTGACAGTGGGCAAAGAAATTGGTGAAGAGGATATCCCCTTTTTTTGGATCTCCCAGCAGATTATTAAACATCTCCCTTTCCTGTCGACTGTAACAGGCACTGAGATGGGGCATTAAGGGGGCAGCTCTGGGATTGAATGTCAGGCCAGAGACTGACACCACCTAGCGGTCAGCTAAAGAAGTGTAAACAGGAAGAGTGTCTGAAGGGTCTGGTGGAAAGTGGGAAGAGAACCAAGATTTACTGAGTACTTACCATATACTAAGTCCATGCAGTGGATTTTACATGGATTAGCTCATTTAAGTCTTATAACCGCCTTGTGGCATAAGTGTTCTTTTCAGTTTGTAGATAAGGAAATAGAGTCTCAGAAAAATTAAGGAATCTGCCCCAAAGCACAGTGCAGATTGGAGCCCAGTTTTCTTTCATTTAATAAACATTTATTAGGTACCTCATATGTGCCAGTTACATTGGTAAGCACTAGGGACGAGAGATGGAAACACACAGTCTCAGCCTTCAAGAAGTGTACAGGTTAGTGGGGCTGTGCAACTAAATCACTGACAGTTACAACAAAGTACCTTAATGCCTGTGATAAAGGTACATGGCACAGAGGGAACCAGGGCAGGATACCTATTCCAGATAAGAGGGTCAAAGCAGGGCAGAGTAGATGATACCAGGCTATGTGTTGAAAGAGAGGAAGGAGATGATAAACAATGACAGAAGGAAAGTGTGTTTTAGGCTGGAGGACAGGCAAAGGCATGGAGGCATGAAGAAGTTTAAAACATTTGAGGCAGTTATGGTATGACTGAAGCTTAAGGTACTTATTGGGGAAGATAATGGATGAAGTATCAGGGATCCTAATCAAAAGGGTGATTTTAGCCACACTAAGGACTTAGAATTTTTTTCTAGAAGTAGTGGGGAGCCAGGTGAGAAATTGATGAAGTCCTTAACGCACAAGGCATAGAGCTGAAGAGGAAGAGGATTCCAGGTAAAGAGGTAGGATCAAGTATATCAATTAGTTTATCATGTTGGCCTAGAGGATAGTGACAGGGAAAGCTGAGTCTAGAAACTGTGGCTCACATTAGAATGTTCTCAACTTCTCAGATTTTGGCAGCACATTAGAATCACCCAGGGAGTTTTAAAATCCCAGTGCTGACAAAAAAAATTCTCAGTGCCAGAGAACTTGTACTACTTGACTTCAAGACTTATAAGCTACTGTAATCAAGACACTATGGTACTGGCATAAGGACTGACAAAGAGATCCGTGGGATAGAATAGAGGGCCAGAAATGACTCACACTTAAAGGTCATTTAATTTTGATGAAGATGTCAAAGCAATCCACTGGGAAAAGGAATATCTTTCCAACAAATTGTGCTGGAACAACTGAATATCCATATGGGAGAAATAAGTAAATCGTGATCCCTACCTCACACCATGTGCAAAAATTGATTCAAGATTAATGATTAAAAAAAAAGATTAATGATAGACCTTAGCCATACAAGCTAATCATAAATTAATGATAGACCTTAGCCATACAAGCTAAATCATAAGGTTTTTAGGTTGAAGACACAGAATATCTTCATGACTTGGAAGTAGGCAAAAATTTCTTATGTTATAGAAAGCAATAACCATAAAAGAAAAAAAAATTGATAAAAGAAATATCCAAATTGATGCTCATCAAAAGACACCATTAAGAAAAGTGAATAAGTAAGCCAAAAGGTAAGCAAAATATTGATCTCACAAAGAACTGGTATTGGGACTTTCCTGGCGGTCCAGTGGTAAGACTCCGCACTTCCATTGCAGGGGGCGTGGGTTCAATCCCTGACCAGGGAACTAAGATCCCACATGCCATGCGGTGCAGCCAAAAAATAAAAAAAATTTAAAAAAAAAGGTATCCAGGATACATAAAAAAGTTCCTATAACACAGTAATAAAAAGACACCCCATTTTAAAAAGATGGACAAAAGATTTGAACAGATACATCACAAAAGAACGTGTATGAATGCCCAATAAGCACATGAAAAGTGCTCAGTATCTCTAGTCATCAAGAAAATGCAAATTAAAACCAGTGAGAGAATTCTCCATACTCACCAAAATGGTTAAGCTTTAAGAAACTGACAATACCAAATGCTAGTGAGAATGTACAGCAACTGGAACTCTCATACAGTGTTGGGAATGTAAAATGTACTATAAATTTGGAAAAATATGTAGCAGTTTCTTATATAACTAAGCACATATCTACCCCATGACCCAGCAATTATACTCCTAGTTATTTATTCAAGAGAAATCAAAACGTATGGTCACACAAAGATTCAAACAATGTTCCTAGGGCTTCCCTGGTGGAGCAGTGGTTAAGAATCTGCCTGCCAATGCAGGGGACACGGGTTTGAGCCCTGGTCTGGGAAGATCCCACATGCCGCGGAGCAGCTATGCCCATGCACCACAACTACTGAGCCTGTGCTCTAGAGCCCACGCTCCCCAACAAGAGAAGCCACCACAATGAGAAGCTGCGCACCGCAATGGTAGCCCCCGCTCCCCGCAACTAAAGAAAGCCCGCGCGCAGCAAAGAAGACCCAATACAGCCATAAATAAATAAATAAATAAATAAAACTTTAAAAAAAAGTAATGTTCATAGTAGTTTTCTTCATAATAGCCAAAAACTGGCTATGGCCCAGGTAGCTATCATTTTTTTACAAAAGGATAAACAAACTATGGTATATCTGTACCATGGGATACTACTTAGTAATAAAAATGGACACAGTATGGATACACACAACAACACGATAAATCTCAAGACATAGTGAGTAAAAGAAGCCAGACATAAAAGCACATCCTGTTTTTTTGTTTTGTTTTGTTTTGTTTTGTTTTTAATTGAAGTATAGTTGATTTACAATGTGTGCCAATCTCTGCTGTACAGCAAAGTGACTCAGTTATACACATATAGACATTCTTTTTTTATATTATTTTCCATTATGGTTTATCACAGGGTATGGAATATAGCTCCCAGTGCTATACATTAGGACCTTGTTTATCCATTCTAAATGTAATAGTTTGCATCTACCAACCCCAAACTCCCAGTCCATCCCTCTCCCTCCAAAGCACATCCTGTTTTATTCCATTTATATGAATTCTAGAACAGACAAAACAAAGCTACCGTGGAAAAAATTAGAACAGTGGCTCCCCCAGGGGGTGGGGTGAGGAAAATGACCTACATCTTGATAGGGATGTAGATGTCATACAGCGACCAAGTGGTAGGGCAAGGATTTGAACCCAGGTGGCCTGGCCCCAGAGCCCATGGTTTTAACCACGTTACATTGCTTTGCCCCTCGTATGCTGCAGACTTGAGTGTGGATGAGGTTACAAGGAAGTGTAGCCTGTGAAGACAGGAGACCGAGAAAGGAGCACCCAGACAGGTAGGTGGAAGACTAGGAGACAGGGACCATGAAAACCAGTGGGGGAAGAGCTTATTCAAGAGTGGCTAACAGTGTTGAATGCTGCTGAGCCGTCCAGACAGAAAAGGGACAGGTCATCATTCTAGGAGGGCATGTGTGATATGGGTCAGAACAGTTTCTTTGGACTGGTGGGGGCAGTGGCCAGCTGGCAGTGTACTGAGGAGGTGAGGAAGGGAAGACAGGGAACGTGAATAACTTTCCCAAGAAGCTTGGCTGTACCGGGGACGAGGGAAAGGCAAGACAGTAATTAGAGTGCTAGTTAGAGGGCTGGA
Organism: Orcinus orca; assembly: GCF_937001465.1. Classification (NCBI taxonomy): domain Eukaryota; kingdom Metazoa; phylum Chordata; class Mammalia; order Artiodactyla; family Delphinidae; genus Orcinus; species Orcinus orca. The sequence continues at coordinate 45,175,738 of NC_064569.1, read as the reverse complement.
ATTTCCTTGCAGAGGCTCAATCCTGATCACAGTTGGCTCCATCCAGAGATGCCTGCTTTCGCCCTCCCACCAGGGCTGCTAATTGTCCTTCTGTGAGGTGAAGGTCTGTTGGCCACAGTAAGCCCCTGACAGCCGCAGGGACCTTGACATTTGGGACCTTGAGATCAGCTGACCCCACCATTGCTCACATCCTGTCATCCTTGGCAGGCCTCAGTGGGCGTTCACCCTTCTGCACTCAGCCTAGTGATTCCTCTTCCTGACCACCCTTGCACTGCTCCCCTTGCACAAGGCACTGGGTCACCCTTGGCTCAGATTATCCTTGCCCCTCTTTGCTTGTCTGAAACATGGCTCTTCCCTGAGGACACTTTTTTTTTTTTAAAGAGATATCACTTATTCTCCCAAGTGGACAAGTCAGGTGGTGGTGGGAGCAAGGGCAGTCAGCCTGCTCTGTGCTCTCCATTTCTTACAGTCAATGTGGCTCCACCAAAGTCTCAGTTAGGGGTGCATCGAGCAGCAAGGACCAGAAAACCCAATTAAAGGAGATTGAATAAAGAGTTTTAGAACAGATCCAGGGCTGGTTGATTCATCAAGAGTTTTCTACTACTTCACGCTGATATTCTGTCTTCAGTGGTTGATGGTCTCTTTCCTCACAGTTGCAACATAGTTGCAGCTATTCCAGACATCACATGTGGACTTGACATTGAAGAAAAACAAAATATTTTCCAAGATCCTCCCAAAGTCCTACTGGCCAGGACAATGGAAATAGCATGATTGACAAGACCAATGAGATGCATCCCCTAAATGCATGGGAAGGGAACACCTGTATGAAATCCAGATTTTGCCAACAAGGGAGAAAGACACACTGCTGAGCAGGCATCATCAGTGTTTGCCCCGACAGTCATACAAATTCCTCTTCCTTTTAAGGGCCAGCTATTTCACCTTCCATTGAGAAGATGTGTAGCATACTGCTTAAGGGCAACAGTGCTTATGCCAGGCTAACTGGCTACAAATCTCAGCTTACTTGCCAGCTCTTTGGCCTTGGGCAGATTACTTAAACTTTCCACACTGCAGTTGCCTCATCTGTAAAACGAGTGCTATCAGCACCATTCAACAGAACTTACTGTGATGATGGAAATGTCCCACGCTTGTGCTCATAAGGTAGCCATTGGTCATACGTGGCTGTTGAGCATTTGAAATGAGACTAGTGCACCTGAGGAACTGAGTTTTTTAATTAAAATTAAAGAATCACAGGGACTTCTTTGGCGGTCCAGTGGTTAAGACTCCCTACTCCAAATGCAGGGGGCATGGGTTTGATCCCTAATTGGGGAACTAAGATCCCACATGCGGCATGGTACAGCCAAAAAAAAAATTAAAGTCATATATGGCTAGTGACTACCACATTGGGCACATAGCTCTATTTCACAGTATTGTTGTAGGATAAAATGTACAGTACCTATATTATATAAAAAGTAGGAATGAAGGTAACACATGAACCCTCACTAAACCTTATTACTTTTGCTGCCATCTGCTGATGGGTCATTTGCCCGCTCTCCTTGAAGAAAGACTTTGGCATACGACTCGCCGTCTTCCTGGCCACCTCAGGTCTTCAGCAAATCCAGGTGGCTTCAGTGTTCATGCAGGTAGTCTAGCAGCACCCTGGCCTCTTGGTTCTTGACCTCCTCAACTCCAGTGCTCACCTCCATGTTGCCATAGCCACTCACTCCCATAGCCGTGACCTCTGCCACACCCTCCCAGGAGAACTCGACGGAAATCTCACCCCCTTGTCTCCGAGCAGCCCTTCAGTTCCTTCTTTCCCTTGCTCCCAGGAAGGCTGATCTTTAGGTTGGTTGAGACTTCCAGTTCCTTGACTCTGTTCTTGCCTTTCCCACTGGCTCCTCATGTCTTTACTTCTCTTCCTAACCGGCCTCAATTCCACAATGCTTCACTTCTCCTCCTCCATCACATGGTCTCCTTCATTATTATTAACCTTCTGAACAGTTCTCCTGGCTTCAGACTTACTCTTTAAATCCATCTTCCACGCTGCAGCCAGGGTGGTCTCTCTACTAAATCTCATCATATTACTCACCTGCCCTAAATCCTCTAATGTTCCCCATTGACAACTACTACCATTTCCAGAAGGTACCTTGCTCCCACAGTATCCATGCTTTTGCACATGCTAGATCCCCTTCCTGGTTTAACTCTCCTCCTGTTCTTTGCCTCGGTAACTCCTGAATCTTAATTTCCTTTAAGATTCAGTTCCGGCATCACCTCCCTGATCTCTCCTAACTCCTAACCCCTACCTAGTTTAGGTGCCCCTCCCACAGCACAGCGCTCTCACAGCACCCTGTGCTTCACTGGAATCACAGCCCCAATTATGCTGTTGTATCATTGTTGACAAATCTGACTCCCCCTCTCAGCTATAAGAGCCTAAGAACAGACACCCAACAAATTTTTTATTGAATTAACTGGACACAGATTCTGGGAGGATGGCTTTTGTTTGCTTGCTATCAGTTTGATTCACTTTTTTAAAAAAAAAAATTTATTTTTATTTTTGTCTGCATTGGGTTTTTGTTGCTGCAAGCGGGCTTTCTCTAGTTGCAGGGAGCAGGGGCCACTCTTGTCGCGGAGCATGGGCTCCAGGTGTGCGGGCCTCAGCAGTTGCGGCACACGGGCCCAGCAGTTGTGGCTCGCGGGCTCTAGAGCACAGGCTCAGTGGTTGTGGTGCATGCCTAGCCGCTCCGCGGCATGTGGGATCCTCCCGGACCAGGGCTCAAACCCGTGTCCCCTGCATTGGCAGGCGGACTCCCAACCACTGCACCACCAGGGAAGCCCTGATTCACTTTTTTAAAGGTGGAGGGATTTGAACATGTTTATATGCTGAGGGTAAAGAGCTGTAATAGGGAATTCCATGGTGGTCCAGTGGTTAGAACTTGGCACTTTCACTGCCATGGTCCGGGTTCAATCCCTGGTCGGGCAACTAAGATCCCACAAGACTCAAAGCATGGCCAGAAAAAAAAAGAGCTGTAATAATTAGCAACTGAGAGGCTGGAGATCTGGAGGATGGAGGGGACAATTAATGGAACAGTGCCTGGGGAGGCAGAAGGAGAAGCCCTGAGCACAGGTGGAGAAACATACTTTGGGCAGGGGCAGGGACAGAGACACCCTCTGCTCTGAGCCTGAAGGGATGGTGCAGGTGCTGATGAAATGTCTGTTGGCAGACAGCAGGAACCTGGAGGAGTTTCCAACTGATAGCCTCCATTTCCTCTAATCTAAATGGTGAGTTGGTATCAAGGTGGATGGAAATTTGGGGAGAATAGAAAAGGCCTGGGAGACAGAGCTGCCTAGGGGCCCACAGCACCTTCCCACACTTCTTCTGTGAAATTTCCTTCTATCCCTCAGTCCTCCACAAATCCCAGGCTGCTGCCCAGTGCTCCTGAATGTGGCGCGCGTTCACCTTGTCTGTGAAATATACTAAGCTCCTGCCATCAATCCATCACTGTTTAGTCCTCATATGAGAGAGTATGTAAAACAGCCCAGCCACAGGTACACAGTAAGCACTCAGTAAATGGTAGTTTTTGTATTCACTAGTGAGGATGAATTTTGTTTTTTTCTAGCTGCATAGCAGAGTCTACAGGATGATATGTGTCCCCGCCCTCTGGGAGCTTATGTCCTTGTCGGAGAAGGAGGTACCCATAATTAAAAAGCAATGCAAAGTGATACGGGATGGTTACCAACATCCAAATGGTGCTTTGTTTTTGATCACAACCAGCACTGAAAAGTATCTTTTACATGAAGACCTAGAACTCAGATAAATATATAAAACAGAAACAAATTTCATTAGACACCACTTATCCTCACTTTGTGTGATGCATTCTGATATTTTCTATTCTATCATACTTTGTTTTAAAAAAGTGATGGTCAGTGGACTTCCCTGATGGCACAGTGGTTAAGAATCCGCCTGCCAGTGCAGGGGACATGGGTTCAATCCCTGGTCCAGGAAGATCCCACATGCCGTGGAGCAACTAAGGCGCATGAGCCACAACTACTGAGCCTGCGCTCAGGAGCCCGCGAGCCACAACTGAGCCTGCATGCTACAACTACTGAAGCCCGTGCGCCTAGAGCCGGTGCTCCGCAACAAGAGAAGCCACTGCAGTGAGAAGCCCGTGCACCGCAATGAAGAGTAGCCCCCGCTCACTGCAACTAGAGAACGCCCCCGCGCAGCAGTGAAGAACCGACGCAGCCATAAATAAATGAATAAATAAATAAATTCATTAAAAAAATAGTGATGGTCAAGGCTCACTGTTATGGGTTGAACTGGGTCTCTCGAAAATTGGTATATTAATACATTGAATTCATATATCCCTCAAAAGTTCATATTCATATGAGGTACCCCCAGTACCTCAGAATGTGACCTGATTTGGAGATAGGGTCTTTACAAAGGTAATCAAGTTAAAATGAGGTCCTTAGGGTGGGCCCTAATCCAATATGACTGGTATCCTTATAAAAAGGGGAAACTTGGGAATTACCTGGTGGTTAGGACTCGGTGCTTTCATTGCCGCCGGGGCCCCAGGTTTGATCCCTGGTCGGGGAACTAAGATCCCGCAAGCTGCGTGGTGCAGCAAAAAATGGTGGAAACTTGGAGACAGACTTGCATATAGGGAGAATACCATGTTAATAGGAAGATATGGCCATCTACAAGCCGAGGAGAGGGGCCTGGAACGGATTCTCTCTCTCAGCCCGCAGAGGGGACCAACCCTGCCAACACCTTGACCTTGGACTTCCGGCCTCTGGTACTCTGACACAATGAATTCCTTCTGTGGTCTAAGCCATCCCCCACCCCCACCCCCAGCTGCGGTGCTTTGTTATGGCAGCCCTAGCAAACGAATACACTCACCAAACTGATTTTGTGACTCACCATTGGGTTGCAACATGCAGTTCATAGACTACAAAATGCTTTTTTCCTCTGCTTTCCCTCATGCGATCTTTACAGAAAGTGGACGGATGGTGGGACCCGGAGGAGGGTGAGGCAAGCAAAGCACTCACTCTCAGGGTCATGCAAATGGGGGTGTTATTACCAGTAGTCTAGCCAACCACTCACTTGCACCACCTTGAAGATGAGTGCCTTCTCCAATTTGGCACCCTCGACACCTCCCCCTGGCCTAGGCCATGGCAAGTAGGTATAGCTTTTGTCTCCATTTGAGGGGTTGACACACAGTCACAAAGCTTTTAAGTGGAGTCAGACCCGTGTCAGATATGCCTCTAAATTCCTTTGACGACATCACAGTGTCCCCATCAGGGCAATCAGTTAGAGAAGATGATAATAAATATTGTTTTACCTCCAGTACTTGCTCCTCGCCTTCCTACCCCCCAAAAAGAGCCAAAGTTCACTCCTCTCCTCCTCTTGCCAAAGTTCTGAAGGACTTGGCCCTCCAGAGACCCTTAGATGGCAAAGCCTGAATTCAGCCGATGTCTGTGGATGTCTGCAGGCAGAGTGGGCGCCCGGGAGCACACACGAAGTGCACGTGTCGTGAGTGCCTTTGTGAGCATGCTGTCATCCTAGCCGTTTAAACCCATGGACGGGTTGCCTGCCTGCCATCTCCACCCCGGCTCTCCCTCCTTTTCAACTGGCTGCCTTCCAGACACAATAAATACATAAACATACCTCCAATAGCCTCTGCCTTTGTGGCAGTAATATTACCCTCAAATCCGGGGACCCTATGTAGGATGGAGGCCCTTCTGTCTTCCTCCTTTCTGGCTAATTCTGGGACGTAAAAATAGTGCCTAACGTTTACTATGTGCCAGGTATTGTTCTAAGCCTTCACATGTATTATTGCATTTCACTCTCACAACTTTATAAGTTAAGACCATTATTTGCTCCATTTTACAGATGACAGAACTGAAGCACAAATAGTAAACTGCCCAGAGTTGTGCAGTTAGCAACGTTGGCAGGATCTGAACCCATGCAGCCTGTCCGCAGAGGCCAAGTTCTTAACTGCTACCCTCTGCGGCCTGGCTGGGTGCGCCCCTGCACACACTTGCCCATCCACGTGGAGGGGAAGGGGAGGAGCTGGGCTCTGGGAATCAGTTCAGACACCAGGGGGCAGCATAGGCCTGGCTTTGGCCCCTGAGCCCAGCCCTGTTTGGGAAGAAAGGAGGGAAACAGAAGCCTCCTCCCACCTTCCACCGCCCCCCCCAGAGACCACCCTTTCCCCATACCCCTCTCTCAGGTTTTTGGGCTTGAAGGGCTCTCTGGGTCCCTAGGCCAGCTCCAGCTCCTCCTCCAGCAAAAGCTGCAGAAACCATCCACTAGATAACTAGATGGTGACTCAGAACCTGAGCAAGCCTTGTGTATGTGAGTGTGTGTCTCCTTGCGACTGCATGTGGCTCTGAGTGCTGACACGTCTGTGAGCCTGCCTGCACGTGTGTGTAAGCATGTGTGTGTGGGGGTGCCCTTCTGGTTGGGGAAGTTGAGTATGTGTGTGTTTATTTCTGGGTGTGTCTCAGTGTTTACCCCAGAAACAGATAGGAACTTCACCAAAGCTGCACCGCAGATTCACATGCAAACTTGTCCCTTGGGAATCTACAGGCGGCAACTCCAACTCGTGCCGGCTCCCACCTAGGTTTGAGGAGTAGTACCCTGTGAGGAGGGCGCAGAAACGATTTTCAGTCCGAGGGACCCCTGGAGTCCTACAGAATTGTAAGCGTCAGCCTCCCCTCCCCCACTCCCTCCCATCAGCGGTCACGAGACCTCTAAGGCGTTCCCCACCCAGAAGGAGGACCTAGGAGTTCCAGCTCCCTGGCCGCTTTCAGGGTCCTCCACTGGAGGGAGCGCAGAGCCCAGAGAGATTTCTTTTTCCAGAGGCCACAGGGGAGCCCAGTCCCTTGCGAGCCCAAACCCCCGGCCCCTGCGAAAGTTTGAGTATGGGAGCGGCAGTTTGGGGCGGCACGTCTCTGGCTTGATATTGGGCGACTTTCTGGAGGAAACTTGATTGCTTTTGAGGGGGGACAGAGTAAGTGGGGATCAGCATCCCCTCCAGCCTGGCCCCAGGGCCCCCAAGCCCCAGTCCTGGCTCCCCACCACGCCATGCTCCCCTACCCGGTATCGGAGGCACACACGCTCACCCCACTTTCTTCCTCTTCCTCCTCCAGCCCACTTTCCCTTGACTGTGTCGTCAGAGCTCCAGGGAGGGACCTGGGTAGTCGGAGAAGCCGGAAACAGCAGGCTGGGGCAGCCACTGCTTACACTGAAGAGGAAGGACGGGAGAGGATTGTGTGTGTGTGTGTGTGTGTGTGTGTGTGTGTGTGTGTGTGTGTGTGTGTATTTTTTTTCTTTTTGGTGCTGGAGGTGGAGGGGGGGTGCTAGCAGGGCCAGCCCTGAACCCGCTGGACAGAACTACAGACCCATGGGGCCTGGCAGTGCCCGCTGAGAGAGGGAGAAGACAGCAGAGGGGTTGGCAAGGTGAGGGGATGCCTCCAAGGAGGGGAGGGTGGGGGGCCTCTGACTATGAATATGTGGGGCGGTGGGTTGCGGGGAGTGCCTCTCAGGATCCTCCCTCGGCAGAGTGCATGGTCCCCAAGAAATTGTTTCAGCTGGGGTTGGTGGTTGGTGGTACTGAGTTTTGGCAGTTTCGAAGTGTCAGAAGAATCTGCGGTGAGTACAGGCCCAGCACTTCCCCTCCCCCCCTCCCCACCGTGGGTCACTTTTTCCATACACCCCGTCCCCCGCACCTCCAGGGACATGTAAAGGCAGGGAAAGGAGGGCAAGGAGGTGCTCCTCTGCCCTCTGGGTTGGGGGGAGGTGGACGCCCCTCCCTAGAAGGCTGATACTAGAGGGCAGTAGGTCCTAGACAAACCCGTATCCGGGCCCCCCAAAAAGGTTCCTGTTCAAGGGTGCGGCTAAGGGGTGAGCGAGCCCCAGACGCAGACCTCATGGTGTCCCAAAGGAGAGGGAATTTCCCCCCTCAAAACTGCTCCACTTTTGGCGCGGCCAAGTCACGCAGTTAACCCTACTCTTGCTGAACTGGCTCCGCCTCCCGGCCCCCCGCCCCGCCCCCGCCGCCGCAGACACACACTGGGCAACTCAGAGAAGCTCGTTTGACTCTTGATCCTGTGGTCCCACGGTCAAAGGGTTCGGGAATGTAAGGGTTGAGGTGAGGTTTAGGCCACGAAGAGGGCTGATGAAGATCCTGGACGTTGGGTTTCCCTTCCCGGTTGGGAAAGGAACACTGGCCCCGCCCCCTCAGGCCGCGGCTCCTCCCTCCCTGCCTGTGTTGGGGGCCTACAGCAGAAGGTGCCCCTGGCCTGGCCGGCCGATTGACCCCGCCTGGTTACTGGGTGTGGCTGGGGGAAAGTCTGGCCCCCTGCTGCCTGAGGATGGAGTGGGGAAGATCTGAAGCCAGGACCAGGCCAGGAAGCTGGTCACTCAACAGGGGCATGTAGAAGAAAGGGGGGCTGCCTATGGCTTAGGGATCGCCTCAGTCCCTAATAGGGTAGGGAGAGAGGTCAAAGGTCTGAGCACCGTGAGACACAGGAGAGGAAGAGGGAAGAGAGAGGTGGAGTCCTCCCCTGAGTTTGAAACACAAACCAAAAGGGGCCCCACCCCAAGGTGGGTGTAGAGAAAGGTCTATTAGAGGACCCTGAGCAGGACTGGGGGAGGATTCTGCCTTTGGGAGAAAAGAGCTCAAGGGGATAGGGACTGGGGGGAGCGGCAGGAGCTTCCAGAAAAGGGGTCCCTCTGTTCTCCGTCCCTCTGGGAGTCCTGGGAGAGAGGAGGGGCTAAAAGTGCAGCAGGAAAACTTGGGGTTACCAGGTTGGGGGTGACCCAGGGAGTTTCCATCCCCATCCTTTCTGTCATCTCTGGGAAGAGGGATATTTTGAGAAACTGGAAACTGAGAGACCCCTGGGAAACCACTGGTTTACCCACCCCACCCTGTGGCCCACCCAGAAATGGGGAGGCAGCCCTCTCCCCTACCCTCCCATCTCCTTTCCTCTTGCCTCCTTTTCTTCTCTTCGTTGTAGCCCTAGCCTCCTTGCCCCTCTTCTAGGCTTTTCATTGAAGGCTTATTAACCCCACTTTTTTCTCTGATCTCTCACCATCTTCCTGAGTTCTCTCTACTTTTCCTTTCGCTCAATCTCCTCTTTTTCAATTCTCCTCCCATGCCCCCCCCCCCTTAGGATTATGGGATTTGGATCTGGAAGGCATCCTAACAGCACAACGTGGTGGTTAATCCCCTCTCGGGTTCAAATCGCTTGCTCAGTGGCCTCGGCAAGTTGGAGAACCTCATTGAACTCGGTTTCTCTACCCGTGAAAGGGGATAATTCTATATTTTAAAAATTGTTGCAAGATTTTAATGAGGTAATGAGCTCAGTATAATGCCTCATACATAGTAACTGCTTAATAAATGGTAGCTATCATTACTCTGCCATGCTCTTCATCATCTAGCCAGGTAGTTTTCAGATTCTCTCACGGAACCCTGGAATTTTGAGGGTTTTCTCCAGGGACACCTTTGGGGTCAGGAGGTGGGGAGAAGGAAGTAAGAAGCAGTAGAATTCCAGGCCTACCACACTTGCTTTCAACAGAGAAACTCCAATTTTATATAATTGGGATTCCACAGATTAAAACTAAAATTGTCCACTGCTTTAAAAAGTTTGGAAAGTTCTGCACTTTATGCAAGCCTCATATTTTATAGATGAGAAGATTGAGGTCCACAGAGGGGAGGTTTCTTGCCTACAGAACCAGAGCCAGGCCTAGAGCTACAACCCACATCCTCTGTCTTCTCTCAGAGAGCTTTCCCTACTGCCCCATTGCCCCTGTCTCCCACCCCGCCCTCTGACTGCAGCTCAGCTCTTCCCACCCCATCACCCCTGTGTCTACCGTTGAAGGAATTACCTTGTCTGAGGCATTGGCCAGGAATGTCCCTGGTTTGAGGTAGTCTGGCTGTGAGTGGTGGTGGGGACGGTCTCTGGGAGGGCTGTCTACGGGAGGTCCCTGGCTGCCCCCAAACAAAAGCCAGCTTTCTTGGGCACCTCTCAGAGTGCCCAAGTAGCCTTGTTCCTTTTCTCCAGGCACCCTCCAAACCCCAGATCATGTCTCTGTGGGGTCTGGTCTCCAAAATGCCCCCAGAAAAACTGCAGCGGCTCTATGTTGACTTCCCTCAACACCTTCGGCATCTCCTGGGTGACTGGCTGGAGAACCAGCCCTGGTGAGTCCTGGCTGCCCCACGTTGGTCCCCCAGGTCCGCCCCAACCCACCTTCCCTTTCATTAGATCTTCTTCATCCCATTTCAAAACTTGGGACTCGTTATTCCATGTGCGGTGGTGCAGATTTAGCTGGGAGTCTGTGCCTCACCAGACTATGCATGTTGATACGTGGAGTCCCCCACCCCCTTAGGAGGCTGAGCCAAAGAGGAGGGAGGTCAGAGCTGGGGTAAGGGCACCACCCACAACAGCTGGGAAACTGGGGAACAAGGGATGGGGCTGAGGGCTACAGAGGGCTTGGATGGAGGATAAGAGGAGGAAGGAGCCGCTGAGCTGATTGCTGTGGGGTAAAGGGACAGTAGAGCAGAGGAAGCCCTGACCCGAGGCTGCCTCATCCTTGATCTTCCTGCAGGGAATTCCTTGTCGGCTCAGACGCCTTCTGCTGCAACATGGCCAGCGCCCTACTTTCTGCCACTGTCCAGCGTCTTCAGGCCTCAGCTGGAGAGCAGGGGGAGGGGAGCACCATCCTGCAACACATCAGCACCCTGGAGGTGGGGCAGGAGGGGAGGGGACAAGGCTGGGTGGGGCCTGGAATGGAGCTGGGGTGAGCATTGGATGCTGGAAGAAAATTGGTTGGATGCTGGAAGCAAATTGGTGTTCCTGTGGCTAGCTGTTAGCTAGCATGCAAATTAGATTTTAAAAGCATGCAAATGCATGAAAACTTCTGGAGCCTACAGTTGTGCTGCCTTTCAGTGCATGCGTGAATGGGGGTGCTGGGGATTGGAAGGGGAGAAAGACATGGGTAAGAGCCAGGCTAACCCTGTCTACCACCTTTCATTTCTATAGAGCATATATCAGAGGGACCCCCTGAAGCTGGTGGCCACTTTCAGACACATACTTCAAGGGGAAAAAAAAGCCATTATGGAACAGGTACTGTGGTACCCCACCTCCCACCCCAACCCAACTCCCTGGGACTTTAGCCTGAGCCATGAGAAACTAGAAGGAACTTGAACTTCAGGAAAAGTTCAGTGTTCTAGGCCCAGGATGACCAAAGGAGTCAAAGTGAGCCCCAAGTTAAGCTCAGAGAAGCTTGCAATGAGGGACTGAGGGTAGTGAGGCCTAGGAAGGAGAGAGCAAGTGATAAGGAGCTGATTCTGCCAGGAGAGAGGTCTTATCTTCAGGAAATTCCAGAAGGTCAGGAAGGACTGTCAAAGGAGAGAAGGGAGTCAGACAAGAGAAGTGGTCTGTTTTCTGCAGAGCATGGCGGTTGCACCCCTTTAGGGAGTGGAGGCCGAAGGGAAAGGGCTGGGCAGAATGTCTCACCTCCTGGCATCTCTCCTTCCTGTGCAGTTCCGCCACCTGCCAATGCCCTTCCACTGGAAGCAAGAGGAACTCAAGTTTAACACAGTCCTGCGGAGGCTGCAGCACCGAGTGGGGGAAACCTGCCTTCTCCGCAAAGCCCTGCAGCCTGGGGCTGAGGGAGGCCAAGGTGGGAGCCTGGGCCTAGAGCTCTAAGAGGGTCCTGAGGAGTGTGTGGGAGTGATCCCCTCTTGGATCTCAACCTTGACTGAACCTCAAATCTATCTGCACCCCTGATTTCTGCCCCTACCCTCAGTGTCTTTGCACAGCCTGATAGAAACTCCTGCCAATGGGACCGGGCCAAGTGAGGTGAGTAATGGACTGGGACATGGAGATTGAGCTCCAAGGGCAGACTCTGAGGGTCTCAAATCTGTGGAGGGATGGAGATCAGACCTCAGAGAGGTGAGAAAGAGAGCCCTACCCTCCAGAGCTGGGTGAGGAGGAAGCGTGTGGCCCTGGCTCAGGCCCTTTCTTCCCACAGGCCCTCGCCACGTTCCTGCAGGAGACTGTCGGGGAGCTGGAGGCTGCCCAGGCCCTGGTGCTGAAGAGGATCCAGATTTGGAAACGGCAGCAGCAGCTGGCAGGGAATGGCGCACCCTTTGAGGAGAGCCTGGCCCCACTACAGGAGAGGTTGGGGCAGGGCTGACAGGGAAGGGTGGGGGGCTGGGGGTGGACACCTGCTGTCCCTGCTGGAGCACCCACAGGTGTGAGAGAGAAAACCAGGCCAAAGGGTCTTGGGGTGAGTGAAGACTCAGAGAAGCCCGTTCCAGCAGAGCCATGCACACTGTTGTTCAGGTTGTGTCCTGTACACGTGCACCCGGCGGACGGGGCACAAGCAGGAGTTCTTCCAACCCACAATTCTCTCTTCAAGCCCCGTGCCCAGAGGAATGGGAAGTCTATTTGGTCTATTGGGCGGGGCACCTTTGAAAATGAACAAAAGCATCGTATGTGCTGGCAGCTGACCTGGGTACCAGAGCCCTGGGGAAGAGGCAGCTGGGTTTCCACAGAGCTTCCAGGCACTGAGAAGGAACCTTCCTCCCCAGAGCCAAGGCATGTCCCACAACTCGGTTAGCCCAGGTGCCTTGCAGCCACGCCCACTGCTCATCCCACCCCTCCACACACACTCTCCTGCTATCTTCCTGGGTTTAGGGGTGGGGGGTCTGGGCGGGGAGCAGGCAGCCTAAACCCTGTGCCCCCTAACCACTGTCCTGGCCCCAGGTGTGAGAGCCTGGTGGACATTTACTCCCAGCTGCAGCAGGAGGTGGGGGCGGCTGGTGGGGAGCTTGAGCCCAAGACCCGGGCAGCGCTGATTAGCCGGCTGGATGAAGTCCTGCGAACCCTCATCACCAGGTATGAGACCCCAGCCTGGCCTAGAGCAGACCCCAAGGAAGGAAGAGGGTCAGAGCTGTGGGGAGGGCACCAGGAGGGACCCAGCTGCTAACTTCCCTTGTGTCCTCCTCACTCCTCCCAGCTCTTTCCTGGTGGAAAAGCAGCCCCCCCAGGTTCTGAAGACTCAGACCAAGTTCCAGGCCGGGGTTCGATTCCTGCTGGGCCTGCGGTTCCTGGCGGCCCCAGCCAAGCCTCTGATGGTCAGGGCCGACATGGTAACCGAGAAGCAGGCGAGGGAGCTGAGCATGCCCCAGGGGCCCGGGGCTGGAGTGTAAGCTGGGGCTGGAGAGGGGCTGGAGGGTGGTGGAGGCCAGAGGAGCCTGGGGGACTGGCACCACGAAGAACAGGGTGATGACAGGGAGGGCGGGCCATGGGATGTGGGGACCCTGTATGATAGTCAAGGCAGAGGAAGGGGAGGGACCCATCAGTGCTGGAATGGGGTGGGAGCATCATGATTTGGCTAAGATGGGGACTTCTCCCTTAAGAACTCAAGTGGGGAGATGGAGATTAGGGGCCAGTAGTCCAGGCCATTAGCCAGTGGACTCAAGCCCCTGCCACTCCTGGCCCAGTTGGGATGAGCCACTCTCTGACTTGCCTGGCAGAGAAAGCACTGGGGAAATCATTAACAACACCGTGCCCCTGGAGAACAGCATTCCTGGGAATTGCTGCACTGCCCTGTTCAAGAACCTGGTGAGGCCTGCGGGGAGCAGTGGGCGGGGGTCCTCAGGCCAGGACATTCTCCTTGGAGAGGGTGTTGGGAGCCCAGGAGAAGCAGTCGCTGCCCTCACCCTCCTCTCCCTCGCCCCACCCGCAGCTTCTGAAGAAAATCAAGCGGTGCGAACGGAAGGGCACAGAGTCTGTCACCGAGGAGAAGTGTGCCGTGCTCTTTTCCACCAGCTTCACGCTCAGCCCCAACAAACTCCCTATCCAGCTCCAGGTGAACCGAGGCCCCAGCCCTGCCCGAGGCGGGGCCCCAGGTGCCCCTCCCGGCCACACACTGGGGCCCTGCATCCTCACTCTTCATGACTGCCCCATACCCTGTGTGTTTGGGATTTGTGCATGCTGGGGCCCCGGGTGAGCGGGGAGGAGCCAGAACCGGAGTGCACACCCCGGGGAATGACAGCGTAGGAGCAACTGGCACTTACGCACGTTTCATAGACCAGGGCACTGTTTTAAGTCACACACGTGCACACACACGCGTGGTTTTCACAATAACATTCTGAGGTATGTATTATTACTAGCCTGATTTTATAGATGAGGACATTGAGACACAGAGACATTGAGTAATTAGCCCAAGTCACACAGCTACTGAATGTTGGAGCTGGCACTGGAAACCTGGGGACTCTATAGCACTGACCTGTAACCACTTCTCTGCAGTAAGGCCCTAACTGAGCTTCAGAAAGCACTCGATAACATACCATGAGTTTTTAACCATGTTGTATGAGTCCAGTAGCTCCCCTGCACCTTCAGAGCCAGCCCTCTGTGGAAGCCCCTTGCCCCAGTAAGAAGAACCCCCTTTCGTCACCCGCTTCAGGCCCTGTCTCTGCCCCTGGTGGTCATCGTCCACGGCAACCAAGACAACAATGCCAAAGCCACCATTCTGTGGGACAACGCCTTCTCTGAGATGGTGATGAAAGACCTGGAGTTGGCGGGGGCAGGGGGGGCTCTTACCTGGGAGGTGGGGTGCAGGCTGGCAAGCATGTTCAAAAGAGAGTGACCTTAACTCCTTCTCATAGACCTGTTTTTGTACTCCTGACCTCTTTTCGTGCCAATTTTTTTCATACTTCATTTTTTATTTTATTAATTTATTTACTCATTTATTTTTTGGCTGCCTTGGGTCTTCGCTGCTGCGCGCAGGCTTTTCTCTAGTTGCGGCGAGCGGGGGCTACTCTCGTTGCAGTGCGTGGACTTCTCATTGCGGTGCCTTCTCTTTGTTGCAGAATATGGGCTGTAGGCGCGTGGGCTTCAGTAGTTGTGGCTTGGAGGCTCTAGAGCGCAGGCTCAGTAGTTGTGGTGCACGGGCTTAGCTGCTCCGCAGCATGTGGGATCTTCCCGGAGCAGGGCTCGAACCCGTGTCCCCTGCATTGGCAGGCGGATTCTTAACCACTACACCACCAGGGAAGCCCCCTTTTCATGCCAATCTTAACAGCTATCCTGCAGTAGCACCTTAGACTCCTTTGGAAAAGCACCATCTTTGTTGAGCAAGTTCAGGGGGACAAGGCTGGGGAGCGGCAGGCTTGGGGAAGTGGGAAAGATGAAGGCCCTCGTGAGGAGGGATGGGGATGTCAGCCTGAGGCTCCCTTTCCTTCTCTCCTCCCCCCAGGACCGCGTGCCCTTTGTGGTGGCTGAGCGGGTGCCCTGGGAGAAGATGTGTGAAACTCTTAACCTCAAGTTCATGGCTGAGGTGGGGACCAACCGGGGGTTACTCCCAGAGCACTTCCTCTTCCTGGCCCAGAAGATCTTCACCGACAACAGCCTCAGCATGGAGGCCTTCCAGCACCGTTCTGTGTCCTGGTCACAGTTCAACAAGGTCATTCCCCTGCGCTTCGGACTTCCCACCCCCAAGCTCTTCATCCCTGGGGCACTCAGGGCTTCCCCAACGTCTGCCCAGGGATCAACCGCTGGGATCTTCACAATGCCCCACCACGTTCATCAGGAAGGCCTCTGTCATGGCCCAGGCAGGAAAACCCCTCAGGTCTCTGGCATCCCCCCGTTTTGGTCTGGGGGCCCTCCGTCCTCCCTCTTTGCCAGTGATCTGCATGACTCACCCAGATTGTGTGTAAACACAGCTTTGGTTCAAAATGACTTTGACCCATTGGGAAAATAGGTCTTATTGCAAAAACAGGGACGAAATCCCACAGGGACATATGCAATAATACCAGCTACCATGTGTTGACAGCTTACTGTATCCAGGCACTGTGCTTCAGCAGTTTAGATATGTTATCATCCCAACATCCCTTTGAGGTAGGTACTATTACCCCCATTTTACAGAGGATGAACCCGCCCAGAGGGGTTAAGTGGTTTGTCCAAGGACTCCCAGCAAGTGAGTGGCATGTCTGGGATGGAACACCGTATTTCTGACTCTTGTCCTTAGCGACTACATTTTACTGCCTCCAAAATAAGGTGGCTCAGGACTGGATCTGTTACAAGAAACAGGGGAAAAAGGAGGTCTGGGTGTCTCGGTTGAGGACCAGCTGGGTAAATGCAGTCACGCACTGATCTCTTTTTTAAAAAAGGAAGAAAGAAAAGCCCACACGACCAGAGGATGTGTTAGCAAAGGGAGCAGGACACTCACACCCTGCAAGCTGCCTTCTCTGGACACCACTTCCTCCAGGCCTCATTCAGGAGGGTGTGGAGCACAGTGGTTAAGAGGGGGCCCAGCCCAGACTTCCTGGGCTGAATCCCAGCTCTGCTTCTCACCAGCTGTGTGAGAAGCAAGTTATTTGACCTTTCTAGGCTTCCATTTCTTCATCTGTAAGATGGGATACTCACAGGACCTACCTCCCTAGGCTTGTAAGGATCAGATACATTAATGTATGAAAAGAGCACGGAACAGTGCCCGGCACGTGGTGAGCCTGAGTGTCGGCCATGTCATGGATGGGGTCTCAGGTCCAATGTGGTTCCCTCAGTCCTGTGACTCTGTCGTGTAGGTACTCACAGCCCAATGCCTGCCCTAACTAGGCTCCTGTGCCCCCACCAACTCCCCTCTCCCCACAGGAGATCCTGCTGGGTCGTGGCTTCACCTTTTGGCAGTGGTTTGATGGCGTCCTGGACCTCACCAAACGCTGTCTCCGGAGCTACTGGTCAGATCGGTGAGTCCCCGCCCCAGGTGGCCTGAGCAGCTGTACCTCCAGCTCCCACTCCACACCCTGCGACCCCATCCACATCCTCTCCCTCATCCTGGCCAGGTTGATCATTGGCTTCATCAGCAAACAATACGTCACTAGCCTTCTTCTCAACGAGCCTGATGGAACATTCCTCCTTCGGTTCAGTGACTCAGAGATTGGGGGCATCACCATTGCCCATGTCATCCGGGGCCAGGATGGTGAGGTCACCCCAGCCAGTCCTCTGCCTCTGTGCCTGTGCCCTCTGGGGTTTCTTCTGGGGAGGAAACATCCTGGCCTTCCTTGAGGCCAACCCTGGTCTTCAAGAAGTTCTTCCTTCGGTCCAACTTCTCTTCCTCCTTCTGTGGTCTAAACATCTACCTTCTCACTGTGAGCTCTGTGGGAATGGAGACTGGTGGGTCTCCCTCCCTCAGGACCCTCACCCTAGCTCCTCTCCTCCTCACCTTGGTAGATTGAGAATGAGTCCAATAGTGGGAGGAGGCTGGGGTAGGGGAATAAAGTCTGGACAGAGGGGACTCAAGGTCTCATTCTTATTGTAGGCTCCCCACAGATAGAGAACATCCAGCCATTCTCTGCCAAAGACCTGTCCATTCGTTCACTTGGTGACCGAATCCGGGACCTCGCTCAGCTCAAAAACCTCTACCCCAAGAAACCCAAGGACGAGGCTTTCCGGAGCCACTACAAGCGTGAGCTGGGGCTGGCAGTTCTGACTCGGTCCTGTTGTCCACCTTCTCCCTGCTCCCAGCTGCCCCCTCCCTGCCTGCTGTGTGTCATCCCCGACTTCTCTCTCCATTTTCATCTCCCTGCTTCTGCTACCTGCCCATCAGCCATGCTCACCTTTTCCACCTCCCTTCCTCCCTAAATCAGAAGCACTCCATGGCTCTCCTTTCCTCCCCACAACAGCTGAGCAGATGGGTAAGGACGGCAGGGGTTATGTCCCAGCTACAATCAAGATGACTGTGGAAAGGTGAATGTGCTGGTATGGATGGAGGGTGGGGCCCAGTACTTACCTGGGGGAAGGGGTGGTGGCATCAGCCCCTGGTCAGTCACACATGCCTCCTCCCCTCCTCCAGGGACCAGCCACTTACCACCCCTGAGCCCCAAACGCCTACCATGAGGCCCTCTTATGATCTTGGAATGGTCCCTGACTGCTCCATGAACATGCAGCTCGGCCCAGATATGGCGTAAGAAGCTTGAGAGACGGAACTGGGAGTGGTCTGCGCCAGCAGGCTGTTTCAGCATGGGCAACTGGGGGAGCTGGCACTGGGGGCTGAAGTAGGGTATTCCCTTTCCTTGAAAGGGATTCCCCATCTTGAGGCAGGGATTTGGGGTGTCCAGGAGAAGGGCTGGCATCAGGGGTCTGCTTTCTTTCCCCAGGCCCCAGGGGTACCCACCACGCTCTCACTCCATCCCCTCATATCCAGCCCTTCCCCGGGAAGAATCGGTCAATGTGCTGCCAGCCTTCCAGGAGTAAGTGGGGCCCCCTCTGGGGAACGGGGTGGGATACCCACCTGCAACGGGCCTGGGCACTTGCATTTGTTAGGGAAGGCTCTTCTGTGAGAACGGGGTGGCAAAAAGCCAACACCTGGGTCTCTTCTGTCCATTCCACTGAGGTGTTAGTGGTTAAGATCCATGTTCGAATTCCAGCTCCACCACTTGCTGACTTTGGGCAAGTTACTTAACTCTGATGTGTCATCTGTAAAATAGGGAATAATGATAATAACAATACCTACCTCACAGGGTTATTGTGAAGGTTAATTGAGTTAATAGTATGTGTAAAGCTAAACACAGTACCTGGCTCACAGGAAGAGCTATTTAAGTATTAGTATTATCTCTCCCGCCCCTGAAATCTACTGTCATTTATCTGCTGTCTTGATTTTTATTTATTTATCTTTTTGGGCCTGAAGTGGCATAGACACTTGTTCTCCAGGTAGCACTCAGGTGCTTACTAACTCTCAGTCGAGGCATGACATCTCCCCTCCCAGGAGTTGAGGTAGGGGTGGGGACAGGGGTACTTAGAGCCAGCAAAGTTCAAAGTCCAAAGAAACATCAGAAATTAGCTAATCTAGCCCTCCTCTCTCTCCTGCCCCCAGTCGCCAATGCATACGCATTTCTACAGATGAGAAGTCCAAGCTCACAGGTGGAAATGGCTTGCCCAGTGCTTGCCGTCAGGATGAGGAGCTGGAAATACTGTTTCCTCACTCAGTGGTCTTGACTTTGCAACACCCTGCCCTCGTCCAGCTTTTCTTTCTGACTGTGTCCTCCTTCCTGATTCCAGACCTCACCTGCAGATGCCGCCCAGCCTGAGTCAGATGAGCCTGCCCTTTGACCAACCTCACCCGCAGTGAGTGACGCCCACCCCCATCCTGAGCTCATGCGCCTCATTCATCCCCAGCCTCAACCCCCCGACCCCTGCCACCACCTCACTTACTTCTCTGGGCCCGGCAGGGGCCTGCTGCCGTGCCAGCCTCAGGAGCATGCCGGGTCCAGCTCCAAGCCCTTGCTCTGCTCAGATGTGACCATGGCGGAAGACAGCTGCCTGACGCAGCCGGTGGGAGGGTTCCCTCAAGGCACCTGGTGAGTGTCAGCCGGGGGGTGGAGGCTGAGGAGTGGGTGCCATGCCTATCTCACTGCTTCCCTCCTTCCTCCCTGCAGGGTCCGTGAAGACATGCTCCCGCCCTTGCTGCCTCCCACTGAACAGGACCTCACCAAGCTTCTCCTGGAGGGGCAAGGAGAGTCAGAGGGAGGGTCCTTGGGAGCCCAACCCCTCCTGCAGCCCTCCTGCTATGGGCAGTCTGGGATCTCAATGTCCCACCTGGACATAAGGGCTAACCCCACTTGGTGATCCCAGCTGGAGGGGGAGCCCAGAGACAGCTCTTCTGCCCCCATGGACCTGCTCTGAACACCTGCCTGTGCTCCTGCCAAGCAGCAGCTGGGGAGGGTGTCCTCCTATCCCCACCTACTCCCTGGTCAGGAGGAAAAGACTTTGCCAGGAGAATGTATAGTGGGTGGAACATATCTACTCCTTCCTTCCCACCACACACCCCTGCCCTCCACTTTCCAAATACTGGAAGGGAAATTCAGGTTCCAAGTGAGACACGCCCCAAAACGCCTGCACACGCAGAACACACACACACACACCCTCTCCTTAGAAGATGTGGCTGAGCAGGAAGGGGGCTGGGCCAGAGCACAGGTGAGGGCATGGAGGGCTTCTCTGCTTGCCCTGAGCCGGGGCTCCGGACACACATGTGGAAACACACAGACACGTGCACACATCTGCTTCAGAGGCTAGGGGTGGAAGTATGGGCTTGGGTCCCAGCCCTGGGGGCACGGGAAACCGTTCAGGAGACCCTGGGAGAGAGGGGGGTCTGTACATTTGGTCGCTGATGTGGGTTTTGCCCAGATTAAAAAACAAATCCCAGTCAGCTCCAAATTCCTGCCAGTCAGATGCAGGCTTTTGGATACGTGTACGAGATTGTGCAGAACTATAAGGGCCGAGTTTGCGTATAGCTGTGAAAGTGTGTGGACCTGAGATGTGTTAATATATAGATGTCACACGTTAGTTTTATGGCCACATAGAACACGCACCTCTCTGATTTTGCCTGTGTGACAACACGTTTGGAAGTGTGAGACACTGCTCAAAAGACACCAGCGAGTATACTAGCCTCTCTGACGTATGCTAACCCAAACGTACTAAGCTTTGAGTATGACTGTGCCCAGGCTGGGTCTATGTGGCTGTAGCTTCGATGGCTCAACACCTCCAATCCTGCCCAGAGGCAGAGGCTGAGCCTGGGGTCCAGACTCAGGTGTGTGGTCCTCATGGTGTATTGGGGGCCCTACCCGCTTCTTCTTTTCTATTTCCCCACCCACCGCCAGCTTCCCTCCACTCCCCAACCCCATGCCACCCTTTCTCCATCTTGGGGGTCATAGATCCTAAGCCATAAAATAAATTTTATTCCAAAATAACAAAATAAATAATCTACTGTACACGATCTGAAAAGAAAGACGCTCTAACTGCTCAGACAGGTGCTGCGGCCCAGATCCCAGCTGAGGGAGACCCTGAGTCCACCCAGGCCTCCCGAGGGGGCCGGTGAAGGGGACCCCACACCCCCCTAGAGAGGGCAAGAGGGAGAGAACCGCTGAGGGCTTGGGGGGAAGATGGGGATGGGTGGGCGAACTGCAGCACTTGTTAAATTAAAGAAACAAACTAGAAGCACAAAAATGGAGGAGCAGAGGGGAGGAGCAGGTCCAGTGTTCCCAGGCCCCCAGATCTGGGGGGAAACCGTTTCCATTTTTAGCTGCTGGACCCTCCCAAGCCCTTTCCCCCATGTCCAAACTGAGTCCAACTGCTCACGTCACTGACTCTAACTAGAGAGGATGGGAGTGTGCTGTGTAAGGGAGGGGAGAATCCCAAATGCCCTGGAGGCAGAGTTCTTGCCTCCTTGCTCTGGGCAAGGGTGAGGGGGCACCATGCACCCTCCTTGTGTCCTCTCGCCAGGCCCCTGCTTGTTATTGCTTGAAGCCCCATAGTTCTATGCCCATGGGGCAGGTGGGGAGGCAGGAGAAGGGCAGCGGAAGGATCCAGGGTTGTGACTAGATGCCAGGGATGGAGAGTGGAGGGGTCTGTGTGAGCCAGAAGCCTGGTGCCCTGGGTCTGAGGACGCCAGTCCCCCCCTCACTGCCGGCTGGCCTCAGCCTCCACTTTCACGCTGCTCCTTCGACCTTCCACCAGAGCAGGATGGGGTCCTGGGGCAGGGCATCGGTCCAGCAGCCCCTCCTCGAACTCTGCAGGGAGAAGGGGTAGGTTAGGAGGCTGCAGGATGGACGCTGCAGACAGAGCGGGGCTGAGAACAGAGGCAGGGGTAGAGAAGGCTGCGAAGATGAGCTTGATTTCCTGACTCCTGCCCACCTCTGGTCTAGGGGGCGGTTCCATACCCAAGTGTGTGTGCCCCCCTCCCCTTGCTGGCTGTGTGTAGCTCTCTGTCTCTGGATGTGTCTCTCTCTTTCTGTCTCTCCCGCCTCCGTTCTGCTGGAATTTCTGGTTCTGTCAGGAGCTGTGGGGGCGGCTTGGCTCTGACCTCTCCCCCTCCCCCCTTCCCAGGCTCTGCTGCCCCCGCTTATCCCTGGCCTCCTCTCAGGGCACCCCCCCAACCCTACCATGCCCCCCAGGGTTCTTAGAAGCCAAAACAGGGGGGACACAGGAAGCCAGCCTCCCAGCTCCTCCCCCAAGAAGAGCCCCCCTGTCAGTCCCCGCCCCCAGTTCCCACCCACACACAGTTTAAAAATACCAAGCTAGGGTTGGTGGCTTTGTCTGCTGCGTCACTCTGAGCCCAGCCGATGCCCGGCCCTCTGCCGGCCTCCTTGCCTACTCCCGCTTCCCCCATCCACACACAAAGCATCCCCCTCTGGGCTCCTCCAATTCCAAGCTGGCAACCCTACCCCAACTCCTGGCCTGCTCCACCCTCCTGCGTCGGTAGAAGTTCCATCCAAACTTCCCTTCTTGGTGGCTCTCCTCTTCCTGCTCCCCTTCGTTCCCCATTCTCTGTCCCCCTGCTCCCCAAGCTCGCCATTCACAGACGTCCACTTGGGGTTAGACCCTCCCCACTGGGAACAGCCCTGCAGGGTTCCCCCCTCCTCAACCCAAGGCCTGGTTAGCTGGAGCCCCACCATGCTACTGCCCCGAGGACACCAGGACTGCTGTGCGGGGCCTGGGCGGCAGGGGTGCTTGGGGATGGCACTGCTGGCTGCCTCACCTGCGAGAGGTGGCTTTGCGGGCACACAGGGGCTGAGGCGGCCCACGCGGTCGTGGGAGACGAGGCGGGCTAGCCGCAGCCCCTCGTCCATCAGCGTCTGCTGCAGGATGTGGCGGCTCCACAGCCCATGGGCTGGCAACGCCAGAGGCAGGTCAGCAGGGGGCGGCGTCAGCCTTGGGCACGACCCCACAGCTGTGGGCAGGGGCACGGGTCAGGTAGGGGGCCGCAGTCAATGGAACCCTCACCCTCAACCACACAGCCAGCTCCACGGGCCCAGGCCCATTCGCTCCCGCCCAGCCAGGCCTCCCAGCCCTGTGCCAGGCAGTGGCCTCCTGGCGCCCTCCTCCCACACCTTCCCCCCACCCCCGCCCCCTCAGTGAGACGCACTCTGACGCACACTCACCCTGCAAGTGTCCATCCAGGCTCTCCCCGGACAGGCTGGCGCTGTCTTCCTCCAGGCTGGGGCGGTATGGGTGTGCATAGGACTCAGGGCCTGGGGGAGGCTGCTGGATTTCAGAGTGACTTTGTTCTCCAACCTGTGGATGCCCCAAATGGGGAAATGAGGACTGGCAAGAGAGGGGGCTGGGGAAGATGCCCTAACCTCCTATATGTACCCTAGCAAACCTACCTCTTGTTTCAGTTTCTTCAGTGGGGGGCCTCCCAGTTCTTCAGGGTGGAGCCTGCAAAGATGGAGAGAAACAAGGAGGGTGAGGCTGGGGAGGGACACATGGGGGACAGGACACAGAATCTGATGGGGAACATGCATTATTCCCAGGATCTGGAAAGATGAAGGGTAAGCAGCAGTCCCCAGCTCAAGCACTATTGTTGTGGGGGGCAGAAGGGACCTGAGAGGGATGGGAGGTGGGGCCAGACCTAGGCAAGTGGACTTGGCCAAAAGCAGGGACACGCAGGCAGGTGGGAAGCAGGCCTACAGGCACCTGAACTGGAGGTCAGGACGTGACCCATCTCCTTGGCGGGATTCTGATCTAGGGAGAACCTGGAGAAGGGGGTCTCACCTGGAGCCCTTCAAGGAGGACAGGTAGGTGCTCTCTCGGGCCACTTGGCGGGACAGGGAGAAGAGTTCCACCCTTCGCAGTAAAAGAGTGTTGTCCCTCATGCAAAACTGGGCAGCAGCCTCGTTGATGGTCAGCTGTGGAGAGGACCGCCAGAGCAGTCAGAATCCTAACTGGCCCACCACCTTGCCCAGACCTCCTCACTCCCCTTCACCACCAGAGAAATGAGGCTTATCCATCAGATGTTTGCTTGGGTTTTGACATCATGCAGGAGCTTTCTGAGGAAGGAAAACAGAGGTCAGCACCCACAGCTTCCTAGGAACGCCTGGGGCCTCCTCCCCTCCTGGGGCGTCCTGAGCGGCGTGGGGCTGGACAGCCGGGCTCTTGCCTGTGTCTCTGCTTCCCCCTTAGTTGAGGGAAGCACTGCAACCACTGAAGTTGGTAGGGGAGGGGATCAGGGCCTGGGGTCCTCACCTCATGCAGGCTCAGCTGCTTGCCCTCCCGCCGCTTGGAGTCAAAGCGGCCATAGATGATGCTGTATTTGCGTATCTCCTCTTCCTTCTGGCTGTCATTATCGTCCATCTCAAAGATGTGGCCCACGCTCCGTGCCAGCTTCTTGTTCAGCTTCAGCAGGGAAGTTACCTCCCCAGCATCCCCCCTTGGGAAGCTTCGGAAGATCCTCTCCACGCTCTCCACCACCATGCGTACCATCTCTGGCTCCAGTCGATCCGGACCACCACCAGCCCCAGCTGCTGCCAGCCCCCCAGCCCCAGTCCCCTCAGGGACTCCTCCCCCTGCAGGTGGGGAGAACGGGGGTGAGCCAGCCTCCTCTTCTCCTCCTGCCCCAACATCAGACTCTGGAGTGCTCCGGCCTGGCCAGATCCGGGGGTCCCCTGCCCCAGGTCCCCCAGACAATGGTGACAGCTTCTCTCCGAGTTCAAGGGGGCTCTTAGGGCTAAAACTGCGGGCACTGCCCGCCTTCTCCCCTGGGCTGCCATGCCCGTTGCTCATGCTCCCTTTCCGGGTCCCTGCAGTTTCAGAGATCTTGAAGAGTGGAATGCTGGAAACGGGCACGGCAGGCACTGGCTGGCTGAAGAGCCCTGGATTGGTGGCCCACTCTCTCAGTGCCTTCTGTAGGCGTCGGACATGGAGGGGCTTGGTGGCCATGCCCACGAGGGCCATGATCTCCAGGAACTCCTCCTCACCCGCCTCACACAGTTGCTGCACGTCGTCCCCTCCCTGCTGGATGAAGGTCTCATAGTAGGAAAGGAGATTGGCGCGCTGCAGGACCCGGTACAGCTGCAGCTCCCCCAGTGTCCGAGGCAGGGCCATGGCTCGGGCACTGGGCCTGAGAAGGAGGCGCACAAAGGGGGGGGCAGTCAGTGCAAGTTCCCTTGCTGGGTACCAACCCACACTCACAACTGTTTTCTCTTTCCTGCCTGTTTCTCTTCCCCTCTTTTGAATGCTCTCTCTACCCAGACCTGAACACAGACTAGGAGAATCAGGCACTGCTCAGAGGCACAGCCATGCCAGTGCTATCCCAGACTGGCCGCAAGTACCAAAAGCCAGATCAGTTTTTGCCAAAGTCAAAGGCTCCAAGCCCCCCTCCTCAGCTTTTACTTTTCTGGCCTGGGGCAAGGAGACCTTGAGCACTGAGGCCAGCCAGCACACCCCTGGGATGGCTGGACCAACCTCTCTTCCAGAACACAGTGCTCACCTTCCACCCTAAACACCTAGCAGTCTCAACATTACACAAGTTAACTTCGCACACTGAGGTGAATGCAGGACCCCCATCCTCCCTGCAGTGGACACCTAGGACCACTATGGGCCAGCTTTATTCCCTGGTGGCATCCTGCTCGTGTGGCTGAGAGGCAGGGGTGTGGCCTCTACCCCTGCCCTTTTCCACTCAGTGAGCTAGGCAGAACATCCTCTGCTCCCCTTTTCCCACCCCTGCTCAGCTTTTCCCACGGATTAGGCATTCTTTGCCCACTCTTGCGCTCTCTCCCCAGGACCTCCCCTGCCTTCCAGACTGCCCAGTGCACCTCAGTTGGCCCCTCTCCCAGCAGTGACCTTCCCACCTGCTCCATAGGTAAGCCCATCCCTTCAGCTCGGGAACGGGAGAGAGGAGGAGTGCCTCAATTGTTCTGCTTCGGGGCCCGGTCCGCCCCCACACACTCCCACAGTGCTACCGTCTGTGGGCGAACACCGCCGGGGGGCTCCCGCCTATTCTTCTCTCCCTCATTTTCCACCCTCGTCTTCAAGGGTTGTGTGGGTGCGACTCAAGACCCCTTGAGGGAGGGGCCGCACAACGAACCCCCCCCCCCGCAAGCCACAGAAATGTAAAGAGACGCCTAAGGCATGCCCCGCTTCTGCAGAGCTCCTTTGATGCTCTGTTGGTTCAAAGGCGCCGGCTTCTCCCGGACCCCGGAGCCGCGCGCTCCGTGCCGACGACGGACTGAGCCAGCTGAGTGGCCCTCCCCCGGCACTGTTGCCAGCTAAAGCTCCAGGGCTTCCCCTAGCGCTTGGGAGCCTCCACATTCTTTGCAGGGGGCTCACATGCCAGGTCATGCGCACAAAATAAACGGGCGATGGAGAATTAGGTACTGCTCTTTCACATACAGCTTCATCAGCTTCCTGCCTGCTCCCAGGGCCCCTAATTCGAAGACGCACCCCCTTTCCGTCAGTCTCCACCCCCCACCCCCGTCCCGCTTCCCCTCGTCCTCTGCTCGACCTCCGCCCTCCGGACCCCTTTCCCGAGTCCAGCTCCACCCATCTCCACTCCCCGGCGCTTCCCTTTGCCCACTAACTTGAGTCTGGGCTGCGGGGTCCGGCGGGCGCTGTCCCCTCCGCCCGGCGGCTGCTCGGCTGTGGGGGAGGGAGCTCTGTGCATGGACGGCTGCAGACCACCGGGGATGCCCCTCTCGGTGCCCAGAGCTCAGCGCCTGCCGCGCGCTGCTCTCTTCCGGGCGCGCGAGGCCGTGTCCGCCGCTGTCCGGGCTCCGTCCCTCCCTCCACGTCTCCTCTCTTCGAGCCTCCGCGCCTCTGTCTGTGCCTCTGCCCCCCCCACCTCCCCGGCTGCGCTTGCCGCCTCTCCGCGCCTCCGCCCCCGCAGGACGCACGGGGAGCGAGGCCCGGCGCAGCTCTGGCTGCCTGGCGGGCGGAGGGCGTGGGCCGAGCCGGGGGCGGAGGCCGGGGGCGGGGGGCGGGCGCCCGGGCCTCTCCGCGGGCCTCAGGACGCCGCGGCGGAGAGATTGAGAGAGGCGGAGACTGGGGGGAGGGGGTGTGGAGCAGGAGGCGGGGGCGGGGACTCGGAGCCTGGGCGCAGAGTTGGGGACTGAGGTGACCGACGCTGGGCTGTGGAAGGCGGGCTTGGGGATCCGGCGGGCGGGGCGAGGTCGCTCCGTGCCGCCCACGCCGGATGCACAGCCGGCCTTCTCCGCGCCCACGTACCCACGTGAGAGCCCAGCCGGCGACATTCTTACTCCCACCCCCTTCCCCTCCGAGCGGAGAGCGGAATTTCACAACCACGCACAGGTACACAAAGACCCAGAAGCGCACGGACGGGCACAGGCGTCTAAACTACGCGGACGCCTGCCTGCAGACTCTCGGGCTTCGCGGTGCTGTACTTGTGAATGTTAGGAGCGAGCCCGTAAAAGTTGTTGGAGACTCGGGGTGCACGGCTCCTTTCGCGCGTGCATGTGATTCCCATAGGGTGTGCACTTCAGGCAGGTCTGTGAGCGTGGGGCTCTGCAGGAATCTTTTACATATCCTCGCGCTGTTCCCCAGCCCCAAAAGGAGTTATTTGAAGAGGCCGTTCTCGGAAACCCAGGCGTCCTCCCATCCCTAAGTTCCCGTCGAAGTTTGGCGAACAGGAATGGGCGGGGCTTACTAGAAGCTACCACTTAGACGCGCGGCGATTAGTCGCGTCGGGTTTTGTTAGCGCTTAGGTCAGGCTGGGGTGGGAGGGGTACCCCGCCTTCCTCTACTCGTCGCACCCTATTTGCTGAGGCCCCAGGGACCTGCTCCTGGGGAATTGTGTGGCAAGCCTGGGAGAAAGAAGATACCCTTTCTAGGGATGTCTATTAGGGCACTTTGCCCGCAAGAGTCTAGTGGAAGATGGGCAAGGGCCGGCCGCATCCAACGTGGCTCCCTACAGAGGAGTAGGAGGGAGGAGCTCCTTCGAGGAGCCTAGCCCCTCCCCGCAACCCACCCCCCTCCCCGCTTTGTTTCTCCCAGCCCCATCTGGTTCCCATTACACTCCCGCCCACGCCTGGGAGGGCGGACGGGCGGGGGCTCTGAGCGCCCGGCCCTGTGGCTCTAGGCCCCGAGGAAATGAAGGAGGTTGGGGGAGAGGCGGCGGGAAGCGAGCGGACTGGCCAGAAGCAAGGTTCCCCCTAGTCCGAAACCTCACCCCCGCCCGCCATTCCGCACTTCTGAGTGGGTGGCGTGGGCCAGGGCTGGTTATACATTCCGGCCTGGTGAGGGGACCGTTAGGCCTCCGGTGGGAACCGGAGAGGAGGGGGTGCATCACTGGGGGGAATTTCGGTAGCCAAGATTGTCTTCTCCATGCCATTAAGCCCCAAACACGGGGGTGGGGAGTGATAGAAATGAGCTGAGTCCTCGGTCCCGAAACTGGAGGGTGCGGCTACACGGGGTCCCTTCGGGCTCACTCCCCGGGGGCACTCCCGACCCCTCTTAAGTGTGTGGGCGCCCCTCCCCCCTCTCTTCTCCGGTTATTTTAGAGCCTTGGCTGCCAGCGGCTGGCCCCGGGTTTCCACGTGCCTCCGCCCTCCCTCTGCCCACGCTCCCCGTGACGCACATCCTCCGCCCACGCAGCCTCTGCTCGAGGCGCCCCCCTCCCTCCCACCCGGGCCCCCTTGGGGTGGTGCTGAGCCCCGGGATCCGGAGGGAGACGCTGGCCCGCCCGGGGAAGAGGGCGGAATAGGGCGTGAAGCAAGGGGGCGGTAACCAACTGGGCTCATGGCAATTGGGTCCCGGCCCAGGAAAGAGCACGGTGGAGGAGCCAAATCTGGGGCCTCAGCTCCACGGTACTGGGGCCGGTACTAGGCCAGAGAGGGACGAGGAGCGAAAAATCCCACGCACTGGGCCAGCCCACTCCCCTAGGGGTCAGAAGGAATCTGTTTGGGTGCGGACGTGTATCTGAGAGTGAAACTCCCGAGTGTTTGTATCTTTGTTTCTCAGGGTTGTCGTGAGGTTCAAATGAGAGGGTGTATATGAAAACTTTGTAAATTGTGAAATGTTAATAAGCAGATTTAAGACGCTATTGCCAGTTTGTGCCTCTGTACCCTGAGATTATGTATTTATACGTTTCTTTACATCTAGTTGTGTGTGTCTCTGTCTCTCTTTAGGTTTGTGAGCCCCTCTGTGTGGATTTAAAAATATGTACATTTAAAAAATCATTGACTTGTCAAGCCCCACCAGAGGCCGAGACGCCCCCGCAGCCGGAGCTGCTGAGATGTCTGTTCTTCGCTTCCCTCCCACTCCTACCACCTCCAACTCCCCTCCTACTCCCTTCCGTTGACAACAAGGAATTTCCAGCCTTTAGCAAATGGAGAGAAACAGAGACAAAGAGACCAAGACTATGAGAAACTACGGAAAAACAATAAAGATAAGAGACAGGTGGGGGAGAGGCTGACAAAAAGGGGGTGCGGCAAATTAAAAAGCTTAATTTCTTCTTTTTCTCCTTGAGCCCCGTTTTCCCCAGTGTGGCTCAAGCCCACTTCCCTACCTGACTCACCTGCTCCCTCCCCTCTCCTTCCACGTCGGTGTTCTCAGAGGCTCACAGAGCTGAGCAACGGATCCCATTTAATCAAGGATTAGTTTAATGCTACACTGATCACTTCCAGGAAGGGAAACGATCCTCAGTCCCCATTTTCCAAGAACAGAGGAAAAGATTGTGAAGAAAGTGGGTGGAAGAGGAGTGTAGAAATTGCCAACCAGAGGGATTGTCATTCCTAGGCATGAGTAGATTTTCATCCAGCAGATTGCACTGCTCACTGACCCCCCACCCCAAGTTTTCACCAGACCAAATCCAGCTCATACAGCAAGATCTGGCTCAAATGTCACCTTCCTGGTCCCTCTCCTTCTTGTGCCTCCTCTAGGCAGAATTAATTCCTCCCATCCCTCAGTGGCCCCAAGGCTCTTTGTATACGTTTCAATTATAGTTGCTTGTTCCACCTTTAGCCTGGGGCCTCTCCTAATCGGGTCTCTGGTGGGCCCTCTGAAATGAGTGAGTTGATGATGCTATTTCCAGGCCTGAGCAGCTTTGAAAAGGGCAATTGACACAGATTTTACTCCAGAGGGGGCTGAACCTGGGCAGAACTGTTCAAGTGGAGACAATTGTTTTCTATGTCTCCTTCCTTTAAGCTTAAAGTTTCCAGCGGGTCTCACAAGTCTGGTTCCTTGGCCTTCTAAAATGTCCACTACTCTGGCAAATTAATTCATACCCAGGTGCTAAAGGTAAAACTGAAATCCTTGCTGGTAACAGAAAAATATGAATATAAAGTAATGATCCTCTT
This sequence comes from Orcinus orca, assembly GCF_937001465.1. Lineage (NCBI taxonomy): Eukaryota > Metazoa > Chordata > Mammalia > Artiodactyla > Delphinidae > Orcinus > Orcinus orca. Next base: position 45,145,643 of record NC_064569.1, on the reverse strand, counting down.
TTTTTTTCTCTTTCGTCAACATGTTAGAATTGTAGTCTTCAGAGGAGTACTGTACTTCAGTTTTGTCATCTTGCCAGGGACGCTTCACCTCTCAAAGACAAATAATCCTGACTTCTGCCTTTAAGGAACTCATAGACTAGTGGGGGAGGTAGACACGATTACAATGTAGTGCCATAATAGGGGTACAAACAATGATAGAAGTATAGGGGGCAAGTGATGTCTTCTGCTTGGAGTTGTGAGGGACTGGTTTAAACAGGCATCCAAAGGAGGTGATGATGCAGCCTAGGATTTGAAGTGTAAATAGATTTCCAGGAAGAAGGGACAGTCAAATCAGAGAGAGCAGAATTTAAATTTACGTGGAAGTATGAAACAATGATATGTTTGAGAACCTAGAAATTGTTCTAGGTTCTAGAGCCCAGGGAGGTGTACAAGGCCATTTCATTAAGAATATTAGAGACCAGTGCTTCTCAAACTATAGTAAAGGACCAATTTTTAAAACAATTTCCAGGGACTTCCCTGGTGGCACAGTGGTTAGGAATCCGCCTGCCAGTGCAGAGGACACGGGTTCGATCCCTGGTCCAGGAAGATCCCACATGCCGCGGAGCAACTAAGCTCATGCGCCACAACTACTGAGCCTGCGCTCTAGAGCCCGCGAGCCACAACTACTGAGCTGGAGTGCCACAACTACTGAAGCCCACTCACCTAGAGCCCGTGCTCTCAACAAGAGAAGCCACCCCATGAGAAGCCCAGGAACCGCAACGAAGAGTAGCCCCCACTTGCAGCAACTAGAGAAAAGCCCACGTGCAGCGACAAAGACCCAAGGCAGCCAAAAATTTAAAAAAATTATAAATAAATAAAAATTTATTTTAAAAAACCCCAACAATTTCCAATCACGGTAGAGTCCACTACTCTATAAAATACACTAAAAGTGAATTATTAGAAAAAATGAAATAAAATCTCATTTTTATTAAATTCAATAAATATAAAATTTCTCTGTCAAATTCCTATCAAAGTTTCTAAATGCCTACACTTAATTTCTGAAATTGTTTCATTGCAGATTGGTCACAAACTTTGAGTAGCACTGTTGTCGTTAAAATTTGTTTATGTTTTAGGTCATATAAGGGCAATGGACTTCATCACAGGAGATACCATGGAAAAATAAAGACTTGGTAACATGGGAGTGATGTGGTCAGATATGCATTTAGGAGTAGTGTAGAGGAAGGGTTTTATGGCTGCAAAAACAGCAAGGAGGCCAGCTTGAAGGAAACTAAAGTGGTCCAAGAGAGCAATGGTAAGGTGCTAGACTAAATCACTGGCGTGGGATGGAGAGGAAAGGACAGATTCAAAGGATAGTCAGCAGGTAAAATCAATAGGACTTGATGATTGGCTAAAGGGTTGGGGGAAGAGAAGAGTTTAGGGTGACTCTTGGGCTTCTAGCTTGGGTGATTGAGTGAATGGAATGGAGCATCTTCAAATATTTACCGTCTGCAGTCTTTTTCCTAAATTGAGAAAGTTATGAAAACCAAAATTTTTAATTTCTCATTTGACCACAGAACCTAATCTGACCTGAACTTATTTTGTGGCAGACCACCTAAACTTACATGAGGTTATTTATAGTTTCATTTATCCCACTTTCATTTATACCAATGTGGATCTTCATATCTCTTATTGCAGAAATATTAATTTGTTTATGAGGTGCTGTCCCAGACCCCGTTAGGATTGCTGCCTTATATATTGTATATGTATCATATTACATTTCTAAAATCCAAAATTCTGAAACACATTTACTATCCAGATTTTCCACCCCATTTACTCATCAGTCTTGGCCTGAGTTCTTTTGGCTATTTGCATAAATCAGATCCGCCTGCAGGTAATGAATAATCATTGCATTGTGTGCTATGGAGTCTGAAGATGATTCTCAAAGTGTTTTGAGCAGTGTCCTTATTATTAAAACAAGGCTAAAAGCTTCTTGAGTGTCTACCTGGAAGTGACAGAACTCATTTGGATGATAAGGTGTGATGTGTTTATGGACAACCAGTCTCTTTACTGTACACTTTGTTTACACATTTGAACAGCCAGTGGCAGTCCAGTGGTTAGGACTCAGTGCTTTCACTGCCAGATCCCGGGTTCAGTCCCGGTGGGGGAACTAAGATCCCGCAAGCCACGCAGCACAGCCAAAACCAAAACCAAACCAAACCAAAACAAAACAAAACAGTGGTCAGTGATCCTCTGGAATTAGTTCCCCTGTTCTCTGGACTTTGTTCAAAACCAAAGAGCAAGCTCTGAATGCTGAGAATTTGGGACCTGGTGGAAAATGAAGTGTGTGTATGGGTGTGGGTGTGGGTGTGGCTGTGGGTGGGTGTGTGGGTGTATAAATTATTTTTTAAAACAGTTTTAGACTTGCAGAAAAATTGAGAAGATAGTACAGAGAGTTCCTATGTACCCCACATCCAGTTTCCCCTATTATTATCATATATTAGTATGGTGCATTTGCCACCTTAATGAACCAGTGTTGATACATTATTATTTTTTTTTTTAATTATTTATTTTATTTATTTACTTTTGGCTTCATTGGGTCTTTGTTGCTGCGTGCAGGCTTTCTCTAGTTGCGGCAAGTGGGGGCTACTCTTTGTTGCGGTGCGCAGGCTTCTCATTGCGGTGGCTTCTCTTGTGGAGCACGGGCTCTAGACGTGCGGGCTTCAGTAGCTGTGGCACATAGGCTCAGTAGTTGTGGCTCACGGGCTCTAGAGCGCAGGCTCAGTAGTCTTGGCGCACGGGCTTAGTTCCTCTGTGGCCTGTAGGATCTTCCTGGAGCAGGGCTCGAACCTGTGTCCTCTGCACTGTCAAGCGGATTCTTAACCACTGTGCCACTAGGGAAGTCCCTGATACATTATTATTAACTAAAAGTCTATAGTTTACTCAGATTTCCTTAGTTTTTACCTAATTTTTTTCTGTTCCAGGATCCCATACATGATACCATATTATATTTGGTTTCCATGTCTCCTTAGGCTCCTCTTGGCTGTTAGTGTCTCAGATTTTCCTTGTTTATGATGACCACGAGGCGTACTGGTCAGGTATTTTGTAGGTTGCCTCTCTCTTTTTTTTGGCCGTGCCGCACACGGCTTGCGGGATCTTAGTTCCCCACCCAGGGATTGAACTCCTGTCCTCAAAGGTGGAAGCGCCAAGTCCTAACCACTGGACCGCCAGGGAATTCCCTAGGTTGCCTCTTTATTTGAATTTTTTTAATGTTTATCTCATACTTAGATTAGTTTTAGGGGTTTTGGGGAGGAAAACCACAGAAATACGATTTTCTTCATACAATATCAAGGGTACATAGTAGCAACGAGCTTAATTTTTGTTGATAACTGACCTCTTTAGGTCAGCTAGGGGAGTGTGTGGTGTATGTATATGAGAGACATAGGATGACCACTGCAGCCAGGGGTGGCCTTGACTTTTCTGAGGATGAAATTTCTTCTCTTGCCTATGGCTCAGCCCCATTTTGACTCTTAAAAAAATCCTTTGTTTTGAAAGCTTGAACCTTCCCCAGCAGTTACCTCCTTCCATGACTTCCCCCTTAACTCACTAGCCTCCATTATCTCTAGTATTCCTAACCACCACTATCAGATCCTCTAAAAAATAAGATGCTTCAATTTCGACTAACATTTACTGAACACCTGCTATGTGCTAGGCATTCTGCTAGGCCCTCACTGTGTAAATCATTTAATGGGAAGCGCCTGATGCACAGAAAGAACCCAGGCTTTGGGGTAAGACTTGGGTTGGAACCACAGCCCAGCCCAACGAATTATGCAATCTTAGGCAGGTTCCTTTGCCTGTCTTAGCCTTGGCTTCTTCATAAATGAAGCTATTTATCTCACAGGATGTTGTGAGGAATAAAAAAGTTTCTCTTAATATTCACATGCATTTTGCTTCCAACAAAAACTACCCTATGACCACATTTTAAAATTAATTTATTTTGTCTGTGTTGGGTCTTCGTTGCTGCGGGGGCTTTCTCTAATTGCGGCAAGCGGGGGCTACTCTTTTTTTTTTTTAAAGAAACTGCTTTTTATTTATTTATTTGTTTATTTATTTATTTATTTTTGGCTGTGTTGGGTCTTCGTTTCTGTGCAAGGGCTTTCTCTAGTTGCAGCAAGCGGGGGCCACTCTTCATCGCGGTACGAGGGCCTTTCACTGTCGCGGCCGCTCTTGTTGCGGGGCACAGCTCCAGACGCGCAGGCTCAGTAGTTGTGGCTCACGGGCCTAGTTGCTCCGCGGCATGTGGGATCTTCCAAGAGCAGGGCTCAAACCTGTGTTCCCTGCATTGGCGGGCAGATTCTCAACCACTGCGCCACCAGGGAAGCCCCGTATGACCACATTTTTAAACGTTAATGTTTATTCCTTATAAAACTGTCAACACAACTTTCTGTCACTTCCCTTCTAAATCATTTAGGATTTTGGAGGACACAATGTCTTAAGTTTCCCACAGTGACAAGATCGTGGTGAAAAGAAAGAAAGGAAACAGAGGGAACCTGAGCCAATTTCGATGGAAATATCAAGTTTGGTAAAAAAGAGTTAACTCCGGGGCTTCCCTGGTGGCGCAGTGGTTGAGAGTCCGTCTGCCGATGCAGGGGATAGGGATTCGTGCCCCGATCCAAGCAGATGACGTGCCGCGGAGCGGCTGGGCTCGTGAGGCATGGCCACTAAGCCTGCGCGTCCGGAGCCTGTGCTCCGCAATGGGAGAGGCCACAACAGTGAGAGGCCCGCGTACCGAAAAAATTTGATTTTCTATTGGTTAAGCTTACCATCAATCGCGCCAGTTGTAAATAAACTGGAGACGGAAGCATGTTGTTAAGGGGTGGGATCTTCCTGTCGCCATTGCTAATATGAGAATCAGTTTTCTAATAGGCTGAAAGCTGCTTCTTTCCGCCCTCGCGCATCAGTTGCTAAGAGGCGGGACTATAGGGTCCATAAAGGACTGAAGGCTCGAAGCCTCGCCCGTCCGATTGGTTGGTAGGGGGCGGGTCTTGTAGCGGATAGGCTGCTGGCCCTGCCAGTTCCGGGTTAGTTGCTGGGGAGGGGCACGTGAGGAGGAGGTGGCGTGAGGAGACCATGGCGGGAGGAATGAAAGTGGCGGTCTTATCTGCAGTTGGTGCCGGGCCCTGGAGCTGGGGGGCCGGGGGCGGTGGTGCAGTGCGACTGCTCCTGGTCCTCTCCGGCTGCTTGGTCTGCGGCTCAGGTACCGCCCGGCAGCAGCAGCCGAGGGAGCGGGTACCGAGGGGTTATATTTAGAAAAGTGGGGAGCGTCCCCAGGGCGTGGGCCGTTATTCTGACGGGCGCGGGCGTGGTGCGAAGGAAGAAGCTTCATCCTTGGCGAACGGGCGCCGGCACTGAGGGACCAGGGCCCTGGGGTGGCCTGCGGGAGCTACCCAGAGTGGGGAGGAGCTTGAAGCCTTTTTGGCGGAGACGGGGAGGCCTGCACTGGGTGAGAAGCGGTCCTGGGGGCTGCGTCCTGCTGCATGGGCCTCCTCGATTTTTTTTTTGTTGTTGTTGTTCAAAGGAAGGTGACCCGAGGACCGAATGGACAGGCAGAGCTGCCACTGGGAAGGGAGCATACCGTTCATTCAGAAAATTAGCAACACCTGAGCGTATGCTGTCAGGACTTGGCATGGGTGGCTGAACAGATAATTATAGTTCACTGAAATGCAGTGAGCTCTTTCAGTATCTTACGCCCTTGTAAGATCCTGGCTCCAACCGGCCCTATAGAACCGACCTGGAGCCGTTAAATTCCCGTTTCCAAAAACGCTAGTCAGTATCGAGTAGTTTTCTTTTGGAAATTTATTCATTCCTCAAGCAGACTTTCTTGATGCCTGCTACTGCATAATTGGCTCTGGACTGGGATGAAATTGTTTTCCTTTAACGCTCTAATTCAGAAAACCTAGAGTGTGTTTGTAAAAAAACCTCCTTCTACCCTTGTTAAGTGCACAACGGAAAGATAAGCGATGTTTCCAAGCTTCCACTGGAGGGAGTAGAGACTCATGGGGCTAAGGAGAATCGTATCTTGTAAACACATATGCTCTCTCACCTTTCCGTCGTTTGCTGCCTATCTCTTGCTGTCACTTATGATTATCCTTAGCTGCAGCTTTAAGGTTATCTCAGGATCCATAGAACTAGTTTCAAACTGCAGCGTCCTTCTGAAACGGTTTTTATAGGGAGAGGGGAATAGGTAACCAAGAAGGTACTTTTCCAGGGGCAGGGCCCAGAGTAACATTTGAAGGGCTACATATGATCTGAATGAACTTTGACCAGATGTTTAACCTTAGAGGCTGTGTATTGTGGAAATGAAAGAGAATATTTATATCAAAATGCTCCCACGTAGTCCGTGCTCAATCAGCAGGCTCAAAGTTTCTTTAATAAGGAGAGGAATGGGGACTTTTTGGCTTGGAGAAGGGTAAACTTGGGATACGTGTTCTTTGTGGCCTAATAGATCATGTAGGTGGCAGCTACAAGGAGACAATCATGTAATAGAGTAGAACTTTCTAAAAGTGGGATCTACCTAAAGAGAGAATGGAGTACTTCAAAAGGCAGGGAGTTCTTTTAGACCATTTGGCAAGTACAATTAAGTATAAGGAAGTAGAAAAATCACTTACTGTTTATTCCATTCAGAGGCAGTCCGTTAAAGCACGCTTTCTTCTGGTCTGTTTCCACATGTTTTTAATTAAAATTTTTTTTTGAATTGATAATATATTCATAAACTTGTCAGCACTTCAGTTCTCTTCCCTGGAGGCCACCAGTTGCTGCCAGAGATAGTTTTCTCATATGGTTTTGTAGCATAAACATTTTCCTATGTCATTTAAAATTCTTCATAAATGTTATTTTTAGTTTCATCCTGTGGACAGATTTTTTTTTTTTAGGATAGATTCTCAGAAATGGATTTATTCAATCAAAAGTGAAAATATATTTAAGACCCTTGAAACATCTTGCTAAAATATTTTTCTGAAAAGGTGTGCCGGTTTATACGATTATCAGCTATATTTGCTTGTGACCCATTCCCTTGCCAGCATTGGATATTCCAGACAGAAACACCTTTGCTAATTTGATAGATTGAAAGTGGCATCTTAATTTACTTTGCATTTCTTGCATTATTTGTGAGGAAGCATCTTTCAAATATTAATTAGTTATTTAATTTTCTGTTTAGAGTTTACATTTTTTGGAGAGTGTGTCCTTTGCTCTTGGCCTATTTATTGTGATTACTGTTTATTGGGATGTTTGTGTACTTTTAAAATCAGTTGATGAACTTTTTAATATTTTAAGGATGTATATTTTTATAATCTACTTATTACAGAACTTTAATTTGCCCCCTTTATCTTTTTAAATAGAAGATTTATATTTTTTATGTGATCACTTGATTTTATTCTTTAGATTTATTTCCATTGCTTTTGTACTTGAAGATTCCTCCAAAATTAAATTTTTGTATATGTATATTTTGTGGTACAATTTAATTATTTTTCATTTTACTTTTTAATCAGCGGTTAATGTTAGTATTTGGTGTGAGGTGAGTATCTAGATAGATTTTATTTTCCAAATAACCAGTCAGTTGTACCAGCATCACATTGAATAATCCTTTGCTAAGCCCACTAATTTAAGATGCTAGTTTTTAAGGAGCATTTTAAGATGCTTTTAAGTATGAACTGGATTACCTCTTGACAGAAATGAATAGAGGCTATTTAAGAATTAGAAGAGGTGGTTTTTCATAAATTTTTAGGGTCTTTTCTGGTCCTCACATACTATGAATCATTTTCATTACCTTCTACCAGTAGATGTTAAATGATCAGTGTTGTTGATTGATGAATATAAGTAAATACGAAGTTACTAACTTTTAAGTAGCTGGTTTATGGGTAAATACAGTAAGCAAGTTGTGATTCACTAAATTCCAAGGAGGCATTTTCCAAGAAGAACTAGATCTTTGGGCTCAGAAGGCATTTTTTAAATGTTTAATTTATTGTGCTTTTTAACATGCTGGCTAACTCACTTTGGGGAGGGGAAGGAAAGTGTTGTGTATGTCCTTTTGCTATGGGAAGCACAAGATTGTAACATGAGCATTTTGACAGCTTGTATATATTGAAGGTAATTGGTGTAGTTCTATGTTTTTCTAATAATTTAAGCTATAGCTGGAGTGGTGATTGTTTGCACAGATTATCCCCTTAGGCTGATTTGGTGTGTTTTCCCTCTCAATGAATTTCCAAAGATATGGCTGGCCAAGGTGCTGATTTCTGTAGGAGATTGGTGTTAGAGAGGTTTGTTTGTTTATTTACAGTGCTTTCCTTTGAATGGTGTGGAACTTGGGTAAAGGAAGGTTTAAGAAAATGTTGCTTGTTAAATTATTTATTTATTTGTCCGTGGGATCTTAGTTCCCTGACCAGGGATAGAACCTGCGCCCCCTACAGTGGAAGCACGGGAGTCCTAACCACTGGACCGCCAGGGAATTACCCCCAAAATGTTGCTTTTTATAAAAGTTTTATTCCTTTAGGAAAATGACATTGAAGAATTTTAAAATTGGTTTAAAAATACTGATGTCTTTTCTTGGCATTAAATTTTTCAAATCTCCTGTGCTATTGACATATTATTTGTATCTTACTACCCTCTTGAAAATAATAATGGGCTTAAAGAGATGTTGTGTTATATTACTTGGTGCTGTGGGAGAAAGGAGTTAATAAAGTGTGACTCTTAGGTTTTTTAAAATTTATTTGTAAATACACAGTTTTAAGCTTTACATAATCTTACTCTCTTACAGTCTCCAGAAGAAAATAAACTCTTGATCCATATTTGTGAGTGGGTGTTCTTTCAGTATATTTGGGCTTGCTAGTGAAACAAATGTCAATAGGATTTTGAAAGGGTTTCATTTTATGAAAAATAGGCTTGGAGGAAATCCAAATTACTATTGAATTAAACCCTAGTGAGAGATTGATAGATGAGGTTCAGGACATACTACTCCAAAATATGGCACCTTGGCATATTGACTATTTTAAGCTGAGGGAGTTTGAGAAAACAGCAAAGCCGAAAAGTCACTCTGACCTCCCGCACTTTGCCCTCCTTCCTTGAAATAGGCCATGAAATCCTCATGTGAGAGGTGTCCTCCCTATACCTGGAGGAAAGGAGCATCCTTGTCTTCGAAGACAAACGGGCATGAAGAAGAATCCTAATAAACAGGCCTTGCTCAGTTTCCCCCACTTTACTACACTTACCTCATACTTAACCTGTCGTTCCTCTGCAAATGTCCACTTTTCGTCAAACCTAGCATAAAAGTACGTGGGTCTGTTTCTTTGGGTCTTTATTTCCTTAGAGGTTTTCATGTCACATAAAAGATATGAAATAAATTTGTATGATTTTCTCCTGTTAATATGTCTTTGTCAGTTTAATTTTTGGACCCAGCCAGGGACCCAAGACGGTCAAGGAAAACTTTTCCTCCCCTGCAATATCAAGACTGAATTTTAAAATATTGAGATATAATTCACATACCATAAAATCCACCCTTTCATTGGTCTTCCGTATACAGTTGATCCTTGAACAACACAGATTTGAATTGCATGGGTCCACTTATACGTGGATTTTTATTTTCAATAAATACATACTATAGTACTACCTGATCTTTGGTTGGTTGAATCCACAGATGCGGAACTGTGGATCTAGAGGGCTAACTAAAGTTATACGCTGATTTTTGACTGAGCAGAGAGGTGGCATCCCTAACCATGGTTGTTCATGGGGCAGCTGTATTCACAGTATTGTGCAACCATCACCACTGACTAATTACAGAATTTTTTTTAATAGATTTTATTTATTTATTTATTGGCTGCGTTGGGTCTTCCGTTGCTGTGCGTGGACTTTCTCTAGTTGCTGCGAGTGGGGGCTACTCTCTGTTGCGGTGCGAGGGCTTATTGTGGAGGCTTCTCGTTGCGGAGCATGGGCTCTAGGTGCGCAGGCTTCGGTAGTTGTGGCATGCGGGCTCAGCAGTTGTGGCTCGTGGGCCCTAGAGCACAGGCTCAGTAGTTGTGGCACACGGGCTTAGTTGCTCCACGGCATGTGGGATCTTCCAGGACCAGGGCTCGAACCTGTGTCCCCTGCATTGGCAGGCGGATTCTTAACTACTGCAGCACCAGGCATCCCCAGAATATTTTTATTACTCCAAAATGAGGCCCCATACCCCTTAAAGGTCTCTCCCCATTCCCTTCTCCTCCTAGCCCCTGACGACCACTAATCTACTTTCTGCGCCTTTGCTTATTCTGGATATTTATATAAATGGAATCATTTAATATGTGGACTTTTTCTTGACTGGCTTTCATTCAACAAAAAGTTTTTAAGGTTCATGTTGTAGTATGTATCAGTACTTTTATGGCTGAATAATATTCCATTGTATCAATAATACCGCATTTTGCTTATCCGTTGATCAGCTGATGGACATTTGGGGTGTTTCCACTTTTTGGTTATTATGGATATTGCTGCAGTGAACATTTGTGTACAGGTTTCGGTGTGAACATGTTTTCACTTCTCTTGGGTGTATACATAGGAGTGGAATTGCTGTGTCATGTAATAATTGTGTTTTAGTTTTTGAGGAACTGCCAAGCTGTTTTCCAGAGAGACTGTACCATTTTACATTCCCACCAGCAATGTGTGAGGGTTCCAGTTTCTGCACATCCTTGCCAACACGTGGTTATTGTCCTCTTTTTGATTAGAGCCATCCTAATGAATGTGAAGTGGTATTTCATTGTGGTTTTGACTTGCATTTCCATAATAGCTAATGATGTTGAATCTCTTTTCATTGTGCTTATTGGCCATTTGTGTATCTTCTTTGGAGAAATGTCTATTCAAATCCTTTATGCATTCTAAACATTGGGTTATTTCTCTTTTTATTGTTGAATTGTAGTAGTTCTTTATATATTCTGGATATTAGACCCTTATCAGATATATGATTTGCAAGTATTTCCTCCCACTTTGTGGGTCATCTTTTCACTTTCTTGATAGTGGCCATTGAAACACAAAAGTTTAAAATTTTTGAAACCATTGTCAAATCCAAGGTCACAAAGGTTTACACACCTGTTTTCTTCTTCTAAGAGTTTTTTAGTTTTCGTTCTTAATATTAAGGTTTGTTTGTTTTTTTTGTTTTTTTGTTTGTTTTGCTGTACGCGGGCCTCTCACTGTTGTGGCCTCTCCCGTTGCGGAGCACAAGCTCCGGACGCGCAGGCTCAGCGGCCATGGCTCACGGGCCCAGCTGCTCCGCGGCATGTGGGATCTTCCCGGACCGGGGCACGAACCCGCGTCCCCTGCATCGGCAGGCGGGCTCTCAACCACTGCGCCACCAGGGAAGCCCAATATTTAGGTTTAAGACCGAATTTAACTTCAAAATTAGTCTGCGCTTCACTCTAAAACCATTTTGAACTGATGGGTGTCATTACCTTTTTTGTGTGTGTAACTTTGGCTTTGTAAGGTTTGTTTGAGGTTTTTGTGTTTTGGGGTGTTTTGTTTATTTAAATCTACCCACCTTTATACTAAGAACCAAAGAGTTAACTAAATTTCCCCTGAGAGTAGCACTAAATGAGTTGGTAAGTACAGTGTAGAGCAAGGAAGAAGATATGGAAATGTTTTGTGGTGAAGAAGGTAACTTGTGCAAACTTGGGTGGGAAGATATGATAATGGTCACTTGTAAACCTTAAATTAGCTGAGATTGAATATAAATTCCTCAGGGGAGATCTGTTTTGGTAAAATCAGAGGGACTGCATATGTTCATAGGCTGCTCTTAAAACTTGAATGAAACAAAACAGCTGGAAAAAAGCAACTTTGCAGTCTTTTAGTATCTGCTTAAAGTACTCTAAATACAAAAAGTGTTGCTAATTCTGTTCATCCTACTCAGGATATGGATAGAGAAAGTCACCAGATGGGGTTACTTTAGCTATGCCTTTATAAGAGAAACAGGACCTGGGTGTGAATGTCAGTTTAGCTGTTTACTAGCTGTGTGACTTTGGACAAATTACTTAATCTTTCCTAAGCATCAGTTTCCTCATTTGTAAAATGGGGGTTATGAGAGTACCAACCTCACAGCATTGCTGGGAGGGTTAAATGAGACAGACAACATACTGTCTGTCTTAATAAACACGTAATAGTGGCTTTTATTATTACTTATCCTGGATTAGTGACTATTTGTAATATTTAACTAATTACATTTGGCAGGAATAAGACTGCCTTATTTCTTCTCTCATCTCAGTTTTCTTCTTCGTGTCTTAGTCGCTGATATTTTTAACCCCAGCTTTAAGAAAGTGGTCAGTTTAATTCTTTTTATGAAATGAGTTATAGTTACTAGCTTGTTCTGTTATTATACTTAATTATTTTCTTTCTTTGCATAAAGCCGGAATTGATTTAAACGTGGTCATGCTTCAGGAATCCAAAGTTTATTATATGAATACCAGTCAACAATCCTGTTATAAAAATGTGCTTATCCCGAAGTGGCATGATATATGGACACAGATACAGGTAATGATTTGGAGGCTCCTGGCAGGGGCAGTTTCTGTGAATATCTGTCTGTCTGTGATTAGTGAGTACATTGACACTTTCTTCCCTTCTCACATGCAGTTAAAAAAAAAATATATATATATATATATATGTGTGTGTGTGTGTGTGTGTAAAATTAACAACCTTGATAAGATTATGATTATTCTTAATCTCATCAGTGTTTTCATCAGTAAAGCATTTATGCCTATTTTGTGTTTCTCTCTCTGTTTCTTTAAGTGGCCTGAGATAAACTTCCTTCCTCCTTTTCCCCAAGAGAGTACTTCCTTCTCTTCCCCTCACTCCTTTTACACTCACAGAGACACAGACACACACATATAGACCTCTCTTTCTTTTTAAAGGTCTTAGGCCTTCTTTGGGCTGGAAACTGTTGCGTGCCTATCAGGATGTAAACTCTCGCCTTGCTGCTCCTATTCTATTTTGATTCTACACAAGGTGTTGCATAAATGCCCTGAGCTGAAGTTTCCCCTTGATAGAATGACTTTGGTCTCATTTATTTCATAACACTGTTGAGCCAGAGTGTCTGGCTGTAATGATTGAACAAAATGAGTCCTTGGAAATGTTTCTGCTGCTATAAGCATAGTTACTGATAAGGGATTTGTTCACATCAAAAACATAAGGTGGGCTCGTGGGTTTTTAAAAAAAATTCTCTTTTTTCATTGTCTGATATAAAGATCATATTCCATCTGGAGCACATTATAACCAACATTTACCCATAATCAGTGATTTGTGACAAAGGGTTGAACTTTTCAGCTTGTCATTATGGGAAACATTTTTGGTGCTGTTTATGCCTGGCAGTTTTCTTAATATTCTAGACCCTTGCTTTGCATGATCTCTCATAAATAGCTGTATTGGTAACTCTTTCAGCTTGGAAGTCTTTTTTTCCCCCCTATGTTCTGGCCTAATACTAGATTCAGATCATGTTAACAATAAAACATTCTAACAGCTGCCTCTCTGTACCATGTACAGTGTTATTTGCCCAGTTATCTTTTAGCTGCTGTATCTCTGTATTTCTCATAAGCCTGTGGAAAGCTGGTGCCATTATTGATTTAGTTATTTACTCTAAAGGTTTTTTTTTTTTAATTATATTTGTGAAAATTTTAAATTCCTACTTTCTTCTTTCTCATCCTGATTTTACTTGTGTTACAGATTCGGGTAAATAGTTCCAAACTGGTCCGAGTCACCCAGGTGGAGAATGAGGAGAAACTGAAGGAGCTAGAGCAGTTTAGTATCTGGAACTTTTTTTCCTCCTTTTTAAAAGAGAAATTGAATGACACCTATGTTAACGTGGGTCTATACAGCACAAAAACCTGCCTCAAAGTTGAGATTATAGAGGAAGACACCAAGTACAGTGTCACTGTGACCCGGAGTAAGTCTTACCTCTGTTTTTCTGATGGATTCTCTGGTGAGAAGGGACTGAGCTTTCGAGGATGTAATTAGTGAGAAAAGTCAGCCCAAGACAGCTCCATTTTGGTTCTGATTATAACCTGAATATACCACTGCTCCAAACAGTTCAGAGAGCCTCCACCCCTCATAAAACCCTTTAAGCCTAGATTTGAGACTTTACCATAAGTCATTCTGAGTACTTCCTTACCTGGAATTGTGAAGACTTGTATTTCTAATACTTCCAATGGCTCTGAGCTGATATGCCTAGTATTCTTCAGAGTAAGATAGATGTATTCCTTGTCTTCTGGGCACTTATAGACAAAGATAGATGTCTTGAAATGTACAGGTCTACATTTGAAGACATGAATGGTTAACAATAAAAACTAAAGAAGGGTAGAACTGAATACCTCACAAACAAAAGAATATATGTGGAACCATAAATAAATATGAAGATCACTGCAGTTTCAGGCTTATTCAGTCTAATTGGGAGTTTTCCCTTCTCTGAATGTGTCTGAGAAAGCTTCACAGAAGAGGTGGACCATTATCCTCTTGGATTCTCTGTGACTTTTGGTCTCTCCTTGGTAACTACTGTCTTAGGAGAGTAATGTTTTAAGTAGTAGAAATGTTCCTGGGTTTTGCTACGAAATACATTGTGCCCTTCCAACTGTCCTAGGGTTCCACAGTTCTTTGGTTGAACAGGATCAGCCTGTTTTTTGGTGTTCCTTTTGCATTTACTGATCCCTCTCACTCTTCTGTTTGTGGACTTCCCCTAGACTCAAGAGCTCTTGAATGTGAAAGCTGTGGGAGTGTCTGGTATGCCAGTAAGGGGTCTATGCTTGGGCCCCCTGGTCCTGGGTGAGATGTGTTTTGAGTATAGGCTTTTCCAACACAGTGCTTGTGTAGCGAAGAGAAGTAGGTGGTGGTGTTGGTCAAGCAGAGACCAACAGTTAGAGAACAGCAGAGGGCCCTGACCCCAAGTTCTGGGCTGATCTGAATCCGAGCGTGTGTGACTTAAGGCCCGAAAACCAGAGTGGTGGAGACCCCTTGTGGGCGACTGCATGAAGCGCTGATGGCACTATGACTCCATCAAAAGCAAAGCTTAGCTTCTTTTAGCCTTAGCTTAGTAGCCAAAATAAAAATAAACTCTTGAGGGAAGTACAGGTTAGACAGAGACCTAATTATACTTTCTCTTTGGAAGGGCGCCCAGGCTTTGTGTGGAATTTAAAATGCTGTTTAGGTGGGCTGTTTGCATATATTTTATTAGCTGACCAATGATGCCAACATTGTCTTTTATTCTGTAATGCCTTAAATTGTTTTGTTCCCATATTAAGCAGAAGTCTTTTATTTATTTCAGGATTTGACCCCAAACTCTTCCTCATTTTTCTCCTTGGACTTATTCTATTTTTTTGTGGTGACTTGCTGAGCAGGTAGGTTCCAAGGCTAGCGGGCAGAATGAGGAGGCTCAGACCTACCCTGCTTGACTTTTTTTTTTATTCATTCTTGGCTGCGTTGAGTCTTCATTGCTGCGCACGGGCTTTCTCTAGTTGCGGCGAGTGGGGGCTACTCTTCATTGCAGTGCGCGGGCTTCTCACCGTGGTGGCTTCTCTTGTTGTGGAGCACGGGCTCTAGGCGTGTGGGCTTCAGTAGTTGTGGCACATGGGCTCAGTAGTCATGGCTCGCGGGCTCTAGAGCACAGGCTCAGTAGTTGTGGCGCACAGGCTTAGTTGCTCTGTGGCATGTGGGATCTTCCCAGACCAGGGCTCAAACCCATGTCCCCTGCATTTGCAGGCAGATTCTTAACCACTGCGCCACCAGGGAAGTCCAACCCTGCTTGACTTTTATCATAAAGACTTGAAGTGCTGCCATTCCCTTTTCTAGGACCTTTATGGATGGCTAGGCCATTGCCTGCTTCAATAATTTAAAAAAATAATATGTGTTATAATTATTTTCTTGTATTAATAAGATTGGTAATAATGAAATTCCCCCATTAGGTTACCCATCATGTGTGGGATTTAGCCAATACAGCACCACCCTTTCCACCGTTAGAAATGTTTAGCCCTCATTTTTACAGGGCTGTGTGTTGATGAGTTTCATGCTGTTCAGAAGTAAAGAAACAAATATCAACCACTTACTCATTTCCTGCCTTTAGGAACCTACTAGCTAGATGAAACAGACATGTACAAATATAAAGAAAACATATAGATAACAAACATTGAACAAAGGTAGAATTAACATTAACTTTGAACACAAGGAGAATATTTGTGGAATAGTGAATGAAAGCTTACCAATTGAAGTTCAACTGGAGCAAGGTTGGTGGAAGTTGTTCCTTATTTTGGGGATCCTGAGAGAAACTCAAAGTGAGCGACGGATATCTGGTAGAAAGAACCTAGAAGAGGAAGAGGAGCTCTCTGTTCTGTGCCCTGTGTTTGGTTTATCCTTCTGGGTAATCAGTTCAGTTCTAGTTTCCAATGTCTACTGGGGCTCTTCCTTCTCCCTAGAGAAGCTGTGCAGTTCCCAGAAGAAAGATTCCCATTAGAAATTGCCTGGGGAGAGGTACTGGGGATGGGAGCGGGAGACTAAGCAGAGGTTTATTACTGGGATATATTTGAGGGGCCCTTATTGATACTAATCTTCACAATCTGGCAGCAACTACATTGTACTAGTCTCTTCAGTTTTCTCATCTGAAGTGTTGGGCAAATACCTGCTCTCACCATGTACCTTTTTTCTATCTTTTGGCTGGGTTAGTTGTCTAGTTTGAACAGTGCCATATATGAATACACACGTAGTCATGAAATGAATTTTATCTCTGCAGAAGTCAAATCTTCTACTATTCCACTGGGATGAGTGTGGGAATTGTGACCTCTTTACTAATCATCATTTTTATGCTGTCCAAGTTTATGCCCAAGGTAAGAAGCAGAATCCTCATATGCAGTTAGGATGAGCTTGGATAGTTGAAGGATTGTTTTTGGATAATCTTACAGCACTGAAAATTTGCATTGATGGCTGATAAGTAAATGTCCTACTCTTTCCTTGATTCAGAAAGGTACTTTCCATGATGAAACTTGCAGCCTCATTACATACAATCTCTCCCTTTTTATTTGAAATCCTGTATACAGTGGGGGTGATTAAAGTCTTCTTCCTGTTTGTTAATTACATAGATTATATAGCCAGGCTTTTAAGTTATTTAGCATCTCATTTTCCCAGTTTTCTTTGCAGACTGTACCATTTAAAATATAAAGGACATCTTTTTAAGAGATGTGTTTTGTGCATTTTTAGTAGGTTGAATTTTTTTTTTTTTTAAATCACAGTTCTATTTTGTTTCTTTTATGTATGGAAAGCCCATTGTAACTTTTTGCTTTCACTTCTACTCTTTCTTAGAAAAGTCCCATTTACATCATCCTGGTAGGAGGCTGGTCCTTTTCTCTGTACCTCATTCAGCTAGTTTTTAAAAATTTACAAGAGATCTGGAGATGTTACTGGCAGTATCTTTTAAGTAAGTGTTGTTGGTTTTGCTTTACTTTTTATATGTTTATAGGCTGTTTTAGTTAATTTGATCATGAAAAGATGTTCCTTGCTTACTGCTTACAGGAGTTTAATAGTCTATGCCATTTTGTTAACTTGTAAGAATCATAGTTCTTTACTTATTTCTAACCCCTCTATACAGTTGTGACCTTCTCTTAAATTAAAATGATGCTGCTAGGGAGAAGACTTTAATTTCTTGGTGTTTATAAATACGTCTCTGTTTACACAATAGGCATCTTTCTGAAAAGCCGTAAATTGACTTTATGAATATAATCATATTTTAAATACACTTGAGGACCTTAAGAAGTAAAGGACTCTACAGTGAACCTTATCTATAAAGCGAGAATCTTTTGGTTATAAAGATAGTAACTCTTAATCTATCCTTTGAGAGCAGATTAATCTGGATTTTCATATATTAGGTTTTTTAAACAGACTATTTTAGAGTTGTTCAACATGTAGGTTTAATTCTCCATTTGAGAATTAAATAAATTTAGGATAGTAGAAAGGATAGAAGCTTAAAGAGATTAATATATATGAATAATGAAAAAAGTGTGAATAATTGAGTAAAGATCTTACCTATTTCCCTGGTTCATTAGGCGCTACATAGTGAATTTACTGCTGCTCCCCACACAGATTATTTTTACCAACTGTAGATTAAAAAGAATGTCTTCTGATAACTCTTCTCATAGGCTATGTCCTTGCAGTTGGATTCATGAGTTTTGCAGTCTGTTACAAGTATGGGCCCTTGGAGAATGAACGAAGTATCAACCTGCTGACTTGGACCTTGCAGCTGATGGGCTTATGTTTCATGTATTCCAGTATCCAGATACCACACATTGCCCTTGCCATTATCATCACTGCACTGTGTACTAAGAGCGTGGAGTACCCTATTCACTGGCTGTACATCACCTACAGGTGACTGAAAGGCAGTGTAACTTTGTACTGAAACATGCAATGTGGGATGCAGTTGCTGCAAAAGGAGACAGAGGTGTTGACCTGGGAGCCTCTTTGTTAATGCAAATTTATGGTATTATGCTTCACTTTTATTTCCTTCAAGTCTTTCTTTTTAGATTCTCTGTAGGCATTTTTATAGAATTTATAAATTCTGGTTATTTTATATATAAAATAAAAACATCTAGTAAAGTGTCACGTGTTCTTGTTACCACTAGGTGATGCAAAGTACATCACGTTTATACCGCATACCTCAGGTCACCTGGTTTCAGATTATTTCACACTGGCTCTCAGGTTGCTCTGGGAGTCCTATTCTTTTTTTTTTTTTTTTTAATTTATTTTTGGCTGTGTTGGGTCTTCGTTTCTGTGCGAGGGCTTTCTCTAGTTGTGGCGAGCAGGGGCTACGCTTCATCGCGGTGCGCAGGCCTCTCACTATCGCGGCCTCTCTTGTTGTGGAGCACAGGCTCCAGACGCGCAGGCTCAGTAGTTGTGGCTCACGGGCCTAGTTGCTCCACGGCACGTGGGATCCTCCCAGGCCAGGGCTCGAACCTGTGTCCCCTCCACTGGCAGGCAGATTCTCAACCACTGCGCAACCAGGGAAGCCCCCTGGGAGTCCTATTCTTAGTTTAAGATGTAATTCAAAGCATGTTGTCACTTTGTATGGTGACTGTGGAATGGTCATAGGTTCTGAGGTTATCAATGTTCTTTCTATTACAGATAGTCAAAGTAATGCCTTCAGTTCGGGGGGAACCAAGTTAATGAACCACAGTCTTATGCCATCATTTCTTGGGAAATAAATATTTTGTCTGTCACTTATTGGAAAATAAGTGAATTTGTTCACATTACTGAATAATATTGACGACTCTGACTTGTCACTCATAGTCTAACATGTCAAGGGTACATTATAACTAAAGATGTCTGTAGAAGAAAGGTGGGAGCAGTGACTCTTAATGCTCAGGGTCTCTGCTGTATGCTTGACCCACTGAAGGGAGTTAGACGTAAGGGTGGATGTAGATTACTGATTAATCATTCATGATGTTATTTTGGTGAGCACAGAAAGATGTGTAATGCAACAGAAAAGACTGTCCCCCCTCGTCTTCTGACAGAAGAAGAATATCGGATACAAGGAGAGGTAGAGACCCGAAAGGCTTTAGAGAAGCTTAGAGAATACTGCAACAGTCCAGACTGCCCGGCTTGGAAGACTGTTTCTCGAATCCAGTCTCCAAAAAGGTAAATAAACTCTTTGCCAGAAGTGCCAAGTGTCTGTCAGGGTGCTTGTGACCTTCAGTTTTAACAGAGATTATGCTTCTGTAATCATTTTGTATTTGTGGCTTTGTTTTCCTTGTTCATCTAGGAGTAGTCAAGAGAAAGGTACTCATATCGCATGTTAAGCAGTAGCCTGTTTTCTGATTCCTCAAAGAACTATTTACTCTAGCTTTGATTTTAGCATTGAGATGAGAAGACTTTAGTACCATATTAAGTTTCCCCTTTGATAGTTTTGCACTGCTCTCTTGAGTGTTTTTTTTTTTAATTTTTTTTTTTTTTAGGAGAGGGGATCCTTTTTATTTGGAAACATGTGAAGCTTCAATTTGGAATCCTGATGGCATAAAGTTTATAGGGCCATAAACACAAATAAATGTGTAATGCCCCTTAATCTTATCAGGATTACGGATGACTAAAGGAACTTTAGCACTTCCATAACTAAAAAGGGTAACTAAACTTCCATAACTAAAAGTGCTTATTAAGCAGGATGGGGTTGCAGGAGATGTTGGCCTATGATCCCAGCTTTCCTTTTCTTCTTATTTCTTGCTTTAGTCTACTTACCTGCCAGAGTAAGGATAAGGGTGTTGGCTAGACTCAATATAATTTGAGCTGAGAGCATACCAAGGGTTTCAGTTTGCTCTTATTTTGAAAGAAAACAGGACAGAAGGCAGGTTCCTAATGAGTATTATCTTCTGTTTTTCAGATTTGCTGACTTTGTGGAAGGATCTTTCCACCTCACACCCAATGAGGTTTCTGTCCATGAGCAGGAATATGGGTTAGAGAGCATTATTGCCCAGGATGAACTCTATGAAGAAACATCCTCTGAAGAGGAGGACTTAGATTCTCGGTACCCCCCCATCACACAACAGAACAGCTTCTTGACTTAGGTGGTCGTCAGTTATTTTTATGTGGATTGGCTTGGTACCTCAATGGTCCAGGTTGCATGTGTTGCACAATTGCTTCTCAAATCTTGGAAGTTGAGTGAGATAGTGCTGAAATTCTCCCGCTGAAATTAGAGGCCTGAGTAGACCTCCCTCTGGAAATGGTCTTGGTGGTCTCTGGGGTCCCGAGGAAGCAGAGTGGATAAAGTAGTGACTGTTTCCCAACACGTCCCATTGGTTAAGTTCTTGGCCCACCTTTATATTTCCGAAGAAACTGGATTGCCACAGCTAGCATGGCATTCCAGCTCCTCTTTGAAAGTTGATTCAGTCGTGGCATTTCAAACTCAGAAGTGATAACTGTTATATGTGAAGTAATGCTTTCAGACTATAGGCTGCATCTTTCAGAGACAAATCCACAAATCTGAGCCTCTTTTACTTCTGCTTTTATTTCAGTGACTTTAGCATAATCCTTGTTTCAACTGTTTTAAGAGGAAAATAGATTATTATTTGTCTGTCTTGTTTTTTAAGTGAATACATTTTAAAAAAATGTGACAAACTCGTTCCAGAGCCAGCAAGTGCTCCAGAGTGACCAGCCCAGTAGGCCCCTACGTATTTATTAATATGGATTATCCATTAAAGCCCGAGGAGTGTTGTGCTGAGCTTTGGATTAGTTCTCACACCTATGATATTCTAAGTCCTGCCTGCAGGCCTTTCTGTAGATGAGGTCTGTTGGGGTTTTTATTATATTTAACTTTCAATTCTATTTTAAAAATAGGTTTGCATTCTTCCCTTCTAAGTCCTCGTTGCCCCATTTGCCCTTTCAGGAAGGGTCTATTCTGTCACCTCTGAAGTATATACATTTCAGTATATACATGTTTATATATACAAGTATATACATTTAAGTATATACATGTTTCATTAAGTATATACATGTTTCATTTCTTATATTCTCTTCCCTTTGGTTTATAATAGCATTGTTTCTGCTGATTAGGAGGAGTGATCTTATTTAGGGAATTTAAATGCTTTTTAAGGTTCTCCATTTTTCCTGTCAGTGGGTCACATATCTTTGAATTGCTGTGGGATCAAGAAACTATCTCCTTTTCCCTTGCCTTCCTTTGTCTACCCATTCTACCTATTCTTTTCAGCCTTTCCGTACCACCTGTATCCCTCCCCACCGGAAGTCTGGCTAATTTGTGAGCCTAAAACTATCTGTGAAGGTTCTTGATACAATATACACATTGTAGCTATGTGGCTGCCGCAGTTTGCATTGTCAGGAGATAGACCTCCAGATAATCCTTATGCCTCTGGGTGCCTGTTCAGCCATCAGGAGCAGATGCACTTTTCTATGAACTTATTGTACTTATTTGCAATTCCATTTCTGACCAGAGGTTCATGCTGCCTTTTATTACAGTGGCATTGGTTTCACTTTCTTTTGCCATTGCAAAGTACCCTTATAAACAAGCATTGCCATTTATGAGGGAGCAAATTCCCAAGTCTCTGTCATTCGCTTGGTTCTGTCTTTGTGACCCTCGTACCTTGGAAAAAGCTATAATTACTTTATTCAGGAAGATAGACACTGATGGCAGGAGCACAGCATTGGACTGACTGGCTTAACCATGATCATGGAGAAGGCAGATGATTTTTTAAAAAGCTGTAATGACTCCTTCAGACCAGCCATTAACAGATCATGTTGAAAGGTTCTGGACTCCATTACAGACTTCCAAAATGTCAGTTCTGAGATTCCCTTCCAGGTGACCAGTTGATTTTTTTCTGCCGGTGTTTCCCACAGCTTTAAACTGTCCTAAAGTGACAACTACCTCAGTTGGCAGCAGATAGACATATAGCAGAAAGTGAAAAATAAGCAGTATTTGGACAGATGCCATGGGTTAAAGTTGCTTTATATTAGGAAACCTTTCTATCTTTGTGAATTATGTACGTGGTAACATTTTATCTCTCTACAAAGAACTGTTAAGACCGCTGAAATTTACTATTTTTTGCCTCATTAATAGAAATCGAGACTTAGCATGTTTGAGCCTAAGCTGATTTGAAAGAATAATTCGGCTGTACAAATGGTCTCAGGATTCCCTGGAGACTTTGGTGCCTTCCCCATATAACTACTTAGAGACATGGTTGCTTGCCTCCAGTGTGACTTTTCCCGACTCATGTCTTTATTTCAGCAAGAAAGCATTGTGAAGTAGAGAAAGATTCTCGTCTTTTTCTGTTTAGTAAACCCCTTGTGATATACAGTTTCCATCTCAAGATGAGTTTTTCTCACTGTGTTTGAATTTGGGATGAGTAAAATCAAACTCAGTTTATTACTCCCTGTCTGGTAGTTGGAAAACTGAGCTGTAGGCAGTGGCAATGACAATGGGTCCTGCAGCATGAGAGCTGCTCTCAGACAGTGAAGGACGGTGCCTCTGGTGTGCTGTGTCCTTGCCCTGTCTTCTTGTGTGGCTCTGCCCCAGATGCTTCAGAGCCTCTGTGCGCCTGGAGATTGCTTGACTTCGTAAACCTTTTTTAGGAGCTGTTCTTGTCTCCCTTTTGGCCACTGAGTCTGCTGGCTCAGTCACTACTTGAAGCCCCCACTTAATTTTCAGTTACAGCTCTTGCAGTTTCGGCATAGTCTCGTCTCAGACAGATCTCATCAAGAAGGATTGAAGGGATAACTGTGGAGTGAGCTGGACATTGGAGCTACGTCTGCTGCCATGTCAGCATCTTGCTCGGCAAATATCAAGCTGTAAATTGGCCCTAGGGCTCTGGGTCCCATCAGCATCAGAAATCTATTGCCCCTAATGGGTCTGACCAAGTTGTGTAGAGCATGACTCCCATTAATGGGAATACAAGAGCCAACTGGCCTAAAACATTTCCCCTTCACTTTCCCACTCAGATTACTTTCAGAAGACCCATGGAACCAATGACTGATAATAAGGAAAATTTAGCAACTTTGATATCTTCTAATAAGAAATTCCTATCAGCCACTTCATCCCACCAAAACTAGTTTACTTCTTCCCCCAAATTCATGACCTTTATGTTAGTTACGGGATTTTGCTGATGATAGACTTTGAGTCCCAGTGTTCCATTTTGTGCTAATACATCCCATTTTAGGGCCTAGCCTTCTCTTCATTGACTGTGTTCCCTTCAACCCAATCCCCACTTTACATATACAATAGAGAGTTGATGAATGAAAGGACCCAAATAGGCCAGATAGTTCCCCCAGGCCCTGATATCCATAAAAGGCTTGGGAATGGATTATGCAATTGCCCTCAATCTTTTTGTTGTTCCAGAAAAAATGATGGGCCCAGATGGATGCCTACATAAAAATGGTTCCTAGCTGTGTACTCATAACTTTTCTCTGAATTGAGTAGTGAAAGTTGAAGTAGGAGAAAAGGAAATTAAATGTCCTTCTAGTATTCCTTTGGACTCGGGTCTGACATAAGAGATAATAACCTATATTGAAATGCCAAGAATTTTATCTGAATCAAGGAGAGGACAGTTTGACAGATTTATTATGCCTTCATGTTACATAGGCACTGAAACCAAGTAATAAACATAAAATAGCCATTGCACAGGCAAATGCACCTAAAACCTTTTGTTTATGTTTTGATGTAGCAGAAATTGATTTTTAGGGAAACCTATGCAATTGTGGTGTTCCGGGGGTATCTCTTGGTAACTTAGCTTATGGATTCAGTTGCTATTGAGTTGGATTCTAGACAGTTATTACCTTGAAAAGGGAATTTGGTGCCTTATATGATGGGAGCCAGAGACTGCTGGGAATAAACAAAGCGGATTCACACCAGTGTCAACACACAGCTTTAGTGGGGAAGGGGATGGCACACAGTATCCCCAAATTTGGGGCTTTTGTCTCCCATACCCCCCGCCCATGTGTCTCATCTTCCTTTTCACACTCTTGACAATAACTTGAAAATGGTGAAACCACCTTCTCCGAAATTTTCTACAGCATGGACAACATTCTTTTCTTATTAACATAATAGATAGCTCATAAGGTGAGTGTTAGAACTGTTACAGCCTGCAGTTGCCTCCCTTTATCAAGTTTCTAGAATTGATGGTGAAATAGGGAGTTACTGGGTAAGTTTTAGCCTGTGGGTAATGCCTTAGTGTTATTTTAAAAGATTTGTCATTTATATTTAAAATAAGTTCATGAATGTTTGAAAGCAACAAAATGATCAGGGATGACTCTTTGCCATGGGTCTCATTTTCACTCTTTCCTGTAAGGAAAAACAATGACGTCTTATTATATATTTTTTCATTTTTATTGTACAAGTTTGTAAGTAATCCCAATTTTAATAAAGTTTTATAGACTATATAGTGGTTTCTCTTAATGAACATGTACTTTTTTTTTTTTTTGCGGTACGCGGGCCTCTCACTGTTGGGGCCTCTCCCATTGCGGAGCACAGGCTTCGGACGCGTAGGCCCAGCGGCCATGGCTCACAGGCCCAGCCGCTCTGCGGCACGTGGGATCTTCCCGGACCGGGGCACGAATCCGTGTCCCCTGCATCGGCAGGTGGACTGTCAACCACTGCGCCACCAGGGAAGCCCTGAACATGTACTTAAAAAAAAAAATTTTATTTAATTAATTTATTTTTGTCTGTGTTGGGTCTTCGTTGCTGCGCACAGGCTTTCTCTAGTTGCGGTGAGCAGGGGCTGCTCTTCATTGCAGTGCGCGGGCTACTCATTGCAGAGGCTTCTCTTGTTGTGGAGCACGGGCTGTAGGCGCACGGGCTTCAGTAGTTGTGGCTTGCGGGCTCTAGAGCGCAGGCTCAGTAGTTGTGGTGCGCAGGCTTAGTTGCTCCACGGCATGTAGGATCTTCCCGGACCAGGGCTTGAACCCGTGTCCCCTGCATTGGCAGGCGGATTCTTAACCACTGCGCCACCAGGGAAGTCCCGAACATGCACTTTTCTTGTTTGATCTCTTGTTTTCAGGTAATCAGCAATTAGCTCTTCTGTTTCATCTTTCTGATGAGATTGTTTTGTAGGCCATTTATTTTCCTTTTTTTCTTAACTACTGCTCCCCATCCTGGGTCTGTCTTGGTCTACTTCCTTGGACTGGATGATTTCCCAGGATGCCAGATCTCTAAGGGGTATTCTTGCAGGAGCAGAAGGTTGTACCACTGTGCTGTCTCATAGGAAAACAGTGTATAGGTTATTCCTGGTCCAGGGAGCTACTCTGTACTTTAGTTCTTTTCTTTTTTTAATGGCATAAAGTATCTCTTTTGTTTCTCAATTGGGGTGAGGGGAAGACCTATGGATCCAGCTGTGAGATGCCTGCCAAGAGCTTTATGTAGGGTGAAAGGGAGCAGGACTGTAGTGAGTATTAGGGGGCATGGAATAAAAACTTCAGTTTTGGACTTCCCTGGTGGCGCAGTGGTTAAGAATCTGCCTGCCAGTGCAGGGGACACGGGTTCGATCCCTGGTCCAGAAAGATCCTGCATGTCGCAGAGCAACAGCCCGTGCGCCACAACTGCAGAGCCCATGCACCACAACTGTTGAGCCCACACACCGCAACTACTGAAGCCCGTGCACTCTAGGGCCCGCATGCCGCAACTACTGAGCCCATGTGCTGCAACTACTGAAGCCTGTGCGCCTAAAGCCCATGCTCCGCAACAAGAGAAGCTGCCGCAGTGAGAAGCCTGCACACCACAACGAAGAGTAGCCCCTGCTCGCTGCAACTAGAGAAAGCCAGTGTGCAGCAATGAAGACCCAATGCAGCCAAAATAAAACAAACAAACAAACAAAAAACTTCAATTATGACTAGGCCCAGCTTCTGCATTAGGAAGGAGTCTGGTACCTTCCATTTTCTTTTATGTTTTGGCTATTTTCTTTGCTCTGGGAATCCATTATAGCATTTGCATTAATTCTGTACCTGTCCCTTCTGAGTTATTTTGACTACATGGAAATCCACTGTCCATTTTTCAAAGACAGTTGGTGAAATAGGAAGAAAACAGGGTGTGGATCATATGTAAATTTATGTAGATTAATGCACACCGATGACATCTTTTCTCCTCTTCCTTCTACAACCAAACTAGGTAAATAAGAGACATTGGATGATCATCAATGGTTGAATTAATAAAAACTTAAAGCATAATTGCCAGGTTTGCAAGATCATAGGGTTTTAGTGAGGATAAAAAAAAGATAAGGTGTGTAAAGCAGTTCTTCTCAAACTTTAACATGCATAGGAATCATCTGGGGAGCTTGTTAAACTGCAGACTTCTGATTCAGTAGGTCTGGGTTGGGGCCCAAGATTCTGCATTTCTAATAAGCTCCCAGGTGATTCAGATGCTGCTGGTCTGTGGACCTCACTTTGGATAGCATTTAGCTTGTTGCCTGGCACATAGTAGCACAGCTGACTCTTAAATCGGGGGTGGGGAGGGTTAGGGTCTCCAAGCCTCTGTCCAGTGGAAAATCCACCTATAATTTTACAGTTGAAGGTCCTCTGTATCTGTGCTTCCACATCTGCACATTCAGGCACCCATGGATCATGTAGTAGCAGTAAGTACTTATTGAAAAAAATCTTGAGTTTAAGTGGACCAGGGAGTTCAAACCTGTGTTGTTGAAGGGTCAACTGTACTTGATCAATGTTGTTACTAATTGACACCAGATAGTTTGTGAGGGTCAAAAAGACCCTCTACCACCAAATATCTTCACCATGTCTGAAAACTCCTGTGTTTTTATTGTGTAACATCTTTTAAAAAAGTGAATGTCCCTGGGAGGACTAGTGAATGTGAATTAGACCAATTAGACTGCCGCCCTCACAGCTCTCAGAAGTCAGCATTGAAGGGTTTAGAATTGCTGCTGCTGCTTCTAGTGCTTCTTTGCCAGCTTTACTGAAGTATAATTTATAAAATTGTACAATACAATAAAGTTCACCAGTCTTAAATCTTGCTGAATTTTGGCAAATGGAGACAGTTGTGTAACCACCACCACAGTTATGTTATAGAGCATTTCCATCACCTCAAAAAGTTCCCTCATGGGACTTCCCTGGTGGCTCAGTGGCTAAGAATCCACTTGCCAATGCAGAAGACACGGGTTCAATCCCTGGTCCGGGAGGATCCCACATGCCGCGGAGCAACTAAGTCCGTGCACCACAACTACTGAGCCTGCGCTCTAGGGCCCGCGTGCTGCAACTACTGAAGCCCATGCACCTAGAGCCCATGCTCTGCAACAAGAGAAGCCACCACAGTGAGAAGCCCGCGCACCGTGACGAAGAGTAGCTCCTGCTCTCCACAACTAGAGAAACTCCACGCGCAGCAATGAAGACCCAATGCAAAAAAAAAGAAAAAAAAAGTTCCCTCATTTCCCCCTACGCAACTAGAAATTCTAATGGGGGGATAAGGAAGGGAATTTCAGAGTCAGAGTGGAGGAAGACCAACAAGCTCCAGTTGCTTCAGTTTTGCCTGGGAAGCAGGAGATCACAACCCTGCATCCCCTGTGCCTCCTCTCCACCCCAAGAGTGCTTTGACAGATCTTCAAATCCCAGCTGAGTTGGATGTGTATTTTGTACCTTGTTAATTTAGAATGACCCACTCATCCCCGTTTGCCCAGAACTTTACTGGTTTTAGCACTCAAATACCCATGTCCAGAAAACTCATCTCAGGTCCCAGACAAACCATTGATGGTTGGTCACCCTAGCTGTGATGTTCATGCCATTGTTTCTAAGCCTGAGGTTGCCATCTCATTTTAGAGTCACTTCTCTCATGTGAGCACATAGTAGGCACTTGGTAAATGAGTCTGTGGATGGACACAAATGAACCTCAGTTGTAGGCAGCTGCAGATTCCTGGCCTGGAGAACAGGAGACCTGTGTTCTGGTCCTGGCGCTGCCAGGTTTGCAGCGGTGTGATCCTAGGAAAGTGGTTTCTCACTCTAGGTATGTTTCCTCCACTGCAAAATAGGGGAACTTTAGTCATTTCTGCCTCTGCTGTGATACTGCTCTCCCTGTACATGGGATTATGTTCTGATGTCACTTCCACTCAGCTTTCTCTCTCTCTCTCTTGCCTCTTGCTTTTTACCCCCTTCAAATATATATATATTTAGTAGATCAATAATTTATGTAAGGGCAGGTTGGTAATGGAATTGCTGATGGGCCAGGTTTATGCAGAGTGCTTCTGTGAGAGCAATAGAGTTTGGACCTTGAACCAAGCAGCTGTGGCTGGGAGTTGGAGCATCAAGTCTCTGTCTTCAGCTAAGTGTGTGTAATGACCTAATTTGCTCTTTGTGCGTGCCTGGGAGGGAGGGGGGTGGGCATAGGGAGCCTGCTGTTTAGGAATTTTCCTGGGTGGATGAGGGGGTACCCTGGGAAATAGGATTTTAAAGCTTCTTGTCCACTGGAGGGAGTTATTTCCAGCTGAGATAGTGCCCAGGAAAGAGCATCCCAGGGTCTTATTCGGTATTCTAGCACAGAAGAAGGAATAAAATGAGAAATACCAGGACTTGGGCTGGAACCTGTGGCCAACTTAGGGTCAGGAAGCTGCATTTTTCTGTTCCTGGTTCTGCCACGTGCCGTCTGTGGAACTAGGGGCACATTGTGTAACCTCTCTGAGCCTTGGTGTTTGTCTCTAATTTTCCTTTTTAATGGAGTGAGTCTGCACTGCCTACCTCACAGGGTGGTGTGATTCAATGAGGTGACATAGGTGGGAGTTCACTGAATGAATGAAATGTCAGTTGTTACCACTAACTTTAATCTTTGGACCTGTATGATGGGGTCTGATTCATGGGGGGAGGGAAGTGGAGAGAAATTTGGGGATTTTGTCTGCTTAGTTCTTCCAATAATGTCATCAGTACCCCCTGGCTCTGAACAAGATAGGAAGGGTAGGTTTGAGGGAGGTACTACTTCTTTGGTTAGAAGACACCCCAGCCTAACTTCCTCTTTGACAATATTCCTGACTTTTGGAAAAAGCTTTTCCTTGGCTATAAAGTCTGCTCCTTCTGCCCTCATTTCCAAATTTTGGGGGCAATGGAGCAAGAACTCTGCTTGAACCCCTCAGCTAAGGCCAGCCAGATACCCCTTCCTACCTAGAGGGGGCTTTCTCATGCGACTGAGTGTCTCCCTCTGGGGCTGCAGGCCTGTGAAGGGTTAAGCGAGCCACACCCTCAGCAGGAACAGCCTCGGACTTTGTGCTGAGCAGCCATCTCAGGGCTCGCCTGGCCTGACTGGCACAGGGAGCCCTGGCTGGAGGAGGCTGCACAGAGGAAGGTCAGCATCGTGGACGCTGGGAAGAAGAGGGTCGAATATCTCCTGTCTTCCTTGACACCATGGACAGCTCCCATTAACGAGGGCACCTCTCCAGCCTTGGGGCCTGGGACTCCTATGCCCCCTTCCTGTCGAATTGGGATTTCATCCACCAGTCTCCAAGAGACACTGAAGTTACACCCTAGTTCCAGTATTGGGTGAGTCCTTCCTTAACCTGCCTGTACTTCTCTTTTCACATCTTTGGGTGCCCCATGTGGGGGCTGCTTCCCCCACCTCCAACCAATCTTATTCCCATTTCTTTCAAATCTAAATCCAAAGAAGATGCCTTCTCCCAGCTCTGCTTCTGCTTCTCTCCCTTCCCTGCCAAGTTATTTAAAATCTTAACTTTTTTTGTTTAATCTAGAAAATGTGGGATGATAATAGTATCTACTTCATGGGGATATTGTAAGCATCAAGTGAATTAGTGTATGTAAAGTGTTTAGAGCCTGCCTAGCCTGTAGTACATACTACCTGATTGCTAAAGGTTGCGATAGTCATTATTATTGCTCCCTCCGTTGTGACTTTACAGGAAGTGACAGGTGCTCCCTTTTCCCGAAGCTTGGGGAAGGCAGAGTGAAGGGAGAAGGCAGCCCGTGCCCCCTTCTTGCCCCACCTTCCCTTCCTGCTTCCCTCCCTTCCCCCAGTCAGTTTCAGCAATGCAGCACAGGAGGATGTGGCTCTTTTATTCCTGTTAGGGAGTGTCGTTGACCATTGTAATAGTCCCGTCCTGCACAGGTCGCCCTGCCTACTCAGTCCCCCAGGAAAGACTGAGGAGGGCTGGGCTTCCACTCTAGGGAGCACCTGCCATATGCCTACTGCGTGGAGGCCGAGCCGCACAGTGTCCCCTGCCCCTCTGACTCTGCCCATTCCCACCAGCTACTAAAAAACTAGGTGTGTCCCTCTGGGGCAAAGTCCATGCCAGAAGCTTATGGTCATGGGTGTAAAATCTGGACATGGAAATATAGGGACAGACGTGTAGGCACATCCAGAGGTCCTGACAGCTACTTGCTTTTGGGGAAACAAACCTCATTTTCATTTTCTTTGGGGTATTCCAGCCTTTTACGGAGGAACTTCCATCTCTGTCCTTGAGCTCATCACCTCTTCCAGTCCCCATTTAAAAAATGAATCTCACTGTAGCAGAGAGATGGGAGGAAAGACACTGGCACAATTTTTCAAAGGGGTATGGGGTGTGCTGGGTGACTGAAACGGGGGCTGTGAGAGGCGGGGAGTTGAGAAGGAGAATGGGGGACAAAGAGTCAGGGAGTCTGGACCCTGGCCTCAGCCTCCGTGCAGGAGGGAGGGAGCTTTTGGTGCCTGGCTGTGGCATGAAGTTTGCTTACCCTTTCCTCCCCAGCCCTCTCCCCTGCAAGCACAAGGATGCTCCCCCAGCTGCTGCCTACTGGGTGCCTTCTTTACCCTGGTGGTCCTGTCCCACCCCCACCAACCCTAATTCAGGGAGCAGAGCATTCCCTCGCCTCCCACCAGGAGTTTCTGCAGCCTCCACTGTTAGCTTGGGCTGGCCCAGAGGCCTTTCCCAGGTTGGGGGCTCTCTCTAGGGCCAGAACTGGGGGAGGGGAAAGCTCTCTTGGTCCTTCTGCCTTCCTCCCCTCAAACAGCTACTGGCCTCTAGAGCTGAGCAGACATCAACAAACTGATCCCAGGATCAGCTGCTCCTCTGGACATGACTCTCCTGGAAGGGTCCATTGGGGTGGAGGACCTTGTGCTCCTGGAACCCCTGGAGCAGGAGTCTCTGATCAAGAACCTCCAGCTGCGCTATGAGAACGGGGAGATTTATGTGAGTGCTTACGGGTGCCCCTGCCTGTGGCCGTGTGGCCAGAGAGTTCATGTGCCTCCCCCTAACCCCCACCCTCGCTCATTCCCTTCATCTTCCCTGGCTCCAGACCTACATTGGGAACGTGTTGGTCTCAGTGAATCCCTACCAACAGCTGCCCATCTATGGCCCAGAGTTCATTGCCAGATACAGGGACTATACCTTCTACGAGCTGAAGCCCCATGTGTGAGTAGAGGGACCGAGGAAAGGTGACAGGGCCCCGGCTCGCTATGATGACACATCCTAATTTCCTCTTTCCTTCCTCTTGAAGGAGGTTCTCCAGCTGCCCCTTCCTCCCTTGGCCCTCTGGAGGCCCCTTCCTGGGCCTGTCACTTGCCTTGGTCTGGTCCAAGTGGGGAGGGCGAATGAGTCTGGGGGTTGGGGGTCGAGTGAAAGGTGTTGTCCTGGACTGGTCCCACACTAGTCACCACCCACTTCCTCCCCACAAGCTATGCACTGGCAAATGAGGCATACCAGTCACTGAGGGACCAGGACCAAGACCAGTGTATCCTCATCACGGGCGAGAGTGGAGCTGGCAAGACAGGTGAGGCGCCCGGCGGGGAAGCCATGGAGTCACTGCTGGAACTACCCCCTTGTCTCTTTCCAAGCCAGGCCCAGTTCTGCCCCCACCCCCTGAAATTCCTCCCTGGCTTTTTCTGACTCTGAGTGGTGTGAGGTGCTGGGATGAGGGAGGTTAAGGGCATTGGTGGGGATTCACGCGAGGGTTTCTCTTGCAGAGGCTAGTAAGCTAGTGATGACTTACGTGGCGGCTGTCTGTGGGGAAGGGGAACGGGTGAACTCTGTGAAGGAACAACTGCTTCAGTCAAATCCAGTGCTGGAGGGTGAGAAGTCCAGTCTCTGCCCGATCCACCCCCACCCCACCCTACCGTCCCCAGTGTTCCCCACATCGCTGTTCTTGCTCAGCCTGAGAAACCTGAGATCGACCTCATGGCTGGAGGGCCTTCCCCCTTCCCCTGCTCTGGAGTCCCTCTTCTCGCCTCAGCCATCGTATTCCCCCTCCCCTCATCTCCGCAGCTTTTGGCAATGCCAAGACCATTCGCAACAACAACTCCTCTCGATTTGTGAGTGACCATCTCCCCGGACTGGGACAAGAGGGTGTGGGGCCTTGAGAGGGAGGAACAAGGCGCAGATCCCTCCTGGACAGGGTGGCGAGAAGAGGAGGAAGCCAAGTCTCTCTCTCTCTCTCTGGTCTCTGAAGGGAAAATACATGGATGTTGAGTTTGACTTCAAGGGATCCCCCCTTGGTGGCATCATCACAAACTGTACGTGTCTCCCCATCCCGCTTACCACCTGTCCCACCTGCCCCCACGGTGTTCCTTTTGGCTAATCTGCTGCTGTAGGAAGGAGGAATGTTAGACTACCAGGCTTCCCAACCACTAGGAACGCTAGGGATGAGGGCAGAATTAGAGGGAAGCTGCAGTACCTCCCAGGTCCTCAGAACATGATTTTCAAATTCTCTGCCAGATCTGCTTGAGAAATCCCGCGTGGTGAAGCACCTTGAAGGAGAAAGAAACTTCCACATCTTCTATCAGCTACTGGCTGGAGCAGATCCAGAGCTGCTGAGTATGTGCCTGCCGCCGACACATGGCAGAACATCCCTAGCCTCCATTCAATGCCCAGAACCCCTGGACCTCTCTGGATCCCTGTAGCCCTCTTCCCTTGAATCTCAGGGCAGTCCCCACCCTGAATCTCATCCACCCATTGCTGGGAACAAATCCCTTGACCTCTGTGTTCTCTTCCATTTCTGGGGTTTTATTGCTAGGAATAAGCCTTCTTACCTCTTCCCTGCTCTTATTTCTCTGTCTTGTCTGGATTCCTCTTTCCCCAAGCTGGCTTCAAAAATGGAACACTTATTTCCATCTACCATCTCTCCTATCTTCAATTTAAGGGACTTTATCCGTAGCTCAGCAGGAAAGCAGGCAGGAGGTTACAAGTGTTCAAGAACTTTCAATGAGCTCTAGCTGAAGTTGTCCTGGGTGTACATCTGCCTCGCCCAGGACCTTGTCCTTGATTTTCTCTTCTTAGATAGTTCTGTGGAGGTTCCATTCAATCATTCATCAAACATCTCTTGAACACCTACTGTGCTTGAACATTGTGCTAGCTTCTAGGGATACAGAGGTGAGTAAGAGACCTTGTCCTCGAAGAACTTAGAGTCTTCTAGGGATGGCAGATGCATGAACAGCTACATCACAATACAGTGTGATCAGTGCCAATAGGCTCTGCAGCTAGCTAGAGGGGCAGAAGGCATGGAGCACCTTACGTCGTCTTGGGGAAGAGACCATCTCAGCCTAGATGCTGGATGGGCCTGAGGTGGCTCGGGATGGGCATTACTGCAGGGTCTGATGGGACTTAAAGCCCTGCCAGAGTTTCCCCTCTCAATCCCCCCTCTAACTGTGGGCACTGTGGGTGTCTTGGCCTCCAAGAACCTGTCCATTTGGTTTCTGGTTATTCTATGCTGGACTTGTGCCTGTCTCCTTTCCCCCTCCTGGAGATCTCTATGGTTCAAGAGCCCCCACAGGTCTCATCCTCCCTCCTGGCTTAATTGTCTTGACTGTATTCTGTTTTTCTGAATCATAGGTACTAGAGTTGTGCTCTGGCTGATTCTCACTCACTGATTTAAGTTGAGTCTGGGTGGGGCCTCCCTCCCTGGTGTCATCATCCCAGGGCCTTTCTGACTCATTCTCCTTCCAGACACCCCTCTTTAGCAGGCTCTTATTTCAAAATTTGTGTCTCAGGGGAAACTGCCATTAAACTCTAGTTTGAGGGTCACTCCCTGATTCTCAGATCATTTGAATAACAGATAACTGATACCCTTCAAGCTCCATGATTAACCCATTCCTTCCCATCTCAGGTGAACGGCTTTGACCATTCCCTTGATTCATTTATTAAAAAGGAAAAAGTTCCTGCATGCCAGCCAGGCACACAGAATATGAAGATGAAAAACACAGTCCCAACACACAAGTTGTTCATTTGTAGGAGGGACAGAAAAAACCCCAAAGCCCAGCCCATGTGATGTGGTCTGGGGTAGAGATGCACAATGGGGGAACCCAAGAGGGCCATTTGGCTCAGCTATGCGCAGAGAAAACCTTCCCGAAGGGAGTCAGGGTTGGGGAACATAGTATCTGTCACTTGGTTGGTGCTTTGTGAACAAATAATGGGTGCGCCAACATGGGCCTAGGGTGAGGCCTCGAGGCTGGGGGTGGGTGGCAGATGTGTGCTCCCCCTTCTTTCCTCACCTTCATCCTCCAAGAACCATTGAGAACTGAGCAGGACAGAGAGGTGTCTTGTTTGTTTTTATTGTTTGGAACCCTGATGGTGGGGAAAAGAGTAGAATGAGGCTTTTCTTTCATAAAAGTTGGGGAAAACCTCAACAATTATGAACACCCAAACCCTAAATACCACTTAAAAATGTAGTCGATCATCACAGGAATTAGTGATCCCAAAACAAAAGAGGCAGGGGAAGAACCTAAAACAAAAACGGCTCCTCTGAATAAATGAATGAACCAACCTAGGACAAGGACCGTGAGGGTCAAGGCTGGAGGACTCCAGAAAGCATGTGTACTGACCCTCTTCCCTCATGCTGGCCCTCCCAGAGGCCCTGAAGCTTGAGCGGGACACAAATGGCTATACCTACCTGAACCCGGGGGCATCCAGGGTGGATGGCATGGACGACACTGCCAACTTCAAGGCCCTCCAGGTGAGTACCTGGGATGGGCCATTAGGCCATGCCCTGAGCCCAGGCTCTGGCTTTGAGAAGGGAGGCGTAAGACTGGCACCGCAGTTCAACTTTGGACTTCTCCTTTCTCTCCAAGAGTGCGATGACTGTGATTGGGTTCTCCAAGGAGGAGATTCGGCAGGTGCTAGAGGTGGTGGCCCTGGTGTTGAAGCTGGGGAATGTGGAACTGGCAGATGAGTTCCAGGCCAATGGGGTACCAGCAAGTGGCATCCGTGATGGGAGAGGTCTGCACCCAACCAGCTCCCTGAATCTCCTGCTACAATTTCTGTTCTTCCACCATCTCCAGCATAATAGACCTCACTCTGATTCAGTCCCCCTCTGCCCGCTCAGGAGTTCTTCCCCAAACATACTCATTCAGAACTCCCTGTGAGGCATATTGGAATGAGGTTTTGATGTTTGGTAGACCTAGGTTCTGGGACCTCTCTGAGTCTCAGTGGATTTTTTGCAGAAATGGGGACAATTACACTCATTTCAGGAGATTCTCATATTAAAGGAGATAATGCATGCAAAGCGTCAAGATCTCCCTTTCCTCCTCCTCCCCAGAGATTCCTCCAGAGCGATGTTCTGGATTGGCTGTAAGGACTTTCCCAGTAAGACCCAGGAACAGCAGGCTCTCAGCAGTTCCACTTTTCAGCCCGCCCTCCCTCCCCTGGGAGCAAGCCCTCTCTCAGGCCATGTTGTATTTCCTCATCACTCCAGGTATTCAAGAGATTGGGGAAATGGTGGGTTTGAATTCAGTGGAACTAGAGAGAGCTTTGTGCTCAAGGACCATGGAAACGGCCAGAGAAAAAGTGGTCACTGCACTGAATGTCGTCCAGGTGAGGGGCCCTGTGGGAGGAGGCTGAGTTTTGAGTCTGTTCTGTGGCTGCCACACTAACCAGTTGGCACTGCCCTGCAGGCTCAGTACGCTCGGGATGCTCTGGCTAAGAACGTCTACAGCCGCCTTTTCACCTGGCTGGTGAATCGAATCAATGAGAGTATCCAGGTGAGAGACTGCCCTCCTCCCTCAGCACTCTCCTCTGCCCGCCCCATGCCTTGGGTTCTGAGATGAACAGAGTAAGGAGGATAGGGTGTATTTATTTATTTACGATAATGTAGTGTTTTGGAAACATCTCTGTTTTTTTGAGTTCATCTATTTGGGTTCCCTACTTACCAACTGTGTGGTCTTAGAGTTTCACAGAGATTCTGAACCTCAGTTTCCCGATTTGGGAAATGAGACACACTAATGCCTACTTGTTTTGCAGGATTTAGTGAGGATCAGATGAAATTGTGTATGTGGCTACCATATAACCCAGCAATTCTACTCCTAAGTATATGTCCAAAAGAACTGAAAACAGATGTCCACATAAAAACCTGTGCATAAATGTTCATAGAGGCATTATTCATAATAGCCAAGAAGTGGAAACAACCCCAGTGTACATCAACTAATGAATGGATAAACAAAATGTGGTATATCCATACAGTGGGATATTATTTGGCCATTAAAAGGCACCAAGTGCTCATACATGCTGAGCGTGGATGAACCTTGGAAAGATGTTGAGTGAAAGAAGCCAGACACAAAAGGTCACATTTCGTATGGTTCCATTTATATGAAATGTCCGGAGCAAGCCATCCATCGGGGTGGGAAGTAGGTCAGCAGTTGGCAGGGGAATAGGGAGCGACTGCTAATGGGTTACATGTATAAGATTTCATCTGGGGATGGTGAAAATGCTCTGGAATTTGGTGGTGGTGGTTGTATACCTTTTGAATATACTGAAAAAAAAATCCCACTGAATTGTATATTTTTAAAGGGTAAATTTTATGGTGTGCAAATTCGGTCAAAATAGAGCTATTATTTAAAAATTCGTATGTGAAAGTGCTATCAATTTAGAATCTGTTACCAGAAGGCAGCAGGGTAATATAGGATTTGAATCTAGATTTGGGTAAATGCTTAGCTCTTTTGAAGTTCGATTTTTTTTCATCTATAGAATGGGAATAATCACACCTTATAGGGATAGATGGATTAATGAAATAAGATCATAGGATTTTTTGTAAAATGCTCTACAGATATAAGGGATGGTTATTTTCCCGAGAAGATTTTAACGTCTTTCTACTTTGTACCATGGGAGCATTTTCCTGGAATCTATTACATCTTCCTTTTCCTCCTTTCCTCCCTCTTTGCTTGTCCTTCAGCATATAGAGGAAGAGGGAGAGTAAAATTACACCAATTCCTTTGCAGCTTGGTCAAGCTCACCCAAGTTCTGTTTGCTCCCTGCTTTACTCACATCCATCCCAGAGGGGCCTGGCCTGGTGTGTAGAGGGCCGGTCCTCAGATTTATCTTTTCCTCCTCTTCAGGTGGGCACTGGGGAGAAAAGGAAGGTCATGGGGGTCCTGGATATCTATGGCTTTGAAATATTAGAGGTGAGAGAGCTTCAGCAACCTCAGCACCCTGCTTCCTGAGGGTTAGGAGCGTCAGGCTCCAAGGGGGGTGTGAGAGAGGGGAGGTAGGGCTGAGATAGAGGAAGTGTCTTGGTCTCACTCTCTAACCTGTGTACCCACCGCAGGATAATAGCTTTGAGCAATTTGTGATCAACTACTGCAATGAGAAGCTACAGCAGGTGTTCATAGAGATAACGCTGAAAGAGGAGCAAGAGGAATATAAGAGAGAGGTAAACGAGGACTTCCTGCTTCCCCTCTCTCAGATGACTTCTACGTATGCCAGATCTTTCTCCTTCATCACAGCTTCCTCTCAATTGTCCCCAGATGAGAACACTAAGGACAGAAAGTTTCCCTTGCACAGCTGAATATTCCAGCATTACCAAGAAGCCCTAATTCTCTGCTCTCCACCCCCAGTTCCCCATCCTGCCCTCCAGGCCAGGAGAGGAAGGGAGCAGATTGATGGAAGGGTGTTGGGGTGGGTAGGGGTGGGGGAGAGGGCTGACAAGAGTGAAGTGACAGCTGTGCTTGGCCCAGGGCAGGCTATGAGCTGAATTTAGAAGGGGCATTTCTCCTGGGCTTGGCACCCTACCACATCCCTTTCGGTGCCCTTCTCTGACGTCTCAGAATCTTTTGTCTCCTCTGGGCTGGACTGATGTTGCCGTCCCCTCTTGTAGCACCCAGACTTTCTCACCAGAAATGCCCTGTGGCTCAAAGTTTCCACACTCCTTCCCCTGGTCAGTGAAAACCGCACCCCCCCCCCCCCCGCCCGCACCCCCCACCCCCAGTTTCCTATGGCCAAGTGTTAGAAAAGCTCTCTGTTTGAGCTAATTCACTCCAAAGTGTGAATGGCTGAGTCTCACTCATCAAAACCCTCCCAGGGATGTTCCCTGTGAGCCCTCAGGAACCTGCTGTGGCAGAATTTCAGGCAATGTGGTCACAACTAAAAGTTTTTTTAGTTTTGTACGTTTTTACTTTAAAATTTTAAATTAGCAAATAGATATACATTCCCATGCTTCAAGATTCAAAAAGCTTAAAAAGGTGTATAAAGAAAGGTCTCCCTCCCACCCCATCCCAGCTTCCTAGTTCTCCCCCCGCATCTAGAGGCAACTGAAGTCGGCCTCCTTCCAGACGTCTTTTATGTGTAATCAAAAAAATCTGTAAATATATTTCCCCTCAAAATTTATTCAAGTGGCAATGAATACACTCTGTTCTGCATCTTGCTTTCACCAGTTAACAAGAGACCTTTCTGTATCAGTACATAAAGATGCTTTTCTATAGCTGCATAGGATTGTTCATTTAGCCAGTTGGGGAGGTATTTTGGGGATGAAGTGGGCGGGCAACTTTACTTAATTCCACTCTGCATTCCCTAAAGACCTGTGAGGGAGCAGGAAGAGAAAGGCTCGTGTTCCCCAACCACACCTGGGAATGGCCTGAGCCTAGGAGGTCTGGCCCTTGGCTGGTCCAGAGCTCTCCTGTCTATAGGCCTGTTACCCAGCAAAGCTCTAAATTAGAGATGCATGGTCTTATGGGTCTTCTGCTTCTATACCATTCTTGCTTTTTAAAAAACAAATTATACAGCCCCAAAGTATCATGTAGATCAGTTGTTCTGAAAGTGTGGTCCTGGACCAGCAGCAGCAGTGTCCCCTGGGAACATGTTGGAAAGACAGATTCCCAGGCCCTGTCCCAGACCTGCTGAATCAGAACCTGGGGGTGGGGCCCAGCCATCTGTATTTTAACAAGCCCTCCAGGTGACTGTGATGCACACTTGAGTTTGGGAATCACTGATGAAGGTCTTTGAAGATGTATCAAATTAGCTTTGTTGTTTTATGATAAACTCACCTATGTGCTTTGGTTCCATAGCTTGTTGCCAGAACAGTATGGCCATTTGCTCTTCTACATACTCAAGGACCCTTCCCCACTCCCACAGTGGGGTAATCCCTATCCCAGTCTTCACCCAACATATTCCACTTCCTTCTCCAACCTACAGCACCTACATGGCTTTCTGCACTGTCTCACCCTCTCTCACAACTGCTCTGGGTCCTCCCACACGTCTGCCCACCCACCCCACAAATTCTCCATCAACCTTGGAGGGATGAGGATGTGATAGAAACCACACCAAGGACCCCTCTGAACTATAGGGCTTTCTGATGGTCCTTTGTGGGGTGGGTGAAAGGGGGCCTGGTTCTGGTGAGACCGTTGGAGACTTGTCTTGGACCTGCTCCGTGTAATTTGTCATCTCCTGTTGCCAGGGCATACCGTGGGTGAAGGTGGACTACTTTGATAATGGCATTATCTGTAACCTCATTGAGGATGTAAGTTATCCTTCTCTCATCTCTGGGACCTCCCCCTCCAGACTGCCTGAACACCCTTCCCCTGTCTCTCTCTCCCCTCCTCCCCCACCCCACTTGATAAGGATGGTAAAGGGGGCAAAGGATGAGGGGGCAGAGGGGCGGCAGTGAGGATGTGGACGTCTTGAAGGACCAGGTCTAGGTTGGGCTGATCATGTTCCCCTGGCCAGAATCAACGAGGCATCCTGGCCATGCTGGACGAGGAGTGCCTGCGGCCTGGGGTGGTCAGTGACTCCACCTTCCTAGCAAAGCTGAACCAGATCTTCTCCAAGCATGGCCACTATGAGAGCAAAGTCACCCAGAATGCCCAGCACCAGTATGACCACAGCATGGGCCTCAGCTGCTTCCGCATCTGCCACTATGCGGGCAAGGTGATGTCACGGGGCTGGAGGGTGAAGACTAGGGTCTGGGCACAGGCTGAAGGCAATGGGGGAGGCACTGGGGGGAGGTGAGAACCAGGAACACTTCGCAGTGAAACTGGGAGGGCCACGCGCACGACAGACAATGTGGTGGGCTGTCCAGACCAAGTGCTGTTCCTGTACAGGTGACCTACAACGTGAACAGCTTCATCGACAAGAATAACGACCTGCTCTTCCGGGACTTGTCCCAGGCCATGTGGAAGGCCCAGCACCCCCTCCTTCGGTCCTTGTTTCCTGAGGGTGATCCAAAGCAGGCGTCTCTCAAACGCCCCCCAACTGCTGGGGTCCAGTTCAAGGGTTCTGTGGCCATTCTCATGAAGAACCTGTATTCCAAGAAACCCAACTACATCAGGTGACATGCTGGGCACATAGGGGAACATGCTGCATTTGTGATGACACTTGCAGGGTCCACGCATGGTAGAACATGTCCGTGCGGGGGTGGGGGGATGGCTGTCTCTGGAATAGGATACCAGATCCCTTTGCCTCATGAAAAACAGAGCCAGCTGAGGAGCTGAGAGTCCTGTAAGGGGGAGAGCGTCATGGTCAAGTAGGGACCATGCTATAGTGAGTGAAACTGGGAAGGCCAGTGTGTCTGCTTCCTCTGAAAATTTTCAGCTAACGGGAATGTGTACAGAATAGAGGTGTAGAGACCAGGGTGGGTGACACTGGCAAGGGTGAAGCTCCTGTAGCCCGGGCCTTGCCTTACCTCCCACCAGGTGTATAAAGCCCAATGAGCATCAGAAGCGAGGTGAGTTCTCCTCGGAGCTGGTGGCCGTCCAGTCTCGGTACCTGGGGCTGCTGGAGAATGTGCGGGTGCGACGAGCAGGCTATGCCTACCGCCAGGCCTACGGGTCCTTCCTGGAAAGGTACCGATTGCTGAGCCGGAGCACTTGGCCTCGCTGGGACGGTGGAGACCGGTAAGACTCAGTGGGAGACTGGGGAGAAGGGAAGGGCAGTGCAGGGAACCTCTGTGGGGGAAGAGACCAGGTGGTGCCATGTGTATCGCTGAAGCTCGTGAAGGGGCTTCTCGGGGAAATGAATTGAATGATCACTTCTCAGAGGCTCTGAAGTCTGTCCGAACTCTGAACTCTTCTCCTGAGGTGGAAGGCGGTAGAGGACAGGTGGGAGAGGACCCTCCCCTGGGATGCCCTTTGGCAGCTTTCCCCACCTGCTCCTGTAGGGAGGGGGTCGAGAAGGTCCTGGGGGAGCTGAGTGTGTCCTCAGAGGAGCTGGCCTTTGGGAGGACAAAGATCTTCATCAGAAGCCCCAAGACTGTGAGTTGGAGGGTGCACTTGTGTTTGGTGGGGCTGGAAGGTGAAAGAGTTGGAGAGCCCACGTGAGTGAGAGGCTGGGCGACGGGAGCTTCTAGAACCTGGAATGGATAGTGGATGAGGAAGTCTCCTCTCTGCAGGGACTTTATCCCTGGGAACTGAGTTCTTGGGTTCCTGCCCTGCCTGCCTTGAGCCCTGGAATTAGGTGTGCTTGCATTGCTGGTCTGAGCGCCTCTGCCTGAAGCAGGACTCCTTGAGAGTCAGGGTGTCTGAGTTTCCAAGTCTTAGCACAATGCCTGCTAAAGAGTCAGAGCTCAGTAGCTGCTTATTAAATGAATGAATGCATAAATGAATAAGAGGACTAAGGAACGATTGAATAAGACACTGGCTAGGAAATCTTGGTGCCGTGGGGTTCCCCTAGGTGAGCCCCTCTCTGCCCCCCTTCCACCTCTCCACAGCTTTTCCACCTGGAAGATCAGAGGCGCCTACGAATCCATCAGCTGGCCACACTCATACAGAAGATGTACCGAGGCTGGCGCTGCCGCGTCCACTACCAACTGATGCGCAAGAGTCAGATCCTCATTTCCTCTTGGTTTCGGGGCAACATGGTATCTGTCATCCCCAAAGTCCTATCCCCCTTACTCTAATAGGAGAGTGGGAAGCGGAGAGGTGGTTCAGGAGGTGGAGTTTTTCTAACAGGCCCACTGTTTTCTACAGCAAAAGAAACGCTATGGGAAGATGAAGGCATCAGCATTGTTGATCCAGGCTTTTGTGAGAGGTTGGAAGGTAATGGGGAAGGGAGAGGGGTTTCCTCCCCTCACGTGGCTCCTCCGGGTCATGCCAGCTGCTGCTGGTGGGGAAGAGTAGCAGAGAGAAGGTCCTGCCCTCACCCAGGACACATCTGTGTGTGATGGTATGTCTGTGTCTTGGTGTGTTTCTGGGTCTGCTCTGTGTGTGTCTGGGAGTGTGGGTGCATCTTGGGGAGATCTGAATATATGCTTGGGTGTGTTTCTGACTTAGCAGCAGAGCTCTGCCTTCTGCTTTGAGTGTCCTCCTGACTGCCAGCTTGTCTGACTTTACTCTCTCCCTCCAGCTATAGTCTCAGCTCTTTTCCTTACTCTGTTCTTTGTGTGGTTGAAAAATAGTAGAACCTCTTCTAGGCCTGTCTTCTATCTTCCAGGTATAACTCTCTATCTTTACTTTGGCCCTTTTCTTGTATGTCCCTGCCAGGCTCGCAAGAATTATCGGAAGTACTTCCGGTCAGGGGCTGCCCTCACCTTGTCAGATTTCATCTACAAGAGCATGGTAAGTGGTGGGGATTGAGGGTGGAAACGGGGCATTGAGGAGGGAGGGACAGGTTGGGAAGAGGAAGTATGTGGGGTTTGAGAGGAGGTGACTCAAAGCTTTTTCCCAAGAGCCTCCTCTATCTGATGTACTTAAACCCTGGGAGCAGAGGGGATGGGGCAGCAGCCTGCACGGGGAGGGCCCCAGCGCCTAGGGGCCTAGGGGCAGAATCAGAGCACATTTTGGCATGAATAGACACTGCAGGCAACCTTGTGGCAGGAAGGGGTCCCAGCACACCCACCAACTACTCCATGGTGAGTAGGCTGGAGAAGAGACTGGGGCTAGGTGGTTAACAACAGTTGCAGAGGCTGCGCCTCATTGAAGAGCAGAGAGAGGACACACATAGGGTTAAGTAACCCAACCTCCTGAGATTCATTTTAGGGCTGGGGGTGAAGGTGGAGGAGTCATATCTTCCTTCTATCTCTTCTGACACTGTAGCAGGCCAGGCTGAAACCGAATCTCAGGAAGGACCTTAATTCTGGAGGACTTGGGTCAGGGTGGGCAGGAAGAAGCCAAGAGCAGGTCTGGACGTTCAAACTATGGACAGTTTCCAGTGAGAGGAAAACAGGGACAGAGAGGGGTGATTTCCAGAGACATACATCCGATAGCAACAGTGCTTCTGAGAAGTGTTGGAGGGAAACCAGATGGGGGAGAGCAGCACTCCACTGAAACCTTGGGAAAGACCAGAGAGAAGAGCGGGAGATCTTGGACAGAGGGCTGGAGTGAATTAGAACTGACCTCGGCTGATTTGATTTTTGATGGTTGTTAGGACTCTTACTGACTTTGCTCGTAAAGACACGAGATGCATTGGAGCTCCTCTCTGTTCCCTTGGCTAAGTTGAGGAAGGGGGGCTCTGGGCCTCTTCCCACCTCCCTGAGTCTTCACTGTGTCCTCCTCCCCCTCCCCCGGGAAGCTCCATTGTCCTAGGCCTCTTGCATTGCCAGGGCTCTCCTCAGGCAGGCTCCAGGGTGTCTGCCTTACCAGAGTACGTGCTCTCTTGCCGCACGCCCGAGACCTGTAATCTGATTTTGTTCTTATCTCCTGAATGACCTCTAGTCTACCTTCTCTTTCACCTGTATATCATCAGGCATCTGCTGAATGTCACCACAGGAGCTGTTGCCTTTAAACCAGTATTTCAATAAATCAGACCCACTGTGGAAGTCTGCGTATGGGGGACCACAGGGCATTGATTGCCCCAGTGTTTCTGACTAGTCCATATTTTGCCATTGCCTTGCCTATAACTCACTTACTATGTGCTAAGCCCTTTACATGCATTAACTCTAATGCTTTCAACAACCCTCTGAGGTAGGCCCTTATATTGCCCTCATTTTATTTTATAATTAATTAATTAATTGAACTTTTTTTTTGGCTGCTTTGGATCTTCGCTGCACATGGGCTTTTCTCTGGTTGTGGCGAGCAGGGGCTACTCTTCATTGCGGTGTGCTGTCTTCTCATTGTGGTGGCTTCTCTTGTTGCAGAGCACGGGGCTCCAGGCTTGTGGGATTCAATAACTGTGGCAAGCGGGCTCAGTAGTTGTGGTGCACGGGCTTAGTTGCTCCACGGCATGTGGGATCTTCCTGGACCAGGGATCGAACCCGTGTCGCCTGCATTGGCAGGTGGATTCTTAACCACTGCACCACCAGGGAAGTCCCGACCTTTTCTTTTTAAAAGCACAAAACCCTATATACTAAAATTGTACACATCAA
This sequence comes from Orcinus orca, assembly GCF_937001465.1. Classification (NCBI taxonomy): domain Eukaryota; kingdom Metazoa; phylum Chordata; class Mammalia; order Artiodactyla; family Delphinidae; genus Orcinus; species Orcinus orca. The sequence continues at coordinate 45,100,748 of NC_064569.1, read as the reverse complement.
GTATTGGTCCAATCTTATATCAATCTATTTACAATTAAACACCATGGTTTTCTTACCTAGGTTAGTTAAACATGCCCAGAAAATTGTTATTCAAAGTATATGTTTTTTAAAAATAAAATATACTCTTTCCCTCATTTTATTGGTAAAAACTAAGGCCCAGAGAGGTTGAATAACTTGTAGGAGTTCCATAGCTGGTATGTGGTAGAGCTGGGATACAAGCTATTTGACTCTAGTTTTAACCACCACCTGTGACTGTTCCCCTCCCCTTCCTGCCTCACCACTCCCAACACACTCACAGAGGCCTGGACAACCCAGGTATCCATGGCTCTGGGTAGACCTGTGGGCAGGAGGGCTGCATAGGGAAAAGCAGAACTTTCTAGATCTAAAAAAACAAAAAAGAAAAACCTCAGAATCTCCACATCAGTTGGAACATGGGGGATTATGGGACATGCTAAGGAATGTTTATTGAATTAAATCAAACCAGGCCAAGGACTGGGGACTCCAGGGTGATGAGACCAAGCCCACTAGATCTTTGCAGTGGAAGGTACAAAGAGCTTGCATTGTTCCTGGAGAGTTACAGCAATGTACTGTGTGTTTTGCCTTTTTCTGTTTTAGTTTTTTAACCTAATATCTCAGTAAAAAGTTTTCACAAAAATTCCAAAAATTTGGAAGTGTTCAAGGTCAAGTCATTTTCTATACCTTCAGTAATTCTATCCCATAAATAAACAGGGTGCTAGGTGCTCCCTGAGATATAAAGACTTAAGAGTCCTTGTTCTAGATTGGGGGAGACTAAACAGTCAGATGCCACGGGTGAAACTTGATTGGATCCTGGATCAGGAAAAATAAAAACAAAGTCAAAGAGTACATTTTTAAAGTTTATAAAGGACATTAGAAGAGATTTGCATACACATTACTGTTGGGTGAGTGTGTCCAATTAATGTTAATTTTCTTAGGTATGGTGATAGAATCATGATTGTGTAGGAAAATATCCTGGTTCTTGGGCAATGCGTGCTTAAGCTTTAGAGGAAAATGTCATGATAGCTGTAACCTACTTTAGGATGCTATAGTAGCCAAGATTTGTACATATGCGTGTATTTATATACTTACATGCATTTGTATTTATGTGTGCGTGTGTTAGAAAGAGCACAAAGATAGGGTAAGATGTTAACATTATCAGCTGGTGAATTTAGGTGAGAAGTATATGTTATTCAGATGTTCATTGCAATGTTGTTTCAGCTTTCACTCAAATTTTAAAAATTTCAAAATAAGAAAATAAGTTGTATTACATTTTAAAAAGTAAAAAGTAAAACCTTAAGTCAGTTTATGTCACTCTTCCTCTAAGACCCTCTAAAGGTGTTCCATTTCACCCCACATAAAGCCAAATGTCCTTACCACAGCCTACAAGGCCCTTCATGATCTCTCCTTGGCTAACCTACTCTCTGATCTTTTCTTCTCTTGCTCAATTTAGCCCAGTCACACTGGCTTTCCTTCTTGTCTGGAATATGCTACCACTCATTCCTGTCTCTGTTCTGCTTTTTTTTGCATCATAGCGTATATAATTATTGGAAGCTACAGTCTATGTTTATTTGCTTGTGGGCTGTCTCCTTCTCCACCCACAGTAGAATGTAAACTCAGTGAGAAGAGACTTTGTTTACTCTGTTCACTGCTGTGTCCCCATACCTAGAACAGTGCCAGGCACAGAACAGATGCTTATTGATGTTGAATGGTGAAAAAACTCAGGACCTAGCATCCTGACTCCCAAAGACTCACCCTGTAGAAGAGGGAGATTTCCATGCAAATAACAGTAGTACAAAAACAAATGTATAGACAACGTGCTATGGGGCTTCAAAGAAAGGAGAGACACCACTGGCCCAGGGAATCTGGGAGGGCTTTGAGCTGCATCTCAAAGGATAGGTAGAATCTGGGTTGGCAGAGTTGAGCTGAGAGCAGCATGAGCTAAGGCACAGAGTGATAATGAATGGGCTGGGCAGAGGGCAAGTCAGGGAGTCCAGTCTGGTTGGTGTGCCAGGATTAGATAATGCAGGGGACCCTGTGACATGAGGTTGGGCTCTGAGTAGAGGACTTTGAATGCCAGGTTGAGGTGTTGGCCTTGACTGAGCAGAGAGGAGGGAAGATTTGGCACCTGTCCAATAGCTAACACAGACAGTGGGGCAGCCATCTATAGGCAATTATAAGCCTCGAGAATAGGAAGCTACAGAAGCAAAATATTAAGGCCAGTTTTCATATTGCTCCTCCCACCTCACCACCCTGTGTAGAAGGTATCTGCTTGGAACTACTCCTTCTCTCCCCTCCATCTCCCGATCACGCTCTTACTGCCCAACCTCAAGTCTACATTCACATTGAAAGAGATCAGGAGGGGACTCCCTTCCATCTCCTCAACTGCACTTGTTGCTTCTCCCTGTGGGTGGCCTTCTTTCTCAAAGTGGTGGGATCTGGGTGCCAGTTTGCCTGTCAGGAGGTCTTCTCGTCATCCCATTCCCAACCCCCCCTGCTCCCAACCCAGGCACAGAAATTCCTCCTGGGGCTGAAGAACGATTTGCCGTCTACCAATGTCTTGGACAAAAGGTGGCCAGCTGCCCCTTACAAGTACTTCAACACAGCTAACCACGAGCTTCAGAAGCTCTTCTACCAATGGAAGGTGAGCGGGGCCTGGGCAGCCTCTCCTGGTGCTCAGGCAACTCCTCTCTCGTTTGTCTTTTTTTTTTTTTTTTCTCCTCCTCCTGATTTTCCTCTTCTGCCTCCCTCTTCCACTTAAATTTTTTTTTTTTATTGTGGTAATACATAAAATTTACCATTTTAACTATTTTTAAGTAAACAGTTCAGTGGCATTAAGCACATTCGCATTGTTGTGCAACCATCACCGCCATCTGTCTCCATACTATTTTTCATCATCCCAAACTGAAACTCTGTACACATTAAGCAATAACTCCCCATTCCTCTGTCCCTCAGCCCCCAGAAAGTGTGATCTACTTTCTGTCTCTATGAATTTAACTATTCTAGGTGCCTCATATAAGTGAGCTCATGCCACATTCGTCCTTTTGTCTGGCTTATTTCACTTAGCACAGAGTTCTTCTACTCAAGAAATACTTTTGAGCACCTGTCTGGGAGTAGGCCTTGTGCTGTGCTGTGCGCACACAGCCCTCCTGGGGCTTGTATTTGACTGTTTCCATCCCCCTCCCCCAGCATCCCTCAGTCCCCCTTCCCCTCCCCAGTGCTCCTCCAGCCCCTGCCCTCTCTGAAGTGTCCTCCTTCCCCGCCCCTGTCACAGTGCAAGAAATTCCGGGATCAGCTGTCCCCGAAGCAGGTAGAGGTCCTAAGGGAGAAGCTCTGTGCCAGCGAACTGTTCAAGGGCAAGAAGGCTTCATACCCCCAGAGGTGAGTGCCTCCCAGACCCTGTGCAGTTTCATCAATAGCAAAGAGAAGATTCCCCAGGTGGAACAGAGCTGTGGTTCTCAAACTTTAGTGCGCCTCAGAATCACCTGGCAGACTGGATAACAGCCAGGTTGCTGCATGCCCTCTTCAGAGTTTCTGTTTTAGGAGGTCTGGGGTGGGGCCAAAGAATTTGCCTTTCTAACAAGGTCCTAGGGGATGCTGATGTCGGTCCTGGACCGTGCTCTGAGAACCGCTGAGACACAGGGTACGGCAGAGGATGGGGGATGGAGCATGGGAGGACCAAGATGGGAACTCGGGGGGTAGGTACAAGGACCTTGGAGGTCGGAGGTAAGGACCTTATCTCCACTGCGTACCTCCCGTGTGTCCTCAGTGTCCCTATTCCATTCCACGGTGACTACATTGGGCTGCAAGGAAACCCCAAGCTACAGAAGCTGAAGGGCAGGGAGGAAGGGCCTGTTCTGGTGGCTGAGACTGTGATGAAGGTCAACCGTGGCAATGGCAAGGTGAAGGCCCATATCCTGAACTCCTCCCCCAGCCTGATCCAGAGCCTCGGCTGGTAGCTGGAAGGGTGGGGATGCATCACAACCCTTCCTCACCCTTTCCTGTTCTGTCCCTAGACTTCCTCTCGAATTCTCCTTCTGACCAAGGGGCATGTGATTATCTCAGACACCAAGAATTCCCAGGCCAAGATTGTCATCGCGCTAAACAGTGTGGCCGGGGTGTCAGTCACCAGCTTCAAGGATGGGCTTTTTAGCTTGCATCTGAGTGAGGTATCAGAGCTGGGTGGGGGCAGGGCCCCAGACTGGAGAAGGTGGTGGGTGTCACAGGGCTGGGGCGAGCTGGAGGCCATGGAGAGCAGACCTCTCACTCTGGGCCTTTGCTATCTCCCAGGCTGCTCCTGAGGAGAAAAAAATGAATCCCTTCCCTGCTGTTTCTCTCCTTCCTAAGATATCGTCAGTGGGCTCCAAAGGGGACTTCCTGCTGGTCAGCGAGCATGTGATTGAACTGCTGACCAAGATGTACCGGGCTGTGCTGGATGCCACACAGAGGCAGCTTCCAGTCACCGTGACTGAGGAGTAAGGCCATGAGCTGGGGGTGAGGGATGGCTTGGGGCAGATGACCAAGCTGGAGGTCATTGTGACCGGGAAAATTTGTCCTGTCAGAAAGTGAAGCGTACTATGTCAGGTCAGGGCCACCCAAGTTCTCTGCGGCCTTGAGTCTTCTGACATAGGGGGCTTGTGGGGGGATGTACTTGCCTCAAGAAGGGGAGGGGAAGCCACCATGAAAATACAGGAGTAGGGGTGAGGGGATGAGGGCACTAGCTTTGTCTTTCTGTCTGTTCCCCCTCCAGGTTCTCAGTGAGGTTCAAGGAGAGCAGCTTGGCTGTCAAGGTCATCCAGGGCCCTGGGGGTGGTGGGAATGGCAAGCTGAGCTGCAAGAAGAAGGGGAGTCGTTGCCTGGAGGTGACGGTACAGTGAGGAGGTGCAGCAGTTTCTTCTTCCTGGACCAGCACCGGCCCTACTCCCACCCACCCACCTTCGTGGGAGGCTCCCGTGCCTGAGCCCTCTGATGGGAGGTGGGGCTCAGAGAGTGCAGAACCCTTGAAGAGGACCTTGCTTCTCCCAAGCCTTTCCAATCCTCTCTCCAAACTTAGCTTCCTCCCGCCCTCAGCCTCTTTGCCCACTAATAAAACAAGAGGCTTTGCAAACGTATGGTCATGTGGGTGGGTCCCTGTTCCCCCACCTTTTCACTGGCTTGTGCTCAGACCCTCTGCCCCCCTCCCTTTCCTCTCCTCAGGCTCCTTGGAGCCAGCTAATGCAGATAATAAGAATGAAGAAGAAGGGAAATTGTCTCCGGGCTCCTTGACCGGCTGAGCTCTGGCGGGGTTTGGAGAGACTGGGGTGGGGGTGGGGCAGTCGGGGATGGGGCTCAGGTCGCAGGTGGCCAATGAGCTGATTCATTAAGTGTGTCCCTGGAGGGAAGAAGTGAGGATCCCTGTCTTGGCAGAAACTGGGATCCTTTGGAGATTTAGCCCGGAAAGAGGCCCAAGGCTGGAGGGCTTATGCGAGCTGAGGTGAGCTGGGGAATGCAGGGTCCCCGGCTCCATAGCCCCCTCCACCCCAAGCTCAGCACTGGGTTTTGTCACACCTGCCCCCTGGCACCCGTTTCCTTTCCGTACACCAGAGATGCCAGGCTGCTGCCAACAGTTATCTTACTAATCACGGCCCCACAGCTGGGGCCTGCAGCTGGTGGCACTTGACAGGGGGACACGCCCCCCCACCCGGACTCCCTCATTCCTATGACTGACCTCTCTCGTCTTCATTTATTTTCCATGTGTCATCGTCATTATTTCTTTCTTGGTTTCCAACTGTCTGACACCATCTCGTTGTCCCCGTTGCTGTGGGCTCTGACTAATGGTGACACGTAAGAGTTTGTATAATGCTTTAAATATCACCCTCCCCCACTTCCTTCATGGCTATTTCCTCATAGATTCTGTCTTGTCTAAGCCTCTCCCACTCTGCTCTCTACCTTTGGGGAACAAGCATCTCCTGGGTTTGCAGTAAAATGCAGACTGCGCTCTATGCGAGCACACAAATGGCTGCCTTTTGTTTCTGCCTGGACGGCTCTGCCTCCTTTCGGACCTCTGCCTTCCCTGCCTCTTCCCTGTCTCTGCTGAGCTCACGGTGCCTTGAGGCTGGGGTCTCCCTCCACCTCAGCAGCTCACTCCCCAGGTAGTCACGCTGGCGGGAGACCTGATTAGCTCATCCTCTGACTGCAGATTAATCTAGCCCTCAGAGCACAAGCCAGCCCTGTGTTCTGGCACACCCTGCTCTGAGCTGAGATGGGGCCCAGGGAGGCAGCCCTTCCCAGTGGGTGAGGGGTTAGAGCTGTCGTGGGGAGCCGTGTCCAGAGTTGGGGCTCTGGCCACCCTTCCGCCTCCCCCAACAGTTCCCCCGTCCTTTACTTCTCAGAACCAGGCCGAGAGGGGGGTGGTGACCAGAGCCTGACCGCCCCCGCTCTCGCCTCATCTGCTGCTCCCAGGGCCCAAATTGTCGTCACTTTCCCAGTGAAGTGTCTGGTCATTTTCAGAAGCAATTTCAGGAGAATATGCAGCTGCTGCTCCCTATCCTGCTTTTCCTTTCCCAGGGCTGAAGGCACTGTCAGCTCTCCGGGCTGGGGCCCCTGCTCTCTTTCCTGTCCTCCCCCTGTCAGTCATGTGGATAGATGGTAGGCTGTGGGGGGGGGGGTCCTCTCTTCTTTACTCTCCCATCTCTCCCTCCCTCCTCCTCTTTCCTGTCTCTGCTTCTCTTCTCTTCTGGAGCTCAGGAGTGTGTGTTTTTGTCCCCTGAAGCCTATAGGGGTTCAGTTTCCCCACCTGTGTTATAGGGCTTGAATTGGCTCCATCATGATGGGAGAAGCTGAAGTTCTGCTGCCCGCCCTGCTCACAGCCAGTCCAGCTCTCTCAAAGTCTAGGCTGTTTGAGCCTCTGAGGGGCACAAGCCATCCTGGAGTCCCCTAACCCCCAAGAGGGGACATTTGAGCATCTCACAGCACAAACCACTCTAGCTCAGCCCTCTTGGCTCAGCCCATTTCTTCCCCAGGCTCTGAGGGACTCTTCTCCTTGTGCTGTGGGTTGTCTCCCGACTGTGTCCTGGCCACAGGACTCGGCATCCTTCCATTCCTCACTGGTATCTCCACCCATTGTCACATATGGCCCAGCCCCATCCCCCAGCAGCCCGTGGCACCCCTCCAGGAGGTCGAAGGGGTCCACGTGTCGCGCCCAAGCTGTGCATGTTGTGGACATAGGCAGGCCAGCTCGCGCGCACAGTCACGTGCCCCACCTTGACCGCTGGGAAGGGCCGATTAAAGCATCTCAGCTCAGTGTTTTACTGGCTTCACCCCCAACCTGCACCAGCAATAAAGAGGGGGGGCTCCAGAGGGATGGTCTGCTAGGGATCCTGCTCCGCTAGGCCAGTGACAGTTAGTGTCTGAGGTGTGCTCAAAGGGTAAGTGTTCAAAGGAAACATGCCTAGGTTCTCTGTAGCTGCAGCACCTGCTTTACATGTCATTTGCATATGATTTGTGGGCAAAGTGAAGCCCAGCCTGCCCTAGCCCTCCAAAGCCTCCCTCCTTCATCACCTCTCTGACTTAGCATCAGCTCTTTCAAGTCTTTGCTAATCCCAGAGATCAAGAGGTGGTCAGTTCTCCCTGCCATTCCCTTGCTCCCCCCATCCTTGGCTCCTGCCATCCTCTGTGAGATGCCTCATCATCAAAGGAGATTATTCATGACGGACCTTTGCTGAATCCTTGCTTCCCTAGTCCCAGGGCTTGGGGGCAGGGATGGATGGGTTGGTGGGGGAGGGAGGCTGACGTAGAGATGGGACCCAGGAGGCTTTTGTTCTTAGCCCTCAGTCTAACACATTCTTCCTACTGCACCCCCAATTTCCTCCAGCCTGCCCAGCTTGGACCTCCTTTTCCAGATTGGTGAGGGAGGAGAAGAGGAGGAGGTGGGAGATGACCTGGTCCAATTAGGAATAGCATCAGAGCTTCTCAAAGGCATGAACAAGTCATGCCATTAACATGTAAACAGCCTTCCACTTCTACCTTTTATTCCACTAATGGCTCCCAACCCTGAGTCCTGGGCCATGGTTGCCCCACAGAGCCCTGTAATTAGCTGGGTAATGGGAAGCCTTTATTGAGGCCCCATTGGCCTCTCACATAATTAAGGGGCCTTGAGACCTAGCTGCTGCCCTCACTCGGGGATGAACATGGGGCCCCGTGAAGCCGGAATGACTTCTCAGTATGGCCCAAACCCCAGGGTGGGTAGGGTGGGGAGACAAACATTTCAGGACCCTAGCAGTGCTTGAGAGGCTCTGTGGAGGATCCACATTGTGGGCCGTAATGCAAGAAGCTGGACTCAGACTTGCTTTTTTGTTTTATAAATACATTTTTATTGAGCACCTATTATATGCCAAGCACTATATAGCTAGGAATCCAACAGTAAAGCGACGGAAGTCCTTGCCCTTATAATGCTGACATTCTGGTGGGATGTGGGGTAGACAGACCATAAGTAAAATTGTAGTATGTTTGATGTAATATATGAAGAAAAGAAATGAAGGGATATGGAGAATGGAGTGGTAGTAATTTTAAATAGGGTGATTGGGGAAGGTGCTGGTGAGCGGAAGTCTTTGTAGTAAATATGCAACAGAGCTATGATTCTCTTCCCAATCCCAAGATGTAGAAGAGTACAAGGCCCCAAATCTCCAGGTCTTTTGGAGAGGTGGACCCCCAACTCCCTCTGGGAGACTTAACTGTTCCCTTACTGGTCAAAGTACAGACCAGTGCAGTAAAATGAAGGGGAAGTTTGGAGTGAGAAAAACCTGAATTTGAGGCTGTTCTCCAATAGCTATATGTCCTAGAACATGTGACTGAATTTTTTGAGCCTCAGTTCTCTCATCTGAAAATAGGAATATTTCCTACTCACACGGTGGAGGTGATGAAAATCAGTTGGATTGCTCTCTGCCGAAGCGTCTTGCAAATGTTCAAATTCTGCACCCATTATAAATGCTAAGAGTGATGATTGCTCTGGAGCCGGCTTTCTCTTTCCCTCCCCTCGTCTCCTACAGCAGTATGTTTTTCTCTCTGGGTCTTTTCTCTCTGGATCTGGATCAGATCCTGACTCTGCCTCTCCCCTGGGATTCTCTTACCTTGGGTGTGAAGTGAGCAGAATAAGGCCCTTCGACTGTGGGGCGTGAACTAGAGGCTTGAAAGTTCAGGGGAGAAGATGCCTGAGCTGTAGGGAGACAGATTAGAGTGGAAAAAAATGCAACTGTGAGGAGAAAAAGAAGCAGTTAAGAGATCAGTGCTGGAGCGGGGGTGAGGGTAGGGGAAGAGCTCAGCCATGGTGCTCTGTCCCTCCTTTCAGAGATGACAGCAGGAAGGATAGAAGTCAGAACCCTGGAAGGATGCAACTACGTCAGGCTGATTCAGGGGTCAAGAGTGGGGTGGGAGGCCATGGGGAGAGGCTCTGGCACTGGGGAGGTGGAGGGGGGCAGACCCTGGAGTTTTCTGCATTCACTAGTGGGGAGAAGTACCAACCCTACTGGTCTGAGGACCAACGCGATGGGTCAGCTCCAGCCGGGAGGAGGACAGAGGGAGAACTGAGGACTGGAGGGTGTGCCAGACTCACCTCTCAATCGTCAGGGACCTGAGCCTGCTCATCCTGGTGGTAGAAGGGCCAGAGCAGCACCTGGCGGAAATTGTTTTGGCCAGGCAGTCGAGGCTGGAAGTTTAAAGGGCAAAGAGCTGGTGGGTGGACAAGGAGGAGAAAGAGCCCAGGGACCACACCTGTTGAGTAGGCTCCGGCATGGAAATTTTGTGACAAACCGTACACAACATCATCCCTTAGCATGCACAGCTCAGGGGCTATTGGACTGTGGGCTGCTGGATAACCGCCGTTCACTGCTGGGTTTGTGGTGTGTGTGTGTGTGTGTGTGTGTGTGTGTGTGTGTGTGTGTGTGTGTGTGTGTGTGTGTGTGTGTGTGTGTGTGTGTGTGTGTGTCTGCAGCCTATATCCCTCTTCCCCCCCCCCCCAGCCTCCCCCTCCCCTCCAGCCACCCTGGGATTGGTGATTCTCAGCCCCTCCCCCGGCTCCCCCAGACCCTCCCAGAGCCTTTATCTGGGAGCTGGGCCGGAGCTCCTGCCACATTCCCCAAGCCCCTCCACTCCCTGTTTCTCTCTTCACGGCAGCACCAGCAGAGTGTGTGGGGAGCGGACAGTGCTCCCGGCCAGCTTCCTGATCCTGCCGGACCATCTGCCCCAGGCTCAGAACTGCTCCACAGGTAGGCACAAGCGGCAGAATGTTGGATGGACAGGAGCTGGCACCAAAGGACAGGGGCAGAGTCAGGAGGGAATAAAGGTGGCAGCCTTTGATCGGAGAGCAGGATACTGGGAAGGTGAACAGGAGTCAATGGGGGTTGATGTAGTGTTTGGAGCCTGTGGGTACAGACTGATTCTTCCTATATTAGAAAGTTTTTGCCTAAGTCTTGGGGTACCTAGGGCTGGAAAATAGCACCCAGGATCCCTCCTCAAGCCGACTAAGGAAATAGACCCATGCACGTCCTATAAATCTATTATCTTACCTGGGAGGCTAGAGTCCCCCACATTATTGCGCCATTGCTCATTGCCAGGTGCATATCCTGGGGAAATATGTGATGGGGGAGCAGGGAAACTGAGCGCCTCCCAGCTCAGAGACTCTCCTAGAGTAAGGCTTGGGCGGGCGAGTTGGGGGCTGGGGAAGCAGGGTCAAGCCAGGCTGCTAGTCGTGAATGTCTCCCATGTTTGCACCTGTGTTGTGTCCTCCTCCTCCTCGCCTTCCCTCCGTCCTGTCCGTCTGCACTCCTAGGCATCATGAGGAGTGCCCTGCTGTTTGCAGTTATCCTGGCCCTCAGCTTGGCTCGGAGTTTTGGGGCGGTGTGTGAGGAGTCACAGGAACAGGTGGTGCCTGGTGGGAGCCACAGCAAGGTAAGGCACCCACTCTGGCTCACCCAGCCTGGCAGAGTACTGGGCAGCATCATAAGGCTGCACTCTGCCTGTCCCACCGTGGTAGGGAGGAAGGTGGGACGGGCGGGCTGGGAGTTACCCATCAGAGGGTTGGACAGCGCAGCCTCTCCAGTGGCCTCATGTTCTCCCAGTATGTCTGTCAGTGTCTCTGTCCCTCTGCATGTCTTTGACACCTTGTACATAAAATGTGCGGCACTAATATGTTGTTTGGTTGGTTGATTGTGTGGTGACCTGGTGATTGGGTGGTACTGTGAGGGGTAAGATAGCGTTGTCTCAGGTTCCCTATGGTCCAGCTCAGGTTCTGTCCCTTTGCAGGGGGGCAGATCCTCCCCACTTCCTGGATGGTATGAAACACAGTCAGAATTTCTCTCCCCAATAGTCATTTGTGTGCTCTTTTACCTATCAGCTATATGGTTTTTTTTTTCAAAATTCAAATAAATTCCCTTATCCTCTGCTCATCCACCCCCAATAACCTCAGGTGCTCCTAACATTCCAACCCTTTCTTCCCTCCTCTCCCATGTCCCCCTCTAGCCTCTGCTGAGTCAGGATAGGAAAAGACCCCACAAAACAGGTTGGGCCCCAATTTCCAAAGTTCATCTAAGAAAAAGAGTAGGAGTTGTCAGGGTAGGGGTACTGGGGGAGAGCAGGGAGGAAGTCTTCTCAAGGTTTTTTACAAGACAGCAGTTACATTGGTACGAATGCTTTTAAGATGATTACAGGTGGAACTTACTACATATTCAGTGTGTGAAGTCTAACTGCCTCTCCAGCTCAGATCTGTTTAGCATCTCATTACAGGAGGTGCGCAGAGTATTTGAACAATTTGGGGAAGTGGCTGCGTGGGAAGTTGTGTGCTGGGCAAAGAGAGAGATCACCAGCCTTCATCCAGCTGGTGAGGTGTCCCAAGGTATGATAGGTTGGCATCCTTGCAGTAGTTGCACCAGCTCCAAAAGACCAGAACCAGTTCAAAAAACACACAGCGAGTGCCAAATATGGGCTGGACACTGTGTTTGGAGCCCAAAGTTCCAGCTGGAGACAGTCAGAATATCTGGGTCTGTTCCTCTGAGACAAACTTGCTTTGAGACCTTGCCCCTCTTGGTCAATAAAATAGAGCTTGCCATCCTGCCCCTTCTCCCTGCAGGTCCGAGAGGATGAGGGAAATTGGGACGGAACGGGAGTAGGATGTATGTGTGCCTGGGCAGCCAGGTTGGCACGTGTGTGGGTGCATCCTGGGTAAATGCCCATCTGCGTGTGCTCAGCCGCCCAAGGACCCCTAGGCTCTGGAGAGAGAGGAACCGCTGAGATTCAAGGTGAAAATCTCCAAACATGATCAATTGTCATTATCTCTCTGCAGCCGCAATAAACTGGGTGTGTGATGTGTGCCCACCAACCATCCTGCTGTGCCCAAGTTGCTAAAAAAGAAACCACCAAGATGAGAAAGAACCCCTGTTTGGCAGCAGGTCTAGAATGGGGTTCATCTGTGGAGAGGAAGAAGAGGCTTCATTCTGAGCATGCTGCCTTCGTGAAATTCTAAATCCAGGGGAGAGAGGGGAGAGGGAGACAAAAACAGAGGCAGAAACCTGATGGAGAAGAAAAGAGAGGGCGAGGTGGTGGGAAACGCAGGGAGAGAAACATCCACGGACACAGTGCAGAGTGGGGGCAATTTCAGGATTGCTGGTGGCCCTGACTGCCTACCCCCACCTGTCCCCAGGACCGAGTCCTGTCTGTGACTCAATCATGGAGCACAGACCAGAGGACACTAGCTCTGTCTGATGAGCCTTTCTTGTGAGTGCGGGAATTCCTGGCTCATTCACTTAGTGGGGCAACCACATCGTTGGTCAAACCGGTTCCGGGTGTGCCAGGGAGAAAAGAACCAATGGCCCTTCTCACTGAGAGGTGGCAGGAGCTGGGAGGGGGCTCCAAGGGTCAGTCCCCTTTGAGCTTGGGATATAGCATGACCAACTCCCAGCTTTCCTGGGACTGTCCCAGCTTGAACACTGAAAGCCCCACATACCTGGGCAAACCGGGATAGTTGGTCGGCCTACAGGGATGCCCAATGTGTTCCCTTTACATGTGCTTCCCAAACCTTGCTGTGCCTATGAATCATCTGGGGGCCTGGTTAAGATGCAGATTCTGTCTCAGTAGGTCTGGCGTAGACCAACATTATGTATTTTTAACAAGCTCCCAGCAGCGATGCTGCTGGTCCATGGACCACACTTTGAGAGCCTACTTCGCTTCTAGTGTACACCAGAGGAAATCCTGAAAGAAATAGGATGTTAAGTTCAGCTGTGATGAGCTCAAGAAGAGGCCATTTCTTGTGGGGAAAGAGTGAGTGGATTGGGTGTGAGCATCCTCCTCAGCCCTCTTTGTTTCTCTCCCCAGAAGGACTCGAATCTCTACCAGCTGCCCCCGTCGTTGCTCCGGAGACTCTATGACAGCCGCTCAGTCTCCCTAGATGGATTGCTCAAAATGCTGAGCAAGGCTAGCGTGGGTAGGAAGCAGCCCCGGGCAGAGGGGCGTGTGGGGCAGGATTCTGAAGATTAAATAGGCCTGGGAGACCCCTTCGCGTGGGAAGGAGACTGGAGATGGCTTAGTGAATTATTGAGGGCTGTGATCTGAACCCCCTCTAATCATGACTTTGCAGATTCCTTTCCCCAGTTACATGCCTGTTCTTGCTTCACAGGTCCTAAGGAGTCGTCACTTCCCCAGAAACGTGAGTAGCCTCTTCTCCCTCCTGATCTCTGCTGACCACTTGCCTAGAGCTCCATGGGCACAGGGCCCAGTGACTATTTCGGCTGGCCCCGGCTCAGCTGGCGCAAACAGCATGCCAGCTGCAACTGCTCAGCCAGCCTTTCCTGAATGGAAGAGGCCGCTGAGAGCCGGAGGAAGCAGATGTGCGGGGCACGGTGGAGTCTCCCTCCGCTGGTAGGTTAGTGGGAACCAAGAGGATCTCTTGGTGGCTGTGAAGATTCTAAGCCAGGTACCTGTTGGGTGGGAGAATTTCAGAGAGTTCTCGAAATGTGGGGGAGGGAGAGGTAGACAGAGAGGGTGGGCCTAGGGGACAGCCTGCTAACTGCGGGGAGTAAGCTGTGGTGAGACACTGAAACAGAGACCAGAAGCCCAACCTCAGAAGTCTTGACACATGTCTGGGGAAATGTATCAGCCCCTCACTATCACCGCTGAAAATGTTGGCCCTGTTTCTGCAGGTGACATGCATGACTTCTTTGTCGGTCTCATGGGCAAGAGGAACATCCAGCCAGGTAGGAAGATGTGGAGGTCGGTGGAAGGACTAGCGTGCTGGCAAAGATGTAGCAGAAGTCAGCTGCTTCACATTTGTCACCAGAGGGAAAGACAGGACTTTTCTTAGCTACAGTGAGGGTTCCTCTGCCCCTTCTAACCAATCGGCTTGGGTCCACAGTCCAGCCCTCCCCGGGAGCACAGGACGGAGACCTTTATAAGATAGTTCTGCTGCAGCTGCGAGGGGGTCAGGCAAGCTCTGCTTCTCCCCCGCCCCCCGCCCCCATCTCCCAAACAGAGCATCCATCTACTTCCCAACTCTGTCTTCCAAAGCTGTCCTTCATAGCCAGCCCTTTGCTATTGGGTCAGGGTGAAGGTCATATGCAGAAAAATCCCTCCTAACTACACTGTTTATTTCACCACAGACAATCCTATTGATGTGAACCAAGAGAACGTCCCCAGCTTTGGCACCTTCAAGTATCCCTCCAATGTGGAATGAAGTAAGTACTTAGGGAGAGGAGAGGGGACTGTGTGTGTGTATGTGGGGGGAGTAGGTTGCCAGAGGAGCATTGGAGCATTTCCTCTGATGCTGTGTGTATTAATGCTCATAATTAATGGCCTAAATACACTACCAGTGCCTGACATTTAGAAGTGTGTGCTTGCCTGTGATCACACACACACAGACACACACACACAGACACACACACACCCTGTTTCTCATCTCTTTCCAGTCTCATGGACCCCTGCTTATGGCTGAGTGGTATGAAATGGCAAGGGAGGGATTTCCCCTGGGGTTTCTTTGATGAGCAGCTTCTCTTGTTTGGACTCCATTCTTGTGATTTGTGCAAAAGGTGGAGAGATCATCATCTGATAATTACAGGTACCACATCTATTCACAGGTGAAGCATTTTGCTTCCCAGGCAGGCTGAAACCATTCAGATCATTCAGAATCTCGGGTTACCGGGTCCACTATATAGTTATTTGCAAGGGTGATTTAGCAAGAAATGCAACAAACTCTGAAATCTAATGGGGAGTAGCTGGAAACTATATCTTAATCGCTCTGTGCAGTGTAATGAATATGAGCATGGCCTGAGTTCGAATTCTGCCACTCACTAGCTGTGTCCCTTGGCCAGGTTACAAAACCCTTCTGTGCCTCAATTTCCTCATCTGAACAACAGGGGTCACAGTATTACCTTGCAGGGCTGTGGTTTTGAGTCTAGGTAAAGTGTTCAGAACAGTGCCTGGCACACAGTGCTGTGTGTTGGCGTTATTGTGATTGTAGTCTGGGAACTGTGGGGAAGGTCCCAGTGTTGACCCTGGCGGGCTCCAGTCTGTCTGCCTGGAGCTGTCTGGGCTGGACCCTGGGCCCGAGTGGGCTGACAGCTCTTCCACTTGGTATGCAAGTGTGAGTCCCCCGGGGAAGTGTCTTGTCAAAACACGGAACCGTCTGCCTCGACACCATCTTCCCACACACAGCAATAGCAGCTCACTGATGGCTTTCTTTGCACTGGCTTCCACTGAAGGTGTCAGGGGAGGAAAGGAGAGGGATCAGGAAGGCTCAGTCTTCACAGAGACTCCTGCCCCTCTCTCTCTGGCCCTGTTACCCACACTCATTGGTCTCAAGGGAGCCCCAAGGACCAGGAGCAGGCTCTCAATGAAACTGCCTGTGTGTGACTCCCCGGGCCCAGAGACCAGGTCTGGCCCCCCATTCAGTGTTGGGTGAGAGGGTACAAAAAGCCGTAATAACCGTAACTCACTGATTACATGGTACTTACTGTATCATTTTGCTCTCATTAGATTGTTATTTCAGTCCTGCTGACGGTCAGATAATTATACGGGCAGCTATATCTGGATGATATACACTCCCCAACGTTATGCATCAACCATAAAGATAATTACAGTGCAATTTTGCCATAGTATTTTATACAAATGGCAGAAACAAGTGCATCGTGGAAATCTACTTTTAATGCTTTCTGGTGAACGTAGGCTCTTTCAGAGGGACCAGGCCCATAATTGCAGCCCTCATAACCTCACCACTGATGGTGCATTCTCAACCTGTTAGGTGCTGGGAAGAATAGACACTAGGTCCCTGGGGGCTGGCATTTAAAGGAGGTTAGATGAGATGGATCAACACAGATCATTGTGCCATCTTATCTCATTCATGTGAAACTGCTGAAAAAGGAAGTGATCCCTGGGCCTGTCCTTCCTCTGGGAGGTTTCTGGAAAGAGGAGGAGGGACTGAGTGAGGCCAGGGGAGCATTAGTGCCAGGGTGCATTGGACAGGGCTGTGTGTATGCCTGGCTCATAGGGATGCCAGGATGCTATGAACTTTGCCAGTACTTCTTTCTGCATGGGCCCCTCAGACCATAGCGTGATAAACATGGAAGCTGGGAAGACGCCTGCACCTGTGGCTAGGAGAGTTCGGTCCTCTAGTTCAAAGGCTACAGGGGTAGCTGAGGGTTAAGACTTCCATTCTCTCTACTTCTCCCTTACAGATGCCCCTCCCTTTCTCCCCCGCCTCCCCAGTGGGTGGTTGGTGGGAGTTTTACAGGACAGAGATGTGATTTCTTCTTTTTTTGGTCCTCAGCACTCCACTTCTGGACTCCTGGGCTGCATCGTGAAGACACCTGTCACCCTCTCCCAATCCCCAGGTGCACGCACTCCTATTTCCCTTCCTCTCCCACATCCTTGTAACACTCCTGTGCTTTGACCCCTTCTCCAACCCTCTACCCCACCCGCTGTAGAAACTGCCTAGTGAGCCCCCCCAGTCCCTGCAGGCATTGACTATAGATTGCCCTGGAGTTTCTGTAGCATCCTAAAAATGTGATGTCTCTCCACGCCTCAACAATAAAGGATTTTTACATATTATGACCTAGAGTGATGTATTTGGTTGGTGGGTTGGTGGGTGGGTTTTCCTCTTTCTTGACTCTTGCAGCTACATCACACACACATACACAGATATATATATATATATATATATATATATGATACACACACACATATCATATATAAATGGAAGTATCTTTATTTTGTACACATATTGGTTTCCCCAACAGTGTCTTACTCCTTGCTTCATACAATTAGTATCAGATTTATTTAGTGATTAAAAGAAGAAATAAATTTGGAAGATGGTTTCTAGCACTCAAAGACTTTCGCAGACCAGATTTAGATAAAGAAGTACAGATATTCTGAATGGCTTGTCTGTATTTCCAGGATGGGCCTGGGAGACATCAGTCCCTGAATCCTACTCCAAGAAGAGAAGTGGGGATCAAGGCTGTGCGAAGATCCAGCCCAGAGGAGGGTGCATCCCAGCACTGTACTATTTTTCTGTCGCCGAATATTGAACTTGGATCCTGCAACAGGTCGTGTGGATAAGATGGTGATCCATAAACAGAGTTCACATTGTAGCAGGGCTTTAGACAAGCAAACAGCACTTGATCTTGCTAGGGTGGGGCATAGACAGGGAAGTTACTATAGGGGCTGAGAAAGAGGAGAGCAGATCTTTTTAGTGTTAACTGGCCACCTTAGTGGCCAGTTATAAAGGGAAAACATTTATTTCCTACTCTTCTGTGATGCAACTCTTACCAGCCCCTGTAATGCTGGTCTAGTAGTCTGCAGTGTACATAAGGCACTTAAATGAGGTGTGTGTGGGTGTCTTTTATTAATCTGATGTGCTAACTGTCACAGCCCACTGATCCCAGGGGGAGTTCTGTACCCTAATGGAACAGCCTGGGAAGTCCTCAGGCTCCCTGTCTTAGCCCGGTGTAGGGGACTTGGCCATGGCCCTGAACCACCCTGATACAAAGTCGACACTCAGTTCTCCCAAGGCTGTGTAAAGTCAGGGCCATGGAGCCAGAGACCAGTTCCTGCAGGTCCTTCACCCCAGTGAAAATGCTCTCTTCCCAGAACCTGACTGGGGCAACTTTGGACCCACAGCTCTATGGTGCGGGCGCTCACCTCAGTATCTCTGGTGTCAGGTTTATTGCTAGAGGTCAAAGAATACCCTCACCCCAAATCCTCAAGCCGTTTTCCAACGCGTTATATTGTTGGCTTTTCAAAATGATCTACCTAGACGGTTTAAAAGTGGGGTAATTTTGCAGAGTCTGGGGAATTTATTTGGGTCATGAAAGCTTCACGAGGTGGTTCTGTTCTTGTCAAGTAGGAGCATAAGTGTAGAAAGGTTGCTCTCTGGTGGGACTAATGAAAATTGCAGTACTGGGCATTCCAGGCAAAATGAAGACAAACTTTAAATTGGATTTCTGTTTTTGTGCTTGGAGAATGTGTGAAGGAATCCTGGCCTTCTTCTTCCTGTTGTAAAGATGTTGATGCCTAAGGGGACCTGGTCAAAAAGACCTTGCGCTGAATTCCTGGCCCTTCTCCATTTAGCTTTGCATATGTGTGCTATTGTTATTACATGATGATTTACTTTAAAGACTTCGGTATTAAAGGTTCTAGACCCAATTCAGTGTGTGGAGGGGGAGATTTCCCACACCAACAAGCAGTGCTCCAACATTATCTACCTGGAGATAGTATCAGATTCCACAGGTTGAGGGCTCAGTCCTACAAGACGTCCCCCACCCCCACCCCTCCTTCAGATGCCAATCTTAAACCCAGGTTGTTAACTCTCTACAGGTTGGAGGTTCCCACAACCCTCTCCTTGAGTTCCATTAATTTCTAGTGTGGTTCACAGAACTCAGGAAGCCTGTTTACTCACTAGATCACCAGTTTATTATAAAAGGATATAACTTAGGAACACCAGATGGAAGAGATGCATAAGGCAAGGCATGGGGAACGGGGTGTGGAGCTTCCATGCTCTCTCTGAGCATGCCACCCTCCTCTCCTTGAATCTCTACATTTTCACCAACCTGGAAGCTCTCCAAACCCAGTTCCTTTAGGATTTTATGGAAGCTTTATTACATAGGTATGATTGATTAAACCATTGACCAACGATAATTGATTCAACCTCCAGGCCCTCTTCCCTCCCTGGAGGTCAGGGGCTTAGGAATGAAAGTTCCAACCTTTTAATCATAAAGTTGGTTCTCCTGGAGACCAGTCCCCATCTTTAGGTGCAGTCCCGAAGTCACTCGACAGCATAACAAAAGATATCTTTATGGCTCTCATCACTTAGGAAATTCCAAGTGTTTTAGGAGTTCTGTGCTAGAAATGGGGGTAATGACCATATATATATATATATATATATATTTTTTATTATAAATCACAATATCACAAGTATAAACAGTATAAACTTTAATCTATACCTTTAGGGGGTTTGTTAACAACTCAACGGGAAACGTAGGCATGGTCCCTGAAAACTCTTTTGAGTTCTGTGTCTCTCTCATTGTTTCCAAGGGCCGTGAGTAAGTTCCTCTCAGCTCTGAGCTCCACTCTGTGTGTCAAGCTCCTGATCTAATTGACTTTCCAATCTGGCACAGGTCAGCTTGAGCTACCAGATGATTCCATCCAGAACCCAATCCCCTAGCCCTTGGTTCAGACCACAATTCCCCCACTTGAGCAGAAAATCCCAGCTGCTGGTTTGTACCCAGATTCCACACAGGGAACTGCTGGTGGTTTGGTCTGCAGTTTCATATTTGTTTGGAATCCTTCCCCAGATTCCATGTTGGGAACTGCTGGTGGCAGCTGCAGCTCCTCATTTGTTTGGAATCAGTCTGCAATCCCCATTGTTTGGGGTCTGCTGGTTCAATCTTTTTTCCAGTCCCCAGTTCCATGGGAATTGGTGGTGGTGCACACAGGGACTTTCCTTGGCCAAGCTGCAGTAACATCTCTTGGTTACTGCTGGTGTGTTAAGATGCACATGTTTGTTTGTCTCGCTTAGTGTAGATAAAGGCTATTGTTAATCGGAATCTTGGAAGCCATAAAGTTACAAAAATTGATGAGCACTTAAAAGCTGTTAGAAAAAAATAAAACAACAAAAAAACCTGTTAGAGTGCTCACCTAACCAAAAGACTCCCATGTTAGGATAATTTGGTCATAGAATGGGTTAGATTGATGCCAACCTCAATAAAATTTCCATGCAATGAGGTACACTTGTAAAACACCACACAATCTCCAACCCAGTGGCACATCCCTCTTAGGTATTAGTTTGGCTCCAAGAGACCCAAAATCTTAGCTAAAAATATAACAGGATCCTTAAGCTCCAAAGAGTCAAGCAGGCCACCTTCTTGCATACCTGCCTATTTTATGTCTAAGAACGATGGTTCCAGAAGCTATAAATATCTACAAAAATGGCAAAATCTTACTAAAAACACAAAAGGTATCTAGAACAACACCTAGGCCTCCCCTATTACATCCTCCTAGGTGTCCATCATCAAAATGCTGCCCCAGGGATTGATGTTCAGTTGTAATCAATGGAAACACTGGAAAAGGGATTGTTCTTAAAGGCCTTATGCAAATTCTTCAACATCAGCTGCAAAAGTATGTCATTTTCAAGAAGATTCATGGAAAGGACTTTGGTAAGTACAGGTTTATGATAACTTTAAGAGCATATAACTGAACAAGGTAAGAATTTCCAGAACTAATGGAAAAACTAGATTCAAGCAGAACAAGTATTACTTACATGGGACTGAATAACTGAGGAGAAGAATTAAAAATTTTACGACTTTTTTGTTTGCAACATTGCTGGTCCCTTAATGTTTTGTTTTTCTAAACTTAAGAAAACCTTTTTTTTCTTAAGCTATCTATGATTTACAGCAATTTGGTAACATATACCTTTGTAAACAAAGATGAAACATGTACTTTTTCTCCCTACCTGATCCTGTCAGAATTCAGAAACTCTTGAGTATTCTTCTCATGGCAATAGGATTAGTTATTTGCATAAGTCCAATAAAAATCTGCTCTCCTTGTAACAGGATGCAATTGGAAACGCTGGCTACATTATCAAGGCTTTGACTGAAATGTCATAGTTAAGAGAAATGTGCATAGACTCAGATATGACTAGGTAGCTCTAAGGAACTAAGGTTGACTTTATAAGGCCAGTAAAGCCCCTTGGAAAAATTGGCTTGGTACTCTACTTACAGGGTTCCTGGCAGCCTTACCATGTAAGTAAGGAAGGTCATTTCCCGGCAGGTCCAGGAACCCCAGGATATTTTCAGGACCTTGAGAAGAGGAGAATTCACCCAAACTACAGGTTTTTCAGGTAAAGTCTGATGGCCATCCTTGGCTTGGCTTCCTGGCTTCAGAGGCTTTTAAGAGTTCAATCTGAAACTCCTAGTAAAGCAGTCTTAAAAAAGAGCTTATATGGTCAATCACTACTCTTGTTGCACTTACGTAACTAATCAGGCCAAGTTAAATTCAAACGAATTGTTGTGTTATCTTTGGGGGGAAATGGGGTGATTGTAGAGAGAAAAATTATGTTTTAACCTTTGTAAATATTAGATTCTAATTCTGTTAATTATCTTTGAGGTTTTGTAATATACTTGAAAACTAAACTAGATCCTGAATTCTTCTAGTTTCCTCAAATATCTGGCTACAACTCTCCAAACTAATGTTTCCAATTTTCTCCCACCCTTCTAATTTGGAATCACTAATAACCTAATAATCACTAATAGAATGCCCTTGAAACTCCTTGGAAGGGACTATACCAGGTCTTACCCGGATGGCAGCCAAACTTCAGGAACTTGAACATTGGGTCCACAGCTCCTAATTAAAAAGGGCTCCTTCTGATTTTAGGAACTTCACACCAGCTGGAGACCTCAATATCAAATTGACAAAGAAGAGGGGTAGCTGACATTGATGTAAACTTCTTCCACCCAAGACATCAGATCAAGACTTCCTACTTTAACTAAACTTGAAACCCTTACTTCTTTTCTTTCTTTCCTTTACTCTGTCATTGGTCTGGAAAGATGACACCATCATCCATATGTCCCAGGCCATTGCTAAGGGGGATAACATTTCAGACTGCTGGTTTTGTCATAAAAACTCTGATCTGACCATTAATAGTGCCACCTTAGCAGAATTGGTCTGTGCCCTGACAGAATTAATCTTTGTCTGTGGTGGTTGTCATTCTCCTTGGGCCTAGGAATGCCTGGATGGCTAGTGCATAACTGGGCAATGCCTTTTAGGTTATGTAACTGTGCCCCTGACTGTTCACAGACAAACTGAGACACCTTATTGGGTCAACTTCCCTGAATTTACATCATCAAATTAGAAAGGACCTACCAGGAGACTTTCGTGATTCAGGATTTGCTTCCTTTGGCAGGTCCCTCTACTCCTGGTTAGGAGTGAGTACAGATGAGGTTGTGATCAGAAATCTCTCCTTAACTCTTAAAGATTTTCCTGAATGTGCTGCTAAACTAATGCCTGCCCAAAAAAATCCTTAGACTCTCCAGCCAAAGTTGTTCTTGATTTTCTTTTAGCTGAACAAGGAGGTATCTGTGCTATGGCCACCGCCACCCACTGTACCTAAATGAACACTTCTGGGGAAGTTGAAACTCAGCTGCATAAGATTACTGAACAAGCCACTTGGCTTAAAAAGGTGACTCCTCTAATGGGGTCTTTCTTTGACTTGTTTGATTTTGATTGCTTTGTGTCTTGGGGACCATGGCTCTGAAGTGCACTCTAGACATTGGGAATTGTCCTGCTTATAATCGTTATAGTAGTCTCCTTGTGCCCTGTATTCTCTCTCTCTCTTTTTTTTAAAAATAAATTTATTTATTTATGGCTGTGTTGGGTGTTCGTTGCTGCACGCAGGCTTTCTCTAGTTGCAGTGAGTGGGGGCTGCTCTTCCTTGCTGTGTGCAGGTTCCTCATTGCAGTGGCTTCTCTTGCTGCAGAGCATGGGCTGTAGGCACACAGGCTTCAGTAGTTGTGGGTCACGGGCTCTAGAGCACAGGCTGAGTAGTTGTGGCGCTCAGGCTTAGTTGCTCTGCAGCACGTGGGATCTTCCCGGACCAGGGTTCGAACCCGTGTGTCCTGCATTGGCAGGCGGATTCTTAACCACTACGCTACCAAGGAAGCCTCCTGTATTCTCTTAAAAGCTTTAAATGCATGTTGTCAGTTGCTAACCACCAAGCAAATGATCTCCCTAAGAGTGGAACACCAAAAAGGGAATAAAAAATATGACCAACTAAAAAACTGTGAGCCTGAAGTCGTGACCTGTGAATACCACAGAGATTCAGCCAAAAAACCTTCATGACCTGTGAATGTCACAGTAAAAGCTGTGATGAGAACTTCAGACTGGTCGCTGGTAATGGTGCCAATGCCTTAAATTTTGATCACATCTCTCAGTTAAACTCAGGTAGTTTCAGTTTGATAACAATTCTTGGGCAGGAGCATCTGGGGAGAAGATTTGGAGGGTAACTGCTGCACTAAAGGAGAAGGGTGGGTGGAAGCAGAGAAACTGAGCTGAAAACGAGTTGAGGAAGTAGGGGAGGAAAAATAATTCTCCCTCACCCTTTGAGGTTCCTGGCTGAGTAAATAATAAAAGACAGATTAAAAGGAAAAAAGAAACAGAAGTTTAACAACAGGTATACTTCCTGTATACATGGGAGATACCAAGGAAAACTAAGAGTTTCTAGACATTTAGTAATCCTTCTCTTCCTGGTACAGAGAGGTACCTTACAAATGGACATTTCCCTTATAAATGTAAATATCTTTTACAAAAGTGTAACTTCTACTCACTTTTCAGAGCTTCTCCCCTGTCTGCTGCTTCTTAAAAATAATCCTTATGCCAAAGAGGCATATTTTGAGGTGTCAAGTTCTGCACCCCTCCAGGGAGGACAAGCTGCCGGGAACAGGCCTGCGCTGCCAAGGTGCAGTGGGATCCTGTGAATTCCTTCATTTGCCCACCTAGCTGGAAGGAGGGTCCACAGTGAACTTCCAGAGGGTTCTCCACCAGGGACCCAAAAGTACTTGTTCATTCATTCAAACAGGCTTTGTTAAGCACCTATCATATGAACCAGAAGCGTGTGGGAAGCGCAGGGACGCGGTAGTGTGCAGAACCACGGCGCCCTGCCTTCAGGAAGGTCACTGCCTGGTGGAGGAGACGTAAATTAATCAAACAGTCTCACAACTTCGTGTAAAACTACAACAGCAGACGTTCTGAGAGTAAACTTCTGGGAATATGAGATGTGGAACAGGGAAGCCGATTTAAGCTTAGAGCTGGGATAGGGTTTTTCACTTCTCCAGGTACCAGCGCGAGGAGGGAGTGGTCCTGCATCCGGAGGATCAGTGCTTCAGAAAAGCCAGGCCTGGGTTGGGGATGGGGGTGTTGGAAACGTCCTCACCGTTGCCCGCGGGGCCCGGCGGCGGCGGTCCCTGGGCCGCGCGGGGGTTGGAGGTGGGGCCGAGGGTCCCGGGTAGCGCGAGGGCCGGGCGGGGAAGCGGAGAGGGCGCGAGGGGTGAGGGCGGTCGGAGGCTCGGCGGCTTTGGCCCGCTGGCCTCGCGCCCGGCCCCGCCTTGAGGGGGCGCTGCCTCCTCCTGGGCGGCTGGGGGCGCTGCGGCCGAGCGGCGGGGGGCGCTGCCTCCTCCGGGACGGCGGGGGGCGCTGCGGGCCGGGCGGTGGGGGCGGCCCGGGCCGGTGCGGCGAGCGGCGCGGCGGATGGAGAGTCTGGCCGCGGCCGGCGGCGCCGCCTCCTTGTCGGGCCGGGCACGGCGGGCCGGGGCCTTTGTGTGAGGCGGCGGCGGCGATGGTGCTCGAGCCCCGCGGAGCCGGGTAAGCGCGGCCCGGCCGAGGGCTGCCCCGGCCGAGGCCCGACCCCCATCCCGGCCTTTCTCTCGCTCTCGCTTGGCTCCCTCCTGCCCGCTCCCCTCGGCCGGACCCATCCTCCCCGGCCGCGCGCCGACCCTGGCCGGCCCCGCCGCCTATCCCCTCGATCCCCATCCGACCCCGCTCCCCGCCGCCACCCCCCGTCCCCGCCCGAGGTCGCCCTGAGGAATTCCCCCGCTGTTTGGGGAGGGACCGAAGTGCTCGATGCCTCCCAGATGAAGTGCCCCAGCCAGATCCAACGCCCTTCCTCTCGGATTCGACCCTCCAGAGGGGAGACGGCGGCGCCGCGGGATTGTTGGGGTGCCTTCTCCGAAGTTCCGAATCCGTCCCCTCCCACTGCCCGCTTGGGCTTCCCGGTGTCCGGACCTACTGACCGCTGATGTGTGGCCACCAGGGCCCGGGAGATGCTTGGCTGGTACCCAGCAATGCTCAGAAGCTTCCTGGGCCCCAGAAAAAGTTGGGAGTTAGTCGAATGTGGTGAGGTGAAGAAAGGGTCTGTGTTGCCCAGGGCGAGTCGTGAGGCCGAGAGAGAAGGCAACTAGTTTGTCTTCTTTCTGGCGGGCAGGACTCAAAAAGGGGAAAAAGTGGTACTGAGCAAGCCTTTAGGAGTTACCTATGTAATTAGATGCCTTCTTATGGCATCAGGTATATATCTCTTACTTCTGGTCAACATAAGCATAAATCCTGAAAAGGGTGGGAAAAAAATTGAAGCATATTTAGGTAATACTAAATGCCACAGTGGTGTTCTGCTTTGCTTTACTTCTCTGGTGTCTGAGTGTTTTAACTTCATCCACAGCATACAGAGAATGTGATAGAGCAGTATCTGAATGGCTCTGGGCTATGGAGAGACAAGAGGGGAGGCAGGTAGCATAGGTAGGGAGAGATGGGAACTCAAGAATAAGCAAGAGATTTTTTTACGGCCTGAACGATCACAGCAATGATAGGAAACTAAAGGGTAGAGCATCCTTATCTTGTCCCCAACAGCTAATGGAGCTTGATAATTGTGTTCAAGTATGTATATGGCATTTGGCATCATAAGCGAAGAGAATATACTCAGTGAGATAGGAAAGCCTGGATTCAGGAAGAAATTAGGCATTTAATATGAGAAAAATTAGAACCAGTTGCTCTGGTAATGAAGTATAAGATTGTGTCGAGAGGATGCTTCTGGCTTGGCTTTAAGGCACTAGCTTCTGTCCACCCAGGCCTACAGCTTCTCTTACTCTTAAAGACCAACCCATCAGATTTTTTTCAATAGTTTTGGATTTTGTTGTGACAACTCTTGTCTTTGGGAGTATGCAGGGAGAGAGGTCACTGCCCTGTCACTTTTGCTGTCCTTGCCCCGAGCAGAATGGAGCAGGTGTCTGTCCATTCACTCTTGCTCTCCGCCCAGGGCTTGGAAACGTGCAGACTGGTGGTATTTCGTCCTGCAGAACTCCTCACCGGCAGGGGTGTGTTTGGCCATCCACCTTTTCCTTTTGCTGTCCACAGATTAACCGTGCTGATAGGGAGGCAACGTCATAGGAGCTGCTAAGATGGGCATGAGGATCAAACTGCAAAGCACCAACCACCCCAACAACCTGCTGAAGGAACTCAACAAGTGCCGGCTCTCCGAGACCATGTGTGATGTCACCATCGTAGTGGGGAGCCGCTCCTTCCCAGCCCACAAAGCCGTGCTGGCCTGCGCAGCTGGCTACTTCCAGAACCTCTTCCTGAACACTGGGCTTGATGCTGCCAGGACCTATGTGGTAGACTTCATCACCCCCGCCAACTTTGAGAAGATTCTGAGCTTTGTCTACACGTCAGAGCTCTTCACGGACCTGATCAACGTTGGGGTCATTTACGAGGTAGCTGAGCGACTGGGTATGGAGGATCTCCTCCGGGCCTGTCACTCCACCTTTCCTGACCTGGAGAGCACTGCTGTGGCCAAGCCCCTGACCAGCACCAGTGAGAGCCACTCCAGTACCCTGAGTTGTAGCTCAGCAGAACCAGCCCATCCCCTTGGAGAACTCAGGGGTGGGGGGGAGCACTTTGGTCCTGATCGAAACTATGCGTTGCCTAGTGATGCTGGAGGAAACTATAAAGAGGAAGAGAGAAACGTTACCAGTGACACTAACCATAGCCTGCCTCTGCCGCAGCAGCCACTGCCGCCAAAGACAGAAGACCATGATGCCCCTGCTCCGTTCACGTCCGTTCCCAGTGTGGTGACCCAGCCAGTCCTAGGCGCTGTCGGCATGGGCGTCCAAACCAGCACAAGGTCCTGCCAGCCATACAAAGTCCAGAGCAATGGAGACTTCAGTAAAAACAGTTTCTTCACCCCTGACAATGCCATAGACATCACCACTGGGACCAACTCCTGTCTGAGCAATAGCGACCACTCCAAAGACCCGAGCTTTGGGCAGATGGATGAGCTCCAGCTGGAGGACCTGGGGGATGAAGACTTGCAGTTTGAAGACCCCACCGAGGAGATAGGCACAGCCGAGGAGGTGATTGAGTTGAGTGATGACAGTGAGGACGAGCTGACTTTTGGAGAGAGTGACAGCCGAGAGAATAAGGCCATGCCCTGCCAGGTATGCAAGAAAGTTCTAGAGCCCAACATTCAACTGATCCGACAGCATGCTCGGGACCATGTGGACCTGCTGACCGGCAACTGCAAGGTCTGTGAGACCCACTTCCAGGACCGAAACTCCCGGGTGACCCATGTTCTGTCCCACATTGGTATTTTCCTCTTCTCCTGCGACATGTGTGAAACTAAGTTCTTTACCCAGTGGCAGCTGACCCTCCACCGACGGGATGGAATATTTGAGAACAACATCATCGTCCACCCCAACGACCCCCTGCCTGGGAAGCTGGGTCTCTTTTCAGGGGCAGCCTCCGCAGAGCTGCAGTGTGCTACCTGCGGGAAGGCATTGGCCAAAGATTTCCACGTGGTCCGGGGCCACATCCTTGACCATCTGAACCTGAAAGGCCAGGCCTGCAGCGTCTGTGACCAGCGCCACCTTAACCTCTGCAGCCTCATGTGGCACACACTCTCCCATCTCGGTATCTCAGTCTTCTCCTGCTCTGTCTGTGCGAACAGCTTTGTGGACTGGCCTCTCCTGGAGAAGCACATGGCTGTGCACCAAAGCCTGGAAGACGCCCTCTTCCACTGTCACTTGTGCAGCCAGAGCTTCAAGTCGGAGGCTGCCTATCGCTACCACGTCAGCCAGCACAAATGCAACAGTGGCCTTGACGCACGGCCTGGTTTGGGGCTACAGCACCCAGCTCTCCAGAAGCGGAAGCTGCCGGCTGAGGAGTTCCTGAATGAGGAGCTGGTGCTGCAGGGCCAACCCGGGAATAGCAAGTATAGCTGCAAGGTGTGTGGCAAAAGGTTTGCCCACACGAGTGAGTTCAACTACCACCGGCGGATCCACACGGGCGAGAAGCCGTACCAGTGTAAGGTGTGCCACAAGTTCTTCCGAGGCCGCTCGACTATCAAATGCCACCTGAAGACGCACTCGGGGGCCCTCATGTATCGCTGCACGGTCTGTGGCCACTACAGCTCCACCCTTAACCTCATGAGCAAGCACGTCGGCGTGCACAAAGGCAGCCTCCCGCCTGACTTCACCATTGAGCAGACCTTCATGTACATTATCCATTCCAAAGAGGCCGAAAAGAACCTGGACAGCTGACTGGGTCCCAGCAGAGCCAGGGGGAGCTCCCAGGCAGCAGCCAGGACGTTGGTTTTCTAATGGCTGTTGGTCCCTCCCCAGCTGAAGTTACAGTTTTGCCTTGCTAGGAGTTCTGTTCTGTCCTGTGTTGAAAGAAGAAGAAAGAAGAAATAGCACATGAACACTGTTACTGTTTTTGAGAACAACGGCCCTATATCATGTTTACCTCCTTACCTGTTCTTGCCCATGGAGGGCTGTGTTTTTGATTCTTTTGAGGCTGGTTTTGGGATCTCGTCAGGCAGTTGGTGTCAACTAGATCCCCTTCCCCAGCCGCTCGAGTTTTAGTTTACTGATAGGTTTTATGCTGCTAAGAATCCAACCAACAGCCTCACTGAACAGAGGAGGTGGAGAGAGGTTTTCACCGTGGGTATTACTGCCAGACCTCCAACCGGGACAACCAGCTATGAGAGAGATTTTGGGAATGTGGTCATTCAGAAAAGACTGGTCAGCAGGGCAGCTCACCTCAGGTGCCAGTCCCAGCCCTCAGCAGGGGAAAGGGGTCAGGGATGGAGGGTCCTGCTTGTTCCATGGCTCGAATCTGCTGATTGGACAGTAAAATCTCTTGGCAGCTAGATCCAAACTGGGGACAAAGCGTTCTGTTTAGGTCAGAAGGCTTTGGGATGAATCCTTGCCAGCCAGAAGAGGTGTCCTGCAGTGCCGCCGGAAGTGGCAGCCTGGATGGACAGGAAGGGAGGTTTTCTCTTTTCTCCTCAATTCCAAAGAAACACAATTTTATGGAGTGATGGCCCGGGACGTCAGGCCTTCCCTGTGGGCAGAAAGGACAGGGAGCCGCTTTGATGTAATCCTCTGTCATCTGGCCACGTCCATCGACCTTGAGTTTCCTGGTGGAGAGGTGGGGATGTCTCTGAAGCAGCAGCCTTGCCTTAATTTACATCCAGTCTCCCACCTAGAAGTGTGTTTGGCCTGTAGCGTAGATGAGAAGACCCCATGAGGTGGAGTGGTGGACTGTGAGCCCTTCAGGATTAAAGGGACCTGAGTAACTGGTGGTTTGTAGCGGGATGTGTGTCTGTCTGTCCCAGTCAGGTAACCTGTTGTTAATACTTTGTGCTAACTGGGCCAGAGCTTTGGCAGCTCCCATTTGACCTGCTGGAATTTATCCTGATCTGTCATTGTGTCGCCACCAGGGGGCGCTATTGACCAGCAGCTGGTTCAGGCCCTCCCTAGATGACTCGGGAATGGGTCTGCCCAGTCCTGGGGTGCTGGTTGGCTCCGTTCTTAGTTGCCTTTTTGAGGGGTCTTACCCAAAGAAGGCTTGAGGGACAGGGTCCTCGGATCTCGCATCTCACAAGGTGGCACCTCAGTAACCCATACTACCTCACCTGCTCAGGCGAGCTCTGGGGGTCCCTGGCCTCGGCCCTGATACAGCCCCTCGTGGGACTCAGCAGCACCCCAGGCTGTTTTACAAGCAAGTGGTTTTAATTAACTCACAAGGCCTTTTTGGACATTAATATTTATTTATTTTTGTTTTTGTATACATATTACCCAGCATCTCTTGGATAAGAGACTTCAGGAAAATGAGCTTCTCCCCAGCAAGTAGCCATATTCCAGGGGACAATCCTGGCCAGATATTTGGGAAACAGGGGCTAAAACTAGGGGAGAACAGGTCAAGCCTTTAAACAAGCAAATTCTTTTCTTTCTCTCCAGATAGTCTCTTGCAGAATAGACCCAGGGAACCATTTAGGTAATGGATGTACATTCTAGAAAGTTGAGGCTTGTTAAATCCCTAGGCCTTCCATCCCCTTTCCGTCCTCTGATTGAGTAGGTTGGGCACTGGGTTGAGGGGATCAAGTCACATGAAGGACCTTTTTGCATATTTTCTCATCCTTCCTAAAGTTGGGAAGCTATAATAAGACATACAAATAAACCAAAGCTCTGTCCCTGTTGGACCTGCTGCCTCTCTCCCCAGCCCTAAACTGATAAAGCCCCCGAGTTTGTGTGCATGGCTCTCTGGTGGGGTGACCATTACATGAAGGGACTTGTCAAGTGGCCACCTTTCACCATCTGAATCCAACTACTTAAATGTTCCCCTGGGACATTCTTGTCAGAAAGCAGTGCTGACACTTCTTCCCTGACTGACTGCTCCCTTTCTTCCCACGCTGACCATTAGGCGATTAAGAAGGAAGGTGTGTAAAAGACTACAGTCACCTATCTGCTAAGCTTTTCAAGCCTGAGCAGTTTCTCGCAGATTGTTGGTGAGGACTGAGTTTTGAAGGGCCGGATCTGAGAGTGGGGATGCTCACTGGGACCCAGCCAGGTAGCTGAGAATGGATCAGTATGCTGGAGAAACCCTCTTCCTTAACAGAGGATATCATGGGTGCTGGGTAGTCTGTATACTTAAACTGAAACTGTGAAGTTTTCCCTTTTCGCCAGTAAACCAAAAAGCAAGTCCCTGAAACTTTGCCCCTGAAACACTAAACAAGAAACTGCACCCCCTGATCCTCCTGAGGCAAAGTGGTCAGCCAGGGTGGCCCGGCTGGTTGCAGTCAGACATGTAGCAGGTCAGTAGCTCATGAGGCTCATTGACCAAACCCTGTTCCCCTGCGTGTCCCCCGTGTTCGCACCTCAACCCTTCCTCTGTTTGGAGTCATGTTTGCTGCCTCTGCCACCAGCTCACCCTTTTCTGCACTGTTTTACTTGAAACACTATATTGTGGCAAAGGGTGCTCTAGGATACCTGGTGGAAGGTATTAATTGTATTTTGAATTTAAAATTTTTTCAACTGTTCTTTGGATTTTGTTGCCCTCTCTGCCCTGGAGCCCAGTTTAGCACTGTCTCCTGCTGTATTGTTCCAAAGTTCTGTTTGATCCTTGAATGTCTCTTCTTCTCCCTTTTCTCCCTTTTTCTTGTTCTGTACTCAGGACCAGCTACATAATTTACAGAGCCCTTTGTTTAAAAATTATTAAGAATTTCAAGATGGCGACTAGAGCATTAAAGCAAACACGAGGCCATTCCCAACTCTTTTCCTGAGGGAAAACGGTGATACTCTAATGGCACACTGTAAACAGCTGCTGTGGCCAGAGGAAGGGATCAGTATCCTGGTGCTCCTCTGGCCCATCCACGGCTCACTGATGCCACAGCACCTGCTGGGAAGCTCTGCTGTACCCTGGTATTTGGTCCTAAATTTTAAGACTCTGTGGAGTCACTCTAGTTCATGGCTAGTTGGGAAGAAAGGAGGTGGGGGTGGGGGGTCAGGAAATGGATAAAAATTCTTTCTGACTTTCTTCTGCTCTGTCAGTACCCTTTTGTCTCTAGGATAACCTTTGAGCTTAAATACCTTCTCCCCAGTCAGGTTTTGCTGCTGGTGGATTTTCTTCCTCTTCTGGCCACCTGCTGTGCCCTAGTCCCCAGACTACTCAACTTAGGAAGTGAATTTAAATTCCTTCATAGATGGGCATGATTTTGGTGGCATGGAAGTGGGCTGTGTGGAGAAATCTGCCCATGTGGGAGTCCCCACGTGTCCTTTTCCCTAAATCCTGCGCTGAATGAATCAGGAAGCAGGGCACACAGCGTTGATTTCAACGTGATAACTCATGGTAAACTTAACATCAGAATGAAAAGGAAACTTTTACCTTGGATGTTTCTTTAACACCCTTCCCCTGTCCAGTCCACCCTCCCCTCCCACCTCTACTAGCTAAATCTCTTTTGAAACCAAGAAAAATTGTTGACGTCTTAACTCCTTCCATTAAATTAATAAGTACTGACCTCCTAATATTTAAGTGTTTACTATCTATTGCTGTAAAGTTTTGTATATTTTGTAAACTTTTTCCCCCAAATAGTAGATGTCTAAAATCGTTGTACATCTGATTCTTTTATATTCCATTGTTCGGCACAAAGTGTGGTTTTTATTTAGAATAAAAAAAGGAAATTTGAAATGGGAATTCTTTTCTTATTTACTGTGATCGTGCTCATCCCTCAGGGTTCAGAGGATCTGGGCCTCCACCCTTTCAGTATCAGGATTCTGCTCAGCAGGTGCCAGTACTCTTTCAGGTGCACATTTTCCTTTCCTGTAGCTGGAATTCCCCGGACTTGATCTGTTTTTAGTGGAAAATTAACTCAATGGCCCAGCCTTTTCAGAGGGACCATCTCTGGGGGAATCTTCTGTTGGCCCAGAGAGAGCAGTGGGACTCTGCTAATGTCTGGGTGGACCAGAGATTTGGCCGCAGATTGTCTTGCCAGCGCCATTTCATTCACCACGACGTGATATGTCAGAGTGGAGAGAGGCAGATTCAGAGAAGGGGGCGGAGGTTCGGCATGATTTCATGAGGTTGGTAACAAATGTCCCCCCACAGAGAAGAGACAGGCCTCTCTAGAAGTCAGGGTGCGATGTGGTCCATTTGGTCTCAGAGCACACTGCTTGGGCCCAGGCCCCCATCAGTGCACTGCAAATGCAGAGCAGAGGGCCTTGCTGCTGTCGGCACACGCGTTCTCCTCTCAGGCCCTAAGGAAGTATTTGTGCCGCCAGGATGGTCACTGGTTGCCAAAATGGAGTCCACGAGAAGAGAAGATGTTGGGAAAGTGGCCTCAGGTAATCTGGGGTGTGACAGAGATGTAAAACTGGGTTTCCTTGAGACAACTTCTGGACCCTGAGGCAGAGGGGCCAGTGATAAGGGCATTGGGTCTGGGCTGGGTTTTTATGTGGGCACAAGTGAGGAAAGTCTGTCTAATACATTCTGTGCCTTGTTAGGTCAGCCCTTACTGCAGCGCCAAGTCACAGCCCAAACTCCCCTGGCTGAGAAAGGTTTCAGGTCTGCGCCACCAAGCAGCTGTTTGAAGCATTAAGACTCTTAAAAAAAAAGAAAAGAAAAGGCCCTTTTTCAGGTTTGGGCCCAATGAGCAGGGGGAGTTAGACACAGATTTCCCTCTGTGCTCCTGACAAACGGGTTCATACACCGCTGGAGCACATGTTTAATGCATCTGGTGAATACAGTCTCAGATTTCTAAGTGCAGAGGAGATGGTGCTCTAGGTCAGCGAGTGGTTATTCCAAGTTAAACATTCCTGACATACTGAGCACTTGAGTAGGACAGAAGGTCTCAGTGAGTGTGTCCACAAACCTCTCGTTCTCCACAGGCAGGATGGAGAGGCGGAGGGCTCGGCACTGGTGGGCTGGGACCTGCTCGTAGGCTCTACTTCAGTCAGAGTGCTTCACGGACGTGGTCCTAGTTTCCCAAACTGATAAATGAGCCCTTTCCAGAAGACCTCCTTGTTAACAAGAGGACTTCTTTTCCTGTCTATAGGACAAGTGTTAATAGAAGTTGCTGGACAGGAAAATTATGAGACGACTTGGCCAGGAAGAAAGAAGTCTGAGGGTGAGACCTGACTTAGGAGGACACCAGAACTCTGCCCTGTGGCAGAATTGGAAGATTTCCACTTCCCCACCCCGTGCAGGGGCAAAGGCTGAGGGACAGAGCACTTGTCAGTGCCTCCTGCTGCCTGTCCCGAAGTCTGCTCCCAGAGTGGATGTCTTGATATTTTCCTATGATCTGGAGAGAAAGGGAGGGACTGAGGGTAGAAGTCTGGAAACCTGCTAGACCCAGAGCTGGGGGAAGATGGGCTACGAGGAGCGTGGACTCTGGGACAGCGCCTCTGCTTTGGGGGGAGGGGATCAGGATGGACAAAGGGGAGAGTATCAGCAAGGAAATGGAGCCCTTTCCTGCATGGTGGGGGTGGAGAATCCTCGAGCCGGCCCAGCTGCAGGGTGCCTGTCTGAGACCTCAGCTTCACCCCGCCCCTGCTGTCCCCACTGCCCACCCCCTCCATTTATCATCACACTGAGGATGCACTGCTAGAAAACAGCCTCCTGAGGCCTCCTGGCTCCTTGGCCTCTGGCCTCTTGTCCCTGTAGCCTACATGTGTGCTAGGAGATCAACAAGCACAAACACAAAAGGAAAGTTGTGTGGGGTTCCTGTGGAGCTCACTCTTTCCGGCCAGCGTGGTTTCTGAAACGGGTGCGTCTGGTTTCCGCTGAGCATCTCTTTAGCTTCAGCTCCCTTCCCAGTCCCAGCTTGCAGTGCAGACTTTTTCAGAGATCCAGAGTCATGTCTGTCTCTATTCTTTATTTCTCCTTTTCCCCTGCGTGTCTCCCTTCGGCACAGGGACCGTGTCGAATGGTACAACGCCAAGGACCCGTTCCCTCTCCCTCCCTGCCTCCCACCCCATCCCCCGACTTCAATATTTTAAGACATACTCAAAATTCGGCCATGAGGGCTCTGACCCTCTCCCCCCGCCCCCCCCCCCGATCTCTCACCTACACTTCCAGCTTTCTACTTGGCTGGTAGAGGAGACTGGAATCTTCCTCAGCTGGCTATAAGAGCCCGAGGAGCAGAGGTGGGTGGGGTGTCTGCTGCCTGGAAGTTCAGGCTTGGGTGGTGGCGGGGGCTGGCTGCAGGGGGCTGGCTGCCCTCCTTGGTGATGACGATGGAATGCTGGGTGGAGGAGGAGGAGGAGGAAGCATGTCTGCCCTCCCTGGCCTGGACCTTGGGAAGGTAATGGACCACAGCATTGAGCAGCCGGCCCCGGAAGCTCGGGCTGAGAAAGTTGTACAGGATGGGGTTGATGACGCAGTGCAGCATGGAGAAGCAGTCAATGATGTCGTAGAAGAAGTAGAGCAGGTGGGCCAGATAGCAGTGGAGGGAGATGTGGGTCCCATGCAGTGTGATCAGCAGCAGGGTCACATGGTAGGGCAGCCAGCAGGTGACAAAGACGGCAATGTAGGCACACACCAGCAGGCAGTGGCGCCGGCCCTCAGGCTGTCCTGCCCGCCGAAGCCGGCAGGCCGTCAGCACGTTGAAGACCGCAATGAGAGGGAAGGGCAGCAGGAAGCCCAGGACGGTGGTGGACAGGGCCACCGTCAGGGCCCATGTGCTGTACGTTTCAAAGGGCGCCATGAAGAGGCACATGGGCTCAAAGCTCTCCACCAGCCGGATGTGGACCACCTCGGGCAGCGGGATGAGGGCTGAGAGGACCCAGACCCCGGCGCACACGGCCCGCCGCCCTCGATGCTGGTGGCGCTGCCAGGAGGGAGAGGCGTTGGTGAGGGTGACGTAGCGGTCGATGCTGAGGCACACCAGGAAGAAGATGCTGCTGTACATGTTGGCAAAGTAGAAGTAGTGAGTGAAGCGGCAGGAGAAGCTGCCCCAGAGCCAGGTGTAGTCCAGCGTGACCTCCAGCATCCACACGGGCAGGGACAGGACGATGCCCAGGTCGGCGATGGCCATGTTGAGGACGTAGAGGCGCAGCAGCCCTGCGCGGGCCGCCCCGCGCCAGTTGACGCAGATCACCAGCAGGTTCTCCACCAGCCCGACCACGAAGACAGCCAGGTAGAGCACGAACAGGGCCACTCGCTTGGTGCTCTCGCTGAGCTCCATGTGGCACTCGGGCAGGGTGTGGTTGAAGAAGTGGAGCAGTTCCGTCCAGTTGTGGATCTCTCCCGCCTCGCTGGCGGGCGCCACGCTGGGCCCCGGGGCCGACATGAGGACCAGCAAGTGCCTAGTGGAGAGAAGGGAGGGTTGGAAGAGAGGGGAGGCCTCGAAAGCAGCCTGGTGTTCCCAAGGCCGCAGGCCACGGGGGCTTCGGGGAAAGATCCTGCGTCTGAAGAGGCAAGAAAGGGAAGTGTAACATTCAAACCGTGAATAAATAGCACACGGCTCACTGCCGGCTTTAACCCACGAACACAAATATTTTGTTAAGGGGTCTCAGTGGTGGGAGAGACCAGAGGCCAAACGCCTTCTCCCCGGCCCGGCCAGTCCCGCCCTCCTCCAGCCCAGGTGGGCTCAACCTCCACTTCTCTCCTGGCGCTTCACCCTTTGGCCCTTTCACACAGGCCTTCCTTAGGGGCTCTTGCTCTGTCTTGCTATTTGGGCCTTGTGTATGGGACACACATACACAAACACAGGCACAGACACACACACTTCCAGTTCATCCCTGGGAACATCTGTGGATCGTGCAGGGAAGCCAATCGTCTCCAAACTCCACTGCCTTCTTCCCTGAGAGAGGGCAACACTCACCTGAGTTTCCCTGTTGGGAGCACCTCCGGTCCTGGAGGGCCGGCAGGTCTGGACTGCTGTGGAGCTGCGGGGAGGCTGGAGGGACCGTGGCCGTGGGGCTGGCTTTGCTGCGGGCTTCAGGGCCGCCCTTCTCATCCGGGAAGCAGTATCACTGGCTGAGGCTCTGTGGGAGAGGGTCGGGGTTTTTCCTGCCTTCCCCCAATCCAGTTAGAGGGGAAGTCACAGCAAAACATCCAGTGTAGCGGTGACAGGGAGGAGTCAGGCTGCAAGCGTTAAATTCCAGACTCCTGTGGCTGTGTGAATTTACCTCTTTAAGCCTCAGTTCTCTCCTCTGCAAAATGGGACAGCAATAGTATCTACTAATACGGGTGTCTGTGAGAATTAAATGAGCCATCAAAGTGACGTGCTAACGCTTTACGTATGTATGTGTTTTCCACCCGATAAATGGGATTGGCATTCCACTCTCCCCTGTCTGTCTTGATACCTACTGAAGCAGAACTGGATGGGAGTGGGAGGGCTAAAATAAATCTGAAAATTATTCAGACGTAATCACTCTGGCTCTTTTGCTGAATGGCCACCCCTGCCATTCCCCCAGCCTTCACTTTGTGATCTGAGGTGAGAATCTGGAGAGAGAGGTAGACTGAACGTGGGTGGGGAAGGGGCCGTGTTGAGCTTCGGGGAGACTCCTGGATGGGGAGGGGAAGGAGAACAGCATTCTCCCCCCTACAGCTCATACTGCTCTGGCCAAGTGTGGAGGAGAGAGAGAGGGAGAGAGAGAGAAGACAGACACCAGGCTTCTCTCTCCCTCCAAGCCAAGGGGAAGGCTTGGAGCCCCTGGATTTGTGTTGTTGGTGAGCATCGTGTCAGCAGAGCATCCTGCTTCTCAGAGCTCTTTCACCTCAGTTAGTCATTTGATCCCTGAGGTACCTCTGCGGGGAGGGAGGATGGGCTTCCTTATCCAGAGACGTTGCCTGTCTCACACAAGCCACACAGCAGCAGCAAAAAGAGAGCAGAACCGCCTGGAGCTGGGCCCATGTTTTGTAGGCTGTAGGGCCAAGGGTGTGCTGGCTGGAGGGGATTAAATTTAATCGAGGTGAGATCCCTATGACAATATTAACTATTTTAGAGTTTACAATTCAATGGCATTTAGTATTCACGTTGTTGTGCAACCACCACTTCTATCTAATTCCAAAATATTTTCATCACCCCAAAAGAAAACACCACACCCATTAAGCATGCAGTCTCAGATCCCCTCACCCCTCAGCCCCTGGCAGCCACCTGGTAACCACCCTTCTGCTTCCTGTCTCTGTGGATTTACCTATTAAGGGTATTTAATATCAGTCAAATCATGCGTGTGACCTTTGTGTCTCTTTTTTTTCACTTAGCATAATGTTAAAAATTTTTTTTATTGAAATATAGTTGATTTACAATGTTGTGTTAGTTTCTGGTGTATAGCAAGGTGATTCAGTTTTATATATATATATATATATATATATTCTTTTTCATATTCTTTTCCATCATGGTTTATTATAAGATATTGAATATAGTTCCCTATGCTATACAGTAGGACCTTGTTGTTTATCTATTTTATATACAGTGGTTTGTATCTGCTAATCCCAAACTCCTAATTTATCCCTCCCCCACTGCCTTTCCCCTTTGGTAACCATACATTTGTTTTCTATGTCTGTGAGTCTGTTTCTGTTTTGTAAATAAGTTCATTTGTATCATATTTTAGATTCACATGTGATATCATATGGTATTTATCTTTCTCTGTCTGACTTACTTCACTTAGTATGATAATCTCTAGGTCCATCCATGTTGCTGCAAATGGCATTATTTCTTTCTTTTTTATGGCTGATATATATATATATATATATATACACACACACACACACCACATCTTCTTTATCCATTCATCTGTCAATGGACATTTAGGTTGCTTCCATGTCATGAGTATTGCAAATAGTGCTATGAACAGTGGGGTGCATGTATCTTTTCAAATTATTATTTTTGTCTTTTCCAGATATATGCCCAGGAGTGGGATTGATGGATCATATGGCAACTCTATTTTTAGTTTTGTAAGGAAACTCCATACTGTTTTCCATAGTGGCTGCACCAATTTACATTCCCACCAACAGTGTATGTAGGAGGGTTCCCTTTTCTCCACATCCTCTCCAGCATTTGTTATTTGTAGACATTTTTTTTAACATCTTTATTGGAGTATAATTGCTTTACAATGGTGTGTTAGTTTCTACTTTATAACAAAGTGAATCAGTTATTCATATACGTATGTTCCCATATCTCTTCCCTCTTGCGTCTCCCTCCCTCCCACCCTCCCTATCCCACCCCTCACGAAGCACTGAGCTGATCTCCCTGTGCTATGCAGCTGCTTCCCACTAGCTATCTATTTTACGTTTGGTAGTGTATATATGTCCATGCCACTCTCTCAGTTTATTTGTAGACTTTTTAATGATGGCCATTCTGACTGGTGTGAGGTGATACTTCATTGTAGTTTTGATTTGCATTTCTCTGATAATTAGCAATGTTGAGCATTTTTCATGTGCCTATTGGCCATCTGTATGTCTTTTTTTTTTTAAGGATTTTTATTTATTTTTAAAAATGTATTTATTTATTTTTGGCTACGTTGGGTCTTCGTTGCTCTGCGCAGGCTTTCTCTAGTTGCGGCGAGTGGGGGCTACTCTTCGTTGCAGTGTGAGGGCTTCTCATTGCGGTGGCTTCTATTGTTGCAGAGCATGGGCTCTAGGCGCATGGGCTTGGTAGTTGTGGCTCGCAGGCTCTAGAGTACAGGCTCAGTAGTTGTGGCACACAGGCTTAGTTGCTCCGTGGCATGTGGTATCTTCCCGGACCAGGGCTCGAACCCGTGTCCCCTGCCTTGGCAGGCGGATTCTTAACCACTACACTACCAGGGAAGTCCCTGTCTGTCTTCTTTGGAGAAATGTCTCTCTCAGTCTTCTGCCCATTTATTATTATTATTTATTAGCCATGCCATGCAGCATGTGGGATCTTAGTTCCCCCACCAGGGATCGAACCCATGACCCCTGCATTGGAAACACAGAGTCTTAACCATTGGACCACCAGGGAAGTTCCCTTCTGCCCATTTTTTGATTGGGTTTTTGTTGTTGTTATTGAGTTGTATGAGCTGTTTGTATATTTTGGAAATTAAGCCTTTGTTGGTTGCATCATTTGCAAATATTTTCTCCCATTCTGTAGGTTGTCTTGTCATTTTGTTTATGGTTTCCTTTGCTGTGCAAAAGCTTGTAAGTTTGATTAGGTCCCATTTGTTTATTTTTGCTTTTATTTCTATTGCCTTAAGAGACTGACCTAAGAAAACATTGCCACAATTTATATCAGAGAATGTTTTGCCTGTGTCCTCTTCTAGGAGTTTTATGGTGTCCTATCTTAACATTTGTCTTTAAGCCATTTTGAGTTTGTGTGTGTGTGTGTGTGTGTGTGTGTGTGTGTATGGTGTGAGGGAGTGTTCTAACTTCATTGATTTACATCACTTAGCATAACATTTTTGAGGTTCATCTGTGTTGTAGCCTGTATCTGTGCTTCACTCCTTTTTGAGGCTGAGTAATATTCCATTGCATGGATATACCACATTTTGTTTATCCATTCAAGGAGGGGATTTTTTAAAAGTCTGCTAATTGACTTTTTAAATTGTAGTAAAATAAACGTAACATCAAATTTACCATTGTGGCTATTTTAAAGTATACAGTTCAGTAGCATTAAGTGCATTCACATTGTTGAGCAACCATCACCACCAACCATCTCCATGGAAGGGAATATTTTTAATTTTCAGTTTTCTTAAGGCCTCCTCTAGAAAAACTGTTTCTCTACTCATGACACTTCTGACACCAAATGTGTAGAGTTTTCTCCCCCAAACCAACCAGTTTTCCAACTCTCCAGACATCAATTGGGTGTTCTGTAATTTAATTCAATTCTGACACCAACCACCTGGAGTTAGTGTCCAACTCCACAGGTTTAAGGGCTCAGTCTCACAAGATTTTCCTTACTTTAGATGCAATCAATGGGTTCCCCTAGGTACCCACACTTCTGTCCAACATGACTGCAAAGACAGGTGTTCCCACAACCCCCCTCCTGGCAATTTTGATAGTTTGCTTCTGCTTATGTTTTCTGTTTTATTATAAAGGATACAAATGAACAACCAGATAAAGAGGTACATAGGGTAAGGTCTGTCCTTGTGGAGTTGGAATGCACCGCCCTCCTGGCACTTGGATGCGTTCACCAACCCAGAAGTTCTCTGAACCTCATAGTTTAGGAAATTGTTTTGTTTTGTTTTGTTTTTTTGTTTTGCGGTACGCAGGCCTCTCACCGCTGCGGCCTCTCCCGTTGCGGAGCACAGGCTCCGGACGCGCAGGCCCAGTGGCCACGGCCCACAGGCCCAGCGGCTCCGCGGCATGTGGGATCCTCCCAGACCGGGGCACGAACCCGCGTCCCCCGCATCGGCAGGCGGACCCTCAACCACTGTGCCACCAGGGAAGCCCAGTTTAGGAATTTTAATGGCGGCTTCATCACATAGGCATGATCAATTATTAAGTTAATCTCCAACCCCATTCTTCTTTCCAGAGGATGGTGGGAGTGCAGCTAAAAGTTCTAAGCTTCTAATCAAGACTTGGTCTTTCTGGTGACCAGCCCCATCCTGAAGCCTTCCTGGAGCCCACCAAGAGTCATCTCATTAGAACAAAAGACATTCCTATCACCCAGGAATTTCCAAGGGGTTTAGGAATTCTGTGTAAGATGCTCCTATCACTTGCATCACTCAGGAAATTACAAGGGTTTTAGGAGCTCTGTGTGAGGAACTGGGAGCAGAGACCAAATATTTATTATGTCACACTTCCACTCACACATCAGATCACTCCTAGGTCAAGAAATCTGTCATGATGAGCTGTGACGAAGTAAAATGTGTGTGTGTGTGTGGTCTGCCATGCCTTGCGGCCTGTGGAAGCTTAGTTGCCCGACCAGGGATCGAACCCAGGCCCCCAGCAGTGAAAGCGCTGAGTCCTAATCACCGGACCAGCAGGGAATCCCTAAAATGTGGGTTACCTTGATTTTTCAGACAGCTCTACTCTCTCTGTTTAGGATCTCCGTTTCTACCCTATGGCTATCTCTTTTCAGCAAGGAGCCTTCTGAGAATTCGCACTTCCTTCTCCATGCCTTTGACCCATGCAGATGGAGGCTCTACTGGACCAAGAACCCGCCAGAAAAAACCCTAGTTCTGCCTTCTATTCTCTCCACAGGGACCACACATTCTGACCCATGGTCATTTCCCTTCCTCTCAAGACTGCATTTTACTGGTTCAGTCCTGGGTCTCTGAATCTTCTACCCAGGACCTTCTCCCTCCCACGTGGAGACGTCACCCCCTGCCGCCTTACCTCCACCTGCTCCCAGCCCTCCCCCCGCCCGCCCCCACCTCCCAATGTGTATTTGCAGCAAGAGGAAGTGATGGTGGCTCCTTCTGGCAGAGGCACAGAGGGAAAGCTGCCCCCTCAGGAAGGAATGAGTGATAACTCTGCAGTTTTCATGTGGGTGTTTTTCTTTGGAGGGAGGAGGGAGGCAGC
Organism: Orcinus orca; assembly: GCF_937001465.1. Taxonomy (NCBI): domain Eukaryota; kingdom Metazoa; phylum Chordata; class Mammalia; order Artiodactyla; family Delphinidae; genus Orcinus; species Orcinus orca. Next base: position 45,058,481 of record NC_064569.1, on the reverse strand, counting down.
TGGAAAGAGAGACTGGAAGGAAGGGAAAGAGGGAGGGGCAGGATCCCAGGCTCCTTGCCAGCCTGGGCAGGAGGAGGGGGGCAAACAGCTTTGCTCCAAGCAACAGGAGCAGCAGCAGCAAAACAATTCCTGGAAATTTACTCTTTTTCCTTCCTCTCCCTCCCCCCCATTTCCCCCCCCCAAAATATAGACAAGATATTGTAATCACAATCAGAAAGGAAGGAAGGTACCAGGAAGGAGTTATTGGAAGACACAGATAAAGGCAGGCAGCTTCCCAGGGTTGGGAGGGCCAAGAGCTTGTGCCTGGACCCTGGAGGAAGGGGTGGGGTGGGCTGTTCCAGGAATTGCCCCACTTGCCCGGCTCGTGTGGCAAAGGACCCTACTTTGTGTGCGAGGGCAGGTGGACTGTGGACAGGTCAAGGCTGAGGAGTTTGACAACCATTGTCCTTCCTTCCCCAGCCTGAGCTTCCAGAAGCTCACTGAGTGCAGAAGACAAGTCCAGCCTCGGAAGTTGCTCTGCCCTCCTGCCATGGCTTTGCCCCACACCAGGGACGCAGCCTTGTCTACCCAGGAACCCCAGATCGGGAGCTCCCCAGGCTCCCCAAAGATGGATGTGGCCCAGTGACCCTATCCTTGCTCTGCTCGGCTCTCCCCTGCTCCCTCACTCATCCCGGAGACAGTAGAGAGAACACTAGCTTGGGGACCAGACCTGCCTTTGACACCTTGTCCCACCACTTGGTAGCTGTGTGACTTTGGGCAAGTCGCTTTATCTTCCTGAGCCGCACTTTCTTTATATGTAAAATGAGGATAATGGTGCTTCCTTGCAGGATTACTGTATGAGATACATGACATTGTATATGTAAAGTGCTTGGCATAAACATGCCCCGTGTTCTGCTTCTTGGAGATGAGGAGGGAGAAATCCCTTTTTTGTGGAATTGACCTTGAGATCCTCTCCCTAGTCCCACCGACACTAACGATTTTTTTTTCTCTCTGAACTGGATCAACACCAGCTTCCTCTTTTATTTAGTATCTGACATTGTGTTTCTTACACAGAAGGTCAAGAACCACAAATGCCACTATGAATCACCACAGAAGAGATGGAGTAACAGTGAGAGCTCACAGCTATCACAGTTACATTTGCCAGGCATGACTGCAATGTGCTTTCCAAGTATCACCTCATTTAATCCTGGCAACAACTCAATGAGGTGTGGGTTCTATTGTAGACAAGGAGACTGAGGCACAGAGAGATTCAACAACTCGCCTGAGTCTCTCTGCTAGTAGTTCAGTAAACTCTTACTGCAGGGATTCTTGACCTGGATGCTGGCACCTAATGGCTTTAGGTGGTCTGTGAACTCACCGAAAATTAGGTACAAAATCCTGCCTGTTGTGTTGTCATTTTTATGGGGCTTCGAGCCTTCCTTGGGTGCTCAAAGGGGTCCATGATGGGGCTTCCCTGGTGGCGCAGTGGTTAAGAATCCACCTGCCAATGCAGGGGACACGGGTTCGATCCCTGGCCCGGGAAGATCCCACATGTCACGGAGCAACTAAGCCCGTGCACCACAACTACTGAGCCTGCGCTCTAGAGCCCATGCTCGGCAACAAGAAAAGCCATAACAATGAGAAGGCTGAGCACAGCAACAAAGAGTAGCCCCCGCTTGCCTCAACTAGAGAAAGCCCACGCGCAGCAACGAAGACCCAACACAGCCAAAAATAAAAACAAATAAATAAATTTATTAAAAAGAAAAGGGGTCCATGATATCCAAAAGGTTAAAAATGACCACCCTAGTAGAAGAGCTTCTCATGGATAGGGACTAGGATGAGAAAATGGGGTAGGACCAACACTTCCATGAAGCGGACTGAGCCCTGGGAGTTCTGGGATATTTCTTGGTTGGGGGAGAAGCCCCCTTTATGGAGGCTGAGAGATGTGTGGGATGATCTAGGGAAGCGCTTGAGAAAGGGAAGATGAGTTGCCTTTTCTCCCAGCCCTTATCCTTCCACAAGATGAAGGACAACTGTTTCCTCTCATGGTTTCTCTCTTGGGAAAGTGTGTGTGGGGATGTGCACATTAGTCTGAGGAAGAGGAAGCTTGGAGAGACTGAGAGAGACTGGAAGGGCCCTGGGTACCATTACCCCAGGGAAAATCGGCCCCACCCAGCAGCCTCCTGGAAGGCCTCAGTATTCCGCCCCACCCCTTCACTTTTCCATACCTCCCCTTTCTTCTGTTCCTCACTCAGATTCCCCCACCTCCTGACCCGAAGCACCTTCCCTGGGTCTCGGTAGATGTGCTAACATTCCCTTTCTGATTGCAGATTTATTGTTTCTACTGACTCATCTTGAGCACCTAATGTGTGCTGCACAGAAATTCCCCTTGAATTTTCCAGTGCTTCCTGAGGGCCCAACTTCCTAAAGTTTCACTATTTTGATGACAACATATGGATTCTTAGACTCCTGGAGAGCTGGAGCTGAGAGGACTCACTGAAGTCATCTGGATTCCCCTCCCCCATTATAAAGATGCGGGAGACGGAAGCTTCAGGGAATTTCATCTTGTCAGACAAGGTAAGAAATGCAGGGGAGGGACTTCCCTGGTGGCGCAGTGGTTAAGAATCTGCTTGCCAATGCGGGGGACACGGGTTCGAGCCCTGGCCCGGGAATATCCCACATGCTGTTGGAGCAGCTAAGCCCGTGCGCCACAACTGCTGGGCAACCCCCTCGCCACAACTAGAGAAAGCCCGCACACAGCAACGAAGACCCAATGCAGCCAAAAATAAATAAATAAAAATAAATTTATTAAAAAAAAAAAAGAGAGCTTCCCTGGTGGCGCAGCGGTTGAGAGTCCGCCTGCCGATGCAGGGGACACGGGTTCGTGCCCCGGTCCGGGAAGATCCCACATGCCGCGGCTGGGCCCGTGAGCCATGGCCGCTGAGCCTGCGCGTCTGGAGCCCGTGCTCTGCAACGGGAGAGGCCACAGCAGTGAGAGGCCCGCGTACCGCAAAAAAAAAAAAAAAAAAAAAGAAATGCAGGGGAAAAGGATGTTGCGGTGATCATTCATTCATCTCTGTCAGATGCTAGGCACTGCCAGGTCCTGGAAATACAAGAAGATGAGACTCAGCCCTTGCCCTCGGGGGAATCTGAGGCAGCAATTCTCTAGAATTCAGCACACACAGCACAGTCCGTGTGGCTTCATTAACATGAAACCATTGCTTCAGGCTTAACCTGGAACTTCTGGATTTCACTAAATTCAGAAGTCACTAAAGAGGGTGAACAGGAAAATCTTGAGGACTCCGTGCCAGAGAGCCTGGAGGCAGGTTGGCCAGCCAACATCGTGCCGTTTCTCTTCCCCCAGACAATGACTATTGAGCCATTTTGTATCCCCGTGGGGAAAGGTATTCAAGAGGGTTGGGCCCACCTCCGGGAGTCCCCTCCAGAGAGTCAGGGAAGAGTGGACTGATTAGGACTCTGGTTTCTGCTAGCACCTCCTGAAGGACACAAACCACTGCTGCTTCCTGTAGCTCCCTTCAGGAGCCGGTCGCACTGGAGGGAGAACCGCATTGACAAAGATGTCCTCCTCCTCAAAGTCCCTCGGAGCCTCAGCATGCCTCAACACCATCCCAGTTTTTTTCTCCTGGGGGGCGAGGCAGGTCCAGTTGGTGACCTGAGCAGGGACTGGAGCCCAGTCCATCAGAGGCCACAAGGGTGCCAGTGGGTAGGCACCCCACTCATCATAATTCTACCCCCTTTAACAAATGGTATTAACCACCACACCATGAAAGCCCCTGCATGCACAGCTGTTCTGGGGTCCAGCCTCTGGTCCTTTCCTTAGTCTCCTGAGGGGGCAGCTCCCTCCTCCTCTCCATCATCACCCTGATACAAACCGAACTAACACCTTTCCAATTATTGGGCTTTACAGCCCACGCTGCCTGGGGGGAGGTTTGCACAGCCCATCCCATGATCCCCGTTCAAGTCAGTCTTTTCTCAGTGTCTGAATGGTCTGGATTCGGGGTGTGGTGCCGGGCAGGGCAGGGCCTCACTCAGCACAGGAGGGGCAGAGGGCAATGTAGCCGGGCACCCAGGGCTGTGGGCAGGGCATCTTCACAGAGTGAAAGGGGAACAACTGTTAGACCAGCTTTGTGTGAGTCCTTCCAACACCTGGCCCGGCATCTGGGAGACGTCTCACCATTGCGTGTGTCGTCCCTCTCCTTCCTTGCCTCTGAGATCAGACACCCCTGCTGTTCTCCTGAACACCTTTCTGGCCCAGGGAACCTCTTCACCAGGAGAGACCTTATTCTCGTTTGCCTTCCCCTTCTAATCCTAGAGAGGCTGAGAGGGACTTAGTCTTTCAGGAGTGAATTCTGGGAGCTGAGCCAGAGGAGGAGACCAGGCTCAGAGGCTAAGCCAGCTGCCCAAGGTCACACAGCTGGTTGGCAGCAGAGCTGGGTTTTGAAGCCACTTGTGTCTTGATTCCATGTTTATTCCCTATGTAAGAATCTCCAGTAGGTCAGGAAGACCCGGGTCCCACACTTGAGCAAAAAAAGTAAAGAAATCAGCCCTTAACCATGAGACCTGAGATATAAGTGTTCCAATGTGTGTGCGGGGGGGTGGTGGGGGAGAGGAGAGGTGGGCAGGAGGAAACAGGGAGGAGTGGGGAACCAGGAAAAGGTGGCTGGGAAAAAAAAGTATTCTCATCCTCAAGGCGTTGTTTTGGAAATGCAATGATGTCTATTAGAAATGAATTAAGTGTACTAAAAATAAACATGCAAATTGAGGCCAGAATCAATAATAGTCACTAAAGAGGGTGAACAGGAAAATCCTGAGGACTCCATGCCAGAGAGCCTGGAGGCTGGTTGGCCAACCAACATTGTGTGTGTTCTAAGTCCTCCTGTCTCGACACTAGCCAGACTCGAGTTTCACCCCAGCCTGCCTGTGTCTGTCCCCTGCAAAGCCATGTGGCTGTACCTGGCGGTCCTCGTGGGCCTGTACTACCTCCTGCGCTGGTACCGGGAGAGGCAGGTGGTGAGCCTCCTCCAGGACAAGTTCGTCTTCATCACGGGCTGTGACTCGGGCTTCGGGAACCTGCTGGCCAGGCAGCTGGACCTGCGAGGCTTGAGGGTCCTGGATGCATGTCTGATGGTGCAGGGGGCGGAGCAGCTGAAGGGCCAGACGTCAGACAGGCTGGAGACAGTGATCCTGGACGTCGCCAAGACTGAGAGCATCACTGCAGCCACCAAGTGGGTAAAGGAACATGCGAGGGACAGAGGTACCACCCAGATTTCTCAAGTCTGATTCCTCTCTGTGAAGTGGAGACCCCATGACAGCTGCCTGGGAAGATTCCCAAGGTGTTTTCCAGGACTTGAAGTCCTCCCTGTGTTCTTCTCCTCATCCAGCTTACCAGCCAAGCCTCTTCCATCCCACACCCACCTCTCAACCTTGAGGCTCTGCAGCCTGGGGGAGAGTTTTCCCTGGTGAGAATGTGTCCTTGCAGACTTCCTGTCTGGTGTCCCCTCCACTGTCAGTAGGAGGTCTGGGTTCCTTGATGCTGAGTGACCAGGGGGATCAGGGTGCAGATTCTGGAGGACGGGTGGAGATGGGCACTCTGGCTGGAAGGCTGCATGGGGGGCTGGGGTGCAGCACTGGAGCTGAGCTGAGTTCTCAGTACTTGATCATGTTCTTGCTGGTGACCCCTAGTCATCCAACTTGTGTTTAAATGTCACGCATTTTTCAGATGTCGACACTGAGCTGTCAGGACTTGTCTAAGGAAGGTCAGAAAACTACTGTGGGGTCACCTTCTCTTTTCTTTTTGTTTTTTTGTTTTTGTTTACTACAGTTGTCTTTTTTTTATTGGGGAGGGAAAGAACATTAATTTCTTTTATCTTAGTATAAATATAAAACATGATCATTGTGGAAACGAAAAAGTACAGGGATGAAAACCAAACTCACCCAAAATCTCACCACCCAGAGATAAGTACTGATAATATTTTGACATACATGGTATTATATTTTGCATATAGTGGTATCTTGATACTTATTAAAAGAAGTTAATAAATTTTACAATATAATAGAAAAATTTCAAAGACATAATTTTTAATAATGGAATATTGTATCCTTTAGAATAACATTACTTACTAAGGCAGTACATCATGATATAATATGTAATGGTTTCCTAGATTTTATTCATTGTGTTGAACGTAAATGACGTCTTGATAAAATTTATTTACCAAATTTTCTAGTCTATAACCATGCATATTTTTGTTTGTTTGTTGGTTTTTTGGTTTGTTTGTTTTTGCCTTAAAAAATTCTTTTTACAATTTTTAAAGGTTACATTCCATTTACAGTTATTACAAAATATTGGCTACATATCTCATGTTGTACAATAATATAACCCTGTATGTTGATTGGGTCTTTGGTGTCAAATATGGTGGGAGAATATACATTCCTACAAGGGTAGACTTGGTACAGAGTAAGGGAGGGACTAACTCTGTGTATTAATAATTCCAACACCCTGCACCCAACTCCCCTGACCCTGCTTTTCTGCTCTGAGTTCTGTTAGTTGGTTAAGTCTTTAAATTCTTGGTACACGTCTCTGAGTCTTGCGGAGAGGTTTCCAGAAAGCTGGGTGACCTGTGAATAGAGGGGCTTAGGGCCAGAGTGGCCTCCTTGGGTGGGAGGAGAGGGTGGGTTTTTCTGGGACAAAGTGTAAATTCCGATTTGGGGGAGGGTGGTTAATAGTGGCAGCCCTGCCTTCCCCTGAAAACCTACCCCGTGGAATTCCCCAGATTCCTGCTGGAACATTGCTCAGTATCGATGCGGGTATTTCAAAGCCAGGCCCTAGAGGTCAATACCAGGCCTGTCAACACATTCTCCCAAACCTGGGATTTCAGGTCTGTTCTACCCAGCCAATCTCCACCCAGATATTACTCATCTTTTTGTTTTTGTCTTTTATCCATTGTCTTTTAATCCTCTCTTCCCCTCCCTTCCTCATGGTCTATCTGTGTGTAGCTGTTGGGCACTCAGTCCTGCAGCTGTCAGAAAATCTGAAAATATAGGTGAATATTGATAACGTCTGGAAGGACAACATGGACTGTGAAAACACAAAACTTCACCCTCCGAGTTCCAGACTATGGACCCACTAGATTTCCTCAGCCTCAGTCCCTGCCTTCATCCAATCTGGGGTGCTTGCCCCTTGTCACCAGGCAGTGGGCTGGGCGTGAAGATTGAGTCAGGAGGGTGGCGCACCTTCTGTCCTCCAACCGCTTACAGGGTCTGGTCTCCCCAAACCCGCAGGCAGCATGTTGGTCTCTGTTCCAGCCGTTCCCCCTGCAGCCTCTCTCCTAAAGTCCTCACTGGGTGGAAGGTGACTTGGAACCACAGCTGGGTCCTCACTTATGGGCCCAGCACAGCATTGCCCTCTCGCCCTCACAGTTCCCAGGAGTCTGGGGCCTGGTGAATAAAGCCGACATCTCCATGCCCACCGCACCCAATGAGTGGCTGACCAAACAGAACTTCATGAAGATACTGGACGTGAACCTGTTGGGGGTGATCGAGGTGACCCTGAGTCTGCTGCCCCTAGTGCAGAAGGCGAGGGGCCGTGACGTCAATATCTCCAGTGTTGGGCCGGGTGTCTCTCTTTGGTGGGAGCTTCTCCATGTCCAAGTACAGTGCTGAGGCCTTCTCAGACCCCCTCAGTTATTGGCCTGGGATGGATGCACTTCCTCTGTCCTCCTGCTTCTGTGCTCTGGGGAAGCCTTTTACAGGGGTTTCCTATTACCAGAGAATTAGAGGCCCTTCCTTCCAGGTCCCTCTCTCCTGCTCTGTGTAGGTCTTTCACTGGGAAGCACCCTTTTATCTTTTGGGTGTCCAGGTGGGTGCGAGGCCTAAGGAGTTTGAATCAACATATTCCTGCCTTGCGTGAGGGTCCACAGTCACCAAGTGTCGGAGGCAGAATTGGACCTGATATTATTTGTCTGTGCAGCCCTTCCATGTGCTCAACTGCTGCGGTATTTAGGTTCTGGGATCTCTGTGGGGAGTGTACCCCATGAAGCCATTTATCCAGGGAGCCACTTAATCATATCTGTGGGAGAGACTCCACGGGCTGCAGGGAGAGGGTGCTTTTAATTGTGTGGAGCTGTGTCCACAGGCAAGGTGATGTTCCTTAGAGGAACGATGTCCAGGGGGCTACCCGGGTGGAAGAGGGGAGAGAAGGGACTGAGGAGTATGGGAAAGGTAAATTGTGCCTAGTTTGGTGTTTGATTAGAGGTGAGGGGAAGAAGAGGAGATAGCATTTAAGTGGTACCTTGCCTCATAAGTGGTAGGATTTAGTGCTAAGAATTATAAGTTTGTAAAATATTTGGAAATATATTTAAATTTTACACAGAAGTAATACCATCATCATAACATTTCTTCTCCTGGATTCTATACTTTACAACTCTCCAGAGGTTTCCAGTTACCCAACACAGTTTAATTTGGTGACTTTGTTTTTTGGTGCATTTTTGTGTTTTGTTTTGCAAGACCTCTGAAGTCCTTGCCCCTCTCCCTGTCTCCCTTGCAGGAGAGAGCTCTCTACTTTGGGGTGAAAATAATTATGATCAAGCCTGGTCAAGATCGCTATGTCCAGTCCTGAGGTGCTTTCTTGAAGTTTCCATGCTGCATAGGATCGGGCCATCCCAGAGGTCAAGGTACTCTATGGGGAGACATTCCTGGCCTTAGATGAGTGAGCTGTGGACCTTGGGGAGTGAAGCAAACTCTTGTCTGGAAGCCTGGGTCCATCATTAGCACCTCTTCCAGTCTCAGGTCCATCCTCCGGGCTCTGACTCACCCACACACTGGGAACAAGAGCTCCATCCCCACGGTCTCGTGTGGTCAACTTGTAACATAAGGAAAGTATCCAGGCTTGGTAGACCTGGGGACCAGTGTCTCATCGGAACCCCGTGTTATCTGGAGAGGAAACTGAAGCCCAAAATGGAAGATACCCGTACTCACGGCAAGTTGATTTTCAGATGCGTCTATTTCTAGTGTTTGTAGAGACCTTCAGTTTCTGCGGTGCGCATACTCTCAGGTACAGAGCAAGAGGGGCTTTAGTCTGGAGTGTGACCCTGGGGTAAGAGGTGGCACACACGGCTTGAATGATTTGTAACATGATCTGGCAGGACCAAGAATTTTTTAGAAACCTTTTCCTGAAGTTGATCTAAAAGTGGGAGGGCTGGGAAGTGAGGATCTATTTGTATGGCGTCTCCTTCTGGATAGTCATGAAGTCAATTGAAATACTGAAGCCAAGATGATCTGAGAACATCTCCTCATGTGGGACTGCATGGATCATGCCCTGACGCCTGCCACCCCCAGATCCAATACTCACCTGGCTGTGATGGCATGGACATCTCTCTCCCCATGAGCTACTTGCCCACCTTCCTGATTGACTCCATGATCTACTGGAGATCCCCAAGGCCTGCTAAGGCCCTGAAACCATCAACTTGAAAAAAAAAACCCACAATGTAAGAGCTGCGAGTTGAGTTGATTTAGTGTCTTCCTGCGTACTATGGCCCAGGGTAGAGTCTCTCAGATACCTCTGAGGACCTGCCCCAAAGAGGCAGAAGGAGAAACCAGCAACTATGTGACTTTGGTTGAGGGGTTGTGCAATCAGGCATACATCTAGGTAGAAGGTTACTCCTAGTCGCAAGGAACAGATAACTCAGTTAATGATTTTAGTGCTTTCTGAAGTACGGAAAGATGCAAGATTCCAGGGTAATAAAGAATTTCTCCAGAAATATTTCTATGTAAGGGCCTGTTTGCTATTTTCCCAGAGCAGAGTTCCTCATCCTAATCTTTGTTCTGAATTCCTTTCAAGGTATATTGTAGGTCAGCAATGTAGTGACTAATGACTTAATCCTTGTAGAACTGGATGATGAGTGACGTGCCTTGTTTTTTATAACAAAAGACTGGGGTGCATGGTAGGGGGGAGTTGGGGACTCTGTGGGGAGGGGATGCATCAGAGGGAGGGAAATAAAGTGGAGAGAGGCGTTCTCATGTCACCGGGGACACCCATTCCACCTCAGTCCCCACCTTCTCCTCAGGCTTCTCTTGGGACATTACTTAGGATTCTGGGGATATTAGGAAGAAAGGAACAAGTTTTGTGGCTGAGGAACAGGGGTCAATAGCTCACGTCTGTGTCCTGTTCCTTGAGTGGCCTCTCAGTGCCTCATGTTCCACATGCAGCTGTGAAAAATCCACCCTTTGGGGAGGGTGTGAGCAGCTGGCAGGGTCTCGGCCCCCCACCCTCTGCCCCTGTCCACCTCTTCTGGGTGTGCCTTGGCCCTGGCCAGTCTCCCCCTCCCATGCGATAAAAGTGGTCTGGGGGAGGTAAAGGTCCCTCCCCTCCAAAGACACCTGTAGACAGGGGTGTGTGTGGAGGGTGACCACCAGCCTGACACAGCAGCCTAGGTGCCAACTCAGCAGACCTTGGCTGGAAAGGGCTGTCCTCAACAGGGGTCCTGACAGAGGACACAGAAACCAATTTTTGTTTTGTCTTGAAACCATGCATTTCCATTGATTATATTTTCCTGAAAATAAAAGTTGAAAAGTTTACGCAGGCCCAGTGATTGGGACCGATGCCTTGGGCAGCAGTGGGTGTGTGCCTACGAGAGAAAGAGTCAGGTGACCTCACAGAGGAGAAGGGGTGAGTGGGGTGACCTGAGGAGGGATTTGAAGAGGGAAGTGAGGTCATCCCTTCATCCACAGAAGTGAGGGGCTAATGTGTCTTTCTGGGGCTTATCAAGTGACCTGGGTTCCCAGGGTTAGACACAGGATGGACAAACAAGGAGAGGTGTCTAAGGGACAGGCAGGGCCCAGACCCTTCCTTGGGGACATCTAGTCTCTCTCTCACCAGAAACCTCTCTCTGTGGTCCTCCCTCTGTCCCCTCCTTTAGAGTCACCACCGTCCATCCTCTGCCAACCTCTGGGTCCCCTGGTCCAGATCCCCTCCCCCGACCCTCCAGTGGAGGAGAGTGGGGGTCACTTCTGGACCTCGGTCTTGTTTTCTGCTAATCTTTACTGAACACCTACTGTGTGCAGGACAGGAATTCCCTTGATGTCCCAGTGCTTCCTGAGACCCCGACTCTTTATGTGTCCACTCTTCTCATGATGGTCTGAGTATGGACTCAGTGGAGAAGGCATCTGTTCAAAGTCATACAGATTTCTGGGCTGAGTACAAATTGGAGTGGGAGGGACCTCTCCAAGTGTCAACTAGAAAACCTGAACTTTTTTCTCCTTTTGTTCAAAGTCGAGGGTATGGAGTCTTTAGGGGAACCTTATGTTATAGAACAGTATCACCATTTTTTTTTTTTTTTTTTTGCTGTACGCGGGCCTCTCACTGTTGTGGCCTCTCCCGTTGCGGAGCACAGGCTCCGGACGCGCAGGCTCACAGGCCTAGCCGCTCCGCAACATGTGGGATCTTCCTGGGCCGGGGCACGAACCTGTGTCCCCTGCATCAGCAGGCGGACTCTCAACCTCTGCGCCACCAGGGAAGCCCAGTATCACCATTTTTGAGCAGAGAGTGAGTTCAAAAGTTGCAGGGCCACTGAAACTCAAGACTGTGGTGAGCGCTTGGTGTCAGACAGGGGACTGCTGAAGAGACAAAGATGGCTAGGAGTTTCCTCAAGGATCTCTGAGTACTTCAAGGCTGTCATGTCAGCCCCTCAAGGTCTATCATGTCTACCTCTTAAATACAAAGCCAGAGCTTCATACTTGATCTGAAGACCCCAGATTTTCATATTTTTATTTATACACACACAGAGAGAAACACACAGAGCCAGATTCCAAACAAACTGAAATCAAATAAAGCATCATTGATTCACTTTACGCCTTGGAGGTATTTGTTCAGGAGGTTTGGACTCACCTCCAGGAATCCTCTCCAGAATGTCAGAGAACTTGTGAGATTACAACCCCTGGCCCTGGGCTTCCCTGGTGGCGCAGTGGTTGAGAGTCCGCCTGCCGATGCAGGGGACACGGGTTCGTGCCCCGGTCCGGGAAGATCCCACATGCCGCGGAGCGGCTGGGCCCGTGAGCCATGGCCGCTGAGCCTGCGCGTCTGGAGCCTGTGCTCCACAACGGGAGAGGCCACAACAGTGAGAGGCCCGCATACTGCAAAAAAAAAAAAAAAAACCACACACACAAAAAACAAAACCCTGGCCCTCCTTGCTGGTCCTACACGGGGGTGGGGAGGCAAGGGTTACACTGAGGTGGGTTCCATGGCCCACAATGTGGACTGTGACTCAAGGGCCCCAATTCAGACAAGATGGAACAACAAATGCATTGAAAAAGAAGTGCAATGCACACCAGCCCATGTCCTCAGCCTAGGCCCTCAGCAGAACCCCATTTCTCCTCATTCCAGGCTGCCTTCCTTGGAGAGGGAGCCAGGTCTTGTCTGATGGACCTGTGCAGGGGCTGGAACCCATGCCATGAGGATCCAGGGGAGTGCCACAAGGAAGCTGCTGTCACTCTTTCCCTGGGCTGTCCTGGCCCTTTGTGAGTCGCATAGGGTCAGTGACTCCCCGCCTGCAACCCTCATCCCCTCTGAGCACCAGATCTTCAACACCTGAAGGCCCTGGTCTGTTTCTACATTTTTGGGTCTCCACTCCAGACGGCGGAACTGCGTACGTGTAGAGATGGAAACAAGCTTGCACAGTTAGCCCTTACTCTCTACCCCTTCCAGCTCCCCCAGTTGTTACCTACACCTCCCCCTGTTCAGAGGACTTGTCCTGGGTGGAGAAGAGGGAGTGGGTGGGAGATGGCCTTACGCTTGACAGTGGTCCCCACTGAGATGCTGTTGGGCTACGCCGGGGGGGGGTGTGCGTCAGCTCCAGCTCACATGAGGGTCACAGGTGTTGTCCTGGAATCTGGCCCAACTGCCCTTCCCAGGACATAAGGTGCAGAGATCTTTGTCAGTGAGTCTCCCTGACAGCGTAGCCTCTGAAGGATTTCTTCTTCTGGCCCCTGCAGCTCCCAGGTGAGTGAGTGTCACCCCAGGCTCCTTTCTCTTACTGCTCTCTCCTGACCTTTCTGTGGTTGTTCCCACCTGGAATGTAGTCTGAAACAGCTGAGACCCCCGCGAGCAGTCATATTACTTTCAGGATTCACAAAAGGGAAGCAGATGGCATGAGGGCTGGGACATGTCTTCTGCATGGCCCCTTGGGAGTTTATGGTTGAAGGAATTCGTGGTCACTGAGGAAAAAAAATCTCCTGTTTCTTCCAAGTAAAGAAACCACGACCTTCTCCCTTAGCAGGGTTTCTATTTGCCTAGGATTTGCATGTCGCCCCAGGCCCCTGAGAGTTTCCAGGGCACCATCCTTCATCCTTGCCTTCTTCGTCCTCACCCTTTGGGAAGCCCACGTAGGAGGGTCCTGGTGGTCACGCAGGAAGCAGGCACAGGCTGGTTTCTGCAAGACGAGGCTTTCTATTACTGCTGCCAACTCCCACCTGAGGGACAAACACTTTCAGGACTACAGTCAGCTCCCTGCACTTGACAGTTACCACTAAAGGCTGAATCTGTGCCCCTGTCTGTCTTTGTTGGCTGCTGGGGTGGGTTCCAGGGGCATTTGAGCCTCTGTTTGCTTGGGGAAGCCTCTCCTTCCCTCCCAGTGCCTCTCGTATTTCCTTACTTACCAGTCGGAGCTGTAGTAAATGTGGACGGTCAGGGGATGCCCAGCGCACTGAACCAGGCTCCTTCTGTCCCTGCCCCACTCACCAGCTCTGTGCCCCTGATGGGTCCACCCCCGTTACTGAATGTGAAAGTCCCTGCATGCACAGCTGTTCTGGGGTCCAGCCTCTGGTCCTTTCTTTAATCTCCTGAGGGGGCAGCTCCCTCCTCTTCTCCATCATCACCCTGATACAACTGACCTGATTCTTTCCAATTATTGGGCTTTACGGCCCACGCTGCCTGGGGGGAGGTTCGCACAGCCCATCCCATGATCCCCGTTCAAGTCAGTCTTTTCTCAGTGTCTGAATGGTCTGGATTCGGGGTGTGGTGCCGGGCAGGGCAGGGCCTCACTCAGCACAGGAGGGGCGGAGGGCAATGTAGCCGGGCACCCAGGGCTGTGGGCAGGGCATCTTCACAGAGTGAAAGGGGAACAACTGTTAGACCAGCTTTGTGTGAGTCCTTCCAACAACTGGCCCGGCATCTGGGAGACGTCTCACCATTGCGTGTGTCGCCCCCATTCCCTTCTTGTCCCCTCTCCTTGCCTCTGAGATCAGACACCCCCGCTGTTCTCCTGAACACCTTTCTGGCCCAGGGAACCTCTTCATCAGGAGACACCTTATTCTCGTTTGCCTTCCCCTTCTAATCCTAGAGAGGCTGAGAGAGACTTAGTCTTTCAGGAGTGAATTCTGGGAGCTGAGCCAGAGGAGGAGACCAGGCTCAGAGGCTAAGCCAGCTGCCCAAGGTCACACAGCTGGTTGGCAGCAGAGCTGGGTTTTGAAGCCACTTGTGTCTTGATTCCACGTGTATTCCCCTTGTAAGAATCTCCAGTAGGTAAGGGAGACCCCGGTCCCAGGCTGAGCAGGAAAAAGGGAAGAAGATAGCTGTGAACCATGAAACCTGGGATATAAGAGTTACAACGTTTGGGGGTTGGGTGGAGAGGGGAGAGGTGGGTAGAGGGAAACAGGGAGGAGTGGGTGCACCAGGAAGAGGTGGCTGGAAAAGCACTGTCATCCTTAAGACGTTGTGTTGGAAACGCAATGACATGTATTAGAAATGCTGTGAGCACACCAAATAGCATGCATTTGGGGTTAGAATCAATAATACTCAGCAAAGAGGGTGAACAGGAAAATCGTGAGGACTCCACGCCAGAGAGCCTGGAAGTTGGTTGGCCAACCAACATTGTGTACGTTCTTAAGTCCTCCTGTCTCAACACTAGCCAGACTCGAGTTTCACCCCAGTCTGCCTGTGTCTGTCCCCTGCAAAGCCATGTGGCTGTACCTGGCGGTCCTCATGGGCCTGTACTACCTCCTGCGCTGGTACCGGGAGAGGCAGGTGGTGAGCCTCCTCCAGGACAAGTTCGTCTTCATCACGGGCTGTGACTCGGGCTTCGGGAACCTGCTGGCCAGGCAGCTGGACCTGCGAGGCTTGAGGGTGCTGGCTACGTGTCTGACGGAGCAGGGTGCCGAGCAGCTGAACGGCCAGACATCAGACAGGTTGGAGACGGTGATCCTGGACGTCACCAAGACTGAGAGCATCGCTGCGGCCGCCGAGTGGGTGAAGGAGCGTGTCGGGGACAGAGGTACCACCCAGATTTCTTTTTTCTGTTTATTTCTTCTCTCTGTGTGAAGGGGAGACCCACTGACAGCTGCCTGGGGAGATTCCCAAGGTATTTTCCAGGACTTGAAGTCCTCCCTGTGTTCTCCTCATCCAGCTTACCAGCAAAGCCTCTTCCATCCCACCTCCACCTCCCAACCTTGAGGCTCTGCAGTTTGGGGGAGAGTTTTCCCTGATGAGAATGCGTCCTTGCAGACTTCCTGTCTGGTGTCCCCTCCTCCCTCAGCAGGAGGTCTGGGTTCCTTGATGCTGAGTGACCAGGGTGATCGGGGTGCACTTTTTGGAGGACGGGTGGAGATGGGCACTCTGGCTGGAAGGCTGCATGGGGGGCTGGGGGGCAGCGCTGGAGCTGGGCTGTGTTCTCAGCACTTGATCATGTTCTTCGTGGTGACCCATAGTCGTCCTACTTGGGTTTAAATGTCACCAATTTTCAGATGACAACATTGAGCTGTTAGGACTTGTCTAAGGAAGGTCAGAAAACTACTTAAGCGTTACTTTTTCTCTCTCTCTGTTTTTCTTCTTTTCTTTTCCTTCTTTGTTTGTTTTTTTTAATTACTACAGTTGTGCCTTTGTTTTGCAGGGGAAGGAGAGAACTTGTATTTCTTTCATCTAAGTATAATTTAAAACATGATCATTGTGGCAACTCAGGAAAGTGCAGGGATTAAAACCAAACTCTCTCAAAATCTCACCACCCAGAGATAAGTACTGATAATATTTTGACATACATGGTATTATATTTTGCACATATTAGTATCATTTTCTTTCCACTAAAGAAAGATGTACTGATTTACAACGTAATAAAACTTTCTTCCAAAAATTAGTAAATTATGATTGACAATATACTACCCTTTAGAATAGCATTACTTACTAAAAAGTACCTCATGGTATGATACATAATTATTTCCTACCTTTTATTCATCATATTCAACATAAATGATATCTTGGCAAACTTCTTTCTACCCAGTTCCCTACACTATAACCGCATATGTTGATTGTGCCTTTGGTGACAATGGTTGGAGAATATTCTTCCTACAAGGCACACGTGTTACTGAGTAGGGGAGGAACTCAACTCTCTGAGTGGATACTTCTGGCAGCGCTACCCCATCCCTCAATAGCCTGCTCCTGCCACCCTGAGGCCTATGGTTACCAAGTCTTTAAAACCTTGGGATTGTGTCTTTGATACTTGCAGAGGGGTCTCCATTAAGTTGGGTGAAACTGCACCAAGGAGATGGGGCTAGACTGGACTCCTGTGTGCGTGGCAGGAGAAGATGGAATTTTCTGGGGTAGGGGGTGAACTCTGTGTTCTGGGGGTGATGGGTAAACAGAGGCAGCCCTTCCTCCCCCTGAAAGCCTACCCCCATGGAATTCCCCAGATTCCTGCAGGAACATTGCTCAGTGTTTTAAGGCCAGGCCCTAGAGGTCAATACCAGGCCTGTCAACATGTTTCCCCAAACCTGGGATTTCAGGTCTGTTTTACCCAGCCAGTCTCCACCCAGATATTACTCATCCTTTTTTGCCTTTTATCCACTGTCTCTTTTAATCCTCTCTTCCCCTCCCTTCCTTATTGTCTCTCTATATTTCCCTCTCTTTCCCTCATACTAGCTGTTGGGCACTCAGTCCTGCAGCTGTCAGAAAATCTGAAAATGTAGGTGAATATTGATAATGTCTGCAAGGACAACATGGACTGTGAAAACACAAAACTTCACCCTCCGAGTTCCAGACTATGGACCCACTAGATTTCCTCAGCCTCAGTCCCTGCCTTCATCCAATCTGGGGTGCTTGCCCCTTGTCACCAGGCAGTGGACTGGGCGTGAAGACTGAGTCAGGAGGGTGGCGCACCTTCTGTCCTCCAACCGCTTACAGGGTCTGGTCTCCCCAAACCCGCAGGCAGCATGTTGGTCTCTGTTCCAGCCGTTCCCCCTGCAGCCTCTCTCCTAAAGTCCTCACTGGGTGGAAGGTGACTTGGAACCTCCGCTGGGTCCTCACTCATGGGCCCAGCATGGTGTTGCCCTCTCGCCCTCACTGTTCCCAGGACTCTGGGGCCTGGTGAATAATGCCGGCATTTGCACTCCCATGGCACCCAATGAGTGGCTGACCAAACAGGACTTCGTAAAGATGCTCGACGTGAACCTGTTGGGGATGATCGAGGTGACCCTGAGTCTGCTGCCCCTAGTGCGGAAGGCGAGGGGCCGTGTGGTCAACGTCTCCAGCGTCATGGGCCGCGTGTCCCTCTTTGGTGGGGGCTACTGCATGTCCAAGTACGGCGTGGAGGCCTTCTCAGACTCCCTCAGGTAATGGCCTGGGATGGAGGCCCTTCCTCTGTCCTCCTGCTTCATGCTTCTGGGGGTGCCTTCTACAGGGGTTTTCTTTCTTTAGAGACCTAATGGCCCTTCCTTCCAGGTCCCTCTCTCCTGCTCTGTGTAGGTCTTTCACTGGGAAGCACCCTTTTATCTTTTGGGTGTCCAGGTGGGTGCGAGGCCTAATATGATGCAACATATTCCTGCCTTGCGTGAGGGTCCACAGTCCCCAAGTGTCGGAGGCAGAACTGGACCTGATATTATTTGTCTGTGCAGCCCTTCCATGTGCTCAGCCGCTGCGGTATTTAGGTTTGGGGAGCCCTGTGGGGAGTGTACCCCATGAAGCCATTAATCCCGGGAGCTACTTAATCAAATCAGTGTGGAGACTCCACGGGCTGCAGGGAGAGGGTGGCTCTGATGTGCGGGATCTGATACCGTGGGCAGAGAGATGCTCCCTAGAGGACAGGTGGCCAGGGGGGTAGCAGAGTAGGAGAGGGGAGAGAGGGGACTGGGGAGTATGGGAAAGATAAAACGTGCGAAGTGTGGTGATTGATTGGAGGTGAGAGGAATAGGAGGAGATAACATTTAAAGGATGCCTTGTAGCACAACTGGTAGGATTTAGAGCTGATAGGCGCAGGTATGTAAAGTAATTGGAAAGATATTCACTCTCTATACAGAAGCGATACCGTCATCCTGAGTTTTCTCCCCCTGGCTTCTGTACCTCACAACCTCTGAGAAATTCCAGCGTATCCTACCCCGATCCTATGTTGGTGTCTTACTGTTCTTTCATGTTTTGTTTTGCAAGAGGACCTCTGAAGTCCTTGCCCCTCGGCCTGTCTCCCTTGCAGGAGGGAGCTCTCCTACTTCGGAGTGAAGGTGGCGATGATTGAGCCTGGTTACTTCATGACCAATATGACCAGCCCTGAGGTGTTTAATGGAAGCCTCCAGGCATCATGGGATCAGGCCAGCCCAGAGATCAAGGAACTCTATGGAGAGAAGTTCGTGGCTGACTGTGAGTGAGACCTTGGGGAGAGAAGCAAACCCTTGTCTGGTAGCCTGGGTCCATCATTAGCACCTCCTCCAGTCTCAGGTCCATCCTCCAGGCTCTGAGTCCCCCACATAGTGGGGACATGAACTCCATCCCCAGGGTCCTGTGTGGTCAATTGGTGACCCAAGGAAAGGATTCAGGCTTGATAGACCTGGGGACCAGTTTCTCTTCTGAAACTCTTTTAATTTGGGAAGGAAACTGAAGCCAGAGAGGGAAGACACCTGTGGAATCACGGTAAGCTGGTGTTAGAACCAGCTTTTTTCAGGTGCCTCAATTTCTAGTGTTTGCAAAACCTCCGGTTTATGTAGTGCACATATTCCCAGGAATAGATCCAGAGGGGGCTTGGTGTGGATAGAGATCCTGGGGTAAGTGTTAGGACACACTCCAATGAAATCCATGGATTTGATTTGGAGTATGATTTTGGAAGAGAAAGGACTTTTTAGAAACTGTCATGTTGATCTGAAAGCGGGAGCATTGGGAAATGAGAATATTTTGGATGGTGTCTCCTTCTGGACAGTCATGAAGACATCTAATTTATTGAAGCCATCATGGTCCGGGAATCTGTCCTTGATGACCAACTGCATGGAGCATGCCCTGACCTCCTGCCACCCCCGCACCCGGTACTCCGCTGGCTGGGACGCCAAGTTCTTCTACCTCCCCGTGAGCTACATGCCCACCTTCCTGGTGGATCTCATGATGTACTGGGGTGCCCCACGGCCTGCTAAGGCCCTGTAACCCAAGACTGGGGTGCATGGTGGGGGCAGTTGGGGACAGTGTGGGGAGGGGATGCATCAGGGAGAGGGAAATAGAGTGGCGAAAGGGGTTCTCATGTCACCGGGGACACCCATCCCACCTCAGTCCCCAGGCTTCTCTTGGGACATCACTTAGTTCTCTGGGGATATTAGGAAGAAAGGAACAAGTCTTATGGCCGAGGAACAGGGCTCATTATCTCACATCTGTGTCCTGTTCCTTGAGTGGCCTCTCAGTGCCTTATGACCCACATGCAGCTGTGAAAAACCCTCGCTTTGGGGAGGGTGTGAGCAGCTGGGAGTTTTCAGTCCCCCCTGCTCTGCCTCTGTCCACCTGTTGATGTATCTTTCCCATGTCCAGTCTCCCTCTCCCCCAGGATAGAAATGGACAGGGGAGATAAAGGCCCCTCTTGCCTGAGGGTATGTGTTGACAGTGGAGGGTAACCACCAGCCTGACTCACCAGCCTAGGTGCCAACTCAGTAGACCTTGGCTGGAATGCGATCCTGTTGGAGAACAAACAAACCGGGTTTTGATCTATCTTGGAAACAAGAATTTCCATTGATTATTTTTTCCTTAAAATTATAGTTGAAAAGTTCACCTGCTTGAGCTTCATGCTTAATCTGAAGACTCCTGTTTTTCAAATTATTATTTATACATGTAAACACTCACATACACACACAGACACCGAGCCAGTCACACCAAACAAACTGAAATCAAATAAAGTATCATTGATTCACTTTATGCCTTGGGGGTATGTGTTCAGGAGGTTTGGACTCAGCCCCAGGAATCCTCTCCAGAATGTCAGAGAGCTTGTGAGATTGCAAAGCCCTGGTCCTCCTTGCTGGTCTTACAGGGGGGTGCAGGGCTGCACTGAGTTGGGTTCCATGGCCCACAGTGTGGACTGTGACACAAGGACCCCTATTTAGACAAGGCGGAGCAACAAAAGCGCTGAAAAAAGAAGTGCAATGCACACCATCCCACGTCCTTACCCTAGACCTTCCGTAGATCCCTATTCCTCCTCCTTCCAGGCTGCCTTTCTTAGGGAGGGAACCAGGTCTGGTCTGATGGACGTGTGAAGGGGCTGGAACCCATGCCATGAGGGTCCATGCGGCTGTCACAAGGAAGTTTCCCTAATCCTCCCCTTGGCTGTCCCGGTGGTTTTTGACAAAGGATCAGTGATTCCCCACTGAAAATCTCATCTCCTCCAAGTGTCAGATATTCAGCGCCGGAGGCAGGATTTGTCTCTCCATTTTGGGAGCTCACTCCAGAAGGGGGACTGCATACCTGTAGGGCTGGAAAAGAGCTTGCACAATTAGCCCTCACTCCTGGCACCTTCTAGCCCCCTTTGGTTACCTACGCCTCTCCCCACTTCAGGGGACCCAACCTGAGATGAGAAGAGGGGATGGTGTGGGACACCCTGTCTTTGACAGTGGTCCTACTGAGACTGGGCAGAGAGACACCTGGTGGTGGCAGTCCCTGCTCCAGCACAAGCAGGCTCACAGGTGCGGCCTCAGAATCTGGGCCAGCTGCAACTCCCTGGACCGTAGATGCAGAGATCTTGGTCAGTGAGTCTCCCTGACAGGGTCGCCTCTGAAAGATTTCTTCTTCTGGCCCCCGCAGCTCCCAGGTGAGTGAGTGTCACCCCAGGCTCCTTTCTCTTACTGCTCTCTCCTGACCTTCCTGTGGTTGTTCCCACCTGGAATGTAGTCTGAAACAGCTGAGACTCCCGCGAGCAGTCATATTACTTTCAGGGTTCACAAGAGGGAAGCAAATGGCCTGAGGGCTGGGACGTGTCTGCTGCATGGCCCCTTGGGAGTTTATGGTTGAAGGAATTCGTGGTCACTGAGAAAAAAAAAATCTCCTGTTTCTTCCAAGTAAAGAAACCGAACCTTCTCCCATAGCAGGGTTTTTGTTTGCCTAGGATTTGCATGCCGCCCCGGCTTCTTGACACCGTTTCCACACAGTTTCCAGGGCACCATCCTTCATCCTTGCCTTCTTCGTCCTCACCCTTTGGGAAGCCCACGTAGGAGGGGCCTGGTGGTCACGCAGGAAGCAGGCACAGGCTGGTTTCTGCAAGACGGGCCTTTCTATTACTGCTGCCAACTCCCACCTGAGGGACAAACACTTTCAGGACTACAGTCAGCTCCCTGCACTTGACAGTTACCACTAAAGGCTGAATCTGTGCCCCTGTCTGTCTTTGTTGCCTGCTGGGGTGGATTCCAGGGGCATTTGAGCCTCTGTTTGCTTGGGGAAGCCTCTCCTTCCCTCCCAGTGCCTCTCGTATTTCCTTACTTACCAGTCGGAGCTGTAGTAAATGTGGACGGTCAGGGGATGCCCAGCGCACTGAACCAGGCTCCTTCTGTCCCTGCCCCACTCACCAGCTCTGTGCCCCTGATGGGTCCACCCCCGTTACTGAATGTGAAAGTCCCTGCATGCACAGCTGTTCTGGGGTCCAGCCTCTGATCCTTTCTTTAATCTCCTGAGGGGGCAGCTCCCTCCTCTTCTCCATCATCACCCTGATACAACTGACCTGATTCTTTCCAATTATTGGGCTTTACGGCCCACGCTGCCTGGGGGGAGGTTCGCACAGCCCATCCCATGATCCCCGTTCAAGTCAGTCTTTTCTCAGTGTCTGAATGGTCTGGATTCGGGGTGTGGTGCCGGGCAGGGCAGGGCCTCACTCAGCACAGGAGGGGCGGAGGGCAATGTAGCCGGGCACCCAGGGCTGTGGGCAGGGCATCTTCACAGAGTGAAAGGGGAACAACTGTTAGACCAGCTTTGTGTGAGTCCTTCCAACAACTGGCCCGGCATCTGGGAGACGTCTCACCATTGCGTGTGTCGCCCCCATTCCCTTCTTGTCCCCTCTCCTTGCCTCTGAGATCAGACACCCCCGCTGTTCTCCTGAACACCTTTCTGGCCCAGGGAACCTCTTCATCAGGAGACACCTTATTCTCGTTTGCCTTCCCCTTCTAATCCTAGAGAGGCTGAGAGGGACTTAGTCTTTCAGGAGTGAATTCTGGGAGCTGAGCCAGAGGAGGAGACCAGGCTCAGAGGCTAAGCCAGCTGCCCAAGGTCACACAGCTGGTTGGCAGCAGAGCTGGGTTTTGAAGCCACTTGTGTCTTGATTCCACGTGTATTCCCCTTGTAAGAATCTCCAGTAGGTAAGGGAGACCCCGGTCCCAGGCTGAGCAGGAAAAAGGGAAGAAGATAGCTGTGAACCATGAGACCAAGGACATAAAGGCCCAATGTGGAGAGTGGGGAGGGGAGAGGTGAGCAGGGGAAACAGGGAGGAGTGGGAGGACCTGGAAATGGTGGTTGTAAAAGAGCCTCAAGGGGTTGTGTTGGAAATGCAGTGACATCTATTAGAAATGGTGTAAATGTACCAAAGAGCATTAACACTGGGACCAGAGTCAGTATTACTCACCAAAGAGGGTGAACAGGAAAATCGTGAGGACTCCATGCCAGAGAGCCTGGAGGCTGGTTGGCCAACCAACATTGCGTGTGTTCTAAGTCCTCCTGTCTCAACACTAGCCAGACTCGAGTTTCACCCCAGCCTGCCTGTGTCTGTCCCCTGCAAAGCCATGTGGCTGTACCTGGCGGTCCTCGTGGGCCTGTACTACCTCCTGCGCTGGTACCGGGAGAGGCAGGTGGTGAGCCTCCTCCAGGACAAGTTCATCTTCATCACGGGCTGTGACTCGGGCTTCGGGAACCTGCTGGCCAGGCAGCTGGATCTGCGAGGCTTGAGGGTACTGGATGCATGTCTGACGGAGCAGGGGGCCGAGCAGCTGAGGAACCAGACATCAGACAGGCTGGAGATGGTGATCCTGGACGTCACCAAGACTGAGAGCATCACTGCGGCCGCCAAGTGGGTAAAGGAACATGTGAGGGACAGAGGTACCACCCAGATTTCTCAAGTCTGATTCCTCTCTGTGAAGTGGAGACCCCTTGACAGCTGCCTGGGGAGATTCCCAAGGTGTTTTCCAGGACTTGAAGTCCTCCCTGTGTTCTTCTCCTAATCCAGCTTACCAGCCAAGCCTCTTCCATCCCACCTCCACCTCCCAAACTTGAGGCTCTGCAGTTTGGGGGAGAGTTTTCCCTGATGAGAATGCGTCCTTGCAGACTTTCTGTCTGGTGTCCCCTCCTCCCTCAGCAGGAGGTCTGGGTTCCTTGATGCTGAGTGACCAGGGTGATCGGAGTGCACTTTTTGGAGGACGGGTGGAGATGGGCACTCTGGCTGGAAGGCTGCATGGGGGGCTGGGGAGCAGCGCTGGAGCCGAGCTGAGTTCTCAGTACTTGGTTATGTTCTTGCTGGTGACCCCTAGTCATCCGACTTGTGTTTAAATGTCACGTATTTTTCAGATGTCGACACTGAGCTGTCAGGACTTTTCTAAGGAAGGTCAAAAAAACTACTATGGAGTTACTTTCTCTCTCTTTTATTTTTCGTTTTTCTGTGTGTGTGTGAGTGTGCGTGTGCGTGTGTGTGTGTGTGTGTGTGTGTGTTTTACTGTAGTTCTGCCTGTGTTTTATGGTAGAAGGAAAGGACTTTAATTTCTTTTATCTAAGTATAGATTTAAAACATGATCATTGTGAAAAACGGGAAAAGTACATGGATAAAAACCAAAGTTACCCCAAATCACGCCACCCGCAGATAAGTACTGATAACATTTTTACATACAGGATATTACATTTTGTACATAATTTGCATCCTAATTTTCCACTGAAAGAAGTTGAACAAATATACACATAACAAAAATTTCTTCAAAAACATAATAAATAATGATCGAGAATGTTCCATACTTTAGAATAGCACTACTTAGTAAAAAGTACCTCATGGCATGAATGTAATTGTTTCCCACATTTTATTCATTGGATTCAACGAAATGATGTCTTGGTAAACTTTCTACCCAACTCCCTACGTTGTAACCATGTATATTAGTTGGGTCTTTGGTGTCAAATATGGTGGGAGAATATATATTCTTACAAGGGCAGACTTGGTACTGAGCAGGGGAGGGACTAACTCTGTGTGTTAATAATTCTAACACCCTGTACCCAACTCCCCTGACCCTGCTCTTGTGCCCTGAGTTCTATTAATTGGTTAGTGTTTAAATATTTGGTATGTGTCTTTGAGTCTTGCAGAGAGGTTTCCATGAAGCTTGGTGAACTGTGAACTGAGAGTCATGGGGTCAGAGTTGCCTCCTGTGTGGGTGGGAAGAGAGGGTGTATTTTTCTGGGACAAAGTGTAAATTCCGATTTGGGGGAGGGTGGTTAATAGTGGCAGCCCTGCCTTCCCCTGAAAGCCTACCCCATGGAATTCCCCAGATTCCTGCTGGAACATTGCTCAGTATCGATGCGGGTATTTCAAAGCCAGGCCCTAGAGGTCAATACCAGGCCTGTCAACACATTCTCCCAAACCTGGGATTTCAGGTCTCTTTTACCCAGCCAATCTGCACCCAAATAGTTCTCATCTTTTTTGTTTTTGTCTTTTATCCATTGTCTCCTCTCTTCCTCTCTTCCCCTCCCTTCCTCATTGTCTCTCTCTGTTTCCCTCTCTTTCCCTTATACTAGCTAGTTGTTGAGCACTCAGTCCTGCAGCTGTCAGAAAATCTGAAAATGTAGGTGAATTTTTTTTTTTTTTAACCACTACTTTTCTTTTTTTAACATCTTTATTGGGGTATAATTGCTTTACAATGGTGTGTTAGTTTCTGCTTGTAGGTGAATTTTGATAATGTCTGCAAGGACAACATGGACTGTGAAAACACAAAACTTCACCCTCCGAGTTCCAGACTATGGACCCACTAGATTTCTTCAGCCTCAGTCCCTGCCTTCATCCAATCTGGGGTGCTTGCCCCTTGTCACCAGGCAGTGGGCTGGGCGTGAAGACTGAGTCAGGAGGGTGGCGCACCTTCAGCATGTTGGTCTCTGTTCCAGCCGTTCCCCCTGCAGCCTCTCTCCTAAAGTCCTCACTGGGTGGAAGGTGACTTGGAACCTCTGCTGGGTCCTCACTCATGGGCCCAGCATGGTGTTGCCCTCTTGCTCTCACTGTTCCCAGGACTTTGGGGCCTGGTGAATAACACCGCCATCTCCATGTCCACTGTACCCAGTGTGTGGCTGACCAACCAGGACTTCGTGAAGATACTGGACGTGTACCTGTTGGGGGTGATCAAGGTGACCCTGAGTCTGCTGTCCCTAGTGCGGAAGGCGAGGGGCCGTGTGGTCAACGTCTCCAGCGTCATGGGCCGCGTGTCCCTCTGGGGTGGAGGTTATTGCATTTCCAATATGGCATGGAGGCCTTCTTGGACTTGGACTCCCCCAGGTTATGGCCTGGGACAGAGACCCTCCCCCCACCCCCTTGGTCCTTCTGCTTCTGTGCTTCTGGGGGAGTCTTTTACAGGGGGTTCCTTTCATCACAGACTTAGAGTTCTTTTTTCCAGAACTTTCTCTCTTGCTTTTGCCAGGCATTCATTGGGAAGCTCCTTTCTAAGTTCTTGGTGTCAGGATGGACTTGGCGACTGTAGAGTTTGAATGAACTTACTCTGCCCTGGAAGTTGGCCCACACTCAGAAAGTGAGGTAGAATTGTCACCGATATAATTTGGCTACAGTGTGCTCCACCTACATTACTGCTATGATATTAGGTTGGGGGAGCCTTGTTTGCAGTGTAACCCCATGGAAGCAATTAATCAAGGAAAGTAATTAATCATATCAGCAGTAGAGACCCTACTGGTTGCAGGGCTGAGGATGGCTCTGAATATGGGGCAGGGAAGTGATCCCAGGTTGGGAGATGCATTTTAGGGTCCAGTTACACCAGCCCAGCTGATAAATGGCCAGGCAGTAGACTGGTTAGGATAGGGAAGAGAGGAAATTGAGCGTGAAGGGGATAAAATACAAAAAGCCTGGTGATCAATTGGATGTGAGGGGAATATGAGGAGATAGCACTTAAGTGGTACCTTGCAACTCAACTGGTAGGATTTAGAAGCATAAGCACATGTATATAAAATATTTGGAAAAATATTCAAACTCTATACAGAATAACATCATCATAAGATTTCTCCTTCTGGCTTTTCTGTACTTCACAACCTCCCAGAGTTTCCTGCTTATCGCACTGCAGTCCTGTATTGGTATCTTATTTGTGTGTGTGTGTTTTTGTGTCTTGGTTCATAAAAACTCTGAAGTCTTTGCCCCTCTGCCTGCCTCCCTTGCAGGAAGGAGCTCTCCTACTTTGGGGTGAAGGAGGAGATGATCGTGCCTGGTTACTTCAAGACCTTTGTGACCAGCCCTGAGGCAATTTCTCGGGGCCTCCAGGCAGCATGGGATCAGGCCAGCTCAGAGGTCAAGGAACTCTATGCGGAGACATTCCTGGCCTCAGGTGAGTGAGCTGTGGACCTTGGAGAGAGAAGCAAACCCTTGTCTGGAAGCCTGGGTCCATCATTAGCACCTCCTCCAGTCTCAGGTCCATCCTCCAGGCTCTGACTCACCCACACAGTGGGCACATGAGCTCCATCCCCAGGATCCCATGTGGTCAACTGGTGACCTAAGGAAAGGATCCAGGCTTGGTAAACCTGGGAACCACTGTCTCATCTGTATCCCTTGTTATTTTGGGAGGAAACTGAAGCCAGAGAGGATAGACACCTGTGGACTCATGGCAAACTGACTTTAGAGCAGCTGGTTTTCATGTGCTTAGATTTCTAGTGTTTATAGAAAGATCCAATTTATGTATTGGATATTCTCAGAAGTAGAGCCAGAGGTCGCTTAGTGTGGAACAGTTGTTCCTGGGGTAAGAATTCGGGCGCTTCTTGGAGAATTTGAATGGATTAGTTTGGGACATGGGTTTGAGGGGGTGGGGCAGGGAGAGGGCAGGATTTCTTAGAGGGTTCCTTCCCATATTAGAGCTGTGAATTGGAAAGGAGGGATGTGGAAGTATATAAGGAAACTTTCATCTTGAACAGACATCAAAATAACTGAAAATATTTTCAAAAAATGCAAGTTGAATCTCTGTCCTTGGTCATGAACTTCGTGAACGTGCTCTGACCACCTGCCACCCACGCACCTGATGATACTCACCTGACTGGGATGTCAAGCTCATCTACTTCCCAAGAGCTACATACCCTCCTTCCTGATGGATGCCATGGTCTACTGGAGCTCCTCAAGGGCCAGGGCCCTGTGAAGTCGAGATTGGGGTGTATGATGCTTCAAGAGAAGGGAAAGAAGGTGGAGGGAGGGAGCTTTCCAGTCTCTAAGGTCATGCAGCTCATCCTCCTCCTTATCTCTACTCCAGGCTTCTTCTGAGGCTCTGGGGATATTAGGAAGAAAGGACCAAGTTTTGCAGCTGAGGAACAGGGAGACACATCTGTGCCCTGGTCCTTGAGCAGCCTCTCAAGGCTCTGAGCCTCATGGCCCTCCTGCCACCCTGAGGAATCTGCACTGTTCGGAGGGTGTGAGCCGCTGGGAGGGGGCTCAGCCCCACCTGCTCTGCCTCTGTTCATCTCCTCAGAGTGTGCCTTCGTTTCCTCATCCCACAGGATGGAAATGGCCTGGAAGAGGCAAAGGGTCCTCTCTCCACTGAAAGTACCTGTGAGCAGGGGTTGGGGATGCACAAGGCAACCACCAGCCTGACCCATCAGCCTCATGTGCCAGCTGAATAAGGAGGCCACTCATCAGAGCGGGCAGCATTCTCAGTCCTAGGAGAAGAGCCCTCTGCGTGGTCCTGCAGCCCCCCCCAACCCCCATTCCATGGCCTGCATTTTTCTAATGTTGGGAGTTTGAGTCCAGGGAAGTGCTGCTTGAGCCAGCAGTCAGCAGACAGGCCCATGAGATGGTGAGTCAGGCACAGGCCTGCGCTGGGACAGTTCCAAGTCATTCTTTTTCAGGTCTAGTGACAAAACCCTGGATCTCACCAACTGGGACTGTCTGAAGAACTGGGACACTCCTGGGCCTGCTCAGCCCTTGAGTGACATTGTCTGACTTCTTCCAGCCAAGACTTCCTTGTTCACTCACCAAGGAGGCAGACAGACTTCTGAGATGCCCCCCAGACCCACTGTAGGCAGTGCTGTGCCTTGGGGTGGGTATGAAGTAGGTGAGGTTCGCCTCCACCTCCCACCTCCTACCTCCATACCCTGCAGGCTTTGGGTCTGCTCCCCAGGGCTGGGTCCATGAACTGACCCCCCCCCACTCCCACCACCCTTGGTATAGAATGGCCAGACTCTCTGAGATTTGTGGTGACATTCTGGAGCTGACTAACCTTGGTAGGTAGATAGCATAGAGCAGAGAGACGCATCCTTTTCCCTTCACTCTAGAGAACTTTGTGGCCCCATTTCTGTGTCAGACCCTCTAGACAGGGAAGGTGTAGGCAGTTGTCCCGGGTCCCTCAGGATGAACCTGGGCTCTTTTCTCAGGCCTATCCTGAGACATGGTGACCCTAGAGGTTTATCCAAAGAACCACCACAAACTCCAGCATAATTCTGTCTCCATGTTTTATGCAGCCCTGGGCATGGCCCCTCACTACTCATACCTCTGTCTCATATCCTTGCTTCCTTTTCTTTACTGGCTTCCCTTCTACCTTTCTGTGTGTTCTTTGCTCCATTGCCTGGAATCTCTCCCTTCCCTCCCAGTCCTGACCCTGAGAGTTTTCTAAGTCCCTGACCCCGGTCCTCTGCTCTTCCCATATGTCATCCCCTCTCGGGGCCAAGGACTCGGCCCCAGGCCCTTCCCACAGCGGCCCAGGGCATTCATGAGCCTTCCTCATCATCTGGCTGGACCTCAGTCTCAATGATGCTTATCATCTAGCTCAGCCTCAGTCTCAGTAATGCTCATATCAGAACTCTCTATTCTCCTGCCTCTCTCCCTACGCCCAAAGTGTCTCCTCCTGACTTTTCTTGACACCCGGGGTTCTACCTGTTATCAGAATCATTTGACTCCTGGCCTCCCTTCCCTCTGCATTTTCCATGAGCCACTGTGTCAGTTGACTGTACAGTCCCTTCCTTTCACGGACATCACCCCCCTTCAGGCTCCTCAGCTCAGCCTAGCGTGTATCTGGTCCTGGAGGTAGAAGAAAAATGCTCACTGGGGGTCCTGCCCGGGGGAGCTTCTGTGTCCTCGGTCCTTGACTCCCTCCATTTACCTGGTTGCTGGGTGAGGGGGGTGCTGGACCCGCTTGGAGTGCAGTGGAGACTCCTCGTTGGTGACCTGAGCATCACCTCCCCAGGACCCAGGCCCTGAGCCCGTCAGGGATTTCTGCTTTCTGGGAGTTGGGGCCTCACATAACCAGTTTCCCTTAAGCGGGGGCCTGCTGCCTCTGACCTCAGGACAACGGAGGCACATCCACCCTGGGGCAGACCCTTTATTTCTCATCATCTCTCGCAATGGAGACTCACCTAAGGACAGAGAATTCCAAAGAGCTGATAACCTGGAATTCTCTTGGGGTTTGGAGGGCACAAAACCGATTTTGTTTGTTTTGCATTAGTGAATTTGTCTTAATTTTTCCACTGAAAATAACAGTTACATTTCTTCACATGCCCGCATTCATGACAAAGGTTTTTGATCCCTGGGCTGGAAGTGGGGGATTTCCAGGAGGGTCCTCTGGGCTGAGTCCTCCTTCCTTCTTTCCTCTGCTCAGACCACCCAGGGGAGCCACTTCTCAGCACTAACATCACCACTGTGGTTTTTCCCATCCTTGGCATCTTCACCCATTACGGCTGGGGGAGAGAGAGGGGGAGCCACCAGGGCTGTCTGAAGTGACAAAGCTTCAGGTTGGACTTGAATTTCTTGCATCTAGGCAAATTGGCATGGTGATGCATCCACCTATACAAGTTATAGAGTGGCTCACCCAGGGGCTGTGCATCTGTCGCCGGCAGCAGAAGGGAGGAGAGCCCTTCTCAACAGGCTCCAGCAGACTGGGGCTCAGAGGACCAGCCTCTCCTGCTATCTTCTGAGCCCGATTCTTCTTGGCCATCACCTCTCCCCTCTGCCATGGCGGCTATCACGGACCTCTCCTTTATGGACTTGTACGTTCAAGAACTGCAATCTGGTCCGCAACCTCTCGGACAAGTACGTCTTCATCATGGGCTGTGACTCGGGATTCGGGAACCTCCTGGCCATGCAGCTGGTTGATCGGGGCATGCGGGTGCTGGCTGCTTGCTTCACTGAGGAGGGGGCCCAGAAGCTTCAGCAGGATACCTCCTACCAGCTGGAGACCACCCTATTGGATGTCACCAAGACTGAGAGCATCAAAGCAGCAGCCCAGTGGGTGAAGGACCAAGTGGGAGAGCAAGGTGGGACGAATTGCATTCCTTGGCTTTCTCAGTTTATCCTTCTTTTTCTCTCTTTCTCCTGCAGGTATCTGAGAGTTATCAGGGACCCTGTTGTTCAGATGGGATGGGAGAGGTGATGTAGAGAAAGGGGCCGGGCCTGTAGCTCAGTGGGATTGGACCTGTTGCAGGGTTTGGACTGTCCACATGGAGAGGTGATTTCCCAAGGAAGTTTTCTTTCCCAGAAACTCAGAGGGTTAGCAGGGTTTGGGGGAGGTTGCGCTAGAAGTTCAGGGAGGGAATATGCATTCCGTCTGTCGGAAAGGTGGAGTTGCCTCACTGGGACTTTGGTAGTCCTAACTATCAGCTCCTATAAAAATGTGAGCACATTTCTTGTCGGGATCAGGCTAGGGGGAGGAGAGAGGGAACATGAGGTTGGACTCCCTGAGTGGGGACATTTGCTCTCCTTGAGTGTCAGGCTAGACTGCAGGGTGGGGAGCGAGATCTCTCCTCTTCGTCATATCATGATGGATACCAGGTTGACCTAAGGGTAAGTGCCTATGTCAGGGTGGCTGCTCTTATTGGGAAAGGAGGCTGTGGGCTAGGGATTGACTAGGACTGAATGGGGACCCACCCAGGGATCTTCCCACACGCAAGATGTGGGTGTAGGAATGGAGGAACAGGGTGGCTCAGTTGTAGAAGGAGCAGCCTGGGGGAAGTCCTGACTCCTGAGGGAGCTCATCTGGGGTCTGTGCACACGACTCCTGAGGGAGCTCATCTGGGGTCTGTGCACACAGGGCAGGAGAGCTCTGGGGCCCAGGAGGGGCAGACAATAACTCTTGCTTTATTTTCCTCCTTGGCATCTACCGCTATCCAATATTCAATCTATTTTACTTATTTTTCTTATTTATTTTCTATTTCTCCTGCTAGAATAAAGCTTCTAGTGGGGGAGGTGTTTTTCCTTTTATTTATTATATATCCTTAGTGCTTAGAACAGTGTCTGGCATCTAGTAAGGTGCTCAATAAATATTTGTCAAATGAACTAACTTATGAATAATTCAGCAAGAGTCAGTTTCTCTCTTCACCAGGCTGCCTCCGCCCAGTGCCCTACATTCAGCTTTGAGCCCCTTGTGTTCATGACTCCCTGGGTATATTAATTAGTTTCCTGTTGCTGCTGTAACAAGTGCACACAAAGTCGGTGGCTTAAAAGAGCACAAATTTATTATCTTATAGTTCTGGAAGTCAGAAGTCCCAAATGGGTCTCACTGGACTAAAATCAAAGTGTTAACCGAGCTCTAGGGAAGATTGCATTTCATCGCCTTTTCCAGCTTCTAAAGGCCTCCTGCATTCCTTGGTTCACGACCTTCTTCATCTTCAAGGCCGCAAGGTTGGGCTGAGTCTTTTTCAGGCTGCCATCTCTCTGGTTCTCTGTCTTCTGGCTCCCTCTCCACTTAGAAGGACCTTTGTGATTATATTGGGCTTGCCAAGCTAATCCACGATAATTTCCCCATTTTAAGGTCAGTTAAGCAATTTAAATTTCATCTGCTACCTTAATTCCTCTTTCCCATGTAATCCACCATATTCACAGGTTCCAGGGATTAGTATGGGGACATCTCTGGGGGGCCATTGGGCAACATCTTTGGTCTAAGAAGCACTGGGAAATGGGAGGAAGGGATACTTGCATGCTTTCTTTTTGCCCCTCAGGGTCTCTGGACATGACAAGTTGGCATGACCCTAAAGCTGTTCACACTGTTTTGAAAGTTCTCTAGCTCTCTTTGCAGGAAAAAAAAAAAAAGAATTAAAGTTGTCCTGGTTTGCCAGCAGGCAGAGCTATTTACCAGGGATGATCAGAGGTAGCAGCGAGTACGTGTCCCTTCTCCACAGGCAGAGACCACTCGGGTTTTACAGTCTTTGGGTCTCAGCAGCTCATTTCTTCCACTGTAAGACAAGAGTCTCCCCTAGCTGGGAAGGCTCTGAGTCCTGCCAGCCAGTTGGTCTCCTGGGGTCTCTACTTGGAGGAAGGCAGAAAGATAGGATGGGGACACAGCTTGTGTGGGGACCCCAGGCCTAGGGGAAGGGGTGAACCATGATTGGTGTTTACGTCTAGACCTGCCCACGTGTGTGTGGAAGAGTATCTTGAGGCTACAGAGGCCAAGGTGGGGTAGTGAGATAAGGGGAGGGAAAGGGAAGGAACCCCAAGTCCTTCCCCCAAGTGGAATTTTACTTGGAACCTCAGTATGTAAGACAAATGAAAATTGAGGTTCTCCTGCATCTCCCTTCCTTATCAGGTTCTGGGGTTCAGCCTGAAAGCCCTCAGGACTGCAAACCACAGGTTGGAAACAACTATCCTAATCCACTCAACAATGAACCTGAGGCCCAGGGAAAGGAAGTGACCTGTCCAAGGCTGGAGGTAGAACCAGGACTAGAACCTGAGGCTCTTCAAGCCTGGCTCTTGCAGAGCTGAAGGACAATACCTAGCAATATTTCTCTCCATTTATACCAACTCAATTTAAATATCTCAAAGGGAGCCCTTTTCACATTTTTCCAAAATTATTTTATTTAAATGTCTTCTGTATTTGTTTATAAGTCTTATTTATTTCTTCTCTGGTTTCTGAGATCACTGAGGATTAAGACCATGTTTTGTTCATTTAATGTCTCTAGCACCTTCCTCTGTAACTGACAGATGCATGAAATGAATGAATGTGTGAATGGATGAATGAATGAATGAACAGAGTGATTTTGGTAATGTGTGAAACGGAGTTGGTTTCTTACACTCAGGTGAACAGAGAGGGGGAAGCATGATGGGGGAAGGAATTGAAACATTAATTCATTGGTATGAAAATGAGATCTCTTTTCCCAGAGCCAATAGCTTAGATGCTATTAGCTAAAGCCTGGATTGTAGCTGGTACAGTGTCCAGCTAGCTGGCAGACTGCGTGAATCAGAAAAACTGCCCCTTTAGGGAAAACCCATGAGTAAAAGGCCCATGTTCCTTTGGGCTGTCATAGCTCCCCACCCCACGCTGCCAGACTGGCTGTCTTGTGCCTTGTGACATGCTCAACCATCCTCAGCAGCCCTGAGCTGGGGGTTCGTGGACACTTGTGCTTTTCCAGAAACACTGCTGATTTTTGTCTGGTTCTCCCTCCCTCCACTGCGCCCCCAGGCCTCTGGGCCCTGGTGAACAATGCTGGTGTAGGCCTGCCCAATGGTCCCAATGAATGGCTGACCAAGGAAGACTATGTGAAGGTGATCAACGTGAACCTGCTGGGACTGATCGAAGTGACTCTCCATAAGCTGCCCATGGTCAAGAAAGCCCAGGGCAGGGTCGTCAAAATGTCCAGCTCTGGTGGCCATGTGGCTATCACTGGTGGCGGCTACTGCGTCTCTAAGTTTGGCGTCGAGGCCTTCTCTGACAGCATCAGGTGACCGGGCCCAGGTGCCAAACCATTCAGGGTAGGAGTTCTGGGGGTTTCACCTTAGGAAGAGAGGGCTGGGTGGGGGCACCCTGTGGGCAGGGGAGATCTGGAGAGAAGATGCTAAAACAGTAGCAGGAGGAAGGCTAGACCTCCAGGGGCCTTCCTCAGGGACCCAGAGAAGAGGGATGAGAAGAGGTGGGGTGGCGATGAGCAGCCTTCCCTTGGCTGTCTCAGAATAAGCAACACGCTGCTTGGGCCTGTGGGAGTAGGAGGGAGAGTCCTCCAAACAGACGGAGAGGTCTGGGGGCAGATGTGCTGTGGGCAGCCCTCTGAGAAGGATGCAAGCCTTGCATAGATCCCTTCACTCCTTTGCCACCTAGGCATTGGGGGTGGGGCTGAGTGGGAGGGACCTGGTCGGAGCAAGGCTTTGGTCTAGATTCCTCCCGACTAGGCTGGCCTAATGTGAGTCGTGCAGAGACAGGCTTGGGAAAGGGCTTATTTGCATGAAAGCAGTGCTGGGCCTGGTGCAGGGGTGGGGGGCACACCTCCAGGTTCCTGATCTCTGGAGATCAGCTCCTCTAGAGGTGTCAGAGGTGACTTTCCCTGATGATCCTTTGTCATCGTGGAGTCCCAGACTGAGTCCAGCTCTTCTTTCCCAGGCGTGAGCTCCACTACTTTGGGGTGAAAGTCAGCATCATTGAGCCGGGGAACTACCGGACATCCATTCTGGGCAAGAAGGACCTGGAGGGCACGGAGAAGAGCATGTGCAAGCTGTGGGAGCGGCTGCCTCAGGAGACCCGCGAGAGCTATGGAGAGGAGTACTTCCATATCTGTGCGTTCCCCAGGAGAGAAAGGGATCTCTGAGAGGGATGGAAAGGTCTTGGGGGTCACTGACCCACTTTCATTTTACAGATGAGGGGATGGAGGCTCAGCGAGGTTATGAGCCCAAGGCCACACAGCTGGTGGCAGAGCTGGGATTTGAGAACTGCTGGGGGAGTGACAAAACCATAGCTGCGGGAGATGGGGGTGTTAAGAGAGATGCTGCCCACCCGCCCCCTGGCACCTGCCTTCCCCCCAAACATCCGTATGCAGGTGAATCAGGTGAAAATGCACTGCCACGAGTACAGAGAAGTTATTAAGAGCACAGCTACTTGAACCAGACTGCCTGGGTTTGAAGCCTGGCTCTGCCACTTACGGGCTAGGAGGAGACTTTGAGAATGTTACCTAGTCGCCTTAAGCCTCAGTCTTCTCATCTATAAAATGGAGTTAATGATAGTGCCTACCTCACAGTGCTGCTGTGAGGATTAATGTCTGTGAAGTATCTCTCATGCACTAAGTGCTTGTCAAATCAGTAAAGAGGAAAATCACACGAATGTTTTAAAGGAAGGGGGCTCTGGGAGCTCTCTTTCTCCCTGGCCTAAGGGTCTCCTGTGAATCTCAGATGTTTCTGGAGAGTAGAGGAGGGACATCACAGCTGTTTACTATACTGTCCCAAACTCACAGTTTGGGGAACTCTTCCAGTTTGAGGGATGCACGGAGCCCCCACCATTGGAGAACAAGAGGAGGGGTGGCCTGCAGGTGCAGCGGAGGAGGGATTGGCCAAAAGACCTGGTGGAGTACCTCGTGGTAGGGAGAGGCCTACTCTGAGGACTGGGCGGCCCCACATTCACTTGGAGCCTCTAATCCCAAAGCCAAGCCAGTTGGTTTCAGGAGAGGATCATTCACAAGATTTCTTGCTTCTCTCCATTTCTCCCCTCCAAGTGCCTGGAGGGGGAACAGCCCCTCAGGGCCACCCTTGGAGCTGCCCTTGTGTGGGACAGAAAGGTGGGGCTGGCATTTTTCTGGCTCAGGAGGGTCCCTCGGTCCAGAGTGAAGCAGCCGGCTCTCAGCCCCGTCCTGCTCCATTTGGGCCTCAGTGGCCTAGTCATATATTTCCCTAACCCAGACTTTTTTCCCCTCTCTTTTACTTGACTTCCATGAGCATCCCTGAGAGGCAATTTCCTGTTGTGGTTTTAAGCTCTTAGACTCTGAAACTAGGCTGCCTGACTGTAAATTTCATCTCTCCTGCTTGCCTTGGGCCAGTTGCTCAGTTTTCTCATCTGTAATGGGTTATAAAAATTAAATGAGTTAATATATAAAAAGTGCTTAGAATATTATCTGCTTCCTGGTAGGAACAATTTGATTTAAAAGTTTGTTGTTTTTATCTATTACCAGTGTAATAGAGAAAAAGAGCATGGCCTCCTTTTCTCTAGTACACTGGTACCTGCGAGCTGTGTTGCAAAGAGATATTCTTAACTAGCAATCATCCAAAATCCAAAGTGATGAATTTTAAACATATACCCAGAAACTCTGAATGGGCTAAATATAATCACTCAGTTAAATTAATGGCAGGTATCTAACTGTCTGGGGGGCAGGGGTGGTTATTTTAGTGAATTGCTCTCCTAGACCTCATACATCCACAGAGTAAAAAGCCAAGACACCATAAGTTAAAAACCATAACAGCCATTGATTCACCTAATGCACATTTTATTGAGAGCCTACCACATGCCAGGCACTGGGTAGGGCCGGGGGTGAGAGTGGACAAAGCAGCAGGGCACACAGCTGGCTGCCTGCAGCTTAAGGCCCAGTGGAGGAGATAGATCTTAATAACAACACACACATTTAGTGACAAATGTGGATAATGACCATGGGAAGAAACACAAGGCCATGAAAAAAAGAATAGGGTTGGGAGTGGGGCCCCAGTTTAGATTATGGTGTAGGGAGGGCTTCTCTGAGTTGACTTTGGGGAAGAATAAGTTAGGCATTGTTGGAAAGTGGATAGGCAAGAAAGTTTTTTCAGGAAGGCCCTGAGGCACTGAGTTCCCTTAGAGGAACTTTAAAGATCCAGAGGGTGGGGAGCAGTGCGGGGGGAGCAGAAGAGACCCAGGATAAATTAGAGCATCAAAGCACACTGAGGATTAAGGACGTGATCTGATTTGTGATTGGGAAAGCCTGCTGTGGTTGCTGCAGTATTCCAGGCTACACATTCGGTGGTTTGGGCTACAGAGAAGTGGAGGAGATGG
Organism: Orcinus orca; assembly: GCF_937001465.1. Lineage (NCBI taxonomy): Eukaryota > Metazoa > Chordata > Mammalia > Artiodactyla > Delphinidae > Orcinus > Orcinus orca. The sequence continues at coordinate 45,021,374 of NC_064569.1, read as the reverse complement.
AAAGAAGTTGATAGATGCCCGGTGTGTATGAGACCTCCTGGTACTGGGAGGGAGAGAAAGCCATCCAGGACGAGTGCTAGGTTTAGTTCAAGAAACCTGATGGGTGGAGGCATCATTCATTCATTGATTTAGGGAAAAGTCAGGGAGAAGTATTTGGAGAAGTATTCCTTGGGGAAAGTACTCTTTCAGTTCTGGACATATTAGAATTCTGTGAGGAGAAGTAAAAAGTTCTGAGGATCAGTTAGGGCTTTCTCAGTTATAGGTGACAGAAAATCCAACCCAAATCATTTAAGCAGAAAAGGAATTTCTTGATGCTTATTACTAAAAAGTATAAGGATATGGGCTTCAGGCACTGCCTGATCCAGTCCACAAATGGTGTTCTTAGGACCTGCTTTCACCCTATTTCTTTTTTTTTTTTTTTTCAGTACTTATAGATTTATTCAGGCCTGTTAGAGGTCTTAAAGTAACCAGGAATTGCAATAAATATTTGAACAGAGGGCTGGATGTTTCAAATGCTAAATAAATCGATAGAATTAGAGCTAATACACCAGCTGTGCTAATCCATGTGACTGCCCTTTGTCTTGTGCTCACTCAGCTGACACTTGTCCTTTACAATCCAGCCGTGGTAAACCCTTCACTAGCTGAGGAAAGCTCTATTTTCATTTCAAATCACCCTATTTCTTGGCTCTGCTTCTTCTGTACTAGCTTCAGGCTTACAGCTCTCTCCCCTGTTGGTGGGGTCCCATGGCTGCAGCATCTCCTCATCTCCTCCCAGGATAGTCCTTTCCAGTAGCTCCCCCAAACGGTCTAAGATTTACTCTGACTTGGTGGGCCAGTGATGGCAGGAGCAGAGGGAATTGCAGGATGTACTCAACCCTGAGCCCATCACTGTGCCCGGGGAAATGTGAAGCTCTGATTGGCTCAGGCTGGGTCATGCACTCTACCTAGACCAAAGGACTCAGAATGGAAGAGGCGTGGATTCCCAGAGAGAAATCTGTAGCTGTTGCTACAAACAAGGGGAATAGCTGTTTGGGGGTTGGGGGGAGGATAATATATATTCCCTGTGAGTCTCCCCTAAAACTCTCAGTTAGCAAAGAATGATCCAAATTATTTATGGGGTCACTATGAGGCTGGGGTGAAACACAGACTCAGCCAGCATCTGGAAACCTCACAAAGGTGTTTTCTAAGTAGCTCAATGCAGGCAGAAGCTGTAGAGTCTTCAGCGAGGTCCATAAAAGAATGTGTAGAAAGGCGAACTTCCTCTGAAAACCACTGTTGAAAAGCTGATGTTCTTCAGAAGAAAAGTAAAGGTTGGGTTATAAAATACTATAGGCTGATTCATCTGTAGTTCTCTCCATGATTTCAGAGGAAAATTTTTATGCAGGCATTTGACTACTTTTAGATAAAAAATTTTCCAAGTGATCATACTCTAATTTTTACTTCAGTTTTACTAGTGTTTACTGGGATACACAGATGAGACAAAAGTCTCTAGGAATCTAGAAGGGGAGGTCTGAAAGCAAGTATAACGCCACACAAATTGTGCAACAATGGACATACATACAAAACAAAGCAACTACTGAGCCTGAGCGTCTGGAGCTACTGCTCCGCAACAGGAGAGGCTGCGACAGTGAGAGGGCCGCGCACCGCGATGAAGAGTGGCCCCCGCTCGCCGCAACTAGAGAAAGCCCACGCACAGAAACTAAGACCCAACACAGCCATAAATTAATAAATTAATTAAATAAATGACGTAAATTATAAAAAAAAACAAACAAAGCAACAGTACAGGGACTTAATTCTGCTGTCACAAAAGCCTTCACAGAGGTGACCATTGGTGTCCTAGTGGGTTTTGAAGAATAAATAGGAGTTAGCCAAAAGGGAAAAAGATGGCAAATGTTTCACAGAGGGAAGAGCACGAGCAACAGTTTGGAGACCTGCCATAGCACTTGTGTGCTTTCGAAGGTGGTGTGGATGCAAGCTCTAGACGACAGTAATCCCTCTAACCGTGTTACACAACTCTCTATACCTCAGTCTCTCCACGATAAAGTATAATAATTCCTCTCTCGTGGGTTGTTAGGAGAGTTAAACAAGAATGTAAAGTACTCAGCTCAGCCATATGATAAGGGCTCAACAATCTTAGCCATTGTTGTTATGACTAGTCTGGCCTGAGTGTGAAGTGTAAAGAGATGGGCATGGGAATGAAGCCGGGAGACGTTACGAGTCGGATAGTAGAAGACTTTGATGGCTCCAATAAGAAGTGTGGCTGTAAAAAAAAAAAAAAAAAAAAAAGAAGTGTGGCTCTCATCCTGAAGGACTTTGGAGAGCCTTTTATTAAATGGCTCTGAAATGACCTGATCAGATTTGTGTGCCATGGGAAGGATGAGGGTGGAGACGTGAGACCAGCTGGGAGGCCACCTCAGAAACCCAGTGAAGGACCAACAAAGGCATGAAGTGAAAGGTCCTGGGCACTGTGGGAAGTATGTATGTATGTGGGGTAGTGTTGGCGGGGGGACGGGTGCTGTGGAGACAGACTGAAGAAATATTTAGGAGTGGTCACAAGCACCACTGGACACGAACTCCAGCAAGCTGTTATGGCCAATCAAACAGGCCCCTGGCTTGTGAATCGGGGAACAGGCCAGGTATCTTGGAGTGATTTTTAGCTATCCCCAAAATAGAACCATATTGGAAATGACTAGTTAATAGCAACCTAACCTAGGCACATACCCGAAAAAGCAGCACACAGAGTCACTGGGATAAGCATGTGAACAGGACACAGTGCTCTGGTCCTCACAGAGCACAGCCTGGCTTGTTAGCATACTTCGCAGCAACACAGCCACCTGCCAAGTTTCTTTCTTTATCTCAACCCTGCCAGGGAAGCCACCAAAAATTCCCCTTTTAGTCCCCTTTCTTCCTAGGGAGGGACTAGGACCGTTGGGTCCATACTGAGTGCCAAAGCCTAGTGCCTGCTGTTTTATAGACTTTATTTTGCTGAATTCTCACAATAGCACAAACGTTTCCTGGATGCCCAAATGCAAAGCCTGAGTTCTTCCTCACTGTCCAGGAGACTGACAGGGGCTAAAGGGTACCCCTGTCTCCCTCAATCCATGTCTAGCTGGGCACAAAGCAGGAGTGCAATAACTATTCGAGAGAACATGGAAAGGATGTGCCTTAGACTATTTCAGAGTCTCAGGCAGCTTCTTCCACCCCATCAGCTTGTGGGTCCAAAGCCATCTCATCCCATCAGCTTGCCTCATCCTCATCAGCCCACACAGCCTTCCCTCCCTCTGAGGGAGCCGTAACCCTGAGCTTCATGAATGAGTCCTTTGACACTCGCTTCCCTGCCCGGAACCTGTTGGTGGTGGACTCTGTGTCAGACCCAAGGATGGAGCACAGAGTGTCGGATTCCTAAGACATTATTGCTCTATAGACAGCCTGGCTTTAAGTCAGTGTGGCTCTTTTTGGGACCCCTAATATGTAGTTTACCTCTTTTCACTACAGTAGTTTTCTCTTTAAGAAACAGAAAGGGAGTTCCTCGGAGTCGGAGAGGTGGGTAAAGCATACTTGAACGACACTGTTCTGCCCTCATCAACTGCCCACCAGTGTCCTGCACAGAAGGGGTGACTTCTCTGCCTTCCTGGACCACCCCCAAAGTCAGGCTAGCTTTTGCTCCCTCTTTGTTTTCAAGTTCTAATCCCTTATCACGAAGTCTGACTCTCAGGCACCACTTCCTCCTGAGTCCTTGGGGCGCTCAGTGAAATCTGAGTCCCACTGAGCTACCCCCTTCCCAGAGTCCTGGGGTGAGGGTGCAGATCAGGGCTCCCTAAGTGTATCGTGTGGCTTGTCTCCTATCTGTGTTGTAAGCTACAGCAGACTTGGACCCATCTCCACACCCGTGTGTACCATGCTAACGGAACAGCCCCTCACATTTGCTAGAGCCTTACAAGGTACCGGTCAGTGCCTTAGCTCATTTGAGCCCCATAATGACCTTATGACCAAAGCAAAGGCAGTGTTACTATTTTTTAATAACATCTTTTCCCTGCATGCTTTTGTAGAAAATTTGGAAACTCTAGGAAGTCCACAGGAGGAAAAAAAAAAACCTCCAGCGACTAGGAATTTCACCAGACAGACAGTATTTTTCCTTATTTCCTTCCAATTTTTCTGTGCACTTATATTCACCTGTTTTCTCTCCTCTTTCCTCCACTGTCTACCCTGCTATTATTCATCTTTATTATTCTCTAGGGCAGGTATTATTATCCCCATTTTACAGATGATGATAGTTTAAGCTCAAAGTCACACAACTAATAAGTGGCAGAACTGGGCACAGTTCTCCTCATTGCTAGTCTAATGCAATAGTAGGAATTCAATTCACAACTACTGAATTTGGGAAGAGAAATAAGATTATTTATAGGGTGTTTGTTTAAGGGGCAACCTGGAGCTTGTGAAATCTGCCTGAAATGTTAGATCAGTGGTCCGGTGAAAAAGGAGCTTGGATGGAATTCAGAAGAAACAATCTTTAATGAAGAATAATAGAGCCTTTGAGTTTTCCCCCTCTTGTACCCTCAAACAGATACTGACAAGTTAAAGAACACGATGCAGCTGGCAGAGTCAAGGATCAGTGAAATCACTAACAGCATGGAGCACGCTACTGTTTCCCGGGACCCCCGCATCCACTACAACCCTGGCCTGGATGTCAAACTCCTCTACCTCCCCTTGGCTAAGTTTCCCACCCCTGTGACAGATTTCATCTTGAGGCGGTACCTTCCAAGGCCAGCAGACAGTGTCCGAGCTGGGGAAGCCCAAGGGGTGGTCAGTGGAGTACGGAGGAGGAGGCACTGTAGGGTCACATGAGGGGGTATCAGATGTTCTGGGGACACCTTGCTTGGCTGACACCCTACCTGTTGGTGGTGAATTTATGGATAACTTCTAACAGAAGGTGTTCCTACTCACTGGGGCCTCACAGAAACCTGAGGGGGCCTTTACAGGTTCAAAGACCTGCAGCCTGGCCCCCAGAACATCTGTCACCCAATCAGGATATGGCTTTTTCTTGACCTGGAGGAGTCAAGGAGAGGAAAACTAGTTCCTGCTGAATCATGAGCCTCCCTCAGTTATCACCACCACTGGGAAATTTTGTGGGATTATGCAGCCCACAGGAGAACTCAACCACTTTCCTCTCGTGTCTCTAAATATGCATTAACCTTATTCACATAAACCATTATTTGAAGTATGTAGTAGGACAAACAGGGAGGGCAAGATTATATCACGCAAAAGTTTATCATAGTATTTTCTCTCTCTTTTATGGATTTCTGTATCCATAGGTAGAAAGTGTTACACATGAAGTAACGCTCGTTTGTTTAATCACCATTGATTAATTCTTCAAATATTACCTGCGGGCCTACTATAGACGAGGCACTGTGCAGGTGCTAGAAGCATGGAAATGTGATTGAATCATGGTCTTGGCTTTTCGCTCTTTATTTTGTGGTTTCGTTTTTGTGTTTTAGCGCAATATCTAGTAGCAGAGACAGGATAGCGATAGAAGAAGCAGAAATCAGAAAATCAAATTTTTGGAGCTACGAGGAACACTAGAGTTTATCTAATTCAGTAGTTCCCCAGCTTGGCTGTGTATATCATAATCACCTGGTTAATTAAAACACAGATTCCTGGGCCTTGGTGTTAGAAAATCTGATTCATTAGGCTTGGGTGGGGCCCAGACATCTGTATTTGTCAAAAGGACCTAGATGATTCTGATGCATCTGGGCACTTGGAAACTGCTGATAGTTCCATAGGAGTGACTAATGCTCAGAGGAGGAAGTGACTTATGGGAGGTCCCCTAGCATCATAGCCTTGACAGAACTCAGGTGTTTAGATTCCCAGGCTAGGATTTTAGTTACAGGAGAATAAATTCCCGTAATTAGTAACGTTGTCAAAAAAGTCAGGAAACGATGGGCTCCCCTGGTGGCGCAGTGGTTGAGAGTCCGCCTGCCGATGCAGGGGACATGGGTTCGTGCCCCGGTCCGGGAAGATCCCACGTGCCACGGAGCGGCTGGGCCCGAGAGCCATGGCCTCTGGGCCTGCGCGTCCGGAGCCTGTGCTCCGCAACGGGAGACGCCACAACAGTGATAGGCCCGCATACCACACACACAAAAAAAAGTCATGAAACGAAATTATTATTCTTTAAAAATCCTTAAACTTCTGAGCCATATGAAGTTCTATTGAAAAGACTTTTGATCTTGAGGAGTGATCACGTAATAAAGGTCAGATGTGAATTTTTAAAATTAAAATGTCTTTAGTTGGTGTCTCTTCAACATCCAGCTGAACTTGAAAATAATTAAATGTAACTTAATCACATCTGCCGAAGACCCCTTTTCCAAGGAAGGTAACATTCACAGGTTCTAAGGATTAGGGTGTGGACGTATTTTTTGGAGGGCCACCATACAACCCACTAAGTCTGTTATTTGCATCACGTCTATTCCTGGCACCAAATTCTCTGTATCAGGTAGGATGCATTGAGCAGCAAGTAACAGAAAAGTCAACTCACATTGGTTTAAACAACAAAGAAAGAGTTAGGGCAGGACCCCATAGCTAAATGATAACTGCATCATCTTCTGCTTCTTTGCTCTGGCATCCACAGTTTAGTCTTTACCCTAAATCCAATTACCTTTATTGTTGTGGCACGACTGCCAGTGGCAACGGGAACTCTGTGCTTCCTCATTCACAACTTATAAGAAAAGAGAGAGCCTGTCTTTCCATGACGCTAAAGATTTAGGAAGTTTCTTTCCCAGAGCCCTCACTGAGGCTTTCCTTAAATCTCATTGACCCAGGGACTTCCCTGGTGGCACAGTGCTTAAGAATCCTCCTGCCAATGCAGGGGACAGAGGTTCGAGCCCTGGTCTGGGACATGCCACAGAGCAACTAAGCCCGTGCACCACAGCTGCAGAGCCTGTGCTCTAGAGCCCGTAAGCCACAACTACTGAGCCCTCGTGCCACAACTACTGAAGCCCATGCGCCTAGAGCCCGCGCTCCGCAAAAGAGGAGCCACCTCAATGGGAAGCCCGTGCACCCCAACGAAGAGTAGCCCCTGCTCACCGCAACTAAAGAAAACCTGCACATGGCAACGAAGACCCAACGATGATGACCCAATGCAGCCAAAAATAAATAAATAAATAAATTTATATTAAAAAAAAAATCACATTGACCCAAATGAGACCTGGATGGCTTAGGTTTGTCCATCTGTGGACCAGTCACTGACAAGGGGGTAAATTGCCACGAATTGTTTAGATTAATCACAAGACAGAATGGGAATGTTGGGGAGACAGTCACAGTGCCTATTGCCCTGGAACATTCAAACCTCAGACTCCATGCTATTGAGAAGGTTAAATCTAGGTCAAAAATAAATTTTCTTTGTTGAAGACACAAAAATTTACTAGGGAGAGTAGCCATACTACCTATAGCTAGGTAATATTTTGAGATATTAATTTACACATTTTCATTGCTCCTTGGTTTCTTATTTCCCCCTTCCCCACTCAAGCAAGGAGCCAATTTGGTACTTCTTTACCTAGGGTGAGACATCTAATGGAATAGAATAAATACATTTCTTGTACTTTCTCCAGATTTAGTTTCCCCCAACCTTAATATCTTTAATAGGATTTAGGGAAAGAAGCAAAAGGGAATGTGTCTTGTGGGTTTATACAATGTCTCAGAGAAGCAGGGCCTTTCCCCCAAGACTAGAAGATTCACTTTGGTTAATTCTGATGAGGGAAGACCAGGGTTCACTTTTTGGTAGTATGTTGGGGAAGTGGCAAGACTCAAGATAGTCCCAGCTGCGTTGTGTGTTTAGGCACATGAGACTCTGGGTGACCTCACAGAAGACACATGTGTCCCACCATGGCAGGAAGGCAGTAGAGATTCACCAGATATAAAGGGCATGTAGGGACTTCCCTGGTGGCGTAGTGGTTAAGAATCCATCTGCCAATGCAGAGGACACGGGTTCGATCCCTGGTCCGGGAAGATCCCACACGCCACGGAGCAACTAAGCCCGTGCGCCACAACTACTGAGCCTGCGCTCTAGACCACAAGCCACAACTACTGAGCCTGTGTGCCACAACTACTGAAGCCCGTGCACCTAGAGGCCATGCTAACGAGAGAAGCCACCGCAATGAGAAGCACGGACACCACAACCAAGAGTAACCCCTGCTCGCCACAACTAGAGAAGGCCCGCACGCAACAATGAAGAGACAACGCAGCCAAAAAAAAAAAAAAAAAGGCACTCTGCTTACTTATATTAAAAAAAAAAAAGGCATGTAGACTGGAACAATAAACATTTTTTTTTAAATTTTCTTTTATTTATTTATTTATTTTGCCTGCGTTGGGTCTTCGTTGCTGCGTGCGGTCTTTCTCTAGTTGCAGCGAGCAGGGGCTACTCTTCATTGCAATGCGTGGGCTTCTCATTGCGGTGGCTTCTCTTGTTGCAGAGCACGGGCTCTAGGCACGTGGGCTCAGTAGTTGTGGCTCATGGACTCTAGAGCCCAGGCTCAGTAGTTCTAGCACATGGGCTTAGTTGCTCCGCAGCATGTGGGATCTTCCCAGACCAGGGTTCGAACCAGTGTCCCTGCATTGGCAGGCAGATTCTTAACCACTGTGCCATCAGGGAAGTCCTGGCACAACAGACATTTAAGAGGTAATCTATGCAGATAGAAGACTTAGTTTTTTGCTCTGAGGGCTATTCCCCCACCCCATCATTAATAGTTGAGGTAGTTCTGAATTTGTGGACTGAAATTTATAAGTGCTCCAATTTTACATTTTAGTTTATTTCATATTAGGATCACAACTTTTCTTATATAGCTTTTGTATTTTCCTAGAGTTTTAAATTGGCTTTCCTTTTCTTATTCACTTATTCAGCCTCTTAATCAAATTATTTCCACATTTTTTTTTTTTTTTTTTTTTTTTTTTTTGCGGTACGCAGACCTCTCACTGCTGTGGCCTCTTCCGTTGTGGAGTACAGGCTCCGGACGCGCAGGCTCAGTGGCCATGGCTCATGGGCCCAGCCGCTCCGTGGCATGTGGGATCTTCCCGGACCGGGGCACGAACCCGTGTCCCCTGCATCGGCAGGCGGACTCTCAGCCACTGCGCCACCAGGGAAGCCCTCCACATTTTTTTTTAAAGCAGAGAAGTAATGTGACCTGATTTAAATTTTTTAAAGATCACTGTAAGAGCTCTTTGGAGACTGAAATGAGGGGACAGTGGTAGAAGCAAGGACACCCTCCAGAGAGACGATTGCATAATCCAAGCAAGAAATTATTGTTACCTTAGGTTAAAGTAGTGGAGTGAGGATGATGAGAATGGATGAAATCAGTGTATAATTTGGTGGTAGAACCATTGAACGATTTTAATCAGTTAGTCTGAATAAATTCAAGAAGAATTTACTGTGCTCTTACTGTGTTCTGGGCATAGTTCTAAATGCCAGAGTTATAGTGGTGGACAAGACAGACAGAGCCCTTGCCCTCAAAGAGTTTCTATTTTGATGGGGGGAGGAGTTGGGGAATAGACATATAAAGAAATGAATGAAATAATTTTATATACTGATAAATGTCATGGAAAAGAGAAAATATAGTAATGTAATTAATAGAAGACCAGGGAGGCTGCTTACCTTTTGAAACAACCAGTTATTGAGGCAAAATTTTTATATAACAAAATGCATTCTTTAAATTGTAAAGTTTGATGAGTTTTGACATACGAATATACCTGTGCATCCACCATTAGTCAATATATAGAACATTTCTCTCACCCTAGAAATTTCCCTGGTGCCCTTTTGCAGTTCATCCTCCCTCTCCTCTGCCTTAGCTCCAGATAACCACTGACATGCTTGCTGTCACTATAGATTCATTCTGAGGCTACTTACTTTTAAAGAAGATAATTTTGCTGCCCTTAAGGAATGAGTTGGAATGAACTGGACTGGAGGGGTACAAGAGGAGCAAGACTAGAGATGGTGAGAGAAATGTAACAACAAAATCATAGAAATAATAATAATTAGCATTTATTGGACATTTACTCAGTCCCAAGCACTGTGTTTTCCAAATACTATCCATTTAATTTTTATTTAACCCCTGCAACAAGCCCTGTGGTTTTATCCCTATTTTATAAAGGAGGAAACCAAGACTCAGAAAGTTAAGTGATTTGTACACGATTACATAGCTAATGGGGTTTCCCTGGTGGCACAGTGGTTAAGAATCCGCCTGCCAATGCAGGGGACATGGGTTTGAGCCCTGGTCCGGGAAGATCCCACATGCTGCAGAGCACCTAATCCCGTGCACCACAACTACTGAGACTGCGTTCTAGAGCCCGCGATCCACAACTACTGAGCCTGCGTGCCACAACTACTGAAGCCCACGCACCTAGAGCCCGTGCTCCGCAACAAGAGAAGCCACCGCGATGAGAAGCCCATGCACCACAACGACGAGTAGCCCCCACTAGCCACCCCTGCTTGCTGCAACTAAAAAGAAAACCTGCGCACAGCAACGAAGACCTAACACAGCCAAAAATTAATTAATTAACTAATTTTAAAAAAAGATTACATAGCTAATAAATGGCAGAGAGGATTCCAGTCCCTGCCGTTCACCACACACTACAATAGCAAACACTTACATAGTGGTTACTGAATACCAGGCACTGTTCTAAGCACTTTAATATTCACAACAACCTTGAAAGAAGGATATTATTATTCAGTTTTAATGAGGAAGAAACTGAGACTCAGAGAGGGTAATTACATACCTTAAAAGTAACTGGCAGAGCAGGTCCTTCTATTTCTGAATGCTATTCGTTGAGCATGTGCTTAATTTCACCCTGGGGAGCACCTCTGTCCACACACATTTGTAGCAGGGTTTTCTAGCCAGCAGCTGTGATGTGGCTTTTGCTTCTGTTTCCATAAACCTTCTGAACCTCTTCTAGCTAGACTTGCATGGGCATCTCTTCCAGCTCCTTCCCCATGAAAGGAGGGGAGCCTCTGTCCTCCATGGCCTCCTTTTCTCCTATGGGGCATGCCTGCCTTTCCCCTGAGCCTCAGCTGTCTGATCTCCTGTCAACCTCAACTCAGAAGCGATGGGAGGTGGGAGGACAGAGCACCATCCAGAGTAATTGGGACTTGCTGGTCACTGAACTATTGCCTGGCCAGAATATTTGAGATATTCTTGGGCAACGGCAGTGTAAATACTGCATCTGGACCACAACAAAATGATACAGAGAATTTTAATGCCAAACTTGAAACAGTAACAAAATGTTCCTTTTGGAATTTCTGACAGAGGAACAGGAGGAGTGAGGATTTTTTTAAATTGTGTGTGTTTATTTAATAGTCAGGGACAAGTTTCAACCAGGAAATGAATATGAACTGCAAGTAAACAATTTTCAAAGGCAGAATTGAGACTCCACTTAGGAGACATTTCAGAGGGCTTTGTAGGTAAGGAGAGAAATGCCAACTCTTCCAAGGTTGCCGGGAAAGGAGAGATCTGAATTTCTCCTACTGAAGGAGGAGGAAAACTCCCCCAGGGGGTTCTTCCATCTTCTGCACTGTTATCTGCGAAGACCAGTGAGGGGTGAGCCACCTCCAAGACAACTATGACTTAATTGTGACATGGGACTCAGGCTTTGGGAACTTGCTGGCCAGGCAGCTGGACCTGTGAGGCTTGAGGGTGCTGGCTGCGTGTCTGATGGGGAAGGGGGTGCAGCAGCTGAGGAACCAAACGTCAGACAGGCTGGGGACATCCTGGATGTCACCAAGACAACATTGCTGTAGCCACCCACTGAGTAAAGGAGTGTGTGGGGGACAGAGATATGACTTAGGTATATTTCTCTTAATCTGGATGTCCTCTTATTCCAAGTAGTGGCCCCATGAGATGACACCAGTCTATTAAATAAGGGAGAGACACTATCCAGTTATAAAATGAGCTCTTAGTTATTTACTTTGACAGAAAAGAGCAATCATCTGGATCCAAGACAGCAGCTGATTCTACTCAGTCACACTCCATGGCATGTAGCTGTAGGTATATAAACATGCTTCATATAAGTACAAACTATTTAATAACAAATCATGTTTGTATAGCACTTCACAGTGTTACAAAGTTCTTATATATACATTACGCCATGTCCTGTTTCAAGAACTTTGATTTCACCTCAGATCATTTGAATACTTTTAATGTGGAAAAGCAAGACCCACAGCAGAGGTCTTTGCTCAGAGCTCCTGCACATGCTGGTGCAGTGAGACATGGGAGTTGAAGTCTGGATACCTGTGATAAAATTCTCCACTCTGGCGCAGTGGTTGAGAGTCCGCCTGCCGATGCAGGGGACACGGGTTCGTGCCCCGGTCCGGGAAGATCCCACATGTCGCAGAGCGGCTGGGCCCGTGAGCCATGGCCGCTGAGCCTGCGCGTCCGGAGCCTGTGCTCCACAATGGGAGAGGCCACGACAGTGAGAGGCCCACGTACCGAAAAAAAAAAAAGTCATCTAACCCCTCAGTGATTCAATGTCTTTCCCAGTAAAGTGGGAATAATAATATCTCCCCTCAAGCGGCTCTGGTAAAGCATACATGAGGTAATGGATATAAAAAACTTTGTAAAGGTGAGGTGGAGCCAGATGATGGAGCTGGGAAGTCACAGGCCAAGCTAGAGAATTGGTGCCCTGTCTTCTGTGCAAATGGGGAGACTTAGCAGTTTATGGAGAGAGGGGGTTCTTTTCCTACTCTCTCCCAAATTTCCCTTGTTCAGCCTGAATCCCCCTAATTTCTAGGACTTTGGACTTCTGTCTGCTGGCAGTGTCCAGCAGATTCCTATCAAAAACTAGAAGAGGAAGGAAACTGTTGACAAGGGGCTACAGGGGTAAATACCTGGGAAAGCAAAGAGAGGGGATAAGTTTCCAAAAGACAGAGGGGAAGGGAATGAGGTGGAAAACATTTCAAAAGAAAGAAACAACTTGACCTGAGCTTATATGAACCACCTGTAGATTCCAGGGTGACAGTTTTTTTGTGATGACTGCATAGTCATGGACACCCCAATGGTCCTGGCTCCAGACTCTTTATAGGAGGGACCTGAGAGAGGCGATTTGGGTGGATTCGGGCACCTGGACATGCTTTTTGCATGGCAAGCCTTTTATTTCCCTTCAAATAGTGGTTAAAAATCATAGATGTGGAATCAGATTTCCTGGGTTCAAATCCTCATCTGCCTCTTACTAGCTGTATGAACTTGGGCAAATTACTTAATCCCTCTGTGCCTCATTTTCCTCATATGCAAAAATGGAGATAATAATAGTATCTATTGCATAGGGTTGTAGCAACGATTAAATGTGGTAATATGTGGGATGAATTGGGAGATTGGGATCGACATATATACACTAATATGTGTAAAATAGATAACTAATAAGAACCTGCTGTATAAAAAAATAAATAAAATAAAATTCAATAAAAAAGACATGCAAAAAAAAGAAAAGTGTACAGCACATAGAATAGTGCATAGTCCACAGTAAATGCTACGTAATTATATGCTATATGGGAGGACAAATTCTCCCCAAATGATCCATTGGCACCACCGCCGATTATGAGGTTAGTCCCGGCACAATCCCTTACTTCCACTTGCCTTTTCTGCGTTCTTTATGTCCATCCCCACAACCTTGGTGGTCTCATGCAAAGCCTCATGGAACACCCCCCACTCTTCCCAGAGTGGGTCCTGCCCAGACCAGGTCCCATGTTTTGGCTCTTCTCATCATCAGGTGATCTCCATTCCATGGCCTGCTCCCTCTTGGTTATCTATCTCAGAAAGTCATTTCTGTGAAGGGTAGGAGGAGAATTGGAGACCATGAGTACAGGGAGCTCCTCCAAGGAGTTTTGCTCTAATAAGAAACAGAGAAATGGGGCAGTTGCTGGAAGGGAAGCAGAGTCAAGAGACTCCATTCATTTTGAAGATGGGAGAAATAGCATCATGTTTGTGTACTGATGGCAATGATATGATAGAGGGTGAAAGGAAGGAGAGAAAGGAGTGGGTTGCTGAGTTGGTATCTTAGAGTAGGAAAGAGGGGCTGGAAACTTTCAGTAGGAAAGAGTGCATAAGTGGAGGTGTTGGCTCCTGTCCACACCTTAGCTTCTCTCTGAGACTGGTTTCCTCTTCACAGTGACACATGGCCTTTGACATCTCCGAACCTCACATCTCATAGCTTCATCATCATGGAGCCAAGTTAAAAAAAAAAGTACTTGGATCAGATGACAATCCCTGAATCAGTTAATTGTAATCAGGGGTCGAGGGCTCTATCATAAGCCTAGCTTGAGTCAGAGGCCCTTCCCTTGATAAATCAATGGGAGCTGGTGTTGGGTGGGATCTCTAAGATGATGGTATCTTCCATTTAATCCATTTTGCGTTTGTTTTTGCATATGATGTAAGAAAGTAGTCCAGTTTCATTCTTTTATATGTTACTGTCCAATTTGCCCAACACCACTTATTGAAGAGACTGTCTTTTCCCCATTGTATATTTTTGCCTCCTTTGTTGTAGATTAATTGACTATATGAGCATGGATTTATTTCTGGGCTCTCCATTCTGTTCCATTGGTCTATGTGTCTGTTTTTATGCTAGTACCATACTCTTTTGATTACTGTAACTTTGTATTATAGTTTGAAATCAGGAAGTGTGATGTCTCCAGTTTTGTTCTCCCCTCTCGATTACTTTGGTTGTTCAGGGTATTTTGTGATTCCATACAAATTTTAGGATTATTTGTTCTAGCTCTGTGAAAAATGCCGTTGGTGTTTTGATAGGGATTGTATTGAATCTGTAGATTGCCTTGTTTTTTTGTTTTTGTTTTTTTAACAATACTGATTCTTCCAATTCATGAGTATGGTGTATCTTTCCAGTTATTTGTGTCATCTTCTATTTCTTGCCTCAATGTCTTTTAGTTTTCAGAGTACAGGTCTTTCACTTCCTTGGTTAAGTTTATTCCTAGGTATCATTTCTACAATTAATATATATGTGTACATTTTTTAATAGATGAAAAAGGCAGCATTTCAAGTTAATCAGGGTTGTGGGCCTCTCCAAGTCTGACACTCTTCAAATTCTTGGAGGCAGTGACTGTTTTCTACAGAATCTACTCTTGTAGCAGTTGCATATCCTTCCAGCCATCTGCTCAAGCAAGAATAGAGATTTCTTAGCTTGCTAGTGGCAGCATTTAGAAAGGGCATATTTGATCAGTTTCTTCTTCATCTTCAATTTATTACACTTTTTGGTGGCTTAGTTTGAGGTCTTAGAATTTTGATGTATTCTGCTAGATCCTTGTTCCTGGGGAAAAGTGTTTTTCTGCCTGTTTGGTTCCTGCATATGGCCCTTCTTGCAAGCCTGTGGAAGAGGCTGGTTCCTTCTCTTCCAGTTTCCGAACCCTCCTTCACTCTTTCACTGTGTTTTCACAAGGCAAGAATTTGTCTGAATCCCAGAGGCCACTCACCACAATGTCTGTCTCCCATCTATGTTTATGCCCTTCCTCCTCCAGCACTGGCATAGTCTTGGGCATAATAATTTCAAAATAATTTCCTGCCTTTTGCAACTTTATCTTGAAGAAAATTTCTTCCTCTTCTCCTGTCCAGGCAGCCTCATCAGGTCGTCCTTTGACTCTCCAGTGTCCTGTCCTGTTTCAGTCCACAGCCTCATCATGGGAGCTTTTCATGAGCTCTGGGTTCAGATCTGGAACAAGAAGCCTGGAAGAGCCTCCCTTTCCATGACAGGATGGCTTCATTTCTCATTTGGCTTTTGTTCCTGGCATTTCTCATTTGGCTTTTGTTCTCCTTTACATGAAGAAAGAGAGGTTTAAGAATCACAACCATTCTCCCTAAGTATATACTGGTCTCCTTGTTTACTCAGCAGGAAAATGCTCCATATCAGGGCTGGATAGAAATGTCTGCCTCTGCCTTTGTCTCTCTTTCCCTTCCTCCCTTCACCCTTCCCTCACCTTTCCTTCCTTCCTCCCTCTGTCCTTCCCGTCCTTTGTTCCTTTCTGAATGGTTAATGGATACATTTGGAAACAACTGCCCACACTCTATACCCTCTGGACTGTATACAAGAGATCATGTTCTTATTATAGGATGTGGTTTCAGCTGCATGTCACAGACACCAAAATTAACTGTGGATTACACAAGACAGATGTTTCTTTCTTCCTCATGGAAAAACCTGGAATGATATAGTATCTCTTCTCTATTAATTTGTCAGGGGCTCAGACTCCTTTGTCTTTTTGCTCTGCCATCCTACAGTCCAAGGTGGCTCCAGCCAGCAGCAATGGGGAAAGGAAGAACAGGCGTCTGCCCTTTAAGGGCATAGCACATCTGGCTTGTGCTTACATGTATTGGCCAAAACTTAGTCACATTGTTACACCTAGCTGCAAGACAGACTGAAACTGTAGTCCTCATTATGAGCAGCCATGAATTCACCTAAAAATTCCATTATTATGGATAAAGGGGAGAATATATATTGTGGGACAGCTGGCAGTCTCTGCCACACAGAATAAGTCAATTCTTCTGTGACATCTTTAGCAACAGCTTCTTCCTTTATAGTCTTTGGTGATAGAAAGTTTTAATAATTGCATTTCTAAATCTATGGATCAAATGGTTGGAATTTGAGATTTCTCTGGGTTGGACTTTCAGACTCTAGGAATTCCCCTTTCCTAACATACCTGGGCCTCTCTTTAACAGCAGAGATTTGAGAAGAGTACAGAGACATTTCTTATGATCAATCAGTTTTGGTCTTGGATTCCTTTGCAGTTAGAGAGCCTTACCTTTTTTTTTTTAACAGTTTTGTTGTGGTATAAGTTACATACCTCAAATTCACTTATTGAATTTGATGTTAAGTGTACAGTTTGAGAATTGTTTACTAAATTCATACAATTTGTGCAACTATCATACAGTCCAGTAATAAAAAATTTTCTTCATCCAAACTGTTCTCTTGTGCCTGTTTGAAGTCAATTCGTACTTCCACTCCAGGTTCCTCTAGGCAACCACTGATCTGCTTCCTGTTTGTATAGATTTACCTTTTTTAGAAATTTTATATAAATAGAATCATACAATATGTAGCATTTTGTGTTTGGCTTCCTTTATTTAGAATAATGTTTGGGGGCTTATCCATGTTGCTGCTTATCTTAATAGTTCCTTCTTTTTTATTGCTGAATTGTATTCTATAATATGGACATACCACATTTATTTATTTATTTATTTTTTTGCGGTACGCGGGCCCCTCACTGTCGTGGCCTCTCCCGTTGCGGAGCACAGGCTCCAGACGCGCAGGCTCAGCGGCCATGGCTCACGGGCCCAGCCGCTCCGCGGCATGTGGGATCTTCGCGGACCGGGGCATGAACCTGCGTCCCCTGCATCGGCAGGCGGACTCTCAACCACTGCGCCACCAGGGAAGCCCATATCCCTCCTCCTTTTCCCTTTTGTAACTATAAATTTGTTTTCTATGTCTGTGAGTCTATTTCTGTTTTATAAGTAAGTTCATTTGTATCTTTTTTTGAGATTTCACATATAAGTGATATCATATGATATTTGTCTTTCTGTCTGACTTAGTTCCCTTAGTATGATAATCTCTAGGTCCATCCATGTTGCTGCAAATGACATAATTTCATTCTTTTTTTATGGCTGAGTAATATTCCATCATATATATATATATATATATATGTATGTATGTATACGCACACATATATAGATGTTTATATATATACCACATCTTCTTTATCCATTCATCTGTCAATGGACATTTTGGTTGCTTCCATGTCTTAGCTATTGTAAACAGTGCTGCTATGAACATTGGGGTGTATATATCTTTTTGAATTACAGTTTTCGTCTTTTCTGGATATGTTCCCAGGAGTAGGATTGGTGAATCATATGGCAACTCTATTTTTAGTTTTTTAAGGAACCTCCATACCGTTCTCCATAGTGGCTGCTCAAATTTCTTCTTGCTGTTAAATTCTAATTTAATTCCTCTGTGGTTGTAAAGCAATCTTTGTATGATTTCAGTCTTTTAAGTTTTATTGAGACTTGTTTTGTGGCCTAGAATGTTATTTATTCTAGACAATGTTTAATGTGTGCTTGTGAAGAAAGTGTATTCTGTTGTTGTTCTATCAGTTAGACCAAGTTGATTGATAATGTTGTTCAAGTCTCCTTATCTTACCAATTTTCTGCCTAATTGTTTTATCAATACTCGAGAGACTTCCCTGGTGGTCCAGAGCTTAAGATTTCGCCTTCCCGTGCAGGGATGCAGGTTCGATCCCTTGTCTGGGAGCTGGGATCCCACATGCCTCATCCCCAAAAATCCAAAGACATAAAACAGAAGCAATAGGGACTTCCCTGGTGGTCCAGTGGTAAAGAATCCACCTTCTAATGCAGGGGACAACGTGTTTGATCCCTGGTTAGGGAACTAAGATCCCACATGCCGTGGGGCAACTAAGCCCACGCACACCACAACTACTGAGCTCTCGCACCTCAATTAGAGAGCCCTCATTGCCACAAACTACAGAGCCCACGTGCTCCGTGTACCACAGCAAGAGAGAGAAAACCCACACGCCACAACTAGAGAGAAGCCCGCATGCCCCAACCAAAGATCCCACATGCTTCAATGAAGATCCCGCATGCTGCAGCTAAGACCTGACACAGCCAAAAATAAATAATATATCTTTAAAAAAAGAAGCAATATTGTAACAAATTCAATAAAAACTTTAAATATGGTTCACATCAAAAAAGAATCTTTAAAAAAAATACTCAAGAGAAAAACATTGGAATCTTCAACTATAATTGTTGAGTTGTCTATTTTCCCTTTCAATTCTGTTCATTTTGCTTCATGTTGTTTTGGGGTTCTGTTGTTAGTTGCATATACATTATAAACTTTATACTTTTCAGATGTAATGATGTTGTAAAACGTCTCTATTTGTCTCTAGTAATATTTCTATTCTCAACGTTGATTAATATAGCCATTCAAGCTCTCTAACAATTACTATTTGCATGGTATACCTTTTTTGATCTTTTTACTTTCATTCTGTTTGTGTCTTTGGATCTAAAGTATATCTCTTATAGACTGCATATAATTGGGTCTTGCTTTTGTATCCAGTCTCACAATTTCTACCTTTGATAGGGGAAGTTTAGTCCATTTACAGTAATATAATTATCAATGTCACTGGATTTGTATCAAACACTTTTATTTTCCTTAGGTCTTAGTTTATTTTTTTTTCTGTTCCTCATTTCCTGCCATCTTTTGTGTTAAAATTTTTTTAGCGTACCATTTAAATTTCTCTCCTGATTTCTAAAAAATTTTTGAAATTGTTATTTTCTGAAATGTTGGTCTAGAGTAGTAGTTTTCAACTGGTAACAGTATTGCTTCCCCACTCCCACCAGAGGACATTTGGAAATGTCTGGAGACATTTTTGGTTGTCACAGCCTGGGAGGACATTCAGGGTTCAGCCAGTCCTCAAATTAGCATTGGCTTTAGCTCTCAGCTTGGCTCTCCTAGGTCTCCCCATGCATGTGCATAGTTTTCCAGTCAGCTGGCTCTGTGTGAAGAGCTTATTCCAGCCCTTCAATGGCGCTCTCATTTCCAGGCTCTCACTGCTAAATTTCTTTTTTTTTTTTCTTCCCATTTTTAAAGTCTTCCTTGAATTTGTTACAATATTGCTTCTGTTTTATGTTTTGGTTTTTTGGCCCCAAAACATGTGGGATCTTAGCTCCCCGACCAGGGATTGAACCCTTACCCCCTGCATTGGAAGGCGAGGTCTTAACCACTGGACCGCCAGGGAAGTCCCACCTCACTGCTAAATTTCTGACTGGTCTGTTGCTTGCCCCAACCAGGGCCACAAGCGCAGGCTAGAAGAGCTCTGGGTTTTCCCTGTCCATGTCCTACCAAGTTTGCTACTTCTACTGGTAAGGTTGTGGTGTGTTTTCGCCTTCTGCCTGAAATTGTGCCCACCCCCCTCTGGCAGTAAAGCTGCTGACTTTCTGGCCAGCTCTGCTGAGTGAGGACAGCGGAGCAGTCTCAAGCAAGATCATAGATTCCTGCTGATCTCACTGGAAGAACTAGAAGTTTTTCATGAATAAATGATTCTCAATTTGTTGTTTACTTTTGGTTGATTTCCAGAGATCTTAAACCATTGTTTTTGACAGTTTTGTCCAACTTTATACTTGGTTTTGGAGAAGAGGATTTGCCAACCTCTTCACTCCATGGTTAAAGTCCCCCTACTACTTTGGAGGTGAAGTTTCTGTCATAAAACCTGGCAACTTTAGGACAGCCATTTCTTTCCCAAAAGGGTAAACAGCATCCTTGAGGATACCTGGGACCATATTTCTCTGGAAATCAGAAGATAGAAGTTCTTTGAAAACTGTAGGCCCTCTGTCACCAGCATTCAAGCAAGTCTTTTTGACTTTGGGTTCAAGAACAACTGATTCTGAGCCCCAAACAGGGCTGTGATCCTTGAGGGACAAGTCCCTCAAAGTTGGCTGGTTTAATTCCCAGAGAATTAGTTTCCTAAGGTCTTACACTGTGATAGCCGCTCTCCCCAATATGTTAGTCTTCCCCATTCTCACATCTACACACACACAAACACACACACACACACACACACACCCCTGTATGTGAACATAGACATACCAGCAATTTGCTTTCTAGAGCAATCCAACTCTGGCCTCAGTGAGACCAGTAAACTATATCTGGGGTGCCCTAAGGTAGGCCTGGATGGGGCTGCTGCAGACATTCTCCAAGTGCCAAAATCCAGGGCCACACCTTACTCACTGGTTCAGTTGATTTGTGTTGAAGCACTACTGTGGGGGCTGGCACTGTGCTAGGGGCTGGAGATATGGTGGTGAGCATGCCACATATGGTTTCCACCCTAGAGGAACTTACAGTACCAAGGAGTAGACAAATAAATAAGCACTTATAATAAAGTGTTATGGAAATAATGGCAGGAGAGGTACAGGCTGTTGATAGAAACTTATACAAGACAGGAGCACTTAATGTAGACTTGGGGGATCAGAGGAGGCTTCTTGGAAGAAGTAATGTCTGAACTGACTAGGGAATGAGTCAGAGTTAGGTAGGCAGCTAGTTTACACTGTGTATTATTCACAAATTTTCAAATCAAGGCTGAGTTTTAACTCGGCCTCCCACCCATTCAGCTTCCTTCTAGATCACCTCCTTTATTTTGCCTCCTTGCCTCACTCTACCTATATAATTTGGTATGTGATCTTCCAGGAATGTTGGCTAATTTTAATCCATCTGAGCCAGATGGATTTAGAAAGATAAGGATACAACAATAAAAACAATCCCTGACTTAATGATTGAGAAACAGAATCCCAAATTTCCTGACAGCTTCTGAGTATGATATGTAAAACCAGTTGAATGGGCATCTCTGGAAGAGATGCATGCCCCTGATGGGCGTTGGACTAGATCACCATGAAATTCTAGTCCTGGTCTACCATTGAGTAACTGGGAGATGCTGGGCAAATTTCTTAACCTTGTTATTGTTTTTTTTTATTAGTAAAAAGAAAGGGGTAAGTCAGTCCCCAGTTGCCTTCCACCTCTAGTAAGAAGTAAATCAAGTGATTTTGCAAAGCTAAATACAACTAATCCAGACTGGGCAGTGTCATGGAAAGCAAGCTGAGGTCTGTACTAAAATGAGAAAGCGTCTACCTACAGTGCCATGGTAGAGTTTAGGAATAAAACTAGAAGGCTTGCACTCTACCCCAGCAGCTCTCTCAAGGAAAGGTGCTTTGTCAGGCATATTTTCCCCTTATAGCAATGTTGTTTATGTTGTTCTTAAGTGGATATCAAAGGGAGTGCTTGATTATACATTGAGAAAACCTTACCTGTGCTACAGATCCTGAGGTCTCATCTGCTTTTCTCATTTACCTTAAGGTTTGTTCATACCTTAAAACAAGTGAACAAACAAGCCAAACACATACATACATGCATGCACCCTTTTATTGTTTTTCCTTATTATATAAGCAATATATGCGCATTGTAAAAGACTAGAACACATGAATAGCAAAAGTGAGGAAATAACAGCATAATTCTACCACTCGGAGATAACCACTATTAATATTTTTCTGGCTATACATTCAGAGTTTTCTTTATCATGTATATGCTTTAAAAATGGGTCATAAGGACTTCCCTGGTGGCCCAGAGGTTAAGAATCCCCCTGTCAATGCAGTGAACAAGGGTTCGAGCCCTGGTCTGGGAAGATCCCACATGCTGCGGAGCAACTAAGCCCGTGTGCCACAGCTACAGAGCCTGTGCTCTAGAGCCCGCGAGCCACAACTACTGAGCCTGCATGCCACAACTACTGAAGCCCACGCACCTAAAGCCCGTGCACCGCAATAAGAGAAACCATCACAATGAGAAGCCCACGCGCCGCAGCGAAGAGTAGCCCCCGCTCGCCACAACTAGAGAAAGCCCGAGCACAGCAACAAAGACTCAACACAGCCAAAAATAAAATAAAGTAAATTAATTTTAAAAACAATTCTCTAAAAAAAATGGGTCATAGTGTTCTTATGATACTTTTTTCTCTTAATATATAAGTACTAAATATCTTTTATGTCATATTTAAATCACATAGTTTTTATTGTATTAATATGCCACACTTTATTTATTCTTAGCTGGTTTTATTCTTTCCAGTTTTTAGCAATTATCCACAGCACTGCGAGGTGGTTAAATGTTTAAGTTGTTATTTTTACCTTAGGATAAATTTTTGAATAAAAATGCTGGTTTAATGGGCATACATAAATTATGTGGGTTTTTTAAATTTTTAATGAACTATGAAATTACCCTTAGCCCCCATAATCAGTGTATGAATACCCATGTCCCTGAGTTCTTGCTAACCTTGAACACTTACACTAAAAATGAAACAAAGCAGGGACTTCCCTGGCTGTCCAGTGGTTAAGACTCCACACTACCAATGCCAATGCAGGGGGCACAGGTTCTATGGGGGAACTAGGATCCCACATCCCATGTGGCCCAGCCAAAAAAAAGAAAAAGAAACAAAGCAAACAAGACACTTGGTCATAGCAAAGTCATTCTTGTTTTACTTGGCATTTCTTTAACCACTGAGAAGGTTAAGTTTCTTTTCCTAAGTATATTGATGCTTTTCTCTTTTATAAAGTGAGTATTCTCATCTTTTGCGTATTTTTCTGTAGAGTAATTTGAATGCCTTGCCTCATATGGGAATTAGGTTACCCAGATTCCTGGGACTCAAAGCCCTCTTCCGTAATGATAGGTGTTAAATGAGGTTTTGTGTGTGTGCATGTGAGTAAGTGTGTATCCTTAAGCATGGCATTTGTGAGTAGAAAAAATTTTTCTGAGACTACTTTGATTGTTAAAATTAATGTATGATTTACTAAAGTTGTAACTAAGAACGTATTTTTCTTTAATAATTGGTTCATTTTGTAAATCTATTACATCCATAAAATTTAGCAAATTTTATCAGTTTTTAAGGGGGAATTTGATTAATATTTGGTTTGCTAATTAAACTCCCTTGAGAAATTTAAACTGCATTTGTAAATTTAATGTATTTAACTTTCTTTGAAAATACAACTGTGTGATAAACAAACCTTAAATAATAAGCTTTATAAATCAAATAACAACATATAAATATGGCAAAGTCAAGTTATCTTAAACTTTCTAATATGGTTTATGAATTTAGCACAATTTTCTTTTATCTTAAAATCACAAATCTAATAAATACTCGTTATACATTTAAAAATTGGAATTATAAGACAAATCTGTTAGTCTATTTGCTCTTTAATATACCAAATTCTCTTCCTTGTTTTAAATAAAGGAAATCCTCGTTTTATTGTGCTTCACTTTATTGTACTTTGCAGATACTGTGTTTTTTACAAATTGAAGATTTGTGGCAACCATGTGTCAAGCAAGTCTATCAGCACCATTTTCCAACAGCATTTGCTCACTTCATGTCTCTGTGTCACATTTTGGTAATTCTCACAATATTTCAAATGTTTTTATTACTATTATATTTGTTATGGTGATCTGTGATCAGTGATCTTTGATGTTACTACTACCACTTATTGAAGGCTCAGATGATGGTTAGCATTTTTTTAGCAATAAAGTAGTTTTAAATTAAGGTATGTACATTGCTTTTTAGACATCATGCTATTGCACACTTAATAGACTACAGCATAGTGTAAACGTAACTTTTATATGCACCAGGAAACCCCAAAATTCATGTGACTTGCTTTACTGCAATATCCACTTCGTTGTGGTGGTCTGGACCCAAACCTGCAGTATCTCTGAGGTATGCCTGTACTTAAAATACTAGATAGCTATAGACTATTCCCAAATTTAATTCAAAATAGTAATAACAGGGTTTGGTTTATTTGACTACCTCTATACTTAACTCTAAATCTCCTCAGACATTTACCTATGAAGGAGGAAATTATTTCCTCCGAAGTAATTCAACATTGCCCTGTTGTGTAGCTGAGGTTGTACGTGGACTTGAGACTTTGGGTGGGATAAGAATATTTATAGCTGTAGACATTGTCAAATGACAAATTAAACAATTTAGTAATGAGTTTGATGTCCTTTATTCAAGGGAAAACAATCCATGGTTTGGGAGAGTACAGTGCCTCACAAACAGTAGAGCACCCTTCCCAAGGTATTTTGGGTAACAGTGAGTTTTACAAAACGTTACACGTTCCAACGTGGAAGGAAGGCATGGTTGATTGGGGTTGTATATCTGACCTTATTTAGAAGGAACAAGGAAATGAGTCCAGAGTCCAGAGCCGGCCTGATATATGGGATTGTCTGACTGGATACACTGTGTTTCTGCTCACATGGAACATTTACAGAAACATGAAAGTTTGCTGAGGTAGCACCCTGGACAGGAGCGGCTCCATCTTGGGCCTGGAGGTTTATTTCAACACGTCTAGGATGAGTTTTCTCACAATGATGGAGTACTAGCATTACTAGAAGGCTCTTTTTTTTCTTCTTTTATTTTGTCAAGGATTATCTTATTATTATTACATTTTTTAACATCTTTATTGAAGTATAATTGCTTTACAATGGTGTGTTAGTTTCTGCTTTATAACAAAGTGAATCATTTATATATATACGTATGTCCCCATATCTCTTCCCTCTTGCATCTCCCTCCCTCCCACCCTCCCTATCCCACCCCTCTAGAAGGCTCTTTAATGTCCCTATGCCAGATAAGGGGCTCTCATACAATCCCCTGACCCTGCACTTGAGTGTGCGACCCTTAATTTTCACGTGTGAGTTAAGCCCACACCCTCATCCACATTGCTTCACTAACTGATTGGATCCAGTGTATCATATCTAGTTATATTCTAGGCTGAATGATTTTCATATTCTTCCTATCTGTAGATAGGAAGTCCTACAAGTCTTACAGGTATTCAAATAACATCTGTTTAGATTCTGTAAAATCTATGTTTGTCTGATTCAAAGTTCAGAATTCTAATGTCATTCTTGTGACAACAGATAACACTTTTTTTTTCTTTTGGCCAAGGCAAATAAAACAAGATAAGTACAAAGCTTTAAAGTTACTGCAATAAATAATCAGTGGCAATTACCCAGGTTTAGTTCAACCATAGAGTTCTCCTTTCCTTCTTGTCTCCCATCTTCTGCAAATCACCACAATCATGTGTTATCACTTCACTGATAAATGTTGAATCCCTAGTTTGATTGGCTAGAGATTGGCTCTAAGTAGGGAGTTGATCTCAGAACCTGGAAATAAAGTGAGAACTAGGGACTTCCCTGGTGGTGCAGTGGTTAAGAATCCGCCTGCCAATGCAGGGGATATGGGTTCAAGCCCTAGGTCCAGGAAGATCCCACATGCCGTGGAGCAGCTAAACCCATGCACCACAGCTACTGAGGCTGCGCTCTAGAGCCCGTGAGCCACAACTACTGAGCCCATGCGTCTAGAGACTGTGCTCCGCAACAAGAGAAGCCACCGCAATGAGAAGCCCATGCACCGCAACGAATAGTTGCCCCCGCTCGCTGCAACTAGAGAAAGCCCGTGTGCAGCAACAAAGACCGACCCAACACAGCCAAAAAATAAAAATAAAGTTAGAAATAATGTCCCTCTCTAAATGTGAGGTGAGTTATTTTAGAAATAACCCTACCCAAGAAATGGTTTGCTAATGTCACGCTGAAGTGTCATGAGAAACTCCTGAGTTTTATTTGGGCGAGACAGGTCCCCAAGAAAGCAAGCCTGACATGTGATGTGTGTACATTACATGCATGCACTTACACTGCAACAAGTGTGAGTACGGGAGGGTTCTGACAGAGGGGTGACAGGTAACATGGAGCCTAGGAAAAGGTAGCCAAAGAGGAGAGCCATGCCAGATGGTCTGCTGCCCTACCCAGCAGAGAGGCTGTTCTAGCCCTAAGGGCTGCAGCTGACCCTCAGGACCCCATAGTTTTAGTGTGGAGAGAGAGAAGTTCACTCAGGGTACTAATTTGTTGGGAATATTCTTTAAAATCATCTCCTTCCTTTGTCTCTAAACCTGTTCTCACTAAACAACACTCTGATCAGTAATGGGGACTCCAGGCGTTCTTGGTCTCACCCAGAATAAGTGCTATGAAAATGACCTAGATAGCTTTCATACCCAGAAGTAGTTTCTCCTGGAAATTGGGTTCTTGGTTTGTAGATCAGCCTCTTCCCAGAGTTTTATCTTCTTGGGTAATAATGGCTGGAATTAGATGTAAGGACCAGCAAAGCTGAAATACAGAATTGGCTGAGGGATCCTTTACCATCAGAACCCACCAAATGGGGTTCAGCCTGAGGCAAGTGACCAATTGACCTCCCTGCTGACTTTTCTTTAGCTATACTTTGACTATGAATCTGGCGAATGTAGAGTTCAGGATCCGTAGGTTCTGATCTTTCAGTGGAATAAAACTAGATTTTATGGAAGCGGAAAGAAAAGTTCAGATAGGAAAGAAGTTGGTGATTGTATGGCAAATGGAAAAGCTATCATATAGGGAAAAGGTGAGTCTTGTTGAGGCTTTGGGAATAACTGGTTTCTGTTCATAGCAGAGACAAAAAGATCAGTAGCGTTTAAAGTTGCACGTTGGGACTTCCCTGGTGATCCAGTGGTTAAGAATCCACCTTCCAATGCAGGGGATGTGGGTTCGATCCCTGGTCGGGGAACTAAGATCTCACATGCTGGGGGGCAACTAAGCCCACATGCCACAGCTACTGAGCCCGTGCACCTCAACAAGAGAGCCCGCGAGCCGCAAACTGCAGAGCCCACGTGCTCTGGAGCCCACATGCCACAACTAGAGAGAGAAAATCCGCACGCCACAGCTAGAGAGAAGCCCGCACACCACAGCTAGAGAGGAAAAAACCCTGCACGCCACAACTAGAGAGAAGCCCGCATGCCTCAACGAAGATCTCGCATGCAGCAACTAAGACCTGACGCAGCAAAAATAAATAAATAAATAAATAAATATAAAGTTGCGTGTTATTCCTAACAGAGCTTGCTCTTTGTGGGGTAGCCCATTGTCGTGGTGAAGCGCATGGTCCCTGGAGCCAGCTTGTCTAGGATTGAATCCTGGCTCCAACACTTACCAACTGTGTAACCTTGGGCAAGTAACTTAACTTCTCTGTGCCTTGGTTTCCTTAACTCTAAAATGAGTTGATGTGAAGATTAAATGAGATGGTGTACACGAAATGATTAAAATTGCATCTGACATATAGTAAGATATGTTTTTATCATCTAATAATAATTGTGGAGTAGCTTCTTTCTCATGAATTAGATGGGAAAGAAAGCCAACCAGCAGCTTGTTAAGAAGCTGGCATAAAGAATGGAAGAAATGGTTAGCTAACTCTTAAGTCTGTAATCTTTTGTGAATAGTAAAGGGCACAGACTTTTGAGCCCATTCAAACAGGATTTATTGATATTTCCTTTAACCAGGAAATGCTTACATAGCACTTGTTAGGTGCCAGACACTGGTCTATGTGCCTTACAAATATTGACTCATTTAACCTTCCTTAAAAAAACTTGCTGTTATTAACAGGCCCATTCTACAGATGAGGAACCCAATGCGAGGAGAGCAGGGTTTCAACCCCGACTGTCAGGCTCCAGAGACATGTGGGATGCTGCCCATCTCCCCTCTTCAGACAGGATTGCAACTGCAGAGTAAGCGGACCAAAGAGGCTGGAGTCCAGTACTAACAAACAGTTCTGGTGCAAAACATTTTCTCACTTGTTTGCCTTGTTTAATTTTTTTCCTTCATCAGATTGGGATAAGAGAAGTTATAGCTTTCTTGACATGAATTGGGTTTAAAGTGTGCAGAATTTAATTTTCTTATTAGGATTATAAAGCTGGGAAACATAAACACCTGGGGTCACCAGGTCACTGCACTGCCCCAGCTTTGTAGCAAAGCTGTTACCGACCCTCTCGAGTCAGTCGGCGCAACAAGGGTCCTTCTGCTCAGTGTCTTTCGAGCCACTAAAAAGAGACAGTTCAGTTCAGAAGCAAAGGAAAGCTTAATTATTTGATCAAAGAATGGTCAGGTGCGAGCCCTTCCTGTAAGTGAGGTTCTACCCCCAAGGTCGTGGGTGGGGCTGCTTTTTAGGGATCTTAGTAGCTGGGAGGGGGCAGAGTTGTTTTTCTTTTGTTTTTTAATTGTTGTTTTGGGTCTTCATTGCTGCGCGGGCTTTTCTCTGGTTGTGGCGAGCGGGGACTACTCTTCATTGCGGTGCGCCGGCTTCTCATTGCGGTGGCTTCTCTTGTTGCGGAGCGCGGGCTCTAGGCACGCGGGCTTCAGTAGTTGTGGCACATGGGCTCAGTTGTTGTGGCTCGCGGGCTCTAGAGCGCAGGCTCTGTAGTTGTGGCGCACGGGCTTAGTTGCTCCGCGGCATGTGGGATCTTCCCGGACCAGGGATCGAACCTGTGTCCGCTGAATTGGCAGGCGGATTCTTAACCACTGAGCCACCAGGGAAGTCGGGGGCAGAGTTTTTGCCTGACGGCACAGCTGGGCTGCTCATGCTCCAGATCACTGTGCCTGGTGCAGCATCTCTGCACACAGCACACGGCTGCCATCTTGAATTGCAGTGCCCTGTGCAGCGCTTCTCCACACGGTCCACCGAGCTGAGGTGTCAGGCGCAGCCATTACTCACTAGGAACTCTGGTCTGAAGTGCTGGCTGCAAGGCCTCTGCACACGGCACCCTATGAGCGAGGAAAACAAGACAGACTCAAAGGAAAAGAAAAAAAAGTTAGACTTAATTTTGTTACCCAGATTCTTTTTTTATTTCCTGGGAATTGTTAATGGGCTTTGCTGGTGACAAAACCACAGTGAAGATAAGTGATTACTCTTAGTTATGTCAGGCAAATTAAGGGCTGCAACCACTTACTATACTTGACATTTTGTGCTGGTAGTGAGTATATAAGAATTAAATTTGGTAAATTCCTGATTAGCCTGTAGTGTGTTTCATTTTGAAGGTATATTACTGTCCTTGGCAAAGTTTCTTCTCCTTTTAGAACTTTTGGAGCCACAGAGATTGTTTAATAAGTTCAGTGTTGGTTTGTTAATAAGAAATTAAAGAGGGGGACTTCTTGAGGCAATGAAAACTCCATGTTCCTTTTACCTCTAAGTCTAACCTGTAACAGAATTAAAGGACAGGGACTGTGTATCTTTGTCTCTATGTTCTTAGCACCTAACACAATACCTGGCACAGAGTAGGTGCTCAGCTCATGCTTGTTCCATTCAATTGAATCTTGGGGTGCAACAGAAATGTGCTAGGTTAAATGCTCAGTTCAGAGAAAATACACTGACTCTTAGCTGAAATCCTCATAGCAATTATCTTTGGGTAGTGAGATTCTTGTGCTTTTTATTTCCTTCCTTATCATTTTGATATTTCTCCAAAACCACAGCTCTAGTCTTTGCAACAGATGACTGCTTATAGAAATGAGTGCCCTTCTCCTTATCTCGTTCCTTTTTAAATTGTGGTTTTTAATTTTACAAAAATTATATGGGCACAGCAGTCAAATAGTTGCTATGAAGAGGAAATGAGGACACCCTTTAGATTCTTTTAGTCAATTATTTTGGTATTTACCTCTATATATCTAAATAACATGCTTATGTTGCTTGTTTTTGATTTGTGTAGTTTCCATTGATTTCTCTATGGGGAGATAAGACTTTAACCTGTTTCACCACTCCCATCCCACCCCCAGGTACATTCCAATCACCCTCATCCTTGCAGAAATTTGGCCAGATTGTTACTCAGTGTTGGCATTATGCTGACTTTGTAAATAATTGTTTTTGATTCTCTGCACAATATTTTATTTTCTCTAGAGTTAATAATTATCTTTATTGGCTAACCTTTTGATGTTTTACCACTAAATTGACCTTCTTCCCTTCTCCCTTCCCCCTCATCATTCATATTTAATTGATATTGGCTGGGTGCGGAACCCCGGAATGGAAAGCCCTTTCTTTCTGAAATTTTAAGGCATAGCTAGCTCCCTTCTCTTCTAGCTTTCATCATGGCTATTGAGGAATCTGATGCCATTCTGACTCCTGACCCTTTACAAGAATCATGCTTCCCTCTCTGGATGTCTGTAGGATCTTCTCTGTCCTTGCTGCTCCTTATTTTCAGTCTGATATGCCCCAGTGCCAGAGCCAGGGTCTGCTTTCACCCATTGTGCTGGGCGCTCCCTGGGCCCTATCAATCTGGAAATTCATGTCCTTCGTTTCTAGAAAATCTTACTGAATTTTTCCTTGATAATTTTATACTCTTCACTATTTTTGTGCCCTCTATCTAGAATTTCTATTATTTGGAATTTACACTTCTATGGTTTTCTTTTCTGCATTCTATGTCTTTGCCTTAGCCCTTCCACTGAGTTTTCATTGTGCTATTGTAATTTCCGAGAGCTCTTTTTTGTTCTCTGATTGTTCCTTTTTTTTAATAGTGTTCTCTTCTTTATTTCTTTATTTTTATTTTTGGCTGTGTCGGGTCTTCGCTGTGGCATGCAGGATCTTCATTGTGGCATGCGGGATATTTTTGTTGCAGCAGGTGGGCTTCTCTCTAGTTGTGGTGCACGGACTTCTCTCTGGTTGTGGCGTAAGGGTTTTCTCTCTCTAGTTGTGGCGCGTGGGCACCAGAGCACATGTGGCGCGTGGGCACCAGAGCTCTGTAGTTTGCGGCATGCGGGCTCTCTAGTTGAGGCGCGCTGGCTCAGTTTTCCCGCGGCATGTGGGATCTTAGTTCCCCGACCAGGGATCGAACCCGCATCCCCTGCATTGGAAGGCAGATTCTTTACCACTGGGCCACCAGGGAAGTCCCTAGTATCCTCTTCTTGCTTCATGTATGTAGTATTTTCTCTTATCTCTCTCTGAAGATATTGAGAATGTTTTATGTATATTTTTCCATTTGCATTTTCTGCTTCCTTCAGGTGACTTTATTCTGTTAGCTCATTTTGGTCTCTACCTTTCATACTTGATGTTTCCTTCTAAAGTCTGTTGATCCTTAGCTATTTGCTCACATTTAAGAGTGGGGAACTAAAGAACTGCAAATTGGTAGTGCTTGTCAATTATTATCTTTGCTATTTTGCTCTGACTGGACTATTTCAGTGGATACCTGATATCAGTGTCCTAGGCTGTTGTTGTTTTGGTTTTTTTTTTTTCTCTTGGATTTGTCAAATTCCCTAGAGAAGCTCCTCCAGTCTCCCACCTGGAGAGAGTATCTCTGGCTGCCACCATTTTGGTTGCTAAATGTAGGAAGAATGCTGGGCCCAGGGTTTCAGTGCTCCTTATGTACATTTCACTCCATCCCATTTTCAGTACAATATCCATGCCCTCAACTCTGCCAAATGCCCAACCCCATTCTCATCTAGATACCTTTTGCTGTATCTTCATATTGTTGTATCTACACCCCCTCTTCCCAGGTGTGAGAGGGACAGTTGCTGTACATATTTGGGAGGGGATCCAATGGTCTGTTTCTTAAATAGGCTTTCAAACAATCCTTTTCTCCATCCCTTCTCTACCCCTAATTCCAGAGATATCTAGTGCTTCAATTCTTGAGCCTTTGGGAGTTCTTCAGCTAAACTGAGTTGCTTCTTAGGTCCTCCGTTGCTGGCTTGTTATTCAACATTTTCAATTCTGCTAAGTCGTTTACCACTTTCCATTTGCTTTCTCTCTTCTAAAACTGTGATGCTGTGAGTCTTCTCTATTTCTTGTGGTTTTATTGCCTTATTTAAAAAGATATTTACTATCATTTTAGGGATTTTCAGGAGGGAGCACACATAAATTAATATGCTAAAGCTGCCACTGTGTATTGTTTTTCTTACCATTCAATCTCAAATGTCACAACAGATGCACAAACAGGTTCTGGGAACCTGCTTTTGTTGTTGTTGTTTTTATTGAAATATAGTTGATTTACAATGTTGTGTTAGTTTCAGGTGTACAGCAATATAATTTAGTTATACATATATGTATATACATGTGTGTATGTATATATTCTTTTTCAGATTCTTTTCCCTTATAGGCTATTACAAAATAGTATAATTCCCTGTGCTATACAGTTGGTCCTTGTTAGTTCTCTATTTTATGTGTAGTAGTGTGTATATGTTAATCCCAAACTCCTAATTTATCCCTCCCCCGCCTTCCTCCTTTGGTACCATGAATTTGTTTTCTATGTCTGTGGGCCTATTTCTGTTTTGTATGTAAGTTCATTTGTATCATTTTTTTAAGATTCCATTTATAAGTAACATCATATGATATTTACTTCACTTAGTATGATAATCTGTAGGTCCATCCATGTTGCTGCAAATGGCATTATTTCATTCTTTTTTTGACTAATATTCCATTGTACATATATATACCACATCTTTATCCATTCATCTGTCAGTGGACATTTAGGTTGCTTCCATGTCTTGGCTACTGCAAATAGTGCTGCAATGAACTTTGGCGTGCATGTACCATTTCAAATTATGGCTTTCTCTGGGTATATGCCCAGGAGTGGGATTGCAGGATCATATGGTAGCTCTATTTTTAGTTTTTTAAGAAACTGCCGTACTGTTCTCCATAGTGGCTGTAGCAATTTACAACCCACCAACTGTAGAGGTTTTCTCCATACCCTCTCTAGCATTTATTATTTGTAGACTTTTTAATGATGGCCATTCTGACTGATGTGAGGTGATACCTCATTTTAGTATTATAGTTTTGATTTGCATTTCTCTATAATGAGCAATGTTGAGCATATTTTCAGGTGCCTTTTGGCCATCTGTACGTCTTTTTTTTTTTTTTGGCCGCACCACGTGGCATGCGGGATCTTAGTTCCCCAACCAGGTAGAGAACTTGTGCTGTCTGCAGTGGAAGCATGGAGTCCTAACCACTGGGCCACCAGGGAATTTCCATCTGTATGTCTTCCTTGGAGAAATGTCTATTTAGATCTTCTGCCCATTTTTTGATTGAGTTGTCTGATTTTTTAACATTGAGCTGTATGAGCTGTTGGTATATTTTGGAGATTAATCCCTTGTTGGTTGTTTGCAAATATTTCTCCCATTTCTGTAGGTTGTCTTTTTGTTTTGTTTATGGTTTCCTTTGCTCTGCAAAAGCTTTTAAGTTTAATTAGATCCCATTTATTTTTGTTTTTATTTCCATTACTCTAGGAGATGGATCCAAAAAGATATTGCTGTGATTTATGTCAAAGAGTGTTCTGCCTGTGTTTTCCTCTAGGAGTTTTATAGTATCTGATTTACATTTAGGTGTTTAATACATTTTTGAGTTTATTTTCTGTATGGTGTTAGAGGATGTTCTAATTTCATTCTTTTACATGTAGCTGTCCAATTTTTCTGGGAACCTGCTTGTGAAAGTGTTCATGACGCCTACTCTGAGCATGGTGAAAAGTCAGGAGAAGCCACTTATCACACTGTCTAGAACCTTGCTATTTAAAATATGTTCTGTAGGGACTTCCCCGTCAGTCCAGTGGTTAAGACTCCATGCTTCCAATCCAGAGAATGCAGTTTCGATCCCTGGTCGGGGAACTAAGATCCCACATGCCACCCAGCATGGCCAAAAAATAAAAGATAAAAAACAAATAAATAAATAAAATAAGACAAAATAAAATATGTTCTATAGCCCAGCATCACTGGCATTACCTGGGAATTTATTTTTAAATGCAGAAACTCAGCACCCCCCTCAAATTTACTGAATCAGAATCCACATTTTTTTTTTTTTTTTTTTTTTTGCGGTACGCGGGCCTCTCACTGTTGTGGCCTCTCCCGTTGTGGAGCACAGGCTCCAGACGCGCAGGCTCAGCGGCCATGGCTCACGGGCCCAGCCGCTCCGCGGCATGTGGGATCTTCCTGGACCGGGGCACGAACCTGTGTCCCCTGCATCGGCAGGCGGACTCTCAACCACTGCGCCACCAGGGAAGCCCCAGAATCCACATTTTAACAAGATCTCCAGCTAATTCACAGCCAAATAAAAAAATCAAGAAGCACTAATCCGTAACAATGGCCCCTAATGTTCCATTCAACAGTATTAAATTATGTTTGGAGATCAATTGACCACGATGTTTCAACTTCAATTCATACAACTATCCTTAGTGGTATGACCTAGGAAAAACAACGGTTAGTAACAAAAATTGAGTGATGATTTAAAACAGATCCTGGGACTTCAAGCTCTGAACATAGTTATGGCAATTATCAAGGTAAAGACTGTCTAAGTTATTCAAAAGATGGCCAAATACAGACACAGTTTACTTTAGTGGAAAGAGTGTAAAGTGATGTATTTCTCATCCATCTAATTGGGAACCAGACTTTACAAGGAAAGAATTTATTCTTATTACAAAACCCTGATAAATACATGATATTGACAAAGATTAGAGCAGTCAGTTAACCCTTGCCTTGGCCAACACTTTGAAGAATTAGAAAGAAGCACCTGCTGCCTTGAAAATAAGGCCATCTATTCTTTCCAATCCAGGTCCTTTCCAGATCCAAGATATTAAACCTCAGAAGAAAAGCTCACATATTGAAATTTTTCATTTGGTGCAAGGTGTGGGAGGGATTATGCTCTGTGAAATCTCCTAAAACTGGAACAATGTAGCTATTAGCTTTAGTCATTTAGGATTTTCGGATTATAGCTACAAATTGAGTGCATTGACCTTAAATGAACAAGCCTACCACCAGCAGGCCAAAGGCTAGTAAGATTAGCCAACTGTCTGAGATAAGGGAGTTGGTCAGGTTTGCAGAACAAGTTAATGCAGTACGAGCAGAATTCATAATAGAGTCAACTGACTCAGGTGAATTACTGCAAACCATGGCTGCCATAGAAAGTAGAGTTAAGCATTTGTGTAGAGTCTGCCTTGAAAATACAAATAAGGAAAGTGAGCGAGAAGAAGTGTCATTGTACAGTTACATAAGGACATTGTCAGTGCCCAGTGCTGCTGGACCAGCTGGATGAGTCCTGGGCTGAGCTCAGCAAGAGGAGATTTTACTTGAGAGGTTACATAAACAGAAAAAGAACCATGTCATTTGTAAAAGCATGCTCAGGCTGGTGCTAGTGCCAGGGGTTAAGTCAAAAAAATGATTCAGACTGCAAGAACATGTCAGGGTACTAATGGCTGTGGAAAATGTTCTCCAGCTGCGGCAGCTGCAACTGGGTGAATGCAGTACAGTAGTGGCGCTGCTTTCTCGCTATGATCTGTGGTCCCTCAGCGGCCAGAGACCCCAAACACAGTAAGTTAAACAAAATGAGAAGACAGAGAAATATGCAGCAGGTGAAGGAGCAAGGTTAAAACCCACCAGACCTAACAAATGAAGAGGAAATAGGGAGTCTACCTGAAAAAGAATTCAGAGTAATGATAGTAAAGATGATCCAAAAGCTTGGAAATAGAATGGAGAAAATACAAGAAACGTTTAACAAGGACCTAGAAGAACTAAAGAGCAAATAAACAATGATGAACAACACAATAAATGAAATTTAAAATTATCTAGAAGGAATCAATAGCAGAATAACTGAGGCAGAAGAATGGATAAGTGACCTGGAAGATAAAATAGTGGAAATAACTACTGCAGAGCAGAATAAAGAATGAAAAGAATTGAGAACAGTCTCAGAGACCTCTGGGACAACATTAAACTCACCATTTGAATAATAGGGGTCCCAGAAGAAGAAAAGAAAAAGAAAGGGTCTTAGAAAATATTTGAAGAGATTATAGTTGAAAACTTCCCTAACATGGGAAAGGAAATAGTCAACCAAGTCCAGGAAGTGCAGAGAGTCCCATACAGGATAAATCCAAGGAGAAACATGCTAAGACACATATTAATCAAAGTATCAAAAATTAAATACAGAGAAAAAATATTAAAAGCAGCGAGGGAAAAGCAACAAATAACACACAAGGGAATCTCCATAAGGTTAACAGCTGATCTTTCAGCAGAAACTCTGCAAGCCAGAAGGGAGTGGCAGGACATATTTAAAGTGATGAAAGGGAAAAACCTACAACGAAGATTACTCTACCCAGCAAAGATTTCATTCAGATTCGACGGAGAAATTAAAACGTTTACAGACAAGCAAAAGTTAAGAGAACTCAGCACCACCAAACCAGCTTTACAGCAAATGTTAAAGGAACTTCTCTAGGCAGGAAACTAGAGAAGGAAAAGACCTAAAGAAACAAATCCAAAACAATTAAGAAAATGGTAATAGGAACATACATATCGATAATCACCTTAAATGTAAATGGATTAAGTGCTCCAACCAAAAGACATAAACTGGCTGAATGGATACTAAAACAAGACCCGTATACATGCTGTCTACAAGAGACCCACTTCAGACCTAGGGACACATACAGACTGAAAGTGAGGGGATGGAAAAAGATATTCCATCCAAATGGAAATCAAAGAAACTGAAGTAGCAATTCTCATATCAGACAAAATAGACTTTAAAATAAAGACTATTACAAGAGACAAAGAAAGACACTACATAATGATCAAGGGATCGATCCAAGAAGAAGGTATAACAATTGTAAATATTTATGCACCCAACATAGGAGCACCTCAATACATAAGACAAATGCTAACAGCCATAAAAGGGGAAATTGACAGTAACACAATAATAGTGGGGATTTAACACCCCACTTTCACCAATGGACAGATCATCCAAAATGCAAATTAATAAGGAAACACGAGCTTTAAATGACACATTAGACAAGATAGACTTAATTGCTATTCACAGGACATTCCATCCAAAAACAACAGAATACACTTTCTTCTCAAGTTCTCATGAAACATTCTCCAGGATAGAGCATATTTTGGGTCACAAATCAAGCCTTGGTAATTTTTTTTTTTTTTAAGCCTTGGTAATTTTAAGAACATTGAAATCGTATCAAGTGTCTTTTCCTACCACAACGCTATGAGACTAGATATCAATTACAGGAAAAAAAACTGTAAAAAATACAAACACATGGAGGCTAAACAATATGCTACAAAATAACCAAGAGATCACTGAAGAAATCAAAGGGGAAATCAAAAAATACCTAGAAACAAATGACGATGAAAACACGATGACCCAAAACCTATGGGATGCAGCAAAAGCAGTTCTAAGAGGGAAGTTTATAGCAATACAATCCTACCTCAAGAAACAAGAAACATCTCAAATAAACAACCTAACCTTACACCTAAAGCAATTAGAGAAAGAAGAAGAACAACAAAAAACCCCAAAGTTAGCAGAAGGAAAGAAATCATAGAGATCAGGTCAGAAATAAATGAAAAAGAAATGAAGGAAACAATAGCAAAGATCAATAAAACTAAAAGCTCTTCTTTGAGAAGATAAACAAAACTGATAAACCATTAGCCAGACTCATCAAGAAAAAAAGGGAGAAGAGGATAATGAGAGATTTCTACAAGCAACTATATGCCAATAAAATGGACAACCTGGAAGAAATGGACAAATTCTTAGAACAGCACAACCTTCTGAGACTGAACCAGGAAGAAATAGAAAATATGAACAGACCAATCACAAGCACTGAAATTGAAACTGTGATTAAAAATCTTGCAACAAGAACTTCCCTGGTGGCAGAGTGGTTAAGAATCCACCCCCCAATGCAGGGGACACGGGGTCAAGCCCTGGTCCGGGAAGATCCCACATGCCAGGGAGCAACTAAGCACATGCACCACAACTACTGAGCCTGTGCTCTAGAGCCCATGAGCCACAACTACTGAGCCCACGTGCCACAACTAATGAAGCCCACACACCCAGAGTCCGTTCTCCACAACAAGAGAAGCCACCACAATGAGAGCCCATGCACCACAAGTAAGAGTAGCCCCCACTTGCCGCAACTAGAGGAAGCCCGCGAGCAGCAGCAAAGACCCAACGCAGCCAAAAAAAAATCTTCCAACACACGAAAGCCCAGGACCAGATGGCTTCACAGGCGAATTCTATCAAATATTTGGAGAAGAGCTAACGCCTATCCTTCCCAAACTCTTCCAAAATATAGCAGAGGGAGGAACACTTCCAAACTCATTCTATGTGGCCACCATCACCCAGATACCAAAACCAAAGATGTCACAAAGAAAGAAAACTACAGGCCAATATCACTGATGAACATGGACATATATACACTACCAAACGTAAAATAGAAAGCTAGTGGGAAGCAGCCGCATAGCACAGGGAGATCAGCTCGGTGCTTTGTGACAACCTAGAGGGGTGGGATAGGGAGGGTGGGAGGGAGGGAGATGCAAGAGATATGGGAACATATGTATATGTATAACTGATTCACTTTGTTATAAAGCAGAAACTAACACACCATTGTAAAGCAATTATACTCCAATAAAGATGTAAAAAAAATTTACTATTTTCCCTTTGTAATTCATAAGTACTTTCTGGGAAACACTTTGAGATTATGTAAATACCTTAATTCTCATCGAATTTTCACCCACTGGCTTTAGCATCCATTCACAATTCTTGCTTGAATCAATTATTTCTGTGATGCTTGCAAAATGGTGATTTTCTAACTCCATCATTCTTCTACATTTATTAATTGGTATTCTACAGTAAGGAAGAGCTATTTATTTATTTATTTATTTATTTATTTAATCTATATCAACTCATGGATTCCTATTTTATTCAATGGGTTATAATTTGTTACCATCATTGTTTATTTTGATGCTCAAATAGTCTAGATTTAACCAGTGGGAGCCAAGTTGCCTCCCCCTCTCCCCTTTTAAAAACATATCTTTATCATTCTTTGAATATTTTCTTACTTTCTAGCAAAACAAGATATTCCAGGTTCATCTTGCACTTTCCCTGCCTCAGCCCTGGATTCAGCCATTTCTTCAAGGAGCCTGGTCTTCTTTTGGTGGCCTTTATACCAATACCTCCAATTCCAGTCCAACAGTACAGGGTTGATTGTTGCCTTCTCCCTTTTCCTATTTATAAATTATTTCTCCAATAGCGAGAATTATGGCTTCCATTATCGTCAATCTGTGTATTTATACAACTTCCTATCTTTCTCCTGCCCCTAACCAATATACTGACCCACCAGCCACTTCCTTAGCCTTTTCGACCTCACCCCACTGGTTCTGACCATGCCCAGTGCCTCCTTGGTGGCAAGGTGCCATCTCCTCAGCCTCCATCCCACTGGTGGCCATCTCCTTGATCCTGAATGTGCCGGTTGCTGTGGTCTCCTCAGCTCTGAATATGCAGCCCCTCCAAGGGAAGAGGAAGGGCTAATTATTTCTCTAGTGTTTTCCTCTATACAAGACTGTGAACTCCTTAGGGCATGGACCATACCTATTTTATCACTGTATTCTCTACACCTGTATAAAGTCAGACATATAGTGGCTCAATAAATAATTGTTGCATAAATCAATGAATGAAGGTGATGTTTGAATGGGCTTTGGTAAATTCCTTATTGCTGTCCATTTGGATTGTTTCTGATGGTTTCCTTAAGGTACTCTTCCTATTTACAGAAATTGCTGATTCAAAGGGTATGGATAGTTTTTTGTTTTGTTTTGTTTTTAGCTTTGATGCATATTTTCCAGAAATATCAATCTAGTTTATTATACAACAATGTATAAATAGTTCTAGAAAATGGGAAGAGGAGGACCCTTCCTGAAAGATGAGTGGAATAAGACAAGGATTACTGGGGGAAAAAACTTAAATCAATTTATGTAATAAAGACCTGAGGTGGGGAGGGAGGGTGGAGAAGTGAAAGATTAGAAGGCTGAGAGTAGAGGAAGAGGGGGTGGTGGATCAAGGGTGAGAATAAAGATTTAGCAAAAAAATCAATGAGAGTGGAAATAGTTGATGGGGCAAGGTGATTGCGAAGAGTGAAAGGAAATAGGATCCATAGCCTGAGTTGGAAGAAAGGAAAATCTGTTCTTTGTACTATGGGCAAAATCATAAGGATTAACTGGGATGTGGATAAATTGGCGGAGTGGAATGGGGCAGGGCACTGAAAGAGATTAACCTGAGGTCTCTAATTTCTCATATAAGTAAAAGGCAAGGTCATCTCCTGAGAGAAAACGAAATATGAGTGGATAAATGCAATTGAGGGAGGTGAAGGGAGACTAGAGGTTGGGGAGCATGAGGGGAAATTGATTAGTGACCATGTAGTGGCACCAACCTTCACAAAAGCTGTGGAATTGGTTAACTGTAGTGCTCAGCAGTAGGGATGTAAGAGCAGAGAAGCAGCCATTGGTTTACCCATATTTAAGGGTTTGCTTCATTGTCTAGGGGAGCAAAATCTGTCACCCCGATATGTGTCTTTTTGGCATGAGGATTATTTTAGGCTAATTATATTTAAGAAACAGAAGACTCGGGAAGTCCTTCTTTTTACCTCCTCCTTAACTGCCTACAGAATTTGGATACAGGGCCTGGCCCAGGGAAAGCACTATCACCAGAGATACCCACAAAGAATGTGGACTAGATATGGTAGGGGGAACCCTGCAGGGCCTGGAGACCAAAGTCCTCTCTGTCCTATTGTCTCTCCACGGCATAGCAAATATTTGTTTACCAAACATTTGCTCTTTTTCATCTTCCTGTGAGTTGCCTTCCTTCCCTTTGAAGTCCCAGACCCCTACCCGCTTCTCCTTACTCCTGAATGACGCATATACCTTACTTTGCCTGTCTTTGGAATCTCCTATGTTTGCCTGGATTCCTCGTATATACGTAATTTAATTTTTTTTCTTCTGTTAATCCGTCTTATGTCATTTAAATTATTCAACCAGTCAAAAGAACTAAGGGAGAAGAGGGGAGAATTTTTCCCTCCTAACAGTTGGTTAGGGTCAAAGGAACTGGGGACAGAGTGGAGTACATAACATCATATTGTTGGGTTTAGGCTAATCCTGGGGTGGGGGTGGGCGGTGGAGAAAGCAAAGGGGCAGGGTGATGTATTGCAAGAATATGAAGGGCTCTAAAAACTTTTCTTTAATTTAGAAAATACATAAAAAGCTCATATATATCAATAAGAAAATAACTGAACACAAAAATCATGAACAAGAAATAACAAAGAAATGAAATGTTCTGCCTCACTAGTGAGCAAAGAAATGTGAATTTAAATACAGAAATAACATTTTTCATTTTCTGTAGTAACAAACACAAACTTTTTAGAAAGACAAATTCTAAATACTGGTAAGTTTGGGGAAAATGAACATGTTCAAACACTGCTGAGGGTAAAGATAACTACAATACTTGTAGAGAATAATTTTCAAATTTATCAAGGGTCTTCAAAAA
The DNA here is from genome assembly GCF_937001465.1 of Orcinus orca. NCBI lineage: Eukaryota > Metazoa > Chordata > Mammalia > Artiodactyla > Delphinidae > Orcinus > Orcinus orca. The sequence continues at coordinate 44,979,697 of NC_064569.1, read as the reverse complement.
TTTATATCCTTTGAATTAGCAATTCCACTTCTTGGCACCTACACTAAGGAAAAAAAACAAATGCAGAAAAACTCTCACACAAAGACATTTGTAGCAGCAAAATTTACAATACTGAAAAGTTAGAAATTAACTAAATGTTTCATAATATAGGAATCCTTAAACAAACTTTGCTGCTGAAAGATGTGCTACTACATAACCATTATTAATGACATTTTGAAGAAGTTTAATAGCATAAGAGAAAAGTTTCGGTTAAATTAAAAAGGCAGGATACAAAGCTGCATATTCAGTATAATCTCAAAGATGTATATACAAACATTATTTAAAAACTAGAAGGAAACACATCAAAATTTAATCATGGTTATCTCTGATAGAATTATGGATAACTTTTTTCATGTTTTTCTATATTTTCGAATTCCCTGTATATCATTTCATAATTAATAAAGTAAATAAAATGCACACATTTTATTTTTATTTATTTTTATTGTAGTAAAACATATATAACATAAAGTTTACCATTTAAATCATTTTAAGTGAGCATTAAGTACATTCACATTGTTGTGCAACCATCACCACCATCCGTCTCCAGAACTTTTTCATTTTCCCCACCTGAAACTCTGTACCCATTAAACACGAACTTTCCATTTCCCCCTCCTCCAGGCCCTGGTAACCACTATTCTACTTTCTGTCTCTATGAATTTGCGTATTTTAGGTACCTCATATAGGTGGTGTCATACGATCTTTCTCCTTTTGTGACTGGCTCATTTCACTTAGCACAGTGTCTTTGAGGTTCATCCACGTTATAGCGTATATCAGAGTTGCATCCCTTTTTGAGACTGAATGATATTCCCTTGTATGTATATACCACATTTGTTTACCCATTCATCCATCTGTGGATATTTAGGTTGTTTCTACCTTTTGGCTATCGTGAGTAATGCTGCTATGAACATGAGAGTCCAAACAGCTGTTTGAGTCCTGGCTTTCAATTCTTTTGGGTGTATACCTAGAAGTGGAATTGCTGGATCATATGGTGATTTTGTTTAATTTTTTGAACCATGCTGTTATCCACAGTGGCTGCACCAGTTTACCACACATTAAATATTTTTTTAAGGAATTATAGTTTTCTTAAGCACCTAGACAGGAAGGCTGATATTGTAAATCTATCCAAGTTAACAAATGAATTTAATGTAAACCAATTGGATTTGACAAATTGGTAATGAAGTACACCTGGAAGAAAAATGCTTGGGAATATCGTAAAAATATTTGAAAAAGAATAATGAGGGGAAACTTGCCTTACCAAGTGTCAAAACTTGTTTTGCCATAGTGATAAAACTGTGTGGTCTTAACACAGAGACTTACAAATAGTTTTGTAGAAAACAGAATCCCCAAACAGAATCATGAATATATGAAAGTATAAGGCTGATGTTTTATTTTTTTTTAAACATTTTTATTGGAGTATAGTTGCTTTCCAATATTGTGTTAGTTTCTACTGTACAATAAAGTGAATCAGCAATACGTATACATATATCCCCTCTTTTTTGGATTTCCTTCCCTTTTAGGTCACCACAGAGCATTGAGTAGAGTTCCCTGTGTTATACAGTAGGTTCTCATTAGTTATCTATTTTATACATAGTTTCAATAGTGTATGTATGTCAATCCCAATCTCCCAATTCATCCCACCTCCCCCTTTCCCCCGTGGTATCCATGTGTTTGTTCTCTACATCTGTGCCTCTATTTCTGCTTTGTAAATAAGATCATCTATACCAATTTTTTCAGATTCCTCATATATGCGTTAATATATATTTGTTTTTCTCTTTCTGACTTACTCCACTCTGTATGACAGTCTCTAGGTCCATCCATGTCTCTACAAATGACCCAATTTCGTTCCCTTTTACGGCTGAGTAATATTCCATTGTATATATGTACCACAAGGGATGATGTTTTAAATTACTTAGAAAAGAATGGATTTTCACTAACTGGTGTTGGAACAATTGACCATCTGTGCCAATTATCAATTTATTGTTCTTAGCTCCAAATTCATTCTTCAGAACCTGCTCTGTGACAATGGACTGGACTGTTCAAGCAGTTCCTTTTTTTTTTTTTTAATGTTTATTTATTTAGGTGCGCCAGGTCCTTTTTTTTTTTTTTACATCTTTATTAGAGTATAATTGCTTTATAATGTTGTTAGTTTCTGCTGTATAACAAAGTGAATCAGCTATATGTATGCATATATCCCCATATCCCCTCCCTCTTGAGCCTCCCTCCCACCCTCCCTATTCCACTCCTCTAGGTGGTCACAAAGCACCGAGCTGATCTCCCTATGCTGTGCAGCTGCTTCCCACTAGCTATCTATTTTATATTTGGTAGTGTATGTATGTCCATGCCACTCTCTTACTTTGTCCCAGCTTACCCTTCCTCACCCACCATGTCCTCAAGTCCATTCTCTATGTCTGCGTCTTTATTCCTGTCATGCCACTAGGTTCATCAGTACCAGTTTTCTAGATTTCATATATATGCGTTAGCATACGGTATTTGTTTTTCTACTTCACTCTGTATGACAGACTCTGGGTCCATCCACCTCACTACAAATAACTCAGTTTCGTTTCTTTTTATGGCTGAGTAATATTCCATTGTATGTATGTGCCACATCTTCTTAATCCATTCATCTGTCGATGGACATTTAGGTTGCTTCCATGTCCTGGCTATTGTAAATAGTGCTGCAATGAATATTGTGGTACATGTCTCTTTTTGAATTATGGTTTTCTCCAGGTATATGCCCAGTAGTGGGATTTCTGGGTCATACGGTAGTTCTATTTTTAGTTTTTTAAGGAACTTCCATACTGTTCTCCATAGTGGCTGTATCAATTTACATTCCCAACAACAGTGCAAGAGGGTTCCCTTTTCTCCACATCCTCTCCAGCATTGTGCTGTGTCTTAGTTGTGGCACATGGGATCTTCATTACAGCATGAGGACTCTTAGTTGTGGCATGTGGACTTCTTAGTTGCAGCATGCAGACTCTTAGTTGCAGCATGCATGCGGGATCTAGTTCCCCGACGAGGGATCAAACCCGGGCCCCCTGCAGTGGAAGCATGGAGTCCTAACCACTGGACCACCAGGGAAGTCCCTCAAGAAGTTTCTTAAATTAAGTACTGTCAATAGAGGCTAGTAGAGGGTGTTGGAGGAACATCACGGGGGGAAGGGTGTCCTTCCTGGTGTGTGTGTGTGTGTGTGTGTGTGTTCCATGGCCCTTAGTGACTGCACAGTCTGAGTCTAGAACTGGCGATCACCTTACTTTGGCCCTTTCATGGCAGACAGGTTTTTTTTAATTTCTTTTTTTATTGAGATATAGTTGATATACAATATTATATAAGTTGCAGAAGCACAGCATAGTGATTCACAATTTTTAAAGGTTATATTCCATTTATAGTTATTATAAAATATTGGCTATATTCCCTGTGTTGTACAATATATTCTTTATTTATTTTATTATTTTTTTTAATTTTTATTTTGGCTACATCAGGTCTTCATTGCGGCATGTGGGATCTTCGTCACGGCACGCGGGATCTTTTTGTTGCTGCATGCGGGTTTTCTCTCTCTAGTTGTGGCGCATGGGCTCCAGAGTGTGTGGGCTCTGTAGTTTGTGGCACGCAGGCTCTCTAGTTGAGGTGCGTGGGCTCAGTAGTTGTGGCACGCGGACTTAGTTGCCCCATGACATGTGAGATCTTAGTTCCCCGACCAAGGATCGAACCCACGTCCCCTGCATTGGAAGGCAGATTCTTTACCACTGGAACACTAGGGAAGTCCCTGTACAATATATTCTTGTAGTTTATTTATTTTATATCAATACACAGTAGTTTGTACCTCCTCATCACTACCCCTATTCTGCCCCTCCCCCCCCACGGTAACCACTAGTTTGTTCTCTATATCTGTGAGTCTGTTTCCTTTCTGTTATATTTACTAGTTTTATTTTTTAGATCCACATATAAGTGATGTCATACAGTATTTGTCTTTCTCTGTCTTATTTCACTTAGCATAATACCCTCCAAGTCCATCCATGTTGTTGCAAATGGCAAAATTTCATTCCTTTTTACAGCTGAGTAGTATTCCCTTTTGTGTGTGTGTGTGTGTGTGTGTGTGTGTGTGTCTAAAGCTACCTCTCTGCAAAATAAGATTTTAAGATTTATGGAGGCAAACAAATGATTAGAGAAAGATAAAATAACTCCTGAAGGCTAAGGCTCTTCTTTGGCTTCTTTGTCTCAGACTCTGCCTCTGGCACCATCTTCCTCCTCCCCTTCTATGTTGCCTATGCCTCCTCTATACCCTCAAATCTCCCATACTAATTCTCTTGCCAAACTTCCCCTTTTCTCTGAAACTCTCCCTACTCCCTTTTCCTCTGAATTTGTCAGAACTTTTCCCTTTAAAATTAAGCCTTCTGGGACCTCCCTGGTGGTCCAGTGGTTAAGAATCCACCTTCCAATGCAGGGGATGTGGGTTCGATCCCTGGTCGGGGAACTAAGATCCCACATGCTGCAGGGCAACTAAGCCCGCGTGCCTCGACCACTGAGCCCGTGTGCTCTAGAGCTCATGCGCCACAACTAGAGAGCCTGCATGCCGCAACTACTGAGCCCATGCGATCTGGAGCCCGCGTGCTCTGCAGCCCGCACGACAACAGCTAGAGAGAAGCCCGTGCGCCACAAGGAAGAGCCTGCGAGCTGCAATGAAAGATCCCGCATACCACAACTAAGATCCCACATGCCACAACTAAGACCTGACGCAGCCAAATGATTAATTAAATTAAGCCTTCTGAGGATCCAGAGGGTAAACCATTAATTTCTTATATTCCCTGAACTAAAGTTGAACTGTAAACCATAGTCAAAGATTTTCCCAAAGTAACTGAAAATCCTCACAGATTTGCTGAGGAATTTAATATAGTCATTCAGCCATATCAGCTTGGTTTCTCTGACTTACATCAACTAGTTCATATGCTTGTCGGTGAAGGCCAGGCCCACCATTAGATGAAAATCGCTAACTGGGAAAGTCCTGTAAGTTCTCTAGAATTACAACTAGGAGACCAGCCTGTTTCTTATATGGTCAGGCTCAGGCAATCACAAGGCGACTTCATCAAGAAATTCCTAGGGATTTTCCAAAGCCTGTTGATCGGAACCAAATTCAGGCTTGCACACAAAAATCTGATGAACCTGTTCATAACTATTGTAATCAACTTCAGATTGTTTTTGAAGAAAATTCTGGTCTTCCTTCAGATGTTGATAATACCCAAGTAGCTTTTAACTCTAAGTTTATTAATGGGATGAACCGGGAGATTTCCCTTTTAGTAAAAAGGACCAGGATGGAATCAGAAACTATCTCCACTCCAGATTTAGTTAATCTGGCAGACCAGCTCCCTTACACTCTCTAGATGAGTCATCTCTAAGGAAGGTCACCAAAATTCTTAATATACAATTCTGGAAAATGAAGGCTCCTAAATGAAACCAACACCCTCCTAGTTTCTGCTATTATTGCAAAGATCCAGGACACTGGGAAAGAGATTGCTCCAAATTTAAGCACTTTAGGTGCCTTCAGCCGTCTAACCAGCCTTTCCAACTTCCTCCCAACTCTTAATGTTGGGGCTCCAAGGAACTGTAGTTGGGACTCTTCCCAATCCTCCCTCCTAATCAACTTTGAGAAACATTTCTCCAGATTGGGGATGAATTTTTTCCAGGTCTAACTGACACTGGAGCCACACTCTTGGTGCTCAGCCCCACTACTATAAAGCAGCCCCTGCCTCAGAGAGCTAAAACAGTTCAAATAGTGAAGATCTCCAATGAATAGGTTAAGAGGTTCCTGCCTCTTAACCTATTGCCTTTGTTTAGGCCCTTCGAGAGAGATACGTACTTTTTCCCTTAGTAACTCTGCCCCTATTCATTCTAATATTCTTTCCATATCTGAGACTTCTTAGGAGTATTAAGCCAGAATTTCTTTCCCCCAAAAGGAGGAAATAATTCTAGAATTTGACAGTAGTCATTAAAGTAAACCACCAGGTGAATTAAATGACTCTTTGACATCTTTTATTTGTTCCACCTCTGATGTTAATAGAGCTGATTCTGGAAAAACTGATTGTTTGTCCCTATTGAATTAGCTACCATCCTTCTTATGGACAAAATCTCCAAATGATGCTGGCAAAATTTATAGTGCATCTCCCATGAAAATTCAAATAGGTCCCTCAAAACCTCTTCCCAATATTAATCAATGCCCTGTAAGTAAAGAAAGCCCTTCAAAGCATAAAGCCCATAATAGAAGATTACACAGCTCAAGGCCTCATTATCCCTTGTACTGGCCCCTGTAACACTCCCATTTTACCAGTAAGAAAATCTAAGGGCCGCGGGTGGACATTTGTCCAGGACCTCCGAGCAATAAACAACATTGTTATCCCTTGACACCCTGTTGTTCCTAACGTTATGTTACTAGCATCCATTCCCACCGAAAGTAATTTCTTTTCTGTAAATGATTTATGTAGTGCATTCTTCAGTATTCCAGTTGATGAAGCTTGCCAATACCTTTTTTCCTTCATTTGGGAAGAAAAACAATTCACTTGGACAGCAATGCCTTAGGGTTTTACTGTGAGTCCTTATTTCCTCCAAATCCTGAAAGCTGATCTGGATGATATAAAGCTCCCTGGAGGTTCTACTTTGTTGCAATATGTGGAGGATTTGATTTCTTTGCTCTCCTTCTCAAGCTTCCTCACAGGAAGAAAGTATCTACTTGCTAAAGCTTTTAACTTTAAAAAGCCATAAGGTCATCAAAGAAATTTTTCTGTTTGCCCAAACCCTGGTTTGATAGGGCAACAGTCCCCAACCTTTTGGGCACCAGGGACTGGTTTCATGGAAGGCAATTTTTCCACGGATGGGGTGGGGGGGTAGGGGGTGGGGAGGGGATGGTTCAGGCAGTGATACAAGTGACGGGAGGCGATGCGGAGCAGCAGAGGAAGCTTCCCTGCTTGCCCACCACTCACCTCCTGCTGTGCAGCCCGGTTCCTAACAGGCCACGGACAGGTACCAGTCCATGGCCCAGGGCTTGGGGACCCCTGCAAGAGGTCATCTGATATCAGAACAAGGGCTACACCTAGATCCAGATAGACTTTGTGGTGTCCTAAATTTCCCCAAACCCAAAACTAAGTGAGGTTTTCTCTGGCTAGTTGGCTATTGCCAAAATTGGATTCCAAATTTCTCTTTTATGGTCAAACCTCTGTATGTTTTACTAAACAATAACAACTCTGACCCAGTTTTATGGACAACATAGCTTTCAAGTCCTTAAAGGAGTTTGATGAACCCAGTGCCCTTAGTCATACCAATGATCAGATTTTTTTTTTCCTTTTTGTATTTGAAAAGGAGGGAAATGCCCTTGGGGTACTCACCCAAAAACATTGGACCACCATTGACCCATTAGTGCATTATAGCCAGAAACTGAATCCTGTGGCACAGAGATTCCCCCCTACCCCCTTGCCCTAGAGCCGCTACAGTCACTGCCCTTTTGGTTAAGACTATCAGAAAAATCATTATGGGATCCCCTTTAACCATTTTTGTACCTAATACAGTAGAAGCTCTCCTGAACTCTCACCACACAAAACGTTTCTCAGTCAGCCACCACAACTCTTATGAAGTCTTTTTGTTAACCGCCCCTCACATTATTCCTTTATGTTGTAGTAATCTTAACCCTGCTACTCATTTTGTTGTTGTTGTTTCAATAAAAATTATACAAATTTAATGACTCTCAGGGAAGAATTAAAAACACCCCCATGTCCACATATCAGCAGAACTCAATTTATACTTGTTATTCTTTTTTTTTAAAATTGAGGTATAATTGACATACAACATCATAATAGTTTCAGTTGTACAACATACATGATTCCATATTTGTATATATTGTGAAATGATCACCACAATAAGTCTAGTTAACATCCATCACCACACAGTTACAGAATTTTTCTCTCGTCATGAGAACTTTAAAGATTTACTCTTAGCAAATTTCAATAGGCAATACAGTATTAATATAGTTGCCATGCTATGTATTATATCCCCATGACTTATGTATTTTAGAATTGGAAGTTTGTATGTTTTCATCCCCCTTCACCCATTAACCCTGCTACTCTTCTCCCCTCCATTGCCAACAAAGTCCCTCACAATTTCTTTTTTTTTTTTTAATTTATCTATTTATTTATGTTTTATTTTTGGCTGCCCTGGGTCTTCGTTGCTGGGCGTTCTCTAGTTGCAGCGAGCGGAGGCTACTCTTCGTTGCAGTGTGCAGGCTTCTCATTGCGGTGGCTTCTCTTGTTGCAGAGCATGGGCTCTAGGCACGCGGGCTTCAGCAGTTGCGGCATGTGGGCTGTACAGCAGGATCAGTAGTTGTGGCGCACGGGCTTAGTTACTCCGCGGCATGTGGGATCTTCCTGGACCAGGGCTTGAACCCTTGTGCCCTGCATTGGTAGGTGGATTCTTAACCACTGCGCCACCAGGGAAGTCCCTCTCACAATTTCTTAATGCTGACAGATCATCTTCTCACTCTTTGTGATGATCTAAAGGAAGTTCCTTTAGGTAACACTGACTTCTTGTGGTTCACTGCTGGTTCTTATTTAAAAGGTGACAATGGCAAATATTGTGCTAGGTGTGCTACTGCAACTTCTTTTGATGGATTTTCCTACATTTGTAGGCAAATGGATTTCCTACAACTTCCTGTGTCTAATGGATATAAATATGTTTTAGTCATGATCTGTATGTTTTCACACTGCATTGAAGCCTTCCCTTGCAAGCAGGCTACTGCCGCTTCTGTGGCTAAATTCCATTTGGAAAAGATTACCCCTACCTGGGGAACTCTTCTCAAACTTCATAGTGATTGAGGAACCTATTTTACTGGCCAGGTACTTTGACAGGTTTGCACTCTTTGGCCAGTTTTACAACACTTTTACTGTGTTTACCACCCTCGATCCTCTGGTTTAGTTGAATGCACCAACAACATTATTAAGACTTATTTGGCAAAATTTGTAGAGGCCCTCCAAATACCTTAGCCAAAAGCATTGACACTGGTCCTTCTTATTTCAGATCCACCACTTCTGGAACTCATAAAGTCTCACCCTTTGAGATAGTACAGGATGCCAAACACACTTGGCTCCTGCTTCTTTTGACCCACAACTGATAAAAGGAGAGAAACTCCAGTATTGCAAAGGCCTAATTGTTTCTATTAAAAATAGCCATGTTTTGTTAGAGGAGTCTTTTCACAGTGGACTCTCAGGAGGATGAAGACCTTAAGCATCACAAGTTGCAAAATGGAGATTTCATCTATAGCAAAAGACATCTCCAGAAGAACTCTCTTCAACCTTGTTGGAGAGGCCCCTATCAGGTACTGCTAACCAACCCTTGTGCCACTGAACCCCAAGGAAAAGACTCTTGGATTCATGTGACACACTTAAAGAAAGCACCGACTAATGAGAACTTACTGTATAGCACAAGGAACTCTACTCAGTGCTCTGTGGTGACCTAAATGGGAAGGAAATCCAAAAAAGAGGGGATGTATGTATACGTACAGCTGATTCACTTTGCTATATAGCAGAAACTAACACAACATTGTAAAGCAACTATACTCCAGTAAAAATTTATTTTAAAAAAAGAAAGAAAGAAAGCACCAAACACTGACTGGACCTGTACATCATCTGGTGACCTAAAAGTAAAGATTTCCTGGAATTGAAGCAGATGACATCTGATGAGACAGCTTTTCCAAGATATCTGGGTCAGGCCTATTGGAAGTTTGTCACCAAAACTTTGATGGTGACACTATGCTTCAGATGATCTCCAATGTCTATTTTCTTGATAACATATGGACTTTAGATAAAAAGAAGTGCCTGAGTGGGGCTTCCCTGGTGGTGCAGTAGTTAAGAATCCACGTGCCAACACAGGGGACATGGGTTCAAGCCCTGGTCCGGGAAGATCCCACATGCCACGGAGCAACTAATCCCGTGCACCACAACTAGTGAGCCTGCACTCTAGAGCCTGCGAGCCACAACTACTGAAGCCCACGCACCTAGAGCCTGTGCTCCGCAACAAGAGAAACCACCGCTATGAAAAGCCCGTGCACTGCAACAAAGAGTAGCCCCCACTCGCCACAATTAGAGAAAGCCTGCATGCAGCAATGAAGACCCAACGCAGCCAAAAAATGAAATAAATAAATTTATATATAAAAAAAAAGAACAAAGCTGGAGGCATAACCCTCCCAGACTTCAGACAATACTACAAAGCTACAGTAATCAAAATAGCATGGTATTGGCACAAAAACAGACATATGGATCAATGGAACAAAATAGAGAGCCCAGAAATAAACCCACACACCTATGGTCAATTATTCTCCGACAAGGTAGCAAGAATATACAATGGAGAAAAGACAGTCTCTTCAGCAAGTAGTGATGGGAAAGTTGGACAGCTGCATGTAAATCAATGAAGTTAGAACACTCCCTCACACCATACACAAAAACAAACTCAAAATAGCTTCAAGACTTAAATATAAGACTATAGGGACTTCCCTGGTGGCACAGTGGTTAAAAATCCACTTGCCAACGCAGGGGAGACAGGTTTGAGCCCTGATCCAGGAAGATCCCACATGCTGCAGAGCAGCTAGGCCCATGAGCCACAACAACTGAGCCCACATGCTGCAACTACTGAAGCCCATACGCCTAGAGCTCGTGCTCTGCAATGGCACCTAGGAGCCACTGCAATGACAAGACTGCACACTGCAACGAAGAGTAGCCCCCACTCGCTGCAACTAGAGAAAGCCCGCGTGCAACAAAGAAGACCCAATGCAGCCAAAAATAAAAATAAATTTTAAAGTAATTTAAAAAAAAGACTATAAATGATACCATACAACTCCTAGAAGAGAACATAGGCAAAACATTCTCTGATATCAATCATAGCAACATTTTCTTAGGTAAGTCTCCCAGGCGATAGAAATAAAAGCAGAAATAAATAAATGGGACCTAATCAAATTTACAAGCTTTTGCACAGCAAAGGAAACCGGGGGGAAGGGTTGGGGGAAGGGATAGTTAGGGAGTTTGGGATCAATATGTAAACACTGCTATATTTAAAATGGATAACCAATGAGGACCTACTGTATGGCACAGGGAACTCTGCTCAATATTATGTGGCAGCCTGAATGGGAGGGGAGTTTGGGGGAGAATGGATACATGTATAAGTATGGCTGAGTCGCTTTGTTGTGCACCTGAAACTATCATAACATTGTTAATTGGCTATACTCCAATATAAAATAAAAAGTTTTAAAAAAACATTAAGAAACTATTATAAATCAGAGTACAGGGACATGAAAATTAAGTCAAAGTGTGATCCTGTATTGGATCAGTTGAAATGGAATGGATAATTCTATGATCCATTTAACTATCTAAAGAATACTACTGAAAGTATTCTGAAATCAGAGAAAACAGGTGAAAATATTAAAGTGAATAAAAAATTATGCAAATAAAAAAGCAAGGTAGGGAGTTCTCTGGTGGTTAGGATTCCAGGCTTTCACTGCCATGGCCTGGGTTCAATCCCTGGTCGGGGAACTGAGATCCCACAAGCCTCAGCATGGCTCAAAAAAAAAAAAAGAAAAAGAAAGGTAATAATTAACTCCAAGAAAAACAAAAAAAATCACATGCTAATAATGCAAACACTATTAATTTAACTGAAATGTGATAAAAATTATATTAGAAATATGGGGATAAAGGAAATGGTCAGGAAAGTGGTGGAAAAAGCTAAATTCTCATTTACAGTAATTCTCATTTACTTCTAAAAGGAAGTTAATTGAGAATATCTAAAATTAATAAATCAAGAAAAACAGTATGAAGTATATTATTCAGAAATATAGCAGTAAATACCAGAAAAAATAGCTAAAAGTCAAAAGCATTCACCTCTGAGGAACAGCAATGAAGGTGGCAAACTGTTTGTTGTGCTTTCATTTTTAAGCTTTTGAGTATTAACTGAATTTTTAACTATGTATGTGTATATTATTTTGATTTAAAAATTAAAAATCATGGGCTTCCCTGGTGGCGCAGTGGTTCAGAGTCTGCCTGCCGATGCAGGGGACACGGGTTCGTGCCCCGGTCCGGGAGGATCCCGCATGCCGCGGAGCGGCTGGGCCCGTGAGCCATGGCCACTGGGCCTGCGCGTCCGGAGCCTGTGCTCCGCAACGGGAGAGGCCACAACAGTGAGAGGCCCGCGTACCGCAAAAAAAATAAATAAATAAAAATAAAAATCATTTCTTTTTAAATAAGGAAGAAATATATCCCAAAACAGCTGGCAAATAGGGAGGAGAAAACAAAATTAAACATTTACTAGAAGTACCAAAGTATAGACCCATTTCAAGTTAAGGATGAACAGATCCACATTTCTCAACAGTCTTTGAGCAATAGTTTAGCACAGCACAGAACAGCTATTCATTTACATTAAAAAATAACATCAAAACAAGCTAAATTGTTTCTGGTCTACTCTGTTTAATAGGGCAAGGAAGATTGATGCATTTTGGAAATACTATCATCAAAAGATGGTTAAAATGGTAAAGATTTATCACCTAAAGGTGTAAGCTTTGGATATCTGGAATAAAAACCTATTGGTTCTCTGATGGTGCCAGATAAATGAGTTTAGGCAAGAAAGTTTATTGTTACAAAAAGTATAGATGACACATAAAGATTATTGGGACACTAACAATCAATTTCAGATTTTTGTCTTCTTCATTTCAAGAGCCACCAACCCATTTTCTTTAGACTGCCTGGGCTGGTTTGGGCCAAGATCTAGTCAATATGTAGTCTGCCAGTGATGTAGGTAAATAAGATAGAGGGATGAAGAAAAATTTAGCATCCCAGCCAGCTGAGTATCGAGTGCGGGGATGAACAGATGTCAGGGCATGTTCCATACAGTCAGTAACCAGGTTCAGGTTTGTGCTACAACTCAACATCCCTTGTTTCAGGAGATCGTGATCTGTATACAAAAAGAAAAATGGTGGTCAGCAATCTTATTGCTTATATTTTTAAGATCCTGTTGCATGCAGTCACAGAAGTCTAATTACATTTAATTGCCACAAGGATTAGGCCAATCAGACCTGTGCTTCGCAATATAACAGCCACTAGCCACATGCAGCTAATGAGCACTTAAAATACAGCTAGCATGACTGAAAACTGAATTTTGGGGGGGTGGGAGGTGTTGCTGCGCAGCACAGCTTGCGGTATCTTAGTTCTTCGACCAGCGACTGAAGCCGGGCCCCAGCAGTGAAAGCGCCAAGTCCTAACCACTGGACTGCCAGGGAATTCCCTGAAAACTGAATTTTTTAATTTAATTGATTTTAATTTTAAAACTCAATTCTGTTATTGGAAAACTTTTAAGTATGTTTGGAACAATATAGGTATGTGAATCTACTTTTTCAACTGGAAATTTTTTAACATCTTTATTGAGATAATTCACATTCATAAAAACCATCCATTTAAAGTATACAAATCAATGACTTTTAGTATATCCAGAGTTGTGCAACCATCACCACAATCTAAGTTTAGGACATTTTCATCATCCCAAAAAGAAACCCCATACCCATTAGCAATCACTCCCATTTCCTGCCAACCCACCCAGCCCTAGGCAACAACCAATCTACTTTCTGTCTCTATGGCTTGCCTTTTCTGGACACTTCATGTAAATAGAATCATACATTGTGGTCTTTTGTGACTGGCTTCTTTCAGGGGCAAAATGTTCTCAAGGTTCATCCTGTCATAGCATGGATCAGTACTTCATTTCTTTTAATTGCCAAGTAATATTCCATTGTGGGGCTATACCACATTTTGTTTACCCATTCAACAGTCGATGGACATCTGAACTGTTTCCACTCTGGGGCTCTTATGAATAATGCTGCTGGTAACCATAAATTGTATTAATCCAAATACAGAAGAAGTACCTCCTAGGAAAATTTAGCATGCAAGTTGAGATGTGCTATAAGTGTAAAACACACACCAATTTTCAAAGACTAATAGGAAAAAGAATATAAAATATCTTATTAATAGCTTTTATATTGATAATAAATGTTGAAATGATAGTATTTTGGATATATCGGTCTTAAATAAAATGTATTATTAAAATTTATTTAACCTGTTTCTTTTCCTTTTTTAGAAAGTAGCTACTAGAAAATTTAAGATTACATATGTGGCTCTCATATATCTGTTGGACAGCACTGATCTAGATTATTCTGATCCATGGACAAGTATATGAACAATTTCAACTCCTTAAATCATGAAATACATATATCTCTCCTTTTACATATTGTCACTTCTTAGTAAATTCTATTTTCCTTTGATTTCTATTGCCAAACTACATGTACTCGCAAGGGGAAACGAATTCCCTAATAGTTTAAAACTTTAGGTGGAGAGGAGCTTAGAACAATGGCTGTGCCCCTGACATGTTAGGAACTGTAGTTCTCTAGCTTGAGTTCTGAGAGGCTGAGGAAGTTTGCTGTCAGCTAGCTTTTCCTTGTTCCAATTTCTCTCCCCTTTGTTGATGGTGACCCTCTTACGCCTGATGCACCTAGAAGACAGGGTTGTAGGTCGGGACTCTTCTGTCTGCACATCCCCCTTCTTTTCTCTGTACCGCAATATCACCCAAAGCCAGGCACAGGACTACTGCTACCCACCACGGGGCCTTTTTGTGAAAGGGAAAAGAGAGCTGCTCCCTTTGCCCTTGGCAAGCTGCTGACTTCTCTGTGTGAAGAAAAAGCATCCCTTCCCCCCCAGGAAGGTGCAGACCCACACAGTGTGCATGACTTAATTCTACTTAGAGGACTGCCTTCCCTGTTCCCCCAAAACTGCCTCTTCCTCCAGATCATCAGAATGGTATTCTTACACGAAATTAAACCATCTCACTCCTACCAGGCTCCCAGGGCCTGCACATGAGGTCTAGCCTCTGCGAATGGCCAATAGGGCCCTGCAAATCCGGTCCTAACTCACTTACCTCTCCCCACCTATATATACCCTCCCTCCCCTCACAATAAAACGTGGAGTTTGTGGCTAGGCTGTTACCCAAAGGGTAGATAATATTGAAGCCTGAACTTTAGTGAAGCAGGCCCCCACACCAGTCCTGACAAACTGTGGAGGGCACCCCCTCCCAAGACCCAGAGGCTCCATGCCTCTAACCATGTAATACCTCCCTGGTGCGCAGGTGGCCAGGCTCACAGGTGACAAGGCAGGGCAGGCCCTGGCCCTAGGCTGCCTATATGGCCTCTTCCTCAGCCACAACAGCCATCACCAAGCCAACCATGAAGGCACTGGGACCTTCCTGAACCCCTCTTGTCCTGGGAAGGCTTTGTTTAAGGAGCTTTTTTCTCAGAAGATCTACCAATCATTCTCCACCAACCCTCTTTGTCCTTCTCATGCAAGGTTATCCATTATACCGTCAAAAGAAAAGCTCACAGGTATCAAAAAACTTCTGTCCATAGGACTCCTTAATATGCACAGGGACTTCTTTCCAGACTTGTTTCGCTGCCTCTGAGGACTTCTGCAAATCTGACATTCCTGTTCTGAAGTAGCCGGGTTCAATTATGCTGATTTTCACCCCAAAATGTTGAAGCTCACGCCTAGGAAAAAGAAATCCTCAAGTTAACTCCTCTGATTGAAAGATACCACAATTTCAACGTTCTCAGGAAAAAAACAAAACAAAACAAAAAATAGTTATAAAAACACCTTTACTGAATATTTTAAAGAATAAAGAAATGGAAAGGAAAAAAATAAAATTTTAAACATCCCTAGTTGCAACAATTGGGACATGATTATACAAACTACCATAACCATTCAATCCCACACCCACTCATTTAACAGAGTCATTAAGTTTCTACCATGTGCTATACACTGGAAATATGAAAACTACAAAGAATAATAAAGAAAATTAGCATTTTTATGGAATCTACTGTGCTAAGTGTTTTACATGCACAACCTCAGTAAATTAAGACTCTGTTCACCACCCCAAAAAGCTCACAGTGGGTGAGTCTGACAAGTAAGCAAATAATTGCAATACAATTCAAAAGAATTTAAAGGAGAGGTATTCAAGGGGCTACATAAGTAGAGAGAAGGATATAGATTTTCTGAGGGAGTCAGAGAAGGCTTCAGTGAGGAGAAAATGTTTCAGTTGAGCTTCGAAGGATAAAGAGGAAATTTCCCAGTGAGGAAAGAGGTGGAATGGAATACCAGGCAGCAGAAACTGCACACAGAGCGCAGGGGGCTGTGCAAAATTACAGTGTGTTCAAAGACAGCAAGAGACCATTAGTGGAATATGATGTGGGCATTAAAATAACAGGCCATTGGTCATTGCAGAATATTCGGGTTAGTTCAAAAAACAGTTCCAAAAATACTTATCAGGAGCTGTGTATGTGCCAGGCACTGTGCTAAGTGCCGCCTTCACCAAGTAAAGTAAGATGACATGGCGCACCATGTGAGAGGTATTCTCTCAGTACTCCAGGGACAGTGATGAGGGGTGCTCCCTGATCTAGAGGTTCAAGCAGCCTTGTTCGAGAAGATGAAGCCCAAGCTGATGTCAAGGAGAAATGTTTGGAACCATGGTCCATAAGAATGTAAAACATAAAGCATCATGAGTCTCTAAAGCCGTGAGTGGTTCTCAAAGTGTAGACCCCAGATCAACAGCATCAGCGTCTGGGAGCTGGTTGGAAATGCAGATTATTGAGCCCCAGTCCAAACTTACAGTCAGAAACTCTGGGGGTGAGAACCAATAATCTGTTTGAACAAGCCCTTCAGGTGGCTCTGAGGCATGCTAAAAGTTAAGAACCACTGCTCTAAAGGAAAAGCCTCCCTTATCAAACCCAAACCTAAAACTTTCCAAGTCAGAGCTTCAGAAAATGATTCTCCAGGTGCCTGTGCGTGCTGGGGAAGAAGGAGGGGCTACTCAAGCCAGGGGTGCTTCAGCCCTCTACATTGCACCTCCCCTTGCAGCTTTCTCACAGATTCCCAACATGCCACAACATCTCCAGCCCCTCTAAAACTCCAGTTCAAATGTGGGACAAAACTTCCTTTTCCTGTTTAATCTTTAGCACAATTAAGGCAAACTGGAATTTTCTAAAGGAATTAGTGATTTAAAGGTTGGAAGGGCATATCTTTGTTCTTGGTCTGGGAATGAGTCAAGGAGTCCAAGAGTCATGAGTGGTAGTAAATCAGAAGGCAGCAGCCCTGTGGAAATAGACAGGATGTTGGGTAGGCAGAAAGCCAGACAAGGTGCCTGCCACATAGTAACAACTCATGTAGTGTCCACAGTTATTTCCCTATTCCCTTCCTGAGCAGATAATACATGCACAATGTATTAGATATATACCAGTCATGGCATGTGATAGGCTAAATAATGGCCCCCAAAGATACCAGGTCCTAATCCCCGGAACCTGTAAATATTACCTTATGTGGCAAAGATTTTGCAAGTTTGATTGTGTTAAGGATCTTGAGATAGGAAAACTGTGCCAGATTATCTGGGTGCATCCTAAATGCAATCACAACTATCCTTATAAAAGAGGCAGAGGTAGATTTGAAGACCAACAGAGGAAGAGAAGGCAGCATGATCATGAAAGCAGAGATTGGAGTGATGTGGCCACAAGCCAAGGAATGCTGGCAGCCACCAGAAGCTGGAAGAGGCAAGTAATGAATTCTCTCCTAGAGCCTCCGGAAGGAACATGGCCCTGTCAACAACTGATTTTAGCCCAGTGATACTGATTTCAGACTTCTAGACTCCAGAACTGTGAGGGAATAAATATGTGTTGTTGTAGGACACCATATACCATAAATTACTTGTGGTAATTTATTACAGCAGCCATAGGAAGCTAATACATGGTGCCTATAATATTTATAGCTCATTTCCAAGTGAAACTGCCCTAGAGTCAGCCCCTGCTAAGGGAGAGTCTGTGCAGCACTATTTTGTACCATGTGACTGCACCCTCATGTCTATAGCTGACTGGACCAGGAATGGTACTTGATGGGAGGGGAGCCCCTCTCAGGGCTAGACAGTGACTCTGCCTGTTATTACCTATATGGCCTTGGCAAATTACTGAACCTCTGTGCCTCAGTTTCCCTAGATATAGTCAACACAATAAAGATAAAATAATTCCTTTCTCATTGGGTTGCCATGAAAATTAAATGATTTATTAGATGGAAAGTACTCACAACAGTGCCTGACACATAATAAGTGCAAAAAATATCACATGATGCGGTGTCACCCGGCACACAAAAAATGAACTCAGCCAGTAGGAATCTCTGTCTCAGAAATTAAAATATAAGGGGGACTATAATAAGAAGGAGCAGCTGATAGAGGGACATGAAGCTGAAATGATGTATTTTAAAAAACCAGGAGGTAGAGGCAGGGCAATTAGGGATTGTGGCAAACTGAAGCTATAAGAAAGAAAAGAAGCTATTAGATAAAGAAAAGATATACAGAGTAAAGGGATGGAAAAGGTTAGTTAGAAGCAGATGAGCACCAGAAAGAGTCACTGTGAAGAAACGAGGATAGGTTTACTTTAAGGAGGAAAGAAGACAGTCATCCTCTCTCCAGAAATGAAATTTTCTTAAGGATAAACCTTGAGAGTTAAAATGTGATGTGGTGACAGTAGACAGAGACTTGGGGTCAAAACACAGGTCTGCCAAATCATGGTCGTTGCAGCTGAACTTTGAGAAAGATACCAAAATCTGAGCCTCAGTTTCCTGTATAAAACAGACTAGTAATAATACCTACACATCAGATTCTGGAAGTGATGAAATAAGATAATGCAGATGAGGGCTTCCCTGGTGGCGCAGTGGTTAAGAATCTGCCTGCCAATGCAGGGGACACGGGTTCGAGCCCTGGTCCAGGAAAATACCACATGCCACAGAGCAACTAAGCCCGTGCGCAACAACTATTGAGCCTGCGCTCTAGAGCCTGCAAGCCACAAGTACTGAGCCCACGTGCCACAACTACTGAGGCCTGCGTGCCTAGAGCCTGTGCTCCGCAGCAAGAGAAGCCCTAGCAATGAGAAGCCTGCACACCGCAACGAAGAGTAGCCCCCACTCGCCGCAACTAGAGAAAGCCTGCGCGCAGCAACGAAGACCCAACGCAGCCAAAAATAAAATTGTTTTTAATTTTAAAAATTAAGAAAAAAGATAATGTAGGTGAAAGTGACTAGCATGGTGTCTAAGACATATTTAAGTGCTCAGTAGTTGCTTTTGTTTTAACTTGAGAGTTACCTCAGAATATCTGAAAAGGCTTGCACTCCATACTTGGTGCAAGAGTAGACTCCTCCAAAGAAAGCAATTCTTCCCAGAATGCTGGAGACATTGACAATCCTCCCCTGTGCTCTCCTTACCAAGGGAAGCATGCTCAAGGTCACTTCTATCAAACCAATGAGGTTCACTTTGAGGGTATCCATACAGGCCTCCATCTTCAGCCACTCAGTGTAGCCATGCGGGTGAAAAATGCCTGCGTTGTTGACCAGACCCCAGAGCCCTGAAACAATAAAAATCAAAGCAGGAGTTCAGTTTCACACAAAAACGACAGACTTCTACCTTGATCGATCTTCCTGCTGAAGACAACTAAAAATGCTAGACAAAACATATTTTTTCAATCTTCTTAAACACATCTATCACTAAGAAGGTAAAGGAAGTTCAGGCCAAAAACTAAGAGAAGGCACAAATCCAGAGAGGATAAACAGAACCCTGACACTAGCTTTTGATTCGAGGGAATTTGCCAACCAGTGTGAATTTGAACTTTAGTATTTATAGCATCAAAAAACATATACAATAAGAAGACATGAAGTCCAGGGCCCACCTAAGGTAGGGAGTCTAATAAAAGACACTTTCTGCATTAAACTGGAATCCTAAATGGCTACACTATCACTTTAGTGATAGAGATAGAAAGGACTTTCAAAGGACTGAAAGTAAAACTGCCTATCTTGAGCTCTGGTGTTGCGGGGAGGAGGGAAGAATCGGCCCCAAGGACCAAAAGAAAAGAAGATTTGGTGGAGATGAGATAATAAGAGTCCTTCCTCCTTTAGATTTGGTGAGTTTGAGGTTCCAGCAGAATTTCCAGATGAGAAAGCCAGCAAGTAGTTGGGAATTCAGGGAAGAAATAATTTAGAAATCAAGGACAAAAAGGTAATAGGTTAAACTATGGGTAACTAGGGTCCATTCAACATTTGTTGAGCCCTTAACATGTACCAGACAATATGTCGGAAACTGGAAATACAATAATGGGTAAGAGAGGTCCATGTCCTCAAGGAGCACACTCTCTAACAGATGGGAAAACAATAAAAATAATAATAACAATACAGTAGAAATAAACCACTGTGCACAGCACAGAGGCTATAACTACCCGTAACACCTGACTCTAGAGTCAAGAACATCCTCAGGTAGGAGTAATATTTTAAAGTCAACTTTCTAATTTAAAGTAAATTAAAAAAAAAAAACATTCCTCAATCCAAACAAAACAATTTTATTACTAGTTTGCAACTCCTAGGATGAATATATATTTAGGGGGTCCAATTATCAGGATCTATTGAATCATAAAACAAGTGGAGGAAAAAGAAGGGGATCAAAGAGGATTTGGATAATATCCAGAGAAAATGAAACTTAGAAAAGAGGATTTATCCATAATTGCCAAAAATTAAAACCAACCAAGATGTCCTTCAGTAAGTGAATGGATAAGCAAACTGTGGTACCTACAATGGAATATTATTCAGTGATAAAATGAAAGGAGCTATCAAGCCACAGAAAAACATGGAGGGACATTAAATGCATATTGTTAAATGGAAGAAGCCAGTCTAAAAGACTTCATACAATATGATTCCAACTACATGACATTGGGGAAAAGGCAAAACTATGGAAACAGTAAAAAGCTGTGTAGTTGCCAAGGTTTGGGGGGAGGTGGGGAGAGCAGAGGAGATGAATAGGTGGAGCACAGAGGATTTTTAGGGCGCTGAAATTATTCTACATTATATGGTACTATAACGGTAGATACGGGATAGTTTACACTTGGCAAAACCCATAGAACCGTACAACACAAGTGGATCCTAATGTAAACTATGGACTTTAGTTAATGATAATGTATCAATATTGGTTTATCAATGTAATAAATGTACTACACCAATGCAAGATATTAATAACAGGAGAAACTGTAAGAGGGGGGTTGTATATGGGAACTCTGTACTTTTCAACTTTTCTATAAACCTATAACTGCTCTAAGAAATACAGTCTATTAATTACAAGAAGTAAAATAGGGCTTCCCTGGTGGCGGAGTGGTTGAGGATCCGCCTGCCGATGCAGGGGACGTGGGTTCATGCCCCGGTCCGGGAGGATCCCACGTGCCGCGGAGTGGCTGGGCCCGTGAGCCCTGGCCGCTGAGCCTGCGCGTCCGGAGCCTGTGCTCCGCAACGGGAGAGGCCACAGCAGTGAGAGGCCCGCGTACCGCAAAAATAAAATAAAATAAAATAAAAGACCAAAGGCTGACTTCCAGGGATGTCTATATTTTAGATAGTAGAAGAATCAGATATCTATATTTTAGATAGTAGAAGAATCAGATTCTTAAGAACACCTTGAAAATTCTTCAGACATAAAGAATTGCGGTTGTAAACACTCCACTTGCAAGGTGAGATAACAGCCTCAAATCTACTGGGTTCATTTTTCAATGTTACATTGTTAAGGAAATGAAACACTGCAGAAGATCACAACTGTCCTTCAAATGACAAAGCCAGCTTTTCAAGCCCTGCTTTTGAGATTATATATATATAATATATATATATATACACATAAAACTTTAACATCTTCATTCCTAAGTAAATGAAAGAAAAAATACTTCTCCATACCTCTGTTCCCCACACGCTCCTTCACCCACTCAGTGGCTGCAGCGATGCTCTCAGTCTTGGTGACGTCCAGGATCACCGTCTCCAACCTGTCCGATGTCTGGTTCCTCAGCTGCTCGGCCCCCTGCTCCGTCAGACACGCAGCCAGAACCCTCAAGCCTCGCAGGTGCAGCTGCCTGGCCAGCAGGTTCCCGAAGCCCGAGTCACAGCCCGTGATGAAGACGAACTTGTCCTGGAGGTGGCTCACCACCTGCCTCTCCCGGTACCAGCGCAGGAGGTAGTACAGGCCCACAAGGACCGCCAGGTACAGCCACATGGTGAGGGGACCTCCTTCGAAAGAAAAAGAACAGGGACTTCCCTGGTGGCGCAGTGGCTAAGAATCCGCCTGCCAATTCAGGGACACGGGTTCAAGCCCTGGTCCAGGAAGATCCCACATGCTGCAGAGCAACTAAGCCCGTGCGCCACAACTACTGAGCCTGCGTGCCTGAAGGCTCAGCGCTACTGAAGCCCGAGCACCTAGAGCCCATACTCCGCAACAAGAGAAGCCGCTGCAATGAGAAGCCTGCGCACTGCAATCAAGAGTAGCCCTCTCTTGCCGCAACTAGAGAAAGCCCGTGCGCAGAAACGAAGACCCAACGCGGCCAAAAATAAATAATTTTTTTAAAAAAGAAAAGAAAAAGAGCTTTCATTTTATTCCTTCCTTTTTTCTTTCACTAGTATTTACTGAGTATTGACTATGTGGCAGGCATTGCACTAAGTGCTGGGACTCTGTATTAACTAATACTTGGTCCTACCCTCTAGCCACAGTCTAGAGGGGGGAGTCAGGGAAGTAACCAAACAAATGCACTGCAATGTGGTAGGTGCCAAACAGAAGTATATACAGTCTAATGAGACTATAAAGGAGGGTGACCCACTGCCTGCAAAGTTAGAAACGGATTCACAGAGGCAGTGATTCTGGAACTACTTCCAACAAAATAGTTAAGAGTTCAAAAAGTGGACAAGGCGGGTGGCGGGGGTGGGGGTGTGTGTGATGAATTGGGGGATTGGGACTGACATATATACACTAATATGTATGAAATGGATAACTAATAAGAACCTGCTGTATAAAAAAAAAATAAAATTCTAAAAAAAAAAAAGTGGACAAGGATAAAAGGACATTCCAGGCAGCAATAGTGTGTACATGAATGGAGTGGTGAGCAGCATAAAACTTCCTGATACCTGTGAGAAGTTCAGATGATGCAGAGAGCACATGGAGGAAGAAATGGAAGATGAGGTAGTGAAGGGCCAGACTAGGAAGGGTCCTGTGGGTCACACTAAGAAATCTGGAGGTTATCTTATAGGCAACAAGGGTGTGCCATTAGAAGGTATTAAACTGAAGACTAATGTCCAGATTTAGCTTTAGCAAGATCTGTCTCACAGTGGGAGTGGAGGATGGATTAAACAGGAAGGGGTGTGATGAAGGCAAAGAGATTAGTTAAGAGACCCAGCAGTTTGGGTGAGACATTGCAGCCAAAGCAGTTTGTAAATATAGACCAATCAGATGCATTATTGAAATGAGTGTTCAGAGATGCCTACCTTTCTATACGTAGTTCTAGAGAAACATCCACCATTTGGGGCAATCTATAGTTGTTGGCTGAACTAACATATGACTCATAAAGTCATAGGCAGAGGTCAAAGATGGGTGTGGGCCCACTAGGACATCATAAGGCCTACACAATGCCTACCTTAGCTTGGCTTTAAGGTCCTCCCAGTGCTCTGGCCCTTGATTTCCTTCTTAGCTTTCTCTTTTACCACACCTCTTTTGCACCCTACTCTTTAGTCATAACAAGCACCCTGCAGTACTCCACACAGTACAGGCTTTTCATGCCTCAGCATACAACTCTCTCTACAATTCCTTCTTTCCCAGCTCTCATCCACTTGACAAATAATACTCATCTGTTAAGCCTCCACTGAACCATCATTTTCATTCAACAAACATCAATTCAACATCTACTATGAGTCAGACATGATGTTAGGCACTGATACACACAAGTGAACAAAACAAGGTTCCATTATTCATTGAATTCACAGTCTAAGTGTAAAGACTGACAAGAAAACAATGCAATATACAGTCGTCCCTTGGTAGCCACAGAGGACTGGTTACAGGACCCTTCACAGATACCAGAATCTGAACATGTTTACATCCCTTATGTAAAATGGCATAGTATTTGCATATAACCTATGAACATCCTCCCGTACACTTTTTTTCTTTTTTAACATCTTCATTGGGGTATAATTGCTTTACAATGGTGTTTTAGTCGTACACTTTAAATCATCTCTAGATTACTTATAATACTTAATTCAATCTAAGTGCTATGGAATAGTTGTAAACACAATGTAAATGCTATGTATCGATAATTAGTTATAAAAACAATGTAAATGCTATGTAAATAGTTGCTGGCATGCAGCAAATTCAAGTTTTGCCTTTTGGAACTTTCTGGAAATTTTTTTTCTAATATTTTTGATCTGTGGATGGTTGAATCTGCAGGTACAAAACTCGTAGATATAGAGGGCCAACCACAATAGAAGTAAGGGCAGGATGCTGTTGGAGCATACAGGAGAGGCTTCCAAGCCAGTCCAGGGAGATCTGAGAAGTTTCCTAGTGAGAGTAAAATATAACTTGAGATCTAAAGCATAATAAAATAAAAACAAAAGCAGCTAATGCTTGCATAGCACTTGCTGTGTATCAGGCCCTGTTCTAAGCATTTCACATATATTAACTTATTGAATTCTCACAACAGCCCCATAAGGCAGGTCCTGTCAATATCCCTGTGTGTCGGTTCAGATGCCAAGACAGAACTAGACAGGCAAGGGACTCACTGAAGGAAACAACTTATAGAGAATAAAGGGGGAAAGTGTAGGAATAGGTGCCAATACATGTCTGACACCTCTGAAAGAAGAGAGAGAAGAAAGAAGGAATTAAAAGGAAGAAACTTTAACTACAGTTCAGCCCTGAGAAAGTCTCAGCTAGGCTGATGAGGGTCCTGGAGCAAAGATTGCCAGTAGAGTCCCACATTGGGCCGAACTGGTTAGAACTTTCAGTCCCACCTCCAGGGAGAGGAGAGGGGCTGGAGATTGAGTTCAATCACTAATGGCTAATGATTTAAATCAATTATGCCTAAGTAATGAAGCCTCATCAAAACCAAAAAGAACAGGGTTCAGAGAGCTTCCAGGTGAACGTATGGAGATTCAGGGAAAGTGGTGTACTTGGAGAGGGCATGGAAGCTCTGCACCCTTTCCCCATAACTTGCCCTAAGCATCTCTTCCATCTGGCTCCTCCTGAGTTGTATGCTTTTTTAATAAACTAGCAATCAGATAAGTAAAATGTTTCTCTGAGTTCTGTTAGCTACTCTAGCAAATGAATCGAACCCAAGGATGGGGTTGTTGGATCCTCCAATCTATAGCCAGTCCGTCAGAAGCACAGATGATAATCTGGGCTTGCAACTGGTGTCTGAAGTGAGGGGTGAAGAGGGTAGTCTTGTAGGACTGAACCCTTGACCTGTGGAATCTGATGCTGTCTCCTGGTAGTTAGTGTCAGAACTGAGTTGAATTGTGGGACATCTAGCTGGTGTTACAGAGAATTGCTTGTTGTAATTGGGTCCAGAACTGTTAAGGGTATAGGGGAATAAAATTATAGAGGCAGTGAAGGGGAGAAAACAGTGGATAGAGACATTTAATACTCCCTCCCTCCTCTTCTCTTTCTCTCCTTTTCCCCCTCCCCCCACCTCCCTATTCTCTCCCCTCCCCCAAGCTTTCTGCTCTCTCCAATCTGAGAGCTCTGTGTTCTCTAGCCAGCTGCCTCTGTTCTGCCCAACTGTCATTCTCTGGTGCACTGTAGTAACAGAGCTTCATCCTGCTTGTTTACTGACTAAAAGGGTAATTTCCTGATGCCAGTCAAAGATGAAAATCCATTTCCCCCATTAGGAAGAAGCTTGGAACCCACAGCCTCTCTGGGTATTACTACTATTCAACCATCACAGAGCAAGAAGACTAAACCTGCAGAAGAAATATGCCAGGCCAGGCAGAATCCCAAAACGTGAGCCAAAAGTGAACATTAATCAAATACCTGCAGATGCCTTGACTGTTTCAAATATCTATATCCCTTGACCTGACCATTTTCTGAGGTTCTGTCCTGTATTTCTAATTTCCTTAAGTACTCTCCAGCCAGCTGTGTAGCAAGAAACTCAATATATCTGAGATAGAACACATCATATTTTCTCCTAAAACTGTTTCTCCTCCAGTATTCCCAATTTCTATTTGTATTACTTTTTAGTCTTAAGGCTCTGACACTTCCTCTTCATTGCCCCATGCATTCCCTCGGGAGACGAGGCTGTAGAGTCTAGCTCTCTAGTATCTGGAGCACCTGTCCCCTCCCCTTCATTCCTATGGCCACATCCATTGTTCAAGCCTTCAACGTTCAGTACGTCTTGCTTGGCCTATCATAGAAGCCTTCTCACCATCCCCACAGCGTCAGTTCCTTCCCCTCTCCTCCACATGGTGCTGTCTGGTTAATTTTCCTAAAGCACAGCTCTGGTGATGTGACTACCTGAAAAGCATCCAACCTACTAAATAAAATCTAAATCATCTTAATCCATGATTGGGCCTCAACCTTATCTCCCACTCCTCCCACTCACATGGCCTATGTTCCATCCAAACCAAACAGCCTGCTGCTCTCCATTTATTCATGCCCTGCTCTTTCCACGCTCCAGATCTGTGGTCTCACCATTCCCTTTGCCTGAAACGCCCTTCTTGCTTATCTATGCATGTCAGTAGACTACCTGTCCTGCAAGACTCAGCAAATCACACTTCCTCCATATAAAGCCATCTCTGAATTATCAACAGCAGGTCTGCTCTCCCATAACAATCTATTCATACCTCTCCTGTGTAGCTCATCTCTCCAACTGGACTGGTACTCCTGGGGTAGTTCTGTGACCGATTCATCTTTATACACTGACTTCAGGGCTTTGGTCCAGTATATAGTTGAACTGAATAAACAGTTACCACTTCTGGAAGAGCCTGTTTGTTTTTAATATATATTCAGAAAACGGTGCCACTGTACCCAATTGATCAACTATGGTTGTACATCACCATTTTATTTGCTGCATTATTTTTCTTTTTCTTGAAAGTAGCAACTATAATATAATACATAGTAAGTGTTTCTACACATTTTTTCCTTCTCTATAGATATTTAGAAAGTGTCTAACTTCATGAAGACACAGAGAAGCAAGAGTAAGCCAAGACTGTGCTTCCTCACCCTGACCATTCTGCCTGGAACCTGGTACCTCCTCACTCATCATATTCAGTCACATTCCAAACCCTAGAGATTCTTTAATATTATCTCTTACATCTCTGCCCTTCCTTACATTCTACCTTGGTTTTTACCTTCACTCTTCTTACCTGGCCTAAAGCCTCCTAAATTATCTCCCCATTTCCAGTTCATTCTACACACCACTGCTGGATGAATTTTTCTCAAGCCCTGTCATGCCATTCCCTTTCAGCAGTCCCCAGTGGTCCACCAAATACAGGATAAACTCCTCACCAGATGATTCTAGGCCCTCCACTATAGTCCATCTCACAAATGTCAGCTTGCAGTCTAGTTAGGAAACTCACTGTTTCTCAAACCTGCCAGTGTATTTTGGCCTCTAGGGCTTTGCTCTTGCTATTTCCTCTGCTCGTTCACCGAAACAAGCAGTTATTAAACATCAAATCTGCACCAAGTTCTGGGTAAGTGCTGAGAATACAGAGATGAGCGTAACCTAGTGCCTACCCTTAAGGAGCTCACAGAACTAGTAGGGGATATAAAAACAGAAATAAATTATTAAGAAAATGTGGAAAGGACAACAAGAGAAAGTGCTTATTTTTGCCTAAGGTGTCACGGAAGAGGTAGCATTAGAGGTGAACAGAAGCTCAGCGCACTAAGCAGAATGAAGAGAAGCATACCTCAGGCAGCAGGAACAGGATGGGAGACGGCACAGAGGTTTATAAGGCTATATGCCATGGAGTAGCAAAAGGTGATGCTGGAAAGACAGGTAGGGGCCTGATCATGAAAGCCCTTGGTTGGCATACTAAAGAATGTAGGACTTCCCTGGTGGCACAGTGGTTGAGAGCCCGCCTGCCAATGCAGGGGACAGGGGTTCCATCCCTGGTCCGGGAAGATCCCACATGCCACGGAGCAACTAAGCCCGTGTGCCACAACTACTGAGTCTGCACTCTAGAGCCCACGAGCCGCAACTACTGAGCCCATGTGCCACAACTAGTGAAGCTCACATGCCTAGAGCCCGTGCTCTGCAACAAGAGAAGCCACCGCAATGAGAAGCCCATGCACTGTAACAAAAAGTAGCCCCTGCTCGCCACAACTAGAGAAAGCCTGCATGCAGCAACGAAGACCCAACGCAGACAAAAATAAAAAAGAATGTAGATTGTGTCCTCAATTTTGTCATTTATGCATTCAATCAACATTTTTTGAGCACCCACTATGTGCCAGGCACTGTTAGGTGCTGACCACTCATATACTGCTGATGGCAACATAAAATGGTATAGCTGCACTGGAACCTTGAAAACATTATGCTTAGTTGAAAAAGATCACATATTGTATGATTCAATTTATATGAAATTTCCAGCATAGGCAAACCTATAGAAACAGAAAGTAGGTGAGTGGTTGCCTAGGACTGGATTGGGGGAGTTGGGGGAAAATAGGGAGGGTGACTGCTAAAGTGTAAGGGAATTCTTTTGGGAGTAATGAAAATGTTCTAAAATTGATTGTAGTGATGGTCACACAACTCTGTGAATATACTAAGAGCTAATGAATTGTATACTTTAAATGGGTGAATTGTATGTGTGAATTATACCTCAATAAAGTTTTTAAATAAATAAAATAGACATAATAAATATGTTATAAGAGGGTATGCAGGGCTTCCCTGGTGGCACAGTGGTTGAGAGTCTGCCTGCTGATGCAGGGGACACGGGTTCGTGCCCTGGTCCAGGAAGATCCCACATGCCGCGGAGCGGCTGGACCTGTGAGCCATGGCCACTGAGCCTGCGCGTCCGGAGCCTGTGCTCCGCAACGGGAGAGGCCAAAACAGTGAAAGGCCCGTGTACCGCAAAAAAAAAAAAAAAAAAAAAAAGACGGTATGCACTTCGGAAAAAAGAAGAAAAGCAGGGACTTCCCTGGCGGTCCAGTGGTTAAGACTCCACGCTTC
The DNA here is from genome assembly GCF_937001465.1 of Orcinus orca. Classification (NCBI taxonomy): domain Eukaryota; kingdom Metazoa; phylum Chordata; class Mammalia; order Artiodactyla; family Delphinidae; genus Orcinus; species Orcinus orca. The sequence goes on along the minus strand of NC_064569.1, from coordinate 44,950,585 downwards.
CACTTCAGGGGGCATGGGTTCGATCCCAGGTCGGGGAACTAAGATCCACATGCCATACCTCACAACCAAAAAAAAAAGAAAAATAGCAGAGTAAGGGGGATCAAGAGGGCTGAGGGGGGGCAGTTTGCAGCATTAAATATGGTGATCAGAGTAGGCCTCACTGAGAAAGCAACATCTGAGCAAAGACAGACAGGAGGCAGAAGAGTTGAACATGAAACAGGTATGAGCAGGAAGGGAAGAATTTGAAATATGCAAGAGGCAGATGTCCTAGGACCTAGTAATTAGATGGGATAGTCCTAGGAAAATTCCCAGTTTAAAATCCCTGAGATGCAAGGATGGTTGAATATACACAAGAATGTATCAATAAATGTGATATAGCACATTAACAGAATGAAAGATTAAAATCATATGATCATCTCAATAGATGAAGAAAAAGCATTTGACAAAATTCAACATCCTTTCAGGATGAAAACTCTCAACAAATTGGGTATAGAAGGAACATGCTTCAACATAATAAAGGCCATATATGACAAGCCCACAGCTAACATCATACTCAATGGTTAAAGACTGAAGGCTTTTTCCTCTATGATCAGGAACAAGAAAGACAAGGTGCCCACTCTCACCATTCCTATTCAATGTAGTACTAGAAGCCCTAGCTAGAGCAATCAGGAATGAGAAAGAATAAAAGGCATCCAAATCAGAAAGGAAGAAGTAAAATTGTCTCCATTTGCAGATAATATGGTCTTGTACATAGAAAATGCTAAACACTCCACAAAATTCTGTTAGAACTAATGAAATAATTCAGTAAAGTTTCAGGTTTTAAAAAAAGAAACACAGAAAAAATCAGTTGCATTTCTGTACACTAACAATGAACTATCTGAAAAAGAAAAGTTCTATTTACCATAGTATCAAAAACAATAAAATACTTAGGAATAATTTAACCAAGGAGGTGAAAGAACTATACACTGAAAACTACAAGACTTGACTAAAGAAACTGTAGAAGACACAAACAAATGGAAAGATATCCCATATTCATAAATCAGAACAATTCATATTATTTTTTGGGTTTTTAAATTTTATTTATTTATTTATTTATTTATTTATTTATGGCTGTGTTGGATCTTCACTGCTGCACGTGGGCTTTCTCTAGTTGCAGTGAGCGGGGGCTACTCTTCGTTGTGGTGCGAGGGCTTCTCATTGTGGTGGCTTCTCTTGTTGCGGAGCACGGGCTCTAGGAGTGCAGGCTTCAGTAGTTGTGGTTCACGGGCTCTAGAGCGCAGGCTCAGTAGTTGTGGCACACAGGCTTAGTTGCTCTGTGGCATGTGGGATCTTTCTAGACCAGGGCTTGAACCCATGTCCCATGCATTGGCAGGTGGATTATTAACCACTGTGTCACCAGGGAAGTCCCAAGAATTCATATTGTTAAATGTCCATACTACCCAAACCATCTATAGATTCAATATGATCCCTATCAAAATTCCAATGGCATTTTTCACAGAAATAGAAAAAACAATCCTAAAATTCTTATGGAACCACAAGAGACCCTGAACAACTAATGCAATTCTGAGAAAGAAGAATAAAGCTGGAGACTTCACAATTCCTGAATTCAAACTATACTACAAACCTACAGTAATCAAAGCAATATAATACTGGCATAAAAATAGACACATTGACCAATGGAACAGAATCAAGAGCCCAGAAATAAACCCACACATATATGGTCAACAAATATTTGACAAAGAAGCCAGTGGGGAAAGGATTATCTCCTCAATAAATGGTGGTGGAATATTCACACATAAAAGAAGGAAACTGGACCCTATTTTCACCACTCACAGAAATTAATTCAAAATGGATTAAAGACTTAAATGTAACACCTGAAACCATAAAACTCCTAAAAGAAAACACAGGGAAAAATTCCCTGACATCGGTCTTGGCAACAATGTTTTTGGATATGACACCAAAAGCAAAAGCAATAAAGGCAAAAATAAGTGGGACATCAGACTAGAAAGTTTCTGCACAATGAAAGAAACAGTCAGTGAAATGAAAAGGCAACCTATAGAATGAGAGAAAATATCTGCAAACCATATATCTGTTAAGGAGTTAATATCCAAAATATATAAGGAACTCATAAAACTCAATAGCAAAAAAAAATCCAATTAAAAAATGGGCAGAGGATCTGAATGGACATTTTTCTAAAGAAGTCATATAAATGACCAACAGGTATATGAAAAGATGCTCAACATCACTAATCATCAGGGAAATGCAAATCAAACCTATCACTTCATGTTAGAATGGCTGTTATCAAAAAGACAAGAGATAACAAGTGTTTGCAAAGATGCGGGGGAAAAATCCACCTGTGTCATCAGTCCTGAGGCTGAACAACTAGAACCACCTGAAGGAGGTTGGGAGAAAGAAAGGGAAAGCCTGAGAGAAGCCTCAGAGAGATGGGCAATACTGAGAGCTGAGCTCTGCTTAGCAGGTGTCTTCACTGAGCCACCTCCTTGGGATGAAGATGCTCAAATCCAAACATGACTCTGTAGGTGTTTCCCCTGAGACTTTTCTTTACCAACAGTGACGTCATTGGCCCATTCTGTCTTGGAGATTTCATCCTGGGACTATCTACAATGAACTATAGAGGTCATCTGGCCATCCCCCAGCCTGAGATTCCCTTTCTGCTCTCCCCACTTAGCAGAGTGAGCTCTTCTCCAAAGGAAGGGTATTTATTTTTGTGGATGGGGCAATGTAAGTATGGGGAAAAAAGTAAAGTCTAGGGGAAGAGGAAAGAAAGGTATAAAAAGGTGTGGAGAAGTAGGAAGTGTCCAGGGGCTCCAGGAGGAAGCAGAGATGGCTTAATCTCTGCCTAAGCACCCACCAGGGTGTCCCTTCTTTGTCCCTCCCTCCCCATCATCAGTCTCCAGATCCCATCCTCACCAGCCCAGGTCTTGGTCAGTGACAGGGCCCTAGAGAGGAAGCAGGAAGCTTTGGGGCCCCATGAATTGACCTCTCTGGTTACCTTGGAATCTGGGGTGAACATAGGGTCACAGCCATTGGTATGGATATTAGAAATGTTAATATTGACTACTACCCCTGATTGGTTTCTCTACAACCTGGAAACCCAACAGAAACTAGCCATGATACTATGTCATCTGACTCTCAGTAGAGCAACCAAAAAGACCTGACACGGGTGTGAAAATGAAAGGGAAAACCAAGGGAAAGTCCTAGGGAGATTGGCAATCCTCAGTGCTTTAGGCTGTCTGCTAAACTGGGCTTCCCCACCTAGTCATTGTGCTTGGGGTGTGCTGAAGACTCTCATATGCAAACCTGGAGGTGTTTCAGGCTTCCATGAGTTTCCTCTTCAGCAACAGTGCAGAACATATTCCATTTCTCAGAACACTTTTTCTGGAGTCTGTTATGATACCAATGAGACTACTTGGCTAATTCCCTGCCTACTTTTCCTTTTATTCCTTTCCAAGAATCTCTCTGCATGAGTTCCCCTGCCCCTAACCCTGACTTTGTGGATAACATAGAAATATGAGCATGGATTCTGAAGCCAGATTACTTGGGTTCAAATCAGGCTTTACCATTTACTTGTTGTGTGGCCTTGGGCAAGTGAATTAACCTCTCTACCTGTGTGCTCATCTTCAAAATGGGAAAAGAACCCTTCAGTGATTTGTTGGGAGAGTTAAATGAGTTAACGCGTGTAAAGCACTATGTAATTGTTAGATATTATTAGCATTATTTTGGCGGTTCTTGCTTTTTTGTTGTTTTTTTTCTGCGGTACGTGGGCCTCTCACTGTCGTGGCCTCTCCCGTTGCGGAGCACAGGCTCCGAACACGCAAGCCCAGCGGCCATGGCTCACGGGCCCAGCCGCTCCGCAGCATGTGGGATCCTCCCAGACCGGGGCACGAACCCGTGTCCCCTGCATCGGCAGGCGGACTCTCAACCACTGCGCCACCAGGGAAGCCCTGGTTGTTGTTTTATTATTGCCATTCTGGGCCTTTCTCCCTGAGCCCTACCACTTCCACCTTTTCACAATATGTGCAACTCCAGGTATAGCAACATCCTTAGTCATTTCTATCTGCTTTTTATCACGACGTTGGGCCATCCTCGTTCACCCTGACTTTCTTCAGTCTCAAGCAGAGGACTTCTCTCTCTGCACTCTCTACAGCACATGGCAAAGTAAAGAATAGCTTTTACTCCCTTCTTTTAAATCTTCAGACCTGGGCTTGTCTATAAGCTCCAAACAGTCTAGTCACTGATCCTAAGAGTGAGTCTATAAACAGCACATGGATTCATGGACCGATAGATCCACCATGACATATTTTGTTCTCACATTGGGCATACAGACTAGGTGTTACTTTAAAACAAAGAATGTTGCCCACCTCTGCAGTCACTGACCGGCAGTACACCCTGAAAAGAATTCAGGATGAAAAATGTGATAAGGCACTCTGTGCTTTGGAAAAACAGATGCCTTAGATAGACAGAGATATCTCAGGGGGGAAATTTTAATGAACCCAGATTCTTGCATCTTCTCCTACAGAGAAAAGCACTAAAATCATTAACTAAGATATCTGATCCTCATGATTAGTAGTAACCTGTTACCAAGATGTATGCTTGACTGCACACATCCCCTAGCCAAAATCATACATATACTGGCTTCTCCCCCTACCCCTTTGGTGTAGTTCCTCAGAGCTATCTGAGAGGCTGTCTCCCAGGCTGTAGTCCTCAGTAAGACCTTGAATAAATTCAACTCACAGCTCTTACATTGTGTGTTTTTCTTTCAGTTGACATACTCAAGCCAACAATTGTTTATCACAGTTAGATGCCACTATGCACCCACCATAATGTTTTAACTGAAAAAGGCTGACAATGTCAAGTGTTGGCAAGAACAATCAAGCACTGCTATTGAAAGAGTAAATTTATTCAATCAATCTGAAAAAACCAGTTTGTCATTATCTACTAAAGATAAAGACCCACCTTCCCTATACCCATAGATTCCATTTTAGGTATTTAACAACAACACCACAATATGTGCACCATAAGATGGGTTTGCAGCAGCATTATTTGTGATAGCCAAAAGCTGGAAACAACCCAAACATGCACAAAGAGTAGAATGGATAAATAAGTTGAGATATGCTCATGGAATGGAATGCTATACGGTGACAAAAACAAACTATAGCTACACACAATTACATGAATGAATCTCATAAATATAATATTGTGACACAAAAGAACACATACTATATTATTCCATCTACATAAAGTTTTAAAGAGACAAAACTAATTTAGGTTGCTACAAAAGATTACTGGTTACCTTTGGGGAGGAAGTAGGGGTCCATGATTGAGAAAGGTATTAGTGAGCTGTTTACAGTGCTCATAATGTTCTATTACTTGACCTGTGTGGCTGTTAACAGAAGTACTAATTTTGTGAAAATTCATTGAGCCATCCACCTGTGTGTTCTCAACTCAAATTAGGAAAATAAAAATACCGCTTTTATTAAAAAGAGAAGAAGAAAACAAACAGTGTGAAGAAAATCGCTTCTGTGTTTGTTATAAAATTCTTATCCAGAACACTGTGCATCTATACACCGTGCAAGATCCCACATGATAAATCCTGTCATGCATTTAGTACCAGGAAAGATTTTGTCTTTTCTAAGTAAATAGTATACTATTGATTATTTTTAAATTATCTAGTTCTGTATATTATCTTAGAAGTTTAAGGCCAAATTTAATATTCAATCATAGTAATTCTATTAGTCCTTGTAGACAGCATTTTTTTCCTTCTCTCCTCTCTTTCATCACTTTGATTTTCTATTTTTTTATGTTTCTATTTGCATTTTAATAACTTTTTTGTATATATGTCTTTTACTATAAGTTACCTCAAACTCTTTTTGAAGATGCTACATTGTCCAAGCATAAAACTTAACAGATTTTCCAAGCTCAGTCTCATCCCAAAAGCTGACTCAATCCCTCTGCCAAGTGGGAAAAAATTAGCAAATACTCCAGCAGCTGATGCCTTGTACTGGCATAAATATAAATATATATATATACATATATGAAATATGATATATATGAAATATAGTAAATGTATATATATACATGTATATATATATATCATACTTCATTTCATATCAGTATATGAGATTCCACAAAGAGAAAGGAAAAATGTTACCTGAGGAATTCTTGTTTGGGAATGTACATCAGATTTCACCTACCTTTGGAATTTTACTTCTTCTCCGTTCTCCACAGGATTAGAAATGTAACAAGTGAGAAGGAATAATGGGACTATTAAACCCTTGTTTACTGGTCACGTGGGTTAAAAAAAAGAAAGAAAAAACAGTTTCGCCACTCCCACTGCAAAGAGCTTGCTCACAGTAGGAGATGGGGGTAGGGTTAAGGCAGGACACAAACTAGGCCACAGAGCTTCAGCAACACAGTTCTCAGGACTTAATTATATAAGGTCGCTCTTGCTTACCCAAAAGTTCACAAACTTACCTCACAGCTCCCAGCATTATCATAAAAGAGCTGGTTTTCCACACTGTCAAGAATTCCAATTTACAGAGTATACCCAGGGGGTCCTATTTATAAGTATAAAATCACTCTCAACTTCTAAACAATACTTTCTCAAACTCCAAAAGAATAAAGATCAAAAAAGCAGAGAACACAATGGCAATGAAATTTCTTTCAGAAATCAAAGTTGAAGGGTCTTTTAAGAAAATTAAAAACCATAATCAAGATCTTTTTAAAAAAATTTTTTTTAACTTAAAAAAATTTTTTTAAAAAACATCTTTCTCAGGACTTCCCTGGTGGCGCAGTGGTTAAGAATCCGCCTGCCAAAAAAAAAAAAGAATCCGCCTGCCAATGCAGGGGACATGGGTTCAAGCCCCGGTCCGGGAAGATCCCACATGCTGCAGAGCAACTAAGCCCGTGTGCCGCAACTACTGAGCCTGCGTGTCACAACTACTGAAGCCCGCACACCTACAGCCCGTGCTCTGCAACAAGAGAAGCCACTGCTCGCCGCAACTAAAGTCCACACAGCAACGAAGACCTGACCCAACACAGCCAAAAATAAATAAATAAATAAATTTATTTAAAAAAAAACTTTCTCCAAACAGATCTTATCCCCAAGCCAACATACACACACACACACACACACACAACACACACACACACGATTTGCTCAGGAAGAGTCCCGTCCTGGAGACTTCAGAGGACTTCGTGAATCCCCACTGGGCAGGGTTCCTTTCCTTTCCCCAACGCTGCCCACCCTCCGCTTCCTCACCTCCTTCACAACACCGCCCTCTTGTGGTCAGAGTCCAGGCTGCTCCACTCCTTTGTGCCAAGCCCACAGTTCTCACCAGTGTCATTCTTGCTCAACTGGAGGATCAGATGTGTTACAGCCAAAATTAAAAGTAGAAAGCCCCCATCCTCTGAGTAAGTTGGAGCCTCTGCTGGAGTCAGGGAGAGGGGAAGCAGAGTCCCCTTTTAGATTGCCAACCTGAGATCAGCTTCTGCAAACTGGGGCTCTCAGCCTTAATGCTGTCAGACACCTTTCCAAAAGAGCTGCAGCTGGACAGGAATAAAGACGCAGACATAGAGAATGGACTTGAGGACACGGGGAGGGGGAAGGGGAAGCTGGGACGAAGTGAGAGAGTGGCATGGACATATATACACTACCAAATGTAAAATAGATAGCTAGTGGGAAGCAGCTGCATAGCACAGGGAGATCAGCTCCGTGCTTTGTGTCCTACCAGAGGGGTGGGATAGGGAGGGTGGGAGGGAGACGCAAGAGGGAGGAGATGTGGGGATATATGTATATGCATAGCTGATTCACTCTGTTGTACAGCAGAAACTAACACAGCATTGTAAAGCAATTATACTCCAATAAAGATGTTAAAAAATTTTTTTAAAAAAAAGAGCTGGGCTTCCCTGGTGGCGCAGTGGTTGAGAATCTGCCTGCCAATGCAGGGGACACGGGTTCGAGCCCTGGTCTGGGAAGATCCCACATGCCGCGGAGCAACTGGGCCCGTGAGCCACAATTACTGAGCCTGCGCGTCTGGAGCCTGTGCTCCGCAACAACAGAGGCCGCGATAGTGAGAGGCCTGCGCACCGCGATGAAGAGTGACCCCCGCTTGCCACAACTAGAGAAAGCCCTTGCACAGAAACGAAGACCCAACACGACCATAAATAAATAAATACATTAAAAAAAAAAAAAAAAAGAGCTGCAGCTGCTTCGTGTCCTAATCCGCTCTAGCAAATTAATCAAACCCAGGGAGGGAGTTGTGGGAACCTTCGATTTAAAGCCAGTCAGTCAGAAGCACAGGTAACAACCTGGGCTTGCAATTGGCATCTGAAGAGGGCGGGGGAGTCTTGTGGGACTGAACCCTTAACCTGTGGAATCTGACACTATCTCTGGATAGATAGTGTCAGAATTGAGTTGAACTATAGGAAACCTAGGCTGGAATCCAAAGAATTGGTTTGGATGTGTAGGGAAACACACCCATGCCCCACAATGGAACTGGTATCAGAATCCTTCAGCACCCTTTCACAACTCTGCTCTCTTGGCTCCTATGAAATCACACTCTCCTAGTTCTCCTGCTTCTATTCCTATTTGTTCTCATTGTCTTTTGCTGGTTTCTCTTCCTCTACCCAATTTTTAAAGTCAATATCTTTAAGAGTTCTATCCTGGCCCTTCCTCTCTTCTCACTGTACACATCCTCCTTGTTTGGGGACCTCAGTCATCATCAGCTTCAACCCTGATCCAAATTCTAATGACTTGCAAATCTCTGCCTTCAGTCAAGACCTCTCCTGACATCTAGCTCCTCATATCCAACTACGTGCTGGGCATCTTCCACTTGAATTCATCCATTCATTCCATAAACATAGAGTCCCTACTGTGTGCTAGGTCCAATGCTAGTTACTGGAGCTAAAAGAGGTGTGTAAAATAGACATGATATTTGAAATCTTAGAACTTATTATTTTAGTAGGAAAAATAAACATTAAACATATATTCCCACAAATAAATATATTATTACACACTGTGATGAGGGCTATGAAACAAAAGCATAGAGAGCTTAGGGAGTATCACAGTAGCAACTCAAACTCAACTTTTCAAAACTGAAATAATGATGATTCAGTACAATCTGATCCTCCTCCTTATTTTCACATTATTTCCTATCCCTACATGTATTCAACAAATACTCAACACATTTAATGATTGCCCACTAGGTGCCAAACAACCCCTTCCAACCAGGTGCCCAATTCTGAAACCTGGGAAATCATCCTAGACCACTTCCTCATCCCCCACATCCAATCAATATTAATTCTTAGTAATATCTCTTAAGTCACTTACGTCCACACAATCACAACCATCTCTACTTTACTGCCTTACTTCAGGCCACAAGTACTTGTGCCCTGGATTCCAGCAACAGTTTCTTGGTATTGCTCTGCCTCTGTTTGCTCTTTGCCCTTCTGTTTGCCCTTTACAGGGCTCCAGAGTTTATTTCTAAAACACAATTCTGATTATGTTTCTCCCCTTCTTAAAAGCCTTCCAAGACTCCCCACTGTCTTCAGACAAATCCAAATTCCTGTGGAGGAACAAGGTTTGACACTGTGTTTTGATCTGAATCTGCCATCCTTTATTTTAAGCAGTCTGCAAGGAGGAAGCTAGATCCCAACAGTATATAGCTTTATGATTAACAAGAAAACCTAATACAATATGTATATTGGCAGGTTATTTACCAAAAATCTGCTAGCTTCATTTATAGCTTAGGTGAGAAATTCAATTTCATATATTATATCCATCATATAGATTAAAAAACAATTGCAATATCCTATAACACATGTTTTATCAGCTTTGAAGTCATCATTTGCTTTGTGGTTAAAAGAATCATTCCTGTGAGATTAAACTAAAACTTTGTCATTTAAATAAATATGAGGGTACTCTTTATGATCAATATTTTATTATAATTTTAACCAAAACTGAATTAAAATGGAAGACAAAGAACTTTTTTTTTTTTTTTTTTTTTGGCCACACCTCATGGCATGCAGAATTTCTCTGACCGGGGGAAGATGAATAACTTTTATTTCCACACTCTTTAGCTTGGCATGCAATGCTCTGGCCATAGCTTGCCTCTTAGTCCCATTTCTCACTATGCCTTCCCTTGAAGTCTGAGTTCTGACCATATGGAACTATACTGGCAGGTTCCTGAAAGCACCATGCCATTTCCGCTTTTATGCCTTTGCTCCCTGTACCAATACTGTCCAAGTCTTTAAAAAAATGCTGATGCCACATTAAAAGGATCATACACCATTATCAAGTGGGGTTTATCCCAGGAATGCAAGGATTCTTCAGTATACGCAAATCAATCAATGTGATACACCATACTAACAAACTGAAGGATAAAAACCATATGATAATCTCAATAGATGCAGAAAAAGCTTTTGACAAAATTTAACACCATTTATGATAAAAACACTCCAGAAAGGAGGCATAGAGGGAACTTACCTTAAAATAATAAAGGCCATATATGACAAACCCACAGCCAACATCGTTCTCCATGGTGAAAAACTGAAACCATTTCCACTAAGATCAGGAACAAGACAAGGCTGCCCACTCTCATCATTATTATTCAACATAGTTTTGGAAGTTTTAGCCACAGCAATCAGAGAAGAAAAAGAAATAAAAGGAATCCAAATCAGAAAAGAAGAAGTAAAACTGTCACTGCTTGCAGATGACATGATACTATACATAGAGAATCCTAAAGATGCTACCAGAAAACTACTAGAGCTAATCAATGAATTTGGTAAAGTAGCAGGATACAAAATTAATGCATGGAAATCCCTTGCATTCCTATACACTAATGATGAAAAATCTGAAAGAGAAATCAAGGAAACACTCCCATTTACCACTGCAACAAAAAGAATAAAATACCTAGGAATAAACCTACCTAAGGAGACAAAAGACCTGTATGCAGAAAACTATAAGACACTGATGAAAGAAATTAAAGATGATACAAACAGATGGAGAGATATACCATGTTCCTGGATTGGAAGAATCAACATTGTGAAAATGACTATACTACCCAAAGCAATCTACAGATTCAATGCAATCCCTAATCAAACTACCAATGGCACTTTTCACAGAACTAGAACAAAAAATTTCACAATTTGTATGGAAACACAAAAGACCCCGAATAGCCAAAGCAATCTTGAGAACGAAAAACGGAGCTGGAGGAATCAGGCGCCCTGGCTTCAGACTATACTACAAAGCTACAATAATCAAGGCAGTATGATACTGGTACAAAAACAGAAATATAGATCAATGGAACAGGATAGAAAACCCAGAGATAAACCCATGCACATATGGTCACCTTATCTTTGATAAAGGAGGCAAGAATATACAATGGAGAAAAGACAGCCTCTTCAATAAGTGGTGCTGGGAAAGCTGGACAGCTACATGTAAAAGAATGAAATTAGAACACTCCCTAACACCATACATAAAAATAAACTCCAGATGGATTAAAGACCTAAATGTAAGGCCAGACACTATAAAACTCTTAGTGGAAAACATAGGCAGAACACTCTATGACATAAATCACAGCAAGATCCTTTTCAACCCACCTCCTAGAGAAATGGAAATAAAAACAAAAATAAACAAATGGGACCTAATGAAACTTTAAAGCTTTTTCAAAGCAAAGGAAACCATAAACAAGACCAAAAGACAACCCTCAGAATAGGAGAAAATATTTGCAAATGAAGCAACTGACAAAGGATTAATCTCCAAAATTTACAAGCAGCTCATGCAGCTCAATATCAAAAAAACAAACAACCCAATCCAAAAATGGGCAGTAGACCTAAATAGACATTTCTCCAAAGAAGATATACAGATTGCCAACAAACACATGAAAAGATGCCCAACATCACTAATCATTAGAGAAATGCAAATCAGAACTACAATGAGGTATCAACTCACACAGGTCAGAATGGCATCATCAAAAATCTACAAACAATAAATGGTGGAGAGGGTGTGGAGAAAAGGGAATCCTCTTGCACTGTTGTTGGGAATGTAAATTGATACAGCCACTATGGAGAACAGTATGGAGGTTCCTTAAAAAACTAAAAACTACCATACAACCCAGCAATCCCACTACTGGGCATATACCCTGAGAAAACCATAATTCAAAAAGAGACATACACCACAATGTTCATTGCAGCATTATTTACAATAGCCAGGACATGGAACCAACCTAAATGTCCATCGACAGATAAATAGATAAAGAAGACGTGGTACATATATACAATGGAATATTACTCAGCCATAAAAGAAATGGAATTGGGTCATTTTTTGAGACGTGGATGGATCTAGAGACTGTCATACAGAGTGAAGTAAGTCAGAAAGAGAAAAACAAATATCGTATATTAATGCATATATGTGGAACCTAGAAAAATGGTACAGATGAACCAGTTTGCAGGGCAGAAATAGAGACACAGATGCAGAGAACAAACATGTGGACACTAAGGGGGAAAGTGGTAAGGGTGGGGGGTGGTGTGATGAATTGGGAGATTGGGATTGACATGTATACACTAATATGTATAAAATGGATAACGAATAAGAGCCTACTGTATAAAAAAATAAATTAAATAAAATTCAACAATTAAAAAAAAAAGAGAGAGAGATGTACCACAATGTTCATTGCAGCACTGTTTACAAGACCCAGGACATGGAACCAACCTAAACGTCCATCAACAGATGAATGGATAAAGAAGATGTGGCACATGTATACAATGGAATATTACTCAGCCATAAAAAGAAACGAAATTGAGTTATTTGTAGTGAGGTGGATAGATCTAGCGTCTGTCATACAGAGTCAAGTAAGTCAGAAAGAGAAAAACAAATACCATATGCTAACACATATATATGGAATCTAAAATTTAAAAAAAAAAATGGTTCTGGGCTTCCCTGGTGGCACAGTGGTTGAGAGTCCGCCTGCCGATGTAGGGGACACGGGTTCGTGCCCTGGTCCGGGAGGATCCCACATGCCGCGGAGCGGCTGGGCCCGTGAAAAAAAAAAAAAAAATGGTTCTGAAGAACCTAAGGGCAGGACAGGAATAAAGATGCAGAAGTAGACTTGAGGACACGGGGAGGGGGAAGGGTAAGCTGGGACAAAGTGAGAGAGTGGCACTGACATATATACACTACCAAATGTAAAATAGATAGCTAGTGGGAAGCAGCCACATAGCACAGGGAGATCATCTCCATGCTTTGTGACCACCTAGAGCGGTGGGATAGGGAGGGCGGGAGGGAGGCTCAAGAGGGAGGTGATATGGGGATATATTTATACGTATAGCTGATTCACTTTGTTATATAGCAGAAACTAACACAACATTGTAAAGTAATTATATTCCAATAAAGATGTTGAAAAGAAATGCTGATGCCAATAGACAGCTGGGTTATAAATTCATCTATAACATGTCATTATACTTCTTGATTTGGGTCCATTGCCCCTGCTAGACTATAACTTTCTCGGAGGTAGAACCCATATCACTTTTTCTCCACAGAGCCTAACTAAATGTCCAACACAAATTTTCAATAACTCTTTGTGGAATAAATGAATAAGTTAAAGAATGACTGAATGAACTATATCTTTCCCAAACAGATCATCCTTTTACATGCTAAAAACATCCAGAATAACAACAGGAGCTGGACTGCAAGTCCATGAAGTAGGTTCTACGTCTGCAAAGAACTTGAAGAGAGAGAACTAGGGCTGACAGATTACCCAAAGAGGTTGATAGCAGACATAAATAGTAAATGTAAAGGGGATGGTAGATAGCATAAGGCTTGAAGGACAAAGGGGTTTTGCACCTATGAGGATGAAAGCACAAGGGGAAACCAACTGAATGGCAATACTGCCTCCCAGTGGCCCTTGGGATAAAAGCCTCTATACCAGAGCACTTTCACAAAATAATAGCTTTCTCACTTTGAGTGGTTCTGGGCTACGAGCTGGGCCAGGCACCTCTTACTTTATCTCATTTAACCCTTACAACAATCCCTTGTAGACACATAGCTTATAGATTAGGAGTGAATCACACAGACTCTGGAGTCAGGATGTCTGGCTCTCCTACTTACTAGGTTTGTGACCTGGGGCAAATTAATTCTCAGCATATGTCCCCATCTGTAAAACAGGGATAATATTAGTACCTATCACATACATCCTTGACAGCATAGCAAATGCTATATAAACGTTAGCTATTATTATGCCCTTTTTTCTGGTGAGGAAAACTTATGTTAAATAAATGAAGCATACAATAGGAACTCAATAAATAAACCTCCTTTGCTTTCCCCCCTTATGTCTTAGCTCCTTACAGTGTGCCCTCCTTAATGGTCCTGAAATTTAAATAGGGGACTCCCAAATAGCTCAAAGAAGTCAGTTCCTAAAGGGAGCAATAAGGAATCTCCAGTAAAGAAACTGAGAAACCTCCATTAAAAAGCCCAGGGCATGTGGTTCTGGAAAAGAGAACTCTACTGGCACTCTTGTTACTGTTATTAGAGTGAAGACCTTCCCAGCAATGAAATTCACTCTACTGAAAACAGGATGCACGGAGATTGTGAAAATCAACTAAGATTTGTGCAGGATGTCACATTTCTAGAAATATTCAAATAAATATGATCTGTCCAGAGCCTATTTTTCACAACTTTGCCCACAGAAGCTAAGGGACCATGATCACTTTCAAGATTGGGCTAATAATAACCTACTAGAGAGTCTATTCTCTCGTTGCTTTCCTACTATTATTGTAAAAATAAAATTCATGAAAATGATAGTTTTCATGTGACACAACACTGATGTGATTACCAGACTGCCCACCCCAGTCCACCTTTGAGATGAGATGTATCTTTACCTGGTCAGACTTATTGGCAGATCTGCACATCGATAGCAAACAGGCTCCTTTACATGGAGAGTAAAGCTCTCCATGCTTCTGCAAGCTTCCTCTGATTCAGATTTTAGTATTCCTGGGTGTTCTATTTGAGAGACTGAATATACAAACAAACAATGACCAGACCATATTTAAAAACAGAACTCTGACCCACAACCTGCCCGAAGCCTACCCAGGAAACCAGCCCCCTTATCTATAATAAACAGCCCAGGAAGCCAGCCTGCTTAAGTCAGACTTATAGGAAGTCAGACTGCGGTGTCTAGTGATAGTCCAGGAAGCCAAATAACCCATATAACAATCCGCTCAAAATAGCCAGGACTTGATTAACAACTGAGAGCTTCCCTAATTTTTGTCCCCACTTCCAACTTAGGACCAACCAGAGAAAGCCACATGTGCACCCCTAACCAATCACATAGGATGCCCCTCTCTTGAGTTAGCCCACCTACAACTTACCCATGAAAACAGCCTTGAATCAGGACATACCTGAAACCTTCCCTTTTTTCACTATTAATCTTTTCCACTCCTCTGCCTGTCTATGAGTCTCTGCCAAAATACAAGTGACGGTGGCTGACTCCCTTTCTAAACATAGCAAGCTCTTGAATAAATAGCTTTTGCTTTTCTCATTTGGTTGGTCATCATTTATTTCCACATATTGGACCTAGTAATTCTACAAAGAACTAATTTCCAAACCCTCTTTAAAAGATATTGGTTGGGTTTCCGTGGTGGCACAGTGGTTAAGAATACGCCTGCCAACGCAGCGGTCACAGGTTCGAGCCCTGGTCCGGGAAGATCCCACGTGCCGCGGAGCAACTAAGCCCGTGCGCCACAACTACTGAGCCTGTGCTCTACAGGCCACGAGCCACAACTACTGAGCCCATGTACCATAACTACTGAAGCCTGCACGCCTAGAGCCCATGCTCCACAACAAGAGAAGCCACTGCAATGAGAAGCCCGCGCACCGCAACGAAGAGTAGCTCCCATTCCCGCAACTAGAGAAAGCCCATGCGCAGCAACGAAGACCCAACTCAGCCAAAGATAAATAAAAAATTTTTTAATCTTAAAAAAAAGAGATATTGGTTAACATTGTTTCTAAAACAGTCATAAAGTTAGCGGAGAAACTCTTTTACTTCATCTTAATAACCTAAATCTATATGCTCCAAGGCTCACCTTTAGGCAGAAGATATCCCTGGAATGGGCGCAGCCTCCTTCTGCCCACCTGAGCAGTGGAGTGTCGAAGCGGGCGGGTGGAGACCGCGGGAGCGCCTCCCTCGCTCAGGCCGACCTCCGAATGGGAACTACAATTCCCAGTGGCCCCTGCAGACCGCCGGCCGCGGCCACGATGCGCCTGCGCAGTGGCGGGGGCTCCGGCTGTGTGGTTCCCGCCATTTCTCGTGGCCGGCCTCCCTGGGTTGAGTTCCGCGCTTCATGGAGGCGTTTGACCCCGCCGAGCTGCCCGAGCTGCTTAAGCTTTATTACCGGAGGCTCTTTCCCTACGCCCAGTACTATCGCTGGCTCAACTATGGCGGAGGTGATGGAGGCGGGGAGCGGGGTGGGAAGTGGGTTGGGAGGGGAACGTGAGGAGGTTTCAGGAGGGTACCTTGGAATGACAATATGAAGCGCCTCCTGTGCGCCAGGCGTTGTGCCGGGCACCGTCTTGCGTTATCTTGAGCCCTCCCCCTCACCTCTGAGGTGTAAATGGGCCGAGAGAGGTTGTAATGACCAGCCTACTGCTACGCATTGTAAGGCAGAGCCGCTGCTCCTATCACTCCTTGGTCAGACTCAAGTGGTCGGACTCACTTTCGGTTCGGTGTTTATCTGCAGCCAAGGGGGGGTTACCGGGTCATAGCATGAAGCTGCAGAGGCGTGATCAGCTCAGGGACAGAGGGGCATCTCCTAAAAGAGGAGAGGTACTTAACTCTTCCCAGGAATTTACTAGTGCCCACCGAGGAAAAAGAGGTGGTATTACATATTGAAAATATTTCTGCATCTTTTCCTCATTTTTACTTTTCCCTGTTAGATGCGGGATGGTAAACCCCTTCAAATTAGGAACTACTTCTTGTCTTTTTTTTTTTTTTAACATGTAGCACAGTGCTGAGCACAGAGGACTCATTAAAAATATCTTCTCTGGGGTGTGCTCAGAGCAGGGGGTCTGAAGAAATGGCTCATGTGTTTACAACACACCCAACAGGAATTAGGGTTCATTGTGACAAGGGGCACAAAACTTGTGGCCTTCCTATGAACAGATACCCAACACGTATGCCCCCTTCACCTGCACGTGGCTGCTGGGCAGGACCAGTGGGACAGGGCTCAGTACTGGGAGGAAAGCTACAGTATTCAGTGGGGGAGTTTGCCACCTGGAGCCTGTCCGGTCCACGTGTGGCTGGGCCATGAGTGGTTTTATAGGCATAAAGGCTTTGAACCCCTCTATTCAAGGAAAAAAGAAAAATAGATTCCGTGTATATGCCATTCTGGAAAAGGCAAAACAATGGAGACAATAAAAAGATCAGTGGTTGCCAGGAGTTTGCGGGGAGGGGAGATGAATACATAGAATACAGAAGTTTTTATGAGCGGTGAAAATACTTTGTATGACATTATAATGATTTTATGTCATCATACTATTGTCCAAACCGTAGAATGTGCAACACTGTTCACTTCGTAAAGCGAACCCTAAGATGAACTAGGGACTTTGGTGATTATGATGTGTCAGTGCAGTTCAGCCTTAATTTTTAAAAAAAAGTCTTAAAAAGAATTAACACTCAGGGTAGACGTTTTTGGCAAAACCTTTGTTTCACTTCTATATATGTATACACATTATATATGTGTTTGTTGGACTGTGATGTAAAATGTGCTTTTTAGAATAAAAAAGTTTGCAGGTTACTGTAGTTATACTGGCAAATAAAAGCACAAATTAAAAAGAAAAAAATATATATATTCTCATTGGTTAATGTTTTAATGCTCTGAGCTGGGTAAAGTACCAAATTAACTTTTGAAGTGTACATTTATTTTGCAGTGGTAAAGAATTACTTTCAACACCGTGAATTTTCCTTCACATTGAAAGATGATATTTACATTCGTTACCAATCCTTCAACAACCAGAGTGATCTGGAAAAGGAGGTGCAGAAAATGAATCCGTACAAGATTGATATAGGCGCGGTATATTCCCACAGAGTAAGAAATCGATTTTTTATGTAGTTTGTTGTTTTTTAAACCAAGAATGGATTGGTGCCCCTAGCATTTTGAGATAAATTTTTAGAGCTTATTTTAGTTGAAGAGCCACAAATTGTCCTTTGATGCTTTACATTACTGACTGGAAATAGTTTGGAAGTGAATTGGTTGTATTCTCACTAGAACAAAAAGAAGAGTATCTGGCTAAAAGACTAGGAAGTCAGCGTGGTTGAGCACAGAGGGCATTGGAGAGAATCATTCTTGATTTCTCTATTTCTCTCACACCTGTATCTGTTTCACTAGGAAATCTCTTTAGCTCTACCATAATAATATCTAAAATCCAACCACTGCTACTAGTGCTGCTACCATCATCATCACCATCTCTAATCTAAATTACTGTAAAAACTTTCTAACACTTTGCTCCTGTAGACTCTAGACTCTATTCTCAACACAGCAGCCAGAAGGATCCTTTTAAAACAAGATTGTCATGATTCCTCTGCTCAAAACCATTCTGCAGTGGCTCCTCATTTCACTCCAAGTAAGAGCCCCTCTCTCCTGCTCAGTCACTCCTCACCTGCCACACTGACCCATGCTCAAGCAGTTTCCACTGCCTAGAACCCATTTCCCCAAATATCTTATTGGTTCATTCCCTCACCTCCTTTAAGTCCTTACTCAGTGAGGCGTCTGCAGCCTGCCATTCCTCCTACCTGCTCACCTCACTGATACATTCTAAGTGCCTAGAATACTGCTAGGCAGAGAGAGTACACAGTAATTATCTGCTGAATGAATAAACATACCAAAATTGTCCTTCTTCCTCTCCTTAAAAATACACACATGGTGGGGAAAATATACACATGAAATAATAGCTTTTGTATGGAGCTTTTTCATATGTTGTATAGCTTGTTTTTTATATCAATCCTCATTATTCTTTTTTTTTAATATAAATTTATTTTGTTTATATTATTTTTGGCTGCGTTGGGTCTTCGTTGCTGTGTGCGGGCTTTCTCTAGTTGCGGCGAGCGGGGGTTACTCTTCGTTGCAGTGCGTGGGCTTCTCATTGCAGTGTCCTCTCGTTGCGGAGCACGGGCTCTAGGTGCGCAGGCTTCAGTAGTTGTGGCCCTTGGGCTCAGTAGTTGTGGCTCACGGGCTCAGCCACTCCGCAACATGTGGGATCCTCCCGGACCAGGGCTCGAACCCGCGTCCCCTGCATCGGCAGGCAGACTCCCAACCACTGTGCCACCAGGGAAGCGCCCTCATTATTCTTTTTACAAAGGAGAACTTCGATAATTTGCCCTAGGTCACACAATTTCTAAATGAGAGAGATGGTACCTGAATCCAGGTTTTCTGACTCTAAATCCCAGGGGAAGGGGAGAAGAAGAGGTAAGATAAGGCAGGCAGGGAAAATGCTTTGGAACAGTTTACTCCTCTTCAGAGGTGGAGATTAAAACTGAAGTCTCGTGCTTCCCTGGTGGCGCAGTGGTTGAGAGTCCGCCTGCGGATGCAGGGGACACAGGTTCGTGCCCCCGTCCAGGAAGATCCCACATGCTGCGGAGCGGCTGGGCCCATGAGCCATGGCCGCTGAGCCTGCACGTCCAGAGCCTACGCTCCGCGGCGGGAGAGGCCACAGCAGTGAGAGGCCCGTGTATCGCAAAAAAAACCCAAAAAACAAAAAATTGAAGTCTCTGTAGAAGGGTCAAGTTGTCACTCTACTCCTTCTCCCTAGCACAGAAGGGGGGGGGGATAGTGTCATTTTTTTAATTGGACCAAGACAGAGGCATGTGTACACCTTTTTTGTGTGTTTTGTTTGTGATTTTTATCAGTTATATATGCGCGTAGTTTACAGAATCAACTACTATTAATTAGGCTTTTTTTTTTTAAGGTCTCCTACTTTTCCCCCTAGTTTTTCCTCCCCAGAGGCAAGCATTTTCTTTTTGCTGATTGTTAAGGTATTTGCCTCCTTGTCTCTAAATAACATGATTATATTTCTTCTGTTTTTCCATTTTAAGCATTATCTACTGAACTTCCATTCTGGCAGATGAGAGTTTAGGGTTTTTTTAGTCTCACCCCCTACCCTCACCACACAGAGAACCTTCCTATTACCACATGCTCTTAGTATGTTTGTTAAAAATTAGGATTAGATCACTAATTCAACCCCAAACTGCTAATTATATAAATCTCCCAATGTATTCAGATCCATCAAGTATTTTGTCAGTTTCATCCTGAAGAAATTTCTCCTGCAGCCTTCTTAACTCCTCCTCTCTAAGCCTGACGGGTAAATATGAACTTGTAATCACCCTGGTTTCCTTTCACCTCTCTCCTGTGATCCTTGTTGCCTAGATCCTATGTTCTCTTTTTGGTTTACTCCCTTGTTTTGGTGGAGCACATCCTCCAGGAGCTTCCTAAGAAAAGGTGCATGGAAGACAAAATATTTCATACCTTCTGTATCTGGAAAATGTCTTCATTCTATCTATATGCTTAACTAATGATTGAGTTTGTAAATCATTTTCCCTCAGAATTTTGAAGACATTGCTACATTATCTTCGAGCTTCCAATGTTGCTGTTAAGAAGACTAATGCCATTCTGATTCCTGTTCCATTGTGTTGGACCTGGAAACTCTTAGGATTTTCTTTTTAAAAAAAAAAATTTATTTCTTTAATGTTGTACCTATTTTATTTATTTTTGGCTGCATTGAGTCTTCGTTGCTGTGTGCGGGCTTTCTCTAGTTGCGGCAAGCGGGGTCTACTCTTCATTGCAGTGCGCGGGCTTCTCATTGAGGTGGCTTCTCTTGTTGCGGAGCACGGGCTCTAGGCACGTGGGCTTCAGTAGTTGTGGCGCACGGGCTTAGTTGCTCCACGGCATGTGGGATCTTCCCTCACTAGGGCTCGAATACGTGTCCCCTGCATTGGCAGGTGGATTCTTAACCACTGCGCCACCAGGGAAGCCCCGCTCTTAGGATTTTCTACCTATCCCCTCTGTCCCTAATGGTGTACATCTTTTTTCATCTATTGTGCTAGATACCTGATGGACACATATGATCATGAGCTCGTATCCTTCAATCCTGGGAAATTTTCCTTTTTTTTTTTCTTTAATCGATCTTTATTGGAGTATAATTGCTTCACAATACTGTGTTAGTTTCTGTTGTACAAAAAAGTGAATCAGCCATATGCATACATATGTCCCCATATCCCCTCCCTCTTGAGCCTCCCTCTCCCACCCCTCTAGGTCTTCGCAAAGCACCGAGCTGATCTCTCTGTGCTATGCTGCTGCTTCCCACTAACTAACTACTTTACATTCGGTAGTGTATATATGTCAGTGCTACTCTCACTTTGCCCCAGCTTCCCGCTCCCACCCTGTGTCCTCAAGTCCATTCTCTATGTCTACATCTTTATTCCTGCCCTGCAACTAGGTTCATCAGTACCATTTTTTTTTTTTTTTAGATTCCATATATATGCATTAGCATATGGTATTTGTTTTTCTCTTTCTGACTTACTTCACTCTGTATGACAGACTCTAAGTCCATCCACCTGACTACAAATAACTCAATTTCATTTCTTTTTATGACTGAGTAATATTCCATTTTGTATATGTGCCACATCTTCTTTACCCATTCATCTGTCGATGGACATTTAGGTTGGTTCCAAGTCCTGGCTATTGTAAATAGTGCTGCAGTGAACATTGTGGTACATGTCTCTTTTTGAATTATGGTTTTCTCAGGGTATATGCCCAGTAGTGGGATCGCTGGGTTGTATGGTAGTTCTACTTTTAGTTTTTTAAGGAACCTCCATACTGTTTTCCATAGTGGTTGTATCAATTTTACGTTCCCACCAACAGTGCAGGAGGTTTCCCTTTTCACCACACCCTTTCCAGCATTTATTGTTTCTAGATTTTTTGATAATGGCCATTCTGACCCTTTTTATTTTTTTAATTTATTTTTTAGTTTTATTGATCTTTGTTATTGTTTTCTTTGTTTCTATTTCATTTATTTCTGCTCTGATCTTTATGATTTCTTTCCTTCTACTAACTTTGTGTTTTGTTTGTTCTTTCTCTAGTTCCTTTAGGTGTAAGGTTAGATTGTTTGTTTGAGATGTTTGTTGTTTCTTGAGGTAGGATTGTATTGCTATAAACTTCCCTCTTAGAAGTGCTTTTGCTGCATCCCATAGGTTTTGGATCATCGTGTTTTCATTATCATTTGTCTCTAGGTATTTTTTGATTTCCTCTTTGATTTCTTCAGTGATCTCTTGGTTATTTAGTAACGTATTGTTTAGCCTCCATGTGTTTGTGTTTTTTACGTTTTTTTCCCTGTAATTAATATCTAGTCTCATAGCATTGTGGTCAGAAAAGATGCTTGATATGATTTCAATTTTCTTAAATTTACTGAGGCTTGATTTGTGACCCAAGATGTGATCTATCCTGGAGAATGTTCTGTGCGCACTTGAGAAGAAAATGTAATCTGCTGTTTGGATGGACAGTCCTATAAATATCAATTAAATCTGTCTGGTCTATTGTGTCATTTAAAGCTTGTGTTTCCTTATTAATTTTCTGTCGGGATGATCTGTCCATCGGTGTAAGTGAGGTGTTAAAGTGTCCCACTATTATTGTGTTACTGTTGATTTCCTCTTTTATAGCTGTTAGCAGTTGCCTTATGTATTGAGGTACTCCTGTGTTGGGTGCATATATATTTATAATTGTTACATCATCTTCTTGGATTGATCCCTTGATCATTATGTAGTGTCCTTCCTCATCGCTTGTAACAGTCTTTATTTTAAAGTCTATTTTATCTGATATGAGTATTGCTACTCCAGCTTTCTTTTGATTTCCATTTGCATGGAATATCTTTTTCCATCCCCTCACTTTCAGTCTGTATGTGTCCCTAGGTCTGAAGTGGGTCTCTTGTAGACAGCATATATATGGGTCTTGTTTTTGTATCCATTCAGTGAGCCTGTGTCTTTTGGTTGGAGCATTTAATCCATTTACGTTTAAGGTAATTATTGATATGTATGTTCCTATTACCATTTTCTTAATTGCTTTGGGTTTGTTATTGTAAGTCCTTTTCTTCTCTTGTGTTTCCCAGTTAGAGAAGTTCCTTTAGCATTTGTTGTAGAGCTGGTTTAGTGGTGCTGAATTCTCTTAGCTTTTGCTTGTCTGTAAAGCTTTTGATTTCTCCATCAAATCTGGATGAGATCCTTGCCGGGTAGAGTAATCTTGGTTGTAGGTTTTTCCCTTTCATTACTTTAAATATGTCATGCCACTCCCTTCTCCCTTCTGGCTGAGAGTTTCTGCTGAGAAATCAGCTGTTAACCTTATGAGAGTTCCCTTGTATGTTATTTGTCATTTTTTCCTTGCTGCTTTCAAAATTTTTTCTTTGTCTTTAATTTTTACCAATTTGATTACTATGTGTCTCGGCGTGTTTCTCCTTGGGTTTATCTCTGTGCTTCCTGGACTTGGGTGGCTATTTCCTTTCCCATGTTAGGGAAGTTTTCGACTATAATCTCTTCAGGTATTTTCTTGGGTCCTTTCTCTCTCTCCTCTCCTTCTGGGGCTCCTATAATGCGAATGTTGTTGTGTTTAATGTCCCAGAGGTCCCTTAGGCTGTCTTCATTTCTTTTCATTCTTTTTTCTTTATTCTGTTCTGCAGCAGTGAATTCCACCATTCTGTCTTCCAGGTCACTTATCTGTTCTTCGGCCTCAGTAATTCTGCTATTGATTCCTTCTAGTGTATTTTTCATTTCAGTTATTGTATTGTTCATCTCTGTTTGTTTGTTCTTTAATTCTTCTAGGTCTTTGTTAAACATTTATTGCATCTTCTCGATCTTTGCCTCCATTCTTTTTCCGATGTCCTGGATCATCTTCACTATCATTATTCTGAATTCTTTTTCTGGAAGGTTGCCTATCTCCACTTCATTTAATTGTTTTTCTGAGGTTTTATGTTGTTCCTTCATCTGATACATAGTCCTCTGCCTTTCATCTTTTCTATGAATGTGGTTTTTGTTCCTCAGGCTGCAGGATTATAGTTCTTATTGCTTCTTCAGTCTGCCCTCTTGTCTGACCCTTTTTATTTTTAATATAATTTTTCCTACCTATTTTCTCCGGTCTCTAGAATTCCTAAAGGCGATTTTATGTCTTAGACTGGTCTTCTAATTCTTTTTTTTTCTTCCTTTTTTTTTTTTTGCAGTATGCAGGCCTCTCACTGTTGTGGCCTCTCCCATTGTGGAGCACAGGCTCCGGACGCGCAGGCTCAGCAGCCATGGCTCATGGGCCCAGCCGCTCCGTGGCATGTGGGATCTTCCCGGACCGGGGCACGAACCCATGTCCCCTGCATCAGCAGGTGGACTCTCAACCACTGCGCCACCAGGGAAGCCCTTTCTTCCTATTTTTTAGTCTCCTTTTTCTCTACTTTCTGGGCAATTTCCTTAAAAGTTTTTCATTTCTGCTATTATATTTTCATTTCCAAGAACTTTTTTTTAGGACATCCTGTACTTTTTTCATTGATACATCTTCTCTCACTGAGGATATCAATGATAGTTTTTAAATTTTTTTTCTGTTCCACAGGCTCTTTTCTCTAAAGGTGCATTTTTTTCTGTTTTTTTTCACTCTTTCATATCAGAGGTTTCCTCATATGTCTGGTAGTTTCTTGCTTGTTGCTTATATTTAAGAATAGAGTACTAAAAAGCTGATTGGAGACTCTGTATACATGGCTGAGATTTCTTTACTACAGAGTGATCTGGCTGGGCTGTTTTATTGGGGCGAATCTCTGATGTCAATTTCTCTAGATCTTTACTAGAATGAAAACTCCAGTTGATGACTGATCTATTCCTAGAGCCTAATAACAGTGCCTGGTACACTTGGACAGAGTCTTCAGAAAGGAATCTTCCCGTCTCCTGCCTGGGGTGTTAGAGGAGAGGGCTGGGTCTCAGCATTCCCCATGTAAAGGTCTAATTAATCCTCTGAATATCTGTACAACACATCCTTCTTCAACTGTGCCTGTTGTCCCCTCCCCAGCCCAGAGACCCTCTGTTTTACACTCTGCAGATAATAATTCAGGTATCTTTGCCAGGGAAATGGAAGCACAGTCACCTAGCTCCACGGAGTAAGTTTAGCACTATGGGGAACTAACTGCTTCATAAGTAGATTTTAAATCAATCCTCTTGTTTTTAATCTCATCTCCAGAGATGGCTGTTGTCACCTATTCCTGAGACTTTTGGGGATTCTGAGGTGTAAATTGGGTTCCTTCTTATCCTTTACTGAGAGCTGAAGATTCAGTTTTTTGTTTCTCCTTATAAAAATTGTGGTGGTATTGTCTCCTCTCTGGTTCTTTTTTTTTTTTTTTTCCAGGACACCTCTTTATTGTGTTAGAAAAGGTTGGTTACAACAGTTTCTCTAGACATGGAAGGCAACACTGTCCCCAGACCCAGGGGGACCAGAAAATTTATAGCATCAGAGGAAAGCCAGGGCAGGAAGCCAGAGCCTACTGAGGACAGAGCTGGACTTAAGACCAGAATACTTTCTTCCCCCTGCTCCTTACCCGAGCCCAGGGTTCTTGCCCCAGCTTCAGCTGCCAAGACATCATCCTTCACCCCAAGATCCTCCTAGCTACCACAATTCAACAAAGGTGCAGTTGGGGAACTTCAGGGTGGGAGTACAGGCTGTGCCCCTAGCCCTGTGGCCTTTGCTCACCCTGAGGTACCCAGTGCCCGTCCCTCAGCCAGCTGTGCCTCCTGGGGAGGGGCCTGGTCATGCAGGTCAGGCAGGGAAAGGGGCTGCTCAGGTCAGCACCAGGCCCCTCTCTGGTTCTTTTTTAAAAGACTTACACCAATGAACTTACTTACAAAACAGATATACAATCACAGGGACTTCACTGGCGGTCCAGTGGTTAAGACTCCACGCTTCCAATGCAGGAGGTGCAGATTTGATCCCTGGTCGGGGAACTAAGATTCCATATGCCGTGGGGCGCAGCCAAAAAAAAAAAAAAGGAAATAAAGTCATAGATGTAGAAAACAAACTTATGGATACCAGGGGGGAAAGGAGGGGAGAGGGATAAATTGGGAGATCGGAATTGACATATACGCACTACTACGTATAAGAGATAACTAATAAGGACCTACTGTATAGCACAGGGAACTCTCTACTCAATACTCTGTAATGACCTATATAGGAAAAGAATCTAAAGAGTGGATAGGGACTTCCCTGGCGGCCCAGTGGTTAAGACTCTGCACTTCCACTGCAGGGGGCTCGAGTTCCATCCCTGGTCAGGGAACTAAGATCCTGCATGCCAAAAAATAAATAAATAAATAGAAAAAAAAGAGTGAATAGGGGCTTCCATGGTGCGCAGTCGTTGAAAATCCGCCTGACAATGCAGGGGACATGGGTTCAATCCCTGGTCCGGGAAGATCCCACGTGCCGTGGAGCAACTAAGCCTGTGCGCCATAACTACTGAACCTGTGCTCTAGAGCCCGTGAGCCACAACTACTGAGCCTGCGAGCTGCAACTACTGAAGCCCACGCGCCTAGAGCCCGTGCTCCACAATGAGAGAAGCCACCACGATAAGAAACCTGTGCACTGCAACGAAGAGTAGCCCTGGGCTTCCCTGGTGACGCAGTGGTTGAGAGTCCGCCTGCCAATGCAGGGGACATGGGTTCATGCCCCGGTCCGGGAAGATCCCACATGCCGCGGAGCAGCTGGGCCTGTGAGCCATGGCCGCTGAGCCTGCGCGTCCGGAGCCTGTGCTCCACAACGGGAGAGGCCACAACAGTGAGAGGCCAGCGTACCGCCAAAAAAAAGAAAAAAGGAGTAGCCCCCACTCGCCACAGCTAGAGAAAGCCCTCACGCAGCAACGAAGACCCAACACAGCCAAAAATAAATAAATAAATAATTTTTTTTAAAAAAGTGGATATATGTATATTTAAAACTGATTCACTTTGCTGTACAGCAGAAACTAACACAACATTTTAAATCAACTATACTTCAATAAGAATTAAAAAGTAAGTGAATGAATAAAAGACTTGTGCCTTTCTTTAAAAAAAAAAAAAGGGCTTCCCTGGTGGCACAGTGGTTGAGAGTCCGCCTGCCGATGCAGGGGACACGGGTTCGTGCCCCGGTCCGAGAAGATCCCACATGCCGCAGAGCGGCTGGGCCCGTGAGCCATGGCCGCTGAGCCTGTGCGTCCAGAGCCTGTGCTCCGCAACAGGAGAGGCCACAACAGTGAGAGGCCCGCATATCGCAAAAAACAAAAAACAAAACAAAACAAAAAAAATTTATTTTTGCACAGGTTTAGAGGAAGCCAAATAAGTATTTGTATTCAGTCCACCTTCTTTACCAGGTAGTCCATCGCCTCAAAGGAGATTACTTACAGCTTAAACCAGACTAATTGAGAGATCTTTTTGAATTATTGAAAATTTTTAAATACATTTCTGTTACTTATATGTCCAGTAACAATTAAAGGTCCTTAAAATACCTTGCAGTAGGGCATTAATTATTTGTATGTACTTTTCCTTATCAGAAACCTAAAAACTCATTGTTACGATTTCTATTGATCAACAAATGTTTATTATACAATGCCATATATATCAATTATATCTCAATGGAACTAGAAAAAAAATATGGTAACGTATTTATCACATCTTGTTTTAAGTAGATGAAAGTTACACTGTCATCAATTCTGGATGTATAGGATCGAGTCAGTGAGCTTCAACTGACATAGACTTGGCATTATATGGTTTCTTCACTTCTCTTTGTCCACTTTTTCTGTGTAGGTAGAAAATAAGCATATCTGGCAGCATGGCAGCTGTTATAGAAACTGATTGTTATTTTGTACTTGTAGCCCAATCAACACAATACAGTGAAGCTGGGAGCTTTCCAGGCTCAGGAAAAAGAACTGGTGTTTGACATTGACATGACAGACTACGATGATGTGAGGAGATGTTGTAGGTGAGTTCCACATGTTTTGATGGTAGGTGGGTGGTATCACTGACAATGAGTAATGATGATTCTGCTCCAGTTCTGCAGACATATGTGCTAAGTGCTGGACCCTCATGACGATGGCCATACACATCATTGACCGAGCATTGAAGGGCAAGTATTAACAGTGTCTGAGTGGGGTCAAATGCGAGAATCTGTTTTCCTCTGAATATTAACCTGTCTATACCATTTTATAGTCAAATCTCATAAATTACTAACATGTTTCTTTGAAACATATGGTAGGGAAAATAAAAGATTAGAATAAAGTTGTAGTTAAAACTTTGATAAAGCTATTGATCAAATCATTTAATTTTTTCCCAATTCAATCTATTGAGCAACTTTTGCAAGCTAGGTACTGTGCTAGATGAGGGAACTATGAAAGATAACAATTCTTACTTCAGGTAGGTTATGCAGTCTAAGGAGGAAACAAGAAAATTCAGGATTACATATGCATTAATATGCACGGGATGCTATGGGGGTATAGAACAGCAGGAGTGCATACAGGAATGGGAAGAGATTAGATGAGAAAAGGCTTCCTAGAAGAGGTGATGATGAGGATGATAATGATAATAATAATAGCTAACTCTTATATAGGGGGCTTATGATGTACCAGGCACTGTTCCAAACACTTTAAATTTATTAACTCTCTTAATATCCCTAGACTGGGTCTTTAGAGATAAATGGCAGTTGGTCAGGGAGAGAAATGGAAGTACTGGGGCATGAAGACATTCTTAGCAGAGAGACCAGGATAGGTAAAGAACTGAAGGCAAGAGCATGGGGGCATGGGAAACTATTGGGTTGGCCAAAAAGTTCATTCGGGGTTTTCTCTGAGAGGCTACAAAAGACCCGAACGAACTTTTTGGCCAACCCAATACAAATAATGTACAGTTGACCCTTGAACAACAAGGGTTTGAACAGCGCATGTCCACTTATACAGATTTTTTTTCAATAGTAAATTCTACAGTACTCTATGATCTGTAGTTGGTTAAATCTGCAGATGTGGAACCGCAAACACAGAGGAACTGATGCAGAGGAACTGTTTCTACGGAGGGCCCACTATAAGTTGTACATGGATTTTCGACTGGGGAGCGTTGGCACGCCAATCCCCACTTTGTTCAAGGGTCAACTAATATAGTTAAGATGAGTACATGTGGATAAGAGGTTAAAAAAATGAAGCTAAAGAAGTAAGCAAGAACCAGGAATTCATAGATTTGTTTTAAAACCTATTTTTTCTCCCCTTGTCAGAGGACTTTGGATTTAAACATCGTCTCTGGGTATATTCTGGAAGGAGAGGTGTTCATTGCTGGGTCTGTGATGAATCAGTTAGAAAACTGTCCTCTGCAGTACGTTCTGGGATAGTTGAATATTTGAGTGTTGTAAAGGTAAGGTCTTCTTAATGATATTTACATTTCTTTGTTTGCTAGATATGACCAAGCCTGGTATGTTCTGTAACAAAATTAAACTATCTTTTAAGAATTTGTATTTCAGAGAAGATGATTTTACCAGTAGATCAATTAAAATCATAGTAGCTACATTTTTTAAGATGCTTCATATTTTGCTGTTAAGCATCCTCCTTTGTGGCATAAGGAAGATTAGTTTACTTTTCTGGTTCAAGTATGTCAAGTAAAGTTAACCCAGAAAGTTACATGTATTGAGACTATATAAAATGTCATCCAAGGTTCTATACTTTGACAGAATTTAATCAATATCTTTAGAACACGTTAAAGAAAGTTTTAATTATTTCATTTATGTTACATAATATACACGAAGTGTTTTGTGATGGTTTGTTTTTCAGGGTGGTCAAGATGTTAAAAAGAAAGTTCACCTAAGTGAAAAAATTCATCCTTTTGTCAGGTCTGTTGGAAAAGACTCCATGAAGTTTAAGTTGTGTCTGATTTACCTGCATGTGCTTTTAGAATTACCTGATTAATTTTCTCTGCTGGGGTAGCATTTTACAATAATAATAGCTAGAGTTAATTGAGTGTCTATTTTATACGCTCCAGTATTCATGATAGGTGCTTCACAAATATTCTCATTGGTCTTCACAACAACCTCATTAGATACATGATGGTATCTCCATTTACAGATGAGAGAAGTGAGATTTGGAGAGATTGTATAATTTGCTTGGCTTCACACAAGTAATTATTAAATTCAGGATTCATGTCCTGGTCTGCTTGATTCCACTGAATTCACTACTTCTCCAGGATAATGGAAAGAGGATTTGCATTAGGAGTAAGAATCCCTATTCTGCCAGTTTAATACAACCTTGATAAATTTTAGAGCCTCTGTTTCTTATCAGTATAGGGAGAACAATGTCTGCTCCATCTATCTCACAGAGTTGTGGCAAAGATAAAATGAAACAGTAGAGGGACTTCCCTGGCGGTCCAGTGGTTAAGACTCTGTGCTTCCACTGCAGGGGACGTGGGTAAATAAATAAACAGTAGATGTGAAGTCTGTTTTCAAACTGCTAAGCACTATATAAGTGTTGAGATGTTAAAGCAAGCAATTCAGAGTAGAAACTATAGACTGTATCCCACATCCTACTACTGATGTATTATTATGCTGTCCTGACTTGGTTGCTTTCCACCCTTGTTACAAACTAATGATGCTATTACCTTCTAAATCGTGGAGTTTAAAAAGTAAACATTTCTTGAATATCTAGTCTAAACCAAGTATTATGCTAGGTTCTTTCCCCTTAGAGTGTCTCATTTAACTCTTATAACCCTGTGAAGAGATGTAATTCCAGTTTTATCTAGTTAAGTTTTAGAAATTCAGTGAAAATAAGTACTAGCCTTCCAAGTGGACAAAAGCCATGTGGCATATGTGTTGCTAATAGTGTTGGGACTTTGTTATTGTTATTCCTACAGAAAATCTATAAACATAATAAAAAAATACTTTGAAGACTATGCCTTGGTTGATCAAGATATTCTTGAGAATAAAGAAAGCTGGGATAAGATTTTAGCCCTTGTTCCTGAAAATATCCTTTCCCAAGACCATTTCCATGTGAGCTACTTGTATTGATCTATGATATTATAAATGTGTTCTGCCTACATATTCTCATATAAGTCTAATGTTTTTACACAAAACATCTCCTGTGTTTCTGCGTTTTTTAATCTCTAGTCTGGAATACAATAAGAAGCGAGGCCGTTTTGTAAATAAATTTCCTCATTTTGAAAGTTGATCCTCCTAAAATTAATGACTACTTAAAGGATGTGGGATTATCCTCAAAATATGTACAGACCAGGGACCAGTTTTACCTTAAACTATACAGTTATTTTGGCATTCTTTGTTATATCTAATATAGTTTAACAAGGGAATTTCTCTAAGGATATGTGTTTAATATTTGCATTTTAGAAAACAATAATTACTTTCTATGTGAACTTTAGATATCCTTGTGGTAATACATACTGAAAATAAGTTGTTCGTTGATGTGCCCTAAATGAGTGTGTTCCTTAATGACCCATCACCAATGCATGATGAACTTCAACAAAGCTTCCAAAAGCATCACAATTCACTTCAGCGCTGGGAGCATTTGAAGAAAGCAGCCAGCAGATGTCAGGTATATTCCATTGAAATCTGTATTACAAATACAATAATGCAATTTTTAATTAAATTCTGATTGTTTTGCTTACTAAGTTAAAGATGTTGAAGATCACTTTTTAACCACTTTAAAGAAATCCTCAAAAATTCCTACTGATCCTCATGCTGGATTTGCATCTACTTTTAGAATAACAGCAAAAATGACAAATGTGGACCCTGGCTTGAGTGGGAGATCATGCTCCAGTACTGTTTTCCACGACTGGATATCAATGTTAGCAAAGGAATCAATCATTTACTGAAGAGCCCTTTTAGTGTTCATCCTAAAACAGGTACTATGTAAAGAAAGTAAGGAAAATAAAAGAAAAATCAAAGTTATTTTTTGTTTTAGAAAGCATATCACTGGGTGTGAATGTCTGAAATAGTAAAGGTTGAAGACTTGTTCTGTCAGCTAATGCCCGCGTTCACTGACTTTTCAATTGTTGATTAGTAGCTGCCTGATGAGTTTCCACTATGTAAATGATTTTTAGTTGGGTTTCTGAGGTTCATTGTTAGAAGTAGAGTTGGAGAGGAACTTAGAAATCACAGAACAATAGCTCTCATTGTACAGATGAGAAAACAGTGGCCCAAGAGGTTAAAGTGACTTGTCCACAGTCTTAAAACAAATTGTGGGGAATACCTTGGTGGTCCAGTGGTGAGGACTTGGCGCTTTCACTCATGGGGCCCATGTTTGATCCCTGGTCAGGGAACTAAGATCCTGCAAGCCTCGCAGTGCAGCCAGCAACTTTGTTCACTTTGTTATAAAGCAGAAACTAACACACCATTGCACAGAAACTAACACACCACTGTGCCACCAGGGAAGTCCCATAAATAATTTTTTAAAAAAATACTCCCAAATTGCCTTGTTTCCTTTAATAATCTACAGTGACTCTGTAGTGTATACATTTATACAGCCCCTTTTCAGAACTGCCAACACATAGGTGTCTTTTCAATTTCAGCAAATAACTCAAGGTAATGAAATGAACTATTTCCATCTATTCAGTTCCATTTTGAGGACTCTAAATTTGAGACTGTTGTACTTAAATATAGGAGGATATAGGGAAGAGGAAGATAGAAATAAAAGTAGAAATAACAGCAACTAGGTAATAGCTCAACAGTCTTTCACATCTATTTTTTGGTGTTTTGTTAAGAGAAATAAAAGACACACCTAGGGCTTTCCTGGTGGCGCAGTGGTTGAGAGTCCGCCTGCCGGTGCAGGGGACATGGGTTCGTGCCCCGGTCCGGAAAGATCCCACATGCCGCAGAGTGGCTGAGCCCGTGAGCCATGGCCGCTGAGCCTGCGCATCCAGAGCCTGTGCTCCGCAACGGGAGAGCCCCGAGTACCGCAAAAAAAAAAAAAAGACACACCTAATGTGCCTAAATACTGTTCTTAACAGATGAGTCTAACCCTCTTTCTAAGCCTTAGATTAAAATTTTAGCCAAAAATAACTCATAGGAGACAGCTTATAATGATCTGTATTCCAGTCTTCAGTTTATAACTTTTGATTCTCACAGGTCGCATTTCTGTGCCTATTGATTTACAGAAAGTGGATCAGTTTGATCCATTTACTGTTCCAACCATCAGGTATGTTCCAGATTACTGATCACTCATTTTTTGTTTGTGATTGTTGTTCTAAATGTGACGTATGTTGGATTAGATCCCTTCAAGAGAGGCAGCTTCTCTGAGGCTGTATGATGATGCCCTAGCAGAGCAACATTTCCTAGTGAGTTCCATAGAACACAAGTTTTTCAGCTGCTATTATGCAAAAAGAGTTCAAATAAGTTTGGGAAATGCTGACTTAAGCAGATTAAAAGTTATTTACTGCAAAATTTCCTGGTCTTTAATATGCTAATGTGCATGGAAAACTCCAAGAAGAGATTATCGTTTTTAGAATATCCCAAATTTAGTTGGCCACACAATTTTTTCACAGAAAGTCTTGTGAGATTCATGTGCTTTCATACACTGGGTAATGTTGACCAAGAACCAACTTTAAAATTATCTTATTCTACTATCTGTAGTTCCATTTGCCATGAATTGGATGTTATTTCCACTAAAGAAGAAGAAAAAGAGAACGGAGCTGAATCTGATATCAAACATAGAACCAGAGGTAGGTTAATATATTGAAGTCTCACTTTAACATAATCTTTCTATATAGACATCTTTCTGTGACTCCAGTAATTAACTCGCCTTGGATTCAGACCAGAATAGATCAATGTTTATCCTGAAACCAGCTCAGTAACAAATAATATTATAGCAATGTTTCTGTCCTTCATCAATTGCCCAGATGGTGCTGTTGAATCCAATTTGAGTCAACAAATATTCACAAGTAACATCTGAATGCCAGGATCTATATTGTAAGATTAAATTGTCAGTTGGTTTTGATAGTTGTTTGAATCTCACAGTCTTTTTTTTTTTTTTTATACAGCAGGTTCTTATTAGTTATCCATTTTATACATATTAGTGTATATATGTCAATCCCAATCTCCCAATTCATCCCACGACCACCACCACCGCCCGCCACTTTTCCCCCTTGGTGTCCATACATTTGTTCTCTACATCTGTGTCTCTATTTCTGCCCTGCACACCAGTTCATCTGTACCATTTTTCTAGGTTCCACATATATGCATTAATATACGATATTTGTTTTTCTCTTTCTGACTTACTTCACTCTGTATGACAGTCTCTAGATCCATCCATGTCTCTACAAATGACCCAATTCCATTTCTTTTATGGCTGAGTAATATTCCATTGTATATATGTACCACGTCTTCTTTATCTATTTATCTGTCGATGGGCATTTAGGTTGCTTTCATGACCTGGCTATTGTAAATAGTGTTGCAATGAACATTGGGGTGCATGTGTCTTTTTGAATTATGGTTTTCTCTGGGTATATGCCCAGTAGTGAATCTCACAGTCTTATATTCAACAACTATTTATTTAACAACTACTATATATGCAATATTTTGTTCTCTACTTTGTCTTTATATCTAGATGAGTGTTCTGTTAAATACATGTCTAAACTGTGATTGAATTGTATATTCAAGAATTTGAAGGAGCTGGGAATATAAAACTTCCTGTTGGTGAAAGTCAAATCTTCTTATACCAATACCCAAGAGACACTATAGCAGTAGAGTCCAATAGCACTTTCTGTGATGATGGAAATGTTATGCATGGCCCAAATGGTAATCACTAGCCATATGTGGCTTTTGAGCACTTGAAATGTGAGAAACGATTTTTAATTTCATTTAACTTTAAATAGCCTCATGTGGCTAGTGACTACTGTAATGGGCAGTGCAGATTTCCCATCTCTGACCTTTTTAGTCAAATGTTGCTACCCTTTTTTCAGATTCCAAGTTCAAATATCACTTCATATATTCTAGCTCTAACTTAATACGTAAACAAATACATTCCACCATCATTATTTGTAGAATGATTACAAGCGTTCTGTTTAAAATATTGGAAAAAAGTCTCCAACATAAATAAACTGGAAAAAAGAACTCAGGGAAAACAGACAATGCAAGGAACAAAGGAAACCTTTTTTGTTTGGTTTGGTTTGGTTTGTTTTTTGTGGTACGTGGGCCTCTAACTGTTGTGGCCTCTCCCGTTGTGGAGCACAGGCTCTGGACGCGCAGGCTCAGCGGCCATGGCTCACGGGCCCAGCCACTCCGCAGCATGTGGGATCTTCCCGGACCGGGGCACGAACCTGTATCCCCTGCATCGGCAGGCGGACTCTCAACCACTGTGCCACCAGGGAAGCCCAGGAAACCTTTTTTAAAAAAACCGATATCTGGTCTTCCCTGGTGGTGTGGTGGTTAAGAATCCGCCTGCCAGTGCAGGGGACGTGGGTTCGAGCCCTGGTCCGGGAAGATCCCACATGCCACGGAGCAACTAAGCCCATGCATCACAACTACTGAGCCTGTGCTCTAGAGCCTGCGGGCCACAGCTGCTGAGCCTGCGTGCCACATCTATTGAAGCCTGCGCAACTAGGGCCCACGCACAGCAACGAAGACCCAACACAGCCAAAAATAAAAATAAATATAATAAATAAATTTATATTAAAAAGAAAAACGATATCCTCAGAGAATAAGAGAAGATAGTGTATCCATGAAACAAGACCAAAATGCTATGAAAAAGAAACACTCAGAGAATAAGAAAGAGATCTTAAAAATCAAAAAAAATCACCATTTGAATAAAAAATTCAATGGAAGGGCTGGAAGAGAAAAGTTGAGATTTCCCAGAAAGTAATACAAAAAAGACAAGTTAGTTGTTTTTTTAAGGAAAAGAAAGATAAAATTAAAGACTGGTTCAGGAGGTCTAATATCTGACAGAAAAAGAATAAATAAAACAGGGAGGAAAAAATTGTCAAAATTATATAGGACAACATCCCAGAAATGAGCCCTTGTTGAAAGGGCTCAGCATAATAAGAATGATGTGCCTACACCAAGGCACATCATTTTGAAATTTAACACTGAGAATTAAGAGAAGATCTTAAGAGCTTTCAGACCCCTTCCTCCTACTACCCCTCCCCAACAAAAAAGCCATAGAGCTAGGAAGAATGGCCTTAGATTTCTAAGTAACAATGGAAGTATTCATTTTTAGAAGTGAATGCTAGGAAAGAAAAAAGTAGTTGCCATTCAAGAAGATGGAAAGGTCAGTATTAGGGCAGGAGGCTGCTATTTTTTTCCACTATAAACCTGTTAGGACTATTTTACTTTTTTTAACCAAGTGCATATATTACTGTAACACAACTTTTTAAATTTAATATTATCTCTTTGTGGACATCTTTTTCCTTTGTTCAGAGGTTTTGAGCAAGCAAGTTTTGGCTCCCTATAAGGAGAAGCTTTGTAATAAATACAAGTGTTCAAACATAAACTGCACTGCCTATCATTTCAAGTATTCATAAAGGCTAATAGCCATCAGTAAATCAGGGATGCTCTAGAGGTAGTGGGAGGCTGGAATAGGTGATATGTAAGTTCCTTATTATTTCTTTAGTTTCTGTGATTGTAAGCTTTTGTCCACTTTCAGATTAGTACCATTTGCTCCTTCCCTTCTACTTCTCAAATCCTGGAATGTTCTCCACTCTCCTTTCTATCTAATTAAATCTTTTTTTCTAAGACCTAGTTCATAGCCATCTCAGTCAACTTTGATTGGTCAATTCCTTTTTTCTTTTTTTTTTTTAAATTAATTTTATTTATTTATTTTTGGCTGTGTTGGGCCTTCGTTGCTGCGTGCAGTGTTTCTCTAGCTGCAGCGAGCAGGGGCTACTCTTCATAGAGGTGCACAGGCTTCTCATTGCAGTGGCTTCTCGTTGCAGTGCACAGGCTCTAGGCGCGTGGGCTTCAGTAGTTGTGGCACACAGTTTCAGTAGTTGTGGCGCACAGGCTTTGTTGCTCCACAACATGTGGAATGTTCCTGGACCAGGGCTTGAACCCATGTCCCCTGCATTGGCAGGTGGATTCTCAACCACTGCACCCCCAGGGAAGCTCTGGTCAATTCTTTGGACTCATACTTATCCATATGCCTGTTTGGCCTTTAATTATATATTGTTTTCTATCACTACATATAGGAGTTGTTTTTCCAGTTCATTCCAAAACTTCTTGAGGGAATTCCCTGGCAGTGCAGTGGTTAGGACTCCGAGCTTCCACTGGGCCCCGGGTTCCATCCCTGGTCGAGGAACTAAGATCCTGCAAGCCACACAGCATGGCCCAAATAAATAAATTTTTAAAAATAAAAACTTCTTGGGCTTCCCTGGTGGCGCAGTGGTTGAGAGTCCGCCTGCCGATGCAGGGGATATGGGTTTGTGCCCCGGTCTGGGAAGATCCCACATGCCGCGGAGCAGCTGGGCCCGTGAGCCATGGTTGCTGAGCCTGCACATCCGGAGCCTGTGCTCCGCAATGGGAGAGGCCACAACAGTGAGAGGCCCGCGTACCGCAAAGAAAAAATAATAATAATAAAAAATAAAAACTTCTTGAGACCAAGTAGTATGGCTTATACATTTTTATAATTTAGCATAGTACTCAATATATTGTATAATAGGCAGTTGTAAATATTTGTTTAATTTGTAAGTATTTGTTTAATAATTATATGGAGAGCTTATTATATATTCTGCAATGGTGAAACAAATATAGAGGCCTTCATCCAAGGAGCTTACAATTTTGAATTAAAGGTTCAAAGTACAATGTGGTTGAACCCAAACTAAATTGTTTCTTTGGTATAAGTTTATTTATCTTAAGAAAATTTATATATTAAAAATTTAGAACAAAATTATAATCTACTTTCATAATTGCCACAATTGAGATATTCATCCATAATACTCTCATCAAGATTCCTTTTCCAGTCCCAAGTAAGTCAGATAACATTTACTAAAAAAATTTTTAAGTATAGTTTCTTTTTTATGTTTTGTTTTCTGTTTTAAGATTTTTTGTTTGTTTGTTTAATTTTTTGGCCACGTGGCATGCGGGATCTTAGTTCCCCAACCAGGGATCAAACCTACACCCCCTGCAGTGGAAGCGTGTAGTCTTAACCACTGGACCAAGGGCAAAGTCCCTAGTTTCTTTTTTTACTCTTTCCGGTAAACTATTATGAGGACTCTTAATTCCATGCAGACAAAATCCAAACCTCATTTTGATCTCAATTAGATTTTTGCCTCCTTTGGGTATTAATTATAGATTGTTTAATTAAATGGATGATTAAGATTCTGTATTCAAAATTTTATGTACATTTTTAAGACTGTTTTATAGATCAAAGAATACCTGTACTTAATGCATGTGACTATCAACTTCTGATTGTTTTCAGAAGGCATGGCCCTGACTTCACATTTTTAATGTTTTGCTCTGTTGGTAAAACTATTTATTATTAAAGCCACAATTTCTAAAGGAAGGAATGTTTGATGGGACTTAACACATAGCAGTAGATGATGCTATGACTGACTGCTAGAGTAGATGTGTACACGTGGTTTGGATGTTTTAGAGCAGCACTGTCTAATACATTAGCCACATGTGGCTATTAGCCACAGATTTTTTTTAATTTTAATTAATTTAAACTTAAAAACTGATAATCGATACAATTATTGGAGAACTTTTAAGTATGTTTGGAAAAATTAGTTATATGAGCTTTTTTATCTATATATTTTATAATTTAAATCTAGATCAAGTATTTCCAATGATAATATAGTATCTAAATTGAGATGTACTTTAAGTACAAAATACTAGATTTCAAAGAAGTGTGAAAGAATGTAAAATATTTCAATCTTTATCACATGTTGAAATGATATTTTAGATGAAATGATATTTTAGATATAATGGGTTAAATATAATACATTATTAAAATTAATTTCACCTTTTTAATATGGCTACTAGAATGTTTTAAATTACACATTTCTTATTATATTTCTATTGGACAGCGCTATTCTAGAGAATTTTTACAAGAAACTTATACTTTCATGTTATTCTTGCTGCCAAAATGCTAATTATAATTCATGGTCTTCATAATTTAGATTACAAGAAGACCAGTCTAGGTCCTTTTGTAAAAGTTTTTGAGCAGTTTCTTGAAAACCTGGATAAATCTCGAAAAGGAGAACTTCTCAAGAAGAGTGGTAAGATTCTATACCTTTCCCTTATAGCTATTTAGGTCTTAGTACAGGTAGTTTAAAACATCCAGCAAGTGAACAATTTTTAGAGCTGTAATCTTTCTCCTCTCAAGAAAAGTTACTAGTTTATCTCACTATCCTTAGTATTTTGAAAAGTGGGGTCCCTTAATTCAATTCAGCACACACTCATTTTAACACCTTCTATGTGTCAGGTACTATGAGGGAAACAAAAATGAATTATACAAAGATGAATTCCACATGATGGCTCCCCTGCCCTTAAGGAGTACTAACTGGTACAAAACAAAGAAGTACAAAATGCTGAGAGATCTCGTCTGATTGAGAGAACCTGAGAAGATTTTATATGAAAAGGGTGGTATTTGAACTCTATTTCAGTGAGCTGCTGTACGAATTCTAATCCCCAATGCTAATATATCATACCTTGAGGTATGAGTAGGATTTCCGCAAGCAGAGATTTGATGAGGTAAAGGTACAGGAGTGGAAAAAGGAGACAGGTTGTTCATTCTTGAAGGAACAGCAGGAACAAAGGCATAGAAGCAGGAAAGCATCAAGTCACTCTAGAGGCCATCAAGTAGTACAGCTTATCTGGTAAAAGATGCGTCAGGAAGTGATGGGAGAGAAATCCGAAGAAGCAGACTGAAGCCAGAGTATAGATGGCCTCGAATTCCAGTCTTGGGAGTTTGAGCTTAATTCAGATGGGACAGGGAAGCTATTAAAGGTTTTTGAGAAAGGGAGTGCCATGATTTGTAGTTTTATCTATAATAGAAAGATAAATCTAGCAACAGTATATCTGGGGAGAAGCAGGGGATAGACTAGAGCCCAAGAGATCAATTGAGCTATTAGTATTAGGACAGTAGAATTGGAGATCTCCAAAAAGTGCAAATACTGGAGCCATCCTTGAAACTTGGTAATGATTTTTTGGAAGTTGAAAGATCTAAGTAAAAGTGTCACAGAAGCCAAGGGAAAGGAAAGTTTCAAGGAGATTATCAAGTGTCAAATGCAGTAGAGAACTGATAAAATCCTGTTGGATATAAGAGCGAGAAGGAGGTGCTAGGAGGATAGCAGTGTCAAAGGAAGAGTTCTTTGAATAGGAGATGCCTGAGCATATGTGTAAGCCAAAAGGAAAAAAATCAACAGTGAATATTATTCAAGAGATTGATGGATACCATAGAAAACTGGCAGTGTTATAAAAATACAAACTCCCTTTCCACTTCATTTTTTAACAAAATGTGTGGTGGTTAAAAAGTAGTGCCTAAGATAATGCTCTAACTCATAGTAGCCACTCAAATATGTGCTTGTTGAATGAACAGTGATGACTCTGAACTTGGAAAGCCTCATTGAAGCTGCCATTCCAACTGGTCATGTTAAGTCCTTTGTATTCTTGTTCTGTACTAGCTCAGCCTATAATGTTGGCTTCAGCAAATGTGAAAGCAAATCTTTATGCATGATGTGAATTTAATGGAAGCATTAAGCAAATCAGGATGTGAAATAAATGGGCTTTGTTTTGTTTTCCTTTACTATCCTTGATAAAAATCTGTTCTATTTTAGATTTACAAAAAGACTTCTGAAGATAACAACTCCCTTTTTACCAATGTGGATATCTTCTCCCTTCAACCAAGAATCAAATACTTCAAGAGCCATTTAATAAATATAGCAGAACTGTGTATGTGTCTTAATGCTCAAAGCAAAATTTTCTTTTCTTGAAAAATAATTATGTTGAAAAGATTCCTGAGACCACCAAAGGAGAATATTCAGGCTCCTGGAAGGAGCAATAATAGGAGGATATAAGTGGATTGCAGATTAATTTGTAAAATTTAATATTATAATTCTAAGATTTCTGATATAGGTACTCACTTCTACCAGTTGCCACATATGGAGGTAAGTGAGCAGTAATATGCCCAAGATTTTGATGTCAGTTCACCAGATTCAGCCTCCATATTTCTAGGTGAATGAGCATTTTGTTCTTAAGTCTTAGACACTTAAGTCAATTATACCTCGAGTGTGTATTCAGTCACTCCCTAATTTTGCTTACTGATATTTTTATTGGTCAGGCCACACCCCGCTGCTTGTCTTTTAAAAAATTATTTTAAAATGAGCATCTACACCTACTAAAACTTTAGTTCAAAAGATACGAGTTACTATGTTACAATATTAGGGCCTAGTAGAGTATTTTTTACAACTGTTGGCAATTGTAGCTCCTAACTTCTTCCCTCAGAACAATTTTCTAAGCAATTTAGAAAAAATAACCAACTTCACCAGCATAAAACCTTTTGTACTTGTCAAAACACTTGGACTCTCTATATCTCCAGACACTTAAATTTAATTTTAAAGGTTTCATTTCTTCTGTATTTGATTTCGTGTGATAGATTCTGAAGTGTCAGATTTCTTTTGCCTGGTTTTACAACCACCCTAACAAAACAGTCATTCTGGTTTACATTCTGTCTTTTGAGAAACACTGAGAAGCAAGCTATCAGGCTGGTGCTTTCCGTGAGTTATGAAAATTTTCCTTCCTTTGCCCTACCTATAACATTGTATTCTCCATTGCCACAGTCCGTTTTTTGTTTTTTGTTTTTGATTTATATAAAACAGATTTATAATACAGTCAACACACTGAAATGCTTTTCATTTCTCTCTTTTCTAATTTTTTAAGAAAAAATATTAAAGACTATTGTGTAAAATTCCTCATCTGAGCTTCTGTTTACTATGTATTGTTCAGTCTTTTTGGAAAACAGTGACTGGTCAATTAAAACTCCTGAATACAAAATTCCTAAAGACTTGGGACTCCTCTGGTGGTCCAGTGGCTGACTCTGTGCTCCCAATGTAGGGGACCCCAGTTCCATC
Source organism: Orcinus orca (assembly GCF_937001465.1). NCBI lineage: Eukaryota > Metazoa > Chordata > Mammalia > Artiodactyla > Delphinidae > Orcinus > Orcinus orca. The sequence goes on along the minus strand of NC_064569.1, from coordinate 44,908,508 downwards.
CCTGTTCAGGGAACTGGATGCCACATACTGCAGCTACAAGTTTGCAGACCCAGCGCAGCCAAGTAAATAAAAAAAATTTTTTAATTACTAAAGACTCATTAGTCCATCCTAACTCAGAATGAGTAGAAAGACTGGTATTATGCTTTCAGCAAGAGATGTTTTAGGCTTCCAATATGTCTAGCATTAAAACATTTTAATGCTTTAATATTAGAGCCCTTGATAAAAACCGGTATAATTGCCCATAAAATAAATTACAGAATATATTGTGCTTGTGCAAAAGAGTGTTTGGTTCTTGAAGACAACAGAAACAAAGACTTGACTTCCCTAGCTGATTTGCCTTCTCATCCATATATGAGAATTGTAGAAACAAAGGGCACAGAACTGGTTTCCGTCTGCAAACTTGCCCAGTTTATAAAGAAACCCAAAGAAAGAAAATACGTCCTTCCTTAGCTAATCATTAACAGAGTTAGAAAAGTCAGTGGGCTTGCTGGGAAAGAAAGGGGAATGGTCAAAATGTAGTTTTGTTTGTCTAAGGAGATGGCTATTGCTGGCCCTTCTGAAGGTAAATGGACTGCATTAACAAGTCTCCCAGATCACTATTAGGTAGAAATTCTATTAACAATTTTAACACTTTTTAAGTAATGTACATAATTTAATCTTCCTAACAATCCTATGAAGCAGCTACTGTTATCCCCATTTCATAGATAAGGAAACTGAGGCATATATGTGTTAATTAAATTGCCGAAGGCCGCCATTAGGTAACCTAGATGAGATTCAAACAAAGGAGTCTGGCTTCAAAATCCATGTTCTTATTCACTCCATAATATTGCCACTCCTATCTAAAGAGAATTTCAGAATTTTTCATTCCTGGTAAACTCCACTCATTTAATCCTAATTCACTAATCCTAATCCTCACTTCACTATGGTAAAATATCAGAAATTTTAAAGTAGCTTTCAAAGCATTGCTTATCTTAAAAGGCAGCCACCATTGTCTTAAAGCCACTGGCTCAAATAGTGTTAGCTGGTTTAGGTAATGTATGTGTTGAGTCCTTTTGGAGAGAGGATATGGGAGTCAGGATCCCTAGCCTTTTCATTAAGAAAACACAGTTACATTCTACTTTTCAAAAATCCTACTGTATAAAGCGTGGGATCCTGGGCCTCTAGAACGGATGAGTTTCAGGATATAATGTCCAAAACAAGCAAAAAGAATTGTATATGCGCCTATGTTCTTTTTTCTGAATAGGGGAATTTACACCTTTATAATAATCTCAGTCTAAATTATGTATTCCAAAAATAAAATTGAGGATTAACCTAGGTCACAGCTATCTTCCACTGGTGTGAATACAATCTCTGTGGCATTCAGCATTACTTAACACCATATTTTCCTGAATTATTTGAGAAAAGGAAGTCAGAAAGTAGCAGTAATACTGCTGTGGCTGCTTTACCGACGGGGGAGCAGAGTTTGCTTCTCCTACAATTGCCCTTCGCGTATCAAAAATGCCTCGACTTGGGGGACGGGAAGGGGTCGGCTATCTTAGGACTGCATGGCTCAGAGAAGAGAGTTCCTGCCAGGCCAGCGAGTCCTGTTCTAAATTCATACCCTTATTTAGACCTCGTCACCACCCCAGACTGGAAATACGCGAACGGCTCACTGGTTAAAGGAAGTGACTGCCGGCAGCTCCTGACCCGGAATCGGATCCTGGTCCCGCCCCCTCCGCCAGGCTTCGTTCTGCAACAGGCGTGGGTCACGCTCTCGCCAGCTCTTTTTCTGCCGCCATCTTGGTTCCGCGTTCCCCGCACAGTAAGTGCTGTCTTCGTCACGACTTTTTATCCGTAGCCATCCGTCTTTCTTGCGGGCTGAGCCGCCCCGAGGACTGGGAACTAAGGAGAATTGGAGGTTTTATGGGGCCACCGGGTTCCTGGTTAGCCCTGGGCAGTGTGGCCTTGGGGCCTCCGGACAAAATGGGGTCTGCTGTTGGTGTCCTGGCAAAAGCAGGGCAGAAAGGCCGTAGGCCGCGAGTCCAGGGCTGGGGAGATAGGAGCCGTTGCGGCGTCGGGGATGGAAGTGGGTTGCGTCTGGTGTTGGGAACCGCTTCACGAGAACCTATAGGGGGTTAAGGGGTCACAGCCTTGGAACAGCCCCTCCGCACGCGCGCGCGCTCACACACACACACTCTTCTTATTGTGACAAGCGAGTGTTGGGACCTAGGACACCCTGTTTCTCCTCCTGGGTCCCGAAAGTCGGCAAACGGCAGTCCTTGAGGTCCTAGCCCAGGAAGCGGGGCGGGGGGGCGGGGCGGCGAGGGGAGACGACTGTTCAAGGTAGCGTCTGAAGTCTCCCATCCCGTGCTCAGGAGCCAGACCGCGAGCCTCTCCCTCGGGTGGAGAACGCAGTGGTAATTGCTTCTGTGTGGGATTTGGAGTGTGGAATAAAACGAATCCCTGGGCACTGGGAAATCCGCTCTCTGCAGAGTGTAGAGGAGCGGTAAAAGGTGGTGGGTCTGCTGATCAAAAATGGGAGGGTTACGTCGTGGTTTTCACCTATTCCAGCTGCTTTGGGGAGGGTTGTCCCACGCTTATGGTTTTCTAACAGCCCTCCGCACTTTGAAGCTTGACTGTGGGTTGGGCAGCAGAACGGATCCGAGTCATTTCAGGCCTCCTTTTTATTCCCTTCAGAAATGCCCGGTGAAGCCACAGAAACCGTCCCTGCTACAGAGCAGGAGTTGCCACAGCCCCAGGCTGAGACAGGTAGGTTCCCCTAGACCCCTTGCCCTTGATTAAGATAGTAAGATCGACCCTAAAACTATTTGGTGGGTTAAGTGACAAATAGAATATACTTGTGTATTTCAGTGTTGACTCTCATTAAAGAAGATAGGGCTGTAGCTTTACCAGGGAGTAGAGTCCACAATAGTAGCTTTCCTGAAAGGACTTGCTTAGAGAGTGGAATAAAAACCGTATATTTAAGATTCGGGAACATTAAAAGCTCCATGGCTTGCTTTGTAGGTTATGAGAGCTGCCTCAAAGGTAGCTCTGTTGTGGAAGCTTCCCCTCACATAGGAAAACTGAGCAGGAAAGGGACTCTGATTCTTACCTGTTGGAACTAGGTGACACACTGGCAGGTCCAGGAGACCTGAGCTTTTGTGAAGTTCCAGCCAGCAGGTTGCAAGGTTTTAGACGGCAGTGCTTGGCATTGTGCCATCATCACATGCCTGGATAAGATGTTTGCTGATGGTAAATGTGTCCTACTGGGCCCCAGGCCCTCCTAGATTGGTTAACTTGTTTTATGGATTGGTGCTGAGACGTTTCTAGCGTGCTGGAACAGTGCCTGCATCAACAGCTTATCTGGAACCCAGAATTGAAATAGAGCCTTCCTTTGACTGCTCTTCGGCTTTGGAATTAATGAATGTAGAACATAGTGTAAGGCAGGTTTTGAATTCTGATTAAAATACATTTCTATAAAACTTGAGAAGGGGTAGGGGAAAAAATTTTTTATGGTAGTCTTCTTGCTGATTAGTTGTGCAGAGCTAAATGAAGGGAATTTTCAGGCTGTGACCTCCATCCTCACCTTTTTTATTCCCCCTTTATGGTAAATTCATTATTTTCTTTTAAACTCCACCTGTGACTTAACGGCAATTTTTGTCTCCTTCTGGAATTAAAATAGAGTTGTTTATAGTTGAAAGCATTAAGGTTCTCCCTCCCCACCTGTCTGATTTTAGCAGCTGAAGGGATTAATACAGCTGCTAGCAAAGAAAAAGGAGGGGGCCTCTGAGCTGGGAAGTAAACTATATGAAATCCTTGAACTGCAAGGGACTTAAGGAAGGTAAAAATAAAGGAATGGTCTCTAAAAGATTCTGTAGTTTCAGTGCTAACAAAACTTTAGAGAATCTCAACTTGATTTTACAAATGTGGAGACTGAAATTCAGATGAATTTAGAATAATCTGGATCAAGCTTCAAAATTAATGCTATTTGCTTCTGAAGCAATCCTTAGTGCTGTTAAACTTATTCCGGAATATTTTGAGATTGCACAGTAGGTTAGATGATAATATTAAGTAAGCACCCGTGATGAACATTTGGAGTATTTTTAATACGTAACTATAATTAAATAATTATTAGAATGAATGAGGAAACTGACTCGGGATTCGTTATGGTGTCTAAAGCAAGTAATTTGGGCCTTAATCCCATCTTGAGGTCCAGTGAGATGAAAACATTCTAAGTTTCAAATTCTGATTAATATGTTTGAGAACATTTGCACTGTAATCATAAGATTTTCACCTACCAGCTCTTGAGGAAAAACTGCTTGAGCCACCTGTCTTTTCTGTAGTTGGGGTACTTTTGGTTGAGTGAATTTGGATGCTATAGGCTTTTTTTTTTTTTTTTAAATAATACTCCCTTCTAGGTGTTGAGCATTTGTTGGTCTAATCCTGTGTTACCTCCTGATTAGTAAGCATGGTATTTTTTCATCATTTCGAAAACCTTTTGCTTAGGTTTACTCTAGTGCAGATAGTGCCTATTTTGGCAGAATGGCATACTCATCCGGATTAAGGGGTGGGGATCCAATGTATTTTCTCCATTCCAGTTCCCTACTTTCAAAATAGAACCACAGTCTGGTTTATCAAGTTGAGTTACAGTTTCATAATACAGTTCCTACCCTTGTGACTAAGCTGTCTCTCATGGTCTAATTCATCTTAGATTGATGTTTGGAGACTTAACATTACTTAGAGACTGTAGAGTCCACCCATTTGTGGTTGGTTTTTTGTTTGACTTGGGTAAGTAAAATGAAGTATAGGGAGGCTAAGTGAAGTAGTATTTAATACACAGTATTAAGGGTCAGATTTTTCCTGACTTAGTGGAAGCCTGAGCATTAAAAGGCCTGTTTTTTATCATTCAGCTCTGATTCCCCATCATTATTGCCACTGACTGTCTTCCTTGTTCCAGTTTTCAGTATTTGTTTCAGTTAGTTCATGCTCCTTGGGTAGACAGCGTAGAACTGTTCTAGTGGTGATTCTATGGCCTGTGAGAAAGATTTAGGGTTTGTTTGAGGGGGGAAGGGAAGAGCACAACTGGGAAAGGGTAGAAAGCATGCTGTTCCCAACTTACTCCTGGGCCTGTGCTCCCCATTTAGAGACTAATAGGCTGCTCTTAGACTGTTTTTCACCCTAAAATATTTCACTTACTTTAGTAGAACTTGGGAAATGTGGGAGATGAGGAGAGGGATGTATTCTTACTTGACCACTGAAGTATGTTTGGGGAAGATTGCTGTTGCTTGTCACCTTTGTCTAATCCTGTATGGTGACTTTCATTCTCAGATTTAAAATTCCAATGTTTTCTGTGAGGCATGTTGTACCAAGTTGGGCTGTATAACTCACCTTTGTTTTTTTCCTTCCCTTTCCTCCTTTATCCTCTTTTTTTTTTTTTTTTTTTTTTTTTGCTTTTCTCCTCCAGCTTTGCTTCCTGTGTCTTCAGCCTTGAGTGTCACTGCTGCTTTAGGGCAGCCTAAACCTACCCCTACCCCTACCCCTCCTTGTTCCCTGGCCTCCCAGCAATGCCCTCTGGCAACCCCTAACCAGCCTTCCTCATTCCTTTCTCCCTCTACTATTGCCTCAACCCCTTTTGAAGCTCCTTTTCCTGAGTCATCCACTGGGACAGCCCTGCCTTTGGGAGCTGCCCCTCCCCCCGCTGGCACCCCAGCTTTCCTACCAAACCTAATAGGGCCTCCCATCTCCCCAGCTGCCTTAGCTCTGGCCTCTCCCATAATAACTCCAACTCTGAAAGGTGTTCATTCCTCTTCAGCTCCCTTGGCTCTGGTGGCCTTGGCTCCCCACTCAGTTCAGAAGAGCTCTGGCTATCCACCTAACCCTCCTAGTTCACCTCCTTCGGTTGCTGTGATTGAGTCAGGGTCAGTGACGTCTCTATCAGCTCCAGTTGCTTCCTCAGAACCAAAGCCCTCTCCTCTTCAAGCTCCCTCTCAAGTAGTCCCTAATCCAAAGGGTACCCCCAGCCCTCCAGGTATAGTCAGTGCTGTTTCTTCCCATCTTGTAACTCCTTTGGTCTCTCTTCAGTCTGGACTAGCCTCATGTCCTCAGACGCCACCTGCCACTCCCTTAGCCATTCCTTCCCCTCAGGTCAAAGGCATCCCTATTTCCTCAGCTCTGACTTCTCCACAAAACCCTGCAAGCCTCAGCCTAAAGGGACCCCTTAGTCCACCTGCTGCTTTATCTCTTTCAACTCAGTCTATTCCTGTGGCTCCTCATGCCCCCCCAGTTTTCCTCACTTCTCTTGGTTCTCCTGTTCAACCTTCAGGTTCTAATATTCTGTCAGATCCCATAGAGGATACTGTTTCTGTAGATCATTCTTCCACGGGTACCTCTTACCCTTCTCAGAGATCTCTAATTCCTCCCCTTCTTTCCAAAAATGAGGTGGTTCCTACTGCTGAGGCTGCTTTTCCAGGGGGAGCTCCAACTTCCCCTCTGGCTCTGTCTGCTGACAAAGGCCTCTCTACTATCACTGACATAGCCTCTTCCAATGTAGCTACCTCTTCTCTGATATCTCCTACAGCCTCTCTGATTCTCAAAGACTCTCCTAGTGCTGCTCATCAACCTTTGGTGGCCCAGATTCTTGGTTCTTCTCCAGGGAGGCCAGGCTTGAAAGAAGCTCCTGTTTCTTCTGTTGGAACCACCCCACTTGGGATGGCTAACTCCTCTACAGTTTCTGCAGCATCTATTACCTTTGAGGTAGCTACTTGTGTCTCTCTTCCAGTTTCATCAGGTCCCATGAGCAGTAAGGACTCAGTTTCCCAAACTGCCTTGGTTATGGCGCCTGTGGCTCCCAGAGAGCTTCCTACTCCTCAAGTAACCACCACTCTGGGGATACCTGTCTCTCAACCTCTGCCAGCCCCCGAGAACCCCAAAAGTCTCCCTGTTTCACCAGCCCTGGCAGCCCCTAAAAATCTCCCTTCTCTCCAAAGTACACCATCTTCTCTGGAGATAGCTCTTTCTCCTGAAGCCACCTTAGCAAAGAAAAGCTTCCTAGAGCCTCTCCCTCTAGTTAAGCCAGCCAGTACTACTACCTCTTCTCTGGGGGTCAACTCCCCAACCTCTATAATCAAGACAGATTCTTGTGCAAGCCCAGATCCAACTAGTCTGCTTCTCAAAAGTTCTCTCACTACCCCAATTGTAACTACATTTCCTTTGGAAAGCACTGCCATTGATGGGATGGCTCCTACAACTGCCAAAGGTACCTCCACTCCTATACCTGTAGCCGGTCCTTTTCTAGAAGGAGCTGTCTCTTTAGATTCTAAAAGCCACCCTGCCAAGAAGAGTACTTCCACTCTTACTACTTTACCTTTGGTCCCTCCAACCTCTGAAAGTTGCCCTCTGGCTCCAGCTGTGACTTTATCTCCCCAGAATGTTTCTGCTTCTCCAGCTGCTGTGGCACAGGTCCCTGAAATTCCCAAGTCTGAGTCTTTTCCCCCTCTTCCTCCAGCTGGTACTCCTCAAGGTGCAAAGAAAGTTCATGGTATTTCTCAAACTTCAGCATTGGCACCTGTGGCTTCCTCTCCTGAAGGGTACCCAACTGAGGATTCTGGTGCTTCTGTTACTGCATCTTCCAAAGGAACTTACCTAACTGACTCCCCATCTCCTTTAGGGACTAGTGTGTCTCCTCAAACCAAAAGAACTCCAACCAAGAAGGGTTCAGCTACTACTACCTTAAGTCTTGCTCCTTCTGTTTCTAAAAGTGTACCTGCTATCCCTGATACTCCTGCTGGAAATCTGTCATTCACTGTTTCTCCAGTTGAACCTTCCTCTCTTCCAGAGGCCAATCTTTCTTTTCATGTCCGTAAAGGATCACTAGCCAAGAAGCATTCCCCTACTCCCCCATCCCCCAAAGAGGCTCCCATTCCCCTACCTATGTCTTCTCCTTCCCCCAAAGCGGGGCCAGCAACCCCATCCCCTAAAGAAACCCTAACTCCTCCAGCTGTGACTCCTTCCTCCCCCAAAGGAGCCCCAGCAACTCTGTCTCCCAGAGAGTCCCCAGCTACCCCATCTCCCAAAGAGGCCCCCAGTCCCTCAGTTGTGGCTCCTCCTTCCCCCAAAGGGGGACCAGCAACCTCATTACCTAAAGAGACCCCCACTCCTCCAGCTGTGACTCCTTCCTCCCCCAAAGGAGCCCCAACTACCCCACCTCCCAAAGGAGCCCTTACTTCCCCCAAAGGGGGCCCAGCAACCCCATCTCCCAGAGAGCCCCTCACTCCATCAGCTGCGGCTCCTCCCTCTCCCAAAGGGGGCCCAGCAACCACATCTCCCAAAAGAGCCCCAGCTACCCCACCTCCAAAGGGGGGCTCCACTCCCCCAGCTGTGGCTCCTCCCTCCCCCAAAGGAGGCCCAGCAACTCCATCTCCCAAAGAGGCTCCTGTTCCCTCAGCTCTGACTCCTTCCTCCCTCAAAGGGACTCCAGCCCCCATAAGAGCTCCAGCTATCCCACCTCCCAGAGAGGATTCCACTCCCCCAGCTGTGGCTCCTCCCTCCCCCAAAGGAGGCCCAGCAACTCCGTCTCCCAAAAGAGCTTCAGCTGCCCCACCTCCCAAAAGAGATTCCACTCCCCCAGTTATGGTTCCTCACACCCCCAAAGAGGCCCCAGCAACTCCACTCAAAGGAGCCTCCACTCCCTCAGCTGTGGCTCCTCCCTCTCCAAAAAAGGCCCCAGCAACTCCATCACTCAAAGGAATCCCCACTCCCTCAGCTGTGGCTCCTCCCTCCCCCAAAGGGGGCCCAGCAACTCCATCTCCCAAAAGAGCCCCAGCTACTTCACCTCTCAAAGGAGACCCTACTCCCCCATCTGTGGCTCCTCCCTCCCCCAAAAAAGCCTCAGCAACTCTGGTCCCCAAAGAGTCTCCAGCAACCCCAGACCCCAAAGAAGTCCCCACTTCCCCAGCCATGGCTCCTTCCTCCCCCAAAGGGGGCCCAGCAACTCCATCTCCCAGAAGAGCCCCAGCTGCCCCACCTCTCAGAGGAGACCCTACTCTGCCATCTGTGACTCCTCCCTCCCCAAAAAGAGCCTCAGCAACTCCAGCTCTCAAAGAGGTCCCTACTCCCTCAGCTGTAACTCCTTCCTCCCCCCAAAAGTCTCTAGCCCCGAAAGGGGGGCCAGCAACCTCATCCTCCAAAGGGGCTCCCACTCCCCCAGCTGTGATTCCTCCCTCCCCCAAAGAGCCCTGTACTTCCCCAGTTTCAGTCACATGTCCCTTGGGGTCCACTGCACCTCAGGCATCTAAAGGGCCCCCAATAAAGAAAGGCCCCACAGCTCTCAAAGCAGTGCTTGATGCTCCAGCTCTAGAAAGTGCACCAGTCGTCACAGCTCCCACTCAGAAGAAGAGTTCTGTTTCACCTCCTGTGTGCCCAGATCCCTCAGCTCAGAATGGTACTAAAGGATCCCTTCCTGCAGTGGCTCCAGCTCCTCTACTGACAGTCTGCACTCAGAAAGGTTCTTCTCCAAAGGCTCCAAAAGCCCTCCCTACTTCTCTCTTAAAGGGCAAAGACTCTTTCCATTCCCCAAAGGGCCCCTTGGCTCCTCCTGAGTCTGAGACGTCTACCCCTTCAGCAGCAGCTGCCCCAGAGAAGGTCCTTCCTAAAGCTGGATCTGCATCTGTCTCTCCAGCACCTACCCCATCAGTCTCTCTGCCTCTTGCTCCCTCCCCAGTTCCCCCTCTGCTCCCTAAACAGCAATCTCTGCCGTCCTCACCTGGGCTGGTGCTGGAATCACCCCGTAAGCCCTCAGCCCCTGCTGATGAGGATGAGCTGCCGCCTCTGATTCCCCCGGAGCCAATCTCGGGGGGAGTGCCTTTCCAGCCGGTCCTCGTCAACATGCCCACCCCCAAACCTGCTGGGATCCCTGCCCCAACCCCCTCTGCCAAGCAGCCTGTTCTGAAGAATAATAAGGGTATTTGCCTTGGTTTGCCGTGTGCATGGTGTGTTGCCCACAACCCTCTGGGGGCTACCCACCGATACTAACCGTAGGATGCGCCGCTTTCTCCAGTATATCTGCTTGTGTTTGGACGTAGAACGATAAGTTTAAATGCCAAAGCTCTAGGAATATGAAACAGAATCTTGGTTTTCACCTCAGATGGTCTGTTGTGTACCATCCTGTGTAATGTGGTTCAGACTAACTCTGGATCTGTCATCTTTTTTACCTAACCGATCTGACATTGAAAACCAAGACCTTCTAGACCTTTAATTTGCTCTAAACTCTACTATATCACTAACTTTGTCCCTGGGCCTGGGATTTGCTAAAATATTGGGAAATCTAGAACTACTTGAATTTCTTTTCACATCTTAGACTTAGTAATAACCAGTGCCCAGGGACTCCCTTTTCTTAAAAGACTTATTTTTCCTAGCCTGGGAATGGTGCAGGTGTATGCTTTTTCCCTTAGTAGTCTATTGATGCTTGGCCTTTGAATTGAGGGAAACTTAAATATGTGAATTATTTTTGGAAGAAATGGAAGAGGTCACAAGAGAGTATCTAGTAGAGGTGGCTACAGAACTGTAGATCAGCATTTTTGAGAATCTTCAAGCTGTGTTGATTAGATCAAACTGCTAGGGTGAGTGGTTTGAAAATAAGGCTAAATGTGTGTACACAACTGCTTTTGGCCTCCCCCAACCCAGTTTAAAGGATGAGGGGAAATCGTCCCCCACCCCACCCCCAGTCTGCCTCCACAATGTGATCTTACTTTTTTTTCACTTAAGTATATCTGGAGGCACCTTGTTTACCAGAACCTTTCTAAGACGGTTGGGCTCTTGGGTAGAATTTGGCGTTACATAAGTCATTGGTGTTTACCTGTGCCATAAGTGAAGACCTTGAGGGAAAGGAAGCAGTTACATAAACTGCTCGGCTGTATCTAGTAATTATCTTTCGTTTCTGGGGCTGGGTCTTTAATAGATGTGTACACACTAGTTTGTGACTGAGTTGGGGGCTATCGTATCAGTACGAGCTGGCTTCATACAAGTCAGTTGGTTTACACTTAATTTTGCGAGGTCTAGCATAAGCCAGTGACCTCTAGTCTGGGGAGGCCATGGTGAGGTGCCTCTTCCTTGTAATCTTTACTATAAAATAGTAAAAGTTACTTGTCTTCTTAGGGTCTGGAACAGAATCTGATAGTGATGAATCAGTACCAGAGCTTGAGGAACAGGATTCTACACAGGCAACCACACAACAAGCCCAGGTAGGTATTCTCTTTTTTTTTTTTTTTTTTTTTAATAAATTTACTTATTTATTTTTGGCTGAATTGGGTCTTCATTGTTGCGTGTGGGCTTTCTCTAGTTGCGGCGGGCGAGGTTTACTCTTTGTTGCGGTGCGTGGGCTCCTCATTGCGGTGGCTTCTGTTGAGCGCGGGCTCTAGGCACATGGGCTTCAGTAGTTGTGGCACATGGGCTCAGTAGTTGTGGCTCACAGGCTCTAGAGCACAGGCTCAGTAGTTGTGGCGCACGGGCTTAGTTGCTCCGCGGCATGTGGGATTTTGCCGGACCAGGGCTCAAACCTGTGTCCCCTGCATTGGCAGGCGGATTCTTAACCACTGCACCAGGTGGGTATTCTCTTAACTTACTAATGTAAGTACTAGTAAGTTAAGGAGGTCAAGGAAGCATTGGAGGACCAGTGTTGATCAGAGAAGCTGACTTACGTATTTGGAGCTGTGAACCTTCATAAAGGGAAAACCACATAGGGATTGTGGTATCCAGGTCTTACATTCCAGTTTGCTCATAGCTGTTTGATCTTCTTAGCTGGCAGCGGCAGCTGAAATCGATGAAGAACCAGTCAGTAAAGCAAAACAGAGCCGGAGTGAAAAGAAGGCACGGAAGGTAAGAGTTTAAGTTATAAAGAAGGATTAAAGGTGCTGATGAAGCACCTTTCGAGAGGGGAAACTGTGGTGGAACTCTTGGTAGTGGTATAAACACGTTTAGTTAAACTAACAGAAGTTAACTATGGCAGAAAGCCCAGGAGGCCTGGAAATCAATTCTGTATTTTTCCTTTTCTTAGCCCACAGAAAGTCTTTGCTTAGAATGTAGTTTTATTATGTTCCTTACTTCCTGAACCTGCTTCTAAAGAAGTTGAAAACCTGATGTTCTTTTTTATTCTTTAGGCTATGTCCAAACTGGGTCTTCGACAGGTTACAGGGGTTACTAGAGTCACTATCCGGAAATCTAAGAATATCCTTTTTGTCATCACAAAACCAGATGTATACAAGAGCCCAGCTTCAGATACCTACATAGTTTTTGGGGAAGCCAAGGTAAGGAAAGTTCTTGGGAGTTGCTCTAGACCGAGGTTTCTCAACCTCAGCGCTATTGACATTTTGGGTCAAATAATTCTTTGTTGTGGAAGGGCTGTCTGTTTAGCAACATCACTTGCAGTGTGATGGGGAACAAAATCACCACCACCCCCAGTGGAGAACCACTGCTTTAGACCTAAGTTATTTCTTTGTCTGCAGTAATATATAATCCAAGTGAGGCCACATGATTTAAAGATACGTAGTAAGTTAATGTGAAGTGGGTTTAAGAGCGGGAGTTTGGAAAAGATATAAATGATTTCTTTGGTTTGCTGCTGATCAATCTACTCACATGAATCTCTCTATTTTCTGCCTTATAGATCGAGGATTTATCTCAGCAAGCACAGTTAGCAGCTGCTGAGAAATTCAAAGTTCAGGGTGAAGCTGTCTCAAACATTCAAGAAAACACACAGACTCCAACTGTACAAGAGGAGAGTGAAGAGGAAGAGGTATATAAGGAAATCTTTTGTGCTTTTAATCCTCACAAGATAATATTATGTTTGTATTGATGGGTGGATTCTATATTATTTTAGGCTCTTGAACTCCATTGAGTTAAGTAGCTTTTGAGTTATATTAAGAGCTAGATTCAGGAGATGCCTGACAGAACTACTGAAGTTGTTCTTGCCTTTAGTTTATTAAGTGTTTTTTCTCTCTCTTTTAGGTTGATGAAACAGGTGTGGAAGTTAAGGACATAGAATTGGTCATGTCACAAGCAAATGTGTCGAGAGCAAAGGCAGTCCGAGCCCTGAAGAACAACAGTAATGATATTGTAAATGCTATTATGGTAAGTGTCCAAGCCTTTATTCCTTGACTCCCTCTGCCCTAACCAATCGTGGGTGACTTTATTTTCTGTGCTTAATATCAGCCAATTAGGAAGCCTCTTTCCAAAGCCTTTTCTGAGTTGCCTCAGGTTTTAGTGACCTGAATTCTCTCAATTTGCCTGTAACCACCTCTGATGATCTCTTTTCTCTTACAGGAATTAACAATGTAACCATCTTGAAAAGAGGACCTTTTTTTGGTGTTTCAAAAGAGTAACTGCAGCTGGGTTTGAAATTTGTACTGTTTCTATCATTAATAAAGTTATGGCTTCTTGTTGGATGAACTCAGTTGGTGCTTGATCTCTTCCCCCAAAAAAACATAAAAGCTCTAGAAATGAAAAGGTTTAGTACTTCAGGTTCCCCTCTTAAAACCTCAGCCTTTTCACCTCTTGTGAGATGATAACTGTTCAGGCTATCTATTAGGAACTTCTTGTTCTCAGAGACAACTGAAAGTTTCTCATTTCTTTCCCAGATGTTAACTAGTAGCAAATCCTGATTATTCTTATTCATTTTTTTAAATAAGTTTATTTACTTTTTATTATTTATTTTTGGCTGCGTTGGGTCTTCGTTGCGGTGCGCAGGCTTCTCATTGCAGTGGCTTCTCGTTGCAGAGCATGGAGGCACGCGGGCTTAGTTGCTCCACGGCATGTGGGATCTTCCCAGACCAGGGCTCAAACCTGTGTCCCCTGCGTTGGCAGGCGGACTCTTAACCACTGCGCCACCAGGGAAGTCCCTGATTCTTCTTTATTTAATAATTATCCCCTTCTCTGACCTGCGATCTTTCTGAATACATATTGGGCCCCGTCTGGCTTCTGTGACAAGCATTTCATGTTGGTTACATCTTGTCATGTAAGAGCTTGGGACAGAGTTGGAGAGAATGCATAGTGGGTGGGGGTGAAATGACACTACTTTGTAGCAAATGAAAAGGTACCTCACGAAGGAGAGATTTTGACTATTGATATACAGTACAAGCACTCTGCTCTTAGACATACACTGTACAGGTATATATTAATCTACAAAGTAAATTATGATTAGGGTAGCCCTAGTTATGCTAGGATAATAAATGAAAACCAGAACTGTACCAGGCAAACTGGTACATACAATTAGCCAGTTTGTGATAAATATAGATAGCTCTATAGAAGTCCTAAGAAGAATGAAAGTTCTGTGTTTAGGTTGTTAGGAAATGGTTTGGGGGAAAGTGGAGGGCTTAAAATTTGGAAATAGGAAGCCTACAAGTAAATGTAGAGTCAAGAATCCTAAAATGAATAAGTGGTAAGACACTTAGAATGAATATTAGGATAAGAATAAATTAGACTAACATTGCTGAAGGCTTTTGGAACTAAAGTTTAGATCTTTTTTTATTATTTTCTCAATCTCTGAGAAAGTAGGCATTATTTTAGCAGTTGTGATTAAAAGCTGAGGACCAAAGAGGTTAAATGACTTCCACAAAGACCAGAGCCCTTTCGCTGTGGTAGGCTACTCTGGAGAAGCACAGATGGGTGTCAGGGGGAGGATGATGATCTGCTTCCATTTCACTGGAGTAGAACAAATTAGATCATTAAATGAACAAAGTCTCATGAGGCTAAAGTCTGCCAAGTCTGAGTCAGCCTAGTAATTCTCATTTCAGGAAGAAATTAGGGATATTAACTCATTTCCTCACCCTTCCCTCTACAGAGTTAACAAAGTGCCAATTCTTGGTTACATTTTTAGAGAAGTATCTTGTTGAAGGCTATTACTGCCACTGGTAACTGTAATGCTCTTTATTTCCACCTCAAAGACCTTGCTGTTGCTACCCCTTCTACCATGTATTACTGGCAAACCTCAGAGATGTGGGTTCGGTTGCAGACCACCACAATAAACAAATATCACAGTACAGTGAGTCATGAATTTTTTTTGGTTTTCCAGTGCATATAGAAGTTATGTATACACTACATTGTAGTCTATTAGTGTGTGATACCATTATGTCTAAAAAACAGTGTACAGCAAGTCCCCTACATATGAATGAGTTCTGAGAGCACATTCGTAAGTCCAGTTTGTTTGTAAGTCCAATAATTAGCCTAGGTACCCAACTAACAATCGGCTATGTAGTATAGTACTGTACTGTAACAGGTTTATAATATTTTTCACACAATACATAAAAAGCAAACATTTTTAATCTTACAGTACATTACCTTAGACAACAGCTGGCATACAGGGGCTGGCATCGAGTGATCGGGCAAGAAGAGTTACTGGAGGACGGAGAGGAGGTGGGAGATGGTAGAGCTGAAGGACCGTCAGCAGTAGGAGACAGAGGGCAAGCTGCAATTTCACTCGCCTGACATTGATGGCACAGGTTCTGGTTCCTTGCTGGTTTCAATTCCATCTATCCCCTTGAGAAAACAATCCAGTGATGTCTGGGTAATAGCTCTTTTTTTCTAGTCATAGATGACACGGTAGCACTGGATCGCTTTCTGAACGGCTGCTGCAGCCTTCATGCACCGTTCTATGTTCAGGTCCTGTGCCTCAAAAACTAACAGTGCTGCCTCAAGTAAAGAAAATCCCCTTACCATTTGCTGTGTTGTGAATCTCTTCGGTTCTTCAGTTACTTCTTCCTCTTGTCTCTTCGTCCTTTCTCTGGGCCTCCAATTCCATTGTTACCACTTGGTGCTTGTTAGCAGTACCAGCTACATCACCACTGCTTTAACCTTGCTTCTGGACATCCTGGGCTTGGTAAAGATACTGTACTACTGTACTGTATATAGTACTGTATAGTAAAGTACACAGAAGCACAACCACTTTTGGATGAACGCACGTGACAACGTACACCAGACACAGGAACTAACTTACGTGACTGGACAAACAAACGCATGTTTGCATCTTTGAAAGTTCTCAACTTGAAGGTTCGTATGTAGGGGACTTACTGTACAGGCAAGTGGTTAAGACTCCACGCTTCCACTGCAGGGGGCGCATGTTCGATCCCTGGTCAGGGAACTAAGATCCCACATGCCGTGCAGCATGGACAAAAAAATAATTAAAATAGTGTACATACCTTACTTAAAGAATATTGCTTAAAAATTCTATCATCTGAGCCTTCGAGTCATAATTTTTCATTTTACTGGTGGAGGGTCTTGTTGAAGGCTACTGACTGATCAGGTGGGGATTTCTGAAGGTTGGGGTAACTATTTTTTTGGCCACACCACATGACTTGCAGGATCTTAGTTCCCTGACCAGGGATAGAACCCCGGTCCTCAGCAGTGAGTGTGGAGTCCTAACCACTGGACCACCAGGGAACTCCCTGGGGTAACTTTCTTAAATAAGACAACAATGAAGTTTGCCACATCGATTGACTTTTCCCTTCACGAACGATTTCTCTGCAATGCTGTTTTGATAGCATTTTCACCCACAGCACTTATGTCAAAATTGGAGTCAATCTTCTCAAACCCTGCCGCTGCTATATCAACTAAGTTTATGTAGTATTCTAAATTCTTTGTTGTCATTTCAAAATCTTCACAGTGTCTTCAGCAAGAGTAGGTTCCATCTCAAGAAACTACTTTGCTCATCCATAAGAAGCAACTCATCCATTCACGTTCTATCATGAGATTGTAGCAATTCAGGTACATCTTCAGGCTCCACTTCTTATTCTAGTTCTCTTGCTGTTTCCACATCGGCAGTTACGTCCTCCACTGAAATCTTGAACCCCTTAAAGTCATTCATGAGTGTTGGAATGAACTTCCAAACTCTTGTTTAATATTGATGTTTTGACCTCTTCTCATGAGTCACTAATGTTCTTCATGGCATCTGGAATGGTGAATCTTTTCCAGAAGGTTTTCAATTTACTTTGCCCAGATTCCCAGAGGAATCACTATGGCAGCTATAAGCCTTACAAAATGTATTTCTTAAGTCATAAGAGTTGAAATTACCCCTTGATTCCTGGACTGCAGAATGGATGTGTTAGGTGTGAAAACAACATTAACTTCACTACATCTGTCAGAGCTCTTGGGTGACCAGGTGCATTGTCAATGAGCACAATGAGTATTTTGAAAGGAATCTTTTTTCTGGCAGTAAGTCAACAGTGGGTTTAAAATATTCAGTAAACCATGTTGTAAACAGATGTGCTGTCATCCAGGCTCTGTTGTCCCAGTTACAGAGCACAGGCAGAGTAGACTTAGCATAATTTTTAAGAGCCCTAGGATTTCTGGAATGGATGATAAATGAGCATTGGCTTCAACTTAAAAGTCACCAGCTGCATTATCCCCTAACAAGATAGTCAGCCTGTCCTTTGAAACTTTGAAGCCGGGCATTGATTTCTCTCTACCTGTGAAAGTCCTGCATGGTATCTTCTTCCAATATAAAGCTGTTTTGTCTACACTGAAAATCTGTTTAGTATAGCCACCTTCATTAATTACCTGAGCTAGATCTTCTGGATAACTTTCTGCAGCTTCTACATCAGCACATGCTTCTTCACCTTGCCCTTTTGTGTCATGGAGATGGCTTACTTCCTTAAACCTCATGAACCAACCTCCACCAACGTCACATTTTTCTTCTGCAGCTTCCTCACCTCTGCACCTTCATCAAATCTAAGAGAGTTGGGGCCTTGCTCTGGATTAGGCTTTGGTTTAAGGGAATGTTGTGGCTGGTTTGATCTTCTGTCCAAACCACTAAAAATTCTCCATATCAGCAATAAGACAGTTTTGCTTTCTTTTGTGTGTTACTGGAGCAGCACTAATTTACTTTAAGAACTTTTTCATTGCATTCACAACTTGGCCAACTGTTTGGTGTAATTTAGGCCTAGCTTTCAACCTATCTCTGCTTTTGACATGGCTTCCTCACTCAGTTTAATCATTTCTAGCTCTTGATTTAAAAAGAGATGTGGGCTTCCCTGGTGGTGCAGTGGTTAAGATATCCGCCTGCCAGTGCAGGGGACACGGGTTCGAGCCCTGGTCCGGGAAGATCCCACATGCCGCGGAGCAACTAAGCCCGTGCGCCACAACTACTGAGCCTGCGCTCTAGAGTCCATGAGCCACAACTACTGAAGCCCACGCGCCTGGAGCCCGTTCTCCACAACAAGAGAAGCCACCGCAATGAGAAGCCCACGCACCGCAACGAAGAGAAGCCCCTGCTTACTGCAACTAGAGAAAAGCCCGCGCGCAGCAACGATGACCCAACACAGCCAATAAATAAATTAATTTTTTAAAAACTGATGTTTTATAATTCCTGTACATGAGTTCCTACTCTTAATACATAGTTATAATATACCCAAAAAAGTTCGTGTTCTGCAAGTTTTAAAACTTTAAATAAAATTATATTGTGCATTACATATCTTCATGCAAATTGCCTTTCATTTCAACTTACTTTCCAAGATTTATCTATGATGATAGATGTAGTTCTATTCATTCTCTTCCTGGTCCATTGTAGTCTGCCTTTTTTTTTTAATATTCCCTATTTTTCTTTTTTTTTAAAAAGGGTTTTATTTATTTATTTATTTGGCTGCCTTGGGTCTTCGTTGCTGCACATGGGCTTTTTCTAGTTGCAGTGAGCAGGGGCTACTCTTCGTTGCGGTGTGCAGGCTTCTCATTGCAGTGGCTTCTGTTGCTGTGGAGCACAGGCTCTAGGCACACGGGCTTCAGTAGTTGTGGCATATGGTCTCAGTTGTTGTGGCTCGCAGGCTCTAGATCACAGGCTCAATAGTTGTGGTGCATGGGCTTAGTTGCTCGGCAGCATGTGGGATCTTCCCCAACCAGGGCTCGAACCCATTTCCCCTGCATTGGCAGGTGGATTTTTAACCACTGTGCCACCCGAGAAGTCCCTGTAGTCTGCTGTTTAACTCTACCTCTCCAGCAAATGTTTCTTGTCCAGTTCACCTAGTTGCTAATACCCGTGGATACTCTTCATGCATGGCCGCATTTGTCTTTCTTCAAATTAGTTTTCTGACTTAGCAAGTTCATCTTCAGTTTCAAGATACCCAAAATTAGTTCTGTTATCTATCCTGTCAAAAATTTCCCATATGTATTTCCTGCTAACACAGCTAATGAACGACACAGCTATCCATTCATTCACATTAAAAAAAAAAAAATGGAATTCCCTGGGTCCAGTGCTTAGGACTCTGCACCCTCACTGCCGAGAGCCCGGGTTCAATCCCTGGCTGGGGAACTAACATCCTGCAAGCTACGTGGTACAGCCAAAAATAAATAAATAGGGATTTCCCTGGTGGTCCAGTGGTTAAGAGTCCACACTCCCAATGCTGGGGGCCCGGGTTCGATCCCTGGTCAGGATCGAACTAAGGCCGCAACTAAGGGCACAGCCAAATAAATAAATATTTTTTAAAATTATAAATAAATATAAATAATTTTTTTTTACTTTTTCTTTAAAAAAAGGAACTTGGTCTTTGCAACAAATTGTGTTGGGAAAACTAAATATCCACATGCAAAAGAATGAAGTTAGACCCTTATCTTACACCATATACAGTAAGTCCCCTACGTACAAACTTTCAAAGAGGCAAATGTGCGTTCCATCAGCGTCAGGTGTGAGTGAAATTGTAGCTTGCCCTCCGTCTCCTATTGCTGACAATCCTTCAGCTCTACCATTTCCCACCTCCTCTCCCTCCTCCAGTCAGTAACCCTTCTTTCCTGTTCACTTGATGCCAGCCCCTGTATGCCAGCTGTTGTCCAAGGTAATGTACTGTAAGATTAAAAATGTTTTCTTTAGTTTTTGTGTTTGTTTTTTATGTATTATGTGTGTGAAAAGTATTATAAATCTATTACAGTACAGTACTATATAGCAGATTGTGTTAGTTGGGTACCTAGACTAACTTTGTTGGACTTATGAACGCACTTTCAGAACAGAACTAATTCATATGTAGGGGACTTACTGTACAAAAATTAACTACAGGGAATTCCCTGGCAGTCCAGTGGTTAAGACTCGGTGCTTTCACTGCTGTGGGCCTAGGTTCGATCCCTGGTCGGGGAGTTAAGTTCCCACAAGCCTCGCAGTGCAGCCAAAAAATAAATAAATAAAAAATAAAAAACTACAAATGGATCAAAGACCTAAATGTAAGACCTAAAATCATAAAACTCTCATAAGAAAACATAGGGGTGGGCTTCCCTGGTGGCGCAGTGGTTGAGAGTCCGCCTGCCGATGTAGAGGACACGGGTTCGTGCCCCGGTCTGGGAAGATCCCACATGCCGTGGAGCGGCTGGGCCCGTGAGCCATGGCCGCTGAGCCTGCGCGTCCAGAGCCTGTGCTCCACAACGGGAGAGGCCACAACAGTGAGAGGCCTGCATACCGTAAAAAATAATAATAATAATAAGAGGGCAGACGAAATGAATGACGTTGCCTTCCCTTATTAAAACAAACATACATAAACCTTCAGCTAGTTTTCCTGGGGGAGTTCTAGAATAGTAACTCACAAAAGCATTGTAGAAGTGTACCTCTATTGTTTTACTCCCTGTCTCGTCTCATGTTTCTCCTCTTTTCTGAACTAAAATCTTTTTCCCTCTTTTGAGTTTTCTCCTTCCCCATGTGTGGTAGACTGTCTGCAAGGATGGCTACCAATAGTTCCTCTCATTTCTATATATACATGCTGCTCTTCTCTTCAAGAGGTGTCATCTATTTCCCC
The DNA here is from genome assembly GCF_937001465.1 of Orcinus orca. Classification (NCBI taxonomy): domain Eukaryota; kingdom Metazoa; phylum Chordata; class Mammalia; order Artiodactyla; family Delphinidae; genus Orcinus; species Orcinus orca. The sequence continues at coordinate 44,887,782 of NC_064569.1, read as the reverse complement.
ACACCTTGAATCTGGACTGGCCTTGCTACTTGCTTTAACCATAAGAACGTGTTGGAAATAAAGCTGTGACAATTTGAGGCTTAGGACGCAAGAGACTTGGCAACTTCCACTTTTCACTCTTGGAGCCTTGGAGTCCAGCTATCCTGCTTGAGAGTTTATGTGAAGAGAAAAGCTCTGGCCAACAGCAGGCACCAACTAACCGATGTATTAGGCCATCTTGGATCACCCAGACTCAGCCAAGCCTCCAGAAGACTGTCACATGACTGACCCCAGCTGATATGACATGGAGCAGAAAAACCAGCTGTGCCCATCCAACCCACAAAATAGTAAGAAATAAGTTTTTGCTTTAAGCTACTAGATTTTGTGGTGGTTGTTATGCAGAAATGGCTGACTGAATTGTGATGGGCAAGATACATTTAGATAGAATGGGCACATCCTTGGGAGTTGTCCTCAGATAAAGAGATGACTATTCTTGAGATGTCTACAAAAGAGCTTGAGGGAATTCCCTGGCGGTCCAGTGGTTAGGACTCTGTGCTTTCACTGCCCAGGTTCAATCCCTGGTTGGGGAACTAAGATCCCACAAGTTGCGCAGCACGGAAAAAAAAAAAAAGAAAATCTTGAGGCAATAAAGTAAAATATGTGGCTGATTTGAGTTTGTCTTATCCAATTATAGATTTTCCACCAAAAACTAGCATAAAGAAAATCAGATACAAAGATCTTTTTTTCTGACCACATATAAGAAGACATGAATGTATCTCATTTTGTCCAATACTCCATCTGTTGGACCTGAGCCAAACAAGAGAACAGGTTCTCAGACTTAAACATCTTACTCCTTGAATTTGGCTTTAAGGTGCAAGGAGGCGGCTTCCCTCTCCTAGAGTAAGAAACCTACACTTACTGGATGGAGAATATATCAAAATATCAAGCTTCTTAGGAGTTGCACTTGAAGTCAATTTCCAATTGTCCATGTAATGGAAGTTAAAGCCAGTAAAATATAATTTAAAACTTACCTGAGGAAAAATATTTTTATTTTTGTTTTGTTTTTCTTTTTTGGAATATACTGAGTTTCACTTTTCTCATTATATTTTACCCATGACATGTTATTAAAATGACATCTCAGGAATTTCCTGGCAGTCCGGTGGTTAGGACCCTGCACTCCCACTGCCAAGGGCCCAGGTTCAATCCTTGGTGAGGGAACTAAAATCCCACAATCTGCGAGGAGCAGCCAAAAAATATATGACATCTCATTCCACCCCCAAGCCCAACAGGGAAAGGAAGCCCTAAAGTATTAGAAGAAAGCATTTTATTTTATTTTATTTTATTTATTTTTGGCCGCACTGCATAGTGAAAGCGCTGAGTCCTAACCACAGGACCACCAGGGAGTTCCCTAGAAGAAACCGTTTTAAAGTTAAACTTTGTTTCAACAATAAATTTTAAGCATTTAGTAGACAGCTCCAACATTACCAGTTATCTCATAATTTGGAATGTGGCAAAATCAAGGCACAAAATATCTCTCTTCCTCTTCCCTGCCCCCAATTATGCAGAGAGAAGGGATGTAAGGAATTGAGAGTTGTTTCTCATGAAGTAGAGGACAGGAGGCTGAAGGAAAAACCTAAAGGTGATCTTCAAATACAAAGGAGAGTCATCAGTTTTGCTTCCAAATACAGAATGTGAAGGGGAGAAATGGCAATTGAAGTAGTAGGGTTCTTTTTGAGGAATGGATTATCAATTCTCTGAGGGAGTTAAAGTAAGCATAGGAAAATAGATGAGATTACTTTCTTGATTTCTTTATGTATAAGCATTTTTCCATATATATATATTTTTGGTGGGGGTTCTTTTTATTTTTCAGTGCTTTTTTTTAAAAAAATTTTTATGTTGTGTATATTATTTATTTATTTGGCTGCGTTGGGTCTTCATTGCTGCGTGTGGGCTTTCTCTAGTTGTGGTGAGCTGGGGCTACTCTTTGTTGTGGTGTGCCAGCTTCTCATTGTGGTGGCTTCTCTTGCTGCAGAGCACAGGTTCTAGGCACGTGGGCTTCAGTAGTTGTGGCGCACAGGCTCAGTAGTTGTGGCTCACGAGCTCTAGAGCACAGGCTCAGTAGTTGTGGCACATGGGCTTAGTTGCTCCGCAGCATGTGGGATCTTCCCGGACCAGGGATCAAACCCATGTCCCTTGCGTTGGCAGGCAGATTCTTAACCACTGTGCCACCAGGGAAGTCCAAGGTGGGGGTTCTTAATATGAAAACTTTCACACATAGAGAAAAGTAGAAAGATTAGTATAGTGAATAGCTATATTCCCTTCCAAATTCAACAATTAATATTTGTTTTGTTTTGTTTTCTAACAATTAATATTTTGCCATATTTATTTATTTGCTGAACAATTTTAAAGAAAATTATGAAACAGGAGGGAAGAGAGCAGGGCACAACCTTTAAAAGAATGACATAGCCAGAGGACATGACAAAAACTGGTTAGAACCTATCAGGCCCAAGATGGCGGAAGATTCAACTTGCAGTGGACCTTGAGCCTCATTATATGCTCATTGTAATACTTTAGCATATGCTACATGACACACCCACCAGGTGCCATGACAGTTCTGAGGATGACCAAAAAAGCCCAAAAAGTGGGTGGTGACCCAATTCCTGGAAATCCCTGCAAAAAAATATAATCAAGGACTTCCTTGGTGGCACAGTGGTTAAGAATCTGCCTACCAATGTAGAGGACATGGGTTCAAGCCCTAGTCCGGGAAGATCTCACATGCCGCGGAGCAACTAAGCCTGTGAGCTAACACTACTGAAGCCTGCGCGCCTAGAGCCCGTGCTCCGCAACAAGAGAAGCCACTGCAATGAGAAGCCCGTGCACCACAGTGTCGAGTAGCCCCCGCTCGCCGCAACTAGGGAAAGCCCGCGCACAGCCACGAAAACCCAACGCAGCCAAAAATTAATTAATTAATTTAAGAAAAAAAATATATATATATAATCAAATGTTGAAGTTGTAAAGTAGTTCTCTCAGCCTCCACCTTAGAGAAGGGCCATGGGAACCACCCAGGAATTACAGTATAGTCTGTATTAAAGCTACCACAGAAATGCAGGAAATTATTGTTAGGAGGTAACTTACAATGGAAAGTAAAACAATACTGCCCATCCACCTGTGCCCTGCCCCTCCAATATTCTCTTGCTTAGGCAAGCAGGGGAGAATAATTTCACCTTTAAGAAACTCAGAAGGGAAAAGGCTGCTAGAATAGGAGGGAACATTGAAGCTTTGGATCTCCAAGTTTCTTGGAAGCTTCTGTGCTCAATGGAGAACTCTGGGTGGGGCCCAGAGAAGAGGAATAGGGACCTGACTACTTAGGACTATGTCTAGGATTTAAGAAGCTGGGGTAAGGGTAGATGAAGTTTTCTATATAGTCAACCCAGATCATTAGGGTAAGAAAGGAAATCAAGATTCATTCTTTCAAGAATATTGTGCATTTAGGGACTTCCCCGGCGGTCCAGTGGTTAGGACTCTGAGATTCCACTGCAGGGTGCACAGGTGATCCTTGGTCAGCGAACTAAGATCCCATATGCAGCGCAGCACAGCCAAAAAAAAGAATATTGTGCATTTAACTGGTAGGTCCCTGCTGTTGCATCTTTTCAGGAATCTTTGGATACAAGGGGCATAGGTGAAAGAACCCCCAAAATGTCAATAGTGTGCTGCTGGGATGGAGATATAAAGATCAGTTTGTAGCCTTGCCTCAAGGAATTTGTGTGTTTTTTGGAGGGAGGTAGGTGCCAAAGACAAGTACCTGAATAACTGGCAGCACAAGTTTTTAATTTATAAATATACATATATATGTGCATATAAAGTCAATCCTTATTATTCACAGATTACATGTTTGTGAATTCATGGTCATCTACAGACATGTGCAGATCAATATATATATTGTTTTGAGATATATATATATATAATATATATATCTCAGTAAGGTACTGTGATCGAGAAAATTTGGCAACCACTAGTGATGGAGAGGAGAGCTCCAGAGTAAAATTTGGGAGATCACCTACGCTTAGAGAACAGCAGAGAGTCAGTGAAGGATGGAGAAAGGCCAGTCAGTCATCAGTCACAGAGACTGATAAGAACTAGAAGAGAGCCGTTTCAAGAAAAAGGAATGATTGATCAGTTATGTCAAATGCTTCAAAGAAGTCAAGAATGGGGACTTAAAAAGGTCTTTGAACGTGGCAGCTGAGTGACCTTCAACGTATCCATTTTTGTGAAAATGATTGCATATTATCCTCAGAAATCTGGAAAAAGTCTAGTAGACCACAGCATGAAAGGGAGGCCTGAGGAAAGATTTATGTTTTTGTCTTGCTTTTTAAGATGGAGGACCTAAGCATATTTGTAGGCAGAATGGAAAGATTAAAGGAACAAGCTGAAAATGCATAGTCTTGGAAAAAGGCAAAAGACACTGAGATTAAGAGCAAAGGGAGAGGGAAAAAAAAAGAAGAAAGGGAGAAGGGTCATCCTGGGCTTGAAGGAAGACACTTCTTTAGCTATGGAAGCAAAAGTAGATGTCACAATTTTTGTTTATTTATTTTATTTTAAATTTTATTTATTTATTTTGGGCTGCATTGGGTCTTCGTTGCTGCGTGCAGGCTTTCTCTAGTTGCGGCGAGCGGGGGCTACTCTTCCCTGCGGTGCGCGGGCTTCTCATTGCGTTGGCGTCTCTTGTTGCGGAGCAGGGGCTCTAAGCGTCCAGGCTTCAGTCTTTGTTGGCTCAGTAGTTGTGGCTCGTGGGCTCTAGAGCACAGGCTCAGTAGTTGTGGCACACGGGCTTAGTTGCTCCGCGGCATGTGGGATCTTCCCGGACCAGGGCTTGAACCCTTGTCCCCTGCATTGGCGGGCGGATTCTAAACCACTGCACCACCAGGGAAGCCCACAATTTTTGTTTATTTTTTAATAGTGTTTTTACTTAATTATTCAGCTCTAGCATGCCCATAAAGTAGTGTCAGAACTGCTAGCCCGTCTTCCTAATTCTATTACATAATTTATGTATAGTTATTTTTGTCTTTAACCTCGCAGTATCTAGACAAGATACTGTTTCCCAAAGTTACTTCAGGGTAGTTCTTTTCTTCATCACTCTTTCAGTGTGACTGTGTTTTTTTACGTAAAATACAGTTAGACCCATATGTTACTGTTTGTATACCATTTTGGGTTCCTTCCACATTCTCTCTCTTTTTTTTTAATATATTTATTTATTTATTTTTGGCTGCGTTGTGTCTTCGTTGCTGCATGCGGCTTTCTGTAGTTGTGGAGAGCGGGGGCTACTCTTTGTCGCAGTGCGCGGGCTTCTCATTGCGGTGGCTTCCCTTGTTGCAGAGGACAGGCTCTAGGCGTGCGGGCTTCAGTAGTTGTGGCACGCGGGCTCAGTAGTTGTGGCTCGCGGGCTCTAGAGCGCAGGCTCAGTAGTTGTGGCGCACTGGCTTAGTTGCTCCGCGGCATGTGGGATCGTCCCGGACCAGGGCTCGAACCCATGTCCCCTGCATTGGCAGGCGGATTCTTAACCACTGCACCACCAGGGAAGCCCTCATTTGTTTGCTTTATTTATTTTGGGGGAATATGAAGGGCATGTAAAGAATTACCATGGTGCTATACAAAAAGGTTTTCTCAAAGAAGTGTTAACCCTATCCTCATCTGTACTACCCCTTCCCATTCTCCTCTTTTTACCCCTTTTCCAACCACCCCTGTTAACCAAATTCCTAAGTTTCTGAGAACTGCACTTTTCCTCCACCTTTTAAAAAACAGTATAGGGAATTCCCTGGCGGTCCAGTGGTTAGGACTCTGTGCTCTCACTGCTGAGGGCCCGGGTTCAATCCCTGGTCGGGGAACTAAGAAACCACCAGCTGAGTGGCGTGGCCAAAAAAAAAAATTTTTTTTAAATAATAAAAATAAATAAGAATATAATATGTGAAATATCTGAAACAGAAACTGTTAAACACCTATTCCAACATCTCTTTATCTTCCTAAATCATACAATCTCTGATATTAGCTTGGCACATAATCACCTGGGTAAACAATCCCATTCTCCCAGTCTCCCTTGCAACTAGATGTAGCCACGTAAGTTCTTGCCAGTGAGTTGCAAATAGAAAGGTTCTGTGCCAGCTTTTGGCAGATTGATTTAAAAGATTGCTGGGCAATAAGAAGCCCGGACACCGCAATGAAGAGTAGCCCCCGCTCGCCGCAACTAGAGAAAGCCTGCACACAGCAACGAAGACCCAACACAGCCAAAAAAAAAAAAAAAATGTAAAAAATAAATTTAAAAAATAATAAAAGATTGCTGGGGAACTTCCCTGGTGGCACAGTGGTTAAGAATCCACCTGCCGGGCAGTGGTTGAGAGTCCGCCTGCCGATGCAGGGGACACGGGTTCGTGCCCCGGTCCGGGAAGATCCCACATGCCGCGGAGCGGCTGGGCCCGTGAGCCATGGCCGCTGAGCCTGCGCTCCGCAGCGGGAGAGGCCACAACAGTGAGACGCCCGCGTACCGCAAAAAAAAAAAAAAAAAAAGAATCCACCTGCCAATGCAGGGGACACGGGCTCGATCCCTGGTCAGAGAAGATCCTACACGCCACGGAGCAACTAAGCCCCTGTGCCATAACTACTGAGCCCATGTGCTGCAACTACTGAAGCCCGCATGCCTAGAAGCCGTGCTTCGCAACAAAAGAAGCCACCGCGATAAGACGCCCGAGCACTTCAACAAAGAGCAGCCCCGGCTCGCCGCAACTACGCAGCAATGAAGACCCAACGCAGCCAATAAATAAATAAATAAAAATAAAAGAATGCTGGGATGTCTTCTCTCTCTCTCTTTTTCTCCAATCCTCCATCCTACTGCCTGGAACATGAATGTGATGGCTGGAAATCCAACAGATATCTTAGACCATAAGGACAAGGGCCCTAGGGATCAAGGAGTGGAAAACTTAAAGAATCTGGATCCCTGATGATATCTCAGACTCTCCATACCATTTCCAGAATCCTGTGTGTGTGTACTTCACAGTTTTTAAATGGCACTTAGGGTTGTCCTCAGTTTCAGTGAAGATGAAGATAGCCCTGCACTATTCTTGCATTCAAATTTTCTTTCTTCACCCTCACATTTCATAAACCTCGGGTTGCCCTAGAAAAATAAAGATTGGCGCAATATTAGTATGCTCTTCTTAAGATATGGTGTTTAAAAACTGAAATAGTTGAAATTAAATATCACTTCAGGATCATTTCTCTAATGTGGGGAATTAAACATATGAAGCTTGGATGGGAATATAGCTGATAAGAAGTTATGATAGAAAATCAATCTAGATATAGAAATAATTTAGCAATTATCATATCTATCCCTTTACTCTTTCCTCATATTGATGAATGCTATAAATATCTGTTAGTACTTAATCAGTGTTCTATTCATGAGCATCAGGCAATAAGCCATACATGCTGAACAGAGGATCAAAAAACATAAGGGCTTCTTTGGCATTTTCCTGAGGATTTCGAAGCCCTTAAAGTTACCCATATAGAAATATATCTTAGATATTGTGTGGGAGTTAGATATTAGTATTATTTCCATGTTGCAAATCTGGAAACACAGAACTCAAGTGATCTGAGGTCCTCTGAGGTAAAAAGTGATTTCTATCACAGATCTGGCACCTGATGCACTCCTTCAACAAATTATTTATTGAGCAGGAATCAAGAGAAAGCTGCTAGAAATAGAGACTTCCCTGGTGGTCCAGTGGTTAGGACTCCGCGCTTCCACTGCAGGCAGCATGGATTCGATCCCTGATTGGGGAACTAAGATCCCGCTTGCTGCTCGATGTGGCAAAAAAAAAGAAGAAAAGAAAAAGCTACTAGAAATGAAACCAGTCCTGTAAAGACTGCTGTTGGCATCTGCAGGGGTCAAGAGAGTAACCCATGGGGACTTCCCTGGCGGTGCAGTGGTTAAGACTCCTTGCTTCCATGCTGGGGGCACGGGTTCGATCCCTCGTCAGGGATCTAAGATCCCTCATGCCAGGATCTTAAAATTTTAAATAAATTTTTAAAAATTAAAAATAAAATAAAAGAGAGTGACCCATGGGCTAGGAATTAAGAATGTCCCTCTATAAGCCTGGAGTGGAGGTTCCTGAGAAGTCAAGGGGGACTCAGATTTGTACACTTTAATACAATTTTTTTTTTTTTTTTTTTTTTTTGCCGTGCGGTGTGGCTTGCAGGATGTCAGTTCCCCGACCACGGACTGAACCAGGGCCACAGCAGTGAAAGCCCGGAAGCCTAACCACTAGGTCACCAGGGAATTCCCAAATTCTTATTTTTAAAAAAGTGAGGGAGTCAGTATCCTCAGGGTGAGAACAGCCCTTCTGCATGTCTCCCTACTGACCTCTATCAGCAGAGGTCAAGTGGGAACCCCAGAACTCTTCATGTCCTGGCAAGATTCCCCACTGTGGGACTTCCCTGGTGGTCCAGTGGGTAAGACTCCATGCTCTCAATGGAGGGGGCCTGGGTTCTATCCCTGGTCGAGGAAATAGATCCTGCATTCATGCCACAACTATGAGCCCAAATGCCACAACTAAAAGACCCTGCATGCCACAAATAAAAGATCCTGCATGCTGCAACTAAAAGATCCTGCATGCTGCAACTAAGACCCGGCACAGCCTTAATTAATTAATTTTTTAAAAAAGATTCCCCACTGTACTCAATATTCACAGCCTCTCTACCACCATCTCCCTTGAGATCATTATGCCCTTTATCCCTGTGCAGTCAGTTATCATTAGAATCCAGGAGTCCCCAGCCATGCCTTATGCCCTGGACTCTAAAATTCCTACAGTCTGTATATCATTGCTTCTAACTCCATTTTACATGCCTTCCCACATTTTGAAATCCTTTCACAACTGAACTCAAGATCAAATATCTGCAAAATCCCTTATATCCTCAATCTCTTCTCTGAACATTTCCTTCACCTTCTTGCTCTAAGTGTAACCTGGCTCTCCTTTGATGGCAATGTTTCCCCTGCAGCCCTCTTGAATGTAGCTATTCTCCTACACTCTGTTACTATTGGGCCTAGAGGTGGGGTAAGTGTCCTCTTTAAATCATAAGTTATCAGACTACAGACAGCCTCCAACTTAGAATTGTTTGACATGGTGATTTTTCAACTTTACAATGGTGCAAAAGTGATATGCATATAGAAGAAACCATACTTTCAAATTTTGAATTTTGATCTTTTCCTGGGCTAGCAATATGTGGTACAATACTCTCTTGTGTTGCGGGGCAGTGCAGTGACCCACAGCTCCCAGTCAGCCACTCGATCACAAGGGTAAACAAGCCATACACTGACAACAATTCTGTACCCATACAACTATTCTGTTTTTCGCTTTTAGTACAGTACAGGCATACCTTGTTTTATTGTGCTTCACTTTACATTTTTTACAAATTAAAGGTTTGTAGCAACCCTGCATCTAGCGTGTCTATTGGTGCTATTATTTCCAACAGCACTTTGTTTCCATGTCACATATTGGTAATTCTTGCAATATTTCAAACTTTTGCATTATTATCATATTTGTTATAGTGATCTGTGATCACTGATTTTTAATGCTACTACTGCAAAAAGATTATGATTCACTGAAGGCTCAGATAATGGTTAGCATTTTTTAGCAATAAAGTTTTGTTGTTGTTGTTGTTTTGGTTTGGTTTGGGTTTTTTTGGCCATGCCACGCAGCATGCAGGATCTTAGATCCCCAACCAGGGATCGAACCTGTACCCCCTGCAGTGGAAACACAGTCCTAACCACTGGACCGCCAGGGAATTACCAAAGTATTTTTTAATTAAGGTATGTACATTGTTTTTTTAGACATAATGCTGTTGCACACTTAGGCTATAGTATAGTGTAACCATAACTTTTATATGCACTGGGAAACCAAAAGATTTGTGTGACTCACTTTATTTATTTATTTATTTTTGCGGTACGTGGGCCTCACCGCTGTGGCCTCTCCCGCTGCGGAGCACAGGCTCCGGACGCGCAGGCTCAGTGGCCATGGCTCACGGGCCCAGCCGCTCCGCGGCACGTGGGATCCTCCCGGACCGGGGCACGAACCCGTGTCCCCTGCATCGGCAGGCAGACTCTCAACCACTGCGCCACCAGGGAAGCCTGACCCATTTTGACATTTGCTTTATTGTGGTTGTCTGGAACCAAACCTGTAATATCTCCAAGGCATGCCTGTATTCAGTAAGTTACATGAGATGTTCAACACTTTACTATATTTATTTATTCAAAGTTTTGCTTTGTTTGTTTTTTGGCCATGCCATGTGGCTTCTGGGATCTTAATTCCCCGACCAGAGATCCAGAGATTGAACCCGGGGCTATGGCAGTGAAAGCACTGAGTCCTAATCACTGGACTGCCAGGGAACTCCCTTATTTATTCGTTTATTTTTACATTCTTTTAAAAATATTTTTTCCATTACGGTTTATCCCAGGAGATTGGATATAGTTCCCTGTGCTATACAGTAAGACCTTGTTATTTATCCATTCTAAATGTAATAGTTTACATCTACTAATCCTAAACTCACAGTCCATCCCTCTCCCTCCTCCCTCCCCCTTGGCAACCACAAGTCTGTTCTCTACATCTGTGAGTCTGTTTCTGTTTTGTGGATAGGTTCATTTGTGCCATATTTTAGATTCCACATATAAATGATATCATATGGTATTTTGCCTTTTTTTCTGATTTCACTTAGTATGATAATCTCTAGTTACATCCATGTTGCTGCAAATGGCATTATTTTGTTCTTTTTTATGGCTGAGTAGTATTCCATTGTATATTATGTCCCACATCTTCTTTATCCATTCATCTGTCGATGGACATTTAGGTTGTTTCCATGACTTGGCTATTGTGAATAGTACTGCTATGAATATAGTACTGCTATGAACATAGGGGTGCATGTAACTTTTTGAATTATAGTTTTGTCTGGGTATATGCCCAGGAGTGGGATTGCTAGATCATATGGTAGTTCTATTTTTAGTTTTCTGAGGAACCTCCATACTGGTTTTGTTTGTTTGTTTGTTTTGTATTTTTGGCTGCATTGGGTCTTTGTTGCTACATGCAGGCTTCCTCTAGTTGTGGCAAGTGGTGGCTACTCTTCTTTGCGGTGTGCTGGCCTTTCATTGCGGCGGCTTCTCTTGTTGCGGAGCACAGGCTCTAGGCCTGCGGGCTGCAGTAGTTGTGGCTTGCGGGCTCCAGAGCGCAGGCTCAGCAGTTGTGGTGCACGGGCTTAGTTGCTCCGCGGCATATGGGATCTTCCCAGACCAGGGCTCAAAACCATGTGTCCCCTGCATTGGCAGGTGGATTCTCAACCACTGTGCCACCAGGGAAGTCCTGACTTACAGTATTTTCAACTTACCATGGGTTTGACATAACCCCATCGTAAATTGAGGAAGATCTGTATACTACACACTAGCTCTTCTTGTAATTTATTGCCTCTTTCCCTAGGTTACTTCTACTCATTCCTTTAAGGCTTTAGATCCTGGCTCTCTATCACCCTCTCCAGGGACAGCCATCAGAATTCTTGGTGATATCAATAACCCTTCAATACTTTGGCGTTTCAAGTTCCTTGACCTCTTCTCCTCCAATGATATTCTCCTTCACCATACCTGAGCCACCATTTCAATGATTATATGACCTTGTCATCACCAAATAACTGCATCACCAATAACTGCAACCTTGTCATCACCAATTCATTTCCTTGCAACCTTCTTTGGCCACATACTTGAGAATGTGTAATTTTAATATATATTAGATAATTTGGAGGTGATTGTAATTTCTTAAATCTTTTTGTAAAGACATTGAATAATGCATCTCAGCATATTTCTTGCTTCTTTATTGTCTCCCTCATTAAAATGTAAGATGTATGATGGTAAGGACTTTTGTTTTGTTCATTGTTATATCTTCAGCATCTACAACAACACCTGGGCCATAGTAGGTGCTCAATAAATATGTGTTGAATAAATGGAGGAAATGCCTATTACATATCAGGCCCTAGGAGTACAACAAACAAAACAAAATCTCTGACTTTATGGAAACTACAATTTTTAAAAATATTTATTTGGTTGCGCTGGGTCTTAGTTGCGGCTCACAAGCTCCTTAGTTGTGGCATGTGAACTCTTAGTTGCGGCATGCATGTGGGATCTAGCTCCCTGACCAGGGATCAAACCCGGGCCCCCTCCATTGGGAGTATGGAGTCTTATCCACTGCACCACCAGGGAAGTCCCAAGAAAACTACAATTTTATAGTGAAAATAAAAATATTAAAGTGGTAAAAAAAAAAAAGTGGTAAAACTTCACTATTTAGATAACAAAGTACCTTTTAAAATTATTTTTTATTGAGATATAATTGACACATAACATTATATTAGTTTCAGTACAAAATCTTTTTTTAAAATTATTCGGCCATTATGCAAAGGTTTGTTTCTGGTCTCTCTGTTTTGTTCCATTGGTCTACATGTCTGCCTTTAAGCCAGTACCACACTATTTTTTTTTTAAATATTTATTCGGCTGTGTCGGGTCTTAGTTGTGGCAAGTGGGCTCTCTAGTTGTGGCGTGTGGGCTCCAGAGCGTGTGTGCTCAGTAGTTGCAGCATGTAGCCTTAGTTGCCCGGTGGCATGTGGGATCTTAGTTCCCCGACCAGGAATCAAACCCACGTCCCCTGCATTGGAAGGCAGATTCTCAACCACTGGACCACCAGGGAAGTCCAGTACAAAATATTCTTGTATCTGTGTCTGGACTCTATCAATAATACCCCATTCCTGTTATTGGTTATCATTAATGTTTATACAGAGGTGATCAGATCTGTATGAAATCATCACTTTGATATATGCTTGATCGTCTTTGGCAAATTGTCTTAGGTTAAGCTGCTCTAACAAAGTACCATATACTAGGTAGCTTATAAACAATTGAACTTTATTTCTCACAGTTTTGGAGGCTAGAAGTTTGAGATCAGGGTACTAGCACGGTTGGGTTCTGCTGAAAGCTCTCTTCCCAGTTGCAGACTGTGACTTTTCATTGTATCCTCACATGGTGGAATGACGGGAAGAGAGAGGTCTCTGGGGTCCCTTCTAAATGGGCACTAATCCCATTTATGATGGTTCACCCTCATGACCTAATTACGTCTCAAAGTCCCCACCTCCTAATACCATCACACTGGAGGTTAGGATTTCAACCAATGAATTTTGCGGGGGACACAAGCATACAGTCTATCACACAAAGCCAAAACTTTAACATTCCAGGATTAGAGTACCAAAATAGTTCTATCTATATACACTACATAAGAGATCCTCCTTACAAGCCAAGCCTTGAGTTTTTGTATGTGAAGGAGTTTAGAACCTGTTTACATACTAGTTTAAAAGCCCTTAGGCTTTCATCTCCTTCCCTCTTTCCTCTGTGTTTTATCCTCTCCTGCTTCATACCAGACCTTGTTCTCTGTTATCCTGTCTTCAACCCCTCCCTTTCTACTAGCTGCTTCTCTTACTCTTCAAACATGATAAAAACAAACAAAAACCACTCCTCATTCCTAAACAAGCTACAAAAATAAAAATCCTTCCCTCAAGTACTAAATATATACAATATTAAACTATCTCCTTTTACTCCTCCATCTGTCCCTTTCAGTCTCAGCTAATGGTGTCACATTTCACCCCCTCTCCCAAACTAGAAGCCTCTTTATCTCTTCCCCACTTCTCTAACTGGTCTTCAAGGGCAGAAATGTATCAAAATTCTGGGTGAGCATTTCTCTTCAGCCCTTCAGCAACTGCTTTAGTTCTGGCTCTACTCTCTTGCCTAAACTACCATAGCTGGCCTGTCTGCAGTCTTTTTACAGCAAATTATATTCCACAAACTTTTGAGCATCTATTATGTGTCTGGCACTGGAAACAAACAAATATGACACCAGTACCTATACGCAAGAAGCTTGTCCACTCACGCTATAGCATCATTCCTATTAAAAACTTGTTGCCAATAGAATTAAGTACAAACTTTTAAGCAGACATATAGGGCCCTTTACCATCTGGCCTGAACCCACTGAACTTCCTGCCTTATCTCTCATCACTCTCCTTTACCTATAGTCTCTCTTAGGCTCTGGCCACACTGAACCTTGCACAGATCCCTGATAATTCCATTGCCTCTGCTTTACATACGCTATATTCTCCATATTCTCCTCCCGGAATACCCTCTTCTACCTCTCACCATTGGCCTGGGAGAAATTCATTCAGCCTTTGAAACTCAGCTTTGATCATTACCCCTCTTTGATGCTTTCCCAGATGCCCCTACTTAGTTCTTTGGGTTGCTGTTCCCACAGTACTCTGTTTACAGCTCTAATATAGTACTTGTCACATGCATTATAATTTATCTATTTACTTATTTACCTTTTCTAGAATTCCTGGAGGTCAGGAACAATATTGCTTTGCTGTATCAGACATATGGTAGGCTCTAAATTCCAATTTTTTTTTTTTTTTTGCAGTACGCGGGCCTCTCACTGTTGTGGCCTTTCCCACTGCGGAGCGCAGGCTCAGCAGCCATGGCTCACGGGCCCAGCCGCTCCACAGCATGTGGGATCTTCCTGGACCGGGGCACGAACCCGCATCCCCTGCAGCGGCAGGCGGACTCTCAACCACTGCGCCACCAGGGAAGCCCTAAATTCCAAATTTTTAAAAAATTAAAAAAATTTTTTTTTGCCACACTGGATGGCTTGTGGGATCTTAGTTCCCCAACCAGGGATTGAAACCTGGCCCACAGCAGTGAAAGCATGGAGTCCTAACCACTGGACTCCCAGGGAATTCCCTCCAAATATTTTTTAAATGAAATCTCTTAGCACTTGGTCTTCTCTTATTTTCCTCCAAATGGAATTACCTAGCCCTTATTTCCTAGAAAAGGGAGCATTAAAAAAATTTCAGGTGAACAACTAAAATATCAGAAAAAAAGAAGCCTCCCTTAACTTTGAAAGTAATCCTATTTCTCCATCATCCCATTATATACTCAGTTATCCTGCAAGGTGCTGAACAAAATGATGTTAATATTCCCCCAAAATCTAATGTCTGAATGTATATGTAACCTTTTTCTGGTCACTTCCTACCTTACACAATGGAAAGAGCACAATGAAGTATTTGCTTATGGCAAACAGAGTTACCCGAGAACTGTAATACATTCTCTCTCATGAAAACCATGAAATTAAAATTATCTGATTTTTTCTGATCCCAGAGAGTACTGCTAATTTACATAGAAACAAGCATATATCACTCTATTTATTGTCTTATTTTCTACAACATGAACTGCTGTAAGGTGATGTTTGGGGTAGAAGACCATTTTTAGAACATTTCAATGTATTTTATTTAAAAATAAATTAGCTTTTTAAAGCTGCTTCCTACACTGAGAGCTGTTCATGCTTTTGTCATCCTACAGTGAGAGACTAGCAGCAAAACTCAAAATATGAAAAAGCTCAACACAAGACACAGTCATTTCTTAACCCTTTCTATTACTGCCAAACCAGACTGGTAAGGTATGCTTCTAAATTGTAGGAAGATAATGATATCAGAGAACATAAAGTAATTTAAGTTGGTATATGTGATGTTTACATTTAGCTAGGTCATGATGTCTCCTTTAAACTTTATGACCAATTTCTTATTTCCTATACCTAGAACAGGTTACTACTTTGCCCCCTTTCCTTTTATTTACCTTACAAATACAAAAGTAACAACCTCTAAGTTCTTATCGTTTTAGAAAACCCCCTCATAAAACTGGACTTTTCTCACCTGTTATAATTTTTTTTTAATTTTTAAAATTTCTCATATCAGCCTATAAAGTTCTCTTTTGCTATTAGTGACTGTGGACACATTGAAATTCAGTCCTCAGTAAAATATCAGGGAGAAGGTGGATGCTACAATTAAAACTGACAAATTCTGTGTTCCTTTTTACTAGTGTTTTAAATTGGCCTGGGTACTTCTTTTCTCTTAGGAGACTGTTAGGATCAAACGTGTGAAATGGCATCTAATACCAAGTATTTTCTAGTTTTTGCCAATTCGGGTTGCATATTTCTCTCCCCAAAGCCCTGACACTACTAACTATACATCTTTGAATCTAGATTTTGCCCCCTACTAGATACAGAACTTTTCAGTGAATTTGAAAAAGAGATCTGGTACAACTTGGGTCCCCATCAGCTAATGGATGAGATAAAACGTAAAGACATGGATAAACCTGATTATAAGCTATCTGTGAAACTTCTGGGTGAGATGCCATTTCCAGAGCTACACTAACATGAAATCCCTTGAAATATGTCCAATGGGGGTAGTAAATAAACTATAAATTACAATGCAATGGATTTGAATTTTCAGAAATTTCTTGTGTGATGGTTTTTCCCATAGCACTTCTTTTGATAAGGGAAAATGCCAGTTATTTCGGGTTGCAGACTTCTAAATGCTATCTTCAATTCAGTTCCTCCATTTTCAGTTCATCTTATATGTTGTTGCCAAATTAATCTTTCTAGAACATAAGAGTGTTACTCTCCTTCAAAAAAACTTCAATAGCTTCCCACTGTCAGAGAAATAAGTTGAAAACAATTATCCTGATACTCAGTGTGACCTACCCTCTCCCTACACTCTGGACTTCCTAGGCCAGGGATTGGCAAACTACAGCCTGCAGGCTGCTAATTTTTTGTATGGCCTTCAAGGTAAGAATGATTTTTACATTTTTAAAGGTTGGAAAAGAAAATCATATGACATGCGGACATAAAAAAATTCCAATTTCAGCATTCTTAGTTTTTTTTTCCAACACACTCTCATTTGCTTACACATTATCTATGGTTGATTTCATGCTACAATAGCAGAGTTCAAAAGCTGCAGTAGAGACCTTGTGGCCTTATCTGACCCTTTACAGAAAGTTTGCCAACTCCACCTAGATATACTTATTCCTGTCTCTTCACCTATCAAGATCCTTGCCTGGAATGTACTGTTCCCACTCATTCCTGTTGTCACCTCTGAGGCTATCAAAGTAAAATTTTCAAAAAATTTCAAAACATGATTCTCCCGCCAATATAAAATTAACGTGAGCCAAGCATTCATTTATTTAACTCATCGAGGGAACCAGTAAGACGGTAAAGCTGGTTCCAGGAGCATTTAAGGAACTAGATATTTACAGGCATAAAAATAAGAATTAGAATAAGGTTGCAGGTTAAACAAAACTGGTTAGCTCCTACAGAGCAATAAAACCATAAACTTTCGAGTTAGCTTTTCTATCAGACAGCAATCTGCAACTCAAGTAACTTCACAATGTCTGAGCTCTTATCATATAACAAATAGCAAGTCAAACACAGGTACCTTCTCCTAGAGAATCATCCTTGGGCAGACAAGTTAAACCATGTCCCAGCGTGAACTGAAAGGTCATCCCTCCACTCCTTGCCTTATTTCCATGTTTTGGGTAGTTTTTCTTAACAAGGCCTCTCTTAATCCTTCCAGTCAATATCGACCTCTCCTTTTATGCTCCCGTTATTTTTTGTACTTCCATTATAGGACTCAAATATCTGGATTTGTGTGCTTTATTTTGTTTTCCCCAACAAGCACTAAGCTCCTTAGAATCACGGTATTGAGAGCTGGGGTTTAATCTCCCCTTTCAAAGGGATTTGAGCATTGGGTCCAATGTCCGTAGTTCCCAACATCTGCCTTGCACAGTATAGATACCAAGTCCTCAATGCTTAATATGAAGCCCCCAAACACTTCCCAAAATGTCTTACCGCACTTCCTTAAACCTTCTGTCTTCTAACGAGCGGCGCATTGTATTTCTCCCTTACTGCACCGTTAAGTGACCTTCTACAGTAGACAGGTACTGTTTTGATTCTCTTGGTTACCATCCCCCAAGAGCCTAACCCAGTGCCTTGCACAAAGCGGCAGTTCGACCGCAGAAAAAAGATGGGGTACCTCCACCAATTGATGTGCCTGGAGACATGAAAGTCCTTGTCTCTCCATTCCCACAAACTTAGACCCTAACAGCATTCCTGTTTCACCTACAGCATTAATATCTCAAAGCAGGTGCAAACGCCGGCCCCCAAGGGTAAACGTTCCTCCTCAGCCAAAGACCTCAAATTTCCGCTGCCCCTGTACAGGGTCTCCAATTCTCATAAAAAATGGCGAGGTGGACCAAGGCCCTGCATTCGGAAGTCAGCCCTTCTCCGCAAATATTATATCACCAGCAGAGGCTTTTCCCCTCCTTCTGCGGTGGAATGTTTCCTCAGTGGGCCGCTTTACGCTCTTAAAAGTAACTGAACCCTCATTTCACTTTTCAAGCCTCAGGACTCTGCGTCCCTCCGCCTCGGCCTTCCTCCCGGGATCAACGCGACCGTTTCTCGGGGAGATCGCCCGAGTCGGGTGGCCGGGAGGTTAGGCGGCCAACGGTTTTCCACCACAAGAGGAGAGCGCGGGAGGAGCGGCGGGAACCAGACGAGCCAGAGGAAACGGACGTAGGGCGGGGCCAGCGCTAGGAAGGACCGCGAAGGAGCTGGGAGGCCCCGCCCTTTCCGTAGATATCTCTAGAAAGCCGCGCAGGAGCCCGAAAACAAAGAGTGCGCACGCGCGGCGGCTAGGCCCGGGCATTTTGCTGCGTCACCAGCCGCCGCCCGGCCTCACCACCCCTCGCTCGCACGCACGCACGTTCGTTCTCCGTCCTCGCGCCCCTTTTCCTACACTTTCCTCTTCTCTCCGACCGGAGGAGTCGCTCTCTCCGCGCGGTGCATTCTGGGGACCCAGGTCGAGCCCGCCGCCGCCGCCGTCGCTTGAGGGAAACGAAAAGAGGCCGCTACCGGGGAGAAGACGCCGGAGTCGCCACCGGAGAGGAGTCGCCTGCCCAGGAGCTGCCGCCGGAGACGCCCGCCACCCGTTCGCCCGTCCCCCTGCCCCGTTCACGATGTGAGTGCGACACCCCGCCGAGGGAAGGTCGCCCGTGAGGGAGGCCGAGGCCGCGCGGGGGGCTGCCGGGAAGCCGTCCCTTCCCCTCCCCCGCTTTAGGCCCCCTCGGCTTTTCCCCCTCGGTGGAAATCGTTCTTGCTTGGGAGTGGGAGGTTCAGTATCCTTGTTATGATTACCATTGGCGGGTGGAGGACATATTTCCTCCGATGTCCGCTTCCCCCACCTCTAAACCGGCCCTCGGCTTCCCCGTGCCGGAAATCCCACCTTCCCCCTTAGGCAGTGCCGGCTGCTCCTAACTCTCCGTAACTTAGCCGTAGGCCTTAGTCTCCCGTGAGCTTTTCGCCGTCCGGGCGCCCTGGAGGCGTGGACCCTCGTGGGCTACCGCTCCGCTCCTGGGGTGGTCTGCTCCTGTCGCTCTGTGATGCTGTGACCAGGCCCGGGGCCAAGTGCACCTGCGGTGGGTGCTACCACAAGGCTGCTGGTGCTCGTAGAGCACCACGCGGCCGTGCGCCGCGAGCGACAGGTACTGCTAGGCGACTGGAGGGAGGCCATACCGTCGCCGCAACTTAACTTCGCTCTCGGGTGTCGTGATTGCTTGAGTATGGTCATTCCAGGCTTTCTCCTAACTCCAGTCTCGCTGACGGAGTGAAAGTTGCCAAAACTCAGCTGTGTCCCTGGCAGCGAGGAATTACCATTGAGCAGGGCGTTCTGCACGTGTTGGAGTCGAAAGATATTTGTGGACGTTTTCAGTGTTCATATTAAACTTTAGGCGAGGTTTCATCATCCTATCTTAGTTTAAGGATGAAACAGGTATGTCGTCACCTTTTTGTTGCCTTAGTTTAATTTTCTTTACTGAAGTGACTACAGATTGTTTAGAAGCTTTATGATACAGGAAAACCTTGGTGATTTTAACCGAATGAGAATTCTTGGCATCGCCACTTTCAGCCTTTAGATTTTTCTCAGGGAAAGCTTTACCTTTTCAGATACAAGAACTGCCGATTTAGTAGTTTTTTGGTTCTAATCGCTCCCTAAAAGTTATGTATGGAGAGCAATTGAGGGGAACAAGTTTTATTCCTGTAAAAAGTAATGCACTTGCAAGGGTTTACTTAATAAAACGTCTAGACGTTTTATTTAGATAAGTAAAGAAAACACTATAGTCACTTGATGGAAAAGAAGCCTTGAGAAGAAGGCATGTATTATTGTAAAGTGACTTATTAGAATTTTGGAAGGATTCTCCCACCCCCAAAAGTGGTATGTAATAGAAGATTTTAATCTGTGAAAAATAGCTTGTGCTTTTTCTCTTTGACATTTATTCCAAATAATGTAGCAGGATTGTCAGTCTTAAAACATCTGTGAGGAGAAAATTAATCCTCAGATAAGGCATTACCAACTTTTAATAGATTAATGTAGCCAAGCAAATTTTTTCGTGAAGAAATAGTATGTTTGAGATAGAAACACTTTCACAGGTCACATGAAATAGTTAAATAGGTAAGAAATATTAAGTTATGTAAATAGGTTAAAAACTCGGATGAAAAGTATAGCGGTATTCCAAAAAGCAGTCTGTCAGAAGAATGCTATTTTCAAAATGAGTGTTTTGAAGGGACCAGGTAAATTTCATTGTGTTTAAGGTATTCAGTATATGCCATCTTGCAAATTCTTTAGGGGATCTTATTAATGACTGAATTTGTAAGATGAATATTATGAGTCAGTTATTTGAGTTGGAAAAGACTTTTAATGAGTCCTAGGAAGAATCTGGCTGATGAGCATTCATTTTGTTGATGTGTGCTGTAGACTTTTTTTAGCTGTAGAGAGAGACATTTACGCTGGACATCTCAAGGGTTTTAAGGTCTGTTTTTTTATCATTTGATTGCTCTTCAGTCGTCATTTCCTAGATAAATTTTTTCTAATCAAGTTTTGTCTAGTAGTTTGCATAAAAGCTCTCAATTTCTCACCTACCTTGGAGGAGGCTGGGAGTTTAGGACCTCTCTCCTCCATTTAAGACCTGCACAAATCCCCTGTAGGGGGTGCTACTTTACTTTTTTTTTTTTTTTTTAAGCTGTTGTAATTGGTTCTAGGTTTTAAGTTGGACGTATTAACAATAGGTATGAAGTAAAACATTCACTTTTGAGCAGTTTGAAATCATTCTTTCCAGTGTCTTGTAGTCAAATTAATAAATTGTCCAGAAACACTGCGACCATTGCTAGCGTTGGTTAAAATCTTAACTTTGCCATCGTTCAACTTTGTACGATTGAGTCCCCAAAATAAAATCATCAGTCTTTAACCTCCAAAACAAATGGTAATAGTGACCATACAGCATATGGTTAATTTCTATAAGTTGAGGAAGAGTAACTGATGAAGGCTTTTGTTCAGTGTTGATTTCCTAGCCACTGTAACCTAGCAACTGGATGTTTCTTTTTTTCTGTGCTTAGTTAGACTTTAACCGGAAGGCAGTAGAAACGAAGTGACAAATCACTTGAGGCAGACCAGTATGTATTGTTAAGATTCTCCTGTTTAATTGTGTTTTCTCAGTTTTAAGATCTTCTAGAAGCTTTATCATTTTAGAGTCATAGGTGGTTAGTGATGATTGCTTTTCAGGAAAAAACACCTTCGTAATAAACTGTTTAGAATCAATCTAGCTCTGAAACATTAATAATCATATTTTATTTGAGTTATTAAGAATTGCTGCATCTAGTGTATTTTACTACAGAAATACAAAGTGTGTTTTAGTAAACTTTATTATTTACTGTGTAGGTTAGGGATAGATTTTAAATTGAGGCTGATGACTTCCACAGAACACCTTAGAACTTTTGGTTTTCCAGGAAGATGCCAATTACTTTAAATCTTACCTTGAGTAATATGCCCTCACCCGTGTTGTACTCCAAAACCAAATAAAATGTGCTGTTGTGGATTTTCTGTGCCGTAGTTGATCTTCTCATGTAGTCGTACTTTATTGCTGAAGAGTGTTTGTATCAGGGCTCTTTCCAACTCAGCATGCTTAATTATCTTTGTGTACTGAAAGGATCTAAGCCACAGAGGTGTTTTTTTTAACTTTTAATTTTATTACATTACAGGATTTAGTTCTTCAAATATCAATTCACAGCACTGCTGATTAGTATAAACAACTGTCCCAAATAGGATTGGAACCCAGAATTTCTCACAAAGACATTTTTTTCACTTTAAAAAAAGGGAGAATAATTTTCCAGGTTGTCCTTTTATTTCCAATACATAACCATGCCTGGGGCTTCCCTGGTGGCACAGTGGTTGAGAGTCCGCCTGCCGATGCAGGGGACACGGGTTCGTGCCCGGGTCCGGGAAGATCATGGCCGCTGAGCCTGCGCGTCCGGAGCCTGTGCTCCGCAACAGGAGAGGCCACAACAGTGAGAGGCCCGCGTACCACACACACACAAAAAAATTGCCTGTAGTTCAGTTTTTCTTTTCTCCCCTGAAATATTTATTTATTTAATTGGTTGTGTTTGGTCTTAGTTGTGGCAGGCGGGCTCCTTAGTTGTGGCTCGAGGGCTCCTTAGTTGTGGCATGCAAACTTAGTTGTGGCATCCATGTGGGATCTAGTTCTTGGACCAGGAATGGAACCCGGGCCCTGTGCATTGGGAGTGTGGAGTCTTTACTGGACCACCAGGGAAGTCCCACACCTTTATATTTTAGAGTGGGAATTATCAAAGAAAGGAAGTAGCACAGAGGTTCACAAACTTTCTTGGTTCATCCCTTGGTGTCTTAGTAGTATTTTTGTTGTTACTATTTTGTATTTTTTTTATTTGTTGGTTGGTTTTTTAATGGTGCTGCTAGGCCATAAGAAGTAACCTAGACGTTCTGTTTATTAGATAGTTGGGTCCAAACAACTTAAGTACTTCGTCCTTATAGCCTGTTAGCTTTTCAGAAAGCTAACACACATAAATTGAAAGAAAAACGTAGTTTCTTGTATAAGCACAGTTACTGATGAAAGGTGTATGCCTTTTGGGAACTGTATAACTTGTTATACCTTGAAATCAGATTGGATACTTCCATCTCAATTCCTGTTCCCTGTTGAGTTTTTTGTAGGTCTTTTTTTTTTTTTAAATCGTAACCACCAAAAATCCAGCTTTGCAAAGATGAAACTTAGTGGAGAGGGTTACAGTGCAGTCTGCTGTTGAAACTGAACCACTTAGTGTCTTGACTGAAGTTGAGTATCACTGAATTTCTCTTAAATTTGAAATATCCTGTGGCAGCCCTGTAAATTCTTCCGTAGTGCCTTGATGCACCTTGGCATGTAATTTGGGGATCACTGGACTTGCATGTATATTCAGATTAACTTTCCAGGAAGTTTTACATAGTAGTACAACTGGCATACAGAAGATCTGAAAATATGAGAAGTGTATCAGGGTTTCTCTGAGCAAAGAATATGTGTGAGAGAGTTTGGTTTTAGATGTTTACGGGCAGGGCTTTTTTTTTTTTTTAGGCAGGGCTTTTGATAATACTTAACAAGGAAAAACTGCTCAGTCTGAAACTGGAACTTTTTTTTTTTAGCAGAATTTTCATGTTTCCATATCATTCCTTACTTAGTACAAACTGAAATAGATTTACCAGTTTCTCGATTCTCTTTTGTAAATAATAGACCAGTTGATAGACTTGGTTTTAAAATATCAGTTATTCTGAACTTTGTAACATCTTTTAAACTTTTTTTTTTCTCCCTTGGTTATAATGAGTTTGTTTTCTTCCATAACCCCCTTTTTTTTCCCTTGGCTGCGTTGGGTCTTCATCGCTGTGCGCAGGCTTTCTCTAGTTGCAGTGAGCAGGGGCTACTCTTCGTTGTGGTGTGTGGGCTTCTCGTGGAGCACGGGCTCTAGGCACGCGGGCTTCAGTAGTTGCAGCACGTGGGCTCACTAGTTGTGGCAGGCGGGCCCTGGAATGCTCGGGCTTCAGTAGTTGCAGTGCACAGGCTCAGTAGTTGTGCCTGGGCCCAGCTGCTCCGCGGCATGTGGGATCCTCCTGGACTGGGGATCGAACCCCTGTCCCCTGCACTGGCAGGTGGACTCCCAACCACTGTGACACCAGGGAAGTCCCTGTAACCCTTCTTGATGTTTAAAAATACTCTGGGATACATAGAAGGCGAGTGAATCTGGTTTTTAAGAAGCTTTTCATTTACTGGAAATGTTTAGTTTATAGAGGATAAACATAGAGGATACTTTCTCCATTATCAAGTTCTAGTAAAAAGCTAGTCTTCTGATTATTATTGTTTTATCTTAGAATTCAAAGTGATGTTTTAATTCAGACAAACATCATGTTCCATTAAAAATAAATTTGTAGGGCTTCCCTGGTGGCGCAGTGGTTGGGGGTCCGCCTGCCGATGCAGGGGACGCGGGTTCGTGCCCCGGTCCGGGAGGATCCCACATGCCGCGGAGCGGCTGGGCCGGTGAGCCATGGCTGCTGGGCCTGCGCGTCCGGAGCCTGTGCTCCGCAACGGGAGAGGCCACAACAGTGAGAGGCCCACGTAATGCGAAAAAATAAATAAATAAATAAATAAATAAATTTGTATGGGGATTATCATTACTTCTGAATAAAGTATGTGAGGTTATAGATTGTGATGTAATGTATCTTACAAGTATAATTAAATATATAGATGAGTTACTTTTAAGAGTACAAACAAAAAACATTGTCTTATAGTGTATCACTTACTTATACTTTAAGAAAGGTAAACCATAGCTAGTAATGGATCCCTCTACCCCCATGTTTCTTAGAAGAAGAATTTTGGGCTAAATTTCATCCAACTTGAATGTGAGCTTCTTAAGGGCAGAGATTTTTATCTGCTTTGCTGACAGCTGTATCTCCGGAACAATTCCCGGTATCATGTTTAATAAATAATTTGTTTATTGAATAATATTTAGACTCTGAATCTCTTTCAGCTATAAGACTTGGCTATATGAGGTGCTTGAGAGTGATGTTTGGAACTAACTGGGATCTTTTACAGTTGGTCCTTTATTTTGCTGTATCGCATCTTCAGTCAAATTCAGCTATATCTCAATATAGATTGGCTTCTTTTGGCCGCACTCCACACCATGTGGGATCTTAGTTCCCCAACCACCAATCGAACCCATGTCCCCTGCATTGGAAGCGCGGAGTCTTAACCACTGGGCCACAAGGGAAGTCCCTATCTCATGCAAATTGGGCGAGTAGGGGCTTCCCTGGTGGCACAGTGGTTGAGAGTCCGCCTGCCAATGCAGGGGACATGGGTTCGTGCCCCAGTCTGGGAAGATCCCACATGCCGCGCGGAGCGGCTGGGCCCGTGAGCCATGGCCGCTGAGCCTGCGCGTCTGGAGCCTGTGCTCCGCAACGGGAGAGGCCACAACAGTGAGAGGCCCACGTACCGCAAAAAAACAAAAAAACCCAAATTGGGCGAGTAGTTTGGTGGTCAGTAGGTGAAAGATAAAGTTGGTGAGAGTCATTTATAACTTTAGATTCTATTAATTGAGGCTTTGCTATATTTTGGGAAATCTGGAAAAGAAGGACCACCAAATCAGTATATACCCTCAAAATACATTTGACTTGTTTGTGAGCCCTTTATTTTGAGAATGTTTATTTTGGGAATATTTAGCTTATTAGTTACAATTTGGTCAGACTGATTTTTTCTCTTAATTAACTGATGATTACCATAAATTCTCCTTTAAGAGATTCTACCCTTCTTTCTCTTTCCCCTCCATTTTTTTTAAATCTAAAGAAATTGGCCTTCCAATCAAAAATTAATACTTACACTTTTTCTGCTTGATTAATTTCTGTATGAGGCCATTAGTTGAAGATAAAACCTAATAGATTTAAGAATGTTTGCTTTATCATAAAGATTGTCATTTAGTGCATCCTTGTATCACATTTTGCAGTCTTAAATATTTTTACAAAAGCAGAGCATTTTTTGTGTTTAGTTTTTGGCTGCGCTGTGCGGCATGCAGGACCTTAGTTCCCCGACCAGGGATCGAACCCGTGTCCCCTGCATTGGGAGTGTGGAGTCTTAACCACTGGACCACCAGGGAAGTCCCAAAAGTAGAGCATTTTTATTAAAAGGTTGTTATTGCTATTTTCCCCAGTATATTTGTCTGTTTTTTGGGGTTTTTAAAAAAATATTTATTTTTGGCTGCGTTGGGTCTTCGGTGCTGTGCGCGGGCTTTCTCTAATTGCGGCAAATGGGGGTTACTCTTCGTTGCAGTGCGCGGGCTTCTCATTGCAGTGGCTTCTCTTGTTGCGGAACACGGGCTCTAGGCATGCGGGCTTCAGTAGTTGTGGCTCGCAGGCTCAGTAGTTGCGGCACATGGGCTTAGTTTCTCCATGGTATGTGGGATCTTCCAGGACCAGGGATCGAACCCGTCCGCTACATTGGCAGGCAGATTATTAACCACTGAGCCACCAGGGAATTCCCTGTCTGTATATGTTGAAGAGCCTAATGTTTAGTGACCAAATAATAGTATTCTAATTTTTTCTCAATGATTCAGAGTAAGAATTGAGATATTGATCATATGTCTCATTTGTGTATGTTAAAACTTTTTTATAAAAAAATTAATTTGATCGAACAGTCCCATGACAGTTCTTAATGATTTCTGGGGGGAAAACACCAAAATGATGTGGAATCCTGTGTGATTCTATGGGACGAGCATGTAATATATACGTATCCCATGAGGTTGAGCTAAACTGTGCATTTCAGGAAGCCAAATTTGAATTATTATGGTACTAACTAAGATTTGTAGGCCTCTCACTTGAATAGTAAAAATGTTTTCTTTCACTAAATTCTCACAGAGCTCACAAAATTTTTTTAACTTTTAATACAAATTAATTCATTTTTGGCTGCATTGGGTCTTTGTTGCTGCCCATGGGCTTTCTCTAGTTGCTGCGAGCAGGGGCTACTCTTCACTGCAGTGTGGGGGCTTCTCATTGCGGTGGCTTCTCTTGTTGCAGAGCACGGGCTCTAGGCACGCGGCCTTCAGTAGTTGTGGCATGCAGGCTTCAGTAGTTGTGGCACGCAGACCTCATAATTTTCCGTGTTTGCTGTATAATGGTCCAGAGTACCTGCTTACAAAAACTTCTATTGATTGATTGATTGGCTGCGCTCTGCAGCATGTGGGGATCTTAGTTTCCTGACCAGGGATCCAACTCTCGCCCCCTTGCAGTGGAAGCTCAGAGTCTTAACCACTGGACCACCAGGGGAATTCCCCTTACAAAAACTTCTGAACATTGGAGATTCTGAGAGACAAAGAAAATAAAGATGTTGGAGCTTTGACAGTAGTATTGGTTATAGAGACAAGACATATGCTGTAGAATTCTATTAGATACAGAATTTTTCTCTCTCAAGATATTCAAACTTCTAAAGCGATGATAGCTATAATTAATTTTTTTTTTAAACTACCCAGATACAGAATAAACTCTTTTCCATGGTCTCCAGGGACGTCTGTGACCTTGGTTTTTAACCTTAAGCTTTATGAACTTACCTGGAATTATGTATGATATGTTTGTCCTACCAGTTCATAAAAGGCTTGATGTGTCCTAATTGTCTTTTAATAATTTAATCTGTCCTGCACATAGTAAACTATCAAAAGAACTGCAATAACCTGGAAATGTTCTTTAGCAAATTTTTTCCATGTAGCTTTGCTGGTTGGTTTAGTCTGGGCTGCTGTAACAGAATACCACAGACTGGGTAGTTCATCAACAGTAGAAACTTAATGTCTACTATTCTGCAGTCTGGAAGTTCAAGATTTAGGCACCAATATGGTCACCTTCTGGTGAAGGGGCCCACTTTCTGGTTCATAGCTTCTTGCTGTGTCCTCATAGTAGTGGAAGGGGCGAGGGGCCCCTCTGGAGCAGTGAAAGGGCTAGGGGCCTCTCTGGAGCCTCTTTATATATAAGGCATGACTTTATTTATTTTTTAAATAGATTTATTTTATTTATTTATTTTGGCTGCATTGGGTCTTCGTTGTTGCGCACGGGCTTTTTCTAGTTGCAGCGAGCAGGGGCTACTCTTTGGTGCGGTGCGGTGGCTTCTCTTGTTGCAGAGCACGGGCTCTAGGCACGCGGGCTTTAGTAGTTGTGGCACGTGGGCTCAGTAGTTGTGGCACACGGGCTTAGTTGTTCCACGGCATATGGGATCTTTCTGGACCAGGGCTCGAGCCCATGTCTCCTGCATTGGCAGGTGGATTCTTAACCATTGCACCACCACAGAAGCCCTTAAGGCATGACTTTAATTTATGAGGGTTCTACCCTCATGATCTAGTAGTAAACACCTTTCAGGTCCCACCTTCGAATATCATCCCGTAGATGATATATGAATTTGGAGGGCATGCATTAAGGTCATTGCACTGGTGCATCCTTTCTGGGGGGCGGTGCACACCTCACAGCATGTGGAACTTCCCTCGACCAGGGATCAAACCTGTGCCACCTGCAGTGGAAGTACGGAGTCTTAACTGCTGGACCAACAGGGAAGTCCATGGTGCATTCATTTTTTTTAAGGGAGAGGTGCTTGTAATTTTCTACAAATTAGAATTAAAATGCACGAGATTCTAGTATATTAAAAATGGTATTTGGGAACAAATGTGGTTTCCACTCTGTCATTTTAAGACAAACTAAGAAATTTTAGTCAAAACTACAGAGGAGAATTTTAGGTTATGCAAAGTTTAGTTGCTCGAATTGACATAGCCCTAACATTGAGCTTGGAAGAACTTGTCAGAAGAACTTGGAATGTCCCACTTCAGAGATTTTGGGTATTATTTTGTTATAAGTAGTGGCTTATTCACATAATGTATGCAGAGGTGAAAAAGTTTTTGCGTTTATAGGTATGTTACTATTAAAATGAATTAACAGACTTGAACAGTAGTTTGGGATTTTGCCAGTGTTTGTATAAGACTATAGACACGAATCCAACATAGTTTAGGAGCTAGAGTTTAAAATCACCCTTTCTCTGAGTTAATAGGAGAAAAGAGTTGTGATTTCATAAACACTTGGTTTTCCTTTCAAATGAGTGAATATATGTGTTTATTACCGTTCAGGTTAAGTGTAGGATTTCCCCCCCCTTGTATTTTTAGACGGTTTAGATCAGGGGCACTTGGTAAATATTAGGCTTTACAGGCCACAAATATCTGTCTCACATTTTTGTTTTCACAACTTTAAAAATACAAAAACCATTTTTGGCTCCAGGTTAGGATCATTTAATTTTGTTTTTATTGTCTGGTAAATGATTTTATTAGTTGGCTAGGGCTGCCATAGCAAAGTACCAGAGACTGGGTGATTTAAACAGTAGAAATTTATTTCCTCACAATTCTGGAGGGTGTTAGTCCAAGATCGAGGTGTCAGAAGGGTTGGTTTCTTCTGAGGCCTCTGCTTGGCTTGCAGATGGCCGGCTTCTGTCTTCTTCACAGGGTCTTTCCTCTGTAACTGTACTAATCTCTCTCTCTTTTTTTTTTTTTTTTTTTTTTTTGCGGTATGCGGGCCTCGCTGCTGCGGCCCCTCCTGCTGCAGAGCGCTCCGGACGCGCAGGCTCAGCGGCCACGGCTCACGGGCCCAGCCGCTCTGCGGCACTAACCCACACCCCCTGCATCGGCAGGCGGACTCCCAACCACTGCGCCACCAGGGAAGCCCTCTCTCTCTTTTTAATTAATTTATTTTTCAATTAATTTTTATTGGATTATAGTTGCTGTACAACGCGTTAGTTTCTGCTCTACAGCAGATTGAATCAGTTATACGTATACGGTATATCCACTCTTTTAGATTTCTTATTTAGGTCACCACAGAACATTGAGTAGAGTTCTATGTGCTATACAGTAGGTTCTCATTTGTTACCTATTTTATACATAGTAGTGTATATATGTCAATCCTAGTTTCCCAATTCGTCCCATCTCCTCCTCTTGGTAACCATAAGTTTGTTCACTGCATCTGTGAGTCTGTTTCTGCTTTGCAAGTAAGTTCATCTGTACCGTTTTTCGAGATTCCACATATAAGCGATATTGTATGATATTATTCTCTTTGATTTCACTTTGTATGACAGTCTGTAGGTCCATCCACATCTCTGCAAATAGCATTTCGTTCCTTTTTATGGCTGAGTAATATTTCATTGTATATATGTACCATATCTTTATCCATTCCTGTCGATGGACCTTTTTTTCCCCCCAAGAGGGTATTAAATCGTTTATTGAATACACATGATAATGGATGATACACAAGCTTCATTCCCATCTATAACTTTATCTGGTACTGTAATTCAATTTAGATATATTGCATAGGATGTGCCAACAATCATATTAATAACCAAAAAACTCCATGACTTTGCTTGGGTGACCCTTTTCACGGTGAACTCCAGGTCACAACGCAGTAACTGTCAGTTCAACTACACCAAGGTTTCTGAAGGCAATAGCTTTTCCACCAAAGCAGGTTGTAAATAAATTTTGAATGGAACCTGGCATCACCCTGAAGGAGCTCTAACTTCACACTGTTGAGGTAGTTTACCAAAATGGTTTCAGAGTAGACTAACTTTACACAGCTCATTTTTTAAAAAGACACATTTATTCAGCATCGTGATCAGACTATTAAATTTAGCAATCAACAGCATGGGTGCAAAAAAAAAAAGAAATCTACATTAAAACCCTTTGTTGGAATGCTTTACACTTTCCACAGAACAGAAACTGCAATAACTTGTTATACAGGTAGTCACAAATACAGTCCTCGAGTTTTTTTGCCCATACACATGAGTATTGTCTAAAACATGTCTTCTTTGTAGCAGCTAGGCCCTGCCACCACTGTGCTTGGCTGAGTTCACAAATCTGTTGTAACCTGTAGCTTCCCTGTCACTTCTCTGGCTCTCCTCTCCTGCTAAGCTTTGTTTCCTGGCAGTAATTAAAACCTTCTGCCACTGCCATAGTTACTGCTGCTGCTGGAACCACCATAGCCACCTTGCTTTCGTGGTTTGGCAAAGTATTAGCCTCCACCACCATAGGGGCCAGAACTTCTGCCTCCAAAGTTTCCTCCTTTCATGGGCCCAAAAGCTGAAGATTGATTGTTGTAATTTCCAAAATCATTGTAGCTTCCACCACCTCCAAAATTGCTTCCACCAATTTGGATTCCACCAAATCCATTGCAGCCATCCCCACTGCCACCATATCCACTACTACCATGGCTGCCACCAAAGCCACCTCGACCACTGAAGTTTCCTCCATGACCAAAGTTGTCATTCCCACCAAAACCACCTCCACGACCACCAGCAAAGTTTCTAGAACCACTTCAACCTCTTTGGCTGGATGAAGCACCAGCCATCTCTTGCTTAGATGGGGCTTTTCTTACTTCACGGTTGTGGCCATTCACAGTATGGTATTTCTGAATGACAGTCTTGTCTACGGAGTCATGGTCATCAAAGGTTACAAAAGCAAAGCCTCTCTTTTTGCCACTGCCTCGGTCAGTCATGATTTCAGTCACTTCAATTTTCCCATACTGTTCAAAATAATCTCTTAGGTGATGTTCTTCAGTGTCTTCTTTAATGCCAGCAACAAAAATCTTTTTCACAGTTAAGTGGGCACCAGGTCTTTGAGAATCTTCTCTTGAGACGGCCCTCTTTGGTTCCCCAACTCTTCCATCCACCTTGTGTGGCCTTGCATTCATGGCTGCATCCACCTCCTCCACAGTGGCATATGTGACAAACCTGAAGCCTCTGGAGCGCTTGGTGTTTGGATCCCTCATTACCACACAATCTCTGAGCGTTCCCCACTGCTCAAAATGGCTCCTCAGACTCTCATTGGTTGCTTCAAAGCTCAAACCTCCAGTGAAGAGCTTCCGCAGATGTTGGGGCTCTTTGGGTAACTGACTTAGACTTGACTGCAGTGGAGGGAGGAGATGTCAATGGTGCTTACTTGGCGGCGTCCACGTGCAGAAAGTCAGTGGACATTTAGGTTGCTTCTGGGTCCGTGTAACTGTCCTAATCTCTTATGAGGACACCAGTCATATTGGATTATAGCCCACCCTAAGATCTAAGTTTACCTTACTTTTTTATTTTTATTTTTTTTTTGCTGTACGCGGGCCTCTGACTGTTGTGGCCTCTCCCATTGTGGAGCACAGGCTCCGGACGCACAGGCTCAGCGGCCGTGGCTCACGGGCGCAGCCGCTCTGCGGCATGTGGGATCTTCCCGGACCGGGGCACGAACCCGTGTCCCCTGCATCGGCAGGCGGACTCTCAACCACTGCGCCACCAGGGAAGCCCTACCTTACTTTTTTAAAGATCCTCTCTACAAATACAGTCACATCCTAAGGTACTGGCGGTTTAGGAATTCAACATATGAATTTAGGATGTGATTTCAGGCCATGACAGTGATATAAATCTAGATTACTTAATGTGAATTCAAGGAAAGGAAAGATTCTTCCCTGGTTCCAGTGTCCTTGATACGAACAGAAACTAAAGAGCTTATATACCAGATCGCCATTAATGTGCTCCTTCTCCATTACTATAGGTTCTTTTTTTTAAAAATTTATTTAATTTATTTTACTTTTGGCTGCATTGGGTCTTCGTTGCTGCGCGCAAGCTTTTCTCTGGTTGCGGTGAGCAGAGGCTACTCTTTGTTGTGGTGCGTGGGCTTCTCATTGCGGTGGCTTCTCTGGTTGCGGAGTGTGGGCTCTAGGCATGTGGGCTTCAGTAGTTGTGGCATGTGGGCTCAGTAGTTGTGGCTCGCGGGCTCTAGAGCACAGGCTCAGTAGTTGTGGCGCACGGGTTTAGTTGCTCCGCAGCGTGTGGGATCCTCCCGGACCAGGGCTCGAACCTTGTCCGCTGCATTGGCAGGTGGATTCTTAACCACTGCACCACCAGGGAAGCCCTACTATAGGTTCTTAATGTGTAACTTGATTTTAACAAGGTAAACAGTACTATCAAGTATTTTCAGATTATGTTGTTAAATTCGGCTAGAAAAGCATTTTTACCAGAGTTTATTGATATAGCCATTTGTAAACATATTGAGAGAAGAATCTGCTCACTATAATCAGGTTAATTCAACATTGTAAGTCAACTGTACTCCAATAAAAATTAATTTGAAAAAAATCAGGGTAATTGTTCTCAGTTTTATTACCTTTTTTGTTCAAACAGGAAAGGTAGAATACTACAATGAATTCCTCATGTACCCATTATTCAGTCACAACCATTATCAGTACAGGGTCATTCTTATTTTATCTACTCCCCTCCTCTTCTGCCCAATGGATTTAAAATATATATATTTATTTATTTGGCTGCACCAGATCTTTAGTTGCGGCATGTGGGATCTAGTTCCCTGACCAGGGATTGAACCCGGGCTCCCTGCATTGGGAGCACGGAGTCTTAACCCCTGGACCACCAGGCAAAGTCCCTCTTTTTAAATTTTTAAATAACACAATTTCACAGTTAGACTGGGTTGCTCTAAAGGAAGAAAGCATTCCATGCCGAAACCATTTAATATCATTTTTTGAAAAGTATTATGAATGTAATAAATCCCCATCTACCCATCTACCAGATTCAACAGGCCTTTGCCACACTGCTTTATCTCGCCCTTTTTCCTTAGTTATTTTAAAGCAGACTCCATGTACTTCCCTTTTAATCTTGAATGGACATTTGTTTTCCATAAAACAGTGCCTTTCACACCTAACAAAACTAACGGTTTTCACATTATCTAATACTCTGTCCATATCTAGGTCTCCACCGTTTCAGTAATCTTTTTTATGTTTAGTTTGTTTGAATCAAGATGCATACCAGATTTACAAATTGCACTTCTTTGATAACTCTTAGGTTTCTTTTAATCTAGAGCAGTACCCCCCTCTTTTCTGCCATTGATTTAAGAAACAGTATTCTGAATTTTTCACTTCTTGTGATATGATTTAACTTGTTTCTTTTCCTCATATTTCCTATAGACTGGAATTACGTTTACTGTGGAATATATCATGTTGATCAAATCAGGAAGTGAATGTCTCGTCCCACTTTTAGTGATGCTAAGATCATAAGTTCTTTATCTGCTGTTCATCTAATCATTGTTAATGGTCCCATTCATTGATGAACACTGCCAAATCAGCTTAAAGTTTGCAAAATGGTGATTTTTTTTTTTTCCTCCTCACGTTTTATTCCACACAAAGCTGATCTTCATGAACTGGCCCTATTCAGGTATCATGAAGAAAGATTCATAAAGGGAAAGAAGGATAAATGCCTATTCTTTCTCTTTAATTGCCTTTTTGTAAAGAATTGGAGTTGTAGCATCTTCTGGTGATCTAGAATTGTGGGTAGTTTGTTTTACATTTCTTTAATAAATATAAACTGGAGTATTTATATTTTGTGTATTTGGATCAGTTTGCAGTCATCCTTTCAAATTGTCATTGGCCAAGGAGAGAGAGACTCTAATTGTTTCCTCCTGGTTTTTTTTTTTTTTTTTTGCGGTACGCGGGCCTCTCACTGTTGTGGCCTCTCCCGTTGCAGAGCACAGGCTCCGGACGCACAGGCTCAGGGGCCATGGCTCACGGGCCCAGCCGCTCCGCAGCATGTGGGATCTTCCCGGACCGGGGCACGAAGCCATGTCCCCTGCATCGGCAGGCGGGCTCTCAACCACTGCCCCACCAGGGAAGCCCCATCTGTAATTTTTAATTTCAGATCTGATATCAGTGTTTTGGAGTAGAGTATGACTAGTCAGGTTTAACAGTTGTGTGAAAATGTTGATGAGCAGTTGGCTGTAACTTTAGAACTTTAAACTGCTACTCCTCAGGGTTGGGAAGTTCAGAGGTTGGAAGCAAAACAGTTCCTTTAAGTTGATTTATGAGTAGTGTTTGAACATATAATAACCAATTGGTTTTAAATTTTATTTTGAAGTTTTAGGTTTACAGAAAAGTTTCAAAAAATACAAAGAATTCCTGTAACTTTGATTTTTAGATTATCAAAGCAGCACATGCTTTTTTTTTTTTTTTTTTTTTGCTGTAGGCGGACCTCTCACTGTTGTGGCCTCTCCCACTGTGGAGCACAGGCTCCGGATGCGCAGGCCCAGCAGCCATGACTCACGGGCCCAGCCGCTCCGCGGCATGTGTGATCCTCCCGGACTGGGGCACAAACCCGTGTCCCCTGCATCGGCAGGTGGACTCTCAACCACTGCGCCACCAGGGAAGCCCTACATGCTTATTTTTTTTTAAATAATTGAAATAGTTGAGAATGAGGTGGATCTACTTTGTCTCATCTTTCTGGTTCATTCTTTAGAGGCAGATGCTGTTCATTTGTGTGCGTGTGAATTCTTCTTGGAATTTTTATGCATATGTAAATATTTATCTAAGTAACTTGTTTTAAAGATGACAAAGGAAATTTTTCAAAGTATTTACCATGTATAATCTTTATTGCCTGTTAATTAACCACATTTGACTGTATTTGCTTCTATTAGATTTTTAGCTATATTCTAAAACATAATTTTAATGGATGAATAGAGCTTTAGGCAGCTAACATTGAAGAAGACAGGAGTCTATTGCAAGGGATAGGAGCTGGTGAATAATAAGGAAAAAGCAAATATTCCAAGTTGTTTCTAGTATAAGTATATATTGGATACAGATACAGATTAACAGTTGGGACTATAAAGTTTAATTTTTTATCTAGTGTCATTATTTAGAATCATAAGGAAGATTTTTTTGCCCAGGAAAAAAAAAAATGGTTGCTTTGCTTTATATAGTCAGCTGCAAATGAGAACTTTTTTTTTTTTGGCTGTGCTGCACAGCATGCGGGATCTTAGTTCCCCAGTTAGGGATTGAACCCCTGCCCCTTGCAGTGGAAGCTTGGAGTCTTAACCACTGGACTGCCAGAACAGTCCAAATGAGAACTCTTTTGAGGACAAATACTGTCATTTCTCATACTTAAAAAAAATTCCCCCCACAGTTCCTAACATGGTAAGTAGAAATGTTGAATACTGTATTTGAGTTGACAATGGATTAGTTCAGATTTTTATTTTTATTTTTTAAAAATATATATGTGTTTGTTTATTTTAGTTGCACTGGGTCTTAGTTGTGGCAGGCGGGCTCCTTGGTTGTGGCATGCATGTGGGATCTAGTTTCCTGACCAGGGATGGAACCCGGGGCCCCTGCACTGGGAGCACAGAGTCTTAACCACTGCGCCACCAGGGAAGTCCCCTAGTTCTGGTTTTTAAAATTCTGTGGAGTTGAATTCTTAAGAGCAGGGCTATAAAGGAGTAGCACAAATTTTGACAGGGCTACCTAAATGCTTAACTCCAGTGAGCATTTTGTTTCATTTTTAAAATCTTTTCTATGATGAAATTTGTATCATTGCATTTTGTTTGTTTGTTTAGTTTATTTTTGGCTGTGCTGGGTCTTCGTCGGTGCGCAGGCTCCTCATTGCAGTACCTTCTCTTGTTGCAGAGCATGAGCTCTAGGTGCGCGGGCTTCAGTAGCTGTGGCTCGCGGGATCTAGAGCGCAGGCTCAGTAGTTGTGGAGCACGGGCTTAGTTGCTCCACGGCATGTGGGATATTCCCGGACCAGGGATCGAACTGGTGTCCCCTGCATTGGCAGGAGGATTCTTAACCACTGTACCACCAGGGGAGTCCGTATCATTGCGTTTTAACTTGTACTGCAGCTGTTAGGGAAAAAGATGTAGTTTATGTTTGAAATTGCAGTAAACTGCCTCAAAATAATTAATGCTCTGAGGGAGAACAGAAGTATGTTACTTACATGCTAAGCTTTGGAGGTTTGTAAATAGTTAGTGAATTTCAGCTTAACTTTGTCTAATTTTATCTTTTTGTAGGCAGCCTGCTTCTGCAAAGTGGTACGATCGAAGGGACTATGTCTTCATTGAATTTTGTGTTGAAGACAGTAAAGATGTTAATGTAAATTTTGAAAAATCCAAACTTACATTCAGGTAAATTACCATTTTACATCATTGGGTAAAAGACTTGTTTCAGGCAGCTTGAATAACTTTTGCTTGATTGTTTTGTGTTTTCATTGAAGATACTACTAATCTTTACCTCTTTGAAGAGACTCATTTTTTTCCCTTTTTCTTCTTTGGTACAGTTGTCTTGGAGGAAGTGATAATTTTAAACATTTAAATGAAATTGATCTTTTTCACTGTATTGATCCAAATGTAAGTAGTCTTGATGCTTTAATCCCAATTTAAATTGTAAGGAAATGGACATACTTTAAGTACTCATTTTAGAGATAAGCACTAATTCTTAACAGTTCAGAGGCTAATAAGTATATATTTTGCATTATTTTCCCTCTTGTAACTACTTTTCTGGATACTCTTTTTGTTCTTGTTATTGTTTGGACTCAGGGCAATACTTTTTTAATTTTTATTTTTTATCTTTTAAAAATTAAATTGTGTAGTTGATGTAAGGGCTGTACTCTTAAGGCTTGTCTTATTTAAGCATAGATACATCTAAGTATGTTCTATGATTGTACCGTATTTAGTTAATTTTTTTAACGTTTTATTTTATTCACCTTGTGCAGGGGAGGAAAAATGTTTTTTGCAATTGGATAGCTTATGAAATCTTCAGTAGTCTAGGGATTGTTTCAGGGTTTAGAGAAAGTGTAGGGAAAGAAATTAGGAGAAATGACAAATAACCAGCTACTTTGTGTCCTGTAGTAATACCAGAGATATAAACGGCGTGATAGCGCTTATTTTTGTTTTTAGGATTCGAAGCATAAAAGAACGGACAGATCAATTTTATGTTGTTTACGAAAAGGAGAATCTGGCCAGTCATGGCCAAGGTTAACGAAAGAAAGGGCAAAGGTAGGTTCCTTTTTCTTTTTTTGAAAGTTTGGTATTTTTAAGTAATTAAAGATACATTGACATCAGACTGAAAAGTATCTGTCCAGCAAAGGAAACCATCAACAAAATGAAAAGACAGCCTACTTAATGGGAAAGTATATTTGTAAGTCACGTATCTGATAAGAGGTTAATATGCAAAATATATGAAGAACTCACACAACTCAACAACAAAAACCTGATTTAAAAATGGGCAGAGCAGTTGCCTGGTGGCCTACTGGTTAGGATTTTAAGCTTTCACTGCCATGGCCCAAGTTCATCACTGATTATCAGAGAAATGCCAATCAAAACCACAGTGAGAGACTTCCCTAGTGGCACAGTGGTTAAGAATCTGCCTGCCAATTCAGGAGACATGGGTTCGAGCCCTGGTCCAGGAAGATCCCACATGCCTTGGAGCAACTAAGCCCATGCACCACAACTACTGAGCCTGTGCTCTAGAGCCCGTGAGCCACAACTACTGAGCCCACGTGCCACAGCTACTGAAGCCCACACGCCTAGAGCCTGTACTCCGCAACAAGAGAAGCCACTGCAATGAGAAGCCTGTGCACCACAACAAAGAATAGCCCCCGCTCGCCACAACTAGAGAAAGCCCGCACGCAGCAACGAAGACCCCACGCAGCCAAAAATAAATAAATTTATTTAAAGAAAAAAACAACACAGTGAGATAATCATGTCCTAACTGTTAGAATGGCTAATATGAAAAATAGAAATAATAAATGCTGAAGAAGATACAGAGAAAAGGGAGCTCTTGTACACTGTTGTTGGGATTACAAATTGGTGTAGCCACTATGGAATCAGTATGGAGATTTCTCAAAAAATTAAGGGTGTAACTACCATATGATCCAGCTATTTCACTTCTGGGTATTTATTTGAAGAATATGAAAACACTAATTGGAAAGGATGTATGCCACCCCTGTGTTCATTGCAGCATTATTTACAGTAACCAAAACATGGAAGCAACCAAAGTATCCATTGATGGATGATTGGATAAACTGTGGTGTGTGTGTATTCAGTGGATTACTACTCAGCCATTAAAAAAGAATGAAATCTTGCCATTTGCAGCAACATGGTTGGACCTTGAGGGTAATAAGTTAAGTGAAATGAGTCAGAAGGAAAAAGACAAACCTAATTTTAAAAAGCATAAGGAAATGAAAACTCACAGATACAGAGAACAGATTGATGGTTACCAGTAGGGAAAGGGTTGGAGGGGTGGGTGAAAGGGGTACAAGGAGTCAATTGTATAGTGATAGACGATAGGTGGACTTGGAGGGTGATCACTCTGTAGTTGTATACAGGTGTTGAGTTACAGTGTTATACACCTGAAACTTACATTTTTTAAAAAAATTGGTACAAGGAATATAGTGTTTTTGTTTCATAGCTAGGTACTATTAATATTAAGGCCTTGTGTTCTATATATTTTCCTCTACTTTGAGGTTTATTACCTTTAACTTAATACCAAGTGTGGTCAGAATAAGATAGTCACTAATAGATGCAGACTCTTCTGCATTCAAGAGGCAGACTTTGCTTAGAAGTATAAATTACTCAGATGCTGCATTGGAGCATATCATGGTGACATTTAAAAAATAATAAATTAATCAAGTATCTGAATTTGAATAGTTCCTACCAGTGAATTTTTGTTTTAAAATGTAGGTTCTTTTGTTCTTTTTGTTTTTTTGGCTGCGTTGGGTCTTCATTGCAGTGCGCGGGCATCTTGTTCCGGTGGCTTCTCTTGTTGGGGAGCATGGGCTCTAGGCCCGCCAGCTTCAATAGTTGTGGCACGTGGGCTCAGTAGTTGTGGCTTACGGGCCCTGGAGCTTGCGGGCTTCAGTAGTTGTGGCGCATGGGGTTAGTTGCTCTGAGGCATGTGGGATCTTCCCGGGCCAGGGCTCGAACCTGTGTCCCCTGCAGTGGCAGGCGGACTCTTAATCTTAACCACTGCACCACCAGGGAAGTGCCAAAAGTAGGTTTGTTTCTGACAACTGTGAAAGCAGCTTCATGAAACTATACTTACCATTATTACGTTTTTCTAGTTTTTTTGTGTGTGTGTGTGTGTGTGTGTGCTGATGCCATGCCTCACTAGTATGAACCCACAGCTCAAAAAATATAGTCTTTAGGTACACACTAAAAGAGTACAAGGTAACCTAATCATAGGGTGATATTTGTATTGATCTATAGCTTAATTGGCTTAGTGTGGACTTCAATAATTGGAAAGACTGGGAAGATGATTCAGATGAAGACATGTCTAATTTTGATCGTTTCTCTGAGGTAAGTTCTTTTAAATGCATTCTTCCACCTCCCTCCCAGTGTATTTCTGTGTAATCAATTTAATTTGGTTTTAAAGACAGTGATATTTAGGACATGCATTATTTTACTTTCAAGACTGTTCTGCAGAAAACCAAATAAGATTTTAACAATGGTCATTTAACCTTCCTTTATGAATTTTTAAAAATTAGTGTTCTAAAGTTGATGTATAATGACAAAAAAATAAACCATACAATCAGTGCAGCACAGTTAGTTTTTATTCCAGCATTGGAACAGATTTTTTTTTTTAAGGAGCATGAATGTAGTAATTGGCTTGCATTTTGGAGCCATGTAATATGAATATAAACCTTTAAACACAAGAATCACGATGAGATATGTACAATGAGTGGTGTGTAGGGATATTTTAGTTGCAAAATCAGGGAAAGGATTTTAAGTAAGCCTATTTTTCCAGGACGTCACTGAAATACATATTGCCGTGGCCAAAGGGGAAAAAATCATTGAGATTCTCTTAGGTAGACTAGACCTTATTAAATGTGTTGCAGTAAAGCTGATCAGAAAAGAAAATGGTAGATTGTAAGTTGAAGATACTCTCATTGTGATTTGACATCTTGACTATACTTTTATGTTTCTTCTTTGACAACAAAGAATTAAAAGGAGTAAGTGCCCAGCTTCATGTATGCAACTGCTTATTTAACATCTCTCATATGGCTCTGGCACCTTGATTTCAAAACAGAGAAGGGAGATAATGGTATTCATGTGATTCTCCTAAACCATGCTACTCCTTACTGTAGTAATTGATGCCACCATTTACCCAGCTGTGCAAGTCATAACTTCTTAACAATGTTCTCTTTCACTGATTCTCTCTATCCAGTATAACATTAACTGCTGTCTTTGCTGTCTGTATTTTGTTTATATTTCCTAAGTAGCTCTCAAATGTATTCAGTTCTGTGTCTATTGCCATTGCATCTCGGTACCTAGCATTGAGCTTGGCACCTTTTGAGCATTTTTCCTGCTCAAAGAAACTTAACCAGTACTTAGTGCTTTCAGATGTAGGAAAACTCTTTACTACTTGCTCATATTATTCGAGAGTTGATGCCCAGAATTTTTATACTGAGAGATTTGAGTAGGTGTAAGTTTAAGGCCCCTTCTAACTCTGAAGTCCAGGTAAGCATGTATTTTTGAAGTCCCCATCTCATATTATTTAGTCTGCTTATTTGTTCCTCTTTAAATAATATACTGCTTGCTTTATGATCAGAAAGAACTAAATTTGGGAAATTAGTACTTTATGTATAAGTATGCTCTTTTGGTCCCAGTTTATTGTAAGTATACAACGGTGTTTTCCACAGTGTGTATCTTTTCTTTCAAGGTTTATGTTTATTTTCTGTTTGTAACTTAGTTACTGGTGTTTAGCCTTTGATTCAGTATTCAGGCCTTTTATGCCAGCTAATCAGCCGAGAGGACTTTATTTTAAATTATTTATTGGTTCTTCACAATATTTTAAAACTACAATGAAAAT
The DNA here is from genome assembly GCF_937001465.1 of Orcinus orca. Lineage (NCBI taxonomy): Eukaryota > Metazoa > Chordata > Mammalia > Artiodactyla > Delphinidae > Orcinus > Orcinus orca. The sequence continues at coordinate 44,846,319 of NC_064569.1, read as the reverse complement.
ACCATAATACACATGCCACTTAGTTGAAGATACAAAACTTTACAACTATTCAGTACAAATAATCTCATTCTTAGCCACCAGAGGTGACTGCTATTCAGGATTGTGGTGTTTAATTTCTACATTATACATATATATCTTGTTGGATGAATTTTAATAATTTTTCTTCAATGAGAACTTACTCTTAACTTCCTACAAGGTTTCAGGATTTTATGTAATTACCTATAATCTACCTTTTCCAGAAAGGAAGGTACCTAATATATAGTTTGATTTATTTTTTCTTTTTCTTTTTTTAAATTGGTGGAAACCTATGACAGACTTAAGGTTTATTCTGGAGCGTGCAACCTAATACTTAGGGCTTAATTTAACATCATTTTAAAAACTAATTTTTACACTTCAAATAGATGATGAACAACATGGGTGGTGATGAGGATGTAGATTTACCAGAAGTAGATGGAGCAGATGATGTAAGTCTATAAGTTCTTTTCTATGTTTACTTAAATACTAAGAAACAATGTATTTTCAGGTTGTTTTATGTAGATTCAAAATTGCTCCTTTTTTTTTTGCCACTTAATGGTCTAAAAAATATTACAAGGAAAACCAGTTTTTTAAATGTGCCCATTTTTGAGGGATGGATGCCTACTAGGAAACAGGTGTCCCCTGAATCATTCTTCAAGGCACCAGATTTATAATTCAAAATTACTATTTTATAGAGACATATGCCTTACTCAGTTAACAGTTTAGGGATTATTTTGACAAAGTTGAACAGGTTTTAACATCAGGATTGGTCAGAGAGACGTATAGTAAACAGATGGATGTTGTGAATCTATAAGGATATACTAGACCACTCTTCTCAACATTTCCCCACCTGGCATCCTGTTAACATCTTTAAGAAAGTTGTTCAGTGTAGTTTGGAAGATACTTAGACAATTCACCAGCTAGGATTAGAGTTCATTGTCTTCTGTCATTCCAGGGGTCTTCATATTGAGCCACTTTCCTCTTCCATTGAATGCCAAGAGAGAAGAGAAACTATTTTATACCAGGATTCAGTCTGGTTGATAGGAAGGGATTTAAAGGGTGGGCTCAATTCCCACGAAAAGACATATATCTTATAGGAAGATAGATCCTCAGCTGTATGTCTGTTTGTCTTAAGTAAACCTGTTCTTAAGTCCATTGCTAAGTTCAAAGATGGATATAACCACCAAACCAAAGATTATATCTAACCAAAGATTGATATATCTGCTACCTTAGTCAAAAGTGCAGTGCTTCAGCTTTTTACGGTGCAAACTGTTCAGTTAGCAGAGGAATGTTTGATCAACTTGGTAACTTTTTAAATTTTCCTTTCTGCAGGATTCACAAGACAGTGATGATGAAAGTAAGTATCTTTGTAAAAAGTATGTTTACGCAGTGATATTTCACATCAGAGACCAAACTCTCAAAATAGAGAAGTAAAGTTAATTAACCTGTTTAAAATTCTTGGAAGATACATGATTGTTTCTTTATGGCCTCTAAAAAATAGCTAAAGCAGAAATTTGAATGATTTGAGATTCAAATTTTTTAAAAAAGACAATTATCTAGGAAACAACTCTTGGTGGCTGCTTTTTCCTATTGTAAAACTTTGAAGTTGTTAGGTTATTCCCTTGTAATTTATACTAATCTTTTAAAAATCCTTTCAGAAATGCCAGATCTGGAGTAAGGAATGTTGTCATCGCTGGATTTTGAGAAAGAAAAATAACTTCTGCAAGATTTCATAATTGAGAGAATTCCTAAGTTGATAGCTCTAAAGGCAGATTCTGTATTTGCCTCCTTTAACCCATTTTTCAACCTGTTTGTTTTTTTAAAGGCTTCACTAAGGGTTGATATGTACCATTGTATGGGGCAATTTTAAGTCAGCTAAGGCAATAACCTTATGCATGAACATTTCCCAGATTCCCATGATGCTGTTGAGGTCCTAGGCAATTGATAAAGCAGTTGTGATAAATAAAAAACATTTCACCTAAGTCTCCTTTACTTCATAACATAGATACTGACATGATCGGAAGCTTTCGGCTTAGGGAAAGTAAATTTTAGATTTTAGAACATGGACTCAAAAGTGGCTGAAACAAATTGGTTGATACTTTAAACTGGTAACATGTTGTTCCTCTGGTATATCCTTCAGGATTGTTCCACTAAAGTTTTATTTTTCAAAAAATTTACTTCACATAATTGTTCGTAAGTGATCACTTGTCAGTGTTCCAGATGTATCTTAGCTAAAACTAGTGAATGCCCTAACTTAGATGGTTTTGAAGCCTGTACATTTGGTATTGTTTGACCCTTAAACTTTTACATCTCTTAGCATGGAGGACGAAGAAAGGCTGTACATTGTTGCTTGAGTCTGTACATTTAGACCAAATTTGTATTTGCACTGTCAGTATGGCAAATGAGTGAAAAAAATGTTAATACACTATTGGATTTTTTATTTTATTTTTTTTTTTTGATTCAGCTTGTACCTGGGCTGAAAACCTCAATTTATGTTCATGACAGTGGGGAGTTTTTTTAATGTCTACATTCTTTCTAATAAACTGTTGGAAGACTTCTTGGCTATCCTTTCAAGTGTCTGGTTTACTGTAATTTCATGTATTGCCATTTACTGGAATGGAGTTTTTATTTTTGCTTGAGGAAGAATTTGGGAATATTCCTCTGTTTGGGGAAAAAAAAATGAGGCTTGCTGTAATGTCACAGAAAACCTTTTAAAAGTGGATCTGTAACAGGAAATTGTAGCTGCACTTTGCAACAGTTGGAAAAGAAAGTGTTGTGATTTGATTGAAATAAAACTAACTGTGTTGTCCTCCTCTAAATCTTTGAGCTTCCGCATTTTGGCACTTTTTATTCCTTCCAGCTACTGCGTATTTGTCATAGCATAGAACTGCTTCATATTTCAGTACTTCCTTATGTCAGTCATTCTGGACCTGTGTTACAGGCAGTGTTACAGTGCTGGGGGGGATACAAAGATTAACCCTTCAGGTAATTGTGAACTCAGGGAGCTCACATCATAGGCTGGCCTCAGGACAAATAGTGAACAAAAACTTGGGAGATGGGAAGTGTAGTAATAGATATGGATAGAGTATTTAGATTGAAGGGAAAACACAACCTTTTTTCTTCCCTTGTTAAGTATATGAGTGTTCCAAATAATATTCAAGACCATTTTCTTGAAATGCCACAACTAGAAAATCTTAACTTTTTGGGGACTGTGGGCATAACAACACTTGGCAGTCAACTCTGTTTCGTTATGTTACAGAAGTATAACTTGGGTTCTGGTCCTGTTAAGGAAATGCAGTTTCCTCAGAGCCTTAGGTTTTTCCACATTCGGAGGTATGTTTGGACTTACGTACTTCTCAAAAATTACTTTAAGCTTGGTCTCCTTTCTCTGGAGCATACCAAAGGTATCAGTATGCCTGATAGTGTACTGCTTAGCTTCAGGGAAAAACTTTAAAATTTAAAAAACCCTTCTATTTTTAGTTTTATTTTCTCGAACTATTTTTGTATGTCAGTTCTGGAAGTTAAAAGATTCATTAAGGATTTTCTTAATGCCAGCCATTAGGCTATAGCATTAAGAAAGTATAGCATGATGGGTTTCTGATTTCATCCTATTTCTTAAGATTTTTACAATTTTTAAAACCTATTTTGTGCTCAGACACTTGAATGGGATTTCACTAACCCTTATTGCTGTCAGGTACAAAGTCTTGTGAATGGTGTCTGATCCCTCTAAGTTAAAGTACTTCATGCCAAAAGGTGAATTGACAGGCCAAAACTGAAGGAGAACTATTTATTTGGCCTTGTATCGAAAATCTAAACTGTAATTACTTTTGCTTTAAAGAGAGTCACTGGGGAGAGGATCATTTGGTGAGTTTTTAAGTTTGAGTGAGAGACAGCATCTATTCTTACAGTTTGTCTATTTTGTTTCTTTTTTTTTTTTTTTTTTTTTGCGGTATGTGGGCCTCTCACTGTTGTGGCCTCTCCCGTTGCGGAGCACAGGCTCCGGACGCGCAGGCTCAGCGGCCACGGCTCACGGGCCTCGCCGCTCCGCGGCATGTGGGATCTTCCCGGACTGAGGCACGAACCCGCGTCCCCTGCATCGGCAGGCGGACTCTCAACCACTACGCCACCAGGGAAGCCCCAGTTTGTCTATTTTGACATGTGGTGATAAAGATGCTATATTCAACTTCCTGAACTGTTAAATTACCTCCAAGGAAGAGGGCAAGGTGATTAGTTGTTACAAGTAGCATGAAGGTTTTATTTACCCATTCAGTTTTGTGCAAGTTTTTGTTTTTTCTATTTAGCAAGAATTCTTTTGACAAGAAATGAGTGATAATGAACTTCACTCGTATTCTAACATCAAATGCTGTTCTGCGTGGCTCACCCAGCATTATACCAACCTTGAGAACATAAAGGCTTGGAAGAGGGGAGGCAGGTACCTTGTCTAAGGCCTACTCTTAGCTCCTAAATTATTTATTTTATCCTGGTAGGCTTGTAAGGCCTGTGGACTTAACTGAAACATTAACCACACTTGATTATTAGTTGGTAGTTTCCTCTACTAGGAGAGTGAAAGATGTATAACTAAATCTCCAGCCTGATGACAGCACCTGGTATGTTGAACACTCAGTACATACTTATTACTACATTTTGCATGGGTAGTGTATTGCAGGTGGGCCTGGACGTAAGGAAACAAGTTAGTGCAGTAATTGAAACGGTGAAATGTAAAAGGGTAAATTTAGGCTCTGGCATTGAGAACTGGAGAGAGATTCCAGAGATATGTCAAATAGGATTTGATGATAACTTGTATATATACTGCCTGTCATGCTTTGCTCTGAACACTTAAATGTTTTCTAAACTGGAAACCAAATATTTGCTTACAAGTTATAGTGTCAGCCTGGATAACTTCATTGTTTACGTGAAGAACTTATCCAGAACTCTAGCTTAAATTTCTTAGCCTCAAATCCAGTGACCTTGACTTCCATACTCTCCTTAGCACCACATTCCTGTGGCTGTATCTCATCACAAGTTTAGGGGTGATAGCTGTAAAGCTGCTTCCAATACAGTTAACACCCTCCATGAGGAGTATACCTCCCTCCCTCAACCACTGGTTTTTTTTTTTTGTTCTCACAACTAATTAGCCTCATAGCTCTAGTTTTTTCCGTAGAACTAGACCTTGGTGGTTCTCGGACAATCAAAATCATGGGACTCTGTGGATTCATCAGTCCCAGCCCTCAGATGGGCTTTCGTATAGTAGGTGATGTGGGGCCCAGGAATTTGCAATTTAACTGATACTTGACAACGATTGAAGTATGATCCCGGCTACCAGCATGAGTCTCCCCTAGGAACTTGTTAGATACATAAATTTCGGGCACCCGCACAGACCTACTAAATGAGAAATGAGACAGTAGAGTCCAGTGATCTGCCTTAAGCCCTCTAGGTGATTCTGATGTGTGCTGAAGTTTGACATCTTCTCTTTTAGATCTAAAAGGCAGATTCTGAATTAGTCCTGCTGAGGTATCAGCTCCATCCAATGTGACTTTTTGTGATGCAATGTTCTGTACCTCTCCATTGTCTGATAAAGTAGCTGCCAGCTGCATAGAGCTGTTAGGGATCTGGAATGTGGCTAGTGTGACTGAAAACTGAATATTTAATTTTATACTAAATTTAATCCCGTGTAGCTAGTGATTACCATAGATAAAGCAGAGCTAGGTGATTCTGATGCTGGTGGTTCCTGGCCCACTCACTGAAAAAAAAATTCAAATTCTTATTAATGATAGGGGGAAATCCTCCAAGAATGATACAGAATGTAAAAGCTACAAAGGAAAGTTTAAAAAGAAAATCTAATATTAAAAGTAACATGGGTCAGGAGTTCCCTGGCTGGCCAAGTGGCTAGGACTCCGCATGCTCACTGCTTAGGGCCCAGGTTCATTACCTGGTCGGGGAACTAAGATCCCACAAGCCGCGTGGTGTGGCCAAAAAAAAAAAAAAAGACATCAAAAGGTAACTTAGGTTAAAAAGTAAGTGATATACTTGAATAAAATATTTACATTGAACAAAGCATTTGAAGAGCACTAATCATGACAAGTCAATAGAAAAGAATGGGCAAAAGGTAGAGATAGGTAATTCACTGAAGAAATAAAAATGACAAAGTATTGTCTTAGAAATTAGGGAAATGCAACTTCAGTCAATAAAGTAATTTCATACATTTAGTATTAGGCCCTTTTTTTTAAATTTTTAGGCACATTTTTAAAAAAAAGTTTCGGCAAGGATTCTGGGAACCTGGGAAATTAGCAAAATGTTTTAGAAGGCATTTGGCAGAATCTCATTTAAATGAATATAATTTTAGGAAATTCCCTGGCGGTCCTGTGGTTAGGATTCTGAACTTTAACTGCATAGGGCCCAGGTTAGATCCCTGGTTGGGGAACTAAACCCCACATCCCACAAGACTTGTGGCATGGCCCAAAAATAAATTAAACGAACGTAATTTTTTTTGTTTTGTTTTTGATTTTTTGCAGTACACGGGACTCTCACTGTTGTGGCCTCTCCCATTGCGGAGCACAGGCTCCGGACGCACAGGCTCAGCAGCCATGGCTCACGGGCCCACCCGCTCCGTGGCATGTGGGATCTTCCCGGATCGGGGCACGAACCCGTGTCCCCTGCATCGGCAGGCAGACTCTCAACCACTGCGCCACAAAGGAAGCCCTAAACGAACATAATTTTATGCCAGCATTTTATTTCTAGGAATCTAAAGGTAGTAGTAGATGGTGTACTCAGATGTTTACAAGATATCCTTTTTTTCATTCAGTACTGCATGTAATAGCCATTTGAAACAATCCAAATAACCATTAATGGAGTAAAATAAGTTATTACACATTTTTATGGCATGAGGTGTAGCTGCAGTCAATAAAGTTAAATGTACTGACACAAAGTTCTCCAAAACATAAAGATTAGAAAACTTAAGCTTTCTGTAGTGTGCTTCCACTGAAGTTTCTAAAAATTGGAAGTGCACATGTTTTATGTACATGGAATGGATAGAAAGTAATGGATGTGTGCAAAACGTTTTTAGTGGTTATTTCTGGGAATGAGATTTGGGTTGTGAAAGGATTTATTCTAATCCTGTATACTTAGAATTTGTTCATGTATTACTTGTGTTAAAAAAAAAAGTGGTTTGACAAGAGAATATTGAAATTTTGAGGTAGAACTTGAGTAGGATACTTACATGAAATGTCAGTGCTAAGCTAGTTGGAATTGAAGAGATTAAAGAACTCTGAAGCTAGGGTATTGATTGGATTATTTTCCTGGAATTTGAAATCACTCAAGATGATTGTCAAGAAATACGGTAGAGACAAAGACATTTTACTATTTCACAGAGTAGTGAAAGAATGTGTAACATGACCATTATGGATGGCAGTAAAATTGGTAGGGAATTCCCTGGCGGTCCAGTGGTTAGGACTCTGTGCTTTCACTGCCGAGGGTTCAATCCCTGGTCGGGGAACTACGATCCCGCAAGCCATGTGGCGCAGCCAAAAGAAAGTTGGAAAACGCCATCTTCACCTTAAGATAAAATTCATAAGGTTTTCAGCCATGAATTGTGGGGTCAGTCATTTGGAATTAACTTCAGGTAAGAAACCAGATTAGGTCTTTGTGGTCTCTTTTGTCCCATGGAAAGTAACTTGTATTTTACATGAAATACTATCTGGGAATCAAGAAATACAAAGTAGGACCAAAACATGTCAGAACTCTAAAATAGATGACATTATTCAGAAGTACTGTTGTTAAGGCCTATCTCAAACCAAGCTAATCAAGTTTATTTACTTTTATTTTAGACAGTATTACTTATAAATTTAGCAGGTTATCTGATTTCAGAAGAGGACTTGAGGTTGCTGGGGCCAAACTGACAGCAAAGAAGTTAGAAAAATCAATTTACAAAGTTGAGCATAGTGGAGAAATATGCCTCGGTAACATTGAAAGCATTTAGCGTTGCATTTTGGTACAAAGATTTAATTATAACCCAGCTGCCCAAAGAACAGTTAAATTTCCTGATAATCTGCTAAAAAGACAAATGTGTAAATACATTTCAAAAAGTGATGAGCCTCAGTTAACCTGGAAATTTAGGTCGAAATCTTCACTTTGAAACTTCGATTGTCAGTTTAAATGTTTAACGGTTAATAAAATTTTGGCCACGACCAAAATTGGTGATACAAAACCAAAGGATCTTAACACTATGTCAATAGTAAGTAAAAATACTAGCCAACACAAAGACAGTGCTAACTATGTGCCAGATGCCAGACATTGTTCTAAATGCTTCTTTTCACATTGTAATCTACTTAATTTTTGAGACGCCCTTATGAGATTATCTCATAATGAGGAAAGTGATATACAGAGATTTTAAACTTAGTTTAGTAAGTGGCAAAAACAAGATTTTAAACCCAGTCTGGGACTTCCCTGGTGGTCCAGTGGCTAAGGCTCTGTGATACCAATGCAGGGGGCCTGGGTTTGATCCCTGGTCAGGGAACTAGATCCCACGTGCCACAACTAAGAGTTCACATGCTGTAAATCCCTCATTCTGTAACCAAAAAACTCCCGCGTGCTGCAACTAAGGCCCAGCACAGCGAAATAAATATTTTTTAAAATTAAAAAAAACACAATATGGCTCCAGTAGCAATACTCTTTTAAGTATCTTATCCTATCTATAGAAACTTCAACTCTAATAGTCGAGGGAGGCAAGTGAAATATATAGGTCCCTATTAACTGGGATGCTGCCCAGCATAATGGGAAGAGCACAAATTGCAAAACAAAAATGTATATCCTGCATCCATTGAAAGTACCTTTGACCCCACATTACCGTGGAATGAATTCCTAGTTGCCAAACCCAGTTCTTTACAGCCCTTATTTTATAGAATGGTTATGTGATTTATACTATTGACCACTTTCTCTTTAACATTCTCTATTTTTGATTCTTATACTATGTTCTTTGGTCTTTTCCTTATTCCTCTGCTGCTTCCTTACATAGTTTATTTTTTTCTACCTGCCCCATACATGTTGCTGTTTTCTTGGGTTCTTTCCCTCTTACTAGGCAAGATTACCAAAGACACTTGAAATTTAACATTCTCTTCTATTCCTGCTTTCTCCTTTAAATTCTCTGATAGTTCTTGCTGTCAAATAGGAAACTTTCACTATCACGCATAAAAATGAGAACTAATGTGTGCTGGCCAGAGAAAGTCTGGGGAACTAGCTTCATGCTGAACTACTCCATTTAGCCATGTTTGTTCTAATAGATTAAGGGTCTCCCCCACCCTGCCCCCAAATACCTTGAATAAAGTCAATACTACAGAAAAGGATGTCTTGTTTATTTTACCATTTTTCATGCTCAAGGACCACACACCTACCACTGCCCAGCCTCCGCTCCCATCCAAGACCCTGAGAACTGGTTCTGGCTTCTCTCTATACTCATCTCTTTACTATCTTTTTTCCCTTCCTCACCTCTGACCTTCCTCACCTACAGTTCCACAAAAGGAACATGCTGTTTAATGCAAATGTGTGCTTGGAATATTCTTCCTTCCTACTTTACCCTAGGAATTCTACTGATGTTTTGCGACCAATCTATCAGCCTCCTCCACCTAGAGACAATTCCTCCTACATTTCTAGATGACCCAAATTTATCCCCTCCTTCTTCCTCCATACATTTTACCCTATACTAACCAGGACCCATCACACTTGATTGCATTTTTTACTCATCTGTCTTTCATTAAAAGAGGTCCTAAGTCTTACTTATCTTTGCCTCCTCAATGCCTAGCACACATTTGTTAAACGACTGGTTACATGAGTTTCTTTGTAGCTTTAATTCTGTCTGGATTCCTGACCTGAGTTATCTGAAAGCTTCCAATCTCGCTAATTAGAAAAACCGTTTGCCCCTAGAGAAGGATCCTAACAGACAAGGTCAGTCAGTGGTGCTTCACGACACCGCCACTTCCCTAACCCCGCCCTTGAGACTGTCACCTAGCTCAAGGTCCTATCTAAGGAGAGAGCTCAAGGACAGCCAGTTACAGCCAAAGGGCTTCCCCACAGGAACTCGGTCCCTTTCCTAAACGCAGTTCCGCCAAGTACTCTCTCCAATTGACATCCCTGTTGTCCAATTATGTTTCGAGGCTCTGAGGGTTGCACCTAACCAGACACTGTCCAATTAAAAAAAAAGCAATTCAGATTAGCACCAATTTTGGCCAATGGTTGAGAAGATGAGAGGTTATTAGCCTATAGGAGCAGCGCTGAGAGTGATGAGCAGCAAGATCATCCAGTGGCCATGCCTACTGCAGGGTAGGCCTCGCCCCCCAACTGTGGGGAGTTGGAGGCTAGACGGCTGCAGGGCTCAGTCGCCACCCGGGCTCCGCCATGTTGGGACTCGTGGGTCGTGTGGCCGCTTCCACGGCCTCTGGGGCCTTTCGGGGACTCAGCCCTTCAGCGCCGCTACCTCAAGTCCAGCTCTTACTGCGGGCCGCTCCGGCAGCGCTGCATCCTAGTAAGTGCCGTGCTTTAGGGGCTGCGTTCGTTTCTGCCGTCCCATGACCTTGAGCCTGGGGCCGATAGTCGCTTGGGCCTAAGGGATGTGGTGCTAGAAGGACGCCAGGGCCAGCGCCCTGCCCTCTAACGGCGGGAAAACAAGAACAGGACCGATCTAATTCCGTCTCATTTTGGAAGGGGGCGTTGTGTGACGGAAAAGTGTGGGCAGGTGCATTGACCTTCCCGTGGAATGGGGGCACCGAGCCCTCGAATAATGGGGTTTTGTGCAGGAGGATGGGAAGATGGTGCAGGCTCTTTCTCCGCTTCCAGTGCGGCCCTCCCTCTGGACCCGCCTTCCGTGCAAGCGGAAGGAGGTCGGGCCTGGGCTGTATTCACCAGTACTTGCGAGTTATGTCGGGGTTTCCGATGACCTTTAACTGTCCTAACCCCAGCTTCTTCCATATCTTTTTTGTCTGTTAGCCAGAGACTATGCCGCTCAAATATCTCCGTCGCCAAAGGCAGGCACCGCCACTGGGCGCATCGTGGCGGTCATTGGTGCAGTGGTGGACGTCCAATTTGATGAGGGACTGCCACCCATCCTAAATGCCCTGGAAGTGCAAGGCAGGGAGACCAGGCTGGTTTTGGAGGTGGCCCAGCATTTGGGTAAGTAGAATGTGTTAGGAATAGTAAAGATCTTGTTTGACCGAAATATCCCCCAAAACTAAGCTGTTTTCCTTCTATGATGATTTTATCAAAATGACTTTCGTTCTTCTGAGTTTGCTGAAGCCACATTTACGTACTGAGAAGGAGTCTTGGTTGACTTAGGTGTTCAATGCCAGTTACACTTCATTAAATATCATGAAGCCAGTATGTCCTGTATAACCCTGCAATGCCTTATCTGACAGGTGAGAGCACAGTAAGAACCATTGCCATGGATGGTACAGAAGGCTTGGTTAGAGGCCAGAAAGTCCTGGATTCTGGTGCACCAATCAAAATTCCTGTTGGCCCTGAGACCTTGGGTAGAATCATGAACGTCATTGGAGAACCTATTGATGAGAGAGGTCCCATAAAAACCAAACAGTAAGTATCCCCCTCTTGTTGCATCTACACAGAAAGGAACTGTTTTTCCTAGCCGTTTTATACATTAAGGTGACAGCCTCTACTATAGCAGAATTTTCTTGCAGAGAATACTTAAAGTACCAATATATTCATTTATTAAAACCACACAATGCAGCTTCTTCTGAAGAAAATTAATGATGCAGAAGTTCTGATGGTAAAAAAAAGAGAGAAAAAATCAAATTGCTACTTAGGGCCCAAGTTGATTATTTCAGTTCATCTTAATACCAGTGGCCTTTGTATTTCTTGTTGGTATGTGAAGAAGTGCTGTTAAGTTAGGGCTCTGTAAAAGGAAAACCTTATGACAGTTAAGGTTGTCAGGGAATGGGATTATTGCTTCCTGAGGTGATGAAATCCCCTTTATTGCAGAATATTTGGGCTTGATGGTGGGTGACAGTTTTGTCTAGAATGTTACTTAAGAGATGAGATTATGAGTAAAGAGTTAGGCTTGAGAATTGAGAGGAACTGTTTAATAAGAATAGACACTGATCTTCTACCTTTACAGATTTGCTGCTATTCATGCTGAGGCTCCTGAATTCGTGGAGATGAGTGTTGAGCAGGAAATTCTGGTTACCGGTATCAAGGTTGTGGATCTGCTGGCTCCCTATGCCAAGGGTGGCAAAATTGGTATGTTAGTGGTGGGTAGACATTTTACAAACCTAATGTGTGGGAAAAAATCCTACCGTGTTAAAAGTGGGTACTGAGATCTATCCCTCACTGATGAGTAGCTTCTGACTTTCGTTCTTCTGAGTTTGCTGATGCCAGATGCCATTTCTGAGAAGGGAAAAGATGGAAAGAAACAAACAAAATTTTTTTTTGAAGTTTGCTTATTTGGAAACAAAACTCTTATTCTTTTTTCCTCAACCTCTCCTAGGGCTCTTTGGTGGTGCTGGAGTTGGCAAGACAGTACTGATCATGGAGTTAATCAACAACGTTGCCAAAGCCCATGGTGGTTACTCTGTGTTTGCTGGTGTTGGTGAGAGGACTCGTGAGGGCAATGACTTATACCATGAAATGATTGAGTCTGGTGTTATCAACTTAAAAGATGCCACCTCCAAGGTGAGCACTGAGCTGATTGATGTCCACAAAGTAGTGCCAGGAAACTGCTGCAGTTGACTGCATTGCTAGGTGAAGCCATGTTCTATATTTTCATTTTATTGTCCCAGGACCTACAAATGAAATTTGTCAGTGTTTTTCCCCCAGCTTCTAATACACTAATGTACATTTTGTTTTCTTCTTTGATATTTCTAGTCTTTGTTTTTGGTACATAGACCCATCATTTGAAAGCTAACTTTGGGGGGAGTTGAAGGTGGGTTCTTATATCTCAGATTACCCTATTTTGTGCCTTTCACTTACTTACAATTTATTTCCTTTCTACTGTAAGAATATTGCCTCAGTAATTATAAGAAATTACCTTTCATGTTGTTTTGAACTACATCTCTAAAAGGGAAAATTGTGAACAAAAACATAGACATCTAAGGAGGGTTTTTTGGTAGTTTCTCTGATTTGGGGACCTTGGGTATATGGCTTTCCCACTCCTCTGCCACAATTTCTGAATTTGTATGATTACTGCAGGTAGCGCTGGTGTACGGTCAAATGAATGAACCGCCTGGTGCTCGGGCCCGGGTAGCTCTGACTGGACTGACTGTAGCTGAATACTTCAGAGACCAAGAAGGTCAAGATGTATTACTGTTTATTGATAACATCTTTCGCTTCACCCAGGCTGGCTCAGAGGTAAGAGAGAAGGCTTGAGAGAACCTGGTTCATTTGACCTTTCTATGGAATGATGCAGATAAGGCTAAAGATTTTTTTTTTTTTTAAGGTGTCTGCTTTATTGGGCAGAATCCCTTCTGCTGTGGGTTATCAGCCTACCCTGGCCACTGACATGGGTACCATGCAGGAAAGAATCACTACCACCAAAAAGGGATCTATCACCTCTGTACAGGTGAGAACAGTTAAATGGATGAAAGTCTAATTTGTTTAAAGGCATGTACAGAAAGGTACAAAATCTAGTTACTTATATCTCAAAAGGCTTTTAAGTAGGTACCTGAGCTCCCTGAAATAATGTGTAAAATTCTGCGTGTGCATGTTAAAGACCCTAAAAGATTAAGAAACCACTCATCTAAACTAATTGAAGGTGTACATGTAAATGTAGATCACAAAGTAGTGGTTTCCATCCTGAAGGGGAGTTTGAAGCTGCATGGAAACTGAGCGTTGAATATGGACTACACTAACTACTACAAATTTTCAAATGTATGTAGATGGTATATAATAAAAATTATCTAGAAGTTTGTCTAAATTTTATTAACTTTCATGGTTCATTTTCCTGATGAATTAGTATAATAGAGCAAGGGTTTTTGTTTTTTACTATTAAAGTGGGTATCACTACAACAGAGTTAAAAAGTAGGATGAAGAACAAAAGGAATAACAATGAAAATTCTTTCATCACGTCTTGGAGGGACTAGATAATCTATAAGCTTACTCAGCCACTATTAGGGGTGATAAGAGTCCACATTTTTTGAGGTGGACTCTTGAATGCTGAGAAGATAAGAGTGACATAATGAGGAGAGGTCAGAAAAGGGGATGGCTTAAGTAGAATTACTTGGCTTCCTGCTGCTCTTCATGGGTTCTTGACTTTAGGCTATCTACGTGCCTGCTGATGACTTGACTGACCCTGCCCCTGCCACTACCTTTGCCCATTTGGATGCTACCACTGTGCTGTCCCGTGCTATTGCTGAGCTGGGCATCTATCCAGCTGTGGATCCTCTGGACTCCACCTCTCGCATCATGGATCCCAACATTGTTGGCAATGAGCATTATGATGTTGCCCGTGGGGTACAAAAGATCCTACAGGTGAGTACTGCAGGTGAGATCAGTGGCCATAAAGTCGTAGAGGGAATTTGGGGACTGTATTAGGACCGTATCTCTCCTGGTGATTTGTGATTTGCTTTAGAGCAAGAAAAGATGAGACCAGCAGTTCCTAGTGAGTGTTAATGAGGTCTCTTGAGTTTCCAGGTACTCCACGTTTGGAATCCAATATTTTCTAACACCACCTAATAGACTTGGAGTAAGGGAAACAAGACACTGATCTTAGCTGAGGGCTCTCATGACCCCCAAGTAACTAATTTGTTTCAGTTAAGAAGTGCAGTAAAGTGCTAAAATGCTGTATAGAGAGCTCAGTGTGAATATAAAGTTGTGTTAATCCTTAGGTTTTTGTCCAAATTAGAGGAATGTAAATGTTTACTAGGCCTCTCTTAATCTTGTTTTCTCATAGGACTACAAATCCCTCCAGGACATCATTGCCATCCTGGGTATGGATGAACTTTCTGAGGAAGACAAATTAACTGTGTCCCGTGCACGGAAAATACAGCGTTTCTTGTCTCAGCCATTCCAGGTGGCTGAGGTCTTTACCGGTCATATGGGGAAACTGGTACCCCTGAAGGAGACCATCAAAGGATTCCAGCAGATTTTGGCAGGTGAGATTTCAAGTATAAGGCTGAACATAAAATGGCAAAGAAACTGCAATCCCTTGAATGCTTGCTGTGCTGTGTTCCCATTCCAGGAACCATCAAGCAATATATAAATATATTGTGCCTAATTACATAATTTTTATATAAAAGTAAGTTATTTCCCATCAGTTTTCTTTGGAAATACTCAATGTCTGAGAGTAAGACTTAGACTTACTGAGTGCTTTCATGCTAGCTACTCTTCTAAGTGAATTACAACATCCTTATAAGGAAGGCATTATTATCCTGTTTTACAAATTAGGAAACTTGAAGCATGGAAAGTTTAAAATAACCAGTCCCAATATCATACAGCCAAAGTAGCAAGAATTTGAACCCAGGTTATATGACTATGGACCATTTGTTCTTAAGCTGTACTGTAGCGTCATGTCTTGTAAATTGGATTTGTGAGGGAAGTTTAAGAAAAGATACCTAAGATGACACGATTTCACCACATTCTGACTGGTGGCCTCAAGTGGTGAGGTATGTACCCACTGCAGAAAGTTGATAATATCCTTCACTTCTCACCAGTTGGATTTTTTTCCATGTAGGTGAATATGACCATCTCCCAGAACAGGCCTTCTATATGGTGGGACCCATTGAAGAAGCTGTGGCAAAAGCTGATAAGCTGGCTGAAGAGCACTCCTGAGAGGGTCTTTTTGGCAAACTAAGCACTCATCCTCCGTGCTGTCTGTCTCCTTGCTCCTAATCCAGAAATTGCAGTTTTCTCTGTAGGCCACATTCCTGAGAGCCTTGATTGAAGACATAGTGTTCTGTCTGAAGAGTATTTAAGGTTTCCAATAAAAAGTACATCTCTCAGCATCTGTCTGTTTTTCTTGGTCTTGACAACACAGCCAGCACTGACGTTTTTAATAGTAATTTTAGAATAACCACACACAAGAAACAGCACAAAGTAGGCCATATACATTTGAAATGGGGTCATCAAAAAAGAAAAGCCATTGTCTTGGATTGATGAACAGCTGTGAGTCTTGTGAATGGGTTTCCTGGGGATGATGTGATCTTAATAGTAGGGCCTCATCTTTTGCCCTTTTATGTCATTGTTCAAAGGAAGTTGATTTTTTGCCTCTTGTATATAGTGCATTTCTGCTTTTTAAAAAGCCAAAGGACTTTTTAGAAGAGCATTTTGGGAAAAATGGGTTGGGTTTAGAAATAACTGCTATTCTAAGAGAAGGCAGGGGTTAATCAGTGAATGAAATTTTTTGGAAATGATAACATGTTCTGAAGGATTAAAATTGAGTCAAAATAGCCCTCTTTTCTATCTTCTACCTTCCTTTTTTTCAGAAGGTGTTCCTAACTACTGCCTCCTAACTTATATTTTGGGCAAGACTAGTATGTTTGTGATTCCTTGAGGCAATGCAGAATATAAAGTACCATGGGGCCTATTCTGAGGTCTGCTAAAATCCCTTAAGAAAATTGGGGAAAGAATCTTACAGGAGAATAGTAATTTTCAGTGGTGTTGGGCTTGGGTTTCTGAACTAAATAATGGAATTAGACAATTTTCCCTTCATCTTAGCCCACCAAAACATGCAGGATTGCAAGGATTACTCAAAAGTACACCCACCTTTTCAAACAAGTGCAGGGTTGGATTTGATGCCCCTTAAACATTCTTTTCTGGGCCCAGACCCATCTCCTACTGCCCTCTGGTGGTGGTAGGACTGGAGGCTCTGCAAGAACTCTGATCTCACCATTTTGAAATCCATGAAGGCCATTTGCTGGGATGTGGTTCTTTGCTAATGACTGTTTACAAACCAGCTGGGGCTTTTGTCCTAAGGAGGAGCCTGAATCTATAAGCTCCACCCCGAGGCATTCAAGTCGGGTAGAAGCAGGGCAGGACAAACAGATCCCAATTCAGAGGCCCTTGGGGGCTGAAGGCTGGGGAGGAGCCTTGGGAGAGGTGCCAGGGGTGGAGTAGGGGCCTCTGAGTTTCCCCCCATCTGCCTCTGACGTCCTTGGCACGTCTCTCCTGTGTCATGATTTGGACGTTAGGTGGAGCCCCTGAGCTGCCTGTGTCCAGTAGTTTGCTCCTAGAAAAGCCTGGATTTGGGGAAATGCTGAGTTATGGGGGTTGGGGGCACATCCTCTAGGTCCTTACTCTGGAGTGGGTAAGAAGCTGGTGCAGAAGCCCCCAGGGTATGGGTCCGCCCTTTCTGCTCTGTTTTCCCATGTTATCCAGATGCAGACCTAGGAACTGTGAACCTAAAGGTTGTTTCTATCATACCTCCACCCTTCCCCCCATACATTTATGTCTCTTAGCATTCATCGAGAACCTTCTCCCTCTCACTAGCTGCAACTATTTATTTCCTTCCCCCTTCACCGCTCTCTTCTTGTACCATGCCACTGGGGTGTCAACACAGATCTAACCTTCCTCCATATTTCTCCTGGTTCTGCCCTGTCCTCACCGCCTCCTCCCTCTCCACCCAGAGAAAGCCACGCCCTTCCCTCCTCCCTCCCCACCCTAGTCTGTCACACAGGGACATCACCCTACAGCAGTTCAGGCTGTGGTTCGCAGGAAGCATACATTGGCTTTTTGATTCGTGCTAGTTCCCACCTCACAGTTTGGGAGGATCTAACACCAGCCTGCACGTGAAGGGGGAACCAAGGACAGTGAGGAGCTGGGTGGTCCCAGCCCTGGAGCCCTGCCAGCCCGACATGGGTAAGTATGAGGACCAGCCCCCCGGGAAGGCCTGAGGGATGCCTACCTCCCTCCCTGGCTGACTCAGCAGGGGTGGGGCCTAACCTTTGCTCTTTTGGGGGGTGAAGGAGGGGAAACCAGACTATAGGGGCACAGGGGCTCAGCTGGTGAGGCTGCCGACCAAGGGGTCATGAGCACTGGCCAGCTCCAGCTCTGGGGAAGAGCCTAAGAGTGTACCTTAGGTTGGGGCTTTCCCCACCTCACCACCCCCGCCTCAGCCCCTTGCGCCTCCCACTTAAGCTGCTGAGATTCAAGAAATATTTCACAGCACTCACTGCTGGCTTTACCCCCACAAAAGTAAAGCCCACTTTTGGTCGCACTGGATGATTTTTAAGGTGCTTCTCCCCCTGTTTTCTCCCCAGCCTTTCAAGTCCCTGCCCTCTTCCCTCCCTGACCCTGACCCACCACCAGGTGGGGGGCTGCACTGAGCAGCTGCTTCCTGTTGCCCCAGAGGTTGCCGCAAGGGTGGTGGCGGCTGGGGGAGAACTGAACTAGAAGAAAGCCGATTCTCACGGCCCCACACCAGCCTCACTAGGGCTGCTACTGGCGATCCCCATGCTTCAGTCACTGAGAAGACAGAGAGAGGCAGGACTGAGGTTGAAAGGCCTAGGAGGTCTTTGCCCTCCTGGCTTCCTGATTGCAGAAGTTTTTAAACTTGGGTCGTGGTGGGGGAAGGAGGCTGCGTCTCTCCACGGCTGTAGGGCTTGAGCCCCTGAGGAGCTGAAACACAGGGAACCTGTTCATTTAGTAGGGCCGTTGTGTGTTACCCCCAGCACGCTCGGCCTTGAGTTCCCTCTCCGACACCTCCATTCCTCCGGAGTCCTTGCGACTCTCACTGCCTTCCTGGCCCTCCTTTGTGAAGAGATCGTTGCCGGTGCCTCCGGAGAGCGGGTGGAGCTCTCCCAGGTCCTCCAGTTCGGACCCATCACCATCCCCCACTTGACCGCAGAAGTTTCTGTCTCTTTTTCCTGGGATCTGTTCTCTTCCTCCATCTGGGATCCTTCCTGGTTCGGGCCCCTAGGAGACGCCACCCGTTTCCCCCTCCCTCAGCGGATTCTTCGCGACAGCCCTACCCGAGCGCTCGTCCCTACCCCAGTAGCTCCTGTCCCTTTAAGTGCTACCTCCCCACCCCAGCCACCCCCCCGCCACCGCCGCCGCCGGCCAGGGCTGGGGGAGGAGGTGCCGCCGCCGCCCGGCTCGGCCACCTGCGCTGCCGCCGCCGCCGCCCGGCCCTGCTCCAGGTGAGGCCCGGAACCCACGTCTGGTCCCAGAGCCCCCGGGCGGACCGCCCCTGCGATCCCCTGCCCCGGGATCCCCGCTGCCCTGGACTCGGGATCTGACCCTCCCCCTGCGGGAGCTGCCCTTCCTCTCTCCCCCGCACTATCTACTCGTCCATTTCTCCCCTGTCCTCTGCGACCGGAATCCGGAGGCTTCTCACGCCTCTCGGCCAACCTCTCCCGGGTACCCCTCCTATTCCGGACCCAGGATCTCCCCCTCCCCCGCTCCTTCCTCGCCAGAAAAATCTCCCGCGGTCCGGGTTTCTCCTCCTCCCCTCTGGAACCATCGCTTTCCCACGCCATCCTAACCTCCAGTGGGAGGGGGAACAACCGCCACCCCAACTACTCTCCTTACCCGTAGTAAGGGGGGTTGGGGGCTATCATAGACTAGAGTCACTTTCAGGCCCTGCTCCGTTTAGCCCTTCAAGTTCAACTAACTCCCATCTAAAGCTTTTCTGTAGCCCTCACCCCACTCCATCTCTCCCGGACTTTGGGGGTGCGACCTCAGCACCAGCCCAGGTGGGAACGACCCTCTTGGACTTGGGGTGGGCCGGTCCAGCCTAAGAACGCTCCTGCCCCAGAGTCAGGGAATGGGGGAGGGCGCATCCAGAATCTTGTGATTCTGGGCTTAAGGGGCTGTTGGGGGACGGTGGATGAGGTTCTTGGACTAAGTCTCTAAGGGCAGTGGGGTGGTGGGGAAAACCTGGGAAGCCCAGCCTTCCCTATTCAGATGCAAAGGGAGTCCTAAGGAAATTAGGTCTTTCTCCATCCTCTTCTGAGACCAGCATGGAGAAGCTCGTTGGGGAGTTTAAAAAAAGACTGTGCTGAATCTGAGGGGACACATACCAATTTGGAGAGAAGAGGGATGAGTTGTGGTCCTTTTGATGTGTTATAGAAGAATCTGGCCTCCCCAAAATACAGAGGGGGAGGAGACTGTTTTCCATTAACCTGGACAGGGAAGGGGGACAAGTTGGAATGGTTACAAGGTTGAGGGCCATCTCCCTACTAGACCCTATTAACACTGTGAACCCTTCAGCCAGTGAGCACAAGGGAGGTCTTTAATAATTACCCCACCTCCACTGGGGAATTCCCCCTCCCTGCAAATCCAGCTGCAACCCTAGCCCTGCCCCTTCCCTTCTTGCGCTCTCATTCCCTGCTAACCCCAACACAACACACTCCAGAACGAGGGGACAGGGTGTCTGGATTTGCTTCAGACTCTTCTGAGTCATGTTTCACAGGCTGGGAGGGAGCTGGCGGGAGGAGAGGGTGGTCAGCAGTGGTGTTTGGGGTTGAATTCCAGTAGTACCTGGACAGGGAGAGGGAGAGGTAGAGGGATGCAAACGAATCCCCTCTCTCTCCCTTTCTGTCTCTTCCCCCTCCCAGCCCCAGCCATCTGGCTTCTGCGTGGAGCCACGCACTGTGGCAGCTGACCCCAGTCAGGGTGGTGCAGCAGGAACACAGGGAGGGTGAGAAAGGGGGAGCAGGTGCTAATTTCTCCCTCCCCATTCTCTTTATTACCCGCCCACTGGCCTGGCTTGTGAAAGGTTCAGAGTATTCCCTAGGTACCCTTCTCACAAGTTGCTGAAAAAAAGACCATTTGCCCCTTCCTCTTTCTAGTAGCTTCCTAAAGGGAGGTGGGGTGGGTGGGTGATTGGCCACATCTGATGGGGTTGAGGAATGTTTGGGGACAGAAAGGGTCAGTCTGCCCTCTGTCATCTGGATGGGGGGGAGAAGCACAGCTGCTGCTTGGGGTGGCTTCTGGCAAGAAGTAAACACCCAGCTGTTGGCATATTGACACCCCACCCTCATCCTTCCTCAAAGAGCAAGGAAGACCTCTTATTAGATGGGATGAGGAGGGATCTCATTCAAGGAGGAAGGTGATTGTAGTCTTTCCGCACCAGATGGGAAAGAATGGATCCTGCCCCACTTTCTTTTCTAATCCCAGGTGGCCCTCTCCTATCCAACACCCCTCTTCCCAATCGCTCCTGGCCGGGATAGTCCTAGGGGTTGCCCTGGAGACTAGGCCTGGGGCTCGGAAGGGGTGGGAGCAGTCAGTGGGGCACAGGAGTAACCGGCTCTTCCGGAGCCGAGTGGAGCCAGCGGGTGGGTGTGTGTGGGTGTGTGGTGGTGGGGGAAGGGGCGTGGCTACACCCGTCTGACTGGCCCAGGCTCCTCCCCTGCCGCCCGCCTCCGACTGGCCAGCCCTATGATTGGGGGCGGGAGGTAGGAAGATTCTCCCTCATCTGCCCTGGAAAAGGAAAGAGGAAAAGGAAAATAAAAAAGAGATACCTAGCTCTCTTCCTCGGCCCTTTAGGAAGCCAGTTCCATGCCCTGAGCTCTCTTCTTCACCTGTCTTTATTTTGGGAATGGGGGAAGCATTCCTTAGCAGAAATATGCTGGATCCCTGCTTTCTCCAGAAAGAAGGACCCCCCTCTACCCTGAGTGTGGCTTCTATTTACCCAGGGGCTTGAGGTCACTAGGCTGTTGGGGGTCCTTATTTTTTATACTAGGTGACCCTATAAATCTGTTACTGAGTCATGGTGGAGAAAAGGATTTTGATTTCTGTCTACTCCTTCCCACTGACAATCTACTTTTTTCAGGAAAGGGACAGAAACCCTCCCAACCCTCTTAGCCCCTCTCTCTCTGGCCCACACACTTTGAGGCTTTGCTGAAGCTCACTTCCTTCTAAGCGTCTCTGAGCCATTTGCAGTGGGGAGTGAAGTCTGTCCCCCAAATTTAGGAAGAACTCACTCCCCTGTGGAGTAAGGAAATCCAATCTACACTAATGTATTTGATCCTGCCTTACTCTGGCCCCACCCAGTTTTCAGGTCTCCTTCCTCCCCAGACTCCCAAAGGAAAAAGTATTTGTTGACCCCCCAACCTGCCAGAGTTTCATCATGCCCACTCTGTCTGTTCCTCTTCCAGAATATTCAGCTTGAGTTTTGCACAGTTAGGCAACTGTTTGTACAACTGCATTGCAATGAATTGAATGGGAATTATCTTGAAGCCTGCAAAGTCTGTTGAGTTGCAAGGAAAAGAAACCTGGTTTCTAGTCACATTTTATCCACAGTTTGACCTTGAACAAGTCGGTTAACCTCTTCAGGCCATAATTGCTTCATCTACCAAACAAGAGAATGTTGAACTAGAAATTCTCTAAATTCTAACATCATGTATGACACTGTTCTTCATTCTGGGTCCCTGCAATAGACGTTTTAGGTGATAGCTAAACTCTAGTCCTCTGCTAGATTTTTCTTTCCTCTTCTCAGAAGGTTTCACTTAGTTATATAGCCCTATCAGAAAAAGTATACTGGAACTATAGAATAGGTGGACATTTGGGGCACCTCATTTGCTGGTCAGTTTTCCTGCTTCTCCCCTGTCCCTCTGACCAGGTTTAGGCTAGACTCAGGCCTTCCCTGTCTGGTCTCTGAGCCAAGCTTCCTTTTCCTACCCACAGGAATCTTCCCGACCCCCAGAGCCCTGTGGATGTCGCCGGGAAAGTGGTGATCCAGGCAGGACCAGGCTGCCACCCACGGGACAGAGGTGAGTGGGCAGCAGAAGCAGCAGGAGCTTGCCTTTTTCCACCCCTTTACCAGGACTGAATTTTCCTGCCTTACCTTTCTGCTTCTACACTTCCACTTTTCCACTACCCAGCCTGGGAAATAACTGCCCCCGAAATGATCTTAGGGGAGTGGCACATGCCTCGGTCCTAGAAATTTGGTTTAGTCTTTTAGGTTAACCTTGGGATCAGGACACGCCTTTCAGTTTGCTCAGTGTGATGCAGGACTACCGCCCACAATGAGACACAGTGCAGAGGGAGCTTCCCGGTAGGCTAGGGAGACACTGCGGCGCTAGGACCCAGATCCGGGTCGGGGAGCGGGGATGGCCGGCGCTAGGACCCGGCGGCGGAGGCCGCGGAGGGCGGCTCTCTCTCGGCCGCAGCTTCCCCGCCCCCTCCGGCTCCGGCTCACTCCTCCCCGCCGGCCATGTTGGCTCCGCTCGGGCCCCGCGGTTGAGCCGCGTCCCCCTCCCCCCTCCCGGACCCCAGACCCCCTCCCCCGCGTTCCCCTCCCCTCCTGGCGCCCGGAGCGAGGCCATGTGAACCGCCCGTCCCCCGGGGAGAGACAAGCCCCGAGCCTGGCTGGACGCCGCCGCCTCAGGTCTGTTGGGTCTGTGGCTGGGGGCCTGACGGGAGGGAGCCCCGCTTTCATCCGAGGCTTCCCTCAGGGAACCGAAGCTCTGGAGCCGCCTAGAGCCTTGCCGGGGGGTGGGGGGAGGAGACGCCAACTCGAGTTTATTTCCAGTTAGAACCCAGCCCCGGGCGGGGGTCTTCCTGCACTGGGGGGTGGGAGGAGAAGGGGGCTGGTCGGTCTGCAGAAGATCGGGATGGGGCGGCGGGGGCGGCAGCGGGAGGAGCTGTGGAGGTTCCCGGCGACGGCGGCGGCTGCGAGGAGGAGGCGGAGAAGCCGCCTGGCTGGTGGAGATGACTCCTGTGGGGGACTCGGGGTGGAATCCCCGGGAGGGGCTCCACCTCTTCAGATGGGGTGGGGATTGCCCGAGTGCGAAGGGTAGGTGAGGGGGTTCCCTGGACGGGTTGAACACTCCGTTTGTGGGGATTGGGGCGTTTTGGCAACGGTGAGTGGAGGTCAGAGGGGTTTCCAGGGGTCTCGGGGTGTCCGCTCGGCGGGGTGGGGGTGTGGGGTGCACGTTCTCTTGAGCTTGGCGAACAGGAGAGGGCCTTGCTGGAGTGGAGCTGTGCTTGGCCTGGGGCCCCCGAGTCCCGGGAGAATCCGCCACTCCAGGGATGGGGGTTGATAGGGCCGGTGCTGAGGCGTACGGATTTGAGCCGGCCTTAGGGGCCGGAGGGAAGAATGAAGAGGGAGCCCTTTCCAAGGGGGATCCCTCACTAAGGGGATCCCCATTTCCGTGGCAGAAAAGATGGTCCCGCATCATCCCTTTCTTTCCTGGTGTTCCCAATTTTCAGGGGAATGCAATGCCAACAGCAGTCATCCTTTGTAGGATTTATTGGAGTGGGAGATTTGCATCCTTCGGGGGGCGATGCGGGGGGGATAGCTTCCACCTCCATCTGTACACAAACAGCCCCTCCCCCAAACCTCCCGCAGGAAGTGGCCGGGAAATGGCAGCTGTGCGTTTGCTGCTGCGTCTCTCGTTGTTTTGAAATGTCCATTTTAATCAGATTTGGTTTCATTTTCTGAGGCCTTCGGGCAAGCTTGGATCCTGCCAACCATGTGGTCTGAGAGTCCTTCGTTCGACTTTTTTTTTTTTTTTTGTAAACTTAATTTGTCAACTGGAAGTAGTCACTGCAGTTGACTCCCTGATCCCAATCCCCCCTCCAAAGCATCTCTGTCTCCCTGTCTGGATTTTTTTCCCCTGAGCTAGAGGTCATAGAAAAATCAAACTCACTCATCCACCAGCAGGGCTACACAAGTGATGCAAATTCCCTCGGTGTAGAGAGCTGTCAGGAAGACTTGGGATCTTTTGTGTCAAGAGAGTGGCTTTTTGGGATCCTGCTTAATATATATTCTTATATACATACGAATATTAAATATATTCTTAAGTATGACAGTTTCTGTATTGCAGAGCACTTGAGTAAGTGAGCTTGTGACGTGATGAAGTTGATTCCGAGAGGTGGAAGAAGAGGGGAGAATGGGGAAGATTAAACTGAGTGGGGTTTGTGGGGGGGCGGGTAGGGACTGATTTGCAGAGTGAGTGTGGTGGGCTTGTTCCTCACTGGTGATTCTAGCCTAAAGATAAGTCCCTGTGGGAAGCCTGTTAGTTGACATGGGGGGGGTTTACCTTCTGCAGTACCAAGTAATTAGGAGAATTAGTTATCATATGACTTATGCTTCAGTCCATAAAGGACATCTCTCTTATTACCATTCGTGGAGAGGGCTAAGCTTTTCCCTTGTTCTGTGCAAAGTCATGTGTCCAGATTTTCTCTTTTTCCCACCTGATAACTCCAGGAGATTTCTACTATAGCATATAGTGATGGACTGCGTGTACTGTGCCCCCAGGCACTTGGTTAGACCCTGGGTTTGGTTTGAGGTGAGCTGGCCACAGGATTTTCTGTTTTGAGAGGTGAGATCATTTGGACTATCCTGAAAACTGCTTAAGTCTAACATTTAAATAATCTTTTCTATTTTCCACCTGAATTGTAGATTCTTAGATTAAAGGTCCAGGATAGGACCAGATAGACATATATGATTATGTGGCACTGGTAAGATAGCATCATTGCTCCTTTTACTGGGGCTGTTGGGGTTGATAGTCTGGAAACAGTAAAAACGAGTTCAGTGTCACTGTCCTTTTTCTTGCCCTTCTGCTTGACTGATTGGTTCCTTTGAGTTGCTTTCTTGACAGTGATTTTAAGTTCCCCATTCTTCAACCTTTGTTTACCTAGATTGGGGCCTGACAGAATAGTAAATTGATTTTCCCTGGTGGAAGTTAAAAGAATGAAGGAAGGAGAAAGACTACTCTTATTTCTTTGGACTCTTTAAGAGAAATAAAAGTTGATTTTGAGAAAGTAGATAGCTATGGCTTCATTTGATACACGACTGATCAGAAAGCTGAATGCAGTAAACCTTTCATGGCCTTTTTGTAAAGTGGATGCATTTTTCTCTCAGAGAAGTGGATTTCTTAATATTGACTTTTTTTTTTTTTTTTTTTAAGCCTCTCCGTAAAGGAAAAAATTTGAGGTGTAGGGAGAACTATGTGGGCCGACCTCAGAGCCAGTCAGAAATCTAGAATGCCCTGAGAGGCTCATCTTGCAGTCTTGTGGTTCTGGAATCAGGTGTTGCCAAGAGAGAAGCAAAGCTTGTTAGGGTTACTGTGTCTTGCTGATGTTGACCTTTCTTATCACCTCTGAAGAGGTCTGCTATATTCTTTTACTAAAAGAATAAAATACAGTTAAAATAGTGTGGAAGTTAGTCCAATAACCGGTATGATGTTTGACCTTGTGTGAGATGTGTACAGTGAGGCAGTAATGCCAAAGTTTTTATTTCCTAGGACATAGAGTGAAGTATAAAACTCTTGAGGATTTCCTGGGGCAGATAATCTTCCTGATTTATTTCTTAGGATATGGATGTCCTCATATACTTCATAGCCTAAGATTAATACTTTCTCAGCATTGCTGCACATGGGTCAGAGGGACCATTTTTCACCAACTTTTTGGTCTTCATAATTTTGAGATTTATAAAATTGTGCAAAACAAAAAACCTGTCTTCTTTGAAGAGTTCTGGAGATTGTTCTCGGATTGGGTCACTGGCAGTAGAAGTAGCATTGTGTTATTGTTACGTGGTGTTCTGTCCTTCTCCTAGTTAAAGAGAATAATTAAAGGGGCATTTTACATAATGAAAATATTACCAAACAGTTTAGCAAATATTCATCAAAAACTAAAGCATGAGGGTTCTTGGGAGTTCCCAGGTGGTCCTGTGGTTAGGACTCCACGTTCTCAATGCCAAGGGCCTGGGTTCGATCCCTGATCGGGGAACTAAAATCCCACAAGCTGCGAGGTGCGGCCAGAAAAAAACAAAAACCGTGAGGATTCTTAAGAGACAAGTGGTACTGCTACTTTTGGTCTCTTGGGCTTGGGCACTGTATAACCTGCCTTCTCAGCTCAGTTTTTTTTTTAGGGGGAAGGGGGATAGATTTTTGAAGGAAGGGGTGAAGTCATTAACTGTTAGAGCTGAAATTCTGCGAAACAGTCAGAGCTTGAAAGGGAAATAACCTTGTTTCCACCTCTGGAGTGTGGTTTTTAGTGTCCTGCAATTTAAAGGCATTTCCAGTCCTCTGACAGTGAAGTGACCAGAGCTGTGGCAGAAAACCTAGCCTAGATTGTTAGTATATGGCTCCTTTATTCAGTCACCAAATACTTTAAAACCTGCTATATACCTTCAGTGTTCAGTTAAATCACGCTTCCCTGTTTCCAGGCCTTATTTTCTGCATGAGACATATGTCTAAAATATGTCAAGATTTGGGGCCTTTCTTCCCTCTAGAAATTATCTCTGTGAAGAATGAAGCTGAATTTTTTGGTTCTCTTGAGAATGGTGGGAGCAAAAATCACAAACTTTATTGGATGAGTAAGTTGGTAGTGACAGAAAAGACAGATTTACTCATTCATTTGCTCAATCTATGAGTTCAACAAGTATTTCCTTTCATTTTTTTAATGTACTTAGCACTAAGTTAAGTGCTGGAGATACAATGGTAGAACTTAATTTCTGGTTGATGCTGTAGAACCTACACAGTATAGAAGAAATAAGGACAGAGAACAATCATCTTTGTGTTTTTCTGTGCAGCCTGGACGTGGCAGTTGTCTTTGAGTAGCCTCCCTTAGGATAATAATCTTCCTTCTTTCCTCATCTTCCTTCTGCCTACTGTCCTGACTAGGAAAAGGGGGTTAAGGAAAGGACATTTTGAGAGAATGAGCCTCAGTCAGTATGGCTGTAGTCTGAGTCTGGGTTCCAAGGGAAGATTGTTACGAGAGCTGTCTGAATGGGCTATCCTTACTGGGGAAGAAGGCATGTTGATTTTGTGGCTTGGCACTTGGAACTCTTTTGGTGGAGGAAGACAGCTTAGCCAGGAAGGAGTTTTTAGATTTGAAAGTGAAGGCATGCTTGTTTGCAGCATCAGGAATTGGGAGTAGTGAAAACTTTGGGATCTTCCCCAGGGTATAGGGTAGAAATGGGAAATGAGGCAGCTTTTGTGGTAGAGCAGGGTTTTTCAACCTTGCTCTTGATTGAGCAAGAACCAAATAATCCTTTGTTGTAGTGGGCTGTCTTGTGTATTACAAGATCATTAGGAGCATCCCCAGCTTTGATTTCCTAAATGCCAGTAGCGTATACCTTTCTAAATGACTAAATGTCCCCTGGGGGCAAAATCACCCTGGTTGGAAACCACTGTATTAGAGTATGGTGGATGATTCCAGAGATGTGTAGAGTTCAGAAGTATCCTTCATAACATTCACAATTACAAATCTAAAATGTAGTATGATTTACTTACTATACTGCAAGATTTAAATTCACTGTTTAGTAAAGATAGACATTTGAAATCTCTGCCCACCCCACAAAATTAGAAACCTCTCTATTTGTGGAATTTTAGTATTCTATATGAGAAGAATGAACCAAGGAGCTGCAGGGACTCAAGTGTCCAGCTAGATGGTGTTAATGTGTCTTGTCTTTCTGGGGGTAGCCTCAGAGGTCTGAGTGTTAGGGTTGGTCAGGGCACCTGCAACAGTGTTGAAATTTGTAACATTTATTTCAACACTGCATTGTCAGCCCTTTTCTGTCAAAACCATGTCACAGGTCCACAGAGTAGTAACTCTTCAGTAGCAACTGAGAGAAAGAGCAGCCTATTTGGCCTTGTGGCGAGAGCTTTACTACCTCAAGCTTAAGGGGCAATGTCCCTTAACTCTTATAAATGAAGCTTAGAGGTCCTTAAGAGATCCATTTACATACTACTGGGACTGGGCTGCGTGCTGGCCTGATTGTACTTCCTGGTCAGGAGAGCTGTCTACTATTCTGGGGGTTGGGCACTGACTGATTTCTCTTTTCATTTGGCCAAAATCCCATTAGTTCAAAGGGAGACACTCTCCTTTGCTTTACTGTTCTTCTTATTAGCTCTAGATGGGAGGACATAATTTACCTTCAGGCTTTATTGTGAAAAGCATCTTGGGTAGGAAGGTTAAAATAAAATAACCCTGGTTTTATTGCTGAGAGGAGCTGCCCACATTTTCTTTGCGTTCCTATAATGTGATCCCATATTTAAGTGACATCTGAAATCAAGAGTGTAGGGACTTCCCTAGCCATCCAATGGTTAAGACTCCTCGCTGCTAATGCAAGGGGCTTGGGTTCGATCCCTGATTGGGGAACTAAGATCCCACATGCAAAACTTCTCTTGAAATCAAGAGGCTAGTTGCATACAAGGAAGTCTGGCTGGGAGGATCATCCCTGGTTTGGTAGTATCTCCCATACTAGTAAAAATCGTAATGGTTTTAAATTATATTTTGACCCTTTGGATATGATTATCTTTTTAAAAACTAAAAACAAAAAATAGTTTTTACTCTTTTTTGTCTAATAATAGTAGCTAAAATTTATTGAGTGCTTACTGGGTGACATGCTGTGCCAGGTCCTTTATATAGATTTTCTCATTTAATCCTCACAAGCCCTGGAGGTGAGTACTAAAATTTTTACTAATGATGAAGCAGAGGCTCAGCAACATTAAGTAACTTGTTCAGGGTCACACAGCTAGTGGTAATAGAGCTGGGATTTGCACCTAGAGCTCACTGTTGTTGCGCTGATCTCACTGCACAGCACAGAGTATTTTATGTTTCTAGGAAGCTTCTTATAAATGAAGTGATTGTGGTCCTGATGACCCCTCAGTAGAGGCTCCTGGGGAAACAGACCTCAGATACTAGATAACTTCCCATTCCTTTTACTTATCTGATTTCTGTAAGCCATCCATTTATGCTTATTAGTATGTAATTTATGAGACAGGAAATGCTATGCTGTCCCAGAGTAGCAGAGATGAGAAGGTCACTAGTTTCCTCATGGATTCAAACAGAAAAAGGAAAAACGAACTGTGGCCTATCATTGAGTGGGAGAATATAGTCCAGCGCACAGCAGAGGTGTGGCTGTGCATAAAACTGGGGGAGAGGAGATGTGGGGATCAGATGAGATTGGCTCTCCAGGCATAGCATTTCTAGACTTGCGAAATGAATCCCTGAATGTCCTCTTTTTTTTTTTTTTTTGGCGGCATGTAGTTTCCCCACCAGGGATCGAACCTGGGCCCTGGCAGTGAAAGCACCAAGTCCTAACCACTGGCCTGCCAGGGAATTCCCTGTGATGTAAGCTTTGTTTTGTTTTGTTTTTTAAAGATTTTTTTTTTTGATGTGGACCATTTTTAAAGTCTTTATTGAGTTTGTTGCTATACTGCTCCTGTTTTATGTTTTGGTTTTTTGGCTGAGAGGCAAGTGGGATCTTAGCTCCCACAACAGGGATTGAACCCGCACCTCATGCATTGGAAGGCGAAATCTTAACCACTGGACCTCCAGGGAAGTCCTCCCTGTGATGTAAGCTTTGGAAGGAACCTAACCTAGAGTATAGGGAATGAACTTTCCTCCTTGGTGTCTTTCATTTCGGAAGGGTCACTAATCTCATGATGCTTATTTTTCAGATCCCTTAGTGCTGAGGATGGTCTTTAACTATAAGGAAATCCTGGGGGCCCCTGAGGTCTTCTGTAGAGACCAAGTTTCTTCACTGATGCATAGCAAGTCTGGGTCTGCTGCTTATTTTAGAGTGAAGATGGGAAATCCTTTATGGGAAATGAGTTTATCCTAAAAACTTTTCCCCTCTTAAATTGACAAAATGCAAATTGCTTTTATTATTTATTTATTTATTTTACTTTATTTACTTTATTTATTTTTGGCTGCGTTGGGTCTTCTTTGCTGAGCTCGGGCTTTCTCTGGTTGCGGCGAGCAGGAGCTACTGTTCCTTGCAGCACACGTCCTTCTCATTGCAATGGCTTCTCTTGTTGTGGAGCGCGGGCTTCAGTAGCTGTGGCACACAGACTCAGTAGTTGTGGTGCACTACCGCAGCATGTGGGACCTTCCTGGACCAGGGCTCGAACCTGTGTTCCCTGCACTGGCAGACAGATTCTTAACCACTGGGCCACCTGGGAAGCCCCTGCTTTTATTTTTTAAATTCCAGTTAAAATTGATAAAGGTAGAGACAATTATGGTATTAGGCATGGAAAATCTTTTTTTTTTATTTTTTAAATTTATTTATTTTTGACTACGTTGGGTCTTTGTTGCTGCACATGGGCTTTCTGTAGTCGTGAGCGGGGCAGAGAGGGGTGTACTCTTCGTTGCCAGTGCGCGGACTTCTCATTGCGGTGGCTTCTCTTGTTGTGGAGCACGGGCTCTAGAGCGCATGGGCTTAGTTGCTCCACGGCATGGTGGGATCTTCCCGGACCAGGTATCAAACCTGTGTCCCTTGCACTGGCAGGTGGATTCTTAACCACTGCCACCAAGGAAGTCCCAAGCATGGAAAATCTTACAGCTATCATGCTATATACTGTACAGGGTTTATATTTCATGCTCAGAATTATGTTAGATTCACCTAATGGTGGCTAATTTGCATTATCTAGCATGTTCAAGAATATGATTCTTGCAAACCTTGGGCAGTGGCCTTATGTGTCCTTAACTGATTTATTCATTCTTTTAAAAGCTTTACTTATAGTTTTTTTTTTTTAAGAGGTTATTTAAAACACCACCTAGGTCTGCTTATTATCTCATCTTGGGAGCTTGATAAAAAAATCTTTATACCTGAACTCTTCTGTCCTTTACTCTTCTGTGGTAACCAAAGGAGTTGCTTTTTCTATATCAAGACAGATCATGTCTCTCATATAACAAATTAGTATGCGCTAGTACATCATAAGTATCTGATTGATGTGTCAGGCTTTGCCAGTAATTCTAGCTTCTGCTTTCTGTCTTCTTCCTTCTTCCCTTTGCTCTATCGAAGGTAAATTTATTCTCATCATCATTCCTAGTAGTATATCACCTCATCATATTCAGGAGAGGGTAAAGAGCTTTTTAACCATACTACTCCCCAATGAGCCACTGTACTTTACAACTTTAAGTACCTAGCTATCCTCTCAGTGACCATTTACATTTAAGCCACAAAACCAAAACATGGGGAAGTAATCACAGTAGACATAACAGAATACTGTTCCTTGGGACACTCTCTTATTTAATCAGTTTTCCAGCTCTGACACTTTTGTGAGCTGTGTTCTTAGAGAGCATGGTATTTCCCACGAAAAAGGAGTAGACGTGTTACTGGATGATTCGACTTTTGCTATTATGGTCACCTTTCCTGAAGTGTATTCTTTTCAAATTCCTTTACCTCAGTTAACTATACTATCTTCTTCAGATGTCTAGGGCTATGGATAGGATAACGTGGTAATTGCTTAACTCAACTATAATAATAAAACAGTATATGTATTAAACATGCTTTTTCTGCCAACACGTCCATGCTTTTCTGTCAGAAAGATGGCTTTGAGAACCTTCTGTATACAGAAGTCCCAGAGTGGGACTCTGGCCTTACCTTGGCGGTGGGGGCGGGGGGCCGGGGGGCGGGAAGGATGGAGAATGTTAAATGTTGCAGTTGAGGGCTAATATCTAACATAGAGGGGTAACCTGGGCTGGGAGTTAAGAGGGTGGGGCTTATACAGGGGGAAGACTCCTCTAGGTGTGTATCTTGGTTTTCTCCCTAACTCTTTTTATCTCTACAATTCTGACTTTTTAAAACACTGTTTCTATAAGGTCATTGCCCAGGTTAGGAGTATATTTCCACTTCCTCTTCTCTTCTCTCCTTCCCCACTCCCCCCGCAACTCCCCTCCCTCCCAATCCAGTACCTGGGTAGGAGAAGGGTAAGTAAAGTAGATGGAGGGGAGGGGGCATTCCCTCTAGAAGATTCCAGGTGACATAACCTTGTTTAACCGCCAGTATTTTTTTTCCCCTCTCTCTCCCCTCCTACAGAAATGGAGGCAAACGACCATTTTAACTTTACTGGCCTTCCCCCTGCACCTGCTGCCTCAGGACTGAAACCCTCTCCCTCCTCAGGGGAGGGGCTCTACACTAACGGGTCTCCCATGAACTTCCCCCAGCAAGGGAAAAGTGAGTGTGAGGGCCACATGGCCTGGGAGGGAGTGGGCATCGCTCCTTGAGAGCAGGTTGATGGGATAAGGTTTGGCTCTGGACTAGCTACTTCACAACAACTCTCTTTTATGCCAGGTGGGAAGGGAGGAAGTGAATCCTCAGAACTCCAGCTGCTGGAGAGAAGTCAAACTTCTAAGAACAAGTTCTAGGGATTTATGGAAACAACACTTTTCATTTTAAGGCTGGAAGGGATTAGAAAAACATACTGGCCTTTTCATCTTAGCTTGCTCTTCTGTCAGCCCTGTTCCCTGGCTGCTGCTTCTGATAACCAGGTTGGACCCGTGAGAAAGAGATAAAGGGCCAGCCCTCTGAGAAGCTGTTTTTAGAGGCTGGAGTAGCCCTCCCTTAGGACTGGGGGTGGAGGGGTTGGGTGAAGGTTGGGATGTGTTTGCCTTTTAGTTTGTGCAGCAGAGAAGAGAGCAGATGCTTGAAGTGCTTGTGCCACCTCCTGTCCTTGTGGATAGAAGATAGGGACAGGGAGCGTTATAATTCTTACCTAGTTCCCCAGAGAGAAACATCTATAATTCCAGACGGAAGTGTTGCTGCCAGGATCAGGTCTTTTCCTGGATTTGGCTTATCAGTTGCTCTGTACCATGGCCCTGCCAAGTACCTCTCTAATCTTGCCTTGGTTTCAGGTACTTTATGCTTGGAAGCAGAGTGAGGCACAAATGTTTGCCTCCTTCCTTGCAGCAGAAAAATACTGCCACAGGCTTATACTTAACCACCACTCCCTCCTGTCTTTCACAAGGGGGTTGCAGATAGATAGAAACTCCCTTATTTCGCTGGAGGACTGCTCCCATGTCCCCTGAAGCTTCCTTAGTATCTTGGTTCCTTTTATTTGACTGCCCTCCAATCCAGAGGCCGCCATTGGTGTTGAGAACTGAAGTCTGCATACTGCTCATGCAGAGTCCCGTCCCGTCCCGTCCCGTCCCGTCCCGTCCCCCCCCCCCCCCCCCCCGGTGTATTACCCTCCAGTGCCTATGGGGAGGGGCCAAGGCCAGCCTTCTGAGCTGGGATCTTTCTGCTGTGGTGACTGCAAATTCTATTCTTAGCCCAGCACAAAGTGCTGGATCTGCATGTGCCAGTGAGGTGGAGGCTGTCTCTTCTGGTGCCACTGTGGGGCAAACAGGCACTGGGGAAGGCGGCGGGGGCTGGGGGGGGCAGAGAGTTCAGTCATGCCACTCCAAGGGAAGAATTCCTCCAGGGAATGAGGGTGGGGAAGAATGCAAGTCACTGTAGGGCGTCTGCGAACAGTTTCATTAAAAAAAAAAATTTGAAAAGCCCTGAGCATCCAGAGCAGCCGGCTCTCTGCTGGTCGCTCTTGTGGTAGGCTGGGAGAGCTCCCCAGCCCCCTACTCAGCAGCCTCAGCAGCGATTGCTAAGCTTCCACCCAGGAGCATCTGGGTTTGGTGTTCCCTGGAGACCAAAAAACTATAAATACAGTAGAGGGGGAATCCCCCACCCCTTCACCTTCCCTTTTTCTAGTCAGTGCTGTTCCTTTAGTAGAATTTATAGTGTTACTTGCATACATAGCTGTAACTGACCCTTTTCCCTCCTTCTCTGCCAGGTTTGAATGGGGATGTGAATGTTAATGGCTTATCTACTGTATCTCACACTACTACTTCAGGGATTTTGAACTCTGCTCCCCACTCCTCCAGCACCTCACACCTCCATCACCCCAACGTGGCCTATGACTGTCTCTGGAACTACTCACAGTACCCACCTGCCAATCCTGGCAGCAACCTCAAGGACCCACCCCTTCTCTCCCAGTTCTCGGGGGGACAATACCCACTCAACGGCATCCTTGGGGGCAGCCGGCAACCTTCATCCCCAAGTCACAACACTAACCTTCGGGCTGGGAGCCAAGAGTTCTGGGCCAACGGTACCCAGAGTCCCATGGGGCTTAACTTCGATTCACAGGAACTATATGATTCCTTTCCTGACCAGAATTTTGAGGTGATGCCCAATGGACCCCCTAGTTTTTTCACCTCCCCACAGACTTCTCCTATGTTGGGATCCAGCATCCAGACCTTTGCACCCTCCCAGGAGGTAGGCAGTGGTATCCATCCTGATGAGGCAGCAGAAAAGGAGCTGACTTCAGTTGTGGCGGAGAATGGCACTGGCTTGGTAGGCAGCCTGGAGCTGGAAGAGGAGCAGCCAGGTATAACTGTGGGTCTGTGAGCTGGGTTGGGAGAGGGAAAATGGGGCTCTGGGGGGCGCAGTGGCTTTTTGAGGTGAGGAAAACTTGTCTTTCCAGCTCTCTGCAGTGGAGGCTGATTTGCATGTTGGTGATTAGCAGAGCCAAGTGGCTGGTGTTTTTGTGGCAGCAGCACCAGCTCGAGAGTGGGAGTGCAAATTATTTCAAGCTCATGCAGAGCTGCTGGCCTGGAGAGGGCAGGTGGGCGAGCCCGAAACAGCCCCAACAGACACCCTGCATCAAGAAAGCCTTCTTCTAAGTTATAGGAAGGGGTTGGGGCATCAGCAGGAGGCAAAGAGGCCAATTTGATTTGACTGTGGCAGGGCCAGACTGGCTGCTAAAGTGGGCTGAGCCCTAAGTAGTGATTGGCACGTGCAGGAGGGAAGGAACAGGCAGAGCACACCATTGCTTGTCTACTCACAGTTTCCTTTCTTTTTTGTTGTTGTTAGCATAGGTACATGTGCAGTCCCTCTCACCTTCCCCCTCAGAATAGATAAATGCTTAGTTTGCTATTGATTCCAAGTATAAAGGTGACCACCCTGTGAAATCACAGGATGTTTTCTCTGTTTAACTGGATGGGGGAAACAGTTGAGAACATGATGGGGTTCTTGTCTCAGACCCCACTCTTCTTTCCCCTCTTTACCTGCTGCAGGATCTTCCTCGCACATCTTTGCATACTCAAAAGTTCTCGGTATGATCGGTACCCAACATAGAACTGGGACCCATAAATGTTGAAAGAATGAACATCCATCCCTCTAGCAAAGATTGCCTACTAATAGCTAACTGAACCCGTTGACGGCACTGATTTTGACTTTTGCCCTCTCCTGGGATTTCCTAGAACTAAAGATGTGTGGTTACAACGGCTCTGTCCCTTCTGTGGAATCATTACACCAAGAGGTCTCAGTCTTGGTCCCTGATCCCACAGTGAGCTGCTTAGATGATCCTTCACATCTTCCTGATCAACTGGAAGACACTCCAATCCTCAGTGAAGTCTCTCTGGAGCCCTTCAACACTTTGGCACCGGGTAGGCTTGGAGATTAGCTCCCTTCAACGTATCCATGCAGAGGGTAGCCACTTTATACCACCTGGAAGAGATAGTAAGCCAGGGAAAGTATTTGGGAATCTGGGACACTGGGGTCTCTAGATGATCCTGTGGCAGACCACAGTTTCATGCCACAGGCCTGACTGGGCCAACTGCACTCTGAGCTGAATTGGTTCATTTCCCAGGTTCTCTCCCAGTGTTCGTTTTGGCCAAGAGCCCTGGATAGGGACTTATTACCACACAGATGGGCTATTTGGGTTCTCACTAACTTGCCATTGAACGATTACCTTTTACCCCACTGAAATATAAGAAAGGCCTATTTTATGATAGATGCTAGAATTTTGTGTTGGTCTGTGGGTAGAAACCATTGCCTTGCCTTTCCCTAATATTAGAAGGAAGCTTCACACTATAGGAACTAAAACTGGATATATTCAGACTAGTATTTCTTAACTCTTGCTTTCTGATTTTTCCACCCCTGAAGAGCCAGTGACTGGAGGACTCTATGGTATAGATGACACGGAGCTGATGGGTGCAGAGGACAAGCTGCCTCTTGAGGACAGCCCTGTGATCTCTGCCCTCGATTGTCCTTCCCTCAATAATGCCACTGCCTTCAGTCTCCTGGCAGATGACAGTCAAACTTCAGCCTCTATATTTGCCAGCCCCACCTCTCCCCCTGTCCTTGGGGAGTCTGTTCTGCAAGGTAAGTGAGGAGAGCTAGGACAGAGAAAGTCCTTGACCTGGGCAAAGGTGAGAGAACAGGCCTTAGGGGTGGGAAATCTGTGAGAACACCTTCCTGGGAGCTGAGGAGGCCATGGAACAGTGTATGGTGGGACTAAAAAAGGCACTCTGACTTCTGCCCTGTGCCCAAAAGAACTTGTGGGGTGAGACTTGGAGTTTGTGGGGAACAGGAGGCCAGAGGCCTTTACTGGCTCCAGGTGAAAGGTATTTCTTCACACAGTGACAGCAGCAGCAGTTTTGCCCTTTAACCTTCATGAATGGTAGGGGAAGAGAGCCAGAGGCCATTTCTCTTTTTCCAACCCTAGGGGAAAGCCCTTGAAGTAACCTTGTTTAGCTTCGTCCAGGTTTGTCTGAGTAGATTCTCTTGTTTTATATGATCGTTCTTCCTTTAGCCGTCCTGTCCCTTTGGATTCTAGATACTAGCTTTGACCTGAATAATGGCAGTGATGCAGAACAGGAAGAGATGGAGACTCAGGCTTCAGACTTCCCACCATCTCTGACCCAGCCAGCCCCTGACCAGTCATCCACTCTTCAGCTCCGTACAGCAGCCTCGCCAGCGGTCTCACCAACAGCCTCGCCAGCAGTCTCCCTGGCGGTTTCTCCAGCAGCCTCCCCGGAAATCTCTCCAGAAGTCTCTCCAGCAGCCTCCCCAGAAATTTCCCCAGCCATCTCCCCGGCAGCCTTCCCAACAGTCTCTCCAACTTCCTCAGCAGCCCTCCCACCCGTCTCCTCAGAAGTCTCCTTGACGGCCTCCCCAGTGACCTCCCCAAAAGCCTCCCCCGCACCTTCCCCAGCAGCTGTCTTCCCAGCAGCCTCCCCAGCAGATAAGAATGTCAGCAGCTTCCTTGAGACAACTGCTGACCTGGAAGAGATCACTGGAGAAGGAGTCACTCCCTCTGGTAGTGGTGAGTGTCTAGATTCTATTCCACCCCTAGCTGGTTCCAGGAAAAGTTTCTGTCTCATGTGGCATTTAGCCCTTCCTCACTGGCCTGTCGTCTCAGTATTTTGCTTGAACTCTTAACTTGGGTATCCCCCGTTTTCTTCCCCAAGGTGATGTCCTGAGGAGACGTATTGCTACCCCAGAAGAAGTCCGTCTTCCCCTCCAACATGGGTAAATGCTCTAGTTTGCTACATGCATCGACCTTTGACACATTTAATGAATGACTCTAGGAAAAAGGGAAGGGAGCTTCTCTCATCTGAGATGGGGAGAAATGGGCTAGACAAGAATGGGTTAAAGGATAGTTACCTGCAGTGATAATGTTTCTGGGCATGAGATTCTTAGGCTACCTTTCTTCCTCTCTCACGGTCTTCCTCCCCTCACCCATTCTTTCCTCATTTTGTGACCACTCAGTTTTTTCCTCAAGGGGCTACTGCTGTTATCTTTTCCAAATTCAGCTGGTGGGTCTAGGGTTCAGATGTCCAAATGAGTTACCTTGTCCTGTATGCTTAGAGAAGGAATAGCAGTGAATGGGGAGTGTCTTAGTCCCCATGAATTGGGATTTTTTTTTTTTTTTTAATGCACTTTAAGGGCAGGAACAGTATGAGACCAGAATGAACAAGCCAGCACACCAAGGGCTTTATAGGAATAACTGCCTTCCTGACCTTCCCCACCTCCGCCCCTGTAGGCTACTTGTGATCACCAAGTCTGAGTTCTGCTTTAAGTTTTGAGAGAAAGATAAGGCTTAGTCTTAGAATAATCTGTTGCTCAGAACACAGAGTTCCTCACTAAACCCTGGCCTCTCCAGAGTCATTTCATGGAGTCAGCAGTGAGTTTACTCTTCTGCTTGCCTCCCCACCCTCTGTCTCTTCTGCCTTTATTCTCTTAGGTCTTTTATCCTCTTTAGTGGAAACCCAGTAATTTGCCCTGAATGGCATTAGGGAGGGGGTTTCTGGCTGCTCATCTCACTGACTTTGTGAAGGGAGGGGTGGAGGTCTTTCTGGGCTTGTGCAGTTTGGTGTGTTGCTTTCCCCTGTGGTGCTGAGGGGCTTGTGGCCCAGGCCTGCCTTCTGGCCAAGCTTGTATCTCAGGAACCTCTGCATCTACATGCAGTTCTAGTGAGACAGGTGCGGGGCGGGCCATCTGCTCACTGGGCTTGGCTTCTGGGTGGCTTGAGAGTGGGTAGGGGTGTGACCTGGCGGCAGGGCCCGTGTGCTTCTCTGGCAGGTGGCGGAGAGAGGTGCGCATCAAGAAGGGCAGCCACCGATGGCAGGGGGAGACCTGGTATTATGGCCCCTGTGGGAAGAGGATGAAACAGTTCCCAGAAGTGATCAAGGTAATGTAGCTTTCATGGACTTTTTTAGGAAAGCACAGACTCCGTTTTTGGGGCCCAGTGGCAACAAGCTGGCATTGTCTGCTCTGGGGCTTGTTCTGCTTGTGCTATTGCTGGCCAAAGGTGTGGTAGGGCTGTAACTTCACTGATGCCACTCTACCTCCTCCTCATAGTACCTGAGCCGCAATGTGGTACACAACGTCCGCCGTGAGCACTTCAGCTTCAGTCCCCGTATGCCTGTTGGTGATTTCTTTGAAGAGAGAGACACACCAGAGGTGCACACCCAAGGGTTAAATATGCTTTTGTGTCTGAGAAAGGGTTGATGGACAAGCTGCAGCTTCCTCTCATGGGGTTTGGAGATTCTTGGGCATTGAATGGTTCAGAGGGCCTGGTGGCTTGCACAGACTCCCTCCCATTGTAACAGAGTCTTCCTTATTACCTCAGGGCTTGCAGTGGGTACAGCTCTCAGCAGAGGAGATCCCATCCAGGATTCAGGCAATTACTGGGAAACGGGGCCGACCTCGAAACACTGAGAAGGCCAAGACCAAGGATGTCCCCAAGGTGAAACGGGGCCGAGGTCGGCCACCCAAGGTCAAAATCACTGAGCTGTTGAATAAGACAGACAACCGCCTCCTAAAGAAACTGGAGGCCCAAGGTACGATTGGGGATTCTGCTCACTCTCTGAGGTATCTGAAATGTTGATGAATTGCTAATGCCTGGGTTTCCCAGGAGTGTGACTGACATCTGGAAGAAATGAATCTGAATCACCTTCCCCTCTCTGGAAAGCAGCATCAGGGTCCCAGCACTTTTGTGGTACTTCTTTTACAATAAGTTTCTTTCCTGAGTTACTCTCTTACTAGTGGAGCCTGGGTGGTTCCCAAAAATAGTTATGAGAGGAGAGGGCTTTCATGTCCTTTCTTTCCATCTTTCAGCTTCTTACTTATCTTACTGGTTTTGGCTGTCTCGTACATATACTCTTACCTTACTCATTGCCACCATCATGGAGGTTCAGAATTCACATCTGAATCCAAAAGATAATTGGCACTGTTTTAGTGGGATGGACAGATTGGAAATGTCTAATTTTTCAGTAAATATTGCACTTGCCCTGATATAGTATAAATTTGAAATAATTTGGAGTCATCGGTCTCCTATTCAGAGTTCCAGCTCTGGCAGATTCTGACTGTATGACCTGGAGCAAGTCACTTATATTTTAATAAAAGCCTATAGTGGTTCATCTGCAGGTAATACCTGTCTAACTTAGAGGGTTGCTGTACAGATGTGGTGGTGGTAGTGTTTATATGCCAGAATAGGATAGGTACTGTCATATCAAAAACACCAATTCTGAAACACTATTGTTTGCAGAATCACACTTCAATATTGTCTTCCAAAAGGGAAGAAATTCAGACCTTTTAGTAGAGCAAGACATAAGAGCTGAGCGTAAGCAATAGCTATGTCAGTTTGATATGATTCTGCTAAAGTGTCCATTATCTGGGCCCTTTCTTTCTGGCACATTCTTGCTTAATTGGTGCTTCCCACTCAAGACCACCTGCTTTCCCTGGCAGTTTTTCTGTTTCCTTTCTTTGTTCTAAAATCAATCTGTCAGATAGCCTGGAGGAGAGACAGGCTATAAGGCTACTTTGCTGTTTTGGCCTCTAGGACCCCTTCTAAAGCAGTCTAGGGCTGGTGCTTCTGGGCAGGAGATACCATTGGAGTTCTTTGTGCCACCTCTGTAGCAGGTGCCTCTCCTACATTTTTCCTCCAACAACATTTTATGTATACTTAAAAACAACCCCACAAACTTCTGGATTCTTCAGGGAGCTGCTTCGGAGGCCAGCTTTGTGACAGGCGTGTGCTGCTCTGGGTGCTGGAGATTGGCCTGCCTGCCTCTTCATTTTCCTTTCTGCCCTCACAGAAACACTGAATGAGGAAGATAAAGCAAAGATGAGTAAAATCAAGAAGAAGATGAAGCAGAAGGTACAACGGGGAGAGTGTCAGACTACTAACCAAGGGCAGGTGAGGGACATCAGAGAGATCACACAGTAGGTTAACTTTTCCTACAGCTGCTCTGTTTTCTCTTCCTTCTCCCACGTCTGCCACTCGCCATTTAGAGAATTGGGCTTATTCAGGAATAATGTGAGCATCTCCAGGGTGAGAGAATTGATCCATTGCCAACCTTTCATCCCATGTCTCACCTCTCTTCCCCAGTACCCTTGTCTGTTTTTGAATGCTAGTCAAAGCAGTGATGCTTTCAGAGTTTGAGGAGAAATGACTTCCCTTATGGTTTACAGGCCAAGAGCAAGAGGAAACAAGAGACCAAGAGCTTAAAGCAGAAGGAAGCCAAGAAGAAATCGAAGGTAGGTGCATGTACCACAAGCATAACTTTGAAGTCACCAAACTGATTTTGCAAGACGTGTGAGTTGGTGTCGTTTTATAGTCATGTTTTTGGGTGTAAGGTGGGGAGGACGGGGACCTGGAAAGGGTGGTGACTTGAATCTTTATGGCACTCTTGATTCCTGTCTCCCTTGGGTGGCTAGGCTGAGAAGGAGAAAGTAAAAACAAAGCAGGAAAAACTGAAGGAAAAAGTCAAGAGGGAGAAGAAGGAGAAGGTAAAAATGAAGGAAAAGGAGGAGGTGGCCAAAGCCAAGCCAGCCTGTAAAGCAGATAAAGCGCTGGCCACACAGAGGCGCTTTGAGGAGCGACAGAGGCAGCAGATGATCTTGGAGGAGATGAAGAAGCCCACAGAGGACATGTGTCTGACTGACCACCAGGTAGTGAGGGGAGAGTAACAGGTCCTGGAG
Source organism: Orcinus orca (assembly GCF_937001465.1). Taxonomy (NCBI): domain Eukaryota; kingdom Metazoa; phylum Chordata; class Mammalia; order Artiodactyla; family Delphinidae; genus Orcinus; species Orcinus orca. The sequence continues at coordinate 44,804,429 of NC_064569.1, read as the reverse complement.
GGGCCATCCATGAAGACACTTCTGTGAAAGGAAGAGCCTCCTAGATATCCAGACTGTTGCCTTCCCATATGTTTGACAGAACACCCTACCTCTTTTTCTCTCTACAGCCCCTGCCTGACTTCTCACGCATCCCTGGTCTGATCCTGCCTAGTGGGGCCTTCTCAGACTGCTTGACCATTGTGGAGTTCCTGCACAGCTTCGGCAAGGTGCTGGGCTTTGACCCTGCCAAAGATGTACCTAGCCTGGGGGTCCTGCAGGAGGGACTCCTGTGTCAAGGCGACAGCTTGGGCGAGGTGCAAGATCTGCTGGTGCGGCTCCTGAAAGCTGCGCTCTATGATCCTGGCTTGCCTTCCTACTGTCAGGTGAGGTCCTTTCCTGGGCAGGTTCAGAGGGCCTGGAATCCGTGCTTTTCTCAGTTTTGCTTTCTGTTTAAGTTAAACACATGAAAGTCCCTTCCCAAAGTGATCAGGACAAGTGAAGGGAGATATGCAAATGGTCCCCAATTTACAGTGGTTTGACTTACGATTTTTCGACTTTACAGTGGTTCAGAAGTGTTACGCATTCAGTGGAAACTGTACTTCACATTTTGATTTTGATCTTTTCCTGGGCTAGAGAAACACAGTACGATACTCTCTCATGATGCTGGGCAGCGGCAGCAAGGCACACCTCCCAGTCAGCCATGTGTTCACTGATACACTTACAACCATTTTATACCCATGCAGCCATTCTATTTCTCACTTTCAGTACAGTATTCATTAGATTACACGAGATAGTCAACATTTTATTATAAAATGGCTTTGCGTTAGATGATTTTGCCCAACTCTAGGCTAATTTAAATGTTCTGCGCATGTTTAAGGTAGGGTTGGCTAAGCTATCATGTTCTGTAGATTAGGTGTATTAAATGCATTTTTTTTTTTTTTTTTTTTGGTACGTGGGCCTCTCACTGTTGTGGCCTCTCCCATTGTGGAGCACAGGCTCCGGACGCGCAGGCTCAGCGGCCATGGCTCACGGGCCCAGCCGCTCCGCGGCATGTGGGATCTTCCCGGACCAGGGCACGAACCCGTGTCCCCTGCATCGGCAGGCAGACTCTCAACCACTGCGCCACCAGGGAAGCCCTAAATGCATTTTCAACTTACAATATTTTCAATTTACGATAGGTTTATTGGGACATTACCTCATCATAAGTTGAGGAAGATCTATATACTACATGCTAGCCCTTCTGGTAATTTATTGCATCTTCTCCTAGGTTACTTCTACTCACTGCTTTAAGGTTTTAGGTCCTGACTCTTGTCATTCTCTCCAGGGACAAGTGGAGGCAGATCTGTAGTTTCTTCCTGTTTCTGTTTTCCATATATTTTTTTCTCTTCTATTTCTTTTTCTTTCTGACCTCCCTCTGCTTACTTTGTTCATTTTCCTTTAATTTGCTCCTTTTCTTTTGCACCTGTCCTTTTCCTTCTCTCATCTGTCCTATCAACTTTCATTCTTTTCTTCTTTTCCTATCTTAACCCCGTAGTTCTATTGTATTTTCCTGCTCCAGATTCACCCAACTTGAGTTGTTCCTCTATCTCTCTTAACTCCTATCATGCTCTCCTCCAAACAGTCCTTAAAGATCTTGGGGGAGAAGGTGTCCGAGATCCCACTAACAAGAGACAATGTGTCTGAGATCCTGCGCTGCTTCCTCATGGCGTATGGAGTGGAGCCAGCCCTCTGCGACAGCCTGCGCACCCAGCCTTTTCAAGCCCAGCCGCCCCAGCAGAAGGCTGCTGTCCTGGCCTTCCTTGTGCATGAGCTCAATGGCTCCACCCTCATCATCAAGTGAGGGGCAGGGGTGGGGATGGTTATTGTGTGCCTTGGTCAGAATGGGATGGGGGAGGGGGTTAGCCATTTAGAAATCCTCGGCGATGTGTGTCCACTGCCATGCTCTGGACATGCTGGTGTGACTTAGGACTGAATCTAATTTTCTTCCCTGGGAGAATCCAAGCCTTCCTCTGCCGTTCATCCAATCTAGGCTCTAGGATGAAACTCCCTTTACCCTTGAGCCTCCCTTCTTTTGTGTATGTGCTGCCACTTCTCCCTCAAAATCCCATTCCCTGTTCCCCTGCAGTGAGATTGACAAGACTCTGGAGAGTATGTCCAGCTACAGGAAAAACAAGTGGATTGTTGAAGGCCGGCTCCGGAGGTATGGACAGGACAGAGGAGAGAAGGGGGAAAGAGTGAAGCGTAGCCAGGACTTTTGCTTGGAACTCAGTGTCCTCAGCCCCTCCTCTGGGGTTGGGACCTTACCCCAGGGCCTGGGATTGCTTAGATTCACGGTGTTCCTTTTGTGGTGGTATCATGTTCCTCACCACGGTTTCCCTTAATCTGTCTACGTCAAGATTGAAAACTGCTTTGGCCAAGCGAACTGGGCGACCTGAGGTAGAGCTGCAGGGGCCGGAGGAAGGCCTGGGGCGGAGGCGCAGTTCTCGGATCATGGAGGAGACCAGTGGCATGGAAGAGGAAGAAGAGGAGGAGACTACAGCTGCTGTCCATGGCCGTAGGGGTCGAAGAGATGGAGAGGTACTAGCCCAGACCAAGGAAAGTGGGAGTTGGAAAACAGATTATTTCTTTTTCTTGAATCTGATGATTCCCTTTCTCTTGGTGTCTACTTGTTTCTTCTCCAGGTTGATGTCATAGCATCTAGCATCCCAGAGCTAGAGCGCCAGATAGAAAAACTCAGCAAGGTATTGTGCTTCTAACCTCCCAGGAGCTGGAGATAGGGGCTGGGTGAGAATTGATTCCTTATGAGTAGGGCCCAGATGGTATCAATTTTATAGGGAAGCTGAGAGCCATTGCCCTTCTCCCATATACTGGATGAAGTCACCACTGGGACTGAAGCTGGACTTCCAGTCCCTGGAAGTGTGTTTTTCATTCATCTTCCTTTTCCACTGCCTACCCAGCGTCAGCTCTTCTTTCGCAAAAAGCTGCTTCACTCATCCCAGATGCTTCGGGCAGTCTCCTTGGGTCAGGACCGCTACAGACGCAACTACTGGGTGTTGCCCTATTTGACTGGTATCTTTGTGGAAGGAACAGAGGGGAGCTTAGGTAGGTGTGTTGTAGGACCCTGAATTGAGTCCTGTCTAACAAAAGTTAAACGATTCCTTTTCCTCTACCTAGTTGTCTTGGGCTTCTTTCATTGTATGAGAATCAGTATAGCACAGTGTGGTTAAGAGCACAGGCTCTGGAGTAGGACTGCCTACCTACCTGCTCTGCCACTTACCAGCTGTATGCTTTAGTTTTTTCATTTGTAAAATGGAGTTAATAATAGAATGTATACGTCATAGGGCTATTGAGAGGATTAAAATGAGTTAATGCTCTTAGAATAATGCTTAACTTATAGCTGGTTCTCAATAAATGTTAGCTTATGATTATGCTGATGATGATTACTTGGGAGCATAGTGTTTCTTTTCCAGATACTGTGCTCATTGGCATATAAGCTTTTCCCAGTGCAGTCTCCAAAAGGGGGGTATGAAGTCCAAGAGAAAAAGAAAGTATATGTCCTGAGTTTGTACACCCTCTTTCTTTCCCCTTATATCTGTGTATGTGTTATGCTCTTCATTTTTCTTTACAGTTCCTGAGGATGTGATAAAGCAGGAAACTGACTCCTTAAAAGTGGCAACCCATTCAACACCCAGCCCAGCCTCCTTCTCTCTGAAGAGGGAGTTAGCTGGCTCCAGCACCTCTGCCAGTTCTCCTGCCCGGGCCCGAGGCCGACCTCGGAAAACTAAGCCTGGGTCTGTGCAACCTAGGCACTTGAAATCTCCTGTCAAGAGTCAAGGTTCAGAACAGCTGCAGGTCCAGCTTCAGCCCGAGACTCAGCCCCATCCTCAGCTTCAGGCTCATGCCCAGCCCCAGCCCCAGCTTCAGTCCCATCCTCACTCCCATAATGGGTTCCTAGAGCCAGAGGGCTCCCCTTTGTCTCTGGGTCAGAGCCAGCACGACCTCAGCCAGTCAGCCTTCCTGTCTTGGCTGAGCCAGACTCAGAGCCATGGCTCCCTGCTCAGTAGCTCAGTCCTCACACCTGATAGCAGCCCCGGAAAACTGGACCCAATGCCATCACGGCCCCCGGAGGAGCCAGAACCTGACGAGAGAGAAGCCAGCCCCGATTCTCAAGCTCCCTGGTTTAACTTCTCAGCCCAGATGCCCTGCAGTGCTGCCCCTACACCACCCCCTGCAGTTTCTGAGGACCAGCCCACTCCTTCCCCTCAGCTACCTGCCTCCTCCAAGCCAGTAAGTAGCCAGAATTAGTGGTATGCACTTATCTTCATCTTGCCACAGGCCCTGTTGCCTGGCTGTGGGCTGTTGCTTAAGTTGGGGGGAAGGGATGGGGCTACTGGGGTCCTGTCAACATGAAAACACCCTCATCACCTTATGTTTCATCATTCACAGGTGAGTAGACCCAGTGCTGCCAACCCCTATTCTCCAGTGCAGCTCTCTTCCACCCCCTTGCTGGGCGTGGCTCCTAAAAGGCGAGGAGGAGACCCTAGAGAAACACCACAGAGCCCCACAGGGATGGGACAGCCAAAACGGAGAGGGAGACCTCCCAGTAAGTTCTTCAAACAGATGGAGCAGCGTTACCTAACGCAGCTGACAGCCCAGCCCGTCCCCCCTGGTGAGTGACTTTGGGGTGGAATGGGGTGAGATATAGGTAGGAGTGGCATCAGATGTGGACCATGTGATTCACAGCTGGTTCCCACTCCCCACCCCACACACATAAACTGTCTTCACAGAGATGCGCTCGGGCTGGTGGTGGATCCGAGATCCTGAGACGTTGGATGCCATGCTCAAGGCCCTGCACCCCCGAGGCATCCGAGAGAAGGCACTTCACAAACACCTAAACAAGCACAGGGACTTCTTACAGGAAGTCTGCCTACGGCCCTCAACTGGTAAGGTAGATGCGTAACCAGCCTGAGCTGCAGAGCCCAGGTAAACGTTGAGCTGCTGCTGTGGACAACGAAATAGCCTGATGGGCTTTTCCCTCTGCCTTCTGTCTTCTCAGACCCTATCTTTGAGCCTAGTCAGCTACTTGCCTTTCAAGAAGGGATCATGAGCTGGTCCCCCAAAGAGAAGACATATGAGACAGACTTGGCCGTGCTTCAGTGGGTAGAGGAGCTGGAAGAGCGGGTTATCCTGTCTGATCTGCAGATTCGGGTACACTTGGGCTGGCACTGGGTAGGGGGTTGTTGACGAGAGGGTGTTAATCTCCTGTACCCTGTTAGGGAAAACTTGGGGTTCCCACTTCACAAGTGACCTCCCATGACCCTAAATGGTTCACATCATTTTCTATGCTTAATGTTCTTTCTTTATAATGAGTTTTATTCCTCTCTCCCACCTGCAGGGCTGGACACGTCCCAGCCCAGACTCTACTCGTGAAGACTTGGCCTACTGTGAGCATCTACCTGACTCCCAGGAGGATATCACCTGGCGGGGTCGAGGCAAGGAAGGACTGGCACCCCAGCGTAAAACTACCAACCCCCTGGACCTGGCAGTGATGCGACTTGCTGCCCTGGAGCAGAATGTGGAGCGGCGGTACCTGCGGGAGCCCCTATGGCCAGCTCATGAGGTTGTGCTGGAGAAGGCCCTGATCGGCACGCCCAGTAGTGCCCCACAGTGTGCCACTACAGAGATGTGAGTGGCTCCCCCCTTCTTGGTCTTGCGGAGAAGGGATAAATTTAATGGACCCTGCTCCTCATCCCCAGATCACCACTTTCTCCCTCCAGATCATATGAGATCACCCCTCGCATTAGAGCCTGGCGCCAAACGCTAGAGCGGTGCTGGAGCGCGGCCCAGGTCTGCTTGTGCCTGGGCCAGCTGGAGAGGTCCATTGCCTGGGAGAAGTCTGTCAACAAAGTGGTAAGAGGCCTGGAGAGCCTGGGAGAGCTGACAAGATGGCCCGCTGGCGTGGGTGGGGTCAGTGGCAGGCAGAGGCTTGAGGGCTCACTCTGCCTCCTCACAACCTTGGTCCAGACCTGTCTAGTCTGCCGGAAGGGTGACAACGATGAGTTTCTTCTACTTTGTGATGGGTGTGACCGTGGCTGCCATATTTACTGCCTTCGGCCCAAGATGGAGGCTGTCCCAGAAGGAGACTGGTTCTGTGCTGTCTGTTTGGCCCAGGTAAGGCTCCTGCTCCCTCTCATTCCACTCCCAAGCAAAAGTCAGAGATTTTCTTTCTCATCCCATTTACCACCAGTCCTACAAATATCATTCTTACCATGCCTCAGTCTCTCCTGGGAAAGGGCTCCAGACTAAGTGCTAGGAGACCTGAGTTCTGATCCTTCTTTGGACAAGTCACTTAAATTCTATAACCTTACTTGTTTTTACTTTCCTTATAAAATGGGAATGATTATACTGTCCCTTTCACCTGCCGTATTGGGTTATGTGAATAAATTCACATGCTGGCTTATGCATGAAAGTACTTTGAAGCCTCAGTCACACTTAGACAAGTTGGGATTGTAATAAAGTGAAGGGCAAGCAGAGTACATCTCCAGCTGTTGCTGATCTTACCTTTTTCTTATCTTCAGCAGGTAGAGGGAGAATTGACTCAGAGGCCAGGTTTCCCAAAACGAGGCCAGAAGCGGAAAAGTAGTTATGTGCTGAACTTCCCAGAGGGTGATAGCTGCCGGCGCCGGCTGCTGTCGAGGGGCCGAGAAAGCCCGGCAGTGCCTCGGTGCTCAGAAGGAGGACAGTCCCCCTCAAAGCGGCGGCGGCTCTCCATGCGGAACCACCACAGTGATCTCACGTTTTGCGAGTGAGTTGAGTGAATTCTGGGGACAACTGGCTCTATCTTTGCCACGGTAAAGGGCTGGGAGGGGTCAGTGTGTTTGCTTCCTGAGAGTGCAGTCATCACTGTCTTTCTTAATAGGATTATCTTGATGGAGATGGAGTCCCATGATGCAGCCTGGCCTTTCCTGGAGCCTGTGAACCCACGATTGGTGAGTGGGTACCGGCGCATCATCAAAAACCCTATGGATTTTTCCACCATGCGGGAGCGGCTGCTCCGGGGAGGGTAAGTAGACTTCAGTAACTGTCCCGGCTCTTCTGTTACAGCCGTAACTTGTACCCAGCTCACAGGTCTGTCTCCACCCCTGCCCAGGTACACCAGCTCAGAGGAGTTTGCGGCTGATGCACTTCTGGTCTTTGACAACTGCCAGACATTCAATGAGGATGACTCTGAAGTGGGCAAGGCTGGGCACATCATGCGTCGCTTCTTCGAGAGCCGCTGGGAGGAGTTTTATCAGGGAAAACAGGCCAATCTGTGAGGCAAGGGAGGTGGGGAGTCACCTTGTGGCATTGCTCTCTGCCCTCCAAACAGACAGACCCTGCCATTCTCACCTGCTGATGCTGCCCTGGGTCCAGACTTGAGTCAGAGGTAGAACCCTGATTTTTGACCCTACCTTTGGCAGCGCCCTACATCTTCTTATCCCTACACCCCTTTCTTCCTTTCCTCCTCTTGTTCCTCACATAAGAGGGGCAGAGATGAGGTCCTTCTGGACTGAAAGCCAAAAAAAAAAAAAAGAAAAAATAATTTTTCCTTTCTGTTTTATTTCCTAATTAAAAAAGAGGAGGAGGATGAAAGAAGCCCCTACTTCCTCCTCCCAGCTTTCTCACCTTCCCTGTTCGTGCCCCAGCATTCTGGGGCTATTTAACAATAGCAATAGTTCTAGTGAATGTGTGAAACCAAGAAACACTCTGTACTGTGTGTGGACCCGCAGTGACGGCCAGTAAAGTGGACTTAACTCCCAAGTGTGTCGAGCCGGACACCGGGCCCTGAACATGCTGCTTCCATGTTCAGTCCCTCCCCTGCTTTTCACTTTCTCTCTCTCAATCCCTCCCCCCCGCCCCCTTTTCAGATTTTCTCTCATCCAATAATGTAAAACTGTTGTGTACGGGTTCCTCCATCCTTTTCCCCCAAATCTTTTTTCCCTTCAAAGGAAAAAGAAGTTCAGAGGTCCCTGTCTTTCTCTCTGTCCTCATCTTCCTGCCAATAGCTAGTCCCTCTATAATGTTGGATACTCCTCAAATGCTGAGTTTCTAGCCTTTTCTGAAACTTAGCAAACTGGGGAGACGGCAGGGAGGCACCCTGAACCCTGGGCCTTCCAGCCTCCTTCCCCACCTCTTACCCAAACCTCCTTCTTGGGAACTCCTCAGGGACAACTACTGCTGAGTTTGGGCACACCCCCAAGATGGAGGCCAGGTAGCAATCGACTGGCCTGAGAGAGAGAGAGGTGTGTGTGTGTGTGTGAGAGAGTGAGTGAGTGAGAGGATGCTGTGATTGTGCCCCTGTTTTGTTTGGTGGCATCCATTCAGTTTTTCCCCCAAGTATCTGTTTCCCATTGTTTCCAACCATTGAAACACCTTTCCCATTGTTTCACACCATCACTTTGTCTTTGGGAAACCACAGGAACAGTTTTTCTGGGTACAAGGCTGTGTCTCTCCCCTCTCTCCCAGTCATTTCTGTTCCAGCCTCTTCAAACTGTGCAATCTTTCAGCAGGAACTCCCTCTCCTTTCAGTAGCTCTGAGTCTTAAGCTTTTGCAGGGAGAGGAGTAGAACTGGATCTCTTCCTAATCCCATGAGCTTCTGTGGGTTTAGTAGTGCTTTCCTTCCCTTATCTACTTCATATCCTGGGACCCCTTCCCCAGTAGCAGAGACCCCAGAACACAGGAGAGTAGGGAGGAGAGGTTCTGGGTCCACCACTGCCCTACATGTGACTGTGCCCAAGTTAAGCCCCAACCTGTGAGAGGAAAGCTGCTAACTCCCAGCTATAGCCATGGGCCCCTGGCCCCTGCTTTCCTGCTCAGCAGAGCCCCTCCCATCAGAGATTACGGGTACTTGCACTGGGGAGGTGGCTGCTGGCTGGCCCAAGCAGAGCGCTGAGGCATCCAAGAAGTGTTCCATTGGTGGGAGAGGGGTGCCAGGTGAGGGGAGCATTCCTTGTGCTTCTGGCAGCACTGAATAGCCACTGAAGGGGGTGAGGGGGCAGTACAGGTCCCGGGGCAGCCCCTTTCTTATTCCTTTATGCCCCTTCTCCCCCATAGCCTATTTCTAAAGTCGCCTTTTCTGTCAGATAAACCTCAGAACTTTTAATTTTATTTGAGATTTTTTTTTTTGCTTTTAAATAAGAGGTGGATTGAAGAATATTTGAATTGACTTTATATTATGCATAAATATTTATATTTTATCTAAATAACTGCGCTGTAACAAACTTTGTGTTAGTCAGACATTTGGAACTGTTGTAGTTGGGAGCTCTTCTTTTCCCCACGGCAGTCTTACCCTGCTATAAAATGTTCCAGATTAATTCTACTGTTGGAGGTTAGGTGGACGGGGGAGTGAAATCTTGATTGTTCCTGTTCTGTGTTCCTCTCCCAGCTCCATCTCTTTCCCTAGGGACCAGGCACTCTTAAGGTGGGGTGGGTGGAGTCCTAGCCTCAATTTGAAGTGAGGGTTGATGGGGGGCGGGGGGAGGGCATGACCAAAGGGGCCGTTTCTCACTTTTCTTTCCTCATCTTCACTGCCCCTTGAGCTAGGTGGATTTTCTCTTTTTGACAAATAAGAGTATTTGGTAGGGAAGGCAAGTTAAAAAAGTAAATAAAACCCACCCCTACCCCTTTGTTTCCCCTCCCCTATCAGTCTGGTAACAGGAAGAAACCACACCATCAACACCAACAAATTTCCACGTTCCTTTTACAACAAAAGGGACTTGACTTTTTATATAACCAAATGTGGTGTTTTAGTGACTTTTTGATAATGTACAGTTTTTTGTGAATTTAAATTTATTTCTTTCTATATTTTTAGGACCAATCTCATTTTTAATAAGGTAAAAAAAGGAAAAAAAAGTCTAGAGAAAAAAACTCCTGTTTTTGCCATGTGATGTTCCACAAGTGCAGCTGTAGAAAAGTGCTTGTCAGTTGAATAAAAACCACATTTGATAGAGATTCAAAAGAGTCTGTATTTATCTTCCTTCAACATAGGTTTTCATACTTGCCTAAAGGTGAAGGCTGGGTGTTAGGGTGAGTACGACTGGTTTGATGTAGGAGACCACAGGCCGGGGAGAAATATGCCTCTAAACTTCAAAGTTTATCTCTGAACCTCCAAGCTTGGCCCTTCCTGTGCAAGAGGCATCCAAGGCAGAATTTGTGCTTATGTGGGTGGAACAGGTGCTCCTGGCTGAGGTGCTACAACAAAGGATTCAAGTGTCCCTAGTTCCTGCCTTGTGAGACATGGCCTTGGCTTCCTAAGCTGCCACCTATGTTCCCATTATAGCAAATATATGTGCTCATCACCACCTTCCCAGCTTCCAATCATGGATAAGACACCACGAAGTAGACTTCTGTGTTTTATTTCAAAAGTTGAAATAAGACAAAGTTCTACCCAATTGCAGGGAAGGACCAAGTGAATACCAAGAGTCAGAAGAATGGGTAGCATTGGCACAGACGTGGCAAGAGTATAAAACTGGAAACTTCTGGATAAAGAAAAAATGTGTTTTGAGTATAAATTAAACTTATTTCCTGTCCAAGGTGATAAGTGCATGCTAGAGAGCACTTGCCACCCGAAAAAAAATGTGTGTGTTGGGGGATGTGGACACCAGTAATGGGGCAAGAACTTCTCTTTACTCAGGCTAGGAAAGCTTATCACACCCCAGGCTGGAAGTTTTGTTTTGGTGACCCTCTAAACTAACTGGAATAGGTGGAGAAGGAGCATCTCTGCTTTCAGCCCTATAAAAATCCCAGATGCCCTCTCTGGTGCATGTTTACTTCTCAGCTCATGGCAGCCACTGGCAAACTCTTATCCTCTCAAGTTCTGAGCTCTGCTCCCATGTTGGTGTTCCTGGGGGTGGCTCCCAAGCATTAATTAATATTCTAAGCACTCATTACTCAGCCTATCCTCCTGGCATACCACAGCAAGACCTAACTGAAGAGTTCACACTATTCTAGGGTGATAAAGGAGGTCAAAATCTCAAAGAAGACATTCCAGAAACAAATAACCAAGAGATTTTGCAATTGATCACGAGACCTTTGTAGCCCCCATCTTCCTAACCCTCATGAAGGCAAGGACAGAGTAAAGGAAGGAAAGAAGTGAACCAGGTGCCCCTGTTGAATTGTGAAACTGTGAGGTAGGTCTTTAACAAAGACAAGAAAGTTCTGGGACACACCTGGAGAATGAAGATTCATTCAAAACAGACGTGGACATGCCAGGGAGAAGGAGCAGTGGTAACTGGGGTGAGAGGGCACCTAGCTTTCTCATTACTACAGTCATGTGGGGACCACCCCTAGGGAGATGCAGCAGAATTCAGCAAAGACGAGCAGGGTGATAGAGCTCTCAGGCCCATCTCAGCTGTTGGAGGAAGACCCTCCTACGAAAGGAAGGAGTAAAAGCTGAGTAAATGAGGGATCTGCTAACGCTTGGAAAGACCTAAAATGCAGGTAGCATAGAAATGTAGTAGTTGGTTTAAGAGGGACTCAGGAAGGACCAGTGTGACAAGGCCCAAGGTTTAAGACCTAGCCCTCACAGACTAGCTTTCATAATACCCACCCTCTTCTCTGAATGAAGCTGGTCTAGCAGAGCCTGAGGACAAGTTTAGATCTCATCACTGACCCAAGTTTATTGCCCTAAGAGAACGTGCATAAGAGAACAGCAACGATTTTTTTTTTTTCCCCTAGAAGATGATTCTGTGGGGATCCCTGCAACATTCCATTCCAGCAAGGCCTCTCACCTCACCTTTGTGGAGCAAAGTAACAACCCACATGTAGGTCCCCAAACGGTAGACACTGAAGCATCAGGGAATAAGCAATGCAGGCAGGCATGACGGGGCTGAATGAGCTCACTGATCAGTAAGTTAGGAAAGAAGACGAACTGGGCTGAGGTGGCCCAATCCAGGGATGGTCAGTAGAGCAGCACAGTCCTCACACTGAGTGCAAGTCATGTCCCCCTACTACCCCCATCTATTACTGACAAGGGCTATTTATTACCTCTTCAGAGTCACCAGGCTTCCTAGTCTAGACAACTCTTCAAATCCTTTGGTTAAAAACACACTTTAAAAATAACATCTCTCCCCATCATCATTCCCACACCTTCCCTAACCTCGACCCACACCCTCCTCCAAAAACTCTAATCAGCCTCGGGGCTGAGTATCATCTCAGAGCGAGAGAGGAGCAGTAATAACACCGCATGAGATGGGATGGGCAGGCTCTGAGGCTAGTAAAGGATTGTATCATCTGAGAAAGGGATCTAGTATGTTCTATTTGACTGAAAAGAGAAAAATACAAAGTACTAAAATATTTTAAGAATGTTATGAGCATCTGTAATGAGTGGGGGTGAGATATGAAGTACAGAGAGAGTTATGACCTGGCTCCATGAATACAGGATTCAGAAAACACTAGCATAGTGTTTAAAGAGCCCAGCCCTAGGCTGTGAGCTTGAAGGCTCCCCCTACAATTCCTCTGCCACCACTGCCACCAATGGGGCTATTTCATGGGAGAAAAAGTATCCCTCATTCCTTGTCTCCTTTTTCCAATCACTCACCCATGTTATGAACTGTTAGAAATGAACTAACAATTAGGCAAAAAGTATCATGAGTGTAACCCAAAAAGGCCCAAACAAAATTCCACGATGCCATTAACCATTACAAAAATAACTTCAGGCTCTCCGTCACTTCCCATGCCCAAACCTTCCCAAACCAGAAACACCCATTAATAAAATCCATTAAGCAGATTCACATGAGAACACACAAAAGGTAACTTCAGAATTTTAAAACAAAACAAAGCAAAATTACAGCCATTTAAACATTTAAATACAGAGAAAGTAGACAGAACCAGGAATTCTGGGAGGCAGAGGAGGGCAGCAGTGACATCAACAGTTTGTACACATGAAAGGCCCTCATTTCACTAAGCCTCCTAGCAAAGCAAGGCTCCCCTAAACTACTATTAATTAAATGAACAGGATTCCAGATTTTTCTCCTTTTCTTCAAGGCCACTGACAAGAAACATATGGTGTATTTTCCTTGACTAAGGAGTAGAGACTCAGAAACAAGAGATACCTGCCCAGGCAAAACCTTCTACAAAGTTACTCGGTTTGGGGCTGTTTTACATCAGATAAACCCTTCCTGAGGTTGGAAGTACCCGTGAGAAAATGAATAGTGGCAATTTTATCCTTTATACTTCACATCCTACCTATTGTCCCCTACCCCTACTCCCTTAACCCCAGGATGTACAAAAGGACACTCTGTGGGGAGGGAGCATTAGGACTCTCAACTCTGGGATGGGTGGAGGGGAGGGAAAGCTAGGCCCAAGCTCTAGGTACAACAACTGATAATACAGCTTCTTCCCGCCCAGCAGCGTCTCCTTCCTCTCCCTACAGCCAGCCTACTGAACACCTGTTTCTCCATTCTCCATCATTTGGCTTTCTGTCTGATTGGTGGAAAGGCACCTGACCTTGAAGTGAAGGGGAGCAGAACTCTCCTTTCAGTGCAGAAGGGAGTGACTGGGAAGAGACAGGTGCAGGATCTTATTTCCTAGAAGATGGACAAAGGCTTCCTCCTATCTGTCTCCGTGTGCACAGTCAGGTCTTGCAGAAGGTGATGGAGTTGAAGAGCAAATTATAGCCTTTTTTTGAAGGACTCCTGACCTTGTAAATAGTGAGATGGGGTTTATGGCCCTTTTCTATCCCAGCTCCCTGCTGTCCTTCCACAAGCAGGAAGATTATTTCTGATGTCCTGATTGCCTGGAAAAGGGGCCCAAACACACTAGGGCAGGTTGCTCTGGACAGTTACAAAGAGCTTTGTCCTTTCTCGCCCCTTCACGGCACACACACACAGAACAGTCCCCACCTCTATCCCTCTGGATGTGTGTGTGCACATGGCACAAGCCTTTCAAGGACAGCTCTTGCTGTACACAGATGTGCCAAAGGTCAAAGCCTGGGGAAAATTCAAGAACCTCAGTTCTGTCCCTCTCAACTAGCTGCCTGAGTGTCAAAAGGCACCGTGTGTCCAGGGTGGGGATGGGAATTTACCAAGTCCTCTGGTACAGGAGGCAGGGATGACACTGTCTACATGAAGGTTTCCTAACCTTGGTACTACTGACATTTTGAGCCAGACAATTCTCTGCTGGGGGAGTTGGGGCTCTGCTGTGCCCTGCAGGGTGTTTAGCAGAATCCCTGGTCTCCAGCCACTAGCTGCCAGTAGCACACAGCCCCACCCCCAGGCGCGACAATCAAAAATGTCTCCAGAGATTGCCAAACGGCCTCTAGGCGACAAAACCACCTCTTTGAGAATCGCTGGTCTAGAGGTAAAGCAGCTGATTGTCCGTGGTGGGGAAGAAACCTAAATGGATTCAGCAAGGTCACAAATGCAAAGGCCCTGAGCACAGCAACGATGTGAGATAGGGAAGAGAGGGGACCTGAGACCCAGGGCAGAAAAGATCCTCTAGGAAGCAGAAAAGCAGGTATTCCTGAAAAGCTGTAACAGGGGAAGACATTTTCTCAGAGGGTGTGGTGTTGGCCTCGGCAGTGAGAAGAGTTAGTCAGAAGTCAGTAGGTCCACTCCTCTGGAACTCGCCAGGGAAAACCTAGTCTTCATCCGAATTTGGATCAAGGATGGCTTCCTAAGGCTGTGGGATTGTCTCCTTAGTGAGCCTAGGTCACATCTCTGCTTCCGGAGGGCAAAGTCTAGTCTTTCCTCCTAGGATGTGGCAGGTCAGAGGGAGGAAAAGCCACTTCCACTGCCTGCTTAGTGTTATACCTTGTTCCTTGCCCAGCCCCCCAAAATTCCATATGAAATTTCATTCAAAAAAGAAATTCACAAAACTAAAAACTTAAAAGAGGCAAAGTAGGCAGGTTCTGCTGTATGGAAAAGAGAAAAAGAACACTCTGGATGAGAGAAAGAAGGCATAAAATGTATGTGAAGAAGAGATGGGATGTGTGATCTAAGAGCTTTATAAAACAAAACTTTAAAAGTCTGCATGTTTTCTTACACCCCCACCAAAAGGTCCATAACTAAACTCAGTAAGTAGGGCCCGCAGTAGGACTCCATCCGTGTTCTAGCACCACACCTTTTTCTTTTCTTTTAAGAAAATAATTTGTTTAAAAAGCCTTCCCAAATAAGTCCAACACATCAAAAACTGTTTTTCATAAAGATGAGAACAAGCTCCAGGCACCGTGTCTCTTTGGGGTAGGGAAAGAGTATATTGCAGTTTAAAACAAAACATAAAACTTTCTTCACAAAATAAAAGAAGTCTTTTTGGTCTCCTCGACTGTAGCACACACAAAAAGTGACAGTTCCTCCAGGCTCCACCAGGAGTGGAGGAAGAGCAGAGGGCAGGAGTGCAGAGACTTCTTTTTCCAGGCCCAGGCCTGTGAAAACCGATGACCAAGTGTTAGTCCTCAGCTGGGCCCACAGAGGGGCTGTATTCCTGGTCAGCCCTCTGGAGTCTGGAGCATCAGCATCTCCAAGAATTCATTTATATACTCAACAAAGATGGGGAGGGAAATCCTAAAGGAGGCATAAGCCAGAGAGGGTAGGGAGGGGGAATGACAAACATGAGAGTGTGATTTCAGGCTGCTCAGCCCACCCCGCCCCTCAGTATGTGATTCTTACCACTGTTACTTGTTGAACTGGAAAGAATAGACCCCATGGTCTGAGGGAGCATCCACCGTCACTTGATTTTGCTGGCTGC
The DNA here is from genome assembly GCF_937001465.1 of Orcinus orca. Taxonomy (NCBI): domain Eukaryota; kingdom Metazoa; phylum Chordata; class Mammalia; order Artiodactyla; family Delphinidae; genus Orcinus; species Orcinus orca. Next base: position 44,788,726 of record NC_064569.1, on the reverse strand, counting down.
CGCTCTCCTGTACCACAGCCAAGGCAGGAGAGTCACCTTGTGCATCCTTTCCTCACCTCCCACTGAAGCAGCCTAGCTAAGTTGCATGTCCTCCCCAACCAACCCATTCCCACACACCTGTGTGAGTGCACATACACAAACACACACACACACACACACACACGCACACTCAGAGCATCACTTCCCCAACGTTTAGAGCAACCCATCCTCTTCCCAGGACCCACTAGTCGATACAAGCCAGCATCCTGGGATTAACTACCGTCTGCCAAATGAGAGGAAGGGCCTCATTCAAAGATACAAACTAAGTCTTTCCTTCCTACATTCTTCACATCCCTACCAGCTATTTGTGAACACAGAATCAGCATCACTGTGAGAGGAAGATTTTGATCAGGGGAAAATCTGCCTCTGTTCATTTTCCAATCTTCAATCCAAAGAGATTATAAAGCTCTTACCTCAACTGAAACACTGGAAGAAGGCACAGGGGTGTACTGGGAGATGTACGCTCCTTGCATAGCTGCAGCTGTTGGCATATACTGGAATGAGATACATCAATAGGCTTAGAGCAGTGATTCTTGGCTACATTTAAAGCACCTGGGGAGCTGTAAAAACTACCAGTGCCTATTGTTCTGTCCCCAGAGATTCTAATTTAATTGTCCTAATTGTGCTTTTTAAAAGCACTTCAGGTGACTCTAAAGTACACTGGCTTAGAGAGGCTTCTACGTACATGACTACCTTTTCCTCCTCTTTCCTGTCTTCTGCTTTTTCTCAACGCCTTCTCTGCTTTAAGCCCTCCTGAACAAATCAGAATGCATCTGACCTACAAGAAAACTAATGAGCTTCACCCGTTCTTCCTGTTACTACTTTGATAAAGACTTCTAGGAAAGTGTATGAACTAGATAAACTATTATGTAGGTAGGAACACCATTTATTTAGTTGCATGAGTAGGAATCAGTTAAAATGAATGAGCTAAACAGCAGAATGGCTGTATTCCTAGCTCACGGATTATTATCTTTTTAGTTTATCGCCTTTTCTGAGTGTGCCCTCGATGACACTGAAGTGATTCCCATCCTTATTCAAGAGTATTTAAACCTAAGAGTACTACATAGGTATTCTTTATAATAAAAAAATATCCTGCTTTACTGTGCCCGTGCTGCTGAGCGAGAGGTGGCCCAGTTGCTGGGTAAGAGGTCCCATCATGGAGGCAGGCTGGAGAGAAATAGGATGATCCATTCCTGGTGTCAGAACTGAACCCTAGAAGCAGCAACAAAGGACAGGGTTAGTTGGCAGCATCCTATGAGGCTGCCTGAAGTGGTGATTCATGGCTACCAGAACCACTGAAGACAGACATTTAAAAATCCTGGGAAATGATAGGTGAGCAACGACCCAGCTATGTAGCAGGAACAGGCACTGCCCATCAATCTGGAGGGATCCTTGTCTAAGAATAGCAAACTCACAGAATTTAAGGTCAAACACCTGGGTTACACAAGCGACTGAGCCAGAACTCACACCCTTATCTCATTTCATCAAATCCCACTGTGTTTCTTTACATCAAATTGCCTCTTTGGCTTTTGCCCACTTCTGAACACTCACTGAAGGCTGCATGAGGTATGACTGGTGGTGCATCCAAGACAGGTTAGGTACTTGTAGAGGAGATGTCTGAGTTACTCTCTAATGCAAGCGAAAATAAACAAACAACAATGTTAATTGCCTAGAGACTATTATTTCGCCCAATGATCTGATAATGTTCAGCAAAACCCACATAAGGTTGGAGTGTGCCCCCCCAGAAACTGTAAATATTAAGAATAAACTGTTTAAAAAATATTAACAACTCTTACACTTCAAGTAATCCAATTTTAAACTGGGCTACAAATTTGAGTAGATATTTCTCTAAGATACACAAATGGCCAACATGCACACGAAACAGGTTCAACATTAGTCACTAGGGAAATGCAAATCAAAGCCACAATGAGACACCACTTCATACCCACCAGGATGGCTATAATTAAAAAAGGACACAATAACAAATGTTATACACTGCAGGTGGGGATGTAAAATGGTACAGGGGCTTTGGAAAACAGTTTAGCAGTTCCTCAAAAAGTTAAACATAGAGTTACTATGTAACCCAGCAATTTCACTCCTAGGTATATACCCTGGAGAAATGAAAACATATGTCCACACAAAACTGTGCACAATAGTTCAGAGCAGCATTATTCATAATAGCCAAAAGGTGGAAACAACTCAAATGGCCATCAACTGATAACTGGATAACAAAATGTGGCATATCCGTAAAATGGAATGTGATTCAGTCATAAAAAAGAATGAAGTACTGATACATGCTACACATGAATAAACTTTGAAAACATGCTAAGAGAAAGAAGCCAGACACAAAAGACATAGACTGTATGCTTCCATTTATATGCAATGTTCAGAACAGGCACATCTATAGACGTAGAAAGTATATTGGTCATTGCCACGGGCTAGGGGTAAGGGCAAATGGGGAATAAATACTAATGGGTACACAGCTTCTTTCTGAGGTGATGAAAGTGTTCTGGAATTAGATAATGGGGACAGTTGCATAATTCTATAAATATACTAAAAAATACTGACTTGTACACTTTAAGAGGATGAATTTTATCGTCTGTAAATTATATCTGAATTTTAAAATTAAAAAAAGCAACGAGAAGCTAGAAATGCATCTTGATAGACAAGTAGGTTTATTCCACAAATATAAGGATTGTTCAAGATCAGAAGCTCTACAAACATAAGTCAAAATTGAAGAAAAAAAGCCATAGTGTAATATTAGATGCTGAAAAGACATTTTAGAAAATTCAGCAGCCATTTACTTTTTAAAAAAAATCACAAAGTAGGGAATTCCCTGGCGGTCCAGTGGTTATGACTCAGCGCTTTCACTGCCGCGGCCCGGGTTCAATCCCTGATCGGGGAGCTAAGATCACACAAGCCCCGAGGTGCGACCAGAAAATAAATTTTAAAAAATACCACAGGGCTTCCCTGGTGGCGCAGTGGTTGAGAGTCCGCCTGCCGATGCAGGGGACACGGGTTCGTGCCCTGGTCCGGGAATATCCCACATGCTGCGGAGCGGCTGGGCCCGTGAGCCATGGCCACTGAACCTGTGTGTCCAGAGCCTGTGCTCCGCAATGGGAGAAGCCACAACAGTGAGAGGCCCGCGTACCGTAAAAAAAAAAAAACAAAAAAAAAACCACAAAGTAAAATAGAGACTAGAAAGAAACTACTTACATATATTAAAGGCTATTACCAAAAACTATCTGCAAACCTTAACCCAAACAGAGAAATATTAAAACCATTGCAATTATAGTAACCTATTAGGTAGTGGGGTCAAATAAATACAATTGGATAAGAACACAGTTGGCATAAAATTGAAAAGGAGGAGAGAACTATTATTTTGCATCAATGATATAACTGTATACCTAGAAAACCTAAGAGATTTAAGTAAAAAAAAAAAACTAGTAGTAATAAGAGGATTTGGTAAGTGAGCAGTATACAAGATAGATGAACATAAATTAGTAACTTCTCAGTGTATCAATAAGCATCTAGAAATGCTTATAAAAATTACAGAACACTTAGAAGTATATTTAACAAGAAAAACATAAGACCTACATAAATAAAACTAAGATCTTATTGAAGGACATAAAACTTTGAGAACATAAAAAGAAATACCATATTTTAGGTGAAAAGACTTAGTACTTTTTAAGAAGTCAATCCTCTTTAATATATAGATCTAATGTAATTCCAATTAAAATTCTCCCTCACAGATTTTTAAAAATTAGATAAAATGATCATAAACTTATACAGAAGAATAAATGCCAAAACATAGCAAAGAAAAGTATGAAAGAGTGGAGAAGGTTTTGTCTTATCAAATATTAGAACATACTATGAAAGCCACTGTAATCAAATCAATAATTATTGAAATAGGAAGAGACACAATGATCACTGGAAGAGAATAAAGGATACAGAAAAAGATTCCAGTGTTTACTATATGACAAAGGTGGCATTTCAATTCAGTGGGAAAAGGATGGATTATTTAATAATTTGGTGCTAGGATAACTGGTGAACATTTTGAAGGAAATACAATAGAACTCCTATCTTATGTCATATACAAAAATAAATTCCTGGTTATTATACATTTAAATGTAAAACAATGAAATACATCTTGGGGACCATATGTACAATATAGGGACTGGAAAGACCTTTTAAATTAAGACAAGAAATGCAAAAGCTGTAAGTAAAAAAGCAGACATATTTAACTATACACAAATTTTAAAACTTTTGTATGGCAAAAACTAGTGATTCCCAAAGTATGGTCCCCAGATCAGCAGCAGAAGCAGGAGCAGCATCTGGGAACTTGTTAGAAATACAAATTCTTGCCTCTCACCCTAGACTTGCTGAATCAGAAATTCTTGCTGTGGTGCCCAGTAACCTAGGTTTAATAAGTGATTCTGATGCACAGCTGAAGTTTGAGGACCATAAAGTCAACGGAAAACAATTAAATTTGGAAAAAAAAACTTGTAACAAAGATAACATTCAGAAGATCAGTACTTATAATATTGACAGTTTTTTTTTTTTTTTTGGCTGCCCCGTGTGGCTTGTGGGATCTTAGTTCCCCGACCAGGGATCAAACCCATGCCCCCTGCTTTGGGAGCACAGAATCTTAACCACTGGACCACCAGGGAAGTCCCAATAATACTGATAGTTTTTATAAGTTGATGGGAAAAGAACAAATAGTCAAACAGGAAAAAGGACCAAGTATATGAAGAGCAAATAAAAATATGACCAAAAAAATGCTTAAACTCAGCTGCAGTCAGGGAAGTGCAAATTAAAGTAACAATGTACTTTACATCTATCAGGATAGAAAAAAATTTTAAAAGAGCAATGTCACCTCTGGCTGGAGGGAAATGGGTACTCTCATATGTTGCCAGTGGAATGTGAATTGGCACAGTCTCTGTGGAAAGCAATCTGGTAACATCTATAAAACTGAAAGTCCGTGTATTATTCAACCTAACAACCTCACCCCTCAGACTCTAGCCCCCAGAAACAAAAGCACTCATATGTGAGGATATAGGCAAAAGGATGTTTACTAGAGCATTATTTGCACCAGATAAAAACTGAAATCCAAAGAATGCCTTTCACTGGGGTATAGTGGAAGAATTCTGGTATATGTGCAGCATAAAATATGTTACTATTAAAAAGGAAATAATTAGAACAGAGCTGCATAAGAACTACCTGGAGGGCTTGTTAAAACTCAGATTGGTAGGACCCGTCCCCAGAGTTCCTGTGAATCTGCGGTGGAGTCCAAGAATTTGTGTTTCTAAAAATCCCCAGGTAGTGCTGATATTGCTGGTCCAGGGACCACACTTTGAGAATCACTGGTTTAAATGAGAAGAGTAAAGTGTAAAAATATATATTTAATATGGAAAATTTCTGTAACATAAACAATGACTTCCAAAACCCTATACTTATGTGTATATGCAGATAACAAAAAATATGGAAACTAGTAGGAAATTAACATGGGTTTGCTTGTGGAGTGGTGGAGAGTAAAAGGATGCTTCTACAACAGTCTATATACATGTAGTGTGATCACATGTTATGCTTTTATGTAAAACTATTTGTGTATAGTATGTATAAAGGAAAAAACAAAAGAACAACAAGTAGTTCCCAGCCTAAAACACAATGGTAGGGAAAACCACCACACCCTTTTCTGGGCATGAACGTACCTGATATGAAGACAACATACCTGATATGAAGACACAGGAGATGGAAGATACGGGGACAGTGCAGACTGAGCAAGCATCCTGTTGGGGGTGATGTTATAAGGAGCTGGGTAAAACCTGTAGGAAGGGACCTCATCAGTAAGGAGTCACAGGAAACTACAAGGCAAGGGCCCCCACTGATAGACACAGCCACTTCCCACTAACTACTCTTTTTTTTTTTAAATAAGTTTATTTAATTTTTGGCTGCGTTGGGTCTTTGTTGCTGTGTGCGGGCTCTAGTTGCTGTGAGCAGGGGCTACTCTTCGTTGCGGTGTGTGGGCTTCTCATTGTGGTGGCTTCTCTTTGTTGTGGAGCATGGGTCTGGTCGTGTGGGCTTCAGTAGTTGTGGCACGCAGACTCAGCAGTTGTGGCTCGTGGGCGGTAGAGGGCAGGCTCAGTAGTTGTGGCGCATGGGCTTAGTTGCTCCGCAGCATATGGGATCTTCCCGGACCAGGGATCGAAACTGTGTCCCCTGCATTGGCAGGCGGATTCTTAACCACTGTGCCACCAGGGAAGTCCCACCACTGACTACTCTTTAAATATCAAGATGAAACATCCGAGTGCCTGGACACAGGCCTCTGTCATTTTCAGGTGGCCTGTTTACAGAAAACACCCTTACCCATTCTGAAGAGCTGTGGTGGGGTCATAGGTCAAGGCCATACCACCCTATAAAGAAAGAACACAGCACGCACATTGTGAGCCCTTAGTGAGAACAGGAACAAGCCCAGAATTTCAAGGCTGAGGACGTATTTGGTTCAACTGATTAAAAATGAAGTCTGAACTAATCCCACTACAACTGTTCCAGGGTTTTTCTGGTTGTGCAGGATGCAAAATTCCATTCAAGATCCACGCTGAAGAGCATGTTAAGCAGCCAGCATCTCTGTTACATACTGTAGCTCTCAAGTTTACCACAGAAATCAGGCCATGGAAATTTCCATTCCACTTTTTCTTTTTTTTTTTTTTTTGGCCGCTTTGCTTGGCATGCAGGATCTTAGTTCCCCAACCAGGGATAGAACCTGTGCCCCCTGCAGTGGAAGCACGGAGTCCCAACCGGCGGACCGCCAGGGAAGCCCCATCCATTACATTTTAATGTCCTTAGTATTCCTGTCTCCTAGAGGGCCTCTTACCATGTCTCCATTCCTTGGCCAGGCCCGTCCATTTTGCATAAATTTTCCTTGGTTCTGTCGTTTCTTTGGACCCCCATCAGCAAATTTGCAAAGCAAGGGATCAGATGGGGCTGCCAAGAGAGAAAGCAGACAGGCAGCTGAGTCCCACCTCACTTAGTCCACTCACTCATGCAAAAATCCTCCAGAATCTTCACAGGAAGTCATAACCTGTGGCCCTCTCAGCCTGATTCCCAGATGCCTCACCTGGTACTCCAGGGGGTGTCTTAATATATTTTCCATTAAAGTGGGTGATGATGGCTTCACACTTCTCTGTGGACTCCATCCTAAGGAGCACAAGAGGAGTTAGGGTCTACCTTCTCCAGGATCTGTACTCTCCTTATACTCGAAGAGAAAACTCTAAGTTCCCAGCCCCACAAATGCTCCAAAAGTTGTCGCTACAGAAATACAGAGTTTCCTCCACACAAAGTCAAGGTATCTTAAAGAGGCAACCCCAGCTTCTAATGAAGGTTTTCTCAACTGGCTCCTATAGGGGTCCTGAAAGGAATAATGGAGGTCTTCAAACCATGAATATTCCAAAGAAGACACTGATAGATGGACCTAGTGTTGTGTCTGGGTCCCTAAATAAGAATACAATGCTGTTACCATTATTTTTTATTACAAAATTCCTAATGGAAATTGTTCCCTCACTTTTTTTTTTTTTTTTGCCACGCTGTGCAGCTTGTGGAATATTACTTCCCCAACCAGGGACTGAACCCAGACCACAGCAGTGAAAGTGCCGAGTCCTAACCACTGGACCACCAGGGGTTCCCCTCTTCCCTCACTTTGATAAAACTGTACAAGCTAAGAATTTGCCAATATTTATTTTTTGCTTCTGGTTATAATTATCAAGGTCTAAATAGCTACTGATAACATCATTAAGATTTCATGAGTCGGGGCAGGGAGGGATAAATTAGGAGTTTGGGGTAAGCAGATACAAACTAATATATATAATACAGATAAACAACAATGTCCTACTGTATAGCACAGGGAACTATATTAAATATCCTGTGACAAATCATAATGGAAAAGAACGTGAAAAAGAATATATATGTATATGTATACATATATTATCTATATATACATATAAACACATATGTATACATATATATGAAAAAGGATACATATATAAATCACTTTGCTGTATACCAGAAACTAACACAATATTGTAATTCAACTATACTTCAACTTTTTTTGAAAAATGGGAGAAAAAAAAAGATTTCATGAGTCTGTGGGAGGAAAGAGTATTAAGACAGGGTTTATGGTCCAGAGTGATAGAAAAAACAATGTTAGGAACTACTGAGTTAAAGTGTCTTGTTGGGGAAAGAGGACTGAGTAAAAATCAGAAAATCTAGATTCCAGCACCCGTTCACCGCTCAAAGTCTCTGTGAGTTAGAAAATGCACAAAAACCCTTCTGACTCATTCCTCATTTCTGCTTCAAATCTCCATCTACCTTATTACACAGGGCTGTATAGATCAAATGAGATAATGCATATAAATGTGTTTTAAAATGATAAAGATCTATATAATACAGGGTACAGTATCTTCCCCTCTTTCCATATTTAAAGTAAGTCTCAGTATATTTTCTATGCCAATAACCACTAAAGATATGAACCATTCCTATGAAGGCAGTTACTAAAAAAGGCCTCAAATGGAAACTTTTAGAGAAAATAACCTTAGGTGTCCTAGAGCAAAAAGTGTTGAGTTGGTTACTCCTACTCCTTAGTCTTTCAAAAGGGTGAGCAGGCATGGAGGGTTTTAAGAGAATCACTTTCAGGACCTCAGCTTCCTCATAAACTCTTTCCTAAAACTGATGTGCCTGAGGGAGAGCTTGTGATCACTAATGATCAAGGCTGAAGTCCCCTCTTACAACCACTCTTCTCAATATACTTCGAACTCATCCCAAAGCTCAACACAAGGCATGGAGGACTAAGTTACAAATCTTTTTGTTAAGTCAGATGTTTCCAATTCTTCCTTCCCACAAGCTAGAGGACTCAACAAGTTGTCAACTGACACATAAAAAAGTCATTTTGGATGATAGATCACCCTGGTCTTGGCATATAATTCAGAAGGAATTCAAAGAATTCCTATTTTAGCAAAACTCTTTCCATTCCCATTTACTTATTTATGTGAACAAGGTTCCTCACCATGAAAACAAAACACAGGAACAGAGCTGGTACTAAACTCAGTCTTGTTACAGCAATAAACAATATTCACTGATGGCTACATGATCTAATTATATAAATCTAAAAGGAGCATTTCCAATAAAATTTACTTTATATGAAACAATTTTGTATCAACATTTTAATATATTTATGTTGTTTGGGGCAACTGTGAACTAATTATGAAGATAATTTTCTTATGGATTAATGCATATAGACTCAGGGCCACAGGAAAAAAATTTATATACATATTTTCATTGCAGAGAAGTATAACAATGATTCATACAAAGACTTTCAACTATAAAAAAGTATTTTACACTAGAATACAATTCTGTAGGGAAATACAATGGAAATACAAGATCAAGAAGAAAAACAGAACATTATAAGAATGGTGTAAGAGTTATGACTTTAAAAAAAATGCCCTAGGAATTTTTAAAATGATTTTGTGTATTAAATTGCTATGACATTTAGATCTCATTTAGATACATTTTTAAATGATATGACAGTTTTATTTAAAATGTCAATATTTATAAATTGCTGGAAATTATACTTTGCAAGAATCTAAATGTATGAAGAAAATCTGTAGGTATTAATGTAGAAACATGCAAGAGATTTCATAGTTTTTTAAGTTTTCAAAGCCATATTTCCCACACTGGGCTTTGAGGCACCCTGGGCCATTGTGATGAGCTCACAGAGGCACAACAAGGGATATTTTAACTTTCTGAAGAAAATACAGCAATACCTATTGGATATCTACTGTAAAGACGACTAACTCTAAACAGTTCATCATTTCAACATTAGATCACCCTACAATCCTTTAGATAACATATTTTTGCAAAGCTGGTTTTTCAGTGGTTGCTATGACAAAAGCAAGTACCATAAGAAAACTAATGTGTAACAGGAAATGAGGGTGTAAGTGTCCAATCTGATTCCAAGGTTTGAGAAGTTGTGTAGTGTCCAACAGGCACACATTCACTAGAAAGTATAGTTATTTAAGAATGAAATAAAAATATTTTCTCTTTCAATGTATTTTTCAAATAACTACAAAGTTGTTAAGATATTTATTAAACACTTTTTGAATTGTCTAGACCATTTAATTACTTAATAAAGCGAATTGTTAAGTATTTCTTTTGTCTAGGGCTAAAAAATTATCGAGACAACTAAGGTGCCATGAACTGGAGCTTTTGCTTTAAGAGTATGGAGCAAAAAAGTTTGATGATCACAAACTTTAGAAACTCCCCTTTAGTTATACTTGGGATTGCCAGCAGGTGGTGCCACCAAGATTGAGTTGGCTATAGGGAAAAGGTCCTATTCCTTGTTCTCAAGGTCTAAAACACTCTAGAGTAAAGGAATGTTCTTGGACCAGAGAAGATATTATAAAAGAAAAAGGGACTTTTAGATCACTTACTCCAATACTTTTCAAACTTTTTAGAAAGGCAACAGAATCTCCTTTCAAGCAAAATCTTAAATAAAAGCAGAACCATTTCCTAAGTCGGCTAGAAGAGGCTGAAGCCCTGCAATAGTGACCCTAAGCTCAGAAGAAGGTGCCCTGAAAAACTCTGCAGCTCTAGGGAACACCTGAAGAAAATCACTCATCTAAATCTCTACTTCACAGAGTAAACCAAGGCTCATAAAGATCTGATATCGCATGGGCAGTTAGTAGCAGAGCTGGTTCTAGAATCTACGACTCTCAACAGATCTGAAAAGGTACCAAATCTTCCATTTCATCCTGCTGATCCTGAAGCCAGAAGGATAAGGGCTCTGCTCCTGTGAGACCTTTGGGCAAATCACTTCATATTGGGAATTTTGGTTTCCTTTTCTATAAAATGGAGAATTAATATTTATTTCACAGATTAAATAATAGGATGAGAAATAGTAAACTATAAGAAGATATGGAATTATTTTATTCTGGTTAGGTCTGAATCAAAGAAACAAAGGCTAGAATAGCAGAAAGTAATGGGGAAAGGATAAAGATTTGGGAGAAAATAGGTTTGTGAGTATTGTGACCTAAAATTAAATGAACTTTTGATTTACTGTCAAGTACTTTCGACTAATCGTTTGGTCCTGGGGGGAGCAGGGCACAGACTTTCTGGTGACTTTCTAAGTGACATTCCTTATTAACCTCATCATTTCCCATTCTTGGCATCCCTCACCTTGCAAAGCCAACCCCTCTGCTGGTCCCACTGGTGTCTCGAAGGATTCTAGTGGAAATAACCTGGCCAAAGGGCTTCAGCATTCCCTCCAGTTCTTGCTCATCCATTGACAGCGGGAGGTTTGAGATGTATAAATTTGTGGGGTCCTGCTCCTGTTGCTATGGAAATAGAAGCGAAAAAATGAATTTCATATCTCTTAACCCTCTCCCACCCTCAGTGGGCAGCCACAAAATGACATCTCAGAAAAGAGAGAGCAGGGAGGCATGCACATAAACAAAGAGGATCTTAATGATTTGTAACACCTGGTCCCACTATCATGGGTCATGGGTTATAAACTGAGTCCGGGCCAAGAAAACCCACAGATTTAATATTTCTAGTACTGTACAAGCCCACAATACAAGCCATCAATGAAGTTTTTGGCTGTCTCTTTAAGAACTAGGCAGAGCAGCGCTCTTCTCTCCTATCCAACAGCCCAACAGCCTGTCCCAGAGGCTGGATTCTCTTGGACTGCCTTTGCTTCCCGGGCTGCATTTTTCTGGGTAATCCCCCCACTCCGCTCTTCCAGCCACAGCAGACTCCTCTTAGTAGGAATGCCTGTACACTCCCTGATGGAGGGAAAGCAGGAGGAGAAGAGAAGGGAAAAGGGAAGCCAATGTGCTGAGGGTTACACTAAGAGCCAGATGTATAGCTCACTGGGTCACCACGGAGCCCTGAAAGTTCTAGTCTCACAGGAAGTCTAAAGTCACTCTAATGTCAGAGGACTTTTCTCAAGAAGAGGTGGGAGAGGGCCTCCCTGGTGGCGCAGTGGTTAAGAATCCGCCTGCCAATGCAGGGGACACGGGTTCGAGCCCTGGTCGGGGAAGATCCCACATGCCGCAGAGCAACAAAGCCCGTGCGCCACAACTACTGAACCTGTGCTCTAGGGCCCGGAAGCCACAACTACTGAAGCCCACGCGCCTAGAGCCCATGCTCCTCAACAAGAGAAGCCACTGAAATGAGTAGCTCATGCACCACAACAAACAGTAGCCCCCGCTCAACACAACTAGAGAAAGCCCGCGCAGCAACGAAGACCCAATGCAGCCATAACCAAATAACTAAATAACTAACTAACTAAATTAAAAAGCACTGCAGATAGCCCTTGCCCATCAACCGCATGGCTCTTAAACCTCTGGAAGCCTTTGGTGCTAACTACAACCCCTCAGAGGAATAGACACGGGGTAGTACCCTTACCTTTGCCATCTGTGCTTGCACACCACTGGCTTTCAGTGCTGTTACAGCTTTCTGTGCTGCTGAAGGACTGTCAAAGTCCACAAAGCCATAGCCTGGAACAGGGAAACAGCATCACTGGGAGGTGGGGGGTGTGAGGGAGGTAGGAGGCCCAGGCTTTTCAGGAAACAGAGGAGGAGTTATGATCCACGCAATGGAAGTGGTAGGGAGGAAGAGAAATGAAGAGGTTTCAGGTGGTTATCCACGTGCTCCTCAAACCCTGTGAGATATGGTCTACTTTATAGCTAAGAATGCCAAGGGCAATGAGGTCTTTATGGTATCCTTGCCTTCCTCCCTCTCCCCTAAGAAATCCTAGGTTTCAAGAATTAGGCTCCTCTAATAATTCACAGCCCCCTCTATTTCCAAAAGAACCCCCTTCTCTTTTCTAGGCACACCCGCAGAAATGCTAGGCATGTAGGAAATACAGCCTCTCCACAGCAGATCATCAGCCACCTGCTGGAAGAAGCCCCTCCTCACCCTAATGTACAGCCCTTTCCCCTCCTTCCACTCTTCCATCCCCACCTAGAATTGCTCAAAACCCCAACAAACCCAACCCACCTCCACAAACAAAAGGCATTTACAGTGCTTTGCTAAGTAGAAATAAACTCACCTATGAATGAATATCTACCATCCAATCCAGGGAAACATGACAGCCAAAGTAGGCCCAGGGGACTCAAAGGCACTCTGTGCAGGCTTCTAGCCTTGAGTCCCCAAAACAGCATTTTCAGCTCTAGCTATCTGGTCACAAATAATCTAAATACCTACTAGTCTTTTAAGCCTGAAAACCCTGAAGACTCCTCCCTGGCACTGGAAACCAGGGACTTGCAGCAATAAAGGGCAAAGGCAAGGGATGGCCTCACTTACAGCTGTTCTCCACCACCAAGAGCAGCTGTTCTCCACCACCAAGAACAGCTGTTCTCTTACCTTTGCATTTGTTTGTGGTCTTGTCCAGTATGGCCTTAGTGGAGACAATCTTGCCATATCTAAGGGAGAAGAAAATGCAAAGTGATAATCTGGGGACAGGGATTTAGACTAGGACAGAGATTGAAACATCTAGATGAATCCATGCCCTGTCTTCACTCCCACTAGGAAAACTGTCCCTACTCAAACCTTAGAACAAAGAAGAAATGAATTTAAAACGTCACACTTATCATATAAACCTATTCCCCAAAGGTACCTACAAGAAATAAGGTAACTGCAGTCCCTACACTATCAACACATTTCTCTCTTCTTCCCCAAATAAGACTCAGATACTAGTTAGAAAAAGACTACTGTCTTTTTTTGGGAAAGAAGCTTGGTGGTGTCCACATAGCAGTGTGTAAGGCCAGAGCTCTGGCTAGAATTCCTTGAGGACTAAAAATAATCCTTGATGTTATTTATCTTCCTTTGAAGAAACACCATTCCTCCCATGAAAAACTGTTTCTCTTCTCTGACACCCCACTCTTCACCCTTCCACTGGCCCCCTGAGTGAAGGTCAACTTGAGCCAAACTGCTTTTGTTCAAATCCTGGTTCTGCCACTTTATAGCTATGTGTGATCTTGGACGAGTCATTTAAACTTTCTGTGCCTCAGTCTCACCATCTGTAAAATGGAGATAGGATTGTTGGAAATATGAAATGAGTGCATGAATATAAAGTACTAATGTCTACCAAATGTAAACACCTGAACACTCTTAACTGCTATTATTATTATATGTTATATTATATTATTATTATATTCATGGGACTTCAACATTTAACCAAATGGCTCTTTCCTGCTTTAATCTCTAAGACTTCTATTTCTTTTCTTTTTTTTTTGGCTGCACCTCACAGCTTATGAGATTTTAGTTCCCCAACCAGGGATCAAACCCAGGGCCCCAGCAGTGAAAGCGCCGAGTCCTGACCACTGGACTGCCAAGGAATTCCCTGATTTCTATTTCTTATTGTCAAGATTTCAGTGTATTAGGGAGGAGAGTGGGCATAAAAGCAAATGCAACAGCTGCGTTAAGAAAATTATCCAAAACTTGACGATAAGGCAAAATGAGGATTGCACATTCTTTCAATGTCATTCTGGAACACTGTCTACAAGGCCCATTCAAAGTATATTCTGTTATCTAGGGGGATGTTTCTTTGTTTCAGTTACTATTTATTACTGATGAGGGCCCAGATTTTGTGAAGATACATATTAATTTGTAGATTTTTATCTAGTAGAAATACAAATAATTTCTGTCCATTAGAAAAGATGATCCCAAAGGTTACTGTTTTATAGTCCTATAGGGTATGAACCAGTTTTCTCTGTAACCTAGTAATCTTATTCCAACATTCTTTCCTCAGTCCCTCAAATACTCTTTGAACCCATTTTACCATCCTGCTAGTTCGCTCACTAATGAGTAAAATAAATATCTGGCATGCGTTCATCTGTATCTGCAGCAGAGTTATGTTTCTCAACCTTCTGAAAATTATACTTTGGCAGCAGATTCATGTGGAGTTCCCCAAACTTGAGCAGTGGAGTATCTATCACAGGTCAGGGATTATATTAGAAGTGTTCTACTATAAAGAAGTCTCTACATTCCACCCAGGAGGGTGAAAATATTAGAGAGACAGAACAGAAATCACTAACAAAGTCAGAAGTATAAAATTTAACTGAAAACAGTTGGCAGGGACTGAATTTGAGACGAATACCTGAAACAAGCATTTTTTTCTACTTTTCCTCTCACCCCATCCCTAAAGAACAGATGATGATTGATGTATTTGTTTCGCTCCTTGGCAGCCTCTCACTGACTGTTGTAGAGGAGCTCTGTGACCCACTGGATTAGACAGAATAAGCCAGGCGATGCCCTGGAGGCCAGAATGGATGTGGCGAACCTAACCCTTCAGGGCTACATACTTGGATTCTTTCCCAAATTTAGGAAAGGAAGGGATGCAAGAGACTGTAAGCCAGAGGACACACATGCTGCTATCCCTATCGAGGCCCCAGGGTGGAGCTTGCTGTGGTCTGAGCAGCCTGAGACTTTGAGTCAGAATTTCCACTTCAGCTGGCAACAGCTGGATCATGCAGCTTCCTCCTCCGAAGGAGCCCCTCCAAGAGAACCAGGAGTTCCAGTTCCAGACTCCACGCCTCTCCTTCCTGCCCACCAGGGCTTAGGATCCAGCAACATTTACTTCCCGTACAACCTAGAGAGATAACTGGGACAAAGGCAGGAAGTCCTATGCATGGGAAACACCCTTCACAGAAAGGTGTCCCTCCCAGCTCACACACCCATGAGGATTCCACCCACCAGTTCTTCACAGCTTCCCTTTCATCATAACTCATCTAGCACCTATTCTTTCCCTTCCTCATTCCTACTTCTCTATGGTCCCCTACTGGGCTCCTTACTTCCATCTTATTGTATATGCTGACCCTGACTATTCTCATCCCTTCAGACATAGCAGAAGGTAAGGCAACTATTGGGAAGGGCAAAATGAAAGTCTAAAAGTATAGTGAAGTAGAATTGAGTTTTTTCTCTGTCTTGTGGAGTGAGAGGATTGATTTTTGCAGCACATTATATTTAGTACAAGAAATACACGGTGGGGCTTCCCTGGTGGTGCAGTGGTTGAGAGTCCGCCTGCCGATGCAGGAGACACGGGTTTGTGCCCCGGTCCGGGAAGATCCCACATGCCGCGGAGCGGCTAGGCCCGTGAGCCATGGCCGCTGAGCCTGCGCGTCCGGAGCCTGTGCTCCGCAGCGGGAGAGGCCACAGCAGTGAGAGGCCCGCGTACCGCAAAAAAAATAAAAAAAGAAATACAGGGTGCAGAAATGAAGGAACTAGACTGATATGATACTCTTTTCCCTCATAAACCAACATTTTTGCCAATTCCCATTCCCTCAAAAAAATTACTAGTCCTAGACTAAGTTCCCTGAGTTCCATTTAAATAGCCTTCTAAAGCAAGGTAAGCCGAGGTAACAGATTCAGATTTTATACACACATCTAGCCTTTAGAGACTGATTTTGTGCAGCCTGGTGCTAGCAAACTTCCAAAAGCCACTACCTCAGTAGAGTAAGGGATTTATAGAGTACCTCTGATGCCGCATACAACTACATTTTGAGGGGAGAATGTTCTCCCTCTTCAGGATTTGGAACAGCTGCCACATACTCATACTGTTATGGGAGTTTGAGTTACTTTGACCACTTTAGAAAATTGTTTACTAGTATCTACAAAAGCTGAACAAATGTATATCCTATGATTTAGTAATTTTACTCCTAGGTATATACCCAACATAAATGTATATACTTATTCACATGCACCAAAAGACATGTACAAGTTCATAGCAGCACTATCTGTATCCATAATAGTCACATACTGGGAACAACTCAAATGTCCAGCAACAGCAGAACAAGTAAATAAGTTGTGGTATATTCCTATGATGGAATTCTATAAAGCAATAAGAATGAACAAATTTTTGCTATATGCAACAATGTGGATGAATCTCACAAACAACATTGAACAAAAGAAACCAGACATAAAACGGTACGTGCTATATCATTATATTTATATGAGGTTCAAACAAGCCACATCAATCGTTTAGAAGCCAAACAGTAGATACCTTTGGAGGTGGGGGAGAGACTGTCACTGGGAGGTGGGCTTCTGAAGAGCTGGTAGTGTTCTATTTCTTGATCTGGTTACCAGGGACTGTTACAAGGATGTGTTCACCTTGTGAAAATTCACTGTTCTATAAACACTTCTGATTTGTGCACTTCAATAGAGTTTTAAAAGATGGTAAATTTACACAGACTAAGGTTCCTATTTTTATTTCTTTCTAAACTCGATTTCCCCTTCCCCATTAATATTACCATCCCACCAGACTTCTGCCTCTAATCAGTCCCCCATATAAATGATTTGAAACACATATTTCTGCCAAATGGAATTGAGCTGGCCTCTCTGCATTCTTGCAATTTTTCCAGCTTTCCTAATTGGGCTAATTCCATGGTAGTTGTCTCCACCTCATGACTCAAATCTATGCTGAAGAAACCCCAAAGATCTTTAGGGGGTAGATGCCAAGTGACAACTCTTTCTCCATTTTCTTCTTTATCCACTAATTTGAGGGCTCCTCTGGGTCACTGAGAATAACTCTAGCAGCAGAAACTCTCCTAAGTGTATAATTCGATTGGCTAGTCCCACTTTCTTCTATCCCTACTGCTGGTTTTCACTATCTACTAATCAATATCTTCAGAGATACTGAGCATTTCTATTCAAGGTGTAAGGAAAGGAATATTTCCACTAAGACCATCAGTTCTGGGTACATGCTGGAAACAAAGTCATATACTAACTAGGCTTCAAAGGTCAGCCCTATCCAGCTTTCCTCAGAGAAACACATAAAAGTTTTATATATTGGTAGTAGGTAGAATTTCTCTAAGAGGGGCTGCTGAGAAACCTTGCAACTATAGGGGTAGAAGCAAAATATTGATAATATTGCATTTCAGGATAAGAGTATCTGGTAAGAAGCCAGTATCACCAAATCTGTACTGTCCCTGGAGACCTACCCCTATGTACCCCAACTTACGACTGACACAACTTGACTAGGTCCTGGTCGGTAGTGCTTGGCTGCAATCCCCGGATGTAGAGGTTGGTTTTACTCAGCTGGTCATTTACAGTGCTCCCACTGCTGCTGTTAGGGGTGCTGTTGCTTGGACTAGGTGGTGCCATTGGCTGAGACAACGACACATATGGCTGCAGGGAGACATGAAGAACAGAAGGTCAGAAGAATTATACATTTAGATGCTGAAGAGTGAGGAAGATCTTGGCCCCTTGGAAAGAATGATTCCAAACTTTAACAGCAATGAAGTCATCACAAGAGTTAAAAGGGCTTCCCTGGTGGCACAGTGGTTAAGAATCTGCCTGCCAATGCAGGAGACACAGGTTCGAGCCCTGGTCTGGGAAGATCCCACATGCTGCGGAGCAACTAAGCCTGTGCGCCACAACTACTGAGCCTGCGCTGTAGAGCCCGTGAGCCACAACTACTGAGCCTGCATGCCACAACTAATGAAGCCCATGTGCCTAGAGCCCGTGCTCTGCAACAAGCGAAGCCACCGCAATGAGAAGCCTGTGCACTGCAACAAAGAGTAGCCCCCGCTCGCCGCAACTAGAGAAAAGCCCTCAGGCAGCAACAAAGACCCAATGCAGCCCTTAATTAATTTTTTAAAAAGAGAGTTAAAAAAGAAACCTAAAGGAATTCCTCTCTGCCATAAAATAAGAAAATATTTAACTGTCCTACCTAACTTTCAGGGGAAATGAGAGGCCAAAATAAGCTTGATAAAGGTTTTGAAAAAAGGTACTTAGTTATAGAGGAATGTTTTTATCATACAGATGCTGGAGACACAATTAATGTATGCCTCTTAAGTAAACTGTGTAATGAGACAAGACTAATAAAATCTAGGTTCCATTCAAAAATCACAGAGGAACTAATAAAAATTTATTAAATGATGAAGGTATAGAAAAGTTGAACATAGATTATTCATAAAACTGTAGAATATGAGACTGCAAAATACCTGCAGGAACTTGAAAATTATTATAAGATTAGACAAACAAAATGAAATACTAATTACCACGCCAGGTAGTAAAAAATGAAATTTGTTACTATGCTGATAGGGGTTTAGTCATAAGTTATTTACAAGTTTTTAAAAGTTTAAATATGAATGAATAATAGATAAAAGTATGGTTAAGGAAATCCAGCATCTGGGGTGAAACATCTGTAATTTTTCACTACTGATACCAGGACAGGCAACCAGACTCTGCTACATTTTGGGGCCCCTTCTGTAGGGGGGTACTTCTGTTAAGAGAAAAATTACCAGGTTGACTGGAACATGGATCCATTTCTTTCATGGCATATTTTATACCCTTATGCTCTAATCAGGCTTCTAGTGTATATACATATATGTGGTTCATAATCCTCTAAATTTGCATAATTACCTATAACATAGTGCATTTTACTATATCATACTCATATTCCAGTTCTCCCTTGGCTTAAAGCACTGTGTAGTGTAAATCTGTTTGGAATTACTTCCCTATAAAATACTAGATGCATCTCCAGGTCTTCCCCCTCTCTCTCTTCTTTGGTAGTAGTAGTAAGGGATTAGAGTGGTAACAGAAGAAAAAGGGAAACATGAATATCAAAGAGGGGAAATCTTCCCCCCAAAGAATCTTAATGTGAAATGTGCCTCTTACATTTCATGCCTCTGATCTTTAGCAAACTTTAAAATAAAAATCTTTGCTCAAGATAAATATGTTGAAGCAAGTATCTACCTATTTCTGTCACTATACATAATCACAAATGTGTACCCATTTGCAAATACACAGTTCATTCCTCAGCTCTATACTGCAGCAAAGAAGAAACCCAATACCACATTCTGGAATGGCCCAAAGCCTCATGACCTATTGTAGCTCTTGATACACCCTTTATATTTCCTATCCTTGTCCCCCTCTCTTTGCCAGCACTTACACTAGGATTTTCCATATAGAACAATCCATGTGCCAGAAGAATATGAATTATTCCTCTGTGGTGGTAGTGACAGTCGACAAGTGCAGGGTAGGGCACATGCATGTTTTTCAGCAACTTTCAGAAAACAAGACAAAAACAGGGCAAATAAACCTAAAAGTCATACATTCAGTGCTAGAAATGGCAGTACATACTTTAAGAATGATGTTGAAATCTCCACTGAATTAGTAGACATGTAATAATAATCAAATACTAGTGGTCTAGGCCCCCTCCATTATCACTACTGTTGTAAGTGCACCATCTGATTTAAAGTAGAGGCAAGAAGGGACTTCCCTTGTGGTCCAGTGGCTAAGACTCTATGCTCCCAATGCAGGGGGCCCGGGTTCAATCCCCAGTCAGGGAACTAGATCCCACATCCCGAAACTAAGAGTTCACACGTCACAACTAAAGATCCCGCATGCAGCAACAAAGATCCCACATGCCACAACTAAGACTGGGCGCAGCCAAATAAATAAATAAATATTAAAAAAATAAATAAATAAAGTAGAGGCCAAGAAGATTATCAACTATATTCTAATCATGGCTGTTCCTGAGTTCAGAATAAGATCACTGCTGGAGATCATTCACTAATATATGCCTTTCCTCATCTCTAAGGAATTGCCATTATTGATCCTTAGCTGAGAAAGCCAAGCTGCTTCTAATATGAGAGTCTAGGGAATTCCCTGGTGGTCCAGTGGTTAGGACTCGGCGTTTCCACTGCTGGGGCCTGGGTTCAGTCCCTGGTTTTGGGAACTAAGATACTGCGAGCCGCACAGTGTGCCACACCCCCACCCCGCCCCTAAATAAATAAATAAGAGATTCTAGGCCTGTGGGTGATGATGATGCCAACAGTAACAATGATAGCAGAAGCAACTCTAGCAGCATCATATCATGTGCCAAGCACTGGCAGATGAGATCACCTGCCTCAGCTAGAGTTCATCTATCCCCTTTCCTAATGTGAGAGAATATTCCTAAGAGGAAGTTATCAATGATGCTACGACTGTCCAAATAAGAACACAAGGGGTGCGGGGCGGGCCTGCGGCGGCAGAGGCCGGCAGGACGTTCTACCAGCTTGAGGCGCGCCGTGCGTTCTCCCGGGTCTGGCCAATAGTGAGGGAAAGTTCTGAGACCTTGAGACACTTGGAGTTTGATCTGGAGCTGCGAGCAGGTACCTCAACGTTTTTAAAGGAAGATGAATTCAGCATGTCAACCTGTGGATGAAAAGCTTTTGGTGCTCCAGCCAGGAGGCAGGGCTCTGCCTCTGAGGTAGGACAGCCAACTTCAGGACACTGATCAACAAGAGACCTCCCAGCTCCACATAATATCAAACGGCGAAAATCTCCCAGAGACCTCCATCTTAACACCAGCACCCAGCTTCACTCAACGACCAGCAAGCCACAGTGCTGGAAAACCTATGCCAAACAACTAGCAAAACAGGAACACAACCCCACCCATTAGCAGAGAGGCTGCCTAAAATCATAATAAGGCCACAGACACCCCCAAACACACCACCAGACGTGAACCTGCCCACTAGAGAGACAAGATCCAGCCTCATCCACCACAACACAGGCACTAGTCCCCTCCACCAGGAAGCCTACACAACCCACTGAACCAACCTTAGCCACTGGAGACAGACATCAAAAACAGGAGGAACTACAAACCTGCAGCCTGCAAAAGGAGACCCCAAACACAGTAAGATAAGCAAAATGAGAAGACAGAAAAACACACAGCAGATAAAGGAGCAAGATAAAAATGCACCAGACCCAACAAATGAAGAGGAAATAGGCAGTCTACCTGAAAGAGAATTCAGAATAATGATAGTAAGGTTGATCCGAAATCTTGGAGATAGAATGGACAATAGATTGGCCAAAATGCAAGAATCAGTTAACAAGGACCTAGAAGAACTAAAGATGAAACAAGCAACGATGAACAACACAATAAATGAAATGAAAAATACTCTAGATGGGATCAATAGCAGAATAACTGAGGCAGAAGAACGGATAAGTGACCTGGAAGATAAAATAGTGGAAATAACTACTGCAGAGCAGAATAAAGAAAAAAGAATGAAAAGAACTGAGGACAGTCTCAGAGACCTCTGGGACAACATTAAACGCACCAACATTCGAATTATAGGGGTTCCAGAAGAAGAAGAGAAAAAGAAAGGGACTGAGAAAATATTTGAAGAGATTATGGTTGAAAACTTCCCTAATATGGGAAAGGAAATAGTTAATCAAGTCCAGGAAGCACAGAGAGTCCCATACAAGATAAATACAAGGAGAAATACGCCAAGACACATATTAATCAAACTGTCAAAAATTAAATACAAAGAAAGCATATTAAAAGCAGCAAGGGAAAAACAACAAATAACACATAAGGGAATCCCCATAAGGTTAACAGCTGATCTCTCAGCAGAAACCCTACAAGCCAGAAGGGAGTGGCAGGACATACTGAAAGTGATGAAGGAGAAAAACATGCAGCCAAGACTACTCTACCCAGCAAGGATCTCATTCAGATTTGATGGAGAAATTAAAACCTTTACAGACAAGCAAAAGCTGAGAGAGTTCAGCACCACCAAACCAGCTTTACAACAAATGCTAAAGGATCTTCTCTAGGCAAGAAACACAAGAGAAGGAAAAGACCTATAATAACGAACCCAAAACAATTAAGAAAATGGGAATAGGAACATACATATAGATAATTACCTTAAATGTAAATGGACTAAATGCTCCCACCAAAAGACACAGATTAGCTGAATGGATACAAAAACAAGACCCTTATATATGCTGTCTACAAGAGACCCACTTCAGACCTAGGGACACATACAGACTGAAAGTAAGGGGATGGAAAAAGATATTCCATGCAAATGGAAGCCAAAAGAAAGCTGGAGTAGCAATTCTCATATCAGACAAAATAGACTTTAAAATAAGGACTATTAAAAGAGACAAAGAAGGACACTACATAATGATCAAGGGATCGATCCAAGAAGAAGATATAACAATTGTAAATATTTATGCACCCAACATAGGAGCACCTCAATACATAAGGCAAATACTAACAGCCATAAAAGGGGAAATCGACAGTAACACATTCATAGTAGGGGACTTAAACACCCCACTTTCACCCATGGACAGATCATCCAAAATGAAAATAAATAAGGAAATACAAGCTTTAAATGATACATTAAACAAGATGGACTTAATTGATATTTATAGGACACTCCATCCAAAAACAACAGAATACACATTTTTCTCAAGTGCTCATGGAACATTCTCCAGGATAGATCATATCTTAGGTCACAAATCAAGCCTTGGTAAATTTAAGAAAATTGAAATTGTATCAAGTATCTTTTCTGACCACAACGCCATGAGACTAGATATCAATTACAGGAAAAGATCTGTAAAAAATACAAACACATGGAGGCTAAACAATACACTACTTAATAATGAAGAGATCACTGAAGAAATCAAAGAGGAAATCAAAAAATACCTAGAAACAAATGACAATGGAGACACAACGACCCAAAACCTGTGGGATGCAGCAAAAGCAGTTCTAAGGGGGAAGTTTATAGCAATACAAGCCCACCTTAAGAAGCAGGAAACATCTCGAATAAACAACCTAACCTTGCACCTCAAGCAATTAGAGAAAGAAGAACAAAAAAACCCCAAAGCTAGCAGAAGGAAAGAAATCATAAAAATCAGATCAGAAATAAATGAAAAAGAAATGAAGGAAACAATAGCAAAGATCAATAAAACTAAAAGCTGGTTCTTTGAGAAGATAAACAAAATAGATAAACCACTAGCCAGACTCATCAAGAAAAAAAGGGAGAAGACTCAAATCAATAGAATTAGAAATGAAAAAGGAGAGGTAACAACTGACACTGCAGAGATAAAAGAGATCATGAGAGATTACTACAAGCAACTCTATGCCAATAAAATGGACAATCTGGAAGAAATGGACAAATTCTTAGAAATGCACAACCTGCCAAGACTGAATCAGGAAGAAATAGAAAATATGAACAGACCAATCACAAGCACTGAAATTGAAACTGTGATTAAAAATCTTCCAACAAAGAAAAGCCCAGGACCAGATGGCTTCACAGGCGAATTCTATCAAACATTTAGAGAAGAGCTAACACCTATCCTTCTCAAACTCTTCCAAAATATAGCAGAGAGAGGACCACTCCCTAACTCCTTCTACGAGGCCACCATCACCTTGATACCAAAACCAGACAAGGATGTCACAAAGAAAGAAAACTACAGGCCAATATCACTGATGAACATAGATGCAAAAATCCTCAACAAAATACTAGCAAACAGAATCCAACAGCACATTAAAAGGATCATACACCATGATCAAGTGGGGTTTATTCCAGGAATGCAAGGATTCTTCAATATACGCAAATCTATCAATGTGATAAACCATATTAACAAATTGAAGGAGAAAAACCATATGATCATCTCAATAGATGCAGAGAAAGCTTTTGACAAAATTCAACACCCATTTATGATAAAAACCCTGCAGAAAGTAGGCATAGAGGGAACTTTCCTCAACATAATAAAGGCCATATATGACAAGCCCACAGCAAACATCATCCTCAGTGGTGAAAAACTGAAAGCATTTCCACTAAGATCAGGAACAAGACAAGGTTGCCCACTCTCACCACTATTATTCAACATTGTTTTGGAAGTTTTAGCCACAGCAATCAGAGAAGAAAAGGAAATAAAAGGAATCCAAATTGGAAAAGAAGAAGTAAAGCTGTCACTGTTTGCAGATGACATGATCCTATACATAGAGAACCCTAAAGATGCTACCAGAAAACTACTAGAGCTAATCAATGAATTTGGTAAAGTGGCAGGATACAAAATTAATGCACAGAAATCTCTGGCATTCCTATACACTAATGATGAAAAATCTGAAAGTGAAATCAAGAAAACACTCCCATTTACCATTGCAACAAAAAGAATAAAATACCTAGGAATAAACCTACCTAAGGAGACAAAAGACCCGTATGCAGAAAACTATAAGACACTGATGAAAGAAATTAAAGATGATATAAATAGATGGAGAGATATACCATGTTCTTGGATTGGAAGAATCAACATTGTGAAAATGACTCTACTACCCAAAGCAATCTATAGATTCAATGCAATCCCTACCAAACTACCACTGGCATTTTTCACAGAACTAGAACAAAAAATTTCACAATTTGTATGGAAACACAAAAGACCCCGAATAGCCAAAGCAATCTTGAGAACGAAAGAAGGAACTGGAGGAATCAGGCTCCCTGACTTCAGACTATACTACAAAGCTACAGTCATCAAGACGGTATGGTACTGGCACAAAAACAGAAAGATAGATCAATGGAACAGGATAGAAAGCCCAGAGATAAACCCATGCACATATGGACACCTTATCTTTGATAAAGGTGGCAGTAATGTACAATGGAGAAAGGACAGCCTCTTCAATAAGTGGTGCTGGGAAAACTGGACAGGTACATGTAAAAGTATGAGATTAGATCACTCCCTAACACCATACACAAAAATAAGCTCAAAATGGATTAAAGACCTAAATGTAAGGCCAGAAACTATCAAACTCTTAGAGGAAAACATAGGCAGAACACTCTATGACATAAATCAAAGCAAGATCCTTTCTGACCCACCTCCCAGAGTAATGGAAATAAAAACAAAAATAAACAAATGGGACCTAATGAAACTTCAAAGATTTTGCACAGCAAAGGAAACCATAAACAAGACCAAAAGACAACCCTCAGAATGGGAGAAAATATTTGCAAATGAAGCAACTGACAAAGGATTAATCTCCAAAATTTACAAGCAGCTCATGCAGCTCAATAACAAGAAAACAAACAACCCAATCCAAAAATGGGCAGAAGACCTAACTAGACATTTCTCCAAAGAAGATATACAGACTGCCAACAAACACATGAAAGAATGCTCAACATCATTAATCATTAGAGAAATGCAAATCAAAACTACAATGAGATATCATCTCACACCAGTCAGAATGGCCATCATCAAAAAATCTAGAAACAATAAATGCTGGAGAGGGTGTGGAGAAAAGGGAACACTCTTGCACTGCTGGTGGGAATGTGAATTGGTTCAGCCACTATGGAGAACAGTATGGAGGTTCCTTAAAAAACTACAAATAGAACTACCATATGACCCAGCAATCCCACTACTGGGCATATACCCTGAGAAAACCAAAATTCAAAAAGAGTCATGTACCAAAATGTTCATTGCAGCTCTATTTACAATAGCCCGGAGATGGAAACAACCTAAGTGCCCGTCATCGGATGAATGGATAAAGAAGATGTGGCACATATATACAATGGAATATTACTCAGCCATAAAAAGAAACAAAATTGAGCTATTTGTAATGAGGTGGATAGACCTAGAGTCTGTCATACAGAGTGAAGTAAGTCAGAAAGAAAAAGACAAATACCGTATGCTAACACATATATATGGAATATAAGAAAAAAAAGTCATGAAGAACCTAGGAGTAAAGCAGGAATAAAGACGCAGACCTCTTAGAGAACGGACTTGAGGTTATGGGGAGGGGGAAGGGTGAGCTGTGACAGGGCGAGAGAGAGTCATGGGCATATACACACTAACAAACGCAGTAAGGTAGATAGCTAGTGGGAAGCAGCCGCATGGCACAGGGATATTGGCTCGGTGCTTTGTGACAGCCTGGAGGGGTGGGATGGGGAGGGTGGGAGGGAGGGAGACGCAACAGGGAAGACATATGGGAACATATGTTTATGTATGACTGATTCACTTTGTTATAAAGCAGAAACTAACACACCGTTGTAAAGCAATTATACCCCAATAAAGATGTTAAAAAAAAAAAAAAAAAAGAACACAAGGGTAACTGAGGAAAGAAATAAATTGAAAAGAAGCTTTTGGTTTACTACCATGGTTATAACCTTGGTTTTAACACTAATGTCTTAGTTATAATCTAAAAATATGTCTTAGTCAATGATAAACTTGCTGCAAGGCCAGAAAAATTCCTAGAAAAAAAGATGTAGTTCAGAAAATAAAAACCCAAAACTTTTCTCTTTTGCTATTCCCAAACAGCTTCTGAAACTACTATATAGTCTCCAAAGAGAAAAAACAGAAAAATATTCTCTTTTCAAGAGAATTCAGTAAAAAAGGTCAAGAAAGCCTCTAAGTAAAGCTTATCTGGCTTCCCGAAAGAAACTATTTGGAGAGACAATAATAACTAATGTAAACTAATGATCCTTGTTTACCTATGTACATAAAAGAGAACAGGGCAGTATATATGAGAGTCCAGAGGACTGAGATATTCTTACTGGGCGAGAGAAGGGTGGGGCAGTATTGTCTCTCTTGACTCCTGTTGGTCTGTAATGGTTCTCTGAGGCCACTGGTTCTCTGTCCGAGTCTAAGCTAAAAAATGAAGAGCAAGATTTGAACTGTTTAAAACAAGGCCCTCATATTTGTCCTAGAATCTTAGACACCTGGGATGGTATTAGATTTGCCTTTAGAAATAAAGGATGGTAGCATATTATCACGTAGCAAAGAAATATGTAAAGTTATCGAGTAGAAAAGGTAGGTATGAGTCTTCTTTTTTTACAAAATATTTATTCATTTATTTGGCTGCGTCGGGTCTTAGCTGCAGCACGTGGGCTCTTCCTTGCGGCACTCGGACTTCTCTAATAGTGGCGCGTGGGCTTCTCTCTAGTTCTGGTGGGCGGGTTCCAGAGCTCGAGGGCTCTGTAGTTGCAGCATGGGGGCTTAGCTGCCCTGCGGCATGTGTGATCTTAGCTCCCTGACTGGGATCAAACCCCGTCCCCTGCATTGCAAGGTGGATTCTTAACCACTGGACCACTAGGGAAGTCCCTAGGTATGAGTCTTCTCATGAAGGAGATTTAATTCTGACTGGGAAACATGAACAGGTTTATAAGCTGAGAAATGACATGATAACATATATCTGAGAAAGCTAACACTAGGTGCATTATCCCAGCTGGTTCGGAGGGGTAGAAGACCAGAGGTGGTAAGACTAGTTAGGAGATATTAGACATGAAGGGAGGTCAGGAAAAAGTATAGAAGTTAAATTCAGACTGGCAGAATTTGAAGTTATCTGCTTGATGGATATATGCTGAATACTTTTCGAATAAATACTGGTTAATTTATTCAGTTAGTAAACATTTAAATACCTTTAAAATACTATGCAGGGAAGGCGTGAAAAGCCTGGTAGTTAGCATGGAAGAGCCTGGAAGTTTGATTTCTTAGCTAAAAGTTAACGCACCACCTTAGAAATATAGGCTTATAAAGGCGGTATTAATGCTTTTAGAACGTTCTAGTATTGCACTACTTCTCTGGGAAGTGGAGTAAACTCAGTTATGATAGCTAAAGGTGGGAAGCAATCTCAGGGCAAGGACTTTTTGGCTTTGGATCTTCCAGTGAAACCCAGATGCCTATGGGCAATGCGTTACCAAGGCAGAACAGGGAACACTGGATTGCAAAGACGAATTGATTGAATGCAAACGCTAGGGAACACCAAATTTGAGGTTGGTTGGAGACTAGAATCTATCAATAAAAGGTGTGTGAGAACACTAGCAGGGAGAGGACTTGGCTGTTTCCTAGAAGGGCCACTCCCCTTGCATAGTAAACAGCCATACATAAAAGCTGAAAGAAGGCAAAGAAAGGTAGGACAAATGAGTTAATGGATATAAAGTACTTAACATGGTGTTTGGCATACAGCAAATATAAACTGTCAGTAACCGTTATTATTTTAAAATTTGGAGTCTTTTAAAAAATGGAGTTCTTCTATAATTAAAGGACAAAATTCTCCTTCCTTTGCAGAATATGGATAACTCACCCAAGTTGAGCTGTTATTTGTCTGCAGAGACTTGATGCTTCCCCAGCAGTTCTTTTTTTTTTTTTTAATTTTTATTTATTTATTTATTGGCTGCATTGGGTCTTCGTTGCTGCACGTGGGCTTTCTCTAGTTGCAGCGAGCGGGGGCTACTCTTCATTGTGGTGTGGGCTTCTCATTGCAGTGGCTTCTCTTGTTGCAGAGCATGGGCTCTAGGTGTGTAGGCTTCAGTAGCTGTGGCACATGGACTCAGTAGTTGCGGCTCGCGGGCTCTAGAGCGCAGGCTCAGTAGTTGCGGCACACAGGCTTAGCTGCTCCACAGCATGTGGGATCTTCCTGGACCAGGGCTCAAACCCGTGTTCCCTACACTGGCAGGCGGATTCTTAACCACCGCGCTGCCAGGGAAGTCCCCCCACCCCCCAGAAGTTCTTAAGGATCCAGGAAAACTCTGGAGAGATGTTTTTATGGAAAGCACATGAAGAGATTTGAGCCTATGAGGCAGGCAGCGAGATAACTACTTAGTAAGCAGGCCCTGACCATCTTCAGAACTACCTCTCTCTGACCTCCTCAGAAAGTTACTTATGTCTAGATTATAAAACGATTCCTTATGTCTTGTTCTTCTTTTACTGTCTAGGGCTGAGGCCTTTTAGATAAAATACTGAAGAGACTTTAATTTCCTAAAGATTGGTGGGGTGGTATTTGAAGGATGGTTAGAGAACTGTCCTATAAAATATCCCATAAGAATCTCTGGGATAATAATCCGGGGAAGGGCTTATAGTATGGGGATAGAGAAATATATAACTCCTTCATCTTCATCCAGAAAAAGAAAAATCAAACTCCCGTCTTCCTGTAGCAAGGAACTTTATGTTTCCTGTCTTGCTGAGTTACAGGAAACTAGGAGACAAGAGGGCATTCTTCCTTTTGCTCTCTTGCAAGAGATCATAATGGTAGAAGTGATACAAGGCCTACTTCCCAATCACTAAGTTTTCATCAGATCTTTAAAAGAATGATCCAGTCAGATGAGCTACTTAAAAATTAATGTAACTGAAACACTGTCTTTATTCTGAAAATACGGTTCTCTGATCAAGTGTTCATTTTGCCTGGTTTAATAAAATTCACAAACCCTGTATCCATTCATTTGCTATCAAAGTTATCCCCATCCTAAGCCCTTAACTCTTACTGTCACCAGAGCAGGAGAAAACTCCATCCCATGTCTAGTGCCCAGTGAAGTTCCTGGCATAGAGTATAAGCATGGATATTTGCTAAAAGGAGTAAAATAAACTTAGGGGATTTGCTAATTGTGTATCATCTTAATAAACGCCTAAGAAAGTCTCACAGATACACAATCCAGTGGCCTGACATCAAAATTCCTATTACAACCTGGATATTGATGATCCACAAGACAAGTTCCTAAAGCCAGTGGTCTCTGGGACATATAACACATCTGAACATTTTTGTCTAAAAATACATTATTTTCTGAGTTCTGTCATAATGTCTCCTAATAAGAGAAAGTCCACTTTCCCTGCAAAGTAACAGACCTCCTAATATTCACTCATGAGACCCTTTGCATTATTTGAATCATTCAATAAATATCTGAATGCAAATATGTCCAAGCCCTGCTTGATGCAGTGGGGACTCACAGATGAGTAAGAGTGTAAGTGAAATATTTCATAATAAATTTAAACACACACTCACAAGAAGCCATTAAGTACTTCACAAACCAGAGCGTACAATCTAGATAACTAGCAGAAAAAAATATGTGTGCTAATAGGGATCCAAGCAAAATGGTATAAGAACATGAAAGAAGAAACAATTCCTGAGGGAAAAGTTTCTCAAGTAAGATGTTTGGGTTGTACCTTGAAGGATGAGTAGGATATTAAACCTTTAATAGGGAGCCATAGGGAAATGCAAATCAAAATCATAAGGAGAGGGACTTCCCTGGTGGCTCAGTGGTTAAGAATCCGTCTGTCAATGCAGGGGACATGGATTCGATCCCTGGTCCGGGAAGATCCCACATGCTGCGGAGCAACTAAGCCCATGCACCATAACTACTGAGCCTGAGCTCTAGAGCCGGCGAGCGACAACTACTGAGTCCGCGTGCTACAACTACTGAAGCCCATACGACCAGAGCCCATGCTCCTCAACAAAGAGAAGCCACCGCAATGAGAAGCATACACACCTCAAGGAAGAGTAGCCCCCGCTCACTGCAACTAGAGAAAGCCCATGCACAGCAAGGAAGACCCAATGTAGCCAAAAATAAATAAATAAAATAAATAAATTTATTTAAAAAAATCATAATGAGATACCACTTCATATCCACTAGGATGGCTGTAATAAAAAGACTATGACTTTACTCAAAAGTAACTTTGACGGCTAAAAGAACAAGTGTTGGTGAGGCTGTGAAGAAACTGGAACCCTTGTACACTACTGGTGGGAATGTAAAATGATGCAGCTGCTTTGGAAGACAGTTTGGCAGCTCCTAAAATGGTTCAACACAGAGTTATCACATGACTCAGCAATTCCACTCCTAGGTATGTACCCAAGAGAACTGAAAACATATGTCTGCACAAAACCTGTACACGAATTTCGCAGCAGCATTATAATAGCCCAACGTGGAAACAACACAAATGTCTACCAACTGATAAATGGATACATAAAATGTGGTATATCTATACATGAGCTTATTATTCAGTCATAAGAAGGAAAGAAGTACAGATACATGCTATAATATGAACCTTGAAAATATGCTAAGTGAAAGAAGGCAGTCACAAAGGACCACTGATTACATAATTCCATTTATATGAAATGTGTATAATAGGCAAGTCTTTAGAAACAGGAAGTAGATTAGTGATTACCTATGGCTGGGAGAGGGGGATAATGAAAGAACTGGGAAGTGATAGCTAAGTGGGCAGAGTTTCTTTGGGGGGTGGGTAATGAAAATGTCCTAAAAGTATGGTAATGGTTGCAGGACTCTGTGAATATACAAACGCCACTGAACTGTACTCTTTAAATGGGTGAATTGTATAGTATGTGAATTATATCTCAATAAAGCTGTTATAAAAATTTGATAGAGATGGGTAGCGAGAAGAGCACATTCCAACCATTGAAAACTTCTTGATATGTTAGGCTATCACAGGCTAGTATGACCTAGCACAGGATTCAGCCTAGGTTGGCATCACCCTACTTCATTTCCAGATAGAAAATTCATAAGATTAATAAATTTTATTGAAATTCAAGTGGAAATATGAATTAGACATTAAATCATATCAGAGCAAGAAAGGAATATTTTCTGTAATCCTCCTCCCTGAAAAAAAAAATAACATTAAAAACAAAACAAAAACAGAAAGTTATCTCTGGAACACGCAGCACCTGAGCCAGAGAACCCATACCACGGATCTGCCCACCATACCTGGTTTTATTTAATTAATTTATTTATTTAGGCCACGCGGTATGGCATGCGGGATCTTAGTTCCCTGACCAGGATCGAACCGGGGCCCCCTGCAGTGGGAGCTCAGGGTCTTAACCCCTGGACCACCAGGCAAGCCCCCATACCTGGTTTTCAAAGCTGACTCTCAGCACTTCTACTACTTCCTCTTAGCTCAAGTAAACCTGACACCATCTCCAGCTCCTCATCTCCTCCCCCCTACTCTTTCATGGCTCTTACCACTACAGTAGCAATCTGTTGTCTACATCCCTTTAATACCAGAGGGAGTTTTTACATTCATACCAGGTGATACTCAAACTAGTTCTCAAGTATAAAATTGATGTTTTTAAACCCTAAGTCAAAATAACTAAAGAATCCTCAGTTAAGCATACAGCCAAACACATTGCTCAAGAATCCATTCACCCTTCCAGATGCACTAGCCACTCTTGTCCACCTTGCTTTATGCCTTGGAAGCTGACCATATAGAGTGTATGAACAGGCTCCCTTGCCCTCTGGCTTCCAGTTGGGTTTGGCTAACCAGATATATACCAGTAGGATATCAAAGGGCAGGAGGAGAATGAGACCAGAGTATTTCTTTTCCTAGCTCCTTTCCCTGCCAGAATACCGTGATTTGGCTGCATACCTCTACTGAAGCCCATAGTTCTCTCCATACACTCTTAGATTCTGGTCATCTCTCTCAGTTCTTTGACCTTTTAGATATAGAGTACGTAGGCTCTGTAATTGCTGGCCATAGGGTACTCTACTCCCTCTCACTGGTTTCCCTAAGTCCCTTTGTAAATAGTCCCTTTATTACATCTTTCTCAAATTACTCCGTTTGGGTATGCATCTGTTTCCTTTTAGGACCCTAAACAATGAACAAACCATTCTACCTTAAAGATTCAGGTGCAAGAGGATATGTACCAGGGCTTCCCTGGTGGCGCAGTGGTTGAGCGTCCGCCTGCTGATGCAGGGGACACAGGTTCGTGCCCTGGTCCAGGAAGATCCCACATGCCGTGGAGTGGCTGGGCCTGTGAGCCATGGCCGCTGAGCCTGCGCATCCGGAGCCTGTGCTCCGCAACGGGAGAGGCCACAACAGTGAGAGGTCCGCGTACCACAAAAAAAAGAAAAAAAAGAGAGGATATGTACCAGAAACTCTTGAGAAACTCTGCTTTCTTTAAGATTGGATAAAGAACCTCCTCACTGGGCAAAAATCCTCAAGGCACAGTTTGATGCAGAATTCTTTTCGTCCAACAATTTAACAGTATCTTAAGTTAAACTGTTGATTTAACTTTATGATTTCATATCATCTTCCAGACAACTTTGTGAAGTAGAGCAGGTGATGTGTTATTTCCCTTCTAAAACTCAGAAACTGAGGTTCACTTTTATTTCAACATTCCCTCTGTTACGTCGCTTCACTTTTTGTTAAGCAGAACCAAGTAATGGAAACCTTAATACTGACAGTATCCAAACCAAGTCAACCAGCTGAGTAAACATGTAAAGCAGTCCTTTCCATGACCCTACATCCTTTCTCTCCCTTCTGCAAAGAAAACAGTTCTAAGTTCCCTGGCCATAGGTAATGTCTAGTCAAAGTAGAACATTTAAGGAACAAAGGCATTTGAATTGTGAACCAAATAAATTAGAGGAAAACCTACATAAGACTGGTGCTTACATAGACTTACTAGAGCAAGAGCCCTCAATTGAAATATATGGGCAATTCTATTGGGGGGCAGAGCCCTTTTAGGCACAGTGTTTTTAGGCAGCACAATCCCATGCCTCTATCCCAAGGAATAACCAACTATGCCACCAGTTTGTGGGTACATGTCAGTGTGGCAATATCTCATATGTACCAGGAACCATAAAGCAAAAAGTTTAATTAATTCTCAGGACAGAAAAAGGATCTTTGAAGGTTAAGTAGCTTAAGTCTGAACATGACCACCAACTGCTTGTGGAGAACACGGGTAGGATACAACTGAGCCCCCATGGAGTGCTACTCTGCCTTACACAACCCCTCCACTATTCAGCCTAGCTGGTGGATCATCGTATGGCCTGAGAAGGAGTTGCAAAGTGAAAAAGAATAACGGCATCATCGGAGCTTCAGAGCTTACAGAGAAGTA
Organism: Orcinus orca; assembly: GCF_937001465.1. NCBI lineage: Eukaryota > Metazoa > Chordata > Mammalia > Artiodactyla > Delphinidae > Orcinus > Orcinus orca. The sequence continues at coordinate 44,754,315 of NC_064569.1, read as the reverse complement.
TATGTGCCTCTCTTCCACAATCAAGTTGCCTCAGATAGAGAAAATATATAGGAAAAGATAATGCCTGCCTACAGTTTATTTTGCCCTACCTTGTCATTTACCCTATTTTCATCATCTGACACAATTTTATTGTGGTCAGAAATACAGAGATCACAAACCCACAGGAAGTCAGGAAACACCAGCACTCCTCTTCTTCACCCTTATACTACCTATACAAAGAATTCCCAGATTGGTAGATTAGGGATCTGGTTTTATCAAGGCCTAAAATCTCAAAGTCATGAAAAGATTCTGCTCCTGTGACCATTATAGAAATATTTTTGATTCACCAAACAATAAACACTGACAATACTACACACCTGAAGAAAGTAACCTAACCAAAGAATATGGAAGGTATATATGCCTAGTCTATTTTCAGATCAAAATAAAATGTATACATGCAACCACCTAGCATTACGTTAGGTATATAAAGTTTAATCCTTATTCTAGCCTGCCTTTTTTTGGTCAGGCCACAGGGCATGTGGGATCTTAGTTCCCCAACCAGGGATCGAACCCGCATCCCCTCCACTGGAAGCGTGGAGTCTTTAACCACTGGACCGCCAGGAAAGTCCCTCTAGTCTGCTTTTTACAAGTCACAAAGAACTGCAGATATAATTTTTCAAAGTCTGATATAATATACATAAAATACGTCCAGAAAGATTCACAAGAAACGGTTAATAATGTTGGCCGCTAAAAAGATGAACTAGGTATATGAAAGATGGAGTGAAAACAGACTTTTTGAACCTTTTATATTTTATACCAAGTCCATACATCTATTATCTATTTAAAAACAAAAGAAAAAGTTTCAAGGTCCAACATACTAATTTTTTAAAACTAGGATAGAATGTTAAAACACTTGAGTCCATACAGCCTGACTCCTGGACCCATGCTCTCATACTTCCTAACATACTCTGAATCTCAAAAAAGACAGTGATCTGAACAGAACTAGTCCTTGGCAAAGTGTTAACCTAGTTTATCAAACTCATGGTCTTAAACTACAATTGGGAATGGGGCAGAAGTCGGAGGTAAGGGGTGGAGGTGAGGACTGATTGCCAAAGTAAGAACTGAATACCAAAAGCCAACTATAAACAAAGTGATAAGGTCTCCAAAAGAGGAAGAGAAAGTTCTATAAGTTCTATCTAATTCCTGGATAGTAATGTGGAAGGTTATGTAAGAATTTTTGCAAGGTCCAGTACCCATAGCCACATAAAGATATACTATTTATATAATAGCTACAGTATACTTAATCCATAAAGAATATAGAAAAGAGGGAATCCCTGTTCTTTTAGGCTGATATATTAAAACAAAACAGCGATTTTTCTTTCTCCTTATTACAAAAAGTTTTGACAGAACTTACAGAGCAGAATCTCAGGTTCCTACTTACCTCTGGTATCCTTTGGAGGTGAAATTGGAAGAAAATTTAGAATGAGAATAAGAGACTTATAGCTTAGAGGCAACCCTCTACTACCCCTTCACTTCTTTCCCTTTCTCTAGTCTCCATCCTCTCTCTTGCTCTTTTCCATTCTTCCTCCATTTTTTCCCTTCTTCTCTATCTTTGCTTAGGCTTACTCCTGACAGTTGCATTCAGTGATATCCTTAAGTAATAATTAGCCTGGCTGTGGTATTAAAGTTGCTCATATCTTAACCGATTAAAAAAAAAAAAAAAGACAGTCCTGGTTCAGAGGATGAGAAGCAAAGTTTAATAAGAATAACTTTTTTTACTATTAATTATGGAAAACATACAAAGGCAAAAGAAGAGTATGATGAATCCCTACACATTTATCACTTAGCTTTAACAATTATTCATGGACAAACTTGCTTCGTTTGTAACTCCACCTATTTCCTTACCTCCCATATTATTTCAAAGCAAATATATAATTTCATTACAAAATATTTCAGCATGTAGCTCTGAAAAATCTCTTTAAAAAAATATAAACCCAAACAACGCTATATCATCTAAAAATTAATAATTCCTTAATTTTATAAAATAGAGTTAAAATTTCCAATTGTCTTATATATGTCAGAATTGTTTTGTTTTGTTTTGTTTTACAGTTTATTTGAATTTTTTTTTTTTTTTGGCCACACTGTGCGGCTTGTGGGATCTTAGTTCCCTGACCAGGGATTGAACCCAGGCCCTTGGCAGTGAAAGCATGGAGTGCTAACCACTGGACCTCCAGGGAATTCGCCAGTTTATTTGTTTGAAATAGGATCCAAGTAAGGTCCATATACTGTCACTGGTTGCTGACACATCTTTTAATTGACAAGTTCCCTATCCATTCCTATTTCTTGCAGTTTTCTTTAAGAACTTTTAAAATTTATTTATTTAGGCTGTGCTGGATCTTCCTTGCACTGCACAGGCTCTCTAGTTACAGCACACGGGCTCTAGAGCTCATGGGCTCAGTAGTTGAGGCGAGCGGGCTTAGTTGTGGTATGTGGGATCTCAGTTCCCCGACCAGGGATTGAACCCAGGCCCCCTGCATTGGGAGTGCGGAGTTTTAACCACTGGACCACAAGGGTAGTCCCCTATTTCTTGCAATTTATTGTGAAGGAAATTCTTATGTTTGTACCAGCATAAAAATTAACCCATTCAAAAACCATTTAATTAGAGTTACCATATGATCCAGCAATCCCACTTCTGGGCATATATCCAGAGAAAACTAATTCAAAACGATATTGGCAGGGGGCTTCCCTGGTGGCACACTGGTTAAGAATCTGTCTGCCAATGCAGGGGACACGGGTTCGAGCCCTGGTCCAGGAAGATCCCACATGCCGCAGAGCAACTAAGCCCGTGCGCCACAACTACTGAGCCCACGTGCCACAACTACTGAAGCCCACGCTCCTAGAGTCTGTGCTCCACAACAAAAGAAGCCACCACAATGAGAAGCCCACGCACCACAATGAAGAGTAGCCCCCACTCACTGCAACTAGAGAAAGCCCGCGCACAGCAATGAAGACCCAACACAGCCAAAAATAAATAAATAAATATTTTAAACAATGGTTTAGATGGCAAATTTTATTTAAAAAAAAGATATAGGGGACTTCTCTGGCAGTCCAGTGGTTAAGACCCCACGCTCCCAATGCAGGGGGCACAGGTTTGATCACTTGTTGGGGAATTAAGATTCTGCATGCCATGCAGCGTGGCCAAAAAAAAAAAAAGATATATGCACCCCAATGTTCACAGCAGAACTATTTACAATAGCCAAGACACGGAAGCAACCTAAATGTCCATCAACACATGAATGGATAAAGAAGATTCAGTATATAAATGTATAATGGAATATTATTCAGCCATAAAACAGAATGAAACAATGCCATTTGCAACCATCTGGATGGACCTGGAGATTGTCACACTAAGTGAAGTAAGCCAGACAGAGAAAGACAAATATTATATGATATCACTGATAAGTGGAATTTAAAAAAATGATACAAATGAACTTATTTACAAAACAGAAATGGACTCAGAGACATAGAAAACAAACTTATGGTTATCAAAGGGGAAAGGGGGTGGGGGAGGGATAAATTAGGAGTCTGTGATTAACAGATACATGCTACTATACATAAAATAAATCACACTACTATATATAAAATAAAACAATAAGGACTTACTGTATAGCACAGGGAACTATATTCAGTATCATGTAATAACCTATAATGGAAAAGAATCTGAAAAAGAATACATATATACGTATAACTGAATCACTGTGCTGTACCCCTGAAACTAACACAACATTACTAGTCAACTATATGTCAATAAAAAGTTGTTTGTTTTTGAAAAAAAATTTATTAAGTAGGTACTATTTGGAGAATAGAAAAAAGAATCTATAACTGAACAATTACTTATTGTATCTAATATGTAGCATGTGGAGATGCTATGAAGAAATGCAAAATGAGAGAAAAAGTTGGCCTTCAAAAGGCACAAGATGGAATGCAAAAACAGAACAATGACATAAAAACATAAAATCAAAACAAAACTTCCTAGTAACAACATAGCTTCTCTAGTGACTATTGATGTTAATCTCAATAGTCAACTGACCTTTTATTTTATTATCTTTTTCTCAGGCGAAGGGAAGGAAAAATAACAAATGTTGGCTATTTACCACATTCCAGGCCCCATAGGATTTTGTTATCTAATATAATCATTACAAAGAAGATAATGAGGGCTTCCCTGGTGGCACAGTGGTTAAGAATCCACCTGCCAATGCAGGGGACACGGGTTCAAGCCCTGGTCCAGGAAGATCCCACATGCCGCGGAGCAACTGAGCCCGTGTGCCACAACTACTGAGCCTGCACTCTAGAGCTGGCAAGTCACAACTACTGAGCTCACGCGCCTAGAGCCCATGCTCCACAACAAGAGCAGCCACTGCAATGAGAAGCCCGCGCACCACAACAAAGAGTAGCCCCCACTTGCCACAACTAGAGAAAGCCCGCACACAGCAACGAAGACCCAATGCAGCCAAAAATTTAAAAATTAAAATAAATAAATAAAAGAGACAGTAGAAGAGAAATTTAGAAAGTAGGAAGGTGGAGGTTTGTTTAAAAAAATGATAATGAGATAATGGGATAGGTATAATTTCCATTTTCTTTTCTTTTCTCTTTTTTTTTTGTCCACACTGCACAGTTTGTGGGATCTTAGTTCCCTGACCAGGGATCAAACTCAGGCCAACGGCAGTGAAAGTGCCACTGAGCCCTAACCACTGGACTGACCACCAGGGAATTCCCTCCATTTTCATTTTTTACTGATATGGAAATTAAGGTTCAGAGGAGTTCTTTCTTTCCCAAGTTTACATAATTAATAAGTAGTAGAATCTTATTTTTGACTGAGGATCATCTGGTTCCCAAGTCCGCATCCTTTCCATTGCTGTTTGTCTAAACACAGGAACAGCAATGGCTTTCACGAACTATAAGCAAGGTCAACAATTAGCTCCAATTATTTTTTTAAGAGATCAATTTCTAAAATGTGTTCAAATCAACAGTCTAAAATGACACCAGAAAACAGGTAAAGAGGGACTTCCCTGGTGGTCCAGTGGTTAAGACTCTGCGCTTCCACTGCAGGGGGCGTGAGTTCCATCCCTGGTCAGGGAACTAAGATCCCACAGGACACTCAGTGTGGTCAAAAAGAAAAAAACCAAAAAAACAGATAAAGAAACTTAGCTTATCATTTTACCTCAATAATCAAAATATCTACTAGATTTAAGTACTGGTCTGATATGTGAAAATGGAACTAAACTGAGGAATCTGATCATCATCTTCCCTGGAGAAAACACTTACTGCCCACTCCACTGCTCCCTTCAGTGTAGAGGGACAGACATCAGCATATCGCTCCTGCTGTGCAGGCAGCTCTAGAAGCAGCAGCACAGCTGTGTCCTCTTTCGCTCTGGGGGTTCAACTGCCTGAAGGGAGCACACACTCAGCTTTGCTACCTTACACACTGGTGAGGTTTCACAGGGGTTGCCCCACAGGGGAAGTCTGTAGTTTCTCTTTGGTTTGGTTTTGATCACTGCTTGCACCTAGATGGAGAAATCTGTCTAATTCTGGCAGTAGTAGGAAATCCAGTGGCCCACAGATACAAGCTACCTTCTTGAATATTAGTGTTATCAGTAATAAAGTTGTTGTTTTTATTTCCATTTGTCAAACTTTCTTCTTACTTCTCAACTGGAGTGGAGGAAGAAGGATGCTTCACTTTGAAACCCGCAAACCCCAGCAGTCTTTAAGGGCTAGGCAAGTATTTCCTCTGGTAGTTGAAACGGAGGCCAGGGCAAAATGTTAGTGTGCCTGGCCCTACCAGTTTACAAATCCTATAATTGTAAAATAATGATTAAGTAATAATTCAATTTGGGACAACAAAGAAAATCATTTTCATTTATAATGTAAGACCTTTATTTCACAAATGAGGAAAAATCAGATTCAGTTTTGATATAAGCACTCAGTTATTCACTATTCATTTAGCAATTGAGTAGGCAATGAATCAATGTTTACTAAATGTTTTTTCAAAAGTATATTTCTTGACTATAGAGCCCATTAACTAGCAGAAAGGGGTTAAAACACAAGGGCTCAAAAATGAAAGACTATAGTTTAATTCTAGTGTTGCCATGTACTAGTCTGTGACTTTGGGTAAGTTGCTTAACCTTACCTGCAAAATGCAGACAGTAACAGCACCTATGTAATAGGATTAGTGTGGGGATTGAAATAAATACATATAAAGCTCTTATAGTGCCTGAAATATAAAAGGAGCTCACATCCATTCATTCAATAAATACTTAATGCCCGATTTAGAGTACCAGGCACTATGTCTGACAGCAAGGACACAATGCCAAGCAAAAGATGGTCTAAGACAAAGACTAGAGATGGTCATGGTTCTAACAGAATTCAGCGTTTAGTAGAGATATAGCCATTAATCAAATAATCACAAAGTAATTGTATAATTACCCAGTGTGATAAATGGGCTAGGAAAAAAAAAGAACAGAAGGCTGTGACCTACTTTAGTTAGTATAGTCAGAAAGGTGACATTTAAGTGAGACTTCAAGGAGGAGCAGAGACTAGCCATTCAGAGAATGAAATAAAGGATCATTCCAGAAAGAGAAAAGGGCAAAAGACACAAAGTGAGATTTTCAACTGAATCTGAAAGAAACAGAAGGCCAGTGAAGCTGGAGTGTAATGAAGGATGGAAGGGTAGGCAGAGACTTCCAGGCTGTGTTAAAGTACTTGGCTTTCATTCAACACAATAGACAGTCAGTGAATGATTTTATGCAAGAGAGAAGTTATAAGATCTGATCTATGTTTTGAAAATATTACTCTGGCTACTATGGGAAGAATAAATAAGAGTGAGGCAGGGGGTGAAATGGCAAGCTCAATTAGGAGGCCACTGTAATAGTCCAAACAAGAGACAATATAGTCTATAATTGGAGAGATAGCTGTAAAGGTGGAGAGAAATGGAAAGATCTGAGGTGTAGTTTATAGGTAGAATCAAAGGACTTGCTTATAAATAGATGCAGGAAAGTATAGTGTCTAGCTTGAGTAACTGGCTGGATGATGGTATCATTCACTAATGCTGTAGAGATGGAGGGGAGAGCCAATTTGAGGACTGCAAAGCAATCATTACATTTTGAATATGTTAATTTTAATAACCTGTGAGATTTCTAGGAAAAAAATATCAATTCAGCAGTTGGATACACAGAGGAGAAGTCTGGTCTAGCAATTATCTGTAAATCTGTTAGCATAGTAATAAGTGAAATCTAGGAATAAAGTATATTTAGAAAGAAGGCAAGAAAGCCTGAAGAAATATAAACACTCAGAAATTGAGTAGAGTAACTGACAAGGAGGTCAAAAGAGAAGGGCAAAAGGGCAAGACCCAAGAAGGTTGTGTTACCAGAGGCAACAAAAGACAGAGTTTCAAGAAATGGGGAATAGTCAACTCCAGCAATGCCACTAAGAGGTTATGTAAGATAAAAACTAAAAAACAAACAAACAAAACACTAGTTGGATTGGGCAACTTAAAAATACTATGGACTAGAGCAAGCAGAAGAAAGAATCAGTGAGCCTGAAGAGAGATCATTTGAATTTATCCAGACAGAAGGAAAACAAAAAAACAAGCAAACAAACAAAAACCAGAATGAAAGGGAATGAAGAAAGCCTATGGGACTTACGGGGCATAATAACAGAAACAAGCTACAAACTACTGGAGCTGCAGAAGGAGAGAGAGAGAAAGGGGTAGAAAGCTTATTCAAAGAAATAACGGCTGAAAACTTCCCAAATGTGGGGAGAGATGTGGACATCCAAGTTCATTAAGCTAATAGCTCACTCCAAAGTTTCAATCCAAAATGACCTTCTCCAAGATGCATTATAGTAAAATCATCTAAAATCAAAGACAAATTAAAAGTCAGTTTGAAAAAAAAAAAATGTCTCTCATACAACAGAGCCTCCATAAGGCTATAAGCAGATTTCTCAGCAGAAATCCTGCAGGCCAGGAGAGAATGGGATGATATATTCAAAATGCTGAAAGAAAAAAAATGCAAAACAAGAATACTTTACCCAGCAAAGTTGTCCTTCAGAAGTGAAGGTAAGATAAAGACTTTCCCTAACAAAAGCTGAGAGAGTTCACCACCACTTGACCTGCCTTAACAAGAAATGCTGAAGAGTTCTTCAATCTGAAAAGAAAGGATGTTAACTAGTAACACAAAAACATATGAAAATATACAACATACTGGTAAAGGTAAACATACAGTCAGATTCAGAATACTCTAGTACTGTAATGTGGTGGTGTTAACCACTTAACTCTAGTATAAAGGTTAAAGGACAAAAGTATTAAAATAGCTATAGCTACAATAATTTGTTAATGGACACACAATATAAAAAGATGTAAATTGTGACATGAAAAACATAAAATGGGGGTGGGGGTAAAAGGGTAGATTTTGTATGCAATCAAAGTTAAGTTGTTATCAGCTTAAAATAGACTGTTACAGCTATAAGATGTTTCAAGTAAGCCTGAGGGTAACCACAAAACAAAAACCTATAACAGATCCACATAAGATAAAGAGAAGGGAATCAAAGTATACCACTATCAGAAATCATCAATTCATAAAGCAAGACAGTAAGAGAGGAAGAAAGGAAGAAAGGAACTACAAGACAGCCAGAAAACAATGAACAAGATGGCAATAATAAGTCCTTACCTACTTATAATTACTTTAAATGTAAATGGATTAAATTCTCCAAACAAAAGGCACAGAGTGGCTGAATGGATAAAAAATAAGGTCTAACGTTTATGCTGTTTGCAGAAGACTCATTTACTACAAGGACACACATAAGAACAAAGTGAAGGGTTGGAAAAAGATATTCCACACAAATGGAAACCAAAAGAAAGCAAGGATAACTATACTTATATCAGAAAAAAGAACTTTAAGTCAAAAACTGTAACAAGAGACGAAGAAAGTCATTATATAATGATAAGAAAGGGTCAATTCATCAAGGGGATGTTAACAGTTGTAAATGTGTATATACCCAACATCAGAGCACCTAAAATATTGAGCAAATATTAACAGATCTGATGGGAGAAACAGACAATACAGTAATAGCAGAGGATTTCGATACTCCACTTTCAATAATGAATGGATCACCCAGATAGAAAATCAATACAGAAACAATGGACTCGAACTATACTTTACATCAAATGGACCTAACAGACATATACAGAACCTTCCATCTAAAAACAACATAACAGGGCTTCCCTCGTGGTGCAGTGATTGAGAGTCCACCTGCCAATGCAGGGGACATGGGTTCGTGCCCCGGTCTGGGAAGATCCCACATGCCGCGGAGCGGCTGGGCCTGTGAGTCATGGCCGCTGAGCCTGTGCGTCCAGAGCCTGTGCTCTGCAACGGGAGAGGCCACAACAGTGAGAGGCCTGAGTATCGCAAATAATAATAATAATAAAAAAATTTAAAAATAATATAAAAAATAAAAACAACATAACACACCTTCTTCTCAAGTGCACCTGGAACATTCTCCAGGATAGAGCACATCAGGTCACAAAACAAGTCTCAGTAAATTTAAAAATACTGTAATCATACCAAGTATCTTTTCTGACCAAAATGATATAAACTAGAAATCAATAACAGAAGGAAAACTGGAAAATTCACAAATATGTGGAAATTAAACAACACATTCCTGAACAACCAATGGGTCAAAGATAAAATCAAAAAATATCTTGAAACAAACAAAAATGGACACACAACATACCAAAACTTATGGCATGCAGCAAAAATAGAGCACAGAGGGAAGTCTAGAGTGATAACTGCCTACATTAAGAAGAAGAGAAAAAAAAAGATCTCAAATAAACAACCTCAAGGAACTGGACAAAGGATAAATTAAGCCCAAAGTTAGCAGAAAGAAGGAGATAACAAAGATCAGAGCAGAAATAAATGAAATCCGGAATAGATAAACAATGGAAAACTGTTAGTTTTTTTTTAAAAGATTAAATTGACAAAACTTTAGCTAGATTTACCAAGAAAAAAAGAGAGAGGACTCAAAGAAATAAAACTAAAAATGAAAGAGGAGACATTGCAACTGATACCACAGAAACACAAAGGATCATACGACACTGCTATGGACAATCATATGCCACCAAATTGGACAACCTAGAAGAAATGAATAAATTCCTAGAAACATACAATCTACCAAGTCTTAATAATAAAAATACAGAAAATCTGAACAGACTAATAAGTAAGGAGACTGATAATCTCCAGGACTAGATGGCTTCACATGTGAATTCTATCAAACATTTAAAGAAGAATTAACACCAATTCTTCTCAAACTCTTCCAAAAAAATGGAGGAGGGAACACTTCCAAACTCATTTAACAAGACCAGCATTACCCTGATACCAAAGCCAGATGATGACATTAAAATAAAACAACAGACCAACATCCATGATGAACATAATTGCAAAAATTCTCAAAAAAATACTAGCAAAACAAATTCAACAGCACATTAAAAGCATCATACACCATGATCAAGTGAGACTTATCCCTGAGATGCAAGGATGGTTCAATATACACAAATCAATAAATGTGATATAACACATTAACAGAACAACAAAAATCATGATAATCCCAATAGATGCAGAAAAGGCAACTGACAAAATTCAACATCGTTTCATGATAAAAACACTCAATAAATTGGGTACAGAAGGAACATACCTCAACATAATAAAGGCCATATATGACACGCCCACAGCTTATATCATATTCAACAGTGAAAGTCTGAAAGCTTTTCCTTTAAGATCAAGAACAAGAAAAGGGTGAACATTCTGACCACTCCTATTCAACATAATACTAGAAGTCCTAGCCAGAGCAATTAGGCAAGAAAAAGAAATAACGGCATCCAAATCGGAAAGGAAGAAGTAAAATTGTCTGTTTGCTGATGACATGATTTTGTATACAGAAAATTCTAAAGACTCCATCAAAAAAGTGTGAGGCCTAATAAACAAGTTCCATAAAGTTTCAGGATACACGGACTTCCCTGGTGGCACAGTGGTTAAGAATCTGCCTGCCAGTGCAGGGGACACGGGTTCAAGCCCTGGTCCAGGAAGATCGCACATGCCGCAGAGCAACTAAGCCCGTGTGCCACAACTACTGAGCCTGTGCTCTAGAGCCCATGAGCCACAACTACTGAAGCCCATGCACCTAGAGCCCGTGCTCTGCAACAAGAGAAGCCACTGCAATGAGAAGCCTGTGCACCTCAATGAAGAGTAGCCCCTGCTCGCCACACTAGAGAAAGCACATGTGCAGCAACAAATACCCAATGCAGCCAAAAATAAATTTTTAAAAAAAGTTTCAGGATACAAAATCGAACATACAGGGCTTCCCTGGTGGCGCAGTGGTTGAGAGTCCACCTGCCGGTGCGGGGGACACAGGTTCATGCCCCGGTCTGGGAAGATGCCACATGCCGCAGAGCAGCTAGGCCCGTGAGCCATGGCCACTGAGCCTGCGCGTACGGAGCCTGTGCTCTGCAACAGGAGAGGCCACAACAGTGAGAGGCCCGCGTACCACACACACACACAAAAATCGAACATACAAAAATCAGTTCCATTTCTATACACCAACAATGAAATCAGTTTTACTTCTATACACAAACTATCTGAAAGAGAAATAAAGAAAATCCATTTACAATAGCATCAAAAATAAAATAGGAATAAAGTAAACAAGGAGGTGATAGATCTGTACATTGAAAACTACAAAACACTGCTGAAAGAAATGGAAGGAGACACAAGTAAATGAAAAACAATGTTGTGGGTTTTTTACAGAAATAAAAAGTTTCATCCTAAAACTCATTTGGAATCTCAATGTACCCTGAATAGCCAAATCTTGAACAAGAAGAACAAAGTTGGAAGTCTCAAACTTTCTCATTTCAAAAATTATTACAAAGCTATAGTAATCAAAACAGTGTGGTACTGGCATAAAGACAGACATACTAACCAATGGGACACAGTAGAGAGCCAGAAATAAACCCTTGCACATATGGTCAAATGATTTGACAAGGGTGCCAAGACCACTCAATGAATGAGAAAAGAACAGCCTTTCCAACAAATAGTATTGGAAAAACTGGATATCTACCTGCAAAAGAATGAAATTGGACCCTTACCTTACACTGTAAGGGTAAAAAATTATCCTTATACAAAAATTAACTCAAAATGGATCAAAGACCTAAACATCTTGGAAGAAAACATAGGGGAAAAACTTCATGAGATTGGATTTGGCAATTTCTTGGATATGACACCAAAAGCACAGGTAACAAAAGAAAAAAACGGATAAATTGGACTATATCCATATTTAAAACTTCCATGCTTCAAAGGACACAATCAACAGAGTAAAAAGGCAGCCTACAGAATGTAAGAAAATATTTGCGAGCCAAAGCAAATCACACTCTCTTTGTGGGCAACCTTGAAACAAAGTCACAGAGGAGCTCCTTTTTGAGCTTTTTCACCAGGCTGGGCCAGTAATAAAAGTGAAAATTCCAAAAGATAAGGATGGTAAAGCAAAGCAGTTTGTGTTTGTGAATTTCGAACATAAAGTATCTGCTCCTTATGCCATGAATCTACTTTACGGAATCAAGCTTTTTGGAAGGCCCATCAAAAGTCAGATTAGATTAGGAAGTAACCATGCCTCACAGGAGGTCAGTTTGTCATATCCCCAGCATCGTGTTGGAAATTCAAGCCCTACTTCCACATCTCCTAGTAGGTAGGAAAGGAGCTAAAATGACTCGATCAGCACAGATAATTCAAAGATCTTTCTTCTTCAGAAAATTTTCAGAGACAAGCAGTGATGAACAGTGTTTTGAGACAGATGTCACATGGAGGGAAATTTGGTTCTCCATAACTGGATCAATCAGGATTTTCCCCATCAGTTCGGTCATGTAATCATACTTTTAAAAAAAAATTTTTATTTCTTTTTGTCTGCATTGGGTCTTTATTGCTATGCACGGGCTTTCTCTAGTTGTGGCGAGTGGGGGCTACTCTTCCTTGTGGTGCACGTGCTTCTCATTGCAGTGGCTCCTCTTGTTGCACAGCACAGGCTCTAGGCGCACGGGATTTAGTAGTTGTGGCACGAGGGCTCAGTAGTTGTGGCAGACGGGCTTAGTTGCTCTGTGGCATGTGGGATCTTCCCAGACCAGGGATTGAACCCGTGTCCCCTGTATTGGCAGGTGTATTCTTAGCCACTGCGCCACCAGGGAAGTCCCCCACATAATCATACTTTTAACCAGTCTTCAAGCTCCCAGTGGCGCCAAGATACACATTATCACAGAGAAAAGTCAAAATTCTCATTCCTACATAGCAGATAGACATTATAGCCGTAAACAGTGTTACACCACTGATCATGGGTCTGACCATCATTACAGAGAAAACAGAGATGATTTCTTCTATGAAGATAGGAATCACGATGGCTGGAGCCATGACTATGATAACAGAAGAGACAGTGGTAGAGAAGGAAAATGGTGCTCATCTCGACACTAACAAGTGATAAAAGGATGTTTTCATAAGGTCATTCTAGGCCCTTTTTGTTAATTTGTCTGGGACTGTTTTCTTAAAAAACTGTATAGAACAGCTTTATAAGTCGCCACATTTCTTTATAAAAATTTTAAAACCTAACAGCAGTCCAATACAGAAACGAGAAGAATTGTGGTTCTAGTTTTATTACATTAATAACCTTTCACCTCAGGGTTTTAAGAGGAGGCAAGGGTTTTATGCAAACGAAGGTGCCACAATTCCTAATCACTTTAGATAGTTGAGGAAGGGATGTATTATATGGATTAGCTGTATTATGGAGCAAATATTTTAATTATCTGTTATCTTTTTGTACTGCAAGAAGTTTCTTGTTAGTGAATCAGATTTTTGGTGTAATAGAAAACATTCAAGTTGATAGTCTGAAATGACTCAGTATTTTGTTAATAAATGAGAAAATGTAACTTCAGTGATTCATTTTACTAACATTTCAGAAAGCTGTTTGGTAAAGCTTCAGGATAAATCATATTATTTAACTTCTTAGAGAACTTAAGTGTAAGTTCTGTGACATAATCTTGAACTTTACCGTAATTGAACATACAAGTATATATCTACATGTGCTATTTCATTATAAAATTTTAGAATTTGTTCATTAAATCATGTTTGATGTATGACTGAAGCCACTCAGTAAGTTAAATATCTCTAAATGTATTTTTTTACAGTAAAAATACAGTGTTAATGTAAATCCCCTTATTCTGGAAGAATAAAAATGTAAATGCATGGTCAGATAAAATGGTAAAATGTTTTACTAAAAGTATACTTTTTTGGCGAAAAAATGGTTCACAAAACCTTTAAATGCTGCCTCTATCACTCAAACTTCTAAAATTTTAACATGTTCAAAGTACCCAAGACAAGTGCACAAGGACACATTTTATTGTTGAAATTGTATAGGTTGCTTTTTGTTTTTATTTGAACATTTGAGAATGTAGTCTTAAACACTTTCTGATTTAAAAACTTTAAAACCTTGTTTAACAAAACTTTTATGTATCAAGATACTGTTTCCAGGACTTCCCTGGTGGCATGGTGATTAAGAATCCACCTGCCAATGCAGGGGACACGGGTTTGAGCCCTGGTCCGGGAAGATCCCACATGTCACCGAGCAACTAAGCCCGTCTGCCACAACTAATGAGCCTGTGCTCTACAGCCCGTGAGCCACAACTACTAAGCCCGTGTGCCACAACTACTGAAGCCCACACGCCTAGAGCACAAGCTCCACAACAAGAGAAGCCACTACAATGAGAAGCCTGCGCACTGCAACGAAGAGTAGACCCGCTCACCACAACTAGAGAAAGCCCGCGTGCAACAACAAAGACCCAACACAGCCAAAACTAAAAATAATTAGTTAATTTTAAAAAACAGACGCTGTTTCCTTTTCATTGTAGAACTTGTTTATAAAAATTCATTCCTAGGGACTTCCCTGGTGGCACAGTAGTTAAGAATCTGCCTGCCAATGCAGTAGACACGGGTTCAAGCCCTGGTCCAGGAAGATCTCACATGCCACAGAGCAACTAAGCCCGTGCACCACAACAACTGAGCCTGCACTCTAGAGCCCGCGAGCCACAACTACTGAGCTCACGTGCCACAACTACTGAAGCCTGCGTGCCTAGAGCCTGTGCTCTGCAATAAGACAAGCCACCTCAATGAGAAGCCCGCACGCCGCAACCAAGAGTAGCCCCCGCTCGCCACAACTAGAGAATGCCGGCGCGCAGCAACGAAGACCCAAAGCAGCCAAAAATAAATAAATAAATAATTTTTAAAAAGATTAAAAAAAAAAATTCATTCCTTGAAAAAAAAAGAAAATACTTGCAAATCGTATACCTGATAAAGAGTTAATAGCCAAAATATATAAAGAACTCTACAACTCAGTAACAAAAAAACAAACAATCCCATTTTAAAAAATGGGCAAAGGACTTAAATTTTTTCCAAAGAAAATATACAAATGGCCAATAAGCACATGAAAAGATGCTCAACATCACTAATCATTAGACAAATGCAAATCAAAACCATAATGAAATACCCTGTCACACCCATTAGGATGGCTACCATCAAAAAAACCCAGAAAATAAGTGTTGGCAAAGATTTGGAGAAATCAGAACTTGTGCACTGTTGGTGGGAATGTAAAATGGTACAGCCGCTAAGGAAAACAATGTGGTAATTCCTCAAAAAATTAAAAATAGAATTACCATATGATCCAGCAATTCCACTTCTGGGAATATACCCAAAAGAATTGAAAGCAGAGTCTGAAGAGATATTTATACACCCATGTTCATAGCAACATTATTCACAACAGCCAAAAGATGGAAGCAACTCAAGTATCTCTCACAGATGAATGGATAAACAAAATGTGGTATATGCATTCAATGCGGGAATTCCCTGGCAGTCCAGTGGTTAAGACTCGGGCTTTCACTGCCGTGGACCCCGGTTCAATCCCTGGTTGGGGAACTAAGATCCCATAAGACATGTGGTGTGGCCAAAAAAAAAAGAAGTAAATACATTCAATGTAATATTATTCAGCCTTAAAAAGCAAGGAAATTCTGGGGCTTCCCTGGTGGCGCAGTGGTTAAGAATCTGCCTGCCAATGTAGGGGACACGGGTTCGAGTCCTGGTCCGGGAAGATCCCACATGCTGCAGAGCAACTAAGCCTGTGTGCCACAACAACTGAGCCTGCGCTCTAGAGCCCGCAAGCCACAACTACTGAGCCCATGTGCCACAACTACTGAAGCCCACGAGCCTAGAGCCCGCGCTCTGCAACAAGAGAAGCCACCACAATGAGAAGCCCCGGCATTGCAAGAAAGAGTAGCCTCTGCTCACCACAACTAGAGAAAGGCCATGCACAGCAACGAAGATCCAATGCAGCCAAAAATAAATAAATAAAATAATAATTAAAGGAAAAAAAAGGAAGGAAATTCTGACATATGTTACAACATGGATGAACCTTGAGGACATTATGCTAAGTGATATAAGCCAATCACAAAAAGACAAGTACTGTATGATTACACTTATATGAGGTACTTAGAGAATTAATAAAAACAGAACATAGAATAGTGGTTGCCAAAAGCTGCAGGGAGGGGAGAATGGGAAGTTGTTTAATGGTGTAGATTTTCAGTTTCACAAGATGAAAAGAGTTCTACTAGAGACTGGTTGCACAATGTAAACGTACTTAACACTATTATACTGTATACTTAAAAATGGAAAGCTTCCCTGGTGGCGCAGTGGTTGGGAGTCCGCCTGCCGATGCAGGGGACACAGGTTCAATCCCCGGTCCTGGAAGATCTCACATGACGTGGAGCAACTAAGCCCGTGCGCCACAACTACGGAGCCTGCGCTCTAGAGCCGGGAGCCACAACTACTGAGCCTGCATGCCGCAACTACTGAGGCCCATGTGCCTAGAGCCCATGCTCTGCAACAAGAGAAGCCATCGCAATGAGAAGCCCGCGCACCGCAACGAAGGCCCAAAGCAGCCAAAAATAAATAAATTTATTTTTAAAAAAACCCCCAAATACTAAGTAAAAGAGAGTAAGATGTAATGAAGGAGAGATTCTATAGGTAGGAACTACTTTTCAAGAAGGTGGATTATAAAAGGGATCAGAAAAATGGGACAGTAACTGGCAGGAGACATGGGATCCAGCAGGGTTTCTATTTTCCATTAGATATGGGTGATATTTAAAGCTACGAGACTAGATAAAATTATGAAGGAAGAAGTGTAGATAGAAAAGAAACAAGGACTGAGTCCTGGGGATCTCCAAGGTTTAGAGATCAGGAAAATTGGGAGGAACCAGCAAAGGAGCCTGAAGAGGAAAGGCCACAGATACTAGAGGAACAGGAGGGTATGGTGGTCTGCAAACCAAATGAAGAAAGTGTTCCAAGGAATTGTGTGATCAAACGTGTCAAGTGTTGACAATAGATTAATAGATTAAAAGTAAGATGAGGGCTACGAACTGACCACTGAAGAACGTGAAAGTCACTGCAGACCTTCATAAGAGCAGTTTTGGTGGAGTGGTGGGAGTAAAAGCCTAACTGGATTAGGTTTAGGAGAAAATGAGAGGTATGACACTATCAACAAGTAGAGGATGTGAGTCTCCTGTAAATTTTACACTGTTGATGGAAACAAATGTGGTATAGTTAGAAAGCAATTTAGCATTATCTCTTTTTTAATTAATTAATTTTTTTGGCCATGCTGTGCAGCATGCAGGATCTCAGTTCCCAACCAGGGATCCAACCCGTGCCCCCTAAAGTGGAAGTGCAGAGTCCTATCCACCAGTCCGCCAGGGAATTCCATAGCATTATCTCTTAAAAGTGAACATTCACATACCTATACTGCACAATACCACTCCTAGGTAAAAACCCAAAAGAAATTCTTACACAAATGTACCACATAAATGATAATATTCTGAGCATCAATGTTAGGAATAGCAAAAACAAACCTGGATTAATCCAAAAGCTCATTGGCAGGAGAATGGATAAATTATGGTATATTCACAAAATGAAATATTATACAACATGAAAAAATGAATAAAACAGCTATATACAACATGAATTAATCATGAAGATGTAATACTGAATGGAAACAAACAGAAGACTGTTTGTCTAATTGCAATAAGACAATATAGTAGTGGTTGAGAGCATAGACTAGGAGCCAAACTATGTGGGTTCAAATCCCAGCTGGGCCGTTCACTAGCAACGTGATTATTAAACTCTCTGTAGTTCATTTTTTCTCATCTGTGAAACAGGGAAAATAATAATGAAATTGTCATAAGGATTAAATGATATATATAATTATACATAAAGTACTTAGAACAATGTAAACAAGCAAATTAAACATGACTTTAAACTATGTTTTAAAAAAGCAATAGAATAATAAATATAAAATTTAAAAGAGTGGTTACCTCTAGAAGGGAGGGAGGGAGGGTATGGGATGGGGAGAAACTCCTGAATATATGCAATTTACAGGCAATGATTCTAGTTCTTGAGTTGGAAGATGGGTTTACAGGTGTTCCTCTTATTATTATGCTTTAGAGTTACATGTAACCTTTTGTATTATCAAATAATATATTAAAGATAATAAAAGAAAAAGTAATGGAAGGAAATAAATTGGAGACAGCAAGTATATAACTCTTGAATAAACAATACTTTCAGATAGTTTATATAAAGGGAAAAAGAGAAATGGGGCAGCAGGTGGAGGAAGAAATGGCATCAAGAAAAAGGGGTTTTTTTGGATAAAACAGTCTATTTACATATTGATATATGATTATAAATATTAACAAATATTACCAATCCTCAAAAATAACCCAATAAAGTATATCAGTACTTTAAGATGAAGAACTCAAGGTCAGAGAGCCTAAGAAACTTGGAACTAGGTCACACATCTAATAAGTGACAAAAGCCATATTTAAATTCAGATCTAACTCCAAATTTCACAACTTTATTTTATTTTAAAATTTTTATTAGAGTCTAGTTTACTTACATTGTTGTGTTAGGTTCAGGTGTACAGCAAAGTGAATCAGTTATACATATACATATATCCACTCTTTTTTAGATTCTTTTCCCATACAGGTCATTACACAGTATCGAGTAGAGTTCCCTGTGCTATACAGTAGGTCCTTATTAGTAATCTATTTTATATATAGTGGTGTGTATATGTCAATCCCAATCTTCCAATTTATCCCTCCCTCCCACCCCCTTCGAAATTTCACAATTTGTATAGAACAAAATTCTGCTTTCCTTTTCTTAATCTAATGCCTAACATTAGTTTAATTACATTTATTAGGATATATATTTTAAGTATCTACTAGATAGGCTTAAGATGCTATATAAGGTGTTTCAGAGGATAACAAATTGAACAACACTGTCTTTACCTTTACAGAGTTTACACTACAGCAATGAAGATAAGACAATCACCTAAATGATTCCAATACAATGCAAAATTATATAAATACCACATATGAAGTACAAAATATTATGGAGGCTAAGAAAAAAAGTCCCCTTTGGGGTTAGGAGGTAGAGGGATTAGGAGAAGCTTTATAGAAGAGGTAACATTTCAGCTGAACTTCTAAAGCATAGTTAGGGTTTTGAAAGACAGTTTTGACTGTGAGCTCTTGAATGGCCACCATCATGCCTTAGCCCCAGGTCCTAGCATTCTGGAGCTATTTAACGAATGTGGGCAGAGTGAACAAATGAACAGAAAGGCCATTCCAAAAGGAAGCAACAACAACAACAAAGGATCAGAGGCTGAATACTACATGAGGCACAATGACAAAAGAATCAGAGAGTAGGAGGGATATGAATATGAACATATATATTTGGAAAGTAAGTATCAAGTTACTCATCATGATTCTTTTTACATTTTGGCTCCCGTATCTCCCATCTTTAAGGAAATTCTCTCAACACTACCACCATCCTCTTTCAGGCTTTATCTCATTTCTCTGCTCCCTATCTTTTTAAAATAACAACTTTATGAGATATAATTTATATACCATGTAATTAACCCATTTAAAGTATAATTTCAATGGTATTTGGATCACAGAGTTGTGCAACTATCACCATAGTCAATTTTAGAACGTTTTAATGACCCCAGAAAGAAACCCAATACCCATTACCAGTCACTCCTCTTTTCCCCCCTAACCATCTCCTACTCCATCCCTAGGCAACTACTAATCTGCTTTCTGTCTCTCTGGATTTGCCTATTCTGGATATTTCATATAAATGGAAGCATCAAATACAGTTGACCCTTGACCAACACAGGTTTGACCTGCACAGGTCCACTTATATGTGGATTTTCTTCAATAGTAAATACTACACTACAGCAAGACCTGCTGTTGGTTGAATCCTAGGATGCAGAACCATGGATATAGAGGAGTCATGTATATATGGATGATCGACTATAGCTTACACATAGATTTTCCCAAGCCCCGCATTGTTCAAGAGTCAAATGTATGTGTTCTTTTGTGAGTGGCTTCTTTCACTACATAATGTTTTCAAGGTTCATCCATTTTGTAGAATGTATCAGTACTCTATTATTATTATTATTTTTTGGCTGTGTTGTATCTTCATTGCTGCGCGAGCTTTCTCTAGTTGCGGCAAGCAAGGGCTACTCTTCGTTGCTGTGCACAGGCTTCTCATTGCAGTGGCTTCTCCTGTTGCAGAGCCTGTAGGCTTCAGTAGTTGTGGCATGCGGGCTCAGTAGTTGTGGCGCACGGGCTTAGTTGCTCCACAGCATGTGGGATCTTCTCGAACCCGTGTCCCCTGCATTGGCAGGCGGATTCTTAACCACTGTGCCACCAGGGAAGTCCCTCTATTACTTTTTATCACTGAATAAAATTCCAAAATTCCATTGTATGGGTATATATAATATTTTATTTATCCTTTCATCAGCTGATGGATATTTGGGTTGTTTCCACCTTTCGGCTATTATGAATAATGCTGCTATGAACAATGATGTACAGGCTCTTGTGTGGACATGTTTTAATTTCTCTTGGGTATATACCTAGGAGTGTGTTTAACCTTTTAAGGAACCGCCAAACTGTTTTTCAAAGCAGCTGCACCATTTTATATTCCCATCAGCAGTGTATAAGGGTCCAATTACACCACACATTATTATCTGTGTTTTTGATTACAGGCATCCTTGTAGGTGTGAAGTGGTATCTCACTGTGGTTTTGACTCCTTGATGGCTAATGATGCTGAACATCTTTTCATGGCTATTTGTAGATCTTCTCTGGAGAAATATCTATTCAGACCTTTTGCCCATTTTTTAAATTGGGTTCTGCTCTTCATCTTAATCAAAGTTCTTAAAAGATTAGTCTATATATACCATCTATACTTCCTTACCTTCTTTCACTCAACAACCCACTCCAACCCTGCTTTTGCTCCCCCGCTCTGAAATTGCATGTCAAAGTCACCAACCACCTCTACACTGACAAAATCAATGACTATTCATCAGCCTTCATCTTCCAGGATTAATTCTATGGTTTGCACATCTGCATTTTAATTCCAGCTGACTTTTTTTTTTTTTTTTTTGGCCGTACCACGTGGAACGTGGGATCTTAGTTCCCCGATCAGGGATCGAACCCACATCCCCTGCATTGGAAACACAGAGTCTTAACCACTGGACCACCAGGGAAGGCCCTGACTTCCTATTCTAATCTATATTTTATTTTGTCCTGTTCTTTTCTATATTTTTCTGTTTTATTATATAGCATATTTTCTTATGGGATGAGAAATGTAAACTGACAACCAAAGGTTATATCCAGAGAACTGCAGGTAACACAACTGGCTAGAGCAGAGTCAATGTGATGAAATCATACAGGAGAGGTGGGGAAGATAAGGAAAGGCTGGATAAACAGTGGGTATTGGGCTAAGGATTTGGACTTTGTTTAGCAGGTAATACATAGCCATTAAAGGTTTGTATATAAGAAATGCTCAGCACTAAACTGCTGGAATGTTGGAAGATTATTCTGGTAGCAGGTATAAAATTACTTGGAGTCAAGGGGTAGGGAGTGGAGAAATAGGAGACAAGGAGATCATGCGGAATGTTTATTGCTGTGGTAATGAGGGCATAAGTTAGTGTAGTAGAGCTAAAAAAAAAAAAAAGGAGGAATCAATGGAAAGACATTACTACTAAACTTCAACCAACTGAGTTAACTTTATTACTGATAACAGAACTATTAGCTGCCCCCAGTCAAGAGATGTTAGACTTTAAAAGTTCTACTAATTTGATTTGATGGAAACTAGATGAAAATGTAGTAAACACAGAAAAATTCTCTCTCCCTGTTAGAAGTATAAACAATTCTAGTATTGCTTCCTACTTTCTTCTCTCCTGAGTAAATTCTTCCAAAAATTTCAGGTAACTCAAACTTCTTAAAGAGTGAAAGTCTGGCAGTGCCTACCAGTCAGTTCTACTCTCATCATTGCCTCCACTCCCCACAACTCCCAGCCCCAATATGGTCTTCAATATGTTAAAATCAAGAAGAAATAGAAATTTATGCAAAATAGGTTGGGGAAGGCAAATTATCCCAAGTTAAACACAGTCCCTTTTCTTTTTTTCCAAAGGGAATGGTTGCTGATGCTCTGAGGAGTTAACTTATAATAACACATGCCAGGAAGATGATGTCAGGGAAGGCGTGGTTAGGTTCTTTACAAGTCTGAAATTCCTTTAGTCCCAAACACTTCCTCTTTCAATCTCACCTATACTCAAATCTCTCTACTGAGGCAACTCTTTCAAAAGCTGAAGGAAGTGTTGAGACCCTAGAACTCTGATCTTTTTTTTTTTAAGAACAAAGAATAATTGAAGGCCATTAAAATAGATGTGTTTTTTTTCCATGTACCATAATTTTGCAGAATCTCTCTTTGAAATCCACATTTTCCCCCTTCTGTGACTATTTTAATTCCAAAGAAAGGAAAGGATATTCAACACTACATCCTGAGAAAGAATGTGCCTTTATCAGGCATTATATATTTGCTGATTGTATGCCTATATTTACAACAGCCAAAAAAGAATAAGAAAACGATAATTGTCCTGGGCTCCTCAGTTAACAACTTCCCTGATAAAGTATACAAATATGTTTCAAAATAAAACAATCCTACTTATCTTTCTTGCCACATCGCAGGGCTTGCAGGATCTTAGTTCCCTGACCAGGGACTGAACCCCTGGCCATGGCAGTGAAAGCGCCGAGTCCTAACCACTGGACTGCCAGGGAAGTTCCCAGACAATCCTACTTTTTATTTTTACTATTATTATTATTTTTTTTTTGCGGTACGCGGGCCTCTCACTGTTGTGGCCTCTCCCGTTGCGGAGCACAGGCTCTGGACGCGCAGCCTCAGCGGCCATGGCTCATGGGCCTAGCCGCTCCGCAGCATGTGGGATCTTCCCGGACCGGGGCACGAACCTGTGTCCCCTGCATTGGCAGGCGGACCCTCAACCACTGCACAACCAGGGAAGCCCCAATCCTACTTTTTAAAGACAAGTAGGACTTCCCTGGTGGCGCAGTGGTTAAGAATCTGCCTGTCAATGCAGGGGACACGGGTTCAAGCCCTGGTCCGGAAAGATCCCACATGCCGCAGAGCAACTAAACCCGTGTGCCACAACTACTGAGCCCACGTGCCACAACTATTTAAGCCCGCGGGCCTAGAGCCCGTGCTCCACAACAAGAGAAGCCACCTCAGTGAGAAGCTTGTGCACACAACCAAGAGTAGCCCCTGCTCTCTGCAACTAGAGAAAGCCTGCGCACAGCAACGAAGACCCAATGCAGACATAAATAAATAAATAATAAAGACAAGTAAATAAAACTAATGAAGTCACAACAGTAATGTACAAATGTCTTTTCAAACTGAGCTCACTGGAAATTATTTTTATTCCACCAACCAGAAGTGATGACTACAGTAAATTATGATGTAAAAATGTTCCTTAAAGAAGGCAGATTTCTGCAAATCTATTATTTCCAGATTCTGGTATAACAAAATGATGGACAATAAAAGCACATATTTATGTGTACTTTTTCAGAAGTTAAGAATTTTGTTTTTTATTTCAGTTTTTTAAATGTTCCAGACAGGTCTAAGAACTTTTTTACATAGACTTGTCCTACTTGAGGAACTGAGCAAATAAGCCAATGTCAAAATTAAAACTTTACTTTGTCATAGAAAAAAGTCTGGTAGAATAGATAGAGCAAACTGCTACTAGTTATTTCCCTTAAGGAGTGGGATTTAGGTAAGGAACTTCAGGACATGAAGGGAAGACCTGACTTTTTATTTTATATGCCTCTTTATGCTTAAATTTTAAAAATAGACATGTCTTACATTTATTACTATAAACTAATAAGCTATTTTAAAAATTTAATTTTCAGTATAAAAATGGACAAATTACATGAGCAAATTCACTCGAAACATTCTTCCCAAAAAATGAATGAACACATTAGGCCATACATATAAACAAAAAGACAAAGAGCAGTGTAGTAATCAATTAGTTTAAATATACCCAACACCCACAAACCTATATATACACACAAGGAGTCATCGATATAGTCACAAAGTGATGTCATCATAGCAGTGACCTGTAAGAACTCAAAGAATACTTGACAAATACACTACTAAGTATGTATCTATCCTTACCCCAGGTTTCCTAATGTGTTTCTCAAACCTTACAAGTTATCAGAAAGAGATATGAGATTTGAATCCCAGTCCGCAATCATACCTCTTGTCCCCTACACTATCCTAGATTTAGAAGCTGGTTAAATGTTTCCTATACAACAAGCGGGAAAGGGAGTGGAGAGCTAAGAAGAGAGAATATTTTAGATAGCATCAAATACATGAAGCCGCTAATAGGGAAAAAACCAATTTCTGGAATTCATTTTACTGTATTTTAATGGGTAACCTGATAGACTTGGAGGGAAAAAATTAGGAAGGAGATTTCATACAGTACTATACAAGATATGAAAAGAATAAAGACAGATTAGATATCTATCAAAATCATATTGATTTATGTGTGTGTGTGTGTCTGTACATATAAAATTGATAACAAATATGAACCCATATTTCTTAAGGATGTAACAGAATGAATACCACATAAACTAACACCCATAAACTAACACCCATAAACTAACGCCCATAAACTAACACCCATAAACTAACACTAGGTGTTTTGGGTCTAAACATTTACCAATGCCTTGATCAGATACTTTGTTCACCTATAACAGTCTCCCTAGGTGTATAAGAAAGCATCAGGAATTCTTACCCACTGCCCAACAATCCATCAAATGAGCAAAAGATCCTTAAGTGTCTAAGGCACCTTTTTTCTTCAAAGAACAGCTATAGGGCTTCCCTGGTGGCGCAATGGTTGAGAGTCTGCCTGCCGATGCAGGGGACACGGGTTCGTGCCCCGGTCCAGGAAGATCCCACATGCCGCGGAGCGGCTGGGCCCATGAGCCATGGCCGCTGAGCCTGTGCGTCCGGAGCCTGTGCTCCGCAACAGGAGAGGTGAGAGGCCCGCGTACCGCAAAAAAAAAAAAAAAAAAAAAAAAAAAGAACAGCTATAAAATCAAGAGACGGGGTAAATGGTCTTTCTGCTACAGCATACAGTTTCTCCTAATCAGCACGGTGTGCACTGAAATGCCAAGAAACTGCCCAAGATATTCCCTGGCAACTGTGGGGATGCCTGTACACCTCTCCCCAGACTGCCCCTGTGCCCAAGCATAGACTCCAGATATCTCTGCTGAGCCTGGCTATCTGCAGAGCAGAAAGGCCCAGCTCAGCAGCAGACCCCAAAGAATCACAGAACTTTCTGCCTTAATTCCCAAGGTACGTCTTCTCTTAAAACTCCTTCCCTACAGGCTGGGTGGGGTAGGGTCTTTATCAAAGCTAGAAGAGTAGACTCAGTCCTCAGATGAAGCTGTTGTGATTTCACTGACTGTATTCAGCTACCTGATAATGCTGGAGGAATGGTAGGAAGGAAGGTGGGCTGGGGGGAGAATGCAAACAGTTAATCAAAATGACAAAATAACCTTGGAGGTGGTAGGCTGGGGGCCAGGGTTTGAGGTGACATATTTTCCCTGTGAAAATTGGATACATCAGCAAGAAGTCAAACTAACTTCCTTTCACAAAGATACAAACTTGCAAAGCTTAATTTGTTTTTAATTCCACTGCCTTCAGGCCTCACATCAGGGACTATAAATTCCTAAAACTTCAGAACCAGGTGAGAAAAGATGCCAAAAAAAGTGATGGAAAAAGAGAGGCGGTGAGAGGAGAGGAATCCCGTTCCCCTCTTAAGGAGAATGTTAAAGCCAAGGGCACTCCCGATCCCCAGAAAAGGAAGTAGCTGGATTCCAAAAAAGCACTTTTCCCTACCTTCTTGTTGTTTTTGTTATAGCCAAAAGTCGAAATCCCAGGCCTGGAAGTCACTGATAGCAGCATTTTCTCTTTAATGTTAGGAAGCTAAGAGACAGAAGAGGGGAAGAAGGAGAGGGAAAGGGAGAGGAAAGAGAGAGAGGGAGAGGGAGGGAAGGAGGGAGGGAGGAAGAGAAGGGAGAGGGAGAAAGGAGGGGGAGGAGAAAGGGGGAGAGAAGGAGGGGGGAGTAAAGAATGAGCTAGGGCTGCTTGTTTACGTCACTGATAGAACTTAACCCCGAGTCTGAGTGAGGCTCTTCCACTGGGTCCTAATGCCCAAGATGTTTTTTTGGTTTTTTAGTTTTTTGTTTTCCCCCACAGGCTTAGCAGTTAAAGCAAAAGAAAAGTTCTTAAGTCTACCCCTTTCAACTCCATCACCTTTCCTATATGAACAAGTTCAGATTCCCATGAAAAAATGAGGGTATTTTCTCCTTAGATCTCAGCTATAAGAAGATTCCAATCTTGATTTTAAAGGGGCCACTGGGACACTGCTTTGGAGAACATGTGAAGAAAATCACAGTACTGAAAAAGAATATGTGAGGTGAGCTCAGGACTTACCCCCCACTTTATATTTAGAGCGACCTTAACACACAAAGAAAGAACAAACAGAAGAGCTCACCAAAGAGCAGAAACAAGCAAAACAGAGGATGGGAAATAACTAGTTTCAGATCCTCGGATAGTTTTACTCCTCTTAGGTTATGCTGATGGGCTGATGCCTCTTAATCCTTTTCAGATTCTCCCAGCTATGACTTAGTACTTGAGAAGGAATTTTCAAACTGGACTATGTCATGAAACTTGGTGCCTAGTGCTTTCTTTTTTCTTTCCCCCAGCTTTATTGAGATATAATTGCCTAGTGATTTCTTCAATTGTAAGCTATCTTATTTGAATCTTTATCCCACTATTTCCTAGTCTTCAAGGTCTATGAAGCTGAACAATTAGTTACTCACCCAACCTGAAATTTATGCCCAAGCTGAAGTTCACAGAGTTGGGATGTCTGCTTCAAGCTGTCTGTGAACTGTAGAAATAAATAAATAAATAACTATTTTAAAAACATATGCTTCACAGAGAAGAAAAATACAAAGTTCTTAGGAAAGAAGAACATTAATTTAGAGTCAAGAATTGAACACAGTTGCAACACTCACCTCTAATACTTTCAAAGGAATGTCCTGTAGAAGGTACCTTAACAATAAAAGAAACTTGTTGGAAAACAAAAATTTAAGAATGATACCCAGTAATTTACCAATCTAGTCGAAGTAGAACAGGGATATAGAATGAAAGCCTTCAAATCACTTCTTAAGGCCCCCTCACAGCCATAGTGGATATTCTAAATAATAAATTAACCCTGTCTGCTTTGCCACAAAAAACATTAAGCCCAAACCGTCCCTTAAATGAAGTCCCAGTCTCTATTCTAGTTTTCCTGTCACCTTTTTGCTATAATAATGGGACAGACAGTACCAACAGTCTGCAGAGTAAATACACACATACCATACCCCCAATCTCTAACTTTCATTTCCAATAGGACAGGAAGTTCCTGCTCAGCTCAAGGGACACAGGAAGGGTGGGAACAGCCTCAATGTGGGAACTGCAACTGAGATTGGAAGCACAGCAGCCAAATGCAGTCAATAAATCAATAAAGGCATCTCTCAGTGATACCATATTTTTTTAAAGTCCCTTTTCTGCCCTCAGAGATTCTCATTCATGATATGCCAAGTTATCATTGCCATTTAGGTCCTTGGTTGATGTCTTCTCCCTAAGCCTAACAATGTGGTAAAAACCCTTCATTTTTAAGGCCTGATTTATAATGGGATTTATAATAGCAGTCAACCTAATTTAATTTTTTAAAACTTCTAATATTCTCAACGTGTTGTGTTCTCTTACTGTATTCCTTAACGCTCAATGATATCTTAGAATTTAATATAGTTAAAACCGTAAGTTTTAGAGAGAAGCAGACATGAGTTCAAATTCTGACACCACTGTTAGTTACTGTTTATGTAACTTTAGGCCAAGTTACTTAACATCTCTAATTTACTCATTTCCAAAATGGAGATAATACCTACTTCATTTGCCTTTGGAATCAAATCTAAGTTCTGATTTGGTCCTGTCACTCACAAGCTGAGTGACACTGGGAGAATTACCTCATGTCTGAACCTTCTCTCCTCTGTAAAATATACAAAATAAATAGTCTCTGCTTCCTAAATTGTAGTGAAATGAAATAAGGCAATGTATATAAAGCCCTTAGGCAGGTATCTGGCACTTGGTACACATTCAACAGATGTTAGCTCCATTTTGATTAATTACCCTACTGTCTCCCAGTGTATCCCTCTGGGTATTGTATAACCCAGATTTTATGATCTGAAGTGAACATTTCCAAAAACTAGTATCTTAGTTACATTCAAAAGATCATACTAGGACTAGGCAGGCGAAACTATATAAGTGAAAATACTGAATAAGAAATTTCAGAAATCACCCAATCCAATTTCATTTCTCTGCCTTCTAGAAGCAAACAATCCGATTATTTGTAAATTCTTTTCATAACTCCCAATCTCTTGGAAATTGGTGGATCATCTCTTATCTCTAGGAAAAAAAGGAAACAAAATAGTACAGAATCAAAGTACACTAGACAAGACATGCCAGCTCCCATTTCTCTAGAGTCCTACTACTCTAAGAAATTGAAATAGATCTAGAAAAAGTAGAAAGTATCAGAAGGGAGATAAAGAACGATCCAATTGGGACTTCCCTGGTGGCGCAGTGGTTAAGAATTCGCCTGCCAATGCAGAGGACATGAGTTCAAGCCCTGGTCCGGGAAGATCCCACATGCCGTGCAGCAACTAAGCTCGCGTGCCACAACTACTGAGCCTGCACTCTAGAGCCCACAAGGCACAACTACTGAGCCCACGTGCCACAACTACTGAAGCTCTCATGCCTAGAGCCCGTGCCCCACAACAAGAGAAGCCACTGCAATGAGAAGCCCGCGCACCACAACGAAGAGTAGCCCCCGCTCGCCGCAACTAGAGAAAGCCCGCGCGCAGCAACGAAGACCCAACGCAGCCATAAATAAATAAATAAATTTATTTAAAAAAAAAGATCCAATTAAATAAATTCTATTTTATAAATTCTATATAAATAAATTCCATATGTATTTACTAATACAAAAACCTGTATGTTTATACTCTGATTATAAGTTTAGGGCCATAAAAGTAAAATGACCCAGATTGGTGAACTGATGCCAAAGGTCAATTATGTCAAAGAGCACCAACAGGACTGGAAACTACAACCTTTACTATGGTAAGTATATTTTTAAAAGAGGTGATGGAATCTTGTGGAAGTGACAGAGAAGGTAATGGAGTTTCTGTGGTTATATTCAGGAAGTATATGAGAAGAGGAAGAATCCTATTTCTTCCAGTGTGTTTACTTTGATCACCACCCCCCATCTGCTTTGCCCATTATATTGCTTACATTTTTCCAGATTTAGTCAATGCCTCTCAAATTCTTGGTTCTCTTGAGCCCAGCACCCAAAAGTTGTTTTGAGGGGAAAAAGTAAAATAAGTTATTTGGAACATCTCTTGGACGGAGACATTTATACCTCAGATTCAATATAGACTGGTTTGTGATTTCTCCAGAAAAACTGTAACAGGGAAGAACAAATCTGACTCCATGTTGGACCTGTTCCTTTTACTTTAACCTTTGTATTCTATTGCTTTTGCTACAAGTTAAGAATGTTGCCTATAGCCTGAAATATACACGATAGCCCATTCTCAAGGCTCTGACCTTTAAAGGCATAAAACTTTTCCATTCCTACAGAGATAAAAAGTTGCAGAACAGAGAATAACATTTGTCATGTTGGAGGTTTACAGGAACAATATGACCTGACCTACCTGGACAGATGCAAGAACAAAGGATTCTGACACGAAGAAGTTTGCAGCAACCAACCACACCCCCTCCCCTTTTAGTAAAAAAGAAGCCTAAATTCCAACTTGGGTAAGATGGTTCTTTAGGACACTAGTCCACCACTTCTCGGTCTGCTGTCTTTCCAAATAAAGTCACTATTCCTTGCCCCAACAACTTGTCTCTCAGTTTACTGGCCTGTCCTTTGGCAAGCAGCACGAGCTTGGACTTGGTAACAAAACAACACTTTTAAGTATGTGTCTCAGGTACAGAGCAGTTGGGGTCAGATCAACCCTGACTTGTACGTTGAAAGATGACTGCATGCAACTATTGGGCCCTCCACATCAGAGTGGAGAACTCAAGGAATGTATTACCTGCAGATATGCCAGACCCTAACTATAGGACTAGAGCCAGGCTGATGTAGCACATGTGTCTGCCAGCAGTGAGACAGGACCAAGTTTGTTAGTGGAGCTCTGAATATGGTTCAGAGACCTGAATAAATATATTAGGGCCAAGGGTTTTTTTTTCCCCAGCTATTCATATTCTCTGTGGGGATTTCCCTGGCAGTCCAGCGGTTAAGACTCCGCGCTCCCACTGCAGGGCGTGCAGGTTTGATCCCTGGTCAGGGAACTAAGATCGTGGCCAAAAAATATACATATATATATTTCAAATAAATATATAATATAAATTTATATTTATATAAATATATGTTTTATATATATATATATATATATATTCTCTGTGGATTATCTTTCCTCCCACTGATTAACTTTTGTGCCCAAAAGTCTAGGTCATGAAAAAAAACCAAAAAGTTCAATTTATTTAATGGTAAAGAGATGACGTAATGCCTTAAGAAGAAGTTAAAAAAAAAAAAAAAGTTTAACACATCAGCTTCCTTAAGTAGGAAAATTTAAGGATCTGAATCAAACAACTAGAAAAGCTTAGCCCTGTCCCCTTCGAATGTAGGATGGAATGACAAAATTGGTCTAAAACTAGAAACTGGGAAAGTTTGGCCTCTCGACTCCTTGACTTAACTCATTGGAAAACAGGGGAAAAGACAGGCAACTCTGAAGAATTATTTATCTCATACCCTGGATATCAGTGCTAATAGTATATTCTCCTCTTCTATAACAACAGATATTTCTGGCCAAAACTTACTACAGAGAATATCCTAACAAAATTTTCAAGTAGACTTTTCCTTTGCCAGACACTAAAGAAATACAGGAATCAAATCTTCTAGAATCACTGGACCAGAAAATTAGTATAATGTAGAAAGAAAAGATTAGACTGGTTTCTATGCATACCCAGAATGGACTGCATTGATGGGTAATATTATAGTCTCCAAATGTATGTTGCCTTTACACTTGAGACATTAATTTTGTTTGGCTTCAGCTATCCCTAAAATAAATAGCTCAGATGATCCCCATAAGCGTCCACAACTGAACTGAACAATTAGAACCAAATGAAATGGCTGCTTATGTAGGTTAAATATAAATCTTTTCAAATAGTCAAATACTGGTAATTTCATATGGTTAAATCTAACACTGCAAGAAGGGTGAGACTGTGGAGATGATAATGAGTCAGAATACTGATGAATTGGATAGTTCCTTTCCTTTGTCCTCTCTTATTTTCAGATTGAAAATAAAAAAACCCGGAAAGGTAAACTCACTTGCATAAGGTCATAGGGGTCAAATATCTGAAACCAGAATCCAGACTTTCTGTCTCAATTCAACATTGTTCCCATACTAATCTGATTTGACTGTAAAATTTAGAATTCTGATATATATATCTTTCGGGGTCAGAAATAATAAAGAAATAATCCTAGGATTTCAGAGGTGAAAGTTCAACCATTTTCCTCAAATCAGCTTTTTATCTTAAGTGTTAAAGCAGTGATACCTAATATTTTGGCCTATTCTTTTTTTTTTTTTTTTTGCAGTACGCGGGCCTCTCACTGCTGTGGCCTCTCCCGTTGTGGAGCACAGGCTCCGCACGCGCAGGCTCAGCGGCCATGGCTCACAGACCCAGCCGCTCCGCGGCATGTGGGATCTTCCCCGACCGGGGCACGAACCCGGGTCCCCTGCATCGGCAGGCGGACTCTCAACCACTGCACCACCAGGTAAGCCCCAATTTCTTTTAAGTATCTCCAATGGGAAAGTGAATCTCAATGAACATTAAGAGAACACTGCCACCGCCTGGATAATATAGGTCATGCACCCTTTAGCAAATACCAGGAAGAGAAAGCACAGAATTTGTAAGTAGATCAGAACTTTGAAATTTAAACCCAGCTCTATCATTTGCTGTGTTAAATTGGAAAATCTCAATCTTTTAAAACATCAGTTTCCCCTTCTACAAAATGGGCACAGTATCTGTTCTATTTCTCAGGGATAATCATGACAGTCAAATTAGATAATGACTGTAAAAGTACTTTATTGATTACAAAGCATTTTCCAAGTGTGAGACCACAGTTGATATTTACTATGCCATGTTGAGTATAACAAATCCATCTTTTTTTTATTGAATATTTTATTAACATAATAGTTGTCTAAACAAATCCATCTTATTCCTTACCGCAAATCTAAGTAAATAACCTTCAGCTTGAGAATCAGAGCCAACTCATAAATTTTAGATGCCTAATGGCAAATTTCTTTCTTTATATGTTAATGTGGACTCACTATCATTAACTTATTGAAATGTGTTGTTGAACAGAAAAATATGTTAAAATTAAAACTACTTGGAGATACCATTTCTCACCTACCAGACTGGCAAAAATCCAAAAGCTTGACAACAAACTGAGTAGTCAAACAAGTGGGAGAGACTGTAGTAAAAAGGCTGTCATATATTGTTCGTGGAAATAGAGAATAGCATAACTCCTTTTGCACTATTTAGCAAAATTACATATCATTTTACCCTTCAACCTAACAGTTCTACTTCTAGGAATATATTCCAAAGATATAATGGCAAAAATAAGAGAAAACAATATGTACAATGCATATCCAGACCAGTAAGCAAGGAAGCTATCAAAGAATACTGGGGTTGTTTTACTGCACACTTTAAATTCGTAATCTTAAAAAATGAGATTTGAATTTTTATTGAGTACCTTTAAAAAGGTAGCATCAGGGTCTTCCCTGGTGGCGCAGTGGTTGAGAGTCCGCCTGCCGATGCAGGGGACGCGGGTTCGTGCCCCGGTCCGGGAAGATCCCACATGCCGCGGAGCGGCTGGGCCCGTGAGCCATGGCCGCTGACCCTGCGCGTCCAGAGCCTGTGCTCCGCAGCGGGAGAGGCCACAGCAGTGAGAGGCCCGCGTACAGCAAAAAAAAAAAAAAAAGGGTAGCATCAAAATTATAAAATTAGGGCTTCCCTGGTGGCACAGTGGTTGAGAGTCTGCCTGCCGATGCAAGGTACACAGGTTCGTGCTCCGGTCCGGGAAGATCCCACATGCCGCAGAGCGGCTAGGCCCGTGAGCCATGGCCACTGAGCCTGCGCGTCCGGAGCCTGCACGTCCGGAGCCTGTGCTCTGCAACGGGAGAGGCCGCAACAGTGAGCTCAAGGCCCGTGTACCGCAAAAAAAAAAAAATTATAAAATTAACATCTGTTATGAATCATATCTAAAACTGGGTATAAACAGAAATTTTATTTCCTGATTTAATTTCAGGGGAACTAATGTTTAGGAAAGCTATTAGGTGAATGTTTGTTTATTTATTTATTTTCATACAGCAGGTTCTTATTACTCATCCATTTTATACCCATCAGTGTATACATGTCAATTCCAATCGCCCAATTCATCACACCACCATCCCCACCCCCCCGCGGCTTTCCCACCTTGGTGTCCATACAATTGTCCTCTACATCTGTGTCTCAACTTCTGCCCTGCAAACCAGTTCATCTGTACCATTTTTCTAGGTTCCACATATATGCGTTAATATACAATATTTGTTTTTCTCTTTCTGACTTACTTCACTCTGTATGACAGTCTCTAGATCCATCCACGGCTCAACAAATGACCCAATTTTGTTCCTTTTTATGGATGAGTAATATTCCATTGTATATATGTACCACATCTTCTTTATCCATTTGTCTGTCGATGGGCGTTAAGTTGCTTCCATGACCTGGCTATTGTAAATAGTGCTGCAGTGAACACTGGGGTGCATGTGTCTTTTTGAATTATGGTTTTCTCGGGGTATATGCCCAGTAGTGTGATTGCTGGATCATTTGGTAATTCTATTTTTAGTTTTTTAAGGAACCTCCATACTGTTCTCCATAGTGGCTGTATCAATTTACATTCCCACCAACAGTGCAAGAGGATTCCCTTTTCTCCACACCCTCTCCAGCATTTGTTGTCTGTAGATTTTCTGATGATGTCCATTCTAACTGGTGTGAGGTGATACCTCATTGTAGTTTTGATTTGCATTTCTCTAATAATTAGTGATGTTGAGCAGCTTTTCAAGTGCTTCTTGGCCATCTGTACGTCTTCTTTGGAGAAATGTCTATTTAGGTCTTGTGCCCATTTTTGGATTGGGTTGTTTGTTTCTTTAATATTGAGCTGCATGAGTTGTTTATATATTTTGGAGATTAATCCTTTGTCCGTTGATTCGTTTGCAAATATTTTCTCCCATTCTGAGGGTTGTCTTTTCATCTTGCTTATGGTTTCCTTTGCTGTGTAAAAGCTTTTAAGTTTCATTAGGTCTCATTTGTTTATTTTGGTTTTTATTTCCATTACTCTAGGAGGTGGATCAAAAAAGATCTTGCTGTGATTTATGTCAAAGAGTGTTCTTCCTATGTTTTCCTCTAAGAGTTTTATAGTGTCCGGTCTTACATTTAGGTCTCTAACCCATTTTTGAGTTTATTTTTGTGTATGGCGTTAGGGAGTGTTCTAATTTCATTCTTTTACACGTAGCTGTCCAGTTTTCCCAGCACCATTTTTTTTTTTTTTTGCAGTACGCGGGCCTCCCACTGTTGTGGCCTCTCTCGTTGCAGAGCACAGGCTCCGGACACACAGGCTCAGCGTCCATGGCTCACGGGCCCAGCCACTCCGCGGCATGTGGGATCTTCCTGGACCGGGGCACGAACCCGTGTCCCCTGCATCTCAACCACTGCGCCACCAGAGAAGCCCCCCAGCACCACTTATTGAAGAGACTGTCTTTTCTCCATTGTATATCCTTGCCTCCTTTGTCATAGATTAGTTGACCATAGGTGCGTGGGTTTATCTCTGGGCTTTCTATCTTGTTCCATTGATCCATGTTTCTGTTTTTGTGCCAGTACCATATTCTCTTGATTACTGTAGCTTTGTAGTATAGTCTGAAGTCAGGGAGTCTGATTCCTCCAGCTCCATTTTTTCCCCTCAAGACTGCTTTGGCTATTCGGGGTCTTTTGTGTCTCCATACAAATTTTAAGATTTTTTGTTCCAGTTCCGTAAAAAATGCCATTGGTAATTCAATAGGGATTGCACTGAATCTGTAGATTGCTTTGAGTAGTATAGTCATTTTCACAATATTGATTCTTCCAATCCAAGAACATGGTGTATCTCTCCATCTGTTGGTATCATCTTTAATTTCTTTCATCAGTGTCTTATAGTTTTCTGCATACAGGTTTTTTGTCTCCCTAGGTAGGTTTATTCCTAGGTATTTTATTCTTTTTGTTGCAATGGTAAATGGAAGTGTTTCCTTAATTTCTCTTTCAGATTTTTCATCATTAGCGTATAGGAATGCAAGAGATTTCTGTGCATTAATTTTGTATCCTGCAACTTTACCAAATTCATTGATTAGCTCTAGTAGTTTTCTGGTGGCATTTTTAGGATTCTCTATGTATAGTATCATGTCATCTGCAAACAGTGACAATTTTACTTCTTCTTTTCCAATTTGTATTCTTTTTATTTCTTTTTCTTCTCTGATTGCCATGGCTAGGACTTCCAAAACTAAGTTGAATAATAGTGGTGAGAGCGGACATCCTTGTCTTGTTCCTGATCTTAAGAGGAAATGCTTTCAGTTTTTCACCATTGTTTGCTGTGGGTTTGTCAAGTATGGCCTTTATTATGTTGAGGTAGGTTCCCTCTATGCCCACTTTCTGGAGAGTTTTTATCCTAAATGGGTGTCAAATTTTGTCAAAAGCTTTTTCTGCATCTATTGAGATGATCATATGGTTTTTATTCTTCAATTTGTTAATATGGTGTATCACACTGATGATTTGCGTATACTGAAGAATCCTTGCATCCCTGGGATAAATCCCACTTGATCATGGTGTATGACCCTTTCAATGTGCTGTTGGATTCTGTTTGCTAGTATTTTGCTGAGGATTTTTGCATGCTGAGGATTTTGCATATATTCATCAGTGATATTGGTCTGTAATTTTGTTTTTTTGTAGTATCTTTGTCTGGTTTTGGTATCAGGGTGATGGTGGCCTCATAGAATGAGTTTGGGAGTGTTCCTTCCTCTGCAATTTTTTGGAAGAGTTTGAGAAGGATGGGTGTTAGCTCTTCTCTAAATGTTTGATAGAATTCACCTGTGAAGTCATCTGGTCCTGGACTTTTGTTGGAAGATTTTTAATCACAGTTTCAATTTCATTACTTGTGATTGGTCTGTTCATACTTTCTATTTCTTCCTGGTTCAGTCTTGGAAGCTTATACCTTTCTAAGAATTTGTCCATTTCTTCCAGTTGTCCATTTAATTGGCATAGAGCTGCTTGTAGTAGTCTCTTAGGATGCTTTGTATTTCTGCGGTGTCTGTTGTAACTTCTCCTTTTTCATTTCTAATTTTATTGATTTGAGTCCTCTCCCTCTTTTTCTTGATGAGTCTGGCTAATGGTTTATCAATCTTGTTTATCTTCTCAAAGAACCAGCTTTTAGTTTTATTGATCTTTGCTATTGCTTTCTTTGCTTCTATTTCATTTATTTCTGCTCTGATCTTTATTATTTCTTTCTTTCTGCTAACCTTAGGTTTTGTTTGTTCTTCTTTCTCTAGTTCTTTTAGGTGTAAGGTTAGATTATTTATTTGAGATTTTTCTTGTTTCTTGAGGTAGGCTTGTATAGCTATAAACTTCCCTCTTAGAACTGTTTTTGCTGTATCCCATAGGTTTTGTTTTGTTTTGTTTTGTTTTTTTGCGGTACGCGGGCCTCTCACTGTTGTGGCCTCTCCCGTTGTGGAGCACAGGCTCCGGACGCGCAGGCTCAGCGGCCATGGCTCATGGGCCCAGCTGCTCCACGGCATGTGGGATCTTCCCGGACCGGGGCACGAACCCGTGTCCCTGCATCAGCAGGCGGACGTTCAACCACTGCGCCACCAGGGAAGCCCATCCCATAGGTTTTGGATCATTGTGTTTTCATTGTCATTTGTCTCTAGGTATTTTTTGATTTCCTCTTTGATTTCTTCAGTGATCTCTTGGTTATTTAGTAACGTATTGTTTAGCCTTCATGTGTTTGTGTTTTTTACGGTTTTTTCCCTGTAACTGATTTCTAATCTCATAGCATTGTGGTCAGAAAAGATGCTTGATATGATTTCAATTTTCTTAAATTTACTGAGGCTTGATTTGTGAACCAAGATGTGATCTATCCTGGAGAATGTTCCGTGCACACTTGAGAAGAAAGTGTAATCTGCTGTTTTTGGATGGAATGTCCTATAAATATCAATTAAACCTATCTGGTCTATTGTATCATTTAAAGCTTCTGTTTCCGTATTTATTTTCATTTTGGATGATCTGTCCATTGGTGTAAGTGAGGTGTTAAAGTCCCCGCTATTATTGTGTTACTGTCGATTTCCTCTTTTATAGCTGTTAGCAGTTGCCTTATGTATTGAGGTACTCCTATGTTGGGTGCACATATATTTATAATTGTTACATCTTCTTCTTGGATTGATCCCTTGATCATTATGTAGTGTCCTTCCTTGTCTCTTGTAACAGTCTTTATTTTAAAGTCTATTTTATCTGATATGATAAAATCAGCTTTCTTTTGATTTCCATTTGCATGGAATATCTTTTTCCATCCTCTCACTTTCAGTCTGTATGTGTCCCTAAGTCTGAAGTGGGTCTCCTGTAGACAGCATAAATATGGGTCTTGTTTTTGTATCCATTCAGCAACTGTGTCTTTTGGTTGGAGCATTTAAGCCATTTATGTTTAAGGTAATTATCAATATGTATGTTCCTATTACCATTTTCTTAATTGTTTTGGGTTTGGTTTTGTAGGTCCTTTTCTTCTCTTGTGTTTCCCAGTTAGAGAAGTTCCTTTAGCATTTGTTGTAGAGCTGGTTTGGTGGTGCTGAATTCTCTTAGCTTTTGTTTGTCTGTAAAGCTTTTGATTTCTCCATTGAATATGAATGAGATCCTTGCCAGGTACAGTATTCTTGGTTGTAGGTTCTTCCCTTTCATCACTTTAAGTATATCATGCCACTCTTTTCTGGCTTGTAGAGTTTCTGCTGAGAAATCAGCTGTTAACTTTATGGGAGTTCCCTTGTATGTTATTTGTCGTTTTTCCCTTGCTGCTTTCAATAATTTTTCTTTGTCTTTAATTTTTACCAACTTGATTACTATGTGTCTCGGTGTGTTTCTCCTTGGGTTTATCCTGTATGGGACTCGCTGTGCTTCCTGGACTTGGGTGGCTATTTCCTTTCCCATGTTAGGGAAGTTTTCGTCTATAATCCCTTCAAATATTTTCTCAGGTCCTTTCTCTCTCTCTCCCCCTTCTGGGACCCCTATAATGCGAATGTTGTTGTGTTTAATATTGTCCCAGAGATCTCTTAGGCTGTCTTCATTTCTTTTCATTCTTTTTTCTTTATTCTGTTCTGTAGCAGTGAATTCCACCATTCTGTCTTCCAGGTCACTTATCCATTCTTCTGCCTCAGTTATTCTGCTATTGATCCCTTCTAGTGTAGTTTTCATGTCAGTTATTGTATTGTTCATCTCTGTTTGTTTGTTCTTTAATTCTTCTAGGTCTTTGTTAAACATTTATTGCATCTTCTCAATCTTTGCCTCCATCCTTTTTCCGAGGTCCGGGATCATCTTCACTATCATTATTCTGAATTCTTTTTCTGGAAGGTTGCCTATCTCCACTTCATTTAGTTGTTTTTCTGGGGTTTTATCTTGTTCCTTCATCTGGTGCATAGCCCTCTGACTTTTCATCTTGTCTATCTTTCTGTGAATGTGGTTTTTGATCCACAGGCTGCAGGATTGTAGTTCTTCTTGCTTCTGCTGTCTGCCCTCTAGTGCATCTAGGTGAATGTTTTATAAATTACTGTTCCT
Organism: Orcinus orca; assembly: GCF_937001465.1. Classification (NCBI taxonomy): domain Eukaryota; kingdom Metazoa; phylum Chordata; class Mammalia; order Artiodactyla; family Delphinidae; genus Orcinus; species Orcinus orca. The sequence goes on along the minus strand of NC_064569.1, from coordinate 44,714,754 downwards.
AATTTTTGGTCATACCCTCATGATTCCAGCAAGCTAGTCCTATCTTCTAAGATATGTATCAAACCTAGTACACATTAAAAATCCTATAAGGTCCTAGGTAGTTTTCATTTAATTATTCATTAAAGAAACACTTATTCTCCTATTGTAACAAGTGTGAAGTCTTTCGACTGTTAATAAAAGATCTGTCAACCATCAAAAAAACAAAACAAAACTACTTGGGGTTGTGTCAAAGAATTCAAGAGTCAACTTGAGGGGACTCCCACTGTCCAGAGATGGGACATTTGAGCATCAAAAAGAATAACAACTGCAAAGAATGTAAACATATCATAGTTGTTCAAAATCATAATAATTTTTAAAACTCTGATAACCTTTGGAGGATATTACAGAACCAACTTATTATTCTATAACTTAGCAAATAAAGAGAAACAGATCAAATATACAGCCTACCTTTTCTATATGAACTGTATCCCTGAATGACCAAATAGTTGACAAAGCAAAGTCCTTATTTATAGAAGAATTTAAAATAATAAATAAGGAATGATAGAATAGCACCACTTTGCAACCCCTAGTGAAACAGTTCATTTGGGTAATGATTATCAAAGGTTATTAAAAATCATTAGGTTAAAATCTGATTGGGTATCATAAGGAAAAAAAACTATATACAAATATCCCTTATGAATGTAGATGTAAAAAACCTCAACAAAATTATTAGGAAACCAAGGGACTTCCCTGGTGGCGCAGTGGTTAAGAATCCACCTGCCAATGCAGGGGACACGGGTTCGAGCCCTAGTCCAGGAAGATCCCACATGCCGCGGAACAACTAAGCCCTTGTGCCTCAACTACTGAGACTGTGCTCTAGAGTCCGCAAGCCACAACTACCGAGCCCACATGCTACAACTACTGAAGCCCACATGCCTAGAGCCCATGCTCCGCAACTAGAGAAGCCACAGCAATGAGAAGCCCACTCACCACAACTAGAGAAAGCCCACGCGCAGCAACAAAGACCCAATAGAGCCAAAAATAAATAAATTAAATAACTAAATTTATTTTAAAAAATATTAGCAAACTGAATTCAGGAACATATAAAAAAGGTGTAAACACCACGATCAACTGCAGTTAGTGCCAGGAACCCAAGGCTGGTTAAATGTTCAAAAATCAAGTAATGTAATTTGGCATATTAAAAGAATAAAGGCAAAATCCCCATGATCATCTCAGTAAATGCAGAACTAGCATTTGACAAAATCTGATACTCATGCATGATAAAATCTCCTAGCTAATAATAGGAGGAAATTTCCTCATTTTGATAGAAAAAAAGTTATAAAAACCCTACAGCTAACTTCATACCTAACACTAAAAGGCTGAATGCATTCCCTGTAAAATCAGGAACAAGGCAAAGGTGTCTGCTCTCACCATTTCTATTCAACATTATGCTGGAAGTTCTAGACAATGCCCTAAGAAAAAGCAGACAAACAACAAAAACAAAAACAAATAGCTTAAAGGAATCCAGATTGGAAAGGAAGAAATAAGACTGTCCTTATTCAAGACATGACAGTCTATGTAGAAAATCCCACAATAAAACTACTAGAATTAGTAAATGAGTCCAGGGAGGTCACAGGATACAAGATCAATATACAGAAATCAACTATATTTATACACTGGCAATAAACAGACTGAAATGAAATTAAGAAAACAATTCCATTCATAATAATATCAAAAGGAATTAAATAGGAATAAATTTAACAAAACAAATGTAAAATTTATACACCAAAAAGTATAAAACATTGCTGAGAGAAATTAAAGAATTGTTAAGATGGTAATTTCCCCCAAATTGATATATAGTTTCAATGCAATTCCTCTCAAAATCCTAGTAGGGTTCTTTGTAGAAGTTGATAACCTGATGAAAGTGCAAAAGACGTAGGAGAACCAAAACAATTTTGAAAAAGAACAATTGAAAGATTTACACTAACTGTAATTGATTTCAAAGCTTATGAGAAAGCTAAAGTACTCAAGAGAATGTGGTATTATTATAAAGATAGGAATGTAGATCAATGGAACAGAATTTTGAGACCAGAAAGAAACCCTTATATTAATGGTCAACTGATTTTCAACAAAGGTGTCAAGACAATTCAATGAGGAAAGAATTTTTCCACAAATAGTGCTGGAATAATTGGATATCCACATGCAAAAAAGAAAAACTTAGACCCTTACCTCATACCATACACAAAAATTAATTCAAAATGGATCACAGAATTAAATGAAAAAGCTTAAAACTATAGTCTTCTAGAAGAAAACAGGAGAAAATCTTCATGACTCTGGGCTAGCAGAATTCCCAGAGACAACACCAAAAGCATGAGGCATAAAAGAAAAATATGATAAATTAGACTTCAATAAAATTTAAAACTTTTGACTTTTAAGAGATACAATTAAGAAAATGAAAAAACAAGCCGCTGGCTGGAAGAAAATATTGCAAATCACATATCTGATAAAAGACTTGTATCTAGAATATACAAAGAACTCTTATAACTCAATAATAAGGCAATAACCCAATTTAAAAATGTACAGAAGACTTGAATAGACACTTCACCAAAGACACCCAAATGACTAATAAGCACATAAAAAGCTGTTCAGAATCATTGGGTTTTAGGGAAATGCAAATTAAAACCACAATGAGATACTACTATATGCCCATTAGAATGGCTATAATAAAAAAGACAGACAATAGTAAGTGTTGATGAGGATGTAGAGAAACCAAAACTCTCATACATTGCTGGTGGGCATTTAAAATGGTAAGCCACTTTGGAAAACTGGCAGTTTCTTAAAAAGTTAATCACATCTTTACCACATAGCTTTATAAAGTTTTGATATCCTGTAGAGAAGTCCAGACCCTTCTTCACTCTTTTACAAAATTATCTTGGCTTCTGTTTTGTCTTCTACTATCAATAAAATTTTAGGATTCATGAAAATTCTGTGCAAAACCCTGTTGAGATTTTAATTGGAATTGTATTAAGTTTATAAGTTACTTTGGGGAGAGCCTCCATATTTTTGATTGTTTCCCTCCATTTAACACAGTATATTAGTTGTCTATTGCTGCATAAAATATTATCATTAACTTAGTAGTATATAACAACACATATTTATTATCTCACAGTTTCTATGGGTCAGTTGTCTGGGCATGGCTTAGCTAGGCTACAGTCAGCGTTGGCCAGGGCTGAGTTCTCATCTAAGGCTCAAGTTGGGAAGGATCCACTTCTGTCACATGATTTTTGGCAGCATTCAGTTCCTTGCAGGCTGTTGGATGAGGGCCTCAATTTCTTGCTGCGTGTTGGCTAGGGGCTGCCTTCAGTTCCTTATCATGTGGCCTTCTCCTTAGGACAGCTCACAAAATGGCAGTTTGCTTCTTGAATGCCAACAAGGGAGAGTAACCTTTGCCAGATTTTATTTCTTAAAAGCAAATCAGGGCTTCCCTGGTGGCGCAGTGGTTGAGAATCTGCCTGCTAATGCAGGGGACACGGGTTCGAGCACTGGTCTGGGAGGATCCCACATGCCGCGGAGCAACTAGGCCCGTGAGCCACAACTACTGAGCCTGCGCGTCTGGAGCCTGCGCTCCGCAACAAGAGAGGCCGCGATAGTGAGAGGCCCGTGCACCGCGATGAAGAGTGGCCCCTGCTTGCCACAACTAGGGAAAGCCCTTGCACAGAAACGAAGACCCAACACAGCAAAAATAAATAAAAATAAATTTAAAAAAGCAAATCACAGCTCCCATTCATACTCAAGAGGAAGGGTTTACACAAGGCATGAATATCAGGAGGCGGGGATCATGGGAGCCAGCTTAGAATTTGCAATATACGGTATACCTTTCCATTAACTAATTTCTCCCTAAAATTCTTACGCATCCTATAATAGGTTTATTCATGTGCACTTCTCAGTTTGTAATGCCATAAGAAATAGGTATAATTATTACTTCAATATAGGAATGCTATTGAATTCTGGATACTGATCTTTTATCTAGCAAACTTGTTTAACTCTCTTATTAGCCCCAACAATTTACCTGTCACTTGGATTTTCCTCATAAATATCACTTGTGAATAATGACAATTTTGTATCTTTTCTTGTAACCTTTATATCTTTTGCTTATTTTTCTTGTCTTACTGGACAATAATAAGACCTCCAATAAAATATTTAACAGAAGTTGTGATACCAGGCCTGTTACCTGAAAAACCCTTTGTCAGGTTTATCAGGATATTCCTTTCCTTGTCTAGTTTGCTAAGAACTTTGAAGATGAATAGGTATTTAATTTTATCAAATACTTCTTCTGCAGTGACCAGGAGGATCAAATAGATTTTCTCTCTTAATCTGTTGATTTGGTAATTATGCACATTTTCTAATGTTAACCATTCTAGCATCCTTGAGATAAAAATTCCTTGATCATAAAACGTATGTTTTATGATTTTTGCACCTATGTCTTTATAATTATCTTTCCTAAACTGTCCTTGTCTGGTTTTGGTTTTAAAATATACAGTAATTTAACAAAACAAGTTGTAAAGTTTTTCTTCTTTTTCTATTTCATGGAACAAAGTGCATAAGATTGGGATTATCTGTCCATTGAAAGTTTCACAGCACTCCCACATAAAACTATCTGTATTTTTTTTTCTGCGTAAATGTTTAAACTACAAACTTCTCATCTCAAACAGGCTCTTAGATATTTCCCAACACTCCTACAAGATTCTAGTTAGTGCCTTCTCTTACTTCTACAAAAGCTATTCTAAATATTTACCATTCTCAAGCTTTCTACCTCACTTTTTCTCCCTATAATCTTAGCATATAATATTCACCTGCTATCTTCAACCTTTTCATCTCTACTGGCTTTCCTCCTCAGCATACTGAGATGATGATTTTCTTAAAAAGACAAAACAAAAACAAACATGCAAAACAAAATCCCCTTCCCTGAACTATAGATTCTTCTCTAGCTATTCTTGTTCTTTTAATTTTCCCCATAGTCAAGAGTAATCTGGACTTCCCTGGTGGCACAGTGGTTAAGAATCTGCCTGCCAATGCAGGGGACACAGGTTTGACCCCTGGCCCGGGAAGATCCCACATGCCACGGAGCAACTAAGCCCATGTGCCACAACTACTAAGCCTGTGCTCTAGAGCCCACAAACCACAACTACTGAGCCCGTGTGCCACAACTACTAAAGCCCATGCACCCAGAGCCCGTGCTCCGCTACGAGAAGCCACCACAGTGAGAGGTCCGCGCACTGCAGTGAAGAGTAGCCTCCACTCGTCACAACTAGAGAAAGCCTGCGCACAGCAACAAAGACCCAACGCAGCAAAAATAAAAAATTATAAAATGAATAAATAAATCTTTTTTTAAAAAAAGAGTAATCTACATTTGCTAAGTGTCCTCATCTCTCATTTGTTTTTTCCCCCATTCATTTTTCTCTATATTTTAAGTTATGGTAGATTTGGGAAATCATCAATGGGTTCCATAAAAACACAACGTAACCAGATTTGCATTTCTGAAAGATCACTTGTGGCTATGCTGTTAAGAATAGAAGTGAATGAAACTGATGGGAGGGAGAACTGAATTAAGAAGCTTAACTAGAATAGCAAGAATGGGGAGAAGTAGATGGATTTGAGACCTATTATAGGATCTGAAGGATGAGGAAATCAAAGATTACACGTGATTCCAGCTGAATAATGGATTTTGATATTCATTGAATAGAAAATACAGATGAAGAAATCTGACTACGTAAAGATAAAAAATTCCTACATGGCAAAACTGCAAAAGGAAAACCAAAAGTCAAATGATAAACTGGGAGGAGGAGGAATGTATGCAACTCATTTCACAAAAGGCTAATATCCAACAAAAACATAGGAAAATACATGAATAATTCATAAAAACGGAAACACAAATGGTTCTTAAACACATAAAAAGATGCTCAACCTCATTGGTAATTTTTAAAAAGTAAAATAAAAACAACACTAAAAAAAAAAACAAACACTGAGATAGCATTTTATACCTATTGGAAAAACAAACATTAAAAAACAAAGTGATAATGAACTGAGGTAAGGGTGGAAAAACAAGTACTCTTCTGATTGTTGGTGAGACTGGAAAATGGTATGACCAATATGGAAGGCAATATGGCAACATCTATCAAAATTACAAATGTATAGACCTTTTTATTTTAATAAATTTATTTATTTATTTTTGGCTGCGTTGGGTCTTCGTTGTTGCATGCGGGCTCTTGGACTCAGCAATTCTACTTCTAGGATTCAACTTACAGTTATATTTGCAAACTTGCAAAATAAAAGGATATATAATCTTATTCACTGCAGCATTGTATTAGCTAAGGTAACCATAAAATAAATTGTTTTGTTTTGTCCAAATCGGGACACTTTTATAAGAGAAAGGGACACTATTAATATTTAAGCTGGACATATATACACTACCAAATGTAAAACAGATAGCTAGTGGGAAGCAGCAGCATAGCACAAGGAGATTAGCTTGGTGTTTTGTGACCACCTAGAGGGGTGGGATAGGGAGGGTGGGAGGGAGACGCAAGAGGGAGGAGATATGGGGATATATGTATATGTATAGCTGATTCGCTATGTTACAAAGCAGAAACTAACACATCATTGTAAAGCATTTATACTCCAATAAAGAAAAAAAAAATTTAAGCTGGGACAATTGGCATACCTGAGACTGTCCCAAACAAACCAGGAAATGAAGTCATTCTAATAATAACAAAAGATGGAAAACAATACAAATATTCACCAATAGGGGATTTTTAAAATAATAATGATACATCCAGACAATGGAATACTACATAGCCATAAAAGGAAGCACATTATACACTGATTTGGAAGGTTCTCCAAGATGTATAGTAAAAAAAAAAAAATTTTAAGGAAAAATATAAAACAGTGCTTATATTATGTTACCATTTGTGTAAAAGAGGAAAAATATAATTGCTTAGACATGAATAAAATATATCTGGAAGGATATATAGAAAACCAATAACAACGTCTGCCACTGGAAAGGGGAAGTGGGTAGCTAGGAAACAGAAACAGGAGGGTGACTTCACCATATGCCCATTTGTACCTTTTCAACTTTGAACCAGATGAATAAATAAAATTTTAAAAGAAAATGGTCCTATTATTGAGTTGGCTAATTGATAAGTTTTATGACCTATATTTTTTCCCTGCTTGAGCTTATATGCTGAATAATAAAAATTCTGTTGAAACAATCACAACATTGTTAATCGGCTATACCCCAATATAAAATAAAAAGTTAAAAAAAAAAATTTTTAGGGTTTCCCTGGTGGCGCAGTGGTTGAGAGTCCGCCTGCCGATGCAGGGGACATGGGTTCGTGCCCCGGTCCGGGAAGATCCCACATGCCGCGGAGCGGCTGGGCCCATGAGCCATGGCCGCTGAGCCTGCGCGTCCGGAGCCTGTGCTCCGCAATGGGAGAGGCCACAACAGTGAGAGGCCCTCGTACCGCAAAAAAAAAAAAAAAAAAAAAAAAAAACTTATTCCAATACACGTGCTTAACTAATGATGTCTTAGGAGTTTTTAAACATATTAATCTATTTGCTGACCTTGATGAATTATTATTTAAACTTTCAACTCCACTGAATCCCTTAAAGCCTATGAGCCTAAAGCAACACAATGGCAGCATCAGCTTAGTTTCACCATAATAAATAATAACTGAGCATAAAGAAGTGGTAAGTGTAACAACTTTTTCAAAAAACTTGGTGATGGAAGGAATACAGATAAGAGTAAAAATATATCAATTATATCTCAAATTTTAAAAAAAGAAAAAAAAGCAATATTGATGGAAAATCTGAATTGCATAAAGCTACTTAACTGAAATATATTTTAATTTAATCACACACAAAAAGAGTCAAAATATAGTGGCTGTTTCTTAAGATGGCAGAGTCTTGAGCATATTTAAATGCTGAATGATGGAGTCATCAGAAGAAGTTGAAAAATAGAGCAAAGTAAGTAGAGAGATTAACCTGAGAGTGGAGGAAGGAGTCCTCTTAAATAGTATCTGAAGAGATAGATGTTGGTTATGAGTGTAATGGCAGGCAAATTGAGGGCTTCTTTATGAAGCAATGGGATGGTAAGTTTAAATGAAAGGAGCTTTAAAAGAAGGTTTACTATGGAGTTGCCTTTAGGCTGTGGCTGAATATTCTTATCACAGTATTCAAAACTCTTCATAATGCAGCCCCCAGTATATCCTCAGCTTCACTGGTCCACATATTCTCACTCCCAACCAAACTCACTCCAACCAAACTCATCTAGAGTCCCTCAACTGTTCCTCTCATGATGTTTGTTCTTGCAGAGCTCTCTGTCTGGAACACCTTTCTCCTTATGTGCCTGCAAACATCTCTCAACCTTTAAGAGTTGGCTCCACACAAGGGATCCCCTAGAGGGAGCCCCACTTCAGCATCACTGCCTTAGCCATGGCCTCCCCTCCCTCCGGCGGGCGGGAGGGGGTTCCTATCCCCCTGTTTTCCCTGGAGGCAGATGTCACAAAGCATTTGTAAGTTGCTTCAGGTGCAAGAACACCGCCCACTCAGGACTTACCCCCATTATCCTTTTCAGACTGGCCACACACTAGGGCAGTGTGAGGAGCTAGCCGGGACCAGGTGGTGGAGCAGCAGCTTGGCGTTCTGAGCGCCTAGCATCCTTCTCTAGCATTGTGATGCCACCTCCCCTCCTTGTCCCAAGGTTGTGAGGCTTTGTCTTTCCCTTTGGTGTCACATGAGTAGAACAGGGTCCCCAAAGCCCATGTGATCATTTCCCAGGCATCATTCCCTGGTGCCTGTGGGATCCTGCTTCATGCAGGTAGGGGAAGAGGGCTCCAGGGCTGGCCAGGAGCGACACCTCCTGAAGGAAAGTGGGAGCTTCTGATTCTAAGGCCCTGGCCTAGGCCTCTATCCTAATATTGCAGGAGGGACCTCTCTCCCAAGCCCCATCCTAAGGATTAGCCCTTGGGCCAAATCTGCCATGGGGTCCAGCTATGCTTTTCTGACTAAATAAGCAATAAGAGGCTCTAAGCTGATCCAGTTCCGAGGCCCCTTTCTGCCCTGCTTTGGGTCTCCTTGCCTCCAGGTGAAGGAAGAGCTGGTGCCACCCGCTTTCCTATGAGACTTGTCCAAGTGTTCCAAGGGACTCATGACCAGAGCCCAGCATGGCTTGGTGGGAGTGTCCCCGCTGCTTCTGCATGAAGCCTGGCTCCATAGGCCTCGTTCTCGCCAGAACCCTGCCCTGCCCCCATGCAGTTCCTCACCGGAAATGCCACACCCCCACTCACCCTCTCCTCCCTTCCCTGGAGAGGCAGCTCAGCCAAATAGGTCTAAGCAGGGTCCATCGGTGTGGACCAGAGCCAGCCTGAAGTCATTATGCACCTTCTGGTCTCCAGTTTCACAGTGTGTTAGGGGCAAGAGATGACTGCAAGACGTGCTCCTTAGAGGAATCAGGCCAGACTCAGTTTTGGAGGAAGGCAAGATTGAGAGAGAGCCAGTTCACCCCAGGATCTCTTCCGGGGTTTCTTACCAGCCCTTCCTGTCTGAGGCTGGTCTTCGGGAAGCAATAGGCCACCAGGCCTGGTCGACCCCAGTTCACACCGTGCCAGGAATCTGCCCACCTGCCAGGTTCAGTTCTTTAAGGTGCCTCTTCAGGGACACAGTGTGTCTCTCTGATTGGGCTTCTAAATCAAAAGCCTGATGTTCGTGTCCCTCTCATAGGGGGAGCTTTGGACACAGGACCGGTTTGGAAAGGGTCAGAGTTTCCACTCTGCACATTGTAGAGGGGACACTGTAGGTCCATGGGTCCCTTACTGTAGCGAGGTTGAGTAAATTTGCCTTCAGTTAACCTGGGACCTTCTGTTTAATTCCCTCCTGCCTCCCAAAGATTTTGACCATTTTACAAATTCACCTCTGTTAACAGTGGCCCAGAAACTTCTCTGTGCTAAAAGCATGGGAAGTCTAAAGGCAGTCATTCCCTGGGAAATGGATCCCGTCCTGTTTTGCTACCCCTACCCTGTTCATGAGGCCTCATTCAATAAGGCAACCCCCCCATAAGGCTGTCCTGTATCCCATGTCCCAGAAAGGTCAAGTGTCTGTGGAAAGTAAGCCTGTTTTCCCCTTCAGGTCTTCAGTCGGTTACTTGCCACTACTGTCCCTCAGTCGCCTTTTTTGTAAAATGGGGTTTTAGTTTTGTCCTTTTATTTTAATACTGGTAAATACTTGCATTCAAGCAGGGGAGGGAAGGCAGGGGTCTGGCCCCCTGCACCATTCCTTTACTGCTGTGGGGTTTGCCCCTGGAGCATACCCTCCTCTTTGCGCCCCGTGAGCTTCTTTGCTTGTAGTATCTCAGATTTTACATGTTCCATGTCGTGCCACGTAACCCCCTTCAAGATACCGTTTGGAGGGTGGGGGAGATCTGCTTCCCAACGTGACTGGGCTGTGGGGTTCTGACTACCTTGCTCACAGGTTCATGGTTTGATAAACTTGTTGTATTCAAAAACTTGAGGGGCTTCCCTGGTGGCGCAGTGGTTAAGAATCCGCCTGCCAATGCAGGGGCACGGGTTCGAGCCCTGGCCCAGGGAAGATCCCACATGCCGCGGAGCAACTAAGCCCGTGCACCACAACTACTGAGCTTGCGCTCAAGAGCTCGTGGGCCACAACTACTGAGCCCGCGGGCCACAACTACTGAAGCCCGCACGCCTAGAGCTCGTGCTCTGCAACAAGAGAAGTCACTGCAGTGAGAAGCCCGCGCACAGCAACAAAGACCCAACGCAGCCAAAACTAAAAATAAATAATAAATAAAAATTTAAAAAAAAACAACACTTGAAATATAGGACGCCATTAAGTGTCTGTTTATATTTTTGGAATATCTGTACTACTTACAATTAACGAATAAAAGTGGGTTTAGGGCTTCCCTGGTGGCGCAGTGGTTAAGAATCCGCCTGCCAATGCAGGGGACACGGGTTCGAGCCCTAGTCGGGGAGAATCCCACATGCTGCGGAGCAACTAAGCCTGTGCGCCACAACTACTGAAGCCCGCACGCCTAGAGCTCGTGCTCCGCAACAAGAGAAGCCACCGCAATGAGAAGCCTGAGCACCACAACAAAGAGTAGCCCCCACCCACCGCAGCTAGAGAAAGCCCGCGTGCAGCAACGAAGACCCAATGCTGCCAAAAATAAATAAATAAAATAAATTTTTTTTTAAAAAGTGGGTTTAAAAAACCCATCCATGAATGGGAAAAAGAAAAAGAGTTGGCTCCAATCCCCCAACCTCCCTTGATGCCCCTCCCCCTTTATCTTAGCTACCCTTCACCCCGAGCCTAGTTAGATGCCCCTTCTTTCTACTTCCTTTTTCATATCTCTTCACCTCAGCATTTTTCATTAGGAATTTTAAACACTGGCTTTCTCATTTCTTCCAATAATCAGAAACTGGTTTTTTGTTTTTAATTTCTGTATTTCCTAGCACTGGGCCTGGCACACTATAGGCCAATGAATAAATATTCATTGAATGAACTGAAGATGATTATGTCAGAGCTCCCAGTACTTATATTTTACCCAGTAAAAGACAAGATTATCTTTTACAAATGGAGAAACTAAGGCAGGAAGGAATGTGCACCAAGAATAACTTCTGCAGAACAAACGCTAATGAAAAAAATAACTTATGTGAAATAATCTTTCACTCTGACTAATTAAGATTCTAACTACAATCTAAAGAGTAGAACAAATGACAGTCTGTAAATCATAACAAATATACATCCTCCAAACATAAGCATCAAGTTTCCAATTTTGTACCACAGAGGATATAGCTTTTCTGATTTAAAAATTCAAAATCCTTCCCCATACACCACAAAACTCTAGCACAACAAGGGACTGGCCTAAAAACCTACTATTAGAGATACCTGAAAGCTTATGAAAAGCTTCAGGTTTAGCTGGCCATGTCACAGCTGGCTAGTACTTTTGCAAAGATTTAACTGGATAGGACCTTTTCAAATCAGAAATAAAAAAAAGAACTTAACATTGCCAAACTCTAACCACCTGGGATGACAAACTTGTTCTTAAATATCTTATACTTTACACAATGCTGTGGGCCTCCCAAGTCACCGGTTCACCCTCCATCCTCATACAAAAGTAGCAATGTTATAGTGGAAGAAGAATCAGTCCAAAGGTCAAAGTGCTAGATCGCTATGCAAAGAACCTCCCCTTCTACAGGCAGACTTTCTTCACTGCCCAACCAGTTCCTACTATCAGAGAGACCTGGGAAGAAAAAGAGTGAGGAACTTGTTACTGATTATAATTAAAGCTAATTCAAAAAAGCAGGGGTAGGAAATAAAAGGAAGCAAACACCTGGGTAATGTTTAGAAATTCCCTAACACATGTTATCTTTCTCGTGACAGCTCAAAAAAACTTCAGAGATATAACATTCCTATGAAACAAGGATAAGATTAGCCTACTACATTTGGAAAAGTTAATGCTGGCTCGCATTTATACTAAGTATTAAGACCCAGAACTTTCTTAAGGAAGTAATGGGCAAAGCCATTAATAAGGCAGCCAGGGTAAGCTGGAGTCCCTGAATTAGAGTCCTACCTATAGGAGAATGGATAGGGCAGATAAGGAATAACTACAGAAGGGAAAAACAAACAAACAAAAACAAAAGGAAGGCCACTCTACCCGGTTTCAAACTAAATAAACTCTCTGACCTTAACCAAGCCAAAGGAGAACTGCCTTTCCACAGAACACACCAGAGTATCGTTTTGATATTTCTTTTCCCACAGTTACCCTTGATGCTCATTTTAATCCAAAAACAAAAAGAAAAGCAAGTGACATTTTGTGATACAGCCAGCCTCTAGCCAATTCTCAGTACCGTATTATACTGCTTCGATGTAAATGCTTCCTTTAGGAGCAACTGGAATAATTCAGTGGTTAATTTTGGGATGAGCTGCATGATGGAAAGAGCCTTGTAGTCAGAGTCTTGGGTCTGATTCCTGACTCTGGTACTTATTAGATGGGTTATCTTATTCAAAAAAGTCTTGGGACTTCCCCGGTCGTCCACTGGTTAAGAATCCATCTTGCAGTGCAGAGGACGCTGGTTGGATCCCTGGTGGCGAAACTAAGATCCCACATGCCGGGGGACAACTGAGCCCCTGCGCCACAACTAGAGAGAAGTCCGCACACTGCAACAAAAGATCCCACATGCTGCAACTAAGACCTGATGCATCCAATAAATAAATAAATATTAAAAAAAGAAAAAGTCTTAATTTCTGAGTCTTAGTTTCCTCATCTTCAAAATGGGACTAGTAATAACTATTCTTTAGGTCTCTGGTAAGAGGGAGAGACACACTATATAAAGTGGTTGACAAACCATAACAGCTATTATTTCCATGAGCTCCTACTAAATACGGATGCTGTGAAGATATAGGTGAATGTTCTCCTAGTTGCAAATGATAAAATTCCCAAACGTGCTTAGTTTTCAAAATTCTTTTTGTACATCTTTTCTGCCTGTGAGGAATACAGAGGCAAGCAATTAAATTAGCTAAAATTTAGGGGGCACCTAACGGCTTATAAAATGTTTAAGGGCTCAGAGTTAAGGACACCTAAGTCTTAAACAGACACCAAATAATTGGCAGAGGTAAAACGAGAACCCAGGCACCCTAGCAGCCCAGGATGACCTTTCCCCCGCCTCATGATCTCACTGAAGTGCCTGGGCGCTGTTTCTGGTCGGGGTAATTTCCTGCCACATGACTCCTCACTCACCAACACCGCGTGCTGGAAACGAGGCATTCGTTGGGCCTCCACGCCGCGCTACAAGGCCGGGTACTGAAGGCCGGTTTTGGACTTCGAATATCGTAGGTCACTAAGAGGCCTCTTGAGCAGGGCTCACTCTTATCCGAGTGTAGAGAGGTACCGCTTTCCCCTCTTTCCGAGAATTCCATCGTTCTGACGCCACCGCGTCCTCCGCCTTCACAACTGCCCCACCTCAGCTTTCCCGCCCTCGGCGCTTGCACGCACCGCGGGCCGCAGCGAGCCGGAACGCGGAGGAATCCGCTGGATTTTTGTGGACGGCCCACCGCCTTGCTTTCATTGGGTAGCCTCGTTTTATCTCCGCCCCCAAGTTTTTTACTTTCTCAGTGATTGGGCCGGGCATTGTCCATCCCAACTCTCAGGCACCGCCCACTTCTCACCAGCCACTAGACACCCTGCGCTCTGTGTTCTCTATCGCGTGCACTCCACATCGACGCCTTGTCTAGGCGGGGATTGGGTGCACCTGGCAGTGTACCGAGCCTTGTAGGGACCGGCCCCTCCTCCTGCTCCAACCCCACCTACCGGGTCTCACCTCTCCACCCCGCAGGTCCGGCACTCCGTTGCTTAGCTCGCCCCACGTGGTCCGCGTTTCCTCCGCCCCTCCCTCCGACCACCGCTCAGAAGCCCTGGGAGCTCTGGCCGAGCGGGCGGCGCGCTGGGGGGATGCGCTCCATCAAGGCTCTGCAGAATGCGCTGAGCGGGGCCGGCAGTTACTGCCGGCGGGGAGGCTGGGGTCACCTGAGCCGGAGCCCCCTCCTTGGCGGGGGCGTCTGGCACCACTTCAGTGAGGCCGCGGCGCAGGGCAGGGAGACGCCACACAGCCACCAGCCGCAGCATCAGGATCAGTAAGGCTCGCGGGACAGGGGCAGAGGACAGGCACTCTCACTGTCGTTCCCACTAGCTTCCGAGTCCCCTTCCCCAAGGAGCGCTTCGCATCTCCCTTCTCCTCTCCTCGCTTACTGGCCTGCGATGACTTTTCCTTTAGATTTGGGGCTTTGGGTCCGCCGCGCTCGGGCGGTAACGTGCCGTCCGCCCGGCAAGGCGTTTGGGCAGGTCGGTCCTCGGGATGGTGCCTGTCCAAGGTGCGTACTTAATTGGGAGCGCAGGTGGGGGCGGAGTGTTGCTTGGTGCGCGTGTCTGAGTGCAGGGCTGTGTGCGCACCGCCCATCCTAATCCTCCTTCTCTCCCCTGTCCTCGTGTGTATATTAGGGGATGCGTGGGTATAGAACAGCCTGCCTAGAGTCCCAGTGTTCTTGGGTCTGTGTGTGGTCGATCTGTTTCGGCGTGTGTGATGCTCGTGTGTTACTGGTGCGCAGGTACTTGCGTATGTGTTGGGTGTGTACGTTATCAGGGCTCCCTAATCTGTAGAATAAGGGTGGTTCTCCGATTGGTTTTTGAAGGAGGAAAATCTTTATAATGGTGGGGAGAATCATAAGACGCAGATCTCCCAAACCAGAGCCAGTCAGAGCCGTTTTATGTGCTGCTCAGGCGGCTCCCTGATTTAAGGGGTTCTCTTCCCTTGGGTTCTTACTCTGCCCGAGAGGCTGCACCTCTCTCCCCCACCACCCTGGAACACTTGGTGGCTGAGCTTCTTCGAGACGCAGAAACGGAGCTGAGCAGGAAATTTTGTCCTCTCCAGAAGCCAACATAGACACTATCCAAGTAGCCCCTGCTTTTTTATAGCAGGAACAGGAAATGGACCATCTCCCTTGTCATTGATATCTACTGATGACATTCAGAAAGACATGCACACCATAATTAAAGTAGCCAGACAGACTGCTCTGTCCTCTACCTCACCACCACTGGAGTCCCTGTCCTGGATAGGTAACATCCAATAAGGTATTATCTATTTATTATTAATGAGAATTATTATTATGCTGTACTTTTCCATCAGCCTCTTCTTAAGGAGACACAAAATGTTTAAATTTTAAAGAATAAACCCTCTCTCTCCTGGTCTACTCTCCATCCTGACTTTTCCCAAATAATCACCTTGGGAGAAATGGTGGTGGGTTAGAGAAAAGGCTTAACCTCCCTCACCCTCACACCTTCTGTGGGATGGGGAGCAAGAAGCATCCCTGGTTCCTCCACACACACCCTTCCTTACCCTGTAGTGTCAGGTGATGGAAGTGGTTTGTTTTGTTGTTGCTGTTTTAATTGGCCTATAGTTGATTTACAATTGGAATTGTTTTTAGGAACCTTAATCCTCTTGCCTATTGCTGCCTGTGCTCCCAGGGACTTCTTGGTAAAGGCCTTGGACCAATGCTCCTTTGGGCAGGAGTTGAGGGCATGGAGGGGGATGGGTTCTGGGAGTGTGACACCATGAGGGGAAGTGTTCTTGGTGGATAAGGAGGGCAGCAAAGAGAAAATGCCCTGTTATTTAGGTTACTGTTTTGTTTCTTTAATATTTAACTTTATTTCTAATTATTAAAGAACCAGGTAAATAGAGTATCAAGAAGAAAATCAAGATCCCAATATTAGAGGGAACCATATATCCATATTTAATATCTATCCATGATTTAAACCCATATATATACTCTATATGTATATATAAAATTGAACAAAAATAGGATCATAGTATTCTTATTCTTTGGTAGCCTATATTTCCCATTTATGAACAGCTGTTAATATGATTTAATGTGGGCATGCATGATGTCATCTTAATGGCTGCCATTTTGCCATTTTAAGATTCCATTGTATGAGGTATCAGTTTATTTAACCAGTCTTCAATTTGGTTACTCCATATTCTTATGCACTTGTTCAATTATTTCTTAAATTCCTAGGAAATTTTGCTCCCCAGAGACATGTCACTGATATTTTGTATAACCTTCTAGAGATATTTTATGCATATATCAGCAAATATATGATGATATTATTTCCACTTTTTACAAATGGTATCATACTATACATATTATTCTGCACCTTACCCCACCCCCAACATTATCTTGCAGATCAATCCATATCTTGGTCAAAGGGTATGCAATTTTTTTTTAAATGCTTGTGATACATTCAGCCGTGTGGCATTGTTTCCTGTCTTCCTTCATTTTCCAGGCAAGGAGACCTGGCCTCAAAATATTCCTGCGTACTTTCCTTCTTGAGTTATTCCTCAGATAGCTTTTTCCTCCCTTCCTCTGCCACCACATGGATCCTTTCCTCCCTATAGGCACCAGCCTCATTATAACAACTGGATTTCTTCAGAGACAGAAGAACTTCCCCCTCTCCTGGTATTCCTCCTGGCCCAAAACACACACATGCCTAGTCTATGCCAAGTTCCTTGAGAGGCTTTTTATTTTTAAATGCATTGTTTCAATAGATAATATATTCATAATCATATATCAATATATCATATCCATTAGGTAAAATGTACATATTTGTATGATTCAAAATTCAAAATATATAAAAAGATATGTAGTGGGAAGTATCCCTCTTGCTTCTTTTGCCCAGCACCTGCTTCATCTCCCTAGAGGGAGCTAAATCAGTCTTACCGGTTTCTTATATATCCTTCCAGAAATATTTTGTGCCTGAAAAAACATACATATATATGTTCCCTTTTAAGCATAAATAGTACCATATACTATAAACGCTGTTCTACAGCTTTCTTCTTTTAGTTAATATTACATCTTAAAGATCATTCCATATCAATACTTAAAGCACACCCTCATTTCTTTTTTCTACATTGCATAATATTCCATCCTATGAATATACCCTAATTTACCTAACCAGTTCCCTGTTGATGCACATTTAGGTTGTTTCCAGTGTTACTATTACTAACAATGCAATGAATGACTGTGAATATGTTACCTTGTAGGTACGTGAATACACTTATATGGTAAATACCTGGAAGTCAAATTGTTGGATCTAAGGGTTTTGAAGGGTCTAATCTCATAGTTATCATATTTGGAATGAGCTGATAAAATAATTCCTCTAAATCTGTTAACATATTAATAGAAGAAATCTTGAAGATCAAAAATCTTTAGTACCTGTATTTTTAGGTGCTATAATCCAGTGAGAGAGATACTTTAGGGAACAGGGGTATTCCTAGAAATGTAACTTGGTGATTCTTTATTGAAGATCCGTAGTGTGCTAGGGACTTTGCTCAGTTCTAGGAAGACAAAGATGTATAAAACACGAAGACATAACAGTGGAGCAAGGGAGATTGTCTTCTGTCAATAAGATGGTATGTTGTGTCATACCAGCAGCATAAGCAAAATCAAGAAGTTTGGGAAAGGCTTTACAGAGTTAGTAACATTTGATCTGGACCTTGAGGGATAAGCAGGACTGTGCAGGTGAAGGAGGAAAAGGTCTTCCCATGCAGAAGTTTCAGTGTAAACAACAAGGGCCAGGAAGCCTGACAGTGCCTAGGCCACCTATTTATTACCTGGCATAACTGGAGTATGGGGGCATAGTGGAGAATAGGAAAGGAATATTGACAGGTTTTAAAGAGCCTTGAATGCCATACCAAGGAATAAGAACTTATTTTGTAGGCACTGGGGAGCTATCAAAGGTTTTTGAGTAGAGAAATGGTATTTGAGTTTTAGAAAGATAACTGGCACATTGTGGAAGGTGGGTTGCAAGTCAAGAGAGTGTAGGAGCAGATAGGTAACAGACAACAAGGAGCTACTGAGCATCTACTTTGTGAAAGATGGTTTTTCATGGAATGGCATTTAAATTAAACCTCACATCACCCATGTGAAGCAGATGTTAAACCCTCATTTTAGGGATGAGGAAACAGGTTCAGCTTTATTAAATAACCTGACTTACTATCCATATTAAGATCACAGCTATTAAAGGCAAACTGGTTCTTTCTACAACACCGTGCTAGCACAGGGGAAGAGAAGAAAAGAGGGTGGATTTGAGAGACATTATGGAGGTAGATTCATCCAATGTTGGTTATGAACGTAAGGTATGGGAATTATCCAAATGATTCCACATTTCCGGCTTGCCCCCCGCCCCCGGGTAAGTGGTAACACTATTAATCCAAATGGGAATCACAAGAGGAGGAGCAGAGGGAGGGAGGCAAGATGATCTCAGGCTTGGACATGTTGAGTCTGCAGTGCCTATGGGACATCTAGAAATGGAAGTATTTAGAAGGCAACTAGAAATAAATGTCTGAAGTTTAGGAACAAAAGAAAGAGAATAGGATTTAAGACTTCTCAGGACCGATGTGAAGGTTGGAATTATAGGGGTAGATCAGATGGTTCAGGGAGAAGGTGTAGACTGAGGACACCTACCTGCTGCTAAGCCCTTGTTCTAGGAGGAGGAGCAGGGAGGAGTTCTCAGGTTCCTGTCCTCCTCCCCTGTCTCTGCCCCCAAACAGTGATTCGTCAGAGAGTGGCATGCTGTCCCGTCTGGGTGATCTGCTCTTCTACACTATTGCTGAGGGACAGGAACGAATCCCTATCCACAAGTTCACTACTGTAAGTTCCTCTCTACCTGCTCAGAACACTGATCCCTTAGGATCTCTGGAAACTGGGGAAAGGAAGGTAGGACAAGTACAGGGCAGCTAATGGGTTGCTTCATGAGGATGAAGAATAGCTGATGATAGCAGATACCTAGGCTGATGAGGCAATCCCATCCCTGCCCCAGGTGGGATGATTCAACCCTCTGACTCAGCCCATCTTTTTGGTTTGCGACTTTGACCCAAGGGGTTCAGAAACCAGCTGCCTTGATGAAAAAGGGCAGGAAACCCCTATTAGCCTTCAAAACTGTTATATTCCATCCTTTCTTGGTCTGCAAACCCATTTCTTCCACCTGTTGTAGTAGTTGGGGTTGAGTTAATTGTTATCCATTGGGAAAAATGATTAGGATTAGATTATTGTCCTTGTAGCTGACCTTACCAGGCTCCTTTCCCCTGAAGGCACTGAAGGCCACTGGACTGCAGACGTCAGATCCCCGGCTCCGGGACTGCATGAGCCAGATGCGCCGCATGGTTCGAGAGACCAGCAGTGGTGGCCTCTTGGACCGAGATCTCTTCCGAAAGTGAGGGCCCCGGAAACAAGGGCACTGCTCTCAAAGCAGTTCTTTGGACACAGACTTTGACAGCAGGAAGGGATACTGGGGATTGGATAATTCAACCCCTCAACTTTATTACTTATTTATTACACAAGTAACACATATATACGCCTATACGTATTGTAAAAGTTCAAGCAACAGAGAAATACATTTTCTCCTTTCCCTCTCTCCCCATCCCTGTCCCTTTTCCCAGAAGTAAACGTTGTTAACAGATTAGTAGATATCTTCTAGATAATGTCCTAAGCATTTACATATATATATAGGAATATATGTAAACATACTTGTATAATTTAAGATTTAAAATATAAAGATGACCTACCATACATATTATTCAGGTATTTATTTTTTCTCCTATCCCAAGACACTGTGTCTTGGAATATCTTTACATATCATTACAACCCCTCATTTTAGAGGCATAGAAACTTAAGACCCAGAAAGATCAAGTGATATGCCAAAGGTTACACAGCTGTTGGTCCCAAACCCAATGACCACTCACACTTTCTTCGTTCCCAACTTCCATGGCTCCAGAGTGAGTCACAGCTGCATCTCTCCAGCCCCCTAACCCAATCGTGTCTGGGATCCAGGTGTGTGAGCAGGAACATTGTGCTCCTGACCCAGGCATTCCGAAAGAAGTTCGTCATTCCTGATTTTGAGGAGTTCACGAGCCATGTGGACCGCATCTTTGAGGATGCCAAAGAGCTCACTGGAGGCAAAGTGAGGGCCAGGGGACTGAGGGATGGGCAAGGGCTCTGGACCAGATATACCTTGCTTCTCAGAGATTTCCTGGGGCTGGGAATCCAGTGGATGAGTGATGAGAAGCAGAACCTCTAAAAATGGGGACAAGGGCTTTATGTATTTTACCTGTGATTTCTAGAACAGGCGAGGGAATCTGAAGTTTTTATGGAGACAGCTGACATAAGGATTCAATAGAACTTTGAAAGAGACCTACAGTGTAATTAAGCCTAAGAGCAGAAAAGGGAAGCTGACCCCAGAATTCTCTTTATACCTTCTATGGGCTTTACTGCCATCTCTATAGGAGTGGGGCTGCAGAAATACAAGGCCTTCTAGGACTTAAGGCTTGCGTGTCTCTAGGAACAACAGGCAGGAGGGAACCCTGTTTGTCTTGCAGAAGACAGAATTTTAGCTTTTATCTAAAAGATTCTCCTGACCCGAACCTCAGCTCTGTTCCCCCTCTCCACATCCATGTCTTCATCCTGTCTCTGTTTTCTCTACCCACTCATACCCAGGTGGCGGCCTACATCCCTCAGCTGGCCAAGTCAAATCCAGATCTGTGGGGCGTCTCCCTGTGCACTGTGGACGGTCAGCGGTGAGATGCTGGGTGAGGAAGGGGAGGCAGGGCACACGGGCAGAGCATAGTCCGACCCCTTTCATGGCACCTGCTTGCCTCCAGGCACTCCGTGGGCCACACAAAGATCCCCTTCTGCCTGCAGTCCTGTGTGAAGCCCCTCACCTATGCCATCTCCATAAGCACCCTAGGCACTGACTACGTGCACAAGTTCGTGGGCAAGGAGCCCAGCGGCCTGCGCTACAATAAGCTCTCCCTCAATGAGGAAGGTGAGCACTCCCTGGGCTCAGACCAGACTCACAGATGCCCCCTTCTTACCCTACCCTCCTCCCAAGGGTGTGTGTTTCTCTGCCCTTCCTGATCAGCTCTGTCACTCCATCCTCCCCAGCAAAGAGATCTTTCCCATTTACCCTACAGAGTGGGCAGGCGGTAAAGGTTTTGCTCAGTGGCTGGTAAGACTCTGGGTGGTTTGTATTTCCCCAGGAATCCCCCATAACCCCATGGTCAATGCTGGTGCCATTGTTGTGAGCTCCCTGATCAAGGTCAGTGCCACCCTAGCCTTCTGGAAGGTACTGTTCTCTAAACCCCCTTGTTCCTATATCCCTCGTATCTGCCTGTCTCTCCAGGGAGATTGGTGGGGACTTGATTCCTTTGAGGGTGCCCAGGAGGCAGTGAAGACACAGCAGGGACTCACAAATTATGCTGAGGATGTTAGTAAATGGAACTGTATCCCAGCTCCTACCCATGAGTCTGGAGCCCAGAGCTTCCTGGCTCTGAGGGAAGTGAGCAGGTCCTGACCCCAGCCTAGCACGAAGGACCAAATGCCACACACGGGGGGAGGACAGCTCTGTTAGGTACTGATTGGCCACTTGTGGGTGAGGGACACATGGAAAGAAGGGTGAATGGCCAGAACAGGGCAGCTATTCACGTCACCTGGAGCTGTGAGTTGGCCTTGAGCAAGGGTGTCTGGCCAGCCTGTCAGCTGTAGGTCTCCCAGGGCTTGAGCAAGAACCTGAGAGCAGTGTGGGCAGCAACAATCCAGAGCCAATCACAGCCCTTCCTGGGGAAGGTGGTGTTAGGAACCCTCCCCCCAGGGACCCAAGTGTCAGAGTCCCTGTGGTGTTGACACTATAGCTGAGGAGTACAGGAAGCAATTGTGGGGTGGGGGGAGGGGGATGGACCAGGCTCAGGCTCTCCCCTTGCTCCGGGATAGCTCTATCTACAGCCCTGTATCTGGGGCCTGCCTCATCCCACTCCCATCTAAACAGGCCCTACTGACTTGACTCTTAGCTAAAATCTTTAGCTTTATTTCAGTTATCAATATAATTGATATAATTGAATATTATAATGTATGCAACACACACCGTCCTCCCATTCCCATCACTCACTCCAGTCTTGGAAATGGCCATGGGAGTCAGGGGTAGGATAGAGGAAGCCTCCAGCCTGGGGTGTAAGGAATGAGGATGGGGACCAGGAATAGGGGTGGGGCTTGGGAACAGGATTGGAATCAGGAAAATCAGGATAGAGGAAGCCTCCAGCCTGGGGTGTAAGGAATGAGGATGGGGACCAGGAATAGGGGTGGGGCTTGGGAACAGGATTGGAATCAGGAAAATGAAAGTGGGAGTCAGGGATGATGGTTGGCATTGAGAATGGAAATGAGAGTGAGACTCAGGGATGGGTGAGACTCATAGCTGGGGTGAGCTTATCTGTACTCATTACCTGATAATAAAATCTAAATGATTTGGTTTTTAAGATCACTAGGTATGCATGGATATAAAAAAGTCTCAGTTGTTAAAAAAAAAAAAAATTGTAAAATGCAACACACACCCAGTAGCAAAACCGGTCTAACACTTTATCTCCACTACATCCTTCTGACCCTCCCTGTCATCCTCCTAGGCTTAGAATACTGATATCTCTTTTTGTCTCCTTGCAGATGGACTGTAACAAAGCAGAGAAGTTTGATTTTGTAAGTTCCCTCACTGCTCAGCCCCTGGCTGCTTTTCTCCATGGCATGTTGTCCATTCCAGCTGCCCCAGTGCCTGGCTCTAACCCCATTTTGATGGTGTACCAGCCCATACTAGAAGCCTTATTTCCAGAGGTGTAGGAATCTGCTGGCGTGAGGGAAGAAAGCCTCCTGAAGTCCCTGCTGGGATAAGGACTGAGGAGTGCAGAAGGGTTAATCAGCCTATGTGTTTACTAGGGGTCCTTACGCATGGGGTGCCTCCCATGCCCCTTTTTCTCTTCCAGGTCTTGCAGTATCTGAATAAAATGGCTGGGAATGAATACATGGGTTTCAGCAATGCCACGTAAGGCCCTGTTCACAGGATTGGCTGAATGTGTGTGGGGATGTGTGTTTGAGTGTGTGTGTGTGTATATGTATGTGGGGGGCGGGGAATGGAGGAGGAGGATAGAATCTTAGGAAGAAGAAATCCCAGGGGAACCTTGGCCTTTCAGCTTCCTCTGAGCCCCTTCATGGACATTTGTTTGCTTTGTAAAAGGATCTGTTCCATTTCTATTTGGTACTTAATGAGAAAGACAGTGTGAGAGTTTGCACCTGGGCCCTCTCTTGCCAAGTCTCTCAAAACCAAAAACCTCATTTTCCTAGACTAAATGACTAGATCATTTTGGGTTTGGTTTTGTTTTTCACACTTTACAATAAAGCTGGACCCAGTGCTTTCTCAGGTTCAGAAGTTTTCTCCAGTGTAAGTGTGAGAATTAATAAAGGGGCTGATTTAGTTTGACATGTGTGATCTAGTTCTGTCTCTCTCAGGGAAGGTATTTTTCCCCCTTCTCCTCACACCCATCCCTCAAATGTCAAGTACTAAATTGGGTGTTTGCTTCAGATTCCAGTCAGAGAAGGAAACAGGGGATCGGAATTATGCCATCGGCTATTATCTAAAGGAAAAGAAGGTAACTGGGAGAGGCCGGTACAAAGTCCCTGGGAATTCTGTGGCTGGTGGAAGGGCGATGGGGGCTGGGGACTTCGGCTGAGGTCCTGGCAGTGTGACAGGGGCTGCTGATGGCCTGAGAAACGCTCTCCCCTCTTCTTCCTTGCAGTGCTTTCCTAAAGGGGTGGACATGATGGCTGCCCTGGATCTCTACTTCCAGGTAAGCAGATGCCGCCATTCAGCCCAGCGCCAAGGGAACGGGACACACTGCCTTCCTTGCTCTGACCCACAAGAGGGATACTCATCTCCAGTGGTTCTGGCATCCTTCAGAAACACCAGGGGAACTTACTGAAGGATCAGGATGTCAAGAACATTGCTCTACACCTCAGAGCACAGCATTCAGGTCCACAGCGGACCCTCACCTCTGCCTCGTCTCCACAGCTGTGCTCCGTGGAGGTGACCTGTGAATCAGGCAGTGTCATGGCAGCCACCCTGGCCAATGGCGGGATCTGCCCCATCACAGGCGAGAGCGTGCTGAGCGCTGAAGCAGTGCGCAACACCCTCAGCCTCATGCACTCCTGCGGCATGTATGACCTCTCGGGCCAGTTTGCTTTCCATGTGAGTGCTTCTGGCCCTGCCATCCATTTGCCATGAGCCCAGAGCCAAGAAAAGGGGACACCAAGTCTCTGAAGGTGGAGAGGTGGACACCTGTTCCTGCCTCTCACTCACTAACTTCCAGCCGGGCAATTAGGCCAAGAATCCTTAGGGGAGTTTGTCAAACACAGTAAGTCCCTCAAACACATAAACACATGACAGTGCAACTTCAGAACCACTCCTCTGCCGCCCCTCACATGGCTGGTGATTCTCTTCCAGGTCTCATACAGGATGTCACTTCCAAAGAGAGGCTTTTCTGACCACCCTCTCTCCACTGGGCTCTCCCTCCCACATCATTCTCTATCACAGCACCCTCCTTTTTTCCTAACATGTTATCATAAGTTGTGATTATTTTTGTCTATTTGTTTGTTTACCTATTTATTGTCTCTGTCCTACCACCAGAATGTAAGTTAACTGAGAGACCTTGTCCTAGTCCTAGCACATCATCAGGCACAGAGTAGATACTCAGTAAATATTTCCTTACTGAAGCCATAAATTTAAGAGGGGGCAGGGGAGGACAGGAGTAAGAAAAGCTAATTAACAAGCCAATAGGTTGAGATGGCTGTGGCCTTGCCCATGAAGTCATTTGGGATAGACTAACTTGTTAACACAGACTTGGGGCACCTCTTGCTCATCCACAGTTCCAACTTTGTCCCCAAGGTGGGCCTGCCAGCCAAGTCAGCTGTGTCAGGAGCCATCCTCCTGGTGGTGCCCAATATCATGGGAATGATGTGTCTATCACCTCCCCTGGACAAGCTGGGGAACAGCTATAGGGGTGTCAGCTTCTGCCAAGTAAGTCACTTTGCATATAGTATTTAATATTTTTGATGAGAAAATAAAGCAATTTTGAGCTCCTACTAAGTACAGGGAGGAAGTAAACAATCGTTTTGCCTTACAATCCTAGAAGTTGGTATCTCTCTTCAATTTCCACAACTATGACAACCTGAGGCACTGCGCTCGGAAATTAGACCCACGGCGTGAAGGAGGAGAAGTTCGGGTAAGGAAAACCCCAGGTGGCTTGTAAGACTATTTCAGAAGAGAATATTCCGTAACACTTCAGTAAAACCCTTGGCTAAGCATCCATGCGGGAGGGCGACAGGGTAGAGCTGGGCATGGGTGGGTTCAAAGTCACAGTTAATCTCAGGTGGGCATGATTTGTTTTCCAGAACAAAACTGTGGTGAACCTGTTATTTGCTGCCTATAGTGGAGATGTCTCAGCTCTTCGAAGGTACTTCTACTCTGACCAAATAAACACAATAAAATACTCCTGGTCAGAGATCTCATTAGCCGTCAACATAGCAATATAGTTAAGTGCTTCAGCCTTAGAGTCAGACTGAATGGTCAGAGACTACATTTAAATGAGTTTTTTTAAAAAAGTACAGTGACTGCCATGTGATAAGAACTTAATTAATGGTAGCCACCGTTATGATTAACCTGGGTGTTAAAAGCAGAGTCCTAGGAGGCTGGTAAGGACCCTGCCTCAAATGGATTACCAACATCAACAAATATGTACTGGGCACCTACTACAGGTAGGCAGTGATGTTTCTGGAACCATCACACTCCCATCTCTCTGACGTAGGAGTAACAGTCTCATCTGGATAGAGAACACAGACTGTACACGGTCTACAGATCTTGGTATAAGCTCTGTTTTGCTTTTTCTGGAACTCATCCAGTCTGACCCCACTTCAGAAAGGATACCAGTGATTCTAGGCTGATCTGGGTAACTCCAGCTACTTTCCACTCCTCTCAGGTTTGCCTTGTCAGCCATGGACATGGAACAGAAAGACTATGACTCCCGCACAGCCCTGCATGTTGCTGCAGCTGAAGGTATCTGAAGGTTAAATAAGAGAGGAAGCAGATCCTAAGACCTTTCTTTTCTACCAAGAGTACCCCGCATTGTATGTGCCCTCAAGGTTACAAGGGCAGCAACTAGTTTTGTCCAGCTGTGCTTCAGTTTGCAGGCTCTTATTGGGTGCTGCAGGGAGCGAAAATGGGAAGAGGCCTTTCCCCCCTCCCCTTTTAGTTCAGACTCCAGCTGCCAAGGGTCTGTACTAATGTTAACACCAAAAGGGTCAGGATCTATACCCTCTCATTTTCCTTCTGCCTGTATTCCTAGGACACACTGAAGTTGTTAAATTCCTTATTGAGGCTTGCAAAGTGAATCCTTTTGTCAAGGACAGGTGAGTAGGATTAAGCTGAAAGTGGGGGGAAGGGAGGTGGGCAGCAGCTTCTCCACCACGGCCCTCCAGCCACCACAGTTATGTATATAACCAGGGCACTCTTGATGTCTTCTTTGCCTGATCATGGTCTTTGTTCCTCCTCTCAGGTGGGGCAACATCCCCCTGGATGATGCTGTGCAGTTCAACCACCTGGAGGTGGTTAAACTGCTCCAAGATTACCAGGACTCATACACACCATCTGAGACTCAGGCTGAAGCAACAGCTGAGGCCCTGTCCAAAGAGAACTTAGAGAGCATGGTGTGAGCATGGGGCATGCACAGTCCCTGCATAAGAGAAGCACGAGCTGGCCACACACTTAACATATAACCACCAAACATGCTACAGAGGGCCGCACTGCTTCAGTGGTGGTGGGGGGGGGCGGGGGGGGCAGTGCTTTCAGTGAGAGTCAAAATACCCCATTCCCTTGCCAGACAGAGTATAGAGAAGTGCCTTTGTGGACTCCTGCAGTAGAGCTATCCATGAAGATTGTGGGCTTCTTTAAGGGACAGCCTAATGGCTTAGCCCACTCCAGATCATCCCAGGTCTTCACGCAGGTCCCCTCTTCCTCTCTCTGAAGAAGCCATTATGAGAGAGAGATACTCTGGTAAGGGGCTCTAGCCACCACGCACATGTATATATCCACAGAGAAAGAGAGGAGCTATGCACCAGGCTTTAGTCGTCTGGAGAGATCTGCCCCCCTTGACCAGGAAGTGCTGCTACTGCTAACAGCAATTTTATAGACAGAGGAAGTATTTTGTGCTCAAATAAACTTTAATTACACAAATTATTATTTTTGCTAGACCCAGTCCTTCTCTTTCTCCCCTAGGGCCATCCAGCTGCATCACCATCATAAAGGTAGAGTAAGATGGAACCACAGGGTCATACAGAGCCCAAAGAATACATATTTCACATATATACTCACCCCACTAGGTTCTTTTCAATCCCAAATACTGCTTTAGGCTAAGTGTATTCTGCTCCAAGTGGGGACAAGTGCTTGGGTCTGAACAGGCCCCAAAATGGATTGTGCAAGACTTCAGGCCTCCCTCCTCCCTCTGCAAGTTACAACTATAGCAGAAATGAAGATGGAACTTCTCAAGAATAAAGTTTCTAGTACTAATCCCCACATGTCTCTTCCCCTTTGGTCATGGTTGTAACTGGTCCAATGATTGCAACAGATCGACCAAGTGTCAGAGGTGTGCAAATTAAGGCAGATGGACTCAGGGTGAGGAGAGCTGCAGCTGTCTGGGGCTGAGAGTCTGTAACACTGAGGTATTAGGCAAGGAGGGCTCTGTTCTCATTCTGACACAGTCAATAAAGCACTACCTGAGGGAGCCAGAGCCCAGACTCTGTACGTGCTGTACAGAAAGGGCAAAGTCATTCACTGCACCACTCCTCCAGCCAGAGGTAGAAAGGATTTACTCTGGAGAGATTCGGTAGAGCCCCCAAAACAAACAGGTTACATGTGGGCAAAGGGAAGGAGAAGTAGCACAGTGATGAATAAATTCAAACAAAGCTGAAAAGTAAGACCCTAGGACTGAATACAGTCTGAGAAAGTCCTGGGCACAGGGAGGCAGAGAGGCTGAAGGAAGCAAGTCAGAGAAAGTACATTCATGGTAGCCTAGGAAATTGGCAATAGTCTGGGGGAGGGGAGAGGGTAGCTGTATGCCTAGCTTTCACAAGGTAGGGGAGAGGAAGCTGACAGATATTGCACAGAGGATCCATCACTGAATTGTGGGAGCTAGCAGTTGCTTGGGGCACAGTTAAAAGGTTTCAGACACTTGGATCAGGAGGCTGGCCAAGAGCGTGATTAGGGACTCCAGTGATGGACATACTAGAGGCCTTCAGGCACCTCAAGCCCCGAATGGGTCAGCAGCTCTCCATCCCAAAGGGCAAAAGCAGGCACCACTGGACCCCGGAAATCTGTCTGTAGTGTGTGGACCACAGCAACCCGGCTCACATCCACCAGACTCAGCTTCTGGGCCTCATACTCCAGCAGCAGCCCCACCTTCTCTGGCTGCCCAATGCCCTCAATAGGGGCTTTCTCGTTGGCCAACATGGTGTGCCACTTGCGCTGAGCATAGATGAACACCCAGGAACGATCGTCAACACCGATGCAGCTATCCCGGGAAATATCCACGTCTGCCACTCCTATCCGGAATTGCTGGGAGCGCTTCACTGTCACCTCCCAGTAGTGCCTGCCACTGGTAACCGCTGTGTCTGCCAGCACCACTGCCCACTCCCGGAAGCGCTCCACATTCGGGGCCAATTTTGTGGGCTCCAATCCCACCATGCCGTATTTGACACCTGTGTCACCTTTGAAGAGTGCCAGGCTGCTGTGAGCGGTCTTTTCTTCCAGTTTGAAACTGACGCCTGCGGGCAGAGCAAAGAGGCTGGATAATGACGTGCGCTAGAACTCTAGAACCAGTGACGTACATATTCCGATCTGAAACAGGCAGTCAAGAGATCACGAGGAAACACGGAAGAGTCGGAACGTCAAGCGGGTAAGAGAGTGGGGGCGCTTTAGTATGGGCAGCCCAAGGATCCGAAAAACTCGGACTGGGGAAGCCCTGGAATTTAAAGAAACCAGAGAGTGTCCCAGGTTTGGAATCTCAAGACCAACGCGGTGGGGGAGGGGGAATGAGTCGAAGGGGCTGGAGTTGTTTCTCCGAGCGGGCTCCAGGAATAACAGACGGAAACTATTTTGGAAGTAAAAGAGAGTAAAATGATATAATCCTACCTCTGCGGGCATCTACGGCGGCAACCCCCAATCGTTTGGCTCCCCAACGGCTCAGGCACAGCGAACGACCAAAGGGCAGCGCCATCTTACGCCACGGATGAACAGGGCACGCCCCCCGCCCCGCCCCGCCCCCCTCCGCACTGGCTGAGACCCCTCCATCTGCCCGCCTGCTCCCCTGGCACTTTGTGCGCGAGAGGCAGCAGCGCAGTGTGATGACGTAAGAGAGCCAGCGCCCCGCAGGGAGCCGCCATTTTAGTGAATTCTGTTCTGGTTGCATCCGGAACAGTTTATTCAATTTTTCCGCGGAGAGGAATGCTGTTCACGTTTTAACTAAATAGGGCGTTTAGAAAGATGGTGTAACAAGATGGTTAAAGGTATAGATTTCAGAATTAAACAATAATTGTATTATTCGAACCCGGCTCCTCTGTGTGACTGGGCAAATCACTTAACTTCTGTGAGCCTTAATGTTATTTGTAAAACAAAAATGTCTAGCCGTCAGACCGTAGTAAAAATTAAACGAGAGAATTACCTAGGATACATCTTGACAAATAGCAGTCACTGGGTAAGTGGCAGTTGTTCTAATAAATAAGTATTGGTTTTGTGTTTTCAGGACTGGCAATGGAAGGTTTAACTCAATATTTGGTTTTCTCAGGTGGAGGAACCCGAGTTTGCTCAAGATTTCATCTAATGCCTTCTCCCCGAAGGCAGAATCCACTATCGCCTATTGGAGAACTCTCAAAATCTCTACTCCATATTTCTCTCCTGAGTTCCAGATGTGTATATCCAAAAGCTTATTGGACATTTCTACCTGAATGTCCCCCATTCACCTCAAATTTAACATGTCTAAAGCTAATTTCGTTTTTCTACGCAGACTGGTGAACTGCAACCCACAACCAGCCCTTTGCCCAGGCCAGAAACCTGGAAGCCCTTCACTTCTTTGTTTCCCTCACTTCACATATCTGATTGTTATTAAATCCCTATCACGTTATTTTTCCCCTGGACTGCTGCACTGGCTTTCTAACTGGTCTTACCTTCTCCCCAGTGCTGCTGTGGGAACATTTAAAGAGGTAGCTACCTACCTCATCATTAGGTTGTGAATTTTTTTTTCTTTTTAATAAATTTATTTATTTTGGGCTGCGTTGGGTCTTCGTTGCTGGACGCTTGGGCATTATCTAGTTGTGGTGAATGGGGGCTACTCTTCGTTGCGGTGCGCGGGCTTCTCTTTTTAGTGGCTTCTCTTGTTGCCGAGCAGGCTCCGCGGCATGTGGGATCTTCCCGGACCAGAGCTCGAATCCGTGTCCCCTGCTTTGGCAGGTAGATTCTTAACCACTGCGCCACCATGGAAGTACACTATTTTTGAATGAATAAATGAAGCAGTTTTGGGACTTCCCTGGTGGTCCAGGGGTTAAGAATCTGCCTTCCAATGCAGGGGACACGGGAGTAATCCTTGGTCAAGGAACTAAGATCCCACATGCCATGCGGCAACTAAGCCCGTGTGCCGCAGCTAGAGAGCCCACGTGCCACAACGAAAGATTCCGCAGGCCGCAACTAAGATCCTGCATGCCGCAGCTAAGACCCAATGCTGCCAAATAAATAAATATTTTAAAAATAATTTAAAAATTTTAAAAAGGAAGTTTTGTGCTGATTCTTGCATGCAATAGCTCATTCCTTCCACCAGGGGTCAGCCTGGTCCAGCCTTTTCATCCTACTTAGTATGTGAGAAGAGAGGTTTCTATTCTTTTCAATCCTGGGAGGAAAGGCGTGAAGGTGACATTTCCTTCAGTAAAGTCCTGCTCTGTCAATACTTTGCATTTTGGTAGTAATGAGAGAAGAGTTCCAGGACTGTTTCTGTAGGATTTCTCCCTCGGTTCCACTTGGTCCTGAGAGCTGAAGCAATCACTGCACATTCCTTACACTGTCACTTAGACACAACTCTATTACTTTATTCCCTGCTCAGGGTATAGTGTCTTAACTGTCATCGCTTGCATTATTTCACTTTAACAGACTGACTATCCATCTGATAAACTCACCCTCATTCTGATGATTTACCTGCCTCGTTGCTAATGAACAAGTAATTAACTCTTTAACATTTCCATGCATAATAATTAGGAAGTGATAGAATTTTACCTGACAGAAGAAAGAGGAAGAGACATTCAAGTTACAGGGAACAGCTTAGACTAAAGCACTGGGTTATGAAGCAGAGTGGGTGTTTGAGGAACAACAAGGAGCACAGTATTGCTGGAGTTTCATGCTAAGGAGATGAGGAGAGCAGTTAGAAAAGTTGAGGCTGGATGATGAAGAGTCATGTATGCCCTGATAAGAGTGTCTTTCAGACATTCACAAGCTGTTGAAGGGAACACAGGGGAGTGACAAATTACAGGTACTTTTACAAACGTCAGGCTGGCAGCAGCATGGAGAATGAATTGGAGGGGATGAGACTAGAAACTGTTAAGCAGGGTCCAAGGCCACTAGAGTTAGGTGGGACATGGTGTGGGTTCAGCTATCCAAGAGGTAGAACTGATAGAACTTTGGTGACTGTTAGATGGGAGTGAGAGGATGGGGGAAGGAAAATTGATACATAGGTTTCTGACTTAATGAGGGGATACAGAAGGAAAAGCATGTTTGGATGGGGGAAAATAATTAGTTCAGTTTTGGACAGGCTGAATTTGTGGTCAGTGGGATACCCAAGTAGGTAAACCATTCCATAGATATATGGATATAAATTTCAAGGGAGGAGATGACTTAGATGAAGTCATCCAAGGAGAGGATGTAAACTAGAGTAATTAGGGAATAAACTGAAGGTGCAATCCAAGGGAATACCAGTATCTGAGATAACACATATAAAGTGCTTGGAACAGGACCTGACCCATAGTGAGCATTGGTCTGCCTGGCTTGGAGTTGTATCTGACTCCACAGGAAAGAAAGTAGTGAAGGAGGAAAGGACAGGATAGGCCAGTGTATTTACTCTTTATTTCTTGGATTACCCCATTTCTAACATGTGGGGGCCCTGGTCTTTTCTAAGTGCTATGAGTGGGAGAGGGATGATGCACTCAGAGCTTGGTGATTGTTCTGGGCTTTGCCAGGAGTCAGCAGTCAGCAAAGCATAACCAGAGAAAGTGAGAGAAGGGGGGCCATCAGGAGCTAGCCAAAGGGGCTGCTAGCTTGTGCTATGCTGCAGCCTTTGTCCTACTGAAACTGTCCACACAATGGAGTTGGGTTACATGCTGACCTGGCACTCTAAATATGGGGCTGGGATAGAGATTCCACATGGTAGAAGCAGAGATGGATGGCCACCCAGCCCCTCAGGACCATATCGCTGTTCAACCACATTGTAATTGTTAGAGAGGGTGGTCAATACTAAATCATAAATCATGTTTATATCAGATTAGTTCATGAATCAGTTCATTTATACTTTAAGGCAGCCAACTTGTGTATATTGCTTGGGCATATCTCATCTGATCCTCGTACAATCCTGTATGGTCAGTAGATATTTTTATGGAACTCAAACTTGGGTTATTCTTTAGGTCCTGGTGTTACAGGCTGGCTAGGGAGTAGCTTCAGAAAGGTAGTGGGTAATCACATGGGACCCACTGTGGAGAAATGAAGCAAGACCAGTAGCTCTGCCTGAAGAGTCCCTAAGCTTTATAGACTCACTTGATCCCTAGTAGTGTGGATTATGCTTCCTATGGCACCTCTATGGGACAGAAATCGGGCCTTCCTTATTGAAGAGGGGAGTAAACTTAGGATCACTAGCTCCAGGAATATAAATAGGTTGAAAGGCTGATGGTTAGTAACCAAGAGATAACTCAATCAAGTGTAGAGCTAGATGAGACTCCAGGATGTTTACTACCACAAGCCAGTAAGACTTAAAATAACTCTGTAACTACCCCAAGTTTCTTACTTTACAAATCCCTTTTATCCATTTCTGCAGTTCCTAGTGGAAAAAACTTCAAAAATGTTTATATGTTTACTTAAGGCCAGAAGAGAGAAAGGTGGAGAATCTAGAAGTAAACTTCGTTGGCAATCCTTGAAAAGAGCCCCAAATACAAGAATAGAGTAGAGTGGTAGCAAAAAAGTGAACGAACTAGCCAGAAAAGAAGCCAAAGATGAACTAGGGTGTGTCCTGGGTGATCCCGAGTGCTGACCCCAAGAATCCCCTGCACTCCCAGGCAATTCCTCACAGGTGCTTTCCGTTGCCCATTCCAGTGGCCCAAGTGCTCTTTCAGCATTGGTACCTTCTCACTGGTTGACTTTGTTTCTGGTGAGGGATGGGAATGGCCTTACCTCCCCTTCCCCGGAATTCTTTTCATTGTCTTCCAGATCCACACATTAGCTTTCCTCTTTACCTCTCTGGCTCCTGAAAGCCAGGTTCATAGAGATGATTAGGGAGTGAAAGAATGAGTCTCTCCTTTCACTGTGAGTACCTCTGGTTGACTGAAGCCATTATAAGCTCCAGCCCCTCACTCAGTGAGGCTGGGGTTGAAGGGCTAAGGAGGAAGAAAAGCTTGGTAGGAGAGAGAAGCGCCGAGGTTGGGGAGAGTGGATGCCTAGGTGTGAGAATGTGTGAGTACAAATGTCGAAGGCTGCCTTGGGAAGGGCAGTGACTGGGGTTAGGGGTGGCAGGTTGAGGGATGAGGCTCCTCTGTATTGGCTGAAGGAAGGAGATGAGGGATGTTCCCTGACACAGGAGCAGAGCTCTCATCTCTCTGGCTGCCTCTTTCTCCAGTACCTGAAACAACTGTTCCTCATCTCCCAACTCCACCCACCTAGACCTAGAATAGCAGTCTCCAAACTGGAGCAGGACACCCAACAGAGACTCCAGACCAGGCTGGCAAAATGGTGACCTGGGAGGTCAGATTCCTGGAGAGAGGAGAAACCACCATCTTTTTCTATAGACTCCATCCTTCTCCCATTGAAGCCAAGACATTTCATCTTCTCTGCCATTAAATTCCAGTCCAGGGACTTCCCTGGTGGTCCAGTGGTAAAGAATCCGCCTTCCAATGCAGGGGACGCTTGTTTGATCCCTGGTTGGGAAACTAAGATCCCATATGCCGCAGGGCAACTAAGTCCGCGCCACAACTACTGAGCTCGCAAGCCTCAGCGAGAGAGCCCACGTGCCTCAAACTACAGAGCCCACGGGCCCTGGAGCCCGCATGCCACAACTAGAGAGAAGCCCACGCGACACAACAAAAGATCCCTCATGCTGCAATGAAGATCCCGCGTGCCACAAGTAAGACCCAACGCAACCAAGAAAATAAAGGAAATAAAATAAATAAATATAAAAATATTTTGCCTCATAATTTTAAAAAATAGTAAAACAAAAAATAAAATAAATCTCAGTCCAACCAAGGGGGCCTTATTCTCTGATCACTTCCTTATTCTGTCTCTTAGTCCTTCTTCTTCCTTTCACAACAGGTGGTTGGGGGTCAGTAGGTACAGAATGAAGAGGCTGAGGCCTGGTTGGGAGAGTTTGTTAAGGGGGATGGGGACAGAGAGAGGTTAAGGAGGAGAGGGGTGGGAGAACACTGGGGAGAAGACAGCATGATCTTGCCGCCTTCCCTTCTCCTTCCTCTCCCCCAAGACCTACAGAGCTGGCGGTTTTGGAGAGAGGTATTGGCTGAAGGCCTGGATACCCTGATCTTTATGGGGTTTGTCCTTAGGGCATCATGCCCCAGTGGGAGCTCCGTGTCAGGCACAGTCTCTCACCCCCTGCCTGGAGGGCTGGTAGTGGTGAGCCTGGCACAGGTTTTTGATGAGGTCAGTGGGGCCCAGACAAATCCGGCCCTGCCACTGGCACTGTTCTGGGCCCAATGGCTTGACCCTTTCCAGCGGGTATCCTATGTTCTGGCCCAGACACAGCAGCCATCCTGGCCTCAGTCCTCCTCTACCTGGTACTGCCATGGGTGACTGCAGCCTAGCTGGTCTCTCAGGTAAGCAGCAGCCCCTCTCCCTGAGTAGGACGACATTAGGTAGTTAAGGAGGGTGGATGGCTAGGACTTTACGGAATGAACAAAAGAGGGGGCAGCCCTGCTCTGTGCATCCTCTCATTAAGCCACTCAATACGATGCAATAGGCCAATGAGTCAGGCTCAGCAGCTCAGGAATTTGGGTGACTTGCTGCAGATTCTGCTCAAAGCTGCCTTTGTGGATAGATGGTGGGAGCTGTGGGCCAGTGGGAGGGATGTATGTGTCCTCCACCCCTGGTCTTAGCATCTCTGGTCCTTTCCAGATGAGCAAGAGGAGCTATATAGGCCGGGGCCAGGGCATGAAGTTCTCCACTTTCCAGTTTGCCGTGGCTCACCAGCAGGTAGACCAGGCAGGCTGGCAGTGGGTTTCTCAGTGACTTCTGGAGTACTGGCATAGATAAGAACCCCACCCATACCAAGCAGCAGTCTTGGGGAAGGCTGGGTTCCATTCCTCAAGGGAGACACAGCTTTTTTTTTTTTTTCCTTCAGGAGGCTAGGCTAATAGAAAACATTGTGTATGCTAATTACATGTAAAGATATGCAAAAATTCATGTGAGCTTTTGAGAGCTCATCCCTAGTTTGAAAGTTTGGCATTCAGCTAAGTAGGGAGGCTGATGTGAAAGGAAATGGGCTGGGGTTCAGTTCTCCATGGGGTTCTTATCAACATCTGATAAAGAGTAAGGGGGACAGGCTTCCCTGGTGGCGCAGTGGTTAAGAATCTGCCTGCCAATGCAGGGGACAGAGGTTTGAGCCCTGGTCTGGGAAGATGCCACATGCCACGGAGCAACTAAGCCCGTGCGCCACAACTACTGAGCCTGTGCTCTAGAGCCCGTGAGCCACAACTATGGAGCACACGTGCCACAACTACTGAGCCTGGGCGCCTAGGGCCCGTGCTCCGCAACAAGAGAAGCCACCGCAATGAGAAGCCCGCGCACCGTAACAAAGAGTAGCCCCCGCTCGCAGCAACTAGAGAAAGCCCGTTGCACAGCAATGAAGACCTGACACAGCCAAAATTAATTAATTAATTAATTTTTAAAAAGAGTGAAGGAGAGAGGTTGGTAGCTCCAAATAAGGAAATTTAACCATTTTATTTGGTGTCTACAAGGGCACCAAATTAGCTGCTCTTTGCCCTTCTATTCCTTACTATAAGAGGCTATAGGGGTAATGGTTCCTGTTGATAAAACCCTTATCAAATGGCTCCAATTTATGAAGTGCTTTGTTCTGTGCCAGGCACCATCCTGGGCTTGTACCTACATTACCTTATTTGATCCAGAGAAAACTGAGTCTCAGAGAGCTTACATTAATTTATTCAACAAATACTTATTTACTGCATACTGTGTGTCAAGCATGGGGTTTGCATGCAAATCGACAAGTCCCTGCCCTCCTGGAGTTTGTATCTAGTGGGGTAACTTCCCCACCTAGAAAGTGGTAAAGCCAGGATTTTTGTTGTTACTGCTATTCTTTATGGATTTCAAGTGCACAGAATAGTCCTTTGTTCATGACATCCCCTTCTCAATAGCCTATATGTGACTCCCAATTCCGGTGTTTCACATGGGAACAGCTTGTGATCTCTGTGACTTGCCACGATGTGGAGATGGTGGAGCTTATCAGTGTGTCCCATTCTGCCTTCTCCGCCACCACACAGCCCCCATCTCTAGATCCCAAGTCCCTCACTAAGCCTGTCCACAACTGAACCTCTTTCCCCAAGCTTTTCTTCCTCATTTTGTCCTTTCCTCTCTCCTTGACCAGCCTGCTTCCCCAGATACCCACACCCCCAGACCTTTCCCTAGGCATAGAGATTTAGGACTCCAGTGTCCTGATCACAGCCAGTTTAGGAGGAATTAGACACTCCCATTGCTTCATAGGCATGACTCAGTTTCCTTCCTCTCAGTACTTCCTGCTACGATCTTAGAGTTAGGAAAGATGAAGTACAAACTGAGTCTGAGATTTAACTACTCACCCCTTTTCCCCTCCCCAGCTCCCCAACCCCACTCTCAGCCTATCCATGGAAGATAGCATTTTCCTGCTCTCTATCCTGTGGTTTAAAAGGCCAGCCTGGGAATTCCCTGGCGGTCCGGTCCAGTGGTTAGGATTCCAAGCTTCCACTGCAGGGGGCACAGGTTCAATGCCTGGTCTGGGAACTAAGACCCTGCAAGCTGTGCGGTGTGGCAAAAAATAAATGGATAGATAGATAGATAGATAATAAAAATAAAAGGCCAGGCTGAGGGTTTGGAAAGGGAGGTGCTGGCATGGGTCAGGGGGAGGGAACCCGGGCTCAGAGAAAGCCAGACGCAGCAGAACTATTCTGTCCCAGAGCTGCAGGGTCCACAGATTCCAGCCCAAACCAGCCAATGGGAGAAGGCCCTCTAATCCCAGAGAACTAAAGGATTCTCTTCAACTATCCAACTTCCCTGCTGGACCCCACTCTTGATCCCCACCCCCACCCTTACCCCGGCTTGTTCAGAGGAACCTGGAGGCCCCCAGGAGCAGTCAAATACTCCATGAAGTGAACTCAGCCTCACTAACCTCCCAAGCAGAGTTGAGGAATGTTCTAATATAGATGTCAGTCAGGACTATGAACCCCAACTTTGACTTGAGAAAGACAGATTCCTCCAGTTCCCCTGTTCTTAGTCCTTTTCTCTCAGAGCCTGACATGAGCCCTGACCCTATCCCCACCCTCACACCCATGGCTGTGCTCATCTCCCAATTGAGGAGGGAGGGGAAAATGCAGCAGCTTTATCCGATGCACAAGAGTGGTCCCAGTCCTCTGCAGCTGTGAAGGGGTTAAGAGGCTGGGCCAGCCACCTCAGCCTGCCCCTCCCAGGGATTAAAAGTCCTCTATAAAGGGGGCTGTCCATCCAGATCAGGCCAGGGGGGTATCAGGGACCCAGGCATTGTGCCTATCCCCCGTGCCATGTGGGAACTGCGGTCAGCCTCCTTCTGGAGGGCCATATCTGCTGAGTTCTTTGCCACCCTCTTCTATGTCTTCTTCGGGCTAGGGGCCTCACTGCGTTGGGCCCCTGGACCACTGCATATCTTGCAGGTGGCTTTGGCCTTTGGCCTGGCCCTGGCTACACTGGTGCAGGCTGTGGGCCACATCAGTGGAGCCCATGTCAATCCTGCAGTCACTTTCGCCTTCCTTGTGGGCTCCCAGATGTCCCTGCTCCGTGCCTTCTGCTACATGGCAGCCCAACTCCTGGGAGCCGTGGCTGGGGCTGCCGTGCTGTACAGTGTTACTCCGACTGCCGTCCGAGGAAACCTAGCACTTAACACGGTAATGGTTGGCTGAGTGGGGCTGGGGGAACCTGGTGCCCTGACTTCCTTCCTGAAGTGCAGGTAGATCAGTTCCCCAGGGGTCTGGGACAGTGTGTGTGTGTGTGTGTGTGTGTGTGTGTGTGTGTGTGTGTGTGTGTTTTCAGGGTGGGGAGGATCACAGGTGCTGTGGAGGGATAAGGAAGTCATAGAGCCCTGGACCTGAGTTCAGGTCCCAACTTTTCTTCCAACTCCTGCAGGTTCTTGAAGAAACTTATTTTACCTTATGGGGCCTCAGTTTCCTCATCCATATTAGTGGGTGCATTTATTTCTACTATGAAGGAGTATTATTAGGAGAAATTAAGGAGCAAATACAATTACTATGAAAGAGGTTGTATTATCCTTCCTCTCCACGGAATGGATGCCGTAAGGGGGTTCCTGCCAGGGAAGCCTTGAGTAGGTAAGGCTGTGGCAGCCCTAATGCACTGCCCCCCTTCTTCTTCCTTTGCCCAGTTGCACCCTGGGGTGAGTGTGGGCCAGGCCACCATAGTGGAGATCTTCCTGACGCTCCAGTTCGTGCTCTGCATCTTTGCCACATACGACGAGAGGCGGAATGGCCGCCTGGGCTCCGTGGCCCTGGCCGTTGGCTTCTCCCTCACCCTGGGGCACCTCTTTGGGGTAAGCAGGAGAGGGGAGCAACTCTTGTTTAAGGATTCCCGGTCCCCCAAGCCTTTGTCGACTTTTAAGCATTCTTCTTGCCCACACCAAGGATCAAACCCGTGCCCCTGCATTGAGAGCGCGGAGTCTTAACCACTGGACTGCCAGGGAAGTCCCTATTCTCCTCTCTTGTGATGGCTTTATCTAGTCCTTCTTGACCCCAAGGAGGAAAGGCATGCATCATGGGTAGATGTGGGTTTTGCCGGGGGATCCATAGTCTGTCCCCAGATGGGGCATTAGTGACTTCACCCCACTGTGGGACTTCCATGCAGGTTGTTCTCCCCTACTTGCTGCTGGCTGGAGGCAAGGTGCCAACCCTTGGTGGGCAGGTGGGTGGTGGGAGAGAAGCCAGGGTGGAGTGGGCGGGAAGTGTCTCAGTTACAACTGTGTCTTTTGCAGATGTATTATACTGGTGCAGGCATGAACCCTGCCCGCTCCTTTGCTCCTGCCATTCTTACCAGAAACTTCACCAACCACTGGGTGAGTGAGAGGAGAAGGGCAAGATCCTGAGGCCCTCCTGCATGGGTGTGGACTGCAGGTTCCCAGGTTTGGTTCCTGCTTTCCATCTGGATGTATTGACTGCTCTACCAACACTCAGCTAAGGGGGCTGCACAGAGTTTGCATGACTGTGTGAGCAGGATTCATTATTTTGCTAGAAAGATAGGCTCTTGTTTATATTGTTCCTTCACTAGTTAGTTAGGGATTTTTACTAAGTATTCCCTGGATTCCAAACTAGGAGCTAAGAGGACAGAATACTGATCAGGAAGATAGAAGCTTCTACTCTCAGAGACCAGGATATGTATGAGCACAAATGGGCCTGGGCTTCATCCCAGTTCTAGCACTTTATTAGCTTCATGTGTGACCATGACAAATAACTCAATCATTCTGCATCTCAGTTTCCTTAACTACAAAATGGGATGTTATGAGAAATAAACGTGAAAATTATATGTGTGAAATATTTAGCACAGAATCTGATATGGAATAAGTCCTCAATAAAAATTGGCTATTTTTGTGTTGTTTGGCCATATACCAGCTAAACGTATGAAAATAATTCAAAAAATTTTTCAGAGTTGTACACCCATTTTCATGGCAGCATTATTTACAGGAGCCAAAATGTGGAAGCAATCCACGTGTCCCTCACAGATGAATGGATAAACAAAATGTAGTATATACATACAATAAAATAGTATTCAGCCTTCAAAAAGAAGCAAATTCTATACATGCTATATACAACATGAAGGAACCTTCAGGACATTATGCTCAGTG
This sequence comes from Orcinus orca, assembly GCF_937001465.1. Taxonomy (NCBI): domain Eukaryota; kingdom Metazoa; phylum Chordata; class Mammalia; order Artiodactyla; family Delphinidae; genus Orcinus; species Orcinus orca. The sequence goes on along the minus strand of NC_064569.1, from coordinate 44,673,910 downwards.
AAATAATCCAATCAGAAAAAGACACATATTGGGGACTTCCCTGGTGGCGCAGTGGTTAAGAATCTGCCTGCCAATGCAGGGAACACGGATTCGAGCCCTGGTCCGGGAAGATCCCACATGCCGCGGAGCAACTAAGCCCATACGCCACAACTGCTGAGCCTGCGCTCTAGAGCCTGCGAGCCACAACTACTGAAGCCTGTGCGCCTAGAGCCCATACCCCACAACAAGAGAAGCCACCACGATGAGAAGCCCACACACCGCAATGAAGAATAGCCCCCGCTCTCTGCAACTAGAGAGGTCCCACAAGTTCTGCAACTAGAGAAAGCCCACAGGCAGCAAAAGACCCAGAAGCAGCCAAAAAAAAAGATAAAAGAAAAGAAAAAGACACATATTATATAATTCTACCTATACAAGGTATTTAGAGTAGTCAAATTTATTGAAACAAAGCAAAATGGTAGGTAACAGGGGCTGGGGAGAGGGGGAAATGGGGAGTTGTTTAATAGGTATAGAATTTCAGTTTTGCAAGATGAAAAAGTTCTGGAGATGGGCTGCACAACAACATGTATATACTTAACACTACTGAACTGTACAGTTAGAAATGGTTAAGATGGTAAATTTCATGTTATGTGTATTTTACCACAATTAAAAAGAAATTCTCAAAGCAATATGGAAACTAGTACAAACTTATAGCAAAAAATAGAATATACATGTGCTAAGAATGTGTGGGATAAAGGTATAATTTAATGAGTCGGAAAAGAAATGGTAAGTTCTGTGGTGCGGGCAGTGCAGGAGTCTAAAGTTTTAAAATAAACAAACAAACACTGATTTCTACTTAAATAGTGCCCAGCTGTAATTGCCAAGTGCAGGATGTGTGTTTTACAACAATGGGGTTGGAAAAAGAGCAGCCTTGCTCTTGGTCCCCTCCCCAAACCTGATTATTCCTTTCCTCTTCCTGCAGGTGTACTGGGTGGGCCCAATCATTGGAGCAGGCCTGGGCAGTCTCCTTTATGACTTTCTCCTCTTCCCCCGGCTCAAGAGTGTTTCTGAGAGACTGTCTATTCTCAAGGGTGCCAGGCCCAGTGAATCCAATGGACAACCAGAGGGCACAGGGGAACCTGTTGAACTGAAGACCCAGGCCCTGTAAAAGCTCCAGCTGAATAGAGGGAATAGGAAGCTTCTGGGTTTACATGGAGGGGCTGAGCCAGCCCCTGGATAAAGAAAGAGACTGTGGGGAGGGGCATGTACTTCTTTATTTTTAAATTTATGTGTGTGTTTTATTTTTTTGCCTTTTGCCGTGTGAAATCTTTCAAGTTGCATTCATGAGCTGTTTGGTGCAAACTTCCCTTCCTCCCCATCCCACCTCTCTTCGCCGCTGTGTGTGCATGATTGTGCGTATGACTGTGAGTGAATGTGACCGTGTCTGAGTTTTGGGGCATGGCACAAGAGGTAGGGAAGGGAAAAGAGGTGTCACCCTATACCTTCCTCTCCCAACCCAGTGTGGTCAGTACAGGGAACCAAGACCTTAAGTTTCTGGCCTTTACCCTGCTGCCGGTCAAGTGTATGGCTCTAGGTTTCTGAGGGAGCAGGGAAGCAGTTAGTTACTCCTCAGAGGAGGCAGATGGAGAGAAGTGGAGGAGATGAGGCATTCCAAGAGTTGGTAGAAGCAGCTGGGCATGGTGGACGAAATGGAGGTATCAGCCCCAGATCAGGATGCCAAAAAGTTTTGGAGTAGTTAACCCGAGGGTGTAGCCTACTTATCTCAGAAATGCTTGCCCCAGGGACTTGGGTGGGGCAGTAGCTCTGAGAAAAGTGAACACTGGGGTTTGAACTATTCTATAAATCCACATCAACCTATCTACATCCACTGGCTGGGTTTTGCGTGCATTCTGGCATGATGGATCTGTTTGGAGGCCCTGGGCCACTGAGCTCCCAACCTAAGCAAAAGGTGGGTGAGCCTAGAATCTAGAAAAATTAAGTAGCTTAACTGTTCTGCCTGACACACCCGCAATGTGGCCTCCAAGCAGGTGGTACTTAAGCCCAGAAGAGCTCCCTAACGCCAAAACAGGAAACCTGATGCCTGGAGCAAATGCAGAGGTAGGGGTGAGGGACATAGGAGGAAAAGGATTTGACCCTCAGTTTTAATTTAGAGCAGCCCAAAACACTCTTCAAATGGCATCCTTCTGCTTTTATCACTAGTTCTATAGTCTTCTTTATTTTCCATTTTTGTGTGTGTCTTTTCATTTTTCTCTCATCTGTCCTTTCATCTTCAGCAAATCTAACCCTTTACATGTCCCAGAAATTGATTCCTTCCATTCAAATTTTAATTATTCACAAGATATTATTTGTTTGATCCCTATTTTCTTTTGTTGTTGGGAAAATACACTCATCTCAACAGAAGCCAGAGGAGACCCTGACCTGACGATGAATACTTGTGTTGACCTCTTCCTTTTAGGAGCCTTCTGCGTATTGCGCAAGCTTTAAACCTATACCTATAGTAAGACAGACACCCCAGTCCCGCAAAAGACCACTCTTCTACGTAGCTGAGCTCTCCATTTCCTCACAAATAAAGCCTAACTTTTCTAACTAACCTTGTTAAGACTTTGGAATAATCCACTTGACTAGGTGCAGGGGAAGAATGTTTGTAAATTCACCTCTAATCGGACTTAGATACCAATTATCTTAAGTCAGCAGGAAATCCATTGTGCTGTGATTTGGGGCTCAATATAAGGGATCGACTCAGATAAAAGAATACTTGTACTCCCTTCCCTTTTCCTTACTTCATCACCAACTCCCCCGCCCGCTCGGGGTCACATGGACCAGCCCCGCTCTCCCCGCCCAGCTCCTCACGTAGGCGGGGTGTGGTCCAGCCCAGCCGGGTGGCGGGAAATGCAGCGGGAGCTGCTGGCTCCGCGGGGACCCTGAGGACCGGCGGGGAGCGGGTGAGTGTCTGGGCGAGAGGGCTCTAAGCGGACTGCGTCCCTTCGAAGCCGCGGGGGCTCCTCTGGGAGGCGCGGAGTTCCCTTTCCCGTCACCCGGTTTAAAGGCAGGGGGCGGGGCGCGCGCTTTAGGTGCGCACGCGTCCCCACCCCGCGTCCTGTGTGGGAGCCGCAGGGTTTCCAACTCTCCTGGGACGTCCCCTCGTTTTCCCGACGCCATTCTACACAGATAGGTCCTCACGCAGCGGTGCGGCTGTGATGGGAAGGGGCTTGAAACCCTTACAATAAGACAGAAGCTTCCCGGGCATTTCCACTTCGGAATTTTCCATCCAGTTCAGACCCGAAAAAAATAGGTGTTCAGCTTGGTGGTCAGCAGGAGCTGGAATTCACTGGTCGCTTGACTTAAATCTTGAGTTTTTATAAAATGGATTTCTCATTCCCTTCCCTCCTTTCCCTCGGGTAGAAGGCTTAAGGAGGATACAGCCTCTGCTTGGGTTTGTTAGCCGGACCATCAGTCGTTAATTAAGCTCCTTCCCTTGAGTCTCTCAATTCTTGGCCCTTCGTGCTGCCACTACATAATTACCGTTTTAAAAAGTCAATCTGGTCATTTCAGATTAAATTTAAAACTCTTTGGCCTCCCACGGTCAAGTTTATATCCTTAGGTGGGTGTCCATGGCCTTTGGCAGTCTGACTCTGATCCTCTCAGCTGATTTTCTAAAGCTCCCTATCATTTTTTTCTATTTCATGCACTTGACTCCCAAACATATAGAAAGGGTGTGTCTGCATTGTGCTCTTTCATGCTTTGGTACCTGTGCTCCTGCTGTTCCCTCGACTTGAAGTTCTTGCCACTTCTCCGCCAGGTGAACTTCTCTTTCAGGAGCTCAGTTGTCCCGCTGAAAACCTCTATTTCCAGCCCTCCTGGGCCAAAGTAGTCACTTCTTCCTCTGTGTCCCTGAAGTATTTTACCTCCCTCTATTATCAGTGGCACTTATACAACTGAGTAAAAGGTTACTGAGCTCCTAACATGTACTGTGCCGTGTGCTCAGTACCAGGTGGACAAGATGAATAGAACAGAGTTCCTGCCCTTAAGGAACTGGAAGGAAGAACACATGTAAATGAGTCCTCTGCAGTTAACAGGGTGACAAAGAAGTCTGCCCTGGCTTCCTTACTCCTCTCACTCAGAACTCTCTTGAGTAAGTTTATCTACTTTCACAACTTGACAAACCACCTTACATCCTGATGCCTCCAAATCTCCAGCCCCATCCTCTGCTCCCTCAACTTCGAAACTTGTCTACTTCAGCTTAGAAAGCATGTGTTGAACACTTATGATACCTGCCGTGGCCCGGGTTCAAGCCCTGGTTGGGGAACTGACATCCCCCAAGCTGTGTGGCAGGGCTACCAAAAGAAAAAGATGCAAGCCTGAGGAGCATCATCTCTTAAGGAGGAGTACAGGAGCAGCCAATGTGAGGTCAAGGAAAGGTGTTTGTTTTGTTTTGGGGGTTTTTCCCACCCCCTAAGATGGTGGAGCTTTGAGCAACTCATAACATATGGGAATGGAGCCAGTATAAAGAGAAAATTGGAAACAAATGAGGAATGAGGAAGAAGCAACTGAGGGACGAGAAGTAATTGATCATTCACAAATGGAGGGCTTAGATTCATTTGAAATATGTATGTTTTTAGGCTTGGGTGGGGAGAATTGAGACAGTTCGTTTCTGATGATCTCAGTTGTTCTGAGAGGAAGGGACCTGAGACACCAGCTGAGAAGTGTGGGAAGCAGTGGAGTAAAGGGGCTTGAGGGTAACGGTGAAAGTTAGAAACAGCTGTTCCTTGGGAAGAAGAGGGAGAGGACCAGGAACACGAAGGAGTTGCTGGGCCAGGCTGAGGACCTGTTCAGATTGGAGACGACATTTGTTGTGTATCATTTTGCAGGGTTGTTTGGTTTCCTCTAGCAAATCTGAGTCTAGATTTGAATCCAGGAGTCTAGAAAGCAAATGGTTGCATTGATCTGCGGTTGGGATCTTTTGCAGAGTGAATGCAGTAAAAGGAAAAAAGATTGAGACCTTACAGAGAGTGATATGTTTAGTGATACACCAGTAGGATATGTGCTCCTGCTTGTGCGACCCCAGTTTGATCGTTTTGTTTTTCAGCTCAGAAATCTTCAGTTAGTCCCAGGCTTATGTTCTAAATCCTTGAATTGATAGACAAAGACCAAGTTTTCCCATAAAGCCGGTTCCAACCCTCTTTTCCATTTTTTTCCTAAGACTCCTCTACTCATAGTGGCTCCCTCTCTGGTTTTACTCTGGCAAATTCTCTGCTGAAGTTCCCCTCCTCCTCTCAGCTGCCTCAATTCTATGCAGCCTTCACAGGCCCAGTTGTAATCACACTTTCTCTGACAAAACCTCCTTGGCCACTTTAACCTGAAAAGAGCCCTAGTTTTTCAGAATTTTTTTTTAAATATCACTTAGAGCTAGTACTGACTTTCTTTTACATTGTTTCTTCTATATTAGGTGGGTTTGATTTCTGCAACTAAATTCCTTAAATTTCTTTAGCACTGCAGCCACACTGCACCTGCACAGCACTATCTTTTGCCTAGGAGGATTTTCGTAAGCACTTAGTGACTGACTATAGAGTCCAATAGATGGAGAGGAAATTAATATTTTGAGAATTCTTTGTGTTCAACACTCAGTATAAGTGTTTGATATCAGAGCTTCTCAAACTTTTGTGGTGAACGACCAGTGTTTCCCCCCTCCCCCTCCAGGCTGTTGCAGGCCAGTACTTTTCTTTCTTTCTTTTTTTTCTAGCTTTATTGTGATATATCACTTGAAATATAAAGTACTTTTCTAAAATAGTAGAACTAGAATCGTATTATTAGAAAAATTAAATTACTAGAGAAATAACGTGAAAAAAAGACATACAGAATATAGGCATTTTTACTATTAGATTCAACAAACATCAACTGCATCAAATTGCTATAAGATGTTCTAAATGCTTATGTTTTGTTTTTGTCCATATCTTGATGCAGACTGCTAACAGTTTGTGGACCAGCAATGGTCCGTTGGTCCACAAATGGCACTGATTTCCATGATCTCATTTGAACCACCCCCTACGTATTTTTCTCTGTGTACCGATAAGGAAACTGAGGTTTAGGTTAAGCCACATGCTCAAGATCACCAACTTAGTACTGGACAGAACTGGAATTCAAATGCCAAGCGTCATTCTGTTCATACTAGTGAATCTCAGAGCTGGTTCTTAGAGCAGGGTTGGTTTGGGACAGAGTTTTTTGCTTGGTTTTATTTTGTTTTCAAGAAATGTGTTAATTTTCTATTTTGAATTGCAAGCGTATTTAATATTTTATCCTTTATTTTCCTTTGGTTCTTGCATTTTGAGGCCTGCATTTGAGATGATTATTGCTTCATCTCAACTGCTTAGTACTTAGTTGAGTGAGAAAAGTAACTAACATCCCTTTTAAATGTCCAGATCTGCTTTGTCTAAGGTATTTGACAGAGTTCTCATCTGTCTATGATAAAATGTGAAAATGCAACATAATGAGTTTTTTCATAAAATTAAATGTATTAAAGGACTGTACTTTATTCTGGGATTTTTGTCCTTCTTAGGTTTTTGTGGGGGTTTTTTGGTGTTTACTGAAAACAATGTATAGTAATTGTGTGGGTGTTTTTTATAACAGCTGTATTGAGATATAATTCACATACCATAAAATTCACCCTTTTAAAATGTACAATTCACAGAGACATGCAACTGTTACTGCCAGCTAATGTTAGAACATTTTTATCACCCCCAGAAGAAACCACATAGGTCCCTACTAGCAGTCACTCCCCATTGCCTCCTCTCCCCAGTGCCTGGCAGCCACTAATCTACTTTCTGTCTCTATGGATTTGCCTATTCTGGGCATTTCATATAAGTGGAATCTTACAACATGTGACCTTTTGTGTCTGGCTTCTTTTATGGAACGTAATGTTTTCAAATTTCATCTATATTGTAGCGTGTATCAGTACTTCATTCCTTTTTATTGTCAAATAATATTCCATTGTGTAGATATACCACTTTTTGTTTATCCATTCATCAATTGATGGACATTGGGGTTTTCCACATTTTGGCTATTATAAATGCTGCTGTGAACATTGGTGTGCAGGTTTTTGTGTGGACGTACATTTCATTTCTCTCAGATATGTACCTAGGAGTGGAATTGCTAGGTCCTATGGTACCTCTGTTTTAACGTTTTGAGGAACTGCCAAACCAACTTCCACGGCAGCTGCACCATTTTACAGTCCTACCAGCAATATACGAGGTTTGTGCGTCTGTATTTTTTTTTAATTGTCCTTAAGTTACAAAATTTAGAGTCTGCCACCTTAGGTTAGTCTCCCTAAATTGAAAAAAAAAATTAAAGACCCATCCATGAAATCCAGAAGTTTGGAAACAACTATATTACCCCAGTCAGTATTTCAAAACAAAGCAAACAGAACAAAACAAAAAACTCAAAAAAACCCTACCTAGAAGGTCATCAATTAAAAAAATGATGAGAACTAACTGCTGATTGTTGAATAAAGTCGTAGACCACCTTTGCATCTTTTTTTTTCCCCCCACCTTTGCATCTTGATTTTCCTTCAGCATAATAGTCTTGTATATGTTAAAGCAGTTCCCAATTATAGGATCATTTGGCGAGCGTTTCCTAAATACTGTGCCTGTGCCCCTTCTCGCCAGCCCCTGGAGTTTCTGAATATTTGGACAGGGCCTAAGCAGGTATCCTAAGGTGGTTTTAAAGTACAGCCTGGCTTGAGAATGACTGTTTAGGTAGTTGGGACATTGAGGGTATAATGTTAATGCTTTTACTTGCATGTTTTGTTAATTCTAAGATAAACATTTTTTCAGGAAAAAAAAAAAAGAATTTCTTTTTTCTCTTGGTTCTTTGGCAAGCCAGAATGGCTGGTTTTCCTGTTTTGCCTTTGTTCTGGGTCAAAGAAGTGGCATGGGGAGAATTATTTTCAAAGTAGAAAACTCAGGAAGGAGAGTAAAGTACTCCGATTAGAACAAAGAGAAATTAAAAGCTTGTATATATCTGTTCTGTCCCGTTGTCCTGAATAGCACTTGTGGTTTCTCCTTTTCCCTCTTTGTAAGAGGAAAGAATTTGGTGGTGGTAACTATCGTGAGCCCATGCTCACTATGACTGTAGTGAGCCCTGTGCTTAGTCATTAGCTGGGGGTCTGCCCAGGAAGAGTAGGGCTGAGGTGGGTCCTGGAGGTGCTGTCAGCTAACTGCATTCTTTGCAGCTGAATGGAAAGTTCTTTCTTGAGAAATCTGAGCAGGCACTTCCATGGCTGCCACAGTATCCTTTACCTTATTTCTCAGATAAGGAAGCTGAGACTGACTTGATGAGGAATAAATGGGCCGGTAGGCAGTGAAGCCAGGACTCTGACCCCACCTTCTGAATGTTGTACTGTTCTTTCTATTACACCAAGTTGCATTTAACAGTTTCTACTGAATGTCTATCTTATGAAAGAAATTCAGTGCATTCAGAAATGCATAAAACATTTAGTAGAGGAGAAAAGATGTACTCTAGGTTATTGTAACGTAAAGGAGTAGTTCAGGGCTTCCGTGGTGGCGCAGTGGTCGAGAGTCCGCCTGCCGATGCAGGGGACGCGAGTTCGTGCCCTGGTCCGGGAGGATCCCACATGCCGCGGAGCGGCTGGGCCCGTGGGCCATGGCCGCTGGGCCTGCGCATCCGGAGCCTGTGCTCCGCAATGGGAGAGGCCACAGCAGTGAGAGGCCTGCGTACCGCAAAAAAAATATAATAATAATAAAAAATTTAAAAAAAAGAAGTAGTACAGTGCCAGAGGAGGAAGTCCATTTAGAGTGATATGTGCAGTCAGATCCTGTCCTGCTGTAGGCTATCAGGGAGAGCTTCGTGGAGGAGTGGCATTTGAGCTGGATCTTGAAGGTCAGTTAGGCTTAGAACTTTTGGAATTAAGGGAGGTGGACCTTCCAGAAGGAGGAAGCAAGGTTTAGAGAGCGTGAGGGGGCTCTGTGTCTTGGAATGTGTATGTTTATGTTCCTGGGTTGGGGGACTAGATAGCCAGAGGAGGCACCTAAGGCATGGATCTAAGAAGTGGTGGGTTGGATGGGTAAGTGTGAAGTAGATATAAGACAGATAATCAGATTATAAGTGGTTTAGGAGAGGAAGATGAGGCCACACAGACTAGGTGAGTAGCTTCTAGATAACTGCATGAAAAGAGAGTGAACTGTAAGTTTTCTGTCCCTGGCTCTTTTTTTAATAGTATGTTTCCACCAGTGAGGGCTGGAACTCCTGTTTAGAGCTCTTTTATTCCAGTTCTAATGAATAGGCCCAAGACTGCCAGCTTGCCTCATGTAAACCCAGCTTGCCTGGGAGCTTTATAATAGTCATCTTACCCATTTCTTCCTCTACTTTGCTTGTTGCTCTCCGGTTCTGTCAGAACTGCAGGGGATTAGAACCTGAAGTCTTAGGTCTCTTACATAACCTCTTCCCTTCTCACATCTGCAAGGATGCTCCTTCCCTATCTTCTTTCCCCTCCAGCTTTTATTTAGGTAGCCAGGTAACAGCAGTTACCACCTCTGTTATTTTTGCTTTTCAGGTAAACCAATGTGTTGAAAGCAGAGGTTTGAGTACTCTGCCGGGGCCAGTTTTACAAATATTGAATATTAGAATTGGTCTGCTCTGTGTGTGTATGTGTGTATACACCAGTGGTCTGTCTGGAAAAGCTAGATGTATCTTTTTTTTTTTTTTTTTTTTTTTTTTTTTTTAAGCTAGATCTATCTTGGAGGAGAGTCACAGATCTCACACACTGCACCTGCCTCACTGGAGCCCAGGTCTTAGGGTCTGCAAGTCCCATGAGAAAGGGCAGTGAAGGCAGGTATCCCTTCAGTTTTCCTGGTCATTCTGTGGTTTACTGGCTCACTGTTGCTGGGCTGAGCGGTCAGAAAGGAGATTAGCACTGGGTAGGGGAAGGGAAAGCAGCAGCCTAGAGAAGTAGCCCAGTTACATAAATGCATGGAGATAACATCAGGCATTAAACCTTGGTCCTTTGGACATGGCCCATTTCTTATTTCCTGTGGGGGAACAGGGGTGCAGTTGGAGGTACGTATGGAACAGGGAAAGGTGTTTTTAGAGGAAGCTGCTGCGTGCTGAGAGTGTGGCTGAATGTGACAAGGGGACGCATAGAGAATGTAGAGAGAGAGAGAGTGTGTGTGTGTGTGTGTGTGTATGACTAGTGTCAGGTTCTGAAACATCCAGGATCTGTGCCTACTTGATTATCTGATGAGGGTTTAGGGATCTTAATAAAAGGGGGTGTGCTTCAGAAAAGGAAGATGGTTCTTCTGTGGAGAGGGACAAGGAATTTAACTAGTTCCTATTCTTTTTCTCACCCATTCTGTTAGGTACTGGCTTCTACTAAGATCACCAAAATTTAAGAGTAACTTTGGGGAGGAGAGTGAAGGAACTTTCTTTACACATCCCCAGAGCCTCAGAAGCCTCAGGGCTCCTGGGATATATCAGATCCTCAGTGGGATCACTGTACAGTCAGACCTGGGTTTTCTTAGTTCTTGTGGTACAGAAGAGCTCTAACTGTGTGGGTGGAAGGTGGAGGGGGACCGGGTCCAGCAATTTTTTTATTTTTGGCCATGCTGCGCAGCTTGTGGAATTAGTTCCCCAACCAGGGATTGAACCTGGACCCTTAGCAGTGAAAGTGCTAAGTCCTAACCACTGGACCGCCAGGGAATTCCCCCAGCAATTTTAAGGCAGAGGGAAGCTCATTCTCCCACCTTCTCACAAGGCTGCAGAGCTTTCTCAGGGTGAAATTCTCAGAGTTGATGCCCTTTGCTAACCAGCCTTTCTTTCTACTAGGTTATCTAGACTCAGACATACTGTTTCTACAGTTTCAGACCCGATTTAGAGGATGGGATGGCTTAATTCTTAGTCTCGGAGCCTCCTGGGTAGAAGTCTTAACTTAAAGCTTTCCCCGGGACTGGGAACAGCACTTCCGGTGCTGACAAAAGTGAAACATTTGAGGACCTTGATCAGAATACTCAGAGCATCAGGGTCCTGCCTGCTCCCCCCTCCCTTTTATGGGGAGGACCCTACATTTGTTTTGTTTTGGGTTTTTTTTTAGATTTATTTATTTGTTTATTTTTATTTTTGGTTGCATTGGGTCTTTGTTGCTGCACGTGGGCTTTCTCTCGTTGCGGCGAGTGGGGGCTACTCTTTGTTGTGGTGTGCGGGCTTCTCATTGCGGTGGCTTCTCTTGTTGAGGAGCATGGGCTCTAGAGCACAGGCTCAGTAGTTGTGGTGCACAGGCTTAGTTGCTCTGCAGCATGTGGAATCTTTCCAGAACAGGGCACGAACCCATGTGCCCTGAATTGGCAGGCGGATTCTTAACCGCTGCGCCACCAGAGAAGTCCCCCACATTTGTTATCTTTCCTTGTCTCTATAGGCCTCATCATTTCTAGCTCCCTTGGCTCCACCTGCCTTTCTTCTCTAACGGCTGGTCCACTGATGTGTGGACTTGTACATGATGAATTGTGAACTTCTAGCCACATGCAGTGCTCTTGGGTACTTGGAGGGAGACACTTACCACAAGGAGCCAGATTGCTTAGGTGAGTCGCTTTTTGAGGTAACAGGTTAAAAAAAAAACAACACTTGCTTGAGTCTAGGTCTTTTGAATTTCTCAAGCCATGGGTATGAAAAGCACATGGGCCTGGGTAGAGCTTCTGCCAGGGTTCCATGTAAGTGTTTATTCTGTCCCTGAAGAGAGTGTGAAGGATTTGATCCGCTACTTGAGGCATGAGGATGAGACGCGAGATGTACGGCAGCAGCTGGGGGCAGCGCAAATCCTGCAGAGCGACCTCCTACCCATCCTTACCCAACACCGCCAGGACAAGCCTCTCTTTCATGCTGTTATCAGGTTGATTCCCCAGCTTTTTTTTTTTTTTAATTGAAGTATAGTTGATTTACAATGCTATGTTAATTTCTGCTATACAGCAAAGTGATTCAGTTATACATATATATATATACATTCTTTTTTATATTTTTTCCATTATGATTTATCACAGGATATTGAATATAGTTCCCTGTGCTATACAGCAGGACCTTGTTGTTGATCCCCCAGCTTTTTAACATATACTGTGTGCCAGCCTTTGGTATTTGTGCCTGGTGAGGAAACTGAACAGCTTCTCCCTCCTTCATGGTCTCCCCAGGCTGATGGTGAACTTGACACAACCAGCCTTGCTCTGTTTTGGCAGCGTGCCCAAGGAGCCCAGCTTCCGGCACCACTTTCTGCAGGTGCTAGCGTACTTGCAGGCCTACAAAGAGGTGAGGTTTTCCTCCAGAATCCCGAGGCAGAGTTTGGGGGCCGTGGGAAAGGAGAGGGCGGGGACTACTTAAGGTCCATCCCCCTGTTTTGTAGGCCTTTGCCAGTGAGAAGGCTTTTGGAGTCCTCAGTGAAACTTTGTATGAGCTGCTGCAGCTGGTGAGTCTCCGCCTCATAAGATCCCAGGGGACAGTTAGCGCCCTGCTCCTCCCCTGGGCAGAACCCCAGGTGGGGCGTCACAACATGCGGGGTTTGGAGATACGGTCCCAGTCCTCAGGGGTACAAGTCCAATCTGCTGTCTCTGCTGCCTCGGGACTACTCGAACTCTTCCTTCTTTCTTTTTAATCCTGATTCTTCTCTGTGCCTCTCTCGCCCCATCAGCGTAGATGCCTCCCGCCTTCCACAGGGGGTCTTGTCCTCTAACTCTCCTTCTTCTGACCAGGGCTGGGAGGAACGGCAGGAGGAAGACAGCTTGCTGATTGAGCGGATCCTGCTGCTGGTCAGAAATGTTCTCCATGTCCCAGCCGACCTTGATCAGGAGAAGGTGATCTTGGCTGGTCCGAGTTCTTGTGCTTGATTAGGTTGGGCTGCCCCTTTTTCGCTGTTCTGTCCTCTGACGAAACTCGGGAGGGACCTTCATCAAGGAATGAATTAGAAAACCTCAAGGCAGGGCAGTAGAACTGACTGATCTCCCCTTTCTCCCTCACCACTCACTGCTCAGAGGATCGATGATGACGCCAGTGTCCACGACCGGCTTCTCTGGGCGATTCACCTCAGTGGCCTGGACGACCTGCTCCTCTTCCTGGCCAGCTCAACTGCGGAGCATCAGTGGAGCCTCCACGTGCTGGAGATCATCTCCCTTATGTTTCGTGACCAGGTGAGACACTCACCTGTTGCCTCAATCCCTTCCCTCATGTCCGTTTCTGCTGTGCAGCCGGAATTGCTCTTGTATCATGACTGAAATACCTGGGGAAGGCAGGTGCCAGGTGGAATAGCCATGTCTTAAGTACAGGGTCCCATCAACAGTCCTATTTTGTTCACTCTTTCTGTCCCCACTAGGAGTGAACTCAGAATAGGAAATGACTGTCCTTCTGACTCTTCCCTCCTTGTTCTAAATCTAGAACCCTGAGCAGCTGGCAGGAGTGGGGCAGGGACGCTTAGCTCAGGAGCGGAGGACAGCTGTGGCAGAACTGGAGGTGTTGCGCCAGCGAGAGATGGCAGAGAAGAAGACTCGAGCCCTGCAGCGAGGCAACAGGTGAGTGGTGCAGAGCCACTCTACCCATGTTCCCATTCCTGCACTACGGAATGCTAGGGCTTGGGCCAAATGCTAAGGCAGTGGTGACGAGAGCACTTTGCAGTTACAACATGCTCTGATGTGCTGCTGGAAGAGAACGGGGATGGAACCTCCAGAGAATTGAGGAATCACCCTGGACTTTTTTTTCTCTGCAGGCATTCTCGATTTGGGGGCTCCTACATTGTCCAGGGCTTGAAATCCATTGGGGAGAGGGACCTCATCTTTCACAAAGGTCTCCACAATGTGAGTCTGCTCCCGTCAGGGGTGGGAACATTGTGGAGTGGGGGACCTTTACCTCTCTGGAGGTAAAGCTTCTCTGTTCTTGGGCTTAGAAAGTTGGAGACCTAGGAGAAATAGAGGTTTTGGCATTGTCTTTACCTGCATCTTCACTTAGTACCAGAGGGAGAGCACGTTCTACCTTCTACAAGTTTCTTCTGAGAAAACTGTAGTACCAAGGATGTGTAAAGAGCTGCCGGGGAGGGAGGTGGTTAGGAGTAATTCTAATTCCCTCAACCTACATCCCCAGCTCCAAAACTACACTTCCGATTTGGGAAAGCAGCCCCGACGGGTACCTAAACGTCGCCAGGCTGCCCGGGAGCTGTCCGTGCAGCGCCGCTCTGCCCTCAACGTGAGACTCTTTCTCAGAGACTTCTGCTCTGAGTTCCTGGAGAACTGTTACAACCGGCTCATGGGCTCGGTGAAGGTGAGAGCCTAGGAAAGATGGAGTAGAGAGGTGATTGGGGTAGCGGTGGGTAAGAAGGGCAAGCTGGGGAGGAACCCATGGAAAGCTGACCATGGAGAGTGGACTAGTAGGTGAGACGGATGTAGGATGCCCCTGAGACATGGTGACGAAGTCAGGAGGGAGTGGGTTATCGATATGACCAAAAAAGCTCTAGAGATTGCCACAGAGGAAGGGGAAGGGAACGTGGGGAGAATGAGAAAGGGATGGAGATTTGGGTCCTATAGTATTGTTACAGTGGTGTCCAGGGTCCACCTGGTCATCATAGGACAGGAGGAAGTTGGAAGCCCTGAGGTCATGAAGTGGTCTGTTTTTCCTTGACATCAGGACCACCTGCTTCGGGAGAAGGCTCAGCAGCACGATGAGACCTACTACATGTGGGCTTTGGCTTTCTTCATGGCCTTCAACCGAGCTGCCTCCTTCCGGCCAGGCCTGGTTTCTGAGACCCTCACTGTCCGCACCTTCCACTTCATTGAGCAGAACCTCACCAACTACTATGAGATGATGCTGACCGACCGCAAGGAAGCCACCTCCTGGGCACGCCGGTGAGCGGGAGGAGCAGTGGGGTCAGAGTGGGCATCTTGGCCAGGCTGGGAATCTGAATGCCTGAATTCTGGATGGTACTTTCTGTCCCGTCTCAGGCTTCAGGTGGTCAGCTGGGGAGCAAGGACTGGCTGGGTCATTGAGTTTTTGATGGAACTGTTTTGGCAGGCGAGGGTGCAAAGGGTGATACCGTTTCCACGAACCAAGGTCCTAAGCTGTCCTCCGTTTTACCTCTTTCCCTCTCACAGGATGCACCTGGCTCTGAAGGCCTATCAGGAGCTGCTGGCCACAGTGAATGAGATGAATGCGTCCCCAGACGAGGCTGTGAGGGAGAGCAGCCGCATCATCCAGAGTGAGGCCTCGCTTGGTCTCTGATCCCCCCCTTCTCTGCCTCTTGATCCGAATCTCACTCTTCCCGGACCCAGCTTCACCCGTCTCTCCTTTCCCCAAGCTTTCCAGGTCAGTCCTTCCATTCCTTTCTCTTCCCTGTTTCTAGACAACATTTTCTATGTGATGGAGTACCGAGAGCTCTTCCTGGCACTCTTTCGAAAGTTCAATGAGAGATGCCAGCCCCGCTCTTTCCTTCGTGACCTGGTGGAAACCACCCACCTCTTCCTCAAGATGTTGGAGCGGTTCTGCCGGAGCCGTGGGAACCTGATGGTGCAGGTACTGGGCAGCCCAGGGTGTGGAAAGAGCTGGGGAGAAAGGGTGGGGGACAGAAAGGACAGGGGGCTCTTTTTCCTCACATTTTCTGTAGCTTAAGCTGGTCTGTTAGAACTACTCTGAACGAAGGGCAAGAGTTTCGTTGGTGTTGCCAATGTAGTTCTGCCTTGTGAGTCTCCTCTCATTAGGTTGATCCCTGATCTACCATAAGTATCTTAATTCATTCAGGAAACATTTATTAAACACCTGCTCTGTGCTAAGCACATGAACTCTGGGGGTTCATAATTTTATTTTATTTATTTATTTTTTGATGTGGACCATTTTTAAAGTCTCTTTGAATTTGTTACAATATTGCTTCTGTTTTGTGTCTGTTGTGTTTTTTGTTTGTTTGTTTTTGGCCACGTGGCATGTGGGATCTTAGCTCCCCGACTCGGGATCGAACCCACACCCCCTGCATTGGAAGGCGAAGTCTCAACCACTGGACTGCCAGGGAAGTCCCAGGGGGTTGATAATTTTAGAGTTTAGTAATTATGCTGTGCTATTTCCTGGTTATACTTCAGAAGCACTGTAATGAGATAGAAAGGACCTTACATTAAAAGTCAGAGGTCTGGGGACTTCCCTGGCAGTCCAGTGGTTAAGCCTCTGAACTTTCACTGCAGGGGTCCAGGTTCGATCCCTAGTCAGGGAACTAAGATCTCACATGCCGCATGGTGCAGCCAAAAAAAAAAAAAACTCGGAGGTCTGGGATCTCATCCTGTATTAGTTACTGTTAGAATAACTTAAGCTGCTTGTGTGAGCCCTGATCTTTAAAAGTTGGTTGTAACATCTACCCATGAGCCTGAAATGAAATAATAAAGTAAAAGTCTGGGACAAGAAGAAAACCTCAAGGAATTTCTATCCTGGAGACACAAGGACTCTGCTTTGTAAAAATTTTCCTATAATTCTATTTGCTATAGGTTAAAACTCAGTCAGAACTGGGCTTGAAAGGGGCTGTAGTACCGATGAGCCTTTTCTAAAAGGTCTGTTTACACTCGGAGCTCTGTTGTATTAGCAGTACTAATAGGTTCTACCATTTATCGAGCGTTTACTATGTCTCAGACGTTGTGCTAAGGTTTCCCTATAATCCTCACAATAGCACTAGGGCACATGCGCAGAGTGGTTAAGCACCTTGTCCAAGGTCTTGCTGGTATATGGCTAGCATCAATACTTAAATCCTGGTCTGCTGGAATCCAGACTCATGCTCCTGACCTTTAGTGTGTTTATAAGTTCCTTGAATAAAGGACGAACCTCATTAAGGGCCTCACAGGCCCTCCTGTTTGCCCACAGCGAAGACTGGTTCACAGCCATGACTTGGGGGAGTGGGGTCGGGGTATTGATTCTCATTCTCCTGCTTTTCAGGAGAAAAAATTGTAGTTTACATTTGCAGAGTGCTTTGCATTTAATAAAGCCTTTTCATATAGAATTTTTTATCCTCAGAGCAAATTTGCTCATTCTCTAGGCTTCTGTTTAAGGTATCACTTCCACAAGAAATGAGTCACGTGCTGTTCCTGGGTTTTGCTATGGCGTTTTATGCTCAGCCATGTTCTAGGTCTTATCCAGGCTGTAGTGTCATTTACCTGTCTACTTACCTGTCTCCCCCACTAGGCCACAAGTGCCTCAAGGGCAAGGAAATGTGCTCTTCACTGCTGCTTCCCCATTGTCATGGAGTAGCACATAGTGGTCACTCGGTGAATGTCTAATTAATTCAGACATCTAATTAATTAGTTAATAGAGGACATTGATGGGGAAAAGGCCTCCCTAGCTCTTGTGCCATCCTAACACAGTTCCTTCTCTGTAGAACAAACGAAAGAAGAGAAAGAAGAAAAAGAATGTCCTAGATCAGTCCGTAGCTTCTGGTAATGTCCCCTACAGCCCAGAGGAACTGGAGTCTGTGTGGCCCTCCCTGGCCGAGCAGCTACAGTGCTGTGCCCAGATAAGTACTTGCAGAAACTCTCTTTCTTTCTTTCTTTTTTTTTTTTTTTTAATATTTACTTTTGGCTGCGTTAGGTCTCCATGGCTGCACGCAGGCTTTCTCTAGTTGCAGCAAGTGGGGGCTACTCTTCATTGCGGTGCATGGGCTTCTCATTGTGGTGGCTTCTCTTATTGCGGAGCACGGGCTCTAGGTACGTGGGCTTCAGTAGTTGTGCCGCATGGGCTCTAGAGCGCAGGCTCAGTACTTGTGGTGCACGGGGTTAGTTGCTCCGTGGCATGTGGGATCTTCCTGGACCAGGGCTCGAAGCCGTGTCCCCTGCATTGGCAGGTGGATTCTTAACCACTGTGCCACCAGGGAAGTCCTACTCTCTGTTTCCTGAGGGTAGTGCTCTGGGCAGGCTCTCTGGGTCTCTCCCCCCACTGCCCCACCAACTGTTACCAAAGCTTTAATAATCCCTCTCTAGGATCCTGAGCTCAGTTTGGACTCCATGGTTCCCTTTGATGCGGCCTCAGAGGTGCCCGTGGAAGAACAGCGGGCAGAAGCCATGGTACGGATCCAAGACTGTCTCCTGGCTGGCCAGGCCCAACAGGCCCTGACCCTTCTTAGGTCTGCCCGGTAAGAGCCCCGCCTACCCGTCCTCCCACATCCAGCCCCTGGGCTTTTGGGGGCAGGGAGTGGCTTTCACTGTGGCACAGGGTTCTCAGTCTTCAAGAGAGAAGTTCCCTCAGAAGCGCTGGGGCTCTGTACAGGGTACTGAGTCCTGGGGAGTTTGGGTTGGTTTATTGGGAGGTTTATTATTTGTTTTTGTTTCATTTTTGAGAAATATCAGCACAGTTAGTTGGGGAAAAAAAATAAAGTTAATTCTATGAGCCAAAGATAGCCATCATTAACATTTTGATGAGTTATCTTCCAGAGTTTTTCCCTCTGTGTTATATATAGACATATCACATACACCTTCTTTTACAAGATTGAAATATTGCAATACTGATTTATAGTATTTTTTTTCACTTCTCAATATATTGTGAGCATCATTTCTTTTTTTTTTTCAAATATTTATTTATTTATTCTGGCTGCACCAGGTCTTAGGTGAGGCACGTGGGATCTTTGCTGCGGCATGCAGGATCTTTTAGTTGCAGCGTGCAGACTTCTTAGTTGCAGCATGCAGACTCTTAGTTGTGGCATGTGAACTCTTAGTTGCAGCAGGCATGCGGGATCTGGTTCCCCAGCTAAGTTTTGAACCCAGGCCCCCTGCATTGGGAGCGCGGAGCCTTAGCCACTGGACAACCAGGGAAGTCCCGTGAGCATCACTTCTCGTCAGATATATTTCTGCAATTATTAATGGCTTTAAAACACCATTGTGAAAACAGCGGCAAATAGATAAATAAATTTATAAAAACAAAAAACACCATTGTGTGAATATGTACATTTGTTCAACATTTGTTCAAATGTCACGCGTTTAGATTATTTGCCTTTTCTTCCTGTATGATTTTCTTTGCAGTGTGGCTTATGAGGGAAAATTTCCCTAGAGTCTTTGTTTCATCTTTGAAATAACAGTCTGTATTCTCTTTCCAGCTGGAAAATAAAATAAGTCTAAATTCCTTCTCCCACTTCAAATTATAACTGAGATATTATTTAAAAAAAAAGATATTATAAAAAAAAGCCTTTTTTCTCTCTGTGCTCCAGGGAGGTGTGGCCAGAAGGAGATGTGTTTGGCTCTCAGGACATTTCCCCAGAGGAGGAGATTCAGCTGCTGAAGCAAATCGTCTGGGCCCCGCTTCCCCGTGAGTCTCCCATTTCCTTCTCATCTCTCTCCTTCCAGCTCTTCTCTAGCGCCAGCGTCACAGACACCCAGTAATCCTCAGTCTTTTATAGGGCAGCAGGGACCAGAGGAACAAGGGGCGGAGGAAGAAGATGAAGAAGAGGTGGAGGAGGAAGAGTTGCACATGGTCGAGGTGTTGGAGAAAGAATTTAACTTTCTGGACTACCTGAAACGGTGCGGGCCGGGAGGATGGAATTGGTGTCAGGGTGGAGACCGTGGGGCTGTGAGGACGACCACACGTCCTCACGCTGACATCCTCTCGCTCCCTGTCTCGGTGCAGCTTTGCAAACTCAACTGTCATCCAAGCCTACGTGCTGCTGCTGCGGAGCTACAAGCAAAATAGCGCCCACACCAACCACTGTGTCGTCAAGATGCTGCACCGTCTGGCCTATGATCTCAAAATGGAAGCCCTGCTTTTCCAGCTTTCCCTCTTCTGCCTCTTCAATCGTCTGCTTAGCGACCCTGCGGCTGGGGCCTACAAAGTAAGGAGATACCAAAGAATGGGGTTCTAGAGGTGTAGGGGAGTCCTGGGGTAAAAGGTTAGGGGATAAAGTGCCCTGAGCCGTGTCAAGGCTGAACGATGAGAGAACGGTGAGGAAGTAGACAGGCAGGTTGAGGGAGCTGCAAGGGGAAGGATAGAAGAGGCTGAGCGAGGAGGGGGCAGCTGGGAACAGGCGTAGAAAAAAATACCTAAAGGCCCATGTTTATGTACATTTAGGCCACAGGCCTCACAGCAGTCTCCCTCTCCCTCAGGAGCTAGTGACTTTTTCCAGATACATCCTGGGCAAGTTCTTTGCACTGGCCGCAGTCAACCAGAAAGCCTTTGTGGAGCTGCTGTTCTGGAAGAACACAGCTGTGGTTCGAGAGATGACTGAGGGCTATGGCTCCCTGGCTGGCAGGTGAGCTTGAGGATGGGGAAGGCTTGGCGATGGGGAAGGGGGTGACACAGTCACAGAGTGTCAGAGCTGGAAGAGCTTGCAGATCAGTTGGTGTAACCTTTCTTTCCCTTTCGTAGGTGAGAAAACAAGCCCCGAAGGTGAAATGCTTTACCTGAGGTCACCTGAGAGAGGAACTGGGATTGACCCTAGGTCTCCTGTCTACTCTAGTTTCCTTCTTCACCAGCGTTCACGGGGGCAGTCAGAGTGGGGTGGCCCCCCCAGAGAGAGTCTATATGTGCCTTATCCCAAGATGTGCTGGGAAGCCATAAGGATGCATAGAAATATTTGTCCTCTTTCCCTGAGTATCTCAGCTCCTCTCCTTTCACTCTTCTCTCTCTTTCCCATAATACTCTCAGCCCCTGCAGTGTCAGGTTCCATGGGCCCAACCTGGAAAATCTTAGTTTGACTTTTGGGTTCTTAAGTGGAAGGAGAGTAAGAGGAAGGAAGCACACCTTCGGCCTCTGCTAGCTGGCTCCTTTGTGGTACCTGCGTTGCCCTTATTCCTTTTAGAAGAGAAGACCTTTGGTCTCCTCTTTTTGAGCCAACAATCTACATGCTCCCCTTCTCCTTTCCCCATTTAGATCTTCTAGTCACAGACCCCCTGTGTGGAGCCCAGAGGAGGAGGCCCAGCTTCAGGAACTGTACCTTGCCCATAAGGATGTGGAAGGTATGAGGCCTTGAGGTCTGAAGAGCATGAGGAGGGCAGCCTGAGCTCCAGGACCCCTCTTCACTGCCTCACTCCTCCTCCACCTCAGGTCAGGATGTGGTGGACACCATCTTGGCACACCTGAAAACTGCTCCTCGGACACGCAAGCAGGTCATCCACCGTCTGGTACAGCTGGGACTGGCTGACAGCGTCAAGGACTTCCAGAGGTAGAGGCACATGCTCTGGAGGGAACTGAGATGGGGAATCCACTCTTCACTCCCTGAGCTCCCCCTTCCACTGACACCGCCCTGAACAGGAAAGGAACCCAGATTGTACTGTGGACGGAAGAGCAGGAGCTGGAGCTGCAGCGGCTTTTTGAGGAGTTCCAGGGCTCTGATGGTAAGTGAGGTGGAAGCTCAGGGAACCTCTGAAATGAGAGCCAAGCTCTCAGTTTCTTTTCCTGCTGCTTCCTGTTCCCAAGGAAGGCTTATCCTCTCCTTCCTGTCCACTTGCTCTGTTTGTGGTGTCATTTTTGTTTGTTTTTATATATATATATATTTTTTATTATGTAAGTTACAGGTATACAATATAGTGATTCACTATAGTCACTAATTTTTAAAGGTTATACTCCATTTATCGTTGTTATAAAATATTGGCTGCATTCCCCATATTGTACAATGTATCCTTGTAGCTTATTTTATGCCTAATAGTTTGTACCTCTTAATCCTCTACCCTTATCTTGCCCCTCCCCCTTCCCTCTCCCCACTGGTAACCACTAGTTTGTTCTCTGTATCTGTGAGTCTGCTTCTTTTTTGTTATATTCGTTTGTTTTATTTTTAGATTCCACATATAAGTGATAACATAGAGTATCTGTCTTTCTCTGTCTGACTTATTTCACTTAGCATAATGCCCTCCAACTCCATCCATGTTGCTGCAAATGCCAAAAATTCGTTCTTTGTATGGCTCAGTAGTATTCGTGTGTGTGTGTGTGTGTGTGTGTGTGTGTGTGTGTGTACCACATCTTCTTTATCCATTCATCTGTTGATGGACACTTAGGTTGCCTTTATACCTTGGCGATTGTAAATAATGCTGCCATGAGCATTGGGGTGCATGTATCTTTTCAAGTTAGTGTTTTTGTTTATTTTTTTGGATATATCCCCAGGAGTGGAATTGCCGGGTCATATAGTAATTCTATCTTTAGTTTTTTGAGAGACCTCCATACTGTTTTTTGTGGTGTCATTTTGGAGTGAATTGAGCTATAGCCTCTTTCCAAAGACCTCTGTTTCCTTTACTAATCCCTTTCCCCTGTTGCTCTTGGGCATTCACACTTTCTTTCTCTTTAGATATCCTGGGTAATATCATGAAGAACATCACAGCCAAACGCTCACGGGCCCGAATAGTAGATAAACTGCTGGCTCTGGGGCTGGTGGCTGAGCGGCGGGAGCTGTACAAGAAACGCCGGAAGAAGTTGGCGCCCTCAAGCTTGGTAACAGTCTTACCCTGGCTCTGCCAGCTGGGCCTGCCCCCGCTGAAGTGCTCCTTAGAAGTAGCCCACCCAGATTCTTCCTGTCTCAGGCTCTTCTGAGTAGATCCCCCCAGCGCGGTGGTCAGGAACCAGAGGACTCCACTCAGTTCTTCGTCTTGTCTCCTTTTGTTCATTACCCACCCCAATTAATTTTAGCCTAATGAAGAGGAGTCCTTGAACGATTTTTGCCAGGAAGATCTAGAAGAAGAGGAAAACCTGCCAGAGGAAGAGAGTGAAGAGGATGAAGAGAAAGAGGAGGGCTCAGAAGCAGAACAAGCCCACGGTGGCTCCGTCCTTTCAACTCAAAACCTTGGGCAAAACCTGCATCAGGAAGGTGAGGGCCCAGTTGGGAGAGATGTCTCAGGTGGTGGGGTTGGTTGTATGGGCCAGTTATAAGTTTTCCACCTTCCCTTAGGCTTTTCTGCTCCCCTCCTGTGGCTCCAGAACTGCCTCATTCGAGCAGCAGATGATCGGGAAGAGTTTGGTGAGTGGATAAATGACAGTTTCAGGAGGACTGGGGTCTGGAGGCTGCTGGAGACCTGGTTGTGGGATGGAGGGCCAGTTCTTTCTTCACATCTTCACCATGTGACCATTGACCCTGTCCTAGGCTGCTCTCAGGCAGTTCCACTGGTGCCACTGACAGAAGAAAATGAGGAAGCAATGGAAAATGAACAGTTTCAGCAGCTGTTGCAAAAGCTAAGGGTTCGGCCTCCTGCCTCTGGGCAGGTAAATACACCAGTTACAGCATCAACCAAGCATGTTGGTGCTACTTTAAGATACATCTGCTCCTCCTCATTTCCTGTCACCTCTGACCGTGACTTCTGCAGCAGCTGTCTTGCTAATCTCTCCAATCTTCCCTTCTCCTAAACCCATCTTCCACATTGCCCCCGAGTTATCTTTCTAAATTACAGTTTTGATTATATCACTCCCCTGATCAGAGCACTTGATGGTTCCCCACTGTTAGCAGGACAAAGTCCACAGCCTCTGGCCTTGGCCAGCCATTGCAGCCTCACAGCCACGTCACCACACACCTGCCTGACACTACAGTCATCCGGAGCTACTTTCCATCCTCCAAACAGTAGGCTTTTTCATACCTCCAAACAGTTGATCATGCCAGTCCCCCTACTGGAAGGCTCCAGCCTCATACACAAGGTGGCAGATCACCCATCTTTCCTGATGAACACTCCACCCAACCTTGAAGAGTTAGTTCAGTTGTCACTTCCTCAGAGAAGCAGTCTCTATCCCTCCTTCAACCCCCCCACCCCGACACCAAAATTCACAGATATTCAAGTCTCGTATAAAATGGCATAGTATTTGCGTATAACCTATGCACATCGTCTCTAGATTAATTGTAATACCTAATACAATGTAAATGCTATGTAAATAGTTGCCAACGTGCAGCAAATCCAAGTTTTGCTTTTTGGAACTTTCTGGAATTTTTCATTTTTTTCCCCAATGTTTTTGATCTGCAGTTGGTTGAATCCATGGATGTGAAACCCTCGGACACGGAGGGGCAATTGTAATCATTTTGGTGGCTGTGATTTGTTCATTCCCTTAATATAGCCCCAATCCTGTGGTGTTACAGTACATTGGTTCTTTCTCCCCTTAGATTGTGAGTTCCCTGAGAGCAAGGATCATATCTGACTCACCTTTAGATCCCCAGAATCCATTCATTTACTTACGTAATTAACAACTGTATTTACTGGGAACCTCCTGGTGTATCAGGCATTGTGTTAGACATTGGGCACATACTGGATAAATAAGCAATAAGTAGAGTTCACAACCCTTATGGAGCTTCACCAATGTAGGCTCATATTTATTCAATGAATAATATCAAAATCTGGTGGACTAGAGGCTGCTCCTTTCCCACTACTCTCATTTTCAACTTCTTTGCCCCTGTAGGAAACCTTCTGGCGAATTCCAGCCAAGCTGAGTCCCACCCAGCTCCGGAGGATGGCAGCTTCTTTGAGCCAACCAGAGGAGGAGGAAAAGCTTCAGCCAGGATTAGAACCTAAGGTCCCTGGAGAACAAGGCCCTGAGGAGGAGCACCGAGCACATGCCCCGAGGGCCCTCCTGTCAGCCCGGAAAGAGAGAGCAGGCCTGCTGTCCCCAGAGGGTAATACCAGGACCACTTATCTATTGAGTACTATTGAATACTTACCCAGCCCTGTGATCAAGAGGGCTGATAGGGTATTTGAGACTATGAGGACCTAGTTCCCTAATTTTATGCCTCTCGTGGTCGTTCCAGAGGAAGGGACTGATGGTGGGAAAGAGCAGCTGAAAGTGGCACCCAAGAAGCGACAGCTGTTGGACAGCGATGAGGAAAAGGAGCAAGATGAGGGCGGGAGCAAAGGTAGGAGGGTCTGGTCGGGATCTGCCTTTTCTTCTAACCTCTAGCACTCTTCCCTCCAGTCCTGAAGGTAAATGCTACCATCCTCCTTCCCCCTTAACAAATTTAGATATCCTGTCTTCTCACCCCTGTCACTCCCATAGCACCAGAGTTGGGAGCTCCAGGAATCCGGAAGAAGAAGCGGTTTCAGATAGAGGATGACGATGAGAGCGACTGAAGAGCCAGATGCCTAGGGGCAGAGACAGACCCATTTTTAAGTGGTGAATTTAAATCTGAGTTTGGAGGGGCATACAGGACCTGGAAACTCCTCTTACTGG
The DNA here is from genome assembly GCF_937001465.1 of Orcinus orca. Lineage (NCBI taxonomy): Eukaryota > Metazoa > Chordata > Mammalia > Artiodactyla > Delphinidae > Orcinus > Orcinus orca. Next base: position 44,648,812 of record NC_064569.1, on the reverse strand, counting down.
ACAGAAGCTCTGGAGCCCTGGGCTTCCCCATGGATCTAGGGTCCAGGAAATCCAGGCAACAGTGTTGGCCTCCTGTTCAGTCACTTCTTGCTCCTCCCACTTTTATCAGTGTGCCTCAGTAGCTCTCTGGAGACTTATTCCTTTTCTTCTTTGGTTAATAGCACACCCTGGCAAAGGAGAGGAGTGAGTGAATATAGAAGGCACCTTGGACCCCTCTCACTGGTCTGTTCCTTTTGGCTTTCTGCTGGAGGTGGGTCACAGCACTAGATGGGGGGTTTTGTGACATGATGAGTGGGGATGTTGCACCATTTTTAAAAGGCACTAGACGAGCCTATCCTCATTTTCTTTCCTGTGATCACCCGCTGAACACCAGATTGAGCCCCGTTCCTAATGTTGAAATAGGGTTGGGTTGCAGTACTCTTCAGATGATGAGCGTTTTTGGTTGGTGTTTGGCATTGAATTAAACATGTAAAATTAAAAGTTGCCAATGTTGATCTGACTTGCCAATCTGTCTAAATACCTCAACCCTCCACCTGCTATGTTCGTTTAAGAACTTTTAACTATTAGGGTTAAAAGAGACTATCAGCCTTCCCCTTTCTCTTGCTTTCCCTACATGAGACACAGAAGAACATACCTCAAGATCCTTTGTCTAGGATAAATCTTTAGGGTAAAAAGAGTATGCATCAGAACAGGTACATGAAAAGATGCTCAATGTCGTTAATCAGAGAAGTGCAAATCAAAACCACAATGAGATATCACCTGATACCTGTCAGAGTGGCTATCATCCAAAAGAACACAAATAACAAATGTTAGTGAGGATATGGACAAAAGGGAACCCTTGTACACTGTTGGTAGGAACATAAATTGGTGTAGCCACTGTGGAAAACATATATATGTCAATCCCAATGTCCCAGTTCATCCCACATCCCCTTCCCCCCTTGGTATTCATGTTTGTTCTCTACGTCTGTGTCTCTATTTCTGCTTTGCAAGTAAGTTCATCAGTATAATTTTTCTAGATTCCACGTGTAAGCAATATTATACAATATTTGTTTTTCTCTTTCTGACTTCACTTTGTATGACAATCTCTAGGTCTATCCATGTCTCTACAAATGGCACAATTTCGCTCCTTTTTATAGCTGATTATATACCTCAGTTATTTGTTTGTTTGGCTGTGCAGGGTCTTAGTTGTGGCACACAGGATCTTAGTTGCCACGTGCAGGATCTTTAGCTGTGGCATGCGGGATCTAGTTCCCTAACCAGGGATCGAACCTGGAGCCCCTGCATTGGGAGCGTGGAGTCTTAACCACTGGCACACCAGGGAAGTCCCATACCTCAATTGTTTAAAAAAGTATGCCTCAGGAAGAAGGAGACACAAAGGGAGGAAAAGCCAGTTTGTCAGCCTGGGGCATAGGGGAAGTCTGGGCAAGAAAGAGATGGGTAAACATTGCAAATGTCATGTCCTTCCCAATTCTTGTAAACCATCAGCTTCCTGGCCCTCTTATGTTTCCAGCTGTGGTAGAGTGAAGGTGAGATTCAGAAAATAGTCATTCAGATTAGGGAGAGCCCTAGGTCAGGGATGCATTTGGACTGTCTTGTTTCTCTAATTTGTCTTTTTTGCCTCCCATAGCCTCTGAAGGTAGAGGTGAAGCTATGTCCAGGGTAATTGGAGTTTTCAAGGGCTAAGACACATTTTACCAGTTTGAGTAAAGTATAGAAACTTTGCGTTCCCTTAGGTCTCTTTACATTCCCCACTTATACTGTAATTATCTTAAATATTTCTTCTCTCTATGCTGAGAACCATATAAGGCAATGTTATAATTTTTACTTAAATCACTTAACATGATTTAGAAAACTCATGAGAATAAGATGGTATATTATTATACATATCTTTCACTCTGTTGCTCTTTTTTCATGACATTTCAAGCTTTTTTTTTTTTAATAATTTTCTTTCTGTTTAAAGAAATTCCCTTAGCCATTCTTTTAGAGTAGGTCTGCTGGTGACTAATTCTCTTAGTTTTCCTTAATCTGAGAACATCTTGATTGTACCTTAATTTCTGAAGGATGTTTTTGCTGTGTTTTCTCATAGAGGGAACTTTTCACACCACCAAGCTGTTGATTCTGCCAGTCTCCTAGCCCATCCTCCAAGAATCGGCTCAAATGTGCTTTCTTTTGTGAAGCAGTCTGTGTCACTTTTTTTTTTTTTTTTTATCGTGGTGTGCGGGCCTCTCACTGTCGCGGTCTCTCCCATTGGGGAGCACAGGCTCCAGACACGGATGCTCAGTAGTTGTGGCTCACGGGCATAGCCGCTCCGCGGTATGTGGGATCTTCCCAGACCGGGGCACGAACCCGTGTCCCCCGCATTGGCAGGAGGATTCTTAACTACTGCGCCACCAGGGAAGCCTTTTGTCACTCTTTGAACCCCAAACCAAAAGCAATCACTTTTACAGCTGGGATTTGTTCATTCCCCTGATAAAGCACCAGTCTTACAAGGTTTCATCTTGTTCTTTTTCCCACTAGACTGTGAACTTGAAAGCCAGGATCAGGTGTATTCACCTTTGGATCCCACAGGTACATTCATTAATATATCCAACTAACACAACAGTGTATTGATGCCTCCTACGTAGGAGTCACTGTGTTGGGCACTGGGTGTCAATTGGATGTGATTACCCAAAGACTAGGTATACAGAGGTGAATAAAGCGATGATAATAAGGGTCCCAGCACTTACTGATCTTCACCAGTGCAGCATTAAGCACAGAGTAGCTGTTAATACTAACAATCTGGTAAATCTAGAGGCTAGTCCTTTTACTCTGCTGCCACTTTCTACTTCTTTGACCCCATGGGAAAACTTCCTGTGGAGTCCAGACATGCTGAACCCCGAGAAGGTTAGATGCTTCTTTGAGTCATTCAGAGGAGGAGGAAAGCTTCAGCCAGTGCTGGAACCTGAAGTCTCTGGAGGGTAAGGCCTGAGGAGGAGTACTGAGCACAAGCCCTGAGGGCCCTCCTGTTAGCCAGCAAAAGGAGAGCAGGTCTGGTGTCCCAAGGGGCTAATAGGAATGCTATTGATTACTTATGTACCAGCCTTGCTGGTCTAGGGGGCTGATGAAGTTACTTCGATGCCTCCTAGCTCAGTGGGAAACCAGGCTGATGGGGACTGGCAACTAAAAACAACACCCAAGATTTTTAGGGCAGTGAAAGTATTCTGTATGATACTGTAAATGTAGATATATGACGTTATACATTTGGTAAAACTCATAGAACTGTGCAATGCAAAGAGCTGAACCCTAATGTAAACTGTAGACCTAGGTAATAATAATACGTAACATTTAAATAATATAACAATCAAGTGTAACTAAGGTACCATACCAGTGGAAGATGTTAAAAATAGGGGAAACTGAGGGGTTGGGGGAGAGGGAATATTTGGGAACTCTGTACTTTCTGCTCAATTTTTCTATAAACCTAAAACTACTCTAAAAAATAAACTTTTTTTTTTTGGACTCTGCTTCTTGAGCCATTTTATTTTATTTATATATTTGTTTTGGCTGTGCTGCATGGCTTGTGGGATCTTGGTTCCCCAACCAGGGATCAAACCCGTGCCTCGTGCAGTGGAAGCATGGAGTCCTAACCACTGGACTGCCAGAGAATTCCCAAAAATGAACTATTAATTAAAACAAAAAACCCATCATCCAAGAAGTGACAGCTAATGGGAATTGATGAACAGATAGAAGATGAGGACAGGAGCAAAGGTAGGAAGTCTGATTGGGGGGACCTGGCTTTGTCTTCATCCCTCTGTCATTCCTCAGTCCTGGAGACAAGCTCACCACCACTTTCCATCCCCCTACATATTTGCACAATCTCTCTTCCCTGTCATTCCCAAGGCACCAGAGTTGGAAATTCAAGGAATTTCAAGGAAAAGTAATTTTCATATTGAGGATGAGGATGACGCTGATTGTAGAACTGGAGGTCCAGTGGTGAACTCAAGTCAGAAATGGGAGACTCTGGCAGGACCCAAAAACTTCTCTAAGCTGTCCGGAAGCAGTAGAGTCTTGAGGTTTCCTGTGGACTTAGGGTCCAAGAATTTCAGGCAATAGTGTTGGATACCTCTACATCTAGTTCTCCCAGTTTTAGGAATGTGTCCCTGTAGCTTTCTGAGGACTTAACTTCTCTTATTCTAGGGACTGATTTCTTTTTGCTTATTAGGGAGCCATCCTGGGACTGAGAGGAGTGAATAAGACAGGAGGAGGGACCCAAGACCCCTTCATTGACCCGTTCCCTTTGGTTGTGTTCCAAGGTGGGTTATGGCACCAGAGAGAAACCTTTATGCCACAATGATGTGTGGACTTTTGTACCAGTTTTAGGAGGCACCATATGCCATTGTTCCTTACTGTTCAGACTACAGTTTCTCACCTAGACCCCTGTATGAGAAATGAAGCCCTATTCCTATAGTTTTGATGTAGGCTTAGAAAGGGGTACTATCAAGGTAATGGATGCATTTAATTAGGGAATTGCACTGGAATTAATGTAAACACTGAAAAGTTGCTCTTATCTGGTCTGACTTCTGGTGGATTCTATTGTCCTATTCCTCTACCTATTAAATCCATTGAATAAGAACTATTTTGGGCAACTTCCCTGGTGGTCCAGTGGTTAAGGCTCTGTGCTCCCAATGCAGGGGACCTGGGTTTGATCCCTGGTCAGGTAACTAGATCCCTCGTGCATGCGCAACTAAAAGAGCCTGCATGCCACAACTAAAGACTCCATGTGCCACAACGAAGACCTGGCGTAGCCAAATAAATAAATAAATAAAATATTTTGGGCAAAGTTACAGTTACCAAAGGGGAAACCGGGTGGGGGGAGGGATAAATTAGGAGTTTGGGATTAACAGATACACACTGCTATAGGTAAACTAGATGAACAACAAGGACCTATATATAGCACAGGGAACTATATTCAATATCTTGTAATAACCTATAATGAAAAAGAATCTGAAAAAGAATATATATATATATATATATATGAATCACTTTGCTGTACACCTGAAACTAACACAACATTGTAAATTGTAAATCAACTGTACTTCAATTAAAAAATAATAAAAATTTTTATGGGCTTCCCTGGTGGCACAGTGGTTGAGAGTCCGCCTGCCGATGCAGGGGACACGGGTTCGTGCCCCGGTCCGGGAAGATCCCACATGCCGCTGAGCGGCTGGGCCCGTGAGCCATGGCCGCTGAGCCTGCGCGTCCGGAGCCTGTGCTCCGCAATGGGAGAGGCCACGGCAGTGAGAGGCCTGCGTACCGCAAAAAAAAAAATAATAATAATAGTAATAATAAAAATTTTTAAAGAACTATTTTGGGGTCTCCTACCCAGAAATCACTGGTATCCATGCCTTTCACCTCTCACTTCCCCAGAAGACCCAGAGGAGTTTTTTCTCATCGAAGTTTAGGTCTAGAGAAATCCTTAGGATGAGAGGGATACGGGGCAGGAAAAGGGAGAAACCTGATTTCAGCATGGGGGCAAAGGTAAGGGCAAAGCCTGAACTAAGAAGAGGCAGATAAATATTTGTGAATGTTATGTCCTTCACTGTTTTCAGGGGGTCAACTGTTTTGTCTCGGGTAAAGAGAAGGTCAGATCTAGAAAGCAGTCATTCAGATCAGAGAAGCACAGAGGCAAAGGACATGTTCAGACCATCTCATTCCTCTGGCTTCTTTTTTTACCAGGAGCAGGTGAGTATCTCCCACAGCCTATAAGGTTTGATGTCCAGCGTGATTGAAATTTCCAAGGGCTAAGACACTTCCAAGCTCTGACCAGTCCTGGTGTCTCTTCATCCCAAACCTTTCCCCACTTCCCAATCTGAGCATTGCTTCTTTCCAGCAGGGCTGTTCTGCTGACCCAATGATCCAGGCTGTGCTGCTCCTTTGCTGTGTCTTGCTGTCCCAAGGGGCTGCCTTTCCAAGAAGGAAGGGGCCCTGAACTTCCAGCCATCTTTCACAGAAACTGGGCATCCTCTGAACGTGCTCTCCAACCAGATCCCTCTCCCAGATCCCCATACTTGCCGGGATCTCTTGCACACAGTCCCCTCCATAGCCCCTCTCTCTGAGTACCTATCCAACTTAGCTCTGGAGGCGGCCCTGGAGAAGGTTGGTTGCACAACCAAGGCCCACATTCTGCAGCTTCAGCTTGTTAAGATGGGAGGAAAGGATACCACTGAAACCCTCATCCATGAGAGCAAAAAGCACAACAATAAGGAAGAAGAGATTGGTAATGCTAGGGTCATTCTGAAGGATCTGGGAGGATCCTTAGGGGAGCTTAGGCGGGTACAGCGCTGTTACCCTTCCTGAGGCATGTAGGCAGGAACATAAGTGGGTGCTCTACAAGACAGCGCAACTGATAGTTGAATTTGCTGAGAAGCTCCCTTCCACTGAGCTGGTAACAAAGTTAAAGATTTCTGTCATTAGTGTCACCCAGAAGTGCACGGATAAATCTTGGGAGCATTTGGAAGGAGTAGGCAAACGGCTGATGGAAAGCCCTGAGATGCCTATGGAAGATCAGATATACTTTGTCAAACATTCCACAACTATTCTGATGTGCCTTATACTGGGACTAATACAAAAACATTTCCAGACATTTTTTGGATAGGGAAGGCCTCCGAGGAATCCCATCTCCTGTCTCAAATGTCTCTGATAGGACTGTGTACAAGGACTGTGCACAACAGGTAGTTAGAAATGTTGAGACAGCTTAGGGCAGAAGTGTGCTATTCATTTGATCCCAGTGCTGAAAGACATGTGACCAGAGTCAGCTTTGCCCCCTCTCTTAATAGGTCCTAGCCCCTATTTTTTTCTCCCAATTTCTCTTTATTTCAGTTAAAAGATACTGTGGTTATATTATGTACTAGACATGAAGGATATTGTAATCTTTCCCCGTTCATCTACCTTTTACTTTCTAATTCCCCAACTGGATGCTATAGCTCGCTTGTGTTAATTTTTAAACTGAAAAGAGAAATTAAATGTTGCTTCTATATCAGAATCACTGTTATTTGATCTCTCTTAACGGCGGGTCTCCGTGGCATTTTTTGGGGGGTGGGGCACTGTGCAAAATGGGATCTTAGTTCCCTGACCAAGGATCAAACCCAGGCCCACAGCATTGAAAGTGCCGAGTCTTAACCACTGGACCACCAGGAACTTCCCTCCACGGCTTCTTTTGTGAGCTGGAGATGAAATGTGGCAGGAACATGTAGGAAGTGCCAATGTATTTTCAGGCTGAGTGTGTAACAAGGGGACAAGGTTTGAGCAGTCAATACAAATGGGCAAATAATTATAGAGGTCATATCCCTTGCTGATCATTGGGGAAAGCAACCATCTTTCCTCCTTATGGGACAGAGAACTGGGCAGAGTGGGTCTAGATCTACCAGAGCAGTTTCACTTCTCACTGACTGGATTGTGTGGTAATTTGGGGCCCCATACCTGCATGGAATGGGGCCCATGTAAAGCAGAGGAAGTCCCTGGTGATCTGGATAGGGAGACCAAGAAGAGCAATTGAGTCCCATTCCCTGGCCCCAAACTTAAAAGGAAGAGAGGCTGGGAGTTGATGGGTGAGATGTCCTCTAACTGAGCTCTGGATTCCTTCAGACCACAGCCCAAAGGAAACAGTTTGTGTGTTGTCTTCCACTCTAGTATAGTCAGATCCAGCTAGACATCACCAAGACCCACCATGACCTGCTCCTTTAGTGCCTCCTGCTGTACCCCGTGGTTGTCACTTCATGTGGTGCCCAGAAAAAGACCCTGGTGCCTTTTTCCTCATCTCTGGGGATCCAGCCACCCACAGCAGGCTCTTGGTTCTGCCAGACTCTGCTCCCAAAGTCCCTGGCTGGCCTCACCCACTTTGTACTCCACCAAGGGTGTCCCTGGAGCAGACTGATCATGAGACTGATTCCTAGACCCTGCAGCTTTGTCTTTATAGCCTGGAGGATGTGAAAGCCATGCAGGTTTTCTTCAATCAAGTACATGCTGCCACATGGACAGCAGCACAGGGAGGGGCCTCCCAGGGAGTGCCCTGGTCTCTGTTCCACAGCTCTTAGGCAGGGTTTAGCCTGATCCAGGGAGATAAAGATGTGCCTTCTCTACTCTACAATGTTAGTATGAGCAAGAGCAGCATATGTACAACGTGGTCCAGCTGTTGCCAGGACTGGGAATCTACTACGAAGCCAGGCATAGCTTTGTACTCTGCTGCTCAGAACTACAATAGACCCAAGGAGTGAGGCTGAGATGAGGCCACAGACCTAGGCTGCAGCCTTCGGATGATCATGCCCAGGTTATCAGGGGACCCAGTGGCTACTGGTGAGCTCTGTGCTTAAATCTGCAGCGAAATCTGGGGTTCAGCAGCTGAACCATTATTACCATGAAAAAGAGGCAAATACCCCTCTGTCAGAGACTAGGGAGGAGGACTTGGAAGGCACCACAGATGTAAATCACCCAGGGGGACAAACAACAACCATGGCCTCGGAAGACAAGACTCCTGAAGTAAAGTCAGCTCCTACTCATTTCGGGCCTTATTCAAGGGCCATGACTTAGATACTTTTTGTAGGAATCTTCTGCTTTATATAAATAAAGAGATTATTCACAGAAGGAATTAAACTGAATTTAAAATTATCACCAACTCCCTTATCCTAAACTTCAGATATGGAATAGAATATTCAACTATGATTATGTCAGTCCGTCATTATTCATGGTAGTGAAGAGAATCCTCTTCCCTCAAAAACAAAACAAAACAAAACAGGCTTTTTCCCTTCATCATAAAATCATACGACTCCTTAAATCATATACATGCTTGCTTTATTCTGTTAGGCTCTGGGTACTGCAATAAATTGAGATTTCCCAAAGATCAGATGGCCCCAGGAGCAAGAATGCTGCCCAGGCCAGCAGGTCTTTCACAGATGTGCTAATCCACGTACTGAAAATCAGAGGTGACAAGTCTTACCAGTCCTTGTTGAAATTCCAGGTGGTTGGAACGGGGATGATCCCTCTGATTAAGGTAGGGAAGAGGGACCTGGGGGTGTATTAAAATAGAGTCAATTACAATCTTAGGGGTTTTATGACTTCTCCCACAATTTCCAGACTACTGCAATCCAACAGAAATTTGAGAGATGATGGAAATGTTCTATATCTGTGCTGTCCAATATGGTGGACACGAGCCCTATGTGTCTACTGGGTGCTTGAAATGTGGGTGGTACAACTGAGAAACTGACTTTTCTTTCCAAGTTTTAAATTATTATTCATAGTTTTTATTGTTGGTATTACATGATAATGTCTCTAGGTGTTATGGACTGAATTGTGTCCCCCCTCAGAATTCATTAGTTGAAGCCCTAACCCACAACGTGACTATATGTGGGGAGAGGGCCTTTAAGGAGGTAGTTAAGGTTAAATGATATCATAAGAGTAAGATTCTAGGGACTTCCCTGGTGGCACAGTGGTTAAGAATCCACCTGCCAATGCAGGGGACAAGGGTTCAAGTCCTGGTCCAGGAAGATCCCACATGCCGCGGAGCAACTATGCCCGTGCACCACAACTACTGAGCCCGCGTGCCTGGGGCCCACACTCCGCAACAAAAGAAGTCACTGCAATGAGAAGCCCGTGCACCAAAACGAAGAGTAGCCCTCCCTGCACCGCAGCTAGAGGAAGCCTGCACACAGCAACGAAGACCCAACGCAGCCAAAAATAAATAAATAAATAATAAAATTCAAACAACAACAAGAAAAAAAGAGTGGGATTCTAATCCAAGGGGACTGGTGTCATAAGAAGTGGAAAAGACCAGAAATGCATAAACACAGAGGAAAGGCTATGTGTGGGAACAGCAAGACGGCAGCCATCTGCAAGCCAAGGAGAGATGTCTCAGGACTAACCGAACCTGCCAACACCTTGACCTTGGACTTGTAGCCTCCAGACCATGAGAAATAAATTCATTTTGTTAAAATCACCCAGTCTATGGTATTTTGTTATGGCGGCCCTGGCACACTAATACATTAAGTATGGGGTTTTTTTCACCTATTTTCTGGTATCCTGTGAGTCTACTCAATCTGAAAATTTTTTCTTCTTCATTATTTTCTTAGTTTTTTTTTTTTTTTTTGGCTGCTCTGCGCAGCTTGTGAGATCTTAGTTTCCCGACCAGGAGTCAAACCCGGGCCCACGGCAGCGAAAACACTGAGTCCTAACCATTGGACTGCCAGGGAAGTCCCAGTTTAGCTTTTTTAAAATTGTGGTAAAAAACACATAGCATAAAATATACCTTCTTAACCATTTCTAAGTGTACAGTTCAATAGTGTTAACTACCTTCACATTGTTGTGCAACCCATCTCCAGAACTTTCTCACCTTGAAAAACTGAAAATCTACCCATTAAACGACTCCCCATTTCCCCCTCCCCTCAGCCCCCAGCAACCATCCTTCTACTTTCTGTTTCTATGACTTTGACTACTCTAGATCTCTTCCTACTCATTGCAATTTGTCATCTCCGACTGAGATTCCTGCAGCAGCCATCCTGCTAGTCCTCCTCACTCTAATCTCCCCTCCTCCTAAGTCCACCTTCCACATTGCCTCTTGAGTTATCTTTCTAAAACATAGGTTTGATTCTATCACTCCCCTGTCCAGACAACCTGATGGTTCCCCACTACTTTCAAGACAGAGTCCAGAGCCTCTGTGTCTGGTCTTTGTCCAACCTTGGCAGCCTTAGGTCCATGCCACCCACATACCTACTTTACATTGAAGTCATCTTCATCTTGGACTACTTTCCATACTCCAAAAGCAGGCTTTTTCTCTCAATGGTTGGTCATGCCCGTCCCTCTACTAGAAGGCTCCAACCACACACACACATACCTCACCTGTCCTCCGGATAAACCTCTGCCTTCAAGACTCAGCTCAATTGTCACTCCTTTTGAAAAGTTGTCCCTGTTACCCTTTGAATCTATGGAGAAACTTTGGCAGTTGAGCTCTCTTCTTTCCACTGCTGTAGCACAAATCCTCTGGTGTCACAGCACATTTCCTACTTCTCCCCCTAAATTGTGAGCTCCTAGAGTGTAAGGATCCTGCCTTACTCACTTTTAGATCTTTAGGATCCATTCAGTAATTTACACAATTAACAAATATATTTGGGGCAGCTGGAGAAGTGGCTAGAAGCACTTCCCGCCCTACCCTTACCCCACACTGCCACCTGTGCTTCCTAACCTTTAATGGTACAATAGCTGTGGTCAAATTTGAGCATACATCAGAATCACCTGTAGAGCTTGTTAAAACAGATTTCTGGAGAATTCCCTGGTGGTCCAGTGGTTAGGACTCCGTGCTTTCACTGCCAAGGGCCTGGGTTCGATCCCTGGTCAGGGAACTAAGATCCCAAAAGCCTGCGTGGAGTGGAAAAAACAAAACAAAACAAAAAAAAACCCACACAGATTTCTGAGCTTATTCTGAGTACCTGATTTAGCAGGTCTGGGATGGGGCCTAAGAATTTACATTTCTAAGTTCCCAGGTGACGCTGAGGCTGGTGACGGTCTTGGGACCACACTTTGAGATCCACTACCCTATAGCCATCAGGGGGTATTGGTCTCATGTTTCTCCCCTCCTCATAATGATTTCATCTCTCCTGCCCGACTCCATGGCCTCTCTGCAGCCTCATTCTCACTCCCCAGCCTTTTGTTCAGTGGGAGTGATGGTTTAACCCAAAATCTTTTTTTTTCTTTTTAAAATATTTATTTATTTATTTATTTATTTGACAGTGCCATGAGGCCTGCAGGATCTTAGTTCCCCAAGCAGGGATTGAACCCATGCCCTCGGCAGTGAAAGCCCAGAGTCCTAACCACTGGACCACCAGGGAATTCCCTAACCCACAATCTGACAGTCTGATTTCTTCCTTTTTAATCTTGTATGAGTAAAGTATTTTTTTACTTTTGTTTGCAATGAACATAATGTAAAAAAGTAAAGAAAAATTACCTATAGACCCACCTCATAGGGCTAGTTTATTAATATTTGGGTGTCCAACTATCCTTATAGAATTTTTCTATAACTGTAATATGCACATACATTTAAAAAAATATTTATTTATTTATATTTTTGGCTGTGTCGGGTCTTCGTTGTGGCATGCAGGATCTGTTTTGTTGTGGCGCTCGGGCTTCTCTCTAGTTGGGCGTGCGGGCTTCCTCTCTCTAGTTGAGGCTTGCAGGCTCAGTAGCTGTGGTTCCAGGGCCTAGTTGCCCCACGGCACGTGGGATCTTAGTTCCCTGACCAGGGATCAAACCCGCATCCCTTGACTTGGAAGGCGGATTCTTTACCACTGAACCACCAGGGAAGTCCCTGCACATATATTTTTAAGCAAAAATTGGACTTTACTCTTCATACTAACTTGAAGCCTGTGCATTTGTTTTGTGACTGGAAGTTTGTACCTCTTAATCCCCTTAACCTAATTTACCCATCCCCCCATCCTGGATTCATTCTTATTTTCCGGAAATAATTTCCCAGAAGTGGAATTTGTGGGTCAAAGGATATACACATTTTTGCTGTTGGTTGATCCATTAATATCTTCTCCTTTTTTTAATATCTTCTTTAAAATGAAAGAATTGGTTTTATTTTCTGGTAGTAAATGTAATATATCCATATTGCAAAAAAATCTGGACAATTTAAAAGAAAACCCCCCCAAATTTGATCACTCAGAGATCACTTCTGTTAATAATTTTTTGGCTGAGGTATAATTAACCTATAATAAAACAGGCAGATTTTAAACAGCAGTTCAATGTGCTTTGACACACAAAAAAACAGGAACTCACAGAGATAGATAGATACATAAATAGATACATAGATACATCACCAGGCCAAACAAGGTACAGAACATGTCCTACACTTTAGAAAGTTCCCAGTCAATCTCACTCCCCTGCCCTCCTCGTCTCCTATGACTCCCTCCCCATCTCCTATGACTCCCTCCACACATGCAAACATTGGTCTGATTTCTATCTGTGTAGTTGTGTTGCCTCTCTGTAACTTCACACACATGAAATCATAGAATATGTCTTTTGAGTTTGGCTTCTTCTGCTCAGCGTGTCTACGCTTTATCAATGTTCTCATGGGTATCAGTAGTTTATAGCTTTTTAATGCTAAGTAATATATCAGTTTGTGAATATACGACAGCTTTCTTAAAATTCGTGCACCTGTTAGTGGATATTTGGGTAGTTTCCAATTTGGGGCTATTATGGATAAATATGCTATGAACATTCTTGTCTTTTATGGGACATGTGTTATCATTTCTCTTTGGTAAATATTTAGAAGAAAAATTGCTAGGCAATAGGATGGGTATATATTTAACCGTATATACATATATATGTGTATGTGTGTATATATATATATACACATATAACTGCCAGTTTTCCAAAGTGATTGTACCAATGTATGAAAGTTCTACTTGATTCTCATCAACACTTGATATTATCTGTCTTTCTAATTTTAGCTGTCCTAGTGGGTATCTCCTGGTGGTATTAATTTACATTCCTTTGATGACATGATATTGTACATCTTTTGATATGTTTATTGGCCACTGTTTTCTTTTGTGAAGTGAGTATCTGTTCAAGTCTTTTGTCCATTTATAAAATGGAATTGTTTGCTTATTTAATATTGTGTGTCTATATGCATATTGCATGTATCATACCACTGATGTAAATTATAGTGCCATACAGTCCTCCCTCGGTATCTGAGGGGGATTGCCTCCAGAACCCTCCCCCCATACCAAATCTGTGGATGCTCAGGTCCCTTATATAAAATGTCATAGTACAGTCGACCTTCCATACAGGTTCTGCATCCATGGATACTGAGGCCAACTGTTTATCACTGACATAAATTTCACACATGTATCATATGTGATAGATATTCTTTGTCAGATATATATTTGCAAGTATTTTCCCCAGACCATGGCTTGTCTCTTCATTTTCTTAACAGCAGAAGTTTTCATTTTGAAGTCCAATTTATTGATCTTTAATTTTATGATTAATGCTTTTTTATTGTGGTAAAACATACATAACATAAAATTTACCATTTTAACCAATTCTAAGTGTATGTTTAGTGACATTAAGTACATTCACACTGTTGTTAATATCCATTCACTTTGTTAACATATCAATCTCCAGAACTTTTTCATCATCTTCTCAAACTGAAATTCTGTACTCATTAACACTAACTCCCCATTCCTCCCTGTCCTCAGCCCCTAATAACCATTATTCTACTTTCTGTCTCTGAATTTGACAATTCTAAGTACTTCATGTAAGTGGAATCATATAATATTTGTCCTTCTGTGTCTGGCTGATTTCATTTACTATAATGTCCTTAAGGTTCATTCATGTTATAGCATGTGTTCAAATTTCCTTCCTTTTTAAGGCTGAATAATGTTCCATTGTATGCGTATACCACATTTTGTTCACCTATTTGTGAGGGACATTTAGGTTGTGTGAAATGGTCTTTCATTGTGATTTTGATTAGCATTTCCCTAATGATTAATAATATTGGGCATCTTTTCATGTGCTAACTGGCCATTTGTACGTCTTCTTTGGAAAAACGTCTATTCAAGTCCCTTTCCCTTTTTTGGGGGGCAGGGAAGTGGGCTGTGCCGCGAGGCTTGTGGGATCTTAGTTCCCCGACCAGGGGTCCAACCCTGGGCCCACTGTGGTTAGCAATCACAGTGAGAGCGCCAAGTCCTAACCACTGGACAGCCAGGGAATTCCCTTTTGCCCACTTTTAAATTGAATTGTTTGTTTGTTGTTAAGTTGTAGGAATTCTTTATATAGTCTGCATATTAACCCCCATCAGCTATATGATATGCAAAGATTTTCTCCCATTCTGTGGGTTACTTTTTCACTCTGTTGTTAGTGTCCTTTGATGCACAAAAGTTTTAAAAGTTAATTAATTTAAAGTTTTTAATGAAGTCCAACTTATTTTTTCTTTTGTTGCCTGTGCTTTTAGTGTCATATGCAATAAATCACTGCCAAATGCAATGTCATGAGGATTTTTTTCCTATGTTTTCTTCCAAGAAACTGTTTTAGCTCTTATGTTCAGGTCTTTGATCCATTTTGAGTTAATTTTTTTTTTTTTTTTTTTTCGGTACGTGGGCCTCTCACTGTTGTGGCCTCTCCCGTTGCGGAGCACAGGCTCCGGACGCGCAGACTCAGCGGCCATGGCTCACGGGCCCAGCCGCTCCGCGGCATGTGGGATCTTCCCGGACCGGGGCACGAACCCGCATCCCCTGCATTGGCAGGCGGACTCTCAACCACTGCGCCACCAGGGAAGCCTTTCTCAGTTTATTTTCTAAATTGAAACTATGTTTTGTTTTTCTCGTTGATTTGTATAAGTTCCCAATATGTTAAGCAATGTTAAGCAAAGTCTCTCATCCACTTATCTGTTAGGGCTAAACTAGAATTATTTTCAGGAAATGCTTTCATTTGCTGAAGCATATTCTCTCGGGAGGCAAGGCTTCTTTAGTTGTGTGTCCTCGTTTGTATCTTCATTTTTTAAAAAAATAAATTTATTTATTTATTTATTTATTTTTGGCTGTATTTGGGTCTTCGTTGCTGCGCGCGGGCTTTCTCTAGTTGCAGTGAGCAGGGGCTACTCTTCTTTGCGGTACACAGGCTTCTCATTGCGGTGGCTTCTCTGGCTGCGGAGCACGGGCTCTAGGTGCGCGGGCTTCAGTACTTGGGGCTCGCAGGCTCCAGAGCGCAGGCTCAGTAGTTGTGGCGCACGGGCTTAGTTGCTCCGCGGCAGGTGGGATCTTCCCGGACCAGGGCTCCAACCCGTGTCCCCTGCATTGGCAGGCGGATTCTTAACCACTGTGCCACCAAGGTAGTCCCAGTATCTTCATTTTTAAGAAGAGGAATTATTCTCTCACTGCAGCTCAGCTGCTTACAAAAGCATGCAAGTGTGGCTTTGACTGGCTTTGCAGAATGACTCCTGTGAGGTACTTGTCATTATGTGTAGTACCATACTGTTATGATTACTGTAGCTTTTTTTTTTTCAGGAACCACTTCAGTCTTATTTTATTGACTTCTTTTTGATCATCAAAATTGTTTTCATCTTTGTAGTGATGTAGCTTTGTAATATATTTTCAAATCAGAAAGCAAGTCCTCCAAGTTTGTTTTCTTTTTCAAGATTGTTTCAGCTATTCAGTGTCTCTTGAAATTTCATGTGAATTTTAGGATGGATTTTCTGTTTTTGCAAAAAACATTACTGGGATTTTGGAAGAGATTGCATTAGATTTGTTAGTCTCTTTGGGTAGTATTGACATCTTAACAATGTTAAGTCTTCCAATCTATGGGTGTGATGTCTTTCCATTTATTTATGCCTTCTTTAATTTCTTTCAGCAATGTTTTGTAGTTTTCAATGTATAAGTCTTTTGCCACCTTGGTTAAGTTTATTCCTAAGTATTTTATGCTTTTCGATGCTGTTGTAAAAAAATTGTTTTCTTTCTTTATTTCGTTTTTCATATTTTTCACTGTTAGTGTATAGACATGCAGCTAATTTGGGGTGTTGATTTTTTATCCTGCAACTTTGCTTAATTTGCTTATTAATTCTAGCAGGGTTGTGTGTGTGTGTGTGTGTGTGTGTGTGTGTGTGTGTGTTGTGAATATTTAGGGTTTTCTACATATATGATCACGTCTTCTGCAAACAGAGATAATTTTGCTTTTTCCTTTCCAATCTGCATGTCTTTTTTTTTCTTGCCTAATTGCTCAACACTATGTTGAATAAAAGTGTTGAAAGCAAACATCTTTGTCTTGTTCCTGATCTTAGAGGAAAAGCTTTCAGTCTTTAACCATTGAATATGATGTTAGCTGTGGGTTTTTCATTTATGACCTTTATTATTAAGATAGTTTCTTCCTATTTCTATTTTATTGATGTAAAATGCTTTTCTACATCAATTGAGATGATCATGCAATTTTTCTCTTTCATTCTGTTAATGTGGTGAATTACACTGATTGATTTTCATATATTGAACCACTCTTACATTCTAGAAATAAATCCCACTTTGCCATGGTGTATAATCCTTTTAATATGCTACCAAATTCAATTTGCTAGTATTTTGCATTAATATTCTCATGAGGTATAGGTCTGTAGTTTTCTTTCCTTGTAGGGCCATTGTCTAGCTTTGATATCAGGGTAATGCTGGTCTCGTAGAATTAGTTAGACATGTTCCCTCTTCTTTGATATTTTAGAAGAGTCTGAGAAGGACTGGTATTAATTCTTCTTCAAATGTTTGGTAGGAAAAAAAAGAATATAAAAAATAAAAACTAAACTAAAAAAACCCACAAATGTTTGGTAGAATTCACCAATAAGACTGTTTTGTCCAGGACTTTTCTTTATTGGGAAATTTTTGATTACTGACTCAATCTCCTTACTAATTATAGGTCTATTCATATTTTCTATTACTTCATGATTCAGTCTTGGTAGGTTGTATGTTTCTAAGAATTTGTCTATTTCATCTAGATTATCCAATTTATTGTCATACACCTATTCATAGTACTCTCAAAATCCTTTTTGTTTCCGTAAAACAAATAGTAATATCCCCACTTTCATTTATTCTTTTTATTGAGATGTAATTGACATATTATATTAGTTTCCTTGGTGGGAATGTAAACTGGTGCAGCCACTGTAAAAAACAGTATGGAAGTTCCTCAAAAAATTAGGATTTTCTACATAAACAATCATGTTTCTAAATAAATACCGTTCTAATTTCCTTTCTATTTTTTATGCAATTAATTTTTTATTATTTCCTCATTACACTACTTAGGACTTCCAGTACAATGCTGAAAAAGTGATGAGTAGATATTCTTGCTTTTTGATAGATCTTAGGAAAAAAGGGTTAAATATTTTATCCTTTGTTATGTTACTCCACAGAAATGGTATAGTCCTAGGTAGGATTCCCTAGGGATTTAGCAACCAGTAACTTCAGGTAGTGTTGGACCGCTTTGCACCTAGTTCTTGCTTCCTACAATTTTGGTAGTGCATCCTTACAGACCTACCCCTCTTCTTTCTTCTGTCTGCTGTTAGTTGTCAGGGACCGCTGCTGGGAACTGAGGGAAATGAAATAGAGGGAAGGACTCTGGACCCCTCCCTCTGGCCTGTTCCTTTTGGTTGTCTGTCAGAAATGAGTGACAGCAACTACTGAGCCCATGCGCCACAACTACTGAAGCCCGTGCACCTAGAGCCCGTGCTCCTCAACAAGAGAAGCCACCGCAATGAAAAGCCCTCGTACCGCAACAAAGAGTAGCCCCCGCTCACCGCAACTAAAAGAAAGCCCGCGTGCAGCAACGAGGACCCAACGCAGCCAAAAATAAGTAAATAAATAATTTTTAAAAAAGAAATGAGTGACAGCACCAAAGAAACTTTTTACCATAACAATATGTAGGAACCTGTACCAGTTTCAGAAGGCATCAGATACCTTCTTCCCCTAATTTTTGGACTGCAGTTATGCTAAACCCTAGATGAAGCCCAATGTTTGGAGTTTTGGTTAGATATGGAAAGAGTTACCACCCAGCTGATGAACACATTTTATTTGTGTTTTGCATTGGAATTAGAAAAGTGAGAAGTAGAAGTTGTGCCGATTTCATTTAACTTACCAATATTTTCAGTTTCCCTGGACTTTCACCCAATGTGTACTTTTAGTAAGAATTTATTAAACGTTTTGGGGGTCTCTTGCCAATGGTCATCAGCGTTTTTGCCTTACCTCTTCTCCCTTTCAGAAGATACAGGGGAACTTCTCCTCATCTCATGTATAGGTCCAGGGTAAAACCTTAGGACAATAGGGATATGGGGCAGGACTAGTAGGGTCAAAAAGGGAAAAGGCCTATTTGTCAGTATAGGACAAAGGTGAGGAGGACAAAGTCTGGGCTGGAGAGAGATGAATAAATATTTGCAAATGCTATGTCCTTCATTGTTTTGGACACTATCAGCATTCTGGCATCCTCGTGATTCTGGCTGGGGCAAAGGAGAAAGTGGGATACAACAAAAAAAATCAGAACAGTCATTCCAGCCATGAAGATACCAAAGCAAAGGAGATTTTTGGACTTTCTTGTTCCTCTGGTTTGTTTCTTCCTCAAAACAGTGAGGATCTCCCATAACCTTTAATAGTGGGCCTGAGGTATGCCCAGGTAACCAAAGTTTCTAAGGGCCAAGACACTTCCTAGTTCTGACCAGTCTTAGTATCTCTTCATCCCAAGCCTTTCCCCACTTCCCAATCTGAGCACTGCTTCTTTCCAGCAGGGCTGTTCTGCTGACCCACCATGATCCAGGCTGTACTGCTCCTTTGCTGCATCTTACTGTCCCCATTGGCTGTCTTTCCAAGAAATACCCAGGAAGGGGTTCTGACTTTCCAGCTGTTTTTCATAGAAACTGGGCATCCTCTGAACATGCTCTCCAACCAGATCCCTCTCCCAGATTCCAAGACCTGCCAGGTTCTCTTATGTACGGCCCCATCCTTAGCCCCTCTATTTGAGTACCTATCCAACTTAGTTCTGGAGGTGGCCCAGGAGGATGATGTCGGCCCAGCTGAGGCCCACATTCTGTAGCTTCAGCTTGTTAAGATGGGAGGAAAGGACACCACTTAAACCCTCATCCATGAGAGAGAGCAAAAAGCACAATGAGGAAGAAGGCATTGGCAATGCTAAAGTCATTCTCAGGGATCTTGGGGGACCCACAGGGAGGCTTGGATAAATCCAAAACTCAGCTACTCACCCTGAGGAATGTATTAACGATGGCAAATATGCCCACTGGGGTGGCTGGTCTGCCAGTTAGCTTGGATGGTGATTGAGTTTGCTGAGAAGCCATCCCCCATGATGCTGGTGACACAAGTCAGAGCTTTTGCTATCAACATCCCCTAGAACTGCAGGTATGAGTCTTGGGAACATGTTGGAGAATTAGGTAAAATCTGAAGACACCCCCAAGTTAAGAGCCTCTCAGTGTCTATGGATGATGACAATATAATTTATCAAATGTTCCACAGTTATTCTGAAGTGCTTTATGGGGAAATTTATTCAGGAACTTGTCCAGATTCTTTACTTCAGATATTCAGTGCCACCTAGGTGACAAGTCTGCTTTCCCAGGACTACTTTCAAGGATGGGACACAGTAAGCAGGCAGAAATGTTGGACACCACTTAGGATAGGTATATGCTCTTTATTTCATCCCAGTGCTAAAAGACACAGGTGACTGGTGTTAGCCTTGCTTTTCTCCACTTAGTAGCTCTCAGTCCTTATTTCACATTCCATTTTCCATTTTTTCTTTCAGTTATCATATACTGTACCTGTAAAATGTCTAAGCATGAGAAGCATTTTAACTTTCTTTTTATGTTTTTATAATTTTTATTGACGTATAGTTGATTTACAATGTTGTTAGTTTCAGGTGTACAGCAAACTGATTCAGTTATACTTATACATATAGCCGTTTTTAGATTCTTTTCCATTGTAGGTTATTAAAATTTCTAATCATCTTATTTCTACTCTGTGCCCACTAAGCTAATAGTCTCTTACAAGCTCTTATCAAACTCCACTCCACCCTTTCCTACTACCCTCTCTTTATAAGTTCTCATTCTTCAAAGTCATTACAAAAAAGCATCAAAGTTATGAAAAGTAAACACAGGACTCAATGGTTCCTAACACTTTTTTTCCTGAACTTTGTCGATGCGTTGTAGAGCACAAAGTGTTACAAAGATCAAATGACTTAGAAATTATTCTTTTGAAATCTTGAATTGCTTCTAGGAGGTATATGATTTCAATCCTCCAAATGAATTCCCAGGCACCATTGAAGCTGACTTGCCCTAATGAAGTGTTAAAAACTAAATAGATAGGTTGCTTACACTTCTGTATGCCCATTTTGTTTCTTTGTTCATTTGTTTTTCTATTCTCCTCTTTTAAAAAATGATAATTTTATCTTTGGAATGCACGCAAAGAAACTTCATCATATTCTTTCTATTCTCCAGTCCCTCATATTTCCCTCCACATGTTGAAAAGTGTGCTATTGAAAACATTAGCTAGATAGAAAGACAGAGAAATAGATACATAGACAGATTGATTTTTTTATTGATAATTACATTTATAATTCAAGGAAACTTCAAATGTTCAGAACATTTACAATCTGATGAAAGCTTAAAGACACTTATTGTTAACTAATAAAAATGGCTAAGCAATGATATCACAAATCTGTGATCCATTATTATATCCATTAGAATGACTGGATTAGTAAAAGAAACAAGTGGAAGTTGGGTGGATTATACTGGAGCTCAATCTCTCTCAGCATAGAGAACAGCTGATGGATAAACAATTGTTATCCACAATGGATGAGTCCAGCAGATTCTTATGGGCTGCATAACGTTATTTCTATCTTTGGAAAGGGAAGTTAAAAATAAGGCAAAACTACAGAATAGAAACACGTAGAAGCATTTTAACTTTTTTCTCATTCATCTACCTTGTACTAAATCTCCAATGAGACACTGAATCTTGCTAATTTAATTTTTTTTTGCTAATTTAATTTTTAAACTGAAAAGAGAATCATAGATACCTAACCTCTTCTGATTCTGGGTTTCCCAGCTTCTATCATGAGCTGGCGTGTGAAAGTGACAGGGACCAGCAGGAAATGCCAAAGAACAGAGTTTTTAGGTATTGAGGTCCAGTGTGTGACAAGGGGACAAGGTTTGAGAAGCCAGTACAAATGGACAAATATTTGCAGAGATTACATCTCTTACTGATAATAGGGGAAAGCCAATATCTACTTTCTTCACCCGACAGAGGAGTAGGCAGAACAGGATCGAGGAGCTACCAAATCTATCAAAGCCGTATTACTTCTTAATCACCAGACTTTGTGGTAATTTGGGGCTCCCTATTAAATGGGTGGAAATCAGGCAGAGGAAGACCTGAAGATGGAGAAGGCCAAGAGGGAACAATTGGGTTGCATTTCCTGTTTCTCAGTCCTTTAGCTAAAAAGAACAGAAGTTTGGAGGTGATAGATGAGGTTCTTCTCCCTGAGTCCTGGGCTCCTTTTGGACCACAGTCCTTACGGAAACGGTTTGTATGTTTCTGGTTTCTCCCGTCTCCAGTGCACTCTGCTCCGGACATGCGTGGTCTCAGACTCATCATGGTACCAGCTGAGCTACTTCTTTGCTGCTTCCTGCTGCACGCTGTGGATGCCATTCCATATGGAAACCAGACAAACGTCTTGGTGCATCTTCACTCATCCTTGGGATCCTGGCTACCTTCCTCAGCCCCATTGTCTTGCCGGGCCCTGCTCCCCAAATCCCTGCCTGGCTTCACCCACATGGCCCTTCTCCCCAAGTTCCTGGTAGGCCTGCCCCTGATGATTGCCTTGGAGAAAGCTGGCTGTCAAGCTGATGTACGGGTCCTGCAGCTTCAGCTCTACCGCCAGGGGAGTGTAAAGGCGACACAGATCCTCATCAGACATCTTCAAGAGCTCGAGAAAAGCAGAAGCACAGGGACGGGAGTGTCAGTGGATGCCCTGGCCTCTGCTCTGCAGCTGTTGGCCAGGGAGCACCCAGACCCAGAGAGGGCCCGACGATCCCTCTCCATCAAGGACTGTGAGCAGGAGCAGGAGCAGAGTGTGCACAATGTAGTCCAGCTGTTGCCAGGAGTGGGAACCTTCTACAACCTGGGCACAGCATTGTATTATGCTGTTCAGAACTGCTCGGACAAGGCCAAGGAACGAGGCCGAGACGGGGTCATAGATCTGGGTTATGAACTTCTGATGGCCATGGCTGGATTGTCAGGGGGGACCACGGGAGTAATGATCAGTACTTCACTTAAACCTATAGTGAAGGCTGGGGTTCAGCGGGTGATCCAGTATTATAATGAGAGAGGTGAACAGCCCTCCACCAGAGACCAGCAAGGAGGTCTTGGGGGGCACCTCAAATTGAGTCACCTGGAAGAAACAACTACCATGGCCCCTTTGGTATCAGTAGTAAGTTCAGTTCCTTACTGGCAGTGGACCTTACTCTATGACTATGGCTTAGATCCTAGGGATGGGAATACTACTGAGATATAAAAGAAGGTGGTATGGAATTCCTTGGCTGTCCGGTGGTTAGGACTCCACTCTTTCACTGCCCAAGGGGCCAGGTTCAATCCCTGGTCGGGGAACTAAGATCCCCGTAAGCTGCGCAGCAATCAATCAATTATAAAAGAAGGTGGTGGGACTTCCCTGGCGGCCCAGTGGTTAAGAATCCACACTTCCACTGCAGGGGGTGCGGGTTTGATCCCTGGTGGGGAAACTAAGATCCTGCATGCCAGCGCAGTGCAGCCAAAAAAAAAAAAAAAAGGTGGTAAACATGATGACTAGATCTAATATTCTGACAAGTTGTACGTGTGTGTTCAAAATCCAAATCTCTGATTTTTTTTATCAAGGAGGAAGGCAGTACTGTAAAATGTAGAAATTTTAAAGTTTGTGGTTTGGAATCAGAGAATTTGGCTTTGAATCCAGGCTCCACTTGTTAGAGCTTCAGCGACCATTGACTAGTACCTTCTTTCTCCAAACTCAGTTTTTTAAATTTCTAAAGAATAGTGATATGCAATGGGTTTCGTGGAAATTAAAAACGGTACGGTGTCCTAATGCTTAGCACGGTACCAACAATAAATAGGCTTTTGTGGGTTTTGTTGTTATTACTTAAGCCCTCCCCTTCCTGTCCCAATATGTCGAAATTCCGTCTCGCTTGTTAGCTCAGCGCCTCCAAGGTCCTGAGCCAGTCTCGGTTCCGCTGCGTCTGTGCGGGTTCTCGGAAATCAGCTGTTTCAGACCTGAGCTCTTCTGTTCATTGGATTCCTCCCTCCGCAGATACGGGGCAGGGCTTACTTGAGCTTTCCTACCAATCGCTGCAGTTAGAGGTGTGGTTTCAGCTCCGCTTGTCCCGCCTCGCGGAGAAGGAGGAGTTGTGGTGGCGCCAATGAACTCACAGCCTGGAGAAGAGGTTGGCTGAATGGCAGCCAGTGTCGGGGCGCCTCTATGGGAATGGCGAGTTCCGGGGTTCAGCCGCTCACTCAAGCCTGTGGCAAGGGGGTGGGTTCGAGAGGCGGGCCGAAGCCGAGGGCGGCGCGGGAGGCCCTGGTGCCAGAGCTCTCTCTGGGAACCGGAAGCCTGGACCACAGCTACTGGAGGGAGCGGGGGCTGAGACTCTAACCAGGTACCGGCCCTGAGAAGGTGCGTGGGGGTGTGGGTGGAGGCGGGGGTTTCTCTCTGAGAGGGCAGGCAGGCCCTGGGGGGTACGCCCCGCAGGGTTCAGACTCTGTCCCCAGGTTGAAACAGGAGCTGTCGCCTCCTTCATCCTCCTGTCCAACCTAGGTCCCCAACCGTAACGCACCCCGTCCTCCAGAAACGCCCCTGCAACTTCCAAGACCCGAAACCTGGCATTGTTGCATTGGTTCAGTGTCTTGGCCAACGCTTTTACCTTCCGGTCTGTTATTTTTGATTCTTACCAAAAAAAAGAAAGAAAAAACTAGAGTTCTTTTCAGAAAAGCTTATTGAGCACAAAATACGCGCCTAAAAGAGTGTTGGATAACTGGAGAAAAAAGGAGTTTACAGCCCTTAACCTCCGTGCTTGCAATCTATTTAAGAAGGCCAGGTTTTTTGATTTTGTTTTTCGTATTTAAACCTCAGGGTTTACTTGCCGCCTTGCTTTATTAATACCAGCCAATTAGTTCCTTAGGAGCTGGGGCCTCGTCGTTTGTTTTTTAGTGTAAAAAGTCAAGCACTACTAAAGGGTTAAAGTGAAAAGTAGGAGCCCCTGCCCAATTCTTTACTTCCCTTGTTCCTACTTCCCAGAGGTAGAAAGGCAGCTCATGATTATTTGTACTGGTGGAAAAGAATCTTTCCCACCCCAAGCATTTGATTTGTAATAAAATCATGTGACCTTTTTTTAGACCACAGACGTGGGTGTTAATTCTTTTTTGTTAGGTTCAGGCTGCAAGATGTTTTGATTTCCTAAACAGACAGATGGCAGTGGGCGGGGAAAGGTAGGGAGAAGGGCTCCTCCCAGCCTGCTTGGTGGCAGGCAAGAACAAGTTTTGAGTGAATTTTCTCATGAACTTAATAATCCACATGAAGAATCAGAGATTGACAGAAGTCATAAAAGTGTCACAATCTTAGGGATTCAGTGACCCCTTACACAGTATTTAAATATCTTAAACATCTTCTAGAGAATGGAGCTCCTCCTTCCAACATGGAGAGCAGTTTATCTCCAAGGAGGTTCAGCCTCTGATAAAGCTTTGGGGCCAGCCGGGATAATGCTGAAATAAATACTTAAGACTGAGACTTCCCTGGTGGTCTAGTGGTTAAGACTCCACGCTTCCACTGCAGTGGGTTCAATCCCTGGTGGGGGAACTAAAATCCTGCATGCCGTGCGGTGTGGCCAAAAATAAATAAATAATTTTAAAAAACCCTTTTTTTAAATACTTAAGACTGACCTTTAAATGCTCCAGCATAAGTGAATACAAACACGAACAAATAAATTTAAAATAAATTCATTGGGGGAGATAGATGACATGAGATTGCGGAAGTGTCATACATGTTTGTTGAAGCTGGATGATGGGTACATGGATGATCCTTGTACTATTCACTCTACTTTGTTGTGTGTTTGAAAATTACCATTGAAACAAAAAGGCCTACATATTGGAGCTCTTAAATAGTACTCCCTGGAAGAATATACGCCAAACTGATAATATTGGTTACTTCTGGAGAGGAGGAAAAGGGACCAAGATTGGGAGTGGAGTCAATCTAGACTTTACTTTTTTTCTGTATTTTTTCTTACCTGTATAATTAAACATTTCTTAAAATTTGTAATAATAAACAATCACGAGACTGTGGATGGTTTAGTCCAGCAAAATTTCCAATTGGGAACATGCATCCTTTAGGCTCAGACCCCAAATGGCGCAGTGGGAGATGCTGCAGAATCTTGACAGCCCATTTCAGGATCAGCTGCACCAGCTCTATTCAAATAGCCTCCTGCCGGTGGACATTCGACAGAACTTGTCTGTCTGGATTGAAGATCAGAACTGGTGAGGCCTTCAGGAAGTTGGGGGGATGAGGAAAATGATTTCTTTCTTCTGAGCCCCCAGGATCCTGGAGACACCAAGGGCAGGAAGGGGTTGGAAGGCCTCAAGATGGTAGCAACCCTGCAGAGATACTAATCCTTGTCCTTCCTGGTCCCTAGGCAGGAAGCTGCACTGGGCAATGATGAGGCCAAGGCTAATATGCTGTTCTTCCACTTCTTGGACCAACTGAACTATGAGTGTAGCCGCTGCAGCCAGGACCCTGAGTGTTTGTTGCTACAGCACAACTTGCGAAAATTCTATCGGGACATTCAGGTACTTGGAGGAGCCAGGAATAACAAAGTAGGAATGGCAGCTGAGTGTAGAGGAGTACGTTTTAGGGTATGGAACATAGAACAGGACCTGGAGGTTCAAAGGACCGGGGAAGATCTGGGGAAAATGGGACAGAGTCTGGACTCGGGAGATCACTGGCAGAGAGAAGGACATAGTCTAGATGACCTGTTTGGAAAGAGGCTAGGGTTTGGGGGACCAGTGGTGAAAAGGGGTAGGGCCTGGGACCCTGAAGAAGGGGAGAATACTGAGGTCACTGGTGGGGAGGGCCTGAGGTGGTAGTTCATTGATGGTAGTTAAGTTAAATCAGTCCTTTCTCTTTTCCTACTGCAGGCCTTTCCCCAGGGTGCTACCCAATTGGCTGAGATGATCTTTAATCTCCTTCTGGAAGAAAAAAGAATTCTGACCCAGGCTCAGAGGGCTCAATTGGTGAGAACAATTTGGTGGTGATATTGAAAGCTCCTGGAGTAGAGAGGGATCCTGCAAAGGACTCAGCAAATTTGCCTCAGAACAAGATCCCTCCACATCCTGTGGTTTCATTTCAGGCCTGGATTTCAGGGATGAAAGGTCAGAGTTGAAATGTGCTCAGAGCCTCTTATTTCAGGAGCAAGGAGAAGAACCAGCCCTTGCAGCACCTGGGGAGAGCCAGCAGCATGAGATTGAATCCCGGATCCTGGAATTAAAGGCTATGATGGAGGTTGGTAGATGTGGCAAGAGCCAGGGTGGGCAGGACTCAGCCTGCCTCCTCTCACAGAAGCAGCCTCATCAGGGTCTCATCTCCTCTGCAGAAGCTGGTGAAATCCATCAGCCAACTGAAAGACCAGCAGGATGTCTTCTACTTCCGATATAAGATCCAGACCTCAGGTAGAAAGCACATTGAGGGGTGGGAGAAAGATGCCTACTGGGAGGCCAAGGGTAGAATAGAGCAGAAGGGGAAAGCCCCAGTAAGCAGTAATCACCTTCGGCTGCATCTTGCTGGTTACAGTCCTGCTGCCATTGCAAAGCTGGAGGTGCCAGGGTATGTTGTAGAGGTCAGGCTGGAGGTGTAGCTGAGGGACAGCTAGTGAATGTTGGAGGGGATGCTTGGGAAACTGCCTTAGCAGATTCAGTGGGCTTCTGGTTCTAGCAAGACCATTCAGAATTTGCATGAGGGCCCAGAGGTGCCTGTGCTTTGGTTGGTTCCCCTTCTTCTCCCTTCAGAACTCCCCACTCCTGACTCTCGCTGAGGTCTGGGCTGGGAAGGAGAAGGGGGAGGAGCCCTAGGTCTGAGCATTTGTCTCACTCCTGCTCCTGCTGTCCAGCAAGGACACCCTCTTTGGACCCCCATCAGACCAGACAGCAGGACATTCTGCAGGAAACGCTCAATGAACTGGACAGAAGGAGAAAGGTGGGTGGCAGAGGACAGAGGGAGTGGGCAGCAGGGAACTGGGGAAAATGAGGCATCGGGAGCCCGGGCCTCCTAGCCTTGGCTTCTTTGTCTCTTCATCCCTGGTTGAATGGTGGAGGGTGATGGTGAGAGGCTCTCAGCACTCACTTTATGTCTTTCATAGGAGGTGCTAGATGCCTCCAAAGCACTGCTAGGCCGATTAACTACCCTAATTGAGCTACTGCTGCCCAAGTTGGAGGAGTGGAAAGTTCAGCAGCAGAAAGCCTGCATTGGAGGTCCCCCGGATGGAGGGTTGGAGCAGTTGGAGAAGTGGTGAGAGGCACCTCCCCACCCTCGTGCTCACCTGGCCCTAGTCCTACCTACCCCCTGTGCTTTGTAGGTTATAATGCCCTGTATATGACAAGAGATATTGCCCTCCTTAATCTCTGCTCCCCAGAATGATCCCAGCTCCCTTGTCTGACTGCAGCTATGCTCTGCTCTTCATTCTCACCACTCAGGGAGCCCAGAGCCCAGTCTTTGCTTTGGGGAAAGTAATGAATTGATCCACAATCCGATTTCTCCTTCCTGCTTAATCACCCGAGAAATATCGTTTTACCTTTTTTTCAGTGCAGTGAATATAATGCCAAAAAAAAAAATTACCAGTTACCTTAATATCCAGATGTAGCTACTATAATATTATTAAACAAAAATTGAATCATACTGTTCATACTGTTTTGAGATCTGTGGGTTTGTTTGTTTTTTTTAACTTAGCACTATATCATATTTACCCATGCCCATGATACTTTTATTTTTTGCATCTTTTGGCCATGCCACACAGCATATGGGATGTGGGATCATTCCCCAACTAGGGATCAAACCCGCACCCCCTACAGTGGAAGGGTGGAGTCTTAACCACTGGACCATCATGGAAGTCCCTACGCATGATACTTTTTTTTTTTTCTTTTTTTGGCTGTATTGGGTCTTCGTTGCTGTGCGCGGGCTTTCTCTAGTTGTGGTGAACGGAGGCTACTCTTCATTGCGGTGCACAGGCTTCTCATTGCGGTGGCTTCTCTTGTTGCGGAGCACAGGCTCTAGGCGCGCGGGCTTCAGTAGTTGTGGCACGTGGGCTCAGTAGTTGTGGCTCTTGCGCTCTAGAACGCAGGCTCAGTAGTTGTGGCGCACAGGCTTGGTTGCTCCGCAGCATGTGGGATCTTCCCGGACCAGGGCTTGAACCTGTGTCCCCTGCATTGGCAGGCGGATTCTTAACCACTGCACCACCAGGGAAGCCCTAAACAAATTTCTTTATTTGTTTTCCAGTAAACTCCTTATTTTATATTAATTTTATTGTGATGTAGAAAAAATAACTAATGTGTCCTTCAACATATTTGAAAAATACCTATTATTTAGATATTTTGTCATGATAAAATTTATTATAATTTAAACTATTAAAAATATACCATGGGGGGGCACCCGTGGAATGAACTGGGAGACTGGGATTGACATATATACACTATTGATACTATGTATAAAATAGATAACTAATGAGAACCTACTGTATAGAACAGGGAACTCTACTCAGTGCTCTGTGGTGACCTAAATGGAAAGGAAATCCAAAAAAGAGGGAATATATGTATACATGTAGCTGATTCACTTTGCTGTACAGCAGAAAGTAACACAACATTGTAAAGCAACTATTCTCCAATAAAATTTAATATAAAAAAATAAAAATATACCACTGTTCAGATAAATTGAAAACAGTTATATAGGGCTTAGGGTACAGGATAAGTATTTACATTACAGTTGCACATGTATTCATCATTTTGTACAGGGGTTGGCAAATTATGGCCTGTGAGTGATTTCTTGCTATTTTAAACAGTGCTACAGTAAATAACCTCATAGCTCCATCTTTATTTACATCTCCAGTTATTTCTGTAATGTAAGTTATCAGAAGTGATATTCCTGGGTTAAAGTATATATTGGATTGGCCAAAAAGTTCGCTCGGTTAGTGAATGTATTGTTCGATAAAATTCTTGGTGAAAATGAAAAATGTGTTTTTTGTTTTTACTTAAAACTGAATGAACTTTTTGGCCAACCCAATACCTTTTCTTGGTGGTGGTGCTGTTACTGTGTTGTTCTTTTGTTTCATTGTTTTTAATACAAAGAGCTGTATTTCTTTTTCTGATTGTAAATATAAAATATACTAATTGGAAAAATTTCAGAAAACTTATAAGAGAAAAAAAGTAAAAATTACCCATGTGCATAATCTGATCATTCAGAGGTAACCACTGTTAATGCTTTTCAAAAAAAATTTTTTGATATGGACCATTTTTAAAGTCTTTATTGAATTTGTTACAATATTGCTTCTGTTTTATGTTTTGGTTTTTTGGCCATGAGGCATGTGGGATCTTAGCTCCCCGACCAGGGATCGAACCCACACCCCCTGCATTGGAAGGTGAAGTCTTAACCATTGGACCACCAGGGAAGTCCCCTGTTAATGCTTTTGAATACATTTTTCCAGATTTTCCTGGTGCATATTCACAAATATACATCTATTTTAAACAGAACTCAGATTATATCATATATATACTGTCTTGTAATTTTTATAATTTAATGTTTTTGAAAATTTTTTCTTGTCAAAAATTTGTGTCTATATCATTATTTTTAATGGTTGCATAGTATTCCATGATGTCAATGTGCCATAATTTATATACCCAATACCAATTTTTTCTAATTTTTCTATTACAGAAAACAAAGCTATGAACTATGAACATCTGTCTTTGTCCATTTGTTTGTCTGATTATTTCCTTAGGATATATCTTAGAAATGGAATACTGCAAAATGTATATACATTTTTTGAAGCTTTTTATTTTTTATATATTTTTTGGCCACACCACGCAGCATGTGGGATCTTAGTTCCCCGACTAGGGATTGAACCCGCGCCCCTTGCATTGGAAGTGTGGAGTCTTAACCACTGGACCACCAGGGAAGTACCCTGAAGCTTTTTAAAAAAATAGTTCCAAACTGCTATCCCAATCTGTTTGCTCTTACGTAGTGGATAATTGTTTTCCTGTTACCATATTGCCTATTATTATTATTTCTTATTATATAGACAGTAAAACACATACAACTTCATCCCTTACTAGTTTTATGACCTTGAGCAAGTCACTTTAATCTTTCTGTGCCTCAGCTTTACCATCTGTAAAATAGGGATAATAATAGTACCTACCTCATAGGGTTGTTGTAAGAATTAACCCTATGCATGAAGATGTGTGAAGCACTTAGAATAAAAAGTACATATCAGGGCTTCCCCGGTGGCGCAGTGGTTGAGCGTCCGCCTGCCGCCTGCCGATGAGGGGACACGGGTTCGTGCCCCGGTCTGGGAGGATCCCACATGCCACGGAGCGGCTGGGCCTGTGAGCCATGGCCGCTGACCCTGCGCGTCCGGAGCCTGTGCTCCGCAACGGGAAAGGCCACAACAGTGAGAGGCCCGGGTATCGCAAAAAAAAAAAAAAAAAGTACATATCAAGCATCATGTGAAAGTTAGCTTTATTATGTTACTAAATCTTTTATCAATTTTATATGTGAAAGCGGCTTTGATATTCATTCCTTAGGTTATGAACAAAGTTGAAAAATCTTTCACATGTTTCCTGGATTCTTTTTTGTCCCAGTCAGTTTCTGACTTTCCACATAGTTAAAGGGGAGCTCTTGGAGCCTGTTTGGGGATTCCAGGAAACTGATGGATTCTTTCTCCCTTGGATTCTGTCACCCAGGTTCACAGCTGGAGCAAAGCTGTTGTTTCATCTGCGGCAGCTGCTGAAGGAGCTGAAGGGATTGAGTCACATGGTCACCTATCAGGGGGACCCTCTGATCGAAGGGGTGGATCTGCGGAAGGCCCAGGTCACAGAGCTGCTACTTCGCCTGCTCCACAGGTCTAGAGGCCAGGGAGGGACCTCGAGGGAGGCCAGAGGGAAGGGACAAGGCGAGCCATTCTTACAGATACTGACCTCTATATATTCTCTCCACATCTCCCCAGAGCCTTTGTAGTAGAAACCCAGCCCTGCATGCCCCAAACTCCCCATCGACCCCTCATCCTCAAGACTGGGAGCAAGTTCACCGTCCGAACAAGGTTGGCATTTCAGAACTCATTCCTACTTCCTTTTACCAGCCCTGGCACTGATGCTTTCTGGTTTTACAAATCTTCCCACTCTTGGCTGTTTCTTCTCTCTTTTCCCCTCAATCTCCTTACCTCTTCTAATCTCTTCCCTTGTTTTTTTCAAACATCTGGTCTATCCAGGAGATTGAAGTTGACCACTTTCCCCCATCTCCTTCCCTCCCTTGCAGGCTGCTGGTGAGACTCCAGGAAGGCAATGAGTCACTGACTGCAGAAGTCTCCATTGACAGGTAAGTTGGGGCAGGTGAAGGGTGGGACCAAGGGGTGGCCAGGAAGTGGGGTGGTGGGGTGGAGGAGGCACCTACTCTTCACAACAGGGCCCTGGGGCTGTGTTCTTTTCCCTTCCATCCCTACCTCATAGAAATAGCTCATCTCTTTTGTTGAGTGCTTACTACGTGACATGTAGCTTGTCAAGTACCCAATTTAAAGTTGTCACAGGGGGCTTCCCTGGTGGCGCAGTGGTTGAGAGTCCGCCTGCCGATGCAGGGGACACGGGTTCGTGCCCCGGTCCGGGAAGATGCCACATGCCACGGAGCGGCTGGGCCCGTGAGCCGTGGCCGCTGAGCCTGCACGTCCGGAGCCTGTGCTCCGCAACGGGAGAGGCCACAACAGTGAGAGGCCCGCGTACTGCAAAAAAAAAAAAAAAATAATAAAAATAAATAAATAAAATAAAATTGTCACAGGAACCCCATGAGTTAGGTATTATCAAGGCACTATTCAAATGAGGAAACAAGTTCAGATAATTTATGTCTCTAGTGCAAGGCCACATAGCTGGTGAGCTGCAGATTTGGGTTTGAACCCTGGTCTGTCTGATTCCACAGACCAAATTCCTAACTTCTACACTATTTTGCTTCCCAGTGATTTTTTTTTTCGTTACAGAAATCCTCCTGAATCACAAGGGTAGGTGCCTGACAAGGACACTGCAAACTTTCGTGCACTGCATGACCTGTACCATCACATGTGGCAGCCCTGATGGGGACACAAACAAGGAGGAGGTTGATTTGGGTGGTGTATGGACAGAGGGAGAAGGGGAGGTCTGAAATGAAGTGGAACTTTTGTTATTTTCCTGCTGAGTTTTTAGAATAACTCTGCTCCTGACCTGCATATATCTTCTCCCTCCTTGGAATAGCTTCCGGAAGTTCAACATTCTGACCTCAAACCAGAAAACTTTGACTCCTGAGAAAGGGCAGAGTCAGGGCTTAATTTGGGACTTCGGCTACCTGGTAAGAAGGGATGGTCTCTTAAGGTTGTAGTCCAATCGAACAAGCTGGAGGAAGTTCCCAGGCCTTGGGAAGTCCTGAGGGCAAAGCAGGGGTTCCAGGGACGCTGGGGTCCTTGCTCTGGCCTTCTCTCTCCCTCCCCTCAATTCACAGACACTGATGGAGCAGCGTTCAGGTAGTTCAGGAAAGGGCAGCAATAAGGTGAGGCCTGGACAGGGGGTTGGGGGGCAGGAGGAACTTACCAAAAGGCACGCTGATCACTGTGTCTTCTGCTGTCCCAGGGGCTGCTAGCCGTGACAGAGGAACTGCACATTATCAGCTTCACAGTCAGATACACCTACCAGGGTCTGAAGCAGGAACTGAAAGTGAGTGAAAATGGAGTGCGTTTGGGGGAAGACCTAAGGAGGGGTTAAGCAGAAGCCTCTCAGGGTGGAATATTGTCTGCCCTTGACAGATGTCTACAGCTGGAAACATCACATCCCTCTTCTGTGATTTCTGTCTCCTCCCCAGACAGACACCCTTCCTGTGGTGATTATTTCTAACATGAACCAACTCTCAGTCGCCTGGGCCTCGGTTCTCTGGTTCAATCTGCTCAGCTCAGACCCCCAGGTAGGCGGTGGGGGCCAAGAGGTGAAGGGTGGCAAGGAGGGGCGTGGAAGCTTGGTGTGAGGGCACTACTTCTGAGCCACCCGGTCCCTTCCTACCTCTGCAGAATCAGCAGTTCTTCTCCAGCCCCGCCAAGGCCCCCTGGGACTTGCTGGGCCCTGCTCTCAGTTGGCAGTTCTCCTCCTACGTTGGCCGAGGCCTCAACTCAGACCAGCTTGGCATGCTGCGGGACAAGCTGTTTGGTACAGACCTTCTATTCTCTCAGCGTTTCCCCAGCCTTTGTCTGCCCGCACCCTCCATCCTTTCTGTCCCAGGACCCTTGGCCCTGCCTTCTGTCATCTGAACTATCTGTCTGCCCACAGGGCAGAACTCCAAGACTGAGGGTGACTTGTTGTCCTGGGTCAATTTCATTAAGGTAACTCTCTGCATCCTGTGCAGCTAGACCTTGGCCCCCATCCAATTACTAGTCCTTCCCCACACCCAGGGCAGTTCCACATCTCTTCCTGCCTTTCCATTCCTCCTTCAGCGAGAGAGCCCCCCTGGCAAGCTACCATTCTGGACATGGCTAGACAAAATTCTGGACCTGGTACATGACCACCTGAAGGATCTCTGGAACGATGGGTAAGGCCTTGGTCAGCCTCCCTCTCTTCCCTGCCGCCTTTCTCTGCTTGAGAGTGGACTCTGTGCGCCCTCATGTGGCAAATAGGGGGAGAGAGCAGAACCTGGTGCCAGGTCATAACCCCCTCACGTTTGCAGTAATAGTCTCCTAGCCCGTATTTGTCTAGCATCCACTGTGTTCCAGAGCCTGCGGGGTGCTTTTTATGAATTCTCTCACGTAATCCTTATAACCTTGCTGGGTGATGGGTGTTGCCACCCTCAAGGGAGGAAATGAAAGCTCAGAGAGGTTAAAGGACTTATACCAGGGGCAGAGCTGAGATTCAAACCGAGGCCTGTCTGACCTCACGCCTATGCTCTTTCAACCACACTGCCTGCCCATTTGTGTAGCACTTTGCCTTTTACAAGGTGCTTTTCATCTGTGTGACCTCACCGCAGCTTCACACCACCTCCAACCCTGGGAGGTGGATATTGTCAGTAAAGTGAAATGACTTGGCCAACATGGAACAGTTTGTAACAAGGTGGCAGAGCCAGGGCCCAGACCTGGCAGTCTGTCCCTCTACAAGGGGAGCAGGAGGCAGGAGGGGCTCACAGCTGCTCTCTGTGCTGCAGACACATCATGGGCTTTGTAAGCCGGAGCCAGGAGCGCCGGCTGCTGAAGAAGACCATCTCTGGCACCTTTCTGCTGCGCTTCAGTGAAACATTGGAAGGGGGCATTACCTGCTCCTGGGTGGAACACCAAGATGATGGTCAGCTGCCCTGCCCTCCTGTTTCCACAGCCTCTCTTGCTGCCCCTCTGCCTGCCCTTGGCTTCCCTGGCTCTGTCCTGCATCCCTCAGCAGATTTGTTGTTGGGCAGACAGGGTGTGGAGCTCCCAGGCCCAGCCTCTTCCCTCAAGCCTGCCTGTTCCTGTATCCACTCTCCAGATAAGGTGCTCATCTACTCTGTGCAGCCCTTCACCAAGGAGGTGCTGCAGTCACTCCCGCTGGCCAAAATCATCAGCCAGTACCAGCTGCTCACTGAGGAGAACATACCTGAGAACCCACTGTGCTTCCTCTACCCACGAATCCCCCGGGATGAGGCTTTTGGGCGCTACTCCCAGGAGAAAGGTGAGAAGCATTGATATACTTCACTGGTAGAGTGCAAGGATCCACAGGCATCCACAAATCCAACTCTTTCCTTTCAGCGTGGGAAAACTGACACCCAAAGAAGTTAAGGGCTTTGTCTGTGGGACACTGCTAGTTAGTAGGGAGACATGACTGTCAGGACCACCTGCACTAGGGGACCCTGGGGCTATGTGTCCAATCTCCTGACCTCCCCTGCCTCCTGTGTCTGTCCCCCATAGTTAATCTCCAGGAACGGAAGAAATACCTGAAACATAAGCTCATTGTGGTCTCTAACAGGTGAGATGAGAACTCTTTGCCCATCTTCCCTAACTCTTTTTGGCTGATATAGTGACCCAAACCTGCCCAATTCCGGTCTCTCCAGCCTTCTTTCCTACTGACCCACACTCCCCAGCCTTCTGGGTTTGTTTCCGGCTCTTTTAGTCTCTCTCCTCTCTGTTTTCCTGCTGCCATCCTTAGGTTGTCTCCACAGGGGTTCCCTGATAATAATAGTCATAATCATTGATGTTAATGGACATCTACTTAATGCCAAGCATGGTACTAGATTTTTTTAGAACATTTTTAAAATTTAATCCTTATGAGAACCCATTTGAGCCAGTAATGAATGATAACAGCCACATTTAATGAAAGTTTATTATGTTCCAGGCACTGGGCTAAATGCTTTGTGTTCATTTTCTCATTTATTGAATCTTCATAATTGTCCTATGAGGCAGAAGATACTGTTATTACTGTTTTCAGCTGAGGAACCTGAGGTTTAGCGTGGTGAAGTGGCATGCCTAAGATACATGGCTAATCAATGATCCAGGTCTGTCAAATTCCAAAGCCCTGCTTTTAACCATCTTACTGCCTCTCCAGTATTATGAGGTATTGTTGTTCCCTTTTTACAGATGATAAATCTGAGGTCAGAGAGGTTAGGTCACTTTGCCTAAGGTCACCCAACTCGTAAATGATAGGATTTAAACCTCTGGTTAACCTTAAGCCCTCTGCTCTATTGCCTTTTAGACTAGAGAGATAGCCTTTGCTTTCTCTACCATTCCCCACTTTACCTAAACGACTGAGCCCTGCTCCTTTGTCTGTATTGGGGTATCCAGACAGGTGGATGAGCTGCAACAACTGCCGGAGCTTAAGCTGGAGCCAGAACTGGAGTCATTCGAGCTGGATCTGGGGCTGACACCAGGGCCAGAGCCAGGGCCGGGCCTGGACTTAGAGCCACTGCTGGAGGCAGGGCTGGATTTGGGGCCAGCACTGGAGCCCACTCTGGAGCCCGTGCTGGAGCCCACTCTGGAGCCCGTGCTGGAGTCCACTCTGGAGCCTGTGCTGGAGTCCACTCTGGAGCCCACACTGGAGTCCACTCTGGAGCCCGTGCTGGAGCCCACACTAGGCGAGGTGTCACAGAGAGTCCCAGTGCCAGACCTGGGACCAGGACTGAAGCTGGAGCCTATTCCAGAGCCTATTTCACAGCCACTGCCAGAGCCGGATTTGCCCCATGATCTGAGGCACTTGAACACTGAGGACATGGAAAGTAAGTGATGAGATGGGGCTAGGGAAGAGGGGACACATTCCCGTTCCCAACTCCCCTCCCTCACCCACTACAGAAAAAGACAGTTCTGAGCTCCTCATTGGAGAAAGGCTTATATCCCTGTGATTCCTTTTATTAGGAAATACACACACGCCTCCCCCGCCCCACCTAAGTGACCCCCTCAGGCCCTGTCTAGGCCTCTGCTGCCATCCTCTCTCACTTTCCCTGCTGCTTTGGGAACTCCTTGCCTAAGATCAGGGCCTGACTTCTTTCTCTGGACTATCTAGTCTTCAGAAACAGCATGAAGATTGAAGAAATCATGCCAAATGGTGACCCACTGTTGGCTGGCCAGAACACCGTGGATGAAGCTTACGTCTTCCCTCGCAGCCATTTCTACACAGATGGGCCCTTGATTCCTTCTGACTACTAGAAACTACATTTTCTCTGTTCTTTCCATATATTTTGCCCCTCCTACCTCTCACATCATGATGTTGCTCTCCAAGGATGGGAAATCAGGCATGTGCTCCTTCTAAACTGGGTTAACCGTGGGATTTGGAGTGAGAGGTAGAAGCATAATACGGGTAAGGAACAGTCACCAATGAATCAGAACAGATGTTACCCATAGCTCCAGCTAGGAGCCTGGAGGCTGCCTGCTGTGCTGGGAGGTATAGGAATTTGAGAGCAGGCCAGAACAGTTAGGAGGTACTTGGAGGGCTCAGGGCAGTGGCTTCTTTCCAATATGGAAGGCTTTCAACATTTTAGTAGCTGATAAGACTAACCTAGTGCCTACTTCATCTTCCTGGAGTGCCCTTTCTGCTCAAAACAGCTCTGACTTCTGATCCTGCAGTGATTCAGAACTCCTGTCTTTGGCCAAATACACTCTTGGCCAGGAAAGCAGGGAAGGAAGCCCTGGGTCAGGGAGCAAGAGAGGGCCACACTTAGGACCCCCACTTCCTAATCACAGTCCCTTGTAATCTCATTCAGCTTGCTTAGCCATGTAGGGATTAAGGCCAAAAAGATCACGGTTACTCTATATACCAAGGGGTCATGAGGAAAGATCCCTCTCCACCATAGCCCTGCAGAGTAGAAGGATGCATTTTGTAGTCCTTTGGCCCTGTTTTTCCGTTCTGTTTCTTTTTACTAACAAGCCTAGAAATTAGACTTAGATATCCACATAAATAAGTCTTTATTGAAAAAAGTGCATAATTCAGTATAAATATAATAAATAATCCTCCTCCCCAAACTGCTGCCATGACGATAAATAATCCCAAAATTTCCCTTCCCATGTAATAAATATTCAACCTGTTCTAGGTCAGCATCATAAGTCAGTTTTGGTAGTTTTTCAACAGAGCAAGTCCTGTTAAAATTAGTGGACTGATTAACTTGTTGGCTCACAGGTGTCTAGGCTGATAAATTCATCTTAGCATTGCTGAGCCATGGAGGTCTGGGTGCCATCCTTAAGCTGCTGGCTTAGGGGCTCAGAGTTGCTGCTCCATGGGCAAAGACCCTGGCAGCTACAGCCACAAAGCCCTGGAGGCTGCGAAGGATCTTGAGGCGGAGAAGGAGGCGCTGCCACGGCTGGCTGGGACTGGGGCTTGGAGTCTGCTCAATCTCCCAGTGGTGACCCTCGGGCTGAAAGGACACAGGACACAATCAGAGAGGACTCTAGATCCTTCACTCCCCCGCCAGGCCCTGTCTCTGACACCTGCAAGCCCCACTTCTCCAGGCCCCTAGTTCATACCTGCAAGAGTTCCCTGAGGCCCAGTAGGGAGGCATGAAGCTGGCCCACAGGGCCATCGGGGAGTAGCGAAGGCTCCCCTGTGAAAATATCTGAGCCCAGCAGCTTCTCGTAAAAAACCAAGCCTTGGTGGATCCTTTGCAAGCAGGACTGGGGAGAAAAGAAAGCAGTGAAAGAAAACAGATACAGGGACTTCCCTGGTGGTCCAGTGGTTAAGACTCCGTGCTTCCACTGTAGGGGGCATGGGTTTGATCCCGGGTTGGGGAACTAAGATCCCGCATGTCACTCAGCGCAGCCAAAAAGAACACCAAAAACAAAAAAGAGAGGGAGAGGAAGAAAGAAAAAGAAAAAAGGAAGGAAGGAAAGAAAGAGAAAAAAAGGAGGGGAAAGCAAAGAGTGAGAAGAAGGAAGGAAGGAAAGAAAAGAGAAAGGAAAAGAAAAAAGATACTTTCTAATTACTTCACCAAAGACCCATCTGATATTTGCCATTCTTAGAAACGGCTGTGATATGAATGTTTGTGTCCCCAGAAAATTCATATTTTGATATCCTGATCCCCGTGTGACTGTATTAGGAAGTGGGACCCTTGGGGGGTCATGAGGATGGAGCCCTCAAGAATGGGATTATTGCTCTTGTAAAGGAGACCCACAGAACTCCCTAATCACTTCCACAATGTGAGGAGACAAGAAGTCTGCAACCTGAAGAGGGCCCTCACTCAACCATGCTGGCACCTTAATCTCGGACTTGCAGCCTCCAGAACTGTGAGAAATAAATGTCTGTGGTGGGCTTCCTTGGTGGCACAGTGGTTAAGAATCCGCCTGCCAATAGCAGGGGACACGGGTTCAAGCCCTGGTCCAGGAAGATCCCACGTGCCGCGGAGCAGCTAAGCCCGTGTGCCACGACTACTGAAGCCCACGCACCTAGAGCCCATACTCCGCAGCAAGAGAAGCCACTGCGATAGAGCCCACACACTGCAACGAAGAGTAGCCCCCGCTCACCGCAACTAGAGAAAGCCCACACGCAGCCACAAAGACCCAACGCAGCCAAAAATAAATAAAAAATTTAAAAATAAATTTATTTTTTAAAATAAAAAATAAATGTCTGTTGTTTATAAACCACTGAGTCTATGGTTTGTTGTTATAGCAGGCTGAATGGACAAGGACAGATACAACTTTTACTAATTTACCATGGTGTCCAGCTCTGTCCCCAGTCCCCTCTTCCTTGCAGCCCAGCCTCATCTTAGTACCTGACTGTTGTCCCTGAGTCCTTGTGGATCACAGCCATCCTCACACTGGATATGGGGGACATGATTTGTAGTCTCATCATCTTCTTCTCTTGGTAGATCCTGGAATGGAGGAGAGGTGGGAAGAGTAAAGAAAGAAGTACTTTCAAACCCCACCTGGATCCTCAGGCTGTGACTCTCCCTGGAACCCCACTCCCCTGTCCTCTCTTACGCTCTGATGGCTTTCAACCCTCCAGTTTCCACCCTAGGCCACAGAGTCTTCCACTGCAGCCTTGGAGGGCTTGGATAGGCTCCTGTTTGGTCCCAGAGGCTGCCACTCACCACATGTCCCATTGGTTGATGTGCACTCCAGGCCAGCATGCAGAGCTGCTGTGAGAGCTGCTGGCCCCGAACCCAAGCAGGGCTGCTGCCCTGAGGCGCAGCCCGGCCCCAAGCAATCCAGGGCAGAAGCAGCAGCAGCACAGCTCTGCTCCCCAGCATCTCGTTGCCTGCTTCTCAGATCTGGCTGGCTCTGTGCCTTGCAGTCCCTGTGGAATCTCTGTCCACTTCCCCTTGCTCTGAGCCTGATTCTCTTTGTTCTGTGCGTCTCTGGTTTGGTTCCCTCTGTCGTTCACCAAGTTTCTGAGCTGCTTTCTGTAGATTTTCTCCCCTTGTCTCTGAGTCTCTTTTTAAGCTCCCTGCATTGTAAGACCCGCCCTTTATACTAGCAGGTGACTCACAGCAGGTGGGATTCCCCACCCTGCATCATCTCCCTCCGTGGGGAGCCCAGGTAAGTAGCCTCAGTTCCAGGGGAAATGAGTCGTGTGGTTGCCGTGACTGGAGGCCTGGGATGGGACTTAACGTGTAATGCTCTCCAGGAATCAAAGAGGCTGTAGAAGGGGGTGGGGTGGGAGTAACGAATATTTAAATGAATCTAGTCTCAAGTTCCTTCCTGCTTAACCTTTCCCTCATCTTTTTGCCTCTCTAAGCTATATCTTCCCTCCCTTCAAACCTAATTTCCTCACCCCTGCCTGCCTGAGTAAATATCAAAACAGAAGCATTCATTTATCTCCCAATAGGATGGCAAGCTCAGTTTGGAATGAAGTTTGGTTCCCACCTGATGCCCTCAGTCTAAGAATAAGGGGGCTTCTTAGTCTCTGTTGAGAACGGTGTTATTTTCACTGGGAGACAATGGACATGAAGGCACTTTGTGAACTGGGAAACCACATCAGTTCGGTATAAGGTATTATTGCTCCCTCACTTCAGGCCTCACTCTGGAGGCTAGGAGGGCTGTTGGAAGGAAAGAGCTGTTGCTAAGAACCATCTGATTCCTCAACCTTAGTGGCCTAAGTTTCTTGGGCTCTGTGGGATTCAGGTGATTTGGGGGTGGGGGACACCAGTGTAAGCAAGGGCTAGAAATCCAACTGAGATATTCCAGCACCCAGCCCTTCACCGTGGCTAGAAAGTCCAGGGTTCTGGGTAGTTGAAGGTGCACAGTGTCAATGACCCTGGCTGGTCCTTCAGCCTGTTGCATCCATGGGTAAAATCCGCTGACACTGATTTCATCACCATCCCTGATGCAACATTCAGTGAAACAGCTGAGACTGTGAAGTTGGGTGTGGGAGTGGAAGGTGGTCCAAATCTGGGACTGCCCCAACCCCACTGGAGGGTCCCAGGACAATCTGGACGTCAGAATGAGGCCATGGATGACCACACAGATGGCTCCCAAAGGCTTTCCAAGAGGTTGACCCTTTTTCTCTGAGAAACACCCTCGATAGAGGTCTCCCTTCTCATAGGACTATTCAAAACTGCCCAATGAAACCTCTGATTCGAATATGACTCTGCGGTAAATCCACCCTTTGGATAAAACATTTGCAGCATCAGAGAGGTTACCTCAGTTTGAGTGAGAAATGGTTTGCCTCTCGTTACACTGGTGAATACAAATGAAATAAGGAAATTGGGGGTGGGGGTGGGGGTAGGGGAGCTCACCTCACTTTTGTATAATGTCTCCCATGCTTTTCCTGCCTCTGGTTCCCATTCTGGGAGCCCTTTAGGATAGGAGATGGAAGGTGAAAAGCAGGAGGAGGAAGTGGAACGCTGGGGGATGGGATGAGAGGGACAAGGGTGAGTTGGAGGCATGGGGCTTTGTTTCACTTCCTGGTGCTTCGGGAGTTGGGTAGGAAGCAAGGTTGGTGGGGCGATTGTGGGACTGTTGTGTGACAGGAACTACTTCCAGGACTAGGTCTGACCTGGAGCTGCAAGGAGACCTTGACGTCAGCAGGACCTCAACCGTTAATGCAAATTATACTGACAAACAGGCCTTTCCAGTTGGATGCCCAGACGCCAAATCCAGTTGAAGTTTCCCGAGGTGGTTAGTAATGATGGCTTATATCCAACTCTCACTTTACGCCAAGTACTTAGTTTAAGCACTTTTCATATATTAACCCATTTAATTCTCACAACAACACAATTAGATAGGTACTATCGTTATTACCATATTACAGATGAGGAAACTGAGGTGCAGAGATAAGTAATTTGCCTAAGATCACTATTAAGTGGCCAGAATTACAGTGCAGACTCCAGATCCTGCATTCTCAGTCATTCCATTTTATTGGACACTGAGGCAACACTAAGCATCTTAATAAAGTAGCTCATTTAGCCCAGGTATATCTGGCATCTCAGGCCCTTTAATTCTCACTGTTGAGCCTTTCTTAGAGACCTCAACATAGAAATTTCTCAAGGGTAGGTACTGTCCCTGTCTCTCAGCACCCATCTTTTTACAAGATTTTAAATCTAGGGACCTCTGAAGTCAGACCAGTTTGAGAGACCCTCTGAGTTAAGGTGTTTTTCTCTCCATCAATGACCTCTGACAAGTCTAGAACCCCTCTGAGTCCTGGAAAACTAAATTCTTGGGTTCTTTTATGAAGGTCTATTTACCAGTCTTTATTGAGAGAGAGAAATGCTTTAAAACTGTATCCTCTATGAGGAATTCCTTCCACCAGAGGCCCTCTATGTGGCCTTTAGAAACTGAGCTAAAATACCCCACAGACATCTAACAACCTGGATCTATTCCAAAGCAGTTCAAGCTCAGAGTTGGACCCCAAGAATCCCTAAGTGCTGACGCTAAATCTGTAAGAGTTTGGGGAAGGCAAATGTCTCAATTTGCTATGCCCTGTCCCTCTGAGGAATAATGTCCAGCTCCACGAGCTAGGGGAATTTGATAGCTGAGGAGTCCTGTTCCCTGGAAATATTACCGGCGCCTCTGGGGAGGGAACAATCACAGATGGGAGTTTCAGACGGTTGCCTTTAGAATCATAGAAGATACAGCTACTTGGGCCGTGTTAGGAGGCTGCCTCCCGCTTCCTTTTTTCTCTCCCATGCCTGGAAATGATAGGAAATGCCAGCGAGTTTCGGGGGTTACAGGGTCGGAGGTGGCGGAGTGCTCACAAGAGCACCACGGGAAGAGGGGGTGGACTGGGCCATACTGGGAATACCCAGCAATCGATTCCCAATGCTTTGCCTTGGGCGCCCCTTATTCTAGTTTCTAAAGCTATAGGGAGCATGAAAGTTCGACCTGCAAGCCTGGGGCTCTCTAATTTTGTTTAAAGAAGGCTTAAAAGAGAAGAGGTTACTTTCTAACGCAACAAACAGGGACAAGGTCTGACTACATTTGTCCCTACCCGCGCCCCGTAGCTCTTGCTTTTGCCCAGCTCCCGTGTCACACGTCTTCTCGCGGGGCCGGCTGTACCTGGCTCCTTCCGATTGGCTGAGGTGAGCCCCTAGCCCTTCCCGATTGGAAGCGACGAGTGGGAGTGCGCCGTCTTTTCCGTCGTGGAGTTTGGTTGAACCAGAGGCGCGGGGGAGAATTGGGGAAACTGGAATTTCCCGCGGAGCTGACGGCGCTTGTTCTCCCCCGTACTCGTTTTAATTCCACGCGCTCCAAAATATCCGCCATGGAGAAATCTTGGTAATGACCCAATCCCCGTAAGCATCCCGGGAACACATCTGACCCCTTCCCTAATCCCTCCCCTCCCCGCCGCCGGGGGAGAATTATGGGTAATTGATTTTTCTGGTTCCCCCAGAGAATTCTGGGTAACTAGCTATTTCCATCACGTACCCCTACCCCCGCCCCAACTGTGGGTAACTGGCCATTCTTATTTTCCCCTAGAGAATCCTGGGTAACATTGCAGAGGATTCTGGGAAATTGACTTCTCTTGGTCTCCCCTCTCAACCACCTACCCCCACCCCTAATTCTGGGAAACAAGCATGTTAGCTCCCTCTACCTAACCCCTACCCCCGCAGTTGCTGCTCTTACTACTGATGGTTCAGAGATGAACCAGGCAAGTGAGCAGGCCTGAAGAGAGGTGAAAGGGAAGTCAGGGATTAAGTTAGTGGGGTGGTGGGGAGTACAGAGTGCCTAGAGGAGAAGAGGAAGGGACAGCACTTTTCCCACCTCTATCCCAATGCCCATTCCCTTCCTGCTTGTTCGTCCCGTGCCTAGCATTCTCACATTTTCTGCCTGCATCATCTCCTCCTTGCCGGTAAAACTTGGAACACCCTAAATACAAGTACCTGGGCCTACCCCTGACTCAGCTATCTCTTTCCCTTTGCAGGTCAGGATGTCCATTCTAGGTCCACTGGTGTCATCCTGCTGAAGGCTGGGTCAAGGCATCCAAAGGGGCTGTGGCAAGGGAGGGTGTGACACGGGTCTAATCTGCTGCCATCATCATCATCATCATCATCATCATCATGAACTTCGAGGTTCTGGACCCTGGACTAGCAGAGTATGCTCCAGCCATGCATTCTACCCTGGATCCTGTCCTGGATGCCCACCTGAACCCCAGTCTGCTACAGAATGTGGAGCTGGAC
This sequence comes from Orcinus orca, assembly GCF_937001465.1. NCBI lineage: Eukaryota > Metazoa > Chordata > Mammalia > Artiodactyla > Delphinidae > Orcinus > Orcinus orca. The sequence continues at coordinate 44,603,995 of NC_064569.1, read as the reverse complement.
CCGGAGGGAGTGGCCTTAGAGGCTCTTCCCGTCCAGGAGTCAGTGCACATAATGGAAGGTGTCTACTCTGAGTTGCACAGTGTGGTGGCTGAAGTGGGTGTGCCTGTCTCCGTCTCCCACTTTGACTTGCACGAGGAGATGCTGTGGGTGGGAAGCCATGGGGTAAGAACTGTACTCCTTTGTAATGGCTGGACGGAGATGTTGGAGGTCTTTTATCTGGTTTTAACCCAAGAACAGATGGTTTGCAGGGAGCCAGAACTGAGTTGAGGTGATGAAAGTTAGCTGGGTCTCCAAGTCAAGCCAAGAGGAGGGGAGTGGAGGGAGAAAGAGGGAGTCATAGGATCCAGAGATGCTTTACATAAGTGTTCTTTTTCAGAAGGCATCCCAGTTCTACCACAATTTGCCCATTCCATGCTTTGATTAATCTTAATAACTGTACACATCAGTTAGCCTATAGCCATCTAAATATAGTCTCTAATGCTCCTCCTCTGTTTTCCATTTTTATAATTATAGAATATTTTCTTTTCCGGCCGTGCCACGTGGCTTGTGGGATCTTAGTACCCCCAACCAGGGATCAAACCCGGGCCCTGGCAGTGAAAGCGCCAAGTCCTAACCACTGGACCACCAGGGAATTCCCTAATTATAGAATGTTTAGTGCATGTTTCTGCATGTGTTACATGGAATCATTTTGTCTTTGGCTGATTATAATCTCTCTGGGAGCAGTTATCATTGTTAATTTCTTAAAATGTATCAATATTGCCAATATGCTAGGGAGCCCAAAGATTTTGTAAGAAATAACATGGTATCCTTGGTTTACTAATTTACCTTCCATAGGGCGGGAATTGTTTGTCCATTGGAATGAGTGGTTTTTTTGGGTAATATACTCAATTCAGTAGGCAGTGTCTACTGACAGGCTAGGCCCAGGGAATAAAGCTGAATAAAACATAATCCTTGCCCTCAAGGAGTTCACAGGACGAGGAAAACAAAAAAAATATGAACAGATAATTTTATGGCACTTTAAAAGAAACTAAAATGTTTCACTTAATAATTATGAATTTAGGATATAAACTAATAAATGCCAGTGTGAAAATACGTACTGAGTGTTGGTGAGCATAGAAGAGGATTAGAGGATCTCCAGAAGGAAGTGACACCTGCGTTGATTCTTGAAGGATGAGTAGGAGTCAGGTGAAGAAGAGGAGGAAATGCTATCTTGGCAAAAGCAACGGGGTAAAACAGTGATTCCCAAGATATTATATAGCATGATGATTGCGGAGCGCAGGAACTGTAAGCAAGTAGGGTTTACTGGACTAGACGATGAAGCTGAAGAGTTAGACATTTCTTCAGCCAGTGTGTTTTGAGCACCTTTAAGGTGCCAGACCTTGCTCTGGGGTCTAAGTTTGGAATAAGCATTTTAAAAGGCAACACAAATATATTTGTGACATATCAGGTGTTGCTTAGAATCCTTAAGAAAAATACAGTGGAATAAGGGAGTTGCGGTATCGAAGGGTGGGAGGTGTTGCTATTTTACATAGTTGGTCAAGGGAAGGGCTCTCTGATAAAGTCACATTTGAGTAGAGACCTGGATGCAGGCCAGGATGTCCATTCTAATCTCCCTAGAAGGGAGGGAGGGAGCCATGCAGATATTGGGGGGAGAACATTCTAAAAAACCTCATATGCTATGCTAAAAGAGTTGAACTGATTCTTCAGTCCACTGAAGGTTTTTATCTAGAAAGACAAGGTCCGGTTTGCATCTTAGGTGGAGTGCTGAGGTAGCAGTATAGAGTTTGATTTAAGGGGAATGGGGCAGGACTCAGTGTGCAGTATGTTGTAGTAATTCACATAAAATACATTGAAGGCCTGAATGAAGCCCTGTAGAGATTTATCCATGAGAACAGATTTGAGAAATATTTAGGAAGTAAAATAAATAAGATTTAAGTCAACTACCAGTGACTTACTCCACTGAGTAGATCATGGTACCATAGGGAATACAGTTAAGAGGAATTGAAATGGGGTAAAGATGGTGAATTTTTTTTAAATTAATTTATTTTTGGCTGCGTTGGGTCTCTGTTGCTGCGTGCGGGCTTTCTCTAGTTGTTGCCAGCGGGGGCTACTCTTCGTTGTGGTGTGCGGGCTTCTCACTGCTGTGGCTTCTCTTGTTGCGGAGCACGGGCTCTAGGCTCGCAGGCTTCAGTAGTTGCAACACTCGTGGGCTCTAGAGCGCAGGCTCAGTAGTTGTGTCACACGGGCTTAGTTGCCCTGCGGCATGTGCGATCTTCCCGGACCAGGGCTCGAACCGATGTCCCCTGCATTGGCAGGTGGATTCTTAACCACTGCCCCACCAGGGAAGCCCAAGATGGTGAATTTGATTTAGGATGTAACAAGTTTGAGGTTCTCATGGGATATCTAAAGAGAGACATATAGTAGGTATTTGGATGTATGAGTCTGAAGCTTGAGGCAGTGGTCTGGGCTAGAGGAGAAAAGTAGGATTCATCAACTTTAAGATGAATGGTTAAAACCTTAAGAGTAGGTGAGATTATCTAGGAAGAAAAGTAGAGTGAGAAGATAGTGGGCTGGGAATAGCCATGTTTCAAGAGTGGTCATAAGGGTTGCACGTAAGGAGAAGATAGTGAGCTAAGAGTCAGGAGAGAAACCAGGAGTGGATGATGTCATAGGAGCCAAGGATGGCATGAGTTTCACATTCTCTCTATTCCAGCCTGTGACCCACAGTACACATTTCCCAGTTGGCTGGTAGAGATTATGACTTGACTGTGGGGACTTCCCTGGTGGCGCAGTGGTTAAGAATCCGCCTGCCAATGCAGGGGACATGGGTTTGAGCCCTAGTCCGGGAGGATCCCACATGCTGCGGAGCAACTAAGCCCGTGCGCCACAACTACTGAGCCTGCGCTCTAGAGCCCACGAGCCACAACTACTGAGCCTGCGTGCTGCAACTACTGAAGTTCGTAAGCCTCGATCCCATGCTCCGCAACAAGAGAAGCCACCGCAGTGAGAAGCCCATGCTCCACAATGAAGAGTAGCCCCCGTTCACCACAACTAGAGAAAGCCCGCGCACATCAACGAAGACCCAAAGCAGGCAAAAATTAAATAAATAAATTTATTAAACAAAAAAAAAAGACTGTGGAACATAAGAAAGCCAGCTGGCCATTGGAGGATTGGACCCACGTCCCTGACCTTCTGAGCACTGTTCTAACCAACTGAGCCATTACCTATTCAGCAAGGACATTGTGAGGATAAAATGAGGTAGAGTTTATAGAACTACTTTGTAAAGCATTAAACAAACATAAGATAGTATTATCAGTGTTTTTATCACTAAGATTGGTGCTCAGCCTTATTCCTTAGTCACTGCTAGCCAGAAAGGCCAGGCAAGAATGGAGAAAAACTGAGCAATGTCCAGTCTCTGATTTGTATCTGGGATGGCCTTGCCCTTCCACTCAGGATGTCTCTCATCTTTTTGTCCACTACAGGGCCATGCCACGTCATTTTTCGGCCCAGCTTTGGAACGCTACTCATCATTTCAGGTCAATGGCAGTGATGACATTCGGCAGATCCAAAGCCTGGAGAATGGCATCCTTTTTCTTACCAAGAACAACCTGAAGTATATGGCCCGTGGAGGCCTTATTATATTTGATTACCTGTAAGTAGTTTCTCACCTCTGGACTGGGAAAGAGGGTCCCTCACAGAGTGGGAAGTCTAGAGAATTGGAAACTTTTGAGACCCTGGCCCCTTAGCTTTTCCTCTCTTACAGGCTGGATGAGAGTGAAGATATGCACAGTCTGCTGCTGACTGACAGCAGCACTCTGCTCGTTGGTGGGCTGCAGAACCACATATTGGAGATTGACCTTAACACTGTCCAGGAGACTCAGAAGGTACAAGCAGGGCCTGAGGTTATTGGGGGGAGTATAAGCTGGAAATGCCTGTGATGTGTGCGACCTTTCTGTTCTTTTGGTCTGTGGGAAGAATCATTCTCACTGGTTTCTCCCGCTTCCCTCCACAGTATGCAGTTGAGACACCTGGAGTCACTATTATGAGACAGACGAATCGCTTCTTCTTCTGTGGCCACACATCTGGCAGGGTGACTGACTACGTTCCACTTTTCCTCCCACCATGGGGCCTGTTTCACCAGATATGTGATTGGGCTCTGCCTTTTCCTCATTTCTGGGGCTGTAGTTGGAGGGTGGGAGGAGTGGATTGAGTTCCTACTTAGCCATGTTATACTATGAGATTATCTTTCAGCCTGATGTTTTCTGTTGTAAATGGGTATCTCAGAGGCAAAGGGGTAAACAAGAGCTCTCTTTGGGGTCCCATCCGGCTCTTGGCGTCTGTTTTTGCTTTTTTTTTATGCTTTAATTGCCTGTATCCTAGAGCCGTAGTTTTTTTTGTTTTGGTTTGGTTTTGTTTTTTTTTTTTTGTTTTGTTTTTGTTTTATTTTGCGGTACGCAGGCCTCTCCCTGCTGTGGCCTCTCCCGTTGCGGAGCACAGGCTCCGGACGCACAGGCTCAGTGGCCATGGCCCACGGGCCCAGCCGCTCCGCAGCATGTGGGATCTTCCCGGACCGGGGCACGAACCTGCGTCCCCTGCATCGGCAGGCGGACTCTCTACCACTGTGCCACCAGGGAAGCCCAGAGCCGTAGTTCTTTGGGTAGGGGCCTCACAAGGTTGGGTAGGTGGCAGGTCCTCTTCCTGATAGCAGCGTTGGCAGATAACCAAGTTCTCTCTTCAGGTTTCCCTGCGAGACCTCCGTACTTTTAAGGTGGAGCATGAGTTTGATGCCTTCTCAGGGAGTCTGTCGGATTTTGATGTGCACGGCAACTTGCTAGCCACTTGTGGTTTCTCCAGCCGCCTCACCGGCCTGGCCTGTGACCGTTTCCTTAAGGTGTATGATCTACGCATGATGCGTGCCATCACACCACTTCAAGTTCACGTGGATCCTGCCTTCTTACGCTTCATCCCTACATATACTTCTCGTCTTGCTATCATCTCCCAGTCAGGTATGAAGGGGATGTAGGATGGGGTAGGAGGAGTGAATGAGTGAAGGGGAACTAGGCACGAGAAGAAGTGTGCTCCCTGGAATTTCTTTGTTGGGGAAAAAGTAACCTTTCTGAGGGATCTCAGGGTCTCACCTAGGTTTGGTAAGAGATTAGAGCTTTTATTTTCTCCGAGTGTGAAGAACACATATGCAAAAAATATAGGTAGAGCAGGCAAAACAACTTTAGAACTGTCCTTTGCTGGGTAGCAAACCTCCCTGTGGTTTATGGGAAGGCATCAGATGGTACTTTCTCTTATCTCTAGGAATGGATTTGGGGCCCATCTTTGCTTGATACCAGGGGAAGAGGGTAGGAAGGGCATAAAAGGATGGCTCCCTTTCATCTTCCAGGGCTTAGTGGGCTTCCTTCTCCCTCCTAGGGCAGTGCCAGTTTTGTGAGCCCACAGGGCTGGCCAATCCAGCAGACATCTTTCACGTGAATCCTGTGGGGCCTCTGCTAATGACGTTTGACGTGTCAGCCAGCAAGCAGGCCCTCGCCTTTGGGGATTCTGAGGGCTGTGTGCATCTCTGGACTGATTCCCCTGAGCCTTCCTTCAACCCCTACTCCCGTGAGACCGAGTTTGCTTTGCCTTGTCTCGTGGACTCACTGCCTCCTCTGGACTGGAGCCAGGACCTGCTGCCTCTTTCCCTCATCCCTGTCCCACTCACCACTGACACGCTTCTCTCTGATTGGCCTGCTGCCAACTCCGCTCCAGCTCCCAGGTTGTACCTCACCTCTGGGCCAAAAGGAGGGAGGGGGAAAGGGCCAAGATACCAGGATTCTCTGCAAGCCGTGTTATTATTCTACTTCTTTCCTGATTTTTGTCTACTCTCAGTATTTTCTTTTTTTTTCTGGTCCCTTGGGGATTGGGGCTGAATGGGCAGACACCACAACCTTCAAGCCCTAGAACTATGCTACATTATAGGCGAGCACCCCCTGTGGATGCAGAGATTCTGCGCACCATGAAGAAGGTGGGCTTCATTGGCTATGCACCCAACCCCCGCACCAGGCTGCGCAATCAGGTATGTTCAGAGAGGAGAGGGTCAGCCCCCACCCCAGGCCATTGGTGTTTCTCCTGTCTTTTTCCTTTGGTACTTCTCATTAATTTTTTTAAAATAAATTTTATTTATTTATTTATTTTTGGCTGCGTTGGGTCTTCGTTGCTGTGCGCAGGCTTCCTCTAGTTGCAGCGAGCAGGGGCTACTCTTTGTTGCGGTGCGCGGGCATCTCATTGCGGTGGCTTCTTGTTGCGGAGTGCAGGCTTCAGTAGTTGTGGCATGTGGGCTCAATAGTTGTGGCTCACGGGCTCTAGAGCGCAGGCTCAGTAGTTGTGGCACACAGGCTTAGTTGCTCCGCGGCATGTGGGATCTTTCCGGACCAGGGCTCGAACCCGTGTCCCCTGCATTGGCAGGCGGATTCTTAACCACTGTGCCACCAGGGAAGTCCCTTCTCATTACTATTTGCTTTTAGTCAGTCAGTAAAGGTTTTTTGAAGCCTGCTGAATTGAAGGTACTATACTAGGTGTTAGGGTTCAGAGACATAAAAGATAGGGTCCCTTGCTCTTAAGAAGTTTAGTGTTCGGTTGGTGAAGGTAAGACCTGTGCATAGCAGAAATTATTTATGTTCTATCATTAAATGCTAAAGGAATGTTAGAAGCATTCAGTGCGAGAGCTGTTTAGAGGGAAAACTGTACTCTGGGCTAGAGTGGTCAGGGAGGGCAGTACTAAAAGAGGTGGATGTTGAGCTGGAAAGGTGAAAGACGGGCAAGTAGATGGTAACAGGGGAGGCTTTCAAGATGAGAGAACAGTGTTACTGAAGTCTCAGAAGGCCTGACAGGGATTATGCTGGAGTGGCTGTTAGTATTGGGAAACAGTGAGAGATGAAGTTTGGAAAGGGGCCAGTTGTGAAGCCTTGCATACCAGTGTATAGCAGAAGTGATGCACCGAAAGGGCCATTCTGGGTGGGGTAGTCTGGTGGCGGCATGCTGGACAGAGTGCACGCGGGGGAGCCCAGTGTGGAAGCCATCGGCATTGTCCAGCTGTGATGAGGTAGGGTGGTGGCAGTGGGAATGAAAAGGAAGCAGTGGATGCTGAAAATCCCATGAAATTAGAAGGTTCAGGACTTGGTGATGATAGCTTCAGTGTTGGAATAAAGGTAGGGGGAAACCAAAGACGATTATACACATCCAACGAGGCTACCTCTTTTTAAAAACCCTAGATTCCTTACCGACTCAAGGAGTCTGACAGTGAATTTGACAGCTTCAGCCAGGTCACTGAGTCACCAATAGGGCGGGAAGAGGAGCCACATCGCCACATGGTCTCTAAGAAATACCGCAAGGTGCTGGGGGATACCAAGGAATGGGCCTTCTGGGATGTGGGGAAAGGTTCCCGGGGAAGGGGGTCACATGAGAAAGAATTGAAGGGCTCATTCAGGAAGCCTTCACCTATCACTCTGGACTCAGGAGGGAGGTTTGGGGGAAGGTTATGGCTACTGCAAAGATTTAGGGGATTCTGAGGGTGTCTTCCTCTTGCTCAGACTGTTTCTGCTTCAGGTGACCATCAAATACTCCAAGCTAGGGCTGGAGGACTTTGACTTCAAACACTACAATAAGACGCTGTTTGCTGGATTAGAGCCCCACATCCCCAATGCCTACTGTAACTGCATGATCCAGGTAAGGCTGGGTGTTCCTGCGATTTGAACATGGCTACTGCTTTTGTTTTTCTCTGTGGGCCCCCCAACCCCTCGTCTTTTTCCAGGTCTCCCCAGCCAAGTCCACTTAGACCTCCTCTACCATTCTTTCTTGCCCCTCAGCCTTCAGGTCTCCTCTGTGAGCTCTGCTTCTTCAGTGGACTCCAGCTCTGTATTCTCCACCATCTCTTAACCTTCCGATTTCTCTTCCTCCCTGTACCAGTTGTCTGCATCATATCTCCTGCTCTTCCCTCCAGGTGCTCTATTTCCTGGAGCCTGTTCGCTGTCTAATCCAGAACCACCTTTGCCAGAAGGAGTTCTGCCTAGCGTGTGAGCTGGGCTTCCTCTTCCACATGTTGGACCTCTCCCGAGGTGACCCTTGTCAGGTCAGTGCCTGGAGACCTGGGACAATAAAAGGGGAAGGGAGGTGGACAGTAGGCAGGGTCATCACTCTGCAGATGGCCACAAAAATGAAAATAACCCTTTTCCACCAACACACTTCCTGGATTCCAGGGCAGTAATTTTCTTCGGGCGTTCCGCACCATTCCTGAGGCCTCGGCCCTTGGTCTGATTTTGGCTGACTCGGATGAGGCTTCAGGCAAGGGCAATCTGGCCAGGCTCATTCAGAGGTGGAATCGCTTCATTCTCACTCAACTGCATCAAGATTTGCAGGAGCTGGAAGTACCCCAGGCTTATCGAGGTGCTGGAGGCAGGTATGGAATTGGGACAGGAATAGTTAAAGCCCCCATGATAAGCCCCACTGTGACTTAAAGGGTCTCCTAACTCCCTCAGTGTGCATATATTGCCCTTCCCATTCTTAGCAGCTTTTGCTCGTCGGGAGACTCTGTCATTGGGCAGCTGTTCAGCTGTGAGATGGAAAACTGCAGCCTCTGCCGCTGTGGCAGTGAGACCGTGCGAGCCTCATCCACCCTGCTCTTCACGCTCTCCTACCCTGAGGGTAGCAACACTGGTATACCCTGCAGCTGGGTTGGGGAGGCTCCCCCAGATGTCCTGTAACATCAAGGAGAGGGTGTTGGGGGGCTAACAGTGGGTACAGGGAGGACCTGGAATGAAGCATCCAGTTTCCCCTCAGATAAAACCGGGAAGAACTGTGACTTTGCTCAGGTGCTGAAGCGAAGCATCTGCCTGGAGCAGAATACACAGGCCTGGTGTGACAACTGTGAAAAGTACCAGCCCACGGTGAGTGGGCTGTTGCACTGGACTAGAGTCCTGCCATGTTGGGGACTCGGCCATGGTTTCATCTGGGACTGGCTGGGTCAGCACCACCATCCAGCGATCTATAGGGAGTGGGAAGAACTCCAACTGGAGGATGCAGATCCAGGCTTAACTGTTCATGTCCAGGTTTCTCTCTCTGTAGGCCGCCTGCCATTCCTTGTTTGTTTTATCCTCTCAGATTCAGACCCGCAACATCTGCCATCTCCCAGATATTCTTGTCATCAATTGTGAGGTGAACAGCTTGAAAGAAGCTGATTTCTGGAGAATTCAGGCTGAGGTAAGGACTGAGCCTGGAAACAGGACTTTAGGAGTACTTTTTAGTTCTTCCCTCTTTTGACTTCCATATATGATTAATGTTCCTGAGGAATTGGATATTTTCTCCTTTGTGTTCAGGTTGCCTTCAAGATAGCAATAAAGAAGCATGGTGGGGAAATCTCCAAGAATAAGGAGTTTGCTTTGGCTGATTGGTAGGTATTGTCTATAGAGTGGTCAAAGGATTGAACTACTCAGGGGCTTCTCTTGTCACTGGTCAGATCTCCTCAGAACAAATTTCCAATTCTCCTGTCCTGATAGGAAGGAACTAGGGAGTCCAGAGGGCATGCTGATGTGTCCCTCCATTGAGGAGTTGAAGAATGTCTGGCTTCCTTTCTCCATTCGAATGAAGATGACCAAGAACAAAGGGCTGGATGTTTGCAATTGGACTGATGGGGATGAGATGCAGGTTGTTGAAAAACTGGGAAGAGGAGGGGGAATAAGGGAGAGAAGGTCCGGGAATTCCCTGGCGGTCCAGTCGTTAGGACTCGGTGCTTTCACTGCTGGGGCCCCGAGTTCGATCCCTGGTCTGGAACTAGAATCCCATAAGCCGCGTGGCGCGGCCCAAAAAAAAAAAAAAAAAGAGAGAAGGTCAGGGCAGAAGCAAGGCAAGGGGAAGGTGGAATTTAGCATAGGGGAAAAAAGGGAATAAGGCCTAGTATTCACCAGTTGTGGGCTTTTCCAGAGTGACTCAGTTCAGTGTTGGGAGTCATAGATGGGCTAGGATGGAAAGAACCCACCCTCGTCCCCCATCCCTATACCCCAGACTCCCTGTCCTCTATCCCCATTCCCCTTCCTTCCTCATCCTTAAACTTAGCTTAGCAGCCTGGGTACCCCCCCTCACAGTGGGGCCCAGCCAGGGCAGAGGAGGAGCATGGTGTCTATGTGTATGACCTGATGGCTACTGTGGTACACATCCTGGACTCACGCACAGGGGGCAGCCTGGTGGCTCACATCAAAGTCGGAGAGACCTACCACCAGCGCAAGGAGGTGAGTGAGGTAATACAGGGCAGGGACACTCCTGGTGGTGGCCACAGTGGAGTCCCAGGTCTGTCCTTATCTGAAGTCTGAGCCAGAATGCTCCAGCCATCACTTTGGCATCACTGTGTCTCTGTATCTCCACAGGGTGTTACCCACCAGCAGTGGTATCTCTTCAACGACTTTCTCATTGAACCTATTGATAAGGTTAGTTGTAATACATTCCGTTCCCCCTTTCATCTCCCTTTTTTTAGCATCCTCATCCTCAGTGCCTGAGAGAGTGCCAGGCAGATTCAGAGGGAGGGATGGGGCCTCAATAATAAAAAGCAGAGCTAAAAATAGCACCTGAGTCCTGTCTTCTCTCTGACTTGGGATAAAGGGAAAAGGGGCATATATGTAGGCCATTAAGTGCTTTTTCTTTTATAGCATGAAGCTGTGCAGTTTGACATGAATTGGAAAGTGCCTGCTATCCTTTATTACATCAAAAGGAATCTTAATTCCAAATACAACCTGAACAGTAAGTGATACAGTGTAGATCCAAGGGTGTGGGCAATTAGATTGGTCTCAGGAAGAGATCTGGGAAATAGCTTGTTAAGATTAGGACTGGCGACCAGTGTTAATATTTCCAGGGACAGTAGAGCAATTCCTGCTCATCAGGCCTTAAATTTAGAATCTGGAGATACTGAGGGTGTCGAGGGAAGAGGTGATGGGGGGGAAGTGTGATCAAAATGGCTAAGGTTATGATTTTGAGACTAACCATTCTTATCCCCAAGTGAAGAGCTCTTTTTTTGGTGATGAACTCCTTATTAAGTCCCTTTTTGATGCCTTTAAACCATAGTTTCTCTGTAACTTTATTTTTCTGGATTTACTAAGGTAAAGTCTAAAGTGAGAATCTTACTCCTTCCTCTCTGTTAACTTTTTTGGCTTTTTTTAGCATATTTCCCGATAATTTTCTGATTTGACCTGTTCTGTCTACCTCCTCTGTCCATCAGACATGATCTTTTTACTCACATGCTTTGATTATTGGGATAACAGTGTAGACCTGGTCTCTGGTAGCCACTCCAGCTTCCCTCCCCTGGTCACTTCCCTCTCCCGAGCCATCTTGTCTTCTGGATTCTCCCTTCCAGTTAAGAACCCCATCGAGGCAAGTGTTCTGCTGGCTGAAGCCTCATTAGCACGGAAGCAGCGGAAGACACATACGACCTTTATTCCCCTGATGCTGAATGAGATGCCACAGGTTGGGGACTTGGTGGGCCTGGACGCTGAGTTTGTCACCCTTAATGAGGTAACCAAGACCAAAAAGGGTGGGGTGTTAGAACAGAACTCTGGGGATATTAGGAGTCATAAGCATTTCTCTGATTTCCTTATGAACTCTTCTCATATAGGAAGAAGCAGAGCTGCGCAGCGATGGCACCAAGTCTACCATCAAGCCAAGCCAGATGTCAGTAGCGAGGATTACCTGCGTTAGGGGCCAGGGACCCAATGAGGGTATCCCCTTCATTGATGACTACATCTCTACCCAGGAGCAGGTAATAGGATGTGGAGATGCAAGTGAGAGAGACCCTGTGCTTATATAGAGTGCCCTAGAACCCAGGGAAGAGTGGCAGGGGGAACTGTGCACCTCGTTTCCTGGGTCGCTTGACCTTTTCTCTATCCCTAGGTGGTGGATTACTTGACTCAGTACTCAGGGATAAAGCCAGGAGACCTTGATGCCAAGATTTCCTCTAAGCACCTTACAACTCTAAAGTCTACCTACTTAAAGCTTCGTTTTCTCATAGACATTGGAGTCAAGTTTGTGGGTCACGGTCTGCAGAAGGACTTCCGGGTCATCAACCTCATGGTTCGGGCAGGGCTCTTTTAAGAGTCTTTCTTTGTGTGTGGGCCCCCCAGGGTATACATTGTGCTTTTGGAAAATGGGAAATTATGGATCCCCTACCTTCAGTCTCCCACTCTTTTATCCCTGGCAGGTGCCCAAGGACCAAGTCCTTGACACTGTTTATCTATTTCACATGCCCCGAAAACGAATGATTTCCCTGCGATTCCTTGCTTGGTACTTTCTGGGTGAGTTGCTCTGCCTTGTAGCTCTTGCTGTGGTCAGCAAGAGCATGAAAATGTGTGAGAGGCCAAGGGGAGTAGCTACGACCCTGGGTTAGTGGTGAGAGTTACTGATGGATTTAATTAGCTTCAGTATCCCTTCTGTGCACTAGGGTTGATGTTTGGCTCTTTCCCTTAAGGGTAGTCAGGGTTTTTTTGTTGTTGTTTATTGGGAGTTGGGAGTGTGAGTAGAGGACATGTCCTTACCTCCCTTTGCTAGGCCCCAAACTATTCCACCTCTACTTTCCCCAGACTTGAAGATTCAAGGGGAGACCCATGACAGTATTGAGGATGCCCGCACAGCCCTTCAGCTTTACCGAAAGTATCTGGAACTAAGCAAAAATGGCACTGAGCCTGAGTCCTTCCACAAAGTGCTCAAGGGCCTTTACGAGAAAGGCCGAAAGATGGACTGGAAGGTGCCTGAGCCCGAGGGCCAGACAAGTCCCAAGAGTAAGGCCTGGGATGGGACAGGGGAAGCTGGACTGGGTGGGTTTTGGTTGTATATGTGAAGATTATAATAAGATTATAATAAGAATGATGATGATGTTAACAACAGTACCGCCCCAACAGGTTGTAGTATAAAGCACTTAACAGTTTACAAAGCACTTAATCCTCAAAACATTCAGTGAAATTGATTTTATTATTGAAACTCTCTATTGGTCCTAACCTCTTCTTGCCAAGTTCTAAAATGTTTGGGGCAGGTCCACGCCCTCTTTCCTCTTGCATTTTTCCTTCATAAGAAGTGCCCCAGGTGCTTTTTCTCCACTCATCTTAGGAGTCAATGCTCTTTGTTTTGTCTCTGACAGATGCAGCTGTCTTCTCTTCAGTGCTGGCGCTCTGACCTCACCCTCTCCCAACGAACAATTCCCTCTCCCTTCAGTTTTCTGTGGCCCTAGAAGTGGGAGATGGCTTCCCAAGTTGGCTATACCCTGTCTACTTCCAGAATTGGACTTGCTCAGGGTCTACAGATGGTGCTATTAATAGAACTGGAATGCAGCAGAACTGTTGCAAAGGGTCTAGGAGCCAGATTCCTTTTTCATCCTTTGCAAAATAGTGGGCCAGAAACAGAGTCTAGAATTGACCCAGATGGAAAGTAATTCATATTCTTAATAGATATCCTGGGTAATTAATGCCCAGGCAAAGAAGCTCCTGGAACCAAAACTCTCAGTTTCTAGTTGGCTAAGTACTGAAGTCCAGGACAATGACAGGATACAACAATAGCTCAAGACCTAGCTTAAGTCTGACTGCTTGAGGGTTGCCTGGAGGGGCCAGCATTTAGAGTCTGGTGGTCCCAAGCAAACCAGTGTTGCCAACATTATTATTGCCGAAAGGGCCTTTGGGTCCTAGACAAAGCTTCATTGCTGGCTTCACTCCTGTTGACAGCTGAGAAGCATCTGTCTTCCATCCACTCTCCTGTTCCAGGTTTTGTTTTCTTGTTATTTTTTTAAAATTTTTGTCTTAAACTGCATGTTTTATAAAATAAAAACAAAAATATTATTGAGTGTCATCTATCTCATTAGAAATGTGTGCGTGTGGGGTTCTCTTGACTTCAGCTTTCCTCTCTGTGTTTCTGTTACAACTGGAAAAAACTAAGGCTTTCAAATTTACACCCAGAAATGAAGGTAAAACTCTGGAGTCCAAAATTTAGGATATTGGAGGAGAATGCCTTTCCTGGGCAGTGTTAGGTCTTTGCTGTGGCTGCCTAGAACCCTAAGGTTGGGTTCTTTTAAGACGTACAGTATGGTTTCCCTGTTACGTGTAAAAGGGGAGCTGGAGAAACTGACAAACTACAGGTCCCAGGACATCTTAAAATCTGTAGCTACTAATAAAGAATCTGTGTGGTGCCGCAGTGCTTCCTGGGGGATGTAGTTTTCTGGGTATTGAAACCAGGGCTTCTCACTGGCTAGCGGCACACCTTTCTTTTTGAAGGTCCGAGCCCACCTAGATTGGCACGCGCGAGCCTGACTGCCTCCGTGCACCACGTCAGGTTCTGACTCTGCTTCAAGCCACTCCTATTCTTCGGCTGACCGCCCCCGGTGGTCACGTGGAGCTGTCCGCCACGCAAGTCTGGGTCCTGCGATCCACCGGGGTCCTTGCCGCCTGGGAGCCGCTCCTACGCTGCCTGTTCGCGCGAGAGTTTGGAGGGGCGGGTTTGGGGTCGGTCTCTAGTGTGGGACTCGTACCGTAGCGCATCTGAGACCTGCTTAGGCGTCCACTTAGGGCTCGAGGTGCTGGCTCAGGCAGTCGCCGGGGCACCCCGTGTCTGGAAAGCGCAGGAGCGCTCTGGAGAAGCCTGGACAGCCCCGCTTTCCCGCAGCCAGGTGCTAGGGTCGGGAGCTAAAGTGAGAGTCCGGCTGTCTTCCAGCGCCTGGGCCACGGCGGCGGCCCTGGGAGCAGAGGTGGGACGGATGCGAGTGGCACTGAGGGTCGGGGTTGCACTGGATAGGAGGCAGTGGTGGGGTTATTAGAAAGGGGGCTGGCCCGCACGGGGAATAGCTTATAGGCTGGAGGTGGGGATGCAGCAGTCTCGGTGCTGGGTCCAAATAGGCCCTAGTTATCGAGTGCTCCTCTCGTCAGCCAGCCACCTCGCCACCTCCTGGCCAGAATCAGCTACTCTCCTTGCCAGCAGCTCCTCTGTGCCTGTCGTCCTTGCTTAATCCTAGCCACCAACCCATGGCTGCCACATAGCCCTGTGAATCCTAGGCAGCGGACGCTTAAGTACCAACATCCAAGGCCTCACCTGTCGACGTAGTGTCTGGGGCTAAGCCCCACGTTCCGAGCTCAGCGCTCTCACCCACCGCCCCGGAGCGTCCGGAGCCTCGAGCGCCGGAACAGAGGAGACCTTTTGTGTCCGGGCCATTTCCTGGAAAGTAGAGCCAGATCACACTGAGGCCTTTGTAGGCCTTGGGATGAAGGATTGGGCGGGGGTGGGGGTGGGGGGCGAGGTACAGGGGAGAATGGAGCTGGCTCCTCACACCTATGCTTTATTCCAATCCAAACCCAGGTGGAGCAACCCCATTGCGCTAAAGATGAAGGGCTGGGGTTTGCTGGCCCTGCTTCTGGGGGCCCTGCTGGGAGCTGTCTGGGCCCGGAGGAGCCAGGATCTACACTGTGGAGGTAAAGGCACAAAAGAAACGGGAGGAAGAGTGGGTGGGGAAGATAGAGCCTTGGAGGGCATGGGATCCAAGGCCTGGGAGAAGGATGAGTGGAAGTCCCTGGGTTGATTCCTTTCTCTCCCCACCCCCTGCCCCCCCTTGCACCAGCTTGCAGGGCTCTGGTGGATGAACTAGAGTGGGAAATTGCCCAGGTGGATCCCAAGAAGACCATTCAGATGGGCTCTTTCCGAATCAATCCAGATGGCAGCCAGTCAGTGGTGGAGGTAACTGACTGTTCCCCCAAATAAAATAGCTCACTCTAACTAATTAAGAAGGACCTTAGTTTAATAGGAATGTAGAAAACATTGACCCACATAGGTATCTAAAAGATTGGGCTGTCTTATTTGGAAGAGGCTGGAGGCTTATACCCTATGCATTTGCTTCCTTGGCTCCAAACCCTAATACTTTCTGTTGTAGAAGTCGTTAGCAGACAGGGAACCTTGATCAGCCCCCTTCTCCACATCCTTAATCCACGTGACTTGTGTTTTCACTATGGCAGTATGGTATACAAACAAACATTCATTCGAAAAAAATAGGTCTTATCCTTACATTTAGGAAATTTATTTCAGGTGGAAACATAACACAGACAGAAAGCTGTACCCTGTGGGCATTTGGGAGATGTTAAGGTTATGATGCTTGTGAAATGCTTTAATAGTTGTTATCTTCAAAGCCCATACTGCCTCTCTAATGCTCTCCTCCTATTAAGGGCAGGTATTAGCCTCATTTTAATACAAAAAAGAAAATCATTACCTTACAGCCATAAGAATTAAAAGAATTCAAAGGAAGAGAACACATAGTTGACTAAGGTTAATCAAAGAGGTTGTTTATTTATAATTTGGAGCTAATGACACCTATTTTATTTTTTAGGTTTGTATAATGAGGTAAATAAGATCACATATTTGAAAGGACTTTGGAACTACACAAATCATACTGTTTTTAAATTAGGGAAGGCTTTTTAGAATAGGTTGGTTGAGCTAGATTTGGAAGGAAAAGTAAGGATATAAATTACTAATGTACAGAGGTAGAAAAATGTGACCCAAGGCTGAGGACATTTCTAGGTGCCTTATGCTCGCTCAGAGGCCCACCTCACAGAGCTGCTAGAGGAGGTATGCGACCGGATGAAGGAGTATGGGGAACAGATTGACCCTTCCACCCACCGCAAGAACTATGTACGTGTAGTGGGCCGGAATGGAGAATCCAATGAACTGGACCAACAGGGGATCCGAATTGATTCAGACATCAGTGGCACCCTCAAGTTCGCGGTGAGCTATGGGAGTGGGTAGCCAGTTCTTGGAAACTAGGGGAATTATTGGAGAGCCCAAGTGGAAAGTTGGATGAATGTCCTTGTCCTCCTCTCTGGAGGTGGAGACCAGAGGCTTCCCTTGCTGTCTTCTCTCACTCCTTTCTCCCTTGGGTTGACAGTGTGAGAGCATTGTGGAGGAATACGAGGATGAACTCATTGAATTCTTTTCCCGAGAGGCTGACAATGTTAAAGACAAACTCTGTAGTAAGCGAACAGGTAAGCTATTCCCACTTTACCTCCTGTCCTCACATCCCTGTGGAACCCACATTCTCTAGTGTGTGTCCCACCCCTGCTCCTCCAACACCCCCCTAGTACCCCCTCCTCCAACCTCTGATGTTAGCTCAAGAGTTGGCTTCCATTACTTAGGCTTAGGGACTTGGGTTGTTCCTCTCCATTCTTTTCCCGTTGGCTTTCAGAATTTGTGGCTCCCTCACCTGAGTGAGACACTGGTGAGAGGACGGTGGGAATGTTTTGTCATTTAAAAGCATATGCTCTGGGGACTTCCCTGGCGGTCCAGTGGTTAAGACTTCATCTTCCAGTGCAGGGGGTGCGGGTTCGATCCCTGGTCAGGGAGCGAAGATTCCCACATGCCTCAGGGCCAAAGAACCAAAACATGAAACAGAAACAATATTGTAACAAATTCAATAAAGACTTTAAAAAAATGGTCCACATCAAAAAATCTTGGAAAGAAAAAGCATATGCTCTGAAAAGTGGTGGTCAGTGTGTGTGTCAGTTTGTTTTGGGATATTTTCTTGATAGTGGCATATATCAGTATGAGAGTGGCATTGTCTTTGAAACTGTCATGTGCTATTTGCAGATCTATGTGACCATGCCCTGCACATATCGCATGATGAGCTATGAACCACTGGAGCGGCCCAGACTGACAAGCTTGATGGATCACCCCCAGGAGGGGAGAGGGTGGCAATGCCTTTTATATTATGTTTTTACTGAAATGAACTGAAAAAATATGAAACCAAAAGTATGAACCGTGTTGTCTTTTCATGCCCAGAATTGGCCCTTAAATTAGGCTTGAAAATAGGAGATTCCAGACAGGAAAGAAAAGGGAAGGGAAGGAAGAGCTTTGGGAATGGTATAGCGCTAAAGTAGGAGGAGCCTGAAGCTTTCATTCTTTTGTTATCTGAGATTCCTGCTGGACTCACAAACTAGATAAGCATTTATTCCGTGCTTATTCAATATGATGTGTTTAGAGTCTAATTATAGTGAGAAGAGGAACCTCTATGAATAAGCTAGGGAACATGAATAAGTGTATGGTAGTATAGGATTCTAGAAATTACTTGTATTCATACTGATGAAACATAAAGTAAGATAGAGCTCAGTCCTGAAGGAAATGGATTTTTCTACCCTCCCTACCCTTCCAGATGGAGGGATCGGCAAGAGCATACAGGAAAGGGCAAATGGATGTGATCAGCTCAGCTGAAAAGTAAGGGCTTTATCAGATAGGGAGAAGTGAGGTAAGGAATGTTATTAAAGGAAAGGCCTTGCTTGCTGGTCTAAGCTTTCAGATTTGATGCCAAAGCAACAGTAAAGTATACCTTTATCATCTCTATCACTAGCCATTGTCAATGTGGACCATAAGTGTGTCCCCATTTTCTGTGTGTAGAGATTCTGTACTGGGGCATAGGGATAAAAATATAAAGGATACCTTCTTTGAGGAGATTCTTAAACACCCTAATCCTGAGGTGTGGCTGTCTCAGGGTTTGGAATGGAACATTTGTCCCAGGAATGCCTCAGGGAGAGAACACCCGTTATTCAGGTTTATTACATTTCAAAGACTTTCAGCACTTTAGAATCTAAAGGCCCTTGGAAGTCATCTAGTTCACCTTTGTAGATGAAGTAACTGATTTTACAGATAAAGAAGCCAAGGCCCAGAGAAACCACAGGTTCTCAAGTTCTGTATGTAGTGGCAAAACTGGATCTATAAGCTAATGTTCCCAAGTGTCAATCTGATCTAATATAGCTGTGAAGTAGCTTCTGTTTTACGTCTTCTTTTTCTCTTAATACCTTACACTAAGCCTGGCACACGGAATGAATGTGTTCAACAAAGCTTTCTTGTACCACAAATCCCTATGAAATCTAACAATTAACTAGCTCAGAGCAAGCACCCTGATATTAGTTGACAACTAAATTCAGTGTCTAGTGCTAATTCCTTCTTCTCTTGTCAGTCATGAGAAATGCTGTATCCTGTCAAATCAGTTTTCCAGACCAGCTGTTACTAAGCTTTATTTCTTCTGTGATGCACGTGAATGATGTTCACTTGCTTCATTCCCCTATGAGTATACCCAGGATTCTGTCTATTGCTGCTTGGTGTCTGTAAGTTCTTACTCTTCCACCAGAAAGCTTATCAGAAATGTAAGTGAGAGTACTCTTATAGGGAACTTGAAGCTGTTGTAATTTACAAAAAAAGCAAGTTATTTGCAAGTTTTAATAAATAAAACAAATTTAATGTTAATCAGTAACAAGTTACTTGTGATGTTCCTCACTAGTTTGTCATCGGCTGGAGAACAGCCGTTAATTCTCCAGCCCAAGAGTCTTTGCCATTGGGACACAGGCATGTGTCTTACATAGGGAAGAGTGGACATTATCATCCTTGACTTGATCCTCAGGAGGATATACTTTGCATATCTCTTAATTCATGTCATAGGTTAGCACAAGGAATCCATGAATTTATCTGAACCTTTCTGGAGGCTACTAAAATTATTCTAGCCTAGTATTCGGTAGAGCATATACTCAACCCTGCATATCTGTTTACACCTTAAATTTTAGATACCTCGTAAATGAGTTTATCAGAAAAATGTTAGCTTTTAAAGAAATATTCCCGAAGACAGTGTGACAGTGTTTTTTGTTTTTTTGTTTGTTTGTTTGCCACACCACGAGGCTTATGGGATCTTAGTTCCCCAACCAACACCGGGCCCTTGGCAGTGAAAGTGCAGAGTCCTAACCACTGAACCGCCAGGGAATTCCCAAAGACAGTGTTAAATGAGATCCAGGTGTGACTAGGAAAATGTATTATGTGAAAATCTAGTCCTTAAAAATAAGTTTTAGAGGATTTGTTTTTGCTGTGGAAAGGACTCCGAGCAAGAACAAGATTCCTTTAAATATAGGACAGAGATGAATAGCAAGGGAAAAACAACTAGTATATGTTAAATACTCATATAACAAGCGCATACACACACTTATTTAATCTTTACAGCTCTAACAAATACTAGATGTTACTCCCATTTGCAGAGGAAGAAACCAAGCTCAAAGAGGGGTGGGAGAGCCAAAGCTTCAGCCCTAGCAATCATCTTATCCCTAGGCCGATGGAGTCTCCATGTAGTCCCCAGTGGCTCTGTAAAGTACTACTTCTTTTATTTGTTTGAAAACTACCTTCAAGTTTGAACACATGCCCTCTGAGTCTAATAATCTACAGTGAAAAAGCACTATATCCTCTTTTCAGCCATTTTCCCAGCCTGATTATTCCTTGTAAGAAGCCCATTCTATCCCCCTGGTCTTTTTAGGTGCTAAATGTTTGTCTCTCCTTACCTGTATTCTGGGAAGGTCGTCATTTATCATGTATTTCAGGTATCTTTTTTTTTTTTTTTGGCTGCACCCCACGGCTTGCGGGATCTTAGTTCCCAGATCAAGGATTGAACACATGCCCCCTGCATTGGAAGCGAGGAGTCCTAACCACTGGACCACCAGGGAATTCCCTATAGTTCCTTATCTTTTAAAATATCTTTAAATATAGCAACACACTGAGCTAATGTGCCCAAGAGACTGTTAACAATGACTCAAAGTCTCCTTCCTGAGTTGCAGCTGATAATTTACAGTCAGCACCATATAAACAATACAGCTTAGTAGTTAAAATACAGCTTCTGGAGTGAGGCCACCCTAGGTCTGAATTCTAGCAATGCCAATTACAAGCTATGGTCCTGAGTAGGATACTTTATCTAAACCTTGGTTTCCTCCTCTGTAAAGCTACTACCATTACCTACATCCCTTAGAGTTGTGAGGATTAATTAAGGTAATGCATGTACCACATTTAGATAGTTTCTGGAAATAGGAAGTACTTAATAAATTTTAGCTGCTACCCATTAAAAAAAGGAGTTTGGTTTACTGATATGAGTTTAAGTTCCATCTGCATTCTCCCACTTATCCTTGGCCACCAGGGGGCACCATTGCCTCTGTCCATTTTAAAGAGGTCATTCCAAACGTCAAGATGACCTCGATGCTCACCCTTCTCTCCCTTGTCCCCTCCAGTTCTCAGGCACTTAGTTGTATTTGGACCTAGAGTTCGCTTGGCTCCTTTATTCATGCTAATCCTTCTCCCTTAACTTTCTTCCCATCTCCCCAGGTCCCAACCATGTTCAGAGAAAGGCTCTAAGCCAGCTCCTGGGAGATACCATTTAGTCCCTTTGAGTCCTGGGCTTTCCCATTGGCCTTATAGCAATGGATGTCAGGACTGAACAACTTCAAAATAAGTCCATAAAGTCCTCAGGACACTAGGCTCCAGGACACTGTGAGCATTATTGTTCCCCACCCTTCCTCCAATCACTAGAGCTCCAAAATAGGTTACCCTTATGGCCACTCCGTAATTATCCCTTTGGTAGCCTCACCCTGAGAATGCCTCCTGCCACTTGGGGCACTGGAGCTCAGTCCTCTGGCCTGCGGGCTAGTCTCTGTGGATAATTAACCAGAGAGAAGAAACCAGGTCAGACTATTCTAGGGTTAGGAGGAAATCCTCTGTGAGATGCTAAATTGGGAGCAAATATTGATCAGTGGAGCTTTGAAGTCACCGAGGAGATAGCTGAGGTCAGTGCTCCCCTGGGGCACTGCTTGGATTCTCTTTATGAAGTTTCTAAGATCTACCCATCTGATCCCCAAGCCAGAGAAGCATTGGTTGGTAGGTGTAAAGCTGAGTATAAGGAAACCCCGGAAGAGAAAACGGCATGTTTCTTTCTCTTTTTCCAAGTCCAAGCTATAAACTAGGTTCTTTATAAACAGGATCTGTCTAAACCCGGCTTAGATGGTACTGAGACCTCTGAACTTTGTTACTTCTATGTGAGGAGATAAAAGGGCTGTCCACTTGGGCCTTGGGTCATTCCTCTCTGCCCTTGGGTCAATGACAATGATATCTTAGCAAGGTAGAAAGGTCCTAAGTTCTTGTCTACCCAAAAGAATGAGTCAAGAATGATGTAGATCACTTCAGTGCCATGGTTCATTTAATGGTCTCTGGGGAGCAGAGAATAAGAGTGTATCGAATATAGCCAAGCAGGTATAAAGGTCCAGAGGCCCTATGGGAGTGACGGGAGTGATGTGACAAAAAGGGAGGTGATTTTGGATGAGGGGTTGGTCTGCAGCTCCTGATATTTTGGCTAGATGTGGGGTGGACCGTTTGTGTGGGGCTATGTGACTGGAGTGGCAGTGAGACTAATACCCAGGACCCAGAGGCTCTGGACTGCACTGGAAAGCTTCATATTAAGGGGGCGTTTGTGAGACGGGTTTCCTGGCATTAGTCACAGAACTGACAGCTGGCAAAGACCACTGGATATTCAGGCTCCTGCCTTTGCTTTCCTTCTCCACATTCTGGGTCTGTTGGTATCTATAATACCATGGCTTACCTCAAATGATTTCCACCAAGTAGCTAACTCGGGCATCATAGCCTGTGTCCACATGATGTCACCTCTATGGCCATTAAGTCATTGACCAAAGACGTTCAAGAAAGCACACCAAGGGATTAGGATCAGTTGTCGTGATAATGTATTAAGGGGTTGGCTTCCGAGGACCTTCAAAGGTCGAAGTCCTTGGGGCTTTTTCTCTGATAGCCACCTCACAATTAACCTCAAAGGTGTTAAGGATAAGGGGAAAAGCCTAAATAAGTTAACTGAGTTCTCAGGCACATACTTAACCACCTACACGCTTCCCCCGCCCATCCACCGTTAATTAGCTTACCCCGGACGGTCCAATCCTCCCAGCCACAACTGCTGTCAACGTCTTAGGGCCCGCCCCCCATGCACACTGGACCAATGGCTGAGCCCGGGGCGAATCCCTTGAGAGGGGGCGGGAGCGGGTTCCGGGCGGTAGGCGGAGCCTCACTGAGGACCCCGGGCTGGGCGCCGCCGCCGGCTCGTTTACCCTTTCCCTCAGCCGCCTCCTTTCCACCTTGTTCCCTTCGTCGGCGCGGCCTCTGGTGCAGCGGCGGCGGCGGCTCCCGTTCCTACCGCAGTTCTCTTCCCTCCTTCCCTCCCCGTCAGATCCCCGAGTTCGCCCACCATGGCTTTACTCACTGCGGCCGCCCGGCTCTTCGGAGCTAAGGTGAGCAACTAGGAGAGAGCGCGCCGTCCCAGGGTGGGGCTGAGGCGACTGCAGGCCCACTAGCGCCGGGGTCTCCCTCCCCTACCCAGGCGCACCCCAGCGCATCTTAAAGGGGCCTTGCGCTTGGCTGGCCGCCAGCCCTGCGTGGCGCTCACAGGGTCACGTGCTTCACTGCCTACCGGCCCCTGGGGGTGTTGAGCTCCGCACGCCCCGGCTTGCGTTCTTGGGCCGGTGGGAAGGCCGGACCCAGCTGTCACCCTGCCTGTCTGGGGTGGAAGAGGCGGGGATGCTTGGCCTTGGAAAAAGGAGTGGAGAACACAGGTGTTGTGTTCCGTTGGAGTTAGGGAAAGAGCCTGTTTGGAGGAAGGGGCGGGGTAAGAGAAGTGGCAGGGGTGAGCAGGTGTGCTCACTCTACCCCTGGGCCAGAGCTGGAGCCTTGGCTAATTTCGGCTTCTGCTTTGTAGAGAGGGCCTTGTCAGTTTTTGAACTTCCTGCTTCCATTTCCATTTCTCCAACCCAGTTATTTAAGCCTTTAGTGACCAAGCATAGCAGTTCCTGCTAGAGGAATGCTACTCGGGTCCTCTTTGTCCTTGGGACTGTTGCACTTACTCTTTATATAGGAGGAGCTTGGGTTGGGTGGAGCGCTTGTGTGAAAGCTTCTGCATGATTATCACGTATGATTGGAGAAAAAAACAGAAAGGTTTTTCCCCCAAACTGCAGGCTGGCAAGTGAAGATATTGGGCAGGAAATAGTAATTCCAAGGTTACATGACCGGTCCTACTACTTGCTCACTCAGGTTTTGCTGTTGCTCTTAAGTCTGCTCTACCCAGGAAAGATTCCTCTTATTCTTTGGGGCCCCTTACTTGACTTTTGTTGCCGTTGGAATCAGGAATATTGTTGCAGGTAATGGTGCTTTCAATTTCATATTGCCAAAATTACTTTTGTCTCTGGGCAACTTGGCTCTTTAAACAGAGAAACTGGTGTGCTGAGGGAGTCCCAGCCTTCTAATCCAAGCAGGGACAGTCCCACAAGTGACCTTGACTCCTGCAAAGAACTTATACTTTCTCTTCTGCAGACAGATTAAAGTTGCCAGCACCTGAGGGGAGGAAGGGAAACCTTAGAATTGTTTTGGCTTACTGTGTTATCTTGCATGGTTGGTGATAAGGTGAAGCATGTAGGATTTACAGGTTCTTCCAGGTACTCAGCAGCAAGGTGGAGGCTGATCATTTGGGAGATACTTGTCTTACCTGACGGTAGTTTCTTCCGCTGCCAGAGACCAGGGTAAGGAAGCCTCTTGGGAAATGAAGCAAGTCCTAGATAGTGTTTTGGCAGAATAGGGGACACTATAATTAGCTCATTCCAGAGCTGCTAACCCAGACCAGATAATCTAACCCTACAGTTTGAAAAAGCCTTTAGAATTTACGTTCGAATTTATTTTGCCTCTTAAACCTCTGAGGAAACTCAGAAAGCTTTTGGGTTGGGCTTCCCTGGTGGCGCAGTGGTTGAGAGTCCGCCTGCCGATGTAGGGGACACGGGTTCGTGCCCCGGTCTGGGAAGATCCCACATGCTGCGGAGCGGCTGCGCCCGTGAGCCATGGCCACAGAGCCTGCAGGCTCCGCAACGGGAGAGGCCACAACAGTGAGAGGCCCGCGTACCGCAAAAAAAAAAAGAAAAGAAAAGAAAAGAAAGCTTTTGGGTTGACAGGGCTACCTAACTGTAGTGATCATTACTGTTTTGTTTACTTTCCTGTTAGAGACGGACCTGAGGATCCCAAAAACCTGTATATTGGAAGCCATTAGAAGGCTTTCGACCCTTAAAACTAATAAAGCCTATCAGATTGAGGAGTAGAAACTTTCTGAGATCTAAGCAGTTAACAGCTAGGATACCAAGAAGCCTTTCAGTTTGTCAGCATTGCTAGCACCTGCCTGAGCTTTCCAGATTAGTCTGCAGTACTCAATTTTACTTTTGCTAGTAAGGTAGGCTTTAGAAGGCAAAAATAGTCTTCTAGCCTGCTACTGTGATTCTCAAGGTCAGGTGTAGTTCGCTTTTCTGAGAAATTTTTTTGACCTTGCCAAGAGACACAAATACTAGTCATTGTTCTGTTGTTCCACTGTTGTTCCTTCCCACTGTCAGGTAATTTTTTTTTTTAATGATTTTTTTTTTTAATGTTGAGCCTTCTTTTTAATTTATTTATTTTTATTTTTGGCTGTGTTGGCTTTCTCTGGTTGTGGCAAGCGGGGGCCGCTCTTCATCACGGTGCGCGGGCCTCTCACTGTCGTGGCCTCTCTTGTTGTGGAGCACAGGCTCCAGACGCGCAGGCTCAGTAGTTGTGGCTCACAGGCCTAGTCGCTCCGCGGCATGTGGGATCTTCCCAGACCAGGGCTCGAACCCGTGTCCCCTGCATTACCAGGCAGATTCTCAACCTCTGCGCCACCAGGGAAGCCCCACTGTCAGGTAATTTAATGAACACCTGAGTTGGAGAGACCACCTGTTTCAGAGCCTTGAGATTATTTTGACTTCTTGTTTACCTGAATGAATTTCTACTAAGCAATGGTATTAGCTGTGGGTGCCTTAGCTTTGTGCTGTAAATACTGTCTTTTCATAGGTGATCTGGGTTGGGAATTAGAGTAGGGCCACCAGTTAACTTTTGGATTCATGCCAAAGTGACTTAACCAACCCTAGTTGCTTCTTGTGTCATTGAGAATTGCTCCTCCAAGCTAGGATGTTTGATAACTTTGCGTAAATCAATCCAGAAATGTTTCTAGATTATTCCTAGACTTTCTCAAGACTCTTAATACCCGTGATTCCTCTACAGCAGACGTACACCACTGCACATCTCTTGTATAAATCCTAGTCTGAAATTGGGTTCTACAAAACTGAGTCAGTTTTGTCCTGTGAAATGTTAGTTAGGCTTAAAGCCCCAAACTTCTAAGGGCAAGCACTCAAATCTCTTTGCCTTCATTTTGATTATCAGCCTACCCAAAGTAATGGCAATTCCTTGACGCTTACTAGATGGACCAAAGATGAAAAATGGAGAATAAATCCTCATCATGTGCTAATGGTGGTATGATTGCATTTGTTCTTCCTAGTGGTCTTTAGATTGGTAGCAGGTGAATGCATGGGTGTGGGGAGGCATTGAGGTGAGCCGTGGTGAAGTGGATAATCAGAGAAGGGAAGGCTGGCATTCCTAGTTCTTAGAGTGCAAGTGGGCAGAAGGCAGGAAACCAGACTTGGTGGATCTCCCTAAAGCCACAGAGTAATTCCTTCTGCCCTCTTTTCAGTGCCCTATGTGATAGAGTTGAATAGGATTTGAGTGAAATTAAAAACAGTAGTGAGGCAGCTTTAGCAATGGCTCTTAGGATCTGACTGTCTTTCAGTTCTCCCTCAACTTGCCTAAGTTCCTATATTTCTTTTAACATGTTACCATTTTTTTTAATTAATTTTATTTATTTTTGGCTGCATTGCGTCTTCGTTGCTGCACGTGGGCTTTCTCTAGTTGCAGCAGGAGGGGGCTACTCTTTGTTGTGGTGTGTGGGCTTCTCTTGTTGCAGAGCATGGCCTCTAGGTATGCGGGCTTCAGTAGTTGCAGCACATGGGCTCAGTAGTTGTGGCACACGGGCTGAGTTGCTCTACAACATGTGGGATCTTCCTGGACCAGGGCTCGAACCTGTGTCTCCTGCATTGGCAGGCAGATTCTTAACCACTGCGCCCCAGGGAAGTCCTTAACATGTTATCATTTAAAAAGCTACGGGCTTCCCTGGTGGCACAGTGGTTGAGAGTCTGCCTGCCGATGCAGGGGACACAGGTTCGTGCCCTGGTCCGGGAAGAGCCCACATGCCGCGGAGCGTCTGGGCCCGTGACATGGCCACTGAGGCTGTGCGTCCGGAGCCTGTGCTCCGCAACAGGAGAGGCCGCAGCAGTGAGAGGCCCACGTACCGCAAAAAAAAAAAAAAAAAGCTCCGTAAGTAAGTTCACAGTGGGCGTCATCACCTGAGGTGCTTCTTCACATTGCACATTCATGAATCCTACCTTCAGATTCTGATTCAGCAAAGGTGGGATGGATCTGGAAACTTGTATTTTTTCAAGTGTCTCATTTGACTGCTTGGTGATCCCCTCCAGTTGGGCCAACTGTGTTTAATGTATATATGAAGCTTTGAGTGTTTTGACTTTTTTTTTTTTTAGTGATTATTTTAAATGACTTCAGAAATAACTATTCTAAGAAATAGTCTGATTTAGACTATTTCTCTGGGTTTGTCTTCCTAGGCCTTTTTTTCAAATGCCTGAGGAAAAGTTTCTTGTAAATCCCTGAAACAAAGCATTGTAAGAACTAGTAGAAGTGAGGGAACAGTTTCTAGTTCCTGAAAAAGTAGTACAGTGACAGATCCTATATACTTTATTCAGTAGTGTATGCTTAGTGTGCACATAATAAGTAGATGTTCAGCAACTATTTGTTAAAGAACAGTAAGAATTTCTCTGAAAGGAAAATTAGGACTCGACTCTTTTCTGAGTCTGAATTGGTGTCCTTTCCCGTCTTCTTCACTGAATAATCAGCGAACCTTTAGCAAAGGGTCTGTTAGACAATGAGAGTTCGGCAGAATTATTAAGGAAACTCTTGTGAGTATGAAGGGCATCACAGTATGAAATCTGAAGATTGCTCAGGCTATTAAGTGGCCTGACCAAGTAGTGCAGGCAGACTTCCAATATCACCATTGTGAAACACAGATGTTAAATGGCTTTAGTTCTCTGACCTGGTTCTGGGGAGAGAGGAGCCTTTGTCCTATGTGTGTTCTTTTTCACTTAATGCAAGTTGTTTCTTCTGCATTGGAAGCCTTTGTAGCACAAGATTTTTCCTACAGTTATTAGTGAATTATATTTGCTTCATCAACTAAGCCAGTTCTGGCTTGGCAAGCTCTGATCTTTTATTGATGAAGGACAAGGCTCTAATAAAATCAGGAGCATCTCTCACAAGTTTTTTTTGGTTTTTTTTGGTTTTTTTTGTTTTTTTTTGTTTTGGCAGTACGCGGGCCTCTCACTGTTGTGGCCTCTCCCGTTGCGGAGCACAGGCTCCGGACGCCCGGGCTCAGCGGCCATGGCTCACGGGCCCAGCCGCTCCGCGGCATGTGGGATCTTCCCGGACCGGGGCACAAACCCGCGTCCCCTGCATTGGCAGGCGGACTCTCAACCACTGCGCCACCAGGGAAGCCCTCACAAGTTTTTTTTTTTAATTTTTAAATTGAGGTATAGTTGATTTACAATATTATATTAGTTTCAGGTATACAACATAGTGATTCAACATTTTTTAGATTATACTCCATTTATAGCTATTATAATGTATTGGCTATATTCCCTGTGCTGTACAATATATCCTTGTAGCCTATTAATTTTATACACAGTAGTTTGTAATCTCACAAGTTTGTTGGAGCTCCTGGATATGTGGCAGGATATGTTCTGAATGTGCCTAGGATAGGGAATCAAAGGAAATTTGGCTTTTCCCATGTAGAGTAAGGGTCCTAGATGTGGATCAATGATGATAATAGGCTAGGAGGAATAAGAGAAATAACCACATTATTGAGTAAGTGCTTATCCAAATGGTATTCTACTGTTCCCAGAATTTGGGGGAGAAGGGAGTAGTTTGTTTTTGTTTTTGTTTTTTTTGGCTGCGCTGGGTCTTCCTTGCAGCGCTTGGGCTTCTCTATGGGCTCCACAGTGCGTAGGCTCAGTAGTTGCGGTGCGTGGGCTTCTCTCTAGTTTGGCTCTCTAGTTGGGGTGCGCAGGCTCCAGAGCACACGGGCTCAGTAGTTGCAGCACAAGGGTTTAGTTGCCCTGTGGCATGTGGGATCTTAGTTCCCCGACCAGGGATTGAACCCGCGTCCCCTGCTTTGGAAGGCAGATTCTTAACTACTGGACCACCAGGGAAGTCCCGAGAAGGGAGTAGTTTTAATTGATTTTTGTTAAGTGATTTCGCCAATACCCTATTCCAGAAATACCCTAAGTATTATAAGCAAGTCTTTGGCAGAATTTCCTGCATGTATTATTTGTCCTTTTCCTCCCTTGGCCCTTTAAGATAGAGGTTCCTTTAATTATATTTTTCCATCCTAGCATAGCACATTTGAGAGCTACAGCCCATTTCTATCAATAATAGCCAGCTCACTAAAAGAGTTATTGCAAGGGGTGGCAGCATATGAGGTTTGAAAATCCTTTTAGTGATTGCGATACCCCCATCCTGTAGAGAATCCTGGCTGTCAGACATTGTGAGCCAGGCCCTTATCTTCGGAAGTAGCGCTCTCCATTTCTCCCCATGAAGGAGCTGACCTATTGAGTGAGGTGACTCCCTGATTCACCTGACAGGTGCTGTTCCAGTAGGATGACTTTACACGTGGCATGCAACCAGAAGCCAAAAGCCCCGCTGCCACACCTCCAGAACTGGGGGAGGAGCTGGGAGGTGAAAGTTCAGGGATGACTCAGAGATTTGTAATCTGCCTGTTGCATCTGTGAGTATAGCTTGGATGTACTATACAAAGCCATTTAGCAGCTTTCCTTGGCAGCCAGGAGTAGATGAAATGAGGTATGTAGCCTAGGGTATGACAGTCCTCTAACATCTTCTGTCTAGATTTGCTTGCTGGTGGGGATTATGGTTAGTTAAATTTGTTTCCTCTCCTTGAGACTCTTCTCTTGGTCAGGAGGCCCTTAGGAAATTGGGGCTTTATTTCCTGTTCTACAGCTAGAGGGAATTATCCATTCACCCCTTCCTCAGGCTTGACTGCCTCTTTCCTGGAATCCAACTCCACGAGAAAATTGTGACATGAGTTGGTAGGTAATAGGCCAACACATTTCTAAGAAACAGATATTTATTGATCTCAGCTATACAGAAGGCACTGTTCCAGATGCCTTCATGCAAATGATTTCATATAGTCTACTTGTCTACCCTGCAGTTGGCTTTGTTGTTACCAGTTTAGAGGTGTGAAAATTGAAACTAGAAGTTAGGTCATACAGCCATGGTAGCACAGCAGGATAGTGGCAGAACCTGGATTTAGGACTTGACCCTTGATAACACCATATCCCAGGCTCTTTATATTCTACCCTTCTGCTTCCTTGCTTAATGCTTTAAACCATGGATGTTTCTTAAACTTTATTGTTCATAGGAATCACTTAGTGAGTTTGTTAAACTGGAGATTTGGATTTAGTAGGTCTGAGGTGAGGCCCAAGATTCTGCATGTCTGACAAGCTCCAAGTAATGCTTGTATTGCAGGCTAGGCATTCATATTTTAAATAGCAAGGCTTTTGAGTACCTTTACATATATGTCCTTGTTGGAGCCTTAGAATCAGACTTTGAGCTAAGTAGCTTGAGTGTTATCCTAAATGTGGAGAGGAAAAGGGAAACAGTAGTTAGTTGTTTGCTTTGGATGTCTCAGTTATTTAGT
This sequence comes from Orcinus orca, assembly GCF_937001465.1. Classification (NCBI taxonomy): domain Eukaryota; kingdom Metazoa; phylum Chordata; class Mammalia; order Artiodactyla; family Delphinidae; genus Orcinus; species Orcinus orca. The sequence continues at coordinate 44,573,451 of NC_064569.1, read as the reverse complement.
AATGGAGCTGGGACTAGAACCCAAATTTCCTTTCCTAATTCCAAGGCATGTGCTTTGTGCTCTGTCTTCTACATCATTAGATAAAGTTGTCCTAACTTGAATTTTTCCTATTGTAGCCTTTTGGGTGGTCATATCAATGAATTGCTGCTTTTAAAATCCTTCATATTTCTTTAGTTTTTTCCCTAGGTTGCAGGGTGAGCTAAAATATGACTAAATTTGACATTGAAGGATGCTAGAAAGTGGCCATACTATTTAATTTTCTACATTTATTATATAATAAATACAGAGCACTTGCTGTGTGTCAGGCATGGTTTTAAGTAAATATTGACCTAATTAATTCTCATAGCAGGTACTCACAGCAGGTACTATTACTGTTCCCATTTTACAAATATTTTCTCAGGTCCTTTCTCTCCCCCTCTCCCCCTCTCCCCCTCTCCCCCCTCCCCCTCTCCCCCTCTCCCCCTCTCCCCCTCTCCCCCTCTCCCCCTCTCCCCCTCTCCCCTTCTCTCCCTCTCTCCTTCTCCTTCTCCTTCTCCTTCTCCTTCTGGGACCCATATAATGCGAATGTTGGTGCGTTTAATGTTGTCCCAGAGGTCTCTGAGACTGTCCTCATTTCTTTTCATTCTTTTTTCTTTATTCTGTTCTGCGGCAGTGATTTCCACCATTTTGTCTTCCAGCTTGCTTATCCGTTCTTCTGTCTCACTTATTCTGCTACTGATTCCTTCTAGTGCATTTTTTATTTCAGTTATTGTATTGTTTATTTGTTCTTTAGTTTTTCTAGGTCTTTGTTAAACATTTCTTGTATCTTCTTGATCTGTGCCTCTATTCTTTTTTCAAGATCTTGGATCATCTTTACTATCATTACTCTGAATTCTTTTTGGGTAGATTGTTCTCATTTTACAGATAAGGAAATTGAAGCACAGAAAGATTAAATGACTTGGCTAGGGTCACACAGCCAGAAATGTAGTAGGAACACAATATACTAGCTTTATTCTATAGCTACATAGCCACGCTTTCCACAAACTAGCATTGCTTTGCAAATTGGAGATCTGGCTAAGAAGTGTTGCTGATGGAGGTTAGGGACAGTTGAGATCAGCTCTCCTTAAATTACTTTTGAGGTGCCTCATTAAATGGCAAAGACACTCTCTACAAAGGAAATTAAGACTTTGCTGGTGGTGGAAGTGGGGTGATAGTTTAGTTGCAAGTTCCTCTTCCCCAACCATTCCTTTAAAGTAGCATTCATATAAAAAGATCTGAGAATTGACTATAACTAAGCAGCAGTCATGACCTATCTGACACCTTTAAATGATGTTTCATTCTTACAGCCTTGTTAGGTGACCTTCCAGCCTTTTTTTTCTGATTTCTTTTTTTCTTTTTTTTACCTTAAATGAAGTAAAAGGAGAAGGAAGCTCGTTGATTCTAGTAGTTCTCTCTCACAAGGGGAAAAAACTGTTTTTGTCTGGCTCTCATTCTGTCTGCTGAGCTTGGATAGATTTTTTTTCTTTTGCCTAAGATTTAACTTTAAACTATTCTTCTTATAATCCTTCCTCTTGCCAATGAAGCAGCCAGCCATTACAGAAACTTCAGCATGGTTTAGAAGTGGAAAAATTATCATTATGGAGAGATTTCAACTTCTTTTTTCTCTATGATGGTATGTTTCCCTATAGCCTCTTTAAAAACAAAACAGAACCACAACAACAAACTACCCACAATTAAAAGGTCTGTTGAGTGCTGATGTGGTCTCTGGGAGATAGGGCCTCTATTATAGGGAATCTGTGGGACCATGGAGCATGGAATAGCTTGAACATGGTTAGCACTGTAGAACAATAGTTTGAACTTATTCACAGGTTTTCCCTTGTTCACTTTTTGGTGACTAGTAAGAAAAAGCAAAGTTCTTTTTTTTTTTTAATTAATTTATTTGGCTGCCTTGGATCTTCGTTGCAGCACGCAGGATCTTCGTTGAGGCATGCGGGATCTTTAGTTGTGGCATGCGGACTCTTTTAGTTGCGGCATATGGGATCTAGTTCCCTGACCAGGGATTGAACCCAAGCCCCCTACATTGGGAGCGCGGAGTCTTAGCCACTGGACCACCAGGGAAGTCCCCAGGAACGTTATTTCTTGAGTGCTGCGTCTGGCTCCCACGCGCCCTGTGTAAGATGAACAGGCTAAAGGGCTGTTTGTGCTGCGTGCTTTCTGCCCAAATGGTCCTCAGTGAGCTAGAGGAGATGGTTTAGGAAGTTAACGAAAGGAGTTGCAGGCAGCCCTGGTAAACAAGTTGAGGTGTTCCCCCTTTGTTTTAGGGCCATATTCGCTTGTTTTCTGCTCTCTGAATTTAGCTTTGGATTGATTCTTTTTAAAATAACATTTTCTGAAGGGTCTCTTCCCTTTTCATTTCTCCCTCCTGCCCCAACAGAAAGAGGGGTACTAACTTCTAAAAAGCCTCAGGCCCTACTAACTCTCACCTTAGGCATGTAGTGTTTTGGAATTTATACAGTAACGCTAGTTCAAATGATTTTCAGCACGACCAGACAGCAATGCAATACAGTCGGCTCTTTGTGGGTTCTGCATCTGCGGGTTCTGCATCCACAGGTTCTGCGTCTGTGGGTACAACCAACTGTAGATCAAAAATATTAAAAAAAAAAATTCCAGAGGTTTCCCTGGTGGCGCAGTGGTTAAGAATCCACCTGCCAATGCAGGTGACACGGGTTTGAGCCCTGGTCCGGGAAGATCCCACATGCCATGGAGCAACTAAGCCCGTGCACCACAGCTACTGAGCCTGCGCTCTAGAGCCCACGTGTCACAACTACTGAAGCCCACATTCCTAGAGCCCATGCTCCACAACAAGAGAAGCCACTGCAATGAGAAGCCCGCGCACTGCAACAAAGAGTAGCCCCTGCTCGCCACAACTAGGGAAAGCCTGCGTGCAGCAACAAAGACCCAATGAAGTCAAAACTAAATAAATTGAATAAATTAAAAATTCCAGAAAGTTCCAAAAAGTAAAACTTGAATTTGCCACGTGCGTGCTGACAACGATTTGCATAACATTTACTTTGTATTTACAACTATATAGCATTTATAGTGCATTAGGTATTGTAAGTAATTTAGAGGTGATTTTAAAGTATATGGAAGAGGGGCTTCCCTGGTGGCTCACTGGTTAAGAATCCGCCTGCCAATTCAGGGGACACGGGTTCAAGCCCTGGTCTGGGAAGATCCCACATGCTGCGGAGCAAAGAAGCCCGTGTGCCACAACTACTGAGCTTGCCCTCTAGAGCCCGTGAGCCACAGCTACTGAAGCCCGCGTGCCTAGAGCCCGTGCTCTACAACAAGAGAAGCCACCGCAATGAGAAGCCCATGCACCGCAACAACAAGTAGCCCCTGCTTGCTGCAAATAGAGAAAGCACGCACACAGCAAGGAAGACCCAACACAGCCAAAAATTAAATAAATAAATTAATTAAAAAAAAAAAAGTATATGGAAGGGGACTTCCCTGGTGGTACAGTGGTTGAGAATCTGCCTGTCAATGCAGTGGACATGGGTTTGAGCCCTGGTCTGGGAAGATCCCACATGCTGCAGAGCAACTGGGCCCGTGAGCCACAATTACTGAGCCTGCGCGTCTGGAGCCTGTGCGCCGCAACAAGAGAGGCCGCGATAGTGAGAGGCCCACACACCGTGATGAAGAGTGGCCCCCGCTTGCCACAACTAGAGAAAGCCCTCGCACAGAAACGAAGACCCAACACAGCCATAAATTAATTAATTTTAAAATAATAATAAAATAAATTTTTTAAAAAAGAAAAAGTATATGGAAGGCGACTTCCCTGGTGGTGCAGTGGTTCAGAATCCGCCTGCCACAAGAATATACCATGGAGAAAAGACAGCCTCTTCAATAAGTGGTGCTGGGAAAACTGGATAGCTACATGTAAAAGAATGAAATTAGAACACTCCCTAACACCGTACACACACAAAAAAAACTCAAAATGGATTAAAGACCTAAATGTAAGGCCAGACACTATAAAACTCTTAGAGGAAAACAGGCAGAACACTCTGACATAAATCACAGCAAGATCCTTTTTGACCCACCTTCTAGAGAAATGGAAATAAAAACAAAAATAAACAAATGGGACCTGATGAAACTTAAAAGCTTTTGCGCAGCAAAGGAAACCATAAACAAGATGAAAAGACAAACCTCAGAATGGGAGAAAATATTTGCAAATGAAGCAACTGACCAAGGATTAATCTCCAAAATTTACAAGCAGCTCATGCAGTTCAATATCAAAACAACAGACAACCCAATCCAAAAATGGGCAGAAGACCTAAATAGTCATTTCTCCAAAGAAGATATACAGATTGCCAACAAACACACGAAAGGATGCTCAACATCACTAATCATTAGAGAAATGCAAATCAAAACTACAATGAGGTATCACCTCACACCAGTCAGAATGGTCATCATCAAAAAATCTACAAACAACAAATGGTGGAGAGGGTGTGGAAAAAAGGGAACCCTCTTGCACTGTTAGTGGGAATGTAAATTGATACAGCCACTATGGAGAACAGTATGGAGGTTCCTTAAAAAATTAAAAATGGAACTACCATATGACCCAGCAATCCCACTACTGGGCATATACCCTGAGAAAACCATAATTCAAAAAGAGTCATGTACTACAAGGTTCATTGCAGCTCCATTTACAATAGCCAGGACATGGGAGCAACCTAAGTGTCCATCGACAGATAAATGGATAAAGAAGATGAGGCATATGTATACAATGGAATATTACTCGGCCATAAAAAGAAACGAAATTGAGTTATTTGTAGTGAGGTGGATGGACCTAGAGTCTGTCATACAGAGTGGGGTAAGTCAGAAGGAGAAAAACAAATCCTGTATGCTAACACATATATATGGAATCTTAAAAAAAAAAAAAGGTTCTGAAGAACCTAGGGGCAGGACAGGAATAAAGACGCAGATGTAGAGAATGGACTTGAGGACACGGGGAGGGGGAGGGGTAAGCTGGGACGAAGTGAGAGAGTGGCATGGACTTATATATACTGCCAAATGTAAAATAGCTAGTGGGAAGCAGCCACAGGGTGATCAGCTCAGTGCTTTGTGACCACCTAGAGGGGTGGGATAAGGAGGGTGGGAGGGAGATGCAAGAGGGAAGAGATATGGGGATATATGTATATGTATAGCTGACTCACTTTGTTATAAAGCAGAAACTAACATGCCATTGTAAAGCAATTATACTCCAATAAAGATGTTTAAAAAAAAAAAAGAATCCGCCTGCCAGTGTGGGGGACACAGGTTCAAGCCCTGCTCCGGAAGGATCCCACATGCTGCGGAGCAACTAAGCCCATGTGCCACAACTACTGAGCCTGCGCTCTAGAGCCCACGTGCCACAACTACTGAGCCTGCGTGCCACAACTACTGAAGCCCATGTGCCTAGAGCCCTGCTGTGCAACAAGAGAAGCCATCACAATTAGAAACCTGCGCACCGCAACGAAGAGTAGCCCCCCACTCACCCGCCACTAGAGAAAGCCCGTGCGCAGCAACGAAGTATATGGAAGGATGTGCTTATTAGGTTATATGCAAATACTACAACATTTTATATAAAGAACTTGAGCTTCCTCGGATTTTGGCTATCTGTTGGGGGTAGGGGGTCCTGGAACCAATCCCCCCTTGAATACTGAGGGATGACTGTAGTTACTAGAAAAGGTGTCTCTGACCTTTTGGTGAAAGGAAGAGAAATGTAGACTTTCTCCACAGTTTGTGTGTGTGTGTGTGTGTGTGTGTGTGTGTGTAATCTTTAGTTTGCATGGTGCTTCCACATCCATTGTAATTTAATCGTCACAAGGCAACCCTGTGAGATGTGTGGTAGGTATCAGCACCATTTTATAGATGAGGACACTGGGGCTTATTTTGACAATATCATTTTAGCTTCAAAATAATCTTGTGGGGACTTCCCTGGTGGTCCAGTGCTTAAGACTCCATGCTCTAATGCAGGGGGCACAGGTTCGATCCCTAGTCCAGGAACTAAGATCCCACGTGCTGCGCACAGCCAAAAAATAAAAAAGAGAGAAAAAAATCTTGTGAAGAAAAGTCAACCTCCTTGCCTCAGTCCTTACAACTTGGTAGTAGTATAACTGGTTGTCTTTCTTTTTTTTTAAACACTACAAGTTAGGTATTATTTTTATTTTTGTTTATTTATTTGGCAGTGCTCGGTCTTCATTACGGTGTGCAGGCTTCTCTAGTTGCGGTACATGGGCTCAGTAGTTGTGGTGTGCAGGCTCTCTAGTTGTGGCCTGAGGTCTTAGTTGCCCTGCAGCATGTGGGATCTTAGTTCCCCAACCAGGGATCGAACCTGTGTCCCCTGCATTGGAAGGTGGATTCTGGACCACCAGGGAAGTCCCTGGTTGTCTTTTTCAAAGGCAGTGTTGAACTTTCTGTTGCAACTCAGCAATCTTCATAGAAAGTTGTTTTTCTTGGGGGGAGAAATCTATCTCTAAACATAGCCTAGCTACACTATTTATATTTACAATTGCCAAGATATGGAAGCCACCTAAGTGTCCATCAAGAGATGAATGGATAAAGAAGCAGTGTTGTATATATACAATGGAATACTACTCAACCATAAAAAAGAGTGAAATTTTGCCATTTGCAGCAATATGGATGGAGTTGGAGTATATTATGTGAGTGAAATAAGTCAGAGAAAGACAGATACTGATCACTTATATGTGGAATCTAAAAAAGACAACTAGTGACTATAACAAAAAAGAAAAAGACACTGATATAGAGAATAAACTATAGTGGTACAGTGTGGGGAGGGGAAAGATGGGGTAGGGGGTTAAGAGATCCAAACTAAGTATAAAATAAACTATAAGGATATATTGTACAGCACAGGGAATATAGCCAGTATTGTATAATAACTATAAATGGAATATAACCTTTAAAAATTAATCAAAAAAAAAAATTGTGAATCAGGGCACTTCCCTGGTGGTCAGTGGTAAAGAATCCACCTCCAATGCAGGGGACGTGGGTTCGATCCCTGGTCAGGGAACTAAGATCCCACATGCTGTGGGGCAACTGTGCCCGCGTGCCACAACTACTGAGCTCCTGTGCCACAACTACTGAGCTCGCACGCCTCAACTAGAGCCCATGTGCCTCAAACTACAGAGCCCACGCGCCTCAAACTGCAGAGCCCACGCACCCTGGAGCCTATGTGCCACAACTAGAGAAGAGAAAACCCGCAGGCCACAGCTAGAGAGAAGCCCGCGCACCACAACGAAGAGCTCTCACGCTACAACGGAAGATCCTGGGTGCCGCCTCTAAGACCCAGTGCAGCCAAAAATAAATAATAAATCTTTTTTAAAAAAACTGTGAATCACTATGTTGTGTACCTGAAACTTATATAATACAGTACGTCAACTATACCTCAATTTAAAAGAAAAAATTCCTTTGGTACAGGTGTGTAGGTGATAAACTCTCAGCTTTTGTTTACCTGAAATGTCTTTATTTCACCCCCTTTAAGATTTCTTCCTCACCTGGGTACACAACTCTAGCTTAGTAATTATTTTCTCTCAATATTTTAAAGATAATTTACCAGTTTTCTAGTTTCCATTGCAGTTGAGCAGTCTGTTGGTTGTTGCTTTGTAGATATTCTGTTTTCTCTGTGCTTTTTCCAGGAGCATATCAGGTAGTGTTGTAAAAGGCTGCTTCCACCTGTGGGCTCTCCTAGACTGGAGAGGTTGAAGTGTTGCCAAAAGGCTAGGTGCTGAAGAAACCTTACCAGCTGGGTTAAGTAATTGATCAGTTTTCTCATTTGCTTTTCTCAGAGCTACTGTCGACTAGAGTGGGATGGACTGGGTACTTTAACAACTGCCTCTCTGACATTTCTTCTGTGCCTAACAAACCCAGCCGTAGAACCCAGGTGATGGGAGAGTCTCTTCAGGGAATGCTAATGAAGCTGTTGCTTCCAGACTGGTAACTCTTTCCAGGTTGCTCGAGGCCTTTTATAGCTTTCTTATGTCAGACTGTCCTTAGAGGCTAAAATGAAGAGAGGTTGAGTCACTGTAACTCCTTTTTAATACATAGGAGGGAGGACAATTGCATAAGGTTTTGTGTTTTCTTTGCAGAATGCATCCTGTCTTGTTCTTGCTGCCCGGCATGCCAGTGCTTCTTCCACGGTAAGGTTTGGAAAAGAGGACTGAGAATCATTGAGGCAGCTTGACCCTGGGATGGGGAGGGGTGGTGGGCTACTACTCAGCCTCTCATCATTATCCTGAGTATCTCCTGGAGGTTTCCAGTTGTTATTGTTACAAGTATTATCACTACTACTACTTTAAGATAGCTGAAGCACTGTGGACATGATATGGACTGTGGGGTTTTGGCTGGGAAAAGTAGCTCTGTAATGTACTTCAACAAAAGTACCATTCTCTTCAGTGACTATCTGTCCCATAAAAGGAAATGTTGGAGCTTATGGTATTGGTTAGAAATTAGACTATTCTTAAGTTTATAATTTAATGGCAGTAAGTAATTCACATTATTGGGCAACCATCATCACTATTCATGGCCAAAACTTTTTCATCTTCCCGAATTGAAACTGTACCCATTAAACAACTCCCCATTCCCTTCTTGCTGTGCCTAATTTTACCCTCATCTGTATAGAGAAGTTGACCAGACTTCCCTGGCAGGTAGAGAAAGTCAAATTCTAAAAAGCAGTCTTAACATACCTACTTTGCAGAAATCTAATCAATATTTTGATCATCACTTAGCCTCTCTACTTCTCGTTTTAGAATTTGAAAGACATATTGGCTGATCTGATACCTAAGGAGCAGGCCAGAATTAAGACCTTCAAGCAGCAACATGGCAAGACGGTGGTGGGCCATATTACTGTGGACATGGTAAGGGTTGTAGCGTTTTGCCTGCAAAAAGTAGCTCTGTAATATGCTTCAACAAAAGTACCATCCTCTTCACTGATTGTTCAAAGCAGTCTGTCCCACATAAGGAAATGTTGAAGCTTATGGCGTTTGTTAGAAATTAGCCTATTCTTTTCTATAAATTTAATAGTTGAGGCTAACCTAATTCATGTATGGGAGGGATAAATGAAGTTTTTATTCCTCTTCCCAACCCCTTAGCTTTTGGGCCCAAGGCTCTCTGTCTTTGAGTTGCTGCTGTGCTGATCATCCAGTTAAACCACAGCTCTAGCAGGCCTTCTAGAACAGCTTTAGGATCGTTTCTTCTTCAGTCCTAAGAGTCTAAGCAGCTCAGATGATAATTTCACAACAGTGTTTAGCCATTGGTCTCCATCTCCTTTCCCTACAGTCAATCCCATTCTTTTTACTTCGGTTGGTGGGAATGAGGGGATAAAAGTGGGCAGGAGAAAAAACAATAAGAAAAGGGAGCAGAGGCAAAAATATTAACTAAAGGTAGTGATTTCTCAACTTAAAAAAATCATTTCCAGCGTTAGCAGTCTTCCTTTTAAAGTTCCATTCTATAGTAAGTTAACTCCTCAGAAATCTTCCCCCAAATGAAGTCTTGCAAGTCAGAGAATAAATTTCCTCTCCCAGGTCCCATGAAGCACTAACAAGCTCTAGCCTGAATTATTCAGACAACTGGTTACATCCTCTTCTTTTCTTTAGATGTATGGTGGCATGAGAGGCATGAAGGGATTGGTATATGAAACATCAGTTCTTGATCCTGATGAGGTAAGAGATCCTCATATCAATCACTAATAATCACTGATTTTACTGACCATTGTGCACACCATGGATTAGACCAGCAGTCCCCAACCTTTTTTTGCACCAGGGACCAGTTTTTTGGAAGACAGTTTTTCTGTGGATGGGTCAGGGGTGATGGTTTCTGGATGATTCAAGGGCATTACATTTATTGTGCACTTTAATTCTATTATTATTACATTGTAATATATAATGAAATAATTATTCAACTCACCATAATGCTGACAGGAGGCGGAGCTCAGGCAGTAATGCCAGTGATGGGGAGTGGCTGTAAATACAGGTGAAGCTTCACTCACTCGCCTGCCGCTCACCCCCTGCTGTGCAGCCTGGTCCTAACAGGCCGTGGACCAGCACCAGGGTTCTGGGGACCTCTGGCTTAGACCACTAAGGGTGCGGAGAACAAAATAAAGCACCTACCTGTATATTTTGGAAGGTGAAAATAGGTATATATGGAATAACTGAAGAGCGAGTTTACCTTTCTAATATATCAACTAGTAAAACTAAAAGTACAAAGCAGGAGTAAGTTACCTAAAGATTTGCTCTTTAAAAGTTCTAACTTGGGCTTCCCTGATGGCGCAGTAGTTGAGAGTCCGCCTGCCGATGCAGGGGACACGGGTTCATGCCCCGGTCCAGGGGGACCCCACATGCCGCGGAGCGGCTGGGCCTGTGAGCCATGGCCGCTGAGCCTGCGCGTCCAGAGCCTGTGCTTCGCAACGGGAGAGGCCACAACAGTGAGAGGCCCACGTACGGCAAAAAAAAAAAAAAGTTCTAACTTGTTGACAGGTCTGATGAAAGTGGGATCAGTCAATTATGTGACTTTGAAGCTAACAAACTTAAGAGTTGTAATCCTTACTCTTCTCCCTCAAGGGCATCCGTTTTCGAGGCTACAGTATCCCTGAATGCCAGAAAGTGCTGCCCAAGGCTAAGGGTGGGGAAGAACCCCTGCCAGAGGGATTATTTTGGCTGCTGGTAACTGGACAAATCCCAACAGAGGAACAGGTAAGCAGAAGGACACTAGCGCTTCTCATTCACCTCCTTCTTTGCCTTTTTCTAATCTCAGACACTGAATCCTGATCTGGTTATGGGTGGTAGTTTATAGAGTGGAAGGAATCAGAGTAGAGTTCTGCTGTATAAGTGGACTGTATTGAATTCTCTTGGATTTTCTTTACTTAGAGGTCACTGTCTTTTTATTTTATTTTTTTATTTTTAATTTTGGCTGCACAGCACAGCTTGCAAGATCTTATTTCCCCGGAATTGAACCTGGGCCCCCAGCAGTGAGAGTGCTGAGTCGTAACCACTAGACCGCCAGGGAATTCCCATTGTTTTTTAATTTCTCTTCTTTTTCTTTTTTCCTTGCCTAGTGTTTTGAACAATGTCTCCCTTTCACAGGTATCTTGGCTCTCAGAAGAGTGGGCAAAGAGGGCAGCTCTGCCTTCCCATGTGGTCACCATGCTGGACAACTTTCCCACTAATCTACACCCCATGTCTCAGCTCAGTGCAGCCGTTACAGCTCTCAACAGTGAAAGCAACTTTGCCCGAGCATATGCAGAGGGTATCAACCGAACCAAGTACTGGGAGGTAGGAAACTTTGCTGTGATGATTGATGTTTGATGGAGATCCAAAGGACTTGAGTGTGAAGGAAGAAAAAGGAATGTAGAATCCTTTGGAAAATTACTACCCTGAGTTATGCCAGAAACTCATTTAAAAGAATTTTACTGTAGGCTTGCTTTTTATCCGTCTTTGGAATTACAAAGATAAATGAAGCATGCTTTCTATCACCAAGGTTATTGATTTAATTAGGGTGATATACACATAAAAAAGAAACTATGGGCTTCCCTGGTGGCACAGCGGTTGAGAATCCGCCTGCCAATGCAAGGGACATGGGTTCGAGCCCTGGTCCAGGAGGATCTCACATGCCACGGAGCAACTGGGCCTGTGTGCCACAACTACTGAGTTGCGCACCACAGCTGCTGAGCCTGCATGTCACAACTACCGAGGCCCATGTGCCTAGAGCCCGTGCTCCACAACGAGAGAGGCTGCCGCAGAGAAGCCCGCACACCACAATGAAGAGTAGCCCCCGCTCGCCGCAGCTAGAGAGAGCCCGCGCACAGCAGTGAAGACCCAGTGCAGCCAAAAATAAATATAAATAAAATAAATCAATTTATTTAAAAAAAAAAAAAGAAACTACAATTCAGTAATCTTGCTGGAATAGAGGTGTGTACACTGTGCTGTTGGAACATTGAAAAAGATGTGACTTAACTGCAGAGCCCCCGAGGAAGGTTTTGCAGAGTAGTCTCACTCTGGCCCCAAAGGGTCCCTTCTCCTTCTCTTCAAATAAGGAGAACCATTCATTCATTCATTCATTCATTTATTTCTGCGTTGGGTCTTTGTTACTGTGCATGGGGTTTCTCTAGTTGCAGTGAGCAGGGGCTACTCTTTGTTGTGGTGCACAGGCTTCTCATTGTGGTGGCTTCTTGTTGCGGAGCATGGGCTCTAGGCGCTCGGGCTTCAGTACTTGTGGCACGCAGGCTCAGTAGTTGTGGCACGTGGGCTTAGTTGCTCCACAGCATGTGGGATCTTCCCAGACCAGGGCTCACACCCGTGTCCCCTGCATTGGCAGGTGGATTCTTAACCACTGCGCCACCAGGGAAGTCCCCAGATAAGGAGAACCCTGAGAATTTGGAAGAATGGCAGCTAAGGCAACTCTGGAGGCTAGGAGGACTAATGCCAGTCAGCCACAGTTTGGACTAACCCACTCAGGATACCTGTCAGGAGTGGAAGGGTGGTTAGTATCCTGGAAGTAGGATCCAAAAAGCAAATGAGCTTTATTCTCTGAAAATGAAACGTGATCTTAATAGTTCGAACTCTGTGGTTAGAGTATGAGAAGATTGTTGGGCCTTGTCCTAGCGCATAGGACATAATTCCTTCCATCCTCTTTCCAATACCCCACATACTCACAAACACTGGGTAAAGTACAATTTATCTGGCTAAGTTTACAGAAGGACATCTCATTTTCTTTTGTTTCTTATTTAGAGACAGGTAGTATAGGAAGAGAAAAGTTCCTTTCTGCAAAGCAGATACACTAAAGGATTTTTAACCAGGAGAAGGTCCCCAAAGAGTTCACTATGAGGCAAGGCACAGAGTAGCATGGCCCACTGGTCTGATGAAATCTCCTTGGGGTTTTGGCAAATCCCACTTCATTGGATTGATCAATATTTATTCAGTGCCAACTGTGTATAGAGAATTGTGTTTGCTGTTGGGGGAAAGAGGGAAAGTTTGCAATTGATACTAGTCTGGTTGGCTTTGAGGAGGAAGGTATAGGAATGATGCAAACTAAACCTATTCACAAGCATTTATAAAGTCACACATCAGCAGGTTCAGAAGGTTGTATAAACTGAATATGTTGCTTTTCATTTTCTTTTTAAAATACTGTTCAAGTAATTGTTATCTGTGTGGGTCACCATAACAGAAAAGGTTAAATCAAGGCCAACAGTTCTTCTATTTTAAAACTTGTCTTTTAGAAATTGACCACTGAGAAGTGCCTGTTACTTCTTACAGTGCTGTTGTGTTGCCTGTTGTAGAGTTCTTCATACTTTGCAATAAATACCTATAAGATATTTCCCAGGTATCCAAACATGCTGCATTGCTTCACACTGTCCTTTATTGAGTCAGGAAAATGAATCTTGTTCTTCTCTGCTTGCTATTGCCTCCATTTCAGTGTACAGCCATTGATTGGTTGTCCTGCCACCTCTTTGTGAGATATCATCTGAGGGTGGCTGTCTTGAGGTGAACATTGTATTTCAGGACTTTGCCAACCTGGAGAGTGTTTCTAAGCAATACTGATATATCTCTCAGCCTCAGGATGTGCATCTAATAAGTTCACACTGAACAAAAATTAGCACCATGAACTGCTTTAGTGGAGCTTGGTGCTCTTTTGCAGCCATATCCTATCTCTCTCAAAGATCAGACATGCTATTTGAGTTTAGTTCTCTGTCTTGGTTAATTTAACCATGCTACTTTAGTAGAATTACATGACAGCATTCAGCTGGTTATTTCTGTTTAAAAATTTATGTTAAGGAGTATATGTGATCTAATTCTCTACTAGAATCATCAGCTCATGCTGTTTTTCACATACACCTCAAGAGGATGATCTTCCTACAACTTTCCTTCCATAACAGTTTACATGACTTTAGATAAATAGTGTAATCTATTGAGGTGAAAAAGTTACATCTATTACTAATTTACTAATTGACTTAACTTCACTCGTGACTAGGAGATTACTCTGATGCACCAGCTGTTTAATTATGAAGTAGCCTTAAGATATTGTTGAATTGGGTAAAATCTGCAAAGTAGCTGACAGATGAGGTTTTTCTAGTAAGGCATATGAACAGTATATGTAGGTTTTGAAGCTGTTTAGTCTATAATAAAATCATCATCCCAACACCTAACAACTCTTGAAAGCATGCCAAATATTAGCTTAAATGTTTTATATTCATTATCTGATTTAATCATCGGAACAGCCCCATGAGGTAGATGTCACTGATGTCATTTTACTGAATGGGAAAGCTGAAGATTAGAGAAAATAAGTAGCTTGCCTAGGGTCATGCAGCTAGTAACTGGTAGACAGCAGATTGAGACTTGAGTTTGCTTCACTCTAGGGTCTCTTCACCATTAATACTGGATCTCCTCTTTTTCTGTGTCTTCTTTATAATGACTGATAGCTAACACAACATTGTAAGTCAACTATACTCCAATAAAGATTTTTTTTTAAATGACTGATAGCTAAATACTTGGTCAGAATTTCTCTAGCACTGGAGATGCTGGCTCACAATGATGATTATGGTCAGTTTTGTTACCTTTATTCCAGGCAGTTGTGATGGTGGCGTGATTTGTCTTTTTCTGAGGGTTTAAAGATGAAGAATGAGTTAGTACCAGTAGCTAAATAGCACCTCAGTCTTAGTTTATTAAAGAAGAAATAAGGGGGCTTCCCTGGTGGCGCAGTGGTTGAGAGTCCGCCTGCCGATGCAGGGGACACGGGTTCATGCCCTGATCCGGGAAGATCCCACATGCCGCGGAGCGGCTGGGCCCGTGAGCCGTGGCCACTGAGCCTGTGCGTCCGGAGCCTGTGCTCCGCAACGGGAGAGGCCACAACAGTGAGAGGCCCACGTACCACAAAAAAAAAAAAAAAGAAGAAGAAGAAGAAATAAGGAGGCGTTCTCTGTCAGTGTGTTTGTTTCTTTATTTAACCACTTGACTGTACAGCTTTACCACTACAAAAAGCAGGGTAAAGATTCCACACTGTCATACCTGGTCTGATACTTGCTGCTTTATAAACTTCATCCTCAGTGGTAGAAGTTGAAACAGTCCTCTTTTTGTAGTTTCTTTATGTTGTGGTCATTCATACTTTACAAATGATTTTAAAAGTTAGTACATACTCCACAGATAACAGTTTGCCTAGCCCAGGATCTTGTTCTTGGCATTCTGCTAATGAATCCAGGTCCCTTAGAACTGCATATCCTTGATGCAGGTTTCTGGAAATAACCTACTTCCTTGGGGGATGTGAATCTGCAAGAAGGTATGGTTAATCGTATGATTATCATGTAAATAATCTCCTGAGAACTTGCAAGTGTTAGCTAAGTACTTCTTGCTTCAAGTAGCTTTTTAATTTTGGCAGTATTCTCATTGAATCTTGGTGGCATTGACAAAATTCACTGAGTGCTTGAGTAATAGATGACTTCACAGAGATTATCTCATTTAGGCTAGTTATTATAGATTTTGTTCTTTGTTCCAACAAAACTACCAAAACCTGATGACTTCTTACAGGAACATTTAGCCAGTTAGCTTGATAGGACAGCACAATGTAATGTCATTCAGCAAGTATTTTCTCCACGCTTTCAATGTACTGTGACTGAAAGTAGAAATTTTTATTGTTTCGTTTTGTGTTTTTTTTTTTGGCCGCATCTCATGGCTTGCAGGATCTTTCCCAACCAGGAATTGAACCCAGGCCCTGGCAGTGAAAGCACCGAGTCCTAACCACTGGACCGCCAGGGAATTCCTGAATTTTTTTGTTATTAAAAGAAAAAACTTGGGGGCTTCCCTGGTGGCGCAGTGGTTGAGAGTCCACCTGCCGATGCAGGGGACACAGGTTCATGCTCTGGTCCGGGAAGATCACACATGCCGCGGAGCGGCTAGGCCCGTGAGCCATGGCCGCTGAGCCTGTGCGTCCGGAACCTGTGCTCCACAGCGGGAGAGGCCACAACAGTGAGAGGCCCGGGTACCGCAAAAAAAAAAAAGAAAGAAAAAGAAAAAACTTGGGAATTCCGTGGCGGTCCACTGGTTAGCACTCCATGCTTCCCTTCCACTGCAGGGGTCACGAGTTCGATCCCTGGTCTGGGAACTAAGATCGCACAAGCCTCACAGCGTGGCCAAGAAAACCCAAAAACTACTCAAACCCTGTCGCCCTCCCTAAAAGAAAATCCCTATGAGAAGATAAAATTGAGACGTAAAAGTTGAGCACGCTATTAACATCACAAAAAGACAACCAGATATTATATGTTTCTCTTAATAAATGAACACAGCACTATTCATCAAAAAGTCTTGCTGGGCTTCCCTGGTTGGCGCAGTGGTTGAGAGTCCGCCTGCCGATGCAGGGGACACGGGTTCGTGCCCCAGTTCGGGAAGATCCCACATGCCGCGGAGCGGCTAGGCCCGTGAGCCATGGCCGCTGAGCCTGCGCGTCCAGAGTCTGTGCTCCGCAACGGGAGAGGCCACAACAGTGAGAGGCCCGCGTACTGCAAAAAAAAAAAAAAAAAGTCTTGCTAAAGAAATTGAACATGAATCTGCTCAAACCTCTAGCTCTATCAGTCTGTCGGAAATACAGTGGATAGAGGGACATGTTAAATGACATCACAGGTATATAACTAGCAAAATCTAAACTGTGGGAAATTCTACAGGACAAATGATCTGATTTTCCACAAATAAACTGCAGAGTAAAAAAAGGACAGCATAAGAGGGAACTTAAATTAATTAAAAAGACTTCAGAGACATGTCATACAATTGCAATGTGGGCTATTTTCAGTGAAACAGACAAATGAGGGGGAGCTTTATAATAAATGAATGAGGTGGGGGGGGACTTGAATACTGAGTAGATAGTTAATGATATTGAAGAATTGTTAAATTCTTTTCAGTAGGATAATGGTTTTGTGATTTCGATTATGAAGGACCTTTATCTTTTAGAGATACATGCTTAAATACTTACATGTTATATATGATATCTGGGGTTCACTCAAAATAATCTGGGAGATGAGAGGGGAAAGTAAGGGTATGGATGAAACAAGCATGGCCATGAGTTAATAATTATTTAAGCTAGATGATGCTTATTAGCCGAGTGGGTAACCTTGTGCCCCAGTTTTTACAAATGAAGGCTATGTTACCTTACAGGACTATTGTAAGAAAAGAAAAAAATGAAAATAATATATCTAGCACAGTACCTGTTATATAGTAAGTGCTTAAAAAATGGAAGCCTTTGTTCATAACTAACAATTGAATGCCACTGTTTGACCCTTGGCATATATGGTGAATTTTCCTTGAAAGATGGAACATAGAATTATTAAAAACCTAGTGTCGTAGCACATTCTTTGAATGCAATGTCATGTAGTGGAAAAGATCATGGTTAAACATATAAGGGTTCAAAATCTGACTTTGGCATTTAACTGAATGCTCTGAGCCTCAGTTCTCCTTTTAAAATGGAGGTCATTATATACTTTGTAGAATGGGAAAAAATTGGGAATAATGTTTTAATATACATGAGATAGTTTGTATAAATCCCTTAATGCGGTGCCTGGGTCATAACAGTTATTCAGTTAAATGGCCATTGTTGTTATACTCCATTTATAATCACCCAGCATAGAATCATCAATCCAAATAGCCCAGTCCATAGAGAACAAACACCATCCCTGCCTAATTCTTCCTTGTTGATAATTCCTCTTCTTTTTTTCTCCATTTTCCTCTTCTCCCCATCAGTTGATTTATGAAGACTGTATGGATCTGATTGCAAAGCTACCTTGTGTTGCAGCAAAGATCTACCGGAATCTCTATCGAGAGGGCAGCAGTATTGGGGCCATTGATTCTAAGCTGGACTGGTCCCACAATTTCACCAACATGTTAGGCTATACTGACGCTCAGTTCACGGAGCTCATGCGCTTGTACCTCACCATCCACAGGTGAGGGAGACCCAGCAACCATAGCCACCAGGTGCCTGGATTGGTGGTGAATATTAAGGAAAACTCCTTGGGACTTCCCTGGCAGTAGTAGCTAAGTAGTTAAGACTCTGCGCTTCCACTGCAGGGGGGCGTGGGTTCCATCCCTGGTCAGGGAATTAAGATCCTGTATGTCATGCAGCATGCCAAAAAAACCCAAACTCCTTAACAGGTGGTAGGCAGCAAGGAGATGGAAACACAGCGTATGGGATGGTACAAGGCAAGATCGGGGTCTGGTAAAGAAGGTCAGGAGGTCTAGAAAAATTACCATAACCACGCTAAGGGTAAGATAGTGCTTCTGGCTAGGAAAAGGTACTAGCTGCTCACATTAGACAGGTCCTTTGGCTTTCCAGGAGCTCCCTCTTCTGGCCATTGCTGTTAAAGCTGCAGTGAGAGTCAGGGAGCTTGGCACGCAGGCCAGGCATCATCAAGCAGTAACCTCTCCAGCCCTGTGGATTAGTGAACAAAGGCTGATGATAAGATTGGGACATCTCTTACAAGAGCTTATGTATAAGTGACTAGCTATAGGCTGGTGTGAATCCATAGCTAGGCTAGTATGTGACAATAAGAGAACAGCAAGGACTGTGTTTCAATAATCTGCCCCTTTTTTCTCCTTTCTCTTGGCCTTGATTCTCCTTTCTTACTTCCCCACAGTGACCATGAGGGTGGCAATGTAAGTGCCCATACCAGCCACTTGGTGGGCAGTGCCCTTTCAGACCCCTACTTGTCCTTCGCAGCAGCCATGAATGGGCTGGCAGGGCCCCTGCATGGACTGGCAAATCAGGTAAGACTGTTCTTTTTCTTCTCCTGCTCCGTGTTTTTCTTACTCCCATGCTTTGTTTCTGATCCTGGCGTTCTCTCCTGGCATATGCATTGACACTCTTTTATTCTCCAAACCTTACCCACAGGAAGTACTTGTCTGGCTGACACAACTACAGAAGGAAGTTGGCAAAGATGTGTCAGATGAGAAGTTACGAGACTATATCTGGAACACACTCAACTCAGGACGGGTAAGCAGAGATGCTTAGCAACTAGGAAAGAAGCCAAGACTCAAGTTCTATAATTTGGAAGAATGAAGGAGAAAAGAATGAGATAACTCCCTAAATTAGAGGAGATTTTTTTTCCATTTGTCTACCCTAAAGAATGCAGAAAAGACAAAAATTTCTACCTGAGAATACAACTGGTTTTCCCCCCCTATCCTTTGCAGGTTGTCCCAGGCTATGGCCATGCAGTACTAAGGAAGACTGATCCACGATATACCTGTCAACGAGAGTTTGCTCTGAAACACCTGCCTCAGGACCCCATGTTTAAGCTGGTTGCTCAGCTGTACAAGATTGTGCCCAATGTCCTCCTAGAGCAGGGCAAGGCCAAGAATCCTTGGCCCAATGTAGATGCTCATAGTGGGGTACTGCTCCAGGTGAGTCCTCCTTTCCCTGCTTTCCTCTAATTTATACCAAACCTTACTATTCTCTGCCATGCACAAAATCAACTCCCTAGTCAGAGCAAGGACTCTCACACCTCTTTCCTTACGCTTTTGTTAAAGTTGCCTATGGTGGGGGAGGTGTGGGCTGGAGGAAAGGGGTGCTTTCCTTTCAGAATCCAGTTGCTATACTTTTCCCAGTCATTTCTATTTAAGGCTAACTGGGTTAAGGCTTTTAATCAATCTGGACTTGTACATGCCACTACCTGTGGGCCTTTAACAAAACTTTTTTCTCTTTTACCTTACAGTACTATGGCATGACGGAGATGAATTACTACACAGTCCTGTTTGGGGTATCACGGGCACTGGGTGTATTAGCACAGCTCATCTGGAGCCGAGCCCTAGGCTTCCCTCTAGAGAGGCCCAAGTCCATGAGCACAGATGGTCTGATGAAGTTTGTGGACTCTAAGTCAGGGTGAAACTGAAGACTGGGAGGAAACTAGCTACCAGAAAGTGAGGGATATTAAAGAAAAAAAAAAGTATAATTTTGTTTCAGGGGGCTTCTAAAGACTTAAGATTAAATTGTATCTGAGGCACTGATGATAAGTTTGAGGTTAAGATATTAACTAAGATTTTAAAAGATAAAAAGTAACCCCTTTTTCCTTAACCAGCTCCTTTCCCCGGCCTGGTATGAGTTGCCCATCAACTACAGGATGACCAGGACTAATGCATGTGGTACGGGTTAGGTTTACCCGTGCCCCCACCCAATCTCCAGAGTAAGATCTTTCCCTAGGTCAAAGCTGGTTGCAGAGAATCTGCAGTCACTTCAGCAGAGCTTTTGGTTCTACTCTGCCCACCCCTTAATAGGCCAGCAAACCAGGACCCTGCCCCTTCTGTTTCCATAGGAATCATGTTGGATTGTCACCTGTACCAAGCCCCATTAACCTCTCCCATGCACACAGACACTTCCTAGCAAGACCGATTGGTTATGCTTTGGCTTTTTTTGTTTGTTTGTTTTTAATGATACCAGGTGATCATAAAGGCCATGGTATTTGTTGTGACTGGCACCCAGTGTTTGATTTTTATTTCTCTTTTTTAAATTATCCCATTGAAATTAAGATCTGGGAGTGTTCTATTCCCTGTTACTTGAATACTCACCTCTTTCCAGATTTTCTATACCTGCTGCACCTCAAGCCAAGGTTGCTCTGGACCTTCCCCTCTTGGTCCCTACTAGAGACCTCTTTCAGCAGGTTGTATACAGCACTGTATGATATTGTGGTCTTTCCCATTATTTGGCTTTATCAGTGCTTAATATGAACTAAGCTTTTTGCTTCCCTGGAACACAAGCCACTACCCTCTGACCTTTTTTCTTTCCCCTTTAATATGCTGTGGGCTGTAGAACAGGGACTTGGGAATTACCAGCATGATATCTTCATGGCCTGATCCCAGGGGTACTAGCACCTCTTTCTGAACAGGGAAATGAGATTGGACATGGTCTCCTTTGAATATGAGGTACTGGGGCTGAGGGCATTAAAAATAGTAAACCTCCCTCCTCATCCCCTGCCACAAGCAAATATCCTTTTATTTATCAGGGTTCTTATCCTGCCCCTTCCCCAAGATCTCACAGTACAGTGTTTGTTTTAGAAGCCCCATATGCACAGGTTTCCAGTGACTCAGAATGCTCTACTGCCTTTTCTTTTCAAGAAAGGATTAAAAATACACTCCTGCTGTGCCCCCTTCCTCCCTCGCAACTCCTGCCTGTGTTTGTGTGGATCCCAAATCCCCAGAACCACGCTGTTGAGATGGATAATACTGTCTGTAAACCCCTGGGTAACTGTCAAGTCATGATGCAGATTTCAGGTTGTTCTGTATAAAATGCAAAATAAATGTTTTTATTAACAATGCTTGAGCCTAGTAAATAAGGCCTGGGACAATCTCTATTATGAGGTAAGGATTCTGGCTAGCAAGATCCTGGACTTGGTGGGTTATGTTATCCTGTGCATCTTTTTTATCTTGAGGTAGGTTTGGCATTCATTTACGCTAATCAGAAGACAGGTTCCCTATGAGATTTCCAAAGGAGATTGCTGTCTGTCTTCATGGTTAGAAGTCCTTGATCTTTAGCCCCTATCCTTCCTAAACTTGTCGTAAGGTAGAACACTCAAGGACAGTAGCTGAGACGTCACAACTGCTTATGTGACTAATCCAAGGAAGCTGGTCCAGCCCATTGGGTGAAAGGAACAAACTATACCAAGGGCAGTTAAGGTAGAACTACTGACTCAGGATCTGAGCCTCTAGAGGGCTCTGGTACTTCGTGAAATGCCAGTTCTTTGCAGCTTCCCTTAAGGATCCCCCAGAATAAGAGGTGGTCTGGAGGGCATCAGTTATATGGGAGGTCTGAGACCAGATTACTCTGTCCTGAGACTCCTGCTGCAACTGACCTTCTGAAAAAGTCTATAAATAGGCAAGGGAGTGGGTACTAGGTCCTGGCTTGTAGAATGTGCTACTATAGTTAGCAGGGACACTGTGTCCAAGAGGACTTCTTGCACCTTCACTCCGCTAGGGAAGGAAGCCATGACTTTCTACTACTCTACTATAGCTACATTATTCCCCTGAGAAGCAATATATAAAAGTCAGATTCATACTGTCACAATTAATTTATTGAAATTTTATAAAAACTCAGGAGTGGAAGAATAAGGTACAACCCAAGAGTATAACTGTTCAGTGCTCTTTTGCTCCTTTCCCCCTGTGGCAATGATGGGGAGAAAGCCCCTTGCTCTCCACTAGCCAGGCAGCATGGAACTATTCTTAAAGTGAGGTCATACAGATTTTAAGCTGGGGCCAGATCTCAGGCATCTCCTGAGGGGCTGAGGGCATTAAAAATAGTAAACCTCCCTCCTCATCCCCTGCCACAAGCAAATATCCCTTTATTTATCAGGGTTCTTATCCTGCCCCTTCACCAAGAGCAGGCAAAGTTACTGACTACCCAGTAGCTCTGTGTCAGAGAAAGGAATTCAGTTTATTCAGTCCTAAGAAAAGTTGCTGTCTTCCCCTGGTCAGACACTAAGGCACCTTGACAAGAGCTCAGAGACAACCATACAGTCCTGATTATAATTCAGTGTGAGAAGGTTGCAGGCATCAGGCATATGGGCTCTCAAGATGAGCCTGACCCTTTCCTAAGCATACTTTCCTTTCCATACTTCCATACTACTTTCCATACTAAGCATTCCTTTCCATACTTCCCTGCCTTTTCTTTCCCCCAGCATTTCCAGCCAGCTTAGAGCCCAGTTTGAGTGGAAGAACAGTATTATGAACATAGACTCTTCTCTCAGATTGGAGCAGGAGCTAAATGAAATAAATAAGAGAATTGGGTGAGGAGGGAGAGGAGAGGTGAGGCTAGGGAACAATCCTTTGCCTCAAGTTTGGTGCACCTCATGGAACATCAGTTCACGGGGGATGGCTGTTTCTGGACCAAACTTGGTTGCTGCCCGGCGCTCGAAGGCAGTGACATTCCGTTTGACAACCTCATCAAAAAACATGGTGGCCAGTTGGGAGTGCAGCAGAGAACGAAATTCAAAGGAAATCTGGGAATGGGTAAGAAACAGAAACTCTTCAAGACCATGTTGGATAGTCCCTGGCCAAATGCAAGGATACTATTCAGTGCCTTTTCCTCCCGCTCCAGTTCATTAGATCCCCTCAAAGGCCCTGGGACTGAGTATAAAGTACAAGTTTGATACAAGCTCAGACCTGTGAAGAGTGTCATTGACTTGTGAAATAACTGTCACAGTACCTCAGCTCAGCCCCCCACAACCCAATTGTAGCCCTGTGCTATACAGCCTCCTGACTCACCCAGAAGTCCACAGTGCAAGTTCGGGGATAGGCAGGAATACCAGGACTGAACCGCCAAATGGTCTCTAAGTGGTTGAAGAGCTTGCCGTCGGTGCAAACAGCCTAGAATAGGACAATCAGGTAGTTAAACAATATTATGATGGAATTAAACCTGTATCAGGTATAGGAGGCTATAAGAAGGAATTGAAAGCCATTTTCCTCTCCTAATATTTTATTAGGGAAATATTTGGCACGTGGAGATAAAAATTCATTACAAGGAAAGCCACAATAGCCTTTAAACGTAAAAATGCCAGAGAACACAAAAAACTTCCTGATCAATCCCTCCCAGACAGGCCTCACCTTGACCATGTGAGGTTTGACCATGGAAACAGCAGAAGTATAACGTTCCATAACAGGTGGAAAGCCAACCTCCAACTGGGCCTTCAGGTGACCTTTGCGGCTGGATACCACCAAAGACTTCTTACACCAGGGCACAAACTCACGATACTCCTGGACATTGGCTACCACCTCGTACATCTCCTGCATTGAGTACCTAGGGGAAGGAATCAGAGAGAGGCCAAGGAACTGCCAGATGGGTGACGTTCCTCCTTGCTCTAGGCACCCTCCCCCCCATGCCCACTAATCATGCACCTTCAGGAACTAGAGATGCCAAATAAGCCTGGATAAATGACTTTGCAAAAGCAAATGTGCAAATCTCCATGACGTTAGTGTTACCTTAAGTTTTGCAGTTTACAGAGTGCTTTTGCATTTACTATTTTGATGCTAAGACCATCTAGGGAGAACAGAGGTCGATTTTACTGATGATTCACAAAAGGACTCAAATCCCAGCTCTATGACAGTGTGGCCCTAGGTAAATTATTACTGTCTCCGTATCTCCTCTGTGAATCATAGGTAATAGTAATTGATTCGTAAGTTTGTTTAAAGGATCAAATGAGAAAATCTATGGTAAAACACCTAAGCAGCCTGCTAGCAGTAGTAAGTGCTCAGTAAAGTGTTAACTCATATTGTGCTCAGAGTACCTAAAGTCAGGTCAGCAGAGAAATAATATCCTGTTGTCTTATGTTATTGTCCAATTGTAGTCATGTTTCACAATGCACAGGCACAGCAACCAGGAAGGGGGGAATTAAGGTTGGAAGGCTGGCAGAGGAGGATAAAGGATCAGTAATATAGCTGGGAAGCATGGGACGGCCAGGGATCTTGCCCACTATGGCTACCCTTACGTTCCAGCCTGTACATGCTTTTTGTTTGGCGAGAAAGTGAATGTGGAGGGCTGCTGGACAGGAGGGGATGCTCACCCCATGATCCTACGCTCGGAGTAAGCCTTTCGCTTGTTGGTGAAGGGGGCAGCAAAGCCCATGAAGGAACGGCTGGGAGGTAAGCCAGCCTCAGCCGCCAAGACCTGGGCAGCCCGGGGCAAGAAGAGGCTGCAGGAGATCAGAAATCTAAGGCCAAAAGGAAAGGAGAGACACGTTACGATTCTTTCCTTGTGTTCCTCAACCATTCCCAGGTGAAGGGGAAGAGGGGCGCATCCCAGAGGAAGGTCGTCCAAACAAGCTTTTCGCCTAGCACCTGCTGCAGCCCGCCAGGCTCTCTTGGCCAAGCAGTCACGAGTGCGAAAGGTCGAGGGCGGCGGAGGACAGTGCCGGGGGAGGAGTTGGGGAAAAGCGGGATGCATGTGATGTGCCAGGTGCCTTTGACTGGAGGCTACCCTACTGCTGAAAGCGAGGACTCTCAGGAAGCATCACAGTCCCCGGGACTTCGCCAAGCCCGCTGTTGCCAGGGCACCCGCGAGGGGCAAGAAGTGGTTGGGCACCCACCTCGAAGACTTTGCCCCGCGAATAACTTGCAAAAGCATTCCGTAAAGCTCTACATTAGACCCCAAGGTATGACCGTAGCCGCCCTCCCGCCGTGCCTGCACCCAGAGCTGCAACTTCGGGGTCCTGGGCGTCCCCTTTAGCTCCAGCCCCGACGTCCGCATCTCCCTCTCACCTCATTGGGACCGGCGGTCGCGGAGGGACCGGGGGCGGGGCCGGGCGCAGGGAGAGGCCGCTGCAGCCCCTGGCCGCCGCGCGCGTCCCGGCCGGGAGTCGCCGCGCGCCTGCCGAGGCCATGCGCGCTGCCCTCCCTTGCCCTCTCGGCTCTGATACCAGCTGCGCACTCCTCAGTCCAGAGGAAGAGCGGAGGTTAGCGGCAGCCGGGCGGGTTCAGGGCCCCCGAGCGCAGGGGCGGCGTTGGGCGGTAGCTCCTCTCCCTCTATTCCTGCCCGGGCGGCCGGGTAGCCTAGAACTGAAGCCGCTACCGCTGCTCCCGCAGCTCCCAGTAACCCCACGTCACGCCGTTGCCATGGCTCGGAACCTGGAGAGGGGGGAAGGAAGGGGACCACGCGGCCTGTCGGGAGATGTAGTTTCACCCCTCTGGCGAGAAAGGGCGCTGGAGGGGGTGTTTGAGAAGCTGCAGAGATGGCTCCGTGGAGCGAGCTCACCAGGCAAGCTACTTGCCGAGTCTGTGGTCACGGACCTGGTACATAAGCACAGAAGCGACTTCTTGGTCATGTCAACAGCATATGCCGTTGGTCTTCTGAACGTCTGTCTTAGAGACTTTACTATATTCTGCCTTGTTTATAGTTAGAAGTTCCATTCATCTTTGTAGCACATAGTACCTAGTGCTGTGCTTTGCATCTTTGAGAAAGGAAATTAATGTTCCAAGATCTGGGCTAAGACTTTGCATAGTTTTCTCTTTTAATATTTATAGAAAGAAGTCGGGGTGAGAAGAACCAGACTTACTTTTATGGTAGAGAACCGTCTTTGCCTGGAAAAGTGTGCACTTGATAGAGGTGAGACCTCATGGGCAGGAACCTGAACCCAGGCAAGGAAATGTCACTACACTGCTTTCAATCATGATACAAGGAGAAAAAAAGGGCCCTTGATAAAAGTGGGGAGAACAGAAGAGAGAGAGAGAAGAGAGAGAAATCAGCAATCAGAGACTGGATCTAGGTGGGTACAAGAGCTCTTGAAATTCTGCCACAGTGGAGTAAAGGAAGGACATTTTAAGAATGGTGGTGTCTGCTGTTGCATTTAAAGATGTTTTTGTTATTACAGTGCAAGCCCCTCCTCTGCTTTAGTCTTTAGAGCGGAAGTCTTCAGTCATGCTCTCCACATTCAGGAAAGTTTTATCTGAGTAGTGTTGTGGGGGTTAGGGTGGGAGGATGAAATAATTAGACTGTTGCCTTTAGGGTCTAATTGGTAGGGAAGAGAGAGATCTTGTCCAGAAACAGGGGCCTGAAAACAGATGTAAACCTTCCAACTCTTCCCACTCCTTGAGACTGGCATTCATTTGCAGAATTCCACTGGATATGGATTGAATTTTAAAGCTTGAGCCCATTTTGGGACTTCCCTGGTGGTCCAGTGGGTAAGACTCAGCTGTGCTTCTAATGCAGGGGGCCCGGGTTCAATCCCTGGTCGGGGAACTAGGTCCCGCGTGCATGCTGCTGCTAAGGGTCCACATGTTGCAACTAAGAAGTCTGCATGCTGCAGCTAAGACCCGGCGCAGCCAAAATAAACAAACAAATTAATAAATAAAGTGTGAGCCCATTTTATCTGGATTTCAAGGAGCAAAACCCTCCCTTGAACTCTGGTTTACATTTGATATTTTGTAAGGAAGGCATTTCAATCCTTATGTTAAATTATTTATACATGAAGTCCCAAATTGGGGAATGATCTCACTTCTTTTTCTCTTTTAACATTCTTCTTTTTCCCTCAGAACCCTCCCCCCAACAAGATACAGTATCTCCTTCCAGTTCGAAGATGATAATTGGGAGCCACTCTCAGAAGGGCATATGATCTTGAGGGACAGATTTACTCTTTCCAACCCCACTCTCTTGTCCAGCCTCTCTGACCAAGTGCTTACATATGTGAGACAGCTGCTTAGAGTGAGGAGTAAGGATCTGACCGGATAAAAGACAGAAATTAACTGGGATACATAACTAAACTGTGACCTCATTAACACTATGCCTTAACCGAGTTAACTGCTGCAGAATCTCCAAGGTACAATAGGCCTGCCAAGCCAGTTTGCTTGTTGTCCCCCCCTACTAATTAGATTAGGTAATTATTGCCATTTAAGCTTTTCCTAGTTCATTCCCTGTACTTGAAACAACCAATTTCCTGCCATTTCCATATCATTCTACATCGATAACTTCCTTCAAGTACTGACTCAAAACACACCTCCTCCAGGAAGACCCTCTTGACTGAACCCATCTCTAGACATTATTCTGAACACATAATGCCACATAAAGTAGCATGAATCCTATATTCTCTAGTTGTTTCATGTGCATGTGTATGTTCTTCTAGGTTAGAAACTCCACAAAAATAGACACTATTACTTTTTTTTTTTTTTTTGCGGTACGCGGGCCTCTGACTGTTGTGGCCTCTCCCGTTGCGGAGCACAGACTCCGGATGCGCAGGCTCAGCGGCCATGGCTCACGGGCCCAGCCGCTCTGCGGCATGTGGGATCTTCCCGGACCGGGGCACGAACCCGTGTCCCCTGCATCGGCAGGCGGACTCTCAACCACTGCACCACCAGGGAAGCCCCTATTACTTTTTCTTAACCTACCATTATATATGTATGTATATATATATATATTTTTTTTTTTCTTTTTCTTTTTTTGGCTGCACCTCGTGGCTTGTGGGCTCTTAGTTCCCGCCCTTGGCAGTGAAAGCACAGAGTCCCAACCACTGGACCACCAGGGAATTCCCGACACCATTACTTCTAAGTTTCTACCTCCAAACCAGTTAGTATAGGGCTGAATACAATGGTGAATTCTCAGTAGACATTTGTTAGAAGAATGAAAACTGAGGCTTAAAGACAGGCAGGCATCTGCCTAGAGTTATCCAAATATGAATTCAATAGTGGAATACAGAAGGACTATTTGCATAAGAGGGCTTTGCCACCACTTCCGGCCTCCTCCTCCCCCACACTGTGCATCTCCCTGAGCCCTGGAAGTAACTGTGTTACCTATATCATATTCCTTTTTTCCCTCCTGGGAAATCCTCTTTCTGTGCTCTGAATAATATTAAAAATAACTCTTCTAGCCCTTCTTCCTCCTTCCAGCTGCCCAGAGAACCCGGCTGGCAAACTTCCTTGTTCACCTCCACTCAGGAGCCAGAATCAGGCACGTGACCCCAGCTCAACCCCTGACTCCAATTCCGCAGGTTACCAAAAGCTATTTTGGGCATTGGAGGCCATGTAGTCCCCTTTTCCCCATCCTCTGGACCATATACTAGCTTAGCCCTTCCTGGAAGGTCCATCATACCCACTAGCCAAGTCAGCATATCCCAACACCCATATCCATCAGATCCTCAGCTACCTTCAGTTTCTACTTCTTCAGCCTCATCTTCATCATCATCATCGAATATTGTGTCTGTTCCCATGTGCTGCTCTGCTTGAGCATCCTTTTTTTTTCCCATAGAAAACAAAACCAATAGGGGGCTTCCCTGGTGTTGCAGTGGTTAAGAATCTGCCTGCCAATGCAGGGGACACAGACGGGTTCGAGCCCTGGTACTGGAAGATCCTACATGCCGCGGAGCAACTAAGCCCGTGGGCCACAACTACTGAGCCTGCACTCTAGAGCCTGCGAGCCACAACTACTGAAGCCTGCGCACCTAGAGCCCGTGCTCCGCAACAAGAGAAGCCACCAAGATGAGAAGCCTGCGCACCGCAACGAAGAGTAGACCCCGCTCTCCACAACTGGAGAAAAGCCCACACTCAGCAATGAAGACCCAATGCAGCCAAAAATAAATAAATAAATTTATAAAAAACACAAAAATCAAAAAACCAATATACAGTCCTGTGTTGGAGGACTCTGGCTAACAAGGAGTTTAAAATCCCTTCTGGAACACTGGACTCCTGTATGTCAAAGATGTAAGGTGAAATGAACAACAAAGATGAGCAATTTAAACCTGATTGTGACTACAACACAGAGAATATAGCCAGTATTTTATAATAACTATAAATGAAGTATAACCTTTAAAAATGTGAATCACTGTTGTACATCTGTAACATATAATGTTGTACATCAACTATATCTCAATTAAAAAAAAGTTAAAAAACAAAACCCAAAAAGAGCAACCTGACTGTGATAGTGTAAACTAAGTATGGAAGTGATAAGGAGACCTAACAAAAGGGAAAGAACTGTTAACCAGGGAAGACTTCCTGGAAGAGGTAAGTTTTCAGTAAAACTGTGAATTTTATTTTCAAAATGGTAAAAATTCAAAAAATTTACAGGTTTATAGTGATAGGTAATTTTTCCTCTCATTCCTTATTCCCAGTTCCCCAGTTTCTCTCTCCAGGAAAAACCACTGACACTTGTCTTGTGTATCTTTCCAGGGATCAAGATCCTGAAGGTAATGAGGGGCATAGATTGTTGAGAGCAAAGAAGGGGGCTTTTATACCTCTGCCTTGACAGGGGCCCATCCTGCTATGCTCTTTCCTAAATGTGTTCCTTTCTTAGAACGCATATATTGAGTTGCTGAGCTCTGAACAGGACCCTGAATCACCCTGTATAAACTGTACCAATTTTTCAATATCCACTTTTCTTCTCTCTTTTTCCCTTTTTGGGATGGGATGAACTCCATCCAGATCTTACCTGACTGGCCGCTCTCTGGCCTCTCCAATGGAGGAGGGGAAGCACCCCGACCATTTTCGGGGGAGAAACCCGATTGAGCCTTTTGAAGTGTAGCCACCCTACCACCTTAACCTGGCAGTGCAGTAATTAGGGAATCGAAAAGCCCGCTTCTGTTGGCCTTGGAGCCCTCCTTCAACTGCCAGCTAGCCTGTCCTCTCTGTGGGGTTTTTCTGCAGCTAAGAGTGCTTGTTTTTTTGTTTTGTTTTTTTTCTCCGCAGCTTGGCACTTTTGCTCTTTCCTTTCTACCCAACTCTTGTCACTGCCAGTGGAGATACGCGCCTTCCCTCCCCTGGGGCTATTGCCATATATAACCCCCAGATCTCCACGCCCTGCTTCCCCAAGTCTTTGGGGATTCTGAGGTGTGTAATCGTGGACGGGAGGCGTTAGCTCGGAGGAGGCATTTTGGGCTGGGTGAGATCGGGCCAGCCATTTGGTCCTCAGGTTGCAAGGCACCGCAGCAGGGCCGCGGCCTGAGTTGCCGCTAGGGTTTTGTGGAGAATCCCCCGGGTCGCCAGACTGGAGCGGAGAGCACGGCGCCGCTGGCCTGGGGAGCCGGGTAACCAGCGGCCGAGGTTGGGGTCACCCGAGCCTATGGGACCGCCAGGGCGGGGCGGAGGGCGCCGCGGCCTGGGGCAGCCTGCGCGGCAAGCGCCCTGCGGCCGGGCCCAGAAGGGCCGCCAGGGAGCGCTGCGGGCTCCCGCTCCCGCCCCCTGGTAGGCGGGGCTGCGCTCTCCCCGCAGCCGCCGCCGCAGCCGCCGCCTGGGCCGCCCCGTGTCCCCGGTGGAGCCGCTGCCGCCGCCGCCGGGAGCTCGATGCGGACGGAGCCCGGGCCGGGCCATGGGGATCCTCAGCATCACGGACCAGGTCAGCCCTCCTGCCCTTGCTCGCTTCCTCCTTCCAGGGCCCGACGCCGCCGCCACGCGAGCCCAGGGATGTGCGGCCTAGGCTGGGCCCGAGCCCGGGGCTCCCGCCCCGCCCCACGCCGCGCTCCCCTCAACCAAGCCGGTGTCCTTGGGGGCCTGGTGACCGGCAGGGACACCGCAGAAGCCTCCTGCGGCCAGGACCCCAGAGCAGAGTCCCTCCAGCGTCGCCCCCCGCCCAAACCCGGTGTCCCCCACCCCACTCCCCGGTTCCGCTCCGGCCCGCTCCCTGAAAACCGGTTCTCCCTGCAGCCGCCCCTGGTCCAGGCCATCTTTAGCCGAGATGTGGAGGAAGTGCGTTCCCTCCTCTCGCAGAAGGAGAACATCAATGTGCTGGTGAGTTGAGATCAGGGAGGATGGCGAGCCGGTAATCTGGGCCCTGGTGTGCAGGACCCCTCCCCACCAATGGGGCGGCTCCGTGTTTCCTCGGCTCGGGTGAGGCCGCAGCTCTTTCCACCCTGGGATGGGCAACTGCTCTACATTTGGGGATGGAGAGCAGGTCAGGCTTAGAGCAGAGACCAGTAGGGCTGAGGATGCCCAGAAACGGTGTTCTCTTCTGAACCATCCGTGTCTGCAGCGCCTCCACCCCTCCTGGCAGAAGGAGACTGCTTCGCGGGCCGTGGCGCCCACCCCCTGACTCCACCCTCCCTCGGTGCTTGCTTTGACCTAGGACTGGGGTTTAGGAGGCTGCAGAACCTGTGGGAAGAGGTTGTGGGGAAAGGCCTGGAGCACGAAGACTTGGGCTTGGGTCCTGGATCGTTCACCCCTACAGCTGCTCCTCTTCTCTGCCTTCCTAGGACCAAGAGAGGCGAACCCCACTTCATGCTGCTGCCTACGTAGGCGATGTCCCCATCCTCCAGTTGCTACTGATGTCAGGTGAAAGTAGGGAGCTAGAAGGTGTGGCAGCTAGGGAGGGGACCTGAGGGAGGAGCCTTTTTGTCGTATCCAAGGATTGTCCTCTGGTGCTTGGTCCAGGCAAGCTTCCGTCTCCATCCAGATTCTCTGGCCTGATTACTGGCTTTCTTCCCCACCTGCTCTCCACCTCCCACCAAAAGAGCATATTATATCCCCACAGGTGCTAACGTCAATGCTAAGGACACACTGTGGCTGACCCCTCTTCATCGTGCTGCTGCCTCCCGAAATGAGGTACTGGCCTCCCACCTCTTTTCTCCCTTCCAAAGAGGATGACTTGATTAAAGGTTGGAAGATAAGGGTTGGAGAGCCTTAGTCCTCTGCCCTACAAGTTGGTCTATCCCCAGGTCCAGAGGAGACCAGACCTTGGCCCCTCCCTCCTACCCCTAGAACTGGCTGGTAAGGGGGGGCTGAGTGTTGCTAGCTGATGTGACGTCAGGGGAGAGCTTAACACTGGGCTGGCAGACTGCAGGGGGCCCTGCTGCCAGGCCTTAGTGACTCATCCCTCCCTAGGGGGCCACCATGGAGTCTGATCCCCCTCTGGGCACTGAGATTTCTTTCCTTGTGATGGAGGGATGGGGGTGGTGATTTGTTGCATCCCTGCCCCTCAAGCAGCATGAAAGTTGACACCACGAGGCTCAAACATGCCCCATCAGTTGGGTCCCTCAACCCTGAAGAGTGGGAAGAGATGACCTTCTTCTTGGCTTGGTAGTCACTTCCCTGGCTCCAGCCACCAGGGGGAGGGACTGAGGCCAATGGGAATGGGGTGGGTGGTGAATAGGAGGGGTATTTTAGCCTGGGTTTTGGAGAGGAGCTAGTATCTGTTTGCTTACCTAGGTAATGGAAATGATTCTGATGCATATGGAAGGGCTGAAGGGGGGTATCTGGGGATTAATGTAGCGGGAACATTTATCTTTCCTAAAAGTGGTGGGGGATTGGGATCCTCTACATGTGTGGATTTGCTTGGTAGTGGCTGTATATATGGGTGAAGATTTTCAGGGTTTGGGTTATGAACAATATCAGGTGGCTTGAGGAGGAGATCCACGTTTTCCTCAGCAAGGGAGGGAAGATTTTAAGCTCTAAGAAGTTCCAGAAGATGGAAAGTAGGTATTGAAAGGCTAGGTATGTTGGAAAAAATGAGGAGAGACTCTCTGCCGGGGGAGTGGGGAGATGGGGTCACATGTGCTGTGCTGACCTGTTCGCCCCTCCATTTCCTGTTGGTTCACCTCCTGCTCCCCCTCTATCTTCTCTCCTATCGCCTGCCCCTCAACAGAAGGTGCTGGGATTGCTGCTGGCACATTCAGCAGATGTGAACGCCCGGGACAAGCTGTGGCAGACACCATTGCATGTGGCCGCTGCCAACCGGGCCACCAAGTGTGCTGAGGCTCTGGCACCATTATTGAGCAGCCTCAACGTGGCTGACAGGAGCGGGCGCAGTGCCCTGCACCACGCAGTGCATAGTGGGCATCTGGAGGTGAGGACCGCTCCCGTCCACGCCCAGCCTCGTGCCTTCTTCCTTCCCTTCCGGCTCACCTTCCCCTGCCTCCGGGCCATTAGGCCTGGGGAGCAGCAGCCCAGATGATTATATAAACACTTGGGCTCAAGCACCAAATGAATGGTTGGGTTGGATGGAAATTCTTGACTTGGACCTCAGGAGGGTGGTAAAGTCTCTGAAGTTGCATGGAGAATGTTTGCATACGTGGTTTTTTCTGAAGTGAGAGTCCGTGTCTTTCAGCACATTTAGAAGACTTCAAAAGAGTTTAAAAACCACCGAATTACCTGAAGAGACTCCCTTAAGTTTACCTCAGACTTCCAAATCTACCTGGGATCTCCTTAGTGCCTGCTTTCTCTGTTCCCTCTAGTTCTCCAGATTGTTCTGCCCAAAAACAGAGACATTAGGCTGCCTCAGCCTTTTCAGGTGCTAAGGGCTCTGCCCCTAATTAGGTATGTTGAAGGCATGAACCTGGCTCTAAACAGGTGTCTTTCATGTCCTGAAACAGACGGTGAACCTGCTCCTCAGTAAGGGAGCCAGCCTGAATGTCTGTGACAAAAAGGAGCGGCAGCCTCTGCACTGGGCGGCTTTTCTAGGTGAGAAGAGAATCACGGGGAGAGCAGGATTTGGGATTCCTAGGGCAGGGACGGAGTGCTCAGGGCCCTAGAGTTCACCTTCCACCTCCTTGAGAGCGTACTGTCTTTTCCCAGGGCATTTGGAGGTCCTGAAACTGCTGGTGGCACGGGGAGCAGACCTTGGCTGCAAGGACCGCAAGGGCTATGGGCTGCTCCATACAGCTGCTGCCAGTGGCCAGATTGAAGTGGTGAAGTACTTGCTACGGATGGGGGCTGAGGTCAGGGTGCTGAGCACGGGGTGGGGCTGGGGGTAAGGGCAGGGAGCTGAAGGTCAGAGTCTGTTAGGGAGATAGGAAGGCGCTGGGATTGCTGGTGTGGTTTGGGGAGGTCGGGAAGATGTGGTGAGAGGATCTGAGCAATGCTTGTCTTAAGCAGTAGTGCCCCCAGTCTTAGGGTCTGGAACCTGAGGGGTCTGAGGCAGTCGTTGGATTTCTGGGATTCTCTAGGCTATCTGTGCTGGCTTCCACTTTGTTTAAACTGATATCTCCCTTATCCCCTTACCCTCACCCCTGGAAATACAGATTGATGAGCCCAACGCTTTTGGAAACACAGCTTTGCACATCGCCTGCTACCTGGGCCAGGATGCTGTGGCTATCGAGCTGGTGAACGCAGGAGCCAATGTCAACCAGCCAAATGACAAGGGCTTTACACCACTGCATGTGGCTGCGGTCTCCACCAATGGCGCGCTCTGCTTGGAGCTGTTGGTCAATAACGGGGCTGATGTCAACTACCAGGTGCCTGAAGGGATGAGTCTGAGACCAGTGGGGAGAGGGGCCTGGCTCTGGGGGTGCTGACCATATCTTTTGTTCTGGATAACTCTATGGGGAATGGTCCGCTTGCGTCCTGGGTTGATCAGTCCTTCCCAGGGGCCCAGGAAAATGTGGGCTGAGAAGATGTCCATATGATCACCCTGTCCTCAGAGACGTGTCCTTTGGAAGGGGGAACAGGGCACTCTCCATGCTTTGCACTAGGAAAAAAAAAATGCCATGTTTCCACAGAGCAAAGAAGGGAAAAGTCCTCTGCACATGGCAGCCATCCATGGCCGTTTCACCCGCTCCCAGATCCTCATCCAGAATGGTATGGACCTGGAAGACTTTGTGATCTCTTTTCCCCCCTCAGAGAACTCATCCCTAGAAACACCTTTTCTTCCTCATTCCACCCCCCACCCCATCTTCCAGTCAGGATGGGCACCTGAAGCTCTGAGCAAGACACCTGTGGAAATGGCCCTGCTCTGCCTGCCCAGCCCCCTCAGGCTGACAAACGAGATAACACGTGTAGAAGGCTTAGCCTGGCCCCTGGCACGTAACAAGCACTCAGACAGTAGCTAACTAGTGTGAGTGGTCTGAAGCCAAAGGTCTGAGTGTGTGGGTGTGCGTCCCCCCTTTCAGGCAGTGAGATTGATTGTGCCGACAAATTTGGGAACACGCCACTGCACGTGGCCGCTCGCTATGGACACGAGCTGCTCATCAGCACCCTCATGACCAACGGCGCGGATACCGCCCGGTGAGTCCGGACCACTGACCCCACTTCCAGGCTGCCTCAGATCTAGGCTGGTGGTAGGCCACAGAAAAGAGGTCTGCATCTGGTCCCTCCTTGACCCAAGGACTGAGTCCCTCCCCTTCTCCCCAGGCGTGGCATCCACGACATGTTTCCCTTGCACTTAGCTGTTCTCTTTGGATTCTCTGACTGTTGTCGTAAGCTTCTTTCCTCAGGTATGAGCTAACTGGTTCGGGGGTTGGGCAGGTGGGCAGGAGAGCAGAGGCCCTTCCCGGCTCTGCTCAGAGCCCTCAGATGGGATCTGTGGCTGTTCTGCCCCTTCAGGTCAGCTGTACAGCATTGTATCCTCACTCAGCAATGAGCACGTTCTTTCAGCTGGGTTTGACATCAATACACCTGACAACCTTGGCCGTACCTGTCTTCATGCTGCTGCTTCTGGAGGGTGAGTTTTCTTCCCTCTGTCTCAGGCCTTGAGAAGGAGGCTGGGCAGGGGTCTGGGCCCCTTCTTCTTTCCTGCCCAGAGCTCCCCCCCTCACAGTGAGAGCAGTGGCAGCAGAAAGGGCTGTCCAGTTCCATCCTCCTTCAGCCCCTCCCTGGGGAGAATCCTGTGGCTTCTCCTTGAGCCCTCTTTCTCCCCTTAACCTGCATCCTCCTTCCTTTTAGGAATGTTGAATGTCTTAATTTGCTGTTGAGCAGTGGAGCTGACTTGAGGAGGAGAGACAAATTTGGAAGGTGTGTTAATGTGCAGGAGTATATATACATAAGGAACATCCGATCAGAGAGACAAGTGATGGAGGGCAGGGTGGGGAGTTGGAGACTAAGTGAGGAGAATATTACGAAGCAGCTTTGGGCTGCACATCTGGTTGCATTTGGATCTGCCCCCGATTCTTTTACCCACCCTCCTTCACTTCTCCCCAGGACCCCACTGCACTATGCAGCCGCCAATGGCAGCTACCAGTGCGCCGTCACACTGGTGACCGCCGGGGCAGGCGTCAATGAGGCTGACTGTAAAGGTTGCTCTCCGCTCCATTACGCTGCCGCCTCCGACACCTACAGGAGGTGAGGCGCCCGCTTTGCTCTTCTCATCCCCACTCTCCTCCCTGAGCGCCCCCCAGACTTCTTCACTCTCCTCCCCCAGGGCGGAGCCCCACTCATCTTCCAGCCACGATGCTGAAGAGGACGAGCCACTGAAGGAGTCCCGCAGGAAGGAGGCCTTCTTGTGAGTAGCCGAGGAGACCCCCGGGGTGCGCTTTCCCAGCAGTGTCGACTCTGGCCCTGTTATTCTCCCACCACCACCCTGCTGCTGCTTTGCACCCTGAGTTTAGTCCTGGACCAAGCACTGTGGGTACAGACAGAAGTAGGAGACATAGTTCCTTCCTTCAAGGAATGGATGGTCTTCTTGAGGGAATCAGAAAAGCTAAACACAAATTCATTTGCTTATTCCACGAGCATTACTTGAGTATTTACTTAATAGGTACCAAGTAATGTGCTGGGTGGTAAGGATAGAAGATGAATTACCCCAAATTTCTGTACTGTATACATTCTAGTGTAAGATGTTAATAATAGGGGAAACTGGGTGAGGAATTTATGGAAACTGTATTATCCTCACAATTTTTCTGTAAGTCTAAGACTGTTATAAATAAAGGGTTTATTTATTTTTTAAATTTATTATTTATTTTTTTGTGGTACGCGGGCCTCTCACTGCTGTGGCCTCTCCCCTTGCGGAGCACAGGCTCCGGACGCGCAGGCTCAGCGGCCATGGCTCACGGGCCCAACCGCTCCGCGGCATGTGGGATCTTCCCGGACCGGGGCACGAACCCGTGTCCCCTGCATCGGCAGGCGGGCTCTCAACCACTGCGCCACCAGGGAAGCCCAAGGGTTTATTTATTTTTTTTAAAAGATATTTAAAATCCAAGAGGCTCAACTATGTGATCTTTGGCAAGTAACTTAAACCTCTCTGTGCCTCAGTTTCCTCAACCATAGTAGAGATAAGAATGATAGCTATCTCAAAGGATCAGTATGAAGATTAAGTGATTTAATACACGTGAAGTGCTTAGAACAGTGTTTGACACATTGTAAGTGTTAAATGCTGTATCAATATTTCTACTAGTACAACTACTACTGAGCTATAAGAGTGGTTCCGGGGAATAGAGGGGAGGAGGCACCTAACTGGGAAGTTTGGGGAAGGCCTCCCAGAGAAGAGGATTCTGGGAGCGAGTATGAGATGAGTAGGCCTTTTCAGGCGGGCTGGGAGGAGAAGGCAGGGGTCAGTATGCCTGGAGGTGGGGGGAAAGTGTGTCGATCACAGGTTGGTAACTGATAACTGTGCTCCAGGTTCTCTAGGAGAGCATTCAAAGGATAGAGGAGGGCGTTGAAGCAAGAGTGGTTCAGGGCAGACCTGGAGGTGGTAGGTCTGGGTCTGGGCTTGAATGGGCAGGAGTTAGCCTACCAAGAGTGGGGGATGGGTGTTGCCCAGCTAGGCCTGGAGGGGCTCCCTTGCCCTCTCCTCTGCTCCTCTCAAACTGTGCCCTCCCTGGCTGGGCTTGTCCCCTCCTCACAGTCTACTCCTGTCCCCCAGCTGTTTGGAATTCTTACTGGATAACGGTGCAGACCCCTCCCTGCGGGACAGGCAGGGCTACACAGCCGTGCACTATGCAGCCGCCTATGGCAATAGACAGAACCTCGAACTGGTACGTGTGGGACCTGGCCTGGGGGAGAGGAGCAGGGCAGGGCACAGCACACAGTCTACTTTGGTATCTGTGGATTCTCAAACCAAGGGGTGGTTGAATCAAATGTGGTCTCTAGATCCAGGGGCTTTGGGGGTTGCTGTGGGTGGGGTCAAGGGGTAATATCTTGGGAATACCAGAACCTCAGCACCTACTATTCTGTCCATTGCAGCTCTTAGAAATGTCCTTTAACTGCCTGGAGGATGTAGAGAGCACCATTCCAGTCAGCCCTTTGCACTTAGCTGTGAGTCCCAGGTCTTTTCCTCTTGCCTTCCTTGTCCCTACCTGCCCCAGGCTGGCACACAGGTATAAGCACGTGTGAATCTGTCCTTGCTTCTGCCTTCTTGTGGGGATGTCGCAAGCAGGCAGTGGTCTGGAGAGGGGCCCAGGGAGCTCACGGGGAGGCCTGTTGCCTGGAGTCTCCCTGTGGGCCCCAGGAGCAGAGTGGGGACAGTGTCCCGAGCTGTATCCATTGGTTGCCTGCACCCCTCCAGGCCTACAACGGTCACTGTGAAGCCCTGAAGACACTGGCCGAGACGCTGGTGAATCTGGATGTAAGGGACCACAAGGGCCGGACCGCGCTCTTCCTGGCCACTGAGCGAGGCTCCACTGAGTGTGTGGAGGTGCTAACGGCCCATGGCGCCTCTGCCCTCATCAAGGAGCGCAAGCGCAAGTGGACACCCCTGCACGCTGCTGGTGAGTGCGCCCTTTGGGCTGCTCCCTCCCCTTGTCACGCCAGGCCTCCTCCAAGACTGGTCCCCAGATCCCTCCTGAACCCTGAGGGGACTGGGGTTGGGATGGAGTAGGGCGAGGAAGATGGAAACTGCAAGTTCTGATTCGTAGCCTCCTATCCCCCAAGATTTCTCCCTGCCCCAGGTCTTCCCATAACCTCTACCCTTCACCTGGCCTTCTTGCCTCGACCATGCCCTGACACAGACCCCCTCTTCTCCTAGCTGCCTCTGGCCACACTGATTCCCTGCACTTGCTGATCGACAGTGGGGAAAGAGCTGACATCACAGATGTCATGGATGCCTATGGACAGTGAGTGTCGGCCAGGGGTGGGGTGCAGGGTTCCCATCCCTGCCAGGCCCTCACCCTTTTCTTGCCCCCTCTGTAGAACCCCACTGATGCTGGCCATCATGAATGGCCACGTGGACTGTGTACATCTGCTGCTAGAGAAAGGATCCACAGCTGATGCTGCTGACCTCCGGGGCCGCACTGCCCTCCACCGTGGGGTGAGTGAGCTCCCGGGTAGGGTCCCTCACAGAAGGGCCTGGACGCGGGAGCACGACAGTAGGACATTAGATTGTCTAGCACGTGGGCCAGGATCTTGTGCCCGGGCTCTCAGTGGGCCTTACTGTATTTGCTCCAGGATGAGTAGCTGACATCGGCAGCTGATCTCCCTGATTACCTTGCTCTGTAATCACATACAGCCACCTGCTCACCACCCAGACTCTGCCCCAGGGTACCCAGCTGGCCCTGTCCTGTTGGATAATGATGCCACGGCCTGGTCCTTCTCCACCATCGCCTGTCCTAAAGCTGCCTCCTCCTCATCCCACGGGATTCTCTGACTCAGTCTCCCACTACAGAAGGCCAGGATTAACTCTCACCACCCTGATTGTCAGTTGGCATAGAGTCAGGGAAGGAGATGCTCATCCCTAACACTTAGAATCATTGCTGCAAAGACGAGGATTGGAGCCCTGGAGTTGGTTCCTGCTCCTGGGCCAGCCCCAGTGACTGGCCGTTGGAAAGGGAGTTCCAGCCACACCCCCATGTCCCCCACAGGCAGTGACTGGCTGTGAGGACTGCCTGGCCGCCCTGCTGGACCACGATGCATTCGTGCTGTGCCGAGACTTCAAGGGCCGCACGCCCATTCATCTGGCCTCAGCTTGTGGCCACACTGCAGTACTGCGGACCCTGCTGCAGGCTGCCCTTTCCACAGACCCCCTGGATACCGGGGTGGATTACAGCGGATACTCGCCCATGCACTGGGCCTCCTACACTGGTGTGGCTCTGGGGCCTTTGTAGGCACAGCTGTGTGTGTGGGGTGTAGGGGAGGGCAGACAGGGACTAGTGGGTTGAGGGAGGGACCTGGGTTGCTCTGGATCTGGAAGTAGAATGGAGTGTTGAGAGATGGCACAGGACAGATGGAGGGGACCTCGTTGTCATTTCTCTCCATCACCACTCTTCCTTCCTCATACCCAGGACATGAAGATTGTCTGGAGTTGTTACTTGAACACAGCCCGTTTTCATACCTGGAAGGAAACCCCTTCACTCCTTTGCACTGTGCAGTGTAAGTCCCTTCCTATACCGCAGCCCCACTCAGGGGTCTGTGACCTGGGCTTAGGACAGGCGGTCCATTTCCCCTGCCCCTCTTGCTGACCCTTCCTCTTCCCCCAGAATTAATAACCAGGACAGCACCACAGAGATGCTGCTGGGAGCTCTGGGTGCCAAGATTGTGAACAGCCGAGATGCCAAAGGACGGTGAGTGGTGGGAGGCTTGGGGAGAAACCTCTGTTGCCTCTGGCTTCCTCTTGCTGCTCAGGAGAGAGGGTCTTCCCTGTTTCACTCTGCCCTGACCCCCTCCCCACAGGACCCCTCTTCACGCCGCTGCCTTCGCGGACAACGTCTCTGGGCTCCGGATGCTGCTGCAGCATCAAGCCGAGGTGAACGCCACTGACCACACTGGCCGCACCGCGCTCATGACGGCGGCTGAGAATGGGCAGACCGCTGCTGTGGGTGTGTAGGGGCCGCGTGTGGAAGGGAGGTGCGCCCCTGGGTTTTCGCCAGACGGGTCAGCCCTGCCTGTGGGGTTTAGGAGGCAGGAGGCATGTCTTTGGATGTTTCGCCCTGTGCAGATGGGGTGCAAAGGGTGTGCAGACAGGAGGGTGCAGAGCCAGGCCGGCACGGCTCTGGAAGGGAGCGTCAGCCCCCTCTGCCTCCTTTCTCTTGTAGAATTTCTGCTGTATCGAGGGAAGGCAGACCTTACTGTGCTGGATGAGAACAAGAACACTGCCCTCCACTTGGCCTGTAGCAAGGTACCACCGGCAGTGCAGGTGGGGCTGTGTAAGGGGCTGGGCCTGGTGACTGGAGAGAGGGCCCGGCGGAAGTCAGGATTGTCCAGACTGTCTGACTGGTGGGATAGCTTTCTGTCCTCTTGCTGCCCCCTCAGCTCCTATTGTCATCCTTCCACTTCACAAGTCTTCGCTCTCTGTCCCTCTCCCTCAGGGCCACGAGAAATGTGCCCTCATGATCCTGGCAGAAACCCAAGACCTTGGCCTTATCAATGCTACCAACAGTGCGCTGCAGATGTGAGTGCCCTGGGGAGGGGGCTCTTGGCTAGGGGGCGGGGGGCAGGAGAGGTGGGTGAGGAAGTTGCGGCCCATGTTCCAGGGGCCCTCTGGAACTCACAGTGTTCGCTCAGCAGCGTTGCGACTCTGGCTGAGGGCGGAAGGGCAGCTTGCCATTGCCCCGACTTCATGCTCCTTCTTCCTTTCTTCCAAGGCCCCTACACATTGCCGCCCGGAATGGTCTAGCTTCTGTGGTGCAGGCCCTGCTGAGTCGTGGGGCCACAGTGCTGGCTGTGGATGAAGAAGGTGGGTGGGGTCTGGAGCTCCCTGCCCCTCCGGGCTTTGGGGTCAGGGACATTCGTTCTTCAGGAGGTGACTTCTCAAGCTTGCTGGTTAATAAACTGGATTTTCTTCCCAAGGGAACTCTTCAGAGCAGGGACCCAACACCGATACGCTAGAGTCTCTGAGGGGAGTCTGACGGAACTAGGTGGAGCCAGCAGGTTCCTCAGGAAGACCTCCCGCACACCTCAGCCTCCCAGCCTCCTGTCCCCCAGGCTGGCTCTGTTCTTTACCCCACGCTGGGACAGTCTGCCTGTCAGCCTCCCTGGGCCCTTATAGCCCTTGAGTTCTGACCATGCTGGGTGCTTGCCTGCCTTGGCTCCCCTCCACAGATAAGAGAGCTCAGGGCCCAGGGGCGGATGGATGGGGAGCCAGGGGTACAGGACCCTGGGGCTCAGTTCTCCCCTTTGCTCTGCAGGTCATACCCCGGCATTGGCCTGCGCCCCCAACAAAGATGTGGCAGACTGCCTGGCCTTGATCCTTTCCACCATGAAGCCTTTCCCACCCAAGGACGCCGTCAGTCCTTTCAGCTTCAGCCTGCTCAAGAACTGTGGCATCGCAGCAGCCAAGACGGTGGGTGGCTGCGGTGCCCTGCCCCACGGGGCCTCCTGCCCCTACAGCCAGGAGCGGCATGGCGCCATTGGGTTAGATGGCTGCTACTCCGAGTAGCCCCCTCCCGTGTCCCTCCCCCTGCCGGTGGCTTGATATCTTATTCTATTTATTTAGAAAAAGTCTATACATTTAGGGCACTTTAAAGGAGAACACGACTGGGTTGGGGGGTGGAGGGGGGAAAAAGCACTGGGGAGCAGCTGCTCACCCCTTTGCCACACTATCCTGGCCTGGCAGGGGTCTGGGACCAACAGGGAGCACCCCAGGCCCTTGGTACCCCCAGGGCAACCCCTTCTGCCAAGTGTCCCAAAATGATCGCTCGATGCCTGGCTCCCCCTCTCTTTTATCCCCTCTCTCCGGTCTCCCTTTCTGCTGCCAGCTGCCCCCACTCTTCCCGTTGACTCTCCTCTCTGTCCCCTTCCCCATGCTCCTGCCAGGCAGATCCCCACCTCTTCCATACCCATCACTGCCTCCCTGCTTGGCCGGCCCCTCCATCCCCCCTCCATCCCCGCAGCAGTGAGAAGCCTTAATTTCTGGTACTGTGTGAGCACTCTGGGGGTGTCCCCCTCCCCCTTCAGGGGCAGCTAGCGGACGAGGGGGGAGGGTATTTAGCACTGGGGCCTGGAGCTTTTCCCCCACTTCTGTATCCCATCACCCCCAAAGTTCAAATGCAAAACACTTGAAGCAGCAACTACTGTACCTGGGCCCCAGTCCTGCACGCTCCCTGGCTCCTCATATGCAAATCAAGGGCTGGTCCTGCCCCCACAGCCTGCCCCGCCCTGCTTCCCTCCCCCTCCTGGCCTGGCCCCCTGACCACGCACTTTAACCTTGCTTCTTTCTTTTAACTTCTTTCCGGAGGGCTGAGCCTGTGGCCAT
The DNA here is from genome assembly GCF_937001465.1 of Orcinus orca. Lineage (NCBI taxonomy): Eukaryota > Metazoa > Chordata > Mammalia > Artiodactyla > Delphinidae > Orcinus > Orcinus orca. The sequence continues at coordinate 44,530,227 of NC_064569.1, read as the reverse complement.
TCCCTCTCTGGCTCTCCTCTCCCTTAACTTTGAGGCTTGTCATGAATTTTTAAGTAAGCATTTTATCCTTTAGGGGAAGAAACAAATTAATTTCCTGCCCATTTCAAAACCACAGCCCTAGTATGTCTTCTGTGTTTCAGGCATGTGTTTGCATGTGTGTGGAGGGAGGGACTGTGTTCTTCCTCCTGTGCCCCCCAATCCCACAGTTCCTCTGTGCCCCCCGTCTGCTGCCACCTTCTGTTATGTCCAAGAGTACCCACTGCCCCCAGTCACTCCTGATCTGAAGCCAAAGAGGGAGGGGCAGGGCGACTAGGGACCGTGGCTACTCGGGGACCCAGGCTTCCCCTCCGGTGTGAGGATGAAGTTCTGATCTAGGGAGCGACAAGTAGATACTGAGGCTTGGTTCCTGCCTTCCCAGCAGCGGGGAGAGAAGGGATTGAGCTAAGGGCTGCACTGAGAAGATTCCCGGAAGTCGTACCCCAAAAGCCAAACTGGGCTGGAGTGAGGAGGGGGCAGTTTTCTCTCTAAATGTAGCATTGAATTTGGCCCTGGTCCCTTCAGACGCCCTGTCCATCCATCTCCTAGCTAAGCCTCCTGGACAGTTGGACCCACTCCCTCAGCCCAGTGTTCCCTTCCTCACACTCAATACCTCAGCCAGGGGCCAAGACACAGAACTTGAATAGAGGTCATGCTCCCTCTACCCCCCCACCCCCAGTGCATCCTCGCCCAGTTTGGCTGCCATCAGTATTGTCCCCTGAGAACTGGACAGGCTTCGTTTACACAGTACAGGGCCTCCCCCTTGGGGGTCCCTCGGTCTCCTTCCCCCACCCGTGCTTGCTTTATTCATGATCTTACCGCCTTTTCAGTTGTGTCCGCTGCACGTCTTGCCACCCTTGCCAAGGGTGGGCTGAGGGGAGAGGGGCATCCCAGGGACTCCTCCCTCCCTAACAGATACCCTTAACCATACCTCATGCTGGTTTCATGAAGCCTGGGGTGTTTGTCCAAGTCCTTATTCTTTTTGTCATGGTCCCTTTTTTATCCCCTCTCTCTCTGTGTCTTGCTCCTCCCAACGCTCAGTTCCTAAACCATTTCAAAGCTTCCAGATGACCATTATTGATGAGAAGGATTGTGCAGCTTTTAGTTTTTATTTTTGTTTTCAAAGCCAAAGGGCCTTGCAACGCCCCTCTCGCCCACCTCCCTTCGCACCCTGCCCTCCCCTGTACGACAATCAATGTGACCTCTCTTAAGGGCTGCAGCCCCCCACCTCCAGTCCTGCTGGTTCTGCAAAGCTTGCCCTTAACTTCAGTTCTCTCTCATAAAATCTTCCTGTTCCACCCCCTCCCTCTCATTTTGGTGCTGGGAATTAGGTGGCGGGGGGCAGGGGGAGCAGAGAGACGTGTCCTCCAGAGAAAACTCCTGGGGTTTCAGTCGTGTTCTCCTTTATCAATGTTCGGTGATGACAGGAAGAATCTGAGTTATTTGTCAGGAGCCCCATCGTTTTGCTAGATGAGATTTCTGGTGGCTGCCCATTCCCTGCTGCGCCTTCAGCACACCGTCAGCAGTGCTGGGGCAGGTCGCGGGGAGTCCTCTGTCCCTCCTCATGTGGCTGTGAGGAGGCCAGCAGGACGAGCAGCCTCCTCTCCTTATGCCAAAGGAAATCCCACACCCCACCCTGGGCTCCCCAGCCCCTAGTGTTTTTTTTGAAGCATTTTGACCATTCTCATGGCCACTGCATATTTATTTTAATGTTAAGTTGTTGTTGTTGTTGTTTTTAAAAAGACCTCTTTGACTTAAACGGGTGTGGAGAAGTAAAGCAGGCAGAATGCCCCCCAATCTTAAGGGGGTAGGGTGGGGAGGAATCATCTCCTTCCCTTCGCCCTCCCTCTCCCCCTCCCCCTCTCCCCACTGCAGCTCTAAAGCACTTGCTTCAAGTAATAAGCACTTTTGAGAAAAGGCCTATTTTAAGTGAGGACCCTGGGAGCAGCCCCAGGTCCCAGCAAAGGAGACAGAGCGAGGGCTACATAGGAGACAGGGAAACAGATGTGTGAATCAGAGGGTGAGATGAAAAAGAGCCAGTTTTTAGTTTCTGATTTTGGGGGAGATGTTTCTGGTTGGCCGGTGGCTTTGGTAGGGTTGTGTACTATCCTTCAGAAAGACAAATGGCACAAACTGTGGGTCCCAGCACGGACCAACAGGCCCGGGTCACTGCCACTGTCCAGCGGAGACTGACGGGCCACCTCCCCACCCCGCGGCCCCCTGAGCCATAGGACTGCTGAGAACCACTGAATGTACAGCCCAGGTTGGGGTAGGGAGCAGCCCCTGGGGGAGGGGGCTTCTCCTTTTGTTTGGTGCTGTGGGGGTGGGAGAGGTGAGACTGAGGGACTGCCACCCACCTAGACATGTGTTCCTTGGGGTGGAGGGGCTGAGGAGGGCCTACCTCCCTCTCCATTCCCAGCCGTGGCCCCTCTTCCTTCCTCATCCCTATCTGTTTTGACTGTAAGTCCAGCTCACCTTTGCCTTCAATATGTAACCAAAGGAAAACTCAATACTGTTTCCACCTGTCTGCCCACCCGAGCACCTTCCGACTCCCTGGACCTAGAAGGGGAGAGGAGGCGGGGCTGGGCCGGGGGTCGTGGGGCCAGAGCGAACAGTTCTGCAGCTGTGTGCCCCCAAAACCTCCTCTGGGGTCTTGGAGGGCGTCCTGGGAGGGGGCGTGGGGGCCAGGCAGGAGGGGCTGGGAGCAGGCGTGCTCGGGACCTTGTGCACATGAGTGTGACTTCATCCGAGTGACGCCCTGACTGCCCCAGGGGGAGGCCCCTTCCTCCTTCCCTCCGCCATTTCTCACCTCTCCCCACACCAAGCGTTCATCCCCCACCTCCCCTTCCTGCCGCAAAGGAAAATAGCCTTACAGACCCTAGCCCAGAACCCCTCCTCCTGGGGCACTCCAGTATGGGGCCCCAGCCCACCTAGTCTGAACCCCACCTTTTAAGAGGGAGGGATGAGGAGCAAAGCAGCCCCTTCCCCTCTGACCGTGGCGGCTCCAGCCCTCCTCGGCCTTGACCCAGATTGGGCCGAGGTGCGGAATCTTTGAGGACCAAGCCCAGTGGTCTGGGAAGAGGGAGGTAGAGAGGGAAGGGTCTGACTTGGGGACCCCCTCCTCCCGACCCAACCCCTAGAGAAGCGACCAAATCCCAGAGATGGGAGGAAGCTGGGGTGGGGAGGGTCTGCTCCATGAATTACTTGAAGGTACTGACTCCGAGGCTGCTGTTGCCCACTTAGGTGTGAGGGGGACACTGTCACTGCGTTTGGGAGGGCAGAGGGTGGCGGTGACAAGAGGGTCCACCTTTGGCCCTCGCTCACTCCTGCTAGGCCCTTTCCCTGGGGAGCCTAGCCTGGCCCTCCTGCCTCCATCCCTCACTCTGGGCACCCTCTCCAATTGCACTAAAGTAGCTGTGTGCCAGTCTTACCCCACGCCAGGGTGGGGTCTCTGCTTCCAGTCCTTTCTCCCCACTGCCTCTGCTCCCATCCCGGACAATCTCCTTGTTCCCCTGTATTCCTGGATAGCTCAGCTTTGTGTGTGTGTGTTTGGGGGGTGGGGGTGGGTTCTGGCTGGAGTGGGTTTGGTAGGGGTTTGGGAAGGGCTGGGGGAAAGATGGCGGATGAAAGTCTCCTACCCCCTTCCTCCACTCCAAGCCACAGAAGCCTGGGAGGGAGGGTGCCTACTCTCGCTGCCGTGTGTCTTGCAGATGTGCCAAAACGGGGGTGGGTGGGAGGGGAGGGTGCCTGGCAGAGCAACCCCCAGGGTGGCTCTCTCAAAGCAATACAGTTCCTCCTGCCTGGGGGACGGCAAGACAGGGGAGAGGGTTGGGTTGGGGACCTGGGGGTTCCCTGTGTACAGCTGTGTATATTCAGGGGTGTTCTCTGTCTGGTACCCGCTGTGGGCGTCTACGTGTGTGTGAACCTCCCCTTCCCCGTGCCCTGCATGACCTGTGATGCTGCAGACACCACCATTCCTGTGTGCAAGGGTGCGTTGGGGGCACTGAGGGGCATGTCCCCTGTCCTGTTGCTCCCTCCATCCTGTGACCCATGTACTCGGTTGTAGGAAGTAAAGAGAACTGAGCACAATTCACTGGATTCTAGTTGAATCTTTCTCTAAGCAATGTTCCCCTTCCTGCCCTTCTCCCTGCCCTGGACTCACCTGTGGTGCTAGCGTTGGGGTCGGGGTGTGTTTCATGCTGGTGGGCAGCAATAAAGGGCAGACCTGCCCAGATGCCTGTATCCCCAGGGTGCTGAGGGCAGCAGGAAAAAGTGGGGACCTTGGTGCATTTGCCTCACCCCTCCCCTTCCTCTCTGGGCTAAAGCACAATGCTCTCCCCGCAGATGGATGCATCCTGCACCCTCCAGGCCCCTCCTCCCCATACCTGCTTTGAGCCCTCCTCCTGCCACATCCTGGTTTTCTATGCTGTTTTGGTGCAAGTACAACTGTCGTAGTCATGGCTTTGGGATGGGTTCTGTTTATTAAAATCCTGTTGCTCCTACTGGCCCTGTGTCCCGCCTCCATTCCTGTGGTTGGGGGGAAGGAAGGGCAACCTGGACGCCTTTCCACTGGCCCCCATCAGCCATCAGAGACCAGAGGCCACAGCTGCTCCTCCAGCAGGGCTATGGTGAGCATGAGGCCACCCCCCAGCAGCAGCCCCAGCCCCTGCAGTAGCACATGGAGCGTAGGGAGGGGCCCAGGTGGACGAAGCAGGGCTGGTAGCTGAAAGAAAATAACAACATCAGGATCCTGGCCTTGTCTCTGCTCCTAAAACAGGAGAGGGAGATGTCAGCAGCTCTCCGCCACCCAAGCTCTTCCACACCCCTGTTTCTCATGTAGTCCAGCCACCCTTCTGGGGGGCCAAGGGGGAAGCAGTGGGACTGATAATTCCCTCTCCTCTACACCCACCCCGCTTCCCTTGGTTTCTCCGCACTACCCCACACCTCACCATGTCCACAAGGGCCACGTAGAGGAAGACCCCGGCAGTGACCCCAAACACCCAGGGCGTGAGGGGGACAGGGCCCAAACTGAGCCCCACCCCCAGGGCTGCACCCCCCAGTCCCAGGACTCCGGACACCAGGCTCAGCAGCAGCAGCCGCCGGAAGGGCAGCCCTGCCTGGAGCAGCATCGCGAAGTCACCTGTGGGGAGAGAGGACAGGGTAGGAGGGAGTACGCCAGGGCTGCCCCTCACCCACGTCACCGCCAGCCTCCAAGTTCCACCCCTTGGAAGTCTCTCCTTTCTGGAGTCGACCCCACTCCGCTCCTGCCATTCCTACCCAGTTCATGGGGCAGCTCGTGGCAGAAGACTGCTACGGTGGTGCTGAGGCCACTGGAGAAGCCATCAGAGAAGGCAGCGCCTGGGTGGGCAGGATGGGAGGTGGTCAGTCTGGAAGGAAGCTCTCCCCGGAGGAGGCTGGGGCCTGCATTCCCTCTGTGGTCCTCCCATTCCCCGCCCGCCCCCCACATGGTAGCTCTCTCCCTGCCCCATCCAGTAACTAGGAGGCCTACCCTCTCTCTCCCTCCCCCGTCCTTCCCCTCCCTCCCTCCCCCGCCTCACACCTATGGCCAGCCCATCAGTGAAGTTGTGCAGACCATCCCCCAGGAGGACCATCCACGTGATATTGGTGCCACCGCTACCCTGACATCCATGACTGTGGCCTTGGCGCCCAGGAGGGGCCAGGACTGCTGGGGGCTGGCTGTCCTGCTCCCTCTGGCCCTGAGCCCCTGGCTCTGTGGGAAGGAGGAAAAGAGCCGTGTTGGTGGCTGCAAGTGAGAGCTGGGAGCCAGGGCCCGCTCTTCATGTCCTCCGCCGGTCACCTGGAACTGCCTGCAGGGGCCGAAGCACCATCCCACTGCCATCCTCTGGGTCCAGGTTTGGAGTTCTGAGATCCTTTCTTTTTCGCTGGCAGCACCTCTGAAATGGGAGGGTGTCCCTCCTGAGGGAGGAGGCAGCAGAGCTGGGGGCTAAGGAGCGGTCAGGCTGCCAGCAGGGAAGGTGAACACCTGGTCCCACCTCTGCCACTTGGGGATGTTCTCTGGCCTCTGCTCTCTTCCCAGGCTGGCACCTCTCTGTTTCTTGTTGACTTGAACTCAGGAGAGGAGGCCGTTTGGCCGGAAGTCCTGGGTCTATGCTGAGGAGCCCCAACCCACTCCCTGTTAGCTGTCAGGTCCTGCGCAGTCAGGCAAACGTCAGAGCCAGGAGCGCACTTGGCCCCTCACCTCCTGGCTTGAGTGGCCAGTTCTTGGCTAGGACTCTGGTCTCAGCAGGAAGAAGACAAAAGGGTGTCACTCACTGGCTTGAGCCCTCGTCGCCGCAAAAGCCCTAGCATGTTCTCCAGGACGAAGAGAAGAAAGAGACCACCAAGCACCGACAGTCCTGGTCCCAGGTCCTCCTCTGGCTGCCCGCCAGGTCCAGCATGCTGCCCTCCTTGCGCCTGACAGAGAGGCGGTCAGGGCAGACTCTGGAAGCACCTGCACCCGACAGCATCCCCCTCCTGAGATGGTGGAGAGAGGTGGTGAGCCTTCACTCATACGCTCTACTAGAAGGCAGCTGTGGGCTGAAGCTGGGGTGGGAGAGAGGATGTCCTATGACTGGGAACACACTGGCTCCATGGAGGCTGTCCACCCCTAGGGCAGGGGGACAGGAAAGGGGCTTCACGTACATGTGGCAGCAGGTGTAGCAGGGCGTCCCCACAAAGAGTGCCCACGGCCAGGGACCCCAGGAAGCCCAGCAGGGGCTGCAACAGATGAGGTCCCAGGAGCCGCAGCAGCAGCAAGGAGAGGGGAGCAGGCAGGCTGAGCAGCAGGACCGCCAGGGCACTATGAACCAGGGCTGGGGAGAATCAGGGGCTGAAGTTAGGCACGGCTGAAAGGGAGGCCTTAAAGGGAATGCTGCAAGGGGAGGCGGGACCCCAACGAACCCCCTTCCTTGGCTTGAGCCCCACTCCCTACAGGATTCAGGTGCCCCACCACTTGCTCTCCCCTACTGACCAGATAGCAGATCCCCTGGGGGTGTTGGAGCTGGGGCCCGGATGCAGACACGGCTGTCAATCTGATAAAGCAGGGCTGGACACAGCAGAGCAAACTGACGAGGGGTCAGAGGAGCCGCAGGGCTCAAGCCAAAATTGACCAGCAGCTGGGAGCCATTCAGACACTAGGGAAGTGGAGTTGGAGGTCACACATTGGGGAATTGCTGAGAACTGTGACTCAGATCTTTAATGTCTGCCCTTCCATTGCATGGGCTCCTGGGTCTCTCCCAGGGTCCCCTTTGCTCACACTGGCAGGTGCATCAGGGACTCGGGACAGTTAGGTATAATCAGTGTGTGTTAATTATTAGTGAATATTCAAACCAACGCAAACATTCAGTTCGGTACAGATTGGGTGCTAGTGAACAGCGCCATCATCTCCCTCCCTCCCAAGCCCCTGATGTCTCATGAATTTGGTGATGGAATTGGTTGGACAACTAGAGCCCTCCATTGCAGAATCTTAGAAGGGAAAAGACCCTAAAATGCCATGCTGCCGTCCTCTCAGCAGCCCTGTCACTTGTTCAACCAGCCTTGGCTGGAATGCTTCCTGGGATGGGGTGCTCACCTCACCAGGCCTGTTTCAGGTTGGCTTTGGCTGCCCTCTGGTGTACATGGAACAAGTTCACCGACTTTCTGGATGAAGACAGCCATCTGCCGCCTGCAGGCCGCGTTCTCCAGATAACCGGCCCCAGAGGCTACCCTGGGCTGCTTCTCTGAATTCTCTGCTTTGCCAAGTGTGGCCCCTGAGCCAGGCCTTGGAGCTTGGGGTATGGGTTTATCTACCCTGAGCCCAGAGGAGACATATCTCACTACTGGAATAACATACCCTAAGATCACACCTGGATGTTTTTTTAAGTAACCATTTAAAATGACTTTTTTTGGTGTGGTACGCGGGCCTCTCACTGTCGTGGCCTCTCCCGTTGCGGAGCACAGGCTCCGGACGCGCAGGCTCAGCGGCCATGGCTCATGGGCCCAGCCACTCCGCGGCATGTGGGATCTTCCCGGACCGGGGCACGAACCCGCATCCCCTGCATCGGCAGGCGGACTCTCAACCACTGCGCCACCAGGGAAGCCCCAAATGACTGACTTTTTAAACATTTCAGGCCATCTAAATGCCATGGCTCCTTTTCCCTCGCTACAGATCATCAGACTCACATCCTCATTCAGATGGTCAGCCAGTGAATGGTCCAGCAGCAGAAGCCTGTGAAAGAGGCCCAGGCCCGATGGGGCTGGCCCACGGGGTGGTGCTGGGGCCTCGGTCTCCTCCAGGTCACCCCACCCAGGGGGATGCAGGGGCAGCCCTGCCCAGATGTCCACACTCAGCTCGGGGTCCTGGGGCCTAGAGTGGATGGATAACAAAGTCAGACTTACTCATGTTCTCTCAGAAAGGGGCTGTGAAAGGATGTAACGAATCAGGTTCGGAAAAATCTGTAATTCCAGGAATCTGATTTTAGGAAGCCAGAGCTAGGCAACCGGAGGAGACTGATCCAAGTACTGAGAAGAGCTGGGGTGTGACATTTTGGGGTGGGGAGAGGGGTTAGTACCTGTGCGTGGAATTGTCTCCAGCTGGGGGTGTAGCCTGACCAGCTGGAGGCCCGTGGTGTCCCAGGTGGAGGGCCTGAACTCGGCCTAGCCCCAGGCTGTGGAGAAGCCTCGCTAGGCCCCCTGCAGTCAGCGTCCCATTCTCCCCATACAGGCCAAACAGCTGGGCCAGGTAATGGTTCTGCTCCTGCTCAGCAGGGCCCAGGTAGGGGGCTGAGCCCCCTACCCAGCCCAAGGCCACCCACACACACAGGCCAGCCAGCAGATGACTCACTGGGGGCCCCATTATCGGGGGGACAGGGTTAGAGGCTCTGGTTCCGGCTTCTACTCCTCCAGGAACATTCTGAGGACCGTGCCCTGGAAGAACAAGGAGGAGGGGCTGGGGCTCCTGCCCTGCTGTCCAGCCCAGGGCCCGGGGAGCCTGCACTCCTCACACCGCCCCCTCCTCGAACGCTGCAGCGGCAGCCTCCTTCCTTCCTCCCCCTTGCCTCCTTCTGAGCAGCCTCTTGCTTCCCAGTTGCTAGAACACCTTCCCTGAACCAGAACACTCCCCTCACCTGATCCAGAGCTGACCTGTCCCTGTCCCTCCCCTATCCCCCAGACCCCACCCCTCAACCTCACCCCACCTCTCTATCCCCCCTCAATCCCCAGGGCCTCACCCCCAACTGGCAGTGTGAGAGCCGTCACCTCAGGTCCCCATGAGGCCTCGCTGTGGACACTTAGAGGTTCCTGGGTTGTGGAGGGGAGCCAGGCTCAGCCTCCAGCTGCCCAGGTAGATCGGAGGCCATGTCAGATAGAGGGCTGGGATGGACAAGCCCCCACTCCTAGCCCACCTGCCTGGGGGCGGGGCCAGGGAGGTGCCAGTGTGGGAAGGCTTACATCAGAGAAGAGTTAATGGTTCACTGGTCTCTGGGGTGGGGGTCAAAGGTCAGTCTTGGCTGGGCCCCTGAGTAGGGAGGGGCCACCCTCTGCCCCTGAAAAAGCCACATGGCCAAGGAGAACCAGGGCCTGGGCTTTTCTTCTAAATAATTTACACCCCAACCCAGGTGGTACTGTCTTAGCCTCTCCCTGCCTACACTCCCACCTCACCTACCTTACATATGGCATCGGGTTTCATTCATCTCCTACCCCCATCCCCACATTCCCTGGGAAGGTTGGACCCAGGTGTCCCTAAGCTGGAGAGGAGGGTAAAGAGGCAGATAAGTGGCAACCCCAGATGCGTGGGGAAGAAATTGTTTTTAGCACTTCCTCATCCCAGAAGAGTAAGAGCCAGACCTCTGGGAATCTATGACCACGAGAGGGGACGCTCTGGTGGGAAGAGGAAAGGAGTATCTGGGCCTCCTCAGATGTCTGACCTGGCTTAAGGTTGGGGAGCACAGTCTGACTGGGGTGACCGGCCCAGGGGGTCGAGGTCGGCATTACCTGACAGCAGGAAACAGGAAGGACGCCCAGAGGAAGGGGGACACAGTCTTCTTGGTTCCAGCTGTGGGGGGTAGGCAGGCAGGCGGACAAGGGTCACTGGCAGGGAGGGGGCAGGGGAGGGGCACTACCTTAAAGGGGCAGGCCTCCTTTGCCCGGGCCTTGCCTGTAACCTATCTCCCCTCCACCTCCTAGGGACACCCCACTCTCCCAAATGCCCAGCTGCCGACCTCTTCATTTTCCCACAAAGAGCAAAGGAGTTCAGTACAGAGTGGTAACATTTATTAGGAAGGAGGGATTCAATTAAACTTCCACATCACAGACCCAAGGATCAGACTGTAACCGTCATTTCTAAAGAGGAAGGCGGGGAGGCAGAGGGCCCGGACTCCCAGGGGACAGGCCGCTTCAGCTGACAAGGAGGGGACTATGGGCTGAGGGCGGATAAGGCCACTGCTCACCACCCCTCCAGTGAAGTTTAGTGGCTAAAATACTCCTACACACCCCCTGCCCCCAAAAGCCAGCAGCCCAGTAGAAAGCTGTGTTCTCTAGCAGACACCTGGGTTGTGGCTGGTGGCAGGGAGGAAGAATGTCTTGCTATCTCTTGCTGCTCCTCCGGGTTTCTTTGCCATTACTGACAGGGCTGCTGGAGGGGCCAGGAGGGCCGGCAGGCGTGTGGTTGGGCTGGCTTCGGGTAATTCGGGGGGTGGGGGGGTGGGGGGGAGTGTGAGGGGGGTGTGGGGCACCACCAGGACCTGGTGGGGTGCTCAGTCCATTCCCGTTCTGGCTCTCAGAGGCTAGTTGTGGGAGAAGGGGAAGAAAAACCGGAATTAGAGAACTAAGGTAGGCAGGCATCCATCCCCAAGGCCTGCCTCCAGCCCCAGCAGGCAGCACAGTCTCCACCGAGCACAGCTGCACACTGATGCCGTGGGACCAAGTGCAAAGGATGTGAGTTGTAGGAATGGGGCCCCAAAAAGATGCAATCATCATTTTGGCAGTTGCTGCATGAACTGTCGTATGATATTTTTTCTTCCTTTTTTGTTTTTAATTGTGTTTTTTTTTTTTTTGGCTGCGCCACACAGCTTGTGGAATCTTAGTTCCCCAAACCAGAGATTGAACCTGGGCCCTCAGCCGTGAAAGCACGGAGTCCTGACCACTGGACTGTGGGGAATTCCCGATATATTTTTTTTCTCTTTTATCCATCTCTGTATCATTAGGAGTCAGATCTAGAAATAGCTGTTTAGTTCTAGGCTCAAGGACCACCGACAAAAGAACCCTTGACCAAAAGTGACTGTAAGACTGGAGAAGCATTGGGAAAGGAAGGGCCTGAAGTTTCTATCTTAAAATGTAAGAAGGATCTTAAAAAAAAGAAAGAAAAAAGTGTGGTGGTGTGTATCACAATGATACATGTTCACTTGGGAAAACAGAAATAAGAATAAGTACAAAAACTATTATACATACTCTCACAGAGTAAGCAAAAAAACTATTATACATACTCTCACACCCCTAAAATAACAGACAACATTTTTGTGTATATTTTCAGTGTTCGATGGTTTCCTTGAACTACCTTAGCTGTGCAAATCATTATCACCACACTTACCACAGTGTGTTACAACTGTTGTCTGTGGGACTATTCCTTTCATGGACTGCAAGCTCCTCAAGGCAAGTGCTATGTTTTTTCCTTGGCATTCCTCATCTATAAATGCTTGTTAAATGAAGGCAGAGGCCTGCCTCTCACATACATAGGGCGTCATGAACCCTACCCATATCCCTGCTGAATCCTTCTGCTCCATCAGACTAAGATATCTGCAGCCAAAAATGGAAGAATAAAGCCCCTTCCTTAATTCACAGAAAAAGTGAGGAGTATGTAGGAAGTCATCATTTTTATGCCACACATGTTTTTTTAAAACCTTCTGTACCTGTTAGCAGATGACAAAGTGAATAAACATCTGGCAAATGAATATTAGGGACAAACAAGCTTAAGTGTACTTATTTAAAATAATTTTATAAATTATGGAGTTATGGAGACCTGAGAATACGTAATAGTCATATTTTCAGTTGAAAACATGGATGCTACTCTTTTGTGGTGGAATTAAATGTTGTTATTTCACGGTGTTCCTAAAAAACACCGTGACCCTTAGTGGTTCTGACACAGACAGTTTTGGAAACCATGGTAACTGGGGATGCAGACACAGACTGAGGAAGCGTAGAGGAAGCCTGAAGCCTAGTGTCACAGAGAGAAACATAAGGCATGGATCAGAGGCAAGAGAGAGACAAACACCCAGGAGTGGTAGGGTCAGCTGCGAGATGACCCAGAAGGAGAAAAGAGCAACAAAAACCAGGTTCCTAATGAGAAGCCAGGAGACGAAGGAAATGATGTTGGTGAGTGATTCTAATCAAAAGCTGATGATCTGCAGTAAGCCAAATTCCTCAAGAGACCAAAAGCAGGGGCTTCTGAGTTGGAAGAAGCATAATCCTGAGGGCCAAGGCCTAGAAGCAGGGCCTTTAGTTTTCAAGAAAGTGGCAACCCTAAAGGGGAACTATTTAGTGCTTAAAGTTGTGCAGTGTGGACTCCATGCTGAGTCCTGTAAGTAACAGTGTATCAGAACTGATAATGAATCAAAATAGGCAAGGGGAAAAAAGGCAAGGTTCTGCCAGAGAAGAAGCAGAGAGGAACAAGCTAGAATGAAAGAGGGCAGTCTTTGTGGAGAAACTGCTCTCATTTTTGCCTTTGAGTGGCAGTGGCAAAAGGGAGCTCTATCAGTGATAGAAACATGGCCCCAAATCTTTTCACCCCAGGGACTTGCAAAAGAACTGGGAGAATTGGGTGCAAGAGGATATATTGAGAGAAGAGAGATCTGGAAAAGGGATGAGGGCAATGCATCTTTCCAGGCTAGGGAGATTAGAACTAGGAGGGCCAGTGGATGGAAGGAACAGGTTTACCTGGAGAAGTGGCGGGGGGTCCGGTGGTAGGCTGGGGAGCCGTAGGGCTGCTATCGTTCTGCACCTGAAGGCACAAATGACACATTCAGACCTTACTCCCTACCATGCTTCTTGGCCTGACCTGCCCTCCTTCCACACATCACAGCCATGGGACTCACCGTCTTGTTGGGTGCCTGCTGGGCACTGTATTCTGGATTTGGCTCACTGAAGTTAGGAACCTCAGAATAAACCATACAGAATCTGCAAGGGGAGAAAGTGGCAAAGCCTCAGGCCCAACCTCTGGGCTACTCTGGAAACCTCAGAAAGGTCCAGGTACAGGACAGGGAATGCACACCCTTATGCTGTCTCCTTGCAAACCTCAAACTTCTCTCCTTGGCCTGGTGCTTCTACATCCCCAGCTCCAAGACAGCACTTACTCTCCAATCTTTTGAAGATCACCCCCACGGCCAGTGTACAATGTCAGACAACCTTTGAACACTGAAGCGTACCTGTGGGGTCACAAAAAGCAGGATTCGAGTTACAGGGACTGTTAATCCCCCCGCCCCCCCACCCCGTTACTGCCCTTGAATAGCCAGAAGTCACCTGATGGCTTACCCTTTGGTGAGCCGGATAATATCCCCAGGCTGGATCAGGTTGCCCACGTCGTCCCAGACGGAGATATTGATGCTGCCAGTTTTGTCTGCCACTTTGCAGGTCCGAACCTCGTGCCCATCCTTTGTCTTGGTCACTCGGCCTGGAGGGAACAGAACAATGGGGTTAGGGGGTGGATGGTCAAATAAATGGGGGTGGTGGTGATCAGAGGGATGAGGTCTAGATATTGGTGGAGTGAGGAAAAAGGTGTACAAACAGGGCAAAGTCAAATCCCTGGGGCAGGTGAGGGAGGGGCCAGCACCATGGAGAGGGCCCACACGTGTGGGAAGAGGCCCAAGAGGCACTGGAGGCTTGGATCTGACAAGCGTTCCATCCATCTACCCTACACTGCAACTCTCCGGGTGGGGGCGAGGAGACTGGGCGTGAGCAGTCCTGTGGTGCGCCCTGCTGTGCCGGGTGCAAGTTAAGAACAGAGGTGATGTTCCCCCCCTCCTGGCCCCCAACCCCGAGAATGCGCGCAGGGGGCCCACCGCGCTAGCAGAACCACCTGTCTCCAGCACAATGAAGATGAGGTTCAGGTTCTTGAGCCCGGGCTTGATATCCTTCACGAAGGTCTCCGTCGTCATGCTGCCCGAGCCTCAGCACCCCACTAGAAGGGGGAAAAGGGGACGAAGGTTCAACGCTTGGAGCCTTCACCCCCATGTCCACTTCGCAAGGCCTACCTATCACACTAGGCTGGGGTCAGGCAGCCTCAAACCCTCTAACTCTTCTAAAAGGGTAGAAACGAACTTCCCCAGGGGCTTCCAACTTCAAGATCAGAATTCGGGGGTGTCTCTGGATAGACTGCTTCTGGGCTGGAAGCCCCCTCCCGGGATGCTCTTTCAGTATCAAGCCCCGAAGTAGAGAAGCCGACGCACACGGGGGCAGGAAACCTGGTGCGGAGCCAAGGAATGGAATCTCACTCGCCAAACCCTCCCGAACCCTCATCTGGACAACCGGGGACTCGGTGCATCCTCTCCCCGACCCGCAGCCCACTACCCACCCAGCCTGCCCGCCGTACACTGCACCCCACTGAGCCGCCCGCAGGGGGAGCCAAAGGCCCCGCCGCCGCCGGATGCGGACCAACGGAACGCTGGAGTGCGAACATTCCCGGAAGTTTCCCCCGGCGGGCCTCCTCCAGCCAATCAGCACCGCCGCCCCCGCGTCCCGCCTCCAGTCCCCACCCGGCCAATTGCGATCCGAGATTCACGCGCCGCGAAGCGGGTGGGATTTTAGGTATTAAAGGAGCCCGGGAGAGGGTTGGCTGCGCAAGAAAACACGTGGACCACCAGGGGGCGTCTCAGGTACCAATTTTCCTCCACTTGACTAGGAGAATGCACTAAGATTTGTTTCTCCTAGACGTGACCCAGTGGAAAAAGAACCAAAGGTTTTTGGAATCCGGCGGACAAAAGTATGAAACCCGGCTCATCACTTCTTTTCTCGACAGTTCTTCAATATGTGATTTCATTTTGCAGACGAGAAAAAGAAGTTATATAAGAAGCTGTGTCTAGCACACAGCAGGAAGTTTCCTCTTCTCCAACTGCTTTAACTCTCATCTTTATTCCTGATTTGGGGTCCTCAACTTTAATGCACTATCCAGCTTGGTCAAGATCTCTGGAAAAAGCAGCATTCACAGCAGAGACAGACAACAGGCAGACTCACCCCCTCCCCCTTTGGAAGTAATGGAATCTGGGGCACCGAAAGCAACATTTGCATTAGACTCTCACAGTTTGAAAGGCACCTGTTCCTAATGCACTTATCTCACTAGATCTCAGGGTCCCCTCAGAGACTGAAAAGAGACCCGAAACTTTAGTTCCCTTTGAGACTTGTTACATAGTCAACAAAAGGCAGCTAGCTCTGTAATGTTGTCTATAGACCAATTATATATAAACAATATACGTACATGTGCATTACCATTTGCTTGGCGAATATCCATATCAAATACTGCTTACTATCAGATTAGCCTAAGAGGCCATGTAATTGTAATGCCTTGGTTTGCTTAATCAATCCCTTACCTTCTCCTAGAGGGCTTTAGGGTCCACCTTGACTTTCCTCGGAGCTCAAGTTCTCTCCCGCCCACACCCCCAGCCATGCTGCTGTACCCTAAGGAAATCAAACCACAACCCGGGAAGAGGGACATTTTATCTCCCTCCTCTCCCGTTAGGTGTTTCAGGGAACTGTACAAGTGTTTGGATGGCCGACGTAAAGACGTCAGGAGTGCGACTGGGAGAGAGGCGGGCAACCCTAGATCAAAGTTGTCCGGTCAGACACTCCCCCATTCCCCACCCCGTGGTCGCCTTGTTGACTACATATCCACTCCCATGACCATGAGTCATAAGATCGGGAGGCTCCGGGATGCTGACCACAGCTCTGGAAACGGGAGAGGGGCCGAGGAGACGGCAGGTCACTGCAGGCCAGCCTCCTAGAGACGATCTCGCAGCAAGCCGCATCAGCTTTAGGGCACGAACACGTGCACCCCTCCAAAGCGAAGTCTCGCGCTCCGGGAGAGTCGGCCTCCAGCTCTGCCGCTGACGCTCACGCTGGGAAGAACATAGAGCTCTCCCTCCCAAATGGCTATCTAGTTCTCGCTGGGACCATAAAGACTTCCGTTCTAGAGCGGAGGCCTGGCTAGCCTTCCACTCACCTCGTTGGCCGCTTGTGGCTTCTAGTTCGGGGCTGAGTTAAACAAAAAGGCGGAGTTTGGTGACAAGCTTCCGCTAGGTTGCGTAGCAGCGGTGGGCGGGGCAAGGGATCTGTCCCACACCGCGAAGAGTGGTCGGAACCATCTCTCGTCTTCTTCCCCTTCCCCTTCCCCTCCCAGGAAAAGCTGGGACCCGGCACCCTGGCTATCCATTGGCCGCTGCGGCCTCAGCTCCAGCCAGGCCTGGGTACGGAGAGTCCAGACCGCTTCCAGGGCGGTGCGTACGGCGCCTGCGCGAGCTCCCACCTAAAAGAGGGTGTGGGAGGGGAGGGGGCAAGGTCCCAGGGGGGTTGGGACGGGGGTTCGAGCTATTGGAGGTCAGGAGGAGGGATGGGAGTAAAGATGAAAAATGGAGGAAGGGAGCAGTAATAGGGAGGAGTCTAGAGGTGATAAAGGGGCGCTGATGGGTGGGTTGTTGGGGAGGTCCATTGGAGTGGGGGAGCCTTAGGAAGTGCGGGAGGGGGCCTGGGCTGGCTGGAGGACAGGGAGGGGGGCGAATTGGGGGAACCACGTGGTGTTTAAATGGGCAATGATTGACGGGCCGGAAGGGGAGGCAGGGAACATACTGGGGGTCAGTGTGGGCAGGGGCGTCGGAACCTGAACCCCCGCCCTCGAAGCGCCATAGCTTGGCTCCTCTCCCACGCCTTGTCTTTGACAGCCTTGTCTTCCTCCTCCATTCCTTCCCCCCTCTCCCTCCCACCCCTCCATGAAGGAATCTCACATTCCTTACATCCCTGCCCTGGATTGCCTGTCCCTCTTCACACACTTCACACACCGGAAAGCCTTCTCCAAACCAGAACGCAGAGGAAATTGAGGATTGGGAAGGAGGGGGCCGGAGAAGGAGCAGAAAGCTGAGAGGGGTGAGGGTGTTTTGCCTGAGGGACTGACAGACATCTCCATTCAGAAACTGACTTCATTCTACCTAGTAGCAAATGTGGCTGTTAGAGACCACTGAATCACTGTTCTTGGGGACTGGGCTGTGGTAGTGATAGTCTAATCCCTTCCTGTACAGGTGGTTTTAGTCTGACAATAGAGCAAGAAGCTGATAATGTTGCAGGCTGATAGTTGTCCCCAGATAGGAATGGTAGGGAATCTGAGTGATGCAATAATGTTACTGCCCTGTGTGTCCAGCCGGCTTTGTGGCTGTGTCTGGTTCCCAGTAATGGGAAAGAAAGAACAGGCTTCTTTCAAGCATTTCCTCATGGGCCCTCAGTACTCTAAATTTATTTTGCAGTCTGTTACTACAAATACCTTACCTATGAATAGCGGTATTCAGTATGCTTTCACATTTATTATGTCATTTGCTTTTCCTGGACAATATGTAAGGTCGATAAGGCAGTTATCATTTTCCCTACTTGACAGGTGAAGAAATTGAAAATTACAGAAGGGATACATGGCTTGTTAAAAGCCATACAGTGGGTAGAGCTGGGACCAGAACCCAAGTCTCCTGACTCCTGGTCCTCCTCTCAGTTGAAAAATCCTGTTTTGTTCTGGTCAAGGGAGCAGTGAAGGACGATTGGTTTTCCCAGGCTAGATAACTGTTTGCTTTCTGAGTCTGAAACTTGTCACTGGAAGACTGAACATAGCCAACAGCACTGGCTCCTGGAAGCATTTCTTGACGTGCAGGTGCTTGTGCCAGGCTGTTGCTGTGGTCAAAATGGAAGAAGCATTATACCCTCCTCTGTATTATGGATGGGAGAGACAGATCAACTTCCCCCCACCTCCAACTACAGGGAAGAGAAAGTGGATCTGGCCTTGCACTTTTATCCTCTGATTAGTTTTAAAATACCACACTAATGTGTTATGGCTGATGAACATAGTAAACTAATGAGCACGTATACCAGACTCAGGATGAAATGGTCTCTGTTTTATGACTAAAAATCGTGATCCTTTGTAAGATAGCCGTTAACATGGATAGATGTGAAGGTAAGGAAAGGAATTTGAATAGTTCCTATTCTGCGTCTGAAGCCTTGTCTCCTTCTACTTAGTTTCATCCTTTTAGTAATGAGAGTCTGGTCAGCTTAATCATACTGCTACCTGTAGTCTTTCCAGTTTCCTACCCTAGAATAATTTCCTGATTCACTGCCTCTTCATTTTTTTTTTTTAAAGCCTGATCCCCTCAGGAATATTTCTGGACTTGGAAGTAGAATTGCACCTGTACCAACATTCTTGTGCATCTTCTTATGAAACAGTATTTTTCAAGTGGAGAGTAGGACAGAATTCTTTTTATATGAAATAATTTATGTGAAAGCACTCTGGAAACATTAAAGCATCATACTGTGCATGTAAGCTTTCATTGCTCTCTGCATTGTATAGCCACAGATTTAGACTCATTGACATTACTTTTAGTTGTATGCACTGAATAAAAGAACCTTTTTCTATCTCAAACAGCTCCTCTTCCCTACCTTTCTTCTTGTCCCTTTCTCTCCCCCTCTCAGCTATGTTTGAATCACCTGGTCTGTGCGTGTGATTCCTTAGCTGATGATCTCACTCCTTAGAGGGTAGCCTGGATGCCTAGCCTTGAAACCTATAGTTCTTAGTGGAGTTGTCTCGTCCTCCTCAACCAACCACCAGATCCCAGTCTGTCTAGTTTCACTGCCAAGTGCAGGTAGTTCTCCTGACTCACCTTTTTCTTCCTTGTTCCTATTAATAGAGTGCTCCTGATTGTGACATCACATCCATCCCCTTGGCAATGGAGCTTGTCCCTAGGAAGGAAGACTCAGTCGGAGAATAGCCAACAAGATGGGTTACTGGGAACGTCTCCTGAGTGGCACTGAGTGGAAGCATCAGGGGGTTGGAGCCTTGTGAACAGGGAACCTGCCCCCAACACTTGGAAGGTAAAGAGCCTTGATTCAGAATCCCATTCCTGGCTAGAACCCTCTTCTCTGCCAATCCGGGTTCCTTCTGCTCTTGAAAACCTGATTCTCAAAACTCTTTTTTGCATAAAACTTTCTGTGATTAACCCACATCAATCTGTTCTTCTTTGCATACTTATGTCTTACGTGAACTATTAACTTTTATTTGTTGGTAAATTGCTTAGTAAATTTTACTCTTTTTATGTGTTTTATATCCTGTGTACTCAGCCATTGGGCTGAAGCCTGCACTTAGTTTGAGGACAAGGATTGTGTTTTCCGTTTCTTTTACATGTCTATACTGGCAAGGGGGCTGTGTATATAGGATGAAGATGAGGTTTGGGGTAACCACACAAATAGTGCTTGGTGCTGGTGATCCAGTGGGAGGTCCTTGCTGGTCTTTGAGGCCTGGTAAGCCTCACTTTAGGTGTTAGAGTTGTTAGTTGGGAGTTCTGGAAGAATTGTGTGCCCTCTGGATTCTTTTTTAAATTGAACCAATTAAAACGTGCTGAAGAAGCCTAACTTTAAAAATCTCCTGTGCTAAATCTAGTCTGGATCACAGCATTCTGGAATTAAATGGGACTTTAGAGGCAATGAGGAACCTGAGTTCCTAAGAGCTCAGTTCTCTAAGAGGGGGAGTAACTTCACTCTAAGGATTCTACTGCTTAAATGAAAAAGACCACTTTTTTCACTTAGAAAGTGAAGAGAGTTGCCAAAAGAGAGCAAGGCCAGACTTTGCTGTCATAAAGCCAGGGCACCTTTTATCATATAATTATCCCCTAATTTAGCCTATTCTTGTACTTATGTAGAATTTATGTAGTTTCAGATGTTTCATTTCATGTGGAGTAAAGGGAACTGAGGCCCAGAGAGGTTAAGTAACTTGCCCAAGGCTACACATTGGTCGGTAATATAGCTAGAACTAGGACTCAGGTTTCTAGATTCTCAACTCAGTTTTCTTTTTTTCCAGATCTATTTCTTTATTGGGAGACAGAGAGATAAGATGAAATGTTTTAGGGACACCTGTGAGACACCCTCCACCACCTACTTTCTTCACTAGGGTGAAATTCCTAGGAGTCACCTGTTTCATTACACTGGGGCAGGTTATGGGGCCCTTTTCCTATGTGTCTGGTGATTTGTAGTAATTGGGCTGAATCCTCAGCCCTCTGCACCTTTGCTGTATTTAGGGCATGGAGGAGAGAGAATTAGAAGGAGACTACAGCACATATACTTGGCTTTTACCTGTATGCTTTTGCCACGAATTGGTGACAGCATGCCCAGTTACTCTAAATGGGTTGGAGTGGTTGCTGTAACGTTTCGTGTGTGTGCGCCTATGTATGTGTGTGTGTGTGTGTGTGAATGTGCATGGTTTGTACACCTGTACGTGGGTTCAAGAAACCCTGAATAAGGGAGGATAAATGTTCAGGCTCTGTTAGAAACAATCTGTTTTTTTAAATTTATTTATTTTTCGCTGCATTGGGTCTTTGTTGCTGCACGTGGGCTTTCTCTAGCTGCAGCGAGTGGGGGCTACTCTTCTTTGCAGTGCACGGGCTTCTCATTGCAGTGGCTTCTCTTGTTGCGGAGCGCGGGCTCTAGGCACACGGGCTTCAGTAGTTGTGCCATGTGGGCTCAATAGTTGTGGCTTGTGGGCTTTAGAGCGCAGGCTTAGTAGTTGTGGCTCACGGGCTTAGTTGCTCTGTGGCATGTGGGATCTTCCCGGACTAGGGCTGGAACCTGTGTCCCCTGCATTGGCAGGTGTATTCTTAACCACTGTACCACCAGGGAAGCCCAGAAACAATCTGTTTTGAATTCCTAGCTCTCTCTAGGGGTAGAACAGTGAAAACAACTGCAACAGTAAGTTAAAAGGGTATAGGAAGGGGTCTAATACAGTTCTCACATTTTTATAATAATGCTGACCAGGAATATAGAGAGACATCCCAGTGTAACAGTGAGGAAGTATAGCAACATAATTACCTGGTTTGGTTCTGGCCTGTTGGGAATGCAGTTTTGGGTTTGGGTTCAGGATGTTCAAATCAGGGAATTTGGCGGAACTCCTGTAAGTCTAAAGGGACACCTCAGTGCTACTTTAGTTCAGCTCCCCAACTTGAGTAAAACCTTCCAAGGCCTTTTCCTATTCCGTAACTCAAGGAGGAGATCTAGGAAACTGTGCTTCCAGTGGATGTGGTCACTGGCTGTGACTCTTGAGGTCCCCGTGGTTTCGGTTTTATTAAGGCTTCTGTCCCTAGGGCAGTGAGTGGTTGAGTTCTTGTACTGCATCCCCCTTGAAATGATAACCCACCCCAGTGACAGCCCTACAGCAGTGTTGAGAGTCCCCGAGGGTAGAAGGAATAGTCAAGGAGCCTAGCCTGTCAGCTTGACTGTCTACTTAGGGGCAGGGCAAGACGAGGCAAGGAGCTAGATTCCAAGATTGTGTATAACCACTTCAACATTTGTTTCCTATAGATGACAAATAGGAAATGCCCTAATCAGAATCGAAATCTAAATTTCCCCTTAATTCTCGAGGCCACACCTCTGAAAGGATATAGTTATAGGAGGGTAGATAAAACAGGAGCATCTCCAAGCAGATAAAGTGGAGGTTTCCATTTAGAAAGAACAATGCCCAGCATCTTTGCAGAGTTTTGTAAACCTTGACTTTATAGTAGGAACTTTGCAACTCCTAAGCCTGGCTGGTGGCTTCCCACACCCTCTGGCCATCTCTGCACCAACTGAGGCTGTTTCTTTGGGGAAGTTCTCTGCTGTTTCTTTTGGCGATGTAGGATCCCCTGAGACCCCATTATGATAACTTTTCAGAATTTGTATTCCCCCTTAAGATAACATTGTTAGCACTGTTTTAAAATGAAAGCACAGTGAAGCTATACAATACAGGCTCTCAGCCTGCTTTCTGCATTGCCCCATAGCAACAAGGGAGAAAAGGGTACTGTTTTCATTTTTGCCCCTTGCTGATTTTTAAAAATAATTAAATCTTGCAGAAATATATAACATAGATCAAAAGTATAATCTCAGCATCTAGATTTTTAAAATGTATACGCTACATATACCACTTTAAAAAAACAGTTTTTATAAAAATGGGACCATACTGTACAAAATGGGACCATACTATTTTTGCAACTTGCATTTTTCAGTTTGAGAGGCAGTTTAGCACTGCAGTTAAAGGCTTGAGCTCTGGGGCCAGTCTGCCTGGGTTGGAATCTGTCTCCACCACCTGTTAGCTATATGATTTTGAAGAAGCTTTCTAACCTTTCTGCATCTGTTTTTCATCTGTAAAATGTGGATCATGGTAATGCCGACCTCACACAGAGTAACTCATAGAGTTATTTTAATAATTAGTTGAGTTAATACACGAGAAATGCTTAGAATTGTGGCTAGCATATAGAAATAATAAATATTGATTTAATTATTATTTAATTATATAAGTAAAACATGATCACTGTTTAAAAAAAAATAAAAGAGGAGGAAAAACTAAGAGCAAAACTGTGAGGGATTTCTCTGGTGGCAAAGTGGTTAAAAACCTGCCTGCCAGTGCAGGGGACACGGGTTCAAGCCCCGGTGCGGGAAGATCCCACGTGCAGCAGAGCAGCTAAGCCCGTGCGCCACAGCTACTGAAGCCTGAGTGCCTAGAGCCCGTGCCGGTGCTCTGCAACAAAGAATAGCCCCCGCTCGCCACACCTAGAGAAAGCCTGCGCACAGCAATGAAGACCCAACGCAGTCAAAAATAAATAAATAAAATTAAAAAGAACAAAAAACAAACTGTGAGTGAAATTAAAAGTACTGATAGGGCTTCCCTGGTGGCGCAGTGGTTGAGAGTCCGCCTGCCGATGCAGGGGACGTGGGTTTGTGCCCTGGTCCGGGAAGATCCCACATGCCGCGGAGCGGCTGGGCCCGTGAGCCTTGGCCGCTGAACCTGCGCGTCCAGAGCCTGTGCTCCGCAACGGGAGAGGCCACAACAGTGAGAAGCCCGCGTACCGCAAAAAATAAATAAAATAAAAGTACTAAAATTCTACACTTAGAGACAGCTTCTCTAATATATATCCTTCTAGATGCTCTCCAATATAAGTGTGTACACACATAAAATTTTTTAACAAACATGGCACTATAGTATATATAATATGTATGTGTTATTTTACTTATATATAAGTAATGAATAAATTGAAAAAATCTAAATAAATAAATATTAATAAAAACAAATATATCTAAGTTATATTAATGCTACATTGTATCCCATTTTATGGATGTAAGGAATTATACTGGATATTTGTGTCATTTCTGATTTTTTTTTTGCTATTATAAACAATGTTTAGATAAACAACTTAGTATATTGTTTTGTACACTTGTGTAATTATTTCCTTAGGCTAAGTTACTGGAATTAGGATTGCTAGGTAAAAGGTAAAAAAATATACTTTTTTTAGGGGCTTCCCTGGTGGTGCAGTGGTTGAGAGTCCGCCTGCCGATGCAGGGGACACGGGTTCGTGCCCCAGTCCAGAAAGATCCCACATGCCACGGAGCGGCTGGGCCCGATATATATATATATATATGCTTTTTTAGGACATTGGTTTTTTGTTATGATTCACCTTGATTAACTTTTTCTTGCAAGAGTACATTTTTTCCAGACCTTGCTATAGTATATTACATGTTATATGTATATGTTGTATATGTTATATGACATAAATGACATACATAGTATATGTGACATTGAGTATTTTGGACATATTTTTTGATTTAATCTTAATATTGATACTTTCACAATTTAGGATAATTATAAATTTATTTCTTTATTTGAATATTGAGTGAACACACAGAGAAAATCTTTTTCAAAGGTACATAGGGATAACTGAGGAAATTAAAATTTTCCCCCTGTTCCTGTCCCTTAATGACCCTTCCTCAGCAGCAACCACTGTTGGCAGTTTCTTATGTATCCTTGTGGAGAGTTCCATGCATATGAAAGCATAGTCACATACATATTATTTTTGGCACATTTATGTGGCACATCATGGTGGCACATTTACATGTACTATTATATACTGTAGTTTTTTTCTCTTAGTGTATCTTGGAAGACTTCATACCTGGTTCATTTTAAGGCAGCAATAATTTTTTTCCTCTGATTGATTTAATAGCTATTGTAGAGAAACCAGATTACAATTTGTTTATTTGAGGTAGATATTATAAAGTTAGCAGTTCAACAGGTGAATTATGGATATTTGGTGATATTTTTGCTATCATGTAGAGGCTGTCTCAGGCAGCACCTATTCTTGACTCTTTCTCTTGTGCCTTCCTTTCATCCCAACTCTGTGTGTTTGTCTTGACTATGAGAATGGCGGTAGCTATCATCCAGAACAGCACTAACCAGTGTCAGTTTGCATTAATTGAAGTAGAGAGGAAAGGTGCTAATAGTCCCATTGTGTTCATATTGGTCAGTCCACAGGTGAAGCTCCGGGTACCCTGTTTTAGAGGGACATAGGCATTCTAGAATGCTATGGGAGATTTGAGTTTAGGCTAGATATTTCTCATCTGTGCTCCTGCTGCACCCTATCTTGGCCTTTCCCTGGACTGTCAAAGCACAGGGTGAGTGACTGTTGGGTACTGTGGAGAGGATTCCAGCCCTGGGATGTTAAACTAGATGGTCTCTTATGGTCCATTCTAACTCTCAATGCAAAAATAAGACTGTCTGAATTAAGTCAATAGGGAAAACTTCTGGGTGAGATCAAATTCTGTCACCTTTTATTCCTGAACTTCAAAAGTAAAAACATTCCTATACTTTTTACTCTTAAGTAATTTCTAAATTGAAAAAAATTTTTTTCCATATTTGTGGAAGACTGTTTAAAGCTGAATTATGACAAAAAAAATGTATGCTCAATAAAATGTTTGATAGTTAAAAATAGAAGAAAAACATTATTCTTAGTCCTACACCTAAATAAAACAATTGTTATTTTGATAATTCTTTCTGGTCTCTTTGTACATGGATTATTTATAAATATATACGTTTTTGTTTTGTTTTGTTTTTGCGGTACATGGGCCTCTCACTGCTGCGGCCTCTCCCGCTGCGGAGCACAGGCTCCAGACGCGCAGGCTCAGCGGCCATGCCTCACGCGCCCAGCCGCTCCACGGCATGTGGGATCTTCCCGGACCGGGGCACGAACCCGTGTCCCCTCATCGGCAGGCGGACTCTCAACCACTGCGCCACCAGGGAAGCCCAATATATACGTTTTTAAACAGATCTGTATTCAAATTTGTGTACTACTTTTTTCATCTATTATTGTATCATGTTACTGTATATTCCTCATAAGCATCATTTAAAAATAGATATGCTGGGCTTCCCTGGTGGCGCAGTGGTTGAGAGTCCGCCTGCCGATGCAGGGGACACGGGTTCGTGCCCCGGTCCGGGAAGATCCCACATGCCGCGGAGCGGCTGGGCCCATGAGCCATGGCCGCTGACCCTGCGCGTCCGGAGCCTGTGCTCTGCAACGGGAGAGGCCGCAGCAGTGAGAGGCCCGCGTACCGCAAAAATAAATAAATAAATAAATAAATAAAAATAGATATGCTATTCCATCAGATGGGCTTACATCACCATAATTAAGCATAACTATACCTTCACTGTTCACTTAAATGAATAAGTGATTATCTGAATTTTAAAAGTTTACGGGTGTGATTTTTGAAAAACTATCTGGGCCTCTTTTGGTACCATCTTTTCTTTTTTCCTGCTTTAAGTGTGTCCCTCTTCCTGTTTAACATAATTCCAGAACTCCTTCCTACCTTTTCCCCAGTGACCAGATTCTCTCCCATCTTTACTTTTCCTTCTTCACTAGTGCTTTCCTCTCAGTTCATAAACATCCTCAAGCCTTTCTCATCATAAGGAAAAACACCCCTACACAACCCACTTCCTCAGCCTCCAGTGCTCCTCTAGCTGGTTCTCTGTCTTTTCCTTCCTTGGAAATCAAGCTTTCGACAGGGTTGTCTTCAGTCCCCATCTCTCTGTCTCACCTGTTCACTGTGAGCCACTGCAGTCTGTCTTCCACTCCCAGTGCCTCACTGAAACTGCTCGCCACAGTGCCACCCAACTCCATGGAACCGCCTTCTGCTGTGGTGTCCACAGTCCCACATCCTGGCAGTTTTTGCTTTTTTTAATTTGACTTGTGTTTGCAGTTTTTGACACTTCTTTTCCCTCTAAGCATTCTACTTCCTTAGCTTTTGTGTGTGTGTGTGGGGGGGAAACACATAACATAAAATTTACCACCTTAACCATTTTTGAGAGTATATAGTTCAGTAATGTTAAGTATATTCACATTGTTGTGAAACAGATCTCTGGAACTTTTTCATCTTGCAAAGCTGAAACTCTACTCATGAAACAAGCATTCCCCTTTCCCTCCCCGCTCCCTACACCCCCAACTCCCTTAACTTTTGTGACCATCTTCTCTCCAGGATTTTCTCTTATCTCTGGCCAATCTTTCTCAGTCTTCTTTTGCAGGCTCCTTTTTGTCCCCCTTTTAAAATGTCACTGATAAAGTATTTTCATGCACTGTTGGTGGTGGTGTAAGTTGAAAAGGCCTTTCCAGAGTATCGTATGGAAGTGTCTAGGAAAGCAAATAGCAGGCACACCATTCAGTGCCGCAGTTCCACCTCTCAGTGGAATCTGTCCTAGGAGAGAGATTTGTTCTTGTGCTCCAAAAAATCTTGTTACAAGGGGTGTTAACTGCAACGTGATTTGTTTCAGGGGAACACTTGGCAGTCAGGCAAACTTCAGTCATGAGAGGATAATGGCAGAATACGTTGTAATCAAGGCTTAGACTGGTGGATTGGAAATTCTTACCACTAGAATATAAACTACATGAGAGAAAGAACCTTATCTGTCTTACTCATACGTGAATCTGTGCAACTTCCCTGGAGGTCCAGTGGTTAAGACTCCGTGCTTCCACTGCAGGGGGCGCGGGTTCGATCCCTGGGGAACTAAGATCCCCCATGTAGTGCAGCACAGCCGAAAGAAGAATCTGTATAGCAAAGAAGGGCAGTTGAAAGAATGAATGTTCACCAGTCAATGGATGGGGAGAGGAAGGTGGGAAGAGAGGCTATATTCTTTTTTTTTTTTTAATATAGATTTATTTATTTATTTTTGGCTGCCTTGGGTCTTCGTTGCTGCTCGTGGGCTTTCTCTAGTTGTGGTGAGCGGGGGCTACTCTTGGTTGTGGTGTGCGGGCTTCTCATTGCGGTGGCTTCTCTTGTTGCAGAGCACGGGCTCTAGGTGTGCGGGCTTCAGCAGTTGTGACTCGCGGGCTCTAGAGCCCAGGCTTAGTAGTTGTGGCGCACGGGCTTAGTTGCTCCGCAGCATGTGGTATCTTCCTAGACCAGGGCTCGAACGCGTGTTCCCTGCATTGGCAGGCGGATTCTTAACCACTGCGCCACCAGGGAAGTCCCGAGAGGCTGTATTTTTTTAAAATGAAAATATAGTCATATATACTTGTGAAAAAAGAAAAACTAAAAAAATAAGCAAAGAGTTAGTGCTCCCCAGGGTTCTGTAGTCTTCAGACCAACCCTTATTTTCTGTTTTCATTCTGTATACTTTCCCTGTGTGGCCTCTGAAAACCCATCAGCTACTACCTTCATGATTTCTACTTGGAGTCTCAAACTGTACATGTCTAAAACTAGGATCATTGTTTTTTTACCCCATCCAGATCTTTTTTTTTTTTAATTCTTATATTGGTAAATAAGAATTCACCACTACTTAGCCAAGGCAGAAACAAAAGAGTCATCTTTTTATTACTTCCTGAACTAATATAGATTCAGATTCCTTCTTTTTAAATTTTTATTTGTTTATGTTATTTTTTTTTTTGGCCACGCTACCCAGCTTGTGGGATCCTAGTTCCCCAACCAGGGATCGAACCCGGGCCCCCCCTCAGTAGAAGCACAGAGTCCCAACCACTGGACTGCTTGATTCCTGATTCCTTCTCTGAAATGTCTTGGTTTGAGCCTTTATACTTTTTCTTAATCTGAATTTTAAATAAACTCCTACAAAGGTCTCACTTTTTCTAATCTTCCCTACCCCCTATATTTTCTGTACAGTTACCAGAATCTGCCAGCCTAAAACAGAAAGCTGATCATGTCAATTTCTTAAAAATCCTTCAGGTGTACACACACTTAAAGAATCTCCCCTACAACATTTATACTAATTACAAAGGAAAAAATAATAACTCTTAGAGTAGAGAAACCTGACAGACAGCACTTAACCAAAGGGTCAGAGTTAGTATCACCAGGAACAGTACAAATCAACATTATGTGCTCCTGATATGATGCATTGAGAACACGATGCCACTTCCTTGCTATTTTTGCCCAAAATGAAACCTGAATTTAATCATGAGGAAACATCAGACAAATCCAAATTGAGAGACATTCTCATATACCTGGTGTGTATTCTTAAAAATGTCAAATTTATGAAAGACAAAAAAGATTTAGTAACTTTTTCAGTTAAACGATTAAAGAAGCTTGACAATTCAGTGCATAACATAATTCAGCATAATCTTGAATGTTCTTTTGCTAAAGGAGATTATTGGGACAGTTGGAAAAATTGGAAAAAAGGTTTGTAAATATAGTATTACATCAATGTTAATTTCCTGATTTTCATAATCTTACTATCAATATATAAAATAATGTTCTTTTTAGGAAATACAGTACACAGTAAAGTTATTTAGGGTTAAAAGCATCAAGTCTACAGTTTACTCTTAAGCAGTTCAGAAAATTTTTATCCATCTATCAGTGTATATATATAGCAATGATAAAATAAATGTGGTTAAATGTTAACATTTAGGGAGTCTGTATGAAGGATATATGGGATCTTTGTAAGTCTGAAATTGTCAAGATAAAAAATTAAACCCTGTAAATTTATGTCAACAAAAATCCTTCAGGTGCTCCCATAGCTTTCAGATTAATTCTAATCCTAGTGTCCTAGCGCCTTCATTAGTCCTAATTTAAACTATCCCTCTCCAAACTTCTAATGCTGTATGCTGTCTCTTTGTTGTTGTTTGAGCCAGGATTCTTTTGGCTGTAAGATACAGAAGTGCAGGGACTTGCCCCCTGGTCCAGTGGTTAAGGCTCCGTGCTCCCAATACAGGGGGCCTGGGTTCGATCCCCGGTCAAGGAACTAGATCCCGCATGCCGCAACTAAGAGTCCACACGCTGCAACTAAAAGATCCTGCATGCCGCAACTAAAGATACTGCACACGGCAACGAAGATCCCACTTGCCACAACTAAGACCCGGTGCAGCCAAATAAATAAATAAATAAAATTTTAAAAGGTACAGAAGCCCAACTCAAAGCTTAAGCAAAAAGAGGATACACAGGGCTTCCCTGGTGGCGCAGTGGATGAGAGTCCGCCTGCCAATGCAGGGGACACAGGTTCGTGCCCCAGTCCGCGAAGATCCCACATGCCGCGGTGCGGCTGGCCCCGTGAGCCATGGCCACTGAGCGTGCGCGTCCGGAGCCTGCTCCGCAATGGGAGAGGCCACAACAATGAGAGGCCCGCGTACCGAGAAAAAACAAACAAAAAAAAGAGGTGTCTTGCAGAAGCCAAAGATAGGAAGGCAACTGGGTCTTGGGAACAAACCAGTCACTCTGAAGCCTCAGGACTTTCCAGCTCTCATCCAGGCCTTTCTCACTGTGTCTGTTTCAGTCTTTTCTTTCCTTCTGTAGATTTGTCTTCCTCAGTCCACATGACAGGCAAAGAAAGACCAACTCATCTTTCTTGGTATCAAGCTCAAATTCTCAGAGATAGGCTCCATTGGCCCTGCTTGGGTTGCATGCTCACCCTTGTCCCAGTCAGCTGCTGCCTAGGTTAAAGTCTCACAGTACTAGTGAGGCAGCTTCTCCTGGAGCCATGTGGATGAAAGAGAAAGGGAGTAGAATTCCTAAAGTGAACAACGCCATGGTCTGCACTACAGCTCTCAATAGTGGAGGTCCACAGGACAGTGACACTGGACTGCTCTTGGCTGTCTTACCACTGTCCTCATTGTTCAGTTCAGTGAGTTGCAACAAGGAGAATCACAAGGGGCCTTAGTTCTGGGTTTCACATTTCACTTTATGATGTCTTTAATATTACCCTTCATGTACTCACTCTAATCCATTACTGTTGATGGATTATTCAAGGGAATGTTGGCATAGGAACAGAAGGTCAAAGGTCTGAGGAGAGACAAATAGATGGATATCCCTATTTTAGAGGAAGATAGCCAGACCAAGGTGGTTTAGAGTGACAATTTCAGGGGGATTGTTAGTAAGCCCAAGGCCCTGAACTTAGGCCCTAGAGATGGAGGAACAAGAATACAGAGAAGTGGTGGTGATGGAGGTCAGTGTAATTGTAGCAGTGTCATTGGGTATCGTTGTTCCTATACAAAATGGGTAAAGAAAAATAAGTGGTTCCAAAGTGAGCCTTGTGATTTCTTGTCTCCATTAGCCTACATTAATCAGGATTTTTGTCAGTTTAAAGAGATAAAAACCCAGCTCAAACCAGCCTAAACATAATAGGGAATTTACTGACTCATGTAACTTATGTTCAGAAAATGATTGTGGCGTCAGGCATGGCTGAATCCAGGCCCTCAAATGATTTCACCTGAATTTGATTTCTCAGCTCTGCTTTCTTCATTATGGCATCATTTTTTTTTTTTTTTGGCCATGCTGTGTGACATGTGGGATTTTAGTTCCCCGACCAGAGATTGAACCCATGCCCCCTGCAGTGGAAGCGCAGAGCCCTAACCAGTGGACCGCCAGGGAATTCCCAATTATGGCGTCATTCTGTAAGTAGGCTGTCCTCATTAATGGCAGAGATGGCCACTGACCACTCTGAATTGTACATCCTACCGCTATGCAAACACCATGAGAGTTCCAGTAGAAGTCCCAGGCATCTCTCTCACTGTCCTAGGTTGGGTCACATGTCCACTAGGAAACAGGTTCTGATTCCTGAAGGAAAATTGTGATGCTGTTTACAGAAAATGGGATGTTAGGTAGGCAAAATACATGTCCACTGTACTCTGCTGGGAAGCTTCCAGTTAAAGCAACATTTAATCACACCAAACATTTTACTGTTTTGTAAAGAACTGTGCTTGGTGCTAAATTGGATGTAGCACTTGAGTTCCTACTCTTAAGGAATTTTTAATCAAGTAGTAGAAATTAGATATGTACATAAATAGGGAATTCCCTGGCAGTCCAGTGGTTAGGACTCCGCACTTCCACTGCAGGCGACACGGGTTGGATTCCTGGCTGGGGAACAAAGATGCCGTGTGGCTTGGACAAAAAAAAAAAAAAAAAAAAAAATGTATACCTAAATAATGGTTACTCTTGTGTATTGAGTGCCTAGTATGTGCCAGCAGGCATTGTGCTAAATGTTTTATATGTATTGTTTCTTTGAGGGCAACTCTGTGAGAGTCACTTCTGTTGTTACTTATACCAATGTTATCTGTTTAAAAAGCCGTGCAGGGCTTCCCTGGTGGCGCAGTGGTTGAGAGTCTGCCTGCCAATGCAGGGGACACGGGTTCGTGCCCCAGTCCAGGAGGATCCCACATGCTGCGGAGCGGCTGGGCCCGTGAGCCATGGCCGCTGAGCCTGCACGTCTGGAGCCTGTGCTCCACAACGGGAGAGGCCACAACAGTGAGAGGCCCACGTACTGCAAAAAAAAAAAAAAAAGCCATGCAGGCTTAGGAAGTATACGTAAGCCTGCCCAAGGTCACACAGCTAATGAGTAGTAGAACCGGGCATCTAAATCCAGTCAGTCTTGACTCAGTCCAGTGCTGTACTTTAGCTTGCACTTGACCTATCAAGGCCTCTCTGCATCCATCCCATTCCCCACCCTTTTATTTATTTATTTATTTTTAAATTTTATTTATTTATTTTTAATTTTTGGCATGCCACGAAGCTTGTGGGATCTTGGTTCCCTGACCAAGGATCAAACCTGAGCCGTGGCACTGGACCACCAGGGAAATCCCTCACTCCCCACCCTTTTAAATTGAACAGCCTGATTCTGAATTCCTGAGAACTACATGATTGACTCAGCTCATTTTTTTCAGGACATCACAGCTGATGGCTGGTCTGCAGATTGTTTGCCCTTATATCAGGTACCCATCCTTGCTCCAATTAGCCCACTGGCTGGATGTCCACAGGGGAATTTCACTTACTGTTCAGTGATGTCTTGTTTGGGTTTGACCCTTAGGAGCCCAAAGAAGGGGCATGGCAGCCTCGCTGCTCTTTGAGTCTTTGTTCTCCTGAACTTCCCTCCCATCACCACCACCTAAATTCAGACTCTCACTACTTCTCTCCTGCCTAGATGTTCTTCCTGTCTCTAATCTCACCCCTGTTTACAGAGTGATTCTAAAAAAGAACTTTTATCACATCATTCCTTTTAAGTGTTTCAGTGGCTCCCCATAGCCTTCAGGGTAAAGTCCAAACTCCTTACATAAGACTTCTCATGGCCTGGCCCTTACTTGCCTTTCCAGCCTTGTATGTTGACACTCCCTCTCTTGCACCCCTCAGATCGAACATTTTCTGAATCACTTACAGTTGCCTGAACTCATCATATCCCCTCTTACCTTTTTTTTAAAAATATTTATTTTAATTAATTTATTTATTTTTGGCTACGTCGAGTCTTAGTTGCAGCACATGGACTCTTTAGTTGTGGCACGCAGGCCCCTCCTTGCGGCATGCAGGCTTCTCTCTAGTTGTGGCGCGTGGGCTCAGTAGTTGCGGCACGGGCTTAGTTGCCCCAGGGCGCATGGGATCTTAGTTCCCGGACCAGGGATCGAACCTGCGTTCCCTGCATTGAAAGGCGGATTCCTAAGCACTGGACCGCCAGGGAAGTTCCCTTCTGGGCTCTTAATATGCTCTTTCATGTGCCTAAAACCCTAATGCCCCACCCTGCCCTGGCTCCCCCCGCCCCCCACACACAACCTAGCTAACTTCTTGCTCGTCCCACTGGTGTCCTGGAAAACTTCTCAGCCTCCCTCTCCTTTCGGCCTGGGTCAGGTAT
Organism: Orcinus orca; assembly: GCF_937001465.1. NCBI lineage: Eukaryota > Metazoa > Chordata > Mammalia > Artiodactyla > Delphinidae > Orcinus > Orcinus orca. The sequence goes on along the minus strand of NC_064569.1, from coordinate 44,497,073 downwards.
CCACATCTCTTGGCCTCATAGTGCCCTGTGCTCACCCTAAAAGCATTTATCACTTCTTTTTTTTTTTTTTTTTTCGGTACGCGGGCCTCTCACTGCCGTGGCCTCTCCCGTTGCGGAGCACAGGCTCCGGACGCACAGGCCCAGCGGCCATGGTCCACAGGCCCAGCCCCTCCGCGGCATGTGGGATCCTCCCGGACCGGGGCACGAACCCGCGTCACCTGCATCGGCAGGCGGACTCTCAACCACTGCGCCACCAGGGAAGCCTATCACTTCATATTTTAAGTGTATATTTATATAAAATCTTTTCCCATTAGAATTAAATTTCTTGAGTCAGCTCCCCCCCCACCCAAATGACTGTCACATAGTAAGCTCTCAGCAAATATTTATCGGACAAATGAACGAATCTTAGCAATGAGATCAAGTTGGCACATATCTGTAATCTTCTGAACTGGCCTCTTTTTTCCTCTGTTGTTCATTCCAGGACCTGGGTTTCAGTGATGAGACATGGGGTATGATGTAACCCGTTTCCAGGGGGATGTTGACGAAGACCTTATCTGTCCTATTTGCAGTGGAGTCTTGGAGGAGCCAGTCCAGGTGAGTCGGTCTGATGGCAGGTTTGGTGGGGCAGTAGGTGGCAGTGGAGCTAGTACAAAATATTCAGGGACTTCCCTGGTGGTGCAGTGGTTAAGAATCTGCCTGCCAATGCAGGGGACACGGGTTTGATCCCTGGTCTGGCAAGATCCCACATGCTGCAGAGCATCTAAGCCTGTGCGCCACAACTACTGAGCCTGCGTTCTACAGCCCACGAGCCACAACTGTTGAGCCCACATGCTGCAACTACTGAAGCCCACGTGCCTAGAGCCTGTGCTCCACAACAAGAGAAGCCACCCCAATGAGAAGCCCATGCACACAACCAAGAGTAGCCCCTGCTCTCTGCAACTAGAGAAAGCCTGTGCACAGCAACGAAGACCCAACGCAGCCAAAAATAGATAAATAAATGAATTTATATATATGAAAAGAAAAACATAATTGGAACATTTGGAAATTTAAAAAATATATATTCATAGGAAATGGGGCCACTGTGTTCAGGTCCCCCTTCCCCCACTCCCCGCACTCCTGACACACACAGAATAGAGGTTTGGTGCAAAGGAGCAGTGGCCGCTACGAGAGGAATAGGGCCTTCCAGAGTCTGTCGAGAGGTGGACACCACAGAAGTACAGTGGTTCAGATTTTCTTCAGAGGTCACTGTGAGACTTGTGTGCTGTAAAATGGTCAACTGTTTCTGTCCTCTTGACAGTAGTTTGGTAGCTTCTTTTTCTCTTCAGGGGCTCTGACTAGGTTCCATCTTCCTACCCATGACTGAACTCCTGGACTCTTCTAATAAGTTCTCTCTCCATTTTCATGATACAGTGTTTCAGGTAATCAGCCGGTCTTCCTGCGGGCCTGCGTACTGTTTAACAAATCGCAGGTGGGGAACTGTGTGAACTGACCTAGTTTCTTCCTGGGATTTACTGAAAAAAAAAAAGTTTTTGATGCAGCCATGTACTCTGCATTTTGATATGAAAGCTGCCACCTTCACTAGGTCATTTCTCTACCGGCTTTGCCAGACCAGAGATAATTGTATCTTCCTGGGGCAGGTATGAGGAGAAGCTCATGATTACCAGGCAAGTATAATGAGTGAGATGAATTCTTAACCGTTGTATTCATGGGACACCATTCTGCACGGTCCTTATTGCCTATACTCTGTAAATACCAATTAATCCTCTGCCGCTCCTGGCTAGCTGGAGATAATCCCATTTTCCAAACCAGGACACCAGTTAGTGAGGTCGCATGACCCTTCCCCCACTCACTGCTAATACCACTCCCTGGGGCTCCCCTTGATTCTTGGAGTTTATTCTTACTCTCCAGTTTTCAACTACCCAAAGGAGAACAGATGCCTGAGCTGAATGAAAATCAGACTGCATTCCAGTGGCAGCTAGCCCTGGACCATTAGAAGCAGATTGGCTGGGTGTGGAGCAAGCTCTCCTGGTGGTGTCAAGAGGTCATGGGGTATGTCAGTTCCCTCCCCACCCTGGCAGGGCCTTGTCTGTTTTCTAGCACTATCATTTGAGGTGAGTCACATGTGGAGAAGTCAGTGGCAGTTGGTGACTAAGGCAGAACCTCCCCCCCTCCCGCCCGGACTCAGGCTTTACCTTCTGAGGAGCAGGCCAGGTTCCAGACACATTTCCAAGGGTAGAAAGCCTCTGCTAGGGATGCTGATTTCCCTACATCATATTTATTTATTTTTTGAATAGATAATAAATTCATATGGTTCAGAAGTCAAAACAGTATAAAAAGATATATGGTGAAAAAAAAAAAAAGAGATATGGTGAACAGTCTTGCATCCATCTTTGTCCCAGTCCACCTAATCCCCCCATAGATAACCATTTTTACTAGTTTATTTGGTATCCTTCCAGTGTGTGTGTGGGCAGATACAAGCAAGTATGAATGTATATGTATATTTGCCTACCTTTCTTACACAAAAGGTACTGCATTCTATATACTTCTGCAGAGGTGGCAGGTTTAGATAGGAAGGTCACCAAAGAGGTTCAGTTGAGCTGAGATCTGAATGATAAGGGGCCATTCTGGCAAAGGGGAGCAGCAAAAGCAAGAGACAGGAATGAGCAGGGTGTGGACAGGGAACAGAGAGAAAGCCAGAATGGCTGAAGTCAGTGCTGGGAGCATGATGTGAGGTGAGGAGAGGCCAGAGGCACAGGGCCAGATCAAACAATTTTATAAGTCCTGAGCAGGAGTTTGGATTTATTTTAAGTGTAATCGGAAACCATTGTAAAATTTTAAGCATGATCTAGTTTGCCTTTTTAAACAATCACAGCTGCTGAATGTAGGATGGATTATAAAGAGGCAAGGTAGAAGTAGGAAAACCAGTTAGAAGACATAATAATATAGATGAGAGATGATCGTTTGAACTGGATTAGCGGCAGTACAGATGGGGAAAAGTAGACAAACAGGATTTTTTTTTGGAGAGAGGGCCTATAAGATTTTGAAAAGAATCAAATATGTCTTTAAGTGAAAAATAAAAATGTACTGACAGTTGGATTAATGATATTGAGAATGACTTCTTTCCTTATGAAGCCTTTCTGTGTTACAGTCTTTGGTGTCTATGAGCATCTTGAAGGCAGAAACTGTCTGTTTTTTTTTATCTTAAGCACGTAGCAAAATGTTTGGGACATAATAAGTGCTCGAGTCATTCATCCATGCATCAACATCTAGTGAGTGCCTACTGTGTTTGTCCCATGCTGGAGGCCAGATTGTATCTCCACAGAGGCCAGAGAGTCCTCTCTCTTTGCATTATCGAGGAAGTAGGCTGAAATATGATCTTTGTGAAACTGAAAAGAATGTGATTCTACAAAAATCTAGTCCTGTTTTGGAGGGTAGCCCTGGTCATTGGGACTCAGGGCAACGCCTCAGGTTGGGCCTCATAAAATAAGAACTTGGGGGAGTTCCCTGGTGGTCTAGTGGTTAAGGAATCAGCACTTTCACTGCTGTGGCTCACGTTCAATCCCTGGTCGGGGAACTGATATCCCGCAAGCCACTTGGTGTGGCCAAAAAAAAATTTTTTTTGAACTTTTGCCAGTAAATCTCTGCCCCCGCCTCCTCTCTACTTATCCCTCAAGACCCATATCAGATTCTGTCCTGTCCATAAATACCTGCCCTGATTGACCTAGACTGGAAAGATCTCACTCTCCTCTGGATTTCTTTGGCAATTATTGAGTATGTAATCCAGTTGGCAATTAATGTTGACTACTGGGCCTCCCTGGTGGCGCACTGGTTGAGAGTCCGCCTGCCAATGCAGGGGACACGGGTTCGTGCCCCGGTCTGGGAAGATCCCACATGTCGCGGAGCGGCTGGGCCCGTGAGCCATGGCCGCTGAGCCTGCGTGTCCGGAGCCTGTGCTCCGCAACGCGAGAGGCCACGGCAGTGAGAGGCCCGCGTACCGCAAAAAAAAAAAAAAAAAAAAAAAAAAATTGACTACCTTATGTCCTCTCTCTTATTGTCCTGGAATATTATTTATATCTCTTACTGTTATATAACTTTTTACTTGTTTGTCTTATGTCACAATCCATTTGGACTATTGGGCACAGGAAACATATCTGAAGCCTGTCCCCCACAATGCCTTGCCCATAGTAGATCTATATTTTGCTGTGACCCCAGGGACCTCTGGTCCTAGAAGCTGCGCAGAGGCTTGATTGGCTTTGCGGAGTTAATCGTACCCAGGCTCTTAGCTCCTGCTAATTCTCTTGTGCCCCTTTTGCGCTGCTCTCCCATCTAGGCGCCTCACTGCGAGCATGCTTTCTGCAACGCCTGCATCACCCAGTGGTTCTCTCAGCAGCAGACGTGTCCGGTGGACCGGAGTGTTGTGACGGTCGCCCACCTGCGCCCAGTACCTCGGATCATGCGGAACATGTTGTCAAAGCTGCAGATCGCCTGCGACAACGCTGTGTTTGGCTGCAGTGCTATTGTCCGGCTTGACAACCTCATGTCTCACCTCAGTGACTGTGAGCACAACCCAAAACGGCCTGTGACCTGTGAACAGGGCTGTGGGTAAGATTCCTGCCCTTCTTCCGCCCACACAGATAAGGGCCTTCCCGTTTATACCCCTGTCTCTGGATCCCCTGCTCGCTAGCTGAAGAGGTCTCCTGCAGGCAAGGAGTGTTCCTGGCCCCCCTGGCTCCCTGCTCCAAGATCTCACCCGTGCTGCTTTCCGAGCTACGATCTTTTTGCTCTTGCTTTAATGAAAGAAGGGAGACAGCAATTCAGCAATCTCTGTGATACCACTAAAGACTGATATACTTTATTCCTCCCTTTCATCCAGTACTACTTTTCTCTTTGTCAGATTGACTGCTCTAATATCCAGGCTTCTCATATTCCCTGTTGTCCTATTTTTTCTTTCTTTGGGGTGTGAAATATTTGATTAAATACTGATAGCTAGGGCTGTGAATCTAGGGATTCTCAGAAGGAATGAGTGCACAGGCAGAATCTGTAGGAGGAAAGGAGAGCCACGTGGGAGATGAAACACTGTCTTAGACAGGGAAAGAGGCCCAGAGGAAGTAGACAGCAAAGGGACGAGGGAGAGCTGGGGAGAAGGAAATGAAGGCAATAAGCAAGAGGGCGCCTGAATGTTGGAAATGAATGAATGTTAGTCATTTCAGGTAGGAAAAAGCCCTCTCAGCAGTTATCTGCCTTTGCTCACATGTCCCATTAATGCTCCTATCCTGTTCTTTTCCCACCCTGGGTGGCAGCCTGGAGATGCCCAAAGATGAGCTGCCAAACCACAACTGCATTAAGCACCTGCGCTCAGTGGTACAGCAGCAGCAGACACGAATTGCAGAGCTGGAAAAGACCTCAGCAGAACACAAACACCAGCTGGCAGAGCAGGTAGGGCGCAGAGAACACAGGGCAGCACACGTCTTTCACATGCAGATAACCTCGCGCCCGTGACCTGTGGGTGGCAGGCGTGGATGTGAGCGGCAGATCTGTGCGTGCGCTTGAGAGCCTGGTCAGTGGATACTCTGCCTGTGCATAGCAGTGAATCAGGCTGGAGCTCTTCTTGCTTCCCTTCATCCCATCAGTGGCATTCATTTACTTAACATTTATCAAATGCCTTCCCTTGAAGGCACTATGCTAAGCACTGGGGATACAGCTGGGAATGATACAGTCTTATCCCTGTCTTCATGAAGCTTCCACTCTGGTTGTTCCTCAGATCTCTCCATTTCCCTCATTCTCAGACAAACTTTTGTCTCTCATCTACTGTCTGTCTTAGCCATTATCCCTTGTTCTCCTCCCCCACCCCCACAGAAACGAGACATCCAGCTTCTCAAGGCGTACATGCGTGCAATTCGCAGTGTCAACCCCAACCTTCAGAGCCTGGAGGAGACGATTGAGTACAACGAGATCCTAGAGTGAGTGTCACTCAGGACGTGGAGTCATTCATCCCACGTCCTGGCACTGAGCCCTGGGGGGAGGGTAAGAAGAGGCCTGGGCTGGGGCCACTGCTTCTCAGGTGTTGGGATGAAGAACAGGGCCAGAGGAGGAGGCGATAACCTTCAACCCTAGCAGAGGATCTCATATTCTTTTGGGTGGTTGGAAGGGAAAGCTTACCCAAGAGTTAGATGGGTACCCACATGTACAAAGCCCTGTATTAAAGGCTGTGGGAGTGCTAGGAAGACCAAAAAGAGAAGATATTGTCCCTGACTTCAGGGAGCTTACAGTTCAGAGAAGAAGAGAGTACAAATCCAGGAAAGTGATCTAAAATACAGCAAAAACAAGTGAAGTAAACAAGCGAAGTCTAAGATCCCTTTCAGTTCTGGAGTTCTGCATAGTTCATAGACTAAACTGTGAGTCAGTCTGTATAGTGCAAATAGTGCTGCGAGGGACACAGTATAGAGGAATAATTGCTTCATTCAGTACACATTTGTTGAGCACTTACTACATGCCAGGCACCATGTGCTAAGTATTGGGATTTTTAAGAAAAATAACAGGAACCCTACTCTCGTGGAGTTTAATCTGGTGAGTAACATGTGGTGACACTCGGATGGGACCAACTAGGGAAAGATCTGGAGTTTCTGAACTAATGATGGAAGGAAAGAAGGAGGAATCGAGTTAGGTTGAGTGCAGAGCAGGCAGTCGTTCCTATTAGGAGAAAAGCCAATGCAGAGAAAGGGGACGAGCTGGACTGACCACCTCCAACTCCCTCCACACAGGTGGGTGAACTCCCTGCAGCCGGCACGAGTGACCCGCTGGGGAGGGATGATCTCCACCCCAGATGCTGTACTCCAGGCTGTAATCAAGCGCTCCCTGGTGGAGAGTGGCTGTCCTGCGTCTATTGTCAACGAGCTGATCGAAAATGCCCATGAGCGTAGCTGGCCCCAGGGTCTGGCCACACTAGAGACAAGACAGATGAACCGGCGTTACTATGAGAACTACGTGGCCAAGCGCATCCCTGGCAAGCAGGCTGTTGTCGTGATGGCCTGTGAGAACCAGCACATGGGTGATGATATGGTGCAGGAGCCAGGGCTTGTCATGATATTTGCGCATGGCGTGGAAGAGATATAGGAGATCTCGACGGGCTATCTGGAAGAGATGAAAATCAGAAAATCCTGTCACTCCAGCAGCGGGGCCCTGAGTCCTCCCCACTTTCCTTAATACCGTGGCTAACGCTAGAGCCACACATCTCCCTGCTCTTCTGCCACTGAAGAGGGCCCCAGGGCACCCTGCTCAGGCTTTCAGGTGGGAAACCCAGATTCCCTCCATTTGCCTAATTTCTTCCCCTAAAATGTCTGTATATTTTCCATCTGGTTGGGAAAGTCCCCACCTCTATTTCTGTTTTCCTGCCTAGGGTCCTGGTTCCAGATGTTTTCAGAAAGCACAAAGATACTCATTTTCTCTAGAGGATCAGGATGGAGTGAGGCATCTCTAACTGTTCCCCTCCTCCAAAACCAGGGAATCCAGAGCAGGCAGGCCTTTGACTCTCTAAACAGCATTTAGAGGGCGGCTCTGGGGAGCAGACAGCCTAAAGAAATGGTAAGGATGGAACAAAACCCTAGAAATAATGAGGCCAGTAGGCCATCGCTGGTGGCCCTTAGGGGAAGACTGGACCTCTGTGCCAAGCAATACCCTGTTCAGCCCACCTTAAAGGTGTGGGCTCCCGCCGGGTCTGCAGGTGTGCAGGTGGGGATGCCGAAAATTTCCAGATGAGCTCTTCTTTCCTACACTTTCTCACGATTAGGGAATGACAGGGTTGGGGTGAGGGGTTAGTCCATTGGGGTGAATATGCTCAGCAGGAAGCAGCTCTCTGGCTTTTGCTGAAATTGGGTAGGCACTGCCTCTGGCACAGGCCATAATAGTTCCATAGACTCCTCTCTCTCAGCCCTGTGATTGTAACTAGTTATTTTGATAATTTTCTTTGGCCATTGTTTGTTTATATTTCACTCCCTCCCTCACAGTTTTTCTTTTTTAAGAATGGCCTGATTATGGCTACCCCACTTTTCCAGCCCAGCCACATTGTTGGCAATTTAATTTATTTACTTTTTTTTTTTTTTAAGAAAGGAAAAAGAAAAAAAAATTTACAAAACTTAAAACTTTTCTTTTGCTGTTCCTATTGTGGGGATCTTTGGGTAGGGTGGGACGGGGATGGGGTCTGTCTTATGTTTTTCCTTTTCAGCACAACCTTTGGCTTTAATATAGGAAAGGCTAAGGGAGTCCTTGGCTGAACTGAAGTCTGCCCCAGTCCTCCATAGCCCATCTGAGATGAGGAGCTTCCTCTATTCCAGTGATGGATGTGACAGTCCCGCATCAATGGCTGTGCCCTCTGGAGAACTTTGCTCCCAGCCCATCTAGGGTCTCACTGTAAAACTCTGGACTTCGAGTATTAATTTTGAAGAAATCCTGCCCGCCACTCCCCCCAACACCCGGTTTCCTTGGAGATATATATATAGCTGGGTTCTAAGCTTCATCAGGCAAGATGGGATAGAAATTATGTCTCTGAGTACAGGCTGTGCTGTCTCACCCGTACCCCCTTAGGACTTCAGCTGCATTTCGGGATGCCCAGGGCATTCCTTAATCCCTGGGGTGACTAGCAGAGTAAGAGAAGGGGAGGAATAGTGGGTATGATTATCTCGATATGCAGGTGGAAGTGGGGCTGGAGAGAGATGGCCGTAAAGCTGCTCTTTTTGGAGCTTTTTCCAGGCCAGCTTGCGGTAGGTCTGGGTAGCTGGGTCATGGCTCCACTGGAACTGTGGGGAGGAGGGAATACAGCTTGAAGGGGGTGAGGAACAGTCATATGTTCCAGCTCCAGGACATTGTGCTCAGGAATTTGAAAACGCTGCTATACTTAGTCTGGTTACTACATTTCTTCCACTCCCCTCTGCCCCTGCCTGCCTTACCCAGGCCCATACCCTCCTGTTGTCACCCTAAGATGGAGCCAGGAAGCTCAGTTAAGGCTTCCCTACCCTTTGCACTAGTGTCTCTGCAGGTTGCTAGTTGTGTTATATATGTGCTGTTCCATGGTGTTGACTGCACTAATAATAAATCTTTTACTCAACTCTCTCAATTCTTAATTCACATCATTCCCCTCATGAAGGTTCTCCTCTGCTTTGGCCTTTCTCTCACCTTAATTCCCCTGACTTCTTCCTTGCTTTGTAACCTACTCTTGTCTTAGAACTAACCTCTGTTTTAGGAGGAGTTCTATCTGGGAGGAGTGTGCACCTCATATCTTCTTTGCCTTGTGTACCCTCCTACATCCTTCCCTCCTGACTCCTGTTCTGCACAGCTGAAGCACTCTCACCTGTCATCTGAACTGTGCTCTTTTCAGGGTTTACCTTTGCTCTAAATCCATGTCTTCCCTATGTGTTCTGGGATTTGGGGACATTTTCTATAGACGATATGCAAGTACCTTTCCCCCTTGTCCCACAAACACCTTTGCTTTGGAATCTGGGATTCCATTGAAGGCAGGGAAGCCTCCACCCCCAGTGTCTCCTAACCAAGAAAGTACACAGGAGGAAAGGAACCTGGAATGACTGCACCTGCTGTGGTTGTCAAATCTTGATAAACCCTTTTGTAGGCATTTGCTGCCACCTCCCTATCATGAGAAAAAAACTCTTTTACCACAGTGTACCATATTATAAATTTGTTGAGCATTTATCGTGCACCTAACACAAATCTAATAGCACTCTAGATACTTTAGTGGAGCCAAAAAGAAAGGCATAAGGACATTCCTGTGCCCACTGAATTTACTACACTTTCATACATACGAGGTCTGATTAGAAGATACTGATGAACGTATCACAGTATAGAGCACAAGTGGCAATATATGTACTCTGAGACCGGTAGTGCTTTTTTTTTTTTTTTAAGCTTCAAAATTACTTTTAGAACCTGCTGCTCATTCTTTTGAATGTCATGAATGATGCCAAATCTTCCTTTTAAGGTAGATTTGGTTTTTTGGAAACAGTATTCATTGAATATCTATTCGCCAAGAACTCACTAGGGTGGGGCTGGGGGGGGTGGTTCATGTAGCCAAATGGCACCTACCTTCAAAGAACTTACTCCCTAATTGAGATGAGTGTATAAGAAGACATCATAAATGTGGGAAGTGGATCTTACCACAAGCAATATGTGAGCAGAGGGAAGATAAAGCCACTGATTCTGATAGGTTCCAGGAAAGACTTCTCCAAGAGGTGTATTTGTTTTAGATCAGAGGTTGGCAAACTACAGGTTGCATGCTGCTGCCTGATTTTGTGGGAAGAGTTTTACTGGAACACAGCCATGCCCATTTGTGTTATGTGTATTGTCTATGGCTGCTTTTAGATTACAGCAGTAGAGCTGAGTAGTTGCCATAGAACTACGGACCACAAAGCCTAAAATGTGCTATTTGGTCCTTTACACAAAATGTGCCAACCTGTTCTAGACTTTTAAGGTCAGGACAGTGGGCAGGGAAGTAGAGAGGGTTTGTTGTTTTTTTACTTTAGTATATACATTTGAAAATTCAGAACATTTTTCTACGTTGCCAAAATAACAAATGCTTAAAGTTAACAACGTATCCTTAATCTAATACAAATCTATGTTCACCCTTCCCCAGTTGGTCTAAGAAAAGTACTTTTAGAGCTGATTTTTGTCCAACCCTGGATCCAATCCAGGAACCATGCCATTACAAAAGGTTATGTGTTTTAACTCTCTCAGTCTGGATTCCTGGAACAACCTTTTTTTGGTAACACTTATTTGTTGAAGAGAATTGGGCCAGTTGTTTAGAGTGGTCTCGGATTTGACTGATTGCTTCTTCACAGCGTCCTTTAACTTATTCCTCTAACCCCTATTTTTCCTAAACAGGATTAGATCTAGAGTCAGAGAGATTATTATTATTATTATTTTTTTTTTTTGGCCACACTGCGTGGCTTGTGGGATCTTAGTTCCCGGACCAGGGATTGAATCTGGGCCCTCAGCAGTGAAAGCGCAGAGTCCGAAACACTGGACCACCAGGGAATCCCCTAGAGTCAGAGAGATTCAAATTAACCAGTTCTGGGGATAAAAGACATCACAGGAGAGATGTTCTTTATGTTGTGTAACATCAGGACATAGGTCCAGTTGTCCCACCATTAGCCTAATCTCTTCACTGTACGCTTGTATTTGTTGAGAGAGATTTTTGAAACTGGGTAGGCGACAAATATGTGCCCTGAGCGAATGGGCAGCTGGCAGTGCAGCTCTGATTGGTCACTGCTATACAAGAACAGGGGCCCAACATTGCCCCTATTATTTTTTCAAGAACTTTTGGACATCCTAATGTTTATGCTAAATGTCACAACTTTTAAATGTTGGCTCAATATATACTTTTTTAATGTGGGCCAAAAAAAGAATAAAACAAAACAAAAACATAGGATCCACCAGAGTTTTTTTTTTTTTTTTTTTTAGTTACTCATCAGTTTATTCAACCCATACTTAGGGAGCTCCAGGCACTGTCCTGTGTGCTGGAGATACATACAGCTGTGACAAAACAACCAAAGCCCCTGCCCTCCTGGCTGTAAAACTCTGGTTGAGGAGACAGACAAGAAACAAGATAATAAGAAAAACATGTTATGTTCGGTAGCATGAGTCCTAGGAGAAAAATAAATTGGGAAAAGGGGAGATGTAATTACAAACTGTAATTAATGTAATTACAAACTGGGGTAAGGGTCAGGACAGACACAAAGCAGGGTTTCTGCCCTAGATCTGGTGGTCAGGGAAGATCCATTTCTAGAGCAGAGGTCATTAATTCTATACTTCATCAGAATCACCTGGGAGTGGGGCTTAGTGGGCCCGATACTCAGAGACTGGCATTTTTCACATGATGCTTCTGGTCCCTGTGGGCCATATTTGGAGATGTTTTGGTCTGGAGATGTGAAGGCAAGATAGTGGAGTGGCTAGGAGCCCAGACATCAAGGACAACAGCTCTGCGATGTGTAACCTTGGGTAAGGTACTGATCTCTCTGGGAGTCGACCAGAGTTTGCAATCTCTATTTTAAGCTGAGATAATACCATGAATAAAAACAAGTGAAGGTGAAGGACATGTTGAAGAGGGAAGAGACTAGTGTAATCTGAAGCAAAGAGTTTGTTGAAGGAAGTAATGGAAGGTAAAACTAAAGATAATTTAGGGACAATTCTTGGTAGGCCTTGAATACATGGCAGGGAATTTGGACTTTAGTTTTACAGGTAGGTTTTTGAGAAGAGGAGTGACTTCCAATTCATGATTCTGATGACGATGGGAAAACAATGAAAATTTGGTGACAATGTTAGTAAGCTTTGCAGTAATTCATGTGAGAGGATTAGAACTTGAAACAGACCAGGAAAGAGGACAGAGACATGAGGGGAGAAAAATCAACAGGCCTTAGTAACTGACCAGATTCTCTCCGCCAGTCAAGTGCCAGACGTGGCCCTAGGCATTTGAGATACACAAATAATTGTATATTCCTTGAAAGGAATTTAAAGCTTAGGTGACGTACACTTGAACAAATAACGGGAAATACAGAATAGCATATTGCTAATAGGTAGGAATTAAGTACAATGGGACAACAGGAGGAAAGGGGTCAACTGTCTACCTGGTGGGATGCAGGAGGGAAGTTTTCTCAGGAATCATTGGAGCTGAGTTCCAAATAGGATCAGATATTGGCAATGAGGAAAGGGGCTAACAGCCAGGTTGAGCACGTACCGTGAGTCACGAACTAAATATTAAACATCTAGTCATCCCAGCAGCTTTATAAAAAATGACTATTATCATGTCCATTTTCTATGTGGGGAAACCGAGACAAAGTACAAAATTCACGTAGCTAATAGTAAGAACTGGGATTTGAACCCAGAAAGTCATTCCAGAGCCTGGGCTCCCAACCAGTGCACATAACAAGGGGCATGTAACTAAAGATGAGTCACAGATAAAGACAGAGGTTTCTAATCTGTGAATAAGAGGACAGTGTCGTTAACCTGAATAGGGAGGAGAAGAGGATGAGCAGGTTTCAGGGGTGAAGTAATGAGCTCATTTGGGGAACAATCGGTTGGAAGTGCTTCCCCATAAGAGGGGGTTAGCCAGAAAAAGGAAATGTGGGTCTACAGCTTAAGAGAAAGAAGTTAGGGTTAAAGACGTGGATTTGGGAGTTATCTTCCCAAAGGTGATCAAGAAATTCCAGGAATGAATACAGCCACTAGAGTGAACGCGAAGAAAGCGAAGAATGTGACCTTAGGGACTTCCAGAAGTAATCTGGAACAGAATCTGGAAAACAGATGCATGATAAAGGTGGCTAGTGCTCAGCTTTTTTTTTTAAAGTAATTTTGAAGTAATGAATCATTTAAATGTGGCTCATAAACTAGCTGTGAAGGAGTTCCAGAAATGTTTTGTGCTATGAGAGCATTCCTGAAATAAGTGTAGGTTGAGATCATTTCAGCTCAAGTCCTCTAATGATTTGCTTTACTGGATAAACTTCAGAGATCCAAGCCTCTTAACATTTGGAACAAGTCAACAACTTGCAAGGGGATAATAAGTTCCTGTGTGTTAGATTTCCCCACACTAGCTTTTTAGTCACATAAAAGCAATTTGGATTAAGATCTAAGAATTTGTAGCTGAAAAAATCAGTATAGGGTGGCATTAGCTAGTCATTGGTTTTAAGGTGAAGAGACAGAAGGAAGGAATTAGGCTGTGATGTGGAGACACCCAGCCTGATTAGATTAGGGTATCTTACTGGAAAGAATTAAGGATTTAAAAAATGGGTGATTTAGGCAAGGCATATTGATAATAGGAGCATGTGTTTGAACAGATAGGGCACTGAAATTCCTAGACGGGATTAATACGAAGAAAGCAGTGTTTTAGAGATTTAAGTGTGGTGAAACTGGGGCACCTGGAAGGCCATTGTAACACAAGCATGAAATAGATGATGTGATGGAGGAAGCAATGATTGATGAATGATGGGCATGGCAGAATAGAAAATGTCTGATAATTCTTAAGGTTGGAAATAGATGGAATTGAGAGAATAGTACTAACAAATGGAAAAAGTTGAGAATGTGATTCTGGGAAAGAAAAAGTTTTGTTTGTGTTTTAGGTCGGAGTCCCCAACCCCCAGGCCTCAGACCGGTCAGGGTCTGCACAGCAGGAGGGGAGCGGCGGGGCGAGCCAGCGAAGCTTCATCTGCCGCCCCCCATGGCTCACACTGCCGCCTGAACCATCCCCCCCAACCCCTGTCCGTGGAAGAATCATCTTCCATCTTCCGTGAAACCGGTCCCTGGTGCCAAGAAGGTTGGGGACTGCTGTTTTAGGTGACATTAGGTCAGCTGTGCAGACATATAGGCAGCTGGAGATATAGGACGATGGTGTGGCTGAGAGGCCATGCCTGGAATGGTAGCTTGGGGTTTCTCTTTCTCGAGGAGGGAAAAGAATGAAGCTTTAGTAAAACTCCACAGAAGAAGGGAGAAAATGAGATGAAGAAACAGTGTTCTAAGAGAAAAGCAAGGAAGTACAATGTCTCTCAAGCCCAGTAAGAAATCAATGGTTTCAAACATAGCAAAGTTTTCTACCACAGGCTATTAAAGATAGCATGGAGCTGGAGGCAGAGGGTATACATTTTATTTTATTTTATTTACTTTTTAATTTATTTGGCTGCACCGGGTCTTAGTTGCAGCATGCGGAATCTAGTTCCCTGACCAGGGATCGAACCCAGGCCCCCTGCATTGGGAGCTCAGAGTCTTAACCACTGGACCACCAGGGAAGTCCCAGAGGATACACATTTTATTTAAAAAAAAAAAAAAAAAAAGAGTAGAAAACAACATGGTGATTTGAAAGTGTCAAGTGAAGGTATAGTATTGTTTGTCCTAAATTAATGAAGGATTGAATGAGTAGAGTAGGAGAATTTTAACTTGTTATGGAAGGATATTCATGGAAGCTTCCTTAGGAGGTTGAAATGAGTGGGACTGCAAGCCAAGGTGCAGAAGGTAACTTCAGCTCAGAAGAGCAAGGCCAAATACTGAACCAGAAAATGAAGAATGCCAGTGGGTAGAATGTAGTAAATATGTAAGAATAGTGAGAAAGGGGGCCTGGTTATGCAACACAAAGAAAAATATAAGGATAGAGAGATAGGATTTGTTGGGATGGAAGGGTGAAGGAATTGTGTGGGTGGTGGGCTATGGGGATGGTTACAATTTGAAATTATCTATTGTACAGGAAGGTTCAAAGTCTTGGCCTCTCACCCCCAGAGTTACAAGTCAAGCATCTGAGAGTGAAAAGTAGTATCTCAAGTACCAAACAACCTCAGCCAGTTTATTCTGGATCCAGATCCTCCATTTTGTAAACCATGGGGGCCTTCTTCTCTTCACAACATAGTCGTCGGTTGCCCTCTGCTGGTCAATTTTGGTCTTGGCTCTTCAGATATTTAAATTTGAGAGTGTGTGCAAAATGGGATTTGGTAGGAAGTCCAGTACAGAACCTATTAGATTCTATTCATTCAGTACATTTTTTTTTTATCACATCTATGTCTAAGGCCTAGAAGAGGAGGTACAAACAAATAAAATACACAGTCCTTACTCTCAAGAAGCTTACAGTCCAGTCTGAGTGAAGATTAAAGCATGTACACATGACTATGTTAAAAAACACCCATGTACGCAAAAAGGTTTTTTTGGAGTGGCTTATATGTGCCAAGAGTGTATATTCTATGGGGGAAGAAGGATTTCACATAGAAAGATTAGAGAATAGGATATGGTGGGAGACAGGTGGTTAGAGAAGACTTCCCAGGAGAACCAACATTTAAGTGGAGACTGAGAAGAAGGTAAGGATGAGAAAGATTATTTCAGGCAGAGAGCAGCATGAACACAGAAAAATACTATATGCCACCAGGAACTAACAGAATACCAGTGGATGAAATGTAGTGAATATGAAAAAGTGAGGAGAAAAAAAGGGACCAGGTCATGAAATACAAAAAGCCACCATGGAAGGGTTTAAGGTCCCCGGCTACCTTAAACCGGGGTAGTGTGGATGCTTTAGTGAAGCTTTATATATACATCAACTCATGTGGTCCTCAAAAGTACCCCTACCTTCAGCAAGTGGTGGGTCCAGCCTGCACTCACCTCTGAGAAAAGTGGACACAGTTGAGACTATTTAGGAGGTAGAATAATGTAACTTGTTTTATTTTATTTTAATTAATTTTTGCAGAAGCGTGTCAAAGGAGATGCCTTGCATTCAACCTAGTGGATGGTGGTGGTAAGTTCTAGCTGTTGTAATCAAGAACCTCAAAGAGGAGGGGTAAAAAGACGGGGAGGATGGAAAATAATAATGGTGTGGGGGCCAGGGGGAAGGAAGTGGTGAGGGAAAAACAGCATGAATGGAAAAAACAGCATAAGCAATGATAGGAAGGTGGGAAACTCCAAAGTGTAAATGTGTAAAAAGCTCTGTGAATTACCTTTGAACCCCCCTGCCCCCTGGGGAACCTTCTTGGAGATGTGGCTGTGCAAGAAATAAAATACAAAGAGAACATCTTCAACAGGTATCCTAGATATTCCCCACAGTGAGCAATTGGGAATAGGAAGAACGAGCTGAGGTGAGTACAGGAGGGTTAGAGGCTAGAGAAGGATTAATACCCTAGCTAGGAACTTGGAACATGGAGAATTTAGAACACATAATGAGCACTCAATAAAAAGTGAGTTATCTTCGCACACTCTGGCTCCAGCTAGATTGGCAGCGTTCATGATTCAATAGGTTACTCCCCACTAGCCCTGTGATACCTGAGGTGCAGCTCTTCACAGCAATCCCAGTGAGAGAATGCCTTGTTTCCCGGGTCTTCATTGTAATCAGACCTACAAGATGTGACGTCTGGTCATGAAATCCAGAGGTGCCCTCTTTACCTGGAAACTCCAGTTTTGACTATTATAGCACAACAGTTATTCACATTCCCGAACAAAACTTAACCTTTCTTCAACCAAATCCTTTGCTATGCCCTCCCAAAAGAATGAAACAAGGTATGCCAAAACTCTGCTTGCAAAGCTGAAGTTACAGAACTCTGAAAGTGCCTTGTATCCTAGCAGCCAATACAGTGGTGCATAATTACGCTTCTCATGGTCACCCTCATTCCCGCCCCCTCCCCCCAAATCCAGAGGTGAGACCTTCTGGCTTCTGTTTCTGAGACAAAGGGAAGTGCACGAAAGACACGTGGAAGACAAGGGGCTCCCTTCACACACTCTTGAGGAGGAAAAAAAAAAGCGGCCGTCACGAACAGGATTCGAACCTGTGCGGGGAAACCCCATTGGATTTCGAGTCCAACGCCTTAACCACTCGGCCACCGTGACTTTCAAAACCACTCTCCGCCGCGCATTTACAGAAGGGGTCCGCATAGCGACCCGGAGGGAGTGCGACACAGGGAAGCCGGGCCAGGCCCAAACACACACACTCTGTGACCTCCTCCCGCCCCGCTCCTTACCTCTTCCTCCACGCCGCTCAGAGGAATAGAGTCTGGTGGACCGGGTGACCCAAGGAAGGAGGGTCTCCCGCCCCACGAAGATGAGGGTCTCAAGGAGCGTAAAGCTATTCAGGAGGCGACGGTGAGGCCTGCAGAGGAAGCAGTTGGAGAGGAGGGGCTGGGCCCCCAGGGTAGCGGCTAGGGGACTCCTCGGGTTACGGAGTGAGAGGCGGACCTGGGACATGGCCTTAGGGGCGAAGGAGGCTCAGAAAGAGCGTAAACGGGGAACTCCTGGGGATGGATGAAAGGAAAGAACTTCTTGCGGAAAGGGGTCCGGGGTTCCTTGGGATTAGGGGTTCCGTGGGGTTAGAAATGGGCAAGGTGAGGACTACCCGGAGCTACGGGCTGGGGGCTTCTCATGCCACGGGCATCCCCTTGGGGTAGGATAGAGAGGTACCCCACTTCCCGGGCTGAAAGACAAGAAGAGAAAAGGCTTCAGGTCGGTAAAGGGCGATCTCAGGGGAGTGTGCGCCCCCTCCAGGAAACAGCCTCCTCCCCGAAGCTCCGGCAGCTCCCACCGCCGCCGCCGCCGCCGCCGGGGAGGCCGCCAGGGTCCGCCCAGCGCCCCGCGCTCCGCCGCCGCCGCGTGCGGCCAGCCGGCAGGGGGCGCTGCGCGGGCCGGGGCCAGCCTAGGCGGCGGGAGGCGGCGGCCGCGGCGGCGGCGGGAGGCGGCGGGAGGCGGGCGGAGGAGGAGGCGGGAGCTGAGCGGGGCGGGCGGCGGCGGGGCCCGAGCCCGAGAAGATGGCGGTGCGGAAGAAGGACGGCGGCCCCAACGTGAAGTACTACGAGGCCGCGGACACCGTGACCCAGTTCGACAACGTGCGGCTCTGGCTCGGCAAGAACTACAAAAAGGTACGCGGGCAGGGCCGCGCGGGGCCCGGGGGCGGGACAAAGGGACCGAGGGCCCGCGGCCCCCCCGGATCCTGCCCACCCTCCCGCGGCCCGCGGCCCGCGGCCCGCGGCCCCTCCCCCGCGGCGTCCTGAGCGGCCCCAGCGCGCCCTCCGCCGCCCCGCGCCCCTCCTCCAGCCTCTTTTACCGCCCCCCCCAGCCTCTGATTCCAGCCCCCGCCCCCACTGCTGCGCCCTCTGCCCCTTGTTTTTCTCCGCTGGCCCGGCGGGTCGCGGTGCCAGCTGCCCACCCTCCATAAGCCATCGCTTTGCGGGCTTTTCCGGGAGAGACGGCCGGGGGTGGACGGGGTGCCGAATGCACACCCCCCACACACACACACACAGCGTGCCCGGCACGGTGCCCGCCAGAGCTCCCCACGGGGCCAGGTACCAGCAAGGCTGAGGCCTCCCCGGTGCTTTGTGTGTGTTCAGAGAGATGATGAAAGCGGGAGGGTAAACAGCTACAGAGCAGGCCCTCGACTGCTCATCAGCCTGAAAAAGGCCCCCACCCCGGGATCACCTGTCTATCGCTCGTCCCCCATCTCCGTACAAGGGGCAACAGAACCTCTTTGGGAGTCAGGGTATAGGAGTTCCTGGGCAGCTACCCCTTATAAAACCATTCCTCAGCTTCACATTGAAGTCACCTCACCACCTGGCCTTGCATTGCCTTGGGTTTGGGGTTCAGAGTCTAGGACACACTTTATGTCCGTAGTCCCCCATCCCATAACAGGAGATATAAGGTAGTGAACAAAGGGTTCAAGCCTTACCTGTCTTTTCTACCAGACCTCTTCCTGGTGGTGTCTTTGTCTATAGGCCTGGTTGAAAGGAGCATCTCTACATAGGGCTTTTCTCTGGAGATGGTCTGCCCTTCTTCCTTCTCACTACCCCCAGTTAGGGGTTCTCTTTCTGACTTTACTTCAGCTCCCCAGTTCTTCCTGCCCAGCTTTGCAGCCTGTCAGAAGTGTGATGGGTGGTTTAGGAGAACGCCCCCCTGATCCTGGTCATGAGCCTGGGAGGTCTCTCTGGGTGTCAGGATCTTGACAAACAGCTGCTGGGTCTGTGGCTTGTCTGTACCCCAGCATGAGGCTCTGGTTCCCAGGCATCTACCTTTGACCTTTTGGAAGGGAG
The DNA here is from genome assembly GCF_937001465.1 of Orcinus orca. Classification (NCBI taxonomy): domain Eukaryota; kingdom Metazoa; phylum Chordata; class Mammalia; order Artiodactyla; family Delphinidae; genus Orcinus; species Orcinus orca. Next base: position 44,477,547 of record NC_064569.1, on the reverse strand, counting down.
ATCAGTCTAGGGGCTTAGTCTGTGGCCCTGGGGGGATTGACAGCCTGTGACCTGGTTCAGCTTTCAAGCTCTTAGCTCTCTGTCATTTGCCTTTTCTTTCAGGGATCTCTTTACACCTCCCACTGAAAGGTGCACTTTTCTCTGTGATCAGGGTTGAGGAAAAAGGGGTCAAAAGGTAAAGAGAAAGTTAGCCTCTTGGCACAGTTTTTAAATGAGAACAGAAGGCTAGGATGCTAGGTAGCATAATATGGAAATATTTAAGAAGGCCCAGGGTTGCTTGTCTCCGATACAGTTTCCTCAGAAAGGACAGATGTTGTCTTGCTATTTCCCACCAGGCTGGGTAGTAGCTGGTCTTTTTTTTCCACCTAGCAAGGCCTCTGAAGACATTTGTGCCCAGTCCTAGCAGAAGCAGAATGTACAAACTATTCTCTCAGTCCGTTTGCCCTACCTTACTTCCTTGCATCTTTTTTATTAGGCTGTATTATCGAGGGAATCTTGACCTTCCACAAAGTTACCCCAAGGAGTAGACTGTTGTCTCGCTTAGAGCCTTGAAGATGTTGCTTCTGTGGCCTGAACGCCGTGAATCTTCAGAATTTTACAACTCTCAGTGCTGTTGTCTAGAGATCAGGGTCCTGCAACTCCATTTTTAGGGTGTTGCTGAGGGAGAGTAGGAGACTGCCTTTACCTCCAACACCAAAGACTGGTAACCTAGGCTGGAGGCAGCAGAATTTCAGCTTCTTAGTGAGGGGCATCTAGGGCCTTCCTTCTGCCATTTTCTTTTTAGAGACTAGACACGTGGGGGAAGAAGACACTATTTCTTTCTGCCCCAGATGCTTCCAGAGCTCCTGGGGAAGAAATAAGGGAGATGGTGGATAATTGATCTGGGGTCTATTTTTCTTTCCTTTTCCCTGTTTCCCCAGTATATACAAGCTGAACCACCTACCAACAAGTCCCTGTCTAGCCTGGTTGTACAGTTGCTACAATTTCAGGAAGAAGTTTTTGGCAAACATGTCAGCAATGCACCGCTCACTAAACTGCCGGTGAGTGCAAAAAGCACGGGGGCAAAGCCTCCAAACCCGAGAGGGAGTTGTTTTTTTGGTGTTTTTGTAAATTCCGTAATTTTTGAGATTTGGGTTATTTCCTACCATCCCTTTCCCTGGTTGGGGTGTTACTGGCTTAGCAGAGTCCCCAGTTTACCATTCCCTTTGTCCTAGGAATATTCTGTGCAACAGGTTATCTCACGGTGTCTAAGCTCAGTCATGAAACTCATGGCATGGTTAAAACATATGAGATTTGGATTTGCACAAGCTTGTGTTCAAATCCTGGCTCTGCCACTTGGTGTCTCTGTGATCTTGGACAAGCCATTTATACCTTTTGAGTCTTGGTTTCTTCATCTCTCCATGGGATTGATACACCTACCTTGTAGGGTTTCTGTAATGGTTAACGAGGTAACCCAGTAAAGCACATGCGGGGCTTTGTGAATATTGGTTTCTTTCTCTCCTCTCTTCCAGGCCTCATGATAGAATGGCACAGGGGTTAAAGAATTCCAGCTTCAAGAGGGAGATCAATTCAGCATAGGATTTTGTGAAAGGATTGTTAAAGTCATAAGAAAATTTAGGATGTAACTCTCACATACTTCTTCCCTTCTCAATTTTGTAGATCAAATGTTTCCTAGATTTCAAAGCAGGAGGCTCCCTGTGCCACATACTTGCAGCTGCCTACAAATTCAAGAGTGACCAGGGATGGTGAGATGCCTTCTCTTCTCTCTGTGCTTCTTACATGTAGTTTAGAGGGAATCCCCCTTTATGATTCCCTGGGGTCTTTGTGGGGTGGGAGAGCCTAGTCATTCTTGCAAGTCTCTTACTTTGCTAGGTCAGTAGGCCTGACCTGCTAGGTTGGCTGGGAGTCAGAGCCAAAATAGTCTCCAAGAATGAGTGAGTATGTGTATGTGCATCAGTGTGTGTATTGTAGAGGAAAAGGGATTCTTAGGTTGGCATCTCAAGCTTTTCTTTGTCCTTTTGCACTAAGTACAAAGTGATTCACGGAGTTATGATCAGTGAACCCCAGATCCCAGGTGATTTTGGCAAAGCTGAGGGCACGATTGCCTCCTAATTTCCCATGTTAAAAAAGTCACATACTCTGACCTCATCCCCAGACTTGAGCTATACCACTCACTAGATTATTGCCTCTTTACAAGGCGGCGTTACGATTTCCAGAATCCATCACGCATGGACCGCAACGTGGAAATGTTCATGACCATTGAGAAATCCTTGGTGCAGGTAATAGGAACCTCCTCCATCCATCTCCCTTCCCTTGGTGAGAATCCAAAACCCCTTCCCTGTAATCTCATCCCATTTATTTCTTCTCCCTACAGAATAATTGCCTGTCTCGACCTAACATTTTTCTGTGCCCAGAAATTGAACCCAAACTGCTAGGGAAATTAAAAGACATTATCAAGAGACATCAGGTGAGTGGGTGGGTCAGGAGAGGTTTTAGAAACCCCATGACTCTCTTTCTGAAGTTTTCCGTACAAGCAGCAGCCCTGAGGTAGCCCTACCTACTTGGAAAGGTATTAGAATGAAAGCCTTGAGCCTCTCTTTCGCTGTTCCTCCCATTTCCCAGTCTTGGCAGATTTGGATCACTGTTCCTAGAGACTGCATGCGCCTGGGGGAAGAGCATCTACTTCCACTGAGCTAGAGGTTGCCTGGTTTCAGATCAATGAAATCTTTGCTCTTTGGAACTCTATAATAACAAGCAGATGTTGTTGGGACATACAGGGACATAAAATCGACTGTACGTTTCCCATGTGTGACGGATTATCTACTCAGAGGATTATCTGCAATTTAAAATTCTTTGATTTGTCTCCATTATTTGCACAATCCCAGCTGTTTCTCTCTGCCACTTAGCTGATGTGTGCTTAGAGAATGCAAACCAACTTCGATACCATTCTGAGCAAAATATGATGAGGAAGGCAGATCTGTGGTTAAACCTTACTTTGGTTTATTTACATCCATGAGTAATTCGGAGGGGACCATACTTACCTGCTTCTCCTTGTGCCATCCAGGGAACGGTCACTGAGGATAAGAACAATGCCTCCCATGTTGTGTATCCTGTCCCAGGGAACCTGGAGGAAGGTGAGACCAGGGTTTTCTTGGTCACTGCAGTGGACAGCTTGGACTAGGAGGTGGAGGACTGCTTAGCAGCTATGCAGTGCCTGGGCTCCTCTCTCCTTTCAGCCCTGAATCCTCTTACCACCTTTGTTCCTATTTCCAGATCCCCTGCTGCAACAGGAGTTGTGTACAGAGTTATTTTGTGTGTATCTCCCTTTAGCTTATGTTTCTCTCTGCTCTGTCTCTATCCCCAGAGGAATGGGTACGGCCAGTCATGAAGAGGGATAAGCAGGTTCTTCTGCACTGGGGCTACTATCCTGACAGGTGAGGATGGGTTCCTGGGGCAGGTTTAAGTACAAGAGCCAGACTGAGAAGCCCTAGAACATCTAGTAAAGCGAGAAGGCACTCTTCGAGGGTTATTTTTAGGTCTAACGTTAATTTGTTCTCCTCCCACCTATTACGCGAATCCTCTGTCTTGGGGGAAGTTTGGACTTATTGGACAAGGCTTAGTCTAAAAGGATTGGGGCTTTCTGTGTGAAATGGTTAACGTAGTATAATTTTTGGTAAGTAAACATTAGAAATAATCTCAATATCTAACAGTGGGAAAATGTTTCAGCAAATTTATATATCTAGTCAGTGGGCTATTTTGCAATCTTTAAACTGATAGAGATAACACGTGATTTGTAGATAAATATTGCAAAAAGTAGGACGTACGATAACATCTAGTATCAATGCAATTATATAAAAACAAAATTGTACAGAAAAAGTTACTGGGTCACAAGAACTTGTGTTAGAGTGATTCTTTTCTATTTTTGAAATATTTTATAGTCATTTTTATTACTTTATAGTGAAAAGAATCCCAATATTAATTGGAAAAATAATCATACCAACAAATAACCCAACAACCCATACTTTTTGTAAATGAGAAAGGTAAAAGGTTTGCACTTTATTTTTCCACAACTCTATCCCATTGATTGTGCTTTATGCTCAATTTCCCGTGGCAGTTACGACACGTGGATCCCAGCCAGTGAAATTGAAGCATCTGTGGAAGATGCTCCGACTCCTGAGAAACCTAGGAAGGTGAGCTTTTCTTGTCTGTGCCCCCTCCCCCAAGAAGAATGCCAGGGCCAGACCACTTTTTGGAGGTGAAGCAGAGGCTCCTGTGCCCTTGGGCTCCTCTGTTAAGGATCCGCAGACAGAACTGGGGCTTCCAGGCCTCTCTCCAGGACAGTCTGCCTTTGTACTTCAGGTTCATGCAAAGTGGATCCTGGACACAGACACCTTCAATGAATGGATGAATGAGGAAGACTATGAAGTAAATGATGACAAAAACCCTGTCTCCCGCCGAAAGAAGATTTCAGCCAAGACACTGACGGATGAGGTGAAAGCTCTTCTTTTCTCCTTGATCCCTTAGCACAAGTCCCAGAACAGGTCTTTGCTGGAGATTGTTGGCTGACATTTGCCCCAATTCTCCAACCTGCAGGTGAATAGCCCAGATTCGGATCGACGGGACAAGAAGGGGGGGAACTATAAGAAGAGGAAGCGCTCCCCATCCCCTTCACCGACCCCAGAAGCTAAGAAGAAGAATGCTAAGAAAGGGTAGGCCAGCCCCTAACCCGCCCCCGCCTTTACTGCTCTGTCCACACCATGGTGAAGGAAGGAAGGACAAATTGCCTCCCGTAACCACTGGGCCCTGACCTGGCTGAGCCTGAGTGGGAGGATGAGGAGGTCTTCAGCTGTCCAGTGGATACTTCTGATCCCGGCCACTAGTAAACTCACAGAGAGCTTAATCTCCAAATGAAAGGCCTTTGCCTCTTCCCATTACTCTGTAGTGATGGGTTTCTCTTTGCTCAGCTCTGCCCTCAGGATTCTCTCTCCCTTTTTTATTTCCTTCCAGTTTTATTGAGGTGTAGTTGACATACAGCCCTGTATAAGTTTAAGGAATACAGTATCATGATCTGGTTTACATACATCATGAAGTGATTATCATGATACATTTGGTGAACATCTATCGTCTCATGTAGATAATAAATTAAAGAAATAGAAAAATAAATAAGTAAAAACATTTTTTTTTCTTGTGCTGAGAACTCCCAGGATTTCCTGTCTTAACAACTTTCATGTGTGCCGTACGGCAGTGTTAATTATATTTATCATGTTGTACCTCACCGTCTCTTTGGGAGTCTTTCTTGCTTCCCTTCCATTGGACCTCACCTTCCAGGGATTCCTTGTCCAGGGGTGACTAGATTCTCTTTCACTCTCTTTCCTTCCCAGTCCCTCAACACCTTACACCAAGTCGAAGCGTGGCCACAGAGAAGAGGAGCAAGAAGACCTGACAAAGGACATGGATGAGCCCTCACCGGTCCCCAATGTGGAAGAGGTGACATTGCCCAAGACAGGTATGGGCCAGACCAAGCTCCTGGGCCCCCGCTCCCTGTCTGGCTCTTCCTGTGTCAAACCCCCTGGGTGGGCTGACTTCCCAGGCCCAGCTCCAGGTGTAGAGGATCTTTCCCTTCAGCTTAGCTGGTTACTGAAACCATTTTCATCAGACAAGCCTTGAACTTCATATCCGTATCTGAGTTGTGGACTGTGCTCTGTCTCCAAACTCTTTTTTATTACACACCGTCAGTAAAATATATTTGAGCACAAATTATACACGTGTACTATTTACCACTACTTTAGGAGCGTTATAAAACACATACATTGTCTAAAAATGGGCAAATGTAGAGGATAAGATTAAAAAATATAAAAAGAGGTTCTGATATTCTTTGCCTGTATTTCAGTGGACCCTCTTTTGCGTCCCCATTTTGGAGACCATTGCTCTGCAGTACTGGTTTACAGTCTGTATTCCATAGACATCCAGGAGTGGGTTTCCGGAGTAGGATAGGGGAGGCCACTGAGAGAGAGGAGTTCTGGCTTCCACCCCCTCATCAATCAGAGCAGCTCTCCTCTCTATTTATGTTTTCTCCTGAGCTGCTGTGTATGAATTCAGTGGAGGAAAATGTCCTCTGCTTTCAAAAATGTTTAAGATCCAACTACTCCTCTACAGAGTGATTTGGTCAGACTCTGTCTCAGTCCATGAAGAACTTACAGATGCATGAATGGAGATAAGGGCCAATCAAAGACAAGAATGATTGATGAGTGTTCATAGAGTAGAAGATGCTTCTTTATAAGAAAAAAGTTGAGTTAAATGAATTTTTGGTTGGGGAAGGGGAGAAAGTGGCAGGAAGGGGAGAAAGTTTCAAGCCACAGAATGATTGTGACTGGAGGAAGTTGCTACGTTTTGTGATCAGATGGGGCAAGCTTTTGGAGAAAGTGAGCTCTCTGGAACTGTTAGCAGTGGAGAGGCGAGGGCTTGATTTAGGCAGAACCTGTCTGTGAAAATGACTCTCTCCCCTGGCAGTCAATACTAAGAAGGACTCGGAGTCAGCCCCAGTCAAAGGAGGCACCATGACTGACCTGGGTAAGATGGGGAGCTTGGGGCAGGGTGGTCAACGCCTAAAGGAGGGGAGGGGAGGCTGCCACCTGCCCCTAGCCTGCCGGGGCCTTTCCGAAAGCACACTAGTTCTGCAGCCCCTGAGGAGGCTCCAGCCTGCTATCTTGCTGTCTCTCTCTTGCAGATGAACAAGAGGATGAAAGCATGGAGACCACGGGCAAGGTGGAGCCAGTTTAGAGAGGCCCTACCTCTCTATGTGATTCTGACTTGTGATTATAAAGTTCCTTCTACCCAGAACTTTCCACTGCCCAGACTTCTCCCACCCGATTTCTAGCTGTTGCTCAAAACTCTGACGCTTTGAGCCCCGGGGCCCAGAACTGTTCATTCCCATCCCGTCTTTAGTGCCCACATTCCTGGGGTATAGGAGAAGCAGGGGGTTGCTAGGGCCAAGATGGGAATGCTGAGAGTCCAGCAGCCTCCATACTCGCAGGATGAGGATGAGAACAGCACGGGGAACAAGGGGGAGCAGACCAAGAATCCGGACCTGCATGAGGACAACGTGACCGAACAGACCCATCACATCATCATCCCAAGCTATGCTGCCTGGTTTGACTATAATAGGTATCGGTGCTCCACCTTCTCACTAAATCCTCATTTTCCTGCTCCACAGATCAACATGTTGTTCCTCCTCCTGCCTCCAAATGAGTTACCTCTTCCTCAGCCAGGTAGACCGGGGTACAGTTCAGTTTTAGGGAAGCTCCTGGTCTCAGAGTCTTCCAGCCCTGGCGGAGAGTTCTCCCCAAGCGTCTCATTCCTTCCTGCTGCCCCATCTTCCAGGCTTTTCCTCCCTTTGGGGTCTCATCTCTCCTCTAGAGCCTCCGAATGCACCCTTTCTTGTCTTGCAGTGTTCATGCCATAGAGCGGCGGGCTCTCCCTGAGTTCTTCAATGGCAAGAACAAGTCCAAGACTCCAGAAATGTAAGGAAATCTCAGCTCATGATGCTCTGCCTCCTGTGTCCCCATTTGTTCCTCCCAGTCCAGTGTGGCAAACATTTCTTGAGCTCCTTCCATGAGCCAGGCACTGTGCTAGGCTTACAGAGACATGGTCTCTGCCCACAGGCAGCCTCAGCCCAGCACTGTGACCACTGCTCTCTAGGATTTGCCTGGGGGCCATGTTAAGCATATGCCTCTTCTGCTCAAAACAGGTATCTGCTCCGGTGCCTACAGAGCCTCTCCATCCATAATTACTCATGCTGTCTAAAATGCACATGTCTCTAGCATAAGTAGTAGCTTTGACTAAAATATAACTGACTGCTATTGGCCCCTTAGAGCAGGTTTTGATAGGAAAAAATGGGAGGAGGAACTATTAAGACCCAAGTCTGTGAATTTAAGGGATGGAGAGATGTGTTTTGTAAAGTCTGGGCTTGGGGCTCAGAAGTCTTCATCTCCTTCAAGGCTCCTCCTGCCGGCCCAAATCTGCCTGGCTTCAGTTTGGTGTTTTCCATGGTTAGGGATGCTCCAGGATATATATGGTGAGGCAGGTGGGACTTAGTGCTGAGCCCAGGCCCCCTGAGGACTGAACCAGCTGGCTTCCCAGCTGCTCCTCAGCTTCCCCACTCCCTGCTCCGGGGCCACCTTCCCTTCCACCATGTTTCTTTCCCTGAAGCCTGGTATGGTTCTCTCCTCCTCCTCTTCCTGGGGAGAACAGTGTGTGAAAAAGCCTTACTCTCTCCAGAGGAAGTAGTGACAGATGACAGGAGTGCAACTTGATCTGCAGGCAGAGTTGGAACTAGAACTGTTCTACACTTTGCACTCTTGGTGTAAAATAGTAAAAGATAATTGCCTACATGTATTGAGAGCTTACTATCTCCCAGGCATTATCCTAAGTGTCCTACATACCTTGACTAATTTAATATTCATGTCAGCTTTAGAAGTAGGTCCTGTTATCTTCAGTTTAGTGATAAGGAAACTGAGGTGTAGAGGTGTTAAGTCACTTGCTTAAGGTCACACAGCTCTTGAGTAGTAAAGCTGGGATCTGAGTCCTTTAGTCTGGCTCATGTTCTCAAATTTTACACTATACCACACAATAGCTACCATTTTGGGGGCTAGTACAGTGTGCCCGGCACTGTTCTAAACCTCTACAGACCTTTCTAATTCTCAATAGACACTTCATTTTACAGATGAGGAAACTGAGGTTCAAAAAGTTGAAGGCCATCACAATAGAACTAGGATTTGAACTTAGACCTTTCCACCTTTGAAACACGTTTTCTCAATACCATGCCATGCTGAGGAGGTGGAGGCACCGATCAGGACTTCCCTTTAACATCTGCCTTTGGAATTAAGGGCACTTTCTCTTACCTTTTGATTCCTTTTCAAAAGTTGGATTGAGGGAGTTCCCTGGTGGCCTAGTGGTTAGGATTCCAGGCTTTCATTGTGGTGGCCTGGGTTCAGTCCCTGGTCAGAGAACTGAGATCCTGCAAGCCGAGTGGCACAGCCAAAAAACGTTGGATGAAACATCCCCAAGTACAGCTAAGGAGATAACTCATTTAACTAAAAACCCCATCAAAGGTTTGAACCCCTCGTGTCTAGCACACAGTGACCCGCAGTGTGTATTGAGTCAGCTGCGGTGTTCTTCTCTGTCTCTGTCACACAGGAGGAGTCCTTAGCTCTCTTATCGTTTTACCTACCCTTCAGCCCTCTCATCGTTCATCTCTCTCTTTTCTAAGCTACCTGGCCTATCGAAACTTCATGATCGACACTTACCGGCTGAACCCCCAAGAGTATCTCACGTCCACTGCCTGCCGCAGGAACCTGGCGGGTGATGTCTGTGCCATCATGAGGTGGGTCTGCAGCTGAGGGGCAGCGGGTACCTGAGGATGAATGCCCACAGATGTCTCTTGGCTGATGTAGAGAGGCCGGCAAGGAGCATAGGGGACGAGCAGGAAAGAACATCTCTAGAGAAAGGCGAAGTTCAGGTTCGGGTACGGGTGACTTAGGGAATGGCAGGGGCGCTCTCGGAAGTGCGGAGGAATGGAGGAGGGGCGCGACCGTAGTGAAGGAGCCTACCCAGCGAGATAATGCAAGGGGAGATGTTTAGTAGCTGGGTGGGTATGGAGAGAGGCTCCCGCTGTGGATGTGGACGTGGGTGTCACTGGCATATAGGTGCTGGGAGGAGGCGGTATTTCCCAGGGAGTGGGAGGAGTGGAGAAGAGGGTGCCCCAGCTCCACCCCAGCCCTCCTCCCCGTGTGTGACCGTGTCTCTGCCTCTCTCCTCACAGAGTCCATGCCTTCCTAGAACAGTGGGGTCTTATTAACTACCAGGTGGATGCCGAGAGTCGACCAACACCAATGGGGCCTCCGCCCACCTCGCACTTCCACGTCTTGGCTGACACACCGTCTGGGCTGGTGCCTCTGCAGCCCAAGACCCCGCAGGTAGGGCGAGGGGCTGTGGGGACAGGGCGGGATTGGGCAAAACGGGGCTTCTTCGCACTTTTCTTTTTCTGGTTTTTTAGGGTAATGGTTCAGGAGTGTTTTGAGGCTTCTTCCTTTCCCAGGGGATGCAAAGGGCCACAGGAATCAGCCCCATGTATTTAGCACCCTCTCTCAGCCTTTGTGCCCAAGACTGTGAGGACTTGCTGAGGCAGAAGAGATGCTTCTTGTCCTTGGGGAGCAGACAGGCTAATTAGGGGACGGAGCGGATAGAGAAAAATGGCTTAAAATTAAGTTGCATGAAATTTTTTAACTTTGTCACGTTTCCAACATTTTTTCATTTTTGCTTCATAATTTTTGTCACTTCCATTTTTTTTCCACTTCCATTTCATACATCACAAAAATTAAGAAGAGAAAAGTTACGTGGCTTGCCCAAGGTCACACGTGTAGGGTTAGAGCCTACTTGTTCAGCTCCTAAATCCTAAGAGAACCTGTAAAGATCCATGTGAATACAAGTGGATATCATGCCAACTACAGATCTAAACAATCATTAAGGGAGTACGGAACAGTGGCATGAGTGCCCCCCAAGCTTGCGAGCTGCCCGGCATTTGCTCTTGAGGCCTCCAGGGCCTCGGCCTGGTCTTTTCCTGCCCAGCCTCCATGACGCCAAGCTCTGTCCCCCAGGGCCGCCAGGTTGATGCTGATACCAAGGCTGGGCGAAAGGGCAAAGAGCTGGATGACTTGGTGCCAGAGACGGCTAAGGGCAAGCCAGAGCTGGTAGGTGGGGTGTAGACCCCGCTGGGCTTCTTATTTGCCCCTTTATTGGGGGGCCCCTGCCCGGGAAGAAGAGCCATGAGAGCAGAGGAGCTACAGCAGTGAGGGAGGAAGTCCCGCCCAGGGGTGTCCCTGGCTGTGGGAAGGAAGCTCCTTCTGTCTGTCCTGTCTCTCTGTCTGCCCCTGGCTCCTGGCAGTCACTCGGACTCACCTCTTTCTTTCCCCTCCACAAATAGCAGACCTCTGCTTCCCAGCAAATGCTCAACTTCCCTGATAAAGGCAAGGAGAAACCGACAGACATGCAGAACTTTGGGCTGCGCACGGACATGTACACAAAGAAGAACGTCCCCTCCAAGGTACGGAGGTGCGGGCTGCCTGGGCGTGGTGCACCTTCGCTCCTTGAGGCTGCGGGCTCCTCCCTCTGACCCACCTGTGTTTCCCCTGCAGAGCAAAGCTGCGGCCAGTGCCACTCGAGAGTGGACAGAACAGGAGACCCTGCTACTCCTGGAGGTAAGTAGGGCAAGGGAAGGGGAGCCCTATGAAAACGGAAGTGGCCAGGGGGCCGGCTGCACTCGTGAGTGGGGAGAGCATGATCTTGCCCCAGCCTCTCTCCTTCCTGGCGCCCACTGCACCTGCCCCAAGGACCAGCTCCAGGCCAGGGACTGGGACCATTTCGTTAACCCCTTGTCCTGTCTTAGTGCTACTTGCAGATCCCCCTTGGATCCAGCAGAGTACACAAACACCACAACCCAGAGAGCTCTGAAGCAGCTCCGTTTAGTGGGATGGGGGTGTTGACCTTCAAGGAAAGTGGCTAAGTGAGGTTGTGTCTCCACCACCACCAGGCACTGGAAATGTACAAAGATGACTGGAACAAAGTATCGGAGCACGTGGGAAGCCGCACACAGGACGAATGCATCTTGCATTTTCTTCGGCTTCCCATTGAAGACCCGTACCTGGAGGACTCAGAGGCCTCCCTGGGCCCCCTGGCCTACCAGCCCATCCCCTTCAGCCAGTCCGGCAACCCTGTGATGAGCACTGTGGCCTTCCTGGCCTCTGTCGTCGACCCTCGCGTGGCCTCCGCTGCTGCGAAGTCAGCCCTAGGTAATGCGGAGGGGTCCTGGCCCTCTCGGTTTGCGTTTGAAGGGCTGGGTACTCAGGCCGTGAAACCCCCTCAAGTTTGGCTGCCTTCCTGGCCTTGTCTGCTGCTGGCATCAGCCCAGGCACCTGTCCAGCTCCATGAAGGTGTAGATGAAGAGCTGGGCTTGTGAGGAAGCTCTCACAGGGAGAGCCAGAACTCCCTACTGCCCGCTCCCAGCCTCACCCTCTCTGGGTCTTACAGAAGAGTTCTCCAAAATGAAGGAAGAGGTACCCACAGCCTTGGTGGAGGCCCACGTTCGGAAAGTGGAAGAAGCAGCCAAAGTGACAGGCAAAGCAGACCCAGCCTTTGGTCTGGAAAGCAGTGGCATTGCAGGAACCACCTCTGATGAGCCTGAGCGGATTGGTAAGACCTGGCACGTTCCCGGACTCCTCCCTTTTTACCAAGAGCCTGAGCCACCTGGCCTCCCCACACCATCCCTGCGTCCACTTGGCCTCAGAGCGCAAGACGAATGGGGAGAATTGGTGGGGCTTTTGTTTTTCCCAGGGCTTTACCTTAGGTACCGTGGCTCCCCACTGGTCCTCCCAGTAAGATCTTGGCTAGGAGAAGGGGCTGTTGGAAGAGCGTTGTAGACAGACTGTGTCAGACATTTCCCGTTTCCTCTCCCCCGGGCCCAGAGGAGAGCGGGACTGACGAGGCGCGGGCGGAGGGCCAGGCCACAGAGGAGAAGAAGGAGCCCAAGGTATAGCGGGACCCACACAGGCTGGGAGGGCAGAGGGGACAGGCGTGGACCGCGGTGGGGGGAGCCGGCTCCGTTCAGCTCAGGCAGGCTGGGCTGGACCTCCCAAGTAAGAGGCGTAAACTCAGTTCCTGGTCTGGGCCCTCTGTGTGCGAACCAGCGCCCTGATGCTCCCCCCTTTCCTGGAACTCCAGGAACCACGAGAAGGAGTTGGGGCTATAGAGGAAGAAGCAAAGGAGAAGACCAGCGAGGCGCCCAAGAAGGATGATGAGAAAGGGAAAGACGGCGACAGTGAGAAGGAGTCAGAGAAGAGTGACGGGGACCCGATAGGTGAGCCTCGAGCATGGTGGTTGGGGTCCAGGAAGGAGGCGAGGCTGTAGGGCTCAAGACCCTTTTCCTGGCCCAGTTGATCCTGAGAAGGAGAAGGAGCCCAAGGAAGGGCAGGAGGAAGTGCTGAAGGAAGTGGTGGAGTCGGAGGGGGAAAGGAAGACGAAGGTGGAGCGTGACATCGGCGAGGGCAACCTCTCCACCGCTGCGGCCGCTGCCCTGGCTGCCGCTGCCGTGAAGGCCAAGGTGAGGACCAGAGACCCAGGGGAGGAGGTGCCCCTTCCCTCATCTCACGTCACCTGGAAGAAATCCTTTCTTGTCATCCTTAAACGACGCTGGCCTGTTTCCTTTCCCTTTTGATCGTGAGAGGGAGACTCGGTCATCTCTTCTCTAAGCTTTTTTAAGCCTTTACCACTGGGCCTGTTTTCACCCTCTAATTATTTGACCTTGTCTTATCCTTTGCCACTCTCTCTCTCTCTTCATGTTCTTTTAAAAATATCGGTCAAGCCTGTGCTGCTTTCTGGGTTGTGACCACAGCAAGTTCTTTCTTGAAACCTGGCAGCCTCCATGCTACCCTTCTCGGTCCCGGAACGTCTTCAGCTGGGTCCTCCCACTGACGGGCCGCCCCACCCCTCCTTCCTTAGCACTTGGCTGCCGTTGAGGAGAGGAAGATCAAATCTCTGGTGGCCCTGCTGGTGGAGACCCAGATGAAAAAGTTGGAAATCAAACTCCGGCACTTTGAGGAGCTAGAGACGATCATGGACCGGGAGCGAGAAGCAGTGAGTTGTGTCCCCTGGGTGTTGGTGGGGTCCCACCTTGACACTGGGCTGGGCCCCAGTTTAGGATGGAGGGAGCAGCAGTGCAGAGAGCCTGAGGCCAACAGGGCAACACAGCAGAGCGGGCTAGCCCAGGCCGGAGCCGGAGTCAGCCCAGGCAGCTGGGGATAAGCAATCCACAGGTGCAGCCTGGAGACCGAGGTCCCACAGAAGGTCAGCTCCAGGGTCACGTTCTAGTCGGTTCTTTGACTGCTGCATCTCCAGGTCCTTGATGGGTGCTTGGCCCATAGTAGACTCTCAATAGAGATTTGTTGAGTGATTGAACAGGTTTAAGGCGTGATGAGAGGGTAAGGGCTTCAGATCCAGGAGGTGAACTTGGAAAGGGAATGGGATGGACAAGGTGTTGAATCATTTTGATTTTGAGAAGATATAAAAGAACTAGAAGACAGGGACTCTGACCCTGATCTCCTCAATTGAAGATATCAAACATACAATATGGAGACATCAAAACCAGTTAATGCTTCAGGTATCTGACAAATGCAAATTAAGAGGTCTCCAATTAAGTATAACAGTCCTGAGAGAGAACGAAATAAAGGCTGAAGCTCAGAGGCTAGGGAGTTGATCTGGGATGGCTTCCTAAGAGTGGTGAGTTTTTCTCCAGTTTTGAAGGAAGAAAAGAACATGATTTGACAAGAGGAACTGGAGGGGTTTTCCAGATTAAAGTAACGACAGATTCAAAGCTTTGGAGCTGAAATGAGCAAGGGCTGCCACCAGATTAAGTCCACTGCAGTGAGAAGCCAGCGGGCAGCCAGAAGACCTGGTGGGGGGAATTGGAGAGGGGAGGGCGGGGGAGCACGGAGGAAGCCAAGCACAAGGGTGAGATTTGGCGTGGGGAACTGGCAGAACAAGAGTCTGGGTTTGTCAGAAGACAAAGCAGGGGACAAGGCGTTCGCCTCTGGGGTCTCCTGAACCCGAGTAACCGTTCTTCGTTGGCTCTGGCAGCTGGAGTATCAGAGGCAGCAGCTCCTGGCCGACAGACAAGCCTTCCACATGGAGCAGCTGAAGTACGCGGAGATGAGGGCCCGGCAGCAGCACTTCCAGCAAATGCACCAACAGCAGCAGCCGCCCCCGCAAGCCCTGCCCCCGGGCTCCCAGCCTGTCCCACCTGCGGGCGCTGCTGGGCCACCCGCTGTCCACGGCCTGGCTCTGGCTCCAGCCTCCATGGCCCCTGCCTCTGCGGGCAGTGGGGCCCCTCCCGGAAGCTTGGGCCCCTCTGAACAGATTGGGCAGGCAGGGTCAACTGCAGTGCCACAGCAGCAGCAAACAGCTGGAGCCCCCCAGCCTGGGGCAGTCCCACCAGGGGTACCCCCCCCTGGACCCCACGGTGAGTGATGGGTTCTGAAGCTCTCGCTGACTGGAGGGATCCGGGTGACCGTGCCAGTTCCCCTCAGAGGGGGTATGGGATAGGACTGGAGATGAGGCTCAGCCTCGATTTCTATAGATTGACCTTGGTTATATCCCTAAGCCAGCAGGGATCCCTCCCCAGTCCCAGACTTTGGGAATTTTGTTCCAAGGCTTTACCACTTATTCTAGTATCAGGAAAAAGGAAGGTGGCACCTAGGAGTGACGAGGTTATCCTCGCTGTGAAAGTGAGTTGGCAAGTGAGATTGTATGCTTCTAATCTTCTCGATCTCTCCTTTTCATTCCCAGGCCCCTCACCGTTCCCCAACCAACAAACTCCTCCCTCAATGATGCCAGGGGCAGTGCCAGGCAGCGGGCACCCAGGCGTGGCGGGTAATGCTCCTTTGGGTTTGCCTTTTGGCATGCCGCCTCCCCCCCCTGCTCCATCCATCATCCCATTTGGTAGCCTAGCCGACTCCATCAGTATTAACCTCCCCCCTCCTCCTAACCTGCATGGGCATCACCACCATCTCCCGTTCGCCCCGGCCACTCTCCCCCCCCCTAACCTGCCTGTGTCCATGGCGAACCCTCTACATCCTAACCTGCCGGCGACCACCACCATGCCATCTTCTTTGCCTCTTGGGCCGGGGCTCGGATCCGCCGCAGCCCAGAGCCCTGCCATTGTGGCAGCTGTTCAGGGCAACCTCCTGCCCAGTGCCAGCCCACTGCCAGGTGAGAAGGGTCCTGGAGGGGAGAAGGGTGAGGGAGAGGGGTCCACGTGGAGGGCTGGAGGGCAGGGGGGGTGGGCTCAGGTACTAGAGCTTCCACAATCCCTTTTTGAACGCTCTGGTAAAATTAGAACACAGGAGGGAAGGGCCTCTCTGGCTGTCCTCCACCATTCCCCAGCCTGGCAGCTGCCACCCCTGGGATGACGCTGGGGCCTTTCACTGGTGGGTCATGGAGGAGTCCTGTGGCACAGAGCATCTCCGTTGTAAACTGGAAAAACGGCTACTTGTCTGCATGATGATTGGCGTTCCCTTTGCTTGTTCCCGTCACGTTCAAGTGCCCCATGTAGAGAGTTCCCTTGGGGGCAGAAGGATGATTTGGGGTATCCCAGTTTTCCCAGCGTATGGTGGGAAAGGTGTCGGGGAAAGGGAGTTGTACACCGTGGGTACTCTTTCATCTCCTGTCCATTGCATGCCATGCCCGGTTGTTTGTCTGGTGGCCTGGGTCTGGAGCCCTCTCTCCTGCTCACCCCAGCTGATGCAGCTCCCTTCTCTCCACAGACCCAGGCACCCCCCTGCCTCCAGACCCCACGGCCCCGAGTCCAGGCACAGTCACCCCTGTGCCACCCACACAGTGAGGAGCCAGCCAGACATCTCTCTCCCTCACCCCCCATGGATATCAAGGTTCCAGGAACAGCCCTCTCCCCACCACTGGGACCCTTCCCCAGCCTGGAGAGTTCATCACTACGTAAGGAAAGCTCCTCCTGCCCCTCCAAAGCCCCCACCATGCCTGTCAGAGGCATGCACTTTTATACTGGATTATTCAAGGACTTCTGTTGAAAAGATGTTTCTAATGTCTGGGAGAGAAGATAGGATGGGGATGCTGCCCTCAAAGGAAGGGCTGGGGGAAGTGTTTATACAAGGCTCTAATTAACCACTTCTAAGGGTACATCCCCTCAAAACTATTGCATTTTTTATGGATTGAAAAAAAGTGAAGCTCTTTAAAAGGAAGTAGAGATTTTAAAAAAGCCACATTGGAGCTCCCTCCACCCAGTGGAAAAAATCCAACTTTTACATATTTTGAGGAGGGAGGTGAGTTTTAGGAAAGGGGAATTTAGGTTCTGGGGAGAGCTCTGGGGATAGAACAGGGTGCAGATACCTGTCTCCTCCGGCCTCTCGTTAGTGACTGAGGCAGCTCCCGAACCCCCTTGGCCACCCCACCCCCAGTTTATTCCCACTGATCTCTCCTGCTGCTTCCTCGGTGTTGCTGTTTTAGGCCACCCCAGCTCAGCCAATGGCCCCTTTCCCTCTGAATGTCAGCTTTGTGTTTTAAAGTCTCCTGCATAGTTGATGTCAGCGTATGTGTATTTGGTGGGGACACATTTTGGGGGTTCCTGCGGCAGGCAGTAGAGGAAGAAAGGGCGCTCGGGGCTATGCTGCCTCCTGCCTGGGCTCTGTCAGCGAGCAGGCTCCCAGAAGATGTGGAGAGGGGCTCTAAGAGGATGGGAAGTCCTAAAAACGTGAAATTGTCAAAAGCACTTAAGCACCTCCTTCTTAGGGCTGGGTGGGTCACCCCGCTCACCTCTTCCCTCTCCCACCAAGACCATCAGAGCCGTGGCTGGCAGTAGCTAGGGATTCCTTGGGATTTGGGGCAGCAGCCGGGGAGGGGGTGCCCGACCTAGGGTAGGGCCGACCCCCTGCTCGCAGCTCATGGCTCAGCTCTGCTCCCCGGATCCCAGTGCCCCCAGTACCAGCTCCCCGCTCTTCGTCCTTGGTGTGAAGGCAAAAGTGACTCCAGGCTCTCCACCAGTTCTTCCTGGTTCCTCCCACCAGGCCTTGTGTTCCTCGTGTCCCCATATTTCTCTTCCTCTGCGTCTTGGCACCTTTCTTCTGTTCAAAAGTTTTCTGTAAATTTTCTCTTTTTTCTTTCTTCTTCTTTTTCTTTTTTTCTTTTTTTTTTTTTTTTATAAATTAATTTGCTTTCAGTTCCATCTGTGGATGCCTTCTGTGTTCTCTTACCTGTGGCTGTTAGGCGGGGCGGGGGGGTGGGGAATCAGGCTGTGGGCAGCACTCCTGGAGTCTTTCGCAGTGGCGCTCGGCGGGGCTGCAGAGGCACTGGGCCTCTCTCCCAAACAGGCCAAGGGCAGCACAGCTGTCCAGACTGTACGACTGGTGCAGGGACTGGGCAGAGGCTCTCTCTCACCTGCCCTCAAAATAGCCATTTAAGACTTGGAAGGACATCCTCACATCCCAGAGATTTTGTCTATTTATCCTTTCAGAAGTGGTGGCTTCATATCTTCCCTTATTAGGCGGGGAGAAGGCAGGCATCTCAGCTACTTGTTACTGTTGGCCCCTAGCCCTGCTGAAGTGAGACAGGCTCAGGCAGTGCTAATATGGCCTGGCTTTCGTGCCAATAAACACTCCCCGGGCTCCCCGACAAAAGGCCTTCAGTGCTGGGGAGGGCTAGGAGAGGACTCAGCACCATATGGGATGGCACAAGGGTGGCCAGCGTTGGTGCTACAGGGATTTATGGCTTTCCTAATCCCCAAGGGGTAGCCTTTGTAGCATCAATAACTAAGGCCAGCATTTCTTAAATCAGGCAAAGATGGTTCCTAGAGGCCCTTTGCCGGCCGGCTTTCCCCAGCCTCTGGTCCATTGACCCCAGACTGTCCTCCCCTTCACCCTGCTCAGGAAGGAAAGCAGAACCGCATGTAGGGCAGAGAGCAAGTTTATTTGGTGAATGCTGAAGGCAAACATCATCCAAGAGAGACAATCTGGGAAAACTACTGTGACAAGAGCACCTAGGAGGCCTCCGGGGCTACATACACAGTCTCCCACAGGGAAGGCGTGGTTTCCGTGCACACTGGGAACGTCCTCAGCCATTCAGCACCATGCGGACGAGCTCTGTGGAAAGGAGAGGGGGTGATCCAGGGAGCAGGGCCAAGGGGAGGGGTCCACCAGGGGCCAGGAGACCACAAGACCACAAAGGTAGCCTAAGAAGGAATGTGCCCACAGCAACCAACCTTGGGGTCAGTTTGCAGAGGGGCCACCTTGAGTCTGACCAGTCCTCTCAGCCCCCAGCTCCCCTCCCACCAGCTGTTATTTCCCCACCCCACCCTGAGCAGCAAGAACACAGCAGAGGCAGAAGAGTTCTCAACTACACCTACAGCTACTGTCAGCCATTGGCGGGAGGAGAAGACAGAGTTTTGGGTTAGGGTACCTCCGAGCTGCCCAGCAGAAGGACGGGAAAGAGACTTCAGCTACAGTAGCACAGTGGGACAGGCAACCCACCCCCCGCTGCCAGCTGCCCGTGCTCCCGGGCTAAAGGATGACCATGAAGCAAGACTGGGATAGGCTGGTGTGAGTTCCCAGACACCAGCGCCCTAAGAAGCAAAACCTCAGCCCATTCTAGGAGAGAAGGAGGTACCACACCCCCAGGCTGTCTTCCTCTTTGAGGAACCCCTCCCCTCCCCAGTCAGCTCCATGCAGAGACATGCCAGGAGGAAGTCAGATGGTAGTAGGGGAAGGGCAGGGGCTAGAGAGCAAAGGCTGGGAAGAAAAACACTGGGGAGGTCAACTAGAGAAGAGGGGCTGGGAGGAGCCGTACCCGCCCCATGGGCCCGTCACCCCGACAGGATATGCCTCACAAACGCTGCAGGAAGGAAGAGACATTAATGGTGAAGACAAGACACAGACATGGGGTGAAGGGGTCAGGCGGCGAGGGATTAGACATCCATTTATTTTACTTCCCATCCCTTTCCCACCCTTCATGCCACATAAGCCCTTCCTTTCCTGTCATACCCCCCTGGCCTCCCACTCCTGGGCTGGGCCCTGCCCCTTGCCTGTTGGCACTTTTTGGAGCCTGAATCCAGGGACAGGGAAAGCCCCAAATGCTGCACTTGACCTGCCCTGTATGGCTGCTTCCTCCGTGAGACCCCAGTTAGTCCCTCACCTTCATAGTTGATACAACCATTGCTGTCCTCATGCCCCGCCACCAGCATCTCTACTTCTTCCTCTGTCATCTTCTCACCTGCAGAGGGAAAGAAAGAGTGAGCGTTCTGGAATTGGGTGACACGTGAGGTCTATCAGGTGGCACCTCAGCTCAAGAAGGAAGGGCAGAGCCTTACCCAGTGTGACGAGAACATGCCGGATCTCAGCACCCATGACCGTGCCGTTCCCTTCCTTGTCAAACACCCGAAGGCCTTCAACGTAGTCCTCGTAGGTGCCCTGGTCCTTGTTCTTGGCCACAGTCTGCAGCATGGGCAGGAAGTGCTCAAAGTCCAGCACCTTCACGTTCATCTCTGCCATAAAGGAGGTGGAAGCAAAGTCACATGCATCCTCAGGACTGGGGATTATGTGGTTCCCACTCAAGGCAGGAGAAATCTTATCTGGGATTTGCTAGACAAGAGCTGCTTGAGTTCAGGGCCTAAGAAGACAAAGCGAAGCCATCAGCTAAGGACTGCAGACCCACTACCACACTGCAGAGTTATTCTTAAGGACCCTCACCATCACTCTTGGGGTTCCCCAGGACCTTGAGCACCTCGGCGTTGGTGGGGTTCTGGCCCAGGGCCCTCATCACGTCCCCACACTGGCTGTACAGGATCTTGCCATCCCCTGTTCGGTCAAACAGCTGGAAGGCCTCCTTGAACTCTGAGGATTCAGATAAACATCAGCACTGGGCACGTGGGGGTTGACCCAAACCCTCCCTTACAGCCCCCTGCGGCCCATTCCACTTTGATCATGCTGAGGAAACCAGATATTTATACCGCTGTGCACCCAAACCCTCTAAGTGATCCAGCGTCCCTTCCTCCGACTCAGGTGTCCCACATAAATACCCGGCCTTCCTCCCCTTGGCAGAGGTACCAGCCATTTACATACCCTCCGCCTGCAGCAGCCTGCCCAGCCTCCTCACCTCACTACTCAGGGCAGGGATTTGCCACCGCCCTGTCTGGGCCCTGTCCTTATAAGGAAGTGGGAGCAGCAGCCTGGGACTGGGGTCATCCCAGCCTGCCACTTCCCACCCCTCCAGTACAGAGACCTTTCAGAGAGTACAGCTACAAAGAAGTATCCTCAGCAAACTCCCCTGTTCCATTTTCACAAAGTAACAGGTCACTGCTGTCTACAGCCTTCACGATTCCAAGCTGGGGGAGGGGGAAAGTTATCACAGGAGGAGAAAAGAGGCAGAAGTAGCTAACTAAGGAACAGGGGAGCACAGGCAGCTTAATACACAGTCCCCAAGCCCCACACACAACAGGCATTAGTGACCAAGTTGTTTCACATGCCCACACCACCTAAAACTCACCCAGTGCTTGGGGCTCAGATCTAGAGTACAAGGGAAGGGAGGAAGAAAGAGTGAGAAAAGAAAATGGAAGATCCAGAAGGAGGGAGAAGGGAATCCACGAAGTACTCCCCTGGGGGTGCTGAAGAGAAGACAGGTGGCTGGAGGGTGCTAGAGGGAGTGTCCTTCTCCCTAAGCATGACCTCAATAGGGGTCAGATTACCTACCTGCGGTCTGGTCCTCGGTGAAGTCACACTGCTCAGAGAAGAGGGGAGCGGTCAGCATCTTAACTCCAATCCCCCAAGCTTCTATCCCCGTCCCAAGAACTCTGAACCACAAACTCCCGTTCCATGCTGGGGACCCGCTTCCCAGCAGGACAGGATCCCCGACACTCCAACCCCACCTCCAACCTTTAAGGCCCTCAGGTTCCTTTACCCCCTACCTTTTGCCTTCTCCCCGCCCCCTATCCCCGGCTTCCCGCCTCTCGCCCCAAATCCCGCTCATCTTCCCAGCGCTGGGCCCCACCATCTTGACTGCTCAGCTCTGCGGGACCTTTTCCTGCAGTAATGGCTCCGGTTCCGGGCCCAACCCTAGTCTTAGTACGTCCCAATTACGTCACCCCCAGCCGACCCAGCCAATAGGAATCCTGGCCCGGGTTTATGCAGATGACGCTGCTATATTAGTAATGAGGTGGGCGGGACCCACTGCTGTTCATTTCTCCTGAGCAGCCCTAACTGGGGCACAGAAACTGCAGAAGAGGGTGGAGTGGGGCGCGAGGAATCTGCTCCTCCGAGAAGCAAGAAAGTCAGAGGTTGTCGGATTGGGGAGGGGTGGGGGGAGAAGAGAGCCCTCCCTTTCCTTCCTTCCCTCCCCCACCTATAAAGAAAGCAAGAGTCGGAGACCAAGGGAGGAACCGTCTCTTTATTTTGAAACAATAGCCTTCTGGTGGCAGGAACTTGCTTTCGCCTGCGGGGGCGGGAGGGGGGAAGTATCCGACCCCACTGCACCTGTGGAAAAAGATGAAAGTTGCCAAATCCTGGCGCTCTCGCGCAGCAGGACATGCAGACGTACTTCCCTGCTTTTGCACCCTGGCTGAGGGAAGGGAAGGAGGCTTGCCTCTCAAGGCGAAGTGGGAGGGCCCTACCTGTGGAGCTCAGACGCTTAGGATGTGCTTCAGGAAGGCTGCAGAGAGAGGAGGCAAGAGGGGCTGCAGAAGCTGGCCTGATGATAATCCACCTGACTTTAGATAATATGGGTCCCAGGATGCCTCACCCACATACCTCGAACTTCCTGCCTCCCCGCTTCCCCTGTCCCTTCTGCTCCTCTGGCCCCTCACCTTCATAGTTGATGCAGCCGTTGCTGTCCTCATGTCCTGCCAGAACTGCCTCCACCTCCTCTTCAGTCATCTTCTCTCCTGAGCCCCAGACACGGCGTTTTAGCCCCTGCCTTCCCTCCCTCATCAACCTAGGCCTCTTTCTTCTGAGTGGTACCTCCTCTTCT
This sequence comes from Orcinus orca, assembly GCF_937001465.1. Taxonomy (NCBI): domain Eukaryota; kingdom Metazoa; phylum Chordata; class Mammalia; order Artiodactyla; family Delphinidae; genus Orcinus; species Orcinus orca. The sequence goes on along the minus strand of NC_064569.1, from coordinate 44,454,960 downwards.
TCCACCCTGGAGACTTGCCCACAGCAACAGTCCCCCAAGAGAATCCTCTCCCTGTAATGAGCATGCCTTGAACGTGTCCCTGAATCTTGCTTTCCGTTTCACCTCAGTTACACCCGGTGAAAGTTTTGACAGATAAGGAAACTGAATTCCAGAGGATTAAGAGACATACCATATCATAGAGTACGACCATCTCTTCCAAAACCGAAACTCAAATCTCCCACCTCATCCCCTTTCCTCTGCCCTTTGGGAGGCATCTGCAGCCCACACACTTTAGCCTCCACAGGAGTAAGACCTTCAGACTGTCCCCAAGGCTCTGACCTTCTCAGTCTCCTGCCCATGATCTGCAGGAAAGTAATCCCTCCCTGGCTCTGCCTACTTAGCCAAGCTTCTCCTTAGTTCACCCCCTTCTCTCAGCCCCACAGGAGTTCTGGTGCCTGCCTCACCCAGGGTGGTGAGGGCATGTCTGAGCTCTGCTCCCATGACTTTGCCATTCGCCTCTTTGTCAAACACCCGAAGCCCCTCCAGGTAGTCCTGGTATGTGCCTTGGTCCCGGCTCTTGGCCACTGCCTGGAGCATGGGCAGGAAAGTCTCAAAGTCCACACGCCGGGACTTCAGCTCTGGAGATCAGAGAAGTGAAGGAGAGGTCACTGTAGTGTCACCCAGGACCCAGCTCCCATACCCACCATGAAGGGTTTTATCCCTTCAACATTCACGATGCTTTTCTGCCCCTGCGTCTGACAGTTTCTAAAGTCCTGGGACCCACCTCAGCATTTTTTGTCACCTTACCAACATTCCTCGGTTCCACCACCAAACTGAAAACCCGCATCGTCCCAGAGGTCCCCTCACCATCACTCTTGGGGTTCCCCAGGACCTTGAGCACCTCGGCGTTGGTAGGGTTCTGGCCCAGGGCCCTCATCACATCCCCACACTGGCTGTACTGGATCTTTCCATCCCCTACTCGGTCAAACAGCTCGAAGGCCTCCTTGAACTCTGAAGTATAAGGAGGGGTCAGTGTTGACAAGGGGTCCCATCACCACCAGGAGAAAGGAGATTCAGAAACTATGTGCTTGAGCTGAGCAGAACGGGGAACACAAAGAGCACTAGTGTGGGAGTTTTCAAGGTCAGGAATGGAGTTAGGGGAATAGAAGGAGGATCTGAAGAGGGACTTGGGATGGACAGTGGGCTCAGGGGCTTTGCCTCACCCTCCAGCTGGTCCTTGTTAAACTCGATCTGTGGAAGAAAAGAGCAGGTGAGGAGAGATGACAGGGCTCATTCAATTCCTCTCCAACACTCCTCCCGACCAACTGGCAGCCACTTCTGGGGAGGGGCCCAAAGGGACCAGGCTGGGAGCCCAGCCACCTCAGTCCCATTCCCAGCTCCAGACCTTGGGAGAATCCCAAGAGGAGGAATTATTGGGGGGAGGGTTTCCAGGGAACGGGGTTAATCCCATGCCACCTGTTCCCCTCCCTCTACTGCCCTGAGCCCTGCATCCCTCACATAACTGGGGGCTGAACAAAAGCTAAATTTACCCCTGGCCCCCAGCTGTGATTGTCTAACAAGTCTGTCCTCTTCAGCCTTTCCTCCTGGGGTTCAGAGCTGTGGCCTTTAGTGTTGAATAGTCAGCCAGGCACAGGCAGCAGCTCCCTCCCTTCACCTTGAAACTGTCCTCAGAACCCAGATGTTCCCCATCTTACAGGCCCTGCCTCCAGCAGGAGGGTCGGTGAGAAGGTGGGGGGGTGTGGGTGTGTACATACACACACGTGACAACAAAGGCAACAGCAGAGTCATAAGCCTGGATGCTTCCAAATGGGGTACTAAGAGAAAGCGCCACTGTTATCCAGTGCTTACCGATTCCCTACCTTCTAGATACCCCTAGTCCCCTAGGCTGTATCCCACCCTTGTACCACCCCCTCCAAACTCTTTTCTCATTTTCCAGGGACTCACCACCACTTTGGAGAGATCGATGGGGGGCTCCTGGGTTTTCCCAGGGGTTGGAAGGACAGCTGGCACTGGTGCTGGCACTGGCTCAGCCTTGGTCTTGGCTGGAGGGGCCCCTGCTGCTGGCTTGGCAGCAGGCTTGGGGATAGAGGGTCCTGCTGGTTTCTTCACGGGAACATCCTTCTTGGGAGGCATGATGTCCGGTGGCCAAAGGACAGTGTGCTGATGGGGGCACCCATCTCTGTTTAAATAGCCAGGGAGTCTGGGATGTCAAGGGGCGGGGGCAGGGGCAGGGAGCCAGTTGGCTGTGGGGAGGGTGAGATAGAGGAGAGATATGACGGCCTGCCCTCACTCCCCTGGCCTCCTACAGTTCAGGACTCCTGCCCCAAGGTCTTCTCCCTTCTGTCCACCCCGCCCCAAATGCTGACCAGAACAATGGCCGCTTTGGGGGGGAGGGGGAGGAGGAGGAGGCCAGAGACTGCCCCGAATGGGGGAGTTAACCTCCAGGGTGAGGATAGGATGCTTGCCAGTGACAAACACTGAAATAGGGGTGAGGCAAAGAAGGGCATCCAGGCATTTCAGGCCCCCAACCGCCTGACTCAGAATAGCCCTTTTTCCTAGCAGCTTTAGACTCCTGAAGGCTGAGGCAGGGATGGGGGCCTTGTGAACTGGGATTGTTCAAGTGGAATCTGGGAGTAGTGAAAGGAGAAGGAAACAACCAGCCCTTCCATTTCCCTCTTACCATGGATGAGGAGCAGGGTAGTTGGCCCCACAGCCTAATAATCCTTAATACCTCAAGTCCCTAACCCCCTCCCTCCCAGCCCAGAACTGGAACTTTGCACAATATAGAGAAAGAATAGCAACAGAAGAGTGTGACCCCCACCCCCCGCATTGTACCGTGTCCAGTGTTGTTTTAGAGGTGGGGATGAAGGCAAGGATCAAGGAACGAACCTTGTCCACAAGCTTATGGTCATTCAAGTCAGACAAAGGTAGGGTGCCTGCTGAACCTGCAGGGACTCCGTGGTGGCACCTGGGGGGAAGGGCAGGCTCTGAGAGGCAAAGGGCCTAATTTCTAAAATCTCTAATCCAAAAGGATGCGAGAGGTCCCCTGGGCTCCATGAGTACTCACACCCAACCGGAGGGATAATAAAACCCTGACTCAGTAGCCAGGTTACAAACCTTGCTGGGGGCGCTGGGGAAGGGTGAAAGTCGATGGGGGGAGTACGGAAGAGGGGATGGGTTGCTGGTTACTTTTGTTCTGGGGGTAAAGAAGGAGACGATTTAGATAGCATTCTGAGGAAGATAGTAGTGATACCTCTTAGGCCCTGGGATTCAGAGAGTTGATGCTGGGTCTCCCACTCGCAAATAAAGAATTTGAATGTCATTACTGCAAATTGTCTCATTTTAGGAAAGTCAGAATCATTCCTCCAGCCGGGAGTACATCACACACACCCCTAAGCCTTAAATAAAGGAAAGAGTCCCTCCCCAGCGCCCCAAAACTCACCCTGCGGGGTCCAGGTAAGGGGCGGAGGCGGGGCGCAGGGCATCCGCGGGCCCTGAAGGGTTAATTCCCGTGGCCTCTGAGCATGCCGGGAGTCGTAGTCCTCGCGCGCCCGCGGGCTCACGGGAAACGCCGCCCTACATAGCAGGGCGGACGCCGGCTCAGTGACTTCCGGCCCGCGGCGGCGGTTGGTGACTCACGGTCGTTGGGAAGTGATTCTTGTCCCGGAACCGAAAGGCAGTGAGCACTTTACAATCCTCTTCCGTGACCCTAAAACCGCGCGCGGTCCCTCAGGATATCTCCCTTGCTCAGGCCTGCGTTACGCGTTTAGTGTGGGCGGGGATATTTTCCTGAATCCACTGGTGAGAACGCAGAACGTGGGGAAAGGCTGCAGTGGCAGCCGGCCGGATGGAGGTCAAATAGTAGGAAGCGTTTACTGCCCGGGGCAGAGTGGTGCGGTCTCTAGTTTCCTCTTGCGGTTTGGTAGAAAGAGAACAGAAGCTGTTGAGTAGCCGTGTGACTTGGAACAGTGACTTGGAACAGTGACTTGGAACAGTTTTTGATATGAACTGGTAGTTGAAGTAAGTGTTAAATTTTGGAATTGAGCCGGGTCACCTGCCCCAGTCTCTAAGTTGAGATTTCTCCATTCTGCGCCGCGTATGCGCCAACCACCTTGTCGGTTCCTCACAGGTCTCCTTGGAGTGGAGGACTGGGTTCTCCAGCCCGTGACTAAGACATCTCTTCCCAGCATTGGACATCTCTTTTCCGGAGATTGTTTTTTAGATCTGTTTTTTTTTTTAATTGAGGTATAGTTGTACAATATTACAGAAGTTTCAGGTGTACAACAGTGATTCACAATTTTTAAAGGTTATACTCCATTTATAGTTATTATAAATATTGGTGATATTCCCTCTGTTGTACATCCCCCAGATGTTCATCAAAGGTCTCATCTGTGTCGGGAGGGAACCAGCCCAGGCAGGCCCAACTTCACTTGCTGAATCAGTAAATGCCCTGGCGGCATACCTTGCTGGACATTGGGGCTTGCATGGGCCTGCAGGCAGTGGGTCAGAGTAGAAAACCCTCGGGAGGTCAGAAAGGTGAGGCATAAGTTAACTTTATGGGCAGTGCAGAAGTGATGTATGCTGGTTGGGGAAAGCTTGGAAGAACAGAAATGGGTTGTATAATATGGTTGGTTACAAGACTGGGTGAGGGCATAACAGATGCCTTTTAGTGTCTTTCATCACTTACACAGAAGTTGATTTCGAAGATGTGTTTTATCTGATCTTTTTACTCCTCCTTTCCTTTATGGCTGCCTTTTGGCGGTTTGCCAAGTAGAAGTAGTTATGGCATCATGACTTCTAGCTTTGTAAAAAATACATTTATTTGTTTATTTTGGCTGCACCACCTCTTAGTTGTGGCATCGTTGTTTGTTTTTTGTTTTTGTTTTTTTTGGCTGCGTTGGGTCTTTGTTACTGCATGCGGGCTTTCTCTAGTTGCAGCGAGCAGGGGTTACTCTTCCTGGCGGTGTGCAGGCTTCTAATTGTGGTGGCTTCTCCTTGTGGAGCATGGGCTCTAGGCTCGTGGGCTTCAGTAGTTGTGGCACGCAGGTTCAGTAGTTGTGGCGCACAGGCTTAGTTGCTCTGCGGCATGTGGGATCTTCCCGGACCAGGGCTCCAACCCATGTCCCCTGAATTGGCAGGCGGATTCTTAACCACTGCACCACCAGGGAAGTCCTGTCTTTTTGATAATAGTCATTCTAACAGGTATGAGGTGATACCTCATTGTGGTTTTGATTTGCATTTCCCCGATGATTAGTGATGTTGAGCACCTTTTCATGTACCTATTGGCCATCTGTATGTCTTCTTTGGAAAAATGTCTATTCAGATCTTATGTCCATTTTTTTAAACAGGTTATTTGTGTTTTTTTGCTTTTGAGTTGTTTGAGTTCTTTATATATTTTGGATATCAGTCTCTTATCAGATAAGTGATTTGCAAATATTTTCTCCCATTCAGTAGGTTGTTTCTTTTGCTATACAGAAATTTTTTAGTTTGATGTAGTCCCACTTGTTTATTTTTGCTTTTGTTGCCTTTGTGTTGTGTGTCAGATTGGTTTTTAGTTCTTTAGGGCAGTCTTACCTTTACATTTCAGTAGTACCTTTCTAGTGCAATGCTCCACAAATGTTTTCTGAATTCCTGCCGAAGATTAGAAAATTGACAGGTAGGGGGACTGCTACTGGAGAGAAAGCTTACTAATTTCACCCAGAAATGACAATTGGTAATCTGATAGTGAGGGAAGAGACAGGAAAAATCTGTAAAAGTAGGCAAAATTTTGCCCATCATTTGGCAAAGATTTTTAAAATTGTAATATCCAAAAGAGAATATAGGAAAACACTTTTGTGTAATGCTGGTGGGAGTAGAGAATTCATATAATTTCCTTAGAATGTAGTTTGGAAGACTGTACTAAAAATCGTTAGGGGACTTCTGTGTGCCACAACTACTGAGCCTGCGGTCTAGAGCCCACGAGCCACAACTGCTGAGCCCGCATGCCACAACTGCTGAAGCCCACACACCTAGAGCCTGTGCTCCGCAACAAGGGAAGCCACTGCAATGAGAAGCCTGCCCAGTGCAACTAAGAGTAGCCCCTGCTTGACGCAACTAGAGAAAGCCCGCGCGCAGCAACAAAGACCCAATGCAGCCAAAAATAAAAAAAAATTAAAATTAAAAAAAATAAAAGTCGTTAGGGAATTCCCTGGTGGTCCAGTGGTTAGGACTCTGCACTTTCAGTGCTGAGGGCCTGGGTTCAGTCCCTGGTTGGGGAACTAAGATCCCACAAGCCACGTGGCGTGGCCAAAAAAAAAAAAAGTCATTAAAGTACATAAGTTGACCCACCAATTATACTTATCCTAAGGAAATCATTTGAGATGTGTATACTTTTGTGTTCCCACAGTGAATAGCAAAGCAGAACTACCTTCATTTCTGACAATAGAGAATCAGTTAAACTATGGGGCAATCATTCTAAGGAACTGTACACATTGTGACCATTATAAATTATATTTTCAAGGAATATTTAATGAAGTGTAAAAATGCTTATGTGTTAAGTGAAAAAAGCAGGTTATAATATAACTCTAATTTATAAAATATGTATCTCTGTTATCATGTTAGCTTTTCTTCCTTGTGTTAGCGACCTCAGGCCTTAAAGAAAGCTTTGCAGCTCCAGGCGCCACATCTTCCCACTAATGACCCAAGCAGAAAGGAAGGGAGCAGTGAGGGCTCTCTTCTGTTGGCGCTCCATCCCCAGGTGTATTCCTCTTACATCTTATTGACCAGAGCTGGATCATAGAGCCACTCGGAGTTGCAGTGGAGGCTGGGAAAGTGAGTATCCAGCAAAGAGGATTGTGATTAATCCCTTGGGGCTGGCACACTGCCATGCCACTAAGAATGCTCTGGGGTTCTGTAGGTAGGGAAGAGGGGCAAATGGCGGGTAGACAAATGTGTTGCCACACCCAGTTAACTACAGCATGTTGTTTGGGCCAATAAAGCCACATTCCAAGAGGGCAGTATTTGTAAACATCAGTGACAGTGTACCCATATGCCATCATCTCTGCCTTTCTCTGGAAGAGGTGCCAGTGTCAAAGACCAGCTGTTTGAGAAATAACAAATTAGCATTTGTTTAATTCCTGTGATTAATGACCCTTAGTTTACTTCATCTTTGTGTAAGAGCAACAGTGTACTGAATTGTGTCTCATCTTGTATTTAATACGTAGATCAGTACTTCTTCTCTTATGTATCCTGAACTTGAAAAGGTTGGGAAAGAGTAGGGACCCTTCTGGGATGGAAGAATTTGTGCCATGTCCTTTAGTTTTCTGGAATTGTAATTACTTGGAAGTGATGAACTAGGTAGAGTGCTTCTTAAAATCACACATTGCAAGATCTCTGAAGCCAGCTAGAACAGCAGGCCTTGGGCTACATGCCCAGTATTGAATAATAAAACGAGAGACCTTAGAAATATAAGTTCCTCTGCCCTGTGTTTTGGGGGTTTTCACCCCTTCAGTTTTTGGGTCTGGGGAAGGGCAACAGAGACTTCTTGCTCACAGCCAAGGCTCTTAAGTTTATGAGGAGGAAGTAGAGATGGCAGAAGAACCAGCAGTGAGTACCAAGGAGTTATTGGGAAAAAAAATTAGGAGCTGAGTTAGTTGATGGCATAGAGTTTATTTTTATTTTTTTAATAAAGTTTCTTTTATTTATTTATATATATATATTTGGCTGTGTTGGGTCTTTGTTGCTGCGCATGGGCTTTCTATAGGTGCGGCGAGCTGGGGCTACTCTTTGTTGTGGTGCGGGGGCTTCTCATTGTAGTGGCTTCTCTTGTCATGGAGCACGGGCTCTGGGCACATGGGCTTCAGTGGTTGTGGCTCACGGGCTCTAGAGCGCAGGCTCAGTAGTTGTGGCACACTGGCTTACTTGCTCTGCAGCATGTGGGATCTACCTGGACCAGGGATTGAGCCCGTGTCCCCTGCATTGGCAGGTGGATTCTTAACCACTGTGCCAACAGGGAAGTCCCAATGGCATAGAGTTTAAATTCAGCTTTTGCTAATAAGGTGGATTTTGACAACTCCTTGGAAGCTGAGTTTAGTTCTTTCCCTTGAGCCTTTCCTCTCCTCCCAGTGGACAGCATCTTAAATTCCAGAGAAGATGATAAAGCTCCCCTGAGGCAGTTATGGAATCTCCAAGTTCCTATTCCAGTGACTCAGTTTTCAGTAGTTCACTCTTCCTCCATCTCACTCTCCCTTCACGTGGTAATTAGAAGGGATAGGGCACAGTCTCTCTAGCTTGCATTCCAGGAAGGGTCCCGAAAGGAGCTGAGCTCAGGGTGAGCAGCTCTGAATGGGTATAAAATATTGCTCATGTAGCTGCCCATTGGGTGGGGCCTTAAGCCCTTTTGGATGTGGCTGAACATGCCACTGATACTCTGTGACCCTGTGCTGTGGCACAGAGCTTCCAAGTTCACCAGGTTTAGGAATCCTTTCCCTGGAAAGCCCAGAGGATAATAATCGGTAACAGACTTCATCACTGTGACTGGGAATGAATCGCACCAGAAACTCAATAGCAGCTAATTCACACAGGTCCCTTGACCACCCTGAACGCTACCAACAATCTTGGTGATTGCATCCACAGTAGGTTCTGACCACTAATGAACTTGACTCAATCTCTAAGAAGCAGTCTCAGCTGCAGAGAGCTCCAGTCCACCTGCGCCTACCTCACCACTGTTTGCTCTCACGGAGGAACAAGTTGGTCAGGAAGCTGCACCACGGCCTGGCTCTTAAAGAGAGACTCTGAGAACCAGAGGTGGAGATTCACTGACTTAGAATTACTCTAAGCAGCTACAGCGTAATGTCTTCGGAGAAGGTATGTGCTGACTTGATCAGAGGCGCAAAGGAAAAGACTCTCAAGGGGAAAGGACGGATGCCCACCAAGACTGTGAGAATAACTACAAGGAAAATTCCTGTGGTGAAGGCTCTAGGACTTGGGATCATTTTTCAGGTGAGGATCCACAGCGACTCAGTGACACGCACAGTCCTTCTGCGATTGTTAATAAGATTACTTCCATCAGTACTGAGCCAGGAGTCGAGGTTGAAGTCACCATGGCAGATGTTTTAAATCAACTTTTTTAATAAACTGATAATCAGTTGTTAAAAATATAAACAGACATCATTTGTGAACTGAATAAAGGCTTTTGACACTTGGAATAAACACCTGATGGGTAGGCTGGATTCTCTGCCCTTAAGGAAAAGAGCCACAGATGATTTGAGTATGACGTTTAATGTAAGATACAGTGGATTGGCAGAGTTGGTACAAAGCTAAGAGATTCATTTCTAGTCAGTGAGTTAACAGCCTAGGCACCTGGACAAAAAATTGGCTCTGCTGTCCTGGGTCCTCCAAAGCCCCCTGTACAGCACCAGCTAGAGGCCCCACACCAAGACTGGTATTGGCTACCTGAAGGCGTTGATGGAATCTACTGTTCCCAGAGTGATTCAAGAGACTGGCTGGCCCTAGTCAACACAGCAGGTGTAATTTTCAGGACAGGCTTGAGGAAAGTGGGTATAGAACTGGACATGGGGTTTGGGTGGCTGTACATTTGCTGCATGCAGTAGTCCAAGAGGCTCTCAGCTGGAGAGGTTAGCCTTTCCACCCTCCCTGACTGCTGTTTGGGAAGAAGGAGAAAAAAGGTCTTTCAAAAAGCTGTATTTGGCATGAGCTAATGCCACTGCCAGTGGCCAGGCACAGACACAGAAGGCCCTGAGGAGCTGGGCGGAAAGGAGAATGTGCAGGCAGAGCAGGAGATAGCCAGCTCACGTCCCTGCCCCAGGAGCCCAGAAGGATGAAGGCCGTGCAGTAAAGGGTAACATACGGTCCTCCTCTTTGGTCACGCAAAGGCCCTAGCATGGGCCTGGGAGGTGAGAGGGCTGAGGAGTGCAGGCTCTGCCCCCGGGCCCCAACCTTTAGGCTCATCACATTGAGGCGGTGATGCAGCGAGAGGCGAGGCAAGGAGACAGAGCAGTCAGGCTGGTAATCTCCGGCTCCTAGGAGCTGCCCTTGTCCTTGTCATCCATGAGGTCATACCTGTGGGAACAAGCAGAGAGGGCTCAGGTAGAAAGATGACTTCTGTGTCCTCTTACAAATGAGACAAGATCTGAGGGCTCTTATACTTCCGAGGATCAGTGGTTCTCAGCTTGGGTTACATCCTTTTTCCCTCCTATGATTGGGATTTTTCCTACTTAAGCATCCAAGCCCATCCCCAGCTCATCAGACACTCACCACTGGGCTGCACCCTGGAAAAGGTCTATCTCAGTGAGGTCCAACTGCACCTGTGTTGGGGGATAGTAGGGGTGAGATGTTACTTTTGATGTTTCCAAAGACCACATCCTACCTTGACACACTTCTGGTCCCAAACCAGTGCAGAGGTAATTGGGTAGTAAAGTACTATAAAGTACATCTGTAAAGTAATGTCACCAGGGTGCTTACTCCCTAATAGGGACTACAAGCCTTTCCACCAGCAACTTCTAACTCTCACCTTTGCCTGGTCCACCTTTGCCCTCTTCTTACCTTCCCCAGCAGCTCACGCTCTCTTGACATGAAGGAGGAACTAGACTTCACAGAGACATCCAGCTTTCGCCGAAGGGCCTCATCCAGGGGCAATTCCCACTCAAACCTGAGGAGGGACTGGGGTTAGGGGAAGGGGCCCTTCCCGAGCCTGCCATCTCTTCACTTGAATGCTCACTGACTGACCGTTCATCGAATTCAGGATTTAGGGTCCTCTTCTTCTGTGAGCTCTTCCTCTTGGTACCCCGGTTCTTGTCTGGCAGTAGCAACAGTGACACGTAGGGGTCGGGGGGATCCCGTCCATTTTGTCGAAGGGCCCTGTGACAGGAGGAAGGAGGTGATGAGGCAACCTGAGGGGAGGGACGGGGAGAACCTGGAGGATGTGAGGGATGGAGTCTCACCGGCAGCTGTGAACGATGCTGATCAGCTTTCGTTCTTCACTGTAGTACCAAACAGTGAGTTTCACCTGGCCTAGAGGCCCGGCTGGAGCCTCAAGGGGACTGTGGAGAGATGGAGATAGCGTTGGGAGGAGGTAGTGCCTCGGGAGTCTGTAGCTTATCCTTTGTATCCTTGACTGAGTCCCATCTTTCCGACCCAGCGCTTTACCTGTCACTGTGTGTTAGGCGCTGCCGGAGCTCTGGGGCTGAGGAAGTGATGTGAGGGAGTCCTCCCCAGAGCTCCGGTTCTTCGCTTAGAGATGAGGAGCTGTGGCTGTAAGCTTCCACCCCTGAGTGCTGGGACACCAGGATCTAGGTAAACAAGAAAGCAGCACACAGAGTCCTTCCGCTCCCGGGCTAGAAGGACACGGCCCTCTGCTCCCGCCCTCCCTCCCCTTGCCCACTGTCTCCTGGCACTCACCCTGAGCTGTGCTCTCAGTAGCACCTGCCCTGGACCATTGCTGAGCGTAAACCAGTGGTCCAAGCAGAGCCGGTCAGCCACGAGGAGCTCAGAGAGGGGCAGGGATAACGAGCCCAATGCGCCAGTCCCCTCACCCTGAACCTGTGGAGCAACAGGACTGCCGTCAAGAGAGAAGTGATTTGGGTAGGTCCCTGGCGATCCAGTGGTTAGGACTTGGCGCTTTCACCGCCAGGGCCCGGGTTTGATCCCTCGTAGGGGAACCCGCAAGCCGCAGAGCGAGGCCAGAGGCAAAAAAGAGAGAGAGAGAAGTGATTTAATCCTGGCATTCCAGGTCCAAATGCTTGGACACTTGAGTGGTTTTGGAGAGACTCCCCTTCGTGAAGGGCCGGGGAGCTGTGGTAATAGTTGCTGCTGGTCCCACTTCCCTGCTTCCCTTTCTTTTTTAACCAGAGTAGACTGTACCATCTTTACTTCCTAAGCTTTCACAAATTATCCCAGTAATACCTGCATAGGGTAGAAAAAAGAATAGTAAAAATAAAATAAAATTGTTTCCTGCCCATCCTGTCCTCATGTCCATACTCCAAATGTAATGAGCCCTTCCTATTTTCTTTGTTCTGGCGTAATTCTAACTAATATGTTTATACCTCTATTTCAGAATTTGCCAACTTTAATATCTACTGATTCCCTGCTATTCAAGATGACAAATTGAGCTTATTTACATCTCTTCTCTACCTCTGCCAGTGTTGTTAATAGTCGCATTATTTGACATTCTGTTGGTTTCTATTCATGTAATTCTCTACTTACTGTTCTATCAACTTTGGAAGGTATTTGACTTACTCCATATAGAGAAAGTCAGCACTCCTATATTACCTTCCCCCATCCTCTCCCCACCTCCCATACCTCTTCACTTTTTGGTCACCCTTCGACCCACTGAAATCTAGCTTCTACTCCATTCCAGCCACTGAAGTTGCTCCAGTCATCAGTGACCTCCTAGTTTTAAAAGTCAGTGAATAGTTTTCAGTCACCTAATTTTACCTCTCAGTAACATTTGACCACTTCCTGTCTTTTGAAACACTCTTCTTTTGGCTTCTGGAACCCACTCTCTCCTGGGGAGCGTCCCACCACCCTGGCCACACTTCAGTGCTCTTCTTCCTCCATCTGCCCTTCTGTTGCAGCGCCCAGCATGTCCAACCTTTGTCTTCTTTTCACTCTACACACGCCCTGAGAGATCTCGCTCACGCTTGTGACTGCAGCTGCTACCTGTTGCTTGCTCATGATGCTCAAACAAGAGGGAGAGGGAGGGACACCACAGTGGGCCACAGATCTACCTTCCAGATGGCTGTCTCCCCTTGGACAGCCCTCAGACATCTCAATTTCAAAAACTCCTGCTCGGTGCATTCCCCGTGTTGGCAATGGCACCTTTATCTGTCCATCCACACTAAAACCCCAGGAGTTAACACCTAGGTGTTCTTTGTTCCTCTTCCCCCTCCATGTCAAAATAACCACCAAACACTATCTGGCCTTTGTCAGTTCTCGCTTCAATTACTCTAACAGTCTCTTAAGTGACCTACCTGCCTCCAGTGCTTCCTTCCTTCAGTTCATTTTTTTACCCTGATGTCGACACCATCTTCCTAAGATGCAAATCTGAATGCTACCTCTCATTCCTTCAAATGTTTCCCTATGCCTTTAGGATAAAATCCAAATTCTTAGCATAATTTTTTTGTGATCTTGCTCTTTCCTGCCTCTATAATGTATAATTTGCCTTCTTTCTCCTCCATTCCCTTCTCAGCCTTAAGAGTTTTCCTGTCCTTCTTTTCTTGGTCAGGGCCTATTTACCCTTAAGCTAAGGACGCCTTTCTTACTATATTTCTTACCTCACCTTTTCCCTTGTCTGAGTTAGAACCCCTCCTTTTTTCCCTACACTGCCTTTACCTCAGCAGTTATCAGTCAGGAAGTATTCTCTGGTTATTTTTCTCCTAAAAGAAGAGTGTGAGCTCCAAAAAGATAAGAACATCTTTTATCTCTGAATGCCCTGTGCCTGGTTCAGTGCCTGGCCTGTGACAGCAATCTGCAAAATGTTTGTAGAATGAATTTACGGTACCTGCAACTCCAGGCTCTCAGAGTTTGGTTTCCTGATGAGAAAGGAGGCACTCTCATCCCAGACAGGGGCTGACGTTTGGGAAACAGTCTGGTGGAGATGAGGGGTATGATCAGTGTTGACATTTTCTCCTCTACGCCTCTCATCCCTCCCATTCTTAGTCCTGCAGCATTTCCTAATACCTTAGTTTTATGAGAAGTATCTCCCACGGCAATAGTAGCATAAGGGCTGGGAGGCTTGGTACCTTTTCGGAGCTGGAAAGAGAATGTTATTCTTAAATTTGGACCAGTTAGGCAGATTCCCCCCTCCCCTCACAAATTACATCCACAGCCAGTGGCCCATGTCCCCATGTCTCCACTTGACAGCCCTCACCCTCCTGGCCTCGAACAGAAAATTCTTCCCACCCCAGCACCACCCTGGGAGAGAGGAATTTGGAATTTACTATTCCAAATACACTAGGAGCATCCAAACCTGAGGGATGTAGAAGAAGGGCCAGGGAGCTATGGGGCGTGGGGAGCATATCTCACCGGCAGGTCCTCAGCCCGCTCCAGGTAGACGGAGAGCAGGGCCGCCGCCAGTTCTGCACTCTTCTGAGTCTGGATCAAACTGTTCACCTGCAGCACCTGGGGAAGGACACATGGGAGCTGGGGAGTGGTAACTGACACTCTGGGGCCTGGCATATGCCTTAAAAGCTCATAGAAGAGTTTACCTTGACCCATCTTGGGTCCCTCTTGGGTCCCTTCCTTCCTCCAGCATCTTTCCTTACCTCCTCTAACTCAGCAGCAGTGGGACGGGGGGTCAGACGCTCCAGACACAAGTGTAGGCGGCCAGATGGGACATCCTCCAGGGTCAGCCACTGTGGAAGTGGGCAGGATTAAGACTTGGGGGCATGGGGACAGGAACTATGAGAATGAACCATGCGTCAAGATCAGGACAGACTGCTGATTCTAATTCCATGCTCACCTCATCGAGGAAGCCATTGTTTAGGACTGTGGTGAGACTCACTTTACACCTGTAGAGGAGAAAGATTAAGGTCTATGGTCAAGAGCCAAGTCTTTTGTCTCCAAGGTCTACAGAGGCCCAGCCCATCTTCCCCGCTGGACGCCCCCCGACCGCCTCACCTGCCCAGAAAGTCATCCTTGTCCAGGTCCTTGTCAAAAACTTCAACCTCTAGCTCTTGGCCTGGAATTGATGTGACGATCACCTAGTGGGAGAAAATAGTGGGATCCTTTCGTTTTCTTCTCAGAATGACTGGACACCTCCCCCAGTCAACTGAACCCCAGAAGTTTTTTAGACCACTCTCAGAGCTGGGGGAGGAATGGGGCAAGACTGGGAAGAGTCTTAGCCCTCAATTCTGACCTCAAAGACCTCGTTCCAACGGGGATTGAGATCTTCCCGAACAACACGGCTCCGGAAGCTTCGTCCTCCCAGCTTTAGTTTGACATAGGGGTCTGACTTCCCCTTCACTAATCCCCCCAAGAAACGGTCTTTGGCAATCAGGTCCTGGGCCTCTAATACATGAATCCGAAGCACATTCTGTAAAAGGGACAGATGGGGCACCAGGTGGCGGTCAAAGAGAGAATACTGTCAGACCCAACCCTGAAACAGGCTTTGCGCACGTAGGGTGGGCAAACAGACTCCAGTACTTTCCAGATATAGACTTACCTCCGTCCCAAAGTTACTGTCAGGAGTAGTGTGACTGGGTCGAGGTGGGGCATCCACACTGCTGCCTGTCTGGGGGCTCTCGTCGTCCAGGTCCCAAGCTCCAGGAGTACTAGGCACAGCAGGGAAGCGCACTTCTGATGAATCCAAGTACAAGAGCTGGGAAGGGTAGTGTGATTGTCAAATCAAAGCAGTGCATTTAGCCACCAGCAGGCAAGGTATGTGGGGGCTGGGGGGGGCGGGGCAGAGCAGGGGCTCTGACAGGGAAACTAGGTCCCTGCCTTGGCTGTGCTTATCTCTGGGGGGTTCACTCCACACTCACCCAACTCAGACACCATGTCTTCCCCCAGTTAGATCAACAAACATTTTTTGTGCGTCTGCTAGATGCTTTCAGATACACTAGCTCATTTCATCGTAGAGGATCCCCTTTCTTTACTCTTAATACCACCAGGAATCCACGAGGCCCTTCCCCTCTACCTCCATACCCTCATAACCAGTTTCATGTACAGCCGGGAGTTTGGGCCAGAGCTGCTGAGCTGGAACCACTGGTCCAGGGTGAGTTCAGGGGCAGTCAGCAGGCGAGCCAGAGGCAGGGTCAGCGCCCCTAAAGTCAGGGCCCTGGAGTCATCCTTCACCTATAGGCACAGGAGGAGGGGATGGAGTGAGGGATTAGGGAAAAGGGAGGTAGACTGCGGAAATGATGACACAGCTGCAGCTCATTCTCTCTGTGCCAATCAAACCTTTTGCTCCACTCCAGGCCATCCTTTTACAGTCCTCTGCCTACTCTACAGTCCCTTCCTCCTTTGCTCTTTCTGGTCTCATTACCTGGAAAGTTCTCATTCTGCTCTTCTCTGCCTATTTAAATCCTACTGATACTTTAAGACCCTCTGAAAATCCTACTTCCTTCACAAAGACTCTCTAGTTACTCCAGCCTCTGTACCTTTCTCTGGCCATCCTAAGCACTATACTATGGGTATTTTACTCCCAATGATTAATGTTGAATCATTCTTAGATGGTTATATATGTTTGTCTCCTCTCTGAAACTAGCCAGTAAGCTTCGTGAGGGCAGATACTGTATTTTGTGATTTTTCTATGACCTTAAAAGTGCTAGATGTCTGGGAGGCTGGGACTGGCATATGCACACTACTCTATGTAAAACAGATAATCAATAAGGACCTACTATATAGCACAGGGAACTCTACTCAGTACTCTGTAATGACCTATATAGGAATAGAATCTGAAAAAAATAGGTATATGAATACGTATAACTAAATCACTTTGATGTACATCTGAAACTAACACAATGTTGTGCTAACCCTATACTCCAATGTCAAATTAAAAATTAAAAAAAAAAGTTAAAATCAAATAAAAATAAACCAGAAAAAAAAAAGTGCTAGGTGTCTAGCTGGTGCTCAATATGTTCCTCTCTTCTTTTAACAGGGTTTTTGTTTAGTTTTGGCTGTGCCGCATAGCATATGGGATCTTAGTTCCCCAACCAGGGATTGAACCTGTGCCCCCTGCAGTGGGAGCGCAGTCTCAACCACTGGACCACCAGGGAAGTCCCCTTCTCTTCTTTTAAAAAATAATTTTTTTGAGGCATAATTTACATACCACAAAAATCACTCATTTTAAGTGCACAATTCTCAGTTATAAAAATGATTCTAGAGAGACAGGTGGGGAACCGTGGAGAGTAGAAGAGGTGGAGAGTCTAGGTAGGTGGACTGAAAATAGAGATCATGGAATTCCCTGGTGGCCTAGTGGTTAGGACTCCGTGATCTCACTGCCAAGGGCCTGGGTTCCATCCCTGATCAGGGAACTAATATCCCGAAAGCCACACGGCACAGCCGAAAAAAAAAACAAGAAGAGAAAATAGAGATCAAAGGAGAAGATGGAGAGAAGAAATGGTGCAGATCTGAGAAGACAGAATAGGGTATCGAGGAGGGACTGATAGGTGATTCTCTCACCTGCACATCGAGCTCCTGGCTTCGAGGGTCTTGCAGGAAGAACCGGAAGGCCGCCTCCCACACCGGGCAGTTGGTGTTATAGACAGCCTGGAGATGTGCAGGATGTAATCAAGGTACATGCCACAGTCCCAGTCCTGTTTCTCCAGAAGACCCTTCCTCTTACAGGCATCCTAAAGGGAACACTTCATCCCAAGAACAGTCCTCCCTCCTCCTGTCCCCACACACACACGACACCTGGCACAATGATATCCTTGTCCTGGCCCTCACCTTGCTCTCCTGGGTCACATCCTGAATTGACAGCTGTACCATGGGGTTGGGCTCCTTGTTCCCCTTCTTCAGCTGTGGGGGGGTAGAATTCAGAAGTCACTATCTTGGTTGTTTTTGTTTTTGTTTCAGTGAAGGAAGGACAGCTGTCATCAGAATCCTTCCCCTGGTGCTTCCCTGGTGGCACAGTGGTTAAGAATCCACCTGCCAATGCAGGGCACACGGGTTCGAGCCCTGTTGCAGGAAGATCCCACATGCTGCAGAGCAACTAAGCCCATGCACTGCAACTACTGAGCTTGCGCTCTAGAGCCCGCGAGCCACAACTACTGAGCCTGTGCACCTAGAGCCTGTGCTCCGCAACAAGAGAAGCCACGACAATGAGAAGCCCGCACACTGCAATGAAGAGTAGCCCCTGCTCGCTGCAACTAGACAGAGCTTGCACACAGCAACAAAGACCCAATGCAGCCAAAAATAAATAAATAAAATAAAGATTATAAGAGAATATTATGAACAACTTTATACAAATAGTTAGAAAACATCGATTAAATAGATAATTTAAAAATATAACTCACGGGACTTCCCTGGTGGCGCAGTGGTTAAGAATCCACTTGCCAATGCAGGGGACACGGGTTCAAGCCCTGGTCCAGGAAGATCCCACATGCCGTGGAGCAACTAAGCCCATGCGCCACAACTACTGAGCCTGCACTCTAGAGCCCACGTGCCACAACTACTGAAGCCCGTGCGCCTAAAGCCCATGCTCCACAACAAGAGAAGCCACGACAATGAGAAGCCCGCACACTGCAATGAAGAGTAGCCCCCGCTCGCTGTAACTAGAGAAAGGCCGCACACAGCAACGAGACCCAACGCAGGCCAAAAAAAAAAAAAAAAAAATCGTACTCCTGGACCCCCTCTTTGGAACCCTTGTGTTACATGTTGTTGCTACTGAAGCAGAGCAGGCCAGGGGAAGGGAGAGTGTGGGAATGCTGCACCCATGGCTTCCTGTTCACCTGCCCTCAGAAGCCACACTCACAGGAAGATCCTGGGCCCGATCCAGATAGACAACTAAGATGGCAGCTGATGGGGGCTCCGGGTGGGAGGAGACTCCTCGGTTCCACTGTAGAACCTGGTGTGGGGTGGTAGTAGTCAGACCTTCATCCCTCCAGCCCCCCATACTTCTAGCTATGTATTTCTCCCCTGCTAGCTTCCTGTTTTCAGTGTTAGTTACCTGCTCCAATTTTTCTGCATCCGGCAAAAGTGAAAGCCATTCTAGCCTTAAGTGAACTTGGCCTTGCCCACTTTGTAGAGGGAACCACTGGAGGGAGAGGTAGAAGTGAGGTATAGTAGAGATCATATACACCCAATCTCTTCCCCACCAATGTAGCAACCACCGTCTACACAATGGGGGACAGCACCCTCCACCTTCCTCTTCTCTCAACTTACTTCATCCATTACTCCAGCCTGCAATACTTTCCCTACATCCAGCTTCATTCTGGGGGCAGTGAAAGGGAAAAGAGGGGAGTGTTACAATTAGCAACATGTCATTCACTGGCCCCCTTCTCATCCACACAAATAACTGGCACATCTCAGACTCCCTTCTTACCCTCCGGAAATATATATGCATGTGTGTGTGGTGGGGATGAGGGGTGGGAAGGCTGGGAAGGAAAATGAAAATATGATTCCCAGGCCTGGAAAAGGATTATAATTACCTCTGAGACCTTGGTGGCCCTGGGGATTTAGAATCCTAACACAGGCAGAGTCTCACCTGCCCAGAAAGTCATCTTTGTCTGGATCCTTGTCAAACACTTCCACCTCAATTTCCTGTCCTGGGACCTCGTGTACCATAACCTGAAGAACACAGAGGGATGAGGGTCCGCAGGTGTGAAGATCATCCAATCAGCATATTCTCTCAAATCTCCTGGAGCCTCCCCATCTGACATAGCCCCACTTGTTGGCTCTCCCACCTCATAAGTCTCTCCCCACTGGGGGTTGAGTTCCTCATCAATGACACGACTGCAGAATGTCTGGGTGCCCACTCGCACCAGTGCGTAGGGGTCTGACTTGCCCTCAATCAGGCCCTTTACGTATTTGTCCTTGGAGCTCAGCCCTCGAGCGGCTAGCAGGTGAATCCGAATAATGCCCTGAGGGTAGGAATCATATTGTGAGAAATTAAAGACCCACCACAGGGTTCCCGAGAGAATGATCTATCTAATAGGGGAGAGACCATACCCTGGGAAGAGGGGAACGCAACTGGGCCACATCTTGAAGGTCAGGCACAAGGGGCACCAATAATCGGTTGGGCAACACAAGAAAGGCAGCGATGGAATCCATGATCATGGTGTCAGAGAGGGAGCTGAATGGGGGATTGGAAAAGGAGGTGAGTGTGTCAATATTTCCCCACCGCCAACTATGTTTCCCACAACCAAGAGAGACCTAAAGCTAGAGGGAAGTCCTTTCTTGAAAATACCTTTTTGCTTCTCTTCTACCCTGATTTCCCACCTACTGCTCTGTCCCCTCCTCACTGCCATCGCAGCTCTTCTTTTGCCCTTTGCCCTGGCTGAGGAGTCTGTAGCCCACTTCATTCTCTACCAAAATGCACAGTCCCCCCACAGAAGAAAAATCACAGTATGAAACTTTTCAGGGGTATTTGTCTGATCTCCCCAACTACGGTCAAGGCTCTTAGAGGGCATCAGCTGCATCTTTTACTGCTCTGTATCCCTTAAACCCCCAAACCAGGGCTGGAACACTTAGCAGGTGCTCGATAAATCCTTCATACCTGAGTCCTGGGATATCCAGCAGGTTGGTCATCCCTGTCCAGTTGATATCTAGGGTCTGGAAGCAAAGAGCAGGGGGATCGGGACAGAGCATATGGTGGCATGGTCACACCCATCCAACAGTTGCCAGACCCTCAGCCTACTTGTCAGTTCCCTCCCCCATTCCCCATAGCTTCCAGTCCTCTCTGCTTCCCCCGCTTCCCTACCCCTCCTCAACGTTTTCCCTTACCGGGCGTCGGATAAAGAACATCGACACAGCCCCCACGATAGGAAGGTTCCCAATGAGTGGTTCAAGAATCACCCGTAGGACACCCTGCAGCTGGGGCAGGAAGAGACAAACAAAGCCTTTCCTCAGAAACGGCCTTCGTTCCCTCCCAGACCTCCCCAGCCTTGGTTTTCCCAACCTCCCACTTCCCCATATCTAATGAAACTTAGGGCAAAGGCTTCTTATGGAGGCCCCTGACAACTGCCCCACCTGCATGCCCTTGACTCCTGCTTTGCAGAAATATTTCTTCACTTCCACATCGATCTGTACATCACCTACGTAGCTGGGAGTTGGTGAGGAAGAGAACAGAGGGTTAGTACTAGGCTGAAGTGGGTAAGGGGAGTGAAGTAGTCAGAGTGACCAGGAAAGGGAATCGGGAAGAGTGGTGAGTGGCATTACCTGATGTTCAAATCCAGCAGGATCTGTTCTTTCCTCTGAGCAGGGTGAACCCTGACTCCTACGATGCGCAGTGGCTGCAGAGATGAATGCTTGAGAGGGGAGGGAAAGGCCCCTTTGGGCCACCCATCTCCCCTGCTCCATCTCTTCCCTGTCGTTACTTTCCCTCCTACACACGTACCTTTTCACCCAATTCCACTCGTGTAAATGTAAATGTTTGCAGGTGGGGGTTAGATCCTCGAACAGCTGGGGCCACAGTTTCGGCCAAAAGCTTCTCCATATACTGGCCCAGGAAGGGCCAGACCTGGGCCACAATCTGGGAGGAAAGGGAGCTTGTCATAGGAGAGCACTGCCTTCCCTCTAAAGGCAAGTTCCTTCAGACTCCTCCCCATGGGGAGGCTAGATTTGAAGCGTGGCAGGGTCTGACAAGAGAGCGAACCCCATTCCCCCTCAGGAAAAACAAAACCCAAGACAAGCAACCCTCACCTTATTTAGCCACTCAGCTTTTTCCACATCTGGGAAGCTGACCTGGAGGTGGAGAACGTGGAGATAGTGAGGAGCACTGTCCTCTGCCCGTAGTTTCCTAAGATGCCAGGTGGATGCTCACTAAGGAAAGCTAAGTGTGACAGGGCCTCCTCACACCCAGGGGTTGGGGGAGGGGCCGGGATGTCCTGAGGATTCATTCCTCCAGGGGGTTTGGGGCCCTGGGAGCTGACAGTGTCAGCCACACAAAGTTGCTTTGCAGATAGCTGAGGGGTGTGAAACGATGACAGCTGCTGGGGCAGAGAGGAGGAGGAGGGAAGAGAAGGGCACATTCTTTCCGGAGGGGGAGGTCCTGACAAATCAGAGTTTGAGGAGGAAATCCTGGGATTGGAGAAGTCCTGGTTCCTTTTACCAGCCTTCCCTCTGCCCCTCGAACTGGGGCTTCTACACCAAGAGGTGAAGCAGGATGCGGCTCCTGTGTTAGGGAGGGGCCAGAAGAGCTATACAGGCCCAGGCTGGTGTTTTCTTTCTTTTTAATCGGTGTTACTCTTGATGGGAAGGAAGGACACCTGTGCTTTGTACTGGGGGAGGAGGAGGGGTAGTTGATTTAGGAGGAAAATTAGTTTCCACGATGAGAAGTAGGAAGAACAGAGACTCTTGCTGCCTGGGCTACAAGTCCCATGGGACCATTTCTGCCCCTTTCTCCTCCCCAGTCCAGGGTCTGGGAAGCATAGCTGTGTTTGCCTAGTGTCAACTTTTTCGGTAAGCGGGCCTCTCACCACCGCGGCCCCTCCCGTTGCGGAACACAGGCTCCGGACGCGCAGGCTCAGCGGCCATGGCTCACGAGCCCAGCCGCCCCGCGGCATGCGGGATCCCCCCGGACCGGGGCACGAACCCGTGTCCCTTGCATCGGCAGGCGGACCCCTAACCACTGTGCCACCAGGGAAGCCCTGCCTAGTGTCAACTTTGATTCCCCCAGGCAGGCACCTCTGCTGGGAGGAGCAGGAACGGAGGGGCCGGGAAGGGCCGGGTAACGGGCTCGGCATCTGCAAGGCCTGAGAAGCCATCGGGGGCCCTTACCACAGGAGAGGGGGCGTAGAAATAGGGTCTTGGCCCCAACCCAGCAGGCGCAGCCCGCAGCCCGGAAAAGGGTGGGGCCCGGCCAGGGGCGGTGGAGTGCGGCAGCGGGCACTGCAGCAGTCACACTACCCTCCCCCCAGTACCCCCGCCCTTTGTCCAGCAGCCGCCTCCGCTGCGCTGCGGCCAGGCCGCCTGAGGCTGGAAGGCTAGGGCCGGAGGGTCCATCCGGGTGCGGGAGCTCGACTGGGCAATGCTCCCGGGGAGGGTCTCGGGATATAAGCGGGAAGAGGGAGAAGAACCTTATGGCCTTAAATAGGTTTAAAAAAAAAAAAGTCTTGGGGAGGACAGGAAAGAGGAGGGAACCCACTGAGCGGCAACGGGAACAGGGACGCCCAGGAGCAGTGTGAGTGGCACCAGAAACGAGGAGGGGCGTTCGAGCGGTTTGGTTGGAGGAAGAGCCACGGCTGAGACGGGCTCCCCAAATGTTATTGCTCTTGCCCAAGCGTAGAGGAAGAAGTCCTGATTCTGTGGAAGAATCGGGATCCGGGCGTGTGGAAGGGGGGGCGGGTAGTGGATAGTCGGTCCAAAGAGTGGCGCGTCCCTGCAGGTAAGAGGCTAGGGCCAAAGGGGAAAGTCTGGGGCCCATCGTCCCAAGATGCGGAGCTGACTTTAAGGATAGGGAGGGAGAGCCCGAGAACTAAGGGGCAAGAAGGGGACTATGCTGCACTGAGGATTGAGGGTAGTCGCTCACCCAGGCAGGTAGTTCTCGATGGCTCATGTAAAGAGTTTTCGTCGTGAGCCTCTCCTCATCATCCAGCAGCTGTCGCGCTACTCGAAGGCTCCGTTCTTTCTCCTCGCGGACCCGGCGCCAGCCCAGGTAGAGGGCGAGGCCGAAGAGCACAAAACCCACGCTGAGTCCTATTGCCCCGGCCAGGTACACCGGCACCAGCACCAGCAACCGCCGCCCGAACGAAGTCAGCACCGCCAAGGCCTCACCCGCGGCGCCTGGGCCGGCAGGTTGGTTCCCAGAACTCTGGTCCAGCTTTGCGTGAGCAGTGGGAGGCTGGTCATGGGGGTCGGAGGGAACGTAGGGCTGGTCCACTGGGCTGGGGCGGTCTCCAGGAGAGCGGTCCATGCTGCCACCTCTGGGAGGGCCCGCCCGACCCAGAGACCAGCTAGAGGTTGCCTAGTTCTGAGACCAGATTCCCCGCCTACAAACCATAAACCCCAGAATGGGGGAGGGGACTTAAAGCCACGCCCATTCGTTCTGACGGTTCGGGTTGGTCCGTGCCGCATAGATGAAGGTGGAGTCAAAAGACCGAAACCCCGCCCCCTGCCTCGGGGAGAGGAAAGGGCTCGGGAGAGGCAGTACCTTCCTGATTGGACCGGAGTGCCAAGATGGGCGGTCTGAGATGGCGGGAAAAGGAGAAAAAAGGCTAAAGAGCAGCATGAGATTAGCCAGAAAGAGGGGGAGGAGCGGCGTACAATTTCAAGAGGAGAGGCGGGACCAGGAGCTCCCCCACGTGGGATTGGAGTGCCTATGGTATGACGTCATGCAGAGCCGCACCGGCAATTACTCTGTTTTAGAGAGAGCTGGAGTTGCGAAGTTGAGGGGTTGTGGAGCGTCGGGATTTCCTTCCCCTCCCTTCAGACGGTTTGGCAGAACTTGGTCTGTGATTCCTACATGTTCATTTGTCTCCTTTCCCACGTTTTCATACTTTAAGCACATTCCTTATCCTTCCACTTTTTTTTTGGCTGGTTGTCCTTATAAAAGGAAAGTAAATTACCCTATTTGGAATGAAAGTGTTCGATGATCGACCCTGTTTATCTTGTTCCCAGTCCTCTATTTTGTCTATGCAGTGTAACGACAGACTCTAGAGAAAACTGGAGAACCCGAAAATTACAGAATTGAGATAATCTAGCCTTCAGGCAAGAGGGAGGGGGGAAAAAAGCGGAGTGAATAGGAAGTGAGGCTTTATTTCTCTTTAGAAATCTCCAAGTTAGTTCATTCTATGTCCAAGAATTAGTCATCTCTATTTTAAAGAGCAAATTAAAACTAAATTGGCTCCAAGGGGGGTGGGGTCTCAGCTACCGCAGAAATGATTACATTTTCCAAGAATTCCTGACCCTGAGGAACTGCTAGGACACTAAAATGGGAAATCAAGAGTAATGAGACAATGCTGTTTCTCATTTGCCTGGGTTATAAGGAAGGTTTAGAATACAGTCAGATGTAGAACTAAGTTCTACATCGCACTGTGTAGGTTTAGGAAGGAAAAAATGCAGGGTATATTGATGATGACTCTTGTTACTAGTTAACTGGACTTAGAGGTGTACTGTTGTCCAGGGACTTAGAAACTGGACTGATTGGAAGCCCAGGAGGGACAGATTGGTCATGATTACCTTCTAATGCGATGTATGTGGGGCTTGTGTTATTCTGTTTGGTTTACAGCTGTTAAATTTTATCTGGCTCTGCAGGACATAGATTTCATCAGGCTATGTTTCATCAAAGCTGTTTAAAACTTATCCCTCCCTCCCTTAATCTTAAATTTTCTCACTTCCCTTTCTCTACTTCTCTGAAACAGTATCTAAACTGCTTCTTTCAGTTTGCAGAACTGTGTAAGGAACAGTTTTCCATCTGCCTCCTATGTTCTCTGTATTCTCAAAGATGAGCAGGTAAAAAAGGAGCTCAAGGAGTTTGGAGGAGGTGAGTGCCCACCAACTTGATGAACCAGAACTATAGCAGGAAAATGGATGAACATCCTCAGAAGGAAACCTCCCTATAAACTGAAATTTGCCAAACACTGGAGTAGGGGAAGGGATCCCTTAGGCTGGGGGATGAAGAGGGTGACCTATGGAAGTTCCTTTTCAAACTTTTCCCCTTTCTCATCCTATCTAGATCATCAGATCCTCCTACTGAAGACAGTGTATGGAGGACAAAAGCTCATCCCCAGGAAGGTCTCTTCCCAGCTGGGGCCCAGGAGCCACAGAATCAGCAGCTGCAAGGCACTGGAACAAGTAAACAAGATGGGTCCCCGCCCATTGACAATTCTGCTGCCCAGGTGCCACCTGGTGGTGATAAGCAGTAAGTGGGTCACACGAAAAAGGATGGCCATTTGTTAGAGGAAGTGTCTAAGCAAGGAGAGCACTTAGACTTCCTGGTTTTGCAATCTGCATTTATATGTAAACTACAGCTGCCTCCCAGGGTTGGATGTGGTAATCTGGTCCCAGCCTACTCTCCAAGATGGAAGGGGCAACGGGATTTGAGGAAACTTCCTCTGTATTATTCCTTGTAAGTTACTGGAAAGTAGTGGTCCCATTGCTGGATGGCTATCATTAGAACTTTCTTATGCCAAGTCTGGAGTCAGACTGCCTGAAGAGATTCCTAGTTCCATTCCTTACTAGTTGTGGAGACTTGGGTTGATTACCCTCTTTAAGTCTTTCTCCTCTGCAAAACAAGTATAATAATAATGCCCATTGTGTCAGTGAAATATTGCATGTAAAGTGCCTAACACAGTACCTTGGTTTATATTAAGTACTCACATGTTAGCAATTTTTCTAGAACTCTCTGCTTATTTCCTATGCAGCAACACAGGACCTTTTTCTCCATAAGGTAGCCCTTCATATATCTGAAGACATCTATTTGGTCAACCCTCAGTCTTCTCTTGCCAGTTTTTTTCAGATACCCCACTGGTTTGCCAATGGCCCTCTGCAAAAACTATTTAGAAGAACACACAATACTTTAGAACTGGTTCCACTCAGATAGACGTGGTAGAACTACTATATTTACAATGCAGCACTATGGTTCTTTTACCCTTATGGAGTTTCTAGAAAGGTACCTAGAACATAGCAGCCTCTTGATATTTATTAACTGACATATTATGAAGAATAAGATTTTAATTTTTTGCAGCCAATTGGAAGTCCCATGTTGTTCTCACATGAATTATTGCTAATATAGATCTCTGCATTTGTTTCTCAGATAGGCTCAAGCAATTTTTAGAGGGAAGGTCGGTCAGTCCAAATTGACCCTTTGTATTAATTTAGTCAATACAAGTTACAGACACTTTCCATATTACTTAGTGTTTCCTTGTGTTACTGTTGGTAACTGGGCTTTTCATATTTTTATACAATTAAAAAAAAAAACCATAGCCCTTGGGTATATCACTAGAGACTAGGGATTTCTCTAACATGAATGTGCTAGTCAACATTTACTAGGCACAAATGTTCAGTTTTGATTCCATCAAACTCTACTGTTAACTGACCCATAATTATTCTCTTATCTGCAATGACTTAGCAGGTGAGAAAGAGGAAAGCAGTTCCTGACATCTGGGAGCTGGCCTGACACAGCTAGGCTTTGGAATTATTAGGATCTGACCTGGGCTCACAGGTACTGTTGGACACAATCTCACAAAACACCAATATCAGACAAGACTACTCAGTGACTGTGATGAAGTGAGGCAAAAAACAAGATCACTTCACAATTTTGTTTAAGCACTAGACAAGGTCAGTGTGCAAACCACAAAACACCAAACATCCCCCTCTCCCAGCTAATGCAGCTTCAGCTTCACTTTAGTCTGCCCTTTTTCTAGAGAAGATAAAGATATGCAATTATAAAATTTTCCCTGCTTCCCTGACAGCACTCAATTTAGAGTGAAGTTCCACTTCCTTGAACCTTCCCCCGACTCACTTAATGAAGTTCAAGTCCTGTAGGGTCCTTCCTAACACCCTCTTGCAAGACACACCGTGGTTCCAAATGGCATCCTCTCTCCATCACTGCAATGAGCATTAAACCCAACTTGTTCAATTGCAGGTGTATTCCTGGTGGTCTTTAGCTGGAGCACGTTAATAAAGTACATACGACATCTACAGTTTCCCAAATCTATCTCTTTAGAGATACTTGGCAAAAAAATAATAAAGTTAGCTTGTCAGGGTTTGGCTAGGATGAATTCATGTTGATATCTATGATCACATTTGTCTAAATGCTCATAAACCATCTCTTTTAATAAACCAGAATTGTGCCAGAAAATCAACATCAGGCTTATCAATATGTGGTTTTTAGAATCCACAAACAATATTTCAGTATTTGCCCATTTTTAGTCTTTCGTGCTGCAGCGCCGCCCCCCCCCCTTTTTTTTAAATGACTGGCCTTAACCTAGCCCACCATCTCCAACCCCAGGTGTAACCTGAGTGATCAACCAGACAAGAGAGCAAGAGGTAGCAGCAGATATCATGGGGAAAGAACAAACCAGGATCACTCTCTCTACCCCCAAATCCACTGTCCCATAGACTAGACACTTGAGTTGTTTCCCCTCCATCAGCCATGAGCTGAGGAGGAACTGAGGTTTGGCTACTGAGACCCTTGGCCTTACTGACTCTTAATTGGATTTAAAACCTCTGTGGTTCTATGTGGAGGCAGAGGGAAGAAAGGGACGAACCCTGAGGCTTGTGTCCCCAGAAGAACTCTCCTTTCCCCAGCACCTCTTAAGCCTTGAAGGCTTAAGGCACTGGTGACTGAGGAAGGGATGGGGTAGGAGTTACATCAACTGCTGTCAACTCAGAGAGCAACTGCCACCTGCCCTGCTCTGTTTGAATAAGGGAAGGATCTGTCGATACATATCCCATTCCCATGTCCCAGCACATCCACCCTTCTTAGTACCTGCCCCCTAAATGACCCTAGGAGCCCTGGTTACTAAGGCAACCTGTGAATAGTTCCTGCAGATAGAAACCAAAACAGATGGGACTATTTTTAAACAAGACTAGGTGGCTCCAATGTTTTTACCTCACAACATACCTTCCCCAAAGCCCCATCTGATCTTGTTCTGGGTCCCTACCCTTCTTCACTGGCCTCCATCCATCCTTACCACTATGTGAGAGTGGGGTCTTTATTTCATTTTGGCAGGAGATCAATTTACTGCTCCCATCTTCCACACAGAATATCTAAGCAAGTTTTCACTGCCTCCATTTGTTAAAAATATATTTTTTTTATTTCTTTGGAACGTGGTGGGCCCTGCCCTATGGATGTCCAGGCCAAGCCAAGGTAATGAATGCTCCCCTAGTCTTTGGGCTGGAGTACTATGGTCCCCGCCTTCCCATGGGCCCAGGAGCAGTTCCTGTATTGTCCAACTCAGCTAGGCCCCAAATTGTCTGAAGGCTCCTATCAGGCCTTCTCTCCTGGCCACCCACTTCCCAATCTTTCCTGGCTTCCCCTCTGGGCAGGGTATTTTTTTCTTCCAAAGCCAGTGCTGGAACCTGTGCTGTGCAGAAGAGAGGACAAGACCAACGATGTCCCCCAAATTCCCATCAGAGAACACACAACCCCTCAGTCAGTCCTTCCTCTGCTGGCTTCAGTCTGCATTCCTATGCAAGCCCCCTCTGTGAGGCTGGAAGATGGACAAGAGGACCCTCATAAAAGGGAGGTGAGAGAAAACACACCAACCCAACCCCTGCTCAGAAGCAAACTCCTGTAGTCTCTTGTCCTAGTTCATGAGTGAGCCCTTTGGACAGGGCCTGGGAGGGCTAGGCGAGTGGGTAGGTAAGGGCCCCTCGACCCCAGCCCTGGGAGGCTATACCAGGGGAATGTCCATTAGCCCCATCAGTGTGGCATGGCTGTGATACGCATGCTCTGGGAGGCGATGGGGTAAGTCACCATGGGAGTGGTGGTGTGGCTCATTGTGATTCCTGCCAAGGGTTGGGCCATCGATACAGCCACAGGAGCCACAGATACAGCCACAGGAGCCATGGAGACAGGTGGGGGTGCCATTCCCTGGGCAATTGTTTGAGCCAGAGCAGCCGACAGTGGCGTGATCTCTGGGTTCAAGTGTGGGGGTGGGGGTGGTGGAGCAGCAGGCGGTGCAGCATTAGCTGGGGGAGCAGCTGGAGCTCCCGCAGGGGCCACCAGTTCTTGCTGGGACACGGGGCGAGGCTGTAGAGCCTGGCTGCTGAGAGTAGTGTGAGTCTGGGCGATGCCATGGTTAAAAGTGGCGACAGTGCCCACGGTGGGGGCCAGAGTCTGCTCAGTTGCTGGTGCAGTGGAGCTCAGGGTCATGACCTTAGCCTGATTGCGGAACTGGGCATTTTGTTCCAGCAGTACCTCGTTGGTGGCCAGAAGGTTGCTGACCTGCTTCTTTAGCTCCTCTACCCGCTTCCTGAGCATGGCATTCTCTTCCTCTAGTAGCCTGCACTCCACCCCTCGGGGTGGAGCCAGGCTGTATTCATATGATTCAAAATGGGGGCCATCTGGGGGGCAGCATCCACCTCGCCGGCGCTTGGGGCCTGGCTCATGGTCCTCAAAGCCCCTGTCAGGGAGGTCGTAGATATCATAGAGGTCATGACGTCGTCCTGGGGGAACTGGGCCTGTTGAGCCCCCACCACCAGCACCTCCTCCACCTCGGGCATCAAACTCAAAATCCCGCTGCAGGTGACGGAACTTGCACTTGGCGCCTCTCTGGCAATCACCCTTGAGAAAGTCACGGCAGATAGGGACCTCCTCCTTCCCATTCGG
This sequence comes from Orcinus orca, assembly GCF_937001465.1. Taxonomy (NCBI): domain Eukaryota; kingdom Metazoa; phylum Chordata; class Mammalia; order Artiodactyla; family Delphinidae; genus Orcinus; species Orcinus orca. Next base: position 44,425,082 of record NC_064569.1, on the reverse strand, counting down.
TAGGTCAGCTGGTGAAAGGCCCAGGCCGGCTGCCACTTTCTGCCTCAGCCGAGGGGGCAGTTCTCCTGTCTTCTTATAGCCATCCTCATCCTCCTTGGAGCCATGGATGAATCGGCAGTTTGGGCGGCTACACTCCTTGTTCTGGAAGTCATGGCAGAAGATGAACTCGTTTTTGCTCACCCCCAAGTTGGACACCTCACTCATGTCCGGATGGCGATAGCGGCAACGCTTGCCTCGCTTGCACACATTCCTCAGGAAGTCTCTACAGATAGCATCTGAGCTGGCCCCGCCACTGCCTGCCCCTGTCCCACTGGCCTCCTCGCTGCCACCGCCTCCAGGGCCTCCACCGCTGCTCCCAGTGCCGTTGGCATAGCTGTCCCGGTCAGGCATCCTGGTCCCCCCCAACTCAGGGCTTTCTTCCTTTTCTTGCCACCCTTGGTGACTGCTAGGAAAGAGGAGAGCTGTGTCAAACAGGAGTCCTCCAGTGAGGCCAAACTCTTGCTGACTGTACGGCAGGCAGTCCAGCAAGAGGCAGGCCAGAGGCATAATGGCTCTGGAGATGGAGAATCTAACAGATGAGAATTCTGCCTGGACTGGCTGGCTTGTCAGAAGTCTTGCCCAGGCCCTGTGCACCTGGTCTAGGTCAGAATGATTCACACTTGCCTGGCTGTCGGAGGGAGGGAGCTGGGGTGAAGCTACCTCATCTCACTAATGGTGATATGCCAAGGAGGGAGCAGGGAGAGAACAGTGTTGGATTTTATTTCCCCTTCTGAACTGACCTTATTAAAGTTGTGGAATCAAAATTAAGACTGCTGTTGGTGTCTCATTAGGCTAAGAGGAGACTGAGAACAGTGGCTAAGATAAGCTCTGAGCTACTAAGGGCCGTGGATAATGGAGTACTGGTGACATTACTTCCCTGACCCCCTCTTCCATGGGATCTCAGGTGAGGACTCTGTGAAGTTATCAGATCTCTAGACCCCACGAAATCCTGAGTAAAAAGACTGGTATCACCAGCTTTAGGGCAATACCTAAACCTGTCATTTTTTAGTATTCTCTCCCATATTACCATTATTCTCAACTCTAGGGTGGTCAGCCCCCTCCCCCTCCATTTCAGGGGAAGAGTTCTACAGCTGGAATCTCTACTTATAGACCTCAAAAGGACAAAACCATTTGTGGCAAGATCAAGGCAATAGGAAGGAGTTACTTTCACAGGAACAAGTGACCTTTCTTTCCCCATTCTATACCCCTCCTATCCCTCCATCGGAAGATCCCACTGACATCAAACCACACCATTCCTTGCCCTATAAAGATGCTCTTTACTTACAGACTCTATAAAAGCTTTTAAAGTCTCCTCTTTCCCAAAAGAGCTCAAGAACGTCAGTCCACTGCCCTGGTTCTAGCGCTGTCCTCTCCCCACAGCCAACAAGACTAGGAGTCCCTGCTACCACGTGTCTGACCTCCTAAGCCTTTCCTAGCCTTTTCAGGCTCCCCCTGCTGTTCAAATAGGAAACCTTTATATTGTTTCCCCTTGAGTATAAGGGAATCTTTCCAATTTCTTTGGCCTTGACCGCCCCCAACCACCCGGTCCATTGCCTTGACTTTGCCTTCAAGACAAAATGAACCCTAAAATGAACCGACTAGGTCACAGGCCAGAGTTGCAAGAAAATCTGTAAAAGAGGGGTCATCTTCCTCCAAAGGGAGGTAGTCTCAGAAAGACAGAAACAATCAAGCAAAAAAGAGTGGGAAAAGAGAAGACACAAATTTTCACTAAAAGGGAAATGACCTGGTGAAAAATAAATGGCATCTATCCAAGCCTGACCCGTGTTACAAGTCCCACCAGAATTTGATAATCATATCTGATATTCCTCCCCACCCAACTTTCCCAGGATTGTTTGATACCTGAGGTAGCTCAGGTGAAGTCCGGGGCTCCTGTGGGTCTCCACCTCCACATCACTGCTGGGTTCTGAACAGGAGAAAAACAGAGACTTGGGTGTGAGAAGGGGTAAGAATGGAGAACTACGGGGTGGTTGTTATAAGAATGAAGTCTGACAAAATGGCAAGAGCTCTGGGCACGTCAAGATTTCCTTAGGATTCAAATTGAACTTCCCCTGTCAAAGGGAGAAGCTGCCAGTAAGAAGAAAGTACTAAGGAACAGAACTAATTTGGAGAGCCTAGGAGGACGGGTTGGAAAACCAGCCCTAAGTGAACAAAGCGTGAGGGGCACCCCGTCTCAAGGTGAAGGAGGATGTGGGGATCAAAGCCCGGCCTAGGGTTGGGGTTAGGAACTCCGAACAGGGAGCCGTGCAAGGGCAGCGACTGACAGTGCAATGGGATGGCGGATTAGACTTGAGGGCGGTGACTGTGACGCTTCTCAACACCCCAGAGTTTGCGAAAAAAGTCCTAGGAGTTTACCGCAGCATGTCTCTAGCCTGGCAGGTTCTGTTAAGTGCCGCCGGAGCTCAGCCGGGGACCAGGTGAATAGGACACTAAACGGAGCACTTAGTGAAGCGGGGAAGGGGACTCCAGGTGACATCAAGCAGAGGGGATGGGCAGGGCTGTGACGTCACAGAGCTGGCGTTTGGTCGCGAAGCGGGGTCAGTCAGAAAAGGGATTCGGCCCTGATACGTGAGGACGAGCCAAGTCGGTCCTGGGGGGCCTTGTGTAGCCCGGCCGAGCCCAGCCGCTGGGCCGGCCCCGACTCCTCCCCTCCGGGCGCGGCCTCCACCTAAGTCTCCCGCCTCCCTCACCTGCCGCCGCCGCCGTAGTTGCTGCTGCCGCCTGCCGGTCCTCTAGCTTCGACAAAGAGCCGCCTACCCTATCGCCCTTCCGCTTCCTGCGGAAGAAATGACACTCTAGCCACCAGACCCGGAACCACACTCTATGGTGTGCGAAGTACTTGCGCGACAAGCCGCAGGAAGTTCCCAGCAAGCTTTGCGTGTCACCATGGCAACCTGACCCAACAGCCAAGAGCCCCCAAAACGACTTTGTAATGCAGGCCTAGACAAGGGAGGAGGGGAACCACATTTTGCCCCTGTGCCCGCGAGATCAGCTTGAACACTCTCCCTGACGTGTGTAACACCCTTTCCAGGAAGTAAAGGGCACCCAATGCTCCAGCAGCTCCGAGGGCCAGAACCCCCACACCCGACTTGCAGCCTAAGGAGCTTGCTTGACTTCCTCTACATCACGGGGTAGAGAGGTCGACTGTACTGGTACAGAATCCCCAGCCAATGAACCATAAAAATCACATAACACACAAGACGAATTTTTTTCTTCAGCTAAGACAGCAAAAGATATGATTTATTGTTACATGTTACATTCAGCCACAACTGAGAATAGAACTAGTCCAGTATGTCAAAAGGTCCAGGGCAAAGGGCCAAAAGGGGCCGTTTCGATACGAGCAAAGTGGGTCTCTCAAAGGCGGTCGAGGCGATCAGAATGGCCATCGATGTTCCAGATCCACTGAGACAAATTCTAGACAGTAGGCAAGCAGTCCAACAATTTGTACCAGCGTCCCTGGCCTCTGGCTTCCCGTGTTTCTGCTCCTGTGGCTTCCATGGGTGTACAAGTTTACTTGGACCTCTGCCTCATCTTTCTTCTTTTGCGCTTCAGCCTGAAAACCAGACATAAGTATACACCTCCTGCCCACAAACCCGAGCTCAGTCTTTCCCTCCCATTTTACATCTAGACAATACAAGGGAGGGGTAAAATCAACAATACGATGCTACCGTCTTGTGTCCCAACTCCCGGCTTTGGCCAGTCAATGCTCATAACGTTTTTCACCTAAAGTTGTTTTAGATTTCTAAACCAAATGTTCCTCCCAAGTTTTATCCAAGGCGCGCTCCACTTCCCCCCTCCTGTACTGGAAATGTCTCAGCATACCTGCGCATTCGCTTCTTCCTCCACTGGCAACCGATCATAACCAGAGGCAGACAATAAAACAAGGTATCATTAGTTTTAGTAACAAGTTTAGGCAGGGATATGAAGAGCATTATATGAGTAACCACATCAACAATTTGGACTCCCACCCGGATCCCAGACGTAAAACCCCGAATCCCGCATGCGCTCTTCTACTCCCGCCCTCTCTCGCACTCCCAGCCTCTCTCACCACAGCACTTACCCACCACTTCCTTTGCTTCTCCCCAAACTATCCTTCCTCTCCCAACATATCTTGGGCACCCTTGAGAACCCAGCGATCCCGGAACGATGGCGGACTTCCCTTGCCAAGGTCTACCCCCACAATCGCCAATTCTTAACAGCCTCAGATCACTGCCAGGGACTGCTTACCTTCGCTCTCATGGCGCGGAGGTTTCTACGGGGAAAGAAAAAAAGTCTGCAGTTAGTTTGCTATAACGATGGTAACTGCAGAGATCAGATGTTAGTGGATTGTACTCGGAAACCGAACACAGCAGCACAGACACCCACCTCCGAAGATGGCGCTAAGGCCGAGAGAGGGCTAGAGGCCCGCCTACGGATATTTAATGGAACGCTCATTGTCGTCATTTCCGCTGTCTCGCCCTGCCCCTAGGGGCGGGGCTGCCCGAGGGGAGTAACAATGGGTTTCGGCCTTAGGTATCTGAGAAGTGATTGAATTAGGAAAGTTCTGTTGGAAAACAGTATTTTGAGTTTGAGTTACAAAATTCCCCTTTCCCCAGTTTTATTATGAGGATACTGTATTATTTAAATATGAGCACATATTTCCAATAAGAGACCTAGAGGTGCAAACGAGCAAAGGGCAGCTACTTCCACCTTCCCTCTCATTGCTTCATGGGAGTTGCAGTTTGTTGGCGATATCCTCCATTTTACTATGGATAGGTGCAGATTGAACAAAAACTCCTGATTTGTTTTACTGGTTTACCTTATTTTCTAAACTAAATTGCTGCAGGGAGATTCGATCTTGGAACTTACAAAGGTCCTAAGATTTCAGAACATTGAAAGGATGTAAAGTGAGGAGTCGAGAAAGCTGTCATACTACAGAGAACTTTGTAACTATCGAAGATAAACTCTTTTCCTAGCCAAGTCCGGTCTTTCTCTACAATGCCTGAGGCAGATTATCACTATATTCCTGGCCACGATGCATCTTGTTCAGAAAATACTTAAGTGATTCTCCTTCTGCATAGGGTGAAGATCAAATCAATGGACAGAGGGGAAGCAAGATGAGCTACACGTTTCTTTAGGGCAAGAATGGTATTTGGTGGCAAGACAACTTCCCAGTCTCACGGTATGGTTAGGTCAGAAGTACCCGGAAAAGACACCCAAAGATTTGGCTACAGTTATGGATGAAAGAGAACTCTTCATCATACAGACTTCACCTTATTCACTGTAAGATACGGTACGGCTTGTTATAATCCCTTTTTAGTGGTTTCCCTTTATAAAATTTCACTTTTTAGCTCTGGAAAAACAAGGTTTCTAAATTTAGGGCCCTTGTTCCAAGTGCCTAAGCGGTTCTAGTATTGTCACCAGCAGAAGGTAATGTGTTTGAAAACAAAAAAACCCAGGATTGTTTTTATATCAAATCCACTGGGATCTCACCTGTTGATTGCCCACTCTCTGTAAGTTCTCATGAAGGGATGTGTTCAGTTTCACTCAGCATAGTATCTTCAGGTCAGCAATGCCTCATGCGGAAGCAGCTCTAATACAAATTACCCATCCAATCTCAGGCTGGCCCTGAAAAATTGCATAACACTAAATGCATTCTTCCTGGCTTCCTAAATCAAGATAATCACTTGCATACAGTGTTCTTACTTTTTGCAGTAAACATTAATGTCCCGAACAGTGTCGGCAGCAAGGTTTATGTTTTTACGTCAGAAAACTAAATCACAAACTCCCATAGAAAACGTACTCTTTTCAGAGAACCCAGGATTTATGTCCCCCCAACTCAAGGTATTCCTTGTTTTAGAAAGGTAAAATATGGCTATAGAAAACTGGTTCCAGGGACTTCCCTGGCAGTCCAGTGGTTAAGATTCCGTATGGGTTCAATCCCTGGTTGGGGAACTAAGATTCTGCATGCCAAACAAAACAAAACAAAACAAAACAAAACAGGTTCCAAATGATCACCACTTCAACTCACTCTCCCACCGCCATCAAGTAAGAGCAGCAAACAAAGACACATGATTATGAGCAAATCCAAATTTATTTTAACGCCATGTCATTTTCAATGTGTTTAAAAACCTTGTAAGTTAGCGGGAGCCCTAGTTCCCTGGGACAGCATGCCAGAGGTACTGAAATTCGTCAACTTTCTCTCCAAACCCCTAGCAATTCATCCAAGTCCACAGCTTCAGAAAGCCAGGAGTTTTGTCTCTTCAATCAGTCTGCTCCTCTGGTTCCAGGTCTTTCTTTCAAGAAAGGGAGGTCAAAATATTTCATACAGGGAACAAAACCACAGTGGAGCTTCCGACTCAGGTTTCTAAGATAGAGCAAGGGAGGAATCCCACTGACTCCAAAGAAATGGACATGGTTGAGATGGATTACTTCTTTACAGCCTTGTGGAGGGGGAAAAAAATGTCCTGCAGAACAAAATTGACTACAAAGATTTACAAATGAGGATCCATTTGATAGATGAGAATCCCTTGGTAAACGCAGGCTCCAGCTCCTAAAAATGGGAGGGGCCTGACTAGACAGCCTGGATCATAAAAGGAATCTGCCACATGTGAAGAAAAACAGTCTGAAGAATAGCTCCTCTATTTTGAGCCCTGATAAAATACTTGGGGAGAGTGGGACAAGAGAGAGGAACAAGCCCCAACAGATGGGAAAATGCTGACGCTGGAGTGGTATAAAAAAATTTCAGCTGAGTTTTTAGTGGTGGCGGCTACTTTAGCCTCTTCCCCGTTCTGTTGTAGGGTCATAAACCTCGACCAAGCAGAGAATAGTAGAAAAAGGCTAGAAAGAGGGGCTTGAAGACGATGGATTTTGACTCCTGATTTTATTATTCAATTTCTCTTTTCTATTTAAAGTAGTCTTCGATGGCTGGGAAGCCTGGCCTCCCAAGACCAGAGTCAGTTGGAGCTGGTTGTTGTTGGAAGGGGGCTGGGTTGGGGGACTGGGACGAGGACAGGGAGACCCCGCTCTGCTGGTGGTCCTGGGTGGAGAAGACGAACTGCATTTCACAGAGCCTGGGGTGTGGTGGGAAGGGGACGAGGCAGGAGTGGCAAGCTGGGGAGATGGGACCCACCTCAGTCCCCAGCTTCATTTTCTTCTAAAGTTTCCCCACTGGTGGCATTCTCTGCAGTCTTAGAGGCCTACATTCATGGAAAGGAGAGGGAGAAGACATGTCAGTTTCCAACAACTTAGGGTAGTGTCTGGGGGACCAAGGACAAAAATATCCTAATTCTCTAGGTCAGGGCTGAGACGGGGAGAAATAAGGACATACAGAAATCTATACACCCACCATGACCCAGGAAGGTGGAATAAAGAGGGATCAGGTTCACCCTGCCAGAGAGGGATGACTGTAACGAACCTTCTTTTTTTTCTTTTTCTGGGTTTTCCGACTTGCCGAACTCTGGAGGAGGGCCTGGAACATATAGAAGAAGGAAAACAAATTTTGAGGAATGTGGAGCAAACACCAAGTGCTACTCTCAGCACTGTAGCTCTCTTCAGGACCTTCCCATCACTTATTCCTCACTCCCAAGACAAGTGCCACGTGCCCGCCCCTTTCCATCCCATACTAACCTTGAGCTCTGCATCCTGGACCTCCATCTCAGACTTATAAAGGTCAGGCTCAAAGGGACCACTGGTTATCCGCATGGGGCCATTGGGCATAAGCAAAACTGTAAATTTAAACTGGGCAACAAATTCACCTATGAGAGAAACAAAGTATTTTGATAAAATGTTCCCTTGTCATCCATCCTCTTTTCTGTGAGCTATAGGGAGGAGGGGACCATAATCAGGGGCTCCAAAGTACAACTCCCTTCTTAGAACTCACCCTCCTTCTCATAGAGAACATTAAATGGTTGTAGCAGTTCGTGTTTGGCGCACTCCACCACACCCATGCGGGCCTTCTTCTCATCTTCAAATGCTCTGGGGAGGGAGAGACAAATTCAGGTATCCTTATCTCCTTATCATGTCTTACCATTTTGCTCATGTTTTTAAATAACTCCTACCCTCAGGCAGAAATCATGCGTAGGATTGCTTTTTTACACTACCTTCTATGAGAGGGAGATGGCAGAGGGGAGAAGGCATGCACACAGGCTGGAGCTACAAGTCTAGGCAGGAAAGGAGAGAGAGGGAGGGAAAGGTGGGGGAAGGAAGAGTGCTCCTGGGGGCTTCCCTGGTGGCACAGAGGTTAAGAATCCGCCAGCCAATGCAGGGGACAAGGGTTCGAGCTCTGGGCCGGGAAGTTCCCACATGCCACGGAGCAACTAAGTCCTGGCACCACAACTACTGAGCCTGCGCTCTAGAGCTCGCGAGCCACAACTACTGAAGCCCACGTGACTACAGCCCGTGCTCCGCAACAAGAGAAGCCACCGCAATGAGAGGCCCGCGCAGCGCAACGAAGAGTAGCCCCCGCTCGCCGCAACTAGAGAAAGCACGCGTGCAAGGAAGACCCAACGCAGCCAAAAATAAATAAATAAAATAAATTAAAAATAAATAAATAAATAAAAGAGTGCTCCTGGGTGTGTGGTCTATGGGTCAGACTGGTTCCAAGCCCTGAGCTTGTAAGTGCAGTAGTACCTTAAAGTAAAAGGCATGGCATCAAAACGCCTTTCAACCTCACTGAAGAAGGCACGAGAAGTTTTCATTTTCAGGCCATACTGCTTAGAAGGGTCTCTTTTGTAAATGGTGGTTCTCTGTCCTGCATCCTTGGCCTAAAAAAGATCACATTTTGGTCTGGTGCTCTTGGAACACACCCTCAGCACCACCCCCCCACCCCGCTAGCTCTGGTAAACATTCCTCACCTTGCCCTCTCCTGAGCTGACGAGAACATCCACAGCATATACTTCATGTACCTCAAATTCAACTTTCTCATGGTCCTTCCTAAAAGGAACAGAAAGGGAACCATAAAGAGCAATAAATAATTCCTGGAGTTTAGAGTAGAAAGTAGATAAGATTAGCCTGAAAAAAAAAAAAAAAGATTAGCCTGGAGTATGGAAGGATAAATTCATGACTAGTCTGGTATGACAGAAGGTACAGGGTGGCATACAGGGCACCTACTTCTGCTGGTCTGTGGGATTCTGGATAATGGTTTTCTCTCCATCGATGACATGCTGCTTCAATTGGTGTGACAGCATACCTGCAGATTGGACAAAGTCTATGGTACCACTCACCTAGAATCCCAAAAGGTTTCCAACCCACCCACCCAAGTAATGAGAGCAAAGTGCCTGGCTATGGAAACACAGGGCACTGAGGTTTTTGGCTTGGATTATGTCAGAGCCAAGATGGATCCTCAAGGGAGCAAAAGTCTTAATTCTGCAAAACCACTCATACTTAGACCCCCAACCCTACTATCTGAGGTCTCACCTTCTATTGGTGTGCAATTAAATGAGTGGGCAACTTTGTTCCAGGCTTCTGTCACTTGTGTGTTCTAGAAGTACAAGATCAAATAAAAGATAAGATACACGGGCTAGTAAGTTGTCTACCATGAGAACAAGAAGCATAAAAGAACTGAGAGGGCTTCCCTTGTGGCGCACTGGTTGAGAGTCCGCCTGCCAATGCAGGGGACACGGGTTCGTGCCCCGGTCCAGGAAGATCCCACATGCCGCGGAGCGGCTGGGCCCGTGAGCCATGGCCGTTGAGCCTGCACGTCCGGAGCCTGTGCTCCGCAGTGGGAGAGGCCACAACAGTGAGAGGCCCGCGTACCACAAAAAAAAAAAAAAAAAAAGAACTGAGAGATCTAATATCCTCAAGCAAGTGCAATGATTCGCATTGGTTTTTCATTTCATAGGCCCTATCATCCCTACAACCTAGAAATAACATTTGCATACCATTTTACAAAGCACTTTCACGAAGATGGTCTACTTAGATAATGATTCTCTAAGGTGAATAGTGCAGATCTACAACCCAATCTAGAGGAGGAAACTGAGGCTCAGAAAGGTTACATGATTTGCCCAGGGTTAAACCAGTTAACCAAAAGAACCTGGTATAAACCCAGGTTTTCTGACCATAGTGTTTAGTCCATTATACCTGGAATTCTAACCTGTTGAAAGGGTATAGAAACTCTTTTTTACATGGATGATCTCAATCTTCACAGCCATGTGATAATAAGGCACAATTTAATTTTCCCCACTTTACAGATGAGGAAATTTGAACTTGAAGTTATTTAAAATCAGTATGGGGTGGCAACAGGGTGAGAATTCAGAAAGTCTAATGTCACAGCTAGACAACAGCCACTATATTAACAGTACCTTTCAGTGAAAAGACACAATATAAATAATGAAAAGACACAGTATATAAATAATAAAAATAATTAACGTGCAAAATAATAATAGCTGACACAAGGGCTTACTATGTGCCAAGTACTGTTCAAAGTGCTTTATGGTAGCTCTACGAAGTAGATACCACTGTAAGAAACCTACAACAGAGGTTTAAGTAAAAATGATGCAATTAAGTTACAATGGGGACAAACTGATGAAAAGTGTAAAGAAGAGAGCACAGAAAAAAAGAGGATGCTTTAAGTATTGAACAGGTCTCTGAAATCTAAGCGTTAGAGAAAAATCTCCATTAATAGTCTAACACACTAAATTGTATGAATTCATGAGCAGTTTATGATCCCTGGGCTTCCTAATTTTGTCTTGCAAGGGGCTTTGGCCTCTTTGCCACCAATTTACTGGTACTATTATGGTTTTTGTTTTATAAGCTTCTAAAATTGAGTTTTAAAACTGTGGTATCTGTGTTTTATTGTAAGCTCTCTATCTCAAATTATTTTGGGGAAAGATGCACATCCAAAATATGAAAAAGGATCTCTACAGGCTCCATGAGAAAGGGACCACATATCCCCTTACACCTAGCACGATACCATCTAAGGTAGGCACTCAGATTTAACTGCTCTTTGGTATTACTCTTTAATTCCTGCCTCTTCTCTTTCAGTATAGAATAGCTGTAGATGCCTAATGCATCTTTGGCTCTAACAAGCTTTGGAGTTGGACTCAACAGCTTACCTGGTTTCCAGGTTTGACCAGGCGTAGGGCAGCTTCAGCACAAAGGTGAGCTGCCTTAATGACATCTGCTTTCCGCCCTGTTACTTGGGTCCCCTGTAGATAAGGAAATGCAGTGAGTGCCTTCCTGGAAAGCTCTTTAACACAGCTGGTCTTTCAGTTAATATCTGTTTGTGTCCATTACGCAGCCAGTGGTCAGGAGAGAAAACACCCTTTCCTCTTTCATTTCTCTAGATACTCTCTCAAAACTTGCGTGGTGGTGGGGCTGGGGATAAGAAGCAAGCAGCAGTGCGCCCTCCCCCACTCCCCACTGGCTGAACAGCGTTCAAAGTGGTCCACCTACCAGAGCTACATCAACCACAAAAGTGTGAGCCACATTAGCGATGAAGCCATCCACATGGACCCCAAGGTCGCTGAAAGGCAAGAGCAGAGTACAGCATTAGCAACTGGCACTACTGTGAATGCTTAGGAAGAAGACAAGTGCTCTAAAATAGTTTAAGCTTACATTTTTACCAAGTCACCTTCCTTGAGAATATAGTCCTGGTCGCTCTTCAAAGGGGAGAAGTGACATACACAGTTATTTACTGAAATGCTGGTGGGAAAGGCAATACCTGTAAAGAGACAATCAGCCTTACTGCCTTGCTCACTCTCTTGGAGCCCTGTTGCCCCTCAGAAAGATGAGTGGATTTTCTTCAGGGTCTTGCTTAAGTTTGATCAATTTGGATTGGGTGGGAAACTGCTTGAATCCCCCCTGCCATTCCAAATTTCCAAATATCTCAACGAGTGCTGGGGTAGGGGTTGCATCATTACAATAAAACAAACAGGACTGAATAAGGGTCAAACTTAGGAAATTCGTGAGGGATTATTTTTACCTTTCTTCATTTCTTTTTCTTTTTTGAAAATCTTCCCTGTCTCTTCCATTATCATGGCATCACCTTTCTCACACAGGCTCAGTACCGACACACCTGAACAGGATGCTTCCACCAAAGACCGAAGTACCCCTGGGAACAGAACCCCGTATCAGTCCTGCATGTGTTGTCTAAGTTACCATCCAAGAAACACCTAGAAGTTGGACTTAGAGTTTCTAATATTCCCTAGTGCCATTGCTCAAAGGATGAAAGAGGGAATAAGTTTTGTCTCTTGCAATGTACCTCCCTATAATCTCGAAATCTCTACCTTCCTTTCCTGAAATAAAAAAGCCAACACTCCCTTTCCTCCCTTATATAGTGTGACAACTGGGTATGCACCATCTGTCTCCTTAGGCAAGGGAGACTTTCAAAGATGGTATCTGTGGTGTGGTAGGACAGGATTATGAACTTTAAGGGGGTTCTCACCAAGGTATCCAACATACATGCAAAGCAGCCTGGAGGAAATTTATAGGCGTCAGGGACAACAGGAAGATAGACATGCAATTGCTGACTCCAAGCTGATGCACCGTTAAATGCTACCTTCTTCCCTTCCCAGACACCCCAATTAGATGTTAGTAATCCCAATTTATGTAAACTTATTTCTTCAAATAACAAGTCAAGGAGACTTAAACTAAGGTCCCTGAGCTTCAGCAAGCTCTGCTTTTAGCAGGTTTCAAAGAGGTATGTGACCCAAAAGAGTTTCAAACTGGTATCTGGAATCACAAGTGCCTCAGAAGTTATAAACTGCAAGAGGGAAAAAATTTTTTTTCTGATTCAAACCACTCCATGTCCATTATGTTATAAAGCATTGTTTTGTTCACCGGATACCCTCTCCGCGGCCCATCCTGGACTTCAGATTTGATTTCTGTGATCCAAGTTTTGGTGATTCTTTGGAAGTCTGAAAACCTCAGGTTTTCAGCCATAGGATCAAAGGCATCCTAAATGCCTATCTTTACTGTCAAAACCATTTAAAAGCCCAAAGACAAGCACTTTCTGTCCCCCTAACTGGGTTTTAAATTGGAAAAAGAGAAGTCAGAAAGTGAGACATCTGTCCAGAGTGGCAGGGGCAGCTACTGAGTAAGTCAGAGCACAGTCCTAATATTCTGAGATTCTAACATCAGTCCCCCCTTTAACAGTACTATTCACAGGTTTGCCTAGTTGGGGGGAGGACCTCAAAACACTCCTAAAGTTGTGAAACCCTTGAGAACAATCAAATTTGACGACTAACTAAAGCCATCTGCGCAGATTGGAGGTAGTGATGAATAACTTCGAGAACAGTGAGATACATCTCCAAGAGTTATGGGGTGCCCTCCAACGGTCCCTGAGCTGGCCCAAGAGTAGAAGGCGGCCCCCATCAAGGAAGGAGCTGAAGTAAAGAACGAAAAACTACAACAAAGCACGTGGTAGGGAAGCTGGTGTCAGGGACCACAGCGGAGAGAGCCGGCGATCCGCAGGGGACCTGGCAACACGTGCCGGCTAGGCTCCTGACGGCGGAGAGCCGCTACAAAATAGAGGGGCTCTTCCTTTTCGAGATGGCTTCGTTGCTGCCAAAATCAGAGACAGAGATCCGGCCTGAAGGGTGAGGGGCAAGAGATACGCCTCGCCTCCTTACCAACCACCTAGGGCTGGAGCCGGCCGGAGGCCCAGCTCTCCGCCCCTCCCGGCCGCCCGCTCGCCCGCCCGCATCTCCAGAGACTCCAGCCCAGGCCTAGCCTCTCAGGTCCCAGGCGTGACACGGAGCCTCCCCACCACGCCACCTCCAGCAAACCTGCGCGGGGCCCTCACTAGCCCACACTGCATGACCCCACCGCTCCAGCCCCTCAGGGGCCAGCTCAACACCGTCCCCCTTGCCCCTCCCTCCCAGCCTCGATCTCCGGACCCCTGAGGCCGCACTCACGGTTGGCAATGTCGCCCCCCATCTTATACTTGGTCACGACCAGGTCCTCGGCGATAGTTTGCTCCTGCTGCTCGTCTTCGCCCGACATCTTCTCACCACCACCACCCCTGCAGCTTCGTTTCTCCTGAACCGCCGCCTCTGTCGCCCTTCCCAGCCACAGGCTGTAGCCACAGTCCCTTCGATCCGCGAGGAGAGCGCGAGCAAAAGCGCGAGCAAGCTAGGGAGCGGAGGGCGGGCGAGAGCGAGAAACTGCGAGCGCGCGGGCTGAGGCGCAGGGCACGCTGGGACAACGAGTCCCTCCTACCGCCAGCCTCTAGCCCCCCTCGCGGGCTATCAAACTACAATTCCCAGCCTGCCTTTCGCGTCCCTAAGCCAGGCCCTGGGGCCTTGCCCTCCGAGGGCCTCGCACGCCGGAATCGCCGAGCACGCTGGGAAGGGTCAGGCTCCGGCGGGAAGGCGGAGCCGTTGGAGAGCGTGAGTAGAAGCGTGGTCTCTCCCGGAAAAACCACAATCACCAGGAGCGCTGAGCGAGAACCCGTAATAGAGAGGGACGGGCTAAGGGAGAAGGGGCGGAGCTACGGCGGGGAAGTGTGTTTGGAGGCTGCGGGGCAGGGTGGAGCCGAACAGAGGCGAGTCGGGGAGATTGCGTTAAGGGCGCGTACGCCCTTCCCCGGATCCCTGGAGTGGCAGGAGGGACCGGCCCGGCCAGTCCGCTCGTCCTCAGGTGCTGCGAGAACGGGGAGGGGCAGAGCGGGTGTGGAAGGAGATCAGGAGTCTGTGCAGCAGGGGCTAACTGAGCAGCCAGACTTCTGAAGGATTATCCGTTTACAGCCTCCCAATCTAGAGACGGGACTCCCACTGAAGATGGCACTATTGTTTAACAACAGGCTTTGATGGCACCTAGGGGAAGTGTTCACGGAGATTTAAGAGAATGGGAGTTCTAAAACATTTGCGTTTTCAGTATTCCACCTCTTAGGGCTTTTTCTAACTTCCTAAACGTGTTGTTTTTGCTTGTTTTGTTATTCCCAGTTGGTTGCCCTGTAGATTCCTAGTAAAACCCTTAAGTGAGAAGGACTGTGCCCTATGCTGGTCTTAAGGGAATAAGGAAAAGTAGGGCTGGAGAAAGCTACATGGGGCCGAGTAGGCCTATCAGGAGACAGAGAAAGAAGCATATAGTGGTAGCTATCCACTGCTGAGGGACAGAGAAAAGGGGCGGTCTACCTCACACACTAAAGGTTTTTATTTGACAGACAAGAAGCTGCAAAACGTTGGCATTTTTATTCAGACGTATAAAAACAAAACAAAAAAACTTCAGGGCTAACAACAGATACCCCCAGTTTCCCATCCATGGGGACAGAAGTCTGAAGCTGGGTCCTCTTTCCATGCCACCTGGAAGCTTCCCACTACTGGATGAGAATAGCTCCTAAAAGTGGCTCTTGGGACCACTGTGAATCCGTCCCTTGGGTGGAGATCATATACAGCACATGTAGGTTATGGTTTACACAGAGATGCCCAGTTATTTTTCCTTCTGACCACCCCCTACTCCCACCTTCTGAGATAAGAAGTCTGGGTGTAGGAGCAGGCTGTAGTTGCTGGAGTTAGACTTGATTCAGTGCAAAAACAAGAAGACAATGCCCCTTCAAGGGCTCTGACTTATATATCAGTTTTCCTTGATACTTTACAGTAAGAGCACATGCATTGGAAAATCTTGAATCCGGACCTGCTATTTGATTTACTTAATCTCTTTAAGGCTCAGTTTCCTTATTTGTAAAATGGGATAATACCTAGCATACAGAATTGGTGTCAAGGATTAAGTTAGATAATGTTGGTAAAGTTTAGCATGATGCTTGACACATAGTAAATGCTCAGTTAATAGTAATCATTAATATCTACTCCCAACCTCTTCACAAGATTTTAAGCTTCTCATTTTTTCTAGGGGGTTAAGGGTCACAAGCCAAAATTTTGCTTTCCCCTGCCAGGTTTCCCCCTTTCCTCTCCCTTCGAAGTCTGATGGGCAACAAAGGCACACTTTAAAGCCTAGTCTCAACAAGTCAGAGTCTAAGAGAAAGGGACATGGGGAGTAATCCTTCATATCGCCAGGGAGTTCCCCCAAGGAAGTTGAGGAATGGGACTGGGAAAGCACATAAAATAGGGAAAACCATCTCCTTTCCTGGGTTTGGGAAAGAGAAAAAGTGCAAAGCTGGCTAATACCACAAGAATTTTGTGTCCGAGTGTTTAAGGCCTCCAAAGGTTGATTGGAATTGTCTAGGACTAGGGAAATGGGGCTGAGATCTGTGAGGGAGACAGACTAAGGAGAAGAGGGGTACCCTCCAGAGGCACTAGCTGCCATCAGATGCTCCCTGAGTACCTCAGTGAGCAGGGGTTATGTTCTCTGGGCATTAGCCTTGGGGAAAAGCCGGCTATGCCAGTAATCGGGGTTATCAAAGGCAGAGTCAGTGGCTTCTAAACTACGTAGAGTTTTGAGGCGGGCATAATGGACCTGGGGGCCATGGTGTACAGGCCCCTGGAAAGCTCTCATTTCTTCATACCCTTGCTCAGCTGCTGGGCAGGCCTCCATGGCTGCATAATCCCCCCCAGGACCTCCTCCACCACGTCGCCGATTCATATATTCATAATCTTCATCCGGAGTTGTGCTGGCGTTGGGCATGGTGGGCACGGGGTTGAGTGGGCAACTCTGTGTGCTGCCCAGGGAAGCACTGAGGTCTGATCCCACATCCATGTACTCATAACCCAGCTCCTCAAGGGAACTTGGCCTAGGGGGACGAGATGAACTGCACTTTCTCCTCCGGTTCATGTATTCATACTCGTCGTCGTCATCTTCTTCTTCAGTACCCAGGACAGAACTGAGACCCACTGAAGAAAGGGTGCCTTCCCGGGAGGAGGTACCTGAGGGTTGAGAAGAGAGGCTAGGTATGTGGTATTACTTCATTGTAATAGGCAGTGAGGAGTGGGGGAGTCTTAGGAAAAAATGAATAGGGAGGGATATGATCAGAGAAGACAGAAGGATCAAGAGGAGCCTGTGGAAGGAGGATTAGAGAAAGATTTGAGGAAAGCGCTACAGAAAGTCAGGCACCTTTGAGGTGTGCATCTGGCATGACATAACCATTGACATCCTCTTCCTCTAACCCTGGTGGGGACTGTGGGGTGACAGGAGTAAGCAGGCTGTGGCGCTGGGAATGGTAGGCACTGTCTCCTCGTGGCCGTGGGCTCCGGCTCCGGCTTCTACACATGGATACCTTCTCCTGGAGCTCGGCCTCAGAGCCTGTCACATGGCCCTCCGATGACTCTGATGCCAGGCGTCCCCGTGGCACTGGGTGCAGAGAGGCTGGACGGTGGCAGCGTTCACTACACCCACGAACTGCAGACTTCTAAGGAGGAAAATAATACATGGAGATTTAAACAGAAATGAGGGAAGAAGAGAGATTTGTTTAGAAGGAGCTTGGGTCGTTCAGTGCCTTCTGTTTTGTAGGACACTGATTAAACCTCAGAGGTTTTTAAAGTCTCCCACACTACCCCTATCAATCCTAAGACACTGCCACCCAGCCTCTTGGCATCCTCTTAAAGAGACAGACCTTACCTGGGCAGCCTCCCCAAGATTCCCCTGGTTCATAGGCATATATCCCGATGATGGACTTACAAGGCTCTGGCTCTAGGATGAAACAAGTGAGGAAGAAGTTTAGATTAAGAGAGAAATCTACTCACCACAGCGGCCTTTGAATAGTTAATATGGACACCTGTGGGATTCGTGAGGGCGCAGGTGTACAGAGGGCTTAGGGTGCAGAAAGTCTTGGGAAACTGGAAAATCTTACCCCACGTGGCCGAGTAAGTGTTCCAAGTGGCAGGCTAAGGGCAGAGCCTAGTGTGGTTGCCAAGTTCTCCTCCTCTGCCTCCAACTCCAGGTCTAGGTCTAGTTCTGGCTCCAGCTCTACTTCCTCCAGTTCCTTGTTTGTTAGAGCAGGGGGCTCTGCCCCAGGCGGAATTCCAGGCCCACTCTCTCTCTGTGAGGGCAGGTGGTTGATTGTTAAGGTACATCCTGGTTCCAGCCAAGTTCCCTTTTCTCTAGATCTCCTTGGCACCTCCTAATCTCCACTCACCTTTATGACCAGGTACCGTGGTGGGTCTCGGGCCATCCTGGTGAACTCATTGGCTAGTTCTTTAAAGGTTGGGCGAATGTTCTCATCAATCATCCAACCTGGGGGTAAGATGTAGGAAGGAGAGCGATAAGAGGGGAGTGGAGTAGGGAGGGAAGCTACTTAGAAAATGGCTGACGCTTTGTTCCCTCATCTTTGTGTGGGGAGCCTGACATCCACGTAGATGCCATTGGCATCAATAATGTGGAGAGTGCTTAGTGTTTATTGGGCGGAGACCGTTTGGGGCATGCACCGCTGTCCTGGGTATTCACTTTTCATCACTGAGCATTGTTTATCTATGCTTTTTAGGTTTTCAGTCCAATGAAGCAATAATGGAGTAAAAAAAAAAAAGGCTGAAATCAGCAGGTAACTCACACTTGACCATGACCATGTAGACGTCAATGGTACAGATCTGGGGCTGTGCCAACCGCTCCCCCTTCTCCAGCAGATCTGGTACTTCAGCCAGTCGCAGCCCTGCATAGGGCTCTGCCCCAAAGGTCATCAGCTCCCAAACTGTCACTCCTGGTATAGGAAAACATGACTAGTTGATGGCAAAATAGTAGACATGGGCATGCAGATGAAGAGAAGGCAGAACTTGATCTGACCCAGGATCTGAAGGGCTTAGAGATTCTAAGAAAGGGTCTCAAAAGGCATCTTTGGAATTTGGACCAGTGATGGTATGGTGGGCATCCAGATGGACTGACCATAGCTCCAGACGTCACTCTGGTGTGTGTATTTCCCAAAGTGGATACTCTCGAGGGCCATCCACTTAATTGGAGTCTGGGGGATTAAAGACAAAGGTGTCACCAGCTGATTTCCACACATTTTCTTAGCATTTCTAAACCCATGTTCTCCGTCATTCTTTGCTGCTCTCTAAACTTTTATTTCTGGCATCTCCAGGTTCTTCTCCTTGGACTAACCCTGCAGCATCTGCTGGCCTCTCAAAGAGACCACAGAGTACTTCCCGTCCCCATGCTTCACTCCACCCCTGCCTCCTTACCCAGCCTTTGTGTCACCTTACCTTGGTCTCACTGTGCAGTAGCTGCTTATCATCAGGGGGCAGCAAGTCAGCAACCCCAAAATCTGCCACCTGAACCTGACTAGGTGATTTCAGTAGCACATTTCGGGCAGCCAGGTTCCTGTGCACCATACCATGTTCCTCAAGGTAGTACATTCCCTATAGGGAAGGAAGTATTCTCAAGGTTGGGGAAATTGGT
This sequence comes from Orcinus orca, assembly GCF_937001465.1. Classification (NCBI taxonomy): domain Eukaryota; kingdom Metazoa; phylum Chordata; class Mammalia; order Artiodactyla; family Delphinidae; genus Orcinus; species Orcinus orca. The sequence goes on along the minus strand of NC_064569.1, from coordinate 44,405,822 downwards.
CCTTGAGCTTCAGAATCACCTCAAACCCTAAGGCACCTCTCAACACTTGAACCTCCTGGTCCCCTCCCTGTGGGCCCACAGGCAGTTTCATCTTAGAACTCCTCCAGTCTCCTCTCACCTTGGCAATTTGTACTCCCCAGTTGAGCAGCAGCTGTGGCCCCAGTGCCCCACGGTGTTGTCTCACATGATCCAGCAGGGAGCCCAGAGGCAGGTACTGAGTGATGAGCTGCAGAGATGACCCTGGGCACAGTCCCAGCAGCCGTACAATGTGGGCATGGTCGAGGCTGCCAATGGCCAGCATATGCTAAGAGACACAAGAAGAGTCATCCTGGGAACAAACAGGGTCACATAAAACCAGACCAGGGCTCCCCCAACATTCGAAGACATCAACATGGCTAACACAGTATCTGCTAACACGAGACCGTGCTGCTACATAATCGTATCTAATATCAACCCTCTCCTAGTGGCACACAGAACACCCTGCCTTCACTTACGTCCGTCACAGCTTGAAAACTTTGCCGTCCACTCTTGTCCTCAATGACTTTAATGCAGACTGGAATCTTGATCGATTCACCCTCAGGAATCCACACTCCCTGGGAAATTTTGGGCAGGAGTCAGCCGAAGGTCATTCTCCCCAGGCTAGTCCTGTCTCTGAATCTGTCCCTCCTTTGCCCTAGATCCTTTTCCCACCTCCCCAGACTTCCTGTGGGCCACTCACTTTGTGCACAGTTCCGAAGACGCCCGAGCCCAGCACTTTAAGCTTCTTCAGCTCTGTTTCCTTGAAGATTCTGGCCGAGACTTTGTTAGCCTTCTCACTGGGGTCCAGAGGCTCTACGCTCTGGAACAGATGGAAAGGAGGTACTCAGGAAAGCCCACTCACATGTCCCTCTCCAACCCCCTCCCCAGAGGTGGATGCCAAGAGCAGCAAAGCCCAAAGGGGTGGGAGCAGGAAGAGGAATGTCTCTAGTCTTGGAAAGCATTGCAGGCATATGGGGGAATAAAAGACCTGAGGATTGAGGAAGTCGTTTGTGTTCATGAGACCAGAAATCAAGAGGGTCAGGTTTTCCCTTTGTTGGGAGAGAGTTGGTAATACTATCACCTTGAGTACTTTTATACAATTCTCTCTGTTTTTCAAAGCACTTTCACATACATCATCCCCTTTTACCCTTACAGCCACCTTGTAAGGATGAATGTTATTATTTCCTCTGTATACATGCATAAACTGAGGCACAGAGAAGGAAGCTAACTTCTTCAAAGTCATACGGCAAATTAATGGCAAAATCAGGACTAGAATTCATGTCTCCCATTTCTCTGGCCAGAGTCCTTTCTAATGGACCATACTACCTCCTTGAAGAAAGGGATCAAAGCTCTGGGGAAGGAAGAGGATCTTAAAGGGTGATGGTATAGGGTATGTTTCAAGGGTAAGCTAGGCACTCACCTCACCCCGTTCCAAGTAGCGCCTCATAGCCCTCTTATTCTGAATCCGGCGCCCACGCCAATAGAGAAAAGTGCTGCCCAGGATCAGGAAAATCACTGCCAATCCTACTACCACTGTTAAAGCCATTGCCAGATGGGTTTTGCTGTGGGACAGAGAAGCCCAGAATTATCCTGGGTCTACACTTCCCTTACAAATGTCATTTACACCTGTACTAAAGGTATAGCGCAGATCTGGGGCAAGAAGTTAACATTCACATCTACATATATCCTTGAGCAATATGAAGGGGTTAACCTCAATCTCCACCCCAAGACTACTGCAAGTTAATCTTAGGAAGGGAAGACCAGAAGCCTGGATTCTTGGGTCCCCAGGTCCAGTGATAGTAGCCTGTATACAGAGGGCCAGAATGAATAGAGACTTAATCTTCCCAGGAGGTAACGGCCCTTCCCCAAATATTCCCAGCTCCCTAAATCTCCAAGCCCACCATACCTGATCAGTGCCAGTGTTTGACCTAAACAGTCTTGTAGCTCTGGTCCCTTACACCTGGAGAAGAAAGTCACCTCCTTAAATGGGAGCTTGGTAAACTTCCACAGGAAGCTCAATTCCAACACTCTCAACGTACATTGTTTCAGACCCTACCATGGCATCCCATCCTGAAGCCCAAAGCATATCCCAAGACATGGCTCCCATCTCTGGCTCACCAATCCTCCCTGAGTCCCTCTCTTGAATGAAACTCCCCTGAGCTGAGGTTATTCCAGGTTCCCCAAATTGTAGCGTCATTTTGTGCTGTTACTGAGTTTCCCTTTCTCCAATCCTTCACTACACAGCTGGGAGTGGTTCTTAAGTCATAGTTCCTTCTTTCTTTCTGCTCTCCTCACCATCTTCTTTCCCTCTAGTTCTGTACTCTTACCCCTCTGCCAACACCCTTTTATCATCCCATCACTGACCCCTGAGTGCAGTTCTCATGACAGGGCCGACATTCATTCTGAGCATCTGGGTACTTGTAGATGGGGCCCTTGGCACCGAGGACTCCAAAGGGGCAGCTGCTCACACAGTGGGGCCCATCTCGAAAATGGGCACACTGGGCACAAGCATCAGAGCCCTGGGTGGAAGAGAGAAGGTCAGGAAGTATGGTATTCCAAGATCAATTCCACACTTCCCAACAAGAACTAGCCCAGCCATTTAGGATCCTCCATTCACAGACCCTAGCATTATCTGACCTCCCTGTGCCTCTCTATGGCCTTGAAATTTGGCCATATCATTCCCTAGACCCTCCAGTGTTGCCCCGCCCTCTCTCCCTTAGAGATCCTGGTGCTGCTACTGTACCGAGCCATTGCACGTGGTAGTGCCCTCCATGGGTTGGCATTCCGGGTGGCAGGAAAAGCATTCAGCTTCATGGGCAAACTCACGAGGCTCCCTGCAGTGGGGGGCCGGGGGTAAAGGGAGGTGGGTCACTTCCAAGGCCTGACCTTTATGCTCTGATCCCCCAACCACAGGGCCTCCTACCTAATTCCCACCAAGGCATATACAGAAAGTTGCCTAAAGGCTTTCAGGTGCCACCTGAACAGCTCCGTCCCTCGGGTCCATCCCCCAACCCCTTCTTGACTCTCCCCCCTCACTGTACCCATTCAGAAAGTTGCAGTGGGTCACACAGACACCTCCTCGGCTGTAGTTTCGGCAAGATAGGCACTGACTGGGGCCTGGGCCCCAGCATCCCCCAGAGGAGCACAGTGGGTCACACACTTTGCCTTCTGCCACTGGAAAGGAAGGGGTGGGTTAGGAGGAGTCTGAGGTCTCCTAACAAGCCTGTTCCTGAACTCTTGCTCATTACTGCTTCCAGCCTAATGTCCCCCTCTCCTTGGCTCTGTCCCCCATCCCCACTCCCACTTGCAGGGCAGAGCAGCCCTTATACCCCTCTCCTGCCTGATTCCACCGCCCCGTCCGTGGGCCCTTTCCCTCACCGCAGTCTCTGCGGGGCCGATTATGCTTGATGTCCAGTCTCTCTTCCGAAGGCCCCCGAAGCAGCCTGGTCCAGTTCAAAGAATGGTGGTAGCAGAGCTGCCGATTGGCACTTATGTAGATACGCCCAGCACTAATTTCTTTCAAGGATCGGAGGCCCAGAGATGTTACATTCAAGTTCTTCATGATCAACAGTGAGAAGCCCCGGCTGAGAACAAGGAGACTGGATGAGAGGGGAGACTACAGAGGAAAAACTGAGCACACAGTGGATTCATTTCCATTCAACAAATTTGCTCTGGGCTAATCAACCCACTGAGAGGGACTCCCCCCTCCTTTAGCCTTTGCCCCATCAAACTCCCACTGTATGAGACCATGCCTTGTATTTCACTCAAGGATGCCTGAGAAACTGGGTCCTTTGCCCGGAGATGCGACGACCTCCACACCCCTTACTCACTTGTAGAGGCTTCGGCCCCCAATGGTCGTCAGGTTGGAAAAGACACTGAAGTTGTGCATGTGGGGAGGCCAGGACTGGATGTTCAGGTAACCTGAGGGGTTGGAGAGGGGCACATGAGTGGGGAGCCTCTCCCCTTCCTTCCTCAGGTTTGCCTGGTCCCTCCCTTGACGCCTGGCACATGATTTTCTCAAGTGGTATACTCAGTAAGGGCAGGCTCTCCTCCCATTCACCTGTGATCTCCCGCACTGTCCGGAAGACATTGAGCTTCTCAGGGTCCAGAGCAGGAATCTTGTGCCAGGGGTCTCTGAGGAGAACAGTAAAAACCAGTCAACAAGGTAGAGGCATAACCAAGTAGCAGTGAGCACGCCTAGCCTCAGAACTTAGTTTCCAAACAGCGTTCTCCACTAAACGGAAACAGGACTCTTGGGAGAAATGGCTGAGGCAGGAGAAATATAACATGAGCCTACAGCATCCTGTGCAAAAAAGTAAGGAAATGCTCAAAGAATGAGGGGTATAAGCCCAAAGAACACAGGAGCCATCATGAAGGGGCCCCACAATGAACAGACCAAGGACAACTGGAATGATGATTGTAAGAGACTCTGAAATGTTGACTAAAACAAGTATCCACACAGATTAAACACACAAACAAGTAAGTAAATAAACAGGAAGGGAAGGCTCTCCCTCACACGAGAATGCCTACAAATAAATACAGGAGGAATAATGGAGTTAGAAAATCATCATTTGGCAATTCTCATAAAAACTGCTTCAGGCAAATATCTCCCCACAAGATACTTATTAATTGCAAAGGGAAAATAGTAACTTTACAGTAGAAAAGCTGGCAGACGCCCCCTTAACCAAGTGACGAGAGGTATCATCACCAATGATGGAACAAATCAACATCGTGTGCCTCCTTGATACTATGCACTGAGAATACAACTGTAGTATTCCTATCAAAATGCATAACTTGAAGCTAAGTGTGAGGCAACATTAGATAAACCCCAACTGAGGAACACACTACCAATCACCTGACCTGTACTCTATCAGCAATGTCAAGGTCATGACCTGTGACAGATTAAAGGAGACGGAAGAGACACCAAATGTAAATGTGTGATCCAGGACATGAGCAAGACTATTAGCGAAATGTGATTAAGGTCTGTAGATTAGATAACATTTTGTATCAATGCTAATTTCCCGATTTAAACAATTGTACTATGGTTTTGTAAGAAAATGTTCTTGTTTTCAAGGAATACACACTGAAATGTGTATTTCAGTGGGGTGAGGGGACACCATGTCTGGAAATTTACCTTCAAGTGGTTCAGAAAAACAAGAGCATGTATATATAGTGTGTGTGGTGTGTAGAGACAGAAATGATAAACATGTGGTACATTGGTAACATTTGGGGGATCTGAATAAAGAGTGTATGGGAAATCTTTATACCATTTTTTGCAACTTTAGATCTAAAATTTTGTCCAAAGTAGACAGGTGGCCCTAACGTTTCACACACATACACACACACACACACACACACACACACTCACTCACTCACTGTAAATGCTGTCCTATGGATTAGAATGTCCCTTTGCTCTTTGTGGCTCCAAACCAAGAAGCAGAACTAGGGGAAACAGCTGGAAGTCACGAGATAGATTTTTATCCAATTTAAGTAAGAACATTTAGAAACCTTTAAGGAGGACACAACGTCCCTGTCCCTTGCCACTCAGCTGGCTGGATTGCTTAGGGGTATCTGAGGGGATTCAAGCCCTGGCTGGGGAGTTAAGCACTGTCAGGTCCTTTGTGGCCTCTAAGATTTTATGATCTAGATTCCTGATCAGCTCCACATACGAAGGCTTGAACCAATGCAATGAACCGTGAGCAGGTGGATGGGGTGGGGGATCAGGGGATGAAAGCAGAATCTCTAACCCATTGAGGCCGGTGATAAGAAAGTCCAGGTTGCCCAGGATCTTGGTGCAGTTCACAAATCCATCAATGTTGCTCGAGTCCACAGTCTGGAAGCGGCTCCCAGAGCCCGTCCCCTCACAAGCTGTAAACACAGAAGAGGCTCACTGGGGAGGGGGTGTCGGGGGTGGAGTCTGAGTAGGCTCAGGGGAAAGGGTATCTCTTCACCAACTCCTTACCATCTCTTACTCACCTTTGGGGCACAGACCCCCACAAGGTTCACATATCTTGAGTCCATTTTTATCTACTTCCATTTTGTCAGGAGGACAAGCCCTGACACAAGATGTTTGATCCACCACAAAGTTATCTAGGAGGGAGGAGGGCACCATTAGAGATGAGGGAGGAACACTGCCAACTACCAACTAACTGAACCTCCTTCCTCCTGCTCTGCACTGCATTTGCTCCAATCGACCACCCGAGGTTCCTTAAGTGCTGTCTCATGGATTAGAAAGGCCCTTTGCTCTTTGGATCCAAAGAGCAGAGCTAGGAGCAATTGCTGGAAGTCATGGGGAGATAGATGCGGGAACGGGACATAGGGGTCATTCATTAGGGCTGACTAGATGATCACAACCAATTGCCCTCTATATCCTCTATTAACCACCCAACTTGATCCATTTTGCCTCCTAAAATTTCATCTAAAATCCTCGTTCCACTACCATTGTTCCTTCCCTTCAGACACTTACGGGGACAGCTGGCTACACAAACTCCTCCATACTGATACTTGGTGTGGGGATTGGGTTCCAGCTGGAAAGTTAGCTTGTTGTAGACAAGAGGCTGTGGACACTGGCGTACACAGGCTCCACTGTCATTGAAGAGCCGGCAGGCCTAGGAACACAGAAGGCTCATAAGACTCATGTTACATATGGACCCCTACTTCCTCCCCAAAGCCCACATCCCATTTCAGAACAGGCAAGCGGTGGTAACAGTACGTACAAAGCAGTCTGTGTCCTGAGGGCCCGAGCAGCCCCCTGCACACTCGTCGTGGCAGCACTGGTTGGGGTTCGGCCCAAAGCAGTGACCATTACACTGAGGGGCACAGATGGTCTTGGTCACTACGGACGGAGAGAAAGCACAGCTGTCAGGGCTCACAGGACTGTATTCTGAGGCTATCTCTCACCCTCTTGCCTTAGAGGCTCATCGCTACCCCCTGTCGACACAGGCTGGGGTGGGCAAGGATATGAAAGTGTATATGAGTTTGAAGTCTTTAAAATGAAGTAAACCCACGTGTCTGGCAGTCTTCTGGTCCAGGACCCCAGCATCGCCCCTTGCAGACCTCATGACAGGGGGGACCTGGTTGGGAGGGAAAGTAGCACAAGCGGCTGTCAGAAAGGCTTGCTCAGATCAACAGGGTATGATGTCAGCACACAGGCACCCAGTCCCGGGAAGCGAAGAGCCAGGGCAGCATCCCTCCTTACCCCAGCGGAGCTGGGCTGGGCTCAAGTGAACCTGTCAGCAAGGGGTGGAGCCACGCCTCCACACCACCCACAGGGCAGCTGAGGGGAGGGCCCGGGGCACATGCCTCACTCAGCCCAGTCCCAACCCAGGAATTTGGTTCTTCTTGGCAAACTGAACCCAGTAGGAATATGTGTGAGTGAGTGGACAGGGAGTGGCAGACTGCGGTCAGGGCTAGGTAGGTTCTAAGAAGCAACGATGTAGGAGTGGAAAGAGAAATGGATGTGCAGTCCAGAGACCTGGCTTCCCACTCAGAGCACAGAGTTCTTTAGCCCCTTTCCTTCACACGCTGCTTCTGCGGTTCGGGTTCCAGGGGACTGACCTGCTCCCTCCTGGCAGGCTCCTTGGGTTAGAGCCCAAGGTTTGTTCAGTGGCAGCTGGGTTCACATTAGGGACATACTGATGAGGGGAAAGGAGTCACTCTGGTTGGGTGGGGGCAAGGGGGCAGTCTTGATCATGGCCACTCACAGGTCCTGCCATTGTCCTTCACCACTATCTCGGCTTCTCGGTCCCGCACGATGTCCCTCCAGTCAACTGTGTCCATGTGACAAAGTTTATCATTCTTCTCAATGTAAACGCCCCCTGACAGAATCTCTGAGGTAGGGAAGAGAAGTGCCGGGGTCAAGGGCTAGTCAGGGAAGTCCTCCTTCTCCCTGCCTCCCCACCAGTCTGAGCAGAGGACATGGGCAGGCGGATATGTCCAATTAAATCCAAACTGCAGAGGAGGCGCGCCTTGTAAGAGGAGCAGGCCAAAAGAAAGTCCTTCCCCCTCAGACACCTGTCCAGATCCGGTTTAGCGAGTTGGGGAGGGGAAGGGAAAGAAGGAGAGTAGATCCCTGACTCAAATCCACACCTCCCCACCCCCGCGTGCCCTACCTGTGTGTTTTTCAACTGACTGGGACAGGCAGAATCAGAAGGTGGCCAGGTGGTATTTAACCCCTCTAGTCCTCCAGCTTGGGGCGACTTGTGAGGGCGGGAGGGAGGATTCCCATTCCCAGGGAAGGAGGGACATCAAGGGACACTGTACTCGGAAGTTAGAAGAATGTGTAACAGCCTCAGCTCCAACTCCAGCCCCACCAGGACATAAGGACCCTCCCTGGGGACAGATGCCTCAGCTCCCTGTTAGGGCCCTCTATCATTTAAGGAGGAGTGGACCTTTAGACCGTGGTGGTCAAGGTGGTGGGCACGTTGAACGGGGGTACTTAGAGGGAGCAGTCTTGGGTCATCATCAAAGAGGCACCTGTCAGCAGGTTGGCTGAGGGGCAGGCCTGGAAGGAATCATCAGGAACTGACCAGTGAGCTGAGTAAAGCGGAGCTGGCGCAGAGCATGGCTGGAGTTGGTGTTGTAGTTCAACATGACAAAGATGGCAAACTTCCCATCGTAGACCTGGGTCCCCCGCACCACTCGGAGGTTGGGCAGTGGCAGCGTAGAGAACTCATTCATGGCCACAAGGACGTAGCCGGTCACTTCTCGGATCCACTGTGATGGAGCAGATCGTGTGGGTGAGAGGGAGAGTGGGGCAAGAAGTGTCAATCCGCTTTCCCTCCCTAAGGCACTGAGGAAGCTCTAGCTCCTCTAATTTTTTCCAAGTCCTGTTTTGGAGTAGGGAGTAGCAGGCGCCACACGACTTCTGCAAGTGAAGACAAGCTGTAGAAATAACCGAGGAATTCTAGGCTCCTAGCCTTTCCTTCTCAGGGCTCCTCAGGCCAGGAGGGTCCTTGCTTATCCCTTCCTCACCTCCTCAGGTGCCTCTTGGTCCCTGGTGCAGAACCCCACCCTGCCCCTGCCCCCTTCTCAGGGCCAGCCCCTGTGCATCCCCGGCTACAGCGACCAGTCCACAGGCCCCAGATTCCAATCATTGCCCCATAAACACACTGGCTTGGATCTTAGGAACCATGGAGTCTTAGGAATGCTCAACTCCAGCCCTGAGGACAGGAAAGAGGCTTCTGTAGGGAGGACAAGGGGGAAGAGGTCGAGGAAGGAGGTCGGCACTCTAACCTGCAGGAAGGAGAGGTCAGCATTGTGTCCTGTGAGCACGATCTCCAGGTTCCCCATCACCACCTCACACCTCTCGTAGAGCTTGTACAGTGTCTGGTACTGGTTCTCGGCATCGCCGGTCACACTCAGCCCATTCAGAGTCCCAGGGCACACTGTTCCAAGTGGAGGTAAGAATGGCAGAGGCCTGGACACAAGTTTTCGGCCCTGTCCCCCAGGACCACCCCTTGGTTGCCCTCTTCCAGTAACATTTAGCACGATCAGAGGCAGCTGCCTCCAAGCCTCCGCCCTAGAGGCAGATGCCAAGGCCAGACTGAGAGCCTCAACTTCCTCTTTTCCCAGAATCCCTTCACTGGCCCCCTGAACAGGAAGGTGAAAGATTGCCTTTTCCCACCTGGGCCTCCTCTGTGCCTCTACTGGGTACTACTTTAGGTGCTAAGGAGTTAATCAAGGAGGATGTGGGGTTGTTTTCCCCTCCCTAGAAAGAAGTTAGAAAAGGACCACAGCTTGGTTACCCTCCTCTTCCCTCCCCCGCTCCAACCAGGGCACTTCTCTACCCCCATCCTGCCTCTCTAGGTCCTGGAATAAATATCTCTTTGGGGCAGCACACAGCCCCTATTGTGTCTACTGAGGGTGGGATGGGGGCAGAGGGCGGGGGCAGTGCCTGGGGCCACGGTACGGCCCACAATGAGGCGATTCTATTTAGGAGGAGGGGGCTGCCCCACCCTGTCCCCAGACACCCTGTCCTCAGCCGCTGGCCCCCTCTCTCCCCTCAAGCCTTGGGCTCAGACGAGTGACCTCACTGGCAGGGGGCCTCTGGTGGTGGTGTGGGGGGCTCAGTGTGAGCTCTGTCTATAAAGCTGGAAGATAGGGAGCTGACTGCCCACCTCGCACCCCCTTCATCAACTCTGGCTTTCCTCTCACTCTGCTCCCCGTCCCAGCCCACTCCAGCTCCCTCAGCATCACACTTTCCAGTCCTAGAGTATTTTTCAGCAAATACAGAGAAGCCGGATGGAAACAGCAGCCGACTGCCTCCATTCTAAGCCTTCTACCCAATTTCATCGTCAGAGGAGATTCATTAAGAAGCCTTCCAGGGCTTCCCTGGTGGCGCAGTGGTTGAGAATCTGCCTGCCAATGCAGGGGACACGGGTTCGAGCCCCGGTCTGGGAAGATCCCACATGCCGTGGAGCAACTGGGCCCGTGAGCCATGGCCGCTGAGCCTGCGCATCCGGAGCCTGTGCTCCGCAACAAGAGAGGCCGCGATAGTGAGAGGCCCGCGCACCGCGATGAAGAGTGGCCCCCATTTGCCGCAACTAGAGAAAGCCCTTGCCCAGAAAACGAAGACCCAACACAGCCAAAAATAAATAAATTAATTAATAATAATTTAAAAAAAGAATGCTTCCAACATGGCACTCTCACTCACATTAGGGACAGCCTAGACTCGAGGTACATGAGGCATGTCAGTCTTGGGGGTTCACTTTACTTTGTAAGTATGGAGGACATAGGGGCTATGGGAAATGTTGGACCCTGAAGCCCTCCCTACAACTTGTCTCTCCTCTGGCTCAGTGAAAGACCGTGGGGAGGGGGGTAGATACCACCTGTCCCAGCCACCCTTCCCTGAGGCAGTGGCAGCCTAGTGGGAGGCAGGAGTGAATGGAGGGAGGGAGATTGGTGAGGCCCCAACCCCTCCTCCCTGATGCACCCCTAGTCTGACCACCTGACCTTTGAAGGGCTCCCATTCCCGATCACACCCCATGAAGGGAAAGGGGTGAGCTAGACCCAGCAGAGGGGTAAACAGGCTGGGAGCTCCCAGAGGAGCCTGGGAACTCTAGGGTCCTTGGGTTGAAAACGAAACGACTAGGAGGTTAGTCGTTTCTGGAACAGCGCCACCCCAACCCCCTTCCTGGCAGGACACCCCCTCTTCCAAGTCAAGGCGCCAACCCTTCTTGGGGTGTGGGCGTGTACACACACACACACACACACACACACACACACACACACACGTACACGTACACAGCTCCCCTACTGGCCCAGAAATCTACACTGGTTCTGTCCTTGGGTTTCCTTATTTGGAAGGATTTCAGGTGGCCCCGTCCATTCCACCTGCCCATATGTGTTTGTGCAAACTTTGTGTCTGTGCTTGGGAGGCTACAGTGTTCGAGATCCCAGTTCCCTGCCACCCTGAGGGTAAAGTCCATATTACACAAATAGGAGCAAAGGGCTGGGTGGGAAGAGAGTATGAACAGCACCTCTGAGGAGGAACCAGGCAGCTTGGGGAGGAGAGGGGGGGTAGGGGAATTAGAAAGTCCCTGCTATACGCAGGGATTAGGGGCACAGGGAGGGCCAGTGGCACAGACCCCCCCCTTTGGTAAAGAGCACTGGGGTGGGTCACAGCAAGAATCTCCAGCCCCTCCTTAACCAGAGGCCTCCTCTCCAAAGTCCCCCACCCCCCATCACAGCCAGGACAAAGGGGCTATAGAAGGACTGAGACAGGGCCGGATGCCCAGAGGCTGCAGGATCCAGATAAAGGGTAAAGAGACCCAACCATGCCTGCCTCCTGTCTCCCTCAGGGAAGGTGGCCAGGATCTGGGACTCCTGGGTTCCCAGCTGAAGATTCCAGGGGTCTGGATGGGACAGTGATACACAGTCACTTTACTCAGTCTCTCCCACTCCAATCCCCAGACCCCCGCCCTCCACCAGCTGGGAGTGTTCACATCTCAAGATCCCAGGGTCTAAATTTAGGCCCAGCAACTGTGAGGGAAGCACAGGTGTTTCTCCCACTCCCACCCTGGGGAAGGGGCCCTGACTGTGCCAAACCCCAAGCCGAGATCTGGGGGGAGGGGAGGAAATCAACAGGGTTCCTCCAGTGCCAGCAACCCCAGCACCCCTCAGGTGTCCATGGTCCCAGAGACACCCCAAAGAGGTGGGCTCAGCTGGCATGGGAGTGGGAGGAGGAACAGAGGAGCAATCTGACTCTTGTCTAGACTGCTAGAGACAGCCAGACAATAAACAGAATGGGGGTGGGGGTGACTCTGGGCCTAAGAAGGACGCCCCACCCCAAGGACAGGGGGCTCAGAAGACAGGACAGGTGCCCTGTTGGCCCTCAGGTTGGCGAGAGAAAAGACAGAGAGAAATAGCGTCTGGAAGTCCTTGACCCTATAGCTCCTGGCTCAGTGCTTTGTACATAGTAGATGCTCAATAAGTATTAGTTGAATTGATCTAGGTCTTGACAAAAAAGTTTGGTCAAGTCGGGGACCAGCTAACTTTATTATTTTGAGAGAAAGAGGCCAGTCAGCCTCTGCGGGGCCTCTCACCCTGCTGTCACCTGGACTTGGCCCTTGGGTTAATCTCAGCTCTCCACAGGGCAGGCCCACTCACGGAAGAGGAGGTGCCTCTCTTGTTTTCCAACAGTAGACAACAACAACCTCCCCCCTTCCACAGCTCCGCCCTGCCGGCAAAACAACAAAACTGGAGGTTTTTGAGCCCCTGGGGGCAGGAGGTTGGGAACAAACCGAGAACCCCCCCTTCCCTGCCCCGCTCTTTCCAAGATCTCCACCTCCAATCATCCCCTCACGTTTACAGAATGGAGGTCCCAGCTCCTCTCCCTGCAGGGCCCCTCAGAAGTGTGAACTGTTTCGGCATCAGCCCTATCCGGAGAGACAAATCAGAGGGTCCGCGACACGGCAGGGAGGAGGTGGCCGGGGCAAGGTAGTGGTTCGGGAATCCCGTCCCCGCCCGGACCACGCCGAGAACCTGATCCTGACGGTCTCCGCCCAGGGGGCCCCAGCGCGCCGGGGCTCCGCACCCCCAGCCTCGCACAGCCCGAGCTCCTGCCCCTGGCCTCCGGCACCCCGCGAATTTGTCTCGGAATCCCAGGTTCCGAGCCTGTCGGTGCTCCCGCACCGCTTACCTGCCTGCGAGTTGCCCACCTCGGAGCCCCGGGCCAGGCTGAGGAGGAAGCCCAGCACCTGCAGAGCCCCGTTCGCTCTCATGACTCCAGCGGAGAGTGAGGGGAGCCCAGCCCAATCCGGCCGGGGGGCGTCCCTGGACTAGGACATCTAAGCGGAGCCACCTGAGCCGCCGGAGACTTCGTAGCGGCGGCAGAGGAGGTTGCAAACTGCAACCGGAGCCGGAGCCGGAGTTTGGGGCGGGATGGCAGGGGAGGGGTGTAGTCTGCAAGGGAGCGCAGGGGGAGGGGGTGAATCTCGGCCGCGCCCCCTCGGGCGCGAGGCTGGAGTAGCGATTGCTGGAGCCTCTGCGGCCCGCCCCGAGCGCGCCCCACGCCCCAGTGCCCGGCAACTTGGCCGCGCAGATCCGGGACGGGTCTCGCCCTAATTTTTCTCCGGGAGCTGAAGTAAGGGGAGGCCAAGATTCCAAACGCCCCCAAATGCTTCCAAAGGAGAAAGGTAATGGGGGTGGGGAGAGCGCTCCAAAGCCCGACCCCCCTGCAAGTTGGCCTCGCCCACTAACCAAATCACTCAACTCCCCTAGCCGGTTGGGTCACTTGGGGGATTTTCCGTCTGAATGTGAATGCTTCTCTCCGAGTGTGTTTTTGAGGGGGAGGGTGTTTTTGCCGCCCGCTCAGGCCACCTCAGTTTCCCCGGAACCGCCTCGAAACCCCATAACTCATGCACCCTGCCGAGGAACCCGAGCCCCAGAGGCCGCGTGAAATTGCAGTGTCTCCGGCCGCTTCCTCCTCCAGACCCGGCGCCGGCCCGGCCTCTCCCGGGGATTTGGTTGGGGGGCGGGGGTGGCTTCCAGCCTGGGAACAGACCCCGAAGCCCGCCTTTTCACTTCCACTCCGGGAGGGGCTCCCGCACCTGTCGCCGTCCCCTCTGCTGCCCCCCAAGGCCGCCTGGGAGAACAGCTGCCTCCCCTTGCACACTGGGGTCGGACCGCGCCGTCGGGGCGGCCAGCGTTCCCACCACAGGCGCTCACTTTCCCAGGCCTTCCGGGCCCGGGCTGTCGCTGGAGAGGAGAAGGAGGGGGACGCGGAGAGGGCACTAGAGACTGCGTCCCCCAAAGGCATGAACCCTGGGCACCTCCAGCACTAGCTCCAGGATTCTGGCCAGAGGCGGTGGGGCGCACAGCGAGGGGCTGCCCCAAACCTAGCCAGACTCCAAGTGGATCCGACGGGCACCCCCTGGTGCCCAACCGGCAGCAGTGAGGCCCCACACGGCGTTGCATTCCGGATCTTGCCCAGAGACCCTAATTATCTTCCCCGGAGTTTCAAGCCTGAAGACTTCGAGAACATTTCAACTTTGATTAAGAAAAATTCCACCTCTCACTCCGAGCAAAGATTACTGGCTAAAATTCTTTAAACTTGCTTTGTATCGATCTTCATCCTAGAGGGCCCATTCTCTGGGGAGGCTACCTCTCTGGAGGCTACCTTTGCCCTCTGGGCGTTGATCTTGCCCTGACCACTTACATAACAGTCATAATAGTAATAGCAACATTAACACATACATACATATACCACGTGGTTTTCAAGTGCTTCCTCAACTTAGATAATGTTTCACTTAACATAAAAATTATGTGACCTAGGGGACTTCACTCTAGTTTACAGAACTGGAAATGTAGGACTACTCCAAGGTCATCCACCCGGTGACAATGCTGAGATGATCAGGTGATCAGAAGAAGGGACTTCGGTTTTTTGCTAGGATTTCGTCTGTCACTCCGAGACTGGAGCTTCCCCTGCTCAGAATCAAACTGCCGTGATAACTGAGCTAACAGCACTTAAGGGGACTTTCATTTTATCACTCATCCACCTTGACTTAGTTAGTCTTCAGGCTCTGGTTCTGAAGGAGGAAACCCTCCTTAGTTTCTTTGTTTGTAGAGCAGTCATATTTACTTAAAGGTTGTCGTTTGTATTTACTGAGAAAAGACAGGGAGGTCTTCATTACTGAAAGCTAGCTGTATTTCTTCCTGTTATCACCAACCCTAACCCTCCCCTCCCCGACTAGATAGCCAGGTGGGCTTGCTGGTATCCATTCTTCAATACATTATGCTAAACATCAGGGATGTAAACATTGGATAAAGCTGACAAGTAAGGGGCCATCTCTGTTGGGTGCTGCTCTGACTCAATAAATGAAGGAAGGGAGGCTTTATTTACAAACGCTCTCTGCAGTTATCCAGCATCCCTTTATTTTTCCTTTGGTTCTTGTTTTATTGTGAAAAGTAATCAAAAGAAGACATCCTTATCTATCTCACACCAATCTGGCCAAATTACCTCCATCCTCACTTATGTATTCTGACTTCCATCTTGTTACAGTGAATTGTCATTGCTGCTATTTAAGCTAACTGTCACTCTCCCATTCCCATCCCTCACCCCACCCTCACCCCCACCCTCCAGTTCTACACCTCAGTCCATTTCTTTAATTAATTAATTTATTTATTTATTTATTTTTGGCTGCATTGGGTCTTCGTTGCTGCACCCGGCCTTCTTTAGTTGTGGTGAGCGGGGGCTATACTTTGTTGCAGTGCGCGGGCTTCTCATTGCTGTGGCTTCTCTTGTTCCGGAGCTTGGGCTGTAGGCACGTGGGCTTCAGTAGTTGTGGCACACGGACTCAGTAGTTATGGCACGCGGGCTCTAGAGTGCAGGATCAGTAGTGGTGGCGCACAGACTTAGTTGCTCCGCGGCATGTGGGATCTTCTGGGACCAGAGCTTGAACCCATGTCCCCTGCACCGGCAGGCGGATTCTTAACCACTGAGCCACCAGGGAAGCCCCGTCAGTCCATTTCTTCTTGTCTTTTTCCTGTATTATCCCCTTTCTCCTGTATTATCAATTTTTCTCTCTACTAGATCATTCCTATTAGCATACAAGTGTGCTGTAATATCTACCATCTTAAAAAAATAAAACAAAACAAACTTTCTCTGACCACGCCCCTCGTGGCCTTCTAGTCCTTTGCTCCTAACTGCTGCAAGATACTCTATTGTGGGAATCCCTATCCTTTATTTGTTCACTACTCCAATGATTGCCTCCAGCTTCCTGCTACCACAAGCGATGCTGCAATAAATATCCTTGTACGCACATGTCTGCTTTGTTTCTGTGATAATTTCTTCTGCATATTGAGCTCCACAGTCTCTGGAATGTCACACCATTAATAGTGGGATTTCTATATCCCAACCTTCTTGCCAATACTTGACGTTATTTTTATTTATTTATTTTTGGCTGCGTTGGGTCTTCGTTGCTGCCCGCAGGGCTTTCTCTAGTTGTGGCTCTCAGGGGCTGCTCTTCCTTGCTGAGTGCAGGCTTCTCATTGCAGTGGCTTCTCTGGAGCACGGGCTTTAGGCACACAGGCTTCAATAGTTGTGGTATGTGGGTTCAGTAGTTGTGGCACACGGACTTAGTTTCTCCATGGCATGTGGGATCTTCCCGAGTCAGGACTCGAACCCGTGTCCCCTACATTGGCAGGCAGATTCTTAACCACTGCACCACCAGGGAAGTCCTTGACATTACTCAAATTTCCAAGTTGCCATGAATTAAAAATACCTCATTGCCACACACACACACACACACACACACACACACACACACAAAGGGCTTCCCTAGTGGCACAGTGGTTGAGAGTCCGCCTGCCGATACAGGGGACGTGGGTTCGTGCCCCGGTCCGGGAAGATCCCACATGCCGCGGAGCAGCTGGGCCCGTGAGCCATGGCCGCTGAGCCTGCGCGTCCGGAGCCTGTGCTCCGCAACGGGAGAGGCCACAACAGTGAGAGGCCCGCGTACTGCAAAAAACAAATAAAATAAAATAAAATAAAACAAAAATAATAATAATAATAATTGTCTGCACACTCCTTTTCTAGTTTCTGAAAAACTTGCATGAAGTAGTAAGAAACTGTTCTTGAAAATCAGTAGAACATATCTGTAAAATCACCTGGGTCAAAACTTTTGGCAGGAAAGTCTTTGATTAACATTTTATTTATTTATTTTTCAAACCTTTATTTATTTATTTGTTTGTTTGTTTATGGCTGCTCCGGGCCCATGGCAGTGAAAGCACGGAGTCCTAACCACTGGACTGCCAGGGAAGTCCCTTTGATTAACATTACATTTCTTTAATGCTTGCTGGTTTTAAATTCCTTCTCAATCCATTTTGCTATTTATATTTTCCCAGAAATTTATCCATTTCACCTAGACTTATAAATTCATTAGTGTATGGTTATTAATAATATCGTTTTGTTGGTTTTGTTCTGTTTTGTTTTTTGGCCAAACAGCATGTGGAATATTACCCAGACCAGGGATCGAACCTGTGCCCCCTGCAGTGCAAGCGAGAAGTCTTAACCACTGGACCTCCAGGGAAGTCCAATATTGTTATTATTTTTTAAAAAATCTGTTGTGGGAGCTTCTGAGTTGGTGAACATGTGGACATGTGGGGAGAGTGGCACCTGGAGAGGGCATGGAAACTCCCACATACTTTGCCTTATACATCTCTTCCATCAGGCTGCTCCCTGAGTTGTATCCTTTTACAATAAACCAGTAATCTAGTAAGTAAAATTTTAAAAAACTGTTGTGTCAAAATAAACTCAAAATGGCTTAAAGACTTAAATATGACATGACACCATAAAACTCCTAGAAGAGAACGTAGGCAAAACATTCTCTGATATAAATCATACCATTGTTGCTTTTTTTTTTTTGGCTGCGTTGGGTCTTTGTTGCTGCACACGGGTTTTCTCTAGTTGTGGTGAGCGGGGGCTACTCTTTGTGCTTGGGCTTCTCATTGCGGTGGCTTCTCCGTTGCGGAGCAGGGGCTCTAGGTGCGTGGGCTTCAGTAGTTGCGGCACACAGGCTTAGTAGTTGTGGCTGAAGGGCTCCAGAGCACAGGCTCAGTAGTTGTGGCACACAGGCTTAGTTGCTCCTGGGCATGTGGGATCTTCCTGGACCACGGCTCGAACCCGTGTCCCCTGCATTGGCAGGCAGATTCTTAACCACTGTGCCACCAGGGAAGTCCCCATACCAATGTTTTGTTAGATCAGTCTCCAAGGGCAATAGAAATAAAAGTAAAATTAAACAAATGGGACCTGATCAAACTTATAAGCTTTTGCACAGCAAAGGAAAACATAAACAAAACGAAAACACAACCTACGGACTGGGAGAAAATATTTGCAAACGATGCTACCAACAAGGGCTTAATTTCCAAAATATACAAGCAACTCCTACAGTTCAATAACAACAACAACAAACAAAACAATCAAAACCCAATCAAAAAATGCGCAGAAGACCTAAATTTTTTTTTTTTTTTTTGGCTGCGCCATGCGGCATATGGGATCTTACTTAGTTCCCTGACCAGGGATCAAACCTAGACCTTGGCAATGAAAGCTCGGACTCCTAACCACTGGACCGCCAGGGAATTCCCCCAGAAGACCTAAATAGACATTTCTCCAAAGAAGACATACAGGTGGCCAATAGGCACACGAAAAAATGCTAATTATTAGAGAAATGCAAATAAAAACAACGAGGTACCACCTCACAGCAGTAAGAATGCCCATCATTAAAAAGTCTACAATAGAGCTTCCCTGGTGGCGCAGTGGTTGAGAGTCCGCCTGCCGATGCAGGGGACACAGGTTCGTGCCCCAGTCCGGGAAGATCCCACATGCCGCGGAGCGGCTAGGCCCGTGAGCCATGGCCACTGAGCCTGCGCTCCGCAACGGGAGAGGCCACAATAGTGAGAGGCCCGCGTACCGCAAAAAAAAAAAAAAAAAAAAAGTCTACAATAATAAATGCTTGGAGAGGGTGTGGAGAAAAGGGAACCCTCTTATACTATTGGTGGGAATGTAATTGGTACAGCCATTATGGAAAACAGTATGGAGGTTCCTCAAAGAACTAAAAATAATGCAGCCACTATGGAGAACAGTATGGAGGTTCCTTAAAAAACGAAAATAGAACTACCATATGACCCAGCGATCCCACTACTGGGCATATACCCTGAGAAAACCATAATTCAAAAAGACACATGCACCCCAATGTCATTGCAGCACGATTTACAATAGCCAGGACATCGAAGCAACCTAAATGTCCATCAGCAGAGGAATGGATAAAGATGTGGTACATATATACAATGGAATATTACTCGGCCATAAAAAGGAATAAAATTGGGTCATTTGTAGAGATGTGGATGGACCTAGAGACTGTCATACTGAGTGAAGTAATTCAGGAAGAGAAAAACAAATATCATATATTAACGCATATATGTGGAATCTAGAAAAATGGCATAGATCATCTTATTTGCAAAGCAGAAATAGAGACACAGATGTAGAGAACAAGCATATGGACACCAAGGGAGGAAAGTGGGAAGGGATGAATTGGGAGATTGGGATTGACATATATATATACTATTGATACTATGTATAAAACAGATAACTAGTAAGAACCTAATGTATAGCTCAGGGAACTCTACTCAGTGCTCTGTGGTGACCTAAATGGGAAGGAAATCCAAAAACGTGGGGATATATGTATAAGTATAGCTGTACAGTAGAAACTAACACAGCACTGTAAAGCAACTATACTCCAATAAAAATTAATTTAAAAAAAACCTAAAATTAGAATTGCCATATGATCCAGCAATCCCACTCCTGGGCACATACCCAGATAAAACTGTAGTTCAAAAAGATACATGCACCCCTATGCTCATAGCAGCACTATTTACAATAGCCAAAACATGGAAATAACCTAAATGTCCATTGACAGATGAATGGATAAAGAAGAGGTGGTATATACATACACTGGAATATTACTCAGCCATTAAAAAGAATGAAATAATGCCATTTGCAGCAACATGGATAGACCTAGAGATTATCATACTAAGCGAAGGAAATCAGAAAGAGAAAGACAAATACCATATGATATCACTTATATGTGGAATCTAAAATATGACACAAATGAACATATCTATGAAACAAAAACAGGCTCACAAATATAGAGAACAGACTTGTGGTTGCCAAGGAGGGGGGTGGGGGAGGGAAGGATTGGGAGTGTGGGATTAGCAAATGCAAACTATTATATATAGGCTGGATAAACTACAAGGTCCTACTGTATAGCATAGGGAACTATATTCAATATCCTGTGATAAGCCATAATGGAAAACTACATTTAAATTAACATTAAAAAAAAACCTATTGTGTTTGTGTTGTATCTGTGCAGTCTGTGTTCCATTTTCATTCTGTAATTTGCTTATCTGCATTTTTTTTTTTTTTGGTCCTGTTTATCATTCTAGCTAGAGTTCTCTTTTTGTTTCCTCTCTTGTTCATTGATTACATGATCCTCTTTATTCTTTTTTAAAAATATTTATTTATTTATTTGGTTGCACCGGGTCTTAGTTGCCATGTGCTGGATCTTCATTGCCGCGTGCAGGATCTGTAGTTGCGGCATGCGGGATCCGGTTCCCCGACCAGGGATCGAACCCAGGCCCCGTGCATTGGGAGCATGGAGTCTTAAAAGCTGGACCAAGGAAGTCGCCTCTTTATTCTTATTTCATCTTCATATATCTCACAGATTTACCTTTTTAACGATATCCTTCAGATTTTCTGTATTTCACCTTATTGTTTGTCTGAGAGGGTATGTTAAAAACTCCAGTTCTAATAGTTGATTCATTCTTGAGTTGAATGCTTTGTTCATTAGTTTCCAAAATTTTTGCTTTCTTTCAAGTATATTTAACATTCTACAGCTCTAATTAAAGCTTTCGTTGTATCCTAGATTATTTGATAAACTTTTATTTAAAGTATTTCATAATTTCTCTTTTTTAACCCAAAGTTTACTACTAATAGTATGTTTTTAGTTTCCAGACATTTGTCAACTTTAAAAAGTTATCCTTTGCTTAGTAATTTCTCATGTTATTGCATTAAAGTCATAGAACATAGGCTGTGTAATACTGATTTTTTTTTTTTTTTTTTTTTTTTTGCGGTATGCGGGCCTCTCACTGCTGTGGCCTCTCCCGCCGCGGAGCACAGGCTCCAGACGCGCAGGCTCAAGGGCCATGGCTCACGGGCCCAGCCGCTCCGCGGCATGTGGGATCTTCCCAGACCGGGGCACGAACCCATGTCCCCTGCATCGGCAGGCGGACTCTCAACCACTGCGCCACCAGGGAAGCCCGATACTGATTTTTTTTAATGTAATATTAAGCCTTCCTTTGTAATTTTGTAGTCATTTTTTGTAAATGTTTCACATGTGCTAGAAAAAGTGTATTATCTATTTGTTATATGTAGAATTCTTCATATATAATATATTGAGCTTATTAATTGTATTATTCAGATCTTTTATTTATATCTTTGCTTATTGTTTGTCTTTTTTTAATTAACTAATTAATTTTTTGGCTGCATTGGGTCTTCGTTGCTGCATGCAGGCTTTCTCTAGTTGCGGCAAGCAGGGCTACTCTTCGCTGCGGTGTGTGGGCTTCTCACTGAGGTGCCTTTTTTTGTTGCAGAGCACGGGCTCTAGCCGCGCAGGCTTCAGTAGTTGTGGCACCCGGGATCAGTAGTTGTGGCTCCCAGGCTCTAGAGCACAGGCTCAGTAGTTGTGGTGCATGGGCTTAGTTGCTCCACGGAATGTAGGATCTTCCCCGAGCAGGGCTCGAACCCGTGTCCCCTGCATTGGCAGGTGGATTCTTAACCACTGTGCCACCAGGGAAACCCAAAATTAACTATTAAAATTTATATATTTTGAGGCTACATTGGCAAACACATTTATGATGGCTATATTTTCTTGTTCTCTTTATTTTATTGTTATGTAATACTCTCTCTTTTGTCCCATAATTATTTGCCTTGAATTTTATCACATTAAAATCCCAATTTGCTTATGGTTTATTTTTGCCTGGTAAAGCTTTTCCCTTGATCATGGGTTGAGTTTCCAGAGAAGCTAATTCTAAAGTGGAGATTAGACGGCAGGCAGTTTATTAGTGAGTGCTCTTGGGATCAACACTTGCAGGAAAGGAAGGAAACAGGATTGGAAAGGAGAAGTTGGACAGCTGAGCAGTCACAATGCTGCAACTAATCTGGAGGGAACTCTGAAAAAAGTTAGCATCTCACCCTCTGGAGAGCAAGTGTCTTACCAAAAGGCATCTGACATACTTGCCACTTCCTGCTCAACCAGTCCAATTTACATGATGTTATCAATATAGCAGATCAGTATAATGATGTTCTGAGAGATGTACAGCTGGTCAGGTCTCTTTAGATTATTTTCTGACAGAGGGCAGGAGATTTAACATAACCTTGGGGCAAGACCGTAAATGCATATTGTTGCCTTTTCCAAGTGAATGTGAACTATTTTTGTTCTCCTTTCTGATAGGAATGGAAAAGAATGTGTTTGCCAGAGCAATGGTTGCATACCATGTAGTTGAGGCCTAGCTATTTTTCTGTTCTAGCAATGATACCACATGTGGCAAAGCAGCTGCAATTAGAGCAAGTAGTTGGTTGAGTTTGCAATAGTTCACTGTAATCCTCCAGGATCTATTGTTTTTTTTGCAGGGACCAGATTGGTGAATTAAATTAAGATACAATGGGGACCATTACCTTTGCATCCTTTAGATCTTTGTTGTCCAGTATGGTGGCCCTAGCCATAGGCATCCATTTCGAGAAGTCAGAAAAAGAGAAAAAAACCCAAAGAAAGTAGAGGAAAGTAAATAATAAAGATAAGAGCTGAAACTGGGACTTCCCTGGTGCTCCAGTGGTAAAGTGTCTGCCTTCCGATGCTAGGGACGCGGGTTCGATCCCTGGCCAGGGAACTAAGATCCCATATGCCATTGGGCAACGAAGCCCGGGTGCCGAAACTAGGGAGAGAAAACCCTCACGCCACAACTAGAGAGAAGCCCACGTGCCACAATGAAAGATCCCACATGCCACAACGAAGATCCCATGTGCTGCAACTAAGACCCAACCGCAGTCAAGAATAAACTAAATTAATTAAAAAAAAAAAAGAGCTGAAACTAACGAAATACAAAATAAATATGCAGTGTTGAAGATCAACAAAGCTAAGTTTGTTCCAATATCAGAAATAAAAAAGGAGACTTCCTATAGATTCTACAGATAACAAGAGGATATTATAAGTAACTTTATTAAATTTTAAAAATTGGTTGAAATAGAAACATTCTTAGGAAAACAAAACTTACCTAAACTGATCAAAGAAGTAACAAAAAATTCTGAATGGTTCTGTATCTATTAAAGAAATTGAATACATAATATAAAAACTTTCCCACAAGAAAATTCTAGACCCCAATAGATGTACTAGTGAATTATTCCATTTAGGGACGATCTTACAAAAACTTTTCTAGATAATAGAAAAAAGGAAACAATTTCCCATTCATTTTATGAGACAATATAACCTGAACAAATTTATTAAGAAATAGGAAAATTACAGGCCCATCTCTCATTAACTTTGATGCAAAATATTAGCTACTCAAAATATTAGCAAACAGAACCCATTGATAGGCTAAAATTATAAAACATTGTAGTCAGGTTGGGTTTATTTCAGTAATTCCAGTGTGGTTTAACACTGGAAAACCAAATAATATAATTTACTACATTAACAGTATAAAGGAGAAAAATCATGTAATCCTCTCTATGAATGCAGAAAAACTATTTGATAAAATGTAACACCCATTGATGATTTTTGAAAAAACATGGGAATTCCCTGGCAGTCCAGTGATTAGGACTTGGTGCTTTCACTGCTGAGGCCCGGGTTCGATCCCTGGTCGGGGAACTAAGACCCTGCAGGCTGCGTGGCCAAAATATAAAAAATAAATTTTAAAATTAGAAATTAAAAAAATTAACAAACTAGGAATAGATAAGAACTTTAAAAAATTTGATAGAGGGTGCTTACCAAAAATCTACAGCAAATATCATACCTAATGATACAAACCTTGAAAACATTGGGGGCTTTCCTGGTGGTCCAGTGGTTCAGACTCCATGCTCCCACTGCAGGGGGCACGGGTTCGGTTTCTTTCTTTCTTTCTTTTTTTTTTTTTTTTTGTGGTACGCGGGCCTCTCACTGTCGTGGCCTCTCCCGTCGCGGAGCACAGGCTCCGGACGCACAGGCTCAGCGGCCATGGCTCACGGGCCCAGCGGCTCCGCGGCATGTGGGATCTTCCCGGACCAGGGCACGAACCCATGTGCCCTGCATCGGCAGACGGACTCTCAACCACTGCGCCACCAGGGAAGCCGTCTTTTTTTTAAGAGAGAACAACGTTTTATTGATTGATTGATTGATTGATTGATTTTAGGCTGCATTGGGTCTTTGTTGCTGCACTCAGGCTTTTTCTAGTTGTGGCGAGGAGGGGCTACTCTTCGTTGCGGTGCGCAGGCTTCTCATTGCCGTGGCTTCTGTTGTTGCGGAGCACGGGCTCTAGGCGCGCGGGCTTCAGTAGTTGTGGCTTGCAGGCTGTAGAGCACAGGCTCAGTAGTTGTGGTGCACGGGCTTAGTTGCTCCGCAGCATGTGGGATCTTTCCCGACCAGGGCTCGAACCTGTGTACCCTGCATTGGCCACTGTGCCATCAGGGAAGTCCCGGCTTCGGTTTGATCCCTGGTTGGGGGAACTAAGATTCCTGCATGCCGTATGGTGCCGCCAAAAACAAACAAACAAGCAAACAAAAACAACCTTGCAAACATTATGCTAAGTGAAAGAAAGCCTGCTTAAAAGATCGTATTGTTTGATCCCTTTTATATAAATTATCCAGAATAGATAAATCCATAAAAACGGAAAGATTGGGGTTGCCAGGGCTAGGGATAGAGTGGTACAGGGAGTAACTGCTTACAGATATGGGGTTTTATTTGGGGGTGATGAAAACGTTTTAGAACTACATAGAGGTGGTGGTTGTACAATATTTTGAATGAACGGAATGACCCTGATTGTAATTTTCTTTTCTTGTGATGTCTTTTTCTGGCTTTGGTACTGGGGTAATGTTGGCCTCACAGAATGAGTTAGGGATTTTCTTCTTCTCTCACCTTCTCCTTTTTCTTCTTCCTTCTCTTCTTAAGAGTTTGAGAAGCATTGATGTCAGTTTTTAAAATGTTTGGTAGATTTTACCAGTGAAGCCTAGTCCTGGACATTTTTTCAGTTGGGAGGGTTTTGGTTACTGATTCAATATCTCTACTTGTTATGGGTAGGTTCAGACTTTTTATTTCTTCTTGGGTCAGTTTTGGTAATTCCTGTGTTCCATGGATTTGCTCATTTCATCTAGGTAATCTAATTTGTTGGTGTACAATTGTTCACAGTATTCTCTTACAGTCCTTTTATTTCTGTAAGGTTGGTAGTAATGGCTCCACTTTTATTTCTGATTTTAGTTATTTGTGTCTCTCTCTCTTTTTCTTAGACTAGTTAAAGGTTTGTCAATTTTGTTCTTTTCAAATAATTAACTTTGGGATTCACTTATTCTCTACATTATTTTTCTTTTTTTAAAAAAAGAAGTATTTATTGGGCTTCCCTGGTGGCGCAGTGGTTGAGAGTTCGCCTGCCGATGCAGGGGCACGGGAAGATCCCACATGCCACGCAGCGGCTAGGCCCGTGAACCATGGCCGCTGAGCCTGCGTGTCCGGAGCCTGTGCTCCGCAACGGGAGAGGCCACAACAATGAGAGGCCCGCATACCGCAGAAAAATAAATAAATAAAATAAAAAGAAGTATTTATTTATTTATCTATTTGGCTGCATTGGGTCTTGCAGCACGTGGGATCTTCATTGCGGCATGCGAGCTTCTCTCTAGTTGTGGCACAGGGGCTCCAGAGCTCGCAGGCTCTCTAGCTGTGGCCCACAGGCTCTAGAGCGTGTGCCCTTAGTTGCCCCACAGCCTGTGGAATCTTACCTACATCCCCTGCATTGGAAGGCGGATTCTTAACCACTGGACCACCAGGGAAGTCCCTCTCTATTATTTTTCTATTCTCTATTTCATTTACCTCTGCTCTAATCTTTATTATTTCCTTCTTTGTGCTAGCTTTAGGTTTAGTTTGCTCTTCCTTTGCTATATCTTCCTCTTCTTTTTGATCTCTAAATGGTGAAGGGTCTTAGGGCTCAGTCCTTGAACTGTTTCACTGTCTACTCTCACTCCCTAGGTTAGGAAGTGGGGAAGATCCCTCAAAGAAGACAGAGAGCAAATGTGTCCATGAAGTAGGAGGAAAACCAAGAGAGAAGAGTGTCTCAGAAGAAAAGCAAAGAAAGACTTTTAATAAGCAGGGACAAATACTGCTGGGAGGGCAAGAAGGGTGAGGATTGAGAACTGGCCAGAGATTTGATCACATATGGAGGTTTTTGAAGACTTTAACAAATTTCTCTCAAATGGTGTGGATTAAACTTGATTTATAATGGATTGAAGAGACAATGGGAGAAGCTATCAAAGACTACTAACGTTATATCAGAAGAACTCAAGAGCCAACCTGAAGAGAATCCCAATGTAACCATCTCAGTGTAACTAGGATAATAACCACAATGGGTTAGAGCACATTAAATAGAAATAAATCCATGAATTCATAATGTTCTTTTAAGAAATATGAAGTAGTCATCATTGGAAGATAAGAGGGAACCAACCCATTATTTTAAAAACTTTTGATCAAGTATCAAACATTTATCTTGCCTTTCCTATATGAACTATACATCAGAGTAGCCTACTACTACTCTGAGGGGAAGTTTCTCATTAACAGAATACGCCAGCCAATAAATGAAGAAGGGATATTATAATATCACCATTTTGCAACTCCTAATGAATGTATGGATTTAAGCCTTGAGCAACAACAGTTGCTAACATCACAAAAAGAGGTAACCAGATATTATATGCCTCCTGATGGAAGAACTCACTATCATCTATGAAGGAGTCTTACCAAAATAATCAAATCTGAATCTGATCAGCCTCTCAATCCAATACCAATTTACAACAAATTCATAGGCCAAAGGAAAGATACCACACAGTCAGCAAAATTCAGAATGCAGGAAATTTTATAGGACAACAATCCAAGTTTCTCCAACAAATAAACTGCAAGAGAAGGATACCCCAGAAGATTAAAGGATGATTGTTTGCCAATTTTCCCCAAATAGCCCCAGGATAGGGAATGCCTTAGACAGTCATTACAGGGTTGGGCCACTATGAGAGTTAGAAATGTTTTTACTCTCTCTAAAAGCACAAAATTTGGGCTTCCCTGGTGGCGCAGTGGTTGAGAGTCCTCCTGCCAATGCAGGGGCACGGGAAGATCCCACATGCCACGGAGCGGCTGGGCCCGTGAGCCATGGCCGCTGAGCCTGCGCGTCCGGAGCCTGTGCTCCGCAACGGGAGAGGCCACAACAGTGAGAGGCCCGCGTACCACAAAAAAAAATAATAATAATAAAAAAATAATAATAAAACCACAAAATTTCTTTCTCTTTTTTTTTTTAGCCACACCACACCGGCTTTCAGGATCTTCGTTCCCCAACCAGGGATGGAACCTGGGCCCCAGCAGTGAAAGCGCTGAGTCCTAACCACTGGACCACCAGGTAATTCCCCAAAATTTCTTTTTAAAAAGTAAAAAATCTGGACTTCCCTGGCGGTCCAGTGGTTAAGGCTCCATGCTCCCAATGTAGGGGGCATGGGGAAGATCCCTGGTCAGGGAAGATCCTGCATGCCGTGTGGCACAGCTAAAAAAAAATATATATGTGTATATATATATATATATATATATATATATATATATATGTAAAAAATCTGTTTACATATGTTTAAAGTATATCTTGAAGGATATGCAAGAAACTGCCTATAAGAAGGGGAACTGAATGCAAGACATCACTTGTATATCCTTTTGTACTTTCTGTTTTGTTCATGTTTTATATAGTCAAAAAATAAAATAATTGGAAAGGAAAGAAGGAAAGAAGAAAGGAAGGAAGGAAAATCATCAGACCAATTATATTTCTCTGTAACTTCTATCAAGTAGGCCTCATTCTATCCTCTGGTTAATCCCTCTTCTATGTCACAACTCTTCAGATATTTGACGATGTCTCTCTTTTCCCCTTTCGTTTTCTTTTCTCCAGCCAAATGTCTCCAGGTCTTCCCACTGTTCTTCAAGTGACTCGCTTAACAATCTCTTCTTTATTGCCCCTGTCTCTCTTGGTTGTACGTGGTCCAGTTTGTTAAAGTGTGTAGCCCAAGACTGAATATCAGATGACAGATGGGGTTATCACTTAGCACATCCTGAACACTATGTCTATTAATGGAGCCAAAGCCTAAATTAAATGACCCAGCAATTCCATTTCTGGTTATATACCCAAGAGAAATGAAAACATATGTTCCCACCAAAACTTGTACATGAATATTTATTACAGCATTATTTATACTAGCCAAAAGATGGTGAAGGAAATCAGAATATATCATCTCAAAATATGCCTCTTTGACAAAAAAAATTATTTTGAGCTGAAGGCAATTAAAAAAAGCAAACACAGAAACTTCCCTGGTGGTCGAGTGGCTAAGACTCCGTGCTCCCAATGCAGGGGGCCTGGGTTTGATCCCTGGTCAGGGAACTATATCCCACATGCCGCAACTAAGACCCGGCACAGCCAAATAAATAAATAAATATTAAAAAAAAAAAAAAGAATAAAGCAAACACAGAAAAAGCTTTCTCTCTCTACACTCCTCCTTTTCTGCCTGAAGGCAGGATATAAATTCTCCTTTACTAGAGACACTCTAGACGCTTATCAGCCCAGAGAGAGCACCAGAGAAATCTGCAAACAAACCTCACTCCATTAGTTTCCTCGCATATATTTATCTTCCCACAGTTGGCCACCCTTAGAAGCCTAAAACCCTTTTCCTTTATTTATTTATATATTTTTAATTAGGGGTAGAGTTGCTTTACAATGTTGTGTTAGTCAGCTATAATGTTTACAATGTTAAGTGAATCAGCTATATGTATACATACATCCCCTCGTTTTTGGATTTCCTTCCCATTTAGGTCACCACAGAGCATTAAGGAGCGTTCCCTGTGCTATACAGCAGGTTCTCATTATAAAACCCTTTTCCTTTGTCCTATCATTTCTCCACAAATTTATTGTTTTTTTCTTGAAGATGCCATATTAGCCAGAGTTCTAAGTCATTGCTTCGAGTTACTCTTCGTTGAAGTTTCTCATGTGTGATATGCACTGCATGTGTTAATAAACTTGTTTGTTTTTCTCTCGTTAATCCATCTTTCTGTTAAAGAGCCCTAGCTGAGGACCTAAGATGGATAGAGGTAAATTTCTGCCTACCCTACAATGGAAACAACCCAAATGTCTATCAACAGAAAATGGATAAACCAAATGTGGTGTATCCACACAATTGAATATTATTTGCCCATAAAAAGAATGGAGTATTTATAAATGCTACAACTTCAATGAACCTTGAAAACATTATGCTAAATGAAAGAAGCCAGTCAGAAAAGCCCACATATTATATAATTATATTTTTATGAAAGTCCTGAAAAGGGTAATCTATAGAGACAGAAAGTAGATTAGTGGTTGCTTAGGGCTAGGAAAGGGATGACTGGGGGTAGGAGGATGATAGCGAATAGGTATGAGGTTTCTTTTTGAGGTGATGGAAATGTTCTAAAATTGACTGTAGTGATGGTTGCACATATCTGTGAATATACTAAAAACCACTGAATTGTACACTTTTAATGAGTTAATTATATCATACGTGAATTATATCTCAATGTGAATTTTAAAAACAAAATACTTTTGTTTTTTAAAAAAGTAAACTAACATTTTTGGTTAGTTTCATCATAGTGTCACTTCATATAGTGTTGCTGTTACACAAGCTATTATTTTTTCTTAATTGGACTATAGTTGATTTATAATACTGTGTTAATTTCATGTGTACAGCAAAATGTTTTAGTTATACATATATATATTCTTTTTCAGATTCTTTTCCATTATAGGTTATTATAAGATATTGAATATAGTTCCGTGTGCTATAAAATAAATCCTTATTGATTATTTTGTATATAGCGCTATGTATCTGTTAATCCCATACTCCTCATTTATCCCTCTCCCACTTTCCCCTTTGGAATAAGTTTGTTTTCTATGTCAGTGAGTGTTTCTGTTTTGTAAATAAGTTCATTTGTATTAGTTTTTAGATTCCACGTATGTGATATCACATAATATTTATCTTCGACAAGCTGTTATTAAACCAGCCTATCCTTGTTCATCAGTTATGAATTGGGGGCCTGAACGAATGAGCTTTCATTTATCTTGGCTAATTATCATCTCTGTGAGATTCATCCTTCTTCTGGCCATTCTATTGCCTTTTGGATTCTGATTATGTTTTCCACTGGGCAAGCTATCTGAAAATCAGATCACTATATTCAGTTTTTTATTCATCATTTATATTCAAATGCTGGACTAGTCCCATGGATTCTAATCTTGTCTCCAGTTTTGTCTCCCACAATCCATTCTCCTTACTGAAGTTTGTGATGTTAAAAAAAAAAACAACAAAAAGAACCAGAAATTTGGGACTTCCCTGGTGGCGCAGTGGTTAAGAACCCGCCTGCCAATGCAGGGGACAGTTTCAATCCCTGGTCCAGGAAGATCGCACATGCTGATGAGCAACTAAGCCCATGTGCCACTACTACTGAGCCCGCGTGCCACAACTACTGAAGCTCACGCACCTAGAGCCCATGCTCCACAACAAGAGAAGCCACTGCAATGAGAAGCCCGCGCACCACAACGAAGAGTAACCCCTGCTCGCCGCAACTAGAGAAAGCCCGTGCACAGCAACGAAGACCCAAGGCAGCCAAAAATAAATATATAAATGTATTAAAATGTAAAAATCTGTATTAAAAAACCCAGAAATTTCATCAGACCACTCCCTTGCTTAAAATCTTTTAAAGGATTTTCATTGCCTTCAGGATAAAGGGCAAACTCCTTACTTGGCTTACAAGGCCCTACACTGATGTGGTCCAATCCTCCAGCCTTATCTCTTACCACTTCTCTATCCCGCTTTGTGTATCTGCCATAAACTGACCCTTTTCTCTCAACCTCAAAATAAGCTGCTTTTTGTGGAACATTTTTCTTTCACCAAATATTTACTGAGCCCCAACTATATTGCCAGGTGCTGTTCCTGAGCTCTCATGGAACTTACATTCTTCTTTTTTAATATATAAACTTATTTATTTGTATTTTTATTTATTTTTGGCTGCGTTTGGTGTTTGTTGCTGCGTGCGGTCTTTCTCTAGTTGCCACGAGCGGGGGCTACTCTTCCTTGCGGTTCGCGGGCTTCTTATTGCGGATCACGGGCTCTAGGCGTGAGGGCTTCAACAGTTGTGGCTCCCGGGCTCTAGAGCGCAGGCTCAGTAGTTGTGGCACATGAGCTTAGTTGCTCCGCAGCATATGGGATCTTCCCCCACCAGGGCTCGAACCTGTGTCCCCTGCATTGGCAGGCGGATTCTTAACCACTGCACCACCAGGGAAGTCCCATGGGCAACATTTATAAAAAAAATTAGATAACAAGGTATCCCCACAAACCCCAAAATACAAGCAATGAGAATGAACACCGAAAGTCACAGGACCTGCTTGTTATGGGTGTCTATGCAGGAGAGAGCTGAGGAAGCAACCGGGGTGTCAGAGAATATGAGAACAGGAGAAGCTCCAAACAGAAAGCCTGGCAGGCCAATCTGACAATGGCAGCTGAAACAGAGAGAGGTTTTGCACCCCCCCAGTGGCGGGCAAAGACAAGGGCCTGTGCATGTCAGTAAGGACTGAAGAGTTTGGAGTAACTTCACCCCCTTTGAACTCTCCAAACTGACTATCCAGGGCTTCCTTTCAGGATAGGCCCCATACTGAAGAAAGACTGATGAGAGAGGAATCAAAGTTGAGCAGGACAGGGACAACAGAGACAAAGGAAGAGAAGGTCCGGAGAAAAGTAGGGTGCGGTACGAAGCTGGAAATCTCAGACAGCAAGCCACTATATTTCTGAACACTACTCAAAGCAGCAGAAGAGGGAGCTCTGTCTAGATAGGAAAGCTATCTGAACAAATCCTTCAAAATATTAAATTCAGGTAAAAATGAGCAACAGAAAGTAACAAGTTAAATCCTATACAAAATTTCTATTAGAAAAAAGAGAATCAGAAACAGAAAAGCATCCCTACAGACAAAGAAAGCATGCCAGAGAAATAGGCACACAAAATGGATGAAATTAACAACATCAAAAATGCTTAAAGTGGTAGAACTCGAGGAAAAATTAGAGTAAAAGAAAAAACATTTTAGAAATGAAGACTAGGGAATTCCCTGGCGGTCCAGGGGTTAGGATTCTGCGCTTTCACTGCTGAGGGCCTGGGTTCAATCCCTGGTCGGGGAACTAAGATCTTGCAAGCCACACAGAGAGACCAAAAAAAAAAAAAAAAGACTAAACTATGAGGAACATGATGAGAAAATAAACACAATAAATAATGCCTTAAAAAAAGATGAAAAAGAGGTAAATTTTTAAAGTAAAAAGAAATGAAGTTAAGAGGATTTAAGAGAAAATGATAATATTAAAGACGGAAAAGGAAGATATTATACAATCCTTGGCTCATATTGTCTTTTATTTATTTATTTTTTTTGGCTTAAATGACAACCATTTATTTCTCATCGTTCTAGAGGGTGAGTCTAAGATCAAGGCTTTGTAGATCCAGTGTTTGAGGAGGACCCACTTCCTGGCTTATAGACAGCCACCTTCTCCCTGTATCCTCACATGGCTGAGAGAGAGGAAGCAAAGTCTCTCCTGTCTCTTCTTATAAGGGCACTAATCTCATCATGAGGGCTCCACCCTAATGACCCAATCACCTGCCAAAGGCCTCATCTCCAATTATCCTTAGGTAACTTTCTTTGAGTGTCTTCATGGACCCCACTAACAGGTTAATAGAAATCTCTGAAAAAGAAAAACAAAGCAAGGGGACAGAAAAAAAACACCAAATACTACTCAAGAAAACTTTTCCTAAAATTAAAAATTTCAAAACTACATATTAAAAGAATATAGAAGATACTTAAAAACATTGACCTAGAATGACCAACACCAAGACATATTCTAATAAAATTACTAGACTTATAGGAAAAAAAAAATCCATGACCAGACAAAAAGAGTATGATTCATAAGTGACAAGTTAGATGATTATGAGACTTTCTGACAGCAGTGCTTTATGTAAGAAAAAAATGAAGTTGACATATTTTAAATATTCAAGAAAAGTACATGTGAGCCAAAGCAAACTAACCTTCAACTATAATGGCCACAGACAAATTGTTACCAATATGGAGGAACTCGGGGAGTATTGTTCCCATGAGTCTTTCCTAAGAAATCTACTAGCAAATGCACTTCAGACAACCAAACTTCCTAGAGAGACATCAACATAAGGGTTGTGTGTGAACATTGTAATATTATTTATTTGCAGAACTGAGACTGAATAAAGGTTAAAAGAGAGAGTATAGTAGTATGTAATGACCATATGATCTGACAATGTAGATATTATAACCATAAAAAATGGGAGGAGAATGGGGATGGCATTACAAAAAATTTTTTTAATCTGTTTTCAGTAATCATAATTGGTGGAGGTGGTATTACTGGTGTATTCTGAGACTGTGTAATGTGGGGTAAAGCAAATAAGAAATTATGAAATATTCTATTTCTCTATTTCTGTGCCCTTAAGAACCATGATTATTATTATTTGGTTTATAGAGATTTATTAAAATTGAAAGTTGTTTGATCTTCTGTCCCATGAGCATCCATCCAGCTGCCTGTCAACTAGTAAGCTGCAAGATTACTGCTGTCATTAATGCCTTTGAAATCTTCAGGGTAAGAGCAGGTCTGCCTTTGCTTGAAACTCCTTGTTCCATGCCTTGTAGCCAACCCAACTCTTCATACCTTTATATAAAAGGTCTCCAAAACCTGCACTCCAAGCAAGTCATCCACAGATGAAAACATATACCCACTAGCAAAACAAAAAAATTCATCTAGACACATCAAAGACTCAAGTCTTCAACTTCCAGCTAATTCTGCCTAATGCCTGTTTAGTGCCTGTTTGCCTGTGGCTAGAGTGTGAAGCATGTGATTTAGAACCTGGGAAGAAACAGCATCATGTAAACTTAGGGGCAATCTCTAAGAAGGAGCACTTTTTTTTTTTTTTTTTCTGTGCTGCACAGCTTGCAGGGATCTCAGTTTCTCAGCGAGGGATTGAACCCAGGCCCCAGCCGTGAAAGCACCGAATCCTAACCATTAGACCACCAAGGAACTCCCAAAGAACCACAATTTTTGATGGAAGAAAGAAAATATAGATTTTTTTGGTAGTTTTATAGTTCCAAATTTGAACTAGAAAAGTCAGTATGAACACTATACATACATAGCTTTGTCCACTGAGAAGACCTAGAGTGACCAACATGATAGTAATGAGTTTTCCTAGTTCATGGTGCTCTCTAACGGCCATTTTTAAAAATATTTATTTATTTATTTTTGTCTGCGTTGGGTCTTCATTGCTGCGCATGGGCTTTCTCTAGTTGCAGGGAGCAGGGGCTACTCTTCGTTGCGGTGTGAGGGCTTCTCATTGCAGTGGCTTCCCTTGTTGCGGAGCATGGGCTCTCGGCACGTGGGCTTCAGTTAGCTGTGGCACGTGGGCTCAGTAGTTGTGGCTCATGGGCTCTAGAGTGCAGGCTCAGTAGCTGTGGCGCAGGGGCTTAGTTGCTCTGCAGCATGTGGGATCTTCCCAGACCAGGGCTCGAACCTGTGTCCCCTTGCATTGGCAGGCAGATTCTTAACCACTGTGCCACCAGGGAAGTCCTCTAATGGCCATTTCCCATTAAAGAAACCAAGATTTTTGGAGAAGTAGGTGAGACTGTTGGATGCTCAGGAAATAGTAGGATCTATGGATTGGAGGTGAATGTGAAGGAGACAAACTATTGAGGTAAGCATGGTTGAGCCAGTGACCTGAAGGTGAGGTGGTTATTGGAGAGCTAAGTTTGAAGTTTCTAAGATGGCACAGTTTTTTGGTGATGCCAAGGTCTAAGTTATGACTGGTGGGATAGAGGAAAGATCACGGAGGGCAAGGTGGTCAAGAAACTGAGAAGTCAGAGTATTAGATGGCAGATCCAAATGGATGTTGAGGGCACTAAGAATAATAAAAGAGGATGGTCTGCAGAAGAAGACAATGAATCAGGGGCTGAAGTTTTCAGTGAGTAAGAGTCAGTGACCTGAGGGGCGAACAAGAGCATCATGGAGGGAGAGGGTGTCAGAGCCTGACTGAGTGAGTCTGTAAAGAGCAGAGGGGTTGCCAGCAGAAGGGAGTACTGGGTGGTCTGTAAGACATTAAGGAGCAAATGGGACACTACCCCAACCCCCTGCCCCTGAGTTATTTGGAGTATGAGAGAAACCCGGAGAAGGCAGCCAGCAAAGAGGTGTGCTCTGGACAGACACAGGTAGGTTTCAGTTAAGGTCAAGAGACAAAGGAGTCTTCCGAGGGTGCTCATCACAAAGTGGGGATTCAGAAGAGCACAGAGGAGGCAGTTAGAGCAGAGGGAACAGGCTGGGACTGTGGTGGGGCAAGGAGGCATACAGCAGTGTCGGACTGAATGGGGAGAAGGAAGGGAGGGAGGGAGGGAGGGAGGGAGAGAGGCAGGGAGGGAGGGAGGGAGGAAGGAAGGAAAGAAGGGAGAGAGGGAGGGAGGGAGGAAGGAGGGAAGGAAGGGAGAGAGGGAGGGAGGGAGGAAGGAAGGAAGGAAGGGAGAGAGGGATGGAATGAGGCAGGGAGGGAGGAAGGAAGGAAGGAGGGAAGGGAGAGAGGGAGGGAGGGAGAGAGGGAGAGAGGGAGAGAGGGAGGGAGCGAAAGAGGGAGGGAGGGAGGAAGGAAGGAAGGAAGGAGGGAAGGGAGGGAGGGAGGGAGGGAGGGAGGGAGAGAGGCAGGGAGGGAGGAAAGAAGGAAGGAAGGAAGGAAGGAAGGGAGAGAGGGAGGGAGGAAGGAAGGAAAGAAGGGAGAGAGGGAGGAAGGAAGGAAGGAGGGAAGGAAGGGAGAGAGGGAGGGAGGGAGGAAGGAAGGAAGGAAGGAAGGGAGAGAGGGAGGGAGGGAGAGAGGGAGAGAGGGAGGGAGCGAAAGAGGGAGGGAGGGAGGAAGGAAGGAAGGAAGGAGGGAAGGGAGAGAGGGAGGGAGGGAAAGAGGGAGGGAGGGAGGGAGGGAGGAAGGAAGGAAGGAAGGAAGGAAGGAAGGAAGGAAGGAAGGGGAGATATGATGGGATTGGTCCAGATGGTCTCTTTATGGAGAAAGACATTTATTCTTAAACAGCTTTATTGGGGCATAATTCACATACAATGAACTGCCTATGTTTAAAGGGGTCAGTTTGAGAAAAGCCTTCAGCTAGAATGACAGCCACGTGTCCTGAGCAGAGGGGAGATCCCAGAGTCCTTCTCACTGCAGTCAGTCCTCTGGACCACGTACTTTATGCCAGGGTCATTCCCTTGTTTTTCTTTTTAAAATATTTATTTATTTAGGCCGTGCCAGGTCTTAGTTGTGGCACGTGGGATCTTCGTTGCAGCATGCGGACTCTCAGTTGCAGCATGCATGTGGGATCTATTTCCCTGACCAGGGATCGAACCAGGCCCTCTGCATGGGGAGCGCAGAGTCTTACCCACTGGACCAACAGGGAAGTCCCTCCCTTGTTCTAATTGTGTTTTTTGTTTTTTTTTAATTGTTTTTTTGTGTGTGTGTGTGGTACGCGGGCCTCTCACTGTTGTGGCCTCTCCCGTTGTGGAGCACAGGCTCCGGACACGCAGGCTCAGCGGCCATGGCTCACGGGCCCAGCCGCTCCGCAGCATGTGGGATCTTCCCAGACCGGGGCACAAACCCGTGTCCCCTGCATCAGCAGGCGTACTCTCAACCACTGCGTCACCAGGGAAGCCCTGTTTTTTTAAATTAAAAAAAAATTTTTTGGCTGCGTTGGGTCTTCGTTGCTGCATGCGAGCTTTCTCTAGTTGCAGTGAGTGGGGCCTACTCTTCGTTGCGGTGCGCGGGCTTCTCATTGTGGTGGTTTCTCTTGTTGCAGAGCACGGGCTTCAGTAGTTGTGGCTCCTGGGCTCTAGAGCGCAGGCTCAGTAGTTGTGGTGCACAGGTTTAGTTGCTCCACGGCATGTGGGATCTTCCTGGACCAGGGCTCGAACCCATGTCCCCTGCATTGGCAGGCAGATTCTTAACCACTGCGCCACCAGGGAAGCCCCCATTTCATACTTTTGACATCTAGAACTGTAAAATAATAAATCTGTGTTGTTTCAAGCTTTGTGGTAATTTGTTACAGCAACCGTGGGAACTAACAAAACAGTCCACGACCTGAAACCTTCCTATGTGACCTCAGACATCATTCATTGATTCAGTGCCATGCACTGTTCTAAACACTGAGTAAACAGTAGTAAAACGAGATAAGGCCTCTGCCCTCAAGGAGCTTACATTCTAGGGAGGGTAGACAGTCAACAGACAACTCAAGAAATAACTGCAGTAGTAAGTGGCATGACATAAACAAAACAAGGCACTGGGGAAGTGACCACTGGTGTGCCTGGGGAGGGGCTTCTTTAGACAGAATCCTCAGAGGGGGATTCTGTCGGGTGACATGTGCACCAAGCCTTGAGTGACAAGAAGGACCAGTTGTGGTTGATCTGAAGGAAGAGCATTCCCGGCAGAGCAACCCGCAAGAGCACAGGCCCTGAGGTAGGAATGAGCTTGGAGTGTCTGAGGAACAGAAAGAAGGAGGTCCATGTGGCTGGAGCAGAGAGGGTCCTGGGCAGGTGGTCAGAGAAGAAGCGAGGAGCCAGATCATGCAGAGGCTCACATTCACAGCACGGAGCTGGGATTTTACTTTAATTGCAGAACGAGGCTTATTAGAAGGATTTGAGTCGGGGAGTGACAGGATTGGGTTTATTTGTCTAAATAATCAAGTCTTGTTGCTGTGTAGTGAATCAACTATAAGGGGTGAGAGTAGGGGCAAGAGGACCAGTTATGAGGTCACTGCTGTAATCTAGGTGAGAGGCGATGATGGCTTGGACCAGTGTCCACAGCCTGGAGGCAACCACTGCTACCGTTTCTTGAGAATCCTCCAGAACTGTTCCATGTACAAACACAGCAAATGCTTTTTTTTTGCAAATTCATTTTTGTTTTTTTAAATGACAATTTAGAAAGGTTAGTAGGAAGGTATCCTGCTTATAGAGTAATAGAGGGTGTGCTGTGTTTATACAGAAACGATTTTTCCTAGATAAAATTGTCCCTAGAGTAGAGAGGGGCAAATTACTACTTCAGCCCTAATCCTGTTTTGATTAAACAACCCTCAGTTTTATACTTTGGTCTCCTGAGTTAACTTAGGAGGGACTGTCCCACAGAAGTAACTGATGTTGATTCTTTTGCTGGGGATAGGTGCTGCTCAAAATACATACACAGAATTTCCCTGGTGGTGCAGTGGTTAAGAATCTGCCTGCCAATGCAGGATATGCAGGTTTCAGCCCTAGTCCGGGAAGATCCCACATGCTGCGGAGCAACTAAGCCCGTGCACCACAACTACTGAGTCTGCGCTCTAGAGCCCGCGAGCCACAACTACTGAAGCCCGCGTACCTAAAGCCCATGCTCCGCAACAGAGACCCAAACGCAGACAAAAATAAATAAATAAATGTTTTAAAAAAAGAAATACATAGATTGGCACTTTCGCTTTAGGAGACAGCTCAGCGAAGGATAAAGAAGGCAGAATTTGGAATTGGATAGGTCCAAATCTGGGCTTCGCAATTTATTGTGTTTAAATATTAGAACCTAGGGGCAGGACAGGAATAAAGACGCAGATGTAGAGAGTGGACTTGAGGACACAGGGAGGGGAAAGGGTAAGCTGGGACGAAGTGAGAGGGTGGCATTGACATATATACACTACCAAATGTAAAACAGGTAGTAGGAAGCAGCCGCATAGCACAGGGAGATCAACTCAGGTGCTTTGTGACCACCTAGAGGAGTGGGATAGGGAGGGTGGGAGGGAGATGCAAGAGGGAGGGGATATATGCATACATATAGCTGATTGACTTTGTAATACAGCAGCAACTAACATAACAATGTAAAGCAATTATATCTTATATATAAAGATATATAATTATATCTTTATACCTCTATAAAGATGTTAAAAAAAAAAAGATTAGAAATGGGAGAGCAGGAGTAACCAGAAAATCATGACCTTCATACAGAAGGCAAGGTACATTTGAACTATGCCAGAGTTGGGAGGTAAAAGCACCTAGGGGCTTCCCTGGTGGCGCAGTGGTTGAGAGTCCGCCTGCCGATGCAGGGGACACAGGTTCGTGCCCCGGTCTGGGAAGATCCCACATGCCGCGGAGCGGCTGGGCCCGTGAGCCATGGCCGCTGAGCCTGCACATCTGGAGCCTGTGCTCCGCAACGGAAGAGGCTACAACAGTGAGAGGCCCGCGTACCCGCTCCAGTGGAACAGAGGGGCTGGAAGGGAAAGTCCTCAGAGGATCTGGGCAGCAGATTCTAAGCCTCTGTCCCCACTGGCCATTCTAGGTGGTTAAAATAAGGGTCCTCAACTTTTCTATGCTCGGTTTTCAATACCAGCATTTTTGCACCTTATGTATTTGCACTCTCAGTCTCCTTCTTAACATCAGCAGAGGAATTATTCCCATTACATGGTTACATGATGATACTTCCTAATAGCCAACGGTTTGGTTTCTTCAGTGTCACATTCTTTGCTTTTGGAGCTATTCTGCAATTATAGCATTTGTGTGTGGGGTTTCGTTTTGTTTCCAATATTTTTCAAACAGTGCTTCTGGGACCCCTGGAGGTGGTGTCCTCAAAGAGCTTACGATCTATATGGAAAGGGAGACAAACCATCAGTAACCATAAAGGGAGACCAATGCTGGCATAGGTGCAATGGGAGAGCAGAAAGGAGCAGCCACTCTTGTTTGGAGGTGTCAGAGAGGGCTTCTAAGAGTAATGTGGTCTTGGCTGAGGGCCAAAGATGAGAAGGAATTAGCCAGGAGTACAACCTGAGGGAGCACTTATTATAAAGCCTCAGTGATCAAGATAATATGGTACTGGCATAAAGATAGACAAATAGATCAATGGAAGAGAAAAGAGTCCAGAAACAGTCCTACAAATATATAGTGAATTGATTTTTGACAAAAGTGCAAAGAAATGCAATAAAGAAGGGATAGTCTTTTCAACAAATAGTGCTGCAACAATTGGATATCAATAAGCAAAAAAAGGGCTTCCTGGACTTCCCTGGTGGCGCAGTGGTTGAGAGTCCGCCGGCCGATGCAGGGGACACGGGTTCATGCCCTGGTCCGGGAAGATCCCACATGCACGGAGCGGCTAGGCCCGTGAGCCATGGCCGCTGAGCCTGCGCGTCCGGAGCCTGTGCTCCGCAACGGGAGAGGCCACAACAGTGAGAGGCCCGCGTACTGCAAAAAAAAAAAAAGGGCTTCCCTACATAGAGATCTATTGAATATGAATCATCTTTTAAAAGTCTGCTCATTAAATATGTTCCTCTCTGTATTTTTTATT
This sequence comes from Orcinus orca, assembly GCF_937001465.1. Taxonomy (NCBI): domain Eukaryota; kingdom Metazoa; phylum Chordata; class Mammalia; order Artiodactyla; family Delphinidae; genus Orcinus; species Orcinus orca. The sequence continues at coordinate 44,365,122 of NC_064569.1, read as the reverse complement.
AATATATTTTATTTAGTGATGAAATAACATTTAGATTTATAAGGGGGAGAGAGAGAGACAAAGACAGATACACTCTTGAGAAGGAGGACAATTCCCAAAATAATGTCGAAGATATTTCTCAATAAAAGCTTGTTTAAAAAAAAAAAAAAAAAAAAAAAAAAAGGGCTTCCCTGGTGGAGCAGTGGTTGAGAATCCGCCTGCCAACACAGGGCACACGGGTTCGTGCCCTGGTCCGGGAAGATCCCACATGCCTCAGAGCAACTAAGCCTGTGCACCACAACTACTGAGTCTTAGCTCTAGAGCCCGCGAGCCACAACTACTGAGCCCGCATGCCACGACTACTGAAGCCTGCGCACCTAGAGCCTGTACTCCTCAACGAGAGAAGCCACCGCAGTGAGAAGCCTGTGCACCGCAACGAAGAGTAGCCTCCGCTCACCGCAACTAGAGAAAGCCCACGCGCAGCAACGAAGACCCAACGCAGCAAAAAATAAAGTTTTTTCTTTAAAAAAGCTCTGAGACCAGGAACTTGATCACTGCTTATGTCTTTAGCACTTAGAAATGTCTGGCACATAGTAGGTACTTAATAAATATTTTATATTACTTAAACTACATCAAAATACTATGATATAGGAATGACTGTCCTAAAGATTAGAAAATTGAAGACAGAGAGGTTAGGTAACTCAGCGAAGGTCACACAGATCAATGTGTCAGAGGCGCGACTCAGCTCTCTTAGGTTCTTAACCGGATGCCTCTGTTTTGTTTTTTCTTTGGCCTCGCCATTCCCTGACCAAGGATGGTACCCGTGCTCCCCCAGAGGAAACGTGGAGTCTTAACCACTGGACCACCAGGGAAGTCCCTGGACGCCTCTGGTTTAATAGGCAACCTGGACTCAGAAGCAAAGTGCCAAGCACATGGGCAATTAGTATTTACTGAACAAATAAATGAAAGTAGACTTTAGCCCATGCTTTCATCTATTGCTCAGTCTCTGTTGAGAGGCCTATTAGCTTGTTAGTGCATATGAAATGCACACCACTCTACACCTAACAGTTACTGAAAGAATAAATAAGCTAAATGCGTAAACTAAAAAACACATTAACCTAAATAGTGTGATAGGCAGTGAATAATTTTTTCCTCATACATACTAAGCTATGGAGAGGTAGGCAAAGAAAAGTGAAAATCCAGGAATTGAGGTTGAAGGAAAGGGTGTTTCAGGACCTCAATGAATTTTTTTTAATGTCTTTATTGGAGTATAATTGCTTTACTATGTTGTGTTAGTATCTGTTGTACAACAAAGTGAATCAACTGTAAGTATTCATATATCCCCATATCCCCTCCCTCTTGAGCCTCTCTCCCATCCTCTCTATGACCTAGAGGGGTCTCTAAGACCCCTCTATGTCTTCACAAAGCATCCAGCTGATCTCCCTGTGTTATGCAGCAGCTTCCCACTAGCCATCTCTTACTTCATCCCAGCTTCCCCTTCCCCCACTGCGTTGAGTCCGTTCTCTACATCTTTATTCCTGCCTTGCCACTAGGTTCACCAGTACTGTTTCATTAGATTCCATATACGTGCGTCAGCATACGGTACTTGTTTTTCTCTTTCTGACATACTTCACTCTGTATGACAGACTCTAGGTCCATCCACCTCACTACAAATAACTCAATTTCGTTTCCTTTTATGGCAGAGTAATATTCCATTGTATACTATGCGCCACATCTTCTTTATCCATTCATCTGTCGATGGACACTTAGGCTGCTTCCATGTCCTGGCTATTGTAAATAGTGCTGCAATGAACATTGTGGTGCATGTCTCTTTTTGAATTATGGTTTTCTCAGGGTATATGCCCAGTAGTGGGATTGCTGGGTCACATGGTAGTTCTACTTTTAGTTTTTTAAGGAACCTCCATACTGTTCTCCATAGTGGCTGTAACAATTTACATTCCCACCAACAGTGCAAGAGGGTTCCCTTTTCTCCACACCCTCTCCAGCATTTACTGTTTGTAGATTTTTTGATGGCTATTCTGACCAGTGTGAGGTGATAACTCATTGTGGTTTTGATTTGCATTTGTCTAACGATTAGTGATAGAGTTATCTTTTCAAGTTTGTTGGCAATCTGTATGTCTTCTTTGGAGAAATGTTTACTTAGGTCTTCCGACCATTTTTGGATTGGGTTGTTTTTTTGATATTGAGCTGCATGAGCTACTTGTATATTTTGGAGATTAATCCTTTGTCAGTTGCTTCGTTTGCAAATATTTTCTCCCATTCCAAGGGTTGTCTTTTCGTCGTTTATGGTTTCCTTTGCTGTGCAAAAGCTTTTAAGTTTCATTAGGTCCCATTTGTTTTTTGATTTCCATTACTCTCGGAGGTGGGTCGAAAAAGATCTTGCTGTGATTTATGTCAAAGAGTGTTCTGCCTGTTTTCCTCTAAGAGGTTTACAGTGTCTAGCCTTACATTTAGGTCTTTAATCCATTTTGAGTTTATTTCTGTGTATGGTGTCAGGAAGTGTTTTAAGGAAGTGTTCTAATTTCATTCTTCTACATGTAGCTATCCAGTTTTCCCAGCTCCACTTATTGAAGAGGCTGTCTTTTCTCCACTGTATATTCTTGCCTCCTTTGTCAAAGATAAGGTGACCATATGTACATAGGTTTATCTCTGGGCTTTCTATCCTGTTCCATTGATCTGTATTTGTTTTTGTGCCAGTACCATACTGTCTTGATTACTATAGCTTTGTAGTATAGTCTGAAGTCAGGGAGCCTGATTCCTCCAGCTCCATTTTTCTTTCCTAAGATTGCTTTGGTTCTCAATGAATCTTGACCACAGGGAATTGACCTGAAATCCAATACCTCACAGGTGCACATTGGGCCAATGCCTGGAAGAGCCCAGAGGGGTCTACCTGGCTTTACACATCGAGACTGGAGAACACATCTGAAATGTTAGGGAGGTGCTGAGACTGCAATTAACTTTCCCCCTCCTAACAGTTCAATAAATTAAGTTGGAGGTGAAGGGTGGGGGGTGGAGGCAGGGGCTCAAAGGTTTATATCATCTTTTCTGTGATCAACTACTAGAACATCAGTCCACGATAGCTTAAGCAGAGAAGGCTCCTGATCTTGCAGTCCAAATACCTTGAGAAACTCAAACTGACCTGTGGGCTACTTCTGACAACTTAAGTGGCTTTCTTTTCTGGGATAGATGGATGTCTATACAGGAGGTAACTTTCCCATACGTAGAAATTGGATATCCTGGTTGCCCATCAGACACCATTTGAGTTCTTTGTAACTGGTGGATTGGGAGGTGGGATGGGGCTATTTTAGAACCTGAAGCACATGGAAAGCCCTTTTGTGAGTTACTTCTAGTACTCCAAAATCAGTTAGTTTGGGATTATCCTCAAGTACCAATAGATAAACAGCTAAAACAATTCTTAGCTCTTAGGTTCTTAGTTTAAATCAGTTTTTAAACTCATGGGAGAGCCAATTAAGACCTACCCTGAGAAAAGGATAAGCTGTGCCTATAAACATCGCAAGAGAAATCTCTGCACGCAAATGATCCTGATTTACTACATGAATCTGGTTTTATTGAGCAAGCTGGGATTTAGGACCACCAGGTTCAGCATTCATTTTCACCTTGAACCCTATTTTTTTCTATCCAATGTTTTATCCCTGGTGTAACAGGGTCATTACAGTGTAGAGGAATGAAGAAGCACAGATATTGTGGGTCTCCCCAACGGATGGAGACTCTTGCCTACATTCAGTGTTTTAACAAACCGTTTCCCACAATGTTTATTTTTTTTATTTTTTATTGGCTGCACAGTGCAGCATGTGGGATTTTAGTTCCTGGACCAGGAATTGAATGCAGGCCCTCAGTGAGGGTATCAAGTCCTAACCACTGGACTGCCAGGGAATTCCCAAACAATGTGTATTTTAATCAAAACTTCCAAGCTCCTAGTTTAGCTTAATTCAGGGGGGGGAAAAAATCACATAACCTAACCAGCAAAATCCTTAGCAATCCATTCCCAAACGAATTTTTCAAATAAACATACATTTGACCCCTGAACAATACATAGGTTAGGAGTACCACCCATTCAAAAATCCTTATATAACTTTAGAGTTACCCCTTCTTATTTGCCTGTGCTTTCACCATCTGAGGACTCAAACAACTGTGGACTGTGTAGTATGTGTTTATTGTAAACAAAACAGAACAACCCACAGAGTTAAACCCATGTTGTTCAAGGTTCAACTGTATATCCCTAGCCGGTAACTTTCTAATTTCTGAATTCTGGAACAAATGAACCATTGTCACACAGATAAAATTAGGTACAGCCTTTTCCCATACTTTGCATGGAAACGTCCTCTCTTGGAACTTCCACAAATTTCTAGGAACGCCTCGTGTCCTGTACATTTTCACCCCATAGAGCAATGTACCATAGAAAGATGCAGGCTGGGTGAGAACTGGCTTACCAGCAGACCACAGTAGACAGGTGAATTTTATGAAGGATCTGAATACAGACCCTTTAAGCTACATAAATCTGAATACAGACCCCTTAAGCTATCCAAGTCACCCGCTCCTAGTAAATAAAGTCTTCTGTCCTCCACCAGGGGTATGCACACCTCAGTCTAAATCACTTCCTGATTCAATAACACTCCTTACCCTGCTAGTTCCTCCCTGTTTTAAAGACCCCAGCTTAAACTACTTGCGAGGTTGAATTAATCTAACATTCACAGATGCCTTAACTCCTCTCCCCAGCCTTCAGCTATGCAAATTGGGGAGGCCAAAGGCAGAAATACAAAAGGTTTAACTCACCTGGATAAGCTTTCTCACCCCATGAAAACATCATGTGGCACTCCACAACTGAATACTTGGTAAAAGTAATTAATTCTATGACATACACCCCCCCTCCACCTGACAATACATACTCAACATGCCATATAAAGTATAATTTCCACTTTATTGTCTTTCCAGGGAACAGTATTTCTTTAGTCTTTAAGAACTTAGCTCCTTACATGGGCTTTGGTGGAGGTCGTGGGGCAGCACCCTGGAAGATAAAGAAATGAAGAATTTTAAGAAACCATGCACGGAAGAGTCCCCCCTCAAAGAACCTGACCACTACCCTCCCATCACTAACAATGTATTTGGGCCATAAAAGCATGAATAAATGTGGAAAAAGATTACACTACTCAATCTGTAACAAATTCTTACAGCTATTCTTCAAAAGTGTCTCTCAACAAATGTTTAGGTGTAGGTCTTTACAGACTTAGTTGATCCCACCCACAGGCAGAGATCTTAATTTGATATTCCTTGGGTCCTTCCTTATCTTTTGTCCATTACCCCTCTGGCTTCCACATCTCCTTTAAGATACTCACAGCAGGTCTAAATCGGGGTGGAGGTGTTCGGTCCTTCCGGGCTTCCCGAGAACGATTCCTGACTACCTTGCTGTGAATGGCACAACTCACGCAGTAATGCAGTTTCACATACAGCTTGGGAAGCACATAGGCTAAGAAACAAAAAATTAGAGGTGTGATATTAGGTATGGTACCACATTGCACTGTTCTTTCTTGTTCATTCTATCAGTCAAAAGTAAACTTACTCATGGGCTTCCTTGGTGGCGCAGTGGTTAAGAATCCGCCTGCCAATGCAGGGGACACGGGTTCGAGCCCTGGTCCAGAAGATCCTGCATGCCGCAGAGGAACTAGGCCCGTGCGCCACAACTGTTGAGCCTGCGCTCTAGAGCCTGAGCTCCGCAACAAGAGGAGCCACCGCTATGAGAGGCCGGCTCGCCGCCACTAGAGAAGGCGGTGCACAGCAACGAAGACCCAATGCAGCCAAAAATGAATAATAAATAAATTTTTTAAAAAAGTAAACTCACTTAAGTGTCTGTCAGACATATCTACAAGATTTCATCCCCAAAGCCAAGTGTTCAGTTTCTGGTATCTAAATACATATATATATAACACAGTTCCACAAATGAATATTGCCTTACTGAGCGACCCTGTCACTGTAGGGACTAAATCCACACCACAGATGTAATATCACCAAAAACCCAGTTCCTTCAGCAATTGCATCAGTCCTAATGCCTACTCCTGTTGCCTAAAAAAGTTAATTCGTCTTAAGAAAACGAAACGATCAAAACATCATATTGCTCCAAATATCACCCTTGTCGACCAAACTGGACTGCTTTGACTCTTAAAAGTCTTCAAAAGACTGCTTTCTACAACTACTCAAATGTTTGTCAACAATTCAAGAGTTGTTACATTTACGTTTTCAGCTAGTACTCCCGAATTTTTGATACAGGATAAACACTGTAAGTGCTTTTCGAATCTCATCCCCTACACAATCACAAAATAAGGCTCAAAGATTGTGCAGTACGACCAAAAGTCCCCTCTGTCCAGAGAAGACTCAAAACGGCAAACAACATAGCAAAAATATCATTCTCTTCTACCGACAACAATCCTAAAGGTGCAAGAAAATTGTTGGACACGTTCCAATGAACAGAGCCTGCGGATGGGGGGGTGGGGGTGGGAGAGGAGGCAGGAAGTGGTTTTAGGTATTAAGATACTTGCACAGTTTGCGCTCCAGGAGCTCACTCACCATCGAAAACACTCGCTTCAGAAATGTCCCTGACGGCTGCGGCCTCTACGATGTTCCGAATGACGAACTTCTTAATGGCCTTATCCTTGGGCACGCAACGGGCACAGTTGGTACAGCGAATAGGCTGCACGTGGCCGCGGCCCTTTTTGGCACGACCATTGTTCCTTCTTTTCTTGGTCTGCGTGAAAATGAAAACCCCATTAGGAAGAAGGCGCAACTTACCCAGCCTATCTCCTTTCCAGCCACATTCCGCGCCGGCAACCCCCAGAAAAGTGCCACTCAGATATCCAGTCCCTCCACAAATTCCTCCAAGCCTGGAACAAACATACGCTCTTTCCACTCCTCCACCGTGGCCCAGGTTTTCAAACCCCCACAGTCCCCAAATCTGCTCCTCTCAAGCCTCCACCCGACCCCGCACATTCCCCACGAGATACGACTCACCATCTTGGAAGCGAGGAGGCGAAAGAGGGCCCGGCCCTCGGGCCGACTCTCCTATATAGCGCGAGATACCTACGCTCACGCCGGGAGATTCCTCCTAGACGTCTACTGGAAGCACGCCAACAACGGAAATCCACTTTACTCAAATTTTCTTTATTATTCAGCGTTTCCGCTGAAATTTAGGGCAGGAAGGTGTTTCTCGAGTTTCTTTTTCCGTGGCACACGGTGACGGTGGGACTATTTTACCAGTTGGCGGAAGAAAATTAGAGTTATAGGTTTCCCAGCAACCCTTGCGACGCCCTACCCCGGAAGTAATTCTGGGCGGCTATAGTTATCCTTTTTTGCGATGCTGGGCGGGGAAGTTCCCCAGCGCAGGGCCGCAAGTCGCCTTCCCAGTTAGAGGCCGGAGGGCAAGAGATGCATGATGGGAGTTGTAGTGCGAGGTTGGCAGGCCCCGGGCCCCAAGCACTGAGACCGAAGGCGACACTATGCCACCGGGGGACGCTCTCGGCTCGTTTCTCTGACAGTCCTGTTACTTGGTGCTAGATTGAGAAATGGAAGAAGGCGGGGGTGGCGTGCGGTGGGGCTGGAATAAAGCATTTTGTTAATTCCTCCTTTCAATATGGAGAAAACCTCACAACGAGGAGACATGGACAAGTGCGTTGGTTGCTAGGGTTGTTCCTCGTTCGCTTTTTTATTCCTGGATCCCGATAGCTCGATGCTAGGCGCTGTAGTAAGCATTGTATAAATATTAACTCATTTAACCCTCAACAAGCCTTTAAGGTAGGTTCTATTATTGTCCTTACTTTACAGATTGAAAAACTGAGGTGTAGAGAGGTTAAAATTGAGGTTGTCTGAAGTCACGTCGTGCTAGTATGAGGTGTTCTGGCTCCACTATACTATGTTGTCTCTTACCTAACAAATGGATGGAGGTATATATAGCCTGGACTAGTGACTTAAGAGATTTGACTCAGACTCCTAGTAGAAATATATTTTACGTTGGTACTCAGTACATACACAAATGTACTCAGTACATACACACAAAACTGAAACATAAACTTCATGAAACAATGCCCTTATGACATAAGGTGCACTGTTATGTTCTATTTTCTTTTAATAAGTGTCGATCAATCCCCACCAAGGTGATTTCACCACTCATTGATGAATCTGGCCCCCTACTGAAACATACTTTGTTCTGAGTTCCATTTACCTCTGGAGAGCCTTCAGAGAGTCTTTAGCCTTGAGCAGGACTGGCTATTCATGGGTAGCCAACCACCTACTTGTCTCCAAAATTGAAGAAATTTGGGTGTCAAGGTGACCTCCCAGCATTCAGACCCAAGATGGTACAGATGGAGACTGACCCTTCATTCATGAGTCATTCTAGAGTCCGAATACACCAGATTCACTCTCCCTCCCACAATCCATTATGGTTTCCGTTAATTTGTAACCCACTTTATTGGGGTTAAAATTTATTTTCTAACTTTAGTTTTGGCTTCAAAACAACTATGTTCATGGTCTTGAGTTTCAATTTGCTAGTTTCAATGGGTCATGGAAAATGACAGACTCTAGATGGAAGCATCTCCAGTTTTCACTTCAATATAGTCTCATGGAAAACACAAAGCAGACAATATTGTATAGAATGGCAATGGGGTAGATAGAACAGAAAACGTTCAGTGAGGGGGACAGAAAATAGTTAATATTTAAGACAGAACCAAGTCAATGTTCCTATGTTGGCTTTTCTTTGGATTTTTATAGCCTGGGGGTTTCACTGGCTGGATTTCTGGGCTTTAAGGGATAAACACAGACTTTGGGTGAACACACCATATCCTTGGGTTCAAATCCAGGTTCTATCACTTACTGGCTTATAAGTCTTAGACAAGTTATTTATTCTCTCTTGGGCTTTTATTCTTCTCTAGTAATGGTGACCGTTCTTTCATAGGTTGTCTCTACAATTAAATGAATACTTGGTACAGTGCTTGGCATTTATGAAATGCTCAAAAAGTGGTAGACCCTATTATCATCATTATTCATGCTATTGTATCTTGTATCTCCCTGGGAATATAGTGTGTTTTACACATAGTAGGTACTCAGCAAATGTTTGATGAATCTCTGCTTTGGACAGATAGACAGGTTGGGTTTTCTCTCCTTTCCTGAAGGCACTCCTGGTGGGCAACTCTCCTCCACTTCCCATACTAGGTTGAAAATTCTTCTGTTCTTCTGTAGAAACAACTTGAGCACTCTTGTTTGGTTTCCTTTCAGTCTTATACTTGTTCACCTTCAAAATGTTTAGTAGTTGGTACAGTATGCTGCAAGGAGGTCCCCCTCCCTCCCAGCAGAAAAGCAAGGCAAAGGAAGTCTGCAAAAACAACCAGGGGTGTTAAATTACTCATGTTTATTTATAACAGACCTTCAGCCAGTACAGTACAAAACTTACAGTAGTATATCTCCGTTACACAAATATTTACTTACAATATATTACATATACAAAATGCTTTGCAATAAGTCTCAAAAGCTAGTTTAACTCCCCTTGAGAAAGGAGAAAAACTCTAAAAAAAAGGGGGCGGGGGAAGGGGGAACCAGAGGAAAAGGAGGAGGTGAAGGGCTAAGGTCCAAGGAGACACCAAGCATAGGCTACAAATGAAACCCTGGGAGAGAGAGAAGAGAGGTGGTATTGCACTTGCTTCTGTGTTTTATTTTTTTTTCTTTTTGTTCTTCATAACTTCTGATTAAAAATATATATTATATATATATTATGTACACAAGGAAAGAAGCTGCCGGAAGTATTACAAAATCCCATCTGCAGCTTGGACACTGACACGAAAAAACAAAGGTCTGGAAAAGTGTCTATTTAGAAATTTTTTTGTGTGGTGTTGATTTTAAATATCAATATAAAAGGAAAACACCTCTTTTCTCCATGTGGGTTTCAATGTATTTTTTTTTCTTTTTCTTTATTTATTTATTTATTTTTTTTATGCAAAAGGCTGCTGGGAGAGAACATGAGGATGTTTGAGGTTCCAGAGCTGGAAGGCTCTGGAAAGTAGGATTTTGTACCTAAGACCCTGGTTAAAGTGCAGTGATGGTCTGGAGAGAGACAGAGTGCCCTTCTCTCCCCTCCTTAGCACCTGGTCTTGCCCTTCCAGTCTCTGCTCTCATGGGCTCAGAGTATGGCCTCAGAGCATAGTCTTTCATGTTCCAGGAGGTTACAGGTGCCAAAACTGACTGGGGGAGGGGATAGGGCACCCTAAGGCTCTGATACCCCAGAAGGGACTAGTCCTTATGAGGTGTCACCAAATACACAGCAGCAGAAGAGGTGGTGAGGGCAGGTCTAACAGGATGGGGCTCAATAACCAGGACAGTTGAGGGGAACCCCAGATATTAATCGCAGCTCTGCTGCCATTCTGAAACAAGAAGCCAGTTCCCTGGGGTGTTCTCAAGAAGACTCTCCCCTTCTCCAGAGACCACTCTCCTCCCAGATGACTCCCCGATCCTGTGCCCTTGGCAGCATCTGTTTATTGCTACATTGTCAAGGAGGAACAGTCAACCCACGGTGCCCCTCCTTGACAATCTGGTTCTCTTGGGGAGACCACATAGTGGGGGAGAAAAGGAGGAAGAAGAGAAGTTTTTTAGGGTCTCCCTTCCCATAATAGGGTAAGGTAGACAGACTCTCTTAGAGCCCTTAAGAGCCCCATTCCCAGGGTCTGTTCCTTAGCCAACCTTTTACCATCCCCCTAAATTATCCCTGATAGGGAGTGAGAAAAGTAGAAGGCAAAAGAGCCAATAAGGAAAGGACATGTGGAAAGAAAGATGGAAGGGAAGAGAAAAGGGGAGGGGGGGGGAGAGAGAGAGAGAGAGAGAGAGAGAGAGAGAGAGAGAGAGAGAGAAGGACCAAGTGTTACAACTTGTGAGGTGTTGTGTTTGGTTTTTACTTTTTTTATCTTTAAATATAGAAAAACAGGCTTTGGTTTGAATCTCAAGGAAGCAGAGAATGGGATGGCTGTGGCCTTGGGCAGGGAACTCTTGTAGAAAGAGACCTCCATTTGCAGTGGAGCTGTATCTCCTCCTGCCCCCTTCTCACTAACTAGGTTACCCAAATAGCCAGGGGTCTCTGCAGTAGCCAGGAGAGTGCCCCCTCCTGCCCTACATCTGGGAGCTGAGTGTAGAGGGGGCAGTAAAGGATGACCCCCCAGTTCCGTTGTGCCCATCCCATTCTTGCTGGGACAAGAGTGGAATGGGGAGAGGGGCACATGCCCTTGCTCATCCTGGGATAATTTTTGGTTATACAGAAAATTAGGAGAGAGAAAAGAGACAGCCTTTTCTCCCTGCCACTGATCCTAAGAACAGGGCCCAGGAGCCCGGGAATGAGAGGGTGAATCCTGCTAGGGGGAGAAGAAGAAGGCAGCGTGACGCGGGGGGCTGAGGGTACCCCCTTGTTATCAGGCAGCAACTCACCAGTTTCTCATAGGACAGGGACCACAGAAGTCCCTGAGAGCCCAGGAAGGTCACTAGAGTGAAGAAGTTTGAGAGGTGGGAGAGAAAGAGAAGAATTTTGACCCATTCCCTTCCCTGGTTCCCATTTAGGCACCTGTGGCTCCAAACGTTTCAGAGACAGAGGACTGCTGACCTAGCCTTGGCCCCTGAGAATATAAAATTGGGGCACTCCAAGGAGAGCAAAACCACCACGGAGTAGATGGGCAGTTCGAGGAGAGAAGAGAGAGATATCACATCCTAGAGGCAGATCCTGAATGTGGGCTTTGGGGAACTCGTATTCCTAGGGGGATGTCAAGAGGACCCTCAGTCCCATGGTGCCTGGGGAGAATGTCTTCGGCCTCTCCTACTTCCAAATGAGGGATTTCTTCATTCGATCAGGAGTAGTGCAAGCTGCCTAAAGTGAGAGGGCACAAGAGGTATGGAGTACCAGGTTGAAGGGTCCCAGAGAGGAGATATAATGTCACAGAGCTAAGGCAGGGCCAGAGGGAGCTATCACCGTCGAAACTGAAGAATCAGATGATGTAAAAGATGAGGACTTAAGTCAAGAAGCTCAGGGTCTCTTAGCACTAAGAGGAGCTTCCTACCCCTGGGGCTGTTGGAGAAAGCTGGAGCAAAGAGAAAAATGAGGCCTAAAGCAGAAGGGGACTGTGGGCAGGAAGGTGGGGTGTGGTAAGTGACTGATATAAGTTAAAAAAAAAAAAGCAAAAGAAAACAAATTATATTAATAAATAACTCAGTGAGTATGGTGGGATGAGAGGAGAAGAGAAAAAGGAGAAACATAAGCAAAAGACCTGTTTCATCACAATGCTTAGATCAGTCGGGGAAGAGGAGGCGCACAGGTGAGGAGGGGTCAGGGTCAGGTGTGAAGTCAGGTAGCCAGTAGCGGGGCTACACAACCCAACTCCTTGGGACGTGTTGGGGACAGGGCTAGACTCCTGTAGGTAGGGCAGTGGAGTGGTGGACCGAGGGGGGACGCTTGGTCGCTAGCCCACCTTGTGCTCCCCCCGGACAATGTGGGAAGAGAATTCGTACCGGTCCTGGCTGTGGTAACCACAGATGTTGCACTCGAAAGGGTCTCTGAAGCCATGGCAGCCCATGTGGATAGTGAACATGACATGGTCCAGGAAGAGAATGCGGCAGTGCTCACACTTGAAGGCCTTCACCGGCTCACCGCTCTCGCCCACCACCCGAAGCACTTCCTTGGAGGGGCCTGGGGTGCCCCGCAGTAACCCCTCCTGTGGCTTGGGGTCCTCTTTGGCGTAGGCAGGACTGGGCCGGCCCACCACAATGGTGGGAGGAGGCTGGGGTGGGGGACCCTGAGGGAGGGATACCACTGCCCCAACCCGATCTTCGTGGTTGCTCTCTGTATCTGTGGAGTCCTGGCAGCCATTGCTGGGGGACGCCCCGGGGTCAGTCAGGGGGCCTCGGGCCCGGTAGAGGAGGGGACCTCCATCAGCCAGATCCTCGGGTCCCTCACCTGCTTCTCGGGACCCTGGAAGCTCCAGTCGACCAGGGAGGGGCTGCATCTGAGTGTAGACAGAGCTGATGACGGGCGTGAGTTCTGAGATGCAGTTGGTAGGTGGAAGGCGGAGGGGACGCAGATGTTCTGCCCCCACAAAGGCCAGAGAACCTCCAAAGCCAGGCTCCAGGCCGTGGTGTGCCACCAACTCCACATCCTTCTCATAGCCACCCGAGTTCACATCATAGGGGAGGTCCGAGAGGCTGAAGCGCATCTGCTTTTCGCCTGTGGAGAGAAGGGTCTCAGCAGGGCTGGCTTTGGACAATTCCTAAGCTCCCCCAGGATTACTTCTTCATTTTCTTTCTCCTGGGGATGGCTGTAACATTATTCACCACCCCTCATTTACTTCCCTCAAGGTCAGGTCCTCTGTGGGGCTACTCCCTGACTCTGGGCTATAATCTTAGGGAAGGACTCAGTCCCAGCCCACTGGTCTTGAATACTTCCTTCGTTGCTCTCTATAAAGCTCCAGGTCCTTAGAGAGCTAATGACCAGGGCCAGGTTGGGGGACTCCATACACACCTCCTCTCTCTGACTCTAAGGGTCCTTCACTCAGCCCCCGTAGACTGAAGTCCTTACTATTTTCAAAAATTGGAAGAGCCTGAGCCCCTGACCCCCTCCTCTTACAACCAACCACCTGGAGAGACCTCAACTCTGACCCTTCTTCCACCCCCACGATGCGCTCCCTCTTCACTCCCCTCCTGTTCTGGGGATAGATTCTGAGCACCAAAGATCACCAGACCGCTTTCTTTCCCCCAAGCAAATCTCCAGACCCAGCTGATCTAAGGGCTACCAGTGCTCAGATTTAGATGAGCTGTGGCTTAAAGCTGATGTCTCCTCTCCAACTGGACTCTTACCTACAAACTTCTGGGGAGTGGAACGCTTGCGTTTGGTGAGGCTGTTGGCCAGACGATCAATGAAAGTTGGCCTCTCAGAGGATGAGTGCAGCATGGAGTCCGGCACCATCTCCAGGTCCCGTATCTCATCACCTAGTGGGAGGGAGGTGGGAACAGGTAGGAGCAGCTGAGTAGGGGTAGCAGGGGCCCAGCTGCCTTTGCCTGGAGAAAACCAGCAGGTCAGTAGCTAAGTAAGGTCAAATCCCATGCCTGGGAAATGGGGCCCTGCTTACTTCACCCCATCTAGACCTCACCACAGCACATTTCTGATAATTTGGGGACAATTAAATACATGTGGCCCTTGATTGTATACTTCCTTGTACTCTCTCTCTCTCCCATTAGACTGAGGACATAGATCAAATCCTCCCCCTCCTCTGGATCTCCCTGCAGTACCCACCACAGGGTTCTGCACCAACTGGGGTGCTCGGCACATTTACTGGGGTAACTGTCCCTGTTCCATAGACCCCATCCCTTTGTGGGGGTAGGTGCTGGGATTACCCTTGTCCTGCACTCCCTCCGGCCTTGCCCTCAACTCCCCGATGGTCCTACCTGCAGGCTCACCTGACTGGCCAGCCAGAGCTTGGGCTTCAGTGCTGAGACTCTGTAGGTAGTTGTGGCACCGCTCCTTGTGCTCCTCCAGGGTGCTCTGCTGTTTATAGCTCCGGCCGCAGTAGTTACACTTGTAGGGCTTGCCCACCGTGGGAGAGGAGACTGTGTAGGAGAGAGAAGAGGAAGCACTGGAGTTACTTCTCCCTGTGCCCTGGCTCTGCAAAACCGCCCAGGAGCAAACGTGCACGGGCGTTGCTCAGTCGAGTTCTTCTGCTTGTCTTCCTTTCCCCAACTTCAGCTGCAAACACGGACAGACGACCAAACCTTGGAGAGGAGGGACAACGGGCAGCTATGGGAGGAGAGAGGGGACCCAGGGCACATAGCTTTGGACTGTTGGTGGGCCTCAAGATGGCCAAATTGTTGTTCAAAGGAAGGGAGGACCCAGGGACTTTGTAGGGGGTCATCCCTGGCAGGCAGGCTGGCCCCACCCCAAGATCTCAGAGTCTGGGGCCCAGACTGTGGTTTAACCTTTCCATGTGGCAGGCGGGTATAAGTGCTGTTTATCAGACAAGGGGATTTTTTGCTTACGAACTATCTGTTTCAGTTTGGGGGAAATTGGTGGGCTGGAGTGACAGAAACAAGAGCCCTTAGATCTGCCAATGTGGGGAGGGGCAGTTTTCACTGACCTTTACTTGTACTCTTACCTCCATCCCTGGCCTGGTTTTACTACTCATTTTTCTTTCTCTCTACACTGAGATACCAAAAGAGCCCTAGAAAAACCATCACTGATAGAGAAATTCTGAGAAGAGAAAAAAAAAAAAGAACAGAACAAGCGGAAAGTAAAGGCGAAGAATAAAAGGAAGAGAACACCAACTTTGGGGGTCTTTTTTTAAAAAATAAAGAACAGGTTATGAAGATTTTGTTTCCACTGAAGAGAAAAAGGTTGGAAAAACTGAGATCGACAGTTCCTTTAAAAACAACTTGAGGGCTTCCCTGGTGGCGCAGTGGTTGAGAGTCCACCTGCCGATGCAGGGGACACGGGTTCATGCCCTGGTCCGGGAAGATCCCACATGCCGCGGAGCGGCTGAGCCCGTGAGCCATGGCCGCTGAGCCTGCGCGTCCAGAGCCTGTGCTCTGCAGTGGGAGAGGCCACAGCGGTGAGAGGCCCGCGTACCGCAAAAAAAAAAAAAAAAAAAAACTTGAGAGATGATATTTGTGAAAGTATCTTTCTACTATTGAGCAGGGACTCAGGAGAAGGTTGTGCAGGGACTCAGGAGAAGGTATCTCCAGGAGGCTGGTAATTACTACCCACCCCCCAACGCCTAAACTGGGCCTAGTCTCAATCGATCTACTGCCGTTTTGCTCTGGCACTGTAAATCCGAGTGGTTGGGGGATGAGAAGAATGCCGTGGTCCTCATCCACCCAAGACTCTTGGGGAAATGATCTAACATCTAGGGGAGAAACTCCTTTTTTCCTATAGTGTGGGCTGTGATAGAAAACATCTCACAGAGATGGGATCCAACAGTATATGCGTCCGCTTCCGTCCCTAATAATCTCCTACAGAGCAGCATCCAATATCCACCCAGCTGGCCCTGCTGTTTTGGTAGGAATTCTAGGGGGCCAAGCCATCCTTGTCCCAAACCAGCAGGGGGAGCCACCCTTTTCCTCAGAAAAGGAGCACAACTCCCTGGCACCTGCCGTTAACGGGATTCCAGCGAGGCTGCAGAAGAGCTCTGTGATAATAACATCTACCTTGGAATTGTTACGAGGATCACATGAGTGAGGAGACACATGTGAAATGCTTTGGAGATTATAAAGCATGAATCAATAATGATCCTTCTCCCTGGTTCTCCACATACATAGAGATAAAGAGGTCCCAGCTCCAAAGTGAGAGAATCTAGAACAAGGTAGGTGGCTGGGAGAAGTAGAGGGTGGTGAGGTGATTGCTCTGTCCCTTTAAATCCTGGCCTAGGAGAGCTTAAGAAAAGAGAAAAACAGCAAGGAAGGTTTCCAAGGACAGACCCTACTAATTATTTCCCCTCTGCCCTTTTTCCTTCCTTTTCCCAGTCTTGAGCTCCCTCCTTCCTGCCAGCTCAGCTCCTGGCCTCTTCCCAAGTCCAAGCCAAAGCTTAAAAGTTACCAAATTGCTTCAAAAGTGCTATCTGTCCAGCTGATTCAGAAAGACGTCGACTCAACCCGCCTTGGCTGGAGCTAGGAAACCTGGTTAGTCCAGTTCCCTGGCACTGTTCCAAACACTGACCTCCAGGCACCCTCTGGATTTGCTGTTGCCTCTGGGAAGGTGACAACCTCTTGGGATGGGAAACAGAAATGGGATACTCTTTTCCTAGGCTTCCTTTCTTCCAGTTTGGGAGGCCCATGAAAATTTTCAGGAACCAGCAGGAAGTCAAGGGGAGGACAGACAGAGGGGGGAGATGCAGATGGTGACAGGTGTGGGGCCTGGGGCACACGGGAGTAGAAGGAGGGGTTTCCCTGGTGCTCAGCAGTGGGGGGTGACGGGGCCCAGAGGGTTCTGGCATCAGCGTGAACTTTAAAAACCAAGTCGGGGGACTTCCCTGGTGGTCCAGCGGTTAAGACTCTGCGCTCCCAACACAGGGGGCCTGGGTTCAATCCCTGGTCAGGGAACTTGATCCCGCATGCCGCAACTAAGAGTCTGCATGCCACAACTAAAGATCCTGCATGCAGCAGTGAAGATCTCGAGTGCTGCAACTAAGACCTGGTGCAGCCAAATAAATAAATAAATAAATAAATAAATAAAAACCAAGTCAGGGAGGGTGACTGTTGAGAGCCAACAACGTCACCCAGGCTCCTTCTTGCTCCCTATTACAGAGAATGGCAGATGTAAAATACCCCATCAAAAAGCCCCAAATCCCCCATGGGGCCTGCTGCCCTGCTCTGTGAGTGCTCTGCCCTCCTCAGTGGCAGACACTGTAACTCCCCCAATACAAGAAAAGTGGCTGAGCTCTATTTGCTGGGTGTCCCGGTCAGGCCACCTACCCGAGTGTGTGCGGAGGTGGCCAGTGAGCGCATCACGCCGGCGGCAGGCGTAGTTGCAGAAGGGACACTTGAAGGGCTTCTCCCCAGAGTGCAGCTTGATGTGGCGCAGCAGGTTGCCCTTCTGGGTGAAGGAGGCACCGCACTGGTTGCAGTGGAAGGGCCTTTCTCCTGCGAGTGGAAGACACAGCCCAGACGACCAGGCATGAGGAACTGTGAAGGTTAAACCTAGTCCCTCACCCTCTGCTTCACCCCGCCCGGGGGAAGGAAGGTGCTCAGAACACATTTCTGAGAGGCAGGGCTGTGCCACACACACAAATTCTGCTTTATAAGGACCCCTTGGGAACAGTCTCACCCTGAGATGTGGACAAGAGGTGTGTGGCAGGGGGAAGGGCACCAGCCCTGGAACTCTGGGCCAAAGACTGTTGTTAAGAACTGAGCCCCGCAGGACCCACTCTGCCCCAGAAGTCTGAAGCCCAAAGCCCAAGAAAGCTGGGAAGAGGCTTCTGTGTTCCTTTTTTAAAAAAAATCATGAGACAGGGGCTTCCCTGGTGGCGCAGTGGTTGAGAGTCCGCCTGCCAATGCAGGGGACACGGGTTTGTGCCCCAGTCCAGGAAGATCCCACATGCCGCGGAGCGGCTAGGCCCGTGAGCCATGGCCGCTGAGCCTGCGCATCCGGAGCCTGTGCTCTGCAACGGGAGAGGCCACAACAGTGAGAGGCCCGCGTACCGCAAAAAAAAAAAAAAAAAAAAAAAAAAAAAAAATCATGAGACAGGGACTTCCCCGGTGGTCCAGTTGTTAAGACTCAGCACTTCAACTGCAGGGAGCAAAGGTTCGATCCCTGGTTGGGGAACTAAGATCCCACATGCCTCGCAGCACAGCAAAAAAAAAAAAAAAAAATCATGAGACAGAAGGGCCCAAACAATACCCTGTTGGACTATAGGACCCTTCTTGAGGCTACCACACCTTCCCCTCCATCACCTCCTGAGACAAATACCAGCTTTTCTTTGTAACAACAGCTGAGGAAAGTGCCAGGAAGTACAGGTGTTGAGGGAGTCCAAATTTCATCACCAGACCTTTTTTCATCAGCTAGAAATGGTGCTGGGAGAGACCCTTCCCTTCCTGAGGCTACCCCACTGCGGCATGACCTCGCAGCACAGCCTCTGCCTCGGGGCACCTGCTGTACTCACCCGTGTGGCTACGCTTGTGCACCATGAGCACGTTGGGTCCGATGCAGACCATGCCACAGACGTCACATTTGAGCTTGCCATTGGGCAGCCGGATGCCACCGGGGGAGTGAGGCTCTGGCCCGCTTCCATCACAGTAGCCCAGGGGCTCCGACAACGAGTCTTCCACGATCACACTGTCGTCCTTTTCCAGGAGCCGCTCATCCGGCCCGAGCAGTCTGCTCGACTCCTCATCGCTGTACATCTCCACCTTGATGGAGTTGGCTGGAGGGTGGGAGGGTGTTTAGGATAGAGACAGGCAAAGGGGGGAACCTGCTCATGGGCCAGAAAGGCCCTCCTAAAGTCGGAAAGGCTGTGTCCAAGCCCTGAGACATTAAGGCTTTAAAAGAAGCCAATCCGGAACTTCCCCGGTGGCGCAGTGGTTAAGACTCCACCTGCCAGTGCAGGGGACACGGATTCGAGCCCTGGTCCAGGAATATCCCACATGCCGCGGAGCAACTAAGCCCGTGCGCCACAACTACTGAGCCTGTGCTCTAGAGCCCAGGAGCCACAACTACTGAGCCCGCGTGCCTAGAGCCAATGCTCTGCAACAAGAGAAGCCACCACTATGAGAAGCCCCCGCATCGCAATGAAGAGTCGCCCCCGCTCGCCGCAAATAGAGGAAGCCCGAGTGCAGCAATGAAGACCCAACACAGCCAAAAATAAATAAATAAAATAAAATAAAATAAAATTAGCCAATTCGGGACTTCCCTGGTGGTGCAGTGGTTAAGAATCCGCCTGCCAGTGCAGGGGACACGGATTCGAGCCCTAGTCTGGGAAGATCCCACATGCCGCAGAGCAACTAAGCCTGTGCGCCACAACTACTGAGCCTGCGCTCTGGAGGCTGTGAGCCATAACCACTGAAGCCCTTGTGCCTAGAGCCCATGCTCCGCAACAAGAGAAGCCACCGCAGTGAGAAGCCTGCACACTGCAGTGAAGAGTGGCCCCTGCTTACCACAACTAGAGAAAGCCCGCGTGCAGCAACAAAGACCTAACGCAGCCAAAAATAAATAAATTAATTAAAGAAAGAAAGAAAGAAAGAAGCCAATCCCCTAAGTATCCTGGGTGGTGATATGGGGTCCTGCTGGGACCTGAAACAACCTTTCCTCCTATTCCAACCACCAGGAAAATAGTTTTCAAGAGAAAAAAAGTTGGGGTACATGGGGTGTCTTCAGTTACTGGGGAGAGGAGGAGGCTAAGGGGAGCTTTCTTCTCCACTCTCTTGTCATTAGGAAAGATGTCTGGCTTGGCCCTGGGCAGGAAGCCAGCAAGTAACAGTGGCGGGAAAATGGTCCTAGGAAGACCAAGATGGTGGGCTAAAGAAAGAGCAAAGCTGGAAGACAGAAATGGTTCACACTATCCTCCCACCCCATAGGACCAAACACCTCTACTCTCCTCCGTAAAAATCTGGAGAGGGGGATGGAGAAGGGAGGAGCCATTGAGGAGAGAGCTTTGGCTCTAGCTCTGACCTACATTCCTGGCTATTCCAACCATTTAGAGAATGTCACAGATCCAGGGCCAGCTGAGGAGGGGCAGTCATGGGGACCCTGTCTGGCAGGAGACTGCGGGGTGGTGATGGGGGGATCCTTCTCATCTCTTATTTCCTAACTCCAGCTCACGACCATTTCTATCTACTCATTTCTCCAGCTCCAGAATTCCTCTTTGGAGCCTTTACCTTAATCCCACCCGTGCCTCTTTTAATTCCACCCTAGTCACTAGGCAGTGACCATTCACTCTCCTCTCAGAAGTCAGGGAAACCCCGGACTGAGCTCCTGAGTCCTGTTAGAGACTCTGAGCCGGAAACCAGAGGAGGGCAGCGATGGGGAAATGGCTGCCATGGAAGGCGAACTGAGGGCACGTAACGCCAGGGAGGGCAGGAGGCTGCACTTACCACTGAGTGAGCGGCTGGGAGAAGAGTGCTGGCTGTTGGGGCTGCTCACTGAGGGCCCCACTGGGGCCCCGAGGAATTCCTTCTCCAGAGATGAGTCCCCGCTACCTTGGAGGAGAGAACAAGAGGGGAGGTGAAGTTGCAGCGCGAGCCATTTACTGTCCATTGCCTAATCTCTTCAAAGTTCAGTTAAGTTTCACAAACATTGATCTCGTAGCCATGTACAAGGCAGTGTTGTATGCCTGGCACCATACCTTGTGCCCTCGCCAGCCTGGGTGCCCGGTGCTGACTTCCACGAGCTCAGTGGCTGCGCCTTGCCCACCCTACCTTCATCTAGGCCTGAGGGGAAGAGCATCATTGCCTGACGTCCACAGGAAGCAGGGCTGGGGCTGGGCGGGCCGGGATGGAGAGGAAAATGGGGCCTCAGGAGGGAGGTGGTTCAGGACAGACGTTCTTCCCTACTGTTCCTCTCCGGAGCCCCTGACACCAGGTTCGGGATCTGCAGGAAGGGCAGCTGAAATTGTCCCTGAATCTAATGATAATGATAGGAATCATAATAATAGTAGCTAACATTTTAATTAAAATATTTTTCTTTTATTTTATGGCCACACCGCACGGCATGTGGGATCTTGATTCCCTGACCAGGGAGTGAACCCACGCCCCCTGCATTGGAAGCGCGGAGTCTTAACCACAGAACCGCCAGGGAATTCACAATAGCAGCTAACATTAATTGAGTGCTTACTACATGCCAGAAATTGTTCTATGCACTTTAAATGAATCATCTCATTTAATCTTCACAACAACTCTGTGAAGTAGGTGCCAATATTTTCTTAATTTTACAGATGAGGAAACTGAAGCACAAAAAAGGCTATGTTACTTGTCTAAGGTCAAGTAGTGGTGGAACCCCAATCTGATCACAAACAGTAAGTGCCCATGCCTTAACCAACACCTGTACAGCTAATTGGGAGTCACTGTTTCAGTAGGGAAGAGCTGGGCCCATTCGACTTTCTAAAATCAGCAAAAATGTGGCTACTCTAGAAAGCCTCCATCTGCTATGATTCCAATCACATATTTACTACTTGATGTTCCCTTGACAGTGAAATAATCAGTTTATTCTCAATATATTCATTTTAACTTGTGCACAAATCGCTTTGTAAAAATGCTTTTTAAGAGTGTCATATATGTTTTTAAAAATCAGATAACACACCTGAAGATACGAATCATATCTTTAAAAAAAATCCCTCCTCCCCACAATCTTCTGCACAAATATACAGGTGAAATAAAACACATGTAGCATGTAGATAAACACACACAGACACGGACACATACCATATATGTAGATACACATAAAGAGAACATACCTATTGGGAGAAACATAGTCATAGCCTTCAACATTAGCTGCTAACATGAACATGCATAGATGTGTGCACACAGGCCTAAATATGGAAGACAGACAGAGAGAGAGAGAGAGAGAGACAAACCCTAAAATTCATCCCTGAAGTCCACCTATTAGTATTTTACCCAATTTCCCAGCTATGCACATACTTACTTTCACAAAATAAAGATTCCATTATAAAATGGTTGGAGTCTTGGGCCTGAGGCAAGAAATCCGGAACACACCCTCCTGAGGGATCCCTCTCCAGCTTTGGTCAGTGGGAAGAAAACAACCACTCAGGACTTTGGGACCATTTCCCATTCATATCCTCTACTAAAAGTCCCATTTCCCCCACTCTATCCCATCAAAGCCTGAGGAAATTTGTTCACTACCTATCGAAGAAGCCTTATGGCTTGAAACTGAGGTTCCCCAGCTGGGGCTCTTTGGATGAGCCATGGTTATCTAAAAAAAGTTGCCCCATATCAGGACCACACACATATCGTGAAGTGAGCATCTCAGAGTTGTGGGTTGAGACTTGTAGACTCAGACCCAGTTTTAAAATATGTCCTTTCAACTAAGAGTAGTGTTTGCTAAGGTTAGAAGGGCTGAAAGGTTATCTTCTCATTCCTTTTCAAATGTTAGTGCTGACTTGTCCTAAATCACTGGATGTTAGTAATGGGGGAAGAACAGGGCTCTGGGCCCTGGCGCTGAGTCCTTGACCCTAAAAGGATGAGTGAGCTTGCTGGAAATCCATTGCTAGTCCCAGCCTACCAGGCTGAGGCTGCCTCTTGGGGCCTGGGGCTTGATATATGGGGAAAATATCCTTAAAGGGAGATCTAGGGACACTAAGGGAAAAACACCCTTTGTGGCTCTCCTTCTTAAGACCTGGGAACAGGAGGAAGAGCAGTTACCTCCAGAGTCACACCAGTAGTTCAACGGGCTCTTTGATGCCGTTGCCTTCCCTAGGATAAAGGTAAGAGGCAAAACAGGCTCAAGTCTACTTTTATGGGGCTAATACATAAAATAAATCCATTTCAGGGGTCAGAAAGCCTTTTGGGGCTCCAGGGATTTTGAGTTTTAGCTGGAAGGTGAAGAGAACTAGAGTCAGATTTAGGAAGTTCAGCAGTTCCTCTCTCAGCCCCAGAAACCCCAGTGAGGGAATTTCAAATGCCTGGGACTCCCAAGAAATCCCAGACTGTCAAAGCCAAGAATTAGGGCTGCTCTCAGGTCTCAGAGAAATTTTCTTGGTCAAAGTCATCACAGATTGGCTGAACCCCCCGAGGGCAAAGCCAAATCATGAGGTTCACATCAGAGGAACCAGGAGGTGGGCAAAGGGCATAAAAGCAGGAGGAAGAGAAAGGAACCAGAGCAACATCCCACCAGCTAAATGTGTTTCCCATGTTGAGGGGGTGCAGCCCTCCGCTCCTGCTGCCCTTCCTCCATCCCTTCAAAGAGTGGCCACCTAGGGAAGAGCCGTGAGGTCCGAGAGCCTCCACACTTCTCTGCAAGGGACCTCATCCTAACCACCTTCCTCTTCTTGACCATGGGTTCCAGGGGGCAGGATGCTAGACTGCTAGCAGGGAAGAGTGGGGTCAGGAGCAAAGAAAGACGCCCATCCCCAGCTCTATTGTGGGGAGGAGGCTGAAGCCCCTCGGATCTCAGTTCCAGGCTGAGGCATCTGCTGCCAGGGCTTCTCTTTCCCTCGATTCTTTCTATTGCCCATTCCCACCCCAGCCCGTCTCGGCATTGGCATTTCACCCCAGGCAGCTCTACATCTGTCCCCAAGGCCTAATCAAGATGTCACCACAAGCTCCCACTGTCCAAGTCGCAGCCTTCGCTTAGCAACACCAAACACCATTTCCCATCCTCCGCAAGTGTAAGGAGGAACGCCCCCTCCCCTGCTACACACACAGCCCCCGTCCTCTCCCTCTCCTCAGGCTTGGGAGCTGTTACTGAATTGGCTCCCTAGCCCCAGCGCCCCCCTTCCCCCCTCCACTAGTCACCTTCTGCCTGAACTTACATTATCCTTCCCTTGCCGGTGAGACCCTGGGGTGCGAACGCGGCCGCCGCCTTGGAAACGGCGAGGGAGTGCGGGTGGTGTGTGCATGTCTGCGTCTCGGTGGCAGGCAGGGGTGAGCCCAGCCACTCACCTTCCAGGAAGCGTGGATTCCTGGAAGTGAGGGGAACCGCCGTCATTTCGCAGGCAGCGGCAGCGGCACGGTGAGCAGGGGCCCACGGCTGCAGCCAGCAAGAGCTCAGCCCAGGGTGTGTGTGTGAGCGTGTGTGTGTGTGTGTGTGTGTGTGTGTGTGTGTGAGAGAGAGAGAGAGAGAGAGAGAAAAGGAGGGAGAGAGAGAGAGGGAGGGAGAGAGAGGGAGAGAGAGAGAGAGGGAGGGAGAGAGAGAGAGGGAGAGAGGGAGAGAGGGAGAGAGGGAGAGGGGAGAGGGGGAGAGAGGGAGAGAGGGAGAGAGAGAGAGAGAGAGAGAGAGAGAGGGAGAGAGAGGGAGAGAGAGGGAGAGAGAGAAGCAGCACAGCTTGGATGTGCCTGGGGAGGGGGCTGGAGAGAATGTATATCTGGTGACGGGGGCTAGGCTACAGCATCCCTTTCTCAAGCCAGTGAAGGGCTGGGGTTGGGGAGTCCACAGGGAGGGAGGCAGATGCCGTTGCCCTCGTGCCCAGCAGACAAAGAGGAACTGCACAACAAATGCCTGAGAGAGACAAGAGTGTGTGCAAGAGACAGAGAGATGGATGGGCCCACAGGGTTGGGGGAGAAAGGGGGGGCCCCCAGGGAAGGCCCAAGCCTCTGCCAGCTGGGGAAGCCAAGGCCTCAGAGGTCATGGGGCCCAGGACAGCGGGCAGCTTCAAGGCTCTCAGATCGGCAGAGAGCCCCTCCCCCACAGAACTCAGGCTTTCGTATCCCTCCTTTCCTTCCTCCTCCAGGAGGGAGGTCGCTCTCCAGATCTGGGGACTGACAGCCTCCCCCTTCCCAGCAGCCAGAGGGCCCTGCACAGTCTGATCTCAGGCTCGTGTTGCTCTGTGGCCCTGAGCCCTTTCAGATTCCAGGCAAAGTACTGGTATAGTCTCCCCACCTCCCCTCCCCTCCTGTGCCCCTGGGGCCCCAGCAGCCGACAGCCCTGGCTGAATCCGCCCTCTATCAAGACAAGGCCTCTGCTCCCTTCCCTTCCAGAGGAGCTGCTCACTGACGTGCTGACCTACTTTGGAAGACTAGATTTTCTGATTCCAAGAATTTGGGGGTGGGAGGGGCCGTGAAACTTTGGGCTGTCTACCCCTGGATCCCTTTCTGCCAAGGTTCCCTTAAACATTTCAGTCCCAGAAAACTTGGGACAAGCACTGCTCAGTCAGTTAATTGCACGAGCTGCGTTTGAGCAACTCAGTTTCCCTTGAAAGATAGGGAATGGGGGTGGGGAGAGCACCTGTGTAGTAAATTAATGGATTCCTCCTTTCTTCCCTCTCTTCCCCAGGAGGGAATGGTCTGCACCTTTACAAAGAGATAGGGGAAGAAAAGGTGGATTTTCTGAAATAGGTGCTGTGCGGTGGGAAAACTTCTTCGAAGAACAGGAGAGATACCCCCTTCATCAACTGGCCAGGCAAGTGAAGGCCCCCAGGTGTGGAGGCGGAAGAGCTGTGAGGACCGTGAGGGGGCCGCCGCATACTTTAGGAGGGGTGTGCACTGCAGCCTTTCCCACTGCTTCCACATCAGTCCGGGAGAGAAGGGTCAGCGACGGGCACTCAGGCACCCCTCCCGTGAACTGTCTCAGCCACGCCCAGTCCTGCAGGGGCTGCTTTTCAGTGCTAATGTTAACCCTGCCTTGATTTTCCCCTGTCCCTCTCTAAGGTACAATAGCTGCTGACATCTAGAATTCTCAAAACACAGATGAGGGGTTTCTGGCCTCCACTTTCATTCAAAAACCATCCTGTGCAGAGGACTCTTCTTATCTAGGAAGGGCCACCCTGCTGAAAGCAGGGAAAAGCTTGGTTTCATAGCACAGTGAAGCCAACACCCTCAGAAGTTTTCCTCTAATATCCAACATTCTCCAGAGATAGGGCTGAAAAGAGCTCCATGGGATTTCCCCAGTCGGCTTCCTAGCTTCTCATTTGCCTGCCTTAGGGCAAGAACTTCTCCATCTGAGTGTTCTCCAGCACCAGTGCAGGGTCCTGAGAACAGGTGTTCCTCAATAGTGGTTTTCTGAATAGGCTTAACTGAGCAGGAGGTAGGAGGACTGGCTGGCTCCTCAGAAAGGCCATGACTTTAGTTCCAATAAAGTCTCTTTCAACTAAATCAGTCCACTTGATCCCTGTTACTCTGTCCAGCATGTAACAGGTATCAAATGCCTGTACCCATTCCAACGCCTTCCCTCCTTAAATGAGAAAGGGGTCAGAGTCAACTTCTTACCTTGACATTATGCAGGTGTTGTCAATGACTCTCATATGTGTGTCTGACCCATCTTGCTATCTCCCTTAGCGCATGCCCATAATTCCTCCATTGGTCCCACTTTAAGGTAAAAAAATAAACTATAGGTCATTTCTACAATGGTGCCTGGATTACTGACGGGGATACGCATCACCTCAAAACCCAATTCTGGCTCCCTTACCTCTTACAATCATTTCCTGCCCTAACATTCTAATGGTCCAAAAAATGATTCCTTCCATCGTAGAGACAAACTCTGTCTTAGGCCCTTTCCTACACCCTCAGAGAGAGAGCCAGATGAAGTTCCTCATTTCTTTTCATTTTGTGAACCTCTAAGAGGATCCTGATTACTTTCATATCCCTAAAAGCCACCCATACTACAAGCAGTGATCTCTTCTGCCTCAGTAAGAGTATTTGGCAGGTATAAAAAGCTACGACGTTATGATCACGGAAAGGATTGGGGGAGAACTGGGCTCTCTACCTCTCCTTCAAAGGTGTAAGCTCTTGGCCCACTGGCTGAATTCAGACCATAGATAAATTTGGCTTCTTGCCCCATGGAACATTTTTTAAAATATGGAGTTATTATTTTTAAATGGAGACATTTCATATAAAATCCTGATTTCTGATTTCTTTTGAAAAGCTAGAAGTTTTGGCCATACTGGATACACATTCCCACATGGCAATGCCTGTTGGACCCTGCAGGGCTGCTGCTCCTTGAGGCAGGACATGTGCTCTCCAGTCCATGACAGTCCCCATCATTCTCTTCTGCTCATTATCCAAAGCCAGTTCACTCTTTTACATACACACCTGGCCCCTGCAGACCTTTGAGGTTTGAAACCTGGCTCTGCTCTCCCTGGCTGGGACAGGATGTTGTGTTGTGTTTAGCTGGTGACCTCAGAGCATAGAAGAAGGAATCTTATCTTCCTTCTGTCTCTTTGTTTCAAATCAGTCCTCTCTCTAATAGTCTCATATTCCTCTCCTATTTCCTTCTCCTACTCCTATCCTCCAAGATGTCTGGAAAGAGAATCACTTTATAGGGAATGTAAAATGACCAAAATAAATGCACACTACCAAGAGTGAGTGACAGCTCTGTGACCAGGGCACTCAGAGGTCCTGTGCTAGGCTGAAGGCTCTCCACTCTCCTCCACAGGAGAGCATCTGCTCCCAGCCCCTTACAAACAGAATGCACAAGAGGGCATACCAGACATATAGGAGCGGCCATTGCTGTCTTCTATGTCCATCTTAGAGAGATTCTGCTGGAAGAGAAAACAGCTACTATTAGAAGCCAGATCTGGAAAGGGAGTAGGTTTCTCTCTAACATTCTGGAGTTAGCAAGAACCCTAAAGGATCACTTAAGTGTGCTCTGACCCTATCCTAAAGAAGCAAAACCTCATACTTTGTCCTGGAGAGAAAGACGATGTACCCTGACTTACAAACCCCAGGGTCTCCTCCAACCTCCAACTTCTGCAGGCTTCCCCAGTCTCTCAGGTGGAAACACTGTCTTATTCTACACCAGTCCCTGATCGTGTTGTTTGGAGAGTAGACCCTCTCCCTGTAAGTGGAGCTGATGGTGTAGGAAAGGAGACAGTTTACAGCTCAGCTCTCATGAGGCAAAGAAACAACCCCACAGAGGCTCTAAACCTTGTTAAGGATGGGGTAGCAATAGGAGGAAGAAGCTAGATTCAGTCATTCAAGGGATACTTTTTTGGGTGGAAGGAGGGAGGGGGACAGGAAAGTAGAAGATAGAGGAGAGCAGCCCACCTCAAGTTCAGAGAGGAATCCTCTACTGAAGATGTAATAGTCAAATTAAACCTTTAAGTGTTTTCCCCCTTCTTGTCAATTACTTTGCTATGTTTATTTTTTTAAAAGGGGAGTTGGGGTGGGAACCTGAATTTAAAATGCAAGTTAGTCTATTTGAGGGAAGGCAAACAGTAATTGGCAGTAGAGTATTAAACAATCAAAACTGAGGATAATTAAAAGTGATAATTTGTTGCAATGAATTATCTCAGGAGCCTGTGGGAGGAGAAAAAAAATTCTATTTGGTAGAAATTTACATACATCCAAAATTGCTTTCACCAGTCATCTTATGAAAAATAAATACCCCAGGGGCAGATTTGGGGGAGCTAGAGTGGGGCGAGGGAACAGCCTGAGCTGCCACCCGGATTCTTGGTCTCTTTGAAGGATCTCACTGAGGCAGATGGATGGAAATCTGGTTTGCTGGTAATACTATATTGATAGAGCTGGGGATGGGGGCTCTGGAGGGCACACAGGGGAAAAGTGTCTATCACCCTGTCTCCCTCTCACCACACTCCAAGTCATTCTTGTCTAGTGCTGAGAGACATCATACTCTAAAAAGTCTCATAAGAAAGCCTGACACACGGGCTCTCCTTCACTTCGCAAAGCAGCTCTCCCTAGATTTCATTAGAGAGATTTCTAGTCTCACCTAGGACTCCTGGGTGTGGAAGAAATAATTCTCCAAGTTTATTTTCAACTCCTCTTTTCTTGACATCCTCCCTGGGATGGACTGAGCTTTGGGACCAGACTGCTAGACCAAGTCACAGTAAGAAGCAGTTCCTTGAAGGTTCCCTTAGGGGCAATGATGAGAAGAGCCCAAGTCCACAGTGGTTAGTGAACTCATACCCTCTGGAACTAGCCATAGAACTTGCGGTGGTCAGAGATGGAAATATGAGGGAACGCGGTCTGGTACTCATGGGGCCCCTTTCATTTCTTAATCATTAGCTCCATAATTGCCCTTTGGGATTTTGCAGAGCTCAAGATGCCACACGTGACTTCCCACCCCCCCCCACCCCAATGCAGGAGAAGCAAGAGTGAGTAGGTTTTTCCCCATTTTCTGGAGAAACTGAGGTTCAGAGCAGCTAAGTGACTTGTCTCAGGGCTCATAGTGAGCCTGGAACAAGGAAAAGAACCCAAGTCTCCTGTCTCTCTGAGGTGTGCTTCCTTTCAAAAGCCAGGGTACTCAAGGCCTTCATGGATCTTCTTGCTTTTCCCTGGTTCTAACATCTTTTCCTTTGGTGTGATCCCCGTGGGAGTGGGGTCTGTTACTTAAAAAGTAAGAGCAGGGACTTCCCTGGTGGCACAGTGGTTAAGAATCCACCTGCCAATGCAGGGGACACGGGTTTGATCCCTGGTCTGGGAAGATCCCACATGCCGCGGAGCGACAAAGCCTGTGTGCCATAACTACTGAGCCTGTGCTCTAGAACCCGCGAGCCACAACTACTGAGCCCGTGTGCCCCAACTACTGAAGCCCGTGTGCCTAGAGCCCGTGCTCCACAACAAGAGAAGCCACCACGATGAGAAGCCCACACACCGCAACAAAGAGTAGCCCCCGGTCACTGCAACTAGAGAAAGCCTGCGCGCAGCAACGAAGACCCAACGCAGCCAAAAATAAATAAATAAGTAAATTTATTTATTAAAAAAAAAAAAAGTAAGAACAAATTGAGCAGGCTCTGTGGGGAGAAATATCCTAATGCGATTTTGTGTGTGTGTGTGTGTGTGCGCGCGCGCGCGCATGTGTGTGTATGAACGGGGAGCTAGACAAGCACTAGGTGAGCAGAAGAGTTGAAGCACAGCATTCAGCTATGCTGAATACTGGCTCAGGAAGTGCATCTCATTCTTGGACACCTGCCCAAATGGCCCCAAAACAATTTCCAGAAGGGTCTGAAGGAGTTGTTTTCTGAGTTGGACTTTGTTCCTAGAAGTAAACTGAGCTCTTCTGTTTCTTAATTTTTCTTAACAGGTGCTCCATGACACATCTTGGGCAAAATCAGTCTTTAGCTGTCTCCAACTGGTCTAAATGCCAAGTTGGTAGCTCTGGGAGTGAGACTGGACTGAGATTCTGCTGTTCCCGATCCTGGTATTCTGAGAGCCAGGAGCACATCAGGAGATGGACTTCACTGTTTGCTCAAGTCTTCAGGCAGCATATCCCTCTGCACCTTCCCACTCCCTGCCCCTCAAAGAACTTTCTCCCCTGCCTGGCCTGCCAGGAAGATCTTAGTGTCTCCTTAGAGGAACTGGGTCAAATTAGGCAGTGCCAACTGGAGACACACCACAGCGAGAGGAGGCATAGAGAGGGAGAAGTTAGTGACACAAGACAGGTTTGGTTCAAAGATCTCAAACGGAAACTGGCTTTAGAGCAACACAGACACCATTCAGTGATGGACGCAGGCACATATGTACTGTAAATTCAGTTCAGTGAGCTGAATACAAAGCAACTAGAAACAGCCAGCCTCCCAATTCAAAAGGAAGTATTTTTATGAGGAGGGAGGAAAGGCTGGTCATTGTAACCTGAGACAAAGACTTTCTTCCCTGTTCTTTTGAATGCACCTGGCACCATAATAAGAATCCTCCATGGCCCTGGCTTTCTTCCATCAACATGATATCGCATTTAAACAGGAATGGGCAGGAATGGGTATCCCTTCCAGACAGAAGATTTCCCGCCACACTTCCTGAGAAGCAGCAGGTGAGACCAATCCAAGGTCTGACTTCCAAGGTCAGGCATCAGCTACAACCCTCATCTCCCCCTCTCCACAAAAATGTTCCCACAGCTCTAACTATTGGTGAAAAAAATATCAGAAAGTCAAGTTTTCTCTATGTAGTGGCTCTGAAAGCCTGAAAGAATATGGACATCACAAGTAATTAAAGCTCTTCAAATCCTCTAAAGAATCCTGCTTGATCCAGTGAAACTCCAAAATTGGAATTTAAAACACACTCCATGTGGCTTAGTGGGTAGAAAGGTAGTGAGAAGGATGTTGTTGGGAAAGAGGGTGAAAGTGGAGAGAGGGGCAAGGATCCATGCCATCCTTTTGGTTGCAATAGGGAGGAGGGGAAATTTTTTTCTCTGGTCTCTCTTAGGATCTGGGATCTGAGGTGGAGCCCAGTGATTTAAAAAAAAATTTTTACTGGGGTATAGTTGATTTACAATGTTGTGTTAGTTTCAGGTGTACAGCAAAGTGAATCTGTTATACATATATCCACTCTTTTTTAGATTTTTTTCCCATATAGGCCATTACAGAGTATTGAGTAGAGTTCCCTGTGCTATACAGTAGGTCCTTATTAGTTATTTTATATATAGTAGTGTGTATGTGTCAATCCCAATCTTCCAATTTATCCCTCCCCTCCCTTACCCCTCTCCCCCAGTAACGATAAGTTTATTTTCTACATCTGTAACTCTATTTCTGTTTTGTAGATAAGTCCATTTGTAGCTTTTTTTAGATTCCACATATAAGCAATATCATATGATATTTGCCCAGTGATTATGAACAAGACAGATCTTCCGACCTGCCTGGGATTGAGCAGTGCAGGTACTAGAAGTGGACCAAACCCAAGCATCATCCTCTCCTGTCTGTGCCTTCCTGAACTGAATGAAATCTCAGCCAAAAAAATGTTGGAATCACAAAGCTGGCTCTGCTCTCTATCAGGACTTTGAATAACTGGGGAGGGGGAAAGGGTAAAGGGTTGAGAGAAGAGGTGGAATTAGGTATTGTCTGCAACCTGACTACACGCCCCTTTCCAGGAACCAGACCTAGACATTGAGCGATTTGCAGCTCTGAAGTGATCTTTAGGGTCAACCTAGTGCCCTCTGAAGGAAACCCACCAACCTTTTCTCAGCTTATGTGTCTGTATTTACAGCAGAAGGATCTGATTCATTTTCACCAGGTTGTAGATAGTGACCTGTTTACTTATAACACAGATGAGGACAGCTCAGCTTTGTTATCCAAGTGCTTGGGGAGCAGTGTGGAGGGATGAATTCCCAGGTCACCCTAGGAATGGCCAGTCTCTAAAATAAGAAGGGGTAAGAGCTGGAAACACAACACCTGGGCAGTGGGAAAATATCACCTCATTGTCTCCTTTTAGCTCTCAGTTGGATGCATCTTTTCTCTTGTTCTTTGTGCTTCCCTGGCCTCCCCACGTAGACTGCGGAAGAGAGAGAAGGCTAAGGTTTATGGGTGGGAGGAGAAACAATCTCACCCCTCCCATGTCTCATTTCAGGACTAAGGAAAGGGCCAAACTAAACAGTTTAAATCACCAGGTGTGATGCACATGAGATGATACTTTCTGGGGTTTTGGGGTATACCCTTGAGTACATAAGCCCTGTGTTTACAGAAAGGCTCCACAAGGTCACTGCTGTTCAGCTGTACCTTTTGGCAGGGGTGGGTAAAGTAGAGCAGGGCAGTTCAATCTGAGTTTTATAATAATAGGTTTTGAAGCCAAAGATGCCCAAAACAGGGTTTACTATCTCAAGTGAAGTTTGAAATGACATGGAAGTCTCAATTAACTATTCTGATTGGGGTAGGGTGGCAAAAAGGTGGAAGAGACAGAAACAATTGCCTTTGGTGGCAGTCCTGGCCAGAAGTCCCTAATGCATGGTGACCAAAAGAGCTCACTGTTGTTTGGGCCAGGAAGATGTTTTCAGGCTCCTCTGCTAACAACGAATCTTGCTCTGACAATCCAATTTAGTAAGCCTCTGTTCATTTGGAGGGCCTGGGGCAGGGGTGCTCCAGGACCTAGAGAATCTTGGAGCTAGAATGGAGTTGAGAGATGATCTCCAATCTTTTGGTTTTAACAGAAGAGTTAAACTAAGCCCAGAGTCACCTATCTGGTTAGCGATAGAAGTAGGACAAATAGAACCCAGGTTACCAGTCTGGGCTTCTTTCTACTACAGCACAAAATCAAATCTTGCCATAGCAAGGTCTGGGGCTCCTCTGCTTGCCTACTTTCTTGGGTGATGAAATGGACAGTTTTGGGGTCTCCATCTTAGTGACTTAAGTCCTTGAACTACAAACACAGGTCTATGGATGGGAAAATAAATAATCCTCTCCCTCCCATGTCTGTTTTCAGAGATTATGGGCCTGAGGAAAAAGCCAACCTAGACTCTCACTAAATCTCTTTAATGTAGGAACAGGGCTCCTTGGCTCAAGGATTAGACCAGCATACGTATTCTAGCAGAGTCTGCAAGGTCAATGACCCTTGGGAGGGACCAGGCCATTCATATCAGCACTACCCTTTCTTAGATGCTTTCCTCTGAAAGACCTTGAACCTGTCTCTCTGTTTCCAATAGAGTCCCCAACTCTTCTGAGAAAAGGAGGCAAATGAAAGAGCCTGGAATTCAGAGCTTTCTCCAGCAGGGTCAAGAGACCAACAAAGGGAGTCCCTCTGCCTGTGGCATTGTCTATACCCACAGGGTTCCACACTCCTATTTGTTCCTACGGAGTGAAATGAGGCTAGAAATACCTGCCCTACAATAACTTTTTATTTTTCCTTGACTATTTTGTGTGTGTGTGTGTGTGTGTGTGTGTTGAGGGAAGAGAGATGGCCAGTCAGGGAGGAAATAATTTCTTTGTGGATGTTGGGTGGGGAAGGTAGGATAAAAGATGGGATAATGTTCC
This sequence comes from Orcinus orca, assembly GCF_937001465.1. Taxonomy (NCBI): domain Eukaryota; kingdom Metazoa; phylum Chordata; class Mammalia; order Artiodactyla; family Delphinidae; genus Orcinus; species Orcinus orca. Next base: position 44,331,322 of record NC_064569.1, on the reverse strand, counting down.
TCCCATGCTGGGAAGTACTAAGCATGTACTAAGAGGAAATAAGAAATAAACTTTCAGTTGCATTTTCCACTGGAAAAAAGTCAGAACTTATTTCTGAGCCAAGTCCTCCAAACCTACTGAGAGTAAGGGGATTGCCCAGAAGCTACAATTGAACTAACTAACTGCACTCAGTGGGCAACAAAAACATTATGTTTTGTGCTTGAGACATCAGCATCTATTGAGTAGGACAAGATATAATTCTGAAGCTGCCAAATTGAGGGCAGCTCCCACCATCCTCGGGCCCATCCCAGAAGCTCCACGGAGACCTCTTCTGCTTCCCAATGGTAAGGCTATTTTCTTCTTTAAAGACTATTTTTATCTCAGGAGCCACTCTTTTGACAGTTCTCATGACCCAGGGAGCAGTCTGGATTCTCTGAATTAGGCTGTAAGTGGGGAAGGCTGAAGTCCCCCGCACACCACAGAGCAAGATTCACTGACCTACTGGCAGACCCGTGAGGAGATGAGGAATTCCTAGCTGGGCATTTCACATACCCCTACCAAATAAGATGCTACACCCAAAGGGTGTCTGATTTGGCCTTTTATCTGGTCTTGTCCTCAGAATCTGAGTTATCTTAAGTGGAAATATTCTAGCTAGTCAGACATCTGCTTTTATTGCTTCCTGAGGACATGGACATGTACCTTCACCCAGACAAAGTGAACAAGTAGCATTAAGGGGAAACAGCCAGGCCTCAATAGTCTGCTGCTTGGCCATGATGTCGGAAGGCCTAGAGCTGACCTATGAGCAGGTCACAACCATACCATGCTCACCACTGATGCTTTGAGGGCTCGGACCGGGGAGGCTGGAGTGTACCTGGAGCTATAAGACATGTAAGTGGGGGTGGATAAATCACAACAGTAGACAGTTTTGCTTATAGAAGGGACTGAGGTGAAAGAAGGTGTGCAAACTTTGACACAATGTGGTTCGTAATACATCAAATCTTCCTAGAAGCAGAGTCAGTAAATTCATGACCTTGGAGGGGGAAATGGGGTACTATATTTCCTAAACATCTCATATCTAAAGGTCCATGTTCCCACTAAACATTGTCACCAGACAGGACCAGTCATAATTTAAAAAAAAAAAAAAAAGGATAGAAATCAAACAGTGAGAATCTACAACTACAAGGGGGAAGACAATAACTGTGGATGGGGCTGTGTGAGGAGGTACAGGGAAGGCTGTTTTAGTTTAGACCTGCTTCCCAAGTCTGCTGTACCCTCTGGTGGTCTGCCCCAGGGCTTCCTCTGTGTTTCTTCCTTAGGGCTCCTACGCAATGAATCTCTTCTTTCCCAACCTTGCTTCTCAGGTTCCCTGGACTTTTCACCCTACATAGTACCCCAGACAGCACTTTTCGCTCCACCCTAAGTTTCTTCTCTACCACATGTTTCTCCCACTCTGCTCACTGCCTCCCAGTCTTCCCACTTAGGCCTATGTCTTTCTCTCTAACCTTCTTGACGGACACCTTGCCCCCACCCAACCCCGCGCCGCCTCTCGTTTCTTTGCCCAGGTACCCAGTCTAATTCTCCTTTCTCCGTCCTGTCCTTCTGTTCTACCCCAGCTGTCCTGTCCTTCTGTTCTACCCCAGCTGTACCCCACGAAGGAGCCTCGCGCACACCAGCTCCCGCCTGTCCTCGGTCCTCTGCCGTGACCCATCTCCCGCCCTTTTAGGACGCCTAGGTCCCTGCTACATCTCCCTCAATCCTGTGGCCTCGCTCCAAACCCTCCATGCCAGCTTCCTCCCTTGGGCCGCAACCCACCCAGCGACCCTCTTCCCGCCTGGCCCCCACCCACGTGTCCCCCTCCCTTCACACCCAAGCCCCTCAGGCCCCGCCCCCGGCGGCCGAGGCCCCGCCCCTCGCGCTTCGCCCAAACCCCGCCCCTCACTCACCTGAGGGAGCTCCGCGCGCGCGCAGGCTGGGTGGGAGAGGGAGAGGGTAAGGTATTGGGGGAGAAGGGGGCGGGGCGGCGGGGGTCCCCCACTCTGGCCCGGGCGGCCCAGTGCGGGGGGAGTGGGGTCACTGAGCCGGCCGCAACCGGGCCGGAGGCGGGACCCGGGCGCTCAGGGGCGGCGGCGGCTCCATCTCCATCAGCTGCTTCACCTGAGGAGGGACGGGCCCCCCCCATAAACCCCCCCAGCACGGCTGTCCCCCCTCCCCCGAACAACTTCCGGCCCCACTACCAGGCGACAGGCGGCGTGGCTGAACACCGAGCGCCCACAAGCCGGGGAGACAAGGGAGGAAGAGCTAGGGGAGAGTAGCCGAGCGCCGAAAGATTCAAGTCCTAAGGGCGCGGTCGCAGGCAAAGGGTAACTAAATGACTGCCCCTTCATCTGCATCTACGTTGCAAACAAGGCCACGGTTGGACGCCCTAGTTGCCTTGGCACATCTGCCCCTAGTGCCAAGTTTTGCCTTTGCCGCCCCAAGACAATATTGATTTTGACCTCTTAGCATTCTTTGCCTTTCCTGCCAAATGCGTAGGAATTGTGTGGGGAGGGGCTTAAGGATGCCGAATCAAAAAAAATTTCCTCTCTTGGGGGGTATCCTGAGGTCATTCACCTAAGTAGCCCCGCACATACTGCGACTTCAGAGAAGGAAACCCCAATCTTGACTTCCCTGCCCCTGCTTCCTTTTTCCCTTCCCCCCACCTTGTTTGTTTTGGGTTGTCTCACTAGATATCCCAGTACCAATCAGTGCACCGCCCTCCTGCAACTTGCTCGCTCCGCAGCCTCAACAAGTCCCAAAGGTCATAATCTTTTTTTGCTTTTTCAGAGTGGTAGTCTTAAACAGATATTTTATTGATGTATTTAGAAAAGTGGAACAATAAAGGGAGAGAGTTGCGCCCTTCACGACCCCTGGCAACCTAGAGACGTAGTAAAAAGTTGCATATACACTTTTCTTACACATATCCTCACACATTCTCTGAAGAATCCAAGAAGAAAAGAAAAGTAAGGCCTCAGTGGTGACAGTCATTAGAAATGGAGATAGGGTAGGTAGAGAAAATAGCACTTACTTCCAGAATTACTTTTCCTACTTCTAGCCCTTTGCTCCAGCAGCTCTTACCTCCTCTAAGGCACTGGGTCAGCGGCCAGGAGGGGTATGTAACACCTCCAGTCAAAGGGGAGCAGGTGCCTGGGTGGAAGTGTGCAATGCATGTACCTGTGTGTGGCTTCAGAAGGCATAGTCAGGGTTGTGATCCAAGACATGGAGAGGTGGAAGGAAGGATTTTTTGTGGTAATGAGGCCAAGGGATGGGTGTGGAAAGGGCTTTAGAAGGTGGTTCTGGAGAGTAGATGGTTCCATTTCACTTTCTCATGGAGCAACATGGACATGGACACGGTGCCAGGCATTGCTGAGCACGCCTCGCAGGTTCCAGATTGGGGCCACTGTGTCTGGCTGAACATTGTAGCTGTCATCTACAGCCTTACAAACGATGTTCAATTCTTTTTTCCCAGCTGGCACAGGGGCTTGCAGCTGCCATAGCCGCCAGGCCCAGGCCTTTCGGGCACGCTGTTCCTCTCCATCCAGCTCAGCCACCTGCCAGGTTAGGCCCCCATCCAGAGACACATCCACCCTGACCACAGCTCTTCCTCCACCACTCCATGCATAGCCTTTGACAGTCACCTCCCCTGACTCTATTGTCTCCCCATCTTTGGGCTGTGTGATGGCTGACTGGACAGGAAGTTCCTGAATAGATGGAGCCGAGTCAAAATCTACAGTGTCCCAGTCCACAGATGGAGAGAAGCCTTTGTAGTCCCGCCGCTGCCAGTGGCTGTAACTTTCCTCTGGTTCCACGCTCACTTTGCCCAGCCATTTGACATGGCGGGCACCCACCACACCAGGAACCACCACCCGCACAGGGAAGCCATGGTCACGAGGCAGAGGCTGCCCATTCATCTCATATGCCAACAGGACCTCAGCTTCAGGGTCCATGGCCCGAGCCAGGGGGATGGATGCTCCATAGGCAGTCCCTGTGGGGTCTGAGTCCAGTCCCTCAAAGCAGACATGGGCCTCAGTTTCAGAGAGCTGGTGACCAGCCTGGGCTAACACATCACAGAGCCGTGCCCCAGCCCAGCGTGCAGTGCTAATGGCCCCTGCACTCCACTCCAGACCTCTTACTTCTTTGAACCGAGTCATCTCAGACCGCCGGTTGCCAGCACACTGCAGAGTGACAGTGATCTCGTGCTTGGGGAACTGGTACAAGTCATCCAGGGATAGGCACAGTGACTGACCCCCAGGTGGCCCTACTACATGTAGGCGATAGGTGTCTGGGTCAAGGTTAGGTACAGGCAAATGATTCCGGGTGAAGAAGATAGGGTTGGGTGTGATGTAGTTTTCTGTCAGCAGCTCAGGGGGGGGCTCCGCATTAAAGGGGCGCTGGCTGTTGACCTTCAGGGCTGGGTGACGTATAGGATCATCAGCATAAGGGTCAGAGGTCTTCAAGATGGAGGCTGCCTTGTCATCGGGGCTCAGCTCCCCAATCTTGTACTGAGCCAGTATCTCTCGCACGTGGGACTGGTTGTGAACAGCATAGAGGGCCCAGAAGGGCTCTAGAGGACCCCCGGCTGCTAGCATCAGCTTTGATGGACCCCCTGGGTGTAGGTCCACAAATTCTGTGACATCAAAGACCTCAGAGCCCAAAGTCACCCAGATCCCAGTCTCAGGGCTGCTGTGGGATCTCACTTCCTCCCTCGTGTATAGGCGTGGTGATTCCTCAGCAGCCTGCAGGCAGGGCAGGGGTGAGGCAAAAGGGAACAGAATTTTAAGAAGAAATCACTCACTTCACCCTGACCCGACCCACAAAGTTGTGGCCACTGGGAAATGGAGGTAACAAATTCCATCTCTACTGTGCATGAAGCAGTGTCACCGTGGGCTCTGTGGTAAAGCCTGGGTTGCCTGGGCAGCTCACTATGGCCCCTTTGTTCTGACAGTGAAGTCCCTTCCTTCCCTACTTACCCTGCACCGGTGGTCATGATAGGCCAACACTGCACCAAGCCCTAGAAGAGTCCCCATTACTCTCCATCCCCTGGTGCTGGAGTTATCACCAGAGATGGCATGGCTGGAGCACTGCGGCTGAAATGAATCATTCGTAGAGCAGGCCCGAATGCAGAGCCTTGAAGGGGCTGACTTGAGTCTGGAAGAGAGAGAAGTCTTCTTAGTAGCACACTTCTGATCATAAGAAAGGGCTAGGGAAGGCCTGGGGTGTACCTCTCCCAGGTTAGCCATTGGTTTCTTCAGTTGGGACTTAGTTTCTCAGGGATGGGTGGGACAAGTGGGACATGGCTTTCCCTTTCCTCCCTGGCCACTACCTCAACCATCTTAATCTGGCAGATAAGATAAGAGTCATAAAGGTACAGGGAGTAGGAGATATGGGCTAGGAACTGGATGGCCTACCTGTAGGCCTGTCGGAGCCCTGGGACCACAGTTCTGTGCAGCAGCAGCATTACGGCAGACCTAGGATAGGAGGAAGATTCCAGGATCAAGACAGGGAGTCCTGCATCAGGGATGAGATTAGGGTAGCTTGAGGGAATGGGTGGGAGGACACAGAGATCAGCTAGGAGCTCTCTGGACAAATGGGTAAACTTTTTCTGTGGTAATGAGGCCAAAGAATGGAAGTGGGGGTCCAAATGGGCCCTTAGAGAAAACTTGGAGAACTTCGGAGACAGAATATGCTGACAGGATGGAAAGGAATGGGGGGTGGGAGAGAGTCTCCTAGAATCACCTGTCTCCCATCCTCCACTCTCTACTTTGTTCACTACAGAGAACAATGGGGGCCAGGGCCTAAAGGGCAGAAGCCAAAAGTCTACTGTCCAGTTTGCCAGTTTATTATTATTATTAATTTATTTATTGTTTATTTTATTTTATTTTTGGCTGTGTTGGGTCTTCATTTCTGTGCGTGGGCTTTCTCTAGTTGCAGCGAGCGGGGGCCACTCTTCATCGCGGTGCGCAGGCCTCTCACTGTCGCGGCCTCTCTTGTTACGGAGCACAAGCTCCAGACATGCGCAGGCTCAGTAGTTGTGGCTCATGGGCCTAGCTGCTCTGCAGCATGTGGGATCTTCCCAGACCAGGGCTCGAACCCGTGTCCCCTGCATTGACAGGCAGATTCTCAACCACTGCGCCACTGGGGAAGCCCTTGCCAGTTATTTCTGAAGTCAGCAGAGGACAACCGCGGGGTGTACTCACTTAAAGAGAGACAAAAAGGTGAAAAAAGAGTGGGAGGTGAAGGAGCTCGGATGCTGGAGTCAAACTGCTTTGCTTTTATAAAACCAGTCCTGCCCTTAACCAGCCCTGCTCCTGGGCAGGATACCAAGCCCCTCTGAACTTGTGTCCTCATCTATGAAATGAGATCTACCTAGCAGAGCTGCTGTGATGAGCAAACAAGTAATAGCATTATCATTGAAGGCTTTTCCCTCCACCCACCATAAAAAAATAAAAATTGAACCCGGCTGGGAACTGGACCCCAATCTGGACCAACCCCAACCCCTACCTTGTCTATGCCATTCCAGTGAGCTCAGCAAATTGAGGAGTTAATGGCCAGGATGTCAGGGGATGGGCTAGAGAAGGAAGAGGGTAATTTTTCTGCTCTGGCCTGCAGCAGTTTCTTTCTTACAGCACTGAGCAGATCACTGACCCCAGGAGGGCCAAAGCAGGGAGGGGTGAGAAGAGTCAGAACTGCTGATGAGATGCTAAAGAGGGGTGCCGGCACAGAAACTGCGAGGAAGCTAGGAATAGGAGCAGAGTCTGCATTTTACTCCTGGGCCTTGGGACCCTCACTCTCCCTCCCACTTTCCCTCAATCCCAGCAGCCCACTATAACCAGACTGGCAGTGCAGGTAGAGCTGACTTGTAGGTGAACTCGGTCAGCCCAGTGTCCCAGGTTTGGGAGAGGCAGTCTTCTGCTGGAAAACGGAGGCCACCCCCTTGTGCGGGTGGTGGCCAGTCACTTTGGGTAGAACATGGATATGTCCAGCACCGGGGCCCACGCACCCGGTTCCATGTCACTGCCCAACAGCTGGCCCAGGAGTGTCTTGTAGCAACGCCCCGCCGCGGCCCAGGAGCACAAAGCTAGCGGGAGTGGAGGCAGGTACTGGCAGTTTTGCTGTCCTTAGAATTCGGAGCACCCCTGGGTGCCAAGACCGCCGCCGCCGCCCAGGTTACTAACCCTGCTTCCTCCTCTTCCCTCTCCCGGCCCCAGCCTCCTTACCCAGCTCGGCGTCCGCAGTGTCTTTTACCCGCTCAGCGCCCAGCGGCTGCCGGCGAAGGGGCGGGGCCTGCGCCGTGACGTTGTGCCGGAGTAAAGGACCACTCTCTCCCCTCGGCTCGTCCCCCAGCCATTGGCGCGCGGCGGGCCGCCTCCCAGCTGCTGTGCCCGCCTCCTGGAAGCCGAGGCAGGCGACGCGCCACCTGGGCTCGGAGCTAGGACGGGCTGTTTTTGCTTCCACCCCCGCCAGACGAGGAGTGGGACCTCATGTCGTCCGGAACCCGGGCAGTGGAAGGTGATGAGGACTCCAAAGGTTGGGCTGAGAGATGTCCCCGACCCGCCCCACCAGCTGAGACACAAGGTGCTTTCACTAGAGGCCTCGGGATCCAGCCGGCTTTCTCCCGGTGGTGAGCTCCGTCTCTAACCTATTTTTTGACAAACGCCTGTGTTGCAACTACAACAGCCCTGTTTGCCTTTTAGAGAAAACAAGATCAAGCGCTCAATTCTTTTATGTCCAGGAATGAGATCAGAAATGGGGCCTAAAATGGTGGTTCGAAGCCTTCGAGATCCCTTGGACCAGCTGCATTTCTCCTCAAATTATAGAGCCAACACTAAATAGACATCTTTTTAATTTTGCTTAGTTGTCAATTTATTTTAAAAAGTCGTCACTTGATGACATTTTAACGCCCCAAAGTAGGAAGACTGTAACTGCTCATGTCAGAATAAAGGATACTAACAGAAATTGTTTGCTATTACCCTTTTATCATTTGGTGTGGGAGTGAAAACTTGTCATTGGCTAGCTGTGGACCCGGGGCAAACGTATCCACACTGCCCTCTAGAGACTAAAAGGTTGAGTTACAACCTTACTTTAAGTGAAGATCATTTCCCCTGCCTTTCTGCTTTCCTAAACTGGAACTAGAAGAGCTTTTTACTAGGAATGAAGAAGCCGTGGGGGAGTCCTAAGAGATATACAGTAAGGGGAATTGACAGTGAAAAGGTGATTTTGGCTCTAAGGTTTTTGGAAAAAGAAAGATTCCCAACTCAACTGTGTACAGTTAAATCATCGGAGAGGCCTGACGCCCAACCTATCCTACCCAGGATACAGAAGTCAGTTAAGGACTGTCTGAAGCCATGGGATGAGACTTCTGCCCAATAACAGTGTCACCCTACATAAAGCCACACACATGCTTTATATAATTGACGTTTAAATCTCAAATTTTCTTCATTTTACAGAAGAATCTGAGGCAGAAAGCAACTAAGTAACTTGATCAAGACCACAGCTGGTAAATTGTCAGAGATGGGACTGAATTCCAGGCTCTGTCTTTCCTGTCCTGCAGATTCTTTGGAATTCAAAACTCCTCCTGCAACCATACCTAATCTTTTCTCTGTATCATGCCCCCCCACCCACTTCCACTTAGACTTTGAGGGACTGAAGGCTTCAAGGACAGCAAGAAACGAGCAGAATTTCCTGCTGAAATTTTCCTGTTGGGGTAGAAGCCACATGATCAATCAATAATGTTAACTCAGTGATGTTTAAAAAACTTTCTTAGGTCACGGACCCCTTTGAGATACTAATTAAGGCAGTGGGCCCTCTCCCTAGAAAGCTGCACATAGATATTTGCATAATACTTCAAAGTATTCACAAATACCACCTCTCCCTCCAATCTCATCAATTGTCTGCCCAGAGGTCCACAGACCACCACCCCCTTCCATGTTAGGATGGCCTAAAAAAATTAGCTAGGAACAGATTTGGTGAGCTCTCTAGTGGCCTGGGAACAGGAGTGATTAAACAGCAATAAAGGGCCTATTTTCCAAATTGGGTTATCTCACTATTCAAGAAAATATTAATGAGAATAAGGAGGTACCAGGATGCAAGGGAGGGTGTGTTTCTGATTCAATAAAACATTACTGGGTTGCCTTCCAAATTTCTAGTAACAGAGAAGTAGCAAAAAAAAAAAAAGCAACACTCCAATACACTTTTTTTTTCTCCTTTTTTACTTACATTAAATACATTGGTAAATCAGCAGTCGCATTCTGTTACCACGATTGTTATGTTGGGAGAGGAAGAAAGGGGAAAAAAGGCAAATGCTTTCTTAGAAGCAAAAAAAAAAAAATCAGAAGAAAAAAATGAAGAGCTGGGAAATAAAAACTAAGATTCCCTAAGCCCAACAGAGCTCAAAGGAAAGCAGAAGAGCTAATAGGAAGTAGAAGGAAGGCAGCAGATAGGCCCAGAAGCTAAGGCCAATCCTGTTCCTAAGGGGAGGGGAGACGAAGCCTGGAGAAATGGTTTCCCAGCCCCAAGGCAACGAAACATCTTCACTACTGCTCCATGGGGAAAACTACACAGAGAAAGAACTTCATTTCTAAGAAACTTAAGAGAGCCATCGTAGTTCTTCCACTTGTAAGGATGCACTGGCTGCTCTAGGGGGCTAGTGGGTGCTGGGGAAAGGAGGGGAAAATGTGTATGTGTTTCAGGGCCATGGGAACTAAGGCTGCCCCTGGTAAAGGAAGGGAATTTAGGTGTAAGTGGAAGAACCTAAGCTGGGTCCTTCAGAATCTCAGCTTCATGGATTTCTCAGCTTCTCTGGGACAGAAGGCAGTCTGCAAGCCAAAAGGGCAGAAAGGTTCCAATCCTAGGTCACTATGGCCTCTCCTCTCTTATTCCCCCCAATCTCCTCAAAACCCTGGGCTAGAACAAGAAGGATTTAGAGTTCTCTCTTGCCTTGATGGCTTCCCAAACACATCTTAAAATACCTGATGAGGGATGTGAAGAGAGACTAGAGATTTAGAAAGGACCAACAAACTCTGGTGATGTGAGACAGCTGTGAGGGACCTTCAGTGCCAGTCGTTCCCTGTTCACAGGAACAGGTATTATATTAGGGGGCCACAAGTAGGCCTCTGTGGTACTACCCCCCCTAGTGGTACGTGGATTAAACCACTGGTTGCATGGGGGATGGGTTTGGGGGGTAAGCATGGAGGGACCAAACTGAAGATACTAACAAAGGAGAAAAGAAATAGGGCCTGATGGGAGGTGGGGAGCAGAACAGACTGTACAGTGGGAATAAAGATCATACCTATTTACAGGGAAGTAGAAAAGACATGGTAATGGGTGGATCAAATTGAATGGGAACCCTGGGAAAGGACAGAAAACTCCTCCCTCTTGCTGACTCCTCTTCACTCCCCTACAACGGCCTATGCTATCCTGAGACTGCTCTCCAGTTGCTCAGTTAATTCCTCAGGAAAGGTAAACCTATACCCAAGAGTTAGGCTGGCAAGAATACAGGTGAAGTAAGAATCAGAGTTGGAGGAAGCTAGCAGTGGAGACTGGGCTTGAGTAGCTGCCACCGGTACTGTTCTCTACAGCCCCTCCCCTAACCTCATATACACCTCGGATTCCACTTAATTAAAAAGTTAAGAGGGCAGGTAAATCAATCAAAACCCCCATAAAACAAGTATCACAACTGAACTACCATCAATTAAAGTGCAAACTTCAGGGGGATATCGTGGCTGGGGCTGAGGCCATCTGAAGGCCAGAGAGAAAAAAATGCATATGTGTAAGTCAGAGGATGGGTGTCAGAAACTGGTCCCTCCTCCATTTGATCACAGCAGAGCCAAAGATGCAGGCAACCAGTGAAGATTCTTTGGAGGACTCTGGGGTCCAGAATCTCCCCCACTATGGGGAAGAAGCTACCTAAGAGGCTGGGTGAGGGGAAAGTAAGCCTTAGAAGAGTTCCTGAGCCACAGATGACACTGCATCTCCACCTCTTCCACCTCTGCCCAGTTAGCTAACAAGACTCCAACCTGGTGCCTGAGAGCTTGCCTTCACATTCTCACCTCTACCTAGAAACACCCTCCACAAGGCCAACTCAGTGTTTTCAAATATGAGAAACTCCAACCAAATAAAAACAAAAAGGAAATGTTTCCTTACTCCCCCTTGCTCTGAGCCTTACTTTCCCCCAGGGTCCTTAATGTGACTGAACTGGAAACCTCCTTCCTCACTTCCTGGGTTCACTACCTTCTCCATCCTGGGGAGAGGAAGAAAAGGGAATCAAGAAGAGAGACTGACCAAAAGCAGAAGGGGAAGGGGCAGGAGACAAAAAAAGAGTTTTCTGAAAAAATGGGGAGGAGGAGGAAAGATAATTAGGTCACTGTCTTGCACCTATAATACAAAGTGAAGAAAGTTTGTTTTGGAAGGTAAGTCCTGGGGGATCTGACCCCCAAGCCCCAGAGCAGGGGTAGGAGGCCAGTGGCAACAGCTGCCTGGTGTTGTTGCTGAAGCGTTAAAAAGTGCCATGACGGAGCTGTCAAGAGGCAGCCCTTGGGAGCCAGGGCCCAGTGTGCTGTTACCGTAGGGGCTGTGTGCTGAGCGGTGGGGATGGAGGTTATTTCTGAGCTCTCGTGCTAGCTCCATACTTGTTTGCCGCTAGCCACCCCATCAGTTGCTACAACACTGGCTCTTGTTCTGCTGGGACTGCTCATGGAGATCCACACCCCGGCTTCGGCCTGCTGCACCCCCCAGATTCTGGGGTTCACTCTTTGGCAACTTCTTAGCTAGAGATAAAAACAGAAGGGAACAAAGTATGGTAGATTTTACTCATCCCCCCAGAAAAAGACTATTGGGGGAAAGTGGAAATGCGAGAAACTAAAAGAATGCTCCGAAGAGGGGAGGGTTCATTGTAAACTACATTGAAGATGAGGGGGCTCAAACTGCAGCCAAAGGATGGAGGTCACAATGGAAAGTTAAGGTATTTCCACACCTGAAGTTTTCATAAGAGGAGACGCTCCCATTTATCCTTATGACTTGGGTTAGTCATCTTGCCTAGAGGCAAGGGAAAACACACAGGAAGACCTTAGGCTGCTCTGACCTTACCTATTGCCAGGAAGAGATCGTTCACGTTCATAGCTGTCTTGGCTGAAGTCTCCATAAACAATAAGCTGTTGTCATCTGCATACGCCTGGGCCTCCTGCAAGGGGTGGGGTGTACTGGTACTCAGACTGTAGGGCAGGAACAAGTACTGCCTTTCCACTCCCACGTAGCACCAGAGCTAGACAATATCCTAGGTTCCCTCCCCTTAACTGCCCCTCTGAGCCAGCTGGCCCTGGACCCATATTTTGGAGATGACTCCCTCAAGGGATAACCCATGGTCTAAAGCACTTAATCCAACAAATAGATGTCAGGAATCTTAATTACTGGGGAGGAGGTAAGTTGGTTGGGGGCTTTTGGGTTCTGACACTTGAGTATCCCTTACCTCAAATTCAACTGCTCCCTCCTTCCTCTTTTCATACTGGTACCCCCACAGCTGGTACTGGTACTTCCCTACCCCTCTGCTCTGGAATTTTCTTCTGACTCCTCTAAAATCTCCTGGCTGGCATTAGGGTCACAGTGTTGCTGTATTTAACTTGGTGCAGAACTGGGGAATGAGATGATGAATGTCCTGAGATGAGATTTTCAGAAAGGGCAGGTTTGGTAAAAAGAGGTCCCAAGCACAGAGGGAGTGTGTCAGAGAGGGACTCTGTGGCCACCTTACTTCGTACTCCACCATGCGCTTGTTGGCCAGGTCAGCTTTGTTCCCCGCCAGGGCAATAACGATGCTAGGACTGGCCTGTCGCTGTAGTTCCTTTACCCATGTCTTTGCTCGGGCGAAGGTTTCCTAGGAAAACACAAGGATGAGAATGAGTAGGCTGGCTCATTCAGCCTACTGACTGCCAATCCAGGCCCATCAACTTCAAAGCCCAGTCTCAAAACTCACCTCTTCTAAGCAGCCTTCACTCATTGAAACCACCTGTCTCTGGTAATTCATTACCTGTCTTCTCAGCACTTGGAAGCATAATCTGTATTCTTATTTTGCTATTTCAAGAACAAGTTTTCTCTCCCCCACCTATTTTAATTCCTATAAATAAAAGCAAGGACAATCTTCTCGGCCCACTTACCTGATTAGTAATGTCATAAACCACAATTGCAGCTTGGGCACCTCTGTAGTACATGGGGGCCAAGCTATGGTATCGCTCCTGCCCAGCTGTGTCCCAGATCTCAAACTTGACTGTTGTGTCATCTAAACAAACCGACTGGGTGAGGAAGGCCGCTACGAATAAGAGAACAGAGAAGTTGTTGTAAGTGGGAGGATGCATGGGAACATCCCACCCTCCTTCAAAATATCTCTACTTTGGGTCTAAGACAAGTCACCACCCAGGCCATTCAGCTACAGGAAAGGTTTAGCATTCTCCTCCTTACACACAAGAAAGGTTTAGCATTTTCCTTCAGATCTTGGAACCAGAATTAAGCCTGCTCTTGGCTAAGTCCTCCCTGCCAGAAGTTTCTCTAGCTAAGGAATGGGGGAACATCATAAACTCTGAGGGACAGAAAGAACTGGCACTTATACCAGAGTCATCCCTCTTCTAACCAAAATAGAGGAGTAAGAGATAATGACGGAGATAATAAGCTTCAGATAAAAGTCACATCAAGAACTGATTAGAGGGCTTCCCTGGTGGCGCAGTGGTTGAGGGTCCGCCTGCCGATGCAGGGGACACGGGTTCGTGCCCCAGTCTGGGAAGATCCCATATGCCGCGGAGCGGCTGGGCCCGTGAGCCATGGCCGCTGAGCCTGCGCATCCAGAGCCTGTGCTCTGCAACGGAAGAGGCCACAACAGTGAGAGGCCCGCGTACCGAAGAAAAAAAAAAAAGAACTGATTAGACAGGGACTTCCCTGGTGGCACAGTGGTTAAGAATCCGCCTGCCAATGCAGGGGACACGGGTTCAAGCCCTGGTCCGGGAAGATCTCACATGCCGCGGAGCAACTAAGCCCGTGTGCCACAACTACTGAGCCCACACTTTAGAGCCTGTGAGCCACAACTGAGCCTGCCTGCCACAACTACTGAAGCTCACGCGCCTAGAGCCCGTGCTCTGCAACAAGCAAAGCCACTGCAATGAGAAGCCCGCGCACCACAACAAAGAGTAGCCCCCGCTCGCCGCAACTAGAGAAAGCCTGCACGCAGGAACGAAGACCCAACACAGCCAAAAATAAATAAATAAAATAATTAAAAAAAAAACTGATTAGACGATTTTAAAGCCTGTTGTGAGGTCCCACCATTATCAGTATTATTTGGCTGTTACTTTTTCATATTACCTCTGCTGGTCAAAGAACACATTTCCAAGGTGACTTGGAAATAAGTCACCCCCCCAATAAAAGTGGGGAAGGAGTTAACATGGGAGTTCTCATAAAAGACCCTTTATTGAATTACCACCCTATTTTGGGGTAGTGGCAAAGAGAAGGTAGCAAAGGTGGGAAAAGCAGATTCCTTTACGTTTTGTATTTAGTTCTAACCTCTATTTTACCAGATATGTGCATCAGGATCAGCTAAGGAGCTTTTCCAAACATACATGTCTACACTGCCACCAACCTCACTCTACCTCCAATACTAATCAGTAGATCTAGGGTAGGGCCCAAGCATGCATAGGATGAAAATGCTCCCTAGGTGATTCTGATGTACATCTCTGATTATGAGCCACTGCCCCAAACCAACCCTGCTCAAGATGACACTCAACTGAACTTCACTGGCATTAAGATGAGAGTGGGAGGAGGAAAACAGATAAAAAAATTAGTGGTTTTCTTGGTGCTCAAAGGCCAACCTTTCTAACTTTCTTCTAGGAAGTAAGAGGATGAACATGGACTTGCTTTTGGGCATTATGGCAATTTTTTTTGTTTCTTAAAGGATTTCCATTCCAGGGAGCTAAGAGGGCCAGTTCCACAAACAGATCCCTAGATCTCCCTTCAAAAGCCCTTCTAAACATTGAAACTCTTCTCTCCCTGAAGTACTCACCTCCAATGGTGCTCTCCTGGTACTCGTGGAACTGCCCTTTGACAAAACGTAATACCAGGCTAGACTTCCCCACTGCAGATTCACCCAACAGGACCAATTTGAATTGGCATATTTTGCTGGCCTGGGGCTGCCCATTGGGCCTGGCTGTGCTTCTGCTAGTCATGGCTAGATTATCAGAATGGGAAAGGGTAGAGGGAGGGGGATGCCACAGAGCGGCAGAGGGGGGAGGGGGGAGGGGAGGGGACTTCCAGGCTTCAACAGTCCTGCAAGAAAAAAAGGAGGTAAAATTAAACACAGGGCCATTACAGCTGCAATCACTTTTTAGAAAAAGGACAGAATCTCTTCATTTCTTTGCTCCTATGAGGACTTAACTCTTACAATCACCCACCATTAAAAGGTTACACCACTGAGAGGGTCCCAGGCACCTGACACTCACTGGTAAGACTGGGGAACAGTAAAATAAGAATTGCATCTAAAGTAGAGTGTGCTGAAATGGAGAGACTGAAAACCATGTGAGAGTAGTTTTTAATCTCCCAATCATTCCCCACCAGGTCTTCAAAGAACAGCATATTCATCAACTTTTAGTTGGCTTGAAGAGCACCAGATCCACCCAAAAGTATCCTAGATCCCTCCTATCTCCTTGGTGTCCTGGTGCTGTCCTTTTTTTATCCCCTTTTTTCTAGCTTTCAAAATGAGAAATTCACTCTAGGGGTATGGGATAAGAGTCACCCATCCTAAGAGTAGAGGGATAGCTTCTGGTTCTATATCCTTCTTACACGACCATTTCTGAAAATATAACCAGGGTCCAATGATCAGAAAATCCATCCTTTCTCATTTCTGATCAAAGGTAATAGAGAGGGCTTCCCTGGCGGCGCAGTGGTTGAGAGTCTGCCTGCTGATGCAGGGGATGCGGGTTCGTGCCCCGGTCCAGGAAGATCCCACATGCCGCGGAGCGGCTAGGCCCGTAAGCCATGGCCGCTGAGCCTGTGCTCCGCAACGGGAGTGGCCACAAGAGTGAGAGGCCCGCGTACCGCAAAAAAAAAAAAAAAGGTAATAGAGAAACAGACCACATTGAGTATTAATTCTTTCACTTTTCTTCTGCCACCTCTCCAAGTCTGAAAATCTATCAAGTCTGAGTCAGTAGGCCTGACTTACTCTCAACTTGCAGCTGTCTTCCTGGTGCCTAGGGATTAGACTACCCTCCACACTGAAAGGGCCTAACAGCTGTAGCCCTCCAAGTTAGAGGCAGAGAAAGAAGGTGTACCTTCTAAACACATGCGGGAATCTCCGGTAGATGGTATAGGGGATAAGTCTTCAAGCAATAAATACTTGATGAAAGAATAAAACTGAACCACCTTCTCTACCTTCCAAGCGGCTAGGAAAGCTGGTGGTGGAGGAGGAGACAGAGAGAGAGAGAAAGTTGGGACTTTGAGTGTCCAATCATCCAAACCTGAATATATTTCATCATCCTGACTCTGGCGGGAAAGGAACTGTGAGATTCAAAGAAGTGTTAGCATGATCACAGCACGTAAACCTATCCCCAAAACCTAAGCGTTGCTTGGATTATACTTTGCTTGTTCAAATTAATCTTTCCCTTCTCCAAGGTTGATTCTAGTGACCCCATAAACATCATACTCTGTGACATATATGGGGAAACATTATTTTTTCACTATAGCAAATTGCTTTGGGATCAAATCAGGGCTAAAAATATCTGCAATCCTAGTAAAGACAGAAAAACCATACAGGAGGAGGTGTAGAGGAACAAAGGCTGTGGAGTCCAATTCACTGGATTTATTTTATAGTTCTGATTACTAGCTTTAAATCTTTGGACAATTTACTAAATCTACCTGTGCATTTGTTTCCTCATCTGTAAAATGGGATAATAGCCTATGAGTACCTAATTCATAAGGTTGTTGTGAGGATTAAATGAGATAATACAAAGAACTCAAATATTTGACAAAAAGTGCTATATCAATGAATATAAAGGTACTAATCATTACTAATATGATATCAAGAAAATTTCTCTGATGAGCCTTACCTTCCACCTTTTTTTAAAAAATTTATTTATTTAATTTATGTATTATTCTTGGCTGTGTTGGACCCTCGGTGCTGTGTGCGGGCCTTCTCTAGTTGCAGCAAGCGGGGCTTCTCTTGTTGTGGAGCACGGGGTCCAGGTGTGCAGGCTTCAGTAGTTGTGGCACGCGTGCTCAGCAGTTGTGGTGCACAGGCTTAGCTGCTGCGAGGCATGTGGGATCTTCCCGGACCAGGGCTCGAACCCGTGTCCCCTGCATTGGCAGGCGGATTCCCAACCACTGTGCCACCAGGGAAGCCCTCACCTTTATAAAATGGAAAAAATACCTACCTCATAGAGTAGCCCTGAGGATTAAGTGACACATTTGTGTAACATAGTATTAACGAATAGTAAGACAGGTATTGTTGGGCTTCCCTGGTGGCGCAGTGGTTGAGAATCTGCCTGCCAATGCAGTGGACACAGGTTCGAGCCCTGGTCTGGGAAGATCCCACATGCCACGGAGCAGCTAGGCCCGTGAGCCACAACTACTGAGCCTGTGCGTCTGGAGCCTGTGCTCCCAACAAGAGAGGCCGCAATAGTGAGAGGCCCACGCACCGCGATGAAGAGTGGCCCCCGCTTGCCGCAACTAGAGAAAGCCCTTGCACAGAAACGAAGACCCAACACAGCCAAAAATAAATAAATAAATAAATTTTAAAAAAGAAAATAAAAAATGAAAAAAAGAAACTGCCAAAGTGTTTAAAAAACAAAAAGACAGCTATTGTTATTTAATGACCCTGATTCACAGAAAAGATCAATTTAATATATTAAAGGATATCTCAATATTAGTTGTTATCAATATATGCCTAAAGAGCAGCCATGATATGAAAGAGGTAGAGAAAAAAACAGGAAAAAAAAAGTGTAAAGAGGAAGTTAACGGAGAAATGAGATTGAAATGAGAACACAGACAAATCCCAAAGTAGACCAGATTAAGACAGAGGACTGTAAGAAATTACTCTGACCCTACTGGGTATTTTGTAGTCCCCTAGGCCAAGGAGTCCCAAGAATCCAGATATACATGTGCCACTTTGTGATGAAGTTTTCACTGGTCTGTGATGAAATGATTAAATAAAAATGATACATTGGGGACCTCCCTGGTGGTCCAGTGGCTAAGACTCCGAGCTCCCAATGCAGGGGGCCCGGGTTTGATCCCCGACCAGGGAACTAGATCCCATGTGCCACAACTAAGACCTGATGCAGCCAAATAAATAAATAAATAAATAAATAAATAAATAAATATGTTGGGCTTCCCTGGTGGCGCAGTGGTTGAGAGTCCACCTGCTGATGCAGGGGACATGGGTTCGTGCCCCGGTCCGGGAGGATCCCACATGCCGCAGAGCGGCTGGTCCCGTGGGCCATGGCTGCTGAGCCCGTGCATCTGGAGCCTGTGCTCCGCAACGGGAGAGGCCACAACAGTGAGAAGCCCGCGTACCGCAAAAAAAAAAAAAAAAAAAAAAGATATAGCAAGTTCTTCATAAAGCTAAATTTATTCATTTTAGGAGTTTCCTTTATAACAAGATTTCTAACTTACATTTTTTGTATCAGTTTTCCCTCAAAGGTAAATATGTATTTTTTGCATGGATAAACCTCTAAGACCTATTGTTAAAAGTTAAAAAAAAAAGTTGGAGAACAAAACATGTGGTTGATCCTGTTTCTATAAAACAAAGCAACATTCTGCAGAGAAAAAGGTACGGAAAGATACACACTGATCTGTTAACACCGGTTATCTCCCTCTAAGGAGAGTGGGATTGAGGAAAACGGTATGTGAAGGACTCAGGTGTTTTCATTCCACATAATTCTTTCTTTTTTTAACAGGAAATATATATTTTTAAAGTTTCCTACATAACTTTTAAAAAAATTGCTTTTTTAAAAAAAAATTACAAATAATGGTGTTGATAGGCAGTAGTAAGCTTTCTAAATATACTTATGTGGAAAAATAGAAACCCCCAAATTTAAATTAATTGGTCCATTAAATCCAAAATTCTGGGAACCAGTACTGCAAAAATCAGTATTAATTAGCTTCTTAACCACTAGTCACAGTTCTTTAGCTCTTTTCATCCTCAAACCTTTAGAGCAGTGTTTCTCAAACTGTGGGCTGTAAGCCAATAGTGACCTTGAAATCACTTGCTGGATCATGATCAGTATATTGAAAAAAAGAAAAAATAAATAGAAAAAAATCAAGTGGATTGCAAATAATAAGCATGAGAATAATTTTGTGAAAATGTTTCACTTGTGGGTGTATGTACATACACTGAATTATGATGTAAAAAAAAAAATTTTTTTTTAATGAGCCACAATCAAAAAAAGTTTAAAAAACACTGCTTTGGAGAGGCCTGAAACTGAAAGATGGGTTAGTAGGAAGTCTAGTCTCTGGCCAGCCTAAAAAAGCACTTCCAGGTGAAATTAAGATGAGGGTTTAATATAGCTCTCCAGGGGTCAGAGGTTCTCCAACCTGCTACTAAAGTTATAGAGCAATTATGAAAATGGAAAGTTAAAGTCGACAGAGGCAGTCCTGCACAGTGGTAAGGGCTCTGGAATCAGGCAAGCCTGAGTTTTATTCTCTGCTTTGCCAATTAACCCACTGTGATTTAGGCCACTCACTCCCTTTGCCTTTCTAAGCTTCAGTTTCCTTACCTATGAGGATCCGGGGATGGGGTAGGGAGTATAATAGGTGAAAGTAGTAAAAGGCAGAATTTGAATTCAATTCCAAAGTTCTGGGTACATTTAAGAAATGTGTTTCTCTTAGGGTTTCTCAGCATCTGCAAGAATTATTTTTAAAAACACATTTATGGGGCTTCCCTGATGGCGCAGTGGTTGAGAGTCCGCCTGCTGATGCAGGGGACACGGGTTCGTGCCCTGGTCCGGGAAGATCCCACATGCCGCGGAGCGGCTGGGCCCATGAGCCATGGCCGCTGAGCCTGCGCGTCCGGAGCCTGTGCTCCGCAACGGGAGAGGCCGCAACAGTGAGAGGCCCGCGTACTGCAAAAAACAAACAAACAAAAAAGACAAAAAAACACATTTACGTAGTACTTCATATACATTGTTTCATAGGAAAAGAGGATAGGCCATCATAACTCTACACTTTACAACAGAAAACAGATTACACAATAAGAAAAAAACCTCTACAGATCATAAGCTGATCAAGTTTCCTTTAGGTTGACACACATACACTATACTCTTAAAAAACAACAGAAAAAAAGTTACTAGATTCTTCAACTTACTCCCTCACATTTCAAAGCATGTGATCCAAAGAGCAGAACACTAAGTTACAGTGGACTGAATTCTCATCGGCAGACACGTCTCTCTAGGCCTGGGAAAACAGTAGGGAGTTGGAGAAGTGTGAAGATAGGAAACAGTTGGGAATTCCCTGACGGTCCAGTGGTTAGGACTCTGTGCTTCCACTGCCGCAGCCCGGGTTCAACCTGCAAGCTGTGCAGCACGGCCAGAAAAAAAAAAAAAAAAAGAGGAAACAGTCACAGACACACGGATTGGTCACTAACCCCCACAGATAAGTCAACCCAGAGCCAATCGGCAAACTCTATTGAACTGTCAGAGATTAGTAACTATGGGGTTAGAAAAAACTATCTCCCATTCCAATGTTTCAGCTCAAGAATATGTCCTACCCTCTCTGTTCACAGTAATTGATGGGCTGCCCATCTCTGTGCCTTGATCTTTAATCCCAACATGTTAATAAGGGTATCATGTTTCTTACACAATAGCTAGACTCTCAAAAGATCAGGGGTACAGAAATGGAATAATACATATAAGATTCAATTGATTTCTCCCCTATTCTAGCAGTGATTTTTTTGCTAACAGTTGACAGTGGGCAAATGATCCATCCAAAGGCAAAAAATAAATCACAGCCAACCAGTCAAGTGGTGCGATGATTATTACCTTCAAACCTGAGGCAAAAAAAGAGAGGTTTTTCTTCCCTTCAACACTTTCAGTTCAGATGAGAAGAAATGACAACTTCCCTCAGAAGTGCAGCCCCACAAGAATGGCTTATCAAATGACCATTAACTGGGCTTCCCTGGTGGTGCAGTGGTTAAGAATCCGCCTGCCAATGCAGGGGACACGGGTTCAAGCCCTGGCCGGGGAAGATCCCACATGCCGCGGAGCAACTAAGCCCGTGAGCCACAACTACTGAGCCTGCGCTCTGAGCCCACGTGCTGCAACTACCAAAGCCCATGAGCCTAGAGCCCGTGCTCCGCAACAAGAGAAGCCACTGCAATGAGAAGCCCACGAGCCACAACGAAGAGGAGCCCCCGCTCACCGCAACTACAGAAAGCCGGCGTGCAGCAACGAAGACTCAACGCAGCCAAAAATAAATAAATAAATTTATATTAAAAAAATGACCATTAAGGAGGATTAAGGCATGACGTCATCAGTCTATTGGGGAAGGGAGAGGTGGAGGATGAGGGGCAAGTTCTTTAGTGTGAGCAGCTCTCCCAGCAGCACAGGGAAATATGAATAGGAAAGGTTTCTTAGGGAGTTCCCTGGCAGCCCAGTGGTTAAGACTCTGAGCTTCCACTGCAGGGGGCACGGGTTCAATCACTGGTTGGGGAACTAAGATCCCGCAAGCTGTGACCAAGAAAAAGGAAAGGTTTCTTAGCCTGCCGAAACCTGAGGAATGGAGTCTGCCTAGGGCAAGACTCCATTCCTCAGATTCCTTCCCACTTGGTAGCTTTGGGTTCCTATGCCAACTACATATGAAGCCTCCAGAAGTCTGTCATCTACCAATAGAGACTGAGTTCAAGGCACAGAGCCACTGGAGTCTAGCCCCCTCCCAAATGTTAGCCCTGAAGTTCAGTTTGCCAGATAAGAGGCAGTTTAGAAGTCATCTAGTCCAGTCTATATTTTACAGAGAGGAAACTGAGGCAAATAAAATGAACCAGCTTGCCAGGTGTTATCACACAGCCAGTTTTCACACAACTGCTTAGTAGCAAGTCTCCTTCTAGCACATACTCTCAGCCAGGTACTCCTGCTCCTGTTATACCACTATACCTCTTCAGGAAGCAGGAGATGCTGAACTCTGAACTGAAATCCAAAGAAGGCACCAGGACAGGAACACGAGCTTAGATTGGATAGTTTCTGCTTCTATTCATTTTAGATAAGTACTTCCTTTGGGACTGAAAACAAGTTAGGAAGGCCCAGGCCTTTGCTGGGAACTGGAATCTACTCCCATATCCTTCTGACAGAAGGACTCACTCATTACTGTGCTTCTCTAAAAGGTCTTGACCAACTCCTGCCAGGACAGTTGAAACAGAAGCAATTCAATGGAAGGTGCTAGGAAAGCAATGGTAATTTCTGCAGAATTCAATGGGCTGTGGGATTAATGTGAGATTTACTGAGCTGGGAAGATAGAGCAGAAGCCAGTAAACACCTTCAACTCTCCAACTTTGTTTAGACCCCAAATTACCAAAACCTTAAACTGAATTCCACTACTTGGCTCATTGTGTTGATCCAATGTTAACCAATGAGTCACAGGCTTAAATGAGAGTCCTTCCACTTCACCCTCTCCCTTATATTTCCCCAACAGGCAAAAAAAGCATACTTATCTCTTATCAGCATGGTACTGCAAACTCCCTATTATTGACCTATGAAAGACTGGAATGCCTTTCCCCACTTTGTCTGCCTAGCAAACACCTAATGTGTCTTTTAAAGCCAAGCTCAAATGTCACCTTCTCTGTGAAACTGCATAATTACTCTCTCACCCCAGCAGAATTCATCACTGCTTCCTCTAGGATCCCACAGTATTAAAACTGTATTCTTGGGAATTCCCTGGCTGTCCAGTGGTTAGGACTCAGTGCTTTCACTGCCAGGGCCCGGGTTCAATCCCTGGTTGGGGAACTAAGATCCCACAAGCCGTGTGGCATGGGCAAAAAACAAAAACCCTGTATTCTTATCACAGCATTTATTACATTATTTGACTTAATTGTTTGTGTCTGTCTGCTCTGCTAAACTATGAACTTCTCAAAAAGTGTGACTATTTTTTATGTCATCTTGAATCTCCAGAGCAGAGCACAATGCCTGGTCCCTAGTAGCTGTTCATTAATTAAGGCCAAAGTAATCCTGCTTCCTTCCTCCATCTACTCCTCCCCTTCTGTGCCATCTAAATAGATTCTTACTCAGTTCCATTTGGGAATGTTTTTAACAGGCCAGTTCTCCCTCTTGCCTCTTTGTGATCTCCCCTGGATGGAGGGGCCTCTTGGGACCCAGCCCACAAGGTACTGTTGCAACTCACATGGGCTAACTGCTTTTCCTGTCACCGGTTACTATACCTCAGATGGCCTAATCACACCAAATATGCAGCCCTCCCACCGTAACACTGAGGCAACTGTGGCTAAAAACAAAGTTCTCTGAATCTTCAGTTGATGTTAAATGTTCAAAAAACTTCGGATCATTATCTCTATTAATTCCTGAACTTCAGAAACACAAGTTAAAAAAAAAAAAAATCATACTACCACTCTGACAAGGTACCCACTGCCCCTCAACAGAAACTACAACCTGGCCCAGAAATCTGCACACACTTTGCTCACCTGGGTGGCTCCTTATTCAGCTCAGTTACCATTGAGTCAGTGACTAAATCTTTCCTAAAACATTCTTGGGAAGTGGGAGTGTATTGTGTAGGGTTTCAAGGTATCCCTCCTCCAAGACGGCTGTTGTGTTTCCTTATTTTAAATTCAATGTCTCATACTTTGGTTACTTTCCAACCTGAAATGCCTTAGGATTAGGGAGCAGGCTATACACTTGCTTCTCCTACCCCATGTCTCCTCATAAGTCAAATTCGTATCAATGCGCACAAACAAGTAAACTATAAAAGAGCAATCCTTGCTCCTGGGCAAAGTAAGAGTTAGAAGGGATGAGGTATGACTTCAAGGGCAATGGGAAAGTCCTCTTCTCCAAATATATTTTTGTAACTCCAGATCTCTGTTTGAAATTCTATATTGATGATTTCCACTCCTTAGCTCCCTCTTTAAGAAGCAAAAACTCTTGGAAGGATTAATACTTTAAGTGACTATTTGTTATTTACACCTTAATATGGAGCAATTCCAGATCAGTTTTTGAAAGAAGGCTTTGATTACGGGGAAGGTGGAAAAGACAAGAAGGGATGTATAGAAGAAAGGGACAGGATATCACCAGGATGTAGGAAATGGCAAAGCTTAGTGAGGATTTAAAAAACAAACACACACACACACATCTACACAACTTTCTCTAGGACTGGCTTTGCAGGAGAGAAAATAAAAGTTCCTGGGGGTACAATAATCAAGGTTTCTGAGGGCACTGTATAAAGGCTGGGCACATCACAGGGCTTCTAAAGCCAGTAAGGACAAATTCAATTAATAAGGTGGTGAATAAAATGTCCCAGCTGTGCTGAGGTTTAGAGGAAAACCAGTTTCAAAGCCAGAGAAATCTGGAAGCTTCTCATATCATTATAGAAAGACAGACACAGGGGCCCCTTAGGAGAACCATCATCTTCTTCTGGGATAATGAAGGGACAGTCGTATAACCTGAACATGCAGAGACCATGAACCAGAAGATAGAAGTCCCAAATTCCTTACATTAGCAGAGATGCCAATAATTCTCCCAAACAAAATCATTCACTTTAATGTTTCCTTCCTGCCCATAAAAGAGAAAGACGTTTTGGCCATCTATTTGGGCATTTCCTGGGATACCCAGTGCACAAGTGGGGTGTGTGCGTGTGTGTGCGCATGTGTGCGTAAGGATGTGAGTGATAACCCAGACTATAGCTCTCTGCTTGTCTGAATTTGATAAAAGCAAGACAAAATGAACTGGGAAAGGAGCATAATAAATAACAGAGTATGGTCCCAGAAGGGAAAACTGGAAAGAATGAGAAACCAGAGTTTGGTGGGAACATGAAAGCAGAATTGCCTTTGGTGGCACATCCCCCAAAGTGAAGTAAGATTAGTCTCATCTACTGTCTCTTATCTCTGACCTTTCTGGATGAAATGAGTGAGGTATATGTGGGAGGATCTACACTTTTTACACTTCTATAAAACTTGAATATTTTAAAATACGTACTTATTACTTTTCTAATTAAGAAGAAATGTATTTATAAAATACAGTGGTATAAAAGGGAAAAAGGAGGAAGTATAATAAGGGAAAATCCAATAAGCTCCAATCTATGGGGGGGAACTAAGGAGGTCAGTAGACCGTTAAAAATATCTGGGAGGAGGGGATCCCTATGTCTTAGAAATCCATCTTCCTTTTCTCTACTCACCTCCTTCCCCAAGTGCCTCTCTGTTTGACCCAACTTTTTAATAGCTCAGAAACCCGGGCTCCTGAAGAAGTAGACAAAGAACAGGGGTGATGCCAACCTTCCGGAATGGAATTTCTCACTCTTCCCCAAATCCCTTCCTCAGTGATATCACCTCATATTTCCAGGCTTGGTTCCACATAACCATTACCTGCCTGTGAAATACCCAAGCCTAAGTGCCACAAAAGTTTCACCAACTATGGTCAGGAGATCTCTGGATGGCTGGGGATCCCTAAGCCCAGTTCCAATGCAGAAAATGAGTCACCGATTGCCCACGTCTAGGTGAGAGATATGGTCTCCAGTATTGACCACATTATTAAGTAGGAAAGAAACGAACAAACATCCCCCAAATCTAACTTCTTAGCTTTTTCACAGGACATGAGAAACAGGAGGTTAGAAGAAACCCAGAGGCTGCAGCCTAAACCAGCTCGAGGCGAGGCCAAGGGAAAGTGCAGGGGCTGAGTCTGGAATAGCCAAGAGTCACAGAAAAAAAAGTTACTTTTGTCTTCATTGGCTACCCTGGGAGTACCAAAAAACTTCAAGTTGCCACATCTCCACACTAATGGGAACAAAAGCGTGATTACTCGCGAGCCCCAGAGCCTCCAGCCCACCCTTCAGCATTCCCAGAAGCTCCCATTACTGATGGGAGGCCCTGCTTCCACTGCCCCGGCTACCTGAGTCTTCTAGATTAGAAAAGCTTTCTTCGCTTGTCTCAGTTCTCCCGCACTGAACCCAAATCCCTCTCAGCTCAACTTTGGGGCACCCTAGTTATTTTTATAAGTCACTTTCCCTGAAAACAATGCCTCTTACCCAGCTAAGAGCCCTTCCCTGGCCCTTGCAATGAGACCTCTCGAGAGAGCCCCAGCCCCGGTTCCCCTCCGGGCCCGGGCGCCGAGTCTGACCCCTCCTTACCTCCGGGAGAATGGACTTACCTCACCCGCCGCCCAGTCCCTTTCCCCCAGTTCCTCCCTCTTCGGCGCCGCTCAATGAGGCCTGCCCCTGCCCGCACACGAGCCCCGGCCTCCCGCGCCGGCCCCCATCCCGGCCGCCAACACCACCCGGCCGCCTCCCCGACTCACCAACTTCGGGCTCCCAGCCCGCCCGGCCCCCTCCTCAGCGCCCCCATTAGGCCTGCCGGGGCCCGGCCCCCTTCTCCTTTCTCTGGTGGGCCACTCTAACCCCTCGCAGAGGCCCAGACCCGCCTCTGCCCTCAGGCCGCACTCCTCTCCGGGGCGCCTCCGCCCCTGCCCTTGCGGGCTCCATCAGCCCGGTACCTGGGGCTCCGTCTCCCCCGTCGGGCCCAAGCCTGTGTCGAACAGACAAACAGCTGCAGCTCAACCAAACCCTCCTGCCCCTCCTCCTCCTCCTCGCCCTGTGGCGGGGGCCCCAGCCAATTGCACGATTACCCGCCTACCATCAAGGGTGGGCTCTGTGCGTGCTAATCCGCCAATCCTCTGGAGAAAGGCAGTGCTGTCACCGAGGCGTAAGAGCAGAGGACTGGACAGGCGGTGCCCCAGACCAATATAGAGAGGGAAACTTTGAAGATGGACGAGGTGAGGAGCCACTAAAGAGCGAGCTCCCCGAGATAGGGGGCGGTACCCTGTTGACAAGCGTATACTCTAACCAGTAGACTCGCGACACCCTCATGACCCCGCCTTTTAACTCATAAACATCTAATCAGGTGAGCGATGGGGGCGGGTCAAAGTGAAACTTTAACCAGTACTGAGAAAATTCGGGACTTGAATGGCAGGCAAGGCGGGGTTGAAAGAGGCCTTAGGAAGGCCGCTACTGACCTTCGCCCCTCCCCTGGGATTTGGCGGGGCCTGCCTCTGGCGCCCCGCCTTCTATCACAAATTCGCGGGCGTGAAGGGAAATACCTCTCCTAGGGACCCGGAGCCTAGGAATTTAAGCGGCCCTCACGTCGGTGCTTCCTCCTTTCAGTGGGGCCCCAGAGCACAGGAATTTTGGGGATGGCCCGCGGCAGTCTGAGATGTTTTTTGGTGAGCTGAGACAATGGCACCTCCAAGAAGTGGTAGCTTGGGGAGGCTTTAGCCCCTTTATAATAATTTTTCATACAGACGATTGATGTATTCTAAATCGCATGTAAATGTGAATAAGTATTTTTAGAAAACTTTTCTGTTTGTGATATGGAACAAAAAGAAAACAAGACGAGGGCTTCCCTGGTGGCGCAGTGGTTGAGAGTCCGCCTGCCAATGCAGGGGACGCGGGTTCGTGCCCCGGCCCGGGAGGGTCCCGCGTGCCGCGGAGCGGCTGTGCCCGTGGGCCATGTCCGCTGGGCCTGCGCGTCCGGAGCCAGTGCTCCGCGACGGGAGAGGCCACAGCAGTGAGAGGCCCGCGTGCCGCAAAAAAAAAAAAAACAAAATAAAAACGGTAAAAAGAAAACAAGACGAGCTTACTGGGAAATGCAGCGTCAATGCGAATTAACCTTGGAGCCCACTTCCAACCATACTGCTGTTCCTGAGCCCTAACATTGAAAATCTGGAACTGGAGCCTTGTGTGTATGTGTATGTGATATGTGTGTCTGGGGGTGGGGTGGGGTGGGGGAGATGCTGGTTTAGGGGAAAGTAAAGTAGGAAATACATAAGCTTCACTTTCCTCAGCTGTAAAATGGGGGCAATAATTCCCACTTCACCCACCCGTGGCACTATCCCAATTGCATCGCAGAGGTCGAAATGGAGTGGGGTGGGTAGCCCTGCATAGAGTGATTAAGAAAAGGGGTCTGAAACCTACTATCACATGCACACATTCATTTTCTCTCTCACACCATTCTTTCAGTAAATATGCAAAAGTAAAGGAGGAGAGACATGAACTATAAAACCAGGAACTTTTTTTTTAATCAATTACAAACTAAATTACAAATAATGTTAATAGCAAGAACACTCAAGGACAAAAGGTGGGAGAAGAGAGACAAAATCATAAAAAAGAAAAAAAGCTTTTTTTTTTGAACATTCGCGTTACAAACCCCAAGGTGCACATGGCAACAAATCCCCACCGATTCCCACTTAAAAAACTGCTATAACCTGAAATATAAATATAATTGTTCATCCTTCTTTTAAAGAAATATTTTTTTCCCAATGTCCCCACTCAGGCACAGCCCTAAAAAAGTGTCAGCATTCTCAAAATGAGGTCTTAACCTTAACTTTCACTCCTATGGGCTGGCCTTCAGAGGGAGATGGAACCTAGCACCTGAAGAACTAAGAATCTTAAAAAGAAGAGAAAAATTCAAACATCTTTCACTTGCCTCATAAGGCCTCGGTGAAGCACAGTCCCTGACCCAGAGCCTCCCAGAGACCCCTTGCCTGTAGGAGGGACAGGCAAGAAGACTAGGAGCAATCATTTCTACTGCAGTCCCACCAGGACTGCAGAGACTGGGAGTCTGAGACAGGGAGTCTTGAGTCTCCCAGACTGTTAGGTGAGATGAAGCACTAAAACTAGGGTATAAACTGGTTGGATCTATTTTTTTAACCTAATTCTTTAAAACAGACCCCTCGCCATGTTTTTGTTTTGCTTGGTTTTCAAAAGTTCCAACTTAGTGCCCCTGCTATCAGTTGGCCTTACACAGGGCTGTGGGAGGTTTGGGGTCTCTGTCACCTGAAACACAGAAAATAATAATTGCGGGGCTTTCAGAGACTGGGATGGCAAACCCTATGTGGAGGAAGGAGAAACAGTCTTTTAACTTTTTTTTTTTTTAAATACCAGCCCTCCTAAGCAATGACTAAGAGGAAGGGGAGAGCATGGTGCAGATTAAGTGCATGTAATATTGACGCTTCCTTTCCATTTCACCTATTTCTCCCCTCCACGCCCTCTCCCCAGAGTTGGCTGGCTAAGAGGGGCAGGTGAGTGCTAAGGCAGCCAGACAAGATCAGTGAGCTAAGAGCCCTGGGCCAAGCCAGATCATGCCCCCACTGGAGGAGAGGGTGAGACTGGGAGTAGGGGCTTGAGAAAGCCATCAGAGTCGAAGGTGAGGTACTGGCTTGGTCACATCCTGGAAGAAAGGGTGAGCCAAAGCTGCCTTTGCTGAAATCCGCTTGTTGGGGTCGTAGTGCAGCATTTGCTGGAGGGAGAGATGTATGCTGACGTCAGTAATGTGATAATGGAGTAAATGGGCAGCAGGTGTTTTGAGAAATCGGGAAACAATTCCTTTCACCCAAGGCAGAGTTCCCATTTCCCTCCTTCCTGTATCTAATGGGTGCACAACAGCGAGAGGGAAGCAGGGGCTAGGGAAATGCTAAGACCAGGAGTCCAGGGCCTCATTCTTCCTTCATCCTGGAAAAACCTTGCCCTGGGGGAGTGAATGAGAGGAAATGGGTGCCCACTCCCCACTCTCACCGATAACAAGCTCCGTCCATCTTCATCCAGGGGGGGCACAACTTTGCTAAAATCTTGCCTGGCCCACTTGGGGAAACTTGGCTTATAATCAGGCATAGAAGTAACTCCTGGCCAAACCACCTCATCTGGGGTCCCCAGAGTCCGAAAGATCCGGAAGAGTTGGTCGATCTCAGAATCTCCTGGGAATAGGGCCCGCCGGGTCACCTGAAAATGGGGAAAGAGGAAAAGCCAAGACCCACATTGACGTCAGTCAAAACTGCCCACTGGATAATGGAGGTTCCCACAGGCAGTGGAAGGTCAGCAGGGCCCCATGACTCCCTCCCCAGGGCCTTTCATGGGGTCAGTCAAACAGAGCCTGAGACAATGAAGTCCCTTCATCTGTCTCCTCGCCCCCTCCTTCCTTCCCCCAACCATGGCTTTGCAGATCCCCAAGGCTGGGTGGGGCTGGGAGGGGGTGAATGTCTGGGGTGCCACTGACATGTAGCAAAGGGATCCCAAGCCACTCACGGGGTGTGGGGTAGACACTGCGGTCATCCCCCCTCCTTGTGGTGCAGACACTTCTAGATAGGAGCACAGCGGGCAGAGACTGTGTCTTCCATTTCTTCTGTGTTCCCCACAGCACCTAGCGTGGTGCTGGGTACACACTAGGTGCTTAACAAATATTTTTTGATGAATTGAGAGATGAATATGGGCAATTGTAAAGTAATGCACTGGGGGATAAATGCACATTATATATATGGGCTAATGGTCTCCATGCCCCCAGTTACAACCCAGATAAGGGACCATAAAACATACTGCTGCTTTGATTTGGAAACTTAGCTCACTCCACTGTTGTATTAAAGGGGATGAGAGCTCCCTTATAAGACTGGGCCTCAGGGATCCTTCAATCTGAAAAGCCAGAGGTTGAGGGGGGATGTGATGTAAGTCTGCAGTTTAAATAAAAGGTGTGGGTAAGGTGAACACAGTTGACCTCACCACATTCCTGGTGCCCTACAATAAGGTCTACAGGCCAAATGAAGGGGACACTAAATGGAACTCATTTTCCCAAGTATATGCAGGCTAAAGCTAAAACAGTTGCAGAAATGATTTAGCTCAATTCAGAGATAAGATATGTATACTGCATGCTAAAGCTGTTTGAGGATATCCTAACATTGTGGTTGACATCAGGGATGACAGTCCTATCCTTTCCCCACCACCCACTTTGTGCTACTCTAGAGGAAGGACCCTGTGATAAGAGAAGGGCCATGGGTCTAGGCCAAGAAACAGTTCTGTTGTTCTTGAATGTGGGGAGGAGGGGGCTGGGTAGA
This sequence comes from Orcinus orca, assembly GCF_937001465.1. Classification (NCBI taxonomy): domain Eukaryota; kingdom Metazoa; phylum Chordata; class Mammalia; order Artiodactyla; family Delphinidae; genus Orcinus; species Orcinus orca. The sequence goes on along the minus strand of NC_064569.1, from coordinate 44,300,273 downwards.
ACTCGGGCATGCCTCCGTACCATCTCAGCAAAGATGCAGCCCAGGCTCCAGATGTCCACAGCTGTGGAGTAGTATTTGCAGCCCAGAAGGATTTCAGGTGCTCGGTACCACAGAGTCACCACCTGAGGACAAGCGTAGGAAGGGGAGGGGTGGTGTATGGGGCATGGAGATTCCCACATCTCACTTCCTCAGGACTACTCTGCTAACTCAGCTTCTTAACAAGCAACTTCTTTCCCTCCATCCTTCCCTTCCCTCTGATTTCCCCGAAGTAAAATAACTGGGTACAACTTCTTAGCCCAGAGTTAGCCTAGTCCATGGTTCTGGGGACCATATTTTCTGAACCCCCAATTTGCAACCTTCTTGGAAAACTTGAGGCAATCAGTCATAATTTTAATGGTGTGCCATCCAGCTCTCCTGGCTTGTTATCTATCAAAATGTGAACTCCGTGTATACTCTAAGACCTCTTAGGGTGTCAGAGATACTTTCCATCTAGTGAGAGAGAAACTGCTGGCCAGATAGTTACTAAAAATGTTGTGAATGTCCCTGTTAACACCTCCCAGGAAGTTCAGAGAAGACATGCAGAGAGGGACTCACCTCGTGGGTGTAAGTACGAACAGGGACTCCAAAGGCTCTGGCTAGTCCAAAGTCTGCTAGCTTGATGGCCCCCTCTGCGTTGATAAGCAGATTCTGAGGTTTGAGGTCTCGGTGCAGGACCCGATGAGAATGGCAGAAAGCTAGGCCCTGGAGCAGCTGGAACAGGTAGCTCTGACAAGGGGAGAGAAAAGAATGTGTTTTTCCATCACCGTGAGAACATTAGGGTCTCCTCTGTGCCTCCATAGTTCTACTAAAGCCTTCACTAGTTAGATAATAATTCCATGTTTACAAGCCATTTCCCTGATTGGACTGTAATCCCAGTGAGGATAAGGATCAGGTTTTATTCAGTTTTGCATTTCTTTTCCATATCCTGTGTTCAGCACATTGAAGGTGTTCAATAAATGTGTGTTGGATAAACGTTTGTTGATAGATGGAAAGTAGCTCTGGGAGTAAAGAACCCAGAAAAACAGACAATAGAGACTCACTGGCTATTTCTCCCACCAAGCAGGTGGAAAGGCTTTTTGGAGGGGTCTACCAAGTGCCCTCCAGTCCCATTTATCTGAGTTTCATCTCACCTTCCACCTGAGCTGCTAAGCTGACTCACTAGAGTTTCAACTTCTTTGATTCTCCTGCCCAGCCTTAGGGTTAATAAGTATAATGAGCAGTGAAGGAGCCACAAAAAAGGTATGTGTGATTGTGTGTGTGTGATTGTGTGTGTGTGTGTGTGTGTGTGTGTGTGTGTAGGGGGATGAGGGCTGGGAAGGAAGCTAAGATCACAAATCAACACTCAGTCTGGATTGCCTGCCTTCAGTCCCCCCAAGACATGCCCATGTTGGGAGGAGTTGATGTGAAGGATTACCTTTATGAGGGGAAGAGGAATGCCAGTGAGAGCAGAGGCATCCATGAATTTCTTGAGATCCTGGTGCAGAAACTCAAAAACCAGGTAGAGTTTGTTTTCTGTATGAATGACATCCAGCAGCCTAGGGAAGGGAGGTCCAGGGATAGAGGTGAGGGAGAGAAATGCCCAGACAACACAAACAGAAGGCATCCTCCTTTACTGTCAGAGCACCTCCCAGATACATACTTACTTGACAATATTAGGGTGGTTAAGCTCCTTTAGCAGAGAGATCTCTCGTATAGCAGTACTGGGTACACCCTCCGTCTCACTTGGAGAAGTTGGGAGAGCAGAGATGGGAATGTGGTTACAAATATTCCTTTTCTCCCAGCCCAGTGATTCTACCCCACCCCCTGCCTCCCCACAGAGACACCACCCCAGCATCCCCTAGGAAAGTGAGAGAAGAGAAGGGGTGCTTCAGGGGTTAATTCATGGATGGACAGGACTGGCTTTTGGACACATTAAGGTCATTATTTCTTCTTTGCCCAGGGTTAGGTTAGCAAAGCCTCCTGGTGAAGGTGAAGAAGGTAACAGGTAAAAAAAAAAGGGGGGGGGCGGGAGTAGCAGCACCCAGCCTCTCTAGAGGGGCCAGTGAGGTTCAACTGCCATTCTTTTGAAAGGGGGAGAGAATTCTAAGATGGGGGTGGGGTTGGGGCAGCGAGGAGGGCTCGTCATTCAAAAAGGTGCTCTTTACAGCTTACTGCAAAACCCAGCTCCACAGGGAGTCCTGGAACCCCCATCTCAGAGGCCTCCTTCCTCTTCCTGAGTCTTTCTGACTGTACATTTAGGGGCATCACCCGCCTTTAGGGAGGAAATTTCCCATGGATTCTACACTACCCTATAGTCTCCCCCGGGAAACCCTCTACTCGTCCTTCAACCCACCTCTCCACTTCAAAAGAAGTCCCTCCCTGCTACCTTCCGGTCCCTGGATGGCCACCGCCGGTTGGGGTGGGGGTAGGGGGCACTCAAGGAGCTCCCGAGTAAGGAGTCCCGGGTACAGAGGCCACTCACGTGTCCAGGCGGATTTTTTTAAGCGCCACCACTTCTCCCGTCACCTTGTTTTTGGCTTTGTACACAACTCCGTACGTGCCTTCTCCGATCTTTTCCACTTTTTGGAAGTTCTCCATGAAGCGCTAGCGAGTCGGGTCAGCCCGGCCCTGGAGCGGGGGCCTGGGAACCCTGCAGAAAGCGGCACCCAGCTCTCGGGGGCCGAGGAGGGGAAACAGGGCCCAGTACCGTGGCCCCAGGTCGGGATGGAACGCAGTGTATCTCTCGCTCTTGTCAATTTGTCCAACTTGAAACAATGTTACCGCCTTCCCCCAGTTCCCTACCGCCACCAGAAGCCCCGCCCCTCCTTCCCGCGTTTCCCTGGCTCCGCCCTCAGATCTTCCTATTGGTCAACGTCAGAGCGGGAGGGGCCAGCCCTGCGTCCCTCTCTGCAAACGACCCCGACCCGCGCAAGTTTGGTTCCGAGGGGCATTAAGACAAGTTTCAACGTAGGTGGGGAGGCTGAACACCTTTTTCCAAGTATCTGATTTGGGATCGAGTTTCCTACCTGTGTCCTGAGTCTATAGGGATTTCCTGATCTCTAATTCGCCGTTTTCATCACCCCTAGGAAAATGTGTATTGACCTAAGATTGAATGCCACCTGGTCCAGGGAGCCTCCTCTGAAAGCAGGAAGCTGGGAATCTCATTGTAAGGGTCTCCCGGGCCTCGGAGGAGTCGTTGCCTCCGTCTCTCAGCCTACCCCGATACTGTCTCTCTTTGATTTTGGATACAGGGTCACTACTTCTACAGTCTTTTTGAGAGGTTCCTGGTTTGACTCACAATAAATTGATCCACTCTCCCATGATGAATCGTGTGTGTCCGGTACGTGTTTTGTTTTGTAGCTGCCCTTCAGTCAGTTCTTTCCACGGGGGGTTGGAGTGCTTTAAGATGAGCGTGACCCTGTGAAACCAGAAACTGTCACTGAGTAGCGGGATGTCCAGGGACCAGGATCCCTCCTCAGTTCTGCCTTTCTCAGGTCCTCCTGCTCCTCCCAGGCCTCCCCTGCAGGGAGAGGAGGAAGGGCTATGCAAATGAGCATCCGTTTCTTATATAGGGGCTTGTCCTACGCCCTAGCGCCTTTGGTTGCTGGAAAGAACAGGATGGATCTGGTGCTGAGAAAATGCCTTCTCCATGTGGCTGTGATGGGTGCTCTTCTGGCTGTGGGGGCCACAGAAGGTGAGTGTGGGGTGTGTGGACATGAGCAAGTGTGAATTTGGGGTTGCACACTTGCTCTGGTTTTCCCTTCCCTAATGGGAGATAACCAGCAATGCTTCTGGCATCTCCCACCCATTTGATTTAGTAAGGACATGGGCAACTGAGCTCCCTCCCCACATGAAGATTTGGGACTCAGCCTGAAAATAACTCCATTTGCTTGGAAGGGCAAGAGAATAGTGGGTCTTGGTGCCCCTAATTCTGAGACCCCCTGGGCAGTGAGCTGGAGCGGGGGCTCCAAGGGAGTAAAATGAGTGGGAGACTCTTTTAGGCAATGTCTCAGGCACTTGGGATAGGGTATTTAAAGTGAGGAGCAAGAGAATGTATTGGATAGAGGGTAAAGAGGCACCACATCCCTTCTTTGGGATGGGCATAGACGATCACAGCCCAGGCTTTTGTTCTGGGGCTGGGAGAGACAGGCAGAGGGGTCTCAGCTGAGCATCACATGAAAGAGCTCTGGGGGATTGGGGCCTCGTGACAGGAGCAAGGGGGGGTGGGGGTGGTGAGAGGGTCTGGAATGTCCCGTGCTGCTCTGAGGAGGGAGGGTTGGGAGTGGAGAAAGAATGGGGCATCTTATAATTCTCTCGCTCTCATGGTGGGATGCTCAGTGGGATGATTCCAGATCCTCCCCCAGCAGAATCAACCAGGTTTCTGGTACATATTAGAAGTGGAGTGAGGATAGTCTCTGCTGTGCTGAAATATCTGCATCATATTCCAGTGCCCCCCTTTCTCTAGATCCCTGGTCTCACAGACTTCTAGGAAGTTCTCCTTGATCTGACTTCCCTCATTCATGGTGCAGTTTCAAGTCTTTTTCTTTTACTGCACTCCTTATTGTACTCTGGAAACATTCTGTTCATACGTGTCCACCTGAGCCTCTTAAAATATTGTGCTTACTTTTTGGATTCTGATTTTTAAAATCATAAGAAGACATTTTTAGATATTCATGAAATTTTGTACGGACTGGTTTCAATAATTTTGTCTAGTGTGAACTAGCATTGTGTTTATTCAAGAAAATATTTCTTCTTTACAGATACATACTGAATTTGTACGGTTTTAAATAACATTATGTCTGGGATTTGCTTGTGAATGCTTTAGCCAGGGACTTTCCTGGTGGTCCAGTGGTAAAGAATCCACCTTCCAATGCAGGGGTCACGGGTTAGATCCCTGGTCGGGGAATTAAGATCCCACATGCCGCGGGGGAACTAAACCTGCACACCACAACTACTGAGCTCGCGCGCCTCAAGGAGAGAGTCTGCATGCCACAAACTACAGAGCCCATGAGCTCTGGAGCCCCCGCATCCTGGAGCCCACGCACCACAACTAGAGAGAGAAAACCCACACGCCACTACTAGAGAGAAGCCCGCACGCTGCAACAAAAGATCCCACATGCTGCAACTAAGACCTGACACAGCCAAAAAAAATAAAGGAAGGAAGGAAGGAAGGAAGGAAGGAAGAAAGGAAGAAAAGAAAGGAAAGAAAGAAAGAAAGAAAGAAAGAAAGAAAGAAAGGAAGGAAGGAAGGAAGGAAGGAAGGAAGAAAGGAAGAAAGGAAGAAAGGAAGAAAGGAAGAAAGGAAGAAAGGAAGAAAGAAAGAAAGGAAGAAAGGAAGAAAGAAAGAGGGCTTCCCTGGTGGCGCGGTGGTTGAGAGTCCGCCTGCCGACGCAGGGCACACGGGTTCGTGCCCCAGTCCGGAAAGATCCCACATGCCGCGGTGCGGCTGGGCCTGTGAGCCATGGCTGCTGAGCCTGCGCGTCCGGAGTCTGTGCTCCGCAACGGGAGAGGCCACAAGGGTGAGAGGCCCGCGTACCGCAAAAAAAGAAAGAAAGAAAGAAAGAAAGAAAGAAAGAAAGAAAGAAAGAAAAGTACAGCATTAAAAATGAATACTGTAAAAGAGAAAATTAAATGCTTTAACCAAAAAACAAACCAACAACAAAGGATCGATAAAGCAAATGTGGCAAAATGTTGATAGTTGTTGGATCTGGGTGAGGCATGTGGAGAGCCATCATATCCTTTTCTTTCAGACCTCTCTTTTGGTCAGTTATAATAATTTTGTTTGTCCCCACTCCCAATTTCTACCTGCCTCTGGTCCATCCTCCTCACTGCTTGCTGAAGTGATCCTTCTAAAACACAAATCTGATCATATTCCAAAAGTTTTGAAGGGTAAATTTTATGGTATTTGAATTATATCTCAATACAACAAACAAAAATCATCTGAGGTGGTCTTGCCTACAAGATAAAGGCCAAACTCCTTCGCCGGCACTCAAAGCCCCCACCCCATCTTCTTGGCCTCATCTCTCACGGTGTACCTCAACCACATTGCTAGTGGTCCCCTATCATGCCATGTGCTTCCATGCCTCCATGCATCTGCTCATGCTGGGCCTTCTGCCTAGAATGCTTTATGCCACAGGTCAACTCCTCATTGGATCCTTCCCAGTCTACCAGAGTGGAATTAATCTGTTTATTCTGTCATTTTGTTGTACATCGTGCATGTTTATTATGGCTCATATTAAGCAGTGCCTTGAATTATAGTAATTTATGCATATGTCTGTTTCATCTACTTTAACCTGAATCTCTTTAGGACCATTTCTTTTTCATTTCTTAAGTTCTTTGCACCTAGCACAGTGCCTGGTACATGGTGGGTATTGGGTAAATTAAAATGCACTTTGTGAGAATGAGTGATGTGACATGGGACACTGTGGTCCCCTGAGAGGGGAGTGATGACCTGAGGGTCCTCATTATACCTTCCTTTTAGGACCCAGAGACCGGGACTGGCTTGGTGTCTCAAGGCAGCTCAGAACTAAAGCATGGAACAGGCAGCTATATCCAGAGTGGACAGAAAGCCAGGGGCCTCACTGCTGGAGAGGTAGGAACTTGGCAATTTCTGGGGAGGGTATGGTGGGAATGGGGTGGGGAGAGGAGAGGAGCAAGGATTGGGTTGAATGTCAGTTGAGAAGACAGAAAGGGAAAAGGCATATGGGGAGGGGAAGCCAAGGAGTCCCAGCTAACGCAGCTGCCCTTTCCAGGTGGCCAGGTATCTCTGAAGGTCAGCAATGATGGGCCTACACTGCGTGGGGCAAACGCCTCCTTCTCTATTGCCCTGCACTTCCCTGAAAGCCAAAAGGTGCTGTCAGATGGGCAGGTCATCTGGGCCAACAACACCATCATTAACGGTGGGTACCACTCTACTCCAGGCCTCGTTCCCAGGGCTCAGCTCATGCCCTTTCTCCTTCTTCTTCTTTTTTTTAAACAAATTATATATGTACTTAGATTAGAAAACACAGATAAAGCACAAAGAAAAAAAAAAATTGTAGTCCCCAAAATGGGGGACAGAAGACCCAGTGGATTTAGAAGTTGGACAGACTTGGATTTAAACCTGTTACCAGTATGTGACCCTGGGCAAGTCACTTAATTGTTTTGTGCTTCCATTCCCTTAATCTGTAGAATAGGGATGATACTACTTTAAAAGGTTGTTGTAAGGATTAAAATGTGATAATATATAAAGAATTTAGCATAATGCCTGCCCTAGCCTACAGTAAAGGCTCAATAGATGTTAGCTGGTGCTGTTATTTTTACTTTTATCCCACTAGCCAGAGCAAATCTTTCTAAACATTTTGATACATTTCCAATCTCTTTCTCTCCAATCTCTATGTATTATACTTACATAGGTATCTTTTTTTTTTTTTTTTTTTTTTGGCCGCTCAACATGGAGGATCTTAGTTCCCTGACCAGGGATTGAACCCATGACCCCTGCATTGGAAAAGTGGAGTCTTTTAACCACTGGACCACCAGAGAAGTCCCTACAAAGGAATCTTTAATTATAGTTTCCATTCTCCCCACTACCACCCACAGTGGGTTATATCAAGGAGAATATATTTTGTAGCTAGGGAGTATTCCCAGAGCCCTGCTCTGGGAGCCATGTTAAAGGTTTTGGTGTATAATAAGGAAAGCCAGGGTTTGCGGGTGACTTTGTATCTTCCTTTCAGGGAGCCAGGTGTGGGGAGGACAGCCAGTGTATCCCCAAGAACCTGATGATACCTGCATCTTCCCCGATGGGAGGGCCTGTCCGTCTGGCCCTTCACCTCAGAGAAGAAGCTTTGTTTATGTCTGGAAGACCTGGGGTGAGAGACTCCCTTCTCTGGCCTGTCACCCACACTTGGATTCATCTCTTCCTACCTGATCCCTTTTCTTTTGGTCCCACCCCTAAACTCTGTGAGTTTCCCTAATCTTCACCTCCCCATGACTCCGTCTTCTTCCACAGCACCTAGCTAACTCTATTATACTTCTTTCTGGGAACCCTTCTCCAATTACAGTCCCATCCCATGGAACCCCTCATTAGGACTCCTTTCCTGCCCTCATATACAAACTTCCAAACACCCTCTGAAATAACCATCCTCTCAATATATCTCCTTACCTTCCTTCTCTGGTGCCCTGTCTCTAACCCTTCCCCAGTCCCCTTTGACCAGTAACCCCCTTCTCTACTCTTCTTTCCGAAAACCTCAGGCCAATACTGGCAAGTTCTCGGGGGCCCAGTGTCTGGACTGAGCATTGGGACAGGCAAGGCAGTGCTGGGCACACACATCATGGAAGTGACTGTCTACCACCGCCGGGGGTCCCAGAGCTACGTATCCCTCGCTCACTCCCGCTCAGCCTTCACCATTACTGGTAAGGACTTAGGAAGGGACAAGACCAGTCTCAGGGCAGGAGGAGGTGGGGAAGCTTGGCTGGGCAGGAAAGGGGAAAGAGGAAATGGTGTGTAGGGGCACCTTATAGGGGCAGAGCCAGGAAGACATGGGCAGAGGAATGTGGGGCTTGGAGCCAGTGAAGGGCCAGGCAGCTTGGGGTTAGAGGATGTGGCTGTGAAGAAGAAGCTGTGGCCCAGACCTGGTTCTCACCTTTTCTGGCTCCAATCTCAGACCAGGTGCCCTTCTCTGTGAGCGTGTCTCAGCTGCAGGCCTTGGATGGAATGAACAATCACTTCCTGAGAAAGCAACCTCTGACTTTTGCCCTCCGGCTCCACGACCCCAGTGGCTATTTGGCTGGGGCTGACCTCTCCTACACCTGGGACTTTGGAGACAGTACTGGGACCCTGATCTCTCGGGCACTTGTGGTCACTCACACTTACCTAGAGTCTGGCCCAGTCACTGCACAGGTGGTGCTACAGGCTGCCATTCCTCTCACCTCCTGTGGCTCCTCCCCAGTTCCAGGCACCACAGCTGGGCATGTGCCAACTGCAGAAATCGTGGGCACTACACCTGCTCAGGTGCCAACTGCAGAGCCCTCTGGAACCACAGCTGTGCAAGTACCAACTGCAGAGGGCACAGGTACCACAGCTGGCCAAGTGCCTACTGCAGAAGTCGTGGGCACTACACCTGCTCAGGTGCCAACTGCAGAGCCCTCTGGAACCACAGCTGTGCAAGTACCAACTGCAGAGGGCACAGGTACCACAGCTGGCCAAGTGCCTACTGCAGAAGTCGTGGGCACTACACCTGCTCAGGTGCCAACTGCAGAGCCCTCTGGAACCACAGCTGTGCAAGTACCAACTGCAGAGGGCACAGGTACCACAGCTGGCCAAGTGCCTACTGCAGAAGTCGTGGGCACTACACCTGCTCAGGTGCCAACTGCAGAGCCCTCTGGAACCACAGCTGTGCAAGTACCAACTGCAGAGGGCACAGGTACCACAGCTGAGCAGGTACTAGCCTCAGAAGTCATAAGTACCACACCTGCAGAGATGCCAACTGCAGAGGCCATAGGTACGACACCTGAAGTGTCAACTGCAGAACCCTCTGGAACCACAGTTGCACAGGTAACAACTACAGAGCTGGTGGAGACCACAGCTGGAGAGGTACCCACCCCTGAGCCTGACAGTCCAGATGCCAGCCCATTCTTGTCTACAGAAGGTATTACAGGTAAGAGGGCCAGAATGAATGAGGTTCATTGAGGTGGGGGCATTTGTCACAGCTCTAAAGACCTGAAAGACTTATTCTGGATCCAGATGTTACCCAATCCTTAGCTTACCAGTGGAGTCCCTTCAGAGTCTTCACTGGTTTTAAAGCCCCCCAAGTCCCCCTTAATGGTATGGAAGAGATCCAGAGTTCAGGAAACCAGGGTCTTCTCCTAGGCCATGGGGAGAGAGCTTGTTGCTCCTATGTCTCTGAAAAGACCTGTTCCCTAAAGTGAAGGTCAGGGAGCAGTCTGTGATCATTTACATAATACTTATATCTCATTTTCTGATTAAGTGTAAATGCATAGAAATCTTTCCCAGTTTCTAACACCATTTCCCACCTCTGGATTCCCATCCCAAAGTAGGTTTACCTGGAATTGTGGTAGAAACACTGAAAAGGGAGGAATAAGATAGTGACACTATAATGAGTTAACATACATCAAGTGTCTAACCCAGGACCTGGCACAGTGTGGGGTGTGATAAACATTTGGGATTTTTAAAACTCCAGCTCTACCCCTAAGTGTGACTCTGGGGCAGTCATTTCTCCTTCTGGGCCTCAGTTTCCTTATCTATAAAATGAGATTTCCCAGCTCTTGCCTGATTCCAAGCCTGGATCCAGTAGCTCTGGCTCTACCTGGAAAAATGCCTGCTTGGCCTGTTTCCAGGTGTCATTTGTCTCATGACTTTGCCTCTTCAATCCTCTCCTGCCAGGCTCCCAGAGCCCCCTGCTGGATGACACAGCCACCTTAATCCTGGTGAAGCGACAAGTCCCCCTGGATTGTGTTCTGTATCGATATGGCTCCTTTTCCCTCACCCTGGACATTGTCCGTGAGTCTTGCCTACTTTGGGAGCTGGTGGAGGGAAGGCGTGTGCGGCTTAGGGCTGCCCAGTGGAAGCACACCCTGGAAGGAGTTACCCACCTGAACAAGAATACCCAAATCCCAGGGTTTTCATTTGAAGGCATGAGGATGGGATCGGGGAGGTAGCCCGAGGACCTTCCTGTCCGTGGGCCTTTAGGGAGGACTGGTAGAGGAGTCCCAGACTTAAAACCTTGCACCTTTGCAGAGGGTATTGAGAGTGCTGAGATCCTGCAGGCTGTGCCATCCAGTGAAGGAGATGCATTTGAGCTGACTGTGTCTTGCCAAGGCGGGTGAGTGTCCCACTGATTGCCCCGAGAACTCTCGGGTTGACTGCTGCCCTGCTCTCTGGTGTCTACTGTTCCTTCCCAGACTCCCTGACATAAGCTGACATCTCTCCCAGGCTACCCAAGGAGGCCTGCATAGACATCTCATCGCCAGGGTGCCAGCCCCCTGCCCAGCGGCTGTGTCAGCCTGTGCCACCCAGCCCAGACTGCCAGCTGGTTCTGCACCAGGTACTGAAGGGCGGCTCGGGGACCTACTGCCTCAATGTGTCTTTGGCTGATGCCGACAGCCTGGCAATGGTCAGCACCCAGCTTGTCATGCCTGGTAGGTACTTGGACAAGAGGTAGGATGAAGAAGGGGAGTGGTAGAGGATATGTGACAGGAAGCAGATGCTGACTATAGCTATGTCTGGGATTCTGCCTGTAGGTCAAGAAGCAGGCTTCGGGCAGGCTCCCCTGTTCTTGGGCATCTTGCTGGTATTGATGGCTTTGCTGCTCGCATCTCTGGTATATAGGTGAGAGCCACACCATGCCGCTCACACCCCCTTATCCCTTAGCACCACCGCTCATGATGGAACCACCACCCCCTTCAAGAAAGCATAGTGTCCAGGAAAGAGCCCAGATTTGGAAGTTAAACAGGTCTAGGCTGCATGCAGTCTTGCTGGTGGGATCTTGGGGAAGTAGCGTAACCTTTCTGAGCCTCTGAAAGGTAGGAAAACTGATACCTGCCTTGTGAGGCTGTTGTCAGGATTCTGGACAATGGGTAAAGCACCTGGTTCTGAAGCAAGAGTGCAATAAATGATGATCTTGATGATTTTTGTTATGAATAATATCAAGAGTGGAGAAGGCTGGGTGAAGTGAGTTCTCCACCTGCATGAAGGGCAAATCCCTAGGTCTGGGGTGCCAAGGGCCTCAAAGCAGGGAAGCTTGTAGGGTGAGAGGGGAATGGACAGAGGTTACCACAGAAATAAGAGAGGATGAACTCTGTTGGTGAGAAGGAGGGGAAGGAGCCAGGATCAAGGCCAAGGAAACCTGGGATATGATTTATCCTCTTGGCTGGAGAAGCACAAACAGGTTGCCATTGACTACCACTAACCAGTATCCCTGCTTTTCTCCCAATATCAGGAGAAGACGTACAAAGCAGGGCCGAGCTCTCCCCCTTCCCCAGCTGCCACCCGGCAGAACCCAGTGGCTACGTCTGCCCTGGGTCTTCCGTTCTTGCCCCATTGGTGAGAGCAGCCCCCTCCTCAGTGGGCAGCAGGTCTGAGTACTCTCACGTGATGTCATGATTTACCCAGCGTGGACAGCAATGCCTATCTTTTCTCCAGTCTTCCCTTGGAAACTACCATTGCCTGAAATAAAGACTCAGAACCTGGAGCTGTTATTTCCTTACTTCTGGGAGAATCTATGTCAATAAAGGAGTGGAGGTATAAAGGAAGGAGGTGTACCACTTACTTAACAGATATCCCAGTGGGAAAAAAAGTCATTTTATTCAGATGAGGCACTTTCAATGTATTGTTTGTGACGTGTGTGTGTATGTGTGTGTGTGCACATGTGCATGGGGAATAGTGGAGATGGTGCAGGATAATAAATACTGTGAGGGTGAAGGAACACTCCCCTGAGCTGGCAGGAGTGTTTGGCAGCAATGTACAGAGCCTAGGGAGTAGAGTCCAGGCACAAGGAGGTGGGCTCAAGGCTGGCTTGGAGGCTGAGATGTCCCCCCTCAGCATAAGAAGCCAAAGAAATTGGAGGAGCGGGGGGGTGGGCCCACGAGCATGGGCATCTGGTTCCTGTGGGTAATCTTGATCTGGAAAGGAAGGAGGCGCATTCAGAGATTAAGACCTAGTGCCTTGGGGCTGGAGCAGCAGAGATTTAGGGGAAAATCTGTAGGGTTCAGGGTGGGTTGCCAGGGTCCTAGAGAGGCCATGGTAGGAAGGCCAGGGGCTGAGAAATCAGGATTTGGGAGGAAGGGTGCACAGGGGAACTTGAGGCCTCAGCAGGAAGTAAAGAAGCTGTGGAATGGAAATTTAGGATCCACGGAGCCTGGGGGTTCAGTTTTTGGCAGGCATAGGCAATACTCACTGTACAGGGTGTCTGCATCCAGGGTTCTCCATCAATTTGCATGGGGAGGGTTTTTGTGGTGCTGTGTGAGGTCAAGGCAGATTGGTGGCAATTTCTTTATCAACCGAGTACCAAAACTCTGTTCTTAGGTTGGCCTTGAGACCCTTTGTTACTGAGGAAGGTCTGGTACAGTCCCTCCCCACCATTCCCATACCCTTCTGCTTTCCTGGTCCCACTCCTTCCCTCAGAGCCCCCAGCTTGAGTTTTCCTTACTGGAAGGTGATCTCAGAGCACTTGGCTAGCCGATGTCCAGCATTCTTGAGCTTGGTATAGATCTGGCCCATCTCAATTGCACCCTCCAGCCCTACTACTTCCAGCCGCTTGTCGCTTAGGTCTGGTGGGGTGGGAGGTAGGGAGACAGGTTTTGTAGAAGCAGGGTTCCTCTGAAGAGAGTCACACCTTCTCCTTAGTCCCCCCCACCTCAGCTCCCAAGGCTGCTCCTCTTACCTGGTACACAGGTTTTCAGGATATCAGGGTCGGTGATCACTTTGGCTGTAGCACCTAAGGCCTGGTTGATCCCATGGATATCGCTGTGCGGTCTCTTGGTGTCACCCCAGAGATTGGAGCCCCCATGCGTGCTCGGGATGTTTAGCACTGCAATGCCTTCTAGGGACAGGTTGCTCAGATCCAGTGGTTTCCCACAGATCTGAGGGGAGGAGAGCACAGATCCTTGCCTCACGGCATCATGATGGACGTGACCGCTCCCTCCACCAGATAACACACTGGGATGACTAGGATTTGGAGGTTTGCAAGAGGTGGAGGGAAGTAGGGACTGGTGTATCTTACAAACTTGGGAAATCGGGATTAGAGAGCAGGGAGGTCAAAGTATAGGTTCAAGAATATGAGAAGTTCCTGAGGGCTCCTGTGGAGGGAGAAAGTAAGATATAAGGGGCTAAAAAGGATGTGGGGTTGGCTCTCATCACACCCACCTCAACTGTCAAGGATTCCTCCAGCTTTCTGCACGTTGAGAAGATGGATTCAGAAGTGGCAAATTCGAAGTACCATAGCTTGTTCTTCATTCTGTGTCGGCCCCAACACCAGGCCCAGGAGGGAGGGGACAAATTACACAGTGATGGCACAGGTGGGCTAAGTGACAGGGAAGGGCATCAACCTCCCAACTGCAGTCCCGTGGGGAACAGGGAAGCTTGGTTGAGGGGCTTCCTAGAGGTGTCACTGCCCATCTAAGCACCGAGTCAAACTTGGCCACCACGTGGTCCCTGCTACTGTGTATGCCCACACCCGCCCCCTCTCCCTCACCTGCTGTTGAACTTCTCAGGATATTTCTCCCGCATGATGTGAAATCGGTGAGCAATAGAGGCATCCTGGGGAGTCCAGGGCATATGAGATCAGAGGCTGCCTCATTCCTCAGCACAGAACCCTCTCTCTCTTTAACTCTCCAGTTTGGGAGTGATACGTCGCACATTCTGATTTTTTTTTTTTCGTCCCACATTCTTTTCTTGCAACTCACACCACTGTGCCCACTTCTGATTTCCCTGTGTCACAGCTCCTTTACCCTCTACCTTCCTTTTCTGCCCTCCTCCAGCCTCTGCCTGCTTAACCCCCACTTCCTCCCGTCCCCCCCATGCCCCACTCCACTGACCACACCAATGGAGAAGTAGTTATTGATGATTTGAAAGGGGACTGGGTCACTCTTTTCTTCAGTTTGTTGGGGTATCACCTCCACAGACCATCGATCCATGTGTACCACCTTACTCGTCTCTAAATCCTTGAGGATCTTCCCCAGATTCTGTCCCTCATACCCTAAGGATGGTATGAAGACAGGTTAGCACTGAACCCTGGGTCCCAAATGGACCTCCTCTCAGCTCCCAGATCCACAGATTCCCAGGGATCCTTTGCCCTGGTTCTGCAGATCCTCCAAGCCCTAAGCAGTGAAAGGGCAGTGTGTTCAGTCATGGCTCCCATGGACCAATCTTAAGGTCAGACTCTTACTGACCCTTTTCTCCACACGGTCACTGTCATGGAGGGTGAAAGTTCCCAATGTGTGTGCGCATCTAACAATAATGCCAAAGTTCATTTGGAAGAGTAAAGAAAATAGCCAGGAAAATGAAAAGTGCTGAAAAAGATAAGTGATGAATGGGAATAATCTCTCTCTTTCTCTGACGCTTCCTCTCCCCATTCTACCAGACAGAACACAGTATAGAGCAAGAGTATCAAAACAGGGTAATAACTGGCACAGTGACTGGAATAAAAAGTTCAATAGTAAAGAACAGAGTGCCCAGAAATAGACCCAAGTATATACGGGAATTTAGTATATCATGACATTTTAAATAAATGGGGAAAGATAGATTATTCAGTAAATGGTACTGGATGTAGAAGTCACCCCTTACACTAAAATAAATTCAAGATGGGTCAAAGAATTTAAATGTAAGCAGAATTTGTACTAGCAGAAAACATGAGTGGATGTTTCATAATCTTTGAGCGGAAAAAGCCTTTCTAAAGCATAGTACAAAACTCAGAGCCAAGCAAGAAAAAGACTGAGAAATACAATTATATGAAAATTAAAAACTTCTGAAATCAAACAGAAGTAAAGCAAATATATTTGGAATTTTCAAAGTTGCCACAAAATAAACTGAAATAGTTCTGACAAATAAATAAATAAAAAGACCTAACCAAGCAAACAAACAACTTCTGTACAGTTAAATAAATACATACCTAAATAAAAGACAAAAGACAAACTGGGAAAAAATATCTGCAGCACACATAACAGACTAACTTCTCCAACATTCAAAAAGTGCTTACAAATCACTATATTTAAAAAGTCAGGGGGACTTCCCTGGTGGCGCAGTGGTTAAGAATTTGCCTGCCAATACCGGGGGCACGGGTTCGAGCCCTGGTCCGGGAAGATCCCACATGCCGCAGAGCAACTAAGCCCGTGCACCACAACTACCGAGCCTGCACTCTAGAGCCCGTGAGCCACAACTACTGAGCCCACGTGCCACAACTACTGAAGCCCATGCGCCTAGAGCCTGTGCTCTGCAACAAGAGAAGCCACCGCAATGAGAAGCCCGTGCACCGCAATGAAGAGTGGCCCCTGCTCGCCACAACTAGAGAAAGCCCGCGTGCAGCAACAAAGACCCAATGCAGCCAAAAATAAATAAATTTAATAAAAAAATAATAATACCATTAAAAAAAAAATTAGGGACTTCCCTGGTGGTCCAGTGGTAAAGAATCTGCCTTCCAATGCAGGGGACACGGGTTCAACCTCTGGTCTGGGAACTAAGATCCCACATGCCACGGGGCAACTAAGCCCGCTCACAGCTACTGAGCTCGTGCGCCTCAACTACAGAGTCCACGTGGTCTGGAACCCATGCACCACAGCAAGAGAGAGAAAACCCGCAGGCTACAACTAGAGAGAAGCCCGAACGCTGCAACGAGCGCTGAGAGGAAAGATCCCACGCGCCACAATGAAGACCGGAGGCAGCCAAATAAATAAATAAATATTTTTTTAAAAGTCAGTAGAAAAATGGCAAATAACTCAAGCCAATCACAGAAGAAATACAAATGGCCAATATTCATATTAAAGATGCTCAATATTACTAATAGTTAAAAGAATTGTAAATTAAAATTGTAAATTAGTTAACTTTTTGTGCCTATCAGATTGACAGACTATGAAGACACTGAGAAAACCAAACGCTAATGGGATTATTAATAAACTGGCACTCTCATTTGCTGTTAGTTGGAGCATAAATTGGTATTTCATTTTTGGAAGACAATTTGGCAACTTTTACCAAAACGTTATCAAATTTTATCAAAACATATTCTCCGACACAGCAATTCCACTTTTAGGAATTTCTCCTACAGAAACAAAAATCCACAGAGATGGATGTATAAGGATTTTTGCTGAGGTACTCTGTAAAACAGGAAAAAACTGGAAACAATCTAAATGTCCACCAGGAGGGGAAGGTTATATAAATTATGGCAAATCCATGCTATGAAATAATGTGCAGCTATTGAAATCAGAATGAAATCTCTATGTAGTATCATGGAGAGTTCTCCAAGACATATTCAATGAAAAAAGAAGTCCCAGGACAATGTGTGTAGTATGATCCCATTTATGTTTGTTTAAAAGTTATGTGTGTGTGTGAAAACAGGAAAATGAGTGCAAATAGGAAACAGTTATCTCTGGGGAGGAACGTGGAATTTGGTGAGGGGGTAGGGAAGAGGAAACCTGTATGTGAAGACTCATACATTTTACTTTTTAAAACCTTCCACGGTGAAAATGTACTGATGCATTACTTGTGTAATTTTTAAAAAATAAAATAACTAGTAAAATATTTATACTTTGAGCCAGCAATTCCACTCCTAGAAATCTCTTCTAGAGAAATTCTCACATCTGTGTGCAGGGATAGACTGCAGTATGGTGTGTAATAAAAAACTGAATGCTACCCAAATGTCTATCAATACGGGACTAGTTAGGGAATTCCCTGGAGGTCCAGTGGTTAAGACTCCACGCTTCCACTGCAGGGGGCACGGATTCAATTCCTGGCTGGGGAACTAAAATCCCACATTCCGCGTGGTGCAGTAAAAAAAAGAAAAGAAAAGAAAAAAGTCTTCACTTCCTCACATTCCATCAATGGTTCAACCCACTATAATTTGCCTTTCTCCATACCACCCTGCCGAAACTCTTTTGGCAAAGATTGCCAGTGATTCCTGCCAAAACCAATAGTATATCTTTAGCTCTCATTTTAACACATGAAACTCCTCACTCAGCCTCTAAAATACCACTAAAGTTACGGAGGACCTGTTCTGCTTTTTCTTAGTCTCTGTGGTAAGCAAAACAACGGCCTTTCAGAGGTGTGCACAACCTAATCTCCAGAATCTGTGCATATGTTGCCTTAAATGGCGAAAGAGACTTTGCAGATGTGATTAAGGATTTTACGATGAGATTATCCTGGATTATCTGGCTGGGCCCTATGTAATCACAGGGCTCCTAATAAGTGAAAGAAGGCTACAAGAAAGAAGAGTCATGGAAGGAGATTTGACAACGGCAGCAGAGCTTGGAAGGATAACGTTGCTGGTCGGAAGCGGGGGATGTAAGCCAAGGAATACAGGCAGCCTGCAGTAACTGGAAAAAAGGCAAGGGATTCTCCCTTAGAGCCTCTAGGAAAAATACAGCCCTGCCAACATCTTGATTTTAGCACAGTGGAAATGAGTTTGGATTTGTGCCCTCAAGAACTGTTAAGATAATACATTCGTGTTGTTTTAAGGCACCATGGTGATTTGTTACAGCAGCAAGAGGACACTAATACAGACTCCTTTAATAATTCATCTTCTTCTGTTCAACCCTTAAATAGGGTGTTTACCAGGAGCTGGCTGTCCTTATCCACTTTCTCTTCTTACCTCTTTCCCTGGGTAACTCATCTACTCTGAGGATGTCAATTACCTCCTAGAAGTTGACTCTCAAACACATATCTTCACCCCTGACTTCTCTCCTAAATTCCTAACATCAATTTCTGACTACCCACCACACATCTCCACCTAGGTGCTCCACTAATACCTTAACTCAGTACATCCAAAACCAAATCTATCTTTCTTCCTTAAACTGGTCCTCCTCCTATATTCCCTATTTTTTAAAAAAATTTATTTATTTAATTTATTTTTGGCTGAGTTGGGTCTTCTTTGCTGCACGCCGGCTTTCTCTAGTTGTGGCAAGCGAGAGCTACTCTTCGTTGCAGTGCGTCGGCTTCTCATTGCGGTGGCTTCTCTTGTTGCGGAGCATGGGCTCTAGGCCCGCAGGCTTCAGTAGTTGTGACATGTGGGCTCAGTAGTTGTGTCTCATGGGCTCTAGAGTGCAGGCTCTGTAGTTGTGGTGAACGGGCTTAGTTGCCCTGCAGCATGTGGGATCTTCCCGGACCAGGGCTTGAACCTGTGTCCCCTGCATTGGCAGGCAGATTCTCAACCACTGCGCCACCAGGGAAGCCCTATGTTCCCTATTTTAATAAATGGTATCCCCATCTGCTCAGTCCACAAACCTAGAAAATGTCTTAGACTTGTCTTTACCTCTTCCTCCACAATCCATTAGTTACCAAGTATTGTGGCTTCTACCCCATGACTCCACTGGTGCTGCCTTTGCTTTTGTGCTCATCATCTCTTGACTAGACAATTGCAATTGAGGTCCTGCCTTCTTCCTCCAATCCATCCTCCACAGAGCTCCCATAGCAGTATTCCTTCCATCAATCCCCCTTTGAATCTTAGGATTTTTTTCAATATCAACACAAGTTTTCATTAGTGCTGTATTTATATCATTATTTTCATGATTCAGATGGAATTAGCAGAAACTGCTATGAGAGTCTCATTTGCAAAACACAAAGTGAAGACTCAGGGCTTCCCTGGTGGCGCAGTGGTTGGAGGTCCGCCTTCCGATGCAGGAGACGTGGGTTTGTGACCCGGTCCGGGAGGATCCCACATGCCGCGGAGCGGCTGGGCCCGTGAGCCATGGCTGCTGAGCCTGCGCGTCCGGAGCCTGTGCCCCGCAATGGGAGAGGCCACAACAGTGAGAGGCCCGCGTACCGCAAAAAAAAAAAAAAAAAAAAAAGTGAAGACTCAAAGTTCATGATTTCAAAGTGTCTAATACTGTTAATGAAAAAAAAAGATGTTGAGGATTTAAGCATGCCTCCCCCACAAATGGTCATATGTTTACATACAAGATTTAAATTATATTATGCAGAGATATTTCTCCTTTCTGGAATAATATTTTATATAAAAAGTAATTTTTATTATATACAAACTATAATTTATATATATAAAGTACTATATATGCATACACACACACACACACACACACACACACACACACACACACACACCTATTTTTTCTTTTAGTTACATCTTTCATGAGTTCCAGAGCTCCCCATGGTTCAGGGATTGCACATTCAAATGCCTCAGAGGCTAGAAACGTAAAGTGAGTGACTGGAAGGGAGGTAAGAGGATTGTGGTGAATTGAAGGATACATGACCCACTTCTTAGAAATAACCAAGGTCAAAAAAATTCAAAACACTGCAAGACAAACAATACAAAACACTACACATCATTTCTGTCAGTTTTCAAACTCTGGCAGGATGAAGTTAAAAACTCCTCACTACAGCATTCATGACCCTGCATTTTCTGGACCCTGCACAATTCAGTCCTCCCTCTTCTCATTGCCCACTGTGCACCCTATGTCCCAGTCACAATGAACAACTCGCTTTCCAAAATGCACCACCATGTTGTTTGGTGACTCCTCTGGCCTTACACAACTTCTTCCACCTAGAATACTTTCTGCTCTCCTTAGCAGCCTCCTATTCCATAATCTCCTGTAAGATCTCAGAGCTGGACTCTGAATCCAAGAGCCTCAATTCCAAGACAACTTCCTCAATTCCAGGACAATTTCAATCTGCCCCACACTGACCTCTTTATCTACCAATTACATCTCTCAAACTTTCTCTTTGAAGGGAAAAAGAGACTAGAAATGGGAGAGCAGCTAGGAGACTGTTGCAAAAGACATGGGAAAAATTATGAATGAATGAATGACCCTTGATTACAGCTGACCCTTGAATAACATGGGGGTTAATCTGTGTATAACTTATAGTTGGCCCTCCGTATCCACTGTTTCTCCACATCTGCGGATTCAACCAACCATGGACTGTGTAGTCCTATAGTATTTACTACTGAAAAATATCCTCAATAAGTGGACCGGCGCAGTTCAAGACCATGCTGTTCAAGGGTCAACTGTAATTGGTTGGATAAATGAATGAATCATGGCCAAGCTCCCTGCTAGCTCCATCACTCAGCATCTGGCTTAGCTCTTATACAACCTTCCTTATTCCCACATTGTCCTCTCTACCCCCATATTCTTTGATTCTGAGCCCTAAGACTTGGGAGAAACAGAAGGATATTTTTAGGTTTATAGGGAAGAGGACTGTCACCCTTGACCCTTCTAGGTTCAGACTGTCATCCTTGACCCTTCAGGTCTTTGCTTCTTCCAGAGCTCTCTTCCTTTGGGACAATCCACTTTGGGACCCCCCCCCCCATCTGTGCGTCTCTTTTCCACCAAGGCTTTTTCTTCACCAGATGCCTAAATGCCTTCTCTGTGTGCCCTTCCCTACCTACCCAACTCCCCCATTCCCCAGGAAAACAATTTCTAACCACTTACCTCCTCCCCATCTTAGGCAACGAGCCAGATCATTTCCAGTGCCCAGGGGCAACACAGCAACAGGAGGCACAAAAGGCAAGTTGGCTTTGTCTGTAGAGGCAGGTAAGGAGATGGATGAAGGGAGTTAGCTCTGGAAGGCCACTGCCCCTGGGCCCAGCCCGGAGCCGCTCCCTGCACTGACCAATGGTCTCTAGAATCCAGCCTACTGTGCCATCTCCTCCACACACCAAAACCCGGTAATCAGGAACATCTCTGAAGAATCTGAGCCTGAGACAAAAGGTGAGAGAGAAGATGAGGAAGGATAACTGGACTGAGGCTACCCAACTCTTGGACAGGCAGAGTAAGTACTTCTTGCCTCTCGTTCCTTATAACACCCTTCCCCTTTGTCAAACGACTTGTTTCTATTAAGGGTAGAGAAAAAGTACATGGGGAAATCTTATAGCCACTCCTTAGTGGTGAGGGAGAGATTGGTATCTCCATTCTTTGAGAGCAGAACAGAGATGAGCTGGAGAATTCAGAGGTAGGGATACCCAGCAAAAGCAGCATTCTGAAGTCTGGTTTCTTGGGCTTCCCCTGGACCTCCCCTCCCAACAGGCACTCTTTCCTGCTCTTTTCCAACATACACAGATAGGCAGACACACACAAACCCTGTGATACAGCCCCTAACCTATACTCACCCTGGCTCGGGACCATCCTTTAGGAGGTTGAACACCTGTCGAGGGTTTAGTAGATACTGGAATTTCCAAAGCACCCTGTGTGGGGAAAAAGGAAAGCTCATGGCAGGGCACGGCATGGATATTCTGTACTCCACTCTCTCTCTCTCTTTTTTTTTTTGGCCGTGCTGCGCAGCATGCAGGATCTTAGTTTCCCCACCAGGGATGGAACCCCCGCCCCCTGCAGTGGAAGCATGGAGTCCTAACCATTGGACCGCCAGGGAGGTCCCTGTACTCCACTCTCTTGATGTCCTCAAGGTATGTCCCCTGCATACACACAGATACCCAACCTCTGTCCATCTTCCCTCTCTATTTTACAAGACCTAGTAGAGCTCTTCTCACCTCTCCCCTTGCTTCCCACCACTCTTGGGGTTGACAAAGACCAGAAGTGGGTGGGTGTTAGAAACAGGGTCAATCTGCATTGAGGGAAGAAAACAAAGATAAGGAAAGCAGGATTTTGTCAGAGTTAAGATGGGTCCTGGAGACAGGAGCAGAGGGCTGGCATTCCCCCCAGGTGGCTTTCCCCTCCCCCAGGGAGCAAGAACCAGTCCCCAGGTTCCCCACTTCATTCCCTCCCATGAGGTCCCCACCACGAAGCCCAAGCCTCTCAGCCCTGTACCCGCAGTGCCTCAGAGGTGCTCAAATTTAAATCATCCACGGTCTTCTGGTTTGTTTTGCTAATTTTACGCTCCTGTCCAGAGGCCTAGGAAGGGAAGGAGGCAGAAGGAAGGAAAACTGGATTGTGTGAATCCATAAACAGATGAGAGTCTGACTTGAATCCTAAAAACATAGGCTCTCTGCTCTAAATGGCATTGTGTGCGTGTGTGAACTGGGGAAGCATTCCTATCCCCTCCCAGCCGCTGTCCAGGGATCTCACAAGGACGCTGGGATAGATGGAAGATGGACGCAGGATGTGATCGCGGAGCAGCCCACAGTCACACTCATGGCCCATGGCTGGCAGGCAGTCGTCATGGATCTAAAAGACAAGGCAGGCACGGAGAGATTGTGGAGGGAACCTCGTCACGTCTCAGCTTGGGGTCTGCTACCGAAAGAGAGCCCTTGGGAGTAGGGCAACCAAGGCTGTAAGGGAGATGTGCCCGAGGGGGCAGCCGGAGAGGGCAGCTTAGGGAGGGGCCCAAAGCAAGGCTGGAGGGATAGCTCCCGGACTGACCTCTAGGTGGCACCACACACAATGCAGCCCAACCAGACTGTGGTAGATCCGGATCTTTTTCTGACAGCGGTCGCAGCGTCCAGATTCACAGCCTCCTCGCACCCACACATGTGATTGGACCTTGGGGAGAAAGGCAAACTCTTGTCTGAGAGGGTCTGAGCAGGGACTAGGGGAAGGCCTGAGGGCAGCAATGGGCCAAGAGCCAGGACCAGGGCCAGGACGGGGGTGGTGATCCGGTGGGCGTGGGGTCACTCACACCAATGTCCTTCCGAGACTTGGCATAGGTGCTGACTTCGCAGGGCTGGGCCTTCATGGCACACTGGTCGTGAACGACGTATTTACAGACTGGGCAAGAGTGAAGAAGGTCAGAGGCTTAGCTGCAGCCCCTCCCCCTATTTCTTCCTTACCTGGGGGTGAGACAGCATCACTCACTGAAACATGGCATATAACCCCTTGCTGTGAGGGTGTAGTACAGAACTCAAGTTTGGGCTGGGGGCTCACCTCCAAGACCTGTGCCTTTTGCTCACTCTTCCCCCTAAAAGAGCAATTGCTACTGCATGCCCAACCCCACTCCATTCATGTGTCAGGAACTGAGCTGGATGATGTAAAGGAGGCCCAGATACAACAGCAACAATAACAACAACAACAATAATAATAGCTAATTTTTATTGCAGACTTATAGTATGTACATGCACTACATGAAACACTTTTCTTGCATCAACTTATTTAAAGCTCACAATTACCTCATTCTCAGTTGAAGAAACTAAGACTTAAAGAAGTTATGTGGCTTTCCCAAGGTCACATAACCAGTCACTGGCAGAGCCCAGGATTCAAAGTCAGGTCTCTCTAAGTTCAGTGCTGTGTTCCCACAGATAGCTGGGCTGCCCCCCTCTTCCCACACTCCCAGGTTACACTCACGGTTACAGCTCAGCCCCTGTTTGCCAAGACCAATGCTCGACTCGCACAGGTTGCAGTAGACTGGTCGGGGGAACCTCTTGGGTCTCCACATGTGCTGCCCATTGTCCTTCAGGGTCTGGGAGGGCACAGCAGATGATCGGGAATGTCTAAGCCCTTAGAGTGCCAACCTCTGGCAAGTACAACCCAAGGCAACTGTTTTGCCCATCCTCACAAGTCTCTCCTACTCACCATCTCCAGACCCAGTAGCACTAGCAGTGGCACGGTGGTGGCACCAGCCCGGAGCCACTCAGCTAGGGAGACAGAGCCACTGCCATCATAGTCAATCTCTTTCATCATCTCCTGAAGAATCTGAGCAGAGAATGTGGGGAGGTGGACTTCTGGTGTGAGTAACCCCTCAGATCTGACACTTCTCCACTGTCCCCTAGGACAGCCAGCCTAGCCATCCTAGCCAAGGGCACCAGGCTGCCTGTCAGAGATGGGGGGAGGTAGATAAAGGTCTCACTAGGGAGCAGGTACAACAAGGGACATGCAGGAAGAATTGCCTTACCGGCCTCAGCTCAGACACCTCCCAATCCAGGTATTCAGCCACTCGCATCATCTGTATGATGATTTTGTCCACTTCCTGAGGGCCGAGAGGGTAAGAGCCACAGCCATACCCTGCCTCACTACCACCATCCAAACCCTCCTCTAGAAATCAGGGTTCCTGAGTTCCACCCACAGACCCCCTCTCATTCTCAGGTGTCTCTGCCAAGTAAATGAATGTCTATGTGTCTGTGTTTGCAAGGGAGCCCCCAAGTCGTGTCTCCAGCATCCTCTTTTAGGGGTCAAGAGCTTGGGACCTACTCCCAGATTTAGTCCTAGAGGACTCAGCTTCTCCCTCTAGCTTCCTCTGCTTCTTAAGATCCTGAAAGAGTTGGGACGGGGGGCACAGACAAATGGACACATATTCCCTTGCACAGCATACAGGTCCCCCAACTCACTGAGCTGTCCAGGATCCCATTTCTGTCCGTGTCGTACAGCTTGAAGGTGACTGTGGGGTGTTTTAGGGGGCCAGGGTCAGTTTGTGAGGGATACCCAAAGAATTCATAACAGAATACAGGGGAAACAAAGAGATAAGGAGAGACTTTTTGGATGAAGAGCCCAGGACTTGGGGCTGGGACTGAGATGGGAGACAAAAAGGGAGGGGAAACAGGTCTGGATTCCACCCTTGGTGAACCTGATAGGCGAGACAGTACACACCTCCCACATCCCATCCCGGGTCCTCCACATGAAAATATACAAGACGTGGGAACTAGGGTGACTATGGTGGATGGCGTTAGGTATAAGGAGTCTGGGGAAACAGAGGAAATGGGTCCATTCTCTGGCCCCACCTTTGTCTGGCCTATCAGCCTTTAGGAATCCTGAAAAAATGAGGGAAGGAAGGCTGGGGAATACCCTCTCTCCCTTCACCTTTCCTTCCCTCTCCCAGTCCAGAATGGTAACTCACACTCTAGCTTGTCTTCTGGCCGGCCACCCTCCAGAAGGGAAAAGTAGCAGGAGACATCACTGAGACACACCACATCTGGTTACAGAAAGTACAGCAGATCTGAGGTTGGGGCTCCCTCCAGTCTGGCTCTTCTCTTTTCCTTTGTTCCAACTCTTCCCTTTAACTTTCCTCCCTCTGGCTCCTAGGCAAGCCTGGCTACCCTCTACCTCTCCCTCCCACCACCCTGCCCCCAACATGTGACTCAATTCCACTCTCACCCCAAAACCCACACTTAATTTCACTTTTCCTCAGGAGGCCCAGCACAGTCCCATCTACGTGACCATACCTTCTTTTACAGTCTCTTCTAAGCAGTAACTAGTCTGGAAGGATTGAAACAGTGCCAGGCTTAGGGGACTGGGAACATTATCCACTTCCAGATAGATTTTCAGGAATTGCTGGAATCCTTCGTACCCAATGGCCTATGATGAGAGGAAGCATTACCCTGGGGAGATCTGCAGGATGGGAGTTGGGGACTGAATTGGGAATGGTGGGGACAGTGACAATAAGTGCAGAGTTGAGAAGCACCCAAGGCAGGAGTATGGTTTATTGGGCTAAGTCCTGAGTTACTAGAATCTCTTGTTTTGTCCTAAAGCAATAGCTGCAGTAACAATGGATGCTGGGGAGAGAGGATAGCAAGGGTTGGGCCCAGAATAATCCCTGGAAGTTGGGCATCCCGATGGAGTAGCAAAAACAAAGGTGGGAGGAGTTGGTGAAGGGGAGGATTTCCCAGCTGCCACTCACATCTCCTTGGAGATATTCAGCCATTTCACCATCCTCAAAGAGCTTTAGGACATCACTGACCTTTCTGGTGGAGTCTAGGATGTGAAGAGAGTGAAGAGAGCATGAGTTTGGTTCAGCTCTCCCTGCCCTCTGCCACAGTCCCACCCAGACATCCAACGGGAAAGAAGATTCCAGTGAGATGAAAAAGAAACTCCAAGAAGAAACACAGAAGTACAGAGAGAAAAACATTTCATGTCCTCCAAGGTGGTTGCCCTCTTTATCTCTCTTCTCTGAGATGTGGTGCAGGCAGTCAAGATTCAGAGAAGGTGGGTAGAGAGCTAAGACCACGGGCATCTTCCTATTTCCCTCGCCTCTTGCTCCCAGCCAGGCATATCTCAGGAGCATCCCGTCTCAAGGCCACTGGGGAAAAGAGGGGGAACTTGGGGGAATGAAGAGGAGGAGGTATTGTCTAAGGGTAAGGTCCCCAGGACTGAATGACTGAGAGGAAGACTCACATTCCATGTATTTTTGCAGCTGGGCAAAATCACTGGGGCTTATTAGGCCCCTCTCCTTGGCCATCTTTCTTTTTTTCTTAAGGATGGACACGAAGACAGCTTGGTAGTAGTACTTCTGGCTCCTGGAACTCTGCTTCCAAGGGTAGCTCTGGAGGAAGATGACAAGAGCATGTGGCAGGACTGGCCAGCTGTCTGGGTCTCTTTGCTTCTGTATACTCTGTTCATTTTCCACTCCTACTACTATTTCTGTTCTTTTCTTGTCTCTGAGTCCCTCCCTAAGTCTCTTCCTTTCCCTGTGTTCCTCTCCTCTGTGTCTCTGTCTCTCCCTGACAGTGTCTGTCCGCTGTCTCTGTTTCTCTGACTCATCCCTGACTTTCTCTCCAACGTTTCTGTATCCTTCTCCAGCTTTCCGATTTCTTCCCCAACCTGTCTTGATTCATCTCTGACCATCCCTCACCTCCCTGCCCCCCACCCCTCTTTCCCAGGCTATACACGTCTCTGGGAGTGTGTCCCTCGCCTGCTCCTACCTTTTCTCCCTCCAACCCCAATCTCTGTAGTCTCTGCCGGGCCTAAGCTCTGTCCCATCTCCCTTTGCATCCCGCATCCCGCAGACCCGGCCCTCCGGCGGTTCTCACTGAGATGGCGGCACGCCTCCCGGGCCACTACCCCATCTTGCTCCGCCTCCAGCCCCGGTCCCCAGCCCCGCTCAGTTACCACTCCCAGAGCCACCCACGCCCCGCAGCAACGACCTCTAGCGCTCCTGACGCGCGCGACACAGAACCAGCTCTAGCCGGGTCCCCAGCCCCGGCCCCGCCTCGTCTGCGTCCCGCAGCGCTCCACTGGGGAAGGGCGGGACCCAGGCACGAGAGATTGGGGAGAAGGTAGGGGAAGAAAGCTCTGAGCATCTGCCGGGCTTCTCAGCTCCAGGAGGGTTGTGCTGAGTGCGGGAGCCTTCCTTCCACGCTGCTAGGTTAGCAGTGTTTAGGGAGCCCCAACTTTCAGCTATGGGACCCAGGGACCAAGGAGGAGCCATCACATGGATCATGCTGACCACTGACCCAGGGGCCAAGCTGCAGAGGGCAACTTGCCTTGCGGATTCAGTAACAGCAATAACAATATCTTACATTAGCATAGTACAACACCACTTTGGAGTCAAACAAAACTGGGGTTAGTCATATCTGGGTTCCATTCTTAGCTGTGTTACCACTGTGTGACTTGGGCAAAGTACAGCTATAAAATGGCAGAATGCTACCTATCTTTCACAGTTGTGAGAATTAAGTCAAATAATGTATGGAAAGTACCTAGTATAACACCTGGCATATAGAGGGCCTACAAGGAATGGTAGTTATTGTATTAACAAGTAAAATCAAATTCTATGAGATAGGGAATTATTGGTATAGCCATTCTACAGATGAAGAAACGGGAGCTCAGAGAGGTTGGGACTTCCCAAGGCAGGTGACAAGTGGAGGAGCCAAGGCTCCAACCCAAGAACTTCGTGGTGCAACCCCCTCCCCCACTGCCTCTCTGTCCTCCTCTTGTTCCACTCTCCCCTTCACACACTGCCTTCTAGTCTCACTGCCCTCCTCTCTGTTCCTCAAGCATGCCAAGTTTTTCCCTGCTCAGGGCCATGAGACTTACTGCTCTGTCGGCCTGGACCATCACTTCTTGCCTAAGCTGAAATGTCAGCTCCTCCCTGATCATTCTGTCCTAAGGTAGCCCCCCTCCTTTGCGTAGCACCCTCCTTTGTTTCCTTCATAGAATTTATCACAACTGGAGATTATCTTGCCCATTTATTTGCTTCTTTGTTTACTGTTTGTCTTTTCCTACCAAAATGTAAGTTCCACAGGGCAGGAACTTATCAGTCTTATTCACCACTGTATCCCCAATACCTAATGCCCATCATGTTATAAGTGCTCCATATTGGTTGTACAAATAGTTGTATGAAGCTAGGGAGTCATATATGGGGACTCTTAATCCAAGCGCGGTTAAATGGGATGCCAGAGTATCCATCTGGACAGTGAGGGGAACATGAGACAATGTGGGGCACGTATAGTAGGTGCTAAATTAATATTTGTTAAATGAATGAATGATGCTAAAAAGCACTTATTGTGGTACTCCATCCAAGGCCCTGACCTTCTGTCTCCCCTCCGCCCACTTATTTAGGGTGGTTGGGGCAGGCTTAAGGAGGCAGTTAGGGTCTACTAGAATTTTTTTTCTGATGGTGCAAGAAACTTCTCTGTAACCTCTGCCCTTGGGACATCTCTGCCACTCACCTCCATGTATAGCATTCCTGTTCTGGAGGCTCTCTGGGAACACTTAGAAGGGGGTTCTGAGACACTAATATTGTGGAGAAAGGACTCCACCCACCTGGTCCTTTCAATGACTATAATCTAACTTCTCCTGCCAACAGATCTAATGAATACATAATAGTCTTATGGCTAATGGGGTCTGTAAGGCTTAATTAGCCTCTCTGATTACCCCTGGGGATTCTTAGATGGCTCCAAGGTTCTAGGAAATGGAATCTGAGAGAGAAAGTGACAGGGAGAGAGCAAACAAGAGACAAACGGGAGAGAAGACAGAATACTTCTCTCTTGCCTGTCTTTTCACAAGCCCCCCGGTCTTACATGTAGTATATAGTAGAAGTTAAAAGAATGGACTTTTGAATTAGATAGGCTTGGATTAGAATTCTAGCTCTTGGGACTTCCCTGGCGTTCCAGTGGTTAAGACTCTGCGCTTCCAATGCAAGGGGTGTGGGTTCGATCACTGGTCAGGGAACTAAGATTCCACATGCCACGCAGCGTGGCCAAAAAAAAAAAAAAAAAAAGAATTCTAGCTCTTGGGTGAGTTATTTCATCTCCCTGAACCTGTTTTCTTATCAGTAAAATGGTTACCTGGAGAAATCAGTCACCATGGGGGGGTTAAATAAGGTAATACATGCAATATACTTAGCAAACTGCATGGCACAGAGAAAGAACTCAGGAAACATTAGCTATTATTATTATTATTATTATTATTATTATTATTATACAAGGGTGGTACCTAGAGAAACATATCTGGAGATTAGGAAAAATGATGCCTTGGACCCAGGATGGCATAAATTCTAGGGACTCCCAGCAGCAGTGAACCCCAAGTTGTATACCTTCCCACTTGTGTCATGTCTCAGGCACAGGCATGTAATATCAGGATCCTGCATTTTGCCTCTGGGAGGGTGAGGAGGTGGCTATAGAAACTAGACTATCAGGGTCCAAGGACACTCCTGGGCTGGGACCTTGGACATAAAGCCTCCTGCGATTTTTTCAGTTGTGCAGGGCCTTAAAAATCTGGAACAAGTCCAATTTTGTCCTGCTCCATCCCAGCCCTGAGGCTGTAACCTGGGCTAGTCCAGACCAAGGCTAGGGCTAGGAGGGTGGGGTCTGCTGCCCAACCGCCAGCTATTTGTGACTCACCCTTTCCCTCCCTCCTCTGGTTTCCCTGCCTGCCCCTACCAACTTGGGGTGAGAAAGTAAGAAGTTGACTTGGAGGCAGAGAATCCTAGAACGTCCTCAGAGCTGGGAGGCACAAACTGTCTTATTTTACAGAGGAAGAAACTGAGGCCCAGATAGAGAGCCACTCTCTCAGGGTCACACCCAGACTCTAGACATAGTGTCCTTAGTCCATTCCATTAAATCTTAGTGTCTCTGGTCTTCTAGATCTTATTTTAAACATTAAATACTAAAATTGCTGGTAACTGAGAGATAACTATGATTTCCAAAGCCAGTGCTAACATTTAAAGTTTCCTTTTTCACATCAACACTCATTGCTCACATTCCAAGTCATGTAGGTTTACCATTACCCAAGAATCAGCTATGCCCCCAGAACACTCAGGCTGACCCAGCAAGGATCCCCAAGGGGCAGGCACTCCCTTTTGAGGGCCCAGACCTGATTACCTGGACTTCTGAATCCCTTAACCACACCAGGGCTTACATCCTCCTCCTGTTTCTGAAGACTGAGGGAGGGTCTCTTCCTTCCTGCCCATCCCTGCTACCAGTCAGTGGCCCCTGAGAGGGAATCATTTGGCTTGAAGCCTTAATATTTGTTAAGCCTCCACAAACATGGCAGATGGTAGTGTTGCCTGATTAAGGGGGTGGTGTTTGTGTGTGTGTGTGTGGGTGTCATTGTGCAGTACAGGAGGAAGTTACGATGTTGGCACGCTTGGGGGATGTGGGCTCATATGGTTAAGAGGTTGAGGAGATGCCCAGCAATATTTGCATTTCTTCCTCAGTAAAGCTCATTTCCCCCACTGAAAGGTGAAAAGTAGGATTCAGACCCAGGTAGTTTCAGAAACTTCCCGGTGACAGGTGTGGAAAGGAGAGGGGTGGGAAGTTGGGGACCAGGAGGCCAAACAAGAACCCTTCTCCACCCGTGCAGCGCTGTGCAGGTTCCAAAATGGACTTTCCTCCGACTCGGGTCCCCAGGAGCCAGCTTCAGCATCTGTCCGAATCATCGGGACAGATGGAGGGCAAGGTCTGCGGGAAACACTACTTACGGGGTTCTGGGCCAGTCCTCCCGCTGCCCCTCGCTCCTGGCGCAAACCCTTCTAGCTACCCGCTCCAGCTGTCACGCTTCCTCCTTCTCGGCCCAGCAGCCCTACCCTAGCCCGTGGGGCGTCCCCTCCCGCGGCCCCCGCCCCGGCCTGCTCCGGTGCGGGAGGGCGGGAGGCGGCAGGGGGCTCGCGGGGGTCTCTACCTTGCCTGCGGAGGGCGCGCTGTCGGAGCTGGAGCGCCGGCGCGGGAGCTGGAGCCCGAGCTGGGCTGGAGGGGACGGGCCAGGCAGACGCGGCTGCCGCGGGGCCGCCCCGCTCCTGACGACACAGCTGCCCGCCCCCCACCCCAGAAGGCCCGCCCGCCGGCGCCCGCGCCCGGCGCCGGGCGCCCCTAACTCTGGAAACTTCTAGTTCACCAGACCCGATTCCTCCCTCCCCCGATTATCTCCAGGGCTCTGGTCTGCGCCACTTTCTCCACATTCCTGCGCAGCTCATCTTCCCGCCCCGTAACAGCTCTGTATCTGTCTTTCCAATCACTCACTGCCTCTCCCCGCATCCCAACCCTGGGAGGCCAAGGTAGGGGGCGGGGCCGCTGATGAGACAGCTTGGCTGATGCCCACCCAGCCAACTTCTCACCCTCTCCTAATTGCTGCCACCAGGGGCCTTCCCAGCTCCTTTCCATCCACCCACCATGGATTGAATTCACACTCAGGAGGCTCCGCAGGAGCAAGGCCAGAGTCTCAGACTGCACATCCTAAGACCAGACACCTCCCTGCCACCATGGGCTCCACACTGCTTGACACTACTTGAGAGAATCTGCCCATCTTTGCCTCCAGGTTCCTCACCTCCGTTAAACCCAAACCCCAGGTGCCTCAGATTTGTTTTCCCCAGGCTAAGGACACCTCCTTCTCTCAAGACTCAGATTCTTCCCTTAAGTCTGGGGTTGTGATTCAGGTGCAAAGAGCATTCTGGTCTGGGGGCTTCCCTGGTGGCGCAGTGTTTGAGGGTCCGCCTGCCGATGCAGGGGACGCGGGTTCGTGCCCCGGTCCGGGAGGGTCCCGCATGCCGCGGAGCAGCTGGGCCCGTGAGCCATGGCCGCTGAGCCTGCGCGTCCTGAGCCTGTGCTCCGCAACGGGAGAGGCCACAGCAGTGAGAGGCCCACGTACCGCAAAAAAAAAAAAAAAAAAAAGAGCATTCTGGTCTGAATCCACCCTTTCTCCATGCCCTAACCCTCCCACTTTACCTGCTGGCCTTGGCAGGTGCTGTGGAAGGCCCTGGCCAACAGTCGGGGTGAAAGGAGATCCTTTCAGCTTCTCCTGTCTGGAATCTGTTTGTAGTTAAGGCTCTTGGGGCAGCATGGATGGTGGTGAGGCTGGTAGAGCAAGGGAGAGAGGCTGAGGCCTAGGGACTTACTGGTAGGAACTGAAGACCCAGGCATCCTGCTCCCTGGCCCCGCCCCAACTCTGTCTAACCGCCTCCTAGCCTTCATTGAAGTAGGGCACAGTAACAAAGGCTTGAGTTCCTGGAATCTTCCCTCATACACCTGGTGGTGGAGAGGGGGAGGGAGAGCTCTGATTGGAAGGGTGTATGTGGGTGTTGTGTGTATGTTGTACGTGTACACACATACAAACACAAATGTAATATATACATACTTTTGGTGGAGGTTGGAGAGGAGAAGGAATGAATACACGAGGCCCTCTAGTGGAAACAGAGGGGTCTAAGCAGTTCTTGACTGTTCTGAGACTTGTTGGAAGAGAATCCTCCATTTTTATCAGAAATATAGCTGCTGAGTAATAGGGTTTGGAGTATCGTTGTTGCATCTGAACTGGAGATATGAGGCAGCGGTTGGAGATGACCTGTCTCTCTGCTCCTGTCTCCCCTCTAATCTTAAAAAGACAAAGACACTCCCCATCCTTCATCTCCCCTTCCTACATGACCTCCTCAGTCAGTAAATCATAAGCACTTTTTTTTTAATTAAAAAAAAATTTTATTTATTTATTTTTGGCTGCATTGGGTCTTGGTTGCTGTGTGTGGGTTTTCTCTAGTTGTGGCGAGCCGGGGCTTCTCTTGTTGCGGAGCCAGGCTCTAAGCATGGGGGCTTCAGTAGTTGTGGCATGCGGGCTCAGTAGTTGTGGCACGTGGGCTCAGTAGTTGTGGCTCTCGGGCTTAGTTGCTCTGCGGCATGTGGGATCTTCCCGGACCAGGGCTTGAACCCGTGTCCCCTGCATTGGCAGGCGGATTTTTAACCACTGTGCCACCAGGGAAGCCCCAAGCACTTTTGAAGGTTTATTACGCACCAAGTCCTGTACTTTGTTCTGCAGGACAGCCAAAGACATAGATAGCCCAGCTTAAGGACTGCACCAAACAGTGGCTTGGTTGTGTGGGTATGTGTATAAGCCATCCTAAACAAACATACAATATAAGTAAGAACAGGTCCCCTAGTTCCTCTTCCAATCAGTTTTCTGCCCCTGAGCCCCTCGTCTAGAAATCCTGGAATGATACTAATCCTTAAGGCACTCAGCTTTCCTTGCAAATAACACTTGCAGTGCTACCACCCTATGTACGACCTGTGTTTTTTCACTCTGTCATCCTCAGCTATGTTCCTACATGAAGTTAAAGATGCTCCTTTTAAGACATTTTTTGAGACTTCAAAGTGGGGCATGAGGTGATCTCTCTAATAAGCAATAAGTTGGAATCGGTCATACTCTAGGCTTGCATCTTCTTTTGGATCTGTGCTCCATCATACCGCAGTCAGTTATTGGTGGGGGTGGGAGGAAGAAAGGCCAAGAAACATCTAAGGAGGAGGCGTCTAATGCCTACAGTTCCAGGTGCTCATTTCTTTAATCAACCACATCATAAAAATCAGAAAGAAAGAAACCGCAATGAACAAAGGGAAAGGAAAAAACAACAGCTTTGTTCTCCCCAGCCTCTTCGTTCCCCTCTTCCTCTTCAGGGTGGTGGGGGACACATCCGGGGTTCAGGGCTGGGTCCCAGGCAGGTCTGCTAGGCAGACAATTGAGTTTCACTTCCCGTCAACCCCAGAGCTGAGGCAGGATGTCTGAAGGCATAGTGGGGGGCCTAGGGTAGGGTGGTCAACAGGGGCCACTTTAGGATTGCTTCTTGCAGAAAGGTCCTTTGATTAGCCCACTAGTACTCCTCAGGTAGTACAGTCAGTACCAACACATCCCTCTAGTTTTTAGATGCTTCAGCTCACTCTTACCTTTAGTAACAAGGCTATGGACAGGATACTAGACCAGCAGGGCTGAAGCACAATTGGTGAAAGAAGAGCAGGGATGAAGGATGGCAGTGTTAGAACATTTGCAATGACAGTGTATTGAATGCAAATCAGTTTTTAAATGAGTCTTTTTGAGATCTTCTGAGCTGGGCCTCTGGTGGAACTCAGGAAGGTGGAGTATGGAAGAGAAGCCAAGCTGTGACCCCATAAAACTTCTGAAGCTTCATTTCAAAGCTTTACTAAGTTCCTAGTCAGCCATTGCTTTGTTTTTTGTTTGTTTGTTTTTTAAGTGGGACATGCAGCCTAGTGTTGGAGGTGGTCACTAACTGGTTCTGTTGGACATTAACCTAAGCCAAAGTGGGGGATTTGGAGGAAGGTAAATGGGTTGATGAGGAAAAAGCAACATGGGGGGGAAGGAAGAGGGCAGGGCAGACACCTGAGGAGAGGAACTTGCAGCCGGCCCCTCCCAAGCTGTGAGGGAAACGAGTTTAGCAGGACTTAGCCCAGAAGGAACAAGAGCTGCTGAAAGAGCGGGGGAGGGAAAACGTTTGGGTTCCTCTAAAGAATAGGGAGGCACGGGGCAGGGTAGGGCTGCAAAGGGAGTGACTGTACGGCTCAGATTGTTGGCGCGTTGCCCCGATATCGATCCCCATCGCCCAGAGACTTGGATGAGGTTAATTAGAATACTGACTGGGTCCGCCCAGAAGCCTTCGCCTTGCCCTCTGACCCTGGGGCGAAGCCCGAGGAGGCTCCCGGGTCGAAGGCCAGAGCAGACTTGGGCCGTCGTCACTTCGCCGCCCGAGTCCCTGGGGCCGCCCCAGGGGCAGGGCCAGGCCCGGGCTGCCCGCCCAGCCCGGCCCGCCGCGCCTCCTCAGCCGTAGAAGCCGCCGGCAACCCTGAGGCTGCGGGGACAGGTGACCGACCGGCAGCGCCTTCGGCCTTGCACTCCCCTTTCTCGGGTCTCCGTCCAGAGGGTTGAGCTGAGCGGCCAAGGGCAATCGGCACGCGATTTCGACCTCCCCACCTTCTAAGAGAGGGTTAGTTGGGGTCTTGCGTTCGCCCCCAACATTGGTGCGCCCCAGTGCGTTCCCGGAGTTTGCCTGTCCCGTCCTATGTCCCCAAGCTGCTCTGGGACCTGGATGAAGGCCAGGGCCTGAATATTCTTCTTTTCCTCATTTATTAGCCGCCCCCCGCCCTTTCTGGATGCAGGTGGGCCTTGCCCCCTTTTCTCCCGCAGGTCCTAGACAGTCGAAGAGTGCCTTGAGAGAGGCTGTGCCTCGGAACTTCTCTCGGCGCCCAGAGAACTGCTGTATACGCAGCAGGCGCTCACTAATGCTATCAGTGGCAGTAAAAGAGCCCACGGCTCTTATTTTTTAGAGTCTTCAGCTTCTACCCCATTCCTCCTCCTTCACTGCTGCCCATGAAATGGTGCACTCTTCCTTTAAGACTAAAATGGTGGCTTGCTACGATCAGGACTCCACTTCCGGTGGGGAGGGGGGCGGGACCCCAGCCCGCTCACGCCGGAAGTGGTTTGCGTTTTCAAGATGGCGACTCCCTATGTAACTGATGAGACCGGCGGTGAGTGCGGGAGATGTGGAGCCGCTTCTCCCCGGGCTCTCGGGGTAGGGGTTCGGACTTGGAAAGGGGTCTGTGCCCCGCCCATCCCGGGGCCCCTCCTTTGCCCCGCCCTCCGGACCGCCTTCCCCATTCATTCTCTCCTACGGGGTGTCACCTGCGCCCCCTTCTGGTCTCGTGTTTGGGGGGTCTCCGCTTCCGGTCACCCAAACCGTGGGGTCCTTCAATGCTGGACCTTGCTCCAGGACCTTCACGGGCCCTTAGCTTTCGTCCAGAAGTTGGAGCTGCCATATTTCTTTTGGGTTTTTCAGGCTTGGGGGCTCCTACACTCTCAGTTCCCTCCAATTCCTGCTCTCCCCCTCTTCCCCTCCCCCATCTCTCAGTGTACCTGCTTTCTGCCCTACCCTAGCCCCGTTTAAATTCTTTTTCTTGAAGCTGTATTTGTTGGAGACCTCCTCATTGCTACATAGTTCTTTTTTCCACTCTCCCTTATTTTCATTGTTGGGTCACTGAGGTACAGAGGTGTGAAGGGAAGAGGGACCTAATACAACTTTCAGCTAGAGTTTTCTCCTTGATGGCATCACCCTTCTGTACCTTCTCTGGCGATGGTGATGGGAGTTGAGGGATCTAAGGTGGTAGAAGGTGAACAAGAAGGTGTCTAGTGGCCTCTCAAGCCGTGTGACAAGTTTACAGAGCCCACTGTGCCTTCTGATCAGAGAAGATTTTCCAACCTGGCTGATTGAGATGCTGAAATATCTGTTGTGTATGTGAGGTTTATGTGTTGAAAACTGAAAATCAAGATTTTCATTTTGGCTACAGCCCATCCTAATTTCCCCACCTTCAGAAAAATGTGCATATCTACCCAGTGACAGTCAAATAAGATAGTATATGTGAAAGCAATTTATAAAATGCTGTGCAAGGCAAAGTATTACTGTTTTTTGTAGCCCTCATTGTGTATGTGTATTCTGTAGAAGTGACAGTGTGTGTGTGCTTTGGTACATGCGGTCTGTTTTAAAATGTACCTTCTATGCCTCTTGCTTTGCTTGTTCTCCATGTTACTTACATCTCAACCCACCCCTCCTATGGTATCTAATGGCAACCCAAGCCTCTGCTACTTCTCTGCAGCCTCACCTTTCAAAGTGATACAACCTCTTCTCTTGCTCTCTACATAGTAGGTACTTCTTCAGTTTGCTTCTTTTAATGTGTGCTTTGGATACTCGTTGTCCAGTACACTTCTCTTTATTCTTAATCGTTTTCTTTAAACTGATTTAACGGACATCCAGATATCACATCTCACCCTACCCTCCCACCAAGAGGTATCTTCTGTTCTTTGTGACTGTGTGGAAGAGAAGGAATCACACTGCTTTTTTGCTTTCTCTTACTATTTCCAGATCATTGATCTACCACTGTCACTGTAAGTCTCATGGAAGGTACTGCCATGCAATTATAGCATTTTCTCTAAAACCTGCCCATTCACTGCCCACAAGGACCCTGATGTAGCATATCTTTTTCTTTTTTCTTTTCTTTTATTCTGTTTCTCAGTGTCTTCACTCATTCTCCGTGTCTTCAGCATCTTTGGAATACTCTTATTGTATAG
The DNA here is from genome assembly GCF_937001465.1 of Orcinus orca. NCBI lineage: Eukaryota > Metazoa > Chordata > Mammalia > Artiodactyla > Delphinidae > Orcinus > Orcinus orca. Next base: position 44,262,680 of record NC_064569.1, on the reverse strand, counting down.
TTCCTCAGCATGAGACCATTAACTTTCCTTTGAATTTTCAAACCAGCCACACATTAGAATCACTACAACCTGGACCTACTACATATCCTACCACATAGGACATCACCTATGACACTGCTTCCGCCTTCAGGTGTTACCCATCACTTATTTTAGCTTCCTTACCCAGTCACCTTTTTTACTTCCACATGCCCATAGAATCAGCTTTTTGCCCTCCTTAGGTTCTCTGGTCCTTGACCTTTCCCATTTCATTGAGTCTACCAGTATCTTCATGACTACTTTTTTGTTTGTTTTTTTTTGCGGTTCGCGGGCCTCTCACTGTTGCGGTCTCTCCCGTTGCGGAGCACAGGCTTCGGACGCGCAGGCTCAGCGGCCATGGCTCACGGGGCCAGCCACTCCGCGGCATGTGAGATCTTCCCGGACCGGGGCATGAACCCGTGTCCCCTGCATCGGCAGGTGGACTCTCAACCACTGCGCCACCAGGGAAGCCCTTCATGACTACTTTTGATGCTACCCTGCTAGACCTCTGTGAACAGTCACTATCCTCATTGCTTTCCTCATTCATTTTGATCTTCAATACTAAACAAGCACTTCTGTTATCTTGAATCATACCCATCAACTGTTTTCTTGGCTTCAGCTTCTAGGCCACAGCACATGGCTAGAGAAAAGGCACAGACAGTAGCACATTCAGTATAATATAACTTAATGTTAACTTCTGCCAAGATCACAGCTTTTTTCCAATTCTTCTTTGTTGGTTTGCTTACATTCTACCATGGCTATTTCCCTTACCTTTCTCAGCTCTCGGTGACTTTCCCTTTTAATTCCCCTTCTTGTGGCAGATGGCCTCATTTTCTGTTTCATTGAGAAATCAAGGTCTGTTATTTCTGTTTCTTTCCTCTTCATAGCCTGATTTCTTGAATATCAGGTCCACACATACTATTTCCATTTCCTCACTGCTTACTTGTTCCTTAACTTTTTTTTTCTGGCCTTGCGGCTTTCAGGATCTTAGTTCCCTGACCAGGGATTGAACCTGGGCCACAGCAGTGAAAGCACCGAATCCTAAGGACTGGACTGCCGGGAATTCCCTGTTCCTTAACTCTTCAAAATGGTTTCTTTCTAGCACTAGCCTCTCTCCTGAGTTGTCAGTTCTAATTGTTTGGTGAGTAGCTTTCATTCTTGGATATACTGTCACACCTTAAATCCAGTCTGACCATAATCGATATCAGTTTTTCCTTCCTTATTTCTGTTAAAGGCACCATTGTTCTAGCCAACCCAAGATCAGCTTATTGCATCATTTCTCTCTTTCTTTATTTTAAATAGACTTTACTTTTTAGAACAGTTTTAGATTTATAGAAAAATTGAGAAAATGATACAGTTCCCATATACCTTAAACTCAGTTTCCCCTGTTATTAACATCTACATTAGTATGGTATCGTTACTGCAATTAATGAACCAATATTCATACATTGTTATTAACTAAGGTCCATACATTATTAAGATTTCCTTAGTTTTTACCTAATTTTTTTTCTGTTCCAGGATCCCATATTACGTTTAGTTCTCATGTCTCCTTAAACTCCTATTGGCTGTGACAATTTCTCAGACTTTCCTTGTTTTGGATGACTTTAACAGTTTTGAGGAGTATGGTCAGTTATTTTTGTAGGATGCCCCTCTATTGGAATTTGATGTTTGTCTCATGATTAGACTGGGGTTATGTGTTTTTTAGGGGAGGACCATAGAAGTAAAGTGAGGTTTTCATCATATTGTATTGAGGATACATAGTATCACAAAGATTGTTTTACTCTTGATATTTACCATGATCTCCTGCCTGAGGTAGTGTTTGTAAAGTTTCTCCACTGTTTCTCCACTCCCTTCTCCTTTCCATTTTGTACTCTTAAGAAAGTCACTATTCACAGCCCACACTTAAAGAGTGGGGAGTTATGCTACCTTCCTTAAGGATGGAGTATTTATACACATCATTTGAAATTCTTTTGCACAGATTTGTCTCTTCTCTGCCATTTATTTATTTTTTCTGCCATTTATTTATTCAGTCAGTTATGTGTATCAATATGAACTTCGGGTTATTTATTTTATTGCTCAAATGTTTCAGCTTTGAACATTGGGAGCTCTTTTAGTTGGCCCTGTGTCCCTTTGACATATCCCCATCAGTGTAGGTTTTTTTTGTTTGTTTGTTTTGTTTTGTTAGCTCTTTCTTACTTTCTGGCACTAGAAGCTGCTCCAGGCTTATCTTGCATATTTCCTGGCCCAGTCCTAGAATCAGCTATTTCTCTAAGGAGCCCTTGTTCCTTTTACTTAAGAATGGTGTGGGAAACCAAGATCAGAGCACTAGGTGTTTTTGTTGTTATTAACAAAATGAACTGGGGTGTTGTTTTTGCATTGTCTTTTACTCCCTCTTCTACCCCCCACCCTCCAATTGTCAAAGTATCATTTTCTGTTTCTGCTGTTGTTACCCTTATCCCATCTTCAATGCTTGTTAGCTACATGGCCTGGGAATTTTAAGCCTAGGGAATCCAAGTTTTAGTTTTCTCATCAATGAAATAGGAATAATAACTCCTACAACATAGGATTATTGTGAGAATTAAAATTTAAATGAAATAATGTACATGTCTAGCACATAGAAAGTACCCAAGAAATGGTTCTGTAATTATTACTGTTATAAAGATTATGGATTAGAATAGATTACATGTGTAAAGTATCAAGCAGAGTACTTGAGTCAATCTAAGTGCCTGATAAAATTCTAGTTTCCTTTATCCTGCAAATATTGCTGTGACCTCCTAAACAGTTGTCCTACCTCTGTCTCTCTCTGTTTCAGTTCATTTGACACACTGTTACCAGATTACTGCTCCTTAAGTACAAATTTAATTATTTAATTTTTGTTCAATATAATTTGTCCACTGTTCAATTTGGCATATACCCTTTTGATCTCTATTTTTCTGTGCATTTTTAAAACATTTTTTAATCAGACGGTATTTACATTTTTATGTGTTGCCTTTTCGTTTAACCTCACGACATAAGTATTCTTCTTTGCTATTAAAAACTCTTTGAAAACATCTTTTAAAATACTGGCAGAGTGTTTTATTATTTGGGCATACACCCTCTCTTACCTTTCTTCTGTTATTGGACTTCTAGATTGTTTCCAGAATTTTTGTTATAAGAACTCTATGAATATTTTTGTACATAAATTTTTGTCTGCATTTAGGGTTATTTTCTCTTTTTTAAAAATTAATTAATTTATTTATTTATTTTTGGCTGCATTGGGTCTTCGTTGCTGTGCGCGGGCTTTCCCTAGTTGCAGTGAGTGGGGGCTACTCTTTGTTGTGGTGCGTGAGCCTCTCACTGTAGTGGCTTCTGTTGTTGCGGAGCACAGGCTCCAGGGATGCGGGCTTCAGTAGTTGCGGCACATGGGCTCAGTAGTTGTGGCTCGTGGGCTTCAGAGCGCAGGCTCAGTAGTTGTGGCTCACGGGCTTAGTTGCTCCGCGGCATGTGGAAGCTTCCTAGACCAGGGCTCGAACCCGTGTACCCTGCATTGTCAGGCGGACTCTCAACCGCTGCGCCACCAGGGAAGCCCTAGGGTTATTTTGTTAGGACAGATTTCTCAAAAGTCGAATTACTGGATTGGAGGATACAAACTTTTATTTATTTTTAAGTAATTATAAAATTAATTTATATTGATTGTAGAAAACTTGGAAAATATTTTCATAACTAGTATAAAATATAAGTCCCATGCATATTTGGTAATTGCAGAGCCCAAAGATAACTACAATTACATTTCCTTTTAGTTTTTCTTTCTCTGCATATATATAGCATATCTATTTAACATAATTTGGATCATACCGAATGGCTGTACTTCCCCAAGTATGATTCTCAGAACACTTAGTAGTCCTGTGAGATGTGCTGTAAAATAAAAAACTAAAATAAAAATAAGCTTCCTGTGGTCAAATAAATTTGGGAAACACTGTAAACCACATTTCCATTGGAATATTCACATGAACGAGAACATAACTCATTTAAGTCTTGCTGATAAGAACAAAAAAATTTTTTTCCTATGTTTAACCCAGAATTTCTCAAACTTATTTAACAATTTTTGGGGGTAACCTTACAGAAGTAGTGTTACAATATCTACAACACTACAGAAGTAGTGTTTTATTACATAACAATATTTAGGAAATGCTGCTCTATGTTAGGACTACCTTATACTCTCTCTCTTAGTTAGCCAGATTGCTTTCTTTCTTTCTTTCTTTCTTTCTTTTTTTTTTTTTGCGGTACACGGGCCTCTCCCTGTTGTGGCCTCTCCCGTTGCGGAGCACAGGCTTCAGACGCGCAGGCCCAGCGGCCATGGCTCACGGGCCCAGCCGTTCTGCGGCATGTGGGATCTTCCCGGACCGGGGCACGAACCCGTGTCCCCTGCATCGGCAGGCGGACTCTCAACCACTGCGCCACCGGGGAAGCCCCCACATTGTTTTCTGAAGGGTTTTACCATTGACAGGATATGAATATACTGGTTTCATCACTTCTTGGACTACACTGGTATTCTGATCTTTAAAAATTCTACTGCTTTGATAGGTAAAAATGATATTTTATTGTTTTAATTTGTATTTCCTTTGATTACTAGTGAGGTTGAACTTTCTGGTATTCTTCTTCACTTATAACACAATACACAATAGTGGTGTAAAAAGCACAGCCTTTGAAACCCACAGCCTGGATTCGAATTCTACTGCAGTTTACTGACATTGTAACTTTGGGCAAATTATTAAATTTCTCATCATCTGTGAAATGAATAATCCTTCATGGAGTTGTGAAAATGAAATAATATATATAAACAGGAACTTCCCTGGCAGTCCAGTGGTTAAGACTTTGTCTTCCAATGCAGGGGATGCGGGTTCAATCCCTGGTCAGGGAGCTAAGATCCTACATGGCTCGCAGCCAAAAAATCAAAACATAAAACGGAAGCAATATTGTAACAAATTCAATGAAGATTTTAAAAATGGTCCATGTCAAAAAAATCTTAAAAAAGAAAAATTATATATATATATATATATACACACACACACACACACAAACACTGAGTACTATCCTTGTCATGAAGCAAGCACTCAATAAGGGGTAGCTGCTGTTATCTTTTTGGAATTGACTCTCAAATTTACATATGGACCATTCACTTTTACATTTAAGATACTCCTCTCTAATATGAGCACAAACCACTTTTCAATACAGTATCATCACATACTATATCTCTGCCTAAATCCTCTAGTGAAACTGGGCAGTATAGTATAAAACAGGTGGAATAGGAATGTTCTGGTATGTAAGCTTTGGCGTCAGGACTGAGTTCAGACTGCAGCTACATGCTGCCTTTGTGATCTTGGACATATCTTCAACCTCTTGAAGGCTGTTTCCTCAGCTGTAGATCATAATCTACCTATTGTCTAGATTCAGTCAGGTAGTGTATGTAAAGTTCCTGGTGTAAAGTACCCACTCATTAATAAACATTCTTTCCTAATTGTTCTTAACATACTGTGAGTTTTACACTGCCATCATTTTGCTGCTTGTTATTCCTCTTAGAATGCCTTTTCCCTTCCTTTCTCTGCCTGCAAAAATATCAGCCACTGATTTACTGTTGTTATTATTACTACTGCTTCCTACTCTTTGTGGTCAAGTCCCTGAGATTTTCCTAATTTCCTGTCACCTTCCCCCATCAAATGGGGTGTGGTTATTTATTCTCTTGAAATCTCCTATTAGTTATGTGTCAGTGTCTCTTAGGGATACCTAAGACATTTATACTTTTGTCTTATTCTTTGTTTGCCTAACTTGCCCACCTTTTTCCTTACTTAAACTGTAAATTTCTTGAAAGTAGGGGCCATTTTACTGATCTTGATAATCCCTGTAGCACTTCATATAGTATTTTTCTCATAGGACGCTTTCAATAAATATTCATTGCACTTAATTACAGTCTGGCTTCTGACCACTCTACTTGTCTGAGGCTGTATTCTTGAACATAATTAGGGATTTCCACATTTCCAAAATCAATAACCTTTTCCTACTCAGTTCTGCTTTTCCTTAATCTCTCTGTAATATTTAATACTGTTAATCACCTGCCGTTACTTCAAACTCTTTTGGTCTCCATGGAGTAGTACTGTCCTGGTCCTTTTTTTCTAAGGATTATTTCCTAGTGTTGCTGACACGTTTTCTTCTTTGAGGAAAATAATCATGACCGTTTTTCCAGGGTCATTCCTCCAGATTGGATCTTCTTTTTAATATTTTCTCTATGTTAGAAACCATGTCTGTATGACTAATAAAAAAAAAAAGAAAAGAAAGAAACCACATCTAAGTCTTATAATTGTTGGCCCTCAGGTCATCCTCAGGCTCAGATCTGTGACCCAGATCTCCTTTCTTAACTTTGAAACAGGCTCCAGGGATTCAGCACACCTTTAAGAGTCACTTCCACCTAACCCCTTGGAGTTCTTTCAAGCCTTGCTGTGTTGTCTCTTCACTGTCTTCCTGCCACCCCTGAAAACAAAGCCCTTTTCAGTTTAAGGAAATAGATTGAGGATTACAAAATAGCAGATGTGGGGAAATAACAAAGCTTACAAAGTTCTTATAGTAGCAGTCTCTAACCTCTAGTTTCTGGTTCTCTCAAAGATGCTACTGAAAATCATGGTATTCTGCCCATGGTTTTTATTTCTAGGGTTAGGAATCAGCAAACCTCTCCCCTCTTTTTGACTGTACCTTTGGATACCATCAAGGCCAGAGACTGAAACCAAGATAACATAAAATAGGTATTCCTTTGTGATAATGGGCTATTTGTATCTCTGAGGGCTTCCAGTTAGGATGGCCATTCAAGAAGCTTCTGCCCTATCTTTTCTCACACTCCATCTTTTTCTTTTTCTTTTTTTTGCTGTGTTTTATTATTTAATTTTTTTATTGGAGTGTATTTGCTTTGCATTGCTGTGTCAGTTTCTGCTGTACAGCTAAGTTAATCAGCCGTATGTATACATATATCCCCTCTTTTTTGGATTTCCTTCCCATTTAGGTCACCACAGAGCACCGAGTAGAGTTCCCTGTGCTATACAGTAGATTCTCATTAGTCATCTATTTTATACATAGTATTGTATATATGTCAATCCCAATCTCCCAGTTCATCCCACCCACCCTGCCCTTTCTCCCTTGTTTTCCATACGTTTGTTCTCTCCGTCTCTGTCTCTATTTCTGCTTTACAGATAAGATCATCTATACCGTTTTTCTAGATTCCACATATATGTGTTAATATATGGTACTTGTTTTTCTCTTTGTGACTTACTTTACTCTGTATGAAAGGATCTAGGTCCATCCACGCCTTTGCCATCTTTACTAGTCTTAAGGCTTCAACTATAATCTCTGTAGTGTACTTAAATGTGTGTTTCTAGCATTGTCCCTTTCTCCTTAATTCCATGTAAAAACACTGCCTGTCTAGAATTGAATTAGTTACTTTCACAAAATTGTCTTCTCCTATGGACTCTTTTTTTTTTTTTCTAAATAAATTTATTTATTTTTGGCTGCGTTGGGTCTTCCTTGCTGTGCATGGACTTTCTCTAGTTGCGGCGAGCGGGGGTTACTCTTCGTTGTGGTCCGTAGGCTTCTCATTGAGGTGGCTTCTCTTGTTACAGAGCACAGGCTCTAGGCACAGGCTTCAGTAGTTGTTTCACGTGGGCCTCAGTAGTTGTGGCTCGCAGGCTCCATAGCTGTGGCTCGCAGGCTCTAGAGCGCAGGCTCAGTAGTTGTGGCGCACGGGCTTAGTTGCTCTGCGGCATGTGGGATCTTCCCGGACCAGGGCTCGAACCTGTGTCCCCTCAATTGGCAGGCAGATTCTTAACCACTGCGCCACCAAGGAAGCCCTGCCTTTCTTTCTTTTTTTTTTTTTTTTTTGGTCTACCTTTCTTTTTAATTAGAATGCATGCTCCAAGAAGGCAAGACCCTTGCTTGCTTTATTCATTCATTGTTGTATCCCTAGCTCCTGTTACATTGCCTGCCACAGCAGCAAGTACTCAATAAACATTTAAAATCCATGTGTGAATAATGTTATTACTATACGCACTACATGCCCACAGGGATGTTGTGAAAAATAAGAGAAAACGTGAAAAGCACCAGATTAAATCTACTGTAGCACAATGATTTCCTCTCTCTCATTCAAATCTTGGCGGTCTTCAGATCCTGACTACTTATTCTTCACAATGAATTTCTCTTTCATTTTCTTTTCAACACTTATAGAGACCATTTAAATCAAATCTTCTCACATTGCAGCTATTGCTTTCATTTTTTTCTACCTTTAGTTTATGTTACACATTTTTCAGGTTAATCTTCTTAAAGCAATGCTTTGTGCAGATCATATGCACTCTCTTAATGGCCTTCAGTGTTCTCCCACCTTCTGAAGCTTGAGTCCAAACTCAAGAGGAGATTGGATACCTTTCATATTCTGACTAATTTACCTCTAGTCTCTTTTTCCATTACATATGCTTTTTGCCAAAACATACTGGATTCTTGCTATTCCCTAATATGATGCTTAACTTTATTTATTCATTAATTTGAATTAATTACAGTCTTTCATGGACCAGGCCCTTTGCTTCAAAGATCAAAGGCAAAGTTTCTGCTCTTAAGCAAGCAAACAATTATTTTAAACATTAGATCATGGTAAAAGGCCACACCAGGTGCTGTGGGTGCACAAAGGTCAACTTCTAAACTGGTTTGGGTTGGTGAGGTCAGGAAGGACTTCACTGAGGAGTTCATACTTGAACTGGACCTTTAAAGACCAATAGGCGTTAACTAAGATAAGAATCAAGAAAAGTCTATTCCAAGCCAAAGGAAGATTGTTTTAAAAGCAAAAAGGCGTAGAGAATAAAGACACAGGTGAGATTTGTGACTATTTCAGTGTCTGGAGCAGAGAGTGTGAATGACTGGGTGTGAAGAGGCTGGAGACTAGCAAGAGCTGGGTCAAGAAGGCCTTTGTGTGTGGTTCCATCTTCCATGTAAATACCCTGAGGGCAACAGGAATCCAGGAAGAATTTTAAGTAGGGGAATGACTAGTGTGATTTGTCCCTTTGTTTATGTTGTCCTATAAGCCTGAAATACTTCCCTTTCTCGTCTTTCCTCATAACCACACCCCAACGTCCACCTGTCTAAATCCTGCTCATCTTCCAAAGATCACAAAGATGCTTTGTCCTCCATAAAATTTTTACTTTACCTGGTCAAAAGTAATTTCACTCTCCTTTGTGTCTCCAAAGCCGCTTGGATTTGAAACCCAAAATGAGATTTTTAAAAACCTACAATATAGCAACAACATTAATTGGAATTTTTAAAAGGAAAAGTTATTAATAAAAAAAAAAAAAAGGAAAAGTTATTCATAAGCCAATCACCAACATAACTTTTCGTATTGCATCTTCTTTTCTAAACTTATGAATATGCATAACATTTAATAATAAATCATAGTGTATATAACTTTATGTTTTTGTTTTTTTGGCGGTACGTGGGCCTCTCACCATTGTGGCCCCTCCCTTTGCGGAGCACAGGCTCCGGACGCACAGGCCCAGCGGCCATGGCTCACGGGCCCAGTCGCTCCGCGGCATGTGGGATCCTCCCGGACCGGGGCACGAACCCGTGTCCCCTGCATCGGCAGGCAGACTCTCAACCACTGCACCACCAGGGAAGACCTAACTTTATGTTTTATATTCCGTTATATCATATTAATGATTAAAATTTTTTGGTCATTTTTAATGGCTATATTATAAACCACTCCTGTATAACTGGATGTGAAGTTTGTTTTTAATTTTTAGCTATTTATAAATAATGCCATAGTTTTCACATGATTACTGTCCCATTCTTCTTTTTTCTGTTTTCGTTTTTTCCTGTTCGAATTATTTCCTTATGCTAAATTTTCAAGATTGGCATTGCTAAAACGAAGTGTGTTGAAGTGTCTTTGGCTTTAACCTCTTTACGCTTCCCCCAGTCAGTGAATTACCAAGAGAGGTTGATCCTTTGGTAACGTGGCTGGCATCATTCTCTTCCTTTTCATTCTCAGTCAGTTCTGTCTCTCATGCCAGGATTATTGCAGTCGTTTTTTTGAAAGATGACTTTTTAAAAAATTGACTTATTTTATTTATTTCTTTTTGGCTGCATTGGGTCTTTGTTGCTGTGCGCGGGCTTTCTCTAGTTGCGGTGAGCGGGAGCTACTCTTCATTGCAGCGCACGGGCTTCGCATTGCGGTGGCTTCTCTTGTTGCAGAGCACGGGCCCTAGGTGGACGGGCTTCAGTAGTTGTGGTGCACGGGCTTAGTTGCTCCACGGCATGTGGGATCATCCTGGACCAGGGCTCAAACCCGTGTCCCCTGCATTGGCAGGTGGATTTTTAACCACTGGGCCACCAGGGAAGTCCCTGTTTTTTCATTCTTGAATTTTTACTCTTGTCTCTAAACTGTTGCAGCTCAGCAAACAATATTCTCAGTGGCCCTCTTTTATTCACCAGATAAATTCCAAATTCCTTGACCTTGTTTTTAAGGCGTTCTACGGTCTGGCCCCATTTTTAATTTTCAACCTAGCTTCATGTTATTCCCCATCATGAACTGTCTGGTTCTCCTGGGCTCCTCTGTTTTCTGTTCTTTACATACTCAGGCCATCCCCACATCCAAGCCTTTCTTGGCGCATGTTTGTTCTCTCTCCCATCCCCTCTACCTGTCAAATCTTACCCATTTTCTTTAACATTTTTTGTTTTAGTTTTAATTTATTAATGATATTTGCCTTTTGAACAAAAACCCAATTCATGTAACAATGTATAATCCCCGTGGGAGGCTCTGGACTGGACTTTTTATTTTGTTAATCTTTTTTATTTTCTTCTTTTTCCTTTTTTTTTAATAAATTATACTAAAAAAAGTTATACTAAAAAAAAGAAAAACAAGACTAACACAAGATATAAATATATATATGTGTTTTTTTTAGGAATATGTTATTAAAGCTTAATGGTTTCTACCACCTCTTCTTCCAGGTTATCCCTCTTAAGGTAATCAGCATTAAAGTCTTGGTATCTTGGTATGTGTCCTTCCACACCTTTCTCTTTGCCCCTATACACAAACTGTCTGGACCTCTAAGTGCTGCTCCTTGCCCCAAAAGGAATGGGAGCACCCTCTACACCAGCAGTTCTCAAAATGTTGTCCAGGACCCTTGGGGATTCCCTAAGACCCTATCAGGAGGTCTGCAAGCATAACTATTTTGATAATATACTGAGATGTTATTTGCCCTTTTACTGGGTTGACATTTGCACTGAGGGTACAAAAGCAATGGTGGGTAAAACTGCTGGCCTCTTAGCGTTAATCAAGGTGGTGGCGCCAAACCGTACTGGTCATTGTGTTCTTCACTGCCACATGCTTGCAGTAAATAATGCCAGTTTCACTTAAGAGTATCCTTGATGATGCAATAAAAATTATTAATTTTATTAAACCCTGGCTCTTTAATACACATCTTTTTATCTATTTTTCCAGGTTTATTGAGATATGACTGACATTTAACATTGTGTACAATGTTATAGGTGTACAAGGTGATGATTTGATACACATATATATTGCGAAAGGTTTACCACAATAAGGTTAGTTAACACATCCTTTACCTCACATAATTACCTTTTCATTGATTTATGGTGAGAACACTGAAACTCTACTCTCATAGCAACTTTCAAGTGTACAGTTCAGTTTTGCTGACGATAGTCACCATGCTGTACCTTATACCCCCAGAACTTACTCATCTTATAACTGAAAATTAAACATCTTTTTAGAGTTCTCTGTGAATTAAATGGGAAGTAAGCATGAAACACTGCTGCACACTGAAGTGGTGTCTCAAGGAAAAGCACTGGCGCAGTTGTTGGAGTTGTAAGCTAAACAAGCTTCCTTTTCACGGAACTCTATTTTTCCTTGAAGGAACCACTGACAAACTATAGTAATTCAGACCTGAGTACCTGATAGGCATTTTCCTGAATAATGAAAGAAGTGAGCCTGTCATTTCAAGGAAAACAACTCTCAGTGTTTGTTGCCAGGGATAAGATTCAAGCCTTCAAGTGGAAATTAGAATTTTGGAAAACTTGTAACTGCCACTGGAAGCGTGACAGCTTTTCAGTAAAGGGTTTTCTGATGAGATTAACGGATGTGATTTTTTTAAAAAAGATTGCACAGTGAAATGCATAATATTACAAAATAAGAGCGTATGGGGGATTCTGAAAAAAGTTTAAGGATCTTTACACATTATTCTGCAACTTGCTTTTTCACTTAGTATACCATGAATACCATTCAAGGTCAGTACATCTGTATCTAACATTCTTTTTCATAATGGCACGGTGTTCCAGCATGTGGATGACCCACGTCTATTTAGTCACTCATCTATTGATGGTCATTCAAGTTGCTTTCAGCTTTTTGCCAATTTAAATAATGCAGCAACATTATTATAATGCAAACATCTTTACGTGTAGCCTGTGTACTGGTGCTTTTATATCTACAGTATGGATTCCTGAAAGTTGACCTATTTTTCACCATCCACCTTAATAAAACTTCCCCTTTTCTACATCCCTGGTCATTTCTCCTTCCTATGATTCTTGTTTTTGCCCTTTTTAGCCTCTTATTCATGTACTGTCCTTTGATGTCCTCATGCTGTTTTGTTTTTTTTAAACTTCCTCTATGCCTGCCCTGTCTTACCAACTAGATTATAAAAGTAGAAACTCCCTGAGGGCAGGGATGGTGTATTATACAGTGTATAGGCACTCAGTAAATAATGAGAGTGGGATTGACGGTTGATATGAGAAAAGAATGCCTTAATGGATGCATTTAGTGGAAGGTGCTGGGGGATGCTGTGTGCATTCATGCATTCTTTCACCTTGGGGGCTATTTGAAAATTAGAAAGAGTAACTCTCCAATTTAATTCTCCCATTTCAGGCAAGTACATCGCTTCAACACAGCGACCTGACGGGACCTGGCGAAAGCAGCGGAGGGTGAAAGAAGGCTATGTGCCCCAGGAGGAGGTCCCAGTGTGCGTGGTTAGGCGTGAGGAGGGAGTATTTAGTGGGGTCCCTACAGCAAGAAAGAACATGTGTGCCTATGAGATCAGGGAAGAATTTCCTGATCCCAGGATCCTAGGAAAGGGAAGGAGGGGGCTGGGATTCAGGGATGAGTGAGGGATGAGTAACCAAGTGACTGACAAGTCCTGTTGCTATGGCCTCTGTTCAGCAGAACCTGTAAATAGCATTCAGAGATCCAGAGCTTTAGGACCTAGGGATCCTACAACCTGCAGAGCAGAGGAAAGTTGGGGAGGGACCAGAGGCAGAGGAAGGAAGCAGGAAAGTGAAAAGGGTGAAATAAATTACAAGGTTAGGAAAAGGGCTCGAAAAGTCAGTGATTCTTTGACACTGTTCCCCGCAGGTATGAGAACAAGTATGTGAAGTTTTTCAAGAGTAAACCAGAACTGCCTCCCGGCCTGAGCCCGGAGGCCACTGCTCCGGTCACCCCATCCAGGCCGGAAGGTGGTGAACCAGGCCTCTCCAAGACAGCCAAACGCAACCTGAAGCGGAAGGAGAAGAGGCGGCAGCAGCAAGAGAAAGGGGAGGCAGAGGCCTTGAGCCGGACTCTCGAGAAGGTGTCCCTGGGAGAGACAGCCCAGGTCCCCAGTGCCCCACAGGCCTCCCGGGCAGGGCCTGCAGCTGCCTCCGACCAGCCTGACTCAGCTGCCACCGCTGAGAAGGCCAAGAAGATAAAGAACCTAAAGAAGAAGCTTCGGCAGGTGGAAGAGCTGCAGCAGCGGATCCAGGCTGGGGAAATCAGCCAGCCCAGCAAAGAGCAGCTGGAGAAGCTAGCGAGGAGGAGGGCGTTGGAGGAGGAGCTAGAGGACTTGGAGCTGGGCCTGTGAGGCCTTTGGGGAATAGAGGATGGACAGCAGAACAAACCATGGGGCTCTCTGGGGTCCTGGGGAATGTGGGCAGCAGCAGTCAGGAGGGGTACCCCCGTACTGGCTCACTTTCACCTCTCATGGCCCAATTCCGTCCTCCAGAGCCTAGCCTCTCCCTCATTCCTTCCCTTTTTTTCCCAACTCCTATTTTTTTGGACTTTTCTCCCTCCCATTCCCAGTGTTCAAAATCTCAGTGACTATCCCAGGTACCTTTGCTGCTGATTTGGGTGTCTTGTTTAAAAAAAAATTGGGTGGGTGGGAGTCTCTTGGAGAACTGAGGTTGAGGGTAGGGGGAGTACGCCCAAGTCTTGGAGTCTTGGTTCCTGTTCACAGTGTTTATGGGTTATTTCCCCCTCCATCCCTAACCTCTTTTTTTTTTTTTTTTTTTTTTAAAGAACAGAATAAACTCAAGTAGACAACATGTTTTGCCTCTCTTCTTTTCAGCTTCTAGTAGGTGTTTTATCCCCTTCAGTTTGGCACAGGAAGATAAGTATTGAGAGTAATATTCTTTTTAATTTTTAAAAATAATGTGTATCACCAAATTAGCAACACTGACTTCTGTACACGTTTGCTCAGACTTCAGTGAATAGAAATTAGTGTTATAATAAAATGAAACTTAAAACAAATTTAATTTGATATTAATTTACATGTATCATCATTATTGTGCTGCATAGCAGTGGGGCCCTAGTATCTCCCTTACTGTTTACTTCTAAAGATCATTGACCTAATTTTTTTTTTTTTTTTTTTTTTTGGCTGCATCACAGGGCTTGCAGGATCTTAGTTCTCCCACCAGGAATTGAACCGGGCCACTGCAGTGAAAGAGCCGAGTCCTAACCACTGGACCACCAGGGAATTCCTGGGATGGCTCTTTTGAAATTTTATCTTCTCAGATGCCATCCCAAGATGGCATTGTGGGGCAAACTAATGACACAGGACGAGGAATTTACAGCCAAAAAGAGCTGTCACTTAATTTTCGCATACCCTCTGATTTCCACACCTTCACTTGTCATCATCTTTCTTTCTAGCCAGCTGCCAGAATAGAAACCCACGGAGGAGAAGTCAGCCTTAGTTCTTAGCCTGACTCTTAAGGTTCTACCCAATCTGGCCTCATTTCTTGCCATTCTTTTAACTCTAGTCAAACTGCTTCAACTCTACTGAACTTTCATTTCATCGAATGAGCCATATTCTCTGAGCCTTAGTCCTTTGCCCCTGCTGGTCCCTCTGCCTAGAATACTCTTCCTGTCCCCTTCTCCCTAATCAACTCTTTCTTAGCCTTTGGATCTCTGCTTAAATGTTATCTTCTCTGGGAAGACTTTTGTTACCCTCAAATATTAATTAAGGTGTCTTTCTTAACCTGCTTCCTTAACACTCCACGCTTACATTTGTGGTGGCATTTATTATATTGTCACTTGTTTTCTTGTTAGCCCTTCTCCTCCTCATTAGATCATGTGCTCCTCGAGCATTGGGATTGTGTTTTTTATCATTGCATCCCGGTGCCCAATATAGTAAATTCTCAAATGTTTGGCTGAATGAATGAAGATACAAGCTATGTGGGGAAACAGAAGACGAGGGAAAATGTATGCCTTCCACACCTGAGCAGTTACTGAGAACTTGATTGGGCACATCAGTGTGAGACCAAAAGTTCAACTTCCCTTGTGTAAGAAAGACCCCTATGCAATTATAAAGATTTTAAATAAGATTTTTCAATACAAATTTATTTATTTATTTTTGGCTGGGTTGGGTCTTCGTTGCTGCGCGTGGGCTTTCTCTAGTTGCGGCGAGCAGGGGCTACTCTTCATTGCAGTGTGTGGGCTTCTCATTGCGGTGGCTTCTCTTGTTGCAGAGCATGGCTCTAGGCGCGCGGGCTTTAGTAGCTGTGGCTCTCGGGCTTAGTTGCTCCACGGCATGTGGGATCTTCCCGGACCAGGACTCCAACACGTGTCCCCTGCATTGGCAGGCGGATTCTTAACCATTGCGCCACCAGGGAAGTCCCTTAAATAAGATTTAATTGGCTTATAAGTAGGTATTTGATGCTTCGTAAGTTCAGATGTTATAGAGGAATCTATACTTTAAAAGTCATTACTAGAGAGAGATTACTTGCTTTGCAAAAGCACAGTATTTACCACAGTAAACCTTTAAATTTCCTGGATCTTTAGTAGCTTGGTTAAAGTTTATTTTGATATTTTTTGGGTCCCATCAATCATTGCACTAGTCTGGAGGGATGAAATTAGGAACACATTTTACACAATTCTACACATTGTAGAACCTTCATTTAAGGAAGCTCTTAAGTCATGTAAGTCACTAAGCACTGGTCAGATTTAATTAAGTGCTGTGGTAGAGGTATCAGCAATGAGTTGAGGGAGAGCTAAGAAAGAAACTGTTTATTCTAAGTACGGGGATGGTGAGCCTTAATGGTGAAGTTGGATCTTAAAGAAGACCATGACTGGCATCTCAAGAAAGACAAGTAGTGGGGAGCAAGTATGTACAAAGGCTTGGCAGCATGAAAGGTATGTGGTAAATTTACTTTCAATTTTGATTTTTTTTTTTTTTTTTTTTTTTTTGGCCGTGTGGCATGCAGGATCTTAGTTCCCAGAGCAGGGATCGAACCCATACTCCCTGCAGTGGAAGCGAGGAGTCTTAACCACTGGACTGCCAGTGAAGTCCCAATTTGCTTTCAATTTTGTAGGGGCACATTTTCTTACATAAAATCAACGTTAATTACTTGATTAATATTACACTAACTTACGTGCAAATGAAAATTTGCACGTAAGTTAGTGTTTTTCTATATGTGGGTAATGAAATCAATTTAGAAACTTGTGACCAGTACTGCTTCTTAAGTAGAATATAATAGAGCAGAGACTGATGCTTTATAAGAGTAAATATGTCTCACGATAATTTTGTTTCAGATATATACTATATGAGTATTGGGTTAGAATGTAAGATGTTTTCCTTACCTTTGTTTGCAGGAAAATAAATTTCAAAGCCACTAATGAAATCAATACTGAGGGGCTGAAGCACCACACACACTTTCCTTCTGGTCTTTATATTTGGGATGGGTGGAATAGAAGGATATTAGTTTAATTATTTCCTCAAGGACCCTTATTGCTTATGGTGAAGGACATTAGCCCCTGGCTTTCTTTTTAATCCTGAGACTATATTACTATTTACTTACCATTTCTTTCCTCCTTGCAGATGAATCCTCTCTCCTATTGTGTAAATAGCAAAGATTCTAGGGATCCAGAAGTGAATTATTTTAGGATTGGCCTTTTACCCTCACAGGCTCAGAATCCACGTGTTAGTTTCTTATTGTCCACTAGGTGGTACTGTGAGGGGTCAATGTTTGCGACTTATCTTGTCCCTAGACTCCAGCTTGTTTTGAAATTAGCAGATAGGTTTACTCAGCTAGAAAATCTTTTCTCTTCAGGCTCCCAGGCACTCCAGGATGGGATATATAGATCTCCCTTCCCTACCCAACTATAACCTAGAGCTACAAATTGAGGAGGATAGAGAATCTGGGATCGAGAGGGTACCTTTTTTTGTCAGTAATGCCATCTCTCAAAAGAAACAGTAATGCTTTCCATTCTCTCCTGGAAATCAAAGATGCTGAACTGCAGTGGGAGGGAAGGAGATTATAACCCCAAATAGATAACTGACTGAGTGGGGGTAATAGAATTGGCTGAGAGGTGGGGAGAGAAATGTTAAAGGATCTCTTTTTTTGGGAAAGCAACAAGACATAGATTTTGATTAAATTCAGCAAACATTTTTCAAGAGTCTTCTATAGTCCAGGAGAACCCAAAGTTGGATAAATTTTGGTACCTCCCTTCTAGAACCTCAAGAAAAACAAAGAAGAAAACACTCAACAATAATAAAGTGTAAAAGATACTCTATTAGGGGCAAGCCGAGAGGGGACTCCTAAGTCCCCCATCTGCGGGGGTGGGGACAGGCAGGTGGTGATCACGGAAGGCTCCCCAGAAGACATGACTAGTCTGAGTCTGGAAGGATGAGTCCAACATTCTAGAAATCTACAAGGTTCTGCTGTACTCAAGTCTCCCCTGGTGACTTCATTTACTCTTGTGATTTCAATAATTACCTCTGTGCTAATAACTCCCAAACTTTCTCTAACCCGACTACCTCTAAAACCTGCCTATCCAATATCTCCTATTCGGATGTTGGTGCTTCAGATTCAATTTGTCTAAAACCCAGAACTGAAAGAAGCTTGAGGCTATTGGTTTTTACAGTAGTCATATAATTCTTATCCTTATTCATTATCTAGGTGGATATCCTAGTCACTACTTGTCTGAACTACTGCAAAAGCACACTAACTGGTCTCCAACTTAGATCTCTCTCCACCACCCACTTCCCCCAGTCAGTCCCACACACTTTGATCTTCAACAAGATTTGCTTCCTTTAAGCCCAATGTTGATGGTGTCATTTCATCAAACAACAACCTTTAATGCGTTCCGTTTGGTCTACCCAATGGAGATCAAGCTTATTCATCAGATAATCAAGGCAGTTACTATGGTCTGAATGTTCATGTCCCCCCCAAATTCATATGTTGAAATCCTAGTCCCCAAAGGGTATTAGGAGGTGGGACTTTTGGGAGGTGATTAGGTCATGAGGGTGGAGCCCTCGTGAATGAGATTAATGCTCTTATAAAAGAGACCCCACAAAACTTCCTACCCCCTTCCACTATGTGAGGATATAAGAAGTCTGAGACCTGGAAAAGGGCCCTCACCTGACCATGTTGGCACCCTGATCTCAGACTTTCAGCCTCCAGAATTGTGAGCAATAACATTTTTTTCTTTTTATCAAGGTATATTTGATTTACAATATTATGTAAGTTTCAGGTGTACAACATAGTGATTCACAACTTTAAAACATTATGCTCCATTTATAGTTATTATAAAATATTGGCTATATTCCCTGTGCTGTACAATATATTCTTGTATTTTATTTATTTCATACATAGTAGTTTCTACCTCTTAATTCCCTACTTCTGCCTTGGACTTTCCCACTGTGAGCAAAAACTTTCTGTTGTTTATAAGCTACCTAGTCTGTGGTATTTTGTTATAGCAGCCTGAATAGACTAAGATAGCACTCAATGTTTTGGTTCTGAATTACTCTTTCTACCTTATGTTCTGATTCCCTTAAGTGCCTTTTATAGCTAAACTAACCTATACAATATTGATTTTCTAAATACAGCTCTTTATTTCTCAGTGTTTAAGTTTTTTTTCATTTATTTTTTAATTGAAGTATAGTTGATTTACAATGTTGTGTTAATTTCTGCTGTACAACAAAGTGACTCAGTTATATACATATATACATTCTTTTTTATATTCTGTTCCATTATGGTTTATCCTAGGATATTGAATATAGTCCCCTGTGCTATACAGTAGGACCTTGTTATTTATCCATTCTATATGTAATAGTTTCATCTACTAACCCCAAACTCCCAGTCCATTCCTCCCTCCCCCTCCCTACCCCCTTGGTAACCACAAGTCTGTTCTCTATGTCTGTGAGTCTGTTTCTGTTTCATAGATAGGTTCATTTGCACCACATTTTAGATTCCACATATAAGTGATACCATATGGTATTTGTCTTTCTGTCTTCACTTAGTATGATAATCTCTAGTTGCATCCATGTTGCTGCAAATGGCATTATTTCCTTCTTTTTTATGGCTGAGTAGTATTTCATTGTATATAAGTGCCACATCTTCTTTATCCATTCCTCTGTTGATGGACATTTATGTCGTTTCCATGGCTTGGCTATTGTGAACAGTGCATGTATCTTTTTGAATTATATGCCTAGGAGTGGGATTGCTGGATCATATGATAATTCTATTTTCAGTTTTCTGCGTCAGTGTTTAAGTTTATACTAATCTCATCTCCTTGTCAAAGTGCTATCTATTTTGGTCAGGGAAAGGTTTCCTGAGCATAACATTAAAGGCAGAAAACATATATAACAAAGCATTTATATTTTATTATATAAAGAGCTCTTGCAAATCAACATGAAAAGACAACCTCTCCAATAGAAAGATAGGCAAAATCCATAAAGAGACAATTCCAATTGATATGGTCAGGTTTAAGTTCCAACCACCATGCTATTTGTTTTCTACTTGTCCTATCCATTTTTACTTCTTTATTCCTGCTCACCTTGGACTATATTTAGTATTTCATTTTATCTCCTATTATTAATTATATTTCTTTAATTTTTTCAGTAGTTGCTCTAGGGTTTACGATATGTATCTTTTTTTTTTTTTTTTTTTTTTGCGGTACGCGGGCCTCTCACTGTTGTGGCCTCTCCCGTTGCGGAGCACAGGCTCCGGACGTGCAGGCTCAGCGGCCATGGCTCACGGGCCCAGCCGCTCTGCGGCATGTGGGATCTTCCCAGACCGGGGCACAAACCCGTGTCCCCTGCATCGGCAGGCAGACTCTCAACCACTACACCACCAGGGAAGCCCAGCTTGTGGGATCTTAGTTCCCTGGCCAGGGATTGAACCTGGGCCACAGAAGTAAAAGCACTGAGTCCTAACCACTGGACCACCAAGGAACTCCCTAAATTTTTAAAATGTCTTTTATATTTACCCACATGCTTACTATTTCCATGCCCTTAATTCTTTTGTGTAGATCTGTTTCCACTTGGTATCATCTTTCTTCAATCTGAAGAACCTCCTTTAATGGTTCTGGTAATGCAAGTGAGATATATATATATATATATATATATAATTTATTTTATTATTTATTTATTTTGGCTGCATTGGGTCTTTTGTTGCTGCACATGGGCTTTCTCTAGTTGCAGTAAGTGGGGGTTGCTCTTCTTTGCGGTACACGGGCTTTTCATTGCGGTGGCTTCTCTTGTTGTGGAGCATGGGCTCTAGGAACGTGGGCTTTGGTAGTTGTGGCACATGGGCTCAGTAGCTGTGGCTCACGGGTTCTAGAGCACAGGCCCTGTAGTTGTGGCTCACGGGCTTAGTTGCTTCGTGGCATGTGGGATCTTCCCGGACCAGGGCACGAACCTGTGTCCCCTGCATTGGCAGGTGGATTCTTAATCACTGCACCACCAGGGAAGCCTGCAAGTGATATATATTTTTTCAGCTTTCGTTTGTTTTAAAATTTCTTCTTTGCTTTCATTTTTAATGGGTATTTCCACTGGGTATAGAATTCTAGATTGATACCTTTTTCATTTAGTACTTTTTAAAGGTATAATTCCATTGTTTTCTGTCTTGAATTGTTTCTGAAGAGAGTTAATGGTTATTCTTATATTTGCTTCCATATACATAATGATCTTTTTCTCTGGCTTCTTTTCAGATGTCCTTTTTCTCATTGGTTTTCAGCAATTTTATTAATGCTGTGTCTTGATATAGTTTTCTTTGTGTTTATACTGCTTGTGGTTCATCAAACATTTTGATCTGGGTGTGTTGATATTTTCTTCATTAAATATGGTGAATTTTTTGCCATTATTACTTCAAATATCCTTTTCTGTTCCTACTGTTTTCCAGTACTCCAAGTCACATGTATGGTAGTGTACTTGATATTGCCCAAGAAGTCACTGAGGCTCTGTTCATTTTTCCCCCTTTCTTTTCTTTCTATGCTTCACTTTAGATAGTTCTTATTTCTATGTCTTCAAGTTCACTGATCTTTCAACTGTGTTGTTTAATTTGTTGTTAGGGCCATACAGTGGTATTTTTCATTTCTTTTACGTAGTCTCTATTTCTTTCCTCATTTTATTTATTGTTTTCTTTTCTCTTGAACTAATAATAGGTGTTGAAAAATTCTTATCCACTAATTCCATAACTTCTGTCATTTCTGGTTCTATTTTTTTTTAATTTCAGCATTACTGTGGTTTTTTTAATTTATTATTTTTATACAGCAGGTTCTTATTAGTTATCAATTTTATACATATTAGTGTATATATGTCAATCCCAATCTCCCAATTCATCACACCACCACCACCACCACCGCCCCCGCCACTTTCCCGACCTGGTGTTCATACATTTGTTCTCTACATCTGTGTCTCTGTTTCTGCCCTGCAAACTGGTTCATCTGTACCATTTTTCTAGGTTCCACATATATGCGTTAATATACAATATTTGTTATTCTCTGACTTACTTCACTCTGTATGACAGTCTTGATCCATCCACCTCTCTACAAATGACCCAATTTCGTTCCTTTTTATGGCTGAGTAATATTCCATTGTATATATGTACCGCATCTTCTTTATCCATTCATCTGTTGATGGGCATTTAGGTTGCTTCCATGACCTGGCTATTGTAAATAGCACTGCAATGAACATTGGGGTGCATGTGTCTTTTTGAATTATGTTTTTCTCTGGGTATAGGCCTAGTAGTGGGGATTGCTGGGTCATATGGTAATTCTATCTTTAGTTTTTTAAGGAACATCCATACTGTTCTCCATAGTGGCTGTATCAATTTACATTCCCACCAACAGTGTAAGGGGGTTCCCTTCACACCCTCTCCATGATTTGTTTTTTGTAGATTTTCTGATGATGCCCATTCTAACCGATGTGAGGTGATACCTTATTGTAGTTTTGATTTGCATTTCTCTAATAATTAGTGATGTTGAGCAGCTTTTCATATGCTTCTTGGCCATCTGTATGTCTTCTTTGGAGAAAAGTCTGTTTAGGTCTTCTGCCCATTTTTGGATTGGGTTGTTTGTTTTTTTTAATATTGAGCTGCATGAGCTGTTTATATATTTTGGAGATTAAACCTTTGTCCGTTGATTTGTTTGCAAATATTTTCTCCCATTCTGAGGGTTGTCTTTTCGTCTTGTTTATAGTTTCCTTTGCTGTGTAAAAGCTTTTAAGTTTCATTACATCCCATTGGTTTATTTTTGTTTTTATTTCCATTACTCTAGGAGTTGGATCAAAAAAGATCTTGCTGTGATTTATGTCAAAGAGTGTTCTTCCTATGTTTTCCTCTAAGAGTTTTATAGTGTCCAGTCTTACATTTAGGTCTCTAGTCCATTTTGAGTTTATTTTTGTGTATGGTGTTAGTGAGTGTTCTAATTTCATTCTTTTACATGTAGCTGTCCAGTTTTCCCAGCACCACTTACTGAAGAACTGTCTTTTCTCCATTGTGTATCTTTGCCTCCTTTGTCATAGATTAGTTGACCATAGGTGCATGGGTTTATCTCTGGGCTTTCTATCCTGTTCCATTGATTTATATTTCTGTTTTGTGCCAGTACCATGTTGTCTTGATTACTGTAGCTTTGTAGTATAGTCTGAAGTCAGGGAGCCTGATTCCTCCGGCTCAAAATGGCCTCCCTCAAAATGGCTTTGGCTATTCAGGGTCTTTTAGGTCTCCATACAAATTTTAAGATTTTTTGTTCTAGTTCTGTAAAAAATGCTATTGGTAATTTGATAGGGATTGCACTGAATCTGTAGATTGCTTTGGGTAGTATAGTCATTTCACAATATTGATTCTTCCAATCCAAGAACATCTCTCCATCTGTTGGTAGCATCTTTAATTTTTTTCATCAGTGTCTTATAGTTTTCTGCATACAGGTCTTTTGTCTCCCTAGGTAGGCTTATTCCTAGGTATTTTATTCATTTTGTTGGAATGGTAAATGGGAGTGTTTCCTTAACTTCTCTTTCAGATTTTTCATCATTAGTGTATAGGAATGCAAGAGATTTCTGTGCATTAATTTTGTATCCTGCAACTTTACTAAATTCACTGATTAGCTCTAGTAGTTTTCTGGTGGCATCTTTAGGATTCTCTATGTATAGTATCATGTCATCTGCAAACAGTGACAGTTTTACTTCTTCTTTTCCCATTTGTATTCCTTTTATTTCTTTTTCTTCTCTGATTGCCGTGGCTAGGACTTCCAAAACTATGTTGAATAATAGTGGTGAGAGTAGACATCTTTGTCTTGTTCCTGATCTTAGAGGAAATGCTTTCAGCTTTTCACTATTGAGAATGATGTTTGCTGTGGGTTTGTTGTATATGGCCTTTATTATGTTGAGGTAGGTTCCCTCTATGCCCACTTTCTTGAGAGTTTTTATCATAAATGGGTGTTGCATTTTGTCAAAAGCTCTTTCTGCATCTATTGAGATGATCATATGTTTTTTATCCTTCAATTTGTTAATATGGTGTGTCACATTGATTGATTTGCATATATTGAAGAATCCTTGCATCCCTGGGATAAATCCCACTTGATCATGGTATATGATCCTTTTAATGTGTTGTTGGATTCTGTTTTCTAATATTTTGTTGAGGATTTTTGCATCTATATTCATGAGTGGTATTGGTCTGTGATTTTCTTTTTTTATAGTATCTTTGTCTGATTTCGGTATCAGGGTGATGGTGGCCTCATAGAATGAGTTTAGGAGTGTTCTTTCCTCTGCAATTTTTTGGAAGAGTTTGAGAAGCATGGGTGTTAGCTCTTCTCTAAATGTTTGATAGAATTCACCGTGAAGCCATCTGGTCCTGGACTTTTGTTTGTTGGAAAATTTTTAATACAGTTTCAATTTCATTACTTGTGATTTGTTTGTTCATATTTTCTATTTCTTCCTGTTTCAGTCTTGGAAGGTTATACCTTTCTAAGAATTTTTCCATTTCTTCCAGGTTGTACATTTTATTGGCATAGAGTTGCTTGTAGTAGTCTCTTAGGATGCTTTGTATTTCTGTGGTGTCTGTTGTAACTTCTCCTTTTTCATTTCTAATTTTATAGATTTGGGTCCTCTCCCTCTTTTTCTTTATGAGTCTGGCTAATGGTTTATCAACTTTGTTTATCTTCTTAAAGAACCAGCTTTTAGTTTTATTGATCTTTGCTATTGTTTTCTTTGTTTCTATTTCATTTATTTATGCTCTGATCTTTATGATTTCTTTCCTTCTACTAACTTTGGATTTTTTTTGGTTCTTCTTCCTCTAATTGCTTTAGATGTAAGGTTAGGTTTTTCATTTGAGATTTTTCTTGTTTCTTGAGGTAGGCTTGTATTGTCATAAACTTCCCTCTTAGAACTTGCTGCATCCCATAGGGTTTGGATCGTCGTGTTTTCATTGTAATTTGTCTCTAAGTGTTTTTTGATTTCTTCAGTGATCTCTTGGTTATTTAGTAACGTATTGTTTAGCCTCCATGTGTTTGTGCTTTTTATGTTTTTTCCCTGTAATTGATTTCTAATCTCATAGCATTGTGGTCAGAAAAGATGCTTGATATGATTTCAATTTTCGTAAACTTACTGAGGCTTGATTTGTGACCCAAGATGTGATCTATCCTGGAGAATGTTCCGTGTGCACTTGAGAAGAAAGTGTAATCTTCTGTTTTTGGATGAAATGTTCTATAAATATCAATTAAATCTATCTAGTCTATTGTGTCATTTAAAGCTTGTGTTTCCTTATTAATTTTCTGTTTGGATGATCTGTCCATTGGTGTAAGTGAGGTGTTAAAGTCCCCCACTATTACTGTGCTACTGTCGATTTCCTCTTTTATAGCTGTTAGCCGTTGCCTTATGTATTGAGGTCTCCTATGTTGGGTGCATATATGTTTATAATTGTTATATATTCTTCTTGGATTGATCCCTTGATCATTATGTAGTGTCCTTCCTTGTCTCTTATAACATTCTTTATTTTAAAATCTATTTGATCTGATATGAGTATTGCTACTCCAGCTTTCTTTTGATTTCCATTTGCATGGAATATCTTTTTCCATCCCCTCACTTTCAATCTGTATGTGTCCCTAGGTCTGAAGTGGGTCTCTTGTAGACAGCATATATATGGGTCTTGTTTTTGTGTCCATTCAGCAAGTCTCTGTCTTTTGGTTGGAGCATTTAATTCATTCACATTTAAGGTAATTATCGATCTTTATGTTACTATGACAATTTTCTTAATTGTTTTGGGTTTTTTTTTGTAGGTCCTTTTCTTCCCTTGTGTTTCCCACTTAGAGAAGTTCCTTTAGCATTTGTTGTAGAGCTGGTTTGGTGGTGCTGAATTCTCTTAGCTTTTGCTTGTCTGTAAAGCATTTGATTTCTCCATTGAATCTGAATGAGATCCTTGCCGGGTAGAGTAATCTTGGTTGTAGGTTCTTCCCTTTCATCACTTTAAGTATATCATGCCACTCCCTTCTGGCTTGTAGAGTTTCTGCTGAGAAATCAGCTGTTGACCTTATGGGAGTTCCTTTGTATGTTATTTGTCATTTTTCCCTTGTTGCTTTCAATAATTTGTCTTTAATTTTTTGCCAATTTGATTACTATGTATCTCCACGTGTTTCTCCTTGTGTTTATCCTGCCTGGGACTCTCTGCACTTCCTGGACTTGGGTGGCTATTTCCTTTCCCATGTTAAGGAAGTTTTCAACTATAATCTCTTCAAATATTTTCTCGGGTCCTTTCTCTCTCTTTTCTCCTTCTGGGACCCCTATAATGTGAATGTTGTTGTGTTTAATGTCCCAGAGGTCTCTTAGGCTTTCTTCATTTCTTTTCATTCTTTTTTCTTTAGTCTGTTCCACAGCAGTGAATTCCACCATTCTGTCTTCCAGGGCACTTATCCGTTATTCTGCCTCAGTTATTCTGCTATTGATTCCTTCTAGTGTATTTTTCATTTCAGTTATTGTATTGTTCACCCCTGTTTGTTTGTTCTTTAATTCTTCTAGGTCTTTGTTAAACATTTCTTGCATCTTCTTGATCTTTGCCTCCATTCTTTTTCCAAGGTCCTGGATCATCTTCTCTATCATTATTCTGAATTCTTTTTCTGGAATGTTGCCTGTCTCCACTTCATTTAGTTGTTTTTCTGGGGTTTTATCTTGTTCCTTCATCTGGTACATAGCCCTCTGCCTTTTCATCTTGTCTATCTTTCTGTGAATGTCTCTGGGTCTATTTTTATTGTCTGATTTTTCTGCTGGCTATAGATCCCATTTTCCCTTTTTATGTTATTTATTTACTTATTTATTTATTTGATGGTTGCAAGGAGTATGTTTAGTAATTTTTTTTTTTTTTTGCGGTACGCGGGCCTCTCACTGTTGTGGCCTCTCCCGTTGTGGAGCACAGGCTCCGGATGCGCAGGCTAAGAGGCCATGGATCACAGGCCCAGTCGCTCCGCGGCATGTGGGATCTTCCCAGACCAGGGCACGAACCTGCGTCTCCCGCATCGGCAGGTGGACTCCCAACCACTGCACCACCAGAGAAGCCCTATCTAGTAATTTTTTATTAGATGCTGGACATGTTACATTGTTGAGTTTCTGGATTTTATTTCCTTCCTTTAAAGAGTGTTAGGCTTTGTTCTGGCAGGCAGCTAATTTACTTGAATATCAGCTTGATACTTTTGAGGCATGTTTTTAAACTTTGTTAGGGTAGGTCTAGGGTAGCTTTACTCTCAGGCTTATAGGTGCCCTACTCCTAAGGCATAGCTTTTGTGAAGTCTCTACTGAATACTCTGAGTATTCAACAACGTCTCTTCAGTCTGACTGGTTGGAAGTCTAATTTTCCCATCCCTGTGTAAGTGCCAGTAATTATATACTTTGTAATTCTTCAGCAGTTGTTTTTATTACCTGATAGTTGATTTTTGGCCAGTTTCATGGAGTCTCCCCTCTCATTCCCATTCATGAGCAGTCTATTGTTCAGTCAAAGACTCACAGGGCCACTATGAAAATTTGTGGAGCTCTTTCTTCACATAGCTCTCTTCTTTCTAGTACTCTCTTCCACAGAATCACACCTCTTCAGCCTTCCCAAAATCTAATCTCTGTCCCTTTATCTCAGCAAAACCACTGTACTCTGCTTGGATTTCCCATTCCTGTGATATTGTCTGGAATGTACCTCTGGTCAGATAGTTGGGAGAATTGAAAGGCTCACATAATTTGTTTTCTTTCCTTTTCTCTCATGGATTGTAATCCTGTGTTGCTTTTGCCCAACATCTGAAAACAGTTCATCTATTTTGTACAGTTTTCTAGTTTTTTTTTTAATTAAATGGTGGGATGGCTAATTTGTCGGATTACTTTGCCATGTAGAAATAAACAGACAATTCAATTTTCACTGGATATAGAATTATAGGTTGGCTTTTTTTTTTTCAGTACTTCAAAGATGTCATTCCATTGTCTTCTGACTTGCACTGCTATCTTTGTTTTTCCAAATATAGTGTCTCTTTATCAGGAATGAAAAGTAAAACAACAATAGGATATACTTGATTATTATGTTGTTTAAAAAAAAAAAGAGTATAGTGTTCATAAGTACCAGAGAAATGGGCACAGTCATACTTCTGCTGGTGCAAATTGTTAAAGTCTTCTTGTAGGGACAATTTGTCAAAAATGTTAAAGGCCTATAGCCAAAAATCAGGAAAAGCCCAAGTTTCTGTCAGCAGATAAATGAATAAAGAAAATGTGATATATACATATAATGGAATGTTATTCAGCCATAAAATGAATAAAATTCTGATATATGCCAAAAATGGATGAATCTCGGTAACATCATGCAAATGAAAGAAGCCAGACACAAAAAAGGACAAATATTATATGATTCCACTTAAATGAGGTACCTATAATAGGAAAATTCATAGAGATAATAGGTAGAGTAGAGATTAACAGGGGCTGGGAGAAGTGGAATGAGGAGTTACTGTTTTATGGGTAGAGAGTTTTTGCTTGAGTTGATGAAAAAGTTCTGGAAATAGATAGTGGTGATAGTTACACAATGTTGTAAATGTACTTAATGCCACTGCATTTTTACTTATAAAATGATTAAAATGTGTATATTTTAAAACAATTTTTAAAAATGTTAATGAGAGGCCTAAAAAAGATCTTTTTTTGGACAAAGAAATTATTCTTGCAAGAAATTGTCCTAAGGAAAATACAAGGAGGTATGTAGAGATTTAGTCACAAGGATGTTTTGTTAAGAGTATTTTTACAAAAACAAAATGAGAAAAAATAACACAAAAATAAAGAATACAATTTTTTTTTGACCGTACCACATGGCTTGTGGGATCTTAATTCTCCAACCAGGGCTTGAACCTGGGCCCTCAGCAGTGAAAGTGCGGAGTCCTAACCACTGGACCACCAGAGAATTCCGAAGAGTACAATTTTAATGTCCCCAAACAAGCCATTGATGAAATATACTATGATGTATAACAGACTGCCATAGAGAAATTTAAAAAAACAACTATGTTCTTTTTAAGAAGAACACTTAATTACATGGAAAGACTAAGAGGAGATACTGCAAAATGTTAGTGGTGGTTATTTCTGGGTAGTGGGATTATAGATGATTTTTCTTTTCTTGTATGTAATTTTTATGTTCTAAATTTATTACAGTAAATATGCATTTTTAATAAACTAAAAATTGAAGTTTGTTTTTTTATTTATTTATAGCTGTGTCGGGTCTTAGATGCGGCACAGGGGATCTTCATGAGGCATGTGGGATCTTTTGTTGTGGAGCAGGCTCTTCACTGTGGTGCACAGGCTTCTTTCTAGTTGTGGCTCGTGGGCTTCTCTCTATTTGTGGTGTGCGGGTTTTCTCGCTCTAGCTGTGGCTGGGCGGGCTCCAGGGCATGTGGGTTCTGTAGTTGTGGTGCGTGGGGTCCAGAGCGTGAGGGCTCTGTAGTTCGCAGCAAGCGGGCTCTCTCCTTGAGGCGCACGAGCCCAGTAGTTGTGGCACACTGGCTTAGTTGCCCCTTGGCATGTAGGATCTCAGTTTCCCCACCAGGGATCAAACCCGTGTCCCCTGCATTGGATGGCTTATTCTTTACCCCTGGAGCACCAGGGAAGTCCCTGAAGTTTATTTTAAAATGTTTTATCCATCCTTCAGAGATCAGCTGCGAAGTTACTCATCTGTTAACTGTTCTCAGAATCTTCCAACTGAAAATGGTTGTTTCTGTCTCCAAATTCTATGGCCTCTTATATGTCTCTCATGGTACTTATCACATAGGCCCATGTATTAAAGTAATTTAAGAGTCTGGTTTACCTCTCCTGCTCAGCACACATGAGACTATCTCACCAGGCACTACCTAAATCAGGAATATTGGTCCCCAGCCTTTTTGGCACCAGGGACCGGTTTTGTGGAAGACAGTTTTTCCACGGATGGCAGGGGTTGGAGGATGGTTCAGGCGGTAATGCGAACGATGGGAGCGGCAGATGAAGCTTCGCTCACGAGCTCACCGCTCACCTCCAGCTGTGCGGCCTGGTTCCTAACAAAACTACAATGAGGTATCACCTCACACCGGTTAGAATGGGCATCATCAGAAAATCTACAAACAACAAATGCTGGAGAGGGTGTGGAGAAAAGGGAACCTTCTTACACTGTTGGTGGGAATGTAAATTGATACAGCCACTATGGAGAACTGATCTAGAGAAAGGGTCGGGTCTTCCTGAGTTCAGGTATTTCTAAGGTTAATGATATTTGAATGGATTATTTAACCTAATTTAGAAACATGAAATTATTGGGAAGAACAACACTTTATAAACTACTTATATATTCAGCAAGCAGTTAACGTAGACAGACATAGAATTAGTTCCAAGTGTGTTTTTGTTTAATGTAAATCCCTCTGCTTAGAGTTCCTCTTCTTGGGTGGCAAGCTTGTTTTAATTGGATTGTACAAACAATATTTTATCTAGCAATAATGTCCCAGATAATAATGTGCAGGCTGTAACAATGCTAAAACACTCAAATACAAACACAGATTCAGTGAATTATAGTTTCTAATGTGCAACGTAAGGTACAGTGATTTCTGGTCCACTTGTTTCTGCCCTTGATATAAACATTTTTGCATTTTTTACATACTTATTCCTACTAGATTGGAAGCCCCTCATGGCAGTAGAAACAAGACTAGTTTTATTCGTATCTGAATTCCTGGTTCTTGGTACCTAGTGCATAATGAAACACAATATAGATGTTTGTTTGTT
The DNA here is from genome assembly GCF_937001465.1 of Orcinus orca. NCBI lineage: Eukaryota > Metazoa > Chordata > Mammalia > Artiodactyla > Delphinidae > Orcinus > Orcinus orca. The sequence goes on along the minus strand of NC_064569.1, from coordinate 44,231,895 downwards.
GAATGACTCTAGTCACTAGGGTTCAGACCTAGAAGACCTGGGTTCAAATCTCAGTTCCACTTGCCATGGGCAAAACTTAGTTGATCTGAATGTTACTTTGCTCCACTATAAAAATAAGAATAATGATAGGGCTTCCCTGGTGGCGCAGTGGCTGGGAGTCCGCCTGCTGATGCAGGGGGCGCGGGTTCGTGCCCTGGTCCAGGAGGATCGCATGCCGCAGAGCGGCTGGGCCCATGGGCCGTGGGCGCTGGGCCTGCGCGTCCAGAGCCTGTGCTCCACGGCGGGAGAGGCCACAGCAGTGAGAGGCCCGCGTACCGCAAAAAAAAAAAAAAAAAAAAGAATAATGATAAAACCTAGTCTGCAACATTGTTACTATGAGAATTAAATGAGATAAGGAATATGAAGGCTTTTAAAACTGTCAGTCCCATGATAAAGTTATTATTAATGAAGTTTTGAAGTAGAGAACTGATGGTAAGATCATGGAATAACCGGGAGAGACCAGATATATGCCTCTCAAAAGACCTCAACAAGATGGTATTAATTTTCTTGGTGTGTTTACCATGGCCAGGATCTTGCAAATAACCCCACAGGGTCAGACATCTGGTTTTGTCAGCACAGAGAGGAGATCTTGGGGTCAGACTCATATTAGTCAAGCTCACAAGACTTGCGTAAACCAGAATATATAAACTATAGTGTCAATTTACCAATTTACACATACTACATCTGCCATGAGAAACAGAATACTTGGGTCAGCACAACCAGCCCTCTACCTTCCCACAAACATTGCTCCTGATTTGGTTCACCAAATTATATTCAGAAGGTCTCTTGGTGAACATGCATGTTTCCCATGACTGCTGTAACAAATTGCCACAAACATGGTGACTTAAAACAGCCAAAACTTATGCTCTCACAGTTCTGGATCCCAGAAGTTCAAAATCAGTGTCACTGGATCAAAATCAAGGTGCAGCAAAGGAGCACTCCCCTCAGAGGCTGTAAGGGAGATTCTATTCCTGGCCTTTTCCAGCTTCTGGTGGTCGCCAGCATTCCTTAGCTTGTGACAGCATCCCTCCAGCCTCTGCCTCTGTCGTCGCACTGTCTTCTCTTATTTGTATGTGAAATCTCCCTTTCTCTCTGCTTTGTAAGGATACATCTGATTGCATTTAGTGCCCACTCAGATAATCCAAAATAATCTCCGCTTCTCAAAATGCTTAATTTAATCACATCTGCAAAGTCCTCCCCCACTTTTTTTTTTTTTTTTTTTTGCCGTATAAGGTAATGAGTTCCAGGGATTCAGAGATGGATGTCTTTTTCGGGAGGCACATTTTTCAACCTACTGCAGGACGGAAATTGGGATTTGAAAAGTAAATTATACTACTAGAAGGACTGAAGGCATCAGACTACACTATGTGGTGTATTTACTTTCACAGTAGGAATGGCCTTGTCAAATGGCCTGAATACTCAAGTCTATTGCCAAGATTCATTTTCTCAATACAGTTCTTGGATGGCCATTGCCAGTGTCTGCTTCTGTGACTGCTATTTTTTAAAATAATTTTTAAAAAATTAAAAAAAACTTTGGCTGCGTTGGCCTTTCGTTGTGGCATGCAGACTTTCTCTAGCTGCGGCGAGCAGGGGCTACTCTTTGTTGCAGCGCGCGGGCTTCTTGTTGTGGTGGCTTCTCTTGTTGCAGAGCACGGGCTCTAGGCTCGCGGGCTTCAGTAGTTGTGGCACATGGGCTCAGTAGTTGTGGCTCGTGGGCTGTAGAGCACCAGCTCAGTAGTTGTGGGGCACGGACTTAGTTGCTCTGCGGCATGTGGGATCTACCCAGACCAGGGCTTGAACCCGTGTCTCCTGAATTGGCAGGCGGATTCTTAACCAATGCGCCACCAGGGAAGCCCCTGTGACCGCTTTTTAATGCCTCCATGACTAACAAAACTCCTTTCGATGGGCCTACTTTTTCTTTCCTCTTTTTCCTTTCTTTCTTTCTTCCTTTTTTTCTTCTTCTTTTTCTTTCTTTCTTTTTTCTTTTTTTTGTCTTGCCTGGGAACTATTCTGTTTCTTTAATTGGTGGCCTTGCCTACCTCTGTTACGATCCACTATCTGTCAATGTTTATAGTTTAATTCTTTTTTTTTTTTTTTTTTTTCCTTCACTGTGCAGCTTGCAGGATCTTAGTTCCCCCACCAGGGATTGAACCTGGGCCACGGCAGTGAAAGCGTGGAATTCTAACCACTAAGCCACCAGGGAACTCCCCTAATTCATTTCTCTTTAAATTGAAATATAACTGAACTATAGCACTATGTTAGTTCCAGGTGCACAAAATAGTTTCCATAGTTCTGTATGTTAGAAAATGATCACTATAGCATAATTTTTAAAAATTAATTAATTAATTAATTAATTAATCTATTTGGCTGCTCCAGGTCTTAGTTGCGGTATGTGGGATCTTTGTTACTGAGTGCGGGATCTTCGTTGCAGCATGTGGGATCTTTCAGTTGCGGCCTGCGGGATCTAGTTCCCTGACCAGGGATCAAACCCAGGCCCCCTGCATTGGGAGCAAGAAGTCTTAACCACTGGACCTCCAGGGAAGTCCCATTAGCATGTTGAACTTTTCTTGTTTAAATTGCTATGTGGTTTCTCTTTCCTGGTTGGACCTGGACTGATACAATAACTCATCAGAACTATCAGGCAAGGACTTTAAAGGAGCTATTATAACGATTCTGAATGAAGTAAAGAAAAATATGCTCATAATAAGTGGAAAAATAGAAAATAGCAGAAGACTAGAAACTATAAAAAAGTGCCAAATGAAAATTCTAGAACTGAAAAATACAGTATTTGAAATTTAAAAATCACTGAATGGACTTAATAGCAGTTTGGAGATAGGAAAAATTCAGTGAACTTGAAGATAGTTCAAGAGAAATGATCCAGTGTGAAGAATATAGAGAAAAAGAAAAGACTGAAAAATGTGAACAGAACTTCAGAAACCTATAATATCAGAAATCTAATACACATTTATTTAATTGGAGTCACAGGAGAGGAAAGGGAGAATGGGGTAGAAAACTCTGTGAAGAAATAATGGCTGAACACTTCCCAAATTTGGTGAAAGACATAAATTTTCAGATCAAAGAAGCTCAGCAACGGTTAGTGGAAATGTAACTTGGTCAGCCACAGCGGAAAACATTATGGAGATTCCTCAAAAAACTAAAAATAGAACTACCATGCTACCCAGCAATTCCATGCTTAGGTATATATATATGCACCCCAATGTTCATAGCAGCACTATTTGCCATAACCAAGATGTGGAAGCACGGCTTCCCTGGTGGCGCAGTGGTTGAGAGTCCGCCTGCCGAGGCAGGGGATGCAGGTTCGTGCCCCGGTCCGGGAAGATCCTACATGCCGCGGAGCGGCTAGGCCCGTGAGCCATGGCCGCTGAGCCTGCGCGTCCGGAGCCTGTGCTCTGCAACGGGAGAGGCCACAGCAGTGAGAGGCCCGCGTACCGCAAAAAAAAAAAAAAAAAAGATGTGGAAGCAACCTAAGGGTCCATCAACAGATGAATGGATAAAGAAGATGTGCATATATATGTATACACACACACACACACACACACACACACACACACACACACACAATGGAATACTACTCAGCCATAAAAAGAAATTTTGCCATTTGCAACGACATAGATGGACTTGGAGGGTATTATGCTAAGTGAAATAAATCAGACCAAGAAAGACAAATATATCACTTACATGTGGAATCTAAAAAAATAAAACTAGTGAATATAGCAAAAAAGAAACAGACTCACAGATATAGAGAACTAACTAGTGGTTACAAGTGGGGAGAGGAAAGAAGGGAGGGGCAAGATATGGATAGGGGATTAAGAGGTACATATTACTTTGCATAAAATAAATAAGTGGGACTTCCCTGGTGGTCCAGTAGGTAAGACTCCGTGCTCCCAATGCAGGGGGCCCGGGTTTGATCCCTGGTTGGGGAACTAGATCCTGCATGCATGCCGCAACTAAGAGTTCTCATGCTGCAACTAAAAGATCTCACATGCTGCAAGTAAGAGCTGGTGCAGCCAAAATAAATAAATATTTTAAAAAATAAATAGGACGTCCCTGGTGGCGCAGTGGTTGAGAACCCGCCTGCCAATGCAGGGGACACGGGTTCGAGCCCTTGTCCCGGAAGATCCCACATGCCGCGGAGCAACTAAGCCCGTGTGCCACAGCTACTGAGCCTGTGCTCTGGAGCCCGCAAGCCACAACTACTGAAGCAAGCCTGCACACCTAGAGCCCATGCTCAGCAACAAGAGAAGCCACTGCAATGAGAAGCCTGCGCACCGCAATGAAAAGTAGCCCCCTCTCGTTGCAACTAGAGAAAGCCCGCAGCAACAAAGACCCAACAAAACCAAAAATAAATAAATAAATAAATTAAAAAAATAAATAAAATTAAAAAAGAAGCTCAGGGACTTCCCTGGCGGCACAGTGGTTAAGAATCCTCCTGCCAATGCACGGGACACGGGTTTGAGCCCTGCTCCCGGAAGATCCCACATGCCTCAGAGCAACTAAGGCATTGCGCCACAACTACTGAGCCTGCGCTCTAGAGCCAGCGAGCCACAATTACTGAGCCCATGTGCCACGACTACTGAAGCCCGCGTGCCCAGAGCCCGTGCTCTGCAAGAAGAGAAGCCACTAGGTTGAGAAGCCCGCGCACTGCTGCGAACCACATTTAAGCACGTCACAGTCAAACTGTTGAAAACCAAAAATTAGAGGCAATCTTGAAAGCAGTTTGAGAAAAATGACACGTTACTATATAGAGGACCAATGTGTTTTTTTTTTTTTTTCTTTTTGGCTGCGTTGGATCTTTGCTGCTGCGCGTGGGCTTTTTCCAGATGCGGTGAGCGGGGGCTACTCTTTGTTACGGTGCACGTGTTTCTCATTGCGGTACCTTCTCGTGTTGCGGAGCACGGGGCTCTAGGTGCGTGGGCTTCAGTAGTTGTGTCTTGCGGTCTCTTCAGCACAGGCTCAGTAGTTGTGGCACACAGGCTTAGTTGCTCCACGGCAGGTGGGATCTTCCCAGACCAGGGCTTGAACCCGTGTCACCTGCATTGGTAGGCAGATTCTTAACCACTGCCCCACCAGGGAAGTCCAGGACCAATGATTTGAATTACCATGGGCTTCTCAACAGAAACTATGGAGATCAGCAGACAGTTTAAAGTACTCAAAGGAAAAAAAAGAAACCTATTGACATAGAATTCTATGTTTAGTTTTACATGGCATAAACATGGCTGCTGGAAGTCACCCATTTGACCCTGTGGAAGGGGGACAGAGAAGGGGTAATCATTGTGAGATGGACAAATACCCTGAGGAAGTAACCACCACAGTTATGTACATACACCTCTACCCTCTACATACTCATTTTCATGATCTATCTGGGAATTTTGTCAGAAAAGGTTTTTTTCCCCGGGGTTTATGATATACTTTATTTAAAAAAATTTTTTTTTTTTTGGCTGCATTGGGTCTTCGTTGATTCTCGCGGGCTTTCTCTAGTTGTGACGAGCGGGGGCTACTCTTCACTGCGGTGCGCAGGCTTCTCATTGCCATGGCTTTTCTTGTTGTGGAGCACAGGCTCTAGGCACTCTGGCTTCAGTAGTTGTGGCACGTGGGCTCAGTAGTTGTTGCTCGCAGGCTCTAGAGAGCAGGCTCAGTGGTTGTGGCGCATGGGCTTAGTTGCTTCTCGGCATGTGGGATCTTCCTGGACCAGGGCTCGAACCCGTGTGCCCTGCACTGGTAGGCGGATTCTTAGCCACTGCACCACCAGGGAAAGCCCCTATTTTTAAAATTTTTATTGGGGTATAGTTGATTTACAATGTTGTGTTAGTTTCAGGTTTACAACAAAGTGAACCTGTTATACATACATATATCCACTCTTTTTTAGATTCTTTTCCCATATAGGCCATTACAGAGTATTGAGTAGAGTTCCCTGTGCTATACAGTAGATCCTTATTAGTTCTTTATTTTATATATAGTAGTGTGTATGTGTCAATTGGCAGGAAAGTTTAAAAAGCGCTGACAGAGTCAATAAGTAAAGCAATGAACGACAGCTGAATACTCATTCCTTGTATTTGTCTAGTCAGAAAAGCAACTTTCAATTTGCCTTCAATACATGACCTTAATCTAAGCTGGGTTTGGTTTCCTGTGCTTCTTCAGCTCCCCAACCTGACTGCCCTTTTCTCTTGCTTCTCTTTTACACTCTTTTTGCCACTGGCCACTACCATTGGCCTCACATTGGCCTCTTGCCAACCAGTTCTTTCTGATCTTATTGATCACCATGGCTACTCTGGTCAGTGGCCAGCCTTACTTTGTGGCCAGCGATCAACTGGATAGTTTTCCACCTGTTCCAGCTTTTGGTTTTCAAAGATCTCTCTGATTTTTCCTCCCAGTGTGCTTCCTTCCCATCAAAATCTGGCTTCCTTTTTGAAAGTAGGCAGATAGTTATGTATCATCCCAATTTTTTATAACATAGAAGCATCACTCCTGTGATAACACACATGTGCACACACACACACACTAGGGGTCTTACAAAACTGGGTAACAGGCAAGCGCACATTTGTAGGAATAGCTTCTGTATAAAAAAAAAATCTGAGAATACAGTCTTCCTTAGGATCAATGGTCTTCTTTCTCAGCTATCTTTTCCCATTTCCCTTTTCAGAAACTTCCTTCACAGCTGAGGAGTGGTGCTCCCTATGCCAAAGCAGCTCCAACTCAGGCTGGAATATGGTGTCTCTGTCACTTTTAAGTCCTTGAGCTCTTTCGTCCTCACTCTGTGCAGGATATACTTGTAATGTGTCAATGCTTCCCCCATTGTCAAACTAATGAGTTCACTACAGAGCAAAAACAAAACTACACTGGTGAACACCCACTATTTTTCTGAAGTAAGTTAGGGGCAAAACAGGGGATGCAGAAGAGAACTGTCTCCCTACATACCCCCTCCACCCAGGTCAAGGGCAGCCTTCTCACCCCAACATCCCTCTCCTCCGCAGTTGCTGCCCTGACAGAAAACAGAGAAACTTGTGTCTTTCCCAAGGTCTCCGTCCCACATCTAGTTACTACCTTCTTCAAAAGGGGAAGTCAGTGTTGAACTCCTTCCCTGGCTAACCCCCTATCAAACACTTTTGCCAACACCAAAGGGAGCCAAATGTGGCTTTTCCAGGCCCATGACAGTCCCCAAACATTGCGGCAGACCTGGGGTCACAGAGTGAGGACAGAAGGCCAAATTGCTCCCCAACATCCCACTTCACTTGGGAAAATCAATAAAGATCAGTTTGGGTTTTGTTAAGGAAAAGGCTGCCATTCCCAGAAGGAGGAAAAATCCTTTGTGTTACCATCATTTCCTTATCATCCCAGATGCTGAAAGAACACTTACACTCATTTCTCTACTCCCTTCCTTATTTCAGATGCTAGAATTTATCCTCTCATGCAACCCTTTGGCACTGTGCTGGGTAATGGGACCACCAGCAGAAGCCTCCAGCATCTCCAGGGGAGTCCTGTGGGATAACACCTTTGTATGTGGATTGGAGAAGGGGAGCAGACCTTGGTCTCCCCAACACTTGACAGGAACCGAAGAGCTCAGGGATTTGAGTCTGATGTCCTCTCAACCGAGCCAGTTTAGGCTAGTGCCTGTGCGGGTGGGAGGGAATGCCAGAAAGTGTTTGTAATGGGGATTGAGGAAGTTTGGGGTATCCTGGGAACAGAATATGCTGGCCCAGGCCTGAGCCATCCCCAAGCCCCTCCCACTTCCCGGTTAGTAACCAGAGCCAGCTGTGCACAGTCCTGGCCATCGCTTCCCATCTGGCTTCTAGGAACTCATAACTAATTAAAGGAGTGTGTGTGTTTGTTGGGGGAGGGGTCCTCTTAAAAACAGAGGTTTCCAAGATAACAGCTTGGCGAGAACTCAATCCCATTCAGCCAGGCAAACTGCCCTCTCTCCTGACCCCCTCAGGGCCCTGAGGGGAAAACAGGCCAGAGGCTGACACTATATTTCTCCCACGTTTCTCTAGATCAAGAGCAGTATCTAGGCCAGCCCTAACTTGGTTACACCCTACGTTTTTCTCACCTCCAGTTTCCAGTTTCAGACCCCAGACTTGCTCTTTATATACCAGAATGTCCAGCCCTCCAGGTCACCCCGTTAGGGTGAGGATGCTGTCAGAGGGGGGCGGGTGATGATTCGGAGATTGGCTTCTCCTGGGCTTAGAGACCTCTGCCAACCTTTGCCCTTCACCCACAGCCCCATAGCTCCTGAACATGAGAAAATACTCTCAGAATCTTACCTACTTCCTGCCGCTACAGTTTAAAATATTTTAATTAAAAATATTTCTATACAAACTCTTCTCCCACAATCTGTGGGCAGAGAGGGAAAGCAGTTTGCAGGATGGGAGCAAGCCCGCCAAAGAACCCAGGAGTTATTTCTCTCAGACTCAAGTTCTCTGGGGCAGGCAGACCGCATGTCCTAACCCTTCGCACACATTCACACATGTCCCCCAGTGAGAGATGACAAATTCAGAGGGAAAAAGAGCTGGGTCAGCTCGGCTCAGGGGGTGGGGACTGGCGGAAATGGAGGTCATTATGCCGTTATGGGAACAGTTAGTCATGCAGTCTTGCACACATGCCCAGCTTGCAGTTCCTGGCTCTAAGGGGTTTGTTTGGGGGCCTGTGGAAACTCCTGGGAGACTGCGAAGATCATAGCTTGGGCCTGAGGCTCTGCTGCTTCTTCCTAGCTGTGTGACCCAAAGTAACCTGTTAGAGACTCAGTCTCCTTTTCCATAGAAGGTGATAATACCAGCCCACAGGGCTGTTGTCGAGATTTAAATGAGATAAACTATTTGGCAAATTTTACTGTTTCACTCTGTTCTTTCCCTGGCTCCTTAGTGTCTAGAATGTGGCTCCGAGGCCAGCGTGAGCGCCCACCCTTTACCTTTTATAATAACCATTATCTCTCTCACTAACGTACTAACATACACTCCTAAGCATTATTCCCCCACCCCCGCTTTTTTTGTTGTTGTTGTTGCTATATGAGGTGCCCAAGGGGAGGGAGTAATCTGCTATCACATTCATCTTACTTTACTCCTTTCCCTTTCCCCACACCCTTCTCAGCTCCTGTCCCTCCCCCACTATGCTCACTACTTCCTTTCACTTTCTGTCTCATCCCACCCACAGTCTCCATCCAGGGGCTGAGGCTGGGCTGGCAGAGCTGGAGCTGAACTCTGAGCCACTGACAGTTCCAAGTAAATGCATCAAAATATTACTAGTGGTTTTCTTCTGGGTAGAATTTACTGGTGGTTTTCATTCTCTTCCTTGCTTATTTTGGTATTTTCCAAATTTACTATAATGAGCAATGGATATCTTATTCAGAAAAAAAAGAAATAGAAGGCTTCCCTGGTGGTGCAGTGGATAAGAATCTGCCTGCCAATGCAGGGGACACAGGTTCAATCCCTGGTCCAGGAAGATCCCACATGCCACGGAGCAACTAATCCCGTGCGCCACAACTACTGAGCCTGTGCTCTAGAGCCTGCAAGCCACAACTACTGAGCCCGCGCACCTAGAGCCCGTGCTCCACAACAAGAGAAGCCACCACAATGAGAAGCCCGTGCATCGCAACAAAGAGTAGCCCCTGCTCGCCACAACTAGAGAAAGCCCACGTGCAGCCACGAGGACCCAACACAGCCAAAAGTAAATAAAATAAAAATTTTTAAAAAAGAAAAAAAATAGAGAAGACTTTAATCAGAAAAAAATATATAATTTTCAATTGGCCCATGTCCTCTTCTCAAAAGAAGAGGGATTGAGGGATGGAGGGGTGGAAAGAGGAAGAGAAGGGCAGGGCTGAGAAAAGCCCTGCAGGGGGCTGAATGGAGCTGGTTCCCAAGCTTCCTCGTTTCCTGGGGGCAGCAGCCTTGATCATGGCCTCAGTCACCGCCTCTGTTACTCATCAGTCAGAGGCTATGTCCTTGCTTGCCTGTCACTGGCCATTTGGGACTTAGTCACTTGATTATTACTCAGTTGCGTGCTGAGTGGGTCAAGAGGACCAGCATCATTGAGGGCAACGATATGAGTCAGGAGGATCCCCCGCCTCCATCCTGGGGTGTGAAGGGTTCCCCTGTGGCCTGCCAGCCTTGCAGCCTGGGATGTGGGGAAGGGCTCAGAACTGGGGTCCCACTGAAAACATGAGTTCAGTAACCCCTTCCCCCATTCCTATCCCTACTTCCCTGTGCATTTGAATGGTATGTAAGTGTTGTGTGATGCACAGGTGATGGTGGAAACTTCAGTGGCTCCTAACCACTTAGAGAACAAAGCTCTAAGAGTCAGCTTGGTGCATGGAAAGAGTGCGGGTTAGGAGTTGGCAGAGGGATTTGAATATATGCCAGGCCAGTTAGGAGTTCCATGTCCTTAGTCAAGTTTCCCTCTCTGAATCTCCATTTCCTCTCTTTAAAAAATGGCCAGAGGGACTGCCCTGGTGGTGCAGTGGTTAAGACTCTGCCTGCCAATGCAGGGGGCACGGGTTCAAGCCCTGGTCCGGGAAGATCCCACGTGCCGCGGAGCAACTAAGCCCGTGCGCCACAACTACTGAGCCTGCGCTCTAGAGCCCCCGAGCCACAACTACTGAGCCCATGTGCCACAACTACTGAAGCCCGTGCTCCTAGAGCCCATGCTCCACAACAAGAGAAGCCACCACAATGAGAAGCCCATGCACTGCAACAAAGAGCAGCCCCCACTCACCACAACTAGAGAAAGCCCATGTGCAGCAACGAAGACCCAACACAGCCATAAATAAATTAATTAATTAATTTAAAAAAAAGAATAATTCCTCCCTCATAGGAGGATAGTGAGAATTAAATGAGATAATATATGAATCACCTAACACAAAGTAGTTCTTTAACTGTAAGGTTTTCTTTTCTTTCTTACATAGTATTCAAGACCGTCTCTAAACTCTGGCTCCCAGCCACTCTCCCAGCCTGGTCATTCATTTGACAGACATATTAAGCAGCACCCGAAGCACTGACCTAGCCTGGGGTAGGAACGAAGCACAGCCTCAGAACCTCTCACTGGGTACAGCTGGCTTTTTTCCCCTCTGCACTTTTGCTCAAGACCTGCACTGTCCCTGTTCCTCAGGACTCTTTTACTCCATCCAACTCATAGCCAGCCTTCACAGCCCAGCTCAAAGCCTGCCTCCTCTGCGAGCCTTCCCAGCCACATGGCCCTCAGGCTGGGGCACCCCCTGCCTGGCACCCTGGTTCCCCTCATTTCAGGTGCTTGTGTTGGTCTCACCCTATCTGTAATGTCCCTGCAGGCAGGCTCTGGCCCTTTATTTCCTTGTATCCTTGTTATCCCTCCCCGCAACCCACACATTCCAGGTACATTAAATGCTTGAAATGATGACTTTTTTTTTTTTTTTTTTTTTGCGGTACGCAGGCCTCTCACTGCTGTGGCCTCTCCTGTTGCGGAGCACAGACTCCGGATGCACAGGCTCAGTGGCCATGGCTCACGGGCCCAGCCACTCTGCGGCACGTGGGATCTTCCCGGACCGGGGCACGAACCTGTGTCCCCTGCATCGGCAGGTGGACTCTCAACCACTGCGCCACCAGGGAAGCCCGAAATGATGACTTTTTATTAAAGCAGACACAAGTAGGTTTCAAGAGCATCTGAATTCCCAACTTGGTTTTGGATGCAAAGAAACTGAGATCTCATCCTTCATTCCTTCACCTGAAACCCAAGCACCTAAGCAACTTGCTTCCTACCTCTTAGTTTTATTATTATTTTTCCTATCCTAGAGCAGACAGGGAGACATGAAGGTTGCAGACGAGGGGTTTGCTACCCAAGGGTCACTGGGGCACAGGAATGTCCAGCTTCAGAGGATGGCCATGGTCCCTATCCCTAGTCTTTGCAGATATTCTGCCTCTGATCCTGCCAGGATACCCACCCACAGGACAATATGGAAAGTCTTTCGGTCTCCAGCAGAGGACCCTGGGGGATAGGGTTGGAGGCTCTTCTTGACTTCCGCTCTCTGGCAGGGCAGAGGTTAATGGTGAATTGCAACACATCTCTGGGCTGAGTCACCTCCTACTGACGCTCCCCCCAATTGCCCTCCTCTGAAGTTTTATGAAGAGGACCAGAGACTAGAGAGTGAAAAGAACTGAAGGGAAGAGACCCCCACCTAGCCCTGCTCCCCCAGGCTCCCAGAAATCTCAGGGCAGAGGGCACAAACAGCCTCTGGAGCTCTTGCCTGGTGGGACCATGAACTGGCAGCGGCTGTGGCTGGGCTTCCTACTCCCCATGACAGTCTCGTGCTGGGCCCTGGGGCCTGGAGAGAGGGAGGCAGCAGTGGTGAGTGCCCTGGGAAGGTCAGACCCAGGCTGGGGGAGGGATGGAGGAACTGCTCCATGGTCCCATCCAAGGCTCCCTTCTGACCTACAACTGCCTTCCTTTCCCTTCCTTCCTCTATTCCATGATCCACCCCTACCCATCTCCACTCCTTCCCCTTTTTCCTCCCCTAACGTGCCTCTCCTTTAGTCCTTCCACGTCTGTCCCCTCCTGTCCTTATGGGCTGTTAGGTCACTTAGAGCTTCACCCAGAGACTGACCTCCTTTTATTCTGCTGACCCCTACCCTCATCATAGGATTACTTGTTGCAATACGGGTACCTACAGAAGCCTCTAGAAGGACCTGATGACTTCAGGCCAGAAGATATCATAGAAGCTCTGAGGTGAGAGGTCATAAGGTGCATGCCTTCAGGGTCAAGGTCACAAGGTCTCCTTTCTCTCTTCTAAACCCTTTCAGTCCCCAGGCCCACCTCTGCTTAACCCAGGTCCACGCTGGGGATCTAGGGAATGGGTGGTGGGGCCTGGGGTGAGATGGGGATTCAAAGATGAGGGCACAGTCATTGGATCTTCCTAGGCCCTAAGCACTTCTTTGGAGGCTCCATGCCATGTTATATCCAGAATACTATTATTTGGTCACATTCCACATGAAGTATAATTTATATGTAAAACTGTGAGTTGAGTTGGAGCTGAGTTGTTGACATGATGTTGCCTTTCGTAGACATTTAATATGGGATTTATTTATTTCTATTTTGAAGTTTTCATATTTTGGATCTAATGGGTCATTTTTCTTTCTGCTCTCAGATATGTTCCCAGGCCCTTGAAAAGTCACAGTACCTGCGGCGCCTGATGGATGAAATTGCCCCAGAGCAGGCTGGGCTGGGAGGGACGGGTCCAGCCAGGAGGGGAGAAAGCAAAGGGAGGACAGGCCCTCAGGTGGCAGCAGTGGTGGGAGAGTCTCCAGAGCAGGAGGCAGGACACTTACCTAGATCAGAAGGAGGTTAGAAATTGCAGTAGAGGAAGAAGGCAACGCCAGACGGCACTTTACCCAAATAAGAGCATGAACACAGGAGGTGAAGCTGGAGTATTGCCTTTATGCAGAACAGGAAGTCCCAATTATGAGGACTGGATCCTGGAGTGATCCCATCAGCTTCAGAGCTTTTGGGCCATTCTCAGCCACCACCTTGGGCAGCAGGGGGCCAAAGAGCTATCCCCAGTTCTCAGTCATTCCAGATGCCCCTTCCCTGCTGGATCCATCCCTCTCCCTCTTTCTAGAGCTTTTCAGGAAGCATCTGAGCTGCCAGTCTCAGGTCAGCTAGATGACGCCACGAGGGCCCGTATGAGGCAGCCCCGTTGTGGTCTGGAGGACCCCTTCAACCAGAAGACCTTTAAATACCTGCTGCTGGGTGAGGGCTGAGCCTGGGAAAGGGAGGGAGAGGAGGGGTTGGCATGGCTGTGGAGCACAGGTGGCACTGAGACAGCCTGGATGAGCTCAGTGTTGAATGGATGGTCACCTGGTTATTAACTGATCATCACTTGCCTGGAGGGGTTGTTTCACAGCTTTGCTAAGGGAGTGCCCAGACTCAGGGGAACTCTTCGGAGCTGGCAAAAGTATCTGTGCTTCTAATCTATTTTCTGGTCCAATTAACCAGGCCGCTGGAGAAAGAAGCATCTGACCTTCCGCATCTTGAACCTGCCCTCCACCCTCCCATCCTACACAGCCCGGGCAGCCCTGCTTCAAGCCTTCCAGTACTGGAGCAATGTGGCTCCCTTGACCTTCCGGGAGGTGAAGGCTGGCTGGGCTGATATCCGCCTCTCCTTCCATGGCCGCCAAAGCCCATACTGCTCCAGTACCTTTGATGGGCCTGGTAGGCGCCAGCTCTCAACTCTCACTTCACAGACCTCTGTCCCCTTGAGTCAGTGACTCTGGAACCTTAATGTCAGGCCACCCCCATGCTCAACTGTACCCTACACTCTCTAACCACCTTCTAATATTCCCTTGGGGAGCAGCATGTCACCTCCCTGGGGCCTTACCAAGCCTCTTCTTTGAAGCTTATGCCTTCTTTGTTGGTTTAAGTTCCTCTGCTCAAGGCATACCTCAAAGAGGACAGGGCCAGAGATGACAGAGTGGCTGGGAGGTAAAGGGACAGAGTGATGGGCATCCCTGAGAGAACGGAGTGATGACAGCGGAATCTGAACGGAGTGAGAGGTATCCAAGAGACAGTGAATATACATGGGGGAATTTTAAGGGAATGGAGTAATTGGAGTTTATAACAGGCAGGGGATGCTCCACCCTAGGAGACTCTGACCTCCTTCCTGTCTACCTTTGCCTTTGTCCAGGGCGGGTCCTGGCCCATGCCGACATCCCAGAGCTGGGCAGTGTGCACTTTGATGAAGATGAGCTCTGGACTGAGGAGACCTACCGGGGGGTGAACCTGCGCATCATTGCAGCCCACGAACTGGGCCACGCCCTGGGGCTTGGGCACTCCCGATACACCCAGGCCCTCATGGCCCCTGTCTATGCTGGCTACCGGCCCCACTTCAAGCTGCACCCGGATGATGTGGCTGGGATCCAGGCTCTCTATGGTCAGTCCTTTCCCCTAGTGATCGTGAAGGTCAGTCTGACCAGTATCTCTTCAGGCATGAAGAGACAGGTCTAATCTTCATGGAGGGAAATGGCTTGGCTTCTTTCTCTTCCTCCTGCCCAGTTACTTGGCCTTCTTCATTTTCAGGAGCTGTTTTTCTTTCCTTTTTTTTTTGGCCTTGCCGCATGGCTTGTGGGATCTCAGTTCCCCAACCAGGGATTGAACCCAGGCCACGAGGCCGCTGCAGTGGAAGCCCGGAATCCTAACCACTAGGCCACTAGGGAACTCCCAAGAGCTGTTTTTCTGACACTTCCAGGTCTAATCTTTCTGCCAGAGCTCTCTCCCCTCATACCTGTTCTAGGGGATGAAGAATGAACATTCCAGCAAACCCCCTTCTCCCTTTCTAGTGCCTCTCAAAACTAAAAACATGTCTCCTGCTGATATCAATATGATCTTTCCTCCCACCAAGGAAAGCTCTCTAGGTTTCCCTTTTCCTCTCTATGGGACCTCTGAGCTGAACTTACAGTAGAAGAGTGGGGAGGCCAATGCCTTCTCTCCCTGAGCAGGATTATGTTACCTTGCAGGCAAGAAAAGCCCAGAGACAGAGGATGAGGAAGAAGAGACGGAGCTCCCCACTGTACCCCAAGTGCCCACAGAACCCAGTCCCATGCCAGACCCCTGCAGTGGTGAACTGGACGCCATGATGCTGGGTAAGACCCTTCTCCTCTAGGCTGTAGGCAGGCAGTGGGGTGGCCTGCTGACCTTGACATGGGAGTGACATTGGACCTCGGCGTGAGCAATGGCAGTTTACCACCAGACAGGGGTTGGTGGCCATGGAAGGAGGCATGTGGTATGGGGAGGGAGGATTCAGAACCAAATTAAAGGTGGGCCAGGCTGGAATTTACCTCTGCTGCCACCCTATGAGGGCCACTAAAAATATCTGGAAATACAGCAGGATGGAGAAAACAGTCTTAACTGGAATGTCTATTAGAGAGGGTGTTATACCCACATGGAAGTACAACTTGGAAGCCACCTGGGGTACGAGGGGAGGTCCCCAAGGGGGAGCAGCTACCTGCAGGGCTTTTGTTCTGTTTTGTTGGGCCAGGGCTGATTTGCTGTGAACAATAAAGGAGAGGCTGAACACTGGGTCCTCCTTCTCTGCCCTTAATCTTCTCTCTGAATTAAAGTTGAATGAATTTTTGAGAAATCAGCCTGTGAGAGGACAGCAAATGATTAGTCTGCCTGAGATACCCACAAGTCTTTATTTGACCTCTGCCTTTTTTTTTTTTTTTTGCTTTACGCGGGCCTCTCACTGCTGTGGCCTCTCCCGCTGCGGAGCACAGGCTCCGGATGCGCAGGCTCAGAGGCCATGGCTCACGGGCCCAACCGCTCTGCGGCATGTGGGATCCTCCCGGACCGGGGCACGAACCCGCGTACCCTGCATCGGCAGGTGGACTCTCAACCACTGCGCCACCAGGGAAGCCCGACCCCTGTCTTTTTGACTTGTTGACACGCTTATGCTCTCAGGGCCCCGAGGGAAGACCTACGCTTTCAAGGGAAACTACGTGTGGACCGTGACAGATTCAGGGCTGGGTCCCTTGTTCCAAGTGTCTGCCCTTTGGGAGGGGCTCCCAGGAAACCTGGATGCTGCTGTCTACTCTCCTCGGACGCAATGGATTCACTTCTTTAAGGGTGAGGGGACTAGTTTACAGTGTGTTACCTGAGGAGGGCCTATAATCAGAGAATCCATAAAAGGAGGGAGGGATGAGAAGTTTCTGAGACGGTGGAATGGAGGAACTGAAAGCTATCACCTGGCGACAGAGGTGTCTTGTTCTTTCCTTACATGCTCTCAGGAGACAAGGTGTGGCGCTACGTTAATTTCAAGATGTCTCCTGGCTTCCCTAAGAAGCTGAATA
Source organism: Orcinus orca (assembly GCF_937001465.1). Classification (NCBI taxonomy): domain Eukaryota; kingdom Metazoa; phylum Chordata; class Mammalia; order Artiodactyla; family Delphinidae; genus Orcinus; species Orcinus orca. The sequence continues at coordinate 44,215,036 of NC_064569.1, read as the reverse complement.
GGGTAGAACCCAACCTGGATGCTGCTCTCTATTGGCCTCTCAACAAAAAGGTGTTCCTCTTTAAGGTATGAAGTTCAAAGCAAGGGCAAATCCCTTCTTAGGAGGGGCGGGCTACCTCACACGGAGAAGCAGACTTGCTCTTGAAGGGAGTTCTTCTGCAGCTGCTGTGGGCTGAGGGTAGACCTCTGGGGGGTCCCTAAGCTCTCTTCTCATCCTCCTTTTCTCCCTGTCTGCCCCACACCTAGGGTTCCGGTTACTGGCAGTGGGACGAGCTGGCCCAAACTGATTTCAGCCGCTACCCCAAACCAACCAAGCGGTTGTTTACAGGAGTGCCAGACCAGCCCTCAGGTGCCATGAGTTGGCGGGATGGCCGCGTCTACTTCTTTAAGGGAAAACAGTACTGGAGCCTCAATCGACAGCTTCGAGTAGAGAAAGGCTATCCCAGAGATATCGCCCACAACTGGATGCACTGTGGTCCCCAGACCCCAGACACCACCCCATCAGATGGGGACACCACTTCCTCAGCCACAGGAACAACCTTGGATACCACTTCCTTGGCCATAGATATCACATCACTTTGAACACTGACCACTCAGCCAGAGATACGATCTTGGACATTACCCCCTCAGTCACAGCCTCCACCACCCTTTTATTCCGTGGCAACGTCACCCTCCCAGAGATCTAAGACCTCAATCAAACGTCTGCTGCAGCACGAGCATGAACCATGGACCTCACGCCTCTAAATGTCCCAGCCCCAGCCACCACTCCCCTGTATTCTTTCCCTCCTGGGCAGTGACTCTCTAACTCAGCCCCCAAATCCATCCATTTCTTCCCCGTCTACTCTCTGGAGGACATTGGTAGAGGAAAGGCAGCCATTAGGCCTTTAGCTGACAGGAGGCCACAACTGGGAAAGCCTGGGTCCTGTTCTTCCCAGATAAAGTGCAAGAAAACAGCATAGCCAGTAAAATGAGCAACGGCTTTGTAATCCTTGAGAATCACATTTACTTGCTTATGACTTTGGGCAAGTTAATTAACCTCGTTAAGCCTTGGATTTCCCATCTGCAAAATAAGGTTAATACCAATCCTGCAGGGTTGTTGCATTAAATGAAATACTATATGTGAAGTGCCTGGAGCATTTGTGCTTAATAAAGGTTAACTTCATGAGAGAGCAGTGAACAACTCTTCCTCTGGCTGTGCGTGTGCAGCTCCTACGGTAGTCCAGTCTGATAAAGGTACCCTCATCAGATCTTTAAGGGACAGAGGACTTATCAGTATGGCTAACCCTTTGTTCTGGGGTGCAAAGAAAGAAAAGAGCAGCAACAGTAGAGGCTGGACTCCCTGATTCAATGTTCAATGCCATTTTATTCACATGCTCCCGTGTTCTTCCTCCCTCCCATCATAACCCTGCTTCCCCGGGGCAGGGACATATCTTCCTTCATGCTGTCTGGGGAACCAGGGTACAGACTTTGGGCAGGAGAATCAGGGGTAGTGGAGAGTTAGAATGGGTTAGTGGCTGGGACAATGTTCTGGTTAAGGAGATTAGTGTCACCTATGATGAGAGGCAGAGAAGGCACTTGTCTTCCACGTAGCCCTGAAGACCAGGCTCCTTTGGGCAAAAGGGCAAGACTCTGGCATGTGGGCCAATGCTCTCTCCTTGGAGCAAGAAGCCAGCTTTGGGAGAAGGGGGGTGCTGAGCCAGGCACTGCCCTGTGGTCTTCCCCACATTAAGAAGAAGGGAAAGGGAAGCACCATGGAGGACAGTACCCCCAACTGAGGTAGGAGAAGGGGGCTTGAGCCTACGGGGTCCAGAGGGAAAGGCTAACCAGGAACCCAACTGCCCCCTAATGAGGGACCTGGGGATTAGGGACCCTTGAGCTCCTCTGTTGCCCTTCTCCCCATCAAAAAGCTATCAAGTGCTTTAGGAGGCTTCCTGATTTTCTTTAGGTCCTACAAAAACGAAACCCCTTATTTTACCATTGTGAGGCAAACTGAGGCGGGTATATAGAAGGCTATCTGGGTAACGGTCCTCCTTGGTTTGGTTTGGAGGGAATTAGGGAGTCAGTTACTTTAGGGACCAGGGCACCTCTATTATTGGACAGAGGTATGTACTCATATTTCCATTCGTCTCCCTTCCCTACAAGATTCTTCTCTATCTGTACCTAAAACATATCCCTACAGGGCTGCTCTGGGTTGGAGCACAGATTCCATCCCCAAGAGGTGGGGAAGTTTGTGTTGGATCCTGTGGGCCCAGGCCCTGCCCACCTAGTGTTCCCAGGCCCTTGCTAGGGGTGAGGGCATCAGTGGAGGTTTAGGCTCAGGTCCGGGTGGAACCAGAAGGTGTGGTGAGGGGTACAGTGGAACCACAGTCAGAATCCAGGTCCAGGACAGTGTGGGGAGCTGTGGCCTGGGTGCCTGGTCCCAGCTGGCGCTCTCGAAGGCTCTGGAGATAGCTCTGGAGGGGCACAGGGCAGAGAGGGCAGAAGAAAGGGCCTGGGTCAGAGCCCCCCTCCACCCTGAGCATCCCCATGTGCCCTCTCTCCCATGCCCCTGAGCACCCCCTACCCCTCCACTCACTGGAGCCAGACTGTCAGCAGGGCTCCGGGCGCTGGGGTGGAGCGGGCGCCGGTAGCTGCCCTCACAGAGCCCCACCCCAGGAGAGGTCCGGTGCCACTTAGCCTCTTGCTGACGGATCCGAAGGAGTTGGAGATGCCTTCGCTGGTGGCTCAAGACCACTGCTTGGGAGGGGGCAATACAGACTCAGGGAGGCCTCTTTAGACTCTGAAACCCACCCCCAAATACACTCATACTCTAGAGAAACCCATTCAGTGTCCCTGTTACATCTCTCTCAAATCTCATTCCCCCTCCAGTTATTCTAAAGAAAGTTTTCTTTGTAATCCTCCTACCCTTTCCTTCTGGACTTCCCTGACACCTTCCTTTTCTTCCATATCAGTCCCCAGTAACTCTTCCCTGCACCCCCCTCCCCCGACAATGACTCTTCTCATTCTTACCCAGAACTTTGGCTCCTCCAACTCTGTCTTCAAAGCCCTGCCCCATTCACCTTAGACACCTCTGCCTTTTGCCTCAAGTGGATTTTCCCCCTTCCCCTCCTCAAGTCTGGGAACCAGGGACAAGAGAAGGCACAGGTTGGCTGCTTTCTGTACCATGGCAGTAACTCACCATTGGTGTGGCCTCCACGTTCCTCATCCATGAGCTTCCACTGGGCCAGGGCCCCAAGGGCCCCCAGGGCTGGCCAGGTCCCCAGCAAGACCCAGCTATACCAGCAGAGAGGAGGCAAGGCTGGAAGTGCCTGCAAGCGCTGGCCCAGCCGACTGCCCAGTGCCAGCCCCTCCAGGAAGTAGTCAGCACAGGCCACCAGCACCGCAGCACCCAGCAGGGCTGTGCCCAGAACTGTGAATGGACGTGGCCACCGAAGTGTGAGCAGGGCTCCCAGCAGTGCCAGCCCCACCAGCCCCCCGGCCGGCACCCAGGCTGAAGGTGGTTGGTAGATGGGCTCAGTGCCCAGCAGGACCCCGGCGCCCAGGGTTAGGCCTAGCAGGAGACCAGTCAGGAAGAGACCGACACTGCGAACCAGCATGGTGACTAGGCCGCAGAGGAGTCCGATGCCTAGCGCAATGCCCGCGCTCACCTCCAGGCTCAGCTGTGTCTCTAGCACACGCTCCTTGTGGCACAGCAGGAAGATCACCAGGGCTCCTGATAGCAGGCCGGAGAGAAACATCACTGCCTTGAAGCAGCGGTAGCCTGGGAAGGGAGGCAGGAGGCACTGAGAGGCAGAAAGAGGTCTCCAGGGATGACTCTGATGAATCAGGAGGGAGAGGAATGGCTGACCAGAGGAGCAGAAGGCAGGAGCAGCACACACAGGGACCTCAAGGCAAAGGGCAGAAAGGGATCATCTAGGGAGGGTAGGAACTTTTCAGGAACTGAGAGGGGATGGGAGAGCAAATCAGCAGGTAAGACGGTAAGACGGATGCATTGAGGGGAATAAGTACAGAAACAAGGTTTCGTCCTTCCAGGGATGGTAGACGGGAAGAAATCGGCACAGGCTGGTTCAGATTATTGGGGAAGGGTGAAGAAGCCTTAAGCATAGAGGGTAATTTGGGAATGGAATCCTGAGGTAGGAGGCAAGGCTCAGAGCTGGAGGGTGTGGGCATGGGGGATGAAAAAGAGCTGGCAAGAGCAGATCAGCCACACTGAAGGTAGCATCCCCCGACAGAGGAGGAGAGATGGCTCAGGAGCAAAGGAGAAAGTTGGCATCATCCTTGAGGGTGACGGTCTTGGGCAGCTGCCCCCCAGAACCCTGGCCCTGCCCTCACCGAAGCAGCAGTAGATGATTCCAAAGCAGCAGCAAAGAGCACACACCAGGGCGGGTGCCAATTCAGGATTGTCCTGGGGTTCCAAGACACATCTTGGGTCTGGAGGCTCTGGGAGTTGTTGATTAAAGGGCCTGGGGTCAGAGGTCATGGCCAGGGGCAGCAAGGCTTCCTCCATGGCCGAAGAGAAGGTGGTCACAGAGAGGGAGGTCAGTGTCAGCTCCTCTCATCCATCCATGAATGTCTTGAGGGGGCTGGGAAACCTGCAAGGGGGTAGGGGGCAGGAACTCAGGTGCCCATGAATCTTGAGGACTCTGTACCTCTATTTCTTTTAAAGAAAGGCCAATTTCAGGACGGAGCTTAGCCCTGCTGGGGTAACTGAAGAAACCTACAGGACCGGGTTAAGGGGAGCCAGCTGTCTCTTTATCACCCTCTGAAACAAGGACATTAAGTAGGACTTCAAATCTTATAAGGTAATGAGTCTTTGTCCCCTGGCTTTTCAGGGTGGGGTGGGAGCAGTAGGAAGTCCTCGGTCTGTGGAGGGAGGGGCCCAGGGGTACTAGTGAGACTGGAGGCTAAAGACTCAGCACCTTGTTCCAGCCGAAAAGAAAGCTTGCCCCATCTGCAGCTGGGACTCAAAATTATCACACTGGACTGGGAAGAATGGACTTAATAGAGGGGGGAGAAGGAGAAGGAAGGGGAGAGAATGAATCATGGTGGGGGTCTCCCGACAATTGCTCCAACCCAAGAGAAGGAAGAGGGGGAAAAATCAGACACCAAGAGTTTGAGACAAGAAATCAAGTAGAGACAGAAAGCCACACTTTATCAGGGTTTTGAAGCCTTGGCTTCAGGTGGAGGAGTTATTGGGGGAAGGGGCGTTCAGCCACAGTCCAACTCCCACGATCCCCCACGGACTAAGCAGGCACCTTGCCCACAGACAACATCTCACATCCTGGTAGTATTTTGCTCCTCCCCTCAGGACACTGGTGGGACTTTTCCTACCTCCCCCTTTCCCCTGGGGTGCCAGGGCTGCCAGTGGGATATGATCTCAGTTCCTGAAAGGAGAACACCAAGGAGGAGGGGCTGGCAGTGGGGGCACTATGGGAGTGGGGTAGGGTGGGTGCAGGCACTTCCCTTCAGCTGTCTTCTTTTGGACATCAAGGTCTTAACAAGCAGGAGAGTTGGCTTGGGCAATCCCTGGGGTTTCTCTCCCCAATCCGCTTGGAAGTCTGGGGACTCTAAACAAGGAGAGGTTTGGGAGGGGGTGTTAACTACTCACCACCCTGTCAGGGCTGAGGAGAGGAGGGGGTAGATGTGCTTCCCTAGACCCCCAGCTGCATCCCTGCCTGGAGTCCTAGGCGTTCAGGCGGCTGTCGGGCGTGGGTACCCGTAGGGCCACTCTGTTCGTTGCCCCCTAAACTCTTGCAAGTCGTAGCCCAAGCCCCGTGAGCTAAAAGCAACCAGCTTGGGGGCGGGGTGGGGGTGGGGGTGGAGGAAGGGGACAGGGTGGGGGGGTGACATCACGGGGCGGGACCCTCCAACTCTTTTCCCTGTGTGTGGGGGGACCCAGTTTGCCTACGGCTCTAGGCTGGGATCAGAGACCCCCTTCCATAGCAGGGAACGGTGTTGGGGGAGCCACAAGAGGTTTGGGGAAAGGTCTCTGAATACTTAGGTGCTGACTCAACAACCAGAAGCTTTCAAAACCCCTACTGGTGTCCCAGCGCCCCCCTACTCCGGCTTGGTTTCTTCCACTTCCCAGAGAATTGGAGTATTGTCTTCTGGAGAACTTGGTGGTCGGGATCGGGGACCCCGGGAAGGTGCTCTTACTGGTCTGGGGGCGCCGACGAGGGGTTCATGGGTAGAAAAACTTGCGGAGCAAAGACGGGGTCTGGAAGGGGGACTAACGGAGAGGCGTGTGCAGAGGAGGGGACCGACAGAGAGGGTACCCAAGCCGGGTCTGAGTGGGGGCGGGGGCGCTTGTCAACGTCGACTGAACAGCTTGGTATGCAAACGAGATGCAAAGCAGCATGCAGATGAGTGCAGTGTTTTTTGGCACTCCGCTCGGGTCCTAAGCCCAGTGGAGCCACGCTCTCAGTCCTCCGGTCCCGCTTCGTGACGGGGACTGAGAGCTGCACCCAGAGGCGCGGATCCGGGCCGTGGGAGCTGCAGTTATACGGGGCAGTTCGCCAGCTGGGTCAGGCGCGGTGGCGGGGGGTGGGGAGCGAGGGTTGGTGGGAAGAAAGGGGCAGCGTAGGAGGGCCAGGGCGGGGTCAGGCCCGGGGCGTCCTCCCCTCCGCTCCACCCCCGCATGATACAAAAGGGCCTCTGTCCTCATTACAGCAAGGGATCAGTGCGGTGGCTCCCCTACGCTCCCTGGTTTTGACTGCAAGGGAAAAAGACTGGCTCGGTGGCTTTCCTCTATCTCCCGGTCTCGGCACAAGCCCAAGAATACAGCCAGAGGAACTTGAGACTCTGCCCCGAGTCCGCAGGCACTGCTGCAGCGCCCACTTGCTTCGCTTCCTGTGGCGCAACCTTCGGGGATCCCACTTCAGCACGCGGAGGGCGGCAGCAGAGAGCCCTTTAAGGGGCGGGGCCAGTGCTTCCTCAGGACCGCCCCCACTGGTTCGACTCCGCGCTTGCAGCACTGGCTCGCGCCTCCGCCAACCGCTTTTACTTTTCCTTCCCGTGTCTTCCCCGGTGACCCCGGAGGTGGAAGTAGCCCCAGGTCGGCGGCCGCGGCGGGGACGGAAGGCGGAAGCAGAGAGTGAACGGGAGGCGGAGCCGGGGGAGCTGCTCTCGTAGCTCCCCCTGGCCCTCGGCCCAGCTGCTCGAGGGGGAGGAGTTACCGCCGCTCTTCTGTACGTTACCTTGGTCCCCTCTACCCAGCCCGAGGGTTCACGGTTTTCTCTGTCAGGGGCAACCACAAGCTCCGCCCCCAGATTTTCCTTAAAGACCGCACGGTCCCCACCCTTTTCTGGCAGTCTGCGGCCCCCTTTCCGGTCGTCTTTCCTTTTTTCCGAAGAGTGACCCCAGGACCACACCCTTTGTGGTACCTCTTTTTTTCCCTGATTCAGCATTATAGCTTTCTGGGGAAAGAAAAAAATAAGGGGATTTGGAGGAGGGGGGAGGGAGCAGGGTTGTCGTTAATGTAGTATTGGCTTTATTGCTGGGGTAATGAATGCCCAAAAGAACTCGGGAAAACAAGGGAGGTGGGTCCGTTAAATATATCTCCCCAATTTAAGATTATGTAACCTCTCTCTTGATCCTATCCTTGATCATCCCCACCTTGATACCTTTGTTACAGGCATCAGAACTTACCATGATGGCTGTGACCTAAAATCCTCAGGAAGCCCTGGGGTCATGGCCCAGAAGCACCCCGGAGAAGGAGGGTTGTGTGGAGCCCACCACAGTGGTGGTGCCTCCCTCAGGACTTTAGGACCCTCTGTGGACCCTGAAATACTTTCATTCTCAGGACTCAGGGACTCAGCTGGGTCTGCTCCTAATGGTACCCGCTGCCTCACAGAGCACTCTAGTCCTAAGTACACACAGCCCCCAAATCCAGCCCACTGGTCAGATCCAAGCCATGGCCCTCCAAGGGGTCCAGGACCCCCTAGGGATGGAGAGGACCCTGATCAGAGTGAGGCATCTTCAGAAGAGTCAGGAGTGGACCAGGAACTCTCAAAAGAGAATGAGGCTGGCTACCAGGAAGATGGGAACCCTTCTTTTCTTTCCATTCCACCTGCTTGTAACTGCCAGGGAACCCCTGGAATCCCTGAAGGGCCTTACTCTGAGGGAGGAGACAGCTCTTCTAGCAACTTTTGCCACCATTGTACCTCTCCAGCTTTGGGGGAAGATGAAGAGTTGGAAGAGGAATATGATGAGGAGGAACCTCTTAAGTTTCCCAGTGATTTTTCACGTGTGCCCAGTGGAAAGAAACCTGCACCCCGGAGACAACGGCACCGCGTTCCAGCCAAGGAGGATACTCGGGAGGGTGGACGCAGAGATCCCAGATCCCCTGGTCGACATCGGCTGGGTCGGAAACGGAGTCAGGCAGATAAGCGCAGAGGACTGGGATTGTGGGGAGCAGAGGAACTGTGTCAGCTTGGACAGGCAGGCTTCTGGTGGCTGATCGAACTGCTGGTATTAGTGGGGGAGTACGTGGAAACTTGTGGCCATCTCATCTATGCATGCAGGCAGCTGAAAGGCAGTGATCTGGACCTTTTTTGGGTCTGGGTTGGAGTCTGGGCAGGGCGGCTGGGGGGCAGGGCCCAGGTGATGTTCCAGTTTCTGAGCCAAGGGTTTTGCTATGGGGCAGGGCTGTTCACCCGTTTTCTTAGGCTACTGGGTGCTTTGCTGCTTCTGGCTCTGGCCCTTTTGTTGGGCTGTCTACAGTTGGGCTGGCGGTTTCTGGTAGGACTGAGTGACCGGTTAGGTTGGAGGGGTAAAGCCACCTGGCTCTTCTCTTGGCTAGCTTCTCCCACCTGGCAGCGGTGCCTGATTCTGCTGAGAGAGAGCAGGCCGTGGCAGCAGCTGGTAAGAATAGTTCAGTGGGGTTGGCTGGAGTTGCCTTGGGTCAAGCAGAGGACCAGTAGGCAGGGGAATGCACCTGTAGCTAGTGGTCGCTACTGCCAGCCTGAAGAGGAAGTGGCTCGACTGTTGACCATGGCTGGGGTTCCTGAGGATGAGCTAAACCCTTTTCATGTGCTGGGGGTTGAAGCCACGGCATCAGATGTTGAACTGAAGAAGGCCTATAGGCAGCTGGCAGTGATGGTGAGTACCCTTCCCCTCTGTTTCCAGTTCTTTGTTCCCATATTTTATTTTCTATTACAATTTTTGGGAGAGTGGAATAAAGGGAAGGCAGAGTAGAAAGTCAACTTGAAGACGAAGAGCATCTTTAATTCTTAGGAAAGAGTCATAAAGACTTTCCCCCCCTTTACTATGGGATCTGACTTTCCCTTAAAGTTTTTTGTCATGAGATTCTTTTTCTTAATGAAAATCAACGAACCTGGTGTATTAGACAGTGTTGGACTCACTCATCTGGAATAACCAGGTGAAATCCTGAGTAGGGTGGAGAAGAGACCTAGTCAGAAAGCCTGACAGTTCTTCTCTCCTAAACAAATGAGGGTTTTTTGAATACAGGGAAATCCAACTGTCTGTCACAGTGAGGCAAGTGTGGACTAGTGTGGGAACGTTCAGGGAGTACATGTGAGTGATTATTCCAGGACCAGGTGAGAGAAGACAGCTGTTTCAAGACCAACAACCCAGAGTGGGAAAGGAAAGGAGAATGGGACATAAATCTTGGAGAGGCATGTACATACATTTTCAGGTCATACATGAAAATATGGTTGCTTTTACTGGTAAGCGGGTATAGGTGGGAGTTGTGACGTATCATGCTCAAGGGAAATGGTTTAATACAAGCATGCAATCAAATTGCTTTTAGAAGTAGCTATTCAGGGACTTCCCTGGTGGCGCAGTGGTTGGGAATCTGCCTGCCGGTACAGGGGACAAGGGTTTGAGCCCTGGTCCGGGAGGATCCCACATGCCATGGAGCGACTGGGCCCGTAAGCCACAGCTACTGAGCCTGCGCGTCTGGAGCCTGTGCTCCGCAACAGGAGAGGCCACGATAGTGAGAGGCCCGCGCACCGCGATGAAGAGTGGCCCCCGCTTGCCACAACTAGGGAAAGCCCTTGCATAGAAATAAAGACCCAACACAGCAAAAATAAATTAATTAATAAATTCCTACCCCCAACATCTTTAAAAAAAAAAAGAAAAAAAGAAAAGAAGTAGCTATTCAGATTTTATTTTTAGATATGCCATTTCTATACAAGTAAAGCTATTATGAATGTAAGTAGTGTGTGTAAATTGCATTGGAGGCCTATTTGAGTGTATGGAACTTGCCTGGTAAAATATCACAGTGTGTAAATTATCTCAATGGTTGCATGACACTAAAGGGGAATGGGCAACCAAAGTTTCCATTAACCATTCAAGGCACAATAAAGTACCAGGCCTGTAACTTACCAGAGGACTAAATTATCAATAGTTTGGTGGGAAATGTATGCCCCTTAGTGGATGGCCTGGGATATTCTGAGAGTGGGGAACAGTGTTCACACTCAAATTGTTACTAATGGTAGAGTTCTTTTCTCACCTTTATGTCTTTTAGCAGACATCCTCTCTTGGGGAGTATCATTCAAAAATTCTCATTTTCAACTTACTTTCTTGAAATAGAGCTGTAGTAAAGTTCCCTGATCCTCAGTAGACCTGCCCTACTATCCAAAGTTCTCCCTCTTGTTCTGGGCCACAGTATCCGTGGGCTTCTTTTTTTGGCCGTGCCACATGGCATGTGGCATCTTAGTTCCCCGACCAGCGATTGAACCCGCGCCCCTTGCATTGAAAACGCAGAGTCTTAACCACTGGACCACCAGGCGAGTCCCTGTGGGCTTCTTTTATACAACCTCTCACTGCCTTTAATAGGCCCTAAATTGACCATTACCCACATTCTATAAGTTTGGGAATGTGAGAGATTTAATAGCATTCTGTTTATTTGGCCTCAGTCAAGAGACTAGCTTTATCTCTGTTTTTGGTGTATGTGGATGGGAACAATCAGGAAGCTGTAGAAAGTGAGGATATTATCTGTCTTGGAGAAAAGGCTGAAAAGTGGATAAAAAGCCTGTGAGGATCGTGGTATGTTATCAATATTTCACTCCTGGGACAGAAAGGCAAACTACTGTAGGAAGTTTTGAGTATATATGAGAATTTCCTAGTTAGAAAATAGAGTTTGAGTATGTTGGAACTCTTAACTTTATGACTGACAGTAAAGTTAAAAGATGAGGGTTTAGTACGTGTGTGCCAGGTAGTCACACACATACTAAACCAACCATCCCTGCTTGCCTGGGATTGAAAGGTTTCCTGAGACATGAAATTTCAGTGCTAAAACTGGGACAATCCCAGGCACACTGGGACGGCAGATCGCCATAGTGCCAGATTCTGTGCCATATGCTTCATGTGTTTTCTCATTTAATACTCCCAACAATCCATGATAGATAAAATATTCTACGTCATACAGCTAATAAGTGACAGAGGTGGGACTTAAACCCAGATCTGTCTGCAGAGCCACAGCAATTAACCATTAAGCTATACTGACTCTTCAAAAAGATGCTGAAGGAGCACAGGCTCCGGATGCACAGGCTCAGTGGCCATGGCGCATGGGACTAGCCACTCCGCGGCATGTGGGATCTTCCCGGACCGGGTCATGAACCCATGTCCCCTGCATTGGCAGGCGGACTCTCAACCACTGCGCCACCAGGGAAGACCCCGAAGGAGAACCCTTTGATATGAGGTTATTTTGACCCAAAATGGGGAGAGGGTTGGAATGGATATGTGATGAAATCTGTGTTTTGGTAGGTTCATCCTGACAAAAATAATCATCCTCGGGCTGAGGAGGCCTTCAAGGTTTTGCGGGCAGCTTGGGACATTGTCAGCAACCCTGAAAGACGGAAGGAATATGAGATGTAAGTTGGAGCTAGGAAATTGTCAGGTGGGGTAAATGAATAATCTTCAATAGCAGAGATCATTGGACTTGTGGATGGAGGCTCTCTGAGGCAGAGAGAACTGAGGTGGCTTGTCTAGCTGGCCAGGGGCCTCAAGAAGCCAATAGATCTGTCTCCCTTTGTCCCTCACTCAATACTCTCTGACTTACAAAGCCTTTTTTCTCTCAGGAAGCGAATGGCAGAGAATGAGCTGAGCCGGTCAGTGAATGAGTTTCTGTCCAAGCTGCAGGACGACCTCAAAGAAGCAATGAATACTATGATGTGCAGCCGATGCCAGGGAAAGCATAGGTATGACTTAAATAGGACAGGAGTGGGACAGCCACAGTTTAGGGATTGGGTAGCTAAAAACCTTCCTTGTATTGTCAGTAGTTGTGGGATCCAGATGGTAAGTAACAAGACCCTGAGGTTTCTACTTTTGCTATATTGTTAAGAGACTGAGGATTTGAATTAGCAAGAAGAAAAGATAATAGTTCTAGCTTTAAGATAGAAGGTTGAGGGCAGGGTGTACATAGGCATTTGTAACAACTGAGTCAGTAACCATATTTGTCAGTAATGAGATGTCAGTAATGGAGACTACAGCAATGCTCTAGGTAAGCTTGATAGATTATTAAGGAACTGCCCTTTTGTTGGATTGCAGGAGGTTTGAAATGGATCGGGAACCTAAGAGTGCCAGATACTGTGCTGAGTGTAATAGACTGCATCCTGCTGAGGAAGGAGACTTTTGGGCAGAGTCAAGCATGTTGGGCCTCAAGATCACCTACTTTGCGCTGATGGATGGAAAGGTGTATGACATCACAGGTATACTTCTGTCCTCTGGAAGTATGGGCTCATATATCCAGCCCATCTGTGATATCACAGCCAAAACTGTGATATTTTGGCTAATTATCTCTCATGCTTGCAGAGTGGGCTGGATGCCAGCGTGTGGGAATCTCCCCAGATACCCACAGAGTCCCCTATCACATCTCATTTGGTTCACGGATGCCAGGCACCAGTGGGCGGCAGAGGTAGGTGGTATTCCTCTCAATAATCTATCCACTATTCTAGTTCTGAACATGGTTTCATGACATGCTGTTTAGGACATGTAGGTGTCTCACCCTATAAGGAGTTTGGGAACTGACTCGGTATATCTTTAAAATAGGTATAAATAGGTAACATAGGTAACCATTTGACTCCAGTATCTCTTGCTTCATCATGTCTTCTGTTTTCCTGTCAGAGCTACGCCAGATGCCCCTCCTGCTGACCTTCAGGATTTCTTGAGCCGGATCTTTCAAGTACCCCCAGGCCAGATGTCCAACGGGAACTTCTTTGCAGCTCCTCAGCCGGGCCCTGGGGCCACTGCAGCCTCCAAGCCCAACAGCACAGTACCCAAGGGAGAAGCCAAACCGAAGCGGCGGAAGAAAGTGAGGAGGCCTTTCCAACGTTGACACCCCCCCTCTTTCCTCAAATCAATGTCAGGGAGTCAAAAGGGCTGTGTACAGCACAGGATGGAGTTTGATTTGTTTATTTTTAAATATTTAAAAAAGGGAAAATTTTAAGCTCAAATTGTTCACTCAGTACTTATAGGAAGCCCTTGAACCACTCTCCCTCCTCCACCAGCACCCAGGAACTGAATCTTGTCTTCTGACAATACCAAAGAAATAGGGGGTGGCTAGAACAAAGAACCTAGGGCCTGGACCTGGGCTGGACGATATCTCCCATAGTAGTGTGGGAACTGGGTAATTCCCTGGGATCTGTATGCCTTTGTCTTGTCTTTTGCTTCTACAGCAGATGACACTTTCCCCCCTCTTTTTAAACGTGTCTGTATTATTTCTTGACCCATTTCAGGAGGGAGTCCCCTCCTTTGCCCCAATATACTAGTAAAATGACAGAACGAGAAAGCATGTAACCCTAATTATAGGAGATACATAGAGTTCAGAGAGTGGGAACTCTCACCTTGTGGGTAATCACCCAACTTCGTGCTTATCGCTGCAGGGATGGCCAAAACTAATAATTTTTAAAAAATAGAATCACGCTCTCTGCCCTTGGGTGAGGGGGAAGGATAGAGGGGCTCCCGGCAGCCCCCTTATGATCCAAGGGTTTGTATTTTTTTAAGTTTGTTCATATTTGTATGTATATATCTATTTAAAGCCAGGGGATTATCTTTCTATAAATACATAACTGGCAACCTGTATCTTCCCTCTCTTCTTTGCCCATATAGCTGGAGCCCTTTTTTTTTCATTTGAGAATCTTTTCCCTCCTAAGTGTTAGCTGAGAGTGAAGGGCACCTCCTACTGGACCAAGGGAGAGGGGACAAAAAAACCTTAGAGAAATTTTGTCGTTCTGTAAGTCATTATTGCATCTTTCTTCCCCAGCCTTATGAATACATCTCCCTACCCTTCCTGCTGACCAAACTGTAGCCATATCTGAAAATACTTATCTTTATTATAAGGAAAATACACAGTAAAACAGAGCTGGATGGAAGGTGGTGGGAGTGGATGAGATGGAAAAACTTAATCAACCAAAAAGCTGCCCCAACATGGCTTCCTGCTGTGGAGAGTGATTTGCCCCTTACCTCACTTGTCTTTCCTCAGTCAAAGAAACCTGCTCCTAGCAGGGCTGGGCCCAGGGAACCCCATTTTCCAATGAAAATTTGGGAAAGTTGAGTTTCCTCTGGGAGTTTGGGAAACATAGTTCTCAGGCTTTCAAGATATAGAAGACAGTATAGAAAAAGGAGGGATGTTACAGCCCTTTGTTCCAACGTCCCCAGCCCCATCTCTCAGTATTTATTGATGCCAAAGAGACGGACCCCATGGAATTGGGGCAGCTTGGGCAGCAGTACACTCAGCAGTGAGGCTGTGTTGATGAGGAAATGAGCAGCATCATACTTGGTGTAGAAGCTGGCCAGGAGGTAGCTGGGGAGAGAAGAAATAGGTTGAATGAAGTTGGCCTTCCCTATCCATATTCAGGCCTTTCCAGCAACTTTCTCTTCAATTTTAAATGACCAGTTTTACTGCATGCAGTCCTAGGATATCTGAAAATATTCCAGCTATATTAACAGCATTTACTTTGGGGTTGGGGAGATAATCGGATAGCACCTTTAACTGGAGATTTATAAATTAGTTTTTTTTTTTATTGTTAATGACAGGTGGCAAATGACAGCTGAAGCAGTTTCAGCCTGCATGACTGTTAGAATCCTTTCTGCTTCCACTTCTCAGTTAGTTCTTACAGATTCACATCAGTTCTGCCTTTATTTATTCACTTCTTTTGGAAGTGTAAAATAATTTTTACTTGGTGTTTTGTCTTTTCTCAGTCCCATCTCCATTCCCCTACCACCAAGGAGGCAGCAAGTAATGCTTGATTACTGTCTTCTACTTTTTACTGTTCTCTCTAGATTTAGACCTAGTATATCATATCTTCACAGGGTCTAAGTGAGTAGAAGTCTGCTTTTTTAAAGATTCCCTGTGGCCCTTTGTACCTGGCTTTTGAAGGATCTCCCGTATCTCCCCCTGGACTCACAGTACAATGGGAGAGATGCTGAGGAATTTTCGGGAAGAGGTAAATTGGAGCCCATAGTCCATCTGTTCCCAGTGTGTCAGTAGCCGAGCCTTTCCTTGGTCAGGGGTCTCAAAGGGTGTCCCTTTCACCGTATGTAGGAAGACATACATAGCCTGGGAGGAGGGAAGTGGGTAGTGTGAGGGGGGCAGAAAGCAGTCCTTCAGCCCAAGAAGTATGCTAAGATCCCAAAAGGAAGACAAACCCCCAAATAATTGGTGATTTTATTTCGTTTTTGGTTGGGAAAAGCCTGGGGTGGGTAAAAGGTCATGGTTTAGTGCTCACCAAGTTATGGATGACGTTGGTCAGGGTCCAGACAACAGGAATGCTGAAGAAGGGGATGCTGAGTAGGACCACATGCAGCAGTCCTACCAAGATGATGTAGGCCAGCCAGATGCCCCGGCTATTCATCACTCGAGTGTTGGGGTTCACTTCGCTGTGTGCCACCCCGACATTCATCCTACCACAGCGGGGGATCAGGCAGGAGTCCAGCTTAATTTCTTCTCAACCCCTCTTTGAGTTTGTTCTTCGAAGTTGTACCCTGAATAGCCCAAATCCCCCGGACTCTATTGGGAATGAGAGAACTTCCCCATCATGCACAAAGGAAAAACTGAAGCCTTGGGGGAAAAAAACTTAGAAGGCAAGAAGAGTCCTCTCTACATCTTAGAGACATATTACAGTAATCTTTCTTCTGATCCTTACACTTCAACTGTAACTTGAAGGAGTAAGCATAGGCTTGGCGCGCTTCAAGGAGCAAGGGAGACAGATGTATGTCATTTTACCTTCCTGAAGAAGTTAATAAGGAACCATGAAGACATTAGGTACACCCCAAATTCCAGAAGAGGGCCACGGGAAACAAGGAACCACTAAGGAAGGCTGAGGGGATAAAGCTACCTTTTCTAATCTATTCTAACCCCACCTTCTCCTCTGGGGCTTGCCCCTCCTGTGTCATCTCCTTGGCATGTAAGCAGGCAGCATCCTAATTCTTCCTCTCAAGCGTGGGGTGCTCCAAGAATGTGAACTAGGAAGGGACGTGAGCTGAGCGTCTCGAGAGATGGAGCCCTAGTCCCGACTCCAGGGCGGCTCTGATCGTCGGAACTTGGCCGTTTTAAAATCGTGCTCGCCCTAAAGTTGATGACGCCTGGTTAGGAAGCAGCTCTGGCCCGCCCTCTACCTAAAATTCCCTAAACCCTAGTGCTGAATCCGCCCCTTGCTCCCCCAGGCTCCCTCTCTCCTTCGTCGGCTCCCCTCAGGGCTGTCGTCTTCGCCCCTCTCTCGGTCTGTCGTTCGCCGCCGCTCCACCCCGCACCCCAGTTTCACGTCCCACCATTTTTCCTTAGTACCGCTTCCCAGTCTCCCGTAACCCTACCTGCCAGCTTCGGAAGCCCGTCCAGCTTGGGGCGCGGCGCGACGCTTGCTTCTACACCTGCGGTCTCCAGGAAGCAGCAGCCCCGGCCCATCTGCGCTCTCCCTATTGGTGAAGCGGAGTCAGCGTCGCCACCACCCATTGGCTGGCGGTCTGCCACCGGGACTCACAATTGGTCACCATTTGCGTCCTTCGGAAGGTGCCGAACCCGCCCTTCTCCAGGTCCCAGCTTTTGAGAGAGGTGGGGAAAGCCGCCTGAAGGAGTGAGGGCGACTCCAGCTATTGACTAATAGAAAGAGTTGATGGTAGGAGGCGGGAGTAAAAGCCACAGCGATTGGCCGGCCGTGGCTGTCGGCGCCGAGGCGGGAGCTCCCGGAGGCGGAGGCGGAGGCGGAGGCAGCGGGTGGGGGCCTGGCGGAGTGAAGGGGTAACAAGATGGCGACTGAAATGGTGGAGCTCCATAAACTGAAGGTACCGTGAAGGTGGGGAGGGCCGGGTCGGACTTTTACGGAGACTGAATTCTGCCGGCTGGTTTGCGCCTTTTCCTTGCAGGCTCTTCCACTTCGTTTTCCGGCTCCCGCCGTAGTTCTGTTCTTTTGTGCCTCCCTTCTTCCCCACTACGCCTTCCCTAATTTCCCATTTCTCCTCACGGTTTTACTGTATCTTTACTTGTTATTCGGCTCCTTCCTCCACTGTGGTGTCCGCCACTTCCCCATCGGGTTGTGTAAGTGCCTTCAACCTGTTCTGCTCTCTTTTCCTTTCTCGTCAGACAGCATTACGTCAGTGGTCCCCTCCTCTTGGACCCGTGCCGGGCCCAGGACCCCTTTTTCTTCCCTGGGTTAATGCTTTCCAGTCTCTTGTCCAAAGCTGAGATTCACGGTAGCAGATGATGGCAGCTTCGTGTATTTCTGTCTGTCTAGGTCTCAAACTTGATCCAGAAAATGCTTCCCCTCCCTTTTTTTAGGTGGGGTGACGCCCCCGGGACAAACTTGGAAACCTGAGGAGAGCCCTCCGAAGATGGGCCTCCCCTTAGAGGCCTGAGGTTTAGGAGACCTTAAGAGGTAGTGAAGGCACAGATACCCCAGATTGAAAAGTTTTTCGAGTTCTCTCAACGCTCCGCCAGCCTTCCCCCAACCCTGCCCTCCACCACCCAAGAGACAAGTCACTCAGGGCTGTAATATTTTGGGAAAACGTTTCCAAGGTTAGGGTTACCTCTGTCCCATTTCCTATCGCGGACGGACCCTGCATCTCTTGGTCTCACCACTGGGTGACACTCAATCACAGAAGCCGGTTTAAGTTGTGTCTTGGGAATCTTAATAAATGTTTCGTGTTTAGGTTATTATCTTCCTGGAAGAAAAGAGTAGTTTCTTTTAGGATGAATTAAGAGGGTATCTCGATTAGTTGTACATTTGTGGTTTCACAAGTAGTTTTCCCATCACATGTTTCGGTCATGTTTTGGTCACATCCCGGGAACCTTTGACAAACCAGGCTGAAAACTGATCCTTTAAAGTTTGATGAGCTTAAAAAAAAAAAAAAAGTATAAGGAGAGTAAGGGCAGAGAGAGATACTTGTAATCACTTATTAGTTGACACGAATTAGACTTTCTGTGAAAGTTGCTAGGTTTCTTGCTATTGGATTCTAAGCTGTACTAGTGGGGTTTTGTGTTATCCTGGAGTTACTGTTAACTTGGTGGTGCTGAAATGTGTAGATTGTATCAGTGGTCTACTAATAAAATGACAGGTAGAAAAAGTTGAGCAACTACCTCCATTATGTGTATGCTTACTTGTATAAATTATGTACTACTATAGTGTTATGTATGTTATAAAATATACACAGAAAAGGAATTTTTGAATGAATGGGATAAAAAGGAAATATGAATGGAAGGTCTAATACTTTCTTCCTATTAGTTCCAAAATTTTATTTATTTATTTATTGCTGCATTGGGTCTTCGTTGCTTCGTGGGGGCTTTCTCTAGTTGTGGCGAGCGGGAGCTACTCTTCGTTGCAGTGCGTGGGCTTCTCATTGCGATGGCTTTTCTTGTTGTGGAGCATGGGTCTAGGCGCGCAAGCTTCAGTAGTTGCAGCACATGGGTTCAGTAGTTGTGGCACACGTGGGCTCAGTAGTTGTGGCGCACAGGCTTAGTTGCTCTGTGGCATGTGGGATCTTCCCGGACCAGGGATCAAACCCGTGTCCCCTGCACTGGCAGGCGGACTCTCAACTGCTGTGTCACCAAGGAGGTCCCCTTATTAGTTCCATTTTTGAAACCCCTAGAGTAAGTCACCAGCCTTATGAGTTGCCTTTATGGATTTTATGTTGGTTTATGGAGTTCCACCTTACGTAAAACTCTGTATTTGTCAGTTCTATATTAAATTTGATTTTGGGGCTTCCCTGGTGGCGCAGTGGTTAAGAATCCGCCTGCCAATGCAGGGGACACGGGTTCGAACCCTGGCCTGGGAAGATCCCACGTGCCGCGGAGCAACTAAGCCCGTTCGTCATAACTACTGAGCCTGCGCTCTAGAGCCTGCGTGCCACAACTGCTGAAGCCCTCACGCCTAGAGCCCATGCTCCGCAATAAGAGAAGCCGCTGCAATGAGAAGCCTGCACACCGCAGTGAAGAGTAGCCCCCGCTCACCGCAACCAGAGAAAGCCCGCGCACAGCAACGAAGACCCAACACAGCCAAAAATAAAAATAAATAAAATAAAAATGTATTTAAAAAAGAAAATGGGCCTGCCAGTGCAGGGGACATGGGTTCGATCCCTGGTCCGGGAAGATCCCACATGCTGCGGAGCCACTAAGCCCATGTGCCACAACTACTGAGCCTGCGCTCTAGAGCCTGCAAGCCAGAACTACTGAGCCTGTGTGCTACAACTACTGAGGCCCGCGTGCCTAGAGCCCGTGCTCCGCAACAAGAGAAGCCACCACAATGAGAAGCCTGGTCACCGCAACAAAGAGTAGCCCCCGCCCGCTGCAACCAGTGAAAGCCCTTACGCAGCAACGAAGACCCAACGCAGCCAAAAATAAAAACTAATTAATTAATCTTAAACAAGGAAAGAAAAGAAAAGGTGTATTTAAAAAAAAGAAAAAATTTTGATTTTGATTGGATAATGTTCTCTGACCTGATTTCAGGTAGTCTTAGAGAACATGAGGCAGTCCTGACAGCCTAAAAAGGGTTCATCCTTTTAATCATATTTGCTTGTCTTTGCTTTTTCTCTAGAGCACTTCTTAACCTTTTGGAGGTCCCAGATATCTTTGAAACTCTGATGAAAGATATGGACCCTTTCCCAGAAAAAGGCATGTACACATACTTTGCATGCGATTTGAGGGGCTTCATCAAATTACCTTGTAGCCCTGGACCTCTGGTTAAGAACCCATGCCTTTGATTCTGACTTCCAGGACGGTTAATGTTTGGTTCCACTGTTGCTCTTGATGGTGTGATCCTGACTTTTGGGTTGACCTAGGGTTTATCTCTTTTTAAAAAAAAAAACCTTTCCATTTTTATAAAGGGAATTTGGGGCTTTAGCATGGGGTCTCAGAGGAAAGGAACAGGCTTTGAAGTAGGAAGGAAAAATATTATCTATCTGAATTGATATGTAAATCCACATCAACTGCAAATTTCTGAAGATTTTGTAGAAATGGAATCATTCCAACACAGTTGGAAAGAGAGACTGAATTGTGGGTGAAAATGCTCTGAACTGTAATAGTACCAGATTTCCAGTCTGTGTGAGAAAAGGGACTACAGAGGAGAGAAAAGAAGGGTGTACTAGTTTCAGAGTGCTGTGAACAGTGAAACATTGTAATATTGAAGCATATAGTGCATATATGTTGGTGTTTGAAGATAGTTTGGAAAGGAAAGTAGGTGAACTGTGCGACTGGAGGTATATTGGAGTGATACTGAAAAGGACTTCTAAGTTGTGTAAGGTGTTCGGTTTTTGTCATGTAGGCAGAAAGTGGGGAACCTTTGGAGATTGGAAAGGAGAGCTGATGTGATCAGTTTGTGTGTTTTGTTTTGTTTTGTTTTGTTTTTTTCTTTGCTGCATGGCTTGTGGGATCCTAGTTCCTCCACCAGGGATCAAACCCCGGGCCCTCGGCAGTGAAAGTGTGGAGTCCTAACCACTGGACTTATAGGGAATTCCCAGTTTGTGTTCTTTTGGCAGTAAGAAGGATGGGGTTTGGAGAGGAAGAAATGTCACCAGCTAGATTTTTATTACAGTAGTCACTCCCCTGCTTAAAACCCTTTAGTTATATGCCTGCCAATCTCTCCAGCTTAGTTTCTCACATTCCAGCTACAGTGGCTTTATTTCATTTCTCAGAATGGCTATTCATTAATTGCTAACATTTACATAGCATTTACTATGTGGTAAACACTGGTCAAATCTGTTTGTATACATTAATTGATTTAATTCTCATGATAATCCTAAGGCAGTAAGGTAAATGCCTGTGTTGTCCCCATTTAAAACTGAGGAAAAACGGAAGCTCAGAGAGGTTGGATAACTTGCCCTAGGTTGCGCAGGTAATAAGTGGTGGCTCAAATCCAGGCAGTCTGTCTCCAGAATTCCTGTCCTTAATCACTATGCACAACTGCCTTTCTTTACCTTAGTGCTCAGAACATTTACACATGCTTTTGGCTGCAGTGCCCTTGCCACCCCCATCCCCCATACCTTTGTCTAATTAACTGTTAGTTGCCCTTCAGATATCAGTCAAACATCATTTAACCAAGGAACCCTTAGGTAGGATGGGTTCCATCTATCCACACACAAGGTCAGACCACTTTTTAAACGCTTTTATAGGACATTGTACTTCTTTTTTTTAAAATCAGTTGAACATTATGTATATGATCATTGATTGCCTTGTTTCCCTACTAGATTGTAAGCTCCATGTGAGCAAGAACTCTTTCCGTTTTGCTTATGATTATTTTCCTGTATCTAAGATAATGCTTGACACACAGTGGATACTCAGTAACTATTTGTCAAGTGAATAAACTTACTAAGACCTGAAATAAGGTAGTGGCTTTTAGAGTAGGAATGAATTTGAAAGAAATTTGGAATATAGAATTACAAGCATTTATAGATCAGTTAGATGTGGGAGGAATGAAAGATGACGCCAAGTAGTGATACCTTTAGTCTAAGTTGGGAGGAGGAGGAGAAGCCAGTTTTTTGTAGGAGAGAAGATAAGTTCAGTTTTGGGCGTAAATGTCTTTGAGATATTCACTTGGAGATATCTAGTAGTCATTTGGAAATGTGGGTCTCCTGCTTAAGAGCTGAGAGTTGTCTCCAAAGAAGACATACAGATGGCCAAGAGGCACGTGAAAAGCTGCTCAACATCACTAATTAT
The DNA here is from genome assembly GCF_937001465.1 of Orcinus orca. Taxonomy (NCBI): domain Eukaryota; kingdom Metazoa; phylum Chordata; class Mammalia; order Artiodactyla; family Delphinidae; genus Orcinus; species Orcinus orca. The sequence goes on along the minus strand of NC_064569.1, from coordinate 44,192,932 downwards.
TAGAGAAATGCAAATCAAAACTACAATGAGGTATCACCTCACATCAGTTAGAATGGGCATCATCAGAAAATCTACAAACAACAAATGCTGGAGAGGGTGTGAAGGGAACCCCCTTACACTGTTGGTGGGAATGTAAATTGATACAGCCACTATGGAGAACAGTATGGACGTTCCTTAAAAAACTAAAAATAGAATTACCATATGACCCAGCAATCCCACTACTGGGCCTATACCCAGAGAAAACCATAATTCAAAAAGACACATGCACCCCAATGTTCATTGCAGCGCTATTTACAATAGCCAGGTCATGGAAGCAGCCTAAATGCCTATCAACAGATGAATGGATAAAAAAGATGTGGTACATATATACAGTGGAATGTTACTCAGCCATCAAAAGGAACGAAATTGGGTCATTTGTAGAGATGTGGATGGACCTAGAGACTGTCATACAGAGTGAAGTAAGTCAGAAAGAGAAAAACAAATATATATTAATGCATATATGTGGAATCTAGAAAAATGGTACAGGTGAACCAGTTTGCAAGGCAGAAATAGAGACACAGATGTAGAGAACAAACGTTTGAACACCAAAGGGAGAAGCGGAGGTGGGCGTGATAGTGGTGGGATGAATTGCGAGATTGGGATTGACATATATACACTAATATGTATAAAATAGATAACTAATAAGAACCTGCTGTATAAAAAATAATAAATAAAATTAGTTTTTTAAAAAGAGCTGAGTGCTGATAATAAAGATTTGGGACTTATTGAGAAATATTTATGAATTGCCTACCATGTGCCAGCTACCATAGGCACTGGAGATACAGCAGTGAACAAAGCAAAAAAAAGAAAAAGACAAAATTCTTACTTTCATGGAGCCTATATATATATATATATATATATATATATATATATATGTGTGTGTGTGTGTGTGTGTGTGTGTGTATATATAAATATATGTGTGTGTATATATATATTTGGAGCTTATATTAGGGGAAAGTACAATAAATAAGTAAAATTTATAGTATGTCAAATAGTGATTTGTAGAGAAAAATAGGAAGAGGGAGTACAGTGGGAAGAGAAGGGTACTATAATTTTAAATAGGATGACTAGGGGGAAGGCCTCATTGAAAAGGTGGTGTTTAAGCAAAGACTTGAAGGATGTGAAAGAGTGAGCCTTGTGCAGAGTATTATAAGAGGACCTTAGAGGTGATCATTAGGACTCTGGCTTTTACCCTTAATGAGATAGGAAACCAATGGAGGATTTTTGAATAGAGGAATGACATGTTCTGACTTAAACTGTCAAAGATCACTCTACCTTGTTGAGAATAAACTATAGTGAGGTTCAAGGGCTGAAGAGTTTTTACAATGATCTGTATGAAAGAAAGACAAGAGGGATTAGATTCTGGATATATATATATATATATATATACATATTTTTGATTCTGGATATATTTTGAAGGTAGAGCTGACAGGATTTGCCAATAATTGGATTCTGGGAAGTGAAAAAGCCTTTGGTACAAGTGAAAGGATGAGAAGGCCAAAGTCTCCTTAGTGAATGTCTTAATGAATATCTGTATTTACAGGGTTGGGTGGAAGAAGAGCTAGCAAAGAGGCTGAGGAGGTGAGGTAAGAGGAAAATGGTAAGAGAGATAGAGTGTGCACATGAAAGCAGTCCTTCATCTTGGTATTTAAAATTGGGCTTGGGACTTCCCTGGTGGCACAGTGGATAAGGCTCTGCGCTTCCAATGCAGGGACCCTGGGTTCGATCCCTGGTCAGGGAACTGGGTCCCACTTGTATGCTGCAACTAAGAGTTCGCATGCCGCAACTAAGGAGCCCGCCTGCTGCAACTAAGACCTGGTGCAACCAAAATAAGTAAATAATAAATATTTTTTTAAAAACCCATAAAATTGTGCTTAAATCAGAGAGATCTGAGCTGGCATATTGGCTCCACTATTTTCTAGCTGGGTGATTTTTTTAGCAAATTATTGAGTCTCTTTGAGCTTCAATTTCTTAATTTATGAAATGCAGTCATAATACCAACCACATAGATGTTTTGAGAATTAAATGAGGAAATGATGTCCAAAGAACTTAGCCTTTTGCCTGGCATGTATTAATACTTGAAACTTGAGTTCCTATCATATGAAATGTTTAAATGGTGTAAAATGCCTCTGTCTTCAAAGGTTTACAAACTAGATTGAGAGTTAACAGATGAAAATGATTTGAATCAAAATTCAAGATTAGTAAATTAGAAATCACAGGGTGATGAATGATTGATGTCAAATGTATTATGTAGTCAGTTGATCAGTCCTTTCTCTGCTGTTTGGATAGGTAGCATGAAAAATGCCTTATTAATACTGAGAAATGGGATTTTTAGATTGATATTGAAAATTTAATTTTTGAATAGGTAATTCATGCTCAACCTCATAATATTAAAGGTATAAAAGGGTGCGTGGTAAAAAGTTTCCCTCCTACATGTGTCCTCAACAAACTTCTTCGCAGATTCAACTAGTGTTAACTTACCTGTTTCTTGTCCAGGCATCTTGTGTATACACATTTGAGTGGTGTGTGTGCGCATGTTATTTTTTACATTAATGTTAGTATCATATATACAATGTTCTGTAACTTGGCGTTTTTAAGTAGCCTTATTGAGATACAATTCACATACCATACAATTCACTCAGTATACCTTGCTTTTTAAATATTGAGTTGGCCAAAATGTTCCTTCGGTTTTTAAGTAAAAATAAAAGACATATTTTTCATTTTCACCAAGAACTTTATTAAACAATGTATTCACCGTTTTGTTCCACTACCTTCTGCCATTTTTCAGTCAAGTTCATAATTCCATCTTCCCAAAACTTTTTTTTTTTTTTTTTTTTGCGGTACGCGGGCCTCTCACTGTTGTGGCTTCTCCTGTTGTGGAGCACAGGCTCTGGACGCGCAGGCTCAGAGGCCATGGCTCATGGGCCTAGCTGCTCCGTGGCATGTGGGATCTTCCCGGACCAGGGCACAAACCCGTGTCCCCTGCATCGGCAGGCGGACTCTCAACCACTGTGCCACCAGGGGAGCCCTTCCCAAAACTTTTTATCTTTTTGAGCAAAGAACTGTTCCAGGTGCCTTTTACAGTCTTCCAGGGAATTGAAATTTTTTCCATTAAGAGATTTTGTAAAGACCAAAATAAATAAAAATCTGAAGGTGCAATGTCTGCTGAATATAGTGGATGAATCAGAACTTCCCAGCCAAGCTGTAACAGTTTTTGCGTGGTCATCAAAGAAACATGTGGTCTGGCATTATCCTGATGGAAGATTATGCGATTTCTATTGACTAATTCTGGACGCTTTTCGTCGAGTGCTGCTTTCAGTTCAGAAGCAGTACTTGTTGGAATTAATCGTTTGGTTTTCCAGAAGGAGCTCATAATAGAGGACACCCTTCCAATCTCACCATATACACACCATCACCTTCTTTGGATGAAGACCAGCCTTTGGTGTGGTTTGGTAGTGGTTCATTTCGCTTGCCCCACAATCTCTTCCGTTCTACATTATTGTACAGTATCCACTTTTCATTGCGCGTCACAATTTGTTTAAAAACGAAACATTTACGTTTAATTAGAAAATCAGAAATAAGGTCAAGAGGTTTTTTCCTGCTTAAGTTATGTGGAACCCAAACATCGAAGCGATTAACATAACCAAGCTGGTGCAAATGTTTTTCAGCTCTTGATTTTGATATTTTGAGTATGCCGGCTATCCCCTGCATGGTATAATGTTGATTGTTCTCAATAAATGTCTTGATTTGATCACTATCAACTTCATCTGGTCTGCCCGACCGAGGAGCATCGTCCAGCAAGAAATCTCCAGCACGGAACTTTGCAAACCACTTTTGACACGTTCGATCAGTCACAGCACCTTTTCCATACACGGCATAAATCTTTCTTTGCGTTTCAGTTGCGCTTTTACCTTTCTTGAAATAATAAAGCATAATATGCCGAAAATGTTCCTTTTTTCCTTCCATCTTCAATATTAAAATGGCTACACAATCACCAGTTTTGATGTTTTCTTTTAAATGTACACTGATATGACAGCTGTCACAATACAGTCTAACCAAATTGTTTCTAATGAAGTTAAAGACAACTAAGCACTACTAGAGTCATCTTATGGAAGAAAACTGAACGAACTTTTTGGCCAACCCAGTATGTTGTTTTAAAACATTTTGAAGTCAAATGCATATAAAAATGGGTAAGATTTGGGCTTCCCTGGTGGTACAGTGGTTGGGAGATTGCCTGCCAATGCAGGGGACACAGCTTCAAGCCCTGGTCTGGGAAGATCCCACATGCTATGGAACAACTAAGTCAGTGTGCCACAACTACTGAGCCTGCGCTCTAGAGCCTGCGAGTCACAACTACTGAGCCCACATGCCACAACTACTGAAGCCTGTGCACCTAGAGACCATGCTCTGCAGGAAGAGAAGCCACCGCAATGAGAAGCCAGTGCACCGAAACGAAGAGCAGCTCCCACTCGCCACGACTAGAGAAAGCCCGTGCGTGCAGCAGTGAGACCCAGTGCAGGCAAAAATAAATAAAATGAATAAATTTATTTTAAAAAGTGGGTAAGATTTGATATTATAAGTTATTTATTTATTTATTTGATTGTGCCGGGTCTAGTTGCGGCTCAAGGGCTTCTCAGGCGTAGTGGCATGCGACCTGTTAGTTGCAGGATGCATGTGGGATCTAGTTCCCTGACCAGGGATCAAACCTGGGCCCCCTGCCTTACGAGCACGGAGTCTTAACCACTGTGCCACCAGGGAAGTCCCTATAAATTCTTATTTGAGGCTTTAAAAGTGTTTTGTTCTACTAATGTAATTGTGCCCAAATGAAATGTGTGAAATGACTTCATTTTCAGCTATTTTGTTTTTACTCATCTATTTCCCTTTTGAAATAATGTCCCAGTATAGGAGCAGAACCCATAATATAATAATAAAGTAATACAACAGTGTGTAAAAACTACATGTAACATTCTCATTTGACCAGAGAAGGGGACGTGGAGGTGCTGAGAAGACTGCTGAATGAGCCAGAGACCTGAGGTTAGGGACTGGGAGCCAGTGGGGGACTGAGATTTCAGTTACCAACAGCAATAGCAAGGTCAGTGGTCAACAGTGGTGGATGCTATCCAAGCTAAACAACCAGTTGTACCAGTCTGTCAGCTTCAAGTCTACCAGATCAGCATCCTCTGCAGAATCCATCACCGACTGTCTGTTTCCCTGTCATCTGGAGGTTTTTGTAAACTTTTGTCCATATCTACACAGTTTTGGGAAGGAAGGAGAAGGGAGGAACAACTCTATTAGAAAGTTGAATTTTGAATTGCCTGAGTATTTACATTCCTTTTCCCTAGGTGGTCTTAGTGTTACTTAAACGAGGAGAAGAAAGAAGGAATGGAGTCTTCTGAGGAAGATTAGGAGTTATAGGAAGTAAAGAAATTGTATTGCTTTGTAAACAAACACCCTCTAAACATACACACACACACACACACACACACACACACACACACACAGAGTAAATGATATATTTAAAATGTTAGGTGATCTCTAAGTGCCAGGGTTACATAAGACTTTTTTTTCCTCTATACTTTTCAGAATTCTCTGACTATTCTACAGTGAACATAATTCTTTTATAACCAACAAAATTCTTAAAAGTGTAACTAAAATCAAAAGACTTGTTCTCCAGGAAACTGAGAAAAAATAAAGTACCAACATGGGAAAGATCAAGATTCTTACTTAAGGTCCATTACTTAAGAAATGGACCTTAGAGATCACTTAGAATCTAGATTCTAGATTAATACTATTCACTGTATCATCTGTAGGCCAGTGCTCATCCATGAACTGTTACTGGTTAATGATGTGATAAGGTTAAAAAAGAAATTAAGCTTTTAGAAACTTTTATAGCAGTTTGACATCACTGCTACATCCAAGTGTATGATCATTTTTCTAGTAATTGATTTTATTGTTTCTTTACAAAAGTATTGGTCCACAACCTGGTTGGAATGCTATAAAAACTTGGCAGCCCTATCAGTCTACCCATTTAAAAATATATTGATCTATGAAATGCAGAAATCTGAGAAGCAGTCATTCTGTCTGATCTTGTCTAACCCTTCACCGGTGTCTGTCTAACACAAAGTGTTAGTAGCTGCCAAGCACTATTGTAAATGCTTTATGAGTATTTGCTGGTTCAATCTTCATAACAACCCTATGCTGTAGGTACTGTTGCATTATCCCCATTTCATAGGAAACTGAGGCACAGAGAGGTTATGTTACTCACCCAAGGTTACACAGCTGTAAGTGGTAAAACTGGAATTTGAACCCAAGGTAGTCTGACTTCAGAGGCCATGTTATGCTTTGCAGCCACTCCACACTTAATGGGTGATTACCTACCATGTTTCTCAATAGAGGGTGCTGTTGGCTTGTTGAGTAGAACAAGTGTTCCACATAGTATCCCTCCCTGCCTGCCTGTCCCATTCACTGAATGCCCAATGAGAAAAAAAAAAAAAAAGCTCCCCTCTCCATTTCCAAATGTTTCCTTGGTTGAAAACCTTCTAGAGCTGACCAGCATATTCCCTTAGTTGTAAAGTTCTATAGGAATCTGCTTTCTAACTTCTGGTTGGTCTTAGATCTGTACTTCGAAACTAGTAAAGTCTTTTTTCAGGACAAATATCTATCTGTGCACTGATCTGCATATAGGATTTTTGGAGCCTTCCTTTTCTTGGTTGTTCTCCTTGGATCAGCATGTCATTACACTCCTTAAAATGAGAATATAGAGCCCAGTAAGGCTGTTAATCACTTAATATAGATTCTGGGGCTTCCCTGGTGGCACAGTGGTTAAGAATCCACCTGCCAATGCAGGGGACATGGGTTCGATCCCTGGTCCGGGAAGATCCCACGTGCCGCGGAGCAACTAAGCCCGTGCGCCACAGCTGCTGAGCCCGTGTGCCGCAACTACTGAAGCCCACGCGCCTAGAGCCCGTGCTCTGCAACAAGAGCCTCAACAAGAGAAGCCACCACAATGAGAAGCCCGCGTACCACAACGAAGAATAGCCCCCACTCGCCGCAAGCGGAGAAAAGCCTGCGCGAAGCAACAAAGACCCAACGCAGCCCAAAACAATAAACAAATAAAATAAATAAATTAAAAAATATATATAGATTCTGTTTTTTTAGTTACCCTTAACCTAGAATTACTTTGGTAGCAAATCATACTGTTAGCCCTCTTTGCACTTGTAATCATCTAAAACCCTGACTGAGGTCTTTATCCTTTGAGTTACTGTTGAGCCAGATCTTGTTCATCTGTTTTTTTTAACAATTTAAGTTTTGAATATAAGTGTAGTACTTATAGGTATACCTTATTTCTTCTAAATTGAGTCTTCATTTTGGCTTTTTGTTTTCCCTGAAGAGCCAGCAACACCCCCTGACATCCCCACCCACCCACCTTTAGTTCTGTCAGTAATCCATCAATTCTTCCTCCTTCTGTTGTCTGCAAAGTTGATAAGTATACCTGTTGTATCTTTAGTCAAGTTACTGATTTAAAAATCTTCAACTCATGCCATGTCGTGGCATGCCATTACATATTTTTTTCCATTTTGGCAAAGATCCTTTATGTGATTCATTATTGACATTAATCTAGCTAACACATCTACCTAATTCTGTGGTGGACAAACTTGTATGCATGTATATGGTAGATTGCAGTAAAGGATCTGGGATAATAGATAGTAAGGAAAATCTGCTTTTAGATAAGTAGATATTCTACTTAAAGATTGATTCTTTCCTTATATGAGCTGGTACAGTAATTGTTCAGGAAAAAAAGACCACCCCCCCCTTAGAAGTAGCTAAAGACTTATGTAATAAATGTATGAATAGATCAGAATTTGATTAAAGTAGGTTTATTCTTCACCATCTGTTAGAAAAGTCCTCTTGCATATTGAATATTGTTAGGGGGAAGCAGATCATCTTTGTGGACCTAGAAGCTTGGTGGGATTAAGACAGTAGTTTTGGGTGGATCTTTCATTTCTTTTTCTTTCTTGTGAGAACTACCTCTTTTTTTTTCTCCCCCACCAGGTTCATTCTGTAAATTAAGGAAAAGCTTTATTCTTTTTTCTCAGCTTGCTGAACTAAAGCAGGAGTGTCTTGCTCGTGGTTTGGAGACCAAGGGAATAAAACAAGATCTCATCAACAGGCTCCAGGCATATCTTGAAGAGCATGGTGAGTTCTTTGCGGAGGCAAAGAGTGATGTGAGTGAGGGGATTAATTTTTTTTTAATAAATTTATTTATTTATTTTTGGTTGTGTTGCGTCTTCATTGCTGCCTGCAGGCTTTCTCTAGTTGCGGTGTGTGGGGGCTACTCTTCCTTGCGGTGCGCGGGCTTCTCATTGCGGTGGCTTCTCGTTGCAGAGCACGGGCTCTAGGCGCACAGGCTTCATTCAGTAGTTGGGCTCGCGGGCTCTAGAGCGCAGGCTCAGTAGTTGTGGTGTACGGGCTTAGTTGCTCCGCGGCATGTGAGATCTTCCCGGACCAGGGCTTGAACCCGTGTTCCCTGCATTGGCAGGCAGATTCTTAACCACTGTGCCACCAGGGAAGCCCGAGAGGATTAATTTTTAGGCTCTGCCATACAGAAGATTTCTTCTTTTCCTTTAGGTTGTTGATGATGTAAGATTTTAATTAACTCTATCAAGAAAACTCTTGTCATCTAAAATAGTGGTTATAATGAGAAGAAATACCCCCCTTTTAAAAAGACATTGTAATTTTATTTCAACATATTATTTTCAAGGAAGTATGGGAAAGCAAGCATCATTAGACTGAGAATCGGAAGATTTGGAGTCTAATTCCTCTTGAGCCAGGAATTTACTAGGTAACTTTGGACAGCCGCTGTTTTCAGGCTAAGTGTCTTTTGTAGTCTGTGAAGTGAGACAAGTGTCTCCACCCTTGAAATCCATAAACCTAAGTAATCTCTGGTCCCTTCTAGCTCTGACATTCTCCAATTCCACTTTAAAAAACAAACATACACTTCATTTAAGGCATAGTATCATCCCTCTCTAATTTTAATTTATTCCCTTTTATTCCCATTCCTTTTATCCCAACTCTCTTAGGCAACTATTCTAATGTGTTTGATATATATTTTTTGTCTTTGTCCTTATAAACCGTGTAGTGTTGTTTGGTCTACAGTAATTTTATGTAATTGGCAATGAGGCCATAGCCTTACTTTATTGCATTCTTTTTTCTCCAAGTACTGTGTGTTTTTTTGTTTGTTTGTTTTTGTTTTTTTCTTTTGTGGTACGCGGGCCTCTCACTGTTGTGGCCTCTCCCGTTGCGGAGCACAGGCTCCAGACGCGCAGGCTCAGCGGCCATGGCTCACGGGTCTAGCCGCTCCGCGGCATGTGGGATCTTCCCGGACCGGGGCACGAACCCACGTCCCCTGCATCGGCAGGCGGACTCTCAACCACTGCGCCGCCAGGGAATCCCCAGTACTGTGTTTTTTTAAGATGTAGCAGTCATCTAGTCTATTGATTCTAATTCCTGCATGGTATTCTATAATGTAAAGAATTCACCATGGGCTTCCCTGGTGGCGCAGTGGTAGAGAGTCCGCCTGCCGATGCAGGGGACGTGGGTTCGTGCCCCGGTCCGGGAAGATCCCACATGCCGCGGAGCGGCTAGACCCGTGAGCCATGGCTGCTGAGCCTGCGCGTCTGGAGCCTGTGCTCCGCAACGGGAGAGGCCACAACAGTGAGAGGCCCGCATACAGAAAAAAAAAAAAGAATTCACCATGTTTTATTTAGTTCACCCAGTGACTGACTCCTGAACTACTTCTTTCATATTCCCTTATATTCCTGTGTCAGAGTCTTGGGGGTATATACCCAGGAATGGGGTTGCTAATAAATATCTGTTCATAAATGTATACTTAATATGACTAAACACCACTAAATTGTTTTTCTGAATTGCTGTATAAATTTCATCATCAGCACATGAGGATTCACTGTCCTAACAAGTGGCCTAATTTTTGGTAATCTGTTAGTGGTTTCAGTTTACATTCCTCTACTTACTAAAAAGTTTAAACATGTCCTTTGTTCGTGGTTCTTTGGCTCTCTCCTTTGCCCATTTTTCTTTTGGGGTTCTCATCGTTTGCTTGTTAGTTCGCAGGCATATCATATATTCTAGTGACTGTTCCCATGTTGGTTTTAGATACAAATATCTTCTTTGACAGTCGTTTCTTTTTCTGTGGTATCCTTTCCTATTTTGGGGTGTTTTTTTTTTGTACTTAAAAAAATATCATCTTAATCTTTTTTTTTATTAATTAATTATTTTTTGGCTGTGTTGGGTCTTCATTGCTGGCCGTGGGCTTTCTCTAGTTGCGGCAAGCAGGGGCTACACTTTCGTGGCATTGGGCAGGCTTCTCATTGCAGTGGCTTCTCTTGTTGCGGAACACGGGCTGTAGGCGCACAGGCTTCAGTAGTTGTGGCACACGGGCTTAGTTGCTCCGCGGCATGTGGGATCTTCCTGGACCAGGGCTCGAACCCATGTCCCCTGCGTTGGCAGGCGGATTCTTAACCAGTGCGCCACCAGGGAATCCCCCTTTCCTAGTTCTGAAAAATAAGTTTTTTGCATAGTACTTTTGCTTCTGGGTTTTTTGTTTTGTTTTTGTTGTTTTAGAAATTCTTCCCCACCACTAAATTCTGCCACAGTACTTTTTAATTAATGTTATAGTTTGACCTCATCATGTTTAGTTCTTCAGTGCAGCTGGAGTTCAACCTCTTAATTGATGTTAGTTAGGTAGAGAATATAGTTTTTAATCTCCTCCACGTGGAGCAAATTTTATGAACATTTCTGCCTTCATTATTGAATTTTATTTTGGGAAAGCAAAATGATTATAATTTTAGCCTAAGTACAGTGATCAAGATGGTTTTGTAGCAGGGCTTGACCTGATTATTTTAATATTCTTTAGCTGAAGAGGAGGCAAATGAAGAAGATGTACTGGGAGATGAAACAGAGGTGAGTTGGAGAGAGTAAGGTTAGTCACTGGCCTGGCAGTGTGCCACTGCCTTGGTCACGTTGCTAAACATCAATCATTAGAGGGCTTCAATGCTAACTCGTTAGGGGAGCATAAAGGGGGAATGAAGGTTCTGAAAGATTGGTTCGTTTTGGAGTTCTCATATTCTTTTGGTAGGTATTTACTCTTGATTTATTTTAACCATCTTGTTTCATTTGGTTTTAGGAAGAAGAACCGAAGCCCATAGAACTGCCTGTCAAAGAGGAAGAACCTCCTGAAAAAACTGTTGATGTGTAACTATCCGTTTTTTATAATGAGGACAGAGCAGACGGTTCTGGATTTTTTAGTGTTACACTGTTGACCTCTTATACATTCCCATTGGAATGTATACATTCCCTTTTTTTTTTAAAATTTGGTTGCATCGGGTTTAGTTGTGGCTTGCTTGCTCCTTAGTTGTGGCATGCGAACTCTTAGTTGCGGCGTGCATGTGGGATCTAGTTCCCTGACCAGGGATTGAACTCAGGCCCCCTGCACTGGAAGGCGGATTCTTTACCACTGTGCCACCAGGGAAGTCCCCCATTGGCTTTTTCATTTCTCATTAGATCATACATTTTCAGAAAGGTCTTGTTCATTTCAAGTACATGGTCCCAGTGAAGCAAAGTAACTTTGTCTCTAGGTTATGTAATAGATACTTAGGACCAAGAGACTTCAAGCCCAGATAAAGTTTAGTTCTCTTAGCCTTTGTTGTATCACCGTAATAGATGATTCTTTTTCTGTATAGAGAATCATGCACATTTTCTGCATATAAGGAATTTTGTAAGGGAAGAGAGTGCTGAGCAAGGTTATGTCTCAACACTGTATTCTCTTTTCCTTTTTGATTTACAGTGGAGGAGGGGAGGACAAAGTACTAGAGTGAATAGTGGATCTTGATTTATTTAAATTATTACACAAGGTTGATCATAAACATTTTTTTTTTTTTTTTTTTTTTTTTTGCGGTACGTGGGCCTCACTGTTGTGGCCTCTCCCCGTTGCAGAGCACAGCCTCCGGACGCGCAGGCTCAGCGGCCATGGCTCACGGGCCCAGCCGCTCCGCGGCATGTGGGATCTTCTCGGAACGGGGCACGAACCCGTGTCCCCTGCATCGGCAGGCGGACTCTCAACCACTGCGCCACCAGGGAAGCCCGATCATAAACATTTTTTATTTGGGGTTTCCCCGCAAATGTCCGGCCATCTTATACTCCAGCATGTCAAGAGCAGTTGAGTCCTTTTTAACATTTTTGTTCCTCATAGCTGTATTAATCCATTTAATTATAAAAGACAATTAAAAAAAAAAGACAATAGATGTAAAAAGTCAAAGTCAAACATTACATAGAGGAATATATAAATTGAAAATTAAGTACCCTTGTCTGCACCCCCACCTGACTTCCCAGAGGTTTTCAATATATTCTTTTGGAATATTTTATATGTGCATATACAGATACATATGTACATGCATATTGTCAGTTTCTTGATTTTTTTTTCACATATGGAGATCTTTCTATATCATCATATAATGTCTTTATTTAAATATTAGTTATAGGGACTTCCCTGGCGGTCCAGTGGTTAAGACTCCATGCTTCCACTGAAAGGGGCACAGGTTTGATCCCTGGTTGGGGAACTAAGATCGTGCATGCCTCATGGCACGGCCAAAAAAAATTAGTTATATATAGGCAAGGTTCTAAGTGTTTTACATGTATTCTCATTTAATCGTCACGTCAACGCTATGAAATGAGGATAATTATCCTAGTAAGTGGTAGGTCTCTCTTTTTTTTTTTAGCTTGTTGTTATGGGATATTACAAGTATATACAAAACTTAGGAGAATAGTAAATAGACCCCCATGAACCCATCACCTAGATTTAGTTGTTATCAACTTAGAATCTCATTCTTTCTGGCAGCTAACAGTATACTCCATTCTATGGATGAACAGTAATTTCACCAGTCTCCTGTTGATGGACATTTAGATTATTCATAATTGCAAAAAATACAGTGCATGTTCACATACAACTAATTGTAAATTTATGCAGGTATATCCAAAGGATAAGTTTCTAGCAATGGATTTTCTGCATTAGAGAAGATGTGCATTTAATGTTTTATTAGATTTTGTCAAATAATACTGCTTTCTAAAGCCATTTAGTTATCATCCATCATAGGAGGTTTATGTTTAGATATAATGCCTTGAGGAAATGGCCGATGGGATAGCTTTAAAATAGAGATGTTTTGGGGAGTTATGGGGCAAGAAGGAAGATGAAATAAATACAATGATAATTGGCCTGTGTGGGTTAAAAATTATGAAGTTTGAAAATCTGTAGTTTATTTTTATAATATGTAAAATGTGTAATTCCCTTGTTTAGAGGGCTTTAATTTTATCAGTGAATTTCTAAACAAATTGAAAATGTGTGTGGGAGGGGTTGTGTTTTTGCTTGTTAGAGGGATAGTAGTGGTTAAACTAAAGTATGTACAGAAAGATTCTGGGTCCCCGTAGTATGGAGAATGTTTTGTATGTGACTGTGGGTAGGGGCGAAACTTCTGAGTGAAGAGAAGAAATTTCACATGAGCCCCAGAATATGACGTTATTTATTGCTTGAGCTTAATTGTGCCTGAGGGTGTTGGAACAGAGCTGAAGGAAGCTGCTTCTTTCTGGTTCCCTTTCTGCCATGAAGTATACTGATGGGAATGTGGAGAAAGTCATTAGCCTGGTGGTTTGGTGAAGAGGGCTGCTATTTTAATGGCATTGGACTTCAAGTAGAACATTAAACTTCAGTGTCCCTTTCTGTCTGCACAAAACAGAGAGGATTGGGGAAGGAAAGATGACTGGGAAATGGAAAGAAATCGGAAGTTTCTTTAAAGTCAGAATGTACAGGGCTAATTTAGGTCCTTAGAACATTCAAAAGGAGATCCCCTTGCTTTGTCTTTTGCTTGAGTTTCTCCAAAAAGATACCTCTGTTTCTAGTTTGATTTTTTTCCCCCTCCTCAAGCCACAGCAGTTAAATATTGCAGGACTTAGTTATGGTCAGCAGGGGGCTCCCACTGCTTATCTGTCAGTCCAGGGACCTCCAACAAAAGGATGGAGGAGAGAATAAGTTCCTGTTCCAGAATTGCTTCCTCTGAAAATGCCATTAAACCATTACTACTTTTCAGGGCATCAAATGGGAAAAGTGTCTGGGATATTGGAACAAAAGCCTCCCATGTCTCTAAATGAGGGACCTTAATGAGACTGGTTATGACCCACAGTTTTATGGGAGTTGTTTGGTGGAGGGTTAATGCCCTTCCATTTATCCTGAGTACTTCCGAACTTTGTCTCCCGCCCCCCTGGTCCCCCCTCTTTTGTTTTCTCTTAAACCTTTTGACTGGTAACTTACCATGTTTTCCTAATTCAAACTCCCCTTAGCCTTTTTTCTTCCCACTCCCTTTGGCATTTTTATTTATCCCACTTTGACTGTTCCAGCTGGAGCTATGGTCCCATGGGAGATATAAGGGATTTGTAAAAGAAGGAAACCAGACCTTGTAGAGCACTCATTAATTGTGATGAAAATTGAGAGCTGGTATTTAAATGAGGGTTAGAGGAATAGTCATTAGTCCAAAAGTACATTTAAAGTTCCTAAAAGTAAATGAAATGATTTCCGGTGTACTTTGAGCATTTCCCTCAGTTCAGTATATTTAACCAGACTTCTTTCCTTGTTACTTTCTTATACTCTAGCAAAGTAGCTTAGTCTGTTATTTAAACTCTTTTATCAGTAGACGACACTTCAAGGAACTAAAGGTCTAATGGGCTTCATGTTTTTTTGGTCTGAAGGGTGGTAGAGAGATATGGGACAGAGGACATGATTCAGGTGAATTCTTACACACTTCAAAGGTTTTGGTTTAGAATATCAGTCTTCTGATTTTAAAAATCCCTTTTCCAGGGCAGCAGAGAAAAAAGTGGTAAAAATTACATCTGAAATACCACAGACTGAGGTAGGTATTCTTTCAGAAGAGCAGTCTATATATATATATCTTTCTGTTTCTTACCCTTTATTTTGTCTGTATCATCACTTTAAAATATTTACTCATAGGCAGAAAATCAGTATTGACAGATTTTGGTATTGATACATTTTTCTACCGGCCACACTTGGGAATATATTTGGGCTGGCATAGTCACCTTTGAGGCCGTAGTCTTTTTGTATAGTATTCTGGTCTTAGTGGTAACTCTTTTTAAGATGTTTACAAACTAAGATTAGAGTTTGAGAGGATTGTACCTTGGAAGAGATGAAAAGTTACAAGGGAAGATGTCACTCTTAAGTTACTACTAGCTAGCTGGTGAGATTGAAATTTCTCTGGATCCTATCTCAAGATCTCTGAAAGTAGGTTTCAGTGAAGATCTGTGGGGTTTTTTTGTACTATTAAAGTAGAGATGGCATAGGACAACGCTGCCTCATTTCTAACTGAAAGAGTACAACTAGTGTTGGAACCAAGCTGTTCCTTTGATCCATTTTCAAAGGTCAGTCAAACACAGCTTTTGTCTTCTTGGCTTGATACAGAATGCGGGTTTTATTTTATTCCTTCCCTTTTGTTTTTGAGGACATGAATGTAATAATAGTCTTTTTGTGTTTGCTTTCTGGAAAGGACTGTTGAGTTAAGCCCTGGGATGGATACAACCTGATATCCTCTGTGATTGTCAGTATAACTCAGTTTGGACCTTAAGAAATTAATCCCGATGTTCTAGAGATACACACCTCTAAATGACTTTTCTCTTAAAAGAAGGAAACCAGAAATTGAATTTTTCTCTTTCCCTTCTTTTGTCTGTTATCACTTAGAGGATGCAGAAGAGAGCTGAACGATTCAATGTACCTGTGAGCTTGGAGAGTAAGAAAGCTGCCAGGGCAGCTAGGTGAGTGTTCCCAGCCTTTTAGACCTGAGATCGTGGTAATATGAAGGTGAGGGAATGTGTTCCTAGGTTTTAAATATAGTTGTTGATTTTAAGTAGAATAGAGGCCTTGCTGGAAAGAAATACTCTCTTGGCTCTATTCAGAACGTATCTGCTGATTGGTTGTAGTAGCTCTTAGATTGGGTTTTATTACCAAGCAGGGTTTTTGTAATAGGTAAAAGTCAGGAACTGACTGCTACTCCCAGTTCTGATAAGGCTACCTTTTAACTTATTCTCTGGACTCTTGGTGAGAAAAAGAGTCAACTGAACCTCTTTCATGGGGTTGTTAGAATTAGCTAATGATTGCAAGGCTTGAGATCACAAGCAAGAAGTGCCATATGTATACTTGACACGGAGACAGACAACCAGGAGTGTGAACAGCTTCCTAAAATTTAGCTTGTTTTTCTTTCTACAGATTTGGGATTTCTTCAGTTCCATCAAAAGGTAAGAGTACAGAGACTTCTGAGAAAGTTATCTTTATGTTTTTACTTTTTTGGCACAACAGATTCCATTTCTCCAAATTAAGGTAAACTTGTTAGCTCTAGAAGCCTGTAAGAGGTTATTATATCCACCTCTTTGCTCTAGGTAAAACCATACTTAAGCCTTCCTGGGCAATTTAGAGAAGGTGCTAAAGTTATGAGAGAATAGGAGGAAGTGCCAACATTTGTTTTCCTTTTCTTGGATCTCTTCAGAGAAGTTTCGAATACCTTCTTTATTCTGATGTCTCAAGTTAGCATGTAATTATTGTGTACTGTCCAGTGTTATATTGCCTAGTGTGAGTGGCAAAAGGAAGAAAAGAGTCCTTTTTATTTTTTTTTTCTCTTTTACCTTCTAGGAATTTACAAGGGAATAATCTTGGATAAAAGACTTAGCCACAAGGATTATCACAGCGTTATTTATAGTGATCAATAACTGGAAACAATGTAATATACAATAGAGAATTGGTTGAGTAAATGTGTACCATAGTACAGTTAGAAGACCATGAAGATGTTTAAAATTATACTGAAGAATATTTGTCAGATAAATGGAAAAAGCAAGTTATAAGATATTTGTAGTATGTTCCTATTTCCCAATAAAAGTGCAAGTATGGTTAGGAAAAAAGATTAGAGGGATATATACTAAATTGATAACATTCATTGTCTCTGGTGGAAATTTGAGTGACTTCTTTTTGCTTGTCTGTGTTATTAAAATTTCTACATTGAATATGTATTTGTAATAAATTGGGGGAAAAGTTACTCTTTTTATTTTATTTTTATTATTATTTTTACTTTATTTATTTATTTTTGGCTGCATTTGGGTCCGTTACTGCTCACGGGCTTTCTCTAGTTGTGGTGAGCGGGGGCTACTGCAGTGTGCGGGCTTCTCATTGCAGTGGCTTGTCTTTGTTGTGGAGCATGGGCTCTAGGTGCCTGGGCTTCAGTAGTTGTGGCACGCGGGCTCAGTAGTTGTGGCTTACAGGCTCTAGAGCGCAGGCTCAGTAGTTGTGGTGCGTGGGCTTAGTTGCTCTGCGGCATGTGGGATCTTCCCAGACCAGGGATCAAACCTGTGTCCTCTGCATTGGCAGGCGGACTCTTATCCACAGTGCTACCAGGGAAGTCCCTCAGAGACTTTAAATGTAGTCTTCTGATCCAATGCAGTCTTCCTAGTGACCTGTTAGTAGTGTCAAGTCTGTTAAGAAAATGTCCTCCAAAGATCTTGTAGAGTTTTGCTATGCCTTTTAAAACACCAGCAAGGGACTTCCCTGGTGGTTCAGTGGTTAAGACTCCACCTTCCAATGCAGGGGACGCGGGTTTGATCCCTGGTCGGGGAACTAAGATCCCACATGCTGCGGGGCAGCTAAGCCCATACACCACAACTAGAGAGCCCGCTTGCCCCTTAACTACTGAACTTGTGTGCTCTGGAGCCTGTGTGCCACAACTAGAGAAGCCTACGTACCACAACGAAAGATCCCACCTGCCACAAATCAGACCCGATGCAGTCAAAAAAATAAATAAGTAAAAATAAAAGACCAGCAAAATTCTGGTCACTGTCACTACATGCTTTAGAAACAGAATATTCTCTGACATTTAGTTATATCAAGAGAGAGATAATAGGATTGGTGATGGTACAACAAAAATTTTTAATATTTATTTATTTATTTGGCTGCACCAAGTCTCAGTTGCAGCACACAGGATCTTCGTTGCCATGTGCAGGATCTTTTTAGTTGTGGCATGCAGGATCTTTAGTCGAGGCATGTGGGATCTAGTTCCCTGACCAGGGATTGAACCCGGGCCCCCCGCATTTGGAGTGTGGAGTTCTAGCCACTAGACCACTAGGGAAGTCCCAGAAGTTTTTAAAGATATTATTAAATGGTGCTATTTGAAGAAAGGCAAAAGTTAAAATTAATACTTAGCCTGAAGAGGAAAACTGACCAATAAAATAATGTGTAGGTTACATTCAGTGTTATTCATATAATCCTAGAACTACAGAGTAGCTCTTAAAAGAGTAGAATTTGGCAACATGTAAAAGGAAATACTGTTTTATGAGTGAGGACATAAAAATATGTAACAGTTCCTAGTACATAGGTTATGGTAAAAGTTGAGTCCATACCTGAAAGTTTACAGTGGAAAGTTAGGGAACCAATTACAATATTGAGATTGCTTAAAATAAAATTCTGAGAAGTTTTAAGTAAATAATTATTGACTAGATTGGGGTTGGGCCTACAGGCTAATATGCTATTTGCTTCTTAGTGATAATTTCAGGACAGAACATTCGCTTTAAGAAGCCATAATTTTAACTCATTATAATAGTAACTCTGGTCTTTTGTCCAGATAAGATGTTTTTCTCTTTTTTTTAACAGCTTTATTGAGATATAATTCATATATCATACAACTCATCCATTTAAAGTATATAATTCAGTGTTTTTTATATATTCACAGGGTTGTACAGCTATCATCATAGTCTAATATTAGGACATACTCATCATCCCCAAAATAAACCCCATACCCATTAGCAGTTTTTCTCATCCGCTCCCTCTGCCCCACCCCACTAATCAACCACTAAGTTTTTTCTATATATGTAAGTTTGCCTTCATATAAATGGTATCATACAATTCATGGTCTTTTGTGACTGGCTTCTTTCACTTAACATAATGTATTCCAGGTTGATCCCTGTTTTAGGATGTATCGTTACTTCATTTCTTTTTATTGTTAGATAATCTTAGGTTGTATTGATATATCACATTTTATCTACCCCTCAGTTGATGCACATTTGGGTTTTCATTTTGTGGCTACTGTGGCTAATGTTGCTGTGAACATTCATATACAAGTTTTCGTGTGGATATATGTTTTCATTTCTCCTGGGTATATACCTAGGAGTAGAATTGCTAGGTCATATAGTAAACTCCATGTTTAACTTTGAGGAACTACCAAACTGTTTCCCAAAGTGGCTGTACTATTTTATGTTCCCAACAGCAATGGGTGCAGACATGGTCTCTAGATGTAATCTGTGCCTTTTCTTTAACTTCGTAAGATAAAGGACATTTGTCCTATATATGATTTCTATGCTATCTAACTTGATTCAAAGACATCAGCTTCCTTTATGACTTTTAAGAATATTAAATAAAACTTTTAAATTTATTTCCTTAGGCCTGTCATCTGATGCCAAGCCTATGGTAAGAAATCTTTTTTTTTTTTCTTAACCTTGAGAGCCAAATCTTAACTCTGTATAGTTAGTTAAGTTACAGATTTCCTTCTCCCCAGATCAGAGGAAACTGAGATAATATGAGTTTGGTGACTGTTTTCAGTACAGTGTCTTATGTCCTAAAGAGAAAGAATTGTTTGAGGCACTGAGAGGTCAGGAAAATTGCTGCATCTTCAAAGTCATTATAAACATCTTCCTTCCTACCACTCCTCTTGAAAAGGGTAGATTTTGTTAGCTAGAGGACAATCCATATAACTCTTTGTTTTATGGTACTGGAGTTTTAGGGTCTCATGCAGTGGCTTTGGATAATGTCAGACTCTTAATTACCACAAGAGAATCTGTGGAAGCAACTTATGAGTTCTATTTTGTAGGTACTGATAATTTTCAACACTACCTGTCAAATACCAGAGAATAAAGACTAGGATAGTACGCCTTCTGGACCATTATGACTTGTCAGCATGTTTAGAAAATGCAAGCAAATGCTGTGAAATATGTTTAGCTTTATGAAATCCTGCTCTTGGAATTACAGTTTAATAATATAAGTGAAGGTGAAATGTTTTAGTAGTAGTAGTAGTAGAAGTTAGTAGCAGTAGTAGTAGTAATGATAATGTCCCAAATATCCTTATGATAAGTCTTCTATATCAAGGCTTCCAAGAAAAAGGAAGGAAGAAAATTGAATTGGGTACTGGTAGTAGATTTGTGTTCTGAAGAACGGAGAGCTGCAGTGATAGTTTCTCTTTGCTAGGGCATAGGGTTAAGAACTACTTGCAAAGGCTATGTATAGGAATTAACAATTTTGGACTGTGAATGATGGACTTGTTTGGAGGTGATGATTTAGACATTTGTTTGCTTTTTCAAGCAGTGTTTGGCCTACTTTGATCTTAAACCCTCCCTAGGCTTTTGCCACCTTTGATGAATGAAAGAGGCAGGGCTGAATCTTTCACTGCGTTCCAGGAGAGAACTTTTAATAATTAGTGGCATGGATGAGTGCTGCTTAGTTTCCTAATTTGACACATAGGGTATCTTTGATGTTGTATAGGCTTATTTGAACTCTTAGCTTTGGACCACAGTTTGTGCCTTCTGTGTTTTCTGTTTTGATTTTTTTCTTTTTTAAAATTTATTTATTTTTGGCTGCATTAGGTCTTCATTGCTGCGTGCGGGCTTTCTCTAGTTGCGGTGAGCAGGGTCTACTCTTCGTTGCAGCACCTGGGCTTTTCATTGCGGTGGCTTCTCTTGTGGAGCACGGGCTCTAGGCGCGCAGGCTTCAGTAGTTGTGGCGCGTGGGCTCAGTAGTTGTGGCTCGCAGGCTTTAGGGCGTAGGCTCAGTAGTTGTGGGGCACAGGCTTAGTTGTTCCGCATGTGGGATCTTCCCGGACCAGGGCTCAAACCTGTGTCCCCTGCATTGGCAGGCAGATTCTTAGCTACTGCACCACCAGGGAAGTCCCTGATTTTTTTTTTAATATTTTTTTTTCCTATGTTTTTTGTAGGTTAACCTGGATAAGTTAAAGGAAAGAGCGCAAAGATTTGGTTTGAATGTCTCTTCAATCTCCAGAAAGGTAAGGTACTATTTTTGCAACATTAGAGCAGCTTGGGGCTACATAGTTTGGAAATGACTGTCCTAAGAATAGAACTGGCTACTCAGCACTTCATTTAATGCAGTCCTTTGACTATCACCTCCTCTCACTGACTATTGATTACATTATGGCTATTGTTTAACAAAGTTAATTGTTTTTTTTCTACAGATTGTTTGCATAGCTGCCATGCTGGCTATTAGAACAAGGTTTATATTTCTCTTTGTTGAGTTCAGTGACGTTACATCTGCTTTAACTTCTGATATAGGCATAATGGAAATTAAATAATCAGGGGAAGACAGTCTTGTCTTTAGGTCAGAGGTACCTAAAAGTAAAATTTGGAGGTTCTTTGGAACAAAACTGAGAAAATTGTTTCATTCTTTCTGCCCCTCTGCTAACTGATACTGTTTAGTGTAAGCAAGATGACTTTGTTGATACCATGCAGTGGGGAGTGATCAATTCTACAGGGATTGTTATGTTTGGAGTTTTGCTATGCACATTGGAGAAAATGCTAAGGACTTTCCTGTTTGCCTAGAGCCGGTAGTCTCTTAATCTTTGTTCTGTGAGAATGAGAGCATGTTTCTTGGTTGTTCAAGTGGTGGCAGGATTAAAGGAAGACTATTTCAAACCAGAAAAACCATCATTAGGAAAAAAAAAATTATTTCCCACTAAATATGGAAGCATTTAGCTCTCTAGAAATCCATTAGAAAAAACTTACCTGACGGTAGTTATATTTTTGCTCAGAAAAGAAAAATTGAGTATATAAAAATAAACATTAGTTGTGTCCCTGTGAGACTCATAACCTTGTACACAACTGTGCTTCATCTTCCTTCCCTTTGGGTTACATTTTTTGTGTTTACCAGAAATATAACATCATGTCTTTTTGCCCAACTTGATGCTGAGACCATCGGTATTCAGTAGGAGTATTTGGTGGTTTATGTGGAATAAAGTAAAGGAGTTGAGAGGTAGGCAGAATATATGATTCTTAAACCACAAGCAGCTTAATAGGGAAGAATTATTATAAACCAGAAGTCATTTGTGTTTTGCAAGATGGTCAGGGGAAAAGGTGCCTTGGATCCGTGGCCCTTCTTATCATCTATCTCCTTGTTTTGTATATGAGGCCTAGGTATCTGAGAATCTCATCAATAACTTCACTCCTTTAGGGAATTGTATGAGTTTGTGTGTTGGAGGACGGAGGGAACAAAAGGTACCCACTGAACTGAGAAGGTATCTTGATACTGAAAAATGAGGCAGGCAGCTCCATATATATAATCAATGGAGTAGTTTATTACAGGGTAACTTACTTACAGGGTAGGATGAGGTAGACGACAATCTGGAAGCATTCACAGCTGCATTCCACACTGCTGAGGGGCCATTGGGCCAATTTTATACTTATAGTTAACCCAGGGTTTGGGGGTACATGCTTGGAAACAGGAAGTGCATTCCCAAGTCAAGATTTATGAATGGGTAACTAGTCTTGTGGGCACCATGAATATATCAGTGAAGGTCGTCATTGTTGTTTAGAGACTAACAGAGTATAGAGACCACCCAGACCTAATGATCATTAAACAATATCTATTAACTACAGAGCCCTTGATGACAGAGAAGAGTTGTACTACACAGTACAGCCCTAGGTAGAGTCAGTGGAAGGACAGGAAGAACTGAATGGACACAAGATGGCATCAGTTATGCCAACAGCCATACACTGTGTGTTCTATCAAAATTAACAAAATTGAACACGATATCTCCTACTACTTAGCTCATAGGGACACATTCCTAAGAGGAATTTGTCTGTCACTCTGTGCTGCCCACCTGAGTTATACAAGGATATCAATCTTTTCCCTTCCCTTCCCTGGAATCTTTCTCTACATTTGACCTGTTTTCAGCCTCCACAGGAGGCTGAGTAAAACATGAAGGGATACATTTATTGATTTTGAGCAAATTACTAAACTTCTTTGATCCTCATCTATAAAACTGGAAGTAACACCTAACATCATGTTTGTGTAGAATAAATGTATATTTGTAGTTCCCTAACGTAGTGACACTTTGACCCTCTATAAATTTTATTTTTGTTTTTATGTATTTTTAATGTATTTTTTAATGCTTTAAAATTTTTATTTATTTACTTATTTTTTTTTTTGGCTGCGTTGGGTCTTTGTTGCTGCGCACAGGCTTTCTCTAGTTGTAGCGAGCAGGGACTACTTTTTGTTGCGGTGCGTGGGCTTCTCATTGTGGTGCGTGGGCTTCTCATTGTGGTGCCTTCTCTTGTTGCAGAGCTCGGGCTCTAGGTACACGGGCTACAGCAGTTGTGGCACCAGGGCTCAGTAGTTGTGGCTCTCAGGCTCTAGAGTTCAGGCTCAGTAGTTGTGGCACATGGGCTTAGTTGCTCCGCAGCATGTGGGATCTTCCCGGACCAGGGATCAAACCTGTGTCCCCTGCATTGGCAGGAGGATTCTTAACCACTGTGCCACCAGGGACGTCCAGACCCTCAATAAATTTTAGTTTCCTTCCTTGGTTTTCAGTTCTGGTTTTATCACTTTGAGTCAATTAACTTCTGTGTTTCAGTTGATCATTGATAGGATTACAGTTCCCATTTTAAATTCTAAAGGGTTAAAATGAGATAATGGTAATTGGCAGAACTCTAACTATGAGCTCTGTTCTCTAATAACATTCATTGTCACACATATGTTCTAGAGTAGTGCTTTGCGAATTCTGTGACGAAAGACTAGTTTTTAAAAATTTCCAATTCATTGTCGAGAGGTACTTTTGCGAAATAAAATAAAAATGTCAAAGAAATGTTAAATTACTTGGAAGTTTCTAAACTCTCAATTTCTGGACTTATTTCTAGACTGATAAACGGTTTAGGGATCAAGCACTAGGAGGCAGACCACATTTTGAGTAGCACTGTACTAGAGTATACACGATTTCTTCCAAGGACCACTTTGCTTGGAGGCTTGTGACTTTCTGAGATGTCCTTTTTGAGTATAGGTTCCATTTACATTGATCATAAATCCTGATTTTCAGAATTATCCTAATTTCAATGGTTTGTTCTAAGTTGCCTCACAAACCATTAAAATGTCCCTGCTATTTTGCTATCTAGACCACCACTGTTCAGTAGAACCTTCTGTGATGATAGAAATATTCTACAAAATATTGTTCTATTAAATAATCTGTTATCTAATATAGGCATATCTCAAATATTGTGGATTCAGTTACAGACCACCACAATACAGTGAATATTGCAGTAAAGTGAGTCACAAATAAGCAGTGTACATACCTAAATTGAAAACTACTTTATTGCTAAAATAAAAGTGCTAACCATCATCTGAGCCTTCAGCAAGTTGTGATCATTTTGCCAGTGGAGGGTCTTGCCTCTATGTTGACGGCTGCTGACTGATCAGGATGGTGGTTGCTGAAGGTTGGGGTGGCTGTGACAGCTTCTTTTCTTTTCTTCCTTTTTTTTTTGCCAAAAATGCATTTTTTATTTAAAAAATTCTTGCCTTTAATGTCCTCAAACAACCAATGCAACCAAGTGGCATTCTGAACCTCAGACTGCCAAGGAGTGACTAAGATGCAGCTGAAATAATTGTGTTGTAAGATAATTTATGCTTATTATTTATTTTTAAAAATTCAGCTTTATATACGAAAAAAGATGTTTCAGTTCCTTCCTAAATTTAGTACAAAATGCAGTGTATAGAAATATTATATCTATTCCTTGTTCCTGAATGTTACTTTCACATAATTAATAGATTCTCCAAATTACTTTGCATTACAAAATCACTTGAAGTAGAATTAAGGATGGGACAGATATATAAATTACATTATAAAATTAATTTAGAACTATATAAAATAAATCATCTTTGTCCAGGAGTTGTACAAAATGAAGGAAATATTATATGTAGTTTAATATATATGTAGTAAATATAAATCATATGCTGTGTGGAGTTCTAGACAAATGTGTTTCCTAGGCAACTTCTTAAAATAAAACAACAATGGGGCTTCCCTGGTGGTGCAGTGGCTGAGAGTCCGCCTGCCGATGCAGGGGACACGGGTTCGTGCCCTGGTCCAGGAAGATCCCACGTGCCACAGAGCGGCTAGGCCCGTGAGCCATGGCCGCTGAGCCTGTGCGTCTGGAGCCTGTGCTCCGCAATGGGAGAGGCCACAACAGTGAGAGGCCCGTGTACCGCAAAAAAACCCCAAAAAACAATGAAGTTTGCCACGTTGATTGACTGACTCTTCCTTTCACAAATTATTTCTCTGTAACATGCAATGCTGTTTGATATCATCTTACCTACAGTAAGTTCTTTCAGAATTGGAGTCAATCCTTTCAAACCTGGCTGCTGCTTTATCAATTAAGTTTATGTAACATTCTAAATTCTTTGTT
The DNA here is from genome assembly GCF_937001465.1 of Orcinus orca. Lineage (NCBI taxonomy): Eukaryota > Metazoa > Chordata > Mammalia > Artiodactyla > Delphinidae > Orcinus > Orcinus orca. The sequence goes on along the minus strand of NC_064569.1, from coordinate 44,167,339 downwards.
GTCATTTCAGCAATATTCACAGCATCTTCTCCAGGAGTATATTCCATCTCAGGAAATCACTGTCTTTGCTCATCTGTAAGCAGCTCCTCATCCGTTCAAGTTTTACCATGAATCGTAGCAATTCAGTCCCATCTTCAGGCTCCACTTCTAATTCTAGTTCTTTAGCTGTTTGCACCACATCTGCAGTTACTTCCTCTACTGAAGTCTTGAACCCCTCAAAGTCATCCATGAGGGTTGGAATCAACTCTTTCCAAACTCCTGTTAATGTTGATTTTTTTTTTACCTCTCTCCATGAATCACAGATGTTCTTAATGGCATCCAGAATGGTGAATCCTTTCCAGAAGGTTTTCAATTTGCTTTGCCCAGATCCATCAAAGGAATCACTACGTGTGGCCTTATGAAAAGTATTTCTTAAATAATAAGATTTGAAAGTTGAAATTACTCCTTGATCCGTAGGCTGCAGAAGGGATGTTGTGTTAGAAGGAGTGGAAACAACATTAATCTCACTGTACATCTCCGTCAGAGCTCTTGGGTGGTGACCAGGTGCATTGTCAGTGAGTAGTAATACTTTGAAAGGAATCTTTTTTTCTGAGCAATATGTCTCAACAGTAGGCTTAAAATATTCAGTAAACCATGTTGTAAGCAGACGCGCTGTCATCCAGGCTTTGTTGTTCCATTTATAGAACACAGGCAGAGCCCTAGGATTTTCGGAATGGTAAATGAGCATTAGCTCCAACTTAAAGTCACCAGCTGCATTAGCCCCTAACAAGGGAGTCAGCCTGTCCTTTGAAGCTTTGAAGCCAGGCATTAACCTCTCCTCTCTAGCTGTGAAAGTCCTAGATGGCACCTTCTTCCAATGTAAGGCTGTTTCATCTATATTGAAAATCTGTTGTTTGGTGTAGCCACCTTCATTAATTATCTTAACTAGATCTGGACAACTTGCTGCAGCTTCTACATCAGCACTTGCTGCTTCACCTTACACCTCTATGTTATGGAAGTGGCTTCTTTCCTTAAACCTCAGGAACCAAGCTCTGCTAGCTTCAGACTTTTGCAGCTTTCTCACCTCTGTCAGCAGCCTTCATAGAATTGAAGAGAGTTAGCACTTTCCTCTGGATTAGGCTTTGATTTAAGGGAATGTTATGGCTGGTTTGATCTTCTATCCAGACCACTTAAACTTTTTTTCACATTAGCAATAAGGCTGTTTCTCTTCTCTTTCTAAAGTTCCTTGCAGTAGCACTTTTAATTTCCTTCAAGGACTTTTTCTTTGCATTCACATCTTGGCTAACTGTTTGGTACAAGAGGCCTAGCTTTTGGCCTCTCTCAGCTTTTGACATGCCTTTCTAGCTTTTGATTTAAAGTGAGAGATGTACAACTCTTCCTTTCACTTGAACAGTTAAACACCATTGTAGGGTTATTAATTGGCCTCATTTCCGTATTGTTGTGTCTCAGGAAATAGGGAGGCCTGAGAAGAGGGAGAGAGATGGGAACGGCCGGTTGGTGGAGCAGTCAGAGCACACATATTTATTGATTAAGTTCTCTGTCTTTTATGGGCATGGTTTGTGGTGCCCCCAAACAATTACAGTAGTAACATCAAAGATCACTGATCACAGATCGTCATAACACATATAATAACGGTGAAAAAGTTTGAAATGTTGCAAGAATTACGAAAATGTGACACAGACATGAACTGAGCAAATGCTGTTGGAAGAATGGCTCCAGTAGACTTGCTCAACATAGGGTTGCTGCAGACCTTCAGTTTGTGAAAAGTACAATATCTGTGAAGTACAAGTCGAAGCACAATGAAACAAGGTATACCTATACACTAGTCATTAGCCACATGTGGTTATTGATCACCTGAAATGTGATCAGTAGTCACATGCGGCTAATGATCAGTATAGTCACACAATAGCTAGTGTGACTAGGAACTGAATTTTTACTTATTTTAAATTTAAGTAGCCACATGTGTATTGGACAACTCAAGTCCAGCTTATATCTCCCACACAGCTTTCATACTTGGAAGTAGAATAGAAATCTTATCAGACCACCTGTTTGGATCACTGTTTCCATAGCCCAGAGTTTTTTAGTACTTGTAGAATATAAGCAGTTTCAGAGTGAATTTGTAGGAGGAGAGAAATTGGAGGAAAGGGCATAAGAGATAAGCAGAGGAACTGTTCTTTTTTTCAAGTAACTTTTTTTCTAGAACTTAGTGTTCTAGACCCAAATCATGAAATTGCAACTGGCTGCGTTCTCAGTAAGAGTTGCTTTGTTCGGAGTCCTGTGTTTAACAGTTCTCTATCACCAGAGATGATTTGCAACCTAGTATTGGCTTGGCCAGAGGTTAGTGATATGATTAAATTTGTATTTATGGAACAGCCAGAGCAGCACAATTATGTCCACCTCATCCTGGGGTCCTGGGTTCCAGTATAGCCTCCTCCTGTGTAATTTGGTCATCTGTCTTTAAGTCTTACAGTTGTCCAGGCACAGATTTTATTCGGTTAGATATGGTGCAAATAGTGGAGGTTAACAGGTGATGTGAAGAAACCTCTTCTTCATCCTAGTATCCTAAAAGGGGCAATGAGAGAGACCCACTCTCTGTCACCTCATTGCATGGAGTTTGTGTTTGCTTGATCCAGCTTAAGGCCCTCATTGCATCATGGTTTCTCCTCAGTAGAATCCGCTGCATACCAGTGGAAATGATAAAGAGAGAGAATGGTGTGAGAGGAGTGAGCCGTAGTGTATGTGACAGATTTTTTTTTTTTAATTTTTATTTATTTATTTATTTATTTTTGGCTGTGTTGGGCCTTCGTTTCTGTGCGAGGGCATTCTCTAGTTGCGGCGAGAGGGGGCCACTCTTCATCTCTGTGCACAGGCCTCTCATTATCGTGGCCTCTCTTGTTGCGGAGCACAGGCTCCAGACGCGCAGACTCAGTAGTTGTGGCTCACGGGGCTAGTTGCTCCGCGGCGTGTGGTATCTTCCCAGACCAGAGCTCGAACCCGTGTCCCCTGCATTAGCAGGCAGATTCTCAACCACTGCGCCACCAGGGAAGCCCCCAGATTTTTTTTTTTAACTGTCACAATCTGACCATCTCCTCTTCATATTTTAGATATATGGCTTCAGCATATTATAAATTTGAGGGTATCGAATTTCTGCTATTCTTCCTTGGCTAACTTTTGCATGACTGCTTATATATTTCACTTTTCAGCTCCACTAGCATACTGTACACATTAGGCAGTACACAGAAACTTCAAGAAATGTGCCCCCCCCAACCATCTTCCCTCTCTCCCCCTGCCCAAGAAAAAGACCTGTCTGTTCATGTTTCCAGCTCAAGTCTCAGTAAATAGAATCCTGTTGGTTTAGGATAATGGGAAGTGACAGGGCAAAGAATGGCACTGGCATTTATGGACATTTTTTTACACAAGAGGCTGTAAATTGTCCCCTCCAACTCTTTCGACTATTTGAGGATAGAATGGCATGCCTTTTCTCCTATAAGCTTCATAGTGACAGTGGGCTGAGAAACCTCCCAGCCCCTCAAACAAAACAAAACCCAGATAAATAACCTGTGCCTGGTTGGTTCTGATTGATCACCAGCTAAGTTTTCAGTCTTGTGCTTAACTGGTTGTTTTTTTTTTCTCTGTCAGTTTTCCATGCCTCCCAAGAGAAGTAGTGTTTGGGTCAGTCCTCTTGGTGGAGGACTTGGCCTGGCACATAAGAAATTCATCTCTAAAAGGAATGGGTAAGGGAAATAGATGGGAAGCCAGCTCAGTTAATATATGATGGTCATAGGACATTAGTTTTGGTAGAAACTAGGTCTGGGCTTAGAGATGTATTGTTAACTGATGTAGCTAATTTGCATGAATTGTTTTTTTCATTTGTTTATTTTCAAACATTGACACATTTGGGAAAGTGAAACTTGATACTTGAGGAAGTTACAGGAAATCCAGCTAGGTAAGTATTACAAAGAAACACAAACAAAAACACCAGGCCCAGGCACTAAGCAGAAAACTGGAGTGTGGTTTATACTTTTCTCCCTTCCCGAGAATGTGAGGGGCATGTGTTACTGCTTCTTGATTCTTGATTAGTAGTAGTAAATGTTGACATTAGTACATCTTCCTTACTTCTCTACTAGGATATTACTGAGTTTTCCCTACTTGTAGTTCTTCATATAGGTAACTGTCCTAATGAGTTATCTTAAGGGGCCTGTAAACCCTAAAGGCTACTTTTTCCATGTTCGTGCTTTTTGCCAGTTTTCTTCCCTGATGAATGTTCTGTGATACACAGTGTTAGAATATATTGATAAAAAGGTTGAAAACAAATTAAATATTCCTCCACTGACTATCTTCTTATTGCTGAGGCTGGTAACTAAAAGAGTATTGGGTGGCTGCAGTGATTAGTTTCATGAACCTTTCATATAATTGTATATTTTTGCTCACCATTTGTTGGGGATGGACCACTTCAGAGTGAGAGAGACATTGGACCTATTGTTTTTGAGGAGCTTGTCGCTGAAATGTGTTGAGATATCAAAGAGGAAGCTGGGACAAAGAGTCAGTTCCAAGCACAGGAGGGCACAAGTATCTTCTGTCATAGCGGGTCCCCAACCTTTTTGGCACCAGGGACCGGTTTCGTGGAAGACAATTTTTCCTCGGCCGAGGGGGGTGTGGGTGGGGGGAGGGTGGGGGTGGTTCAGGGGGTGATGGGAGCGATGGGGAGCAGCAGATAAAGCTTTGCTCGCTAGCCCGCCGCTCACCTCCTGCTGTGCGGCCCAGTTCCTGACAGGCCGTGGACCGGTACTGGTCCGTGGTCCAGGGATTGGGGACCCCTGTTCTAGCACACAAATTTCATTATGGCTTGTCTCCATTCACTCTCTTCTGGAAGGCCTATTTGTTTCTATCGAGATTCCCTTCCACCATCTGAAATAAATGAAGAATGTTTCTTCCCTTCAGCAGTGGGTTTTGGTACAGAGGTTAGTCAGTGGGATATGGAAAGAAGGAAGTTCACACTAGAGATTTACTTTCTGTTTTTAAAATTATTTAATTCGTTTTTGGCTGTGTTGGGTCTTTGTTGCTGCGTGCGGGCTTTGAGCGGGGGCTACTCTGTTGCATTGCGCGGGCTTCTCATTGCGGTGGCTTCTGTTGTTGCGGAGCATGGGCTCTAGGTGTGCGGGCTTCAGTAGTTGCAGCGCGCAGGCTCAGTAGTTGTGGCTCGCGTGCTCTAGAGCGCAGGCTCAGTAGTTGTGACGCACGGGCCTAGTTGCTCCATGGCATGTGGGATCTTCCCGGACCAGGGCTCGAACCTGTGTCCCCTGCACTGGCAGGCGGATTCTTAACCACTACGCCTCCAGTGAAGCCCCCACAGTATAGATTTAGAAGTTGAGGGAATTCCCTACTGGCCTAGTCATTAGGACTCTGAGCTTCCACTGCCAGGGGCCCGGGTTCAGTCTCTGATCGAGGAACTAAGATCCTGCAAGCTGCGTGGCATGGCCACAAAAAAAAATTTGGTCACCAGCCTTCTCAGAGGGTCTATAATTGGGATTTGTTAACTAGTTTAGGCATGTATATACGAACCTGTTCCAAAGGAAGAACTGTGGGACTGTGCATAGGACATTGTCAACGTGGAACTGTAAGGACCTGAGGAACTGTAAGCTATGGTGAGGAGTTTGGTAGAATATTTTTTAAAGAGGTAGGAGATTTAGATCCCAGGAAAAGTAGCATGCTGAGTAGGTTTGGGTTCTTTCCAACCACATATATTCAAGCAGCGGTACTTAGGCCAAGGACAACACTTAATTCTCTGTTTCCTTTTCTCATGGTGCCCCATGAGACCAAGAAAAATGCAGGTAGTAGGATTGCAGATAGAAAAAACTTCAGTGTAGATCCTCTCAGTCATCGTATTTCATTGATAAAGGGCTTTGGGGGAAAATTTCCCTCCCCTCCTCCTTCATCCTAGATTGTCATTTTCCCCAAAAATGCTTCTTCCACTTGAAAAATTGTATTATTTTAACTTACATTAACCAACAAGAAAAGACGATAAGAACAGGTTATATAGTACATAGAGATGGCAGTTGAGAGTGGCTATTAGAGAAGATGAATTTCAGAAAAGCCAAGACCCAACCCCACATAGTCCTCAGCATTTCTGAGAGCATTTTAGGGCCCAACTAAAGTCTAACCAGTCCTTTAAATCCCCTTCTTAATTCATAATAATTTGAAAATAAATATTTGGCTTTTTTTTTCTTCTACCTCCTCCTCTAAGATAAAAACACATACGCTGCTGTTTCTATACCCATCCATTGGAACAAACCTTGAGGGAGTGGTGAAGGAGCTGTTTAAAGAGGAAACAATAGGGAAAACTCTCTGACCTCAGTTTATCCCTTCATCTGGTTCTTCATTTGTCCCTGTTGAGGAACAGAACTTGTCTTTTGTCTGTAACACAAATACATCTTTACCTCCCTCCCTTCCCACTTCCCCCCCAACACCCGCTCTTCTCACTCCATTCTATTATGATTCCAATCAATGATGTCATTATGTGTGCCATTCAAATGCTGTTGAACCACTTGGCTATAGGAATTTGGAAGAGCAAAGAGGCAGAATGGAATTTTTCTCTCCTGCCCAGGGCTGTTGAAAATGGATTCTAATTTTAACTAGAGAAATAGGAATCAGGTTTTTCTTTGCTCAACTTCTACCCTCCCTCTATACCCTAAACCTCAAACACATACTTTTTACCTGGCCATGGTTGAGAAAAAAGTTGGACAAGAAATGTTAGGAATATAAATTGACCACTTCAGAGGAAAAACTTTAAAAATTGGGGGAAGCAAGATAAAATTTTGGGTGCTATATCAGCATTTGTGGCTGGTGTTTTGCCCTGTTCACTGTAAATTGGATCTTTGAGAAGTTTGTGATGGAGGGTTTATACTTCCCTAAGGTACGTGGTTGAGACCACTAGGATCTTGTACCATTTCATTTTATTTTTCTCTCTCTGATTTCATTCATTGAGTTTGAACCTAAAGAACTAGAGGCACAAAAGTTTGTAGTAAGAAAAAAAACTTACTCTCTTTTCTGTTTCCTCTGCTTGATACCCCGCCCCCACTAATGTCTTTGCATTCCTTCTTCTAACGTGTCAGAATTGATGACTTCGATAAAAAACAAGTTTTATGCCTGTCCGTGGTCCCCCTTAGTCTTTGCCCCAAGAGTAAACATACCCTGGAAAAGGAGGGGAATACTGCATTCTGTTAAGTCTGTTTTACTTTTAAATACCTTCAGCTGTTTTTGCCAACCAAGTTCTTCGGGTGGGGTCATTCTCTGAGTGCCAGTTTTTATTTTTTTTTTTAAATTTTTTGGCTGTGCTGCACGGCATGTGGGATCTTAGTTCCCCAACCGGGGATTGAACCTGTGCCCCCTGCATTGGAAGCATGGAGTCTTAACCACTGGACTTCCAGGATAGTCCCTGAGTGCCAGTTTTTTAAAAAGTGCCACTCTTAGACTCTTAGCATGTAAAGTTTTAAAAACCCACCTGTAAATCATATCTGATTGTATATCTAGTTGTATGTCTAATTTTGAGGTGACAGGTAGCTAGCTGGCTCTCTAAACAGAGCAATATCTGTCTGATCACTCCAGATACTCTCCCTAGCTATGGTAAAATGTGAGCTAACCCTCTGAATCCAAGTCTGTCCATCCTTCAAAATCTGTGTGGGAGGAAAAAGTGTGGGGTGTTCTTTTGTTGTTTTTTTGGTTTGTGTTTGTGTTATTAATTTTTTGGGGGGTATGAAATTTTGGTGTTCAAACGCTCCTCACGATGTGAGCAGTAGCAGTATAGGAATGTTTAAGATGTATTTTAATACTTGAGAGACTAATACTTGAGTAATACTGTTTGTTAGGCTGATACTGATAAGGAGAGGTAACATTTTAAAGAATACATATGGGTTTGGTTCAAGTAAGGTTTAATAATAACATGATAGTTCATCCTCTTATGTACTCACTAAAATAGTAAAGTTGCTTTTTATGCCTGAAAGCTGAAACAGGTCAAATAAAATCCTATAGATTTTGAAGTTGCAAATGGGAATGAGACAGGGCATCAGATCGTGAGATGTTTTATAGGAAGATACTTGGTAGTGATTTTTGCAAACTAGCAAAGTCCCTGTTTTTAATAAAATCTGAGGCCCCTTGTTAAGATCTAGAAAATGTTAACTCCTTTCCTCCCTTCCTTTTCCTTTGCTATTCTTTTCTCATATTTTTAAAGATAGTATTTTAATCCATTTTTACCTTCTCATCCCCAGAGCAGATTGTTAGGACAGATATAGAAATGTATTTTCAGAGGGTTCCACATTTGGATTTGATATCACATATTGAATCTTTAAATCCCTAGCAATGAAGATATCTTATTGAGAAGGAGATTATATTTGAAATGCTTGGTGTCTGGATGTCAGAAAGTATTTATTGGGTGAAGAGTTTATTTAGGTAGAGTAGAGGGGGGCAGTTTCAGAATTTTCACTGTCATGCTCATCTTGGGTATGAAATGTTTCAGGAGGAAGAGCAACTGGAAATGAACGAACAGACTCACAAGATGAGAGGTTTTATATGATGGACCTGTTTAGTGCTCTATATGTACAAGTAAAACACATGAGCCTTAAGACAAAAGCCGTCTGTTCCCCTGTCTGTTCTCCACTTTATTGATACTCTCCCTCTTTCTCTATATCAGTTCTACAGAGAAAAAAAATACCTTTGTGTGCTTGAACCTGGTTGCCTCTCTCTTTTCCCCACGTATCTGAGGTGTTCCCGGATCTTGCTTGGGCATGTTCTTCCTGTATTGAACTCCCCTGGTAAAAGAGTTTCTGTTCCTCTATTTGAATTCTAGGAAGGCAGCAAGACAGGTGTGCCTTAGAGCCAGCTGTGATTCCTTTATAGCTTTCTTTTCCCCTTCACATTCCTGCAGCTGAGATAACCTGTTTGTAGGAAGCATAAGCTTTTTTGGAAGGCCCCTAGTGCTTTGGGGGGAAAGTTGGAGTGGAGTAGCAGCCTATTGGGTTTTTGTGAGGGTTTTTTTGTTGTGGGGGTGGGGTGGGGGTTTGTTTGTTTGTTTTGGTTTTTTGGTCTAAACTGTCTCGAAGCTATTTGCAATTATTCTCAACTGTTGCTGCACACAAGGGTCACCAGGGGTCCCTTACAGTTCTCTAGGCTCTTCCTTTTGAGATTCAGATTTATTAGGTTGGGGCGAAGCCAGAAATCTGCGTTTTAAAATGTCAGGTGAAAAGAATCTGCTTTCCTAGCGCTCATTGTAAATTTCTGAACGCTCAGGTAACTGTTGTCCTTCATTCTCTGTATATTTTGGCTAAGACAGAATTCACCTCCCCTCAGAAGGTTTTAGCTTCCCTCTATTGACTTGACATTTCTGCCAAGCTCTGCATCGCTTATCCTTAAAAGCAGCAGCTTCCTGACGTTTAAGGGAGGGAGGTGGGGACTTTTAATAGAAACTTGGTTTCCAGGGGTCTCAAGTGTGAAACCTTCATTTCCTCCACCTTCCTTGCTTTGTCCTACAGTCAGCTAGAGCAAGACCGAGACGACCTCCTCCGGGGTTGGACAAGAGTGGGGGTTGGGGAAGAAGCTTGATTTGGACAAGAGAGAAGAAGTGATGGGAGCTAGTGACTCAGAAGAGTGTTTGAGTTTGAGCTGACTGTGTACTGGGGCTTCAAATACTGTAAAGATAGGCGGAGATACAGTTCCTGGTAGTCTCTAATTCTGGTGTTGCTTTACAGTTCCTGGCATCCTTCTGGCTCTAGAAGGTTGAATCCGATCTCAACAGTTAAAAGATTGTTGAGAGTAGGTAAGATTGTTGTACTGGGAGGTGTGTTATGTGTATATGTGTGGCAGTATTAGAGTATCTCTTTACTCTGTGTGTGCTAAGATGATGGACTAGACCCTCTGCTAGTCCAGTCCTTCACCTTTAGTCCTGCTTAGGCTCTGTGCATTGGTCTTTAGGACCACCTCGTGTTCTGTGGTCTGGCTGGCATAAATGCTGAGGAATAAACATGTTCAAATGAATTTCAGAAACTGGGGCAGGGAGGTGACAGCTGTGTGTTTAAGCTTTAAAGTGTTTCTGAGAGAAAAACCATCAGTTGCTGTCATTCACCCTGAGAGTATGAAATTAGAAGCCCACTCACCCTGGAGTGTTTCATAACCTTTACCTCTGGGAAGTCAAGGCCATGTCATTATTAATCTACCATTGCCTGAAAGCCCCCAGGCACTGCTTTTCATCCTGCCATCAGTCACGTGGCAGTGAAAGTCAGGAAAGTCACCAGAAGGCTCCCTGTCTTCCTTTTTGCCTCACTCTTACCTTACATTCCCTTGGAAAATCAAATTGGCCTGAGAACTATTAACATCTTAGTATGGTAATTCAATTACAAAAGGAGGCAATTATTTGGGTTTTTTTTTTTTTTTTTGGCAAACTGATCATCCGTAGCTCACTATCAGCCTCTCTTCCATTACTCCAGGGAAAAGACTTCTGAGAAAATAACTGTTAAAGTAGGATAAATAAAGTGGCGTGGTTTAGGTCCTGTTGGGAATATATATGAGACTCTTACACATTGAACAGTGTTGGATGTGGGCAGTAGCTCAGTCATTAAAACAGCTATAGGAGAAGGGCCAACTCCAACTCAGCAGTACCTAAGCTTCCCTGAAATGTCCCTTTCTACTTGTAAGGATATCTCTGACTGAATTGTTTAGATTGGAATTTCTGCTTCTCATACATAGTGTAAGGAGGAATGGTGTGGGTGAGCTCGTTGTACTGACCAGAAAAAATACCTGGCTTGGTTAATTCTTTTGGTCTCCTATAAGAACAGTGAGGATATCTTTTATTTGAATTCAGTAAATACTCTTGCTTTGTGTTTTGGGATTTACTGAGTTCAAATTCCCTACATAAGCCTGGTTACATTTGGGTCACTGTTTTGTTTCTCCTAGTTTATCTCTGTGATCCAGAGTGGCACTGGTAATAAGATTGAAAAAGGTGAATGCTTGGGCTTCCCTGGTGGCACAGTAGTTAAGAATCTGCCTGCTAATGCAAGGGACACGGGTTGGAGCCCTGGCCCAGTAAGATCCCACATGCCCCGGAGCAACCAGGCCCGTGCACCACAACTACTGAGCCTGCGCTCAAGAGCCTGCAAGCCACAACTACTGAGCCCACGCACCACAACTACTGAAGCCTGCAAGCCTACAGCCTATGCTCTGCAACAAGAGAAGCCACCGCAATGAGAAGCCCGCGCACCACAACTGGAGAAAGCCCGTGCACAGCAACAACGACCCAACACAGCCAAAAATAAAAACAAATAAATAGGACTTCCCTGGTGGCGCAGTGGTTAAGAATCTGCCTGCCAATGCAGGGGATGCAGGTTCGAGCCCTGGTCTGGGAAGACCCCCACATACTGCGGAGCAACTAAGCTCGTGTGCCACAACTACTGAGCCTGTGCTCTAAGAGTGCCCATGAGCCACAACTACTGAAGCCCACGCGCCTAGAGCCCGTGCTCCGCAACAAGAGAAGCCATCACATGAGAAGCCCGCACACCACAATGAAGAGTAGCCCCCGCTCGCCGCAACTAGAGAAAGCCCGCACACAGCAACAAAGACCCAACGCAGCCGAAAATAAATAAATAAATTTATTTATTAAAAAAAAAAAGTGAATGCTTTAGCACAGCCCATGGGGTGCTAACTATATCAAAGTAGACTCCTTTTGGCAGAGCAAATAACCCTAGCACACTAAGCTTGAAGCAGTATTCTTTATTGTATTCAGGATAAAATTAGTAAGTTTTGAAAAATGTTCACCTGAATTTGAATCTTGAAGACACAAGTTGGGTTTGGAAGGTAAAGCTGGAACTCCATTTTGGGTAGAGATTTTATTTCATTTATTTTATAAAATTATTTATTTGTTTAGGCTGCACCGGGTCTTAGTTGCGGCACACGGGATCCTTAGTTGTGGCATGCGGGATCTAGTTCCCTGACCAGGGATCGAACCCGGGCCCCCTGCATTGGGAGTATGGAGTCTTACCCACTGGACCACCAAGGAAGTCCCTGGGTAGAGATTTTATCTATGGTACTCTTTGCTATAAAAAGAGGCAATCACTTTAGAAAGCATCTGTGTGATATTCACACTGCCACTTGTTGCAGCTGATCTTCCACTTGGGACTTAATTCCTGGCTACAGTGTATATGCCATGGAAACCACTGACAAGAGCCCTTCCTTAATTTAAAATTTTGAGCTATAACTTTGTACTTCCATTCCCTCTCCTTTTCCTTCTTGGGGCACTGAGGTTGTTTTGGGTTTTTTTGTTTTTTTAAAAAAATTAATTCCATTGTATTTGGAGAGGAATAAGTTCTTAAAGGACCAGCACCAACCTTGTGACTAACTTTATGTCATCTTGTCTTCTAAGTTTCTACCTCTGGATCTGGGTGTTTGATCTCCATCTCTCCCCCCCTCCCCCCCTCCCCCCCTCCCCCCCCTCCCTCTCTCTTTTTTTTTTTGCCGTGCCACACCACACAGTTTGCCGGACCTTAGTTCCCCGAACAGGGATTGAACCACAGGCCTTGGCAGTGAAAGTCCCAAGTCCTAACCACTGGACCACCAGGAAATTCCCTGATCTCCATCTCTTGATCTCATGTTTCTCTCTCACCTCAATACTTCTGGCCTCTCCTTTCTAATAGAAATACTTTCAAAACCACTTGCCAGGGACAGACCACACATTTTGCTCCAAACTTTATAGCAGTCAGTAGAAACAGGAAAACACAATTGTACTGTTTACAGTGATTTTCAAAAGGTAAAACTAACAAGTTGTTCAGCAAAAGCATAATTATTTGGGGTCTGGGAATCAGAAAGAAAATTTCCCCATGAGTCCTCAATATGCAGTAATGTAATGAACAATGGCACACATCTTTATAGTCATTCAGTTGTGAATTCATAAGCCCTGTGAGGTTAAAGATTTTTGTCTTATTCATCTCTCTATTCCCAATGCCAGAAAACAGTGCCTGACCCAAAGTAGGCTCTCAGTGGTTATTTGAATGACTAGTGGATGAATGGTTTAATTTTATGGTTTCAGTGTTATTGACAGTGTTGATAGAAGCTGATGTTGTGTAATTCAGTGAAGCCAATTCCTCAGGGGCCTTTAGAGTACCTGGAATTTGATCTACAGAGTTAGAGGTCGGATCCTTGCTCAGTTCCCTTGGACATTACCTTATATAGATATCTGTTTTTGTATTCATTAATTGTTAGGGATGTTGATATCAGTTAAAGCCTGACAGCATAGTTTTTTTTTTTAGGGTCCCAGAAAGAGAAGGTGGTTAATAGTACCTGATGGAGAAGACTGTGGTTTTGCTGAGTTACTGTTGTGCTACACTTTAACCTTAAATCTGATCCTCTTTCCAAATATCATTTGCCTTGCAACTGAAGGGAATTTCCTTGTTGCCTTGGTAATGTCTGTTTCTTGACAACTTTTGATGACTTCACTTGTAGTGTAGAAGAAGAATGAATGGCATTGTTAGTTTCAAAATTCTGTTGGTGGTCTCAGACTTTGTTTCAAGGACCAGAATGAAGCAATAGAAATAATGGCTAACATTTATTGAATACTTATATGATAGTTCCTATGTACTAAGCACTTTCACACATGTAATTTGTATCTTGGGGCAACCTGGAATGTCTCCGTCTTTTCTTTCAGCAGGTATCATTTTCTTTATATTGTCCAAGGATGTGCCAAATGTGAAAGGGAAACAAGAAGAAAAGTGAATTTTGAAAAGTTGAAGATGTCTTCTGAAAGGTTCAGTTAGGAACTATCTTATTCCATGATGGAAAATACAGTGATAGTGATTCATGGGGGCATTTGGCTTTATTAAATATATATCATGCTTTCTGCCCTGTGCTTCTTTAGTAGTTTTTTGTTTTTTTTTTTTGCGGTACGCCGGCCTCTCACTGTTGCGGCCTCTCCCGTTGCGGAGCACAGGCTTCGGATGCGCAGGCTCAGCAGCCATGGCTCACGGGCCCGGCTGCTCCGCGGCATGTGGGATCTTCCTGGACCGGGGCACGAACCCATGTCCCCTGCATGGGCAGGCGGACTCTCAACCACTGCGCCACCAGGGAAGCCCTGCCCTGTGCTTCTTATATGACCTCTCTCCTCTTTTACACAGTTCTCTTTCTTGTTTTTATCACCAAACTTCTGAAAAGAAAAACAAGGCAGTTATTGGGAGATAGGAGTGAGGATCATGTATGCTGAAGTTATTGGCGTCGGTCAGTTAGTTGGCTTGCTCTTTAAGTCTTGAGTGGGAGAATGAGGGAAGTGAAGTACATGGATCAATCTGAATATCCAGTGCCTGTGTTTAGTCAGTGAGGACAGGTTTCTCTTCTGATTTTGGATGCAAGTGGTGTGTTTTGAAGAGTTTTCACTTGATAGCAAATAAGGGCGTTTCAGATTCCAGCACTGTTCTTCCCACACGGGAGCAACCCTAGGAAGAAAAAAGATTTGTTAGTGGTTGAGGGTTTGTGGGAGGGAAGTGGGGGAGGGATGAAGAAGGGAAAGGTTTGCAAATGCATATGACACTGAGCTAGAGGGGTCAGTGCTGCCTGCAGATGCACAACCCCATTTGTGCACTTGAGCATGGCCTGGGGGAGCATTGGCCTGATGAATGCAGAGGGAGATGCATTTTGATCGAGGTAATTTCCTTCAGATGGGTCTCACCATCCCATGAATCAAAACCTGTCAGCAAGGAGCTAAAGATGGAGTGAAGTTTATTGTACGTTTGTTTCCATGCGACACCGTCACGCTAGAAGGGTCAAGTGAGAGAGATCATTAGAACTGTGTTGATTTACTGGGCCTGTTGTGCACTTTCCCTGCAGGGCAAGGAGGAAAGAGGCTTTAGGAGGGGAGCTGAGGGGCACTGGGTAGGAGAGAAGGGCAGGCATGCACAAAATAAATAAAACCCTCGCTGGTCTCTGCGGGTGAGGGGTGGGCAGGCTCTTCATAGGGGGTGGGAGGTGGGGGCATATGTATTGTTTTTTTCCCCCTAGAGCCCCTGGTATATGTGGAGCAGATGCTCTGCCTAGATCTCCAGGAGAAGGCACCAGAGGATTAAAAAAGGAATCTCAAGGGGAAATCTCTGATACTAGCCTTAGTGGCTAGAGAAATATATCCATCTGACCCCCCCCCCCTTCTTTTCCTCCCTCGTTCTTTCCTCACCTTTGAGCTCAAAAAGAAACACAGGAAATTTAATTTAGAAGTCAAACTCCCCATTTTGGGATACAGTGAAGTAGAGAACCAGAGGAAAGGCTGTCCTACACGTTCCAAATGGATGTAGGCTTTGTGATGAGATTTGTGAAGGGAATGGCCCCAAGATTTGTGCAGAGAGAGTAGATAGGTTTCAGCAGTAACATCTCCCTCTGTGATGTGAATGTGCTGAAGTATCCCTAGCGCTGAATTGAATGAAAAAAGTAAATAATGGTAGTTCAGCAAGATACGATCTAGTCCTGCCTATCCCCAAGAAGGGTAGGTATGGTATGCTCCTTTTATTTCCCTTAAAGCTGTTTCCTCCTTGGCCTGGAGGCTTAATGAAATGGAGAATTTTTCATCTAGAATGTTCTATAGAGGTTCTTATTTTGAAATCTCCATTTATATCCCTTATTCACTTTTTATCTTAGTGGTGGTAGACAAAATCAAGAAAAGCTTCATAGTGACTTTGGTAAGGAAAAATATAGTGAGGCCTGTGTTCATTGGAAACCCTAATTCTTTTCATCCAGTTCAACAGATGGAATAGCCAATTAGCCAAAGTTAGAAACAAATTGAGTTGAGAAAATCTTTAGTATGAGACTACTAATTGGAGCCCTAGTTAGTTATGAAGTAGAGGCATATGGTATGGTAGAAAGGGGGTAGGATCCTTGCATTGACCCAGTCATTTGAGTGATGTAGAAGTTGTTGAAGTAGTTTACAACTACTTTTTTTAAAAATTTAATTAATTAATTTCTTTTTGGCTGCGTTGGGTTTTCATTGCTGCGTGCGGGCTTTCTCTAGTTGTGGCGAGTGGTGGCTTCTCTTGCTGCGGAGCATGGGCTCTAGGCATGCGGGCTTCAGTAGTTGTGGTTCTCAGGCTCTAGAGCACAGGCTCAGTAGTTGTGGCACACGGGCTTAGTTGCCCTGCGGCATGTGGGATCTTCCTGGACCAGGGCTCGAACCTGTGTCCCCTGCATTGGCAGGTGGATTCTTAACCACTGCGCCACCAGGGAAGCCCTACAACTACTTTTAGCTAAGGATCCTAGTGATCCTTCTTCCCTTGGAAATTAAGCACTACTTCCATTCTGCTACTCTTCTTCCAAAGAAGTGCTTAGGTAAGATACCTGGTTTTGGTAAAGTTAAGAAAGTGGGTTCTCGAGTAAAATGTCTTGGGTTCCATTTCTGGCTCTGCCACTTAACTATTTGTGAGACTTGGGAAAGTTACTTACTCTCTCAAAGCCTCAGTTTTCTTATCTATAAAATGACCTGCTACGTATGTCATGGTACCTGATATGTTTAAGATGGTTAAAACAACTAAATGAGATACTGAATGTAATGAACTTCGTATAGTACCTGGCACATAGTAAGCACCCAAATGTTAGTGGCTATAATGTAATCATTATTATTTTAATTTATGATTATTAAAGACAGGAAGACTTTTTTCCTTTGGAACCTGCCTCAGTGTTTTACAGTAGTTTAGATTACATTAATTATGCATCTACTGTGGATTTGCTGATGGTTATAAGGAAAAAGGCAGAAAAAGTATGTAGGCAGTATTCTATTCTAGTAATACACTGTGATTAAGGGATAACTTGTGTGTAGGATTCTTCAGTCCTTCAATAGCCACCAACCTTTCTTAGCTTCTTTCTTACTTGCTAGAAGGCAGGTGGCGCAAAAGCGAGAAAATGAATGTTTCTCAAGCTGAAAGAGCCAAAGTAAGACTGAGAAAGTACTCCTGACTACTGTGTTCAGAGAGCTGCGCTAGCTAGACAGATTGAGCACAGAAGGCTGTATAGCTGCCCTGCTTTTGACCAAGAGGTGGTTCCTGTGGTCGTAGGGACAAAGGCAGCTCCATGGTTGGCGTTGAGAGTAAAGGTATTTTAAAAGTTCTTGTGTCTCTGTAGGCCTCTTGGTTGCCTTTCCTTTTGACTCTGGTTTTTGGGACACTCAGAGACACAACCTGCCTACGTAAGTCAGGAATATGAACTTCTTGGGTTTTTAAAAAACAAAATCCAGCTCAGGAGCACCACACGTAAGCTTGCTCAAAAGTTTGTTTAAGCAACTATACCCCAGTTAAAAAAAAAAAAAAAAAAGTTTGTTTCAGCACGTTTGACCTGACCTTATGTTGGTTAACTTTTGTAAATAAAGTCAAAGAAACTGTCCTGGCTCATGATTAGGGTGTTACGTGTGTATGGAGTAGAGGATCCCCTGGGATATCTGAGAAGATAGGATCTTTGTCTAGATGTGTCAAGTTCTAGGAAATGCTTTTGGGGGAGAAAAAACACCCAGGAAGCCCACATACTGTTAGATGTTTCTAATCCTAGGGCTGGGCTTTTGATTGCTGGTGACAGGGTATTAGGGGAAGGTGGAAAAGGAGAAAATAAATAACTGTTAAAGTGGGATAAATAAAGTGGCAGGGTTTAGGTCCTGGTGAGAATATAATATATATGAGACTCTGACATTGAACAGTGCTGGATGTGAACAGTAGTAGCTCAGTCTTTACAATGCTATAGGAGAATGGCCAGCTCCAATTCATAGTATGCTGGAACATTCTCTCCAATTACAGGGCAGACACCATGAGTCTCTTGGATGCTTGGAAAAGGTCCAGAGCATCTCTCTCAGAGAGATGACTACAGCTGTTTCCTTATTTCAAAATCATTTCAAACTCTTCAGCGCCTTCTATGACTTTGCTGGGTATTCATAACACTTAGCTTTCTTTGTAAGTTCTTCAGAAACACCACTCTGGCCCCCTTCCCCTTCCCTTTTTTAGCAAGAAAATGGAACTTGAAAGCAGTGTTCGACAAATAGTTTGGGTGCCTTCTACCAACCTGCTCTCTGCAGGTATTATTAGTAAAGCCTCAGTTTTCCATATCTCTGAACTACAAAAATTTCTTTAGCACAGAAATTTGTTTTATGGGTGTTTCCTACTGTTTTCTTGACTCTCCTTGTCTTATGAGTATTGAAGCCCTACTTAACATTAAGTTTTTAGTCATTCTAGGGACAATATGCTAGCTTATTCAGTTTCCTATCTGTTTTTTTCTGTGGGTGTGATCCTTAGTTCTTGACACAAGGTTGGCTAGCATATTGTAGCGAATAAGTTGTAATTTCATTCCCATTTACCTTGTGAATGGAGGGATAGCTTGTTTCAGCCCTTTTCTTTGTCCCTGAACAGTCTGAGGACGACGAGAAGCTGAAAAAGAGGAAGGAGCGATTTGGGATTGTCACAAGTTCAGCTGGAACAGGAACCACAGAGGATACAGAGGTAAAATATACCTGGAATGCTTCACAGGGCCCTTGAAGGGAAAATGAAGACAAACAAACAGAATGGAGAAACATTGTTATTTCCCTGGCCTACTTCTTAAGTGCCTAAATGACAAGATTTTTGGTCCTTTGCTTGATACCTGTTTTCTGGATAAAGTGGCCCCACTGAATTCCATCAGTATACTTAAGTAATTCACTATTAAGAGCCAGTTAACCTAGTAGGAAAGAGCACAAGATTTGGAATCAATTAAGCTTGGATAAGTGACTGTGCCACTTAGTATTACTATATTTCTTACAAGTTATAGTAATTTTCTGAGCCTCAGTTTCATCATCTGGAAAATGGAGATAATAAAACCTACCTCGAAGTGGTATTTTAAGCATGAAATGATTCTGTGTAAAATGTCAAGTATTCAGTAAGTAGCAGTGTTTCTGATTATCTGCCAAGCAAATTTCTTACATCATTTAATGAAGGCCATATCCAACCCAGACACAAATATAGTTGTGCGGCATGTGGGATCTTTTAGTTGTGGCATGTGGGCTCTAGTTCCCTGACCAGGGATCGAACCTGGGCCCCCTGCATTGGGAGCATAGAGTCTTACCCACTGGACCACCAGGGAAGTCCCTGGAAGTGCAGAGTCTTAACCACTGGACCGCCAGGGAAGTCCTCAAATGTGACTTGTTCTTATCACTTTATTTACAGATAGTTTCTCAAAATGAAAGAATGGCTTTTTGTTTGTTTGTTTGTTCCTTTAAGACTTGTGTGCATCTATATCCCAGCATTTTCTGGAGTAACATTCATTGAGACTCTGAGCATTGGCAGACTTCTCAGAGCATTGACAGACAATATTGATTTGCTGGTTTGAGAGTATCTATAATGGAGACCAAGCATTAGCAGAGGTGTACATGAACAGTTGAAACAATGAATATGTTTAGGGACTTCCCTGGTGGTCCAGTGGTTAAGACTGGAAGCTCCCAAGGCAGGGGGCCTGGGTTCAATCCCTGGTCAGAGAACTAGATCCCACATGCCGCAACAAAGATCCCGCACATGACAGCAAAGATCCCGCCTGCCGCAACCTAGACCCTGTGCAGCCTATGTTTAGAATTATAGAAATTTCTTAGGTGGTGAGGAATTTGAAATGTTACTTCTTCCATTTAATCCAAATTTACTTCTTTCCATCTACTTCTAGAGATGGCCTCTGAAACTCTATTACCTGACACACTCAAAATCTTTTTTATTATTTATTTATTTATTTATTTTTGGCTGCGTTGTGTCTTTGTTGCTGCACGTGGGCTTTCTCTAGTTGCGGCGACCGGGAGCTACTCTTCTTTGCGGTGCGTGAGCTTCTCATTGCGGTGGCTTCTCTTGTTGTGGAGCATGGGCTCTAGGCACGCGGGCTCAGTAGTTGTGGCACACAGGCTTAGTTGCCTCGCGGCATGTGGGGTCTTACCGGGCCAGGGCTCGAACCCATGTCCCCTGAATTGGCAGGGGGATTCTTAACCACTGCACCACCAGGGAAGCCCCCCACATTCAGAATATAGTCTCTTTATGAATAAATATCAGAGTCAATCTTGTAATAAACCCTGAAAATTTCAGAATCTGATCAGTTTACATTCTCTACTATGAAAAAACTAAAGCGTTTTATATTCTTCTTTGTGCTACTAATTCAGAATAAAGCATTACCTGTTGTAAGTAAATGTCTGCTTACTTGCTGACTTGCCAGGATGAGCTAGAAGTAAACTTAGGCTTGTTTTAATTCTAGTTAAAATTACTCCCTCTTTGCCAAGGAAACTGTCATTAGACCAGGCATGCTTACTGAGTTGGTACATTTGACCTCCAAGATAAGGCAGGTGAGGATTTTGTTGAGTAGAAAGGAATAGTGGCTTTTATTGGGAGAGGTAGTATATGTAGTATATGTAAGGGAGTAGTAACTTTTGAGGCTGATAGAGTTTATATGAACCAGATGACTTTCATTTGATTCCAAAGAATTGTGTCAGTAGTCCAGGTGGAAGTGAGCTTGGCTTGTATGCACTCAGCTTTTCTTTTCTTTTCTTTTTTTTTTGGCCGTGCACAATGCGGCATGTGGGATCTTAGTTTCCCCGACCAGGGATCAAACCCGCACCCACTGCATTGGAAACGCAGAGTCTTAACCACTGGACCGCCAGCGAAGTCCCACTCAGCTTTTCTTTTTAATATAACTTTAACCTCCTCTGTGAATGGAATAAAAAAAAAGCCCCCTCTTTTCTGGGGGCAGTGGTTAGAGTGAGGACTCAGTAGTGTTTTATGAGTCACTCCCAGAACAAAAATATCTTTCTCTCTTTCTCTCCCCCACCCATTTTGTGCCCTCTCTCCCACACTGCCTCCCTTAAGAGATCCATGTTGGGGCCTCCCCACCCCCCATTTATTCTGTTGGCATTGAAGATTTATATGCCTCTTTGTGGATTTGGAGGCCGAAGGAATAGTTGCTGATTGGGCCTAACTGCCCAGAAGGGCATCCCCTTCACCTTCTCCATGAAATAGCATTGGTCAACCTTTTGTCCTTTGAAATTTCCCATCTCCCCACTGACTGGAAGACTTTTCCCAGCCTGTTTAAGGATCCATTGTTTCCAGGCTAACTTGCTGTAAGGCTGAGTGGCCCTTTCTCCTTCAGGAATCTTTCCATTTTCTACCACTATTCTCTTCCTCCTCTCCCTCCCCCACCCCCTACTCCCCACAGTCTTCTCCCCTCCTTATTCTCCTTTCCCATCAAACCAGCTCTAACTGGATAACTAGAGAGATTCAGACATTAAATCTCTGACTGCCAAGCATAAGCCTGGCTTTCCCTCCTTCTTGGACCTTGTGACAGTCCATGTGAGTTTGGATGAAAGCAGCCAGGAACCCAGGCCACTGTTGTCTTGCAATCTAATTTTTTTCTTCTTGCTTCTTCCTTATAGGCAAAGAAGAGGAAAAGAGCAGAGCGCTTTGGGATTGCCTGATGAAAAGCTTTTGATGCTTTCTGTTCTCCAGTGGTTTCCATCTCTTCAACTCTTCCTGGTCACATATATACCTAAATGCACAGTCGTGTGCCTAGGTCCTGCCTTGCAGTGAGGGAGCATGTACCCCAGGTACATCTGTGAACTCCAGCAGCAGTTTGACTTACTGCAGTTCCAACTTCAAGGTTTTTGTTGTTGTGTTGTTGTTTTTTAATTATTATTTTGCTTGTTAATAAAAAAAATAGAAAAAAGAACAGTGTGTTTTATCAGGTGCTCTTCTGAGTTCTTAGTGCCAGATTAGACCAGATAAGGAGAGCTTCAGGGGCAAATATTATAGCGAATTAGCCATAATGCCTTTATCCTTTAGAAAAGAGAACAAGGAAAAGGATTGAGTATGTCCCTTTAAGCCTATTTATTTCCTTCTCTCATACTCACAGGCATCCTTTTACTTCTTTATCCTCCATGAAGAGGCCAAGTTTCACCCTGAATCTTTGCTTTAGCAGGTTGACATGACCCACTGGAATAAGATAGGGAAAACACTGTGGGTTTTAGGAGGTGCAAAGGATATAAACACAAGGACTAGTGATTGGTAGTCTATAATGGAATGGAGTCCAGAGTCCCTCCCTATTCTGGAGTCCGGAAGGGCCCTATTTTCAAGAGTGACTTGTCTGGTTTCAGTCGAAGC
The DNA here is from genome assembly GCF_937001465.1 of Orcinus orca. Taxonomy (NCBI): domain Eukaryota; kingdom Metazoa; phylum Chordata; class Mammalia; order Artiodactyla; family Delphinidae; genus Orcinus; species Orcinus orca. The sequence goes on along the minus strand of NC_064569.1, from coordinate 44,145,203 downwards.
CAATATGTGGGATCCTGTTGGTTATGCAGTTCAGGAAAGGAGATTGGCTGGGTACCCCTCAGAGCTAGAAGTATGGGGATGCAGAGTGTGACAGGATGTGAGAGGTATTAAGCATTATTACCTACATCATTGGGAACGTAAGCTGTGGGCTGGAGGCTTCTATTTTCTAGTCAAGCCTTATGCTAGTTTAGTTTGTCTTCTATTGCAGAAATATACTTTAGCAGTTTTGGTGGCAGTGTTTCTTAGATACTACTAAAATCCGTTTTCCTTGCTGAGCCTCCTATTTAGAAAGATTTGGCTCTCCCTAAGCAGAGTTGCTTGTTTGCATTTGAAGTTTCATGTAGATGTGAGACCTGCTACTTAATCTTTTTGGACATGTTGGTATAGGGTTTCTCCTCTTAATCTTTACTTCTGTACATCTATATAAGGTTGGGTTTTGTTTGGTTTTCTGATAATAAAACTTAAGAGCTTGGCACCATACCTGAAGACTTTGGTCTCATGATCAGATCCCACGTTGATGTGGTGTAATTCCTCGTTCCCATTTCTACTAACACCTCTGTCTGGTTTTGTAATTAATAGAAAAGTAATGGTTTGATCACCTTCCTAACAAGAATCTCTTTCCACAAAGTCTCTTTGGTTGCTGGAGGACAAGGACCTAAGTTTAGAATGAGGAGATCCAAAGATTGCCCATTTGTTGTGAATTTTGCCCCATTCTGAAACTTCGGAGGAATGAACAAAAAGGAATGCCGGTTAAAGTTCTTCCTCCTATCATCTCTGGCCTATACTGTCTGCCTCCCTTTTCTTCAGGCCCCGATTCTGAGGCTAGCTTTTCCTTTCTCTTACTGTCTCTCTGAAAACGGAACCAGAGAGAATTAGTTCAGTTTTGTAGCTTTACAGAGATCATAGATTCAGGAAGGGTTTTCTACCCAAAATAAAAAAGAGGTAAAGGAGTAGAGCAGATGCTGATAATGGAGTGGAACACTAGGTCCTTCAGAAGTTTTCTTCACTTTGTCTCCTTATACTCTATAATGTTCCAGAAAGGGATTCAGCCTCCCCACCCCCAACCCCTGCCCCCAGGATTCTCTTCCTGAAGCCTAAATCAGTCTTTTCCACACTTAAACTGGCCTTCCCCATATCTCTGACACAGTGTTTCTCAATTTGTGTGGATTTTTTACTAGCCCTTTTCATCCCATCCCAGCAGCTGTTCTTAAGTTGGTCAGAAGTCTCTCACCTCCAACTCCTCTTCCTGTCTCATTGTAATCATTCCACACATACTTTTTGAGTGTGAATGGTTCAGGATGCCTATGTCTTTTTTACTAATTCAGTCTTAAAATAGTTAAGTCCCTTGAACGGGCAGAACAGGCATCCAAGCTTGCAGTTCTTTATCTGGGATCCAAGTACCCTTCCTTCCTATCCCCTAGTCTCTTTAGTGTAGCTAATCTGAGATCCAGATGTAGTTAGCTGACTTCAGGCTTCTTTTCCCTGTTCTGAAGCTGTGACATTCTCTGCATACCTGGAAGCTCTTAATGAGGGAGTCTATAAAGATGCGGAGGGAACCAGCTCCGTCAGCTGTAAATCTGCACCTTTTTATGGTTCTCTAGGATCATTCCCTTTTTCTCCACCATCACTCTAAACTGCCCTTCCCCCAGCCCCAAATCCTGGGAACTTACTTCTGAAGATACAAGGCTAGAAGCTTCTGTGGGGATGAGGGCTATAAGGAAGGAAGATGTGAATAAGAGCAACACTTCTTGGTGTTGAGTCCTGTTGCCATAGCTGACATGAGAAACAGATCAGGGGGAAGGAAAGACCTTATATAAATAAGTGAGAATAGCTATTTTTCCCTGTTCTCTTTTATGAGGGACCCTGACAGTGTCACTCACCTCTGATTATTGGAATCCAAAATCTAATGTCCCCCCTCTCTTGCAACATGTCCACACATCTTGTTTTCCCTTCCAAAGGGACTGAAAAATGTCAGGTTTTACAACTTTGGGGATCCTTTTTGAGCCCAAAGTACTCCCAGCTTTCTCTTTATTTCTTTTCCTTTCTCAGTTGTCCCAGCCTTTAATTTTTCCACCTCTCAGATCACTATTAATAGATTAGAATGAAATATTGTATAGCAACTACTTTGGTGTAATTCCTTGTTCTACCACACTAGCTCAACTGGGTCCAAGACCCTGGGCAAATTACTTAATCACTCTTGACTCTTTCTAGACTCTGTGCCAGTAGCACCCCTATTGTGAAAGTTGCCGTGAAAATTGATATTATCATATTGATGTACGGAGCATAATTTTCTTACCATAGTTTGCAGAGTAATCATTCAGTAATTATTGGCTCTTAATTTTACTAGGTGATTTACAATAGAAGTATTTTCTTTTCCTTGAGTAGGTTCCAGCTAGAGGGTAGGGGTCTGAGTGGACTAGTTTGCAAGTGTGTATGTGTATTGCATACCACATATACAGATGCATTTGGGGGTTCAGAGAGTGGAAAGAGGTAGGAGGAGTCCCAGTTGCTCCCTTACCCCCAGCTCACTGGCAGGAAAGCTGACGTTGTGGCTGGGGGCATCGACTTCCCTGCTTCTGCCTTACTACACGCCAGAAGCTCTAAGTGCCACTGCCTGCTGGTTCTTAGCTTGGGGCCCCTGACACAGGCAAAGACCAAGTATAGGTCAGCTCCTCATCCATTAGGTTGCAGGATGTTTGGGGATAAACGTCATCTTGCAGTCTCTTCTGTGTGTCCTCTCAATGTAGGAAACAATGAGCAATGGAGGGGGGGAACCTATTTTTAGCTCAGGCCAAAAGTTAAGGGTAGATGTAGATAAAGCAGTTCATTGGGGAGAGGATACAATGTAGCACTTCAGTCCTCCTCAACTTGTAGTTGGTCTGAGGTGGGGTCAATCTGCTGACAGAACTGACAGGACAGGGAAAGCATGGTGGCACACTGAACCCACATTGTCCCCCATTCTGGATCAGATTGATGTTACAGGAACTTTCCTGTCTTTTCAGTTATAAAGCAAGATTCCTTTGCTACCCCCCACTCTCATGCCCTGGGAAGTGTGCTCTAGGTATATGGGCAACATTTTTATAGTAGAATCAAAGAATACTTAAGATGCTTAACCACTCTTGGTACACTGGAAGTTCAAAGTTGGGTTGGTTTGTGGATTTTGTTGAAATTTTGCTGAGGAAACCTAGGGTCAGGGAACTGCAGAATAGGATAGACATTAGCTGGACCATCTCAAGAGGACTTTTAGATCTTCTGTTCTGTGGAGGCTGGGAGAGGGTTTTGTAGTCTTTGGGACTGTTTAGGATCAAGCCTCCAGTGAAGCGTTGTACTAGGTTCCCTTTCTTTCCCATCCTCTGCCCAACCTCCCTTGGGCTGCATGTCCCAGCCCTCGTCCCAAATGACCCTAGTGTTCATTGCTTCCAAGACCCCCATCTTCTTAGTCCTTGAGCACAAAGTTTCATTCTCCCTCAGATCCTCTGCTTCCTGGTCTCCAAGGTGTAAACATGGCGCTTGATTAGGGAGGAGAGCTCATCACTGAATTCTAAACTCTTTGACTGCTTTTATTTTTCTTTTTTCAGGTTCAAGTGCTGGATTGTGTCATGTGACCATCCCAAAACTCAGAGCACCCTATGGCCATCTTTGCCCTCTGTCACGTAACTTGAAAACTGCCTGATGGCCTTTTTGCAGTGGTTTCCTCCAGGAAGCCTTGATCTCAGTGAAGAAGTCCTTTCCCGGCATTCCAGTGCCCGTCAGCCCCATACTCCTCAGACACCCTTAACAAACAAAGGCAATCACGCACACGGTGTAACAAATACACAAATAATAATTACACTAATTATGATCAGAGGGGCACTGGCCAGGTCCACACACATCATAAGGTGGGAGAGGGGAGTACTAGTTCCCACTAGGTTGCTGGGCTGTGCCCCCAAGCCTCTTTACCCCATGCCTCTTTGGGGGTGAGGAGGACCAGGGGAATGAGACTTCAACTCATAGATTTATGTTCATAAGAGAAAGACCCTCCCCCAAAGGTCTTTATTTGGTGGCATTAAAGGGGCATATTCTAAGTGTCCCCCAAGTCTAATGCCCCAGCTCTCTAGAATTTGTAGAGGGAAGTCACCTGATGCCTATTGCCCAGCCCCCACCCTGTGCCAAGATCAAGAGACACGGGCATTTGCCCTTGGAGGAGGCGTCTTCTGCTCTTCACTTCTCTGTTCCTTTCTTTCCACCAAGGAAATGTGAATGGTGTTGATGGTCAGGTGTATCTTGTTCTCCAAGATTGGGGCGTAAGGAATGATGAAGAACGGGGCCAGAGAGGAGAGGCTGGGGGTTAGTATAGCTGCTATCTGGGAGGAGGCAAGTTGAAACACTTAACAGCCCTTGCCCGTTCTGGTACCGAAATATCTCACTTTTTCACTGTGGGAATGGGAATAAGATGCCAAAACTCACCAACATCACCTTTCCAAGGGTGGCCACATACCTTTGCCCCTTCCACCAGCTGGGCCAGGCAGGAAAGTCATGCTCTTGGGAAGAACAAGCCTTCCAGGTCAGCTCTCCAGCTTGGGCTTACTTTAGTTCAGTACTGTTTGCATCAGACCCACAACTGCTGGCTTTACTTAGAGTGACTATTTTGCTGAAGGTTCTTTCTCCCTCCTCTCCTGACATGCTCTAGGCTCTTGCCTGGAGCCAAGAGGTCTGGAGGTGAGGTACGGATAGGGTGTGGATCCGGAGGTTCTCAGCTCCTTGTCTTCAGGCACTGTCCAGCTGGGAGGCAGAGGGGAACGTGTACTCTGAAGCCCGTGACTCCTCTAAGCCTCGCATCTCTTCACCACTACTCTGGTGCCCTGGTTATCTGTCCCACAGCGAGAGGTATTTTATGTCCATAAAGTGCCCGTGGTAAGTGCTCAGAATTCATCTCTTGGCTGTGGCGGGTGCTGCTATTTCTCATTCCATCGAGGGGAAGAAACTGAGGCACAGTGAGTCCAGAGGAGGGTGGGTCAGGATTGTGGGAGGAAGGAATAGGCCCAGCTAGTGACCTGGAGTGGCAACCAGTCCCTGCCTGCTTCCTAGCTTTCCAAACCAGGGAGTCTCCATCCTTCCCAACCTCTGCCCTAACTGGCCTTGTCAGGTGCTTTTCCCCACTTGTATTGTCCCCTCCCTGCTGCCAGGTACTGCTAGATTCCAAAAATAAAAGATAAAAATAATTATAGACACTCTGCTCCTTTGTTCTACCCCCTTCCACCCTGAGCTTTGGGGTTGGGGGACTAAAATGTCCCCCTTCCAGAATCCCTTCCACCTTGGTCTGCTGGCTCTATTCCCTAGCCCAGAGCAGTGATTTGGATTCAAATGCCCTGTAACCTTCAGCCTCCTTACAACTCCTTTCTTGACCCCTCCTGACCCTTCCCAGACCTGGGGACTCTGGGCTCTCTCTACTCTTCTTTTTATTGACCTGAAGATAGAGGCTGGGAGCAGAGGCATTCCACAGGCTCTTTGGTCTCTCTCTTGGCTGGGGGGAATTTGGGCATAAGCAGGCCACACTTGTGCCTAAGTCAGTACTATGAGGGTAGACCTGAGGGTTAGTTTCGTGGCTCTCATACAGATACTGGATGTTGAGCCCCTCCCTCCCACCCCCCCACCCCCCCAGCTCCTAAACCCTAACCTCTTACTGTTTCTGTGACTGCTGGAATTCAGTTCAACCCGTTTGGCTCAGGAAGGTTAAGTAGGGTGATTTTGGGTTGGAAACTTCCATGTGTCAGCCCTCTTGCCCTCTACTCCCATTCTCAACCCTGGAAGCTTTAAACAAGTGCTTAAGTAGGTGAGTATTGAGGAAGAACAGGGTTTGGGAGATAAGGGACAAATAGGGCACAGTGGGCAGGGGCCCATCTATTTCAGTAAAGCCAAATACCAAAAAATGAAAAGTCATAATAAATAAATAAATAAAATTCCCAAATCCTCACTTTTGCCCCTGCCCTCACTTCCCTTCCCCCACCCACTGCTGGAGGGAGAAAGGGAAGAAGCTAAGAATGGGTTTTGATTTCCTCTCTTACTGAGAATGGTAGTCAGGGGATCTCCCCAGACCATACCAAGCCCCTCACCTTGCCAGTGGAAGAAAGGAGGCTTGGTGTGGGGCTTTCTCAATACTGCATTTCTGTCTCTTTCTCAGGGTTTATCTCTGCCTAGTCTCTGTCTCTTCTGCATCTATCCCTTTGCCTTCTTCTCACTGCTGCTCTTTTTGTTCCTCTGTCTCTATTCCTCTGCACTACCTCTGTCTCTACGTCTCTCTGTCTTCTTGCCAAACCTTCTCACCTCAAACCTCAAAAACTCCCCACCTGACCATGCCCCCTCTTCTTCCCCCTTTCCCCCAAACTCCTCACCCCTGAATTCCCCACCTGCCTCCCTCGGTTGTATTGCACACTGCTTGGGCAGGGAACAAGGTGTGATGTTCATCGGAAGAGGTGGAGGGAGCTCTAGGGCCTGGGGGGAGGGGGTCAGGGCTGGGGGGTCTAGGGGTAGGGTCTGCTGGGGAGGCATCCTCTGTCCCCCACCTTAGGAGCAGCCACAGCGGTCCACCACCATGCCAGGGATCTTGCCGTAGATAATCTGCTGCTTGTCATTGAAGTAGAGCATGTTGATCGGGGACATCTTGGTGGGGGTACAGCAGGGCCCAGCAGAGCCTCTTGGGTTAGCCTGTTGCACCAAGTGGGTGTGCGGATACTTTTGCATGAACATGTACTCGCACTGGCCGGAGCAGTAGTTGGCCTTGTAGCGTTTAGGTGCGATGATCCAGTCCCAGCCAAAAGCCTCAAAGTCCACAGTGAGGGGGTATCGGCAGCAGCGGGACTCACTTGAGTGCTCATCGCAGTCCAGGCCCAGGTTCCGCCGGGACCGTTTTGTGTTCTCTAGGACTCGAAGCTCCATGAAAGGATGCTGGGGGTGAGGGAGAGGAGAAATAGATGTGATAGAGCCCGGCAGAGCTCTTACTCCCTGTTTCTACTCACCTGCCCCTCAACAGGGGCATCAGAACAGAGACTATTGATTTCTCAGCTTCTCCAACGCTCCCATCCCCAGCCTGCCTTTTACCCACTTTTCTTGCCAGCTAGCCACCTCTCCCTCAACTCACCTTCCCCAATTCTGTCTCTTCTGGCAACCTGATCCTCATCAGCCCCTTGGCCCAAGGTCTCAACAACAGCCCATCTTTGTCGTCCCATGAATCTATTTACTCAAATAGATTTACTTCACCGCAAATCCAGTTTTCAACTGTTGCCCCCTTGGATCTCTGAAAAGGGATAGCACCCCATTACCACCACCTAACTCTCCTCTAGAATCAGCTCTGGGCCCTAGAAAAATAATGCTGGTCCCTAACCCACTTTACGTTTCTGGTCTACCATTTCCAACACCCCACCTCCTCAGGGCCAGGTTATACATATCTGCCAGTATCTCAGGCTCCCTGCTCACCAGCCCCTCGGCTCCCGGCCCCAGGGAGGTGACAGCCAGGTCTGTGCCACTGGGATCAAAGGCGTTGATCTCGATGCCCCAGTTGCTCTGTGGCTGGCGGAACCAGCTATGTAGTACTTGCTTGAAGTCGATGCTTTGCCAGTGGCCGGAGCGTGAGTGCACGTCAATTTTGAGCGAGCGGATACGGATGTGACGCCGGCCTCCGCCCCCTCCCCCTGCGGTCCCTTCCCCAGTTAGGGGTTTCAGTCGCAAGATCTGCAGGTAGACTGTGGCTGGACGGGGCACAGGCCGGAGATAAACCCACAGCTGGGCCTTCAGTACCTTTGTGAACATCACCTTGGGGCTGAAGTGGAAATGGCAGCAGAGAGGGCTGCCATCTGTCTGCACCGCAGGGTCGGCTGATGAGAGAGAAGGGGGCACAGTATCAGCAAAGGGTGTCTGTGGAGGGGGACACTGGCAACTCAGACTCCTCAGCCTGTGTTTTCCAGTTCCTTACCCTTCTTCCCTGCCTGTCTTCTTGACTACCATGTCACTGGTACCTAGAACAGCACCCCTGCTCTCCCTGTAAGATAACGGCTCTATCAGGCCTTACTGATCTACACCCCTTCCTTAATCTGTCTGCCCTAATGCAGAGGTTCCTCTCTACCAGATAACCTGCAAAGATAGTTGTTAGGGAATTCTTCCACCTGCAGTCTTCCCTTCCTCCAACTTTTCCTGAACCTTTGATGCTCTCCATAAAAGCCAAAGCTCGTATCACACCTGCTGTCCTCAGGTCACCTTGCCCCATTTCTGCTCTGTTTTGTCTGGTGGCCAGGTGGAGCCCGGCACACCCCCCGAAACAGATGGCCTCAGGGAATGGATAACCCAGGGTCCAGATAGGGAGTGTGGGCTAAATTTATTCCATGAAGTAAACCAGAATTCAAATCTAGGCTTCTTCCATCATTCCCAGCAGAAATAACACACCCAAGAGAATGGAACTACTCAAACACTCCCCATGCATCTGACTGCTCAGTCCCTTGACCCTGAGAAAAGTTCCCTCAGCTGCTGCTTCCTCATCACCATTAATGCCTCCACTTTTAAGAAAGGGAAGCACTACCTTCATGTATTTTTTCTCCTACTTTCCCAAAGCATCAGAAATAGTATTCAGCACATCAGATCAACTTTAATCAGTCTTCTCTCCCCTAAGCTTCCTTTGGTTTCTCCGTCCAGTGCCAATAAGTCTTTACAAAGGTTTAACATCCCAACTTTACATTTTGGCCAATTTCCCCTTGTTTTGGATCGTAAACTGACCCTTCTTGAGTTTAAAGGATGATTCTCAATACCTGCCTCTGCTTCCATTTCATCTCCTCTCAGCTCCCCTTTCTAATCTCTTAAATCAGTTGGGAGTGCCCTAAATCATGTTTCTATTGGATATTAATAGCCATTCTCACGCTAAATAGCCTGAGGAAGAGTCAGGAATGAGCTTCCAGAGCGATGTAAGGATGATCAGGAAGTCCAAGCCCTTAGTATCATGCCCAGGTCTGCATAATCATGGAGAATTTATCATCTGTTGTTTTATCAGCACTCCCCCACCCCCACCCTAGGAGAAGGAGGATACTTCAAGTGACATGGGGAGGAGTACTTAAAGATCTTCACATATTCGGGGCACAAGACAAAAAGTTCCTTTGCAGCTTTCCCTTGGTTCTTTTCGAAAGTCCCAGGGCACTGGTAGTCCAGTTATCCTCCAGCTGGAGCTTCAGTGATAGTGCCGTGGGGTAGGGTTTGGGGAGTGGAGATTGGGGATTAGGAGAGTCCCTGGGGCAGGGTAGCTGCTGGTGAGATGGAGAGTGGCAAGCAACAATCCAAATAGCACGCTATGCCTAATTTCAGTATAGGGATTGTTTTATTTCCCTGCCTGTCTTCACCATTAGGTACTAACCTCCATGAGAGTAGACACTGTGTCGATGCTGTTTCTGTTTTGCTCACCATTGTAGCATTACTGCCTCCCATAGCACCCGGGCAGTGTTCAGTAAGTGCATGCTGAATGAACTCCCTAAACTCCCAATCTTAAATTATATAGGCAAGTGCCTGAAAGTTCTTCCTGGCATCTAAACACTGTTCTTTGACTACAGTTGCAGTGGGTTTAATCACTGCCTGACTCGTTAACCAGTATCTGAGCTTATTCACCAAGCTTCTCAGTGCTGCCGACAATAATCCTTGCTTCACAGGAGTGCTGAGCATTAAATAATGTGAAAATAGCAGTAGTTTCTCAGTTGGTTTATCGCTAGTTTTCTAAACTCTAAACACATGTCCCTATGTAAGTTGACCCAAGGCTTAGTAATGGGGGACTGGGCTCCAGGGCCCCATCTCTCTAAGTCTTTGGTTCCTTCAGGCAGAGTCCCCCATCCTCACCCCCGGGAATCACCATACACTTCTCCCCCACTGGATATGAGGACAGTTGGTATCACAGGGGGACAGGATGAAGACATTTGGAGAAAGAAAAGGGAAAGGAGAAGAAACAGGGGACTGGAGATGGTGAGGGAGGTAAGAATAGAGAAGAGACAGAGATGAAGGCATGTTAGAAGAGACTGGCAGAGAAATGGAGAAAAGAAGGAAGAGAGTGGAAGATCATGGTAGGGGGAGAAGAAATAGGTTTGGGAACTGGAGAACACTGGGAGAGGAGGAGGGATGCAAAAGGAGTGAGTGGGGGTTAAGAAGCCGAAAGGAGGGAAGTAGCTAAGACTAGTGGGGTAGAGAGAAAGGTTGGAAGGAAACAGAGGGAGGAACAAAGAAGCAGGTAGAGCCACAGAGGGAAACAAGGGGCTTGAGAGAGTCCCCAACACACACACAGGCCCAGCTCCCAAAGGGAGGGGAAGGAGCCACATCTGTGTTGGATTGATCCGGGTTGGTGGCAGGCAGCAGGTCAGGTTTAGTAGGCGGCTCTGTTCTGGAGAGAGGTCATTGCACTATTTTCAGCAAAAGCCCAACCCCCTCTCTGCTCACCACCTCCTCCTCTTCCCTCACGCCCCACTCCCAAACACCAAACACACTTTCCTTACCCTGGCTGGAAGGCCTAGGGGCAGGAGGTTGGACTGAGAGGGCAGGGGCCTCTTGGTGTAGGGAGGAGAGAGAGAAACTGAGGGGCTGGGCTTGGCTCCCAGAAGGGCAAGGGGGCTGGGTTCCCAGGATGAAGGCTGTGGTGGGAGAGCCTGAGAGGGTGGAGGAACTAGGGCAGGCACTGCAGCCTAGGAGAGGTGGGGGCTGGGGTCCAGGGTTGAGGGCTGGGGGAGGGGAGGAAGGGGGAGGGGAGCAGAGGCCATCGCTGCTGACAAACACCTCCCCCGATTAGCAGAGCACAAGTCTCTTATTAAAGCGGGTCCCTGGGGATTAGACTATAAAAGTCTCTTTTTCCTTTTCCCCTCTCTCCCTCCCCGCCCCTCGGCTCCCCCTCCCTCCCTTAAGAGCTCAGCTTGGCTCTTAAAGGGGACGTACAATACCTGGATGGAGACCCAGTTCCCTAGTTATCCAAGTCCCGGAGTGGCAGAAGGGTAGAAGACGAGGTGGGACCCCACCTGCTGGTGTCCTTCCCCGTCCTCCCCAGCCCCTGAGTCTAACCGGCATTTCCCAAACTGTGCGTGCAGTGTCTGTTCACTTCCTGCATCCCCATTACCAGAGCTAACTCTGGGCTCAGGCCTATTGGTTAAGAGATGCTAGGGATAGAATGAGCAAGGGAAGTCCTCAGCTCCATCACTCATTCTGGAAATCCTCACACACTGCACCACACAGACCAAAGTATCTTTTTCCTCTGCACCCTTCACCTTCTTCCAGCAAACTCTTTTCAGAATCCCTCTACCACTTTCCGTTTCTAACTCTGTTGGTATCCCCGCCCCCACCCCTGCCCTCAGCCAGTCTCAGACTGACCCTAGCTTCTATAAAGCAGACGCCTTAAGAGCAGAAGGGAGACTGAGGAACTCAAGACCAGATCCTAGGCCTTCCCACCCCCCACCCCAGGTTAGTTTCCTAGTCCTCCGAGAGTTCTTTACAGCCCTGACCGGTACTGTGGAGTTAGGGTCACAGAAAAACTGGTGGCAGTGTGAGGCACTTAGCCTCCCGGATGCACGCCTGGGTTCCTGTGCCTCTCCCTGGGGGGCGGGCCACTAGGACTCCCCTCAGCCCCCAGCTTTTTATGACCCATCTGCCAATAAACCGGTCTCCCCCTCTTCTGTTCAGAGCCATAAAACCAAACAGTTGTGGGGTCGGGGGCGACTTGCCAAACCACTAGGGCATAAGGGAGGGCCTGGCTCCCTAGAGTTGCTGGGATGGGGGAGACCTCAGTGGGGGAGGGGAAAAGGGAGTCATCTGACCTTAGGGGGAGCTGGGGGGTTTGAGGGGGGGGACAGTGTTGGCCTGGATTTTCCAGGCCATAAAATTTCAAAGCAGCTCAAGTCTATTAACATGTTCATCTTCCGTTTGGCCAGGGACTAGGACGCCTGGGTCCCCCCCTCCCCCCCATCTATTGCTTTCTTTATCCCCCTAGGTCTTCCTCTCTCTCCTCAACTCTGGTTGCGGCTAAGGGCGTGTGAACATGCGATACAACACTAAGGTTTGAGCTGCCAAATCGGTGCCCTAAGCGCCAGCGCAATGGAGTTGAGTTCTCTGAGCTCGGTTAGTACCAAGAAGGCACAGCTTTCCCGGCCCCTTGGGAGACCTGGTGTCAGAAGGGCTCCCGATGGGACGGGTGCCAGCTGGGCTGACGGGAGAAATACAGGGCTCTGGGATCTCATTCCTGGGAGAAGGAGAGGAGCACTAGGTTTTCTGCAGCCCCGGGGGGCGCGTTGCAAAGCCCAAGGTGGAAGGGGTGCTGAGTTGGTGCCAGGGCCATTGGGAGGCGGAGAGCACGGCAGCCCGGCTGGGACTGCGGGGGTTCCGAAGCCTCCCGCTTCTGTTCTCCAGCCTCTCCACCAGGGCCCTTCAGGACTGAGTTGCTGTCCCTTGCCCTCTGTTGCAGGGGGACCCCAGCTTCCCCGAACCCCCCACCACCACCACACGCGCACACACACAGGGTGCGAAGCGGTATCTCGCAACCCCTTCCGTTTGCCCCCTCACCTCCGGGAGCGGGGCGTGCACACAACTCCGCAGCCCATCTCCACAGCTCGAAAAACTTGTGGAGCAGCCCCCGCCCCCCAATCCATCAAGTTTTCGCAGAAAAGGCTTTCCGGCCGGAGCAACCGGGAGCTCCCCGCTTCGGAGCGGGAGCCACTGACTTTCCCGGAGCCGGAGTGGGAGCCAGCACCCCACCGCTCATGCCCCGCCTCCCACTTACTCTCCTGGGCCATGCTAATGACAGTCTCGGTGGTGGCGTGGTACTCGTCCTCCTCCAGGAAGTCCTCGGGCTGCAGAGCGTCGCCCTGGAAGTCGTGCAGGTCCAGGATCTGCTGCAGCGGCGGCGCCTTGGGCAGCAGCTGCTTCACCACCTCGCGGCTGATGTTGGGCGCCTCCTTGAGCCGCAGTTTGCTCAAGATCTGCGACTTGATGCTCTCCAGGCGCAGCTCGCGGCTGTGCTGCCGCCACACGCACACGGGGCAGCCGTCGGGCTCGGGCGCCACGGACGGGGCCGGCCGGCTCGAGCGCTCCCCCCCGGCCCCCGCCGCCGCCGCCGCCGCCGCCGCCGCCGCCGCCGCCGCCGCGGGGCCCTCGGCCGCCTCCCCCCGGGGCCGCAGCTCCAGGGCGAGGAGCAGGAAGCCCAGCAGCAGCGGGGCCGCGAGCACCATGCTGGAGGGGAGGGGTGGGAGGACTGGGGGGCGGGGACGCCGGAGTCCCGCGGGGAGGGGGCGGAGGGAGGAGGGAGGGAGGAGGAGGGGGTCCGGGCGGCGCGGGATTGGGGGCTGCCCGGCCGAGGGGGGGCCGGGGGGGCCGGGGGCGGCGGGCGCGCGGGCGGGGCGGGCGGGCGGCCGGGGCGGGCGGCTGGGGGGGCCCGAGCCCGGGCCAGGCCCTTTATAGCCCCGGCCCCCGTGTCGTCAGCGGCCGCGATTGGCTGCGGAGCCAACAAAAGAGGCAGCGCTGTCATCCGAGGCGAGAGAGGGAGCCGGAGAGAGCCGAGGAAAAGAGAGAGAGGGAGGGAGCGAGGGCTCAGAGAGACGGAGAGACAGAGATATTGGGGTGGGGGAGAGGAAAGGAGAGATAGAGAAAGTCAGAGTCAGAGAGACCAAGGAGAGACTGAGAGATAAAGGGGGGAAGACACAGACCAGAGGCACAGAGATAGAGCGGGAGGAAGAGGAGGGAGAGACAAAGGGGGGAGGGGGAGAGGGTCAGAGGGGGGAAGACACAGAGAGGAGAGACTTAACTAGAGACAGAGAAGGAAAGTGACAGGCATAACTAGTGGGGGAGTGATGAGACAAAGATAGGGGAGAGAGACTAGAGGGAGGAGAGAGGGTATGGCTAGACAGGGGGGAGAGCTGGAGGTCTACAGATCCAGACCACAGGAGGTCAGGGGTGCAAAGAGATGGGAACAGGGCAGAGGAGCTGATGGGACGGAGACCAGAACCCTGGGAATGAGAGAGGGAGAGAAATCAGGAGGGGGAGGCGGGGGAAGCCCAGAGACTGGGCAGTACCAAGGGAGCCCCTTGGTAGACACAGAGAAGGCAGACACGGAGGATCAGGGGAAGGCAGAGATGGCAAGACAGAGACTCCTGAGGGAAGAGACAGAGACAGCCCAGCGATGAGAGTCAGCGTTGGTGGGAGCATTGAGAGCCCAAGGGGGAGGAGGTGAATTTGAGCCCAGAGGAGCCCCAGCTATCAGAAGTAGCCCAGTACCAGAAGTGGGGAGGGTGCGGAGGGAAGCATCAGGCTGGGCTCATCAAGGGGATCAAGAAGCAAGAGATGGACATGGGGGTTAGTGAGGAAGAATAGGAGGAGAAGAGACCAGGGACAATCTGAGAAGGTGGAGAGCTGGTGGGAAGCCCTGAGACCAGAGGAAGACTTAGAGCTGGGAAGAACGTGTACTTGAAACTGAGGGTTGATAAGGGGATAAGGGAGTCAGTAGGCTGGAAAAGGCAGGAACTGGGGACCACTAGGGGAGGAGTGCGAGGAAACAGGGCCAGAGACCACTGTGCTTGCAGAGGAATCTGGACCTCTGGATTTTTGGATCTGCAGGGTCTTGGAAGTCTGAGAAGGGGCTTGTAGTTGCAGGGGTGAGGATGAGAGAGAGGTCTGCCTTCAGATGCCTTAGTTGGAGAACGTAAGTCTCAAGGGGAGAAACCCAGATGTAGGACAAGCCCTAGTCTTCAGGTGTAACCCTGGGTACAGCCAGAGGGCAGAGTATAAGAGTGCCAAGGTATTAAAATGCTCCTGAAGTGCTTAACTTCTTCTGGTTCTGCATACCTCTTCCCAGACCTCAGTTTCTTCAGGCTGATTTCTTGAGTCTAAAGACCTAGAGGTCAACAGACAAATAACCAGTAGATTGAAAATATTTGAGGGGATCAGATCAGATCTTGCTTGCTTCCTGGCACACACAATGTTTACTGAATACGTGGATGAACGTTATTGGGCTTCTCAGGCAGAAGAGAGAGACATTGGTTTCCACTTTGCATCAGATGGAGCACTGGGTGTAAGGACAGAGTTGGTCTGGGGAGCTGGAGTGGAATGAGGTTAGAAACTGGGGGTCCAGGTGTGAAGGAAGAAGGTTGGGTAGGGATGAGGAGGACCAAGCTGGGGAGCTTTGAAGAGATGATCCATTCCATGGAGAGCAGGAACTAAGACTGCAGCAGAATGAAAAAAAGCAAAAAAAACAAAAAACTTAGACAGCTGGTTCCCTCCAAGACACAAGCATCTCAACATTTCATCAAGTTTTTTCATCTATAAAATAGGATCACATTGCTTGCCCTCAACTGGCTGTGAGGATTATACAACAATCAATTAATCGTGGCCTTCATGGGCTTCTTTTTCATGATTATTTGCTTTCCTTTCTGATTTCCCAGAGCAGGGATTACCTTCACCACATATTCTGGCATATCCTGTTCTCCAAAATGTTTCTCTGATGTCATTTCCTCAGCAAAATTGCAAACTCCTTGAGAGCAGAGGTGGTGTCACCTCTTTTTCCCTCAGAGGAGGTGGCCCAGCTTTCACTTCCCTACCAGACATGTAGCTAGCGGCAGGTCTATGAGAGATGCAAAGGTAAGTAATACTTGGCCCCCTTTTTCAGGGGCCAGATGCCTCCTTGATATCGCCATCTGGACACACCCTCAAATATCATAGATTAAATATGGTAAACAGAGAACTTCTCTCCCCTGAACTGTGCCCCCATCCTGCTCTGTATCGTTTTAGTGAATGACAATCACCCAGGTCAAAAATCTGGATGTAGCCTTCACCCTCTTTCTCTTGATCATTTCCGAATCTTTGCACAAGTTGTTTCCTCTTCTTGAACAACTCCCCTTCCTACCTCCACTCCCTGCCTCCGCCCCCCAACTTACTCTTTCTTCAGGTCTCAGTATAGATGAGATTCTGGACATGTCCTCCAGGAGTCCATTCCTGACTCCCAAGACTAGAGTAGATGCTACTCCTAGCTATACCTGCACCATCCTGTGTGTCATGGAGGTTAATCACATAGCTTCTAGACTCAAACTAGGCTGCCTGGGATCAAGCCCCAGAGCTCTCCCCCTTTTCTGGCTGTGTGAACTTGGCTCTATGCCTCAGATTCCTCACCTGTAAGGTGGAGATAACAATACTGTACCTCTCTCATAAAGTTATGAAGATTAACTGCCTGACACACAGTTCTAAATGAGATAATTAGTCATTACTACTACCTAACTTATCAGCCTCACACTGTGAGACCCAAGAGAGCGGGAGCTTTTTTCACCAAAGTATTCCTTAACGGCTTTGAATAAAGAATGAATGAACCCTGCTCACTGGCTCTGGTCAGAGCCAGGTTAGGGAAAGAAAACTGTATATTTATGGCCATAAGGAGTTATGGGTACCTGCCAAATACTAGAGAGCAAGAGTCTGGAACTTGTGAGACAGAAAGGATTTCTGCCTCCTGGCTTCCTCCCGCGGGTTACAGGACTGCATTTAATCCAATGAGTGGGCAAGACTGCCATCTGGTGGTCGAATCTGGAATTTCTGCTTGGAGGTGGGTCTAAAACGACTTTTTTTTTTTTTTGCATACTTTGTGTATTTTCACTTTAGATTTCTAGTCCAAGAAGTTCTATATCATAAAGTATTAAGCCTTGTTTCTCGCTCCACCCCCTCCTAGATCTTGCCTCTTTCCTTGAGTTCCCTCAGGCTTGGTACTGTTGGGTTCCCTTGAGTTGTAGGTAAACCTTGGGAGGTCTCTTTCAGGAGCTTCAGACTTCCAGCTGCCCTAGACCCAGTCCCGAGGAGGGGACCCTGCTGGCTTTAAGGAAAAGGAATTTGGAGAGATGTGGACATTTAGATCCTTCCTCATCACAACACTAGCTAACCAGGGTTTGGGGCCCCGCCCACTGCCCTGGTCTCCCAGGCAACTGTCTTCCTGCCAAGGGTGCCCCTCTCCCGGTGTTACCCAGGCAACCTTCAGGCCCGCCTCCTTCAAGGTCCTGACTGGTTCATAGCAAATGTGGGTTGGGGCGTAAGGGAGGCACTGAGCTTTGAAGGGTGTGAGCTGCTGGGAGAGAAGCAGGGATGAGGTTTCAAGAGCTGCTGTAGGCAAGAGGTGCTTGTGTAGCCCTGGGTAGAGGGTCCCTTATGTTACATCCTCAGGAAAAGGAACTGCAGGTCCCAGGAGCTGGTCACCAGGGTCCGAGGCCAGAGACACCTGGACCACTTTCAGAGCTGCAGACCCCAGCACTGGGAGCCACTGTGAGGAGGAGGGGCTCCTGCTATCCTGCACTGCTACCATGCACCAAAACTGCCTTGTCCATCAGAGCTGGGCTTAGTGGGCAGTAACTCATGACCTCTAATCCCATCTCTTCTTGCTTCGTCCTCCTAAAGACCCTATTACTAGGGTCAGTGGACTCATTCCCTGGCACTGCAGGTCCTTCCAAGGAGGGGAAAGGCTGGGCCATTGAGAAGCAGCTGGGAAGGGGGGCTTCCCTAGGAGGGGCTTTCCCCTCCTGGCCCTCCCAGCAGGAGCCTCAGGGAACGTGGTGTGGGGAGGCTATTCTGGGCTGGGGAGAGTTTGTTTGTGGAATGGGCCCCTCCCAGGTCCCTGCCCACAAACCCTGAAGCCCTCAGAGAGAACCTCCCTGTGTAATTACCATCCTCTCCCACATCACTGTTCTAAACCCTATAATTACCCTGCCTGGATTGTCGGGCAGGCCTGTTAACCTCTTTAACCTCGAGGCCCTCTAGGAGAAGTTGGAAGTTGGGAAGAGGGAGCCAAAGACTTAGCGTTTTGGAGGGAGGGGGTGGAGGTGGGTGGGATACAAGTGGGGAACCCTGAGAATCACTAGGACTCACATCTTCCTCCAGTGCCCCTGCCCCCATCCGCTCCCCCTACGTTCTCAGGGCAGGCCCAGCCCTCTCAGTCCTTGGGTGTGCCCTCTTTCTACCTTCACTCTCGGTCTCCCCAGGCCTGCCCACCTCTTCCTGTCTTTCTTTCCTGTTGCTCCTTCTCCAGGCCCGTGGTGGGGTCCTGCTGGGGGCGGTGGCCAAGGCTGGCCCCTTGGCCCAACTATGCTGGCAGGAGGCACCACTATTCCAGCTGTTGGTCAAAGAAAAGGAGGGGTCTGAGCACAAAGTCTGCTTCTCTAGGGACTTCAAACCCCTGGTAGATGTGCTGATCCAGCCCCAAGGAACAGAAACCTGGGCTAAACACCCCGCCCCGCATTGCCTCTTTCTCCTTTCTCGCAGATTCATTTATTTTTTTTAAAGATTTATTATTATTTTTTTTGATGTGGACCATTTTTTCAAAGTCTTCATTGAATTCGTTACAATATTGCTTCTGTTCCATGTTTTGATTTTTGGCCGCGAGGCATGTGGGATCCCAGCTCCCCGACCGGGGATGGAGCCCGCACCCCCTGCACTGGAAGGCGAAGTCTGGACTGCCAGGGAAGTCCCTCTCCCGTATTCTTGTGTGCTACCTCTCAGGAGATACTCTAGTTGTGCTGACTCTCAGGTGGAGACCACTGCGCTCCCGACCAGGTCCTGGTCCAGACCCACACAGCAGCCGAGCTCCTGGCCCAGGTGGTGCATGGAAGGCCAGGGGCTGCAGCTGCCTCTCCTGCCCCGTCACCAGCTGGGCGTCTGGATTGACCCTGTTGTAACAGTGACACAGGCTGGGAGGAGGCTGGGACAGGAGTCAGGCAAGGGTAGGGGGAAGGAGTGGCCAGAGGTCAGGGGCTGGGGGCCCCAGGAGCAGTGAAAGAAATGGGTAAGAATGTGGGGGGAGAGCTGAGGATGCAGCCTGGCAGCGGGGCTGGGGTGGAGCCGGAGCTGGAACTCTGGGCCAAGGCCAAGTTGAGTAGGACCTAAAGGAGGCTGGGTTGTCCCTCCCAACCCTCTCCTTGGCCATCTCAAGTGGGGCGGCGTCCAGATATTTCTCAAAGCGAAATCATCGTAACTCCCATGAGTCTAAAAACAGGGTATGATCAAGACTTTATCATTCTTAAGGTAACAAAATTGATCCCCTTCATTCTCCTCTGATCCTCCCAACTGCCCTGTGAGGTGAGGGAGTAGTCTCCCTCCTGCCTAAGTGGCAGAAAGCTGAGGCTCAGGGAGGGCGAGAGTTTGGTCCGAGTCACCCACTCACGTGGGGGAGAACGTGTCTCTCACCAAGGCTTCTGACCTCAGGGCGCTGATGCTGACGGAGAACGTGGTGCACCCAGCCCCGGAGCTGGTGTGTCAAGACCCTGGTTCTCATCTGCAGGTGGTGGCTGAGTCGGTGGCTTCATCTCTCTGGGCCTTACTTTCCTCACAGTGAGGAGGTAAGCTGACTTTGGCAGTGATGATGTTCTCTTGGCTACTATGGTGCGCTGTGACTGGAGGCCCCTCTCTATGCCCACAGACTCCAACAATCAGAACATCTCCAACCTTGCCCTTGTTTTGATCTAACCCTGCCCTCTGGGAGCTGCTATCAAGCACCCATGCCTCCCTCATATCTAAAGCTGGGGCCTCTGGATTGAAATCTCAGGCCCCCAATTCAGACCCAACCTCTTGACCTTAAGTCCCAGCATCACCCTTCCTACCTTCCCCAGTGTAGAGATGCACCCTTTTCCTTTCTCTCTCCCATCCGTGTCTCCTCCTCTTCTTTCTCTCCACCCACTCCTTCATGTCTGTTTCCCCTCTCCTATCCCGCAACCTCTCCCTTGTCTTCCACTCTCCTCTATTTGCTCCTGTATCTCTGTGTCCCTCTCCAACCCTCCTCAACTCTTCCCTCTCTTTCCTCCTCTCCTTCCCCATGCCTCCTGGCTCCTCTACCATGCGCCCCTGCCCCCAAGGGCTTCTGCAGGTAGAAGTTCCCAGTTCACTGGGGCCTCTACTACCAGGGCACCTGCGTCTTATCTCTGAGCCGGCCCCTCCCAGTGGGGCTCAGGCAGGGGTCCTGCTGAGTGGAGGGAAGGTGTCTGCAGCAGGCGCTGGACTCTGTACGGATCTGAGCTTTGGGAGGCCTTGGGCGCTGGCTACAAGCTACTGTGTGTTGCACTGGGTCTGGCCGATGCCTACATGCTCTCAGATGGCACCACCCTTGCTTGGGACACCTGAGGCCCCCATGCCCTGCTGCTGGCCCTGGTTGGAGAGCTAGAGGGCAGCCTGGCTCTGCTGTGTGGGCAGGGGACAAGCCCACCCCACTCACCCACCACCAGCCAGTGCCAGGTGCTGAAGGGACAGAAGCCTGAGCTAATCAGGCGGCTTGGTGGCATTTCTGGACACTAGCACTTGGAGTTGGTGCTGAAAGCTCTGAAGGATGTGATGTGAAGGCCAAGTCTGAGGTCAGCCTCCTCCCCACTCAGAGGTACACAGGGCTCTATGCCTACTTCCCAGGCTAGAGGGGTAGGCCATTCTCTTTTAAAAAATTGTGTTAGGGACATAGAGAACAGACTGGCGGTTGCCAAGGGGGAGGGGGCCGGGGGAGGAATGGAGTGCGAGGTTGGGGTTAGCAGATGGAAACTTTTTTTTTTTTGGCCTCATCAAGGGATCTCGATGAGGGATCTTACTTCCCCGACCAGGGATCAAACCCGTGGCCCCTGCAGTGGAAGCACAGAGTCCTAACCACTGGACCGCCAGGGAATTCCCCAAGCTTTTATATATATAGAATGGATAAACAACAAGGTCCTACTGTATAGCACAGGGAACTACATTCAATACCTTATGATAAACCATAGTGGAAAAGAATATAAAAAAAGAATGTATATACGTGTATAACTGAATCACTTTGCCGTACAGCAGTAATTAACACAACTTTGTAAGTCAACTATACTTCAATAAAAAATTATGTTAAATAAAATTAAAAAATAATGTATACATAACACAAAATTTACCATTTTAACCATTTTTTAAGTGTTCAGCGGCTCTAAGTATATTCACGTGTTGTGCAACTGTCACTACCATTCATCACCAGAACTCTGCCATCTTCCTAAACAGAAACTGCATACCCAGTGGAACAACAACCCCCTATTCCTCCCAGCCCCCGGCAGCCACCACACTACTCTCTGTCTCTGTGAAGGTGACCAGGAATGGACTTTTCTTGCCCTCTCCCTTCCAGCTCCACACAGGTCTGTTCTCCGGGGTTTCCCTGGCCCCATCCTTTCTCTCCCATTGCGTGACCAAGCTGCTGCAGTACTCTGCACTGGCCACAGTTTGCTCCCTGCCCTTCCCCTGGTGTTCCTCTAGGAGGGTCCCATTCTCCTGACCTTCACCTCAGCTCCACCCCTGCCTACCTGGATGCCTCCACTCCCCACTCAGCAGGTACTTGGGATCCTGCCCTGACATTGCCCTGGAAAAGGCCACCTCATCCAATGGCCTTCTCTGGCATCTCACCTTTCTTTACTATTTGGTGCTTCTGGCCACTGTCCCCTCCTCCTGTCATGGAGTTCTCTTTTCTCTTGACCTCTGAGAGAGAGAGGAAAAAGCATGGGCTTTGGAACCCCCAGAGATATGGGTTCAAATCCTAACACTGCCCTTTACCTGCTTGGACTCTGGGCACATCACTCCCTGTCTCTGAGCCTCAGTTTCCTTATCTCTAAAACAGGACAAATCATACGGACCTCACCAGGTTGTCATGAGGATTAAATGAACTCATGGCTCTAAGTGCCCAGCACAGTGCCTGGCAGAGTGCAGGGGTCCAGCTCCGCAACTTCCTTTCCCTTTCAGCTCCTTTACTCCCCCATGTTCCTTAAACATAAGGGTTTCCCAAAACTCTGTCTCTGTTTTCTTCTCTTGCTCTGGCCTTCACCCATCTATGGATTTAGATATCACTTTATATATATATATATATATATATATATATATATATATATATTTATTATTTTTTTTTAAAATTTTATTTATTTTTGGCTGCGCCGGGCCTTTGCTGCATGTGGGCTTTCTCTAGTTGCTGTGAGCGGGGCCTACCCTTCGTTGCGGTGCGCGGGCTTCTCATTGCGGTGGCTTCTCTTGCTGTGGAGCACAGGCTCTAGGCACGCGGGCTTCAGTAGTTGTGGTGCACGGGCTTCAGTAGTTGTGGCTCACGAGCTCTAGAGCACAGGCTCAGTAGTTGTGGCCCACAGGCTTAGTTGCTCCGCGGCATGTGGGATCTTCCCGGGCCAGGGATTGAACCTGTGCTCCCTGCATTGGCAGGTGGATTCTTAACCACTGCGCCACCAGGGAAGTCCTAGATATCACTTTTTATCTCCAGTCTGACTACTCCCTCCCGAGTTTCACATCCCCAATTCTAGGTGGGACATCTCCACCCAGCTGCCTCTCATGTGCCTCCTGCCTTGGGTGACAACCACCTCTCCCCTGGGCGCCCAGGTTTGGAAACTCTGAGTCATCTCAGACTCTTCCCACTTCCTCTCCTGCTCCCACAGGTAAGCAGTCACCCCATTCTTTGATCTTCCCTCTCTGAAGGGCTTTTCCAAGGCTTTTCCCCTCCTTTCCCTGGTTCTGGCCTTCATCAGCTCTCCCTTGGACCATGTTGTACCAGCTACCCTCCAGACACTCATCTCTCCTTTCACGGTAGGGCCAATCCCAAGAGAGTTCACCCACCCTCTCCCCTCTGCCTCTAGAACACACCCCACACAGCCACTAGGTTCTCAACAGTCCTGTCACCCAGACTGTCTTCTTCTTTTGCTTCATCTATTGTTTTATGAAGTATTCCAAAATAAATTACAGACAGGACATCTCACCCTTAAATATTTTTGTATGCAACTTTAAAAAATAATTTTCCTATATAGTCATACTATCGTCACAGCTAACAAAATTACTTTCTCATGTCTAATCCTCCGTTAATATTCACATTTGCCTAGCTGTTCCCATAATGTCTTTCACAGTTTGTTCAGGCAAAGATTCAGTCAAAAACCAAGCATTATACTTGGTGGTGAGGTAGCTAAAGTTTCTACGTCTTGACTTCAGCCCACCTTCCCCCACTCCCATCTGTCACCACATCCTTCCCCAGCCCTGTGAGCTAGCCAACCCCAACGTGTCATGGACCTTTTTTTTTTTTTTTTAATATTTATTTATTTAGTTGGCTGCGCCGGGTCTTAGTTGCGGCAGGCATGTGGGATCTAGTTCCCTGACCAGGGATCGAACCCGGGTCCCCTGCATTGGGAGCTCAGAGTCTTAACCACTGGACCACCGAAGTCCCCATGGACTTTGAAAACTACTCCTTTTTTACACTTGGCCCTTTCCTTGTTCCTGGAACGGAGCGACTACCCTTTTATTGTCTAAGGTCACCTGGGAGCGCACCACCCACCTCTGTGAAATCTGTTCTTTTTCTTTCTTCTCTGGGGCAGAGGCACCACCTGTCCCTCCCTCTGCGCTCACCCAGCTGCCACCAGGGGTTTCTGCCTCTGTTCACAGTGTGGGCTCGGTTCTGCCTGCTGGCAGAGGACGGGGCCACCAATTGCCTCACCTCGCTGGCCCTGCGGCCAGCACGTGCCTGGCAGAAACAGATGAAACTCCTTTCTTCAGCTTCTTTGCTCCTCCTCCACGGCCTGCCTGCCGTGATAATTGGGAAGCAAAATCCAGAAGGGGCTTGGTGTGTCTTGCTGGAAGATTGTGATCCTGGAAACTGGTCCTCAGCCCAGCCCAGATCTCCTTCCTTTTGCTCTTATAGTTTCCTTCCTTGTGCACACATACTGAAGGCTCAGGAAACGGTTCTTCAGGCAGGACCAGAAGAACCTAAGGGGTTGGGTCCAGGCCAGGGGGGCAGGGGTGTTGTGGTTGGTTCTGTCCTTTGCTTGTTCACACAGCTCCTTCTGCGGACCACCACGCAGAAGAGGTGCGTGGCAGCTTGAGACCAACCCCCTCACCTTCCAGTCCTCTCCTGGCCTTGCCCTGTGGGCTGTCCGCTAGAATGGGATGGAGAAATCCAGGGGATATATGCCATGCCCGCCTTAGTGTCCTCCCCACGCCTCTACCGTTAACAGGCTGATCCAGGAGGGGTGGGAGCTGACCTCAGCAATCCTCTCCCAGAGGGAGGGACCTGACTCTGACGTGCCATGATTGGGTGGAATGGTGCTGCGAAGGGCTTCCTCCACGTCTCGGCTCACTACTCAGGAGCCCTAGACAATGGAGAAGGGACTAAGAGAGAGAGGGACAGGAACACCCACTCTAGAACGCTGGGGGATTCCCAGGATGTGAGGCTGGGGACTTTCTGAAAGTTTATTCTGCCCCCACCCGATTCCAGAGAGCCAGCAGCGCCCTCTGCTGACTCAGGGAAGGGGTGGAATGGAGCTGGAGCGAGAGGAAGGGAGTGGGCTCTGGGTGGAGAATGCAGGCCTCTTGAAGACCATCTTGTCACCTCGACTCAGCTCTGCCGCCCGGCCGGGCGCTCAGAGAGTAACTTCGGGCCGCTCATCCCTCCTTTGGCTCTCACACGTCTCCTCCGTTTCCCTGAGCCAGAGAGAACCAGGCGGCGCCGGATCCCGCTCTCCTACCCCGAGGTGGCCCCCTTCTGGCGGCGCCAGGAGGGCGCCAGGCACCCCGAGGTCCTGCCCTGGGCGTCCTCTCTTTGCGGGGGTGGGCGCTGTCTTACGGGCAGGGGCCACGTGGCCTCGACCGGGCTGGGGGCTCGGCCTTCCCCACGCGGGCCGGGTGACTCAGGCCGCGGCTGTTCCCGCGTCACATGAGGGAGGCTGGGGCCACTCGGCGGGGGAGGGGGCTGTGGCTGGAGTCGGGGCGGGGCCGCGCGCCGGGCGGGGCCAGAGCCGGGGGGCGCAGCTAGAGAGCCCCTGAGCCGCGGCAGGAGAGCAGCGCACAGCGTCGGGGAGCCCAGGTGAGGACGCGGGGCTCGCGCCGGCTTCCGCGTGGGGTGGGGAGGGGCTCGCCCCGGGCCTCCGAAGATCCGCCGCGCTCCTCGCCGCTCCCGAGGCCCTTGCAACTTTGCAAAGTTCCGGAGGCCCGGGCGGAGTGGGGGTTGGGGGGCGCCGGCCGCACTTCTGTTTGGCGGTGGTCAGAGCCCAGGGGAAAGGGCCTGGGGGTCGGGCTGGGGCTGAGGACTGTTTCTCGTGACTAGTTGGGTGGGGAGGGGGTGTTTAACGCCTGGGGGCTGGAGGGTCGAGGGTGGGCGTCCGGCCCTGGCCCCCGCCGGCGCCCTGGGTTGGGTCCCGGGCCGCGGAGGCGGCGGGGCGGGGTCCGGGCTGGGCGGCGGGCGCCCCCACCCCTCTCCTGCGGGGAGAAGAGGGGGCTGGGAGACGTGGATCTGACCGCGGGTTTCCGGGTGGGAGGGGCCTGGAATGGGGGCCCCGCAGGGAAGGTCTCGAGGCCCGGCAGGGAGCTCGGAAGCCGAGATCCCCCTTCGACAGGTTCTGATCCCCCTGCCGTCCCCTCTGCCCCAGGCCAGGCAGCCATGGCGGTGGAAGGAGGAATGAAATGTGTCAAGTTCTTGCTCTACGTTCTTCTGTTGGCCTTTTGCGTGAGTGGGGAGCGGGGACGGTGAGGGCGCGCTGGCAGGGTGCGGGGAGACCTGGCTCCGGAGTGGTGAGGGCTGAGGGGCCAGGAATGAAGGCAGCTGGGGACCAGATGTGGAAGGAAAGCCCGGGAACGAGCGAGGCCAGCGCGGCCGTCCTCTTCTCCAGCTTTCAGGAACCTCTGAGGCTGGTTTGGACCGACAATGGCGGGCCACCCTCCCCGTAACCCCTCCGGGCCCTTCCTGTCTGGTGACCCAGTCTCTTGTGATATGGGGCAGTGGGGCAACCAGCCAACCGCCTGATGCTATCGCCACCCTCCTCTCTCCCCCTCCACTCCCTCATTTCTTGCCATTCCCTCATCACCCCTCCCGGCTGCTTGGGGTGGGTAAGGGCTCTGCCCACCTCCATTGCTCCCGTCCTGGGCTCCTGGCTGGAGACGCTACCGTTTGTCCAGGAAGGGGCAGGCTACTTTTACCCCCTTTTCCTCCTCCCTGGCCTAGTTGGCTTGAGGAACCCTAGTCACAGCTGATGAGGATGTGGTGGGCATTGGAGGATAGTGAGAGGACAGTTCTGGGAGCCCTAGAGGCCCATAGGAAGAGGCTCAGAGGAAGCACTGCTCTTTGTTAGTGTTAAGCACTGCCCTGGGGTCAAGGCTTTCTGAGAACGTCTCTGTTTGCTTTTGGTGAGGAGCTTCTTGAAAGAAGGCGTGGTGGTTCCTCCTGGTTGCCTTCTCCCAGAGAGCCTTGAACAATTTCCCAGCCCTCACTGTGGGGCAAGGATGCGTCCTCCTTCTCCCCCATAGTCAGAAGTTTCCTGGGGCTGTGAGAATCGGCCTCTATGGCGCAGGGTTCCGCCTGTGTCCTGGGTGCACCACCGTGAAGGGCTGATGGGTTGTGGGTCTTCTGAATCCTGACCTGCCCTCCTCCCAGGCCTTTGCAGTGGGGCTGATCGCTGTGGGCATAGGGGCCCAGCTTGTCCTGAATCAGACCATCACCCCGGGGACCACCCCTGGCTCCCTGTTGCCCGTGGTCATCATCGCAGTGGGTGCCTTCCTCTTCCTGGTGGCCTTTGTGGGCTGCTGCGGAGCCTGCAAGGAGAACTACTGTCTCATGATCACGGTGAGTGGGTACGGGCCAGCCTGGGTGCCTGGGACTGCGGAAGGGCATTTCTCTGGAGGGGGCTTGTCGGGGTGGGTGGGTGAGGGAAACCTTGGTGAACGTTCCCGAGACCGGCAGGCCCCTCTCACCCAGACTCCAAACGTGACTCCCGTCCTTTGCACCTGCAGTTTGCCATCTTCCTGTCCCTTATCATGCTGGTGGAGGTGGCTGCAGCCATTGCTGGCTATGTGTTTAGAGACAAGGTAAGCAGGGAGTAAAGGGAGGGCCTTGCCTCAGAGGCCTGGAGACTCTGGGACCCAGGTGCCCTGAATTCTGGCCTCAACAGTGCTCCTCCCTACTCCCAGGTGATATCAGAATTTAATAAGGATTTCCGGCAGCAGATGCAGAATTATCCCCAAAACAACCATACAGCATCGATCCTGGACAGTATGCAGGAAGACGTGAGTGGGGTTGCTGGGAGCAGGGGTAATGGGGGAAGGAGATTCTCATCTCTATGTTGAAGATGGAGGTTCACCTAACAGCCTTTTTCCCCCATATCTTTCCGCAGTTTAAGTGCTGCGGGGCGGCTAACTACACAGACTGGGAGAAGATCCTGATGGTGGCCAAGCGAGTCCCTGACTCCTGCTGTGTCAATGTCACTCAGGGCTGTGGGATTAATTTCAACGTGAAGGATATCCATACTGAGGTAGGGAGGGGGCTGAGATAGTAGGGGACTTGGGGAAGCTGGGAAATGTTTCAGGAGGAAAGAGGGACCCGGGGTGGAGGTGGAGAGGGTTGGGGCTCTGGGAAGTTGGGCGTCAGGGGTGGGGAGGGAATTTGGGTATACTAGGGGTGGGGTTAAAGGTACAGAGGGTGGGGGAGAGACAGATGGTCCAAGGAAGGTGGGTGGGAAGTTTCTGATGGTGTCTTGTGTGCCTGCCACCCTTCAGGGCTGTGTGGAGAAGATCGGGGGCTGGCTGAGGGACAAACTGCTGGTGGTGGCTGCAGCAGCCCTGGGCATTGCCTTTGTGGAGGTGAGAGACGCCCTTGAGCATCTGGGATCTAGGGGCAGTGGGAGGGTGCTGAGCAGGAGGTGCTGGCCTGGGGAGGGGAGGCCTGGTGGTGTTTGGGGTCTCTTGGGTGGGCCCCGGGTACCTTACTTCCCTGACTCCTCTTCACCCCCATCTCTGTCTTTGCTTCTAGGTCCTGGGTATCGTCTTTGCCTGCTGCCTTGTGAAGAGCATCCGAAGTGGCTATGAGGTGATGTAGGGGGTCTAGTCTCTTCAGCCCCCTCATCCAGGGGAGTGGGTAGTATACTCCAGGTTTTTCAATTAAACGGATTATTTTTTCAGACCGAAAAGAGAGAGAGTCTCAGTTTGTCTTAAAGAGTGATACTTTATCCCTTCCCCCTCCTCATCCATGTTCCTGTCCTCTGGGACCCCGTTCTGTTTGCACCTCTGGAAAGGCAGGCCTACTTTGGGGGGTGTGGAGGAAAGGAGGATTGTGCTGAAGGCGTTCGTTGGGCTGGCAGTGGAAGTGGGGATCCTGAGGCGGCTGAGGCCCACTGCCCTCCCTGTCTCCTAGTCTTGTGCTGCCAGGCTCAGTGCTGAAGTGTTCGTGAAGCCATTTCCCACGTCAAAGGGATTCTCTACCAAGGTCCTACCTGGGAGAGACCAGCCCACATCCGCTGTCGACATCTTCTCCCTGGCCTTCTGCCCACCTCTGAGGGCCCAGCAACTCCTTGCCACCCTGACCCTCAAGGGGGCCTGGCTCCTTTCAGGATGGTGACAAGTTGCTTTTATACCTGTGTGGCCAGTGTCTATCCTTCTTGACTTACGTTAGATAACAGAAGAATTTAAGAGGGTATTGGCTTTTTTCCCATGGAAACCACCCAGCTTGGCCTTGACCCCTCTTCATCACCTCCCCATGCCCCCCTTCCCACTCCAAACACTGAATTTCAACCTTACTCCAGGAAGAAAGGAAACATCCAACAGTGCCCTCTAGTGGCCACCCCTCCAGGTGCAGCTTCAAAGATGCCTTACAGATGCAAGACAATCCCCTTGCGCCCCCGAGTGGGTGCTGGTGGTTTTGCAGGTACTAAATGGGCCAGAGACCCTAGAGGATGTCAGCCTAGGTTAGTTAGGAGTTACATAGGGTCTTCCACTGGGCACCTTCATTTTTGCCCACCTACAGTGTTTTTTGTTTTGTTTTGAACAACACACATTTTAATTAATTAATTAATTTTTGGCTGTGTTGGGTCTTCGTTGCTGTGCGTGGGCTTTCTCTATTTGCGGCGAGCGGGTGCTATTCTTCATTGCGGTGTGCGGGTTTCTCATCGTCATGGCTTCTAGTGTTGCAGAGCACAGGCTCTAGGTGCCCGGGCTTCAGTAGTTGTGGCACGCGGGCTCAGTACTTGTGGCGCACGGGCTTAGTAACTCCGCAGCCTGTGCGATCTTCCCGGACCAGGGCTCGAACCCTGCACTGTCCCCTGCACTGGCAGGCAGATTCTTAACCACTGCGCCACCAGGGAAGCCCCAATACACATTTATTGAGTGCCTGTTTTGTACCAAGCACCAGGCAGTGCCAGGGTGGGGGACAGAAATAAATCAAAGTCCTTGCCTTGAACGACAACCTCTTGCTGGAGAGCTGAGTTCAGTAGACCGCCTGAGCAGGCTTGGGAAGGACCCAGGTGAGCACAGCATCCACCAGGCTGGCTGGCAGGTAGGAGGCTGGCAGCCAGAGCAGCTTGGCGTCCCAGCCTGGGCTGTAGCGGGTTCTGGGGTGACGGGCAGTCAGGGCATGCTCCAGGCACTTGCTCACCTTGGTCAGGTCCGGGTCACAGATCAGGTTCATGATGCGCTGCTGCACTCTCAGATCTGCGGCCCAGCGGACGGTTGTCATCAGTGTCCCTGTCCTGTTCCAGCCTACCTCAGGCCCTATCTCCTGGGGCCTGGGGCTTGCTGCCCAGTAGAGGTGAGAGGGGTCCTCAGTCCCCTCCCCAGTTTGGGGAGTGGGCAGGTTGCACATGGCCTGGGTGTTCTATGGCATCCCGTTCACCCTCACCCCTTCCCTGACTGCTCTACCCACCTCCTCCCAGCAGGCTGGTGCAGGCCTGGCCTTTGTGGCACTCTCATTTCCCTTCATATGCCCCTGCGTGGGCCCATCACTCACATTTGGTGAGGAAGGTCTCCCCATAGAGGGCCTGTGTGGCTGAAGGCAGCCGTGCCCAGCAGGCCTGCAGGCTGTCCTCCAGACTTTCCAGGTTTGTCACGGGGGTTCGGAAGAAGCCAGGCTCCACGATAGAGACTCGTACCCCGAAAGGAGCCACGTCCCGCCTGGAGTGGGGGCAGAGGGAGGTTTCTGGGTTCTTGTCTTTATAGGGAGAGGACTTTAGGGACATGGGTAGGGAGGCTAAGATAGGAAAGCATCACAGGGTCAGTGGTCATGACAGGAAGGGATATATCCCCGCTGCCCTGGGATGAGGGGCAAGTGGGGCAGAGGGAAGGAGGTATTTTTGAGGTTTGTTTTCCTTTGTATTCTCTTCTAGCATCTAGAGCAGGGACTTGCAAACTTCTTAAAGGGCCAGACAGTAAATATTTTCCACGTTGCAGATCTAAAATTAATGATATTATGTAGCTACTTATATAACCATTTACACTGTCGCCATTTAAAAATGTAAAAGCCATTATTAGCTTGTAGGCCAGTGGCGGGATCTGGCCTGAGAACCACAATCTGCCAACTCCTGAACTGGAAGAACCACAGTCCCCAGATCCCAAAACACAGGGTTGAGCCCCAACTGCTGGATATGGAGGGTATAGACTGGTGTTTGCTGGGGGAAGGCGGGAGTACTCAGCACAGACTGCAGAAGTTCAAGTATAAAGTACGTGTTCTGTGATGCTGGTTGGAAAATTAAAAGACTGAGGCATAGGGACAAAAGTAGATATTGATGTCGTTTGCTGAGTGATGGTGACAGAGGAAGACTTCCTTCAGGAGGTGGGCCCAGCTTGGGGGAATCGAACTCTGCTCCTGTGTCATCCTTAAGTCTCCCTTGTGCTCTCGTGGGACTTTGAACATTATTGTCTAAAGATGAGGGGCAGGAGAATGTAATGACCAGGGTCTGTAGGCAAGCAGACCTGGGCATACGTGGCAGTGCTCCCACTAACTATCATGTGGTCTTGGGTAACTTATGTTACCTAAGGGTGTTAACACCTACCCTTACAGGATTTTTGGGAGAATTGAATGAGAAAGTGTTCAGTAGAGGTACTAGCTCATGGTAAGTAATAGTTGTTATTAGTAATAATAACATTAATAAGAATGAGAGCGGGCTTTTGGGGGCATTTTCTACGTGCCAGGCTCTGTTGGGGCCTCACATGTACCTCATTTTACTCACCCATGAGGCGGGCCTTCTCATCCTGATTTAACAGAGGAGGAACAAACTGGGGAAAAGAGAAGTAACTGACTAAGGTCACCAAGCTCACATGAGAGAAGGCTGGGATTTGAACCCACAAACTCGAGCCCTAAACTGTCTCTAAGTTTCCACCACGCCCTGCTTTCATCAGCTCTGCAGGGCAGACGCTAACCTGCTTGTTGAGTGGGCTCCCCCCGGACTGGGAGCAGGGCCCTGCGCCCCTCACCTCAGGCTGTCAGAGAACGCCTCCAGGCCAAACTTGGAGACACAGTAGCCTCCTCCATTGGCTGCCAGGCGGCCCAGCACACTGGTGATGTTGATCACCCGGCCCTGGGCCTGCCGCAGCAGGGGCAGCAGGGCGAGGGTGACCCCGATGGGACCCAGTGTGTTCACATTCAGCACCCGCTGGAAATCCTCCTGTGTCTGCCAAGGTGTGGGCCCGATGATGCCAGCCGTGCCGGCATTATTCACCAGACCAAAAAGCCCTGTGGGGAGGTGAGACAGGCACAGGGTAGGTGAGGCATTCCAATGGGCCCTCTCCTTTCCGGGAGGATCTGAGCCCTGCTCCTCCCCCGCAGTCCCTCTAGCTTCCCACAGCCCCTGCGAGTGCACACCTTACGCCCCGTTCCCGGTGGCCCCTTACCATACTCACCTGCTTCCCCGACGTGTGTTTCCACCCACTTGGCTGCCTGCCGGACGCTCTGGGGATCTGTGACATCCAGCAGGGTGGTGTGGAGTCGGGAGGAGGCCACCCGCTCGAGGTCCTCTGCCCCTGAGGGGGTCAGGCAGCTGGCCAGGACTCGGAAGCCTCTCTGGTCCAGCCTCAGTGCCAGAAGCCGCCCAAAGCCCGAGTCACAGCCGGTGACAAAGACGAAAGCATCGCTGGCGGGCAGGCTCTGCCGGTCCCTGAGCAACCACAGTGCTGCCCAGAGCGAGACTCCAAGAAGCAGAGGCAGCCACATGGCCGGACCCCAAGTGACCTGCAGGTGGCAGCCGAAGCTGGGCAGGGAGACTTGTCTAGTTTACCCTGGCCCACCAGCCCTCACCCCTCATATCTTCCCCCTAACTGGAAGTCTCTGGTTTGAGCAGTCTGAGACTCGCAAACTACAGTTCATCTAAGTAAAGCGAAGATCTGGGCAGACCCTGTATCTGTGGGTAACTTAACTAAAACCAGATGAGCTGGGTCCTGTGTGCAGACCCGCCACGCAGGAGCAGAGGGATCTTGTTATCACCTCTTACCTCCTGCTAAACCAGCTGGGCCTTATTTTTGGAGACACATACGGAGCCCCTGCATTTTAGTCCTGCTGGCTCCAAGCTTACTGTGTGAGGCCGAGCACCTCACTGTGTCTCGGAACCTGTTTTCTCATCTACCAAGTGGGACTAACACCCAGCACACCCACCTGGGAACCGCGGGGGATCAAAGGGGATAAAGTGTGAGGAGGCGCATGAAAAGCTTTAGGCTTTGAGTTATCAATACATGAACATCTTGCCAGTCTTCTCATAGCCCCCGAGCTCCCAGTACCCTGCTTACCTTCTCAGGGGAAAGCTAGCAGGCACTACAACACCTGAAGTTTCTTCTTTTGCTTTGCTTGAGAAACTTTGCTCCAGGGCTTCCCAGGCTCCCACTAGCTACCACTGAGGCCAAAGTCCGAGGCAGGTGGACTGGGTGCCAGAAGTATTAAGTGCATGTGGGGCGGGGTGGGGGAGGAGGAGCCAGGGAGGCTGAGGCCTGTGGGTTGAGGCCAGGGCTTGCTACAGGCCAGAAGCGCCCAGTGCCCTGCTTGGCTCTCTTTTCCAGTGGGGCTCCCTGACCACCTCTGTCACAGATTCTTTTCTTTTTCTTTTTTTTTCTAAATTTTTGAATTCCACAAGGCTTAGTCGTTTTTTGTTTTTTTTTTGCGGTACGCAGGCCTCTCACTGTTGTGGCCTCTCCCGTTGTGGAGCACAGGCTCCAGACGCGCAGGCTCAGCGGCCATGGCCAGGGGCCCAGCCGCTCCGCGGCATGTGGGATCTTCCCGGACCAAGGCACGAACCCGTGTCCTGCAGGTGGACTCTCAACCACCGCGCCACCAGGGAAGCCCCGTTTTTTTTTTTGTTGTTTTTTGTTCTTTCTTTTAATTTATTTTTTTGGCTGCGTCGGGTCTTCATTGCTGTGTGCAGGCTTTCTCTAGTTGCGGCGAGCGGGGGCTACTCTTTGTTGCGGTGTGCGGGCTTCTCATTGCAGTGGTTTCTCTTGTTGCAGAGCACGGGCTCTCGGTGCCCGGGCTTCAGTAGTTGCAGCTCGCGGGCTCTAGAGCGCAGGCTCAGTAGTTGTCGCCCAC
Organism: Orcinus orca; assembly: GCF_937001465.1. Lineage (NCBI taxonomy): Eukaryota > Metazoa > Chordata > Mammalia > Artiodactyla > Delphinidae > Orcinus > Orcinus orca. The sequence continues at coordinate 44,111,926 of NC_064569.1, read as the reverse complement.
GGGCTTAGTAGCTCCGCGGCATGTGGGATCTTCCTGGACCAGGGCTCGAACCCGTGTCCCCTGCATTGGCAGGCGGATTCTTAACCGCTGCGCCACAAGGGAAGTCCTGTCACAGATTCTTAAGAGGAGGGATCTATCAAGGATGGCAGCTGCCCCTCTCTGTTGGTGACCTTGGACCTGTCACTCCTCCCCCTTCCCTGCCCTGAAGTGCTCCCATGCCCAAGAATTAATCTCCCAACTGGTCCAGACTCATGACACTGCTTAGCACCAGGCTGGGAGAGGCCGTGAGCACGTGGAGAGGCAGAGAGCCAGAGCTGGACCAGGCCTGCTCCCTGTCTTGTTTCTCCTCTTCGGGAAATGGAAGTCCTGGGTTAGGAAGCTTGGGACAGGGCCCCCTGCCCTTCTCTGGGGAGGGGTGGGAAACTCCCACCCTCTGCTTACCCAACAGTACCTGCATCAGGTACCAGGCCCAAGGAGGAGAAGAGAGTTGAGCTTGTAAGAGGAAGCTAGTTCCAGCCTCTACCCAAAAGGTACCATTGCTCAGAGGAAGAGTCTTCGAACCTTCCATTCCTACCCCCCACACTGAGCTAGTAGCTCCTTGAGACACACACAGAGAAATGGAGGCTTGTGTTTTATTCATGGCCTGTCACCCTGCTTCCTGCCCACCTGGGGGAGGTAGGAGGAGTGGGGGAGGGGAGGGCAGTGGGGCTAGGAGGGGGCCGACTGCAGCTGCCCTTTGTAGACGTACTCCAGCGCGGTGGCAATGGTGCGCATGTCCAGCTCGATGCTCCGAGCCCAGTTCTCCACATCCCCGATTTCCTGGAATGTGGTGGTGGGGTGCGGAGTCCGGGAGTCAGGGTGGGTGGGGTGTGGCTCTAGGGGATGGATGGGGGTACTTTCATTCCATCCCCTACAAAGGGCTTCGCGTGGACCCACCAGCTGCTTTTACTTCTCTAGCTTCTGTGACACTGGGGCCATAGATTTCTGGGGTTTCTGGGACGATCCCCACTTCCTCCTCAACCCCAGGCCTGAGGTGACCGCACTGGAGGCAGCCAGTGGGGGCGCAGGATGTGGCTGGAGACGTAGGGAGCGTGGCCTACCTTGAGCGCCTGGTTGAAGTTCTCCACCATCCCGATCCACTGGCCTGTCTGCTTGGCAAACTGGGCAGCCTGGACCTGTAGGGTCTTCACCTCGTGGTCCAGCTTTCTCTGGTTCATGTAGGCCTGGGCCACGCTAGAGGTTGCAGGAGGAAGGAGGTCAACTCGCCCAGCTGGTGGGGAGTGGTCTCCAGAACTGATACCTCACTGCCAGAGTGGGAGGCCGGTCAGGAGTCAGGCTGGAGAAAACCGTGTGATTTTGGCCATTCCTGGATGTGAGGCAAATGACTACGATGTACATGCAAATGAGCCCGGTCCCTTCCTTCCATTCCCAGGATTCCCAGGAGAGCCTAGCCGGGAGCTGACCAGAAACATACCATTTCCTACCCCCAGAGGAGTTCTTGAAGCTGGGTGAGAAAAGGGAGGGTTAACCTGGTGGGGCTGAGGGGTATCACTGAGGAAGAGGCTGGGAGGGAAAAGGGGGCGTGGGGAAACTTGGGAAATCCAGCGGCAGGGACACATCTGGCAATGATTGGAAGGCCAGAGATCCGTGTGAGAAGTTGGGAAGGGAAATTGGGCTCCTCCCTGAATCTGGGGTGGGATGGGAGAGCAACCCCCTCCCCAGGAACTCAGGGTCAAGGGAAGATATCCCAAGGGCTGCTTCTTGGCTCTCTCTCCCAGTCCTCCTCTCGCCCACACAGATGAACGAACACACATACACACTCTCTCTCTCTTCCTTCTGCTCTAGGCAACTGGTTTTCTATTCTCCTCGATCATGGTTGCCTGCAGTTACATTACTGCCCCAAGGCTGGTATCCCCGCCCCCCGCTCACCCCCCCCACCCCGCAATAACTGTTCCCCCTTGCTGGCTGATGAATCTTTCATTCCCCACCCCAAAGCTCTGGGTCAGATGAGAGACTCCACATCCGCTGCCCCCACCCACTGGAATCTGTGGGGACTGGAGGGGACAAGGGGATGGGGCGGGGGGGTGTCTAGAGAGTGGGAAGGACACCTGACAGGGGCTGAGATAGACTGAGCCTTTGTTTTCCTTTCTGGGGAATGAGAGGAGCCGTGGGCAGCAACACAAAACCCTTTCTAATCTGGCTTTGGCTTAGCTGCTCTCTAAGCTGAAAGTGGGGTGGCCCCTAGCAAAGGAAGAGAAGCAGGAGAAGCCTGGGCCAACCACAGAGCAGAGCCCAGGAGGCGCCAATGTGGGAGGGAGGGAAGGCACAGACCCTGTCCCTTCTCTCTGGGGGACAGCTGGGTCACAGTACGGGGTGTTGGAGGAGCTGAAACAGTCATAGCAGGGTGCTCCCAATGCTTCAAGATTCCCCTGGGAGTTCCTGAAATCCTTATTTTCCCTGTTGACCTCTTGCTTTCTCTCATTCACACTGCGTGGAGGGAGAGGCCTGGAGGGAAGGGAGATCAGAGGCCCCAACCACAGCCTTCTCTCCCTCTAATCTTCCCGAGATGAGTAATGAAGGTGACAGTTCCTGCCTGGCTCACTTGGGTGACTCAGTCTCTGACTTCACAGCCAAGCTATTCGACTTGCCCTGGGGTGGAAGGCATCATACTGCCTCCTTTCTCCCAACAGATGGCCTGACTATCAGATCATCATCTCTCCACTTTTCTGGGTCACTCAGGGTCAAGAGACAATGTTCTTTGCTCCTTCCCAAGTCACTGGTCATTACTGGCATCCTCACTTAGGACCAAAGCAAGGGGTGGTCTCTGGAGACCCAGAAGGAAGGGAAGTGACAGCCTGGCTCTAAGGTGGCTCCTGGCATAGGTTCTGCCCTCACCCTCACCAGCTGTGCCATCTCTTTCCTGCCAGCTGCTCTCCAGGTCTGCCAGAGGGTGGGAGGTGGAGAAGGAGGGGCTGGGAAGCTGTGGTGAAGGACGGTGCTCTCCCTCCTGCTGGAAGTGACAGCTGCACTTGGACGGGTGAAGAGAGGTGGCCAGACGGCATCACGTTGTGAGCACCAGGGAAGTTATTGTTGGGAAGGGGAAATCTGGCTGCTTTTCCAACCACCGCAGCTGTTCCTCTCTGCCCTTGTTAGGGGTCAGAGCTGGCTCAAGCCTCTCTCCATAAAAGTTAAGCTGGGTGGGAGGAGGATAGGGGAATGAGCAGAACATCTCATCTCCTCAAGAGCAGTCTGAGGGCTAGACCTTGCCAGTGCCTAAACTTGGGGGGGGGGCGGGGTTGGTGTTGATGGGAAGAGGTTCATACCCCACATTGAGGTGATCCACCAAAGCTTCTGTCAGGCAGGTCGCTGCAGTGATAGCCTCTCGCCTCCTCTTCTCTGGGTGGAGGGGGAAAAGGGATTAGAATGGAGACTTGGTTTTTTGAGGGGTGGTGCTTAAGGTTCCCCCACCCATTCATTACTATTCTGCTAGTTGTGGGAACATTTCAACTAATCTCAGAGTGCCAGGGCTGAAAGGACCTTGCAAAACATAAAGCAAGCCCTTTCATTTTAGCGGTGAGGAAACTGGTACCCTGAGAAGGGAAGCAATTCGCCCGGGGACGCTAACGAGTCTGTGTCAGCGCCCCGGACTCCAGCCTCTCAGGCACGCTTTTCCCCATGTCTTGGCTTTAGGATTGGTAACTCCGGGATTCCCAGCCCGGATTCAGGAAACAAGGGCCCCACCCCCATTTCGGTGGTTTCAGGCCTCCAAGAATCCCAGCTCTGCTGGGTCCCCAACACCCGCTTCCTTTCAGGAGCGTTCCTTCCCACTTCCAGGATGAGCGGCTCCCTGGACCAATCGGCACAGCGTTCCGTGACAGAGGGCAGGGCTAGGATGCCGCGGAGACAGCGTGGGGGGCGTTGCCGTGGGGGACTGGAGCGCTGCTACAGACCAGGGCCCGTTGGCAAGAGAACGGAGCTCCCCAAAAAGCTCCTCTAATTCCCTCTCCCACATGCCCGTGCCCACTGGCCTGCGCCTTTCCTTGGATTTGGGCCGTTACTCAAGGTCCAGGCTCTGGGCTGAGGCTAGGCCGCGGCGGGAGAGAAAACGGCGGACTGGATATTTGGCTCACCTTGCAGCTCCTTGCGTTCATTCTGCTTGGCCTGGTGTTCTTTCAGCAGGCGGGACAGCATGGTCGCGGCGGGCTGGGGGCAGGGCGCGCCCGGCCCCCTCCGGCTCCCGGAACTGGAACGAGCTGCTCGGCTCCCGCTGGGCCGGGGGTCACGTGACTGCAGTGTCACGTGAGGCCCGGAAACCGCCCTCCTTTTGAGACTTGGGGTGGTAGGTAATGAGGATCTTGGCTGGGAAGGGAGGGGATAGTAGGGCCAGGTGAGCTCTTGTCTTTATTGGGAGCTCACTTTTGGTGAGTGTGGGAACGTGGGTTTCGTACCCACATTGCAGAACCAGTTTTTAATCTCCTCTGGATCTCAGGCTCCCAGGAGGGTGGTTGTTGCCAGGCTGTCCATCACGGTTCGGTTGTTGCGGGAGCAGAGGCTCCCAGGACTCATTGAAATTCTTTGCCTTCTCTGGCCGTTCCCTCCTGGCAGCTCTGGTCGGTTTTCAGTTGATCCTCAGCTCCTCCCTCTAGGGGGGGAATGCTTTCCTCTCTCTTCCAGCTCGCTCTCTTCTCACCACCCCACCAAAGTCCCTCAGCTCTGGCTGCTCATTGTCCAGAAGAAACATTTTAGGCCCTTACAGCGGCCTCCTAGGGAGCTTTGCTAATTTGGCTGGCTATGTGTGGTGAATGTGCAATTCCATCTCTGTCCTTTTGTGGTCAGGGAATGCAAACCCATTTATTTCAGTCTTACCAGTAGAATAAGCTGCTGCCAAAGTAAAAGGTAAATTATATAATACCTCTGTGAACTAAAGAGAAATGCTTCTGGGATTAATCCCAACAAGAAAAAATTATAAACATCAGCAACATATTCTTGCTATTACAACATTCTCTCTTGGTGTACTGTGCACTGACATGCCGGGTGACTTTGGGCAAGTTGCTTATCCACTCCGGGTGTTGGTTTTCTCCTTAGGAAAATTAGAAGATCGGATTAAATCAGTGATTCTCAGCCCTGGCTATACATTAGAATCATCTGGGGAAGTTTTAAAAACTATGCCTTGGTTGAAGACCAATTAACTAGATCTCTGAGGGTGGAGGCCTGGTATAATTATTTTTTAAAAAGTTGTTCAGGTGATTCTTTTTTTTTTTTTTTTTTGGTATGCGGGCCTCTCACTGTTGTGGTCTCTCCCGTTGCGGAGCACAGGCTCTGGACGCACAGGCTCAGCGGCCATGGCTCACGGGCCCAGCTGCTCCGCGGCATGTGGGATCTTCCCGGACCGGGGCACGAACCCGCGTCCCCTGCATCGGCAGGCGGACTCTCAACCGCTGCGCCACCAGGGAAGCCCAGGTGATTCTTTTTTTAAAAAAAATTAATTAATTTTTTGGGCTGTGTTGGGTCTTCGTTGCTGCTCGCTGCGGGCTTTCTCTAGTTGCTATGAGCGGGGGCTACTGTTCGTTCTGGTATGCAGGCTTCTCATTTTGTTGGCTTCTCTTGTGGAGCACAGGCTCTAGGTGCGCGGGCTTCAGTAGTTGTGGCTCGCGGGCTCTAGAGCACAGGCTCAGTAGTTGTGGCGCACGGACCTAGTTGCTCCGTGACGTGGGATCTTCCTGGACCAGGGCTCGAACCTGTGTCCCCCCCCCTGCATTAGCAGGCGGATTCTTAACCACTGCGCCACCAGGGAAGCCCTGTTCAGGTGATTCTAATGTGCATCCAAGGTTGAGAATCACTGCACTAAACCATATCTAAGGCTATTTCCAACTTTGGCATTCTCTCACTTTGTGATTCAGTTACATAGTTGGAAATTGACTTTATTATATCTACTTGCAGGGGGAGGAGAAATGGATGCTGATTTATTTATTTATTTATTTATCTCTGGCTGCGTTGGCTCTGAGTTGCTGCACGCGGGCTTTCTCTAGTTGCGGTGCGCGGGGGCTACTTTTCGTTGCGTTACGTGGGCTTCTCATCGCGGTGGCTTCTCTTGTTGAGGAGCACGGGATCTAGGCATGCTGGCTTTAGTAGTTGTGGCTCGTGGGCTAAGAGCGCAGGCTCAGTAGTTGTGGCACACGGGCTTAGTTGCTCCACGGCATGTGGGATCTTCCCGGACCAGGGCTCGAACCCGTGTCCCCTGCATTGGCAGGCTTCTTAACCACTGCTCCACCAGGGAAGTCCCGTTGATTGATTTAGAATAGAACATTCTTGAATTTTCTGAGTCAGAGTTGAAGATTACTGATTAGTTCACTCAACTCTTTGCAGACTAGCATCTTAAATCCCGGGATGTGTACAAGTGTCAAAGGATTAGTGAGTTGAAATGGTTAAGTGGCAGCATAAAGCAGAACATTAAGTGCCAAAATAAAAACTCTGAATAAAAAGTGTTGGATACTGTGTGTATGTGTTTTTGCTTATATGTGTACTTCTTTAACAACATATCCTGAGTGCTTACCATGTGTGAATCACTTTACGTGTATTATTTCATTCCTAGAACAATCATGTGAAGTATAATAACTGTCATCCCCAGTTTGCAGAGGAAGAATCTGCAGTACAGAGCAGTGCAGTAATAGAGTTCATAAGTGATCTAGCTAGGATACAGATCTGGGCTATCTGAGGCCAGAGCTTGAGTGTAACCACTGTACTATACTATAGAAACCATGGGAGAGAACCCAGGAGGGGGAGGCCCAGAAGCACTTTTGGGGACGGCCCCATGTCTCTTGTCATTATATCTCTCTATGCTTGTGGGGCATCAGTTGGAGGGAATCCTGGTAGTGGGGGGAGTGTTTGGGAAGAGGCTCCGCTCCAGAGAGGAGCTGATCAATAGAAGCGGGAAGAGTGAGAGCATTGCAGGGCAGCCTGGCCCAGTCCTCCCCCACTCTGGCTTTCGCTTCCAACCGCAGTGAGCCAGCAAAACAGAGGCAGACTGGAAGATGCCTGGTGCCTCACTCGCAAAGCTGGGAAAGAAAGGCAGGGGTTGGCCGGCGTGCCAGAGAATGGTGACAAGCGGATCGTGAAACAGAGGGCAGGGGCTAACGAGGGAGGGTTGGTGTTGGGGGTTTCAGTGGTGAGTCTGTACTGTTAAGATCAGGATGACTCATGGAGAGTGCCAGGCTCATCCTGTATTACCCTCACCCCATTGGTACAACTGCCTGACATTTTCACAACGGTATAGAGGCTGCCAGGACTCTGCGGACATCAGCCCCGCCCTCCTCTCCCACACACTGGCTGTTCCTTTGCCCTAGAGCTGGGCAGAGGACATGGGTGCCTGTATCTGGGGACTCCAGTTGATCTCTCCAGGGTCATCCTCCACCTACTCTTTTTCTGGGCCCTTGTTGCTCACTGTCTAACCTCAGTGTCTACTGTGGTTGAAACTCAGCTCCACCTGCCTTTGGTAGAGGTGGACACTGGCTGCATGAATATCTGGAGAATGACTCTTGAAATTTGAAATCTCTTTCTGCCCACCTCTGCTTACAATTTCCCACTCAGATTATTTTTCTCTTAGAATAAATGAATGCAACTCTATACTCTTTTTGTCCACTCATTTCCCTGTTCTTTTGAGGTGTCTTTCAGATAGCTTTAATTAGCAAGCTCCAAGCTGACTAGCTGGGCCAAGCCTTAGGGCCAGATGCTGCTGAGCTGTTAGGAGTTGGGTGAGGACTGAGGGAGGACATGGTGTGAGTGCAGAAGGCTTCTCATACTGGGAAATCTGGCTGGGCTTCAAGAGGGGGCCGTTGGTGGTGTGGCCAAGTTCCAAATGTTGGCCTGAAGCCAGTGCTCAAAGAAAAGGGGCCCTCAAGACAGTCTAAATGGCTCACTGTGGGAAGTGACCTCACAGTCCTTCTCCCCAAGACGCAAGGGGTTTCCCTGGGATCCTCAAAGACCACAGCGGTCAAGGCGTTTCCCCACTGACTGTCCTCAATCACGTTTATAGTCTTTCTCTCCCAGTTGCTCCCATAGTTCGAACTTTGGTTCCAGCCAGAATTCAGAGGCTAGCAGAAGGATTCCAGTGCTGGAGAGGTGGGTGGGGTGAGAAAGTCCTCATGTATGTTGGGGAGGAAGAGGCTGACCTTGGGACATATGCTCCAAGGCTCTGCTGCCAGATGAGGTATAGGGAGAAGTTAACCCTGCAGTGTGTGTCCTGGAAGTGTCTGCTCCTAAGCTAGAGACAGCAGCTGGGAAATGTGTGATCTGGGGGAGGTGAAAAACAGGGATCCCTGTCAGAGGGGAAGAGGGCTGTTAGAGGGGGAGGGGCTGCCAGACAAGGGCCAAAGTCTTTGCTGGGTCTGGAATCCATCAATGTTTAAAATGTTTTGAAATTATTTTGAAATAGTTGTAGACTCAGAGGAAGCTGCAAAAAAAAATAGTGCGTGAAATCCTGTGTACCCCTTCACCCCGCTTCCCCCAGAGGCGGCATCTTATATAACTGTAGCACAATATCAAAACCAGGACGCTGACATAGGTACAATACTGTTAACTAGCCTACAAGCCTTATTCAAGTTTCCCCAGTTTTTTTTTTAACATGCATTCATTTGTGTGTGTGCATAGTTCTATGCAATCTTATCCCACGGATAGGTTTGATAACCACCACCAAAATCAAGAGACAGAGCTCTTCATCCCCAGGAAGGAACTCCCTATGCTATCCTTTTATATTCACACCTCCACCTCCCCCATCCCTGTACCCCGGCAATCACCAATCTGTTCTTCATCTCCACAGTTTTGTTATATTAGTGGAAACACATAGCATCAGCATTGGTGTTTGTTTTTTTTCTTTTGCCGTGCCGCAGGGCTTGTGGGATCTTAGCTTCCCGACCAGGGATCAGACCCGCGCCCACCGCAGTAAAAGTGCGCGGGGTTCTAACCACTGGACCACCAGGGAATTCCCAGCATTGGTTTTAGTTTAATGAATTCCTGAACTTTGAACTCAAATACAAAAGTTCTCTGGCAGGTTGTTTATTCGAATATTAAGCTTGTTCCATTCTCTGGATTCCTCCGGCTTCTTCATTCCCCCTTAACCTGAAATACTGCTCCCCACTCCAACAATCTGGTTTCATTTCTCCTTTAGGGAAAATCTACACATCTACATTTACTAGGCTGGTCTGGGGCCGGTCTGGGAAAGGGAACCGCCCTCCCTTTCTCGGCTATTTATAGCCAGGCTAATTTTGGGTGGCCTGTCTCTCTCTCTTCTTTCCTGCTCCTTCCTCCTGTGGCGGGTGAGGTGACTTCTCAAATATTTGGGCAGAGGAGGTCAGAAGCAGATTCTTGGCGTCTGATTTCAGCCTCGGATTTAGCAGGAGCCAGTGGAATAGAGATGCAGGGAGGCAAGGATTGCAGGTGCAGAGAGAGAGGCAGCTGGGGCTCTGAAGGCATTTTGACCCCGGTCGGATGTTTGGGCTGAGAGTCAGGAGTCTGGGTTCTATCCTGATTTTACTCCTCTGCAGTCTCCTAGCAGCTCTTCTCCATTGTCTGGGCTCTGAGATAGAAAAGGAATGGAGAGCGCATACCTGGGGGATGATAAAAGTAGGATCTAGGGGCCAGCCTGCTGAATTACCTGGACAGCACCTGTTTAGAGGTGTGCTGGTCCCCTGGAGGGGATGGCCACAAGTGTAGTGTTGCAGAAATGGAGGCCCAAACTTTCAAATGTGTAGAAACTTACACAGGGCAAGGATTGTCCCACTGGGCAGCAGAGTGAGAGCCTATTTAAAAAATTTAAAAAAAAATTTAAGTATAATCCTGGAAAAAGAAGTAAGAGACAAAGGGAACATGGGAAAAGGAATTAGGGAGAACACATATTGGAGCTTTGAAGACAGGGAGGGAGAACAGAGAGTCTTAAGGATATGATAGTGTTTGGGGGGCAAAGGAAATACTAGAGACATTGAGAAATAGTCTAGAAAGATTCCAAGTGACAGAGACAAGAAGGGGGATAAAAACAGAGCTGGGGATGAGACAAAACCAGAGGGTGAGAGAGAGAAGGGAGAAAAATGGAAAGATGGGTATACCCAAGACCAACACCCAGTAAGAAAGAGAACCAGGAACGGGATGTGGCAGCAAGTGAGGTTCCAGTTGTGTCAAATTATTTCCTATCTCTCTTCTTGGCCCCATTTCTGGATTAGAGTTATAAATAGCACAGTTGGAAAATGTCCTCCCCCTCTTTGCCTTTGTCTCAGCCTGGGGGGAAGGGAGAGGCAGAGGGGCAAGTCCCTGTGCACATCCCTGGGAAGCCCCACCCCGATCCTGCCTGGGCCAGCGCAGGACCCTGTCCCCTCCAATCCCTTCCCCTTTGGAGGGTAGGAAATGTACGGTTCTGGGAAGGATCTGGAAGCCAGAGACATCTTTCCCATCTCTCTCCCTCTTGGGGCCAATCTCTCACATTTTTGGCCTTCTTTGACAGTCCATGCTTTCCCCCCAGCTTAATTTCCTCTTCCTATATCACCCTCAGTCTTTTCCTTGTTTTCTCCCTTCATTCTGTCCTTGTTGATCAAACTCTTACCCTTCCTTCTCAATCTCTTTTCTCTTTCAGTTTTCTTTCTACCTGCCTCCTTTGTTCCCCTCCCCAGGCCTGCTGAGTTTTTCTTTCTTCTCGCCTCTCTTTTCCTCTGCTTCTCTGAACGCTGACGATGTATGTGTCTAGCAGAGCCGTCGCCAAGGCCGGACTCTGAGAGGTGGGATGGGATGGGGTGGGAAATGGTTTGGTTCAAACAGCAGGAGAGGTGCTCTGTGTGTCCATGAGGAGAAGGTAGCATTAAGGGACCACTCCGGACTCATCTGCATCTTTCTCTCTGCATTCCTCTTTTCCCAGACTGCCCTTGAGCCTCATCCACTTCCCATCTCTTACCCGTCCCGCCCCCCGCCGCTCCTCTTTTTCGGCGCCTTTCTATCCGTATTTCTCACTCCCTCCCCGTTCCCAGACGCCGCCTCCACCGCTCGCGGGCTGGGGCAGGAGTCGGGGGAAAGGGAGAGCGCTGGCGGGGGCGGCGCCCGAGGTGGGGTGGGGCTGGGAGGGTTCCCACCCGGAGCCACCCTCCTGGGCATCCCTCTGCGACTCCGGCGGCCTCCACCTGCAGCGAGGCCGAGGGGCGGGGCGAGGGCGGGGCCGGGGCGGTACCCGTGGGAGCGGAGGCGGGAGCCGGAGTGGACCAGAGGTTGCGGCCGCTGCAGTTATCCTGGCTGGTGCTGGGGCGGCGGAGCGGCGGGAGAGGGGTGGCGAGGCGGAAGACTGCGAGACCCCCTGAAGGACCAGCGAGACTCGGAGACCAGAGACCCGCCTCGGGATACTTGGGACTCGGGGCGCGAGCGGATTTCCTTGCGCTCTCCCGGAGCGCGCGCGGGGGTCGCCCCATGGCAGGGACTCCGGGCCGCGATCCATGGGGGGCCCCTGGCATTTGTTACCTTCTTGGCTCCCTGCTTGCCGGACTGCTCTTCCCAGGGGCTGTCGCCTTCAATCTGGACGTGATGGGCGCCCTGCGCAAGGAGGGCGAGCCAGGGAGCCTCTTTGGCTTCTCTGTGGCTCTGCATCGGCAGTTGCAGCCCGGACCCCAAAGCTGGTGAGTCACCACACCCGCGCAGAATCCCCGTGCCCGAGCCACAGGTGCCCCCCCGGCCCGCCCCATCTCTCAATCTTCCAACCCCATCAAGACTCAGGCTGTCTACAGATAACCCACACCCCAGCCTGGAGCCTTGCCTGTCTTGGGTCTGAGACCCAGCATCTTGCTTTGGGGATAAGTTGGAGAACAAGGTCCTTGTCTTGGCTGCGAGCTGTCTCCTTTCACCTTTCACCCCAACTTGCATTCTTGCTCCAGTCCCAGGGCTTGTGGCTCCCCTCCTTCCAGGGGCTGAACTCCCTCAGGGAGGGAGATTGAGCATTTGGCCTCTGCTTAGGTCAGGAGGAGAGGGAAAGGACAGAGATGCTGAAGGTGCCGTGAAGGGATGGAGGGTAGACTCCAGAAATAACTTCCTGCCAGGCCATTGCCATGGGATGGAAAGAGAGCATCAGGACACTGGGCTGCCGCTTCTGTGGCTCAGGACCACAGGAAGGCTGGGAGAGGACCTGGGAGGGTCTGGCAGTCTGAACTATGTGGTTTGGTGATAGAGGGTGGCAGACAACAGAGCCTCCAAAGTTGTAGCAGCAGCAGCAGCAGTGAGAGAGATCCAGGAAGGATGCTGGCCAGGCTGTTCCCCTTCCTCCTCCTCAGGAAATTTCCAGCTCCAGGAATCTCAGCAGTGGGGAGAGGCAGGGAGAGTGAGGGGCAGAGGACAATTCTGGTTATTTTCTAATCAGTTCGGGACCCGTAGGAGAAAGACACACTTATGGGGCCTGTGACTGTCATGCTTCCTGTACTATTGGCCCCAGCTCCTTATACGATTTTAAAAAGACAGGCAGGAAGGGGAAGAAAGCGGCCCACCCCTTCCTGCCTGGGGACTTTTCTCTCCTAGGCCAGTGCCTAAGCCACACTAAGTGTCCATTACTGGGATCAGTGCTGTCCACTGGGACTATCTTCTCCCCACTGCTATTGGCCTGGGGGCAGAGCGTAGGGACAAGAGCTCATTTCTCTCCCCTGCTCAGGGAGGAGGGGCTCGCTCTGATTCTTCTTCCATTATCCCTGTCATCAGGGAGCAGGGTCAAGCAGTCCCCCAAACTTTGGGAGCAATGGAAAGCTACCGACTTCATCTCTTCTTCAGCCTTCTATCTGCTTCCTCCCTCATCTCTGTCTCCCTCCCTCCCCCCTCCCCCCATGTGCTAGAGTTCTAGGACTGGAGGCCTTTTTAGGACATGCTGAGCTCTCTGAGCTATTTCCAGGCAAATTCTAGGTTATTTTTAATAGCTTGGTCTCTTGTCATTTCCCCCTCGTCTCTGATGGTGGCCCCTGAGCCAAACTGGGGGCCTTCTCAGAGGGGCCTGACCGCCTCACCCTGCTCTTGTCCCAGCAGGGGGCGCTCTGCTGTCTGGTGGCCTGTGAGAGGCCAGATACCTCGCTTTGGGGTTGCAGGTCACCTTCCCCAGCACTCGCTGATCGAAAGACATCACCAAGTTTGATGTCCTTCAATCTGGCCCCGGATGAGACTTTGAAGTGTAACCTTCTTTGCTCTGTGGTTTCAGCCTCATTTATTTCCATCAACCGTAATACCATCAAGTGTACTACCATATAGAGCTGTTGTGAGCATTGAAAGAGTTGTTAACACGTGTAAGACGCTGAGAATAGTGCGAGGCCCACAGTGGGTGCTATGAAAGTGTTGGTACCTTTTTTCTTGTATGGTGATCCACAGAGCTGGAGCGTAGCTTTAGTGCCTTCCAGCGAGCCTGGATCCAAAGGCTTGGCTGGAGCACCCCCCGGGCTGAGCCAACCTTTCAGGCCAAGCACCCTCCCCAGAGGGCCACCCAGATTGAGAGAGTCAGAGTGGGCTGGACTTGGGTTGGGGCCTGGAGCGAACGGGGAATTGCGAAGTGCAGAGGTACTGGGCTACTCCTTCACCTCCACTTAGCCAGGCTCCCAGGGAGTCCTTTGCTCCTAGCTGCCTTTCTCTCTGCAGTGGCTGTATCTGTGGATACTGTTCTGTCCAGAGGCCTGGGGTGGCTGGGGACCATGGGATGAAGCCAGGAGGGAGTGTGTGGCTGGGGCAGAGGTGGAGGGACTGGAGAGGCTGTGTGTGGGAACTCTTGTTCCAGGTGGGATGGTCTGGTCATAGCTATGCACTCAGCTTCTTTCCTCCATTTGGACCCCTCCCCTCCTTTCTACTCCCTACTCATGACCTCCAGGGGAGATGTGAGCATTAAACACGACCGTTAGCTTCTCCTGGTGCTTAGTTATGCGCTGACCAGCTGAGACACTGCGTGTCTCTGTGAGCCTACATAATGTGTGGGTCCAGGTGTCCTCCATATGGACACCTCCTAGGGGGCAAATGCAAAGATGAATGAGGCAGCCCCAGTCCACCAAGGGCTCCCCATCTCTGTGTTTGGAGGTGGGAGCACCATGGACGTGTCTGAAGGTTGGCCATGCCACCTAGCTTCTTTTTCTGCTTGGGTACCCTCCTCTCCTCATCCCTGTCTTCCTTTTCGGAAGGTGGCCAGTCATTGGGTGGAAAAGGCATGGATATTGGAATTAGGCATGTGTGGGTTTGAATTCCAGCATCCAACTAATGTCTCTGAGTGAGTTTCCTCATCTGAAAGAGAAGCAAAGAATCCTCACATAGGATTGTTGTGCAGGTTAAATGAGATAATGCAGGTAACATGCCTAGCCTGGTGCCCGGCACCTAGTAGAGAGTCATAAACGTTAATTCCTCATATCCCTGGCATCTGGCCTAGGGCCTGACCTATAGTAGGTGCTGAATAAATATTACTTCCTTGTATCACCAGTGCCTGACACAGGGCTTGGCAGATGGTAGGTTCTCAATAAATAGTTGTTAACGAATGCCCAGTGTATGCTCTCTTCCCTGACACTCCCCATCCCCCTCTCTCGTGACATTGGCTCTGACACGGGGTGACAGCTGCTAAGAGACGAGGAGGAGCTGTGGGAAGGGAGAATGGCTCTGTGCCCCATCAGAACTGGCACAGTGCCCCACAGATGCCTGTCTGCAGTATTGCCCCACACAGTTTTGGGCCTTGCGCCCCAGCGAGGGCGATGGAGGAAAAGAGCCGGGAAGAGAGGCCTCGAGGTTTGTCTTGCTGACGCTTTTGAGTCTTCTTCTGCGAAGAGAAGATCCTTGTAGCCAGCTGGGTGCCAATCACCTCACGTCTCTCTCTCCTTCACTCCTGGCCTGGGGGTCCTCCCCAGGGGACCCAGGCAACCTCCATTGCCAGCACAGTCCTCCCCTGGGGAAGAAGCCTTGGCTGTGATCATGGAAAATTGTCCTGCCAAGAAAGTTGTAGCTGGGAAAGCGTCTGAGGGGGAGGTAGGAGAGCAGGCTGGGCCGGGGTGGGGCGGGGGGAGGAATGGGGAAAATCATGGACAGGGGGAGCAGAAGGAAGGATGGGGTAGGGGATTCAGGATGTATGGGGAGAACGGGGCTAGGATTGGAGACAGAAAGAGAAACTTGCCCCTACCTCCATGCCAGCCGGCGTGACTGATAGAATCCTGGGCTGGCACGGTTGCTGGGCGGTGCGTCTTTGACAGATCCCCGAGGAGAGGGTGAGGGAGGCGGACCCATATCTCGTCTCTTGCTTGGCCCCCCAAGGCTGGTCCCTGGTCCACCTCATGGTGCTGTTACTTTTGCTCCCAGCATTTTTGGCATTTCTTGGAAGGTTTCAACTGAACTGTGGTTGGGGAGGAGGGCAGAGCTTGGGGATGGGGCCAGGGAGTGGGGGGTAGGAAGGGCTGGCCAGGAACAGGTGCTGGGAACAGGCGGTTCTTTCAAACCAGCAGTGCTGGCCAGGCTGCTTGGGTGGCGTGTGTGTGTGTGTGTGTGTGTGTGTGTGTGTGTGTGTGTGTATCTACTATGTATGTGGTTCTTCATCCAGATGGTATGTGCATGCGTAATGTGATGATTGCACGGCCAAGTGTGTTAATTTGCCCGTATCAGGACATGGGAAAACCGGCTTTTGGCCCTTTGCCTTAGTCCTTCAACACTCTGCCTGGTACCGAGGAGTTGGGCCTGGGCAGCTCTGGGGAGGTGGCCACCAACTCCTGCCGCTGCCCCACCGTGCAGGCTGCTGGTGGGCGCTCCCCAGGCCCTGGCCCTGCCTGGGCAGCAGGCGAATCGTACTGGAGGCCTCTTCGCTTGCCCCCTGAGCCTGGAAGAGACTGACTGCTACAGAGTGGACATCGACCGGGGAGGTGAGGGCCCTGTGGGGGTGGGGTGGGGGGCACAGGAGGAGGGGAGGGGAGGACTTGGCTTCCTCTTTCCTCCCCTAATTCCCAGTGTCCCGCCTCCAGCTGACGTGCAGAAGGAGAGTAAGGAGAACCAGTGGTTGGGAGTCAGTGTTCAGAGCCAGGGACCTGGGGGCAAGATTGTTGTGAGTACCATATCTTTTTTTTGTTGACTTTTAATGTTTACTATTTTTATTGAAAAAGGTCATGAAAATTAATTTTTAAAAAGAAGGAAAAACAGTTTGACTCTGTAACGGTAATATAATTGCAGTGGGTACCACTTCTTGTGACTTATGCAAGGGTGGTGTGTGTGTGTGTGTGTGTGTGTGTGTGTGTGTGTGTGTGTATGGTGTGTGCATATGCACAGATGTGCTTACAGAACTCAGGTTGGCAATATGGTATGATGGTCCGCTTCTGAGGACCTCAGAGAGATACAAAAAGGTGTAAGACATGGTCCCTGTCCTTATAAATTAAAAAATATCTAACCGTTCTTCCATCCACTGATTTGTCAAACTTACTGAGAACCTTTTATACATCAGGCATTGTGCTAGTTACTGAGAGAGGACGTGTAAACTCAGGGAAAAGCCTGGTTCTCAGTTAGCCTCCTGCATAGTTCCAGAGATTCTCATTCTCTCTCTCTGTGTTATCACTAACGTGCACAAACAATAAGTCCCTATGGGGCAGAATATGGTTAATGCTAAGTGAGTGGTATGGTCCCCAGTCTATACAAGTTCAAGGGAGGAGTGGAGAGCAAAGACTCCTGCAGGTGGGGTGATTTGAGCCAGGATTTCCAGAATAAGCAACACTTGGAGAGTGGAGAAGGGAGGGAGTTCTTTGCAGACAAGGTGGCGGTGCTTAGAAAGGTTCAGAGGCAGTACCAAGCTGGGCATGTTGGGGGTAGTCCCATCTGGTGGGATCGAGGAGACACGAGTTCTGGGTGCTGGCTTAGTTGTGCTGTGGGTGCCCGGGCAGAATGTACAACAGCGTTTCTTCCTGCCAGGGTGAAGAAGTGGGTGCAGAGAGGATAGGGCAGGGGATTATATATATACCTGCCTTACACTGGGCTGGGGGGCGGTGCCCGAGTGATGCTGGCAGATGTGTCTGTGTGTGTGCGCGCGCCTGTACGCACCTGCGTGCGTGCACCCGTGTGCAAGTGAACCAGTGTCTGCCAAACGTCTGCACAGGGCAGTGTGGCTCGAGCAGGGTCCTGGCCCTCACAGTGGAATGACCCCCTCTCCTTTTCTCCCACAGACCTGTGCACACCGATACGAGGCGCGGCAGCGTGTGGACCAGACACTGGAGACGAGGGACGTGATTGGTCGCTGCTTTGTGCTAAGCCAGGATCTGGCCGTCCGCGATGAGCTGGATGGCGGGGAGTGGAAGTTCTGTGAGGGACGCCCCCAGGGCCACGAGCAATTTGGGTTCTGCCAGCAGGGCACGGCTGCTGCCTTCTCCCCCGACAGCCACTACCTCCTCTTTGGGGCCCCAGGAACCTATAACTGGAAGGGTGAGTGACTCCCTGGGGAGGGGAGAAGGGAACCAAAATGTCCAGTACCTCAGAGAGGGGGTTGGGGGCAGCATGTGGCCAAGCACGCCCACATGTTCACTGCCGTGGAGCCCTGGGGCCCTGCCACGCTTCTCACCACAGCCATGCCAGCACGCACACGAACGGGGCCATCGCCTCTCCTCCGCATGGCCGAGAGTTCCGCAACATGCTGGCATGAGCTCCCACATGCCCAGCCGGGGCCCGCATGCTCCAACACACCAGCCCACACCTCATCACTCCCATTCCCATCTCCGCACGCTGCCGCTGGCCGGGCTGACACTCGGTGAGTGTGATGCCAAGTCTGGGGGACCCCAGGCAGCTTGGGCCGGGAGGGGGTGGAGATAGGGCTGGAAAGGAGAGGAGGGGCTTCCCTGGGTGCCTGTCTAACTAGCGCCCGGCCTGCGGGTGCTCCGTGCTCCCTGCCCTGGGCACTAACAGGTCTGTCCTTGCAGGCACGGCCAGGGTGGAGCTCTGTGTGCAGGGCTCAGCGGACCTGGCACATCTGGACGACGGGCCCTACGAGGCGGGGGGTGAGAAGGAGCAGGACCCCCGCCTCATCCCTGTCCCTGCCAACAGCTACTTTGGTAGGGACCCCTCCCCGGCCCGGAGCCGCTCTAACCCTCTGCTTCTCTCTCTTGTCCTCTCTCTCCATGCTCCCATCCTTCCGTCTCTGTCTCTGTCCCTCACTCTGTCTCTGTCTCTGATTCTTATCTCTCTGGTCTGTTTGTCTCTCTCGTATTCTTTCTCCACTTCTTCCTCTTTCTGTCTGCCTCTGTCTCCCCACTCTGTGGCCCCTCCTCTGGATGTCCCTCCCCTGGTGTCTCCCCTGCCCCACCCCCCGCAGGGTTGCTCTTTGTGACCAACATTGATAGCTCAGACCCTGACCAGCTGGTGTATAAAACTTTGGACCCTGCTGACCGGCTCCCAGGACCAGCCGGAGACTTGGCCCTGAATAGCTACTTAGGTTTGTAAGCGCCCCTCCACGTCCTCCTGGGCCCTGGGGGCTTGGCCTGGCCTCCCCACCTCTCCTGCCCTGCCCCCCAACACGTACCCAGAGAAACACCCACTGGGCCCAGGTTACAGACAAGAGCTGAGCGCAGTAACCAGGCCCAAGGAGAAGAGGCCCCAGGGGTGAAGCCTCGGGGCTGTGAACGGGGGTCTCCATGGAGGAAGATCCAGATGGGCTGAGGCTGTACTAGGAAGGAAGGAGGCTAGGCCTCTGGGGGACTTTCTCTGAGGGATGGATGGTGGGCATGTGCAGAGAAAGGTCCAGCTGTGTTGGTAAGTCCCTCTCCTTTCTCATCCGCGTCCTTCTGCAGAAGAGGAGGAAACGAGGCCTGGGAGAAGCTTGCGTGAATCAAACTCTTCCCCATCTCCCCCCCGTTTCTTCCTCTCCCGTCCGTGTGAAGTCTTCCTCTTCCTGCCAGGATGGTGGGCGTAGGGGGCAAAGAAGGTGCATTGGGTGGGATGGGGGTCTCCTGGGTGTGCAGAGAGGAGAGCAGTTCCAGGGAATCATATGGGGGCGCCCTGGCCCAGCTCCTGCCGGTGCCTCAGCCCCCAGCCCAGCGGCCTGGCCTTCTCAGCCATTGCCTTTCTCCTTCCTCCCCAGTCCCTGAGGCCGACCTCATCGCGCTTCTCGTGCCAGACCTTCGTCTCTGGGTGGGGAGGGCTTCCGGGCCTCTGGAGGGGAAGAGGAGTGGTCCAGCTGTGGTGGCGATGCCTCAGAGGGCACCTCTCCCTGTTAGGGAGGGGCAGGGTGGGAGGAGCTGTGACCTACCCTGGCTGGGAGTCTGGTGGGGACAGCTCACTGGTGAGTCGCCCCCATCCAGGTTTCTCCATCGACTCGGGGAAGAGTCTGGTGCGAGCAGAGGAGCTGAGCTTTGTGGCAGGGGCCCCCCGTGCCAACCACAAGGGTGCTGTGGTCATTCTGCGCAAAGACAGCGCCAGTCGCCTGGTGCCTGAAGTTATGCTGTCCGGGGAGCGCCTGACCTCTGGCTTTGGCTACTCGCTGGCGGTGGCTGACCTTAACAATGACGGGTGAGAGTGGGCTGAGGCGGGGGGAGCCTGGGGGCGGCTGGGTCTAGGAGGGGTGAGGGGCCTCTGGCCTCTCCTCCTGACTCCACTGGCTGTCTCTCTCTCTCCATAGCTGGACAGATCTGGTAGTGGGTGCCCCCTACTTCTTTGAGCGCCAAGAAGAACTGGGGGGTGCCGTGTATGTGTACATGAACCAGGGGGGTCACTGGGCTGGGGTCTCCCCTCTCCGGCTCTGCGGCTCTCCTGACTCCATGTTTGGGATCAGTCTGGCTGTCCTGGGGGACCTCAACCAAGATGGCTTCCCAGGTGTGACTGGGGACAGGGAAGGCTGGGGAAGGGGGGGAGGGAAGGGGGAGGGGCAGGGGTGCAGAAGTGCCTCTGAGGTCAAGGGGAAGGTCTTCTGAGGGCTCAGGGAGAGGAGCAACCTGGGCTCCTGCCTGAGCTTTACCATTTACCAGCTTTGTGACCTTGGGCAAGGACCCTTTCTGAGCTAGTGATGCCTGCAGAGAGTAGCTGAAAGGATTAAAAATGCCATGTGTAAGGTGCCCAGGACTTAGTAGCCTCTCAATAAAATAGAAAACACAGGGTATGGAACTGAGTGACTGAGGGAAAGTAGGGGCCTGGACCTCAGGCCTCCCACCCTCAGCCCCCACGTCTGATTGCCTTCCTCCCACTCCTGCAGACCTTGCTGTAGGGGCTCCCTTCGACGGGGATGGGAAAGTCTTTATCTACCACGGGAGCAGCCTGGGGCTTGTCGTCAAACCTTCCCAGGTGAGGGGAGTGGTGGGGATGAGGGGATGGGTGTCTGGGGGACCCAGGGGGCACAGCAGCAGAGGGCGGGGGAGGCAGGGGCTGGGGTGTGATGGGTGGGGAGGCTGATGGTCTGGTCCCCCAGGTGCTGGAGGGCGAGGCTGTGGGCATAAGGAGCTTTGGTTACTCTCTGTCGGGCGGCCTGGATGTGGATGGGAACCGCTACCCGGACCTGCTGGTGGGCTCCCTGGCCGACACTGCCGTGCTCTTCAGGTGAGCCGTCCTCCTCTGCTGGCCTCCCCCTCCCCAAGGCCCAGCCGCTCTGCAGTGCCAGATCTGCCGCCTCCCCTCTTTCCCAGCCTCATGTTCTCATGTCTCCTGTGCCCTGGACTCCCCCTTCCCCAGGGCCAGGCCTGTCCTCCACGTCTCCCACGAGGTCTCTATTCTTCCAAGAAGCATCGACCTAGAACAGCCCAACTGCGCCAGTGGCCACTCGGTCTGGTGAGGCGAGGTCCGAGGGGAGGGTGGAGGGGAGCCTCAAGGGTCCAGTTCTCCCCTGTCTACCCAGTTTGGGGCTGGGGCTGGGGCGGGAGTGGGCAGGGTTGGGGTGTGGCTCGGGCCTGTCAGCCTTGTCTTCGTCCCCGCAGCATGGACCTCAGGGTCTGTTTCAGCTACATTGCATCGCCCAGCAGCTACAGCCCCGCTGTGGGTGAGTGAGGCCCCTCCACGCTCACCCCGTTGGGTGTCAGGGTGGGTCACTCCGGGGTGCAGAGAAGGGCCCATTGGAGCTGCTCTGCAGCTCACCCGCCCCTCCTCTCCCACCTGCCACAGCCCTGGAGTACACGTTAGACGGGGACACGGACCGGAGGCTCCGGGGACAGGTGCCCCGTGTAACCTTCCTGAGCCGTGGCCCAGATGACCCCAAGCACCAGGCCTCGGGCACCGTGTGGCTGAAACACCAGCATGACCGAGTCTGTGGAGACACTATGCTTCAGCTCCAGGTGGACGCTGACCCCTTGGCCTCTGAGGGCCATTGTCATCGCATCGTCTCTTTTCCTGGCTTCCTCTCATCTTCTTCCCAAACACACTCACACCTCAGTCTAAGATCTCGACTTTTGGGAAGGCTCCCTTTCGGGCCTCTCTTTTTTTTTTTTTTTTTTTTTTCGGGCCTCTCTTTTACCTGCCGTTTTCTTGCATCTCCTGTCAAGTTCTATACGCCCTGGAGATGGCCACGGCAGGTTCCGTCTTCTCGTCTGGTCCCCGAAGCCCTAAATCCTGGCTGTCTTCCCTTCTCCACCCCAGTTGCTCTCCCCCCGCTAGCCCAGTTCTCCACCTCTCTCCTTCGTCTCCCTGAGCCTCTTTCCAGGATCTGTCCTAGGTCTGGCTGGGGCTTTGGGCAGGGCTGGGGTCTGGGGGTTGTTCTTGCATTCACGTCTATCTTTTCCCTTCCCCAGGAGAATGTCAAAGACAAGCTTCGGGCCATCGTGGTGACTCTGTCCTATAGTCTCCAGACCCCTCGGCTCCGGCGACAGGCTCCTGCCCAGGGGCTGCCCCCCGTGGCCCCCATCCTCAATGCCCACCAGCCCAGCACCCAGCGGACAGAGGTGAGCATGCGTTCTGGTTTAGCCCAGGAAAAGAAGCTGGGAGGGACAGGGATCGTGAATCCCTCGCCAGTGACATTCATGGCTTGCAAAATTCTTTCATGCTACCCCAGTTGTTTCTCATATCTCTAGATGCTGTAACAGGCGGGCCACAGATGTAAAATGGCCCACATTATCACGCGTTCCTAGTCAGAGGGAACAGGCAGTCATTCAGGGGCCCAGGGTGCTGGGGGTCTGCCGTGTTCAAATGTGGCCTCCAAGGTCCTTAGGTCACCTCTATCCCATCAGTTGGAGGGGGGCGGGGACTTCCTTGTATGGGTCTTACGGCCAGTCTGGAAGTGATGCTCTTTACTTCTCTTCACGTTCTAAGTCTGGGACTTAGTTACATGCAAGAAAGGCCAAGGAAATGCGGCCTCGCTGTGGACTAGCCTGCTGCTCTCTACCACGGCATCGTAATACTCCCATCATTTTACTGATGAGGACACAGCTCAGAGCGGTTAGGTGACCAGCTGGGTGTCACACAGCTAGGAAGCAGCAGATCTGCGGGTTGAACTCAGGTTGTTTATTCCCGTGATCCTCTACCCCGCCATACGCCTTGGCGATACATGCACCCCCTGGGAATGACCCCCTCTTCAAATCTCCCCCCAGATCCACTTTCTGAAGCAAGGCTGTGGTGAAGACAAGGTGTGTCAGAGCAACCTGCAGCTGGTCCACGCCCGGTTCTGCACCCGTGTCAGCGACACGGAGTTTCAGCCTCTGCCCATGTGAGGGGGAGCGAGGGAGCAGGTGGGGTGGGAAGGCAGGAGATCAAGGGACGGAAGGAAGTCCCCTTGGGAGGGCCAGCAGGAGCGGGGGCTGAGCCTGCAGGGAGAGGGTGGAAGGTGGAAGGTGGAGAGAACCTGCTGAGAGCTCAGAAGTTCGCAGGATGAGGGCAGTGAGGGGCCCACAGGGGCTCCTCTGGCAGGGAGTGACAAGCCTTCACCATATAAAAAAAATTATACAGTTCACACACATCTCACTGTTAAGTCTTCACAACCCCATGGAGCAGGAAATATTACTAGTCCCACTTTAGAGATGGAGAACGGAGGCCTAGAGAGGTTAAGTTACTTGCCCGAGGTCAGTAAGTGCTGGAGCTGGGGCCAGAAACAAAAGGTCCCCTGACTCCCAGTCTTGACTCTCTTGAGTCTGAGGCTTGGACCAGTGTGTGCGGAGATTCGGGAGAGCCAGGGTGGGAGGAGAGGTTCGGGGAGTGGGGGCAGGCAGCATGCACTGGCGGGGGAAGGAGGAAGGGAGAGGCGGGGGCAGGTGTTCCGGTCTTAGAGTGAGTGGGATCTGACCCCCCAGGGATGCGGATGGGACGACAGCCCTGTTTGCACTGAGTGGGCAGCCAGTCATCGGCCTGGAGCTGAAGGTCACCAATCTGCCTTCGGACCCAGCCCAGCCCCAGGCTAATGGGGATGACGCCCATGAAGCCCAGCTCCTGGTCACCCTCCCTGCCTCTCTGCACTATTCAGGAGTCCGGGCCCTGGACCCTGCGGTGAGGGCCCGGGGCAGGGCAGGGGTGGGGTCTTGGGGGCTCCAGTAACCCAAGCTGATCTCTCCTTCTCTCCCCACTCCAGGAGAAGCCGCTGTGCCTGTCCAATGAGAACGCCTCCCATGTTGAGTGTGAGCTGGGGAACCCCATGAAGAGAGGTGCCCAGGTCGGCATATCTGCCCTTATCCCTATCCGAGTGGCTCTCTCACCCCTGACCCCTCCTCAAGCCCCTCGCCCTCCCGGACTCTAATCTTGCTCCACCCTTTGCCTAGGCCACCTTCTACCTCATCCTTAGCACCTCAGGGATCACCATTGAGACCACAGAGCTGGAGGTGGAGCTGCTGTTGGCCACGTAAGGCTGGCGGGGCAGGGTGGGTGAGGGTGGGGGCAGTGGCTTGAAGTCCACCTAGAAAGGGCTCTGCTGTCCTCACCTGATCCCTTGGGGCGGTGCCTGTGCCCGCCACCCACGCCTACCCCTGCCACACTCCAGGATCAGCGAGCAGGAGCTGCGGCCGGTCTCTGCCCGAGCCCGTGTCTTCATCGAGCTGCCGCTGTCCATCACGGGGTAAGCCCTGTCCAGGGGGGCACCTCCGCCAGAGGGGTGGGCATTGTTACCCCCAGACCCAGGCCTGGGCTCTGCCTCACCTGGCCTGACCCTCCTGACCCTCCATCAGGCCCCAGGCCTCCTCAGCCCCTGTTTTGACCCCTCCTCACCAGGGTGGCCATTCCCCAGCAGCTCTTCTTCTCTGGTGTGGTGCGGGGCGAGAGCGCCATGCAGTCTGAGCGGGACGTGGGCAGCAAGGTCAAGTATGAGGTTACGGTAAGTGGCCCGGTGAGGTCCCTCCCTTCTTGGCACAGAGGAGAAGCTGAGACATGTCCCGAGGGCTGTGGCTTTTCTCCCATCTGGCGCCTGGTTCGAGGCCTCCCCCAGTTCCTGGGCCTTGGCCGTGTGCAGGTGTTTGTGTTGAGGGCTCAGTTGACCATTTCCTGCTCATTCCTGACTGGACATCTCACCTGCTGGTCTGGGGAGGCCATGAGGGCCCAGGGGCCTCTGCTGGTGGATGGGGACAGGGGGGGAGGGCTGATGTCTCTCCCTAGAACCCTGCCCTTGCTTGGCTGGGGCCTCCCCGCATTTCCCGGGGACATCTCCAGGTTTTCCTGGGTTTGGGGTGGGCAGAGAATGGTGCCTGGATCTAGGATCCTGAGTCTTTGTTGAAGCTATGCTTCCTGAGGCTTCCCCGCAGCCCTGTCCCCTCCATCTCTGGGGATTTAGAACCTGTCCTTTGCACTCTCTTGTGCCCACAGGTCTCCAACCAAGGCCAGTCACTCAAGACCCTGGGCTCGGCCTTCCTCAACATCATGTGGCCCCACGAGATTGCCAACGGGAAGTGGCTGCTGTACCCCATGCGGGTGGAGCTGGAGGGCGGGCAGGGGCCGGGGACGAGGGGACTCTGTTCCCCCAGGCCCAACGTCCTCCACCTGGTGAGGCTTAGGCGAGGTGGGTGGGGCTGCAGAAGCAGGGTGGGGCGTGGTCAGACTTTGGGAAGGATGCCATGGGGCTGGGGGTCTGCGGCCGGTCGGGGGCCAGGAGGAGGGTGCTGGGGAGGAGGTGCCACCTGTCCCTCACTGGGCCCCCTCCCCACCTCAGGATGTGGACAGCAGGGACAGGAGGCGGCGGGAGCTGGGGCAGCCGGAGCCACGGGAGCCTCACGAGCAGCCGGAGCCCAGCACGTCCTGGTGGCCAGTGTCCTCTGCTGAGAAGAAGAAAAACGTCACCCTGGTGAGGGCGGGGCACACGTGGCCCAGGCAGGATGGGGTGGGGCACGTGGTATGACAGAGGATGGCGGGGGGAGGGGAGGGCAGGGAGCTTCAGGGTGCCGGGTGGCCTGTCAATAGCTGTGATGGTCACAGACACCGGGGGCAAGGTGACAGGGCACTTCACATCACACCTGTGAAGCAGCTGCCGCCGCCGCCGCTCCCCCACGCCCACCAGGTGTTCACTCCAGAGCAGGGCACTTACCATAGCCCGTTACCCACACGGTTGATTCTCCCTGCGTGTGTATGAAAGGTCACATTTTATAGGGGGTGGTTTGAGCCATCTCTGAGATCTGTTTGTTATTCTTTTGAATTCTTTTAGGCCAGAAAGTCAGTTTGCATAAGGAAACCTGCTTGATTTTCACAATGTCAAAAAACACTTGAAGGTTTTAAAAGTTCTAATAATTGAATCGATAGTATATTTATGTGATTCATTAAGCCTATCCTTTTCGAGCCCTTTTGCCTCCCCGTTTCCTCCTTGTTTCACGCGGTTTTGTTCCTGGCGGGGCTCACTAGCGGATTAGCGCAGACTCTGTGTACTCGTCCCTTTTAGGATGGCGCTGGCAGTGAGAGTGGGGGGGGGCACAGATCGGGGGGTGCTTGGCCTGGTGGCAGAAGGTGAATCCCAGGTGCGGAAAGGATGGGCAATAGAGGCAAAAAGAGGCAAAGAGACCTTGGCAGGGGGAGGCAGCAGTTGGGCCAGCTCTGGTGGCATCTGTCTGGGAGGAAGTTCCGCTGCCACAGCCCATCCTTCCTGGGGGCCCTCAGCTTCCCTGCTCCCCTGAGAGCATGGTGGAAAGCAAATGAAGTCACCTCAGGGGTGGTATGAGCTTGTGTAACTGCTGTTTCCCCGTTACATGGATAGTCCTGCTTTCTCCAGGTGAATGATTTCTTCTGAAAGGCCACCCTTTTTGCTAAGAACTTTGAAATGGATTCTTTTACTTAAAATGACTTTTAGACAAATTGACCAAGGATTCTTGAATTGCTTGAAAGTGGCCATTCTTCTGTATAGGCAGCGTGATGGATAGAACATTAATTTTTAGGCAAATGGGCCATTAGGTGGGATTGGGCCAAATGGATTTAGGTCAGGCGTGGAAGGAGAAGGGCCTAAGTCCCCTGTCCCCCCAGCAGCTCCGGGCATCCTCCTGCTCATTCAGTGAGTTTGGGCTTCACGGAGGAGCGCAGCTTTGCCCACTCTGGACCTGGGTTCAAGTATCCGTGCCACCTCTTTCCAGCTTTGCTAGCTGTGTGACCTGAGGCAGGTCACCTGGCCTCTTTGAACTTTAATTTCCTAGTTTGAAAAATGGGGATGATAATAATATGCACCTTGCAGGACAGTTGTGAATTTAAATGAGATAAGTACCTTGCAGATAGATGCTCAATATATGGGACTGTCATTAGGTAACATGAGCATCTACTGGGGAAGATACTCTTCCTGCTGCTGTCAAGAGACCTCCTCCCTGCTCCCCATGCATTTCAAAGCCAAATAGCCCAGATTTGGGGTAGGCTGCTCTTTTGGACCACAGGGTTAGTTTGGGAAGACTTCTTGGAGGAGGGGAGTTTGAAGCCAGGTAAGGAAAATGGGAGAGATATTGAATGAAGAGCCAGGGGAAAATGGGGGCTCATGGAGGGATGGAGGGAAGGCTCTGGGCAGACAGTGTCTGTGTGACCACGTTTGTGAGGGTGCTGGGGCCAAGCAGCTCAGAGCCCTGCGGGTCCTGGTCCACAGGACTGCACCCGGGGCACGGCCAGCTGCGTGGTGTTCAGCTGCCCTCTCTACAGCTTTGACCGTGCAGCTGTGCTGCATGTCTGGGGCCGCCTCTGGAACAGCACCTTCCTGGAGGTGAGAGTCAGGCTGGGGCGCTGGGCTGGGCATCCTCTTCCCCAACCCCCGCCCTGGGGCTCACTTCTCCTTCTTCCTCCTTCCTGTCCAAATGCAGCACACTCTCAACCCAAGACAGGCAGAAACACCCTCCGTGTTGGGCACCATTCCGTTTACAACTTCAGGAGCTCGGGGGAGGTGGGGGCGTGGGGGCATTTAGGAGGAGGGTCTCCTTCCCTGCTCCCTTAGGAGTACTCAGCTGTGAAGTCCCTGGAAGTGATTGTTCAAGCCAACATCACCGTGAAGTCCTCCATCAAGAACTTGCTGCTCAGAGATGCCTCCACAGTGGTGAGCTGCTGGGCTGGGGGCATGAAGCAGGGGAAGCTCTTCTGTCCCGTTGCTCCAGCCCTTGTTCCCTTAACCCTTTGCTCCCCAGATCCCAGTGATGGTATACCTGGACCCCGTGGCTGTGGTGGCAGAAGGAGTCCCCTGGTGGGCCATCCTTCTGGCTGTACTGGCCGGGCTGCTGGTGCTGGCGCTGCTGGTGCTGCTGATGTGGAAGGTGAGGCTTGGGGAGGGTGATGCCGCTGGGAGCAGGGCTCCCCTGTCAGGCAGGTGGCCTTTCATGGTGTGGTTCTCTCACCCAGTCTCCCATTTATTCAGCAAATCTGCATTGAGCACTTACCCTGCGTGTACCAGGGTCTCTATCAGGCCCTGGATGTTTCAGAGATAAGTCAGATGTAGATCCTGTTCTCAGGGGTTTTATAGTCTAGTTGGGGAGGGGAGTAGTCCAGGACGAGGCAGTGGACTGAGTCAAGAAAGTGCAGTGGGAGCTCAGGTGAGGGAAAGCTTGAGAGCAGGTGGCCCTGGAGCTGCGCCTTAGAAGGTGGGGTGGTAGGATCTGGATGTGGGGAGAGGGATGGGTGGGTGTGGGCCTTTCAGGACTATGAGGGGCAAACCATGGAGGCAGGGAAGTGTGGTCTGAATTAACTAGAGCATGGTGGGTAAGGCTGGGAAGGAAACTGTGGCCAAGAAAGCCAAGCAGTGTGGAGAACTGCCTGCAGGGGACTGTTGCCAGGACTGAACTCGGAACCTCCACATACCAGGCTCTACCTGGAGCCATTCTCATACACACAGAGTGTAGCCAGAATCACGTGTGCGCCTGGGGCTCCACATTAAAAGCCCGTTCATGCGCGTGTCAGTACAGAGAATCACGTCCATCACCAGCAGTCATCCCCTGAACCACATGCCACATCTGGGCCATGTGGAGCCATGCATGCCCTTGGGGCCTCCCCAGGACCAAGCACACCCTCTGGCAAATGTGAGTCATCAGTGGACCAGGCCTCTGGGCATCCAGACTGTTGGGGACCTTGCCATTCTTAGGGGGGATTGATGCCTCCGAGAAACTGGCTCCAGAATCTCTGCTTCCTGCTCCCGTGGAAGGGGGACAAGGCAGAGGTAGAGGCGCCCATCCTTCCTCAGTCTTCCCATCCTCCACCTCTTCTGCTCCCTTCCTCCCTTACGTCCCAGTGTGGCTTCTTCCATCGGGACAGCCAGAGCTCATCTTTCCCCACCAACTTCCACCGGGCCCGTCTGGCCGTGCAGCCCTCAGCTGCGGAAGCTGGGGGTCCAGGGACCGTGGGGTAATTGTTGTGTGTGAGCATGTGTGTGCGCGCGTGTGTGTGCGTGTGTGGGTATGTATGTGAGTGTGGGTCGAGCTCCCAGCATTCAGGGTACCAGGAATGTGCAGGGTGTAGAAAGGAGATTGCATGAGGGTGGTGTGAGTTCCAGGAACTGAGGGGAGGTGGTTGTCAGGGTGAGGCCCTAAGGGTGAGTGTGCACGGCCTGGGGCACGCACAAGGGTTGGGTGGGCTCCTGGGGTTGTGAGCATGTGGGGAGTGCAGGAAGGTGCCGTGCATGTCTTTTCTGTGGGCATGAGTGTGCAGAGACACATGTGCAAGGAGGTGCCGTGCAGTCCAGCATGTAGGAGTCCTGGAAGTCCTGAGTGTGAGTGTGCAAGGGGCACATTTCTGTCTTGGTAGGTAAGGGCCAGCATGTTCATGACTTAGCGAGGGGCCAGGCTACCGTATTCATAGAGGAGAGGGCCCGCCCTAAGGGCGATGCTGCCCAGTACACAGGGGTTGTGCGTAGGAGGCTTGGGAGGAATCATTCTGGAGTTTGCGGGGCTCTAGGAAGCCATGTTTTCCCTCTGCTCTTGTTTGTGTTCTAGGGGATGCTACTGGGTCTCTTAAAAATCTTGGGGGTGTGGAAACCTTTGGGGTCAGCAGTCCTGATGTTCTACCTTCAACCCCCTCTTTCAGGCACCAAGGGAGATGTCCTTGGTCCTGCACCTCAGGCCCCTCCTGGTCTTTCTCTTGCTGTCAGTGAGAACCTGGGGACCCAGCACTGATGATGGTGGCACCTGTGAGGGCTGCTTCCTGCACGAGCTGCTGCCCAGCCAGCCCCTTTCTGCTGCTGTCGGTTCTTTCTGTCCCAGGGATGGTGGAGGCAGGAGGCTGGGCTGTGCTGGGCATCTGCTCCAGGGACCTCAGCCCCGCAGCCTGCTCATGTCTGGTCTGCTGTTCTTCCAGATGGGATTCTTCAAGCGGGCGCGGTACCCCGAAGCCACTGTGCCCCAGTACCACGCGGTGAAGATCCCACGGGAAGACCGGCAACAGTTCAAGGAAGAGAAGACGGGCACCATCCTGAGGAATAACTGGGGCGGCCCCCGGGGCGGAGGGCCCGATGCACACCCCATCCTGGCTGCGGATGGGCACCCGGAGCCGGGCTCCGATGGGCACCCTGTGCCAGGCACTGCCTAGCCTCCTCCTTCCCAGCCTGGCCCATGGGTCCCCTGCACCCCTTCCCCAGAGATGGCTCCTAGGGATGAAGGGGGCAGGCTGGGTTGCCGGTGTCCCATCAGGATGTGGCAGGATCTGTTTTCTCAGGGGCACAGACCTCTCTCCCCGTGAGGACCACACCCACCCCCCCCAAACCTCCCCTTAGGATGCTGTGAGATGAGAGGGGGTAAATCAGGGATGGGTGAGGAGGGCAGTGGTGTCCTGATGCAAAAGTGGGGAGAAGGGACCCTAATCCTTCCCTCTCCCATTCACCCTGTATAATGAGACCCCGAGGACCTATCTCCCTGAAAGTGCCTTAAGCCCAGAGGGTGGGGAGGAGGTTATGTCGCTGACTCAGGGGCTCTTCCCTCCCTGGCTTCCCCTCTCCTCTGACCTTAGTTTGCTGCATCCATCAGTGGGTTTTGTCTATTTATTAAAAACGATGTGAGGACGAAGCCTCTGGCTTCTTTGCTGAGTGCTGCAGGGTCTCCAGAGAGGACTGGTTCTCTCTGCATCCCCACAGCCCAGGACAAAGGTGGTGGTTGGAGGGAGCGCAGGGCGCCTGGCAGGGATACTGGTGACTTTTGTGACCAGGTCCTGGGGGCACGTGGGTGTGGTCTCAGAAGTGGGGGGAATGCGGGGAAGGGACAGGGAGCTGTCCTAGGGGTAGTGGGCAAAAACTGGGAGACCCAGTCGAGGAATTTGCAGTTAGGGATATGACAGGGTGTAACTGTTTCCTCCCCGTAGTCAGGGTGGGAATAGAGCTTTCTCACTGCACAAGGAAGGGTTGAAGTTAGAGAAGGAGAGGGGCTCCCCGCGGAGAGGTGGGAGAAGGAGGGGCTTATTTCACCGCCTTTCCCATGATATGGGGCCCAACAGGTAACCACTTGATGGGAGGGGGTTGTCGTTCCATTTGGAGTTCAGAGAACTGGGCATTCTCCAGATCTTTCCAGGTCTCTCTGGTGAGGCAGCAGCCGTCCCCAATGTGTTTCCAGGTGGGCTCTAAAACCTGCTGCCACAGGAAGGCCCAGCTTCCACGCGGCTCAGCCACGTGCTCCCAGAAAAAAAACATTCCTCCCTGGGAGAGAAGAGAGAGCGTCACTTACCTGCTCCATTCCGCAACCTTCCTCTACTCTCACCTCCATCCCGCTGACCAAGCCTGGTCAGAACCTCTTGGTGGAGTGGGAGGTGCTGGCCTGCGAGTTTAGGGAGACCGTCCGGCTCTGTGACCTTCTCTGCATCCCCCGGCTCTTACCCCCCAAC
Organism: Orcinus orca; assembly: GCF_937001465.1. Lineage (NCBI taxonomy): Eukaryota > Metazoa > Chordata > Mammalia > Artiodactyla > Delphinidae > Orcinus > Orcinus orca. Next base: position 44,080,822 of record NC_064569.1, on the reverse strand, counting down.
TCAAAGTGAGTGTGAAGAGCCTCCTGTGACCTAGGGGCCATGACCGGTGAGAGATTTTTAAACAATGACCCGAAGGCCAGCGTAGCCGAGGGCAGACAGATGGGGAGGCGGGGAACCAGGAGCAGAGATCTCATTGGATACAGAGATGCTCGCGCTGAGCCCTCTCCCGAGACCAAGAGCCTGCATCCCGGACGTCTCAGCCAGCATCCCACGGAAGGGTGCACTGGGCTCCTGAGTGAGCTGGGGTTCCTCCAGCTCTTCCCTCCTCACTGTACCCTCCCTAGGTGATCTCATGCACCCAAAACAAAAAAACCAACCAAAAGTTACAAGTAACTCTTAACGTTAATGAATTTAAACCTTCCAGAAAGCATGAATCTAAAAGGAAATGTCCAACAGGTGATACAAGCCAGATATTCTACGGCCTTTCCTGTTTCGGTCTCACATTCCAATGCGCTTGGAATTTACCAGCTACAAGCTGATGACGTCCAAATCTAAATTTCCAGGCTACATCTTTTCTGACCTCCAGATCTAGACTTAAAGTGCCTCTGGGTTTTCTGCCCGGCTGTCTCCATGGGACCACAGACCTAACAAGTCCCAAACAGGCTTCTTCTGTCCTGCAAATGGTACTTCTCTCTACCCTTCCTCACTCCCTCCACCAGTCGCTCATGCGAGAAACCTGGAAATCATCCTAAACTCCTTTCTGTCCACACCCAGTTCCAAACTTTATGGATTCCACTACCCCCATACCTCTACTTAGAACACTCTTTTGTTTCCGCCACTCCCTCCACCCCCTGCTTAACCCCTCAGATCTCAGTTTAAACACCACATCCCTAGGTGTCCTTCACCCCTCTTTCCCCCTTTGTTAGGTGGATCACCTGTGTGATTCCACAGCACCCTGTCCTGCCCCATCCAGGCCCTGGTCATATCTCCTGTTCACCAGCAGGTGGCGGTGGGTGGGTGTCTAATGCACTAGTGCCTGAGATTCCCCATCCCGGGTGCCCTGGACACCGGGGTGGCTGATGCTACGTTTGTTGCCCCGTGCCCATCACTTCCCATTCTGCTCACCGGCCTCAGTACTCTCCGAACTTCCTGCAGGACCCTCTTTGGGCTCTGCACCGAGCACAGCACCAAGGTGCTGACCACCACGTCCATGGAGCCACTGGCCAGCTGTTTCATGTCCTCCCCGAAAGCCACCACAAACCGTTCATATTCAAGATGCCTATTCTTGGCCATACTCTTTGTCAGGAACTTCTCAAAGTGAGGGTTCGGGTCCAGGCAGGTGATCCTGCAGCCACATGGGTAGAACTGGAAGTTGGCGCCAGTGCCACAGCCCAGCTCCAGCAGGGCCACCTTCCCCGAGGCTCCTGCCAGCCCCTTTATCTGGCTGAAGAGCTCCTGTTTCTTGCTGTCCATCTTGCGGTTGCACTTGACTGTCAGCATGGCCATCAGGTAGGGGAAATAGGTCTTGCACAGGGGCTCCCAGAAACCCAGCAGAGCCATGAGGTGCAGGGGCAGGGTCAGGATTAGCACCAGCAGCTGCAGGAGTCGGACCAGGGTGTCCATGGTAGCCTGGCTCTGAGTGGAGCTTCCCTTGGGTGGCTGGCCTGTCTCTCTGCTCCGCCGCTGCAGACTCGAGTCTCCTTTCGCCCAGTGATAGGACTTTGTTCCCTGTCTCCTACTTGGCCGTTTCCTCTTTGCCGGGGAGGAGTTGATGTATGAAATCTCTCCAGAGGGCGCCGGTCCCAAAATCCCGTAGGCTCTTCAACCAATTTTATTACGTGGGGGCGAAGAAACAGGTGGTGCCAGTGTGTCCTGAGTTCTGGAACGCTGTGCCCAGTTGAAGAGGCTGGTGTGTGCTGATCATCTCAGAGGGACACGGGAAGGGGGAGGGGAGCTACGTCTCAGATCACAGCTTCACGGGGGCCAAATGCCCCGGCAGAGCAGACTCCTGCGGCACGTCCCGGCCTCATTCCGGGCTCAGGTTCTGCTCAGTTTATGCAAGTTGGAAATTCTGGTTGGGTGCCCCTGGAACACCCCCAGGGCTTTGTAAACTGTAACATGCCTCTGCCCCAGATAGAAGCCAAACACAGAGAAGGATGTGTCAACCCCAGGGGGGCGGTCACAAAACTTCTCTGCTGGGCAGCTGCACAGGGGCTGCCCTGCCTCCAGCAGCGCCGTTTGGGAGACACTTTCCTGAAATAGCTCATCCCTGCCTGACTCAGGAATTGTCCCAGACCTTATCCCTCAGCCCCGCGCTGGCCGGGGCACAGTGGGTTTGACCGGCAGGACAGAGGCAGTGGACTTGGACAGAGCACCCGCCCCAACCAGGGACTTTGTTTAAAGTCGTCCTCCCCCAGAGGCCACCAATGACCCTGGGAAATGCTCCTCGTGAGACTTGAGGCTATTGGACTTTCCCTCTTGTAGAGTGCCCATGCGTAGTGGCTGAAGGAAGTTTTGTTTAGAGAAAAGAAAATCAACATTCATTTTATTGTTGAGTGGTATTCCATTTTATGGAGTTACCATAAATTATTTATCCATCCAGCTGTTGACGGACATTTGGATTGTGTCCAGTTTTTGTCTATTACAAATAGAACTGCTATGAACGTTTATGTCCATGTCTTTGTGTGGATATATACTTATATTTCCTGTGTGTAAATACCTGCATGTGGAATGGCTATTCATTTATTTAAAATGTGTAATTATTCTTTTGTTTTGGTGGTATCATTTAATTTTTTCTTCTTCTTCTTTTTTTTTGGTTGTAGTAAAATGCACATAACAAAACTTACCATCTTCACCATTTTAATTGTACAATTCAGTGGTATTAAATATATTAACACTGTTGTGGACCCATCACCGCCATCCACCCCCATAATTCTTTTTTTTTTTTTTTTGCGGTACGCGGGCCTCTCACTGCTGTGGCCTCTCCCATTGTGGAGCACAGGCTCCGGTCGCGCAGGCCCAGCGGCCATGGCTCACGGGCCCAGCCGCTCCGTGGCATGTGGGATCTTCCCGGACCGGGGCACGAACCCGTGTCCCCTGCATCGGCAGGCGGACTCTCAACCACTGCGCCACCAGGGAAGCCCGCAATATATTCTTAATGTGAAACCAGATTATACTGGCTAGAGAAAAATTAATCCTTGCTATAGTGAGGTGTGCTTGCTTTTTAGATAACTTGTGAGGAAACTGGCTACCGCACGCAAACCTACTCCATTCATGCAATCAGAGAGCTCCTCCCCACTTTGGATCTGGTAAAATCTGGACAGAGGAGAGCTTCTATCAACACTTGGCTAAAATCTGAAGCTTGAACATGGTTTGAGAAAGAGGAAGAAGAAACCTTTTTCTTCTTAAGTCCTGGGTCTTTAAGGACTCCTTTGCTGTGTGATACAGGGATGAGTTAAATAAAGCTGCAGTCTAGTCCTTTTATTCTGGACTGCTCTGTCCAGAGTTCCCTGCCCAGACAGGAAAGAAATGGTGTAAATATCCATTATAGCACTGGGAGTGATTTTTTTTTTCACTTGGGGAAGCCTGGAGAGGCAGAAGGATGCTGCCAGGGGCTGAGATATGGCCGTGGATGGGGGGGATGAACTTCTCCCCACCTCTTTGGGTTTGCTGGGAGGAGGCATCACTTTGACCTACTACAGGTGCTCTCCTGGTAAGAGAGAACTGGAGGTTGACTTATCTGAATTCTCACTCCCTACCTCCCATGGGGAGCAGAGAAATTCCCATGAGGAGAGAAAGGAAGGCTCTTGTTATCACGCAGGGAACCAGGAGAGCTTTTTGGCCTGGGCCTTGTATTCCTGAAGGCCCTCAAGTATAGATTTTGCTACTATTGCCAAGTAAGGTCACATTGTCTTTGCATTTATTGATTGTATTAGAAGTTTTGGTTGGTTAAAAATAAACATAAAAAATAGACCAATGTTTTATATATACACTACCAAATGTAAAGTAGATAGCTAGTGGGAAGCAGCCGCATAGCACAGGGAGATCAGCTCGGTGCTTTGTGTCCACCTAGAGGGGTGGGATAGGGAGGGTGGGAGGGAGGGAGACGCAAGAGGGAGGAGATATGGGGATATATGTATACGTATAGCTGATTCACTCTGCTATACAGCAGCAACTAACACAACATTGTAAAGCAATTATCCTCCAATAAAGATGTTAAAAAAATACCAATGTTTTAGTAACTCTGTTCTGGCACTCATTCATTTTCTAATATACCCACAGTCTGAAAAATGGAAGAACACTAGCCCTCTCTCACTCTTGGGGTGACCTCGCCTGCCACATGCAGATTGTAGATAGGATGTGAAATCAGTTATGACAGTTGTAGAAAGTTAACTCATGGTTTCGTATGTTCTGAAACAGTGCAGAAACGGCATTTCCCCTTTCAAGAAAGGCACTAAAAACAATGGAAAACCGTGAGTGCCAGTCTTATGGACCAACTTATTAATATCACAGAAAGCTGTGACCTCACTCCACACCCAAGCAACTCCAGTCCTGCCGGGCTCCTGAAGCACTCCCCAAAGAGCAGAACCCCAGAGAATTGTCACTGTTTGACCTTTCTGGAAGATCCCTGGAAAAGCCCCACTCACAGGCCTTGTCTTTATCTGGTCAGTGAGGAAAGCCCTATCATCAGGGCATTGGTCAAATAATCAGTGACAATATTTTAAGATTGAAGCTGCCCAGTGTGGATGGACCTAGAGACTATCATACTAAGTGAAGTCAGACAGAGAAAGGCAAATATCATATGATATCACTTATGTGTGGTATCTAAAAAATGAGTATAAATAAATACATCTTCCTTTTAAAACAACACCACCACCACAACATAGAGCTCATTCCAACAATTCCATTCCTAGGTATATACCAAAGAGAACTGAAAACATATCCACTCAAAAATTTGTACATGGGCTTCCCTGCTGGCACAGTGGTTAAGAATCCACCTGCCAATGCAGGGGACACGGGTTCGAGCCCTGGTCCGAGAAGATCCCACATGCTTTGGAGTAACTAAGCCCGCGAGCCACAACTACTGGGCCCAAGCGCCACAACTACTGAAGCCCACGCGCCTAGAGCGCCATGCTCTGCAACAAGAGAAGCCACCACAATGAGAAGCCCATGCATGGAAGAGTAGGCCCTGCTTGCTGCAGCTAGAGAAAGCCTGCTCACAGCAACGAAGACCCAACGCAGCCAAAAATAAATCAATAAAATAAATAAATTAAAAAAAAATTTGTACGTGTGGGAACTACACTCAATATTTTGTAATAACCTATAAGGGAAAAGAATCTGAAAAAAAAGATATATATGTATGTATAACTGAATCACTTTGCTGTACACCTGAAACTAACACAACGTAAATCAACTATAATTCAAAAAAAAAATTGTGAGGGTTTGTTGCAGAGTTATTCATAGTAGCCCCAAAGTGTAAACAACCAAAGTGCCCTTAAACTGATGTGTGGATAAATAAAATATGACATATCCATACAATGGAATATTATTTGGCAATAAAAAGGATATAAACTGATACATGCTACAACATGGATGAAACTGGGAAACGTTACGCTAAGTGAAAGAGGCCTGATACAAAACTCCACATGTTGCATGATTCTATTTATATGAAATATGCAGAAGAAGCAAATCCATTCGAGAGACACTGGGGGAGGGATGAATGGGAAGTGACCGCTAAGGGGTACAGAGTAACTTTTTGAAGTGATGAAAATGTTCTAAAATTAGGTAGTGGTGGTGGTTACACAACCCTGTGAATATCCTAAAACCCACTGAATTGTGCACTTTATATTTTTTAAACTATATATTTTAAAATTATTTGGCTGTGCCATGCGGCACGCAGGATCTTAGTTCCCTGACTAGGGATTGAACCCGGGCCCCAGCAGTGAAAGCGCTGAGTCCTAACCACTGGACCACCAGGGAATTCCCAAGAATTGCGTACTTTAAATGAGTGGATTTTGTATTACGTAAATAAGCACTCAATAAAGCTGTAAAAAATAATAAAAATAAAACCAGGTTCCTTTTGTCTCTCCACATTAAAAAGAAAATAGAAGCAATGATTTCTACCCTTGGGTCAGTAGTTCTCAACTGGGGGCGGTCAGACTAGGTCTGGAGACACTTTGTCACAACTGGGGAAAAGGGTGTTACTGGCATCTAGTGGACAGAGGCCAAGGGTGCTGCTAGCCATCCTACAAGGCAAGAACAGCCCCTCACAAGCAAGAATGACCTGGCCGCAAATGTCAATCATACCAAGATTGAGAAATCCTGCCCTAGATCAAAGTCCATGAGGACAGAGCTGGGTACATGGTGCACCCGGTCCCTCCCACAGCTGCCAAAGTCCTTTGGTGCAACGGCATCGCCTGTGTTGAGAGCAGTTGTTAGAATCCTTCCCAAGAAACTCCCCTTTAAAGCAATGGTAAGGACGTGAACCACAATCATCTCTCTAGCGGTGTCCTTGGGAGAGCCTTCTGTCTGGTCTTAGCTCCAAGAACAGTTATACTGCCCTGAGTAGTCTATCTCTGTTTTATCTCATGGACACTGTGAACTCTGGAACTGACTGCACTTTCCTTTCTGGGTTGGCTGCTAAACAGTTTTGAGCCAAACTTGTGGCCCAACCTTAGGAAGGGCATAGGTCTTATATTTTGCATTTTAAAGTTTCATTCTTGGCTCTATTTTATATCCCTAACTTTTTCTTTTTAAAAATTTATTTTCTTTCTCTTTATTTCCTTTGCTCCTACTTTTCCCCTTTTTTTGGTTTGTTTGTTATGTCTTTGTAAGCTATTTATGCTGGGCAACAAGAAACGAAACACCAAATCGACAAATATAAACAGCGAGTCTCCCCTTAGCTCTGGGATGGAAGTTCATAGGGCAGAGTGGTGGGTAGGTTACAGACGCATCGTGAGGACCGTGGGCAGGGGCCAATGACCTCCCCAAAGGATGCCCTCGTTCTTGCTCCAGAAGCCTGGCTGGATGCTGAGGGGGCAGGATGTGAGAAAGTAGGGGGATTCTTAGAGAAGGTCAGCTGTTCCTGGGTTGCCGTGTAAGACACTGTGGCCTCTTGATGTTGGAAGGAGCTGGGCTTTCAGAGGACAAGTCACAGATGTGGGGACAGAGCTGGTAAGGGAGGGATTCCCAGCTGGGCAGGACTGGGTAGTGTATTAGAGTGTCTTGGACTGGGAGCCAGAGATTTGGCTTCTAGGTTTCAAGTCCCAGCTCCACCCTCGTTGGCCAAGTGACTTTGCAGTCACGTCGTAGCTCCTTAGTTTTCTGTTTTTACTAAAACATGGTAGTAATACCTACTAGGCCTGTCTCTACGGTTGATTCGAGGACCAAATGAGATAATGAAATTGCTGAATTGCTCTATTCATTGCTAGGCTGCAAACTTTTTCTTTTTATTTATTTATAAAAATTGAAGTATAGTTGATTTACAGTATCATGTTAGTTTCAGGTGTACAGCACAGTGATTCAGTTACACACACACATATATAACTGAGTATATATATTCTTTTTTTTTATATATATATATTCTTTTTCAGATTCTCTTACAGGTTATTACAAAATATTGGGTATAGTTCCCTGTGTTCTTCTTTCTTTCTTTCTTCTTTTCTTTTTTTTTTAACGTTGAGGGACAAAATTAATTGTTCAGTTATTGTGGCTGTGATTACCATTGTACTTGTGGAGATGTTCTCATTTGAGGTCATTACTGCTGCCAAGGCTCTGGGGTCTGCGGGGCTGGTGGGCAGACCTGAGGGAGACCTGGCTGACCCCGAGGAATTAGTTAAAACTTACACAGCAACCCAGAGGAGAAAGTATTTATTAATCATTAAGTTACATGTGGATGTATGTAAAACGCTCCTTAGACTTTCAGAGCTAAAAGGATCTCAGGGGGTTGGAGAGCCAGGCTCCTGCCCCAAGCTCACTCTCTCAGGAGCTCTTAGCACCTGTGAGATCTTCACTTACCATTTTCCCCACGAAGTGAAAGCTCAGCCCAGGAGAGTCAGGAAGCTCTGGGGTTCAGGATACATGGATTTCCTAGACTTACGTGTGTCTTTGTGATCTCTAGGCTGGAGGCCACTATAGTTCTAGTTCCCTGGGTCTAACCTGATGTTTTCAGCTGCAACTTGAGACCCGTTTCATCTTCTAATCTTTGTGGGCTTGGCTGACAGCCACGGATCCCGTTTCTCTTTTTATTATTCTTCAGTTCTTTTTCCCTCTCCTTGGCTCCCCTCATGTCCACCCATCAACCCACACCCCAGACACTGCAGCCAACCAATTTCTATTTTCATCTGAATAAAAATGTTGTTATGAGAAAGGTCACAGGACATGATGAAGAAAACCCGCTCCTTGCCCTAGAGGCTGGGAGCGGAGGGCCTCCTGAAGCTCCTCTCTACTCAAAGTAGTAACTTTCAAGGTACTTTTCCTTCAACCTTGGTATCCTTTGGGTAGCTTCTTTTTTGGTTTTGAAATTTTATTGTCTTCCCAGACCAGGGTGGAAATGGACATGGTGAACTCACCTTCTCCCTCTCCCGATTCATGTGACACAAGGCTGAGTTTTATTATATACCAGACACTGTGCTAAGTGCTTTTCATACATTATGTTATTTAATTCCTACAACAACCCTATGACGTAGGAATTATCTTTGTTTTACAGATGAGAAAACTGAGTCTCTGAGAGGTCAGAGTCACACAGCTTGGTGGTGAAACCAGGAGTCTAACCTGGAGAGTGATCAGTGATAGGCAGCTGAGGTAGAAAGGGCATTGGACTTGGGGTCAGAGGCTTGGGTTTGGGTCCTGGCTCGATTACTGACTAATGGGACTTGGGCAAGTCACACCTATCACATGTCCCGGCCTCAGCCTTCTCATCTGCAAAGAGATAATAATAACACCTGGTTCACTAGACAGATGATGGGATTTAACTGAAGTGATTATTCAACTAGGGCTAGACTCAGCAGATGCTCGGGCAATGTCCACTGTAGCAGAGCTGCACACGTGTGGCAGGCAGCCCCCGCAGCTGGCCCCCAGCCACTCTACCTCCTGGAGCTCAGGCTCTCATGTAATCCCCTGCCTTTGAGTAAACGGACACACCAGGTCCTTGACACATTGGGGCTCACAACGTGGCAGATGCCTTTCCTCTGAGCGAGCGAGGGAGCGTGAGAGAGAGTGATCAAGATCACAGGCACGGTCTTTTGTAACCTGGACATTTTGGGGCTAAAATTAGGGACTTACTTCTAACTGATTGTGCACAGCAAAAGTAATAGACTGTTGGGCTTCTCTGGTGGTACAGTGATTAAGACTCCACGCTTCCACTGCAGGAGGCTTGGGTTCGATCTCTGGGTGGGGAAGTTCCACCTGTCGCAAGGTGCGGCCAAAAAAAAAAAAAAAAAGTAATGGGCTGCCACTTTTGAGATTGGGTTACAAAAAGCCTCTGACTTCCATCTTGCTGGCTCACGCTCTCTCACTCTCTCCCTCGCTCACTCCCTCGGAGGGAAGGTAGTTGTGCCACGGTATAAGCTGGAACTGATGGCAAGGAATGGGTGTCCCCAGCCAGTGAGCGCCTGAGACCTGACAGCAGCCCCAGGAGTGAGCCTTGGAAGCAGCCCCTCTCCCAGGGGAGCCTTGGGATAAGGGCATCCTGGTTGCCATCTTGACCGCAGTCTTATGAGAGCCACAGGCACCCAGCTAAGTCACACTCGGATTTTTTTTTTTAATGTTTTTACTTTACAGTTGTCAACCTTCAGATATTTTTTTAAAATTTTATTTATTTATTTATTTATTTGGCTGCCGTTGGGTCTTCGTTGCTGCGCGCAGGCTTTCTCTAGTTGCAGCAAGCAGGGGCTACTCTTTGTTGCGGTGCTCAGGCTTCTCATTGTGGTGGCTTCTCTTGTTGTGGAGCACGGGCTCTAGACACGTGGGCTTCAGTACTTGCAGGACGCAGGCTCAGTAGTTGTGGCTCACGGGCTCTAGAGCACAGGCTCAGTAGTTGTGGCACACAGGCTTAGTTGCTCCATGGCATGTGGGATCTTCCCAGACCAGGGCTCGAACCCGTGTCCCCTGCATTGGCAGGCGGATTCTCAGCCACTGTGCCACCAGGGAAGCCCCGCACATTCGAAATTTTGACTCAGAAACATTGAGTTTATAAATGCTTGTTGTTTCAAGTTACTAAGGTTTGAAATGATACAGCATGGAAGGCTGTGGAGGGGATGTGGTTTTTCTGGGAGAAGCAGAGGAGACTTCTTAGAGGGTGTGTGTCTGTGCTTGGCCTGGAAAGGTGGGCAGGACGCAAACTTGAAGAGGAGAAAGGTTCTCAGGCAGGGGAATGGCAAGCAGGTGCATTCCAGGAATGTGAAATCTGGTCTGGCGGAAATCACCTCACCTACCTATGGATCTGATGGAAACATCCTACCTGAGGTGAGAGTGGGCTCTTCCCTGTCAGGCGTGCTCGGCTCTGCCCTTAATTCACTGAATGATCCAGGATGAACCAGATGAGCTTTTCCAGATCTCAGCTTCCTCCTCTGTAGACTGGAGTCTGGACAAGTAGATCTTTCAAGTCCCCTTCCTTTTACCATCTCCTCACCCACAGCTCAGAGAGAGGGGATGACCTTGAACGTGGCTACTCAGAGATTCACCACACGGGGGAGATGTGATATCATTTTGAATACCTCCAGAGTTACACTGCTCTTCCGGAAAAAAGTCTGCCTTTTTGGGTCCATTGCCCGGACTCTCTACCACCTCCTTCCTGTTTTTTATTTATAACTATTTTATTATTTTATTTTATTCAAATACTATCTTTTATTTCACTTAAAAATTTTAAAGTGGTAGAGCAAAAATACCTAAGGCAGCCAGGACTTTGGTGTTAAATGAGGTTTAAAAGAAGTTTTTTTTTTTGTTTTTTTTTTCCGGTACGCGGGCCTCTCACTGTTGTGGCCTCTCCCGTTGCAGAGCACAGGCTCCGGACGCGCAGGCTCAGCGGCCATGGCTCACGGGCCCAGCCGCTCCGCAGCATGTGGGATCTTCCCGGACCGGGGCACGAACCCGTATCCCCTGCATCGGCAGGCAGACTCTCAACCACTGAGCCACCAATCTACCTAAAATCTAGTTTCTGAGAATGAAGCAATGCATTCTGTGGTTAAGATTGATTGCAGATAAAAAAAAAAAAAGATTGATTGCAGAAATTTTACTTCAATCAAGAGAACTTAAAATTTTACAGAACTTTACAGGAACTTGTAGAAATGCTCAAATCGTAAACCTGGAAACAACCTAAGTGCTCTTCTCATAGCCTTTCTATGACGCATATGTCTGAAAAATGTGCACTGAAAATCGGAAACATTCGCTATTCACCAAATTGCAAAACTAAACTACTGATAAAAACATTTCCAAAGGCACAAGTAGGCATAATTGGTTGAAAGTAAATCAGATATTTAAAAATACCAAAATATGTTAAAACAAATTCCATCTTTTTCTTTTTATGTTTCATATATGATTTTTTCTTATTGTGTGATCAACAGATCAAAAACACATGTTTGGGGGTGCTTCTGGTCTACCGGGTCACCCTGCTGGGCAACTCGCTGATCCCTCCTCACCCTGGCAGACGCTGCCCTGCACTCACCCGTATGCACTTCTTCCTGCGCCACTTCTCTGTGGCGGGGCTCCTCTACACCAAGACCATCGTGCCCAGGATGCTGGCCGACCTCCTCTCCTCCGGCCCCACCATCCCGCCCACCGGCTGCTTCACCCAGCTGTACTTCTCGCTCCCTGTCATCGCTGAACGCAGCCTGCTCACGGCCATGGCCAGTGACCGCTATGCTGCCGTCTGCCGGCAGCTGCATCACTCCACCCTGATGGGGCCAGGGAGTGTGTGTGCGCATGGTGGGCACATCCTACCACATGGGTATCATCACCGGCACCACTCACTCCATCTTCACTTTGCCTTTCCCTGGTGCCAACACCATCCATCACTTCCTGTGTGACATCCTGCCTGTGCTGAGGCTGGCCAGCTTGAGCACCTTGTGGGGTGAAGTGGGCAATCTTGCCCTCACGATAGCCTTTATCCTGACCCCCTTCTCACTGACTGTAGCCTCCTATGCCCGTATTCTTAGCATCATCCTTGGGGTCGCGACATCCCAGGGACGTTGAAGAATCTTCTCTACCTGTTCCTCCCACCTACTTGCAATCATGCTCTTTTTTGGGACGGGGACTGTTGCCTACATGAGGCCATGGGCAGGCTCCTCCCAGGACGGGGACCAGATCCTTGCCCTCTTCTACACAGCTGTCACTCCCATGTTCAACCCTTTGGTCTACACTCTGAGAAACAAGGAGGTCACGGGGCAATGAGGCAGCTCGTGAAGAGATATGTCTGGAGCCCTTGACCCCCTCAAGTTCTTGGAGATAAGGGCCTGATCCTTGGAGATTTTCAAGGAGGAGGGCTCAGCTGGAGTCCCTGCTCTGGGTGGTGTGGGTGCCAGCTCGAGGGCCCAGGGCTCTGACCTGCTGCTCAGAGCTTGGCTTCTGGGGCCTGTTCTTATGGCCTTGACCTGACTTGTTTGTAGGTACAAAGCTGGAGAGACATGCACTTGGGGGAGGTTGAGGAGGTGCCCGTTTTGTGCGATGATTGAGCAATTCTGGTCTTTCATGAGGTTCAGGGTGCCTTCCTGGGCTACAATTCCTGTAGACAGTGTTTCTCCCCCTTCTCCCAGACTCCTCACTGGAAGCCTTTCTCTTTCCCATCAGTCACCTCCGCTACCACATGAGCTCCTTTACTTCAGGTGCGAGGTCTGACCTGGGGTAGGTACAGGGCAGGGAATAGTTGACCTGGCTTTGGCGGTTCAGGTGCCGAGTCTTGCTTGGTGTTGCTTTAGGACTGGAAGCATCTGTCTCGTTACTTTGCTGTGACTTACAGGTTCTCTCCCGGGATCCCGGAGATGTTGATATTCTCTACTTAGCTTCTTTCTCACCCATGGACTGACTTCCTCTTCATCTCCTCTGATCCTAGGGTAGAAATGCACATACATCTCTAGACTCTGACTCTGATCAGAAGGTCTGGTCTGGCTCCTGGACTCCCACGATGATGCTTTTGTTTCTTGTAAACTGTCCACTATTTGTGCTTGAAGCCACCTTGATTTGCCTGCCGGGAGGATCTAGCACCATTTTACTTTTCTTGGGCAGCCCATTCTTGCTTGTTTATAAACTCTCCTTTAGCACTAAGCTGCAAGAGGGACAGTGTAATATAAGCAGGAAAATCACTCTCAAGGCACAGTACATGAGGGCCTTTAAAATAGCACTGATTTTCATTTACAAAAGTAACACTGTTAATTGCAGGGAATTTTGCGTCCAGAAGAAAAGACAGTAACTATTAATACTTTGGTGTTAATAATGCCCTTGGGAACTTATTGTGGTCTGGTTTCCCTCTGTATATGTATATATGCATATTTTTAAAAATTAAAAAAATGGGATTATACTGTGTGAATTGCTCACGACTTTTGTTTTCCACTTTATCAAAATATATTGTAATGTTTTACCATATAAATAGGCTTCTAAAGCATTATTTTAATATCTATATAGTTGGATACTAAAACTTAAAGCAATCTTCTATTATTGGAATTAAATACTTTTGTTATTGCTTTTGCTGAGATAGATATCACTGCAGTTATATCTTTGTATACTTATGCTTTTCAGAGCACAAACTTCTAGAAATGGAATTGCTGAGTCAAAACATACGCACAATTTCAGAGCTTTTGAAACATACTGCCAAATTGCCATCCAAAAGAATTTTTGTTGTTTTACTGTCCAACTGAGGGCAGTCCAATCTTCAGGGCAAGGAAATGGACTAAGGGTCAGGAAGGGTTAGATAGCCCAGGGAAGAACAGGCTGGGGAAGGAATGGATGTCTAGGATCTTGCAATGCAGAAAAGACCTGATGAGAAGGACATGAACTCACTTCCCCTCAGTCTACCAAGGACTGGCTGAGACACACTTGGACTGAGAGTGCAACATGAGGCATCAAAGCTAGACTCAAGGAATGACTTCCTGATAGAGTTGGTATCTGAACAGGACAAGGGGAGAGACTTTTTCCTCATGTTCTGAGCTAAGGGCGGAGGCAAGAGGAGGAGGATGTGTTGAAATTGGACGGGCTCAGCCCTAAGTGGCTTCGTGCTTCTTTCACCTGAGGTGGTGACCATCAGCTCTGGAGGCTGAGGTCCCCTATTTCCAGGAACCCCATACAGCGTTGCCAAAACAATACTGGATGTTCTGTTAAATGTGAATTTCGGATGAACAACAAGTAATTTTGTTTGTTTGTTTTTTTGTGTGTTGTTTTGTTTGGCCTTTTTTTCTCGGTGCACAGGCTCCGGACGCGCAGGCTCAGTGGCCATGGCTCACGGGCCCAGCTGCTCCACGGCATGTGGGATCTTCCTGGACCAGGGCACGAACCCACGTCCCCTGCATCGGCAGGCGGACTCTCAACCACTGCGCCACCAGGGAAGCCCAACAACAAGTAATTTTTTGGTGTAAGTGTGTTCTGTGAAATATTTGGCCAGAAGGATTTTTAGCACCATTTTATCTTTCTCGAGAAAGCAATATTTGGGACATGCGTACGTTAAAAAATTATTCTTTGTTCATCAGAAAATCAAATTTGATTAGATGTCTTATATTTTTATTTGCTACATCTGGCAACTCTATCCCCAGGTGCTATTCAAGCAGGGCTGGAACTGCAGGTGGAGGTCAGGATCTAAGTAGAAAGCTCTGATCATCTCCATTTAGGAAGAAGGAAGCCACTTGGGAAAAAGTAATTTCCTCTGATGTGAGTCCTTTGTTTGAGCAGAAACTCACTCTTAGTACTCGCGTGAATGCTGGTCTTCCTGTAAGTGCAAAAGAGGATATGGAAGGCTGGGGATGGAGGAGTCCATGTCTGTCCTTGGGAATAAGGGACATTAAAGAGTGGAATAGGGTTCCTTAATATATTAGCAAGTCTAGGAGTGGAGAATATGGAGCTGGCTAAGGAAGGTTTGCCAGAAGGCTGGTTACAGATAGCACTGTGGCACAGTGGTTTAGAGCTTGGCTTTGGTGCTAGAAAGCTCCAAGATCCAATCCTGACTGCCATTTACTATCTGTGAGATCTTGGGAGGTTGTCACCTGTTTTTCTTTTTTTTTACTTTTTTTTTTTTTTTTTTTTTGCGGTATGCGGGCCTCTCACTGTTGTGACTTCTCCCGTTGCAGAGCACAGGCTCCGGACGCACAGGCTCAGCGGCCGGCGGACTCCCAACCACTGCGCCACCAGGGAAGCCCAATTCTGTTCAGTTTTAAGTGCTACTACATTTGAAAGACCCAGGTAAAATAATATCAAGAGCATAAGGCTCAGCGGCCATGGCTCACGGGCCCAGCCTCTCCGCGGCATGTGGGATCTTCCCGGACCGGGGCACGAACCCGTATCCCCTGCATCGGCAGGCGGACTCTCAACCACTGCGCCACCAGGGAAGCCCCTGTCACTTGTTTTGATATGAATCTGCAAGCAATTGATTTATTATGGTCTCTGTGCAGTCAAACCTCTCTGTTAATGATAATCTGTATTTGCAGCCACTCCCTAGCGCTAGCATCACCGCCTCAGCTCTGCCTCAGATCATCAGGCATTAGATTCTTATAAGGAGCACACAACCTAGATTCCTCACATGTGCAGTTCACAGTAGGGTTCGCGTTCCTATGAGAATCTAATGCCACCACTGATCTGACAGGAGGTGGAGCTCAGGTGGTAACGCGAGTGATGGGGAGCGGCTGTAAATACAGATGAAGCTTCGCTCGTGCCCGCTGCTCACCTCCTGCTGTGTGGTCTGGTTCCTAACAGGCCAGTCCGTGGCCTGGGGGTTGGGGACCCTGCTATAAAGGACATCACTGGTGCATGCACAAAATTGGTGCAAATATATATGTATATATCTTCAAGACAGTGATTCTATTTCCTTCAAATATATACCCAGACGTGGAATTGATTGATCATATGGTAGCTCTATTTTTAATTTTCTGAGGAACGATCAAAGTGTTTTCCACAGTGGTTTAACAATTTACACTACCACCAACAATGCACTAGTGTTCCCTTTTCTCCATATCCTCACCAACACTTTTTATTTCTTGTTTTTTTGATAATAGCCAGCCTAAAGGGAGTGAAGTGATATCTCAAACTGGTTTTGATTTGCATTTCTCTGATGATTAGTGATGCTTAGGACCTTTTCATATATCTGTTGACCACGTGCGTGTCCTCTTTATAAAATATCTATTCAGGTCTTTTGCCCATTTTAAAATTAGATTATTTGTGTTTCTGCTTTTGAGTTGTATGGGTTCCTTACATATGTTAGATATTAACCACTTATCAGATATGTGGTTTGGAAATATTTTGAAATTCTGTAGGTTGCCTCTTTATTCTGTCGATTGTTTCTTTTGTTATGCAGAAGCTTTGTAGTTTTATATAGTTCCACTTTGTTTTTGCTTCTCTTGCTTGTGCTTTAGGTGTCATATCCAACAAGTCATTGCCAAGACCAATGTCAAGGAACTTTATCCCTATATTTTCTTCTAGGAGTTTTAGGGTTTCAAGTCTTACATTTGAGTCTTTAATACATTTAAAGTTAATTTTTGTGAGTGGTGTAAAATAAGGATCAAGTTTTTTCTTTTGCATGTGCATATCCAGTTTTCCCAGCACCATTTATTGAAAAGGCTCTCCTTTCCCTATTGAGTATTCTTGACTCCCTTGTCAAATATTAGTTGACTTCTCAAATATTAGTCGACCAGATATGCATGGATTTACTTCTGGGTTCTCAATTCTATTCAATTGGTCTGTGAATCTGCTTTTTTGCCAGTACACTACTGTTCTGACTACTCTAGCTTTTTAGTATAGTTTGAAATCAGAAAGTGTGATGCCAAATACATAAAACTCTGATTTTGATTTGGGTTTTATATGAAAAGTGTAGGGGATTGACAATATGCTACATTTATTTGTCAATCTGCAAGTACTGATGTTTAGATAGTTTTGTGAGCATTCCCTATTTTATTTAATAAACTGCTTATGATTCTTTGTCAAAAAAATAGAAAGTGTGATGCCTCCAGCTTTGCTCTTTTTTCTCAAGATTGGTTTGGCTCTGCAGGGTCTTCTGTGGTTCTATATCAATTTTAAGATTGTGTTTTTCTATTTTTGTAAAAGATGCTACTGGAATTTTGATAGAGATCACACTGGGTCTATAGATGATTTTAGATATTATGAACATTTTAACAATATTAATTCCTCCAGTCCATGAAAACAGGATATCTTTCCAGTATTTGTCTTCTTAAATTTCTTTCATCAATGTCTTACAGTTTTCCATGAACAGATCTTTCACTTCCTTGGTTAAACAAACCAACTCAAAGCCATGCTTGAATACCCTGGAAATAATATTCCTCTACCTTAATCATCCCAGGGCCGGGCAACTAGGTACAGCCCCTATTACCCAAAACCCACTGAAATTATTCAAACTAGTCAGTTGTAAACAGTTCACCCTGCCTTACCTTGCCTTCCCACAGAGACCCCAATAAAGTCTCTGGCCCAGTGCTCTCCCATTGCTCGTATCTTCTGCCTCCTGACCACTCTGATAGCTTTCCCATGTGGCCCTGTGTGGTGTGCTGCGCCTCCTGTTTCTTGGGCCTGTGAATACAATAAACTTTGTTTGTTCCTGAGCCTCTCCTCTGTCTCTTTTTGTGACCACAACTGACTGACCATCTCATAAAAAAATAAAAAACATTAATTTATTTTCATTGATGCTATATTTCGTTACATGCATGTACCACAGTCAATTATCCATTCTACTCTTGATGGACATTTAGGTGGCATTTAATATTCCTGCTATTAATATTTTGTACATATACTTTGTGAATATATATATATATATATATACATTTCCTCTGACTTAATGAGGAGTGGAATTCTTGGTCATAGGATGCATATAAGATTATGTTAGTAGATATTATCAAACAATTACAAAAAGAGGTTTTACTCTTTTTAATTTACATGATGACAGTCTCAGAAAAAGAGTACAGATAGAAAAAGGCAGAAAAGTATTTGAAGAAATAATGGCAAAATTCTTCTAAATTAGAAAGAAATATATATTAATTTATGAATTAATTCATAAATTAAATGAAGCTAAAAAACCTGAAACAGGATAAACACAAATAAATTCAATCTTAGACACATGATAACTAAACTGTTGAAAGTTAAATATTAAGAAAGATGTTGAAAGCACTACCACAATATCAAACAAAAAAACACTTGGGCTTCCCTGGTGGCGCAGTGGTTGGGAGTCCGCCTGCCAATGTAGGCAACACGGGTTCGTGCCCCGGTCCGGGAAGATCCCACATGCAGCGGAGCGGCTAGGCCCGTGAGCCATGGCAGCTGAGCCTGCGTATCCGGAGCCTGTGCTCCGCAACGGGAGAGGCCACAGCAGTGAGAGGCCCGCGTACCGCAAAAAAAAAAAAAAAAAAAATAAATAAATAAAATAAAAATTAAATATTTCTATATATGGGCATGTAAAGTATATAAGTTAAATATCTATAAAATTATAATGACCTCTATTTCTCATCTGTTAAGTGATACAATAATATTTTCTGGAAAAAGATCTGTTACATTCCAAATCATTTGTTTACATATAAGAACAGCTGACAGATATGTGTAATTTTACAAGGCTCGGAGAACAATACTTTTCCTAAAAGTAAAAGATGAGCTTTAATAATTTGTTGAATCTTAAAAGTCGAAAGGTAAAAATGTGATGCATTTGCTAACTATAGACACAAGTGATGTAATATAGGCTTATACTTCTCAAAGATGGGAACAGCAGAAGTATTATTTTCTCTAAAACAATGTACAAAAAAGGAACATACATAGAATAAGAAAATATAAAAAATGACAAAAGTGAAGTAAAATAGATTTAACAATGAATGTAAATGAGATATACTACCTTTATTTTAAGAGAATTACATTTGTGACAAAGAAAAGGAAATCTGATTTATAAAAATCTCAGCTATAAGAGATTTCATAGAAAAACTGAAATTCAAAGCATAATATATAATATATTGTAGATGATATACTACATTGTGGGTAAATATAATAGACTTCTCTTGAGTTTTCTAAATTATGTTTGGTGGTTGAAGAAAAATTCTAATACAGTCTTCTGTAGTTCTAACTGTATAATATATAGATCAAATATTTAAGAAAATTCAATTTTAAATAAGAGAGGGTAAACAAACATAAACAGAGAGTAAATTCCTATATATAAACATAAGTGATGCATATAATTTAAGCTTATATTTCTCAAAGGTGAAAGTGAATGGGTAATTATTTATTTAAAAGCAAAATACAAAAAAAAAAAGGAACATCGAACAAAGATATTAAAATGGCAAAAGTAAAGAACAATAACAGATCTTTACAGTCAATGTAAATGAGATAAATCCCTCCCGTTTCAAAATATGGTGTCTACTATATATGTGGGAGTGGGGGGAAAAGCTGAAGCTTTGAAAAGTCACAGCTATAAAATGCTACATAAAAAAGTTAAAAATCAAAGTTTTAATAAGATACACCATATAAAAAATTTTAAGTCAGCACCATAGTGATGTGAGACGTTCTCTTTGTTTCTCCCCTTCAATCTACAACCAGTAAAACATCCATAATTCAACAAAGGTACCTCTGCCCAACACACCAGGACACCAGAGAATGCCACACATCTGCACATCTAAAGCGGGGGTGGGTGGGTAGGCGGGAAACAGAGGAGGCAGAGCCAGGGGATAAGCAGAGTTGGCACATGTGGTCCCAGACCCCCAGCTGAGCCTGTAGTCCCAGAGAAGCCGGTGGCTGCAGGGAAGGTGGCACACATGACTCAGGCCTGCATGATGCAATAGCGACCACAGCCACAAGAAATCATGCAACAGCAGAGCCCGCCACCCCATTTCTTTAGCTGGAGAGGCACTCGTGACTCTGGCCCCTTGCCCACAGCAGCAGCACCTGTGAACTCAGCAACTCCAGATGCAGCAGAGGAACCCGTGACCACAGCTTCCCCGAAACTTTTGCCTTCCCCCTGGGGTGGTGGAGCCTGCATCCCAGGAGACCCCGAAGGTAGCAGAGATGCCAGCCATCCCAGAACCCCAGGTGGTGACATTCGCCACAGCAGCAGCAAGGCACCAGTGACCCTGGATGCACAAGCAGCAACAATGAGGGCACTGGGCAACTACCTCTGGCGGAGGTAGTGGAGGGTGGAAAGTGTCAAATCTCTAATATAACCAGAGGCAGCTCAGGTAAGAGGGACCGAAAACTGGTGTTATAGTACCACCTACTGAAAACAAGAGAAAGACCGCTAATTACTAACCTGTTGAATCATTATAATCTTTTTTTTTTTAAAGCAGCTTTTCCTAAAGAAGAAAGGTGTTCACTACTTCAAATGTACCAGCAGAGAAACAACTCATCAAACACCATGAAAAACCACAGTAACACAGTAGCACGAAATTAAAATGACAATTCTCCAGAAATGAAACTCAAAGCCACTTCATTTGTTACATAAACACATTTCTGGTTTCAACAGAAACATTTTTCTTTTAAAAGACAGAAATGTAACTAAAACCATCTAAAAGTAAAGAGTTTGGAAAATATGAGACAGTCTCATGACTGGATATGATTCCTTGTACTCCTTACAGTAGAGTAAACCCTCTACCAACTATGAAATCAAGTAATTCATGAATAAACAAAAGTATGAAAAGAAGCAAATATTTGTTTAACAGGAAGTAATTTTGCAACGTGGATTGCATTTCTTCACTGTTTAGATCATGAGTTAAATTTGTTAAAATGAACAAGTACTAGGGAAAAATATGTAGCTTCTCTCTCTCTCTCTCTCTTTAGTTCTCTGTACTTTTTTAGTGACTAGACCAACAAGCAAGCATACCCGTGATGGGTCCTGAGAGAAATTCTCTCCTGGGGAGGAAAACCGGAGTAGTGGCCATTCCCTCTGCAAGGGACCTAAATGTCTCTCTGACCAGTAATGTGTTTTCTATCATAATGCAAAAAGAAAAATAAGAGAGAAAATTATTAATTAGTAAACTCACCCGACCTTTGGAAAACTATAAGGGCTCCTGGTCCGGCACCTGGCTCAGCTCTTGCGACACCGCCTGGAGCGAGGAGGAGCTGGCGCCCGGCGCCCGAGGAGGTGGGCCTCGTGCTGGAGCGCGGCGGCCTGACGCTCGACGTGAACCGGCGGCTGCGCGAGCCTGCTGCTTCCTGGATGACGACCGACAGAAGGAGCGCAGGCCTGCGCCCTGTGGCAGTCCTTGGGGCGCCACGCAGCGGGCGCCGTGTGGCACGAGGTGGCCCGCGACCGCGGAAGCTGCGCGAACGCAAGGCGCACCCGGACGCCCTGCTGCGCGGTAACCTGGAGCTCACCGAGCAGCTGCTGTTGCTGGACCGGGAGCGCTGGGCGCGGGCGGCGGCTCCTGCAGCTCCATCGATAGCCAGGCCGCCTTGAGCGGGCCAATGGCGGGCGACGCGGCGGGAGACATGGGCGACTGCAACAGCCCAGACGCCCACCAGCACTTCCCGGCCCCGCTGCTGCCCCCCGGAACGCACAGGGCCCGCAAACAAGGCCGTCGCCACTTGCATGTCCCTGGACGACCTGTTGGCGCCATCTCACCACCGAAGCATCCCCAACGACCTGCACGGTAAGGAAGGCACTGGCCGGGTAGCGCGGGTCTCGGGCGCACAACCCCTTCCCCCACAGGTGGCCGCTACTCTAGAGCCCTCCTCCAGCTGGCGTCCGGCTCTGGGAAGGGAGATCCCAAGCCCACCTGCAGTGGGGCTTTGGGTGGTGATTTTCTGGTTAAAAGATGGAGGCGTGGAATCAGCAGTGGGCCCGGGACCCGCCAGACCCCAGAAAAGTTTCTCTCCGGCGGAGTTATGAGTATTAGAGGCTGGAACTGTGGGGCTGGCTGGAGGCGCCGCATCCCAGCCTGGAAACCCTTGTCCGGGAGCGGGAAGTTTTTCATGGAAAAACAAACAAACAAAACAAAACCCCGAAAGGCCTTTTGCGCAGAAGTGAAATTTCCCCTCTTATTTGGGACAACAGGCAGCCCCAAACGTGAGCAGCGTTCACGTGTGTGCTGGGGCTGGAATGCCTCCCGGGCTTCTCCGTGCTGCCTGCCCGCTGGGAACGGGCACAGGCAGCTGGGCCAGAGGACCAGGGCTAAGAGCCTTCCTGGTTGGCTCTTAATCCTGCGCTTCTCAGGGTCCGGGGACCTTTCTCAGCCGAGGCTGTAAGACTTAGCAGAGGAGTATGTGCTTGGAATGGATCCTGGCTTTTCATCTCCGCGTGCCTCAGTTTCCTTCTCTGTAGAATGGAGACGATGATCCCTACCACCTGGATTTGAGGTGGATAAAAGCCTCTGAAAGGATTTGTAAACTGTTGGTTACATTACGGGAAGCGCCACGGTTGTGGGCGGCCAGGCTGTGTGTGGGAGGACCTTTGGCCTCAGGAAAGCATGGCGACCATCTCCCACACCCGTGTGACTGTCCGACCCAGGGCAGAGGGCTCTGTAGGGGCGGAGCAGCCGGGCCCCAGTTGCCAGCCCTCTGATCAGTAACTCCTCCCTGTTGCCTCGCCCCTCTCCTGCCTCCGTGTCCTTCCACATTTTTGGTGGATTGGCTCCTGCTTCTGGTGGTAATTGCTGCTGCCTGGATATGTGCCTGAAGGTGGAGATGAAACAGCCCTTTCTGGTTCTCTTTGAAGGCTTTCCTAGTTCAGAGAAAATGTATCTCGTCATCTTAAATGACTGTTCTTCCCCAGAGAGACAGCCTGGGGATGGGGTGGGGACCGGACCCTCTCTGTTTGGTTCGATGGCCAAGTGGCCTGTGCAGGTGCCTTGCCGTGGGGGCAGGGATCTGTGCCCGGGAAGGTCGGGTGCTAGCCCGGCAGTTCTTCCTTTACCTTCTCAGTCTGTGAGTTCAGGGCAGGACTAGGATCCGTGGGATATTTTGCTACTGATTAGCAATCTGAGGCTCCAACTTGGGTTTCTCTTTGTAACTCTGTGTACACCCCAAGCTCCCAGCATGGGCTCCTTAAGGCCAGTGGGAGTAGCTCAAAGTGAAGTGGTTTAATTTGTTAGGGTTGCATGGTCTGGGGAGTGAGGAGTCCCTGCCCCAGCCTCTCTGGCCTCCCCTTCTGGGGGGCCTTGTGAGGCTCAGATTTCTGGGCCTCGGTTTCCCCAGGTACAGTATGAAGCAGGGGATTGCAGTAGTCCTGTGGCTAGGAAAGGAACTCTTTCTGGTTTTCAGCTGTGTCATCGATAACACTTGGCGAGAGTGATTCTCTGCAGGCCACCGAAGTGCCGGAGTGTCAGAGCATATTTGCAGGGAAGTTCTGTCATGTTTTGGACAAAGAGACACAGACCCTGTCTGGCTCAGGGTTTTGCTGCCACGGTCAGTGGTGCAGGAGTCGAGGACTGGGCTGCCCTTGAGGTTTCCCACCCCATTAGGCAGTGGGCGGGGTGGAGCTCTGGGTTTTCCTGCAGAATACGTGCTCCCCCAAGTCCCATGCGTGCTCGGAACAAGGCTGCCGCAGATTTTGTGTGTTGAAATAAGAATTCAGCATTATTACCACAAATTTCAGTTACAGGTGGGACTGCTGTCATTTAGTTTTGTTTCTTAAAGTCCTGTGTGACCTTGAGATGTTTTCCCAACAATATGAGTAGGAAGCCTGGAAACAAGGAGAGGCCCTTCTCTTAGAAACCACTTTTCTGTACTTGGACCTGTAGTTTTAAGGTGAGTGGAGAGCAAGCTGGAGATGAGAAAGCTGACAAGCCTCTGTCTGGGTGCTGGCAAAGCTGGCGTCAAATACCAGGCTGGTGCCTTATGTGCTTGCTCTCAGCTCATCCTCACAGGAACCCTGGAAGGCAGTAGTATTTCTGTTTCACAGCCAAACATGTGGAGACTCAGAGAGGTCCTGAGCATTTCCTGGAAAAAAACTGAGATTGAAATGTCTCAGTTCCAGCTGCCTGGGGGCGGCTCCCAGGGGTCCTCTACTGCTCAGGCCATGGGCTGGCTTGCATCTCTGGCTCACTGTCATTTTGGCGGTTAATATTAATCAGCAGACACTGGTCACTCCCCATTTCTTGATTCCTGACGGAGGTTTGCCCTCCTTCTCCCATCCTGGGAAGTGTCACTTCATTATTGGTGACCACTGAGCAAGATGCTTGATAACCCCATTACCCAGAGGGGTCAGGCTGTCTTGTGTTCAAATCTCTACTCTTCCTCTCCTCTTGGGCAAGTTACTTCACTTCCCTGAGCCTCTCTCTGTTCTTCTGTAAAGTGGGGCAAAACCCGTAGTGCCCCCTTTATCCATGCAAGGTCTAGGGAGGTCAGGATCTGCACACAGTCAGCCTCAACAGTTGTCAGAATCTGTCATCCATATTCCTTCCAAGCTTCCTCACAAAGAAAGATAAGGACCTCTTGGGGGTTTGCCAAACAGACAGCAGTGTTCTCTTTGAAACTCAGTTTGCGGTTTAGACAGACAACTTGCTTCGGTTTGCAACCAAGCCAGTGTCTAGCTGCACCTGCTCGTGGTCCGGGGAACAGTGACCCTGTAGTCCTCTCTTGAGGTGCCCTGAAAGCCCTAAGTGGCTGTGGCGGGAGGTGGCCCATCTGTATTCCAGGCAGTCCCTCGCAGGGGCTGGGCCTGGTGGACCAGTGAATGCGGATGCAAATGGACCTTTCTCCCAGTGCTTTTTTTTTTTTTTTTTTTTGCGGTAGGCGGGCCTCTCACTGGCCTCTCCCGTTGTGGAGCACAGGCTCCGGACGCGCAGACTCAGCGGCCATGGCTCACGGGCCCAGCCGCTCCGCGGCATGTGGGATCTTCCCGGACCGGGGCACGAACCAGTGTCCCCTGCATCGGCAGGCGGACTCTCAACCACTGCGCCACCAGGGAAGCCCCTGTGACGTTTATTGATCCTAGTTTTCTCTACATAAATCTGTCAAGACATCCATGTCATCTCAAACTTTTCTAAATAAGAGAAAAAAAGTTGAAGTTTCATTATAAGGAACCAATCAAAAACGTTAACTGTGTAAAAGAATATATTAGATTAGATAGCAAATTTTACTGAACTCTTAATATGATGGTTAGAGCTCAGTAGTTTTAAGAACAAATAAATATTGATTTCCCAGGAGCATCCAAATTAACCTGTTTGCATTTGGGTGACCTGTTAAGTAACCAAGACAACTTTGGTTAATTTGAAATACTTCTGTTATTTCTCTATGAAGCAACACATTCATTGTCAATTAAGTCGTCTAGCAATTAGGGATAAGCTTACACATCTTTTCTTCTAGGTGGCATTCAAACTAAATGTCATGTATCCTTCCAGAGAGTGGATCCACAAACGATCCACAAAATGTCTTTACCAAATTAAAATGAATGATATAGTAACAATCAAAATGAGAGAGTATGCTGAGTTTCTTTTTGACTCTCAAAATTCCCTCAATTGTAAGAGCTTTTATTTTTTGTTTTTCTCTGGTCTGCAAAAATCCCTTGGATCCTAAAGCCTTCATGATCTTCTCTGCTTCTTTCACTTGTTTCTCCCAATAACTTTCTCAAAAAAGGACATGAGGGAATTCCCTGGCAGTCCAGTGGTTAAGACTCCACGCTTTCACTGCCGAGAGCCTGGGTTTGATCCCTGGTCGGGGAACTAAGATCTCACAGGCCACGCACTGCGTTCCCCCCCCTCAAATGACATAAAGTTAATTCATATAAATTCAAATCAAGGGGGGAACAAAATAATAGTACTATTCTCAGTCTCCATCCTCACTCCACTGCTCTACTACATATTTGAAATCCGTTCAAATAATTGTATAGCAATTTGGTTTTATTAGAGGATGAGGGAATGAATTAAGTTTACAGGTTAACATACATGAAGACAATTATCTTTTATTCTAGAACTAACAGAATGACTCTTTTTAGGCATAAAGCTGAAGGGAGCAGTTTCAGCCATCATGTGTTGGTTTGCAATCAAGAAAAGAAGATTTAGAATAGAAAACACTTCTGAAACATGCTAAAATCATTTCACAAAACTTCTTTCTTCAAAGAGACACAAGATTAATAGGCCTTGCACTTTGCTTCTATTTAAAAAGGAGGAGGAGGAGAAGAGGAAGAAGGAGGAGCAGAAGATGGAGAAGGAGAAGAAATTTTGTTCTTAAGCCAAGTCAAATGTTACTTTTTTGATGCTGTATCAATAAAAGTAACAAATTAATATTTCAAGGATAACCTAACCTAGGATAATATAATAGAGTAATATCATTTATATTGCTTTTGTACAAAAGTATAGAATATAAACTAAGAAAAGATTCACCTCTGTTCATAGAATTATAAAGAGTCCATATTAGGTAAGAAATAATAAAAATAGAGACAATGGAGGATTTTTATAATTTTGAATTCTTCTAAGAAGTGGAACAAGAGAGAAAAAAAGAGATCATACAAAATACATCATTAGTACTATTTTAAACATCAGTTATCATATTACCAGTCTGATTTAACCATGATCTTTCTTAAAGCAATGAAATATGAATTATCAGGCTTTACTTTTATCTCGATAATATTTCACTCGTGGCACAGCACATTTTGAAATTCAAGAAAAATGTATTTTAATCATATAGAAAATGTTCTTGGCTGCCTTCTAGGTGCTCATTGAAATAATTTTTGAACAGAAATACTTCAAGATTGCTTGGTAATGCCTCCTTAAAGGTTTATGAAGATCTATTAATTAATTTAAGAGGTGTACACTTGTTAAATCACTATAAATCCAGCTTTGTTTTCACAGAGATTCTAGGATAGCTTATTAACATAAAGATACCTGAGGGACCTTCAAGATGGCAGAGGAGTAAGATGTGGAGATCACCTTCCTCCCCACAAATACATCAAAAATACATCTACATGTGGGGCTTCCCCGGTGGTGCAGCGGTTGAGAGTCCGCCTGCCGATGCAGGGGACACGGGTTCGTGCCCCGGTCTGGGAAGATCCCACATGCTGCGGAGCGGCTAGGACCGTGAGCCATGGCCGCTGAGCCTGTGCGTCCGGAGCCTGTGCTCCGCAACGCGAGAGGCCACAACAGTGAGAGGCCCGCGTACCGCAAAACAACAACAACAACCCCCCCCCCAAAAAAAAAACAGAGAGCTTTGAAGCAAAAACAGAAAATGTTAAATTTGCTAAATTGAGGAAGTTCCTAGATGGCCATATATTACACTGTTTTCAGTACTTTCCACAGCGGTGAAGTATTTTAGTTGTTTTAAAAATTGAAATAGAGATAATGAGAGGTTGTCTCAGCAAAAAGTAATGAGCACAGGCTTACTCTCTGTTCTGACTCCCTGGTCCTTGAATGACACATGAAATCACTTTTTTCCTTTCTCTCTAGCTGCTAACCCACATGTGATACAGGTCAGAATAAGTTGACATCAGCCAATCCCGAATTCTACCTGCTGACCTAATCTTACACTCCAGCTTACCGCTTACTTCTCTTTCTGTGTTATAGTTGGGAAGAGTAATTTCACCACATGCTTAGATGAACCATTAAGTGGCCAGCAGCTCTTCCAGACTCAAAAATCTCCCCACACATATCAACCAATTGCTGTTGACTAAAAACAGTGAATTTTGCTCAAGATGCATGTTTTTTTAAGACACGGTGACTTTATACAGAGCAAAACATCAGAGGTGTCTTTTCCTCTGAATGGGGATTGGAGCTCCAAGGATCAAGCCCCAGACTTGAAAGAACAGCTACACCGTTCTATCTTCTCCAGAGCTCCCCTTCAGCTTCATTAGACTTTGAAGAAGAGAGGTACAATATAAAAGTGATATGAGCATATACATTTCCAAATATTTCCAAAGTGCTTAGATCTATACTTTAGTACCTATATTTTTAAAGCAATATTTGTAAAGTACCTATGACAACATAAAAGAGGTACATACTGAAACTGTTCATTATTGTTCATACAATAAATCCTGATTGAGTGCTCACTAGCAGTAAGGCGCTGTGCTAGCAAAGCTCTCTATATAATGGGACATGTGTGCATGGTACTGGACAATGTATTTTCTAAAAACTACTCAGGAAAAAATTGGCTTATGTGTATGACAGAAATACCTTTTATTCTAAGTTTAAGAAATAACTGACTTTAACTCTCATAACTTCATAAAATGGATTCATCTTTTTAATCAAAAAAAATTATTGTATAGATGTGGTACGTGATCACTTATAGGGTCAGTCAGTAGAAACAAGCTCAGCTGTAGAGTATTGCATCCCAAAGCTTCCAAATGCTAAGCAAATATCTGTATTCCTTTAGGAGAAACCAGTATTAAAATGTAATATCAAATCAGAAATTTTTGAAACGAGTGAATGCGGACAACCGAAAATACCATGTGGTGGCAGCACGTCCCTATGATAACACTGCTTCCACACTGACTTGTCCGTGGTCAGAAAGAAAACCTTGAGTGAGGTGTCCCCATTAAATCCTAAGTGTTAACCTTAGGAAGAACTTCAGGATCAATTTAGCCCAAGTTTCCCTTCACCTTCCAAAGAGGAAACCTAATTTCTGAAAAATTAAGGCATTTTTCCAAAGTCAAACAAGCAGTTAGTGGACAGAACTGGGATCTGAACCTTGTCTTCTAGCCCCCAGGGCACACTCCCTAATGGTAAAAACCCTTCATCGTGCCATTTCTCTACCCCAAAGCCTCCAGACGACGGTTATCGCTAAGAGAAATGATTCTATGGAATAAAATACGTAAACTGAGCAGCAAGCAGTTTTTTCGTGGGGCCTTCTTCTCCTCTTTCTCTGGTCCCAGCTCCCCATGACCTGAAGATCTCCTTTTGGTACCTTCCCATTTTCTAACCCCTCCCCACAAAATGGGAGTGATTTGGGTCTCAATAGGCTCATTCATTTTTCTGGCTGAACCTCATGTATTTACTTTAAATGTAAAATGAATGGACGTTGCGCAAATTAAAGTAATATTAGGCTATAGAAATAGATAAACCTTTAAGTTGACTTTACAGTCATTCTCCTTCAGGCTAAGTGCAGTCATTTAGTCATTCCTAGTCATTCCTAGTTTGCCTGGGCCTGAGGGGTTTCCCAGAATGTAACATTTTTACTGTACACGCTTTAGGGAAGCTCCCACACCAGCCTGGTTTATTTTAGAACTCCAGTAAATCAAACCATCTTTATGCTTATTTCTAACAAAACCTATTCATTTTTTAAAAACTAGAATGTATGTAGTAATAGCTAACTTTTGCCAAGTGCTTGCGAATTTCCTGGGATTCTGCTATTTGACGCATAATAACCTTTTGAGAGAAAATCTTTTATTGTTCTCATGCTTCAAACCAGTGAATTGAGGCTTAAAGAAGATAAGTAATTTAAGATTATACAATTCATAGTGGAAAAGCTAGGTTTCAAGCCCAAATCTGTTGATTCTCAGAGCCTGTGCCCTCATTCACTTCATTACACCATTTCTCCTATAGAGGGGATTTTGTTCTGTCTAGAACTTTCTGCATCAGTGGAAATGTTCTATATCTGCTCTGTCCAGTAGGGTAGCCCCTGGCCACCTGTGACTACTGAACATTTGAAATATGGCTTATGTGACTGAGAAACAGAATTTTAATTTTCCTTCATTTCAATTAATTTAAATTTAAATATCTGTCTGTGACTAGTGGACAGCAGAGGTCTTGGTGTGTTACATCAACATACAGGCAGACCTCAGGGACAGTGCAGGTTCGGTTCCAGACCACCACAATATAAATCAAATATCGCAATAAAGCGAGTCACACAAATCTTTTGGTTTCCCAGTGCGTATAAAAGTTATGTTTACATTATAGTGTAGTCGATTAAGTATGCAATAGCATTATGTCCAAAAAAAACCAGTGTACATACCTGAATTTTAAAATATTGCTAAAAAATGCTAACATCATCTGAGCCTCCGGCGAGTAGTAATCTTTTTACTGGTGGGGCGTCTTGCCCTGTTGTTGATGGCTGGTGACTGATCGGGGTGGTAATTGCTGTCAGGTAGGGTGGCTATTGTAATTGCTTCCAATAAGACAACAATGAATTTTGCCACATCAATTGACTGTTCCTTTCACAAACGATTTCTCTGTAGCATGCAATACTGTTTGATAGCATTTTACCCACAGAAGAATTTCTTTCAAATTTGGAGTTAATCTTCTCAAACCCTGTCACTGTTTTTTCAACTAAGTTTGCATTATATTCTAAATCCCTTGTTGTCATTTCAACAATCAATTAAGTTTACCATTTATATGGGTGCGATTCATGGCCCCCTAAAACAATTACAGTAGTAACCTCAAAGATCACTGATCACAGATCACCAATATTTCAAGAATTATAAAAATGAAGATTTTGCTCACGAAGTGAGCAAATGCTCTCGGAAAAATGCTTCCGATAGACTTGCTCCACTTAGGAGCAAGTTTTTTCAACTAAGTTTGCATTATATTCTAAATCCCTTGTTGTCACTGTTTTTTCAACTAAGTTTGCATTATATTCTAAATCCCTTGTTGTCATTTCAACAATCAATTAAGTTTACCATTTATATGGGTGCGATTCATGGCCCCCTAAAACAATTACAGTAGTAACCTCAAAGATCACTGATCACAGATCACCAATATTTCAAGAATTATAAAAATGAAGATTTTGCTCACGAAGTGAGCAAATGCTCTCGGAAAAATGCTTCCGATAGACTTGCTCCACTTAGGGTTACCACAGACCTTCAATGTGTAAAAATTGCAGTATCTGCAAGGTACAATAAAGGGAAGTGCAATATTAATCAAGGTGTGCGTGTAATATAATAAAAAGAGAAAGGGCATTAGAGTCAGCCGCCAGCTGTGTGAACTAGAGTGACATTTTTAACTTTAAATCTCTAAGATTCGGTTGACTCATGTATAAAATGAGGATAATTATAATTGCACCAGAGAGTTGTTGTTTTAATGAGATATATAAAATGTTTGGCACTAATAATCACTAAACATGTTTCATTTGCCCCTTAAAGATCTAAAGGGTTTGGGCAGGAAATTGCATAAGCACCACTTAGCACTTCTTCCGATGTTTGACAGTTCATGTCAGAAAATTCTCCAGTGTCTCTCCCATTGTAGAATAATTTGGGTTCTTTCACTACATTCTCTCTTAGAATTATTGCTGGGCTTAAACTTCTAATGACAAATGTAAAGTACCCCACAGTTATCTCAGTGACCAGAACACAGTAATGTGCAATAATGTTTCTTTTCCCCCTTACCTCCCTTAGGACTTGGAATAATTTGTCTTTTAAACCCCACAAAACATCCTTGATGAAGAAGGTAGGAAAGGGTGGGAGGAATATCCTATCTGAATATCCTATCTCTACTTCTCTGAGATCAAAGGATACTTGAACTCACTTTGGGCTCAGGCATGTTCAAGAAACTAGTGCTATACTATCTCTGCGATCATTTGATATGTGAGTACAGTCGTCCCTCTGTATCCACAGGGAATTTGTTCCAGGACCCCTGTGGATACCAAAATCAGCAGATGCTCAAGTCCCTTATATAAAATGGCATAGTATTTGCATATAACCTACACACATCCTCCCGTATACTGTAAATCATCTCTAGACTACTTATAATACCTAATACAATGTAGATGGTATGTAAATAGTTGCCAGAGCGGGGTAAATTCAAAACGCTTTTTGGAACTTTCTGGAATTTTTTCGAACATTTTTGATCTGCAATTGGTTGAATCCATGGATGCAGAGCCCGCAGATACAGAGGGCCAACTGTGTATTAGAATGATTGAAAAACAGTGTGATGAGCCTAATTTCATTCTGACCCTGATTTGTTCTGTGGTCATTTTTCATGTTGTGCCTCAGATTTCCCATCTAGGAAATGGGTAGAATCACCTTAAATCTCCCTCAGAATTATGTTAGGATTAAGATCCTTAATTGGGGCTTCCCTAGTGGCACAGTGGTTGAGAGTCCGCTTGCCGATGCAGGGGACACGGGTTTGTGCCCCGGTCCGGGAAGATCCCACATGCCGCTGAGCGGCTGGGCCCGTGAGCCATGGCCGCTGAGCCTGCGCGTCTGGAGCCTGTGCTCTGCAACGGGAGAGGCCACAGCAGTGAGAGGCCTGCGTACCGCAAAAAAAAAAAGATCCTTAATTGTGTAAATCCTCCTATTAGTATAATTTACATTTTCATATCACTAATCTCTTATGACAGTCTACTATACCACTATATGTGATGTAAGTTGTAGCTTCTGTAAACCACTTTCGTAAACTGTAAAGCACTAAGCACTAATTATAATCATTCTGTAAGGCAGAAAATATCATCTTCATTTTACCAATCTGGAAATGGATGTTCAACAAATTAAGTGACTTGCCCGTCACACTCAAGTGTAATATCGTTGACCACAAAATCACTGACTTGATCACTCTTTTTCAGAAAAGGATGCTAAAACCAATCCCCAGTGTGTTGAATGAAATTAATAGGTTTAGCCTTTCATGAAAGTGATATGATTGGTCCTTCGGAGGAACTTGCCTGAACGAAGTGTTATAAGACACTGGACTCTTCTGGCGAGGGTGAGATGGATGACTGGTTCTCCTGGTGTCATGCTTCCTCTTCTCCCAACCTCTTCAAGAGGTAATTAAGGAATGTAGCTGCTGTTCTCCTCTGCAGCCACTAGGTGGACACCCCATCTAATCCGAGGTGCTGGTGTAACAGGCTTAGAAGGTTGAGGATTTCCAGAATTAACGGCCCCAGAGGGAGGGGCTCTCCCCAAGGCTGCACGTGAGTGAACAGCATGGTGATTAAGCCCTGAGATTTAATCACTTGACCAGAGATAAACTGGAAATAAAATCATAGTGGACCCCTGTCCTGTCCATACCCTGGTCATCCTGCCACTTCAGGGCCTTGGCCTGGGTGTTCCAATCTCAGTGGCTCCCACCAGCCCTGAAAGTTCAGCGTTCTAGAACTCTAGGCTCACAGCTCAGGTGTCAAGTTAGGCCTTAGCCTGGGCCAGAGGGAGGTGTTGACCCCTTCCCCAAACCTGTTGAATCAGAAAAGGACCCTATCTGAAGTTACAGAAAGAGGCTGACCAGAAAGAGACAACAGGGACACAGTAACCTGTACAGAGGCTTCTGAAGATGGTAGGAAAAGTGGGAAAATAAGTCTTTGCCCAAGGAAGAAGCTCTTTATTTTGTGCCTGTTTCCTTAGTCCAAATTTGCGAAAGCCTTTCTGTAAGACAACCCCTGGTATTTATACCCCCCTTGGGTTTTTTCTTCTACCTCTTAGGAAGGCCTGATACACGCCCTTCTCAGATTCCCCTTGGTGACTCCTTCCTCAAACTGTTGCTGCTGCTGAGCCATCTGTCACCCCCCAGCGTCTGCAGCCCCCTCCGGAAAGCTGAGTCCCAGCAAGCTGTGACCCAGGCTCAGGGACAGGATGCTGCAGTCACAGCAGGATTTCTGCGAACTGGGGAGGGAACAGAGGAAGAAAGAGGCTTGATTTGAACTTCACAAAGTAAAGACGCTAGACATTTGTTTTTAATTCAAATAAATATTTATAAGACAGATTCTGTAAGACACCCTTTTTAAAGGTTAGTCCCTGCCCCCCAACAATCGTAAAGTATGCCCTTAATGAAGGAGTTAGGAAGGACTGTAGAATCTGTAACACTTTATCAATCATACACGTTTAAGATCATTGAATCAAGCCCCTTTAACTTTACATTGAATAAATAGAGATCCAAAATTGGAAGATGCAAAGGTACTGAAATTCACACGCATACAGACACACTATATGTGTGTGTGTGTGTATATATATATATATGTATATATATGTATATATATACGTATATATGTATATATGTGTTTATATATGTATATATATACACACACACACATATATATACATATATAACTTAAAATGTGTATTACCTCTTCTCTAATTAGTAGGAGAGATAATGTATTTTTATAGGTATAGGGATCTGGTGAGATGGAGATGGGGGTAAGGATAAGGAGGCCACCCACTGCCCTAATGAGGGTCTGGACTACAGTTGGGAAATTGATAAATGTGGTTTTAAAAAGGTTAATACAAAAACCTGCAAATAACACCAGTGAGGTAGGAACTGTCCTGAAGACTTACAGGAAGGAGCCAGATCCATCTGGCTGATTTCAAGAAATCGGCACAAATCGAGTTCTCTTGGGAGGAGAGAAGTGGGGGAGGGGTAGATGAGAAGCATTCCAAGCAACAGCACACATAGGAGCAAAAGCATGTCTAGGAAAGTCCAAAAGCAGAGTCTGCGCTAATGGAAAAACAAATGTGGTCTGTTTTGGCAAGTGTATACAGTTCGTCATCAGAAGTATTTGCGTAAATGATAAGAGTGGTAGATTGAGGCTGTTGGTAGAAGCTTTGAGTGACAGACTGTTCTCAGTGTTACTACTTAATTCAATAAGAAATGGGCAATCTCTTATAATTTCTAAAAAAGGAAGTGTTCTAATAAGATGCTGTCAAAAGTAAACACTAGGCAAACTGAAAAAAAGGGACAGGTTTATTCTGTGCCTAAGAATCAAGTTTCTCAGATCAAATCAAATCAAATCATCAAATCAAATCCAAACCTCAGCTGTCTGAGTCTGTCCATTCACTCACCCTCTGATCCAACTCCCAACCCCCATCATCCACCCATATTGCCCCCTGGAGAGAACACCTGGGCCCTGCGCCTAGCTCAGCCTCAGCTTTACACAAATGTCTCAGATTGGCAGGAATATTCCTGATGTCATAATTGCAAAGTTTCTCTAATAAATACATCAATTTGGAATTTTAAAAAACAGTTACATGGTAATTCATGTTTGTTTTCTTTGCAAAAATTTAGGGTGGGGAGGTAAAAAGTAAGGGCTATAGACAAGGTACATTTAACAAAATTTTGAAAGTATAACAAGATGTCTAGGAAATACGGATATAAATATAGATATAGATCTATAGATCTATAGATATATAGATATATAGATATAGATGGCTAATTGTGAAGTAGTTCTAGTTTAGTTGGAAAGTAATGCAGGATTATTAAAAGCTAATATGCAGGGCTTCCCTGCTGGCGCAGTGGTTGAGAGTCCGCCTGCCGATGCATGGGACACAGGTTCGTGCCCCGGTCCGGGAAGATCCCACATGCTGCGGAGCGGCTAGGCTTGTGAGCCATGGTCGCTGAGCCTGTGCTCCGCAACGGGAGAGGCCACAACAGTGAGAAGCCGTGTACAGCAAAAAAAAAAAAAAAAAAAAGCTAATATCCAGCTGAAGTCTAAAAACCATTGTCAAACCTGCAGATGTTTTATCTGCACAACAATAACATTCTGACTCTTTGAACATCACTGAGTAACTAACCAATTTAAAAGAAAAAAAATAATTTTATCCAGCTATGGTCAGCAGAACAAAAATAAACAAATGACCTGTAACCTTATATGATGTCCTGTTTGCTTTTGAAATTCTTGGTGTAATAGCAAAACAAATGAGGTGTCTCTTTATCCCACTATAATGCTATTATCCTCATATAATTAATATACTAATATTTAGGATAGTTGGATATGAAGTTACCTCTCTCAGTTTTCAGAACCCCAGAAATCTGAAGTTCTCCCCCAAACAGAAGTGTCTGTGACCTAGGCAAGCAATTCTGTTGCTACCCCGTTACCCTTTTCTACCCTAAGCCACTCTCAGTCCCTTTCTCTCAGACATATGTGAAGGCCTAGAAACTGCCCTCCCCAATCCCTTTCCTTTCTGGAAGAAAATGAATATGAGAGAGCAGAGCTATTCCCCCTGGGGCTCCACATGCCTGATTTCCATAGTAAACAATCCTCGGGCCTCTGATCCGATTGTTTTGGTGTAGAGGCTGGGTGAGAGGGCAGTGGAGGTAGCTGGGAAAGGGGCTGCCCACCCTCTAATGAGAGGCAGGACTGCGACGGGGTTCGTGACAGATGGGGTATGAATACCAGACTGGCACCTTGAAAAATTTCTCGTGAGCCTCGGAGGGATGGGAGAGGAGTCCAGGTCTGGGGACAGAACATCAATGGGCCATTTCTGCCTCTGATCCACTCCCCATTTATCAAGGAGGCCCTGCAATCTATGTCTCCCTAAATCTGATTCAGAGAAAATACACCACCCTAACAGACTGAACAAAAATTCCTCCAGGATACATTGGTTTGTTAAGCACATCTTCTCCAAAATGGACCACTTTGGTCCCACGTCAGGATACCAGCCACTGACATTGAATCTTGCCGCTTCTCTGTGTAAAAATGCCAGTGTCTCCCTATCACCAGTAGGATCAAGTCCAAACACTTTAGGCTGGCACTACTTGGTTACAGTTTACCTGAACTCATCCTTAACCAACCCCCTCCACACGCCTCACCACCCACCGATACTACTCACTGATCCCTTAGAACATTCCTTAGTCCCAGGACACCTCAGTTACTCTCAAGCTTGTCCTTTGCCCTGGCATCCCCACCGCTTGGAATGCTTCTCTCTACTTTTACCCCTTAATGCATAACTTAAATGTCTTTCTAACAGTCTCTGTCTTCTCTCTATACAAATTTCCTTTCCCTGTGTCATGTAGTACTGGATCGATCCTTTCATACTAGCAAATAGCAGATATTTTGTGGCAACGTAATAGCTGTCTCTCCCTAGACATCAGTGCCCTTGAAGCACGGAGCACCATCTTATGCTTTTTATTCCAACACTAGATCCTGGAGACACTTTCAATAAGTGCCTATGAACTGGATAATTGCAACACTGCTGCCATGTCTGGTTCTGACGCTTGCTCTGTCTCTTCAAGTTGTGGTTCTTTTTTTACCTTTCGGTATTCCTTGCAATTTTTTCTTGATAACCAGACATGTTGTACTGGGTAAACGGAACTGCTGCAAATAGGCCTTTAGTGATGTGGTTGTGAGGCGTGGGGAGAGGAGAAGCATGTGTAGTCCTACGATCAGGTCTCTGGCTTCTAATGAGCGTGTGCCTCTGGACTGTGAACTTCTCAAGAGCTTCTCAGTTTTCTTCTCCCCGCCTTAGGTGGACACAACAGCTGGAGATGGCTGGTGTGGGGCATTTCCCACCCTCTAGTCAGTTAGGCTCTGCTGAACTAGTTTCTCCAGAGGGCAGGCCTTGTTAAGAACAGAGTTCTCCAAAGTCTTTCAAAACTGTTCCTCTTCCCCTCCAACTGCTTGAAGCATGCAGGGATTTTTCTCAGGTACTTGCTGTGAGAATCTGGTCAAGCTCCTAGAAGTAAATCACAAAACTGTGCCCACCTCCCATGATGGGTCCCCCTGGAGTTTTTAACTCTCAGAGGCGTCCACACGGAGCCTCCAGCAATTCATCATTTACAGAACAGGTCACCCTGCCCTGCCCCTGCTTCCCACAGAGGTGTCACTTGTGAGCATCTGCTCTGGTAAACTGGATGACCTGTGTTCTCCTGTCTCTCCAATCTTGGGGGTGGTGGTTTGCCTTGTGTCCTTCCCTCTCTTGTGAATCCAAGAAGAGTTGTTAGTTTTTCAGTCTTCGCAGCTTTTTACTTGTTAGACAGGGTGGCAACTCCCAAGCTCCTTACGTGAGGAACCTGAAACTAGAATTCTGCCTATGAACTTGCAGTTTTGGATTTCAGCCATTTCTTGAGACTTCAGATGTCTTTGGAGCATAAACTGCATTGCATTCTCCTTCTTTTAAATTCCCTTTACCTCCATGCCAGGTCCACAAAGTGTAAGACACAAAGTATAAACATATTAAGAAATATGTTTGCTTACAGACTACTATTTGGTTGGTGCCTTCCATGTGCCAGTTGTTCTACATATATAGCCCTCTCTATTCTCAAAAACCCTCCTGTGAGGGTCACACCGTCTCACAATTTACAGATGAGGAAAACTGAATCTTAGGGAGGAGCTTGCCTACTGCCACACGAGTAGCAAATATCAGAAACTGTTGCAGCAAAAATAGAAATGAGACTTTTCTGATAAACAAGGAAAACAAGCAACAATGAACAGGCTGGGGAAATAGCTATATATATACAGGCCTGAAAGAGTTAAGCAATCTTGGTTATTCTTTAGCTGTTGCTACTAACAAACACTTGTAGCTAGACTGGTCCTTCACAAAGCTAAACAAAGCTAATTACTCTCTGATTCCATATGAATTGGGCCCTGCACCTGGCATTTTCTCGCTGCATTCTCTTGTAGCAAATCACCCCTTGTAGCTGTTTACATTTCAGAAAGAAGGTCTCAGGCCCATAACCCAGAGATGAACGGACCCAATTACCAGCCTAGGCTGCCTTACACCAGCAGTGACTGTTTAAAAATATCGCAAGAAGAAGAATGCAAGACCTTCACCACTTCGATCCTTATCACTTATCCTGGACTGCGAGTTCCACCTATAAGACCCCCGTAATTCCCCAAGACAGGGGGGCACAGTTCTTGAGGCACTAGCCTGCTGTGTCTTCCCTTCTGCCTGGCAGAAAAATAAAGCCGTCTCTCTCTCCCTCCAAAATCTCTGTCTCCATGTTTCTGTACGGCATCAGTGCACAGGGAAGCTGATATTTCGGCAACAAAGCATCATTGGAGCCCTGGTCTAACTCTAAAGCTTAGCCTAAGAACTTCTGTGCATCTCATTAGCTTGCAGATTTACTAAGAAATTTGTTCTGTATGGTCTGCTATTGTGCTTTTCCTATGCCTCGGAGAAAAGGTAGGAAATAGGAGTATTTCATAGAAGTTTCTGATCCCTTTGGATAATGTGTAATGCAAATTTGAGGGAGAAAATAAATGGGGACAAAATGTTCCACTTTCAGATGAAACTCATTTTCTGCAGATAAGTTATAAGTATTGCAACTTTATGAGATGTTGAAAATATAGTAGAGGGAAACTGAAAAAGGAAGTACAGTTAACCCTTAAGTAACACGGGTTTGAACTGTGCAGATCTACTTATACGTGGATTTTTTTTCAATGGGTATATTGGAAAAATTTTTGGAGATTGCAACAATTTGAAAAAACTCACAAACTGCGTAGCCTATGAATGTCAAAAAAGTTTATATTAGGTATGTCATGAACACAAAATATATGTAGATACACATATAACATAGAAAATACGTGTTAATTGACTGTTTATGTACTGGTAAGGCTTTCAGTCAACAGTAGGCTATTAGCAATTAAGTTTTGGGAGAGTCAAATGTTATACATCGATTTTCGACTCGCCAGGGTCAGCACCGCTAACTCCAGTGTTGTTCAAGGGTCAACTGTGATTGTACGTAGGGAGTACAGTGAAAAGAACACTGTTATGAGAGTGAATGACCCTGGATATGGCTTTATCATCCAATATCTAGACCTGGGGTCATGGACACCTTGCTAAATATCTCATAAATTCACCTACTTATCAGTA
The DNA here is from genome assembly GCF_937001465.1 of Orcinus orca. Taxonomy (NCBI): domain Eukaryota; kingdom Metazoa; phylum Chordata; class Mammalia; order Artiodactyla; family Delphinidae; genus Orcinus; species Orcinus orca. The sequence continues at coordinate 44,041,401 of NC_064569.1, read as the reverse complement.
AAATTGAAGGAATTGAACTAGATGAAATTGTAGTCAATCTAGATAAATAATTGCATTAGGTCCTAGTCTATTTTATTCTAGTGTTCTCCATTATATTGTAATGATTTAGGCAGGGGAGCTTAGAAGAGCCTGGCCTATATGTAGTAAGCACTATACAGATAAATTTTGAAGGCAAACGTAGCAACATTAACGACTGCTCCAAATACATTGAGGGGGCTAGAAGGTAGGACTTATTTTGCTGTTTCCATTCGGACTTACGAGGAGTAAAGGAACTAATTCCAATTAAAATATTCGGGGTTAGGTATCTAGGAGGAGAGGTTGGATAAAAGGTAACTGGGCAGAAAGAACAAAAGCCCAGAAGAAACACAGGAAGTGTGGATTGAAGGAAAATAAGTTTTATTTCAGATTTGACAAATACCTGGAGATCCAACGTGTCTGTCCCCACCCCAGTTTCTCAGGATGGAAAAAACCTCACCGTATGAAAAGAGAAGGAAACCCCCTCACTCTTGGAGCTTTTGAAAAACAAAGATAAATAAAGGAGGTTAGATCCTCATCTGAGCCCGATTTTCTGCAAAGCTGGCTGCATTAAATGCTAATCCTTCAGGCCTTAGGGGGCTGCCCCACTCAGTCTATGACCCCTAATCCCCTCTTATAGGTCCCCTAGAGTAAGTGATACTGTGCTAAGTGCCCGGATGGGACCCTGGCCACATCTGGTCCCAGGACCCTCTGCTCTGCATTGAAATAGAAGGATGGATAAACAATTTGGACTTTGTCTTATTCTCCCTTTGAAGGATGCAACCTTATTACCCAAAGTGCTGCGCTCCTGACTCAATTAGTCTGCTAATGTGATTATATGCTAATCTGGGTTTTATTTTGCATCTGATTTTCATGTTATTTGCTTGATTTTAAAATAGAAGCCCTCCCGTGTATGGTTCCCACTCCCTAATACAGTGCATGAATTCTTACTCCCTACATGACCCAAGTGTTCTACAATTCAATTTAGATCAGTCTAATGTGAGAATCTTTGTAAGGACACAGGTCCAGCTCTCTTTTTCGACATTTTATAAATCCTCAAAATATTATTGGTTCAGTCCCAGACACAAATGTGTCCATTGAAAGAAGAAAGAAAAGTTTTAGCCACTTAAAAAAATTCCTCCAAAGAAATCTGGATACATGGTAATGGATTATGAATGACTCTTATATTGATAGATATATTTTTAATTTTGCTTCTCTGTTTTTAATAATTTTTGACAGTAACAGTAATAAACACAGCAAATATTTAAATAGCACTTGCTTTACGGCACAATATTTGTGCAAAAAATCTTTGAGGAAGATACCATTATTATACTTGTTTTAAAAATAAGGAAACTGAGGCACAGGGAAATTCTGTATGCCCGATATCATGTTACTAGTAAGAGGCAGAACTGGGGTAAAGGATGCTTTTATTACTTGTTTAATGAAAAGTAAAAATAAAATATTTATATGTAAAGAATATTGCCACGTTGACATATAGATGGATGAATATTGAAACAGTTTTGTAACTAAGTTCATGCAGAATTTCAGGAAAGCCATGTATTGCAGTGGGACTCCCCAGACTTATACTTTAAGTTATAACATTTCAGGTAAGAATAATTATAATTGGGTCAAGGGACAAGGGTCTTCCCTTCCATGCAAATAGCATGGGGAAAAAAAAAAACACTTTGCTTTTTAAAATTCACTATATTTTTTAACTGGCTTGCTCAGTGTTCCCTTTGGAAAAGGGAATTAAGCAAAGCAGGAAAATAGGGTAGTGAAGAGATAAAAGAGGACAAGAAGACAGTCTTTCTCAAGTATTTCTTCTTGAGAATACATTATTCTTCTCAGTAAGCTTGTATTTAATGAATATTATACACTAATTAAAGACGGGCTCAGGGCAAAGGATATAGAGATTAGTGGTGTGGGGGGCACATCCCTGAAATCAAAGAGATTTAACACAGTAAAGAAGAAAAATGAGCAAAAACAAGTAGCAAATGTCTCTAATGCAAGGCAAACTAGGATAGATTTCATCGGGAGAATTCCATTGTGTAATGGAGGTTTAGGAGAGAAAAACAGATCACAATTCTTTGAGATTCTTCTAGGGGTACATTCTTAGGAAATGCCAGAAGGCTGGACTGTGAAAGATGGGTACAATTTTGGATTACAGAAATAAAGGATGGGGACTTCCCTGGTTAAGAATCCGCCTGCCAATGCAGGGGACACGGGTTCAGTCCCTGGTCCGGGAAGATCCCACATGCTGTGGAGCAACTAAGCCCGTGCTCCCAACTACTGAGCCTGGACTGTAGAGCCCACGAGCCACAACTACTGAAGCCCACGCGCGCCTAGAGCCCGCACTCCACAACAAGAGAAGCCACTGCAATGAGAAGCCCGTGCACCGCAACGAAGAGTAGCCCTCACTCGCTGCAACTAGAGAAAGCCCGCGTGCAGAAATGAAGACCCAATGCAGCCAAAAATAAATAAATAAAATAAATAAATGAAAAAAAAAGAAATAAAGGAAGAATGAACGTCTCTAAGGCTCTCTGGCAGAATTTGTATGGGTTCCAACAGAATGAGATCTTTCTTGAAATCCAAAGGACAGGCTATTCCATTGCCTAAAGCTTTACCGTCTAGGAAGAGAAGGGAGACGGTGAGAGGTGAAGATTCAGGAGTCTTAGAAAAGAGAGTCAAAGCCATAAAGATTCTGGGTATACCTGGGCTCTACCTGAGAAATTAGGGTAAGAAAATCAAAGAAAACTTTGTTTCCTCTGGTCTTGTCCTGAAAAAAGACAAAATCTAAAAATACTTTTCTCTACAGTTCTGATGAACCTAGCGGCAGGACAGGAATAAAGACACAGACGTAGAGAATGGACTTGAGGACACAGGAAGGGGAAAGGGTAAGCTGGAATGAAGTGAGAGAGTGGCATGGACATATATACACTACCAAATGTAAAATAGATAGCTAGTGGGAAGCAGCTGCATAGCACAGGGAGGTCAGCTCAGTGCTTTGTGACCACCTAGAGGGGTGGGATAGGGAGGGTGGGAGGGAGGCACAAGAGGGAGGGGATATGGGGATACATGTATACGTATAGCTGATTCACTTTGCTATACAGCAGCAACTAACACAACATTGTAAAGCAATTATACTCCAATAAAGATGTTAAAAATAAATGAATAAAAATAAAAATACTTTTCTCCCTTAAAAAAAAATCATTGATATGAGTTCTGTTCTTTCCTCACTGTGTTCAATCAGGTTTTGCCCAGCCCCTAACGGCAGGCCCTGCTAGCACAGATGGGGCCTTTCAACCTAGCCTGAATTTCTATTCTCTGGCTAGCAGCAGACTCCAGCCAACACAAAACTCCCCTCTAATTGTAATTGAATCCACACTTTTATAGTTCATTACCTCTCTGATAGATAAGATTAGATTAGGCTGAAGCCGTGGCTGGCCCAGACATCGCCCAGGTTGGAGCACAGAGAACAGAAAAGGGAGAGGACTGAGATAGGAAGAAGGTACCTGACAGAATGATCCATCTTTCCTCACAGCCGTTAACACATTTCTGTCCACTTCAGCCTTTCCCAGCTCACGCCCCTGCCCAACACATACACACATCCACCCTTTAGGGATTAAAGGTCGAGATTCTGTAAAATCAGAGGTGGAAAGAGATGCATGGGACTTAACGATCATCTAGCCGTGGCCATTTTGTTCTATAAATGAGGAAACTGAAGCCCAGATAGGGAAGGAAATTACTCAAGCCGAACAACTGGGGAACCTGGGTGTGATGCCACGGAAATGAGCTACTGGGATCTTCTTCAAAAGAGCCTACTGCAGGGAGCACAGCTGGCTGACATCCCTCTAGATCCACCACCATGGATGCCATGTTACCCCTGTGGTCTCCCTGTTAATGACTAACCACAAGACAGGCCCTACAACATGCAGGATTCCTCCAACAGGCCGTTTGGGCTCAGGGACTCACCAGTGACACCGCCAAAACTTTCTTACAACGATGCTGTGGTCTGAGTCTCTTCCTACACAATCCGGCTTCCTTCCCCTCTCCTGTCATAGGTATCAGACCTGCATCGAGATCTGAGGGATTTCTCTTCCCACTCCTGTTCTCTCCCCTGTCCCCTTAATCCTTCATAGGCATTTCTCCCCCCAAAATCTCTTGCTGATCTAATCATATCTTGGCATCTGCTTCTGGAAGATTTCAAATTAACATACTTGGTCTCTTGGTTTACAGTTGAGTGATACCTTCTTCCCCAAGGAAACATAATTATGTATTTACTCAGTGGCACTGTCATAAGAAGTCCCCACTATAGACTTGTTTGAACATAATCTTTCTTTCTTTTATCAGTTCTTTCTTGGAGTAAAATTCTCTAGTGAGTCATGAGGGTCTTTAGTTTGTTTTCATTTCCCAGGGTCACATGTGGCATAACTTCAGACAAGTCCTCCCTAGACACAGGTGGAAGCACAGTGGTTGTTAGACCCCCTCCGCCATGGCAGCCTTAAATTATGTGAGAGCAACAAACAGAGCTCTTGTTGGGTTCTCTTCTGGAACTATTTCAGTCTGCCTATTTGATTCCTTTAAACTCCATATTAACACACTGTCTTCCAAAGAGCACTGCCCTGATTGCAATTATTGGAGGAATTGGGCCAGAATTTAAAGAAAGGATTATTCCTGAACAAATTCTGATGAAAATGGGCTCCCTCAACCTCAGCTGAAAAGATTAACAACTGTCCAATCTCCTACAGCCAGCAAGTCTTCGTAAATAACTCCCAATCTCTCTACTGTGAGTGTATCTGCCAAGGATTAAACTGAGAGGCTGCTCCCAAAACCTGTATTAAAATAACCACAAAATATAGCCCTCTGGTTCCTGGCAGCTGTAGAGTTCAAAGTGCAGGACTTGGAAATCTCTCTCCAACCGGGTGTGGAGAGATGGGAGTGTGAGGTGGGTTAGGGAGGAGAGTAAAAGGGGTTGCCTGAATTAGAAAGTGTCTGGAGGGATAGAAGTTGTAATTAATTACTGGATACAATCAGAAAGGTCAGAAAAGTTCTGTCTTTACGTTGTTTTAATGGAAAACATCCCAACATAGTGGAAAGAATAGGAGACTTGTAATCAAAAGACTTGTCCGAGTTCAAAGTCAAAATCAGCCACTTGTCACATGCCTAGTTTCTCATCTGAAAAGAAAAATAAAACTGACCATGTTACTTGTCTCACACTGAGAATGAGATATGATTCATTTGCTACGTTTTAGGAACTATAACCTGCTTGTGGGGAAAAAAATACCACTGAAATTCACCAATATCTGTTTTTCTGTCCTTACCTAGAATATAAGGTGAAGTTCACAGCTCTGCATGGCTGTGTGACTGAGTTCAGGTCACTGGTGTGTGTAACTTACAGATCATTCTCCAAGAGCAAGCTTGTGCCCACCTTTTCTTCTCTCTACCCCCATCGCTGTCCTTCCTTCTGGCTGGAATGTGACTATGATGGCAGAAGCAAGAGTAACCATCTTAGAGATGCATAAAAGCTGCATGTTTAGAGACTCACAGACGTAGAGGACAGACTTGTGGTTGCCAAGGGGGAGGAGGGGTGAGGGAGGGATGGATTGAGAGTTTGGGACTAGCAGATGCAAACTATTAGATATATGTATAACTGCATCACTTTGCTGTGCACCAGAAGCTAACAACATTGTACATCAACTATACTTCAATAAAATAATTTTTTTTTAAGCTGCTCATTCAGGATGGCAGCAAAACAAGAGAGAAGGATCCTGAGTCCCTGAAGACTGTGGTTACCCTACTATTCTTGGTCACACTTCCTAGAGTTTTTGTAAAGGAAAAATAACCTTCTATCTTAAGTCACAAATATTTTGGACTTATTTGATGCAGTAACTAAAAGCTGATATCCTAACCACTATACCACTCTATAAGCATAAATGATTTTTTATTCATTAATATTATTCCAATAGCTTCGTGAGAGCAGGGGTATCGCGAAGCCCTACGATCTACATGATCCTGAAGTAGAGTTCCAAGTTTTAGGCCCTAAGCTCAGCATCTTCCATAAAACCGGACAGTTTTCATTTTCTTTCTAGTTTGATCCAAAGAAAACATTAATAGTATTATTTTGAAATGGCTCTGCATCCTAAGTATATTACAATAGGTGGGGACTGCCAGATTCCTCCACCTCAGTCTTCACCTTAATGAAGCTCTCCAGGGCTTCCTTTTTTCACAAGCGGTTGAGCCCTTTAGTTCACAAAATCCTCTTCTTTCTTCTCTTATTTAACTACGTGTCTCTTTCCTCTTCCCTCTATCCTCCATTAGCAACAAGCCTTGCAAACATTTCTCCATTTTCTTCTCCCTCAATATACTTTTTTAATCTGCTAAATGAATAGCCCCAGTCTAAAACCCTAGGACATATTTTTCAACTTTATCGTCACTGTTGTTCTTACCAAAAATACACATGCCAGAGTAGTCATGCCTACTAAATAAGACTCTAAGGTTTTAGCCCTAAAATCAGCGTGTTAGCAAGCTCTCCTACCCTTCCCCCCACCACTCCGCACAAGCACGTACCAAGCAATTCTGATGCCTGCAAAAATTTAAGCACTGCTGAGCCCTCTGAAAGTTCTCCATAAAAGACTTCCCATTTTCCACTATCTAAAATTAAAAATTCTTCTGAACAATCTTAGGGGAAACTGCAGCAGTATTAGGACAGGAGGAGAGAGTATCAGAGAAGAAGAATATGTAGTAGAGAAGCAGGTTTGATTACGAACAAATTTGAAATTTTTGAGCTCATTGAGTCATCTGTAATAACCCTTACATTCAAAAAATCCCTCCTCACACCTAACTTCATGGACTCTTTTGGGAGGTTAAACTTGTTCCTTTGCTGCAGCCATGAAAGCTGAGTGAGAACAACAGGTTACTCTTTGGGCCTTAAATGAGGGAAGAGTTACTTTCAGGCCAAGGGATGTGGTGGAGAGAGAGTAGGGATGCCTCCTGGACCTGTCCTCAGAGGCAGATGCTGTTTCCTCTGGAAGTACAGCACGTTTGCTGGCAAAGGAAATCTCCCTCCAGGGCAGCCAAGGGAGGACAATAGAGCCACGTCACCACCCACCATCTGTCGTGAAAACAGACACCAGCTGACAGAGAGGGAAGCTCAAAATCCTGCTCCCACACCAACATCAGCAACCTCACTGCCTGACCTCCTGAGATGGGGACTGGGAAAGCCGAGGTAAGGATTAGCCTGCAGGGCCTATAGGGGTCAAGTTCGGGGTCACACTGTCCAGATTGCTGCAGTTCTCTCTTCAGGCCCTCCAAATCATCAAATTGTCACTCTCATCTGGGAGATGAAGGGGAAAACCATGGCAGATGAGCAGAGATCAGTGTCCTAGAGCCCAGAAAAGCGATCCCATTTCTGTGTGGCCAGTCTGCCCTGTTTCTGGATATCCAAGGCCACAGCGGGACACAGAGACACGGGAAAGGCAACCTTGGGTAACTGGCAGCAGAAACAATTTAACGTTGTCAAAGCAGCAATCAGACAAAGAATGGCGGGTAGTAAAGGTGGCTTCCTAGAGAGTGGGGCGTTCAGAGCTGCTTCTGAGGGAAAAGGCTTAGTTTTTCAGTGAATATGTTATGCATTATTGTGCAGTGAACAGAGTCAGGAGTCCTAGGTTCTGCTACGACTTAGGTATAGCCAAGGGCAAGTTCCTTCCTTGTTAAAGAGCTAGGTCTCCACTCAAATAAAATTATGAGGTTTGACAAGGAGATCTCAAGGTGACTTCTCTGATTCATGAGTGACACAAGCAAAGGCTAAGGTAGAAATTCCCATAATGCAGAAAATACACTTGAGGGCTCTGAGATAGAGCCGCAGACTTCCCAAGTCTTAAGAAAGTAGAATAATTTCAGCCCCCTCCTCCCAGTACAGCAGTGCAACACTTTAATTTACAAAGCATTCTCTGATCCGTGGGATTAGATCCTCACAATAGACCGGTGAAGGAGCTGGAACAGTTACTGCAGTTCTTGGCTGTCCTAAAGAATGCTTAGAGAAGTTAAGTGACATGGCCAGAGCTACAAAAGGACTTAAAAAGGAGCTGTGTCTAAAAGCCAGCAGGATTGACACCAAAACAGGGCAAGTTCAACTAAGTCATGGATTTTATTTGAGACCTTGACAAGACAGCTTTAACTTTCCCATCTGCCTGACTAAAGTTTATTCGGGCTTCTTCCTGACCCTAAGCCCCTGACCTCCATTTCCTTAGTGTTTTCTTTAGAAAACTTGTAACTGTAAATTCTTTTTCTGCCCTCTGAGATGTAAATATAACTTTTAACGGCCCCTTGCCTGGTTTTACCATCGAATACTGTCTTTCTTAAGGACCTGGAAGCCATCTCTTTGAAATGTAGTCATCAAGAAAGATAGTACCCCTATTTCCCAGTCCCTGGAAGAAGGTAGGAGCCTTACTTCAGTGGGAGGCTTGCTTGCTCTACGTTGCAAAACTATTTTCTTAGAGATATGAAGAGCTTATTTTTACTTTGGATAAAGCTAATTAGCAAACAGATGGCTTATGACTTCCCCCTAATGTCTCCCTCTCCTTTTCCACTAGATCACCCCAGTGTTTAAAAACCCTCCCACCCTTTGTTTTAGCAGAATTGAGTTCACATTGAGTTCTGGCCTTTCTCCTCTATTGCAGTAGCCTTGAATAAAATCTTCCTTGTCTGCTTAACTTTGTCCAGTGCAACTGTTGCTTTGACAACCTCTTCAGCACATTTGCTACAGCCCACTCCATTTCTCCTACTTTGAGTTTAAAATGTGCTGTGCAAAAAAAAAAAAAAAAAAAAAAAAAAAAAAAATTGCTGTGCAAATCAAACTTATGATGGAAGAAACATTTATTAAACATCTATGATGCATCAGGCATTGATCTAGGTTCTGGCTTGGTTATGTTCTATTAGAAAATAGTGTTGCATATAGTTGCGGTGGGTATAATCTATGACAGATGCGTTAGAGGTCAGGCCAAGGTTTTCTCCACTTAGCCTCCATTGGCAATGCCTAAGAGCCCACTTAACCAATTGTCTACTGAATTCATAAACTACATATTACTTCTCTGTACCAGATTTTTGCTAGATCCAGAGAAATACAGAGATACGAAAAAAATAATAAACCATATCTCTGCCTTCACTTTAATCCAAGGAGAGGAACTAAATGCTAAAGGAGTTACAACAACCTTTTCATTAACATCTGGTAGAATTAATTTTGTTCTAAGTGTAGAAGGCTCTGTATACACAACAAGCTGTTCTAAGCCCTGTTCCCTAAGGGTTAGGTGAAAACAGCACACACACACACAAAATAAAAACATTAAACTCAGTCTTGGATAGACCTCAAGTTGTTTGCCTCACAGAGAATTCAGGGACTAGAGTAAGATTTGGAGATGAGCTGAAGGAGTCCTGTGTATAAAATGGGCACAGTGTGGAGAGATAGGGGATGCCCTTCTTTACCAGTGACTTTGTGAATATGCCCCTTCCACAGAACCTGTGGAAGCTGAAGTTCCTGGGAAGCACTATGTTGATGTCCATGCTGCCACCTCCTAGTTGAAGTTGTAGTTCTTTTTGTTGTTGTTGTTTGCGGTACGCGGGCCTCTCACTGCTGTGGCCTCTCCCGCTGCGGAGCACAAGCTCCGGACGCGCAGGCTCAGTGGCCACGGCTCACGGGCCCAGCCGCTCCGCGGCACGCGGGATCCTCCCGAACCGGAGCACAAACCCGTGTCCCCTGCACCGGCAGGCGGACTCTCAACCACTGCGCCACCAGGGAAGCCCCGAAGTTGTAGTTTTAATGTTTGAGCTAACAGAGCCTAAAGGCAATATGAGGATGCAACCTACTGTTCTCTTTTTCCTAATCCAGTTTCTTTGAAAGATCCAACTTCCCTCCTCTATTGGGTTTCCAAGTGACTGAGAGGAATTTAATTTTAGGAGAATGTGGGAGGAATATTTTACACCTCCATTAGATTTTTGTGTATACATAGGTTGTGTTCATCTGTTAAACTTACTTTAAGTAAGCACAAAAGGAGCGAGCAAATAAGAACAAATATGTCCAAATACGAACTTTTTGGCACAGCAAATATTATAAGACTAGAAAGAGAAACAAACAAAATGAAACAAAACAAAGAAATAAACAGGGATCGGGGGTTCTTAAAGAGGCACCATTGTGTCATCCACAGTGGGAACATGAAATTCTCCAAATTATCCCCCAGATTTAGGCAGATGCCTTAGGTTTCTACCTCCTACATATGAGGGATTGAAAGACCATGAGATTTTATAACTTGATATTAAAAACCCAGCAGAAGTATCAGATTAGTGGGGAAAATGGCTAAGAACCTAGAAAGACCTATAAGATTAGGTGAAGGTAAAGGTAGGACTGTGGAAGACAGATGGGACTGATTATTTAGGGACCAGTAAGCAGGACTATGAGTACAACCATAGGGTAGACTTCAAAAGGTCATTCATTTACAGCAGAAAGAACAAGCAAGATGTATATATACATACGCACACCAAGTTTTAAATTGAGTCAAAGTCCCAGAGTGTGTACACGAGCAGAATTGGTGGGTAGGTAAATTATCTATGGATATTCAATTAACAGTCACTCCGTTGGCCCCACAGTTCTGGTGGGCCTCCTTGGAAGAGTCTAGCCATAGTTCTGGAGCCACAGTGACTCTCAGAGGAATGGAGTCCCAGAAAAGAAACTTGATCATTGAGGAACAGAGCAGAAAACTGATGTTACTAAGAAATTGGGTGCAATACAGAGGTATTTGAAAACTTAACTTTTAAGTATTTTCAATCGGATGACCCCAAACAGAAGAAGTTCCCAACCAGCTTAACTCAATGGAAAACACACACAGAGGGTCCGTTATTGTTCTCGACTGTTACCAGATCTGATTCCAGAGTCTAGCAAGTAAGAAGCCTATGAATGGAAACTAGGTAAACAAAGATGTTCAAGGTAAAAAGGCAGAAAACAAGGTAGGACTTTACGTGAATTAGAAGTGAGGGCATTTGGTTCTAAATCCCCCGACTTTGGGTGATGTTTACTCCTTTCTTTGGGTCTCTAAGCCGATTGGTCCTCTTCCAGCTCTGTTACAGGTTTGCATCAAAAGTTTATATGGGCTGTTATCCACAAACAGCCTAGGACTGAGATGACCTGCATGATCTTGGTCAAATCTCTCTTACTCCTAGGCAGAACGCCATTAAAAAAAAAAAAGTATGTATTATCTAATCTAAATTCAAGAAAAGATGAGAAACTCAGGGGCAAGGTGAAAGAGTTTTACTAGCCAGTTGAACTCAATCAGAGAGGGCTGCTTTACCTAATACAGAAGTCTCCAAGTTTATAGGTCCTACTTCAAAGGACTGACCTTCTTCGGAAGATAATTGCCCAGAGACATGTCTCCCAGAGCTAACTTATTCTAATAATTATAAAAGAATGAATTAGGTAACAAAAATGCCGTGAGCTAATGCTATTATTAATTATCAGAATAAATTTGGAAAAATTATGTCCCCTTTCTGGGATTCAGCACTGTAATCTGTAAAATAAAGGGGTTTATAGTTAGTTCCTAAGATTCCAATAGAACCAGGATAAATTCTCCTTTATTTTGTTCACCACCGCTGTGAGTCATAACAGCAATAGTTCACCAACTAACTGTTACATGCATTAATTAAGTTAATTGCCCTAATAGCCTTTTGAGGGAGGTACTATTATTACACCTGTTTTAAAGATGAGAAAATTGAGTCCCAGAAATATTACATAACTTGCTTAAGGTCCAAAAAGAAACAGTAAAGGACAGATCTAGGATTCAAACCCAAGAGTTCTAATGCCAGAACCCATGACAGTGCTCCAAAGTTGACCTCACAGAAATGAGCATCCCTCTGCCCCCTAATGTTCTGGTTTTACTAGGTTTTCTGCCTGAATGTGCAGAAAACATTCACAGTGAGTCTAGGACTGTCTACTTTGACGTATGTAGCATAAGGTGTGAGTCATGGCTTCACCATAACAGCAGTCACACCTGATCTCACCTCCCCTGTGTCTGTCCAGTCTTATATCTGGTGTGGTACTTTCTATTTGTCAGAGGACTTAGCTTGCCTGCTTTCTCATTTTATGCTAGCCCTTACCATGAAACACACACACACACACACACACACACACACACACACACACTTTTTTTTTTTTTTTTTTGCGGTACGCGGGCCTCTCACTGTTGTGGCCTCTCCCGTTGCGGAGCACAGGCTCCGGACGCGCAGGCTCAGCGGCCGTGGCTCACGGGCCCAGCCGCTCTGTGGCATGTGGGATCTTCCCGGACCGGGGCACGAACCCGCGTCCCCTGCATCGGCAGGCAGACTCTCAGCCACTGCGCCACCAGGGAAGCCCACACACACATTTTTAAAAGGAAATACATTTTATAGAAGTGAAGCATGTTGGAATTCCTAAATTAAAATATCCTGGTTAAAGTAGGAGAACAAAAGGTAAATGTGACAGAAGACACCTAGCATACAGGCTCCGTTAGTAACTGTAGTGCATCCTCGTTGCTGTCTTTACCCTTTACCTTGCTGCCCACAGATGTTCAGGATCAGCAGGGCCTGCATGGGAAGAGTCCTGGAAACTTCAGTCTAGACACAGCTCTCCCACTCATAACATCTGTGACTCCTGATAAATAAGCTAAACTCTGTGTCTGTTTTTTTATCCCTAAGGTTTCCCTGACTCTAAACTACTTGAGATGCCCAATATGTTCCCCCATGGGAAACCCATGATGGGGATGGGAAGTGGGGTATTATTGCCTGGGGAAGTCATTGTCATATCAAACCTGTGAGGCAGTGGCTTGTCTATAGAAGGGGAGAGATCCAGGACTGAGACCTTAGGCATGGCCAAGGAGAGCTAGAGACCAGGTAAAGATTACCATGGGTTAGAGAGCACAAACTCCCCAGCCAAAATTGAGTCAGCAATCCTAAACTAGGTAAACTCACAGAAGCTAAGGGAAAATGATTACTGACAGTCAGTAAAGGGGAGAGGAGAAGAAAGTTGGCTATAAGGGTACATAAGACAAAATGACTCCAAAAAACAAATAAAAGGGATCCTAAAGCCATCATTAGAAATAGAAAATAATACAAAGTTCCCTTAAATACTAGACCATTATGTACAGATTGCTTTTGATTTCACACACACACACACACACAGTCACACACACACACACACACACACACACCCGGGTTATCTGCAATGAGCATTGGATTATAAGTTTTTCTTTTTAATTATGCATTTTTGTATTTGAATTGTTTACAATAAAGTGTAAAATCCTAGACCATAGAAGCCCACACAGTTGTTAAGGAAAACTTTAAAATGATCTCAAATCATTATAGTTTCAAAAAAAATAACAAATTATAAAGACTGAACTGATAAACAAATGTCCAATGATTGAGCCAAGATTATAGACCTAATATGTATCAGAACAAGTATTAATTCTAAGGGTACAAACCTCAATTCCACTTCTCTAGGTTTACAAAGAAACAATACGATGATGAAAATCCTTTGAAAAAATTCAAAAGAAATCTACATAGCATTTGGAATAAAGCACCTATAGTTAAGCTTGTTCACAAAAGAATGTTATGGCCATAAATATAGACCATAAATATAGAAAAGAGACTGAGAATGAGCTAAGTTTTGAGAAAGAATGTAAATAAGGAAGGCACTGCTTGGTGAAGATGTAGTAATGTTAACAAGTATCAGAGAGAAGGCAGAATGCCACTCCTGATGGCTCCACCAAGAACTACAGTCTGGAAAATATAGAAAAATAAAAAGTTTGAAGGTGAAATTGAAGTTCATAACAGGAAAAAAGACTCTAAGAGAACACTGAGTTGTGTTAAAATGAACTCAAGCCTCCAGACGCAGACAAAGTATACATCACGGTGCCAAGTAAAGTTTAAAATCTGACTGGTGAATTGTTCTTCGTAATATGTAAGGAACTTCAGCAATGAGATGATGTTAACACAATCTTCATAAGAAGAAAAAATGTTCTGCAGTCTATAGCTAGTGAACTTCACTTTATTCTAGAGCAGTGTTGGAAAATGGATGGCACTGTTCACAGCTCCCTTTTTCTTTTACGCTGTCTTATTCAATATGTTTCCCGGGGCAACTGCTGAGGAAACCAGTTGTGTTTGGATTTAAGTCTGCAATAACCACTTTTTGTTTTACTAGCCCACTTCTATTTTACTTCAAAGATAATAAAATACAGCCAGGTCTCTGAGGACATTTTTTTCCTAATAGAAAAGTCTACATAATTTAAATAGCAATGGATCAGATTAACACAGTTTATGAAAATTTACGTGTAAAAAAATTCCCAAGTGAAAAAAATAATGCTCTTGATAAAATGAACAAATTACTAGAAGGATAAATTAGGAGTTTGGGATTAACACATACACACTACTATTATAAAATAGATAAACATCAAGGACCTACTGTATAGCACAGGGAACTCTAGTCAATATCTTTTAATAACCTGTAATGGAAAAGAACCTGAAAAAGAATAACTATATATATACATTTATATGTACAACTGAATCACTTTGCTGTACACCTGAAACTAACACAACACTGTGTATCAACTATACTTCAATTAAAAAAATTCATAACTGAAAAACTTACTATCCTTTATAAACTATAAAGTCATCACAAGCTTTGGTTGAATGTTACTCTGGCAGATACTGTTGGTTGCCTACTCAGTCTTTACTCCCATTTCCCCTTGTTCCCAATCATGTGAGTCTGCCTCAGGGGACACAGAGTAAAAAATACAAGGGTCTAGTCTCTCTTCCAGCTCGGGATGGTTAGATCATCCAATTCTAGCCAATGAAACATAAAAGGAATTCTGCCGGGTAGATTCCTGGATTTTTTTTTTTTTTTTTTTTTATGGATTAAAAGAGAAAAAGAAAGTAAATAAGAGCATTATTCCCTACCCACAACCCATTTCCTTCCAGATTTGGGGTGGAATTTTAGAGGACCTATGCCAGCCATCCTGTGACCATCCTAGCAACAAAGATTTGATGAAGACAGACCACATGCCAGACATTTTGATTATTGGGGATTAGAGAAGGAGTAGGCCAGAGGGGATAGTGGTTCATCAGTACCAGGAAACTGATCATTATTTGGGTATGCCTGAAGCCTACAGCGTTCAGTAGATGGCTGAACATGAAAATAAAGAGCAAGTTTAGCATATGCTTCAGGGGAAAAAAAAATCACAAGTAGTGAGTCAGAAGTTTTAGAATCTGTCTGAAGAATAGAATGTCTCCTTGTTAAAGCAGTTAGAAAAGGAGGATCTGTACTGGCTTTAAGAGGATGGATGCAGCCTGTAGTCCTTTCATAAGAAATCTGTTTTTCTCATCCTTACCTAAATGCTTCCCCAGAAGTTTCCCATTTTTTAATTCCCCCCCCCCAAAAAATGTGGATAGGAAGTAGTTTATGTCTTGTAAAGTAAACTCTATAAAAGTTCTGCAAAGCAAATCAATAGCGAAGTTTTCCGGAGAGTAGTACAGTCAATTGGCGTGGTATCCAATAGGGGTCATGTTCTCTCCCTTTGCCTAGGCCAGGGAAGGCAGCCCTTCTCTCCAGGGAATGAGTTAGAAACTAGGAACATTGAGAAGGGGGCATTTGGTGACGTGCTTTGGAGTATTTTTCCCGTGGCCTATAAGAACACGCATTTGTAGAGGATAATTTCAATTTTTTTCTCTAATATTATATAGATTTTAATTTACCTAAGTCTTCAGGGGGTGGTTTTAGGAGGAAGATACTCAGAAGTAGAAGAGAGTATAGCCTGTGACAATTTACATGCTCTCTGATATCAATCTTCAGGAACAGCATCAGGTCATTTCCATGAGTCCCATAAAATGAGAGATGCCCCATTGCAAAACTGGGATGAGCTGGGAAGAGAACATAATCCTGAGGAATGATTTCTAGGAGGATGATTGCAGAGGGATATGAAGTAATCTCCCCTACCTTCGTTTTATACATGTCCTAGAGAAAAAAAAGAGGCCTTTTAGAGGGGAAAAAACTGGCATTTTAGTGATGCTGTTGGTTTGATCAGCTCGTACACTACACGGTGCCATCCAGGACAGAAAAGAACTAACCATGTGCCAGAAGAGTCATGTGCCCAGCGGCACTCAGGGCTGATAGTTGAATAGCCCATATCCATTGCTTATCTTTCAGAGTCATTGTGAGGGTAAAATAAATAGAAAAGGAGGGAGCATTGCATCGATGAAAAATGTATTTGAATAGAACTAAAAAATTAACCATATAATCTATTAATTCAGCAAATACTGTTGAACACCTAATAGGTATCAAATACTGTGAAGATGGCTGGTAATGTCGGCTGGTAATGTCAAACACTGTTGTTACTTGTTGCTACATACTAATTAACATGGATCATAAGAATCCATCTCGTGCATGCTAGAAATCAAAATGTAATATGAATATTATGGATACATGAGTAGGTTGTTTGGAAGCAGAAGGGCACCTGGAAACAGCACCATAATCTTTGCTCTGAACCTCAGACATTTTCCCTGATCTAACTAGCTGTCCATCCCTAGTAGAAAGATCATCCCTGGCTGCCTAGAAAAGCATCCTTCCCCTTCTCTAGAAGAATGCACAATGATTATTGGACTAGTCTTCTTTGGTATGGAGGAACAGAGACTCATCCCCCTGCTATTTTCCAATATGGAAACGGAAGCAATGGGCAATGATGTGCATACAACCGACATCACTAATTGTTGATAACAGAAGTTTTAAAAATTAGAAAGCCTTGTCAGAATAATTACATATATAAAGGTCTGACTCATTTTAAGGAAGCCTCAATATATAATTACTCTTTTTTTTTTTTTTTTTTTTGTGGTACACGGGCCTCTCACCGCTGTGGCCTCTCCCGTTGCGGAGCACAGGCTCCGGACGCGCAGGCTCAGCGGCCATGGCTCACGGGCCCAGCCGCTCCGCGGCATGCGGGATCTTCCCGGACCGGGGCACGAACCCGTGTCTCCTACATCTGCAGGCAGACTCTCAACCACTGCGCCACCAGGGAAGCCGTAATTACTCTTTTAAGAAAGGAAAAAAAGAGGAAAATAAGGAAGGTTGGCTTTAGAAGATTCTGGGTTTAAAAATTTTTCCAAAACATTAGTCATTCAAGTGACAAATTAACTGCCACTTATTAAAAACATAACTTGGTTTACAAAACTACATTTATCTGCAGTATGCTGGTGTAGGAATGGGGCGTATCGGGGAGGAGAGCTATACTTCAAGACCTAAGGGGGTGGCAGGGCATTGGCAGGGGAGCAGCTCCTAGCTGTGAAGAGTTTATATGTCCTCTGACCAGAATCACTAGCTTCCAGCTATTACCTGTCTTTAAAAAACTATTCTCTTGCCCCAGGGACTCAACAAGTTGTCTGTTTCCCAGCTCTGGGAATGATTCAAATGCAAAAGTGGAATCTGAACATTTAACTGTGGAAGCCCCAAGTGAGGCAGCAGCCTTCCCCAGAGAACAAATTATTGAGGAATTACCCTATTAATTGCGTGACTACCTCCTTGAACAAACATGAATATGCAGGTGAGACTAAGACCCCACGGTCCTCTTTGTTGGGAACTGGAAGAGAACCACCACGCTCGATGTCTCACCTTCTTCATTTCCAGCAGAAACCTCCTTTGTTCACATGCCTCACACCTTAATGAATCAGCCAGAATCCTCTGGTGAAAGAGCGAGGTGAGGAGAAAGATAACGAAGTCTCCAACCAAGACTGAAAGTTTAGAGTTGAGTCCCGACTAACGATCTTAATCACACACGTTAGTGCCTTGAGGAGGCTTGGAGTGAACAGCTTATAAACCAGACCCACTTCAGGGATGAAATCCATGTTAGTGAGTATCACCTTTGCCAAATAAGAAGGCCTACAGACTTCCGAGTGCAGGGTGTAAAGGATAAGATGAAGGTAGGACAAAGGAAGTGCACAGACTTTCTATTTAATGGAAAAGCTCTCTTGCTGAGTATGAGTGTCATTTATTACTTGGCATTGGTATCGATGTCACTGGAGGTGAGGATAAGACATGGTTACGAAGAATTTAAATGAGGAAGTGAAAGAATTTCAAAACTGATCTTTCTGTACATCTCTCTACCTTCTTAGAGATCTACTTAATCCAAGCCCATGTAAATAGGAATTTCCTTTTCCTTTCTTGGCATTCAGGAAGATAAACAGTATTCCCTCTTAAAACTGGGAAAATTCTTCCTAATATATGAACCTCTCTATTCTCCTATTCGGTCTGTGTCCCTGGCATCTGTGTTATCACTAGACCTTAACAATTCCATCAATAAAGTTTAATTGAATATTTAATGAACTTAAGTAGAAAATCATGTAATGTAAGACCACAAAAACCAAGCCTTGGTTCTATCACCAACAGGCTGTATAACTATGGGCAGGTAATAAGTGCAGAGTCTCAGCTTCCTAATCTTAAAATGGGGATGATAATATCCCTGCAGTGGGTTATTGTGAGGCTCAAGCTTAATGAAGTTATGATGGTAAACTTCATAACTGGATTATAACTGGTACATAGTATTTAGTTCCTGTGTGTCAAGCACTGAACTAGGTTTGTTGGATATACCCCGCATACTACTGTCGACAGTGAGGAAACAGTGGACCCAGGATGTGGCAGAGGAACATCAAGGTGTTTGAAGGGGCCACAGAAGGGAAGAGAGATGCTGGAATTGGGAGAGGCTATCTTGTAAGATTAGCACTGAGTAGAGCTTTGAATGATTGAACCAACATTTGATGGTCTCAGAAGATGTGGTAGTGAGAGTTTTGCAGACAGAGGTAACCAAAAACGTTCAGAGTTGGAATCTGGTATTTGGGGATGCTTTCAGCTAATAGTACCTAGGCTAATAGCACACAGGAGGTCTGACTGAGTAAAGATATGCACAAGAGTACAAATAGCCCAGAGGACAGGGCTGAAGTTTTCTCAGAGAAAAAATCAAACTGTTTTCTTTGATTAAGCCTCTACCTAGCCATGCTGACCATTCAGACTCTAACAGTTCCTGAGAAAGGGGGTTGGAGCTGGTGGGAGGGGGCAGGGAACCTACGGAAGAGGATGGGGGTGGTGACATCAGGCCCGGCTGTTGAGTATTCCAGCACCTGCCAGGGATGCCCTGGGGACACCAGGTCTGCCCTGCTGGGGCCCAGCTGCCACCCGGGCCCTCCTGACATCTAACAATGGGCGGTTGAGAGGTCAGGCGGGAATAGGGCAGGCATGACAATGAGATTCCGATGCTATAGAAAGAGGAACAATTGGGGCAGAGGGAGAGAGAAGCCAAGTGTTTTGGAACTGTGCAGGATTGGGGGCTGGAGGCAAATGTGAAGATAAAATTAGAATGACTGGAATTTTATGGGGGTGTCAGGGAATGAGGAAGAGAGAGTCTGTCCTTGATTATTCTGTTCAGAACAGAAAAGGTCAGCTTGGCCAGGGAACAGGCTCCCTTGCTCCTGACCTTGGGGTTGGTCCGTCAGTAGCACTCATCTCCTCTGCCACATGAGTCTGATCTCTCTAGCTCAGTCATTTATTCTTCTGTCCACTCAGTGAGTATGTATTAACTCTTGCCATATATCAAGCTCTTTGCGAGGTGCTAGGGACAGAGGTTTTAACTTATCTTCCTACTATTAATGAGCCAACAGTCTTCAGGGGAGATGGATTTAGGAGCACAGGAGCACAGCAGAGTGACTTAGATGTTCCATAGAGGTGGGAGGATAACACTCTTGGCGGGGGGGGTGGGGGTGGTGGTGAGCAGAGGAGCTATTAGCTCACAGAGCAGGGGAACCTCGTCCAGCCTGGGAGCTGTGTGTGTTAGGAGCGGGATCAGAAAAGCTTCCCGGGCTTCCCTGGTGGCGCAGTGGTTGAGAGTCCACCTGCCGATGCAGGGGACGTGGGTTCGTGCCCCGGTCCGGCAGGATCCCACATGCCGCGGAGCGGCTGGGCCCGTGAGCCATGGCCGCTGAGCCTGCGAGTCCGGAGCCTGTGCTCTGCAGTGGGAGAGGCCACAGCAGTCAGAGGGCGGCCTACCGCAAAAAGAAAAAAAAAAATTTTCCCGGGGCACGTGACATCCGAGCTGCATCTTGAATGTAAGTAGGAGTTTGGCAGGCAAAAGACCAAGGGAAGGCAGGGGAGCTGGAAGGTCATTCGGCAAAGAGAGAATAAGTTAGTTAGGAATCAACTAGGAAAATACCTGTCAAGTAAGGCCTTGGAGTTTGCAGAGGCTTAGGCTGATGCCAAGGGTAGGTTATTCAGGTGGTTTCAAGGCTCAAAACAAAAATTCTAGCTGAATTATCTGGAGAGCTGTTACTTCCCTTGTGCTTGCAAGAAATAGCATCTCCCTTGTCTTTGATCTGCCAGTCTCTTTCTTTTATGCAGAGATGCACCATGGATGCTGGTAGAGGACTTCTTCAGAAATACATTTAGGAAAAAAAAAAAGTGTTCCTTTGTCTCCATTCATATTTGCTGATAAGACAATAGACATCCAGTGCAGCAAACGTTGACTTGGATCAGGTCTTCAGAGAAAACCAGTTAAATACTTGAGTGCGCTGCAAATGATGGGCCGCCCAGATTTAGGCTTAAGGGATGGGAAAGATGTTATGCGGGTGAAAAGCAATTTGGTGTGGGTACAACTGATGGTGAGGAAAGAAACCAGTGCTGCTGGAATGCAAAGAGCTGGAAGAGATGTCTTCTTTCCCTCCAGTGCCTAAACCTAGTACTTTCCTTGGATACTGTTTAGGGTCCAGAGATGGAGACCCCTTTCTTATCAAATGAAGAGTCTAAGTCCTTCACAGTGACTGCATAGAGTCTTGTGATGGATTCTGAGGAAGGTCCAGGTTCAGTAAGAAAGAGAGTCCTGCTTGATTAATGACATCCGTATGGGCAGGCATGGAGGAAGTGGTGGAAATCACATATTTTCCATCCCTGTGTACAAACCCAAAATTTTTAGATGGAAAAAAATAATAACTGAAAATGATAGAGATCTGTCTCCTTAGAGAGATAATATAAATCTGTGCTATCCATTGTATAGGACCTAACCATAGGAGGCTATTTAAATTTAAATTGATTATACTTAAATAAATTTAAAAATTTAGTTCCTCAGTTTCACCAGCCACATTTCAAGTGCTTGATGTTATAGGACATTTCCCTCATTGCAGACATTTCTATTGGACAGTGCTGGTAGAGAGTGGTGGATAAAAATGCAAGCTCAGGTGCCAAACCATTTGGGTTAAATCTCAGATCTGTCACTTGCTTGTTATGTGAACTGGTAGAGCTGCTTTACCCCCTCTGTGCCTCAGATTTTCATCTGTAAAATGCAGACAATGCTAGCACCGATTTCATAGTATCATACTAAGAATCACATTATTTCATATATGTAAAAAATGAAGCACATTGCCTGGCACCTGGTTAGCACTCAATTAATATTAGCTGTTATGATTATTACCTGCTCGTGTTTATGCAACAGTCTAGGAGCAGAAACGGTTAGAAAGTTCTTGACGCCCAGTCTAGCTCTCTCCAAAGATCTATCAGCCTGCTCTCAACACTGAGCATCATTTCACATTCAGAGCACCCTTTCCTTGTCACCCAAGCCCCTTATTTCTGTGCAATGGAATGTCCCATCCTGGGAACCCAGGGCATTGCCCCACGCTTATCTCTCCCCCCTTTTGCTTTGCCTGATGCCCACTTTCCCTGGGAATCCAGGCTGCTGAGAACAACTGCAGCTGCTATCTCTGCTTGCAGCTGCTGCCCAAAAACAGGGCAGCATGGTTCAGCGATGCTCCCTCTCAGGACTGCATTTTTTTCACTTATCCTTGAAAATCTTGTTGGACTGTGCCAACGGTGGACACGGTGTCAGCTGCCCCCTGTCTGTCCCCGATGCTTCTGCTTAGGGACCCTTTGTACTCAGGCTCCAGCTGAGTCACACACTCCAGACTGCAAGCCAGTAATTCCTTCTGATGGCTTCAGTCATCATCCAGTACTACTTGTACCCCCACGAGTCCCCTTTCCTCATTTCTCCGCCTCTTCTTTGGTCTCTCTTTCCATTAGCCCAATGTGATGGAGGTCGCACCTGCGTAGGAGGGAATGATGTTGATGATGCTGACTATGACAAAGTCTATGACAAAGTACCACTTATTGATCACTAATAATGTGCCAGGCCTCATGATACATGTAAGGTAATCATTATATTTAATGTCACAGAAATATTGCAAGATATTGTCATCATTTTGCAGATAAAGATTTTGAAGCTCTAGGAGTTTATGAATCTTGTCCAAAGTCAATTACAATATGTGGGAAGCCAGGCATTCACGCAGAGTTTGTCCAGATCACAAACCCAAAACAAATCGTAAGAACTCAATGGCTCTGTGAGCTAGAGAAATTGATCCACCCACATCATCGGTAAACCATTTTTTGTTCTCTGTACCTTGTCATTAAAGGAGATATATCCAGGGCTTCCTTGGTGGCACAGTGGTTAAGAATCTGCCTGTCAATGCAGGGGACAGGGGTTCGAGCCCTGGTCAGGGAAGATCCCACATGCTACGGAGCAACTAAGCCTGAATGCCACAACTACTGAGCCTGCATGCCACAACTACTGAAGCCCACGCACCTAGAGCCCGTGCTCCGCAACAAGAGAAGCCACTGCAATGAGAAGCCCGTGCACTGTGACGAAGAGTAGCCCCCGCTTGCCGCAACTAGTGAAAGCCCGCACGCAGCAACGAAAACCCAATGCAGCCAAAAATAAATAAATAAATTTATTAAAAAAAAAAAGAAGATATATCCAATGACCAAAGGGAAACTTTCATGTTGTGACATAAGTCTTCTGGTGAATGGGGGGACTTGGGAGACCTGTAGCCTTTGCTCTTCTCCAGAACGATTTATTGTGGTGATATTTCTGTTGCTCTGAAGACATAACCAGGGACTGTCTTCGGGGAGGTTTGGTGGAGATCGTGGTGGTGCCCAGCCTTTTGTGCAGCAGGAATCAATACACATGCTCCTACCTGAGGCACAACAGAGGCAGCAGCTGGCTGTTTCCTGAAGTGGACCTACCTCCCCAACTCCGTGGAGACCCCAGGTCCTCTGGGACAGCATCTAAATATACTTGAGATGTCCCACTTGAGGAAATTGCACCCACACGCCTTTTATCTTGCCTTTATTCTGTTCATTTAGACTTCTTCTCTCTCCTTCCCTTCTCTCTGTCTCACTTAGCCTATATGTTGGCCCTTTTTCTGTTCCTCTGGTTTTGTTTGTTTTTAAAACTCTACTCCTTCAACAGCTTTTATTGGTCTGTGTATTTAACTCCATATTGTTTCAACCAGCCTGTCTGGCTTTGTCTAAATAAAGTTTTTATAGTCAAGTTTTTGTTCTTTGGCATAGTGGACATTGGGGAGACAAAACTCAGGAAATGTTCAGTCTTTTTCACTGACACATCTGTGCAAAAATCACTCCGACAGCAAGTCATCACCTCCTTCTTATGAGCTGAGTAGACTTGGGCATTATCTGAACCTCCTTTTGATCATCTGTAAAATGGAAAAAAAAAAAAAGTTTTTTTCCCAAAGCTGTGTGAGTTCATGGGAATGTAAAGTTACCTTCACAATTCCCAGCACGTGTTCACGTGCTCCAAAAAAAAAGAAAAAATTTGCTTTACCTTATCCTTACTATATGGAAAGGACTGCACCGGGAGCAGTGCAAGAGGATGAAACAGCCTCTCTTCTCAAGCTTATAAACGGTAAAGGAGACATAAGTGGAAACAGTAACTTCGCTTGTAGCATCAATTATCATGATTCTCTAAACTGCAAAAAGAAGGAGGCAGTAATTAAATAAATATAAAGGAGGCAATAATATAAATACAATACATATAAATAAATAAAATAAAGAAGGTGGTCCTAATTATTATAGGGATATCTGGTAAAGGCTTATCAAGGACGAATTTCAATTAGGCTTTGAAGGATAAATACAATTTCAGCAAGTGACGATGGAGGAGAGAGCACTCTGGAGAAAGGCATTGCCAGGAACAAAGGCAGGGGAGCAACTTCACTTCATGTTGATTAGAGGAGCTGTAATCCAGAGAGGCAACACAGATGTATAGCTAGGAGGGTAAGAAGGTGGGGGGAATGGGGTGATATATGTGTGTGTATATATATATATATATCATTAGTGATACGTAAATGTAGACCAAGACCAGTTGTGGTGCACGGGCTTTAAATGTTAGGCTTGGGAAGCTTGGACTTCCTTCTATAGTGGTTGAAGGACGAGTGCAGGATTTTGATCAAAGAAATGACATGATTGTGGCTTTACTTTAAGGTGGTCAGTCAATCAGGATGGATTCACGAAGAGAAGAAGCATTGCGTGCAAAAAGACTGGAAGTTTAAAAGAACACTATCGCAGGAGTCCAGACAGACAGATTCTGAGGGCCCTAAGTGGGCAGTGAGGGTGAGAATGCCTGAGGGAAGAGGAAGAAGTAAGGAAGGAAACACGGTGAGCGCTTGCACTGCTGCCTTGATCTCTGTGTCTCTGACTCTGTCAGCCTCTCTCAGTGGGCCTTCCTGGAGCTCTGACTCTCCCAGATTCTGTTTCTTTCCATACCCATCTATCCTTCCTCTTCCTTCTGGAAACCCAGACATTGTGGGTCAATGCCTTTTCTCAGCGTATGTGCCAGCAGTGAGGGGAAGGCCAAGGTCCTTCCTTCCAGAGCTTCTGTTCAGGTGAGAAAACAGCTTGCCTGGGAGCTGCTTGGAGACAAGGAGACTTTAGAACCTCCTTTCAAGTCTGGCCCATTAGGCAAACCTCTCCCAGCACTTTTCTCCTTCGCTCCTCCAGTCCTAAACAGTTCTGAATCCCCCTGCTCCTCCATCTGTCTGCATGTGGCCTAGATCTCCCTGGACAGTGATTAGGTAATTGTGCCATTCCCATCAGCATGCCCAGGGGTCTGGCAGGAGGGAAGCCGCCGGCTGGCAGCAGCGGGCTGAGCAGGAGCCAGGGGAGCGTCTGCCCCAGGAGTCCCCGAGCAGCTCGCGCCTGTGCCTGGCCCTCTGAGGGCAGCCACGTGCCCGCCTGCCCTGGATCTGCATCAGCTCAGAGGCCAGCTCTCAGAGGAGGAGAGAGCACCTAACCTTTATCCGGCTGCCCCTCCAGGTCCAGC
This sequence comes from Orcinus orca, assembly GCF_937001465.1. NCBI lineage: Eukaryota > Metazoa > Chordata > Mammalia > Artiodactyla > Delphinidae > Orcinus > Orcinus orca. Next base: position 44,016,184 of record NC_064569.1, on the reverse strand, counting down.
GGGGAACACTAGAGCCTCCTGCACTTCTTTCCTGCCTCTCGGCCTCGGCCGGCCTCCGCTCTTCCGTGCCTAACCTAGCTCAGTGACTAGTAGCATTACGTTAATGAAGGAAAGCCTCAGGCCTGCCAAAAATTAAATGGTCCAAAAAGTGTTTCCATTTGACTTTAGAGTACATTCAAAGGTGTGTGTGTGTGTGTGTGTGTGTGTGTGTGTGTGTGTGTGTGTGTGTGTTTTCAACATGCAACAATCTATACGTGTTAAATATACGTACCTTTGCAGGGGAGGGATAAATTAGGAGTTTGCGATTAACATACACATACTACTATATATAAAATAGATAACAAGGACCTACTGTATAGCACAGGGGACTATATTTCAGTATCTTGTAATAACCTGTAATGGAAAAGAATCTGAAAAAGTATATATATATATATAATATATATATATATATATATATGTAACTGAATCACTTGGCTATACGTCTGAAATAACACAACATTGTAAACCAACTATACTTCAATTAAAAAATACATAGACACATACCTTCAAATATATATGCACGTATTTACATACATACCTTGATATGTTTGTTTACATATAGATACATTAATATGTGTGTGTATACATGCCACACCACACACACACATACACACACACCAAAAACTAGGACTATAAAACTGGCATGGAGAGACAAGCTTCATATGAAATATTTTTGGTCGGTCATCTACAACATGAATTATCCATATGGATAACAGAGAACATGCTGTATTTGCAATCAGGTAAACAACATGATCAACATCTTCCTGTTCTTTCCCACTTCAGGGGCAGAGTGGGGGGGAAGGGCACAACTCTAGGAATGACACAATTTCTCAATTCTATCTTTGATAAGTTTACTTTAGCTAAATGTAGATTATGGGCTTGCCAGACGTGTTGTGGTGGTTATTGCTAGAGTATAGGTTCATGGCCTAGAAAATTGCTGTCTAAGTGGATAAATTGAAGCCACCCAGTTTCTGAAGATAGCTGACTAGTAATGATGAAACCGCACAAGGCACCCCCCTGATTTTATGCTTTGTAGCCCACTTTTTCTTCATCTGTTATCTTTTATTCAATCATCGTTCATTCTTTTTTTTTCAAAATATGTGTAATCGGTCAGAGAAAATGGACATTTACTGCGCATGAAAACATTAAGATGAGAGCAACTTCAGGTTTCTAAGGGCACGGTCGTCTCATCCTACAGATGAGAAAACAAAAGCTCAGAGAGTTTACATCACTTGCCATGGTGTCATATTTATTTACACATTTCTACAAAGTTTTTACGATATCTGGAACCTCCTTCAAATGGTTTATTTTGAAGACTGATATAACATTAAGAACTTTACTTTGGGACTTATACCTGGTTTAGATGCCCAATAAACAGCAATTTCTTCTTCCTTTCCTTGAGGCTTTAGCCATTATTTTCTAAAATTTTCTTCAGTTCACATTTAGCAAGTTAATTCATTTACTTAACACACATTTGAGGTATTGGTCAAACATTTTATTTTCTTGTGTATTATGACAGCCGTAATGGGATTCCTTTGATTTTATGATCAACTACTTCCCTGGTTACTGTGCATCTGAACCGGGCCTTGACTACAATTTTCTTTGCTCTATTTCATATTTGTAGTAAATCATTTTAGCCATTTTAGCAAAGCAACTGAGGCTTTGAGGGGTTAATTAATTTAACCAAGGTTATTCAACCAGTAAATTATCCAGAATTGTCATAATAATCCATTAACCTCATCCCAGAAAGTGTGTTTTATTTAACCACAAATAAAGCAGGACTTGACTTATCTAAAACAAGCAAACCAACAAAACATTGTAATCAGATAGTCTCTGACTTAACTTCTAACTAATTGCTTGACTTAGCTAATCAGTAAATGACTCTGAGTATCAGCTTCCTCCTCTGTTAAACAGCATCTATAATACTTGAACTTCTTGCCTCATCTTGCTGTCAGCACTGAATGATAACTGGGTAGAAATGCTTTATTAATGTATACTCTGTCGAACTATAAACTTACAAAGCACAGTCCTGTGTTCATTTGTGTATTCGCAGCCCTTGACTTAATGCCTGGCCCAGAAGAAGTGCTCAGCAACCATTTGCAAAATTGAATTGAAAAGAAATATATAGTACTATGTATATGTGAGATAATAGTATTCCTTTCCTACATCGTCTTAGGTCAGATGACAGCAAAATGCTACCACAAGTCTTCTTTTAGCTCCAGGCCAATTTCTAGAAAAGAAAGAAAAATACGATGCTTCCTATTTCCCAAATTCAGGAAATTTGCCTTTGAGGATTTCTGTTAAAGGTGTCCCTGTGATGAGTTAGAAAATAGCACATTCCAGCGTAAGGAGTATTAGTCAAAAGGCTTGGCTTTTGATATTGGCCCGACTCAATGATCAACTGTATGAATTCAAAGGATCTTTTCTGCTTTCTTGTTCTCAATTTCCTCATCCCTTCCCGTCTACTCCCAATAACAACAATAGCAATAACAATAATATATTACTTCCTTTGTGCCAGAACCTGAGATAAACCCTTCATTGGCATTATCATCACGTCTAATTCTCATATCAACTCTGTGAATTTGGTGGGATTTTTATGCCCTTTTTGTCAAGAAGGAACTCGAGACACAGAGATGTTAAATAAATTGCCTGGTTAGCTTTGAACTCAGCCAGTTAGATTCAAACCCAAGTCTGTCTGATTCAACCCTCTTAACTAAAGATCTCTATGGACTCCCTAAATAAGCCTACTGCAGTCACCATCAGCACTCCCTAGTCATATTATTAGAGACAAAGAGAAAAGTCAGTGTGAGAGTAATCAAAGAATAATGAATAGTAACATGAATGGTAATAAATACCATTTATTAAATATGTGCTTTGGACATGTTATCTCAATTAATTCATCAGAATGACCCTATGAGGAAGTCATTGCTATTATTGCCCTTTTAAATTTGAGGGAACTGAGGCTTTCGCAAGGTAATCAATTTAATAAAGGTAATTCAACTAGTAAGTTACGTAACTAAAATATCATTTATTAGATCCTAAAGCCAATGCTTGCAATTAATGCACCAAACTATACTCTGAAGTTAGATAGACAGAAAAAAATAATTTCGAAGATAGGCTGCTCCTGTGTTGTAAAAGATTTTCTTATTTTCATATCGATAATTCCCTGTTAAATCTTTCTTTCTAAAACTCTAAAGATATATAAGATGACAGCCATGAAATGGATTTAAGCCCTCGGAAAGATGGGCACTTTCAAGAAACAAAGCATTGATCTGTGAGCTAACCTATATCTACATAGACAACGTACAATTGAAAGCTGAGCTTTTGTCAATGGAAAGAGAGTCTTTTCTCAGGTTCCATTTCAGACCTTGGGTATGGGCCAGCCTGGGTCACAGATACAACAGGCTGCCATATGTCATATGGACAATTTGAGGGGTGTCAAAAAGTACCTCCTCTTCCACCAGCTCTAGCCTTTTGTAGATATGACAACATTATGTACCTACCAGCCAAGCAGCCAAACAACCAAACCTTTTGGATAAATCATCTAGTTCAAATTCTGGCTCTACCTTTCACTAGCAGCGTGAGCTTGAACAAGTTACTCTATGCCTTAGCTTCATAATTTGTAAAATGAGGATGATACTAGTGTCTCCCTTAGAGGGATTGTTGTAGATTGAAGGAATACATGTAAATCACCTAGAAAAGTGACAGTACATAGTAAGCATTTCTAACAGCTAGATGGTGATTGTGGCTGGTATCTGTCAGTTTACCTGTATTCCTCTAGAATATTCTTTGCTAAATGTTCTCTTAATAATCATCAAATGATGCGTACATTATTATTCATTCAGTATTGCAAAAAATAGGAAAAAATCCAAATTTTGTAATTTAATATCATACATTATGTTTTTTTTACTTAAAATGTTAACCAGCTATAACAAAGAATTAAGAAAGTTTGATGATATATGAAACTACTCAGACGTATGTGTTGAAATAAAGTATGCAGAACTGTGTTATATTATGCTACCAAAACCAGAAGAAAAAAGGAGAGGATAATCTAACTTCATATTTGTACCTAATGTACCTAATATTCTCTTATATATGCATAAAAGATCTCTGGTAACTAGTAAACTAAAAATTAAAAAGTGGTTTCTAGTTGGAGAGTGGGTACTGGACAGATGGAGGATGGGGTGGGAGAATGACTTTCATTCTGTAATTTTTGTTTCTTAACTATTTTAAACAAATTCTCTCCCATGATTAACCAACAATATTTTATTAAAGTTTATTTTTATCATCATCATCATTATTATTTCTTTGTCATCAGCAGTTTATGCATGTAAAAAGGGACCCTGGAAAATTTTCACTGGAGAAATCTGAAGGAAAAAAATCATGAGACGGAGCTATTGCCAAAAAACACGCTTCATAAATTTTTGAAGAGTTGGTAGGCCCACCTAAATTTTGGATAATAGTTCATCTTCCTGTGGTCCACCTCTCTATAAGTCATCTAAGTCACCTGTTTGATGGCTTAGAATGCTCAAAGCCCTAGATTTGTTTTTTTCTCAATTGCATGGTTGATTGTGTGAATAGCAGAGTGCATCTAGGCTTCTAGCTACTTGGTTTGGACCTTTCAAGTCTTCTGGCAAGATCAGTTGAAATATGGGATGTGTAAATCCTCCTGACAGGCCAGCCTGTACTCTGCTGCTGCTCGCAGGATTTAGAGTCCAAGAAAATTAATAGGTGAGAGTGAAGAAGAACGTTTTATTTTTATTTTTATTTTTATTTTTTTTTATTTTGCGGTACGCGGGCTCTCACTGCTGTGGCCTCTCCCGTCGCGGAGCACAGGCTCCGGACGCGCAGGCTCAGCGGCCATGGCTCACGGGACCAGCCGCTCCGCGGCATGTGGGATCCTCCCAGACCGGGGCACGAACCCGCGTCCCCTGCATTGGCAGGCGGACTCTCAACATCTGCTCCACCAGGGAAGCCCAAGAAGAACTTTTAAGATTGACAATGCAACACAATGTCTAAGAAGACTCACAGCTTTATTTCTGCTAGGAAAAGAGGAAAAACTTTTTTTTACAAAATGTTTAAGCAATTGCTTTGCATTATCGGGTAAAGTCCCCAGAAGAAAAAGACCGTCCGGGGTTGGAGAGTAGGTTCTTTCCAATTACACTGCATTTCCAAATTTTATTCAATTATAAAGTCTCTCTGAACAATCCCACACTGGTTCATGGGTACCATACTCCCCAAAAGCATAAACAACAGATTCCCAAAAAATAACTGGCTCATCTTAGAGTGAAGGAAAAAAAGTCTAAAAATAGTACCTTGCATAGCCATTCAAGTTATTGCTGCTTTTTATGAAATTCTTACAGGTAACTCTGCACTAACTTCCTCCTTTGCCCTCACCCCCAAACTCGGGAATTTCTAGCAAAATTATGAGCTACTTTCCAAATGAAGTCTTAGGGTGGGTTTGCAAGCACATGTTTAGAACCCAAGGAATTTGCATGGAATGGAGAAATAAATTAAATAAATAATAACTAATAAATAATTCAGATAAGATTCATTATCTACAAACTTAAATGCCACAAAATGCTAGCTTCAAGGATAGATCCCCCCATAGCCTCTCAGGAAGGTAAGTGTCAGTATAGACTCGGAAAGCACATAGGATGGCTTTATAAATCATTTTACTTGTCTATTCCCTCTAGGGCAAATCGTGGTGAGGGGAACCACTTTGGTGGCTGATGGGGTTTAAGAGCTCTCTGCAAGGATACTTTCAAGTGGATTTACAAACCAAGGGTACAAAAACAGTAGGATTACTGCTGCCAGCAAAACGGAAAGAAAATGACTTAGACTGTAAGGAGATAATAAGAGGGTAAAGAAAGTCAAGATACACAAATAGTTTGGCAGGTTTTAGGGGGTAGCTAAGCTGTAGAAAATGGCATACTAATCTGCCTTATCAATTTTATTCGTTGGCCCTATTTGTGTACCCTGCCTGCTTCCTAAACTTATCCTCTCTGGCAGCGGCAGGATGTGATCCACTATCACGTAAACCATTGAAGCTTTTGGTTTGCTTTCAATAATTGTCCTGGCGGACTGAACAGGACAGTGAAATTTCTCAGATCACATTTCTCTGGAAAAAAATAAACTTGACAAAATTACTGCTGATATAAAGGAAAGAAGAGTTACATGAAGAAAAATAAACATCCTGCAAATCAGGATAAACCTGTGGTGAAGACATAAATTGGTAGAAGCATTCACTGACCTTGGATTTGATTTCTGCATCCCTAAGTCTGGTCACTTGAAATGTTATCTACAATATGTAATAACATATTTTAGAAGTGAGGAAGAGGTAACAATTAGTGGGAATGAGACAAAAGAACTATATGTATGTTGGAAAAACTCAAGTTTGGTCAATAAATCGATTGGTGCTTGTGCTTCTAGAATATATGTGTGGACAAAAGCTAGTGGTTTTAACCATTTTTTCCTTAACCAAATGAAATTCATCTTGCCAAAGAAAACCTAGTGGTTTTCCCATGGGCGGGTGTGAGCTGGAGAGAGTCCCCAAACGATGGTTAGGTAGTATCCAGCAGCCATTTTATTGCTCTTGAATGTGGCCTGGGTTGTTTGCTGATTCCAATAGCAGTACCTGAGCTTCATCAGAATTTCCAGGGCCCTCAGGTTACGAAAACCATGAAATGGTCTAGATGACTTCTCCAAGTCCCATTGGTTGTAGGAGTCTGAGGTTTCAGTGACTTGCTTGCCCCACCTCTAGTACTGAGAAAAGTGCTTTTGAAATGTCATCAAGAATCAAGTTGGTATGAGATCGCTATTATGGTTCTCAAATTACTATGGAAGATATGTTCAGCTTTCAGCCCAACAAGAAATAGAGCTAATCTCTTAAAGAACATTATTCACAGTGACAGCCAAGTTAGAATGTTAGCCTCTGGAAGCTATTTTTAGACAAATGCAAAGAAGTCCTATCATCAGGTCCCCGAGAGACACGCATTGGCAATTCCATTTGATCATTCCACGCACGGTGTCCATTTCCTATTACTCCTCAATCCTTCTACTTTCAAGAAGTTTATAGGAGTGATCAGCAAAGTCACAGAATTTCAGAACTATGAAGGACTTTAGAAATTATCTAGACTTAGAACAATTGACTGATTTTACCAGTAAGTAAACAGAGGCCAGAAATGAAAAATTAATTGGCATAGATCATTCAGTGAGTTTTTGGCACCACTAAGATAGGATCCAGGGCTTCTGTTCTATTTTCACATGATTGTAAAGAGTCATATAATTTCACTTTAAGACCCTAAATAAAGGAATCAATACAATATGAGAAGTTGATGAGAAAAGAGAGACAGGTGTAAGAAGGTATAAACAGACTGGGACTATTTTGTTTGATATGTTTGTTTGATATGTATCTGTAGGGTTCCGTTAAGGTCACTGAGTCTTCAGCTCAACCACTTGAGTTATGGGAAATGTCTCCACATCTTCCTCTGAAATGCTGGTCTGACTGCCCTAATCAGTGAAGATTGTATTGAGTTGGGCCCCAATGCCATGATGGGGGTAGGAATCATAGGACATATCTATGGGAACATCATAGCGGGGTGTACCAGCCTGAAAGGGAGTTGAATGTACATGCCCTGAGCTTAGACTAGCAGAGGGGTAATGTGGCATGAAACTGTAGGATTTATCCAGGTCAGGGGAGGCATCTTGCTTCAAGGAGAAGTTCCCACTGATGCTCAGGGGTGGAGTAAGTGGGCCCTCATAAGGTGGTGTACCGCAGTCAGGTGGGTGGCTCCCAAAGGATGATTCTCCCAAACTCTTGAATACTGGGGGTTTGAGATTAATAAGATGTGTTTCCATATGGCCATAAGGAGGGCTGGGGAGCCCAGGAGACTGATAGTTGAAGTTGTGGACAGAGATGGCAGAGTCACAAATAGGAGACTTCTCCTCACACTTCTCCAGGAGAACAGACTGAGAGCCCAACTGGAGGCATCCAGCCACCAGGTTGCTTGTGGGCTGAGAGAGCCCTTTACAGAGCATCTCCACAAAGCCCTTCCCTTCAGGTGTCTGTCCAGTTTCTAGGACCTCAGACAACGCCCAAATATAGTTCCTGGCCAGTCTAAGAGTCTCTATCTTGGAGAGCTTTTGGGTCTTAGAGTAGCACGGCATGACCCTCCTCAGGTTGTCCAGGGCATCGTTCAGGCCGTGCATCCGGGTCCGTTCCCTAGCATTAGCCTTGACTCTTCGAGCCCTGAATCTCTCAAGGCGAGCTTTCGTCATCTTCTTTTTCTTGGGACCTCTTCTCTTAGGCTTCTCCCCATCTTCTTCCTCCTCTTCTTCCTCCTCAATACTGTCATGCTCTTCAGCTAAGCTGCCAGGCATCCCATAAGCAGCTGGTCTTCTCTCCTCCTCCTTTATCTCATTCTGAGAAGCCGGACCTTTGTCCATCCAAGATGGTGTGTTGACCAACTCTGTCATCTCCTTGGGTTTCACATAAGATTTTGCCATTTCCAGACTCTGGAAAAGGAAACAGCAATGGTTAGTGCCTGTGAACATCTGTTTTGATTTAAAACTAAATTTTCTTTTTATGTCTTAGATGTAAAGCACAGAATTTGTATTGGAATTCAACTTATAATTATCTAGCCCAAGTTCTCCATTCTAAATAACTAATCTAGGGCTTCCCTGGTGGCGCAGTGGTTGAGGGTCCGCCTGCTGATGCAGGGGACGCGGGTTCATTCCCCGGTCCGGGAAGATCCCACATGCCGCGGAGCGGCTGGACCCGTGAGCCATGGCCGCTGAGCCTGCGCGTCCGGAGCCTGTGCTCCGCAACGGGAGAGGCCACAGCAGTGAGAGGCCCGCGTACCGCAAAAATAAATAAATAAATAAGTAAATAAATAACTAATCTAAACTCAGATAAATGCCCAGGACACTCACTTAACTATAGCATTTATAAGAAAATCAACTATAGGAAAAGGAAATTGACTTGATTATTCATTGCAGAGTCAATACCCAACTCTTTTTATTCTCAGGTTCTTTATCTCATGGATATTTTATGCAAAAATCACTCAAAACATGTTTTTCTTTCTTCCCAGAATTCAGATCATAAAAGGAAATAGCTAAGGTGAGCATATAAATTATTGTGCAAATAGAGAAACTTCTGATATTACATAATAATATGTAAACAATAATTGTAATATTGCAAAATTTTAAAAGAATATCAAACAATCACATAAGAAAACTGTTATATAACTATACCACAAAATAAATGAAAAAGTGTAATGAGATCATTCAGACTTTGTACATGTTCTCCAAAGGACTACTCAATCTCTATTTAGAGACACATATACATCTGACTCTTAACATCCCTTGTTTCCTACTGACTCTGCTGGTACACAACATGATCATGAAATATTTCTCTCACCATCACCATTTTGTTTTTCAGTAAGCACCTCGTGGTCTGTCTAGTGTTCGTGGTGTTAGAGGTGTTAGTAACATGGTGTCTAGAAAGCATCAGGAAAAGAGAGGAGGTCACCACTGGTTATCTTTCAAATCCACCCATATGTTAAAAGTGAGAACTCTTCATTGAACACGCATCTCACACCCTCAGACAAGAATACAGCAGCAGCTCGAATTACAAGCCAGAAGTCTGCCAAACCTATTTAAGATTATTTTAGTGCAACTATTATAAGATTTCATTAAAAATGGAAAATCTGGAACAGATTTTAAACTTCACAGAACATAGTGACTGCAAACATAGCGCAGACTATTTCAGACAAACATGCAAATAGTCGGACTAACTCACTTGCCTAACAGATACTGTTTAGTCAGAATTTTCTATGAAAAATTTGCAATTGTAAAACTTATTTGAAAACCAAAAGAGCCTGGTGGTTTAGTCAATATTTTGCATTCAATTCTGGAAGAGCCTGAATTGTTTTGAGATTTGTTGAGAGATTCGTAGGTATACAATTTACCAAATAAAAGTATCTGATAAACTCCATCGGGGCATCCCAGTTCCACCAGCTAGTCTTCGAAATGTTAAACCCTCCGTCACCTTTGTATATTAGAAAGGGGAGAGCGTGATAAATGTTTTTTGATCCTTGAGGCTTGAGTCTCAAATCAATGAATGCAGGAATTAGTACATAGCTTTTAAAAATATAAATATATGATTTGACTTGTTTCTGGTAATCTGAGCTTGTTTTCCTTGTAACCTCATTTACCTCCTATAAATAATTAATGTGACTGCATTGCAAAAACAGCCTAGGTTCATGTTAATCAGCACGGAAATCATGTCAGCTTGACTTACTCACTTAATAAGGCTTCCTGGGTAAGCAGCTTGATTGAAAACACACATTGGAACCTATTGGTCAACCGGCTAGCCAGGCCAAGTCAGAAAATCCCACTTTTAATATGGATGATGGAGCTTGTGTGCTGAGCTGCACTTCTAACGCAGGCAGATATCCAGAGGGAGGGTGAAAGACCTAATTAACTTTCTGTTAAAGTAACACAGACCTTTCAGAGGCAGGTGCACTCCGAGGCCAAAGAGGATGGAGTGGGCTTGGGAAACCTAATGTTCCACACGCCATTATAATAACATTTGTGTAGTCTTAGGGCAAAACTTTAAGGGAAAAGGGGATTGTTATGCTCATTTTATGGTCGAGGTCACTGCAGGTCAGGTAAATTAAGTACTGCAAATGCTAAGACATACAGCAGGTAGAGCAGGACCTAACACCAGTTCTTTTGATTCCAAATACTAGATTTTATGCTTTTTTCCCTCCTTTTTATTTTCATCACAGCTATGGGGAAGAAAGAAAGGCACTTTGACTTCAGGAGATGTGGATCAGTAGAGCAAGTCACCAGGAAACGATCCTCATCCAAAGGGAGGCTAGTTTAAGTGTTCTCTGCTTTTTAACTCTCATATTCCAGGATTCCTTCCTCTTTCAAATTGTTTTCTTGTTGCTTTCATTCATTTATTCCCCCCTCTTTTTTTACTCTGTTTCCTTCTCCTTTGCCTCTTCCTTCTGTTTCTCTCATCTCCTCTTCACTGTCATCATTATCACTGGGTCGTACATACATGCATGGAAAGGAGAGCAGGAGAGGAAAGGAGAGTCCCCTGAATTGCCCCTGAAACTCAATACCAACCTAGCCTCTGCATTTGAGCTTTTTTATCATCCCCACCTCCGTACCTCTGGACACTAGCCAAGCTCTGTCAATCCTCCCGTCTATCACGAAGTGGGATTAAGAGAACAGAGTAGACTACCCTTTGCCTTTAACGCAACGTGATGGTTTCTGTAAGAGTCAAAGAGCTGCTTTCAAATCAGATTTACAGCAGGTATAAAGGAAAAAAACCAAATGACTTTGGCTAAAACAATATAAAAGGCAACCAGTTTTCATCTTTGTTCTCTTACTAACCATGGAAAGGATGTAGATGGCTCCAGTTTAACTTTCTCTTTTCCCATAGGTACTGGTCCCTTAGCTCTGAGGGAATCCCATGAATATGTAGCGTAGTTTCAAAAGCATGGAAGCTGGAATAATGCACATTCTAATCCCAGTTCTTTTTATTCCTAGTTGTTGGTCTCAAACACATTATATCAGCTCTCTGATCTTTCATTTCCTCTTTGATAAAATAGGGATACGATATATTTTATGTGGTTTTGCAAGTCAGAAATATGAGAAAGGATTCTGTAAACTTTAAATGCTATAAAACACTATCCATATTAGTCTTCTGTTTAGTCTTGGGTTTTCTTATCTAACTCATTCATACATTCGCTTATTCAAAAATAAAAATTATTTCTCATGGGTGAATAATAAAAGGAGACTGTATTAATTGCTGTGCCTCTTATCTGTTTGGAACCTCCTCTGATTGGCTCAGAAGATCATCTGATAATTGCCTAATAACCTTCCCTTTTCCCCAATGTGGCTAGACAGCACAGACCCTGGAGTCAGATTACCTGAGTTCAAATTTCAGCTCATTTGCTTACTAGGTATGTGACCTTAGGCAAGCTTCATAATCTTTCTGTGCCTCAGTCTCCTCCTCTTTAAAATAGGAATAATCGTAGCCCTACCTCACCAGATTATTGTGAGCATAAAATGAACTAATACATTTAAAGACTTTGAATAGTGCCAGACATCATAAATGCCATGTAAGTGTTAGGTATTTTGTTCCTAAAGTTCACCATGAGTTTTTCTGGCCAGGTGGACACAATAGGTGTAATTACACTCTATGTTTAATGTTGATTTTATGCCAGCAAGAGCCGATGGCTCCATCTCAACAGCCATTTCAAAAAATTCCCTGATAAACCCACCCCCCCAACCTCCTAATGAAATTAAATACGAAAGCTCCTGTTCTGTTACAAAGGGTGAGGAAACAGAGCTCTATCAGCTGCCTCTACTGGGTTGACTAAAACTCTTCCACCAGATTCCAGAAGGAAGTTAGCCTCTTGCATCCTGTTTTATAACTGGGAGACAGCAGTTGGCTGGACTCCTCCTCAGTCATATGAATTTTCGGGGTCATGACGTTTCTGGTGGAATACAGACCATGCTTGGCACTTGGACATTTTTCCTTTTGCCTCTGCTTAAACAATATTGGGGATAAGATTTTCCTACCAGAATCAGGAGCCAGAGCTCAGAGGAGAAAGATGAAGAGTCTCTCAAATAGAAGTAAAAGCTAGGACTCCTCAGAGATACAGAAAAAAACCTTTCCTTTGACTTTTTCCACCTAAGTATCTTCAATGCGTTAAAAAGTTAGCAGAAGAAAAATAAAAAAAGATAAACATCCAGTTTTTGATTTGAGAGTTGAAAGTATGTGTGACGCACTTCTGAGTTTTGATCAAGGAAACCAACTTGGCTCTCTCTAGAACAGGTACCATTTCTACCATGGATCTCAGCCTGTGAATGAATCAACTCAGGTGTATTGAAAGAAGCATAAAACTGAAACCCTGTTCCATCACTCACGTATTATATGAGCACAGAAAAATTATTTTAATTATTTTACCCTTGGGGCAAAATGGAAATAATATTTTTACCTTTCATGTCTCATTTAGAAGCTTTTATGAAAGCAAGTACTTTGTAAAGTTATTATGGAAATGTAAGGGTTGGCAACTGTTTGATAGAAGCTGTACGGGAAAGTCTGTAGCACTATTGCACAAAGTATCCTGATACACCATTTTTAGGTTTCCCCAATTCCTAGAAAAGAAATTAACTCTCAAAATATACATGAAGCACATCCCAGTATGACCAAAGTCGATGAATACTGGCTCTGGAGGCACAATACGGGCCCCCCTGCAACCCCCAAACACATTCTGATCCTGTAAAGCTCATTTTATTTTTTAATCTTGGAATTTAGATTTCCTTATGTATCTACACTTTATAACAGAATTTCCCCCCTTTTTAAGGATCCTTCTGTGAAATTTTAAGTTTAGCCAATTCTCTCAAATTCAAAATTTTTTTCCACATTTTTTTTCATTTTTTAAAAATCTGTTCTGGAAAAAAATGTTTGCTGAGGCAATGATTATGGCGACCCAATACTTTCATCACTAGGGCTGAGGTCACTGGGCATACTACTGTGTGGGGCTGTCCTGGAATTCATCCTACACTTTTACTAATTTTTGAGTTGTTGTGGAGAAGTTTCAATTGACGAATAAGTGAGTAAGGAGCTTTTGCATGTGTGTTTGTGGTGATTAGACAGTGTCTTTCCTCTTAAAAGCTGATTGTACTAACTTCACCTCCTGATCCTATGACTAAATCCTAAATACAACAGGAAGGGGACTATTCAGCCCAGTTTCTAGGGAATCTAAGCATCAGAGAGACTGAATGCCTTGCTTGGATTTACAAAGTCTGCACTGAAGACAGAATGCAGACCAGGGTGCTCATAAGTTGTGCTGCCTGGAAACAGCCATTAGGCTGTTCTGTGCTCTTCCTATTCAAACTTTTACATGCTCCACTTTCCTTGTTGATTAATACCTGTACACACACCCCCCCCCCCCTTATCCAGCATAGACATGTCATACTTTAGTTTTCATAGCCTCAGATCCTAACCGTGAACTTTGCAAACAGAAGTTACTCAATCCTTCAGTTTTCCCTCCTTGTTCTTCAGCATTTCATCTCTGGTCCCTCTGTCAAAAAATGAGGGAGGCATTTTACATTTATTATTATTTTTCTGAACACATTTTTAGGGGTGGGTGAATGACGAGAGGCAGAGGAGGCAAAAATATATATGGACAATCTTTCTCTTCTGATTTCCCATCTGAAAGCGCTGAGGAGAAGGAAAGGTCCCACCACTGATGCCAAATGTCTAAGGATTTTTAGCAGAGAAAATGGGGGCGATGGCGAGAATATGCCCCATGGCTTTCCAACATCTTTTCTCATTCCCTTTTCTATTGTCATTTCCTTACGCACCCCACCCCCTTCACTCTTTGCAGAGCCAAAAAAACTGTAAGCAGAGTGGTGGATTAGGTCAATTCTTTCGACGTATTTGGTAAGCCACCTCAGGAAAGCAGTTAAACTTTTTGGCCCTTTTCTTCAGCATTAATAAAATGGAAGAATGGGCTTGACAGCAATGGGAGGATAATTTGTAATCTCTATTTTATAAAAATGATTGAGAGTATCTGAGTTTCACTTTGAGTGACAGGTGCTATGGGAATTAGTGACATTATTACAATTTTAATATCTGTCCCTAAGTGTTCTGGCTCTCTCTGCTTCTCTATTCAAGTTTCCAAAATCCTGCTCCCTCCTTATTTAGCCCAGAAGAGACTTACCTCACACCAACTACTCCTCTAGGTCTGCAGGAACTACCCACAGAAACTTTAGTAGTCCCCATACCACCCCATCCGCTGGCTCACCTCTGTCAGTGGCAATCCCTGGCGTGAACTCTGTGAATCTGTGTCCTGGAGGAGACTCAGAGAAGCCAAGTCTCCCTGACCATCCAGATCATAGGAGGAGGTGCTTTTAGCGATCCATGTTAAACCCGGCCACTGCCTCTTAGGAATGCCCCCGAGTCTGGTTCCTCTGACTGCTACTTATTCTACTCCTTCCTTGGAGTTCTGTATGCTCCTCCAGGACGCCTTGGGCTGATGCAGCTAGTTTAGTTGGTCTTCAGTACCTCCTCTCCCTGGTTAGTTCCCTGGAGTGGAGCTTTCAGGACCACAGCCTCTGGGCAGCTCCTGCGCTCTGGCCGGAGGCTCGGAGTTGCAGCAGTTTTGATTGCTTTCCCAGCTGCCCAGGGAGGGGTGATACTGCCCGCAGTCTAACTCCTCCCTTTCCACAGCCGAAAGACACGCCCACTTCAAAGGGTTCCTCTGGTCAGGTCCTGCTTAGCCATTTGTTTGTTGGTTGGTTTGTTGGTTTAAATGGGGATAGAGGTTGGTAGAAAGGGAATATGGGAGGAGAGTTGCTGAAGTTGAGAGGTAATAAGAGCTAATAAGAGCTAATAAGGGCAAATAAAAATATTGGTCCACGTCTGAAGAGTCAAAGAATGAGAAAGATACATGCCCACGACACAGCATCATTGACTGTTACCTTACACATGTGGATTGGAGTCTTTGGCTTTAAAACTTCCAAACTCTAAAAACAGAAGGAAGAAGAATCTTTCTCTCCCTTCTTTCTAACCTGTCAAACACGCCCATTTAAAACCCTTTCATTTTAATATAGACAAAGCTATATCTATATTTATTGTACTGTTCTTTCAACTTTTCTGTTTGTTTGAAATTTTAAAAACAAAAAGCAAATGAATAAAATCTTTTATTCTGAGGACACTTAACTCCCCAAATTACAAATTGGAATTCGCTATTGTTTTTCAAAAATATATCATTAAGCATTCAGGTAGAAAAAGTTCACCTGATTGGTAATGAACTTGGAAGGAAAGAAGGGTCAAATAATTCCTAAAACTCCTGGGGCATTTTGAAGTAAGATTAAGTTGCTAGAAGAGAAAAAAGAAAACTACATCTGGAAAGACTTAAAGAAAATACATGTATATGCTTTATGACAGATAGCTATCTGTGGACCAGGCTACCAAGTTAAAGTGTGGAATCGTCATTGTAGAGATTGTCGAATTTGGAATACTACCTTATGTAAAAATTTACCAAGATCAAATACATAATTGTGAGTTCTTATTAAGGTGTAAAGGATTTTGCAATCTTCTAGTGATTCTGAGGAGCGAAGGGAAGGGTGCTTGGATAAGCAATTGGCTGCATGGTCTTTAATAGTTCAACTTTACTTCTGGCATCAATTTTCACATCTGTAGAATGACCTAATCACTTAAGTTTTTTCCTTCAATAGCAAGCCAGCATTCTGGGTCCAAGCTCAACCTCTTTTTGAAATTGACTTGAAGGCAATCCTCCAGGCTTTTTGGAAATCACTTTACCAGTGTAAGCACATGTGTGTGATAGAGATGAAAAGCTGAAAATATGCCTTGTTGAAAGGAAATGTGCAAAAGGTTAAAACAAAAGATAGTTTACTGCCAATAAAGTTGAAAGGAATATCTTAGGTTTAAAATAGTTAATTTTTAAAAAAAATTCTGATATAGGTGTCATGTGACTCTTGTCCTTCCCAGAAAACCAGAAAATAGAAATTAATACTGTTTTTCAGTTCATAGGAAAACCTCTAAGCTTTTACAAATCTTTTTTGCATCCCTATCTAGGAAATATCCGCTCAGCAAAATAACTTCATTTTCAGAGTCATTAAATTACACATGCTAGGAATGGTGGATTTCTAAAAACCAAATCAGAATCTACGGCTCAGCCAGAGGAGATTTCTCTATGGAGTAATTTATGTTTAGAATACAGCTGCAATGAGTATGTACAGGATGGATTGATCCCCTGTTTGTGTCTTTGAAGCGACCTCCATGGATGTTTGAGAGTTGATGATACTGGTGGTGTTAGGATGCTGCCAGTGAAATGTTCAGAGGGCAGAGAGGAGTAGTGGATTAGCAGAAAGGTGAACATATTGAGACAAAGATGAGGGTGGGGACAGAACATTCTGTGGGGCTCCTTGCTTTCTCTGACAGATGTAAGGGACTGGACACAATAGGATTAGCTCTCAAAACACGTTCAATTGTGTGTAGTGTGTGTGCCTGCGCGTGCAGCCTCGGTAGGGCGTCGAAGAGGGCAAACTCTTAAATTTTCTTTAAGAGTTGCCTTTTTCAGAGGGAGGAGTGGAATCGGTTTCATCAGGGTCACCCTCATCACAGCTCCTGGACGGTTATACGGTTGGCTATTCAACTCAGAGAGAGCAGAAAGGGGCGGGGGTGGGGGAGGGGTGTGATGCTGTCAGCAGAAGCAAGGGGTGGTGGCTGAATGCAAGGCAGTTGTACTCCTTCTCCTCCCCCAACACAGTTCTTGGGCCAGAGGGCCAATCCCCAGCCCTTCCTTCTTTCTCTGCCGCTTTTTGTAAAGCTCTGAGCTAACCTGTTACAACCATCTGCTGGGCGGAGAAAACGCAACCAGCGCTCAGTTGCCGGCCCACAGGCTTGACGCTGGGAGCCATTGAAGCAGAGAGAAGCGAGGCAACAGGCAGATTTATGGGCAGCAATCTGTTACCTTCCCCCCTCCCCCAAGGCCCCTCTGCCAGGAGACAGCTTGATAATCCATCAACCCCACTAATGAATTAATTAGTATTCCCAGTGATCCCGACCCCCAAAGGGGACCAGCCTGCAGGGCCCCTAAGGGGGCTGGAAACTGCCTTCTTCGACCAGACACTGAGGACCAGGGACCAATGCCTGACATTAGGCCCCAGGGTGCTGAGCTGCAAGCCACATACCCTGTTCTAAAAGATCCCCAGATGTCCTTCCTTCTCACCTTCCCTCGGGAGACGGCTAGCTTTTGCTGAATTAAAACCAACACCACCAACAAACGGAGTCTGGAGCCATAAATCAGGGACTGTGGAGAGGAGGACAGTGAACTTCCAGAAAGTGAGAATTCAGGCTGCCCATATCCCGGGTAAAACTTGAGCAGGTCTTAAAGCTATTCTCCAAAGACTAGTACAGGGTTGGGGTGGTCTAGAGATGGGGGCAGAAGGTAAAGGAAGCACAGTGCCTGACCTCAAGAAGCTCAGTGCTCCAGTAGGGAAGTGGTACGGGGTCAAAAAATAATTGTGAAACAGGTTGGAGCAAAGTGATTTGTGACATGACTCTCTGCTGACTAAAGACTGGGGTAAAACAGAGGTGTCAGTTGAGTTTCTGAACAGTCTAGAAACTGGGAAACTGAATAAGCCTCCCTTACAACTGCAAAGTCCTTCATTCTTTCACATTGTGATGCCGTGGGGTGAAAAAGCTGGGAGTAAGGGACCTGCGTTCTTCAACCTTGTTCTGCCTCTGATTGTGTAGCCATGGTGAGTGATCTAAGCTCTCTAGGCCTCATGTCACCAGTCAATAACCAGGTTGGATTATGATCTCTTGGCTTCCTTCCAGCTCTTCCATTCAGCGATGACGACGTAGTTAAATGTGACAATTCCCCCTTTGAGGGTGAATAACACTAGCCCATTCAACAGTGTGCAGTCTGTGTCCCCAAGTTTGAATAAGGTAACAAATGAAGTTAGTGACAAAAGTGGATCTAGACGACTTCCCTGGTTGTCCAGTGGCTAAGACTCCACACTCCCAATGCAGGGGGCCTGGGTTTGATCCCTGGTCAGGGAACTAGATCCTACATGCCCCAACTAAGAGTTCACATGCCGCAACTAAAGACCCCGCACACCGCAACTAAAAGATCCTGTATGCTGTAATGAAGATCCTGCGTGCCACAGCTAAGACCCGACACAGCCAAATAAATACATTTTAAAAGTGAAAAAAAAAAAGTGGATCTAGAAACCAAGTAATAGTCTTGGATGTACCCTCTTCTTGGGACTCCCCAGATTCCTTATCCCTTTTGGGAAGAACATTTGACTCAACCTTCTCCCACACATTCATTCAAGGCCTGTACATTTGAGCATCCCCAGGGCATACAGAGTGACTCATTCCAACTACAAAAAAGTACTTCCATTTGTTGTAATCTGCTGGGAAATTTATGCACCTTTGAAAGCTCTGTACCATCTGCCTCCCATATCCTTTTCTCCACACCCTCGCCAACATTTGTTATGTGTAGACTTTTTTGGTAATATCTTATTGTGGTTTTGATTTGCATTTCCTTAATAGTTAGTGATGTTGAACAGCTTTTCATGTACCTCTTGGCCATCTGTATGTCTTCTTTGGAAAAATGTCTATTCTGCCCTCCACCCATTTTTAATCTTTTTTTTGCTATTGTTGAGTTGTATAAGTTCTTTATGTATTTTGGATATTAACCCCTTATCAGATATATTATTTGCAAATATCTTCTCCCATTCAGTAGATTGTCTTTTCGTTTTGTTGATGGTTTCCTTTGCTTTGCAAAAGTTTTTTTGTTTGACTTAGTCCCATTTGTTTCTTTTTTATTTTGTTTCCCGTGCCTGAGGAGACATATCAGTTACGTTATTGCTAAGACTGATGTCAAAGGCATACTGCCTATGTTTCCTGGTGTTTTATGGTGTCAGGTCTTACATTCACGTCTTTAATCCATTTTGAGTTAATTTTTGTGTATGGTGTGAGATAGTGGTCTAGTTTCTTCTTCTTTTCTTTTTTTTTTTTTTTTTTGCATGTGGCTGTCTGTTTTTCTCAATACCATTTATTGAAGAGATTATCATTTCTCCATCGTATGTTTGATGCTCCTTTATCATAAATTAGTTGTTCATATATGCATGGGTTTATTTCTGCGCTCTCATTTCTGAATTAAAATTTCTCATTCTTAACCAACTTTCAGTATAGTGGCAGAGGCAGAAAATCAAATTATATAAATATATATTTCAAAAACTCTACTTCTCCATGTCTTCTTTTTTTTATATAACCTACTTTTATTTATTTTTATTTTTTTTTTTATCATTTTGGGGGGCCACACTGCGTGGCTTGTGGGATTTTAGTTCTCCAACTAGGGATTGAACCCAGGCCCTCAGCAGTGAGAGCACGGAGTCCTAACCACTGGACCACCAGGGAATCCCTCTCCATGTCTAACATAATTACATATGTGCCCAAGGAACCGTGTATGGACTAGAGATGTTCATTGTAGTATTGTTTTTAATAGCGAAAAAGTACTTTATGAATATGTTACATAACCAATGGTTTAGCCAAATAACGGAATACTATTTAATTTGCATGAGTTGGTGTATATATACTAAAAAGAAATGTACTTTATGTATTAACATGCTGTGGGGGAAAATGTAAAATGATTTTTAGAAATAGTTTCTGTGTATCAACATGATACACTTTTAATATGTACACACATGCATTAAATAATAGATACACACAAACTGGTAACAGTGAGTCTTCTTTTCAGAATATCTCAGGACTGAGATAAAATAGATTGAGATGAGGCAGGTATCAAAAAAAGATTGTTTTCTTTTTAGACAAGTATAATGTATTCATATATAAATTGTGAAAGTAAAATTGATGTTAAAACATGCTGTCTTTAAAATCCCATTCCCCACTAGTAGCCTAACTTATTTTTCTGAAGGATCTTATAGCCTCCCTCCGCCAAACCCCAGACTCTGGAGTATATGGTGGTATGACTATTCCATGAAAAGATTGCTTCACTAGTTCCCATCAACTCTGCCCTCATACACTCAGCCCCAGGAGCATTTGCCTGGTCTTAGCAGCAAACTTTAAGTTGAATTTAAGAGGCTTCAATCAAGCCCTGAGAAATATCTGGTGGGGGCAGTGGAGGTTTCCTAAGAATCCAGCTTTAATTTATATTACTGGAGGAAAACTAAGGTAATGAGATGAATAACACCAAGTCTTCCGGGAGGACCAAGGAGAGCATTGCCCTTGGCAGTCTCAGATCACAGCCAAAGCTCAGTTACTCTAAGTGGAACAAAGCTCAGTTACTCTAAGTGGACACTCCAATCATGTCACCTCTCCAGCATCCATCAATTGAGTGGGTAGAAGTCAATGACAAGAAACTAATTACTAACTGTAGTAATTATAGCTAGTCCCTATGGAACATTTAGCATGTGTTAGAGGCTAAGTGCTTTGCATGTATTATTTTTATCATCACAACAGCTTTATGAGGTATTATTATTATTACTGTTATCTCTGTTTTATAAATAAACTGATCAAATACATAAAGGTTAAATCACTTGCCCAAGGTCACACCGGAAGTGATACTTGATGGTACTAAATGATGGTACTGGGATTTGGATACAAATAGTCCACTACACCGTATTGCCTTCCTGAAGCAGATAACTGATAGTTCACTGTACATCCAGAATCTATCCCCTGGATGCTCCAGGAGGGACACAAAGTCAAATGATTAACAGTGGCCACTCTGCTGTCTCAGACTGAAGCACCTGGCAGAAAGACGTTCTCCTCTTGTTCCCCATTGTTCAGGACATGTTCAGAAGAATCATGTTTTGCCCACAATACACTTGCCTGAGATTCAATTTCAGGAGAGATTTTTAGCGCTACAGCTGATAAGGCAATATGAGGAGATGGTCGCATCTTGGTCCCTAGAAGCTCCTACGGTAGAAGAGATACTCCTCACTCATCTGGCCTTCTCTGAGCCCTACTCTGTCCCAGATCTCATGCTCTCAGACAGTATTTTATGAATTCAGAACAGAGAGAATAACCTGTCTTATGAAAATAAAACATAAAACCTTTGAGCCAACCAGAGTGTGGAAAGAAGACCATGGTGGAAGCTAGCTGTAGAAGCAGGCTGTATACTTACCAGCTGGGAACTCATCTTCCAGGTGGAATTTTCTCTCTCTCCCACTAATTTTAAGGGAAAATACCAAAAGAACACAGGAAACAGACACATAGCCCAGTTCCCCAACCCGGGCATTCTGCTTCTACAGTAAATGGTTTTCAACCACAAAAGTCTGTCTGAACTTCTCAGACATTTTCCCCTTCCTCCTGATCTCCTATTCTCTCCTCTAAAATGACCTTTATTTCTTGACACTTCAATTCCTGGTATGAGCTAGGAAGGCAGGGAATCAGGTAACACAGAGAATACATAACTACAGAAGCCCTTTGGGGGTTCAAAGGTGAGTATTTTAACACACCAGAATTATAGTGTGGGGAAAGGGTAGGAATAAAGGAGGAAACACATTTGCAAAGTGTCTGCACCATACCGTTGTCGCATCAGTAGTCTGCATATATTATCTCCTTTAGAAATACTCACAGCCAGCATTTTCTGAATGTTCACCTTGAATTGAGAGTTTTACCTACATTACTTCATTTAATTGCCACAATTCTTTGGCATGGGAGCTATTGTTATCACTTCTTTTTAACAGATGAGGAAAATGAGATCCCTTAATTCATGCCTTCAATAAGTATTTGACTGCTTCTTACATGCAATAGACACTGGGGATATATGAGCAAACAAAACAGAAAGGACAAGTAGCTTGCCCAAGATCGCACAGCCAGGAAATGAATGCTGTACTTCGAAAGCCTGCTTATTGCTATGTCCCTTTCGTTTATTTTTATTATTATTTTATCCTTTTAATCCTTAAACACCAGGAGGATGATTTGAATGAAAATGGAATAAGTTAATACTCCACCTCCTCCAAGGAGTCATTTTGGTTAGATAAAGGGAAGTAACAGTCCTAGGTAGTTACCACAAAAGAGGGATTCTCTGTGACAAGTTGAACAGTTTCTACATCCCACCCTTGCCCTCCCCTCAGACACATACATGTGCACACACACACTCACACAGAGGCAAAACACAACTGTAGGGTTACATGCCAATTTATTCCTATCCAGGGTGACCATAAATTCTAGTTTGCTAGTACAGTCGCCGTTTGCACCTGATGTAGAACAATTAATACCAGTTAATTATTTTTAGCACTCTTTTCACATTTAAAAATATCCCAGCTTTAATGTACACTGTTTGGTCACCCTACACACGCTCTACATTGAAGCTCCAAACTTGCTCATTCCTGGACTTGAGGACCTTAATTCTCCCTGTTCCTTTTAGTTTACTCCACCATCAAAGGGGTAAAGACTCCCACCCCTTCCCCAGGCTCAAAAGGATCATGATGAGGGGAGTTGGAGGGGTGTGGAGTTATTGGCGGGTGGGGGCTTCATAAATAAAAGATGATGAAAATGAGAATTGAGAAAGGTGAGGTGAGAGAGGAGAGGTTAAAAAGCAAAGACAAAGACGAAACCTCTCTCTACCACATGCAGTGACCCCATGAAAAACTATCCCCAGGCTCAGCCTCTTGGTAGCCAGCCCCAACTCCTCCCACCTTCACCCAGATGAATCTAGGAGTCAGAAGCCCAAATCCAGCTTTAAGGGTGGGAGCTGTTTATTCCCCTAGGCTAGAAGGGATTTAACATCTTTAAAGGCTAAATTAAGGCTCTGAATATTTTCTGTGGGTACCAGCTGAGGCCAGGCTGAAACCAACCACTGTGCTGTCCTCTAGGAACCTCCCACAATAATTCATGGGGAGAGTTGCCACCTATTATTTAGGATGCTGATGGAGTCTTTCTCTACATACTGCTTCCCCTCCCCCCCCCACCCCAGTTACCCATTGGTGGTCTTGAAAATTTAGTCTTACGTAAATTTGAGAATAATTGAAATGCCCATCCGAGCTCCCTGAGGTCTTGGGATAGTCTGGCTGTATGACCCTCCCTGTCCGTATCTTACCCCTTCCTCCCCAGCTGTTCCAGATAAACAGTAGCCTCCCAAGACCTGGCTTCCTTTTCCTTTTTCTCTCCCTAACCAGCTCTGCTCCCTCTTCTTCAGGCTCTGAGAGGGTCTCCATTTCACTCTCTCAGCCCCCTCTCTACTGTGTGCCCTCTTCCCCCTCCCATCTTTCCCCTTCTTTAGTGCACATGTACCTCAATTTGATTTACTTCTGTACATTGTGTAGCTTTGCAACGGTTGGTCCTTAGAGAGCCCTCAAAGGGAGCACTCCATCTGTCAGCCTTTCACCATCCTCTCCCTGGCTTCCAGCCATCACCCCCTCCCCTCCCCCTTCCCCTTCCCAGGGGCAATTTCTAAGGGAGCTGTGGAAGATTTAGGCAAACTTCCCTTACCCCACCTCTTCCCATCTCAGGCCTCACTTGACGGTTTTCTTTTCCCTGCTTTCCCCCACCCTCACTCAACCTGATTCCCACCATCCCCTCCAGGAAAGCCTTTGAAATCACAGAAATCAGTGAGAAAGTATGGTCCAGTGAAGTTGCTTTGCGCCCTCTCTCCTACTGGGATGCCTGATGCTAATATAATTAAGACTTGCTGATCTAACACTATCTTGGGTTATCTGTAAATTCAGGATTAGGAACATTGACAGTAGGGAGCAATGGTGTGGAAAATCCCAAACTGCAGGTAATCCAAAATTATATCCCATTCAACAAATATCTCTTTGTTCAAATCCTATAAGGTGCTGGAGACACAAACGTGAACGAAATAGGAACACTCCAGGGACTCCAGGGATTCATAGTCTAACGGAGGCTCTTCACACATATGGGTAACTTTAATCAAGGAAAAAGATGTTGAGTGCAAAATGGGCTCTAGGCCCCTAGACGGTGTCTTGTGGCTCAGGGGAATGCTTCCAGTAGGAGGTGGAATCTGAGCTGTGCCTTTAGGCGGACAGACAGACGTGGCTTTCATTTGTGTTCCCATAAACACAGCACCAACTGGGAACTGGGCATTTATGTGCATTTTTCTCTAAAGTGCCACATAACCTGTTTTATATACTGTGTATAAGTAAACTCACAGGGGTTTATTTGTTTAAGTGAAACCCTAAGATGTTTTGTTTTGTTGTTTTGTTTGTGATTGCTGAGGAAAATCAGCAGATTTACTTATTTTTGATGAGGGTTGATAATTCAATAACTTATTCCTGGTAAATGTGTTGCATGATTGTACTAGCTTTTAAAATTCGGACAGTTTGGAGCCATAGAGAATAAAGGGCAAGCTCATATATACAGAGAGCTCTAACTATCTGCCTTATTTTTTTTCTCCCTTGGCAGAAAATCTAAACTATTTTGTGCATGGGGGAAAAAAAAGATAAAATACCCATAAGGGAGAGTGAACTTGAATGAGGTTGCCCACTGAGGTGGCTTGACCCACGTGACTGGAACTTATCTGGAAAGAACCACAACAAAATCAAAAAGCCACGTTCGTGTTAAGATGCGACTACAATTCTTCCATCCCATAATTTCACCTCAAATGATCTATCTAAAGGAAACAATCTCAAATCAGAAATATCTCTGTGTATAAGTAAATTCATCCCTGTGCTATTTATATAAGTTAAAACAGGAAGTAACTCAGTTGGGCTCAGCAGAATAATTCAATTTAGGTAAATTTGTGAAATAAAACTTCGCACCTTTTACCCGGTGTCTACAGCAGATTTTGAAGACATAGAAAAATGGCAGAAAGTAAATCAAAAGAACATAATCTACAAAATTTTCTACACAATGTGATCTCAGTTACCTGCAACGTGTGCTAAGAACTGAAGACTTTCTACACCCGTACGGGGCTTACTGTAAACATTAACCTGACTTCCCTGTTCAGGAAGCTCTTGCCCAGGAGAGTAATAGTTTCAAATACTTTACTGTTTATTTCAGGAATTCTGCTCAAAAAAAAAAAAACTTTTAAATGTACATTGAATGATGGTATCAAATGACCGTTTACCATCCAAGACTTCAAAATTCTCACTTCATAATCCTTGCCTTGATTTCTTTCTCAATCCTAAACTATTATATCATTATCTTTATCTAATCATCTGCACACCTCACATTGAAACTTCCTTCTTAAACTACACCTCCACATTGACACCCACCCCCGTCCCTCTATAAAAACAAAACAAAACAAGAAAACTTTCTTAAGACTCTTGACAAGATAGTGATCTCCCTTGCCATGGAAAGCAAAAAATTAAGCTTTGCCTTATAAAGAGGCTATTTTGATAGAATTTTGGTGGAATCCAGCATTTTCACATATTCTAAGAAAAAAAGTCAGGAAAGAATTACAGCAGATTTTGGTTATCCCTTAGGCAGTAAGCTGTGTTTGATTTTTATTTTCTTTATTTTTTGTAGTAAAAATGTTATGTTTTACCAGTTTAACATAAGTTATTAGTCAATTGTATAATTTTAATAAAGTCCCTTCAGGTTCCTTGAGATACATTCCACATCATTAGGGCACAAAGAACATGTAATCATTTTGAAAGCAATCCAACATTGTGGTTCAAAACACAGACTTTGAAATCCCAATGGTTTGTAACTTCCATCTATAATTTACTTTTCTGAGTCTATACTAACTCAACTAATACTAATGTCCTGAATCTAACTCTATATGAGCCATCTTTGCAATAAGTGATGATGCCTAAGTGTGTATCTTCAGCCCAGACCACCCCCTGGATGCCAGACCCATATATCCGACTGCCAGCTTGATATCACCAAGAGATGACTCAGAGACATCTCAAGCTTAACTTTTCTGAAGCTGAGTGCTTATCTCTCCCTAACTCTTCTCCTCCAGGCTTCCACATCTCAGCTGCCACTGGCAAAAAAAAAAAAAACACCCTCTCTCTGGGGACTCTGGCCAAAGAACTTAAGGTCATTCCTGTGCAGTCTCTTTCTCTTACTTTTCCAATTAATCAACAAGGTTTTGTTGGTCCAACCTTCCAAGTGTATTCAGAATCCCACCAGTTCTTTAAATTGGTAAAAACTATTTGGAAAACTTTTTGGCAGAATTTACTAAAGCCAAACGGTCTGAGCAATTCCTCTTTTAGGTAAAAACCCAACAGAAATGCCAACATAGTGTGCACTAAAGGACAGGTATACAAATGTTCACAGCAGCATTATTCATAATCTCTCCATGGTAAAACAACCCAAATGTCTACCTACGATAGAGTAAAGTAAAATGAATAAATGAAGTACTATACAGTACTGCTACATGTAAAACACGGATGCTTGTCACAAGGATAATGAATGAAAGATTCCAGGCACACAAGCGTGTATGCTGTGTGATTCTGTTCATATGAAGTTCAAATAGAGTCAAATTAATCTCATGATAGAAGTCAGAGTAGTAGTTACTTTTGGGGAGATAATACTTGGGAAGAGGCACAGAGAGATGC
The DNA here is from genome assembly GCF_937001465.1 of Orcinus orca. NCBI lineage: Eukaryota > Metazoa > Chordata > Mammalia > Artiodactyla > Delphinidae > Orcinus > Orcinus orca. Next base: position 43,989,082 of record NC_064569.1, on the reverse strand, counting down.
TTCCGAGGTGCTGGTAATGTTTTATATCTTGATCTGGGTGGGTATTACACAAGTAAGCTCACTTTGTTAAAAAAAAAATCATTGAGTTCTATATTTACTATGTGTGCATTTTTCTGTATAGATGATACACCATAAAAACAACAACAACAAGAATCCCACCAGTTCTGCTGCTACCCTGGTCTGAGTCATCATCATCTCTTTCTGGGTTATTGTCATAGTCTCCTGACTGGTCCCCCTGTTCACATCCCTGATCCCTGATAGTCTGTTCTCAGCATAGCAGTGAAGTGAGAATTATCTCCAGTATTTGCGCAAAAGCGTCTAACAGCTTCACACTTTTCCTCATAAAGTCCTTCCAGTGACTTACACATCCTTCCCTCCTCCCTGTCCTATTACCTCTCTGACCTGACCTTGGATCCTCTTTACCTTGCACACTCTCCTCCAGAATCCCTGGCTTGTTTGCTTTTCCTCAAATACCCTGATCTTCCCATGCTCCCTGCTTCATCTCCTACAACCCTTATTCATATCGAAATTATATTCAGATTAGATTATTCTGCCTCCCAACAAATAATTTTCACTCTCTGTTAAAAACCCATTCATTTTTCTAGTGCATGCCACCTCCTTAATGATTTTCCTTCCAAGACTGAATCAGCCTGTCCTTCCAGTAAGTGAAAGAAGCCTTTTTAAAAAAAATCTCTATCATAGCACTATTGTCATATGTTGCATTTTGCAATCCATGCTGTTTGTTCATTTCTCCTGCACAATGTGTGCTCTCCTCATGTCGACACTTATCTTACTTTCAATGTCTTCTCTGTAGCACAAAACGTAGTACATTTATTACATGTGTTGGGCAGAACTGTGAGCGTTTATCTCAAGAATCCCGCATTATTGGCAGGACGACCTGACATCATTTCATAAACTTTTACTAAGCACCTAGGATGGTCAGACACTGTTGCAGGCGCTAAGGATCTAGTGGAGAATTGGACTGCCAAGTTTCTTTCCAATTACATCATATTACTGGTTACATAAAAATGGGAAAATTGTTTAAAAACTAGAAAATTTAGGGCTTCCCTAGTGGCACAGTGGTTGAGAGTCCGCCTGCCGATGCAGGGGACGCGGGTTCGTGCCCCGGTCCGGGAGGATCCCACATGCCGCGGAGCGGCTGGGCCCGTGAGCCATGGCCACTGAGCCTGCGCGTCCGGAGTCTGTGCTCCGCAACGGGGGAGGCCACAACAGTGAGAGGCCCGCGTAACACACACACACACACAAGAACACTAGAAAATTTAATTTCACAAGTGTGCTCAGGAATAGTCTCCTGAAGTTTAAAGTCAGGATGTTCTACCTTGGTTTCAACCTGTCCTAGATTCCTCCTGCTATGACAGAAATGCTATTTTTCTCTTCCAGTGAGAGGTTCTTGTTGAAGATTCTTTACTCAAAACAAATATCTTTGTACCAGGCCTCAAGGAGCTTATGCCTTTAAAATGCTTATAACACTGTACAAGCAATTGAATTAAATATGTTGTAAAGTGTATATGTTCATGGCAAGGGGAAAGAGTGAAGTGAGATGTTAAAGAATGCTCCCAGGGAGTTCGTTTAGAATGCAAAAAGGAGAAAGAAGAATGGCTCAAAATAGGGAAAAAGAGGTGGTGAAGTTAGTCCTTCCCTCTCTGTCTTTATCCAGAACCACTCTATCTAGTCCCCCTTGCTTATCTGGGGTGTTTTCCTCTCTTCTGAACCAAATTAGTCTAAGATGTAGGTATCTTTCTGGTGCCCAAGGTGTGTTCCACAGCAGGCGTGTGCGTGTGTGTGTATGTGTAAGAGAGAGACAGGGACAGAGACAGAAAGAGACAGAGAGAGATAAAGAGCAAATGTGGGTTTACAGAAGGACTTTGGTCTGAAAGAGCTCCTGTCACTGTTCCCTGGGGTTATGGTGACTGGGAACAGAAGCTCCCTGAAGGGCAGGAACACCTTAGATAAATTTATAAAAGTAAAACAGAAACAGTATTCAGTAAAATAAAACTCATTCTCCAGTATGCATCATGCCTAATTATTAGCAATACCTCCTTTTCATTCTCAAAAGTGTCTCAATTTGGACTATACACATATGATTGTCCTACTTTTTGTAGAGCATTAGAGGAATAACAGAAAAAGAACAGAGAGAGGCAATATTTGCTTTCAGAGGGGTCCCAAACAAACAATGGCAAAACATGTCAACAAAGTTTAATTATGAAAAAAAACACTGGCTGGAAGCCAAAGGACTTGGGTTTCAGTTCTGAATTTGTCAATAACTCACCCCGTGACCTCTAGCAAATCACAGCACCTTTCTGGGCCTCATCTGTGAGTTAAGGGCTGTGAACTTTATGATCACTCTTCTTCCGTTTCTGATTTAACTTGCTAAGATCACATCGAAAGGACACTGAATAAAGACAAATATCATATGATATCACTTATATGTGGAATCTAAAAATATGAACTTATTTACAAAACAGAAATACACTCACAGACATAGAAAACAAACTTACGGTTACCAAAGGGGAAAGGGGGGCAGGGATAAATTAGGAGTTTGGGATTAAAATATACACACTACTATATATAAAATAGATAAACAACAAGGACCTACTGTATAGCACAGGGAACTGTGTTCAATATCTTATAATAACCTGTAATAGAAAGAAATCTGAAGAAGAATATATATATGTATCTATATATTTCTTCAGTTATATATATATAACTGAATCACTTTGCTGTACGTCTGAAACATTGTAAATCAACCGTACGTCAAGTAAAAAAAAAATGAGCTGCATTATGAAGCCAGGCTTCCTAGAAGAGGTGATGTGGCAGGTTTAATAGCCAGGACTGAGATTAACCTCCTTCTAGGCTCTCTCCTCCTCCACACACCTTGCTGTTGGATAACTCATCCTTTGGCTGGGGGATACGTGTGGGGGGGAAGTGGCTGAGAAGATCAGTGGAGGGATAGAAAGGGCCCTGAGAAAGCAGCTGGTGTAGTAAACTGCAGAGGCCTGCAGCAGTTTCAAAGTTAGGAAGAAACTAATGATGTGTTCCTCTCCCATATTCTGAAGGCAGTGCCGGTTTATTGAACACTTAACAATTTGTACTGTTTTGCAGTTGTTTCTCAGTGTTGTTGGGCTGTAATATTCATTAGCACTTTGTAAGATATTCTCTTGTGCAAATGTATCTGAATTGCTTTTAGTTCATGTATAAGCAAACTGTGGGTGTCTGCTCTGATGCAGGTTCTGGGAAAATGGTTGCAAAGAACTCTTGTGAATCATCTGTGCTCTTAAGGAAAAGAGAAAGAAAATGATTATGTCCCTAGCCTTTCACGCCGTTTTCTAATTTAATGTTTGTGATGATACATTTTATGTGTCAACTTGACTGGGTTAAGGGATGCCCAGATAACCTGTAAAACATTGCTGGGTGTGTCTGTGAGGGTGTTTCTGGGAGATAACTAGCATTTGGGTCAGTAGACTGAGTAAAGATCGTCCTCACCAATGCAGGTGGACATCATCCAATGTGCTGAGCACCTGAATAGAACAAAAAGGTGCAGGATGGGCCACTTTGCTCTCTCTGCCTGAGCTGGGACATCCATCTTCTCCTGCCCTCAGCTTATCGGTGCTCCTGGTTACTGGGCCTTTAGACTGGGACTAAATTACACTATCTTCCTTCTTGGTCTCCAGTGTGCAGTCAGTCGATCATGGGACTTCTCGGCCTCCAAAATCAAGTGAGCCAATCCCTGTAATAAATAAATACATATAATTGGTTTTATTTCTCCGGAGAACCTTGACTGATACAATATTTCCCAAAAAAAGTGGAAAGAAACATGATTTCGTCTTTTGCAGATGAGGACTGAGCAGTTAAGAAGAAAGTGAATAACTCAACAAGGTACACGTCTGTAAAAGTGCCACGGAGGGACTCTTACCCACACTTACCTGACTGCAAGGTTCATAATCTTTTGATCACCCAGTGTGGCTGGGGAGCTAGATAAGGCCCGCGTGTGAGGAAAAGTATGAAAGGCAGTCCATAAAATATGCATAAGCCCGTACAAGGCACACGCTGAGGAAATGGCAGGATCCTCAAGGGCCGTGGAATTTCTGACACAGACCATCTCATTCTGATACAGTCAATTGCTTATTCTGAAGAAGGGTCTTAAAAAATAAGTGTCTGGCAGTCCAGTCGTTGCCTTGGCCCAAGGTGGACGTGCAACTCGCTGACAGCTCAGACTTGTCCTTTGAAACACTACAAGTACCAGTACGTCACATTACCCAGAGAACTTTCCAAACAAATACCCACTACCCATCTGCTGTCTGAAGTAGAGAAGAGTGGAGGAGACTTGGTATCCGAAGAGTTCAGGCTGGGGGCATTACATGGTTCATGAGTGAGGACCACCTGTTCTTCTCTTCAGACCACCCCTCCAAAAGATCAACAAAAAAGAAGTATATCTAGGGATCGGCAGGTAAATCTTTCTCAAATGAATGTACATGTGTGTATAAGATAGTATTCAGTGAATGCTTGAAAGATGTACAAATTATTCATCCATACCTGTGTGTGAGCTATATTCTTCACAGCAACAGGGCTCAGTTAAATGCAAGTAGGTTACTGTAAGGTGTTTAAGATAAAATTTCTTCTAGTCAGTTTTTCTCTTCACATAAGTTTGAGTTGATATAAAGCCTGTTTGACTTTACCCGTTACTTTTGTTAAATAAAGTTTGTACATTGCATTTATTTAAGGGTCTGCTTGGCCCACTGTCCCTTTTTGATGATGGTGGTTCATTCCCCCTAAAGTTATAATTAAGGCTTTATCTAAAAACTGTAGCTCAACAGTGGAGTTGATCGCACCAATGGCCAGAGGAGACCTTGTATAGATTATGTGTGAAGGACATCAGGCCCCTCTAAAGGGCCTGGGGCACAACCCCAATGGGGGACTTCCCTGGTGGCACAGTGGTTAAGAATCCGCCTGCCAATGCAGGGGACACGGGTTCGAGCCCTGGTCTGGGAAGATCCCACATGCTGCGGATCAACTAAGCCCATGCGCCACAACTACTGAGCTTGTGCTCTAGAGCCCTCGAGCCACAACTACCGAGCCCGCATGCCACAACTACTGAAGCCCATGCACCTAGAGCCCGTGCTCCACAACAAGAGAAGCCACCGCAATGAGAAGCCCGCGCACCACAACGAAGAGTAGCCCCCACTCTCCACAACTAGAGAAAGCCTGCGCGCAGCAACAAAGACAACGCAGCCAAAAAAAAAAACACCAAAAAACAAAACCCAGTGGGACGCTTCATTTCAGATGTTGGTGAAGAGACCTAATCAGATCCTTTCTTGGGAAATGCAAACTTAGGGACACGCAGACAGTGAGTTAGGAGAGCTCGACTTGTTTCCTTAATTATCCCTTTCTCCCTCTCTGGGCATCACAGTCCTGGCATTCCTGGACTCAGAATAATTGAGCTGCTGCTACCATGTGCTCTCCTGCTACTTTACTTCCCCACATAGCCTTATCGTAAACCTGGACTACTAAAGGAGATTTCTGTGAGTCTTCCCTTACTACCTGCCAAGGCCCAGTAAATGGCATGAGTCTAGGTACATTACTTGGCCAACAGGGCCTGCTCAGTCTTCATGCCCTAAACATACCTTACTATCTGTCCATTCACTCAGCCCATCTAAGTTCAGCATGCACTGTATTGCACCAGCTGTTGTGCAGAGAACTGGGAACATAGACATGAATAAGACAGAGTCTGTTTCCTTTGGGATTTGTATCTTATTGGGAAGTCCAGAGATGAGGCCCACGCCCACTCTACTGAAGGAGGGCCGTAGGAGTCCATTTCAGCCACAGAGAAAGAGCCATCTGCCACTTTCCTTTTCCTGTATCACACTTACTAACAGCCAAGGGCCCCCATTCTTCTGTGGTCAGAGTGGTAAGTCACAAGTCCTTAAGTAAAACACAGCATCTCATTGACACTAGGAAAAAGTCTACACATCTTAGTGCCTGTCACTATCTGATGCAAGCACTTCTCATGTCCATAATTACTACTTTATTTCTGAATATTCTATTCTATAGCTGCGGGAAACTCTTCACACTTCCCTGGTCTGTTCATGCCCCTTCTATACTTTTATGCCCCTTCTAACGTTATTTCCTCTGTAAGAACATCTTCCCCTAAATCACCCTTTTGGCTCACTCATACTTGATTTTCTGGAATCAAAACTTAGTTCAATCACACCTCTAGGAAACTTCATGATATACCTAGGAAGAGTTAGGTACCTGATGCAAGTTGAATTGTGTTCCCTCCAAAAAAAGATGTGTTGACATCTTAACCCCTAGTACCTTAGAATGCTATCTTATTAAGAAATGAGGGTCACTGAAGATGTCATTAGTTAAGTTAAAATGAGGTCATACTGGAGGAGGGTGGGACCCCATCCTGTATGACTGGTGTCCTTATAAGAAGACAGCCATGTGAAGACAGAGATACACAGGGGGTATGCCGTGTGAACACAGAGGATTGGAGTGATGCATATATTGGCTAAGGAATGCCAAAGATTGCTAGCAACACACCAGAAGGTAGGAGGAGAAAAAGAAGGATTTCCCACCACTCGCTTCAAGGGAGCATGGCTTGGCTAACACCTTGATTCTGGACTTCTAGCCTCCAGAACTGTGAGACAATACATTTCTGCTGTGTTAAGCAGCCCAGCTTTCAGTACTTGGGTGCAGCAGCGCTAGGAAATGAATACAGTGTTCTTCCTCTGTGCTCTCACCCCACTCTCCTTTTAAGTATCAGTGTGTCAGTCTATCTTCCTCTAGACTAAATTTCTCAAGGGGAAGGGCTGTCTTATTCACCGATGCTGGATCATTTCTAGAATAGTGCTTGATATAGAAAAGAGCCTGGGAAAATGAATGCTAAATGAACAAATGAAGCAAGGAAGAGGTACAGGAGATTGGTAACTATATGGGAAAGCATCCACGAGCCAGTCAGAGGTTTTTGTTTTGCTTTGTTTTTTTCTGGTTTTATTTTATTTTTAACAAATCTACCACCAGAATTTTTTTGCCTTCAGTTCTTTGGAAATCGTAGCTTCCTTCTTAAATGTGCCTCCAAAGGAAATAGTCCCGTATAAGAATAAGACATTTTTTTGTAGGAGGGATTATTACAAGCAAACTTGAAGAGGAAAGTTGATAACAAAGGAAGGGACCCTAACCGAGGGAACTCAGGTCTTGGAGAGGCAGAGTTGTTCTCCCTGAGCTAAGAAGACATGAATTAGGGGCCCCCAAAGATCTAGAAATAAAACATTATTATACTTCTCAAGACTCATCCTTCTGACTTGTCTTATTCCTTATGCTTCCAGGTCATGAATGTCCGTGCCTTTCTTGCCTCTGTATCTCTGATCCCTTCTCTCAGAATTCCTGTCCTAACTGTAATGGTTTTCTTTTTTTTTTTTTTAAATAGATTTATTTGTTTTTGGCTGCGTTGGGTCTTCGTTGCTGTGCACAGGCTTTCTCTAGTTGCAGCGAGTGGGGACTACTCTTTGTTGCGGTGTGCATACTTCTCATTGTTGTGGCTTCTCTTGTTGCAGAGCACGGGCTCTAGGCATGCGGGCTTCAATAGTTGTGGTACGTGGGCTTCAGTAGCTGTGGCGCACAGGCTTATTTGCTCCAGGGCATGTGGGATCGTCCCGGACCAGGGCTCGAACCCGTGTCCCCTGCATTGGCAGGCGGATTCTTAACCACTGCGCCACCAGAGAAGTCCTTTAATGGTTTTCTGAACAACTTTTCAAAACTTCACGCAAGGGTCACCTCTTCAATGATGCCTTTGCTGATCCCTGTCCCAAGCCTCTGTGCCAGCACTGCATGAAGTACAGATTTCTCAAAGGATCTGTCCACCTGCACATCTATACGTAGTTAGACCAATCATGCGTCCCTGCTCTTCTTCAAAGCAGGAGTTACGCCTTTCCATACTTTCATATCCATCTCATTATGGGGCGTATGGTAAGTGCACAACAAATGTTCATGGAATGAAGAAATGAAGGACTGGCAAATCTTGTCTCCAGGCAATTTGGAATACTTATTATGTTCCAGCCACGAAGACAAAAGTTGGCGGATAAACTGTAAAACAGTATTCTGTTAAAGAAAGTAGCCTTCTTTTCCACTTGAGACAGAGGTGGAAGAACTCAGCCACAATCATTGCAGGATAAGTGGCAATGAATATTTGGAGAAGAGACTTCGGAGTTGGGAAGAGGGGAAGGACTCCTAAAGGCAGGAGTAGAATCTCAGTCTTGAGAAATAGTTCGGTGCCATTCTTTCGTCTTTGGCCTGATGTTGGTGGCCACGCACAGCTGAGCTAGCCGGCAGGAGGATGGATGGGATTTAGGGAGGTCCTTTGAGTAAAACTCTCTTCTCTCTTTCTGATCTAATCTAATTCCAGGGGCCCAGATTGGATGGGGAAGACAAAACCACCCAGGCAAGAAGAGTCAAATGTCCTCAGCAAATATTGGCAGCGCTAATTTACTCCTCATTGGCTCCATACCCCAAAGGTGGGGGAAGAGAATTCCAGGCTGAAAATATAATTAGTCAGCCTGCTGGTTTGGGCTCTAATTTAATCTGGGCAGCTGTGCCAGCAGCCTGTATTAGCATGACACTGGGAGGCGGAGAATATAATTACTGAGCAATAGAGTAGGGGAGGAGAAGTGAGATGGTGTCCAGTTTGTGCCTGTGTTAGAGGATGGGGAGTGCAGGGTGATGTCAGTGGAAAGTGAGGATTCCCCTGGGAGAAGGGACGAGGAGAGAGACTTCTGTCCGTGGATGGACGGTGACTTTAATTTGGCTTTTGAGAAATTATGTGTGTGGAGCGCAGAATGTGTGCACGTGTGTTGGTGTGTTTTTTGGGGGGGGGGGTGGTGAGCTTGGTAGCTAGCGACTCGTCCACTCTGCATGACAAAGGTGAGCTTGAGAGTTGGCGGATGGGCCTTGTTAGCTAGTGTGGAGGGGAAGGGGACAGGGGACGGGAGTGTTGGAGCAGGTTGTGGTTGAATTCTGGACTGATATTCTCAGATACCTTTTCAGTGGGTCTGTCTAAATGGGGAAAGCAGAAGGATTTTAAATTTGTACACTCATTATCTATGTCTTGTCTTAGGCAAAAGAAATGTGATTGAAAAAAATACTTCATAGGCAATTTCATTTAGACCAAAAAGCTACCAGCTACTCATTTTACTTGGAGGATGCCTACTTTGTGCAGAGCTCTGGGTTAAGCAGCTTATACTTAAATGTCTTAAATTGTCCTTTGAAAGCTCAACAAGGTATTTGGTATTATAATTCCCACTTAACAATGGAGGAAACTGAGGCTCAGAGATGTTAATTATAATACTCACAGTCAGACAGCTAGTAAGTGTTAAAGGTACAATTTAAATCCAGGCCTGTCTGACTCAAAACACTATGCTATTAACCAGCAACCCAAAATAGGTGTCATCCTCTCCATATATATTTGGGGAAACTGAGGCTCGGAGTAGTGACATAATTTGCATTATCTCAAAACGTGAGTTAATATCACAACTGGAAACAGATCTTGGATCTCACACTATGCAGCCCTTTTGCATAAAGGACATATAAAGGAAAGAAGATACTATTTACCAGGAAAAGAACTGGATATCTTGAAAGATGTAGAAATAAAAGAACGGTTTTCCTCACCCTCAACCCAACGTTCTTTTCATCATAAGTAAAAAGTGTGATAACAGGGCTTCCCTGGTGGTGCAGTGGTTGAGAGTCTGCCTGCCGATGCAGGGAACGCGGGTTCGTGCCCCGGTCCGGGAAGATCCCACATGCCGCGGAGCAGCTGGGCCCGTGAGCCATGGCCGCTGAGCCTGCGCGTCCGGAGCCTGTCCTCCGCAGCGGGAGAGGCCGCAATGGTGAGAGGCCCGTGTACCGCAAAAAAAAAAAAAGTGTGATAACAAACAGCTAAATTCTTTGCTCACTTACTATGTACTGGGTGATATACTAAGCTTTATATACCCTCTCATTTCACTCCCACTACACCAGGGATGTGCACTATTATTGTCCCATGTTACATGAGAAGACTAAGGCTTCAAGGCCATGCAGCTCGTCCAAACTCACATCGCTGGTTAATGATGGCAGGGCAGGGATTCAAATCCTGACAGCCCACCACTCGCTTCATCACTGTCTTCCTGTGAAACACACTCTTCCTTCCAGCATCATCCCACCCTTCCCTCGGTGTCCTGACAGGTTTATCTACCCCCATAAAGTGACATAAAACTTCAAAACTCCACAGAGATCTTCCTTTATTTCAATCCTAAGCCAGTTCCCACTCGCATTTCAGCCTGTTATTTGGGGGAGTGGGAAGACATATAGATATTTATTGGGGCTCTTTTTCTTTACTCTCAGAGTTAACTTTTCCTGTGGCTTTTAACTTTTCCCCTCCCCTGCAATGTCCTGCAAATTTGTCCTCTGTTCTATATCCTAGGGGCCTCTTGTCTTTTAAGCAAAAAACAGAGGAGAAACCTGGTTCTTCCTTTGCTTTTGTACTTTGAGGTTCCATCACTCCTTCGGCTCTCTTGTTCCCAGGCAAAGATCTCCCCTGGGGGCCTTGAGAGCCACTGGGAGTAAGAAGGGAGAGAAGTCAGTTCTTGCCTCCCAAGGGAGGGAAGGAGGGAGGGAGGAAGGACAGAGGGAAGCTATGCTCCAGGGACTCTGGACAACCAATTAGCTGGAGGAGATGGCCCTGCCTGCCTGCCCAGTCCTGCTTGCTCAGCTGCTCAGCATTGGCCCTGCCCCCGAGAGAAGAGTGGTTCTTCTCTAGGGTCCCTGCCAATCTCATGGGCTCTGGCAAAGGAGCCAAGAAGGGCTCAGATCTGACCTGCATCCCAAAGCCCACAGGCACCACTGGGCAGCTCCACAGCCCACGTCCAGGAAGCCGGAAGAGGCGTCTCCCTACCCCTGAAATCCTCCATCCCTACAGCTTTTACGCCCTATGTTTTCCCCCCTCAGCCACCCATATCCTCTCCTCCCTCCTCAGAAGAAGGAGGGACAAGCTATAATTAGAAAAGTCTTCTGACTGAAAGTCAAAAAGGTGAATTTTGTCACTAGCTGTGCAACATCTTCCTCTATAAAATAAGACAAATGGCGTCTGCCCTTTATTGCCCACCATGCTGGGAGGAAAATGCATATTAAGAAGCTGTTTATATCAGTTACTGAGACAATGACAAGGGTTGCTCTTGGTATGGCCATGGCAATGAGTGGAGCAGAAGTGATACCGGTTTCATAATCAGACAGACCAGGGATGAAATCCTGGCCTTATACGGAGACCGCTGGAACTCATTTTCTTCATCTGTACGTTAGGAATAATAATGCCTGCCTTGAAGGGTTCCTTGCTGTGAGATTTAACTGAGTGGCTGCATTGTGAAACATCTAGAAGAGAGGTAGGTGGATAGTGAGAGCTTAAGAAATGTTTGTCCTCTCCCAGATTCTAATGGCCCCCAAATCCAACCCAGAGCTGTAGGCTCCTGCAGTTATCACTGTGCTGGTTGTGTCTTGCACAGGGGTGTCTGCCCAAGCGAGCAAATACAACCAAGGTGGGTGCTCTGAGATCGGGCAGCATTGACCTGGAAGAGGGTATTTTTTCCCCTCTCTAATCTATCAGGGTTGTCATGTGCTAGTCTCAAGGTTAAAAGATTTCTTGAAGCAGTTTAGAACTCCAATACCAGAGTTCTAGGCAGAAGAAGGTCAGTAACAGGAGTTAAAGATAGTAAAATCACTCTCTCTCACACACACACACACACACGCACACTCACACACCACACACAAACACATAATGCACAGACACAGCTTCCAGAATGATATTTCTAAACATGGTTCTAATTATATCCTACCCTACTCCATACATTTTTGGTATATTTTTGACTCTCCACCATTAAGAAAATATAATACTAAAACTAGTAAGTGAAAGTTGAAAGTTTGATAAGGAATAGGATGTTTACTTACTTTCAAAATATTTAAAAGCACTTATTAATTAAATAGGAAAATTATAACTTTACAATAAAAGACAAAACAAAAGGAGAATACTGCCTTGTGTTACCAATAATGGGAAAATTTATGCCATGGGCTTCCCGATGTGATGCACTGAGAAGGATGTTACATCACTTACATCATCCTGACCCATGAAAGTTGTCTAACCCAACGTTAATAACATGCAACTGCAAAAAAACCAACTTGGGGGACGCCCTGCAGGATAGAAGGACTATACTCTTCCCAAATGTCAAGGTCATGAGAGACAAATGGGAGTTGAAGAGCAGTTCCAGACAAAAGGAGACGAAAGAGACGTGAAATCTGTGTGCCGTGTGTGATCCTGCACATTATGGGGGAAGAAATGAAATTTGAATAAGATCTATATTAGATAATAGTATTGTATCACTGTCAAATTTCCTGATTTTGATCATTGTACTAGATGTGTAAAAATCAGTAGCTTTGTTTTTAGGTAAAGGGTAAAGGGGCATAACATCTGCAAATTATTCTCACATGGTTCAGAAAAAAAAAAAAGAGACTGTGATAAAGAAAAATATGTCAGTCAGGGTGACAGATGTCCTGGAGTTCTCTTTATTCTTCTTACAATTCTTCCATAAATTCGAAATTATTACAAAAGAAAAATTTACAAAATAAAACAAAGTTCAAACCCTGAACCATGACATCCAAGGATTTCTTAGATCTAGCCTCAAACTGTCTTAACAATCTTATGTTCCTCTCGTTCTTCGTCATACAACTCACCTTGGGCTACTTGAGTTTTCCCAAACATAACCTGTATTTTCCACCTTGGTACTTAATGTTTGCTCAGATTTGCCAGCATAACCTTCATTTTTTTCCTCAACCTTTTGAAATCCTATTGAACTTTTTGACCCAAATAAAAATTTACCCAATCTGAAGAAGAAACCCTCATTTACCCACTTTAGCCCCTAAATCCAGCCAGTCTCCTGGGTTAATTCATCATTTTGGGTTAGGTCAACCTTCTGAGCTGTGGGCTAGTTGCTGATGCCACCTAGTAAGTAACCACAACCGGAACTCAGAGAATTGGTATAGGCTGCCACCTGGTGGTCTTTAGGGAAAAAATTATTTGAAGAATTCATCTGTGAGTACAGAGGTTTGCGGGAAGGGAAACGTCAGGACACACAGATTCTGCTTAAAGTCTCATTTAATTCATCTGTGGGTTATCAAATCCACTCTACAGAAGTGGATTTTGAAGGCTAGAGTTAATATACATTCATTGTTTTTCCCAGATTTACTCAACAAATGGTAACTAGTATTATTAGAAACAGAAACTATTATACTGGAAAGAACCTTAAAGACCATTTATTTGTATCTGATCATTTTGTAGTGAAGAATCCTGAAATCCAGGAGAGATTCAGAGCAAAGCCTAAAGGACAGGCTTTTGGACTCCTCACTCTTTTAGCAAATGTAGGTCAAAAGAAACAAGTTCCTCCTGAGCGCAGCAAAAATGATAGTATGTGATTGTAGAACACTTTGGTTTAAATCTCATTCACACCCACCCTCTCATTTACTCCTACCTTCTAAGGTGGGCCTTGCCAGCTGCTAGGTCTGAGCTGGTAAGGGCAGGAGGGGCTCCAGAGGAGGGAACTGCTCCTCCAGGGAAGGAGGAGGGCAGTTGTGACGGGACCAGGTGCCTGCGAAAGATGAGATGTTTCCTGTAAGAGGTCGGTTAGAGCAACTCGCCTTTCAAAACTGGGGAGGTTACGCTCCAGTTTTACTTTCTCTTGTGTGTGAATCACTTCCTTTCAGATTCTCTCTGTGCTTCTCCCTGGTTCGTCTTCTCTTCTTTCTTCTCCTCACTTCTTCCTCTTTCTTTCTCTCTAACCCTAACAGAGAGAACTCTCCTTGGAGCCGAGACTCCTGCCCAGACCAAGGGCTGGGCTGGATGCTACACGATCTCCCTCTCTGCAGCAGTCCCTCTGATCAGAGGTTGACGGTTGTCCCACTTCCTCTGATTAAGTGACACGACGCGGATGAAGCATTTTGACATCTTTCCAGCAATCCTGGTGTGTTGTTCTACCCCCATCACTGGTGCTGCCCCACACCCTCCCGTGCCTGCCTGTCCACTCCGCCCACCGGGTCTCTGGTCCACTGTGTCTGGGGAGAGCAGTCTTGCTTTGGAGGAATGGCCTCAGGGCTTCGGAGCTTCCCTTCTGTAGAGATGAGCAAAGGACGTAGGCTTAGAAAAGAGGCCCCCGCTTCCTCCAATCTGTTTAACTCTTGCCCCCTCCTCACTGGAACCCAAGTTCTTGTGTTCTGCCTCTAAACCCTAACCCCACACTCAAACCCTACATATTTTCCCTTATACTAAATCTACAGCAGCCTCCAAATTCTACCTGCTGTTGTGGCTTTTCATGCCTATCCTTTTAAGGTTTTAGAGTGCTGGACCTAAAGACCCCAGCTTAAAACACTTCCCAAATCCGTGAGGTCACTTGCCTGCTGGCACTTGCTCCATAGTTTCTCGAAGGTTCAACCCACTTTAAATGCTCTTTCACCCAAACATTTTGATTGCATTTCAGTCATCCCCCTTGTTCTTTTCCTACCACCAGTTTTACCATTGCTATAAGTGTTGACTTTGTACCAGGTTCCTGATAGAGAGAGGAACCCTCCTAGAAGCCCTCTTTTCTTCTAGGTAGGGAGACCAAGCTGAAAATTATTCCACATTTCTCATTCCTGAAGTCCACAGGGCCCCCAAAGTCCTCTGACTCCCATCCTGTGAAATCCCCAGATCCCTTCTTCTCCACTCACATCCGTGGACCCCAGGCTCTGTCCTCCTCAAAGGGGTTATAAAACACTGAGCTCACTACGTGAATCACACTTGAGACCCCAGTGAGACCTTTAAATTAAACAGCGTGCTTCTAAATTAAACAGGCTTGATCAGATGAAAGCTAGGACATAGGCTTACCAGATAGTCAAACAATCTGTGTTCAAATCATCTGAGTATGACAAAAGACAGGAATGTCATTATTTAATCTAGAGAAGGCAGAACTGAAATGGATGTAGTGGAGGACAACTTCCCCATAAGTAATTTTCTTGGGATGTTCCTCCAAAACAAAACAAAACAAAAAGACTAAGACATTTGGGAAATAGAAATTCCTAAGAGAGTCACAATTCATATCAGCTTATTAAAAGCTTCGAGAAGTTGTACCTTAAAGAATCAGGTTTTTCTTTTGTTAACCATGTATTTTCCCAAATTATTTGATCACACAAGAGAGTAAGCCCTCTAGGAGATAGCATTTCATATTGTCTCTCTTTGTATCCCCCTGGATCTAGCTTATCTCTGGAACTTAGAAGGTACCCAATTAAATACAATTTAAATAGAATTATCATTTCAGATCTCTACAGGAACACCTTCTGCAGAGGGCTGTGACATATTGCTCTTTAGTTCTGCTGGACTTCCAACTAGGGAAGAGATAGCAAAACAAAACTAAGAACTTTCCTGCAATTAAGTTGAGTGATTCAGGGGAACGGGTGCGATAGAAAAGTTAGCAAATCCCATTTCTTGGAATCCTGTACTCACAGAGCACAGAAGCAGAGAAAAGGACAAGATGATCTCGGAGGACATTTTCTGGTGTAGAGACAGTTCAGAAAACTTTCAATGCCTTGACGAGTTGAACCCTCACCTTCTCCCCTAGGGTTCCATCCACGCCCACTCCCCAATTTTGAGCCTTTGGCACAGGAGGGAGACAAACTCACTCAAACTCCCACATTGGTAATTTGAAGAGACAGACTCGGTAGAAAATGGCTGTTTGCAAACCCGAGGGTGTGAAAAAGGGAAAGCTGAGAACTGAGATGGAAGCATGTCGCTTGCATCTGGGCCTGGGCAGGGAGGCCCAGCTGCTCGGCCCAGAGCAGCGGCTGTGAACAGCAGCTTCTCCATCCTGGGACAACCTCGCCAGGCAGCTGTCCTGGCTCTGCCCCAGGTCTGGCTGGCAGCCTGCCAACTAGCTCTCAGTTCTATAGCTTCAGAACTCATGCCCAGCCCCAGCTCATCTGTTTGATGACACCTCAGTGCTTACCTATCAGTGTTATCAGGTTACATGTCTGGAGGATAATATCATGCAAAAGCAATTTTTACTTAGCTTTGCAAAGGCCAACAGGTTTGTTTTTTTTTTTCCCTAACACATTCTCTCTTACCTTCCTAGTGATTTCTTACCAAAGATCCGTCACTTAATATTTTCGTTTTCTGTAATAAACCACACATGGGTACTTGAAAGAAGAGAAAAACAGTGTATGTACGTATTATAGGTTTCTAGACCCAAGAGAATCTTAGAAAATATTCCTCTGTTTGTCAGAAGAGGAAACTGATAGCCAGGGAAGATAAGTAATTGTCATATAGCTAGTGTTAAAGCCAGATGGCTTTTTTACTCCCAGTTCAGTGTTTTTACTAAATTTCATAAAGCACGGAGGGAGGCCACCCTAAGATGACAATCTGGCCATGTGATAAAGTGTTGAACTGATGAATCGCATGGGCAGCAGAGAGCTAACTCAACATCTCAGATGGTTTAAGGGTTTTTATTTTTAACCAAGAAAAAAAAAATGAACAAAATCTCCTAAAAACCTCCTGAAATCCTGAACTGCATCTAGCAGAAAAAGGACAGTTGGTCAAAGTTTCAGGAAGCCTGTGGAATATATGCTCAGAGAACTTTACAGTGTCAGCTGAGGCTCTTAATGTTATTAAAGGACAGAGGAAGAGTAGCTAAGAGAGAAATAGTCTACAACTGAGGAAGAAGACAAACAGAAGAATATTCTGGCCTTCTTTATCCTCCTGGGTATCATATAGCCTTCATCCTCATCTTTTTTTTTTAAATAAATTTATTTATTTATTTAGGCTGTGTTGGGTCTTCATTTCTGTGCGAGGGCTTTCTCTAGTTGCGGCGAGTGGGGGCCACTCTTCATCGCGGTGCGTGGGCCTCTCATTGTCGTGGCCTCTCGTGTTGCAGAACACAAGCTCCAGACGCGCAGGCTCAGTAGCTGTGGCTCACGGGCCCAGTTGCTCCGCGGCATGTGGGATCTTCCCAGACCAGGGCTTGAACCCGTGTCCCCTACATTGGTAGGCAGATTCTCAACCACTGCGCCACCAGGGAAGCCCCATCCTCATCTTTCAGCAACAGCTTATAAAGAAGCAAACATTTCTTTAACAAACAGAATCTCTAGAAATTTCCTTGTGAAATGGCTTCTTTAATCAGTAAGGTCACTTTGATGGATACAGGGATATAGCATTTCAATTGATAGATAAATTGAAAACGTTGTATTCAAGAGCCTTAAGAAAATAGCTGCAATTTGTTGAGCATTTGCCGTGAGTTCAGCCCTGGGCTATATGCTCTACATTCCTTTTCTCCTATAGCTTTGCAACCAGTCCTTTAAGGTTATCTTCATTTTGCAGATAGGAAGTTGAGGCCTGGAGGTGTTAATTCATGTGTCCAGGACCACAGAGTCACCTAGCACCAGGGTGCGACTCCAGAACTAATCTCCTAACCGTGAAACCACCCATGTTTATCAGAATGTTGGCATTATGGCTGGGACGGTCATTCCTGTTGCTGAACAGTCCTGTGGCTTCGGAGACGTTCAGCATCTTTGGTCCTCAGGCACTATATACCAGGAGCAGCTTCCTATCACGCTAAAAATTAAAATGCGCTATAGAGGTGGTACTTTCCCTGTCCCCAGCATGTTGAAAATAACTGTCAAGGAAATTAATGAATTTCAGAAACTTAAGGTTAAAAATAATTTTAAGAGTTCCATTAGCTAGTTTTTGTAGTTAATTTGTACAGAAAAAAATAATGTTAAAGAGACCAAGGGAGTGCTAGCATTGGCTTTTTTATCTGTTGATTTTGAGTTGATTCTCAGAAAAGCATATGTTTAAACGCACCTACTATGTACTGGGAAAATATGTTAGACATTTTTATCCCTACATATAAATGAATGTATTGTGTGTGTCTCTGTGTATTAGAGAGAGAGAGACATCAAGAATTATTATTTTAATACTACTTATCTTTGAAGAAAGTAATGTTTAGAGAACAATTTGCTGAGCAGAAATTTTATTTAGGCTTCTCCACGATACTATATATTGTGAGTATCCAATGAAGGTGTCCTGCTGGCAATTGGAAATGGAATTTGGGAACATGGTAAAAAGAGATCCAGCTGTAGTTATAGCCATACATTTTTTGGGAAAAAAAGAATGAATATGCGAAAGTCAGTCACAGTTACTTAGCACATCAGAGGTGTGTCTTGTACAATAAATATTATGATAAATATTTATAAGTAAATGACACAGGGAAGGAAACAGAATTAGGACCAGGAAAGAAAGATAGGAAATAACTTGAATGGTGCAACAACAAAGAAGAAAAAATATTAGGAAATATTGGAGAGATAAGGAGAGGTATTGTCAAGGATGCTGAATGCTGGTCAGAGGTGAAAGTAATAGAGGAATGGGAAAAAATTCTAGAGTCTAGTAAGTCTTCTTGGAACTGAAAGCCAATAAATTGAAGACATCTCCAGGATGTGACAGATTTTGGAAAACCTTCGGAAAGCAATCATTTATTTACAAAAAGAAATACTTCGAATTAGTTTGAGCATGAAAACAAAATATTAAGAAGTCAAGGGCTTCCCTGGTGGCGCAGTGGTTGAGAATCTGCCTGCCAATGCAGAGGACATGGGTTCGAGCCCTGGTCTGGGAAGATGCCGCGGAGCGACTAGGCCCGTGAGCCACACTACTGAGCTGCGCGTCTGGAGCCTGTGCTCCGCAACAAGAGAGGCCGCGACAGTGAGAGGCCCGCGCACCATGATGAAGAGTGGCCCCCGCTCGCCGCAACTAGAGAAAGCCCTTGCACAGCAACGAAGACCCAACACAGCCAAAAATAAATAAATAAAATTTAAAAAAGAAAAGAAAAGAAAAGAAACTTGCTTAAAAAAAAAAAAAAAAGAAGTCAACACAGAGAAACAGTTGCTTACAATGGTGCAGTATTTGAAAACAAGCTTCTGGGGAATTTACCAGAGTGTGAAAGAGTTACGAAAACAGATCCACTCTGGCTTAGAGCCCTCTCAAGGGTGTGATGGGGCTGTAAGCATCTTCTCTGAGATAAACGTGAGATAATTTTCGGGAGAGAGCCTTACCATTTTTAGACACCTCTCCTCCTGGAGACAGAAGCTTTATGTGAGGCAGTGGGGTTATTTGAGGCAGTTATATGGTTAGAAGACTTTCCTATACACATATCCTTAAATGAGCTGTACCTTCCCCTTAACAGGAAAAGATCTCCTGTTGTCTTGCAAAGACCACAGCAGCTCTGTGATGGGACGGGCTCCCTAGTGGTGAGCTCTGGGGACCGCAGATATTTTCTTCTACAGTCAGTCTGCAGAGCTAAAGAGCAGAGGATGTGGCCAGGATAGGAGGAGGGGACTGTACATATGTGAGTGTACGTGTGTGTGTGTTTTCTCATTTCCGCTTCCCCTTTCAAGCTGGCAACAGCATTTTAATGAAGACAGAGAGAAAGATACAATATGCAATATGATACCTTCTCCCTTTCCTCACCTCCATCCCAGCCGGGAGGGGCTGTGCCCAGCTCTGAGAACTGCTTTGCCTCAAACTCAGCTCTTTACCAGCGAACAGGTGAGTACAACTTCCACCTCAATTTTAAGACTGTACTGATTTAGGATGGTGCTGGGAGATAGGAGGAAACAAGTCAGAGAAAAATCAGGCTGCGAAAAAAATGGAAATGTCAGGAGAAAAGCTCCCACATCCCTGACTTCAACCTTAAAAAATACATCACTGCGCCTCTTGGAACAAGGTCTCTTTATTTTTTTTTCCTTCCTATTATCAGAGAGGTACTCTTTCTAGGGTCACAGAACATGGGGTTCCTTCGACGGCCTGAATTAATATTTAGGAATTTTTCATCTTTCTCATCTGAGAAGTTCCTCTCTGTGTCTTGCTGTCCTCACTTTTGCTGCGTTTCAATCTGATTCTCACTTGGAAAAGTTCTCAAGGAGAAAAGTTTGTTAGCTTCATCTGGGTCCCATTCTAGCATCCATAACTCTGACTCTCGGGAATACCTAGCCAGAATGAATTTTGCTTTTTGTGGGTATGACCACTTTCTTCAAAAGCTGTAGAAGAAAGTTGTTGAGGAGATAACTATAGCAACATGTACTAGGGTGAAAGGGGAGGGAGAATTTATACAACTGGACGACACCGGGCCGAATTTACTGGAAGGCTCAAGATCAATAACCCCCTGTCAGGTTTAGTGTTCAAGCCGTACATCTCAGAGATGGATCGATGAATCTATTGACCGCTTAATGACCTGTGTAATCCTGAGGAGGGATGGGGTCTGCTCCTCCAACACACCTGGTCTCAGTGGTAGCCAGGCTGAGCATGTCACCACCTGCATGAGTTTGGGGGAAGGTAGAGGAGTGGAAAGATCCTCTACGCTGGGGTTTTCCCGTGCCCTCCTTGCTACTGAACCCACCAGTGGGTGGAGGAGCAGAGGTGTGTCCCCAGTGTAGAACAAGGACACGATGAAAGAGCCCCCCAGAATTGATAAGACCCCAAGTGTTTGGAAGAGATCCCCAGTGACTCTGTCTACCGCAAATAGCCCTAAATAGAGAGGCAAGGGAACTTTCTAGACAGTACACAACAGCGCCCAGGATAGGAGGTTGGAGGTTGCAGACTTTCGACCTGTGTGTCCAATCTTGAGTTATTAGGCTTGAGTGATTAGAGCTAAAGATCTGGTCTAATTTTCATGTAACTTGAAACATTATTAGGAATAAAGTAAGATAGGTTTATTATCTATCTCTGCTGAGACTATCAGAGATAACAAGCTAAAGCTATCACAAGAGAGATAGAAAGAGATCTTACAAATGATTTTTTCTTCATGTGCATCCCAAGGAAACTCTTTACAACCATACTAAAGACACTTTCTCATAACTCCTTTGCTCTGCTGAAACTTAGATGGAGTCCAGTGATTAAGCATAATGTAGTAGCCATGGAGACCCAATACCATCATTTGGTTAATGATTCATATTCTGTTAGAAAATGGAGAGGAAGTTTGGTCCCAGCCCAGGTCATGATTCACACAGTAAGAGGAAATGATCAGACATCTATCTCCACTTGATAACTGCCAACTGTTCTGTTTACAGCCTAAAAGACAAGACAAAGGTGGGTATTCCAGTACCCACAGTACTGTGTGCCCTGCCCACACACGGGCCTACTGCAAAAAGGCTTAAACACAGGTTTTGAGAAGAAGAAAAGAGGGTGTAGATATTGTGAAAGAAAAAGAGGGAAGAATAAACATGAGTATCGGAGGGACAGAGCTTCATTACCAAGGAAATGAGACTGAAGAATTAAAGATAGGAATTCACAGAACTAACTCAATGATCGAGAAGTCTGCTTATTCTCACTCCTGTTTCTAGACAGAACTACCTGTAAACCAGTCCAGGCAAACTGATGTCTCTTATTCTTGATGCCTTGATGATGAAAGAATCTAGTGTCTCCCAACATGGACAGCACGTGATCCCTTTTTTCCAAATGTACAACTTTAATATTTCCTGTAGGAGTTTACAAGGTTCCCATAAAACTCATCCACATCATGGAGGTAGAAGTGAGTAAGAAAGAGGAGAGAAAAAGAGGCTGTAGATGGTCTTTTTTCGGGATTTATTCAGCTAAACTTATTTGTGGGAGGGAGGAGATGAAAAGAGAGAGGAAACGAGTTACAAAAGTGAGTGGGCATTTTTCTTGGTATTATTTATCAAATAGCATCCCTCTTTTCTCCTCAAATCAATTGAACTGCTCCCTTAGACCACAAGAAGTCTCAGGATGCAAAAATGCTGCACTCAGGGTAATTTTTGTTCTGATGTTCTTCCAAATGGCAGTGACATGGGAGAGGGTTAGAGATTAGCAAGACATTGCCTATCTGTGAAGGAGTGTGAGAGCCTGTTGCAGGGGTTGGGGGTATGGAGAATGGGGGGCAGTCAACCTGGCTTGAGGTGGAGTTTGTCCTTGTTGAAAACCGAGAAATTGGCTGTCCTGGGATTTCCCACAACCCCTTGCAAGAGTGGTGATGTCTATCTTGTCTGTGACTGCAGAAAAGATGCATAAGTTGCGGAAGGTCTTACAGGCCCCATCATGGAAACTCCGTTTCCTTTTTCTCTCCTCCCACGCTTGTTTTCACTCTCAGTCCCAGTTCACAGGCACTGCTGGGGTATAGGCACAGTACAGCCAGAAGAGAAGAGAGGTCTGTCTGATACACATCCCGGGAGGAGGCCCAGCGTGCTCAAGAGAAACCTAAGGCTGGGTCTTGGAAACCAAGAGTGAGGAGGAAGGCTGTGTGATATAAAGGAAGAAAGCACACACCTGGGACTCAGAACTTGTGTGTGTCCTGTTGATAACAGTTAATATTCTATGTGACTTAAGATAAGCCTCTCTCTCTCTTTCTGTCTCTCTGTCTCTCTCTCTGTGTCAGTTTCCTTCACTGCAAAATGAGTGATCAGGATTAGATGATCTCTCTGATCGCTTTAGGCATTAAGTAAGAACAGAGGGCCTATTTACCGCTTAGTTTTTATCTCTTCTCGACAGCATCATCCTTCTTTCACCGTCTGGACTTGACACACTTCTGTACCCTGCTCTGCCCACTCCTTCTCCATCCTTCTTTCCTTATTCCTGAAAATGTTCCAACTTTAGTGAATGGCTTAGACTGAGGGGAAATTAATAACAATAATAACTATATTTATTAAGCACCTCCTTTATACATCAGGGACTTAGTATGCATTATCTGAGTTTTGATTTTGAAACCCCAATAACCCAACAAGTTTGGTACACTATCTGTTTTACATATGAAGAAACTCGGGTTTAGAGGGGATAAGGATGTCACTGAGGACACATGCGCAGTAAGTAGGCAGAACTGTGGTTTCAGACAAGCTTTACTCTGATTGCACAGCCCCACACTCCTTCTACAGTTTTCCTCCTCAAGAGTTGGCCATCCTTCCTAGACCCCTTCAGAGTATCCCCTTGGTGAGACATCTGTAACTAGAGCTCATATTTTAGATTGGTAGGCCCATATGGTTGCTAAGATATTAAAATACGCTCATATCAAATTATGATAAATATTCATCACTCCAAGACCACTGAGTGCCCATCACTAACCCAGCTACCCCAGCTCTTCCCACAAGACTCCCCAGATGGCACCAAAAACTCAGTGCCAAGCTAGCCACACACTTGAAGGACCCAGTCACAGGACTGGGACTGGTATGACCTCTGAGTTGCCTGTGCCGCTCCATAACCATTGCTAAATGTTCTGAATGCCACAACAGTCTACAAGTAATGTGAACTTCCAGGCAGACTCTCTCCTCTGAGCTAGAACCTAGTTGGGCCCTCCCTGGCTGCTAAACCACTCTAAGCTTGAGGAAGGCAAAACTGCCTCATAACCATCTAGTTGGAGTCAAGAAGGAAAACTACACTAATAACCAAACAAAGCAACTCTTCCCTTACTAAGATTGTCGCAAAGTCAAGCATAAATTACTTTTGATTTATCTGCCTCTTCTATACTAGACTATAAAATGGAGAGTTCATCTAGCATGTGAAATAGAGAATCTACTAACATAGTTTCTTCTTCCTTTATCCTAAATTACATTTATCAGTGACACCTGCATGGTGATCTTAGGTTATTCTCTTACTCCATTATTAGTGGAAAGATGATACAACTAGAGTCAGACTAATGTGAGTTTAAATCTCAGCACCATAAGATCCTAAATATATGACCTTGGACTAGTCACATATCTCTCTGAGCTTCAGATAACAATAATTAGCTCCAAGGAGACTGTTGGGATTAAGTGAAGTAGTTTGTGGGACAGTTTTTTTTTTTTTTTTTAGATATACTTGACAATGGGACAGTTTTATGGATAAATATAAGGAACTCTATACATCTCAGTTATTATGAGTACCTATTGCTTTGAATTGCCCATGTTTATATAAAGTGAATCTCTGACTACATTCCTTAGAAAAGAGCCTGGAAGTAAGTGATGTTCTCAGTGTAGTAATAATCACATACCCATAAAGGTTTTCTCTGCTAGTAAAGTTACTGCTTCTGCTGATGATTTTAGTTGGAAGATATTCCTTTCAAAGCTCTGAAACAACTCCCTAGTCTTTTTTTTTTTTAAACTAAATTTATTTTGTCTACTTAGTTTTGGCTGCGTTGGGTCTTTGTTGCTGCGTGCGGGCTTTCTCTAGTTGCAGTGAGCGGGGGCTACTCTTCTTTACGGTGCGCGGGCTTCTCATTGCGGTGGCTTCTCTTGTTACGGAGCACGGGCTCTAGGCGCTCGGGCTTCAGTAGTTGTGGCTCACAGGCTCAGTAGTTGTGGCTCGCGGGCTCTAGAGCGCAGGCTCCATAGTTGTGGCGCATGGGTTTAGTTGCTCCGTGGCATGTGGGATATGCCCTGACCAGGGATCAGACGTGTGTACCTTGCATTGGCAGGCGGATTCTTAACCACCACGCCACCAGGGAAGTCCCCAGCTCCCTAGTCTTAAACCATTAATGGTGATTCCTCTTGTCTAACTTCAATCATGGCTGCTGCAATTTCTGCTTTGAACTATAACATTCTCAGAAAAAGAGAATTCTCTCCTACTGTACTTGATTGTAGTCAGATTCCAGAGCACTCAACAGATTGTGGAGAAATATTTTGGGAGTAAATCCCTAGAAAAATGTAGGAAAGAAGAAAAGACAGAGGACTGAAAATGATAGCAGAGGGGGAAAGGAGGCTTTGGGGTGGTTCAGGCAAGTAGAAACAGAACCAGCGTGGCATTCGTGTTGTTGTTTTTTTGGGGGTGGGGAGGTGCTTAGTGGGAATGTCAGAGAAAATATATCAGCAGGCATCAGACTTTCATCCCCACAGAAGATAGACTAAATGTAATATTATAATCTAAACCAGCATCAAGAAAAATGGTACTCAGATTCCAGAAGGAACTTTTGACCAGGGAATAAAAACCTACAATGAAAAATTCTGGAAAATATTTTTTTTTAGGACAAGAGAAGTTGGTAGTTTCAGCTTATAAGTTCAGTCAGATTTGTGTGGCCCTATGTTCTATCAATAAAGGGGTGGCGTGACTATGCCCCAGGCCTTTTTCCTCTTCATTAGAAGGTATCCAAAATACATGCATTAGGATTTGAGACCATGTGGAAAGTCGGGAACCCCTGGCCTATGATACACACTAGAGGGGGTTAATATTTCAGCAGCAGCATGACTCTTGGTCCTCTGCAGGTACAGTATCTACTGAGCCCCTTCTGTTGCAATGTACCATGCACTACCCTGAGGCAGGATTTAGGGGACAGGTTACAAGCAATGGTGGGTAACGGCCGGAAAGGTAAGCCACTTACGACTTGTTGAATGTGGTCTAGGCGCACGTGCTGGGTGCTAGTGGTGGGCAAGAGAACGGAGATGACTTGAGGAGCCCTTCAAAATGTAGAATGTGTTTGGGTAGAGAGGAAGGTGGCTGAAACTGGGTAAGCTAAAGCAAAGAAGCAGAAAAGTTCAAGAAGTGCTGGGGGTCCTTGAGCTCTCCTGACTGAATCACACTCCTTGGGCTCCTTCTCAGCCTCCCTCATCCAGGCTCACCACCTTCCTGGGTCACTGAAGGTTTTAAGTCCAAGAACCTCATAAGTCAGTGTTAATTTGAAAGGGAATTTGTTAAGTGGCAAGTAACTCCAGAGGCCACTGGGCCGTTTCCTAATTCTTACAGGAAGAACTACACAAATGCATTTTTTATACAGGTATTATTCCTACAAATATTTCAGACTCAATTGGAATAAATTCATAAACAATGATATTAGAGGCGAACTTTTACAACATTGAGTCCCACCAATTCATTTTCTAGAGGTTGAAGTCAATGCCCAAATAGAAAACCTAATTGACTTGCCAGAAGTCAGTTAATTGGACAGAAAGTCTAGAAGAACGCCCAAGACTCCTGACTCCCATCAGTGCTCTTTTCACGGCACCAAACTCCATTGTACCTCCAGGTGTGTGTTTTTTGTATGACTCGTTTGGAGGAAATCTCTCCATGCCCTCTGTCTGTCACAAGGACCCTCCATGCTCTCAAAGGTGCCATCTTGACAGCTGTGTGCATCCGTCCTTCAGTTCTTTCTAACACTCTCACTGCCGACGTGCGTGTCTGATAATCACGTGCCGCTTCCTCCAGATTTCCACAGAGAACACCCGGTTTCTCATCTCCAAGCAGCACAGCTGTTACCGCTAACCAGACAATTCTATTTCTCCCAGCCTCCAAATCCTGCTGTACTTACAGTGTTCCCCCATAATGCCCTGTGAACAGGTCTCTATAACCCCCGTGTGGCAGAGATTGGGGAAAATCAGTTAGATTCTGTTTTAGGCCTCAGGGACATAGCAGTGAACAACCCAGACAAAAATCTCTGTCCTTGTGGAGCTTCTATTTTAATCAGAAGAATAAACAATAAATTGCATTAACAAATAAAACATAAAGTATGTTAGTGATAAGAACAATGAAGAAGAAAGTCAAGCAGGGAAGGAGCTCAGTGGAAGCGCCTATCATCTGGAGGCTGTGGAAGCCAGGCCTGGCTTCACGGAGAAACTGGTTAAGAGTTGGGCTTTCAGGTTAAGGGTGCCAAAGGCTGGGAGGGAAGAAGAGGGAGGGGAAAAACACGGGGAAAGCCTAGGGTTGAACGGGGGATAAGCATTTTCAGGGGGCAGAGGGGAAATGAGCCTGTGTGAGTCTGGCGTATTTTCAAAGATGTAGGAGGAGTGTGGGACAGATTCACATCACAGAGGATGCTGAAACCAAAGTAGAGGCCTCCATCACTCATCTCAATTAGTGAGATTCTGACACTGTGCTAGGCTGTAACATCCTCATTGAGAAACTGAGCCCAGAGAAAGGGATTGAATTCGCCAGGGCTGTACCATTAGTAAGTGGCAGAATAAAGTGTGGGAGTTGAAGGTTCCTTCCTTCTTTCCTTCTTTTTCTCCTTCCTCCCCTTCTTCCTTTCCTCCTTCCTTCCCTTCTTCCTGCCTTCTTCTCTCCCTCCCTCCCTCCCTTCCTTTCTGAATTCCTTTTAAATTCCCCTGATCACCAAATTAGTTCTTCTTGTGACCTGAAGATTTCTTGTGATTTAGGTGAGATTCATTTGCTCTGGAAATTAAAGACAATAGGCAAGTTAGCCTTTGATATTTTCTTCTCCGGACTGACTGACACCAACATATTAAATATTTTGGATGGAGGTGCAGTACTAGGTAAATGCACACTAACAAGGCTTTTTAGACTCTTTCCCTAAATTCTTCATAGTGGCAGTTTCGTCCTCATGTTATCACCTCATAACAGCTCTGGCCAAAGGACAACAAATTCTCTCTGCTACCCCTCTTTGTGGCTTCACTATACACCACAGACTCCATTCAGTTGTTTAATTTCCCCTTAAAGGCACAGGCAGTGGAGAAAGGGCCGGGTGTCCAGGGTTAATAAAGTTTCATAGTGCCAACTGCTATCTCTCCTTGGGGGAGAGACATGCCTTAGGCTGGACCTGCAGTAAAAGAATTTAGATCAGACGGCAGTAATTATGTACTATTTTTCTCTGGATATGTTTTGTCTGTCACAAGCAGAAACGTCCAAAAGAATTTTATTGCCCTAGGAATGCATTTTATGTTCAGGACTTTCTTTTCAAAAATAGGTATTTTAGTGCCTACATTGTTGAATGCTTCACTGATGATTTTGTTTTTAAGTGTCTGAGAAGCAGAAGTCTCTGGAAACTGGCACTCTTCTTATTTATTTCCCCCTTTTATTTTTCCTTACTCCAGCAGTTAAAGGTGTAGCCATGAGGATGAAGCGTTTATGGCAGCTCCAGTGACAAGGGCTGGTCCCACCTCCACCTGTTCACTGTGAGGACTGTGAGTGCAGCTGGTGGGGAAGAGGCAGGAGGACAGAGTATAAGCCAATGACTGTACATTAGCCTCAAGTCTTTTTAAGCTCTATTTGGATAATCGAATGATTCATCCTCTCTGTCTTCCTCTTTGAATAAGTGGCTCGTGCCATCAGAATATATCTCTTGGAAGAATACAGAGGTGTTGATTAGGCAGTGTTAAATGAAGTATTAGCACACTGATGAACTGGACAAGTAACTCAGAGCCATGGAGAAACCCAAGCTGATGAATTAGAAAGTGATGATCCTGAAAGTGGTAACTGCTAATTGCTTCAGGCAATGTCTCCTTGTTGTTTTTATTATGGGGTTCTCCCCACCCTCCTCCCTACTGCCCCCAGAGAAATCCTGCGCTAGATAGGAAACAAAACAAGCCCAGAATGACTGTAGTTAGACTGACATCCTGGTTGTGAGACCTTAGAAAATCCGTTTAACCTTTGAGATCTGAGACTTCATGTATCTTTATGAGGATCAAATAAAGTAAAATTTACACATTGCAAATTTAAAGATATTTTAATTACAATGGAAGATTCTGGGAGACAAAATTCTTAAGAACTAAAGAAAATGTTTTCTAATACAGCATTTCACCTATCATGAGAAGTAGCAACTCTCAAGTCAGAAGCGCTTTCTCAGTGTCCCTTAAATCATGTGATATTTCCAGTTTCCAAACTTGGAAGACCTGGTGTTTAGATTGCTCAGCGCATTCCTTTCTTTGGAAGATGGAGGAGGAACCAGACATCTCCTCCCTCCTCCGGAACGGGCAGAGGGTTACGCTCCTTTCTGCAGAGCTGGGAAGTTGTGGGGACAGCCCTGGGAGTGGTGATTACTGACCAGAGGATGAGGCAGCAGCACTGTGTTCCAACTCACAGGACAGCATCCCTGTGGCGGGAGGCCCTGAAGTCTGAACCAGCGCCATGGAGGGCTCTGTGCTGAGCCCCACATCCTGGGAGAGGCGACGGGCCTGGCTCCGACAGAGCCGGCACTGGCAGACCCAGGTCCTGGAAGAGGAGGCTGCCGCAGCCCTGCAGGGTGTCCCAGATCCCGAGCCTTCTGGCCTGGATGATGTTTTCCAGGAAGGTAAGAGGCCATTAGACATCAAACAGACTTGCACGTTCTCTTGTGATATGGAAAACGTGCCAGATGCCCAGGTCTGCAGTGCGGGCAGCGGGTCCTGGGTTTAGGCTAGCCCCCACCACCACCACCACCACCACCACGAGGCTTATTTTGACTGGGTTAAATGAGTTTAAGGGAAGATGAGTATAGTAATATGAGGCATGAATTATGTGAGAAAGAAACAGCGTAAGATTAGGAAAAAGGAAGAGGCACACTTTTGCCTCGTCCTGAGCAGCTATCTGTGAGGATCCGAGGCCAGGGTTCTCTATGAATGTTTGGAGTGTTTCTGTGTCTGTGTAACAAGGTTACACGCAATCTGGGTGCCTGGACTCTGGCTGCAACTCAGCTGTGTGACGTGACCTTTGGCAAGTCACTCACCGCTCTAGGACATGCTTGTCTAATTGAAGTATTAGTACCTGAAATAGTAATAGTACCTTTCCCACATGACTCTCAGAGCTTCTTTTAGGTTCCAATGACGCTGCAGACATAAGAGTAAAAAGTAAAAAATAAATTTAAAAATAAATCTTATGTAAGTGAACCTACCCTCGCTTATTTGGTAGGAAACAAAAAGCACAAACGCAAAATTGTGCTTTTTATTTTCTTTTTTTCTTTTCCTTTTTTTTTGAAGAGAAGGATCTATTCCTGTTCCCAAACCTTGGGGTATTTTCCAAGTTTCTGGGAGAAAGGGGGCACAGAGGCAGAGAGAGAAGAAATATCCGTTATTTATTTATTTTTTTTTTCGGTACGCGGGCCTCTCACTGCTGTGGCCTCTCCCGTTGTGGAGCACAGGCTCCGGACGCGCAGGCTCAGCGGCCATGGCTCACGGGCCCAGCTGCTCTGCGGCATGTGGGATCTTCCCGGACCGGGGCACGAACCCATGTCCCCTGCATCGGCAGGCGGACTCTCAACCACTGCGCTACCAGGGAAGCCCTATCCACTATTTTTATACACGGGTATATTCCTCTTTTCTCTTAAAGAAAAGTTTTATGGGAACAAAAAGGAGTCATGAGGTGGCTTATATAATGATGTTTGTGGAATGGGGTGAATTTCAGGGAGGAAACGTGATTTCCTTCAGTTTCCACGGCGATCTGATGTCTGGCTTTTCTAGGGAATCCAATCAACAAGATTGAA
The DNA here is from genome assembly GCF_937001465.1 of Orcinus orca. NCBI lineage: Eukaryota > Metazoa > Chordata > Mammalia > Artiodactyla > Delphinidae > Orcinus > Orcinus orca. The sequence goes on along the minus strand of NC_064569.1, from coordinate 43,958,879 downwards.
GACTGGCTGCAGGATTGTGGGTAAGTGCTGGCGAGGCAGCTGGACTGAGCGTGGTTGATGGTTGGGTGTGTTAACAGGCTCTGACTCTTGAGAACTCAGAGCGCAGGGACATGAATTTTAATTGGGCGTAATGATTAGAAGTGAGGTTGAAATAAGGGAGAGGGGATTGTAAAGATTTGGGGTGGGTGTGGGGATTGGTGCTATGAATCAAGTGCATCTCTGGGCTGAGACTAAGTTAGGGTGAGGATCTGGAAGTACAGGCTGGACCTGGTCTAAAACTAAGAAGGATGGAAATGGGTAGCCACAGGGGAGAGCTGGGCTAAATTCCAGATTCCTGCTCCATTGCTTTTCCCTTCAGACTGGAGTTTTACACTGTGTAACAAAAGAGGACTTAGAAACCTAATTGTTCTTATGGTCAGAGTATTTCTTCATTATGAATCATTATGTTGTTTATTTCTATTGAAGAACACACGAAGAGGGGCTAAGGGTTTACCCCAGTCATTCAAAGCAGTGATGAATTGGAGCAGGTACTTCAAGGCAAAATGTAGTACCTCTTTCCTGAGAAACACTTTAAAATTTGAAACCCTACACGCCCTCTGCCTGTACCATTTTAGGTTCAGTCTACCCAGACCCGGAGGGAAAGCTTCTGTGACCTATTTAAGTGTGATCATTTGTGTGATAATGAATTCTCAGAACTTATAACTCCCTCCTACTCTTTATTTCCTCTTCAGAAATGTTTCAAGCTGTATATAGCCTTTCATCTAAACTTGTTTATTAACATATGAATAAACCCATCCTGGCTTATTTGGTAGGAAATAAATAACACTGTATAATCCAAGGTTGTTTATTTTAACTCTGCCCTGGGAGGTAAGGCAAGGAAGAATTTATTTTGTGTTTTTGTTGTGTACAAAACATGTTGTCTTTATTGTCATAATCTGGTTCAGAATTTCAAAGTTTATTAAGGGTAATCAAAATATAGGGAAGTGAATGGATGGTGGTAGTGTTTGCAGGTTTGGGTGTGTGAGAACTGTCCTAGGATTTAAAATGCTTCTCCAGATACGTACAGGAGAACCAGTGGGCTCAGTTACTGTCTTTATCCCATTAACTATTCTTCAGTCTTATCAATTCAAGTCAATAATTAATTACTGACCGTGCGTTTGCTAACTGTCTGATTGTCTAAATGGCCTAGAGGGGTGCCAAGTAGTTTAAAATATGCTCCTTGACCACAAACATACTACATTCTAGTTGAAAAGAATAAATTCCCAGAAATACAAGATTGTAAATTCCAGAAATCACCTTTCCCTACCTATATTCTACCAGGATAAACCCTGAACCAAAATTTATGATGAAAATGTAGTCTGGTGAGTGGAAAGGCTCCAAGATTTGAGCCTAATTCTTGTGCTAAGCATCTGTATAACCAGCTGTAAGCAAACAACTGAAATTCTATCTCAGACTCCTCTTCTGTAAAGTGGAGAGCTAGAATAATAAAGTTCCAAAAGATTCTTGTGAGATTTAAATGATCTATGTGTACAAGTGCTTTATACTTTGTAGTAGTATGTGAGTGGTGAGTGTCAGGGAGGAAAGAATTTTCCTCTACCCGTCTTTCTAGGTCCTTCTTTAATTCTTTAATCTGAGAATTAAATTGACATGAGACAGATTAACAGGAGAAAATCAAACAAAAGTTTAAACATGTATACATGGGAGACACCCCGGAGAACTGAGTAACTCACCAAAATGGTGAAACCCTCCCCTTAAATACCATCCTCAGCTAAAGACAAAAGATGATATTGGGGATAGTGGTTTGGGACTTCAAAGGGGAGGAAGGCAATTGACACGGAGATGGAAAAGCAAATGTTTGGTAAACAAACATTTACTGGACTATGTAAAGACAATGGGATACTAAGCAGACTCTGATTTCCAACACACCTAGTTCATATTCTCTAGTGAGATCTCTATTCCTGTTACAGTCCCTCTATCCAAATTCTTTAGGCAGCTAAGGCAGAAGGTCAAAGTTTCTTCCTGAGTCTTTTGAGCCTTGGTTGTCTTCAGCTTGAAATAGTCCACATGCCAAAGAGACATTTCAGGGTGGCAAATTTTGCTCCCCTACATGAAGTTTATAAAGATGAGTTTTACGCTACTTTAAAATTTCACAAAATAAGTCCATCTATCTATTTACCTGGCATCTATCTGTATCCTTTTATTTATCGGAAAAGTGTGTCCAGATAGGATGCGTATCAACTTTAGGACAGTGATTACCTCTAGGAAGGAAGAAAGTTAGGAAGGAATGGGAGTAAAACTTCTCCTGAAAATATCTAACTATCTGAGGGCCAGTTCTGTCAGTTTTCCCAGAGCGCAAAAGTGCCTTCTCCTGATCTTTGCCCTGAAATTCCTTCAAGGTGTATTGTAGGTCAGCGATTGCAGTGGCTAATGACTTGATTCTTGTAGAACTGGATGGTGGGCAACATTCTTCATTTTACAATCCCTTCCCTTTCAGTCTTCATTTCGACCAAGCTTTGAGAGGCATTTCATGACCAGTTTGTCCCATGGCACTAGGAATGCTTATTCCCAGGTCAGGTGAGGACTTCTTTGATAGGCCACTCAATGTACTATTACTGGACCAGGCCTTGTTAACAGTAGCCGAAAGCCTCTGGACCACCTGTCTTACTGGTCTGTTATGGTCCAGGAAATTGTTTCCTCTTGCTGTTTCTTCCTATATCTAGACTTACACTATCACTGATCTTATAGAACTACATATTTGATCAATCTTTTCAAGTCACCTAATCATCATTAATTTGATCTGAAGCTCAGTCACACATACGGTAATGCAAGAAAAAATAATCTTTAAAAATAAGGTTACAAGTAATGTAGCTAGTAACATTAATAGGTCATAAGTAAGTATTGAAGCTAAGAAATTCTATTAGGTGCTGCCCTGTATCTCCCCAGGTCATCTGACCAGTCTGTTCTGCACCAGTCCCTATCTTTAAGGGAAATGACATATTGGAATTGTACATAAAGTTCACCAAAGATGTCTGCACGTACAAGGCGAGAGGTGGGTCATCACGACCCCATACGTAGGATTGAGAAAGAAATATCATCTAGGGCATTACATGGCTGGTGCCAGAAGAAGAAAAAATTGATCTCTACGGTCGAGCAGATATTTCTGCCATTGCAGAGGTCTGGTTAATGCATAATGCAGGTGTACAGTGCACACCAGAGGGGAGGAAGGAGGCCAAAATGGGCAGAAAAAAGATTTGTTTAAATTTTTGTCTTGCCTTAAAATGAATTTTTATTTCATCAGTCTCTGCAGGCAAAATCTATGGAAATTTCTGGAAGAAGCTAAAAATAGCTACATGCTTCTTCTCACAGTCCAATCCTCCTCCCTACTCTTTGTTTATGAATGGGGTATACAGGAAGAGCAGTAGCTTGGCTCTTCTATGTCAGACTTGAAATGATGCTAAGGGACCTTTCAGCGCAAATGCGGAGAGGAGCAGCTGTGGATCTAGTCTCTAGTCATTGATTTTATGTCCTAAGCGATAACTCATGAAAGGCCTGGGACTTGGATGAGGGACATGAAATTTCAAACCACCATGCTCAGAGGAGCTGAGCATGGATCAACAGATCCAGGCCTATGTCCATACTTCTGTGGTGTATTCCACATACACACAGAAAAGCATACCATCACAAGGGTCAGCCTGAGCTGGTCCTCATATAGAGACTATGGACATGCCTGGTAGGGCACAGCTAGAAAACAGAAATGAAAGATGCACACCCAACAAATATTGTGTTACTAAATTTTGCTTTGGGCAAATAAGGAATTTTATCAGTGGTATTTTTTAATGTAAATTTTATTGAAGTATAGCATACATATCAGTAGCATTTTTCTTTTTAATATAAATTGTCGTGCAACTCAATGGATGTAAATTGCAGCTATGCTAGATGAATAAATTCTAGCGACCTGCTGTACAACATAGTGCCTATAGCTAACAATATGGTATTGTGCACTTCAAAATTTGTTAAGAGGGTAAATCTCATATTAAGTGTTCTTACTTCCAAAAAAAAAAAAAAATCAAAGGGAAATAAGGATACTCTGGGAGTTGTTGGACGTGTCTGTTAGTTCGATGGGTGATGGATGGTATCACAAGTGTTTACCTATGTCCAAGCTCATCAAGTTGCACACATTAAATATGTGCAGCTCCTTGTGTATCAATTATACCTAAATAAAGCTGTATGTAAATATAAATATACATATGTATACATATAAATATAAAATAATAGCAATATAAATTGTGTTGAAGTATAAAGTGTTTACTGAAAAATAAACGAGTCTTAAATATACGGTTCAATGAATTTTCTCAAAGGGAATATAGTGATGAAATCTGAAATAGAACATCACCAGCACTCCAGAAGCTCCTTCTGTCCCCTTCTGTTCACTGCCCTGCTTCCAAGGGTAACCAGTACCCTGACTTGTAGCATCAAAGATAAATTTTGTACTTTTTAAACTTTATATAAATAGAACCATACAATATGCACTGTTTTATGTGTCTTTTTTTTTGTTCAGCATTATGTTTGTGATGTTCATCCATGTGTTTGCATCCAGCAATAGCTCATTCTTTTCCATTGTTGTGTAGCATTGTCTATTGATCATGCAATTTCTTCGTTTTACCATAACTAGAGATTTGGAGGTCTGCCCATTCTGAGTTATTATAAACATTGTTTCTTTTGGTGAACGTATACAGGCATTGCGTACCTAGAAGTGTAACAGTAGTGCGTTTTATTGTAGTTATAGTAATTGTAGGCTTTAGTAGTTGCATTACTGTGTAGCTACAGCACAAGCATTAAATGCAACAGTAGATCTCAGCATTCTAGTAGTTGACTATATTGTTATCATAATGTGTTTTAATAGTAATAGGAAATATTAATTTATACTAGTATTTGTCATGTTATATATACACTGACACGTTTGTAGTATTATAATATATATCTTTATGTAATTATATATTAGGAAGAGAAGTATGTATTTGTAGTTCTAGTTGTGTTTATTAGTTACCCGTTCTTAATTACCTTGAGTATCATTCCACATTTTATAGCATATATTGACGTACAGTTTTTCTCATGAGGACATGTAAAAATCCAGATTTTAGACAATATTGTTGATTTTTTCATTATTGAAAGGAAAGTACCAGCAAAAGATGTCTATATATGTAGGGATTTATTTTGTAAAATTAAACACAGCTCGTTCTACAGACGTTGAGTCTGTAAGCCCATTTTCATTAATAAACATTTCGTGAACTGATACTCCAATAGCCTGAGAGGTGCCTAGATCTCTGGAGACTGATAAAGGAGAAGGCTCGTTTAAGACCAGCTCCAATGGATGCTCTCCAGGCAGTTTCCCTGTTAACTCACTTGAACAACTCTTCTCTATTCCAGCCTCCATTTGAGATTACATTCAAAGCATCATGTGCAACTTCCATTTTTGAAACTTTCAGGAAAGCCAACTATAAAACTCACAACATGTCGGTGTTTGAAGTGAACTTAGATAATGATAATATCTAGGCATCTAAATCCCCTTACTTAATATTTGGGAACATAGCAGCAGCCAGGAGCCAGGACTGGAGTCCAGGTGCTCCAGTCCCTGTTCAAAGCTTTTTCACAGACAACTGCAGTCACCCGTTTGAGACAGCGAATTTCTTCCTCATTTAAGTTGTTTCTCACTACCATGTATGCTGAATTCCAATTGTTCTTCCTGTGGAGACAGTAAATGTTTGATAAGCCCATATCTCAAAATGTAGAAATGTAATCTCTAACCAAGATGCCGTTCCTGCTGCTTCCTGAAAGATGTGATATTCAGCGACAATGGGGCTCAAAGAAAAGGAAGGAGGTGTAGGTAGATAAGATGACCTCCTAAGAGTTTTTTCTTAGTTTCAATATTTGTATTTCTGATGGAAAGTTTATGGCATCCAGACCCCTGCTTCTGTAAATATATTTCTCCAGTTTTGCTTCCGTATCTTTCCTATTTCCTAGCTACTGAAGAATCATTGCTAAACTGACTTGGGACACTGTTTACAGCACAATGGCAGCACAATCTAAAATACAGCACCTTGGCAGTTTATGAAGTTTTATGTATATATATATATATGTGTGTGTGTGTGTGTATCATACTGATAATTTCCTTGGGATGTAAAATTATTTTATGTAAGAAATTGTGTTGTGTGTCTCTGTGTTGGCAAGATCTCTAACAACTCTCAAATCCATTATCTAACAAATCTCAAATCCATTATTCCTGCTTTAACTAATTCTATTTATTATTAATTAGGATGAAAATGAATAAATGTGATGAACAAAAAAAATAAATAAAATAAAATAAAATAAAATACAGCACCTTCTGACTACCTCTATGGATTTGTCAGTCAAATCATCACTCTCCATTTTCTTCAACATAAAAGCAATTTAAATACTACTGACTCTCATTGGAAAATTACGTGAACTTGTGGGAAATATTTGAAGAAAAGCCCTTTCGAAAATGTAGTGATTTAAACCTATGAGATTCTTTTTGGTTTTTAGATACTTTGAAGAAGGGTTTTTTGAGGAAGCAGGACAGCCGATCCACAACGGTAAGCAGAGGCTCTGTTCTTTCTCCTCTTGTTCCTCTACCTTAGACAGTGACACGGCTGTGTGTGTGTGTGTGTGTGTGTGTGGATGTAGAGAACAAACGTATGGACACCAAGGGGGAAAAGTGACGGGGGTGTGGTGGTGGGATGAATTGGGAGATTGGGATTGACATATATACACTAATATGTATTAAATGGATAACTAATAAGAACTTGCTATATAAAAAAATAAATAAAATAAAATTCAAAATAAAATAAAATGTGTGTCTATATATGTATGTGTATGTGTGAGTGCATACCCCCATGTGCCAATTCTTTGGCAGAAGATTGTGTACATGACTATGTGATATAGGGGACAGGTTAATTATAGGTGAGTTTTTACGTGATTTTTTAAATCAAAACATGAATGTGACTTCTGAGTTAGTATCTGTGTGGCTGGGGTAGTTTTTCAAACTTGTGGATGTATGATGTAATTGTGTGGTTGTAGATGTGTATACTAATGTGTGATTGTGTGTGTGCGTGTGAGTCCAAGCCTGATTTTCTGCAGCCTTTGCCTTATTATCTGACAGGGTGCCCCAGCCATGGAACCAGCTTTGAAGATGACTTGACCCTCGGAGCAGAAGGTAAGTGGCGCAGCTCTCTGAGGTTGGAATTGAGGAAGAGGCCATCTACTGGATGAATTAAGGATAGAATGGAAGGGGAGAACTGCAGAAAGAAGCAGCCCATCCCTGGAGTCTTATCTGCAGGGAAAGAGCCATCTCGTATGATCTAATGGAAAACTCAGAAGGTGTCACATGCCCAGAAATACTTCCTCACCAGCCTATCAAGACATCTACTGGTCCATCATTGGAGCTTTCCTTTGGCCCCTGAATATATAAAATCACCATAAAAGTGGCTGCCCAGACATCTTTGAGATGGTTTTCTGTATAGGAAGCCCCAGGCAGTCTGAGTACTGGGCGTAAGAGAGAGACTCCATTGGAGGAAAATAAGGGCTGGGATAAAGGATGGAGGTACCGCAACCTACCAGTGTCTTCTGGGACCCGTAGAGACTCACGTGGTGAGGCAGGAACACTAGCCTGGGTGCCTGAATGACTCTGTCCTCCTCAGGACAGAGAAACTCTTGTCTGGACACCAGGCATGGTTCAGAAGTTCAGAGGCTCGGGGCCAGTTTTTCTCTGCTATATTTGTCCAGGTCTGTGTTTGATAATCTTCAGATACTTACATAAAGAACAGAGTTCATAGGATTCAGGGGCCTATAGTAGTGGCAGAGGGGAGCAGAGGGGGCTGAGTTTTATACTCGGAGGGACAGCTTAGGTGATTTGCATTTTCCCTTCTAACTTTTTCTTTGCCTTTCTGTTCCTTGTCCAGCCACACTGTTGGCCGCCAACAGCAAACTCTTCTCCAGGTAAGTGTTCGGTTGAGCCAGGCTGAACGATGTCTCCTTCAGGACCTACTGAACTGGGGTGGGTGTCAGAGTCCAAGAAATTAAAAACAAAGAGCTGAAGATTCACAATAGAGGGTGAGATTTCCAACTCGGAATGAGACCATAGATTGAGTTTTTACAGTAGATGGTTCAAAGGTACCCAGCATGGAGTGACAATGCCCAGCAGGGCATGTCTAGGAACCAGGGTGCAGACTGCTCACAAGATTAGTATGACTTCAGCGTTGATCCCTGCAGGAGCTTCCTGGAGACAGCCCGGCCTGGGCAGCTACTGGATCTTGGCTGCAGTTTGGCTTCCAGTAGCATGACTGGTGGGACCAACAAGACTAGTTCAAGGTAGGTGCCAAGTTTGGCAGGGGTGTAAGGGCGGGGAAGATGAGAGGTAGGAGAGAATGGAACTAAGAACCGTTGCCAGTTTTTTTTCTGGGATATACTGCTAGAGCTTTTATGTAGTCACATACTTGACAAGCATAACAATATTTGCTTGAAGAATAGCAGGGATGCAGAGGAATCTGCTGCTCAGAGCTGGATGCTGTGTGTAAAATACAGGTGTCTCCTCCCCTGAACCTTGTACCCCAAGAGGTGTAGTATCGGTACCATCACAGTTCCTGGACTTATAAGTACTCAGTAAACAATCAATAAATGTATTAATTGATTGATTGATTGGTTGATTGAGGCAATAAAACATTGATTCATTCAGATAACTTTGTACCCCCAAATGCAGGCCAGGCAATGACTGTGTGGAATTTGAAGATGAAGCAGACAAAGAGTTTGCCCGCAGGAGCCCACCAAGCCTATAGGGTGAACAAAATACACACACAAATAACTTTAAAGCAAGATGGAAAGTGATGAAAACTAGTGTGCTATAATAAAAATTGTTTGAACCTTAGCCCTGGCAACACCCCAGTTCAGTTAACACAGGATCTCTGGAGATGAGACTCAAATATCTGCATTAAAATTTTTTTCGAAGTATATTTGATTTACAATGCTTCAGGTGTACAGAAAAGTGATTCAGATATATATATACACATATATATGTGTGTGTATATATATATATATATATGTGTGTGTGTATATATATATATATATATATATTCTTTTTCAGATTCTTTCCCATTATAGGTTATTGCAAGATATTGAGTCTAGTTCCCTGTGCTGCATAGTAGGTCCTTATTGTTTACTGTTTTATATATCGTAGTGTATATGTGTTAATTGCAAACTGCTTATTTATCTCTCCCCATCCTCTGCTATCGCCTTTGGTAACCTTAAGTTTGTTTTCTATGTCTGTGAGTCTATTTCTGTTTTGTAAATAAGTTCATTGGAATCATTTTTTTAGATTCTACATATAAGTGATATCATGTGATAGTTATCTGTCTCTGTCTGACTTACTTCACTTAGTATGATCATTTCTAGATTTATCCATGTTGCTGTAAATGGCATTAGTTCATTCTTTTTTATGGCTGAGCAATATTCCATTGTATATATATATATACCACATCTTCTTTATCCATTCATCTGTTGATGGACATTTAAGTTGCTTCCATGTCTTGGCTGTTGTAAATAGTGCTGCTATGAACAATGGAGTGAATGTATCTTTCAAATTAGAGTTTTCATCTTTTCTGGATATGTGTCCAGGAGTAGGATTGCTGGATCATATGGTAACTCTGTTTTTGGTTTTTTTGAGGAATCTTCATACTGTTCTGCATAGTGACTGCCCAGTTTACATTCCCACCAACAGTGTAGGAGGGTTCCCTTTGTTCCACACCCTCTCCAGCATTTATTATTTGTAGACATTTTTTTTTTAATTTATTTTTGGCTGTGTTGGGTCTTTGTTGCTGCACGTGGGCTTTCTCTAGTTGCAGCGAGCGGGGCTACTCTTCATTGCAGTGCGCAAGCTTCTCATTGCAGTGGCTTCTCTTGTTGTGGAGCACAGGCACTAGGCGCATGGGCTTCAGTAGTTGCAGCATGTGGGCTCAGTAGTTGTGGCTCTTGGGCTCTAGAGTGCAGGCTCGGTAGTTTTGGCTCACGGTCTTAGTTGCTCCACGGCATGTGGGATCTTCCCCTACCAGGGATCAAACACATGTACCCTGCATTGGCAGGCGGATTCTTAACCACTGTGCCACCAGGGAAGCCCTGTAGACTTTTTGATGATGGCCATTCTGACTGGTGTGAGGTGATACCTCATTGTAGTTTTTTTTTTTTTTTTTTTTTTTGCGGTACGCAAAAAAAAAGGTACTGCTGTGGCCTCTCCTGTTGAGGAGCACAGGCTCCGGACGCGCAGGCTCTGCGGCCATGGCTCACGGGCCCAGCCGCTCCGCGGCATGTGGGATCATTCCGGACCGGGGCACGAACCCGTGTCCCCTGCATCGGCAGGCGGACTCTCAACCACTGCGCCACCAGGGAAGCCCCTCATTGTAGTTTTGATTTCCAGTTCTCTGATAATTAGCAATGTTGAGCATCTTTTCATGTGCGTACTGGCCATCTGTATGTTTTCTTTGGGAAAATGTCTATTGAGGTCTTCTGCCCATTTTTTAATTACGTTCTTTGTTTTCTGATATTGAGATGTATGAGCTATTTATACATTTTGGATATCAACCCATTATCAGTCATATCATTTGAAAATATTTTCTCCCATTTAGTAAGTTGTCTTTTCATTCTATCAGTGATTTCCTTTACTGTGCAAAAGGTTTTAAGTTTAATTAAGTGCCATTTGTCCATTTGAGCTTTTGTTTCCTTTGCCTTATGAGAGAGATCCAAGAAAATATTGCTACAATTTATGTCAAAGAGTGTTCTGCTTGTGTTTTCTTCTAGGAGTTTTATGACTTCTGTTCTTATGGAACAGTGTTCACCCATTTTGAGTTTATTTTTTTATACAGAGTGAGAAAATTTTCTAATTCTTTTACATGTAGCTCTTCAATTTCCCAGCACCACTTATTAAAGAGACAGTCTTTTCCCCATTGGATACTCTTGCTTCCCCATTGTATACTCATGCACTGTAAGTGCATGGTTTTTTTTTCTGGGCTCTCTATTCTGTTCCATTGATCTATATATCTGCTTTTGTGCCCGTACCAAACTGCTCTGATGACTATAGCTTTATAACCGGGTCTGAAGTGGACACAAGTCACCTCTCCCCCCCGAGGTGTGCTGGCAGCTGTCACCTTAGTGGAAGCTGTGGCTGGAGATGGAAGGGCTAGAGCCAGAGCCTGGTGTGAGCCAGGGCTTCTCCTGTGCTCAGTGGCTCACAGCACCCTATCCGGGGCAAGACTGTGTCCTAAGTTGTTGGAGCAGAATTCCTGAGGGTCAGGTCTGAGCTGGTTCCATTCCCTCTGAGTGTGTGCTCTCCTGCATCCCAGCATTGGTACCTTCGCCCCAGAGGGGAGCAGGGCTGGAGCAAGAAGGGCTGGGGCAGGTGCCCATTGCAAGCAAGGGCCCATTGCGGAGCGGTCCTGGCACACGAGTCAGAGTTCCAGACCGCTCTCCATCTGCCTCTGCTGGGAGCGCCAGTAATGGCTGCCATTGCCCGGTTCAGATGTAGCGCCAGGTCCAAGCCAGCTCCATTGCCCACAGCTACACACTCTTCTCAGTAATGGCAGCCTTCACCCTAGTGGAGAGCTGCACCATGGAGCAAGAGGGACTAGAGTGGGTGCCCCGTGTGGGTCACAGGAAGATGGCCAAAGTCAAGGCACTTTCAATCTGCTTCCTCCTCCTTGTCTCAGGGAGTCAGCGAGCGAGCGCGCTCTCTTCGCGAGCAGAGTATAGGGTTCCTGCAGCCCTCCTGTTAGTCCCACTGGTTTTCAAGCCAGCTAATGGGACTCCTCTGCCCAGCATCAGACCCTAGGGCTGGGGTGCCCAATTTGTGGTTTGAACCGCCCACTCCCCAGGGAGGATCTCAGAGCCCATGTAATTTCCCCTCTTCCTCTGTGTCCCCTTGCAGGGATGCAGGTCCTGACCTGACTGTTTCTCTACTCTTCCTACCCAATTCCATGTAGATCTTGCTTTACAGCCTTGGCTGTGTAAGAGTGTATCAGTCTCCAGTGTGTTTTCAGCGAGAGTTGCTCCTCATGGAGATGTATTTTTGATCTGTTCGTTGGGGTGGGTGAACTCAGCGTCTTCCTTCTCTGCCACCTTGATCTCCCCCCTCCTCGGTGATCTAGTCGTATGCCCACAATTCAGATAAGGAAACTTAGGATCATGAAGATAAAATTGGCAGTTAGGGGCTTCCCTGGTGGCGCAGTGGTTGAGAGTCCGCCTGCCGATGCAGGGGACACGGGTTCGTGCCCCGATCCGGGAGGATCCCACATGCCGCGGAGCGGCTGGGCCCGTGAGCCATGGTGCATCCGGAGCCTGTGCTCCGCAACGGGAGAGGCCACAGCAGTGAGAGGCCCGCGTACCACAAAAAAAAAAAGAAAAAAAGAAATTGGCAGTTAGGAGGAATGCAAGAGAATAGATCCAGGTATTCGAATTATCCAGCTATTACTTGAATAAGATGGTCTCGATTTAGATCAAAAAGCCCAGCATCCTTTCTGAAGAGAGTAACAGTGATTAGTCAAAGCCTCCAATAATTCACAGCTCTCCTACCCACATGGTTGTTTGGAGCACATAGTTGGTGAGCTCTAGTGTCACCCAGCTTGGTGCTACCAAGCTTTGGATGTAGACATATGTTGGTGCCATACCGAGAGAGAGACAGAGACGGAGAGAAAGTGTTTGGTCTGTAATGCAGGACTTCTGTCCTGAAATTGTGCTGTAAAGGGGCCTACTTCTCAAAATCAGGTTTTGAGCATACCCGTATAGATAAAATTTTATCCTCAGGGTGAGAATAAAATGAGTTTTATGTTCCTTACCCACTCATTGCCTGGGTGTTCCACACAGCCATTGGCACAAGCTGGGTAGCAGGTTACAAAGCGCTTGGCAAAAGCCAGCTGTGTCACAGTGTGTGCAAGCGGGAACTGACAGGTTAATAACACAACTGCAAGGTTTCTTTGCATCTAGACTGCTTTTGATTTTTCAGGTCCCTTTCAGCAAATTTTCATTCATCTGTAATCACTGTAGTCATGGCAGAATCTCGTTCAGTTTTTAAACCAGGGCGAGATTGTAATTCCCATGTTTCAGACAGAGAGTTTAGATTCAGAGCAGTGAAAGCTTTTCTCAGTCACAGTGGTAGATGGAGAAATGGCCAGAAAGGTATCTCAGTCTCCTGGCACTTTTATTGGATAACTCTGGATTACCCTGTGTCTCAAAGCTTTGCTTGTTTACCCAAACCCCCTCTTTGCAGCATCTCAGAGATTCTGGACAAGGTGCAAGAAGATGCAGAAGATGTCCTTTTCAGTCTGGGCTTTGGCCAGGAGGACCACAAAGACACTTCTCGAATTCCTGCCCGATTTTTCACCACTCCGTCTCAGGCCAAAGGCATTGATTTCCAGCTCTTCCTGAAGTCCCAGGTGCGGAGGATTGAGATGGAAGACCCGTGCCTCATGCTGGCCAGTGAGTGTTACCACAGATATAAGCTCAACTTCTCTCCCAGCCTGCAGTCATTCACAACAGGGATCGGTGGCTCTAAATACTACTTTCTCTTGGTCAGCTTCACTCGACCCTTTGTCTCTTGTGTCTGTTTCTTCCTATGCTGTCTTCAGTGAAGATAGAGAACTTTGACTTCTCTTCTCTCTCTTGAAGAAATTGTCTTCAAGAGACCTCATATCACTGTTACTTTCTTTAGATCTTCTCTCTTTTAGCTGAATCAAATAGGAACAATGTCTTTAAATCTTGTCCCCATTTTCTATTTCTCAGTTGGAATTATTGAATGTTCCCCATTTATAGCCACTACATTAAAATCATTTCCATTTAGGGCAGTGGTTCTGTTAATTATGTTAAATTGTGCAGGAGTTAATAAAACATTCATAGTCATAGGCTTTTCTTCCAGAGAAGGAAGGGCTCAGGAATATTTATGTTAAGTAAGCACGCCGATGATTCTTATGTATAATACTTAGACCACGTCTAGGGAAACAATGGTTTAAGTTGTCCCAATTCCATACTAAGGAAAGATATGAGAGGGCTTCTCTACCTGGATGAGGGATAAAAGTCTCTATTTTATTCTATATGTTACAATATATTTCAAATTATATTGTTTTACAGCCCCCCAACATAGTGTTTCTGACAGTGCTGTTTCAGATTCTTTGCAACAGATTCAACTTAAAAACTTGGTAAAACTACGCTTCTGAGCTCCACCTGCTGGAACAAGGATTTTGAGTTGGAGTATTTGCACAAGCACTTTAGATGATTCTTACGCACACTAAAGATTGAGGATGATTTATTGAATTTATTTTATGTGCCAAGTACATAATTAGTTGTTAAATTCTGGAAGAACAGCAGCTAGGCAAGAGAAACATGATTCTTGCCTTTAGGACACTTACAGTTTAAGGGATATATGGTTTATCACAGTGCTTTTCCAACATGGGTGTATGTATGAATTACTGAAGGATATTGTAAATGTGTGGGTTACAGTCTGAGAGTCTGTATTTGCAATAAATTCCCAAGTAATGCCAATGCTACTGGACTACTGGCCACACTTTGAGAAGCAAAGTCTAGCAGAAATGATATAGTTCATCTAAATTTCTCTACCCCTGTCCATTGCCTAGTAATTGCTATCCCTCAAATTTGCTGCTATCAAAGAAGACTTCTATAACCCTAAAGTTTTCTTACTAAGAAAATAATGTTAGTTTTGCCCTTTTTAGTCATGTTTGTCATCTAAGGCAAACACAGTGATAGAGACCATTGTATACTGACAGCAGAAAGGATATGCTAAATCAAGATACAGAAAAATTTTTCATCCCCTATAGAATTAAGTTTTGGACTATTTGGGATAGGGAGTCAAAAAGTCAAGGTCAAGAAAGAATCCTGGGTGTCAGAAATCTAAATGGGAGAAACGCTGGTAGGGAAAATGGCACCTTCTTTCTGAATTTTGGGTTTTAGGAAGGCTATTGAAGGGAAAGATTCAAGAAGTAATTTGCTGATGACCCCTAGACTCACCATCTTCAACCCTTGCACTCAGGCAGGTTTAAGCAAGTGCAAACACTGGCCGTCACCGCCGATGCCTTCTTCTGTCTCTACTCCTACGTATCTAAGACCCCTGTCCAAAAGTTCACACCATCCCACATGTTCTGGAATTGCAACGCAACTGATGTGCCATCCATCAAGATTCTGGCCCCAGAACCTGAACCTCACTCACCCAGAGAGCGTCTCCGGAAAGCCATCTCCAAGATGTGCCTGTATACATGCCCACGAGATAGGCTGTCACCACCCGACCACACCCCCAAAAGGAACAGTTTAGACCAGGTGGTGTGGGAAGTGATGGACAGAGTGCGAGGAGAGAAGTTGGTCCTCCAGCAAGACCCTGGGTTTGGGCCAGTCCCACAGGGAGATCCTGTGCCCCCCATCAGGGGTACAAAGCTGCCCACTTCTTCCTGTCCATGTGCCCTCTGCTTTAAAGAGGAAACACAGCAGGGGATGTCCACATTGCAAGAACCATCAGAAACTCTGGATTCTAACCCCTGTTGCACACATTCTCTGCCCAGAGCAGATCTACAGTGGAGCACAGACCCTGCACAGGTAAAGAGACAGCTGTGGGGTCTACAAGCCACCAGTAAGGAAGCCCATTCAGCCAAGGATGAGACCTTCTGGAAAAGAAAGAGCAGAGCAAGAAAGAGTCTGTTTCAGAAGAATCCCATGGGCAGGAAGGTTAAATCACTGGACCTGTCCACCATCCAACAGAAATGGAAACAGGGCCAAGAGAGAACAGAACTGCACCGATCTCTAACCCAGCAGCTGCAGGACACTTTGGACTTGGAGGTGAGTGGGTTGAAAGTGAGGGAGAGGCTGGCAGAGAAAGGCTCTGGATTCCTTCCCTTGGGTAAAGGAAATCCAGGCTCGTTTTCCTTGCCAGATATATCAATTCTTTTCTATTTATTTATTTATTTGTTTTATTTTTTCAATTCTTGAATTATATTCAGAAACCTTTGGGAATGGGTTAATATACAAGGAGGGAGAAAAAGAAATGAGCCTGGTTTCTTAAGAGTGCCCAGGTTTCTAGCACTATTTTTCTAATTCCTTATCTAATCTGATCTTCACTGAAGTTTCTCATCAAGCACACCTGCCCCTGTCATTTGTGGGATCCACACAAGAGTACAGATAGAGGTTACACACTAGGCTAAACATGATTAAATAAAATCTTCTCTTCTACCTTGACAAGCATGTAACCGCAAAGTCCTAGAAGTTCAGGTTCAAATCTAGAATTCTCACTCTTAGGACTTCAGTGCTAGAACATGGCAGTGTGGGCAGAGACCCTCCCCATCCTGTCCCCTTCTCTTCCCATGGCCAGATCTGCCCTGCACCATAAGGGATTTTGCACTACATATGTGAACACCCCAGCCTGCATATACAAATGCCACAAACCCCCTACCCACACATATAACCACCATTAGTCATCACTCAGGCCTGGGAGTGCATACACTAGGAGAAAGGCTGGTCTTTGAGAGAACAGACACGAGGCAAAGCCAATGCATTTCCCTGAAACAGGCTTGGGGCCATTTGAATAGCATTTGGGGGTATTCTGGGTATCCAGAGCATGGTCTAGAAGGGGTAGTACAAGATCAAAGTGGACACATCCTCTAGGTCCACCAACTCTTCATCCCATGAGCTCTCTAAAACTTGGAATTCTTCTTGCCTGGGTCTATGGACAGTACTGCCATCAAGTGCTAGAGTCTCGAGGAAAAGCCCCTCAGATCCTTGCCACAAAGAGAAGCCATGATGATTTGCAGTGTCATTTGCATGTATGTCACCTCTCATTGAATGTAGAGCTGTTCCTGCCTTCCTCACTACCAGACTCCTACCACAAGAGAAGAGGCCAAGTCTCTCAAGTACATTCAGCCTCTTTCCCTTACAGCTATCTGCCATTCTGCACTTTTCTCCAACACTGGCACTGACTGAGTTCTGCCGGGATCTTGGTTACAGGTGCAAAGCAACAGTGAGGAGGAAGAGAGCCACTGGCCCAGCAGATCCAGAAACCACCACCTGTACCAGACTTTTGCTGGCAAAGACTCAGGAAGTAAGTGAAGTGGATCTCTCTCTCTCTCTCTCGTGTGTGTGTGTGTGTGTGTGTGTGTGTGTGTTTCTCAAACCTCACTGCACATTGTAAGCACATGGGAAGATTTTTAAAAATACTCACAGTGAAGTGTCCCACATCCTGCCTTCTGATTTAATTGGTATGGCATGGAGCCCAGGGACTGATTTTTTTTGTTTTAAAGCTCCTAGTGTAATTCTATTATGGCTGGATAAATACTTTTCTAGATCAGTGGTTCTCAAACTTTAGCATCAAAATCACCTGGAGGGCTTGTGACACTACAGATGGCTGGGTCCCAACTCCCAGAGTTTCTGATTGAATAGATCTGGACAGGGCCTAGGAATTTGCATTTCTAACAAATTCTCAAGTGATGTCAATGCTGTTGGTCTGGTGATCACAGTCTGAGAACTGTTGCTCGGGGGGAAAATTCTGTGTAACCTTAATATTCAAAATGTAGTCTGCAGATCAGCAGTATTAGCATCATTTGGGATTTTGTTAGAAATGTGGAATCCCAGCCCTTCCCCACCCCCGACCTAATGGATCAAATTTTATGAAGATCCTTAGGTGATTTACTTGCACATTGAAGTTTGAGAAGCATTGTAGTTTGCAACAGGTGAAGACCAACCAGATGAAGACCAACCATGGAGATTTATACCCCAGCACCTGCTTTTAGCTACTTTCTAATCAGCCCAAATCATAGGACTGAGGCAAGAGTCCTCAATGTATCTCACATGTATGTTCATTTAGGCTCTGAGTTCCATTCTGCAGCTAGGGTCTGATGTACATAGCTCTCCTTCTCTCCTCAGAGAAGGACAATGAATCTCACGTAGGTAGTTATTGCAGCTAAAATGTCTTTCCTCTAGATATGAATTTCGAGTATTAACTCTTTCAGAGCTTTCCTTTATTTTTTGAAAATTTTGACTAAAGATTTATTATTTAAACTAAGCAGAAATTAATCTCCTGGTACTTCAACTGCCTATCCGCTAGGACCACAGAGAATATGGCATCAGAGGTAATGATTTTCCCAAGATAGGAAGAATTGAAATATTTCTTGAATTAAGTAAATGAATCATCTTGCTTAGGGTTCCCTCCATTTTGAACGTCTTAGTACTATTTACTGCACTTCCTAGTCCAATAGCTTTTTGTTTAACACCAAAATTTCATTGTTACTGGTCCAGAATCACAAAGGTCTTTGTGATTCTAACTCCTTTAATTCTAATTATCTGTGGGTTTAGGGTCCTAATCACTCTACGTTCTCTCCTACCCATAACTTTCATCTCCAGATATATAGCTTGTATGTATCAGTCACTCACAAAAGAGGTAAATGTCAGAAGACAGCAATCTACTATATGTAGTTGAAAAAATTTAAGATATGGAGTCAAATGACCTACCTCCTACTAGCTCAATAATCTTGCCAAACTCACTTAACTTTGTTTGCTCCCATGAAACCTTACAGAGAGTTTGTGTAGGTAATGCACCATGCTGGAATAACCGTTACGACGTTGCTGTTGCCGCTGCTACTGATTTTAGAAAAGGTAATCATGCGCAAAATATTTAGATCAGTGAATCCCAATCTTACAGGCTTTTTAAAAAATTGCTATTTCCTGGACTCCACCTAATAAAATTAAATACAAATCTCTTAGGTTTGGACTTGGGCATTATTGTTTATTCTTCTTTAGAAGTTTCCTAGTGTTAGCAGTTACCTATTTTTGCATAATAAGCCACCCCAAATGTAGTGACTTAAAGGAAAACTTATTTATTATTTCTTGCTGTTTAGTGGGTTTACTGGGGGGGGATTCTTCTGCTTGGTTCATCTGGGTTCACTTATGCAGCTGTTTTTGGCTAGTTGACTGGGCTGGACTAGAAGGTCTAAATGGACTCACCCTATTGGCGCTAGCCTTGGTGCTGAATCTCTCTGCTGACTGTCAGGCAGGCAGGCAGGCACTCTCTCCATGTGGTGAGTCATTCTTCAGTAGTCTAACTTGTCTTTCTTACGTGGATGTTCAGCAAAAACTGAAGTTGCAATGGCTCTTTTTAAGGATACGTTTTAAGTTGTACAGTGCCCCCTCTACCACATGTTATTGCTGAAATCAAAGCACAAAGCCAACCTAGATTCAAAAGGAAGGAAAACAGACTTTACTTTTTAAATAGGAGTGGCAAAGTCACACTGTGAAAAGGCAGTGTGGAATGGGAGGGTTGCTGTGGCCATCTTTATAAACAGTCTCTCACAGACAGTGATTCTGACACCCCATGAGGGTTAAGAAAGACTAGTTTAATTAAAGGGCTTTATCCTCACATATTAAAGTTGCCCCGAGGGTAAGCTGTCATTCTAAAGCTCATTGAAACTCAGCCACAGCATACAAAATTTGAAAAGAAAATTAACTGCTAAACTTATCAAGTTCGAATAGAAAATGTGGAGTATATGCACCACAGCTAGGTTTCCCTGCCAAAAATTTTAATTTAGTCTAAAATAGCAAAACAAAGCTTTGCTCAAGTGTTACTTGTCCAGCAGATGTCAGCCTCGCACAAGAAAATGACGATTTGTCCAGCAAAGCAGGCTTTGTAGGATCTATATGATTATACCTTTCTGGACAATTCATGTAATACCCAAAACGTCAGTTCCTCTCACAAACGTCCCATCTTTGACTAAAGGTCAGTATACAGAAAGATTGGAATTGAGTTGCCAGGGAGGAAGTTTCTAGGAGTTAAACATTTCAAATAAGTAACTAGATGTAACTAGACTCCATTTTCTGCTAGGTGATGGGATTTCATTACAGCAGGAGTTACTGTGTTTAGAGATGCTATATTTCACTTATTCTAAGATGTACATTTTTCTGCACTTGAATATCTCTGAAATAGAATGAGTCTAACAGTTGGCAGTGTCAACCAATATACTTGTGTGTGTGTGTGTGTGTGTATATATATATATATATATATAAAATACATATATTTGTCTTCTTAATGGAATACAAAATTAATTATGTCTTACAAACAATGTTTTATCAGATTCAATGAAACACAGTAACTTTAGAAATTCAATGCACTTAGCCTCTCAGGTAAATGAGGAGGTGATTTCATAGATTTTCCTTTTATGATTCCCCTAGAAAAATGAGAGATCTCTTCTTCACTGACACAGACTTCAGCTGAGGCAGGGGGTCACAGTGGTTCCCAAATCATTCCAATGTTCTATGAGTTTCTTTATTAATCTTCTCACAAAGCTATAAGCTATCTCTCTCAATCCACTCCTCTATCATCCTTTAAGAGATCACATGGAGTGGGAAGTAGCTATGAAAACAGCTCAGCACTGGCAAGATTAAAGACTGCATAAGGAACACGGATAGGGAAATTCACTCACCACCATCAAAGGCAGAACTAGGTGGGACAGTTCCTCAGATCTACTGCCCCTTCCAGGATCTGTAATTATCTCCCAGGATCTCTGTATCTAGTCCCAGGTGTTAATCTACTACTTGTTGTCAAGCATAGGAGAGGTGCAAGCATGGATAGAAAGTGGTAGCAGCACCCAGCCAGCAGCTGTGTCTAGTGGTGTGGTCCTCATATTTCACAAAGACACTCACTTGAAGAGGCAAATAGGGGTTGGAACCCAGCTCTACTGAGCTTACCTTCCATAATCTCAAGGGTCTTCTTCTACTGAGAGAGAGTTTATTTTTTTCCCCTAATTTATCTATATAAGATGAGCACCTTTCTGTAATTAGCACAAGGGCACATTTTCTGTTAAAAGAGGATCTTGTTCCTAGCTATCAGCTTTCATCCCTCCCACTCCATCTTTTAGTCTCTTCCAGAGAAGTCTTAATCTTCCTCCAAGTTCCTGGCAAAGAATGACACTCATCCCTCATAATTTGCACCTTGCTCAAGAATTTCAACTTCATGGCCCTTTTATTGGTGCCCTGTTGCTGAAATTTAAATCATTTGACCTTTACCACATTTATGAGAAGCATTGCTAAGGAGAATATTTTTATTTTTATTTTGTTGTTGTTGTTTCTTTTACCAGATCTGAGGTAGTACAGCATAATATATATCCTGTTTGTGAAGTGATCATATCTAGAAGTGAGAGGTTTCATTTTATTATCAACACTGCTAGCAGCAGTGGGAGAAGAGTCAGGAAGGATTAGGTGGGGAGGCTGGTGCAGAGCACAGGATAAAGAAGAAAACTAGTCTGAGATAATCCCAAATGGTGGGTAACTCAACACACTATCTGTCTGTACTTGGTGGAAACTCTGTGAGCCGGTAGCTACAGACTTGCTCCTTGATGAAAGATTTTGCCATATGATAATATTAACAATAACAAATATATATAGTGCTTATTACATGTCATACACTATCCTTAGCACTCTGTGGGAATTAAATCATTTAATCCTGTGATATAGGTTGCTTTATTGTTCCCCATTTTATAGATGATGACCCTGGGCACAGTTATTTTTATACCAAAATAAATTCTCAAGAGGAACTATCAGATAGGAAGTGTAGAGAGAGACAAGAAAAGGGAGAGGAAAGAGAAAGAGGACTATGAGAATGTGATAATTATTTTGCTGCCTCATTTACATTTCTTACCAAGGTTGTTTTGTGTCTGTGGGGTAAATATAATTAAAAACAAAACCTTCTGCCACCCCAGAATCCCTCTCCGGAAAGGTATAAGAGAAAGAAAAAAGTTATGTTTTTGAATAAACATTACACCAGAATATGATGTGCATCACAGGCAAAGGGTGTGCTAAAGAGATTGCAGAGACAGAAAGGGGTCTTACCCTCTTATATATCCAAGAAGATACAACCCATTACATACATGTTGTCAAAACAAACAATAACTAGTCCTCAAGTAAGAGGACTTGACAGCACCATTTTTCACACATAGTTCATCCTAGATTCACCTGGTAACTGAGGTGGCCAACCATATTAGCTTATTGCCTTTAGCCAAAGGAATAATAAATACCTCTCATGTTTTTATGGCAGTTCGTGGTTTTGCAGTTGGAGCCAGGCATCTAAGTTAGACTGGGGACTGGGAGATGGGGGTTCTATGATCCTTGATACATTTCAAAGCAATGGCTTCCATATCCTTGAGAGAGACATTTCTGGTTTGTAAAGGTTTCAAGGGGCTTATTTAGCCTTTAAAAAAGATTTACATACATTTCAAAGAAACAAAGAATTTACAAGTTTCCTAAAGAGACATGTTTTAACCTGCCAGGTGAGTGACCTGCCCCTGCGCACTACACCCCCATGGCCCTACCAAAGTGGCCAGGTGAGCACAGCCCACACAGGGAATGCTCCTTGAGTCAACCTAGTTCTGATGGCCAGTAGGATTGCCTTTCTGGGCTCCACAGGTCTGAAACAATTAGAGAGATAGTTCTTGGCAGGCTACCACCCGCAGGGCACTGCACAGACAGCAGACTGAAACAACCCCCAGTCTTCCCATGCAAAAGGCCTATTTACTTGTCCTGGAGCATCAGCCTGAGAAGTAGAGTTCAAGTTAACCACACATCTAGGTGCTACAGAAGTGTTCTCAGGGAACATTAGCCAGTACTCTCACTTGACTTCACTACAGCTCACCAGTACCTCCCAGAAAGGTGCTTATACACTCAACTGGAGCCCAGAATTTTGCAACATTCTCAAAGGGACACCTCCGGGTTCTTGGTCTTGATGCCAGCAGAGTCTACAATTTCAGTCCTACAGGACCTTATATATTTGCATATCTTAAAAGCTGCTGCCTGAAGGTCTAACTTTCAATCAGCCCCAAACTGAGATCCCTCCTCTAGGACACTCGGAGGTCCTGGCACATTCTCAACAACTGGGACCTACCCAGAATAAATCAGGCTGCTTAGACAAACACAAATGTTTGAGAGACAACAAGCTAGGGAAAGGTTAAATGATAAGGTTCATCTCCTACACAAGGCCATTCCTTCAAGACTGGGAGACGTAGCTATTTCACATAGAAACAACACAGAGAGTCAAGCAAAAATGAGGAGTCAAAGAATATGTTTCAAATGAAAGAACAAGATAAAAACCCAGGGAAAAGAAAAAAAACACCTTAATGAAATAGAGACAAGTAATTTACCTGATAAAGTGTTCAAAGTAATGGTCATTAAAGTGCTCACCAAACACAGGAGAAGAATGGATAAACACAGTGAGAACTTTAAACAAAGTTATAGATAATAAAAGAAAGTAGAAAACAAACATCACAGGTTTGAAGAATACAATAACTGAACTGAAATGTACACTAGCAGTGTTCAACAGCACACTAGATGAAGCAGAAGAAAGAATCAGTGATCTGGAAGACATGGCAGTGGAACTCACCCAAGAGACCAGCAAAAAGAACAAAGAAATTTAAAAAGTGAAGATAGCTTAAAGGACCTATGAGGCAACATCAAGAGGAATAACATTTGAATTGTAGGGGTACCAGAAGGGGAAGAGAGAAAGGGGCAGAAAACATATTTGAAGAAATAATGGCTGAAAATGTCCCTAACTTGGTGATGGAAACAGACTAGATGTCTGGATCTGTCTAGATCCAAGAAGCCCAGAGTGTTCCACACAAGATGGACCCAAAGAGAGCCACACCAAGATTATAATTAAAATGTCAAACATTAAAGATAAAGAGAGAATCTTAAAAATAGCAAGAGAAAAACAACTTGTTATGCAGAAGCTAACCTCCATAAGACTGTCAGCCGATTTCTCAGCAAAAACTGTAGGCTGGGAGTGGCCTGATATATTCAAAGTGCTGAAAGAAATAAACTTCCAACCAGTTAATACTCTACCCAGCAAGGTAATCATTTAGAATTGAAAAGAAGATAAAGAACTTTCCAGGCAAACAAAAGCTAAAGGAGTTCATCACCACTAAACCAGTCTTGCAGTAAATGTTAAAGAACCTTCATTAAGCTGAAAAAAGGGGGCACTAATTACTAACAAGAGAACATATGAAAGTGAAAATCTCACTGGTAAAGGTAAATATATATTAAAGGTAGTGGATTAATAACTTATAAATCCAGTATGAAGGTTAAAATACAAAAGCAGTAAAAATAACTAGAACTAAAATAATTAGGTAAGAGGTACACAAAATAAAAAGATGTAAAATGTGACATCAAAAACACAAAATGTGAAACAACTACTATATAGCAGAGGGAACTATATCCAATCTCCTGGGACAAACCATAATGGAAAAGAATATTTTAAAAGAATGTATAATGTGTAAAACTGAGTCACTTAGCTGTACAGCAGAGATTTGTACAACATTGCAAATCCACTATACTTCAATTAAAAAACAAAAATAAATAAAAATAAAACCCACAAAATTTGGATGGGGGCGTTAAAATATAGAGTTTTAGAATGCATTCAAACTTAACTTGCTATCAACTTAAATATATCAAAACTGTCAACAAAGTGGGCATAGAGGGAACATGACTTAGCATAATAAAGGCCATATATGACAAGCCCACAGCCAGCATCACACTCAATGGCAAAAAGCTGAAAGCTTTTCCTCTAAGATAAGGAGCAAGGAAGGGGTGACCACACTCACCACTTTTATTCAACATAGTACTGGAAGTCCTAGCCAGAGCAATTAGTCAAGAAAAAGAAATAAAAGGCATCCAAATTGGAAAGAAAGAAGTAAAATTGTTACTATTTGCAGATGACATGATTTTATATATGGAAAACGCTAAAGCCTCCTCCAAAAACCTGTGAGAACTAATAAACAAATTCAGTAAAGGTGCAGGATACAAAATTGATATACAAAAGTCTGTTGCATTTTTAAACACTAACAATGAGCTATCAGAAAGAGAATTAAGAAGACAACCCCATTTATAATTGCATCATAAAGTAAATTAAAATACCTAGAATAAATTTAACCTAGGAGGTGAAAGACCTCTACACTGAATACTATAAGACATTAATGAAAGAATTGAAGAAAACACAAATAAATGGAAAGATATTTTATGCTCATGGAGTAGAAGAATTAATATTATTAAAACTTCCTTACTACCCAAAGCTATATACAGATTCAGTACAATCTCTTTCAAAATACCAAGGGTATTTTTCACATAAATCAAATACACAATCATAAAATTTATATGGAATCACAAAAGATCCTGAGCAGCCAAAGCAATCTTGAGAAAGAAAAACAAAGCTGGAGGCATCACACTCCCTGATTTCAAACTATACTACCAAACTATAGTAATAAAAACAATATGGCATTGGCATAAAAACAGATTGATGCAACAGATAAGAGAGCCCAGAAATAAACCCACCCAGGTATGGTTAACCAATTTATAACAAAGGAGGCAAGAAGATACAGTGAAGAAAGAAGAGTCTCTTCAATAAATTATGTTGCGAAAACTAGACAACCACATGCAAAAGTATGAAACTGGACCACTATCTTACACCATACATAAAAATGAACTCAAAATGGATTAAAGACTTGAATGTAAAACCAGAAATCATAAAAATCCGAGGAAAAAAAAAGCATAGGCAGTAGGCTCCTTAACATTGATCTTAGCAATATTTTTTTTTTGGCTCTGACTCCAGAAACAATGGAAACAAAGGAAAAGTAAATACATAGGACTATATCAAACTGAAAAGCTTCTGCACAGTGAAGGAAACCATCAACAAAATAAAAAGGCAACCAACTGAATGGGAGAAGATATTTTCAAATCATATACCCAATAAGCGGTTAATATCCAAAGTATGTAAGAACTCATATAACTCAATTAATAAGAAAAACAAACAATCTATTTAAAAAATAAGCAGGATCTGAATAGACGTTTTTCCAAGGAAGACATACAGATCAGGTCAATAGGCACATGGAAAGATGCTCAACGTCACTAATGCAAGTCAAAACCACAATGTGATCGCACCTCACACCTGTCAAAATGGTAAAAAAGACAACAAATATCAAGTGTTGGCAAGGATGTGGAAAAAAGAGAACCCTCATGAACTGCTGATGGGAGTGTAAATTGATGCAGCTGCTATGGAACACAGTATGGCGGTTCTTCAAAAAATTAAAATTAGAACTACCAGTAATTGCTTTTCTGAGTGTTTAGCCAAATAAAATGAAAACACTAATTTGAAAAGATACATGCACCCTTGTGTTCATGGCAGCACTATTTACAATAGCCAAGATATGGAAACAACGTGTGTCCATCAATGGATAAATGGATAAAGAAGAGGTGGTATATGTATACAGTGGAATACTACTCAGCCATTAAAAAAAAGAAATCTTACCATTTTCAACAACATACATGGACCTCAAGAGTATAAAGACGCAGACTTACTAGAGAATGGACTTGAGGACACGGGAAGGGGGAAGGGTAAGCTGGGACAAAGTGAGAGAGTGGTATTGACATATATACACTACCAAATGTAAAATAGATAGC
This sequence comes from Orcinus orca, assembly GCF_937001465.1. Classification (NCBI taxonomy): domain Eukaryota; kingdom Metazoa; phylum Chordata; class Mammalia; order Artiodactyla; family Delphinidae; genus Orcinus; species Orcinus orca. The sequence continues at coordinate 43,932,347 of NC_064569.1, read as the reverse complement.
TAGTGGGAAGAAGTCACATAGCACAGGGAGATCAGCTTAGTGCTTTGTGACCACCTAGAAGGGTAGGCTAGGGAGAGTGGGACGGAGGGAGATGCAAGAGGGAAGAGATATGGGGATATATGTATATGTCACTTTGTTATAGAGCAGAAAATAACACACCATTGTAAAGCAATTATACTCCAATAAAAACGTCTTTAAAAAAGTATTATGCTAAAGGAAATCAGTCTGACAGAGAAGCCAAATACCATATGATTGCACTTCTATGTGGAATCTAAAAACAAAACAAACAAAACAAAACTCATTATACAGAGAACAGATGGGGGTTGCCAGAGTTTAGAGGAAAGGAAAAAGGACAGGTGTGAATACAGTTACATTGGTTGTCTGGAGAGGAGGTCAAGAAATATATGCTTACTGGTTTCTCTCTTTTTCCTGTTGGGTCATCATTAAAAGCATGAGGCAAGAAATTTGAGGAGGATCATAAAGATTTGAGATCACCACTATGGAGAAAGGACAAGAATAATATTTATTAATAGAAATATGTATTAATAGTCGATTGGTGAATAGCATTAGGGCTCAGCTCAAGGTGCAGAACATGGATTGGGAATAATTTTGTCATTTTCTCCAGCAGTGCTCAGCAGTCTATACAAAAGAATAAGAGTAAAAGCATAGGTATACTTTTATAAGTCTAAACATTAAGAAGTGAACTTTTTCAGGAATCTCATTTCATGGTGAGAAGAGCAGAAAGCCTAAGTCACATGACTTTTTGATCCCATTGCTGCTGCTGCTAATAATAACTGTAAATATTACTTACAGTAGTGAGAAACATTTCCCCAGGTAGGGTATAAAAGTTTCTACCAATCCAGTACACAAAGTTGTCTCAAAGATGCATGATGTGGGCTTCCCTGGTGGCGCAGTGGTTGAGAGCCCGCCTGCCGATGCAGGGGACACGGGTTCGTGCCCCAGTCCGGGAAGATCCCACGTGCCGCGGAGTGGCTGGGCCCGTGAGCCATGGCCGCTGAGCCTGCGCGTCCAGAGCCTGTGCTCCGCAACGGGAGAGGCCACAACAGTGAGAGGCCCGCGTACCGCAAAAAAAAAAAAGATGCATGATGTGACAAACAACCCAATCAAAAAATGAGCCGAAGACCTAAATAGACATTTCTCCAAAGAAGACATACAAGTGGCCAACAGGTGCATGAAAAGATGCTCAGTTTCACTAATTATCAGAGAAATGCAAATGAAAACTACAATGAGGTATCACCGCACACCAGTCGGAATGACCACCATTAAAAAACCCACAAACCATAAATGCTGGAGAGGATGTGGAGAAAAGGGAACCCTCCTACACTGTTGGTGGGAATGTAAATTGGTGCGGGCACTATGGAGAACAGTATGGAGGTTCTTTTAAAAACTAAAAATAATGTTACCATATGATCCAGCAATCCCACTCCTGGGCATATATACAGTGAAAACTCTAATTCAAAGAGATACATGCACAGCAGTGTTCATAGCAGCACTATTTACGATAGCCAAGACATGAAAGCAACCTAAATGTCCACAGACAGATGAATGGATAAAGAAGATATGGTATATATACACAATGAAATAATACTCGGCCATAAAAAAGGATGAAATAATGCAATTTGCAGCAATATGGATGGACCTAGAGATTATCATACTAAGTGAAGTAAGTCAGACAAAGACAAATATCATATGATATCACATATGTGGAATCTAAAAAATGATACCAATGAACTTATTCACAAAATAGAAACAAACTCACAGACATAGAAAGCGAACTTATGGTTACCAAAGGGGATAGTGGGAGAGATAAATTAGGAGTTTGGGATTAACAGATACACACTACTATATATAAAACAGATAAACAACAAGGTCTTATTGTATGGCACAGGGAATTGTATTCAATATCTTGTAATAACCTATAATGAAAAAGAATGTATGTATAACTGAATCACTTTGCTGTACACCTGAAACTAACACAACATTGTAAATCAACTATACTTCAATTTTTAAAAAAATGCATGATGTGTTTCTTTTAAATTCCCATTGCAGGCTTTTACCACCACCACAGCACGTGCTCTGACGGCAGCAGCTTCATAGAAGAGCCTGACTCCCACCTCCTCTTGCAGGAGGCTGTGTGGCCTCCAATATCCAGCTCCTGCTCTCTGGCCCTACAAACTCCTAATCTCAGTAGGAGAAAAGCAGCATGGTACACCGGGCAGAAGACCAGAGTAAGAGACTTGGAATCTCCATCCTGATGCTATCATGAACAGCATGCACAGAGACAGACCTTAGGCAGTCACTTCATTTCTCTTTGGTTTTTCTACTCTGTGGGTATTAGAATACATGATCTACATGATAGGGACAGTGGTAACCTGGACAAATACTTAATTTTCTCTCAAGCTTTGACACTGCCTAGGACAGTTAGAAGATTTAAGGATGATCAAATTTGAGGAACAAGGGTTGCTACTGGAATACTCTCAAAGGGCTCAAGCTAAATGAGGAAGCACAAATCCCACTTTCAGGCCCTGAAACCTTGGTGCAGCCTACAGTAGGATTCCCTCTGAGCCTCTATTCATCCCTCTGTGCTCCCAATTAAATTCCAGGAAGTCGTCCACCATACAGGTGTCCTGTTTTTCTTCTTGAGGCCTCATCCAAGGAGATACTCTTGGAGCCTCCCCACTAAAACCCTTTTCTCCCTGTATCCTAAATTTTGGATCTTCATAAGAAAAGAGATGAGCGGGATTCAGAATCCCTCCTCTTGGCCATTGCAAAAAATTCACAGTATTTTCTGCTGGCAGAAAACAATACAAATAAAAATATGTTTTTAAACCTTGGCTTTTTTTTTTTTTTTTTTTTTGGTACGTGGGCCTCTCACTGCTGTGGCCTCTCCTGCTGTGGAGCACAGGCTCCGGACGTGCAGGCTCAGCGGCCATGGCTCACGGGCCCAGCCGCTCTGCGGCACGTGGGATCATCCCGGACCGGGGCACGAACCCGCGTCCCCTGCATTGGCAGGCGGACTCTCAACCACTGCGCCACCAGGGAAGCCCAACCTTGGCATTTTTAAAAAAGAATAAGCAGTTGTGGTTTGTGTCAGAAGGAAAATGTTTTGTCAATAAACAGAGCTTGAACACTGACAGGACTCTACCAGGCTATATGTGGTATATTTTAGATATATTCCTTCTCGAAGAAAATTTTAGTAGGGAGGGAGAGGTCACACACACACGCGCGCGCACGCTTACAGTAATGTATTACTTGGTTACCTAATACACTGCAAGATAGTGTATGGTAGACAATTAGAATATTGCCTACCATACCAGTAAACAAAGGATGTCACAGTCATCAGTGACTGCAGCCCTTCAATGTGAGTCGGTGAGCCCTGAGGAAACTCAGGATATGAAAACACAGGATACTGGCCCCAGATAGCTGAGGTGCATATCAAAGGAATGATTTCAGTGAGCCCATATTCCTGCATCTTCTCATACATAGAAAAGCACGAAATTCCTTAACTTGACATATCTGGTTTTCTTTAATTAACAGTAATCTTTTGATGTTCCCGACTACCTGCGCTTTGTTACAAAACTCCTGTGTATCCTAGCTCCCCTCCCTGGCCTCCTCAGAGCGGTACTCTGAAGATTACTTGAGATTCTGCCTCCCAGGCTTGAAGTCCTAAAAATTCCCGCCAAATAAAACATAACTCTCAGGGCTTCCCTGGTGGCACAGTGGTGAAGGATCCGCCTGCCAATGCGGGAGACATGGGTTCGAGCCCTGGTCCCGGAAGATTTCCACATGCCGCGGAGCAACTAAGCCTGTGCGCCACAACTACTGAGGCTATGTGCCACAACTACTGAAGCCCGTGTGCCTAGAGCCCATGCTCCACAACAAGAGAAGCCACCGCAATGAGAAGCCCGCGCGCTGCAACAAAGAGTAGCCCCCACTCACTGCAACTAAAGAAAAGCCCAGGAGCAGCAACGTAGACCCAATGTAGCCAAAAGTAAATAAATAAATTTATTTTTAAAAAAAACAGCTCTCAATTTTTAGGTTGTGAATAATTTTTTAGTCGACCATAGCAAAGATCAGGAGAAAGGGATTAGACAGAAAGGATAACCATGAGTGTTAAAGAAAAAAAAATCATACCAGATATTATGAGCAAACAGAACTCTATTTTATTTTGATACTATTGCCAGTCATAGAGCATAGACCAGTCTGGTTGCCTAGCTGGGTGGAAACAAAGGGCTGGAGAGTTTTTAAGAGCTATAGTGCAGGCTTCTTAGACCACCTCTGTTTGCTAATTGTCCTTACCCAAAGGAAAAGTAAACTTTCTGGTATCTTCTTGACAGGAGGTAGTTTTGCAACTTGGAACTAGCCCTCCTCCCCCCACCCCTAAGTTAGGCTCCTACCCTCCCACAGAAACTGGGGAAACTTATCCATTCTTTTTTGGATTCTTTTGCCATATAGGCCATTACAGAGTATTGAGTAGAGTTCCCTGTGCTATACAGTAGGTCCTTATTAGTTATCTATTCTATATATAGTAGTGTGTATATGTCAATCCCAATCTCCCAATTTATCCCTCCCCATCCTTTCTCCTCCACTGGTCAGCATAAGTTTGTTTTCTACATCTGTGACTCTATTTCTGTTTTGTAAATAAGTTCATTGTATCATTTTTTTAGATTCTACATATAAGCAATATCATATGATATTTATCTTTCTCTGTCTGACTTACTTCACTCAGTATGACAATATCTAGGTCCATCCATGTTGCTGCAAATGGCATTATTTCGTTCTTTTTTATGACTGAGCAATATTCCATTTGTGTGTGTGTATACACACACAATGGAATATATATATATATATACCACATCTTCTTTATCCATCCCTCTGTTGATGGACATTTAGGTTGCTTCCATGTCCTGGCTATTGTAAATAGTGCTGCAGTGAACACTGGGGTGCATGTGTCTTTTCGAATTATGGTTTTCTACAGATATATGCCCAGGAGTGGGACTGCCGGATCATATGGTAGTTCTATTTTTAGTTTTTTAAGGAACCTCCATACTGTTCTTCATAGTGGCTTTACCAATTTACATTCCCACCAACAGTGTAGGAGGGTTCCCTTTTCTCCACACCCTCTCCAGCATTTGTTATTTGTAGACTTTTTGATGATGGCCATTCTGACTGGTGTGAGGTGATACCTCATTGTGGTTTTGATTTGCATTTCTCTAATAATTAGCAGTGATGAGCATCTTTTCATGTGCTTATTGGCCATCTATATGTCTTCTTTGGAGAAATGTCTATTTAGATCTTCTGCCCATTTTTTGATTGGGTTGTTTGTTTTTTGACACTGAGCTGCGTGAGTTGTTGGTATATTTTGGAGATTAATCTCTAACACCCTTTCAATGCTGATTTCTCTCTGCCACAGCTACTCCCACCTCACCCCCATTGCCCTCACTGCCATCCTGGGTCACCTAGGAAACCCTGTGAAAGGAGAGGAGCCAATCTGGGATGTAGGACACCCACAAGAAGCAGGCTGCTCATACTTGCAGCCCCACATGGCAAAGTGACAAGTGTCCATATACGAATTGCAGTTTCTAAGTGAATTCTAAGTATAGGCTGGGGAAAGACAGGGTCATTACAGGGAGCTGGTTCAAAGGAAAGTAATGTGGGTGGAAAAGGCTTTAGGAGATGGCTTTTCTGGACTACATGAAGGCCTCTGGAGGCTGCTGGGTGGAAGAGTGGGGAGAGGGACCACTGGAATGGGGATAAAGGGACCAGAGGTGCTTAGCTGGTTTGGAGAGGGTATGAGCTTTCAGAGTTGCCAAAATCTGCGGATTGGGTGGGTTTTTCAAGTTATCCCTTCCCAGGTATCTGGCTCTACTTAGATTCACAGCTCCAGAGTGCAACAAGGATATAAACCCTACTTGGGGCCCCAAATATGAAAGCCTGTACCCTCATCATTCACTAGCCAGCTGTATGATTTAGGCGTGGTGTTTAACCTCCCTAAGTTCTCAACTGTAAAGTAAAGTTACCGAGGACTGTCCTGTCTAGTGTACTGGATGGGAATAAGCAAAGTAATGGTATAAAAGTGCTTTTAGCACAGCAATGTTTATTCTAGGAAGGATTCTAATGAGACAGAAAGCCCTGACTCACAGCATCAGAATGTCAGTAAAGTGAGGGGTATGTTTAGAATCTAGACACTCACTAACTGTGTTACTTTATTCATGGCTATTGCAATATGGAGAGAGGCCAGAACTAAGCCTGAACTCAACTCTGCTGAAGCAGGAGTGATAGTTTTTAAGGGTGAGAGTGAGCTAATGGAAAAGCACCAAGGACCTTAGGAGGTGGCCATAGGCCATCTGTATTTGCTAACTGGCTTTATCCAAAGGAAAAATCTCTCTCATATCTTTGTGACAGGCGATAGTTTTTCAACTTAGGGCTAGGCACCTATGATGTTAGGCTCCTACCCTCCTACAGAAACTGGGATATAAAGGTGCTAATTCTCTTTCGATGATTACATTCCAAAGAGAGGCTCCCAGGTCCTTGTAAAAGACAGTCCTGAGTTGTAGAACTGGGAAGAGACTTGGAGATTTCTGTTTCAAAGGGGTAGAGGAATAATTTACAATGGCAAGGGTTTTTTTTCTTTTCTTTTTCTTTTTTTTTTTTTGCTGTGGTGGGATTTTATTTTCTTATTATGTTTTTCTTTTTTTTTTACTTTTTATTTTTATTTATTTATTTTTTAAACATCTTTATTGGAGTATAATTGCTTTACAATGGTGTGTTAGTTTCTGCTTTATAACAAAGTGAATCAGTTTTACATATACATATGTCCCCATATCTCTTCCCTCTTGCGTCTCCCTCCCTCCCACCTTTTTTACTTTTTAAAATTGAAGTATAGTTGATTTACAATGTTGTGTTAGTTTCAGGTGTACAGCATAAGGGTTCCATTATATATATATATATATATATATATATATATATATATATACATTCTTTATATATATTTCAGATTCTTTTCTATTATAGGTTATTACAAAATATAGAATGTAGTTCCCTGTACTATACAGTAGGACTTTGTTGGTTATCTATTTTATGTATAGTAGTGTGTATAGGTTAATCCCAAACTCCTAATTTATCCCTCACCCCCTTTCCCCTTTTGTAACCATAAGTTTGTTTTCCACATCTGTGAGTCTGTTTTATAAATAAGTTCATTTGCATCATTTTTTAGATTCCACATATAAGTGATATATAATATTTGTCTTTCTCTGTCTAATTACTTCACTTAGTATGATAGTCTCTAGATCCATCCATGTTGCTGCAAGTGGCATTATTTCATTCCTTTTTATGGCTATTATTCCACTGTACACACACACACACACACACACACACACACACACACACACACACACACACACCACATCTTCTTTATCCATTCATCTGTCCATGGACATTTAGGTTGCTTTCATGTCTTGGCTATCGTAAATATAGTGCTGATATGAACATTGGGGAGCATGTTTCTTTTTGAATTAGAGTTTTCATCTTTTCCGGATATATGCCCAGGAGTGGGATTGCTGGATCATACGGCAACTTATTTGTAGTTTTTTAAGGAGCCTTCATACTGTTTTCCACAGTGGCTGCACCAATTTCATTCCCACCAACAGTGCAGGAGTGTTCCCTATTCTCCACACCCTCTCCAGCATTTATTGTTTGTCAACTTTCTGATGATGGCCATTCTGACCAGTGTGATTTGATACCTCATTGTAGTTTTGATTTGCATTTCTCTAATAATTAGTGATGTTGAGCATCTTTTCATGTCCCTCTTGGCCATCTATATGTCTTCTTTGGAGAAATGTCTATTTAGGTCTTCCGCCCATTTTTTGACCGGGTTTTTTGTTTTTTTGATATTGGGCTGCATGAGGTGTTTGTATACTTTGGAGATGAATCCTTTGTCGGTCGCATCGTTTGCAAATATTTTCTCCCAGTCTGTAGGTTGTCTTTTTGCTTTGCTTATGGTTTCCTTTGCTGTGGAAAAAAATAAGTTTGATTAGGTCCAATTTGTTTATTTTTCCTTTTTTTTCTTCTGCCTTGGGAGACAGACCTAAGAAAATATTGGTACAATTTATGTCAGAGAATGTTTTGCCTATGTTCTCTTCTAGGAATTTTATGGTGCCATGTCTTATATTTAAGTCTTTAAGCCTACAATGGCAAGTTTTCAAAAAAAAATGCTCTAAGAAAATGGAGATCAGGAGCCTAGAATCAAGAAGAAGCCTGCCTAAAACTCAGTTAAGTTGAAGGGAACATTAAGGCCATCTTGTTCAATACTAATTAGAATAATATTTACTCCAGAAGCTTGCTGTGAGCATCAAATGAGTTATTTTCTGGAAGAGCAGAGCAGAGTGCCTGGCACTTATTAATCATGAGAGAAGGGTTTGAAATTATTATTATTATTATTTTTTTTTTTGCGGTACGCGGGCCTCTCACTGCTGTGGCCTCTCCCGTTGCGGAGCACAGGCTCCGGACGCGCAGGCTCAGTGGCCATGGCTCACGGGCCCAGCCGCTCCGCGGCATGTGAGATATTCCCGGACCCGGGCACAAACCCTTGTGCCCTGTATCGGCAGGCAGACTCTCAACCGCTTCGCCACCAGGGAAGCCCTGAAATTATTAATATTATAAATGATATCTGAGATTTCTTCCATTTCTGAGGTTTGTTAATTCTTTAGGACCTAATGACTTTAATACAGAAAAACGATATTTTCTCATAAAACAACTGTAAGTCTCAGTTTCCTGGGCATCAGTTTGTATTCTTAGGCAGTTTTCCAAGGTGAACGTTTAATCTCCAGTCACTTTCCTGCCCTTGCTCAGCACACATTTGCTGCCTATTCTGACACATTCACAGCCCCTAAGGTCTCAAGACTTCACAGTTTTTATAAACCAAACCAAATTAGTGATGTGACTCTTCCAGGGGTGGAGAAGGCTGATGTTTGGTGCTTATTAATATCTAATGCAAAATGACTATTATATTATCTGCTGGTTGGCATGATCATTTTCCCTATACCCACCTCTTTGTTAGCGTGAGGATGGGAATTAATAGCCTGAGGGTATCTAAGGAAGACCTCTGCTTCATCCATCCTTCCTCAGTCCTGTCTCTACGGGGAAATGTTTCCATAAAGGGCTATAATAGGACACCCGAGCTTGGACAGCAAATGGCTCAAGATGATTCTAATGACACAGTTTTGTAAAGATTTTCTATCCTAAGAAAATTTCTTTCTCAGATTTTAGTGCATGATAAAGTTACCATTCTTTAATACAACTTTCTCCTTCCATACGTTCCTATGGCTATACTTGGTCACCAGGAAACAATCATATGCAAGCAGATGATTTCTATGCATGAAAGCAAACAGTAAATCATATATATATAATAAGGCATTATATTATTTCTTTTCATAAGTTGTAATTTAAGGCACAGCTAGTCTCTTTTTATATCCTATACCACTTCCCAAATGTACCTGTAAATTCAACTTTTATACTATAATCAAAATCAAGCTTACTGTATTTATAGCATTTTAAGAAAAATGCGTTGTTCAGCATTTTTCCCTGTGGCCTCTCATTAGTGAGTCAGGATGCAGTAACCTTCAGTAGTTACTGCATGCAGAAGAAGTAGAGGAATGAACACAGGACTGAGAGTAAGAAATGTTAGCTTGTGCATTGTCATGGCTGTAAACCTGCCTCCTGACCCCGGACAAGTCTCTTTCTCTCTCTCAGCCTCAGAGTCCTCCTCAACTCCCTATTACAGCTGTAGAAGCCCCTTTAATCCATATCCCCCTTTCCTGCCATAATTTTTCTCTACAGAACTTACACTACTTCGCATTCTATGTTTACTTCCATGTTTATTGCCTCTTTTTCCTTAATAGAATGTAAACTCTGTGCAGGAAAACACTTATCTGTTTTGTTCACTAATGTCCTCAGGGCTAGAAAACCACCTGATGCATAAGCGTCACTCTGTTTCTTAAATAGATGAACAAATGAGGAATGAGGAGACCAGATTAGATGATCTCAAATCTTAACCATTGAATCTTTGATTTAGTCATGAGGTATTTCACCATTTGGTTTCATTCCACCTTGTTGCATCCTCATCCTCCCAAATGAACTGTAATAAAATACTTCCACCATCTCATGAACTTAACAGTAGCAACAAAGATTTAGGTTAGATGCAAAGCCTTCCTCATCCATTCAAATAAATTCTATGTTAGCTCTTACACCAGAAACGGCTCCCAATTTGTTCCTTATATAAAATTTATCTCCCAATATATATTAAAACTACTAGAAGACAGGCACTGGGACCTTCTCTTTATCTGTACACCCAAAGGAAGAAAGTAAGAAATTTGAAAGTAGGGCTTTAGTGGCTATGTAAAGAAACAGTAGGACGAAAGTCTGGGATTTGTTCCCTCCCCTTGAGGATCTTAATACTTCAGAAGGAAGAAAGAATACTGCTCTACCAGGCAAAAAGTGATCCTGCCTAGATGCAGAGAGATGGATGAGATGAATTTTCTAAGTTGTCTGTTGCCAAAAGTGCCTAAAAATAGATTGGACTATTTCAATCTGTCCAGTGGGCATTAGGATGATTTAGCTGAAGAGAGAGCAGATTGAGTGAGAACTGAGTCATTGCTTACATGTGTAAGCCACATTATTACCTGCAGAGAATGGGGAACAATTGTTCTTCCCTGCTGAAGAATGGGAGGAGAGAAATGAGCTAAGATTTCAGCAGAATGAAGTTAAGACTAAACCCATGGGGGCACTAACTCTCAGTAATAACCATAAGGCAACATACAGTGATGACTGAGCAAGATGTTACAGTGAATTTCTGCTTTGGAACTCCTTGCAAACGAAAGCAAACCAAAATTCTTCAAATAATTCAAAGGGCTGTGAACTCAGAAAACTTCAAGAATTCATGGCAATTGGGAAATGTCCCTTAAAAATCACATATGCTTGTAGGCAGGGTGAAGTATTGGAAGTGGAAAGGGATAATTAATCCCAGATGACCAATTTTCCAGGTCTTACCCAAGAAAGAAAATTGGTTCAAACCCCTTGGTCCCTCAATGTGGCTATATCCCTCTTAGGATGCCTATGAAGGAGCTGAAATATGAGTGTTTTATGGTGCATGTGAGGAGCATCGGTTGTTTAAATGTCAAAGGGGACATATTCAAGAGCCAGGGGTCTTCTACTGAGACAAGAACTCTGTGTTTGCAGGTGTTGGCAATTAAGAGGGAAGATGGTGACAAGTAGGAAAGAGAAAGCTCAGCTAAGTCTCATTTGAACAAATGCTCAGGCCTCTGTGGTCACACCCACATTCATCCAGAACCTGAAGACGTAAGTGATCATTAGTTTCATTGCTAATTTTTACTATTGCTACACATAACAATAATTAACTATTGCTACTAATACAAAAACATTTTCAAGACAAATACCTCTATCACATGCCAGTCACTATTCTACAGGCTGATGAGTACTTTTTTAAATGCCTTATGTTTGTGCAACTTCGTTCTAATAGAAATGACTTTGATTGTATCAAAAATCTCAAATGGTCTAAGGTAATGATGGACATGTACTGTCTCATGTGCCCGAGAATTTAGAGATAGAGCTGTCTTCAGTTGAGGCTTGAGTTTATAGCTCAAGTAATGGAACAAAGCAGCTTATTCTTTCCATTTCTTGCCTCTGCTTCTTTGACAATTGTTCTATTTTCAATTAGTTTTGCCTTTCATAATCCAAAAATGGCTGCCACTCAATCCTGGGCTAAATGCTTCCTCAAGTACATGTAACATGAAGAATAAATCTCTTCCCCCTATTTCAATACAGAAGTTTTTGGCTTCAGTTTGATTGGTTCAACTTAGGTCGCTTGCCACTCAACAACTAGGACAACCTAGAAGAAATGGACAAATTCTTAGAAATGTACAATCTCCCCAGACTGAACCAGGAATAAATAGAAAATTTGAACAGACCAATTACCTGTAATGAAATCAAAGAAGTAATTTAAAAACTTCCAACAAACAAAATCCAGGACAAGATGGCTTCACAGGTAAATTCTATGCAACATTTAGAAGAGTGAACACCTATATCCTTCTCAAACTATTCCAAAAAATTAGGAATAAATCTAACCAAGGAAGTGAAAGGCGTACACTCTGAAAACTGTAAGACACTGAAGAAGAATATTGAAGATGATAGAAGTAAATAGAAAGATAGCCCATATTCATGGATTGGAGGAATATTGTTAAAACGTCCCATCTGTCTATCCAAGGCAACTATGTAATGCAATCTCTATCAAAATACCCATGACAGGGCTTCCCTTGTGGCGCGGTGGTTGAGAGTCCGCCTGCCAATGCAGGGGACGCGGGTTCGTGCCCCGGTCCGGGGAGATCCCACAGGCCGCGGAGCGGCTGGGCCCGTGAGCCATGGCCGCTGAGCCTGCGCGTCCGGAGCCTGTGCTCTGCAACGGGAGAGGCCACAACGGTGAGAGGCCCGCGTACCGCAAAAAAAAAACAAAACCAAAACTTCAATGACAGAAATCAAATAACCTTAAATAAATATAGGTATTTCTGTTCATGTCATTGAAGAAATAATAATTTTAAATATCCATTTGTCTGTACCTTCACTCTGATCCTAGTCAACATTTCAGAAGGCTTGTTGTTAAAATTAACAAATAGATCGCAAAATGTATATGACAAAGTAAAAATGTCAGGGAACAAAAATAATCTTGAAAAAGAAAAGTTGCAGGAATCACACACCTGATTTCCAAACGTATGCAGCTATATTAATCAGGTCGTTGAGATATTGACATAAAGATAGAAAAATTGGTCAATGAGTAGAATAAAGAATTATAAAATAGATTCACACATTTACTGTGAATTGGTTTTTGAGAAAAATGCTAAGGATATTCAATAGAAGAAAGGAAATTCTTTCAACAAATTATGCTGAAAAAACACAGAACTACCTATATGATAACAAAAACATGATTCATATCTCATACCATACACAAAAATCAAAGACTAAATCATAAACACTAAAATTATAAAACATCTAGAATTAAACCAAAAAGTGCATCTATCTAAACTTAGGGAATGCTAACATTTTTTAGATGGAAAATGATAATAATAGGAAAAAGAAAATTGAAAAACTGGATTTCATCAAAAAACATCATGTTTCTTGATCACTTCTGTACATTAAATAGTAGTTCATAGTAATAGTACAGTTCATACCTTGAGAAGAAATACAATCAAGTGGACCAAACTAATGATGAATTGGTTGTTCCACACTTTAATTTTATATACAAGATTAGTCCTTTACAGGATAAGCAAATCCTAGTGGAGCATGAGTGCCCAGTTAATACCCAATACTGAAACCCACTTACAGAACCGTGGTGCTAACAATAGAGGTCCAATGTGATCCACTTGCCAGTGTCAGGTCATTTCACCCACAGCCATTATTAATCCAATATTTTCCTGTTAATATTGGATGCGTTTTCTTCATTACATCATTTCTTTTTATTGTCTATCATATCTAAATTCTTCCCAGAGGGCAGGAGCTTAAAACATTGTTCACTGCTTAAATAAGGAACTTTCAACTCTATGCAGTGAAAAGATTTACCCTTACTTTCTTTCATCAGTGTTTTGGTATCTGCAGAGCCTGCTTGAGACTAACTTCCAAGCAGGAACATTGTTCTCAGTTCAAGAACTTGCATTGGTAATTCAGTCATTTTATGCCCCAGACCACTTGGAATGATGTCAGGGAGGTTCTTTGAGAGCCCTATTTGCTACCACCAAGCAGCAATACAACGTGTTTCTGTATGAGTGGGTCACTCCCTGAAATTTCATTCTTAGCACACTCTTAAAAGTAAACTTCCACACTATGAGGGAGCATTTCTTAATGGCCCTCACATATTTGACTGTCTGTCTCCCATCATCCAGGGCACAACCGGAATGCATAGATATTTATGGCCTCAGAATAGTGTGACGGTCTTCAAGAGTGAGGCTACTTTTACCAAATACCATTGAGAAGCTAGCATCTATTTTTCAAATGGTCTGTAAGAAGAATCTGCATCGGGTAGTTTTCAAATCCAAAACCCAAGAGAACTTTGCAAAGAAATCCTATTTGATTTCTGCCAGAGGGTTAGTGTGCACATATATGTGGCAGAAACTTCTGTATGAACTGTCAGACCCTATGGGCTCCTAGAGAAGGCCTGGGGCCCACTCTCAGTAAATCTGTTAAGGATTTCTGCTTAGGGTCCTGCTAAAGTTCAGATTTCTACCTGGTGACTTTGTGAGAGGAGGCGAACAGGATTCCTAGGTTAGGAATATGATTTTGCCAAAACCAGAAGAGTCCTACTGGTCTCTGCCCATCTTGCTTATTAGCATGATCAGAAAAGCATGACTACATGTTGCATAATGTGAGCAATGTCTCTGGTTGCTCCAACACATAATTCCCGGGAATTTCACAAATGGAACAAGGCCTTGAATATGACCTGAAAACCACTACCCTCTAGTTATCATACAAATAGGAAAGGCCTCAATTCTTTAGAGTTCATTCCTCTGAGGAAGCAATTAACATGATATGTACTAATTTGCCCTTAATGGTTATTAATTCCAAATCTTGTCTAAGTAGGTTATGGCAATATGCTAATAGACTCAAATATCTCTGGGGCAATACAATCAATGTATACAAACTCCAATCTATAAAAATTCACATTGTGCCTGGGTGGACTGAGAAACTATTATGGAAAAGAAGGTGTTAGCTAAGTCTCTAAGGGTTCACAAATCCCTCTTGGCCTGTCAGTCTTCCTAAATAGTCTTTATAATATTGTTGCCAACCCAGGCCCTTGGACCTTTAATCAATAGAAATACGTTAAGTGGCCAGACTAGAGTTCCAAGCAAGGCTTTATTGGGACTCATTCTGTAGCACAGGGGGGTAAAAACAAGTAACAGATACCCTTGCCCACTCCCCCAGAGGAGCTGCTTGGGTCATTAAAGGAGTAACAATGGAGCAGGTCCATGTGTTGGTCAGGAAACACAGCTTAGATTGTCCACCCACCCCCTTGGTGGTGCTGTGTGCAGGGATCATGCATAGTACCCTGCTTTTGCTCCAGGCACCTCCGAAGTGGCATTTGATTTGTGACTTTTTTGTATGTTATTGTTCACAATTGCCCTAACTACACGTGTCCCTTATAGTTTCTTTGTATTCTGTTGCTCCAGGAGACGTTTGTCCAGGTGCAATTAATCCAGCAAAGGGTCCCAGGTTCCAGGTCCCAGGTCCCAGCCTATCTCAATGTCAGGTATAGCTGAAACAATCAGTGGACACATCTTTTTGACCTTCAATCGTCTCCACTGTTACTAAGTGGAATTATTAAAAAAAAAAAAAAAAGATTTAGTAAGCATCAAATTCCAACCTCAGTCACCTCCTGGATCGACCATTGATATTGTTCTTGAGTTTTGCACTGCTAAGTTTACTGATGGTGACAGATCAGGCAATTCTATCTTTTTTTTTTTTGCGGTACGCGGGCCTCTCACTGTTGCGGCCTCTCCCGTTGCGGAGCACAGGCTCCGGACGCGCAGGCTCAGCGGCCATGGCTCACGGGCCCAGCTGCTCCGCGGCACGTGGGATCTTCCCGGACCGGGGCACGAACCCGTGTCCCCTGCATCGACAGGCGGACTCCCAACCACTGCGCCACCAGGCAAACCCGACAGATCAGGCAATTTTAAGGACTCCCATTAACCAAGCCTCTGAGAACTGGGCAAATTTGAACCCAGCAAATGTCCAAAGTGAGAAGGACAAAAGTACCACACCTTGCTCTTATATAATGTTCATCTCAATTATACATTCAGGTATAAAATCTCTCCAGCCAAAACCCACCAGAAACACAGCTATAGTTCAGGTGGGTTGGGTTTAGTACTCATTGCAGTGGGGAGTACGTAAACCATGGGGAATTTCAGAGAGGTGCCTTAGTCCAAGGGTGTTAGAAAGGACTTAGGGTGTGGGCCTGTATGAGGTGATTTGGGGGAGCGGGGAGGGGTAGGGAAACAGGCCTCTGCTTTGGATTGGTGACTTTAAGGGGGCATGAATAATTCTGTCACTGGGTATCTTAACAAACGGTATCTAGAAGAAGAGACTAGAGTGAGGCTAAAGCTGTAATACATAATGAACTCATTATCGAGGAGAGGGTGATACTTAGTATTTTGTGGTTTGCACAGTGCACTTGTTTTTGTCTGTACTGAAACAAAATTATGAATTTGTCAAAATTATGGAAGTCACTGTGTGCCCTTCTCTGATGTTGGTGTTTTGTGAGATTGTTTGTCTCCAACAAGAGAGCACCATTTCTAAGCTGTGAGTCCAGGTCAAGCCCTAACAATTCCAAAGCCCAGGAGTGTCAGGCCAGTTCCCTGACCTCAGGAGCTGCTTCCCTCACTCTCACCTGCTAAGTCACTGCAAATATGAGAGTAATTATGGGTCAGTTAATAGCAGAGTTTGGTGGCATCAAAGTGAATATTTTTAACTAGTAAATGTTGATTCACAGCAATGAACAAAGCACACAAAAATTCTATGCCATACATCCTATTGCGGGAATTCATACATTAAGAAGTAAACAGAACGGAAGGAAGGAAGGAAGAAAGGAAGGAAGGAAGGTGGGAGGAAGGAAAACAGTACGCTGCATGTCAGGTGATAAAGCCTAATAAATCACAATACAAGAGAGAAGAAGGAAAGTATTGTTGGAATGGAGAGTGAGGTTATAATTTTAGATAAAGTAACCAAAAAAGGCTAATTCATTCCATAACATCAAACTAAAATTAAGTCCAATTAACAACTGAAATGAAATCCATAATGTATCCAAAACTTTTTATTAACTGCCCTTTCCCATCACTTATTTATTTTTATATTTTTTCATTATAAAAATTAAAATAGAAGTGTATGTAAGAGAGTAAAAGTCACCAGACCATCCAACACAATGAGATAACTGTATTAGTTTGGAAATTATATATTTCCTAAACACTTTTATGCACATAGGAACATGTGCTCCTAGTGCCTTTCATTCTACACTATCAGTTACCACTACCAAAAAGCAAATGTTAAATGAATTCCTCCATATTCCCATTATCATATGTGACTTATGCATATCATATGCATATAGAAACTTCTTTCTATACTCAACTTCTCAGAAATCAAAGTCAGCCACTATAGATCTATATCATTCTTTTTATTGGCTTAGTTATATGATAATTTTCTCTAGCATTACCTGTTGATGGGAGTTAATGTCATTTCTAGTGTTTTGCTGCTACCAATCATGAAGCCATTGATAGACTTTTTTATGTACCCTATTTACCAAAAATTTTATATCAATGCTAAAGATCACCAGAGGTTTTTGAATAAAATTATATGCATATTTTTGATAGTATTTTTTATCTTTTATAAAAATCACAAAGTTTTCCAATCTAACACGTGTTTTAATTTTATTCATTATATATATATATATATATATATTTTTTTTGTGTGTGTGTGTGTGTGTGGTACACGGGCCTCTCACTGTTGTGGCCTCTCAGTTGTCTACATTATGTTCTGTTTTCCTATTTGTCTATTCTTGCATGGTACCACACTGTCTTAATTATTGTAGCTTTATATTGTCTTTTTTTGTTTGTAGGTCCTTATTGGTTATCTATTTTAAATATAGCAGTGTGTACATGTCAATTCCCAACTCCCGATCTATCCCTCCCCTTCCACTTCCCCCCCAGTAACCAAAAATTTATTCGCTAAGTCTGTAAGTCTGTTTCTGTTTTGTACATAAGTTCCTTTGTATCATTTTTTAAAAAAATATTCCACATATAAGCACTTATATGGGCAAAACAGAAAAGCTTCCAGAAGTTAGAAGAATATATTGAGATGGGACCTTGAGAAGGCAGCAGAAACATAAAAGGATGAGGGCTGGAGAACAATGCCAGAAGGCTATCTAAATCAGATTCTATTTGAATGTAAAGGTGACCCAGTAGGAAAAAGAAGTAAAAATGTTGAAACAACTTTGGTCTCCAATTGTATTTGTTATTAAAACAAAGTGAATTCTCTCTGGAAATGAACAACACAGCCTCCCAGACACTACATGGCATAATGGATAGAAGAAAATGGTGTCAAATAGAATAGGTTTTCTATTTCTATAATACTGTCTTATAATTTACTTTCGTTTTTATTTTACAATCCCAATAAATAAAAATTTGTGCTACAAATTGATGTGTAAATTACACAATACCTATTGTAGCTGCTGCATTATTTAAAGGAACGTAAGCCAATGTGAGTCTCCCCCAAAATGGGAAATTAGAGCTCTTGTCTTTCTAGAGGAAAAAAAAAATCTAATTAATTGAACCAAAGAAATACAGTGAAAGCATAATGTATCATTAAGAAGGTGATAAAGAAAATGGAGACACACAGAAAAACTTCTAGGAGGCTGAAAGAGAAACTAAGGCATATCCTGAAAGGCTTCCATGCTGTTTTCTTTTATAAACTGACTGTAAGCCTCACAAGCCGTTTGTCCTCACGTAACACAGCTTTGATCTGTGTACGTGCAGACTGTCAAGAGTTTGTTCTGCTAATATTTTCTTTGACACCAGTGTTGCCCAATCCTGGCAGCAATGATCTAGGGTAAAGGACAAAATTGTAAGGAAGTGAATAAGAATTTGGTGGACATAATGGTTCCCTAAGGTCACCTGAAGCCTGAGGTCTGGCTTCTAACTCTTCTAAGCCCTGAGTCTCTACTGACTTCCTTGAGCTTGAGAAATAGAAGAGAGAGCTAGGAAACAACTTGTGTCAGCCTCTGTTGTGACTTTGTTAAACCAACATTCAACTAGAGGCTTAGGGTGTCAAATGGTGAGCTGTGGTTCAACAAAAGACCACAGAGGAAATTGAAATAGAGTGGAATCTAAGGAAAAAAAAAATGTCATGAAGAACCTAGGGGTAAGACGGGAATAAAGACACAGACCTACTAGAAAATGGAGTTGAGGATATGGGGAGGGGGAAGGGTAAGCTGTGACAAAGTGAGAGAGTGGCATGGACGTATATACACTACCAAACGTAAAATAGATAGCTAGTGGGAAGCAGCCGCATAGCACAGGGAGATCAGCTCGGTGCTTTGTGACCAGCTAGATGGGTGGCGTAGGGAGGGTGGGAGGGAGACGCAAGAGGGAGGAGATGTGGGGATATATGTATATGTATAGCTGATTCACTTTGTTATAAAGCAGAAACTAACACACCACTGTAAAGCAATTATACTCCAATAAAGATGTAAAAAAAAAAATGATATAGAGTTTATTACAGGTCCTGGAGGAGGAACACAGCACACCTAACGGGGCCACACAGGGAAGTCAAGGCTGGGTGCAGGCAGAGAGAGGGCGGCAGGACCTGGGCCACACGCCTTTATTAGGGTCTGTGGGTGGAGTGCTTTGGGGTGCCTGAGCTAAAGCCCGAATGGTCAATTCAAACCAAGAAGAGCGGGGGTTTGGTAAACTCTCCAGGGGTCTCACCTAAGGGACACCAGAGGAAGGGCCCTGGGAGGCAGTGGAGACTTGCTCACAAGGGCTGCGGGGGAAGTCATCTCAGGAACTTACTTTCGCTTGTGGCTGTTATCTGAGGTGTGCGTTTGCGGGAGGGGTTCATGTCAGTCCAAGTCCCCTGCGGGCTGCCTGGCCACACGTGGAGTCGTTAGCTAAACTCTCACCGGTCCATCCTGTGATGTCTCAGCATCAGGAATAGCAATCACTTGTGTAGCAGATAGGTTAAAAGACATAATTTTTTTCTGAGATCTCGGCAATGTACATTTAACCAAGGCAATAATGATGAAGCCCTTCATGAATAGACTTGCTTCTGTTTGAAATCCAGTTCTTGGCCTTTGCCCCCAGGTGAATGGAGAGATCCCTGAGAACAAATCAGGAAGCTCAGGGAGTGTGGGAATTTGTTGAGATATTTTAGTTATATTATACATGACCTGTATATTTTAAGACGTCTTCTAGAGGTTGGCCTGTGTGTGTCCTGAGTTGTTAATGTACATGCAGCAAGAGGTGCCCTGTAAGGAACAGACTCCAGACTCCACACTTTTCAGCCAATAGGAAATCAATATATCGGATATACTTCCCTGTGCTATACAGTAGGTCCTTGTTGTTACCTATTTCATATATAGTAGTGTGTGTATGTTAATCCCAAACTCCTGATTTATTTCTCCCCCACCCCCTTTCCCTTTTGGTAACCATAGTTTCTTTCCTATGTCTGTGAGTCTGTTCCTGCTTCGTAAATAAGTTCACTTGCATCATTTTTCTTTTAGATTCCATGTATAAGTGATATCATATGGTATTTGTCTTTCCCTTCTGACTTACTTCACTTAGTATGATAATCTCTAGTTGTATCCATGTTGCTGCAAATGGCATTATTTCATTCTCTTTAATGGCTGAGTAATTTCCATTGTACATGTGTACCGCATCTTCTTTATCCATTCCTCTGTTGATGGACATTTAGGTTGCTTCCATGTCTTGGTTATTATAAACAGCACTGCAGTGAACATTGAGGGGTATGTATCCTTTCAAACCATGTTTTTCTCTGGATAAGTGCCCAGGAGTGGGATTGCTGGATCATATATTTAGTTTTTTTAATTTAATTAGTTCCCATTTATATAATCAAGTCTTTGAGATTCTTTATTGTGCCAGGATGGGATCATTCCAGTGAATGAAATTGTCTGGAAAAACAAAGCCAAATATATCCTATGTATGAGCTCGTTTTAACACATATATGCTACAAAGTGGGGCTTAATTTCCCAAACTCTTTCATCATTTTAACAGAATACACTAACACAAACCATATTGATTAAGGATTTTTCAAAGGATGGTGCAAATAAATAGTGTGGATATGCTACAAAAGATCCAGGGTATAATATATTTATTCTAGTCAAGATTTCTATCTGTAATTGGTGAAAACTCTGCTATTGGGAAATGCCAGTATATTCTCATGTTTTTCTTAATTATGCCTAATTCCTCAACTCTTCTTGGTCCATGATGGGCAAAGTTAATAGACAGTTGACATAAAAAGTTGGTTCTAAAACCAACAAATGTCCAATATTTAAAATAATTAGGGAACTGCAGAAAATCAACCAAAAAACACTTTTAATAGAAAAAATGAGCAAAGGATATGAATAGGCAACTTACAAAAAAAGGAACGCAGAAAGCTAATCAGCACTCGCAAGACGCTTGAATTTACTGACTAGCAAATGCTGATTAAACTCAGCAAGAATATGCACATATCATCCTGCATGTACGTTGTATGGCTTTATTTAGTCCCCATCCTATTAAAATACTGATGTCTTTCTTACCATTCTAATAAAAAAAGTTCTTATTAAATATAAAAAATTCAGCAGGAGTTATTATACGTCTATTAAACTCGAGAAAAAATTAGAAAGGTTCACCAACTGTTGGGCAATTGCAAATAAAGTTCCTGTGAATTATCATTTATGAAACCATTTGTGACATATTTCAGTTTTCTTGAATAAACACCCAGAAATAGAATTGCCAGGTTATAGGATAGATATAAGTATTTTCTAAATATTGCCAAACACTTTTCCAAAGTCCTTCTTCTATCCTACACTCCCACCAGCAATGAATGAGAATTCTGGTTCATCCACATCCTTGCCAACATCTGTTGTCATACTTTTTCATTTTAATCACTCTAGTGGATATGTAATGATATCTCATTTTGGTTTTATTTTGTATTTCTTTGATGGCTAATGAACCTGAGCGGTTTTTTACGTGCTTATTTACATCTTTGTAAATTATATCTTCAGGTGTTTTGCCCATTTCAATTTGCTTGTTTGTCTTAATTATCAGATATGTGTTGTTAGTATTTTATCTCAATTGGTGGCTTGTTTATTTTCTCTTGATGGTGGTTTTGATGAGTCAAACTTTTTTATTTTGACGAAGTCCAACTCATCAGTTTTTTGTTTTAATATTGATGCATTTTGTATTCCTTCTGAGAAATTTTTGGCTACCATAAGCTCATAAAATACCTTTCTGTGTTTTTACTAGTAGCTTTCTCATTTAGGTTTTAGGTTTATATCTATAATCTATCATAAATTTATTTTTTGGAATGGTATTACATAAGGTTTAGATTCTCTTTTGTAATCTTGATATTTATCAAGTACCATTTGTTGAAGAGTTTTTATATTTCCTCATTGAATTGTTTGGCTAGCTTTGCAAAAATCCTTTGATCGTATGTGTGTATCTTTGCAGTAAGTCAGGAATGAGCTACAGTATGTGTTCCAGATTTAAAGTTCAAGATTGCTTTCCCACTTCTGGGAAAACTGGAGAGTTACATGTAAAAGAATGGAATTAGAATATTTTCTAACACCATATACAAAAATAAAATCAAAATGGATTAAAGACCTAAATGTAAGACCAGATACTGTAAAACTCTTAGAGGAAAACATAGGCAGAACACTCTTTAACATAAATTGCAGCAATATGTTTTTGGATCTATCTCCGAGAGCAATGGAAATAAAAACAAAAATTAAAAAGTGCGACCTAATGAAACTTAAAAGCTTTTGCATAGCAGAGAAAACCATAAACAAAATGAAAAGACAACCCTAAGAATGGGAGAAAATATTTGCAAATGATGCTACAGACAAGGGATTAATTTCCAATACATACAAACACTCATACAGCTTAATATCAAAAAAAATACAACTGAATCAAAAAATGGACACACCTAAATAGACATTTCTCCAAAGAAGACATACATATGGCCAACAGGCACATGAAAAGATGCTCAATATTGCTAATTATTAGAGAAATGCAAATCAAATCTAAAATTAGGTATCGCCTCACACCAGTCAGAATGGCCATCATTAAAAAGTTTACAAATAGGGGCTTCCCTGGTGGCGCAGTGGTTGAGAGTCCGCCTGCCGATGCAGGGGACACGGGTTTGTGCCCCGGTCCGGGAAGATCCCACATGCTGCGGAGCGGCTGGGCCCGTGAGCCATGGCCGCTGAGCCTGTGTGTCCGGAGCCTGTGCTCCGCAATGGGAGAGGCCACAATAGTGAGAGGCCCACGTACCGCAAAAAAAAAAAAAAAAAAAAGTTTACAAATAATAACTGCTGGAGAGGGTGTGGAGAAAAAGGAACCCTCCTACACTGTTGGGGGGACTGTAAATTTGTGCAGCCACTATGGAGAAGAGTATGGAGGTTCATTTCAAAACTAAAAATAGAGCTACCATATGATCCTGCAATCACACTCCTGGGCATATATCTGGAGAAAACTGTAATTTGCACCTTTATGTTTATAGCAGCACTGTTTATATGGAAGCAACCTAAATGTCCATCAACAGATAAATGGATGAAGAAGATGCGGTATATATACACAATGGATATTAGCCATAAAAAACAATAAAATAATGCTATTTGTAGCAACATGGATGGACCTAGAGATAATCATACTAAGTGAAGTAAAAGACAGATATCATATATCACTTATATGTGGAATCTAAATAAATAATAGAAACTTATTTACAAGACAGAAATAGACTCACAGACATAGAAAACAAACTTATGTTTAACGAAAGGGCTAGTGCAGGCGACGGGGAGAGGAGAGATAAATTAGGAATTTGGGATTAACATACACACCACCATATATAAAATAGATAACCAACAAGAACCTACTGTATAGCACAGGGAACTACATTCAGCATCTTGTAATAACCTATAATGGGAAAGAATATGAAAAAGAAGATATGTATATATCCTAAAGTTGGTATAAGATTAAAATTAAAAAAAAATTTTTTTTGTTTGTTTGCGTTGGGTCTTCGTTGCTGCATGCGGGCTTTTCTCTAGTTGTGGTGAGCGGGGGCTACTCTTCGTTGTGGTGCACGGGCTTCTTATTGCGGTGGCTTCCCGTTGCAGAGCATGGGCTCTAGGCACGTGGGCTTCTGTAGTTGTGGCACACGGGCTCAGTAGTTATGGCGCACGGGCTTAGTTGCTCCGCAGCATGTGGGATCTTCCCAGACCAGGGCTCGAACCCATGTCCCCTGCATTTGCAGGCAGATTCTTAACCACTGCGCCACCAGGGAAGCCCTAAAACAAACTTTTATATGTGAAATGATTAAATGAAATGTATGGCTGACATAGCCATTTCCAGAAATCTGTGCTCATAAATCTATAGATTCTGGGATTATTTACTATAAGTAACCCTAAATCTGGACACCCAGCTAAGGCCATTCTACAAATACGGTCTCTGCCTCTTAGTAATGAATATTCGTCTACCTACCCGACATCCAGCTGATAACAGGATTCCACTGGGTCACCTGCATTCCTTTACTTCCTTGATGGTTTGTCTTCAACGAAAGAAGATTGACCAACTTGGTTATATTGATTAAATAATTAAGCAGACAGAAAAAAAACAAAAACAAAAAAACTATCATTTCGGGCAGAAAGAAACTACCTATAACCTGGGCTCTTAAGGTCTTTTGCATGTTTAGCACACATTTTATATCACAGATTATATTATTTAATGCAGGTGCTCCATATTTATTACTCTAAGTTTCCAAAGTGCAGCTCTAACTCTGTTCCTTGAGACTTCTCCATTCCTATCTGGATAGTTTTATAAGAGGAAATGTATTTTACTTTTAATGTGGCTTTATTTGAATACTGATACATTTGTTGAGAAGAGTAGATGTGAAGAGAAGGTAGGCAATCAGGTGAGATGAACTGTGGGCACATTCCAGCCCAGCAGGGCCAAAGGCAGAAAAGGCAACGTGTGCCTATGACTGACCAGCTGGGTGACTTCACCAAATATCCCCCACTAGTGAGGCAATTCATGCAAATAAAACTGTAACACACATTAAAAAAAGAGAGAAAGAGAGAGAGATTGTCGACAGTTCCATAGACATTTACAGAATGTGGCTCCCTTATATACTACCTGCCAGGGGAACAACAGTGCCTAATGTCACTGAATTCATAAGAGTCAAAGGATCTGAGTTTTGAGCTCCTAGAGCCCAGTACATGGGAGAAGATCAACTTTTCTCCAAAAGAATGTGGTGGTCTATGCAACCCAGCATAGGAGCCTACCTCAAGCTGAAAGTTTGACAATGAGAAGAATCCCAAGACTTATTAAATCTTTTTCCAAAAATATGCAATGAGACAGCCTTACTGTGAAAAGAAGGAAGATCAAAATTTTAGTCACAGGCAGTCCAATACAGATCCTTGATCATGTGCCAACATATGGCCAGACAGTGAAATAATATAAAGCAATGTTAGTAACAGCCTCCTTAGACTACTTGAACTTAGACTACTTGAATACAAAACAGTTCTTGGCCATATATGCCATGTGTCCAGAACAGCTACACACGATCTCTGTACATCCATTTCCACTTCTTCACAATTTGCTACTTTTAAAAGTTGGTGTAAGATGAAACTTTTATTTAATATGTGAAATATTTAACATGGTGCCCAGAAGTCTTAGATTAAAAAATATTTATAATAAATCGGTATGCTGGTGGGAAGGGGAGAATAGGTAAACCTGCAAGGCAGGCCTAAATCTTGACCTGCAATAAGATTTAAACATTTCCAATACACTCTGAAAGACTGTCAAAATTATATGGTCCATACTTCTTCCTTGACAAGTACCCACTATAAAGTCATTTTCTACTTCTTGGGAAATTCTCCAAAGGAAAAGTGAATTGACTGATTATAGCTACCACAAATAGGTACATGGCCAAAGGCTGAAACTTTTTGGTCTTTACCGTAAATTTTTTATTAAAGATGAAGTTAGACAGACCTCATGCTAAAGGAAAAATAAGTCAAGGTAGTAGCCAATAAGTACATACCTTGTGGTCCCACCAATTTCTGTCTACTTGCTATGGAAAACCAAATGAAAGTAGAGAGCAAGGAAAACACAGGGAATTTCTCATACCTTCTCCTGCCCCAACATACATAGTCCAGTGTGAAGTGGAGAACCTAGACAATCTAGAAGGTGGATATTAGCAGATAGAGAAAAGGCAACCTACTGAATGGGAGAAAATATTTGCCAATGATATAACCGATAAAGGGTTAATATCAAAAATACATAAACAATTCATACAACTCAACATCAGAAAAACGCAACCCAATTAAAAACGGGCAGAAGACCTGAATAGACATTTTTCCAAAGAAGGCATACAGATGGCTAACAGGCACATGAAAAGAAAAGATGCTCGACATGGTTAATCATCAGAGAAGTGCAAATTAAAACCACAATGAGATATCACCTCACACCTCTAAGAATGGCTATCATTTAAAAGAACACAAATGACAAATGTTGGCTAGGACATGGAGAAAGGGGAACACTTGTACCTTGTTGATGAGGATGTAAATTGGTGCAGCCACCTTGGAAAACAGTATGGCAGTTTCTCAAAAAACTAAAAATAGAACTACCATGTCATCCAGCAATTTTAGTCCTGGGTATATATCCAAAAAAACGAAAACACTAATTCAAAAAGATACATGCACTCCGATGTTCATAGCAGCATTATTTACAAATGCCAAGTTATGGAAGCAACCTAAGTGTTGATCAACAGATGAATGGATAAAGATGTGAGATACACACACACACACACACACACACACACACACACACACACACACACACGTACAAAGGAATACTACTCAGCCATAAAAAAGAACAAAACTTTGCCATTTTCAGCACCATGGACGGACTTGGAGGGCATTACACTAAGTGAAGTAAGTCCAACAGAGAAAGATAAATATTGTATGATATCGCTTATATGTGGAACCTTAAAAACACAACAAATGAGTGAACATAAAAAAAAGCAGGCTCGGGCTTCCCTGGTGGTGCAGTGGTTGAGAGTCCGCCTGCCGATGCAGGGGACGCGGGTTCGTGCCCCAGTCTGGGAGGATCCCTCATGCTGCGGAGCGGCTGGACCTGTGAGCCGTGGCCGCTGGGCCTGCGCGTCTGGAGCCTGTGCTCTGCAACGGGAGAGGCCACAACAGTGAAAGGCCCGCGTACCCAAAAAAAAAAAAAAAAAAAAAAAAAAAAGCAGGCTCACACATATAGAGAACAAGCTAGTGATTACCAGTGGTGGGGAGGGACAATAACAGGATGGGAGAGCGGGAGGTACAAGCATAAATGTGCAAACTGTTTGGCATAAGATAGGTTCAAGGATGTATTGTACAATGCAAGGAGCATAGCCAATATTATGTGGTTTGGGCTTTCTAAATTTTTAATTGACATACAGCTGATTTACAGTGTTGTGTTAATTTCTGCTGTACAGCAAAGTGATTCAGTTACACATATACATACATTCTTTTTTATATTCTTTTCCATTATGGTTTATCATAGGATGTTGAATGTAGTCTCTGTGCTATACAGTAGGATCTTGTTGTTTATTCATTCTATATATAAAAGCTTCCATCTGCTAACCCCAACCTCCCACTCCATCCCTTCCCCTATCCCCTACCCCTTGGCAACCACCAGTCTATTCTCTATGTTCATAAATCTGTTTCTGTTTCGTAAATAGGTTCATTTGCATCCTCTTTTAGTTTCCACATATAAGTGACATCATATGGTATTTCTCTTTCTCTTTCTGACTTACTTCGCTTAGTATGATAATCTCTAGTTGCATCCATGTTGCTGCAAATGGCATTATTTCATTCTCAGCCATTCTTATGGCTGAGTAGTATTCCATTGTATATATGTACTACATCTTCTTTATCCATTCATCTTTCGATGGACATTTAGGTTGTTTCCGTGTCTTAGCCAATATTTTGTAATAACTATAAATGGAAAGTAACCTTTAAAATTTGTATAAAATTTTTTTTTTAATTTTAAAGGAAAAGTTTTCAGAACCATATACCTCACAAAGACTGCCCTTTTTGAAGTTTATTTTTATATCCCTATCAGGAATTTGTATTAAATAACTTTTTTATAACCCTATGAATCTTGTCCGGTTTTCAATCTATAAATCTTCATACACAACCCAATGAGGTCATATTCCTCCTTGCTCTGAGAAGTCTCCTCTTCAAATTGGAACTTACAGTTTGAACTGTTCTAACCATGGTAATCCACACTAGAATGCACCCTGTGGGCTGTTCTACCTGCTAATCCTTCTGTGAACTCCTGTCCTAAAACCCTTCCAACTCCTCTTCTGCCTGAAATCTTATTATTCTAGATTCACTCCTGCATCCTCCTTCTTGGAAGCCTTCCTTGACCCACATTGGTTCAGTGAGCTGCCATCTTATCCTGTTGCATCTTCTGCTTTTCTATTACATTCACTTCTATTATAATCATTCTCTCTCCACATCTAGACTCTGCACTCTTGCATCACTCATGTTGCACTATTTTCTTAAAATATAGCACAAAGTCCAGCTAAATACATCCATAAATATAGGGTGGAAAAGAGGAATCAAAAAGGAAGAAAGTAGAAAAGAGAGAGGGAGAAAAGGAGGAAGAAAGGTTAAAAGGATTCATTCAAATGCTACAGTTTCAGGAAAGTAATTGATACCTAAAGGAAGTTCCATATGATTAATTCTCTTCTTTGTTTCTTGCCTGTCTCTTTGGAAGGCAAGTTCCATGAGAGTAAGAAATTTGTTTACTTTGTCTTGTTCACAGCTGTAGCCCCAGGGCTTAGAACAGTGTCGCAAATGGGATAGGTACTTGAGAGAAATCAAAGACACTGACAATAGTATATTGGCATCATGGAGTTCTGATATCAGCTCTGCTACTATAGGGTAATGTCTGGACACGTCATAGAAAAATCTGGAGCTCAGTTTTATCAACTGAAAGAGTTCAATAAAACCTGCCCTGTCAAACTCAAGGAATTTGTTCTGATGAACAAATAAGACAATGGGTATAAAACTTCTCTGAAAATATTCTACATTCCAGGGTTTCAGAAGTTACGTTGAGAAATTTGGGACAATATTTTGGGAAGTAACATAGCCGTAGGTACAAAAGCCACACATGAAGTGATCCAAAGAATAGATTCAAAGAAAGAAAAAAGTTAAATGCATAAAAGTGATTATTGCTACATTTCTTAAAATAACCCAAACCTGGAAATAACCCAAATGTCTCACAATAAAATGCATTTAACAAAATGTTGGACTATTTTGTAGCCATTAAAACAAGTTTTAAATAACACTGAAAAGCAAATAACATGAAAAGAGTATTTATAGTAAAACTAAGTGACTATAAATCCAATCTTGTTTAGACACAATGAATACAACTGTATAAAATAAGCATGCATGTTAAAGATAAGAAAAAAGTAAAAATAATTGTGTATCAGGAGGACACTTACTACACACTAACCTGGACTAAAGCTAATTTCAGCAGAAAGGTTACTTAATACAGCTTATCATTTGGATCCTAAAATCACTCAAAAGACTGGAGAAACTGGATGATGTCGAAGTTTCCAGGAACAATGGCAATACCTCTGCCGTAGGGCTGGTCTGGTGAGAAAACCACCCCCATACGCACATCTGCGGCAGAGCACTAAACGCTAAGAATTTCACTAAGTAATAGTGAGTGCTACCTATGAAATATGCTTCCGTGTCAGAATTCAACCCTACAACCACTGCTCTCTTTCTAACCTGGATGCTTCTGCAGGCAATATATGCCAGCAAAATGAAGACTGTTTTCACACATGCTCATCTCCAGATTAAGGTCTTGTAAAAGTTGCTAAGATTAGCAGAGCTAGTTCACACAAAACTGCCTCCTGGTTGTAGGGGAAGCTGGAGACTGCAGTCCAATTTCAGTGTTAGGAGACTATACACAGCGTCCTACTTACTTCTAAAAATTAAAATAAAATAACATAACATAAAATGACATTATAATCTAGATTTTGCAAATAGAGAAATTGAAATATGTCTATTTTATAAATTATAGATTGTTTCAGGTTTCCTATAGAGATAATCAGGTCATCCACAAATAATGGCATTTCTCTTTCTCCCTTTTCAACTATTTGATCTTTTCTTTCCTTTTCTCATTTTAATGTTCAAGCGAGGAACCTGGTACTAGGCTGAAAACAAATAGTGATAGCAGCATTCTCTGAATTATTCCTGATTTTAAGATAAATGCATTTACTAATTCATGGTTAAGTATGATATTTGCTGTAGGTCATTTGTAAATGACCTTAACTTTTTCATGTTAAGAAAGTTCCCATTTACTTATCATGGTACCCTCTGGTGAAGGAAATTAAGAGGTACAAACTTTCAGTTACAAAATAAATAAGCCATGGGGATGTAATACACTTCATAAGGAATACGGTCAATAATATTGTAATAACTTTGTATAGGGACAAGTGATTACTAGACTTATCACAGTGGTCATTTCATAATGTATATAAATGTCAAATCACTATGTAATGCACCTGAAACTAACATACATACAGTTCATTCGTGCATAAGCAACGTCCATCCTTAGAAGGAAATTCACTCCTGATTCTTTCTGGTTCTCCTAAATCCCACAGCACAGCAGAGAGAGCCTAGGGCCATGGGACATGCTATAATCTTTGATTCTATAGATACCCAGCAACCTTTAAATATTCATTTATTACTTATTAACCAAGCTATAATGTCTATGAATCCTTTGGGCTATCATCCAGTTGTTGTTTTTTTTTTAGCATCTTTATTGGAGTATAATTGCTTTACAATGGTGTGTTAGTTTCTGCTTTATAATAAAGTGAATCACCTACACATATATCCCCATATCTCCTCCCTCTTGCGTCTCCCTCCCACCCTCCCTATCTATCATTCAGTTTTAAAACATTCAATCCAAAATATCAGAAAATTCAATGTATTAAACATCAAATATCAAGGTAAATGCACCCCATCTAACAATAAGCAGGACAAATTCTTGGAAAGCTCCCTCATTCTTAGGCAGGGGAAACACAAAAATCATAGAAAATGATAATGAAGTAGTTGTTGATTATTATTACAGTTCAGTAGCAATTATTCAAATTGTGAACCTGGGTTAAACATGCCACGACTCAATACTATAAGTAGACATAAATATTCCCAGTTTCATTTATTTTATACCTTAGTCTCACAGTATCACTTGGGAGCTAGACAGAGCCCCTCTCCATTTCTTCTGACAACTGACACCTCACTTCTTCTATGGGAGAAAAAGTGCTGCTCCAACTGGTCAGATTTCAGGACAAATGTGAAGATATGTTTTTCTGTGAATAAAGGCAATGGGGAAATCTTCACTTTGGCTCTTTCTCCTCTAATATTTGTAGGTATAAACTCTTCATCCCATTTGGGTAGTAACTTCCAAGATTCAGTCTTAGGCAAGGGAAGGAGGGGACCATTCGGGCTTGGAGTCAAAAAAGATACCCTAAAATAAATTTATAAAGATAATATATCTCATAAAATCATGGTCAAAATTGTATATATTTATATGGATTATGAAGACAAAGATCCACAAACAGCCAGGTTAATTTCAAAAATATACTCTACCAGCTATTAAGCCATACTACAAAACCTTATTTTTAAAAACAGTATGGGTACACTGGGCAACTCAAGCAGAATAAAGAGCTCAAAAAGAAAAAAAAAAGATACCCACGGGGCCTAGCCCAGTGATCCCTAAACATCTCACTCACAAGCACCCTTAAAATGTTGGGGAACCCTACATACCCTCTCACACATTTTTAAATAGACATTTAGGATTTTTAAAGAAATTATTTAAGTTTAAATAGTTGTAAGTAATATAACTTTCAGCACTTTAAAATACCGACATTTTAAACAAAGCTGTTATTTCACTCTTTTAAAGGTATCCAATGGAATCTAAATGCCGTAGCAATTTGACACCCACTATCAAACATTTTTAAGATGAGATGTTTTTAGAGTTAAAAATTTCATAAAATTCCTTTTTCTCCTTAACCTGTATTTATACCCCACTCCTCCACAGAACTTTATCTTAATATAATCTTACGCTTGAAAGTATTTTATGGATTCCTCTATCAAATTCTTCTGCAACACGTATATGTATATTATTTAAATCTTTTCTGTAGCCATAAAATTCCACATGTTGAAAATTTATGTCTGAATTTAGTTATCGTTACAGTTTTCATTTACTATCGATCAAAATAGTACATATAAATTCTAAATCTTGACAAATATCAAACATAAAAATATATTGTTGGAAATGCATTCCATAGATGAACTTTTTCCCAATTAGTTCATGTATCCAAGAATGAATATTACTTAATGCTACAGGGTTCAGCATCAATACTATTTCTATTTTTATTTGTGAGCACCAATAAAATTTTTTCAAAAAATCAATTAGTAGAAAAGGATAAACTTTTGTTTTAACAATGTCGCTCAGTTCTTTGAATTCCTTTTAAGTTATGTGTTTAAAAACATCACACAACCATCTATTATCAAAAAATAATCTATCATATGACAAATATTTAGAAACCACTTGATTTGCAAAATGATTGGCTATTCAGTTATACAAGTCTTTCACTTTTTCAGCACTGGCACCGTATTTCAAATATCCCTCTGTTTAATGTTCTAGAGTTTTTACACATAAGGTTAACGCATCTGTTCTGCATGAATGAGAAATATGCTTTTCTTTTTTAAAGTAGGAGAAGGGAAACTGTGAAAGAGGAGATGGGAAAGGGAAGCCAACATGAGTCCTTGATCACAGGCCAGTTCTCAGGCAAGTACATTTTAGGAAAGAATGTGTGGAAATTGAGAATCTGGAAATGTATTCCCTTGAAGCTATCTGTAACTGTATATCTCTAAGGTATGGTCGTCCAGTTTTGAGGTTACTAGTCTAACCCAATTTACTAGATATCTCTAACTTAGGAAACAAATGCAAGATAATAATTGATCAATCAATCTAATTCAACATCTGCTTAATAACTGACCACTAAGTAGCAGGTGGTAAAAATGTACAACAAAGAGTAAGAAGGATATAGTTTGGGCCCTTCCAGAGTGAGGTACAGTAGTTAAAAAGCTATAGAAGGACAAATAGAGGTAGGAACATTGGGTGATGATGTCAGGGATTAAAATACAGAGGATGACTGAGTAAGTTCTGAAACCCTCAGTGTGGCAGGAGAGTCTGAAAATGAGGACGATGGACGCTGGTGCAGGTAAATGAAGATGCTGGCTTTGAACATGAAATGCGGGATCACGAACGGCTTCTGCCTGGGGAGCCCACGGAAGAAGCGTCCACAGGAGACAGCCAGGTCTCAGTTAAGGGAAGAAAGCAGGGGAACGAGGTGTGAAACATGAAGGAATTGCTTAACCACATACCAAAACCTTGTTGCTTTTGCTTTTCGTGATTCCTTTGCAGATTAATCTCCCTAAGGAGCTCTGCTCAGAAGAACGTTGGCTTGACCAAGGCAGAACATTCTTGAGTTTCTCTGGCATTAAGAAAAACCCTTCTCTTTGGAAGCTATGGCAGCTGCCATAAATGACAGGACAAGCTTAAATATCCTCGAGGTCCTTCAGGAAATGGAGAAACAGAATGAGCAGGACAGGCTGCAGGCAGTGTGAGCCCATGGTGGTGTCCACAGGTGACACCCGCACTAATCTCAGCGTCCAGATGCCTGGACTCCTGGAGCCCGATGAAAGGAGTAAAGCCAGAATCTTAAGTTTCATCTACCGACTCTAAGGGGCAAGAAGGAGGCCTCAGTAAATCCCCGCAGATGCAAGATAACAATATTAGTGCCTCAGATGCAATTCTTTGAAAAATGAAACATTTTATTTTCCCAATAGTTGGCTGTGTTTCACTAATAAGTTTTTGATGTAGATGCTGAAAGTGAAAACATAACCAGTACAAGCCCAGGTCCTGCACAGCTATAGGGGAAGCTACCAGCCTCCACCCAGGCCCTGGGAAAGATTTGCAGGGCTGTAACTGAGCAAAACAGAAGGAAATTTTTTTTTTTTTTTTTTTTTTTTTTTCTGTATGCGGGCCTCTCACCGCTGCAGCCTCTCCCGTTGTGGAGCACAGACTCTGGATGCGCAGGCTCAGCGGCCATGGCTCACGGGCCCAGCCGCTCCGCGGCATGCGGGATCCTCCCGGACCGAGGCACGAACCCGTGTCGCCTGCATTGGCAGGCGGACTCTCAACCACTGCGCCACCAGGGAAGCCCAGAAGGAAATATTCTTGACAGTCAATTTCTCTGTGGGACCAAAAGGCAGAATATTCAATTTAGAGACATTATTTCTGTATGGAGGCATGAAAAAGGAAGGAAACCAAAATTGTTCAATAAAGGCCATTAAAAAAAAAAAAATTACTGGTATTGTATTAAATTTTGGTTGTACTGCCATCTGGTGGTCATTTTTTTAAATTGCGTGGTGACCAAACACACCTTGAATCCAAGGGTAAAAACAGGAAGAGGGAAAAAGCAGAGGCAAATTCTTACTGCACTGTATTGGAAGTAACTGAATTAAGTTCTACACAATTCAGAATCTTCTCTGGTAACATCAAAGAAGCTGTATGGTCGATTGCTTTGGTCTCAGGTGGGTATATACGTGATATATCATTGATTTTCCACAGCATCAGCTGTACTACAGCCCCAAGCTCTAACGCCAGGCTGCCAGAATTTGAATCCCAACTTGGGCCCTGGAAGACCTTGGGAAAGTTATTTACTTTCTCTTGATCCCCGTTTCCACATCTAAAGAATGAGAATAATAATGGCACCTGATTTAGAGGATATGTTTGAGAAAAGCTAATTCATAAATGTAAATTGTTTACAACAGTGCCTGGCATATGGTAACTGATCAATAAATGTTAACTATTACTTCAAGGAGCTGACCATAGGTTTGTTAAACTCAAAAGAAAAGACAGAGGTGAACAGTTTCAACCCGCCTCTTCACTCTTGCCCAGAAAAGAGGAATATGGTTATGATTGGTCAGATTTCTAACTGGATCCAGTATCTAAGAGACAGAAAATTAGGAAATAATCAGGTCTCTCCTGTTAAGTGCCACCAGTTCCATTTCTACTGGTTATCTCGGATGTGGTTTTGCATCGTCAGAGTCCTTAATGCATAACTTTGGGTTTATAGAGAACCCACTTTAAAAGCCTGCAAAGGCTTCTCATTTCTCACAAGCCCCACGTGATGTGGCCTCCAGCCCCTCCTCTGATCTTATCCAGTCCCACTCTGGCCCTTTCTCACCTCTCTCCAGCCACGGTGGCCTCCTTGCTGTCACTCACCGGAGAGGCATGCTCCACCCAGGACGGGATCACTCCTCCCCAGGTGTCCACCAGGCTCCTCCTTCACTTCCTTCAGATCATCTCCCCAGAGAATTCTTCCCCAGTGACACCATCATAACAAAATGTCACATCAGGGGCTTCCCTGGTGGTGCAGTGGTTGAGAATCTGCCTGCCAATGCAGGGGACATGGGTTCGAGCCCTGGTCTGGGAAGATCTCACATGCCACGGAGCAGCTAGGCCCATGAGCCACAACTACTGAGCCTGCGCATCCGGAGCCTGTGCTCCGCAACAAGAGAGGCCGCGATAGTGAGAGGCCTGCGCACCGCGATGAAGAGTGGCCCCCGCTCGCCGCAACTAGAGAAAGCCCTCGCACAGAAACGAAGACCCAACACAGCCAAAAATAAATAAATTAATTAATTAAAAAAAATAATGTCGCATTTCATTTGATGCTGCCTTTTTTCAAAGCATTTAACCATCTGACCTATGATATATTTATCTATTTGTTTGATTGTCTGTCTTCCTCCACTAGAATGTAACCTCTATGAGGGCAGGAGTTTTCTTTTACTCACTCCAACAAGGCCAAACACAGACCATTCTCCTTTTGCCTGAACCTGCTGACAAAGCCAGACTCAGAACCACCAACTTCTCATCCCTGCCTCCTAATTGATTAGATAAGATTAGAACCATGTGTCCCTTAAAACTATCGAACCATGGAGGAAAACATTTCCTGTTCAGATGACCGACTGGACTCCCCCTCCTCTCTCAACTACTTCAACTGTAAATCACCCCATTTGCAACTTGTTTTCCCCTCCTTATATTAGTAGCTAAGGCAAAACCACCCTGCTGAGACTTTCAGATCTGGGCATGCTCTTTGCAACGGCCTGAATAGAATCAACCTCCTTACTTATCGGGCTGTTGTTTATGACACCTCCTATATTTCCATCATATAGAACAGGCTTTGCTTTTTTTAAAATTTTTTATTGAAGTATAGTTGATTTACAATGTTGTATTAGTTTCAGGTTACAGCAAAGTGATTCATATATATATATATATATTCTTTTTCAGATTCTTTTCCCGTATAGGTTATTACAAAATATTGAGTATAGGTCCCTGTACTATACAGTAGGTCCTTGTTGGTTATCTATTTTATATATAGTGGTATGTAAATGTTAATCCCAAATTCCTAATTTACTCCTCCCCCTCTTTCCCCTTTATTAACCATAAGTTTGTTTTCTGCGTCTGTGGGTCTATTTCTGTTTCGTAAATAAGTTCATTTGTATCATTTTTTAGATTCCGCATATAAGCAGTATCATATGATATTTGTCTTTCTCTGTCTGGCTTACTTCACTTAGTATGATAACCTCTAGGTCCATCCATGTTGCTGCAAAAGGCATTATTTCATTCTTTTTTACAGCTAAGTAATATTAACAGTTTTTGATACACAGTCAGCACTCAATAAAAGTTTGTTGAATGAATGAACTATGGAGAAAAAGTCCTCCAAGAGATCCTGCCCAACTTATTGGAGTTCTGCACTGGAGTTGGCCACCAATAGCCCTAGTTAATCATAAAGAATTGCTTTGATTTTGGCTTTGATTTTGACTTGACTCTGCCTTTGCTTTTGTTTTTCCTCTCTTGTGTACATATAGCCCCTTAGGATCTCTAAGGACTGGAGAAGTGACTGGATTGACATAGGATTCTGGTTTTTCTGGTCCTCCTAGCAAAATAGCATCTCTTTTTTTAAAAATTTATTTTTATACAGCAGGTTCTTATTAGTTATCTATTTTATACATATTAGTGTATATATGTCAGTGGCAATCTCCCAATTCATCCCACCACCCCCCAACCCCCCGCTTTCCCCCCTTGGTGTCCATACGTTTGTTCTCTACATCTGTGTCTCTATTTCTGCCTTGCAGATAATAGCTCATTATTTTACCATTCCAAGAAGTTTAACCCAGCTACGAAACAGAAAAGTGAATTTTAAATATTCCAGTAGAGATATGTACATGATGTACATAACAGGTGCTCAGAAGAGAAATGTGTATGTGCAAGGGTATATGTGTCTGTTAAATATCTGACATGGGCCTTTAGGATTTACCCAAACAGCTCCTGAGGGCTTGGACAGGGAATGAGGAGCAGAAGGAAGATGCAAACTGTGGAATCTATGAAAACTAAGGCCTCCTCCTTTGTCTTTTTTTTTTGTTTTTTTGTTTTTGTTTTTTTGCGGTACGCGGGCCTCTCACTGTTGTGGCCTCTCCTGTTGTGGAGCACAGGCTCCAGACGCGCAGGCTCAGCGGCCATGGCTCACAGGCCCAGCCGCTCCGTGGCATGTGGGATCTTCCCAGACCGGGGCACGAACCCGTGTCCCCTGCATCGGCAGGCGGACTCTCAACCACTGCGCCACAAGGGAAGCCCTCCTCCTTTGTCTTTGAATCTGCTTTTCAACTTTGATTCAGCCTCAGTCTTTAGCTAAATACCTACATCCATTTCTGACATTACGGAGACTCTGATGACCAACGACTGTATTATCTCATAAGTACCTTCATAGCTAATAACCTAAAACTATCAGTAATGCAAACAGGCTGTGTCATTCAGATGCATTGTTAACTTTCACATAAGCATTCTTTTAGAACAATAAATTCTGTAAGTGTGCAATGAAAGGTTAACTTAGCAGGCTTAGGGGGTTCAGACCCTGCCCATCCCAAAGAAAGGGCTGGCCCTTGACTGCCTTCAGAGCAATAACCTCTAAGCTCTTGGAATAGCCTGCCTGCTAAGAGTGTCTTTGACTACCTGGAACTTGGGCCATGCCAAATAGTTTATACTAACAACCTGATTTATGGGGAGCACCTGTTTCTGCTCACTTGGGGCCCTGGGCCACACTGCATCTGTTTCACCTCTGTAGAAGCTAGAGACTAAGTAGCTAAGGTCAGTCACACAGGTGCTCCATGCCTATATGACTGACCTCCAATAAAAACCCTGGACATTGAAGCACAGGTGAGCTTCCCTGGTTGGCAATAGCTCATTCACGTTGTCACACTGGAGAATTAAGCACTGTCCACATGACTCCACTGGGAGAGGAAACGTGAAGCTCATGCCTGGTGTTTCCTGGATTCTGACCTATGCACCATTTTCCTTTCCTGATTTTAATCTGTATACTATTGCTGCAATAAACAGTAACCATAAGTACTACCTCTTTTCTGAGTTCTCTGAGTCCTTCTAATGAGTCATTAAACGTAAGGGTGGACTTGGGGACCTCTGACACAGCAAGGGTTAACAACAATTGTAAAATCCATTCATTTTATGTATAAAAATAATTCCTAAGGACTTTTAAATAGTTAAATAAATTTAATTATTAATCAATACAAGTATGAAAAGCGTACATTCATCTGGCTTCAGCTAGATGATTTAGAAAGAATATAATATCATTTTGTGCCAACAAATATTTATAAAATATATTTTAAATGATAATAAAAAGAAGACTAATCGATCTTCCTCTTGTTAGAATTGTTTGAGATAGCAACATAAATGACATTAAGCAAAATAGCCTTTTAGAATCTTGGGACTTCCCTGGTGGCACAGTGGTTAAGAATCCACCTGCCAATGCAAGGAACATGGGTTCGATCCCTGGTCCGCTAAGATCCCACATGCCGCGGAGCAACTAAGCCACAACTGCTGAGCCTGCATTCTAGAGCCCACAAGCCACAACTACTGAGCCCACACACCGCAACTACTGAAGCCCGTGCGCCTAGAGCCCGTGCTCCACAACAAGAGAAGCCACCGCAATGAGAAACCCACACACCGCGACAAAGAGTAGCCCCTGCTAGCCACAACTAAAGAGAAAGCCCGTGCACAGCAAAAAAGACTCAATGCAGCCAAAAAAAAAGAATCACACTTAATTTTTATTATTTTAATTGCAGCTAACCATGAGTCTTTCATGAAAAAAGGCTTATTTGGAAATTCTTCACATCATAGAAGGATGAATTAAAAGCAAAATGTCAACTTCTTCACCTCAAATTTTTGATCGAGAGAAGAATACCAAAATCATGTAAGCCCAGGTTCAAGAATCTGTCAGACACATCTACATTCACACACAAACCAGGTTTTTCTAGCACCAGTCAAGCCATAATGAAGAATACAAAGGGTATGAATAAAACAGGAAAATGAGAGAGGAATACTTTGTGAAGTATTGGAAAAACACATTGTGTTCTCACTAATCAAACTTCAAGCCAACAGGCGTTACAAGAATAATTTTAAAAGACGCTGCCTTATAGTTTTGAGTCTGTCAAAGTTAAAAATTTTAACAAAAAGCTTGTTGAAATTATTACTATGGACTGATGACCATTTGCAGTGTTGAAGAAGGATTTTTGAGATTTTTCTCAAACTTAATCCGAGATACAAAGTTCTTTCTAGAAAATATGCCACTGAATTATATTTTACTAGTGCAACTCGGTGTTCTACTTCAGTATCTCATGTATCAGACACCTGCACAGCAAGGTGAATCTGTGATAACTTCATCTTATTCTCCTTCACTTGCCTTCAGAGAGATTGCTGGGAATCACACACCTGTTAGTGAAGAAGCTGGTTGAAGAAATATTTATAAACTGTAAAAGCAATAAGGAAACTCATGCAATTGGAACCATCAGGCTTGGTTCATGCCCTCCTGTTGTTTATTCAGAAAGTAACAAAGCACAGTGTAATTAGCACAGTTACTGGCTGAAAACAGGGAAATAATGAGCCTCTTTCACCATTTTTCTGTCTGTCATAAGAGATACCTTAGAAGTTCTTTGTCATGTAATTATGTTCAAACAAAATGGAATAACAGCTATTACTTGTTCTTAAAAGAGCCAGGACTAACTCTGAGGAGATGGGAGTGGTAAAGGGCAGAGGAAGAGTTCATGATAAACACCATATTGAATGTCTGGATTTTGAAATGCCTTACAAATGTAGAGGGGAAAAAATAACACAGTAAATGCCTGGGTACGTTGATGTGAAGCCCGTGAACTCCACTCACTGATTGCGGGTCTGTCTCGTGAGCAGCAGATAACATGCCTGGTCCTTCCCAGGGCTGTCTATCAAGTAACAGCCCACACTAGGCTTCCCAAAAGCTGTCAGGGCATCCTCATCAGATGAATGACAAAGACTAAACCTTAAGGATCAGGCAGATGTAGACTGTCCTCACCTCTAACACCAGATTGGGGTGGAAGGTACAGCTGTCATCACAATGACAGAGAGCCGGCTGGAGCAAGAAATGTTAGAACTCTGTAGATGTCTTTTTCACCATTGGACCCCAGAGCACAGAATAGAGCTCCTAATAGTTTTGTTTTGTTTTGTTTTGCGGTACGCGGGCCTCTCACTGTTGCGGCCTCTCCCGTTGGGGAGCACAGGTTCCGGACGCGCAGGCTCAGCGGCCATGGCTCACACGTCTAGCCGCTCCGCGGCATGCGGGATCTTCCTGGACCAGGGCACGAACCCGTGTCCCCTGCATCGGCAGGCGGACTCTCAACCACTGCGCCACCAGGAAAGCCCTCCTAATAGTTTTATAAAGGACCACAGGTGAAAGAGCAAGCAAGAAATTAAAGATCTTTGGAAATTAGGAAGGAAGAATTAAGAAAAATTATTTAAAAACTTGGAAAGAAGACCAAAAAAATCACTTTGTACCATTTCAAGTTCATACAAGACATTGTCTAACAAGCCTGCTTAAGGATCATCTGATTGTCTAGGGAACATAGTTCTCTGACTCTGTTTATTATTGAGTGGGGCCCAGACTCTGTAAAGTCAGATATTACTTTGGAAAAGATAGTGAACGGTGAATGATTTCTGTCCCATAGAAAAGATAACCCCAAAGCTCGAGTCCTGGACATTAACCAGTTTTGTATTTAATTTTGCAATCTTATTCTACCATTTTTTTCTTTAATTTAACAAATATGCTAGTCCCTCCTATCTTGCTGTTTCCCTCATCGACGAGTTAAGTAAATCCTTTATATATTCTCATACTACGTTGTATGAGAGTCATGTTTGTTTGTTTAACTTTTTGAAAAGTTTGACGGAAGGAAGGAAAGAAGGAAGAAAGGAACTGTCTTTCTTATCAGATTACTCTCGGTAAAGAGTAACCCTTGCACCTTCCTTCCCCTCATTACCTCTCCTCTCCCTTTTCCATTTCTCCTCCATCCACAGGCTCTCTCTAGTAAATCTACCAAACAAATTGAAGAGTAATACAAAAGGCGCTTTCTCCCATAACGCTACAGGGCTCCTGAGACCTGCCAATCGCCGTAAGGATTCCCACTGCCTAATGGAAGAAGAAAGCACGTGGT
Organism: Orcinus orca; assembly: GCF_937001465.1. NCBI lineage: Eukaryota > Metazoa > Chordata > Mammalia > Artiodactyla > Delphinidae > Orcinus > Orcinus orca. The sequence goes on along the minus strand of NC_064569.1, from coordinate 43,890,826 downwards.
ATAATCCAAAACACGTAACTTCCCCTCTGGGCTGCAGTCACCTCCAGTGTTAAGTGAGGGCATAGAACGAGAGAGGTTCTGCCTAACTGCACCCTACGAACTCTGGCATTCCCTTGAACCCACTATGGGAGTGGAGGCTGGACTGGGGCGGGGACTTAGTGAGAGGGCTCTGGGTCCTGGCCCACCAGGGCTTGCATCAGAGGAGCTCAACTTTCAACTTCTTTAAATACCACAAGTCAGAGTCAGATTTAATTTAAAACAAAGGATCTTATAATGTTTTATTTCCATATATATTTGAAACGTTTATGACATTTAAATACTTCAACTATTACTTTTTAGCATTAGACTTTTCAAGGTGGTATAATAATTCCATTTGAATAATGCATTGTATATAGAGGAATTTAATATATGTAGAATACAGACACATTTATACTTAAAATGGCCAGTATCCTATTGCTGTTATTATATCTATTGTTACGTAGTATCATAACTGATCTAATAACTGCAACTTGTTCAAAATACTTTACCTTTCTGTGGCATTTATGTACCGTTTAAATTATTTACGTACTGCCAAAGAACACTGAGTTAATCTCTTTTGCCTGCTTAGAAATGCGATTTATGCCTGATGTCGAAGAAAAGAAAAGCTTGCTTATGACACATATCATACGCTGGAGACAATGTACGTCACTGGGGGCAAATCAAGCCAATATCAGGGACATGGGCCTGCTGTGTAATTGCCACTCAAGTTGCAGAGCAGCCCATCCCCAAATCCCAAGCAATATATCGAGTGCTTTCACTCAACTAAGATGGTCTCGGAGGGAAAAGAAAACACAGCTTTGTTTGTGAGGCCTCTTGATAGTCAAACTGAATACAAACCATGACTCAAATCTCTTCAACTTGGTTCTTTCGGATGTTGTTGTTGGTTGGTTGGTCATTTTAAAAAATGCTGTACAACATGGATGGACCTAGAGATCATCATACTAAGTGAAGTAAGTCAAACAGAGAAAGGCAAATATCCTATGATATCACTTCTATGTGGAATCTTAAAAAAAGGATACAAATGAACTTATTTACAGAACAGAAACAGACTCACAGACTTAGAAAACAAACTTATGGTTACTAAAGGGGAAGGTGGGCGGGAGGGATAAATTGGGAGTTTGGGATTAACATGTACACGCTACAATGTTTAAAATAGATAATCAACAAGGACCTACTGTATAGCACAGGGAACTGTACTCAATATTCTGTAATAACCTAAATGGGAAGAGAATTTGAAAAAGAATAGATACATGTATATGTATAACTGAATCACTTTACACCTGAAACTCACACAACATTGTAAATCATCTATATTCCAATAAAATTTAAAATTAATTAATTAAAATTTTAAAAATCAAAATAAGTAAATGCTGCAGTGGATTTTTTATGATTATATAAATTTGGGGGGGAAATGTCAAGATTAGATCCAAAAATACATTTTTTTCTCTCACATAAGCAGAGGTGAACCATCACTGTACTCGACTCCACAATTATCAGTAAACCAGTTGCCTTCTACCTTGTTACACTACCATCCCAAGATGTGGATGCTACATTGCCTCCTGGTTGAAGATACCTCTTCCACTTCCAGCTCACACGCTTTCATCCTAGCCAGTAAGAAGGAAAAACAAGAAAAAGAAGGGTGCACCCACTCTCCTCTCTAAGGACGATGCTCTCAGCAGATGCACCAGCCTCTTCCACGTACGCACGCTCTTGGCCAGAATATAGCCCTGCGGCCATAATGGCCTCAATGGCAGTTAGAAAATCATCCTTAGGTCCAGCAGCCAAGTACCCAGCTAACATGTGAAGTTTCTGTGGCTGAGGAAGAAGGGAAGGATGGATATTAGGGACTAACTTGCATTCTCTACCATCGTCTGACTTTTTGGCTTCATCTGTGTACATCCTTCCTCTCCCTAAAGGACATGCACACTGGCTCCTCAAAAAAGACAACAGCAGGGCTTCCTGGTGGCGCAGTGGTTGAGAGTCCGCCTGCCGATGCAGGGGACACGGGTTCGTGCCCCGATCCGGGAAGATCCCACATGCCGCGGAGCGGCTGGGCCCGTGAGCCATGGCCGCTGAGCCTGCGCGTCCGGAGCCTGTGCTCCGCAACGGGAGAGGCCACAACAGTGAGGGGCCCGCGTACCGCAAACAAACAAACAAAACAACAAAAAAAAGACAACAGCAAAGTCCCAACCAGTCACAGCTTCCTGATCAGAGTCAAGGCTCTCTCTGGGTGATGAACTCTTTCTCAGTTGGGTCTAGATATGGCTCCTTGTAATCCGGTGACCTATAAGTTACAAGACCTCATCTGCTCAGAACACACCCAAGATGCAGTGGAGGATTTCGACACAGATTAAATCTACAATTTGGTAAAGAGGAGCAGGGAAAATACACACCAGTCACTAGTCCATAACAATTAATTAATTCCGTTGTTCTTTGGTAGTAGACTAAGTCCTTATTTTGACCATCCAGCTTCCCCTGGTTCTGGTCTTGAAGAGTAAACTCCCTTTCCTCTGTCTTATCCAGTCTGTCCCTCCTTGCGCATCATCTTCGATAGCCAAAGCCAACCCTAGAAACTTTAGAAAACATCACCTTCTTAGAAGCTATACAACTTCCCACTGATTGTAGGTTTTGCAGGTGGAAAAATCACAGGCTTTTACAGCCAGGCTCATGGTTTCTTTATAACTATAATTCCTTAAAAACTTAGAGACCTGATCTATTTATATCTGGTAAGTTCCAGATATCCCACAAGCAAATAACCCACAATCAAAGGGTTTTTTGTTTTTGATTCAGATACATTGTTTATTTAACTGATTTTCTATGGTGCTTCTTTTTTTTTTTAACATCTTTATTGGAGTATAATTGCTTTACAATGGTGTGTTAGTTTCTGCTTTATAACAAAGTGAATCAGCTATGCATACACATATATCCCATATCTCCTCCCTCTTGCATCTCCCTCCCACCCTCCCTATCCCACTGTTGGTGGGAATGTAAATTGATACAGCCATTATGGAGAACAGTATGGAGGTTCCTTAAAAAACTAAAAGTAGAACTACCATACGACCCAGCAATCCCACTACTGGGCATATACACTGAGAAAACCATAATTCAAAAAGAGTCATGTACCACAGTGTTCATTGCAGCTCTATTTACAATAGCCAGGACATGGAAGCAACCTAAGCGTCAATCAAAGGGTTTTTAAATCTGAAGACTCTGGTTTGTACTGGCTGGCCTCTCTCCTCTCTATTATGTTAACAGCAGCTATCTACAGGTGCTCAGAATGAAAAAAAAATAGTTTTAGCATCAAGGCAGCATCCTTAATCTGATCTTTGCCGTTGCACTGGGTTCTCATTGGCAGATAACTCTTCCTTGAGGATGCTAAAAAAGGCTTGGGGCCATGGTTTTACCTCCTGCTCCCGCTGTTTCTTCACAGCCACTGATATAACTGCTTCATTTTGGGATATCATAGTGATTTTCTTTTCCAAACTTCAAGACTCCAAATTACAGACTTTCAGTCAACTTAAATTAGAGGCCTCAGGCAGAGAGCACCTCCCAAAGCGCTATACCTCCTCCTATCTCGGCTTGCAGACTGATGAGCTCTAGCCTGAAATCATCTCTCTCCCAGGACTTTGATGAAAGTGGCAAGAAGCAGCCGACGCACACTAATATGCGATTTCCCATCACTTCCACTAATACCACACACGCTCAGTGGGCAGGCGCTTAGCTCTCCAATTCTGGCAGTTTCCTTTTTTCAAATGTGTTGCCACTGAATGACAGTAGTGGCAAAATCTTTCACCCTGCAAAATCTGGGCCCTTGCTGCCCGCTAGTCAATCACCAAGCCAACGTTAATTTCTGTCTCGTGTATCCTCCCATTTCCTAGTACCATAGTATAGATTAGTTAGGACTGGATCCAGCAGGAAATAAACGAATAAATAAATAAACAAAGAAACAGTGGCTTAAACATGCTAAACATCTCTCTCTCTCTTTCTCTCTCTGTCTCACTCTCTCTCCCTGAAAGTCTACACTTGCCGTAACCAATCCACCATCATAACGAACCCAGGGTTCTTTGATCCTGTTGCTCTACAATCCTGACCATGCATTCTTCATCTCATGGCCCAACATGGCTATTGTAGCCTCAGTTATCAGGCCCACATTACACACAGCAGGAAGGAAAGAAAAGAGAGAAGAAAGGCATGACCCCTCTTTAAAGGAAACTTTTTATAAGTTTCACGATACCTCTTCCACTTACCTCTCATGGACGTATTTAACCATGTAATCACACTTGTCTGAGGTTGAGAAATGTCACTTTTCTTCTGGGTGGCCATGGACTTAGCTAAATTTAGGAGTTCTGATACTGATAAGGAAGAAAGGAATGGATATTGGAAACTCTTAGCACAAGGAGGAATGCTTCTTTCCTGATTTTGCTGTTTCCTCTTGTGTGGATAATGTTCTGCTTGTCCAGTACTCCTGGCCTCGCACAGCGCTCTCACTCACTCTCCTGGGAGTGGGGGAGGGGACTCAATGCGATTTGTGGCTTAGAAAAGTATAACGTGGATGCCGAACCTAAATCCTTTCTTTCACCTTTCTCTCAAAAGGAAGTTGCTTGGGCTTCCCTGGTGGCGCAGTGGTTGACAGTCCGCCTGCCGATGCAGGGGACACGGGTTCGTGCCCCGGTCCAGAAAGATCCCACATGCCGTGGAGCGGCTGGGTCCGTGAGCCATGGCCGTTGAGCCTGCGCGTCCGGAGCCTGTGCTCCGCAACAGGAGAGGCCACAGCAGTGAGAGGCCCGCGTACTGCAAAAGAAAAAAAAAGATCACCAGAAATTCCAATTCCACCATTTTAGGATTGCCATTATGTTCATTTTTATAACCATATTTCATATTTGTCTTTGTGCACATATTCACGTACATGTATGCATAATTGCACACAAGTGGGCTATCATACGGTTTTTATTTTCTCATCGTTTTTCTTTGAAAAAATAACCAGTTGAAAAAATCACAGTGGACAAAGTTAAATAGGCAAGAAAGACTTCATTCAAGGCTATTGCAATAGAGGAAGAGAGACCAGAACTCAGTCTTAGCTCAAATCTACTGAAACAAAGGCATGTGGGGTCTTAGTGCCCCAACCAAGGATCAAACCTGTGCCCCCTGCAGTGGAAGCACAGAGTCTTAACCACTGGACCGCCAGGGAAGTCCTAAGAAGTTTGGGGTTTTTTTAATATTTACATCTCAAAGGGGCAGAAAGAACTTGTAATTTTTCCACAACTTACTAACCGCACAAGGTCTCACTTTCTTCACCAATAATATGAAGATAATAAGAGTTTATTGTGAGGATTAAGTTATTTAGAAAAGTATTTGCCTAACACATACAAAACAATCAATAATATTAGCTGATTTTTATGGTATCAATAAAACAAGAAACACAACCCAAAAAGTGGGCAAAGAATATAAAATTCACAAAAAGGGAAATACAAATGGGCAAAAAGTACTATATGAAGATATTCTAAATGTATTAGCAATCAGAAATATGCAAATTAAAGCAGCTAACTGCCACTTTACCACCATTAATGTGGCAAAAAATTAGAAAAATAGATAAAAACAAATATTGGTATATTCTGTATTGATGAGGATATGTGGAGAAAGGGAATTTTCATCAGCTGTTCGTGGTTCTACCATTCCAGGAGGAATCGGGCGGTCCCAGGTGATATTAAACATGTATACATCCTATGGCCCAACAATCCAACCCCACACACATTCATAGGGAGGCACGTCTGACGCTATTTACTGCAATATTGTTCATGATAGCAAAGAGCTGGAACAAAACTGGCTGGAACATCACCAGTGCAGTGGATAAGTAAGTTGTAGGGAGTGCCCATTTCATTATGGGCTATTCCACAACAGAGAGAAGCAATAAAATTGTATCTTGTCTGTCTATTTACTCAGGAAAAAATTCTAAATGTGGAACTGCTCGGATAAAAATATATACATCTTTTTAAAAGATTTTCAGACACACTGGCAAAATTACAATTGTTCAGCATGGAGTAAATATTCCCAATTTCTCCAAACCCCCCCTCCAAACTTGATTCTCATTTTTCTTTTCCACCCTCGCCAGTCAGATAAGCCAAAGGCAATGTTTCTTTGCTTTAATTCTCATTCCTTTACTCACAAGCAAAGTTAAACATTTCTCAAGGTTATCTGGTCATTTGAATTCTTTTGTGAATTTTTTTATCATATGTTTAGCACAATTTTCTGTTAGGTTCTTCAGTTTTCTACTGATTTATGTGGTGGGCACTTGGCTGTTGACTCGGCTGATAGCCCATGTTTTCACCTGCCACTTCCCGTATTCCTATTTTTTTTAATTCCTATTGGAGTATAGTAGATTTACAGTGTTGTGTTAGTTCCCATATTCCTTGCTGCCAGCCCACTTGGCCCTATCAAGGATGCAAAGGCAGATGACCACATCCTGACTTCTTTTCAGTTAGGGGTGGGTAGCCAATGGCAGCTGAAAAAATTCTTAGATGCGGCTTTTAGAGAAGGCTTCCTGTGACCCCTAATAAGAGGAAACGCTTGTGAGGAGACCCTCATATTCTTCACTATTGTCATGTCTTCTTCTTCAGCCATGATAAAGAAGAAAATCCTGCCAATTAAGACAACATGGATGAATCTGGAGGACGTTATGCTAAGTGAAATAAGCCACACACAGAAAGACAAATACTGTATGGTGTGGTGGAACTCATAAAAGCAGAGAGGAGAATAGCGGTTGCCAGGGGCTGGAGGTGGGAAAAATGGTGAGATGATGGTCAAAGTTATAAGATGAATAAGTTCTAGGGACCTAATGTACACCATGGTGACTATAGTTAGTAATACTGTACTGTGTACCTGAAATTTGCTAAGAGAGTAAATCTTGTGTTCTCACCACAAAAAATAAATAAATAAATGAAGGTAGCTACAGGAGGTGATGGATGTTAATTAACTTGATTGTGGTGATCATTTCACAATATGTCTGTATATCAGAACATCAAGTCGTACATCTTTAATATATATAACTTTTATTCGTCAATTACACTTCAGTAAAGCTGGCATAAATTTTTTTAATTTTAAAGTTAAAGTTTTAAATGGCAATTTAAAAAAAGAAAGAAAAGAAAGCAGGGCGGTAGGATGAAGATTAATCGGAGTCAGAGTGGATAACCTTAGCTACAGGAGTTTGGAAAAATGAATTTTGAACAGAGACCTAAAAAGTGCAAATAAAAAGAGTAGATATAAGGTGAATTCTAGAATCTACTCTATGACGTTATGCCTTTGGTTAACAATAACTGTTTGAACACTTTCAAACTTGTTAAGAGGGTAGATCTCACATTAAGTGTTCTTACCACAGTAAAAAAAAAAAAAAAAAAATTAAAAATTTTTAAAAAGAGGGCTTCCCTGATGGCGCAGTGGTTGAGAGTCTGCCTGCCGATGCAGGGGACACGGGTTCGTGCCCCGGTCCGGGAAGATCCCACATGCCGCGGAGCGGCTGGGCCCGTGAGCCATGGCCGCTGGGCCTGCGCGTCCGGAGCCTGTGCTCTGCAACGGGAGAGGCCACAAGAGTGAGAGGCCCACGTACCGCAGAAAAATAAATAAATAAATGAAAATAAAGCAAAAACACTCATCATTGCATGCTTCCTGCATGTGTAGGAAATAGGAAACAAACAAAAAAAAAATTTTAAAAAAGAAATTCACAAAAGCAGCACAAAGCAATAGACATATGAAAAAAAACTTCAACTTCACTGATAAACACAAGTGAAAATAATTAGAAACGACTTTCATATCCATTATATTTGCAAACTTTTTAAAGGCTAATAATATTGAGTGTTGGAGCAATGGAAACAAATACGTCATGGGTACCCCCTTTGCAGAGCATTTGGTTGGACTTTTTTTTTTTTTTTTTTTTTTTTTTTTGCGGTACGCGGGCCTCTCACTGTTGTGGCCTCTCCCGTTGCGGAGCACAGGCTCCGGACGCGCAGGCGCAGCGGCCATGGCTCACAGGACTAGCCGCTCGGCGGCATGTGGGATCTTCCCGGACCGGGGCACGAACCCGCGTCCCCTGCATCGGCAGGCGGACTCTCAACCACTGCGCCACCAGGGAAGCCCAGGACAGACTTTTTATTGTCTCTCCCTCTCTCCCTCTCTCTCTCAGTTTCTCACTCTAGACCTCTCAACTTTCTGTCTCTCCAAATCTCTCCCTCCCTGGTCTCTCTCTTCCCATCTTTCTTTGCATGTGTCTCTACCTCTTTGTGTGTCTCTGCTCATCCACCCACCAAACCCTGCTCTTCCCTCTCCCCTGAGTCATTCAAACGTTGCTTGCCATGAGCATGTATCAATACTATCAGTTCCAAAATCTTCACCCAGAAACCTGGGAATCTGACCCCAGGGCCTCAGCCATGACATTCAGGAGACCATCCTAGGTAACCCTGACAAGGTTCAGACCACCTGGCCAAAAGATCCCTCCCTGGGTTCCATTTCTCCCTCATCCTTCACCTGTCCGCCAAATCCATTGATCCACCTCCCGCTGCCCGAGGACGTTGGCTCTGTGTTTCGTCAAATGTTTCCCTGGGTTCCTGCCAGTACTAGCTTGGTATTTACTTTGGCATTGAGGTTGCCTTGCTTCACTCTCTCAAGGTCACGGTGCAAGTGGGCTGGGAAGCGGGGGACAGCAGCAGAGACTGAACATTGTACGAGAAGCTTTTTCCGAGTCACCTGGGGGCTAACCTGCCCTTGATAGACGACCCACATGGCTCCAAGCACTAAGCCCAGAACACCACTCCAGAGAATTGGGAGGCAGCGGAGCGCTGGAAAGCCACAGGATTGGGCTTCCTTCTGATTCAGTCCCTGGACCTCTCTGCAGGCTCCCTGGGGCTGTGAGGCTGTTTACTTTCCTCCTTCAGGTGCCATCACCTGCCCTGCTCCCTGAGGCACTCCTTCCTCTAAGACTAGCCCTGGGAAGATACAATTAAATTAAATTTAATTAATTAAATTAAATTAAACATATGGGACTTCCCTGGTGGCGCAGTGGTTAAGAATCCACCTGCCAATGCAGGGGACATGGGTTCGATCCCTGGTCCGGGAAAATCCCACATACCGCGGAGCAACTAAGCCCATGCGCCACAACTACTGAGCCCGTGTGCCAGAACTACTGAGGCTGCGCTCTAGAGCCTGTGAGCCACAATTACTGAGCCTGCGCTCTAGAGCCCATGTGCCACAACTACTGAGCCTGTATGCCACAACTACTGAAGCCGGCACACCTAGAGCCCGTGCTCCGCAGCAAGAGAAGCCACTGCAGTGAGAAGCCTGCGTGCTACAACGAAGAGTAGCACCCGCTCGCTGCAACTAGAAAAAGCCCACACACAGCAACGAAGACCCAATGCAGCCAAAATAAATAAATGAATAAATAAATAAACATTAAAAAATTAAACACAACTGTGACAAACTCACAGACAAAACAGATACACAATATATACATACCACACACAGTCACAATACACACATGTACAACACACACAAACATATAAGATGCCCACACATTCTCAGACACAACACACATGTGCGCACACACACGCATTCCTGTCCGTGCTGACACCTCAGTGTTTATCCAACGCATACCCTCTGCTCCACACCCGCTGTCCTCAGACTATGACAGATGCTTCATCTCTCCCTTCTGGCCTTCCCTCTTACATTACAGGCTACAGTAACCTCCAATTCTTCTACTGAACTTTAATCAGGATGAGAGGGTGAGAACCCTGTCATGTCCATCTCGCAGACTCAAGAGCTCAGGATCTCTTCAAGGTCACTCAAAAAATAAGGGGCAGAATTGGGATTCAAGCCCAGCTGCTCTGACCCTAGAACATGTGCTCTGCTGCCTCATATACAGGGTCCTCGCCTTCCTGTGTGACCACAGCTCACAGGCCGTCCCATTCTACCTCCTGCCTCACTAGATGGCTGACCCCAAGCTGCCCTGAAAGGATGGGCAGAAATCTGCCCCCATCCTGGGAACTCTCTTACACCCCTCCACCTAGGACCTTGTCAACGACACAGTCTGCTCCCCTCCAACTGCCAAGAGACCCCTTCCTCCCAACAGAGAGTCAGCTCTGCAGCACTGGTCCCTGCGAGGCGTCATCGGCCAGGGGACAGGGGACTCATGGGGAGCCTGGGACAGAGGATGAGGGAGAGGTGCCGAGGCTCAGCGTCAAAACCTTGCTGTGAACACGCATTGTCTACGACCGCCCAGGGAGTCTCCTGACCCTTCGGTGGGACCCTCCCTGTTCTTCCCAGCCCTTCACACACACACATACGCGCACACACATACGCTACCCCTAATACTGACCCCAGAGAGTAAGAAAACTCTACAACAAAAGAGTGACAGCTTTCATCCAGGAGCAGACAGTTTTTTGATTGTTTTGTTTTGTTTTGTTGCTAAAAATTACATCCTGAGGACCTCCGGCAGGACTTTCGTCAGAAAGGCGAGGTTCCCCTGGGCAATAAGACAGAGAGAACTAAACTCATCAGCGAGCAGAATGCTACCTGGTACCGCTCTCGACAAACACTTGTTTCCTGAATGAGTAAGAAAAAAAGGTGGAAACAATTAGGAGAGGGGGGACCTGAGGAGAGAGACAATAGCCAGGGGCAGTGGCCGAACAGGAAGAGAAGCTCTGTGAGAAGATGAGAGGCCCGAGGAGGAGGTTGGAGAGTGGGAGATTCTGTGTCAGCCATAGCCCGTGAGCATACATTGTGGGTGGTTCATCCTCCTAAAATTGTTAGTCATCCTGTGATGTCAGCCCAAACCTTTAGCAAGAGCCTGTCTCACACAGCAGCTTCATGCTGGCAATGCTGGGGGGACTCAGAGAAAGGGGACTAAGTCTTTGGGGAGATTCAAAGCCAATAGAATAGCTACTGAGAACAAGATACCAATGAGACCGGCAGTTTTGCAGGAAAAGGAAATCACAGGGAAAGTGGTCATGAGACTAGAAGACCCTGGGGCTCCACTGATATTTGGGGTTGTGTGAGCTCAACTTCCCCCATATGTTATTTTTCATGTCATAGAAGGAGATATTAAAGAAAGTTGGAGAACAAGGAGACTCCCAGCCTTAAGATAGATGTAGTTATAAATACCTAACCATAGCATGTATCCAGAGAGCAAAGTTACATGCTTACAGCAAAAGGTAAAACTAGAATAAAGAATTATTCTCTCACCCCAGCTCCACTCTACACTAGACATGGCTTATTTGCTTCCCCCTCCCTGCCAGTCTGACAGATATGGGTGGAATGATACCCACCTAAGCCCCTTCCCCTCTAAGTATCTCTGAGTTAAATCCCTTCATGTACCCAGCTGGCTCCTTCCTTGTTGCCAACTCAGAACAGGAAGAAGGAGAGAGAGTGGAATTCTACCCAATACAGAATGAGAGGGAACCAGGGACTGTGGCCATTTGGGGCATTTCAGGACACAATGTCTTCCCAAAGTTCCTGGAGTCTCAGCAGGGAACAGGAACCCGTGTGTCCTTCATACTCCACTGGGCAGCTCCTTTTTCCCCACCCCACGAACTAACAGAAACACAAAAATTCTATTTGTCTACATCATTCCCATGAGTGAATTGGCAATTTATGTACCTGGGCTTGCCTCTCTGATGCCTCCAGGGATTAAAGCATGGGTCAGGAGGACTCGGGGTTGGCAAGGACCCAGATCCAATTAAGGTCCTATCAGAACTTTAGAACTGGCCCCAACTGCCAAAAGTAGATCGAGGCAGAGAGCTAAGCTGATTAGGACTCTGTCTTATCACAGCCTCCTGTAAGAAACATCCCGGGCTTCAGACAGCTCCCTCCACCCCATGTTTATGTCACCCGTCATTTAGAGGGGTCCCCGGATCAGTTCCACGAAGCTGATTTGTCCTGGTTTTGCCCCTCCCCTTCTATATCCAAAACCCACAGTCAGCAGTCTCTAGCTTGGCAGCCCTAAGTTCCACCTGCCCTCCTTTCTAACTCTACTTCATAGGTTTCTTCCTTCAGGAAGTCGCATGAAGTGTATTGCTTCCCCCACAACTTCCCAGGGTCTAATGATGCCTCAGTCCCCCCATCCCTGTGGGGTGAAGGAACTCATCTTCCACGAAGTATGTCCATGACCTTGCTAAGTAAGACCAAGTCCAAGATACACGATGACAAGGTGAGAATAGATTTGTCACCAATAAATCAGAACTTCTACATCTAAGTGGCCTTTGTCCTCTCCAAACTAGTCACTCTCAGAGACAAAGCACTTATATTCCAAAAGAGCATCCAATGATCACTTACATGTAGACTCTAAAAAAGTCAAACTCAGAGAACCAGAGAGCAGAGTCGTGATTACCACAGGCTGGGGGAATTGGGGCTATATTGGTCAAAGCGTACGTATCTCCAGTTATAAGGTTAACAGGTTTGGGGGTCTAATGGCCCACATGGTGATTATAGCTAATAATACCGTATCATATGCTTGACTGTTGCTAACAGAGTAGATCTTGGATGTTCTTACCACAAAAAAGCAATGGAAATCTATGTGATAGGAGAGAGGTCGGGGTTAATGCTATGGTGGTAATCATTTCACAATATATAAGTATATCAAATCAACACATGGTACACCTCAAACCACCTTAAACTCACATAATGTTATGTGTCAATTATATTTCAATAAATACGGGGGAGCAGGGGGCTAGAGCATTCATTGCTCCAAAAATGCCTGTGAAAACTTCCCATTTAAAATGACCTTTAGAAGCTCTTTTGTAGTCCATGCAAACTAGAAAACCTTGTATTGGTGTCATCAAGCCTTATTTTCTTTTTTTTTTAATGTTTTAATCTTGTTTTTATTTTTTTAAAACTTAGATTTTTTAAAATATAGGCAAGGCATACACATGGAATAAAAAATTTTTATTTTTTTAATTGAAGTATAGTTGATTTACAATGTTGTGTTAATTACTGCTGTACCGTAAAGTGATTCAGTTACACATATATACACACTCTTTTTTAATATTCTTTTCCATTATGGTTATCATAAGATATTGAGTATAGTTGCCTGTGCTACACAGTAGGACCTTGGTGTTTATCCCTGGTGTCTATCCATTCTATATATAAAAGCTTACACCTGTCAAGCCCTATTTTCCACCTAAATTTCTCTCCTCATATTTCTTACCATTCGAGCTTAATGTCATGTGCCTATTTCCAAACATCAACTCAGCCTTCATAGGACTGTGATATGTCACCTGAGAGTATTCAAAGCCTGGGACATTTATTCTCAGGTGTGTTTCTGGTAAGGCAGCTTCTCTGCCTTCTGTTCATACCTGGTGCACTTGACCAAGGTGATTGGTCAGCTCAGGGAAGCAACTCACTACTGCAGTGCCCACAGGGGCTTGGCAGGAGGACCAGGGAAGTCAGTGGCCTGAGTAAGATAACTCATGTAAAGGCAGTTTATACTTGGGTCTTGGAGATGCAAGGTGCCTCCCACGTTGGGCTAGGAGCTCCTGGGAGGATCTGGGTCATTCCTTCCCGCTGAGTTCTGCATCCTCCATCCCCCACTCTCTGGGACAGGGCTCTGCACCCAGCGACAAGGACTACAGAAAGAACATGCAGGACATGAGGACAGTCAGACATACAATCATTAGGACCTTCCATAGGAGGTCCAGGGAGGATAGGCTCTCAAGCCACCCAAACAGAACGGGATGTGTTTATTAACCATCTCAGGAGAAAACAGGTAAACCTTTCTGGAATAGCCCCTACCTCTCCCATCCTATGCCTTCCCGCTCTGACCCCATTTGGGATGAACATTAAACTTGGGTCACTTTTTAAAAATTAATGAGAAGATCTTTACCACCCAGATCCCTGCTTTTCATCCCTGTCAGTACATCCCCTTCAATCCCTGGGCCTCCGACAGGAGAAAGGCAGGGAGGGCTGGAGTTGGAGAGGCGTTTCCTGCTGCAAGTTCTGAGTCAGGAACCCTGAAGGCCAGTTTACATCTGAGAAAAAGCCTGGTGCAAATAGTGGGACCTGCCCCGGCTGTGTCTTCAATGACCCATCACGGAGAATGAGAGGACCCACATCTGTCTACACATCCTGGAAACATGCACGCTCGCCTACCGTGCACGCGTGCGTGCGTGTGCACGCGCACACACACACACCTGATTCCTGTCCTCCCCCTCAGGCTCCCCCATGCCTTTCAAGACCACACACCCTCTTGCTCACTTACATGGAATCCCCGGGCATGCAACGCACCTCCCTCTCCCTCACCTCCCACGTCCAGCCAGCTACCAAGTCCTGTCTTTACAGACCCTGCAGCGTTTATCCAACACACCTTCTTTCCTCCACTCCCACTGTTCCTGCACTACTATCCCTCTCTTCTAGGGGCTTCCTATTACAGTTTAGATTGATCTCAACATCATTGACATTAAGCTCTGTATCAGTCCCACACTGTAAACTTCTGCAAGAGAAGAATCTTGTCAAGTTAATTTCTCTTACCCCAGCGCCTAACAGCTGGACAGAGGACCAGAGAGAATAGTGTAAGGTTGGGTTGGACAGAAAATGTAGGCTGGGGTCTCATCTGTCCAGCAGATATGAGGCATCCCAGAACCAGATCACACAGCTGCTCCTCCCAGCTCCCTCCAGCCAGGTGCCTTGCCTGTACTGGGAGGAAGAAAGGGGATGAGGTTTATACTAAAATTGATAGTAAATTTTCAAGGACAGACCCTTAATAACCAAATGACCAGAAAGTCATGGTATTTGCCAAAGTGCAGTTAAAGAATAGGAAAAGATGGGCTTCCCTGGCGGCGCAGTGGTTGAGAGTCCGCCTGCCGATGCAGGGGACACGGGTTCGTGCCCCGGTCCGGGAAGATCCCACGTGCCGCGGAGCGGCTGGGCCCGTGAGCCATTGTCGCTGAGCCTGCGCGTCCGGAGCCTGTGCTCCACAACGGGAGAGGCCACAACAGTGAGAGGCCCGCGTACCGCAAAAAAAAAGAATAGGAAAAGATGATTCGACAAAGCATACGTGGAAGCAATGACTGCAGGAAAGTAAAACTGTTACAACTGTTTCCAAAAGTCGAATCAACCCACAAAAGACCAACGTTTGCCACATGTTGACTCTCAAGGACTGAATCAGGCAGGCATCTTCTGAGGCATCTGGTAAAGATTCAGCTCCATTGCTTTCCGTCATACAGTCCCCTACCAGGCCAAGGTGAAGGGTCAAGGGCATCAGGGGCGTGAAGCAGCACCACAGGTACTTGGCGGAGAAGAGCAGTCATGTCAATCACAGCAGTCAGGATAAGATGGCCCTCGTAGAGACAGCCTATATCTATGTCTCGACCCTAATGAGTCAGAGTGACTTCCTCTCTTTGGGGTCTCTGTTACCCCTCCCACTCCCAGGCAAGGTCTGCACAGGCGGGCAGAAGAATGGGAAAAGAAGTTCAGAAAAGCCTGGTGGGTGGAGGATACACAACTGGGCAAACAGATGGATATTCATCAGGTCTAACAGGACTTCATAGAGAACAGCCCTTCAACAGGACACAGGAGAGGGGAGGAGGCTTCACTTTAACGAGTCCTTCCACAACACACACAATGGATTCCTTCCCTTCCCTTACATTTAATAACATTGAGACTGGGACCTAGCATAAAATAGTGGGGGGGCAATACTACAGCACACAAGCCCATATTTCTTAAGCCTGCATTTCTGTGAATAATTTCCTTGTTAACTCCTGGGGTCAGGAGTAAGGCAACTAGAGAAGTGGGTCGATAGTAAATAGTGATATTTAGAAAGACTCTGCTCTGTGGCCATTCTGGTGTTGGTTTTGGAGACCCCATCTCCTCTTACAAAAGACTTGTGCAAGTTACAGTTTGCAATGGTTGGCTCTAACACTCTGCTGCTAGAGACCGCTTGGGTCCTAGAATCAGAGCTCTTCCCTTTAGCCACAAGCCACCACCCACCCATACACTACACACACACACACACAAACACACACACTCATCCACACACAAACACACTCACACACACCAGTGCATACCCAGACTCAAACCCTCAGACATGCACCCCTTATCCGTTCCCTCGCTACCCTCAGCCATTCAACGGCCAAGTCCACACTGCCTCTGAATCCTTATCCAGCACATGCCCTTTTCTCCAGCCACTGACCCTAAAGCACATCAGCCCTTCATTCTGTCTCTTCTGGGTATCCTGCCCTTAGAAACCAGGTAAATCTCAAATTGTTTATCTCAAATTTAATCCCAAACCTGACTGTGGACCCCTTGAGGATAAGAATCTGCCGGACTCTTCTCTCTATAACCAGTGCCCAACAAAAAGTTTTTCCAGTGGGTAAGTGGGGCCCACAACAATCTATCCTGTCCCACCTCCTACTACCACCCTGCTCCGCCCCTCACTGCCAGGAATCTCTTTCTGAACCCTCCTGATCAGAGAACCAACTGACTCTCAGCCCCTCCGTTGCTGATCACTTTATTTCCACCTCATACTGAGCCCACTGTCGCCTACAGACCTACCTGACCTTCCTCTCTGTATATCAGCCTCTACAAGAAGCGACCATTCAGATGTAGCAGAGCTGCTCTCCACCAAGCCAGGTATGGTGACTTCACCTCCCTTCTGACACTTCGCAGGGCCCATCCTAGAGAACCTCAGACAGGCCACACTCCACAAGGCACCATGAGCCCACAAGAAAGATCCCTGACCCAGACTGGAAAGGAAGAAGATCCAGAGAACTCCAGGAGAAGCTTCAGGTGGAAAGAGCTTCCTGATCCGAGCCTTAAAGGATGAGTAGATTTAGACATCTATTCAATCGGGCAAGGGCTCTCAGGTTTAGGGAACAACGTGGGAAAAGTTCTAACTTAATGGAAAACCTTGATCTACTGAGAAACTTTCAAAAAATCTGTGTCAAAAGCATAAAGTCCAAATGAGGGCTTGAGAAGTGAGAAAGCTAAAAATGTGGCTGGGTCAGGTCATTGAAAGACTATGTTTGCTCGACTAAGTATCCGAGGTTTATCCTTAAAGGCAGTTGAGAGGCTTTGGAGGATTTTAAGCAGAAGTGACAGGATCGTATTTTCATGTTAAAAGCTATTCTGGCAGCCGTTGGAGGACGGATCAGACCATCAGAATGTAAACTCATTGTAAGACGGTTCTTTATCAGGCTGAGATACAACAAGGGCTTGGGCTAAAAGAGTGGCACTAAAAAATAAGGACAGGGAAAGAATCGAGAGGACTCTACAGGGAAGCCCCAAGATTTCTGACTTAGTCATTTGAAAATGTGCTCACACCATTAGGCTGAATGAGAAACACAACAGGAGGAGCAGTTATGGGGGGTCACCAGGAAGGTGTACAGACATGTCAGAGAGCTCCCTGGGGAAGAGATGGGAGCCGTCAGTAGAAAAGATGGTTGAAGTTATGCAAAGGCCCTGAGCATGGAAAGGAGCTTAGTGTTCATGGAAGGTTTGAGGAGAGAAAGCATTGTGTGAAATAGTTAATTGGGTGAGTGGGGAGCATATTCACTGGAGAAATGTTGTAGGACTGATAAGTGGGGATAGGTACCTGGTGTAGGTTTGCAGTAACAAATTTAAACTAAGACCGGCCCACATGTGATTTTCCCCCAACCATGTTCAGCTCAAGGAGTACAGACACCAAGTAGGTGGGGTTGGAATTCTTAGACAGACATTGTGTATGTGCTTAAGGACTCTCTGCCAGCTTCCTCTTTATTTAAACGAGCTTATGAACAATTTTACACAGACTGCATTATTGTTTAAATTATTATTTAGATGTCCAGGATAAACCATACCGGATTATCTCACATTCTCCGAAGGCCCACGAACCTTTGCATCCTTCCCAGGTTATTGCAGACCCACTGTCTAGGGGTTTCAGCCTTGCTGGGCGTCTTCACATGGCACTTTAACAATTTATATTAAATTCTTACCACTCTTAAAAAATGAATCAAATGTTTTCAACATTTGAATCCCCTGAAAGAAGATTAATATGTAGTGGAAAATCTAGCAGAGGATCACTTGTTGTGCAGGTGACTCAAACCATGATCCAAAAATCTAAAACTTCAGGAAAGGTTGAGAATATTGCTTAATATTCTGTGAAACAGCCATGGAGCTGTGTTCCTGAATTCTCCATCCCTTCTGATTTCTGTGAGGTGTGGATTCTGGCAAAGAAGGTTTCCCTAAATCCTGCTTTGACTTTTTCCTCTCCATGGGGGTCAGACCTGACAGCTAAGGGCAGCCTTTGTCATGAGAAGTTTCACTACTGTTTTCCTCTTTTTCTGAATAATCAGACAGAAAGGCCTGGGGCAACAAGGCCAGCTCCCAGTGCTATATTTTTAAGAGACCTAGGTGGCCTATCTCTGAAAAAGAAATTGTTTCAAGGTATTAAACGTTCCGATATATTGATCCTGATGACCCGGTAGGTCTCCAGAGGTCCCCAGAAATTGGCAAGCAATGTGATTAAATATCTCTCACCCAGGGAGTTCAAGGTGGACTATTTCTGGAAGACCATTTATTTCCAACAGTTCTAGAGAGCAACCAAAAAAAATTACAGGTTAGCAATCACATAATCTTTTATATTAAGTTATAACACAAGTGCAAGTGTTGACATTGCTAGAATGTAATAGACACCTCATGCTTCAAACCATACATTTAAAAATAACATAAGCAGAATAATTATTCTGGGTCTGTACTCACAGACTTTAACTGTTTCTCAGCCATCTCTGCCTCTAACACCATATGTCACTGGTTTCATTCTGAAGGATATTTTTTCAACAGCATTTTATTATTTTTTTACTTCTTATTAAAATTGCCAGTGACCATTCCCAAATTTGCATTTTATGATTAACAAATTTGAAATTGTTGACATCTTTAATTAACTCTTTTCTGTAGACCATAATATTTTAAGTGAGAAAATACTCTCTTTACAATTGCTGAAGTACCTGGTAAACTCAGAAAATTCTGCCCAATAGAACATTCTATCCTAATTTTTTCTTTTTGAAATGTGTAAATATTTTGGCCCAGAAATTTTCACAGATAACTATCTTCTAACCTGTTGGCAAATATTTTTAGAAGGCAAAAGGAATTGACAAGTAGTCTTTAATTTATGATTCTTTGGCTATTTCATCAGATTGAGATCCTGCAATATCATAGGGCTTCTCAATTCATCTAAATGCGAGAAGAGAATATCAGTTTGTTTGTTTAAATATAGAGGCTCTATCAAAACACTCTTCCCACAAGGTTGAGATATTCTAAATTCTCGGAATTAAACCTTGTAAACTGCTTGAGTGCTCATCGTTTGATTTGTTTGATTTTCACTTGCTTTTCTGGAGATAAATTTCAATGTCTCCACAAGCAAACTGTATTTTCCATTGTTGCAATTTACTAAAAGTTTCAAATGCTGAAGTTTTGGGCATGTCATTTAAGGAATATTTTTATTAAATATTTCCAGTGAATTTTAAACAAAGTGCACTCACAATTCACAGGTTACTGTTCATGAGTATATACCAGTAATAATTATTCTGCTCATTTTTAAAAACTTTCATACCATTGTAGAACATTTAAGTTGATGACATCAGCTTCCTGATAAATTATCTTAGCTCATACATGTATAATGCACACATATCTATGCTCATACATATCTAACTTATATGTGTATGTTTATGTATGTATGTTTATTATGTATATATGTATGTTTACACTCATATAAATTATGTATGAGTTTGTAATTTTATATATATTTGTAAATTTAATATATATATTTGTAAATTTTTACAACTATAGCTCTGTTTGGATTGGTAGAACACTGTCACTTATTTGGCCTCAGTTATAAATTATATATGCACCACAAGCACATTTCTAGTTCATAGTTTTTTATTAATTTTGAAACATTTTTACTACAACATTATGATCCTCCAAAAATTTTACTCATATTATCACCACAAAAACAAATGATTTTATCTTCAAACTTAAGCTGTTTAACTAAATTAACATTAGTATTCTCAATAATATCAAATGAACTTCCAGAAGCTTTATTTTGATTCCATGAATTGAATGGGAACAAAACTGAATGATTGGAATTAATTAATTTTCTACTTGAAATATCCAATGACACTGATGGTATAACATCAGAGAAGCCTGCACACCACAATGAAGAGTAGCCCCCGCTTGCCGCAAAACTAGAGAAAGCCCGCGCGCAGCAATGAAGACTCAACGCAGCCAAAAATAAATAAATAAATTTATTTTTAAAAAAACAAAACAAAACACTTAGCTAGGGAAATCAGGCTATTTGCTGTATATCTATTACAAAACTGATCAGCCTCTCTCTCCCACAAATACCTCACGTAACTTCCCAGGTTTCCTACTGACTCTGTCAACCTGTGCCCTGATTTTTGTTGCACTTCGCAGGTCTTTTCACAGACCATTGAACAACTGGCTGACACAGCAAGTGGCCAGAAGGAAGAACAGTGTCAAATATTTTTCCCACCACCATGCAAGGCCTGAATGAAATAAGTGTCCCTAACTGTTCCAAGTAGGCACATTATTTTTTATCAGAAGTGCCCTGCATGCAGTCCTTGAAAGGGAGGTGTTAGTCAAATTGCATCTATAAAAGGTAAGAAGGAAAGGTTATCACTAGCTGTCTTTCAGATTTAATCACACGTTAAAGTGAGTACATGGGTTTCTCACACTTCTCAATGAGACCATGGCAGAAATGCACAGCGAAGTTCTACCAAACTACCTGTTTATTGTAATGTAGTTATTAATCATCATATTAATACCTTATTAAAATATGTAAATTCCAGGTCACGTGCTAACCCAGACTGAACACTGGGAGAAAACAGGCCTAGACTGGGACTGTCCCAGGCAAAGTAGGACATATGGCCACCTTACTTAGTACTTACTTAAGCATTTTACACTGTCTGCTTCCACCACAGAAAACATAAAATTTCATAGTAATAATCAAATCCCTCAATTTAAAAAAGCTATTCAAATAAGGGGTGTTTGCTAAGAATATACCCAAACTAAGATGCCTAAGCAGAATTGCATTAACAGAGCTCAAATGTTGTTTCTCAGTTTCACTGATTAAACTTCTCCACTGAAGGATATCATTGTATTGGTCTCTAGGGGAAGAAACTCAAGGTCCCTCTTCACTCTTTTTCAAGGAGAGGAAATACTTGGAGGCCAGAGCAGACTGCAGACCCTCATTGAACCTTGTTTTCTAGTTGCGGACAGAGGGGCAGGGTGGGATAAATATCTGTGTACAGTGAAAAACCTCTCTCTAGCTCATTTTCCTTTGACACTGATGGCTGTGGATTTCATCTCTCCTGAGTGGAAAATTCCAAGACTTAAATTTGAGCTTAACAAATGGCACGTTTTAGGATTCTTAGCCACACAAAATACATTTCCCATATGGACCAATTAAGCTTCCTAAAGTTCTATATTTTGCCTTGAGGCCATAGAATCAGTCAAATGATTGAATCAATCCAACAAAAAATAAATGTTGAGTGGTTTTTATGTGCCAGACGTGTTCCAGATGCCAGGAATTCAACATTGAATAAGAAGTCCTGGTCTTGTTGGAGGAAGAAAGAGTAGAGAAGGTTAGAAAAATAAATCTCTCAGTATATTTCAAAATGGTAAATGCTATGAAAGGGTAGTATAGGGTGCAGGTAAAGTCTATTAGAACCATGCCTAATCAGAACTTAAAGAATAGGAGAGTACTTCCCAGAGAAAGTGATATAAGATGAAAGATGTAAAAAGCATTACCCAAATATGGGGATTGGAAGTGAAGGGGAAGGTAACATTCCAGAAAAAATGATTGGCATGTGCAAACTCCCAGGAATGAGACAAGGCTTGCTCAAGGAACTGAAAGAAAATCTATAAGGCTAGGACACAGATTGAGAGGTGAAAAGAGATTAAAAAAAAACCCCAAAAGCCAATGAGATGGTAGGAAGAGGCCAGACCATGAAGGACCCTGTAAACTATGTTTAATTGCTGGGGGATTTGGGGAAGGTTTTTTTTTTTAATTGAAGTATAGTTGATTTACAATGTTGTGTTAGTTTCAGGTGTACAGAAAAGTGATTCGGTTTTATGTATATATACATTTATATATATATATTCTTTTTCAGATTCATTCCATTATAGGTTATTACAAGATATTGAATTTAGTTCCCTGTGCTATACAGTAGGACTTTGTTCTTTATCCATCTTATATAAAATAGTGTGTATCTGTTCATCTCAAGCTCCTAATTTATCCCTCTCTGCCCCTTTCCCCTTTGGTAACCATAAATTTGTTTTCTATGTCTGTGAGTCTGTTTCTGTTTTGTAAATAAGTTCATTTGTATCATTTTTTAAGTTTCCACATATAAGTTATATCATATGATATTTGTCTTTCTCTGTCTGACTTACTTCACTTAGTATGATAATCTCTAGGTCCATCCATGTTGCTGCAAATGGCATTATTTTGTTCTTTTTTATGGCTGAGTAATATTCTGTTGTATATATATACCACGTCTTCTTTATCCATTCATCTGTTGATGGACACGTAGGCAGCTTCCATGGCTTTGCTATTGTAAATAGCACCACTATGAACATTTGGACATATGTATCTTTTCAAATTAGAGTTTTCTCTGGATATACTCCCAAGAATATGATTGCTAGATCATATGGTAGCTCTATTTTTAGTTTTTTAAGGAACCTCCATACTGTTCTCCATAGTGACTGCACCAATTTACATTCCCACCAACAGTGTAGGAGGGTTCCCTTTTCTCCACACCCTCTCCAGCATTATTATTTGCAGACTTTTTTTTTTTTTTTTTTGCGGTACGCAGGCCTCTCACTGTTGTGGCGTCTCCCGTTGAGGAGCGCAGGCTCCGGACGCGCAGGCTCAGCGGCCATGGCTCACGGGCCCAGCTGCTCCACGGCATGTGGCATCTTCCCAGACCAGGGCACGAACCCGTATCCCCCGCATCGGCAGGCGGACTCTCAACCACTCCGCCACCAGGGAAGCCCTATTTGCAGACTTTTTGAAGATGGCCATTCTGACCAGTGTGAGGTGATACCTCACTGTAGTTTTGATTTGCATTTCTCTAATAATTAGTGATATTGAGAATCTTTTCATGTGCCTGTTGGCCATCTGTGTGTCTTCTTTGGAGAAATGTCTATCTAAGTCTTCAGTCCATTTTTTTATTGTGTTGTTTGTTTGTTTTTGATATGGAGCTATATGAGCTATTTGTATATTTTGGAGATTAATCCCTTGTCATTCTCATTAATCGCAATTTTTTTTAAGTGCCAGGAGAAAGTGCAGGAGAGAATGGAGATAACCAGCAGAGCAAGATTTCTGAGAAGGCAGAAGATGAGAATTCAGAGCATAGATGAAGGATTAAGTCTTAGACAAGAGAAGTAAAAACTCTCACACAGTCACTGTAGAAGAGGCACAAAAGGTGGATGTAAGTACACGTAAGATTGTAGATATTACCAGGAAATAAAAGGATTATACGTCCAAAACCTTCTGTTTTCTCTGTGAAGCTGAAGGGGTTACCTGGTGTGGGTGAGACAGGATGTGATGGGATAGATGGTCTAAGGAGCTAGAATAAGGTCTACTATAGCTTCTGTGGAAATAGGAGACAGCACTGACTAGGAAAGTATTGTGGATTTGCTTGGACAAAGTTGAGAGCCTAGTTGAGATTGCACACCAGAAGTTTAAATGTATTATGTCTATAATTTTGTATCTTTTCCTCTCTAGATGTGCTCGGTAGCCTGGAATAGGACCAGAGAAAGTAGATGACTAGTTTCTTCAAGGATCAAAATTTTGCCAGACTTTGTAAAAGTGGGACCAGGGAGGAGTACATATTGGCAGAAGACTTGTCTAAGTTGGTGGACCATGCAATTTAACTTGGAAATGGAAGCAAGTAAAGGCTGGAGTAGGCATACATTAAAAAAAAAGAGAGAGAATTAAAAGGTCAAGGAAGTGAATTTTGAAAAACAGATGTAAAGGAAGTATCAAAATAACACAGTTGGAAGTAAAGGAGACTGTGGTCAGAGAGTGGGTGTTTTCAGAAGTGGAGTAGCTCTGAGTGATGACCAGGTCCATACTGAGCATGGGAGTTCAGATGAAAGTCATGATGAGCTCAGGGAACTGGGAACCCAGATTGCTGGGTGGGTCACGCTCAAGATCCTTGAAGTTGTCCAGAATCTTGAGACAAAAGAGAAGATGACCATCGAAGGGTCAGTCTTCCATGAAGGAGGGGGAGTAACTGAGAGCTCAGCAGATGAAGTGATGAGGAGGGGTAGACAGATGACCCGGGACTCCTCGGAGGAGGAGTTGTTAGTAACACGTCTGGACACTGCTGTGAGTCCAAAGTGATCAACCTTGTAGCATCCTCCACCGCTAACCTGAGGAGCACAGCTGTGGGAATGAGTGGGCCACACTTCAGAGAGAAAGGGAGATGCCTGGAGAGCTGTGATTTTCCAGCTGGGATTGCTTCTTTTTACTTTTTTAAAATTTTATTTATTAAACTATAGTTGATTTACAATATTGTGTTAGTTTCAGATTATTTTACATTATAGGTTATTAGCTTCTTTTTAAATTTAGTTAAATTAATTCTATTTTTATATCTATTAATTCCCTTCTCTTCTTTTTCTCAGGGTATTTGGTTGGCCTTTTCCTAGCCACTAAACCCGAATCTATTTTTGCTAAGTATTCATTTCTCATAGAAGCACTAAACACCAGGGATCCTGTGAGAACTCAATTGGAGGCAATCCGGGTAAAAATGTATAGTGTTCATATAACATCCTTTCCAAACAATCATAATTTAAGTTTCAGTTTTCTTTTTGACCCCAAAATTATTAAGAAGATTGTTCTTTTACCCCAGTGGTTAGTTTTGTTAATTATTGTCAGTTCCCTTTCATTCTTTTTAAAAATTTATTTTATTTACTTTTGGCTGCGTTGGGTCTTTGTTGCTGCGCTCGGGCTTTCTCTAGTTGCGGGGAGCAGGGCTACTCTTCGTTGCGGTGCGTGGTCTTCTCATTGCAGTGGCTTCTCTTTTTGTGGAGCACGGGCTTTAGGTGCGCAGGCTTCAGTAGCTGTGGCACATGGGTTCAGTAGTTGTGGCTCGTGGGCTCTAGAGCGCAGGCTCAGTAGCTGTGGAGCACAGGCTTAGTGCTCCGCGGCATGTGGGATCTTCCCAGACCATGGCTCGAGCCCATGTCCCCTAGTTTGGCAGGCGGATTCTTAACCACTGCACCACCAGGGAAGCCCTCCCTTTCATTTTTAATTTCTAACATATTATACTGTGGTAAGAGGAAAGTGCCCTTCATAATTTCTTCTTTGGAGAATTAATTCAGATTTTCTCTGGTACATAGTATTTAATCAATTTTGTAAAATCCTGTGGGTGTTGAAAAAAATGTTTATTCTCTTATCATTGGGTATAACATTCAAAGCAAGCTTGTCAGGGCTTCCCTGGTGGCGCAGTGGTTGAGAGTCCGCCTGCCGATGCAGGGTACACGGGTTCGTGCCCCGGTCTGGGAAGATCCCACATGCCGTGGAGCGGCTGGGCCCGTGAGCCATGGCCGCTGAGCCTGCGCGTCCGGAGCCTGTGCTCCGCAACGGGAGAGGCCACAACAGTGAGAGGCCTGCGTACCGCAAAAAAAAAAAATAGCAAGCTTGTCCATTGTGCTACTTCAAATCCTCTATAGACAAAATTATATTCAGTCCACAAAAATCATCACTTCCTGAGATTTCCTACAGAGATCGTGTTTTTGTCAAATATTCTTCATATTTATAACAGTCTCTGCTTTGTTTCAGTGCATAAATGTTTGCAAATATTTTATCCTCTTGGCGAATTTTACCTTTTCCTATCTATGCTATCTAAGTAACACTTTACATTCCCTTTAATTATTTTGGCCTTGAATTCTATTTTGCCATATATTAATAGTGCCATCCTATTTACCTAACATTTCTCTAACCATCCCTTTATTTTCAACTTCTGTGTGTCATTTTATTCTTGGTGTGTCTCTTACAAAAGAAATCTATGACTTCAGTTCACTTTCTAACCTGCCGTTTATTTACTTTGGTTTCTTGTTGTTCTTTATATCTTTTTTTCACCTTGCCTTCTTAACCTTCACTGGGTCGATCAAAATTTTTGTTGTTGCTCCTCTTTTCCCTCTCCCAGTACGGAAGACTAGAAATCAGTTAAGATTCAGTTCGGCTGCATGAAATAGAAACTCCAAAATAAGCAGCTTAAAGACATGAGCGCTTTTTTTTCTAAGCCAAAGAAGTCTAGCGAGAGTCAGTCCACACCAGTCAGTTATACCAGGACTGGAATGGAGACTCCATTGGCTTCAAGAATCCAGCCACCTTTCCTCTTTCTGCTCCATGGTTCTTACAAAATAACTCCTGTTTCTCAAGGTCATAAGGCAGCTGCTCAGGCTTTAGCCATCATGTACAATTTCCAAGCAGTAGGGAGAAAGAAGGCACAAAGGGCAAAGTGTCAGCTGAATCAGCTCCTTTTGAGAAGACTTTCTTGACATTTCATACAGCACTCCATTTACATTTACTGATGTGACCACTACTTATTGCAAGCGTGGCTGGGAAATGTCATCTTTTCAGTAGACATATTACCTCCCTAAATGACATCAGAATTCTATTTCTATGGAAGGAACCAAGAATGGATACTGAGTAGGCAAGTAACACACTGCCACAGCTGCATACTATACTCATTCTATTAGTAAATATGTTTCTACTTCTAATGAACCTATTTCAATATTTTTGTATTAATATCCATGACTTTCCCCCTGCAAAAAGTGATATCTGCATCATGTATAATTTTGTATATAATTTACTCCTTTCCTATTCAGTCTCCAAATTTTTTTTTTTTTTTTTTTTTTTTTTTTTAGCGGTACGCGGGCTTCTCACTGCTGCGGCCTCTCCCGCTGCGGAGCACAAGCTCCGGAGGCGCAGGCCCAGCGGCCATGGCTCACGGGCCGAGCCGCTCCGCGGCATGTGTGATCCTCCCAGACCGGGGCACGAACCCGCGTCCCCTGCATCGGCAGGCGGACTCTCAACCACTGCGCCACCAGGGAAGCCCCAGTCTCCAAAATTTTGATGAAATTATCTTTAATTTTGTTTCAGATATTGTTAATTTTTGTTGTTATATAATAATACATAGTAATATTTTATATATAATTATATATGATTATATATTATTAAAATATACATGTATAATAATATAATAGTAGTCAATATAATAGAGACTATATATTTTAGGAATCATTTCTTAACAATGCTATTAAACACCATGATAAGAAAGAGAATTGTTTATACTTAATTATACATTCTGTTGGTATCTCTGTTTACCAATCTTTCTTGTATATCAGGTTCTCCTTCCTTGAAATTGTGCTGTTTGTAGACCAATTTTTTTTTTCAAAGAATAAGCATGAGTGAAATACCTTCACAGCTCTTTATTTTGCCCTCAGAATATTTAACTGGCTACAGAACTCTAGCTTTAAAAGGTGGCAGCTCTGACCCACAGTCCATTAGCGTTCTGGGTAGTAGATAGGACACCAGCACTAATCTGATTTGCTTTCCTTTGTGAGTTACTTTTTTCTCTGTAAAGTAATAAGGTTTTTCTTTACACTTGAAATTCAGAAATTTCAAGCATGTTTAGATGTGGGTGTCTTCTTTCAGTATTCCTACCTAGCTAACCTTTAGTGGTCACTTTGGATCTAAAGTCTTGAGTATATGTTGCCCTCAGGGAAATTCCTTCTATTTTTGTAAATTTCTGTCTATTTTTCACTTTTTGTCTCCCCTGTGTTTTCTTCTCTTTAATTTCTCTTCAATGAATATTTGTTCTCCTGGGCATATCGTCTATATCTCTTAACTTTTGTCCCATAATGTCTGTTGTCTTTTTGCTTTACATTACAAAACAAAAACACCTTAATTTCCAAATCACTGATTTATTCTTTAGCCATGTGTTTTCAGTTACTTAGCCCTCCTATTAATTGCTTTCT
This sequence comes from Orcinus orca, assembly GCF_937001465.1. Classification (NCBI taxonomy): domain Eukaryota; kingdom Metazoa; phylum Chordata; class Mammalia; order Artiodactyla; family Delphinidae; genus Orcinus; species Orcinus orca. The sequence goes on along the minus strand of NC_064569.1, from coordinate 43,862,770 downwards.
TTTTAAAATCATAAATCTTTCTTGTTTAGCAATTGGCTCTTCTTCAACAAAATCTGCCCTAGTTTTGTACATTTAGTATTCACTCAAGGTTTCCTAAGTAATTATAATTTTGTATGAAATGAAAAAAAGTTTGCTTCATCCAGAATTAGTTATTCTGGGCTTCCCTGGTGGCACAGTGGTTGGGAGTCCGCCTGCCGATGCAGGGGATGCGGGTTCGTGCCCCGGTCCGGGAAGATTCCACATGCTGCGGAGCGGCTGGGCCCGTGAGCCATGGCCGCTGAGCCTGCGCGTCCCGAGCCTGTGCTCTGCAACGGGAGAGGCCACAACAGTGAGAGGCCCTCGTACCACAAAAAAAACCAGAATTAGTTATTCTGTATTTTCGTTCTTTTTTTTCCAAACTGTTCTTTTTCCGCAAATATTTCATAATTCTTCGTTTTAAATGAGGCACCTTAAGGCCTTCCTCTCCTAGCGCTTTATAATGCTATAAATACCTGACATAGGTTCCTCCAACTTTCTACATGTCTGTTTCCATCATAGATGGCTCTCCTTCTCCTGGAAGGCCTAAAGGAGCAAACAGGACGAGGATGTTGACAGAAAGGTTTCTTATTAAGGTATGTGGATGTTATGAAAATGGGGTCAACAGGTAAGCCGATATTCCTCCTGAAGAACAATCCTTCCTTTCTTTTCTCCTCTGTGACCATCTGAAGGTCCAGAGTCACTGCAGGCCCTGGTTCACTCCTCTCTCTGTTTGCTCACTCCAGGGCAAACCCTTCAGTCACTCTGTAAACATGAGGAGGGGTGGGGGAATGACTAGCCTGGCTATTCCAGTCATTTGCTTATTTATCTTTATGATTATCCCCTTGGTCAGTTTCTCCTTGAGTTTATTTATTCCTGGCTTCAAGGCTCTCCAGGATTCCTGGGGGCAGAGCAGGTCACATTTCTGGCAGTAGCCCTGTCCTGCTTTTATTTCTGCTTGAGTTTCTCCATCATCTGGTCCCAAAAGTTTTCTTTTTCTTTTAGCTTTTCAATTGGAAAAGTGTTTGGTGTTAATTCATTCAACAAATACTAAATTGAGTTCCTTTTCTGGGCCCTGGAGATACAGCAGTGAAGTTTTCCAGATTGAAGGAAGCTAAAGAGACATGAAGACCAAATATCATGCATGATCCTAGATTCAATTCTGGAAAGAAAGTCAAGGTACAAAAGAGAAGATTTCTGTTGTTTTGTTGTTTTTTTGTTGCTGGTTTTCTTTTGTTGTTATTTGTTCTGCTACAAGGGATATGTTGGGGACAATTGACATTATTTGAATGTGGATTACATGGTAGTATTGTATCAGTGTTAATCTTCTGACTTTGATGGGTATACTATGGTTATTTAGATTAATGTCTTTCTTTTTAGGAAATATACACTATTTAAAGGTAATTGGGTATCATGTCTCAAATGGCTGAAAATAATAAAAATAAGTGAGAGAATGATAAGGCGAATGTGGTAAATTATTAACAATTGGGAAATCTGGGTGAAGGGCATACAGAAGTTTCTTGTTTATTTGTGTAACTTTTATTGAAGTTGGAAAGTATTTCAGAATAAAAAGTTGACCTTTTTTTACGGAATATGACAAAGGATGATTAAGATATTACCTTTCCTACAGATAAATCTGATAGTGGAGAATAAAGCTCATATTTATACAAAAGAAACTTTCTACCACTGGATCCCAGAGTTAAATACAGTGACCTGTCTACTCACAGGTGGTGCTGGGCCACCCCAGGCCATCCCACAGGAGGTCCCCAGTGTGGAGGAGGACAGCAGGACACGTGCTCTCCAAGGGCAGTTTGGGTCCCAAGAGAAGAGGAGAATAGGTGCTCAGCCCGCCACACCTACTCAATCTCTTCTTCCAAACTCCCCACTCATTTCAAGTCACTTCTGCTTAGGGGTGAAGAGAGGCCATGAGTGTTATGCTTGGAGTTTTCTTAACATGGAAAGAGCCATTCTGAATAGAAGAAAGCTGATATCTCTTCTAACAACATATGATAAACAAAAGGTTAGTAAGGAAAGTATGTCAAATGAACATATCCCTTGAACCAGCAATTCAACTTCTAAGAGTCTGTCCTTCAAAAATATTCACACATGTACACAAAGAATTCCACTTCAGCATTATTAACATAGAGGTAAATTGGAAACAACCCCCAAAGATCTATCAATAGGGAAGTAACTAAATTAAAGAGAGCACATTCATTCTTTGAAATACGAGGCTACCATTTTTTAAGATGAGATAAGGCTGTATGTGCTAATAAAATAAGAAAGATGCACAGATGAGAAGTCATCTTAAGACGTTGAGCTGTAAATAAAAATATGGTCCTATTCTTAATTTTTAAGTCTATACGTATGTTTGTAAATTGGAAAAAGACTCAGAAGGACACATAGAAAATTAAAATGGCTTTTTATAGAGAGGAGAGAAGAATTTCAGTAGCAAATGGGAACTTTCCCCTTTCCATATTTTCTGAATTTTTATATGAGCATGTACTGCCTTTCAATCTTTAAATAATTAAATTGAAAAATACACTCCATTCAGGTAAGATATGGTTGTACTGTTATTAACATTGAAAAGTATTACAATATAGTGTCCATTGAGAAAAGCAGTGTATATATAGTATGACGAAATTCTTTTGAATGTATCTGTGTCTTTGTATGTAACTGGATGCTTCCATGCGACCTTTTTGTCTTTGTTTTGGCAAAAGCCCCCAGGAAGAAAAAAACAAATAATAGGTACCAAGTACCCTCACTTCTAAAGCAACGTGTTGTTATACCACCTGTGCAGAGCATAGATAGTTCAAAGGATTTTGCCATTCCTCATCACCCATCTCCAGATTCTATGAGACAAACCTGAGAATTCATGGAGCATTTAAAGCCCGTCACGGGGGATTCCTTTGGAGAGGAATGTCAGTGTGCCAGGGAGGAAGAGTGTGCTTCCTCCCTTCATGTTAAACTAGATGAGAGAGGCTTCCATAGAAGCACTTAGGGAGTATGACATGTGTCTTCTGGATCTGAAGGAATGGTGAGTCATAGCTATCACTCTTTCTCCTGAAAATTCCAAAAGGAAGAAGCTATCCCGTCACTACTCTACACAATGGAATCAAAAGGTCTGTGTTGGTCACAGCCCACGTGTCCAGAAACTGGCAGGGCAATGGTACATGAGTTTCCCATGGGCCAGAGATAGAGTACTTGGGAGGAAGGCTCCCTAGATCTCCTTGAGATAGACTCTACCAGTAGGACACTCCATGAATTGACACAGGAGAGAGGGGATCAGGGACACAGCAGGGGGCATTGGCAACCAGGCCAAACATACTGCATGCTTCCAAGCCAGAACAGTCCATAAGGAGAGGGAAAGCTTTTAAATGGATGACAGTCTTGAGTTTTGATATTATAATTCACTTCTTATTTATTGACAGTGTTTGGAAAAGCTATAAAAACAGTTTGCAGTTTCATCCGGGGGTAGAAAAAATGGTTTTACAGAAAAGATTTCCAAAGATGGTGGTGAGAAGAATATTGTTTCTCTACTTTCCTCCTACCAGGTCCAGCTTGTTCAATAAACAATTTCCATAGATTAACAGTGGCAGTATCTGTCACACTGTCGCACGGGCTCATAGGAAGGTTCTCAATGGCTCTGCCTCGTTACCCTTGGTCCAGAGGTGACGATTTCTCCTCGGGCTCAACCTCATCATAGATCTGTAAGTACACGACCACCTGCCCAGGGAGGCTTTGGAAGAGTCCAGGATTGTTGTAGACAGTTTTCTACAGGATCAGTGGAGTGGATGAGTCCACCTTAAGAACTGGTTCAGCACTGAGTTCTGACAGGCAGCTCCCAGGTCCTCAGCATGGAATCCAAGGACTGTGATTCCTCGTCCTCTCCAACTCCACTCAACCCCTCCTTCTCTCCTCTAGCCCTGCCTTGTCTGGTTTCTGGGAGAGGAACCCCTAGCTCAGCAAGCAAGCAACTGTATCTTTTTGTCTTGAAATTAAGCTGAGATTTAAATCTTTGTATCTGCTCCAGTATAGGCTGGGGGAAGGAAAGAAATAGAAACAGTCCTTGAGGTACTGGAACAGAACTAGAGGAGATAAAAGTTCTGCCATATCTATATGCATATATATATATATATCCCCCCCAAACCTGAAACGGTTAAAAACAGCTAACCCTCAACGGTGACATTCCAAGTGATTTTTTCATTCTCATTCTTTTTTTTCCCTTTTGACTGTTTTATATATTTCTTATTTTCTAAAATTACTATATGTATATGTATAGAAATGTATATTGTAATTTAATGGCCTATATGGGAAATGTAATGGCCTATATGGGAAAAGAATCTTAAAAAAGAGTGGATATATGTACAACTGGTTCACTTTGCTGTACACTTGAAACTAACACAACATTGTAAATCAACTATACTGCAAGAAAATTTTTAAATAATAATACCACATAGGAGTGGAAGTATAGAGATTTAGCATTTAAAAAAGAAACATATCTGAATGTGTAAGCAAGAAAAGATTAGCAGTGTTCATCTGCAGTCTCTTTTCCATCAGCATTTAAATATAGTGAAGCCACTCTTAACTTGGAAAAAACCCTCCCTCAACACCATATCCCTGCCAACACAGATCTGTCACCACCCAGGCCAAACTTCTTGAAAGCGTCTCTACTCCCTGTTTTTGCTTCTTCATTTCGCATTGACCCCTTTATCACCTCACCAGAAGAACTAGCCTCTAATTTCCCTTCTTGGCGACACGTCAGATGTCAGATGTCCTTCTCACGGTAACTACTGCAGTCACAGATGAGGAGGTGTCCGGGGAGGCCAGACCATCTGCTAATCACCAAAGAAGACATTGCCTTCCCCAGGTACATAAGAAATTCAGTACCCTTTCAATGAAGACTAAGAACTATTTTCTTGCTTGGATAACATGTGATTGAGATTGTTATTTTTTGCTTTTGGAAAACCCATGAGGAGAGTAAGTCAAGCCACAAGGTCCAAAGGAGGAAGAACAGATCAAATATTAAGACTCTGAATTAATCCTTTAATAGTTAGGCAGGAGCTAGAAGAACATGCATTAAGATATAAACATCTTTAAGGAAAATAAACCAAAATATCCCCATATTGAAATTAGGAATACAAGAGATTGAGAGAGATCGAGAGAGGAAGTACAGCGGAGAGGTTAGCGTGTGGACTCTGGAGACGGCTGACCTGGATTCAAATGCCACCAATGCCACTTATTAACTTGGATAAATTACATAACATCTCTTGCTTTAATTTCCTAATTTGTAAAAACATACAGATGTTAACAGGATTAGATAAGAAAATCAATTGAAAACTCCCAGCACAGCATCTAACACATAGTAGTATTATTTTTGTCATCACTATACCGGCAGCCCAAAATCGTTCCTGAATTCCATACCCGTACATTGAACTGCCTAAATAACATCTTGGATAACACCCAGCCAGTTCAATACAACATTCTGGGAATCGAATTCATTATTTCAATCCACCCTCGAGCCTGTGCTTCCTCCAATGTTCAATAACCATTTTTTTTTTTTTTTTTTTTTTTTTGCAGTGCGCGGGCCTCTCACTGTTGTGGCCTCTCCCGTTGCGGAGCACAGCCTCCGGGCGCGCAGGCCCAGCAGCCATGGCCCACGGGCCCAGCTGCTCCACGGCACGTGGGATGCTCCCGAACCGGGACACGAACCCGTGTCCCCTGCATCGGCAGGCAGACTCTCAACCACTGCACCACCAGGGAAGCCCCTCAATAATCATTTTTAATGACGGATTTGTTCTCTTCATTTTGTTAATCCACATTTTCAAAGATTTTAAATGAACTTGTCTAAGGAAAAATGGTGAATTATTTGTAAAAAAGGAAATTAGCAAAATCAAATTCATAAAAGAAATATCAAATAAGGATTAAAGGATTTTTTTCAGAAGGAATGTTAGAGCAGAATCCAGTTAAATGGATGTAGGAGTAAATAGAGAGATGAGGAATAGAATAAAAGCATAAAGAAATTTTGGTAAAAGGTAAAAAAGTGATAGAGCAGGTAGAGGGGAGCATAGGATTAAAAGAGAGATTTCTCTACAAAGTAGGAATAAAATAATGTTTGTGGGCTGGGGGAAAACTGCCAGAAGAGGAATAAGTTCAAGTTGCAGAAAAATGTGGAAATAAAATCAAGGGTTTAGGAACAATGCTTTGTCCACTAAGATTTGGGGGACAGGGGTGAGGGTGTTGAGAGTGAAGGTAGGGGAAGAAGGAGAAAGTATGGAAACAGATGACACTATGTATCAATATGTTTATATGTGTGTGTATATGTTTGGGAAATTGGAAAACATGATTTCCCAATATTTGGGTATCAAATGGATAATGAAATGACCTCAGGGAAATACAGATGAATACTCTGAACCAAATGCCAAAGATGTTGATGAACCTGAGAGACTAACCAAGAAGTCAGTGGATAAACAACAACTCAAACACAAAATGAACTCCGAGTCCTAACCAGAACCCCCGGTGGCTTGGTTTAAGTTGGATCTGGAAATGCGTTCACTTCTTGTCAGATGACTTTCTGCTTCCAAAAACCAGACTCTGTTTCAAAAAAAAACGAATTATCTCTTTACAGAAAGTTGTGTCATCCTTCTCTTATAGATGAGGAAACAGACTCAGAGAAACTAAGTCACTGTTTGAAGTCCTAGAAGAGGGGAGTTAACACACCATGTCTGTCAGCAGAGCCCAAGGTGGTCAAACAACACCGCCCTGCTGCCTGCCCTGTTGCCCAAAGGTAGCAGGTTTCAGTTAAAGCCGGGAAGTGGAAGAAAGTTCCAGAGAAAGGTTCAGTTGTAGAAGAGATTCTTGGGGGCAAAATGTAGTTTCAGGAGGGGGCGAAGGAGGGAGCTGAAAAGTCTGGTGAAAGAGGAGTTAGGGGATGTAATTAAAGATAAAATCTCCTGCCAACCCAGAAAATCCTTCCACAAAAGTAGAAGACAAGGAAACACTTGTATTATTGAATAAGCATTAAACCAGAATGTGGTGCGCATCACAGGCAATTCACTAAAGAGACTGCAAAGACAGAAAGGAATCTCACCCTTATGTATAGACAAGTACATTCGACTTGCATACACGGTCTCCAGATAAATGATAATCACACAGAGTTCATCCGAAATTCACGTGGTAATTAGGGTGGTCATGAGCATTAGCTAATTGCCTTTATCCAAAGGAAAACACTTATCTCATCTTTATGACAGGTGGTAGTTTTTTTGTTTGTTTATTTGTTTTTAGCAATCTGCTCTCTCTTTTTAAAATATTTATTTATTTTTGGCTGCGTTGGGTCTTCATTGCAGTGCGCGGGCTTCTCATTGCAGTAGCTTCTCTTGTTGTGGAGCACGGACTCTAGGCACGCGGGCTTCAGTAGTTGTGGCACATGGGCTCAGTAGTTGTGGCACACGGGCTCTAGAGCTCAGGCTCAGTAGTTGTGGCGCACAGGCTTCGCTGCTCCGCGGCTTGTGGGATCTTCCAGGACCAGGGCTCGAATCCGTGTCCCCTGCGTTGGCAGGCGGATTCTCAACCACTGCGCCACCAGGGAAGTCCTGACAGGAGGTAGTTTTGCTACTTGGAGCCAGGCACCTTAATTAGACTCCTAGCCTCCACCAGACTAAGAGATAGGGGAACTCTGGTCCTTGATTGTATTTCAAAGAGTTGGCTCCCAGGCCCTGAGAAAGATGTTCCTTGATTGTAAAGCCTACAGGAAGCTTTTTTCTTTTTAACATCTTTATTGGAGTATAATTGCTTTACAATGTTGTGTTAGTTGCTGCTGTATAGCAAAGTGAATCAGCTATATGTATACATGTATCCCCATATCCCCTCCCTCTTGCACCTCCCTCCCACTCTCCCTATCCCACCCCTCTAGGTGGTCACAAAGCACCAGCTGATCTCCCTGTGCTATGCAGCTGCTTCCTACTAGCTACAGGAAGGTTTTGTTAAAGATTTACATCTCAAAGGAGCAGAGAAAGGATTTATAATTTCAAGTTTTCTAAAGTAAATGCTCTAAGGAAAGGGAGGAGGGATAAGGCATAGGGAAGAGAAAGTTTACCTAGAAAAGACTGAGAAAACAGGGGAACATGGGTGTTAGCAAGTTTGCTCCTTGAGCTGTTGCTGTGAATTGGGCTTCTGAGCGGTACTTTAGTCCAGAGTTTTTTTGCGCCCTATCAGTCTGTCTCTCCCAGGAGTGTGAGGAGGGTCTGCTGATGATATTACAGATTCGGGTACCAAGTTGCACAGGCAGGTAAGATCACATGGTACCTAACAGGTGCCTATTGTATACATATTGAGCACTGATCAGCTGCCCCCCAAAACCTGAGAGAGAAGGGGGAAACCACAGGACTCATTTTGAAGCACCACACCCTTCCAAGGAAGCTGCTATCCTCACCCTCTTCCATCACCAAGGTCTACATTTCCCTGTCATCAAAACAGGGAAGTGTGTCCCTTAAACCCACATTCTAGCGTATCTAGCGTTGTCCTCCTGGGAACTGGGAAGCAGGACCTCACCCTCAGTGGAATGATTCAGTCGTCCCGCATTGGACATGAACAAGCATGCAGAGCAGAGCATGTGTCGTGTGAGCCCCAGCGGAACATCCTTTAAGAAAGCCCTGAGGTGGTGTGTATTCTAGATCTATGTCATATAAAACAAAGTTTCCCACCTGGGTTATCCAGATCCCTAGCAGTTCATGAGAGTGGTAATGTAGGGCCTCTAACTCTTTGCTGTCTTTCAATGACTCTAATAATAATTACACGTCACTAATAAGGATATATAGGAGAAAATATAAAACATCACTCCATTTATTTTAAATTATATAAAACCAATGTTCCAACCCTAATTAGCTTATGTCAATCAGGCTATAAGTGTCTTACATGAATACTGGAATTGATTATTACTTACGTAATGGAATGCTTAGTAAGACAGAACTTAAGATTTCACTAACCTTTTCTAGGTCTAAAGAGAAGGGATCACCTCTGAGCAGATTTTCATTGTTCTGGTTGAAACACTAAATAGTTATTTTAACTGTACAGTTGCAAGATGGGTGGGTATCCACTCTCCTGGGGAAATGGCATCATCAGACCTTTTCTACATGGCTAGACAAGGCCAGTTTATTTAATATCCTCAGCGGCTAGAGAAGACCCCTGGAGTGAAAGTGAGTAGATATGCACAGGGTCCAACAAAGCTTCTAAGAGGACACGGATCAAGACACTGAGCCCTTCCCTCCTGGTATTAAACTGTAACACACTCCGCTCTCATTGCTCGGGCTATCCCAATGGAGTCTGTTGATAGAAAAGGACACCAGGGGCTCCCAAAAGGGAAGTCACTACACAAGAGATGGGGGAACTGACTGTAGTCCAGCATGTGGCTGTGATCATAAAAGATACTTAACCCAGAAACTCTGGCCTGATGCAGGGTTTTGGGTACAAGGACAGGACATGAGGTCAATGGAAAGAACCATGATTTTGAACCTGATCAGTCCTGGCACTCCTGCTGTGCTGGCTCTTCATCATTCACTATACTCACTGTCAAATTATATATGGTGTGTCCTTGCCTGAAGTTAAGACTAAGAAGATTAGAACTTCCCGGGTAGCCAAGAAGGAGGAGAGCAGTGCCAAAGACCACAAACTCTTAAGAAAATCAGTAGAGGGAACACAGTCCTAAGTTCCAAAGTCATAGACCCTAAAAGAAGATGGGGGTCCCCAAGGATCAAGCAGGTGATGAAGGACCCCAGTCTCACTCACTGAGCGAGACCAGGAGACTTATCACCGAAGAAGTGATAATAGCTGGACCAGGCAGATTTCTGAATCAATTTGGATTATGAAAGAGGAATAGTGTACTACAGTGGAAAGAGCCAGCACGAATAATCAGCCAGCCCAAGGTTTAGTGCCAGCTTTGTAATTTATTAGCTGGATGACCTGGGAGGGTTATCCTAGGCAAAAGGAGCAGTCAGACAAATTTGTGGCAGGGGAAAGATCGCTGAACTGTCAGAGGAACTGCTCAGAATGGAGATACTAAAGGGGTGCATGGGAGTATGGAAAGGAGAACTTTCTAGCAAAGGACTAGACATTTTTTAAACCTTTTATTGTAAAACAAAATACAGATACAGAAAATTTCCTGTACAGAAGCTACAAAACATTACTGTTAATATTATATTACTAGTTATTATTAATAAATTAAGGAATAGACCATGTTCATGATGGAGAGACTCAATACTGTAAAGATGTCTATTTTCCCCAAATTATCTATAGAGTCAATGTTATCCCAATAAAAATCCCAGCAAGTTTTTTTTCCTAGAAAGTAAAAAGAATCCTAGTTCTTAAAAACACTAGATGGTGGAACAGCCCCGCAATTACTTCTTATTTACATTATCCTATATTATACAACAATAATATGAAAATAACAATGTTAACACTACCAACTCTGATACTCAGAATAGTTTTTATAAATACCTATGCATGGGCTTCCCTGGTGGCACAGTGGTTAAGAATCCACCTGCCGATGCAGGGGAAACGATTTCGATTCCTGGTCCAAGAAGATCCCACATGCCGCGGAGCAACTAAGCCCGTGTGCCACAGCTATTCAGCCCGCATGCCACAACTACTGAAGCCCACACGCCTAGAGCCCGTGCTCCCCAGCAGGAGAAGCCATGACAATGAGAAGCCCATACACCACAACTAGAGAAAGCTTGCACACAGCAACAAAGACCCAACACGGCCAAAAACAAATAAATTCATTTTTAAAAAATGCCTATGTACGCTCCTCATTCTTGTAACCCTGTATCTTAACTGATTGAATATATAACCATTTCATGCTATACCCTTCTTTTTAACTCTCATTTTGTTTTAGTTCTACGTGTAGCTATATATATATTTTTTTATTTATTTTTGCAGTACGCGGGCCTGTCACCGTTGTGGCCTCTCCCACTGCAGAGCACAGGCTCCGGACGCGCAGGCTCAGCAGCCATGGCTCACGGGCCCAGCCTCTCTGTGGCATGTGGGATCTTCCCGGACAGGGGCATGAACCCGTGTCCCCTGCATCGGCAGGCGGACTCTCAACCACTGCGCCACCAGGGAAGCCCTGTAGCTATATTTTTAATGCTTGCCACCGTTCCTTATGGTGATACCTCTCTAGTCTCTCTGATTTTCTGAAGCTCATTTTCTAGTAGATTCCTCAGGAAGGGCACATTGATAATCGTGTGTGCCCTTATATTTTCAAGTCAGTTTTGCTGGATATAAAATCCTTAGTTCACATTTTCTTTCCTTGGAGACTTAAATATGTTACTTCATTTTCTTCTTACACAAAGCGCTGCTATCACAAAGTCTGATGATAATCTAATTTTCTTTTCCTTTTAAGTCACTTACTGTTTTTGCCTACATGACCAAAGGCTTTTTATGTGTCTGAAGTCCAACAATTTTACTGCATTTTGTCTTCGTATTGGTCATTCGTATTGGTCATTGGGCTGAGATATTCTCAAGTAGAGGATATGCTCTTTCCATTTGTAGCTTCAAATCTTTCTGATTTCAGGAAAAATTTCTCAAAGTAGGATTTTTAATTGTTCTACTCCCTGTCTTTGGTTTCTTCTCAAGGGATTTCTATTACGTGTATAATATTTGCCTCTCAACAGTACCAGTCATTTGCTCTTGAATCCTATCTTTCTTAATTTCTCTTATATTTTTAAAAATTTTCCTACTTTTCACTTCTATTTACCTGAAGCATTATCTGTTGTGTTAATTCACTTATATTCCTTCTAGTTAAGTTCACTCTGAAATAATTTTTTCTCTTTTATTCCTCATTCTTTCTGAGTTTGGTCACCTCATTTCGGAGTTCATAATTCTGATTTACGTTGTTCTTTTATGTCTTGAATAATTTTCTTGATGTCTTTTACCTCATTTTTAAATAAAAGATTACAAGATTTGATCTGTTCTGTGGGTATGTTTTCTTGGCATGCTTTCCTTGTCTGTAGGCATGTTATTCTGGTGTTTTTCCTTTTTTATAAAAAAGCTTTTATAGTATTTGAACTTAATACCTTTCTGTTGTTCATTTTTACATAAAATTCGTATTCTCGGACTTCAGAAGGAAATGTGATACAGGGTGGCTTTTCTAACTTCACAAGCTCCCTCTTCTGTTGTTTTCACATAGTGTTAAAAAATATATATGGCGGCTTCCTTCTGAGATTTCCCATTCTGTCCTCCTACCTCACCCTTACCTTTTCTTCCCTATAGTTTGCCCCTCTTGTCCCTATCCTGCACTATTTTTATTCCACTCCCAGCGGTTTCTCCTCCCTGGAAGGGAGCCCTGATATTTTCACACCAACAAGGGGTTTGACTCCCCAGCCAGCCAGCCTCTTCAGACTCCCCGCAGGGCCCTGGCACCCACCCACAAATGCAGTGAGGAAAACCCTTCTCATCTTAAGCTGCTGTTCTCAGATTGGTCTGAAATGCCTTCCAGGGAATACCTGTTGGGCATTTAGGGGTTTTTCTGCTCTTGAGTTTGCAAGGTTTCCCATCACTTGTCTCTGCTCTCTCCCTTCTAGACACCAATAACACAAGTTCTCAGGTCAGAAGGTGACTTGCCCTCATCCCCTTGCATTTTGGGGTTTGTGAGGATATTGTAACCTAATTTTGTTATAATTATTGTTCATGATTTGGGGATTTTGCCATTTAGTTACTCTGTCTTTAAGTGGGAATTCGGAAAAATTCTGAATCTGAATCTGAAGGAGTTTAGAACTGATCCTGCAGGTAATGGGCTGACAAAGATTTTTAAAGTGAAAGCTGGCATGCCTTGATATGCTTTTTTCAAAAGCTCATTCTGGCAGAACCATAGGGGACAGAAAGACTGGAGGCAAGGATACCAGTTGGGAGGTGAGTGTACATAGTTATAGCAGCCTGGACTTAGAAAGTGGCAATGATGATAGATGGAATTTAGAGAGCTGATGTGTCAGGGCCCCTAACAACAATATTGCTTGACCATGCTCCTTCTTAGGGAATATATATCCTTTTATTTTCAGACCCCTCTACCAACAACAATAACAAAAATATTTTTAAACTGAAGAAAAATTGACCCCTTTATACATAATCTAGCCACAATTACACAATTGCCCATCCAGACTCATCTCCTACTGGCCTCCAGCACGTCCTTTCTGTAGACTGAGGTGATACCTCCTCATGACCACCACCACCAATCCCCACTAAGCCCCACTCTCAGCTGCCATTGTAGGAATCACCTGCCGCCTCCTCATTAAGTCAGCCGTACCCTCTGCTTGTCCCCTGAAGCCTCCCCACTCCTCCTGTGGCTCTTTCCTTCTTGCACCTGGAGTCTCTATTCAACACAACACAGATCACCTATGAAGTAGCCTCCACTTCATCTTCTCTCCACACTGCTCACCGGCAAGCTCCCTAAAAGCCCAACAGTTCACTGGTGTATCCTCCATGGTGTTCAAAGGAAGGAATGCACAACCCAAACAGCCTGGGTTCTTCTCCCAGGGGACCAGACTGCAGCGCTCAGGCCATAACCCCATCCTCCTTCACCCCGGGCCTCACCCAGTGCTGAACCCCAGAACCACCTGGAGAGGAGGACACACTGCCCCACGACCCCAGGTCCTCCAGGACCTCAGTGCCTTGGTCATTCTCCCATCAGAGACAGCAGGAGGACAGCCCACCTTCCTTCGGTGCATGGTCCTGGTCTCGGGCTTGCTGACCCTCTGTCTATTGGTCTCTCTCTCAAAGATGTTCTTGACATTGGATGGTGCTTTGTGGGATTTAGTCAAATAAAGAACAGAGCCTGTGCACAACCAGAACAGTGATTCAAGACTGCTGCTCAGGACTCAGCACTGCCTGCTTGCAAGTCTCTAGGCACTTGGAAGCAACAGGCCTTACAGGGAGACCTCCGGATTCCAGCAAGGTTAGAGAGGGACAGGAAACCAGCTGGGGCAGGAGCGCCTCTCCTTTGTCCACAGAAGTAGGAACTGAGAAGAGATTTCTGTTTCTTTCCATTATTCATTCATTTGACAAACACACACCAAGTACCTTCCGTGTACAGGGCACTGTGAAATTACAAAAATGAAACAGGCTAGGGCTGGGCTGGGCTAGATGAGGGAGAATCTGGTTTAAAGGCAGGGGTGGCCTGAGATAACCTCCGGAGGGAAAGGAAGGCTGTGGGGACCATCAGGCTGCTCCCACAGCACCCTCTGCTGTCCCAGATTTGCTGCAAGTGTCAGACAGCTGATCGCCCTGGGATGTGCCTCCCCGAAAGCACTTCCATCCTCGTTCATGAGAGGGCAGCCTCCACGGGACCAGGGAGGGCAGAAAACACACACAGCTGGTAGGAAACTGTTCTTAATCCAGTGTTTCTGGCAGGCAGAATTGTCCTGGGCCTGGGGAAAGGAGGAGGGGAGGGTGAGGGGATGTGAACACTGTCAGTCCAAAGCATGGACTCAGCATCCTCCCCGGAAAGGGAACTTTCCACTCAGGCCCGGTTCCAGCCCCCAAGTCTCAGGCAGTCTTGCATCAGCCAGAGAGCACAGGGAGAGCTGGCAGGGGCCGGCCCACCCACTGGGACGCCGGAACTGGCAGGGGCCTGAGAGGGGTCTAATGAAATACACTTGCTTTACACAGGAGGGGTCAGAGGCCAAGGGAGGGGTGGTGGCTTTCCAGAGAGACCCGGTGAGCCAGTGGCAGAGCTGTGAGAAGAATCCAAGTTCTCCCAGCCGTTCGGCAGAAACGTTCCCAGGGAACGACATTCACAGACCAAAGGTAAACCAGACACGTGGCCAGAGGCTTCCTGTGAACGCGATATAACCAGGGACCAGAAATGCACAGCTTACAAGCATCAGCTGTGCCAAACGTGAAAAACATTCTAAGACAAAGGGAAGGGAGGTAGGACCAGGTGACTGCTTAACAGATACGGAAACCCAGGCTGTGGCCCTAGAGAAGCCCCCCTCCAGAACCACAGCACGTCCCCAGTTCTGACAGAAACCAGCCCACCGTGTGAGTCTCTTTCTATCACTCCTGTTTCTCACCCCGATGCTCTCCTTGAAGGAGGCTAGTTTGCTTGCCATTCCCCATACCCCTGACCCTCCATGAAAACTCAGTCCTTAAATGAGCCCTAGATATAAAAACTGTCGTCTTTTCTTAACTCTAAACTCAGAAATGCTAAGTAAGTAAGTGCTGGAAGAAAAAGGGGAAGGAGCCTAGCCAGGCAGCCAGAATGTCCCCATGAAACGCTCTGGAGAATGTCCCCGCCATACCACCACATTCTGTCCCCTGATGTCCTCCTGGGCTTGTGTATGGAAAAATACCCTTTGTTTAATTCGTTTAGCACAGCAGAATTAGTCTGGAATGATCAGCATGATTTTACTTAAGGAAAATAAACAGAGAATTTAAAAACAAAAAACCAGGATTCAAACAGTCCAGCTAACAGAATTTTGAGCCTCCCAGGGAGCGCTCACTGCCAGGGTTCACGGGCTGCCCCTTCTACCCCCTGCCTCACAGGACCACTGCTGGGGCTCTGGAATCAACTGGTGGGAATCTGCAGGCAGCCCGCCTGAGTTCTGACCCTCCCTGGTCCCTGGCCTGTGTTCATTCAAGAAAACTCTCTTCCACTTCAACACCCAGAAACATATGAATGATAGATCCACTGCAGCCTCCAATAAACTCACATGTGGCAAAAAAGCCAGAAATCTGGGGTGGTGGGAGGGGGAGGGATGGAGGAGAGGCAGAGAGTGTGTCAGACACTGACACTCCATCTGTCAGAACCAGCAGGGACCTAAAGGTCAACCATTGCCCAAGGAATTACCTCAGCCTTCAGGTGGGACCTCCTCTTCTCCCCAGGCCCTCCTCATACAAACCAAATTACATCATTCTTATTATAGAATAATTTATATCAAAAATAACTGGCTACAGACCTCCTGCCCTCCAAATTAATGACGTCATTTATCCAGGTATACATTTTTTTGTCGGTAACAGAATATTTCAGTGATCTTTGGGTAATGTCAAATGAAAGGACTTTGGGGTGATATCAAAAGAAAACTGGAAGACTCAGAGGCAAATCTGTACTTTTTTTTGCAGTACACGGGCCTTTCACTGTTGTGGCCTCTCCCACTGCGGAGCACAGACACCGGACACGCCAGTGGCCATGGCTCACGGGCCTAGCCGCTCCGCGGCATGTGGGATCTTCCTGGACCGGGGCACGAACCCATGTTCCCTGCATCGGCAGGCGGACTCTCAACCACTGCGCCACCAGGGAAGCCCCTTATTGGTGAATTTAAAACATAAGAGCTGGAATTTAAAGCATGGGAAGAGAAAAAACAAGTGACCCAAAAGGCCAGTTATCAAAACCAGCCAAGTTCTCTAAAACAAAGGCACCAGGGAGGTGGCCTGTTTCTTTAGTCCTGCAGCTGGGAATTGTGTTTATTCAGGACAGCCATCTTTGAAGTGGATGCCCTGGCAATAGAAGCTTAAGTCAGGCACTTGTGTTACTGAACCAGGAACTAGATTCCTTTGCCCAACACACAGCAGGCCAAACGCTGGGACACCAAGAGATTCGCGGCAGAGAAAGGGTTTATTCACAAGGCAGTCAAGTGAGGATAACAGATCTCAAATCTGCCTCCCTGAAGGCACGGAGCTTGGAATATTTATGGGACAGAGAAGCAGAGCGGTCTGAGGTACGGGGAAATGTGTTTGGAGGCAGGGAAAAGGTGAGGTAATCGGTGTTCTGTGCAGGCATATTGAGTTACATACTTCTTCGTGGGACTCATGTTCAGAAAGTAGCTATGTTAGCATGATCTGAGGGTGGAGTTTTTGGCCCTCTGACGTCAAAACTTCATTCATTGTACACTTGCACAGGCCCAGTTTGAGGGTCAGGGTCCCAACACAATTCCAAATGTAAGGAACAGGAGTAAAGACATAGCTACCAACTTCTTACCTCTGAAACCAATTGAATTGATTACAACAAGAAAAATAAATACAGATGTGTAAATTCCATTTTGGATGAAAATAGAAAGCACTTACGACCCCAAATAACACTTTCTTTGACGAACTTCTGCCAAGTCCAGTGAAACTGGAACCAAATTGAGGGAGAATGCTAACACAGTGTCCCATAATGACAGATCATGGGCAGAGCTGGCAAAGGACAAGTTCTCTGAGGACATGATATACTCAGAAAAGTGAAATCGAGGACACCTTATTTATAACTAGATCCACTATGTGTATAATGATTGCTCCTGCAAAAAAGAACGGAACACCTAGGAAAGAAAAACATGATCAAGGACAGTGTTTCTTAAAGATAAAGAAAACTTGAATCTGGCTGGGGGGTGGGGTGGGGCGGGAATGGGGAGTTGTTTAATGGG
Organism: Orcinus orca; assembly: GCF_937001465.1. Lineage (NCBI taxonomy): Eukaryota > Metazoa > Chordata > Mammalia > Artiodactyla > Delphinidae > Orcinus > Orcinus orca. The sequence goes on along the minus strand of NC_064569.1, from coordinate 43,845,371 downwards.
TATAGAGTTTCAGTTTTGCAAGATGAGAAAGTTCTGGAGATGGGTTGCACGACAACATGAATATACTTAGCACTATTGGACTGTACACTTAAAAATGATTTAGATGGTGTCGCCTGAAAAAAAATGTACAACCTAAAAGTTGGGGATTATGTTTTATTCGGCAGACTTGTTGAGGACTTAAGCCCAGGAGTCAACCTCTCAGATAGCTCTGAGGGCCTCCCCTGAAGAGGTAGGGGAGGAGCCAGGATATATAGGAATTTTTGCAAAAAAAAAAAGGTAGTCGGAACATCAAAAGATTCCTGTTAAAACAGTAATCTCAGACAGTTAAAACAGCCATCTCCAGTTAATCAATTTAGCGCTTTTCTATGTATGGAAAGATTCCTTTGATAGGAAGCTTAACTATCTAGGGTCACTATCGTGTTCTTGCCCACCCAGAATCCACTCAGGGTACACTGCTGGGGACAGCTGCAGCGGCTGACAGCTTGCCGGCAGGCATCCTGTTTGTCTCCATCCAGAATTCCCTCAGGGCTCACCATGGGGGAGGGAGTGGGGGGACAGGCTGCTGTAGTGGCTGATGGCTTGATGGCCACAACACCCTTTGTTCGCTGATATGGCAAGCGGCATTCTTTGTCCACATGGTAAATTCTATGTTATGTGTATTTTACTATACTTTAAAATTTAAATTAAAAACTAAAAACTTGAATCTACAGATTGAAAGGAGAAACGGATTCAAAATGATCAATGCTGAGCCTGGCCTAGTAAAGTTCCTTATCTTCAAAGACAAAGAATCATTAGGCGTTCAGGCAAAACTATCAAATACCCCGCTGAGGTAAGGGAAAAAAAAAAATATATATATATATATATATATATATATATATATAAATAAATAAATAAATAAATATATATATATATATATATATATATATATATATATATATACACACATACATATACATATTCAGGCCGGCTCCAGACTTCAACAAGAAAAGATAGCGCAGAAATCCCTACATAGTCCTCCAGGAGAAGGAAAATGAGATCCAAGCATTTTGTGCTTAACTATTTTACTGGGCTAAAGGCAACAAACAAATATTTCCAGCATGCAAGAATTCAGGGAATTTCATTCCTATGAACCCTTTCAAAAAAAAGTATTAGGCAATAAACTCTAGCCAACCAAGAGAAAACTGGGTAAAAGGATTAGCTGTGAGTGTTAAATCCACTTTAATGCAAGACAAAAGCTAAAATTGCTGTGGGAATTAGGGTTACAATGCAGAAGGTAAATGTTATAATAAAGTATGAGAATGTAACCAAAGATCAGAATAGGAATGGTAGAGATAGAAGAGAGAGTAGCGTTAATATAAGTAGGCAGACTTATACAACTGTTATAGGTGGAGTATCAAAAACTATTTTTAACCTGCTAAATCAAGTAATAATGATAAAGGAAATTAGTAGGAAAATTAATAATAATAATAGTATGATCCATGAAAATCAGATGGCGAAGAGGAGGGGAGAAAGGAGAAAGTAAACTATTTTTTAAATTGAAATATAGTTAATTTACAATATGGTGTTAGTTTCAGATGTACAGCAAAGTGATTCAGTTATATATATATATTTTTCAGATTATTCTCCATTACAGGTTATCACAAGATATTGAATATAATTCCCTGTGCTATATAATAAATCCTTCTTGCTTATCTATTTTATGTACAGTAGTATCCGTTAACCCCATACTCCTAGTTTATCCCTTCCCTCCCATTCTTTCCCCTTTGGTAACTATAAGTTTGTTTTCTATGTCTGTGAGTCTGTTTGTTTTGTATATAGATTCATTTGCATTATTTTTTTAGATTCCACATATAAGTGATATCATATAAATACTTTTTCTCTGACTTCACTTAGTATGATATTCTCTAGGTCCATCCATGTTGCTGCAAATGGCAATATTTCATTCTTTTTTATGGCTGAGTAATATTCCATTCTCTCTCTCTCTCTCTCTCTCTCTCTCTCTATATATATATATATATATATATATACCAGAAAGTGCACTATTTTAATCATTGCTAGTAGAGGGAGTCAACTTTAAATAATAAAGCATTGAGTGTATCATTTGAAGTTATGGTTATGAAAATAATCAATAGGACTATAAACAAATTATAAATCTTTTCTATTACCAGAAGAGCTACACATAAAAGAGGAAAGAGAAACACAAATCATATAGCAAAACACAGATAATAAAAAAAAATTGTTAAAAAGGGATAGTATTAAGAAGATAAAACTAGTACCAAAACACCTTTCATATGAAGAAATAAATAGCACAAATTCATGTATTGAAAGCAAAAGATTCTTAGATTGGATCACAAAGCAAAACCAAACTATAAACAATGGATTAAAAAATATATCAATAACAAAGTAAGTGCTTCATTTTGTCTTCCTTCCAACTTGCCTGCACTCCTGCCTTCCTCCCCAGTAATTCATCACAAAAGCCCGTAGGTAGAGCCCAGCAAGGTAGGCATCTGCATGGTCAGGGGATGGGGGATTGCTAGAAAGCTAGAACAGGGTGTTGGAACTGGAGTGAGATGAGGAAGGTGTCTGCCCACAGGTTCAGGGGGCAGGGAGGAAGTAGTGGCCTGGCATGGGGTGTCAGAGCTCAAGCAGGGTAAGGAGCAGGTCTACATGCTTCAGGGTGACTGAACCTGAATTCTGTGGTGCCAAACTATATATATATATATATATATATATATATATATATATATACACACACACACACACACACACACACACACATATATTTGTATATATATATACTCACACACACACATATATATGTATATATATATACACACACACATATATATGTATATATACTCACACACACACATATATATGTATATATATATACTCACACACACATATATATGTATACATATATACTCACACACACACACATATATATGTATACATATATACTCACACACACACATATATATGTATATATATACTCACACACACACACATATATATGTATATATATATACTCACACACACATATATATGTATATATATATACTCACACACACATATATATGTATACATATATACTCACACACACACATATATATGTATACATATATACTCACACACACACACATCTAGCTGTAAAATGGGCATGTGTTATTTATTTGTATCAACACACATCCATCCATACATATGTACATAGATGCATACATACATACATACAAATGCCCATTCCCTAGCTTTAACCATTGGGAGGGCCTGGAAGCAGCGACATCCCAAGAACAGTGAGCATACCTAGAGCCTGTATCTTTGTTTCTAAGTACCATTAAGAGAACAAAAATCCTTGAAGAAATGGCTGAGACCAGGGCTGGGGTAGAGAGAGTACATGATGAGCCTGGAATGCCTTGTGCCAGAAAGTTAAAAAATGCTCAAAGAATGATGGAGACATATCAAAAGAATACAGAAGCTCCAAAAGGCTAGCTTAATTCCCTTACTGTCAAATTGTTTCAGACTAACCAAGTTCAGTGGAAAAGAAAAACATTATAAAAGATTATAATTACAATAATCGTAATAACAACGATAAATAATGATAGCAACAGGATAATAATTCATTGGCTAAATAGAAAGTCATGAGTCCATATTAATATAAATAAATGAATAAATAAATGGGGAAGTGAGAAACTCTGCTGTTTTCCTTCCAGCAGAATGGCAGCTCATGAATGGAGAAGGAATGATTGAGCTAGGAAATCGCTATTTGGGAACCACTACAATAATAAAGAATTCAGCCAAGAAATATCCATGAGCGCAAAACTAACTGTAAAAGTTTGATGAGGAATACGATATTTACATAGCCTCAAAGTACCTTGCCACAAAATACTTATTAATTACAAAGAGTAAAAAGAGTAACTCCCGGGCTTCCCTGGTGGTGCAGTGGTTGAGAGTCCCCCTGCCGATGCAGGGGACACGGGTTCGTGCCCCAGTGGAAGATCCCACCTGCGGCGGAGCGGCTGGGCCCGTGAGCCATGGCCGCTGAGCCTGGGCGTCCGGACCCTGTGCTCCGCAACGGGAGAGGCTGCAACAGTGAGAGGCCCGCGTACTGCAAAAAAAAAAGGAACTCCCCAGAGGAGAGGACGGACTTCCCATTAATCAGTGATCAAAGTTGACATCACAAAAATGGGACAAATCGAAATTATGTCCCACCTGATAAAACGTGAATGTGAAGAATACAGTGTCACTTCTTGATATTCCTGACAAAAAAATGCAGAACCTGAATCTAATTATGAGGAAAAATCAGATGAGCCCAAATTGGGGATCATTTTACACAACTGACCTGTAATCTTCAAAAGTGAAAATGCCATGAAAATCAAGGAAGGACTGAGGAACTGTGACAACTAAATGTTCTGCAGAATCTTGGATTAGATCCTTTTGTCATAGAGGACATTACTGGGACTACTGACAACATTTAAATGGGGCCTGTGGGACTCACAGATACAGAGAACAAACTAATATTTATGGGGCGGAGGGGCAATATTGGGGTGGGGGAGTGGGAGGTGCAAACTATTGGGTGTAAGATGATAGGCTCAAGGATGTATTGTACAACTCGGGGAGTATAGCTGGTATTTTATAACTGTAAATGGAAAGTAACTTTTAAAATTGTATAAAAACTTTTAAAAATTAAAAAAGAGATCAATGAAATAAAATAAACGGGACCTGTGGTTTAGACAGTAATAAGGTATTAATAGTATATAAAATGTAAATTTTCTAGGGAACCCTCCTACACTGTTGGTGGGAATGTAAATTGGTTCAGCCACAATGGAGAGCAGTATGGAGTTTCCTTAAAAAACTAAGAATAGAGCTACCATATGATCCAGCAATCCCAATCTTGGACATATATCCAGAGAAAACCATACTTGGAAAAGTTACATGCCCCCCAGTGTTCATAGCAGCACTATGTACAATTGCCAGGACATGGAAGCAACCTAAATGTCCATCAACAGATGAATGGATAAAGAAGATGTGGTGCCTATATACAATGGAATATTACTCAGCCATAAAAATAAGAATGAAATAATGCCCTTTGCAGCAACATGGATGGACTTAGAAATTATCATACTAAGTGAAGTAAGTCAAAGACAAATATCATATGGTATCACTTATGTGTGTAAGCTAAAAAATGATACAAATGAACTTACAAAACAGTATTATTCATCTCTGTTTGTTCTTTAATTCTTCCAGGTGTTTGTTCTTTAATTCTTCTGGGTCTTTGTTAAACATTTCTTGCATCTTCTCGATCTTTGCCTCCATTCTTTTTCCGAGGTCCTGGATCATCTTCACTATCATTATTTTGAATTCTTTTTCTGGAAGGTTGCCTATCTCCACTTCATTTAGTTGTTTTTCTGGGGTTTTATCTTGTTGCTTCATCTGGTACACAGTCCTCTGCCTTTTAATTTTGTCTATCTTTCTGTGAATGTGGTTTTCATTCCACAGGCTGCAGGATTGTAGTTCTGCTGCTGCTGTCTGCCCTCTGGTGGATGAGGCTATCTAAGAGGCTTGTGCAAGCCTTCTGATGGGAGGGACTCGTGGTGGGTAGAGCTGGGTGTTGCTCTGGTGGGCAGAGCCCAGTAAAACTTTAATCTACTTGTCTGCTGATGGGTGGGGCTGAGTTTCCTCCTTGTTAGTTGTTTGGCCAGAGGCGACGCAGCCCACCGGCTCCTTGGTGGGGCTAATGGAGGACTCTGGGAGAGTTCATGCCAAGGAGTACTTCCCAGAATTTCTGCTGCCAGTGTCCTTGTCCCCGTGGTGAGCCACAGCCACCCCCTTCCTCTGCAGGAGACCCTCCAACACTAGCAGGTAGGTCTAGTTCAGTCTCCTATGGGGTCACTGCTCCTTCCCCTGGGTCCTCATGCGCACACTACTTCGTGTGTGCCCTCCAAGCGTGGAGTCTCTGTTTCCCCCAGTCCTGTCAAAGTCCTGTAATCAAATCCCACCAGCCTTCAAAGTCTGGTTCCCCGGAAATTCCTCCTCCTGTTGCTGGACCCCCAGGTTGGGAAGCCTGACATGGGGCTCAGAACCTTCACTCCAGTGGGTGGACTTCTGTGGTGTAAGTGTTCTCCAGTTTGTGAGTCACCCACCTAGCAGTTATGGGATTTGATTTTATTGTGATTGCGCTCCTCCTGCTGTCTCATTGTGGCTTCTCCTTTGTGTTTGGATGTGGGGTATCTTTTTTGGTGAGTTCCAGTGTCTTCCTGTTGATGATTGTTCAGCAGTTAGTTGCGATTCCGGTGCTCTCACAAGAGAGAGTGGGCACTCATCCTCCTATTTCCACCATCTTGAACAAATCTCATAGCCATGTGTTTTAGGAGAGGCAGACTCCATCGAAGGATCAATCACAGGGAATTCCCTGGTGGTCCAGTGGTTAGGACTTGGCACTTTCACTGTCGGGGCCGGGGTCTGATCCCTGGTCGGGGAACTACGATCCCGCAAGCCATGTGGTACAACCCAAAAAAAAGTGAGACATAAGGAAGATTTTGCCATAGAGACTTCTGAAAAGGTTTTCCTTGATCTTAAAAAAATGACACACAAAGATAACGGTTCTTTTTCTGCCTCCGAATGTTGAGATGTGATATTTGGAGCAGCAGCAGCCATATTGCTACCTGAGGAGAGGTAGCCAGAAGACAGGGTTCTTGGGTAGAGAACAGCAGTGTGGAGAAACGGAAAGAGTCGGGCTTCCCTGGTGGCGCAGAGGTTGAGAGTCGGCCTGCCGATGCAGGGGACATGGGTTCGTGCCCTGGTCCGGGAAGATCCCACATGCCGCAGAGCGGCTGCGCCCGTCAGCCATGGCCACTGGGCCTGTGCGTCCGGAGCCTGTGCTCCGCAACGGGAGAGGCCACAACAGTGAGAGGCCCGCGTACCGCGAAAAAATAAATAAATAAAAAATAAAACAAAGAAATGGAAAGAGTCTAAGCCTTTGATGATTTGTTTGAACTGATGAATTAACCAATCCTACTTCCAGGGTTCTGTGACAAGAAATAATACCTTTCTCGTTGTTTTAGCCAGTTGAATTGGATTGTTCATTATTCACATGTGAAAGCATCCTATCTGCGGGTAGCCAGGAAAATTGAGTGCTCTGGGTTGCACTCAAAACCTATATTTCAAAGCCAGTACATCCCTGAACAAGGTCCCCAATGTCAAACCCTCCACCCCACTCCCATGTGGGAATTAATGAGACTAGAAGTTGTTGGAGGACAGAGGGAACAAAAAGTGCCCACCAAACTGAGAAGGCATCTTGAGACTGTAAGATGAGGCAGGCAGCTCCATATAATCAATGGATCAGTTTACTATAGAGTAACTTACACACAGGGTGGGATCAGCGTCAGGCAGACAATGATCTGGGAGCATTCACAGCTGCGCTCTGCACCACCAAGGGACCCCTGGGATAATTTTATAGTTAACCTAAGGTATGAGGTTAGGAGCCTAGAAACAGGACATGCATTCCTAAGTCAAGGTTTATGAACGGGTAACTCGTCTCATGGGTGCCAGGAATATGTCAAGGCAAGTTTTCATCATTGTTAGGGCACTAAACAGAGCAGAGAGTCCACCTGGTCCTAATGATTATTAAAGAATATCTATTAACTGCAAAGCCCTTGATCACTGCACAGTACAGTCCTCGGTCAGGTGGGGGAGTGCAGGGAACAGAAGGGAGTCAGCAAGGGGCAGCCAAGTGCCCACATCCCTGTAAGGGTCCAAGATGGCGTCAGTTATGCTAACAGCCATACGGAAGTGCCCCTAACACATAGAAGTGACCATGATGTCTCACAACCACTACCTGTTAGTGTCGTTCCTCACGTAGAGTCCTCACTATAGGTTCACAAATGACATGATTCCTTCCAAATCCAAAACTCCATAACTTTGTGATGCTCAGTCTACCCCAGGAACAACCTCCCTCCCTCCACTGTGCACTCTGCCATTTTTATTTCACCTCCCAACGTGCAAAGTGGGGAGGACAGACCCCTGGTCTCCGGGGTGTCTAACCTCCAACCATCCTTATTTGTGGTAGCCCCTTCCCACAGCCTGCAATCCTCACACTGGAATAAAACCTTACAGATCAGAGTTATTGACAGAAAACATCCAGTTTAGATATTGTGTACGTAGTTTGAGGAATGGTTCATAAAGGCTTTAAGAGGAGAGGGAAAAAGCCTGCTCAGAGCCCCAAGGGTGGGTGAGTGGTCCTAAGGCATCCCGGTAACTGCAGCTCTCAGTGTAGCCGGCCCATCAGCTCTCACACCCACAACGCTCACAGACTCCCAACCCAGTGCACCAGGCTGCGTGGGGGCCACTGAGCATGCGTGGGGAGCACTGAGCAGCGAGCAACATGGACAACATTCTTGAGGCCCCATCTCCCACATGGGGACCACATTCCAAGTCTGGCTCAGACCCTCCTGCAGAGAAACTAGATATGGCTGGAGTGGACTTGTCAGCAATGGACCTTGAAGGAGGGAACTAGAGATTCATTCAGGAAGAACTTACGGATCCTGACTGAGAAGCAAGACAGGAGCTGCTCTCCCCCGCACCTGCTCCAGGCCCCGTGGAAGTGGAATCTTTCCGCACTTGGCTGCCCCATGCTCACTCCCTCCTGACCCCCCTGCACTCCCCCACCTCCAATGTAGACCTGCTCCCACTGGCTCTGTCGCCCTCTGAGCTCCCCTGTCAATGGCCTTCTGTTCCTCCCTGTTCTAGTAACAGACTCCCCTACTCTCATCCCCTGGGGATGAGATGCAGTCTGGGAGGGTTCGGAGGCAGAAACAGTGATTTTCCAGGACAGTCAATGATTTGTGGGAAACAGCACAGAACATGTAAAATGGAGCCCCGCTGGGAAAACAAGGGTTTATGGTTGCTGTGCTGTGGAGTTGACTCTGGTGATGCTTGAGGTGGGGGTGGGCAGGGCATTATGGGAAGCATGGGAATCAAACAGATCTGGGTTCAAATCCCAGCCATGCCAGCTGACATTTATGTCACCTTGGTAAATTTACTTAACCTCTCTGAGCCTCAATTTTGGGCTCAAAAACCTCAGTTTTCCCAATCTGCCAGAGGCTATTAATACTACCCTGCCAACTACTGTGAGAATTAAATCATCTTGTATCTGGCTCAAGGTCAGAACTCACAGAATATTAATCTCCTCTTCTCCTCCTCTCCAACCCCCAGTGCCTCAGGCCGGCAGCCACCATAGTAATAACACACACACACACACACACACACACACACACACACACACACACACACAGACTCTCTGCCTTCCAAAATCCTTACCAGAAAAAATGGTTGAGCTTTGCTTAGAAGCTATTCTGTCAGCCAAAGGGCATGTGTTCCTCAACATCTCCCATCAGCATCCATCAGAATTGCCCTGGACGCTGGTTCTAAAATGCAGATTCCTGGGCTGCATCCTAACTTACTAAATGGAGAGGAAGGGAAGTTCCCCAGTTGACTCTGGTGTGCACGGAATTTTAAGGCTAACCAGCCTGATGCTGTTATCCTTCTTGAAATGACAATCTCCAAAAAAGACTCTAGCCCTGACCCAAGAGGGTGTCAGATCCTGGAACAGGAATCCTGGAGGTCCTTGGAGATCCCTGTGGACCCTTCCTCTCCTTGCTGAGGAGGAAAATGAAGCCCAGAGAGGGGGAATGGCTGGCCAAGAGCCACACAGTGAAGTAATGGCAGATTGACCCTTGGACATAAGTGTCCCAACTAAAAGCTAATTTTTAAAAAAACAAAATAGGCTTTTTCAAGTTTATAAGACTCACTCAGGTTATGTCAAGTGACATTGGGAGGAAGGACGACCAGGAAAGCATCTCAGGAGGCCTAGTGGAGTGCTGTGCAGGGTACAACTGGGGCTGGGCCGTGCGCCCCTCCGGCTGCTCTGGTGACAGTCATCTTGCCCTAAATATCAGCCCAGGACAAGTACTGCACACATAATGACCTCTGTCTGTCTCGCTGGCATCTCTCTGCCTCTCCTCTCCTCCTCTGCATCTACTGCTTTTACATCCCGTTGAGTTTTCGTTCTCTCCGTCTCACATTCCGAATTCACTGAGAGGGATCTCGTTGACTTGGTTAGGGACCATCCAGTAGGGAGCACCAGAAATGGACACGTCTCTCACCCTGGCCTCCTCAGAAGCCACTGGTCTTCCCTATGTCCAGCCTGGTGGTGGCTGCCTCTGGATAAGACCCGGACTTCCTCACCAAATAGGAGTGGCCAGAGGAACAGGGTCATCTGACACAAAGTTGGGAACTTGTGGGTAAAGAACCACTGTGACCTCTTTTCTCAGAAGAGAGCTACAGGCCTGGCAGCCGGGCTCCACTCCTGTCCATCTTCTGCCTACCCCTGAACCCTTAAGTACAAAGGACAAGTCTCCGTCTTGAAGGGATAGATGGTGGAGGGTAGAGGCTGGTCTGGACCCCTGGGGTAGGATTGCCAAACTTGGCCAGCAAAATACAGAACACCCAGTTAAATGTGAATCAGAAAAACAATAAACAACTTTTTAGTTTAAGTATGTCCCATGCATATTTGAGACGTACTTATACTGAAAAAAATTATTCACTGCTTATCTGAAATTCACACTTAACTGAGTGACTTGCATTTTACCTGGCAATCCTACCTGGGAGAGCGGGGATCCAGTCTGTTTTGCTCAGGGTTGAATCTCAGGTACCCATAACATGCCTGGTATATAGCAGACACTCATACAATTCTTGTTGAAATATTCAGTTATTGAAGAAGGCCTCTCAGAGGTCCCTCCCTCCCCATTAACAGTAAACTTATCCCCCAGGGGCCCGCCTTGAACAGACAAATTGACTCGTTCAGTTTACCAGACTGGAGCACTTAGCAAGTGTCAGGATCTGTGCTAACTAAATTGAGATTCAGAGATAAACCATGGCTCTTGTCCTCAAAATGGTAATTGACCAGTAGGAGCAATCGATCTAAACAGAGAACTACAATCGAGTGTGATAAATGCTAAACAACAAAGGCCATCAGGCCAGGGCCAGGAAATTTTGCTCACCACCATATCTCCAAAACTTGCAACATGGCAGGCACTCAATAAATAGTAGTGGGATGGAATCACAAAAAGGCGAAGATATGAACCACGTATCATGGGACCACAGAGGTGCGGCAATTAAGCAAGAGACTGGTCATGGTGAGAAGGTGGGGTTCACTCCAGGGAGGAGGTATTATTTGAAGTGGATTATGAGGTAGGAACACAGCTGGCAGGTGGAGAAGAAAGAGCTCTCCTGACAGAAGAACAGCTTGAACAGGAATAACACTTCAGTGAGCAGGGAATAACGCAAAGGGCCAAGAGATGAAGTCCGAAAGGTGGAGAGCCTCAAACACATGGCCAAGGAGTGTGGACTTTATCCAATGGATAATGATGGTCATTAGAGACTTTTGAGCAGGGAAGTGGCCTGAACTTCAGGGATTCCTCCAGCATCAACACAGAAGATGGACTAGAGTGGAGACAGACTTCAAGCCAGAAGGGCAGTGAGAAACAGTGAGAAATAGCCTAGACTGGAAACGGTGGAGGTCCAAAATTGCGGGGTATTAGGAAATAAGCCTATAGGGCTGCAGCCGTGTTCTCGAGGATGCTGTGAATGCCCTCCCCTGTCCATGCCCTGTTCCTAAGTGCCCCGGGCTGCGAGAGGGGAGGTGGCCAGTCAGTGGGGGAAACCGGGGAGGAAGGAGAGGCAGGAGGCAGCCCAAGACAAGCTTCCTTCACTTCACAGCCTCGCCTAAGGAGAGAGCAGCAACTGAGCCATCACGGGGTTACGGCCAACCCCCGGGCTCTTCCCTCTTGCTTCCAGAGGGAGGAGAATGCCCCAGCTTGGCTGGCAGAGCCCAGAGCTCTCTGTGGTCTACAGGTGGGACTTTACCCTCTGTGGGAACCCCACATGCCCAGCAAGTCGTGCTCCCTGCTGAGGACAGGAGATTCCATCACGGGGCGGGTAGCAGCCCTCACCTTCCAGGAGATGATCCAAAAAACAGGTTCCAGAGAGATCTTCGAAACCTCCAGCCAGAGAAGGGCACAGGAAGTCAACTAGTTCAGTCCTAGGCCCAGAACCAGGCCTAGGACATTTGAACATAAACCCCCTCCTAATTTCAAAAGTAACAAAGAACAAAATTTAAATACACTTTCTTTTAAAGTAAAATATAAGGAAATGAAAGTCCAAAATTCTTCTCTTTCTAATTTCTTATTCTGCTCCAGGAGGTCTCACTCCAAAGGAATCTGGTTTTGTCCATTTGCCTAGACATCCCTATTCCTAAGGACTATCCATTTCCAGGCTTCCCTTGTGGCGCAGTGGTTAAGAAGCCGCCTGCCAATGCAGGGGACAGGGGCTCGAGCCCTAATCCAGGAAGATCCCACATGCCGTGGAGCAACTAAGCCCGTGCACAACTACTGAGCCCGTGAGCCACAACTACTGAGCCCGCGAGCCACAACTACTTAGCCCGCAAGCCATAACTACTGAAGCCTGCGTGCCTAGAGCCCGTACTCTGCAACAAGAGAAGCCATCACATTGAGAAGCCCGTGCACCGCAATGAAGAGTAGCCCCCACTCGCCACAACCAGAGAAAAGCCAGCACACAGCAACGAAGACCCAACTCAGCCAAAAATAAATAATAAATTTATTTAAAAAAAAAAAAAAAGAAGACTATCCATTTCCCACAAGGTCACTTCTCTGTTTCCCCCAACCGGCTGCCAGGGCTCTGGCTGGGCCTCCCCACCTGAGAAAACTCTGACCTCTTGGGATGGGCTGGAGAGAGTGTGCTTTCTGCTGCTCCAGCTGTTTGGTGGAATAAGGTCTGATGTGAAGGGAAAGGTTGGGTACACACGCTCTCCCTATAACGTTAGCTTCCCAAAGTGTGGGGAGGGGTTAGGGACCTGTGTCTCCATCCTCTCCCTGGCCTGTGGGGGGAGCTGGATCTCCAGACCTCTAAGGTGTGATAGTAGGAGGGAGGGTGGTGGGACTGCAAACCTCCTGAGGATAAGGAGGGTGGAGAGCCAGGGGCATGGGGAGCGTCCCCTTGGGGTCAGGAAAAGGCTATTATGCCTAGAGGCAGGGGGCCGGCTGCATCCTGGTCTTTCCCGCCCATGAACTGTGAGCAGCTCCTCCAGCACCTCCAACGCTGACTTAGTCCACCCCCAAGTAGCTCCTGGGTTCTGCTTTTTCCAAGCCAGCGTAACTGGGACGCAGAATACTATGGGACCAGCTCCACATCACAAAACTTAGAAGCACAAGCATATTCTCAGGCTCCAGGGCAATGATGTGCCCAGGACCTAGTGCATGGCTTTTTCTGGGGTTCTTTTGCCGGGGGAGGATGGGGGCCAAGAAACGCTTAATGGGGGCTCAAGGTGCAAGAGAAAGCTGTTGTGGAGATGCGTCCTGAGTGCATACTTCACGGAGGGTCTCCACTGCTGCTTCGGCTGCTGCTTGGGGAAGAGCCTGTCTCATCCATGATCCCCTTGAATGAGATCTTCAGTGGGCAGCTCATGGCAGCACAGGGGCTGGAAGGTGGCTCACTCAGCCAGGGCAGAATGCAGTTGAAACACAAGAGGTGATGGCCAGGCATCTCCATGACAGTCTCCTCCTGACACGGGGGGCACTGAACTCAGCCAATCAAGTTGCCAATGCCAGCACTGTGCCATAGCGGAAACTCAGTGGTACCCGAGAGAAGAGCACCTCGCCAGGATGCTCTCAGTCAGTGCCAGCTTTTTCCCAACATGTGAACTTAAACCTCAACTGGGAGAAACCACCCATGGAGAGGTTGATTTGGGCATTGTTTACCATGGGGTGAGGGCCGGGGCATGCCTACTATCTCTTCTCTCAAAGAGGGGCCTTTAAGACACTTCTGAGGCTTCCCTGGTGGCGCAGTGGTTAAGAATCCGCCTGCCAATGCAGGGGACACGGGTTTGAGCCCTGGTCCGGGAATATCCCACATGCTGCGGAGCAGCTAAGCCCGTGCGCCACAACTACTGAGCCTGCACTCTACAGCCTGTGAGCCACAACTACTGAGCCCACGTGCCACAACTAATGAAGCCCGCGCACCTAGAGCCCGTGCTCCGCAACAAGAGAAGCCGCCGCAATGAGAGGCCCACGCACCGCAAGGAAGAGTAGCCTCCACTTGCTGCAACTAGAGAAGGCCCGCGTGCAGCAACAAAGACCCAACGCAGCCAAAACTTAATTAATTAATTTAAAAAAAGACACTTCTGTCATCTTGCGATATGTAGAAATTTAAAATAATGCTGCCAATAGTACTAATTTAACTCAGGTGGGACTAGAGATATTTCTTTCCTGTATGAATTCCCCTTAGTGTGCATTTCATCTTCTCAGTAACTATGTGGAGGGTCAGTCCTGACTCTACAAATTCCTGGGCTTGGCCCCTCAGGACGTGAGCAATACACACACGCACACACACACACGCGCACACACACACACACACACACACACACACACACACACACACACATGCCCAAATAACTGTGACCCTTTGAAACTTATATAACAACACTCCAACTGGTCCTTTCTTCCTTCATGCTGGGCAAGCAACTGTCGACACTAGTTTCCTGGGTCCACACTCCCTCTAGCGGCCTCTCTCCTCTTTGCATCGTTGTTAAATCTGCCCGTTCATCCTCCCTGATCTTGAAATAAATAAATAGTTTGCTCTTTTCTAGTTCTGTCCTTAAAAGCATTTAGGTGTGGAAACTTCCTTTTTCTCTTCAAACATCTCAAGCACGCCCTCTAAAAACTCAAACTATTTCCCAAGAAAATCTTATCTTTTCCCCCAGCTTGAACAACAGAACTTCCTTCTTTTTCTCTTTCCTTTTCTTGCTGACTTTTCTCACCACAAGTCCAAGACTTGTATCTCTCTTGGACCCCATGCCTCCTTGATGGCCTGAGTAAGGCTACTTTCCAGAGGCAGAATGTTCCAGGTACAAGACTTGTTCGTTTCTCTCTTATCTTTCAGGTTTGCGATAATTCCAAATTGAGTTTTCTCCACTTTCACGCACATTGGCATTTCCTCCATTTAAGGGGTCCTGGTCCTTTTTATTGGTATGAAGTCCACCACACCTCTGTGGTTAATCCCACAGCGGGCGTCTGAAATACACAACTTCTCAAATAGGCAGGGCTTGATTTATAAAGGTACAACCTTGAGACTGTGCAGCAGGAAATAATTCTAGGAACCTATGGACAGTCCATAAATAAAATCCCTCCATGGCTCCTTCTGTGGCCCTAAGTGAAGTTCATAACAAAGTAGACAGTCAGGATCTGGGACAGCCAACCTATAGCCTCACTTCCTAAAGATTAGCACAAATAATCTGAAGCCAAAATTTAAGTCTTGTGCTCTGTACCCACGTGGAACTGGGGTAATTTCATTCGGCTTCAACTGTACCTATAAGGCTGCAGGTCAGAGGTAACTTCAGAGGTTTTTGCCTTTTAAAATCCACTGTACTGTGTCCCCCAAGGCTAGTCCTTGATTTTATCATCAAGGCTCCAGAAGGGCCCACCCTGGTGTCATCCCTCCACACCTCTGAATCCCGCCAGTGGAGAAAGCGCCCAGAGAACAGAGCGCAAAAACGAGACAAGGTATCAGTTTTATTAAGGACGAGACCAGCTGCAGACAACCCACAGCACTCTGACCTCCCTGGCAAGCCGAGCTGGAGAATACAATTGAGACACGAGTCCAAAAGGGGCCTCCTCTCTTTCCTGCCGCTAAACAGAGAGGGAAACAGCAGACATCCCCCAGCGGAGAGGAGGGGAGGGGAAGCCTGTCCAAGTGTGTGTGTTTGCATCAGGAGAGGGTAGCAGAGAAGGAGGCAATGCTATTTGGGAACATTCCCGTTCATGCATTAACTCCACTTCCTGGTGAAACACGGTCCAAGAAATGTTCTGCCTCACCAGCTGCCACAGCATCTCGCCCAGCAGTCACCCAGAATAGGAGACACTTTCATCTTGTATTACTTTTCTTTTTTTTGTAATTGAAGTATAGTTGATTTACAATGTTGTACTAGTTTCAGTTTCTGGCGTACAGCAAACCATTATAGTTTTTCACAGGATGTTGACTATAGTTCCGTGTGCTATACAGTAGGACCTTGTTTGTCTATTTTATATATAGTAGTTTGTATCTGCTAATCCCCAAATCCTAATTTATCCCTCCCCCATCCGCTTTCCGCTTTAGTAATCATAAATTTGTTTTCTATGTCTGTGAATCTGCTTCTGTTTTGTAAATAAGTCCATTTGTATCGTATTTTAGATTCCACATATAAGTGATACCATATGGTATTTGTCTTTCTCTTTCTGACTTCACTAGGTCCATCCATGTTGCTGCAAATGGCATTATTTCATTCTTTTTTATGGCTAATATTCCATTGTGTATATATATATATATATATATATATATATATATATATATATACACCACATCTTCTTTATCCCTTCATCTGGCCGTGGACATTTAGGTTGCTTCCATGTCTTGGCTATTGTAAATAGTGCTGCTATAAACAGTGGGGTGCATGTATCTTTTTGAATTAGAGTTTTCTCTGGATGTACGCCCAGGAGTGGGATTGCTAGATCGTATGGTAGCTCTATTTTTAATTTTTTAAGAAATCGCCATACCATTTTCCATAGTGGCTGCACCAACTTATGGTACATTCCCACCAACAGTGTAGGAGGGCTCCCTTTTCTCCACACCCTCTCCAGCATTTGTTATTTATAGACTTTTTGATGATGGCCATTCTGAGCGGTGTAAGGTGACACTTCATTGTAGTTTTGATTCACATTTCTCTAATAATTAGTGATGTCGAACATCTTTTCATGTGCCTGCTGGCCATCTGTATGTCTTCTTTGGAGAAATGTCCATTTAGGTCTTCTGCCCATTTTTTGATTGGGTTGTTAGTTTTTTTTGTTATTGAGTTGTACGAACTGTTGGTATATTTTGGAAATTAAGCCCTTGTCAGTCGCATCATTTGCAAATATTTTCTCCCATTCCATAGGTTGTCTTTTCGTTTTGTTTACAGTTCCCTTTGCTATGGAAAAGTTTATACGTTTGATTAGGTCCCATTTGGTTTGGGTTTTCTTGTTTGTTTGTTTGTATTTTGCTTTTATTTCTATGGCCTTGGGAGACTGACCTGAGAAAACATTGCTACGATTTATGTCAGAGGATGTTTTGCCTATGTTCTCTTCTAGAAGTTTTATGGTGTCATGTCTTATATTTAAGTCTTTAAGCCATTTTGAGTTTATTTTTGTGTATGGTGTGAGGGAGTTGTATTAGTTTTCTAATTACAATTTCTAATTACAAATTACCACAAATGTACTGGCTTAAAACAACACAAATTTATTATCTTGTAGTTCTGGAGTTCAGAAGTCTAAGATGGGTCTCACTTAGGCTAAAATCAAGATGTCCGCAGGAACACACTCCTTTTTTGAAGGCTCTAGGGGAGAATCCATTTTTGTAACCTTTTCAGCTTCTAGAGGTCACCCACAGTCCTTGGCTCATGGCCCCATTCTCTCACTTTCAAACCCAGCAACATCCATCCAGGTTCTCACTTTGCTATCAATCTGTTTCTCTCTTCTGAATCCCTCTTCCATGCTTAAGGATCCTTGAGATTTCATTGGACTAAACCAGATAATCTAGGGTAATCTCCCTATTTTAAACCAGTTGATCAGCAACGTTAATTCCATCCAAATCCTTATTTCCCCTTTGCCACATAATCTAATATATTCACAGGCTCTGAGGATTAGGACATGGACATCTTTGAGGTATTTTTGTTTTTTGTTTTTCTGGGGGGGTTTTTTGGCCTCACTGCATGGCATGTGCTACTCCCCGACTGGGGAGTTGAACCCGCACCCCCTGCAGTGGAAGTCTTAACCTCTAGACCACCAGGGAAGCCCCCTGGGTTGTTTTTTGGGTTTGTTTGGGGGTTTTTTTTGACATGGACATCTTTGGGGGCCATTACTCTGCTACCACACATCTCCTGCTCCTATGGGATTGGCCACTACTCACACCCCTTAGTTCTTGGCACCACAGGAATTGGTTACTCCAACCAGAGGCCCCAACCATCCAGCTAGATACTCAGGTCTTTATCCTATCCCAAGTGCTCTTAGGGGAAGATGATCAACTGTGTCACTCTTGTCAAGCCTGTTCTGTTTTCCTCAG
Organism: Orcinus orca; assembly: GCF_937001465.1. Lineage (NCBI taxonomy): Eukaryota > Metazoa > Chordata > Mammalia > Artiodactyla > Delphinidae > Orcinus > Orcinus orca. Next base: position 43,827,170 of record NC_064569.1, on the reverse strand, counting down.
TCATCACCGGAACAAAACCATAGCCTCCGGGACGCTATTATCCAGACTCCCATCTCCATTTGACTCTGTCTGTCCCTAATCCAACCCAGTCCTCTGCCTCTCTCTCCCAAACCCTTTTCCTGTGCCCTCTAGAATTGCTGATCTGTGATCAGCAAACTCCTTGAGCCAATGTCTTATTTTGAATGTTCTCTCAAGTGCCTGATCTTAAGTGACATTTTAAGATTTCCTAAGAATCCCACGGCACCTACAAGACTCCCAAGTGGAAGCCGCTGTCTCCCTTACCGCCATTAACCTCAGAGCCAGAAGGTGGGAAGGGATGTCCTCCTTGCTCCCCATCTCTGCTTCTACCCCACTGCCCCTCATTGACTGACAATCTCAGCACTTGGTCTTCCTCTCCCCACCTGCTCCTCTCACCATTCCTGATGTTCAACATTCACACAGATGACCTCTCATCCACTCTGGCTTCTCAGCCCTTGACTTTTGTACCTCAGCCTACTCTTTGCTCCAGTAACCTCCTAAATCTCCAGTTCAGGAATCCCATCCTCCGTCTACAACCTCCTGACCTTTCATCTCCTTTGCTCTAGAAGTCCAGCTGTAACAACTCTTTCACCTTGTCCGGACCTCCAATCTACTGACTCTGCTATTGTTTCCATGCAACTAATGACTACATTTCCCAGGATTCCTTGCAGCTAGATGTGGCCATGTGACTAGACTGTGGCCAGTAGGATATGAGAAAATATGATAAGGGCAGTCATGTGTGAGATCCTTAATAGAAGAGGAGTGTGTCCTTCCCTTCTCTTTGCTCCCCTTCCCACTGATGGGAATGAGATGAAGAGGTGGGAGCTGTAGCAGCCATTGTAGGCCACTAAATGGAAGCCACATGTTAAAAAAAAGTTGTGGGACTTCCCTTGTGGCACAGTGGTTAAGAATCCACCTGCCAATGCAGGGGACACAGGTTTGATCCCTGGTCTGAAAGATCCCACATGCTGCGGAGCAACTAAGTCTGTGCTCCACAACTACCGAGCCCACGTGCCACAAATACTGAACTCCCATGCCTAGAGCCCATGCTCCACAACAAGAGAAGCCACCGCAATGAGAAGCCTGTGCCCCGCAACGAAGAGTAGCCCTCGCTCGCCACAACTAGAGAAAGCCAGTGAGTGGCAACGAAGACCCAACGCAGCCAAACATAAATAAACAAAAGAATTAATTAATTTTTAAAAAGTTGCAAAATAGAAAAAGCCTGAGTCTTGAATATCGTGGAGCCACCCTAGTACCCCTGTTCAACTTCTGTTAAAGCTGCAGTATTATGACCTTATTACTGCATCTGAACTAATATCTTAATATACTTGTCCACTTCATCTTGCTAGCTCACTAAATATATCCTCCATATAATCAATTATTCAAGCCAAAAACCTGAGTCAGTCTTGACTTGTGCTTTTCCCTCAATGCCCACATTAATAAGGCCTTGAACTCTACCTCCAGAATATATCCTGACTTCCTCCCTCTCTCCCGTCTCCCTAGCTCCACCACCATGATTCATCACTCAGATGTCTGCAGTGCTCTCTGCCTCTACTCCTACCCCTTCCAAACCACCCTCCATTCAGCATTTAGACAAGTGATACATATATATATATATATTTTTTTTTTTTTTTTTTTTTTTCAGTACGTGGGCCTCTCATTGTTGTGGCCTCTCTCGTTGCGGAGCACAGGCTCTGGACGCACAGGCTCAGCGGCCATGGCTCACTGGCCCAGCCACTCCGTGGCATGTGGGATCTTCCCGGACCGGGGCACGAACCCGTGTCCCCTGCATCGGCAGGCGGACTCTCAACCACTGCGCCACCAGGGAAGCCCCAAGTGATATTTTTAAGGTGTATATCATATCACGTCAGCCAGTCTGCTGCTTAAACACTTAGATGTTTTCCAGTTGCTCATCATGTGGAATCCAACCCCTTTCCCAGGGCCGACATGTTCCCGCCTATATCCCCCCAACCTCTCAGGTTCCACTCTCCTACTCAGTACCTCATGGCCACGCTGGCATCCGTCATGATCCTGGGACACACAGCATCTTTCCCAGCTCAGGGCTTTCCTCCTCAGGGCTGTTCCCTCTGCTAGAACCCTGTTTCTCTTCCTCTTTGCTTAGCTGACTCCCGCCCATCCTTCAGGTCTCAGCTCAAATGTCTCTTTTCAGAGAGAGCTTCCGTGGCCACCCCATTCAGCGCTTAGCCCCACCTCCCTTCCCATCCGTTACTTCCGTCACCTCACTCTTTTTATTCCCTCATTGCACTTAGCATAGTCTGAAATTATCTTATTTATACACTTGTTTACTTGTGTATATGCTTTCTACCTCAGAAAAATTGAGCTCCATGAAACCTGGGAACTTGTCAATCATTAGTATTCACCATTTTCTCCCTGGTGCCTTGAACAATAATAACTGGGCAAACAGGGTTCAATGAATGAAGCCCAATTAAATTCATGAGTGAATTGAATGAAGGAATGAATGAATGGTGAAATTAGCTACTCCTTTCCTAGGAAGGAGCAAGTAAGGGACAGAGAGAAACGAGAAGGGTTCACTCAGATGCCCACCCCCTGCGGAAGAAGGGAGCAAAGTTCTCTCCTCTAATGGAAAGGGGCACAGGGAGGGGGCAGCAGAAAAGGGTCTCCCTTCGTCGGAGTGGTTGGGAAGAAAAGATCCTGGGAAGGGCTGAGAAGCCTTTGCTCAAAGGCCCGGTGCTCTCTTCCCCAGCCTCAACAGGGTTTATGCAGAGATGAGGAGACCACATTCCCAGAGAACAAGGTACAGCACCAGAGGTTCAGGCACTGCACTGCGGAAGCCTGAGGCTGTGTCTCGGAAAGGGCTTCTCAACACATGCACAGGGAGGGGGACCCCGGCATTGGGAATTTCTTTTATTGGGGTTGAGAGAAGTGTCTTTAAAAAGAATCTTCCCCACCACTCCCAGACTTCCTACACAGAATATGGAACTCCATCACGTGGAGGGAAGAGGAGGGACAGGGCAGCCTCCACAGAGCCTCCTGCTCGTACTCCCTCACCCGAGGAGACCAGAAAGCTAAGGCCTCCGGTCATCTGGCCTTGGACCAGACAGACGCTGGTTCTCTCCACTGCCGGTTCCGTCTCCCCTGTTCCAGGGGCCCTTCTCCTCCAAGGGAAATCACAGAATCTTCCATTCATAGACACTGATGCACAGTTTCAGAACAACCCAGGATCCCAGAGAATTGAGTTAGGAAGAGTCATTAAAGGTCCAGCTTTGGGCCTAATGTAAGGAGCTCCCAGACAGCCTCTGGGTACTTCAGAGACCGAGCTCTCCTTACACATAATGCAGCCTTTTCCAGGCTTGGGCAGCTCTGATTATAAGAGGTTCTTCCTCCCAGCCAGGCCAAATCTGTCTCCTTCACACCAGCATTGCTAGTTCAGTCTGGTGGACCAGCACAGATGAGCTGGTTGTGCCCATGTGAAAACCTTTAAACATATGAAGGCAAGTATTCTAATAATAAATTCTGCCATTTGATGAATGGTTACCAGGCACTGTGCTAAGCATTTTATGTATATTATCTCATTCAATCCTTGCAGCATCCCTAGCAGGTAGGAATTATTATTCCCATTCTGGGGATTAGGAAATAAACTTGAGAAGGAAAGCCATCAGCCCAGGGTCACCCAGGTATTGGAAGAATGAGGATTTGTTCCAGGACCCATCTGACTCCATCCAAAGCCCATGCCCTCACTTCTCCTGTTATGCAAGATCACCCATCCCTGACAGAGTCGTCTTTAATCCTGGCTAGACAACACCAAATCCTTCAAGCGTTTCTTCTCTGAGAAGCTCAAGGCACCCATCTCCCCATTTTCTCCGATAACTTCCAAGTTCAATAAAATCCTCGTGTCATCTAGGCTCAGACCCTCTTCCTGGAGACTGGAGAATGGAAAAGGAAGCTCTGCTTCTGGGACAGCAGAAAATGGAGTCTTTCCAAAGTTCCCCCACTGGGCCCCAGTCTCCCCTCAGTCCTCAAACGCAGCCCTGATGACCCTCCAGTTTCTGCTAACTCTCACCTCCCTTATCACCTGTCAACTTCCTTGTCCCCCAGGATTTGTCCATCTGGCTCCCCCTTAGCTCACACCTCTTCTTCCCAACTTCCCAAAGTCCTGCTCATCCTTAAACAAACCCAACTCCCCTCCCCTCCTCCACGAAGCCTTCTCCAGCTCCTGTCCCTTCCTCAGTGCTCCCAAAGCCCTGACTGCTTCTTTTTTTGGCTTTATTGAGATATAACTGACATACGACATTGTATGAATTTAAGGTGTACAATGTAATGATTTGATATATGTATAGTTTGTGAAGTAATTACCACAATAAGTTTAGTTACCATGTCCATCACCTCACATAGTTACAATTGTGTTGTGTGTGTGATGACTTCTAAGATCAACTCTCTTAGCAACTTGTAAATACACAATACAGTATAACTATAGTCACCATGCTGTATGTTACATCTCCAGAACTTATTTATCTTATAACTGGAAGTTTGCACCTTTTGACCCCCTTCACCCATTTTCCCCACCCCCACTCCCCGGCAACCATCAGCCTGCTCTCTGGTTCTAGGGGTTTGATACAAAGCCCTTTTTCCTGCCTCTGCAGCAGAAGTTGCTCTTTTGCATTCCATCACATCTGTTCACAGCACTGGTTAGGCTTCTCCAGGGCAAAGTGTGGCTTTATTTATTTATTTATGGCTGCGTTGGGTCTTCGTTGCTGCGCACGGGCTTTCTCTAGTTGGAGCAAGCGGGGGCCACTCTACGTTGCGGTGCACCGTCTTCTCATTGCGGTGGCTTCTCTTGTTGTGGATCATGGGCCCTAGGCGTACGGGCCTCAGTAGCTGTGGCCCGCAGGCTCCAGAGGGCAGACTTAGCAGTTGTGGCGCACGGGCTTAGTTGCTCCGCGGCATGTGGGATCTTCCCGGACCAGGGCTCGAACCCGTGTTCCCTGCATTGGCAGGCGGGTTCTTAACCACTGCGCCACCAGGGAAGCCCAGGAAGTATGGCTTTAATGTCCAAGCCCATTACAGTGTAGGTGTTTAGTAACTGGCTGTTACTGTCAAATGCAGACTGACATCTTTGATCCTTCAACTGGCAGAATGGTGGTTAGACTGCAGAAAGTCAGAAAGCAGGATCAACATTGAAGAGCCGGTTGAGATATCGGGAGAGCTCAGCCCCTCCACGTGACCCAGCACCTGGGCGCCACCTGGTCTCTGGGAATTGAATAAAACAATCCAGCTCCAGTGAGTCCAAGGAAGGAAACAGGGTTTGAAGCAGGATCTGCTGCCCTCTGGTGGCCATTCCACCTCAGGGCCGTTCACTTGACGTCCTCTTGTTCCCCACACAGAGAAGATGCTGGTATGAATTTAAAACCTGATGCCCCTCTCTCCCGGCACAATCGTAACTGTCCCAGATGCTTTTGCAACAGAATATTAAAATTAGAATTTCAACTGGGCACCAGTTGAAGATACAATAGATGGAGTTTCAAAGAGAAGCACCAAATCATCATAGGAAGAATTTCAAAAGAAGTGTTTAAGAACTAGTTTCTGACCCCCTCAGCCAGATCAAGGAGACAGAAAGGCATCATTATAGAGAGAGAAGGTGTTAGCAAGACAGTGACAAGGAAGGGATGGGGTTAAACCAGAGTATGTCATATCTTGCAGAAGTAGAGTACCAGGCAATAAGAGAAAGCATTAACACGCCCTGGACAAGCTTACGTTAAGAACCAGAGCAAACATTTCAGAACCCCTCTCTGTTCTCTTTACTGATGATTCGGAGAAAGGTGAACTATGGGCTCCTAGGTCTTCATGTGGAAAGAATCAGTCTCAATAATTAATGATTTTAAAAAGAAAAAAGAATGCAGAAACTATTATCAGAAAGTGAAGTGACCATAGCAAAGATAATAAATCAGCCTTAAAGACACCCAGTTCTCTTTCAAAGGTAAAGATCAGCCTGAAGCACATTCTTGAGCTGTTCTGTAGGATCCAAAGCCCTCAACCACTCAACCACCAGAATCACTGGAGCCCAGGGAATGACAATACTGACCTTTGCTGACCCTCGTGACTTCACTCAACGAGGTGCCTGGATTTTGTCAGCCTAGAGCGCCCTTTGCCTCACGTCAATGCTAAAATCTCCACTCCAAGGGCAGGGACTGCCACCATTTTGGAACGCACAACATATGTTTGAACGTGTCATACTGCACAAGCGCATCTGGAACTCTACCTCTGCGTGGAAGATCACACTCGACCGTTCATGAATGTGCGTGCACCTGTAGCTTAAAACTTCCCTGATCCTGATGTTTTGGGAGACAAGGCTTTGAGAGCTATCTCCCTGTCTCCTTACTTGTCACAAGTAATAAATGTTTCTGTTTTAATCAAAAGTACTTGGCGTGTTCATTGGCTAAGCATCCCAAGCGATGGACCCATTGCATCCAGTAACAAAGGGAGGATTTTGCAAGGAGGAAATGCATGGAGGGAGCTGTGCTGTGAGCCCCATCCCCTCTCTCCCAAGGAAGGGAAGGGGACATACCCCCTTGCAGCAAACCTAGTGGATGCTGGCACGGGTTACCCCAAGAGCTGAATATGTGGCCCCTAGGGTGGGGAGAAGCATGTCCTGGGGGCTGGATGCCTCCCAGAAGTTTAGAAGGAGAGACAAGCACCAGGGAACCGCGTGTAGGCAGGCTGGCTGAGCTGACGCTCTGGGACAGCCTGGGCTCCCAGAGTTTGCCTAGCAAAGGAAGAACCAACTATGGGTCCTGGAGGAGAAACAGGTGTATCCCCACGCATGCATCTTGGGTGCTGTCCAATAGGGCTTCCTCAAGGGACAAAGAGACCCCAGCAGCTGAGGAAGGAGGCTCAAGTTTCTAGGATAAGGAAACACAGGTAAACAGAGCTGATGGCAAAGCTCTGAGGAGCCAGGAGAGCACCCAGGAGAGAATGGTCACCAGAGAACATCAGAGAGGAAGGGCGAGGACACTGCCAGCTGATGGAGAAGGAGGCTGAGTGCCAAAGGGTGTAAAAACTCACCTACCCCTTCCTGTCTGCTCTGCACCACCCGCACTGGGCAGGGCTGGGTGGGGAGGGGAAATTAGCAGTATGGGATTAACAGATACACACTGCTCTACATAAAATAGATAAGCAACAAGGATGCACTGTATAGCACAGGGAATTATGTCCAGTATCTGGTAATAACCTGTAATAGAATGTAATCTGTAAAAAAAAAAAAAACTGAATCACTAGGCTGTACACCTGAAATTAATGCAATATTGTAAATCAACTAGACTTCAATAAAAAAAAAAAAAGACTAAGGATAGCAAGGCAAAAAATAAACAGTTTTACGTTTTGGTTCATACTTTGGCCGGGTCATTCTAATCTCTGAATTGAGCCTGTCTCTTATCTAAGAGTGAGCAGAATAGTTAAGAAGCTTTCCTGGGTTTTCTCCCACGAGCAAGAGAATCAATTCTCTCTGCCCACTGGCCCAATAAAGTATAAAGGATTGCGTCATGAAATCAAACGTATCAGGTAATCAAAATGCAACTTCATTCTTTTATTACATGAAAAGTTGTGGTTGTCATATAATATATAGTATATAATATACACAATAACATGTACAATATACAATACAGAATATGTACGATATACAATATATAATGTAATGGGCATTATGCTCTCCCCTCCAATGGGACTAAATTACAGGGACCCAGGATTTTCCCTTCAAAGTCCCCTCAGCCTTCTTGACTCCAAACTAGAACAGCCCTACTCCCATCCTTTTGCCTCTGTACCACCAGTAGCCTTTCTTTCTAGGCCCCTTGAGACCCAGTCCAACCCCACCTACGGGTCCTGAGCACTTCCTCTACTTCTGGGGGGGTGGGGACCCAGAGCCTTGGTCTCCTGTACCAGCCCTGGCGCAGTCTTCTAGAGTACTCACCACCTCGCCGAACTGCCGGGCAATCTCACTATCTGTAGCGGGCCGAAGAGTGTCTCCAAAAAATTCACGTCCACCCAGAACCTCAGAATGTGACCTTATTTGGAAATAGAGTCTTTGCAGATGTAATTAATTAAGGATCTTGAGATGAAATTATCCTGGATTTAGGGTGGGTGCTAAATCCAATGACTGATGTCTTTACAGGAAGAGGAGAGAGGACACAGAGAGCACACAAGAGGGAAGAAAGCCATGTGAAGACAGAGGCAGAGACTGGAGTTACGCTGCCACAAACCCAGGAACACCTGGGGCCATCGGAAGCTGAGAGAGAAGGAAGGGTTGTGCCCTAGAGCCGTCCGAGGGAGCGTGACCCTGCTGACACCTTGATTTCCGACTCCTAGCCTCCAGAGCTGTAAGAGAATAAAGCCCCATTGTTTTAAGCCACCCAGTTAGTGGTATTTTGTTACAGCAGCCCTAGGAACTAATACACCATCTCCCCCTGTCCTTCCCGCTATAGCATTATTCAATGGCCAACCCCCGGCAAGAGGAATGCCAAGGCTTGGGCTGGGGCCCAGTGCCCTCCGCCAAGCTTGTTAGGAGTGTGGGAGGAGGATGGGCTGCGACTTTCAAATGACCCTTCTCCAACCACACTCCCCTGCTGAGTAGCCCCCGGGAGAAAACCAGGCATCTGCTCCCCGGCCACCTACCATCAACAACGCACCCAGAGCCCAGGGGGCCCATCCCTCCTACTCCCAGTAACCTACCTCAGTCCCGTCCTGTGGCTGGGGAATTTTCCATCCCACCCCCAAGTCAAAGTCAGTAGATTTAATCATTAACAGGGCGGGTGTTAATTAGCAGGGCAGGGTGGTCATCCGTGCTGATGAGGACACAGCTGGCCATCAAGAACAGCTGACCAGGCAAGGGTGGGAAGAGCAGGGTCTGGCTAAAAAGGGGCAGGGGGTGTTCTGCAGACCCCCTCCCAATTCTGAAAGTTTTGAAGCTCCCATTCCTTCATCCCTGCCTTTTCCAGAGTCAAAGGAGAAAACATTAGCTAAGATGATCTCCTCGTTACTCACGTTCCTTTCACAAGAGCTGGATGGGCGCCAGGCACTGAGCTAGGCACTCTGTGGACATCACCTCGTCCCACCCTCACTAGGATAATAGAGATACCTGTTAGTTACAGATAAAGAAACCAAGGCTCAGAGAAGTTAAATATCTTGCCCAAAGTGGCAGAGCTAAGATTTGAGCCCAGGAGACGGTTATCCAAGCAATCAGAGGTCATTGACCTTCCGCCTTCCCTGATGCCCCTCATTCTTGTACTTTCACTTTGCAGTATTTGTCATTTATCATTACCTAGTTACCCTACTCCACCCGGAGCCCTGCTAGGCTGTAAGATGCCAGTGGACAGAGAATGTACTTGTTTTGTGCTCCACTGTATCCCCAGTGCTTAGCACGATGCCTGGCACATATGAATACCTGATAAAGATTGGTTGGAAGTATAAATTCAACCTGTTAGAGAACTGGGGTGGAAGGCGAGGGATTGGGTCTTCTAGACTAGTGATGATCACAGGGTTAAAATGCATTTCAAGAGGTCCTCTGGTCTATGCCCCTGCTTCAGGTTCAGCCGTTGCCTCCAAATCTGGCTTATTGGGGAAAACATTGGCATGGGTTCAAGTCCTCGGGAGAGCTGCTTCCTCTCTCTCGGCCACAGTTTCCCCTCTCTAGCTCAAGGAGGTTGGGTTGACTGATCTTTACGTCTCTTCCACCTCTACCAGTTTGTGGTTCAAGAAGAGGCAAAGCATTTTGGAAATGAGCATCCCCTCGATTTGAATCACCAGCTCTGGCCCCATTCCCAACACTGCCATCTGCAAGGGGGTGTGCACCCAAGCCTGGCAGAATCGCAACAATGGGGTTTTTTGCAGGCAAACCAGCACTCATGCAGCTGGAGAAGGCTGGGCCTTCCAAGTCATCCCCTGAGAGGCCACACATCTACTCCAACGGTGCTGCTGGGGCTCACAAGAAGTTCTGGAAACTTCTCTTGCGGACATGGCTTCTAGATGGGCTTTGGAGCCCCAGGGGGCAGGCAGCCTCACTGCAGGATACCCGCACCTCAGTTCTAGATCCAGTTCTGCTCCTCACCTGGTTTCCCTCCTTCTTCACAAGGCACAACCCCTAAAGACTCTCACTCGTTTCCAGAAGAGCAAAGCCACCCCAAAGGACAAAGATTCGCTCCCCAGGAAGGATTTTTCAGAGCAGATGCCACCAGTTCTGAGATGATTCCAAAGGAGTTTCCAGAAATGTTTGAGAAACTGCGGCAAATTGGTAGGAGCATATGGCTTCCCAGGGGACCACTTGGATAGGGTCATTACTCCTTTGGGTGTATAAAGTCCTCAGAGCTGAATGCGTGGAAAGTGCGCATACATCATGTTTTCTTTTTTTTTTTTTTTGAATTTTATTTGACATCATGTTTTCAACAGGCAGGAGTTTAGCCCTGCCACACTGGCCAGCAGGGAGACGCAAAGATAGAGGTAAGGGCTTGGCCTCCTGGGTTCTAATCATAATTCCTGCCCTCCTTCCTGGTTGGGTGTGGGGATTAGTAAATTAACGCAGGAGAAGGTTAGTGGGGGGTGAGGATGACAGACAAATAAAAGCAGAAATGCTGAGAGCCACAAAGAGCCGCCACATTAAGCCAGAGTCCAGCTTGGAGAGTAGGGGCGGGCGGGAGCTGTGAAGCAATTGCCTCACCGAGTCACATCCCTGTAACCTTAAATATTTCATGGACCCAGAAGTACACCACGTGGAACAGCTGCTGCTCCACCGGTGGGGCCGGGACTGCGGCAGGGATGTGAACGCTTGCACACACACAAGCACACCTTGCACAGACACGTGCAAGCCAGGGACGGGGCAGGCTCTGCTCTTACTCATTCTAGGAAGGGCTCCAAGAGCAGGCATTGCAACTCCCAGCCTCATGTGCAAGCGACCCACGTCTTCTTCCACCCACAAGCCCAACAGGCACCACAGTCACCCACCCAGCTCCGGGCATAAGAAAGGTCAAAACGACATCACAGGTCTTCACAGACAGACCCCTTCCAACTTGTGTAGCAACCCCAGGACCAGAGGCTGCAGCCAGCCACACTCCCCTCCCCGCTACCCATAAACGTTTTGCCCACCCACCCCCACGCTCCTGCCAGAAGCAGGAGCTGCCTGTCCTCCCTCCCCACTCTCTCCCCTCCTCTGCCTCTACCCCAGCGCTGGCTGCTCCCAGGAACCCTTGTCCTACACAGCCCCCAACAGCCATCTCTCCAGAGCCTGAGCACTCTGGGCCCTCTCCTGACCTGGAGCTTTCAGCGGAAGGGAGTCTGAGGATCTGGAGATTGAGAAGGGAAACGGAAGTGTGGATGTGAGGCTTTGGGAGGAATTTCCATGACCAAACCCAAGTTTGAAGGGAATACGGCAAACTGGGTGACTGGGGTGGGTGTGGAGGGTCTTCTTTTGAGAACCTGGAAAGGTGACTCCCCTAACTCTGCTGTCCTGCCAGGAGATAACGCGACAATAATAACAGCAGCTATCAATGAATTGAGGGCCTTCTATGTGCCAGGTGCCTTACCTCCTATGATACTGAATTTATCAGGTAGGGACAATTCTGCCCATTTTACAAATGTGGAAATCAAGCCTCAGCGAGGGGCATCTGAGTCCCCAGAGACGGGAGTGTGGGAGTCCTGGCTTCAAGTTCCAGGTTCCAGGGTCCTGGTGGAATGGTGTAGGGGAGGGACAAGTCACCTATTTAAAGGACACCTTGGACCTTGCTCTGTGTATGTGTAGTTAGGAGATGGGTGAGCGGAGGGAAAGCCAGAGAGAGCACCTGGGTCCTATTGGGCCCCCTTGTCCCCCACCCTAGCCTTATCTTCTTGGCTTCAGTGCCTTCACACACCCTCCTTCCAATGTCACCTGCGGGGAGGGGAGCAACTGGAAGGGAGGGATCTGAGGATCCAACCAGCTGTTATCCAGAATGGCCCCGCTACCTCAAAGAGAGCACAAAGGGACCATGCATGTGTAGGCTGGGTGTAGGGGGTCATTTCTGGAGTCCAAGCGACAGCAAAACAGGAGAGAATTAACAGCAGATAGAGGTCTGGCTGGCCCACTGCGTGCCTATAGCCCCAGCCTTGCCCTGAGAAAAGTGAGCCAGACCTGTTTTGTGTAAAGGGGTACGGTTAGGGGGAAGGGCAGGGGAGGTTATTTGGGGAGGTAAGATGGAAAGGGGCAATGTGAAATCCAGGCCAGGAAGGGCTGCCTGGAAAAGGAGGCAACTGAGGATTTAGGCTGACCACTTAGAGGAGAGGATGATCCCAGGGTTCCCAGAGAACCAGGCATCAATCTGTACTGAACGTGCCAGTTGCTCAGTTTAAGACTAGAGAAACAGATCTCTGGCCCCGGCCTCTGCCCAGCCCCTCCCTCAGAGCTCCCTCCCCCAAAGATGCATCCAGCCCTGCCCTCCTCAGTGCCCAGCACCTCTCCTCCCTCTACCCAGTGGCCCCCAGTCCCTGGCGGAGTGCCCACCAGCTCCGGTGAATATCCTATCTCCCTCACTCAGTAGTATTGACGTCTTGGTCCTACACCAAACTAGTAAGTTCTTCACATAGTCTCACCTCCATCCCTTCAGTTACAGCAGATCCTTTTCATTATTCTGCCAATAGTGGAAATGGAAACCAACCCCATCTATAAACAAGCCACCCCACCAAAGGTGTTTCCCTCTCCATCCCCGGGGAGCGTTCTCCCCGGCAGGCCTTTCACCTGCTTTACATCCCCAGAATTTAGCAAGCAAGAAGAGAAACCTATTTCACAAGCATTACTGGCTCCCCACACCCACTTCTCCTTCTGCTGAGTCCCAGATGGTCCTGCTCCCTGAGCCCTCCACCCACTGCCATCAGCACTTCAAGACAGAGGCTCTGGATACCCTCTAAGGTCTTCGGTTCCCCCTCTCGCTGCACAGTGAACCCAGACCTGTGCCCAGACCCCACGCCTCCCCTCCAAGTTTTCACCTCCGCTCTAGCAGTCTCCTCTCAGTGGAAAGTCTCTCTCCTGGTCTAACTTTAATCCCTCCTGCTGCAAGCCTAGATCCCCTTTCTTTCTTTTCTCTATGAGGCGACCCCTTTAAGATCAGAAAGGAAATCTTCCTCTAGCGTTTGCAGCCTCCTCTCTGGCAGCGCTCCTCCACATTCCCAGCCCCTCAATTCTGCCCCAGCCTGGAGAAGTTCATCGTGGCCACTCCCCACCTCCACTCCCCGCCCAGAACTCTAAGGATCCCCGCATACCCATCCGGTTTGTGTCCACTGCGACCGGGACCCAGGTTCGCCCGCCAGCGGGGCGGTGACCCCCGCCAGCCGGCGGCGCAGCCACCACGGGGTTAAGGCTCCGGGCGTGGGGAAGGGGAGGGGGCCGGGAGGGGCGGGTGCCGAGCCAATCGGCGGCCGCGGAGTCCCCGGGGCCGCGAGCCGGGAGCGCTGAGCCGGGAGCCGAGAGCCAAGCGCGCCCGGCTGGGGCCGGGCCGGAGCGGAGCGAAGAGGGAGCGCTCCCGTCCCAGCCCCGAGTCCGCCGCCTGCCCGCCCGCCGCCGCCGCCGCCACCGCCGCCGCCGCCGGCCCAGCGGCCGCCGCCCCAGCCATGGAGCAAGACCACAGCCCCCGGAAGATCCAGTTCACCGTCCCGCTGCTAGAGCCGCACCTTGACCCCGAGGCGGCGGAGCAGGTGCGGAGCGGGGCGGGGCGGCAGGGAACTCGCCCCACAGAGGACGAGGGACCCCTGGACTGTGCGATCCGAGACCCCCGCTCAGTCCTCCCTTGGCGGTGCGCCCCTGCGAGCGCCGGCGCGCTGTTTGCGGGGGGTGGGGGTCTTCTCTCCCCTCCCCCACCGTGGAAACCCCATCTCCCCATCTGTGCTTCTTCGAGACGGACTGAAGGACGAGAGCCTGCCCTCGAAGCCGGTCCCCGCGAGAGTCGCTCCCTGCTTTCCCAGCCCTGGGGGAGGGGGCTTGCCTGAGGACACGACCCCTCCCCCCTTCGCCAGTCTTTCATCCCCCACCCAGTCAACACCCTGCCAGAGTTTCTGAGCTCGGAAGGGGCGCCCAAAGGTGTCGGAGGGCCTAAGGGAGAGGGCAGGTAATGGAGGGAGTTGAAAGAGGAGAAAGAGCCCCCCCAGCTCTTAATTGGGGGCGACCCTGCCGGACCCCAGAGGGTGAGGACAAGAAGGGCTGAGGAAAACTGCGAGGGCTGGGGCTTGGGGGAGAGGAGTGGTCGTGTCTGCAGGCTGACTCCGCGCTCTTCAGGTCTGGACACTGGGTCCTTATTCCCATCTCCTGCCCTTTGGATCGGTTATGGGGCGGGGTGGGGGGGGCGGCGGGAAGGGGAGGGCATGGAGAGAATGGCCCTGGGGAGCGCGGAACGAGCGCTTTCTCGGGGCTGGGGTCCTAGCTGGGCGTGGGCAAGAGAGAAGCACTGTGCTGGGCTGGGCTCAAGGGGTGGGAGTCCAGGGCCCTGGCCCAGCCTCCGGGCCTGGCCTATTTTTAGCTCCGAGCAGCCTGGCAGAGGCGGCAGTGTATGAGACTGTGTGAGCAAGTGTGTGTATCAGGGAGAGTGAGCCTGTGCGTGGAGACGGTGACCACCCGCGGTCGCTACTACCACCCATTTGCCAAATATTTGCTCGTTTGCTCATTGCTCCATCTCTTTTCGGGTTCTCTATCCATTTGCCTAGACATCCCTGTTCCTAAAGACTATCCATTGCCCACAAGGTCACTTCTCTGTTTCCCCCAACCGGCTGCCAGGGCTCTGGCTGGGCCTCCCCACCTGAGAAAACTCTGACCTCTTGGGATGGGCTGGAGAGAGTGTTCTTTCTGTTTCTCCAGCTGTTTGGTGGAATAAGGTCTGATGTGAAGGGAAAGGTTGGGTACACACGCTCTCCCTATAACGTTAGCTTCCCAAAGTGTGGGGAGGGGTTAGGGACCTGTGTCTCCATCCTCTCCCTGGCCTGTGGGGGGAGCCGGATCTCCAGACCTCTAAGGTGTGACAGTAGGAGGGAGGGTGGTGGGACTGCAAACCTCCTGAGGATGAGGAGGGTGGAGAGCCAGGGGCATGGGGAGCGTCCCCTTGGGGTCAGGGAAAAGGCTATTATGCCTAGAGGCAGGGGGCCGGCTAAGATAACCTCAGACCCAGGGAAAAGGGCCCAGGAGTGTGAGCTACGGGCTCAGGGGTGAGGTTCCAAGCAGAAATGCCTTCCACTGGCACAGCCAGTGCTCACTGCCTGACGCCTGCCTCTGTTTGGCGTTAGATGTGGCAGGTGTAGGTGTGTGTTGGGGGATGGCAGGCCAGCTGGCCCAGGGTTCTGGGGAGCAGGGGAGGAGAATGAGGCAGTGCTATAGAGCCAGAGGGAAAAAGAGCTGGGACTTCAGCCTGCTTTTCTCTCGTCTTCAGAAATCTGTGTCTGCTCAGCCTGAAATTCTACCTGCAGTCTAACTTCAACCCCCCTTGCCGTGTTACCCAAGTGTGTAGGCAAAAAGTTCCAGGCTTGGCAGGAACACCTAACCCAGAGTGACATGAGAGGGCGGCAGGGGTTGGAAACTCTGAGTTATGGAGCACAGAGTGGCAGGGGATGGAGGGGTGCCCGCAGCTACCAGGTCCTTGGCATAACTGGTTTGGAAAGAAATCAGAGGCAAAGGCACCAAGTGTCCTTGAGAACTAGGATTTGTGATGGGGCATGGAAAATAGGAAACCGCCTACTCATTTGCTAGTAGTTCAGGTGCCTGGGAGGTACTTCAGGAAGTCTAACTTTACTCCCTCCTCCTGTAGGACATCAAAATCCTCAAGGACTCTGAGTGCTTAGAAATCTTGTCCAAGGCAAGGACATTGGTTAAGGGACCTGTCCAAGATCACAGAGCCCTGCTGCCCTCTCAGAGGTCCTTTCTGTCAAACTTGCAGACTCCTTCTCAGGCTCCCAACCCCCATTAATCCCCACCCCCACCGCACCCTCTCCCTCTCTCAGCTCCCCTCCCCCAGGGCAGGAAAGAAATAGAGAGGAGTCCTGTCTCAGGAGAAGGATGGCCTCACCCCACATGCACGGAGCACACTTGCCCACCTGCTGGCCCCCAGCACGTTTGCACCAGGAATAGCCAGCGACGGACTCACAGATAATGTCTATGCTGTGCGTGCTTGTATGCACACACAAACACACACACAGAACTGCCAGGGACCTTGAAATGCCACCAGAAACAGATGCTGCTGGATTCTCCTAAGAAAACAGTCCCTACCCCAACCTACCCCCATTCTATGTACCCATTTCTTCTTTGAGGTGTCCTTCTCTCAGATTAACCCTGCCCCCCGCTAGGGCTGATACCCACTTTCTGCCCTGGAGGGAGCCGCAGGGACTCCAACCCCACGGTACCCTTCACTTTCAAGCCTCCAGAGAAACGGAAAAAACTACGTGTCCCAAGAGTCCTTGGACTGACTTCAACAACAGTCAACTTTATTGGCAGCAAGACAAAAGAACAGAGGCGGGGAAAGGGGGCTCAGAGGCCCAGCAGGGAATCCGCTCTTATCTGTTACTTCCTTAGAATCGGACCCCAGAGCCCAGGATAAGATTTTTCAGTTTAGCTTTAGTCCCTGACCAGGGTCCCGCCTCACGGTTCTCCTCATATTATATTTACCATGACAAGGATTTCTCTAGGCCGTATTTCCTGACAAATCAGAAAGGCAGTGTGTACAAGGATAGGGAGGAGATGAGGGAGGGAGGGGCATGGGCCAGGTGAAGGCACGTTCAGACCCACCTTCTCTGTGCTGTCCTCCCAGGCTGGGTGGGGATCGAGGGGCGCTCTCCGCCGGTGCTGGCCCACTACAGGTTTATGTCCATTTGGGGAGTGGTCTGGGAGACTAAGCGGAAAGTTTTGTGCCCTCTCGGGTTATTTCTGACCATTGATCCAGGATGGACGGAAGGACAGCAGGCCAGAAATCGATGCATTAGTGCAGATACAGCTGCTGAGATGGAGAGCTGGGACCAGGACCCGGGGAGATGCGGAGACAGAAAGGGGGTTGGGGAAAGCAGGGAGTGGAGGTGGTCTTCTGGGTCCCCAGGGCAGAGGGATGGGCCCAAGAACGTCCACCCGGAGAGCGTGGGTTCAGTGTAACGTGGCACTTTTGGAGGTGTGCTAAGTGGGCGGCCTGGATTATGTTACCGAGTGTGCGCGGGGCTGCGATGCTTCCACGTGTACTTGACCTCTTCCCTCAGATCCGGAGGCGCCGCCCCACCCCTGCCACCCTCGTGCTGACCAGTGACCAGTCATCCCCAGGTAACCCCAGGATGGGTCGCTGAAGGGAGTAGGGGCTGCTGAAGACAGCTGGGTCCCAGTGAGAGAAGGTGGGTGCTAGACAGGAGGGCACATCTGAGGAGCCCGCGGTCTCCTCAGTCCTGGAGGCAGGGAAGCGGTGGCTGGGTTAGCAGTGGGATTTCCTCCGCTTTGGAAAGACAGAGCAGTGCTAGGAAGCGGGGGAGACAACCTGGTTCCTAAGCCCCCCAGGAGTTGGGGTGGTCAACGGAGTGTTGGTTGCTGTGGCAACAGCCTTCCAGGTTTCTCCAGCAACTGAGAGGCTGCTGCCCCCACTGCCAGAGGCGGTGACAGCTGTGAGGGGGAGGGACCAACGCCATCAGCTATTCTCATGGCCCCCAGAGGGGAAGGGGAAGGTTAGAAACAGCTCAGGGAGCAGCTGGCATTCTGGTCACCAGTGTCTCCATCAAGGTCTGGGGAGAGAACAAGGTCTCAGAGAATGTCAGGGGCGCTGGCGAGAGAGTGGAAGAGAGGTAGTGACGCTAATAAGCTGGACTGGAATTCAGGATACCTGAGTCTCCAACTTCCTCCAACTACTAAAAAAGACTGTCCTGGGCCCTGCACACGATAAGTTTGCTGTTCTCTATCCGGTGTTCCCTCCTAGGCATGTTTCAGTTCTGGATCGGGGGTGGGGGGCTGATTGGAAGGAGACAGGGAGGAAAAGGACAAAAGGACCACAAAGCCTGCCTTCAAGAACCTCCAGGTCTGAGGCAAGGATGTAGATGCAGACTGACCACAGAGGCAAGGACAGGACTAGAAGCAGGAGGAGGTAACGCCAGCCAGCAGAGCAGGAGGGAGCTGGAGGGAAGAGGCTGGGGACAGCCACAGTCAGGGCCAGCTTCCTAGGGACAGATGTGAGGGACGGATCAGGAAGGAGGTGATGGCAGAGGCTCCTCCCCTTGGGAAGTCAGTCTGCGGGACCCCCTGGGTTTCCCATCCTCATCACTTTCTCCTTTCCCTCCTTCCCTCAGAGGTGGATGAAGACCGGGTCCCCAACCCGCATCTCAAGGTGAGCTGGCCCCTCCCGCTCAGCCCAGCACAGAGAACCCCCAGACCCATTAGAAGATTATTCCTCAACCCCCCCTCTTAGGACCTTTTGTCTCCCTCTTTCTTGTACCCCCCCAAAATGTTCTTGAGTGGATGTACACACATGGTCCTCTACGTTCTCCCATACACGGTCTCCTTGCTCACCATCATAGGGGTGGGGGCCGAGGAAGCAGGAGTTTTCTTCCCCCGCTTGCTGAAGCCCACACCTACCCCCAGTCTCCAGTCCCACAGCATGGCACGGCAGGGAGGAGGGAGAGAAGGGCGGACGCCCACCTGTGCTCTGTGCCCTTCACAGTCCACTTTGTCCATGTCTCCACGGCAACAGAAGAAGGTGATGAGGACCACACCCACAATGAAAGGTTCGGAAGACTCTTCCCCGCTATGCCTGACGCTGAGCAGTGGCCAGGATGACCCGTTTGGAAGGAATCCTTGGGAAGTCATTACGTCTGCCTTTATTAAAGGAGAGTTGTTGCTGGACCGCCCGGGGCTGCATTCCAGCTCTGCCACCCACTAGCTGGGTGGCCTTGGAGAACCTGCTTAACCTACAGGGGCCCTGAATACTACCTCACTTTGGCAGTTAAATAAAGTATGTGAACTCACCCGGCATAGTGCACAGCACAGAGGAGGTACTCAAATATTTCTTGAATCTAAATTGAGTCTTTTCTCCTGACCCCAAAGGAGACCAGGTATCCCAGCAAATCAGGAGGATCTTTTGATCTTAAAGGCTCTTCCTTTCCCCTCCCTTACCTTTGAAAAAAGTACATTTTATTGTCTAACATTAGTCCCTCCTTATTGTACAGCAGATGTCCCTCCTTGTTCAATCTCAGACAGGAAAGTCAAACCACACGGGCAGTGTGTGCTGGCCCTCTAGTGGGGCTGTCACATCTGAGGGTCCATGGAGGAGGCTGGGCAGTCACGTCCAATGCTCTCTCCCTTTCTGTTTGCCCTCAGAGCTCCAGATGATGGTCGAACATCACCTGGGGCAACAGCAGGAGGGAGAGGAGCCTGAAGGAGCCGCCGAGAGCACAGGGACACAAGAGTCCTGCCCACCTGGGATCGGAGACACAGCAGCGGCGTCGTGGCTGGGCACCTCTGGGAAAGCACACAGTACGTTCAGGCTGGGGAGGGACCAACCCCGGGCGAGGCCAGCCTTCCCCGTTGTAGGGAGGGGCCTAGAAGTAGCCAGAAACTGTCTTGAGAGTATGGAACTTTGCATGGACAGCGTGTGTTTGCATCTCTTTATCTTTCTTTACTGAATGACACCATCCCCTCCCAACTTGGACTTCAGAGCTCCCTATTGTATCGGGGGAGCCCGGCGGCATGGGAGCAGCCTTCACAGGCTGGAATCCTGGCTCTGCCACTTTATCAGCCCAGAGGTCTTCAGCAGCTTAACCTCAATCAGTAGAGTGATACCGATGGCGCCTATCGCATCGGGTTGTGTGTGAAACTTCAGTGAGACTGGTCCTTGGCCCAGCAGTGAACACAAAGTATGCAAGCAATGGAACCTGCCTGTCCACGAGTCCTTATCCCAGATGTGGGCCGGAAGTCAGAATGTTTCCAGTTTTATGAAGGTGACAGGGTATATACACCATATGTTCCATAACACCCCCAGCAGAGCCCCCTGTAATCAAACACGTGAAGATTTCTGCAGCGAAATGAGTGGTCACACGAAGGGGGATAAATAGGCTATCAAACGCTCATCTCTGTTCAGGTCAGGTTTAGCCACACTTTGAGATCACACCCCAAATTTTAAGCTTTTTTTTAGAGGGTTTTGGGTTTTTTTTCGATTTCCGATTGCAGATTTTTTAAAAAATAGTGGACCTAAGTAGTCATTGTGACCAGAGAAAACCCTGTTGGTCTTGCCCCGTTGCCTTCCGCTTGGTCTTGGGCTCCTCTCAGGGCTTGTTGAAGTATGGGCTAGGGTGAGTAGAAGCAGCTGCCTCTCTCCAAGCCCTCATGAATACTACCTGTCCCTCCCACCACCTGTTCTCCCTCCTCAGAGCCTGCAGAATCCATCCCTAACACTCAGGAGAGGGGCAGTGAGAAACCCAGCACAGAGGAACCCTCAACCCATAGACCACCATTGGATTCCAAGGGAGCCAGTTTGGTAAGACCCCAGGGCTGGGCTGCCCAGTCTGCAGGAGAGCAGGCTGTGTGGGGAGGGTGAGGGCTAAGATCTGGAGTCAAGGAAAAGGGGGACAAAGGACCAGCTTCGGTCACTGAAAAGCTGTCGTCTGTGGCCGGAGGATTTGCATCTCCCCGGAAGGACAGACAAAGAGAAACGGGATAACAGTGCAGCAGGAGGCAGTGAGGTTAGACTCTTGTCTGAGGATTTCTGGCTCCTGGAATGGGTGATGGAAGTAGACCAGGATTTTCTGATAAAGGGCATTTGGAACCCAAAGGGAGATCCTCACCTGTCCAGGCTGGTGAGCAGTGGTCCTGCCTGGAGTGGACACACGGATGAAATAACCCTGTGAGCTCTGATTCTACAGTCTCCCCTCCCCTTTGTAGACTGGACACGGGGCCAGGGACTGGAGTCAGACATGAGAAGTTAGATGCCTAACGGGATGGTTGGGCACACCAGCAGGGGAGGGGACAATAGGACCTCAGGCCTCTCACTCACCTTCTCTTTCTACCTGCTTCCCTTGCAACAGGTCTGAGAGTGAAGGAGGTATCTTGGAATCAAGACTGCAGTTGGGAATGCACGGACACTGGATTTGTTTATTTCTTCACTTTTGGGGAAAATCTCTTGTTTTTAAAAGTGATAAATTTAGTGTTAAGTCCTTGGTATTCTCCTTCTTTTCCAACTTGGAGAATCTTTTCTCCCTCCCGTCTTGTCCTGCCCTCTCTATAGCCCCCCTCCCTCTTGCCCAGCTGCCTCCAGGAAGGAGGAAATAAGGAAGCTGGGCAGGAGCCTTGAGAAGGGAGTTTTTCCCCAGCCTTGCCCTGACTTGCTGGGGAAAGAGAGCTGAGGGTCAGATAGGTAGGAGGACTGACTTCCGGGGTACCAAGAAGGAAGGATGGCCCCAGGCTCTCTTCATATTGAGGAAAAGATACAACCACCTGGCAGGGCTGCCCTGAGGCCTTGGAGCCCTAAGGCCCGTAGGGCTGCGACGCTGCTGTGGGCGCCATCTGCTGAACAAAGCTGGGAACTGCACCCTGGCACTTGGCCCATGGGAAAGAGGCAGGGCGTTGCGTGGATGCCTCCCTGCCTGCCCTCCAAGCCTCAGTGATCCCCAAGCTTCAGGATGTGTTCCCTCTCCAGCTGTGCGGAGACCACCACCCAGACTCCAACCTGTTAGCCAAGCTAGATTGAGGACACAGTGGCTATTCACGAAGAGGCCCTTGCTGGGAACTGGAAAGGTCACCTCTCCCCCTTGTCCAAGACACCAAGGGGCCAGGGTAAACGACGAAAGCTGAGAAGTGAAGAACCTTCCTCAGACCCCACAGCCAGGCCTCTCCTGTCTACTGCTTTTGATTTTTCCGGGCAGTGGAGAGAGGAGAGGAGGGGAGGGGAGATTCACCCCTCTTTACTGAAGAAGTAGTGCGATGGAGAGAAAAAAGAACTTCAGAAGTGCAAGGTCCCCTTCTGCCACCCTTGCTGTGCACCTCAGGCAAGACCTCACCTCTCTGGGCCTCCATATATAACAGGATGAACACCGCACCAGGGTTTCATCAGCTTGAAGAGACAGTGCACGTGAAGATGCCCAGTGCACTTTCACCCGACAAACAACACACACAGCCAGGCCAGGTCTCCCTTCTTTATTGATCTCTGGCTATAGCAGGATTCTGGGAGACCAAGGGTGGGGGTGAGTCTCATGCGTCTCTGCCCCACTCAGGGTGGGGTAGGAGGGACAAGTGGCAGGTGGCAGGTCTAAGAGACCATGGATATGACTTCACAGGAACAGGGCCCACTGTACAAATGCATGGTTGGTACAAGAAAGGAGGAGGGCAGTCACCTGGACTTGGGCCCTTCCTGGGACAAAGCCGGGTGAGAGGAGCCTGAGGAGAGGAAGGGGCAGGGGCCTGGCTGGGCTCTCTCCAGAGGACATGAGAGCAGCAGTCCTGCCCGTCTGCCTTCCACCCGCCACTCCCCACTTGTCCTGGGGAGGGGCCTCTTGGGCCGGGGCTAGGAGGGGGAGGGACCCTCTCTGTCAGCAACACAGGATTACTGGGTTACACCTCACCCTCCCCATGCGCCCTTGACCCCAACCCAGCTCTCCCCTCCTGTGCCCGTAGGATGTATCCTGAAGGTGCTTTGCTGGGGAGACTTCAAAGCACTGTACAGACATTGGTCGGATGGGAGCCTCCCAGCCCCAGGGGAGAGGAAGGAGGCAAAGGGTTCAGGACTCAGCCAGGGCAGATGACAAGCCCCAGGGGCCTAGACCAGTCCCGAGTCCTTGGCCACCCCAGGAAAGGCCTCCTCTCGGCCCCTGGTGGCAATGGCTCCTCTTCCCCCAGTCACCATTTCAGAATGGGAGAGAGGGAAGATTGCAGGGTCTGGGCTGGGGATGGGACTGAAGCAGTGCAGGTCTGGGGTAAAGAGGATGCCCCCCATTCCCAGGCCCTAGAAAGGTACCATGCCCTGAAGGAGCCCACTCCCCTACCCTCACATAGGGCTCTGAAAACCCCCAGCTTCCTATCCTATTCCAGCCCTTCCCAGGGGAGGAAAAGGGGGACCCAGACCTGCCAGCTAAGGTCTGGGGTGGGGGCTGAGGAAACCCCCAAAATGTATTGCTTAGAAACTTGGAGGCAAAAAGGATGCGGGAGGACCCAGGGGGCTGGCATCTCCAACCCTCCCCCGCAGGCCCTGGGAAGCCTCCAGGAAGCTCCCCTCCAGCCGACCATCTGGCCATAGGGAGAGTCCAGAGGCGGGGGGGGATGGACACAGTGACCACTGGGAGCCTGAAGTTCCCCAGTCTTGCCGCCGGGAGATTAAAGTGCGCCCCAATGGGTGTCGGGCGGGGACAGGCCCTTTCCCCAATCCCGCAATCTCTGGCATCTGTCCTCCGGGTGGGGTGTCTGTTCCTTGATGTCCATGCTCCCTTGGAGCAGATGGGGGAGCCAGTCCCGATGGGTGGTGCTGACGACATCGAACACTTTGGACTCGGTGAGGACCTGGGGGAAGAGGAGACACCTCGGTGCTCTGACCTCCTCCTTCATCTCCAGCCTGACTTACCTTCCTCGGGTCCCACTGGATCCCCACTCAGTCCCGCTTACAGTTGAGCAAAAGGCCCTGCAGAAGGAGCTCAGCCAGGGCGCGAGCGGGGCTGGATTGAAAGTCATGCCCAGCTGACCTCCCGGAGCCTTGGGCCCTGACTGCCGCCTCTCCCCAGGCCCTCACAAAGGAGCTGCTCAGCCCACTCCTCTCTTCCTGCAGGTGGGAGGACTCTGCTCTCCACTCAGGCCCCGCTCGAGTCTGTGTGCTCACTTCCTCCATATCCCTGCTGGGAAAGAGGGAAGGACCACCTTGCATCCACTGAACCCCAGAGATGACCCTTCAAAGAGGGCTGTGGCACACCCCGCTGGCCCAACTCCCTGCAGAACCTTAAGCCCCTCCCTGTCTGCCGCGACAGGCTCACCTGGGCCAGCCCCAGGCTAGTCCAGATTCCCGTTCTGGTTGTGTTCATCTTCGGCGGGGGAGGCTGGCGCCTCTTCCTCACAGGGGGACAGCTCGTCAATGGACATCTGGTTGGTGACGCCTGCAAAGGGGCAGGAAGGAAGCTGGGACCAGACCAAGCAGTACGTTTCCCCCAAACCCAAGGAATATGTGGAGACAAGTAAGGGATTCTCACACATCCCCCTTCCTTCCAGCTGAGCTACATTCAACCCACGCCTACCTGGGGAGAGCCTCTCCAACCTTGCTAAAATGCACAGCCCTCAACTCCCACGTTAAGGAAGAGATGTCCCAGCCGGGGCCACCAGGTTACCACATCCACAGGGGACCACTGACAGGCCGCAGTGTGCATGGGGTCCCTCAGGTCGTGGCATGTGGCTGTCCCTATCCTCTCTCAAGTTCGCATTCTAAAACGGTCCAGGCCAGTCGGCCAGTCAGTCGTTCCTGTGATCTTACTGCAGCCTAGTCAGTTCCCTTTCCCAACTCAGGGAAGGAGTCAGACAAAGCGTTGCTTGAGGAAGGGCTTACGGGCTTAAGGAAAAGGGACCCACTACTGCTGCAGCAGCCACCCTCCCCGCAAGGCCTCATCCTTCCAATGGACCCACCGCTTGCCGCCCGTTCCTTCCATTTCTGCTTGTTCTCCTGAATGTATTTGATCCAGGTAGAGCGGAAGCTGACCACGTCGGGGTTGGGGTCTCCCACTTCCACATCCAGAGAAGGCTGGCGCCACTGGAAGCTAAAAGCCGGACCCCAACATTGCGAGGTCAGGCCCTGCCCACCCCAGAGCCATCTTCACAGCCCTCGGAGTGGAGAGGGTAGAAGACCAGTAGGCTCAGGCACCCTCATCCTTGTCCTCTTTCCCTCTGCTAGGTACCCGCAGTCCCCATCCCTCTCCACACCTTCCCTCCTCCTAGAAGGAAAATAAAAGCAGATTAGCAGAAAGGCAATAAAGACAGAGCTAATGGGAGAGATATAAATACGGTGGAGGGAACAGAGGCGCAGACCACACTCCCTGCCCCCCATCCTTCCGCCCCTGTGTGTGACTCGCAGTAGAGGGGCTCCCACTTTTGGAGTCGCCTGCTTCTCCACGCCCGCCTGTACCTCCTCCCTGGGAGTCAGTGCTCTCTGTGGGCCCCCGGCTGCTGCGGCCACCCTCACCTGGGCTGGGTTTTAGACTTGGAGTCTTCCTCCCCCATGGGCTGGACACTCTTCTCGGCCACATCAGTCAGCACAGAGAACGTGGGTTCCACGATGAAGTCAATGAAACCTGCAGTGCAGGGGTAACACAATGGAGCCATCTGACCTGGGGGCCCGGGCAGAGGATATGGCCGGCACAGCTGTGCCCCCGGCTGCACGTAAAACAGGATCACCTGGGGCTGAAAAGTTCCCAGTGGGGACAACCTTTGCGATGATGTCTTTACGACCCCAGAGAACTCCACCCCAGGACCCCATGCTCTAGCACGGCGGGCTTGCTGCTACGGGAAGAATGGCTTTGAAGGAGGTGGACTTGGAGAGGTCCTGACCCGGCCCAGCCAGCATCCTTTAGCCTTCGCAACTCTCTCCTCCCTGCGGGAAGGGACACTCACCGATCTGGGACTGTGCCACGAGAGTGGAAGTGCGGTCACAGAGCGGAGAAAAGGGCAGGCCCAGCTCTGCCTCTTTGTCACCCTAGGGGAGCAGACAGGGCGGGGAAGCACCTCAGTCTACCAGATCAAGGTGCAGCTGGGGGTAGAAGGGGCTGCCGGGGGAGAAGAGGAATCTCTGTGCCTTGGACCTGGAAATGAGTGGCATGCAAATGCCACTGCCAGCGATTACTGTTAAGCTTTTCGGAGATGACATTATATCCCATGGGTTTGGGATCAGGTTGGCAGCTGCAGGCAACTGAATGAGGACTGGAGTAGGAACAGGGAACTTGGAGAACAAAGGGGAGAGAAGGCCCCATGGGCGGGGGCGGGGGCAGGCAAAGAGGCCTCATACCTGGCGGAAGAATTCCTCCATGAGGGCCTTGGTCCAGCGGCTGTGAACCGACCACTGCTTGGTTGGGTGGCTGATGTCAGCAGCATGGAGCAGTAGAGACAGGGCCTTGGGCTTATCAATCCTGTTGGGGCAGATGGCAAGGGGAGGGAGACTGATCTTTTAGGGGAAGGAAGCCTGGACCATTCCTAACTTCCCATCACAAGCCCTCTCTCAGATCAAACTTCAAACACCCTGTGAGGCTAGACACACACACACACACACACACACACACATTTACATATGTATAGGAAACAGCCCAGGCTCTCAGAATCAAAGGGCTTGGGTTCGAATCCCCACATACCTATCACACACTAGCTGTGACAAAGAGCGAGTTACTTAAAATTTACATATTTCATTCTCCTCAATCCTAAGTGGAAATAATAACAGAATCTGCCACATAGAGTTGTTCTGAGAATTAAATGACATACAGCATATAAGTATTTAGAAGAGTGGCACCTAATAAGTGCTCGGTAGATGTAATCTATAATAATAATTATTATTATTATTTCCCAACAATGACACGCTCTGACACTGCACACTCTCTTACACCCAGACACCATACAATTTTTTTTTTTTTTTTTGTGCTACGCAGGCCTCTCACTGCTGCAGCCTCTCCCGTTGCGGAGCACAGGCTCCGGACGTGCAGGCTCAGTGGCCATGGCTCACGGGCCCAGCCGCTCTGCAGCATGTGGGATCTTCCTGGACTGGGGCACGAACCCGTGTCCCCTGCATCGGCAGGCAGACTCTCAACCACTGCGCCACCAGGGAAGTCTGACACCATACAATTTTTAACACACACCTTCAGAACACACAAACACAGTCTGTTCTCCCTTACATTTATATACTCCCACCCACTTTTAAGCAACATTAGATGTAATTATGGCATTTCTTCTGTGCTTTTTTTTTTTTTTTAACCTCACATGACTCTCCCAGTAGCCCTATGAGAGTAGGAACTGGTGGCAAGCTATTGTGGAAGGAGGCATTACATTTTCACATTTCCCAGATACAGAAATGAGTCCAAAGAGTTGGAGTAAGCCCGACCTGAAGCTGCCCTGAGAACGCCCATCTCAGACCCCCAGCCCAAGCGCTCTCCAGTAGACTGGCTGCCTGGGCTGTACACATCACATAGACGAGATACACTCAGATTCCTGGAGCCAGGAGAGTTTCTATATCCAGGTAAAGACTTGTCACACCCTTTACCCATGCGGATGCCCCCCCCCAATTCACACACACCTCACTCTGGCCTATGCCCAGCCACACCCCACCATATCTCACCTTTCCAGCTGCTGCAAGGCCGTCTTCATGGACTTCAATTGCTGGAAATGGCAGGACATGTCTGTGG
Organism: Orcinus orca; assembly: GCF_937001465.1. Lineage (NCBI taxonomy): Eukaryota > Metazoa > Chordata > Mammalia > Artiodactyla > Delphinidae > Orcinus > Orcinus orca. The sequence goes on along the minus strand of NC_064569.1, from coordinate 43,799,828 downwards.
CCAACACCATCTCGATGACCAGGGCCCGCAGCTCTCTGAAAGGACAGAACCCAAGTATTGATCAGCACTGCTAGGCAGGAGTTCCGGGAAGTGGGGAAAGAGGGTTGGGGTGAGGGGGTCCCTAGGGATGCCCACTCCTGGCTTCTGCTCACACAAACTCATCCTTGGTGAGGTTGATGAAAATGTTCATCTCGTCGTCCTGCATTATTCGGAAAACAGAGCTGATGTGGTGATTCTCCAGCACTGAGCGATCATTGTACAGGATGGCGCATTCTGACCTGCAAAGCCCAAGTCACCGTGTCCGGCCCTCTGCACCTCCACTCGGCCCCTCCTGCCCCTGCCACGTCCCCACCCCTCACTTGGTCTGGATGTGGAAGCTGTTGGTAGTGCCAGTGTGCTCATAGTCGTGGATGGCTGCAGCAAAGATGATGGCCAGGACCTCGATCTCCGACAGGCAGTGCTGGGAGAAAGAGATAGATGATGAGAGGGGGCGGACCCCCTGCCGGCCGCTGCCCAAAGACCTCCACACACAGGCAGGACTGCTCAGCCCAGCCCTTGCATTCTTCGAGGCCAGCTCTTGGGCTAATGCAGCCACGTTTCTCAGCTCCCGGAATGGCCAAAGACCTTCCTCCATCCCAACCAGCAACATTCCCATCACATCCCGGCACACATCCCCAGCGCTGCCCATGAAGTTACGGTCCACCCAGGAATACTCTAGAGTAAGCCCAATCTGAATCTGTAAAGACTCTGGGATGCCAAAGGAGAGGAACCAAAGAGAGAAAAGAGGAAATGGGAGTAAAGTCTAGACTTCCCGGTTCTGCAGCCGTAAGACCCTGAGTCACAGAAGACTGATTTCCAGGGCACCTACCACCATCCCTGTGCGGAGCAAGAAGCAATGGACCGTCTGTGTAACATCAGCTGCATGGATCTGGTTATGGTAAGGGTTCTTGTACTTCCCATAACCTGTCTCCAAGGCATCCAGGAAAGTCATCAAAAACACAGTGGGAATCTGCAATAGGACGGAGGAAATCGAGATTTGTGGCGGATGTGCGGGAATGGCAGGCGGCCGAAGACGGAGGTCAGCAAGGCCCATTCTTTGGAAGGCAACAGGGCATAGGAGAGTGCTGGCTCTGCAGTCGGGTGAACCTGGGTTCACATCCTGCTCTACCACCTGCTGGCTGTGTGACCTTGTGCAAGTCACGTGCCTTCCTGTGCCTCAGATGCTTAACTGCAGAATGAAGATAATACCACCTACCTTGAATTTAATGAGATAAGCACAAGGCACTTAGTAAGTGTTCTCTAGAGAGTAGCTATAATTATTATTATTTCCCTGGAGATTTTTAAGAAGAGGAAGTCAAGTTTCCCTCCTACCTTCCAACCACTTTACCCCATCCCCAAGCCAATACCATGGAGAGGGGCTCAGAAGCAAACGAAAGAATAAGATGACCCGGAGAGGCCCCTCTAGCCAGATGTGGATCACCCCCTCCTCTGAGAAGCCTTTCCCCACCCTTCGACCACCACACACACACACCCAAGCACCAGGAACCAGAGGTCTGTCGGGCTGCGCGCGGGCTATTCAATCCTGTCTCAATCCTGTCTCGGTCTCTGCATGTGCCCTGGGGTACGTTTGCTTCCTTCAAAGGCCCAAGGTTCCCAGAGGGCGGGGCTGGTGTCTGTACCTGTCCCTAGATCTCTGAGGCTGCAAGGAGAGCGGGGTTCAGGACTTGAGGAAGTTTCTGTAGAGATGCGCAGTAGTGACGAGACAACAGAGGATGTGCCACTAGTCAGTCGGACCCTAACATCCCCCGCCCCAACCCCTGGAGGGCTGTGCCCCAAATTCAGGGAATTTTAAAGGACTGTTTCCACGACAACCGCCCTTGCTTTTGCGTTGCCATGGTGTCCCTGGAGGAAGGGAAGGGAAGGGGAGGAGCATGGGAGGGCCTGGGTACCCAGGAAGGGAATGTGGAGCTTGAAAAGGGCAGCTCCAAGGGGGTCTCTACTACTATAGCAAGAAGGCTCCTCTCTCTCTAACTGCCTTGGAGCAAGGTGGGCTGGGGCGAGGCCAAACCCAACGTGATGCAGTTACTCTCGGAGTTCCCCGGAACCAGTCCTTCCGGGTGAGGAAGCACCTGTGGGAGAACTTGGTGTCTGGAGTAAGCCTGAGAACCAGTCTGGAGAAACACGAGCTGGGAAAAGTCTTAGGAAAAATAAGAGCCTGCTGTTCTCCGTCCTGGAGAGGGCAGGATTGGAAAGAAGAAGAAAACGCAACTGCAGAACAGGGCTCGGGAGGCACTGAAGAAAATCTCAGCTGAGCATCTCAGGGACGTTCTGGAAACCCCTTGGGAGTTGTAAAGGGAGGAGTCAAAGGTCGAGGAAAGGCTCTCACACACCAATAGTCTGTTACAGTGAAGTGGAGGCACAGGTGGCCGGGTTACCTCCCAGAGCCCTCTGGGAGGGGCCCTCCAGCTGGACTCCTTTGACCCCCCGCCAAACCCCTCAGAACACACATGTTCTCCTCCACCCTAACGCCTCACCCAAGTGCTCGCCAAATATCCCCATGGCGACTCCTCAGCCCCCCTCACCCTCCACTTCCAAGTGTGGTTTTTCCACGTGCAAGTGATCTTTAACCGGCCCCTGTTCTCAAAAGACCCTCCCTCCTGGCACAGGATCTGAAGAGGACGTTAATCCTGTACACTTCCTGGCCAGCCAAGCTGAAGAGCAAATCGAGTTCACACCCTCCCTCCCCTCCTACAGCCCTACGTAGCCTTGCCAAGAGCTGACCCTCTCCCTAAAATTCCTTGGACAGAGACTAGAGCTGGAGGGGGAGGGGAGGGAGAGGCCCCCACGAAACAAGTGGAGAGACACTAGTCCTGCAGGGCACCAGCTGAGAGCTTCTGACCTCTAAGCCTCCAGCGTCCATGGACAGGGGCAGGAGGGCTGAAACAGGGAGCTGAACTTGCAGCCAGCCTGGAGAGGACAAGTTAGGGGACAGAGCAAAGGGCGAGAGTGCAGAATCCTAGGCTGGCCAGTTTCAGGGCTAGAAGCTTCCCCTAGAAAGCAATACGTGAAGCCAGAGGCTGGGACTGCAGCAAGTGAAGGAAAGGCTAGACTGGGGTGTGCAGGGGGCGACTTCCCTGACAGTGAGACTGAGCCAGGGAGCCTGTGGAGTCTGCTGCTTGTTGGGACTCTTTGAGAACAGGCTGGTGGGAGTAGAGAATCCTACCCAGAGGCAGGGATAGGATGCTGCCCAACCTTAAAGCGGCTGATGAGGTTGTGCCGAGTCAGCAACTGAAAAACAATGGTCCTCAGTGCGTGGTCATCAGATGCCCGGTTCAAGGAGAAGACATCAAAGCACCAGAGATCCAGGTTCTGTGGAGAAACAAGGAACTAGGCAGGGAGACTCCCAAGGGGGACATCTCCTGCAGCAGCGAGGGCTGCAGGTAGACTTCAAGGAGGACTTCCCAATGATTACAGAGGCTTGGCAAGCAGGAAAACGAAGAAGTGGTAAATAGGCCTCTTTCTTCCCAGATATCATTCAGTAGGGGAGTGACAAGAAGTCAGGAGTGTGCCTCTTGAGTGGGGAAAAGTTGTTTTGAGGAATATGGAAACAACAGTTAAAAGGGAAGGCAAAATTCATCCCGTAAAGCGCCTGAAAGTCCCAAGGACTGTTCCACCCCCCTCCAAGCTTCTCCTCTTGCCTGAAACCCCCGGGATCACCTTGAGACAGTTGAGGACCACAGTGGAATAGGTGGGGCCCACAGAGGTGTACGTTCTCCGGAACATCCTGAGGGAGAAGAACGAAAAGGAGCCCAGGTGTGAGGTCTGGGAATGGGGTCGGATCAGGCGGGGCGGTGCGGATAGGCCGTGGGCATGTGGGGCTGGTGGTACAGTGGGGTCCTGGAAGACGAGGGTGGCTGGGAACGAGGGACACAGCCAGGGGTAGAAGCTGGCAGGGCGTGGGGGAGCCTCACCGTTCCACGAAGATCCCAGCCTGCACCGCGTGCACGATGCTCCGGAACTTGGGCTTCTCCTCTGCTCGGCGGCCTTTGGCCCGGGCCTGCTGGGTGAAGGTGGAGGCCAGCCAGTCCCGCACCTCCGAAGGCACCGCGTCAGACCGCAGCTCCTGCAGCTCATCCTCCGTGTCCAAGATTTGCCTGAAGCCCCAGGAGGGGAGTCACAGAGGAAAGACGGCAGGTGCTTCCACAGCCTAGAGGCCCGGGCCCAGCCACACCTTGGAAACTCTCACACCAGCTCTCTCCCTTCTCTGACCCTCCCTTTCCTTTCTTTCGCTAAGTCTTTTTACTTCTGTTTCTCTATCTGATGTCTCCAATAATGAAACAGGTCACTATGCAAGGTAGTGAGCACCCCAACTTTGGAAGTATTCAAGCAGACAGTGGAATGGATACCACCCATCAAGGATGCAACAGACCAGCAGCACTGTCCTCCAGAAATAAAATGCAAGCCACGTATAAGTTACTTTAAATTGTCTAGTAGCCACATTCAAAGGTTAAAAAAACAGATGAAATCCATTTTAATGATAACGTTTCTTTAACCTAATACACGCAAAGTACTATCATTCCAATGTGGAATCAATATAAAAATATTAATGAGATAGTTGACATTCTTTCAAAATCTTTTGAAATCCAGCACGTATTTTACATACACATACATCTCAATTCACACTTGCCACGTTTCAAGCCCCACAGCCATGTGTGACCAGTGGCTCCCATCCTGGGCGCGCAGGTCTGGAAGGCCTCCGCACTGGGAAGAAGGTTAGGACTAGATGAGCTTTAAGGTCCCTTCCAGCTCTGGAACAGTGTTCTCTTCTTGATGTCTGTGTTTGTCTCTGCCTCTGCAACTCTATGCCTGTACCTCTGCCGATATTTCTACCTATAGATCTATCTGCCCTCCCACCCCTCCTCCCTGCTCTGGCCGGGTCAGGCTCCTGTCTGACTCCCCGGCCCTCCCTGAATCACTGTGTCTGTCTGGTATCTTTCTCCTCTGTGTGTGAGTTTCTCCCCGCAGCCCCATGTCACCACTCTCACCGCGTCTCATTTATGTAGACGGCCTCCAGCAGGGAAGCTGTGTACTCCAGGTTTTGCTTCAGCTCCTCAATGTTTACCTCCCCATTCTCCAACTGCTTCACCATGTAGCGCAGCCTGTAGGGGCCCGGGTACAGATAACCTGCTTAGGCGCTGGACCTTGTCAAGAGAACAGGATACCTCTAATAGGATGCATTTTACAGAAACAGCCTCAGTCTTCCATAACCCATTAATCTTTCTAATAGAATAAAAGCAGCTGGGCTTCCCTGGTGGCAGAGTGGTTAAGAATCTGCCTGCCAATGCAGGGGGCACAGGTTCGATCCCTGGTCTGGGAAGATCCCACATGCCACGGAGTAGCTAAGCCCATGCGCCACAACTACTGAGCCTGCGCTCTAGAGCCTGCAAGCCACAACTACTGAAGCCTGTGCGTCTAGAGCCCGTGCTTCCCAACAAGAGAAGCCACGACAATGAGAAGCCCGCGCACCACAACAAAGACCCAACATAGCCAAAAATAAATAAATTAATTAATTAATTTTTTTTAAAAAAGCCCTGGTCCGGGAAGATCCCACATGCTGTGGAGCGACTAAGCCCGTGTGCCACAACTACTGAGCCCGCGTGCCACAACTACTGAAGCCCGTGCACCTAGAGCCCATGCTCCGCAACAAGAGAAGCCACCACACTGAGAAGCCCAAGCACCGCAACGAAGAGTAGCCCCCGCTCACCGCAACTAGAGAAAACCCACGTGCAGCAACAAAGACCCAATGCAGCCAAAAATGAATGAACAAATTAATTAATTTTTAAAAAAAGAATTTAAAATATAACAGCAGCTAATGTTTTTCATCACAGGCCATTGCCACTGCCTTACTAAGTTTACCTAGCCCCCAAAGTTAAATCTCGGGCTGTTCCATGGTCCCCACCCCCTCTGACCTCTCAATGCCCCCCTTTTAGTCAGTGTTTCCTGAAAACTCTTGTTTAGAGTGCCCAGGGCCCAGCAGAATTAGGCAGGTACAAGCTCCCAGGGTGATGTTTTGGGGATGAGCTGTTTCATAGTCTGAATAACCAAGAGCTGAAACTGCTTATTTCCCCCTAAGAGAGGGCTTTGGGAGCCCCCAGCATTCTTTCATTATGTCTCTTGGTCTTGACGGGGAGGGGGTACATGTCCACAGCCCCGCTGTCTCTGGCAGGGATGGCAAAGACACAGAACAAAGACCAATCTGAATTGGTCTTTCGCCTGGCCTCACTCCATCCCAGCAGAGCTAATCGATTATGATTCCAGAATCCATCAACCAGGACAAAGCAGGGTTAACCCCTGCCTCCCCAGTGCCACGCCAGAGAGAACCTCTGGCCAAGGGGGACTGTACCCATCCCCTACCTCTGCCCCGTGGCAGCTTCCCACAGAGCCAAAGTGGGGAGGGTGGGGTTGGAGGTCTCACTTACGGGATGCTTTGCCTGAAGGAACAATATTTTGCCCTCATGAATTCCGGGGGATTAACAGGGAGGCTTCTTAAAAGTCTGGTTTGTGACTGCCTGAGTCCAGCCCAGGCAGTCACAAAGCAAACAGAGCTCTCTGACTTTAGATGGTGATTTTAAAGGAAGCTGTAAAACATTCCCCTCTGGCTCCTTCCCCCAGCCCTGCCCCACCCCATCCCACCTAAAACCAAGATGGTGTGAAATGGTGGCCAGCACAGTTCCCCACTGAGAGGGGCTTCAGAATCCCAAGGTCACCCTATGAGTCAGGGAGGAGAAGAGAATGAGTCAGGGACTGGAGGCTGAAATTAGCATCGATTCCCAGGGATGCCGGGGTGGGGGTGGGGGGGAGGGAGAACAATGGCATTCCTGAACAGAAGCAGCTCTAGAATCCCGGGGTCTCAGCAGTTTTGGAATAGGGGCATTCAGAATAGCCAGCCCCAGGAAGCGTCACTGGCCAACTGTCACCTCAGGGACCAGCAGTCCTGGCCAAAGACAGGTCTGAATACAAATGGGGCAGAAGGGAAAGGGGAAAAATGGGTGGGGAAGGAAGCTGGAGGGTGACACTGCAGCCTCCTCGGTGGGCTATCTTCAAATATCACTTCCAGCCTTCCTGCTGCACCATCTCCATGTGGAAAGAGTAGGTGGTTCCACAAGAAAGAGTCCGGGTTCAGTAAAGCTCAGCCCCAGCTCAGGCTTCATTAGGGAGGAGGAATAGAGGCTGACAACATAATGCTTTCCAGGGGGCTTCCCTGGTGGTGCAGTGGTTAAGAATCCGCCTGCCGATGCAGGGGACACGGGTTCGAGCCCCGGCCCGGGAAGATCCCACATGCCGCAGAGCAACTAAGCCCGTGCGCGCCCGTGCGCCACAACTACTGAGCCTGCACTCTAGAGCCCACGAGCCACAACTACTGAAGCCTACACACCTAGGGCCCGTGCTCTGCAACAAGAGAAGCCACTGCAATGAGAAGCCCACGCACCGCAACGAAGAGTAGCACCCCACCCCCCACTCGTCGCAACTAGAGAAAGCCCGCGCACAGCAATGAAGACCCAACGCAGCCATAAATTAATTAATTAATTAATTATTTCTTTTAAAAAAGGCTTTCCAGCCAATGGGCTGGAAAGGAGCAACTGAGAGCTGACCAGAGATCACAGAGGAAAGAGATACGCTCTGCCATTGGGGCACACAGCTTCCCTCTCCTGGTCAGTCCCCATGGCCAGGGACCCTCAACTCTGGGGACACACAACCCAGGAAGAAAAAAAGGCCTCTGGTCCCATCTCTTCCCAATCCCAGCCCCAGTCTTCCATTTCGATCAGCCCCTTTTACAGCGGAAAACTCTGCCCACTAGGGGTCAATATGCCCACCACCAAAGTTCTTCTTTCTTGAGCCACCTAGGGAAACCCACATCCCAGCACAAGCTCCCAAGTGAACAGCCAAGCCCATGGGTGCTCATTTGCATGTATTTGCATAATCTCTGACAATGCTGCCCGCTCTACATTTTAAAAAGGGCTTTCTCCTACATTATCTCCTTTTGTCTTCAAAATGGGCCTAGAGGGAGGGAGAGAGGGAGGCGGGAAGGCAGTGCTGCCCCTATTTCCAATGCAGAAACCCAGGCTCCCAGCACAACTCTGGGAGGCAGGACTCCTGGATGCAGACCTTTCACTTCCTGGCTCTGAGTCCTGGGCAAGTCACTAATTCTTCATCAGTGTCTATCAAAGTGTGGCCTGTAGACCACTGCACCTGAATCACCTGAGATACTTGTGAATATTTTAGATTCTGGGCCTCACTGCACACCTACTGAACCAGAATTTCTGAAGTTTGGGTCCAGGGATCTGCATTTTTAACAAACATCCCAGATAATTCTCATTCACACTAAAGTTTGAGAACCTTTATTTTCAAGCTTCAATTCCTTCATCTGTTAAATAGTGAGGATAATAGTAAACCACCTGTTAATAAGAGGAGTAAATGAAAGAATGTATGTGAAAGGCCTGGCATATAAAACGAGGCTCTTTAAGCATGAGTTGAATTGGAATTAACTGACCAGCATCATGCTGGCCCAGCTCACGCCTCACTCCCTTCAAGTCCAACAAGCACCTACCTGCCTTCTTGATCCCAAGTCCAGGTGGAGAAGAGTGAGCCTAGTTTGGATGGAGGCTGGTAATTAGGAAGCCCCCTAACAGAGGAAATGAGAGGATGATAATGACCATGATCTCCCCTTTATAATTACAAACCTGACTTGAGCCTCACAATCTCCTCATGGGGGAGGTTATAAGACTCGCCCGAGGTCACACAACTTGTCAATCTCACTCAGGTCGGCAAGCTTACAACTCACTCTACTGGAGCTTAACTGTGTCCCAAACACCAAAAGCGAGGCTGGACCCCACTGCATCACAGCTCCTTCAGGGTCAGTCGTCCAGGCTTCCTGGGGTGATGGTGTCTGCAGACACCACCAGACCCCCAGGAAACTGGGGGTGTCTTGATGGCACTGACAGTGACTTTTCTATCCTGGCTGCTGCGCCCAGAGCACACAGTACATGCTCACTAAATGTTCATTAAATAATAAAAGGGAAAGGGAGCAGATTAATCAGGTTGGGGGCTAACTGCCAGCACTCCCAATTGAGATCTCAGGGCTTAGGAAGCAGAGTGCGGTTGTAGGCTGGCTTTCAACACACCCCTCCCTCCAAGTTCCTCCCATCTCCACCTCTCGATGTTGTCCAGGAGCTCTTGTATAGCTCCTGTTGAAATCTGAACCCAACACGATCCAGATACCAGAAGGAGGGGGGGAGGGAGGAAAAGAAAGATTAAAGAATAAATTTGACAAATGGGGAGGCCAAGGAAGGGACCTGGACTCCGGCAGCTGGAAGGATCCCTCCTGAAGTTACATAATTCTCCCCACGTGTCTCCCCACGACACTTCCTGGCCTGGCAAAGCCTGGAAGCTTCCCAACAGTCCTTCCACTCCACTCCTAGCCCTGGTTCACCACCACCACTTCTTTCTCCTTTATCTTCAGTCCTCATACCACGACGGGAAAGCCTCAGGTCCTGACTGCTGGAGGCCCCAGTCTCTCTCAGCTCTAGGCAGCCAGCTGGAAAAGGGGGCTCTGAGCAGTAATAATCCCAACGCCCCAGAAGAGTGCAGCTTCTCCAGCCCCCATAGGATGATCTGACAATTTCCGAAGGCCCCTGCCACTACTTCCAGCACCCACACTCCCTGAAAGATCACTGTAAGTAGAGGGCTTAGGACAGGGCAGCCTCAAGCTAAGAGGCTGGGAGTTGAGAAAAGAATCCTATTTCCCTCTGGAGGTTTTAAAACCAGATGAGGAGATACTGGAGGAATATGAGGTCCTAAATGATGCTGGGGGTCAGGAAGGAGAGAAAGAGGGGAAACACTGCTAAGTCACCTGCCCCTGCTAACACACACACACACACACACACACACACACACACACACAGCATATGGGGCTGTCAGGTCTTGATCCCTCCCCTCCACCAAACTACAACTGGTAGACCCACAGCAGCCTGTCCCCCTCCTCCCCTCCCCCTTCCTCATCCCTGGTGCCTACCTGAGGATGGGGCCCTGGAGGTGGCGCCTCGGCACAGGAACAGGGCTTGCCATGGGAATCAAAGTTTCCTACTTCAAAGTATCAAAATGCTGCCCCCGGGCCCCCTGGGTCCCTGAGGGGAATGGCTCCCTCTTGGGCCCCTGACTTCCTCCTCCAGGTCTCAGCAAAAGTGACTGACCAGAGAGAATTTGGAGGAGGAGAACAGGAGGAGCCTGGCTGGAGGAAGGAGTGATGAGGGAGAGACCCAGCCCACAGCAAGTGGGTGAGAGGCCGCAGGAAAAGTTTCACATCTGAATCAGACTGAAAACAAGCATCTGTTCTCAGAAGAATCCCAGAAAGGACAGAAATAGTACAGGCCAGCCCCTTGCTCTGAGGAGGTGGGGCTCCTCTTTGGGGAGAAGGAAAGGGTTAGCAGGAGGCTTAAGGGTGCAGGGACAGGGAACCATCCGGAATTTGTCCATGAGAGGAAGTCTGTAGTGAAGGGAAAGGGCCCTGCAAGAGCCCCTCAGCGAGGCTAAGGCAGATTCGGCTCCCTCCCAGGGTCTTTTTCCGGGTCCATTCTTCAAAATGAGCTTTAACCCACCTGAAAGTATGGAAGCAAGACCGGAAGAGAACTAGGAACTGCAGGAGAGGGGCTCGCTAAAGCTAGGGATCCGGGGATCCTTACCCAGAGATCCGCTCAACAGGGAGGGAAGCCCCCGCCCAAGTAGTGACTGAAAGTCAGAAGGACTTGCTCATCGAAACCGAGAGGCTGGGCAAGTTTCTTTGATACTCCCAGCCCCAGTTTCCTCATCTGTAAAACGGGGACTGGGGAATAACCGTGAATTAACTGGAGAGAGGTCAATCCAGCGCAGAGGGAGAAGGGAAGTGATGGGATAGCCTAGAAAGTGCCTGGGAACCAAGACCCCTCTTTCTCCTCCTGGCTTTGCTCTCGCTCAGGTTAGGAAGAAAAGAACCCGGCCTCTGCGGCGCGAAGTGCGCATACAGCTCCAGCCCGCCTCCAGATTGGCTGTGGGGTGACGTCACCAATACAAGTGCATTGGGGCCGCGATTGGTCAGCGGAGGGGCGAGGCGGGGCTAAGGAGGAGAGCCGGAGTGAAGCCAAACGCAGCGAGTGAAGAGAGTTCCGCTCGATTACAGTCTCTTTAATCTACGTCCTAGGGCTGGCGGTAACGTGGGGATGAGGATGACAGGAGAAAGAGAAAAGAAAGGAAACGGGCCAAGAGCCAGAATTTTGTGACGGGAAGTCTTGCTCCACCCCCCCCCCCGCACACACCCCGCCTCGCACCCCTCCCCACCAAAAGCAGGGAGAAATCAAAATACCTTGTCACTGTGCCATAGCCTTGAAGGCTTATAAACAAATGAAGTTTGGGAAATTACTGGGACCAGCGGAAGCGGGCTTCAGCAGCAGCAAGAAGCAGCAATGCAGGCTAAATGTCTACAAAGTTGTGTTCTAGTGAACTCCTGGTAGCCATGCAGCGCGGCCGCTGCGCTAGATAGTGTTTTTGGAGAGAAAGGACTAGACCCAGAGTCAGAGACCTAGAACTGCCACCCAGAGGATGGGGGACAAGTTATTCAGCCTGCTCTGTAGACAAGCTCGCTTGGAGAGATACAGATGGGGTGGGAGTGGGGGCAGGTGGTACACCAGCAAACACCAACCCAAGCCAGCTCCCCTCCCTCACCCGACTCCAGGCCCAGCCCCCTGAGCCAAGTAGGCACTAACCTCAACCATCCTACTGAAAGGTAGAGATTTCTTAGACTAGAAAAGCTCTAGAGAGGATGTCTTGTCCATCCCTCTGCTCTCTTGCCCAGTAGAACCAAAGATTGTTGGACAAATAACGGCTTACCACATCACCCCACGTGCATACATGCTGCATCATCCCAGCGTGCACCCCGTACATGCTCATTCCAGCCTATTATCAACTGTTCCTAATTAGAAAGGATATTGATCAACCACCATTCCTTCCTGGGAAAAAAATTTTTTCACACGTATCCACTCACCCACACATATATACACATGCCACACTCTACCTCTGTCTGAGCTAAGGAGACTGTTCCCTGGATGGGAGGCAGGGCATAGATGTGATGATCCCAGCATGAAGTTTCCTTCAGCCCTTAAATGTAGTTTTAAAATAGCAAGGAGCCCAACTATAATGCCTCCCTCCCTGGTCCATCCCCACCATTCCCCACCTGCACTGAAGAACAGGAGCTGGAATAGGGGATGAGCAAAGCATAGGAGCCTCTGCCTGTGGTCAGAGAAGAGGGGTGTGAGGGGGAGTGGGTGGAGGGGTGTTGGGGAAGGAATTACCCGGCTGATCTAAAGGCTCCAAAATCTCAGAAATTGAAAGAAATCATCTAAATCCAATAGAAAAAGGATATGAATTAAAATCAGGAGATTTTGCCTGGACTTCAGCACTATGTGTGACCTTGGACAAGACACCCTGGGCTCCAGTTTCCTTGTCTGTAAAATGGGTAAGTACACGCTTCATAGAATTCTCACAAGGATCAAATGAGATCATATGAGAGCACCCTGGGAACTATAAAGTGATGCATAAATGCAAAAAATTACTATTTAGTTTTTATTTTAGTTAGTTCAGCAAGGTTCATTACAACTCCTCCATGAACAAAGTTCCCCGTGCCCACCCTTGTACCCAGGGCCCCTGATGTGGAAAAGCCCAGTCTCCCCGCCACCACCATTCCAGATGTCTGGGTCTCCTCCCTGGTTCCTTATTCCAGGGACCAGGGAAGCAGCAGAAGCGGAAGCTGGGGACATGCACAGCATGGAGCTCCAGAGACCAGGAACAACCAGATCCCCACCTTACCCAAGTACTGCCGCTCCCCTCACTCCCCTGGCTTCCCACTGCTATACAGGCAGTCCCAGTTCTGGCAGCTGGCTGGGCACAGTGGCGGGGGTGGCTCCAGAGATAAAAATAGCCCCCCTGGTGACAGAGCTGGGGTGCCATCCCGGGAGGCGGCAGGCCTCAGGTTGACATGGCAGCGGTGGTGAGAGATCTCCAGGTACTGGACAGAGGAGCTGGATGGAGGGAGGGTCGAGGGAGAATTGAGCAGGGCTTGGGGAAAGCTGGTGGGTAGTGGGGGAAGGACAGGAGCCAGGCGAGTGGAGGGAGATGAGGGAGAGGGGCAGGAGGTATTAAGGGGGCAGGGAAGGAAAGAAAGGACACTTGAAAAGCGCTGCTGAAGAAGGTCTGGGAAACACTGAAGAAGAGGGGGAGTGGTCGGCTCACACCCCACGTGTGTCTGAAGGCAACTCCCCCCCTACGCCTCCTGACCAGAAGCCCTTTCTAACAGGTGTTCCTAGCAACAGCCCAGCACAGCTCAGATCCGCTGAGGCAGGGGTAATCTAAGCAGCTGGAGCCTCAGGCCAGACTAATAAGAACCCAGATACCCCAGCTGCCTGCCCAGCACACAAATGAATCCCGTCTCCCTCAGGCTTCAGCCCTTGAAAGAGGGAGGAAATAGGAGGGGTGGGCAAGAAGGTCAGGGGAAGGGTAGCCAGAGAGGAGGCTCCCAGGATCCCACCCAGGAGGAGTCCGTCTCTGGCTCACTCGCTCACTCCTCTTCGCCATCCCTGCACTATTTAATTCTGCTCATTAACCTCCTGCGCACGGATCTCCCCACCGGCCCTCCAAACCACATCCCAACAGATGTTCCCAGCAGATTCCCTGCTTCCAGGGGACCTGACAGACATTGAAGGGCGCCTGGGTTGGGAGAGTGAGTTGGAAGCTTGGCAAGGTACTGACTGCCAGTGTGACGGGAGCAGCTCTAGATTGTGAATCAGCAGGATTTGAGTCTGGTCTCAGCCCTGCCCCCCACCTCACCAACTGTTTCTGGGCATCAGTCTCCCCCTCTGTAACACATTATGGTTCTCAGAGTCACTGCCTGGGTTGGAGGCACTAGGGAAGTAGGGTGCCTGGGTCTCGAGTCCCTAGTTGGAGTTTATCTTTCTGACTGGCTCACTGCTTCCCCCAACTTAGCCCTAACCTGATGCTTTAAAGGAGGAGGGTGGCTTTCTTCTTTACCGTAGGAAAGTTACATTCTAACCTCCATGAAATTTCCAGGAAGTTCTCCTGCATATCTATCTTTAGTCCATCTTGCTGCAATGAAAACAACAGCATTTTCTTGGCATTTCAAAGAAGAACAGAAAGGAAGAGAATGGGCAGGACAAAGAAGTCTTTGGGGTGAGTCTGGTGCAATTTGATTAATTATATTTCTTTCAGATTGGAATTTCTAAAGCTACGGCTTGTAGAGAGACGGTTGGAATTTAGGGAGCCCGATAATACTGTTGGCATGTGTACTCACTCAACCCAGGCCCCGAGAAGTTTCCAAACAAGGTGGGCGCAGAGGAGAGAACTAGGCGGATGGTGCCAAGTTAGATGATCAAGAGATCATAAACAGGGGAGCAGAGAAGCCAAGGAATAGGAAGGAAAGAAGCTTCTCTTGTCCCCAGGTCCTGCCTGCCAGAGAATCATTAAGTCCCCTGGAAGCCAAGCTCCCTTCCCATCCTAAATGGTGCCAACACCAGCAGGCAGGCTGATCCCGCTGCAGCCACTGTAATTATCTGCAAGTCTGACTACCCATTGCAGCTGCGGATCCAACAGTACCACCTGAGTACCCCCTTTCTAGCTTTTCTCCCAGCCCTGAGCCCCCAGGCCTCTCCCTGGATATGCCCTTTCTCCCCCAAGCCTGCTTCTCCACCAAAACCCCATCCCAGCTCCCTCAGTGGACCTCTGCCAGGTCTGGGATGCCGAAGCATATCCTAACCTGCTGTTTTCTTGCCAGAGAGGGAGAGGATGCCACTGGAACTGAGGGGAGGGGAGCAGCTGCAGGACGGGGGGCATGGGAGACAGAGGGGCAAGAACACCGGCACTAGGGACCTTCCTGCAATGAATGGATCACAACTCGCTTTTCTCCTTTTCCCTTCTCAGTAGCCCTTCTTCCCCCTCAAGTCCCATCTTTGCCCCACTCACCGTTCCCAGGATTCTCCCCCAGTTCTCGCAGACCATTAAGTCTTCCTCCCTTAGGGGACAATCTCATTATATAACAACTGGGAGACCGGTCTCCCAGTGGTCTCACCTGCAGCCCACCTGCTGCCCTGGTTCTGTCCCCCTTTCTCTGCTGCTGTCCTGAAGAGAGTTGGAAAATAGCTACTCAACTTCCATACCTGCGAAAATCAGCCCCCTGAGATCCAAAGGCAATTACCTGGCTTCCTCCCCAGAGGAGCTGGGAGGATGAGGTCACTGAGATGGCAGAAGAAAGGCCTTGCAGAATACAGGAGTTGAGGCTGGACTCGTCAGGCGGCCCCAAAGGGTGCCTGCAGCCAACTTGCCCTGAACCATCACCGCAATCACCACAACAACACCTGAGCCGGTGGGGGATTGGGGGGTGGGGGGGTCCTGGCTTCTGACCAAGAGAGGGAGGAAGAGGGACAAGAGAGGAGAGCAGAATAGAGCCCAGCAGAGAAAGAGAAACCAGAAAGAGATGGGAACAAAGGAGGGAAGGGGCAGAGGAAAGGCTGCAGGAAGAATCAAAGAAGAGGAAAGCAGAGGGAGCAGAGAAGCTGCAAACAAATCCTCGATGATCCCCGTAAAGACTCAGAACAGAGGGAAAGACCTGTTTCAAGGTTCCCGGCTCCTCCATCCCAGTCTGATGGGAATAGCCAAAAACATAAAGAGGAGAAGATGAGACACAACCCCTCACTGCATTGACTTCAGGAGCTCCCTGGACTGGGGGCGGGTGGAAAGGGTCTAGAGACATCCAAGCTTCCTGAGTCTGTCACCTGGCCTTCCAGTCCCATAGCATCATCCCCAACCTACTTCACCCTCCTCCTGGCAAAAGTGCTAAGTGGCAACCTCAAACGTGGGATCTCCTCTGCCTTTTTTAACCGGCCTCCTGGGGCTCCCAGGCAAGCAGAGTGCTTTTGGGTTCTAAGGGACTTTAGAGATTCTCTAGAATAGGATGTGTCATACCTGGTCATATCACCCCCAGGCCTACAGACTTAGGATAAATGCCAGAGGGGAATTCCTCCAATGCTCAGGAACTCACCAACGCAGTCCCTAGGCTGCCCACACCCACCAAAACTTAAAATTGCTCCATCCACTTCTAGTTTGACCAATCAGAAAGAGATGACAAGGAGTAAGTTTCTCTCTTTTCTTTTGACCTCAGGGGCCCACACCCTTTGTGGGACGGCCCTCTTCCCATCCCACCCAGCCTTCTATTCTCTAAGCTCAGTCACCTGCCTCACCCCCTCCAGACAACCACTCATCAGCAAGACTCTTCCAAATCAGGTCCCAGACACCAGGACTCTGAACCTATTAAGTCATTCATATTCCTGCCTCTTGAGTCTTTATTTTCTCCCCATCCAAGCCAATGGCCACCCATTTATTCCCATTCTGCTGCCTCTTCACACAGCAAGCGCTCCCATGCTGAAAGAACTTCAGACTTTATCATTTAACAGCCACTTTCATATGGACGCTACCAAATAAAGAACAGAGACGCAGAGATTATATGACTTCAAGGTCATGCAGCTAATACTTGGCAGAGTGGAAACAAGAACTCAAGCTCAAGTCTCCCAATATTCCCTCTGCTCTTCCACCGCCACCACTCCGGTCCCCGGTCCCCTCCAGCCACCTGTTCTGACCAGAGGTTTGTGAAGTTCTCCCCTTGGTCTAAATTTGAGTTCCCGTATCTCTGCACCTCCCCTTCACCTTACTGCAGGTGTTTTCCACCCTCTACCATCGAGGGATACCTCATTCAAGACAAAGCTGGTGGGGGCAATAGCTGCCTCATTCAAGACAATAGAGGGGGATATAAAACCCAGGGAGGAGAGATTCCCTTTGCCATGGTTGAATATAAAGGAAGAAGGGCCAATCCAGGGAGGAAGACACTAAAAATCATTCCCGCCAAGGCCTGGGAGAAATGATGCTCCTTTTTCTCCAGAGGTCCAGGGAGCCAGTTTATCCTGCAGTCTTCATGGCAGCTCCACAGCCATATGCAGAGAAAGGACAGCAGCACAGTTTTCAAAACAGAGCCACAGACGATCAGTCCATGGGTCCCATACAAAATGAAGACAGAAGGTGGGATAAATCAGCGAGGCACCCAGTCCAGTCCCTGGGCTTCTTCCTCCTGTGCATTTGATCTCCCCAGAATTGTCCAAAATGTGGGTGTGTCACAGATACATACACCAGATCACACATACATATTATCCCATCACCTATACACACACTCACGTACATCATCTCATTCATACATAGGACAATTTCAGGTGTTCAGGTAAGCACGTGTTTATTATCCCAACATATTTATTATCACACATGCCATTTATAAACATAAAAACAGACATCGCCATGGAGCTCACACTCCACCAAATGTCCTTGTCACTCACATCAACCTTTTCCCAGATTCATATGTATATACGTCAGGCATTCACAATTTCATCCTGATACATCTCGTTCATATATCCAGATTGTTTCTGTATCCTCTCTGTAACTCCTTCAGTTCCAGGCTCTGGTCTGAGGTCCTCAAAAGAGAGGACCAGGGCTCCCGTGGTGGCAGAGTGGTTGAGAGTCCGCCTGCCAATGCAGGGGACACGGGTTCCAGCCCTGGTCCGGGAGGATCCCACATGCCGCGGAGCAACTAAGCCCGTGTGCCACGACTACTGAGCCTGCATGCCACAACTGCTGAAGCCCACGTGCCTACAGCCTGTGCTCTGCAACAAGAGAGGCCACCGCAATGAGAAGCCCACGCGCCGCAACTAGAGAAGGCCCGCGCGCAGCAACGAAGACCCAACGCAGCCAAAAATAAATAAATAAAATAAACAAATTAAAAAAAAAAAAGAGAGGACCACACTTTTTGAACATCACCCTCTAAAAGCAACAACAAAAACAACCTCTCCCTTTCTTCCATCCCCATGCCTACTCCCCTAACCCACTACCCACAGGAACACACGCAACACACAATCAGAGACAGAACTGGGCTCTGTGACATATACAGGTATATTCATTAACTCATTTGTTCATTCCTTTATTTAAGAGCAATTTTTGAGTGCCTATTATGTTCTGGGTCCCACACTGACTCTGATGAAACAAAGATGGGCAAAAATAATCCCCAGCTGGGTCTTTGCTCCAGGTCCCCTGAAATGACCTTGAACCACAGCTTAGGACATTGGGTCTAGACCATGGGAGCCTGAGTGTACACGATGTGGAGAAAGGAGAATAGAAAGGGATTGTGTCTATACTATCCCAAGGAAGAGGGAAGTTCTGTCTGTGAAATTCCAGGAGGAACTGGAGCAGAGAGAAGAGAGTGATGTTGTACTATCCTGGGAGAGGGAGAGAGAGAAATCGTATATGTGCTTTTCCTGTGTAGGTAACCCCCCCAAAGGAAAATATGAGGCAGATACCAGAAAGGTTGAATTTTACCACTTGGATGGGTGTGGCAAAACAAGGAGCAGGAGGCCTTCTCTACTCTCCACTCCATCTGTTGGAGTTGATCCATATTACAAGCTCCGCAGAATCAGGGACTGAGTCCATTTTGTCCACCACTATATGCCCAGCATCCAGCACATCACCTGCCCCACAGGGGGCACTCCATTAATAGTTGTTCAATGAATGAATGAGCTAAGGACGGCAAACCAATCTCCGCTCATAGCTTTTCTTGTTTCACAAGACACCGAAAACGCTTTCAACTTCTACTGGCCCTTCCCCACACTCCTCAAGGCCCTCTGGTCTCAGAGAAGGGTGGGTAGGCAAGTCCAGTCCTCCATCTTAAGGTTAGAGATGCTGAAACTCACCTGGCCAACCCATCATCCCTGAAATGCCTGTCTCAGCCTCTCTCATGCCTCAACCTATAAGTCTGCTTAGGTAGGAAAATCTTCCTGCTAGGTAGAGGTGAAATCCCACACTTAGAGTCTCTCCAGCTAATATGCTCCAGATTCTGAATTTAGCTTTGGCAGAGTGCTAGTACGGGAAACAGAATTCCTGGATGGATGCCCTTCCCAAGAAGAAATTGCCCTGGACAATTATATTCCTATGGGCTTTTTTAACCAGAGGAAAAAAACACCAGGCCCAGGTTCCCTAAAGAGAATCTTGATGTCCCAGATTAGAAATTAAAAGGGTCGTGGGGGGGGGGGGAAGATAGGATATGTTGAGCATGGGAATCTATATATTCCATCTGTCTTCATTTCTGTTCAGTATCTAGTCCTGAGATAATCACGTCCATCTACCTATTTCCAGACTAAATAGCCCCTTCCCATCCAGGCCTATTTGGGGACAGTGGTGACTGGGGGTGAGGGTGAGGTTCTATTTCCATTTAAAGGAAGAAATGCCCTCTTTGCTCACCTCTTCAGAAACCACTCGACCCTGAGAGTTGTTTCCCTCTCCTACCAAGCAAAAGTCCTAAATCCTTTTATTTCCCTTCATCTGATTGGCAAAGCACACACCCCTGCCCAATATTCAAACAGGGCCAAATCTAGTAAGCTATCAACTTGGGATCTAACTTGATATCAAGACTTGCCTCTGCTTTGAAAAAGTGAGACTGGGAATCTATTCCTGGTAATTAACATTGAGGAGATGGTACTTTTCTGGGTAAGTTATTACATGTAGCTAGCACTCTCAAGGACCAGATTGCTGGAGTGAGTGAAAACCGGAACAGTCTCATCAATAAGATTAGTGATTCTTGTCCACAGTGATCTCCTGTAAGGACATCTCAGCCAACACACTCTGTAGGGGCAGCTGCCTCTACTCCCTTCTTTCCCTGGGTTTCAGTGCCTCCTTGTGAGGCTCCTCTTCTCTTGCCATTGACCACTTCTCACACTAAAGGAAGAAATAGCAATTTGCTTCCAGAAAAGACCTGTGGTTAGCAAGGTGTGGGAGAGAGTGAAATGGTAGAACCTGCTCATTTGCAGCGTCCCTTACCTGGAACGGAGGCGAGGGAAGTACGTGATGAGCCACTAGTGCTGTGGGGAAGCATCCTGGGACACCTTGAATTCTGCCACTTATAGACCCTGTGGGTCCTTCTTTACCTTTTGACCACTTCCCTACCTACCTTTCTTCCCAGCTTAGTTCCTGTTAACAGAGCAGTGTTTTCTGTCAAGAATCACCCAGTGTTCCTCCCAACAAAAACCAGTTCAATCCGGTTTTCCATTTCTTCATCCCAGAACCTCATTCCAAGGCTGCACTTCATGGAGCCCGCAAATTGCATTGGTCAGAGACAGCAAAGGAGGGGACCGGGAAGCGTATTTGGATTCCACTACGGCACGTTTGTTGCCCACTATGCCTCCATTCTCCCTAAGGCCTCTCTAAGCAGCTAGTGTGTAAATCAGACCCACGGACCCAATATAAAGGTGTCATCTTATCACCACAGGTGAAGGCTTTTTAAAAAACACAATCATAAACATCTATCCATATTCTACCCCCATCTCTCCCTCTGCCAGAGCCCAGAAATGAAAAGCTTCAGTGCTCACCATTGAGAATGCTGGTGAGGAACTGGGTTTGGAGGCTGTGTTTCCTGTATTTCCTCACCAAACATCTGCAGCCTCTTTCCTAGGGCCATGGAAAGTCTTAGCAGGGAGAGGAGCACTTCCCTAGCTCTGGTTAAGAATCAACAGACTGCGGAGATTACCCGATGGCAGCTGACAGGGAGATAAACATGATGTATGGCTTGTCTTTGACTCAATCCTCTCCTTCTCTGATGAGCAGGAAGAAAAGTTCCTTTCCTTCCCTGGAACTGGAGTATGGGACACCGGAGTCCTCCCCTTTCCCATTTATTCCTCCCCACATTGCCCTCTTCCTGCAACAATAAGAAAAGATGCCTAAATGTGCTTGGAGATCCTTGGGAGACCCTACAGCGACAAAAAGGCTTTGACAGTTACCTTGCCCCTGTCAACAAATCTCTCTTCACCACCACCCCGGCTCCCAGGTAGGGGCTCCACCCCCCCTCCTCCAGATCCCAGGTAGGGGTTCCACCTCTTCTCTAGATCCCAGATGGGTCCCCCATTATTAATATGCAGAGAGGTGAGCAGCTCAGGTATGGGGTGCCCCGCCCCGGCCCATCCCCTCCCTCCCCCCCACCCCCGTTGGATGCAGGAGGCGGAAACCACCAATCCCAGTCGAGATACATATGGCCCACAGGTTAGCACAAGTATCCCCAGGCAGTAGATCTGCATCTGTGTGCAATCACTCTACACACACCTCTGTGACCCTGGGACAGTCATGCACACACATGTGATGTGTCTCACATCTGCACACCCCTGCACATGGATACGTGTGAGTCAGCCTGGCACCTCCCGAATGCTGCCCGTCCGCGGCCCTGCCACACCGCAAATATTGTGCCGCCTCTCTGCGCTGCATGTGTCACCCGGGGGGTCCGCAGGCACATCGTTAGCTCTGCAACTCCTAAACCCGCTCCAACCGGCCCGCTTGCTCCGCACATGCCTATGCCTTGCACATGTCGTCTGGCCACGCGTGTCAGGGCAGCTTATTTCCTCTCACCTGCCAACATGTGTGCCCGAGAGAATCCACCGGCCCGGCTCCGGCTATCCCCCGCCTTTCCAGGCTCCCTAAGATCCCTTCCCCCAACTCCCCTGCCCGGGGACTCACAGAGACCGAAGCTTAATCCACATCTTCTTGCTGGGGGCTGACTTCAGCTCCAGGGCCGACGGGCAATCCGACTGCAGCATCTCGGGAGGGCTGCGGGGGGACAGCTCCATGCTCAGCCTCTGTCTACGGAACAGAGGGAGGAGACAGCCCCGCGGCTCAGCCTCAGCCGCTAGCCGGGAGACCCGCGCCCTCCATCCCAGCCCCTTCCCACCTGCGGCTGGCGGGGACCAGCCAGGCCGATGTCTCTAGGCTCGGCCCAAGCTGGCAGAGCTGCAGTTCCTGAGGCTCCTCCTCTCCCGCTGCCCAGCCGAGCTCTGGCCTCCCAGTCCAAGCCCTCCGCGCCGCCGCCGCCGCCGCCGCCGTGCGCTGCCGGAGCCGCCTCCTCGCCTCTCTCCTCCTCCCCGGGCCGGCTTCCCCTCCCTTTCCCCCTCCCTTCTCTGCCTAAGCGCTCGTCTCTCGCTCCTTGCAGCCTCTCCTCCCCCTCCCAAAGGAACGCTTGGCAGCCTGGGGCACACACAGCCGGCAGCGCCCAAAGGCGAGTGCACGCACGCTGGCAGCGGGTGCGGGAGGCTGCGTGTGCCCCACGCGGGTGGATGTGAGTGCGTGTTCACGGAGCGCAGCGCAGGCGGCGGGCGGCAGGACTTCGCTCTGGGCGGTGCTGTGGGTTCCCTGGGTGTGTGTTTTGAGTTTCTGTGTGAGTGCGTGCCGTTTCAGAGCCGCCGGTGCGTCCCAGGCGTGAAGGAGGGGTCGGGGACGAGTCCACAGCTCTCTGCCTGGGGTCCTGGGCACTCGCTGAGTGAGGCCACCCACCACCAGAACCCAGCCCCAGACCAGACCCTCGCATGTGTGGTCCTGACTTTGAGGCGAGAAGTCTAGCTTGTGCTCTGAGTGGCCACGGTATCCCACACCTCTGCCCCCGTTCCCTTAGCGCGGTCTTCCTGACACGCACCCATCATGTGGCCTTCCCCCTGGTGCCTCTAACTACACACCTGGCGGGTGGGAGTCTCTCCTAAGCTTAAAGCTTTCCAGAGAGAGTTCACAAGAGCAGGCCGCACCCCATCTTCATTTGGCTATAGATAACTCCATAAGGACCAGGAAATCATTCCTATCTCATCTCAACCCCTGCTGTAGCTTTCCAGTTTATTTCCTCTTATTCTGTCTTCTGTGAAATAAATCTAATGGCTAAGGGCCCAACACAAAACAGTTTAGCTGCTTAAAGCATCTGTAGAATGTATGATCTGGAATTTGAACTCAAGACTTATAACAGGGCAAATCCTCTTCCATCAAATTGAGTCCTACCTGGAACTCTGGCAGGAACCACATTAGGATTCCTTAAACTCCTCCTCCTTAATGACCACCTACTTTGGCATTGGGGAAAATCCTATATAAACAGAAAGTGGAGATGTATTCTCTAACGAATCCATGATCCCAGAATGTGAGTTTTAATTTCAAGAACTCTGGAGGTTGGAAGGAGGGGTGATAAGGAAAAGATATGTACTCCATTCTAAATATCGGGTGGAAGCTCCCCTCTTCCCAAGCAATGGAGGAGAAAAGAACAGAAGTGGCAGCGTGAAGAGTCCCAACGTAAAATGATTGCCTTCTAGGCAATTAGGTTAGGTCAGGCCTTCCGACCTGACAGGACAGAGAAGTATCAGCAGAACCAGCTCCCAGGAAATACAGAAGCAGAAGGAGAGAGCAAAGTCAGAGATGCAGAAAAAAGCAGAAAGAATACTGAGACTTCAGCCTCTCTGTCCATCTAACTTCATCATACACTGTTTCCCCTCCTGGCCAGTGGAACTGTCCCAGCCAAGACATAGATGCCTCTGAGATCCGAGTCTGACTCCTACACAATCCAGCTCTCAAAACCTGAGAGCAATCACCTTCCTTATCAACTGAGAAAGAATGGGCTGGAAACCATAATTCTTTATTTTTCTTTTTTTTAAAATTTATTTTTGGCTGCATTAGGGGTCTTTGTTGCTGCGTGAGGGCTTTCTCTAGCTGTGGCAAGCGGGGGCTACTCTTCATTGCGGTGCGCGGGCTTCTCATTGCGGTGGCTTCTCTTGTTGCGGAGCATGTGCTCTAGGCATGGAAAGTTGTGGCTCGTGGGCTCTAGAGCGCAGGCTCAGTGCCTGTGGCGCACGGGCTTAGTTGCTCCGCGGCATGTGGGATCTTCCCGGACCTCGGCTCAAACCCATGTCCCCTGCATTGGCAGGCGGATTCTTAACCACTGTGCCACCAGGGAAGTCCTGGAAATTATAATTCAAAAGAACTGCAAAATAAGATTACAGCTAAAGAGCTTTAATTAGGAAATTGGGATTAGAGCTAAGGAGCTCTCCAAATTAGGCAGGCATTTCAAGTAGAAGAGGTGGGAAAGAGGCAGGAGATGTACTTCCCGAGGGATCGCTCAACGTTTCTTGTCAACACAGTGACATATCCCATCCCTGCCCTCTCAGGCCCCCAAGTCCTAACCCAGTTTAAGAAAAGGAAAATTCACTCACACACACACACACACACACACACACACACAAATTATTCATGAAAGATACTTCAGAGTCCATATAGTCTCACCCCATCCATTTAACAAATGAGAAACTAAGCCCAGAAAAATTGTGTGGTCCCACAGAGTCAGTGACAAAGCCAGGGCCAAGTCTCCTAAACTGTTTCTAGTGCTTTTCTGTTCTGTGGCTCTCTTTCTCTTTCTTCATCCCCGGTCCTGGCATTTAACCTCAACCTTGTTTCAATCCAATCCCATTTCTGCCTTACCCTACCTCTAGAGAGGGAAGAACAGGGTATGTCTGCTGCATTCATAGGCTCAAAAGACCACCACCGTTCTTCTCTCCCTGTCTTTTCCCCTTGTCCTCCACCCCCAGCTTTCCCAGGCTCCTTCTGCCCAACCTTATCCCTCTCTTTTTCAGCTTCCAAACTGCCTCTGCCCCAGACCCTGCCTCCTCACTCCCCTAACCCCAGCCGACAAGCTTTGAGTTTAATAAAGACCAAAAAAAAAAAAAAAGAAAAGAAAAACGATGCTTTGGCAGCGGGTGGCGGTGACGGCTGGATGTGATCTGCCTCCTACAGGAATGCTATTTAAAGGGGCAGCCTCACAATTCTCTCCCTCCAAAGTGACAAGAGAAAAGCCTGCTCCTCAATCTCTCCAGAGCTGCAAACTCAGCTCAAGTTAACTTCTGACTTCCTCAACCTGCACCCTGGCCTGCCGCTCCTGCTTCCTATTTAGGTGGGAGGGAGAGGACTTGACAACTCATCGAGGTGTGGGGGCTGAGGGGGGATTCATCCTCGTCTCCTTTGATGACAGGTACTTAGGAGGAGCAGGAGGCCCTGGGAGGACTGGAAGAACACTCGTCCCCCAACCACGTGAGTGCATTTCCACCAGGTGCCAGCTTCTCAAAGTCAAACTTTGTTGGAGGAGAACTGATCTAGGCAAGAGGATCTAAGGTTAGGGAAGTCTTGTCCCTAGCGGGGACCTCCTTCCCTTCTGGGTCCCCGTGTGCAAACCACATTTGTTCTTTCCCTCCCAGGCAAAGTGCCAGAGGGTGAGATCCCCTCGGCCAGGCCCCGGCCCCCCTGCACATGAAGGCTGCCCTCACCCACCCACTGGACTGAACAGCATAGTGGGGGAAGCACTGTTTTTACTGCCCAAAGGAACGGGAGCTCCTCTGCAAACATCTCGCCCCGGGTCTGGTGGGAGCGATAATTCTATCTCATTGCTGCAAACAAGTTAATGGAGATTTTAATGAAAACACTGCACTGATGAAAATGCTGAGGCTAAAACCTACTCTCTGTCTGTGAGACAAAACAATCGGGGTCAGAATTTCTCCTTGATATTCATTCTGCAGTTCCTTTTAGACCTAACTAAAGCGAGCTGGGGATCTGAGAGGAGAAAGCAGTTCATTGTTGATTGCATCCCAGACTGTAAGAGGTCAGAGACCCTCCTGGCCAAGGAAGTAAACTGCCTAAAATGCCAATGGGTCCTGGTACCTCATCGGTCCTTCACCTCTAGACAGTCACCTTTTGTTTCAGGTGGTAAAGGCCATATGTCCTCACCTTCTCCTGTTTTTGCTCATTCTAAGGTCTCTGGATTCTAACAACTAAGCCTTCCCTGATGAAGAGACAGTCGGGGAAGGTAGAAAAGGTCTAGGACTGAATGTCATATTTGGGTCCCAGTTCCAGATGTACTGCTAAACATGTGACCTTCATTAAGTCATTTAACATCTCTGAATCTGCTTACTGGCCTGAAATAGGGAAGCCTTTCCCTGGCTACCTTGCAGAATTGTCTTAAGGATGTGAGAGCACCTTGAAAAATTTTATGTGGTAGAGGAGTATGTGTGTGATTATATGTTTATAAAAAGATATTATGTTGGGCTTCCCTGGTGGCGCAGTGGTTGAGAGTCTGGCTGCCGATGCAGGGGACGCGGGTTCGTGCCCTGGTCCGGGAAGATCCCACATGCCGCGGAGTGGCTGGGCCTGTGAGCCATGGCCGCTGAGCCT
This sequence comes from Orcinus orca, assembly GCF_937001465.1. Taxonomy (NCBI): domain Eukaryota; kingdom Metazoa; phylum Chordata; class Mammalia; order Artiodactyla; family Delphinidae; genus Orcinus; species Orcinus orca. Next base: position 43,773,641 of record NC_064569.1, on the reverse strand, counting down.
GCGCGTCTGGAGCCTGTGCTCCGCAACGGGAGAGGCCAAAACAGTGAGGCCTGCGTACCGCAAAAAAAAAAAAAAAAAAAAAAATATATATATATATATATAAAATGTCATTATTACAGATATTATGTCTACCCTCTATTCCCCTGCAGCAACTTGTCTTGCTGTCCTCCTTTAGAAAAGGAGGACAGATTTGTGTTGCCAGGGGTTAGGGAAGGGGAAGGGGGTTGCAGGAGGGACATAAAAGAACAATATGAGGGGTTCTTTTTTAAAATATTTATTTGGCTGCATCAGGTCTTAGTTGTGGTGCGTGGGCTCTTTGCGGTGTGTGGGCTTCTCTCTTGCTGTGGCATGTGGGGCTCAGTAGTTGTGGCACACAGGCTCTCTAGTTGTGGTGTGCAGGCTCTAGAGTGCATGAGCTTAGTTGCTCCGTGGCATGTGGGATCTTAGTTCCCCGAGCAGGGATTGAACCCACGTCCCCTGCATTAGAGGGCAGATTCTTAACCACTGGGCCACAAGCGAAGTCCCTGAGGGGGTTCTCGCAGTGATAAAACTGTTCTGTGTCTTGATCATGGTGGCAGATGCGTGAACCTACATGTGATAAAGCTGTACAGAGCTAAATACACACAATGAAATGAGTATTGGGATTGATAAAGTGCTGTTGGCAACTTGTGATTAAAAAAAAGATGTAAACATGAAAAAAAATCCTGGTTATGATGGCATAGTATAGTTTTGCAAGATGTTACCTTTGAGGAAAACTGGTAAAGGTACACAGGATCGCTCTGTATTATTTCTTACAAGTGCATGTGGATTAACTATCTCAATAAATATTTTAATTAAAAAAAAGTGATTATGTCTACCCTCTATTCCCCTTCAGCAACTTGTCCTGCTGTCCTCTGGGAGGCTCCTCTTAGCGATTCCACATGTATATGGAAAAAGGATCTCCCAGCTCCTCAACGAGAAGATCCCAGCAGAGACATAAGAGGGTAAGGGTAGTTGCTCAGATATTTCTGAGCTCTCTCTTCCTCATCAACTTTGCCTTCAGTCTCAGTAGGCCTGACCCCAAATCACTCCTTAGAACATAATGTCCTTTCCATAGCACAGAAGGACAATTCGCTGACGCACGAAGCAGGACCCTCTGATGCTTCTATCCTAAAGAGTAGACAATTGTTGCTAAGAAAAACTTGTGTATTGATTATGGCTGCCAAGTTTAATGAGTATTGACTAAGCCTGGGTCTCGAGAAATAAAGATCAAACACACAAGTATCTAAAAATAGCTAACAAATAGCTTTAATGAACTCCGATGGATTTGCTGAAAACCAAAAATCGCTTCCCTTTTATCATGGAAGTATAGACATGACCCTAATTAATCAATTAGTTAATTATATTTGCCCATTCCAACCACTCTAGACTTGTGACATACATGATCTGTTGCTCCAGTCCTCCCTGGCACTGGGTGCACAGAAGTGCTGGATGGGGGCCACTGTTTCCTGCCACGGAGTTAACTAAACCTAGTTTAGTGCTATCTTGAATGCCCTGGGTTTTGTGACACTTGAAATTCTAATTAGTGCAGAAAAGGGCGAAGCTGAAACAGCTTGTACTCCCTCAAGTATACCTACTCTCAGGGCCCTGTAACCTAATGAGGTCTATGAAATTTAAGATCTAGAAGAGAAATTCCTGCCTGGAGCAACAGCTGTACCCAGGATGACAAGGGGATTTGGGTTAAGTTAGTCCCTCCAAACAGGGGCGAGAATACCCCCAAATGCTATGTGACGGAAACTCACATGACACTGGTCCAATTAGTTGTCCTGTGACCTACAATTAATCTAGACTGACCCTCTGCTCTGGGTTGTGGCGATGTCAAGGAAAAGCGGGAGGGTTAAAGTTCAACAGATGAGAGGACTTAACTGGTTACCTACAAGGTGTGGTAGGGCAGGTGAGGGGGGGTTTGGGGCAGTGAAAACCTGTCAAGAGCACTTCCTCGCTGCCCCTGCAGGCCGCAGAGCTGGAAGCAGAGGAAGAGACTCACGGCTCCTACAAGAGCTCCCACAAGGGGAAAAGGGGCTCCTTTGCTACTACTTTGCAGTAGGGGCAGGCCGAACGCTTGCTGAACACATTTGGAAGAGGAAGAGAGGAGATAATCGTCCTAATGAATGTGCAGAAGACAAAAGCAGCTCCAGTGGGAGGATTATAGGCTCATTATGGTTTAATATGATGATTGATCATCTCTGCCCGCCAGCATTATCCTAGAATAGTGATGAAGGTCGAAGAGACCCATGCCAGTCAGAGCTCAAGCTCTAGTCCCCAGAAGATAGAAAACATACTTGTGTGTCAAGTTTTTTTCATTGTAAAACTTCATACCCGTGGCCCCAATCCCCTAAATTTTTTCCATAAAAAATCCTCCACTCCCCGCCCCAGTGGGCCCCACTTGTCTATGATATCTCAGCCCTGGGCTGTTCCCCCATATTCCTCTTCACCAACTCTGGCTGATCCTCTCTCTAGCGACCCCACCCTTTGAGAAAATAGCCACAGTTTCCACTGCAGCGCGGGCTGAGGCAGGTCCAAGGGGCCCTTCAGTGGGTACTGGCCGACACTCGGTTCAGGTGGAAGGCCCGGGATACCTCCCGATAGGCATTTCGAAGCAGGACATATGGGAAACAGGACTCCAGCATGTCCAGAGTCAGGAAGGAGGATTCCTCCACCACCTGGAAGAGAAAGGGCCAAGACAGATGAGGACCCCAGGTAGGGCGTACCTCAGTGACACCCTGTTCCTCTTCATTCAGTTCCCTGGGCCCTCTGGGGTGCTTAGAGTTACAAGTGAATGGGGTTCCCAAGGCACTGTCCCCCCGTTCCTCCCACACTTCATTCCACTCTAGGAAAGCAATGTGGCCTCTTCAGCTCCTTATAATGGCCTCTGTGCCCCTCCTCAGGGTTATATAAAGGGCTCAGAAGAAGAAAGCAGGAAAGAATCACTTCTCTAGCAACGGAAAAACTCCCATTCTCTCCCATTCTGGATGCTAAATCATACGTGGGTGGGCAGCACAGATGCAGGTAAAGATGGATAAAAGAGCTAAAGACAAAGCTCTGCAGAGAAAGAAACAATTACCACTACAGGCCAAGAAAGAGGGGTCTGGAATCCACACGGGTCCTCTTGGGCTGGGCCTCAGTCTCCTCCCTCCCTTAGTACAGTGCTTGGGGAACAGTAAGGATGCTGCATGAAGGAGCAGGCATGATTAATTAGTTTAATTAGAAGCCTGTGTGCTGCGGTAACCCCTGCAGCCCGCAGAGCCAAGCAGAATGATAGATGGAGATACCTGGGTAAGACAGAGGGAAGCGGGGCAGGGAGATATTAGCGAAGAGCAGCACAGCCTAGCGTTGGGCCAGAGGGCCCCCTTCCCTAAGGAAGGAACAGGGTGTCTTTCCTTCGGTACTCTCCTCACCCAAGAGGTTATGGGACTAAAAACACACTCTGGAGAGAAGTGTCCCATATCCTCTGGCAGTTCACACAGATGGGCCTTCCCAATATGTCTGGTGTTTCAAGTCCTGAAAATTCACTCAGGGAAGAGAATCTACCGTCTCTACTCTAACATGTGTCTCTCCCTGAAGCCCTTTCAAGTTTTAAAATTTGTAAGATACTGCAATTCTCAAACCATGCGCACACAATACACACAACAGCCTCAGAAGAGCAGACACCACAGGCTGAAGGAAAGGAAATCTGCCCGTAAAACTGTAGCTCTGATCTTGGGTTGGATGACAGAAAGAATTTCTTGCTACACACGAGACTTTCAAAACTTAAGCCAGGAGACAGATAGGATCTCTTTTCCAGGACATGACCCTTGGGTACAGGGAAATGAGTGGTGGCTTCAAGAAGACCCACTTGCCCAAGACTTCTATTCTCCGCTCTATTAAGCACAGAAAACCACAGGGCTCCTAACTGGAGGAAATTCATGGTAGCGGAAACAGCCCTAGAGTGAAGGCCAAGAAATGGGTTCTAGTCCCAAATCTGCCCATGTATTCTGGGGGAGACCTTGGATGTCATCTTTCCTTCCCTCTCACCTATGAATTGTGAGGACTGGACTAACTGCCCGCATCTGATCTGGTTCTGACATCTAGGATTCCATGATCCTATGAGAGAGTCATTCCTTCCCCCGTGACACCCAAGCCAGGAACAATCTGACAGTAGTGGGGATGGGCACTGCCCAGGCTTGACAGCCAAGACAGAAAGACCCCACAGACAGAAGTGCCTGCCCAGGATTTGGGGCTACCTGAGTAGCCTCTTAACTCAAAATACAGCCTCTTCCCCTCAGTCATTTCCAATTTCTCTGTGGAACCATTTGCATTTAAATTGCTTTGCAGCAGCTAGGCCCTCTATCTCTTCCCTCCTACAAAAAGTGCCTGGTCCTAGCTCTGTTCCAGCCACTCTGCAGGCCTGTGATGCCTTAAGGGGCAGACAGCTTCCCACACTTTGGGGCGGGGGGAGGGTGGGACGCAAAGCAGAGGGAGGAGATGGCACGGAGCGGCAATGCAGCATCACCTCCAACCTCACAGAGGTGAAAACTGCCCAAGGGAATGAACAGGCGTGCCTAAATCATCCAGAAACTAAACTAAGCAGTGGAGAGAGGGGACTAACATTTATTTAGCCTCTCTTATGTAGTAGGCACTTTTATATATACCGTCTCATGAATCCTTGCCCCTCTATCATAAGGATAATTGCCCACTTTCATGGCTGAAGAATCAGTCTCAGAAAGGTTAATTAACTTGCCCAAGGTCCCGCTGCTCTGAAGACTGTGCTCTACCTAGCATACTACACTTGCCTTCCCTCTGCCCTCCTTTGCCTCCTGTGCCTTCTCACCCCTCACCTCACCCCCGCCCCCTCAGGTCCATTCTCTTCTCTTCTCCATCATAATCCTTAATCAGCCCAGCCTAGGCCTTTTTCAAGCTGGAGAAAGGGAGACACAGACACCACTCAATGCCTGTGTATTTAAAGAAGGAGACCCAGAGGGAGTCCCAGGCTTGCCTGCCCCTAATATTTGTTGGCCTGGCCAAGAGTACAAATGGAAGCCCATATACCAGATGACTAAATAAATCAGACAAACTATTCTTCCTTGTGACCTTTGCAATATGTAGTCGTCTCTCAGTATTCATGGGGTACTGGCAGGGGATTTGTTCTAGGACCAGCCCTGGAACTAATTCAGGGGATTCAGATACCAGAATCTGTAGATGCCCAAGTTACTTATATAAAATGGCATAGTATTTGCATATAACCTACAATATCTTCCCATATACTTAAATCACCTCTAGATTACTTATAATACCTAATACAATGTAAATGCTCAAATAGTTGCTGGTGTGGGCAAACTGAAGTTTTGCTTTATGGAACATCCTGGAATTTTTTTTTTTAATATTTTCAATCCACGGTTGGTTGAATCCATGGCTGAGAACCTGTGGATATGGAGGGCTGAGTGTACCGTTACAATTTCATGGAAGACAGGTTTGAATCAAGAATTCTTAGACCCCTCAGAGTTCTGCACCAGAATAGGGGGAAGAGAGGGAATCAGCCTCCAGCCTGGCCCCCTTCTCCTCCCACCCCCAGTCTGGGGGATCTGTATACACACATAAACTTCCTGTCTGCACATCTAAACTCCAGCCATACATTCCGTGGGCTCTAGAGCACAGTCTGCCTCAGTAGGATGGACTTGGAGAAGCTCAGCACAAGCCCTACAAGTGGGCTAGAATTCTGAGGCCCTAGAAATCTTTAGTGGGGGCTTCAAGGTGGGGCACAGGCTCCAGGTGAGCATGTCCTCTTCCTGTAGGCCAGAGGGGGCCACTTAAACCCAGGGCCCCGGACAGGAGCCCCTCCTGTCCACATCTAAGTGCAGCACTAACCGAGGGAATCAAACTTTAGAGCAAAAGAGTAAACATGTTGAAGAGGGAAACAGGGTCAAAGAGGAAAAGATTTTTTTTAAGTTAACTGGGTCAGAGTTCCCAGAACTTTCTGCCAAAGTCGGGGAAAGGCCACAGCTTGGGAAGACAGAAGAGACAGCAGGAGCTGTCTGATTCATGGCCCACCTGGCTCCCTGCCTTACAGCTTTTCAGCTAAAATCCCATCCCTCCTCTGAGCCCCCATCCCCCTCCCCCAGTTCAGCTGTGTGCTACTCAGCATCTTCTTCGTGGTACTCTTAAGGACAAGAAATACAGCGGTAGGAAGTGGTCAAGTAAAACCAAACATGTACTGGACAGATAGTTAAGGATGAGGGACACAGCTGCCCCACCACATCAGACTCAAGAACACTGTAGGGAAAGGGGCCCAGTTAGCTAGGGGCTGGGAAGACCCTGTCCTGTAGAGAAGTCCTCGAAGTCTCTACTACCTTGGGATTACAAGACAAGTCTAGAATGTTAGCCAGAACGTAAGGCCTAGACCTCCTCAGGCAGAATTAAGTTCTTAGTTAATGCTTTTGGGTGATAACAATGGCTGGGAGCCAAGGACCCTAAAGAGGAACCTCCTTCTGGCCCTTCCTCTAAGACCAACTTACACCAGATACATACCAAGCGCATAAGCAGAGAAATGGATTCCCGATTTCTGGTTTTAAGCTTGTCAGTCTCCTGGCCCAGCTGCAGGAGGCTGACGGAAGCTACCTGTAAGGGAAGAACTTGTAAGGAAGCAGATTTTTTTTTTTTTTTTTTTGCGGTACGCGGGCCTCTCACTGTTGTGGCCTCTCCCATTGCGGAGCACAGGCTCCAGACGCGCAGGCTCAGCGGCCATGGCTCACGGGCCCAGCCGCTCCGTGGCATGTGGGATCTTCCCGGACCGGGGCATGAACCCACGTCCCCTGCATCGGCAGGCGGACTCTCAACCACTGAGCCACCAGGGAAGCCCAGGAAGCAGATTTTTATGGTCAGAGTACGACAGCCTCAGACTAGGAGGTGAGTTAAGAAGTGCCGGGATACTCCTGGAGGCTCAGGGTGGGCAAGCGGCAAATCCCCCAGGTCTCAGAGATGCACACTGCCTCTAAACTAGCCAGTGCAGACAACAGGAGGTTGCTGGAGGAGAGGCTGCAAGGGGCGAAGAAAGAACCTGCAGCAGAGGCAGGTAATACTGTAGGCCAGGAGATTAATCTCTTTTCCTAGGCGGCCTCCAGACACCACTGTCATCAGACCGTTTACAGCTGACTCCCCACCCGACCAGAGACAGGGCTGGGCCTCTGATTCAGACACAGCGCTCTTGGTATTCTCCTCCTGTCAGCTCCCGAATGGCTGTCCTCTTCGTTCACCTTCAGGCCCCCAACAGATCAAAGAGGGAGAAAGATATGTCACTAATTGCATCCCAGGCCCAGGTTACCTGTACTCAGCAAACAAAGAGGGTAAAAGGGGAAAGGCGGGGGGTGATTCCCTTCTCACCCCATCTTAGAGATCTGGTGTGAATCCTCTTTCTATCCAAGATGCTCAGAGCCCATTTTGTGTGGCCTGTTGTCCCAGTTTAAATAGAGGCCCTCTCACTAAGCTTCCAAGTCCCTGACATGTACTTCTCAGGACAAGAGTGTGATTCCCTAGAGCATATGATCTACTGCCTCCTCCTAAAAAGAGACAGATAAGGACCTAGTTTTTAAATCAGGACCGTGCTTTGCAAAAGAATAAGCTCCCTATTGCTGAGAATGCTCCAGCAGGCAGTGGGTACTGGACCATGTTTCAGAGGTGTATGGATGGGATTCCTTCATGGAGTATTTAGAATGCGGAGCTCTGGGGCCTCTTTGAACAAAGGAAAGAGATTACTTATTCTGTGATTTTCCAGAGGCAAAACTTAGATCAATAATGATAGCTACAGGGAGCCAAACTTCGGCTAAAAAATATTTTAACAATTTTTTTCAAACAAACTGGCCATAACCTATAGTAAAATCAGCTGCTTGACTGTAAGTTCCAGTCCCTAGAAATCTAGACCAGTGATTCTCAAAGTGAGATCACAGGATGGGCAGCACCAACATTTCCCGGAACTTGTTGAAAATGCAAATTTTCCAGCCCCACCTCTAATCCACTGAATCAGAAATTCTCCAGGAGATTCTGACTTACAATGAAGTTTGAGAAGTTGAAAAAAGCTTGACTTTTTATCAGTATTAGAGTTGGAAAGGGCCTTATAGATGATAAAACTCAGTGTCTCTCCAACTTCACTGTACATCTGGTCTCCTGGAGACCTTGTTAAAAACAGAGGCCTGGACTCACCCTAGAATATTCTAATTCAGTAGGTCTGGTGTAAGGATCAGAAATCTGTATTTTAACAAATTCCTCAGGGTAATGTAATGCACACCAAGGTAGTGAATCATGGATTCAGTTTAATCTTTCTAGTTAATAAATGGGAAAACTGAGGACCCAAAAGTTTGGGTCTTCAGAGATCACACAACTGCCTAGTGGCAGATCCAAAACTAGAGCTCAGATTTGCTAACTCTTAGGCCAATGCTCCTTCCAAGTATTTGGGCAGAGGCTGAAATACCAGCTGTTACAGAATCTAGAAGAAACCCCTGCCTTTCACAAAGTGGCCTCTCACTACTTAATGAATAGGATGGGAGGTTAGGCTCCAAGACCTGCTCAACAATAACTGTCTATGGATTTAAGTCAAACCAATTCCCACCAGACTTTGCAATCATCCATTCCTTATAACCTATACCCACTCACCACCAGAAATTCCTTGAGGTGAGTTTCAATGTTCTTGTTGTAGAGGGTGAAGAGGGCAGCAGACACCTGGATGATGGCTTTGGTCAAGCAGTGAATATTGTTGCTGTAACCTAGGTTATTATTGACAGAGAGGGAGAGAAAGGAAAGGAAAGTGAGCCACCCCAGGCGACCCCAGCTAGTAACTTCTCATTTTTTCAGGCTGGGCCATCCCTATTTGACACTGAAAGGACTGGAAGGCATTTGAGGATTAGGAGAAGGATATTCCTATGAAATTTCACTGGAATTGAATTTTAGGAATAGTTCGTTCTCAAGTGCGTTTTGAAACAGAACTTTATATCTGAGTCAGAAGTCTCTGTTTTCCAGATAAATGTCTCCGTCTCATATCCCGACCCCAGGACACTAACCTAAACTGCACTGGTTCCTCAAACCTACTCCTTACTTACCATCCTTCTCAATGCTATAGAAGGAAGCTGGGTCCATGGCAAGAAGGGGGAGGGAAACGGCAAGAAAGATCAAGAGCAGGCAGGCTACCTTATATTCTTCCTCAGGGGATGACGTATCTGGAAAGAAGGAAAAAGGAAAAGAGAGTAAGGTCAGCGAACAGGAGTTTTCTTCCAGGGGGTCCTACTTCGCCGAATTACTAGGAGGATCACATGAGAAAATATCTGTGAAAATAATTTGTAGAGCACTATAGGCAAGTCATTACTGCCGCAGGGGACAGTACTAGCCCCCACTGATAGTGAGAGGCCTGAGTCCTGGAGGCTTCCCCGGGTGACTGAGCACAGCTCTTGGCAAAGGGCTCTGCTGACACGCAGTTTGAGGGCACTCTGTCAGCTACCTGATGGGGTGCAGAGGCAGGAAGGAGAGGAAAGAGTCTCACCAAAACCAAGAGAGAAGAGGGAGAGCCAGTCTGGCAATTTTAAAAGGGCTTACTACCAGCCCCCTGATTCCATCCTATTCTGAGTGTGTACAAGTATGAATGTGCTAATCCGAGGAAATGTGTAATGGAAATATAAGAGACAAGTGTGAGTCCAGGGGAGGAAGTGCATGGTGTCAAGGTGATTATAGGGGAGGGGGAGCACAAGATCATTCTGGGGAACTTGGATGCTATACCACACAACCTAGTACGAATTCACGTCTACTGTGTATTGTTCGCTCATCGTTTCATCTGCATTACTCTTATTTCCCCAACCAGATTGTAAGTTCCTTTGAGCACTTGCTGAGTACCAGACTCTCACTTAATACTTTTTAGCTGATTGACAGATCAACTGGTTAGAACCTGACTAGAAATCTAAATTGCCTGTGGAAGTATTTTCTGGGAATTAGAGACTATGCTTTAAGTCTTTCCTTAGCTCCCAGTTTATAACCTCTGAATTCACAATCCTAAATAAAGGTTTCTTTGAGACTGACATTTTTCCACCCCAAAATAAGGCCCAAGCCCTCCGTTGCCCCCTTTCCCCAATCTTACCAGTTTTCAGATTGGCAATGGCAGCCACCAGAGCTGGGTCAATGTCACAGCCCACCCCTGCAGCAGATGCTAGCTCAAAGACACTCAGGGTCACCTGGTAGAGAAGAAAACAACATTCTGGAGGGTATCCCCTGGAGAGAAGTGCTTGACAGAAGCTACAGGCAGTCAAGACTCCTGGATCACAGATTCTAAACTTTTGGTGTACTATCATCTTTGCTGGGTATTCCTTTCATAGATCTCCCTAACCTACAGGGGAAAGAGGAAAAAAAAAAAATCCAGTTCTTTAGCTTGGCATTCAGATTCTCCACAATACAAATTTATTTTTTCAACCTTATTTCCTCAAATGCTTCCTACAGTCAATGCAGCCAGGGTAATTTATTCACTGTCTCCAAGCTACAACTTACTTTCTTACTTGCATGCTTCGGTTCATGTGCTTCCCTCTTCTAGAGTGTCCTTTCTTCTTGAGAGATGATAGAAAATATATATATTGGTCCCTGCCCCTGGTTCCTGACACAGGGCTCCTAAAACCCTTGTAATTCCCTAAGTGATAAAAGCACTAGGAACATTTTTTTGGTCTTATGTGGCAGCTCTGGGTGTGCTCCCGAACAGCTCCCGGAGGCGGCTGCTCCCCAGAAAGACCATGCTTGGGTAGAAGTTGGGAATTTCCAGCCGCACCACACCCCCACTGCTCCAGAGAGGGGAGCGGGCCTGGATATAGGGTTAATAATTGATCATGCCTACGTGAAGAAGCCTCCATAAAACCCCAACAGGACGGAGTTCAGAGAGCCTCCAGGTTGAGGACACATCCACGGACCAGGAGGGTGATGCAGCCCAACTCCACGGGGACAGAAGCTCCGGCCCTCAGGATCCTCCCAGACCTCGCCCCACGTATCTCTCCATCTGGCTGTTTATCTTATATCCTTTATCACATCCTTTAATAAACTGGTAGATGTGTTTCCCTGAGTTCTGTGAGCCACTCTAGCAAATTAATGGAAAATAAGGAGGGGGATATTGGAACCTCCGACCTACAGCCGGTTGGTCAGAAGCACAGGTGACAACTCAGGTTTGCAACTGGCTTCTGAAGCGGGGAGTAGGTGCAGACTTGTGGGAGTGAACCTTTAACCTGTGTGATCTGACACTATCTCCAGGTAGATAGTGTCAGAATTAAGTCTCAGGACACCCAACTGGTGTCACAGAGATTTGGTGGGGGAAAAACCTCCACACATTTGGTGACCAGAAGTGTCAGAAGTGAAGTGTTCTGTGTGAGAGGAAAGAAGACTCACAGGAGAGAAACACGCAGGAAAGAACTGGGTTTTTCCCTACATAGGAAGGAAAAAAGTCTAGAGTTTTTCCTATTTACCTCTCCTCTACTTATATCTAAGTGACACCCACCCTTGAGGCCTAACTCAATCTCATATTCTCTATGGCGCCCTCCCTGCTGACCTCAGCCCAAGCTCATCTCTCCCTCCTTAACCTGGTGCCACTTACTTCACAGTGGTCACACACAGCACCTGGTATCATCAGTTTTCTTTTCAGATTGGAGGTGAGACGTATGGCTTATCTCATCAACTAGATTACAATTTTTTTTTTTTAACCTCATGGCATAGAGAGGGGAGAAAAAGGCTTTGGAGTGAGAAGATCTGGGCTCAAATCCTAGCATCACCACTTACTAAATGTGTGACCTTGGCTAAAAGTTACTTAACTTCTTCAAGCCTCCATTTTCTCATCTGTAAAAGTGGGATAATGATACCTACCTCACAAAGTTGCTGTGAAGATTAAATTAGACCACATGTGTAAAGTATCTAACCTAGTGACTCACAGAGTCACTAAGACACTAATAACCGTTGTCCCTTTCGCTCTACTTCCTTTCTCTCAAAGCCAGGAACTCTGCATTTCTTTTATCCTCTCTAGGCTTTAACACAATGCTAAGCACATAGAAGGCATTCAGTTAATATTGATTGATTGATTCCTGAATCCCTCACTGTACTTAGAATCAGGTTCCCAAGATGTAGCCCCAAACACCCACCCACAAATTACTAAGACCCCTTTCGAGGTTAAAAAAAAAAAAAAAGACTTGAAAATGTTCTGAGAGAACAAGGATAACTGTTTCAACAGTAGATAACTAAGTAGAGTGTCTTATGCAAAGAACCCCACAGACATAACAATAAACACACTGCCTGTGGTGCTGGACACAGAAAGTTAACCTCAGCCACATTCTGCTCTGCCCTTTATTTAAATTCCCTACTAACTAAATAACCCTGCTCATGGCACCCATGACCTAGGAGATCAGGGACCTGGTCCATGACCTGTGGTTTTCTGGAGGAAGAAAGTGATCATTGAAGGAGCTTCTGTTCTCTTCTCCTAATCTTCTCACCCCTCTGAGGCAGTAACAGAATCTCTGACGGACAGGTCATCCCCCACGCCACCCGACCTGCTCATTCTCCCAGGCAGGCAGAGCCTAAAGCTCGGAGCTGCCTGGGAGATGCCAGCTAGACACACTCCTGACAGGCCAGAGAGTTCAGCCCCACCACCAACACCTGCCTGAACCCCAGGCTCACCGTGACACCAAAGACCTGCCCTGAAGGAGCAGCCAATCCAGTGAAATGTCACCCCCTCAGGGCCCGTGACCCCTTGACCCTCATCATCTGATTTCAGGCAGAGAGGAGGAAATGTTCACAACTCTTTTGACCTCAAGGTAAAGGAAGTTTTTTTCTCTAAGTTTTCTTTTTTTTTCCTGACTACTTCCTGTTAACCAGTTTCCTCTTCTCACAGACCTCCCTCCGTTAACGGAATCAATTATAAGAGAAGTGCCCTGCCCTGTGCATTTGAAGGCCCTTGTTCCCAGCCTTCAGCTGTATTTCCTGCAAAACATACTTGTTTGTTCTAGGTGATTCAAAAGGCAAGCTGACATGAGGTGGGGGAGGGGGAATGGATGTTTAACTTGGGTGCTTACAGAGTCCCCTCCGCCTTTCCCCATCTCTAGAGGAAATGAGGCCCAAGGCAGGTGACACACACACAGAGGAACCAGAAAGTTTCAGAACTAGGAGGAAGAAAAGGCCAGAAAAAGAACGGAAAATCTGAGGGCAGACAGGGTGGGTAGGAATGGAAGAAAAAAAATTTACAAAAAGTACCCAGGCTCCTGACTAAAGAGGGGACTTGTCTGCATATAGTTGGGTATCTAATTTGGACATCTTAGGAGAAAAGCTGTAGAAACTATCCTAGAACTTACTCCTCTCCCTCCAGTAACGTTTCCCTAGCCCCCGCAGGATCTCCCCAGGGCTCCCCAGCTGTGCACCCTCTCGCCTGACCAACGCCCCTCCCTCCACAAAAATCTCCCCCAACGTGTTTCTATTCAAATTCTGGCTCTTCTCCCTGCAGTATTCTTCAGAGCCCCCTCTCCCTTACTAGATCCTAGCTCCATCCATTTTCAACAACAAAAATCTCCTAATTAGATTCCACTTTGCACTCTCCCATACCTTGATATCTGTGTCTGGGGTGACAAACTCCTTCAGGCATTCAATGGGACCCATAAGAAATGGGCAGTGGGAGGAGAAAACCTGGAGGAAAGAGAGTACAAATGAGTCCAAGGGACAGTGGCCGATGCCTTCAAACAGGTGGAAACAAAGAAACAAAAAAAAGGCCTCAGCTTAGATAAGAACCTAGCCAGCTTCCCATGCCACTTCTCTCCTCATGCGTCTAGGTTTCTTCAGCTCAACTAGCCTCAAAGAACTTCCAGTACCTCTACCGAATTAAGCTCCGTTCTCCTCAATGCTCACCAACCCTTTCCACAACTTCTCACACAAGCCCTACCCAAGGCTTTATCCTGTGGCAGCCCCCTCTCCCCCAGCTCACCTCCCGAAGTCCCTCTTGGGCCATGGCCCTAAAACTGAGGATAACTCCAATGATGGTCATACGCTTCAGTACATTATCAGCCCCTGAGGAGAAAGAAGAGCGTTCAAGAAGAGAACTCAGGAGAATGGCAACGGTTTTGCTTCTTCAGACCCAGCCTAGGCCCCAGAGCCCCAAAAACCTGTCATCCACAATGCTTTTCCCACAGTTCCTTCTCCCTTTAGGAGACGTGCTCACCCATCAGCTGGGGAAGCAGAGAAGCCATCAAGTCTGCCTTGCTAAAGTTGGATCTGATCTGAACAAGCACATCCATGTTTTCCACCACCAGCTTCTGCGGCCGGGACACAGAGCCATTAAGCACGAAAAGATGAGACCCATGGTACATCTTCCCCCCAGTCTCCTACCCCTACCCTTCTTCCCCCGGGGGCTGGACCTTCTTCCCGGGGGCTTGCTTCCACGGTACCTTCAGCTCCACGATCTGAGAGGTCACATGCCACATCAGGTTTTCACTCAGGAACTTCATGCCATAGGGGCCCAGGAGTTCAGCCAAAGCCCGCAACTCTGGAATAGAGTCACAGAGGCCCCAGGTGGGACTCAGAGAACGCCGGTGCGTTTGCACAATAGCTATAGGGTAACGTGAACACCTTAAGTGTTTTCCAGCAAGGAAAGGAAGTGGGAAGTTGGAGAGCAAACGTAGCCTGAAATCCTGTATTCAGGTGAGAGGTCTGGCCTGCCTGTGGGACAATTTACCCTCTCCCCACTGGTACCCACACCAAGACGTACCACAAATGATAACTATTTACTTTTCATTCCCATAAGAATCTAGACTTTCCCAGTCCCTTTACATGGCCCTGGACTTTACTCTTGCTGGACCAGTCCCTTTACATGGCCCTGGACTTTACTCTTGCTGGACCAGTCCCTTTACATGGCCCTGGACTTTACTCTTGCTGGACTAGCTGCACTAGCTTTATCAGATGTTAAGCTCCTCTCTGAGTCTCAGTTCACTTCTCTGTAAAATGAAGAAATTAATATCCACTCTGAATACCTCCCAGAGTTGATATGATAGCATAATCAGTACACATCCCCAGACTCCCAGTTGTCTTTTCCCCTAAATTCTTCTTCCCTCAAGTCTGCCCCATTACCTTATCCCTCCCTACCCAACCTGCTTCTGGCCCTTTGTGAATTAAATAAAACCTGGCTGAGGAAATCCCATGTTAGAAACACTAGTGACAAATTCAGACAGGGAAGAGCTCCAGCTATGACCTTTGGCTATGGGCGGTCCCAGCAGAGAAAACCATAAAGACCAGAAGTAACAAGAGACCAGTAGAGGAAAGGTGAGTTTAATATAGTTAACAAGAGTTCAGAGGGAAAAGGAAATCAAGGCTCCACACTCAAGTGTTTAAAGGCAGGACCAGTTGATCTCCACCTCTACCATTGACAAAGGAAGTGGAACTGGTCACAGTAGCTGACACAGAGCCTCATGTGGAATAAATACTAAACATTTTTAGTCACCTATTTACAATAGGAACAACTGAGCTGAGAACTAGAAAAGGATTTCCAAACTGGTCAACTTAGATAATTCTAAAATGGCTGACAGAGAGGCAGAGGGGCTGAACTGCCTTCTCTGGAGAAAAGACACACTGATCTACTGATTTGGATCTGCCAACTCTCCTTACTCTGGTCCTCTCTAGGCTAGTAACCCTAGGGCATCCTTCTCTATCCATCTATCTATTTTTGCAGCAGCATTGCCCCATCACCATGGTAACCCAGGGAAATTGGGGTGGGGGTGGTAGAAGGGGGAATCAGCATTACCTCCTGCGGCTCGTCAGTTGTCAGAGAGACCTAAAGCTGATTTTAGATGCTGCCTACAGTCTGTGGGAGGAGCTGATAAGAAGGGGACATCTGAAGCCTCCAACAGGTAAAGGGTAGGGTCAGCTCACTGATGGAGTCAGTATGAGGGTAAGAAGAAGGCAGAGCTGGAAAACAGAACTGTATACTCTGACTTTCATAACACCCCCCAAGGAAGGGGAAGAATGGAGAGGGCAGGGTCATTGAAACATCTCCTACCTGTCTCAGATACCACGCGGGGTCCATGATTTACATGGAGGTGAGAGGAAGGAGGAAGCAGTAGGATAGTTCATGAATCAGTCAGTCAGTAAAACAAATCTATTAAAAAGGATCTGCATGGCTTCAAGCCCTCTTTAAAAAGAGAATAATTTCCCAACTCATTCACGACACACTCCTCATCTGCCTGCCTTGAGACACAAAAGCGCTTCTATACACTGGGAAGCAGCATGACATAGTGACTAAGCGCCCAGGCTCTGGAATTTGACTGCCTTGAGTTGAAATCCCAGTTCTACCATCTATGAATGATGTATGACCTTAATCAAGCTCCTTAACCTCTCTGTGTCTCAGTGTCCTCATCTGCAAAATGGGGGTAATAAGAGTACCTACCTCAAGGCTGCTGTGAGGAGTAAAGGAGTTAAATACATGTGAACATTTAGAGCCAAGCCCACACTAAATGTCATCCATTAGCTCATCATCATTATTAAACATCAGCAATCCAAGCACTAGCTAAGGCTCTAAAACTTATCCCTCAGGAAGAAGATGCCATGATGTCAGACCACTGTTTAATAATTCCAAACATCAGAATGTCCTCCTTACATTTATCCTTTACCCCTCATTATATGTCCTACTCTTTACTCTTTGTGGAAATGGAAAATAACCATTTACTACCCTTCGAAGAATAAATCCTTTCAGTGACTTGAGTGCCCCTGCCTAGCTCCTAACTCCCCGCATCTTCCCTCTCCACCTTCAACCCCCAAGCCACTCCTCAGTTCTGGGTCTCACTTGAAATCTCTTTTTACTGTCCCTAAGGTAGAATCTAGCAGAGATCTAGAAGAGTACAGAATGAGCCTCTGGGAAGGTAGGAGAATTTAGATGGGATCCATAGGTTAAGATATTGTATTGAGGGGAAAGGTTCGGCTCCCTGACAGAGACCAGGCTCTGGGCTCACCAGAGATGTCAGAGAACTCCTCTGCGCTGAAGTTCTGCTCCCCGTCTCTGGGGAGGCTGATGAAGGCCTGCATGGCTGGTGAGAGGATAATGGTCCCACTGCTCGCCTGTCTAAGCAGACTTTCTAGGTACCTACAAGGTTGGCAAGAAAGCACAGAAGATCAGTGTTCAATCCTTTCTCCCTACCACCATCACTGGGCTCAGGAAGAGAAACTCCACCAAAGGCTGGGGTGGGGAGAAGAGACTCAAAGAAGACAGTACAACACTCTAATTAACACCCCAAGCTGTTGGCTCAAAAACAACTGGCAGTAGCGTGGTTCCGCTTTGCCTCTAACCTGCAGGGCATTTGGCTGTGCTGTCAGACGTAACGGTGTGCACGCCCTACCACCTTTACCAGCTACTGCATGCCCCTCACCCTTGGCCTTCCTCTGTCAGGTGAGACAAGTCTAAGCTGACAAGACAAAAATTCCTACTAATCGGGCTCCTCTGAAATATACTTAGCCTCAGCCTCTCCAATGAGAGTGTTGGACTAAGGGCCTAGGACCCTGGAA
Source organism: Orcinus orca (assembly GCF_937001465.1). NCBI lineage: Eukaryota > Metazoa > Chordata > Mammalia > Artiodactyla > Delphinidae > Orcinus > Orcinus orca. The sequence continues at coordinate 43,756,097 of NC_064569.1, read as the reverse complement.
GCAGGTCTCAAGTCAAACCTCCTGGACAGAGAGAGGCCCCGTGAACACTTGTCATCCAGTCTCCAAATATGCCCTCCTGACCTCTGGCAAGCTGAGAAGGCCTCCAGCCAGTGTCAGGAGAGGGCGTGGCAATGCCTGCCACTCACCCAGGCACGAGCTCCGGGCCTAGGTCTTACAAAAGTCACAAGCTAACCACGGGTAGGTCAAAACCAGCACTCAAACGTGAGGTTTTTCCCTTTTAAGTTGAATCAGTTGTCAAGTTTTTGAAACTGAGAGATTTTACATTAAAATATGGATTTAGTGGGGCAGCGATCAGATGGGGCTAAGTGGTGGCCGTCGCCTTTCAGAGGGGCATGCCCTCTCCAACTACTCAAAGTCCCCACCTAGCCCACAACACCCATTTACCTTACCTGCCAGGCCCCTGTTGGCATTTTATTGTAAACCTTGTCTCAGTCTTTCTCCCTCCTCAGGGGGTTCTTTGCAGCCGGGCGGGCTCCTGCCGAGCTGATACTGGATTAAGAACGCCACCCAGTGGCTTAGGGAGGTAGGAATCCAGCTCCTCTCCATCCTTAACCCTCAAAGGAAATACTGCTGACCCCTGCCTCCTCCAGTCTGGAGGAGGAGGCCCCTTTCGCTATGAAGAGCAATCTACTAGACGCGACACGGTCATGTCGGGAGGTAAGGAGGCAGTGCTCCGGAGAGATGGTGTGAGACAGAATGGTCTCCAGGGGGAGAAACTGGACAAAGAGAGAAATAAAAAAGAACTTCAGAAAGAGGAAGAGAGATCATTTGAAATGAAAACAGTAAGAATCCAGAAAAGGAAGGTTAAGAACAGCAGATTAAGAGGAAAAGGGTCAAATTGTTACAGAGTAGATCAATGGATGTTACATGGAAGCTTAGAAAGAGACCTCATGGTGGACAGAGGGGATCTGAGTTTGCCCCAGCTTACAGCTCCAGTCCTCGGGCAGAAACAGGCTTCTGTTTGGGGGTCTATGACCCTAGGAGCTAAAATGCCTGGTCCCGAGGTCCTACTGCATAAAGGAAAAAGTGCTAACAAAGAAGCAAGGCAGCGAGAGAGGATAAGCAACACTGACCAATTTGTGTACAGAGTGGTGATAGTCTGTTCCCCACACGAGTCCAGTGGCTGCGTCTGCTGCAGGAGGGCGTTGCGGATGACTCTGGACACATCTGCACCCAAAAACTGGGCCAGTGACTTTATGAAACCGATGTACGCTTTGACTCCTACCAAGAGCTCAGAAGGCCTGGCGATCTCCTGGGTTGTGGCATTGTAGCCAGCCAGCCACACAATGGCTCTAAGTGACAAAAACCATAATCACAATCATAATGACAAACATAGTAACAGTTATCACATTTATACTGTGTTCTGCGTGCTGTACTATGATCTAACTACACGCATCATCTCATGTAAATCTCACAGCAACCCAATAAGGTAGGTACAATTATTATCCCCATTTTACGGATGAAGAAACTGAGACAGACCACACAGCTGTGGTGGTCTGTGAAGACCACACAGCTAGCAAGTGGCAAAGCTGGGACCTGAATCAAATAACATTTGATTCTCAATCACCATGCTCTTCTGCCTCCTCTGGAGAAATTAAATCAGGTGGTAAAAGACCTGGGCTCCCAAATGCCATCTAACAGTACGTGCTTGCTTACAACCTCCTGCATTCTCAGGGCCAGCATTTGTCTTTTCTCCTCGGAAAGACTTAGTTCCAATGACTGTCAGAAATGGAAAACCACACCCAGAAATCCTTAGAGGTGCAGTGCAATCCCAAGTGGCCACGGGATGCCAGGTGGAGAGAGGGTACACTTGGTTGGCACACATCTATAGCCAACCTTAGAGAAGGTAGAATAACTGTTCACACTGTATTATTTTAGGGGCACACCAGGAACACCCCTCCTCACTGGACTCCCAGCCCCTTCCAAAATACCTTCCCCAGGAACCTGAGAATTCACAATTAGAGTCAGTCCTCTGCCTGAGGCTTTCTTCCTTGTTAAAATGTAAACAGTAGGGGAAAGAGGAACATTAGACTTTGCCAACACAAGCTTTTGTCAGTCATCTGCACATCAGTATGAAAGAGTCCATCAGGTTCTCCCTAAAGCCACAGATGTTTGGGCGTTTTTTGTTTGTTCCGTGTTTTTGGAAAACTTTATGGCAGGGGAGGGGAAGGGAACAGGAGGGCCTACTCCCCAGATGAAAAGGAAGAGAGAAGAGGTACCCCTTGAGGAAAAATACTACGGAAGGGACAGATGGGAGGCAAGCCTAATCTATTTTAGAGTTTTCATTGAGGCCAAACCTTTAGGCCAACTTCCAGGCTTTAGGAACAATGATGCCAGTGACATGCTGCTCCAGGGCCTAGAAACCATTGCCAGCTTCTGAAGGTTTACACATGGATGATCATCAAATTGTCATCTTCTTGACATTTTACATGCACCTGAGACACTTCCTTCCATATAGCTAAAGTGTACGGAATGAAAACGAACTAATTTTACTGTCACCCAAGCAAAAAACTAATTGAAAAATTAGCCTGCATCTCCTACAGTCAAGGCACAGACTCCTAACTGTTCTCCCTACTCCTGTCCTTGGCCCCCCTAGTGCAGACAGAGTGAACCTACTGAAATGTTGAGTGAAATCATGTTCCTGCTCTGCTCAAACCATGCCTAGGCTCCCCGTCTCACTCAGAATCAAAGCCAAAATCCTTACGATGGCATAGAGCCACCTGAACCGTCAGTCTGCCACTCCTCCAGCCTCTCTGACCTCACGTCCTACCAGTCTCCCCCTGGCTCATACTGGTCTCCTTGTTCCCTGAACATACCAGGCATGTTCCCACCTCAGAGCCTTCGCACTTGCTGTTTCCTCCGCCCAGAATGTCCTTTCCCCAGATAGTCACCCACTTGGCTTCCTCAATTCCTTCAGGAGTTCACTCAAATGTCACTTTCTCAAGCAGGCCTTCCCTGGCCACCCTATGTAAAATTTCACCACCACCACCACTACACACTTCCCATCTCCTTTTCCTGCTTTAAACTTTCTGCTTAGCACTTATTTTCTAATCTACCATATATCCTACGTTCTTACTTTGCTTGTCTCTCCCGCTAGAAGGTAAGCTTTATGTGGCCAGGAGTCTTTATTTCTTTTGTATACTGCTGTATTAACAGCTTTGAGAACACTGATGACACACAATAGATGTTCAATAAATACTTGTTAAGTGAATGAGTAAATATACTACGTATTGCAAAATGAAACACAGAAGACTAGGAGATTATTCATAAAAAATTTTTCCCCTCACTCCCCTAATTTGCCTACTATAGTGCCCAATTTGAATATAAGGAATGTTCCTGCAGCTTCAGGGAGCAACAGAATGAGAGGCAAAGTGGAAGGAAGGGAATTTATTTTGTTGAGGCCTATATATGTCACTCATTATTATCTTTAATTCTCTACCAATTCTCAGTTACAGGTAATTCTCATTATAAGGTAAATATCATTATCCTTACTCTATAGGGTAGGAAATTAAGGCTCAAACAAGTTAGATAACCTGCTCTGATGTCTTAGCTAACAGCATCAACACAGATCTGCTGACTGCAAAGGCCCCAGTCACCCTACTAAACCAGTGATGACCAGTTCTGGTTGTTCAACAAAACCACCTATAGAGGGACTTCCCTGGTGGTCCAGTAGTAAAGAATCCGCCTTACAATTCAGGGGACACGGGTTCGATCCCTGGTCAGGGAACTAAGATCCCACATGTCGTGGGGCAACTAAGCCCGTGCACCACAACTACTAAGCTCGAGCGCCTCAACTAGAGAGCCTGTGTGCCACAAACTACAGAGTCCATGCGCTCTGGAACCCGTAAGCCACATCTACTGAGTCCACGTGCCCTGGAGCCCGCACACCACAACTAGAGAGAAGCTCACGTGCTGCAACGAAAGATCCCACACGTCTCAGCGAAGATCCAGCATGCTGCAACTAAGACCCGACGCAGCCAAAAATAAAATAAGTAAATAAATAAATAATAAAATAAATCTTAAAAAAAAAAAAGAAACCTATAAAGGTTTGGGGTTCTTTTATTTGTTTGTTTGTTTGTTTGTTTTTGGCTGCGTTGGGTCTTTGTTACTGCGCGTGGGCTTTCTCTAGTTGCGGCGAGCAGAGGTTACTCTTCGTTGCAGTGCATGGGTTTCTCATTGTGGTGGCTTCTCTTGTTGCGGAGCATGGGCACTAGGCGCACGGGCTTCAGTAGTTGTGCACACGGGCTCAGTAGTTGTGGCTCGCAGGCTCTAGAGCACAGGCTCAGTAGTTGTGGCACACGGGTTTAGTTGCTCTGCAGCATGTGGGATCTTCCTAGATCAGGGATCAAACCCGTGTCCCCTGCATTGGCAGGCAGATTCTTAACCACTGCGCCACCAGGGAAGTCTGGGTTCTTTTATTTATTTTTAATAGAGATGCTTGGAACCTATGCCAGATTGACTGCATCAGAATGACCATCAAGATGGATCTAATGGAACCCAGCTTTGAGAATGACCATACTAAGCAAACAGAAGACAACAAAAGAGTGATACCTGTTGAGTCTGGCCTCCAGATGGCTGCTGAGATACTCAGAAGGGAAGATGGTGTGTTCAAATACACAGAAGCTGTGTACATGATTCATTGTCAGTGCCAATTCTGTCAAGTTTAGGTGTAGCTTGTCCATGCTGAGTAAAATTGAGAAAGTAAAATGAGCCTCCATTACAGGTCTGGCACTGCCTGCTAGTATTTGGGGAGGATCTGTCAGGCCCATGACCCTCAGACCCCTTTCATCTTCTGGAAAAACTCAGCCTAGAAGAGTACACATTGATGGTGACTTCAAAGGCAAAGTAGAAAATTCATATTTAAGCGCTTTTCCATATCTGTCATTCCCCACCACCACTTCCGCACTCTTTTGCTGCATCACCTTCCCTCTTTCCTGTTCTCCCTTCTTTGAGGTAGTGCCCTGCTGGCCCCCTAAGGCCTAGGTCCTCACTTGGTGACAATGCTGCGGTTCTTCCGGTGACTCTCAGCTCCTGGTTTGTCCCTCTCAGGCTCTCCTTTTCTCGGAGTCTGCCTCTGCTTCATGGTTTTCTTGTTTTTGGCCTTGCTGATGGTAGTGGCACAGTGCTTAGGTAGAAGCTTTAGAAACAAACACAAGTGAATGGAGAAATGAGATTCGTTCCTAAAACTGCCGAGTAATCCATCTAACAGTTATAAATAGGTCCCTCCCTTATTGTCTGTTCTTTTCTCGTTCTGCCTTTCCCTCTCTTTCCTTCCATACATCTCTTCATTTGGAATTACTCTTAGAGCACGATAGCAGCCATGAGAAAACTGGTTTTCTTACTTAATAGTCACACTTGTTTTTTTTAAAATCCAAGCTTCTACTGTTTCCAAAAAATCAAGTCTACCTTGATGGGCAAAGGTGCGTCAACCTTGAAACTATGCAAAGCTGTCTGTGGTAGATTCTGAAAGTAGTTCCAAAAACGCAACTCCATTAGTAAGGCAACATCACTATTTATTCAAAATGATAACTTTGGAGGGGTCAATACTCATTTGCAAAAGTTTTGGTGTGTGTGAAAATAATACATAATGTTTTAGTCAACCTTGATACAGCACTGAGCAAATATCTTTAACTGTGTCTTTTGTATGTAGTAGGTATTCAAGTTGAGCGATGAATATACCCATGATTGTACTTGTTTACATATCTTCCTTGCATTAATTATTTAAATTTATTTCAAACATGTATTTGTACACCTTTCTCCCTTAAATTGGGACATTCCCCAAGGGCAGGAATTGTGTACCTTTCCTTCTGGGACCCTATCCCAAAAACCCAGCACAGGGCTTAGTGCCCAATAAATACCAAATAATATAGCAGCTAACATCGATTGAGAATCGCATACCAAATATTTAACATATGCTATTTCATTTCACCTTTATGATACTTCTTTTAAGAAACTATTTTTGGACTTCCCTGGTGGCACAGTGGTTAAGAATCCTCCTGCCAATGCAGAGGACACGGGTTCAATCCCTGGTCCAGGAGGATCCCACATGCCACAGAGCAACTAAGCCTGTGTGCCACAACTACTGAGACTGTGTGCCACAACTACTGAGCCCGTGCACCACAACTACTGAAGTCTGCATGCCTTAGAGCCCACGTGCCACAACTACTGAAGCCTGCGCACTCTAGGGCCCGTGCTCTGCAACAAGAGAAGCCACCACAATGAGAAGCCCACAAACCGCAACGAAGAGTAGCCCCCGCTCACCACAACTAGAGAAAGCCCACACACAGCAACGAAGAGCCAACACAGCCAAAAATTTAAAAAAATAAAAAGAAATTATTTTTATCCCCATTTTACATATGAGAAAATGGGAAGGTTAAGTAATAATATAACTGTGCGTATGTACACACACACACACACACACGTACGCACGCACACGCACACAAACTGACTCCCCTCCTACCAAAGTTGCTACAAAGCCTGACTCAAACCCAGGAAGGGTGGGTAGTCTAGGAAACCTGAAAGAATCCAGGGCAACAGCGGAACAAGTTCTTCATTTTCAAATTTCCTATAAACTTAGGTTGAGCTAATCATGACCGGGTGCCATGAGTCAGTCAACGGAGGGGAGGGGAAAACAACAGACGAAGACACAAAAGCAAAGCAGAAATTTCCAGCTGAAAATCAGCAAACAGAATCCAGAAGCAAAGGGAAGAATTACACTATGATGGTGAAGTATGTTGAATTAGTGATTCAATATTCAAATCTATTAACATAATTCAAAATACTAATAAAATCAGGAAGGATGACTCCTCAAAAAAAAAAAAAGAAAAGACACAAAAGCAGCCCTGGGGATAAACACAGAGGAGGTGCCTGAAAATGTTCAGATAGCTACAGATTAGGGTGCAGATGGACACAAAGGTGAGACAAGACAGGTGATCTGGGGCCACTGTTCTAAGTATGTGTACACAGGGCAGAGAGAGGAGGGGAAGTAAATTAGAAAGTTAACTCATCTCTTGGAACACTTCAAATGAAAGCACAGATTTTGTTGCAGTGCAGCTGTTCAAATTAGAGTATTTTTAGACACCTCTATTGAGTCCCAAGGGAGTAAAGACTGCCGATGGGACTACACTAAAAAAAGAAGCCCGCCATAAACTCATGTACACAAAAGCCCTAGCCCTACCTGAAAGGGTTAGAGAACTTGATGTTTGAGAAGATAAAGGTAGATAGAGGGGAAGGCACCAAGGGACTGCAGAGGGCAGACTGAAACAGAGAGAGGGCTGAGCCTACCTGCTCACTCAGTTTTCGCTGTTCAGCACAGACCTCCAGGACACAGTTGCTGGTCTGCTTGGCCAACTCTTCCAGGAAGGAGTTGCAGTGATGAAGGCCATGGTTCTTCAGGTGGGGGTACTTTGGGAAAGAGGACCCAAGGAAGAAACTGTCATCACCAGGACAACCACTTCTTCCTCATAATACTGTTCTGAGGCCCAGCCTGAGCCACCCACTCCCACAGAAGAAGAAAATGAGACCCAGAGAGAGTACACATTCTACATAAAGCTGAGACATTTAGGGACTTGCATCAGATACCTACGTTTGTACCCTTCCTGGGACCAAAATCAACCCTTGGAATTGTGTTTTGGGGGAATAAGAATGAGATGTGATTAAAGAGATGACAGGGTTTGGAGTTCAGGGTACTCACCTCCTCTGGGCACATCTCATGAGTGCAGTGGACAAAGTGAGCACAAATCAGGGGAAAAGCAATGGCATAACGCAACATGGCAGGTTCCTCCAGGGTCATAGCAAACATCTTCTCAAATGTACGAAGATGAAAGCTGCGGAAAAGGGGGAAGGACACTTACAACCAGGGTTTAGGAGCTGGTCCCTTTGAGATAGAATATTCATTCTTTCAACAAATATTTATTGATATTCATCCCTCCCTCAATTTCCCTACCCTTAAGGTAGACGGGAACCCAAGAAACTCAACCCTTTCAGACATTTTTACTGGATCCCAGGACAGGTTAGTATTGGGTTGGCCAAAAACTTCATCTGGTTTTTTTCCATAAGATGGCTCTAGTAGCACTTAGTTGTCTTTAACTTCATTCGAAACAACTTTTGTTAGATTGTATTGTGACAGCTGTCATATCAGCATGCCTTTAAAAAAAAAACTTATCAAAATTGGTGAATTTTTGTGTAGCCATTTTAGTATGGAAGATGAGAGAAAAAAAGCAACATTTTGGGCATATTATGCTTTATTATTTCAAGAAAGGTAAAAACGCAACTGAAACGCAGAAAAAGATTTGTGCAGTATATTGAGAAGGTGCTGTGGCTGCTCAAAGTTGTCAAAAGTGATTTGCAAAGTTTCGTGCTGGAGATTTCTCGCTGGACAACACTCCATGGTCGGGTAGACCAGTTGAAGTTGACAGCGATCAAATTGAGACATTAATTGAGAACAATCAATGTTATACCACGTGGGAGATAGCTGACATACTCAAAATATCCAAATCAAGAGCTGAAAATCATTTGCACCAGCTTGGTTACATTAATCGCTTTGATGTTTGGGTTCCACATAACTTAAGCAAGAAAAAAACCTCCTTGACCATATTTCCACATGTGATTCTCTACTTAAACATAAAAAAAGTTCCATTTTTAAAACAAATTGTGAAGAGCGATGAAAAGTGGATACTGTACAATAATGTGGAACGGAAGAGATCGTGGGGCAAGCGAAACGAACCACCACCAACCACACCAAAGGCTGGGCTTCATCGAAAGAAGGTGCATATGGTGGGACTGGAAGAGGGTCCTCTATTATGAGCTCCTTCCGGAAAACCAAATGATTAATTCCAACAAGTACTGCTCCCAGTTAGATCAACTGAAAGCAGCACTCAACGAAAAGCATCCGGAATTAGTCAACAGAAAACACATAATCTTCCATCAGGATAACGCAAGACCACGTGTTTCTTCGTTATAGCTTGGCTGTTATAGCTTGGCTGGGAAGTTCTGATCCACCCGCAGTATTGCACCTTCAGATTTCCATTTATTTCGGTCTTTACAAAAATTCTCTTCATGGAGAGAATTTCAATTCCCTGGAAGACTGTAAAAGGCACCTGGAACAGTTCTTTGAGCAAAAAGATAAAAAGTTTTGGGAAGATGGAATTATGAAGCTGCCTGAAAAATGGCAGAAGGTAGTGGAACAAAAGGGTTAATACATTGTTCAATAAAGTTCTTGGTGAAAATGAAAAATGTGTGTTTCATTTTTATGTTAAAAACCAAAGGAACCTTTTGGCCAACCCAATAATACCTCCTTCCCTTTTCTTATACAAAATTTGCTATTCCTCCCTCAGAATCTCTGCATGATTTGGGCCCTGATTTAGAAGTCCCTCAGTATTACTAATTCACATCTCTCTCAAAACTTGACACTCAGGCTCCAGAAAACTTTCTCTGATTAATTTCATGAGGCTGATCTTTCCTCAACCCTGTATTCTCTCAACATCATGCACATTTGCCATTATTATGTTGATGTCCTTTTCACATGTGGGTATTATACCTCCCCACTCATGCTGAATGCAGAGAGCAGAGCCAACATATTGTGTTGGGTGTTTGATCCCTCAAAGGGTAGAGTTATGAACAACAGTGGTCACTTAGTAAAGGCCGAATGATACCCAAGGAAGACAAACTCATTTGCATTCTCTAAAGACCCTGTTCCCCGGCCCTCCCAATTATTTTCAGTCCTCTCCACTAAACTTCCAAGTTTTCCATGTCTCTTTTAAATCACAATGTCCCAAGAATAAAAAGAAGAAGGAGGTTCCACATATAACCGTGAGGAAAAGATAATCAATGAATTATCCCAGAGAAGAGAATGCTGTGTAAAGTCCAAATGGCTTTCCTAAAGAAAGCCAACACAAAAGGGAATCAACTTCAAATTCCTACCACTTGATAAAAGCTGGAAAGAAGAAGCTGTGGAGTTTGAGCATCCGTCTTTAAAGTGATCTCAAAGAAAACAAGCCTTTCCTGTGTATCTGGGGGAATTAGAGTCCTCCACAGAGGCCAGGCAAGAGATCGGGTCAATTGATAAAGAGCTCTGAGTCAGGACATACCAGAAAGTAGATAAATCAGAAGTTTCCACCAGCATATTCTCTACTGAGTCCAGCATTTGAGAGTGAAAGACAATGAGGTTCATCACCTTGGCTAAGTCAGGGTTCTCGTGCAGGTGCAGGGGAGCCTTAGCCACACTGGTATACGCCTATGGTTGGAGTTCGGAAAAGGGTGGAGAAAAACAAGATAAATGAAAAAGACTCCCAGCCTTGGGACTACAGTTTGGCTGGTATTTGTCCTGTCCAATCAGCAGTTTTCAGTGTTGAATCATTCCATACAGCAGAGCTTAGGAGTTAGAAAGAGAAGGGATTGTGAGGGAGAGAAAACCTTGAGAATGGGGGACCATTAACAGAAACAGACCTACCTGTAGACGGAACCAGTCCAGCCTCAATCCAGAAAATTCAAATTTTTCTCCATTATCAACTGCAAGAAAAATAGAAGTTTAAAAGGAAATAATAAAACAGCACCTCTATCCAACTGCATGGAATGGTATAATAGGTCCTCTTCAAAGTCATCTTGGCTATTCCCTGGCTCAAGAGATCAATATTTCTAGAAAAAAAGATGTTTGCCCTCACTCTTCCTCCTCCAATTCCCTCCAGTTACCTTGCTTGAGATTCAGAGAGGAGAGAGTATTGACGAATGAGGACATTATGATGGACTCCTCCTCAGGACACACAGACAGGTTCTAAAAGAGAAGGTGGAGTTTCCGTCAAGGAGGTATAAGTTCCACCAAGAGAGAAACAAGACCACAAGGCTCAGTCAGTGTATGAAGGTAGGAAGAGCTGCCAAGTGCCACAAACAAAGAGAAAGAGCCAAACAAGACATGGAGGAACCTCCCTGAGTTCCCTGCCATGCTAACACCCAACTGCCTTTTACTCTTCTCTCCTATTTCTGTGCAGCCTCACTTGGGGAAAAAAATTGCTATGGTTATTAGTCCTTCTTTTTAATTTTAACAAACATAGAGGGGAAAATCAGGCTTTTTGACAGACAATCTACAGAGCATGAGATTCAGCCAGGGTGGCCCCCAGGGGAAAATGACCAGGGATCACCCCCAAATTTCCAAAGTATCATCAATTAAACATACTTGAATGATGTCACTGAGCACAAGAGCATCAAATCTGGCCAGGTACTGAAGGTGGTATTGCTCTATCACCTTGACGTGTCTTCGGACCAGAGCCCTAATCTCCTCCAACAAGAAAAGCAGTTCTGCAATGCTCCTACAAAGTCGAGGATGAGAACAGAGAGCTGTAGGAGACTGAAAACGTGACCCGAAACAAAGACAGCGACAACAGGGCAGAAACTGAGACCTCCCGAGGTCATCTGATGTCCCCCCGTCCCTTTTCCCAGTCCATCTAAGGTCAAGATTCTTAACCATGCCAAGTACTAACGAGTCAGCGTAGTCCTCAGGTGTCTTCGTCTTGGTGACATTTTCTGTGTGGCGAACCAGCCAAGTGACCTCATCACGAATGAAGGACAGGGCCATGAAAGCAAAAAGCGCCTAAGGAGGGGACAGGGACTATGAGAATTTTCAACTTTATAAATGGATTTCAAAGCACAGAGAAGACTATCATGAAAATATGCATATGGAAACAACTGTGTAACCGTACCAACAGTGGTATCCAATACTAAACACAGAGACTCACAAAAAACTATCTGTCTTCAATTAGTTCACAGTCAAATAGAGGATAAGGCAAGTACACAAATAGCTATAATATATGATATACTATGATAGTGCCCAAAAAAGAGATACAAGAAGTTTTAGGGTACTCTAAGAAGATTCAAGGGAATCAGCATATACATACACAAACAGAACAAAAACTCAGAAATGCAAAAACTCATGAATGCCAAGTCATCCCCCACATAGGAGTCTTTTATCATTGAACATCGTCCCCCTCCCAACGTTTCTTTCTCTTGCCTTGGGACCCAGTAGTCCTGGTTCATCGGTTAACACAGTCTCCAGCTCCTTCACAGCCATCCGCAGAAATTGACGCCTTTGAGAGTGAAACTGGCCACTGAGGAAAGAAAGCGGAAACTAGAGAATATTGCCTCACCCACCCTTAAAAATCTTCCAAAGGCAGTGCAGAAGACAGCTGCATTTAGGAAGGGGTGTCAGCTAGGAGGAAGGTTCAATGCCACAGTTAGACCTGGTAAGGAAACACAAGAATCTGTGGGGTAGCAGCAAGTTCTTGGGTTGAGACAATAAGGCTGTACAGAAACTTGGGTGAGAAAAAGGAGAGGAGAGAACAATCTCAGGAGAGATTCCTATTCCATCCCCTCTGGAAGAGCTCATTGCCCGCCTTTACCTGTTTGCAATTGCATGCTCCTTGCTTTCCCTTACGTCTGCCACTCGCTTGCCATACCTGAGGATTGACATACACACAGAAGGGTTGGCCATACCACCAGCTAAAGGCCTTGTCCCACCTTCCCAGTCCTCAGAGATTCCAAACTACAGCCTGCAGGGGCATGGGCAGCCTTCACCATCAGGATCTTTCCAAACCTTACTTTTTACCCTGACCTATTAACAAGAGATTCATAGAGTTTAGAGATTATCTAGTTCTCATCATTATTTTGCAGATAAAGAAAATAATACCTGCAGAAGAAAACTGACTTGCCCAAGGTCACATAGGGTTTTAATGGCAAAGCTGGAACTAGATTTCTTGTCCTGTGCTCCTGCCTTGACACCTTCAAGCTGAAGTACTCTTCCAGGTTTGAGGGAAATACAAAGAAGCAGTGCATAAATATGACACTGCTCTCAAGTAAAAGTAGTTACTCCAGGGCTTCCCTGGTGGCGCAGTGGTTGAGAATCTGCCTGCTAATGCAGGGGACACGGGTTCAAGCCCTGGTCTGGGAGGATCCCACATGCCGCGGAGCAACTAGGCCTGTGAGCCACAACTACTGAGCCTGCGCATCTGGAGCCTGTGCTCCTCAACAAGAGAGGCCGTGACAGTGAGAGGCCCGCGTGCCGCGATGAAGAGTGGCCCCTGCTTGCCACAACTAAAGAAAGTCCTCACACAGAGACGAAGACCCAACACAGCCAAAAATAAATAAATAAATAAATTTATTTTAAAACAAAAAAGTAGTTACTCCAGCTCTCCCCTGGGTCCCATTCCCACCCACCTCCTCTTAGAATTTAACCTTATCAGTTACCCTTTTGTCACTTCAATCTCTCTCTCTCTCCACTGGTTTATTCTCTTCTCCCAATAAGCCTCCCTTATTCTAAAAGGACCCTCGCTTGACCCTGACAATCTACTGAACTTTGCTCATTCTCCCACACCACCAAACTCCTCCAGAGAGACACCTTTACTCTTTTTCACCTCACCTTTCACTGACCCTTGAAGCCCATATGATCTTAGCCACTAAACAAACTGCTCTGTCTTAGGTCACTGTCAACTTTTGAATCACCAAATTAGATGGCCTTTTCATTGTTCTTTGTTTCTCCGTAACATTTGACTCTCCTGACCATACTTCTTTTTTTCAACTAGTGACCCATGCTCAAAAGTCCCACACTACTGTAGGCTCTGTGCTCTCTATGTCCCTTATATCTGTCTTCTCTTGTATTGCATCTGTTGCCACCACATTAGTCGAATTTATAACCTTTCGTTTCTCTTCTCCAAACCACCCCTTATTGAGCTTAGCACAGAATCAGAGAAATTTAGAGTTGGAAAGTATCTTAATCAAATCAGGATTCAACTCCACAGCATTCCTGGTGGGTAATTATTTCATCCTCTACGTGGTATGATGGAAAGTGAGAGGATTAAGAGTCAAAAAATCTGGAATGATTTCCTAATTTCATCTCTTATTAACTGAGTGACACTGAGACTGAGCCTCTATTTTCTCATTTATAAAAGAAGATATTGGGACTTCCCTGGCAGTCCAGTGGTTAGGACTCAGCACTTCCACTGCAGGGGGCACGGGTTTGATCCCTGGTCAGGGAACTAAGATCCCACATGCCCCGTGGTACAGCCAAAAGAAAAAAAGAATATATTAAACATATACCTGAGTATAAGTAACATGAAGATCAAATTAGATCATTTATGGCAAAGAACTCCCTAAACTATAAATCTTACATGTTAGTGTTGTTCTTAGTGATGGGGAACAACACACACTTCAGACATCCCTTCCGTTCCCCAGAAGCGGTAATCATTAGAAAGTGTTTCTATGTATCTGTATCTATTTACCTCCTGTAACTTCTAATTATTAATCTTAGATTTACTCTCTCTTAAGTCTGGCAATGAATTTTTAATAATACTCAGTTGTTGAGAGTATGATGAATAAGTATTCTCATAGATGGTAGATAATACATCTGTTTGGAGGACAATTTGGGAAGAGCTATTAAAATTTGAAATATGCATATCCTTTACCCCAGCAATTCCACTTGTAAGAATTTACCCTATAGAAATGTTCACAAAGATATATGTCTAAGGATGTTCATTTCAACATTGTTTGTAAAGGTTTTTTTCTTTAAAAAAAAAAAAAAAGGAAGGAGTGAGGGAACACTTCAAATGTCCATCAATAGTGGATTGGGTAAATAAATTATGTTACAACCACATAATAAAATACTGTTTGAATGTTAAAAAGAATAAGTCTCTGTAGACTGACACGCAAAGATATCCAAAATACAGTAAGTTAAAAAAAAAAACAACTTCAGGATATAATGTAGAGGGGCTTCCCTGGTAGCACAGTGGTTAGGAATCCGCCTACCAATGCAGGGGACACAGGTTTGGGCCCTGGTCCGGGAAGATCCCACATGCCGTGGAGCAACTAAGCCCGTGTGCCACAACTACTGAGCCTGCATTCTAGAACCTGTGAGCCACAACTACTGAGCCCACGCGCCTAGAGCCTGTGCTCTGCAACGAGAAGCCACTGCAATGAGAAGCAAGCACACCACAACAAGGAGTATTCCCCACTCGCTGCAACTAGAGAAAGCCCGCGCGCAGCAACAAAGGCCCAACACAGCCAAAAAAAAAAAAAAAGAATATAATGTAGAATGTGGATCCATTGCTTTTTACCAATTGCTTATATAAGGTTGAAAATATATGCACACCTTTCCATGTTCATTATAATCTACTAGATTATAAAAAAAAATTATATAAAAAAAAGAAAAATCACTCAATGGCTCCCTATCCCTTTTTTAAAAAAAATAAATTTATTTATTTATTTATTTTTGGCTGTGTTGGGTCTTCGTTGCCGCGCACGAGCTTTCTCTAGTTGCGGCGAGCGGGAGCTACTCTTCATTGCGGTGCGTGGGCTTCTCACTGCGGTGGCTTCTCTTGTTGCGGAGCACGGGCTCTAGGCGCGCGGGCTCAGTAGTTGTGGCGCACGGGCTCTACAGCACAGGTTCAGTAGTTGCTCCGCAGCATGTGGGATCTTCCCAGACCAGGGATCAAACCCGTGTCCCCTGCACTGACAGGCAGATTCTTAACCGCTGTGCCACCAGGGAAGTCCCTCCCTAGCCTTTTTAGAACAGGCTCAAACCCCATGACAGGTCATCCAAGGCCCCAGCTTACCTCTACAAATCTGTCTCTTGAGAACATCTTCATTTTTGTAACCTGGGCTATATGAATTTCTTAGAACTTGCCATGCTCCCTTTTGCCTCGAAATCTTGATAGTTTCTCTGCCTAAAGTATCTTTCTCTGCCTTAAGCAATTTCCCTGCCTTTCCATCCCCACCCTCACCACTCCAGCACACACACACATACACATACACATACACACACACACACACACACATATACACGCTTCCCCTTTTTAATTCTTCAGGTCTATCTGTCTCCAGGTTTTCCTGGATCCTCCAGGGCCAGTTTAAGTATCCTTCTAAAGCACTTTAGGTTTATACATCATAATCCCTTATTATATCACAACAGTTTATTTTTCACTAATTTGCAAGCTCTTTGAGAGCAGAGATTCTGTCTTTTTTAATTTAATAAGCACATATATTGCACTTACAAAGTACCAGGCACTTTTCTACATGCTTTATAAATAGTTACTCTTTCATTCCTCATAACAACCCTATGAGGTAGGTCATAGGGAAGTATTATTATTATTTATAGACAAATTGAGGCATGGCATAGAGAAGCTAATTAACTTGCCCAAGATCACATAGCCAGTAAGTGGTAGAGCTGGAATTCAAACACAGGTAATCTGGTTTCAGAATCCGTTATCTTAACCTCTATGATATCTTACTAACTAATGTATCAAGTGAAGTACCTAGTAAATAGAATGTATTCAATAAATATTTGTTCAATAATTAGAATTATTCCTTAACACCTGTACTTGGGACACTTATGGAGACTAGAAAAGGATGTCAGGAGGGGCTAAAAATCCCTAAAAAAAAGGATGTCAGGAGGGGCTAAAAATCCCTGTCACGAGGGGCTAAAAGATTAGCTGGGACCTCATATCTCACCCTTTCAAACCGCTAAACAGATCCTCGGTGACCTTGTGCACTTGTAGCACATCCTCCCGTATGAGGGTGATGTACAGGGAACCCTGCAGACACAGCTTCCACAGCTTCTGGCACTGGCTATTGGAGTTGAGGCACCCGTGACAAAGAAGAAACCCAACTGTGGGTGGGTAAAACAGTGCAGAGGAAGACTTTTAGAATTTGATCTCCATATAACATGCTATGTCTGTTCCCACCTCATCCCACAAAACTTACTGACAATCCAGCGCTCCATCACTTCCACAGACAGGTACTCACAGGCCATCTATGAGAAGAGAGGCGGAGATGGTCTAGCAGTTATTTAACTTGGTCTACGCTAAAGACTAAGGCAGTCGAGACAAGGGCAGTCAAGCTAGAGTTTGAGTATTAAAACCAACTTTTATTTTACCAGACTGGATAAGGGCACATTGATAAGCCAATATCTGGGAAAGCTGCCAGTAATGGAGGTGAGGCACTAGAAGTGGAGTGAGGAGAAAAGAATATAGTTGAGAAAAGAAAAAGGAACTTGGACTGGAAGTGAGGACAAACAAATGGTTTGACATAACTTCTCTTCAACAATTCAGGAGAGTAATACTCAAATCTCATGATTTCCGTCTCCCTTGGATTCTTTTACCATGTAAAGTATACGTCACTTGTTTGGTGCTTCTCATACTCTTGTACCGTCAGTTGTATTTTTATGAATACACGGCATATCTTCCTACTAGATTATAAATTCTTTGAAGCAAGGACCTTGGGCCGATAGTAGTTGAATAAAAACATTTGTTAATTAATTGACATCTATGCTCAAGTTCCTGCTGGGCTGAATAGGTGCCTAATGACCCAGTTTCATCCATTCATTCATTCTATGAACATTTATTAAATTCCTTCTGTGGGCAGGCACACACTAATCCTGGTCCAAAGAAAATCTCCAACCCAACTATGATTTTTTTAGCCACAAGAGGTGATCAACTCAGAGGCATATCCTAGAAGAGGGCTAAAGCACTCTTAGGGCTGATACTTCCTGAAAAGAAGCACCCTCTAAAGAGATGGCCTTGGAAAGAGAATACTTCCACTGACAAGAGGAAAAGGGAACTCACTGTGTCTGAATTAGCAGGGTTAATCATGGCTGCAGGGGTACTGATGAGACTTAGAAGCTGGGCACTACGCCACTGCTCAGCCCCCTGGTTCCTTCGGACAAACAGAAAGTGCAAAGAAAGCAGGGCTCCACTCACAGCCTGTGGAGGAAAAAAAATGAATCTCCAATGTCAATGATGGGGACAACATACTTCTGCCTGAGGAATTCTCCACTCTCTCAAGAAACTTGCCTTTGTGTGAGGCCCAAACTCCTCTGTCAGCTTCTTCAGAGGGTGGTCATACTCCAAGACCATCTGACCAAGACGGGCAAAACTGGGGTCACTGGAAGCATAGGAAAAAGGAGTTACAGCCCTCCCTTAAACATGATGTAAACTCTCATGTTTGCATATAGGATAACGATGTGTACATAGTCTGGTATTCTCCACCACCTCCAAAGATACTAAACTGTGAATTACATATACAGATAACCCACTCCAGGCCCAGGTATAACTAAGATAGAATCACATGATTTGGTGCTGGTCCATGAAAGTTTCTTCATTATAAGCACCTGAAATAAGGTTGGACACATGATAGGTGTTCTATAAATTCATATTGATTAGTCACAAATCAAGTAATATGGCTGGACCCAAATCTGTATACAACCCAAAAGAATATATATACATTCAAAGCGAATGATAAGTCATGTGCCTAGGTATTCATGCAGGCACATGGGAATACACATCATACATAGAACAATGTTCCACGGTCCCCTCTGATCCCTCTGGTCTTTATTTTTTTCAGCCCTTAAATACTTTTATTTGCACTAATGGAAAGGCAAAGAATTGCAGATAATCCAAAATCCATTTATATTTGGCTCCAAATGTATTTTCAAACATTACTTACCTCTAATGGCTTTAACTTTACTAATATTATTCCTACCAATATTAAAAAGAATTTTCTTTGCCTTTTGCAATAACCTCAAAAGCAGAGTGGCAGCCAGCCCAGGATTAAAAACTCATTAGAGACAGGGCAATTGTTTTACTTTGCCTGGGTTATCATATAGACTATAGATTCTCACATGAGAAAGCATGCCATCTATTTCTCTTGGATCCACCTTTACCTCATAGCACCATGTATGAGATTCTTCATCTTGTATATCTCAACTCACCTATGTCCATGCAGCATCTCATGGGCACAGTTGTACACGCCAATGAGCACCCGTCGATCCTCAATCCGTGACAGAAGTAAAATAACTGAGGTATAGGTCACTATCAAGTCCAGGTAACTCCGAGTGAAGTCAAAGTTGAGATTCTACAAGGAAAATACATAGGAACCCAAGAACAGCAAGGCCTATTAACCACTATTTCCCCAACCATTCCAGACAGTGCTAAACAGACTCTGGAAAGATCTATTTAGAAGGAGAAACTGACAAGACTGCAAATTCAGAAGGAGAAAATTTTAACAAAATTCAGGAGTTAAAAGTGAGCTCAAGATATAAGGAGGCCAGGAAATAAGGTGGCATTTAGAGGCTGGAGGAGGTAGAATAAGAAGATTTTTATGTGAATTCTGGATTAAATAAATCACATTGCTGATCTGCTTAACATGTAAATACACTTTTTTTTTTTTTTTTTTTTTTGCGGTACGCGGGCCTCTCACTGTTGTGGCCTCTCCCGTTGCGGAGCACAGGCTCCGGACGCGCAGGCTCAGCGGCCATGGCTCACGGGCCCAGCCGCTCCGCGGCACGTGGGATCTTCCCAGACCAGTGCACAAACCCGTGTCCCCTGCATCGGCAGGCGGACTCTCAACCACTGTGCCACCAGGGAAGCCCGTAAATACACTTTAACTTCAACATTTTTACAAAAGAATTATAGTCCTGGAATTAATAGCCATTCATTCATTATACAGTATATATTATATTATATATATTATATTATAGTCCTGGGGGAATAGCCATTCCTCCAGTCCCATCTCACCCCACACTGTCCCAACAGAGACAATTTCCGTGGCTCTAGGATAGAAGAGAATTGCCAAGAATCTTACAATATCAAAATGGCACTGGCAGGCATCAATCGTGTTGAGAAGTTCATATACATGATCCTGGGGGTAGAATCGGAGATGAGAATGAATAAAGAATAAAGAGAAGATGACATGTACTACCAGAATTTGAGGGAAGGTTCTCTCCCTTGGAGGTCCTAGAGAGCCACTGAATAACATAAGAGCGGGTTGCTGAGTAGAGGGAGTTCCTCCTCCGTAAGCTGTCCGTGGGCCCCTATCAGTCTACCCTACTGGATGCCCATGTCTCCACAGGCACAAGTCACTACTACATTATGCACACTTTCCCTGATCTTATCATCCCAGTGCCCCCTTCCTCCACAAAAAAAGGTTACAAGATGCAGACCATCTGATAGGCTGTTTCTAAACTACCAAAAATCAGACCCATTTTTATTGGTGAATCCCAAAATCAGTCTGTTCTTTGATTCTGTCTCTTATTCTCAGAAGTTAATCATTAACAAATGGGAAAACTACCCAACTTTCTACATGTTTCTGTTCACTGATCACCTACTACGTACTAAGTACTTACTAGGTAAGTTGCATATACTTCATTTAACCTCATTTCAGTGTGAGAGGGATTCTTTTTCTTTTCATACATAATTTTACCTAAATAAATATGCAGTTTTACTGTGGACACTTCCCTCCCCGCAACATCAGCACCCACCCTCCATCCTGCCCAACCCTCAGGTAAACCAGTTTAACAACCTGGTATGTCCTTTCTTAATTTTCATCCTATTTATATAATCCTATTAGATAGGGAGAAAAAGAGAGAGAGGGGTCTTTTGAAAATCATTTGTGTTAAAAATTTGAGATAATATTACACTGTTCTTATCATTTTACTTTTCTTATTCAACCTTACCTGCTAAAAGTCCTCAAGTCATCTGGTAGAGCACTAATGTACTTCTTATTAATGGCTGCATAATAGCCCATGGTACGGCCAGTTCATTCAGCCTTTTTCCCACTGATGAGTGTTTGCTTTGTTCCAATTCCTGGCCCTATCCACTGCACATTGGTACTTTCATTTCTACAAAAGTGGAACTGCTAGATCAAAGGGTATATATATTTTTATTTTTAAAATATGTTGCCAAAAGATTTGAACAGGCTCTTTACAATTAAAAATATAAAAATGACGAACAAGCACATGAAAAGACGCCCAATAATATTAGTCATCAGGGAAATGCAAATTAAAATCACAAGAAGATATCACTACACACACCCATCAGAATGACTAAAATTCGGGAGTTCCCTGGTGGTCCAGAGGTTAGGACTTGGCACTTTCACTTCAGTGACCCAGGTTCAATCCCTGTTCAGGGAACTAAGATCCCGAAAACTGTTTGGCACGGCCAAAAAACAACAAAAAAAGAATGACTAAAAGCAAGTGTTGATGAGAATGTGGAGCAACTGGAACACTAATATATTGCTGATGGGAAGGGAAAATGGAACCACGACTTTGGAAAAAATGTTTGGCTGTTTCTTATAAAATTAAACATACACATACCATATGATTTAGCAATTCAATTTCTAGATTATTTACCCAAGTGAAATGAAAAATGATTTGTACTCAAATGTTTATGGCAACTTGTGCATAATGGCCAGAAACTGGACACAACCCAAAAGTCCATCAACAGGTAAGTGGATAAACAGATTGTATCCATACAATGAAATAGTGCTCAGCAAAAATAGGAAATGAATCATGAAACATAAACAAATCTTAAAAACATGCTGAGTGAAGGAAGCCAGACACAAAAGAAAACATGCTATATAGATTCTAATTATATATATGAACCCCTGAAAAAGAAAAACCTAATCTGGAAAGCAGACCAGTGGTTGCCTGGGGCCAGGAGTCAGGGAGGTAGGGATGGACTGAGGAAAAAAAGGTGCAGGGAAGCTTTGGGTTGATGGTAATTTTCTGTACTTTGTGGCGGTTGTTACACAGGTGTATACATTTGCAAACTTATTAAATGTATGGGGAAAAATGTTTCCAAGTTACCTTCCCCAAAAGGCTGCATCTAAAGTAACATATGGGGAAACTGAGGCTAAGAGCAGTTAAGAAACTCCCCAAAGATCACAAAACTAGTAAGGCAAAGTATCAGAATTAGAACCCGGAGGCCATGATCTTCTGTTTATACTACATGATCTCAAGACCTCTGTCTAGGTCTATGCTGCCTCCTTTGCTGGGAGGGCCTGTCTACAACTCCTTCCTGCAACCCAGTTCCCAAGGGATATAAGATATAACTGAAGTTTGCTTTCAGCCTCTCATACAACCAGTGTCACTATACTGTAAAGACAGAATCAGAAGGGAATGGATTTAACATCTGTTTGGCCTATTACTTTATTATATGCTAAACACTGTACTAGATGTTTTCAATGTGTTATCTCATTTAATTCTCACAAATACCCCATGTAGTAAATCTCATTTCCCCTTTTATAGATAAAGAAATTGGGAGTCAAAGAGTTTCTTGTCTAAAGCCATACAGTTTGTAAGTGATAAGGCTGAGATTTAAAACCAGGTCTGTCTGATTCAGAGCCTACCTACCTTACAATGCACAATACCTCCGTGTCTCTATTTCCCTTCCTGCCCTGAATGAGGCATACTAGATTCCTTGGGCTCAGAACTTTACCACTGCAGCAACCAGAGATATCCTAAAATCTCCGTTGGACAAATTTTCTAGTAACAGACTTTTTATATGCTTCCAGCATTCTTCTACTACCTCCACCAGTGCCTACCTTCTTCCTAATCACTACTCTCAATTCCAAATGAATTAACCTCTGACCTGACCCTCCCTCTTCACTGCATGATCTAATGAACAGCCTGGATTAGCTCCCTAGAGAAAATACAGGACACCCAAAGCAGGGTCCCATACTCTTGTACCACCTGAAAAAATATTATAATACCATCACAAACTTAAATGGCTCAGATGACTAAAATTTGTGTTATTTCTTGAATACATAAATAATAGGTGTTCATTGCAGAATAATTAGAAAATACAAACATAATTTCAATTTATTTTTAAAGCCACTCATAATCTCACTATGTAAAGAAGTTCCAGCCTTATTTATATGCATATTTATCTATGTAAATATACATTTTAGGGACATCTCCTGTCGTAAGCTACATTGTAATTTGCTTTTATACTAAAGAACATGTGAAGAGCATTTTTCCATGCCGATTAATATAAATACGTGTTATCCTTAACAGCTGTATAATATTCATTTATAGACATATACTCTGAACTTTTAACTAAGCCTCTATTTCTTGAATATATGATTATCAAGTTGTCACTATCATAAGTAATGCAACAGAGTACATTCTTGTACATATACCTTTGCACTTCTGATTGTTTCCTTAAGACAAATTTCTAGAATTAGAATTGTTACATTTAAAAGTATATATTTTTAAGACTTTTGAAACACCATATCGATCTGCCCTTCAAAAACATTGTACTAAATAATTTTTCACAGTTTATGTTTACAAAAATAGTACATGCTCATTGTTTAAAACTCAATTTATCATCCATGTATTATGCTACCAAACACTGTTAACAATTAGACAAATCCAAACTGAGGGAAATTCTGAAAAATAACTAGTCTGGACACTTCAAAAAGGTCAGTGTCATGAAAGACAAAATAAGGCTGAGAACTATTCTAGATTAAAGACTAAAGAGACATGACAACTAAGAGACATGACATCATAAATTCAATGTATGATCCTTGAGACAGCTAGAGGAATATGAATATGGGCTATATATTAACTACAACATTGTAGCAATTTTACATTTCCTGAGTACGATAATTGTATTAAGGTTAGGTAAGAAAATATTCTTGCTCTTAGCAGATGTATGCTAAAGTGTTCAGGGAGGGAAATGTCACGATGCCTGCAACTAACTCAAATGGTTCAAGAAAAAAAAAAAAGGTAAACAAACATGGCAAAATACTAAAAATCAGGAGATCCAGGGGGAGAGTAGAACAATGTTCATTGTACCATTCTTGAAATTTTTCAGTAGATTTGTAATAAACTATTGGTTAAGAATACTTAAAATTTTAACTCAAATAATACAAAAATGTATAGTGTAATAAGTTAAAGCCAATCATAATAATCCACCCCCAAAGGCAGGTATTTTTAACAGATTAATGTGAACTATTCCACATCTTTCCTATATATATATATATATATACTAACACTATGTGTATATAAGTTTATGTATCTTTTAAAACAAAAATAAAATTGTATCATACACTATTCTGCAACTCACTTTCATTTAACAATACAACTTAGATATCCCTCCATATATCAATACATCTTATTTTTTCAAGAAACGGGAATAAGGAACATAAAAGAACGTCCAAACATTGGGGACCTGGGCTAGAAAGAGCTCACCCGAAATTCCATAACGTCCACAAATGACTGGTAGTAGTTGGTGAGGAATCTAATTATCTCAGATTTTTCCCGATGTACTGGTCCTAAATGTTGCTGAGAGAAACAAAATAAAAAACACAAATTAAGAAGACAATTGATCAAAGTAACCCAAGAAGAACAGGGGTTGTACCTAAAACATTCTTAAAGAGGGTTAAAATACACTGACAGAGGAAGCTGGAAAGTCTTCGAACTCGGAAGGTTTTTAAACAGAGAATATTCTCTATCTAGGCAGGATGGTTGCATGCGATCCTGACTGGATATAGATTGTGAAGTGAGAGGAAATTTCAAGGTCTCTTTCAGCTAAAGAGGTTTATTATTCATATCAAAGTCAAAAGAAGCTGAATGAGAAGATGCTATAGGTAAGATGGTAAGAAATCTAGGGCTAACATTTAATAAGGGAGAAGTAAGGGATATGACACTAGATGCATAACTCTAAGACAATAACCAAGAAAACACTGAGGGGGAAATAGGAACAACAATAAAATATATGCAACTGCTTCATCGATAGAGCCGTCTTTCTTGGAAAGAACAAAGTGTTCTTGTGAATCTTACAATGGAGAAAGGGGCAATGCTTTGCTCCAGTTTACCCTAGGAGAATCCCATCTTATCTCAGAATTCTTAAGACTACAACAACCTGAAGCCCTGTGGTTGAGCTTAGGAAAACTAAAAGAAGGCTAGTCCATCCCCTGCCAAGTTCAAAGAGAGGCAGTCAAAAGAGAGTTTGAACCATCCAAGCACAGAGTTATTTCAGAGAAAGGAGAGAAGAGGGACAGCATTCTCACCGTGCTGTTTCGGACATCTATGTTGGGAAATTTCTTGTTGATGTACTTGAGAGATGATTCCATGGACTTTTCCAGTAAGAAAGGGGGCTTGGATTTGGGGTCTGAACAAGTCTGCACAAATAAATAACACTATATTTCAACCCTTTCTCCCGCTCCTTGGAAACATACCTCTTCCTGCATCATGCATTCTCACACAATCTCTCTTAGGGAAAGGGAATCTGGGAATTAATTATAAAAGCATAAGAGTAGGTCAGGAACAAGTTCCAGGACATTAAGCCAACTATCAGAAGAGCTAAATAACCTCAGCATTTCGTCTTGCTGGGTAAAGCTTAACATCTGCTCGCCCGGCACAAAGAGGAAGCTCTCTCCTCACCCCTCAGCTGAAGCCGGAAGGAGAAAAGCAGCTGCTCAGAACTTAGACTCTGTGGGAGAATCAGTGTCACAATTATGTCCATTATATAAGCATCTTATCCCAAAGGGCATTTATAGGGGGCATGGAGACAGAGAAACTATGTCCCCAGTGATTTGTTTTATTATGACATGCACCAAAGTCCCCTCCCCCCAAGTCCCCTATTTTCTCTTCCAGAAATTCCCCACTCCCACCCGTCTTTATCTCTCAACTTCACTAGGCCCAGCCCCTAGCCCACCTCTTGCCACCAGCTTCTCCCAATTCCGAAGTTCCTATCCTAAACACACATATATATATAACCACAGCAACAACTGTCTCAGAGCCTAAGTCCCTCAGAAGGTACCTACTCTTTTTTTAATCCAAATAGCGTATCTATTTTTTCCTTTTAGGGAAAGTACTTGCACGAAAAAGTTTTTGCCAGAGACCCAACTTTGGCTGTCTTCAGAGTGTGGGGGACCAGCACTAAACAATAAGACCCAGAATTCTAGACCCAGAGTTTTATCCAGGAGACC
The DNA here is from genome assembly GCF_937001465.1 of Orcinus orca. NCBI lineage: Eukaryota > Metazoa > Chordata > Mammalia > Artiodactyla > Delphinidae > Orcinus > Orcinus orca. The sequence continues at coordinate 43,730,327 of NC_064569.1, read as the reverse complement.
CGGAACACAGTTATTTCCCATCCCATCTCTAACCCCAGCAGGAAGCAGACACCCTCGTTGGGGGTGAGAATCATACCAAGAAAGGCGGAAGCCCTGAAAAAAAGCCTCCGCTTCTGCCTCCCAGCACTGGCTGTCCTACATAATCCGAGTGACTGAAGGCCAGTTAAACTAGTGAGAAAGAGGAGCAAGCCTAACGGCTGGACCTGCCTCAGGGTTCCCTGCCTTACGACTGCTGGAATAGTTAGTACTAGTCCACTTGCCTATGCTTACCTTCTTGATGTTATACATTCGGATGAGAACCCCCTGACCTCGGTCATTCAGGATAGTGAGCTTCTCTGCTAATTTATGCTGGTAGGCAGAAGTCAAAGACATGATGGCCACGGAGAGAGAGGAGCATCCAGACAGCAATGCCTGATCTCCCCAAACACTTTCACCTTGGGTGGTGACACCCTCTGGGCGGAGGCACCCAGCCTGGTTGGTGCGCTGGTCTTCCCGTTGCCTCTACAATTGGCTCATGGCTGAAAGCAGTCATTACACCTCACAGGCCTCCAAATCTTCTGTGCTTCCTCTTGCACACTCAGCAGGGGAGACTTCCTCTTTCTAGCTGTGCAGCATTTTTGGTAAGACTGTAAAATGTGTGGAAGTGGGGGAGAGGGGCAGGCTTTCAAGGCTCTTCACAGTCTGCCACCAACCTTTCTGGCCTTACCCTTCCACTAGTGCCCTATATAAAGCTCCACACCAGACAAAAAGTATCAACCACCCCAGGCCCATCCACCTTTATACTTTCCCTCTTTTATATCCCCATCAAGAATGCCTATGTTATTCTCTCCTGAACCTTAAGCCTATTCAAATTTTAGGGCCTAGATTAAATTCCAACTCCTCCAAACTACCCCATTCATTGTCAAACATTATATAACACTGTATTCCTTGTTATATTTTTAAGTACATGTCTTATCTTCCCAACTACATCATAAGCTCCTTAATGACAGGAATTGTATCTAACACTTCTTTATATCCCTCTAGCACAATGATTCTCAAAGTGTGGTCACATTAGCATCACCTGGAAACTTATCAGACATGCAAATTCTCAGGTCCCACTCCAAACCTACTGAATCCAAAACTCCGGGGTAGTATCCAGCACTCTGTTTTAACAAGCCCTCCAGGTTAAATTCAATGCTCTCCCAGGTTTGAGAACCACCACTTAAGTACAATGATTCTTAAAGGTGCTTAAGAAACTGAGATCAATCCCTGTCTCCTGAGATTCAGGATTGGCAGGTCTGCAGTGGGGTCTAGAAGTGTGCATTAACAAGTACTCTAGGAGGTTTTGGTGCAAATGTTCTGTTGGACACATATTGAGAAACAATGATCTAGAACACCACCTCTTAGACACAATAGCCACTCAATAAATATGCTGATTTATTTGTTGAATTATTAAGACTAAACTGGGAAATAGACCCCATAAAGAAGAACCAAATTAACTGAGATTAACAAGGGTAAATTAATGACAGACTTTAAATCTTAGAAGATTAGATAAATTTTAGCACTATAATTTTTTTTTTTTTTTTTTTTTTTTTTGTGGTATGCGGGCCTCTCACTGTTGTGGCCTCTCCCGTTGCGGAGCACAGGCTCCGGACGCGCAGGCTCAGCGGCCATGGCTCATGGGCACAGCCACTCCGCGGCATGTGGGATCCCCCCGGACCGGGGCACGAACCCGTGTCCCCTGCATCGGCAGGCGAACTCCCAACCACTGCGCCACCAGGGAAGCCCTTAGCACTATAATATTTTGTCATTCCAAGTTAGGCCTTAACTCCCTAACTCAAGAAAATCAGCTCCCTTTCAAGTTTCTTTCAAGGCAAAAAGCAGAAAGTCCTCAGAAAATTCTAAATCAAACAGAATTGTCTTCATATCTACCTCCTTTCTAACACCTTTTCAAATAAACAAGAAGATGGAATAAAATTTCAAATATCTCTAAGGTAGACTTTGCATTTTCGGAAAACAGAATCTGCCTTCCAGCTTATTTACTGCAATTGAGTCCCTAGAAGGCTATGGGCCTAGCATAAGGTGATAGTGGCCCCAAATATTTGAATTACCTGCTGTTACCAACGAAACTCAGGTTCTACTAAAGAGATCCATGAGGTTTCTATTGGTCTTTCACCTTGATGGAGGAGAATAAAGGGCAGGCAGTAAGACACCAATATCTACGGAGCTGACCAGCAGTATAGCAGCAGCCTCCTTATGGGTTAGTATAGTTCCTATTGGATCTTTCTCACTTGCATTTCTTATCCTCATCCAAAAACTTTTGTTAAAGACACTCCATGCCAAGCCAATCTTACGCTCTGCTATCCCCTATTATGTACTCACCAGCTTAGTGGGGACCATGTTCTCAGTGTCCTATGTTCATTTTTCATTTCTGCCTTTCTCATTTATGGATGCTTTCCCTCTTGCTGACCCAAATCCCAGTCAATCTTCTGGATCCAGCACAAACAATCCCAAGTCCAGCCCTTGCTGAACTCCTATAGCACTTGGTCTATAGCACATATTTCACACCTAAATTAGTTTTCACCTTTAATTGCCCAGTTCATATTATACTGCCACCTCAGCTGAACTGTAAGATTGCTAGAGCCCAGAAACACTTATTTGCCTGTACTTGGCATATGGGAAAAGCCTACATTCTGGAATCAGACAGAATTCTGGGTTCAACAGTTGAGTACAGTGGACTGAGCCTTATGACTTAGAGGCTAGGATCCCAGGTTCTAGAGCCAGATAGCTTGAGTTCACATCCCAACTCTATCACTTAGCAGCTTTGATCCAGTGTCTCTGTCTGTAAAATTGAGATGATATTAATAGTTCCTACCTCTTGGGAGTACTGTGTGTGTTAAGTAAGTTACTGCATGTAAAGTGATGACCTGGTTATTTACTATGTACCAGGTACTTTAAGTGCTTGACATGTATTACATCAAAGAATAGTAATAATGATACTCAAACACTTGCTAGCTTTTTTTTTTTTTTTCAGCGAAAACAACTGACAGTATTTATTGCCACTGATAAAATACAAACTGTCAAGCAGAAATGACAATTCTGGAAAACCTGTATCCACTACTATAAGCCTGACAGATTCCCGATACTTAAAGTCGTTCCTGGGCCTTCCCTGGTGGCAGTGGTTAAGAATCCGCCTGCCAGTGCAGGGGACATGGGTTTGTGCCCCGGTCCTGGAGGATCCCACGTGCCGCGGAGCGGGTATGCCTGTGAGCCACAACTACTGAGCCTGTGCATCTGGAGCCTGTGCTCCACAACGGAAGAGGCCGTGACAGTGAGAGCCCGCGCACCGCGATGAAGAGTGGCCCCCGCTCGCCGCAACTGGAGAAAGCCCACGCACGGAAGCGAAGACCCAACACAGCCAAAAATAAATAAATAAATAAATAAATAAATTTATTAAAAAAAAAAAAGTCGTTCCTGATGAAATCAACACTTACTAGCTTTGTAACTTTAAGCTATCTACCACCACTGAGCTGGTCTCCTAATCTATACAATGGCAGTAATCCCTCATACAACTGTGCAAGTAATTATATGACATGGTGTATGTAAATATTTGGCTCAAGACCTGGTACACTGGATTAGGAGCGCCAAATATAAATTTTTGATTTTTTTTAGCATGTAGTGAGCTTATATTGCTTTCTGTGGAATTCTATTTGGCACCCCATCAAGAAAAAGGCCAAGTTTAAAGATGAGACTAATCTGCCAACAGGTAATCTCTAGGGAAACTTCACTGGAAACATTATGTGGCAGGTCCTGCTGGAAACGGGAGGAACCCTTCTAAGGGGAGTTCAATTACCCCAGAGCAGGGTCTAGTAACCCTGTCTACAAATCAGAATACCCTGTGGAACTCTTTTAAAGCCACAGTTAGCCAAACCCCATTCGTGAAGATTCTAATACAACAGTTCTGGAGTGGGGCCAAAGGCTCTGTCACTTTGAAACTACTCAGTGATTCTCATGCACAACCAGGCTTGAGAACCACTTCTCAGGACCTAACTATGACATCAAAAACTTCCAAACCTCTGAGAAACCACAGAACATATGATGGGAGAAGAGGCATTGAGCAGAAAGTTGCTTCACACCACTTGAACAGAAAGTTGCTTCACATCACTTGACTGAAAGGTACTGTGCTTTCCCTTCAGCTGTTTGCCTTGTTTTGCCTTACAGAAGGACTGTTCTCCTGTTCAAGTGACCCTGCCTTTCGGATTCTTGAGAGTCACTGCTTCAAGAATAAGTTCGGTCTAAAAAGCCTTCAGACTAGGTTTAAGTGTCAAGCTAGCATCAAGGTTGGAATACTGTTGCCAAGTCTAACAAATGGCATTAAACCAAACGGCCTCCATTAGAGTGTTGGCCTCTCTACATGGGATATTCAGCTAGCAATAATTAGGTGAACGGTCCCAGGGCACCAATTCTTGAGGCCTATGCCTGAAGCACTCTTTGTTTATTAAGACCAGCCTTTCAGTCCAATCAAACTTCAAATTTTTCTAGGCTGCTGGCTAAAAATGAGGGTTTGAGGTTATCTAAAGACTACACTTAGGTATTAAAGCTCTTTTTCCATTATCTTTAAGAATCTTCATTGTAAAACAACTATACCCCAATAATAAAAAAAAAAAAAGAAGAAGAATCTAAAGATAGCTATGCAATGTTGGATTATACTGCGCCTTTATATTCAGGGAGCCAATTCACTTCAGAGTAAGTATTCACGGCTCTAACATAACCATTAATATGCATTGTAAGCTTTAAAAAAACACCTTGGCTTGTGTTCCTGAAAGGTACCTGAGTTTAAATCCCTAGACTTAATCACCTAAATGCCCTCAGGAAAATCTGACATTTAACAGTCTAGCTCTGTGCCCTTTGTCTATGCCCTAGGCATGATGTAAAGTAGAATTGAAATGGGCTATTCTAGGCACTTCTCTATCCCTACTGCTTATGGCAGTCTGCCTTGATCTTTTTCTCCCTTATCAGACTGTGCTGTCTCTGCTTTGCAGAAATCTCAACTGTAGCTGTTGCCTGGAAACTTGGGAGTCCTTGAAGTGAATGTCTGCGATGCTAAAGACAGCTAGCCATAAGGGAGTGTAGGCCTCCTATCGGTAGTAAAATGAGGCAGATTTGAGACTGTGTATTCTTAGTTCACTTCTAGGAGTCTTCATGTGTTAATACCTACAACTTTAGAGATTTCAGATGAGCATTCTCAGATGATTATAAAGTAGCCTGAACTTGAATATGGTAATGTTCATTCTTCCAAATCCCTCTCCCCAAAAGCGTCTATGCTGACCTATCTGACAAGTAGCATCCTTGTCTGGAAAAGAGCTTAATTTAGACAGGTTTGGCAGAGAGATGGAAGGGGGCAGTGCTGAACAGTGAAAGAACCGGCTGCCCCAGCCCTTGCTTTCTCCAGCACTCAAGCTTATGGTGTTAAACTTCACCTTACCCCAGTACTGTGAATTTTCCAAGGAATCCTACCTGTTTATTTAACACACTAATGAAGGGCAAAAAAAACTATCTAAAACAAGCTATATAATATGTACAAATACTAATTTTTGGCCTTCCGAGGCAGATAAACAGTGAATTTATCCTATTATCCTACTATCTAACTGGCTAGACTATTGTTTAGTTATCCAAAACTTTCATAGGTAAAACTTGAGACACCCATATCTTTCACACTACTCTTTCTCTGAGAACAGAAAATAGACCTATGTCAACATTACTTGATCCTAAATGTCAGTATTTTCTTTGCCAACCCATGGCTCCTGCTATTTAGGGCTCATGGAGCTAGAAGTCTTGGAAATATGTCCTTATGACCCAAACCACAGGATGTTAGTCAGCAGGTTACAGTACCACCTGGCATCATGTAGAAAGGTGAGTTTTCCTGATAACTCTTAAGTCACTGGAAGGAGAAAACTAAGCTCAAAATATAAAAGGTTAAAGACCCTTTAAAAAAAAAGAACAGGGGGCTTCCCTGGTGGCGCAGTGGTTAAGAATCCGCCTGCTAATGCAGTGGACACGGGTTTGAGCCCTGGTCCGCGAAGATTCCACATGCCACAGAGCAACTAAGCCCGTGTGCCACAACTACTGAGCCTGTGCTCTAGAGCCCGCAAGCCACAACTACTGAGCCCACATGCCACAACTAATGAAGCCCATACACCTAGAGCCCGTGCTCCGCAACAAGAGAAGCCACCACAATGAGAAGCCCGCACACCGCAATGAAAAGTAGCCCCCACTCGCAGCAACCAGAGAAAGCCTGCGCGCAGCAATGAAGACCCAGCGCAGCCAAAAATAAATAAATAAATAAATAAAAGAACAGGACTTCCCTGGTGGCGCAGTGGTTAAGAATCCACCTGCCAATGCAGGGGACACAGGTTTGAGCCCTGGTCCGGGAAGATCCCACGTGCCGCGGAGAAACTAGGCCCATGTGCTGTAACTACTGAACCTGCACTCTAGAGCCCGCAAGCCACAACTACTGAGCCTGCGTGTCACAACTACTGAAGCCCGCGTGCCTAGAGCCCGTGCTCCACAGCAAGAGAAGCCACCTCAATGAGAAGCCTGTGCACCACAATGAAGAGTAGCCCCTGCTTGCCGCAACTAGAGAAAGTCCGGGCACAGCAACGAAGACCCAAGGCAGCCAAAAATCAATAAAGAAAGAAAGAAATTTAAAAAAAAAAACTTCTGAGTATACATAGCACCTGCAAGTTCTTAATGTTGGAACATTGTATGTCTTCAGCATTTCCAGAAAGGAATGGAGGGTAGAATACAGGCAAAACCTAATAGCCATTTAACAAGAACTTCTTCCTTTTAGAAAAATCCAAAGAAAACTAAAAAAGATGGCTAACTGCAAATATAATGCTTGTCATGTGGTCCCAATCAAAAGGCTCAAAGAACATGAGGCTAACTGTGTCAATAGAACTGCTATAGATGACAGCAAGTTTTTCATTTGGGGGACAGATAAGTGGAGTCGAGTTCTATTGCCCCCCCACCCTCCATATCTCATAGCTATGGACACCTTAGCCAAATGAGGAATGAAAAACAAAAAGAAGTTTCCACTCTGCTTCTATAACTTCTGGTCTGCTTTATTTCAGAGCCATTTAATCTTCCAAAGGTTACTTCTCCAAGTTTGGAACCAAGTGAAAAATTTTCTGATGCCGCCAATCAGATTCCTGACCCTGATGTCTGGAATGTAGGTAAGCAAGGGTGAGACAGTGAACACAGTCCTAAGTGAAGGCCTGGACCCTAAGTCCTCTATAGCTAATAAGTACAGAAGCTCTGCAGTAATTAGTCTTAATACTACTCCCACAAAATCCTTCACCAAAGCAATCAAAAGAGTAAATCTCAGAATTTCATCTCTCTCTGGAGAGGCAGCCCAGTAAAAAGGAGTCTAATTAAATCTAAATTCACTTGTAACAGTTAAAAGATTCTTATCTTACCAATACCCAGTCACTTTCCATAGAAGTAATTTTTTACTTGTAATCTGAAAGATTAGGATCTATCCTATCTCAAGTGATATCTTTTCTCTAAGATGCAGCATGTTATATTGGAGAATTCACTAGCTTTTCAGTCAGATCTAGGTTCAACTACTTGCTCTGGCCTCAAGTTACTTCTCAAACACATCTTCCTCATCCATAAAAGGAATAATATCTACCTCATAAGGTAGATTAATATTAAATAAAGATGTATGTATGTGTTAGAGCAATGCAAGCTCCTTTAACAGATAAAGTCCAAACTGTGTTAAATGTCATGATTTAACACAACAGAAGTTCCCTTGTATACAATCCAGTGCAAGTATTTGGTAGGAGTGGTGATTCAAGAACAGAGGCTCTTTGACTTTTGACTGTCACCTCCCACACCTGGCTTCCCAAGCTGCCACAAAAAGAGAAGGGAGAAAGTACAGCTACCTCATAACCACCTCAGCCCAGAAGAGAGTATTTCTACTCACATCCCATTGGCAAAAACTAGTAACAAGACCATACCTATGTCAGGGAGGCAGAAATGTAGGCCCAGGCAGAGCAGTCACTTCCCAGCAACAGCTATGGAAGGGAGACTCAAATCTCCTGCCAGCTAGCCTTCTCTGCAATAATGTAAAAATGCTTAGTACTTGTGTTACTTCATCCTGATTTCTTTCTTTCTAGATAACACACATCATTCTCCTTCATTTGTCCTTAAGACATTTGCTCCAAAAATGCTGGTTTGTGAAAGGTAAGATAAATCATCCTATAGAAGTTATTGGAATAGAGAGTGAAATACCTTTAATACCTTAGGAGAATGGCCACTAGATCATAGGCATGGCAGATGCCTAAGCTTCAATTACAAATTTTAAAAGAGCTGTATTCATGGGCTCTGAGTATTTCCATTCCTTTCCTAAGGCTCCACTTAGGACTTTAATCCATCAAGGACTTGATTACACAAGGTTCTCAATTCTGTGTAAGATTTTCAAGGAAAAAAACCCCAATTCCTAAAGCTACAAAGGGGAAAGAGCTAGTATACTATACATGGGCAGGATCCCCAACCACACAAACTTCAAGGGCACAGCCAAGAGCTAGAGGAGCCCTCAGTGGAGCTACCCACTGGATACACAGTGGGGAGGGAAGGTGCAAAGGAACTATATAAAACAGATGCTAGCACAAAACCAGTAATTCCTACCCGGACATGTAGTAGCATCAACTATTTTTGTTAAAGTAACTTTAATCTCCTAGAACTGGTTATCTAGACTAATTCTCTAGTTCTGATTTCCAGCTAACTTTCCTCCTTTGGTCATCTTCTACAGCGATTCAAGAGACATAAAAAAAGAGACTATGGATGATAAACATCGTAACAACCATAAGTCCTAGAGAAAAGGTAGAATAACTTTTTTAACATCACAGTTTTAATATATATTAACATAGTTTTTTATATTAACATAGTTTTAACTAATATCACTAACATTGTATTCTAAATCTTCAAAGATTCTTAGACAAGCTTTTCTTCTTTAAAAATAAACACTTTCAAAAAATAAATAAATACATAAATAAAAATGAACGTTTTCTATTCAAAGTCCTCCTCCTCTCACAATAGAATGCAGGGAAAGTCCTGATGGCTTTAAATCAGACTGGAGAAAGAGCTGTCTAGAACTCTATTTGAAATGCTATTAACACACATCAAGCTTAGGTCTTCCATAAAAACGCTTGCTATCAAAATGGCACTGCCTCAATGTTCTCTTTCTATCCTTAGGTAAGAAGAACTGATGGGGAAGTTGTAGGTTAAAGAGCCAGCAGATGGAAGATTTATTAAGTCTTTTTTTAAAACTTTGGGGAAATCTTTACTGTCAAGTTTTAGGTAACAACTCTTGTCACTGTTGGCATCTTAACATGTTTTTATTTATTTAAATGAAGAGTATTTTTCCTATGACAAGCTTCCTTTGGTTTTTTATTCTTCCTTGCTGTCATATCCTCATATTTCAACTAAAGGGCTGGAGGGCTGATTTGCCTATTTCTCTTTGTAGGGGAAATACAGTCACCATGTGGTCTATAATGCTATTCCTTAGTTAGGTTCTTTATCCCCCAACCTTTTTCTCCTACCTCCAAGTCATTTACTGTATGACCATCATATCAACCTTCTTCAATCAATTCTCCATACGAATCTTCCATGCTTAAAGGATATAGTTTTTATGACAAGCTGAGTTTGAAACATGGCTCCAAATCTACCTTCCTAACTCTGCAGAAGTCAGTTTACATCCATGTTAAATATGTTTTATTCTTTTTCACTTGGTTCGTTTTAAAATGTCACCCCTTGCCCTTCAACTATTCAAATCCCTGTTCTAGCTTTTTTTAAGTCCAATTCTTAATCGTCACCTCATTTAAACCTTCCCTGTCTCCGACCTCAACCAAACCACAAACCTTCGTGAAGGAAGGCAGAATCACATACTGCTTTATATTTGCTACCTCATTAGCCTAGTGCTGTGCATCTAGGAGATATTCAAATACTTGGTGCTTAAACTGAACCAAGACCCAATTTAAAACAGGCCAAAATTAGTTCCTCTTAACCTGCAGTTTTTATTGCAGCTAGCTAATCCTTTTAAAATAATGAGTTTGGCGTTTTGCTAGTTTACTGACTAGTCCAGGTATATTTAGACTTAAAGAGTCCTATCCCTACCTAAGTATTTTCTAGATCCTTTTCAAATGATCTTTTTTTTTTTCTTCCGCTAAAATAGAAGGGAGAACAGAGAACACTAGACACTTTTAGCATCTAGCACATTCCAGTATATTTGGTACAAAGTGGAGGGGGTAGGGGGCTACTGACTTTCTCACTTAGCTTTACAGAATATAAACAAGATTTACTTTTATCTCTTGACTAAGACCTTACACATATTTTGAATTTTTAAAATTATACTTTGGTATATTAACACCAGACTATATAAAAACAAAAGGTTGTTTCCCAGGAAAAATGGCCCTAAAAGATAAAACTGTCTTCCTTTATCATATTTTAGCTATATGGAATCTTCCCCTAAAAGAGCATGCAGTCTTAACTGGGGGACCATATAATTTTTCCTCCAAACCAGGATACTCTTGAGCTTGAAAGGGGGAACAATAATTATCCTGGGATAACAGCCAGACAAACCGAGTCAACTACCCTAATAAGTCATCACTTATTAGGCAGTTGTATCATTCAAAACATGGGTGCCAGATTTACTCAAATCTTGCTTTAAGAGGTTTTGAGTCCCTTGGACAAAAGCACAATAGAATCACTTTTCTTGGTTTCTAACATAACATCTGGTCAAAGCTTCAAAAAGACCAAATTAACTTATGGAAAAATACTTTGTAAAAAAAGCAAAGTTTAAAAATAATTGCCTCGAAGCTTGCCTAGACTCCCCAAAGTCCTAACTATTTCCCCAGGCTCCCATAACAGGTGGCTTATGTCTCCTTTTAACCTCCTTTCATTCTGATTTATTACTATTAAACTATAGCATGCTTTAGGAGAGGCATGATCTTACTATGTACTAGTCCTATGCCCATACAAAATCAAAGCTACTGAATGTGGAGAATCTATACTTTATACCCAAAGTGTAGTAAAAAGAGATTCAGTACTCTGGGCTAAATATTTATACTGAAAAAAAATCAACCTTTCAAAACCCTTGGTAACCAGGTTCACTCATCTTCACAGAAAAGTTCTATCAAGGTGATTTAAATTATGTTTGTGTAACAGTAATAAGACTCTCTGGCTATAAAGTTTCGTCCCTAAAATGGGTTTTAGGGTTTCTACTCTTACATTCACAGTATGAACTATGGGGGAAAAATTGCTAAGGCCCATTACTCACGTCCTAGATACGTACCAAAACGTATCTCATTGGTTCCGCATCTTTTATCCTTTTGTTGGTCCATACTTTATGGGCCTTTTTGTTCAGGCTTTCCAAGCAGCTGTGGTATAAAAAAGAGAAAGAAAACAACCTCAAATAGTTTAGTCTCTTCCTCCCACGTATTCTCTTACAAGACAGATGATGTCTTACAGTTGCTGCAGCCCCTGACAAAATATACCTGTGCTCTCAAGTCAAATAATCAAGTATTGACTAAGTTTGGGACACTATGTTAAGAACTATAGTAGGGGCTTCTCTGGTGGCACAGTGGTTAAGAATCCACCTGCCAACGCAGGGGACACGGGTTTGAGCCCTGGTCCAGGAAGATCCCACATGCTGCAGAGCAACTAAGCCTGTGTGCCACAACTACTGAGCCTGCGAGTCACAACTACTGAGCCCACGTGCCACAACTACTGAAGCCTGCTCACCTAGAGGCTGTGCTCCGCAACAAGAGAAGCCACCACTATGAGAAGCCCCTGCTCGCCACAACTAGAGAAAGCCTGCGTGCAACAACTAAGACCCAATGCAGCCAAAAATAAATAAAAATAAAGAAATTTATTTTAAAAAAAAGAACTAGAGTGGGCTTCGTCCATTATGAGGGAACAATGTTGACAACTATAGTTAATATAAGGCAACAGTTCTCAAACTTCAGTGGGTATCAAAATCACTTGGAGGGCTTATTAAAACAAAGATTGTAGGGCATCTCACCCCTGAGTTTCTGCTTCAGTAGTAAGGCCCAAGAATCTGCATTTTTCTCATGTTCCCAAGTGACGCTGATGCTGCTGGTCTGGAGATCACACTCTGAGAACAACTGGTATGACACGCAGTTTAAGTGCTGGGAGGAAAGGAGGTTATAAGAAAACATAAGAACTTAATCCTAGGCAGAGGTTAGGAGAAGGCTTCAAAAAGAAAATGACCTTTGGGTTTAAACATTTGACATTCCTTAAAATAACATCAGAAGAATAGTATTATTGGAATTTTAGAACTGTTCCATACAAGACTAGCCCTTTACACAATTTTTAGAAGGTAAAATTTCCTTAGCGTAATTCTGCCATCCTACCATCTTTTCAACAAACTTTTAAGAAGTTTCCATTTTCTTACCTATCTATTCATTAAGCCTTGCCAAAGCAATACTAACAATGGTTTGCAAACTTGGGACTTACAATTTACATCTTAGATGCCAGCACCAGTAAGGGCATGAGGGGCTATTTATTGCTGAGTCCCAGGGAAAGAAATTACCTAGAAGTCAAGGAAAAACACAGAGAACAGATTGCTCGAGTACACTGGCAACTATTACAGGCAATGTGGATTACACAGCTATATAATATTTACATATTAGGACACAGAATGAATTTAAAGACAAAAATTAAAAAGTTACTACTGTTTTGTTTTTGTTTTTTCGGGGTTTTTTTTGCGGTACGCGGGCCTCTCACTGTTGTGGCCTCTCCCGTTGCGGATCACAGGCTCCGGACGCGCAGGCTCAGCGGCCACGGCTCACAGGCCCAGCCGCTCCGCGGCATGCGGGATCCTCCCGGACCAGGGCACGAACCCGTGTCCCCTGCATCGGCAGGCGGACTCTCAACCACTGCACCACCAGGGAGGCCCCACTACTGGTTTTTCATTTATCCTGTATCATCCTGTGTTTGTGGAGGGGGTTGCTGGCTATTCTTGGCAAACTCCCATTAATGACCCTTTTTTAAACATAAATTTATGTTCAGTGGCTCCCTGGTGGGAACACCTCTCCCTGCTACTTTGCCTGAAAAATTGTAACCAGCCCCAACTTCTCACCCTCCTCTACAGCAATACTTCCCAATCTAACCTCACCAATAAGAACATCTATTATGTTCCCCCATAGATCTCTTTTTGAAATATTTTGCAATTCATTTATTGAATAATTTTCCTATTTTAAATTATACACTTAACAACCAATCAGAAATCATAATTAGATGAGGGAACCAGGACTTAGTTGATAAAATTTAAGCCAAAAACAAAGAAATTTAATGTTTTAGTCTTCTGATGGGCAAAAGTTTAAGTTTTATCAGGCTTTCTGAAACACTGAAAATCTCTAAAGAATCTGAAAGACTACTGGGATTCCTTCATCCTAAAAACTGAGAAAACTCATCTTCTAACAAAGTTGGGGTTTTTTTTTCCAGTCATTAGCATACAGATGTCTCTTTACTCATTAGTTCAGTCTTTATTTTTAACTAATAACTCTAAAAATATAATTTATAATTTAGGGATAAATGCAAGCATATCCAGAGATAGAACCAGCAAAGATCAGATTCAGTTTAGGGAATTAATCCCAACTAGCTCTTAGAATGACCCTGTGTAAATGCCTTGGTCTCTCTCTTTTTTTTTTCCTTTTCAAATACATTCAACCTGGCTGGAAAATCAGTCTGAAAGAAAGCTCAGCAGGGATATCAGATAAAGCAGGAACTTTCTGGGTTGGAAAGGAATGAACAAAGCATTTAAGAATAGAAAGAATAGATGTGTGATGCATTTTTATTTTAATATCTCCACCATTGAAAGACAGGTTTGGTTCTTTTGTTTGTTTGTTTGAAAGTCAGTGGGCTCATTCACTGGTGCTAAATGGAACAACTTTATCAGGTGAGGATCCTGTCACCCTGACAAGGCATTACTGAATGCACTGAAGCCTGACTTTGGATTCTGGTTTGGTACCCACTCCCCGTCCTCTCAAGCTCTTAGCTCTTTGTTCCCCAGAAGTTTCAACCTTCAGGTATCTGAATGAAAAGTTCGGATGGGTCACAGAAACAGTGTCAACAATTTCACCAGATTACCTCAATGTAAAGCCCGAAAAATCGGGCTTCCCTGATGGCACAGTGGTTAAGAATCCGCCTGCCAGTGCAGGGGACACAGGTTCGAGCCCTGGTTCAGGAAGATCCCACATGCTGTGGAGCAACTAAGCCCGCGAGCCACAACTACTGAGCCTGTGCCCTGGAGCCCATGAGCCATAACTACCGAAGCCCATGCACCTAGAGCCTGTGCTCCGCAACAAGAGAAGCCACTGCAATCAGAAGCCCTCGCACTGCAACAAAGAGCAGCCCACCACTCGCCGCAACTAGAGAAAGCCCGCGTGCAGCAATGAAGACCCAACACAGCCAAAAAAAATGAATAATAAATAAAGCCTGAAAAATCACATTTCAAGTCACAGTGGCCCCACTAATTCTGCATGAATAATGTTGTGATAAATCCAGAGGTTTAAGGTTTAGGATTTCGCAAAGATTACATTAAGATACTCCGAACAATCTGAAACTGATTCGCCAAAACAGCAGCTTTTCCTAAAATGCTTTGTGCTAAGCTTGTAAGGAAGCTTTCATTCTTAGCAATCATCCTTCAAGAAGCACTTTAACAGCTTGCTCCTCCTTCACAGGAATCATCTAGGCCACCCAGGTGAAGAATAGCTTTTGTAAGTTCAAAACAGTGCCTAGGTCAGTGGTTCTCAACCCTGACTGCACATTAGATCATCTGGGTAGATTTTTAAAAATAACTATGCCCAACCCTTTAATTGGTCTGGGAGGGGAACGTGGCACAATATGTTTTAAAAGCTCCCCAGATGATTCTAATGTGCAGGCAAGATTAAGAACCAGTAGCCGGGCTTCCCTGGTGGCGCAGTGGTTAACAATCCGCCTGCCAATGCAGGGGACATGGGTTCGAGCCCTGGTCTGGGAAGATCCCACATGCCGCAGAGTAACTAAGCCTGTGCGCCACAACTACTGAGCCTGTACTCTAGAGCCCACGTGCCACAACTACTGAAACCCACGTGCCTAGAGCCCGTGCTCCACAACAAGAGAAGCCACCGCAATGACGAAGGCCATGCACTGCAACGAAGAGTATCCCCCACTTGACGCAACTAAATCCCGCGTGCAGCAATTAAGACCCAATGCAGCCAAAAATAAATAAATAAATTTGTTAAAAAAAAAACAAACAGTAGCCTGCAACAAGCAGGCTTGGGCTCTGCTTGCATCAACACATTTCTTTTTAGGGTCTTAATATGAACCAAAGGCTGTGAAGCACACTCTATTCAGCCCAAGGGATGATAATTAAACAAAAAACAGGACTTCCCTGGCGGTCCAGTGGTCAAGACTCCGTGTTTCCAGTGCAGGGTGCTTGGGTTCCATCCCCGGACAGGAAACTAAGATCCTGCAAGCTGCGTGGTGCGGACAAAAAAACCCCAAAAAAACCCGGTAACAATGTTTACATATTATTCATGTAAAGATAAAATGTCCCACGACCCTTTTCACTGAAGCCACATTAATTTCATGCTGTCAGGATAAGTTCTCCTAAATCATATTTAGGCTCCAGAAACCACTGAAATGTTCTAAAACCCCCAATATTTCAGCACCCAGACTGAGCTCCCAGACTGCCTACCTTGGGATTTACAAAAATTTGTCATATCACATCTCTTACTTCTTGGTTTTGAAAACTATTATTACCAGATCTACCTGTAGTGTCAATCTCTTCCTTTTTTCTGTCTAATCTTCAAAGGCCACATGTCCTTTTTCTCAAAGCCTTCCCCAGGTGACTCTGGGCCCCACTGATTTCCTCCTAATATGAATTTACAGTCTCAACAACTTTTTTGGCATCTGTTACACTACCATTTAACCTTTCACTTTGGGGCCTATTTTCCTAGCACCTTGGAGACAAGAACCACCGCTTGCACCTTTTCTTTTTTTTTTTTTTTTTGGGTATCACATTTTCCAGAACAAAGGCTCACAATATATGTTTCCTTTTCCACTATCAAATTATAACTTTCTGGCCCTTTTTACCTCGAGCTCTCTCCTCAACTCTAAAACTCGCTTTAATCTGACTAGGGCATCCATCCCACCACCATTCTCTGATAAACCATTATCAACTTTTGAATTTTGAAATTCTGCCTACAATGCGTGCTAAACAAAAACAACTAGATTCCTGTCCTTGGTGATTCGTTTTGGGGCGTTGGGGTGGGTGGGAGAGGGGCCTGTTGTGTCTGCTTATCTCCTTTTCAATTTTCCTCTTCCTTCCAGTCAAAATCTAAATTATCTTTCTCTCTAGACAACTTCCACAAACAAGGCTTCGTTCTCACCAGTACCCATCGATGGACCCCTAATGAGTCCCGCCCCTCCTCGAGCGCCCATGTCTCAGCACTCGTTCTCCTTTCTAAGATGGCCACCCCAGAGCCCGGCGGGGCAGCGCGAGTTCCACCCACGCAAGGTCACGGTCATTCCGGGGGCCAGAGGACGACGGCCCGAGGTGGGAGGCAGGGGTGGAAGAGCCGAGGAGGCCCTCGGCACAGCCCGCGCCTCGCTCGGTCAGAGTCCAGCCTCCGTCACCGGAAGTGGGGGCCCCACCCCCACCCCCTAACGTCAGGGGCCGGAAGTGAGCGTTGCTGGGCGCGGGTGTGGGGTGAAGGCGAGTGTGAGCGGGAGTGTGACTCGGCCGAGGTAGGAATGACGCGCGGGCCCCGGCTTGGGGCCTCCAAAGACCTCACCTTTAGTGGGCTGGGATACCTTCACCTTCTAGGATCTTCCCTTTTCTGCCCAGAGCTTTCGGCCTCGTGGGTTCTCAGCGCGGCTCTTTTGGCAACCTGTGGTGCCGCCGCTGCTTCGTCCCCTCGAGGTCCTCCCTAGCTCCTGTGTCTCCATTCTTTTAAGTTAACCATCTTCCCCACCTTCTCTTATTTAGTCCCATTGTTTAAATCGACTCTGTTTTGTTTAAAGGAAGAAAAATGATGGTTTTACCGAGACCCCAGCTCGGTTAAGAGTGTAACCAGTTGCTTCAGGCTGCAACCAGCCCCCAAGCTTGCCTGCTAAGTGTCATTTGTCCATTACACCAATGTCTAGTACTAGGAAAAACGTAAAAGACTCACTTGTTAACAGTTTAATACGGAAGATACTTAGATGGACAGGGCTGAATGATGAGGCTATAGATTCCAGTGCCCTTAATCTTGTGTAATTTAGTCTTTTTGCCCCCAAAGGATAGGGTGGCTCCCTACAAGTTGATGAAACTGGCACTGATTGCTCCTTTAAATGACTTAAAATCAAGGAACATAGTGCTTGATTCTTTCTTCCAATTCTCTTTTTTTGTTGTTGAAAAAGTATAAAGTAACTATGTGTAACATGTCAAAAGGAATGTCAGAATTTCTTAATCCAGACATGAAAAATATTTTTTATGACAGTTTCACCGATGATTGTCATTTACAAATGAGCTCTGCAGCAAATAACTGAATGAGTTCCAGCTGATCACTTGTATTTCCTATCATAGGTTCCAAGGCTGCTTATGTCATAGAATGGAGGGAAGGGGTGTGGAATTGTATGAGGTGGCAAAGGAGAGCTGGCTCTAGAGGCAATAGATGTAAACCTAGCCAGTTTTCAGAAGTTTCCTATGGAGATGGTTTTATATAAATTTAGTCTTTTCTATAATGATAAGTTTATTTAATCACAGAGCTCAATAGGGGGGAATCTCAGGTGGAAGAGGACTGAAACTAAAAAAAAATTTGTCTTTTAATCTTCCACATTTCTGTTACAGACTTGTTCTTTTATGACTGTCAACTATAAAATGGACAGTTCTCGAGTCCTAACATTCAGAAGTTTTGCCTCAATGCATAGAGGGAATGAGTATTAACTGGAGAGATTTAAATAACCAAGTCTATCCATTTGAGCAGAGGAGATTTGGGGAGGGGGGTAAAGCATCACTGGAAAAAGTACGGTACTTCCTAATCATGTTTAAGAAAAGTCATAGAAGTAGTAAACTAGAATGTCTCTGGACATATTGGATGGATTGAGTGTATAGTCTGACACAGGCTTCCAGCATCCCCAGGTCCCCGGGGGAGAAGCAAGACTGGCAGCCTGCCCATCCTGTATTTTTGACGACTTGAGAGGAGAGCTTTAACATAGTACCCTTTTCCTTTGTTTATCCTGAAGTTTAAATAACAGTATTCTTGTGGACTTGACTTGCCCCCTCTAATGTTAAATAGCATCAAACCCTAATAGATGGTAAACAGTGACAGGGTGTTGTAATGGCACTTAACATAGACTGACATCTTATCGCCTGAATACAGTTTAAGTTAGTAGTCATATTTGGTTTTTCTTAACTGTGAGCCCTAGAATTTATTCCAAGAGTGTGAATTGGGCAAATGATGTTAAAATGGTTCAAAGTAGTAAAGAATGCCTTCAAGGGGAGAAATTTATTGAGGGGGAGGGAGGTGCTATAAGGGTTTTTTATATTGAACTTGGGTGACTTCAATTCTACTTTGAATCCAAGTTTGACTCCACTTCTTAGGGCTACTTTTGATACATTTCATTTCTGATTCCCTGATCCATTGCTTTTTTTTCCCCCCCACCAGCACTTGGATTTGGCTCCTTCATTTCCAACATGGAAGAAACTTACAGTACGTACTTCTTTTTGCTTTTAGAAAATAAGTTAAATTACTTACATGTAGTTTTCTGTCTGACAAGACTTTTACTGTGTTGGGAAAGATTCACTTTTCTCACTAGACGGCTGAGAAGAAAATGTCTCCCCAGAGACTGTTTTAGTAATGTAGAGAAATGTCCAAATTTGAAATACGACACTTGAAATTTAAATAAAGAAGTATGAGAAGTCATCAAGCTTTGAGAAAGCTGTGGTTGGGACACCTGTGTTAAACTATATTTTTATTAAATGAAGCATTTTCATTCCTCAGGACTTCAGTTTCTCCTGTTAATGACACAGGGATAGTCATTAACTAACTGGTTTCTTTCTATTTTGTGGGATAATATGATATACGTAATGTTGATGTACACTGAGTTTTTAGACTTAAAGAAATCCTAGGGAGGATTCTTGTTTCTCGAGTGATCCAGGAATCTAGATGGCCCAACAAATCAAATGGGAACCAGGAGACCTAGGATCATACAAGTGTAACACCAAAAGAGACCTGAAAAATCATTTCATTCAACATTCGAATTTTACAACTGAGAAAACAGAACCTAGATTAATTGATTTGCCTTAAAGTTACATAGGTAGTTGGGGACAGAGTCAGAACCAGAGTCTTATATGTTGTTTATATGTAGTGCCCTACTTGCTACTACAAAGCACTATGGTTTCTAGACCCTGACCAAGTTTGAGGAACATCTGAGTGGATAAAACTCGTCAACAAGGCCTCCTTTGTTTCCTACTTTCTGTCTTGTTCAGAATCTCTATAATTAATAAGTTCTAACTAAAGGGTATTTTAGTCCCATTCTACCTTCAAGGAAGAGTCCAATAGAATCTTTATCACCAACATGTAGAAACTACATGGAAACAATCTTTATTAAATATCTACAATAGAGATTCTTAAACTTTAGCATGCAGCAGAATCACCTGGGAGGCTTGTTAAAACACAGGTTGCTGGACCCCACCCCCAAAATTTTTGATTCAGAAGGTCTGGGACCCAAGAATTTGCATTTCTAACATGTTCCCAGGTGATGATGCTAATCTGAGGACCATACTTTGAGAATAATGGATCTGATTCTCCTTGATCTTCCTTAGGGCTTCCTCCTTCACCCCCTTAATTTTTCTAAAAATGTGTTAATTAAAATCTGAAATTTCCATGTGAGATAGATATGAGAGATTTATATTTATTTATTCTTGGAAGCTTACTACTCTATTAAATTAGAAAGCAACATCTCCCCTTTATATCTCTATTCATTACTTTTGTCAGTGGTGATTTTTCTTTTCTTAGAAAAATATCACCTGGTTCTTTTAATTTCTGTATTGCTACATAACAGACTTTTTTACGTAGTGATAATCAGTAGATGTTTGTTAAAGAAAGAAGGAAATGGTGAATTTTGCTGTATGTTTACAATTTTATTTAAGTTTTGTGATTAAGTTTAATAAATAAATAAGTTGGCTTGTGAAGAATCAGCTCCTTTAAGTCTATAGCATTTCTTTATCTATGTCTTTCTTAATAAAGCTTCATTGTTTTAAGACTAAAAAAAAGAAAAATATCACCTGGAAGTAGGTTAGAAATGCACAACCTCAGGCCTCATCTCAAACCTGCTGAATCAGAATCTGTATTTTAACACAGTCCCCAAGTGATTTAACACTGGGAATCATGTTAAAGTGAGAAACAGTGCTTTAGAATATGTTTGACCTTTTTCCCAAAGTGACCTAAAACTCTAACGTTAATCTGATAGATTCCTGAAGATCTCCAGCTTCTGTCTTTGGGCAGTACCTCTTAGCTGAAGATACTCTCGTCAAGTCTAGTTCCTTATTTCTGTGAAGTTTCCTCCATTTCTCACCATGGGTTCTGGGCTCTATGCAAGTGTGAGGAACATCTGAGTCTATGCTCTTGGAGGAAGGTTGTCTACAGGGCCTGCTTTGTTTTCCAAATTAAGTTATATTCCCAGAAAGCCACGCAAGATTTTTGCTGAGCAGTTTGATAGTATTCATTACAACTTTAAATGCGTGTATACTTCGTGTAGCACTCTTAGGTATCTGCCCAAGGGAAATACTCGTACAATGCACAAAGAAGTATATGTTATATTGCTAGTCACAGCATTGTATATAAGAGTAAAAAACTGGAAACAACTTAAATGTCTATCCGTAAGGGAACTGATTAAGAATCTATGGTACATCCGTATGCAGCAGTGAAACATTTCTTAACATACTGACATAGAAGGAGTTCAAAGATATGTTAAGTTAAAAGAAAGCAAATAGCAAAATAGGTACAGGAAATCTTGTCACAGGCTATACTCTGGATGAACTTTGAGGACATTGTGGGAAGTGAAACAAATCAGTCACAAAAAGACAAATGCCATATAATTTCACATATATGAAGTATCTAGAATAGTGAAACTCATAGAAACAAAAAGTAGAATAGTGGTTGCCAGGGTTTACAGGGAGGAGGAAATGGGAGTTATTTAATGGGTATAGAGTTTCAGTTTTGCAAGATGAAAATTTCTGGAGGTTGGTTGCACAACAATGTGAATATACTTAACACCACTGAACTGTATACTTTAAAATGGTTAAGATGATAAATTTTATGTTATGTGTATCTTATTACCATTAAAAATTTTTAATTAAAAATAAAATTTTAAAAAATTTAATCTAAAAAACCAGTTTAGGGCTTCCCTGGTGGCGCAGTGGTTGAGAGTCCGCCTGCCGATGCAGGGGACACGAGTTCGTGCCCCGGTCCGGGAAGATCCCACATGCCGCGGAGCGGCTGGGCGCGTGAGCCGTGGCCGCTGAGCCTGCGCGTCCGGAGCCTGTGCTCTGCAACGGGAGAGGCCACAACAGTGAGAGGCCCGCGTACCGCAAAAAAAAAAACAAAAAAAACACAAAACAGTTTAGAGCTGACCTAAGTTATCAGAGACCAAAAAGTAAAGCATTTTGGTAGGAAGCTATCATTATCAACTCTGATGAATACCACTGTATGGGCAGTAAAATGTGTATGAATCATAAAGTACATCCAGTCTCTGTCAGCTGCTGACATGGTGTATCGTTTGCTAGTGATGGAATGGATTAAATGAAGGAAAACTAACAAGAATTTCATCTGTACACTCTTCCCGGGTGTCCTGAAGCTTCAGAAATATGAAAAGATTGCTGGTCAGGATGAGCCTAGCTGGCATAATAAGCCTGCTTGTCCTTTAAGACTTTTCGTTCCTATTCATTCTGTCCTTCAAGTCACCTTTCTGGCTCATTTGCATCACGATCATGGTTAGCAATTTATCCCATGTTTACCACTCTTCCAGTGAAGCTGTCTGTTTCAATTCCCCACTAGCTTCTGATTTTCGTAGCAGTCTCCTGGTTTATAAGCTTCTTATCAAATGTGAATTGTTTATCTTATTTCACTTTTATTATTGCCTTCAGTGGTGGCAACAGCATTTTATTAGGTTGCCTCTTGTCCTCATAATATATTCAGAATGTGCTTAACCATTTAATTTCCCTTCTTTAACCAGGCTTCTTAAAATTTGGGGCTCAGCCTGGACATTTTGCAGAACATAAGGATAGTTGTACATGTTCAGAGAAACTTCTCTAGTTTCTATTCAAACTATTGAAATGGTCCCTAAAAGTATAGTCTTCTAAGGGTACTTTTAAATAGCGTGATATAGGTTAGGGGCTTTCTTTCACACAGCAGCCCCTTTAAGGTATCTGCATTTGTCTTAATAACTTCGGGTTCTCTTTTTGCAGATTATTCTACTTTTTTATCTGGCCAGTTTGATAATCACTAGGTTAAAGAATTCTCTGTCTTTCTCTCATTATGTTCCAAAATATGAAAAGTAAAACCACCGATCTGGTAAAGGTATTGGTTTCATTTGAGAGGTAACTAGATTAACCAAGATCAGGAACTACTTATAGAAGTACATTAAAGCAGACAGACGAAAAAGAAATCTATCAATGAATATTTCTCAAGCTTCCATAGAACGTATAACTGATATAGAGCAATGCTTACCAACTCTTTTCATGTCATAGCATACTAGTAAATAGGGATGCTAGTGTAGGGGATTAACTACCCTCAACTTACCCTAGGACTGGTTGGGGAATAGGGGACACGCATGCAATGGACCCCCACGGCAGTGTATCAGTACACTGTCCATTCCAACCTTCAACATACTGGCTGGGAAGCTCTGGTTGAACTAGCTAGAGATAAGAATGACCCTGAATTAGCACTTTTTTTTCTTTTTGGCTGTGTTGGGTCTTCATTGCTGTGCGTGGGCTTTCTCTAGTTGTGGCGAGTGGGGGCTACTCTTTGTTGTGGTGCGTGGGCTTCTTATTGCGGTGGCTTCTCGTTGTGGAGCACGGACTCTAGGCACACGGGCTTCAGTAATTGCAGCACACGGGCTCAGTAGTTGCGGCACACAGGCCCTAGAGCACGTGGGCTTCAGTAGTTTTGGCATGCAGGCTCAGTAGTTGTGGCTCGTGGGCTCTAGAGCGCAGGTTCGGTAGTTGTGGTGCACAGGCTTAGTTGCTCTGCGGCACATGGGATCTTCCCGGACCAGGGCTCGAACCCGTGTTCTCTACACCGGCAGACAGACTCTTAACCACTGCGCCACCACGCAAGTCCTATGACACTGAATTAGCACTTTTAGAAAAGGAAAAGATGTTTCATTTAATTTTTTTGTTTATAATAAGGGTAACCAACAATGAAAACAGCAATATTCATGTACAACCAAATCTGAACCAAGACCCCACCCCATGACTGCTGGTTTTGCTGGACTTAATGAAGATTCGATGATAATGCAGTTTTATCTTCTCACAGTTACATTTTTATTTTCAGATGTTTAGTCACCCTTTTAAAAAAAAATTCCAAGCCGTCGTTAGGCTGTCTTGTTGAACTCTTACAGATTCTGTTGAAAAAATCCAGTGTGCCGGGGATGCTGAAGTTTTACAAGGGCCTTTTAAGCTGTATACTTACCCTATTTTTCTCTCTTTCAGTCGATACCCTGGACCCTGAAAAGCTGTTACAATGCCCCTATGATAAAAACCACCAGATCAGGGCCTGCAGGTTTCCTTATCATCTTATCAAGTGCAGAAAGGTAGGGTATTATTTTCTTAATTTGCCCTGTGATGCCCTCCTGAGTTCTTTTTAAAAGCCAACTTTTGTAAATATCAAATAATTTTAGCATAAATGTTTTAACTGAATGCCAGAATTGCTTTGGGTTAAATACCAATATTTATAGAAAAGAATTTGTTTATTTCTTGGATATGTAAGTTTTTTCTTGTTTTGGTTTTCCCCCCACTAGTGACAGAGCACCCTTCATAAACAGCTTCTCAAGAATCTTCGCAGCCTTTGTAAAAAGGAAACACTAATTTTTGCTAGCAGTGAGAAATCCCTCTTGCCTTGTGAATTTGATGTGTTCATTGTCCTGATAAGGATTGAGTATTGTAATACACTTATTTCTGATTTTTTTGTTTGTTTAGAAATTTTAGAGAAGTTGAACAGCTAGAGGTTAACCCAAGAAAAGATCATTCCTAAAAATAACTTTCTCCAAGTTTCAACAGTAAGCATCTTTGGGGGAAAAAAAACCAGCTCAAAGATTTTTTTTTCCTCTGGTCACCCTTTTGTAGACTTAGCTGATGTAAGCTAGTTTAATGCTGATATATTAATTGAGGCAGTTTGAAAGGATTGTTAGAATATAGATGTCAGATACAGAGGCCAAATTTCTGCCAGGATTTATGCTTGGAAAACAATTTTAGTATTTAATCTAAACCTGCATACAATTCAAGTATGCATTAACATTCTTCAAAGGATGTTTCTCTTGCAGTCCTGGAGACATGATTATAATGCCATTGTTGATTATTTCTCAGCTCCTTTTAATCTCTAGAGCAAGGATTCCTTAAGGTTGAACCTGGGCAATATGGACTAGCAAATACTACCACAACTTCCTCCCCTAGGCTCTCAAAAATGTTCCAAGGATAAAGGTTGGGAAAGGGGTCCAAGTGGTAAGAAGACATTGTCATAACTCCCCTATTCTAATGCTCTTAATCTTCAGCTACAAAACCTTTGCATTCGAATGCCTGATATCCCTTACAAAAATCATGGAGATACCTGCCCTCACAATTTTCTCCATCCCCTGTATTTTTCCACCCTTCTCCCCACTTTACATTATTTTTACTTTTTTGAGTAGCATTTATGATACATCTTTTGCTTCTCCTAATAAATTTCTTAATTGCTGGTAAACTTACCATAGGATTTGGGTGATATTAAACATTTTGTTTTGTTTTCTTGTTTTGTATTAAAATAAAGAACTTGGTCAGCAGAGTTCTCTATCATTTGGACTTTTCCTTAGTGAAATAGCTGAAATAAAGGTCAAATTGTTCAGAGCCTCATTTCAGGCATCATTACTTTAAATAAGCGTTCCTGTGTTAATCTGAAAAATCATTGGGTTTGCCTCTTCTGCAGCTCCCTTCCAACAGCTGTTTTCCTGCACTATTGTACTGCAGTAGCAGGGGCACTACTGCAATGCAGACTAAGTGTGTTTTAGTGTTGCTGTTCGTCCTGAATATCAGCTTTCAAAGATGTCCAGAGAGCTCTACCATTACAGGCTGTGCCGCCTGAATCTTGTGACCCTGAGAAGTAAACGGGGTGAAGATATGTTTCAAATACCCCATCCTAAATTCACTGCTTACTTCCATACAAGCCACTTTAACCCCAATATCTGTGTTGTCAGTCTTTATAATCATAACAAAGAGGCTTAGCTTTTGATGATTCCGAGGTAATGTCTCTATGGTCCATATGAGTGATAAATAATTCCCTCTTAATGTTCTACTATGAGTTTACCTACCAAGTTAAGCCACAAGCTTATTGACGGACCCCTTTAATTTTTTTCACAGAATCATCCTGACATCGCAAACAAACTGGCTACTTGTCCCTTCAATGCTCGCCATCAGGTTCCTCGGGCTGAAATCAGTCATCATATCTCAAGCTGTGATGACAAAAGCTGTATTGAGCAGGATGTAGGTAAGACTGACTAGCTAAATGTTTCAGTGTTGGAGGTTAGCCCCTTCAAATTTATATGATGCTACGTTATCATCTTGATTTTGGCTTTCATCATTTCAGAAGAACAATGGTTTTCTGCCTTTGAGATTTTTATTTTAGCAGCAAAAGGTTGTCAGGTTGTGTTTGTCAGACTGCTTTCTCTTCTGAACAACCTGATTTCATTTTGCTAATAATTCATCTAAAAATGAAAATTCTTTTATTACCATAAATATGGCAAACATCTTTGTTTCTGCTTCTCTTTCTTGTCTTCTGTTGGCAAGGGGATAAGACCTCTCTGTTTAGCTTTCATCCCATCCATTTTTCAGAAACAAAGACCCTGCAACCTTTTAAGCCACTAACCCCTTTAAACATAATAACTTGGCAGTGTTCCCTTGTTAAGTCAGAATCTCTATTGTCTTGCAGTCAGCCAAACCAGGAACCTTGGACAAGAGGCTCTGGCTGAGAGCACATGGCAGTGCCCTCCTTGCGATGAAGACTGGGATAAAGGTGAAATGCTTCTACATCTTTTTCTTCACAATGTCAAAATCTCAAGTCATTTGCTTTAGACAGAAGGAATATTTTCCTTTTTTATGAACATACCATGTTGTTCAGAATGACTTGTTATTTTTATTGGGCCCCAATACAAGCACATATTTCTCTCTGTGCAGACACGTGGAACAGCCTATCCCTCTTGATTGGAAAAAGCATTTCTTTACATCTGTTTTTTTCCATAAATTGTGTTGTACCATCTGTGTTTGGTTGCTACTAGGCACATTTATTATTATTTATGTCACTTGTGTTTATATCCTTCAATTAAATTCTTGCTACTCTGTCACTTAGGCCATGTACTTGATCAGTTATTACTTGCTTCTCTAAGCTTATGTTTATTATTTCTCATCTTACAAATTCAACTAGCATGAATTGGTGTTTTACCTAGTAGTACCACAAACCATGTTTTGCTTCCTTTGGCAGATTTGTGGGAACAGACCAGCACCCCATTTGTCTGGGGCGAAGCCAACTACTGTGGCAACAACAGGTAAATGAAAGGGTCTCATTCCCACCTCTTCCTCCCAGAATCACAGTGCTCTGTTACCAATAGAAGCCACCAAAGCATGTATTGACCTCTTTCCTTGATGATGTTACTTGGTGGTAATTTAGTCTAGATATAGTTTTGGTGGGGTTTTTTCCTTATTTATTCCTTGATTCATAAAAAGGTCACATGCTTTGTGTTAATTACCACGGGAACACAAAAATACTAGCTTATAGTCTAGTAAGGGAGACAGTGGCGCCAGCCATTCTTATGTCTTAGTTGGAGTTTTTGCTAAGTTCACATTATTTTAATGCTTTGAAAAAATTCTCTAGCTATACCACATGTATCATTTTTACTCTGGGTAACTAGTGTCTAAGGAAAAAGTAATCTTAAAAGTTCTATTTTTTTAATAAATTTATTTTATTTATTAGTTTTGGCTGCGTTGGGTCTTCGTTGCTGTGTGCAGGCTTTCTCTAGTTGCAGCGAGCGGGGGCTACTCTTCGTTGTGGTGCACGGGCTTCTCATTGCAATGGCTTCTCTTGTTGCAGAGCACAGGCTCTAGGCACACAGGCTTCAGTAGTTGTGGCTCGTGGGCTTCAGTAGTTGTGGCACGCAGGCTCAGTAGTTGTGGCTTGTGGGCTCTAGAGCTCAGGCTCAGTAGCTGTGGCACACGGGCTTAGTTGCTCCGCGGCACGTGGGATCTTCCTGGACCAGGGCTCGAACCTGTGTCCCCTGCATTGGCAGGTGGATTTTTAACCACTGCGCCACCAGGGAAGCCCAGAAGTTCTTGACTTGAGATTGGGCAATCCATAATACCAAATGGGTAGGAAAGAAAACGCATCTCTTCTTCCCACTGATTTTGTATCTAATTTAAACCTCTTAAGAATTTTCATTACTATTTGATCTTCAAACCTTAAAAGATTCCCTGGCAGTCCAGTGGTTAGGACTCCATGCTTTCACTGACGAGGGCACAGGTTCAATCCCTGGTTGGGGAACTAAGATCCCATAAGCTGCGTGGCAAAAAAAGATCATGTTTCAAACCCAAATGAGAATATTTCTGGATTAGAAAATGAGGGAATTAGATGCTAGACTTCATTTTTTTCCTCAAATAGAACACTTATCAATTTTTATTTTTTAGCTCCTGAAGTCAGTTAGTTATAATAAATGTATCTTAGTCTGTGTATGCACTGAGATAGAAAAACTTAAAGATGAATTCCATTGGTACAATTTTAATTTTATCTCAGTTCTGTGAGATTTGTTGCGTTTAGTTTGGTTGTCTTGGCATTTTATTTTATCTCTTTTATCTGTTGAGTTCATGAGCCTGTCATACAACTGAACAGTAGATGGCATTGCTGTTTATCTCAATTTCTGGAAAATGAAAATGGTTAGACTCATCTTAATGCCTGTACAGAAGAGTGAGCTTTCCAGAGAAGCTGGTAATCATTCTCATTGTGAGAATGTTTTGATGGAAATGTGTTTACATTTCAGAATGTAGGTTGTTGTTTTTCCCCAAATTACAAAAAACGCATTTGATTGTCTTGTGTGTGCCTGCCTGAAGAATACATATAGTCAAATTCATCTTTCTTTTTGCAGCCCCGCAAGCAACATAGTTATGGAACATAAGAGTAACCTGGCTTCAGGCATGCGTGTTCCCAAGTCTCTGCCATATGTTCTGCCATGGAAAAACAGTAAGTGAAATAGAGGCAAAATGCTTTTACTCTGTTTGTTGTGCTAAATACAGTTGGTCTTGATTATTCAAGGACATGTTCAGTCTGAACACCTAGTACCCACATGACACTGAGAGTGAGTGCCTCCTTAAATTTTGCACCCCAAGCACCTCACTCACTTCCCCCTACTCCTGGTTAGTAGCAGGAAAGGACAAGATCACAGAAGCATAAAGAATATTTTCAAGATGGGGTGATCACTGACATCGAATACCATGGGTAAATTTGGGGACCAGTAAAAAGGCTATTGATTTTGACTAGGAGGAAATCATCCCTGATTTTCAAGCCATAATATTGATAGGGAATTGGGATTAGAAATTGGATTGCAAGGGCCTAAAAGGTAATGGGTAGAGACAAAATGAAAGTAATAAGTCGTAAGAACCACCATAAGAATGGTATTCAGATGTCTTTCCTAGGCTTCAGAGACCATGCTGAGTAAACAGGTATGAAATTCATGTCATACCACCCTAGTAAAGAAATTCCCACATATGGTACACCCAAGGTGCTGTCATTTTTATTTAATACAAACTTTCTTTTCCTAATGTTGCCCCCAAATTCAGATTCTCTTGATTTCAGTTTTTGCTACTGTTTGAGCTAATTTTTAAATGGCTAGAGTATCCCCTTTAAAACATTTCCCTTTGGATACTTGCATTTCTCCAAAAATGAGATCACCAAATCATATGCCATAAGGCTTGATAGGTAGAGGACTATTTCCTTTTTCCATGCTCTTGAGTGGAATCCAATTGCTAATTTTAAATTCTTCTCCTTTTATATTATAATTCCATATACCCCAGGAATAAGTCATTCGTGTTTAGTAAGAATAGGGGATGGAGTGATTTTCAATTGACATGGCGTATTTATTTTGAAATATTTCTACTCCATAGATGGAAATGCACAGTAACTGAGTATCTATCTCAAGTAAGTATTCCAGTTTTATTTCACTATTTTTTTTTTCCAGATGGTAGCAAGATTTAACTGGACATAAAGCAATTTGGGTCCAATTTTCTTTCAGATTATGGTACCAAATTAAAGCTTTGTATGTGCCTGTGTTTTTAAGTATATAGCCTCTGTTATGGCTTTACACGCTAATGCATAGGCGTTTACTAGTTAAATTAGAATTCCGTTACATGCCAAGTTGCTTTCCCTAATGTTAGTGTGCACTGCCTCTTTCCTTTTTCTTTTTTTTTTTATCAAAGTTGCATTCTAGACTATCATGCCTTTTTAATGGACTGAGATTAATCAAACAACTGTGCTTCACTGCTCTGCAGTTCTTCCCCTGTGCAGTACAGTTTAGTACTCATCAAAAATTCATACTCTTTTGAATGAGAACTTTAAAGTTTTGGGTCTCTAAGAGTCTCTCACTGTTGATCTTATCTGAATATTTGATTTAGCAGAACCTCACAAAATCTATATAAAGAGTCCAGAATCTTTTAGTTTTCACAGATGAAGCCTTTCTCTGAGGTCACCCCATGTACCCATAGCAGAGCCAGGTTTGATGCTCCAGATGCTGTCTTGGCTGAGGCTGCTCGGCCACACTGCTTCTGGCAGAAGGAATATTGTTGGGCTGGGAATGGGTTGATAATCCCCACTGTCCTGCAGATAGTAGGCCTTCAGCGAATATTTATTGAATGAATGAGTAATTGGCCTGTTGCCTTCTAGTCCATTTACTTTCTCTGGACGTGAAGTAGATGGTTACTTTCTCTGGACAGTGAAGTAGATGGATCTCCTGCAAGTTAGGGTTCATTTTAGTACCAAAACTGATGTTTCTTCTGGTAAGAAGCAGAAAAGAGATTCTAAAAGCAAACACCCCTTAGCTATGAACAATAATATTTATCAGTTGCTTGTAGGTACTGGCCATTTTTCTTGGTAGGTTCTGATATCAAATTATTGAATATATCTGGAAGCCAGAAAGTTGGATTTGATCCCAGAAGGGAAAGACACAACTGCACTGGGGTGTGTCAAGAAAGCATACACAGACATGGGTAAATGGTGAACTTTGAATCCTTCTCTGACACACTGCATGAGATGCTTGTGTTCATAGAGTGTGGATAGTTACCTAGTAAAAATGGCTACTCTACGGTGAAAGCCTAGGAGAAACTTCTATCACTTAAGACTAAACATTTTTCTGCTTTGGAACTTAACTCTTTGCTAATAAACTCCTTACACACTGATAATTTTTTTTTCTATGTAACCCGTGAGGAATAAGGGGAAAAAAATAGGTAAGAATCCTTTAACAACAACAAAAAAAGAATCCTTTAACAGCCAAAGACCTTCTTATCCCCTTAATAAAAATAAAGCATCATTTTTTGAATACCTGTTGTTGCAGAACTCTCTTCTTTGGATAGATACACACACAAAAAAAATGTAAGACATGACTTATTCCCTTAAGAAACTTAAGAATGGGTGGAGAATTTTTTTTAATGCACATGCCTGAAAAGGGTTTGTTCACCTTGCACTTAAATGCTTTATCCCATTTGTGTTTTTATCAACAACTCCAATTTTTACTAGGTAAGTGCCTCAAAAGCAGGTAATACCATGATGTACATTGTAACAGCTCAAAAATATTATTGAATTACTGAGTAGATGGGTATATGAGAAGAGAAAAAGATCAATATAAGTTAATTGGAATTAATCCAGAATTGTCTGCAGAAGTCAATTGCCTGGATGGTCAATTCTGATTTTCTCCTCACCCGTGAAAACTGTTGACACAACAAGTGTGCGTTGATCTCTGTATAGAATGTTTTTAATTCAATTAACAAGTTTCTGTGTGCTTAGTGATACTAAAGAGCTAAGGGTCAGAAAGTACTTGGTGTTCTGCCATTAGCAACAACAGATTCTTCCAGCAGACCAGGAGACTAATTGGACTGTAGTTGTGTGGCCCATTGTCAGATGTAGTTGATGCTTTTGTCATTGATAGGAACTAAGAGCTCTTTTTTTTTTTTTTCTTATTTCCTTGCAGATGCCAGACCCTAGAAGACTCTGCTTCTTCCTGCTACAGTGGGTTCTTCATTTTTTTCTCCTAATCTAATTATAGAAAGATAAATTGTTTGTGACTTTCAAACTGACAAGTACCTTTCTTTTCCTCCCCCCTTTGAGTCCTTACTCATTTGATGCAAGAAAGAATCCTCATGCTCAGAAGAACTGTTTCAAATAAACCATCATTGTAAATAGCTTGATAGTTTGGTTAAGTACCTGCAGCCGCAAGATCAGAACTCATATCTCATTCTACATTAATGAAACAAAATCATTTAAAGTTATCTTAAAGGATCCAGCTAAAGCAGGCAAGAAATTTGGATTGGAAAAAGTAACTGTGTATATATTTGTGTTCTCTGACACACATGAACCAAATTCCTTTTAACATTTATAGGAATGGACCTTTTCTGATTAGTGCATTTTTTATTGAGTCTTTGATGTTGATAGCATTTATATATAGAAATATACCCTATTCTTGTTTAGAATCTTTAGGACATCTTGTTCCCTGAATATTTGTAACCTAGGGTAGGTTTCTTTTATTTCTTTTCTCTTTCCCACATTCCAGCTAGAAATTGTACTAGCTGTCAAACCAGGTGTGGATTGCGTAGGAGTGAAGATTGGAATGGAGAGGAGGAACTAATGTACGTGTGGAGAAGAGATAGGCTTTTCATCTGTGTGTGAAATTTGATTAAGCTTCAAAGCTGAAATGTGTGAAGGCCCTGCTGACTACCCTGGGACGTGTGTATAAGTTAGATTTCTGAACTCAAGGCTCTGGCTATCCTAGCATCTTGTTGACCCTCACAAGGAGACTTCATAACCTCCCAGACCAGTTTTTTGTTTGGTTGTTTTTTTTCAGGTTTGGTGTGGTTTGGTTTTAAAGCCATTTGGCATGGGAAGAGATTTGGGATCTGGTATAGATAGGGAGTCAGATGAAGCATACTGACCAATAATTCCAAAACTGATCTGTTGAGCATTGTTTGTAGGGGGAGTGGGCTCTTGTGGAATGCCTCTTCCACAAGTTTCACACAAAACAGGATTCTCTCTTTAATGAAGCAGAGCTATCTGTTTATTTAGTTCCAATCTCTAAAAACAGATTCAAGATAAGCCCTAGTACAATAGTATTTCTTCTTCTAGCTGTATGAATAAGTGAGTAAGTAGACCATTTCTTCTGGAGTGGGTGGTATAATGTATTGAGGAGGGGAAAAAAACACCCATTATTCTCCTAATTCTGGTTACTTACGTTTGAGTATCAGTCAGCAACTCACATTTAACTTTATTTAAAAATAGTTTTAACTAGAAAATACAAAACCCTTTTGATTTCGTTTGGGTAATGACAACCCAAACTGTGTACACTACACTTGTAACCCAGAGCTCCTTCCTAGTTTAGGAAAAAGGGGTATGAGTCATATTGCAAAGAATTAGCTACTTGAGTACAACTCAACAAAGGAATTAAATAGAACATAGTTACTTTGTGTTTTTTAAATATCTAAAGGGGCAAGAAAGGCTAGCATGTCATTCATGAAAAACCTTATGTTATTTTAGGAGGACACCTCTTTGCTCACCACTACGAAAACTTAACCACAACACATCTGACCTTTGCGAGTGTAACACTCACTATGGGAGAATGCCTGCCTATGTTAATTTTGTTAGCTCACAAAATAGATAACCCAGTTTTTCTTTAGTAAACCAATGATTAAAGCAGCCAATTTGTCTTGTCCAGGAGCTTTCAGAGACTGCTTAGGATTTTTATTGGGCCTAGGATTCACTAGACTGGATTTAGTTTGCTGAAGATTTTTGGACATTCCTAAAAACTAGAACAAAGAAGTGACTGTTTAACTCTTGTCAGAAGTTGGGAGTTGGGAGAAGAAGCTTACTTATTTTTGAGACCTTCTTCAGAGGCTGCCTTCCCTTTGGAATGTGAACAGTGGAAGGTAAACACTTGAATATTGTACCTTAATTTCAGTTAAGGTCAAGTGTTATGGTTAAAGGTTAAATGCAGACATGTTTCAAAATTTTGAGCTTATCTTAGAGAGCCTCTGAATCCTGCATATTGATCTTATCCAGGGATTCCACACTCTACCCCAAGGAGAGCATTTGCTTTCTGGAAGATTACCTTTCTCTGTAGGTATTCTGGAAGTGCCACTGTGATTTGCAAATGTTCTTACCGGGAATAAACAAATGTAGGTAATAAATGATGCTTAGCTCTCCTGGTAGCTGTACCTGAGCTAAACGAGGAGAGTATTTGGATTCAGTTTCAAATAGTGCACAGCAGTACCCTTTCATTGTTGAGAGAGAACAGTAGCTGCTTGTGTTAGTCTCTTAATACCTATACTGACATTCTTAGAGTCCTTTAGTTGTACTTTTCACAATTCATATTAAGCTCCAAAGTAGACAGAAACCAAGGAGATGACATTATACTTCTTACTACCATTTTTAAAGAGGCAGGTTATAAAAATCAAGGTGATTTGTATGCCATATATATATATATATATATATATATATATATTCTTTTTTTTTTTTTTTTTTTTTGCGGTACACGGGCCTCTCACTGTTGTGGCTTCTCCCGTTGCGGAGCACAGGCTCCGGACGCGCAGGCTCACGGGCCCAGCCGCTCGGCGGCATGTGGGATCTTCCCAGACCAGGGCGCGAACCCGCATCCCCTGCATCGGCAGGCGGACTCTCAACCACTGCGCCACCAGGGAAGCCCTGTATGCTATATTTTAATTGATTGAAGCAAGACTGGACTTGGGAAGAAGATACCTCTAAGGAAATATCTGTTTTCTTGTGCCAATTCAATGGGTAGAATAAGGAAAACTACTGAAATTCCATGAAAAAATTACTGTAGTGAATGCTCATTCTTTCGACCACTGTTGTCCTGGTACTGTTAAGGTTCAGAACATACTCACATCCTACTTTACAGTCATGGCCTCTTCAAAGGCCACTGAAAACACAGTAAGCGGTTACCTCGTACCAACAGTCTCAGCTGACTTTCTATTCCAGCCATACTGAAGTCTGATAAACGCAGACCTGTGTATGAGCGGGGCATTTATTTGCCCTTGACATAGCAATTCCACTGCCTGGTCCAACTCACTTAACTCTTATCAACTTGGTAACTGGTGTGACAAATACAAAATCTCAGGTTGTTTACAGATAGGGAGAACAGCATCCTAGGCCAGACAGGCACCCTAGAGGAAAGCCATATGGTCAGCAGATTTGCATTTGTGTTTATCGTATTTAAAGATGTTTTTTGTTTTTGCGGTATGCCGGCCTCTCACTGTTGTGGCCTCTCCCGTTGGGGAACACAGGCTCCGGACGCGCAGGCTCAGCGGCCATGGCTCACGGGCCCAGCCACTCCGCGGCACGTGGGATCTTCCCGGACTGGGGCACGAACCCGCATCCCCTGCATCGGCAGGCGGACTCTCAACCACTGCGCCACCAGGGAAGCCCTAAAGATGGTTTTTTATGAAACTAAAATAGTGTAAGCACCTTTGATGGAAGTTAAAAAGACAAAGTTAGTTGTTTTACTTTATACTACTTATATATACACATATATGTGGAAGAAACAAATCCAGGTTGTATTAAAAGCTACTGCATATGAACCCAACCATGCCTCTTAATTTTTATTGAAATACTTGTCACTGAAATAAAGTATGCTTTCCCAGTTCATCTGTTTCAGTCCTATTTCCTCAGGCTTGAGTTTCAGGATTTCATTGGACAGTGTCAGGGGCTTAGATTATTTAGCTCTTTGTGTTGGTTTTCTCTAGAGTATAACTTTATAGCAGAGGTGCAAATTGAAAGTGATGGAAAGTCTTGATCTTGAAATTAGAAGTTCAATTGAGGGGGCTTCCCTGGTGGCAGAGTGGTTAAGAATCCGCCTCCCAGTGCAGGGGACACAGGTTTGAGCCCTGGTCCAGGAAGATCCCATGTGCCGTGGAGCAGCTAAACCTGTGTGCCACAACTACTGAGCCTGTGCTCTAGAGCCCGTGAGTCACAACTACTGAGCCCATGTGCCTCAACTAATGAAGCCCACACATCTAGAGCCCGTGCTCCACAACAAGAGAAGCTACCACAATGAGAAGCCCATACACTGCAACGAAGAGTAGCCCCAGCTCGCCGCAACTAGAGAAACCCCATGCACAGCAACAAAGACCCAATGCAGCCGAAGATAATAAATAAATAATATAAAAAAAAAAAAAAACACAGACTCTTGGGCTTCCCTGGTGGTGCAGTGGTTAAGAATATGCCTGCCAATGCAAGGGACATGGGTTCGATCCCTGGTCCGGGAAGATCCCACATGCTGTGGAGCAACTAAGCCCATGCGCCACAACTACTGAAGCCTGCACGCCTAGAGCCTGTGCTCCGCAACAAGAGAACCACCGCAATGAGAAGCCCACACACCGCAGTGGAGAGTAGGCCCTGCTCACCACAACCAGGGAAAGCACGCATGCAGCAGCAAAGACCCAACTCAGCCAAAAATAAATAAATTTATGAAAAAAAAAAAAACAACCCACAGACTCTTAAAAAAAAAAGTTCCATTGAGATATCCTTTTGTTGAATTGGAGATTTCAACAGAAGAGCAAGTGTTTAGGTTTATAAAACCCTTGAAAAATAAACATTAATATGGTTCTGCTAGGTATGTAGTTTTCCTATCCACCTATCATATCTCATATACTCTTAAAGCTAGAAGGGAGTTTAGAGAGCCGCTAACCCAAAGCTTCATCTTACCTATAAAGAAACAGGCCCTGTACAAATGTGGAACATGACATATTTTTTTAAGGAAAAAGAATGATAAATACAAAATTCAAGATAGTTATTTTCTCTAGAGGAGAAGCTAGGAGGATGGGATCAGGAAAAAACACAGTATATTAGTAGTATTCTGTTTAATAGGTTGGGTGGTGGGTTTCCCAGTGTTTATCTTGTTATGCTTCATATGTGTGTATTAAATAGTATATAATTTTAAAACATCTAAGAATACTTGCTAAAATCATTGCAGAGTGCTTACTGTAAGCAAGCCACTGTTCTTAGCGTTTTACATATTTTAACCAAGGATTAGGGGAAAACAGGCCCTGAAAATTTTCTCTTTACCAAGGATACACAGCTTGTTAATAGTGACCATAACCTGCAACTTCTGATTCCTAAATTGCAGCTTTGGGCTTCTATAACCATTCTGCTTCTCTAAATGTTGATTCTGCACTCAACCTCTCATTCTCTCAGGCTGTGCGTTTCCTCCGCAACTCATTTCCATGTCTACCAGTTTGGATTCCATGGTCAGTCACTTCAGTGGCCTAAGTCAACACCCTGAGTTCCCTTGACCCTGTTGTTCTTCTACTGTCTCCGCTTCACCAATTCTCAAGTCAAGCGAAACCCACCATCTCTTTATTTCCTCTAGGTTATCAAGCGTAGTGACAGAAAAATCACATAAATATGCCAACTGACTCCACTGCAGATGTATGATTTCTTAAGTACCCATTCCTGTTTGGCTTTTTTCAGCTTTACCTGGTAACTACTGCACCCTTTTTATTGTTCTCCTCAACTTTATAGTCCCTACTTCCCACCCCTACTTTCAGCAGATGGCATTGCCTCTTACTCTCTAGAGAAAATACTGGTTATCAAACTTAACTTCCTCTTTTCCCATCCCTAGACTTGAACTCTTGTGACATCCATCTTTTCCTTTACGTCAGAGGTATACTTCTTCTCCAAGGCTAACTTCATCCCTGTACTATATCCCAGCTATTGATGCATAACAAATTTCCCCAAAGCACAGTGGATTAAAACAAAACTAGGGCTTCCCTGGTGGCGCAGTGGTTGAGAGTCCGCCTGCCGATGCAGGGGACGCAGGTTCGTGCCCTGGTCTGGGAAGATCCCACATGCTGCGGAGCGGCTGGGCCCGTGAGCCATGGACGCTGAGCCTGTGCGTCCGGAGCCTGTGCTCCGCAACGCAACAGGAGAGGCCACAACAGTGAGAGGCCCTCGTACTGCAAAAACAAACAAACAAACAAACAAAAACTAAATGTTATTACCCTCCCAGTTTCTGTGGGTGAGGAATTCAGGCGTGGCTTAGCTGGGTAATCCTGGCTTGGGATCTTTCATGTAGTTGCAGTCAAGGTGTCAGGGCCACAGTTTTCTGAAGACTTGACAGGCTGGAGGGTTTGTTTCTAAGGTGGCTCCCTCACATATTTGGCAAGTCAGTGTTGGTTGTTGGCAGAAGGCCTCAGTTCCTCGCCGTGTGGGACTCTGCACAGCCTGTTTGAGTGCCCTCACAACATGTCAGCTGCCTTCCCCCAGAGTGAGTAAGTTAAGAGCAAGGAGGAAGCTGTGAGTTCTTTTGTGACCTAACAACTTTAGAAGTCACACTCCATCATTTCCATAACATGCTTTTGGTTACACTGGTGAGCCCTTTTCATTGTAGGAGGAGAAGTCAAAGGAGCATGAGTACCAGGAGGCAAGAATCATTGAGCCATCCTGGAGGCTGGCTCTCAGACACTTTTTCTGTCTTCCAATATCTTCCGGAAGTTATTCCCTCTTTTCTCTTTACCTTAATTCTATTTCTTTATATGTTATATTTTTCAGTAATAAATAGGTTGTCTTCTTTAATCTTTAACTCTTTAAACTACAATAATGCTAATGTTACATTTCATTCTTTTAAAAAAAAACACATACGGGCTTCCCTGGTGGCTTAGTGGTTGAGAATCTGCCTGCTAATGCAAGGGACACGGGTTCGAGCCCTGGTCTGGGAAGATCCCACATGCCGCGGAGCAACTGGGCCCGTGAGCGACAACTACTGAGCCTGCACGTCTGCACGTCTGCACTACTGAGCCTGCACGTCTGGAGCAACAAGAGAGGCCGCGACAGTGAGAGGCCCGCGCACCGCGATGAAGAGTGGTCCCCGCTCGCTGCAGCTAGAGAAAGCCCGCGCACAGAAACGAAGACCCAACACAGACAAAAAATAAATTAAAAACAACAACAACAACAACACATACACTCTCCGCCGTATTAATAAGGGTTCGGTTGCAGAAAACATCTATTTGAGCTAGTCTAAGCAGGAAGGGACGTGTTACGGGGCAGTAAATGGATCACAGAATTATTGGGAAGACTGAAGAAACAAACTCTAGACTGGACTTCCAGAAATAACACCCAGGAAGCTGCTGCTTCTACTACAGTAAGGAAGCTGCCACTGCAGCTGCCAGTTCAGGAAGCACACTACCTCTGCCACTGTCAGCATCACCAAACGGATGCCCTGTACCCTCTCTTAATCGCTGCGGGCTTTAGAATCATACAATGGTTCATCTGATTGGCAGAACCGAAATCACGGCTGAACCCTAGTTACAAGGGATTATGGGAAATGTAGTCCAGCTTTCCAGAGCGGTACACTAGAAGAGTATAATGTTAAGCAAATCAATATATAGAAACCTCCACACTCCCTCTCGAGCTATTGTTTGCTTGCTTCTTCCCTTCAGTGCCTGATTTCTTGAAAGAATTGCCTATATATAGTTGGTCTGCAGTTCCCACTTATCCCTTAATCCATTGCAGTCTGCCCACTCTGTTTTGTCTCCACCCAACCTACTAATTTGCAGGACCAGTGGCCTATTTTAGTCCTACTCCCTTGGACATTCAAGAAGCAGCGGGTTGTTTCTTGTGCTGCTTGTGGTAAGAGCCATATCAATGTGAGGCACAAAAGAATTACTTAAGGCCACTCTCCTGGAACAGGCCTTGGACTTGGAGGCACTTAAAGCCTTGAGCTTCAGCTGCTATCTAGACCTGCTCTCCCTCATACGTGACTAATCTAGGTTAATGATGTTTCTGTTCGCCTAGTCTTTTCAGAATCCCTCACATTCAATTAGTCACCAGATCCTGGAATTTCAATACCAATGATGACTTCTGAAGCCAACCAGGTCTTTGTATCTCCACTGCCACTGCCTTATTTCCAATCATCGTCCCTGCCTGGATTATTACAGTAACCTCCTAAGTAGTCTTTCAGCCCCTAGGTTTTTCCCATTTCAGTTTATCCTCCACCTGCCTTCAAGATATTTAGTAATCGGTTTCCAGTTTACCTAATGATAATAGCAAAGGCTTTTCGAGCACTTGGTCTGTGCCAAGCACTGTACAAAGCACTTTATATGAACTGTCACATTTAATTCCCCATGAAGTAGATATTATTATGTCGTCACTTGGTAGATAAGGAAACTGAGGATCATAGAATATACAAGATTTGGCCATTAGTCACTCCATGGAGGAACTGGAATTGGAGTCAGGTCTGCTACCCCGCAAAGGCAGTATTCTCACTCCCACCACATTTTACAGTTGCTCCAGCCTCATCTCTCCCGACCCTGTTCGTAGTCCAGCCATAGTGAACTCCCCATCCCTCTAATGCATTGTGCTCTTTAATGACAACACCTGGTGCATCTTGTTTCCCTCGCGTTCCAGTGGTTCTCTGCTTAGCATGTTCCACCTTCAAGTTCCAACTCCAGTGTTATCTATTTGGGTAACTCCAGGCTCTGTGGTCTAGGCTCCTGCTGTTCTCTGTTAGTACTCATTTTGAGTTGCGTTGTGATTAGCTTCTAAATGCCTGTATCCGCCAGTTTAGGAAACAGAAACCACTCTCAATATCTCCATATTTTAAGCAGAAAAGAAATTTAATACAGAGAATTATGAAGTGCTTACCAAATCCTTGGAATAGCTGGAGAAGCAGGCTGTAGCTGAGGCCTCCAGGAATGACTCGCAGAACACTACCAAACTAACCCACCAACGAAGCTACAGCCTTGATGGCCATGGGGGTACCGAGTGTGAGACCGTAGCACTCTAGTACAACCCAGGGATCAGGAAGCTGCTGACAAACAATCCCACGACATATATAGTGTCAGACTTCTTGCAGAGCTACTGACCAGTGTAAACATCCAATGCGTAGTCAGCAGAGGGAGGAAAAAGGAAACTGCATAATCAGAACCTGGAGCACTGAGGGTTTGTTCTAGGGTGGGTTGGGGTTTTTGAATGTTTGCTTTCAAAAAGTAAGATTGAGGTAAGACTTTTTTTTTTTTTTTAAGGAAATAGTTATTTTCAAAGTCCACAGGAAAAGATAACCATATGCCAACCTCCCCACTCCAAAAAAAAAGCCAAAAATTCTGTAGCTACAGTACTTGAGTACTAAGTGCGCAGGCAAAACCATTTGAGAAAAGCAGTTACGAAAGCAATTAAGAGGGGTACTGTTAAACTGGGAGTCAGTACAAACTTACCTTGAATCGAAGACCAGCCCTGTGACCTTGGAAACATCATTTAAACTGTTTGTCCTTCATTCTTCTTTTCTCTGACCTTCAAGATTTAATCCAACCCTAAATTTTGGGTTTGTTAGTTATTCAACTGAAAAAAGCATTTTTAAAGTAAAGAGGAGGAAGATTATGCAACCATCTCTAGGACTCTCTGTACTTTTGATCATTCTGTAAAAGTTCCCTGTCGGGGCTTCCCTGGAGGTGCAGTGGTTGAGAGTCCGCCTGCCGATGCAGGGGACACGGGTTCGTGCCCCGGTCCGGGAGGATCCCACATGCCGCGGAGCGGCTGGGCCCGTGAGCCATGGCTGCTGGGCCTGCGCGTCCGGAGCCTGTGCTCTGCAGTGGGAGAGGCCACAACAGAGAGAGGCCCGCATACCGCAAAAAAAAAAAAAAAAAGTTCCCTGTCAACCTTAAAACATTCTCTGAGGCCATCCAGATGAGGCGAGAGAAGCAGTGGGAAAGAAAGGAACCTAGAAAGTGGAGGGGATTTTGCCTTCACCATATTGAATCAAATACAGTCTTTTAAAACACACAGAGCAGCTTCGAAGTTCCCTAATTTCCCAATTTGGAGTGTTGGTTAACCTGTCCCCCGAGTTAAGGGGGAAAGAGATTCTTCAAAGATTCTAGGAGCTAGAAGGGCTCATCACAACCTCAGAAGCCAAGCTTGTTATAAAAAGTGCATTAAGAAGCATCCTCTAGGCTATGTTAGCTAGGCCAGAGATTAAATGGAGCCTTCCCAGGTCCCTGCAGCCTCCTTTCGGCTATTTGAGGTGCTTGCTGTATTTTTTGGCCTAATTTTTTTTTTTTCCTGCAAGACTTGTCCTTCATCTTCTTGCTTCTCTGATGTAAATG
Organism: Orcinus orca; assembly: GCF_937001465.1. Taxonomy (NCBI): domain Eukaryota; kingdom Metazoa; phylum Chordata; class Mammalia; order Artiodactyla; family Delphinidae; genus Orcinus; species Orcinus orca. The sequence goes on along the minus strand of NC_064569.1, from coordinate 43,688,698 downwards.
GCTTTTCAGAACACCATTCCCAGACAAACCTTCAAGTGTTAGCGGAGGGTCAGTTTGCCAATACTGTTTTCTGTTGTTGTTATTTCCTTCAAAATAAGAGACTGGTGCTGTCTTCAGAGAATGCTATGGCATGACAAGAGTTTTGTGCAGCCGTTCATTTCTCCCCTGCTAATATGCTTCCTTCGTTTGCTTCAAAGCTTGTTTACCAACTCTAGCTTGGTCCCTGGACTCTCCTCCCTTCACCCTGCCCCCTGCATTGTGCATTTCAAAAGATAGAGAAAAATAACAGCCTCTTTTCAGCCGTCTCCAGTGAAGACAGCAGAATTACCAGGGCCAATATGTCAAATTGTACAGCCTTCACCAAACATTTGCCCAGAGATATTTCAGGTTAGTAAAAGAAAAAGCCACTTCACATAGAGCACAAGGGCCTCTAACAGACAGGGAGGTTCCAGGGCTGCCTCTCCTCAGTGCACACACACACACAAAAAGAGAGTTAAGAGTGAATAAGCAGGGTTTAGTTCTTAGCCACAGATGATACAAACCCCAATGATACATCTATTGCTACCTGCCGCCAAATTAAATGGGATGTACACATGAAGATTTGCTATAGTTACAGCCCTACCCTCAAGCCGTTTATAGGCAAAGGCAGTGTTTCTCAAAGCATAATCCAAATATCACCTACATCATAATTACTTGGGTGCGTATTTTAAAATGCAGATTCCTGGGCTTTCATCCAGATTTCCTGAATCAGAATATCTGGAAGCAGCACACAGGAATCTAATTTTCACAATACACCTCGTATAATTCTTAGGTACAGTAAAGTTTCTGAAACCACATATTACTTTGAATAAAGGCTTTTTAGGAATTTACAAGGAAGATAATTATACTATTTGAGTTTTCAGGCTCCAAGTCCTTAAAAAATCTGCACATTAATCACAAAGCAAAGAGTATAGCATAACAGCAATTAAGAACAGGAGTACAATACAGCGCAGTACCCGAATCATAAGATCATTTAAAGGTATAAATGGGGAAAAATGCATTAAGGTTTTTAAGAGTGTTCACAGTAAGCCCTCAATACATTTTAGCCGTAATGAATAAACTGAGGGCACCTAATACACAAATGACGTGACGTACATGGAGCACAAGATTATCCCCATACGCGGTCTTAACGCCTCGATTTCTTCCTTCTAAAACAAAAATTTGAAAGCCATTAAAGGACATCCTCTCAGTCAAGGTCAGGCAACCAAAAAGTAAAGCAATGGCTGCTTTTTACTTAACCTGGGTAAATCACAATATCCCCTGGGAAAGGAGAGTAGATTTCTAGATCTGCTGTCATTTGCTTGCCTAGCCCTGTAACCGCCACAGATTGATGTTATTGTATGTCCTGATCAATCCTGAGGGTATTTATTGACATTGTCCCATTTCACCAATAAAAGATTCATTTGAGAGCTATCGCTACTTATAAATGACCTTCACCTCTGAAGATATAGCCTGAGGACTCTAAGGGTTAGCTAGCCCATGGTTTCAACATGGACTGAATGACGCTAATGGGTTGTAGTGGTGTTGTCTCTGCTAGGAGCATAGGAAGATGAGAACAGCCAGTGAGTATGAAGAGAACAGTAGAGGATGCCCCCACTTTCTCCCATACCTGGGTCAGGCAGGGGATAGACAAATAAGGGCAATTCTTTATCTAGGATTTCCTTCTCCTGGCCTCTAAGGCTAACGAGTACCTAGTGATTTATGCCCAAGCATAAGCCCACCTGCCTGCTGCTTTCTGTTTGTGGACATAGCTAACCTGTGTGAGGAGGGGCATAGATTTCAACCTCCCTACACCTCTGGCAGCTGAACAAGGAGACAGGGCTCTGTATTCAGCCTCTGAGTTTTCGATAAAGGACAGCATATGGGGGAAACTGTACCCAGGTCTCCCTTGAATCCAGTCTCCAAAAAAGGCAGTCTTCCGAGAGAAAACTGTAACTTCAACAGATTCTGAGAAGGAATAATTTAACCTTGGAATGAAGGTGGAGTAATTGTGAAGTTTTATTTAATTCTATGTCTGAAGAGTTGACACAGAGTTGTCGATCTCCTTGGTGTCCAGCAGGTGGAGATACAGTCTAAGGCTGCCCGGGACTGCAGTGGAAATTCCTGGGCAATAGGTACATTCCAGAGTCTTCTGAAGCCTGTGGCAGACAGTAAGCAGGGTGCCTTTGCTGCTTACCAGTCCCCAGTCATCCTAACCTGCATATTTCTCTTCCTTCCCTTTCACAGAAACTTTAGCCTGAGACTATGACCTGTCAGCTTTTGGTTTCAGACTAGGAAGGGGTGATACAAAGAACTCTATGGTGGAGGAGAGATGGGAAGAGGGGGATCATAGAGACATTTGAAGAACTTTCCTGAAGTCCAGGATCTGTGCTGTTTAGCACAGATTCTGTGTTGGCAGTGAGGTGTCATTCCTGCCAATCTGGAAATGTCAGTATCTTTAAATCCATGGAGGGACCACCCCCCTAAAACTCAAATAAACAAATGGTGACACAAACCAGGACCAGGAGACCAGGCAGGATTCAGCATAAGTATCTAACTAACCTTCTGGCATCTGTGGATGCCAGGCAACAGGTAAAGATATGGGTGGGCGCCCTCCCTGCCATTGGGCACTAGGCCATGGCCACCAGTTGGGTACAATCAGCCTGCCAAGGTGAAGGGCATCCCAGGATGTTGTGCCCATCAGCTTCCCCTGCCACAAACTGAATGGAGCCCGAAACTTACGAGAGCCCTCCTCCATAGACTCAGTTCCTCCTTGAGAACAGCAGGAGAAAGGGAAGCAGGGAAGGGCGGTAATGCTCTACTTAACCTAAAGACAGTAGCAGAGGCTCTTCACTCCTCCACTGGAAAAGAAGAGTCTGGAAATGGACCTTTCTGAATAGGACCCAGAACTTGAAGTTACAAGTTAGTAGGATAAAACAATGTATGATGGAAGTAGAGTGAAGGCAGTGTGGCATCATGGAAGGAGCTAATTTGGGATAAGGACACCTGGATTCTATCCCACGTTAGCTGCATGACCTTGGGCAAGTCATTTATTTTCTCTGGGCTTCAGTTTCCTTGTCTGTAAAATGAGGACATTGGGCTGGATGGTATCTAGAATATCTTCCTTCTCCGACATGTGCTATTCAATTTTGAGAACTGATTGACATTCCCTTGTTGAGGGTGACTAGTCTAGCACCACAGACCCCCATGTGACTAGACATAAGCTATGTCTGAGCTAAGGGAAGCAAGTACTAGAGGAGTGGGGGAAGTGAAAGTTCTGGGTTCCCAAAGTGCCTCCAGACTCACTATCTCTATTCCCACACTACGCCACAGGGATTCCCCACCACCACAGAGACATGAAGTTCAGAGGTCCAGACCTCCTAATCTTCTGTCTACTGAGAAGGCTGGAGGCTCTTGTTGTCAACCTTGTAACTAAGAGAATCTAAAACCCCTGTGTCAAAAAGAAAGTGATACTCATCTGGGTAACATCCATTGAATTCCTATCTACTGAGTTTGGATCGATCGAATGCAGATCTGTCTCTGATCTCTGCTCCATTGCCCCCAGAGCTGCCCTTCCTCACTCAGGTCCCTTCCTGCCCATTCAGATTCACAGTGGGCTGAGTGCTGGTTCTGGCTGCCTGTGCAGGGTTCACCTGGTCCCTAGGATAGGACCTGTGCCTGAATTTATCCTGTGAAGAGAGGTATCCCTTTACTTCCCCTCCAAGCATTGTCTCACTTCTTTGCCCAGGTGAGTTTCCATAGGATATTGGAAACTCCTCATTTACCAAAGCTTCCCTATATACCCAGGCTTAAGAAAATATTCCACTTCAGAATTGAGAACAGGGAGTTTGGGGAGACTCAAAAATGACAAATAATCATACTCACCTGAGACCTGAGTTCTACTCCCTTGTCCTCCCCTCCACCCTGGGGAATCTTAAATAACACCCTCAGGGAGGAAAAAATGGTTGGAATAGTCTGACAGATTAACATCATGTTGCATTGTGCTGAATTTCAAAGGGAAGTTAATTTCACCACTCATACTCCACCATATATTTGAATATGCTATAATCTTCAAGGCGGGAGGGGCAGGGAGATGCAATAGCTTGAAGTAAAATAGGTATAAAACATGAATCCCACTTTCAAGGAATTTATAGCCTGTATTATTTATCTATTAACACTTAACAAAATTACCCCCAAAATGTAGTGACTTAAAACAACAATAAACATTTACTCTAAAAAAAATTTTTTTTAATTTAAAATTTAAAACAAACATTTATTCTCTCACACAGTTTCTGTGGGTCAGGAACTCAGAATCCGCTTAGCTGGGTGGCTCTGGCTTGGTGTCTCTCATGAGGCTGCAGTCAACATGTCAACTGGGGCTGTAGTTATTTGAAAGCTGAACTGGGGTTGGCCACCACGTACTGCAAGATAACTCGCGTGAGTGAACTTGACTTCTAGCAAGTTGGTGCTGGCTTTTGGCGGAAGGTCTCAATTCCTCTCCACAGGGGTCTCTCCATAGGCCTGCTTAAGTGCCCCCCCCCCGACATGGCAGCTGGCTTTCCTCAGGGCAAGTAATCCAAGAGAGAGACCAAGGTAGAAACTGCCGTGTCTTTTATGACAGCCTTGGGAGTTACACACGACACTACCGCAGTATTGTGCTGATCACACAGGCCAGCCATGACTCAGTGTAGGAAGGGAACACAGAAAGGGCATGAATACCAGGAGGTGAGGTTTGTTGGGCCATCTTGGAGTCTGGCTACCATATAAACCATCTGGGATCTCAATGTTATCATAAATAATACATTACGCTAAACAAAAGGGGTAGAATATTTACAAACCTGCAAGAAATTTGAATACACCATGATAGGGCAAATTTCATAGTTTTTCACAAAATGCCATTAAGTAAATGACTTCAGCAGATTCTGTTTTCATTGAAACTTGCTTCAGTTTTACCTTTAAACTCCTTGAGAACATTCTTCAGAGTAGGCTAAGAGATTGCATGATTGCATTGCGATCTTAATCTTTATGCGAAGAATGTAAGCCATGCTGCTATAACCAAGAGATGGGCAAATAGAGGGGCTCAGATAGAGTAATAGTCCAGAGGTAGGTAGAGAGTCCTTGACTGGTGAAGAAAGCTTGCATTGCTCATCCAAGGTGGCTGCTTAGTTTGTCACCATGTCCCAACAAGCAGAAGGAAGAAAGAGGAAGTAGAAGATCATCAGCTTTCCTTTTTAAGAACATGACTGAGAAGTGACACACATTGCTTTATTCACATCCCATTGACCAGCACTTAGTTGTACCCCCTAACTGTTGGAGAGGCTGGGCAGAGTACCCTAGCTGGCAGCCACACACCCTGCTAAACTCAGCGTGTGGGTGGCCAGGTGGAGGGGGTCATATTACTAAAAGGAAGAGGGGACTAGATCCTGGGCTACAGTGCTCTCTGCTACACCTACAAAATTTCATTCTTTGGGGATAGGTCAGGTGACCGAGGTTAACACGTAATTGGATCACATCTCCAGCTACATTTTTTTTAATATTAATTAAAAATATTTTTAATATTAATTAATTAATTTGGCTGCACCGGATCTTAGTTGTGGCACACGGGATCATCGTTGCCATGTGAGGGATCTTCGTTGTGGCACGCGGGATCTTTAGTTGCGGCATGCGGGCTCTCGTTCCCTGACAAGGGATCAAACCTCGGGCCCCCTGCATTGGGAGCGGGGAGTCTTAGCCACTGGACCAACAGGGAAGTCCCTCCAGATACATTTCAAGAATTGGATGTACATTAAAACACGATAGCAAGAAGTGCTATCTTGGGACTTCCCTGGTGACACAGTGGTTAAGAATCTGCCTGCCAATTCAGGGGACATGGGTTCCATCCCTGGTCAGGGAACTAAGATCCCACATGTCGTGGGGCAACTAAGCCCGTGTGCCACAACTACTGAGCCTGCACTCTACAGCCCGCGAGCCACAACTACGGAAGCTCGCACGCCTAGAGCCCGTGCTCCGCAACAAGAGAAGCCACCGCAATGAGAAGCCTGCACACCGCAACGAAGAGTAGCCCCCGCTCCCCGCAACTAGAGAAAGCCTGCACGCAGCAACGAAGACCCAACGCAGTCAAAAATAAATTTATTAATAAAAAAAAAATAAGAAGAAGTGCTATCTTGATGGAAGACTTTCTTGGTTTTGTGGTTTTTTGGCCACACCACACAGCATGTGGGGTCTTAGTTCCCTGACCAAGGATGGAACCCACACCCACTGCAGTGGAAGCACAGAGCCTTAACCAGGGAAGTCCCTAGAAGACTATCTTGTTAAAATAAATAAATAAAAACCTTAACTTATTTGTCATAGAGTTCAGAAATTAGTTTTATAATATCACTGTTATGTTTACCATTACTTTTTTTAAAAAGACTCAGTTTATTCACGTAATGTTTACTGATCTAGGCAAAGTGTTAGGCAATGATGGGAAAACAGAAGTAAACAAGATCCTCACAGAACTGAGTCTAGTGGGGGACGCAATTAAACAATGAGATACAATACAGTGGGGTAAGGGCTATGACTAGTGAAATCTGGGGTACTGGGTAGGGGATTAACGAAGGCTTCTGGGGGAAGTAATATCTGTGCTGAGAACTGACCTATAAAATACATTCCATTCTATTCAGAGAGCGCATCAGACTGAATAGTTTTCAGATTCCTCAGACAAACTGAACGAGGCTTTAATCTGTGCAGTGAAGCACTGTGGTAGGTAATTTTACATATAGTATATTCGTTTAATTCTCCCAATAAATCTATGAGGAAGTTGTTATCTCCATTTTACAGAGGAAGACGCTGAGACCCAGGAAAGTTAAGTAGCTTCCCAAGGTCACATATCTATTAAGTGAGGGAGGAGGCATTCAAACCCAGGTCTTCTTTCCAGTATAGTATACACCTTTCCTTTGCAAATTAAAAGTACTTCAATTAAAAGCAAACGTTAGCATTAAAAATTCTATGGAATATGCTTTCATAAAATATTTATAGTTGCTTCTATCGTATGTACATCCAAATGTATTCCATTTCTAAATCGCACAGCATTTTGTAAATTCCCCGCATAATTAAGTGCTGGACTGTGTAGTCCAGACGATGAGTGCAGGAATTCAGAAGAGTGGGACGTTACTGAGAATTATAATGAGCTGGAGAAACGTATGCAGGGCTTGGGTGGGCCTTGATGAATGATACAGAGGTCAGTGCATTCCAGACGTGGGAATCACAGGAGCAAAGCTAAAGATAAACTGGGCACAATAGTGAGACAATATGGAAACACAGAGACTCAAGTGACTGGACTAGAGGTTGTATTGGAAAGAGGCTTTTTATGGTCCTCACAGGTGGGGGAAGAGTGAGGCCTCGATGTCAGTTTACCCTCATTTAAGTGGTCCTGGTAGCTGTGGCCCTAACCCCTCCCCTTTTCTAGGAAAAAATATATCCCAGCATTCCCAAGGTCTCCCCTGCTCCTCTATTATCATATTGTCACTTTGCGTATCAAGGAGTATAGTATAGGGCTTCCCTGGTGACGCAGTGGTTGAGAGTCCACCTGCCGATGTAGGGGACACGGGTTCGTACCCCGGTCCGGGAGGATCCCACATGCCGCGGAGCGGCTGGGCCCGTGAGCCATGGCCGCTGAGCCTGCGCGTCCGGAGCCTGTGCTCCGCAACAGGAGAGGCCACAACAGTGAGAGGCCCGCATAATGCAAAAAGAAGAAAAAAAAAAAAGATGTATAGTATATTATTTTCCTAATGCTGGTCTGGGGCCTGTACCAACTGACAGACACACAATCTTTGTTCCATTAAAGTTTCCAGACTAATGGGGCTACAAACAGACAATTCAGAGAAAAGAATGGGGTAACCTTAGTCCAAAATAAGAGCATCATGATTCCCCTTAAATGTCAAAGTGCTTATAGCTACACCACAGACGGGCCATGACAAATTTCTTTACATGGAAGAGAATACTAGGCATGGGATGGTTCCAGGCTGGATGGGGTTACTTATGCCCCCAAATCCCTGCGATTAATCCAGAACGGTCACTTGGGAAGGGGCTGACAGAAGGGGTACCTTTCCTCCAAAGGAACCCTGCCTCTCCTCTCTCTCCCCCCCTCAAATGAGCATTGAGTAGGAAGCTGACCAAAGGAAGAGGTAGGAGGTGCTGTGAGGGTCAGGCAAGACCCAGCAACCTGGACCCAAGCCAGCGGAAACCACCATTGTCTGAGTTGCTTTCTCAACTTCCTGCCCCCTCCCAACGTGCATACTCCATCTCAGGCCTCCCGCTCCGTCACTGTGGTTCCCAGGTACCACAGACCAAGAGGACAACAGACCACCAAGGTTCTCCTAAAGTGAGAGGGGACATCATCCAGACCTGTCCCCAGTGGGGAGGGGCAAAAGACATGACATGGTCGCAGGCCTTTGAGATCACGAGAGGAGGCTGTTTCCAGATCTTAAAGGAGATCCAGGATACTCTTATCTCTTTCAACCCCACTTGCAGCTCACAGGAAGATCTGGGGTTTTCTGGCAAAAGTGAGCAACAGCTGGATGGGGGAAGAGGTGGATGGGGGTTGCGTCTGCATAGGTATCTGTGCCTCTAGGCATGTCATAGGGGGTTTATCTGTGGGAGAGAATATGGCAGACTGGGTGTGGCAGTGGGTGTGTCCTGAATGGGATGAGGGCGACAACCCTCGCAGGCATTTCTCATCATTACTCAGTTAAGATCTCCAGCCTCCCTGTTGTACCAGCCCTGACCCTGAGCCCATTTCATGACCCTGATGAGACCAGATTCCCGGTCCCAGCTGATTCCCATTCCCAGCCACCGGCCTCCAGCTCCTTGGTCCCTCCCCCATCGCCACACTCACTCCTCTGGCAGGAGAGCTGGCTCTTGGCTCAGAACTGAGCTCAAAGCGGAAACGGGCAGTTTGGGAGGTGTGATGGTGTGATTTGTGTCTCTGACTGCACCCCAGGCTGGAACCCAAACACATGGACCCTCCCCTCGAGTACCCTTCTGGCAAATTTCCTCCTCCTCCTCCTAGAAATCTCAGGCTCTTCTAGCTGGTCAGAGGTCATGCGGGCGAACCACCCCGTGTCCACTACCATCCCCCTCTCCATCATCCCCCTTCTCTACCACCACTACCACTACCCCTCCACCTCCCACAGACTGGTAATGGAGGAATGCATTGACTTTACAATCACCATAGGAGGCGAGATTCCCCTGTCGGCCCCAAACAATAGGGAAGTCCCTCTATATATCTAATTGCCTTCTCTCCTGCTGTTGGGCCCAGTAGTTAGTGAAAACAAAGAGCAGCTAGCTCACTCAGAATTCTCCCTCTAGCTTCTCAAGTTCCTTTTGCAGATTTAAGGTAACCCCCAACCCTATGGGGGTGTTTCTATCGCTAAAGACTTCTAAGGCGCATTCTCCAAGATATCAGTGTCATTTTCCCCCTCCTACTCAGTAACATGTCATGTGGCCTTGGTGCGTATCTTCATCTCCCTATTTGTCAAGGGCTGGAAAGCACACCCCACCCTCCCTCCAGCTAAACCAATCTAGAAATCCAGAGAAAGCAAAGATCTTCCTGGGAAGTGAGGGTCCCCTAACTCCAGGGTCTCCCACCTTTACCAGTTAGAAAATCCTACTAGAAATCTAATTTCCCTTTTTCCGGCTTTTTCAGATCCCTCATTAACCAAATGGCCTTGTTAACTTTAGAGGGTTGTTAGGAAGATGAAATAGGGACATCGATTTGAAAGATATAAAATGCTGCCTCACAGGATTTTTTGGGGGGGGGGGTTAAATGAGGTAATACATGTAAAATGCTTAGATGTGTACCTGGTACTTGGTAACTATTCACTAATTTTTCCCACAATACCTCAAAAATTGAGGAGGGACCTGAGAGTTTGCCCTTCCTAGACATCTAGAGCTCAGACTCTCGTACAGCCTCCTCAGATGGGAAGCTCAGCTCTCTAGGTTTTAATTTCTGAAGGAACACAGTTGAGTGAATGAATGAGTCCATCCTCCGTTCACTGTTCTGGGGTCTGGCCTTGCGTGGCCTGGCTTCCTTCCCATCCCCCACTGCAGAGCCTTTCCCCCAGAGCCCTGAGCTCATCCTAGTTACCAAATGTTTGTTTAGTTGTAGCCCCACACAAGGACTCCAGCCTCCACGCTGGTTTTCCCCGCTGAGTTCCCATAGAGGAATCTGAATGTGTTGGGGATGGAACCTCAGGGATCATCTAGTTCAATTCCGTTGGCTTATGAAAGACAAAATGGAGAGCCAGAAAAGGGGAGAGTCTTGCTTAAACTGGTACTTCCAAGTCAAATACCTGGATCTATCCCAGGGGCTTCCTGGCTGCTGTCAGGGCTAGAATTCTCATCCCTTTCTTCCTTTCTCCCCCTCAGTGGGGAGAATAAATCACTATTTTTAACTGCCTAGAACAGAAGCAAAGGCTGGGGAAGGGCTCAAGGAAGTCCCTCCACACACTCCCTGTGGCTTCTCCTTCATTCTCTCAGCTCGGCCCTAACTCTCACTTCTCACCCCTTCTTGCATTCCCCCACTCCCCCATCTCCTCCCTGCTCCCCAGTCACACTTATTTAACTTCTGTGCTAACCTGCATATCCTCGGCCTGTCACTTAACAATAGATTTTGGTTTTAGTTTTTGGTATTTTTTTAATACATCAGTGGCTCTCTGGGAGTATATACTCTGAATCCATGCAAACACCCAAGGGGCCATAGTAGGGCCCCTGTGACCGGCAGCTTCTGTGAAGCATCGCCATCCCACAAGGCACTCGGGCATCCTTTATGCCTCCGCCAGTGAGTCTCAAGGATTCCATAGGCAAAGCGAGTGGGTTGGTTTCTCCTAAAGAGAAGCCTGATCGCTTGGGTTTGAATCCCAGCTCTTCCACTTACTCTGGGCAAGTTACTTAACCTCGCTGTTCCTCGGTACCCTCACCTTACCAGATAGGTCAACGGTACCTCCCTCATAGAGCGGCAGTGCCAATTAAATGAGTTAATACATGTAAAGCTCTTAGAATACATAGCGTAGGAAAGACAATAACTCCAGGAAGCTGTGCCCTCACCCCCGCCCCCATACATACCTGGGTCATGCGGCCCAGTTCCCCTTTCTTCCCGGGATCCCATTACCCTTCTCCAAACCTGCCCATCTGGCCCCTGTGCAGTCTTACCCTTACCCAGCCCCCTTCTCTCCCCTGGGGCCCAAACTGGGGTGTTGGGGAGGGAAGGAGGAAAGGAGGGAAAACGTGGCCATTTTAGGGCAGAGGAGCTGTTCGAGGGGAGAGGGAGTTAGGGGAGTGGACCCGGAGTTCGAGGCTCCTTATTGGGAAAGGCCCCTGTCTGATTCTGTGAGACAGAGGCCAGGCCTGGGCAGTCAGCCAAGTGCAAAGAGCGGGCCCCAGGCCCTCATCCTGGCCCCAAAGGCAGCACCGGTGGAGGGACTAGATGCTCGGTTGCTTTGGGCCCTTCTCCGCAGTCACAGCACTGTCCCCTACACCAACCCCACCCCTTCTGCCTAAACCTTCGTGGCCCTTAAGATGGCTGGACTCAGGAGTACCACCTCCGTGTGTGTGTGTGTGTGTGTGTGTGTGTGTGTGTGTGTGTGTGTGTGTGTGTTGGAAGCAGGGGGCTCCTGCTTTGGCTCTCTCTGGGACACTGCCCACCAGACACAACCCCTGCTACTGCTACCTCCCCTCCACGTCCAACACCGGAGCTCCTCCTACAGGAATTCAGCCAGTTCTGGGGAGACGACTGCCGGTGAGGGGGGGCTCAAGGGTGAGTAACAGTTCCCGTGGGGATCGGGGCGCCCATGACTAATCAATGGGAGAGTGAGGGAGGAAACTTACATTCCTTGACTTGTAGGGCAGTGGATGGAGGTGGGAGGTGGGGCAGGGGCAGACTGAGGCAAGGACAGCCAAGTAGGGACACAGAGATGGAAGCCAGGCTGGGGTGGGGGTGGGGTGTCTCTCCAGCCCTGATCTCTGTGCACCCCAGGCTGAAGGAGAGGCAGGCCCCAGGTAACCAAACACCTGGGTCCCTGCTGTGCTCAGAGAGCTTCCCACTTGCTGGCCAATGAGCCCCTCCCGAGATCCGCTCAAGTCAGCTTACAGACCTTGAATGGGTTGAGGGAGGGGCTCACTGGCATCTCATTTGCATTCCTCAGCCCCCATTCCCACTCATCTAGGGGTCCCCATGCCCAGAAATCCAGCTTGGAAAAGCTCTACGGTGCCAGGTCGAGGGCTGCGCTAAGGGCATAAGAGCGGAAATGAGCTGGGAGCCAAGGTGCCGTGGGGAGGAAGGAAGCCAGTCTGCCGCCACCGAGGAGTCAGGAAAGAGAGGGAACAAAGAGCCAAAGGCTTCCTGCCCCCCCATCCCTGCCTCCCCCTCACACGCCCCACCAGCCTCCTTCAGCCTACCCCAGCATCTTGGGGCTGGGGAGAGGGAGAAGAGGGGTGCAGAGACCCACACCGGACACCCAGTAATGCTTCCAGCTCCATAGCCTTCACGGCAGGGCGCCAGGGGCTACTCTCACAGCAGCCCCTGCACCCGCTGCTGGGTGATCATCGTCCCCCAGCCAGCTCGGAAACCCCTTGCCCCAGTTTCTTCCACTGGGGACGAGAGTGACCCATTCCTCTCTCTGTTCCCTGGCTTACTTTCTCTAGCCTTCCCGTTGTCTGTGGTTGAAAGAGAAGGCCCTGGGTTAGGGAAGGGATGGGGTGACGGGGAGGGCAGGCAGCTGTCTCACCTCCCACTGCACTGGGAAGGGAGCAGGGTGGTCTCACACACGCACGCGCACGCACACACAGGTTTTCACCTCACATAAACATTCACATCACACAGCATCTTCCCAGTCCTGCCAGTGCAAATGGTCAACATTCACGTGTAGGGATAAAAAAACCTGGGCCAACGTGGGCCCAAAATCTATCCTAGCCTTGGCACTTCTCAAGGCCAGTTTCTCCTTGCTCCTCCCCCGGGGCTTTCCCCGCTGAGCACAGCAGAGGTGCGTTGGGGCCACCTGAGGCTGCCCCATCCCCAAGCCCGCTTGTGAGACTCGGTCAGCACTGTCTGGGTTTCTGGAACCCAGCCCCCCTCCCTGAGGTGATCACATGGAAAATGTCCAGCTGTGGTTGCCTGGAGAGATGAGCTCAGCCAGTCTGAGTGGGGCTGGGGGCCTGGACTCAGCGTCAGACTTTCCACCTCAGACGTTTCCCCTCCCCCCACCCGCAAATACCACCCCAGGGACTCTGGAGCAGGAAGGGGGCCAGAGGGACTTCTGATACACATTCTCAGCCCTGCACTGGTTTGGAGAAGGAGGGGGACCACTGAGTGCAGACTAGGCCAGACCTGGATGCACCTCTGGTCTGTTTCATCCCTGCCCACCCATTTCAAAGACAGAAACCCAGAAAAGAGGGCCACGGGAGACTGCCCCGCAATGTGATGAGTGGGAAGGACGCTGACTTCAGAAATCTGTGCCCAAGAGATGAGGGTGGGGAGGAAAGGGAACCAGAGGAGGAAGAGTCAATTCAAGGACCCCCAAAGGACATAGAAAGTCCTAAATGGGAAGGGGGTGGGGAGCAGACAGGTGGCCTGCGGGCTGTCTGACCATCGAAACTGCCGACAAGAGGCCAGAGGGGAGTGTTCCCCCTTTCTACCCATCTCCCACTCCCCATGGCTCCGCACCTGGCCTCTCTCTCTCTGCCGGTCCTCTCCCTCCATTCCCCTCCCTCTACTTTCCTTCTCCTTTCCTTTCCCCTTCCCTCCCTGCTACCATCTTTCGGGGGCCCTCCTTCCTACTTCCTCCACCACCTTCATTTCACTCCCCACTTATCACTCGCGGCTCACGCTCCTTGGTCACTCTGCCTTTTATCTCTTTGGAAGCCTCTCTCTACCTCTTTGCTCTTATTTGTGTTTCCACCTCAGCCCAATTCCCCCTCTTCTTCTCCCTCTTCCTGCCTCCCAGCATGGCCCCCTGAGCTTTGTACATAATTAGCACCCAAAGATGTATATTGAATTGGATCACTACTCTTACTATGTGACTTGCACAGTTCTAGACACTTTATTTTCTTTTTTATAAATTTATTTATATTATTTATTTATTTTTGGCTGCATTGGGTCTTTGTTGCTGCGCGCTGGCTTTCTCTAGTTGCAGCGAGCGGGGGCTACTTTGTTGTGGTGCACAGCCTTCTCATTGCAGTGGCTTTTCTTGTTGTGGAGCATGGACTCTAGGCGTGCGGGCTCAGTAGTTGTGGCTCACAGGCTCAGTGGTTGTGGCTCATGGGCTCTAGAGCACAGGCTCAGTAGTTGTGGCGCACGAGCTTAGTTGCTCCGCAGCATGTGGGGTCTTCGTGGACCAGGGCTCGAACCCGTGTCCCCTGCATTGGCAGGCGGATTCTCAACCACAGCGTCACCAGGGAAGTCCCAGTTCTAGACACTTTAGAGTAGACAGATCTTTACTGATTAAAAAGTTGAAGGCAGGGAAGGTTTTGAGCTGACAAGGAACATCCTTAGAGCCTTGGTGAAGAAGATTAATTTGTCTGCCTGCAATGAGTAGGGCGAGTTGCGGGGAGATGAGACCCTTTTTCACGTCCTTTCTCTCCCCCTCCAGCTGTTTCCCTCTGGCTCTTCCTCATCCTCACAGGCTTCCCCACCTGACCGCAGCTTCTCCCTCTCTCCCTTCCATGGATCTCCCTCTCCTCCTTCCTTCAGTTTTCCTTCTCTGCACCCCCTTTCCACCCTCCCTTCTCTCAACCCCCCCCTTTCCTAGAACATCTGTAAGCAATCGGCTTGTGGGGGGGGGTAGGGTTGAGAGCTCTTCCCAGCCAGCTGTGGAGGGTGTGGCCTAAAGGAAGGGCTGATCTCCAGGAGGTGAAAACTTAGAGCTCCATCCCACCTTCCCCTCCCCCAGCCACTCAGCTCTCTACCCAAACCCCAAACTTTCCTTCTTCCCCTATCAATCTCTACCACACACCCCTCCTCTATCTTTGAGACCTGAAGGCCCTAGCCCTGCCCCTAACCCCACAATTCCGTCATCTGGGACACTCTAGTCAAACCTAGATCAGAGAGGTGTCCCAGTGCCCAGGCTCTGAACTGCTGGACAGCTATTGAAAGGGATCTAAGCCAGAAGGTCAGGGAGCTCCGCTCCTCGGCTTCTCCCCTGGGGCTCTGAAGTCCAATCTAGGGTTGAGGCCAGAGGTGAGAAGAGATGGAGGCTGAAAGGGCATAGTCCATTCGACCTTGCTGCAGGTAAGACAGGAAGCCCAAGATATTTTTATACATCAGACTTGTAAATTGCATCCACCACTACCTTCTATTATATTAATATCTCAACTCAGTAAAGCCACAAGCTTGAAGTCCAGAGGTTGTTTAAAAATCTTTTAGGGCTTGGTTCCCCCTCCAGCTATAGCTATGGAAGAGAGGGCTGTGCAGAGGAGCTCTCCCTCTCACTGCGCTCCTGAATCTCGGCCCCAGAGACTTCTCATTTTACCCTTGGGGTTGGCTGCTGGGAACACCTGGATCCCTTGCAGGGATCACGGTATACCCCCATTTACCCCCTAATTCATTACCCCAACATGTTATATCTCCCTGAAGGGAAGGGCAAGGGGAGGGACCTATTCTTAGCCCTGTACATGATGCCGGGCAAACAAGTGTGCTCATTACGAGGTGACGATGGACAGGAAGGAATTGGCAGCCAAGGAAGGAGTGTGTTTGTTTGGGGGTGGAGGGGTGAGAAGTGCTAGAAGTCCAGAGAGCTCGTGGGAAGACCTACACCTTTTCATGAAAAGCAAGAAGGGGAACGTGCTAGCCCCCATCCCCAACCTGATGCCGAAGCCAATTTATTGTGTGTGTAAGGACAGATGGCATACCTGTGCTGTACACACACACGCGTGCATGCACGCGCGCACACGCACACGCACATCCTGACTCCAAACCGATCAGAGATGCTGTCTTTTTTTTCGGCTGCACCACATGGCCTGTGGGATCTTAGCTCCCCAACACGGGCCCTCAGCAGTGAAAGCGAGGAGTCCTAACCACTGGACCACCAGGGAATTCCCGCTGTCCTCTTTATAGAGCCAGAAAAAGCTGAAGCTAGTGAAATAGTATGTCTGTGTTTTGGGTGCAATCTCTGGCCCTCTTGCCCTCCTCCCGGCCCCTTCCAATGCCCTAATTTTCTGTCTGGCATTGGTAATATTTTCCCAAGAGCAGGCTAGAAATGGCAAGCGTCGTGGGGGTGGGAGGGAACGCCTGGCTCCTCCTCAGCTCCTCACAGCCCCAGCTGGGTGTGCACTGGGAATCCTGGTGCTTCAGGTCCCTCCCTGATGGGCTCCAGATGTGCTTACATCTGGGAAGGCCATCCCAGGAAACGACGCTCCCGCCCACACACTCCCACCCCGGATGGATCTCTCCTTCAGCTTCCAGGCCCTTGAGCCCAGAAGCTTCAGGCACTCCTTTCTTCTCTAGAGGTAGGTACATGGCAACAAAGGAGAGAAAAAGGATGGACAGCAATGGGGGTGGGGTGGGTGAGCAAATAAAATGAGGTCAATGCTTAGGACACCCCAGAGAATCTTATTTCCCTTTTAACTTCCTATGTGAAGTTGTTACATTTTCCTGCAGAATTCTGTTGCCTCAAAAAAAAATGCCAAAAAGTAGAATAGGAAAACTGAAGAGGGTTTGGAAAAGAAGACACTAGCTTGGATGGTGGAAATTCCTTCCCATTAATCTGATTGCTCTGGACCCCTGGGCCTTGTATTTTTTTACCCCAGTGTTCCCTTAGCCCTGCCCCTCTCCCACCAGTGCCCTTCCCCTAATCCCCGTCCCTCTGCCCCTCCCAAACCTAGTCCAGCCTGGAAAAAGTCCCAGTTTTGTCCCTACAGAGATACCTGAGCACGGTCTCAAGCCTTAGGTTCAGAGCCCTAGAACAAGAGAACCAAAGCATCTCATCTCCCAGGACTGGTCTTGTCCCCATGATGTCTAGCAAACATCCTTCATCCACCCCTCCTGTGCTGTGAGCAAAGTGGGGGTAGAAAGGGGAGGGGAGTCTGCGTTTATTTTAGGTCAGGACATGGGGGAGGGATTTTCCCCCCCCCGGGTCAGACAGGGAGTGGGGATGGTGGTGGGTGAGTCACAGATGATGGAACCGTCAGTTCCCCTAAGCAGAGACCTGAGTCAGGGTGGCGAAAGAGCTTTAGGGTTCATATGGCCCACTCCTGTACTTTCCGATTTCTCTCTCTTGGACACACATACATTTCAATGCTCCAACTTTAGCAGGTTCCAGACCCAGACTCCTGGGATAACCAGGATCTTACTCTACTTCCAGAATCCTCCCCCCCAACCCTTGCAGCTCCATAATCTGTATACCTATCCCTCCGTCCTTCCCTCTGGGAGACCGAACTCCCACTCATCACCCCACCACAGGGCAGGAGGAGGGGGTCCCAGGAGCCGCAAACCAATAAGCTCCTCTGATGCCTTTGTCCAGCGAAGTCTTCCCACTCTTTTTTGCATCATATCACATTGAGAACATTAGATTTGGACCATCCCCAGAGGTAGTGAGAGAAGTCGCTCTGGCCAGAAGCCACTAGCCTGGGGTCTCTGGTGCTCCCAGGTCTTACCAGGCTGCGAGGGTTGAGGGGATTGATACCTGCCTCGGCACACCCACAGCCCATCTGTGTGTGTGAACACACACCAGTTGGGAAGTGTTATTTCAGGAAGACCTCACCCAGCCTATGCCACCCCACCAGGCTTCTTACAGGCCCCACAAGGCTCAAGTCTATTCCCCGAAATCAGGATATCCAGCCTCAGTGCTCTCAGAGTTTCCAGGCATTTGAGAATCTGGAAGAAGCAACCCCAGAGAAATCACACACACACACACACACACACACACACACTTCCATCCTGTTTCCGAGGATTAATGAATTGTGCACCCAATCTTCCCCACCCCCACCCTAGGAACAATGGTCCTATGTTAAATATCTCTGCTCCAGAATCTTCCCCCTGTAGAAACCCATCCCAGTTTAGAGGACTAAACTAACAGTGCAGTGGGAAAAGCAAGGACTTCGGGATCAGTTGGGATGAAATTTGGATTCTACCTCTGCCCCTTTCTTTGTGCTGATCTTGTCTTAGTCACTTCACTCTCTGGGCCTCAGTTTCCTGACAGTAAAATGAGAATCATAATACCTGCAGTGCTGGAGATATTCGGAAGATGAAATGGGACAAAGGCAGGTTAATGGTCAAGCCCAAGGCCAGGCATATAGCATGTGCTAAATAAACTATTATTAATATTCCTCACCCCTCTCCCATGCCACTGACACTCAGCGTGGCTCCTGGCTTTAAAACTTGCACCTCTACCCTGAACTCCTCTGCGGAAATTCAGTCTCCTAGTTCTAAGCTCCAGCCTTCAGGGCAGGCAGGCTGGTGACAGCAGGAGTCTGGTGAGTGTCCTGCCCTTGCCCTTCACCCCTTCTGCCCCTCTGTCAAGCAGACCGTGATTAATAATAATCAGTCATCACAGCAAATAATTCTTACTGAGCAATGAAGGGACAGAGGGTAGCAGAAAGGTCAGAGCCGAGAGAGAAAACAGAGACACTTGGAGACACACAGACTGGCCAGAGACAAGCTGAGAGATACACAGAGAAAAAGCTGACAGGACACAGAGCATTTAGTGGGCAGTGGGCTGAGAGGAGAGGGTATTGGGTTTAGAGTCAAAACACTTAGGTTCCAGACTCACCCCTAACTAGCAGCCATGTGACCTTGGACAAGTCAATTCACTTCTCTACACCCATTTCCTCTTCTGAAGGAGAGGGTTGGGCTGATGATCCCTAGGAACCCCCTCCTGGCTGACCTTTCTCGGCCAGCTTCCAGGCCTGGAGGGCTGCCTGAAGCAGCTCCAACTGGGAGGGAACCCCAAGTGCAGGCCTGACCCGGAGCAGAGGAAGGGAGGGCCAGGCAGAGGCAGGCATGGTGAGATGGAAGGCAGGAGGTGTTGGGGCCACTGGGAGAGGACTTATAAGGGCAGAGAGAGCCAAGAGAGGAGGGATATTGGGGAGAGTAGAAAAGCCAGCCAGAGAATGACTAAGGGGCTCCCGGTGTAAACAGGAGCGGGGAATGGACAGGGAGGGGGCCTGTTTGACTTGGCCAAGCGGGGTGGGGGGGGGTGGAGTGGGGAGGAGAACTGGGGCAGGACGCTATGTCCCTTGTCCCTCACCAAGGCTCCTGGGAGGAGCTGAATCACACACCTCCCTCCCTGTATCCCTCCCCACCCCCACCCCAAGCTCCCAAATCCTGGGAAAATCTAAAGAGCTTGTGCCTGGGCTGAAACAGGAGAGATTTGGGTTCACACACACAGGCTCTGCTGGGTTATACAGCAGTCAGCCCGCAACCTCTTTCCTCCCAGAGAGGGTCTCAGCCCTTGGCTTGAGTAGTTTTCACCTAGAGGTTACCTTCGTGGCAGTGCTGTGCTTAAGATCCTGACCCAGAGATTCTTTGGGTTCCTCGCCTAAGAGGGGGTCAGGACCTGCAGATGTGAGAGTGGGATGGGAGCCAGCACCACTCCACGGTCTGACCAGCTGCCTTCTCCCTTGGGCTGCAGCTGGCTCTGGAGAGGGGCTTTTAAAAAAACAGCTGGGCGATTTGGGACAGGAAGTAGAGTAGTAGAATGAGGAGGAGACTCGTGGCGAAGGAAAGAGCATTGATTCTGAGTCCCCCAAGCCAGAGTGGGGCAGGGGACTGGAGAAGAGAAGGGGCAGGGTTCCAATTCGGGGGATTATTATTCTGGAAGGGGAGGAGTCCTGGAGGAAAAAGACAGGAGGAGGGCTGGAAAGGAGAGGAGGTTAGGAGAGGATCTAGGCCCCTTGGTCCCCCTCCCCCAGACTAAGATAAAGACTAGAATCCTGAAAGGTGATCTCATCACACAGAGCCAGGGCTGGGGGAAGGGATGGGCAGGGGGTCACTGCCTTCTCCTGCTACAGTCCCTTCCTCTACATCCACAGGGCATCTTGGGAGAATGGGGTCCTGGGTTCCAGCTCCCAGAGCCTAAAGACAATAGAAGCTAAAGGTTGGGCCCCTTTGCAAGACACCACCCCACCCCATCCTACAATTCTCCAGGTCTGTAGGAATCAGGCCAGTTTGATCAAGAAGGCACTGAAGGGCCAAAGCAACCTTTTCCCCCTCCCACTACCAGGCTCTTGGTCAACTGCCAGGTTCTAGGAAGGGACTCAGCAGAGGTTTCC
Source organism: Orcinus orca (assembly GCF_937001465.1). NCBI lineage: Eukaryota > Metazoa > Chordata > Mammalia > Artiodactyla > Delphinidae > Orcinus > Orcinus orca. Next base: position 43,668,439 of record NC_064569.1, on the reverse strand, counting down.
ATATCCTGCAACCAAGAAAGGGGGAGGCCTGGACCGGAATCCTCCTGGTGAAGTAACCCCAAATTTCTGGACTCCTGGGTTTTCAATTCTAGCAACTTGGGCGGGGGGAGGGGGCAGGGAGCGGAGAGCCGGTGTAGGTCCTCCATCGGATCGGCCTGACTGGGAGCACCCTGTACCTCGACTCCTGAGTCCCAAATCCAGCTGGCTGGAACCCAGGCACCCCATGGCCCCGGAAGGCAAAGGGGGAATCCCAGTTGGCCAGATGCCAGAGGTGTCTCCTCTGCCTTTAGACCCCAAAGCCTCCTCCCTGAATTGGTGAGGGAGACCCCACACACATATTCAGACTCCCTCCGCCCTCCGGAGGTGATTCCTTTCCTCATTAGGAAATTCTCCGCTCCCTTTTTCCGACTCCTTTTCCGAGCGTTTACGTTGTACATCTGGAAAGGAGGCGGGAGGAAGTAGGGGGAAGCAGCGAGAAGGAGGGGGAAGAGCCCAAAGCAGCCCAGTCTGACCCAGTCCAGACAACCGGCCTCCAGCTGGGGCTGGGGCGAGGGAAGTGGAGAGGTGCGTTCCCCCCCCACGCCCCTTCGGGGTGGGGGGCGCGGGCTCAGCGTTCCAGGGACCCAGGAATGCCCCCCCGCCCGCCCCCCCGGCAGGCGGGGGGAGGGCTCAGCCGGGAGTTTGGCAAACTCCTCCCCGCGTTGAGTCATTCGCCTCTGGGAGGTTTAGGAAGCGGCTCCGGGTCGGTGGCCCCAGGACAGGGAAGAGCGGGTGCTATGGGGAGCCGGACGCCAGGGTCCCCTCTCCTCGCCGTGCAGCTGCGCTGGGGCCCCCGGCGCCGATCCCGGCTGCTGCCGCTGCTGCTGCTGCTGCTGCTGCTGCTGCCGCCGCCGCCCAGGGTCGGGGGCTTCAACTTAGACGCGGAGGCCCCAGCAGTGCTCTCCGGGCCCCCGGGCTCCTTCTTCGGCTTCTCGGTGGAGTTTTACCGGCCGGGGACAGACGGGTGAGTTGAGGAGGGTTGGCGGCGGGCTGGCGGGGTCGGGGGTGCGCGCCTGGAGACAGGGGGCGCGGCTGGAGTCTGGAGGGGACCAAGGCTTGGGTTTGGGAGGCGGAGTTTGGAAGGACTAGGGTTGGAGTTGGGGGCCCTCGCCGGAGTTGGGGGCCCGCGCTGGAGTAGGGAGGGGACAGTGGCCGGCGTGGAGGGTGGCCAGGAGTTTGAGAGCGATCAGCAGGGAGACGTGTGGGGTGGGGAGAGGACACGAAGCTGCAAGCTGGAGGAGTCTGGGCCGGGGTCTTGGGGCCAAGAGAGAGGAGGGCGCGGGAATGGAGAGCAGAGGGTCTCTGGCTGAGATCCGAGAGCTGCCGGGACCGGAGGCGGATGGGGATGGAGAGGGGGCGCGGAGGCCAGGGTGGGCATTTTGGAGCACTGGGAACCCCGGGACCCCTGAGGGCCATTGTGCGGAGAGAGAACGGGTCGAAGCAGAATGAGCTGTGTGTAGTAAGAAGGGAGTGGGAGGCTGAAGGGGTCCGGAGGTTAAATGGGGGCCAGCCTTACCCTCCCCTCCCCCCTCAACTCAGACTGGGAAAGACTCGGGAGGGGGACGGCGGCTCCCTCCCCTCTCTCCTCGGTCTCCTACTCCGCCCGCCACCCCCAATCTCTGTTCAGAAGAGGGGATCCGGGAAGTTGGGGAGAGTCCCGGGACCCTGGTCCTGGGGGGCGCCGGGGCTGGGGGCTGTCTCAGCCAAGGGCGGGGGCTCGGATGTGTCGGGAGGGGTGTGTGTGCGCCCGTGAAGGGGGGTGGGCGGTCTCCCTCTTCCTCTAGCTCTTGGGAGGAAGAGAAAAACTGATTTCCTGTAGCTTGTCGGCTGGAGCTGAGCTGAGACCGGGACTTCTGGGGTTGGGGTCGGAAGCTGGGGAGACGCGGGCTCGCAGGGCCCAAGAGCGTCAGAACACAGGACCTCAGAGACCGGGGAAGTCTCAAAGGAGGATCCCCATTCCCAGCTCAGCAGGGTGACAAGCAGAGCGGACCCTGTGTGCCAGGAAAATGGGGAGCCCACGGGCTTGGGGAAACGAGCTAGGCAACATTAGAACAAGGGTGTTTGTTTAAATGTGGGGGGGGGAGTAAGAGGGGAAGGAAGCTGCTCCTGGGGTGGGACGGGGGCTCCCCGGTGCCAGATGCCTGATCCTCCACGATGTCTGGAATAATCCTCTTTCTGCATCTCTGGGCTCTGAGATTGCCACTGCTCCCCACCATCGCCACCAGCACAACCACCCCTGGTATCCAGCTTTGATAGGACCTCTGTCAGAGGTGAGCTGTTCCTACACATGATACAGTTAACTGAGCTCTACTCATTTCCTTTAATTTTTGGAGAAAAGGGGTTAATCTAGGTAATTCACTTGGGGTATGGGGCATATTTCTCCTTTGTCTGGAGGATGGTTAGGCCCCAGCTGTTGGTTCTGGGCTATTCAAGGTCCCCACCCAGCCCCCACCCCACCCCCCTGGCCTCCTGCCCAAACCCCATTGCATCACCCTGGCCTGGAGCTTCTGCCAGGCCCGGCCTCCCCCAGGCCCCTTGCAACTCCTTACCACAAACCTAACGGGGGTAGAGAAGGGGGAGGGAGGGAGGGGAAGGGATCCTCCCCCACAATAGGGTATCCAGTTATCTGTATCTTAACCTTCCTCTTATCCCACCCCCACTGCCACCTAACAAGAGTGTCATCTCCCTTTTAAAACACTCCTCTGAAACATCTGGACTTTCACACACTCCCAGTTGGTTCCCTAGGTGTCTGTCTGGCCCCTGGCCTGATCCTAAAGTCCCAAAAGCCCTTTTCTAAAGCAGGACCCAGCAGTCTCTTCCCCTCCCCCTCCCCTCTGCTCATCTCTTCTCCCAAGAGAACCCAGGTGTCCAGCTTGTGCACCTCCCCCTCTCATTTTCTCTCTACAAAGCACTCTTAGAATAGGACTCGGAACATTCCACCTCCCCAGTGACCTCCCTCCCCACCACATCTGGGACTTTCAACCCCTCCTACCTGCGGGGGGACAAATGTAGCCCCTCACCTGGGGCCTTTTCTGGAGAGGGAGGGCCTCAGTGTTCTTGGCCCCCTTTATCACCTCTCACTGTGGAAACCGAAACAGCATCAGAGGGCAGGGTAAGCACTAGAGAGGTTACACAGTAGGAAAGGGGCAGGCTTTAAGTCAGGCCAAGCTGGGTGTGCGTCCAGGCCTCACCACTTACTTGTTCTTTGTGTGACCTGGGCTGAGTTACTTAAGACTTAAATACTGGAGCCTGGTCTTCTCATGAAAATCAGACACCTAACTTATGAGGCTGTTCTGAGGACTAAACGAGACAATATATATAAAAATCACCTGGTCCGTGGAGGGTGATCGGTACGTGGAGGTATGACTTTTATGAGGTAGCTATTTTCTATTTCTGGTTCTCTCTTCCCTGGACACCACCTAGTTCTTTGTCTAAGATTTTCACTATTTCTTACTCACTTTTAATATTTGCTTATGGCAGAGATAGTCATAATAGTGCCTCACATTCCTTAGCACTTTCATATCAATTTTTCTGTCGGATCATTACAAAAATCCTTGCCTTAGACAGACGAAGCATTACCGCTCCCATTTTATGCGTGTCTATGAATTGAAGCTTCAGGAATCATAGAAGTTTAGAACTAGAAGTTTGTTTAGGGACCATTCAAGGGCAACCCATCATTTTATGGGTAGAGAATTCAAGTCTTGGAGAGGGGAAGTGACTTGACCCAAGACATGCGCTTGAAAGGTGCACCAGCCTTAGCCCAGCTCCTTCCCCATGTGGAGCTGCCACAAGTGGAGGCAACTCTTCCTTCCCAGCCAGCCAGGCATTTCCCTCGAGACTACACTGGGGGACCCAGAACCAGGTGTCTCCTCTGGCCTGGCCAGGGCTGCCGTGGGACCTGCAGGAGCTGGGTCCAGTCCACTTGCTACTCTCTACCCCCGACCTTGTCAGGCCAATAGAGTCAAACAGTAACCATGTATTGAACAGGAACTTGGTTAATCAGAAGCCTGGCTGGGGAGATAGTGGGGAGGAGAGGAGGGAACAAATTAGCAACGGGGTAGACCAGAACAGTGGCCTAGGTATCAGGATTCCTGGCTTCTGTTCTTAGGTTGAGAAGGATTCTGAGTGACCCCAGGACATGTGACCTAATTTCTCTGGGACTTAGTTTCCCCATCTGTACAATGAGGACATGGGACTAGGTCAGCAGTATTTTTTGTTACAGTTTTTTATTTTCTTCCTTCCCTTCTTCCTTTCCTTCTTCCTTCCTTCCTTCCTTCCTTCCTTCCTTCCTTCCTTCCTTTCTTTCAATTCAAATGATATCTTATCAGGGCATTCTATATAAAACAGAGAAAAGGGCTTCCCTGGTGGCGCAGTGGTTGAGAGTCCGCCTGCCGATGCAGGGGACACGGGTTCGTGCCCCGGTCCGGGAGGATCCCGCATGCCGCGGAGCGGCTGGGCCCGTGCGCCATTGCCGCTGAGCCTGCGCGCGTCCGGAGCCTGTGCTCCGCAACGGGAGAGGCCACAACGGTGAGAGGCCCGCGTACCACAAAAAAGAAAAAAAAAAAAAAAACAGAGAAAAGAGGTTGCTCTGAAAGAAGATGGAGAGGACTGTCAGGACCGAACTGGCCTCTGCTCGCTCCATGTGGCAGCCCTGAGGCATCGACAAGAAAGTCTTCAAACCACGGTGCTGAGGCAGCCTGTGTCTCCAAGAAGCAGCTCTAGAACATCAGAGTTCCGAGGCTTCAAAATGAATTACGGCAATTTATTTCTTCCCTTGGTCTCTATATTTTGGAAGAGTTTATCTGCCAAGCTGCATTTAGGAAGGAATAATTCATTCCTTTTTCCTGGTTTTTTTTTTATCCACCAAAAATTAGAACAAGAAGACGTCTATAGCTGCCAATCAGAGCTTCTGACCAATATGAGATAACTAGGTTCCCCACAGGAGTTGATATAATTCCGGCCCAAAGCAAATACACTTGAGGTTTTAATTAGCCTGGGCTGCCTTATCAGGTAAATGCATGATTTCCGTTAGGCTCTCTGAAATATTGAAAAGAGCCCAAGGACCCTCCATTGTTACCTTCTTGGACCCCTAGTAGGACCCAACTGCTGTAGGATTTAGGAGGCAGGAACCAGGAGTGGGAGAATAAGGATAAGGTATGTGACGTGCCACCTCTGACACTGGGTGCCTCTCTTGGCAGATAGGGGAGGGCACTAGTTACTGGACTGACTTGGAGGAGCTGGGAAGGAAGGGCCACTGCATCCTCAGGTATAAGCCATGGGCGGCACGGGGCAAGTCTGGGTCGGGATCTGTGTCCCTTGCCTGTACCCCAGATCTCCTGAACCTTCACGCAGCCATGGCATATGCCCCTGGCCCACAAGTCTGTGGGCTTTCTAAGCCTTGTAAGGCCTCTCTCTCACCTGCCCGCCCTGCCAAACTCCAAGCTTCTTCCTCAGGCCATCCCAGGAGCACCCAGGCTCAGCCCCCCTCCACGGAGTGGTGGGAAAATTGGGGGTGGGAGCAGGGTCCCTTGGCCAAGCCCCTACACTCTCCTGGAAGAGTATGGGAGCTCCGGAAGACTTTGAGATAACCTGTTCAACCTCTTCACCCAGAGGAAGAGGGAGAGGGTATTCCCAAGTCCACACTGAGCTAGTGCCTGACCCAGAACCCCTGCACCACTGCTGTTTTCTGCGGCTGCCTCTGCTACAGAGGCTTGCACCCCTCTCTCCTCCCCCAGCCCCGGGGCAATGCAATCTCTCCCCACCACCAACCTCACCTACTAGGCCTGGCAGCCAACCAGGTCACTGTGCCTCCGAGTAGCCAGCTCCCACCCCCCTACTGAATGTACTGCCTGAGTGAGAGGGGTGGGGCCCAGCAGGCGGGCGGGTGGGAGACAAACGGCGAAGTGAGAGGTTGGAAACAGACAGGAAGCCGCAGGCAGTAAACATTTCCTGTCCCCAGGGTAACCGAGGCTGGCACCCCACCCCCCACCACTCCAGGAACTCTCACTCCAGGCCTCCCCTCCTATCCCTCTGGACCCTTTCTTCTCCCATCCTCACCCTCTGGCCCTGCTAGACCGCCCTCACTCTCTGCTTCAGCCCCTTGGAGCTGCTCTCTCTGGTGCTCCCATTCCTATTCCTCTTGGACCCCCCACCCCACCCCTACTCGATGTATCTCTTGTCTCCCATCCCGTCACACACACACCCGCTTTTGTGACCTCTACCGTAATCCCCGACTTGGGGACTCCTGGTAAGAAAGGCTAATGAAGGGATCCAAATATCGGGAAAAGGGTGGGTGTTGGGAGTGCTGAAAGCTGAAAGGGGCCAGAAACCAACAGAGATGGAGAAGCCCAAGATCTGAGATGAGAGAGAGGGGGGGGGTCCCTAAAACCAAAACCAAGAGAGCAAGCAGTCCTAGGGGCAGAGGGACAGATGGAGAAGCAGTGCCAGAGCCAGTTATGGGAGGAGAGCAGAGGCCGAGGCTGGCGGCTGGCAGGGACACTGGTTCAGTTGCCCCGGCTGCCAGATGCAGCCTCATGGGAGACTCTGGAGGAGAAAGCCCAGAAGGCTGACTACTGCACAGAGGTCTTGGAGGCAAGGGACCCAGGAATGATAGAGGCAGAGCCAGAGGCAGCAGAATTATCCAGGACCTTAGCTGTCACCACCCCATTACATAGGACCCCCAGCAAAGGCAACCTTCTCCTCGTCGTCTCAGGGGGAACGAGGCACTGTGTCCAAAACTAAGACCCAAGTAGACCCGGATCTGAGTTCAGACTCTGACCAATGGTGTATGGGAAAGGGGTTCAGAGGCTGAGACAGAGACCCAGCCAGGATGGGGAGGTCCCACCAGAGCCCAGGGTGAGGGCAGGTCCACGCCCAGGCCCAGGGGAACAATTTGCTTTCACCATTCTCCAGTTCCTCTCTCCACTTCTGCCTGGTTTCCAAGATTCACATTTTCCTCTGACATGCCCCAGGGCTGGGCAGCTGGACGCCTGGGTTTTGCCCAGAAAAGGGCTTTGGCTTGGGAGGAGAGGGTATAGGCTAGGTAAGAGGACCCTGGGGTTCTAGGGGCTGCATCTCCAGTCTTGGCAGGTCCATAGAGGAGATAGAGAAGCTCTGGCCCCGGCCTCTTGCCAGAACTGACTCTGGTTCCTCCTTCTAATGACAGGGGAAGGTAGGAAGGGAGAGACTGGGGGGAGGCGGGAGAGGCTGTGTTAGTGACAGCGGCACATGGGGACCGCCTGACTCCGGCCTGGGCCTCTGGCATCTGTGGCATTTTCTGAGATATAAATACAACCCGGGGGGCATCTGTGCCACGCCCACCCAGACCCTGGCCCAGAGGCCTGGGTCCTTCCCGCCTGGGGAGACTGGAGAAGAGCTAGGAGCCCCCCCTGAGCTGCCTCTCCTTTCCCCTCCGCAGGGTCAGCGTGCTGGTGGGAGCGCCCAAGGCTAACACCAGCCAGCCGGGAGTGCTGCAGGGCGGTGCCGTCTACCTCTGCCCCTGGGGCACCAGCCCAGCACAGTGCACCCCCATTGAATTTGACAGCAAAGGTAACCCTCTTCGTAGGTCGGGGAGGTTCAGGGAGGGACTAAGGGGTGGGGCTGAGGCTAGGGGGCGGGGCCCGGGCGGGGTCTGGAGCGAGGGGCGGAGCCTGACCAGTTCCCCGGCCACGTGCTCTGAGGCTCTGGGGCTCCAGCTCCGTGCAGCGGTGCAGCGGCTCCCCGTGGCACTCACACCACGTTCCCAATCCAGCCCAGCCCAAGGAGGGCGGGCATGATTCAGAAACATGTGGCTCTCATTTTCCTTGAATCACCCACAGCTCAGGGAGGCCAGGGCAGTAACACAGACAAAGACAGGGAGAGTCACAGAGCCTATTCGATTCATTTAACTAAGCACTGACTAAGTGATAATGCGTGCCAGGCTCTGTGCTGGTACTGCAGGGGATTGAAACATGATTAAGGCCCCGCCCTCAAGGAGCTTAACGTCCGGAGTAGATGCAGAGAGGGATGGAAGGAAACAGGCTGAGAAAGAATAATAACAGCAGCTAACGCTTCAAGAGCACTTGCTATATACTGGGCACTGTTGTAAGCACTTTACATATATTAACGCACTTAATCCTTTCAACGATGGCGCGAGGTGTTATTATCCCCATTTTATAGGTGAGGAAACGGGTTAAGTAACTTGACTAAGGTCACACGGCTAGTAGAAGGTGGAGCGAGGACATGAACTTGAGCAGTGTGGCTCCAGAGATAAACTGGGGTGAGGGGACAAAAGAGGAGAGCATCAAAAGATGGAGATGGTGGGGGAGGGGTGGTGTAAGAGCACAAAACCGACCGATTTCTTTTTAAAACCTGGAAGACAGATGAGAAGCGGAGGAATAAAAAAGGCTGCCCCATAGAGGCAGAGAGGGTTTGGAAGGAGAGAGACAGCCAGACAGACAGATGCGCACACGCACACACGCAGACACGAGGGGCAGAGATTCAGTGACGTGAGAAAGGTCAAGGACATAGAACACGTGCTGCTAGAGACACAGGCCCAGGTACAGACAGAGAAGCGCAGCCAGAGGGTAGCCCTCTCAGGAACTAGCCGTCCTTCCCCACCTCACCACAAGCATCCTTGTCCCAGCTGGGTGAGGAGGCAGGCGGACCAGGGGAATGCACCTCTAGAAACCCCAGGTTCTGTGTGTGTGTGCGTGTGCACATGTGTGCACATGGGCTTGTGTGCACGCGTGCAGGGGAAGCTGAGTCAGGCTACAACAGGCAGACTGTAAGGACCTTCCCCACTCACCCTCCCATGAGTCATGGGCTCAGGGCTTGCAAGTGCTTGGGTGCCCCCAGACTGAGGGCACGGGCTGCTCTAGGGCTCAGCTGCCCACAGCTGGCATGACTCCCCTTTCTCACTCCCCCAAGGCTCTCGGATCCTGGAGTCCTCGCCGCCGTCCAGCCTCGAGGGAGAGGAGCCTGTGGAGTACAAGTCCCTGCAGTGGTTCGGAGCGACGGTGCGAGCCCATGGCTCCTCCATCTTGGTGAGGGCCAGCAGGCTGAGTGGCGTGGTGGGCAGGAGGGGCAATGGTTGCGGTTAGCGGAGCACAGTGGGGGAGGCGGGGAAGAGAGGTCCTGTTGGACTAAACCTGGACCCCCCTCCTCCTGGGCCCTCCCAGGCCTGTGCTCCCCTCTACAGCTGGCGCACCGAAAAGGAGCCGCTGAGCGATCCCGTGGGCACCTGCTACCTCTCCACAGACAACTTCACCCGGATTCTGGAGTATGCGCCGTGCCGCTCAGGTAGGGCAAGAGGGGTCACGAGCCCTGAGTCTGCCTTCTCTGTGAATCCCCACGGTCCCCCGCCCCCCATCAGCCTTGATGCTCACTGTCTGGTCCAGAGAGGTCCTTTCTCTGGCCCCCTCTCCCCTCTCCTTCCCCAAGCTTCCTGCTCTTTCCTGCCTGACCCATCTGTGTGGAGCTCCTTCCCACCACCTTCTCCCCTCGCAGATTTCAGCCGGGCAGCGGGGCAGGGTTACTGCCAAGGGGGCTTCAGTGCCGAGTTCACCAAGGTGAGGAGGGATCTGGGAGGAGAGTGGCTGTGGGTGCTGGATGCAGGGGAATCAGGACCAGATGTGGACTCACCTCCTTCCCCCCACAGACTGGGCGTGTGGTCCTGGGCGGACCAGGGAGCTATTTCTGGCAAGGTAAGCCCTTCCTCCTCTATCCCTGCGTCTGTCTCCCGCACCTGGCCTCTTATCCCTCTCCCAGCCCGAGATCACCATCCTTCCCTCCTCTGCCCCCATCCCAATTCTCCTCTCCCTTTCCTGAGACTTACCCATCCTCTCCCACCACCCTCCACAAGCTTCCCCTCCTTGAACCAGACTTCTGAAATTCTACCCAGTCAGCCCCCAGTGCCCCCATCCCTGCCACCTCCTCCTCCAGCCATCCCCTCCTTATCCCCTTCCCCAGGCCAGATCCTGTCCGCCACCCAGGAGCAGATTGCAGAATCCTATTACCCCGGGTACCTGATCAACCCAGTTCGGGGGCAGCTGCAGACTCGCCAGGCCAGTTCCATTTACGATGACAGCTACCTGGGTGAGGGAGCAAATGGGGTGGGAGCTGCAGGGGGAGCACCTCAGGGGCCCCTGTCCTCGCTCACCCCCCCCACCCCGCCTCCCTTCTCCCACCCAGGCATCCCCAGCCTCCTGCCCTATGTGTCATGTGGAGGCTGACTACGAAGGCCCAGTAGGGGTGGGGAAGGGATTGAGGATGGGCCAGGACAGAGGGGTCCCCAAAGCAGGAATCCTAATATCCGCCCACCCTGTCTCCTAGGATACTCTGTGGCTGTAGGTGAATTCAGTGGTGATGACACAGAAGGTGAGTGTGTCCCCAGGCTGGGGCCAAGGGAGGGGGCAGATGGAGACCCAGGACCCGGAGCCACAGGGACTGAGACACTTACCATTTTTGTCTGACTCCCCTTTCCCTGCCCTTAGCCTACAACTTTCTCTTCCCTCTACAGACTTCATTGCTGGCGTGCCCAAAGGGAACCTCACCTATGGTTACGTAAGGCCCAGCCTGACTCTCCCTCCCTCCTCTGCTCTCCCGTCCCCTGGCTAATCACAGAGAACCATGCATGGCAGTTTGGGGGGGGGTGAAAAAGTGGATCAGAACACGGGCTTTTGGGTCAGACCAGTGTTTGAGTTCTGGTACTCACTCTGGATGAATCAATCTGTGATTTATTCCTACCCCACTTCATTCCATAAAAACCTGAGTCTGCTTAACCTCTCTGAGCCTCATTCTTCTCTTTATAATGGTATAATAATAGTTCTGACCTCACAAGGCTCTTGTAAGGATGAAGCGAGATAATGCACGTGAAAGTACTTAGCGAACTGTGAGGCAGTGTACAACTGTAGCTGTTATTATTAGACCATGGCGAGTGCTTTAAAAAGGATATAGATAAGAACGCTATAGGAGTCCATTCAATTACCAACATTTATGAGGGCAAGGTAAGAGATAAGAAGATGAAGAAGACATCATACCCCATCTTGTAAGGCGCTTCTAATCAAGTATGTAAGATAAGACACACAAGCGATTGTAATCGAAGGTGCAGCTCCCATTCACGAGCCCCTCAGTGCGTCGGGCACTGTCCACTCATGATTTCTATTCTTCGCAACAAGCTTATCAGGGGAGATATTACCATTCACATTTTACACATGAGAAAGCTGAGGCTCAAAGAGACCAAGTAAGTTGTTTAAGTTAATAAGTGGCTGGATAGAGATTTAAAACCAGACCTGTCTTATTCCAAAGTCAGCATTCTTTCTGCACTAGGATAAATTTCAGAAAAGTGGTCAAGATGATATAGCAGTTTAGAGGGAAGAATAACCTCTTTTCTAGGGCAGGGATGGATCAGAAAATGTCCTGTGAAAGACCAGTGGAGATGAGGAAAGAGAGCATCCTGGGCGGGAGCGTGAGAAGACAGGGAAGGAAAGGAAAAAAATGCAAGCCAGTTCAGCATGGGCTGATTGGGCATGAGGAGACTAAAGAGAGGTTGGGCAGAAACAGAGAGGTGGGGCCAGATTCTCCAGGGCGTCAGAGGACCAGCCAAGAAGCTGAGACTGGGCCATGGCTTCAGGGAACCACCACGGATTTCCAAGCCAGCCGTAGCCCTCCTAGACCGGCTCTAGGGCGATCGGTCCCGCTGCCATGGGGGAAGGGTGCTGAGGGGAAGGGAGAGCCCGAGGCAGGGGGAGGCCAGGGGGCTCTCCAGCAGTCCTGGGGGAGGGCTCACACCAGAGGAACAGCTGCAAGACTGGGGAAGAGAACAGGGAGTCGAGAGCCTCAGGGGACCGGAAGGGCCCATCACTAAGGGGGGCACGTCGGGGGAGCCATGAGTGTTTGTGACTTGGGAGGGCTGGTGGATGTCCTTCAGCTAATAATTATTGAGTGTCAGCTGCTCACCAAGCACTACTTTAGGCTCAGAGGAGAAAGCAAAAAACAAAACAAGGCTCCTGCCCTCACTTATCTGACACTCTAGTAGGTAGACAGGCACAACAGAGAGATAAGTACGAAATCTGTCAGTAGTAGTTGATAAGTGACATGGAGGAAAATAATGAAGTCTCCCTGGGATGGAGCTACCCAATATAGAGATGGGAATGTGAGGCAAAGCAAAGGAGGGAACTAGGAGACAAGTGATCTATGTCTTCAAGGAATGCCTGCCCCTGGGTATCCTGTACCCATGGGATGGTCTGGGAGTCTGGGACCAATGGGTATATCTCCTCGTCCCCAGGTCACCATCCTTAATGGCTCAGACATCCGGTCCCTCTACAACTTCTCAGGGGAACAGGTGAGGACACCTTCCCCCCCCCCCCCACACACACACACACACAACCCAGCTTGGCCCTTTGCCAACCAAGCCCCTGCCCTGAGCCCATAAGCTCAGCCCAGCTTCTCAGGCTCCCTGGAGTCCCTGATTTCCCCTCATAGCCCTTGTTGATTGACCCCCTAGTTCTGACCCACTGCTGCCCTTCTGTCCCTCCCAGATGGCCTCCTACTTTGGCTATGCAGTGGCTGCCACAGACATCAATGGGGACGGGTGAGTAGTGGGAAAGGGGCACAGCACAGGACGAGGAGTAGGGACGGGACAGAAAAACGCAAGGAGAGTTTTTCTCTGCATTCTCCTCCTCCTGCCTGCATTCCCTAGGCTCAGGGGCAAAGAGAGAGCTGAGAACCAAAGACCAGAAGACCTCAGGTCTCTCACTTGGGTGGGAAGGAGCCCGGATCCAAGAGGCCTGGGATTTCCTGGCTCTGGGATTGAGGAGGGGACATGGCAAGGCAGGGCCTCAGGATAACTGCGTTTCCCGTACCCTCAGGCTGGACGACTTGCTGGTAGGGGCGCCCCTGCTCATGGAGCGGACAGCCGACGGGCGGCCGCAGGAGGTGGGCAGGGTCTACGTCTACCTGCAGCGGCCAGCCGGCATGGAGCCTGTGCCCACCCTTACCCTCACTGGCCATGATGAGTTTGGTCGATTCGGCAGTTCCCTGACCCCCTTGGGGGACCTGGACCAGGATGGCTACAATGGTAAGCACCGTGGGCTCAAGTTGCTGAGGAGGAGTGGGGGCCTGAGTCAGAAGGGATTTGGGGAGAGATGGCTGTCAGATAAGATACCCAAGACCCCCAGTGACTCCTCCAGGAGGTGTGTGGATTTTAATCCCAATGTCTGGATCTTGGGGCTTGAAGAGGTTAGAATACTGGGAATGACAGATGGGGAAAATAGGATCCCGGGTCCTGGGGTCCGATGGTAGAGATTTGAACTCCTGGATTCCTGGCCTGCTGACTGCTGTGTGTTGTGTGTCTTGCAGATGTAGCCGTTGGGGCTGCCTTTGGTGGGGAGAACCAGCAGGGAGTGGTGTTTGTATTCCCTGGGGGCCCAGGGGGCCTGGCCTCTAAGCCTTCCCAGGTCCTGCTGCCCCTGTGGGCAGCTGGCCACACGCCGGACTTCTTTGGCTCTGCCCTTCGAGGAGGCCGAGACCTGGATGGCAACGGATACCCTGGTGAGTTGTGCCAGCGGCCCCTTTCACCTTAGAATTCCCTGGTCTCAGAACCCTAGCCCCTCTAATGCACTTTCCTAAGCTCCTGGGTGCAGTTCTAGGATGATGCCACCAGATGGCGGTGTCCCCTCACTTCGGCCTCCTTGAACAATGCAACTGGAAGGGGTTGGGAAGGATTCTGATTTGGGGCTTGCTGTAAGGGGTAGTTTCTTGACTTCTTGCAGATCTGATTGTGGGGTCCTTTGGTGTAGACAAGGCTGTGGTGTACAGGTATGAACTTGGGCAGGGGGCAGCCTGGGAGACGTGGGAACTGGGGGATTTCTCAACAGGGCCGAGTTTGGGGAAGTGCACAGACTGGGATCCTGGGGCTTGGGCGTCAGCTTCCTGTGCCCAGGTTCCTGAGCAGTCTTAGTTCTTTGACCCCACACCCACTCTTGGCAGGGGTCGCCCCATCGTGTCTGCCAGTGCCTCCCTCACCATCTTTCCCGCCATGTTCAACCCAGAGGAGCATAGCTGCAGCTTGGGGGGGAACCCTGCGTCTTGGTGAGTGGGGTGCCCAGGAGACTGCGGGGATGGAGTCTGGGGGTGTTTCATCTGTGCCTGGAAGTGGGGAGGGAGACCAGGTCTTTGAAAGTGGACAAATGGGACTGTCCCAGTCTGGGTCTGTCTGGGAGGCAGGTAGGGAATAGGATGCCTGTTCCAGTTGGATACACCAGCTTTCCCTTTGGTCTTCCTCCAGCATCAATCTCAGCTTCTGCCTCAATGCTTCTGGAAAACACGTTCCTGACTCCATCGGTGAGGGAGAGACTGCCTGAACCTTTCAGGCACTGGGATGGGGATGGAGGGGCTGGGGACTCGGGGACCTCTTATCTCTCTGGATAGATTAGAAGGGAGGGGCAGATGCTCATTAACGTATGTGCCTGGCTGCAGGCTTCACGGTGGAGCTCCAGTTGGACTGGCAGAAGCAGAAGGGTGGAGCGCGGCGGGCACTGTTCCTGGCCTCCCGACAGGCCACCCTGACCCAGACCCTGCTCATCCAGAACGGGGCTCGGGAGGATTGCAGAGAGATGAAGATCTACCTCAGGGTATGGGCCCGGGGGCAGGGTCGGGACTGGCCTGGGAAGAGTGGCCACGTAGAACTGGGTGCCCCTCATGAAGGGAAAGAGACAGGGAGATTCCAGTGAAGGGCCTGGGACTTTGGGAGGCTGGGGAAGGGGGCCCTTCTGTTGGAGGAGCTGGGAACCAGGCTGCCTCTGAAGCAATGAGCATGGTCAAGTTTGGACACCTGAATTCTGGATGAGGACCAAGTCCCCTGTGTCCCCTGAATCTGTGAACCCTCTCCCCCGGCCCCAGAACGAGTCAGAGTTTCGAGACAAACTCTCCCCGATTCACATCGCCCTCAACTTCTCCCTGGACCCCCAAGCCCCTGTGGACAGCCACGGCCTTCGGCCAGTCCTACACTACCAGAGCAAGAGCCGCATAGAGGACAAGGTGAGGGCAGGGTGGGGAGACGGGCCAGGAGGAGAGGGGCCTGGGCCGCTAAGGGTGGGGCCCTGGAGGGGGGAGCCGACAGCTTAGGAGGGGGTCGCAACTCCCCCTCTCAAGGCTGCCCTGCTCCCCAGGCTCAGATCTTGCTGGACTGTGGAGAAGACAATATCTGTGTGCCAGACCTACAGCTGGAAGTGTTTGGGTAAGTGAAGGCTGACGTCAAGCTGGGGGGTTCCAGATGCCAAGGTCTCCTAGCAGAACACATGGAGCTTGGAAGCACCTGGCATGTGAAAAAGTAGAATAGGAACGTATTAGCTGGCTGTGTGACCCTGGGAAATTATGCAACTTCCTCATCTGTATAGTGAGAATAAGAGCATCTATTTCTCTGGCTTTGGGGAAGGATTAAATGAAATAATCTACATAAAGCATCTAGCCTAGTGCCTGCCATAGAGTTGGAACTCAGTAAACGGTGTCTATTATTGTTATGGCCCATTGTCTTGGTTTGCGGATTAATTCCCCAGTGTCCCTGACCCTGTGTGTCCCCTCCAGGGAGCAGAACCACGTGTACCTGGGCGACAAGAACTCTCTGAACCTCACTTTCCATGCCCAGAATGTGGGTGAGGGCGGCGCCTACGAGGCAGAGCTTCGCGTCACGGCCCCTCCGGAAGCTGAGTACTCAGGACTCGTCAGACACCCAGGGGTGAGAGGGGACTCTTAGGCAGGGCTTGGGAGATCCTGCCACAGGGACACCAGAGCCTTACCTGCACCCACCCCACCTCCAGAACTTCTCCAGCCTGAGCTGTGACTACTTTGCTGTGAACCAGAGCCGCCTGCTGGTGTGTGACCTGGGCAACCCCATGAAGGCGGGAGCCAGTGTAAGTCTGGGACAGGAGAGAGGACCCAAGGGAAAGTGACCGGCTCACCCTGAGCAGAGCTGTGGGATAGGGAAGGAGGGCTGCAATTGGGATTTGGCAGACGCCCAGTCTAACAGCCCCCTTGTCCTCCCTCCCTGTCCTCCAGCTCTGGGGTGGCCTTCGGTTCACAGTCCCGCACCTCAGGGACACGAAGAAAACCATCCAGTTTGACTTCCAGATCCTCAGGTAGGGAGTGGGTGGGGCCAGGCTGAGGCTGAGTTGGGGGCGGGGCCGAGGAGGGTGGGGCAGGGGCGGAGTCTGGTGCAGGTGAAATTCTTCCTGGCTGGGCTCCAGCACCACCTGAGTCTCTCCTCCATCCCACAGCAAGAATCTCAACAACTCTCAAAGCGAAGTGGTTTCCTTCCAGCTCTCTGTGGAAGCTCAGGCCCAGGTCTCCCTTAACGGGTCAGTTCTCCGGGCAAAATGGGGCTCTCTGGGAGGCAAGATGGACTTCTAGGAAAGGATGCATATGGGATGGGGTACCTTCCACTGTCTTCTAAACCACCCTCCTCTTTAGTGTCTCCAAGCCCGAGGCAGTGCTATTCCCTGTGACCGACTGGCATCCCCGAGACCAGCCGCAGGAGGAGGGGGACGTGGGCCCTGCTGTCCACCATGTGTATGAGGTGAGGAGGGACAGAGGCAGGGAGGCCCTGGTCCCCAGGTGTGCTACTGGGAGTGGAGGGCCGGACTAGAATGAATGACAGGGAAGGAGGAGCTGTATGAGTGACAGATGGCTGGGACCAGCCTGAGGGATTGAGAGCAAGAGAGGGGGAGTGGGGAGTGAGAGAGAAAGTCCTGGGCAGGATCAGTGTGAGAGACTGGCCAGCTGAGCAACTTAGAAGGGAAGGATGGGGACTTACCTGGTGGTCCGGTGATTAGGACTCCACGCTTCCACTGCAGGCGGCACGGGTTCAATCCCTAGTTGGGGAGCTAAGTTCCTGCAAAAAAAGAAAAAAAAAAGTGGTGGGGGAAGGATGGAGCCGCCTCCTCCAGGAGGCTTGGCTGGGGAGGATTTCGCCTCTGCCCGTTGATTTCCTCCCTCGCTCCTGAGATGGGAGACTCGCAGCAGGCATGAGCGGGCCACCAGGACCTGGGTTGCAACAGGGCAGAATCACTGCCTCCCTTCCCATGATCACCGTGCCCTCCTCTCCTCAGCTCATCAACCTGGGCCCCAGCTCCATTAGCCGGGGCGTGCTGGAGCTCAGCTGTCCCCAGGCTCTGGAAGGTCAGCAGCTCCTCTACGTGACCAGGGTCACAGGACTCAGCAACTGCACCACCAGTCACCCCCCCAACCCACAGGGCCTAGAGGTGAGGGGCCTGGGGACTGGCCTGGGGGTGAGGGGACCAAGTCGAAGGTGGTTGGGGAAGGTCACCGGGAAACTAGAAGAGCCAAGTAGGGTGTGCCTGGAGCTAGGACTGAGGCCACTGGAAGGGGGTCCGAAGGCCCACAGACACCTTGAGACCCTGGGAGGGGAAAAGACTGTTTTATGCACTGCCCTTCTGTCTTTCTGCCTGAAGTATCCTTCCCTGACGTCTTGCCCTGGCGTACTCCTAGGGCCCAGCTCGGCACCACCACCTCCGGAAAGCCTTCCTCAGAGCCGCTCGCCTGGGCCCCAGTGCCTGTTTTAAAGCTCGTTTACACATAAACAACAATGCACTGAGCCATGTTACAGGCTCAGGAAAGATCGCACCAAACAAAACTCACAAGGCCCCCACTCTCATGGGGCTTATGTTTTAGTGGAGGGTAAGAGACAATAAAAATTAAAAAGAGAGAGAGAGAGAGAGAGAAACAGGTATTGAGAAGTGTTGAGAGTGCAGTGCTAAAATGCTGGGGCAGGGCAGGGCCCGGCTGGGAGCCTGTTTGAGGCATCAGGGAAAACCTCTTGAGGAGAGAACAGGTGAATTGAGGCATGAAAGGCAAGGGTGAACCTGTGTGTGAAGACTCGAGAAAGCATTCCAAGCAGAGGGGACAGGCAGGGCAAAGGCCCCAAGGCAGGCACGGGGCCCTAATTATCTACTGACATCTCCTCCTTGTAAACTCCAAGGATCAAGTCTCACCCGTTTCGGTATTTCAGTGCTGAGGTCGGTGCCTTGCCACAGGAGGTGGTCAGTTGTATGGGTGGAAGACCAGGTCGAAGCTGCTCTGGACCCCAGAGGCAGGCTGACTTAGAGGCTGTAATGAGGTGAGAGAGGCAGCTAATGGTCCCTTTCCTCTTCCAGTTGGATCCCGAGGGTTCCCAGCACCACCGGCTGCAAAGACGGGATGCTCCAGGCCGGAGCCCTGCCTCCTCAGGGCCTCAGATCCTGGTAAGTCCTCCTGGGAATGAGGTCTGGGTCGAAGCGTTGAGTATCTGTTTGCATCCTCAGAGCCACCAGCAGGGCGGAACGCCGCATTCAAGCCTCCGCTTTCTTCCCAGAAATGCCCGGAGGCCGAGTGTTTCCGGCTGCGCTGCGAGCTGGGGCCACTGCACCGGCAAGAGAGCCGAAGTCTGCTACTGCATTTCCGCGTCTGGGCCAAGACCTTCCTCCAGGTGAGGGAGCCTCACCTCAGTCCTGACCCCCGACCTTCGGGCCTGCCTGGACTGACGCTCCTTTCCCCACTGCCCTAGCCACCCGCTTTGGTGACTGGGACCCAGGCAGCCGCGCTCCCCTCCCTCACCCTTGTTTGGACAGGGCTGTGTGTCCTTGGCGCCACCTAGTGGCCACATTGGGACCGACAGCTTCCCTTTCCTGGCCCATTCAGAGGAGGCAGGGCGGGAGGGAGACCAGTGGCAGAGAATGATAGAAAACAGGGACGGAAGACATATCCATCACAGAGAGGCAAGCAGATGTAGGAACAGTAGAGAGCAGTCATTTACTGAGTGCATCCTATAGGCCAGGCGTCATCCTGGGTGCTTCACCCATATTCATGATTCCAAAACAATGCTTTTTCTATTGAACATGCTGTCATCTAATTGTAACTCTTCAGTTACACATTTATTATCTCATATAAGGAACACAGAGAGAGATTCAGAAGAGAATGATTCCAAAATAGGGAAAGATCATAACCAGAGCCAGACCATGGGGAGCCCAGTGACCTCCTAGATACCATAAGAGGCCACCCTGAACACCTTTCCACCACCCACAGCGGGAACACCAGCCATTCAGTCTGCAGTGTGAAGCTGTGTATGAAGCCCTGAAGATGCCCTACCGCATCCTGCCTCGGCAGCTTCCCCGAAAGGAACTGCAGGTGAGTCCCGGGCCAGAGGTCGGGGCCAAGGATGATGGAGTGCTGGGCCTGGCGCTAGCACTGGGATGCAACGGGGGCTGGCCTGATTATGGTGACAGATATCGATTGAGCATCTACTGTGTGCCAGGCACTGTGCTAGGTCCTGGGAATACAGTGATAAGCAAGATGGACAGGGCAGTGAGAAGACAGTGTGACAAGTGCCAGCATGTTTATGGCAACACATCATAGGGACACTCGAACACAGGCTTGCAGAGTCGGGGAAGGCTTCCTGGAAGAAGGGATGTTTAAGCAAAACCTGAAGGATAAATAGGATCTACCAGGCTAACCAGTCAGGAAAGGAATATTCTCTGGGGAGAGGGAACGAGCAGGTGTGAAAGCCCAAAAGTAAGAGACAATAATGCACATTTTAGGAATTTGACTTTTGAAGATCAGAATTCTGTTAGCCCAAGACGGAAGGGGAAAGGTGGGTCTAGGTCCAGTGGCAAGTGGGAGCCAAGTGTAGGGTGGGAAGGACTAACGGCTTTTCAGTGACCTCTCCTGACCTGCTCCCAGGTGGCCACAGCCGTGCAGTGGATCAAGGCGGAAGGCAGCCACAGCGTCCCGCTGTGGATCATTATTCTAGCCGTCCTCATTGGCCTCCTGCTCCTAGGTCTGCTCATCTATATCCTCTACAAGGTCAGCCACATCCTACCTGACCTGGCCTCTCTCTCACCAGGTTCTGCCCTTGAGGCAGCACAGTCCCAAGCATCTGCCTCCAGACCAGTTCTCCAGCCACAGGTCCCCACCTCTCCCTGGCCACGGGCATCCCGTCTGGACACTGCCTATGGGATCCTTTCCTTCATTCTACAGCCCCTAGCTTAGAAAAAGTTCTCTTGACTCAAGCTGATAAGTTTATTTCTACTTTCAAAATCAGTGTTACTCCCAAGTGGCCAGTATGTGGCATTTGTGCTGTCACTTCCTCCAGAAAGCCATGGCAGCCATCGCTGATCGTTCATACCCTAGAAGTAGCCTCAGAGCCCTTCTCGAGAGGCAGCCACTACTAGGCAATGAGACTTAGAACTTGACTTCAAACCTATGTGCCGTCTCTGGCTGAACTGGGGGCATTCTTATGGCACCAAAGCACCCCCAACCTTAGCCCTCTTAACCCACTGGACCTCTTGGAGAGGTGGTCTTAACAGCCTGAATTTGGGCCACTTTTGCAAGATGGGGAGATTGGAAGCACTAGAGTCATCTTCATCCCACCTTGGGATAAGATCTGCGGAGAAAGGGGAACCAGAGTAACTCAACTCTCCCTCCTTTTCCCCTCATTAGCTCGGATTCTTCAAACGCTCCCTCCCATACGGCACCGCCATGGAAAAAGCTCAGCTCAAGCCTCCAGCCACCTCTGATGCCTGACTTCTCCCAATCCCAGACTCCCAATCCTGAAGGTCCAGTCCCCCCACCCTCAGTCTACTGACAGGGAGGGGGCTGGGTGCTTCCTGAAGGTGCTGAGGGCCAGGGAGAAGCTCCTCTCCCCAGCCCAGAGACATACTTGAAGGGCCAGAGCCGGGAGGTGCGGAGCTGGGGATCCCCTCCCCCCATGCACTGTGAAGGACCCTCGTTTACACATGCCCTCCTCATGGATGGGGGAACTCAGATCCAGGGACAGAGGCCCCAGCCTCCCTGCAGCCTTTGCATTTTGGAGAGTTTCCTGAAAACAACTTGGAACCAGAACTGGGGGATCCAATCCCAGTTCTCCGGCTCAGACGTGCCACCAGGACTTCCTGTCCAGCTCCAGCCTGCAAAGATCTGTCCTCAGCCCTGCCAGAAGCCCCCAGCTAAGAACCTGGAACCTGGGGAGCGAGACATGGCAGCTCTGGACAGCCCCCACCCCGGTGGGCCAACAAGGAACAATAACCGTGGATGGTGCCCCAGGCCCCGCTCAGGACAGATCCCACACCAGGATCCACGCTGGCCCAGAACCAGCTGCAAGGGGAATCAGAACTCTAACAGGGCCAGATCGAACCTGGGGCCTGGGGTTGATCTGGGACCCAGACTCAGACATTGGTGACCTAACTAGGCAGATCCAGGACTACATTTGAGCCTGCTCCAGACCTGGGCCTGGAGGCCCAATCCACCTCTGACTCAGGAGAAGTCAGGAATTGCCCAGGACCCTGAAGGGGCCACGATGGCAACAGATCTGGAACCTTAACACTGGCCGGACACAGGCCCTACTAGTCGCCTGGAGAAAGGGGGAGCCCGCTGCCCCCGGCCTGCAGGATCTGGGTTCTGCCCGCCAGCTGCACTGACGCTGCCCCTCCTCTCCCTGCCCAACCCTCCCTTCACCTTGGCTCCGGACACCCGGGACTTATTTAAACTCTGTTGCAAGTGCAATAAACCCGGCCCGGTGCCCCCACTGACCAGAGCTGGAATCTGTCCTATCCCCACTCTTTCCAGAACTTTCCTGGAACCAGACCGCTTGGTGGGTAGGAAATGTTTGTGTTTCTTGCAGCTTCTTTCCACTGGGAGCCAAGAGTATGACCCCCAGCAACTGTGGAACTAGTTTGGGGGTTCCCTTTTCTTAAGTGAAAGAGATGATGGAAGGGGTGAAAGAAAGGCTTGACTCTTCTGCTCATCACCCAGCCCCCGCCAGATCTGGCCCCAGCACCTCCAGGAGAGAAGGGAGCGGAATCCCTTCTCTTTGGGTTTGAGGGTTAGGGAAGAATACAAAGGGGGAGGTCCAAGTTGAAGGTGGGGGACCATGGTCCAGAGACTCACCTGGGCTTTCCTAAATCAAAATAATGAAATGGGTTTCGAGAAAAGGCCGCAGAACTAAATCAGAAGAAAGCCAGCTGGGTTTTTGTTTTGTTTTCATTGCCCATTGTATTCTGGTGCATAGAGGGAGTGTTAAATAGTTTACATACAGTATCTCATTTAATTTGATAGAAATTAAATGTGTGAAGTAGGTACAATTAACCCCATTTACACAAGGGGAAATTGAGGTCCAGAGAAGTTATGTAACTTGCCCAAGGTCACAGACTCAAATTCAGCCTTGCCTGACTGTGAAAGCCCTCATGCTTAACCAACATGGCCTTGAGGTCTTTGAAGAGAAACCAGAGTGAGGGAACCCCTCAGGATCCTCTGTCTCCTCTAGGACTGTCCTAATATCCAGGAAGAGGACAGAGAGGGGTGCTGAAATGCTAGCGGGATCGTTAGAGGCAAAGATGTTCATGTCCTGCTAAACCAGAGTTCAGCCACCAGAGGGCAGCATAGCCACAAATTCATGGGAATTTGGGGAGGGGAGGAAATGAGGTCCTCCTCACCTTTCTTCCCCCATCAACAGGGCTATTCTTATTAACTTAGGCTCCTGCCTATCAGTACCCACGTGATCTCAAAAATATCTCTCCTAGGAGGCCAAGCCCGCTCCACACTACAATCTGTGACGTCTTGATAATACTGTAACTTGGGAACTTCTTCCCAGAACCCATAAATGAAGAGGGACTGACAGGCAGGGTGAGACCTGACGAGGCAAAGAGACACGCAGTATTTCCGAGGATGACAGCTGTGGCATAACAAAGCACTGGGAATTCTCCAGGAAGGAAATCCCATACTCGCCCTCTCGGGGGATGGGTGGGAATGGCATCAGCCGAACTCCAGGGGCCAAATCTGAGATTTCTTATACGATTATGAGGAGGAAATGAGGAGGGGAAGTGGGCTGTGAGTACTGGGCTAGTATCATGGGTGTGTCTGTATAGCGCCTGTACCTCTGAGTCTCAGAGAGTGACAAGGTCTCTCCCAAGGATGCACAAAACAAGATGAGAATTCCTTGGGCTCAGCAATGCTGCAGATGTAACCCAGCACCAGCCTCTCTGTCCCTGAACTGTAATTCTCAGGCTCTGGTCTGTTTCCCCTTCCCAATCTCCCAGCCCCTCCAGAGCCTGTCTGCCTCCCATCTTGAGACTTGAGTGATGCAAAGGGACAAGAGGGGAAGGGGAAGTCCTGAGTCCTAGCCTCGTCTGTGTCAGTGGAGATGGAAAGGAGGCCCTGGGAAGGGAACAGAGCAGCTGGGGGCACAGAAGGGGGAGGGGGCTCAGGAGAGGCAGCTGGCAGGCGGGAAGCTGATCTGGGGGTCTCAAGTTTCTTGACATCAATTAGAGCAGCCGGCCTGGGCTCATTAGTAGCCCAGGGTGCAGGGCTCATCAATAATGAATTCATCCCACACATTGTCCCCCTCCAGCTGCCTGCAAGGTCACCCCGCCCTCCAGCCAGCTGCCTCCCCTTGGTGAGCTAAGGAACCCCTCTTCTAAGACCTCCCTAACTCAGGGTCCCTGGGGGTAGAGTGGGAGGATGGACGAGGATGAGGGCAAAGGGGTCTCTGTCACTGATCAGCCAGGCCTGATGCTGACTCTGGTTTGTCCTCTGAGTCCACCCAGGAGAAAGAGTGGGAAGAGGCAAGGGGGGGTAGATAACAAGGTGTGGGAGAAGCAGGCTTTGTGATACTAGGCTCAAACAGCATGGTGGTAGGTCGGTTCTGGAGCAAGAGGACGTCCTCTGATGGGCTCGGAGACCCTACCTTCTCCCCCCAAGGCCAGATTCGGGCAGCAAGGCCGCAGTCCCCTGAGATCTCTGAGTCTCTGGATCAGAACAATGCCAAGGCATTAGCACCCCCAGAATTCACTTGCCCTTGAGCTGGAGCATCTTGGCAGGTGCAGAAACAGATCTTTTTTTCAAACCAGATCAGTGGAGTGAGGACAAGAGACTGCTGGGGGCCCAGAAACAGGAACTTGAACTTCCTGTACCTTAATTAGCCCTATGGTCCTAAATTCCCTGCAGAACCCAGGAATGCCAGTCTTCAGTCCCCTTGCTCTTTCCTAGACTGTTCCAAGACTCCAGTCCCCCCACCCTTCTACCGACCTCTTCCTCCCTGCCTCCACTGTCCCTAAATCCCAAGTGTTCTAGTTCCCGCTCACACCTCCTTTCCCTCTGGCTGGGGTTGGCCTGAAGCTGGCTGCTTGGCATTCTGGGAAATCCTCCTGCTGCCCTCCCTCTTGGGGCAGGTACAGACAGGTCCAGGCTGCAGCAGCTGCATCTTCCCCAGACACCTCGTAGACTCCCAGACTCCAGCCTCTTGCCGCGATCCCAGTTGCTTGCCTTGGAATACATCCTGTTGGTCCTTAGAATACATCCGGTGTCCTGTACTCCGCCTCTCCCCTGACGTTCTCCCCAGCCCATACATTCTGTCCTATCCTCCATCCTCCCCTCCACTTCATCAAAGACCCCCTACCAGGCCTCTTCAGTCCAGGTTCACCTTAATGGGGAATGCCCTGGATAGATGCTCCCATCCCCACCAATCCAGGTCATCTCTACCAGGCTCAGCCTCAGTTCTTGATCTTCTGTCATCTCTGGTTGCCCTAATGAGCTCAGTTGCAAGCTTCTATTTCCACCTCTTTGGGTCCACTGATTGCAATCTCTTCCCTCAGACCTTCCCTAAGGACCTAGGCATTCGGACCCCAGCCAGAGATCAACCCGGGGTCCATCTTCAACCCCACGTTTCACCTCTGAGACCCAGCCCCCAGGCATCCTGCTCCAGAGCCAGGGAAACAAACTAGTACCTAAACGTTCTCTGCCCCACCCTCTGCTCCTGCCCAGCCCATCACTCTGGAGAGGACTCAGGTGTCCCATCCAGCCAGGCCCCATCCCTCGCCAGAGTACTTAGGCATTCCCCACCCCATATCAGCCTGTGACCAGACTTCCCGCCCTCAGACTCAGCCCTTCCCGGGATCCCAGGCATCTTAGTTTCCAGCTTCCTGTATCAACACACACCGTCCTCTAGATGTCTTGTTCCCCCAGCCCTGGCTGCAGTGACACCGTAAATCCAGAAGACCCAGGGCAGCAAGTAGAAGAGAAAGCGGGAGGAAACAAGGAGCCGCCAGGACGCCCTCTCCTGGAGCCCTGGGTGTCCGGGTCCCCCCTCCTCCCGTCTTCACCTGCTGCGGGCTCCGCCCCCGCTCCGCCTCGGTCGGCCTCTGCTCCTCCCCCGACTCCACCCCCCGTACCCCCAGCCCGGCCAGAACGGCCCCCGGGACAGAGCGACGCGGAACCGCGGACGCCTGGGTCCCCAGCATGATCCTCGGTGAGTGGGCTCTGCGGCTCCGCGGCTCCAGGCTCCTGGGTCCCTCTCAGTAGGTCACCCCCCAACCTCCCGCACCGCGGTGACTGCGGCCGCCCGTCAGCCACCGGTTCCCCCTCCCCCTTCATCTGGCTCCACATCTGGGGCCCCCTCTTTCCCTCTTCCCCAAACTGCCACTTCTTCTCCCGGTGATCCAGGGAGTGGTAAAGGGGGAGACAGAGCCGAGTAAGACCCCCGCCCCGTAATGAGAACATTGCGTATTCATGAGGCTCATGAATATTATATGACAGTCTACGAGAGGCTGGGGGAGGGGCTGGTCCTGGCCTGGCGGAGTTGAGCGAAAGGTTCTGACCCGTCCCCCCCTCCCCCCCCCCGCCCCGCCCCGGGGCCTTCCCCCACCCTTAGCTCAAACACTCCGACATCCTTCTGGGCCCAGGATAAGAGGGAAAGGAGGAAGTGAGGGGCGGGCGGGGGGAGAAGATGGTGGGTGTAGCTTCGAGGTGTGTGGTGGGAGGTGGGAACCTGAGGGCTGAAGATAAGGGGTCTGGGGAGAAAAAGGGGTGGGAAACTGTCCATCCCAGGGCCCCTGCGGCTCGGATCCTGTCTCCACAGCCATCCTGCCCCAACACGCCGGGACCTGCCCCTCTGCCTCCGTGCTCTGGCTGCCTGGGCCCTTCCTTCCCGGCTGCCTTCTTCTTCCTTCCTCCCCCACCCCACCCCCACCCCTGCCTTGGGCTGGGGGCACCAGCAGAGGAAGGGGCCCCGGGGAGTACAAGGATGGCGGAGGGAGACTGCCGCGGGGCTCTGACATCCCTTCAGCCACAGCCACCCCAGCCTCATGACCTACATGGGAAGGGAGCCCCGGGAGGGGGAGGAAAGGACTCCTCATCAGTCGGGCTCCAGGCCCCTGCCTCCACGATAGTCCACAGGCCTGCTCTGTCCTCTGACCTCTGACCTCTGCCCTCTGTCCTGGCTAGGCCGGTTCCTGGGCCCTGTTTGTGGTGGGAGACCCCCCACCAGGCCCAGACACCTGTGGTCTCCCTGCCCCCCACCAGGGACACCTGGCTGCATGCTGGCACCCCAGGGTTCGCCTGGCTCCCACCTCAGCCCTCTGCTGGGGCCCCCTTGACTCTTGCTTTTCTTCTTTCCTTTGACCCCTATTGACTCCCACTAGGTGGCTCTCTCCCCTTCTGCCCTCCTTCCTCCACCCCTTTCTCACCCCCCAACTCCTGTAGCTCCTTGCTCTCACCCCTCTACATCTGCCCCTCTCCACCTGGCACCCCATCAAATCCATTAAATGAATGAGCCAACAGAGGCACGAATGACTGGTTGCCTGCCTTCTTCCCAAGAGTGTCTCTAGCAGGAAAGAGACTCCAGGCCCATCTATGAAGACTGTCCCGACCCTGGCGTGACCCCCACCACCACACTTGGACTCAGGTTCCCAGAGCACAGGCTCCACATTCCTCCAACCTGTGCAATCCCTGCACCCCGGCCCCAGCCTGGGCACGGGCCCCAGAGGCAACATCACGCTTGTCCAGGACAGGCCAGTTTGAGTCGTGCTTCTCCTGGTCAGTAGGCCTTGGAGAGGACCTCGGGAACCTGCTCGAACCAGCCCAAGATCCCACCACAGGAGGAATGCCAGGGGCCACCAACTGGACGCCCACCACACCTCCCTGAGGACACTGCGATTAACTCCCTCCTTGTGCCCAGCCCACAGAGGGGTGGGAAGCCTGGCCGGCCACATACCTTAACCCTCTTTGACGAAGGAAGGTGAGAGGGAGGCAGCTGCCGGCCAGGCCTGAGGCCCATTCTAAGGTTTTCAGGTTCTGAACGCTGAGGTCCACTGAGTCTGTGTGCAGGTGCTCTGCCCGGCAGGTGAGGCCCAGCCTGCCTGCTCAAGAGCTAGACTGTGGGCCCAGGTTTAAGGTGGTGGCTCTGGACTCAGGTTCACCGTTCTGAACTTTGCTTACCCTCCTCTCCAACTGGGCCCTTGGTGTGGTGTGTGGGGCGGGGGCATTGAGGGAGGCTTTTCCCATCAGGCCAGGGAAAATTCCCCAGGGGTCCTCCTTCTGCCTTTCCTGGCCACCTCCCCCCTTTAGGCCCTGCCCCCGCCCACATCTCCCCCGGGGTTATTAGGGATGATGTTTTGAGTAGTTGTTCATAATCATCCCCTTGTTGCTTTCATCTTTGACTTCAAAGCCTTTCCAGCACTCAGCCGGCCTCCTGCCAAGAAGGGGGAAATTGCAGCAGAAGGGGACAAATACCTCAAATACCTGAGACTTGGTCAAGAAGGCAAGATCTAGGGGTTCCAGGCTCTCCCCTTAATCCCCCAGTTTTAGGCATTTCTGGGGTTAGAAGAGGCCAAAAGGCCTAAAGTGAAAAGGGGATGGATTAGAGATGAGATTCCAGTCCAGATGCAAATCTCATTTCTCCTTTGGCCCCAGAGCGTAATTCCCATTTTAACCCAGTGCTGACCCCATGTTTTTCACCACCTTGGGCCCTAACGCTACGTGCAACCTTATCCCCGATACCTCTCTGGGATCTGAATCTCATCGCGGCCCAATCTCCAGACGAACGCTAACCTGCAGCCTTACCCTCACATCCTTCCTGGCTCCTGTTCCTACCCTGACGCTGCTGCTCCCAGAGCCAGCTCACTGGCAGACACTCCCATTCTTTGCCACAGGGGCTTCAGGCCCTAGGCCCGACCGGAGACAGCCAAGGGACTGGGACTCCCACCTGGCCAGAATTTCTGGGGAAGAGAGGAAGGAAAAGACGAGCTCTGAGTGGGATGGAAGGAGTAAGGAGTCAGACCTGGCTTGGTTGTGGCCTGGTGCTGGGGGGATACCGGAGCAGGATCAAAGTGCCTAGGTCCAGGTGGGGTGCAGAAATGAACAGATGGCCATCCATCCAAGGGACTGAGACTTCACCCCCCCCAAAGTGGTTGGGAACTGTCTTTAATAAAGCATTTGGCAGCTCCCCACAGAGCTGGGTGGGGCTCTATCTGCTGGAGCTAATGAGCTTCCCTCTGGAGTGGCCTGTCCCAGCCAGGCCTCAGCTCCTCCCTGTCATGCCTGACATGGTGTGCAGACCTGCACGCGTGCGCGCACGCACGCACGCACACACACACTCACACACACATACTCCAGTTTGCTCTCCACCTCCTCCTCCAAACCCACCTGAAGCCCTCACCTAACCAGCCATATGAAGCCCTGGATTTCCTCCTTCACAGCCCTTATTATATTCCTGCCTTTTTCCCCCTCCATCCCTAGGAAAGTGTGGTGCCTGAAAGCCCTGTCTGGAGCCAGCCAGCCAGGTTCAAATCCCTCACTAGCTGTGTGACTTTGCTCAATTAACTCCCCCTCTCTGAGCTGACAGTCATCTATAAGATGAGGATTCGTTTATTTAGCAAACATTTATTGAGCTTTCTTTGTGGCAGGCCAGCACTTTACATGGATTTGTTCAATCCTTTCAACAACTCCACAACGCAGGTACCGTTGCTCTCATTTGACAAAGGAGAAATGAGACAGAGAGGCTTCGGAAACGAGCTAGTCACCCAGCTAGTGAGCAGTAGAGCCGTCCGCAGGGGGGCATATATGTAAAGCGCCTGGCATACAGTGGGCCCTTATTATTCTCAGTATGGCTGAGAGGGGACTGAGACGTGGGCTACCTGACACCAAGGGCCCAGTTTCTCCCCACGTGGTCCGTAAGTTGCCATCTGCCCCCTCCCACCTCTGATCTCAGTGGAGTGGACCCAGGAATCTGGGAAAGAGACACATGAATCTCCAGTTGCCCACTTTGCTTCCTTGCCTCACTGCATCCTTCCTTCCTTCCTCCCACTTCCCCTTCCCTCCCCCGACCCCAGGGCTCCTGTCAGTGGAAAAGATGAGTTGCTGGCTAGAGGGAACTGACTGGCTGCTACCTGTTTTCCTCCAACCCCAGGAAGTACATGGAACTTGTTCTCCCCTTCCTCTCCTTGGACAAGATGGAAGCCTTTCTCAGATCTCTGCTGAATTCAGGGTTAAACGGGAGCCCTCTGGGGTTGCGTAGCAGAGAAAGAGGGTGGCAGATCTCGATGGAAATCCCAGCTCTGATACTTACAGGCTGTGTAACGTCAGCCGAGTCTTTTTCAGTTCTCTGAGCCTCAGTTTCTTCGAGTGTCAGATGGTTAAAAACTAGTAGCAGCCACCCCATAGAATAGTTACCTCAGAGATTAAATGTGCTACTACTCAAGGTGCTTTGCCTGAAAACATTGTTTTCTTCTGTTGCCTTTTGTGGAACTCACCTCTCTCCTCTGAGGTGGTTGTTTGAGGGGTGGGGGCCTGGAGAGTTCAGAGCCAGGAAAGGGTCAAGGAGCTGAGCTGCCTCCCTCTCTGGGGCCGGAGCAAGCGCGAGCCCCGGGCCAGCTGCCTGGGGTGGGTGCTGGGTGCCTGGGGCTCTGGGACTGCTCAGGTTTCTCTCACCATTCCTGATGCCGCCTGGGGCTCGTTAAGGCTGCCCTGGCCTTGTGTGCCAGACGGGAGGAGGCGGGCACAGAGGGGAGAAGCCATGGGCGGACAGAGGGGAAGGGGAGATGGTCGCCCTGCCCCGTCAGTCTGTCGGTCCCTCTCTCTCCTCTCTCCCTCTCTCGTTCTCTCTGTTCTCTGGTCTTTCTGCCCTCGTCTCTAGCTCTGTGTCCAGCTTCTCAGCGGTGTCTCTGTTTCTCTCTCATTTCACTCTCTTCATCTCTCCATCGTCCCCTGTCCTCTTCTCTCTCAGTGTCTATGTCCCTTTTCTCAGTCGCCTATTCCTGCTTCTGTCAGTCTTTCCCATTCTATCTCACTCACTTTTGTCTGTCTGTCTCTCTCTCTCCTCTCCCCCTACCCCATCTCAACCCCGAGGTGGCAGAGGAGGGAACGGACATGACACACAGACCCCCAGCTGTCCAAGGGCCAAAGCCAAGCATCCTGGCCTTCTCCTTCAACCCTTAGATGTCTGCAGGCCAAGCTCCCAGCAGCCTTGACCCCTCTCTGCCTCAGGCACCCTAGCTGCCCAGTCGGAGCAGTGGGTGGAAAAGACAGACCCCTCCAGACCTTCCTGGACCGGCTCCCTGCCCCCAGCTGTGCCTGAGCCCTCCCCACCCCCACCCTCTCGCATCCGATTCCCCTAATCCCTGCTCCCCCGCCCTCCCCTCTGCCCCACTTTTCCAGGACTCTGATTGGCTGATTCTACTGACTGGACTGGGGGGGAGGCTGGCAAGGGAGGGGGCAGGGGGCAGAACCAAGGGAAGGGGACGCTGTCAGGCCCAGGCCCCTGGGGGGCCAGGGCCAGGCCACTGCCTGGGGGCAGCAGGCACCAGACACTGAAGGTATGAAAAGGGGCCGTCTCTGGAGGGAGTAGGAAAGGATCCCAGGGGGACCCTCTGCCCCAGTAAGGTCATGGGAGGACGGGGCTAAGCTTGCAGCCTCCTGGGTTTGCCTTTGTTCCTGGGGACCCCTGTTGCTGGCAGGGGGTTGCCAGAGCCATGAAGGGCAGCCAGAGTTCCCTGACTGGTGGACAGAGAAGTCGCAGAAGGGAGCTGGGCCAGCAGAAGCCCAGAGGGGCCAGCCGTGCGGAGCCTGGCAGGGCTCCTCCCACGGCTCTGGGGCAGGAGGAGAAGCTTTCAGGGACGGTAGTGGACTTTCAGCTCCCCTTGGGGTCAGACCCAGGCATTCCCCTCCCAGGGACTGGTCGCAGTTCCTCCCGCAGAGCCTGAGCTGAACATTCCCGCGGCTGACAGAGGGACCTGGGGAGGACAGGAAGGTGGGGAGAAGGGGCTCTGAGAATGGCCACAGGCAGTCCACCTCCCAGATCGAATGCCACTTTCCTACTCCGAGACATCGACAGTTAATTAAGAATTACGACTGGGACAAAATCATAACTTTGGGGAGCCTGAGAGATCCAGCAGCCCTCCTCCAAATACAGGCCTCAATATTCCTCTCTAAGCAGTGGGATGAATCACTCACCTGACAGTTCTCCCTGGGGTAAGACTTAGCCTCTGGGATTCCCTGGGGGAAAGCAAAACCAGAAGGGAGTAGCCAGGGGCGTGGGACTCCGGAGTCCTTGTGGTCCAGCAGGCGGCCTGCAGAGAAGGCCTGTGATTTTCCTGGGTCTGTAAAATGCCTAAAGGTCTTGGGGGAGGGAGGCTGGAGAAGGGGGAAGTGAAAATCACCCAGAAGGGAAGAACAACAGGTCTGCGCCCTCCCCCAGGCCCACAGGGCACCGTGCTCCATTGCTCCGGAGCCAGCCAGCAGGGGAAGTGTGTGTGGTGGGGGTCACACTTCTGAGTGTGGGCCCCCAGCTGGGAAGTGGGACTGCCAGGCTTGGGTTGGGCTCCTGAGCTTCAGCCTTCCTGCCCCACATGATGTTTTCTCTGGTCTTTAGGCAGCTTGAGCCGGGCAGGGCCCCTCCCTCTGCTACGGCAGCCCCCCATCATGCAGCCCCCACTGGACCTCAAGCAGATCCTGCCCTTCCCACTGGAGCCGGCACCCACCCTGGGCCTCTTCAGCAACTACAGCACTGTGAGTAGCAGCCTGCCTGCCTTCCCCACCCTTCTGCCACCCCCGCTGCTTCCGTCCCTGCCCTCTTCTCCTCTTGTATCTAATTCCTTATGTCTTCTTAGGGCCCCATCTCCTTTACTTCTAGTCAGTTACAAGTGTTGTTGGCTCTCTGGTATACTGTTGACAACAATAACAATAATAACTAATATTTGCTGAAATCCGGCTATGGGCCAGACACTGTGCTAGGTGTTTTATATGAATCATCTCATTCAGTCCACCATCGAGAGAAGTCACAAGACCTAGACTGGTGGTAGTGAGTACAGGGAGGTGGAAAGAGAGACTCTTCAAGGGCACAAGCAGGCTGTTTGTAAGCTGCAGCTCTCTGGAGCCCACCGTTGGGTGGATAGGGTAGGGTCAGTGGGGTAGGGCTTGGAGGGCTGGCAAAGTCGTCTAGATTTAATCACTATGAAGTAGGGAGGCATTATCCATTCTTGAGCAGGAGAGTGAGTGGGAAGGGGCAGTGTTTGAGGCAGGTGAGTGGGGCATCTGGATGGAAGGGAGCAGAGACTGGAGGATGGTGGCCAGTTAGGAGGCTGTCCCAGCAATAAGGGCCTGCAGGGGAACCTGGAGAGCCAGACTGGGCCCGCGGCATCGGAAGAGTGCGTGAAGGAAGCGGGGTGGGTGAGGTTTTTCCAAGGAAATCTTGACAGGCCACGGTGACCAACCAGGATTTGGGGGTGGGGGAGAGAAGATGAGTCAAGGATGACTCCGGGGTTCAGGCCTCTGTGACCGGGAGAAAGAACTCACCTTGCCAGGGACAGGGGGTTAGAGGAGGAGGCTGGCCTGGGGTGAGGCTGCTGAATGCACTTTAGGACATGGCGAGTTGGTGGACCAGTGGGACGTTGAGCCAAAAATGTCCAGCAGACGGTTGGAATCTGGGTCCTAGAGAGTGGGCTGGAGCTAAAGGTTTGGGGGAAGTCAGCTTTATTCAATTCAAGTAACCCACCATCAAACCATATTCAGTTACAAACACGTACTGAGCATCAACTACGCACCAGGCACTGCAGCAGATGTGTTTTTGTGTGTGTGTGTGGTTTTTGTTTGTTTGTTTGTTTGTTTGCCTACACTGTGTGACTTGTGGGATCTTAGTTCCCCAACCAGGAAATTGAACCTAGACCCTCAGCAGTGAAAATGTGGGGTCCTAATCACTGGACTGCCAGGGAATTCCCTGCAGTAGATGTTTCTATACTTGATCTCATTTAATCCTCACCACAACCCAACAAAGTAGACATTATTATTCCAGTTTGACATACTGGAAGACAGAAACTAAAGCCCAGAGGGTTTAGGGATTTATCTAAGTGGACGCAGTACGTGCCTAAGGTATGATTTGAACCCAGAGCATCTGACTCCAAATACAGTTCTCTTTATACCTGCTGCTTCCTCCAAACTCCTCCCAGAGAATCCAAACCAACATTTGCAATGCGCTTTGAGGTTTACGAAGCATTTTTCATATCTCAGTTTTTATAGCAACTCTATGGGGTAGCTGTCATTTTATCCTCGTTTTACAGACGAGAAAATTGAGTAATGACGATCAGGAAGGCACTGTCCTAGATAAAAGGGAGACATGAGGGTAAATATGACATGCTCCCATGCTAAAGGCGCTATATTCAGGAAAGAAGTATAGATGTGTATGCAGTGATCTACAATGCAAAACAGAGGACGGGTTATAAATATTGTGACAGAGACACTAACAAAAATTTAATTGAACAAAAAAAATTTTGAGCACCTACTATGTGCTAGGCACTGGTATCAGGGACACAGGACTCAGTCTGTGCTTGGAGAGCTCACGGTGTAGTAGGAAAGACAGTAAGTTAGCATTTACCCTATAGTGTGAGAAGAGCTGTGCTGGAGGCAGGTAGCTTGTAGGGGAGCCCAAGGGGGTGTCAGGAAAGACTTATTGCATGTGGTGAGGGACCAACCAGAGCTGAGCAGGAAAAAAAAAAGAAACAGCAGAGGAAAAAGGGATTGAAGCTGGAGCAGATGACGTTATGATTTGGGCTTTGAAGAACTATTAGTAGGATTTTAAAAGGGATTCCAGACTGCAGACTGAAACAAGGGCTAAAAAAGAGCACTTGAGAAACTGCAGTTGACTGGGTGTGACTGGAGCAGAAGGTGCTGGGAATAGTTTCCCCCCAGTCTACATACCTGATTTACACTTAACCTTGGGTCTCCTATCTTTGTCCCCATTTTATAGATGAGGAAACACTGACCCAGAGAGGTTAAGTGACTTTCCCAAGATCACAAAGCTACTTTGTTGATTCACGTGGATAATCCCAAGTTTCTGACTCCCCAGGTTCATGGCTCCACGGCCTCTAGTGGGGAGGAGCTATTTAAAGCCATGAGAGTGGATAAGCTTGGAGAGAGTGTGGCCAGGTGTCGAGTGATACCAGCTTTGGCATCAGACTGGCAGGATTTGAATTGATTTTCCAAAAGTACTGGCTGTGTGACTTTAGGCAAATTACTTAACCACTCTGAACCTCAATTTTATCAGCTGTAAAAGAAGACAGTAATAGCAACTCGCAAGGTTGTTGTGAGAATCGTATTACATAATCATAATGCCTAGCACCTAGCACAAAGTAAGTTTTCAATCAGTGTAAGCTGCTATGATTATTACGTTATTTCATTGTTTTTATTTAATAGAGGATCAGAGAGAGAAAGGTAGTTTCCAAGGCCCAAGCCTTGGGTAATAAGCAGAATTAGGCAGTAGGAACAGGAGGAGGCAGGCCCCTGCAAAGGAAATGAAGGAGCCACAGGACGGGGTGGGGACAGAACCAAGTTCCTATAGAGTTGGAGAAGCCAAGGGAGAGAGTGTGGCAGGCTGCATCAATAGTGCCAAATTCTGCAGGGGAATGAGGACTGCAGAAAAGCTGCAGACATGCCCTGGCAGTACTGTGCAGCAGTTAAGTACAGGGCTTTGGAGTCAGAACGCCCGGGTTTAAATTCAAATCCCAGTTCAGCCACTTACTAGCTTATGACCTTGGACAAATTATTTACCCTCTCTAAACCTCAGTTCCCTCATCTATAAAATGAAGATAATAATAGTATTTATTATTATAATAGTGGTTGTAAAGATTAAATTAGATAATCCACGCAAAGAGCTCAGTCCAGACGCTGGCACATTCCAAGGGCTCAGTCAACATTAGGTGGTGGTGATGGTATTATTATTCACGGAAGAGTCTCTCCTTCCCTGCACTAATACTTCCAGATGTCTCCTACTCGGGTAATTCCTACCCCTTAGACCCCTCCCTGAACTATGCGTCCCTCTGCCCTTGGACATCCCTCACTGTCTCCCAAAGACAGCCTCTCTCTACATCCAGGCCCCTGCTTCGCTCATCTCTCGGCCCTAGGTGGAACGGAGGGGATGAGATCCGGAGATGAGAGAGCCGGAATCCTAGGACCTATCCAGAGAGGATAAGGAAGTGTCTGGGGCAGTGGGCTGTTCTGCCCTCCTGTCCCTCGTCCCCCAGTGCTGCCCCCATTCTACCGCCAGAGGGCAGCAAGTGCACGAAGCATAAGCCCTTCGGGAACCTGGTTCTCCAGCAGGTGGCGGGCGAGAGGAGGAGGTGGGAAGAGGTTAGGGATGATGTCCCCAGTTTGAGGTCGCTTCTGCCCTGGGCGACCCCAGCTCCACCGTTCAGAGGAGTCACTAAGAGAGCAGTGCCTGACACCTGGGTACCTGGGCTCGGTCTTGCATCCCTAGTAGGGGAAGTAACATGTATAAGGGGCACAGGGGTCGTGTGCAGAGGGAGCAGGGAAAGGGTCGTCTGCGGACTCGAAAGAGAAGCTGTCAGCAGAAGAGCGAGGGTGGAAGGGGTGAAAGAAAGGAGAAAGGTCCAAGCTAGAGAAACAGGGTCGGCCACTGGTAGGGATACTGGACCCAGCAAGGGTCCCCATTGGAGGAAGCCCAGTGGAGCATCTGGTCAATGCCCCGTCGCCAGGCCGAGAGGCCCTTCGCCAGGACCAGGTCTTTCTGGAACCAGTGTCTGGACATGGACACCCCGTCCTCTCTTCTTTTCGCCCTAGCGCCCCTTCAAGCCTCCCGAGCTCCCTATCCCCGCCCCCGTCCTCGGCCCCGCCTCTGGGGCGGGCTCCGGGCCGGGCCGGCGCCGCCTCCCCTTCTCCGGGCCGGCCCGGCCGCACAGCCCCGAGCCACCCGGGCAACGAGCGCCGCGTCCCCGGCCTGCCCGGCCCGGCCAGGCTCGGCCTCCCCTCCCGGGTCCGCCACCCCGGGCCATGGAACCGCGTCCCCCGGGGTCCCGCAGGGTAAGCCACCCGGCCCCTCCTCTCTCCCTGGCTCCCGCCGCTGCCGCAGCGCCCCCCCACCCCATCCCCGCCCGCCCCTGCCCGGCTCCCTACCTCTCCCTTCGCCTGGTCCTCGGGTTATCCGGCCCATCCCCCACGACCGGCGCGGCCCCAACCAATCTCCGGATCCCATCTGGCGCCCCCCAGACTGCTGCCACCATACTGGATACCCCGGCCTCTGCTTCTCAGATCCTTGAAGTCCCCCAAATTTTCAGACTTCCCATCAGGTCCTGCACCTACCCTCAAATTGCCACGCCGCCGGTCAGATCCCTTATGCAGCCCTGACCCCATCTCAGCCTTAGTCCCTTTCCTAGCATCCCTCCCCCACCAGCTTCCACCTGCTCTTTAGACACCCTCTAGCTCCCTCTCTTTCCTGTTTCAATCCTTCCTGTCCCTCAGGTCTTCCCATCCCTGAGATTCCATCCCCCTTCCCTTTTTGCCTTTATTTGGGGCGGGGAGGTGGTGTGGTGGTCAGACAGGGGCAGCGGAGCCATCAGATAAAGGGCAATGGAAGGAAATATAATCATAGCCCCTCCTGGTGTTCCTGATCTGGTTTCCCCCT
This sequence comes from Orcinus orca, assembly GCF_937001465.1. Classification (NCBI taxonomy): domain Eukaryota; kingdom Metazoa; phylum Chordata; class Mammalia; order Artiodactyla; family Delphinidae; genus Orcinus; species Orcinus orca. The sequence continues at coordinate 43,631,694 of NC_064569.1, read as the reverse complement.
TCCCTCCCCCTTGCCCTTCCTGATTCATTTTGCCCCAGCTTAGGAGAGCGATTCCCTTTCATGTCTGCTATTGGAGGGCAGGTGGGAGGAGACTGTTTTGTGGACCTTTCCAGACAGTGTCTAGGCCAAAATCCTAGGGAAGGGGCTCTGGAGTGAGAGGGCTCTGGGAGATGCTGGCCTTCACCCCTCCCCAGAGAGCCCTCATCTAGGTCACCAGGGCCTCTTGACCTTGGCCTGGAGCAGCACTTCAGTGGCTCATATTCCACCTGCGCAGGGATTGGGCCCAGGAACCCTCACCTTCAGCTTGGTGTCTCCTCAGTTCCCGGAGGAGAGGGTGGGAAGGACCTACCTGACTGGGTTGCCGCCCTCCTCTCTGCCCACCTCCCACCCCTAGTTGGTGTTTATGGACTTAAGCCTGAGGAGAGGGCTGTGCAAAGGAAAAGGCTCTCACCTGGAGGAAGGACCCAAGCGGGACAGGGACCAATTTGCAGGGGATGGATGTTGGGACAGTCAGCTCACAGGTCATCCTCAGGGCACTGGGTCCTCAGCCACTCTGGGGAGCAGGCTGGGGTCCTGGGGTGGGGCACAGACAGAGCCAGGACCTCTGCTTTCCCCTCTCCATCCCACTCCTCTCTCCCTACCATTTTCATCGACTTAGGTTTCCTGGCCCAGATTGGGTTTCTGTTTGGGCTGAATTCCATTCCCCACCCAGCATGTGAGGACATCCAGGGGCTATGGAGAACCCTGGGGCAGAGTTGGGGGGGTCCCTGGTTAGGGAGGACTGTCGCCCGGAGGCTGGGAGCTGAGTGCAACCTCTGTCTCCCCTTTCTGATTAAAGCCTGTCTCCAACTCGGTCTGTCTTCCTGCCAGACACATCATACATTCACACCGATAAACACACAGCTGAAGATTGCACAACCTGACCATTCATGGCTTCGGCAGAGCCCCTGACACAGAACTGTTGATACAGAAATGATGTACACACAGCACGTGACACGCCTTCACACTCCACCCCTGCACAGATTGATCATAGACTGCCTAGACACACACAGACACACCCAGTCTTCCCCTGTTTGGCTTTTCCCTGAAAAGGACCTGGGCTTCCAGGAGGTGAAGAGTAAGCCACTGAGAGGGGCTGCTTCCAGCCAACGGCAGGCCAGGAAATTGACACTGGCCTGTCAGACTGGTTATCTGAACCTGGCTCCTGCCTCTGTCACTGCCAAATGGGATGGCGCATTTCACAGGGATGCTAAAGCCCCTTTCCAGACCACCTTCTTCCCCCTGCTCCGTGTTCCTGTCTCTCACCAGTGTCTCATGGGGAGTCATGAAGACCTGGGCGCAGGGAGGGCCTCAGCTGAGGAGCTGGGTACCCCCAGCAACTTTTTTTTCACTTGATCCTTCCACCTAGAAGATAAGGTTTCAGCTCTAATCTGGTTCCATGCTTATGAGAGATCCCAGCCACCACCCAGTTCTTCTCAGCCTCAGCTGCATTCCAGGCTCGCCTCTCCCTGGCCGCCTGGGGGCCAGAAGGGAGGAGGACGGGGCAGGGAGGCAGTTTTCATGCCTCTAGGCCCCTGGCTTTATCCTCATCGCAGAAAGCCTCAGACAGAAACTCCCATCCTCTTCCCGCCTCATGTGAACTCTTGGCAGGAGACTGCAAAGACATCTGCTGACCCAGGGTGGGGGCAGAGGCCGTTCCTGATCCCTCCCAGCCCCGTAGCCCTGTGACCAAGGGGAGGGAGTTCAGAAGATCCCCGGGCTGCCTCAGGCCAGCCCAGCTTCTTACGTTCTCCGACTGACTCCCGCTGGAGCCACCTACTCTCTCCTGAGTTCTTTTGCTCCCTCTAGAAGCTACTGCTTTTAAGAGGTCCAGGGAATGAGTGTGTCAGGGCAACCTGGGGCGCAGAGGTGGGAAGCTAGGAACATCTGCCTCCTGGGACCAGAAGCTTGGCTCGGTTGATGGTCTTGCCCCAGAGAGGAGGCCGAAGAAGGCTTCAGCTGAGAGCCCTAGGGTCTGGGATGCTTTGAGACTTCCTGAGTGGGCCTCTGGTGGATCAGCCCCGGAGAAAGGTGAAGGTGACAGAGCTTGATCCTCATGGTATAACGGATGGAGACGAGTCCAGGTTCGAGTCCCAGCTCTGCTATTAAGTCATGCTCTGACCTTGGGTAAACCACTTCTACTTTCTGTCAAATGGGAGCACTGGGCCAGGGGATCTCTCAGGTCCCTCCCAGTGCTATGAAGATTGGGCTGGGAGGGAATCAGGGAGCTGAGGCTCGGAGCCCTCTGGCATGCTGGGGGATTGGGAGGAGGCTCTGGGGACTTTGGTTCAACCCAGCTGCTGCCAGTGGGGTTGTGATGGACATGAGCTTGTGCTGGGGTTCCTGGCTCACCCCAGCCTGCCTCCACAGATGGACCCTGTGCAGAAGGCTGTACTGTCCCACACTTTTGGGGGACCCTTACTCAAGACCAAGCGGCCCATCATTTCCTGTAATGTCTGTCAGATCCGCTTCAATTCTCAGGTAAGAAACCCAGCTGCTCACCCATCCACTGGCTGGGGCAGGGACGACCAGGGGATCTTAGGGGAGGGCAGGGTCTGGGAGCTCTGGATGAGGGGCAGGGATTAAGGGGATATGAGGGGATACTGCAGGAGAGGCAGGGCTGATGGAAAGCACTCGGGAGGGACAAGAGATGGCTGTATATTTTGACATGAAGTATATAGCCCAGTCCTCTAAGGCTGACCCCTCCCTCCCTTGGGGACTGAGGCATCCCTGGCTCAGAACTTCTTGGAACACAGGTGGCCATCTGTGTCTGGGTGGGAGTGTGGCCTCTGGTCCTCTGGTCTTGGGTACAGGGCTGAGTTATGTCATTGGCTCCCTGCAGAGCCTGTGCCCTCCTTGGCCTCTGCTAAACTCCTCCCCGGCTCACCCATTTCCCTCTAACCTCCTGGCTTCCTCCTCTCTCTGCCATCCTCCCTCCAAATTACACACAAGGCCTGGCCCCCACTGCTCTCCCAAGGGAAAGCCTCTCCCATGGGAGAAGCCACCCCAAACTCAGAACCTTGGTGTCTGGCCTCCCAGATTTTCTCCCTCGGAGGCTCCCTTGGGACTTTTGTGTGGGTCTAGAGGGGGCTTTGTGGCGTGCAGGTTCTGAGAAGTTTTGGAGAAAAACAGCAGAGCCTCATTCTGCTAAGTAGGAAAAAGAAAGCATGTTCTGTTTCTCTACCCAGTACACACACACACACACACACACACACACACACACACACACACACACACGCGCGTGCCACACCATGCCTCCAGGCTCTGCACACCCCTGGCCCACCCCTGGGCTGTCAGTCTTTTCCTGCCTATCCACACCTTTTATTTCTACTTTACTGCCTGTCTGAGTGACCTTGTGGTTCCAGGATTGTGTGTTCCTAGCAGGGGGTGCACACAGTGTGGGGTGGAGCCAGGACCAACCCAGATTTAGACCTCCCCTTGACCTCGACCCCAGGCATCCCCTTTCCCAACCCTGGCTCTGCTCACTGCTGGAGGGTGGGAGACTGGAGGGGCCAGGGGCCAATAGTAAACAGCCCTCTCCTCTTTTTGCCCTCCCCTCCCCTCCTCCACCAAGCACCTCTGTTTTGACAGCTGTCTCTGCTGCTCTCTCTGTCTCCAGAGCTGGGCTTGGGGCCAGGGTCCTCCAGGGTGTCCGCAGAGGCTTCAGGGAAAATGAGACCCAGAGGGGAGTAGTCAGGGTACGGCCCAGGCTGCAGAGCTCCTGGGACTCCCAGCGTGAGGGTGGGAGTCCCAGGAGCAGCAAAGGCTGGATCCTGGGGCCAGGGGACACAGGCATAGAAGGCCAGGGGTCGAAGAGTATGCGGACTGGCTAGATTGCTCGGCCCCTCCCATTTAGGGTTCTCCTATAGTTGTGGGGTCCCCTTCCCTCACCCCTGGACAAGGTGGGAAGCCTGAGTCAGCAGGCAGGCCCTGGGTGTGGTGGTGGGGTAGAGCCTGGGCTAGGTGGGGATCCAGGTTCCCAGCGACTGAGTAACCAGGGTTCTCGACATGGGGCTTTACCTCTCCCTGGTGTAGGGAGAGGTTAAGTGCAGCCTGCTGAGGCCACCCCAGCACCTGAAGGAGCTCCATGGGGAGAATGTTCAGATGAAAGACGATCTCAGATTCCCTTTTCTTCCTCCATCCCTATAGAGCCAGGCTGAGGCCCACTACAAGGGTAATCGCCATGCCCGAAGAGTCAAAGGCATCGAGGCTGCCAAGACTCGAGGCAGGGAGCCCAGCGTCCGGGAAGCAGGAGATCCAGCTCCCCCAGGCGGCACGCCCCCAAGTGGAGAGGGTGTAGCCCCCCGTCCAGGTATGTCTGACTCCCCCCCAGCATCCTTCAACTGAACTTGCCTCCTCCATTCTGTCCCCAGTTCCCAGAACTCTCCTCTGCTTTCATCTCTCTCTTCCTCAGCTCCCACCCCAGCCCCACCCAAGATGAGTCCTGCAGCCAAAGCCAGTGACGCAAAATTTCCATCCTGTCACCCCCACTGCTGCCCCAGCTCCTCTCAGCAGAGTCCCCACTGTCTGTCCTCCCCACCTCCCAGTGACTCAGACAGGGGCTAGGGTGAGGCTACCTGGCAAACTTCCTCAAGAAAGAGGGAACCACCAAATCCAGGGAGAGACCATTTCATCTTGGGGAGAGGGGCAGGGGAGAGAATCAGGATATCTGAGGGCCTGCCCATGGGGGCTCCCCCCAGGGAGGACTGGGCCCAGGAAACCCAGGCAACTCCCTGGGTGATCTTGGGTAGATCTTTCGACCTCTCTGGGCCAGAGTTTTTTGTCCCTCGGAAATGAGGGAGTGAGACTTGAAGATCTGTGAGGTCTTTTCCGGGTTTACAGAAAGCAACTCTGACATTCTTTCTCCCTCGTGGCTGGTGGCCATCCTCAACCTTAACTCCCAGCCAAGAAACTGGAAAGAAGGAACATCAAGACGGACGATCCGAGCCACCCCCATCCTGGGATTACATCAGATGTCAGTCATGGCAACTCCAGAGAGACCTGACTTCCCCATGTCCTCCTTGTCCTTGCCTGTCCTTCCTGCCCTACCCTAAGGAGAATGAAAACCAAGGAGCTGCACCACCAGCTTGGGAAGCAGGCCCCACTCTCACCACACATACACACACAAACACACACACCGTCCCTCGGGGATGCACAGGCAGGGCGAGTGGGTGAGCTGAGTTCTAACTGTGTTCTGGCTGCTTCTCAGCCTGAACACCTCAGGTTAACTTGGTAATGTCTCTGTCAAAGGGGGATGATGATGGTGGCGGTGTAGCTAGCGTTTTCTGTCTAGCCCTGTTCTAGGTGCTCGATACATATTACCTCACTTAGTTCCTAGGGTATCTCCCTAAGGAGGTAAGGAGACCTGCCCTGCTTTTGGAAGCCAGGAGCTTCTGTCCAGATAGAGATGTGAGTGTGCTGTCTGGATTGGGATGGAGATAAATGATGTCAGGAATGAGGAAGAGAAAAGAAAAGGAAAGATCACAGGATGGACCAGCAAAATGGACACTGGCAGGGCTCAGGAGGTCCCCTCCCACCAGCTCCCCAGCCCCACCCCCGGCCTCCCCCTGACCCGGAAACTGGATCAGCTGCTGGAGCAAGAATGGGAGCGCTAGAGTTTCCCCTGTGCAGAGGCCAGAACCCAGCGCTGAGGCCTGGGGCCTGTGCATCTTTAATCAAGCCATGAATTATAGAGCAGCCCACATCCCTGTTTCTTCCCTCTCTGGTTCTGCTGTTTCTGTTTCCCTTTTGCCATGTCTGTGCCTGTCTCTCCCAACCTCTCCTCACCTCGCTTCTGCCCCTTCCTAGAGTTCTTTGGCATGCCTCCCTGGGGACTGGGCAGGCCTCTTGAGAAGGGGCTGGCCGGGCGGGAAGCCCAGGCTGGCTGGCAGGCCTCGGAGGGGAGGTTCCTTGTTCCGTGCCCCTCTCCCCCTCACCAGGCTGGCTGCCAGCGTCACCCTGGCTGAAGGGGAGGCTGGTGGGGCTGGACCCCTCAGCCATTCCCAGCTTATGGAGAATGAGCCAGGCACTGGAGTCTCACACCCAGCCCGCGGCAGCTGGACCACATCTGGCTCTGGTCCAGGGCATGAGAGCATGCGTGTTGTCACAGGGTGGGGACTCCTGGGCCCTTGCCCTCCGGGAAACGGGGCTAGGTCTCCTCCACATAAAGAATCTTCTCCGAAAGCCATCTGGGATGATCCCTATGTTTCTCCCCCAGTGACAGTTTCCATGGAAAATGGACTGGGTCCAGCCCCAGGATCCCCAGAGAAACAGCCTGGCTCCCCATCCCCTCCCAGTGTTCCGGAGACTGGTCAGGGTGTGACCAAGGGTGAAGGGGGGACTCCAGCCCCAGCTTCCCTGCCTGGGGGAAGCAAGGAAGAGGAGGAGAAGGCCAAGCGGCTGCTCTACTGTGCTCTGTGCAAGGTGGCAGTGAACTCCCTGTCCCAGCTTGAGGCACATAACAAAGGTATGGGCTCCCCTCCCCCACGCCCACTCCCCTGTCCCCATCCCCTCCTGCTCGCTATGTCCTAGCCCTCCTGGCTTCCAGCATCCCTGGACCCTCGAAGACTCACCAGCCTATCTCCCTCCCTAATCATCTCCCTCATTCCTTAGCCCCTGACCTTCTCAGTTCCCTCCCCGCCCCCGCCCTATTTCTGGTAACTGTGACTCTCCCCTGACCCACCTTGTGTCTGGAAGGGTCCCAAGGGCCTTGGAAAGCCCCCACGCTTGATGCCCCCCCCCAATATAGTAATTGGAAATGTGGGTATTTGAGGCGTAGTAAGCCTGGAGAATTTTTTTCCCACCTCTTACCTCCCGCCCTCTGGGGGCTCCAGGTACTAAGCACAAGACGATTCTGGAGGCCCGAAGTGGACTGGGCCCCATCAAAGCTTACCCTCGGCTGGGGCCTCCCACTCCCGGGGAACCAGAGGCCCCTGCCCAGGACCGAACCTTCCACTGTGAGATCTGCAATGTCAAGGTCAACTCGGAGGTCCAACTGAAACAGGTGGGTCCAAGGCCCTTTCCGAGGACTCTGGAGAGCGCACCTGCTGAGGGAGGAGGGGGGACAGGGAGCTTGGGTGAGACTCTTCTTCAGGCTCGTCCTTTGGTGCCACAGAAGGGGCGGGGCCAGGTGCTGAGGTGCGATCACTCCGCTCCCTGGCGGTTGCTCCTTTCCCCGTGGTTCACAGCCCCCCACCCACTGGTCCCTGCAGCACATTTCCAGCCGGCGGCACCGAGATGGCGTGGCCGGGAAGCCCAACCCCCTACTGAGCCGTCACAAGAAGCCCAGGGGCGCCGGGGAGCTGGCGGTGAGGCCTGGGCGATGGAGACTTCGTCCTAGGGGCGGGGACCGGAGCGGGGAGGAGAGGGGATGCCGGCCGGCCCTGGGAGAGGTGGAGTTTGCGGGGCCACAGAAGGACTCTTCCCTCTCCCCGCCCCTCTCCCCCCTGCAGGGCACTCTGACTTTCTCCAAGGAGCTGCCCAAGTCCTTGGCCGGAGGCCTGCTCCCCAGCCCCCTCGCGGTGGCTGCGGTGATGGCAGCGGCAGCAGGCTCCCCGCTGTCTCTGCGCCCGGCTCCCGCCGCACCTCTTCTCCAGGGACCGCCGATCACCCACCCCCTGCTCCACCCGGCCCCCGGGCCCATCCGAACTGCGCACGGACCCATCCTCTTCTCCCCCTACTGACCTGAACCCTGAACCCCCTCCCGTTCAAACCCCCCACCTCCAGCCGGGACCCAGGCCTCCGGGCTCCCAGTCCGTCCCTCCTCCCGGCACTCCCTGAATGATCTCTCTCCTTCCCCCCCACCCCGAGGTACGGGGTTCCAGGAAAGGGGAGGGGTAGCGGGGGAGGGGGGCTTCAGAAGGGGGGGAACACCCCAGATCTCAGGGAACCCCGCCCCCTGCCCTTCCCTCTCCCCTAGAAAAGGGGGGGCTGTCTCACCCCCGGGCCCCCTTGGAGACACCCCCTCCCAAAAGCCATGTGCATCCAGCCCTTCCCCCCCAAACCTAGCACAAAACGGGGTTCACAAGCCATGATCGGGGTCCAGGGGGCAGAAATGGATTTTCTTGGCAATAAGCGGACTCTGGGACTCCGGCCCCCTACCCCCAAACTGAAGCGCTTCCGTGAACACCCCCGTCCTCCGCAGGGGGAGGGGAGCAGGCGGGATCCTGGGTCCCTCATAAGCACTTTGGTTTTACCGCCTGCAACCTCACTGTGCCCGCCCCGCATCACGCCCCAGCCCAGGTCTAGCCGGGCCCACGGGCAGCACTTGGTGGCATCTCTGGCACTTGGGTGGGACCAAGTAGATGCCCCTATAGACCCTTCCCTCACCTTCTTCCTTCCCAGTCCGGATTCCATTCTTTTCACCAGCACCCATCGCCCAAGGGGTACCAAGGGGGGCAAGGGGTGTCCAGTCCAAGCCCACCCCCGCCTCGCCTTCCGCAAAACTGTGAGCAAACAGCAATAGAAGCCTCGCCCCCGCCCCGCCCCTTTCCGCAGGATTTGCAGCCTGTAGCCTACCCCATCCCAGCTCCTAGACCTCATGGCTGTCCCCTCCCACCAGACACCTCCACTGCACAACTCGGGCGGGGTCGTGACCTCCCCACCCCACCTTGTGGTTTCCGTATCGTCAGTCCTTCCAGCACAGACCCGGGAGGGGACAGGCCCCCACTGGCCTTCCCCTCCCCATCAACTCTTAATGCTTGACGATGTAGCAATCCCGGCCCCCAGCCCACGTCTTTCCCTTTTCCCCCTCCCTGACAATAAAATCTGGATTCGTTGCCCTCCGTCCCCCAGACTCAGACTCTGTCTTTGCCCGCTGAGTTGGGAGCAATTCCATCAGAAGTGTATGTGTATGGTGACGGGGGGCGGGGGGGGGGGGCGGGCACACAGGAAAGAGGGCAAGAAGGAGGGGGACGGGAAAACGGGGCTGGGAGGAGGCAAGATCCGAGGCTTGCGCAAAGTGAGCAGAGCTCCCCATCCCACTCACGCCTACTCCGGCCCAGCTCAAGTGTCAACTTGGCCCTGGGGAATCATTTCGAGTCCAGGTCTCGGATTGCAGCCACGGCTGTTGAGAATTCGCCGCAACTCCACCAGGCGGCGCCAACGACATGGAAAAGGAGACCGCTAGGCTCCAGTGCGTGTCTCTAGATTCTAGGCAGACAGGTCTAGACCCGGTCTCAGACAAAGGAAGAATCCAGGTTTTTGTACCTCTGGTGGGAAACGCACGCCAGCAACCCTCAAGGCATGGGAATAAGTAGGGGCAGGGACTTGGGAATCTGAGCTGTAGGCTCTGCTCGGCCCCAATGTAAACAGTGACCTTAGGGTTAGTCCTTACCCTCTCGAGACCTCAACTTCCCCATCTGCAAAATAAGCAGGTTTGGGTCTCTTAAAAGTTCATTGAGACTTCATGGATGGATCCATGACTAAAGTGTTGGGACCGTGCCATTTACAGATATGCTAGAGTGCCTTCTCAACTGGTTCCCTAAATGGTCTATGGGACAAGAGAGCACACATCGCTCACTGCCTCCCACTTGATGCTGGGGGAAGGGGTCTCTTCTCTGTCTTCAGAATTCGACTCGACCACACACTCACAAGAGCAGCCAGTGATTCTGTGACCCCCCCCTTGCTCTAGTCCAGCTGGGCAGCAGAAGGTCAACAAGAAAGGCCAGACCAGAACCCAGTCTCTACATGGGCCCATCCTGAGTTGCATTCTCTTTGCTCACTTCCACCTCTCTACCCACTTCTCAGTCTTGCTGAAGAAAGGGGGAGGGAAGATGGGATGACATGACGACTGTCAAAGAGGAAGGAGAGGGGGAAGAGGGGCCTCCTGAGCTAGTCAATTATGAAGTTGTTGGGGGGAGTTTGCTGTAGGCTCAGAAATGGAACCCAACAAGAAGTTTGGGGGGTTTTTGTGTGTGTGTGTTTTGTTTTGTTTCAGGTCGATCTAGCTCAAAAAAAGAGACTGGAGATCTAGAAGTCTGAGGGGCAGGAGTGGCTGAATAGGAGAGTGGAATGAGAAAAGCCGGGGCTCGATCACATGTGGGGTGGGGGGGCTGGAAGAAATCGGGGTTAGAGGGGCTGAGATATTAGCATGTCCCACAGGTACTTCAAATCTGGTATAAAACTGAATTCATTATTTACCTCCTTCTGTAAGCCTGCTATGCTTCCCACATTCCCTATCTCATCGATTAAGAGAACCACCATCCACCTGGAAAACTGGGAGTCTTCCTAGCCTTCCCTCTTCCTAACCCTTTATCTAATGAGTCATTAAATAAATCCTATTTGGGCTTCCCTGGTGGCGCAGTGGTTGAGAGTCCTCCTGCCGATGCAGGGGACAGGGGTTCGTACCCCGGTCTGGGAAGATCCCACATGCTGCGGAGCGGCTGGGCCCATGAGCCATGGCCGCTGAGTCTGCGCGTCTGGAGCCTGTGCGCCGCAACGGGAGAAGCCACGACAGTGAGAGGCCCGCGTACCGCAAAAATAAATAAATAAATAAGTAAATAATAAACCCTATTTGACCTCTTAAGGACCTACGGATCCCGATCATTGTTCTCTATTCCCACAACCGCCGCTCTAACCAGGACCGGCTACATCATTTGTGGGGCCCAGTGCAAAATGAAAAAGCAAAGTGTTCAAAAACGATCTCAAGGCTGACTGCAGAGCATTAACTCAAGCACTGGACCCTTCTCAGCACAAGGCCCTGTGCAATTACACGCGCAGGTAGCATGCCCACAAAACCAGCCCTGGCCCTAACTCAGGCCCTGCCCACCCCTTCTCTGAACTGGTGCCTCCTTACTGGTCTCTCTCCCTTTGGCCTGCAGGCTTTCACTCCTTACTCACAGCTCTCCAAGTGTAAATCTCCTCCAGGATATAACCCCAGCTCCTCAGCATGGCGCACAAGGCCTTCCTTGATTCTGACCCCACTCACCTCTCCAGGATCTTCCCTCTTGGCCCCTCCTTCACATCCTTTGTTCACCTCTACCTAAACCTCCGTGGCTCTGTGCATCCTGTTCCCTTTATCTAGAACGTCCTTCTACTTATCCGCCCAAAAAACTCCTGTTCATCACTCACAATCCAGTTCAGGTGTCTCTCTGTGAACCGTTTCCTGATCCCCTCCTTGGCAGTTGGCTCCTTTTCTCCAAGTCTCTGATGTACTTCACAGAGGGTCGGCAAACTTTTTCTTAAAGGGCCAGATAGCAAATATTTCAGGTTATATTGGCCAAGAGGTAAAATTGAGGGTATTATGTAGGTACCTACATAGGTAAACTTTTTTTTTTTTTCTTTTTTTGCAGTACGCGGGCCTCTCACTGTTGTGGCCTCTCCTGTTGCGGAACACAGGCTCCAGACACGCAGGCTCAGTGGCCACGGCTCACGGGCCCAGCTGTTCCGCGGCATGTGGGATCTTCCCGGTCCAGGGCACGAACCCTTGTCCCCTGCATCGGCAGGCAGACTCCCAACCACTGCGCCACCAGGGAAGCCCCGGGTAACCATTTTAAAATGAAAGAAAACATTCTTGGCCCATGGCCCATATGAAAATAGATAGTGGGCCCGATTTAGCCCAAAGGCCAAACTTTGCTGACAGCTGCTTCAGAGGACCAATTAGGCCTTTATATATTTACATATCTGTCTCCTCCCCTAGACTACTCACAAGGCCATGCACCATCCCAGGGTCTAGCTCAGAGTCCAATGCATAGTAGACACTCGATACGTTTTTGGTGAGTGAATGGATGAATGAACCAATGATTGGGAGCCTGAGGCCCTGTGGGGCGGGAAGCCAGCATCCTAGATGCTTCATTTCCCACCTTTCTTCGTCTGAATCCTTTTTCAGATGTGAACTATCTCCAAGTTCTGGAGAGAGGGAAGGCAGTGTTCTCCCAAAACAAACTCAAGACTTCTGGGATGCCTAGAGTTGCTCCTAGAACTTGGTCTTGTCCTTTGGCCCCTTGAGAAGTGGCCCAGATACTCTGATGCTCTGTCTCCCTGTCCCAGCAATTCTCAGCAATGATCTTATAGGTGTCCTGCCGTGCAAAGAGAGGAAGGAAACAGAGCTTGGGTTTCAGGAAGGAGAACTGAAGGAGTGATAAGGCTTTGGGGTGAGTAACAGGGAAATTTCAACAGAGAAGCCCAGATTTCACTAGCTAAGGCAAAGTGAGTAGGACCAGAGAGGCAAGGAAGGAAGCAGGGAGGAAGTGGCTGAGGTTGTGTAACTGGGGAGTTACTTGTTCTCTCCGTCTAGTATAATAGGAGACAGGAGAGCAGAGCACCTCCTGTCTGAAGCCTGACTGCCCACCAGAAAGGACTGCTCTTTGAATGAGTTGGACATCTTCCACCGGAGAGCGATTTGAAGGCTGGGAGACTCAGGTGAGTACTTTGGTGGTGGGTGTACTTTTACGTTCTCTGTCTCCTCATCTCCCAGGTGGTAAAAACAGAAAAAAACTGAGGCCTGGGGCCTTCCCCGGTGGCGCAGTGGTTGGGAGTCCGCCTGCTGATGCGGGGGACACGGGTTCGTGCCCCGGTCCGGAGGGATCCCGCATGCCGCGGAGCGGCTGGGCCCGTGAGCCGTGGCCGCTGGGCCTGCGCTTCCAGATCCTGTGCTCCGCGCTGGGAGAGGCCACAACGGTGAGAGGCCTGCGTACTGCCAAAAAAAAACAAAAAAAAAACCCTGAGGCCTGGGACTACAGACAGAGGGTACTATTCTCCTGAATACAGAGGAGAGGGGACTCCTGGGTGGTCTTAAGGGACAGGGAAAGAGTTAGAAAGGTCGGAGGGTGCTGGGGTTACTGAGAGTATCTGGATGGATATTGAAAAGGCTGGAGTTTGGAGTGGACAGAAATTAAAGTTAGATAAAACTTTGGGAAAATCTTTGAAAATGGGAAAGGAAGGGGTTGGGGATCTTGGGATGAAGAGGCCTGTGAATGGCTCAGGAGGCTGGTGAGATCCTGGAGTGGTTCAGATGTTCAGGAGCCCAGAGTTATTCAAGAGATCTAGGGACTTCCCTGGTGGTCCAGTGGCTAAGACTCCACGCTCCCAATGCAGCGGGCCCGGGTTCGATCCCTGGTCAGGGAACTAGATCCCACATGCTAAGACTAAGATTTTGCAGGCCGCAACTAAAGATCCCACACGCCACAACAAAGTTTCCTGCGTGCGGCAGCTAAGACCCAGAGCAGCCAAATAAATAAATAAAATTTCGTTAAAAAAAAGAGAACAGGGACACATACTCTTTCCGGGCTGGAGCCCAATGTGTCCCCCTTTGCCTGGCAAAGCAATATAGCTATTCTTTTCTACTTCACCCAAAACTCTGTCTCCAAGATTTGATTCAGCACTGGGGCACAGAGGCCAAGCTTTCAGCATCAGTCCTCTGAGCCAACCAATGGCCTTCATGGTCCCATTCCTTCTCGTGGACCCTTTTATGGGTTCCCCTGAATCCCAGCCTCCTTGCTGGGACTTGATGCTCTAGACCTCTCTGTTCTATCCTAATCTATTTAGGATGCATATTCCATTTCTTCTCAGATGATACCCAGTAGGCAAAGGCCAAACCTCTCTCCTCACTCTCAGGACCCCTGGGACCCCACTCATATGGGACTGGGGATGCAGTGCAGATGAAGCTTCCAGAAACTTCCAGAAACATTCCACAGGAACAAATCTGTAACTGGGAAAGAAAGAAAGAACCAAAATGGTCTTTCCCAACTCACACGTCTGTTGTTAGTTTCTCCTGGGGGAAGGGGGCAGAAAAAAAAAAGAAAAAAAAAAAAAAAAAAAGAGAACAATCTAAGTTCAAGGTCAAGTTCTGACTCCCTCTTCCCCCCACCCCACCCCTTTCAGCCTCCATCATGTGGAACACCTCTGATGCCAACTTCTCCTGCTACCATGAGTCGGTGCTGGGCTATCGTTATGTGGCAGTTAGCTGGGGCGTGGTGGTGGCCGTGACAGGCACTGTGGGCAACGTGCTCACCCTGCTGGCCTTGGCCATCCAGCCCAGGCTCCGTACCCGCTTCAACCTGCTCATCGCCAACCTCACAGTGGCCGATCTGCTCTACTGCACCCTTCTCCAGCCCTTCTCTGTGGACACCTACCTCCACCTGCACTGGCGCACTGGTGCCACCTTCTGCAGGGTCTTTGGGCTCCTCCTTTTTGCGTCCAACTCTGTCTCCATTCTCACCCTCTGCCTCATCGCCCTGGGACGCTACCTCCTCATTGCCCACCCGAAGCTCTTTCCCCATATTTTCAGTGCCAAGGGCATCGTGCTAGCCCTGGTGAGCACCTGGGTGGTAGGTGTGGCCAGCTTTGCTCCCCTCTGGCCAGTCTATGTCTTGGTGCCCGTAGTCTGCACCTGCAGCTTTGATCGCATTCGAGGCCGGCCCTATACCACCATCCTCATGGGCATCTACTTTGTGGTTGGGCTCAGCAGTGTCGGCGTCTTCTATTGCCTCATCCACCGCCAGGTGAAGCGAGCAGCACAGGCGCTGGATCAGTACAAGCTGCGCCAGGCGAGCATCCACTCCAACAACGTGGCTGGGACGGATGATGCCACGCCTGGTCGTTTCCGGGAGCTGGACAGTGGGCTGGCATCAGGAGGGCACAGCGAGGGGATTTCATCTGAGCCAGTCAGTGCTGCCACCACCCAGACCCTGGAAGGGGACTCATCAGCAGTGGGGGACAAGAGCAACAGCAAGGCAGCTAAGCAAACGGCAGAGAAAAGTCCTCCAGGAGAGCCTGCCAAAGCCAGGACAACTAAAAGAGCCCAGAGAGCTCAGGACTCTCCATCAGAGTTTGGGAAGGTGACTCGGATGTGTTTTGCTGTGTTCCTCTGCTTCTCCCTGAGCTACATCCCTTTCCTGCTGCTCAACATCCTGGATGCCAAGGTCCGGGCTCCCCGGGTTGTCCACATGCTTGCTGCCAACCTCACCTGGCTCAACGGTTGTATCAACCCTGTGCTCTATGCAGCCATGAACCGCCAGTTCCGCCAAGCCTATGGCTCCCTCCTAAAACGAGGGCCCCAGAATTTTCGTAGGTTCCATTAGAACTATGTCCCCAGTCACCAGAATCTGGAGATGTCTCCTCCAGGTCAGCTGGTATGAGAGGAGATGAAAGACCTTTGGGAATTTGCACAGACAACCTCTCCCCAAGCCCCAAACCAGGCCTCTCCACCCCTCGCTCAACATTTCAGCCCTAGGCTGCTCAAGGTGCATTATTAATTATTAATAAACAAAACCTGTCCTTTTCACATTCAGGTGTGATCTTTGGGGAAGAAGGAAATAGGCCAGGATTGGTTTGCAGCTGGAACTTAATAGTTAAGGGTTTGGGGGGACCTAGGTCAGAGCAGGGAGGGGCAGGAAGCAGAAGACCTGGGACACAGCCTTCAGCTGAGGGGTTTTCAGGTATAAAACATGTGAGTTGGTTTAAGAGGATTGGTCTGCCTTTTGCTTAACTTCCCAGAAATGGCCCCCACCTCTATCTACTGCTGCCAGGATCCCCCATCACTGCAAACAGATTTTTTCAGCTCAAAAATGTTTTGAAATCCAGCTTTGATAGGCCCTCCAGGGAGTCCAGCCTCCTGGCCCTTGCCCTATCCAAAGAGAATGGTCACGGGGAAGATCTCCTCACTCTGGAAATGGAGCTGAGCTTAGCTGAGGCGATGGCAGAAGGGTGTTCTAGCCGCCCTAGCAAGGTCACACTTGTTGGAGCTAATTCACCTGGGTCCTGGCCCCTCCCTTCCCCCAGACTTGCTCTTGTCATCCTGGATTACGAAAGCCGAACAGAGACTCTAGTTAAGAGGGCTCAGGGGGCTTCCCTGGTGGTGCAGTGGTTAAGAATCCACCTTCCAGTGCAGGGGACATGGGTTCGAGCCCTGGTCCGGGAAGATCCCACATGCTGTGGAGCAACTAAGCCCGTGCGCCACAACTACTGAGCCTGCGCTCTAGAGCCCGTGAGTCACAACTACTGAGCCCGTGTGCCACAACTACTGAAGCTCGTACGCCTAGAGCTCGTGCTCCACAGCAAGAGAAGCCACCTCAATAAGAAGCCCGTTCACCGCAACAAAGAATAGCCCCCGCTCACTGCAACTAGAGAAAGCTGCGTGCAGCAAAGAAGACCCAATGCAGCCAAAAATAAATAATAAATTTTTTTAAAAAAAAGAAGGCTCAGGAGCCAAGCTGAGGGGAGAGCATATCATTCCCTTCCTCCAGTGTAATTGACATCCTGTCACCCATGTGCTCGCGAATGCACATGCACGAATTTAAAGCACCTGTGGCCACCAGGTGACGCTGGTTCTCTGTGTTTCCTTTCTGGCTTCCCTGTTGAGGACAGAAGGTGTCAGCAAGACTGGGAGTCCAGAGATATACCACCCTCATGGCCAGCAGGGGTGGAGACCCAGGAATCCGCACCCCTCCCTTTTCCCCAAAGCTTAGGAAGAAAAGTGAAGAATTAGACACTTATTTTTCATGAGCCCTGGTTGGGCTGGGGGGAGCAGGGTGGGCACTGGGGATAGAATGTGAGAGTCATGTTGATGGTGACACTGCTGTGGCTGCGTGCCGTCCCTTCCCTGCCCCCAAGTCCATGGTTTGAGCTAACAAAGTCCAGAGAGATTAAGACAAGGGCAGAAAGAACCATAGTCAGGGTGGACAGATTGATACCCTCACATTCAACACACTGCCAGGGCCCAGGAATCCTGCCTCCTAATGAGGAGTGTGTGCTTCGGAGTGTCCTCCTCCCACAAAAATCACAGCAGCCTATACTGAGTCAAATTCAGGTGGCTAAGGCAGGGGTCCTGACAGGTGGGGTGAACAGCAGAAGCGATAAAGAACATCAGCCTGGGAGTGTAGGGACCAGGGCTCCAAACAAGGCTCTCTGATAATTAGTTCTGTGAACCTGAGCAGGACCCTGGATCATTCTGGACCTCAGGTTTTATAATCTGTACAAAGATGGGGGTGGGGTGCACCCTTGCCATGTGCCTTGTGCTGTCCTAAATCCTATAAATATATTATTCTGTGTAATCCTTACAAAATTTACCAAAAAGTATCTATTATAATCTCTTGCTTACAAATGAAAAAAATGAAGCACAAATAGGGTAAGCAATTTGTCTGAAGTCCAAGAGCTAGTAAGTGATATGATCATGATTTGAGGGCCGAAAGTCTGACTTTAGTACCAGCCCACATGTCTAACCACTATAGGACAGCAACCTTTTTTTTTTTTTTTTTGCGGTACGCGGGCCTCTCACTGTTGTGGCCTCTCCCGTTGCGGCTCCGTATGCGCAGGCTCAGCGGCCATGGCTCACGGGCCCAGCCGCTCCGCGGCATGTGGGATCTTCACGGACCGGGGCACGAACCCGTGTCCCCTGCATGGGCAGGTGGACTCTCAACCACTGCGCCACCAGGGAAGCCCACAGCAGCCTTTTTATAACTAGAATCAAGTGACCAGATGATCCCTAAAAATCCTTCCTGCTCAGACCTAAGATTCTGAAAGTTGAGAGTTCTCTGAAGGGTTGTAAAAGGCTTCACTTTGCATATTCCTTGAAGGCGATTCAAAAGCTTTGGCAAGTAGAAAGGAGCAGCAATAGGGATTGAGGTTAGACCTCAGGAGGGACTTCCCAATCATCAGTCGCTTGGAAAAAATGACTCAGGGAACACGGAAGGAAACCCTGGAGTCTGAGACCAGAGAGGACAGATCATAGCGAGAAAGATACGCCCTCCTCTCTCACCCTCCACAGCCCACACACCCATACCCCACCCCTAATCTCGATAGGCGCTGAGTGAGGTTAAAGAAGAGGAAGATGATCTCTCAGGCTTTTTCTCTCTTGCGGGTGTGCACTGCGCGCGTGTCCCTCGTGGTGCGGAGCTCACGCGTGTCTCGGGGAAGTGTATGCATTTGTCTCGGGGAAGTGGGTCACGGGGGCCCTCCTGAGGGTGTCAGTGTCTGTCTCTCTTTTCTCTTTATCTCTGTCAGTCTCGGGCTCTATCGCGGACTTTCTGACGCTATCTCTCGAGGCTTCTCTTTGTCTCTCTCCATCTGTCCGTCTCTCCTGTAGGTTGTCTTCATCGTTTGTACCTCCGTTATCGCCTTTTTTCTCCCGAGCTTGTTCTCTCCCGCCTGCCCCCCGCCCGCTCTCCCCGCACCCCCTCCCCGGTCCCTCACCCCGCTGTCGCTCGTCCGCACACTCTCTCTCTTTCGCTGTCTCTTACAGGCAGATTTATGGTCAGCCCAGGGCCTTTCATTGGCCAAGCGCTGACAGGACTTGATTTAACGCTGCCTCTCATTGGCTGAGCTTGACAGGCCGATTTACGAGTCACTCTGTCATTGGCCAAAACGCCTTGGCCCTGATTTATGGCTCGGTGGCGGAGGAGAGGGGGGGCGCCGCTGGGGAATGAGGTTGCCCCTCCCCTCTGCACCGCTTCCGTCTTCCTATCCCCTGCTTTTTCTCCCCTTGCTCTCCCTCCCCTCAAGGAACCGCACTCCCTCTACCTGTTCCTCAAGACCTCTCCTCCTCTTTCATCCATTGGGAGGGGAAAATGGGGCGTGGTGGTGGTAGGAACTGAAGCAGACGAGGAGGTCTGAAGGGGTAAACAGGAGCTGAGGAATCTGAGGGGTAGGATGGGGTAGAGTAGGGAGAGAAGAGGAGATTGGAGAGGGAGAGAGAATCCTGAGCTGAAGAGCGAAGGGGAAACTGAGGGGGCGAAGGGGGTGACCAAGGAATAGGAAGGCTGAGGAGAAAAGGAAGACTGAGGGAGAGAAAGGGTGGGGGGCTCTGAGGAGAAGACGGGAGAGACTGAAAAGAAAGGGCGTGTATGAGGGGGGCAAATGGGCAGAAGCGGGGAGCTCCGGGCACGGAGAGAGACTTTTCTTTTCAAACCTCACTAACCAGACCGAACGAGATGGAAATTTCCTCTTCAGACAACGGTTCTGAAAAGGGGGAGACTTGGAGGAGCAAACACGTAGAGAAAAGCGCAGCAGAGAGGGGAGAGGGGCGCAGGAAAGAACTAGAAGGTAATAGCAAGAAAAGAGAGAGGGAGAAGGATGGAAACTAATGGAGAAGACAGAACTAAGTTTGGTTTTTATTTGGGGGCGTGAGAAAAGGCTAATCCCTAGAGGACCGATTGAGAGCCACAACTCCTCCTCTCAGTGAACACCCATAGGCGTCTGCCCGGGGGACAAGTCAGACACCACCCCCAGGAGATGTTCTACTTCCTCAAGGCTGCAGTAGGCTCCCCTTCCTACACCTCACTCCTCCCGCTTAAATTTATGAGCTCAGGGCTGGCCTTCAGGAATTAGGAATATTTATGCTTCTTTGAGAGTGAGGTTTGGAAGGTGATATAAATAAGGGGCCGTGGAGGGGCTGCAGCGCTGGGCTCCTATTTTTAGCACGGACGCTTTCCCAAGGCCCCCACCCACCAGTTCCCTCTCATTCTGAGCCAGAGAAAGGAGCACTGAGTGAGGTGGCGAATGGCTCTCAGATATCAGAAAGGGCCTTTGACTATCCTGGAGAGCCCCTCAGGACTGCAGAGCTTTGCAGCAGAAAGGATTGAAGGCAGATGGGGGAGGAACTTTCCAATCATCCTGGCATTCTTATCACCCCTCCTTGAGTGCAGTTACAGCATTTCTGCAGAAGACGGAGAGAAATGGGGAGAAGCCAGTTTCTCCTCTGCCCCCCTAAACTCAGTTGCTGAGGAATAAGGGAGAGGAGCCAGGAAATTCAGAGGCAGGTTTCTCTGGCTTGTCACCTTGCTCACTGGGAGAGGAAGATTTGAAATCCTCCACCGCCCCACAGACCACAGCCTGGGTCCCTGGGAAGGGAGGCTGGGAATGCAGGGCTCAGGGCATCTCCTAGGAGTCTAAGCCCCCAACCTGTCCACCCCCACTGCTGGCTGGGAATTAAAAACAGCCAGTAGTTCACGATACCCCTGGGCCTCCAGGAAATGAGGGAGGGAGAGAGGATCTGTCCTGTGAGTCCACATGACTTCTCCAGCCCTCAGCTCCAGGAGCCGTGTCTGTGACTCCCAGCCCAACCAGAGGGCTTGCTCTGGCTTGGGGAGGTAGTGAACAAAGAGGGGGTCCATGATATAGGGGGACCTAAAGAGAACAGAGGGAGGTGGGGAAGAGCTGCCCCCTCCGTCCACACGCACACTGTGCCTCCCATCCACTGTGGCCTCAGCAAAGATGGCCACAGCACACACGCCACAGCACACACGCCGGACTGTGCTGCCTGGAGTGGGAGAAGGGAGGGAGAGAAAGGTCTAGACTGGCCCTTTAAGAGCCACTTAGGGTCAGAGAGCCTGGGCTACAGAGAGGGGAAGGAGCTGATGTCAGAAGACGGATGGGCAGCAAGATGGGGATTGATGCTAATGGGGGAGTTAAAGCTAAGTACCCAGACACGCAGAGGGCAGAACTGCAGATCTGTCTTCCTCATGCTCACCCCCCTCCCCAAACCAGTGCTGTAAATCTGCCTTCTCAACTGGGGGAAGAGGGAGCGAGGAAAAACGAGATGCTCACTTCTCCCTTTTCCTGTTTTTTTCCTTACCCTGTGCAAATCCCCACCCCACCCCCAGTTCTTTTGTCCTCTCCCATTCTCTCCTCCCAACCCGTGAATGCTTCCCACTGAAATTTCCAATTTTTGGCTTTCCATCAAGAATTGAGGGAATGGTTTCAGCTTGCAGAAGAGCCTAAAAAGAAACCAGAGAAGATCTCCCTCATCAGCCCCTGGGTGGGAATGGGTTGGTGGGATTGTGGTGAGAGGCTGATAGACGGGAAGCTCCCACTTGCCTCGGTTTCTCTTCCCTCCATCCTCTTTTCACTTGGAGATAACTTGAGCAGCCTTCTCCTGGGACAGTAGGGTGAAGGCGGCAAGCAGGATGTTGGGTGCCAGGAGCTGGAAGTGGTGCAGCTTCAGAGTTGGGTTTGCGGAGGCCCCTGACACACTGAGATTCTGGAGGGGCTAGTGGGCCTCCAGGGGTGGCTCGGGAAGCTGCAGGAGCTGTCCACTGAAAGATATATGGTCTGGTTTCTCGGAAACTCCTGGATCATACCGTTCCCTCTCCTTGAGCACACACCCTGCCTGCTGAGTAGAGACAATTTCGGGCCAATAATCTATTTACTGTAAAGGCAGGGTCCAGCTGCTCCTCATCTTCTCAGGAGGCAGTTGGAGGTCTCAGGGAGGAAGACCTACTTTTTTTTTTTAAATCCAGTCTGAAGGTTTTTTTTGTTTTGGTTTT
The DNA here is from genome assembly GCF_937001465.1 of Orcinus orca. Lineage (NCBI taxonomy): Eukaryota > Metazoa > Chordata > Mammalia > Artiodactyla > Delphinidae > Orcinus > Orcinus orca. The sequence continues at coordinate 43,610,455 of NC_064569.1, read as the reverse complement.
TATTTTTTGCGGTATGCGGGCCTCTCACTGTTGTGGCCTCTCCCGTTGTGGATCACAGGCTCCGGATGCGCAGGCTCAGCGGCCATGGCTCACGGGCCCAGCCGCTCTGTGGCATGTGGGATCTTCCCGGACCGGGGCACAAACCCGCGTCCCCTGCATCGGCAGGCGGACTCCCAACCACTGCGCCACCAGGGAAGCCCTTTTTTTTTTTTTTTTTTTTTTTGCGGTACGCGGGCCTCTCACTGTTGTGGCCTCTCCCGTTGTGGAGCACAGGCTCCGGACGCGCAGGCTCAGCGGCCATGGCTCACGGGCCCAGCCGCTCCGCGGCATGTGGGATCTTCCCGGACCGGGGCACGAACCCGTGTCCCCTGCATCGGCAGGCGGACTCTCAACCACTGCGCCACCAGGGAAGCCCGGGAAGCCCTTTTTAAAAAAAATAAATAAATAAATGTATTTCTTTATTTATGGCTCTGTTAGGTCTTCGTTGCTGTGTGCAGGCTTTCTCTAGTTGTGATGAGCGGGGGCTACTTTTCGTCGCTGTGCGCAGGCTTCTCATTGTCGTGGCTTCTCTTGTTGCGGAGCACGGGCTATAGGCGCGCAGGCTTCAGTATTTGTGGCACTTGGGCTCCGTAGTTGTGGCTTGTGGGCTCTAGAGCACAGGCTCACTAGTTGTGGCACACGGGCTTAGTTGCTTCGCGGCATGTGGGATCTTCCTGGACCAGGGCTCGAACCCGGGTCTCCCGCGTTGGCAGGCGGATTCTTAACCACTTCGCCACCAGGGAAGCCCAAGGAAGGCCTTCTCACGGGGCCTGGAGCTAGTAACCCTTGGGGAATTCCATTTCTTTCTCCGCTTCCAGGTGAGACGGTATCTTCCATCTTTCAGGACCCATAATCACCTTTATCTCCCTCTTTATTGGCAATCAGGGCCTGTTCTGGAGAAGTCCTTCTAGATTAGGGGAAGTTCATCTCGTTTCGCCTGTCGCAGGGCTAAACCTGAACTCCTTTCTAGTCTTGGAAATAACTGGCACCTGATTCTACCTGGTTTCCAGATCCTCCCCAGTATCCATAAGAGAACGACCCTAAAACACTAATCTCATCTCTTCCCTCCGCCCAGGTTTTCCTTCAGAGGCCTAAAGCCACGTCGAGGCCATCGTCTCTGTTTCCTCAGTCTTCAGGGACAAAGGAGAGAGCAAGGTTATAGTGGGAAGGGGCGGGGGGTGAGGGTTGTGAGCAGGAGCCATTGGAACCCAGGCTTCCTGCCTCCCAGCATCTGGCCAAGCACTCCCTCCCATCCAGGGAGGTCAGCCATTGCCCTCAGCCCTAGTCTCAGGGATGCTTCTCAATCCTGGTGATAAATCCTGTCTTTGTCTTCCCTCCAACCCAGGCCCCAGGCGGCTGGGGGTCAGAGGCTGGGGGAGGGGTCAGTGTGGAGGAGGGAGAGATACAAGGAGAGTGGGAGGAGAAGACGGACAAGAGCAGCTGGTGAGCAGGCATGGGGGTGGGCAGTGAGGGGATGGGGCCTCTTGATGCTGCAGATCCCGACTGCACATTCCAGCAGGCCTGCATTCCAAGTGAAAAAGCCAGGATTCCTTGGAATCCTGGAAATACCTTGGGGATGGCCCCTGGAGCATCAGGAATACTGGGGTGGGGGGGTTGGTATGGGGTGCCTCAAGGAAGGAGGCTGCTGAAAGAAATGGGAGAATGAGAATATTGTGGGGATCATCTCTATCCCCACCAGACACCCCTCCACGCCTGTGCCCTGCATGCACGTGCATAGACGGACAGACTGACACACATACATGCGCATACACGCAAGATTTCTGGCCCAGCAGCGTGAGGGCGCCCAGGAGGGCCAGCCTGCCCCTTGCCCGGCCCCTCTCCAACTGCCTTCTCTTGCTTTGACTTTCCTGTCTCCACCTCCATTCTTTCTCTCTGCTCCCAGCCTTGCTCTCTTTGTGTGGGTTTCACTCACTCTTCCAGTTTGCTATGCTGGCTTTCTGCTAACCCTCAGCCCCTGCCCTCTTTGTCTCTCAGTCACTTTTTCTTTCCATCTTCCTGTCCCGTTCCTCCCACCTCTCCTACTTCCTTGGACTCTCCATCGGCCTGTCCAGCCTCTGCGGCTCTTCAGCCCAGCCATCCTCTAGCCCACTGCCACCCCAGAGCCCTCTGTCTGGCCCGGGGGGACAGTCAGATTGCAAAGAGGGATGGCAAGGAGAAATGAGTGACTCTGAATCAGAGTCTCTGCTTTGATGGGAGGTCTGGAATCATACTGTGTTAGGACATGGGATGGATGGAGGTGGGGGAGGCCAGGTGACTGCGAGACAAGTTTGACAAATTGAGGAGGGTGAAATGGGAGGGAAGAGAGATTGATACAGAGAAGACACAGAAGGGCAAACACTAAAGAGAGACGGGTAAGGACTAAGGGTTCCCTGTAAGTGTGTGTTTTGGGTCAGTCTGAAGGGTAGGAGCCGAGGGGCATCTACTGAGTCATACTGAGACACAGATCCAGAGACAAGATCTGGAGACCCAGCCAGAGGAACACAGATGCCATGTCCACCAGGCAGCCGAACAATTCGAGCTCTCTCACCTACCTGGGAAGGTCTCACAGACCTCTTTCTCCTCTGCAGATAGTCCTGGAGAGCCAGTTCCCTCTCCACTCACCTCCTCCTCGCCTACCCGCTCCCTGCCCCACCAGTGGGAATGACATGAGCTCTGGCTGCCACTGTCCTCAGCCCTGCTGATGTACTCTCCCATGGGTGAAACAGAGGCCAATCACCTCTGCCCCACCCATTCATTCTCCAGCCCAGGAGCTGGGGCTTACACAAGCCAGCACCCTGGGGTGGGAGGAGGGGGGCATGGGCACCAGGGGGAGGGAGAGGAACTGGAGGGGGTACTGAGGAAGAGGGGCTGCAGCACTAAATCACTCTGTTGAGGGGGCTCCCTCTGCTCAGTGGGGTGGGGAGAGGATAGACGTTTGGGGAGGAGGGAGAGAAGAATGGGAAATCGCCACATCTGGCAGGCAGGTGTCTGGCACTATTCAGGCTGTAGTCACTTTCCCAGCCAAAGGGGAGGGACAGGGATGGGGGAGGAGGGGTTCCCAGGATCCCCTGGGGAAGAGGGAAAGGCTCACAAACAGAGACAGAGGCCCAGAATCAGACAGAAAGAGACCAAAGGAGGGAGACAGTCCGACCCTACTCCCCAGTCTCTGCTTCAGTCAGGGCTGGGAATGGTTTTGCTCACAGTCCTGAAAGGAAATTGTTGGCCAGAGGACTGGGTAGGCCGGGGAACTAGAGTTCCATTCCTAGTGGGAAACGGAGAAGGCAGGAAAAGTTCAAACCAGGCCAGGCTGGGGAAACAAGCTCAGAGAATTCCAAGTCTGAGAACTGGATAGAACACCATTCTCCACACCCGTCACTGATCAGCAGCCCTCACCTCTCAAACTGACACGGCCCACCCCCCAGCAGGGCCAATGCTGGGTGATGAGTAGGAAGGTTAGGACAGCGACCTTAATTACTGAACACTGCTTTCCCCCCACCTCAGGGAGGCAAAGACAAAAATCCCTAGCCCTCATCCAGCCCCCTGTACCCTAACTCTCAATGCAGCACTGCAGGGTGCTATACCCAAGCATTTTTCTTTTTCTATCTGCTGAGGGTGACCCTGGGCCCAGTTGCCCCACAGTTGCTGAACTGAATTGCTAGGTTCTCAAACAGCAGGCGAGACTGGACAACTGTAGGTTTCATGCCTTGACGCTGGAGAGCCTTCCCCCTCTGGTTGCCTTTCTTCCCTCATCCTTTCCTATCTAAGGTCCTAATGCAGTCCCTCTTGCCTAACCCCAGAATTAACAGGCCTACCTCACAAGCAGTAGAGGTGACAGAGACCCTTCAGACTGCAGTGCAGAGAAGGGCTCCCCACGCTCCCCCTCTGCTTCAAATCCTGCAGGGGAAGGGGTAAAGAAAACCAAAGCGTTCTCCTGTCGCCGCGGCAACCATAAAACCCCCAGCTAAATCCATCTTGTGAGCTCACCGCCCCATTAAGATGCAGGGCCAGGCTCCGCGCCAGCCCAGCCACATTCATTTGTGCGAAGAAAGGTGGAGGAGGGGGAGGGGAGCAGGCTCTGGAAGGACGGGGAAATGGCGAGGAGAGGTTATTTACACCACTGTCCTGACCTTCTCGAGCACCACTGGCTCCGATAAATAACCCGCTCAGCGCCATTTCGGAGCGGGAGAGGGAGGTGCAGGGAGGGCGCCGGGGCTGCAGGCGGCCCCCACGCAGGTGCGCGTCTCCAGGTTACTAATGGCTGAGGCGGGCGCAGGCAGCTGGCTTCGGGGGTGGTGGGGTAGCACTCAGTTCCCTGGGACTCCCACTGAGAAAATACCATCCCTACCCCACCCCTGGCGCCGATTTCCAGGCGAGTGGCCGGGGAGATGCCAAGGAGGCAAAGAGCCCCGTAAATTAGGGATGGGGGGCGGGGGGGCAGAATGCTGGGGATTCTCTGAGGTGGGAGGGAAGGAATATTACAAGAGGGGGAGCGGGCGTGGGGGGGGCTGTTTAGAGGAATAGGAGCAGCTGCCGAGAAGAGAGGAAGAGGAATGGAAACATCACACAAAGGCAGTTTGGAAAAAGAAATGTTTTATTCCTCTCTGCGCAGAGCAGTATATGAAGGTGGCTATCATGCTGACTCCGCACATCTCTTCCACAAAAATGCCCCTCCAGGTCCAGGAAGCCCAGTTACCCGCCCAGTTACCCGCCCCCTTGGAAAACCGGCAGTTAGTGGGTGCGGGCAGGACGCTAAGTCTCAGGAAGGTTTCCTAAGACATTTTTGTGGGAAGTTTTGGGTCAAGGGGAGAGATGACCCAACAGTGGGTGTCCCATCCTCTGTCTTCCTGGGGAAATCCAAATCCCAAAGGTCTTCTGAAGAAAGGCACCTCTCTCAGCGACCTAGGGAAGGGAGGCGCCCAGACCTACTGCCTGGATGTAAGGCTGAGGCAGAGAGTGGACAGGGTTAAGCAGCAGAGAACGCAGACCCAAGGCAGAGGAGTGAGGCGCATGTGGGAGAGAGAAGGGGACTGCGAGAGCCCAGAGGCCCAAGTCATAAATTCCACCCTGTCCCCAGTTCTGAGCAGAAACTCTTCCTCCCAAGACTGGAATGGAGTTTTAGATCACGGACTGGCTTTGCTCCAGAGCACAGACAGGGCAAGCCAGGCAGAGCTCGCACGGGTAGTGAAGGTGGAAAGTTAAGGTATCAAACTGAGAGACAGACACTCCCACACCGAACACTCACAGACCATAGCAGTTTTGAAGCTATAAGCCAGGATCAGGGTAAAAAATGCAGCTGTGTCTGAAATACATAATTTTATAAGCCCTGTCCAATAAAATTTAATCACTGCTCCTTCCACTCTGTCCCCTGACTATGAGCTGTTCCCAATCTTTTTTCCAAGGCTGGGGGCCTGGGCAGTAAGAAGGAATGGGAGAAAATACCGAGTCCAGCAAGCGGGGCTGTGGCTGAGACTTCATCTGCCTCTCCCCACCCGCACTCCTTCTATAGAAAAGAATTCTCTCTCTCTCCCCTTGCTGGACATATGGACTGTTGGGATGAAGGCCGGATAAAGGCAAAGGGAGGAAAACACTCAGAACATTCTTTCTCCTGCTTTGATCTGAAGTGTAGCTGCAGCAAAGGGCACAGAAGCGGAGGAGAAAATATGGGGGATAGGAGAGCATGGGAGCATAATCCAGTCGAGCAAGGAAGAGGGTGCTCCCCCTGCCCTGTGTCCAAATCTGCTGAGAGCTTTACTCCCAGGACTGCAAAAAGGAGTGAGAAGGAACGGGAAGCGTATACGGGTTTGCGAGGGGGCAACCACAGACAGGATGGAGATTAAAGGATCCCTGTTATCCCCGAGATGACCCTGAGAGCATCAGCTGGGGGGCTGGATGAGAAGTCACAGCAGACATGTGGATTTTTTGAGGGGGTGAGGAGCCAGGAACAGTGGGGTCTTCACCGAAGGAGTGACCACTTGATCTGTTCTTTGGCTGACTGCAGCACCTGCAGGGACAAGGGTGGCATTGAGGGGCTTGCTGGGGGGTGGGGGTGGGGGGACGGGGCTCTCCTTCCCCTCACTTGCCTTCCCTGTCCTTAGAAGACTGGCAAATAGAAAATCCCCAAGGGTAGAGGGATGGGAAGAAGCTCTCTAAGGCCCTAGAGGACTATCAGTTTGGGAAATTCCAAAAAAATTCAAGTCCACTGGGGGGATGAAGAGAGAAGAGGTATACCTGGGAGGAAAGAAAAAAAACTGGGGGTTACCGGACATATGCTGAAGCGGGGTGGTAGGGGGAGAGTTTTACCACATCCAGATGGACCTCTTGGTAAGAATTCCAAGTGGGTAGAAAACAGAATCCCTCCCTGGCCCCCCTCCGCATCAGGTAGACAATCTCTCTGCAAAGTAGCAAGATCGATCTGCAAAACCTGCATATTCTAGAATGTGCACTTCCAGCTTAGCCCTCATTTGAATAATAAGAGAAAGACAGAGAGTGTGCATGTGTGCACGCACACAGATCGTGTGCTTAAGGCAAGCCTCTGCTGGGGAATAAATCACTGAATGAGGCATCAGGCAGGGAGGGTTTGAAGGGTACACAGCAAGGCTGACAGCCTACTGCTCATAGGAAACGGATAGGAGTTGGAGTGGGGTAGGGAGCGGCGGGCTATATGAGCCCCAGTTTTCTGGACTAGGAGGGAGCCCAAGAAGATATGTCTTCAGTCTCTAGTCTCCTGAATTCAGGCTTGGTGGGTTGGGGTGGAATACTACGCTAGCCTCTTTAGTGACCCAGTCCATCTGGAGAGGACAAAGGAAGAAAGTCATACCTGAGACACGGTCTGCTCCGTAAGGGGGACATCTTCTCCCTACGGCACAGAGAGACAAGCATTCAGCGTGGAAGAAAGCTGGAGTAAAACCTGACTGAGGTGGGACAATGGAGAAGGAAGAGGTGGTCCTTTAATGTCATTTTATTTATTTATGTATTTTTTGCGGTATGCAGGCCTGTCACTGTTGTGGCCTCTCCCATTGCAGAGCACAGGCTCTGGACGCGCAGGTTCAGCGGCCATGGCTCACGGGCCCAGCCGCTCCGCGGCATGTGGGATCTTCCCAGACCAGGGCGCGAACCCACATCCCCTGCATTGGCAGGCGGACTCTCAACCACTGTGCCACCAGGGAAGTCCAGAGGTGGTCCTTTAAACTGAAGCAAAGGGCACATGCCCTAACCTTCTCAGTCCCTCCTAGGGACTAGTTAGTACAGCCACAGTTTTACTTGGCCAGAGGGACTGTTGAGCAAAAAAGGGTCATTTCATCCATCTTCTGTTTTAAGGCAGGAGGACTTCTTAAAAGATTTATTCCATTCCAGGTAATCAGCAGGTTGTCTGATCCTCAACTTGGGGATGGGAGACCAGATTCCCTAGTCAGAGAAGACCTTCCCCGAATATCAATATCGCTAGGGAGAGGATAAGGGGGAGCCCAGGGTAGTTTAATGGATCCCGCAAGGCCTGATGGGTAACGACAGCATGTTAATTTGAAGAAATAAACTGCTGCAACAGCAGCCTGAGAAGGGGAAGGAGGGAGTTGGTGAAGGCGGTGGGGGTGGGGTGGGGGGGGAACTTCTCTCTTGCCACATAGAGACATATGTTAGAGGAGAAGATTAAACTATGCAAATGGAGCCCACGGCAGTTAAGGGAGAAGATTTCCCATTACCCGGCACTGTCAGCCTTCACTCTGTGGAGGTCAGAGCCGAGACATTCTGTGAATGGAGAGACTGGCTTTGCTCAGGCATCTCTGCACCCCTACAATTTGCTGGCAGGCTCTCTCTGCACCCAGCTGACTCGGAGCTTTCTCTGGTTAACTCAGTGGCCTCTTTCTGCTACCACTAGCACCAAAGAGGACAGAGGTTCTGGCAAATAAGTACTTCCTGACGGAGAGGTACTGTTCTCAGTCCTAAAAGACTTTAAAAGACAAGGAAGACATTCCTCTGCCTCAGGTAATTGGGATTCATCCCCACAGGAAGAAGCAGCCAACCTCAAATTCCTTTATCGTTTCAGAACCATCAATATTGAAGTTCCCTTTATTTCATCTTTGATCTAATAAGTATGTATTAAATGTCCACTCTGTGCAGACTGTATGAGATGCTAGGTACCAGGTGAGGGGCAGAAATATATTCCTCCTGCTTCCCGTCTTTGAGACAATGAGAATTTGAAAGGGAAGGAGACAGTATTCCACAAGTATGTATTCTACAAGCCCCAACCCTTAGATCATTTAGCAGGTCTGGCCCTGGAGGGTGAGTAGATGGGGGATGTAGGGGGGAGACAGTCCTGCTTACCCTTAACGCCACCCGGTGTACCACTTGCTGGGGATCGCTCTCCAGGATCACCCTGAAAAGACAAAGAAGAGACCATTGTTCACTCTGTCCTGAAGAACCAACTTAGTGTGGGGAAACTGGTCACTCGGCCCACTTGCCTTCGGACAGGGGCAGTGGCCCCACCCCTCATCCCAGATCCAGGGAGGTCCAGGGAGGTCAGAGCACTCACCCTCCGTCTACGATTTCATCCACAGCCAGGAAGAGCCCCTCCATGTTCTCCAGCAGAGCTCGCTTTTCTACGTTTTTCCTGAGTCCCCGAGAGAAGAGAAAACCCAGCCTGAGTGTGAAAGGGATCCTAGGACATTGTCTGAGCTGGGGAGCCTAAACTAGACCAATATGTGTCTCCACGAACCACACAAAGAAGTAAATAAGCACTTTCTGACTAACCCATTCTAACTCCCTTCCTACTCTTTTTTTTTTTTTTTTTGCGGTATGCGGGCCTCTCACTGTTGTGGCCTCTCCCGTTGCGGAGCACAGGCTCCGGACACGCAGGCTCAACGGCCACGGCTCACGGGCCCAGCCGCTCCGCGGCATGTGGGATCTTCCCGGACCGGGGCATGAACCCGTGTCCCCTGCATCGGCAGGCGGACTCTCAACCACTGCGCCCCCAGGGAAGGCCCCCCTTCCTACTCTCATTTGCTGAGTAACGATCAGGGATGCCAGGAAGAGATTCAAAATATACATACAGTCAACTTCTGACTATTCAAGGGCTGATTTCCAGAGCTATTGTTTCTTTCCTACCTGCCAGGATGCTGCTCACAACATTGCTCATGAACACTGACATCAGTGGGTGGAAAAGAGGGAACACACAGAGCTAAAACTCAATCTGGAGGTGGCGGGAGGTGAGGAGGGGCTGAGTGCAAACTCTGTTTGCACTCAAGCTCTGATAAGCCTTCCAAGCTTCTCTCTGCTCCTACCACCAGCTCCCCCAGCTCTGCTCAGGCCTTGAAAAGAAGCCCAGCTAGGGGGCTGGGAACTGCCAGGGCCCGGCCTCCACCAGCCTCAGATCTGGTGGTTGGTGCATATGGCCAGTCACATCCGTCAGTTTGACTCTTTCACTGGATCACCGAAATGAAGTCTATTCCATCACCTGGCTAAGAAATAAATCATGCCCTTCCTGAGGAAATCTGAGCCATTCACCCTGCTGATTCTGTGGGGCTGAGAGTGCCTGCTGTTCTGCTCTGTCCGGATGGCTGTCTGTACTGGGTTCACTTGGGAGCCCTGGATGTTTTCAGGAAAAGTATCTCGTCTCTCTTCTATTGCCCACCTGCATGGGGAACAGAGGGCTGGAGGGGAGGTGGATGGGGAGGAGACGGTAAAAGGCACATTCTTCCTGCTCTCTAGAAGGAAAAACTAAGGGCCGGACGTGAAAAACTGTGAGTGCTGCCTCCGTTCCCAGGGTGCTGGTGTTGCATCTGGGACATTTCCCAATGCTTGCCCTTTCTCTACCTCGAATGTAAAGAATGAAGCCGGGAAGGCACCTTGAGCGTGCTTGGAACTCTGACAGAGCCACTGGGGGATGCGAGAGTAGACACAGAGGCAAAGATTCTGCTCCCTCCCAGTCCCTTTTCTCAGGAGAACTATTCCACAGGAGTAACACACTCTCCCATCCAGTCCTCCCCATCAGTGCAAATTACTCTGAAATAATAAGCCCGACTTCTCAAGGTAAATCAACTCCCCAGAGCCTCTGCTCATCCCCCACAAATCCCTGGACCTGAAGAACAGTGACTGTCTCTCGCAAACAGATGTCAAGAATGGCCTGCTCACCTCAGCATCTGGCTCAGTGAGTCGAAGAGGCAATTCAGAACAGCCATGAGCATCAGCTGTTTGGAGACAGAAGAAGCAGGAGGATAAGGTTTAAGGCCCTGAAAGCTGCTACCTGAAAACAAAGCCCTCTAACTCATTAAGCATCAAAAGACACAGGCCTTCACAAAGGACCAACAGCATAAGGTGGAAGTGAGAGTAAAACAGGAAGACGACCCGTGGCTTCCCACAGAAATAAATTCTGCTTCATGACTCCATAATTTTAGGTCTCTCTTTGACCAGACTGGTCAAACAGAACTTTCCTGTCGCAGTCTTCTTCATGTCTTTACCAACTGTATGTGTGTTACCCTATGTCTTTGGTAGAAAAATCATTAACCAAGCAATAGATGAGGTCAGACTGCTGTCAAAAGAGAATGGACTTTGGAGTCAGGCAGATCTGGGCTTAAATCCCAGCCGAGCCATTTCTAGATGTGTGACCCTGGGAAAGTTGTCAGTTTGAACCACATGAAACTGCCACTTTTGTAGTCCAACAGTGGTCAAATGTAAGTAATTTCATATGGTTCCTCAAGGTTTAGTTTCCTCACCTATAAAACAAGGGCACTAATGCCCAAAACTCATAGAAGTGCTGTAAGGTTTAAATAACAATGTATTCTACAAAGCACTTACAGCAATAAGAACTCAGGAAAAGTTGGTTCTCTCCAACTTTGACTTTTGCCTCAAATTAAGTAAGGGCTTATTTTTACCTATCTACTCTCCTAGAAGTTGTGACCTGAGGTAAATAGCTTTTCCTGAGTTTAGGAAGCAGGTTAGGACTACACCCACAGTCTTCAGAGAGCCACTCAGAACGTATGGCTTTGACGTGACCCACAATGTTGCCTAACTGACCCAAACTCAGTCAGGTGTGGACCCTTCACAGCAGGAGCAAGCGTCCCCTGAACCCTGACCACACCTCAGAAATCCATCTCAAAACACCATCCAGGGAAGGCCATTGACATTATACGTTAGTATGGATCAAAACATAGATAGTATGGATCAAAACACAGACGGTGTGTCCTACATGGACACAGGAATCTGGGAAAGCTTCCACTCTAGGTTGATTCAGGTGCTCAGCCGTGTCTGTGAGGCTGACAGGGATCTCCAACAACTGCGTTAGCCAGTCGACGCCAGAGGGACACAGGGACGCGGCAGTCCTAGGGCCCAGAACCAGTCAGGAGGTCCTGCCGGAGGTTCAGGAAGGGAGAGCAGAGACAGCAAAGAGGGGTGGGGATTCTCACCTCATTTTCATAGGAGCTGCCGATCACATAGAAATAGAGATCGATGCTGCTTTTGTATACCACTGTCAGGCCTTCCAAGAGGGCAATTTCACCTGTGGGGGGGACAAAGGTGGAAACGGTGGGTGGCCTGAGACAAAGAAGTAGGAAAGAGGGAGTCACCATGAACTCCAGGTATCCAGCTGTGTGGGGCTGAGGGGAGGCAGGTCTTAATGACCCCCAAAGACTGAAGCGGACCTGCTTTTTCTTTTTGGGTGGTAGCAGAGGGCGGCAAGTGTACACTTGGGGGAGTCTAAGTATCTTCTCCTCTAACTGCTCCTGCCCCCCAGCCACCAGTAGCCTTATTTCCCTCGTCGTGTACGAGACAGGATACTAGTCAATCCTTCGGAGGTGGAAATGCAGAGCGGTCACCTTTACAGACTTCCATTTCCCTGCCCTAATGGACGCGGTACAACAAGCAGAGCTGCAGTTAAACTTGTCAAGTGAGGCCCATAAATCCGGGGGCCAGACAGGGAGCTAACAGCCAGCCTTCTAGCGCGGTATTCCCGCGTGGGGTACGCTCACCTCCCCATTACATTGCTGAAGAGTTTATTACATGAGGGGAGGAGGAAGAAAGAGAAGGAAGAGGCAGAGTCATTTCGCCCTTCCTCCGCCGCCCGCCGCCGCCCCCTTCCCGCTGTGGCTCTCCCACTGCAGGGAGTAGTGAAAGGAAGACGACCTACTGTCAGTCCGGTGGGTCTTGTTGAAAATGTTCTTCTCGAAGGCCTTTTGCTCCTTGACACTGGGGTAGGTGTCGTCATAGTACTGGTCAGAGGGAAAGGAGATGGGTTGGGTCATTAGAGCTGGGAGCCCAGAATGACTAGCGACTGTTTTGCCCTGGATCTTGGATTTCTCTCCTTCAAGGCGTGGGGTGAGGGAGAAATACTGACACGAAGAAGGGAGAACTACAGAGGCAGGGAATGGGCCGCGAGTAATCGGATACAAAACAAGGTTTTTAAGGACCATGCTACAAGCCACCCCGCCTCACGGTTCTCAGACCGTAAGGGCAAGAGGCCTAGAAGCCCTGTGATGAGGCTCTGCCCCATCTACATTCTAGGGCAGCAACCCTGAGGCCATTCCCAGGCGCCACCCCAGGTCAGGGAGCACTGCTAGAGAACACAAAAGGCACCAGGCCCTCACTGTGCAGAGCTGAGGAATGGGGAAGGGCTGCAAAAACCTCCTCTAAAGAAGGGCAAGCCCTGCCTGTGCTCTCTGATCTCCTGTATCTTAGCTTCCTTTCCAGTAAACTGAAAGAAGTGGGAGGCAAGCTAATACACTGTGGAGCCCACTCGCAAGCTCTCCCTGGCAAGGGGGTGGAGATGCAGGCTGCTAAATCGCTCTGCTCTTTAGGGGCTAATCCGCTGCAGTCAGCTGAAGACCTATAACAGGCCTGGCATTTAGTAACTGGATAACTGTTTCAAAAGGTGTCCTGCATAGTTACATCCAATTACAGGGAGGAACAGCTGGTGAATTCTGAACTAATCTCTACCTGCTGATTGATTTATGCTATGCTCGCCCGGAGTTAATCCACCAGGGACAGAAAAAATTTCTCCAGGAGGGGGAGAATATGGAGGGAGAGGAGACGGGTGTCCTTTCTCCTCTCTTTCAATAGATCCAAAGTTAGGAACATCCCACTGGGGAACTCAGCAGGTAACAAGCTTGGTGGTGACTGGAGACCTAGGACTGGAACCCTGGAGCTGCAAGAGAATTCCCTGGAAAAACCCAGGCAGGATGATGAGGTAGAAGAGAAAGGGACAGGAGTGATGGGCATGGGCAGGCTGCTTCTCACATCTAGACACTGCTTTGTTCAGAAACCAAGGTTCCAAAGTTTTTTCCTGTTCTGATGTTGATGACAAAGTCTAAGGATGGCAAGTAGGGAAGCAGGGCAACTAAGAGACAGGAGCAGTTTAGGTTTTATCTGGAGTAGTCAGAGGTAGATGGAAGAATTCTCAAAATTATGTGTGGGTGAATATGAGTTAATAGGGCCAGTCCCAAGATCCAAAGCTCAGAAAAAGTCTGTCTTTGCTCCTAAACTAATCTGAAAGGGAATCTCACCTTGGCAAAAAGTCGATCTCCGTCATTGTCCAGAATCAGGATGGCTTTGACAGTATACAGGGAGGGTTCCTGAAGAGATATGAACATACCTTCAGTCCTGAAGGCTCTTGCCACCATTAGCAAACCAGATACCTTCCCCTGGCCCCACTGGGGCTGCAAGGGGATACACAGGTGCCTCTGTAGGTCCCCTATCCCAACCTGGTTAGAGTTTGACATTTCCCACTGAGAATGACCAAGTGGTAAATGAACTGAATTGAGGGAGGGGACATTTCAACAAAGGACCCAAAGCAGCACCAGAGAAACAATTTCTATGAGCCAGACTCACAGAGGGCTTAATATTTGTTATTTCCAAATATTATGCTACAGTTATTTTCCAAATTACTCTCCCTCCCTGGTCTCCCAGGCACAGGTGGGTATGGAATGTGGAATGTAACCAGATTAATTAATAGGCACTGCACGAGGCTTTTTGAAAATAGCATTGACTGCCCTAGTGTACTTGGAAGTTCCTGCAGTCCCGATGCAGTAGCAATGCAGAGGTATAAAGAAAGCCTTCCCTAAACCACCCACACACTGAGCAGATGGAAACAAGCACGCGTGCACGCACACACTCACACACAGACACACCAGTTCTGAATGCAGCCCAGCGAGACATCCATCTTCCAAGACTTCCCCTAGGAGCTCAGCTCCTCTACTATACCCTGACGACCACCACGTAACTTGCCAAGACAAAAAGCAATCTGAATTTGTGGTAGTTAAGAAGCAGTAAGAAGAGGCTCCGTCTAAGAAACACTCTGGAGCCTGGAGACAAGGAGCAGGGGTGGAGTGTTCTTTCACAACCAAAAAGCAACCTTTGAGGAAACTGGCTCCATAAAGAAATCAGGGGCTTCCCTGGCGGTCCAGTGGTTAAGACTCCGTGCCTCCACTGCAGGGGGCACGGGTTTGATCCTTGGTCGGGGAACTAAGACTCTGCATGCTGTGTGGCATAGCCACAAAAAAAAGAAAAAGAAAAGAAAAAGAAATCAGAGTCTCAGCCTTAACAGTTACACTAAAACTCAAAGCATATCACTTTGCAAAAGCGCCTTCACTCCGGCAACTTCCAGGGAACCAGCTAACAGGAAAGGAAGAAGAGGAAGGGAAGGGAGCCCGTGGGATGTGTATGGAAGGTGTCTGCAGGCTCACATTCCTTGACTTTCTCATCAGCGTTACTTACCGTGGATATCCTTCTCCCGTGCTTTGAGACAAGAGTGTTGCTTTGCTACCTCCGTTTCCTGGCCCTACTTAGGAAACCCACAGCCTTCACAGGGCCAAACATATTCTCCGAACGTATGTTTAACAAAGACCCAAAGGTGATCAGGAAAGATTCACTGCCAAGGATCTGCAGCCTCTACAAAGGTAAACTATCCCATAAGGCTCCAGGAGGTTTATGGTTCCATGCAAAGAACCAACCTTAGCTCAAGGAGTTAAGAATGAGAGTAAAGGGAACCCAGTCTTTTGAGAACAGGGTGATAAAGAAGGTAAGCTTTCCCCACTCGGATTCTTGAGGACAGAAATTTTTGTTTCTTTCACTGATTTATTACAAGTGTCCAGAACAATGCCTGACATATACTAAACTCTCAGTATTTATTGAATGATTATGAGAATAAATGAAGTTTGAGAGTAAAGTAGAAATTTATTGATGCAGTAAGCATCTAGGGGATTCTCTTATAATTAGACATCCACGTACAGGTAGATTTTTTGGTGTGGCCATTTTGGGTGATATTACTACCAAGTCATCCTCCTCTGACAGACATTCCTTCAAGATGCCCATGCTACACATATTACTCTATGGAACCCTCTCTCAAACTAAGGGACTCTGCCTAGCAGAAGGACGTCCTCTAGAGTCTCATCTAAAAAGTCACAGATAAAGCAGCTTTCCTAACTCCTAATTCCCCACAGAAAGATCTTCCCATAAAGCAGGCTCAGTTCTATAGCAACTTGGATCCTCGATTCACCAACAGGGAGACAGTCATGGGAATGAATTTTCTTAATAGAGGAAAAGCAGTCCATAAGGAAGGAAATTTAGAAGAAATCGTTTTTCCCACAACATTTTCCCTGGAAACCTTCGGCTCTGTTTCGCTATCCGCATTCACAGCAACCTTGGAGAGCTTCCCAATGGTTGAAGCCGGGCATTGATCTGGCGCAGGTAACTCGTGCCTGCAGCCACAAAGTCTGGCATCTCTAGAAAGGATGGGATCCCAAAGCAAAGAAAAACCCTTACGGCAGGACTTCCCTGGTGGTGCAGTGGTTAAGAATCCACCTGCCAATGCAGGGGACATGGGTTCGAGCCCTGGTCCAGGAAGATCCCACATGCCACGGAGCAACTAAGCCTGTGCGCCACAACTACTGAGCCTGTGCTCCAGAGCCCGCGAGCCACAACTACTGAGCCCATGTGCCACAACTACTGAAGCCCGTGCACCCAGAGCCCATGCTCTGCAACAAGAGAAGCCACTGCAATGAGAAGCACGCGTACTCCAACGAAGAGTAGCCCCTGCTCACTGCAACTAGAGAAAGCCCGCGCACAGCAATGAAGACCCAACACAGCCAAAAAATTTAAAAAAAAAAAAAAAAACCTTATGGCCACCAGCCAACTAGGACAGTCAGACAGTCCTCTGTGGCCAACAGGGTGAGAGAGTGCCTAAAACAGCCAGCAAAGAGAGAGACAGATTCCTAGGTCCTGCTCCTGGCTCTTTTCACTGGCTTCCTAGAAGACGCAATCAAGGAAACCCCCAAAATAGAAACCTGGATCTTCCTGGGAAGGATAAAATACAGGCAAAGGCAGGCAACGAGAAGACCAGAAGGGACCGTAAGTATGAAAAGGGTAAGATGGCACTAGAGAAAAGGCTGGTCATTTCAAACTTCCAAAGAAATGACTACACTAAATAAAGCTGAGAACTTAGGCAAGAGCTTAAATGCTGCTTTAATTCTCCACTCTGCTACAGCCACAACTGGCAGCTTCTCCTTTACTTCTCCTGCCACCTCCTGACTGCAGCTGGTTCCACTTCAGCCTGGGGCCTTTACCTCTCAGGAGTGGGGAGGGCCTGGAGTTCCTCTCATATCATAACCAGCCAGTTTAAAGGGCCCAGAAGCCATTACTGATAATGTAATTTCATTTTAAGTTTTTCACAAAGGGCAAGTTTATAAATAACTCCCAGCTCTTGAGAAATGGGCTTCCTGGACAATGGACTAGGCTTGACCTTGTAACACATTAAATGCTGATTATTGAGAAAGACACTACAAGCTTAGGACCATGTTCAAAGGATTTAAAAGGTCTATCCTTCCCTCCCATTCCCAAATGGGTAGCTGCTAGAAAGCTTTCGAGACAAAGTTCTGTGATGCACTGACTTTCAGAGAGCCACAGCCTGAGTGTATAACAGAACTTCACCTCAAATGCTAATGGTGCCTGGAAATGATGTGCAGGCAGACTGGTGTTTGGGACGGTGGGTGGCTCGGATAGATTTTCATGTCCATTTTTATTATCAAGAAAACTAGACTGGACTCCTCAGGAGAGCTGAAACAACACCGAATGAGCAACGAGCCTGCTGCAAACAAGTCTTATCTCAATCACGGGCTTCTGAAGCCTGGTGAAAAACATCAACATCTCCCAGCATCCCCTACCCCAGCACACAGAGGACTAGAAGGGAAGAGTCATTCCTCGTGCTGCCCCCTGTGGGCCTTCGGATGACCTGCAGCTTCCTCAGGATTATAGTCATTAGCAAAAACATTAAAAAGGCAACTCTGGAGAAAAGCTCTCTATTTGTGTGTCTTGTAAGTCAATCTAGGAGAGGTGGGCCCTGAAGAAGCACTGAATTAAGTCTATCCACAATGTATATAGTAAGAGGACACTCTGGGGTAAGATCATGATACGCCACCAGAAGAGGACTAGGGTAGTGTTTGGAGCAGGTAGACAGGATATTTGAGGCCTATGATTAATTATTTTATTTGATCCTTTGTGGGGGATGGAGGAGGAAGAGGGAGGGAGCCAAGAAGTCTTTGTGGAGTTAGAGGATGCTATCCACAAAGCTGAAAGGACACAAGTAAGAATCTGGTTGAGATTCCTAGAAAGTTCATTCCCCACTTGTAAAGAAATCTTTATGGCCATGCCAAAAAGTAGTACCCTGGCTTGGCAATGGGTCTCCATCAACTAGAAACAAGATGCTCTTCCCTCAACCCGATTTATAAAGTAAAACCAAGACAAAACCAAAACCAAGAGAAATTTCTAGATACCACTCCCAGCCCCACATGGCTAAGCAGGTATTTTGCTCTCTGATTCTGTGCCAATTTCTTTAAAATGAAAAGCTCCTCTGGGATTGAGGGCTCCGATTTGCCAGCCACAAGCCTGGGGACTTCAGATGAAAAGAAAAGAAGAATTAGGCAAAGGTTTTGCCAGAGAAGGGCAGTTTTCACATACTACCCAGGGGTTTGCTTAGATTCAGGCAGCACAGCTCAGGAAAGAATAGGAGCCACAGGTACCACAGAACATTACCCATCTGACCTGAGACCAAATATCGGTTAAGAGGAAACTGAACACAAGTCTTAGGAAGGAAGAACTGTTGGCAGGAAGAGCCACCTAGAAAGAATCTTCCTATCTGACACAGATACAAACCATGAAAGCACGGTCACCAGAAGTCTGCCACTACAGGAAAAAATGTCTCTAAACTCCTAAAATCCTTTATTATAGTCTGCATCAGCCATTAACTCAAGTTCCACCTTTCTCTGGGACTCAGCTTTCTCATCAGTGAAATGAGAGGCCTGAGCTAGATCAGTTAAGTTAATAACTTTTCTGAGTTACAGCAGACCCCCTTTGATAAGCTGACGAAATCTATGGACCTTGTTACCAGAAAAAATACACATTCACAAATTTTTATGATTTCAAGGAGTTCATAGACCTAGGTTTAGAATTAAATGAGATTCTCTCTGAAGACAAAAACACAGTGCAGGGAGGGGAGGAAAAAAGGGGGAAATGAGTGATACTTTTGTAAATCACCCCCTGTCCTCTGCCAGGCACCAAATAATGACTTCAAGAAGTATGTGTGTGGCCTTCATAAATTAATAAATGATTGAGAAAACTAACACAGCCAGCAGGGGGAGCTAAGGTCAGCACCACACCCCTCCAGCTTTCAGTATTAAATTTCGCGGCCATGGGACAGGCAGGACAAAGATAACCAGGCCCCAAGCTCTTCAGGAATGCAAAGTCTCAGGTCCTTTCTTAAAATTCCAAAAGCTTGTCTGCTAGAGAATTTTTTGCCCAGGGGGTCACACAGTCCCTAATTCTTCAACTATTCTGGAAATGAGAGAATTACAGAAATGAGGGGACAAAGCGAGGAGCACTGCTGGGAAGACATGAACTGAACAAGCAGAAATCACAGTACTCCACACCTGAGGCCTGAGAGCAACATTAGAACTTCCTGCCTGCCCAGTTTGATAATCCAAGAGCTCTCATTTAAATATCATGCAGCAAAGGGAAAACTCAAATGGGGCTAGACCTATTTCTGATGAGTCCTTGCTCATGATCGGTATCATAATTTACTCCCCGCCCCATCCTCCATCTGCTTCTGAAAACAAAAAGGTAGTCTCTGAAAGACTGAATTGACAGCCTCTGTGTTCATCTTTCAGTCTACTTGCTCCCCCAAATCAACCCCCGAGACAGAACTGCTCTCCTCTCCCCTAGTTTCAGCCTCCCTCTAAAAACTACACAAATAGTAGAAAAGGAGTTGGAGAAAATTGGTGGACAGAGCTGTCCAGGCCAACTGGCTGTGGATGGGGATATCTGCCTTAATAGTGGGAATATTAAAAAGCCAAAACAGGAGACGTAGGCTTCATCTGCAGCATGTAAGACTTAGGTTACACAACAGGAAAGACTTCCTGAAGAGGTGAGGGTAGTCAAACACCGGAAGAGGTGACACAGGCCAGGGAATCTAAGGACAGGAGAACTCCTCTAATAATCTGATCTGAGGAAAAGCCTGTTCTGTGCAGAATCAGCTGAGGCAGAATGTGAGAGGGCCCTTGCCAGTACGGATCTCTTATAATGTGCATGGACCCAACCTCCTCATCCAGCTTCATCAGATGCCCATGGGCACTCTGCCTTCCATCTTCCTAATTACTCTAGAAGTGGGTAGGTAGGCACTAATTCTTTACCCGTTCCATCCTTTATTTGCTTCTCTAGCTCCCCTTTCCATAACCAGTTTTCTTGTCAGTAACCTGACTCTAACCAAGTCACAGTGATGGACTAAAGTAAAAAACAGTAGGGCTTCCCTGGTGGTGCAGTGGTTGAGAGTCCGCCTGCCAATGCAGGGGACACGGGTTCGTGCCCCGGTCCGGGAGGATCCCACATGCCGCGGAGCGGCTGGGCCCGTGAGCCATGGCCGCTGAGCCTGCGCGTCCGGAGCCTGTGCTCCGCAACGGGAGAGGCCACAGCGGTGAGAGGCCCGCGTAACGCAAAAAAAAAAAAAAACAAACAGTAGCAAGTATCTAGCTGAAAAAGACCCTAAATCTGCCACTAGGCTCCCTCAAATATCTGGATAATTGCATTCATCCTCTGCCTCCCAGGGAAGACCTGGCTTCTCAAGGGTCTGGCTTTCTTCACATGGAGGCCCCCTCCTCCTCTTTTGACTGTGTGACAGCTCCCCCAGACCTCTGATATAATTTATACCTTGCCGGGGACCAACTCTTTCCCACCACTGTGAAGGAGAGGGAAAAAATACATATAAATACGTCGGAAATCTATAACGAGGTCTTCTTGGAGGGCAGGACATGGGGGGAGTTAGAAGCAGCGTCAATTGCTCTTTAGGGGTTTTAGTTCAAGCCGAGGTCTGCTTCCAGCAATCAACCATTAAAACAAGCCGGCCAGAGTAACAGCACAGTTTATTCTGATCATTTAATTTGAAGTGTCAATAAATTAAACTTCAATCAATTAAACTCGGTGTGCAATAACCCAGATGGACACCCCGACACCAACATAATCACAATAAAAATTTTTATGGTTGCCAGGGACCTCACCGGGGGCAGTGCTGGCACTGCTCGCGCCCTAGCTGCGAAATATATCTCCACAGTGCAGGAACGAGGAGATTGCTTCTCCTAACGAAATGGACGGGCCAGGCACCGGCAAGGACGCAGCTGGGAGAGGGGCACAGGGGACTGCCAGGAACGAGATGGGAGTGCTTTGGGGGCTTAATGTAATTGATACCTTTGCCCAGAGCAGGGGGAGGGGGCATTTAGGCCAAGTACCTCTACTGTTAGTGCCAAAAGAATTTAACAAAAGCCCCATTAAGATGATTCAGGAAGCAAAGGCCACGGAGCAATATGAACCTTTAAGAGTCACTGATGTATTCTGCAGTTTCTTCCTCCACACATACACATGCTCTCGTGCACTCTGGATGCCCTGATTTTTGAATGAGGCTTAGAATTCAGGATCTGGTCATTGTTTTAGGATAGAAATTTATTAAGGGGAGAGTAAGAATAAAATTAAGAAGTCTAGTCCAAAAAGCACTGGAAAAGCACTCAGAAAGTGAATCCAGAGAGGATTAGGAAAAATGAAACCTATGAGGAAAGATGTAAGGATCTAGACTGCTAGAGTAATTCAGTTTTGAGGAAAAAAAGGGTAAAGAGGGGAAGGAGGAAGGGGATAAGTCATTATCTTTAAGATTCCGTAGGTTATTAATGGCGAATGGTGACCTGCAGAGATCCCTCTCTATTCACAACTAAGAGAGTACCAGCAGAAGACAGCAGGAAAGGAGGAAGCTGAGTCCAAAGATGCGGGCTGGGGGCATTATTATCAAGCACTGGGAATGGAAGGAGATGAAAAGAGACCCGAGAAAGATCAAACAAATCTGCTTGAAAGGTAGGGCTGGATTACCTAATTCAAGAAAGAAACGCCACCCACTGTAAAGTACCTAAATGAAGGGAACCTATTGGCATTTAGAAATTCCCATAATCAGATCAAATTTCTAATGATGGTTCTTCTTGCCCCCCTCTAGCTTACTCTTCCCTTCTTCTAAACATCCTGTGGCTATGGGTCTTGTAGAGGTGAGGAGACAAGAATATGCTTTGATCAGGTTTCCCCAGAGGGCCAGCCAAACCAGGAAACAGAAATGTGAGAGGAGGAAGCCTAAAGGAACTTTAGAAGGTATCTGCCCACTCTAAGGAGTGTTTTGTTAAATACTATCCAGGCACAGTAAACTCTTTAGCTCAGCGGAGAGCTAAGGTAAAATCCAGATTAACTGAAAGTACAATTTGGCATACTGAAGACGTGGAAAGCCCATGATGAGATAACATCAGAGAGACACTTGGTCTGGGAGGCTTAGGAGTCGAAAACTAATCCTAGTCTTGATTGTGCTTCCTTGAGGAAGCCCTTTGCCCTAAACCTTCGTTTCCCCTTACCCCATCGAACAGGTTCCTCATGACAAAGAATCAGTAAGGTTTCTAGAGCAAACTTCAGAGGTACCTGACCAGGTCAGCAAGGATCTGTAAATGCAGCATCTTAGGTATAGATTAAAATGGATATAAGGAAGAAGCAGGTTGAAACAGACTTCGCTGAGGAAGCAGAGACAAGAATTGAGGTAAGAGAAAATGTGAGAGAGACTTTCATATGTAACTCCCTCAGGTCAGCACTACACACAAATCCCTTGTTAAAAGAGCTCCTCAAGTAATATCGCCCTCACTCCTTTACCTCTAGGCAGGCTCCCTTCTAAACAGATCTAGGGGGCAGTCTAAAAATTTCTTAAACTTCCAAAGAAACAAATTCCCTAGAATTTATCCCAGACTGTTAACTGGTTAAGAATACTGGTTAATGGCGGGGGAGGGGGGTGTGGGTGGTGGTGGGATGAATTGGGAGACTGGGATTGACATATATACACTAATATGTATGAAATAGATAACTAATAAGCACCTGCTGTATAAAAAAATAAATCAAATAAAATTCAAAAATTAAAAAAAGATATAATTCACATACCATTTACTCATTTAAAATGTACAATTCAACTGTATTTAGTATATTCATAAAGTTATGCAACTCTCACCATAATCTAAGTTTAGAACATTTTTATCACCCCAAGGAAACCCCATACCCACTAGCAATCACTCCCCATCACTCTTCTCCCATCAGCACTAGGCAATTACTAATCTGTTTTCTGTCTCTACACATTTGCCTATTCTAACATTTGATATAAATGAAATCATATACTATGTGGTCTTTTGTAACTGGCTTCTTTCACTTAGCTTATGTTTTCAAGGTTATCCATGTCGCAGCGTGTATCAGAGCTTTATTTCTTTTTATTGCCAAATTGTATTCCATTGTATGGATATGCCACATTTTGTTTATCCATTCAGAAGGAGATGGACATTTGAGTTGTTTCCACTGTTTAGCTATTGTGATAAAGCTGCTATAAATATTCATGTGCAAAAAAAAGAAAAAGAATACTGGTTAACCACTTGGTACAGAAAATGTCTTTAATAAGATTTTAAAGCTTTCTACCTAGACTTAACCAACCCATATGATGGGAAGGAATTATCCCTATCTTTGCCATTTTGAAAGAGGGGAATTGAAACCTGTTATTCTCTTTTACCTGATGAGGATCTGGGTGTGTACATGTGAAGAGCTGAAGGAAAAAAAAAAAGGCCTAGAGTTCAACTCAATTAAGGAAGGAGCTGGGAGCAAAACTCCTACACCCACATATATATATGTTAAAATCCCCAAATTGAAAAGGAGGGGGCGCATTTTTGAGAGAAACGCTCTGGTTCAGTTCTAAAGAAAGGGTAATAGTATTTTATTTTTTTGAACAAGAGAAAAGGATCACATGGACAGGGGAGTGAAAAGGCGCCCTTTAGCCACCAAAATTCTTATATAACTAGAGGAATAGTGGGCATCCCAGATCCTACAATAAGAATTCCCAAAGTTTAAATGAAGAGAGAAAGGAGAACAGAATAAGGAGTCGAGAATAAGGAAAAATATTCCACACTCCATGCTGACTCTATCAGGTATTCCAGAACTCTGATGGAACACTGATTCCTCATGATGCCAAATCTACATAGTAGGAAGCCGAAGAAGAAAATCGTGTTTTTTGAAGGAATATGACAGGGAATTATCAACGGAGAGGCACACTGTGACAACTACCAGGAGGAGCATGTGATGACAAACACCTGCACTCTATTCTGACAATCTGAGGCGAGTTTGGAGTTTTGGGGAAACTCAAATCAGGATATCATCCACAATGATCATAATCAGAGGGAATCTGAAGGACCCCAATCCAGTACGCTCATGATACTATGTGTCCTAAGGACTCCATGTGCTCCCTTCAACTTTCCACTGACTCTGCCCTCTCCACGGCAGAGCTTCCTACTCTAAACCGAGGCTTTAGCTCCTGCACTAGGCCACACGCTTATTCCAGGAACCGGCAGAACGGTCGGACCCCGAGGATTACCCGGAACTCCCCTTTCTACCCCCTCCCACTCAGACTGAACCCCGACTCCCGGCCCCTCTGGACATCGCAGCATCTCGGCCGCCCCTCCAGCTCCTACCAAAATCAGCGCCTCCATCTTGCCCCGCAGCTGGTGCCGACGTGGAGCCGCAGAGACAACGCCGCCGCTGATTGGCCCTAAGTCCTCATTAGATCCCGCCCACAATGAGGGTTATTGGGCTCCCAGGTGTCAGCTATTACTGTATTAACCAATCAGTGTACTAGCTTACTTAGCGGAAGCAAGGTGTCCAGCCAGAAGGCGCAGGTATTTGATTGTCAGTTTAAACACTCAATAAAACAACAAAACCTCACTAATAAATGGGGCGGGAGGGTCAGTGGGGCGGGGTTGTTTCCATGGGGAACAGAGGAAGCGATTATCAATTTTCAATTGGCCGGGCTGAGGGCACATGATATCGTCGGCCGGATTTAGCAACTTTAATTCGCACTCCCTTTAGGGAGCGCTGTGTCTCTTTAGCCCTTAACACAGGCAGCTCTCGACGGAATCCTACCCTAATCCGCATTCCAGAGCCTCCATTAGGTCCCTGATGTCCACGGTTGCTTTGGGAAACACTGCTAGCTCTTCCTTCAGACTCGCTCAGATCCCTTCAGCATACTCGCAGAAAGTCTGCACAGCCATAGAGTAAAGGCACAAGATGCCCAGCGTGTTATTTAGATAAACCATGGCCTCTAGAGGTTGATTGCTAACAGTAACAATCTTCCTGAGGTGGAGTCCTAGACTTTGCTTGACCCAGGGAGTTTCTAAAAGCAGATTTTCTTTGGCCGGACGTGAAACGGGATGTTAGAGCTTTGGAGACTAGAGAGGGGAGAGTAGGAAGGACAAAGGGATAAAGAGTCCAGGATAAGGAAGGGTATAGGGAACAAGGCCTGCGGTTTTCCAGTAGGGACAAACCGTTGCAAAATGAGAAAAGAGAAGTTTACTGAATGCAGAGATTTCACAACAGGGAAGAATTTTGATGAAGTTTAGCTTTCCCCCACCCCTCAGTTCCTTGGCCCCTGACCCCCCCCTTAGGTCAGTGACACCTTCTATTGCGTTATATTGTCCCCCAAAGGTTTTTGTGGGGTTTTTTTTCTTCCATCTCTAAAAATTATGTCTTTAGGAACTCTCCAAGAAGAGCATCCAAACCCAGGAGTCTTACTAATAATTTCAGAGCAGAGTCAGAGTGCCTAAGAGAAAAGTATAGAACAATACAAAACAAACTACAGAGCTAACATATGCTATGAAGGAAGATATATGATTTTCTGGTAAAGTCCCAGGTGACAAGCCCCAAATCTGGAACCAGCAAGGGTATATCCTTTATCTATTCCCATGAGGAGTCCTTCAAACACTTAGCATTGTGCCTGGAATCACAAGATAGTCCTTGGCTTGGCAGTTTAATGATAATACTAACATTTATTGACCACTTACTATGTACCAGGCACATGCTAAATCTTTGAATACATTATTTAATATATTTTTTTAAAAACTTATGAAGTAGATGGTTATTACTCCCATTTTACAAATGAGAAAAGTGGAGCTCAGAGCAGTTAAATAATTTACTTAGGCCATACAACTATTAATTGACAGCTATACATTTGGGCATAGGAGGTCTGGTTCTAAAACCATGCTCTAACCCACAATCCACTCCTCTGACCTGTGATACAGGCTCCCTGTATCCCAGTCCTACCTGAAGTACCCTATACCAGTGCCAGATGTTCTATAGGGACCACGAGGAGGAAAAATATGTGATGTGGTTGGTTTGGGGGAGGGGGTTGGCTCCTCTTTCTTTGTGGAGTAACTGACAAATTTTAACAGTCAGACATTGTTCCAGAAGATGGCTGATTCTTAGCTCTCGAGCCTCTTGAGTAAATGTGCTGTGGAGGGAAGACAACCGGCTGGATAGGAGACATTAGTTCTTGTTGTGACTTTGCCTTAATAAAGTCCTTGTACCCTCTCTGGACTACAGCTGCCACTTTTGGAAAATGGGGAGGCTCAGACCAGAGTTGTTTTTTGTGTGTTTTTTTTTTTGCAGTACGTGGGCCTCTCACTGTTGTGGCCTCTCCCATTGCAGAGCACAGGCTCTGGACGCGCGTGCTCAGCGGCCATGGCTCACGGGCCCAGCCGCTCCGCGGCATGTGGGATCTTCCCAGACCGGGGCACGAACCCGTGTCTCCTGGATCAGCAGGCGGACTCTCAACCACTGCGCCACCAGGGAAGCCCGCCCTCACTTTTTTTTATGGCCATTTATTAGGGGGCGGGGGAAGCCAGCACCGTGAGGCTTGAAGGATCTTAGTTCCCCCCACCAGGGATCTAACCCACGTTCCCTGAAATGGAAGCTGGAAATCTTAACCTCTGGACTGCCAGGGAAGTCCATGAAGTGGTGTTTCATTGTGGTTTTGATTTGCATTTTCCTAATGACTAATGATTTGAGCATATTTTCATGTGCTTGTTGGCCATTTGGATAACCTTTAGAGAAATATCTATTCAAGACATTTACCCATTTTTTAATTGGATTGTTTTTCTTTTTGTTGGTGAGCTCTAAGAGTTCTTTATATACTGGACACTAGACCCTTATCAGATATATGAGTTGCAAGTATTTTCTCCTATTTTGTAGGTTGTATGGAACAGATTTCAAGATGATTAATTTGACAACTCTGTGTGCAAGAAAGATTGGAGGAGAAATGAAAGGCAGTAAGACCGACTAGGAAGTCATTGCACTTCTTCAGTTTGCAGTGAACGCAAAATAGTAACAGTAGGAAAATGCCCCCAAAAGATTGTGTACCACAAGTGAAATTAGGAAAAGTCAAAGTGTAATGGATGAGACCCATATTTAGAAGGAGCAAATAACCTGGTGTAGTTTCAGGAAAGCATAATTCTTTTTTTTTTTTTTTTTTTTTTTTTTTTGCGGTGCGCGGGCCTCTCACTGTTGTGGCCTCTCCCGTTGCGGAGCACAGGCTCCAGACACGCAGGCTCAGCGGCCATGGCTCACGGGCCCAGCCGCTCTGCGGCATGTGGGATCTTCCCGGATCGGGGCACGAACCCATGTCCCCTGCATCGGCAGGCGGACTCTCAACCACTGCGCCACCAGGGAAGCCCTTTTTTTTTTTTTTTTAATTTATTTAATTTATTTATTTTTGGCTGCTTTGGGTCTTCGTTGCTGCATCAGGCTTTCTCTAGCTGCAGCGAGCAGGGGCTACTCTTCGTTGTGGTGCGCAACCTTCTCATTGTGGTGGCTTCTCTTGTTGCGGAGCATGGGCTCTAGGTGCCTGGGCCTCAGTAATTGTGGCACATGGGCCCAGCTGCTCCACGGCACGTGGGATCTTCCCGGACCGGGTCTCGAACCCGTGTTGCCTGCATTGGCAGGCGGATTCTTAACCACTGCACCACTAGGGAAGCCCAGGAAAACATAATTCTATCAACATATCTAAAGCTCTAGCAGCCTAATCACTTAAAGTAAAATGACTGAAGCCCTAACACAATCAGACTCTAACCTGATCAATTATAATAAAATGGCTGAAGTGAACATAAACAGAATCAGTTATATTAACTTGGCTGGAGCTGAAACCCAATCAATTGAATTGTACCTTGTCTTCATGGAAGGGAGAGATAATCTGCATAGAATTCTCCCTCTCCAACCAAAAAAAAAAAATTTTTTTTTGTCACTATGTCTCCTGCGATGTTTAGGGAAGAGCATTCCGTTTGGCCAAGTGAATATCTTATATATTTACAAAGGTGAGGGATGCAGTTCTATTAGACATTAAAATTATCCAGCTAATTTGAATCACTTGTTCACTAAACAACCTTCTGATTATAATATTTGACTTCCAAAATTGCCAACTATTTCGATCAGTCAATAGAATTGCCTAGGCTACTGTAAGTTTTATGTCGAACTATGTAAATGAACTGTATGGCTTATATATCATGCTCTTTTAAGTTTAGTCATCATAAGTGGGCTCTCCCAAGATGAATTAATTGACCAAAATCAGCTTCTGGGAATTCACGCTGAGGTTCGGATCCTCTTAAAGAAAAAAACAAAAACAAAAAACAACTATGTTTCTATCTCTTGCCACTCTAACATAAACCTAAGTGTGGAAGGAACCACATTTCATGTCCTCAGAGAGAGATAGTGAGAGGAGTTTTTGTTGTTCTGTTTTTCCATTCTAGAATGGAACCAGAGACTCAGAAAAGTGACTCAAATTGCCTAGGGCCATACACAGTTCACAAGATTGACTGAAGCTGAAACCTAATCGTTTGAATTGTACTTTGTCTTCATAGAAGGAGATAGTCTGCATAGAATTCCCCTCCTCGGCTTTCCTGGTGGTGCAGTGATTAAGAATCCTCCTGCCAGTGCAGGGGACACGGATTCGATCCCTGGTCTGGGAAGATCCCACATGCCGCGGAGCAACTAAGCCCGTGCGCCACAACTACTGTGCCTGCGCTCTAGAACCCGCGAGCCACAACTACTGAGTCTGCGAGTCACAGCTACTGAAGCCTGTGCGCCTAGAGCCTGTGCTCCACAACAAAAGAAGCCACCGCAATGAGAAGCCTGCGCACCCCAACGAAGAGTAGCTCCCACTCGCTGCAACTAGAGAAAGCCCGCGCGCAGCAACGAAGCCCCAATGCAGCCAAAAATAAATTAATTAAATAAATTAAAAAAAAAAAAAGAATTCCCCTCCTCAACAACAACAACAAAAAGTTGTCAATATTTCTCCAGTGATGTTTAGGAAAGAAGATTCTCTGTTTGGCACATGAAAAGATGTTCAACTAATAATAATCACTAATTATTAGAGAAATGCAAATCAAAACTATAATGAGGTATCACCTCACACCAGTCAGAGTGGCTATCATCAAAAAGTCTACAAATAATAAATGCTGCAGAGGGTGTGGAGAAAAGGGAACCCTCCTACATTGTTGGTGGGAATGTAAATTGGTACATCCACTATGGAGAACAGTATGGAGGTTACTTAAAAAATTAAAAACTTGAGTTACCATATAATCCTGTAATCCTATTCCTGGGCAAATATCCAAAGAAAACTATAATTCGAAAAGATAGGGGGGCTTCCCTGGTGGTGCAGTGGTTGAGAGTCCGCCTGCCGATGCAGGGGACACGGGTTCGTGCCCCGGTCCGGGAATATCCCACATGCCGTGGAGCGGCTGGGCCCGTGAGCCATGGCCGCTGAGCAAGCGCATCCAGAGCCTGTGCTCCGCAACAGGAGAGGCCACAACAGTGAGAGGCCTGCGTACCGCAAAAAATAAATTAATTAATTAAAAAGACAGGGACTTCCTGGTGGTCCAGTGGTTAAGAATCCGTCTTGCAATGCAGGGGACGCTGGTTCAATCCCTGGTCAAGGAACTAAGATCCCACATGCCACAGGTTAACTAAGCCCGCGCACTGCAACTACAGAACCCACACGCTCTGGAGCCCACGCGCCACAACTAGAGAGGAGTCCACGCACCACAACGAAGAGCCCGAGTGCTGCAACTAAGACCCAACGCAGCCAAAAATTAATAAATATATAATAATAAAAAAGATACATGCACCCCAATGTTCATTGAAGCACTATTTGTAAAAGCCAAGACATGGAAGCAACCTAAATGTCCATCGACAGATAAATGGATAAAAAAGATGTGGTATAGGGCTTCCCTGGTGGCGCAGTGGATAAGACTACGCCTGCCAATGCAGGGGACACGGCTTTGTTCCCTGGTCCGGGAAGATCCCACATGCTGCGGAGCAATTAAGCCCGTGCACCACAACTACTGAAGCCCGCGTGCCTAGAGCCCGTGCTCCGCAACAAGAGAAGCCACTGCAATGAGAAGCCCACGCACCGCAACAGAGTAGACCCCGCTCACTGCAACTAGAGAAAGCCCACGTGCAGCAACAACGACCCAACACAGCCAATAATGATAATAATAAAAGATGTGGTATATAAATACAATGCAATATTACTCAGCCATAAAAAAGGATGAAATAATGCCATTGCAGCGACATGGATGGACCTAGAGATTATCATACTAAGTGGAGTAAATCAGACCAAGAAAGACAAATATGTGGTATCGCTTATATGTGGAATCTAAAAAAAGAAAATGATACAAATGAACTTATGTACAAAACAGAAATGGACTCAGAGACACAGAAAACAAACTTATGGTTACCAAAGCGGAAAGGAGTGGGGGAAGGGATAAATTAGGAGCTTGGGATTAGCATATACACACTACTCTATATAAAATAGATAACCAACAAGGACCTGCTGTATAGCACAGGGAACTGTACTCAATAAAAATAAATAAATTTAAAATTTTTTTAAATAAATAAATAAGCGGATTCCCTGGTGGTCCAGTGGTTAGGACTCGGCGCTTTCACTGCCATGGCCCGGGGTCAATCCCTGGTTGGGGAACTAAGATCTCTCAAGCCTCCTGCAGCCAAAAACAAAAAAAACAAAAAGCCAAAGGAGACGAATGCATTTCTATTAGCTGAGCACTCTAACTCCTAGCCCAGGGCTTGCTCTGCCTCTTGCTAAAGCAATCATAGATTGCTTCTACTCCAGCCACTGCAGAATGGGAAACAGCACAAACAGCGGTAATCACAGACAGCAGTGTTGGCAGCTACAGCTTATGGCCTGGAGGTGTGGGCACATGCCCTCTACAGGATGACTGGTGAGGACACCTCCCTCAAGTGTTGGGTGCTCAGAGGGGCACTCCCTGACAGTGAAGCAGGTCTTAAGGAAACAGAAGAAGGTAGCTTCTTTCTGACCTAATAACAGTCTGGCTTTGTCTCAGAGGTGTAGGAAGTGTCTCCCCAACATACAGCTATGATGGAACTTAAGACGTAAAGAGGAAGCTTCCTGGGATTATATAGCTGCTGTTTTCATCCAAGGGAATGGGTGGGGAGTTCTACCTGGATGAACTCTTAAGACTGCCACCTTGTGATTCAGCCGTACCTCTGAATTATTTTATCATTCTTCCTCATGACCGAATCCATGCAGTCGGCATCACTTTGGTGTGGTGCAGAATTGAACGTTAGCTGTGCACTCAGAGGAATCTAATTTTCTCAGCTCTTCACAGAGCTGAGAGGGTATGGCTAGGAACAGGGATACTTCTTTCATCTTAATAAGGTAGAAGGTCAAGCATGTAGATGCAAGTAAGCTGGTAGATTTGGTATTGGAAAGATAGGGCAGTCTCATCTAATTGCATCTATTTTATCAATGAAATATGGGCAAGGTCATCTGCTGAGAGGGAAGTGGAGGGGGTGCTGGAGATTTTAGAAGAGAGAAAGTGTGAAATAGTTATTGAGTAGAGTAGAAAAAAGAGTTTACTAGGGAACTATAGAATTAGTTGGCAATGTTGGGTTTGGGGGGCATAAATTTGAAGTATACTAGTC
This sequence comes from Orcinus orca, assembly GCF_937001465.1. NCBI lineage: Eukaryota > Metazoa > Chordata > Mammalia > Artiodactyla > Delphinidae > Orcinus > Orcinus orca. The sequence goes on along the minus strand of NC_064569.1, from coordinate 43,579,063 downwards.
AGCAAGATTCTGAGATTTCCTCCATCAATATTTAGTTGCCCAGGTATAGATGTGGAGAAGCTGAATTGTTAGACTTAACCAGAAATGTTTTGTTTGGTTTTGTTTTGCTTTCCAGGAAAGTTCAGTGGAGACGGAGAGGGGCAAGGAAATTTACAGTGTCTACAAGTTTGTAGTTCTGGCTATGAAGGGGAGTGGATGGATTATTTTAAAAATAAAATTAAAAGTAGTACAAATGGTTTAGAGGTCCTTGAGGCAGGAAGGGATTAGGATGGGAGGAGGGGTGTTAGGGTATGAGAAGGAAAGGCAGATGGTAAACAGAGAATGGGTTTTTCTGGCCATGCCTCACAGCTTGCAGGATCTTAGTTCAAACCCAGGCCCTGGCAGTGAAAGTGCCGAGTCCTAAACACTGGACCACAAGGGAATACGTACTTTCAGTTTCAGAGGATTTTATCTGGATTGAATTGCTCCAGCTCACTCTTCTTTTCCAACCCTTGGTTTTCCCTTCTTCCTTCTTTCCATCTCTCCTCCCACCAGAGAGAGAGAGGCAATGAAGTCTGCTTTTCATTTCTGGTCTGGACGACTGAGAGGCTGGCTCTCCACCAATCCTCAGATGGATCTCTCTTTTTCTCTCTCTCCATTCTGGAAAAGGGAAGCTGATATTTGGGGGATGATGTGGCCCAGGAGCCCTTGACCTTCCTCCCCATGGGTATCTCATTCTCTGGCAAATGATCTCTTTGGGGAAAACAAGGCCAGAGTTAGCAGCAACCAGGCTAGGAACGTGGTTTCAGCTGCAACCAGAAAGAGCACAGACAAGAACCAGGGAGAGTGGGAGGCCCTGGTGTGGAGACAGCCTTCAGGGGAAGAACTTTCAACACCAGAGAATCTGGGAAGTGGCCCAGAGACACTGAGCAAATTAGACAACCCTCATCCTGGCTCTCCATCACCATACATGAGACTTGGGGAATCAAAGGGACCCGGGCTCACACAGTGAAGACAATCCCAGGATGCTCCCTTCTTGTTGGTTTGGCCCAGACGGTCACTCCAAGAGACTGGAAGCACCTCAGGAAAGCCCTCTGAGTCTTCCCAGGGAGGGCCAGACCAACCTGCCCCAGGGTCCTTGGAAGGAAAGGACTATCTGAGAACTTTGATAGGCAACTAGACTCCTGGCAGGGAGTGGGCCCTGAGCCTCGTCACCATGACCTACGCTACTGTCCCAGGAAAGTGTGGGAAACTTCCCCTCCACCCAAACCTCCTTTTATACCCCTGGACTTCCAGACTCTGTAACTGATCAAACCTTTATAGACTTTCCCCCCACAGCTATGTATTTACACATATTGTTTCTTCTTCCCAGAATTCTGTCCCCCATTTTTCTCCCTAGAAAATTCAGATTCTTCTATTTTCAAGACTAGTTGAAAGGTTACGTCCTCCCTGAGGCCTTCATTGAGAAAGTTAGTCACTCCTTTTTCTGTTTCCCCGAATGTAACTTATCCATTCTCATATCACATCACATGTTTATACATGCGTCTGCTCAAAGGCAAGGCTCACTCTTTTTTTTTTAATATTATTTATTTGAACCAATTTGGCACTTTATTAATTTTAGTTGGTGTGGCATTTATTTTACTTATTTATTTTCCCTATTATTATTATTATTTGGCTGCGTAGGGTGTTAGTTGCGGCATACGGGATCTTTGTTGAGGCATGCAGGGTCTTTTCCTTACAGCAAGCGGTCCACTCGGGTTTCTCCCTAGGTGTGGAGCGGGCTCCAGAGTGCACGGGCTCTGTATTTTGAACAGCGTGGGCCCTCTCGTTGAGGCCCGCAAGCTCTGTAGTTGTGGCACGCGGGCTTAGCTGCTCCCGCCCCGGCATGTGGGATCTTAGTTCCCCAGCCAGGGATCGAACCCGTGTCCCTTGCATTGGAAGGTGGATTCTTAACCAGTGGACCAGCACGGAGTCCCAAAGCTCACTCTTTTTTTTTTTTGCGGTAGGCAGGCCTCTCACTGCTGTGGCCTCTCCCGCTGCGGAGCACAGGCTCCGGACGCGCAGGCTGAGCGGCCACGGCTCACGAGCCCAGCCGCTCCGCGGCATGTGGGATCTTCCCGGACCGGGGCACGAACCCGTGTCCCCTGCATCGGCAGGCGGACTCTCAACCACTGTGCCACCAGGGAAGCCCCCAAAGCTCACTCTTTAATCATCTTGGTATCCTCCAAATTTAGCAATCTGTTAAATACTCTATAAATATTTGTTGAGTGAGTGACAGTATATTGTACTCAGAACTACACACCTTGAGGTATATATAAAAAAGACAAAACATAAAATGCAACCCCTCACAAGAAATTTACCTATTAGTTAACAATAAGTTAATTTAATATATTTATTTGATAATAATAGATGTACCATATATGTGTCATTTAATAGTGCTTACTATATCCCAGACACTGAATCACTAAATTAAACATACATACCCACTTGTTAACTTCTCACAATAACATGTAAGGTAAGAATTGTTACTATCCCTAAATTACAGATGGGTAAAATTAGGCTCAGAGAGATTAAAGAATTTGCTTGAGATCTCAAAGTGACTGTCAGAGCCAAGATTTGAATGTAGGCATTTCTGATTCTAAAACTTGTGCTCTTCACCATTAAACTATGATGCTCATGATAAGTTTTGTATAATACTGTTTATGTCATCACTATTACAAGATGATGTAACAAAACACAAAATCATATGGTTCAATTGGAAAAGAAACAAATTTTTTTATAAATTTATTTGTATTTTTTATTTTATTTATTTGGCTGCATTGGGTCTTCATTGCTGCGTGCAGGTTTTGTCTAGTTGCGGCGAGTGGGGGCCCCTCTTCGTTGTGGTGTGCAGGCTTCTCATTGAGGTGTCTTCTCTTGTTGTGGAGCATGGGCTCTAGGCACGCGGGCTTCAGTAGTTGTGGCACGTGGGCTCAGTAGTTGTGGCTCATGGGCTCTAGAGCACAGGCTCAGTAGTTGTGGTGCACGGGCTTAATTGCTCTGGGGCATGTGGGATCTTCCCGGACCAGGGCTCAAACCCATGTCCCCTGCGTTGGCAGGCGGATTCTTAACCACTGTGCCACCAGGGAAGTCCCAGAAAAGAAAATATTTAAATGAGGTTATTAATTCTCTGGTACATATAATAATTGCAAAAGGAGTTAGACAAGAGAAATATGTGTAAGTGTTGAGGTAGCCAGAGAAAATGTTGTGGAGACAGAACTTGAACTGAGCTGGGTCTTGGAGAGTAGATCAGAGGAAGGGATCCAACATTAATGTCCCTTGTGTATAAGCACTATGTGTACATTGTCTCATCTGATCCGTAACAAGAAGCTCTGTTCTCCCCAGTTACCAAGGGGAAACCGAGGCTCAAGGAAGCTATATAATTTGCCCAAGTCCACACTGCTAAGTGTGAGCTGAGACTCAAACCCAGATCTCTTTTCCACTCTGTACTGCCCCTGGTTGGTAAAAAGGGCCAAGGAGAGCACTCTGGTGCAAGGGGGCAGGAAGAGCAAAGACAGGAGGCTGGAATGAGCAGGATGCCTGTTTAAAGGAGGAAATAAATAGTCAGGCATCAAGCCTTCCATCCTCTAAGGAGCAGAGGGTGGGACTTCCTAGGCAGCTCCGCCCACTGCAGAGGATTGCAACAGGGTGGGGTGGGGGTGGGGGTTTTGGGGTTCCTGGAAGGTGACTGAAGCCCGTAAGGCTGGCACCATGCCCATGGTGTGGCTACAACTGGCCCCGCCCAATAGTGCTGGGGTGGGAGAGCCATGGTCCCGGAGCTAGTTCCTGGAAGTGTACCACCCCTCCCCCACAAACACTGCTGTATCCTGGTCCTGGTTCTCTCCCAGAACCAGGCTGCCTACCAGCTTCAGTTCTGGCCCAGGTATCTCTCCACCAGAGTCTGGCTTCCAGATAGACTGTTCTCAATTCCCAAGCCCCTGAGGCACTCTGGCCTCCAGGTTTCTAAGCTTCTATCTCCTAATAATAACAGACTCACTCTCTTATTGATCTCTTTTTAGCTTCCCCAAAACTCCCTTTATCTTCTCCCAAACTCCATTATCTCCATTTTCCCCAGTGAGGAAGCAAGGCTCAGAAAGGTTGAGCTGCCCAAAGCCACGTAACCCGTGAATGCAGGGACTCAAGTCCAGGTTTTAAGGTTCAAGATCTGACCCTCCCTCATTCTCCTCTACACCATGCAACCTACTCCTCTCTCTAGATTTAGAATTAAGCTCCAGGGGTTATTTCTTCTGGACTCTTCTGGACTCATTTATCAGCCTTCATCTGTTTTGGATTCCGTGCGGGGCTCTGCTAGCAGGGCATAACTCATAGTCGCCCAGGTCTGGGAACCTCAGTCCTACCCACTCTCTGGACCCTTTTGGCCTGAAAGTGGGGCTCAATGTCCTCAACTCCTGAGTCAATCCTCTAAGAATTCTTATCTGTGGAAAGGAACCTCTTCAAAGACTTTTTTATTCTATCCTCACCCAAACCAGAACACAAGGAAAAACCAGTGGATGGCTTAGGAGATCTGTCTCCACCATCTGGGCCTCAGTTTTTATCTCCCTTTTCTTACTTTAGTAAGAGGGGCCTCACTATTCCCTGGTCCCAGACCCCCTCCAACACCTCCCCCAGCCATCCGGGGTAACCGCCGGGCTCTGCAGCCTAGGATAACGTCCAGCCCTCCCTTGCACCCTGTGGCTGCCTCCCTTTCCGTCTGTTGAGAGAGGAAGCCAGGGGGTGGCGGGTGCAACCCTGCAGGGCACTGATAAAAGGGCAGCCCTGCCCCCGCCCCCTGGGGCCACTGCGGTCAGCCCAGCAGGCAAGCAGGCTAGGCAGCCACCTCCCTCCGGGACCTGTGGCCCTCCCCAGGTTCCACCTCTAGCCACCCCGCCCTACTCGGGAAGCTGGTTGCATAACCCAGCGGGGTGTTTGGCAACACTGCTTGTGGCTTGCCCTGATGGTGGTGGTGGTGGTGTGTGCACACGCGCTGGGGTGAGGGTGGGGTGGATTGGCGGGGGGTGATGACAAGTCAGCCTTTTGGGGGTGCCTGAGCAGCATAGATGGAGAATGGTATAACAGTAAAGATATGTGGTCATGTTTTTCTCCATATTCTGTCTCTGCCACCTTTGCTGAAGCAGGAGAATCTTACGTATCCCATCTTAGGGATAGGAAAATCTTAGGTATCCTGGCTTGCCCAGCCGCAGACACTATCCAACCCATTCAGGCCCCTAATCCCCTGCTCATCTTACATCAAGCGAAAGAGATTTAAGATAGAAGGAGGTTGACTCTGGACCTCAGGGATCTGAGAGGAGGGAGCTAAAGGAATCATCCGCACCCCCGAGGGCTATAAAGAGCGTTCTGGAGGCAGGACAGAGCCTGGGAACCGCAGTAACAGCCTCTTCCTATGGGAGGGGAGTGGAGTGAGGTGGGAGAGACACTCTGGCCCGTCGCCTAAATGAGGGCTGTCTGTTCACTTAGCTCAGCCTGCACGACCATGCCTGTCCCCGCAAACAAGAAAACTGCTTCAAACACATCTATGACCCTCGCACGGGATGGAATACAACCTCCCTAGTTTAACTTTCAAGACTTTACTATCTAGCCCCAGTCAAATTTCCCAGGCTTACATTTTACTACTTGCTACCTCACACCCCATCCTAGGAAACCCAAAATACTCCTCTGTGTTTGATGCTTCTATGTCTTCACACCTTTGTTTGGAATACCCTTCTCCCCTTCTTTTCCTGGTGAACCCTGAGTCATTCTCCACAGCCCAACTCAATTGTCATCTTCTCTGTGAAGCCGGCTATGAATTTCACCAGCAGCAGTTCAGCTCCACAGCACTTTATATAGACCTTTATTACTGGAATTCCCTGCCTAGACTGTTAATGAGGACACAGACTATGTCTTATTCATCTTTGTGTTCCTGGAGTAGGAAACATGGTAGATACACAATAAATATTTGTTGAATGAATGAATGAACGAGCAGACACTCAGTAAATATCCACTCATTCATTGAACAACTTGTGTTATCCATAGTTGTATCTGCAATGCCACAAATAACGTCCTGAACTGGTAGCTTTCATTCAGTAAATGTTTGTCGACTAGCTGTAACCCGATATCATTACTGAATCAGTCACAAGTGTGACTATCTCCACCCCTCATCCCCTCTGAGGGGCCCAAATAAGTATATAAATGAGAAAGCTATCTGAATGCTCATGTATGTGACCCAGATTCATACCCAGGTCATCAAGAGATTCTGAACCCACTTGTAACATGCAATGAAGCCAGGGGTCACCTCCTGCCCTACACAGATCATGCCTGTAGAATTATGATCTCCTGGGATGGGGATGGAATTCAAAACACTGAACCATGGGTTTGGCATGGGTGTTGCTCAAACCCCCACACACAGGCTGCAAGGAGGCTGCAAAGAGGTGGGTATCACATTGCCTCTTGAGTTGCTTGGTTGGGTTATTGGGTTGTGGGGGTGGTCCTGAGAGAGAATCGGGGTGGCTGACATAGTGGTGGAATGGTGGGGACACTTGGAAGACTCCCAGAAGCTATTCTTCACCAACAGGGACAGAATATTTTCATTATTTTAATAGTGAACGCAACCCTCTAAGAGAATGCTGGCTGAATGCCAGCTCTGCCTTAGGGTGGCACCTGCCTTCCTCCCCAGTCTTTAACTGTTTCCAATTTAACTTGAACATCATAAGAAGAAAAAATAGAAAAAAAGTGTAAGCTGCAGCTATAAGGAGTGAAGCTAGACATAGGAAGGACTTTCCTTAGAGCTGAAAACCGCTAAAAGCTAGGAGGAAGCAAGGCTTTTCTCCTAGTCTCTGCAGAGAGATCTGTTTGGCCTGGGACTTGGGTTGTGAGTTTGAGGCAAATGGATGAATGAGTGACTTCTGGGGTGTACTTACTGGTCTGCCCCAGAGCTGCCGTGGGTGCTGGGGGATGGACCTGATATCCTACACACGTGTCCTGGTCTGTCCAGTGTATGTGGCTGCCATGTGGCTGGGGTGCCTTGCCTGGAAGAAAGGACAGAGGGCATCTAGGGTCCCCTTTAAGGGAGGTGAATAATGTCCCTGCCGGGAGCCTCCCCCACCCCCAACTCCCCTCACCCACTGACAACAAACCTGTCCAAGAAAGAGGCCTTTGTCCTAGGACATCTGAGGCTGCAGGGGGAGGGGAGAAGGCTACAGGTGAAAGGACACATCAAAGCAGCCGGCCCCTCCTCCCCCCAAAAGCTCCCCTACCCCTTGCCCAGAGCCCAGGCTTTCCTGAAATTAAAGCAGTGCCCTGAATGCCCACCTGCCTAACAGCTGGGATGCTAGACATCTGGTCCTTTTCTTCAGCTGCCCTCCACCTTGCCAGGACTCAGTTTCCCTGCCCCTCAGAGAGTCAAGGGGGTAAAGAGAAGGAGGTTACAACTTGTATAAAGTCTAGAGGTCACTCTGCCACGGATCATCAGGTTGGAATCCATCAGATGCATGGGAGAAGCGCAGAGCTGGCTGGACTCCTGGGCTCAAAAGGAGGGCTGGGAGAGGCTTGGAGCCATGCGTGCCCCCGCTGGCTGGGAGCAAGGTGGGGGTGGGGTGCGGGCAGAAACCACACCGGGCTCAAGTTTCCTCTCTTGGCCAGAAGGGGCAGGAGGAGAGGAGGGCCACGGGGAAAGGGGAGGGTTGGAGGAAGGACGGAGAACTCAGGCTGAGGGCTTCAGAGAGGAGGCTGGTGTGCCGGCCCCTGAGGTCCCCTCACTCGGGCCCGAGCCTACACACTGGGCGCTCAGCGATGGCCTGGGCGCAGGGCACGGCCCTCCCCGGTTCTCAGAGGTAGCAGGGATCCTCACCCAGAAGGTGTCAGCCCAGGCCCAGCCTCCCCAGAGACAGCACCCGGAGCCACATCTCTCTCCTCACCCTGCTTGGACCCTGCCACAGGTGCCTGAGGGGCAGGGTGGGAGGAGGATTCCAAGGGGACCCAGGGGCAAGCTGGGGAGGTGAAGGAGGCAGCGGGAGAAAATAAGCAACTTGCCGTGCATTCCTCGGAGATCTCAGACCTTTCCAGGCTGCCTCTGGTTCAGGAATTTGACATCTTTGGGAATTTCTCTGGGAGAAGACCTAGATGGCTTTTTGAGCCCTCTGGGATTCTGGGGGTGAAAGGCTATGGATGGGGACCAGACAGTGGTCCCCTGAGGCACGCCTGAGGGGCTGGGGAGTGACACTGAGTAACCCTTCAGCAGGCTGGCTGCCCTGGGGCAGCCAATGGACTCTCAGGTATATGGTACCCTCCTTTCCCCTACTCCGTCCTATCCCACTGCCCTGTCCAGCCATCTGGGAGGTTTGGGGAATGCTAAGGAACCCGAGACAGTGGATGCCTGGATTGCTGGGAGGTGTCGTTGCAGCAGGATGGGCTGCTAGGGGTAGAGGGTGCTGAGTTCTCGCCTCCCTTTGCCCGTTCTCTTCTCTGGGCCTAGGGTAGTAGCTGGAACTGGAAAGGAGAGGAAGGCATCCCACCCCAGCTTAGTTTCTTCCGACTGGAAATCTTGGCAGCTTGGGAGGTAGAGGGCTGGGAAACAGTGGAAGAGAAGAGGTCAGGTATCACATCTGCTGGGGCTGAGATTCTCTAGTCACTGGCCCCCGAAGGACTGGAGTTGGGGGGTCTAGTGACCAAGTGACAGGATGGCAGAAACTTGTCCCTCTCTCCCTTGTTCCATGCACCTGTTTGAGTCATGTATGCCCCCAGGAGACTGAACCTTACTGTGATCAAAACTGGCCCCCCACCTACCCCGTTCACTCTCCCTCCGCACCTCTCTCCCCAGCCCCTTTTCCCTCCAGGCTATTTCTTTCTCTCACTTCTGTGTACCTCTCCCTCCTTGGGGATTCTTCCTAACCTTTCTGAATAGGCTGCTCATCTGCCTTACCACACCCCAAGTTTTACTGATCCCTCCCCATCCTTTCCCTGCCTCTATTGACACCTGGAGAGGAGGGGTTGTCTAGTAAGCCTCAGTACACGGTCCCAGACAAACAACAACAACAGCGTCCCAGAGGCGAGCCCTTTCTCTGTCTCTCCCCCTTGTCAAGGTGTTATAGAGCCCTGGGCTGCCGATGAGGCCAAATATCTTCCTTTCCCCAGCATCCCTCCCCAAATGGTCCTCATTCTGTATCCTGAAACATAAAGCTCCCATGTCATTCTGTGTGTATTCAGGGATTGTTGTAAGATCTTTCCGGGTAATCCCATCAGGATGAGAGTAAAGAGGGTGGGTTAGAGTCTCTGGAGATGGTGTCCGTCCTACCTGATGTGCAATGTTGGGGAGCAAGATGTCTGTGTGAACTCAAAGTGTGGGCTAAACTGGAAAGTGGGAACCGTCTGTTGTAAAAGAAAAGGGACACAGGGAGGCATGTTCCACTTTCCCAGTATCTCTCCAGCTTCTGTACCCTCTGTGATGTTCTATTTGATCCAATTCTGACTATACCCTCATACCTCTGGCTGCCAGCCCCCTGGCCCGTCTTCAGGATGGGAGACTCCTAAGACCTGTTGAAGGTAGACTTCCTGACCTTGCCTGTTGTATAGACCACCACCCATCTCTGAGTGTCTAGGGAAAAACAGACTACGCCTTTCTGGCCTGGTGCAAACTTGCCACTGCACCAGGGAGCTGGTTGCATTTGAACCTGAGGCTCTCCTTAACTGCCTCTTTCCTAGCCTCCCACCTCCCCCAGCAGCCCTTCTGGATTCTCATTTCCCTGTCCCAGGGAGAGGGGAAGATTAAATTCCTGGTCTTTATGAGGAGGGGCTGATATCTAGTCTCAGAGACTAGGGCAGCCTAGAACCCAGCCTTGCCTGGGTCAAGGGTGTGAAGCTAGGAGAAGTCTGGAGATTACTTGCCAGGTGCTCTTCTGCCTTTGCATTCTTTTAAGTCCATATGGTTGGACCAGTTTAGTAGTTTTCAAAGTAGGGTGGGCCTCTGGCATCAAAAACACCAGGCCACTTGTTAAAATGCTGATTGCGGGGTACCTGCGCCTATGAATTCAATTCGATAGGTCCAGGGTGGCTTTCAGAATTCTGTATTTTCACAAGCACCCCAGGTGAAGGCAGGCCACAGTAAAGTTTGTGACTGCCTGAGCCAGATGCAATCTACTGCAAGGAGGTTCTCCAAGTCTGTCCCCATTTAATAGGAGAGTCTGAGTAAGAAGCGATTTGCCCTAGATCATGCATCTGGAAGGCTAGAGAACCTGGTCTCCTGCCTCCTAGGACAGGATCTTTGTACTGCACCTAAGAGTCAGATCCGGGAAACTATGAGGGACAAAATGGGATGTGTGTGTGTGTGTGTGTGTGTGTGTGTGTGAGAAGGACTGTGAGGCAAGAGTCATCGTCCCTGCCCCCTAAACCCCTTCTCCATTCACTTTGCCTTTGGGCAATTTCCGCCAGAACCTGGGTGGGGGAAGGTGGGGTTCCGGTGTTGAAATGGCATCCTGGACAGACATAAACACCCCACCCTCTGCCCACTTGCCAAGGGCCTGTGCCTATACCAACTCCCAGCTCTGGGGATGGCAATATAACAAGGGTTAGGGTTAGGGTTAGGGTTAGGGGGCAGGGGCTAGGGGAGATCCTCCTTTGAAAGGACAATTTAAAGTTCTCACCAATTTTGTGGTGAGTCAAAGAGTGGATCCCATATTAAATAGCTGTGATAGGCCAACCTTGTGGTGATCTAAGGTCACCCAGTCCTATGCTCTGTCCTTCTATAAGTCTCCCTCACCCACCCAGCCTGCCTGCCCTCACTTACATGGCAAAGGTAGGGTGTGGTGTCTGGCCCTAAGAGATCAGGAGGTCCCTGTCACATCTACTTGAAGTCTCTTGCCGAAGGCAGGGAGAACAGATGAGGGTGAGATGGGTGTCAGGGAATAGGGAGGTGGGATGAGGAGAGAGGTTGACAGAGAGGAGAAGATGAAGGTGGGGTGAGGGGTTACTGAGAATGTTGAGCTATCCAAGCAGAGAGGGACCTCCAAGTTCAACTTGTCTCACTCCCTGGTTTTACAAATGAGGAAACAGAGGCTCAGAGAAATGTGATGGCTTGCCCAACATCATGCTGCTGCCCTGTGGCAGAGCTGCAGCTGGAGCCCAGATCCAAAGAAAGGGGGCTGGAGGGAAGTGTGTATTCAAGCCTCTAAAGAAATATTCCTTAGAAGAGAAAAGAGACTGAGATTCAGAACTTCTCTGGTGGCGCAGTGGCTAAGAATCCACCTGCCAATGCGGGGGACGTGGGTTCGAGCCCTGATCGGGGAAGATCCCACATGCTGCGGAGCACCTAAGCCCGTGAGCCACAACTACTGAAGCCCGTGCGCCTAGAGCCCATGCTCTGCAACAAGAGAAGCCACTGCAGTGAGAAGCCCGTGCACTGCCAATGAAGAGTAGGCCCCGCTCGCCGCAACCAAAGAAAGCCCGTGCGCAGCAACGAAGACCCAGTGCAGCCAAAAATAAATTAAAAAAAAAAAAAAAAGAGTCTGAGATTCCACAGAAAGAGTTGACTGATGTCGACCGCCAATAGAGTCTCGGCGAATGGAGGAGACATGGGAGCAGGATTGGGAAGGCGCCTGGAAGGTGGGATGGGCTAGTGGAGTCGGCAACTCTAGGTACCAGACCTGACTCTGCTATTTATCAGCCTGAGTCTCAACTTCTGAATGGAACTTACAGGATCTTTGTGGAAATCAATCTCATAAACGAGTGCTTATAAACCACCAGCTCGGTTCTAGACAAATGCCAAATAAGTCTTTGCTGTGGTTATTATATGACCTCAGGAGAGAAAAGACCCCTGGTTGTATGGAGTGGGGTATAGCCAGGATGACCCTGTGGGACACAGGGCAGAGGTCCAGTGTCTCCCGAGACCATTCCTCCTCTGCTGCCTGCTGCTGATAAACCTCTTATCTGGCCCAGGCAGGGGAGCCCAGGGCCAGGATAGGAGGAGAGGGCAGGGCTGCTATCAGTCACCAGGCCTGGGCCATATCTTAGAGAAGGGGAGGGGCTGTCTGCTTGGCTCTTCCCACAACACACTCCTTGGGGATCCCCAAGCACTCGCTCTCATCTTGGAAAGAAAAGACTGAGATCCTAAAAGTGAGGGCAGAGGAGGAGAGCAGGAGTGATCCCTGATGTTGCTGCAGGAAACAGGAAAAATAAAAAACACTGGATGATGTGACTTTTGTCCTGGCCAGTGATACAGTTTTGAGGAGTAAGAAGTAGGGGAAAGTGAAGGCATCTTGTCCGAAAAGAAGATAAAAACCTACTGTGCTCCCAAAGGAACTGCCTACAGCCATAGCGGGTGAGATACAGACAACACGGCAGAAAAAGGCTTTCTAGCTTCAGGAGTTTGTCCGATGATGAGTACAGCATGAATGGGGGTGGGGTAGGGCGGGGAATGAGGCATCTCCTTCCCTCAGGTGAAGCTGGAGGGAGCCTCTCCATGGAGGAGGACAAAATCGCTGACCTGTGGCAAGAGAGGCCCTAACTCCTGTTTCTCCTTTGACACAGACTGCTGGGACCATTTGGGCTTTCGGGACCTTGGACCAGGCCCTGGCCCAGTAGGATGCCCCCGTGTCCTCCCCAGCAGAGCAGGAACAGGGTGACACAGTTGCCCACTCTGGAGCTGGGTGAGATGGAATTGACTTGGCAAGAGATCATGTCCATCACTGAGCTGCAGGTGAGTGGGGTTAGGGGGCAGGGGTGGGGGGAGGGAAAAGCAGAGAAACAGGGAGTCTGGCTGGGACTGAGGCCGGGGGCTGGAGCAAGCAGAGCCCAGGGTCTCAAGATGGAAATGTTCCAGGCACTGTGAAAGGAAGGGCTGGAGTCAGAGGGCGATCTGGATGGAAGACCAGAGCATTGAGGGGGAGGGAGTGTGGATGAGCAGGAGATAGGAGTGGTGGGGAAGGAAGGATCTGATTGGGGGTGTAAGCTCTCTTGGCAGTCACTCTGCTTACGTCTCTCTGCCCCACCTCCTGTCCCGCCTTCCCTTCCTCACCTTCTTCTGTTCTGACCTCCTCCAATCCTGCCCATCTTCTTCCCTCACTTCCTCCCCCTGCCCTCAGCAGCCGGGGCGGGGTGGGGGTGGGGTCCCCTTTCCCTCAGGTAGCAGAGCTGTAGTTCTGACCTTGGGAAGGGGGGTCAGACTATGCCGGGGTCCTCTCCTCCTGCTAGTTGGACAAAGGGGTGTCTGTTGGCCTAACAATGATGCCTTTGTCCCCAGCTGGGCTGGAGCAGGGTGGCTCCCCGATGTGGGTTGGGGGCCCTTTTCCAGCACGTTCTCTCCTCCTCTCTGCACCTGGGCAGGGACAGAGGGACTGAAGGGGAGAGGGCAGAGCTTGTGCCGGCTCCCCAAGGTAACTCTCAGCCCCAGACTTGGCTCTGTGCCCACCCCCTTCTCTTCCCTGCCACCATGCCTGGGCCCTCAGGATCTGCCCTAAGCCCTCTTCCCACACAGCAGCTCCCTCTGCTGGGCACCCAGGGCATGGCCAGGGTCTGAACTTGACCCTTTGACCCTAGATAGTGGCAGCAGGAAAAGGGTTCCGAGGGTCATCCTGGAGACACTCCTTGTCTTCCTGAAGGAAATAAAGGGACATGAGCCATTTCAATACAGTAAGAACTTCTCCTGAAGAGGAGGGGATTCCATAATTGTTGCGTGACTTCCCTTCTTGTTTAAGCCACTTTCCTCGTGAACGAACTGTATCACAACTTTGCCAGAAGCTTTCAACGATACTCAGCACCGTTCTCTTCCCTTGTGCTTATCTCACTGGGTCTTTCAGGGGACCCGGCTTGGTTCTGAGAGACAGCTGGTTTCTTCTCTTCCTCAGCCTGTCTCCAAACCTTTTGGTGTCTTTTCTTGCAGGGCCTAAACGCTCCAAGTGAGCCATCCTTCCAGCCGCCAGCCCCATACCCTGGGCCCCCGCCGCCTCCAAGTTACTGCCCCTGTTCAATCCACCCGGAGGCTGGCTTTCCCCTTTCTTCACCACCTTATGAGCTCCCAGCACCCACATCTCATGTCCCAGACCCCCCATACGCCTATGGCAACATGACCGTACCAGCCTCCAAGCCGCTGACCCTCTCGGGCCTGCTCAGTGAGCCCCTCCCAGACCCCTTGGCCCTCCTGGACATTGGGCTGTCAGCGGGGCCATCCAAGCCCCAGGAAGACCCAGAATCCGACTCAGGATTATCCCTCAACTACAGTGACGCTGAATCTCTTGAGCTGGAGGGGACGGAGGCTGGTCGGCGTCGCAGCGAGTACGTAGAGATGTACCCAGTGGAGTACCCCTACTCACTAATGCCCAACTCCTTGGCCCACCCCAACTATGCCTTGCCACCTGCCGAGACCCCCTTAGCCTTAGAGCCCTCCTCGGGCCCCGTGCGGGCCAAGCCCACTGCACGGGGGGAGGCGGGGAGTCGGGATGAGCGTCGAGCCCTGGCCATGAAGATCCCCTTCCCTACGGACAAGATCGTCAACTTGCCAGTAGATGACTTCAACGAGCTGTTGGCACGGTACCCGCTGACGGAGAGCCAGCTGGCACTAGTCCGGGACATTCGAAGGCGGGGCAAGAACAAGGTGGCCGCCCAGAACTGTCGCAAAAGAAAGCTGGAGACCATCGTGCAGCTGGAGCGGGAACTGGAGCGGCTGGGCAGTGAGCGGGAGCGCCTCCTCCGGGCCCGAGGCGAGGCCGACCGGACCCTGGAGGTCCTGCGCCAACAGCTGACGGAGCTGTATCGTGACATTTTCCAGCACCTGCGGGATGAGGCAGGCAACAGCTACTCCCCTGAAGAGTATGCATTGCACCAGGCTGCTGATGGCGCCATCTTCCTGGTGCCCCGGGGGACCAAGATGGAGGCCACAGACTGAGCTGGCCGGAGGGTTGGGGCTGGTGATGGAGGTTTCCTTCATTCTCTTCTGATAAAGGTGCTCCCCAACCGTGAGGCCCAGAAGGAGCTGAGTTCTGTAGACCAGGAGGGACCACAGTGGGAAACCTGGCATTTGGAAGGTCCAAGGTGTGTTCAGTGAGGCTTGCCCGGAGGCGAGGACGCGAGGGGAGGGCTGGAATCTCTCTTCCGTGATTCCGTTTCCCAGGTCTCCAATCTCTTGTCTGAGCTTTGGTATATAAAGCACTCTACAGAAACAGCTTTCCGCTGTGTCTTCCTTCTCGAGGGAGGGTGATGAAGGGGGTGCCCTCAGAGCTCACTGCCTGCTGGCGGCAGGGAGGTAGCTCTGCCCTCAGAGCTCACTGCCTGCTGGCGGCAGGGAGGTAGCTCTGCCCTCAGAGCTCACTGCCTGCTGGCGGCAGGGAGGTAGCTCTGCCCTCAGAGCTCACTGCCTGCTGGCGGCAGGGAGGTAGCTCTGCCCTCAGAGCTCACTGCCTGCTGGCGGCAGGGAGGTAGCTCTGCCGAGCTTGCTTCTTTCCCTACGGCTCTGTATGAGGACGTGTGGATACACGACGCTTGGGCCCGAGCAGTGATGTCTACCGCCTTCGCTCCCCTTCTCAGAGCCAGGGGCCATGGGTGATTTGTGGAACCACACCTTCTCGGGTGGCCCCCTATTTATAGAGCTGGGATTGTTGCCAGAGCCGAGTAGACCCTCTGTGAGAGGTCCCTGAGTGTTAGGCCACTCCTTTTACAAACTTTGGGGCACTGGAATCCTAGAACGCCCACAGGCCGTTTTCCCCTCCTCATGCCTAGTTCTACAGGACTCCCTCAGCCTGGGCCCTGATATGCCAGAGCTCTCTCACAAGACTGAGTGAGCTGCTCTTGATTGCAATGAGAGAATTTGATTGGACACCCAAGTTTCAGGGGATTTCACACCCAGGTCTGGGTACCAAGTCTGCTCCACAGTGGAGCACAGTATGCATTTCAGTGAAATCTTCCATCTCCCTGGTTACATTAGACAGAAGTTACCCAATACTTGTTTCGGTGCCTCCGCCCCCCTTTCTAGATCCTTGAAGATCTAGGGCCTTTTATTAGTATATTTTTTCTTCGAACACGACTAAGTTTCAGAATTCTTAGCCACATGGATCAAAGTCCAGTCAAACCTCCTCCACACACCTTCATCTCCTTGCTTGGAATTGCGGTGGTTCCCACTCTTCCCAATCACTGAATTATATAAATTACATTTTGCTTCTTTACACTTCTATTCAATTTTACTAGCTCCATTTCAATAGAGAAACCTTACTTCCAAGTTCTGATATTCATTAGTTGAGACAAAAAAGCAGACAGAAGTGATCAAACTGGAATCTTCATGCCTACAGATTCAGGAAAAAAGTGGTCTCTAGGGAATGAAAGCTTCCTAATAGATCTGAAGACAGTCCAACCTGTCAACTTTCCAAAAACCTGAACATGTGGGATCAAGTGGTAATGAGATTAGTTGTTCAATTTGACTAGTTTGCTTAAGGGATATCAGAATGAAGTTTTTCATTCTAACCAAACTCACAAAGATGGTTAATTCAGAGGCAAATTTAAACATTCATTCATTCAACCAATATTTACTGGGCACCCAATAAGCTGAGGTATCATTCTAGGCACTGGATAGTCAACAGGAGACACTTCCCATGGAGTACACCATAGCAGGCAAGACCCTCAGATACACGTATTTAACAGTACCTAAGGCCAAAGACGGAAGGGTGGTCACAAGAATTTGAACAAGGTATTAATCTTCCTACAGGTTATTTCCTCATTTAAAACATAGGGAATTTACTTTTAAGCAAACTGGTAGTCTCAGTTCTATCCCTCCAAACCATTGTTGTATGGACTTCCTTTACCTTCTTACCCTTGGCTCAATATTTTTGAAGCCTGAAATAGACCAATTAAATGTTCATTCACCCAAGATGAGATCCACTATGCCCCTCAGGAACTGAACAGATAAGCACAGTTTCAGAAGAGACTCAAACTCAACAGCTGGCCTTCACTACAACTCCATTTTCCCTTGCCAGGAGAGCTACAAAAAAGACCTGTTCAAGAGGAGCAGTAGCGAACAGCTCACTTCTGGGTCAAGATTTACTCCTGCAGTGAAATTAAACCAGTTTCTCTGATTTCACTAAACCATGGATGCTGATGGGACAAACTTTAAAAAATAGCAATACACAGCATTAGAATCACTTCCAACAAACCCAGTACTTCCTCCATCTGAATTAACACGTGGCTATGCTTGAAACATGTATAATGCAGTTTTCTTTAAACAGCTTACAGTGACTACATGGAAACACTGGTAAGGAATGAGGGTAAAATTCTTCTGGTTTACCATTAACTCCTGCATTTCCCATTCTCAAACTTGACCTAGTAAAGAACATGCACTATCTCAAGTTATTTACCATAAACATCATGAAGACGACATAGAAAACAAGAACTAAAACCAAGTTAAATGCATTTTATTTTTAAAAAGTCCATTCACAAAACTGAATGATTAATTCAAGCTACGCAGCAGCTAATGACTACTGCATGGCAGTGAAAATGAAGTGCACAGTGGCTCAGATAAAGGTCCTCATAAGGATGGTCCTGCAAAAAAGAAAAAAGCATATACATAAGCAGGTGAAAGATTCTACAACTACACCCATTCTCTTTACTGAGAATCCAATTGCTTTAATAGCTTTTTGCCAGCTACAGTCTGTTAGATAATAGAACAATAGATCTTACTTTTTTTAGTTCCGAGGCACAGCCTGGCATTTTACTTTAGGAATACTAAGCACTGTTACTTTATAAAAACCTACCTTTTAGCCATGAGCTTGAACTGGAATTTTGTTTAAGAGTTGCTAAGCCTGTGGTAGCACACTCCTCCCTAGAAAAGCAAACAGCCTTTAAGAACTAGCTTTTCTCAGAGACAAGGTCCATCTCAGGCTAAGCCCTCCCACCCCCCACTAATGGTCCGCCCACCCTCCCACCAGCATTCTGGGGAAGATTCTAATATATTACTTTGAGCCATTGTTTTAAGTTAATAGGTCAAAAGATAGGAAATATAGAAATTAAAGGGTAAAAATGTATCACTGTAGAAGTAATTAAAGTGCTGACTTCCTTCAGTTGGGAGCCGCCAAGAGTAGGGTGTCAACTTAAGCAATTCATTTCCAGAAAAACCAAGTTCAGCTTAACTGGACTAGTTTTGGCTCAATATATTAAAGAAAATATAAGAGAAAGCTGGATTTTAGAGAGCTATATGGATGTAAGTAAAATCTGTTCTTACCTACCAGCATAGCAATAAAACCTTTTCTCCTGGTTCTGACTGCTAGTCCTAAGAGTCAGGTGTGCCTTACTCTTGTCTGCCTCCTTCCTTGCGATGGTCACTGAAACTTCACTCCCTCCTAGCTTTCGTGGAGCGTGCCGTGGCCTGCCCCTGGCTTATCTGTACTCCACATACCACAAGTGTCTACTCTCAGCTGTAGAGTGTCTGACCTCGGAGCCATTCGCGCTATACTTGCTAGCAGTTCCTAGTAGCTGAACATCTCTCCTGGATCTTTAAAGGCATTGTCACGAATCCTGAGGTATCTGCAAACTCCCTCAATAGTTAAGGTTCCACCTGCCATTGCAAACTCAGCCAGTATCAAGCCCATGGAACTATTACCCACACTTTCCCACCCACCTCCACCTCCCACCCAACCCCACCCAACCCCCTCCCCAAACTTCCAAGTAACACACCCATGGGATGGAATACACAGTCCTAGTGATAAACAAATCTCTATTCTACTAAGTACAATGGCACTGAAATTGAGGGTACCAAAGGGAGGGCTCAAAGGAAGCTATGTACAAATAACAATGATTGGATATTAAGTAAACTGTTATAAAGGTTTAGAAGTCATTTTCTATACAACCAACATTTTAGAATGTTTGTGTCATCTTGTGCCGTATTTAAAGGAAAACTGCAGTTAGCATGAATTAAAGTAAATAACATGGCTCCTCACCATACCCAATTTTGATCTCCATACAGATAATTACTAGTGTGTCAATCCAGAAACCTATATATACCCACCCAACCGGAACAAAAACTGCAGTTTTCCTTTAATGTAAACCTGTTTTTGTGTTAAAGAGTAAATTCCTTACTGATACTGGTCAGTTTAAAAATGTCTCCCCAAAACTTCTAATTTGTGGATTTATGGGGTGGCATTAGCCAGCATCTGGTTTCTATTCCCTGGCAGAGTTTTGAACTTGAACTGTGATAGAAGCATTCAACATTATCAGGGGTAGTGGGTAGGGAAGGCCCAAAGCTCTGCCAGTCCCAAATCCATACAGTTGTCATTCCATTCAAGAGGGTATTAAATTGTTTATTTATTACACATGATAATGGATGATACACAAGCTTCATTCCCATCTATATCTGGTACCATAATCCAATTTAGATATATTGCATAGGATGTGCCAACAATCATATATTAATAATCAAAAAACTCCATGACTTGGCTTGGGTGACCCTTTTTCACGGTGAACTCCAAGGTCACAACGCAGTAACTGTCAGTTCAACTACACCAAGGTTTCAGAAGACAGTAGCTTCTCCACCAAAGCAGGTTGTAAATAAATTTTGAATGGAACCTGGCATCACCCTGAAGGAATACTAACTTCACACTGTTGGGGTGGTTTACCAAAATGGCTTCAGAGTAGACTAACTTTACACAGCACATTTAAAAAAAAGACACATTTATTCAGCGTCACGATCAGACTATTACATTTAGCAATCAACAGCATGGGTGCAAAAAAAAAAAAAATCTACATTAAAACCCTTTGTTGGAATGCTTTACACTTTCCACAGAACAGAAACTAAAATAACCTGTTATACAATTAGTCACAAATACAGTCCTCGAGTTTTTTTGCCCATACACATGAGTATTGTCTAAAACATGTCTTCTTTGTAGCAGCTAGGCCCTGCCACCACTGTGCTTGGCTGAGTTCACAAATCTGTTGTAACCTGTAGCTTCCCTGTCACTTCTCTGGCTCTCCTCTCCTGCTAAGCTTTGTTTCCTGTTGAACAATATGGAATAAAGTTGTTAATCTAAACATATTAAGACTCAAGGCTACAATCCAATAGCAAGTTGTTTCCCACAAATTTTGCTGATCTGAATATTAACTTAATATCCACAATTTTACTGTAATTATAATGTTAACTATGTTTCACTGCTCAGCTACATTAGGGTTACTGTGTTCATTATCAATTACAAGAAAATTAAGTGAAAACAAAAAAAGCTGTTCACTTACCTGGCAGTAATCAAAACCTTCTGCCACTGCCATAGCTACTGCTGCTGCTGGAACCACCATAGCCACCTAAGAACAAATTTGTTCCCTTAAGCTTTAGGAGTATGAATAATAACTGTAATACTTTTTATATTTGGGGCTTTCATATTTGTATTATATAAGTTCAAATTCACAAGTTTGGGCTCACATGATTTTCCTAACTGAACTACAAGTTACCAGTCACTTAAAATTTCCTCAAGATTTTAAATTGTCAGTTTTCCTGCACCTGCCCTGCCTAAAGGTCTAATATTTTCCTCAACGGCACTAGTTTAGCCCTCCCATACCACATATACACCATACCTTGGTTTCGGGGTTTGGCAAAGTATTGGCCTCCACCACCATAGGGGCCAGAACTTCTGCCTCCAAAGTTTCCTCCTTTCATGGGTCCAAAATTTGAAGACTGATTGTTGTAACTGCCAAAATCGTTGTAGCTTCCACCACCTCCAAAATTGCTTCCTAAGAATGGAAAAGAGGACCTTTATCTGTTACTCGGGGAAAATGATAAATTCTGGTGTTCAAAGTAAAAAAGTTGCTTGATCTGCCTTGCTCCCAAAACTGGTGGCTCCAATGTTTATCTTTGTATTTTATCCCTCCTGGGCAAGGCATTCAGTTGAATAATCCAATAATTAAAAAAAATTTACCCAACTCACGACGGTATAGCAAATAATATATTCTCTTGCCTTGAAGACCTTTACCCATTCAGGGGCACAGCAAACACATGCTGGATACGTCAACTAAGTGCCTAAGACCCCAAGAGTTAAGACACTAAATCCTGCTAGAATCTAATCTAATTCCAACTGAAGACACCACTATCCACTTATCCATGTATCTATTTGGGAGTGAGGCGGCCCCAGCTTAAAGCTAGGAGGAGGTAGCATTGCAAGCCCGTTAATTAAAAAAGTACCATGCAGCGTAACACACAAAAGCATCAAGTCCCCATACTAAAAGGCTAATCTAGCTATTGCACCAGTACTTGGATCACTGGATACCTACCACTACCACCGCCAAAGCCGCCTCCGCCTCCTCCGTTGTTATAGCTGTCACTCCCGCCATAGCCACTGCCCTGGTTTCCATAACCCTGTCCACCACTTCCATAGCCTCTGCTTCCTCCAGAGTAACCAGGGCCGCCTCCTCCATAACCACCTACAAGAATACAATTCTTCTCAATAAGACAAAAGTATTCAACAGTCAAATTCTGTGATAGCATGACAGCTAAAGGCCTGCTCACAACATGCTATTAGGTCAGAATTGAGCTTATCATGCACTAGACTTTTAATCTCTATTAGCCTATTCTAAAGGTTGCCAAAACTTTTAATCTGTGGTTCCTTAAATAAAACAAAACTTACCATCATTACCGAATCCATTATAGCCATCCCCACTGCCACCATATCCACCACCACCGCGGCTGCCACCAAAGCCACCTGGAGAAAAGCAGAATTAAAACAAACAAACAAAAACCAGGTTTGAAGTATGTGGATCGCATACAAGTCACCCCCTTCTAAGTCTAAATTTTAGGAAGCGTTAAATCAGTAAATTATTTCCATATGCAAGACTAACTAACTACCGGTTAGTGAGAAGCCAGAACTACATCTGGATTAAAATGTAACTTCGGATAAGACATCTGGGGCTAATTATAATTTTACCATTAACTCTCATTAGTAAACTATAACCACACAAACCTCGACCGCTGAAGTTTCCTCCACGACCAAAGTTGTCATTCCCACCAAAACCACCTCCACGACCACCACCAAAGTTTCCAGAACCACTTCGACCTGAAGAGACGAGTTTTAAGTGTTAGGCTGTACAAATTGGAATTGCTCAAAATTATGTTTAAGGTTTAATTAAGTAACAAACTGACCTCTTTGGCTGGATGAAGCACTAGCCATCTCTTGCTTAGATAGGGCTTTCCTTACTTCACAGTTGTGGCCATTCACAGTGTGGTATTTCTGAACTGAAAAAATTTGGAGATAAAGAAAACACCAACACAGCATTTAGAATACAGCATGGATTTCAAAACCCTTAGCAAATGCCAGCCACCCGATACTTACTGACAATCTTGTCTACAGAGTCATGATCATCAAAGGTTACAAAAGCAAAGCCTCTCTTTTTGCCACTGCCTCGGTCAGTCATGATTTCAATCACTTCAATTTTCCCATACTGTTCAAAATAATCTCTTAGATGATGTTCTTCAGTATCTTCTTTAATGCCACCAACAAAAATCTTTTTCACAGTTAAGTGGGCACCAGGTCTTTGAGAATCCTAACACGAAAAAAATTAAGTTAACTTATATTAACAAAACCTATCCCCAAGTTAAGAATTTTAAGTTTGTTACACCCCTAAATGTTAAGTCCCCCTAGTGGCACACTTCCAAATGACTAAAGGAAGGGGGGGGAAAAGATCACTTACTTCTCTTGAGACGGCCCTCTTTGGTTCCACAACTCTTCCATCCACCTTGTGTGGCCTTGCATTCATGGCCGCATCCACCTCCTCCACAGTGGCATATGTGACAAACCCGAAGCCTCTGGAGCGTTTGGTGTTTGGATCCCTCATTACCTTTAATGTTTAATACGTAGTAAGCCCCCAGAAGCTATTGCCTTTTCTACCTTAAGTAAGGCAATAGGAGACTTTATACCAACCCTTTGTCTGAAGCCCTTCAATTTCCCACTAACCATCTAAAGCTAATCAATTGGGAGCTTTTTAATCAGTTAAAGCCACACCTTACTTGAAACTATAATCCCATTAACATTCAGACGGTAATACAGCAAGCTAAGCCAAAGAAATCAACGAGTTCTACGGTCCTTTGTCTCTTTCAAGTCTTACCACACAATCTGTGAGCGTTCCCCACTGCTCAAAATGGCTCCTCAGACTCTCATCGGTTGTTTCAAAGCTCAAACCTCCGATGAAGAGCTTCCGCAGCTGTTCGGGCTCTTTGGGTGACTATGAGTAGGGGAAAAAAAAGCGGTAAGTGGGGCTATAACGCAAAACACCTTCCAGCTACAAGAACCAAAACTAAAACTAGATAGCAACGTACGAAACACTTATTGTTCCTTCTGGTCGCAGCAAGCCACGTGCTTCTCCGCACTGGGGGAGGTTTGTTGGGTGCTGGGTGGGTCGGGAGGCGCCGAGCGCATGCGTCCCTCACTCCCTTCGACGCACGCGCAACAAAAGGACTAGGAGGGAGGAGTACATCGCCAATATCGACTATAAATGCTCTTTAAGAAAGTCGCCCACTGAGACAAGGTAAAAAAACATATTGAATGTACTTAAGAGTTTTGCAAGGTGGACCGAGCCTGCGTGATAGCTAAGGGTTGCAGGACGGCAGCCTCATGGCGAAGAGGACAAAATGGCGACCTCAACTTAGGGAGGGGTAGGCCCTGGCAGAGACCGACGAACTGCTGAACCGGCTGGGGCAAGCAGCCAAACCAGGCCGAACCCTACTGAACTCAGGAAGGCGCGAAAAAGAAAATTTAGGTGGAGAGAGCGTCCTACTCACCTCTGACTTAGACATAACGGCAGTGGAGGGTGGGGGGAGACGTCAACGATGCTAACTCGGCGGCGTCCACGAGCAGAAAGAAGTAAGCTACCGAACGTATCTGCCAGCCTACCTTCGGCCTCGCTCTTTTATCCCGCCTCCTCGCTTTCAGCATTGGTAGACTCCGCCCCTGAGTAGCTCTGATTGGATATTTGAAATTGCTCCCCCCCTACTATTGGTCTCTGGTACTGCAGTGCTGTGTAACGTCATCCGTTTGGGCGTTCTACGCAGTCTCCACCCCTCGGGGGGGGGTCTATGGGTTCCCGAGTAATATTATTAACTAGTCTGATAGGCTAGTCAACCAATCATTCATGTTTGAATGCACTTAGGTTATTTAGGTAACTTTTTAATTCTCTACGTTACGAATTTTACGTTCAGCTCATCTGTCAAACCATGATTGATACTATGAATCAGAAAAGTAGTTAGCATGTAACAATTTTTTTTTTTTTGGCAGCGACTGCCTGCTGAGCGCATGTGTAGTAAAATGGCGAGTTTACGCAGGCGCGTTAAGAAGTTCCGCCTGGCGCTTGGAACACGTGAAATGGCGGGCAGGAGACAGCGGCGAACCTAAGGCGCCTGCGTAGTGGCGGGAGTTGGGCCCCTTTTTGCGCAGGCGTAATGGGCGGGGAAAGGGTCCAGTCCCAGGATTGGTCGCGCAGGCGCAGGGAAGGATCCGTTTTGGCGGGCGGTTGGCGTTACGCAGAACGCGGCGGCAGCGGCGGCCTGTGGTCCGGCCTCACCACCGAGGAACAGGGGAGACGTTAGCGTGAGTGATCGGTCTCGATCCCGGGTAAGTGGCGGACAGTCTTGCCTACGCATACGAGGTCTTGAACCGACTCCAGTTGGCCCCGTTATTGTGTGAAATGAATGGACCGCGGGGTGGGGGCTAGTGAAGGGGGAGCGGTGGGTCCACCCAACCAATGGAAGAACAGGGGCGGGATGTTTTATTCCCGTAGTTTCTGTGGAGCTTTGCAGCCGAAGAGTTTGACTGGCGAGTGAATAGGCCAATTGGGTCCTCCTTTAGCAGCCGACTGACCGGTCCTTGGGCCATCGGTATGTGGGAGGCGGGCTTTCTCTTCCTGAGCAGCGGCTCACTGAGCCAATGAGCACGAAGCGCGCGGTAGGTTGGGCTCCTCCAAGAGGCAGCGGTTTGACTCCAATGGGGGATGCGGCAGTCGGGCGGTTAAATGGATGGACCAAATCTGGAGCCAGTAGGCGGACAGCTTACGGAAAGCGCTCGGGCTGGCCGTCCAATCAGCGCTCCAAAAGAGGGAGGTCTTAGATTTGGGGATGCAAGGATGGGGAGTCACTGCCTGCGATGGCGCGAGGGGGTGGGTATTTTATTCACAATGACTTGAACGAAGCCTTTGGGTCTCTTAGGCCACACACTTCTCTGGTAGGGAACCTGTAAGTTTGCTCCTATAGTTCTCGAGTTTGGCTTTATTTCCCCATGTAGGTACATCCCACCATCCAGCAATGTTTAGGTTTTGCGGGGGGGGCAACAAGGGAGGTCTTTTGACTTTGAGAACTCGCTTCTTTAGGAAGACGGACTTGAAATGTTAGAGCGAATAGGATAAATCTCTTTGTATTGTTGTGGAAAGGTACCCAAGAAAAATCAACATAATTGTAATAATGCATATTTTCACGGACAAAGAGATTTGTAAATCCACAGAAAAAGTTTTGGAAAGCTACATACCAAAGCGTGTTACCTCTAGGGATACAGTGGGATGGAGACAGGTCCGATTTCCAGTGTTTAAATCTTTTCAGGGATAATAATTTGTGATTCAAGTTAAATTTAAAAGCCAATTGTTTTTGTGTTTTCAGTTATAAGCAAGTACTTCTCAACACCTCCTTACACCTCAAAAAAGTTCTATTTTTCAGTTAAGAACTAAGGTGATCCTCTGTTTAAAAATACAAATTTTAAAAAGGTAGCTTTTTTTGAGTACTTAGTATTGATACCTGCTAGGCATTATGCTAAATGCTTTGCAAGTATTGTCCATGTCCCCAGTGCCTTTATCTTAGGCTCTTCTCTGTGGAACTTTTCTCTCCATATATATCTCTTTCTTTACACCATTACAGATCTCCTAAGCCCTTTCTGCTGTTCTATTGAGGATATCTGGATTTGGATAAAAAGGAAGTTGCTTAAGGAGGATGATACTTAGGGTGTTGGAGACAGGAGGACACATTCATCACCTGGGTTATATTTTTGCCTTTTGATTATATTTCCTTCAAAGTATTTTATATGCAGTTCATATCTTGTTAGTAATGCCCATTCGTATCAGTCGAGTGTATTTTAGTAAAACAGAAATTTTCATTGCATATTGGCTATATCAGAGTCTATACTGTACTAATATTTACTGATTTATTTAGTGTCAAGGGAAAAATGTTTAAATACTGTAATAAGTTCAAATACATATGAAGTTCTCTTATGAGTAGAGACCTTTCTGACATTGTACAAAAGGAAGATGATTTTAGATGAGCTTATCGTGAACCAGAGGAGAGATTTTCGTGTTCTCTGGCACTTGCAAAAGGAAAACCTATTTTGTATTTGCTTCTAAACTATTCGTAGGTATGCTAATAATGCAGCTACTTAGTTTATAAGAACTAAAGTGAAATAGATTAAGGGTATCTGTCCCTAATTTATTTAGGTCTGAAAGGAATACAATCTTGATCTACTACAGGGTTTCTCAAGCTCAGCACTATTGATATTTTGAGCCTGATAAATGCATCTCACCTCCCCCCACACCGCCACTTGTGACAATCAAAATGTCACCAAATGTCCTGGGAGGGAGGGGTGCAAAATCTCCACTTGAAAACCATTGACTGAAATGACAGATGGTAGAGTTGATTATCTTGACAAAATCTTTTATTTTGCCAATTGGAATTTAGAGGGAGAAGATGGGTGAAGTGTTTAGGAAGTATCCTTTGGTAAATGGATCACTAAATCCTCATGATTATGTCTTCAGATATAGCATGATCATTGTTTGATTGGATAAAAGGAAAATTTCATTAAGGTTTTTACCATTTCTTGCAGTTTGAACGTTGATTACATCTTGTGTTTGTTTGGCTTCCTAAAATAATGGCAAATATGTTTTTGAAGAAGGTAGACTTTGCTTCAGGTGCTTATTACATTCTCATTTGACTTAATCCTGTTTCCTTTAAAGTTTCATTATGCAAATAAATGTGCAAAGCACTCTGACATTTTCTTTTTTTTTAATAAAATTTATTTTATTTATTTATTTTTGGCTGTGTTGGGTCTTTGTTGCTGCACGTGGGCTTTCTGTAGTTGCGGTGAGCGGAGACTACTCTTCCGTTGCAGTGCGTGGGCTTCTCATTGTGGGGGCTTTTCTTGTCGCGGAGCATGAGCTCTAGGCACGCAGGCTTCAGTAGTTGTGGCTCATGGGCTTTAGAGCACAGGCTCAGTAGTTGTGGCGCACGGGCTTAGTTGCTCTGGGCATGTGGGATCTTCCCGGACCAGGGATTGAACCCATGTCCCCTGCATAGGCAGGCGGATTCTCAACCACTGCGCCACCAGGGAAGCCCCTCTCTGACATTTTCTCATCTATAGTACTCTATTTCATTTTCTTAAAAACACAGGTCGATTTCTGCTGATCTGATTTTTCAGCTGTGTAGAGACTTGTACACTGGGGGAAAAGAAATACTGACTGAAAAATAGGTAACCAAATCATGCCACCCTAGATTACTCCGAGTAGATTCATCTCATTTCCAGCCCCACCTACTTGGCTGTAATCAGTGACCCCTTATTTGATGTTTTTAATGGTATATTTTAATCTGAAAAATTTCAGGACTTGAAGCTAGACTTTTTGGTTTACTGTGGTGTGCAAATAAAAGTTGTTTGTTTTATTGTAACTTCCCTTACAGTGTCACAGTTAATAGGTCTGATAAACATTTCTTTCTGGTGGGTAATTTTTCATTGAAATTCTGAGACTATCACATTGAAAATCCTAAGTTTAGACTTATTTCTTGCCTTTGGAGAACTTGGTTTGGTTGTTAATTTGTTCCTCTCTGTTAACAATATAAAATGCTGAGCCTTTGTTACAAAAATTAAATTTCAGGCACTTGCACTTAGAATTTAGAAGCATCTTATTGCATCCAAACATGAAATATTATTCACTAAAAGGGAAAATAACACATCTTCGCTGGTCTGTCTGAAATACAGTAAGTAGACAGCTTCTGTCTGGGCAGGAGGTGAGCAAGATGATAACTGGGGAAAGAGAAAGAAAGAACATACCTCTGAAGTGACTGGATTTTTATATTATCTAGGGAAGTTCTGGTGATTTTCACTGCCCTTGACAGTACCTCTGGAAAAGAGAGAAAGGTATCCAGGGTACAAAGGTTTCCAAGGAAGACTACTATTTTTTGCTTTTATCAAGGTATTTTATTTTACCATATAGCATGATTTATATATCTTACTGAAATAGCCCATTTAACATCCCCTGGTAAAGCATTTTTTCTTGTCCTTTTACTTGGTCTATTTTTATTTCCATTTACCTTATGTGAAACTGGGCCTAAATGCTCTGGATGTTGATTTAAAAAGCAATAAATTACAGTGTGAGATATCACAACTGACTTAGTATGGCTGATATTTACACATTGTTATCTATGAACTTGGACTCTGGGCAGTTGTCTTTTTTTCCCTGACATAAACTTTGATTTTCCTTCCCTCCTTGTAGAGGATGGCTTTAGCTGATCATCGTACTAATGGGAAGGAGTCCAGGTCATCCTGAGAAGAGTTGGCTTGTGCAGAGTCCAGGACGCAGATTTGTTGGATTTCTGTAAGCCACTCGAAGCCACGTGTTCTTTTCTGATGACAACTTTACACTTGTGTTGGCAGAACACCCACAGTGACAACTGTTGCCCATGTTTAGTCTGTTCGGGAGCTCTACCAGATAGCATGTTTGGGGGAAGACCTACACTGTTCTTGTTGGAAGCTGTGTAAATATTAGATCTTTCTGAATTTATCTTCTCAGATCTGCCATAATTTTAGATAAATTGCATCCTGTGATTGCCTCAACTTACCCTTTGAAATGAAAGATTAAAGGGTTTAGGCATTCTTTGGGTCATTTAAAGCACAATTTTTTTTGTATCAGTAATTGGTTTTATATATGTCTGGTTTATGATTTTTACAATTTTATTTCCCCTGTGTCTTGGTTTCCTGTGGCTGCAATTACCACAAACCTGGTGGCTTCAAACAACAGGAATTTATTCTCTTACAATTCTGGAGGCCAGAAGTCTGCAATCAAGGTGTTGAGCCCATTCCGGAGGCCCTAGGGGAGAGTCCCTTTCTTGCCTTTCCAGCCTCTGGTGGTTGTCAGTTTTCTTTGGCTTATGGCCTCATCTCTCCCTGCTCTGTCTTCATGTTGCCTTCTCTGCGTGTCTGTCTCAGAACTCCTGCCTCTCTTAAAAAGATACATGTGATTGCACTTAAGGTCCACTGATAATCCAGGATAAATTTCTCCTTTCACATCTTTAAATCACATCTTTTGCCATGTAAAGTAATATTCACAGGTTTGAGGGATTAGGTCATGGATAACTTTTGGAGGGCCATCATTCAGACTGTTATACCCTGGTTCTCTAACCCCTATCCAAATAAATTTTACCTAATTCAAAAAGGAAAGGTTATTTTTAAAAATGAGGGGCAGCTGGGGGGCGGGGGAAGGCTCAGGAGACCCAAGTGAGCCAATTGCCCTCTTCAGTCCTTAGTTTCTTTTTTTTTTCTTTTTTTTCCTTTTTTTGGCTGTGTTGGGTCTTTGTTGCTGCACATGGGCTTTCTCTAGTTGTGCACGGGGGCTACTCTGTTGCGGTGCGTGGGCTTCTCATTGCGGTGGCTTCTCGTTCCGGTGTGCAGGCTTCAGTACTTGTGGCTCGCAGGCTCTAGAGCGCAGGCTCAGTAGTTGTGGTGCATGGGCTTAGACGCTCTGTGGCATGTGGGATCTTCCCAGACCAGGGCTCAAACCCGTGTCCCCTGCATTGGCAGGTGGATTCTTAACCACTGTGCCACCAGGGAAGTCCCAGTCCTTAGTTTCTTATATGGAAGAAATTGGATAGGTGAGAACTAATAGCCTTCTGGACCTAGGACTTTTATGAAGTGACTCCTAAATTGTCTTGGAGTTTATTTTTGAAGTTAATTTTAAATGCAAATCAAGAACTCATTCTTATATTTTGGGCCAATGTAATCCACTGGTGGTTTTGCCTAGGACTTGAGGGACAGAAGACTTCGTTGGCTGCTTGTCAACTTCTCAGGATGTTAACACAGGATAACAAACTGTACTTGTTAATTGTGTGTGATTTTCTAAAAAGAATGTAATGGACTAGCTGGGCCACTTTTCACTCTTTCTAATGAGGCTGTGGACTGTGTAGTCTGCATTTCCTATCCAGTAAGAATAGTTCATCAAATTTAAACACTTACAATCAATTATACCTCAATTTAAAATTATTTTTAAAGAGAGGGGAGTAAGCAGAATTTTAAGAAAAGAAAATAGCACTGACAGATTTTTCTAACTGAAAATAGGTCATGGACCTAGTTTTAAAATTTTTCACATGCAGTCCTTTTTTTTTTTAAACCAATTGGCATGCCGGATCTTAGTTTCCTGACCAGGGATCGAACCCGTGCCCCTGCAGTGGAAGTGCAGATTCTTAACCACTGGACCACCAGGGAAGTCCCAACATGCAGTCTTATTCTTCATACTTACTAAGTGCCTGTTCCATTGTGTTTCATTGCTAGGAAGGACACCAGAAAGCATAGGATTGAGATGGTGTCACTGAAAGGACTACTTTAAGATCAAGTTTCATAACACACTCATTATTTATTTCTTCCATGGAGAGGAGGAATCAAATTGAATTCAAGTATTTCTCTGATTGTAATCTACAATTCTTAGAATAAAGCAAGTTCATATCTGAACCAGCAGGCATAATTATGTTGGAATAAAATGCCGTCTGCTAAAGAGATCAGCCAATAGGCTGGGAAATCTATCTTAAGTTTGGTTTCTAAGGCAAATCCTTGTGCCTTGTTTCTCATCCCTAAATTAGTAAGACTCACTACCTCACAGGGAGTTGTGGAGGGTAATATACTGCTAACTTGTTCAGTATTTCACAACAATAAATTATATCTAGGAATCTGATGAAATATAGACAAACCTCATATGTGTAGTTAGAGACAAGCATAGGTGAAACTTACAGATAGTAAGCAAATTCATTAAAGTTATTTTTAACATCCAACATTTTACCTTCTGTTTCCTGTGTATTCTCGAGTGTTTTCTTGTTCTTTTTCCGTAATAGACATGAGGTAGGTAGGGCAAATAGCTAACACTAGGTTAGATGATAAAAGGATCAACTCATCAAGAGGACACAATAAAAAAAAAAAAGAGGACACAATAATTCTACACAACTAATAATAAGTGTCAAAGTACAAGAAAGAAAAAAACAATAGAACTAAATAATAGACATCTGCAATTATGCTGGAGACTTCAACACCCTCTTTTAATTAAAAAAACAATAGAACTGAAATAGTAGATATCTGCAATTATATTGAAGATTTCAACACCCCTTTTCAGTAATTAATAGAACAAGTAGACAGAAAGTCAGTACGGAATAGACTTGAACAACACTATCAACCAGTCTGATGTAATTGACATTCATAGGATATTCCATCCAACAGTAGCAGAATACACTTTTTTTTTCAAGTACACGGGAACATTTACCAAGACAGACCATCTTCTGTCATAAAACAAATCTCAAAATTAAAAGGATTTGATCATACAAGTATGTTTTCTGGCCATAATGGAATTAAATTAGAAATCAGTAACTGAAAGACATCTTGGAAGATCCCCAGATATTTGAACTAAACACACTTCTAAGTAACCCATGGATCAAAGAAGAGATCACACACAGAAAATTAGAAAATACTTTGAACTGAATAAAAATGATAACGTCAAAAAAAAATGATAACGTCAAAATTTGTGGATATAGCCAAGGCAGTGCTTAGATGAAAATTTATAGTATTAAATGCTTTAATTAAAAAGGCAGAAAGATCTAGAGTCTGTTTCTATCTTAAGAACCTAGAAAAAGAAGGGATAAGAGTGATGGTGTTTAAGGGTACAAACTTGTAACAAGTAGTAAATAACCCTAAAGATCTAATGCATGGTATAGTGAATATGGACAATAATGTTGTACTGCAGTTATGTAACATAAATATCACTACATTGTCCACCATATTACAATACACAAATGTATCAAAGTAACACACTCTACACCTTAAACTTACAGTGTTACATGTCAAATTTATTGAATTAAAAAAAGAAGAAGCAAATTAAACCCAAAGTAAGCAGAAGAAAGGAAGTAGTGAAGGTAAAAGCAGTAAGTAGTTGATGAAGTATAAGAAAAACCAGTAGAGAAAAATCAATGAAACTGAAAGTTGGTTTTTTGAGATGATAAATAAAATTAACGAGCAAGTCTGATCAGGGGAAAACGTCACAAATTACTAATATCAGGAATAAGAGAAGGGCTATCACTACTGATCCTGCAGACAGTGGAAGGGTAATAAGGGAGTATTATGAACAACTATGCCAATACATTCAATGTCTAAGGTAAAATGAATGGCTTCCTTGAAAGACAAACTACCAAAGCTCACTTCAGAAAAAATTCAGAACCTCACTAGCCCTATGTGTATCAAGGATAATGGAATTTGTAGTTAACACCCTCCCCACAAAGAAAACTCCAGGTCTAGATGGCTTCACAGTTGAATTTTCCCAACTTCTACGGAAGAAATAATATCAAATTCTACACAAACTGTTCCAGAAAATAGAAGAGGAGGAAACACCAACGTGTTCATTATTTTTAACTACGTGTTCATTATTTTTAACTTCATCTACTATTAACTTCCCTGCTTTTTATATATATATATATTTTTTTAAATAAATTTATTTATTTATGGCTGTGTTGGGTCTTCGTTGCTGCGCGCGGGCTTTTCTCTCTAGTCGCGGCGAGCGGGGACTACTCTTCGTTGCGGTGCATGGGCTTCTCATTGCGGTGGCTTCTCTTGCTGCAGAGCATGGGTTCTAGGGTGCACGGGATTCAGTAGTTGTGGCTCACAGGCTCTAGAGCGCAGGCTCAGTAGTTGTGGTGCATGGGCTTAGTTGCTCCGCGGCATGTGGGATCTTCCCGGAGCAGGGCTCGAACCTGTGTCCCCTGCATTGGCAGGCGGATTCTTAACCACTGCACCACCAGGGAAGCCCCTGCTTTATATTTTTAAAAGTGTTTAGTTTTTTTTACCCCCCACAGCAGACCTATGAGATAAGTAGGGCAAATAGCTAACACCCTTAAAGTTAAGTGAACTGTCCAGTTCAACTTTTCAGTGATCTAGTTGGGATAGGACCCACATCTCCTTATTCCTAGTCCTGATATTGCCACTGTTAACTAGTTACCCCTTTAGTAGCTTTTTTGTAATAACCTTTGGGGATGGTGCTAACCAGTGCTGACTTAACTAAGGAGAATCTTAAAATCCTTAGTCCTTAGTCCTTAAGTTGAAGACTGGGCTAGGCTCACTGCTTATGCAATGCTTGACACCTATTTGGCCCTCAATAAATGTCCCATAACCAATTTTAGAGCAAGGATCAGTATTACTGTATCATCCTTTTGGCATAGGATCTAAATTGGGATGATGGTTGGAAGCTAGACAAAAAGAGAGAAACATCTTATTTGGCATAAGCAATGTGTCAGAGTGCTCAGTGGAAGAGCTGGGTGGTCTGAGATTGGCCATCCCTTTAGCTGTTTATCTGATGGCCTTTCTTTGCATTTAACTGTCAAGATATCTGAAGTGTAGAGCACACTTTTATGATATTGTGGCATAGTAACTCACACTTAAATGTCAATAGAGACGCTTGCAGAGACGTACAAGGTTCAATAATTTCTGGTAGGTTTGTTTCTCCTGTCACCACCCATTATGTATTTTTTTTACAGCTTTTAAATTGCCAGAGAGAAATTGGTCAGGATCATAATAGATGGCCAAGGAGCTGCCAAGGATACCGTTGTATGGGATGGGAAAAAGTTCAATACTGGCTTGATTTTATTTATCTAAATTGTAGGCTATGACTTCAATATAATTCATGTTGCTAATACACCAAGGTAATGGCAGAGCACAAAACTATGCCATATGTTGAAGGAATGCTCTCTTTTACTCCTGAAGTTTTACAATCTGAGATATCTTTCTTATTCCAATTATATAAAAACTCCTTTTTTTGTCAGGATGTATTAATCAGGTTTTAGCATATTGATTTAAAGTCTAATACCATCTCAACAGTTAAGAGATTTTAGTTTGGTTATGCAAATTAATTTTTATGACTCTTGAATGTCTTTGCAAAACTAAGACTCCGTTAGAATGTAAATTGTTTGCCATAGTAGAAGCTCTTCCTTCAAATAGAGGTTTTGTTGAAATGACCTGAAGGGGCCCTTGTAACCCTTAAACTGCTGATGGCCAAAATCTGTACAAGCTAGATAAGTGTGAGTCTTAATTTTATGGCTGTTTAGAAACTGCTCTATGACCATAATTTTATTTGGTGTGGATACTTCAGTTCTCTTTTAACCCTTCCATATTTTGTGAACATGAATTGCCAAAGTGGTATGTAAAAATCTAAGATTCGTGGTAATCTACTCAAACGTTGCTCTTTGTCATTTTTCTTAAGATTTATGATGAAATTGCTAGGTTCTTCATGAAAGGTGACAAGATCTACTAGTTCATGCTTCATCACATTTAATTAATAGAGAGGAATGGGTGTGAGATTAACACTCACTAGAGACTGTGGTGCTTTGAGATGAATTCAGTACATTCCAAGGATAGAGTTGTTGGAAGCACCATCTGGAAGACATTTGCCCATAGTGATACAAATTCTACTTTCTCATGAATCTTGGAACAATTGACTATCTAACCTCTTGCCCAGCGATGGGTTTAGGTGTGCCCTAACTAAATTTAGAGAAGATGGACACTTGGGAGAAGAAATTCGGTAGATTTGAATAAAAGAAAAAGAAAAATTTCATGTAAAATTATTATTTTGTGGAATTGTGATCTGGTAATGAGTTATCAAGAATTTGTGTGTTAGTGGTAAATATACCAATGAACCAGACTTAACGCTTTGAGCAGTTCTGAGAATTGCTATAGTACACATTCATTTATATTTTTTAATGGCATTCAGAGATTGGAGGACAGTACAGTCAAATGAAATTTATAAGGCACCCTTTATCTCCATTTATAATGTAGATATTTTAATCTAAAAGAACAAAAGGCTCTTTACTCCCTTGCTCGCTGGAGCGGGAGGCTTAGATAATCAACAAATAGGATACTTTGCCCCCAGAATAATTCTGTGACTGGTTGAAGCAGTGCCTTGGCCTGATTTTTGAAGGATCATGAACTGGAGCTTCTGCTAGCCAAGGGAGAACCATTTCCTCTTTCCACACTCCTCTCTATTAATAAAGTTTGTGTTCTCTGTATGTGGCTTGTTAATGACAGGGGTGTTAACGACCACAGTTAATCTTCCTCCTCAACTCTTTCCTAATCCAGTCTCTTAAATAGACATTTAGAAAGCTTTTAACTCCTCTTGAGTTGGGTGCCCATAGGCTTTTGGTGGAGGTGGAGTGATAGTTAGCAGCCCATTTAACAAAACCTGAGACAGCCGGGACAGCTGTAATGTGCCGTCCCTATGCTGTGTTTTTGTTAAAATGTCACATGGCTTATACTTTGGAAATCATAAATCTAGTGGAAGAAAACATCTTTATAGAGGGTATTTTAGTTTTATGCTGTATGTGTTACAAACCTAAAACCATTGGTACTTCTAGATCTATGAAGAGCAAAGAACACAAACCAGATTAAAATGGTTCTGTAAATTTGGTTGCTTTTCATCTGTTTTATTTGCTGCAATAAAGCTATAAAGAGGATGCCTTGAAGACAATGTTGTAGCTGACAGTTTAATCTTCGAATAAGCCACCAGCTTTCCCCAAGGGCCTTAGGGGAGAAATGGGAGTTTCTCAAGCCTAGACCAACTGAAGTCACCCATCAGGCATATTAATATATGTGATAGGGACCTTTGCATATGCCCTCGCCCTTTCCTACTCTTTAGAATGACTTTCTTTATAGAAGATTTTGCCTTTTTAGTGGGCTTATAAAATTTATATTGAAACTCTAAAATAAAGAGCTCATTGATTATGCATTTTGACATTTGGTTTGACTAATGTCAGTTTAGTAGGTAGTTCAGTGAGGCAGCTTAGCCGTCGGTTTCATTACTTTTTAAACAATACAAAGAAAACGTAGAGAAAAACTTAGAATATATATAATACATATATATGCTTTTGCTCGTAAGTCGTGATGAAAATACAGTGTGCTACACCGAGATCTAAGAAAAGCCACCAGGACAGTTGACATTGAAAAGTAGTGACTGGAGGGACTAGAGCAGAGCCTGAACTAGACAGAGTAGACAGATACCAGGGATCTCATGTGGGTGGTTCTCTGTTTCCAGGATTGACTGGTTGATGCAAACAGCTAATCATTATGTCTCTTGTTCTTCTGGATTGCTCCGGCTCTCAGTAATGCCTTCTCTGTAATTTCTGGGCACTGGCAGTTTTTACCTTTTTTTTTTTTTTCTTTTACCCGTATAATGTGTGGGGCTTTTTTTGTCCCTCTCTTTCTGCTTCACCTCCTCACCTCTTCACCCCCCCCCTTTTTTTTCCTGGAAGATTCATGTGTTAAAGAAGTTTCCTGTCATCGACTTGGAATGTGGGTTCTGACTGTGCCTGACCCGCAAAGCTCTTTGATGTTTGTCCAAGGCTGAATTTTCACCAGATCCCTGGTTTAGGTGTTTTTCCCCCAGCACTCAGAGGCCTGTAAGGTGAATTTGCCTTGTATCGTTGATATGAAGAGTTGGTGGGCCTGCTCTTTCTCGTGATCTGATGGGCCATTAAATTGCTGGATTCTGTGGTTGTTGATGCCTTTACCACAGAGTTCCTGTGTATGTTCAAGAAAAGGCTGAGAGCTGTTATGTCTGAAAGACTCTAGAAACTTGAGAAGCTCACCCCTTCCCATGGAGATTTCCATAAGGATAATAAGGTTGTGCTCAGAGGCTCAGCCTCTCTTTCTCTGTCATGGTATCGGGATTCTACCTTAATCAAGCCATCATCCTGCCAGCCATGTCTCATTTCTCACACTGGAATGCTCCCTCCGTCCAAGCTCAGTGTGAACCAACAGTCTTGATGCTTTATCTGGTCCAGGCTCTAGCCCTTAAATTGTCCGTCTGACTCTGTGTTTCATTTGACCCTAATACACTGGGTCGCACTGTCTAAAAGAGAATTACGTCCCCTCCAGTGTCTGAGTGCATTTCTCATTTACTGCTGCTCCTGAGCAGATCTGTAACTTCAAGGTTAAGATAAGACACATTCCATCAGAACTATGTCGTCATCCTTGCCAGCTTCTGGTCTGTGACTGTCCAGGAGATTTACAAGACAATTGCATGCCATTCTTTACAGAATATTATGGTTGGACTCTGACTCCTGGCATAAGGCCCAATTTGATTTGTCAGCTGTTACAAAACCCATTTCCCAAAGAGAAAGGGATCTTAGCCATGTGCCTTTTAGGCAGTTCTTAAAAGAGTGGGAAGGAGGGAATTGATCTGGCTCTTTATTTCCTGATGTTTTAAGGAGAAGGATGGACACCTGAATGTTTTTGTCCCTTTCCTCCTTGAATTCCCTTGTTTCGCCTGAAAGGTTTTGCTAAAATGTCCTTTATCCCTTTACAGAATTGCTGTTAAGTCTTTTCATTCTGCCATCTCCAATGCATTCCTGAATTTTAAGGAGTAAGAATTTTGCCCTTGAGAGAAAGGGTTACCTGCATTTTCTCTGAAGGTTTATTAGTTTACCAGCACCTGGTTAACAAAGACAGTTCCTCCTTTCTTGCTCTCTAACATGTTGAACTGCAGGAGTTACTGCATGTGATATGGTTTAATGGCTTAGGAATTTGGAAGGTCACATATTTCCTGCTGCTGTTGTATT
This sequence comes from Orcinus orca, assembly GCF_937001465.1. Taxonomy (NCBI): domain Eukaryota; kingdom Metazoa; phylum Chordata; class Mammalia; order Artiodactyla; family Delphinidae; genus Orcinus; species Orcinus orca. The sequence goes on along the minus strand of NC_064569.1, from coordinate 43,541,244 downwards.
AGGCCCTGTAATATTTTTACAAAAGCTTCTCGTTGGGGGACTGTAACAGCCCTTTGGTTTCAACATAAACTCACTCTTTCCCTAGGTGGTAGGCAGTGGGGATTTATTTGGCCCACTTTAGTGATTCTGGGGTTAGAGCTAAAATTTATTTACTCAAGATCACACATGGCAAGTTAATCACAACCCTGATCTAATTCCTTTGGCATTGTTTTCATATCCCTTAACTACAAAAAGTTTTAAAAAGTTAGGAAGAATCGAGACAGGCAGTTTTTACTCAGATTTCCTGATGGGTCTATTCAAGGTTGAAGAAATCCTCATAGTTGAAAACTGTCCACTTTGCCCTCACACCCTACAGTTTCTTCTGTTTGATAACCAAAATAACCAGTCTTGATGCTTTATCTGGCCCAGGCTCTAGCCCTTAAACTGTAAAAGAACCACCATTCTTTTTTTTCCTCAGTCGGGTTCTTTGCTTTTGATTGTCCCTTTTTCTTAATCTCCTATGGCAGCAGCCTCTACCTCTAAAAGACCCGTATCTGTAAAGCAGAGAGCAGAGTTTTGGAGCTCTCTAAAATGTTCTTAGGGCCAGGAGAAAGGAATTCATGGGACTGCAAGTCTTAATTCTCTTTTCTTTATTTCAGTCTTCCTTTTTTCAAGTATTAGGGATTCTTAATATACAAAGTTTTAAATTACTATACTGTATAATTAATGTTCCAGGTGGGTAATTATTTGAAAATTTGTTTTATAACATTACAAGAACAACTAATGAGAAGTGGTTTTAATAGTAATGGTTGTGACTGGACTGCTCCCTCCCTTCTCTTTTTTAAAACTACTTAAGAATTAAATTTTTTTCTACCGATAATTTCAGCTGAAAGGTTCTTTGGTAGTGCTTCAAGTCGCTACATTCTGTTTCTGTATCCAGTAATTCCCCCCAAAGGGGAAGTTGTATAGCATCTTTGAAATCCTTCCCTTCCCCCTCTCCGGTTAGTCCCTGCACCCCACCCCCACCCCAGCAATCTTAATTAACTGTTCAGTGACAGATGGTAGAAAAGGCCTTGTCTAAAGTGCTTCTGGTGGGCTGGATTAGGGGGTGGGTAGTTTGTACTGATCTTGAAGAAGGAGCTAGCCTTTCCTCGCCTCCCGCCCCCCCCCCAGTTGAGCTATAATCCTGTTAAATCTTAAAATGCTATTGATTAATTCCCAGTGCTCTTAGAGGAATAAGCACAAGTTTTGGGTTTAAAATCCAAGCGCCAATTCCCTAGAGCTCTGAATGCCTTAGCCTTGAGGCCAAGGGAGGTACCTTCCAACTTCTCCACCCAGTCTTCACTGAAAAGAAAAGTTAAGCCTTTTAACTTTTCCGTTTGCCTCTCCCCCCCGCCCCTCCCTTAGTCTAGTAAGGCTGCCAGTTGCCATGGCAACGGACTGGGACAGCTGCGCAGTGGCGCCTAGGCAGCTGGGTGGGGGCGGGGGAGCTGCCAGCCCGCCAAGCCCCAGACCTGGGAGGGGAGGCCCCTTCTGTTAGCCCAGAGGGAAAGAAAGAACTGGGGCGATCCGGTAGGTAAAGGAGGGAACCCCCATTCATCTGCTGCCTCTGGGGCTCCTCTTCTGCATGAAGGTGTAAAGGTAGATTTTCCTCTTTTCTCCCTCAAACTGAAGAGCACATATGTAAATCCTTGTTTTTCCTTGTGAGGCAGGGGAGGCCATAGCCACAATGCTTCACTGCATGCATCTAACCCGGGGCTGGTTTTAACCCTGGCGCTCTGACCTAAACTGCTCAGCTCCCGGAAATTCCAAGGTGAGTGGGGGCGGGGGTGGGTTACTCTCCTTGGAATATGACATTTCCTGCCTCTGGTGAGGTTGGAGGCTGCTTTTATTTTAAATAAATCAGATTTTTTTTCTTGAAGCTTAGGACTTTCCCCTGAATTCATGGAAAAATTATTTTGAAACCCCTCACCTACATTACCCCATCCTCCCACCCCCTCTTCCAAATAAAGTATGTTAATGAAGACATAGTTTTATTACGAGGCAGTAATGGGTACAAACAGTTTTTTGGGTGGGCAGACCTATTGCTAGTAAGTTTTGGAGATATGGTTTCCAACTATATATTCTGGGAATAATTCCCTAAAATTTGCTAATTTGAAGTAAATTGATAAATGCAACTTTTTATGCTACTCGAACAAAATTCCGAGATCAGTAGCGACCTTCCCTATTCCTGGGGTGGTCTTCTGATCAGGATGGAAATATTTTTAGTGCTGAAAAAAAGCTTTAAAGGTTACAGCAAAATAAAAATAGAGTTCAGCTAAGAAAACAATTCCTGCTACTCTGTAATCCAGACTCTAGGCACCATTTAACATGGTTAAGGAAGAATTCTTAAAAATGATTGTGGGAATTTAAAAAACTAGACTCTCTGTTGAGTACCCCTGGTTGTGCATATTTCTGAGCTTAACTCAATTTCCATTTGTGTTGCCTTGCTTCAGCTTTCCTTGGGCCTATGAATGGTTCCTCTGTGTTTTGAGGCTTCATGTTGATGTGAGTCTGGGACCAGACTTCTTTTTCCTCCTCCTCTTCCTTTGGCCCAAAGTCAACTCCAGTTAAGAGGAGAGGTGTACCTCCTTAATAATTGGATTAGTTGAGCCTTAAGAATTATTGAACAACTCAATGACTAATTTTGATTTTTAGGACTAAAAAATCTTTTTCTCCTTCCTGCCTCCCTCCCATCCCCAAATGAAAGGGGAGGCTTAATGTGTTTGAGATGTCAGCCTTGCTTTCGTGAGCTGATGGATGCTCAGAAGGGACAAGCTCAGTTTGTTTAAGGGAAATGTACTGAGTCACTGAAAATGTGGTGAAAGATGCTTGAGCAGGACTTTTTTTGTGCTGCTAAGAGACTGTTCAGGATGCTCAGAGCAGAGGAAAGTTAGATTTTGGTGGCTTTTCTTATTACTTTTTTTTTTCCATTTTTATAAAAAACCTTATTAACCTTGGAGGGAAATGTGTTAATTCTATCACGGTTCTTTTAACTGAAGGTTTTCCATACTTGTCTTTGAGTTTATGACTTGTAAACAGTTATAGAATTAGCTAGGAGTAAAATCCCACACATTACTTGTCTTATGGAATCTGAAATTAGAGGAGTTAGATAATTGTGCCATCTAATAATTTTGATCTTGTCAGCTGAAGAGAAAGTGGGGATCCGCCCATTTTTGATTAAACTCTTAGGCCTCATCTGTAGGATGCTTTAAGATGCAAGAAAAAGGTACATGGCAACCTTGTGTTATACCCCCTGCATCCCATCCAGAGCAGACAGTTTTAACTGCTCACATGGATTCTGACCATTTCTGTCCTTCCCATTTGCAGGAACCCGGTGGCCTTAGTCCTTCAGGTGGAACAACGTGAGACATGGGAAAGAAAACCAAGCGGACAGCTGACAGTTCTTCTTCAGAGGATGAGGAGGAGTACGTCGTGGAGAAGGTGCTAGACAGGCGTGTGGTTAAGGGGCAAGTGGAGTATCTACTGAAGTGGAAAGGCTTTTCCGAGTAAGTGCCTTCTCTCAGGCTTTGGGACTCTGCGCAGGTGGACGCAGACACAGGCATTTCCCTGTAAACCATCACCATCTTTTTCTTTCACCACCTGCACTCCTTTCTAAGAGTTGGAAGACACAGCAATAAACTAAGCAAAATCTCCCGCTTCTTGGAGCTGATGTTCTAATGAGAATGCTTTTGAGAGGCAGTATAATGAACTGGTTAGGAGCATAGACTGGGGACCAGATTGCCTGGGTCCAGATTCTTGCTCTACCACTTATGATATGAGCTGGGTGACATTGGTGAAGTTCCTTAATCTTTTTTCTTCCTCAATAAAATAGGGATTAGAAATAGTCTATCATAGAGACATTGGGGAGATGTGTAGAGCCTGACACATAAGCTCAATGTAAGTATAAACTGCTGCTGTTACTATTCCTTTGGATGTAACTAAGCTAAAGCACATACATTTAAGCAGAAGAAGTCGTAGTTGATCCCATAGCCCATAGCTTTCGATAATGATCCTTGGACCTCAAGATTGTCCTAGGATGAAACACTCATCTTAATGAGAGACTTAAATCTGAGACCTCATTTTTCCCCCAATATTTATTTTTAAAAATTTCAAGTATACATACAGCTAAGGCAAAAGAAGTTGAGTGAACACTCAGATACACACCACCTAGTTTCTACAGTTAACATTTTAATATAATCTATCCCTTTATCTCTCAATTTGTCTTTTATTATTATAAAACCCTCTTTTTAGGTCAGTGAGCTTTAAGAATGGTACTGAAGTGTTGACTATTCAGAATTAGGCAGTAACTGACTTTATGTTGAAGTGCTAAAGTAGGTTATTCTTTCCTTTGGAATAAGTAGAGCTAGACACACAAGCATAGGAGAGGTAGCTTGAAAAGTGAAATACATGAAGCTGTGTGATCATTAGGCATTTTGCCTCAATTTCTCACTAATTCTCTTCTCAGGACGCCTGATAACAAAGAATGGGTTTCTGTGACCCCAGTGAGCTTTTAGGAACTGGTTTAGGCTCCTCAGAGTGGTGCTGTCCAATAAAAATGTAATGCAAGCCACATATGTAATTTCAAATTTTATGGTGGCTACTTTAAGGAAAAGTGGAATTAATTTTAATAATATATTTTATTAAGCACACTACATCAAAATGCTATTTCAAAATTAATTAATACAAAAGTTATTGATAAAATTTTACATTATTTTTCATGCTTAGGAATTCAAAATCTGATGTATATTTTACATTTTGTAGCACGTCTCAGTTCATAGCAGCCACATTTCAAATGCTCATTAGCCACATGTGGCTAGTAGTTACCATACTGAACATCACAACTTTGAAGTGTGAGACTTAAATATGATAAAAGATTGAATGTTTTGCCAGTACCTTTGGAGAAAGTTATGAACAGGAGCCTTCAGAATATATTTAAGGTTATTTTACTGTGTGAATCAAGTTTCTCATCTGGAGCACTGCTGGTGTTTTAGGTGGGGCAGTTTACGCACTGCACGATGCTTAGCATCTGTAGCACACACACACGGCACTAAATGTGGGTAGCACAGCAATCAGAATGTTCCCTCCATATTTCTAAAGAGGAGTGGTATCACAACATCTTCTAGAGATGTGAACTATAAATTTGAGAGGCCTAGAGCACCATGAGAAAGGAATTAAAATACACCTAAAGACTTTGAGGGTGTTTATTTGGCCCAGTGCATCACCACTGGAAATTTTTGGGCATTTTGAAGAATTTCAAGACTATATAATTCAGCTACTGGTACCTTACATACATAAAAGAGGAAAAGAAAAGGTTTAGGGTAGATGGATTAAACCTTTTTTTTTAGTATTTACTTTATTTTTTTTGGCTGTGTCGGGTCTTAGTTGGGGCATGCGGGTCTTTCATTGGGGTGCGTGGGCTTCTCTGTAGCTGTGGCGCGTGGGCTCCAGAGCATGTGGGCTCTGTAGTTTGTGGCACGTGGGCTCTCTTGTTGAGGCGTGCGAGCTCAGTAGTTGTGGCGCACGGGCTTAGTTGCCCCGCAGCATGTGGGATCTTAGTTCCCCGACCACCACGGGTCGAACACGGGTCCCTGCATTGGAAGGCGGATTCTTTACCACTGGACCACCAAGGAAGTCCCAGATTAAACATTTGTCCTTACTTTGTCAGAAATATCCAGAGTTCATCATTAAAGACCGGAACAGATTGTGCCTTTTCAGCATTGTCTACAACTAAGTACCTACTGTTTACTAGGCAGTGGTCATATTCTACCTCATGTGTTCTCTTTAATTCTCATAACAGCCTTTAGAGGTATTTTCAGTTTACATATGAGGAAATTAGTTGTTTGCCAAAGATAACAGAACTGGTACGTGCTGAAACAAGGACCCAGCATCAGATTTCTTTGGCGCTAAAACCCAGATTCTTTATAAATTATACCGTGCTATCTTTTGGGTGAAAATTGATTGATGTAGAAACAACAATACCAATATGGTAGGAAAAGGGATAATCTCATTAGAAGACTGGCTTTCCTTGCTAGCAACAGAGATTCTCTCCTACCTCTGCATCTGCTTACTTATTATGCTACAGTGTTGGCATGTCTCTTGATTTTCGTGCCTTAATTTCTCCTGGGATAGTAAACTTACATATACTGTGGATTTAGGAGAAAGTTATTGTATGAGGAAATTGTTTTGGTTTTTTTTTTTTTTTTTTTTTTGCTGGAAGAAGAGCTATGAGGAAGAGGCTTTTCCGGTTTTGGCTCAAATGTTTTAGAAATAAATTTTGTTTCATTCTTAAGCTGTTTTTGCAGAAAGTTGAAGTCTAGAGTAAATATCTCAGATTTTCCCATCATTCTGCTACTTAGTTATTATGGCATGTGTTCAAACCATTCCAATTTAAAGCTACCTTATTCAAAAAACAAAAACAATGAAGGATCTAAAATGAATGGTGCATAAACGTAAAAAAATTTTCCTCAGTCAATGAAGGGATTATAGAAACTGCTATGATATATTTACAGATATATCTTAATGTAGCTAATTCTTACTATATAACCAAAAGAACCTCTGCCACTGGCTAGGAGTGAAGAGGATGCCTGGTCTAGTTTTTCCCGTGTAGAGACATTTCTTGCTTTGATTCCATAAACTGCAGATGGTAGTTGGTTTGCTTTTCTAAAACCTATGCTGGGGATACAGAGAACAACTTTGTGAATACCAACTACTTGTTTTCCTCATAGTAGGACTCCCTTGATCCAAGTTTAATTAGACACAATTTTTTTAATTTGGATTGTTTCTGCTTATTAATATAAAAATGTATTTTGAAAAATGTATACCTAGTAACGATAGGTTGAATCCAGAGCGTTGAATTAATGCACTCCAAATTCCAGTTTTGAGTCTTTTCCTTTTTATGGTTCGTCTGTATTCTAATGATTTAAGCCCTTACTACCTCTTTTCTAATTATTTTAATCTTCTAATAACTTGTTGGCATTTCTTCAAAATATAAGTAACATATTTAAGACAGTATAAACTGGAGTGCATTTAGAATTAGGTTGTCTTCTCTTCAGCATTTGCATAGATGATTATATGTATGAAATCACATTATTTTGCCACTTACAAAGCAGAACTTATATTTGAGTGTTTAACAGCTTTATTGAGGTATAAGTTACATACCATAGGATTTATTTATTGAAAGTATAAAATTCAGTGATTTTTAGTAAATTTACAGAGTATGCAACCATCAGCATGCTCCAGTTTTAGAACATTTCTGTAACCTCCCAGAATTCCCTTGAACCTAAATATTTGTATGTAATCCCAAGCCCTAGCCACAGGGAACCACTGTTCTGCTTTCTGTTTTTAAATTTGTCTTTTTCCTAGAGGTTTCATGTAAATGGAATCAGACAATGTATAGTTTTTTCCATCTGTTTCCTTTCACTTAGCATGTTCTTTATATATATACATATATATAAAAATTTATTTATTTTTGGCTGCGTTGGATCTTCGTTGCTATGCACAGGCTTTCTCTAGTTGCGGTGAGGGGGGGCTACTCTTCCTTGTGGTGCGCAGGCCTCTCATTGCGGTGGCTTCTCTTGTTGCGGAGCACAGGCTCTAGGCGTGCAGGCTTCAGTAGTTGTGGCTCATGGGCTGTAGAGTGCGGGCTCAGTAGTTGTGGCGCACGAGCTTAGTTGCTCCACAGCCTGTGGGATCTTCCCAGACCAGGGCTCTAGCCTGTGTCCCCTGCATTGGCAGGCGTATTCCTAACCACTGCGCCACCAGGGAAGCCCACTTAGCATGTTCTTGAGGTTCTTCCACGTTGTAGCATATATTAATATTGTGTTTCTTTTTGTTGCTAAATAGTATTCCATTGTCTGGATATACCACATTTTGTTTATCTATTCACCAATTGATAGACATTTGAATTGTTTTCTGTCTTTGGCTGTTAAAATGCTGCTATAAGTAATTGTGTGCAAGTTTTTTTTGTGGATATATTTTTTCTCTTGGTTAGATTCCTAGGATCAAATTTGTTATCTCCTTTAAGCCAAGGTTCTTTCCTTTTTGCCTACTTGTCGTCTTTAAAATAAAGGCATTGGATTCCCTCTCCTCCCCGCCCCCCTCATTTCTTTCCTTTTTTCTCCATTCTTTTTGCCCAGGGAGCACAATACTTGGGAACCCGAGAAAAACTTGGATTGCCCTGAGCTAATTTCTGAGTTTATGAAAAAGTATAAGAAGATGAAGGAGGGTGAAAATAACAAACCCAGGGAGAAGTCAGAAGGTAACAAGAGGAAATCCAATTTCTCAAACAGTGCTGATGATATCAAATCCAAAAAAAAGAGAGAGGTAAGCTTTATTTCTCCTTTTTCCCCCCGCAAACTATTATTCTGCCTCCCCCAATCCCCCTCCTTCCAAAACAAGGGCATTATTTTGGTTATTTCTGTTCTAAGGATGGCCTGCAAGGTAAATTGTTGAACAAAAGAGCTTCCAGGGAGACATGTTGATCGACCACAGCGCCCCCTCCTGGATGAGTGAGAAACGTAATATGTGTTCGCTGAATTGCGTTAGGGTGGCAAAAATAAATCCCATAAAACGTTAAGCTACTCTGTGCCTTATCCAAGTATAAGTGGCTAATTATCTTAGAGAGGGAGAGTCTTTGGTGAATTTTTTTAAGGATATAAAGAAGCTTTTAAAAAGCTTCACTTTTCTTTTGTTCCAAAGGTAGCACTTACTTTCAACCCTTTATATTCTTTCTTTTTTTAATTAAGGTGAAATCCACATAAAATACAATTAACCATTTTAAAGTGAACAGTTCAGTGGCATGTATATTCTCTTTTTATCCTATTATATTTTTACATACTCCAAATAAATTTTCATCTTCCTTTTGAATCTTTTTATTGTTCAGTTTGGAAAAGTGTGTTTATGAAATTTTGATTTGATTCAGTTGCCTTAATTCTTCTGAATTTTAGCTCTCAAGTAACTAGCCATAAGCAGTTATTGCCTCTCTCCTTTTTTCGTCTATATCTTTTCCCTCTGGGCACACATATACACATACCCCACCCCTCAGCTTCCACTCCTTTCATTTATTTCAAGGTTGTGAAGCCTTTTGTGGTGAAGGATGTACTGTACCCTTAAAGTTTAATAAAATAAAAGCGTAAGTCTGCTTCTGAATCTTCTAGCATCACTGCCATAAGCATCCTTATTTATCTTCATTCTCCTTGGATACCCATCTTTCTAGAGCATCAGTTCTCAGCCCTGGCTGCACATTAGGATCATGGCAGGGGACTGGGGGGTTGCTTCAAAAACCTCCAGTGCCCAAGATGCACCCCAGACCAATTAAATTCAGATTTCTGTGGGTCAGACCTAGGCATCAGTATTTTCTAGAGACTTAACACAAGTGATTCCTGGTCTCCCGAGGAAAGAAAATGGGAGACCAGCTTTCCAAAAAGAATTGAAATAAGAGTGGAAGATTGGAGGCTGCCAGTGGAAGTGGACTCTAGGTTTTTGTTTGTCTCCTTATTTGTTTCCCTAGTTAATTTTATGTTTTGCAGTCTTATTTTCAAAACTGCCCTATTCTGGTGAGGTGTGTATATCATTGTGATACAGTGTACTGGTAAATAATTTGAGAATGCCTTCCCTTCTCTAAGGAGCTAGGACTTGTTTCTTTCCTTTTTTTTTAGCCCTTTGTATTCTGGCTCTTGTCATTTGATTCATTTTCTAGCTAAGTAAAAAGACCAAAAAATAACGCAGCATAAGACTTCTGTAGCTATTTGTGACATATAGTGTGTATTGGCTCAACCTAAGGCTTCTGTCCTTTTCAAAAGAAGCGACCTGGCTTTGAGACGCTGGCCAGTGCAGAGAGTTTTTTTCCTAGGCCAGGTTCTGTTGCTGCTGACCTTGAGAACCACTCCACGTGTCCCTTACACTGTAATGTTCATCTGGGGGCCCATAGCATTCTCAGCAGTGCTGGCGGCTGTCAGGTAGGCAGCTGGGAAGATAGGTGATTGTGTATCTTAAAGGTGCAGGAGGGGATTTCGTTTCTTTCTTTAGACCACTGCAGAAGAACTTTGTTAGCCGGCGTTATGCCTGATGTAAGATTACCGCCTGTGTAATGATTTTAGCATTTTCCTCACCTCGCTCCTTTTCAGCAGCTTGAACAGTTTTCTTCCCTTCCCTCCCTATGTGGCAAACTGTTTTCAGCCGCCAGCTACGATTTACGACTTGGTTTGTACACCAGCATTCCAGCTGTGAGCAGCTGTGTGCACATCTGGGAACCTCCTCCCTTTCAGCACCCCCCAAAAGAGGCTATGCTTTTGAGTCTGTATGTCCCCTGATTCATGCATGGAATTTCCTTCCCAGTGTGGGTTCTGGTATCTTTGGGGACCACCTGGATGCTGAATGTATCTCTCAGAAGAAAGCAAGGTGAATGTCAGATCAAAGAGATTTTATCATGAAAATCAGACAGAGATTTCGTTCACTTAGGCAGTCTTTCTGAATCTTTTTTTGTGTTGCCACTAGATAAGTGGCATTATCCTCCATAATGAGGTTTTTTAAATTACCTGGTTTGTATAAAATTTCACCATTTTGCTCTCACCAGTGCCATCACACCTGAATCAGACCCTATGCTCCTTATCTAGATTGCAGTTTGACCAAGTTTGGATAATCCCCTATGGAATTATCAGTTTGTTTTAAATCACTGTCCAGTTCTGCTCTCTAAAGCTGATGACCTATCTCCATCAGGAGGGGACAGGCACAGATCAGGGCCTCTTCCCCAAGTGTGTGGGTATTACAGTATGTGAGCTCTGAAAGAAATTTTCTATTTTATGGTAGTGCCTTGAATCATTCTTATCTCTGTTCTTTCATAAATATAGATGACTATGTGAAAAGAAGTATTAAAAATATTGGTCAGTGTTAGGTGAACTAAAAGTCTAGAAAATAAAGATTGAGAGGTGGTATATTTGAAGTTTATAAAATGAAAAAGGACTTAGTTCAGGTGGGCTTGTTTATCATCTCAGAAGCAACAGTTTAGGGGTAGTCTGTTTATCATATCAAGATTAGATTAGGGGATTAGAGAAGTTACTAGATGATGACTCCAGAATATTTTAAGGGATATTACGCAGTTTTAGGGACCACTCCTAACCCTTTGAAGGAATACTTGAAGGACAACTGCATCTTCCTGCAAAAATATCTTTTAGCATCATTGTCACTGGCTGACCCAGTATTGTATTTAAGTTCTAAGAACTTTATGAATTGGGTGACAAAAATGGTGTCCGGTGATATTAACTTAGGTTGTGCTTTGTTGAGCTGAGAAATGGGGAGGTTTTTTACTCTTATCTCCAAGCTGTAACCTTTCTTCATCTTCTGTTTATAGCAGAGCAATGATATCGCTCGGGGCTTTGAGAGAGGATTGGAACCAGAAAAGATCATTGGGGCGACAGATTCCTGTGGCGATTTAATGTTCCTAATGAAATGGTGAGAGAGATTGGGCCTCACTCTGCGATTGTGTTTCTTTACCAGTGGCTTGAGTCCGTATGGAAGATAGGGAGGGAAGACAGTATTCCCCAACTAAGAATTTTGATCGTCAGTGATCTAAATTGTTAACTGATACCAACTGTCAGTATTAAATGGGAATTATGGTTCAGAATGGATTTAAGACATTGTAAAGCTTTGGTATGAAGCCTAATTATATTAGCCCACATACCAGAGAATGGTAGAATTGAGGTAGGAAGCAATATAAATGTGACCTAACTGTTTATTTACACAGTTCTGAATCATTTACCGTCACACCATGAGCCTGTGGCCATGGGATAGGAGTTGAGTGAGGCTTTCTGCCATCGTTGAAGACCAAGACCACTGAATAATGTCTAAAAGAGAAAAATAATCTTAAAGAAAAGCATTAAAAATAACACTAGCCAAAGCACAAGTTATTTCATCCGGTAGAGGGAATGGCTCTTAAAGGAAAGTGTGGTTACTTCCCTTCAGTTTGGTTTCTTAAAGACAAAGTGATTTATGGTGTGGCCCTCACTACCTCTCTGTTTCCAAGTGTTCTGGGCTTGTGATTTAAGTTTGGTCTCTAAATAGAGGGTTCGTGCTACAGTGCCACAAAGGAAGCTAATTACATTAAAAGTTGTATAGTCAAGAGGTTTAATATTTTATCTGATCGAAATTTTGCTGGTAAATTACCCAGAAGTCTATATTTGAAGAATCACTATACTCTCTCTGAAGTAAGGAGCTGTATTGACTGCTTTTCCCACTCAGCCATATATGGGACTTATGACTTACATTCACATATTAACTAGCTTTTTTGACCACTGTCCAAATTTGGGTAGCTGCTCTGAGCTGTGTGTTTTCCCCCATCTCTTCTCATCCATAACGCTCACCTCTATGAATTCAACATCTCCGTCTTCTAGAGAAGGAGTTAGTTGTCTTTGCTCACATCTCAGTGGAATTTTAATTTAAAATATTTTTTTTCTTGTTTTGGAATCCTGGTTAGTTAAGGAACTTGCTAGATTTTTTTGTTATACCAGAGAGTAGAGCATGTGTAACTTGGGTACTTGAAATTTGCAGCTAATTCCTACATTTCATTTTAGTGACTAGATTTTACATTCTTTGATGACTTAAATTTCTGTTTTCTTATTGTTCCAATCCACAGTTCTGACCAAAAGGATGAGTGTTTAAAAAGGCCACAAGATGGGGGTTAGGACCGTTTCACGATCCAGATGATGCAGAAACTGGATTGAGCAATTTGTGCATAATCAATAGGGCTGAATGTAGGCTTGATCGTGTGTGCATTCACATGCTCGTACACACAAATAAAAGTTATGGGAGCAGAATTTGTATAGTAGTTTAGTCTTCAGCCTTTTGTCGAAGCCTGCTGTTTTCGATCTATTCTAGCTGCAGACTTCTGTTTCTTTCTGATGTAGTGGTTAAATGATATTTACTGACAGTTTGATTCATTTACTTAAATTTCTCCTTGAAAGTGTGGAACTGTTAGGATCCTTTTCCCTTTGAAATCAAGATGGAGAGGAAATCAAGTCAGCTAAATCATAATTTAATAACATAAATCTATGTTTGGACAGACTCTCGCTCTTCCTCTCGTTCTGAAGTCTCATATTCTTTCTCTCCAGGAAAGACACAGATGAAGCAGACCTGGTTCTTGCAAAAGAAGCTAATGTTAAATGTCCACAAATTGTGATAGCATTTTATGAAGAGAGACTGACGTGGCATGCATATCCTGAGGATGCGGAAAACAAAGAGAAAGAAACAGCAAAGAGCTAAAGGAGGGGGTGGTCTCTGCCATTTCTCTTTGTACATAATACATTCACCTCCCTGCCTCCTCTCCCTCTACCCACCCCCTTCTATCCTAAACACATCCATAAAAAATGTGCTTATCACTGTGCTCCACAGGAGAAATGTCGGTATTGGTTCTCTTGTAACATAACTGACGGTCTGATTCATGATAGGTGTCTCTCTGTGAAGACCAGGCATTTACATACTGTGTGTAATTCTCACCAGTTTTTCCTTTGCCCTGCTCTCTTCCTTCTGCTCCCCTGTGACCTCAAGATGAGTTATAACTTTTTAATCACCTTAGAGTCTTGATCTTTTCAGGGTTGGTCGCTTTTTAGTGGGGGATTTTGCTATAATGATGATGAATTTTGGTTTCTTTCTTTGGCTGTTGGAACATGTTGATGACCAGCTAGGCTTTGTTTTGAGATGTTGGGTTGGAAAAGATGTTGCCCATCTTTTTAAAAAGCCAGTAGCAACTGCCTACGTGTTGGGGCTTCCCCAGCCTCATTCAGCTGTACCCAGGAGAATACAGGGTTCCTCGTGTGGTCTTCTGGGCCACCCTCTGTTGTTCATCCTCACCCATCCTCCCAGAATAGCTCCATCCTTTGGAGGGCTTGAAATTTTACATTCAGATTTGTCAAGGCACTCCTTTTAGCCCCAGGACTTTTGGCCTTGTCTCTCAGCGATCCCTGATTCTGCTTCTGCAAGTTGGTGTAGGCTGTCATAAAATGACAAGATTATTGACTGTGGAGATTTGTAGCTATTAGTACATGAGGATGACGGGGTAGGATACAATTGTCTTTATGATCACATATGGTATATATGTATTATTTCCTTCCATCCCTCCCGTTTGGATTATCTATTTATGTAGGTGTGAGTGACTGCCTGGTGCTTGCTTGTGCCAAGGTGCTAGGCACCCTCCAGCCCTGCCAACTTTTGTGGCCTCCCAAAGCATTCCTGTTACCAAAGAGGCTTCAAACCTGACCCTCACTTCTCAGTGGACCCAAGTTTCCCTCCATGCCATTATTTTCAGTGGGGAATTCTTAGAGGGGAGCCATTGGCCACAGTATCAATTTTAAGTATTCATAGTGTTTATAATCATAAATGTCCTGCTTTGATGACTCCTGGATTTGCCACCAAGAGTCCCCAAAGTATTAACGCTCTTCCCTTTCTCCACCCTCAAACTCTTAGTTGTATCTTTGTTTTTTTTAAAATGCATTTCCATGGAAGACTATCAACCTCAGAGAGTGACAGGCCCCGGCAGTAGCATGTTGACACGACCTTGTCCTACTCAGCAAAATACTTCCCTTTTGGCTTCTTCCTGCTTTACCATTATATTGAGAGATTATTTTTCTGATTATATCCTCTGCCTTTGTTCCCCAAGAAACACCCTACTTCTCGTTACCTTTTTTTCTTGTAGTTGAAGGGGGCTAGAGAATCAAGACTAAAAGTAAAGAAATAGCAGGGTTTTGAGCATCCTTGTCCCAGCCCAAAGCTGAGGAGATAAGAATAAATGCTTGAAATGGCCTTAACTCTAGAGTTCACCAGCCATTGAGGTTTTTGTGGTTGCTTTTGATTTTTAAAACATACATAGCTGTCTGGCCAGGAGCATTCAACCATTTCTAGATTATTCAGAGTAACGAGGGGAATGGAGAGATTGCTCCAGTCCACAGATGAGCCGAATAATATGCAAATCATATACCCATTCATAGCATTTGTTAACATTGCTTCCCTGCTCAGCTGCTGATTGAATTCTGTGTGGTTGTATAAATTATGTCAAAAATTATACTGCACGGTTGAGAAGACAGCTGTTGCTGCAGTGACATGACAGACTGGAACAATGAAGCTTTTGGTTTCAGCCATCCAGGAAAATCCTTCTGAATGGTAATGTGATTGGGTGAGAACGCATAACCCATACCTCAGGTGGGTAGGGGTTTCATCTCCATCTTCCTTAACTCTGAAGGAATTAAAGGCCTAGGTCAAGTGCTGGATAGTTGACAGTTGTTAGTACTTAATCTGATGGGCATCTGAAAGAAAGGATAGTCAGAAAAGAGATTTTTCATACAAGTAACTAAGGATATCAATTAGGGTATACCAGAATAGGACAGAAGTAGGCCAGAGCCACTGAGGAGGTAATCCGGGTCTCTTAAGTTGGCAGGTGGAGAAAATGACAGCTTATCCATGTAGCCAGAGTGTGTCTCCCAGGAGCAGTGGGTATGTAAGCAAAGTACAGTGACCATATTTTTAGAGCCCAAATCTAGCCTGTGGACAAAGAACACAACCGAATTATTTGGTACTAAGACTGGTCTTGAGAAACGTGGGACACATAGTTGCCAGGGTTGTAGGTAATACGTAAGGCATTCATCAAAATCAGATTTCTTTTAACAAAAACCCCCAGTATCGTCTACTACTCATCACCCCTTTAATACTTCAGTCTTCGCTCCATTCATCTTTTTCTGTCCACAGTTTACTGAATCATGGTCTTGTACTGAGTGCTGCCCAAACAACTTGTTCTCTCCCTGCCTACCCACTGCTACTTCTGTAGGAACAGAGGGAGCCAGAGGCCAATACTGATCTCAGCCCTCAGCAGAAAGGAGACGGATGCTTGCCTGTTCTTCTGGCATTTGTTAGTGCTGAGTAGCTGTCCAGGCCCTTGGAGGATTGCAGCCTCAAAGAGAAACCTGCTTTCATGGGGCTTTCTCCTCTCAGAAGAGTCAGTGGCCCTGGGCTAAGCGCTCTTGAACATCTAGGTCTCAGGTGCTCAAAGTATATTTTTCTTATGTTAAGTCCTCTTTCAAAACATCTTTCTAATGCTGAATTTTTTCTTGAAATCAGCATTCAAGGATTTCTCTTTCCAGAGAATGTAGCAGAGCTTTGACCAGCAGAGTCTACCAAGGTCAGCATAGCTGCTTTTCTGAGCCCTGGGCTGGGCGGATCCCCTCACATTAAGATCAGCTGTTAGAGAACGTCAGCCCTGATGGAAGCACCCATTTTTAACCTGGAGAGAGCCGTATCATTTTTCCTCCTGCAGTCCGGTTTTCATCTGCTCAAGGGAGCATTTGGACCTGTGGTGTTCCTTAATGCTCGAAAGTCTATGGTCCTCGGCTGGCCCCCAGCCGTATATCCGTACTACTTTTTTTTGTTGAAGAAAAGTTGGTCTTTTTCCTGTAGTTCCTGCAGTTTTAGATTCTTCTTAACTCTTCGTACTTGTGCTGTAGCCTCCCTGCAATCCAATTTCCTTATCTTTAGGCCAAATCCTTTGGCCTCAGGGAAGGTGCCTGTGATTTTCATCTTGTGGTTTTGTCTGATCTGTGTGTAGCCCAGCCTACCTAAGGTACAGTGAGGGATCCGTGTTTGGGCTGGGGAGTGATTGTTTTTGCCTTTAGGGTTCAAATTTGAGGGCCTAAAATAAGTTGGCAGTGACCTGAGAACTTCAGGAAGGGTTATATCATTAGATTTGAAATGTGGAAATGGTTTCTCACAAATTAGGTCAAAGGAAAAGCTCATTTTGCACCCATGGCTCCATCCCTTTGGTTTAGGTTTTTAGAGTGTTGAGATCTGTACCTTTGTAATTAGACCACCAAGCAAGCATACCTGTGTCAGGTCAGAGAGAGGAAAGGTCTGGACCCAGTGTATTTGTTTCATTTTGGCTTTACCACTAATCATAAAAGTTTTCAAAAATAGAGATGTTACCAGCCTTGCCCCCAAGAGCACATGCTTGGAATTGCCTGCCCCCCAATTAATCATGGTGGATTTCTATTGAGCCATCCACATTCCGGCCACCTTAGTTACATCAACATGCATTTCATTCAATGGACGTTTTTTGGCCCTGGGGATACCAAGTTCAAACAGATGCAGTCCCTGACCGCAAAGAATCTTCATACAGGTGTGGGATGAACTACTACCAGTTCATTGTAGTAAATGCTACAAATGGGCACACATTTTATATTTGAGGGCAGAGACAACTGACTGGTTGGTATAGTTTGTGGCCCTAAAGTAGGAGGGTGACAACAGGTTCGTGTGTAGAAAAGACGTGATCTTGGGTGAATTGAACTAACTGGCCATAGATGGACCACAACAAAGGGTTGTTTTATTCCAGAAAATAAAGATAACAGGTTTGGTTAGAAATGCTACTACAAGAGAAAGGTGAGTGGAGGTTGAGAACCCCTGGCTTCAGTCCCTATTTGAGGCTCTTTGCCAAAGTATTTAAAGGTAGTTAATCCTTGCTTGTGGAAGGTATTAACTATGTTGCAGATCCAGTTACGTGTTGTTGCTGTATTGTGGGTTCTGTAAAATGTATTCATTATGGATACTTCATCAGTGTTGCTCACACCTTTTTCAGTTTCTCATCCCTTTTGAAGGAATTAACATGAGGCTGGCTTGAAGCCTAAAACAGGGACATGCTTTCCAATGACAGAAGATTTGCCAAGAAGAAAAAAAAAGGCTTGGGGCACATCTGGTAACACCTGGGCATCTATTCTGGGCAGTGTAGTTTTATTTAACACCTCAAGATGGGGATTTCTAAGCAGAGACTTGTGGCACTTATGTGGAAACCTCTCCCAGAAATACACATGACCCAGAGTTTCGGATTTAATCAGCCTAGGGAGGTCCAGGGTGAGGCCTGTGAAGAAACAGTCTGGCCTTAAGAAATGTCCTAGTTCTGACCATGTGATCACAGGAAAAATGCTACTTTGCCTGCATAATTGAGAGTTGGATAATTGAAAGTTGACCCAAGTGTGAAGGTTCCTTGGATAGCTTCATAAAAATTCTAGTTTCTTTTTGCTTGCGCTGGATTTCTTGGATTTTAAACTACCTCATCTCGTCTTTTTAGAGTTACTTCAGGCTTGTCGTTGCCACTTTAACATCATGCTTGACTGTGGTGGTTTTCTAAGATGGAATGTTTCCTATTCGTTGAGAGCGTGTTTTCTTGCTTTTTATCCTGGTCCTCATTTCACCTAACATCATCACATGTTGCTCCTCTGTCAGAGAAATATTTTAAGATAGTTTAAAATCTTGGTTCATGGGAAGAAAGAGACCCTCCAATGCTATATTTGTCTCTGAGGTCAGTGAGAGAAGGAGTTAAAACAAGGTGGTGGGGGAAGGGACAGAACCTGCACTGGAGGCAGCCGACAGGGGAAGAACCATTAATTAAAACAATTTCAAAGTCAACTGATTGTGATCATTAATGTCACAATAGATCAAAACCTAATTATCACTGCCTAGGTAAGAGCCATCAGTATTAATCAGAAAATCTAATAGGAAACTATTATCAAGAAATTAGGCCAAATTGAATGCAATGAAGTTCTTGCCATTCTCTCTCCTCTCCTTTTTTTCTTTTTTCTTTTTTTTTTTAATTTGGCGATGTCCCCTGGCATTGGCAGGTGTGACCCTCACAGTTGACCCAGGCCCCAGTGGCCAGTTTGTCATGATTTCTGAGAAATTCCAACACAGACTGAACCTGAACTGTCACTGCTGCTTTAATCAGTCTTGAACTTTCTCATCACCTGGTCTCACCCAATGTGATCAGCCATCAATGAAAAAAGGTTTATATTTAGGTCTTGGAACGGTTGGTCCTTCCTGGAACTAGAGCATCCCTGGTGAACATTATACTGTGTGTGTTGATTAATCATTCTTCGAGCTCCTGAGGTACGTAGGGTCCTGTTGCTCTGGCTACTGCAAGTAGGTATGGAGGAAAGGAGGGGCTTCCTGCCTGGAGATCCTTCCAGAAGACCTTAGAAGATAGAGTTTCATCATGTCACGGCCCTTTTAAGGCTCGAGTCACTGTTTTGCAGTTTCCAGGAGCTTTAGGATTTGATTCTAAACCAGGACTGTCTGTGGTTTTAAGTTTTTTTCCCCTTCGTTTTAGGGTAAGGGTCATAGTGATTTCTCCCAGAATCCAGTGTAAATCCAAAGGAGGGGGGAACATGTTTTTTCTTTTGCCTTTCTTTTGTTAAAGATTTATGCCTCTGGCAGGAGGTAAGAATATGACAAGTGTCTTCTGACTAGTTATAGAGATCACTTTATACCCTCTCCCTGAATGGAAGAATAAGTGTCACCATCTATATTCTTAACTGTTTTTGAAGATACTGCAATTCCTGAGGTTGAGCTGAGGCAGAAAGATTGGAAAGATGCTGGCCCTGGGTATTGTGGGGAGGGATGAGTAGCAGCAGGGGGTGTTTGGTGGTGCTAGGGTTCCTAGCTTAGCCTGTAGAGAATGTTGCTGCTGCCACCGCAGTGGCTGGCCTTTCCCCACCAACCTTGGAGCTCAGAGCACTACCCAGACCACCTCTGAGGAAGTTGTTCTTAGCTTTCTGCTTGAGTGTGGTCTTGCTTCACTCTGAATTTTAGGAATTTGGGTTACTCGGTATAGAACTTTGAGAAATTGGTGTGACTTAGTCCTTCACCTCTTAAAGTAAAGTGAGTATTTCTTTACAAAAGAATTCATGCCCTGGGCTTCCCTGGTGGCGCAGTGGTTGGGAGTCTGCCTGCCGATTCAGGGGACGCAGGTTCGTGCCCCGGCCCGGGAGGATCCCACATGCCGCAGAGCGGCTGGGCCCGTGAGCCATGGCTGCTGAGCCTGCGCGTCTGGAGCCTGTGCTCTGCGACGGGAGGGGCCGCAGCAGTGAGAGGCCCGCGTACCACCAAAAAAAAAAAAAAAAAAGAATTCATGCCCTTAATGTTTAAACTGTAATTTTATTTTCAAGACACCCATTAACACATGACTTTCAGAAGCAACTTCTTTCTTCAAGGTTCCTTGCGTTGTGCTAGATAAATAATGGGCCATCAGTTAATACTTGTGGGTTGATTGAGTTCATCTGGTTTGCAGGGTGAGGTGTGCTACTGGCTTCCTTTTGCTCCCAAGTGCACTCTTAAGATGTAAAATGCTCCGGGGATGGACAAGAATTGAGTGGATGCTGACTATGGTGCCAACCTCCTCAACTGATTCATAATGGCTGACCTTGGGCAAGTCACTCCTTTCAATGCCTCAGTTCCCCATCTGTCAAATGGGGATAATAATACTGACCTACCTCACAGGGGTGTTGTGAGGCATTGTAAATCAAAGTTGCTAGAATACTTTAGGGTCCTCGACGGAGGATGCCCTGAGCCGAGGTCTAGGCCTGCCATAGGCTTTTGTCCTCACTGAGCTGTCCCAAGGTTGGAACTACTTAGTGACCTTGGCAAATTCTCTGCCCCCCACCCCTCATCAAAGCTGCTAGTTCAGATGTTGACAGTGTTTCCATGAATGTTGAAGTCCTAATAGTGCAGACTTAGGATGTTACGGGGGAAAGCACTTAGTCTATTTTATGTCTTGCATCCACAAAGAGAGGCTGTTTGAGACCCAAGAGCATTGGATTAGGGAATCAGGGATGCTGCTGCTGCTTTCTCTGCTGGTTGGGAATTAAGGTCCCATACCCCATGGGCTTGGGACAGACTTGGGTTGTCTCGGGAGCAGAGCACACACAGTGGGTTTGATTTATATCTTGGCTTGCTGCTCCCTGAACCGATCCCAGGACGGCTGGGTCACTTCACCCCTTCGTGGTATCTGTACCCGAGCCTTTGCCTCCCCATAGGAACCAGCTGGTTCAGTAAGCATAACCACTTCTTCCATCCCCCACCAAAAAAGAGCCACATCTTGGAAAATTTTTTTCTAGAGATAAGCTTAACACTCAGAATCGGGCAGTGATGCTCCTGAAAGCTTCATCCAGTTCACTGTATTCAGCATCTGTCATCTCTTTCTCGGTGTCCACTGTCTGAACCTGACTTTGACCTTTCTTCCCTCTGGTTTGGGAAAGCTTTGGACACTTTGTTATTTGCCCAGGTGTGGGCCCAAGAGCCTTGCTCTCCGTCTCAGTTCAGGGGCTCGGCTGGCTCCTCTCCCCAACAGGGCTCTTTCTCCTTTCCCTCTCCTTGGCCCTAGATGTGTAACCCCTGAAAAAGCACAAGGTCCTGGCCCCTTGCTGTGGTCACATTCTGGTTCTCATTGTTTAGTGGACTCTGCTCCTCTGTTGACTGCACTGGCGGCACCAGGCGGTTCTGTGGAGTCCTGGAGGATGGAGAGAGCACGGTCTGCCATCCTGCCAAGTAGCCAGGAGTTGATTTGCCCACGGCCACAGGCCTTCTCACCCCTTCCCACAGGATGGGATCTGAGAGATTCCAGAGGCTGGGTTTCTTTCAGCACTCGGTGCCATCCTGAGTAGCAAAACAGATCACACTTTGTAGCCAGATTTCTGAATGGAAAAATGGGAAATTGAATTCTCTATGGACCTTTTTGGTTTGTGGGGGAGTTTTGGTTGTGTTTCTGGGTTTTATTTCAGCCAAACATGTCTGCTTTTGATTTTTTTTTTTAGGATAAGTGATATATATATATATATATGTTCGCCTTTTAAATGTAAATGTTTAAAAGTAGGCAATTTATGTGTTTCCACAACTGACATCTGATGCAGACCTCATTCTCTCCCCCTCTTCCACTCTCCTCTTTTCCCTCTTTTCATACTCTTGTATTGGTTCTAATAAATGGTTGCTTTTCAAATACGGATACTGAGTGGTGGTTTCCAAAGTCTGGGTCTTACACTCTTTCGTTAATTTGGGCCCCAAATGTCATCCAGTGGCTGCGCATGCATTTGTGACGGAGCTGGGAGGCTTGGAGAGCAAGGGCTTTTTTCTAAGGATTGTCGGTCTCTGACTTTGCGCAGATAGCCACAGGGTGGCGCAAGCCTGAGGGAATAAGAGAACGTGTATCCTGTTCCCTGCTCCTTCCGGTAACCCCTTCAGACTGTATGCCTTCCTGGTCTTGGAGCTGGTGTCTCCTCGAAATGGCTCCGAGAATAAACATTAACCCTTAGGAACCCAGGGGACCCCTAGAAAAGTCAGCCCCTAGTTATTAGAATTTGTGGCACACCACATGGACAAACAATCTGAATCAGGTTTGAAAATCCCAATACATGTGAATTACGTTTATGAGCTGTTACGCTTTTGATTTGATTTTGATTTCACAAATACCAAAGAAACGGAGGATCTAATGACTGTGGGTCATGGTGGGGGCAGTTGGAGGTTGGATTAGGAAGGAAAAAGAGTGTGTGGATAGTCAAGCATTTATTGGGTGATACAAGCCTGATGCCGTTCTGAATCTAATGGATACGTGGGCAAAAACTCACAGAGGAGTGAGAAGTGAAGCCGGAGGGATCCCAGGACCCAGACATCCTCCCGGGAGGCACCTCCGCTCGTTTTCCACCATCTCTTATCTGCAATTCTCCCTCTTGTTTTCCCTTCTTGCTGCTGAGTTATAGGGTCTCCCCAGTCTAATCTCGTAAAGTCTTATGAAGACATCTGTAGGTTGGCTAGTTTAATGGTCCATGACCCCATAAACATGGGACAGGAGAGCCATTTGGTCCACTTCAGAGCCAGACCTTTCTGAACGTTATTTATTTCTTAACTCTGAAGCCTGGGACTGCTCACCCCCTTCCCTTTCCATCTTTTTCTAGTCCTCTCACCATTGTGCCACTTTGCATTGGGCTCATCAGGAAGCACGACTCTGGGGTTTTGACACCCACTCCCACTCCTAAGCAACTGTGTCTCGGTTTTTGTTTCCCTCTGACGTGTCAGAGGGTATGCCTGCCTGGCCGTCACTCAGATGAGCTCCGCACCGCTCCTCTTCTCCCGGGAACCCTGCCTCTGTGTGCTGGGCCAGGCCCCCGCCGGCCAGTTGTGCCTTCCCTTTTGTCTCCGCTAAAGGGCCGCAGAGCTCATGGAAGTCCAGGCAGGCCCAGACAGCCTAAATGGAGGGCTGCAGTGTGGGAGTCTGCGCTTAGCGCACGGCTTGAAATCGCCCTGCTAGGAGGAAGCAGCCCCCCAGGCAGCCTCCGCCCTTTGGAAGGAAGTGTGAGCTGGGGGCTGAGAGCCCCACTGTTGAGAGCGGCTACACAGAGGGGAGCCCATTACAGCCTGTGGATACGCCGAGCTGATCCCCGAGCCTGGGGTGTGACCTGCGGGGTGGATGGGGGATAAACAAAGCAAAGCTGGGCCAACTGGTGTTCGAGCGTGCCACACGGTACGGTGCCCTCTGCTACTCCAGCAGAGCTGGGGGTAAAGGATGAGTGAGAACCCTCACGGACTCCCCTGCTTAAAGTCGTGGACACGGTGAAGACATGTGAATGGAAGGGTCTGGCTCTCAGCTCCGTGGCTTGTCAGCCTTTGTTTTATCCTCCCCCTTGCTCTCCTGCTTCCCCCACCGCCTCTGCAGCTGTAACATCTTGCTTTCCAGGTGCCAGCTCCCTCCTCTCTCAGCTTCTGTCTTTATTTGTGCGTCTGTATTCTTTTTACGGTTCCTCCCCTTTGTCTGCTCCATCGTGTGTGTTTTTCTCTTTCTTTGTCTTTTTTTTCTTCTCATTTCTGGTCTCCGCACCCCATGTTCTCTCCACCCCTTTCAAAGTCCATAAGCAGCCTCAATTTGGACATTTAATTTCAACCCCATCAAATTATTATCTTTCTTGCAACAACCTGGGACTCTGTACGAGCTCTTTCTACCCCACACCGCCTCTGGAAACAGGTGCATCTCTCCGTACAATGTGATGCCCCCTCCCAGACCGGGGGAGGTGAGGCCGGCTCAGCGGCTTCATGCCCCTTCTCAGCAGAACCTTGTGCGATCATTTGGTTATGAGCCAAGGGCAGAGAAAGAGCTGCCGAGAATTGAGCTTGCTGGTAAATATGGGGGCTGCTGAGATGAAAAGGTTTTGGGGGTTATTATTGCACCCTTTCCTCTCCCTCCCCCTTCCTGCCACTGCTGTCTTCTGGGGAAGGAAGCTGGTGGGGAGCCGAGGTATTGGCCACAGCTGCTGCAGCTTATGAAATTCTGCTTCTACAGCTGCAGCAAGGGTGGGAGTGGGGGCAGGTGAGCTCCGTAGAGAAGGGGAGGAGGGCAGGGGCGCCAAGCCCCTTGCCTGTGCTGTGTGGGAACGGCATGGACCCTTCCTTCCTGCTACTTCCAATACCATGCAGCACCTCTCTATGCAGCCTGTTTCCGCCCTAACTTCTCACCCCTGCTATAACCCTCTGCTCCTCTCTGTTTCAACTCTTTCGGGCAAAAGCCTGGAGAGCCAGCTCTCAGAGACCTGAGCCTGACTGTGCTCCTTTGTCCTCTGTCACACACAGCCTTTCTCTAGTTCCTGCCTTACCACTCCAGTCCCGTCTGCAGGAGAAGCTGGGTGGTAGAGGGGATGGAGCTGCTGCTTTGAGCCCTGGGAGAGAGCAGGGCTGGGGCTACCTGTTCCTCAGAGGGGATGGGGAGGGTGCAGGCACATCGGCTCCTAGACCAGGACACAGGATGCTCTCTCTCCATGTGTTCTCTACCCTTCTCTCCTCTCCCCAACTACCTGCCTCTCTCTGACTTTTTCTCCTGTTCATCCTTTCTCTGTTCCTGTTTTTCCCTTTTTTATCATCAGTTCCTTTTCCCTTTTTTCTCTGTTTTTTACTTCCATGTTACTAAGAGTAGAAGTAAGTAAGGGGGCTTGAGGAAAGGGGTTGAGAGGGAAAGAAAAGGACACGGGTTTTTTTTTTCCACTTCCCCTTTGGAGGTGTGGGGATGAAGAATATCGCCCGTTTTTCTCTTTCTGGGGATTGAAGCATCTCTCCACCCTCAGCCCTTCTGATTTTCTCAGCAATGATGTCTAAAACAGGGATTCCTAACCTTGAAAAACAGTCTCTATTTTTATTTGTTTCTTTATGATTTTGTAGATGAGCGAAAACCTTGCCATCCTTACAGTCAGTTCCCCGTGTGATATGTTTCCGTTAGAATGTTTAAGATGATCACTTTGAGAATTTCATAACCGTGTTGAGATGACTGGAGTCTGGGGTGTTGTAACGAGGCAGGAAGTCACTGATTTTTAGTGTCCAGCTAAGCCAATTGGATCCTTATTTCTGTGTGAGTTTGTTGCAGCCTTTCAGCATGGGAGTAAAAACTTTCTTCCTGGGGGACTCCCGTTGCCCCATTCCTCAGCCTAGGGGATCATGGGGCAGATCGGTCAAACCCAGATCAGTTCCCAGTTTCCCTTCCTCACCCTAAAAGGCAGCCCAGTCTGCCTGTAGAGGGAGGCGAGGAACAGTGATCTGATCTCTCATCCCCTCCCTTTACTTCACCCCACGCTTCTTTCAGTCATTGAGAATTTGAGGGTTTGGATCAGAGAAGAGGGTTTCTGGTTTGGATTAAGGAGCTGGGCTAGGAGGGATGGTTGGGGGTGAAATTGCAAGCTTGGATGGAGGAGGTGGGAGAGAGAGAGAGAGAGGGAGGGAGGGAGAGAAGCGGGTACAAGGCTGTCCTTGTGAAAAACTGGGAGACTGGAATGAAATGAGGAAGGATGGGAGATGAGAGGCTTGGAAAAACATGATGTGCAGGGGGCGCATGTGCCATGTGCCAGAACAGATGCGAGGAATGTGGACGCTCACAGAGGGGCCTGCAAGGCCCTCTGAAGCTGCATCTCCTGTGTCCAGGCGTATCGTCTTCTTCGCTCTGACGCAGCTGGCTGGAACTTCACTTCTGAAGAGCTCTGGGCAGTGAATCAATGTAGTGTTTACCCTCATGTGTTCTGAGTTAGAACAGTCTTTGCTCTAGACTGGATGACCACCCTGAAAATCTAGGAAATGTTTTCAGTTACTTCGGAAGGCCCTTCTGCACCCCGAATGACTTCTGTTTCCACACTGGCATGGGAGGTGGAGGGCCTGCAATCCTGGTATTCCTCCCTTCAATCCCCGATCCTGCTTCAGGCGGTCCCAGGAAGGGTCTGAGAGGAGAGTGCGCTGGTGGGGGGGCGGGGGTTGGCCATACAGGGGCCCCATTGGCTGCAGATAGGGGTGCACTAATGTTCATTAGAGATTCAGAACTGAATAGCTATTGCTATCACCTCCAAAGAAGGGATGGGGCAAACAGCTCCAATTTTGCCCCCAAGGAAATGGCGGGTTTGTGTGTGTATGAGAGTTGGAGGGATGTGTTAATTTGAGTATAACTCTCTGAATATATGTTTTTGCTCATCTGAAGGTGTTAAATTCCATGGCGTCCAACTTCAGTCACTCTAACGGCGGGGAAGCAACGGCCTAGGTAATTCCAGGCAGCAGATAACCCCCAAACCATTTATGAATATGACTGAAATGTGCTTTGGACTGTGCTAGGGACGGGCTTTGGAAGGTGCCTTGTGGGCCAAGAGGAGGAAGTCATTAATCGCGGCAAAGGAAAGCTGCTCTTAGCTCTGCACCAGGACAGCCATACAGATCAGAGGCAGAAAATGGCAGGCACTGAGTCTGTTCAGGTGGAAAGGCAAGGAGGCCAGTAAGGGCCTCAGGGGCAGCATGCTAGTGCAAGGCTAGTAAGCATGTGGGAAGGTCAAGGGCACAGAGAGTGGCAGGATAAAGTGTGGATTGAGAGAGGTTAGGAAGCAATAGAAGCTCACAACTGACCTTGCTCTGGGGCCAAAGCACCAGCCTAGGAACAGCCCGGGCACTGGAAAAAAATCATTAGGTGAGAGTTCTATCAGGCTTTGTCTTTCACAGGCTGTGTGATATTGGTTAAGTTAATTTTCCCTTCTAGGTGTCAGTTTCCTGAGAAGAGTCAGCTGAAATGTTGAATAATTATTTCATTTTTCACTAAATAGTTTATCTTATAATCATAACAGAAAGTTGATAAAAGAAAAAAGTGGAAAAAGCATAATCCTATCACATTAATACAATACATATTTCTATGTTTGTGCGCTTGATCAGATCTTTGTCCATAGGAGACAAATTCCTATTTTTACATTGTGTACCATTTTGTATGTTTTCACTTATCATAAAATAGTTCCATAGCACTATGTATTCTTTCTTTTTCTTTTTTGTTTTTGGTAGCCCAGGTGGGATGCAAATAGCACTATGTATTCTTAACAATTATTGTTTAAAATTATTATGAGAGAAACTAAGCCCGTGCGCCACAACTACTGAGCCTGCGAGCCACAACTACTGAATCCCGTGCGCCTAGAGCCCGTGCTCTGCAACAAGAGAAACCAGCACAATGAGAAGCCCACGCGCTGCAACAAAGAGTAGCCCCCACTCGCCGCAACTAGGGAAAGCCCGCATGCAGCAACGAAGACCCAACTCAGCCAAAAATAAATTAATTAATTAAAAATAAATAAATAAAATGATTATGAATGTATTACATATGAATTCTATCAGGACCTGGGGTCTGGAAGGCCCCTTTCTACCTCTCTGGCTGCTTCAACTCAGCTTCGTACCTTCGAACTAGTGGTGGTTCCCGTGTTCCACCCTCAACACTTGTTCTCATCTGTTTCCTCCTCCTGAGATAGCTCAAGCACTCTCATAACTTCAACCATTACTTATGATAAGGCTCGTGAGCCCCAGACCTATAAGTCTGGGCCTCAACTGTTTCTCTGTCCCCTCTGTGTCCACGTGCCTCCTGCTGCCTCTTCCTGAGTATCCTGGAGGTTTCTCAAAGCAAAGAGCTCTACGGGTGGAGTACATGTCGTCCCTGCCTTCTGACTTCACAGTCCAGGACACGGCTGGTGCTGGAGGATGGTCATCACACACTGACTTTCTGAAAGATGGACAGTGAACAGGATGTGAACATAATTTAACGAATGACATGATATGACATCGAGGTGGGTTGGATTTGTCTCCATCGTCACCAGCAAGTGTGAAACTCACCAAGAACACCAGCGTGGTTTGCAAGACCCTCACTGCCTGGACTGTCTGGCCCCAGCTCCAGTCCTCCTTCCTGCCCTGCTGCTTTCTGCATGGGACTGTCTCGGTCTCAATACCCTTATCAGTGAGGCTGTCCCAGCAGTGAGGTTGCACATTATGTCCCTTGAAGCACCAGAAAATGTTGGTTTCTGAGTTTGGGATCTCCCAAAATGGCTCCTAAATCCTTAGTGCCCTGGTGGTGTCTCAGGCCTGGGAGGGAAGCGCAGAGGACAGAGGTGGGTATTGGAGGGAGACGACAGAGAGCTCCCCTAGGAGAGCAGGGGAAACACTGGGATGGAGAGAGGATAGGCTTTCTAGAGGATGGGAAGAAACTAAGTCGAAACTAAGTCCCAGAGGAAAGAGGAGAGAGGAAATAGAAAAGTGGGTGTATAAAAGGAGAGGAAAAGAAAAGAGTAAAAAGAAAGGTGAGAAGGATGAGGTACGGTGGAGAGCGAAGGAAAGGCACCACATGAGGGAGGGGCACATGAGTTGTGTCCAGCACCTCCTGGACACCATCGCCATAAAAGAAAGTTGATGAGAGTCTTGATGGGGACAACTTCACCAAATGTCCTGTCTGTGGAATGGGGCGGGGGAGGGGTATGTGTATGCAAGACGATGTCAGAAAGATGATGGGTCTTGTCACCAGTTCAAGGAAGTTGAGACCAGACAGGAAATAGGGCTGGTATGAGGGATCCTTCTGACTCTGCCCAGGGGCTGTTGAACAAGATACCCACAGAGCAAAGTAGAGCTTTCCATGCAATGAATGCATTGACACCTCACAACTCTGAGAGGAGACCAAGCCCTTTGTGAATTGCCTGAGGTGTCGCAGTTGATTAGTGATAGGGTCAGGCCTGGAACCCAGGTCTGTCTTCCCCAGAACTTCATGCTGTGTTTTGTTCCCAGAGCTTTTAGTTGTGCCCTCCTCAGTCCTGGGATGCCTACTTAGGGCAAGATTGGCCATGATCAAGGGGAGGCCGGGCAATTAGGGGGCCTGGGAGCCTGCTGTAAGTTGACCAAGAGAGCATGAAACCACCAAAAAAGACAGGAGGCACCGGGAGAGGGGCGGGGGAGACAGGAGAGGGGATGGTAAGAACAGACAAGAGAGTCAGGGACCAGGACTCAGTTCTGAGGTTAGCCCCGGAGGGTACTTGCTTCTAGCGGTCAGGCAGCCTGATGTGATTTGGGGGTTTGTGCTGCCCCCTGGTAGCCATTAGGGGAACAGCAGTGAGGACGGCCCTCATCAGACAGGCTGGTATGACCTCCACCCTACTTCGCCGAAGGTCTTGCTGTCCCAAGCGTTCCTGCAGAACGCACACTGGTGAAATCAGAGGCTCTGGAAACCTCCATCCCTTAAGCTTCTTGGCTTAGATTGTTAGCGGATGTGCTCTTTTCCCCAGGGAAGGGACAAGATGGATCCTCGCGTCATCTGCCTGGAATATCAAGGAATCCAACACTTTTTAACACAGAGTAAGCATTTCATGAACTACTTCATTCAATCATTATGAAGACTCTATTAAGTGGTCAATAGTATTCCTATTATTCCCAGTTAAGGAAACAGCCTCAGTGGGAGGAAGTTACTTGCTGAGGCCTTGCAGCCCTAGAGTTTGACCCTAGGCCCCATGACTCTGAGTCCACTGCTCTTTCACTGCACTGGCTCTCCTCTCAGAATCCTGGTTTCTCACTCCCCACAATCTTTCTGTTGCTTGGAGAGGTGCTTGGACCAAAAGGGAATGGGGTGGGAGCAGGAACTCTCCTGTGGGCTCACAGATGTCATGTAAAGGATGCTTGGGACCAGCACGGGTGTCTCAGCTGTGTCCTACTCCGAGTGCCTGGGGCAATTGCAGCTTCATTCATTCATTCATTCAGTATTTCTGAACATCTCCTGGGCAGGAGGGCCAGGAACTTGGGAACTGGGACACAGCAACGAACATAGTCCCTGTCTTAGCAATCTGGTGGGTGCAACTGACCAAACGTTTATACTTAAGTGTTAACAGATGTCATTACAAATTGCCAAAGGTGAGAGAAATTAGGGAGGGAACTAATTTCTCCCAGAGGAGGGGACGTTTTAGCACCGATTTAAGGATGTGTTAGGCAGACAAGAGGGAGGGGCAGTCTAGGTGGAAACGAGGAGCAGGTAAAGGCCAGGCAGAGGAGGAGAGCTCCTGAGGAGTTTAATGACTCTCCTGCAGTTTTGTGTAACTGAAGCACACGCTGTTGTGTGCCTGGGTCTGGCTACGATGCAGGAGACAAGGCTAAAGGTAAAGAAGAGAGATGCCGGTAGGATGTGAGGGGCTTTCCTTGGTGAGAGTAAACAATATAAGCTTTATTTTGCAGCCTAGGGAGTCCACAGAGTTTTAAGCTGCTGACCATACTTAGACCTGTTTTTTGGCAAGGTGCCTCGGGAGGCCGGACTACCACCTAGGAAGCTACGCACTAGTCCTGGCAGGAAAATCCGCCCAGAAGCCCCTGGCCCGAGGCATCAGAGCAACATGAATTCGTTGCTTGACCGGGTCGCGTCACAGAGAGACGGAGAACGGGGATTTGGGGTTTTAGGCCTGGCCTGCGCCTGGGGGAGGCAGACAGATGCCCGGAAGGTGGCGCGAACTGGGGGAGGTGGCTCAGGGAGGCGTGAGAACCCGCTAGCGCCCGAGGCGTGAACAGGCACGGCCAAGATGCACGGAGGGAGCGCCCGCCCAGCGTGGGGCCCGCTCGCCCGGAGCCACCCGCCACGAATTTATGGCCCAAAACCGGATGCAGCTGTGTGCAGCTGGGTATGCAAATGTATGCAAATTAACACTGCCCGGACCCGGGTTTGGTCGCCAGCAGCGTCCGTGGGGGGGGAGGGGCGCAGCCTTGTGAGTGCTCTTCCGCTCTCTAAAGGAATTCAGAGAGGGTGTGTGCGGGGTGCATCTTCCCTGCCCTGACGGTCCCCCCTCAGGACCGTGACAATCTATTGTGACGAACGTGGAGTCCCCTCCCTGTCCCCGACGACCTTGTGCCCCCCCACCCCTAGGGCGTGGGCAGAGGGACCGTCCCCGGAGGGGACGCCACCAGAGCATCCTTGCTGGAGAGAGCTTCCTTAGTGCGGAAGCAGCCGCGGGGCAGGGGCTGATAATCCCACACCAGCCTCCTAAATGTTTCTGTCCTCGCCGCCTGGGAAGGGGAAGGTCGGAAGGCATGTTTCCTTTCATCCTTTCATTGCGATGTCCTCTCAACCGCTTCTAGAGAAGTCCTTCCAGAAGTCTAACCACGGTCACACGTGCTACTGTTTCTGTCTTATCTTTCCTGTGATTTGGTAAGAAAACTATTCCCGAAGTCCCAGTTGTTGAGTTTTTACGGTGTGGAAATGGGATGAAGGATTGCTGGGAACAGCCGCTCTTCCCACAGCAGCCACATGGGGTCTTCCTTGCGCTAAGAATGGAAAATCCAGCGCAATGCCAGAGCGCTGGGAGGCTGGGGCGCCTGGCGCAGTGTCTTCTCTGCGGCCCCGGAGCACTCAGACCCGCAGGCGTCCGACCAGCCCCGCCCTACCCCGGTGGCTTCACTCGGCTGAAGATAACCTTCAGCTCTCTCACCTCGAGCTCCAGACTGGAGATGGGCACTCTTGGATCTCCCGCTCCTTCCTCTAAGCCTAAGGAGCAGCGGAGGGCTGCAAGTGAGTCGAGGCGAGGAACTCGGGCCGGACACAGAGTAGGCGCTCAATAAATGCTTTCGAGATGAACGAAAGAACGTGGCGGTGTCCTGTTCAGAAGCTGGCGGAGGGACCCTCACAAAACACGAGGGCGCCACAGAGGCAGCGCAACTCCCTACCGGGGAAACTGAGGCCATCTATGGACCCTGGCGAGTGGGACTTGGATAGCAGTACAGCTGGGGAGGTCCTGTACTGAGAGGGGATATTAGAAGGGAGGGGCAACCAATCAGAAAACACCTTGGATTACTTTGACCACGAAAGGCAGGAGAAACGAAGATCGCGACGACCGCTAAAGGGAGGCCTTGTCAGGATGGGGAAATAGGATGTGGAAAAGGGGCTGGAGGCTTGGATTGTTTAGCTAAAAGAAGGAAAGTTAAAGCACCCACTTTAACTTGTTAGGTTTAGCTGCAGCAGGAGGAATGGTGGTCAGACACCAGGAAGGACTTCCCTGTTGGAGTCAGACCTGCGCTGTATGGTGTAAGGGGATGATGATACCCCGTACCCAGGGGCTGGAGGCAAGTTACCCGAAATCATGGAAGCCCGTCAGGGGTTGTTGGCATGCGAGAGGTAATAATAGTTTAAGAGACACAGTTGGCAGAAGCCTAGGTGGAGGCGGCCAACCTTCCCCGACGGAAGAGGCTGCAGGATCCGAAGGGTAGGCGGCGTCCGACCAGGTGCTCTCACTCTGACTACCCACTGGGACAGACTCAGGGTGGTCCTGCGACCCGTCCCCACCTGGGGCTTGCTGGGGGCCCATCCCCAGCCGGATGCGGCGAGCTGTGTCTGGATGAGCTCAGGTTTCGAGTCTCGGACTGCACGCTGGCCGCACAGATCTCCACGAAGGTCTGCGCACTGGCTCCCGCTGCACCTCGGCCCCCCGCACCCCCTCCTTTGGCGCGTTCAGAGCACTTCCTTAAATGTCCTCTCTGTACCCTTGGGAAAGGGCTCCTTCGGGAAGCTTGCCCCGCCAGCGCCAGCCGGGCCGGTATTCCGCTTGGCACAAGTTTGTTTGCCTTGTGACCCTTCATCTGCGAACAGTGACCACACCTTGATAAGCACATAGTAGGGACAGCAAATATAGCCTTGGGGTGGAGGCCTGGTTTTAAAATTTTGTTCTTACTAACTGTGTGACCTCGGTTTGAAGCCTCCATTTCCCCATCTGTGAAATGGCGATGGTACCCCCTGTCTTGTTCACTTTCCAGGCGGTTGGAAAGAAGAATGGATGAGAAAGTATTATTTTACGTAAATTGTGAGCTATGGGAGTTCAAGCCAGAACTGGCTGTCTCAGATCTAGGATCCAATATTCTAGGGCAGGACCCCAGTTCCCTGAGGGATTCTGGGTGTAACCCAGCGGGCGCGGACCTGTAAACCAGAGATGGGAGACCCCACTGTGGGAGCCGCGAGTCCGGGCCTCCGGGACAGGCCCCCAGCAGAGGGCGCCCCGGCCCGCGCGGCCACTTCAATACTGTCCTCTCCAGATCCGGCCTGTCTCCCGTGCGCCCTCTGCTGGCGACGGGGGGCACCGCCGCGCGGCCCCTCCCCTATGCCCACCCATTGGGCGGGTTTCTGCTTATCTCTGTTCTCATGGCCACGCCCCCTGCTGAAGCCGGACTGAACTCAGAAGTCTGACCCTTCAGCCAGGCCTGGCTCTAAATCCCCCTGTTCCCCAGCTCTGTGGAGGAGAGTCCGGTTCATCCCCAGCCCTCAGCCCAGGTTTCCTGCCCATCTCCGCTCCCATGCTGGTCCGATGGCTGTGGGTGGTGAGGAAAATCGCCGCAGCTCGAGGCTTAAGAGTATCTATATCCAGACTCATGGAGGCTTGAAATCTAACCTGCCTGCTCCCAGCTCCCGGGCCACTGCCTAGTCCTAACCGGCCAGACCTTCGGGATCTCTCAGCCGGGACATGCTTCAGCCTTCTAACTGGACCCCCCTGCCTACCGTCTCTCCTCTGCACCTTCTATTTTCTCTTTCCAAAACACAAATCAGGGCAGGTCACTCTCCTAAACTCTAGTAGCTCCCCACTGCCTGCAAGAAAAGGTCCAGACTCCTGCTCAAGCCACCTCCATCCTTGATGATCTGGCCTCCAGTCTTATCATAGGTTGCCTCCTTGCCTCCCTACTCATAACTCTCCAAGCACATATTGGTCTTCCATGTCTTTGCACATACTTTCCATCTACACTTGGCAAACTCCTACTCATTCCTCAAGGCCCAGTTCAAATGTCCCCTCTTTGGATTGTTTTTCTCTGATACCCCCAGGTGGGAAGTTTCTGTGCTCCTGTGGATTTTATAGACACCTCTTTTTTATGGCACTTATGGGGGGGGGGAATTATCTATTTACAAGCCTGTTTTCCCCCCAACAGGAACTTGAGCTCCTCTAGGGCAAGGTTTGGTTATTTGTCCTTGCACATACTGGCAGTCTAATATAGGTCTGAACTTACAGTGAACGGCTGACCCGTAGCTCAGCCCCAGACATGGAGAATCCCTGTCTTGTGTCTGCCCCGCTGCCTGAATGTAGCAGAGGTACCCTGCCTGTTTAAAGACTGGCTGGATATGCCAATCGTCTCCCTCCCTCAGCCCTGGGGCTGGATTCTGCCTCCCTTCCCAGCCCCTAGGAGACCAGCTGTCCCCCTTTTCTCTCTGTTATTTGCTCCCCTCCCTATTGGGAGGGGTGTGGTCCAGACCCTGTAGGTTCTAGGAACTCAATTCTAAGTCCTGTGCAGAGATTTATTTCTCAAGAGCCCAGAAACAGATGATAGGGGGAGGCTTCTCCCCTCTGCAGAGTCCTGGAGACACCCCACTGATTCTTGGACCCCACCCCAAGTCAGCCCCCTCCCCATCCCAGGACTCACCTGGTCCTTGCATGTTTAGCCTGGGGCTTGGGGGCAAAATCATAAATTTGGGAGACAAGAGGCGAGATAAAGATCATTTGTTGAAAATGGTGTCATCAGTCATGTGCTGGAGAGAACACATCCAAGATTTCCCCAAAGCTGGGTGTTCAGCTACCCACCCCCAATTCCCGGTTATGGTTTCCTCTCCTCCCCGCAAAAAATGTGCTCCCCCCCACCCCATCAGCTCCTTCCAGGGCTTGAAGTTGCCTGATCAGTTTGTTTCAGCCCTTCCCATCTGCATTCTCAGAAAGCCCTCAGGCTCTCTTCTCTTCTACCTTGGGAGGGTCTCAGGATGGAGATGTCCCATCCCCCATCCTTCCTTACTCACATTAATGATCACATTTCTGAAAGAGCCTGGAGGGGAGATTCCCAAACTCCTAGTTGCAGAGTTTCAGGTTGAGGATGAACAGATAAATAATGGCTTGCCAAATTAATTAATTATTTTATTAGCCTGAGTAATTATTAATCAGGTCATTAATCACCCAGCTGTGCACTATGAATAGTAATTGTGCGGTGGTGGTGGGAACAGCGGTGGAGCAGGTTATGGCTCTAAGGTCTGCCAGTGTCTGGACCGTCTACTGGTCCTAGGAAGATTTGGGAAGGTTTATAAGGCCCCATCATTCCCCCCACCCTCAGACTCATGCTTAGAGATTAGGAACCGAATGGGGTCTACCTGGATGCCTTTCCAAGGGCAGGTACCAACTTCATCCTTCTCTTCCTGATTTCCAGAGTTCAGATGGATGCAGGACTTGGCTGCTGGGGATATGCACACAGAGGTGAAAGGAAAATGAAGACAACTTGCACTTATGAGTGTGTGTGTGTGTGTGTGTGTGTGTGGAGGGGGGACAGGGTGAAAAGAGAGAGGGACCTGGTGTGGAGAGACAGAGAGACAGAGGCAAGTCCTAAATGTGCCAGGTGTCCCCACAATCTCAGTCTGACTGGTCAGTTGATATAGAAGAACGATGCTGGGATGGACTCAGAGTTTTGCCTTTGAAACTGATGCTTTGGAACGGGGTGGATGCCACCGGAGAGGAGGAGAAGTAGAGGAGGTAGAGACCAGAGGAGGGAGGAAGGGAAGGTGAGACAGTCAGGAGAAGGGAGGAGGGAGGAAGGGAAGGTGAATGGCTGGTTCTTTACCTTTGGCTTTGGAACTCTGCTGGCTCCAGCAGTCCGTGTTTTGCTCTTGCCGGGGTGTCTGATGATTCCTTTTGTACCTTCCTTTCCATACCACCCACCCTACTCAGGACCTGGTGTCTCCTGAGGTTTGGAGGAGGCCTCAGCTTCTGAATCTTTCCCCTTGGCTACTTCCTGGGACTCTGCCCACTGCCCTGTGGGGTTGGAGGGAGGGGAGATGTGAGGACAAACAGAAAAGGTGAAGTGGTGGCAGATGACTCTGGCCCTTGACACCAGGAAATCATTCTGTAAGTCTCACCTCCATCCTTCTTGCTCCATCATCTCACATCCTTGTGTGGTGCCCCGACAGGTAGCAGTAAGCTTTTGTCCCTCGTGCTGTCCCTTCTCTGGGCCTCCTTCTCCCTGGGCCAGGTGCTCTCGGGTCCCCTTCCTGTCATGGCTCACTTGGGAAGGGGTCAGTGATCATGTTTTTAGCTACCCCAGGCCCCTCTGTCATTGTCCATTTCACCTTCTGTTTATGGTGAATTTCACTCTTTATTTGCCATAGTCCTGCTTTGTTTATGACCTGCTTAGGGTCAGTTTCGGTTCTGTATCTCCAGTTTCTCTCCCATGCACTGTGTTTATTCCTGTTCTTGACTCCTGCCCTCTTTGTAGGCCCTTCCTCAAGACCCTCCTCTGAAAGGGGTGAGGCGGGGGCTCTCGCAGGCCCAGCTCCACCTGTTTGGGGCTCAGGCTGCTGTGAGGATATGAACCCCACACTCTTGAGGCCCCGGCCTGGGGAGGGCCTGCCTGCGGGGCATCCCTGTTCAGTGTATCCTCTTAGCAGAGCCGTGGGGGCAGGGCAGGAGGTCAGGCGCAGGGGCAGCTTCTGACAAGACAGAGCCTGTCCTGAGATAAACACAAACACAGGGCCTGGAACCCAGCCTCTTGTTTGGAATTCTTGACAGCTGGGATGGTGGTGGGGTGGGGAGGGGCTAGTTGGCTGGAAAGGAATTGGAGGGGGGAGAGCAGACCTCCTGGAGAGTCTGGGGATGCAGACAAAAGGGACTGCGGCCCTGCAGCCCTTGACATTGCTCAAGGATTCGTTGCTGATGACTTTGAGGAAAGGTCTAACACCTAGAGTCCCCGAAGGTTGACCTCCCTTCTTATGAAATTGCCCAGTGGTGGGCGTGGGTGGGTGAGCAGAGGATGGGAAGATCCGTGGATTCGCAGTGCCTGGGGGCCAGGAAGGGAAATGCAGCGCAATCAGCCGAGGTTACAAGTTTTTCCTCTTGTCCGACTTCCTCGTTTCCCTCGGTAAGGGACTGGGGGCGTGGTGAGGGGGGAGGGAGAGTGGAGGAGGCCAAGTTCCTGGCTCTTCTCTCCCAACCCTCCCCGGGAGTTGTTCATCTTCAGCCGGGTTCTGAGCGTTATCTGGAAGACACTCCAGGGAACCAGCTCCAGCTCTGCCGGTGTCTTTATCTTGTCTGCAGACAGACTCAATTAACCTCTTCCCATCCTTGGAGAGTGCGCGAGGGCGTCCTCCTCCCAACCCTAGTGCCCGCCTTTCCTAGCGTCTCTGGGGGCATCATACATCCCTCCCAATCCATGTCCCCCCCCCCACCGGCCCTGTCTTTGTCAGGTGGGCACGTCGCTGGAAAGGAGCTGTCTTACATTTTCTCTCATTCCCTTCCCCTAAACCCTCTCTCCCTGCATCACTGGGAAGCCCTTCTAGAAGACTTTCCTTCCTCCCTCCTCTTCCATTCAGTTTCATCTGCCCAAACTTTTCCCTAGAACACAGATATTCTAGTCCTTGACTCGTACTGTGAAACCTCTCTGAGCCCTATTGCTCTTGGTCCTTTTCTGGGTTCCACAGAGGTTTTCCCTGACACTTGGAGCGCTGGGGAGAACCTCTGCACCTCCCTGGCTCTTCTTTCGTTCCTAAGCCTCAGGTTTCTAGGCCCCAGAGGGGAGAGGAGGCTGCAGTTCTGCCCACTGCCAGCAGAGGGCAAGGGCAACACACCCAAGCCCAGGCAGAGGGTGTGGAGGCTGAAGGGTCTGGGGTGGGGCCCACCGCGGTGAGAGGTGGGACAGCGGCAGCTTGTAGCATAGGGACTGGCTTGAGGGTAGACTTAGTGGAAAATTTCTAGGACCACTAAATGGGGTGGGAATCTCTAGTTCTTTGCCTTATTTACAAATTCTGTAATAGCTAATAATAGCTACAATTTGGGGCAGACACTTTATATATAATACGTCAAATTCTCAAAATAACCGTGAGGTACTATTATTTTCATTTTACATAATGGTAAACTGAGGCTGGGGAAGGTTAAATCATGTGCCCAAGGTCACACAGGGAGGAACTGGCAGAGCTGGGATTCGGTTCTGGGATTCGGTCCCTGTGGGGTGGCCCATGCCTGGGAGTCTGCATCCTCCCCCCAGACACTCAGTAAGGAGCTTGGAAGGGGCCTGGAAGGGGCCCTTGTGGCGCCCACCCAGTTCCCTCCTTCCGGCGCCCAGCAGGGTTCAAAGGAGGGGTTGGGAGGCTGGGCGGGGGCGGGGGGGACCCCTGCCCCCACGAGCCTCCCTCAGCCTGGCCAGATGCCTTTGGGGCCTGGAGACAAGGGCTGGAGAATGGGGCTGCCATAAACAGTGTCCGGCAGCACCGCAAGGCTGTAAAACCAGCCCGCAGAGGCTGGAATGTGGAGGGATCCAGGAAGGATTTTCCGGCCTGGTCTGACCTGATAGCATCTTTGGGGCCCTGGGGTCAAAGGGGAGCCCGCCTCCCTCCCCTCCCTCTCCCGGCCATCCTGCTGCTCTTTCCTTTCCCCTCCCCGCCTCCTCTCCTACGTTTCTGTAGCTGTGTCCATGTGTCTTTACCTCGACTTGCTCCTTCTCAGCTCCTTCCTCTGAGGGTGGTTCAACCCTTGTGTGAGCCTGTTGGCTGTGTAACCATGCGACTCCTTTGCCTTGATCCCCATCTGTAAAATGGGGAAGCACGCTAGTGCCTATCTCAGAAGCTAGATGAGGTAATATCTGTAAAGCACTTAGGACAGTGCCTGGCCCATATGAAGTGTTATCTAATTGTCTGTTAATATAATAAATATTAGTGTGTCTGGTATTTATTTCTGTTTCCTATTTCTGTTCCCTGCCGAGGGATCCGAATTAGCCAGTGGGTTTTCTTGTCCTCATCTTTTCTCACAGCCTTCACCTGGATCCTGGAATGGAAGCAACTGAGGGGGAGTTGACTCTAAAGGAAGGGTGCCTGCTGGACGTTCTATCTCCCCTTCCTGCAGGCCCCCAGGGCGGCTCTGAGGGCCAGGCAGCCATACCTTCTCTAGCCAGCAGGGGGCAGCAGACGCTTGACTGTGCTGCCTGGGAAGGGGTGTGCCCAGCTCACCTGGCCCTGCTGAGGGCAGGGGCCAAGGAGGGCC
This sequence comes from Orcinus orca, assembly GCF_937001465.1. NCBI lineage: Eukaryota > Metazoa > Chordata > Mammalia > Artiodactyla > Delphinidae > Orcinus > Orcinus orca. Next base: position 43,502,122 of record NC_064569.1, on the reverse strand, counting down.
ATGAGGAGATCCCAGAGATTGTGTGTCTGTGGCACCGCCAGGCTGATTCCAGAGTGTCTCCTTCGTGCCCCTGGTCCTCTGTGTGTGTGTGAGAGTGAGGTGGGGAGGGCAGTGTCCTGCTCTGTGGTTACCCATGTTGTGACATTGCACGGGGGCAGGTGTATGTTTCTCAATGTACCAGAACCACCGAATCAGAATGTTACAATCAAAAGGGACTCAGAGATTGTGTAATGGTCCAATCCTCTTCTTCAGATGAGGAGGCTTAAGGCACAGAGAGAGCAAGCTGCTTGTTAAGGTTTGCGCAGCAAGTTTGCCGCAGAGCTTTCAGACTCTTACCCCATTGCTATTACTAGTGGGTGTACCAGCGTGATCTAGGGGCACATACAGTCTCATTCAGAAACGGGGCTTCAGAACAAGTGCCTGCTCGGTCCCCAGGCACGGTGGCTGCCTGCTGGAAGTGGTCCTGTCCTCCCCTTCCTGGCTCCCCTTCCAAGAGGTTCTGCCCCAGCCTCTTCCTCATGACTCAGCTGGGTGAAGAAAGCTAGGTTTCTGGACATCAGAGCTCTCGCAATAATAACAGTAAAAATATGTCAAGGGACTTTCCTAGCGGTCCAGTGGTTAAGACATTGCGCTCTCAGTGCAGGGGCCACGGGTTCGATTCCTGGTTGGGGAACTAAGATCCTGCATGCCGTACAGTGGCCAAAAAAAGAATTGGCGAATAAAAAAATGAAAAAAAATTGTCGAGTAGTTATTGCCACTGCATCAGATCATTCAATTACTTAATCTTTCAATAACTTTACAAGGGAAGCACTCTGACTGCTTTCAATCTACACGTGAGGCAACGGAGGCACAGAAAGGTTGAGTGCCTTGCCTGAGATGACACAGCCAGCGGGTAACCAGGCTGTCCCAAGGAAGCTCCAAGCGCTCAGGATAATGTATCATATGATGGTGCGAGCCCAAGTTCCAGTAACCTGACTGCTTACTGAGGGCTCACCACGGGCCAAGCACTGTGCCAAACACTTCTCATTCCAAGTGGACTCCAATCCTCATGATGACCCTGCGAAGTAGGTTTTATCATCACTTTGCAGAGGAGGGAATGGAAGCTCAGTCAGTAAGCAGAGGAGCCAGGCCTGTGTGGCTCCATGAAACCCACGCACTTGGCCATCCGCCGGTGCAGCGCTCTCAAACTTTATATCACCTGGGGATCTTGTTAAAATGCAGATTCTTGGGAATTCCCTGGCTGTCCAGTGGTTAGGACCCCACGCTTTCACCGCCGAGGGTCCAGGTTCAATCCCTGGTTGGGGAACAAAAGATCCCACAAGCCACTTGGCACGGCCAAAAAAAAATGCAGATTCTGGTCCAGTCGGTCTGGGGCCAGGCCTGAGATGCTGCAAGTCTATAAGCTCTTTACAGTGGTGCACAGATCGTACGTCGATCACTAAGGGTCTATGGCTAGGCCTGGTCCTGGCATGATGGACTTTCTCTGGACTTCAGTGTCACCATCTGAGAAGAAGAAGAGGCTTGTATGAATCTGGATTCTCAGTGCAGGCTCTTTCTCTCCCTCACCACTGCATTATACCATCTCTAAGCACTTGGCATCACCGTCTCTTGGAGTGGCGGTGGAGGTGATCTTTAAGACCTCCTGGTGTGCCCGCTATTTTTTTTTTAAATCAGTCTTTTTTTAAAAAAAATATTTAATTAATTAATTTAGTTATTTTGGGCTGCGTTGGGTCTTTGTTGCTGCACACAGGCTTTCTCTAGTTGCGGCGAGTGGGGGCCACTCTTTGTTGCTGTGCGCGGGCTTCTCATTGCAGTGGCTTCTCTTGTTGCAGAGCACGGGCTCTAGGCACGCCGGCTTCAGTAGTTGTGGCACGTGGGCTCAGTAGTTGTGGCGCATGGGCTCAGTTGCTCCGCGGCATGTGGGATCTTCTCGGACCCGTGTCCCCTGCATTGGCAGGTGGATTCTTAGCCACTGCACTACCAGGGAAGCCCAGTCTTTTTAAAAAAATATTTATTTATTTATTTCTTATTTATTTTTGGGTGCATAGGGTCTTCCTTGCTGCACACAGGCTTTCTCTAGTTGCGTTGAGCGGGGCCTACTCTTCGTTGTGGTGCGTGGGCTTCTCACTGCAGTGGCTTCTCTCGTTGCGGAGCACGGGCTCTAGGCACGCGGGCTTCCGTAGTTGTGGCACCTGGGCTCAGTAGCTGTGGCTCGCGGGCTCTAGAGCGCAGGCTCGGTAGTTGTGGCGCACGGGCTCAGTTGCTCCGCGGCATGTGGGATCTTCCTGGACCAGGGCTCAAACCCATGTTCCTTGCATTGGCAAGCGGATTCTTAACCACTGCGCCACCAGGGAAGTCCCTCCCTGCTTTTTAACAGCTGGGAAAACTAAGGCCCTTGCGGGGGTGGGTTCTTTCTCAAAGTCACAAAGCACATTCATGGCAGATCCTGAACTAGAACCCATATTCCTGCCTCTGTCAGGTGGCCTGTACTCTTCCTGGAAAGGGTCTTGGGTGCTCTAGGAATCCACAGGGAGGCCCAGCCACTGGACACTGGCAGGACTGGGGGGGGTCCCTTGCAAGGCTGCGTGATGAGTCCTTGTTACGGGTAATGGTGTCAAAGGGGAAACTGAGGCAGCTGGAAGCAGATTGCCCTCCTTGCATTGGTGCCGTCATGTCTGTTTTGCTTTTTCTCTCCTCTCTCCCCATCTCTGTCCCTTGTTGTTTTTGCTGTTGCTAAGCCCTGGGTGTCCCTAAGCGCACCCTATCTCTAGTTGACTCTCTCCCGCCTGTTCCCAGCCTGCCCGCATGTGGTTACAGGGGTGACTGTGAATGGCTCTGACCAGTTGGCCTGGACCGCCCCACTCTCTGTTTCTCCTGCTTAGTCGGATCTTCCCACGGTCTGTGCCCGCCTGGCCTTCTGCAGCAGGAGACTTTTGGGGTGGACAGACCCCCTGAGGTTGACAGTGCGGGACCTGCCTATCTGAGGGGGGGGGCTAGAACAAGAAGGTGGTCCCCTCCTGGCTACGGGTGGACCTCCTGCAGAAGCTGGCTGGACAGGGCCGCCGGCGCCTCACCCCTGCCCCGAGCGGTGGCATTCAGGTTGGTCTCTCTCTTGGCCTTTGGCTCGGGGGGTGGTGGAGCACGCATAACCCTTGGTCTTTTCATGCCACCAGCCCTGCCTGGTCTCCCGAGCGGTCTCCTGACCTCACGTGTTTAGCTAGAGGATGAGTAGACCAGCTGCTCCCTGCCCCAGGTGGGGCTGGCTGAGAAAGGACCGGGGGTCAAGGCAGCTGGTCCCACCTCCCTCCAGGACTTAGACTGGAGGCAAGAGATGCCAGCAGCTTTCTTCCTGGCCTTTTCCCAGGGACTCCAAGGAAGTTCCTGACCCCTGGGTGGAGGCCGGGAGGGGCTAACTGATGGAGTCATTCATTCTACAGATGTCTACTGAACACTTCCCATGTGTTAGGTGCTGGGGTGGACATCAGAGACTCGGGCCCAGCTCAGGTCCTGGTGAAGCAAGAGGCCCTGGACATGGACCAGAGAGAGGGATGGAGGGCCCCATGCAACAGGACTGAGAGGCAAGGCCAAGAAGACCTTTCCTGGAGTCTGCAGCCTGAACAGAAGAGAGAAGCTCTCCCTGCCTGCACGTGTGGGGACCGGTGTGCAGATGGCGACCTGGACAGTTTGCTCGGCCTCTCCGGGCCTCATTTCCCTCCCCTGAAAAATGACAGCATGAGGCTAAGTCAATGGTTCTCAGGTGCCAACTCAGAATCACCTGTGGGCTGGTTAGAATTCACACTCCTGAGTCCCTCTGACCCAGGAGCTCTGGGTCAGGACCTACATTGTTCCCCTGAGCTCGCCATGGTTTGATGGCCAGGTGATGGGAGTGGAGCTGGAAGGCGGCGGGGCCTCCCAGGGCCCCTCCTGTCTCCTGCTCTGATCCAGTCGCCGGCCTGCACTTGGGAGGAAGCCACTGTGCCAGGCACTGTGCTGCGTTCATTTAGAGCACAGGCAGGTACTGTTGCTCCCATCTTGGTGAGAGGGGAGTAGACGGAAGCTCAGAGTGGTTAAGGGCAACAGTCCTATCATAGGTCCTCATCACTGCAGGGCTGTGGCACTCGTCTCCACTCCGTGTTGGTTTCTCTTCTTTTTTATGGAAGAGATGCTTCCCTTTTCCATCTCCTCACCTCTTTCCGTCCTCTATCTTTCCTCTCTCTCCCTGTCATCTCCAGTTTGTAATAATCTAAAATAACTTCAGACTCATCAGTCCTTTTCTCGGAAGTCCTCCCTGTCATCTGCCCCGAGTCCCTCCTCCAAGGGGAGTTCATAATCCCCATTCCTTCCTCACGAATGGGGAGGAGAGAGAGTCCTAAACATCACCGTCCTGACCGTCACCTGCCCCACCTGACTCCCCCTGGCCTCCTGCGCCCTCCCTCTCGTCCATTGCCAGTGCCCCCCACCCCCTGCCCCGCTTCCTCTTCAGGTTTCAGAAGTGTTTGTTTGGTTCATAACAGGGGCAAAAAGCCAGAGTAATCCTCAGGAAGGAATCCTCTCTGATCCCAGAAGGAAAGATCGAGGTTAGATGCTTGGAAGGACTTCCAACTAGCTAAAGGGAACAGTCCTGAAAGGAGGCCGTGGATCCCTGGGGGAAGCCTGGTCTCTATCCGGGCTTTGACCCTCTCCCTCTCCCCACTCCCTCTTCTTCACACCCCCCAAGCCCCTGTTGGGGTGACTGTGTACCCATCCTCTGACCTCTTGATGGACACTGGTGTGTGTCGGGGGGTAAGTGGTCATGTGCTCCTCAGGGCTCCACTGGTGCTGAAGGATGGGCTGGGGCACACTTCCACCCGGGCCTTGGCCATCGTCCCTGCTCTGGGACCTGTGCTCTCACCACCCACTGCAGCCTCCCTCACCTTCTCAGGATGCGAGCAACGGAGAGTCTGCAGGAGCTGCCTCTCAGGAGATCTGTGTGTGTGTGTGTTGTTACATCTGTGGAGCCAGGGGTGTGCATGGCCGTGCGTGGATGTGTGTGTATGCCTGGCTGTCCCCCTGTGGTTTTGCATCAGCCCTTGCCCCAGAGCTGTGGAGACCCTTTGGTCTCTGTCCCCACCTTGTCCCTGGGGTTAGCTGGTGGGTGTGATGAGCTCAGGGCTGCAGATTGGGCCTCTCTCCAAAGGTGGGGCACTGGGGGCTGCTTCCCTGGATCAGGGCTCCGGGGTCTCCAACCCCGCCCTCCTTTGGGACAGAGCTGCCTGTCCTGCCTGCATGTGGCCACAAGGGGGCTCTGGGACCAAGTTTTCCTCCTTTCCTCTGGAGCTGCAGCGATTCCCAGCAGGGCAGGCACCCCGAGCTTTTCTGGGAGTGCGGGCCATCCTCCTGCAGCTGCCACTAAAGGGTCTCTGCCAGGGTGGGAGGCCACCGGAGGGGGACACTGCCTATGCCTTCATAATCCTATTCTGTCAGGAAGTCTTCAGCTGTCTACCCTCCATTTCTATTGCTACTAGGGAGAAGAGATGGGGCTCAGTGAGCTGCCCTTCCCCCCTCCTTCTCCTTTTTTTTGCATTACTACTCTTCCCTTTGCCAGGCTTAAAGTAAAGAAGTTATTTTCTTCCACAACGTCTGACCATTAGAGTGCAGATTCTGCTCTGTCACAGCCAAGGACAGGATAGGCAGCAGCAGGAAATACGTAAGCTAGACATCAGGAGGGACTTCCCAACCAAGAGGGGCATGAGCCACTGGGCTTGGTATCTGAGGGAGGCTAAACACAGGGAAGTTGCCTGTTCATCTGGGGTGAGGCTCTGGTTCTGTGGGGTTGGGGAGAGTCCTCTGTGATCCAACATTCCCAGCTCTACTTCCCTAGTGTGGGTTAGAGAGGATCGCTGGGTACAATTGCTTGCCCCTGGGCATCTCCGAGCCTCAGAGAACCATGGATGTTGCCGGATCCTTGGGCTTTGGGGATGGGAAGAGACCTGTGAGGGGTCATTCAAAGGAAAACACCTGACTCACTCCTTCCACTGGCTGGTGATCACTGGCAGAGGGAAGGATAAAATGACAGAGCAGATTGAACGTCATCAACCTACTAGGCAAAGACTCCATTGATGCGGGGTGGGGGGGCCCTTCCTGGAGTGGGAGACGGCCCGCACTTCACACTCCTCCGTGGGGTGTGGAGGTGACTGGTACCCTTCTGTCCTCAGCACCTCGACTTTCCAAATGGGGTGTGAAATGTCATCTGCCCCTCTTTCTTTCTTATTTTTTAAAAAATTTATTTATTTTATTTATTTATTTTTGCCTGTGTTGGGTCTTTGCTGCTGCGCGTGGGCTTTCTCTAGTTGTGGCGAGCAGGGGCTACTCTTTGTTGCAGTGTGCGGGCTTCTCATTGTGGTGGCTTCTCTTGCTGTGGAGCATGGGCTCTAGGCGCACAGGCTTCAACAGTTGCGGCACGCGGGCTCAGTAGTTGTGGCTCACGGGCTTTAGAGCACGGGCTTAGTTGCTCTGCAGCATGTGGGATCTTCCTGGACCAGGGATCGAAACTGTGTCCCCTGTATTGGCAGGCGGACACTCAACCACTGTGCCACCAGAGAAGCCCTGCCCCTCTTTCTTGTGTGTCTTCAATGCCAAGAGGGCCCTGGGGTTGTGGGGAAAGCAGAGTTTTGGAGTCTGACCCCAGAGCATGGAGGCAAATGGCATACCTCTCTGCCTCAGTGCCTCCATCTGTAGGGTGAGAATAAGCACTCCGGCATCTCAGGTGAGATGTGTGAGACTGTGTGTGAAGGGCCTCAGGGCTCACAGCACAGCAGGTGCTTCTGTCCCCCACCCGCACCCCCACTCCAGGCTCACTTGTTCTTGGAGAAGGAGAGAAGTGCCCAGATGGGAGAAAGGGACCCAAAATGATACTAGGGCCCAAAGCTCGGGGTCTCTGCTGGATGTGCCTGAGGCTCAAAGGCTTGGTCCCCCCGCTTCTCTTCCCCACTTTCCTCACTGCCCTTTTCTGACCCTTCTTCCCTCTGTCCCTTGCCCCACCTCTTTTCTTCCTGTTCCCCCTTTTCCCCTCAGCTCAATTCCTCTGTTCTTCCAACTTCATCTCTCCATGCAGCATTAAATTAGGTGAAAGGGATTATTTAGAAAACCAAGAAGTGCACATCCTGTGCCCCTGGACCATCTCCTGGGACTTCTCTTGCATATGGTTCCGACTTCTTGGGTTTTTTTCTTGACCTCCCCAAGAGGTTGATGCTTCTGTTCATGGGCTGGGCTGGGGAAGGAAGGTGGTAATGAAATCCGGTCCAGTTAAACAATGTGTGCTCTGAGGAAAGAGCTGAACGGGTGTGGTGATCCCTGCCCTTGAAGGACTCTCAGTTAAGGAGTGAGGCTGGGGCGTCAGCAGCAGGTGACAAGTGTTTCCTCAAAGGCTTAAATGTGGTGCTGGGGAGCCATGGAGGAAAATCAGGGAAGGCTTCACCGAGGAGGTGATAGTTGAGCTGGGTTTTGAGGGATGAGCTGGAGTCTTCCTGATTCATAAGGGGGTGGGAAGAAAGACAGACCTTTCAGAGGGATCCACCATGGGCAAAGACATGTTGCTAGGAAGGGGAAAGGAGAATTCAGGAGACTGCTGTAGTAATTCTCAGGGAGCTTTTGGGATACTAAAATCCCAATCCAGGAGAAGTTAAGCAACAAGATCTAATGGTTTGCTCACCGGCCAGACAGGAGGGTTCTTCCAGAACAGGGCTTTGCTCCCCGATAAATGAATGACAAGGAGAGGGTAGCACAAGGGACATTGAGAAGAGTGTGCTGGGCTTGAACTTCCTCCCTACTTGCTGCCTATACGACCCTGGGGAAATTACTTAACTGATTCTGGGCCTCAGTTGCCTCATCTATAAAATGGGGGTAGTGATGCATCATCTACCTGAAGACGGGTAAGACAATCAGTGGGGTTTCTTGAGGTGCCTTCCAGCACTGAGAACTGTAGTATTATGATCACTCTGGGCTGTGTGACCAGGGAGGTCTTCATGGAAGAGGAGGGCTTAGTGCCTGCTCTTAAAGGATGCTAATATTGAGCTAAACAGACAGGAGTGGGAAGGCTGGGGGAAATGTGGGGACAAAGGTCAGAGCCAGGACAGTGAAAGTCATGTCTGGAAGACAATGTGTGGCTGGCGAACGGGGTTGAGAGGCTAGCTCTAAGGTAGGAGGGAAGTTGCCTGTTGGCAGGGCAGGAATGTGACTTGTGCTGGCAGGGGGTGTTGGAGAAAGACTCACGGGCACCAGCGTGTGAGCCCCACCCTCACTCCTGCCCACACTCTCTCTGCCCCCCGCCCTCCTAGGGACCAGACTGAGCTGGAGGCAGCCTTGAATTGCAGAGACAGGGTCTGCGGGATGACTGGGAATCAGGGACACGCAAACGCGACGCAAACAGCATGTAAATCAGCCGCTCTCCCCTAGACCCACTGCCTTAGGTCTGCTTGGTCTGAGGTTGAGTCATGGGAGGAGGTGGTGGCAGAGGGTCTTTTCACCTTCCCTGCCAGGGCTCCTCCTGCCTCACTGGCTAAGCCTGCCCAGACATGGGGACACATGCTATGCTGTTCTTTCCCTTCTGCAGGCCTGGGAGCTGTCCCCCGCCAAGCTGGAGCCCTTGCCCATCCTGTCCATCCCTGGAGGATTGGCCTGGTTCCTGTGGGAGACTCCCAAAGCCCACAGGAAGTGTCTGAATCTCTCTGAGCGGGCGAGTGAAGGGCAGGTCAGAGAGATGACCTGGGACAGAAGGAGCGACAGGGATGGAGCACGGCTGGGGAGACTGAAGGGTAAGGGACAGGGCGTGGAGAGGCCTGAGGAGAACACACATTCCCAGGAAAATGGATAGATGCGGACCCAGTGGGCGAAAAGCCCCAGAGACCCTGACTGACAGAGGCAGACGGAGAGAGCCCTTCTCATGTATCCAGCCTGGGACACGCTGCACCAGTGCCTCTGTTGGCTTCCTCTCACCTGTCTGCCTGTTCCAGGCGGATGGTCCCTTTGTCTGTCTAGCTCTTTGTTTGTCTCTTTTTTTACCTGTCTCTCTCCCAGCTCCCCCTTTTTTCCCCTCTGCTGTCTGTCTGTCGGTCTGTCTGTCTCTCTATCTGTTGCTGCCCTCTGCCTTGTCCATCTCTCTATGGAGAGAAAACTGTTCACTGGGACTGTGGGACCCCTGGGTCCTTGCCTTCTGGTCTCAGACAGGTTCTCGCCTTTCCTCTTCTTGAATTTGGGTTTCAATTTCCTCCTTTCTAGGGTGGCCCCACCCTCTGCCTCTTATGTTGCTTATAAGACTCAGAGGTGTGGGCCAGTGACTGTATTTACGATTGCTCAGGCACTGGAACAAAAGGTTTAATTCACTTGAGACGTAATACTGCTTTTCAAACTTCTAAGGACAAAGCAAGAAGAAAATAATGATTGCAGCATGAGGCACAGTGGTTAGACATTCAGAAGGACTTCCCAATAGACAGGTATGGGAAATATTATGACAGGTCAGCTAAAAGAGATTAAACAACCACCTTCATAATCTCCTGCGGAGGAGCCCCATGGGAGGGGGTGTTGGGCAACATGGCCTTCCCTAGTCTGTGCAGTCTAAGAAAAGGTCTTCTGCTGTTGTGACGTAGCAGGCACTCACATGAGGAGGCTAGGGTACCAACTTACCCTAGGGTCCCACCTGCGCAACTTCCCAGGTGGCCGGGGGAGAGGGTCCGCGGGGAAAGTGGCATAGAGGAAGTGCTATCTATCTATCTCCCCACCTCTACCCTGTTTCCCCACCATCTTCCCAAGCTCAGGACCACCCCGCCCCCCGACAATCCATGAGAGATGGCTGCTGGGGACGGAGTGATGTATGTAATGCAGATAAAATGTCAGCAATTCTAAATGGGTCCGGAGATGCAGCCATGGGCTGGGGGTGGGGGGCGGTTGGGGGGCGGGGAGGGAGAGAGGGCGGAGCAGGGGGGAGAGAGGAAGGGAAAATGAGATGTGGGTCTTCACCAGGATGGCGGCAGGGGCAGACACCCCCTCCTCCCAGCAAAGGCCGGAGGAGGGGTGGGCCCAGGCAGCAGGAGCCCAAATGAGATTTTGAAGAGGGAGCTGGAGGGTGGGGGGTGGAGGAGAGGAGGAGGCGGGCGGGGGCAGCGGGGCCGGAGCTGCTGATGTATAGCGGTTTCATAACTTCCTCAGTATTAAAGGCAGGTTCATGGGGAGGGCAGCACCATTAATCATGAGGCTGAATGGGGCTGGGATTTGCTGAGAGGCGCGCTTGCTGTCTGTTGTGCCCGCCCGGCTCAAGGCGGGAGGGGACAGGCAGGGATGCCCATCCTGAACTGAGGGATAAGACCCGAGGAATCTATTTTGGGTGTTGGGCAAGTGGGTCCTTGAGGGTAAAGGTGGGGGAGCCGGGGACCCTGGTAGGAAGGAGGAAAAGAATGGAGAAGTTTGTGGTAGGGGCCAGGGGCTGGGGGGAATGATGCGGGCAGCGGCTGAGGGGACCCTGGGTGGGGAAAACTGGGGAGGGAGGATTGCGCATTTGAACATGAAATTGATCACATGTAAATACAATGCAAATGACATGCAAATGAGCACAGGATTTCTCTGCGTCCATAGCTCAGGCATTCTCTTCCTTGGACTGAGAATTGGGGCCAATTTGCATCCAGTTCCATGCCCAGTGCCTTGTTTCTTTATTATTAATATTTTCAGAGGGAGAACACAAGGTCTCACTTGCTAAGCGGGAGAGGAAGCCAAGGTGAGGCTGGTCCCTCTGGGCTCCCTGGGAAAGGGCGAGACCACTCCCTCTCCCTGTTGGGAATGGTAGCATCAGGAAAATTGACACGCCTGAGTGACAGTGAGGGAACTGAGTGGTAGGACTCCTGGGCTATGCACCCGAATTTATGGGAGTCTGAGAGGCAGAGGCTCAGCAGTGAGGCAGAAAGATGGAAAGAGACAGATCCCCGCAGCTCAGAGACAGGTACGCGGATAAGATGAGGATGCCTCACATGTCCTGCGAGGTAAGGCATTGGCATCCTCTCTTCTAGGTGAAGAACGAAATGGCCGGCCCAAGGTTCAGAGAGGTGATGAACTTCCTAAGGTCACACTGCTGGTAAGTGCCTGACCCTCAGCTCCGAGGTTCCTTGAAAGCTTGGTGATGTTTCAGCCCACCATAAGAGCATCTCTGAATGAGATAAAACTAGAGAACAGATAGTCATCTTTTCAGCAGGTGTTTATTGAGTACTTACTTGGTACAAGGCAGTGGGCCTGTGCTCAGAAGAGAGAAGACTAAAGATTGATCTCTCAAAATATACAGTCTAGCAAGGTTCATAAGCATTTTAGCAATAAGTGAAACTGAACAGTTGGTGACAAGGGTCACCAGGGAGGTACAAGCAAAGGGAGGATCAGGGAATGCTTGCAGGGGGAGGTGGCATCTGATGTGAGCCTTGGGGAATGGGTAGAATGTATTCAGTGGCAGAGATGGGGAGGGAAGAATGTTCCAGGTGAGGGGGCCAAGATGGGCCGTGGCGCAAAGGCAGGAGAGGATGAGGGAGTCAAGCTCTCTGATGTGTGGGAGCACAGAATGTGTGGAGAGGTGTGAGGGAGGTTAAGCTGTGATGGTGAGGGAAGCGGGGGTCAGGACACAAGAGAGCTGGGAGGCCACTCCTGGGATGTGGATGTTACCCGGCTGGAGGTCAGCTGGAAGTAGAGGAGAGGGTAAATCATTCATTCAATCATGAATTCAGTAAATAGAGATTTATTGTACATGAACCATATGCCAGGGCTGCCCTGGTAGCTTGGGATGCCAAGCTCAGGTGAGGTCCCTCCTTTAGGAAGTTGGGTCAGCGGCAGTGTCCTCATCAGTACATGCAGATACGAGAGCATGTCCCTCACGGTGTTAGTGTGAAGATTAGATGGGAGACTCCACATAAGGTTCTTAGGGTGCTGTCTCATCTAGAAGGAACGCTCAGTAAAGGTTCGTTCTTGTTTTCAGCCTCGTCACTACTCTGAAAGGTATGGGATGGAGGACAGAGGCAGGGAGAGGGGTCAGCAGTCCACTGCAAAACGTGGGGAGAGATGGAGTGTGGCAGCGTGGGTGGGAAGGAGGGGGCAGGTAGAAGGCTGCAGGGACCAGAGAAGACAAGTGACAGAGCCAGAGGCAGGGGCAGGGAAAGTGTGGTCTGGAAACACTGTAGGGGGAGGAGCTGGGCTGGGAAGACTCAGCCTTGGTCAGGTCCCTGCTCTGGGGCCAGTTTGCTGGCAGAGCGGGGCAGGGCAGGGGAGGGCCTGGGTGGTGGGTAGGCTGGAGGCTGGGGTTCTTGGGTCCTCTTCCCACTTGGCTACTTGGACCCTCTTCCAGACTCATCTTGACTTCTCAGTTGCTTAATTTGGCTCAATCTGTGGGAGATGCACCTCCCACTCTGCCTGAAGTGTAACTTTCATCCTCCTGCTGCAGGACCTAGCTATCAGACGAGTCCACTTGGCTGTCTGTCTGTCTGATATCTGTGTGGTCCCTTCAGGATAATTGCTCTGGACAACTCTAACACCACTCAGACAGATTGTCTGGCCTCCTGGCCCCGACATCTCCCACCACTGCATCAAGCCAAAGTACTCAGCCCCCCCAAGCCCCAGGCTCTGGTGAAATCCGATTAGCGAGGAGAGCGCTTCGCTGAGCTGACAGCTCCTCCGATAATTGCTTCCCAAGCAAGCGATGCAAATCAGCCCATCCAGCCAGTCCCCGCTCCTCTCCTGGGGACCCAGGCGTCTAGGCCCCAGGAGAGGGAGAACACCTGAGTTGGAGAGACTTTGGAAGCTGTCGCCTGCCTCCAGCTAAGTAAAGGCCACCAATCCATAAAGCTGGTCTGTGCTGCCTCTGGGCTGAGGAGGGGGCAGTGGGTGGGAAGGCTGGGACGGGGGCCCCACTGGCTCTGCATTTCTGCCTTAACTGAGAAGGCGTCATTCTGCACCTCACTCTCGCCCCTTGGAGAAGAATCCTACGTACCCATTTCCCGGTAGGGTAGATGAAGGCAGAGATAGAGAAGACAGAGACAGGGAGATGCCTGAACCTGTTAAGAAATAAATGGAATGGGGCTTCCCTGGTGGCGCAGTGGTTGAGAATCCGCCTGCCAACGCAGGGGACACGGGTTCAAGCCCTGGTCAGAGAAGATCCCACATGCTGCGGAGCAACTAAGCCCGTGCACCACAACTACTGAGCCTGTGCTCTGGAGCCCACGTGCCACAACTACTGAAGCCCACACGCCTAGAGCCTGTGCTCCACAACAAGAGAAGCCACCGCAGTGGGAAGCCCACGCACCGCAACAAAGAGTAGCCCCCGTTCGCCACAACTAGAGAAAAGCCCGCACGCAGCAACGAAGACCCAATGCAGCCAAAAATAGATAAATAAATAAATTTATTTTTTTAAAAAAAGAAAGAAACAAATGCATGAATTCACAGCCTACCTCCCCTGGTTCTCCAGGTATAGGAAGGAGGTGGGAGCGGGACCTGCAGGACTTACAGATAGCTTTCTCCATTTATGAATCCCCTCCCCACCAGCCTGGGGGAGAGACATCGAGGGTGAAGTCCCCATGGAGCTCTGTGCTGCAGCTGTGATATGATGTATCTTTGGAGGCGTGGGGAGCCTGATCAAATCCTGAGACTTCTGAGACTTTACCAAGGAGGACGTGTCTTTGGGATGCAGTGGTTCTTGCTTGTCCCGTGCATCAGGGACTTCTTGCCACTTCCCTAATTCAAGGTCCTTTTAAGAGCTTGTTAATGTCTCTTCCTTAATGCCCTTCCTTCCTACAGCTTCCCCTCATCCCATCTCCTGCTGACCCTGGAGGCCTGAAACCACTTTCCTCGCCATCCTGAGCTTCCAGCCCCCAAACCTAGCTCACATGGGTCACTGTTTTTGTGGAAATCTCCAGGGACGAGTTGCCCAGTCTTGTCCTCATGCTTGTGTGTCTGATGTGGCTCTATGGCCTGGATCTGGGGTCCTCAGACTAGCATCTGCCTGAGACCCTGGCACAGGGCCATAACAGCAACACAATTAACCTTTATGGAGCACCAATCCTGGGCCACCCCCTGTACTAAGCACCTTACGTAATTAAGTCACTTAATTATCACAAAAGAAGACTTGGATTGCAACGATTATCCCATTTTACAGTTGAGTTAACTGAGGCACAGAGAAGTTAAATAACTTGCCTCAGGTCACCACTAGTAAATGGCAGAGCTGGGATTCAAAGGCAGGTGGTCAGAGTCCAGAGATCACACTCTAAAGGCCTCTGCTACATCGCCTCTCCTCTCCAATGCTCTTTGAATGTTTATTGGGCTGACTGAGAGAGGACAAGTGAGACAGCGCCCACTGTGGTGGGGCAGAGGGACACGGCTACACTGACAGACAAACACCTGAAGCCCTTTGGGGTTCCCAAAGGTGGCAGGAGCCAACAGGGTGATACCTGTTACTTGGGGAGTGGGAAACATGGCCTTCACCTTCTCCAACCCACATATCTATTTTCTGCACTGGAGCCCTGTGCTAGACAGCTCCCCTTCCCTCCCCTAGGAGCCTGGAGGCAGGGGAAGGGCTAAAGATCAGCCTAGAAACCCAAGTGATCTGGGAGTCTGGGCTAGGACCTCCAGAGGCCGATAGATGGCGCTCGTGGCCCAATACAGCCCAGGCAGCCCAAGGAAACCAAAGGAAAACAAGCCAGCAGGTTAACCCCTTCCCGCCTGGGCTCCAGCCCCAGAAGCAGGCTGGTGGGCAGCTGAGGGCGCTGCCGCAGACCTGGCTGGCCCCTAGGGAGTGACCCAACTCTCTAGGCTCTGTCCAGGCCACAGCCTGGGTCTGCTTCTGCTGCTTCCCCACAAGCTTTATCTGTAAATCCCAGTCAGCCAGCCCCCTGGAGACTTCCCAGAGGGCTAGGAGACTGAGACATGGACAAGGCAGGCTGGGAGGCTCCATCCCAGCCAAAGTTTCATCTCTCAGCCTCCATCTCTTGAAAGTCTATGGATCTCTTTCTAATCACCTCCACTTCGGGAGAACTCCTCACCTCCATCTTCCCTGAGAGGGACTCACCAAGCGGGGAGGAGTAGCATGGACTAGAGACAGAGAAGGTCCCCAGGCCCCTACGGGATCAGCTACAGCCACTCACTGGGGGTTGCCCAAGATTCAGTTTCTCCCATGTTGGGACTCCCCATCTCTGGGGTCCCTGTCTTACAGGGACAGAAACATGTATCCAACACTTCCAGGAAGTTGGAATTGGGGGTGGGGGTCCTGGGGATCTCTGCTTGCCTGTCACTCACTTCACTCATTACTGTCCTGTAAACAGACTTGGAGTGTGGAGGGGCTGCCATGATGATAACCTGATAGTGCTTGGCAGCAAGGGACAAAGGCTGGGGTGGCGGGAGGGTTGTCAAAGGGTTGGTGAGGCTCCTAGACTTTTTTTTTTTTTTTTTGTCTGCATCACGCAGCTTGAGGGATCTTAGTTCCCTGACCAGGGATTGAACCTGGGACCACAGCAGTGAAAGCGCCAAGTCCTAACCATTGGACTACCAGGGAATTCCCTCCTAGAATTCCTAAGCAATGAGATAACACCACCGGTGTGGTTCCCCTTCCCTCCTAATTTTTGTTTAGAAACACACAAATGCATAGATCTATGGAGATAGAGGAGCCTGAGCAGGGACCTGGCTAGTTCAGGATATTCTTTTATTATTTTTCTGCGTTGGGTCTTCATTGCTGCGCGCGTGCTTTCTCTAGTTGCGCGAGCGGGCGGGGGGCTACTCTTCGTTGCGGTGCACGGGCTTCTCATTGCGGTGGCTTCTCTTGTTGCAGAGCACGGGCTCTAGGCGTGCGGGCTTCAGTAGTTGCAGCACGCGGGCTCAGAAGTTGCGGCGTGCAGGCTCCAGAGTGCAAGCTTCAGTTGTTGTGGCGCATGGGCTTGGCTCCTCCGTGGCATGTGGGATCTTCCCAGACCAGGGATCGAACCTGTGTCCCCTGCATTGGCAGGCAGATTCTTAACCGCTGCGCCACGAGGGAAGTCCCCAGGATATTCTTATTTCACTCATTCCAGAGAAAAAAGCAGAGATAGGGAGGTAGATGTACACAGAGGGAGAGAGAGACACACAGATACACAGCTATACAAGAGACTAGGGATAGAGATACATTTACATAGGCAGAGAGAGTCGAAGACACAGAGAGGGAGAGAATCTAGCACAAATGAAAGCTCAGGAAATAATGGAATTTGTTGAGGTGGATGATTAATTCAGTTTCCGAAGTCTTGCCAGGGTAGGGGTGGTTTCTCACCTGTGGTTCAGAGGCTCACTGCTCACAGTTCCCTGAAGCTCCTCCTGCATCCTTTAAGTTTTTGTCTGCTGGTAGGAGAGCAGGGGAGGCTAGGGAAGGGGGTAGCATCCTTGTTCTCTCACCTCTTCCTGTTCTGGGATTCATTGGTCTCCACCTGCAGGGAGACTGCTTTCCCTGGTCTCAGTCATGGCTGTGCTGGAGTATTCAGGGAAGGGGGATGGGAGGAATCTACAAGATAACAGGCCTTATGGTGTTTACAGTCTAATGAAAATATTATAGTCAAGACACAGAAACAGATCCAGAGACAGGACAAGAACAAAGCTAGGAGTGGGACAGCTTTGGATATTAGTATTGGGTTGGGGAGGTGGGAGGGAATGAACTGTTAGATGAGGCCATGATATTGGTCTAGGAAAGTGTGCTGGACAGAGTATTCGAGGGGGAGGATTGGGAAGGATGGGAGGTCATAGAGCTGGGTAGACAGCAGAGCAGAGTAGGGAGAGAACTGAAATGGTAAAGCCATGGAGACAGGGGTTTGGACAGTAATGGGGGATGCAAGAGTCTCAAAGTCATTACTAAGGAGTTGTTAGAGATGCCAGAAGTGCCTCCGTGGATGTTCTATATACAGTCCTTGGAGAGCTGCAAAGGAGAGGTCTCTTATACCTGGGGCAGAAGGAGGGCTAGAAATGGTCTGTAGCCATTGTTAATACCCTCAGGTGAGTTGAGAGACTGCGGATAGTTGAAGCTCCTTGATTGACAATCCCTTTGGGGAAAGTGTTGTGGATGAAGTTTTGGAAAGGTGATGCCCTTTACGGCTAGAATCCAGGATCTCCAAGATCCTTACAGAGCTCGGCTTCTCACTTCTCACGTCTGCAGGATTTAGCCCCGCTGTAAAGAATAAACTACAATCCCCAGCGTCACTTAGGGCTAATTTAGCACGCCTTCCGGGAATTTTAGTATTTCCGGCGGAAGTGGCCGCAGCTACGCCAATCGCCTTCCCTAAACAAAGTAGACTACAATTCCCACAGCCCTCCGCGCCCAGGGGCGGGGGAAAGGAACCGGAAACCGGATGGGGCGCTGGACCAGGTAGGGAAGTGGGAGTCTGGGAACTTGGGGCTTTGGGGGCGGGCTGGGAGCTCCACGGGCTCCCCGTGGGTGGCAGGCGGGGAGTCGGGGTGTCTGTGTTTCGGGACGCCTCGCTCCGTCAGGGGCTCGCCCGGCGCAGGGAGAGCCGAGCCCATGGAGCCGCCCGGAAGGCCTGCGGAGACGAGGCTTTCCCGTCGGGCGGAGCCCGCGGGCGGAGGTCGAGATTTCTTGTGGAGCTTAGCCGTCAGCCCCCTCGGAACTAGGAGGAGAGCTGAAATGTTGTTTCGGGGTCCATGCTCCATTATTATTATTGTTATCATTATTGGTTTAAGGATTTGCTGGTTGTCCCTGTGAATTCCTGGAGTGCCCCCAAGGGACAGGGGAGTGGATAGTGTCTTGGATTCCTTCTGCACTTGCTGGGTTTAGTGTCAGAGAGCCTGGGTGGCCGGACTTATCGGTGGGTCACCCTCCATTTCCTTCGCACTTAATGTAGTATGGCACTGTCATTTAGAAAGTATCTGCCTTTCTTAAGTCTGTGGCCCTGGGTGACTTTCGATAGGACATCCAAGTTTCTCCTTTGGTGGGCTTTCATGGTGTTTTGTTCAGGACATTAAAGCTGGAATCACAGTGTATAACAATTGTTTATCTGTCTTGTCACAGTCATTTATGAACCTGGCTTACATTTTATTCATTTTGGACTTCTTCCCCACCAGGAGACTACCACAGTGCCTCTCATGTAAGAGACTCATAAATATTGAAAAGTATAAATGAGTTAACAGCTGGTGGTAGGTTGGATGGAATTTGTGATTTTTATTTCATAGAGAAGAGAGGTAAATGACTTAAGAGAACCTTAGAGATAAAACCAGGACTAGAATTTGAGTCAGTTGACACATAGCCTGCAGCTCTTGCCATCCAGTCAGGCTTTGAAATTCTGGAACACTGAAAATAAGACCTTGTCACTCTTTTGTGTACCCCCAGCCTTGCTGTCTTCAGCATGGGTCCCTAAAGATCAAAGGTAGGCTCAACTTAAGGCCTGAGAGAGGTTCCAGACTTGGAGCAGCCAACCTACTAATGTTGGCACTGTGTGGGGAGATGCAAATCAAGGGCCCCTGAGACAATTGAGTTCTCCACAGCTCCCTTCTCAGCTTTTGTTTGAGTTCAATTGGCCACCAATTGAACAGACAGATCAGTTAAAGACTTCTGAGATCAGTCTAGGGAAGGATTTCCTAAGTTTGGTCCTGATTTTTTTTTTTTAATTTTATATTGGGGTATAGTTGATTTAAGATTTTTTTTCTCTCTCTCTCCCACTTTCTCTAGGCTAGGGTCAGAGAACAGGTTGATGGATCAAGCTGTTGTGTCAACCTTGAGGTCCCATCTCGGGGAAGAGGTTACTCTTGACCTGGGCAAGGAGTTGAGAGGGAGAAGAACCATGGTCCCTGCCCTGTGGGAGGCCCAGATGTAATGGAAACATGCCAGAGCCTGGCAAGCCCTCAGAAACAAGCAGAGGGCAAAGCAGGCAGCTGAGCCTTGAGTGGACTCAGGATGTAGAAGTGGAGAGGAGTCCATCAGGAAAGGCTCCTGGGTAGAAGGTAGCTTTATTTATTTTTTAATTTATTTTGGCCGTGTTGCACAGCGTGCAGGATCTCAGTTCCCCAATCAGGGATTGAACCTGGTCCATGGCAATGAAAGCCCGGAATCCTAACCACTAGGCCACCAGGAACTCCCAGAAGGTAGTTTTAAACAGGATTGAAAAAAGATGGTATGGATACAGCTGAGCAGGTGTTTGTTGACTGCCTAATAAAAGCTAGGACCTTGGAGCTATGGAGGAAAATTAAACAAGGTCTCCTCTCTGATCTGCCTCAAGTCTAGTCTGAGAGGCCAGGTGTGAATTCATGAAGAAGCAGCTAACCATGGTGACGTGCAGTGGTTCTCAGCCGTCACCAACAATCAGCATCACTTGAAGAAGCCTGTTTAAAATACAGATTCCCAGGCCTCACGCCAGCCGTACTTGGGTTGGGCGAGGCTGGGAAGGTACAGCAAATGGTGCAGCATCCTGAAGAGGGACGGCTTTACCAAAGGGATAGTTCGAGCTGCATCTGGAAGGGGAGGTATGATTTGGATGTGTGGAGGGGTAGGGGACTCACAGTCGTGCTTCACTCAAGGAGTCTGTGAAAAATTGGGTTTGTAGAAATAGCATGTGCAAGGTTTGGGGAGCTGAGGTAGGAAGGGCGTTTTGAAAGTGTGAATGGGAAGGTCAGTTTGGACCACTGGGTTTGCATGGGAGTGATTAGAAGGAAGATTGGAAGGAATGGCCTCTGTGGGTTACAGCGCTTGCTGGGGTGCTCCCTCTTCCTGCTTCCCCCCTTCCCTCTTTCTCGTTCTCTTCCCTTCCCCCTTTACCTCCCCTGGGCCACCCTTTACACACAATATCTCATTCCATTTCTTGTATCAATATTGTTAAGTGGATATTGTTTTTCTTAGTATTTGGGTGAGGAGACCTGAGGCTCTGGCCAGGGTTACCTAGCTTGTAGGAGTCTAGTGTGGGTCTGGTAATCGTCTCACTCACCACTGAGGATTCTTGAACATGGGCAGGAAGCTGGGCTGGGGTTGCGGGTTGTAGAATTAGCAGCGTGGCCCATCGGACCGTCGAAAGCGAGATGGGTGCGGATGGTGATGCGCACAGCCTTGAGCCAGATGGTTTGGGTTCAAATCCCAGCTTCGTTATTTGCTAAGTGCGTGACCCTGGGCAAGTTGCTCGATCTTGCTAAGCCTCAGTTCTCTCCCCTGTAACGGGAACAGTAATACCCACCTCGCGGGGTTGCTGTGCACATCAGTGAGGGGCACCTGGCACAGAGCAGTTGCTCACCACCTGGAAGCTATTGTAATCCGCTCTGTAATTAGTCTCTGGGCTGTGGCTGTGCACCTGCATCCCACCCTTTAGCACATTGGTTTCCAGGACACAGTCCCTCCTGGCTGGGCTTGTTTTAGGTGCTGCAAGTTTGCCATGTAAATATTTATTGAAAACCTAGGCGTGGCCTAGGAACCAGTGACTCAAAACCTGTGCCTGATGGAAAGGAGGTTTGGAGTGGGGGATGGTTGGTGGTTATGGGTCGTGCTCACCAGGTAATATATAAAGAGGGAGGATACTTGAATCCAGAAGAGGAAGGGCCCTTCATTACCAGGAGCTGACATGAGCAAGAGCTTGCCTGGAGGTTGGGGGTGACTGACAGTCTCTTCTTTTTTTACTTTTTTTTTTTTTTTTTGCGGTACGCGGGCTTCTCACTGCTGTGGCCTCTCCCATTGTGGAGCACAGGCTCCGGACGCGCAGGCTCAGTGACCATGGCTCACGGGCCCAGCCGCTCCGCGGCACGTGGGATCGTCCCAGACTGGGGCACGAACCCGTGTCCCCTGCATCGGCAGGCGGACTCAACCACTGCGCCACCAGGGAAGCCCGACAGTCTCTTCTGAGCTCAGGAAGTGGTAGTAGGGGCCCTGGCCAGCCTGGATCCCTCCCACGCTATGACTGGGGCTGTTGGGGCCTCTGTCCATCTCTTTTCCAGGTGACAGTGTCATGGCTGTGCCCCAGGCTTTCCCGCCGGGGCCCCTCCATGAGGGGGGTGCTCTGGTGGAGCCCCAGCCCTCCCCTCGAAGCTCGGCCGAGGGCTTCTTGGAGGAGGAGCTCCGGCTTAACGCTGAGCTGAAGCAGCTGCAGTTTTCTGAGCCCGTGGGCATCATCTACAATCCTGTGGAGTATGCGTGGGAGCCGCATCGCAGCTACGTGACCCGCTACTGCCAGGGGCCCAAGCAAGTGCTCTTCTTGGGCATGAACCCAGGACCCTTTGGCATGGCCCAGACTGGGGTAAAGAGGTCGGCTTCCTCTGTTGGGTGGAGGGGGAGGCTTCAGGGTGGATGCTTGGCTGCGCGGGCTGTGGGGAGCCTGTGCGCGGCTGTGGACGTGTGTGGGCCCCCCCGCCCCACACACTGGCTCCTGTGGTCTCAGACACTCTCCCGGCCTCGCTGCCCCTAGTTAACCAAGCACATTAATGGTAGTTCCGCTTCCCCTGTGAGCTGTCCACTAATTGCCTCTGAGAGCCCTTCCTTCCGCCAGCCCCATCCTTTCCTTACCCTGCCGGATCTCCCCTCTCCCTAGAGCGTGCTTGAGTTCAGGAGAGGGACCAGGACTTATGGGGTCCGTGGGGAGACTGGTTGACCGGGGTGGGTAGGGAAGAGATGCAGGACTTCCCGGCAACCCGGGTTCTGCTTCTCAGCTTGAGGAGAGCTTCGGAACAGAGCAGACTCCAGGGCTGCCTGCTTCCCTTTCAGACCTCCAGATGAGTGACTGCCCCTCCGTGTGGGTGCTCGGCAGGTGGGGGAGGTGAAGAGGCTTCAGGGCAGGAGGCTCAATCGCTTTTATTGATCCCAACTGGGGGCTGAAAGGTGATCCATGATGATCGATGGAAACGACAGCTTGAGGCTTGGGGCTGAGAGGGCACCCAGAGAGCAGTGGTCAGCCCTGTCCTTGTGCCTCCTCTAGCTCTGGCCGCCTTTCTGTCTCGGGCCATCTGTCTGTCCCCCCTGCTACCCATCACGCCCTGTGTGGGACCACATATCCCCCATGCGCTTCCTGTACCTGGTCCCAAAGGCTCGTGGGGTAGAGGCAAACAAATAGATCCTCCTGGACCGCAAGCCACACGAACAATTGGAGAAAGAGGGACAGGCTCAAACCAAGGGCCAGGAATCCTTGTCTCAGGCCCTTGGGTGAAGGTGGTTGGAGTGGGGGGTGAGTAGGGTGCAGCTAGATCCTCTTGGAGGGTGGAGAGGGGCTGGTTGGTTCAGAGCCCAGGCGTCAGGTCTCCAGTCTGAAGCCCTGGTGTGTCTCTCCTTCCCCACAGGTGCCCTTTGGGGAAGTGAGTGTAGTCCGGGACTGGTTGGGCATTGGGGGGCCTGTGCAGACCCCTCCCCAAGAGCACCCCAAGCGACCAGTGCTGGGACTGGAGTGCCCTCAGTCCGAGGTGAGTGGTGCCCGGTTCTGGGGCTTTTTCCGGAACCTCTGTGGACAGCCCGAGGTCTTCTTTCGTCACTGTTTTGTCCACAACCTGTGTCCTCTGCTCCTCCTGGCTCCCAGCGGCCGCAACCTCACCCCCGCCGAGCTGCCGGCCAAGCAGCGAGAACAGCTCCTTGGGGTCTGTGATGCGGCCCTGTGCCGGCAGGTGCAGCTGCTGGGGGTGAGGCTGGTGGTGGGCGTGGGCCGCCTGGCCGAGCAGCGGGCGCGGCGAGCTCTGGCCAGCCTGATGCCCGAGGTCCAGGTGGAGGGGCTCCTGCACCCGTCCCCTCGCAACCCGCAGGCCAACAAGGGCTGGGAGGTGGTGGCCAAGGAGAGACTGAACGAGCTGGGGCTGCTGCCGCTGTTAACGAAGTGAGCGCCCCTGCGGCCTGCACAGGATGTGTTCAAGGTCCCCTGGGTCCTTCGGGGCAAGCAGATGGCCGCGCGCTTCCTGGACTGGAGCGACAAGGTCCCCCTCGGCTCCCTGGTTGCTGGGACCTGCCGCGGCAGTTTGGACACTACTCCTGCTTGCCCTCCCGATTCCTGCCTGCCTCACCTTCCTTTGAGCGTTGCTTCTTTGGTCTGTGGTACCCAGCTCCACAGAGAGCCAGCACCTGCAAACTGCTCCACCTCAGTGTTTCCCTGGAGCCTCTCTTCGGCGGAGAGTGACCTGAACAGTGACTTCCGAGGTCATATTTGCCGTTTTAGAGAAAAGATTCTGCCAGGATCCCCACCCGTCCTAGAACGGCTTCCTTCAGCTCACCCCTTGCCTCACAGGGACCAGGACAAAGCGTGGGTCATGGCTGCTGAGAGTGAACTTCTGATGGGAGACTGAGGCTGCGTCAGAGAGAGACAGTTCGTGTGGCAGCGTGGGGACGGCCAGAAGACCTGGATTTCCATCCCAGCTTTGAGACTTGTGAACTTTATGACTTTGGACAAGTTGCTTGACCTCTCCAAGCCTCGGGATCCTCATCTATAAAATGGGGTCCCTGCCTCATGGGGCTGGTGTGGGGATTAACTGAGATAACCCTTAAAAGTGCCTTGCGTAGTGCCTGGCACGTGGGTGCTCCTTACACCTTTTCTAGCTTTCTTGCCCCCAGGTTGGGGAGGCACTGCACTGCACTACACAGGAAGCCCCTCTGACCCAAAGACCCGGGTGGGGGTAGGGGTCTGGGCCTCCACCTGTAGCCTGAGTGACGGGCAGATTCTTGCCCCACCAGAGATGGACTAATGAATTTATGACAAACCCAGCCTGTGACTTTTCCGTCTAAGCATTAAAAGCTCCTAAACCCTTTTGTGTTCGCTCTTTTTCCCTCCTGCGTGTCAGGTGTAGAAGGAGGTGGTTTATGTTTTCCCATCTCTTACCTCTTCCTGTTTGCAAAGGGTTCTCTTGGGTACCGGGGGGTGGTATGAACAGTCTCTAATTGCCTCACCAAAGCTGTAGGGTCTCTGTTAGGGCCCTGTCCAGTGGTTTGTCTGCTACTTGGGGCACTGTGATGGGTGGATGGGAGCCTGGTATCTCCAGCTGACTCATTTCTTACGTCTGCCGAATGGCTGCCCCTTTAGTAAGGGCTGGGAGAGTGAATTCAGTTGGGGGCAGAGACCAGCTTAATAAGGAACACATGGTTGGACTCTAGCTCCTAGGACAGGTCATCTCCAGCTCTCAAATAAGATTATTTATTTTTGCGGTACATGGGCCTCTCACTGTTGTGTCCTCTCCCGTTGCGGAGCACAGGCTCCGGACGCGCAGGATCAGCGGCCGTGGCTCACAGGCCTAGCCGCTCCACGGCATGTGGGATCTTCCCGGACTGGGGCACGAACCCGTGTCCCCTGCATCGGCAGGCGGACTCTCAACCACTGCGCCACCAGGGAAGCCCAATAAATCAGATTTTTAATATGTGTCCCCCCCATTGTATAATAAATAATTTGAGTGGCCTCCATTCTTGGTATTTGGGAGGGAGCCTCTAGATCCTCAGAATTTCCCAAGTGCTGGGAGTTTGTCATCCATGGTGGGACCCTCAGACCACGCTTGAGGTTGTGCTGAAATTTGACTCAGGAGGGCTGACCATGCCCGAAAGACCAACAGTGTGATTAGAGGGCTGGGGCTTCAAGCCAGGTGATATCAGCCTGCCCTCCAGAGAGAGGAGGCAGGGCTGGAGGCTGAGCTCAGCCACGTGGTCAATGATTTCAATCACTTATGCCTGCATAATGAAACCCTAATAAAGACTCTGGACATGGAAGCTTCGGTGAGCTTCCTGGTTGGTGAACACATGGATGTGTCAGGAGGGTGATGTGTCCTGACTCTGGGAGAAAGGACGTGGAAACTGGGAGCCTGCCAGATCTTGCATTATGTGTCTCTTCATTTGGCTGGTCCTGATTTGTATCCTTTATAATAAAACTGTAATTGTAAGTGGAGTGCTTTCCTAAGGTCTGTGTCATTCTAGCAAGTTATCGAGCCTGAGGAGGGTGTGGGAACCCTTGAATTTGTAGCCAGTTAGTCAGCAGTGCAGGTGGCCTGGGGGCCTCCAAACTTGAAGTTGGCATCTACAGTGAGGGCAGTCTTGTTGGGGGCTCTGCCCTTAAACCTGAGGGGTCTGTGCTAACTCTGGGTGGTTGGCATCAGAATTACATTACAGTTTTGCACCCCCATGTTCCTTAGACTCCTTTCCTCTCTTTCTAAGTAGTTATTGCCCCAGTTAGAGCACTAGAACTGGGCACTGGAATAATTGCACAGAGATAAGAGCCATTGTTCTCTTATGTATTTAGCCAAGGTAGTCAGGGAGAGCTTTCTGGAGGAGGTGGCATTTCAGATGGCTTTAGAGACTGGGAAAGTTTTGGAGAGCTTAGTGAAGAGCATTGTTCAAGGGCTGGCGAGTAGATTAATGTTGACTTGGCCCAGTTGGGAGAACAAGGTGGAGAGCTAAGTTGGGGCCAGCTTGTGAAAGGTCTTGAATGCTAGACTAATCTTTGAGAATTTGCAGTCCAGTGAAGGAAGTGAGATGCACAGAACATGCACTTAAAACACCCAACAGATGGGGGATGGAGGGGCAAGCCATATAGGAGGCAGTGTAGGTGCAGTGGGGTCAGGAATGGGAAGGGAGGGGATTAGTGTGTAGGGAAGATGTCTCAGGGGGATAGAGTTGGTTGGGGTGAAAGCCTAGCATTGGGGTGAGAATCACGAGGTCGTGGAGGTAGGGTTGGGCAGTGCGTAGAGGCTCTTGAATAGTAGTGACCAAGATGATGACTTGAAGGCTTAGGTGTGTCAGAGTCACTGCTGGATCTGGCTTCTAGAGGGTTGTTGCCCTCAATTCTTGGGGTGCATCTTTTCAGGGAGAGGCTGAATAGGGTCCTGGGCCTGCTTTTTCCCAAGGGCACCATGTTAGTCTGCTAGGGCTTCCATAACAAAATGCCACAGACTGGGGGGCTTGAACAATTTATTTTCTCACAGTGCTGGAGGCTAGAAGTCCAAGATGTAGACGTCAGCAGGTTTGATTTCCCCTGAGGCCTCTCTCCTGGGTGTGCAGGTGGCAGCCTTCTCGCTGTGCCCTTCATGGCCTTTTCTCTGTGTGCACCTGCCTGATATCTCTCTTCTTAGAAGGACACCAGTCATATTGCATTAAGGTGCCACCCACCCTTATGACCTCGTTTAACTTGGCTTCAGTAGGAGTTTGGGGGAGTCACAAATCAGTCCATAACAGGCACCTAAAATCATGTCACCGCTTTTTCTTCCCTGACCAATGTCAACCTCTAACGAATGGGTACTCCATGCCTTTCCTCCAGTCTGGGCATGGAGGCTGGTGTGGTGGCTTAGCTGGCTAATAGGCCTTAAAATACCAGCCTGGCCCCTACCCCCCAATCCATTTTAGAACAGTTTCTTCAGTACAAGTGAGAGTGTCCTTAGGGAGGGGAAGCTCATTATTTTCTCGTGGGCCAAAGGGCATGGTGATGTCAGCTGCTACCAAACAATATTGTAAGGGAATTCCCCAGCAGACCAGTGGTTAGGACTCAGGTGCTTTCACTGCCCGGGCCGGGGTTCAATCCCTTGTCAGGGAACTAAGATCCTGCAAGCCGCACGGCGTGGCAACACCCCCCCCACCCCCGCCACACACACACACACGCGATGTTGTGAAAAGTATTTTAAAGCCAAATTGAAGTGATTTGGGATCATCAAGAGTTTTGCAGTCTGATATGTTGGCCACTAGCCATGTGTGGCTGTTTAATTAAAATTAAGCAAAATAAAAAATTCAACTCTAGTCACTTGCCATATTTCAAGTGCTCAGTAACCACACGTGGCTAGTGGCTACTGACTGGACGATGCAGATGCAGAACATTCCATCCTCTTGGAAGGTTCTGTTGGATAGAACTGTGAATCAGTTCACCTGTAGAGGTTTTAAAAAAGGCAAGCATCCCAGCTCCACTTTAAGAGATGTTAATTAGGGAGGTGTGAAGTGTAGCCTCGCATCTATTTTTCTCTTTGTGCTGTGGATATGCAGCCAAGGTGAAAACAGGATTGCCCTGGATGCCCTGAAGGCAAGGAGAGGGCCTCATATTCCTTTCCCCGTATGTAACCCCACACCTGGCACAAAGTTGGTGTCCAGGACAAATGCACATCTGGGTGCTCGCATCTGGGTTTGGAGATCTACCCCAGGGTGCCCATCCAGTAACATGAGTATCACCAGAGTTTGTTGTGTTTGCCCAGTGATGGTGACACGAATTCCGGTTCAGAGAAGTGATGGGGTCTTCAAGGTCCCACTCCAACATGTATGTATGCGCACACACACGCACACAATTACACACAGTCAACTTGATAGAAACCAAGCTGTGCTTGGGGTGGGAGTGCTTCTGAGACCTGCAGGATGGAGTGTGTTGGGGAGGAAAGGGGCTCTCCCTGTTTTTTTTTCTTACTGAAACAGGATGGCCTAAAGCAAGATTGAGTCTTTTTTTAAAAATAAATTTATTTATTTATTTATTTTTGGCTGTGTTGGGTCTTCATTGCTGCACGTGGGCTTTCTCTAGTTGCGGCGAGCGGGCGCTACTCTTCATTGTGGTGCACGGGCTTCTCATTGCGGTGGCTTCTCTTGTCGCGGAGCCGGGCTCTAGGCGTGTGGGCTTCAGTAGTTGTGGCTCGCGGGCTCTAGAGCGCAGGCTCAGTAGTTGTGGCACACGGGTTTAGTTGCTCGGCGGCATGTGGGATCTTCCCAGACCAGGGATTGAACCCATGTCCCCTGCACTGGCAGGCGGATTCTCAACCACTGAGCCACCAGGGAAGACCCAAGATTGAGTCTTGAGTTTGACCACTGTGTGGTCCTTGACTTTCCTTTCCCAGTTTGACAAACATTTATTGATGTCTGCTATGTGCCATTCCCCACGCTAGACACTGTAGGGAGTGACTTAGATGAGGTGAATTAGATGATTCTTTGCCCTCATGTTGCTCACTGTCTGGTGCTGGGAGATACAAGCATATAATTATAGTATAAATCAAACAGAAAACATGCTGTGAGCAATTTCTAAACACAGTGCTCTGGGCACACTGACTGAGGAAGGGATTAGCCCTCAGTGTGGATAGGAGGCTGTGTGCCACTGAGAGAGGGCAATGATTGGAAAGTTCTTCTCTCATCACTTGCTCAATCTTGCTACCTCCATGGCATGGGTGTTCGGAAAAGGAGAACACCCAATGGTGTCAGATTGCCCCAAGAATTTCTCAGCCCCAACTGCAAGGTTGAGGGGAGGGGCTCAGGGGCCAGGATTGGCCGGAACCAGGTGTTGGGCGTGGCTCTATGGGAGATGGGAAATGGGGCTTCCTTTTTGATCTCTTGTTCTGTGAACCTCTGGGATGGAAAACAGCAATAGGTGTGTCAGGGGGTGTCCAGGTGTTGAAGCAAAAAAGGCCAGAAACTCAGCCTGGGCATTGCCGGGCAGAGAAGATGAGTGGAATGGAGGGAGGGAATAGAGATTGTGGCCCGGCCCAGACTAGGTCTCAATTCTCCAAATATTCCTGTTTGGGAGGATGTAGGCCAGCTGTTTTCTATTTTTTCCTAATGCCCCAAAGAAGGAAATAATTTCAGTTGGAGCATAAGACATTGAGGTTAGACACATGGATAAACGTCCCAGCTATGACCATCAGGTGATACAGAAATAAAGTGCTTTGGGGGAGGCTGAATTGCTTTCTTCTTCAGAGGGCCTTATGCCAGCCTGGCCACAGCCCAAGCTTACCAGTCAAGGTTGAATTATGTATTGGGGGAAACTTTCTCTCCCTTTTTCTTTTCTCTCTCCTTGTTTTGGCCCTCATTCTGTCAAAAACAAAACAAACAAAACAACTGCAATAGAATTTTCCTGCACATCTTCTTGCCTGTTCTTCTGCCCCTAACTCCTCCTCAAGGATCTCAGCCTGACGTCAGTCTCTATGCCCAGCTCGCAGAGGGGGTGGCCGAGAGCCCAGAACAGTCCTCCATGGTGGCCTGCGCCAAGCCGGGTTGCCATTTCCATTTTCATTAATTGAAGCATCTTGACCCTGATCATTTCAGGCCAGCAATTCCCTGTCGGCTGGTTGGGAGTGTGTGGGGGACATGCCTCAGCAGGTCATTTTGTCCTTCCATCTACCTTGATGGTGCCGACTCCTGGTCCAGGCTGCAGAAATGGGTCTCTTATTGCAGTTGATAGGGGAGAAGCCCAGTCTCACCCCTTGGGATCTCAAACTTTGTCTTCTGAGGAAGGCCTTCCCTGTGTCTGTCCTCAAGCCTACCTGTTGTGATGTTGGCTCAGTTTTGTTTCTTTGTTCGGTTTTAGGAAACTTGATGACTGATGCAGTGGCCTCTCAGAACCTCATCCGATGATGCCTTCTGCTGTGCACTGGGAGAGGAACAAGTCTTTGAAGAAAGGGTTTGCCTTCCAGCCGTGGAAAGGCACCGCAGTGGAGCGATTGGGGTGTGATGGCGGCTGTGAGTGTGAGAGTGAATGTGTGTTTTACTCCTTACCTAGCTTTAGGAAGGGCTATGAAAGTCACTGAGTTAGCAAGATCTTGCCCCCCTGTGTGGTCGTGTCACTTCGTAAGAACCATTCCAAGGGGTACGGTGATGTGTTCCCTACAGAGCGTGGGTCTCCAGTGTATTACATGCATTTGTGTACTTTTGTGATCCCTGGGGATCTTCCTTGTCTCTGCATTTTGAAAAATCTCCCAGATGGACACTCGTGTACTTCAGTGTGACCCATTTTTGCTGCCGTTGGGCCTCTGTGCGTCTGGAGTCTTTTTATGTAGCCCCTGCCTTTTCACGCATCTTCCGGGGACTTGTGTCTTTCTGAGTGTCCTCTGGCTCCGTTTGGGCGGGGGGAACAGAAGAAGGACCCCAAACGCAGAGGGGAGCCGTCGGGCTGGGGGAGGAGGTAGGGAGGGGGTGCGCTGCAATCTGTGACTCGGAATACAGATTTGTGGTGGAGGCAGCAGCCCCTGCGCGCGGCGTGTGTGGGGCGGGGGCGGGGGCCGCTGTGGCCCCCAGCTCCTCCGCAATCCAATTAAATAACATTTAAATGCATAACCAGCCCGCGCGGCGATGAGTCTGGAGATTGGAGCGGCTGCGGCGGCGGGCCGCGCGGGCAGCGTTTTGTGGAGCTCAGCGATTCTGGCGGCAATTTCCCCGCTCGGCGCGGCTTTTACGAGCCGGCTCCCGGCGCCCGCGCCCTTTCCGCTGCGCCCGCCCCGCGCCCGCCGCTTCCCGCCACTCCCGCCTCCGCTCTTTCTTCTCTCTCGCCTTCTTTGCAGCCTTCTGGTCTGTCCGTGCATCTCTCCATCTCTTTGGGTAGCCTCTGCCGCCGTCCCTCCCCGCCTATAGCGGTCTAGCTCCTGCGTCTCTCTGTCTCTTTCCTCTGGTCTGTCTCTGTCCGTCTGTCTGTCTCTGGGGGTCAGACTCTCTGTTGCACCCCCTGTCTCCAGCTCCTGACGTCTGTCGGCTTTTGCTTTTCTCCCCATTTCTGCTTCTGAGTGTGACCCCCATTTTCTGGCCGATGCCCTCTCGGCATCCCTCTGGATCACCATCTCATCACAGCTTCTGATTCTCTTTGCTTGTTTCCTTGTCTCTCTGGCCTCTGCAGCCTCCCACCCCCAAAGCCTTCCCCTCAAGTCTACTTGCCTTCCCCCACGACTTGGAGGCCCGTGGCCGGGCTGTTCTGGCCTCATCACACCAGCCTTCATGCCTCAGCCTGCCTCCAATGTGTGCTAATGGGGCCCTGATGATTGGGAGTAGCAAGGCAGGGCCGAGGAGGGAAAGTAAGCAGAGGTTAAGAAGACGAGGAGCGGGGGACTTCCCTGGTGGCGCAGTGGTTGAGAGTCCGCCTGCCGATGCAGGGGACATGGGTTCGTGCCCTGGTCCGGGAAGATCCCACATGCCATGGAGCGGCTGGGCCTGCGCGTCCGGAGCCTGTGCTCGTCAACGTGAGAGGCCACAACAGTGAGAGGCCCGCGTACCGCAAAAAAAAAAAAAAAAAAGAAGGGGGGAACGGTGATGGACTTAATGGGCTGAGGCCCAGCAGGACGGTGGTGGAGATAAGTGTGTCTGCATGACTGATTGGATGAGACTGTTCTTCCCCACGTCCTCTGGGAGCAGAGCAGAGAGGGTTGTCCCATTCAGCGTCAGGGGAGTGAGATGTTTCCTTTTCAGGAGGTCCACGAGTCCTGGAGGGATGTGGTGCCATTGGAGCTTGAGGCCCTCCTGAGGGTGGGATGGAGAGTGGGGTGCTTCCTGAGGAGCCAGGGTGGAGCAAGTTCCCCATAAGGAGGAAGACAGAAAGCAAGATGAACCATTTTGTTTCTTGTGTGGGCCCAGACTCCATTATTGTCTCCTCTTCCTCCTCATGCCCTTTCTTATCCCTGCTCAGGCCCCCAACATACGGAGCCCGCCGTTTACCAGACGCTATGGCCCATGCAGATTTCTGGGGGAAGAGCATTCCTGACAAAGAGAACAGCAAGGGCAAAGGCCCTGGTGCGAGCGTGTCTACTGTTGGAGAACAGCTGGAGCAGAGGGAATAAGGGAGAGAGTGAATGGTGGGACTGAGAGGTAATGGGAACCGGATCACGTGGGGACTAATAACCCCCGTGAGGCTTTGGCTTCAGCTCTGAGTAAGATGCAGAGTCACTGGAAGGTTTGGAGCAGGGCAGAAGGTTTGACATGATCTGCCTTGTATTTGTATAGAAAATTCTTACTGTTCTGTTGAGACTCGATTGAGAAAACAAGGGCGGGGGGGAGGGGGACCAGGCAGGAGCCTATTGCAGTATGAGGTAAGAGATGATGGTGGCCTGGACCAGGGAGGTGGCAGTGAAGGTGGTGACGAGTGGTCAAATTCTGGATGTACTTTTCAGAGAGCCCAGGGATTTGCTGATGGGCTGGTTGGAGGGTGTGAGAGAAAGAGGGGAGTCAGCATGAGACCAAGGGATTTAGCCTGAGTGACCAGAACCATGGAGATTTGGGGAATACTGCAGGAGGAGCTGGTTTGGGGGGAGTCAGTTTGGACATGTCAGGTTTGAGATGCCTGTTAGGCAGCCAAGTGGAGGCATCTGGTAGGCAGAGGGATGTACAGGTCTGGGTTTCGTGGTGAAGTCCAGGCTGTAGATATAAATTTGGGGTCATCAGTGTCATTGAATGAGATCCCCTAAGGAGTGAGAACAGATAGAAAATAAAGGGCATCCAATGACTGAGTCCAAGCATTTCAATATTTAGAAGTTGTGGAGTTGCAAAAACTCCCCCAAAATGCTGAGACATCACAGCAAGGAAAATGTGGGCATGGCATGTGTGGGGCTCTTGGCTTGATCATTTTTCTTCATTCCCAGCTACCCTGGTGGGTGAACTCTCGTTGACCCATATCTAGATGGTTCCGACCCACTCTCTGGGTCTCGGCTTCATTCCCCTCCAGACTGCCCCTCCAGACTCTTGGTCTTAGAGCCAAGGAAAGAGGATTGGGGTGAGAAAGGACTGAAGATCTGAGACCCTGAGAGACAGTGACTTGCCCAAGGTCCCTCTGCCAGAAGGTGGTCAGGGCTCCCAAGACATAGTTGAGTGCTTTTTATACCACCCTACCCTGCCTTTTGGGTCACTTCTCAACAAGCAGCAAATGTTTACTGAGTACCTGATTAAACCTGCCATGTGCAGAATATCAATGGAAGACCCTAAGGGATCCAGTGGAAACAGATGATGCGATTCTTGCCCTCGAGAAGCTTGAACTAAGGACCCCTGAATAGTTGTTCCCTTCTTTTCCCATCTCTTCACTCTCATTCCTTATGACTAACCAACAGGGACTCTCTTCTTCCCCACTTTATGCCCTAGGTCTTTCCTTCCCTCCAAACCTTGCCCCAACCCTTTCTTCTGGAACCCTTCCCAGATCACCTTGGATTACCCTAATCTGACAGGTAGCTCAGGCCCATCTTCGTTAACTCTCTTTCCCTCGCTTCTCATACTGAATCCATATGCAAGTTCTGTCAGCCTTATCATCCAAGGAGATCCCAGATCTGACCACATCTCACAATCTCCACTTGTACAATTCTAGCCAAGACACTGGCTTGCCTGCACTGCTGAGCACAGGGGCCCCCGATGGGCCTCCCTAGAGTTCATTCTCGACACCGCAGTCCCTTTCACTTGGGGCCCCACCCTGTCTCCTGAGTCTGTGTGCTTCTTACCATCCCTACGCCATTCCAACCAGTCCCCCTGCCGTGGACACTTCTCCTCTGGGTGTGACCTATCTTCTCCCCTCTCAGCCCCTGGGGTGGAGGGTGCTGGAGGGCTGGGGTTGTCCTTCGTTCATGGACCACTGAGGACCCCTGTTGTGGGAGGCCATCTGCCTGGAGTTGGGATGGGGCACGTCCTGGAGGGGGCACTCAACAGGGAGCTTGGGAAGTAAGACCGAGTGTGTCTCTGCAGTGGCCGGCAGGGGTGGTTCAGAGAGGCTGTTGTGGACTCATGTTTCCTCATTTCCATCCTCCGTTTCTTCCCGCTCAGCATTCTCCCTCGTTCTCATCACTCTTTCCCTTCCATCTCTCTGACTGATTCTCTGTCTTTGTATTAGGGAGTGGGAGGGATCCCTCACCAGCCTCAGGGTCTTGAGAGAGTCTCCAGTGGAATGCACCCCTGTTCCTGATCTAAGCCCCCCAACTCTGGGGAGCTGGGACAACCAGATGGGGAGCACTGATCTCACCCCCTCCAGCCTGTGTACCCGGGGCTGAATCATTCACCATTTCCTCCCCAGTGCCTAGCACCGCACTTTGCACCCAGTAGGTGCTTATTAAATATTTATTGAAAGGATAAATGAATGAACAGCTGAAGCATTCAGCTTCCCTGTTGGTCCCTGGGCCTAGCTTTTCTGGTTCTTTAAATGAGTTCTTTCAAACTTTAATGTATACACAAACCACCTGGGGATCTTGCTAAACTGAAGGATGGGACTGACCAGTCTGGCTGGGGCCTGAGAGTTGGCATTTCTAGCACATTTTCAGCGATGCTGTTGCTGCCGTTCTCAGATCACATTCTGAGCAGCAGAGCTGTAAGGGGAGGTGTCTCTCGGGCAGAAGGAAGCCCCTGTCTAATTGAAAGAGAGAATGATGACTATTGCGAGGGACTGAGAGAGAGTGACAGAGAGAGGAGCCAGAGGAAGAGAGGAAACCCTCCACCGCTGGTCTAACGGCCCCTAGAGCCCCTCAGCAGTGCCCGTCCCAATGGTCTCAGGAAGCCTAGGGGCACCTGTAACGTCTCCTGCAGCAGCCTCCGTCTCCCCAGGGTCCCACCCTGACTCAGGGTAATGGGGCTCTAGAGACATCAGCCACCTCTGCGTCCCTGATTGGCCTCCTTATTTCTGAGACCACTGTGAGTCCCAGAAAAGAAAGCTCGGCTGGGAGCAGGTTTGGAGTTTTCACTCAGTTCCACGAACGTTCCCCAGACTGCCTCTCAGTACCAGGCACACGGGTGAACAAGAGCCAGGAGGCCCGTCTAGTGGGCAGGGAGACAACTTGCGTGAGTGAAAGAAGGTGGGATTTGCACTTGCCCTGGAGGAGGGTGGGGAGAGCTTTGATGAGCATATGGGAGCTCCAGGAAGTGGTGGAGAGGGCATTCCAGGCAACATGGGCCGTAAGCAGGATGGTTCAGGACATGTTCCTTGAAGCACATCGGGATCAGCAGCTGGGGAGAGGGGAGGTGATGGAGGAAGCAGAAATCGTAGGAGCTCAGCATGGGTCTGTATTAAGGAGGGCTCTAAATGTTGGTCTGAGGAATCAGCGCTGTGGCGTGAAGGCAGGTTTACTCTGCATGCGTTAGGGAGCCGTGGAAGGGAGGTCCGTGTATTGGAAGAGGTGCTTGGAGGAAAGGCTTTGCCATCTCTTGGTTTACCTGGCCTACCAGGGAGGGACTCTGCTCTGTGAGTTGCCTTGTTCGTCTGTTACTCACTGGAGGCTTGGTCAGGCTCTGAAGGTGACAGTGGTGCCTGGTTTGGGAGGAGCTGAGGGTGGTGGTGTTTTTTTCCCCCACTGTGGGAAAGAGCTAATTTTGTTCTGTGGGAAGTTTAATGATCTTCTGTCCTAACTCCAGGTTCTTTTACCCAGGAGTCCCTGATGAGGACAAACTTGCTTCAGGAAAGGGAGCGGGAGGGGAAAAAGGAGGCCAGTTTTCCATGGTGGCTGAGAGGTGAAGCATGCGTGCTCCGAGCTGGTGAACGCTCGGCCCCACCTACCTGCCCAGGACTGTGCTTCAGTCTTAAGCCACACCAGCCACTCACAACGCCTCAAAGCATTTTAAGACATTGGAGTGGGTGCCCCGGGCGTATCACCAGTGCCATATACTTAGGTACCGCCAGCGCGGCCCAGGCCAGGTGTCAGCCTTCCTAAGAACCAGCTTTTAAGTTTACCACATATGTATTTCATCCACAGACACGTGTGGGTGTAGGCCCTGTTTTGCTGGCTGCTGGGGAAGGGGTAGCATCTTTGTGATTGTGGAAGGGTGCCCCCCAGCACAGAGCTGGGGTTTTCCCTGACAGGGGTCCATGTCTTTCCTCCCTGCATGCCCCTGTCCTCTGTCACTCTCACTGTGCTCACCCTTCCCGCAGGCTGGAAATTGTGCCAACACGGAGGGCAGATTTTGTTTCTGTGGGAGGGCATGGAGTATTATTTTCATCTGATTTATTTTCATTCCTGATGATTCCCATGCTGATGCGCTAACGAGCAGAAGTAGCCCGGAGCAGCCGTCACCAGCATGGTGTGCAAGGTGGATGGA
Organism: Orcinus orca; assembly: GCF_937001465.1. Classification (NCBI taxonomy): domain Eukaryota; kingdom Metazoa; phylum Chordata; class Mammalia; order Artiodactyla; family Delphinidae; genus Orcinus; species Orcinus orca. Next base: position 43,466,475 of record NC_064569.1, on the reverse strand, counting down.
TTAACGGGCTGGCAGGGACCTCATCCCAATAGGCTACTCAGGAAAGGGCTCAGGGGCAGGAAACTCAGGGCTGCCACTGACACACCCCAGCCTCGGTTTCTCAGTTCTGGGACAACGTTGTGTGGGCCCTTCCTCTCCCTGCGTCCCACGGCCTCTGACCTTTGCAGTCCTCACTGCTCTCCACCTCATTCAGCCCAGAGTCCTGTCAGTTCTTCTACAGCAACTGCACCCAGTGCATCTCAGGTAAAACCTCCTTGAACCTGTAGAGTGAAAAGTCCATGTCCTTGGCGTAGATCACGTCTTTGATCTGTGGCACACAGTGGGTGCTGAGTTCATGACCAGTGAACACGTGAAGGGATTCTGATGGAGGCGAGGAGGATTTTACCTATTCCTGGTTTCATTTATTTTTAGTGTTAGAGAGCTGAGGGCTAAGTTTTTGTTTCCTCGGTGGTAATTCTCCAACCTTAGGTTTCTTTTTTTTTTTTTTTTGCGATACGCGGGCCTCTCACTGCTGTGGCCCCTCCCGTTGCGGAGCACAGGCTCCGGACGCGCAGGCTTAGCGTCCATGGCTCATGGGCCCAGCCGCTCTGCGGCATGTGGGATCCTCCCGAACTGGGGCACGAACCCGCGTCCCCTGCATCGGCAGGCGGACCCTCAACCACCGCGCCACCAGGGAAGCCCTAGGTTTCCTTTTTGGGTGACATTCTCTCACCCCGACTTGTTGATCTTGTCTTACTCTTTCATGTGTGTTTTTTTTTTAAACAGGTTTTAAAAATTTATTTTATTTTTGGCTGCATTGGGTCTTTGCTGCTGCGCGGGCTTTCTCTAGTTGTGGCGAGTGGAGGCTACTCTTCATTGCGGTGTGTGGGCTTTTCCTTGCGGTGGCTTCTCTTGTTGCGAAGCATGGGCTCTAGGCATGCAGGCTTCAGTCGTTGTGGCACATGGGCTCAGTCGTTGTGCCTCGCGGGCTTCAGTAGTTGTGGCTCGTGGGCTCTAGAGCGCAGGCTCAGTAGTTGTGGCGCATGGGCTTAGTTGCTCCGCGGCATGTGGGATCTTCCTGGACCAGGGCTTGAACCCGTGTCCCCTGCACTGGCAGGCGGATTCTTAACCACTGCGCCACCAGGGAAGCCCTTTCATGTGTGTTTTTCTGTTTTATGTGTCTTACATGCTAGATCCTCTCAGGTCTTTTGGAGAAGAATGTGGGGAAAAAAACAGCAGCTCTGAAGACATTGTCACGTTCACTTCCACTGCCATGTGATTTCCTTTTTGTCCCTCCCTGTCAGGTGGCCCCTCCCAATGAAGGGGCTGTCAGTCATCTGTAATCACACCAGTTCCTGCAGGTCACTGTGAGGGGGGAAGTGCCTGGAGAGTGAACAAAATGCCAAGTTGAAGTTTAATGAGGCAGCATGATTGTAAGAGGGGAATCAAGGGAGGGCAAGAGGAGATGAGAGAATAGAAAAGAGGGTTGAGCAAAGCCGGGAGAGATCAGAGATGAGGCAAAGGGGTAGGGGCAGAGGATCTAGGCCCCAGCTTGTCATCTGTAAAATGGGGATAATAGAGTTGTTGTCAGGAGTAAGAGAATATAGTGCTTAGCAGGTTGGGAGCACTACAGAATCCTTGATGATAATGATAGTAATACATGGGGGTGATATTGCCTACATCACAAGGGGTGCTGGGAGACTCGGGCTTGTAAAACACTTTGTAAACTGCAGACTGCTAATGCTTTAGCTGCTGTTATTATTATTCCATTCGTGCATTGCTTTCGGCCACTGTCTTGTATTTATGCTGATGAAGGGGGAAGCCGCCAGAAGCCGGGGAGGACCCCCAGGTTCTGTTCTGCTTTGGGGACTGTTTCCTTCCTCTCCTCCTCACCGCCTGGGGAGCAGAGCCCACCCCTCTGCTGCCGCATCTGCCCCCGGGCGAGGTGCTGAGAAGGTAGAGGCTGGCAGGAGGGTGCAGGAGGGAGGCCAGGGGGAAGCCAAGCTGAAAATGAAAGCCGAGGAGGGGGCAGCTGAGCAGTGCCTGGAATCATGTTTGCGTAATGAGCTGCACCAGCCCGGCTTGCTGTTTCTCCAGATACTGCTCCTCCTCCTTTGTCTCTCGGCCTGTACTCCCATTGCTTTTCTTCTTTCTTCTCTCCTCACTTCCCTTGCCCCTCAGTACTCCCCACAGGCCTCTTCTCCCCCTCCCACTTCCCCGACTCCTGCTCTGAGGCCCCGTCCGTTTGTCCCCTTGATCTGGACAAGCCCCCCACCCCCAGGGTTCTCCTCTGTCTCCCTCCAACTCCCCCCCATCTCTCCTTGTCCTTCATCTCTGTGCCATTCCCTTTTTTCTTTCCGCCTCCAAGTCTCACATCTTTACCTGCCTGCTTTTATCTTCCCTTTCCATTGTCCGGCCCCTTTTCTCCTTACTGACCCCCTGCCCCCACCCCCAGCCTTCACCCCCTCTCCTCCTTTCTCTCCCTGTCGGCTTCACTGCTTGGGGTTAGGATCCACTGTGTAGCCATCATTCCCTTGATGAAATAACAGTAATAACAAAACAAAAATTTACTGAGCACTTACTATGGACAGCGCACCACTAACACTTCAATTATGTCTGATCTCATGTAATCCTCTCAATAACCCTGTGAGGTGAGTGGTATTATCAGCCTCATTTTACAGATGGGGTCAGTCAGGTACAGCGAAGTGAAATATCTTGCTGAAGTTCTCATAGTTAATAGGTGTCGAAACTCGAAGGCCAGCCTGTGTGACCCAGGAGCCTGTGCCCCTACCCACAGGAATCCACTGGGAGAAGCTGTTCGCACTTTCTCCCTGGGGTTAAGAGAGCCCTCTTTCTTTAAACATCATCTTGGCACCCCCAGATTCTTCCAAAGGTCCTTTGGTCCCTTCTCCTTTCTCTGCACAAGACCAGATCTAACCCACCCTGGACAGCTTGTTCTGTGTGACGGTACAACTAACGCTACACTGTCAGGCACTGCTCCAAGCACTGTATGCCTGTCACCTCATTTAATCAGCCCCATTTTACAGATGGAAAAACTGAGGCACAAGGAAGTGAGTAACTTGACCATTTCACACAGGTAAATCAGTGGCAGAGCCAGGATTTGAGCCCAGGCAATTGGGCTTTAGAGAACCTGCCCTCCTAGGTGGTGACATTGCTCCACTCAGCTCCTGGGAAACCCGGTTTCGGTTTCCCAACCACTGTTACTCACGCAGCTGCTCTGAGAAGTCCTCGTGGCCCAGCCCTGGGCTGCAGCGTATTTCTGTGGGCACTGCCCGCCGTGGTGTAATCTCTGCCACCAGCACTGACAGCCCTCGAGATCTGGTCAGGCCGCCAGCCCTAATCGGTACCCGAGGGGATTTATTGGCTGCCGCCCCCAGGGAGCAGGGACAAGTGTTTGCCTCTCCAGCCCCGCTGTGCCTCCTCGCAGCCCGACAGCTCCTGCGTTCCGGCCCATCGCAGCAGCTGATTTACCTCTGTGGTTGGGGGATTTAGCTGCCGTCCTGGCTCCTACTATAAATTCCCGGGCAGATCACGGAGCTCTGCATCAAAGCGGCCAACAGGGGAGCAAGCGGGACAGATGGCCGCTTTGGCCACGGGGTGCGGAGGACAGGGGCAGGCGGGGAATGCCCTGAGTCTTTCTCGTCCACCCCTGGCCACAAGGCCAGGCCGTGCCATCCTCAGGCCCGTGGGTCCCCCTTAACTTTCAGAGGCATCTCCCAACCCCCAGCACCCCCAGGTTCTGGCTGATGTCTAATCTTGGTCCTCTTGCCGCATCTGAAGTCTATTTGCCTGTTCGCTCGGGAAGGAGAGAGCCGACTACCACTCCTGGGTTTGATTAGGCTTCAAAGACTCAGGCATTGCTTGGTGTTCTGGGGCACCATATGACACATATTGGGCTTATGTTCTGCCCTCCAGAAGGAGGCTCAAGCCGAAGCAGGAAGTGGTAGGACTTTCAGTGGGAAGGGGTGAAAGACTAGGAGGTAGGTGACCTAGAGCGGGGGCAGAGGGAGACCTCCCCAAAGTAAGTCCGAGTCAAGTTGGGTGAGCCCCAAAGGATAGAGGCACTTCCTAAAAGTGAAGGGGGGAGGCCTGTGGTAGCCACGGTCAGGACCCTGAAACCTTCCACACGGTGGCTGGCCGGGATCCGCGCTGGAACTGGGGCTGGCTGGGCCTGGACGGGGTCAACCCTCTCTCCATGCCCCTTGTTTTTCTGGCTTCCTCTGACCCCTCTTTCTCTGGTTTCTGCAACACCTCCCGGCCACCCCTGCCTGCTCCCCTCTGCTCCTGTCCGTTTGCCTTATCTTTCCCGTGGTGCCGTCTCTCGTACCAGAAAACACTTCTCTCGCCCCACTGGACCAGCCGGCGGTGGTGGGGTTGGTCTGAAGCTCGGGGCTCTGGTTCCGCTCCCCAGAACCTCCCTCAGCCTGGAGCCCATCCCTGGTGTCCATGCCATTTTGTTCTTCTACCCCTCATCCATCTTCCCCGTCCCCCCTCCTTGCCCCCCTGCCATGGCCGCCTCCGCCTGGGAGATTACAGACACTGAATCAGCAGGCAGCCCCAGCGTTCTGCTGACAGGGGACTTTCTGCCTCTGAGGGCTCTGTGGTGGGATCAGGGCCCCTCCCGGGGCCTGGGGATTCGGGATGGGGGGAAGAAAGGGCTGGGGCGGAGAACAAGCGGATGGAGAGGGAGAGGTGAAGGGCAGAAGGTAAAGAGAGAGGGAGGATGGATAGAGGAGAGGTGGGAAAGAGGAGAGACTAGAAGCAGAAAACACCGGAAAGATGAAAGAACAGTGAGGGAAGTGGAGAGAGAAGCAGAGGGCAGGGGGATGGGAAAGGGGGAGAGAGGGAAAGAGGGAGAGCGTGGAAATTAGGTGGAGGTGAGCCTGTTCACCAGCCTGCAAGCCCAGGCCCCAGCTCCGCTCTCCCCTCCCCGAGTGCCCACCCAGGCAGGCCCCTTGGAGACCCAAGTTCATGGGGACCAGGCTGAGGGGTGCGGCCCGGGGCCCCCTGCCTTGTGCCTCCCTCTCTCCCTCTCACGTGGTGGTTGGCAGTTCATCTTGTTTGCGGGGCGGCTGGGCCTGCTCTCGGGGTTTAATGATCTGTGCCATTATTTATAGCTTTGAGCGCCGAGAAACACACTGAATTTATCGCTTGCTTCTATAAATAACCCTGGCAAACGGGTGCCCAGCGAGGCGGGCAGGAGGGGGAGAGAGAAGCAAGGAAAGGAGAGGTGGGGGGTAGGGCGTGGGACGTGTCTGTGGACTCTCTCCCCAAGGTGGGGTGACGCGTGTGCTCAAGGACGGCGGAGGCTGGGTGTGGGTGTGTGTCTGAGGGCAAGTTCACCTAAGTCACACAGCGTGTGCCCCTGGGATGAGGGTGACTGCACGTTTCCGAGGGCATGTGTGAGCTGACTGTGTGTTGGTGTTTGTCTCTGGTGCCACGTTGGTGGCAGTGAGGTGAATAAGCACAAGACAGCCCCGAAGAGTGGCTCGTCTATAAATGGATGTGCAATGGGGCTGAGAGGCAGCAGCTCTGGACTAGAATCCGGCTCCTTTCTCTATGGCTGGGTGACAGAAAAAGACGCCAAGGGTTCAATGGCACAGGGGGCAGGAAGTGAGGCCTAGGAAGCAGGCTGAGCATAACTCTGTCTGTGTGTCGGGCTGCGCCAGTAGGAGGGAGGAGGCGCCTGGTGTCCTAGAGCAGCAGCCAGGGTCACCTGCTCCCAGACCTACAGGGACCCTGGCTTTGGGGCTTTTGGCTACGGCCCTCCTCAGAGGACCCTGCTGGCAAGTCCTGGCTCAGGGTGGGGGTAGGGGACCAGGCAGTGCCAAGTGTCAGAGCTGTGCTTTCTGATACTGCGCCGCCTGCCCCTCCCACGGGCTCCCCCTGCGCCCCCAGGACTGCCCAGGACCAGGCTTGTGGAATGAGAGCCTTGGCCCTGCTCAGCCAGAGGGCAGTGGTCCTGCCCCTTCTCCTCTCCCCCAGCCGCAGTCCCCCGCTCAGCACTTCCACACAGAAATGGCTGCAGCAGCCATTAGCTCAGGGAAGCGCTCTGCATCTCTAATGAGGACATTTGCATATATAACGAAGAACCTTCACACGTGTTGGGGAAGCTGCCCCTCCTCTCTTTCCCCTTCTTCTCTCCCACCAGCTGCCACCCTGACCTGTAGCTCTGGGGGTGGGCGTGAGGGTCCCTGCCCACTTGGCTGGGGGATGTGCTGAGGGGTCCCAGGCACAGACAAATTGCAGGGGGTTCCCCTCTCTGGGTCAGACACAGGCAAGGTGAGAGCCCATTGTGGCAGTGTGCTCGAAGGGACCCAGCTGCTTGTGAACAGGAGCCTGGGCACATGCACAGAGAGAAGGTCAAGGTCAACCCACCCACCTCTGCCCAAGTGCACTGCAGCACATGGTAAGGTAGCCGGCTCAGCACAAGTATGCAAGACACGTCCCAGGCTGCACCCACGCGATGCGCCTGCACACTCACGCCCTGGCACCAACACAGGCAATTGGAGAAAAATGCACCTGTACCAACACTTCCTCCATCCAAGCAGGGGCCCCTCTCTCCTTTCCCCCTCCTTTCCTTGCTCCCTTCAAACCCTATCCACAGTGTTTCTCATAGAGTCACCAGCCCCTGTTCAGGCCAGAAAACTACCGCCTCCCACTCCCACACGCGTTCTCAGATCTATTAAGCACACAAGAGGCCATTTTCCTTAAAAAAAAAAAAAGAGAGAGAGGGGCCCTTGCACCCTAGATAGGTGGTACTGAAGGAGGAGAGAAAATGCCAGGGCAAGGGCAGCTGGGAGGGCTGCAGGTTAGGAACTGGGGGAAGGTGGGGGGCGTCTAGGGAGAAGCAGAGACTGGGAGCTAAAGTCCCCACAAGGTCATTCTCAGGTTATCCCCGACAGCCCTGACTCCCCCCGCTGCAGACCAGCCAATCCCTGGCCCCCACGGCCTCCCCCGCCCTCCTGTTGGTCCTGCTGAGCCACGTGACCCTCCCCTTCTCTGGCAGCTCCCCCCCCATGATGGATGCAGCGGCTCAGCTGTACCTGTTGGGGGACAGGGACTGCACAGCTCCTAATTACCTCCTTCTTGAGCTTGGGCTGGGGGCAGGGCTGGGCTGTACGAGGGCTCCCTGCTCGCTCGCTCCACTGGGGCTGGGGCTGACCTCCTGCGCTAGAGCCAGGCCTGGAGGCAGGCAGTCCCTGAGCTGCTCTGGGGTGATGGGCGTGCGGGGGGCACTGGGTGGGGGTGTGGAGTGGCAGGGAGCTTCTGGAAGGCTGATAGAGGGAACAAAAGCACATCACAGCTATAACATCAGTGACCTGGGAAGCTGGGATACTTTGCATAAACGACCTTTCTCCAAGTCTGTCCCACTGAGAGTAAGGTTCAAGTTAAATATCGAGGAGAACTTTCTGGCAGTCAGGGGCAAGAAACACTTGCACAAAAGTCGGAAATGTGGAGGCAGAGGTTTGGAAGACTTCTTAGAAGGCGAATGAGATCATCCTTTTTCTGCCCGGTGGGAGGCTCACAGAAAACAGCTGCAGAAGAAGGAGGCTGGAGTTAGAGTAGCTGGGCTGGAGGTGGAATTTGGAAGGGCTTCTCGGAGCGGGGGGATTGGGTGACCCTGGACTCGGCAGTTGAGCTTATCATAGATCAATGTGGGAGGCTCTGTGTCTGGGCCTGCTTGGGGAGGCATGGGGAAGACCTCAGGACTGTAAAGGTGGCAGAGCTCCATCAGGCTTCTCCACAGCGGCACCAAGGTCTTAGGGGGCAGATGCACATTTTAACAGATCGCCAGTGTGGGGGATGCCTGGTGGGCTCGAGTGCCTGGGCCAGAGGTGGGCAAACAGGTGGTTACAGAGGGAATGGGACCTCTCCGAGATTTGTCCTGACCCCGAGATCCTGTGAATCCCCAAATTAGGATTCTCCGTGGGATTCCAGAAGGGAAACCTGGGAAGGGTGAGCAGAGCTGGTGAATAGCACCAGGAATCCTGGCTACCAGCCCCCTCCCCTTGGGGGCAGTGGCTGTGATAATCGCTGATCACTGTTAATGGATACTGCAGGTCTCAGTAATGACAGCCCCCCTGGGATTCATTAGTCACGGTCCCCACACCACTGGGGGTCTCTCAGCTAAGGGAACAGGGGGAAGAGGTAGCCTGAGCCGCTGGCACACTGGGTCCCAGAGGAGGACAAAATAGAACAGCTGTCCTGGTGAGACATCTCTTCCTCCTGCTTCAGCCAGTGCCTGCAGTGAGGATGGTGTGCAGGAAGGTGAGGGGCAGGTGGGCTCCCAAGGCCTCCGGTGACCCCTCTTCCGAGGGGTCTCTACTTCTCTCTCTCCAGAGCATGTCCCTCCTCTCTGTGTTTACATGGGTCCCTGCTGGCTGAACTGTCCCCCACCACTGGACTCTCCCTGCCCTTCTGAGCTCATGGGCTGCTGAATGGTCAGCCCTCCCCCTCCCCTCCCCTTTCCTAGTGTCCGGGTGTCCTTCACTACTGTTGTGAGATTTGGGGGAAGTCTCAGGCGAGGAGATGCTTACTCTGTTCCTGGGTGTGTGTCTGCTTCTCAGAGGGTTTCTTCCTGGGCCTGCTGGGTGCAGGCTCGAGGAGTGTCTGGAGGAGGTGGCGAGGCTTCTGCCCATTCAGGGCGGCTTACGAGGGAGACGGAAGGGGCAGGGAGCCGGTGTTCCATCATCTCCCCAAAAGCAGACCAGGGCGGTTTTTGAAACTAGGTTTTCCTGATCTTAGCATCATACTAACATGTGCACACATGCACACACACACTCACCCCAAGAGACAACACACAGATACACTGACACATTTTCTCTGGCAGTCTGCCCTGTGAGCTGCTTCCAGGGTAAATTCACTAAGAAACTCCTTCGCGTGGGTCCCCCCCTCCTAACCCGGGTGAAAACCTTCCATGACTCCCCGGTGCCCATGGGCGAGGCTCAGACTCTCTGTCCTAGCATTCAAGGTCTTCTCTGATCTGGTCCCAACCTGACTTCCCAGCCCAGTCTCCCATAATCCTCCAACAGGAGTATCTTCCGAAAAAAAGGTCGTACGCACTTACATTTCCTCCAGGATCACCGGGGGACGTGCCCTCTTCCCACTCACATCTCTGCTGGGGTAGATACACCTCCTCCAGGAGGCCTTCTTGACTCAAGGCCTCAGCTTACAGCAACTTCTTCCTTAGCGTGTCCTTGACATTTGGAGGATAAGTCTTTCTATAGGCTGGGGGGAGGGCCCTTTTTCCCCACTTCTGAGCCTCTCCAGGCAGGGCCTGTATTTATCCACCTTTATTTCCCTGGTGCCAACATGGTACCTGGAATCTGTGTGTAAACAGCTGAGAGCCTGGCTCCGGGGAAGAGCATCCGTCCAAATTGGATCAAGCTCCTGCTTTGGCTCTTCCTGACTTTGTGACCCCGAGCAAGCAGCTTGTCCTCTCAGTTTCCCAATTGTACCATGAGGAGGTTAGACCTCCAAGCTGCTTGTCCTCTCAGTTTCCCAATTGTACCATGAGGAGGTTAGACCTCCAAGCAGCTTGTCCTCTCAGTTTCCCAATTGTACCATGAGGAGGTTAGACCTCCCTACTCTAAGATTCTGTATTTCTGTTGTGGTGAGAATGGAGACGAACATCCTCAGGTAGGTGCACATATAGCCCTTTTCAGTATAGACGGTAAGGAGGCCGAGGGTGGTAACTAACTCAGTGGCAATTAAACTCGAGGGTCCAGAGAGTTCCTGACCCAGGGAGAAACCAGGTTGGTGTCAGGTCTAGACAGATCCATGTGATTTTGGACTACTTCCTCTACCTCTTGCACCCTCAATTTATTTATATGAACAATAGGATTGATATTTCAGGCTTCTTTTTGGCATCAGAGAAGATTAAGTCTGTGGAAGCTTAATTCATACACACAGTACATCTAGGGACTCAGTTGTCTGGGGAGTGTTGTGTCTGGGTCCTCTTCCCTTCTCAGGTCCTCTCGTGAGGGTTCTGCTCTGTTTCTTCTCTCCTTGATTACTGCCTGGGAGAACCCATGCTCACCTCTCCTGCAATCAGCTGGGGGTGCTTGGCAACAGGCTTTAGTTGGGTCCCTGCTGGGTGGTCTGGGCTGCAGAATGCCGGGTGAGCTTCTAGTTAGCTCCTCGGGGGGAGTCTCCTATGCAAATGCCGCTATGCAGGGATGGCAGGATTTCCCACACCCCAGGCTCCCATAGTCTCCAAGCCATCCTGCCCCCCATCTGACCTGACCTCTGGGATCTCTCCCAGCCTGAGATACGTCCCTGTTGCCTCATCACCCTTCCCTGGGAATACTGAGGCTGGAGTTGTCTACGGTGGCCAGGAAAATTCCTCAGAAGTGTGAGGAAGGGGGAGGGATCTTGAGTGAGGAGAGACCCCTGTCCTACATTATGGCCTCTGTCTCCCCTTCGCTTCCCATGTCACCCCTGGGAGAGGGTTGGATGAAGGCCCCAGAGTTCGCCCCCCAAACCCCCGTGCCCCAGCCTCTACAAGACCTTAGAGGCAGGAAACTTTCTTCACAGGGAGCTGAAGGGGACCTGGAGTATGTTCAGGGGATCCCAGGGTCCAGCTTCCCAGCCCCTCCCCACTCTGTGATCTCCAAGGACCTCCGTGCATGCAGACCCGGGAGCAGCTGCTCTGTTTATGATGTGGGAGGTTTATTCCTACTGACGCCTCTCAGCTCAGGGCTCTTGAGGGAAGAGGGGATGGACTGTGGGAAAATTGAGGAAGAGGAACCAAGTCCAGCTTTGGGAGGAGTTGGGTTAGTGACTTTTCCCCTCCTTGGAGCAGCTGGGAGGATCTAGCAAAATCTAGCACTTTCTCCTTGGGAAAAAGGACCTAGACAACCAGTGGGGGACGGGGACCAAGAGGGGGACCCTGAGGACAGAGTAGGGTCAGCAGTGTGTGGGGCTGCAGTTTCTGGGAGTAAGAGCTGGCGAGAGCCCGAAGCAGAAATGCCAATCAGGTCTCAGCGAGATTGGTTTGGTTGTGAATCGAGTATCCATGTCATTATGAATAAGTGTGTGAGGGCCCTCGAGGTAGGGGCTGAGTCACAGTGTTTCATTTTTATGAACAGGACTGGCCTCTGCTTGTGGGAGGCCCAGAGAGGGCAGAGGGCTGGGCAAAGTCACACAGCACTCGCCTCCGATCAGCGGCTGTCCTGGCCTGGCTTTCTCTTGCTCTTATTTTCCCAGCCACTCTTTTTTTCTTTTTTTTAAATTTTATTTATTTTTGGCTGCTTTGGGTCTTTGTTGCTGTGCATGGGCTTTCTCTAGTTGCAGTGAGCGGGAGCTACTCTTGTTGCCGAGCACGGGCTCCAGTAGTTGCAGCACGCGGGCTCAGTAGTTGTGGCACGTGGGCCCTAGAGCATGCGGGCTTCAGTAGTTGTGGCGCACCGGCTCAGTAGTTTTGGCACATGGGCTTGGTTGCTCCGCAGCATGTGGGCTCGAACCCGTGCATTGGCAGGCGGATTCTTAACCACTGCGCCACCAGGGAAGTCCCTCCCAGCCACACTTGATCTGATTTTAAAAATATATATTCTCCACTCTTCACAATTTCCCATGCTCTCTCCAACCCCTTTTCCCCCTAAATAGTTATGTATGAACTTTGACCCCAGGAAGCCGCTTGGGGGGACCATTTTGGGAAAACATGATAGAATCTCGTAAAGAATTCCGACAGCTTGCAAACAGCCTGTGCTAAATTGCCCCTTCCAGTGAAAATTAAAGCAAATGTCTGTTTTATGACCGTGTTTCCTTGGGCTGCAGCTATTGTGGGAGTGCGGGGGGCCCAGAGCTGGGAGGCATGGAGAGGGTGCAGGTACTCAGCGTGGTGTATACCTGGGCCTCTGGTCCACTCCCTGCATCCCTCCCTCCACGCTTTTTCTGCGCAGAGATGATGTAGAAACAACCTTATCACCACAGTCTCTTTTCAGGCCCATCTTCTTCTCCCAGTGGGGCTTGAAAGGGTTCTTGCTCTTTCTGGGGCACCAGCCTCCCAGAGTGCCAGTGGCAGAAGCCCTAAGGTCATCCAGCCAGGGGCTTGGCTTGGGCTCTGTGACCCCCTGTTTCTCTGGCGGGCCTCTGGGGCTGCTGCTGGGGCAGAAGGAGGGACCACTGCTCAGGTTCCAGACTACCTCCTGCTCTTGCACTGTTTTCTCCAGACCTAGTCCACCTTTGCATATGAGGCATAGTGTTTGAAAAGTGGTTCTAAGGCAATAATAATAATAGTGATAATATAATAATAATAAATAATTGTAAAAGAAGGAAACCGCTGGTCTACTCTAATACCTTCATTACATAAACAGAGACACTGAGGCCCAGAGAGGACATTTTGTGGAAGATCTTGGACTGGGGAAAAGGAAATCTGGGTTCTGATTCTGACCCAAGTCACTTCCCCTCTCTGGGTCTTGGTTTCCTCATCTGTAAAACTCAATGATCGGATTCCATGAACTCCAAGGTCCTTTTCAGGCCCGTGAAGCCCTAGATCAATAAATACATAATAATGTACTAGGATGTGCCAGGTCCTAAGTGCTGTGTGTTTTCCAGGGGTCATCCCATTTAAGATTCAATGATTTTATGAGATGTCATCATTCCCGTCAGATCACTAAGGGACAGTGAGGTTAAATAACTTGGCCGAGGTCCTGCAATGGCAAAGTCAGACTGGACCGCTGGCAGTCCCCCTCCAGGGCCTGGGCACTCAGTCACTGCTCCCATGAGGACTGGATCCAGATCCGTCAGCTGGGGAGTGGGAGCCCAGCCTCACTGACCCCTGGGCTGGTGTTCGTTCTGCTGGACCAGGCCACCTGTTTAGCCAGGGTGGTGAGAGCCTCACCCTGTCTGGAGGCTGCTGGTGTCTGCTGTACTCAGGCTGTCGGTGTAATGCTCAGGGCACGCCTCAGAGAAGGGGGCTTCGGGGCAGAACGGGGCTTCTTGAATGAGGCTTTGAAAAGCTGAGAGGAGCTTTTAGATTTGTTACGAGGGACTCCAGGAAGCTATGAGGGTTCTTTTTTATTTCAATTGAAGTATAGTTGATTTACAATATTGTGTTAGTTTCAGGTGCACAGCAATGTGGTTCAGTTATACATATATATGTGTACTATCTATATTCTTTTAAAAAATTCTTTTCCATTATAGTTTATTATAAGATACTGAATATAGTTCCCTGTGCTATACAGTAAATCATTTTTGTTGCTGTGAGGGTTCTTGATCAGGGCAACAGCCGTATAATTTTTTTTTTTTTTTTGCGGTACGCGGGCCTCTCACTGTTGTGGCCTCTCCCGTTGCGGAGCGGACGCGCAGGCTCGGCTGCCATGTTTCACGGGCCTATCCGCTCCGCAGCATGTGGGATCTTCCCGGACCGGGGCACGAACCCGTGTCCCCTGCATCGGCAGGCGGACTCTCAACCACTGCGCCACCAGGGAAGCCCAGCAGCTGTATAATATTATAGAAAATCCCCTCCTTGCCCCTCACCCAGTGGCCTGCCCACCTAGGAGATCCTGCAGTAGGGAGCCCAACCGGCCCAGCCTGCAAAGCCACTCAGTGACCCACGCCCCCTCCCCATAACTAGTGTCCCTTCCACCCTGGTTATTCCAGCCTCTTCTCAGCGGCTTCACCGCTAGAACTGGATGTTGGATCTGGCTTCCTCCTCGGAAGACAATTTATGGTTACATGTTGGAGACTCTGTTTTAATGAAGTTGCAAAAGTAGGTTAATGGGCTGTGGGTGTTTTTCCTTCCCCTCCCCCTGCCCCATCTCCGCCCCTGGGCGGATGAATGATGCCTCTCCCAGCGCAATGCAGAGCTGGCCTGAGGATCTCAGGCCCGGTTCCTTGGCCTCCCGCTGGGCTCCTCAGATCTCCTCCTCCCTGCTGCTTGGGAAGGTGCTTAGAATGTCTAACCCCAATCCCTCCTGCTGTCACTGTGGCCCGGAAGACGCTCCGAAGTCTGCCCAGACTGGCATATTTGAGTGGCAGGGACTATGACAAGGGCTGGGACAGGGGTGGGCCCTGAGGAAGTAGGAAGCTAGAATTATGGATAATGGACATCTTTAGGGTTAGAGAGGCATGGAGGTAGAAGCTTAGCTAGAACGGACCTGGAGAACTCGGCGAGGTTGAGGGGAGGAACCAAGCTTCTGGGAACCTCTCCAGTTGCTGCCCCTGTCTCCCTAATTCATCTCTGTGCGTCCTGGTGCCGTGCCTGAATGTTTGCTGTGTGAGTGATGGATACAGAGTGATGGCTCTTCTCTCCCCTCCCTAAGTCTCTGGGGCTAGAGCTCCCCCTCATCCTTGCTCTTCTCTGAAATGGCCCTCCGCCTGTTCCTGCTGGGGACCCCTTCCCTTCCCACCTCTCTGCCCAATCCTTGCCCCACACCCCCATCTCTCAGGAAGTTTCCCATTGTTACGCTGCAAGGACAATTCTCCATTTATTTGCCTGGGTCCAAGCTGAAGGCCTAACAGCCCTGGAAGACTGGGGTCTCCAGGGAGAAGGGTCTATATCTTTTTCCTCCAGACTTCCCCCTGCCTCAGCAACACCCAAGCGTGGCTCTCGGATTGAGGTGGGATCCAAGATCCTGGGTGATGTTAGGGACACACAACCAGGAAGACCCTCCTGCTGCCGAGGCCCCTCTCCCTGGTCCTTCGTCCCTACAGAAAGCCGGGAGCATGCCTCGTCTCTGGCCAGCAATCACTCCCAGGCCCTCTCTGTCAATAAATGAGGCTGCTGGCCAGGGTTTGGGAGCTGAACGCCAAGATGGGGTGGAGCACAGCCTCGATGCCTGCAACCTCAGATTATCCCCCTCTTCTGGAAACCTGGGCTACCTCACCCCCTGCTTCTTTTACAGCCGTGACTCTCTTTCCTGTCCAGGCCCAGGAAGAAGCGTGGGCTCTTGGCCTTTTAGATTAACCCTACAGAAATCCCAGAGAAACCCTACCAGAAAACCCAGAAAACCCACCATAATCTCCTAAACCTTACACCAGCGTCCAGAATCGAAACTAACATCCCAAAACCTATGGTAACACCCAGGACTACCCAGCCCAGGCAGTGCTACAGTGCCACGCCAAGCATGGCACAGGAACCCCAACCCAGGCTCTCTGCAGGGGCGCCTAAGCCTCCCAAGCTGGCGTTCTTGCACCCCTGCACATGTTTTCTTTCCTGACCTAGACAGGACATTCTTCCTGCAGACTCCAAAGCCCTCACTGACCTTGATCCCACTCAGTTTCGCTGTGGCAGAGGGAAGTGTGGGTGCACAGGGCACGGATGTGGGTTGGGTGGTGCCTGCAGGATGTCAGGGTCCAGGAGAGGGACCTGGTCCTCTGCCAACTTGTCAGGATGTCCAAGGAGCTCAAGCAGGAGGCCTAGAGGTTAGACCTTGGGAGGCCCTGCCTGAATCGGTTGGGCCCAGGTTTACTCAGAGGTGGGTAAGCAGAATGAGGATGTGACAGATGTGGCTTCTCTTTTCCTTGGTCTCAGCTCAAGGACCCTCCTCCCTTGAGATTCGGGGGAAGAGGGGGGTCTGGGAGGACAGCAGACTGGATGGCCCCATAGGAGCAGGGAAGCCCAGAAGCCATGATGGTTTACACCTGATGTGGGCATCCTGGGGCTTCTGTGGAAATGTCCACTGATATAAAAGGAGACAGGATTGCTGGGTTCCCCGGACACACATCTGTACACATGTCTACCGTACAGATGTTTTGGGCGTGGATCGGGGGAGGGTATGGGAGGGGAAGATGATGGGAGGGTTGGAAAATGGCAGTTCAGAGGGAGGACACACAGGCCCAGTCCGTTAGTCTGATGAGAGAAGAGACTCACGTCTAGGACCTGATTAAGGAATAGCTGGAAGGGGTTGTTCAGTGCAGGGAGAAACAGAGGAGAAGCAAGGGTTTCAAATCAGGAGGGCTTCGTGGAGGAGGAGTGTGGGCAGTGGGATGGAAAAGAAGGGAGGGGCAGAGTTGAGGAGGGCTCTGGGCGGGCTCTGCGGCTCTGACTGTGGGGGAGACAGATTCCCTGGCCAGGCTGAGAGTCCAAGCTGCAGAGTCACCAGAGGTTAGAATCTCTGGGGGTAAAATTCTGAGGATGAGCGTGGAGGTGGAGGCAGGAGGTTTGGGGACTCCAGGCTCTGCCCTTAGCCCTCAGCCTTGAGCAGTTCACACACACTAATAGTGTCTTCTTTCCCTAATCATAGGGGATGAAGCAAGCATTCTTTTTTTTCTTTTTTTTTTTTTGCGGTACGCGGGCCTCTCACTGTTGTGGCCTCTCCCGTTGCGGAGCACAGGCTCCGGACGCGCAGGCTCAGCGGCCATGGCTCACGGGCCCAGCCGCTCCGCGGCATGTGGGATCTTCCCGGACCGGGGCACAAACCCGTGTCTCCTGCATCGGCAGGCGGACTCTCAACCACTGCGCCACCAGGGAAGCCCGAAGCAAGCATTCTTGATTTTTAAAAAGCTTCTATGGTGGGTGAGAACACCCCTTGGGAGGGGGATATTTGGGCCCCAATGTAATAGACTTCAGCAGTGTCAGCCCCTCCTGGTGTGTGAGAAGGCAAGTTCTGAGGGGCTAGGACAGCTCTGCCACAGGCCAGTCCCTTAAACAGCCTGAGTTTCCCTAAACCGAGGGGAGCTGCACTGGCTGATCACTCGGGCCCCTTCCTCCGTCTGGAGTTGCACTGGCTGATCACTCGGGCCCCTTCCTCCGTCTGATATTTGTTTAATAATTTTCAAGTCCTTTACGAGAATCAAATGAGATCACGCATGCTGAGAAGCTTTGACAAAATATAAAGCATGCTGTCATTGTGAGGGGTTCAGGGGCTGCCTGGGGCCGGGGGAAAGGCGCTTAGAGGCGGGCCATGGGCTGGGACCCCTGGAAGGGAAAGGCAGGCCCCTGCTGGGTTTATGCCTCTGCCTTGCCACTGCCTTGCCCCTTCCCAGCCCAGCCCCAGGCTCTGGGGACTGAGCCCGGCTCAGGATGGGGGTGGGGCTCCCAGGGGCAGGGGCAGAGGGGTGGGAGCCTCCCCTTTGAGTGGCTCCGAGCTGGAGCACAGCAATTACGCAGGAGGATTTATGTCCTTTTGCCTTTAATCGGAAACTCCGTGTCAAGAAGAAAAATCTGCACTGTCCTCCGGCCCGGCTTCCTGCTTTATCATTATTATTGGAGGAAGGTTGATCTGGAAACTTAAGGAAAAGTGGGGTTGGGGGTGGGAGCCACCAGGGAAAGGGAGGTGTGGGGCGGAGGGTGGCCTTCCTACTGTTTGTCCTGCTTCATCACAAGAAGGGGACAAAGGGCAGCCCGGGGGTTGAGGGTCCTGGAGGGCAGGTGAGAAGACACAAGAGGCTCACTAGGGGAAGTGTAGGGGCTGGGGATCATGGGAGGAAGGGGCATCTGGGGAGCAAGGGAGACACCAGGAGGGAGGGAAAGGATGGGTGACCACAGGGAGACACCAGGAATTAAAGGGACTTGGGAAAGAGGACGAAGAGAACTAGGGCTCATGGTGGAGGGAAGGGGCGGCTGGGTGCTGGAGGGACACTGGGGTGGGGGGTGCAGGGGGTGGAATAACCGGAAGGGGGAGCAGTGGCTCTAAGGGGGATGCTGTGGGAGAGGGAGAGTGTAGGGTAACCAGAGGGGACACAGGGTGGAAGGCAGAGGAGGGCTGGGAGTCACGGAGAAAAGAGGCATCTAGGGCCTGGGATGTGCAGGGGCTGGGGCTGATGGGGGGGCTGGGCTAGGGACTCCGGGTCTGTGGCCATCTCCGTCTGTACCTGCTGACCTGCCCCCAAGAAGGCTGTTCCTCCCCTGGCCCACCCAGGACCCGTGTCTCCTGGTCTCCTGGGTGGAGGGCGCTGGCCTCCCACAAAGCCCCTGGTTTCCCCTTCCACTTTGGGAGCAGTTTCTCCAGGAGATGGGGTATAGTGCTTGGGAATACTCAGCAGGAATCCTTGGGCCCTGGGGAGACTGGACTAGAAGTGTTAGAAGGCGAAAGGCCTGCACCCTGGGGAAGGGGAGGGACCCAGGAGAAAAGGCCTCCTAACACCCCCAACGTCCTTGTTTGGAAGTCCCCCTAGTGTCTTAGCTGTTATCCCTCCTGTTGCCGGGATTTCATTCTCATGTGTGGAAAGGGCACCAGCCCTGGGATCGGTTCCTGGGAACTGACTCCCTGTGTGCACTTCTGTGAATCTCAGGGTTCGCACCCACAGCGTGCAATATCTACGCGGCAGGCCGTGGTCAGGCTTAGAGATGGTTAGGTGAAGGATCCAGCATGTAGTAGCCACCTGGGGGGCAATGCCCAATATATGCAACCTCCTTCCTTTACAAAGGACAGATTAATTCTCTGTGAGTTTCCTCAACGAGCCTGGGTGGGTATCGTTATCCTCCTAGAGATGGGAACCGTGGCACAGAGCCGCTGAGTGACGTGCCCAAGGCCACACAGCACATCACTGGAGCAGCCAGGTGAGACGGCCCCATAATACCTCCTGAGGGCCTTGAAGATCTTCCTCTGGGTCTCCTCCCTCCCTCCTTCCCCTGAGGGCCTCACACTTGGCCCCTCGGCCCTGGGATCTGGGGTCGTTTGGGATGCTCAGTGGAGTGTCTTGGCTTCCAATCCTCCTGCAGTCTGGGCCGTGCCCACCCTCGCTCGCCTCCACCCTGGCTCAACTGAGAGGTTTTATAGCCGTTTACGAGCAATTTCTGTCCATATATCACTGGAGATATATAGCCGGGCAAATATTAGGGACCCAAGCAGAGGTTTTAAGAGGTGAGTTTTACTGCCGCTGAAAGAAGGCGTGATAGGCAGCCTGTGGAGACCCACCTCCCTCTCGCTCACTTGGCGGCGGCTGGGCGGTGGCAGCATGGACTGGGGTTCGGCCAGGAAAACTGTCTGTGAGCACGCGGGGGTGCCAGCCTGAGGGGAGTGATCAAAGAGTGGGGCTCTGATCCTCAGAGAGCTGTGTGAGTGGGAGGAGGTGGGGTCACAAAGCAGGCCAGAGGTCACGGGCTGGCTTGGACAGAACACCCTCTCCAAACCCGAGCGAGAAGCCACTGAGCTCCTGCGGATTCGCTCCACAGAAACACAGACCGAAGTGAGACACCAGGGAAGCACTGCCCCGCACGGGCCACTGGAAGAGGCTGCCGTGTTGCCTTTTGCGGGAAGTCCTTAAAATCTGGATCTGAACGAGGAAACCGCTGGCCAGAGGCAGAGGGCTGGACACGTGGCCTCTTACCCTCTCGGACCCTGCGCAGGTGATGCTGGAGGAAGGCCTGCAGGAGGCCGGCCTTGACCTCCTCTGCTCTGGGCCCGGGCCTATGTGGGCCGCTGGGTTTGGGTGAGCGCAGAAGGGTGAGGAGAGCCTTCTTGGCTTGTGGCATATGGTGAGAAGATGTCCCCGGGAATCCTCGCTGCTGATTTAAGCAGCTCCGACAGCTTTATGGCGCCTCCTCGAGTGAGCCCCCAACGCTGGCCGTTTAACTTTTTAGCGTTGTTTAACGCTTAGGCTCCGGCGGACAGGCAGGCCCCTCGGCCCCAGAGGCAGCAGTACTAAATCAGGACACTCATAGGCCCCGATAAATAATTTTTACAGGGCACGCAGCCCATAGATCACCAGTGGGGGTGGGGGGAGAGCGGCTGTGATATTTCAAGCAATTGTCACATATGACTACCCTGTGCTCTGATCCAGGTCATGCACATGGCAGCCAGCTTCATAACCAAAGTCAGCTCCAGGGCCCCCCAGCCGGGGCATGGGCGGGGCTGCGGGAGCTGATGGCTCCGATTACCCTACAGCCAGCGGATGACCCGCGGACTCATCGTCTGCTCAACCTGCCCTAGTGTGCCGAGCGTGGGCCCCCATCCGAGCTGCCTCTGGCACTGGGAGAAGGAAGGGCTGAGGGCCGGGTGGGAATGACTCTTTCCCAAAAAGTCATTTTTCAGACCACCTTCCTGGTTCCCCCATCTGACTCCAAACCTGAGGGTCCCAGGAGAGAGCAGGCAGCAATGCCTGCAGCAGAGGGAGGGTAGAGCTAAGCAGAGCTAAGGGCTGGAGGGAACAGGAACTGTGTGTCAGCTGCACGCCATTCACACCTCTAGTGAAAGAGGCGGGTGGGGAGTAGAAGGAGAGGCACGAGCAGTGCGAGGAAGAAGGCCAGGGAAGGATAGGGACAGAAAAATGAAGACGGAAAGACACGTGAAGACTCAGAGAGAAAGTGAGAGAGACAGAGGCAAGGGGAGACAGACAGAAACTCACCCAGAGAGGATGCTGCAACGGGCAGGGACTTTTCCTAAAGCTGGGTACAAAGCCAGAGAGACCTGGGGAGGACGGCGTCGGTGCCAGGTGGGCCCGCCCGTGCCCTGGGAGGGCACCTCCAGCTGGCTCCGGGCCTGTTTCCCAGCGCCAGCTCCACGCTGCTCCCTCCTCCCCCTCCCCCCAGTGCCCTTGCCCTGTCCCCTCATCTGTAAGATCCTGGGATATGCAGGGACACTTAATCCATATGGAGCTGATTCATTCCCATCTAAATCATCTCCACGAGCTTCCCTAAGAGCCCTCTGATGTGCCAGCCGCCGTCCCTCTCCCCCGGCGATGGCGGGCTGGGGGCTGCCAGTAAACAAAACTCAGCAGCCATCCATCCTGGCGTCGTCCGCCCGTCCAGCCAAGACCATCCATCTCTCCAGCCCTGCTCCCCACGCCCGCTTCACTCCTCCTGTCTGTCTGTCCCTCTGTGTGTCCCCTCCTCCTCATGCCCCTCAACTGGAACCTCCACCTCTCTGCCTCGTCCTGGGTAGGCTCTTGAGGGGTCATGTCGGCCACGCCCCTGCCTGCAGACAGGATACCTCACCCCTGGCGCAGCAAGGCAGAGGCTCTCCTGGTTCACCGCCTTCCAAGAGGAAAGGTCTTCTGATGATCTTACTGTGCAACGTTGACAACCCATGCTCAAGGAAGTTCTTTCTTCTGTCTAGCTCGCATGTCTGAGGTCCACATAGGATCACATGTCTGAGCGGGGGTGAAGGTAAGATTATGGGGTTCTGTACAAACGTGAGGGTCTCCAGGATTTGTAATACGTACTTCCCTGGGTCTCTAGCAGCAAGAGTCAGGCCCGTGCCGAGCATATAGTGGATGCTCCGTGTCAGTTGCTTACTGGCCATGATCTTCCCTGTCAGCTCCAGTGAGTCCAGAGGCCTCACATATACCCCAGGGAGGTTTTCAGTGAACTGATCCAGTGGGTTTCATACAGGGCCCAGATCGTGGCACTCTAGCCTGGCAGGGTTGGCAGGAGACACGAAGGAAGTGTCTCTCACTTCTGCCTTCCCACCCAGACTCCTCAGCCCTGTCCTGGGGGTGGCGCTTGCCCAGACAGCTCTGTCTTGGCAGTGATGGGCTGAAGAGGAGGAGAGTAAGCAAGCAGGTGCTGCGTATCTTCTATGGCACCAAAGCAGAACCCTCACATTTGGGGAAAGCCCTTAGGTCTACACGGACTAATAAGGAGAGAGCGGGGGGAATTGCTGCCCCTGGCCCCAGTCTCAGGCATGGTGGCCCTTCCCCCATCAGGTTCTTCATGTCAGCCTGGGAAGGGTAATTCTGGGAACGGGCTGGGGCTCTGCTAGCCTCTCATGAGAGGAGACGGGAGCATTTCTTCTGGTCCCATCTCAGTTTCTCCGTCCACAGCAGCAGTGGGAGTGGGGGAACAGGGCTGTCTCTGGAGTAGAGTTGGGGTCAGACTCTAGCAGCCCTGCAGGGGGATGATTTGGGCATGGGTGAAAGGGTTTAGGGTGGTGGAAGTGGAGCCACAGGGAGGGATGAGGGCAGCATTTGTGGACCCCACAGTAACAGTGAGTGGGAGAGGCAGAGGAGAAGGAGACGGGGAGGCCGAGTCTTCAGATGGCCTGAGGGGGCTGGTACTCCAGCACCTCCCTGAGACCCAGGACACCTTGCTGAGCATCTGACCTCCCCATCAGGCCAGACCAGACCAGGTAGAGAGTCCCACCGCATGGGTGCCCCCTCCTGCACTCTATTTCGCAGCGCCTTTCCCCCTTGTCATTGGTCCCCTCCAGGGAGCCACTGTGAGTGCACAGAACAGGTGGGGCTCTCCCAGCTGCTATCCAGCTGTGAAGAACCCTGACCATACCCCCCCACCCCCCTGCAGGAGAGAAGGTTCTAATTCTAGCCGGAAAGATGAGAAGGATGGTACGGGGAGAGCGTCCAGAGGGATGCGTGGAAGCTAACCACTTGCCCCAGTTGTGTGAACATATGTGTGGGAGGGGAGGGGCCTGCAGGTGGCAAGGCCCAGCTTAAGAATGATGGAGTGTTGCTTAGTTCTCTGAGCTAGAGACATATGGGCTATACAAGACCAAGCAAAATGAGAAATTATTGCTTAAGAGAGAGAGGACATGGGGGGATAAGAAAAAATTCAAGCCAGGGAGACCCAGTGCCGCTTGCCCCCTCGCCATCATGACCTGACCCATCTGTGCGTGACTGGATCAAAGTCCAAGGGGAGGGAGAGGTCTGAGAACTGACCCTCAGGGCCTCCGGTGGGGGAGAAGCTGATCCTCCGAACATGCATTTCCCCGATGTTACACAGAGCGCGGGGAGCTGGGAACAGCCGCCCCAATTCTCCAGGTGGGACAGTGGGTGGAGCTTTCCCCATCCTCCTCTGTGCTTCTTGTGCCCGCCTCTCTGTCCACCCCTCCCCTCTCTCCAGTCCAATGGGGAACCAGTTCTCTCTTCTCCCGCTGGCCTGTCTCTCATGGTTCTCCCCGGCACTGAGCCTTCCTCATCCACTCAGTGGCTCCCACACTCTCTTGTCTCCTCTGAATGTCCCCTTCCTGCACCAAGCCTCCTAGGCTTTGTCTGTCCCCACGAAGGCCCCTCCCCCTAAGGCAAGTTCACTTACCCAACCTTGTGGCTGATGCAAGTCCTTTAGGGTCCACTGTGGGCTGGTGCCTTGGTCCAGCTCCAGGGCTGGAGTTTCTCTGGTCCGTCTGGCCTCTATCACTCAACATCCACGTGTCTGGTTTAGACTGTGACCTCCACAGGGCTGGCAAGGATCCAAGTGTTTCTGTGGTCACCAGCACAGCTCTGGGAGCAACCTGATTTTTGATAGAGTTGACAGCTTTTCTTTTGATTCCATGAGGCAGAAGCAGCTAGAAGGATGCTGAGAGGTCTTAGAGGACCACTGAGTGTGACTAAGGCACTTCCTCCAGGGAAGCCACCTCCTGCTACAACAAGCAGTGACTGAGGCTGGACAGCAAGAACTTCTGAAGACTCTTAAGGTGGAAGGAAAGATTCCCAGGGTTTCTGTGAAGACGTTGGGGAGGGATGGCCTTAACCTTTTCAAGCTCGGAGGGAGCAGAGGGGTCTGTGAATCTGGAGACGTTTACTTCCACCCTTGTAGGATTGATCCAAAAGAGGGATGGCCACTTCCTCTTTTTTTTTAAATTTATTTATTTATTTTATTTATTTATTTTTGGCTGCACTGGGTCTTCGTTGCTGCATGTGGGCTTTCTCTAGTTGTGGTGAGCGGGGTCTACTCTTCATTGCGGTGCACGGGCTTCTCACTGCGGTGGCTTCTCTTGTTGTGGAGCACGGGCTCTAGGCACGCAGGCTTCAGTAGTTGTGGCTCGTGGGCTCTAGAGCGCAGGCTCAGTAGCTGTGACACCCGGGCTTAGTTGCTCTGCGGCATGTGGGATCTTCCTGGACCAGGGATCGAACCTGTGTCCCCTGCATTGGCAGGCGGATTCTTAACCACTGTGCCACCAGGGAAGCCCGCCACTTCCTCTTTAGGAGCCCTGACTCATCATTCTCAGTGCAAATCCCATTCACAATTTCTTTGATAATTGTTTGTTCCTTGGCCAGAAATCTGGTTCTTGAATTCCCTCTCCTGTTCTTTTCCATGATCTGGGAACCATCTTTGCGAACCAACCCCATCTCCGTTTTATGGAGCCAGAAGAACAGAGAGGTAGAGCCCTGTCTAGGCAGCGACAGAGCAAGCCTACAGGAGCCGGGAATGCCTCCTTACGTGAATGCCCTCTTCTTGTCTTTGGATGCGAAGGGAAAGGATGTGATCCCCGAGGGAAAGGGCAGGGTTGTCCAGAGCAGGGTGTGTTATCAACTAGAAGAGCACCCGCACCCAGCCACCTCGATCTAAATGTTCACACAATGGAAATATCTTCACAGCCAAGGGCCCCTCCCTCCCAAAGAGAAAATCCCACAAGTGGGGAACATCTGGATCAAACCGCAACCATGAAAGCACAACATCAAACGAGGGTTTCAGAGGGACCCTCCCCGCAGGCCCTGCTCCAAGAGAAATTGCAGATCTTCCTGCTTGAAGCTTTTAAGTGTCACAGAACCACTCAAGTTTGGGATCTCTCCTTATTCACCAGAGACAGATGTCCCCAAGTGAGTACGGTTGGGTTTGATTACCCCCAGCGGGAGAGGATGTGTGTGACCTGATCCGGGCCACGTTGGGGGGTAGCCTGGGATTTAAAGCTGTGATGAGGGGCTCCAGCAGTTCAGGCTGGGGGCTGGGGAGAGAGAGGGGACAGGTGGGCCTTTTAAAACGTGCCTACATCAAAGGTCTGAGTAGGCTCCCTTCCCAGCTTTGGCGCCTCAGGGCAGGAAAGCAGTGATTTCACCACATAACTGCACGTAGGAGTAGGACGGATCTCAGTCTGAGAACTTCTGGGGAATGTGGAGAGGGGAGGGAGGGTGTTCCCCAGAGGGGAGGACAGGGCAAGGGGGTTTTCTCATTTCCAAAATAGCCTGCCCAGGCCAAGGAGAATGGGGCCATATGCTGCCTCCCTCCCACTCTCCCCCTGTGGAGGGATGTGGGGGAGGGGGGCATTCTTCCAGGGGGGAGAGGAGGGAGCAGCTGCAGCCGTGGGAGGTGGGAGCTGGGTCCGGATGGAGAATGAAGGGGAAGCAGGGGCATCTTCCCCAAAGGCACGAAGGAGGAAGGCTGCAGAGCATGTAATTCTAGGAGACGATAGGCTCTTCCTTCCTGGGTCCTGGGAATCAGAGAGCACCTGGCCACGATGCTGGCAGGCTGGGATGGACAGTGAGGAAGATGGGATAGGAAGGTGCCCCAGATATGGCTGGAATCCCAGTTCATGTTTGAATACTCTGCCCAGAGGGCAGGTGGGTGAGAGAGTGCTGGGATGTTGACAGCACGCTGTGACCTTGGTTGAAGAAGCCAATGGTTTCTTCTTGAGGTGAAAGGTGACCTTCAGTTGGGAAGGGTGTGGGGAGAAGAAGGGTACCACTCGCTTATAGTTGACATTAGCCTCCCTTTCAGGATGCCTTCCCTGCCCCCTTCCTCTCCCCTTTCCCCTGAGAGGTTTATGTGTGGGCGTGGTACCCCACGATGCCAGGGAGGTGTATCACCGGTGGAGGTCCATCCTTCACTGCCTTACAAAGATCTGCTTACGGTTTCTTTTCCCATCTAGACTGTCAGCTTTGAAGGCATGGACTCCCTCATTGTAACTGGGTTTCTAGTGCCCCACACAGTGCCTGGCAGAGAGTAGCTGCTCGGTGATGAAGCCCCGCTCCAGCTTCCAGCTGGAGCGCGTTCTCCCGCCGCCAGCGTTCTGGGAAACAAAACAACCCACGCGATGATTCCTCTGCAGCCTCGAGGCCTCTGAGGGGCTACAAGGGCATCTCCTAGCTGACCTCCTCTGGGAGTCTTCTGGGGGGACCCTAGTTGACAGCACTCTCTCCCACCTCTGAAATGTATTGTCCACAAGATTCACGCGGGATTTCCCTGCTGGTCCAGCGGTTAAGGCTTTGCAATTTCAGTGCCTCCTCTTCAGTGGGAACGAGTTCGATCCCTGGTCGGGGAACTAATATCCCCCATGTGGTGCGTGGGGGCGGCCAAAACGAACAAAGAAACAAACGAAAGCAAACAAAAAAAGGTCTCACTACACCTTCATGGTAAGGGCTATTATTGTTATTTACTAATCTGGGATGGATGTGTCTTTCTTGGTTGAGTGAGACCCGAGGCTCTTGGGGACCGCAGTGCCCAGCATGGAGTCTCCTCAGGACAGGCTGGCTGTTGACTAGCTAACGCCTCCAAGTCCTAGTGTGTAAGCTTTTGATGTGGTGGCTCCTCTGGGGCTCTGATGGCTGAGCGTCGGGAACTGCTGAGTCGGGATGTCTTGGCGTAATCGGGGGAATTGGACACACACGCGAAGGAGCCCGGTCCCAGTGAGGTGAGGCCTGAATGACCCTGCAGGTCGAGAGAATGCTTGAGCGGGAATGTTGCGAAAATGACCAAGGTCGGTGGGCTCTATTCAGAAAAACTCTTTGGGCAAGGAACGTATGAAAGAGGTTGGAAGGAGAGAAGGGCAGGGCCGGCAGAGGTTGCAGGAGGATATCCGGGTGGGATAGGCTTGGCCGTGGGTGAGGAGGCTAAGGCGGCTCTGCCTGCAGGTGAGGGCCCAGGAGGGAGGGGCTTGGGCAATTGTAAACATTCCCTCTACACTGTGAGGACTGTGACCACGGCTCCACAACCCGCTCCCATCCCTCCCCAAACTCTAGGCCAGGAGGGATCCTACCTCTCACCGCCATTTCTAGGCCCAGGCTGACCTGTGCTCCCGCGACATCACCTGACACCGAGCTCGGGGTGGATCAGCTTTGCTCTGTACCCTCGCGGTCCTCCCTGGGGCTGGAGCTGCCTTTGAAGTTGATGGAGAGAAGATTGGTGAGCTGTCGCCTGAGCCTAGATCTCCCAGACATCCGTGAGGGGAGGGGATCTCCACTTTGAGCCCTTTTTCGGGGGGCTGAGGTGTTGACACTTTAGTTGTCAGAACTGACGTTTCTCATCTGTGAATGCGGCGCGAAGCTGACCGAATTGCCAGCATCTCTGGGCTGCTGGGTGGCAGCACTGCTCAGCTCCAGGGACCAACCACTCACCGCACTCCTGGAGCACAACTCCAGGTGGAGCCATTCACATAGAATTTGACGTGCACGGTCGCCGCATTCCCCGCCGCCCAAGGTCGCGCGGTGATGGTGGGCCACCATCGTGCCCTTTTTGAGTCAGGGTTCTGTTTACCAGTCTAAGCTAGTTAACCTGAGGACCAGGAATATTCATGAGGCTTTGCCCGAGGACAGAGAGACAGACAAAATAGTCTCCAAAGTCATGTCCTCATGAGACGTGGGCACCGGGAAACCAGAGTGTCTCCCAGACAACAGGTCCACAAAGCAGGGTGCAGTCTGAGGCCAAGTAGCAGGGAAAAGAAATGACAAACTCCATCCATCGGGGAAGGAAAACTGTCTTTCACCCCCGGATTGAAAAGAATAACCCACGTGTAAAGACCCAGTGACACTTAGTAGGTCTGCAGTTACCATGAGGTGAACCAGAATCAGTGCTCACATTCCAGCCTCTAGGTTCGGGGTTCTTGGAAGCAGAAAGGCCTAGCCACCCTGGTGACACTTGTGCATGGGAATTTGCTGAAATCTGAAATGAGATCCTGACCCAGATGGGGGTCAGGAATTTGTTTCCTTCCCTTTTTCTCCTTCTTAGTTCACTGTTTAGGATGAAAAATGACAACCAGATGAGCAAAAGAATGATTATCAGGAATGATAAATAATACACTCCAGATGTGGCCGGAGAGAAATGCAACTGAAAGCACCACCGCCTCCAAGTAGTCACGTTGGGGCGACCCCCTTCTCCCAACAAGGCCACGATGACAAAAGTTCTGTAACTCTTCTTTGGGAATTGTCTTCAGGGTATGTGGCTCAGTCTTTTTTTTTTTCTTTTTTGGCAGTACGAGGGCCTCTCACTGTTGTGGCCTCTCCCGTTGCAGAGCACAGGCTCTGGACGCACAGGCTCAGCGGCCATGGCTCACGGGCCCAACCGCTCTGCGGCATGTGGGATCTTCCCGGACCAGGGCACGAACCCGCATCCCCTGCATCGGCAGGCGGACTCTCAACCACTGCGCCACCAGGGAAGCCCTGTGGCTCAGTCTTTAAATGTCCTTATTGGTGAAAGATCTTTATCATTTGCTTCTCTGGAATCAGTCAAAAAACAATTTGTAGCTAGTCATGGTTTTCTTGAGTATTTTGTAAAATGGCTAGAAAGTCCATTTTAAAGCAGTCTTTGCAGAAATGGTTTAATCAAGAGAGGTACAGATGGGATAAGCGTTATTTCCTCCTAAGGTGACTGTTCCGGAGGACAGCCCTTGTTTGTTCTTCCGTGTTTGTTTAGAGAAGCTAATCACAGGTGTACATCCCGTACTGTATTCTGTATAATCAAAGAATGTATTAGGATGTTGACGGCTGTATGCTAGCTGCTTCCCCCTCCTCCTGCTATCATGACTTAATGCCTCTGAGGACAGTGCCCTTGCTTTTGCTGAGGGACAAGGGGAATAGAGGCGGGGCTGACCCAAGTGAAGAATTGGTACAGTTATCCAGGGCAAAGGTTCGGATCGCCGTCTACCCTCGAGAGTTGCCTAACTCTGCACTCCTTTCTGGACTAGCTCTGTGTTCATTCTTCCAGGGGACTTGGCCAACTGGGCAGAGCCCTTTTTTAGGGGAGAGGGATTCATTTCTTAGCATGGTTCCCTGTCATTCGTGCAAAACTCAGCACAAGTTTAAGAGAGGGAAGCTGTTGGTTCGTGACTTATGTAAAAATGTTATTTTTCACAGAAGTGGAGGGGATGAGGTCAAAACGCACCCACACAGCAACCTGTTTCTAACAACGATCGGTTAACCTACATGAAGAACTCTCCAGTTGCAGAAGTTTCCTGGACGTTTGCTTTCCTGAGGAAAGACCTGGAAGAAGGGAGTGAGCCCTGGACTGGGGAGCCTGAGGGTCAGTCTCGGGAATACTTGCCCGCCTTGGGCGGTGGCCTCTCTGTCCTTTGGGAGAGGCTCCCGTCTCTGGTCTCGAGCCGGGTGTGTGTGGTGGTGTGGGTGTGATCACCGGGGCTGGGGGCACAGGGAGGGATGGCATGACCTCTAGGAGGCCCTAGTGCGGCAGAACGCTCAGCGCTCCTACTCCTTCGCTGACAGACCAAGCTGCAAATCAGGAATTTATTAGGAGCTGAGACTCATTTCCCACCCTTTACAGCCCTGACGACTCAGAGCCAGACTCTGGCAAGGGGCTTCCTCATGGTTTTAATTAGACAATTAATTTTTTATTGGGTCGTTTGATTTCCGGAGCCGATTCCACTCTCCCTCTTGTCCCCCACCTGCCTCCCAGCTGTGAACAGCCAAGGGGAAGCCGGGGGATTCGGGGAGGGTGCAGAGGAAAAATCCGCTGTCTGCCCTGCGCTGATCTGGGAGTCAGTGAGTGGGGAGGGGGTGGGAATCCCTCTGCCCCCCTCAGCTGGTCCAGCACCAGAGATAGTGTCCAGAGCTCAGCCCTGGGCTTGCGGGGCTGCACAAAGGCATTCCTAGCTACTCCCCCAAGCTGTTGGGCTAATTAGTAACATGGGGTGGGAGCGGGGGTAGGGAACTGTGCCCAAAATACCTTAGCAGCATTTCTGCGGTTAATCCTGGCCGTGCTCGGAGACTGTTTACCCTCTACCCAGGGATTAGGAACCTGTTTGAGTTAGAAGGGCAGAGAGAGGCCAGGGCCTCTGTCCTCCACCTGCTTTTAGGAGCTGGGGCAGGGACCCTGAGCCAGCCGGAAAAAAAGGGAGAGAAACCTGTCTTTAATCTATCTCCCTTATTGATTTCCCTGCCGCCCAGCTGCTGGCCTGCTTTTGAATCTCGATCCTCTCCCCTCCTGCCTCACCCGTGGACGCTGCCCTCGTCGTCAAGTAACAAGCTGGATTCGAAAGGTGGGGAGGAAGGAAGGAGGAGGATGTGGCGGTTTAGCAGTGGGGATGAGCCTGGGTGTAGAAGGGTCCCCTGCAGGTCATAAATGTTCTCTTGGAGGGTGGGGAGTCCCGGCCCAAGATTCCTGATCATCTCCATCCTCCAACCCAGAAGGAAGAGAAGGCTAGACTCAAGGAAGAACTTACTCATTTTCAGTAGCAGAAACAGCAGCTCCTTCTCCAGAGCTCTGTGATAGGGCAAGGCCAATTTCTATTGACAACAACGTTGCTCAGAGGCCTTGAAATGGAATTGCGGGGAGTGAGGGGACTGTTTCCTCAGGTGCCCTGTTGGTGGGGACATTGTCACTTGTTGTCCTGGCACAAGGACTCCCGAAAGTGTGCAGTCACGCGCGCTGACCTAGCCACTCAGAGCCTAACTGACAAGCGTCTGCAGACACAGGAGTGTGCTCCGAGGAGCCTCTGGGGACGGGGCTCTGGGGTCCTCGTGGGTGGAACAAGCCCCCCCGAAGAACAAGCCAGGACACCATTCAAAGAGGGGAGCTCTGGGGACCCTCCCCGCCGTCCACCACCTCCTCTCTCATGAGCGAACCCCAGCGTTAGGGCACGTTGGATCCACCCAGCACCACCCCTCACTGGCCGGGAGAACACAGACTTCCCTTGGGGCCCAGGACTGGAAGAAATAGGAGTGCATATTTACACTGGGTTGTGAGGGACACAAAGATAAAAGGACCCAGAGATCAAAGAGCCCCCAGAAGCTCGGTGTGCAGACCTCTGGGTCTAGGATTTGTTCTGTAAGCAGATTTCCTTCTCCTTTGGGGAAAACTCACATGGAGGGATCCCTCCCTTAGGGCTTGTGGTGGTTCCACTCTGGGAGCAAGGGGACAGCCTGAGGTGGGCCTCGTTGGGACACAGGCCTGCCTCCTGCTGGGGCACATCTCTGACTGCCCAAGCCGTGCAGAACTGCACAGAAGAAAGGGAAAGGAAAGTTGTGTACATGCCGCGGTGGGTGAAAGGCAGAACAAGCCCAGATCATCCATTGACATTTGTGCTTCCATGTGGCTCCCAGGTCGAGAGGGTTCAGACCTTCCACGACTCAGGGCGCTGGGTTAAGGAGGGTGCGTGGAGATCCTGAGCTGGGCACTTCCGGGCCACGGAGAACAAAGGAGCCGGGGGTACAGGCAAACCTCCATCAGAGAGGTCGTGTGTGTGTGTGTGTGTGTGTGTGTGTGTGTGTGTGTGTGTGTGTGTGTGTGTGTGTGTGTGTGTGTGTGTGTGAGCCTGTGGGTCAGCATCCATCCGTAGGGAGCGGGGAGGGAAAGAAATGGTGAAGAGAATAGGAGAAAGAGAAGAAATAAAAATGAAGGCACTGAAACAGAGAGAGCAAGCTAACAGACCCACACAAAGAGAGGCAGAGAAACACTGCAGGAGCCTGGGGACCAGGCAGCAGGAGGCGGGGAGGGGAGAGCCTCGGGAGGGTCAGCAGCGAAAACAATCGGCCAGGCTTCTGCCCGGGAAGGTGGGCAGGAAGGCAGGGAGGGGAATGGGTGGCAGAGAAAGCCCCCCCTTGCCGGGCAGGGCAGAGGAGCTGGAACCCGAGTCTCCCAGCTCCCAAGCAATCAGCCTTCTCCCCCTGCCCTCGCCCTGAGCCCAGGGCTGAGATTGACGGGACTGCAGCTTCTCTGGGTCTGGGTGGATTTGAATAATTAAGTCATCTGGATTCTTATGATTTACCATTTTCAGTGATAAATAGACAGTGCCCAAGCCAGCCAGTTGGCAAAACTCTGGCTGCTAGTTATAATTTGTCAAGCTGCCAGTAGATTCATGTTTCATGCTAATGGAGAGAGACTCATTGACTGGGGGAGGCGGTGACCCGGTCAGCTCTTTCCTCAGGCACCCCAGAGGTCGAGAGGTCGGGGGGAGAAAGGCCGGGCCGCTATGGATTTGCTGTAAGGGTCAGTGTAATTTTATAATAATTCAGCGGGTACACACGCTCTCGAATACACAGAGAGTCATGTATGCGGAGATATGTTCGGATCTGTGCACCTCCCCCGCCCATGCACCTGCTCCAGTGCAGGCGTCTGGGCCCAGTGCACACAAGCCTGGTGCTGAAACACTTGTCCAGCCCCCCTCAGCTCACTTGCACATGCACACCCTGCTGTCCCCTTCAGGCATGTGATTACACCAAGGCAAACCTGCAGACCTGCTCAGACACCCAGAGAAACATATCTCCCCTCACCGACAATGCACACCTCAAAGATGGGAAGATACCTCTGGGGGACCCCTCTGACCACCACCCCAACCCCTTTATTTCAGGGCTTTCGTGTCTGCCGTTCCCACTGCACAACTCTTGCTCCCTTTCTAACAGTCTTCCAGTGGGGGAGACAAATGAGCCCTGGGGCCGTCCTATTTTCCAACCGGCTGGGTCTGGGTAGCCGGAGTTGGGAAAGCACGGGCTCGGAGACAGAGCATATGGAAGGCGGCAATCAAAATCCAAACTTTCTTTTCCATCAGTTCATTTATTTATGTATTTGTCCACATGCACTAAAGCCTCACAGTGGCAAGGATCTCATGACTGACCGTCATGAGAAACAGAGGTAGGGACAAGGCTTCGCACATAGTAGGTACTAAATAAATAGCAGTGGCAGGAACAGCTGCAGCTACTGACTGATTTCTCGACAGAACAAACTACTCATTTCCCTTCTCTTCCTCCGCCTCAACAAACCTTTATCATCAGGGAAGGCCAGAGAAGAGGTGTGGGTCTGGGTGAAGCCCTCCTATTCCTTGACTTGAGAAATCTGGGCCTTTGGCGTGATAAAAAATGCTAATTTTATACCAACAGAAGCCATCCGGTCTCAATTTTGACCCCCAAATGCCCTTAAAATGGATCAATGAGCAAGGGAGGACCGAGGAAGGAGCATCTGTCCTCCCTCGTGCCCAGAAGAGAATGTGAATTTGCTTTGAGTGAGTAGCTTGTGAGCAGGGCCAGAAGCCGCAGCTCGTTACCGTCGGCGGCTTTAAGGTTTGGCGGGGGCGTGCGGAAGGATCAGGGGCCCGAGGAGAAACATTGCCTTTCCCTGTCCCCCAAAGCCCCTAAAGGAGAGAGAAAAACACAATAGCGAGCCGAACAGAGCAGAGACCGAGGCAGCAAGGAGAACCCCCAAAGACAGAAGCTGCTTCCAGCGTCAGGCTCAGGCTCGAGGATGCAGTCGCAGCTGTTGGCTCTGCCCGTGGAGATTCAAGATTCCGGATCCTGCGAAGTGAATTGGGTTCCCTCCTTCCCAGCGGGGCCAGGCTGGGGTCAAGGAGGCTGCTCTGGGCAGACAGTCTGGAACCCCTCCACCAAGGCCTGGAATAAGAGGCCTCCCTTCTTTGCCGAGCAGAGGTGGATGGCGGCGGCAGGCCCAGCTAATCAGAGGCATTCCTTGGAGAGACGGCCAAGAGCCAGAATCGACCAGCTTCTCCATTCAAGGGAAAGAGGACCCCTAAATGCATCGGGAATAGGGAAACAGGCTTTGCTTATTTAATAGTTTGAGGCTTTGACCTGGTTTCACTGACGTCATCCCACCTGCACCAAGGTGAGCTCCTGCAGGCCCTCACTCACCCCGGGAGAGCAACAGCCTTGGGGGCACCAGCAACTCCACCCCTATGGGCAGGGGCAGGCCGACTGTGGCCTGCAGATGGGTGAGGTGGGGAAGGATTTTCTGGGGCAAGCCACGGGGACGTGAGGGCAGTAATCATGATTGATACAGAAAGTGTGTCGCTTCATCCCGCAGTTGATCAGCAAAGCTTCCTCCCCATTTTGCCTCTCATCTTCCGTTCCTAATATTTGCATCCAGGTAATGAACTCCTGAGGTCAGGGCACATGTTACCTTGTCTGAAGGTCTCAGAGCAAAGCCTCTGAGTACGAAGACAGTACAAGAGCCCCAGCCTGGACTAGATGAAGAGGGAGAGAGAAAGAAAAGGAAAAACAGGAAGAAGGAAGGAAGGGAGCAAGTGGGTGGGGGGATGTGGAGAGAGATAAAAGAAGGAAAGGAGCTTGAGAATGGGGAGGAAAGCTAACAGAGCGATGCTAAAGTTGGCCCGTGGTTTGAGGGTTGAATCCTCAAGGCTTATGCTGCCCTTGGAAGATGTGCTGACCTTAGCGACCTGCCCCATCCCACTTTGGGGAAACAAAGGAGCTATCTAATTGGCTTTAACTGGGTGGTTGCCGCTGGAGCACATGGACAGGATGGGGGAGCACAGGCCCAAGAGGCTGCAGACACACAACCACCCCAGGTCAACCTCCTCTAGAGGCTGAATCTGAAGTCATTTTGCCAATTAATCTCTGTGTGTGTGTGAGTTCTGTGAAATACACTGCAGACCGAAAGTCCGCTTGCCCCAGGAAGGCATGTCCTCGTTCTCTTTCAGCGTGCGATGCTTTCTTTGGTTCCTCCAGCATCTATAAACCTCACACCAAGCTCTTTATAGATTAATCCAACCCCTTCTGGCATAGAGAAATCCCTTGCCCTGGAAGGTAGCTTTCTGGGGCAGGGATGGAGATAAGTACGGCAAAGGAGGAAGATTTTTCTTCTCACCAAGGAAGAAAATGAAGATGTCCTTCCCAGAACGCACCGGGCCTTATCATCACCCCTCTCTCACCTGCACACACACAGGCAGGCTAACCAAAGTGCCAGAAGAACCCTCCAGTGCAAAGGGTTCATTTGACACAGAGAACAAACTGAGGCCCAAGGTCACAGAGCCAGAGCATGGCAGAACAAAGCAGCCCAGGCTGCAGACAGAGGAGCAGGTCAGGAGACAGAGCCAGGGTGGGTCCGTGACTCACCCCTCTCGAAACTGCTTCTTCTGCTTCCAGCACTGCTTTGGGAGCCAGATATTGACCTGCAGAGCCTCAAGGCCAGCCCCAGGCAGGTGCGGCTGCACGACGAACTCCTCCAGCTCTGTCAGCTACTTCGGAGAGAAGTGAGTCGCAAGAGGCTGGCCTCCGCCTCCACCCCTCCTGTGGCGCCGGCCTGCAGCCTGCCTGGGGTGGGCACTGGAACCTGGGAGGTCAGGGTCACGGCAGCCAGGATACCTGGGAGCCCCCGCCTCAGCCCCACTGGGCCTCTCCCCGCTCACCCTCCTCTCCGCGCCTTTCCTGCCGCTGTTCCTCCCGTCTAGACCCCCTTTCTGTTAACCCAGTTCCCCCTTCTTTCCTTTCTCTCTGTATATTTCTCATTTTTCCTTCCTTCGTTTGCCTTCTTCCTGCCCTCCCTCCACTTTTTTCTCCTCTCTTCCTTCTTTCCTTCTTTCCTAGCTTTCCTCCTTTCCTACCCGTCTCTCTTTCTCCCATTCATTTCTCTTTTATTTTTTTTAAAACTTCTTTCTTTTCCTTCCCTTTTCTTTTACTTTCTAGCTCCTTTCATTCATTTGCTTTTCTTTTCCTTCCTTCCTTTCTTTCCTTCTTTCTCTTATTTCTCCTTTCTTTCCTTCTTTCTCTCATTTCTCCTTTCTTTCCTTCTTTCTCTTTCATTTCTCCTTTCTTTCCTTTCATTTCTCCTTTCTTTCCTTCTTTCTCTTTCATTTCTCCTTTCTTTCCTTCTTTCATTTCTCCTTTCTTTCCTTCTTTCTCTTTCCTTCTCTCATACAACAAACTAATCTTGCTTCATTCTGTCCTTTATCAGCATTCCTTCCTTTCATCTCCCTCCCCTGCTCTCTCCCGAGTTCCCTCCGCTGCCCCCAGTATTGGGGCTTTCTCGAATTTTCTCTTCCCTCACCAGTCGTTTCTCTTTGTTGTTCTCAACTTTTCCAGTCCTTTGTGCTGTTTCCTCGACCTCCTTTCCATCTTCCATTGTGTCTAAATCCTCTCTCTGCAACAAGCATAAGGCATAAAAGTGCCCCCTCCCCAGGGTGGGGCTTCCGTCCTGTGCCGGCCTAGCCACCCTTCGTGCCATTCCTTCTCAACTTCCCTCAATGTGGGGTTCAATTTCAAGGGCCCAGGAATGGGGCTGTTCCCTGCTAGCTGAGAAGTCAGGGCTAGGTCCACAGCTCCCCACTACAGGCTTAGGGGACACCTGCCAAACTGTTGTCACTCCATCAATCCTAGTAAAAGAGAAAGGGGAAGAGAGGAAAAGAGGAAAAGAGAGACAGCTCCACAGACTGTGTGTGCGTGGTGTTGGGGAGGAAGGGGCAAGACGGACTGGATTCATCAAAGAGGGAGGAGGCAAAGTCCAGAACCAGGCACCTTCTCTTAGTGCACCCAGAGCTGGGGGCAGCCTGCAAAAGAAACCCCAGTCGGCTCCCACGTTAATTTTGGGATTGGGCAGGATGAGACCTTCCATCCAACTCCTCTGGGCTGGAGAGGTGCGCAGGGCCTCGGGATGGGAGGAAAGAAAAGGGCTTATATTTGAGTATCAGTTGCCTTTACATCTGCCCCTCGACACATCCCTGCCGAGGCCCCCGCCCTGGAGACCTCCGAGTCCCTAGGCAGTGCCCCCTGCGGCCCTCCTGGACCTCTCAGCTAGGCGGGCCTAGTTCCAGGGCTCCCTCGGGAGCAGGGCCGGGGCAGCCCCTGGATTACTCACAGCAAAACCTCAGGCGCAGTGGAAACAAAGGCCTGGGAGGATTGGCCGCTCTTGACCAAAAGATGTGGGCCAAGTAGAGGCCAGAGACACCACTTGCTCGACATGGGAATTTTCTCTCCTGGATCCACAGTCCCTCCCGGCCCTTTCCAAGAAGCCGTCCAAATGCTGCAGCCGCCTCCTGCCTGGCTCCTCAGGCCAGACCTGCAAACCTCAGGCTCCACGGAGACCCTCCGCCCAGGCTGGGCCTCCCTTTCCGGGGCTCCAGAGTTCCCTTGGCCCTGCCAGTGCACCTGCCGCGGCCTCGGCCCTCGCCCGCTTTCCCAGACTCCGCAGGCCAGCCCCCGTCCCCGCCTTGGACTGCCCACTCCCGCAACTCTCCACCCGGGGTCCCCAAGTTCAGTCGCGCCCTCTGAACCAACCCTCTTTGACTCCCTTTTGAAGAGCCTCCTCCATCCCTTCCTCCCGGGACTTCTCTTGGGACGGGGGCGGGGGGCAATGCCAGACCCGGGAAGGGGGTAGGGGGCTCTTTTCCTGGCCCTACTGCGGGAGCTGCAGAAAGTTGGAAGGTGGTTGCGCTGGGGCCGGGGAGGAGCCCTCCCGGGATTCCATCTTAGGGCAATGGGTCTCTGAGTCAAATTGGAATTAAAAGGAGAAGAAAAAGAAGAAGAAATTCATGTCACTCCTAACTTAAAATCAGCAAAAGGTCCCGGGGCAGCAGGGGCCCCAGGAGGTCCCGGGCTGAGGCTCTGGGGCGATACCCCGCCCCCACCGCGGCAGAGTCGAAAACTACTATTTTCGGCTAGTACGTCTCTCGCTTTCCTGGGAAAGCCCTTTGGGGATCTCCAAGCGTCTCTAAGAGCTTGCTGGATGCGCAGGTTTGGGACGTGCCCGGGTTTTTCCTACATCCGTAATCAGCCCTGATTGGGAAACAAACTCATCCTTCCTTTAGTATAAGAAGCAGGGGGCCCTCCCCCTCACTTTAAACCTCAGAACCCCAACTCTGCTCCCTTCTCCGTCTCTCTTCGATAAACTTTTCTGAAGTTCCCGCAAGTTGCGTTTGGGGAAAGAAGTGATCACCCTCAGACGCTATGGGTCTCTAGGCCCCCAGTTTCTCCCATCCTCTCTAGTTTCAGAAGCAACACTCCTCGTCCCTCTGCCAGCTGCCACCTTAGTCCCCAAACTCGGGGGAGGAAAGCTGCTCTGGTCCCACTCCTCTGATCAGTGGGGATTAGTATCTGCCAGCAGGGGAGCCGGGATGGAGTAAGGAGAGACAGAGATGGGGAAAGGCAGATTGCTTTCAGGCTACAGCGCACCCCTCCCGGACCCAGCTCACCTGCTCCAGACGGGTTCCTCTTGATTTTTATCCACTCAAAAGTTTGTCCTTCTCTCAAACTGTCTCAGGAGGTGCGCAAACTCGGCCGTCGGGGTAGGGTGGGCGCCCCTGAGAGCGCAGGCGCCTGATTCAGAGCGAGCCCCGGGGAAGCGGTACTCGCGTGCATCTTCCCCAAGGTGGGGGCCCAAGCAGTGATCCGGAGGCATGACACTCAGGCGCCCGGGGTACTGGGTCAGGCTGCCAGCCCGGGACTGCCCGGGGCAGATTGGGCGCTATAGAGGGAGAAGCCAGCGGGACCGGGCAGGCTCGGGGAACTGGAAGGAGAGGACCCTGGGTGCCTGGCGACGTCTCTCGCTTCCTCCAGTTTGCGCCCTCCCGGGTGTGTCCCAACCCACAACATTCCCTCAACCCGTTCTGGGGCGACACTCACGGCCCGGACTAGGCAGAGAGGGAGGGTGAGGGGACGAAGTGACCCCTCTCCTTAGCCCCTCCCCAGCGCCCGCGCCACTGCTCCCCGCCCCCGCTTCCCTGCCCAGAGCCAAGGGACATACAGAGAATTACAACTAGAAATTCGATCGATTGGTACGAGGGACCACGTGGTCCGGGGTTGGCCAATGACCAGGCCGCCCGGGATGAGCTAATAATGGAAGCAATTTGTAACTTTCAGTAGCTCTCTAGGCCTGGGTACCGGAGGGAGGGAGGCGGGCGGAGGTGGGGAAATGGGTGACCCCCAGTCCTTCCACCCTCCTCATTCGTTCAGGGCAGCGGGATCCCCGAATCCTCCTTTCCCCCAACACGCATGCACTCGCAGAGTCCCGCACCCACTTCTGTCCGGCAGCCGCTGCTCCAGAGCAAGGTAAGCGGGTCCTCCATCCCTCAAACACCCCCAGCCCCATCCTTTCTGGCACCTGCAAAAAATGTCCCTCTTCTTGCCCCATTAGACAATTTAAATCCGGTTTTGTTTTTCTCTTAGTTGAAAAAATATAATCCTTTTGTATTTTTTCGTATAATTTCAGATTTGTGGAAAGATTAAGTTCAGATTAATATACTTTACTTGGAGGGTTAGTGGTACTTTTGGGATCAATTTTATATTCTGTTCTTTTGGAGAGGAGCATTCTACTTAAGGAGAGTTTGCAGATGAGTTACACCCTATGTTTTTGCAAGTTTCACTTTTCTGATGATGTTAAGTTTGTGCCTTTCTCCATCCCATCTTCCAATTTCAATATTTACAAATAATAAGTTAACATATTTCAAGTTTATTCGTTTGTTTTTTTCCTCCGTCACTAGTTGTTCAGCTGTTACTGAATCGACACGATTTTGTTTTTTCTCCTGGTGTGGACCAAGCCTTAGTTTTGTGTTGATTTCTCTTTTTGTTTTGTAAATGAATTTGTTGTTTGGGAAACTATGGGAGTGTGAATGAGGTCTCTTTTGACTCATTCGATCCCTCCTATTTTAAAGAACAATTGAAGTGTTGTATACATTGTCTTCAATTTTTGTTGATGTTAATCTTTCAATTTTGATGTATTTTACCTCCTTTTAAAACCTGACCTGTTCTTTAAATTTAATCTTTTGTGTATGTTAAACCATCTTTAAAGTTTTAATTTTATAAACTTCACCATTTTGTACATTTCCTTAGCCTTGTTCAGCCCCCTTTGCCCTCCTGCATCCTCCATCTCAGACCTCCCACCCCTAGTTTCCACAGTTCCCAGCTTCAAATTCGATTCACCCATCCAGGCTAGGTGGGACGCCTGGGAAGAAGAAAATGTCCTACTTGGGTCACAGCTTACACTCAAGGTTCTGGTTCTGGGCACCTCTAGTCCAACTCCCCAAGCCAGCAAATTCAGGGAAAGCAGAATATCTGTTTGACTTTTTAGTTTGGGACCAAGCTCTTTCTCCTTGGCTCTATTCTGGGGAAGTCTTTGGTATACAGAGTTGAATTTTTAGTTCTCATCTTGTCCCTGAATTCTAAGAAAAGTACCAGCAGATATTTTTTGCTCCTTTAAATGTAAGCTGCTGGCTCGGGGTCAGCCTGTTGGGACCCTTGCCTCCTGGGAGAGGATTCCCAGAAGCGAGACACAATGTTTAGTCCCCTCTTTCATTTCTGATTAAGGTGGAGGTGGCAGGGGTTGGGGGACCACATTTTGATCTCCAGCTCTGGCTTTGAACGGACACAAAGAAGGAGAGAGAGCTGGCCTAGGGACTAGATCACTTTGGGTCAGTGGGATCCGGTTTAGGAGAGTTTGCGGTAAACCCCAGCTCTGAGGACATTCTAGCGACACTGTGAAGTAAATCATCAAAATGGTGTGATGTGGTTTCAGCCCATTCAGATTCATCGCAGGTACAAAACTCAAATGATGAGAGAAATCTGTTTCCCAAAGATCCGCCTCTGCTGACTTTGTCCGTTCCTCCGAGGGAAACAGCCGAACTCGGCAGAAGTAACACTGCCACGGCTCCTCCCCGCTTGGTCCCCAGCTCCGTCGTCACATTGACATTCTGGGCACATTCGGCCCAGCCCCCGTACCCGCTTCTCCCAAGTATGAATCTAAATTACTATTAATAAGGGGCTGCTCCAAGTTAATTGGCATTCAAAGAATTCATTTCAATTTGTTAATATTAAATGAACCCTCTGCACTTTAGCTCCCTTCTTCGCCCTGGATTCCCAGATGAGTGATGGGAAGTGGGGGCGGGGGAGGAGGAAGAGGAGGGTTTTATTTCTGATTCCGGCACAGCCGCTGCCGTGCCTCCTGGGGTGGGCGGGGCCGTGAGATCCAGGTGCAGCGGGGGCCTGACTGGGGACTGGCTGATGGTCTTTTTAGGTGAAATTCATCTGATCCCGCTGGAGCTGTCGGGGGAGGGCAGAGGGGAGCTGCAACTCTTGCAAGGGAGCGTCTCATTCTTATATCCAGAAGAGTCAGTTGAGGCTCTGAGAGCTTAATCCCCACTTCAGGTCACACATCTGGTAGTTGGGCTGCCTGCAAGGCACAGCTCTCCAGCCCGGTCTCACCTTCCCTTCCTATAGTTCTGGCCGTCCTGCTCCCCCTTATTTGTGGTCACGCCTAGTGACTGGGAACAGGGGTTAGAGAATGAGGTGCGACTGAGAGAGAGAGTGGCAGGGGGGCAGTGGCAACAGAAACTTTTCTCACATCCTTGTGAAGAAAGTGGATAGAAGGGTAGTCTCTCTGGAGGAAGCCTGCTATCGCTTTCCTGGGGCTCTGATCTCGGGGTGGATGGTGGGACCTCATTGGGAATCACTGTTTTCTGAACTGTGGACTCTAGTTCTCCTCCTCTGGGAGGAGAAGAAGAAGAGGGCGGCTCGGCTGGGGGGTTTGAGCCCTGGATTAAAACTGCTATAGTTGTCCACTTAATCCTTCTCTCCTTGTTCTGTGAGGGTAGAGAACCTCCGAGCTGGACAATCCATCTCCCGGCTGCCAGGTGTGGCCAGAGGGGAGTGTGAGCCGAGTAATGTCATCAGAGCCTTGAGACATTGGGTAAGTTCTCCTTTTCATGAGCTGGACCGGATGTGCCTGAGACTGAGCTTTGACCATGCAGTTGAGGAGAAATCCCTAAGAGAGGGCAGAGCAAGAGTAGAACAGGAACCCAAGTTCCTGATGGACCAGGTGGAACAGAGCCACCTGCTGTCTGGGACTGCTCCCTTCCAGACCGTTGTGTGACAAATAACCTTGTTTTCTATATGTGGCTGTGTTTGGGGACCTTTTTTTTTTTTTTTTTTTGCGATACATGTGGCCTCTCCCGTTGCGGAGCACAGGCTCCGGACGCGCAGGCTCAGCGGCCATGGCTCACGGGCCCAGCTGCTCCGCGGCATGTGGGATCTTCCCGGACCGGGGCACGAACCCGTGTCCCCTGCATCGGCAGGCGGACTCTCAACCACTGTGCCACCAGGGAAGCCTGGGGCCCTTTTTTTAATAGCAGTTTTGCTATCATCCTTCCTAATATACCTTCCCACCTGAGGACAGAGATGAAGGGGAACTTGGAGATCATCCTATGCTTGGCCAAGTCCCTTCATGTCACCGCAGGGGCCTGGGTATCTCCCATCCCCACCCTCACTTCAACCTAAGGACCTCAGCAGGACACTCATGTTAGATGTTGGGTTGCTACATAAGGTTTTATTTGAAGAAAGGACCCTGTGGTTAAAACCAGTTTGAAAGTTCAATCCCCTCCCCTGTTTTTTAAATTACAGCCAAGGCCCAGAGAGAGGCAGTGACTTGCTTAAGGTCACACACTTAGTTTTTCTGTCACTTTCTGAATCCCATATGGGGTTCTCTAACCACCATATCAGCTGCCTCAACAAATCGCAAGGACAGAAAGAACCCAAACCAGGCAGGGGGCCTGTGTCTCCTCCAAAAAAGCTCTGGAATAGCCAGGCCATGTTTCCCTGATTTCCCCTGGGTCCCTCCAGTTGGATGTCTGCCTTGGAGACCCGCCTCCCTGGGCCTGGAAACTACCGGGCTGCACCTTTGCTCCAGCCGCCTCCTCACCCAGATGGTCAAATATGCAAAGCAGAGCTGGGGCCAGAGCCTAGCTCCCTGCCTCCCTCTAGTCTTTCCACATTTGTATCTCCCTCCTCCCCCCATCCAGCCCCTTCCTAGTAGCCCACCAGGGAGGAGAAGGGGGAAAACTGTCATAAATTTCCCCTATTTATACAAGAAGACAGAATGTTTCTCATGCCAGAAAAAACACAGAGAGGGAGCTGTCAGGGGAGAAGGGACCCAGCCCCATACCTCTGGGGCCAATTTATCTTCCTGAGTCATGGCTTGGGGGCTACCCTAACACTGCCTGTGTGACTTGCAGGCTTTGGCTTGGGGGGCAGCCAGGACAGACTGTGCCTGGGCTTTGTTTGGTCTTCCTGCTCCGTCTCAACTGCTCCGTCTCCGTTTCTCTCTCTCTCTCTCTCTCTCTTTTTAAAAACAAGTTTCTTGAGATATAATTCACATACTGTACAATTCACCACTGAAGTGTACCATTCAGTGGTTTCAGTATAGTCACAGATATGTGCAACTATCACCACAGTCCATTTTGGAACATTTTCATCACCCCTGAAAGAAATCTTATAGCCTTTAGTTACCACCCCCTTTTACTCCTCCATACCCTTGCCGGCCCTAAGCAAACACTGATCTGCGCTCTATTCCTATAGATTTCTCTCTTCTGGACTTTCACATCAAGGGAATCATATACTGTGTGGTCTTTTGTGGCTGGCTTTCACTTAGCATAATATTTTCAAGGTTCATCCGTGTTGTAGTATGTATCAGTGCTTCATTTTTTTTTTTTTTTTTGCGGTACGCGGGCCTCTCACTGTTGTGGCCTCTCCCGTTGCGGAGCACAGGCTCCGGACGCGCAGGCTCAGCGGCCATGGCTCACGGGCCCAGCCGCTCCGCGGCATGTGGGATCTTCCCGGACCGGGGCACGAACCCGTGTCCCCAGC
Source organism: Orcinus orca (assembly GCF_937001465.1). NCBI lineage: Eukaryota > Metazoa > Chordata > Mammalia > Artiodactyla > Delphinidae > Orcinus > Orcinus orca. The sequence continues at coordinate 43,423,377 of NC_064569.1, read as the reverse complement.
ATCGGCAGGCGGACTCTCAACCACTACGCCACCAGGGAAGCCCGCTTCATTCTTTTTTGTGGTTGAATAATATTCCATTGTACTTTTGTTTACCCACTCTTCCACTGATGGATGTTCGGGTTCTTTTTACCTTTGGGATATTATGATTCTCCCCTAACTCTTATGTCTCTAGACAGCCTGGATCACATAGAATGAGGTCTGTGGGCAAGAATGGATGTGTCTTAGATGAATGGATAAAGAAGATGTGGGGTGTGTGTGTGTGTGTGTGTGTGTGTGTGTGTGTGTGCTTGTATGAATATTACTCAGCCATAGAAAAGAATGAAATAATGCCATTTACAGTAACATGGATGGACCTAGAAATTATCACACTAAGTAAGTCAAAGAAAGACAAATATCATATGATATTGCTTATATGTGAAATCTAATACAAATGAACTTTTTTTTTTTCTTTTGTGGTACGCGGGCCTCTCACTGCTGTGGCCTCTCCCGTTGCGGAGCACAGGCTCCGGACGCACAGGCTCAGCGGCCATGGCTCACGGGCCCAGCCGCTCTGCGGCATGTGGGATCTTCCCGGACCGGGGCACGAACCCGCATCCCCTGCATCGGCAGGCGGACTCTCAACCACTGCGCCACCAGGGAAGCCCCCAAATGAACTTATTTACAAAACAAACGGATTCACAGACAGAAAACAAATTTATGGTTACCGAAGGGAAAAGGGGAGGGGATAATTAGGGGTTTGGGATTAGCAGATATACACTATGTATAAAATAAACAACAAAGTCCTACTGTATAGCACAGGGAACTATATTCAATATCTTGTAATAACTTCTAATGTAAAAGAATCTGAAAAAGTATGTATATGTATATATACATATATTTGTATGTGTATATATGTAACCTAATCACTTTGCTGTATACCTGAAACTAACACAACTAACACAACATTGTAAATCAACTATACTCCAATAAAAAAAAAACATGTGGAGGCATAAAAAAAGATATTTGTTTTATTGTTAATTATTGATAACAATAAAAATTGAAATTATTACTAAATAAAATAATAAATTACAAAATAAAACGTTTGGTTGTGCAAAAAAAAAAAAGAATGGATGTGTCTTATACATGGGAATACCCAATATCCATGAAAGCAGGGTCTTGGGAACATGCCTTCTTTTGTGTTAATTACACATAATAAGCTGGAATTTTCCTCCCTCTGTAAGTTACTGAGGGGGCGCTGCTCCTTCCATTCTCTCTTCATTCTTTTCTTGTTGCTGTGCTCCTCAGAGTTGGGGACTCAGAGCCTTCTCCAGGGGTTTCAGAGACAGAGAGTAGATGAATGGATGTCTTCCCACTGGGGAAGCGATTCCCTGAGTCTGGTCTCCAGCGATCCTCCAGTATCACACAGTTGAAGGAAGGTCTGTGGAGGCTCCAAGGTCTGTGGGAGGTGTGATGGAGCCTAGAATGCAGGCCTCCCGCCCCCCCCCACCTCCTTGCCTGGTGCATCTCAGTGTCGCAGACGGGCTTTGAGCTCCACCCTCCGCTCACCTAGCAAGTAGGCACAAAGCATCCAGGGAACCCAAGAGACACTGCCCCTTCCCTCATGAACCTTGCAGTTTTAGTGGTGAGAGTAAGATAAACACAAGTGAGCAAAATAACGGCAAGTTCTGCAAACATTTGCTGAATGAATGAATGAATGAACAAATGATGTACCTATTATGTGCTCCATAAAGAAAATGTGAACAAAGCAGAGTTGTCAGTCACTTTTGCTGCCACCGGCTTTTCCAGTCTGGAAAGCAGCACTGCTCTCCATCCCTCAGAGGGGATGGTGTGTGGACAAAAAAAGCATCAGCTAATAATATCTACCAAGTATTGGACTAGCCATGTACCAAGGGAGTAATATATCTCACTGATTTTCACTCGTTTTTTTGTTTGTTTGGTTGGTTGGTTTTGCCTTGTCGCTTGGCTCACAGAATCTTAGTTCCCCAACCAGGGATTGAACCCGGGCCACGGCAGTGAAAGCACCAAGTCCTAAACACTGGACTGCCGGGTAATTCCCTTTCCCTCTTTGAATTAGGTATGATTATCCCCATTTTGAGGATGAGAAAAACTGACTCAAAGAGATGAAGTAACTGTTTGAAATCATGTTGGTAGCAGTAAGTGGCAGCACATTCGTACTGGACTCTGGGATGGATTTGTTTTTTATTCCCAGGTCTCCACGACAAAGACAGATACATTTCTTTCTGAGGCCCCAGCACAGAGGAGCTGGACACCCTCCCCTGTCCTGCCCTGGCTCGGCCCCTCTCCTCCCTTTGCCCAAAGGCAAAGTGGGCTGAGGTGGAGTTGCCAGCTCCTCTCTGGAAGCTTGTGTCCACTGGCTATACCTGCCTCGTGGGTAGGAAGGGAAGGACCAGTTTTGCTTTCAAAAGCCTTATCCTTCCAGCCCATGCTGTGTGGGAGGGACCACAAGAGGCCTGGATGTTGTCAAGCAAAGGCTTGAACCAGCCAAAGAGACGATGATGTTGACAAGAAGGGGACCTCAGCAAGGCAGATAATTAGAAACTGACGACTGACAGCCCTTTAGCGTCCACCCGCCACCCCCCACCAACCCCTGCTCAATCAGGCACGTACACGAGCTTGACGACAAATAACAAACTTTAACATGTTTTAATTTTCACATGCATTTGTTCACTTCTCAGAGCAAACATAAGATGCATCCAAGGCTGGGCTTATTACAGAAAAAAAGTTTCTGAGACTAGAACCCAAGTGTTCTGCTCAATTTCATGTAATGAAATTTATGTAGGGCTGACTACGGACCATGTCCTCTGTTCACTATTTCATGACTATTAACTCATCTCTTTTCCACCACCATACGAACTAGGTATTAGTATTCTCCACGTACGTTTTTTAAGATGAGGAAACTGAGGCATAGTCATGAAGCATCTTACCCAAGGCCACACAGTCGGCAAATGGCAGGGCAGGGATTACGAAGCCGTCCGCCCAGCCCCGGAGTCTGTGCGTCATCGCCCCGCCAGGTGGGCTTGGCGCGGTGACTATACTTGGGAAGTCGAGTGTGTTTTCCTGTCTGCCTCCCTCCCCTTCTCCTCAGTCTTTATGGCCCATTGGAAAAAGCAAGGCAGAGCTGTGGCTCCCAGGGTGACTATCCTTCAGCTGCCTCCTTGGCACTGTCATTCTCGCCTCCCGTCTCTTGCCAGGGGCTCCAGCCGGGAATACCACAGACGGTTTGCTATGGATGAAGACTCCTCTGGAGAAAGCTCACAGGAAGGCTGCTGTGAGAAATGAAGTCCCTTGCTGTTTCCCCGATTCCTTCATCAAGAGGAGCTAAATGAAGTCACTGCACATTTGAACGGGGGCCATTAAAGCGCAGCCTCTGACCAGTTCAGAGGCAGACGTGGGCTTGGACGGCCAGTGACTGAACGGCGGCGGCATGGAAAATCTGAGGTGCTGGATGGTTGAAATAAAGCTCCTGTGGGACGGTTATGTGTGCCTCACTCAACAGTGCTCCCCGACGGGGGCCCAGGGTGTGCACCTGAGCTGTGAATAGGCTTGTTCATTGACCGGTTAGCCCCTTATTTATTCAGTAAGTTCTGATTATGTACTTAAGAGGCACCGTGCTAGGTGTATAGGATGGACAAGACAAAATCCCCACCCCACAGGGGCTACAGTCTGGAGAGGGGAGGCCGGAGCAAGATTACAGTGATCTGTACCAAGTGCTGAGTAGTCTCGTGTCGCCACTTGACATCACTACCCCCCACAGCTGCCCTCCTCCTGGCCTCTCCCTATGTTCAGTGTAGCCCCCTCCCCTCCAGCTTCTTTCTGCCTGGGTCCCATCTTCCTTCTGAGCTGGGTCGCTGCTGGGCTGCAGGCAGTGACAAAGGTGGCCATAAAGCAGCAGAGTTAAGGCCTCAGTGTCCTAAGGGAATCCCAGGTGCAGCGGGCTGGGTGATGTGGTTCGCCTCCTCTGTTCTCTGGGCCACCCTGGCCCTGGAGGCTGCCCTGTGCAGACGGCATCACCTGGGCTCCCGACTTCCCATCTGTGGTCGGGCCTGGCCAGCACGGGTCCTGGCAGGGAGGGGAGAGAGGAGCCACGGTATTTGTCTCCCTGTCCCCTGCCTGCCTCCCTGCCACCGGCCTGCCTGCAGTCCTGGCAGGGGCTGTGGTTCCCCAATGGCCCCGGCTTTGCTGGGTGGCTGCTCTCCCCGACCCCAGTTTTGTCAGCACCATTTCAACCCTTTTGGTACCTCATCAACCCTGAATGGTTCCCTTAATTCCAACTATGCCTTGAAAATGGCCATGTCATTAAACTCTCTTCAGTGGAGCCCTTTTGAAGGTGTCATGTGTTTGCTGTTGGGACCCTGACTGGCTCACCTGGGTGTAGGTGGGGGAGGGGGAGCAGGCAGGTTGGGTCCCCAGGTGAGCTTTATTCCTCCTCTTCTCCAGGGGCTCCCCGTTGGAAGAGAGAGGCTTTGGGCCAAGGAATGGGGGACAACTCTCTACGGACGGTTTCCACTGAAGGATGAGGAATCACCGCCTGTAGCTCCCTGGAAAGCAGAATCAGGTGGTGCAGGTCAGGGAGATCAGCTCCGTGCTCTATGACCCCCTAGAGGGGTGGGATAGGGAGGGTGGGAGGGAGGGAGCCGCAAGAGGGAGGAGATATGGGGGTATATGTATATGTATAGCTGATTCACTTTGTTATAAAGCAGAAACTAACACACCATTGTAAAGCAATTATACTCCAATAAAGATGTGAAAAAAAACAAAAAAAAGAGGTGGTGCAGGAGGGCTTTTTGTTGGGCCAAAGGGAAGGATATTACAACTGAGGACCGACGCTGTGGTGACCTCTGACAACACTTCCCAGCTCCTTCATCCCTCCACGTGCCTGTCCTCATTTTACAGGTGAGAAGCTTGTGGCTCAGAGAGGGAAGGAGGGAGCAGAAAGGAGCTTCACCCCACCTCAGTTGCTCTGTCAATCAAAGAGAAGCCTCACTTTGTGATCAAGGGCTTGGCAGGGTAACAGACAAATCTCCGCTTAGGTGTCAGCATAGCACTGGAATCTGCAGCCAGACTAAGAATTTGAATCTCGGATCCACCTCTTACTAGCTGTGTGATCTTGGGCGCGTTACTTGACCTCCCTGTGCCTCAGTTTCCCCAGCTATAAAAATGGGGCTGATAAAAACAACACTCCCAGAGAGGGTTGTGGAGGCCGTGAAGTGATCTTACGGTTATGAGGTCCTTAGGAAGTGCAGGCACACAGTGTAACACTATGTGTAAGTGATTAAAAAAATTGAGCCTTAAAGGATTGAAATACTGTAACTGCTATGACATGAGTGAGTCTCAGAAACGTGCTAAATGAGATAAACCAGATGTATAAGCTAAAAAAAACAAGGAGCCTTAAGCTTTCTCTTTATGTTCTACCCCCCGCCCTCTTCTCATTGCATGCCTTCCCTGCCTTCTCCCCAAGGTCCTGAAAAAGGGTGAACGCCTACCAGGAGCCCATTGACAGGTCTGTTGATTCCCAAGCCCTCTGTGAGCATGATTTGCTCTGCCCTGCCCCCAGATGTCCCCATTTTGGGGACAGCAACAAGGACCAGACTCGGTTGGGTCATCCACGCCAGGTCCCTGCACCCAGTGGGATCAGCTTCTCTGCGTGCACAACGGCCTCTTCCCTCCAGCCCCCCTCAGTTTCCGGAGCGGCAGGGGGCCCGGGAGCTCTTGGTAACAGCACATTAAGCCCCTGTTTTGTGGGAACTTTAATTTAAACACAAATTAGAGAAGGCAAATGACTCTGGCAGCCAGATAAGCCATCCCTGGAGAGCAAGGAATAAGCCCAGAGAATCAGCTGAGGTAAGGCCTGAATTTAAACTCTGTAGATACTCAGAGGCCTGGCACAGGTGGAGGCTGGAGGTCCTCAGTGAGGAACCCTGGAAGCCCCACACCCCTCCTGGGTCCATGCCAGCTGCCGTCTCCTCCATTCTCTATATTTCCTTTTTGCAAAATTCCAGCCCAACTCCTGATTCCATCACTCCCCGCTCCCACTCTACTGTTTTGGAGAACTCCATTCGTATATTTTGTTTCTCATCCTTCTCTGTAATCCACTATTCTGAGAAAGTTCTGCTTGTTATCTAACCTCTATCTGCTCTGTTACAGTTGGAGGCTAATGTATCCTGTTTAGTGGTGGTTCAGGGGCTTCTATTCAGGAGGCAAACGTGGGGTAGCGGAAATAACCTGAATGCTAAAAGGCCTGTGTTTATTTCTCTGGGTCTAGTTTTCTCATCTGTACAAAGAGTGTGTAAGAGGGTCTCTAAGCCCCTGTGAGCTCCAATTTTTCACAGGAGAATTGGAGGACAAGAACACCCCAGGAAATCTCTATTGTTCTATAACCCAGGAATTTCCCACTGTTCTAGAAACGCTGTTGGATATTGGGGGTGGGGTGGGGATGGGGAGAGCAGTCAAGCCTGTCTATCCCTCTGTGGGCGGGGTCTCCGGGCTCTGCTTCCACCCCTCCGCATGCAACCCAGACCCAGGCCCAGGCCCGGGCCCAGGAGAGAGGCTGCCTTTCCAGTTCTGTCAAGGCCTGCTGAGCCCAGCTCTGTGGGGCTGTGGCGCTGAGATGTTGTCACCGTCCCCTGGGGTGGAAGTGACATATGTCCCCTCTGTCACAGCACCTGTGAGGGTGGCTGAGGGATGGCAACCCCCAAGAGGGCAGAGTTGTACCCTCTCCAGCTGACCTTGAGAAATCTTCTTATCCTGCTTTTCGGGGAGATTTAAAGTGAAGGCTGAGGAGGGACACCGTCACAGCCCCAATGCCACCCCACCCCCGCCAACCGGGAAGCCGCTGTCTTTTGGAGAATGTAGAAGAGCACATCTTGGCTACAGCAAGAGGGAAGAGAGTCAAACCACAAGTAGAACTTTCAGGTTGGGTACTGGAGCAGACTGGGACCCCAAGAGGTCATCCAAAAGGGAAAACCCATGGCCCTTGGTCTCAGAGGGTGTCCGTGAGGCCTGGGTCACTGGCAGGAGTGAGGGCAATGACCCCGCAGCCCGTGCCAGCCTGTGACTCAGGAGTCAGAAGGTCCCTGTGATCGGCAGAGAAGGACCTTGGCATTTTCTCTGGCCCAAGGCCCTCAGACAGAGGTGAGCAGCTGCCACTGGGGCCCGGGGCCCAGCTGCGTCCCCACCTTGCCCTCCTTCCCCCTCCCGTGTGTCTGGCTGCCCCTGGAGCCCCAGGCCTGTCCGCCATCTGGGCAGCTCAGAGGAGAGCCCACTGCCAAGGGAATGCCAGTGTTGATTTATAACCCATAACCTTGGCAGGCTCGGCTGTGTGCCCGGAACCTCCTTTGCTCGGGAAAGAGGCGCTCCTCTTAAAGGAGCAGTGCAGTGGAATGCGGGGAAGGCCAGGACCAGTGCTGAGGCAGACAGGGGGCTGGCGAGGACCGGTCCCACCCCTCAGGACTCTGGGTGGCTGTCATTCCCTAGGGAAGCTTCTCCACCGACCGTCACGTCCCTCATCATGCCCTTCTCTGTGGACTTAGCCCAACTCTAACAGTTTAGTTTGTTTAACCTCAGTCTCTCCTCATAGACTGTCAACCCCGTGAGGGCTGGAATCAGAGCCGTGTGTTCATCCCTGGATGTGCGGCACCCAGCACAGCGCCTGGCACGTGACAGAGGCTCAGGAAGAACTTGTCAAGCACAGAAAAGAATAAATAAATGAAGGGCCCTGCCCATGAGGTCTGGAGAGGACCACAGCCTTCCTGTTGCCTGTCATGGTTTTCAAGACCCTGCACCACCGGCCTCCACCCCCAGGACTTCTCCCTCCAGACCCTCCCCCACTTCTGTCATGTCAGCTGGGACCAATGGGGCCAACCTGTTACCCAGATGCACTTGCCTCCCCCATTTCCATGGGTCATATCTACCAAGTCTTTCACACCATGCTCTTTTCCTCCCATTTTCCTTCCTTCCAGAAGCTTTCTCTAATTGCCTATGACCTCAGCCCCTCAGATATTCTTTCCCACACCATTGTCATCATGGAAGTGCTTCAACCATCCATCCATCCATTCATTCATTCATTTGTTAAGATATATACTGAGGGGACTTCCCAGGTGGCACAGTGGTTAAGAATCCGCCTGCCAACACAGGGGACACGAGTTCGAGCCCTGGTCTGGAAGATCCCACATACCAAGGAGAAACTAAGCCCGTGAGCCACAACTACTGAGCCTGTGCTCTAGAGCCCGCAAGCCACAACTGCTGAGCCCACGTGCCACAACTACTGAAGCCCGTGCACCTAGAGCCCGTGCTCCACAACAAGAAAAGCCACTGCAATGAGAAGCCCGCGCACCGCAACGAAGAGTAGCCCCCGCTCGCTGCAACTAGAGAAAGCCCGCGCGCAGCAACAAAGACCCAACGCAGCCAAAAATAAAATTAAAAAAAAAAAAAGATAGACTGAGTATCTACTACATGCTAGGCACTGGGTGCTGAGAATTCATGGATGAACAGGGCAGGCATGATCCCTGAACTCTGGGACCCTGCATTTCAGGGGGTGAGACTGACCCCCCCAAAATAAGTAAGTAAATACATAAATGCAAGTTGAGATAACTGCTCTGAAGAGAGCTAAGGTAAGTGGGGCCCCATTACATCGGGGTGGGGTCAGAGAAGGTTTCTCAGGGGAAGCAGAGAATTTGGGCTGAGATTTGAAGGGGAAGAAGGAGACATGTGAAGAGCAGGAGAACAGGATTCCAGAAGTGGCTCAGCGCCCGGGTGTGCATAGCAGAATCTCCAGGGGCTGGGGGTGGGTAGCTTTTCCATCTCCTCCACTCCTACCCCTTCAATATGGGAGGACCATCGTTTAAAATCCTTGGAGGAGCGGCCTCACTTGGCAGCTGGTCAGAAAAACAATCTCAGGTTCCAGTCGAGATCTACGGAGTCAGAATCTGCATTTGAACAAGACCCCTAGTCATTTGTAGGCACAGGGGTGTTTGAGAAGCGCTGACCCAGAGAACACGTCAAAGGTGGGACAGTGTGAGGCCAGCACTGGAGTGGGCGGGGTTGGGGGCAGTTGCTGAAGAGTTTGGATTTGAATCAGAGATGGAGTGTGAGAGTGTACATGTTTGTGGATGTGCCTCTGTGTGTGTGTGTGTGTGTGTGTGTGTGTGTGTGTGTGTGTGTGTGTGTGTGTGTAACTCCAGCCTTAATGGCTGTGAGCCATCTGAGGCTTTACATCTCCAGGCCATTTTCTTCCTGTGAACGTGGATTGCCGGGGGATACGTCTTTACTCCACTGTGGCAATGCCCCCTCTTCTTCCTGCAGCTGCAAGTGGCACCTGCCAGCCTTTGGATGGTGGGGACACCTCTGGAGCAAGGCAGGGTGAGGAGATCCCTTGTTCTGACCTCCGGCGATCCATTTATCTGCCCTGAATCTCATAAACGCATCCTGATGAGCCCAATTGCTTGCTAATGGTTACGAGCTGAGACCTGGGGATTTATGGCGGAGGCCTCCGTGGCCACAGACAGGAGCAGGGCTGCGTGCAGGAGACGAGGCTCTGCATGGATTCAGTTGGTGGAGTCCTGTGCCCAGGACCATAGTGGGGACACCACCATCTGCTTCATTTGCGGCAAAGAGCACTGCCCTGGGCAGGGGAGGTGGGCTGCCGAGAGAAATGACCTCTGACTCTAGGTGTCCCAGGGACGAAGAGTGAGTGTCTGGGAAACCAACGCGGTGTGGCCCTGTGTGTGTGTGTGTGTGTGTGTGTGTGGTGGGTGGTGGAGTGGTCATTGGAGAAGTGAGCACCAGAATTGGAGCCATTCAAGCTGGGGTTCAAATCCTGGCCCTGTTGTTTACCAGTGTATGACTTAAGACAAATCGCTAATCTCCCTGAGCCTCGTTTTCCCCGTTTGTAGGTGAGAATTATAATACAGTCCCATAGGTTTGTGAATATTCAGTGAGATAATATTTGCAAAAGGCACTTCAGATACTAATTGTGTGCATTTAAGTAGGTCAAGAGATTGGGATTCCAGCTCTGCCACTAACTTGCTGGGGTTCCATCTAGCATTGGCTCTGTCCCCAGTGGCCTCCCACGCATAACCTTTCTGGGCCTCAGCTGTCCCAGAGGTATTAAGAGAGGACTAGACCCAATGTCTTTTCGCACCTTCCAGCTTTGATGTTTCGTGGTTCTAACAAGGAGTCCTTGAGCTGGAAATGGAGCACTGGAAAGGAGGCGCCTCATCTTAGCCATACGGAGGGTATCCCTGCCACTGCAGACCTAGGGGCCAAGGTGGGGGTGGGAGCGGGGCAGGAACAGCCCCTCCCTCAGTGGCGCCTTCCTGTGAGCACAATCCCTGGCCGACCACCCTGTGGTCGTGGTCAGGAGCCCTGGGGCAAGAGGTGTGAAAGGCCCTAAAGGGCCCTGCAGAGGGCAGGCAGCCAAGTGGGGACTGATGGAAATGCCTGAACCACTCATGCCTGTTGCGCAAAATGACCTCCTCCCCTCTTCTCTTCTCCTCCCACCCAAGACACACACGAGTGCGCAGGCGTATGTGCACACACAGGCGCTCATAATCACAGCAGAACCTACCTCACAGCAGAACCAGACTCGCACAGCGTCTGACCAAATGGTGTAGAGAACACCCACCACCCAAAGGACGTGGGTAGAAACATAAGGATTCCTAGGCCACAGTGCACAGCAGGGTCCTCAGCCCTTCTCCCATCCCTTCCTCCCACTCTGGGTACATCCTGGAGCCAGTCACTGTGGAAACAGACGTTCACCCCAACCCAGTGTCACAGATCCTGCCCCTCTTCCATGCTCTGTACTCCCCCTCCCATCCTGAACTGGAAACCCTGGAGACTTCTAGGGACCCAGACAGCAGCCAATTCAATACCGTTTACTGAGCACATGTTGGGTATTTGGCCCTGAGCCAGGAGCAAGGACTAAGGAAGGAAATTAGACCTGATCCCAGTGCTCAGGATGCCATAGCATAGTAGGGGGACAGACTTTCAACAGTAATGAGAACACACTGTGCTAAGGGACAGTAAAGTACAGGACGACAGGTAGCCAGCCCATCTTTGACGGAAAGGGTAGGGTAAAAGGAAAACACTTGAGCTTGGGCTTCCCTGGTGGCGCAGTGGTTGAGAGTCCGCCTGCTGATGCAGGGGACACGGGTTCGTGCCCCAGTGCGGGAAGATCTCACATGCCGTGGAGTGGCTGGGCCCGTGAGCCATGGCCGCTGAGCCTGTGCGTCTGGAGCCTGTGCTCCGCAACGGGAGAGGCCACAACAGTGAGAGGCCCGCGTACCGCAAAAAAAAAAAAAAAAAAACCACTTGAGCTGCTTTCTAAAAATTTTTGTTGTGGAACATTGAGAACATACACGAAAATGGAACAGTATAATAAACCCGTGTATCCTCATCACCAGCTGCAGCGATGATCAGTCAGTTCCAGTTCAGTCTTGGTGTGACTATTCTCTGGCCCACTCCACTCCGTGGGGCACCGTTACTTTGGATGGAGCTGGGCTGGTTTTGATGGAGGAACAGCAAATGCAGGAGGGACGTTACAGACAGAAGGGAATGCAATGCCCAGAGCCACCAAGCAGTGCCTCAGGCCGATGCGTCAAATCGGGGCTGGACCAGTGGGACAAGATGCTGTGTCGCAGCACACGTGCCCCTGAGCCATCTTTCGCAAGTGTGACTTGCCACTCTTGGTGGAACTAGGAGTCTCTCGAGGCAAGTCTTCCTCAGAGCCAAGGACCCTTTGAGAGCTGGGAGGGAGGCGAGCACAGTGAGGAGGCCTCACCGAGGCGAAGGCCGCGGGGGCCTTGGCGGCCTGGAGCGCGAAACAGGCGTGCACCGGCAATGACGGGTACCGCGGGCGCAACCGGGCCCTCCGCCCCGCATCGGCGCACGGCCTTAAATATTACCCCGGAATTTTCAATTATCTCTTCTTAATGGATTTGTAGGGGCTCTTTCATCAAGCGCAGGGTGGCTGGGCGTGGGGGTGTGGGGAGCGCGCGGCGAGGGCTGGAGCTGGGAAAACGGCCCATATTTCAATATTAAAGCCCTTTACGATCGTCAGCAACATGAAAGATGCTGCAAATAAAATGGAGCCGCCCGCGCCAGCCTCTCCATCTCGCAAGTTTTAATTAACGCTGAGGGGGAGGCGGCTGCCGGGCGGGGCCGGGGCCGGGCCAGGGGCGGATCGCGGAGCCTCGTGGATCCCCAGGTCCTGAGCGTGAGCCGCAGGGATGCCGCGCGCGTGGAGGGCCCGGCGAGGCTGCCGAAGATGCCAGCAGAGACGGCGGAGGCGGAGGGGTGGGGGAAGAGGTGGGAAGGTTTCTGAGCGTCTGACCAGGAAACTAACATAGTGCAACTGAAGGCACTTGTTACTAAAGGGGAGGGCGCTTTTGGCCAAACGACTGAGTTCTTCACCCCAGCCCTCCTTCAGCGTGCTTCCTTCTGCCTCTCTTCTTCCGGCCAGCAGCAACTCCCAGCTACAGCAATCCCAAGCGCTGATTCCAGTATCCCCATCCCACCCCAACCCCGCCCGCCTCCCCCCCAGGGTTGTCTACCACCCCACCTCTGCTGGCTTCCTGTGGCCCTTGTTTCAGGGAGGCAGATACGCTTCCTGTGACCCAGCAGCTCCGGGCCCCCGCCCCTCACGGCTCCTGTCCCGGGACGTCTGCTTTCTCCATTACTCCCCGGTTTCCCGGGAGGGCCGCATTCTCCAGGCGCTGAGTAGCGCGCACAGAAGCGCCACTGTTCTGCCTTGGCAGCGGCCTGGCCTGACAGCTTGTGCCTCAGCGGCAGACCCATCCGTCAGGAGGTTAGGTCGGAGCGACGTGCAGCTGCCTGCTCTGAGGACTCCCCTGGGAGCCACCTCTGGCCTTGGCCCAGACTCCCCTCTTCCCCCTTCCCCACTCCTCCCAACCCTGCCCATAGCTGCCAGCTCAGTATATATGTTTTGTCTCTCCTCCCCTCCCCCCCAACCTTACACACAGAGCCTGGAGCCTGAGGCCTAGGAGAACCACCTCCTCACACGGGTCACATTTAAAGGCCCTTCTGCTACCTATAGCTCCATCGCAGGGCATAATAACTCTTTGGCTTAAAAGGATCCAGGGATCTCAGTGGACTACAATCCAAAGCTAAATCAACCAATTAACACTCAGGGCTTAAACCGAGGACTTCGGCAAACGCTTCAGAGTGGAGGAATCAGAAAAATAATACAAATAAAAGACATGGTCTTTATTCCAGCGTGTTTACAGGTACTTTATGCGTCCTCAAATGTTTTACAGAAATCAAGTGCTGTTCTCATTGTACTAAGGAGCTCGCAAACACCAGATGACAAATTCTAGGTTAAAACAAAAAAAGAAAAAGAAAATCCTCTTCTGCTTTCTTTTTTTTTTTTTTTTTTTTTGCGGTACGCGGGCCTCTCACTGCCGCGGCCTCTCCCGCCGCGGAGCACAGGCTCCGGACGCACAGGCTCAGCGGCCATGGCTCACGGGCCCAGCCGCTCCGTGGCATGTGGGATCTTCCCGGACCGGGCACGAACCCGTGTCCCCTGCATCGGCAGGCAAACTCTCAACCACTGCACCACCAGGGAAGCCCTCTGCTTTCTTTTTCATGTGTATTGTTTTCTTCTTGTCTATTTGCGATGATCATCTACTAGACTTGCTTAAAATAGTGCGTGATTATGCAGTATGGTTAGGGAGACAAAACTCACACAAACAGTATAGGGAACAAGTACAAACTGCAAGTGCTATTGGGATATAGAAAGAAGGGGGTGAAAATTAAAACATGTTTAGCTTAATCAGGGAAGACTTCCTGGAAGAGACTGGATTTGGAAGTAGAATGGAGATGCAAATGTGAAAAGAAAGTTCCAGATGGGGGAACACTGGTCCTAAGGTAAGACAGATTGTATTGGGTTAGCCAAAATGTTTGTTTGTTTGTTTCCATAAGATGGCTCTAATAGCGCTTAGTTGTCTTTAGCTTCTTTCAAAACAATTTTGTTAGATTGTATTGTGACAGCTGTCATATCAGCGTGCATTTAAAAAAAAATCAAAATTGGTGAATTTTTTGTGTAGCCATTTTAATATTGAAGACGGAAGAAAAAAAGCAACATTTTCAGCATATTATGCTTTATTATTTCAAGAAAGGTAAAAACGCAACTGAAAAGCAAAAAAAGATTGTGCAGAGTATGTAGAAGGTGCTGTGACTGATCGAACATGTCAAAAGTGGTTTGCGAAGTTTCGTGCTGGAGATTTCTCGCTGGACGATGCTCCACAGTCAGTTAGACCAGTTGAAGTTGACAGCGTTAGATCAAGACGTTACTAGAGAACAATCAACGTTATACCACGCGGGAGATAGCCAACATACTCAAAATATCCAAATCAAGTGTTGAAAATCATTTGCACCAGCTTGGTTATGTTAATCGCTTTGATGTTTGGGTTCCACATAAGTTAAGCGAAAAAAACCTTCTTGACCGTATTTCTACATGCGATTTTCTACTGAAACGTAATGAAAATGTTCCATTTTTAAAACAAATCGTGATGGGCGATGAAAAGCGGATACTGTACAATAATGTGGAATGGAAGAGATTGTAGGGCAAGCGAAATGAACCACCACTAACCACACCAAAGGCCGGTCTTCATCCGAAGAAGGTGATGTTGTGTATGTGGTGGGATGGGAAGGGAGTCCTCTATTATGAGCTCCTTCCGGAAAACCAAATGATTAATTCCAACAAGTACTGCTCTCAATTAGACCAACTGAAAGCAGCACTCGACGAAAAGCATCTAGAATCAGTCAACAGAAAACGCATAATCTTCCATCAGGATAACGCCAAGAATGCATGTTTCTTTGATGACCACGCAAAAACTGTTACAGCTTGGCTGGGAAGTTCTGATTCATCCGCTGTATTCACCAGACATTGCACCTTTGGATTTCCATTTATTTCGGTCTTTACAAAATTCTCTTAGTGGAAAAAATTTCAATTCCCTGGAAGACTGTAAAAGGCACCTGGAACAGTTCTTCGCACAAAAAAGATAAAAAGTTTTGGGAAGATGGAATTATGAAGTTGCCTGAAAAATGGCAGAAGGTAGTGGCACAAGACAGTGACTACGTTGTTCAATAAAGTTCTTGGTGAAAATGAAAAATTGTGTCTTTTATTTTTACTTAAAAACTGAAGGAACTTTTTGGCCAACCCAATATATTTTATTTCTCCTTGAGGAGCAGATAGATACACCTGGATACAGCACATCTTCCCCAAGAATAGATGAAACAAGACGTGTGTGGTAGCAGGAAGAATTCTGGGTAGACAGTGGGCTCTTCGACGATACAGGAGATTGAAGTGAGGGGGGAGGGGCCCTGAAGCACCCCTTCTCTGAAGGAGTCCATCTCTATTTGGGATGGGCTGTGGGAGAGATGCCTGGATCCAGGGACTCAGCCACCACTTTCTGTTGTACCATTAGAATGTTTGAATATATGGTCATTGAAGGCAGGGAGGGCCCCACAGCTTTAACCACCAGCCCTGACACAGTTGGGGAAGGAGAGAGAGAGAAGAAAAGATTCTCTCCCTCTACCCAGCTTGTAAGGGGAGAGACCAAGGTCCAGTCACTCAAATGGGGAAGTCTTTATTGAGCACCTACTATGTGCCACGCACTATGTACGGCGCTGAGGATCCAGAGATGATCAGGGCATAGTCCTTGCCAACAAGATGCTCACAGTCTAGTGAGGGAGACCATTCACTCACTCAAAAAAATTCTTGAGCACCTACTATGAGCCAGGCAGAGTTGCAGGTGCTAGAGATGCAACTGCAAACAAGACAGACTTGATCCTTGTCTTCTCGGAGAGCAAGACTTGGTGCAGGAGGCAGGTATATAACAGTCAGTTAGAATTCAGGACGATGTGTGCTATGAAGGGGAAAGGACAGTTGCCATGGGAGGGATCCAGAGCAGGCATATGAGGGACACTTACCCTGATCTGTGAGAGGCAGAAGCAAGGAGGATGTGGGAGAGGCAACACCAAATGTATCCCAAAGGATGCATGGCAGTCTGGGGCAGGATGGCGCGGGAGGGTGTTCTGGGCCAGTCTGTGCCTGTTCAGCAGCCCACCAGGAGCTGTGGTCAAATCAGGCTCAGGCTGAGTTTCTTCCCTCTAGGCAGGGGATGGCACTGGCTTGCTCTGAAGAAGCTCTTCCAACAGCAGGGAACGCCAGATGATAATCCTAACAGAGCCAGACCGGGGAATGAGGTTATCAGTTTTTCTCTATTCTACTGGGAAGCTTCTGCCTCCGGGCTGGGTTATTTGGGAAGCCTGGAGGGCGGGAAGGCTCTGTGGAGGGTCTTACTCTTTCCACCTCCCCCTCACTGATAACAGTTTTGAAATAAACCAGATTTTAAATAAAAAGAAACAGGTGATCTTTCTCTCCAGCTGCAGCTAAATACAAACCAGGACAAGAAAGAATTATCCTCCTCATAATGTTTCTACCTCCCCAGTCCTAACCAGCTTGCTATGGGGCAGAAGTTAAGTAGCAAATCAGGAAAGGCCATTTGGGAGAAGAGAGAGGGCTGGGTGAAGGCCCAGGGGCCAGGGCACCTGTGGCATCTCTGGGGAACTGCCTTCACTGTAGAGAGGAGGTTGGCACGAGCTCATGAAGGCCCAAGATGTTAGGCTAAACAGGTGGGGACAGTGAGGGAGCCCTGAGGATTTTATGGTTTAAATTTTGACAAGTTTTTTTATAACACAAAAAATAGAATAACGTCACACTCTTGTACCCACCATCCAGACTTAAGGTTTTATTAAGCTACTATCAACATTTCTTCAACTTTACTCTGGAGTTGTGTTTTTGTTTTTGTTTTTTTGTGGGTTTTTTTGCGGTACGCGGGCCTCTCACTGTTGTGACCTCTCCCGTTGCAGAGCACAGGCTCCAGACGCACAGGCTCAGCGGCCATGGCTCAAGGGCCCAGCCGCTCCGCGGCATGTGGGATCTTCCCGGACCGGGGCACGAACCTGCATCCCCTGCATCGGCAGGCGGACTCTCAACCACTGCGCCACCAGGGAAGCCCTGCTCTGGAGTTTTTAAAAAGAAAATAAACAGGTCATGACAGATAAAATTGAAGCTCCCTTACCCCATTCCCAGTACCATTCTCCTTCCTATCAAAGGCCCCACCATCATGAATTTGTTTCTGTATTTTTTACCACACACACAGATCCAAGAATAGCATATTATATTGCTTCAGTGCTTTTTGAAAAACTGTCCAACTCTTATGATATAATTTACAACTTGAGTTTTTCACTCTGAATTTTTAAAAATTAAGTCTTCATTTGAGGTTTTTGGCAAAGCATTACAATGGTAGATCTGGGTTTGTAAGATCACTCTGGCGACCAAGCAGAGGATTCCAAGTGACGCGGAGGACCGAGGATGATAACAGTGGGAAAGAGGGTAACAGATGTTCCGAAGGTAGAACCCACACGTTAGGTCACTGATCTGCAAGCCAGCGAGGGCAGGGATTTGTTTTGTACACACTGGTCTTCAGCACCATGAACAGGGCCTGCCTCCATGAAGATGCTCAATAAATATTGAATCAGAGAGGTTTTAGGGGCAGAAGAACCCAAGATGACTCCCAGATTCCTGGCCCAACGTGACCGACCCAATGATGGTGCCAGCCTCCAAGACGAGGGTCCCAGGAGGAGAAGCTGGATTGCAGGGAAAGATGTATCCAGGAGTCGTCTTTCTGGGCCAGAGGCAATGAGGTTGCGGTCACAGGAGGGCTGATGTTAGGAAGCAGGCCAGACTTCCGGTTCTCAGGATTGAAGGCTATGAAGGATTTGGAGGGACCCAGAGATTGGAGGGGGGAAGGGTTCAGTCCTGCTGGGGCTGAAAAAACAAACCAAATTTTAAAAAAGCAGTTTCCTCAGAAGGCCAGGAGGGCAGGACCCAGTTTCTGCATTACCCACAAGAGTCTCACTGCCCTGTGCGCAGTGGGTACCCACAGCCCATTAGCCAAGGCAGAGGAGGAGGAAGAAGGTGTAATAAGTGCTTCTAGAATCGTAAAGCCCTGTCAGATGCCCACACTCCTAACTTTGCTCTCACTCCATACTCATCAAAAAGATGGGTGGGCGGGGCACTCACAGTTGCTTCCTAGGGACTTATTCTTGACCAGATCTAATCTCGATATTTGGAGAAGGATGTGAAATATAACCTGCTTTCCTGCTCTTAAGACCCAGAGTTCTGACCATCACCTCGAAAGGCTACCCTCCCAAAGCCGCTGCCACCCCTTGCCTTCCTCAGCCCGCACTCCTGCCCCAGTCCCAGCCATCACCCACCCTCTGCTGCCAGTTCACCTTTACCCAGTCCCCTGCTCAGTCTTCTTTTTCTCTCCTCTGACACACTCCCCTCCCCTGGAAGCCTTCCCTGCCCCGCCCTTTCCCTGCCCCTAGCACCAATCTCCTGAACTAAGTCTGGCAGCTCATGGCTCCATCCTTATCTGTCTCTGTTCCTCTTTTCAGCCCCTCACCTGGCCTCAGAGTTCTTTGGGACCTGGGTATGGCTATGTGGCATTTCCCCCCATCATTCCTGGGTTTGGGGGCAGGAATGATTTTACCAACCCCACTGCCCCTCTCTTGGGGGTTGGGACCAAAGAGTCATTTTAGTTTTGTCTGGTCTGGTGGAGTAAAGCACTTCCTTCTCTCAGAAACGGAGCTGTCATGGATCTAAGTCACTCGACTTCCTTTCCTGGGAGTACTTGCAATTTAGACTTGTTCTTTATTCAAGGAATTTTTAATGCCATGAAGTAGTGGAATAAGTGTAGGGAAAAATCTTGGAAGGGCTGGCCAGGGTCTGGTCTGTCCAATTCTCCATGAGCCTGCCATTTGAAGGGGTGGTGGGATCCATTGGGAAGGCCCCCCGTCCCCTGTATCCAACCCCTAGAGTCACCCAAGGGCCAATCTAACGATCCTCAAACTGGGCTGTGACCAGTCCCCTTCCACCATGAACTTGGGCAGGCTTCTGATTTTTATCAGAGCAACACACCCTGCAGAATACCACCTCCTTGAATCCCCACCCTGAACAGAGGGTCACGTTATGTAGACTTCCACCTTAAACAGGGGGAGACTCAGCATGGTTCCCAAAGTCCTGTAACTTGCCAGGCAAATTGAGGATCTTCCTTAGTGGGGAAGCTCTGGGGACTTTCTTTCTTCTTCTTTTTCACCTATCTGGACTCTTACATTTCTCTACAATCAGCATGTATTACTTACACAATTAAGAAGAAAACAAAATTTTATAAAGACCAGAAGTTAACCATGGTGGTGGCTGCTGCTGGGTTGGTTACAGAGCCCTAGGTAGGTGTGTCCTGTGGATGTCCTAATGAGTCAAGGGCCACTCCAACGCCCTTTGGGAGCATGAAAGCCTTGAATCCTGGGCAGCCCCAGGGCTGGGCCAACAGAGGGCACCTACAGAGGACTAGAGTGGGGGTCAAGAGAGGAAAGAGTCCACGAGGCCTGGATGGGCAAATCCCTCCCACGGTCACAAACTTAAAGGCTTTTGTCCACCTAAGTGACAGGCAGTCTCTGGGTTTTTCCTTAAGAATCCAACCAATTTTAAGTATTCTGCTTTGCTACCTTCTATAAAGTGTGACTATTCACTGGGTTGATGGTTAGTGGTTCAGCTAGTAATTATTAAACAGGAAGGAATCAGAAATAAGTTATCATAAATATACATTGGATACTTCGTGTTCTTAATGATAAACTTGAAGGTTAAACAGTGGAAATAGTGGTGTTGTTGTTTGTTTTGCCCTTGTAAAGCATGACCAAGTCGGAAATCCTGGCTCTCGTCCAGGCTCTGTCCCTGACATAAAGATTCTCAAACTTTTCTCCCAAAGTCCCTTTGATATTAGAGAGCGAGGAGTGAATTGGACCCCAGTGGTCTGGGGGCTCAGCTTGAAGGGCCCTCATTGAGGATCAAATTCTTTTGAGGCCTTAAGTTTTAGCTTTAAAATTATGCAAATTTTGCATTCTATTACATAGTATATTTTTTATGGCTTCATATAAAAAATGATGTTTGCCATCAAAGAACCTCTGTGGTCCTCAGAGAGACTTCTTATGCATCCTGTGAAACTCCCACTACGCGGCCTCTGTACCCCAGGTGAGGAATGCTTCCGTGTGCGCCCCTCTCTCCCAGTAAGCCCCTTCTCTATTTGCCTTTTTCATTTATCAAACTTCCTTGCCATTGTCCCAGGTTATATCTCTAATGACTACATTTAGTGAGCACTTATTATGTGCTAGGCTTTGTGTCAAATGCTTTATACGGATTATGTCACTTAAATTCTCACAACCACCTGAAACTCAGAGAGGTGAAGCGGCTTCTCTAAGGTCACACGGCTGTCGAGTGGCAGAGTGAGGATTCAGACTCTGCTTGCTTGGAGTCAAGCAGACTGTGGCCACCTGCCGCCTCCAGGGGCCAAGGCTGGAGCACCTGGCCAAGTGAGTAGTAGCCTCCTGAAGAAGGAGACAGCTGTGGGACATCTAGAAAGAGCGTGGATATGGTATAGAGGGAGTCAGAAAAGATAGGTTTAGGTCCAGCTCTGTCCGTGACTAGCTAGGTTCTTAAGGGAGCCCCTTAGCCTCTGGGGCCTCATCTGTAAAATGGGATGAAAATGGTTTGTGAGGAGGACATTGGAAAAAAGATGAGCCTTAGAGTCTACATCTTAGATTCCTTTCTTGTTCTGCTGCTTACCCACTATGTCATCTCAGGGAAGTCACCAAATCTCTAAGCCTCTAAATGTGGAAATGACATCCACCTCATAGGACTGCTATGGGAATTAAAAACCCTAGGTGTAAAACACCTGGGACAGAGTTCGGCATGCAGTAGTTGCTCAATAAATGCTTTCCAATAGTAAACCTTGTAATAGTATTGGTGGTAGTATCCCTACTAAGAAGTTGTGATTATTAAAATGAGGGAAATGTGTGAGAGCGAAACTACAAAGTAAGGCAATCCCTTAAAAATAAGGAACTGGAGAAGGGTCTGTCTTAATGCACCCCCCCAAAAGTTCTGCTGGTTGCAGGCCTGGAGCTCCCTTTCATTAAGAAACCTTTAACGTAAGTCAAAACCAGAGAAGGAGACACACATCATGGCTTGGGGGTGTTTTTGGTTTTGTTTTTTTCCATGTTATTTTTCCATCTCTTCTTCATGATCCCAAAAGGAACACGCCTCTAACTCATTTCTGCTGCACTGGTGCTGGGCACCCAGAACACATCTGCGTAAAGGCCTTCCCTGAGGAAAGACACCAAACCTCTCTGGAAAGAGATGAGCAGGGTGGGTGGTGGCCTGGGGAAAGAATGCCTGGGGCAGGTCGAGGAGGAGTAGGGAGGATGCAGCCCCCTCTGCCAGCTAGTTTGGAGGACAAAGTCAGACCCTCCACAGGAAGAGACTCAAAGTCTCTCCCAGCTTTTTTATTTTTTAATTTTTTGGCTGGGTTGGGTCTTTGTTGCTGAGTAGGCTTTCTCTAGTTGCGGCAGGCAGGGGCTACTCTTCGTTGCGGTGTGCGGGCTTCTCATTGTCGTGGCTTCTCTTGTTGCGGAGCACAGGCTCTAGGCGCGTGGGCTTCAGTAGTTGCAGCATGCGGGATCAGTAGTTGTGGCTCGCGGGCTCTGGAGCGCAGGTTCAGTAGTTGTGGCGCACGGGTTTAGTTGCTCCGCATGTGGGATCTTCCTGGACCAGGGCTCGAACCCGTGTCCCCTGCATTGGCAGGTGGATTCTTAACCACTGCGCCCCAACAGGAAAGACCAAAGTGTCTCCCAGCTTTAATGTTAACTAAGTCCGACTCTGTGACTCGGCCACCAATCCCTCAGTGTGGGCAGGATCCCGCAAGGCCACTCGCTGACATCTTGGAGAACTTGTGTGGCCCCTGTCTTGGCAGCCACACACAGGCACTTCCCAAAGTCTCGATGATGGGGACTCTCTCTAGAGGTACTCCAGGCTTTGACCCAAGACTGCCTCTGCATCTCCGGTCGGGGCCTCGCAGCCTGCAGGGAGTTTGCCAAAGCAGGTGGGGCTTCCTGAGTGGCCAAGATGCTGTGAGTGGGAAGGTTCTGCCCTCCCTGGGCCTTTTCCCCCTAAGCTGGAGTCCCAGGCACCTCTTCCAGTTTGGAAAGCAGATTATTTATGGTTTATTTTTGACACCAGATCATCGCTGCCCAAGTTTCATCAATTTGTCGCTGTTTTTATTGTCAGCAATTGCCCATAACTGGAGCACATTTAAAATGTCATTGATCTTGGTATTACAGTGTCATAATCTGACAGTAATAGGTGTAGCCAGCACAGGAAGCCCAGGCCCTGAGATGGATGGCGTTCAGCTCACCAATTATATTCTGTCCATCTAAGTGATAAAAGAGTACGTAGGAGGCATTCAATAGATAAATTAGATATCACTCCCAATTATGTCCCTTTATTTTATGGAGTCATGTGCTCCCCTTAGAACTTTTTTTCTTCATTTGGCTTGTAAAGGGATACTACTCGACCCCCAAAGACTGGGGCCGCTCCCTTGCCTGTGCCACCTTGGGTTTAACCCTGATCCCTCCCTACCTTCTGGAAGCTTCTCACCTGGGCTCTCCCTGAAACTCAGCTGGGAGCCTCCCCAGTGCAGTGAGTGGTCACAGGTGTGGAGGGAAGGAGGTGGAGGTGCCCCAGTGTCTGGGGAGGGGTTGGATCAGGCCTGCGGGAAGGACTAGGAGATCTAATGATGCTTTTCTTTCAAGTGACTCTAGCCAAATAAATGAAATTGGGAGAGGAGCCATTCAACGGGTTCGGATCCTCCAGCCCCAAACACGAGCAGAGCCTTCAAATTAGGACAACTAGTGAATTGTTACAGCTGGGGAGGAGGAAGACGGTCGGAAAGCTTCCTGTCTTCAGGAAGTGAATTCATCCAACCCCCTGCCTCCACTCTAGCCCGAGTTGAGCCAATTCAAACCTTTCCTTGGAAGAAGACCCCAGAGCCTCCCACACCCCCATTCCAACCCAGATTAGATGCCTTCCCCAGCTTGACTCCTGGGGAGGTGGTGGGATCCCTGCTAGAGAACAAGCTCTTAGGAGCAGCTCATTTTCAAGAGGAGAGCTGGCCCGAGGCCAGAACGGAGAGGCGGGGGACAGAAGGAGAGTGAGGGGGTCACTATATTTGGGGCCTGGCTTATAATAAACTCTGAGGACAGCCTTGACCTTGTCCAGGCCCCTGTTCCCCCAACCACCCATGTCCCCCTGAAGCCAGCGGGAAACACAGAGAAGGCCGAGACGCCAGGTGGTAAACAGCGACCCAGGTCCATTTACTGAGCTTTGCAAGAGACGGTGTCCATGGGCTGGGCTGTTCCCTGTAGCCTGTTGCCATCTCAACTGTTATAAATAATCCTGGCACTAAGTGCGCTGTTACACTGAGGGGAAGTTGTTCTTAGGGCGTGAAACCTGAGAATATGGGTCAGGGAGGAGGGATGATGGGGGACAGAAGAGAGATGGGGAGGCTCTCAAGTACAGCCCTGAGCTGGTGATAGATGAATTTCTGGAGCAGCGGATCGCATTTCAAGTGAAATGTTTATAGGAAATGAGTGTGATTTAAACAACGTCTTGGCAGATAAACACCCGCCAGATGGGGGGGAGAGGGCCAGGTGAAGGGTGGAGGAATCAAAGGCCCGGAGGCCCCCAGTATTAAGCAGCTGTCTGAAGCGCTGCTCAAACACACACACCAGCTTTGGTCTTAACATGTTTTTAAGAGCTGGTTATGATTTCCTTGAGGGCAGCTCAGATTAAGACTGGAGTGGAGACCCCAGCTGAGTGTCTTCAATAACTGTCCATCACATCCCCTTTAGAGACAGCTGCCTCCTCCCCTTGGCTCAGGGAGCCTGGGACCGGGAAGGGCTGCCAGGCTGCCCTGCTTGTCAGCCTCTTCCTGGACAGCACTGGGGCCTGTTGACCTTTGCAAGGTCAACAGGCCCCAGTGCCCTGGATGTTGGGGCAGATCCAGCACTGCCCTGGACGCTGGGGCAGATCTCGGGGCCGGAATTGACCCCGCCCCCAGAGAGCTCTCAGTCTTCAAGGAAAGAGAAAACATACAACATAGGAAAGAAGAGAGGGTGTGAAGAGAGTGGAGGATGGAAGCCGAAGAACGGAAAACTGTCACCAAATCCAGAATCTGGGCCTTTCTCACCATGTCAGCTGCTGCCACCTTGGTCCGAGCCACTCACCTCTCACTTGGATTAGTGCCAGAACCTTTCAACAGGTCTCCCTGCATCTTTCTCCACCCCCTGCAATCCATTCTCAACACAAAAGACAGAAGGCCTATTTAAAACTTCAGTCCAATCATATCTTCCCTCTCCGTTTCATTCAGAATAAAAATCAAACTCCTTAAGACAGCTTAGGAGGTCCTATGTCACCTGGCCCCTCATTAGCTCTCAGACTGGGATTTCATCATTTCAGTGACCAAAGTGCACTCTCGGATAATAGTACCAAAGGGATGTGCCAGGCAAGAATGAAGTGGTTGGAAATGACAGGTGGATGGGAATTCAGAGGCCTTCAAGGTCGGGGGAGGGTGTATGTTATCGTGTATGTCAGCGTTGGGGAGGGAACAAAATCATCATCTCAAAGAGGACGTTCCATCTCCACTGAGGGCAGAAGCTAAAACCATGAGCTACACCGAAAGTAGAAGGAATGGGAGTTAGCCATCAAGGAAGAATTCCCAACAGTGCAACAGGTAGTAGAAGGAAGATGTGGAGCCTTGTTCCCTGGAGAACCTAAGCAGGACCCAACTGGGTGACACCTCAGCCAGGCGGACACTGAGGGTCCTGGGATGGCAGAGTGGGGGCTTAGAGCCCTGGAGAGGACTCCTGCCTCTGCCTGGACGCCTGACCACACCCTCTGACCTGCAAGGCTTCTGAGCTGCTCAGGCACGCAGCCATCTCACCAGGGTGGGAGGGGAAACTGAAAGTACTTGGTCCTCCAAGGCCCCACCCACCCAGGTGTGTCCTTTACTCCTCTCCCCGAAACCTCAGTGCTCAGCTCAGCTTTGTGGTGACTCCAGGGTACAAGCCAGGAGATGTAGAAAGTATCTTTGGAGGGTTCTACAAGACAGTGGCTACTGCGGTTAGAATGGAGAGAGGACTTGGGTGGCCTGGTAGTCCTGAGCGTGGGACGGAGACTTACCTGTCACTGTATAACTTTTGATGTCTTTTGAGTTTTCAACTATGTACACGTATTTCGTATTCGAAAAAAATAAGATAATTAAAATCAGACAGAAGCGACGACAACAATAATAACAACAAAGAACAGATCCAGGGACTTCCCTGGTGGTGCAGTGGTTAAGAATCTGTCTGCCAATGCAGGGGACACAGGTTCAAGCCCTGGTCAGGGAACTAGATCTCACATGCTGCAACTAAGACCTGGCAGAGACACACACACACACACAAAAAGCCAACATTCCAAGTTAGGGATTTGGAGAGGGGACAAAACGTACCTCTGGGCTTCCCTGGTGGTGCAGTGGTTAAGAATCCACCTGCCAATGCAGGGGACACGGGTTCGATCCCTTGTCCAGGAAGATCCCACATGCCACGGCGCAACAAAGCCCATGCACCACAACTACTGAGCCTGTGCTTTGGAGCCCGCAAGCCACAACTATTGAGGCCCGTGTGCCTAGAGCCAGTGCTCCGCAACAGGAGAAGCCACCACAGTAAAAAGCCCACACACTGCAGCAAAGAGTAGCCCCCGCTCAAGGCAACTAGAGAAAGCCGGAATGCAGCAAGAAAGACCCAACACAGCTAGAAAAAAAAAGATCCAGGGAAGTGGGAACTTAGTGCCTGCAATTGCTACCTGAGGATGATGACCCTTCTTGCCCACGTGCACCCTCCTCTTCATCTGGTATCTCCATTCTCTAGAGGCTCAGAGAGGGATGTGGCTGGTCTGATGTCACACAGCGTTCAGGGGCAAGCAAAGATCCCAGGGTCATGTGTCCAGACTCTCAGTGTCAACCTCCTCTCCTGGTCTTCAACGGCCCAGTCTCCCCCTTGCCCTCTCCATGTTATTTGCAGGGCTGTGTATATGCTACCAGTCAACCTTCAGTGAGATTTTTTTTTTTTTTTTTGCGGTACGCGGGCCTCTCACTGTTGTGGCCTCTCCCATCGCAGAGCACAGGCTCCGGATGCGCAGGCTCAGCGGCCATGGCTCACGGGCCCAGCCGCTCCGCGGCATGTGGGATCTTCCCAGACCAGGGCACGAACCCTGCATCGGCAGGCGGACTCTCAACCACTGCGCCACCGGGGAAGCCCAGTGAGATATTTTTAAAGCTGCATGGTCTGAAATGTCATCTTCCCCAGGGAGTCATCTGTTTACGGAGCTCTCCTCTGTCCCCTGGTCTGGGGTCTGATCGTTTATTCCCTCCCTTCCTGCCTCCGTCCTCTCCAGCACCCTCGACCACCAAAGTAGCTCTCCCCTGAAATTTGGCCCTGCCCCAGTGAGACACGTGACCTTGAGCAAGTCGTTTAACCTTTGTGTGCCTCTGTTTCTTAATCTATAATTGAGGATCGTGACCTCCCTCCCACGGCTCTTCATTCATCCATTTGTACAACAAGCATGTATTCTGTGCCAGGCGCTGAACCCGGCACTGAGGATCACATGAGACAATGTATGTGGAGTTAGTGCAGAGACACAGAGAGTTATTGCCAAGGCCTCCTTCCCTGGATGACTTTCTGGCCTGGGCGCTCCAACCCCCTCAACTAGCATGCCCTTGGAAGAATTGTTTCACTGTCTACTCCCAAGCTCTCAGCTTCCAGCACTGCTCCTGGGGTGAGGCTGACATCCTCCTCTGGATAAAGTGTCAGCAGCTGCAGAAACAGCCTCTTTCCCAGCTTCTTCCACTTGGCTGAGCCCTGAGAGCACCTCTTTGCCCACAAGACGGAACAATGCTGAAATTCATCCATGGGCTTTTAGTCTGGAGCTTCGAGAGTATCTACTTCTCCTGTCCTGTAGGGACCCCGACCCTGGGAGTTGAGGCTGGGAGGGGACAGGGAATCTGTTCAAGTCCCAGCTCTGTTCATTTCTCTCCTCTCCTGAGCCCCTCGCCTCTTTGGGGACGGGCACAGGCAAAGGCTGGGATTAGAAACTCCCTCACATTTGCCTTCCTCTAAATGTAACCTGGGCTTTGGAGGAAGATGACCCCTTCTTAAAAACAACAACAGCTATCTCAGAGCATATAGGAGCTGGTTTCAGATAGAGGAAAGAGAAGGTTCCAGAGCTCTCGAAAGGAGGCCGTCCCCGCTCCCTGCCTGGCCACTGAGGATTTGGTATCACTGGGAAGGAGGGGTGTTTGTAGAAAGAATGCGCTGCTTCAGCCCTGGTCATGACAAAATCCCGTCAAAGTGATGATGATGGCGATGGACCATGGTGATGGAGGGGTCAAGTTTAGACATAAGGAGGCACTTCCTGATTGTCAGGAAACAGGTTTAAGGAGAGAAGTTGGGGAGGGTTAGATGGAACCACCCAGACTCAGTTCTCCCAGAGGCAGGAAGAAGGGTGAGATGATTTGGGGGTTGCCAAGGATACAGGGATTCCATGATATTGCAGAGCTGGCAGGGAATGGGGAGGAGGCCAGTTAGATGTCAGTTCATTCATGTCTAGAGCACAAACCCCATGGACAGGGACTAGGCTCTCTGGAACGCCCAACATGCCCAGCACAAGCCTCATACAAGGCAGACCATAGCATCTGACTTCAGGGGACAAGTCTTCCCTGGCAGATGGTGCCAACTCCACCCCTGGGGAAGGACAGCTGCTTTACAGCCTCAGCAACTAAATGATTCCCGGGGCTTCCCTGGAGGCGCAGTGGTAGAGAGTCCGCCTCCGATGCAGGGGACGCAGGTTCGTGCCCCGGTCCGGGAAGATCCCACATGCCGCGGAGCGGCTGGGCCCGTGAGCCATGGCCGCTGAGCCTGCGCGTCCGGAGCCTGTGCTCCGCAACGGGAGAGGCCACAACAGTGAGAGGCCCGCGTACCTCAAAAAAAAAAAAAAAAGATTCCCGACAGTGGGACCCGGAAGTACTTCGTGTTCAACCTCAATCCTGCTTGCTTTGATCTCACTGTGGGGTTTGCCCATCCCCAGAGGACAAACTGAGCAGGCTGAGCAGGCAAGGCTGTGGGAGAGTTGGCCAAACTCTCAAGCACCTGTCTCAGCTTCTGGGGAGTCCCGTGGAGACAGAAGGGGGTTCTTCTCTGCACCTGCCACACTCCGCAAGGAGATAAGCACAACAGCAGAGGGCAAGGGGAGTTGAGTGCAGGGAACCCCACCTGGCTGGGGGTGGAAGAGCTCTGCTGGATACTCAGCCCCTCTACCACCCCACCCAGAAAAGACTGCAGCTTCTGGAGAGAAAGGACCGATCCTGCATCATTTCAGCAGCCCGTGCCCAGCGCGCAGCAAATACTCCAAACACAGGGGTTGAAGGAATAAATGAGACCAGCAGCTGGACTGGGTCTTTGGATAAGGGTTCTCCTCTCTGGGCCTCACTTTCTCCACGTGTAGAAGGAGCGGGGTGCGCTAGGTTAAGGATTTTTCACCCCTCCTCCCCGTTCTCTCATCTGTTCCTTTCTGATTCTCTCTACATCCTCACTTCTTTCCCCCTTTAAGTCCCTGTCTCCCACTTAACCCACATTCTCTGCCCTCCCCTTCTCAATCTCCTCCTCTCCCCAACCAACTTCCTCCTGTTTTCCCCCTTACAGGTGTTTCTCTCGCTTTCTGTTTCTGGTGATTCCTCCCCCACTACCTGGCCCCCTCCCTGGAGCCCTTTGTGTTCCCCTCCCCCACTGCTCCCCGGTTCTAGCGCCCCCTTCTCGACCTTAGACGCCAGAGCCGGGCGATTGGAAGGAGAGGGGCCCTAAAGCGGCCTCTGCCCTGCCCCCGCAGCGGCCCCCCCCCCCCGCGGTGCCCAGGTCCCCCACCCCACAGCGTGGCCGGTCCGCCCCTCTCCCAGCAGCCGGTGCCGCAGCGCGCCCTCTCCCCGCGCTAATGCGATCTGGAGAGACCCGGGCGGGCGGCGGGCAGTCTGGCCGAGCGTCCTGGGCGGCGCTGATGGATGGTCCCCTGACAGTAATCGCAGAATGAGGACGCGCTGGCGATGCTCTCGCCCGAGGCCCCGCTGTTCGGCGAGCCCCGGAGTCCCTCCCTCTGGAGAGACTGCCTCCCAGGCGCTGTCCCCATCCCACTGGTCTTTGGGGAGGCCTGCGGCCTCCAGGGGAAAGCCGAGGTAGGAGCTTTTCCTGCCTGTCTCCCCCAAAGCACTGGTTTCTGTTTGGGATTCATCCTTGGGTCCTACACCGCTTCTGTTTGATTCAAGCTACCCATCTCCCTGAGCCTCGCTTTCCCCTTCTGTATAAGGGGAAATGTGCTCTTTCTAAGCCTGGATGGAGAGTGTCAACAGCAAAGGAGAAAATACTGAGGAAAGTTACCACTCTCTCTGAAGTAGAAATCGATTTTTACTTTTTCCTTCACGGTGTTCAGAGCCATCTGGGCTAATATACGAAGCTGAATGAGAGCTGGGCGGATATGCACACGCCTACTATATGTCTGTCCAAGTACACACGTCATAGTGTTTGGGGCTGTCTAACAATATCAGTATGCTTAGATGTCTTTAGGGAGAAGCAGGTCAGCACAGATATTACTTCAGGAGGTGACAGCCTCAAGGCCCACCTACCCATCTAAGCCCCAGTCCCATCCAGTCTTGGGATGCCCTTCAATCCAGGGCCGGGCTGACTGAGGGCTGTGAGGAGAGGGTCTCCCTTGGGGAAATGTTCCTGGATGATTTCCCACCCCCTCACCACTTCCAGGTGACTAGAGTTCTAAGGCTCCTCCGCTTCTCCACCCCAGGGGATCCCCCTTGGGCAAGGGCCCATCAGAGGGCTGGCAACAAGGACCCAGAACCCATTACAATTCTGAGAGCACACCCAGACGCCTCCTCACTCCCTTTTAACCTTTCCCTCTCGTCGGAAGCCAAATCGAGTTAGTCTTGAGTTTTGATTTAATTCCCGAAATGGAGTCATAATCTGTTTAGTGTCCTTTTTCCCAAGTCCTGGATACTGAAGTGTGTGTGGGGAGAGAGGGGGAGTTAATGAGAGAGCAGCTCTGTGGCTTGTGGAGAACCTCACACACTTAACCTCCAAGCAGCACCAGAGAGCAGGAGACACGAGGGCCGAGTTGCCGAGGAGATCATGATGACAATGACTAATACTTGTTGGGCACCTCCATGTGCCAGTACTGAGCTAGGCACCGCCCGTGCAGTTAACAATTAAGTCTCACAATTAGGGGCTTCCCTGGTGGCTCAGTGGTTGAGAATCTGCCTGCCAATGCAGGGGACATGGGTTCGAGCCCTGGTCTGGGAAGATCCCACATGCCACGGAGCAACTAGGCCCGTGAGCCACAACTACTGAGCCTGCGTGTCTGGAGCC
Source organism: Orcinus orca (assembly GCF_937001465.1). Taxonomy (NCBI): domain Eukaryota; kingdom Metazoa; phylum Chordata; class Mammalia; order Artiodactyla; family Delphinidae; genus Orcinus; species Orcinus orca. The sequence goes on along the minus strand of NC_064569.1, from coordinate 43,392,921 downwards.
TGTGCTCCGCAACAAGAGAGGCCACTACAGTGAGAGGCCCGCGCAACGCAATGAAGAGCGGCCCCCGCTCGCCGCAACTAGAGAAAGCCCTCGCACAGAAACGAAGACCCAACACAGCCAAAAATATAAATAAATAAATAAGTTTTTTTTTAAAAAAAAAGAACAGTTAAAAAAAAAAAAGTCTCACAATTACATTCCAGGTAGGTACCATTAATAGTCCCAATTTACAGATGAAGAAACTGAGACTCAGGTTAAGTAGTTTACTCCACATCCTATGGCTATTATTAAGTGGTAGAGCCCAACTTTGAAACTGCAGTCAGACCATAGAGCCTATGCTCTTAAGCACTTCCCCGGATGACCCTGGGCTAGATGCTTAACTGCTACAGGCCCCAGTTCCCTTATTTGCATAACACAGATAATAAATAGGGATAATACTATACTCCCTTCACAGGGTTGTTGTGTTGATTAAATGAGGTAAGGTATTCACCCCATTCACAGTAAGCATTCATTGTTTAAGTGCCCTAAACATTGGGGTGGGGTTGGGCAAGGGACAGGGTACAATGCAAGGCAATGCAATGGGGTGATTAATCATTATAAATTGTTACTGTTGATAAGAATAGTTATCATGTAGAATACTCCTGGGCACAGGCAACCCTATGAGGAAAAGATTGTTATGCCTGTTTTACAGAAGAAGAAACTGAGTTTCAGATAAATTAAGTAAATTGCTTAAAGCCAACCAGTTAATAAATGGCAGAACCAAGCTTATATTCAAACACTGGGCCCTTGGACACCAAAGCATGCGGCTCCCAGTGCCCCAGGGTCACAAGAGACTGGCCTCTCCTGGGGGAGGTCAGGGCTGAGGCCAAGAAGGCCAAGTCACACCTTCTACCACCTGGGACCCGATTTTCTCAGGTGAGCAATGTTTCCTTAAAGGAACAGGAGGAAAGTAAATAAAGAAGCAGCGGAGACAGTTTCTCCCTCCCCCAAAGCCAATGTGGGGCCTCCCTCCGCCCTTCACAGTCCTCTTCCCCGGTTTCCTCTGTGTTCAAGTTTTTGGCCATTAAATAGAAGAGGAGAAAGTTTGCACCAAGCATGAAATATTTATAAGTTAATTACAATATGCAGATTCTGTTCCCGGGGCTGATTTATCTTTTTGGAAATATGGGAAAAGATCCTGGAAACTTGTATCCTAATCGCTTAGCCTATTATTGCAGCAACCCGGTAGAAACTCCATTTACTACGTAACTACAGATTTCTCCCACTAGCTGCCTCTGCCTCTGTCGCTGGTGGTCTGGGGATCATATACTTTTCTGATGAGGGAGGGACCTTGAAGAGGTCAATTTGTCCATCCCCCTGTTTCCTCTTGGGGTGGCCCCTTTATAAATCCCAATAGTTGGAGGAAACGAAAAGGGTGGGAGTCTGAAATTCTGCGATCTTAAGAGAAGCCAATCCTAAGTGACAGCCCCCCACCCCCTGAAGCAGTGTGGCTGCCGATGGGGCTGAGTATCCTTCCCGCTCTGCTCCCGGTTCACAAAGAGGAGAAGGGCAACGTGGCAGCCCTCCTAGCACCTCTTGTATCCTAGGGCCCATACCTTAACACCTGGCTGCAAATTAGCATCACTTGAGGAGTGCTTAAAAGTCCAGACGCCTGGGTACTACTCCAAACCAACTAAATTAGAATCTCAGGAGGTGGGACCCAGGCATCGGTATTTCTTAAAGCTCCCCAGGGGGTTCCAATGTGCAGCAAATGATGAGAACCTAGAGAGCTAACAGAAGAGAGTGGCTGCTGGTCCAGGGCCCTGCTTATCTGCAAGACTCTGTCATTGTTATCCCTCCCTCTTAGATGCTGGAGGAGGCAATTCCTTCACTTGTACTGGAACCTGAAAAGCATCCTTTTCTCCCTTTACAAGAAGCTTCTGATGTTAATAAGTACCATTTATCAAGCTCCTGCTGAATGCTTGGGTCTATGCAAATAAAATTTAATCTGATCTACACAACAGCTCCATAAGGTCAGTGGGTGTGTCCATTTTATGGATGTCTAAGAGAGGTTAAGTAGTTTGCCTAAGGTCATACAACCAGCAAGTGACAGATCTGGGATTTGAATCTAAAACCACTGTGCTAGCCACTGTGCTACGCTTGCTGCCTCTCAGTTTCCCAAGGCTGGAAGGGAAGTGCTTCAAAGCTAGTATCTGAAGGGCCTAGGGGAATATCTTGGGGGAGGGGAAGGGAAAAGTGTAGAAAGGGGCTACACGTGGATGGGGAGGGAAAGAGTGGTGATGGGTGGGAGAGACTGGACAGGGTACGTGGGGATGGGATGAGGTACCTGAAGGAGGGTGTGGTGAGGGAATGGGGTCCAGGAGCGGGAGCTGGCAGTGAGAACCGCAGGACCAGTGAGGAGTGCCCACCCGGCCTGAGTGGCTGGAGAGGGGGAGGGACCTTGTGTCGGAGGAGGGGGTCTTTGTGAGCCACACAGCAGTAAGGAATGCCCGCCATGAATACTAAGGGCAAGAAGAAGAGAAAGGGCCAGAGGGGGCTGGGTGATGTTTAGCTGCTGGGGTGATTAATGGGGGTGAACGGAGGGTGAAACTCAAACCCTTCGAAAGGAGATGGTGGGGAATGGTTGTCCAAGAACAACAGTGCACTGTTTCGTGGAGAAAGCCAATGTCCAGAGGAGGGGAGGGTGGGGAGGACGCCGGGCACAGTTGCTCCTTCCCTTTTTTCCCAAGGTCTCTTTATTTGCCGTCAAACAGTAAATTAAAATATATTCGCCAGCTCCAGAGGACTCCATGGATGGGCTTCCTAGGGACACTGGCTTGGGAGAGACCCAGGGACACTGAGGTGGCCTGGAGGAAGAGTGAGGGAGCTCTGGGATGGTGGTTGAGATGACCCCGTGGACCACTCCACGGGGGCAGGAAGCAGTGATGTGCTGGCTGGGCCACTGGCTTCTCCTGGGGGTTGGGTCCCCAGATGTCCTATGGAAGGTGGTGGTGTTCTTAGAGCAGCCCTCACCTCAGGGAGGGAGGAAGGGCTCCTTTTCCATGAGAGAGAGTCGAGTCGGGGGAGGAAGGAAGGAGGGCCCTGATATGAAGGGGTTGAGCTGGGTTTGAGGAATAGAGGGAAAAGTCATGGGACGTAGGAGGTCTGAACCCTCCTCCTCATTTACTACTTCTGTCCCTCAGGAGGTGCAGCTGTGGGAGCTGCCTCGACCTCCCCACCGGCATTTTCAGAGGGCAGGTAAGAAGGGAAGAGGGGGTGAAGAGAACTGTCTCGGTGCCGGTGCCGAGGGAGGTGAGCTGCAGGCAGGGATTTAAAGGGAGATTATCTCATGGGATACAGTTCTCTCCCTCTCTAGGCCATTACAGATGTGAAACAACTGGCGGATTCCAATTCTCAACCCCTAACCACCCCAGGGTGTGTGCCTCCTACAGGGGAGTGGGGTGGGGGGAAAAGGAGGTCAGGAAAAGGAGCCTGGTGTGTCTTCAGGGGTCTCCAGAGGGCTGAGGGAGGCCAGCAACCCCTCAGGGCAGGGGAGGCAGAAGGCCCATCCCTGATCCCAGATCGCTTGAGCATTGAGCCTGGGAGTCCTGCCACTAGGCCTTAATCCCTGTCTCCACACGAAGCTTGGCCAAGCTGCTTCCCTCGTTGGGGTCTCACGTCCAGTCCCCACTCTGTCTTTCTAGGAGCCAAACCTACAAAGCACTTTGAAATCTGAAGTTCATGGGAGGTGGTTTATTGAGTGCAGATACTCTATGAGGTGCATCGTGACTTGACTGGGAATGAGGCGAGCATTCCACATAGGGGCCGAGTTCAAGGGGCTGGCCTCAGTTTGCTTGTTCTGAGGGCAGGGGCTAGCAGAGGCTGCCCTGTGTTTCACAGAGGAGAAGGAAATCAGTGAGCCCACTGGAGGACAATGGTCACAAGCAACAGTCAATTATGAATTAATAATTCATAATTATTACAGACTTGCAGATAAGCAGAAGCCCGCTGAAATTAGTTCCCAGGGAGGAACATAGTCGGAGGGGGTGGGAAGGGGACTTCAGTGCAGCCATTACCTCTAGAGGCCCTTAAGTTCATTCTTCTGCTTCCCAACCCAAATCTGGAAGAGACTCATTAGCTTCTTGGGCTGATTCCTCCCAATAGCTATTCCCCACCCCAAGCCTCTGAACACAGTGCCACACAGCCTTGATGCCAGAGGGCCATCCATGCCAAAGTGACCTTAGAACCTGGATTCTGGATTTCTGGGGTCTCTCTGTTCCCTGCTGCCTGTTCTACTGTTTATATATGGGGTGTGGGAGGGGCTGGCACCGGGTGTCCCAGGGGGTGTGGTCATCTTCCCACTCTCCTCCCTCTTCCTTCCCTTCTCCTGGGGATTGCCTAGGAGCCCTCAAATGGTGACGGAAGAGAAGCAGGGAGCACCCCTTCTAGTGTGGATGCCCTTGGTTCCAGGATCTGGGTTAGAGGGGCTGATTCTGACCTCCTGAGAAGACATTACATGGCATCAATCATGGTGGTGGGCCCTAAACAGGGGTAGGGAGGCACGCCCAGCACCAGACCCAGCTCTCACCAACACCCACAGCCCCCAATTCCCACTTCAGGGGATTTTAAAAATCTTAAAGGAACCTCAAAAGGCTGCTCAGAAACTCTCAGCTCCAGAGAATCTCCATCTCTCTCTCAGGGAATCTGAAAAGGAGGAGAGACTTGTTCTTCCAAACACTCAATGTCTTAGACCACAAAGGGGCCTTATCTCTGGCCCTTAGGAAACCCTTGACCACCATCTCTGCAGTGGACCCACCTTCTTCAAAGTGTTAGAAGGAAGAAGGAGCGAGTGGATCGGGGGCCACGGGGATCTGGTATTAGAAAGGTCTTCCAACTTCAATTCTAGACTTTTCCCATCAGCTTCATCACATGCATCAAATATGCATGTGAGGCCACATCTACAGGATGAAGGGATTTGGAAAATTGGGACCTAAAAGCACCCTTTTCCAAATCTGTGGGTACAAGGGTGCCCTTGAAAAGCTGCTACAGGCAAGGCGATGGTCAGCCAAGCATACCGGTTAGCACCACACACACACACACACACACACACACACACCCCTTCGCCCCAAGTTCTCTCCTTCCCTGGCCCTACTTTTGGTGTCAAGAGGAGGATCAGTTAGGTGTGATCCAAGTTATCCAGATAATTAACTGTGGAAGCACGAGTTGTGTTTTTTAAAATGTCACTCCTTCGGCCTCCAAAGATGCCAAAAAAAATCCTTTCCCTAGCTCCTCCTAGTCTCCACGCGCCTCCCCAGCGTATTCCCAAGTCCTAGCTCCAAAAAAATCCTAAACGTAGAGGGGCAAACTTTCCTGATTTACCGTTTTCCCCACCTGCAACCCCTGTCCACCCGCCCCCCAAATTTTTTTCTCTCTCCTGAACATCCGCTCTTCGCTTCTAAAAAAAAAAAAAAAAGCGAAGAAGAAAGAATTTTCAATAGTCCCACTTGTCAAGCGAAGACCATCTTTTAACCTTCAACAGCAGCGAAAGCCGTGTGAACTCTCGGTGAACCAAGATTGAAGTCATAAATCACACGTACAAAGGCGGCTGCGGAGGCTGGCGCGGGCTGCTGCACCTTTAACGCTTTCTGGGGCTGACAGGCGGCGGCCTAGCTAAAGTTCACAGCGCCCGAGGAGGGCCCGCCCCCGCCTACCCTCCCCCGCTCCGGCCCGGGCCCGCCCCGGCCCGGCCCGCGCGCGGCCTCCCGAGCCCCGCCGGGGAGGCCCCTGAGCTGCTCGGGCAAAGGAAGAGGGGGGCGTTTCTCTCCCGCCAGCCCGCTCCATCCCGGCCGCCGTGTATCTCCGCCCCCCAACCCCCCGCCCCGCTTGCTTTATTTAAATAGGCAACTAGATCCACACGGACAGAATAATTCAGTTGGTTTTGTCTTTGGCATTTTCTACAGGACCCCAAGAGATGGACCCTCCACTCTCCGTCCTCCCTCTAGAACGGGCATCCTTCCTCTCTGTCTATACAGGCCAATTATAGAGATACTTGGGGTTCCAATAGGATCTGAGTCATTGGAACCGGGAACACCTGGCTGAAACATGCCCTGTAATTACAAAGGATTTTCTCTTTTTTACCTCTTCTTTCTTTTCCTTTTGCCTTTCCTTTCTTTTTAAAAGAAGGCTGGAATGACCTTCCTTGACTAGGGCGGAGAAGCTGGGGTGGGGAAAAGGAAGAACTTCACACAAGGCCCAGCTTTCAGGCCCTCGCAGAGATCTCCCGAACCGGACTCGCTTCCTTTCCTCGGCCTCCTTCTCCTCCTTCTCTGATCGTTTTTTTTTTTTTTCCTCCCCCCACTGTCTTCTCTTCGGTTTAATTAAAGTTCAGCGACTCCACTTGCCTCTCCTCTCGTTTCTCTCACAAAGCGGAAACCAGACAGCCCAGCAGCCGCGGGCTGAGCGGTCCCAGCATAACCACAGGCCGCGCCGGCGGGGCCTCCCCTCGTCCGCCTCACTCCGCCGCCGGCGCCGACCTCCCGGACCCGGGTCCCTTGGCCATCCACCGTCCCGCAGGTGGGCAGCGGCTGGCCTGGGGGATCTGAATGACTGGGGCTGGGATCGGAGCATCCTGTCTTCCCCTAGACCCTCAGGTTGCACCAGCAAGTTTAGAGGGTGGGTGCCCCCCGACGCAGGCAACCCGCACCCCCAAACCCATAGCTGACTAATCTGATATGACAAAAGCCCTTGATGGATTTGGTGTATGTTAATTCGCAATGCCCTTTCCCCAGAATTTAACTATAAGTTAATACACACCGGAAACCACGCGCAAACATGCTGGTTAATGGGCTTAGGTATTAGCGAGTCCTAACGATGCATACAAATGTGGTCTGCCTCTGTAGGCCCCTCAAGATTTATGGGCCTTGAGCTCTCTGAAGCTGTAAACAAGAAGAAAAAAAGAGAGAGAGAAAGAGAGAGACTGGGGGGAAGAGACTGAGGCCTGACTCCCCCCTCCAGGCTGTGGGAGAGAAGGGATCTCTGCAAGTGGGTTCTTCCGTATTTTCCTTTCCTTACCAGCGCGTTGTGTGGGTTTTGAAATCGGTTTGGGGGTGGTGTTTGCGCCTGAATGCTGGTGTGCGTGGGCAGTGTGGTGTTTGTGCGCTGAGGTAGGAGGATGCCAGCCTCCTGTGAATATAGCAGGCATTTGTGGGCATATACCTGTGAGTGTGTGCACCACGCTAGGTGTGTGTGTGTGTGTGTGTGTGTGTGTACGAGCACGTGTGACAAGCAGGCCTCCCTCTGGGCCAGGCTGCTGTCCCCTACCCCCCAACCCGGTGAACAGATCTCTAACAACAATCATAATAACAATAAATAATAAAAACAGTAGTTAACGGTCCCTCCCTAGCAGGATAACAATAAAATGCAAGAGGAGATGTTTTGAGGGGGGGACAGGGGAAGGAGTCATGATCACAGCCACCGAGGGCAGACAAGAAAGGAAGGAAGGAAGTTAGCTTCTTCCTATGCCTTTGGGGGGCTGGGTTGGGGAACCCCCTCCCCAGATGAGGTCCTCCGGCCAGAGGAGGAGAAGGAGAGCCCGGAGGCCGCTCTGTCCTGCTTCTCTTTCTCGGCATTTGCTTTGTGCGATCAGGGGAGGAACCTCCATACCGGGATGGTTAGTGGCTTTGGGGACTCTTTGGAGACCCTGTTTTAAAGAGGAGGGCAAGCGTGCAGGGTCAGGCCCTGCAGGGGCAGAGAGGGATGAGGCGACGACCACAGCCGGGGTCCAGGCCCGGAGAGCGGCCGAGGTGCCCGGGAGGACCAGCCGCCGGGCAGAGATCTAAAAACATTTATGGCCTCGCCCGGAGAGAGGGGAGAGCGAGGTCGGGGCTCCAGTAGCCCAGGGAAAGTTGCCTTCCTGGGGTCTTTTCAAAAAAAAAAAAAAGAGAGAGAGAGAGAGAGTGAGTGAGAGAAAGAAGGGAGGGGTTGAGGCGCGTTGAATTTTCCTTCTCGGGCTTGGAGAGGAGCGGATTTCCATAAAGGACGAGAAGATCACGGTCCCGGATCCTTCCACGTCCACCTCATTCTATCCAGGTACAATTTGCTGATAATCTTATTAATTTATGTGTTGGGGGGAGGATTGAGTCATACGTGTAGAGATGCGACGGACACTCTCGCGGGGGAGGAAGCTGCCCCACAGTTTCGGGTCTAACGAAATTCCCTCCCTTTAAAAATAATTGTATCCAAAAGAAATAATCAAACAGGAAATCTAAAAACGTAAATTAGCCAACTTTTTAAAAGAGAAATAAAATAAAATGATCATAACAAATGAGCGTGAGAACTTTAAAAAATTTTAAGTAACAAACCTTGTCAGAGGTTTGGATTCTTTTTTAGCAGCTGGTGACCCATCTGGTCAGAAAAGAGACCGAGAAGCAAACTTTCCACTGAGACACTTCTTTAAGGCCAGTGTAGACACACAAAAATTCGAAAGAGACCCCTGGGCGTCCTCGCATTTGAAAACCACACGCGATGGAGGACACTGTGATAACCAATCGGGCAAAATAACAATAAAAGGAAAGAACAGCGGTCGAAGCGCTGAGTGCGGGGCGCATCGAGAGGGCCCAGGTTGGGGTTCCAGGCAGCCGCCCAGCGAGGCAGCTGCCCCGGGCGATGGGGCGCTGGGAGGGCTGGGCACCGGCGGTGGTGGGTGACCCCGCTGGGTCTCGGCCTCCCCGGCCCGGCCTGCAGCCCCCTTCTCCCAGCCTCCGCGACCCTCCTGGCTCTCTCGGCTCGGATGCCCCGTCTCCCGGTCGGGGGCTTCCCTGGTGCGAGGATCTGGGGCCTTAGACGGGGCACAGCGATTCAGGCCAGACTCTGCTTCATTTTTCTCCCCCTAGGCCCTCTCCACTTGCCCGAGCTCTCGGCCGCCGGGAGACTGACGCGGAAGGGGCTTCTGGGCTGCCCCCAACCAACTCCTGCCTGGTTTCCCCAAGTCCAGCGACCTCCAGCTCTCTTTGGAGGGAAAATAGTAGTGCCCAGGCACCTCTGCACCGTGTGCTCATCAGGAATATCTTACAAAGAAGAAGAAGAAGAAGAAGAAAGGCGGCTTGGATTCCCGTTTACATCTAGTTCTACAGATCCCTTCCTGTCTGGAGAGTTTATTTATAACTCCCACCATAACTCTCTCTGTTTGGAGGCACTGGTGGCTCTATTGACAGACTGACGTCTAGAAAATATTGCTCTATCTCTAACCATACCTAAATGTGCTGTGGTTGTATTTACAGATTTATGTTTGAGGAAAATATAATTATTTCCATTGTATTTGTGTATATACAGTAGTTGTAAGAGCAGATTTATATATGGGAAAATATACGACTCTTTTCTAGCCATCCAGCTTTATGGACATTTGATATCCTGACAGATTAATATCTCTGAGCAGCTATATAGATAAATGTGTATCATTGGAATTATGTATCAGGAGATATATACTTACTGATTGTGATATAGTGTAGTTAGAGCATTCACTTAGAGCCATATATGGCTTTGGAGATATTTCTATATTATTATCACTATATATAGGCATATCTATTTATAACTGCATAGTTATAAAAATAGACATAAGTAATTATAGTCCTATATGTACATGCTGCTATCTCGCTAGAGTTATAGACACTTGCGAATATAACTCTATAGAGATATCTGTATGTATATAAGGGTGTAATTATCTCATGATGTGTGTGTATTTGGGCTTAGGCCAGTCTATCTCTGTACAGGCATATTTATATGCAGGGGCTGGGAGAGACTTGTTCACGGAAATGTTTCCAGAGGGCCAACGGAGAGGCTGTATCTGGCCAACAAGGAAACCAGCTACCAGAATTCTTTAGTTATGGAGGATGGAGTTACAAGAGGGTAGACAGAGCGTAGGAAGCCTCCAGGAGAGGAGGCAAAAGGAAGGAGATTGGGGCTCGGCACAGATAGTTAGGGAGGAAAGAGATAAACAGCGGGCACCCACAGAAAGTGGGGCCAGCTTTGTGAGGGGCTGGCGCAGGTGGGCATGGGTCTTAAGGAAGGGGAGGCATTGAACTGTCCTACCAGCCAGAGATACTCTCCACTGAGGGAGGGAGGGAGAAGGCCTTAAAGGGCCTTCGGTTTGGCTTTTAATGCACCAAAGATCAGCTACTGCCCAACCCCTCTCGCAATCCTGGTGCATTTCTCTTGAACCCTAATTTTGGGGTCTCAAAGAGTAGGCTTTAGCAATGAAGAAATATAGGAGGGACAGGGCAGAAAGTGGGCTGCACTTTTGCCACTTCTGTTCTCTGGTAATATGGCCAGAAAATCGAGGTAATGTGACCCAATAAAGCTTTCTTTAGCCTGGGTCTCCTGTGCCCCTGGGGACCCTGGTGGATTGAGGGATGAATTTTCCAGTATTGGGCCTATTCTGATAGGAGTTTGGGAAGGTCTTCCTCACCCCCCCTTCTCTGAGGCCTGGGCTTCAGGGTCCTAATTCTGCTCCATTGGACCACTTCTTCTCTGTTGCTTCCCAAATTGGGGTTTCACGGGGCCCCTCCAGCTCCCTAATAACCCTGCCTTGGGCCTTTATAGGGAGAATTTGACCTTAATGAGCAGGGACCTGAACCTCTGTCCCTCACTTCTCCTACTCACATCCACATGGCTCTCCTGCCAGCCCCCTTCCAGGTGCCGCTGAGCCCAGGCTCCACAATTCTCCTGCACCAACCATCCCCTGGGAAAAAGACACCCTCAAGCCCACTTCATTTTTTTTAACTGGGGAGTCACAGGCATCTTTGCTGAATGGTTTGCGTGAAGGCGTTTCCCCGCTTAGTTTTAGTGGCCAGGAGGGCTTCCAAGATCTCTAGTATGCTGGGAAGGGAGTGGAGACGCCTTGCTGGGGTTAAAAGCCAAGAGCCAGCCTCCCACCCCTGCCCACTGGAATGGAGCTCCAGAGCAGGGACTCTCTCTGCTGCCTGCCACAGAGGGGTCGTCCAATACGTATGACTACTTGTTGCAGTAAACTGAATGGCAATCAATTCAAAAGCTTTTGGCGGAGGGAGTCTCACCCTCCCTGACCACTGGCCACCACAGGCTAGGGCATCCGGGTGTCCGGGCTGGAGCCGGGCTGGGGCATCACGTGGTCACTGGCTGCAGTGGGCTCTGGTGGGGCCAGTGGTTAGTGCCAGGGCAAGACGGTAGCTTGAGCCCTGAGATGGGGGATTAGGGGGTGGAGTGAGGCATCTGGAGCCAGGAAATAGGGGAGGGGAAAGGCAGGCTCTGCCCCCCACCCTCAGTCTCCTGGTTTCCCAGACCCCCAAATATATTAAAACTAAACCAGAGTTGAGACCTGGGCTAGGATGGAGCTGCCAGTGGGCCTGAGGGGCCCAAAGAGGAACCCCGACTTGATCCATTAAGAAATATACAAATGAAACAAACATAAATCAGTGGAGGCAGTTAGCCCGGCTGAGGAAACACCTCTATGCCTCGGCCCTGCCCCAGGGATGCTACCAAACTGATCAGAATTAATGTTTAAAAAAATTTTTGACTGTAAAAGGGCTCACAAATTTTCTGATCCAGTCATACCCCCTGCTCAAGTTGTTTCATATAGTTATTTCTTAATTGTCCTAATTCCCCCTTGCTTTGGTCCCTGCAGAATAGTTCCTTCTGGGGGTTTGGGGACAGGCAGTCACTGGCATGGGGTGAGATAGGCAAGTTCAGAGTTTCCCCATCTTGCGAGGATCCAGGTCTGCAGGATCGCATCAAGGCTTGAAGCAGGGAGAACCCTCCCAAATTTGGTTCCTTTTTCTCCTAAGGACACTTAGAGGCCATCTGCCCGGTGTCTGGGTGAGGGACTGAGGTCCGGAGAGGGGGCCAAGTTAAACCTGGAATCTCATTTCTAGTCCCCCAGCCTTTGACAGTTTCCTCTGCAGATAACCGGTCCCCACCACCCCCGCCCACCCCCACCCCCCCTGCCACCCTGCAACACCTAATGCCCACCCGGTTGGTGGATGCGTTCCCTATGGAAATGCAGACAGAGAACTGACGGGCCTGCATTTGCGTATGTTTGCCTAAGCTGGACTCTGGGCAGGTAGCTGGACTCTGGGCAGGTATCTGGGCTCGGGCCAGGAGGTGGAGGTGGTTTGCTATAACCCGGAGAACCTGCAGGGTTCAAATAACAATTGTCTTTGGCCAAAAGGCAGGAAATGAAGAGATGCTGGCCATATGCTGTTGAGCCTGGAGAGGTTGGGTCCCTTTACCTGGGCTGGAATGGCTCTTAGCTGTTTCTGGGTACCAGATCCCTTTGAGAGGCTGTTAAAAACAATCTGCTCTGTCCCCAGCCAAGCACGTACGCAGTGTGGACAGTTGCCGGGATTATATGGGGCTGGGAAGCCTGGGATCTCTGGGTTGGGTGTCCCTAATTTATATATTTATTTACCCTTTATTTCTGTGACCCATCCCCTGTGGTCTGCTTTTTGCCCTCACTGAGTCCTCCCCAGGTATAAGCCCTGCCTTTCTTGGCAAAGCGCTTTTCCTGCTTTCCTTCATGAGCAGAGGTACCAGGCAGAGGCCTTACACGTTTCTGCTGAGCTCCTTATCTGCTCCCCTGCAGAAACCGGGCCAGTGGCTGTTAACTGAAGCCTGGTCTCCCCTGCCCAATTGCTCCACTAATTCCTGAGGGTGGGGGAGTCTGGGGGCATCTTGGCAGGAGTGGAGGCCTGGCTATAAGGGGACCAATTCCCATCTCTAGTGGAAACTTGGATGCAAGGAGCAAGCTGCAATTGCTATAATAATAGTCATAATAATAACAATAATAATTTATTTAGCATATCATTAGATGTGTGTTTATTGTCTTCCCTCGGCTTTTTCACGTGTCTCCTAAGGAAGTCTCACAACACCCAGGGGAGACAATAATAAGCTAATTGCCACCCTTCAGCTCCTTCTCCTCCCATCCACAAAGTCACCCTCTCAGAGATGAGCATTTTCAGAACCCTTCCCGGTGTTTTACACCTGCTTAACAGTCTCCCCAGTCCCAATTCTCCTCTCCCATTCCCAGATTTTTCCATCCCTGTTAGGGAAGTTTCCCCATAATTAGGAGGAGGAAAGGCTGGGGAGGGGAGTAGCTGAGGCCCAGAGAGTTGTAGGTATTAATATTGTTTCCCTGACATCACAGCAGTATCTAGGATAATGTGGGAGGAACCAAATTCTTAACTTCTCTGATGGCTCTTTTGGGGCAGAAACTGACTGCACAGGGTTCCCAGGCAGACCGGGTTAGAGAGGGTACTTGATGCCATGATGCCAAAACATCTGAATCAAGTGTAGACGGGTCACCCGTCCTACAAATGTAACAACATCAGTGGCCTTCAGCCTGTTCAGGCCAGACCTCGGAGATTCCAGGCCCCACACATCTATTGGCCTCTTTTGGCAATGGAAAGAAAAGGAGGAGAGAAGGGAGGAGGGAAAGAAAGAAGACATATGTGTGTTTGTATATGCATATGTATATAAATTTATCCGTACGTACATATTCATACACGTATTTTTTCCTGAGTAAATAACCATGACAGTGGTTATACTTTTTAAAATATTTCTTTGTACTTTTAAATGTAAATTCCTATCTTCTCAGAGATTTTAATTAAAATGAAAACCAGACATGTTTTTGGATGACAGATTCTGGGTAGACCCAGAAGCTTGGACCATCTAAAAGGCCCCCTGGAGTCCCAGTGATCTGCAGAGTACACTCCTAGTTACTCATTCCTCAGCCCCAGTCCAGGGTGGGGAGCTGAAGCTGCTGTCATAGTAGGCTTGGTCAGAGCCAGAGCTGCTTGGCCAGTCATTGAGATCCTGGGTGTTACTGCTCAGACCACCAGGATGCTGAGGCCAGCCCTCCGCCTCTCTGCCCAAGTACAAAATTGCTCCTGGAAAGAAGCCAGTCTGGACTGGAGGGTGCAAGAGCCACGTCGAGTCAATATCAAGGTGAACTGGAAAAGTTAGAATTGCATCTACTTCTTAGCCTCTCTAAACCGTAGGTGGCAGAGTTGACATTCTCAGCAGGTCCCATAGCGCATTTGGTGTCTTTTCTTCTCTTTCTAGTCCTCCTGTCTTTCTGCTGCCCACACTTTCCACTGTATCCCTCTGGCCTTTCCATATCCCCAGTTCTATCAAAACTTACTTGTCCTGAGTCCCAGCCCAGTATCCACTGGGTAAAAGCCAGATTAGGAAACCTTAACTAATGTGTTCACATGTACATTCTCCCAGGAACTTGTGTGCTTTTTGGTAGCGATCTGCAGGGACCATTGCCCAGGTGGAAAGAAATAGCTATAATGACGGAACTTCAGATCCATGGCAAGTGGCATGGTATAGATTTGTGTGAGGGTGGTATATGATTTTTCTTAAACCACGTCATGAAGGCAGCCACCCATCCTGTCTGTGGGGAAGACCATTTTTGCCCCAAACCTAAGGTTTCCAGGCTGCGTTGAGGGGTCCCGAACTCTTTCTTCCTCTTTTATCACCAGTTTTTGAGAGGTCAAATTAAGTTGGAAAAAGACTGGATTCCATTCAGGTGAGAAGATTATGCAGGAATTATCAGAGTTTGGGCCTCTGATTTGTTCAGAATGTGGCGATTATTCATTCCGTGACTCAGTTCCACTTCATGGGTAGGGTCATGAAGCCCTCTCGATACTCATAACTATAATAGCTGCCATTTATAGAGGATTACTCTATGCCAGGTGCTTTATACTGAATGGGATGAAGAAATGTGATCTCAGAAAGGTTAAGTCACCTGCCCAAGGTCGCTGAGCCAGGTTTGAACCCTGGCTGTGTATTTCCCCATCTGCTAGGTCTTAACAGTTCCAAATCATGCCTCCTGGGTTAAATAAACAGAAGATAACCATGGAAAGGAAAAAAAATTTTTTTCTGAAATAGTTTTGCATCCTCTGGACACACAGAGGCAGCTCCACGAGGCACTTCTACCACGCTGGCCCATCCAAGTGCAGGTACACTCAGAATTTTCATCTCCCTGAATTCAGCTTCCCTGGCAGCCTCTGTGATTTTTTCAGCATGATGACTAGTCTCCCCACTTAGAGTCAGCCCTCTCCCAAGACTGGAAATATACCCAGAGTTCAGGCACCTGGTTTCTAGGGGAGTCCTTGAGTTCCCACTTCCCCAGGCAGAGTCTAGTTTTCCCCTAAGGCTTAGCCAACGTGAAACTCAGAAGCATCTAGAGATTAATCTTCAGAGCCCCTCGTCTCCCTGAGCATCCCCCCTAAGCGCTAGTTTTCTGATTCTATCCTTGTTTGATAAAGTATCCCAGCGGTGCTTTTGTATTTTAAAGGATGTGATGTGCAGAGGACTGCACTTAACACCATGTGCCCTAATGGTGGAACTTAAGGCATTTCAGCAGCAGGATAATTGGGGAGGGGGAAAACAGAGCCTTCCCAGGGGCTTTAAACTGCATCACTGCATAAGGCTGATCCTGCATCTCATTATCCATTAACTTCAGTTGAAAGCTATAAAATTGGATCCCTTTATTCTGATATTTGAAACTAAGCAGAGAGTGGGCGGATTTCTCCCTTCTTACCTGGCTGCTGGCATCCTGCAGACACCCTCCCCATGGTCCTGCCCCATCTTGTCTTTGCCTCCCTCCCCTCAGGGGCAGAGTCCTTAAGGGAGACAGCTCCCCACGGTGTGTCTGCAGGGGCCCTGTAGGAAAGGTTGAGTCGTCAAATGAGGAGACACCACAGCTAACACCCCACTCCTCCAACCCCCACCACCTCTGGAATGAAGATGGAGAGTTTTCTGTGCCTGGTTTGGTTCACAGAGACACATAGTCCATCATTTGATTTGCTACAAAGAGTATTCCTTCCCCGCCCCACAGCATCCTCTAGTTTTTGCTTAGAGTCTCAGAGCTGGAAGGATCTTTGTGATAACCTAATCGAACCACTTCATTGTAAAGGAAGGGAAACTGAGGCTCAGACAGAGACCAGAACCCAGGTATTCTGCTCCCCAAGCCAGTATTCTTCCCAATGTCATACTGCAACTGGCTCGCTTTGCATTTCAGCTAAATACTTTTGGAACTGCTACCTCCAAAACCCAGGATCTGAGCTTGCTTTCCATGGCAGAGAACACAGGCACCAACCATCATGTTAATGTGGACTCTCTTGCCTGGTTATGGCCACTTTTTTGGCACATGCCTTATACCCACACCATGCTCCACAATCCCACTGGAGCCCATCTGTGATTTCTGTGAAATTAGAGGACCTCTCTAATAAGCAGGAGAAGACCCTGTTTCTGTGCCACATTACGTGTCAGCTCCCCTCAATCCACTCCCTAGAGCTGGTCAAGACCTGGAGAAGGGTTGAAGGTCTCAGGGCAAAGAGCAAAGGGGTAAGCACACCTTTTTTTGCCTCTCATATCCTACCTCCAGCCTCAGGTAAGGAAAGAGGCTGTCTTGAACAAAAAGTTTTCCTTAATAGGTTGTCAAGCCTTCCTCAAGCTCCAAAGGAAAACAAACAAACAAACAAAATCTCTCTTATTGTCCAATTCTGAGGACTGGAGGCAAGGGAAAAGGCTTGAGCTTAGCATGAGGAATGCCGAGTATACATAAGAAAGAATTTGCCAGTCATGAAAGTTGTCAGACACCTGTGTTCTCTGAACACACCAGGTAAGTTCTCATCCCCCTGAGACGGTCAAGTTAACCTCACAGGGTTCCTTCCAGGCCAAAGATTCTGGTTAGAAACCTCCTTTTCCCAGTGTTTGGTGGTCTGTCTCCAAGGTCTCTTCAATACCTAACATTCTGTGATTCCATACTAAAGGAAATCCCCGGTTACACTACACAACTTTTACTATGTTACCAGTGATGTTCATTGTAAGTAGACACAGCTCCAGATAGATGCACTCATGAAATCAAACACGCAGCCTTGCATCACAACTTTATTCTTCCAAATGTACAGCCACGAACACAGCCCTTTCTTCTCCTAAATGCCAGTGTAGATCCAACTTTCAATGCACACAACATTTGGGTTCCCTGACTCTCAGGTGCTGCTGGTGCGTCTTGCAAAAATTGGTTGAAACGAGAACATTTTAGTCAGTTGACTAGTTTTGGTGAACACAGTGCCACACAGCCCCACTGGTTTATCTCTGCTTAACTGATGGATCTTGTTTTTAAACTGTCAGATCCCACCCATCGTTTTTGACTTAGAATCACTCTGTGGCCATGTGAGGCCTAGTCAACCACCTGATCTACTCAGTTCCATCGCTGTTATTCTTTGAATTGATTGGTAAGTTCACTCAAAAAAATCAAACCCAGACAACTGACAGCCTCACTCAGGCCCAGAGAAAGCACTCTCAGGTCATGTCTATAAGATGCCAAAACACCCACTTGGGTCAATCAATTCAGTGAAAAATCAGCCTAACCTACAGCTGTGGTACAGTGTAGGCAAAGCAGTGTTCCCTTGTCAGCCTGAGGTGACTTGCAGTCTGTACATGACCAGCATCCTTCCCCTTCTCACCAAGCTGACTTTTTAGGACAAAGAAACATGTGTTCGTATGGACACATGCACACATACATACCATGCCACTCTACTCTTAGTCTTGTCTTTCTGGGAGAGAGAGGGCTGAGAGATAGAAAACTTGTGCTGGCAGGAGCAGTGGGAAGACCTTGGGATGACTTCTTTTAGGCACATATGTGCATGAATGTGACTCAGATTGTAGCTTTGGCCAATATTTGGCCCAGTTGATAGGATGAGAGGGAAGGAGCCAGCTAGAATGGGGCTTGACCATGTTAGCTGCTCATGAATAAAAATGGCCCAACATTCATTTGCATGCCTCTGGGTTTTGGTATTTGTATTTTTGTATTTTTCTTCCAGGACTTGCATGTTTTTGTATCCCTATATATTCACATATGTCAGAGTGTTTGGGTTTGTGTCTCTGTGTTTTCCCACATGCCTGAGTTTGCATCTACTTGTACATTTGCATCTGTCTCTGAATGTTTGCATGTGTTTGTACATGACTTGTATATGAACGGGTGGATTTGCCTGTGCCTCTGTGCATATCTTTTTGGGTTTCTGTATGAGGATGCTATTACATGTATCTGCATGTCTTTGGAGATCAATGACTCCAATGAGACTTCAGACATCTCTCAAATGCCTGGCAAGCCAAAGGTGAAATCTGATGCTGGAGAATGGTTGGGCAGGCCCTCTGCTCAGATTCCTCTGGCTCAACAACTATTTTCTTCCACGATGAAGTCTGCAGCACCTTCCAAGGGCCCCTTCTGGCTGCCTCTAGCACATCTAGACCTCCAGGGTCCCCTCTCAGTCCATTTTTAATGGACCTAATGAGTAGAGGGGAGTTTCTGGAGGTGCACTGGGATTTTAAGAGGGAAATACAAAAGGAAACTTCACCCTTTCCTCCCCATTCTCCTCATTTTCCCCTTCTGACATTCATCAACGCTGAGCATGAGGCACAAGGAAGTCAGCCGTTCTGCATTTTTTAGAACTTTTTCATGCTTTAAAAGCTAAAAAAATTTTTGCTGAAATTTTTTAGGTTGGTATGATAATCATATTGTAGTTAGGTTGTAGAAAATCTCTTTACCTTTTAGAGATATTTATTGAATTGTTCACAGAAGAAATGATGTGATGTCTGGGATTTGCTTCAAAGTATATGAGGTGGTGTTAGGTTCAATCTAGATGAAACTAGATTGGCTGTGGGTCGATCATTGTTAAAGTGAGGTGATGGGTACATGAGTGTTTGACTATATTATTCCCTCCATGATTCTGTTTAGATTTTTCCATAGTAGAAAAGAATCACATTCATGCAGGCATCTCTTATTCTTTCCCCACTACACTCTCCACCTGGAGATGTAGCTGAAACTCTATTTCCCCCCATTAAATGGATGAGGAAGTGGAGGGCCTTCACTGGGTAAGTGATTTGTTTAAGGTAACTGGGAGCAGAAAGCTCTGACTAGAATTCCGGCTGCCTGCTTCCCACCCAGGGTTCTTCTCATTGGACCGTGCATAAACATGAGCCTCATGCAGTCGTAAAATATAGAATTTGTGAATAAATTCCTATCAGATTAATGAAATTACTGAGGTTCCAGTTGCTCATACATTTGCATGGTGCTTACCTAGACAAGTATATGGACGCCCAAGGGTTCCACATTTGCATCTGCAGAGACACATACACATCTCAGCTCACGCAGCTATCCTTCCCTTAGTTGTACACGTGTAGATCACTTATTTTGAAAAGGTGTGTTGCACGTGATGCCCAGGAAAAAAAAGAAGAAGAGGATCAGATTGTTACTTCCAGGTGTGCCTGTTCTGTGTGCTCATGTGAAGAACTGGGCTATCTACATACCCCTGGTGAGAATGTACAAACAGGGGACTTGGAAGGAAGAAATGTCCCTAAAATTAGATAGATCAAGACCAAGACCACAGACACAGAGAGTTTGGTGAGGAAGGGAAAACATTGGTAAGCTGGTGCCTTGTACCTCTAAATAAAGCTGCAACTTCACATGCAGGGGATACAAGATATTTTTTTTTCCTCTCATACATAGATATGTTCAGATAAATAAAACCACCACATGTACTTCCATAAACAGTGCATGGCACCCAGCCACCTTCATGTGCACGTTACGCAGCCACGTCTTCAGAGGGAGGGATCCTGAGTAGGTGAGCACAAGTGTTGGAGTCAGAGGACAGGAGTTCTGGTCTCCTGTCCACCACTTGCTGAGCATTTCATCTTCAGCAAGTCACATCACTCCTCTTTGGCTCAGTTTCCCCTTTGGAAAAACAAGATTGACATGAATAGCTAAGCTGCCCATGTCAAACTATGCTAAACATAAAAACTATTTTATCTATAAATCTATATTTTACTCTACATATTCACAATAAAATAATGAATATGCACTGATAACATAGCATATAAATATTTGTATGTATGCATATCTATCTATCATCTATCTTTCTCATTTAATCTATGGGATAGAAAAATTGAGTAACTTGCCTAAGATAACACGATTCAAATACAGCATGGACTAGTGAAATGATGATGAGTCTTGGAGTTAGAAGCACCATTAAAGAGCTAAAAATGTGTCGGATATAGTTATCATGAAGTGAGTTCTGCTGGTTTTCTCAGTTGGTTAGATCAGTGGTTCTTAAAGTGTGGTCCGAGGATCCCTGGGGGTTCCAAAGACCCTTTCAGGAGCTCTGTGAAGTCCTTTCTCTCCCACTATGTATCTGCATGAGGCTATGTACTTCATATACTTCAAACAAACAATATATCACAACAAATTGAATGCAGAAACAGATATAAGAATCCAGTCATCTTCTACTAAGCTAGACATTTAAAAGATATGCTTAAATGTAAAACAGTGACATTCTTCTCACTAAATGCTATTTTTTCATAAAAAGTTATGATAACATAATAGATTTATCATTGTTTTAAAATACTTTTAAAGTTCCAGTTTTCATTTCTAGTAAGGTAAATATTGATAGGTATAACCCATAGAAAAAGAGCTCTTTGAGATTCTAATCATTTTAAGAGTGTAAAGGGGTCCTAAGACCAAAAAGTTAGTGAACCACTGGGTCAGAGTCTGTTGTTGATGAAGACAAGAACCTGTCGAGGCAAGACCAAGCCAAGTTAGCAAAACCCAGGTTAGGTTCTGCTCGCCCTCGGGCTGGTGCTGTCCCTACACCCTCAGCAGCGCTTCCTGCCAAACTCGGTCCCATACTAACAGCCAGCTCCAAGTCCATTACGAGCAAAGCATTGGCTCAGAGTGCCCACTCTCGGGCCAGGCAAGTCTCATTGGAGTCCCGGTCCTGCCAGTGGGGCATATCAGTAGCTACCTGGGCCTTACTCAGCTTCCCCTTGTGTAAAATGGGGATATAACAACTTCCTTGCAGTGTTATTGTAAGGCTCGAAGGAAATCAATTTAGCACAGTGCCTGGTACATAGTAAACACTTAAGAAAATGCCTATTATCGTTAATAATCATAATAGATAGCACTTTTACTGAAAGCTTACTGTATGCCAAGCACTCATCTAAGTGCTTTTCGTACATTAATCCACTTAATCCCAAGGCAATTAAGAACACTGGTAGGAGGTAGTTACTCTGCAGTTGCTGCCGCTATGTGGTAGCGGTGGTGGTTTCCCAGGTCCCGCCTATGGGCAGAATAGTGAAGACTGGAGGGTTAGATAAATATTTGTGGGTTTGATTTAACTTTGACATGTAAGTGAGAGTATTAAGCGAGGAATCTGATCTTCCAGACGCCTCTGACTCCTGCCTCCTCCTTTATATAGCCGCCCCAGGCCTATGGAGCCAAGTTGTAGGATCAAGAGTGACCCCTCATGCCACATGGCCTTCAGCAAACGGGCAGGCCTTTTAAAGCGGTGTATGGGGAATAGGGGACAGCAAAAGCCTCTATCACCAGTGATATGAGTGATAAGTCAAAACACCTACTTCATAGGTGCTCTACTTGGGATGTCATTCTCTGTCACTCATAGCCTCCAACACACACACACACACACACACACACACACACGCAGGCATGCTTTCAGCAACTTCACCTCCCATGCATATATGAACAGAAGAAATGAACGTGTTAAGGTCCTTGCCTCATGCGTGTTTTGAGGGTGTACCTCTAGGTAAACACGTATGCAGAGAGAAAGGGCTGTGTGAAGTTATAGATTGCAGGGAGGAACTCTCTCCCCAGTTTTCCCTCTTCCATCCTGACTAATTAGCAAAGCTGCTATAACAAAATACGGGCTCCCGTCTCCTGCATCTTTCTTAGATCAGGTTCCCCCAGAGAACACCCTAGCTGGTCTAGGTCTACCCAACCAGTCAGGGGTGGGTTGGTAGTTCAGTTGCAGCTCATTGTTATGGAAACTGAGTGGCAGAGCAACGGGGGAGCATGAATCTGGGGCTCCTGGCCAACCACTGATCTTCAAGGAGAGAAGAGGGGCAGGATCCCAGGCAGGGCAGAATCTCAGGACAAAGCTGGAGGGAAGGGAGGGAGGAGGATTTACTCTTTTCTACCAGTTTTCAACTGTGGGCATGAGGGCAAGGACCTCGGGATTATTCCAGTCTGGCGCTCTGGAATATAAGGTGGGTTCTTGCTAGAGACAGGTCTACCAGACAGAGTCCAAGAGTCTTGGGCCTGAATGATCTGCACTGAGACCCAACTGGACTAAGAGGATAAGGCAGGCTCTTGTTCACCCTGATTAAGTTTACCACCCTCTCCATCAAGCTTTGCAGACCACATGTTCCTGGATATGAGTGGACAGAAGGAGGATGTGAGGGAGTCTTTTTTATTTTTTGGAAGACACAGAAAAGAGACCCTCCAATGTGTACAGTGGACACTGCCTTGGCCTCCTCAGTTAGGTTACAGAATTCTGGGGGGGATTGAGGGAAATTCTAATTTCGCAGAAAATAACTTTGCAACCAAGGGAAGGGGCAGGAGAGGGTGATAAAGAATGACCAGGTACAGAGGTTAGAAAAGGCCATCTCCCCTCTATGGTCAGAATATGAAGGTATGTTCAAAATCTGGAACCCAAAAAAGCCCAGCAGAGAACTGGGGCAATTATCTAAATAATTCAGCACCAAACCCTTCGACCTCAGATTCCCCACTTTTACTTGAATTTAATGGGTAACTGTCCCAGTGAGAGGACAGACTGGTCCCTGGAGGCCAAGACTCAAATTGTGCAATTCCAGGACCCTGTCTAGCTGGGAGAATGAAATGAAAGGGACTGGGGGTTGGGGAGGGGTCTCAAGGTTTGGCCTCAAAGGTCTCTGGGCTCTGGGGTAGCAGAACAGACGAGAGGCCCCAGGCCCTCCATTTGGGGGCTTCTTTGACTGCTAGAGGGGGAGGGAGGGGGGAAGAGGAAGCGAGGTGCGGGGGAGGGGCAGTCAGGAACAGATGCTTCCAGATCTAAAGAAATAATTTGAGGGGGAAAGGCAGGATCAAACGGAGGAAGACGAGGGGGAGGAGGGGGAAAAGGAAAGAGAACAAAGGTATGGTGGAGATTGGAGCCTCTTTGGTGGAGGAGAGATAAAGGGCAATCTGGGTGGGAAGACTAAACCAACATCTGCCCCGGGCTATAAAACCTAGTTCTATTTGCTGCTGGCGGAGGGGCCACTCTGGAGCGGTCAGATGGGCCCCCGAAGTGACCTGGACTGGAGGCTCAGCCAGGAACCTTTGAACCTCAGCTGTGCCTCCCAGGTTGTCGCCCCTACCTTTTGGTTCCTCTCCTGTTTCTCAGTTGGAGGGGAGTTTGAGGAGGGGCACTGGGGCTGGGGATGGTCCCCGCAGATTATTGGGAAATGACAGGGCAGAGGAGCAAGAATTCGAGGAAATACGGAGCACAGAAAGCAGCAGTAATGCGAGGCTTCCTTGAAAATGCCGAGCAAAGACAGACAGACAGACAGTGCTGGAGGCAGTCACATTCCAAAATGGTTCAAAATCATCAGAGAGACTGAGTCCAAGAAGAGAGGTTTCCAGCTGGGAGGCCCACATCTCCCCATCTCACCTCTGAGTCCGATCAGGCAAGATAAGGGTGAGGTGGGGGGCTGGAGAAGGGCAGCTAAAGGGAGGAGCAAATGCACATGGGGAATATTCCGCACCTCGCCCATTTTCTCCTCTCCCCAGCTTTCCTTTCCTCCAGCTAGAACTCAACCCCTGTTCTGTAACCTTAATTACCAAGGTCTGTTCCAGCTGAGTGGAAAGACTCCACATGTACAAAGTTACAAACACTGGGTTACCGCCCAAAGGGACAGAGTCACAGACAGGAGCCAGGCAATCAGTGGAGGGGGGCAACACCTCAGAACAAGAACAAACTGGTTGGGGGACATCTCCCAAGTGACTCATTCCCACACTCCCATGGATAACCCAGCCCTGTCCCCGTCCATCAGATTGGAGAAGGTGCCGCCCCCTTTCGTAAGAGCCCTAATCCTAACCTGACATCCAGAGACAAAGGCCAGGGGAAGAGGGAGGCAGTTCTCCCTAGGATTTGGGGTGGAGGTGGGGGGAGGACCCACTCTCTGCCTGGAATTCCTCTGATGGAGGAGACTGTTGGTTTGATGACCTGGGATTCTTCAGAGTCACCAAGTCCCGGCTTGGGAATGTTTACTACTAACTAGATCTCTCCTCTCCGTCCTTCCACACAGAAATCTTGAGAGGGTCCCATTTCCTGCTCTTGTAACTCAGAGAAAACTATCCTTATTTCCAGAAAATGAAATCTTATTTGGCGGGGGGGAGTTGGTCGGTAGAGGAGCCGTCGAGAGTCCGCTCCATTTTCCACGAAAATCTGGAAGGTGGAATAGGGGGAAGCAAAGGGAGCTTGGGCTCTAAAGGGCGAGTCCCGGGAGGTGGAGCGGAGTTCACCGCCCAGTGAACCCGCTCGGCCGGCCACGCAGCCCTAGGCCCCCGCCCCACGCCCTATTGTCCTCCGTGCGAGCCCGGGGTCGTGACCCAGCTGAAGGCGACACCGCACCCACCCGGAGCGGACGCGGCGTGGAAACCGGAGGAGGAGCCGGGCCGGCGGCGGCCTCTCGCATCTCGCCCTCGCACCACGCTTTTGCCCGGGCTGGTCACATTTCGCCATCTTCCAGACCCTGGCCGCTGCGAAGAGGGGAGCTGTGACCACCCCCACTCCCCCCCCACCCCGCCCCCGGCCCCGGCCCGAATGCAGGCGGTTGCTCTGTGCCCTGCTGTCTTACTCCCGGCTTCCTGGGAAGCCAGAGGCCGGGAGCAGGAACCTAGGGTTGGGCTGTTTGGCCGTGCCTCAGATATGCTGTGATCTAGGGTTTCTCCGCCCAGAAGTTCAAATATACTTCCCACTCCCAATCTCTGATGCTGGAAGAGAAGGTCAGAAAGGAGTGAGTAGAGGTGACACTTCTCTGGGCTGGACCCATAGCCCATCACCACTGGCAGCTGGCAGAGCGGATCCTACAGGACCCTACATCTTAGGGAATCTAGCAATTGCTGATGGGGACTGGAAATTTAAAATAGTCCCTTTCCATTTATTAGACTGTGCAACACTATTTACACTCAAACATACTCTGAGACCCTCCCTAGCCATTCTTGTCTCCCCTGCCTCCTAGCTCATCAGCTAGCTGGGCCTGCAGGAAGCGGCAGGCTGGAAGACAGTGAGTGCTGCGAGGACCCTACCCCTGCTCGCACGGTTGTGGGCTTGGCCTCTGGGTGGATCCTGTGTTCAAAGAAGCTACACCAGAGAGAAGAGCAGGAAAATCCCAAGGCATAGAGGGAGAGCCAAGCCTGAGAAGAGGCTCCTGGACGTGGGGGGCAGTGAGCAGACCTTGGTTTCTCTCTGCTCCGCGAGTCCAAAGGGGATCTGAGCTCCTGGAGCCCCACAGATTTTAAGATGGCTGAGGGAGCCCTTTAGGTCTCTGGTTCAAACGGGTCACCCTACCATTTTTAATTCTCAAGAAGCAGCTAAAACTTGGACACTCAGAGCAGCCACACACTGCAGGAGAAAAGTTGAAATGGGGCTAGCGAGATGGGATGCAGAAAAAGCAGGCTGAGGGGGTGGTCAGTTCCATCAGAAAGATTGGTTACAGGCAAAGACTTTTTTTTTCTACTAAATCTCCCAAATGTTTATTTTGGGCCCCTACCCATCCAGATAAATCAGGCTAACAGATTAGGAAGTTCATAAAATTGTATTTAGGTAATGATATCCAGAGAGGTAATAAATATTCCCTCAGCAACTGATGGCTGCTGGAGTTGGGGGTTCCTCCATCTCTTCTTCCAAGTTAGACAAGGATTTCTTGAAAGGGGAACACTTTCATAAGAATTAGCTCTCCAAAAGTGGGGTGCCAGATAGAAGCTGTGGAAAACCATGAGAAGTGGCTTTGTGAACCACGCTCCCCCAGCTGGAAAAAAGATGGTGAAATTGCCCCAGCACGCTGCTCCTCCCCATTGTAGCACCCTCCATCTCAAGGACACCCTTCGGAGTCAGTCTCTTTAATCTTAGAAAAGCAGACAAACTGTGCCTAGCAGAGCATACCCTGGCCCCAAGCTCCAGAGAACCCCTTAATTGTTTATCTTCCCTAGCACTCCCCCAAACACACACATATACATACATCTAACAGCAGGAAGATGTCTCTGGATTGCAATCCGCCCAGTCCATGCTCAAAAAAAGCTGATGCACAGATTGCAGAGAAAACTTTGTAGGAAACTTCACACAAGTGGCAGCGAGAGGCCCTTAGAGAAACAAAGTTCCCCAGTCCTTCCCATCAGGCTCACTTTTTCGACTCTCTCTCTCCTTTTTGAGCCAAGTTTCTTCACTCCTCAGGTACACGACTCTGCACAGAAACTCCATTCTTCCCAAGCAGAAGCCCTCCGCTCCTGATTGGATTTCCCGCCTTCCCTCACCAAGACCGGGAGTTGAGATAAAAATTGAACCGCAAACAGAGATAGAGTTGAAACTGCTGTGCTCCTCACCCCCAGAGCCGATCAGTGCTAACTACTTACATGTCAAGGGGATTTTTGACCTGTGGGGAATCTCCTGGTGCTTGGAGAGAAGGACCTTGGAAGACTGGTGTCGCCGTTTTCACCCCGTCTTCTTTTTACTTAGCCATTGGAGAGACACACAATACGCTAGCAGGCATTCATGCGTCTTGTCTCTCCCATTACTCGGGGCAAGAAATCCCCAGCCCTACAAAAGCAGTGGCATCCTATCTGGAGACCAGGGGCTGAGCAAGGGCTGGCTTGGGAGGGTCGGAGATGGGGGTGGGGGAGAGGTCAGAGGCGCTGCCGAATATAAAGGCAATGGGAGAGAAAATGCTGTGTCCTCCCCATGAACCTGGGCTGCGTCCTCCCCGCTCCCCCCCCACCCCCCTCCCGCCCCCGCCCCCCCAGCCTTTTCCCACTGCTCAACCCAACTTCAATAAAAGCTCTGGCCCTCAGCTTCCCAGTGAGGCTGTAGCAGCATCCAGTGGACCAAGACAGCTGGAGCTAGGAGCCCCGGCCCAGGTCGGTCCCCACATCCGACATCCTACTCCTTCCAGCCAGCCTGATCCCATTCTAGGTGGCCAGGTCCAAGGCAAAGGAGAGTTTTAGGGAAAGAGGAGAGAATGGAGCTCACTGGAGGGAAGGCCAGAGGCCAAAATTTTCCAAAAATCAAATGTAAGAGGGTTTAGTTTTGTTTTATTTGTTACAAACTAGGGATGTCTGATGTTTCCCCTTTTCAGACAGAGAAGGACAGAGAGAGGAAGGACAGAGTGACCATGTGTGTATGTGTGAGAAGAGGAATTAAAAACAGAAGCCCCTAAAGAAGGAAAAATAAAAGAACTGTCCCAATCCTTTTATGCTGCTTTTCCGGAGCTAGAGCATGTCCCTTCAGCAAGTTCAGGAAAAAGCATAAGACATAAAAGAGAGTGAATTTTCCCCTCCTTGCTTTCACCTCTTCCACTTTAAGGAGGACAGGGAATAAATTCCCCTGAAACCAAATGAGCAAAGTTAGGAAAGGACTGTGGATCTCAATTTCCATTTTCCCCTCTCTTTCCATCTTAGCTTCCTTCCAGGATGGGAAAGACACCCAGGTCCACCCCTCAGACCTTCCTTTCCTTCCCCCAAGCACAACTAGACCCCCTTTTCCTGCCCCAGAATCAATTGCCTCAAGATGATGGGAGCCACAGTCAGATTTGGCCCCTAATTCACTTGATTACATAAAATCACTCCAGATAATTGTTGGCCCTGCTTCCTCACACTGTAGGCAGCTTGTTTTGCTGTCCCCAGGGCACCATTGAGGGAGGAGAAAGTAGACCTACAGGACTGATTCCCCCCAACACACACACACACACACACACACACACACACACGCTAAGTACCAGCAAGCAAGTCCTTCAAGAGGAAATAAATCCAAAGCTCACCAAACAGATTTTCATAACTTGGTTCTTCTGCTGCCTTTCACTCCAGAATCTGGGGAGAGAGGACAGCGGTATCCATGGCTCCCCTACTTACCCCAGATATCTTCTCCCTCTCTCTTCTACCTCTGATAGGCCTCCATCCTGAAATTTGGTTAAACTTCCCGAGAAGCTCACCAACTACCTCCTCACCTTCTCCCAACAAACAAGCGAACATGTGAGCAGGCCTTCCTCAGGGCCTGGGCCCCTGGACCAGAATTCGCTGGAGGCTTTGGCCTAAATTAGTCATTCAGGTAATCCAGCTCAGTTTTTTGTTGTTGTTGTTGTTTGTTTGTTTGTTTTAGCCCCCAAGGAAACAATTTAAAAAATTTTTTTACAACCAGGCAGCCTTGTTCTGCCTATCCCAAGCCCTGCGGGGACCTGGGAAGTTGTAGGAAGAGGGGTGGTCCCTGCCTCTCCCTGTGTCTTTTCTCAACACCTGGCAGGTCCATGATAAAAGTTAGGGGGAAAAAATAAAAGTGCTTCATTATCTCTAGGAATCAGGCTTTGAGGCCTACCCATGCAAGGGGGCCTCCCAGGCCTCTGGCCTCCACTTCACC
Source organism: Orcinus orca (assembly GCF_937001465.1). Taxonomy (NCBI): domain Eukaryota; kingdom Metazoa; phylum Chordata; class Mammalia; order Artiodactyla; family Delphinidae; genus Orcinus; species Orcinus orca. The sequence goes on along the minus strand of NC_064569.1, from coordinate 43,364,470 downwards.
CTTCTTTCCAAGTCTAAACAAACAGAGAAGCCATCCTGACAGGTCACTTTGCTGCTTCAGTCACCAGCTCAAAATGTTTCTTCTTTTAAGGAGAACAGGCATGCTGAGTGGGCATCTCCCTTAATCCCTTATTCCCAAAGAGCTTCCCAAAGATGAAAACTCTTCTTCCTCCCAACTCCCTAAACTTGCCTTCTAGTCTGCAAATTAGGCAGGCCTACTCATCAGAGAGAAAGGAGAAGAGAGGAGAAGGAAATAGACAAAAGAAGGCACTGTGCTTAACTCTAGAAAAGTGAGACACCCCCCCCCCAGCTCCACTCTAAGTACCCCCAGGAGAGTCTGGCCTCTGCAGACTCGGAGAAATTGGCCCCAATCTTCCACATCCCCTCCCCTGAGATCCTCTGCCCCAAACCTTTTGCTGGTTCTTCTAAGGACCTTGGGAAACTGGAGTTGAGAGTTAAGATTTGTGTGTTTGCTTAGAGTAAACTTCGGCAACTATATAGAGAAGGTGGGATGTTATACCAGGTCAGAAGGAGGAGGGGGATAAAAAGAAACCATCAGACATTGACGTAAAACTAATTCACATCCACTGGTTTATTATTGATCACGGGGCATTTCACATCGACACTAAAATTCTTTATTGCAAGTTTTACAATAATCAAGTAAATTCAGTCCAAAAACACAATAACCACGATGGGGGGGTGAGGGGTATTCTACCTATAGACTGCCTCTCTGAACTGAAAGTTCATTTTTATTTTCTTTTGGCTCCTCAAACTGAACAGCTCTGAGAGGCTCTCCAGATGCATTTAGCTTTGTCTGCTGTCTTCCCCCCCTCTCCTCCCAGCTCCCCCCAACAATAATACAAAAGAACTTCATAGCTTTGTTCTCCTTAAAATGACTTCCCCCTCACTAACCTCCCCTGGTGCATTTTCAATGCAAAAGGCCTAAGGAAAGAGCGGGGAAGGAGGAGGAGGAGAAAGAAGGAGGAGAATTGGCTTAAAAATCTCTTTCCTTTTTTCTTTTCCTCATTTCCCCTGAAACGCACCTAAACCAGACCATCGTACCTTGCAATATATAATTTTTGCAGCTTTTTTTCCTTAAAAAATAAATAACCCCCCAAAATGGCCTTAAAAAAAAACCCCAGCAGGTACCATGCTAAGACAACATCACATGCTTAAAAGGGTCCTTAACAGTGGAAAGGAGAGAAGGGCAGGGGGCTTGTTTGTTTATCTGTTTTGTCTGTTTGGAAATGACAAGGGATAAGGTGGGAGGAAGAGAGAAAAGAACCAAAATATATATATATATATTAAATTCTATAAATAAGAGTCAATTTGTGTGTGAGGGGAGGATGGGGGCTTGGGGTGGGGGCAGGGTGTGAGTTATGTTTTATAACCTGGTAATGTCCTCTGCCCGTTGCTGCTCCGGTGGCGTGGCGCTCTGGGAGTGGTCTTCAGAAGTGCCCTGGGTGGCTGCCGAGAGGGTGCTGGGTGCAGCGCCGGCCGGGGGCGCTGACCTGACTTTGGTGTTGGGGAGTCGGTGGTCCTTCTTCCATTTCATGCGACGGTTTTGGAACCAGATTTTGATCTGCCTCTCAGAGAGGCACAGCGAGTGGGCGATCTCGATCCTTCTCCTTCGGGTCAGGTAGCGATTGTAATGAAACTCTTTCTCTAATTCCAGGACTTGCTGCCGGGTGTAGGCTGTCCTCGAGCGCTTGGGTTCCCCTCCGTTATAATTGGGGTTCACTGGGGGAGGGGGAGGGGAAAGCAAATAGTGGGGTTCAAAGGCAGCAGGCTCCCCGCCCCCCACCCTCACCCCATCCTCAGCTCTGTTGTAACAGGAGGAGGGGGTGGTGGAAATAAAGTCATCAAGCTAAACGGGTTATAAAGAAGTTGAAGGGAGCTGGAGACTTTGTAGTGTAATAAGAGGGGAATCCTCATTGCAACGACACTGAATTATTTATGCGCCCTTAGAAAGCGAGCATAGTTTTCACACATACAGAACAGATCGTAGCACATGGCTCGGACTGCCCAGAGTAGCTAAGCCATAAAATTTATGGGGGATGTAATTACCCATTCTCGCTCGTAAATCCAGTTCAATTGTGCTAACCCAGAGTCGCTCCTGGAGAGAGAGGGGGAAGGAGAGAAAGGAGGACGGGGGCCGGAGGGGGCCGAGGAGGGTGGGGAGCGCTGGGGAAGAGGGGAGGGAGGGGGAGAGCAAAAAGCAAAGTTGCCTACCCGTGCTAACGTGGATTTTTTTCATCCATGGGTAGACTATGGGTTGCTTGCTGGCGGCGCTGGAGGGATGGTCAGGGGCTGGCTGGCTGCAGGCTGGCGGGGCTGGGGACGGGGAGGCGGAGGCGCCTGAGAGAGGCGCCGGCTCGCAGAGCGGCTGTGATTTCTCGGGGTGGTGGTGGCCCGCCTGGGCCGGGCCGTGGCCTCGCGAATTGCCCGGCCCCTGGAGACTGGTGCAGCTATACTGGCGCTCAGGGTAGCTAGGGCGCGGAGGCGGTGGTGGGTACAGCTCCTGGTGGTGATGCTGGAATCCCGATTCCCTGGTCCGGCCGTAATATTCCGGACTGTGTTCAGGGATGTAGCTATTTTGCGAATATTCTTCGCATGGAGGAAATTTCGGATCGATGTAGTTAGAGTCCATCAAATACGAGCTCATGATCATTAATTTCTGGAGTGGAAAATAATTTTTCTCGCTTTGTCGTTTTTCTGCTCCATAAAGCCCTCCTACTAGCTAGCGACCCTGTAAAGTTACTTTCACCATGTGACTCCGCCGGCCAATCACACGGAGCAACCCAGTCCCCGGATAAGGAACCGAATCGCTTTATTCAAAATGTATCCAATTTTTTTTGTGTGTGTGGTGGTGGTGGTGCTGGGGGGGTGGTGGCGGTGATGCGGGGTTAGCTGGCAGGGGCCGCGGTGCCCCCAGTGCACACCCCGCCGACTGACAACCCTCCCCTGCAAAAGGAGATGGGAAGCCCCAGCTCCCTTCTAAAGCCTGGGCACTGGGGGGCTGTCGGGAGGCTGTGATTCAGCCCCCTCCCAGGGTCTCCCCTTGGGCCTCCGGTGGGCCCCTCGGGCTTCGGCTCCCGAGCTTTTCCAGAGGTCTCCATTCATGGCGATCCTGTCTCAGTCTGTGTAGGGCACCGTGGCAGCGCCCCTCTTTCGCAGGAAGAGGAAGTTGAATGAGGACTGGAGTGGAGGTTGGATGGGGAGAGGCCCAGGCTGAGCCCAGGAAGCTGGTGAGCCTGGGATGCCCCCCATCCAAGGAGACCAGAGTCCAGCCCCCTTCCCCATACACACTCACTCAACCCTCTGGCCATGGGGCCGGCGAGGCAGGGTCCCAGCTGGACCGGGCAGGTAGAGGCAGCGGGATGCAAATGATTCTGACGTCATTTCTGGAGGTCTGGGGGTTGAGCCCCCGCTGAAGAGAGACAGGAAGTGGTTGGCAAAAGCAGAGTTCAGAAGCCTTGCCCTCCCCGAGTACCCACTAACCCTCCCTTCCCAGCCCAGAGCAGAGGATCTCTCCTGCTGGCCGCTGTTTCCACTCTCCATTCCGTCTGGCCTGCTGCTTTCTGACAACCGCCTCCAAGGCTGGTTCCCAAGGACCTGGAGCAGGGAGGAGAGCACTCTGCCAGGGGCCAGTGCCCTGGGATGGTGCCCAGCCAAGGCCCAGGGAGTTCTTCTTTCTCCATCCCCACAGAAGGCAGACCTAGCTAAGGGGGAGGCCTTCGTCTGTAGAGCCTGCTTCCGGCCAGGGATTGTATCCATGTAACACATGTGTTTACATGTAAACACGCATCCCCAAGGGCCAGCTCCAGGCCGCCTTCCAAAAGCTGAAGGGTGAGCTCACGAAGCTGGGGATGCTGGGCGGGCCTTGGGGGTCTCCAGCCCGTTCCTGCACCCTCCCCTCTCTCTGCTACCCACCCACAGGCATACCCTGATGGTGGGGTGGCAGGGCCATGGAGGAGGGAGGGGGCAAGGAAGAGCTGCTTTCTGACACACTCCCCCTCAGCCAGGGGTGGCCACGTCTTGCACCAATTCCAATTAACTGATCCCATAACTCAGAGTTGAGGGGGGTGGCAGAAGGGAGAGCCCAGGGAGGGAGCCGGGTCCCCTTGTTGCACTTGATAACAATTATAGTTTAAAATCATAGCTTGCCGGGGCTCGGCTATATTTTACTTGATAACAATAAAAGTGACACATAAAGTTAACTGTTTATGTTTTATTTATTAGACTAAATCTGCCAGCGGTGGTAGAAGCGCTTGCCTCGTCGCTACAGCTTTTATAGGGCTGTAAAACGTCATAAATCAGTCTCGTGGAATCGCCCGCACTCTTTGTGTCGGCGGCAGCGCAGGGCTGGCGGCCGCTGGCTGCCTGCTCCCTCCTTTCCACGAAAAGTCGTAATGTGATTTTTTTCCCTCTGATTTTATTATTATGATCGCCGCTGTGATTAGTCAATCTACCTTTAATTCGCCGCCCTACGCTGCCTCCTCCCTGCCCAGCCTGGTTGACACTTGAATAAGTACCTTTTAAAACGGCATAACAACTATTTGAGGGTTTAATTAGAACATCTGCAATTAAGGGAATGAGGAGGGGAAAGGGAAAAAAATAAAACCCTTGTGAGAGGGAGGCTGAAGGCGAGAGATTCCCAATCTGTCTCTCACCACCTTTGGGATGTCAGAGAGGGTCCCCACTTCCAAATTAGGGCTCACCCTGAGGGCTGGAACGAGAGCTGGGCCACAGCCGATGCCCAAAGGGACTGATTCACCCTGCCTGGGCCCCTGGCTGCCTTCCCTTCTGCAATGCTTAAGCCCCCCAAACTCACCCCAGGCTCACCAAGAGCCAGTGCTTGGGGGTCCCTGGATACCCTCTCCCCAAGAGGTCAGTGCCCGACCCCTACCAACAGATGGGTGAGAGAACCGGAATTCCCTGGAGGTTGACCATCTCTTAGAAGAGGTTCTCAGATTTCCAAAGTTGGTTGAGAACTCCTGCCCACTCCTGTCCGGGACCCTCTGCGTGTGAGGACTGGCTGGTTTGGTTGGAAGAGGAACTTGAGACTGTGAGAAGGGGAAGGCTGCTGCTTGGTTGACAGTGATTTGGAGTGCGTGAGGGTTTTATTATTGGTGGGAGGGGGATAGGTTAATTATAAGTTGTTGGAAGTGGCGAGGGAAACCAATGCTGACTGCCGATCCACATAAAAATTCTGAACCCAGCCCCAGACTGCTGCCTGGGGAGAGGCAAAGCCCCTGAGAGCTCAGGTAGGGTGGGAGGAAGGCTGCTGAGGGAGAAAGCCTTCCAGCCCCACCCCCATCCTCCCTTCTAGGCCTGCACCTGGATCAGGTAGCCCCACCTCATCCAGGCAGGGAATAATCTCTGCTCCACCTGGCTCCGCTCCTCGCAGTCCTCACATTCACCTTCTAGCAGCCCTGCCCCCGCCTCAGCTCGCTCTTCTTCCATTTCTTCACCCTCTTGGTCTTAATTAGGGAGTCCTTCCCAAGGCATTGCACATCTCACACCACCACTCCCTAGGATTCAGAGCTCCTGCAGGTGGGTCGAGGGAACGAGAGCAGGAAACCCACTTCAGGCCAGTACGTGTAAGTAGATCCAGAGAGTTCAGATGCCTCCAACCACGTGTCCAATCCGTCTTTGGTTATTACTGCTAACAAATATATTTGCATTCATACTATTAACATTTATTAATATATTAAATGCCTCCTTATGCAGCCATAAATCTGTGGAGTTTTCGCTCCAGGTTTTCACAGCTAATTCGATATGCACATCCAGAAAGTGAAATCTGGGAGATTCCCCCAAGTATGCCCACACTTATCTACATCACTTACCAAAACCCTCTCTTTGGGCTCCTATAATAGCAAGAAAGTTGCCTATGGGGAAAATAACAAGCCAGACTCTACCACACACACACACAAGAACATTTTCACCAGGATATTATTGCAAGCACAGAAATAAGATCCCTTCGGAGGGCTTCTGTACTTAGCACTGGCTTAACGGGTTGGGGAGGGGGGCAGTAAAGCGGTTCTTGCCCGTGATGAATCCTTGTATCTCCTTTTGTGCTTCGCCCTCCTGCCTCCTCAGCGCAGGGATCTCCAACCCCTGCTCTGCCCTCCACCTCTCTCTGCCCCAATTTTATTTTTTATTTTTTCTGATCACCTTTTGCCAGCCTCTAAGCCATCACTGTCTGAATGCCCCCCTCACCCCATATCCTTTCTAAGTCTTGATCTGGTTTCTCTTTCGGAAACACGTTTCAGTACAAAGCGCTTCCCTTCTGACACCGCTGAAGAAAAATATGTGTCCATTGTGTGCGAGGCCTTATTGTGCCCGGATTACCATACTGACCGTTGGATAACCCATATTCCTCCCCTCCCCGGTAACAAGCTGCCGGCTGAGAGACCTCAGCGGCTCCACTGATTCTGCGATGCCTTAAAATCTCACGTCTCAGAATCCCTGGATTTTCCTAGGGAGAAAAATAAGTGGGAGAACCAACTCAGGACTTGGAGGGCAAAGAGAAGGAAAATGAGGGTCAATCCACTTCCCACTCTCAGAAGTGCAGGGTGTGGGTGTGTGCGGGCACGCGCGCCCGTGTGTGTAGGTGGTTTTTGTTGTTGTTTTAGAGATTAAAAATTGCAACATGTCTCTTTCTTCTTCCTCAAGTAAATTGACTTTTAGATGGTATACAATCAAGTAATTCATTTCATTTTTATTTTTTCTCCGAGCAACTTGAAAACCCCAAACTAAAGCAAGGCTCCCATTTTTCCCCCTGTGTGTGTATATGTATATATGTATGTGTTTTGTCCCTTTCTAAAGCCAGCAGGCAGGGCTAATGTATGCAAAAGAATATGCAAATGCTTAATTGATTTTTTCTTAAATCTCTTGTCAGTAAAAGTAATGAATTGGTCTAAAATGATTTTAATAACCCAGAAGTGTCACCAGAAAATACTCAACCTTTTTTTTTCTCCTAGAATCGCTTATAGTCTCAAAAAAAAAAAAAGCAATCATGGAATGTTAATTTTCCCCCCTTTAAATATTAAAGATGAATCTCTCTTGTTTATTCGGAGACCATAGGCAAGGTCCTCTCATGGATTTCCCCCTCCTTGCTTTGCCTTTCTTGGAATTCAATTTTCCTCAAATCTCGTTTAAAGTGGCTTTTTAAAAAGTGGCTGCATTTTAATATTGGTTAGACAGAGTGACCTGCATTTCACCTCGGGTGTTTGACTTGTTCCAATAGGTCACTGCCATGGGGTTATTGATGGGGAAACTCCATTGAAATTTGTCTCTTCGCAAATGGCCTTTAGATCTTCCAACGAGTTCAATAACTAGTTATAATGTGGAAGGGGAAAAATGAAGGCCCTGGGCTAACGAATTTGATGTTTCATTTTTATGCTGGAGAAATTGTTAGTTAGAGGTTGGGTTCCCCACCCCCTTCCTTGCCCATCGTGGCCTCACTGACTCTTGTCAAGTGAGGCCCCCACTCTTGTCCAAGGCTGCTGGATTGCATCCCCTTTAAAATTGGGGCTGGGGTGTCCCCTTCTCCCTTTGATGCAAGCTTTAACTCCTCTTTTTTGTTGTTGAAAATTCTGACTTATGGCTGCAGGAAGCTTGCGCTGCTGAAGATTTGTAACCTGAACTTTCCTGTTAGAGGGGGAAGGACTTTTACTTTTAAAGCTCTCTAAATGTGGTTTTGAAAGATCTAGGAATTAGGCTGGCTTAGGGGAGCTTACAAAGAGCTCCCTGACCTAGTGCTCTCAGAATTAAGAAGCCGATAGGAAGATGGGATCCCTTTGGGGAGCTGATGAGGGCATCTCAACATGCTCTTGGCCTCTGAGCTGCCAGAGACCCATGGGATTAGACACCCAGGACCAAGGAAGGTAGAGACTGGGAAAGGCTAAGGATAGAGGGAGAATTCCAATATAGCAGGCAAGAGAATCCTGGGTCTCCTCCAGGGTCAGAAACAGAATTCATGGGGACTTGGTCCAGTAACTGCCTGCTGAACTTCCTAAGAAGGGCGCCCGGCAAAAGCCCAGTGCCCAAAGATGATGCATTTTACTGAACTGGAGAGAGCAGAGGAAAATGATGGGGGGGAGTTGAAGATTTTATAAGGTTTCCCCTTTTTTTCTGGAGTTCTTAAGGAACGGGAGAGGAAAGGGCAGGGAAAGGGAGGAAAGGTCTTCATTTTATTCGCCCCAATCACACCCAAGTTGGGGAGCTGGTGACTTCTCCAGAGAAGCCTCTGTGAGAAAGGGCTGTGAGAGCTTGTTCTCTCCAGGCTGACCCAGCCATACCTGATCATTACCATCATTAACCTCAGTAATAACAAGAACACCATTCCCTCACAAACAGAGCTCCCTGCGTGCCTTATTTTTTTCCTCCAGGAACTGTTCCTTCTCGTTCCCTGCCCAAAGGGGTCCAGTTAGCTCAGGCCCAAGTCTCCCCTTAATAAGCCCACTCACCTCCCTTCCAAACCTGGATGCCTAGATGAGAGTCATTCCAAAGGCAAGCCTTGATTCCTGGGGTGGGGGAATCCAGTCCAAAGGCAACATGTAAGTGTCTGAAACTAGGGTGCCACTTCCCTCTACCCCCTTAAACCCAGAGGCAACGTCTTGGTGCCACTTGCGCTCTCAGACAAACCTGCCTGGACAGATCGGGGCACCCCAGGGATCACCACACGCCACGACCCCATGAAAATGGGGGAGCCCGGGAAGGGCCCATCGGGCGGCTTCAGGGTCCGGCCTAGAAGAGGACACACAGCCTGCTCTTTCCAGCCAAGCGGGAATCAATAGCGATCTGTTACAAACTTCCCCGCAGCCCCTCCGCGCTCCAGCCGCGACGGGAGAGCCCCATCCTCAGGCCGCTCGCCCACCTCGGCCCGCACCTTGGCTGCCTCCTCCGAACCCCGGACCCCCAAGCTCGGGCCTCGCCCTCTCCCCGTTTTAATTACGTGATTGATTTTCGCTTTGGCCGCGTCGGGACGCCTCCGCCTCCGACTGTTTAAATCTTTCGGCTCCCTGTTTTGCATTTCCGAGTCCTCCTGATGGGCTGTAATTTAGAGACTGGCCCTCGGGCGGCTGGGTCCGGGTCCGGGCTGCGGCCTCGCCCTACACTCCAACGAAATGGTCCTCCCGGGCTGTGCGGCGCGGTCCGCTCTGCAGCCGCTTCACCGCGCGGGGATCTCACACCGTGCTCCTGCCCATCCGCCTTGCTGAATTATTTTGTGCTCCGTTATTCTCTGATAGAAAAATGTTCCGCGTTGGAGTTAGCACTCCATGCCTGGGCTCGGAGCCGGGCCGCTCAGCGTTTTTGTTTTCTCTTCACCCGAATGAGGGGTATATGTCTGGGTAGGTCTGGATCGAGACCCCGGGAAGCGCGACGCCCGGCTCCAGGCTCGGCGGGGAGCTCCATCCGCTTCCCCCAAAGACCCGGCCCCGCCGGCGGCCCAGAAGCGCCGGGAGAAGCGAATTCGGCCGCAACTTTCCACCACTTCGGCGCAAGTGGGACCGCAGGGCCGGCGGCCCCCAGCCCGCAGTTGGCCGTTGGGTCTCATTTTGCTCCCCAGCCCCAGATAGAGGCCCCATCACCCGGGCAGCCCCAGCGGGCATCGGAGCAGCCTCTGGGAAGTGGCCGCGGTCCCACACCGGAGGGACCGAAGGTGAGGCGAAGTAAGGGAAGGACGGGAGGCATTTCCACGGACGGGAAGACTAGATGCGGGGTGCGGAGAGGACAGGGAAGACGTGAAATTTTAAAAAGGAGCCCCTTCTCCCACCGTGGCTGACCTCCCCTTTCTCTCCTCCGGAAGAAAAAAAACATCCCTCTTTTTCCTCCCTAAACCGCTGGTCTCCTGCTTAATCTCTCATCTATTTACAACTAATAAACACTTCTCTGATTATTTCCCCATGTCCTGTTCGTTCTTTGATCCTTTTCAATGAGGCGAGCTCTGAGTTACTATTAGCACTATTTTATGATCCTGCTTTTCCCTCAGGGAGAGGAGGGAGTTGGGAATGTCTTTCTCACTGGGGAAGAAGTTCAGTGAAACTTGAGTTGGTCACAACCTTCTCCCTGTCCCCCCCCCACCTGCAACAGCCGAGCCCCAGCTCCCTCAGCCCCTCTCCCCCCACCCCTTCCCGCAGAAATGTTGCCGGGTAAATAAGAGTCCTCCTGTCTGGCTATTAGGATTCTGGAGACGTTGGCATCTGTAGCAATCATTAGTCAAAGCCGCGCAAGCCAAAGGAGCCGAGGAGTTGGACAGAAAAAATCTTGGAAATGATATACAGGAGCCGCGGAGGCATCAATCCCGGCCGATAAGAGCTCGGCTGCCGGGAGTGAGGCGGCCGCTTAATTGGGCCCTGGGCACCAAGAACAATTGGGGAGGAGGCATCTATGGGTCGGGCAGTGACTCTGGCACCATTTGGGCACCCTACAAAAATAGTGGGGGACTTGAACGCTCTTTTCCCCAAATTTCAAAGGCCCAGTTGGCGTGGGGGGACAACGCCTCCGTCAGCCTCTCCACCCTGGGAGCCAAGAGGAGCGGAGCTAGAGGACTCTTCCCTTCTCTCTCCCGTCTTAGTGACTGTCTTGGGAAGTACTGCAGGTTGGGGAGCCTGGGCTGGGATTTCAGGTCATAGGGACAGCCTGGAGAGGACTGTGGTCCCTAGAGCAGGTTTTCAGGGGCAAATAACTCATTTGGACTCAGCCTTGGAGATAGCAACAGAATCACTCCCTTTAATAAGCAAGACAGCCCAGAGATATTTGTTCCCTATCCCCACTCACCTGATGTCTTTATTGACACAGAGATAGAGAGACAGAGAGATGCAGTAAGTGTCAGTCCTTCTAGAGGGAGATCTATGTCCCTACATATAGATACATGCATTATGGAACCATCTCTAAACATACTTTCAAATATTTAAGTTTGCAGCAAAATTGCAAAGACTATAAAGATCTCCAAATATGTAGCTTCAATATGTAGCTATTTTATGAGTTGGGACTTCTGCATAAATCTAGATAAAATTTTCAAAATAGAGATTGAGCAACACACGCAGAGTTCTTTCCAACCGAGGGAAAAAACTCACCAATTATTCATCCAGATATTTAGGGAGAGACATCCCAGCTTATACATCCAACACTATAGAGAGATTGGTAATGTGTACACAGGAGTTTAACAGAGGACTGTTACGTTCACTGTGTATCTATAAATCTAAATATCTATAAATCTGCATTTAAATGTGGAGTAGAGAGGGATGTAAAACACATCCTGTTATACACAGAGCAATCTATAAATACATTTTCACGTATACAACTATGGGATTGCTCAGCTCTCTGTAAAGACACGTGTATTTGCATCGAATCTTAGGAATGAGGGAGATTCTCTGATGCTTGTGGGTTTGGGATGCCCCAGCCCAGACTTCCCTGGGAAATAAATGAGAGTAAACTGAAGCCTGTGCAAGTAAGTGCTAAGAGGGCCCAGGGACTCATATAATCTATGGCCTTATTTCCAGCATATGGGGCATCTCTCTGGCGATGGATAGGAGCCCTGACAACTGGGCCTGAAAGCATCCTGACTTGATGTAGCCCGAACTGAGACAGAGGTAGAGGACTCTTTACTTCTTTCCCCTTTAGCTCCCTAACCCAAAGCTGGGGGACGGATCCATGGGAAGCTGGGGTGTCTTTAGGAGGGGAAGGCTCATTAACATTACAAAATGGAGCCATTTAGGTAAAATTTGTTTTTGGCAACAGCTCGGTTAGAGGGAGATGTGAGAAGACTGTGGGCTTTCACACACTACCCTGCACCCATCTTAATTACATAAAACCCAGTCACTGAGAGTTTCCTCCATTCATACAATGCTAGATGGGGTCATCTATATGCCCCCCTCCCATCCCCTCTCTTCACGAGCTGTCTCTTACAGACCTGAATTCCCACCCTGTCAAGAAGGGGTTTGGGGCTCAAGAAAGACATCACAGGGAGACAGCGGCCCCAGAGAGAGTAGAGCCCCCAGGAGTCATGGTATCTACCACCAGGCTCAGAAGCTGATTGCTTTCCACGTTAGCTCCTTTTTAACTAAGGGGTTGGGGGAAGCAAGGTCTGTACGGGCAAAAGAAAATAAAAGACGGCATGATTTTTAAATCTGGAGTTTTGAGGGGGAAAAATCACCAATGAGCCCTTTTCTTATTGGAGGCAGAGGATTTGGGGAGCCCTGGACTTCCTTTGATTTTTCTGCTCTGGTTTACTGGGGAAAGGGAGGTAAGGAGGGCCCCAGGTGGGCTTGGAGAAGTGCAATCCAATCTAGTTGGCCAGCTTGGGGGAGAGTGATTTACAAAGCAAAAGCTCAAACGCTACTTCCTGAGAAGTCACCAGATCAAAACAGCCTCCTCTAGGCTTTATGACCCCATCTCTACTCCCAACAGGAAAAGCACCTTCAATAAAACCTCAGCCCACGCCCCCATCCTCCACCCAGAGGAGGGGGAGAGACACAGTGTAAAATGAGGGACGTGACCCTTCCTCGCTTCATACACAGACACACACACACACACACACTCACACACACACTGGTTCTCCAGCCAGAAAGTTGACTTTTTAAAGAAGTATTTACTAGACAAGAATTTTCTCCACCATCTGAGCAGAGAAGCAGCCCTAAGGTATTTGGAATTAAGCCTGAAGAGCAGATTTGATCAGATAAGGATTTGGCCTCCTAGTCCTACATTGCCTTCCAACCCCCTACAACTCAACAGGCCAACAGGCCACTAAAGGTCACCAAGAGCCTGGCTGCCCCCATCTGTAGGGGCTGCTCCAGGGGGTTGGTTTTCCGGGGAGGCAGAAGGGAAGAAACTTAACAGATGCCTAGGGCTCGAGGGCATGAGTGGGGAGGGGAGGACAAATGGTCTTCAGGCTGGGCTGATGGGAAGAATCATGGGCTACCGGGAAGTTAGTTTAAGGCTGGTTTGCTGTGTCCAGCCTGGCCTTCAGACCTCTTTCATACACACTTGGACACATATATATACTTTGCCTGTTCAGGTGTGGTGATCTGGGCTGGGGGGCTGAGAGAACTGGGGATCTTTCAAGGGCAGAACCCAGCCTCCTCTACCTCTCTGAGAGCTGTGTCACATGCAGATCTGAAGGGATCCCAGGGAACTGAGCCCACACATTCCACACCCCCCAATATGGGGCTGCAGATCATGGCACTTGTGTCAAGTATAGAGAAGTAGCCTCTGTCCTGCAAAGGCTCCCTAGCATGCCCAGAGCCTTCTGGTCAACCTCTCATTCTAGCTTCTAAGGCCTGGTCATCAGAGGCTGAACAAGGTCCTGGATAACCTAGCCCAACTTCCCTAAGTCCCAAATTTCATCTCCCTCCCACCCCCACCCACACACAGTGAATCTTCCCAGGAGTGGGAGAAGAAAATGGATCCCAGGGTTCTTCTGTAGGACTCAAGGACAAAGAGATCTCTATCATCTCAGTTCCTCAGTCCAGACTCCTTGGGCTCCTGGGGCCCCATCAAAGCAGTGAAGGGAGGTATCACAACAGACATACCATTCTGGGTTACAAAGACCCGACAAAATGGACGTGATTTTCTTGGCCCTCTAACAGCTAGCCTCTTCTTGAAATTGAATTTCAAAAAGCCAGAAAGCCCTAGCTTGGGGTCCTGAATCCAGATTCTGTCCCTTCTCCACCTCTAAGGGCTCCAGGGTCTCCAGTCCCACTGAGGAGGAAGCTCAGAGCAGTGCCTGTCTCTCCAGGAAAGGAAAGCACAGAATTAAAGCCCAGGACAATGATGTTTCAGCTCAGGAACTCAGCCCAAAGCAATTACACAAAGAGAGGGAGAGTCAAAGACACAGATAAAGTTGACCTGGATATTAAGAGGGGCTGAGGCAATAAAGTCTCTCTTCCCAGTGCCTGCTTAGAATGAGCCAACACTCCTGCCCTTTCTTTCCTTACTTTCCTGGAGTCTGGAAACTCCAGCATGAGATATCCACACAGAGGTGAGGATTGGTCTCGGACAAGACTACCACACCATCTACCAGAGAAAAATAAGTTTGTGTGCTCTAATTCTAATTCATGATAGAGGTTAGTGGAGTGGTGGGAGTGAAGGTGACTTGGCAAGTGGGGGCTCAGTGGTTTCTGAGAAGAGCTGCCCTCCCTCTGACTTCTCATTCTAATCCTTCCCACCTGACCTGTGGCATTGGCCCCAAGTCAGCCCCACCCAGACAAAGCCCAGCTCCATCTGGGCTATCCCTTGACGCCCCCAGAGGAGGGCTTAGAGGTCTGGGTGGCACAGCCCGTCTTGCTCCTCCGTCAGCTCAAGGAGGGCAGGAGTTCAGGAGGAGGAGAAGGGGAGGGGAGGGGAGGGGAACTCAACCAGAAAATTAACCCTGGAACAAAGCCTTGGAGACTGGGGGATGGGGGTGGGGGGGAGAAATGCCTGGGTCTGGGCCTGAAAGTCAAGTGTTCAGGAGACATGAGGACAAGTACTCCTGCCACACATGCACATTCTCTGTGCCATCAGATGGACTTGCTCAGCAATAGTTTATCAGCCATTGCTTGTTCTGACCTAACCCATGTGTAAACACAAACGCAAAATCCACACCTTCAGTGGCTGTGTCCTTTGATAACCATTGGCCAGGACAAAGGGTCATCATCAACATCATCATATCTTGTTAAAAGAATGGAAAGGAAGGGAACTTAAATCCATCACCTGTTTCGTATGGGGGAAGGGAGGGGGAAGGGTCCTGGTTTTCCGTGCTGATTTCCTTTTCCAGAATGCTTCTTTCAACTTACTTGAAGTTATTCAACAAACTAGGTACCAAATACAACTTTCAAAAAGTCTCCACTTTTGCTCCCTTCCCCAACCATGCCAGAGACACTTCGATAAAGCTAATGGCTTCTGGAGCATTTCCAGAAAGATAAATCAAAAGAGGTCTCTTCTAATCACTCCACCTGTCCCCAAGAGGATAAGAGAATGAAAGCGAAAAGGTGTGCAAGGTAAGTGTATAGGGAATAATCATAGTCAGAATTTGAATTCAGGGCTGGAGTTCGTATCCACATCCACTGTACAGCCTAATCTAGAGTGTATTATCTATAAAGTCCAGGGAATTGGGTAAGATCACACAGGAGAACATGAGAATAATGCAGAGGTTGCCCCACAACCTCAGATCCCAGTGCAGTTGAGACTGATCTCGAAGTATAACTTTGTTAGAACTGGAGGACAAAAGCCAAAGACTCCCCAGAGCTGGGTCAGGGACAGAGGAAGAGGGCTAGAATATTCTCAGCATCACTTATCCCCTTCATTTCAGAGACATGGAGGACCCAAGAACTAAAGAGGGTGGTGGGGAGGGAAGAAGAGGAGTCCGGGGAAGGCCGAGACTGAGACCCCAGTACTTTTGGCTGATTGGTTGCTAAAGGCCATGTGACCCTGCTTAGCTCATTTCTGATTGGTTGCTTGACCTCTTCTAGGGTTAAAGACCTAGGAACAAAATTAAAAGCTTTCCGGGTTAGGTGGGGCACCTTGACACCTGATGGACCGCCCATCCCCCTATACTCCAGAGAAACCGCAAATTCCAGAATGGGGGAGGGGTGGGAAAGCCAAGAATGTCAAGGCCCGTTTGTGTTTGTACTACATCCATTTGTATTAGTCCTACAAAACAGCAAAATAAATAAATACATGTAAAGAAAACCCCACCACAACAAAAAAACAAACAACAACGCCCTGGCAAATTATCTGAGAGGAAAGACAATCTGCAATTACTGGGGTGGGAAGAAGGGGGTGATAGTTACACGGAACTTTTGAGCCTAAGAAACAGGAAAAGGGGGCGAGGGAGTCATAGAAACCCTCCAAGAGACGCTGTGTAAGTCTGTAAAACAGAAACACACTCACTCACCCTGCTACACAGAGCTGAAGGGATCGGGACTGAGATCTGGCCAGGAGCTGGGGAAGGCAGCGAGTCTTGCCTGGGTGTGGGACTTGGGCCCTGATTAAATTCTTGATTGAAGACCATTAGATTCGCTCCCCAAGACCCAAGGGAGGCTGGAGGGAGGGGGGGCGTCAAGTTATAGACCAAGGGAAACTCCCATCTCCCTGCTGCTTGGATGGAAAGTTTCCAAAAATCCTCAGAATCAGACTGGGAGGGAGGGGTAGAGTCGGGGAGGGCCCCTAATGAGAAAGGGAGAACAGGAGAGTTAATTCTCCAATGGGTTACTGGGAAGAGTCCGCTGGGGTCCTAACGGCCTCTCCAGAAAATAAAGGAGTGGGAGGCTGGAGGGGGAGGCCGGTGTTGAGGGACTGAGGCCCGGGAGGGAAGGCTTTGGAGAGTTCTCCACCTGGGCGCCCCGGCTCTTCAGCTCCTCTAGCATGCGACAGTCCCCTAGAGCAAGGGACGGGGCTCCAGCTCTGACGGCCGGTGTCCTTGGGTCTCTGTTCCCCATCACCCTGCCAGAGTCTGTCTGGGCCCCCTGCCTCTGCCTGATTCCTGTTTCTTTCTCAGTCTTTTGGGCGACAGGGGCACGGTAACAGCGTCCTCCTCCTGTCCCCAACTGCACCTCTCCATCCAGTGGCGCCCAGAGCCCCTCGCCCCCAAAACATTCCCTCCCCCTCTGCTCTGCCTCACCCCCTCGCTCCCCTCCCCCTTTCCCCTGGCCTAGATGCCTTGCCCTCTAAGGACCCGCTTTCCACCCTGCTTTGGAATCCCTGGCCTCTTCAGAGAACCTGCGTTCCTACGTTGTCATTTTCTTGGTGTAGCCCCCAGTGAAGCACGGGGAGGTGAACACTACGCATCCTCCACACGCAGGTGTGGAGGACACGTCCTGCCTCCGTGTCCAACGCCTCTGCTCTTCTTTCCTAGAAACCTGAAGGGAGTCTCAGCCTGAGATTGGCCCCAGGGCACTATGCCCATTGGGTCCTGAGGGCTCCATCGCCCAGAGGCCACTCTCTCTTCGGGGCCAGGGGACTTTCCTGGCCAGCCTAGTAAAGACATTGCCTCCACTCCCATGCCCATTTATACTCCATTCACAGCAGGGGCCTCTAGGCCTCCTCAGGCCAACGCTAGGGATGCCAGGAAAGACCCCGACAGTTAGAGGGAGGGGGAGGCATGAAACCACACTGGCCCCAGACAGACTAAGACCCCAGACTGTGGAGACCCGGAGACCCGGACAGCTGCCCACCCAGGCCTGGTGATGAAGAGAGAGAATGTTTCGGGACTCCCTGGGCTCCACCCGCCAACTTTAAGATGCTTCCGCCATTTCAGTTCACAGCCTGTGGGCTCAATAGTCCCAAAGGCCTCCTTCCCTGTCTCCCTCCCCAGCTGCCTGCCCTGCCTGGACTCTGGGCCACTGGCCAAGGGCTGAACTGGCCCCTCCCCAGAACAAGGGCCCCAGAGGCCCTTTGCACTTGCGCCTACAGTTTACACACTCCTAACAAACAGCAAACATCCCTGTGTCTGCCGCTGTCTTTCTTCTCAACTGAGAAGGGAGAGGGGGTCAGGGGGACCTGGCAAAGCTCTAAAGGACCCAGGTCTCTCTTTACCCCAGTCGACTTGCAGCTGGAGGGACTGAGGGGCTGGGGGTGGGGAGGGCTGGTCTGGGGAGACAAGCTCCCCCATCCTCCTACCTCCCAGCGGCTTCTCTTCTTCTCCCACCCCGGCCTGGGGAGGCCTGGGGAGGCCTTCTTCCCCTCCCTTCATGAGTGGGAACTGCCTCCTCTTTGGCGGGGTTGGGGGGGATTAGGTAAATGGGAGAAAGGGTCAGAGAGAGAGAAAATTAACTTACAGCGTTCGTCTGGGATTCATTTGCGAAGATGTAACCTCTCTCACCATCATCCCCAGCGCCGTAATCCCCTCTAACTGCCAGGCCCTCTGTCCTAGCATTAAACCTCACCAGCAGCTGCGTGGCTGGACAGTTAAGATTATATATGATGTAAATATATTGTGGGTTTGTCAGCTCTCCCTACACCATAAAACTTGGTTTAATGACATCACGTGGTCCCCCAAGAGCCACTCATGGGCTTGCCTTCGGGCCATTCACATAAATAACCTCCAAAAGTTTCAAACTCCTAAATTCACATAGAAGCAGTGCGTGTTTCTCTAATGCTCAGTTACACTAAAAAGCCCTCGTGCTGCTCCCTGGCCTCACCTCATACCCCCCTTGCAGGGTGGGGAGAGGGCAGAGGATGGATCTTTATTTATTTACTTACTTACTTCCATAAGGACCTGTCGCCTTGAGGTCGTGTTGATATTTTTTTTTCCTCCTATTTTCTTTCTCCTCTCTCCTCTAATTGCTCAGAGTGGGCCGTGTCCCCCTCTTCCCACTCCCCCGGGAAGGTAAGTCATGCTTCTTCCCCTTCTTCCTCACTGCCAGAGGGGGTGGGTTCCAGGGCAAAGTGGAGAAGCAGGCTCCATGGTCTCCGTTTGGGACCCAGAAGCCCCTCCACTAACTCCCCAAGAGCAATGCCAAACCCTGGTACTTGAAGATTGTTCCAGGAGGCCGGCTGGTGAAGCAGAAGCCTCTGTTCAGGGAGAAAGCAAGAGTCTGGGCCGCACCCACTCGCAGTGCAAGGGAGCGTGTCCGAGGCCTCTGTCTAGGTTGTGGGCGCTGATGCCGCCGAAGCAGAGGCTGGGCCCTGAGCACAGGTCTGCAGACCATGACACAGGGTGGAAAACTGGCAGGCACGGCTGTGTCTACCCAAGTCTGGCCGACCGGAGTCACTACTCCAGCTCCTCCAGGGAAAGAGGAGACCCAAACCCTGCGGGGAGGAGGCGTCAGTGCACAGTGGGGCTGGTGTAACCTGCCCAGCGGGTCTGAGCCACACTGTCCCCACCCCTGGCCAGGGGCGATGCATCCCCTCACCCCACCCCACTTCAACCCCGGGGAAGAAGCGCAGGGCCTCGGCAGTCAGGGAGGCTGGGGTGGGTGATGGTGGGCACCACGACCTCTTTCTTAGTTAACTGTGACCCACTGGAGACACCAATGCTTCTCCACGCTTCACTGCTCGCCCAATAGTTTTACTCAGCATGGAGAAAAAATTAAAATAACTCCCTGAAGAAAATTACACATTTTATTTGAGAGAAAGGAGACAGATGAGCTGGTGCAGGGCTGGGCTGACTGCTGAGCGCTAGTGGAAGAGAGACATTACAGGCTCCCTCACCTGGCCTGAGTGTAGTGAGAAGGGGAAGGGTGGAGCCATGGGTGCAGTTCAAGAAACATGTGTGGAGACCTCCTACGTGCTAAGCATGGGGTGAGGCAAGGCTCTTGGGTCTTTCAGAAAAAAAAAATGACAGACTGGCAGCTTAGGCAGTGGGATGCAGAGGAGTCAGTCCTTACAATAAATCCAAGGAACATCAACGTTAATAATCATAAATATTCCCCTTGCCCCTCCCCAAAGCCTCTCTGCTCCCTTTCCCTCTTGGCTGCTGGAATAGACTGCTAGCCCAGATCCTGAACTGGCCCCCACCCCCAGTGTGGGGGGCCTAGGCTTGGCTCCAGGAAATCACCCCGTCGTGGGAGGCGGGAGAGGAAATGCAGTAAAGTTTTATGAACCCTTCCCGCATTTGTTTCTCCTATAAAGTACTTCCTCCCCCGTCCCATCCCAGGAGCCTGGGGCGGAGCAGATCTTTGGCCTAGGCCAGCCTCAGGCACCACCTGAATTATCTCCTTTTCCCCTTCCCTTTAGCTCCCCCTCCCCCTCCATACAAAATCCCAGAGACTGAGACAAATGATGGCAAACAGACCCAACTCAGGCACTGGTCTATGCAGCTCCCTTCCCAGCTAATTGCCCTGCATAGCCCTAGGCCCTAGGAGGTGGGGAAGACAGTCTGAACATTTCCTGCCTGGGAGGTACAAACTGCAGGTTGCCCCACTGCTTCCCCACTACCTTAGAAGCGTCACACACCTCCTCCCACGGCGCCCCTCTACTGAGCAGTACCAACTCTTTCTGAGCATCCTTTTGGGACCAAATAGGCCCCTAGGCTGAGGGCTCAGCCCTTCCTCTATGTCCAGCGAGGCCCGGGGACCACCACGTAGCCCTGAGAGAGCTCTGCACAGGCCCAGAAGGGCCTGAGTCTGAGCACCGTGGAGCCATGGGTCCCTGGTCCCTGCAGATTAGCTCTGGCATGCTGTGGGGCCGCTGCCAGTCTAGAGGCCTCATATCCACCCAGCCAAAGTGGGAGTGGGTGCGGAGGCCTGAATGCCTGGGGCAGCCACAGCATGGGAAAAGCCGGTACAGACGGCTTGGGTGCCCTCCCCTTCCCCGAGAGGTCCTTCTTGGAGCCAGGATTGGGAAAAAGGCTCAGTTCGACCTTCCTCTTCTCAATACTCCTAGAGGCTCCTAAAAATTCTTTTAAAGGAGAGGCTTAAAGGCTGTGGGCCTCCCCCAACACCCCATAGCCCATTTAGACAATTTCCCCCAATACATGCCCCCCAAACAGAGAGGAGCCGCTGCATCTTTAGTCCTGTTCTCTCTTTGTCTTTATTTGATATGACAAAATATAGTTTCAGGAAAGACCTGGAGTCAATAAATAGTTGGACAACAGCGATGAGAGGAAGGACACCGAACGTCGTGGCAGGGACTACTGGGGCAGCCAGGAGCCTCTAGGACCTTTGCTGGGGTCCAGTAGCAGGGAACCCCAATAGCTGAGCTAGCTAGCGGTCTGAGGCTGGGGGCCTGAGAGGGCATGCAGAGAGCGCAGGCTGGACAAGTTCCCGGGCTTTGGGGTGGGGGGCGCAGGTTGGGAGAGCATAGGGCAACCAAGGGGGCCCTAAGCAGACAGTCAGTCATCTTCCCCCTTTCATATGCAAATCATTTTAAAAATGAACATCGAGTTTAGTGGCTACAAGGAAGCACCCCGAGTCTGGTGCCGGACTCCGCCAGGCACAACCATCCTCTTACCGAGCCCGCAGCCGGGAACAAAGGAGAGGGCGAGGCCGGAGGGTCCCGGCACGGGGCCTGAGGCGCCCGCAGGGCCCACCTGAACCCCGGCGGCCAGGCTGGGGCAGGAATCCTGAGAGGCAGCCCGGGCCGGGTTCGCTCAGCACCGGCCCCTATGCCACAGCCCTCTGGGGATCCTGCGGAGAGCCTGCCCTGGGACCTCGGTGCTGAGCAGAACCGAGGGGAGTCCGGGCAGCGCGGGCAGCCACGCGGGAACCTGGGGTCGCTGGGGATGCGGAATGCCAAGGGAAAGAGCTTTTGTCTGTGAGGCCGGGGAGCCGATGCTCCCAGCCCCCGCCCTATACCGAGAGAGGAAAACCGAAAAGGAAAGGCGCAGGGACCGAAGCGGGCTCGGGGTGCTCCCGGCGGGCCTCTCCGCTGCCTCTAGAGAGCCTCTTTGCTTTTCATTTTGGAATCTTTCTTCCACTTCATCCTGCGGTTCTGGAACCAGATCTTGATCTGTCTCTCGTTGAGACACAAGTTGTTGGCGATCTCTATGCGCCTGCGGCGAGTGAGGTAGCGGTTAAAGTGGAATTCTTTTTCCAGTTCCAGAGTCTGGTAGCGCGTGTAACTGGTTCGGGACCGCTTGCCGTCAGTCTCTGGAATATAAACCCCCAAGCCAGGAAGGGGTGAATAGCGTGCAGCGCCCCAGCTTCCCCATCCCAGCCCCAGGCCCCCACCAGCGGCCGGAGGGAGAAGACGCGAGCGGGGCAGGACAGGCCCGGCGGGCCGCAGGCGGGCCCGGCCCAGCCCAGCCTGGCCCCGGGAGAGGCGCCTCCGCCCGGGCAGGAAACTTTCCGCCGTAGCCTTCACTTAGCAGCCGGAGGGGCTGAGGGGGTGGGGGGGAGAGGGAGACCCAGGCTCGGACCGAACAATAAGCACCCTCGAGATCCGAGCACCGGGGACCCCCCTCCCGCCCCTCCCAAGTCGCTGGAATCTTCCGGAGCGGCAAGCGGCGGCCGAGCCGGCTCCGCAGGGGAGGGAGGAGGGACCGCGGGGGGATCCCCGCTCTTGGAGCCCCGCGCTCCTCACCCTTCAGATCCCTCTATTTTTTTAACTCCCTCCCTCTCCCCCCAAAATTGAATATTGCCTTTTATACACGTTTTGTTCCTATGATCCAATTATGTCGTCGTAAATTTGGGCGCACACAGCCTCTAAGCCTTTTAGTGGACAGTTTTACGAGCCATTGATGCCTGGATCGTAAAATTTATGGCCGCAGGTTTTTTTTCTTTATTTGCCCCGCATGGCCTATAAAACCCAGGCGGACCCGAGCGCGCAAAATGAAGTCCTAAAGTTTACCGTGGCTCATGTGCAGTTTGGTCATCCACGGGTAAATCTGTGGCGGGGCCGGTGGCTGGCTCAGTCCGGCGGGCTGCCCTGTCTGCGCCTGCTCCTCTTTGATCTCCCCACTGCTCTTAGCTCGCTCCTCCAGCGCTGGGCGAGCCGCCTTCTGACTGTACATCCCGGGGTTCAGAGGAGCCGCTTCATCTCTGCCCAGAGC
Source organism: Orcinus orca (assembly GCF_937001465.1). Classification (NCBI taxonomy): domain Eukaryota; kingdom Metazoa; phylum Chordata; class Mammalia; order Artiodactyla; family Delphinidae; genus Orcinus; species Orcinus orca. The sequence goes on along the minus strand of NC_064569.1, from coordinate 43,342,048 downwards.
GTGTCCCGGAGCGGCCGCGGCGCTGCAGGCGGGGCGGTCGGGGTGAGCCCGGGGGTTGGCAGCCATGTCTACCCCGTGGAGAGAGTTGGAAGGCGCAGGCGGTGGGAAAGTGATGCTTAAGTCCAATCCGCCGTAGCAGTACCTGGATGCCTGCACCTCTGAGGCCGATCCATAGTTCCCACAAGTTTGCATGTTATAGGCAGGGATATTGGGGCTCTGCTTATAGAATGAATTGGCTACGTAGGAGCTCATGGCGGGGAGGGCCCCAAAAAAATTTCTGCACCCTTTTTGATTAAGGGTGATTTGTGACTCTTTGAAGTTGAGGGGTTTTTTGTTCTCCAAAGTGCACAATTTATAGGTGGAGATATCTCTTTCTTTATCCTATGCGCTCTTCCCAAATAAGGGAGCCTTAAATAGAGTCACGTGACTCGAGCGGCCACTCATAAATTTGGCTTGATGACCTCCGGGAGTTTAGTGATGGAAGCCGGCGAAACGCATCTTGATATGTTGGCAAAGCCCAACCAAGGGGGAGAGGGAGTGAGGGAGAGAGAGAAAGAGAGAGAAGGGGGAGAAAAAAAAAAAAGGTTCTTGGAATTGGGGGGTAGGCGGGACAACGAGCCCACAGCGACACCTGGTGCCTCCTTGGAGGAATTGCAGCCTGGCTCGCTGGCTGGCCTTCAGGACTCTGGATTTTCCACGCTGTAGAGGAGAAGCTGGGTGTTGCTGCAACAAACCACTGAAATGGCCTTTTAAATTGTATTTCATTTTAAGGGGAGATGAGGCTTCACTAGGATGCACAGAGGGTTTGTTCTGTTTTTTGGTTTTTTGTTTTCTGTTTTTTCGGGGTTTTCTTGGGTAACGGATGGCCCCATCCTCCCCAACCCCGGGGCCTTTCAATGTTCAAAAATGGCTGAGGGAAGGGGATTGAGGTAGGAGAGCCCCTACCCAGGCCGGAGGGGGCTTATCTCAGTTTCTCTAAACCAAGGGTCGAGGTCCCTTTCCTTTGAGGCCCCAGAGCCCTGATACTGCTGAGGAGGTGCCTGTCAGCCTGAGAAAGTGAACCCAGCCTCTGCAGAGGTAGGCAGGATGCCCAGGAGTAGGGGTCCCGAGTGGGCAGAACTAGATAGGGGGCTCATGGGACTGAGAGTGCTGGGGACTCTGGGATGAGCCTGGAGGTGAGGAGCCAGGGGAAGATGAGTAGGCCTCCTCACCATGCCAGGGACCCCAGAGTAGCAACAAGGCAATTTTCAATTGTGTGACTGGGTGGATGGCTAGCTGGGTGGGTAAAGAACCAGACACAATGAACTGGAGGACTGCTCTGCATCCCTGGGTATGACCCTGGTGTGGTACCCATGCCAGGTATTTGGGATGGAAAATAGATGTTAATTGAGGGCATGGAGAAGCAAGATTCAAGCTTCCACAAATATTATATGAGCAGGGCAGAGGAAAAGGCCTGTTTTGTGCCCTTTGGAGGAAAGGCCTCTGGACCAGGCTTTCCAGGGACCTGGGTTCAGAAGGTCCACAGGAAAGCAATTTCTGAGCTATCTGGAGGTGTCCAAAAGGATCTAGCTGGGGATGGGGGGATGGGGGTAGGCAGGGCAGGCGCCTGGGCCACCTTCACAGCCTGTGACCAGGGGCTCCGCAGCCATTCGGCCCCTTTACATCCCCCCCTCCCCTAGCCCCAAGTCTTATTCTTTCCTGCCTGTCTCTCCCCGGGAAATATCCGCCCCGGCCAGGAGAAGCCCCCCTCCCGCCCCCGCTGGCAGAGGCGCTGGAAGGGGCGCTGGCGGGGGATCTGGAAGGTCTGGAAAACTGGCGGACTTTTTCCCTCTGGGAGACCCCCTCACTACCTCACCCCCTAGGTCCACTCAGGTTTCTCTGGCTGGGCTTAGGAGAGAAGGCCTGAGCTGGGGAAGGGCTAGGGTCTGGCTGCGCTCCTCACCGGCCTAGTTTGAGGGGAGAAGAAAGAGTAAGGAACCAGACTGGGGCTGGCGCTGTAAGGAGGAAGGAATTTGGTCCCGGCCACGTCAGGAGTCCCAGAGCAGGGGAGAGCTCAGTTTCCAGGCTTTCTTTTCCGAGATGTCCTTGAATCGCTCAATCTCTGCCGAAGGGCTCGGGTCCCGCGGTCTCCTCTTTCCCTCGGTTCTCCGCCTCCGCCACGTTTCGCAAGAGTCGGCCTGGCGCGGGCCGGGGGCTGCCCTGCTGGCTTCCGGCGGCGCCTCCCTCCTCGCTCCGGGGAGTGGGCGGGGGTGACCTGGGGCCTGGATAATGCGTCCTTTCTGGCCTTTGGGGCCCGGGGTTCAGAAGCCGAGGACCCCAGACTACCAAAGGCAGGAAGAAAGGCCTGTGTGGGGCTGGAGACCACTCCGACCAACCCGGGCTCCCACTCTACCCCCAGCGAAACCCCGTGCGGCCCTTTTTGCGGCGCGAGGGCGTTGCTCTATGTGGGGAACCCGGAGAGGCCTCCCAGCCACCAGCGCGATCCCCGGGAGAACCGGGAGGCAGGGCTGAGCGCCGGGCCGGGCGAGGCGCGTGCAGGGGGCCGGGGGCTCGCAGGCGGCGGGCGGACGCGAGAGCGCACGGAGCCTGCTCCAAGTTTCACCCCGAGGCCGGAGGGCGAGCGAAGTAACAGAAATCCCGATATAAACTTTAAAAAATAATATCAGTTTTATTAAATATTCGAGAACGGATCCAGAGGTCGGATTTATACAGGAGGGTAACACGACGGGATTTTTAAAATTTATTATTTTTCTCCTACCGGCTAAACAAACGTCATTCACTATTTTTTCTCTCTTTTTGTACTTTTCCCTCTTTTTTTTTTTCCTTTTTAAGATGGGATTGGAACACGGACGGTGCTAAACATAAATATAAATACAGAGACCACAAATACAGCTAAAAATATTCACACAGAAATGGTCACAGTTTGTAATATGCCATAATGATCCCCAGGCTTCTTTAAATACAATTCGCCTGGGCTGCGCATTTGCTGGGGCAGAGGGGCCGGGCGGGGGCTGCGGGCAGGCCCTGGGGGTTGCTGTGGGATCACCACGCGCCCTACTTGGGCCTCCCGCCCTCCCCGGCTGCCACGCCGGGCCCTGAGGCCTGGGAGCGGAGGCCCCCGGGCCCGGGAGCCGGCTCTCTGCGCGGGGGCGGGGGTGGGGGGCGCCGAGAGGGTGGGAGGCCAAGTCCTCGTTTGGAGGGAGATCTGTGGAGTCTGAAGCGAGGTTCAGGCACGAGCCCCAAGGCCTGGGCGAGGGAAGGGGCCTGCAGACGAGCCGAGAACGAGCTAGCGAGGGAGCAGGAGAGGAGGAGGCGCCTTGTGAGTCTGTGCGGTGAGGGAGGGGGTCCAGAGCTGACTTTTCAGGTCCATATTTGACTCCCTAATTTTGTCTCAGGAAGTCCAAACATCAATTGTGCCAGTGATAAATACAGAGTGTGTGATTAGGAGGGAGTTGCGGGGAGCGAGGGAGCAGGAGAGAGAGGGGTGGCAGGGACAGTCCTGGTCACTCTTTCTGCTTCTCCTCTTCTGTCTCTTCCCGCTTTTCCTCTTTTCCGCCCAGGCTGTCGACCGCGGCCCCTCCGCCGCCCCCTGAGAGCGTGGACGTGAGATTAGACTCTTTTTTCCACTTCATCCGGCGGTTCTGGAACCAGATTTTGATCTGTCGCTCGGTCAGGCAGAGCGCGTTGGCGATCTCGATGCGCCGGCGCCGGGTTAGGTAGCGGTTGAAGTGAAATTCCTTCTCCAGTTCCAGGGTCTGGTACCGCGAGTAGATCTGGCGACCGCGCCTCCGGTCCGCTCCATAGCCGACCCCTAGAGATCCGGGCACAAAACACACTAAAAACAATCAGCAAGGCATCCTCCGCAGACGATTTAGCCTAGCACAGCCCTGACCCTCCCAACTTGGCCAGCAACTCACGGGCCCCCTCCAGCCTTCTCCTCTCTGCCCTGTCTCCACCCCCACTGGGGGTACTACAGCCAGGATCCCAACTTCATTCAGTCCCCCCCACGCCAGGTTGGTAGGTGGGTCCCAAAGAAAGGTGGGGGTAGGGTGGGGGACAGAACCAGGCAGAAAGCTGCAAGTCTAAAAGCTGATTTTTGAAAAATCCCAAACATGGGGGATGGGGCCCCATTTCTGAACGACTGGGTTCCCCCATCTCCCCAAGCGCCCTAGCTCCTTGGAAACTTCTCCCCACTTCTCTGTCCCCTCCTCTCCCCCTCCCTTCTCCTCAGCCTGACTCGACTTTGGGGGGCTCCCCCACCCCCTCCCCTCATCCCCTGCCCTGTTCCTGCCCCCTCAGCTCGCCTTGGAGCCCTCCAATCCGTCAGGGGCCGAGGGGGCCAGGCCCCTGCGAGCAAGCGGGAGGCGAGCAGAGGGGGCAGAAGAGGGGGCCCTGTCTCGGCGTCGGCGAGGAGACGAGCGTGATTGTTTTTATGGGGCCATAAAAAACTCTCTCCGCCCGTTCTTCTAGGGAAGCCGGTCATAAAGCCAGTTCAGTTTATTTAATTTATATCTCGGAGCTGTAAAACTCACCACTGTGCGAATTCATTCGCTGCATCCAGGGGTAAATCTGGATACTGGCTTTCTGGTCCTGGGGCGCAGTCCTGCCCTGCTCAGAACTAAAATCCTGAGCGATTGAGGTCTGTGTGTTATGTCCTAAGGTGTTTTGTCTGCAGTTTGAGAGCATGTCTTTCTCCTGGTAAAAGGAATTAGATCCATAGTCATACGGCCCTCGGCTGGAACTGAACACGACATTCTCCTGTGGCGAATAAAAGGGAGTCGAGTAGATCCGGTTCTGGGCAACGGCCGCTCCATAGGTCGAGAAATGCCTCACTGGATCATAGGCGGTGGAATTGAGGGCGACGTTGGGGAGGACGTCCTGGCCCCCGGCGAGGTGGCAGGATAAGGAAGGGTTAGTGAAGTAGGAATTCATCCCTTTGCCTTTACCTGGTCGGGCTATGATTTCTTTAATATTTATTTCTGTCTCCAGTTTGTACTCGGAACTAGATGGTTATAGGGACGGCTCCAATCCAGGACAGACAAAATGACAAAGTCAGCTGACCCCCTCCCAGCCAATCGCAAGCCAGATGTCAAGAAGGGGGAAAAAAATCGCTTCTGCTTCTGTTGATTCCCTAGTTGAGACTAAGTGTGTGCTTTGAAAGTAAGACTTGGATTTCTTTTAAAAATATATACGTAAGGGAACTGATTTGAGGGTGAAGGAAGGGTGAATGTCCCCGAGCAGGGCCTTGGGGCCCAGAAAAGGAGAGCTGCACTCCCAGGAAATCTCTCAGCTCCAGCTAACTCTGCTGTGCTGTAGCCACAGCCAGGGCTGGAGAAATCCCTGTATTTTCAATCTGATTTCATCTTTTATATCTGCCCCCTTCTAAAATTACATCTTGATTTCTCCATGGGAGGAACTCCCTCCCAGCTCAGGGAGATCCCCAGAAATCCTACAGGAAATCCTGGTTTGATACGCCATGGAGCGAGTCTGCATCATTAAACCAGTATACTTTTCCGAATAATTTTTTTAAAAAAATCAAAAGTGGAAAGAAATTGCATAAAACATGGTGCTCAGAGGGAGGAGAGTCTGGGGTGGAGGGAGCATGTGGGGAGCCCCTAAGTCTAAAGAGGGAAAGAGTGAGACATCAGGGTGCAGTGGCAGAGCTGAGGTGTGCAAAGCAGCCATGCATCTGCTTCCTCTTCCTCCTAGCCCCCCCCCACCCCCGTCTACCTCCTCCTCAGGACCCCTTTTGGGGGAAACTCATAAAGCATTTTTGCCTAAAAGGGAAGATTTATTTTAAAAATAAATAGGAAAGGAAGAGAAAAAGTAAAAGGTGGGAGAGAGAGAAAAAAAGGAAGAAGAAAGAACTCTGAGAGTCTTTCTAGACACATCAACTCCTGTTTATGTTGGTGAGAATTTATGATTTAGAGCCAGCCAGGGCCGTTGGGGTAATTCACATAGGATCCAGCCAGAAGGAGAAGGCCGGCGGGGTTCTGATGGATACTGAGTGTCTTGCAGGCTCAGAGCCCCTGCCCAGGTCAGAAGCCCCTGCCCCCTCGGACTCTCTGTCCTGCCAAGGGAGGTGCCCCTGGACCTGAGCTCTGGGGCTTGGAGATTCTAGCCAAGGTTTCCCGGGGTGCTCTCACCCAAGGGCCAGCCACACCTAGTGGGGCCGGGCCTCTCAGCAGCCCCCTGCCTCCATTTTCTTCCCACCTGGGGGCTGAGAATAAGGAAGAGAAGGTTAGGAAAAGGCGGCTGTGTCCGAGGCTTCTGAGGGAGCCGCAGTGGGCAAACAGAAACAGCGGAAGGTGTGCAGATGTTCTTTTTTTTTTCCCCCTGATTAATCCAAACTTATGTTGATAACGTAACATAGGCTGAAAATGCTTTGAGTTGAGAAAGAGGGGGTCAGTGGGGCAAGCGAGGGGAGCAGTGGAAGCTCATATTTTCGCCTCACCATTTTTTGGTGGTGGTGGGGGAAACTGGCTATAACAAGAACCCGGATGTCTCCGGATTTTATGATCTTTTCCTTCTGTGTAACAAAGCGGAGTAATCAATGGGTAGCAATAAAGCCATAAACGGGACTACGCTGGGAAAAAAACTCGTTTATTCATCTGCTGTAACGTTAAGGTTTCCCTGGAGTGTCGCTAGGGGGGAAAAATAAAGTTTCGAACCCAAAAGCAGACTGTGTAGGAGCTGATGGAGACAACATGTTAGTTAATACATGAACCTTGTTACGGGATGGAAGAGTCTTCCTGCGAGACAATTTGTGTTGGCTTTTAAAAATACAGGCCCAGTCCTTCAGAAAGGAGGGAGATGTGTTGGTATTTAGAAGGGCAGGGGGAAGGCCCCTATAGTTATTAAGGTTCCCCCTCTTGGACCATACTTTCCTCTCCCCAAGGAGATGAAGGTGAAGCGTAGAGGAGGATTCTTAAATTAGGGAAGAAATTTTTAGATGAGTTGTCTCATTTTGGGGTGCCATGGCAGGTACACAAACAGACACCAGCGTGAGCTGCTTTTCGCTCTAGAATCCAGCTGTCCTCGAATTGAATTCGTGGCATGCCTGGGCAGTGGTTTCCAACAGCTGGCTGGGGCTCCAGGCCCCCTGGAGGGCAAGAGGGAGAGGGAGAGAGAACTAGGGAAGGGGTGGAAGACCGAGGGGGCTGAACTAAGGAGCAAGTCAGTGCACCCCTGGATACAAGTAGCCGCTCTCAGAGTTCCCATCCTCAATTCTGCCCTAAGGGTAGCAGTGTAACACGTAAAAGAGGCCGGAAGAGAGAGTAAATTCCCTCCCCACCCCCACCTCCTTTTCAGAGAGAGATTGCTAGAGGGATAAATCATGTCAGTGATATTTCCTTCAAGATATTAAATTGTTGCAATGTACAACAAATTGAATGATGGAAGATAGGATGTCTTAATGAGGTTTCGCTTTCAATGAGTGTTGATTTTCTACATATTTTAAAATCTCTTTCATGGGTGGGTGGGGGAAGGAAGGACCTTGAAAGAAAGAAGGGGCTTCTGGGGAAATGTGCTGCAGCTCCCCAGCAAGGATGCCTGGGTTTCCTTGAGCCCCTCCTAAAGCAAGTCTGGAGGGGAAAGGGGCCCCAAAGTTGGGGAAAGTCTCCTTTAGGGCCTAAAAGCGGTGGGCGCGGGGGTGGGCGACCTGAGAAACAGAATGTAAGTCTCAGCCCTGGAAAGTTAAGTGTTTTATTACGTCCCTAAACAGAGGGCAGAGACTGAAAGGTCTCACCGATTTATAATGAACAGGAACGAGCTGCTGGGGGAAAGAGGCAGAAATGCTGGACGGGGGGGAGAAGGGGAAGCAGAAATACAAATAAGATCCCCTACTGCTTAAAGACTTTCGGCAAAATTAATTTCCAACACACTCTTCCCCCATCACCTTTCATTCCTGAGGAATGAAGCCTTTTTCTTTCAGTTGGATCTTTAATTATGCAGCTGAAATTTGCTGGAAGGATTCGCTCCAAGGGGGGAGAGCAGGTCAGATGAGCCGGGTCTTCCCTCCATTGGATTATATTTTCCTTTTTTCATTTCATGATAATTTTAATTTTTTGGCGAAAGAACAACTGTCTATGGGGGGAAAGCTGGGACTTGGGTTTTTCTAAATATATTTATATTTTCCTGTTAAATTTGTCTGAAAACAATTATGGAAACTCATCAGCAGAAGCAAGAACAGATGTTTTATTAAAACTGCAGTTGAGCTCTGTAAATATGCACAAGTCCTGGGAAGGAGGGCGAGAACTTGTTCTTTGTTTCTATAAAACAAGCCTAGAGAAATCAGAGAACACCCCCCATCAGGCCCATAGGTCTCCGACTTGGTCTGTCCCCTTCGGCCTCCGGAATCAGGCATCGGAGGAGGTTTGGCAGAAAGAGCGGTTCGCTTTCAGAGTTGGAATTAGTGGATTCAAAAACAGAATTCCAAAAACACAGAAAAGGAATAAAGGCGGAAAGTTGCCCGCTCCCTGTTTCAGCCACCCCCCCCATCCAAAACACATGCTTTTCATGAGTGCTAGTTATAGGAGAGAACTTACAGTAGGTGCCCTGGGCCTGAGTGGGGGGCAGTCATTGGTCTGGAGTCCCCAAAGTTGCATTGGAGGCTGGGCACTTGAGGGTTTCCCAGGGCAAGTACAGGCCTCCTACTCCAGCCCTACCCCGCTCCAGGCTGGGGGCTGCGGGCCTGTGTAGCTCTGAACTGGGGAGAGGGTGGCTGGGACTGGACGCTGGCCCTGGAGGGGTTCATGGGCAGGCCTCATCTTGCCTGCCTTTGCTTTCCACTCTGCTCTGGGAAATATATTAATTTCTTGGGTAAGGGTATCTGAAGTGAGAGGGATGAGATCTGGAATTTTTATTGGGGGACAATCTTCTCCAGAGGTCCTGCTTAGTTCGTATTCTGCCAGTCTTCTCTCTCTCCCCAGATCCCCCAACTCTGCACCGATGTCTGTGAGTCACCCAGCCTCGCACACAGATACACACACTCCATTCCTGGCTGCCGGCGCCACCAACTACAGCTCGGCGCCTCTGGAGGCTGCTCAGGGACGTGGGCACTGGAGCCGCAGGACTCAGCACTCGGCCTGAGCGCCTGTCTGCCTGGAAACCACTATAGCTGCCGACCCACCCCTTCAATCCTCGACTTCCAGGGCGGGAGAGGAGCCGTTGCCCCACTGGTCCCTTTTGTGCCACTGGGCGAAGGCTGAAATCCCTCTTGCCGAGAAAGCCGAGTTTCAAATTGTTCAGCTCACCTCACAATAGCACTGTTTGGTTAAGGCTTTGCTGTTCTAGAGTGACTGCTCAGTTGGCCCGACTGACTTATGATTGGATTTTTTTTTAATTTAAAAATTAAAGAAAATAAATCCTACTCCAAATGCCTAGTGTTTTGTGTACGAGCTCCTTTGATCTCCACAGAATCTGGAGTAAAAGGATTGCAGAGAGAGTTTCCTAGTCTGCCAGATAGCCTGAACACGGGGAACTGTGTCTGCTTGGGGAGACCAAAACAGAGCTGACGCAAGGAGCCCCCAGCTTCTCAAAGATCCAGTGGGGAAATCGTCTGAGCTCATACCTCCCCATACACACATTGCATTGCAAAAAAGAATGCTCTTTCGTCTTGCAAAGTTCAGGCATGGAAACACTTGGAGAAAAGTGAAATTTGACACACCCAACCCGGAAATGGATCCCATTTGGGGGTGCTGATATTCTGGGGACAGGGCCCAGGCTGGCTAGTTGAATGGAGTTGGGGGTCAGCAGGGAGGGGGGAAGGAGGAAAAGGCCAGATGGGGGCATGTCAAGTGCCTGAGAACTGCCCCAAACACCTCAGAGGCCTGGGCTTTTGAGCTGAGCCGTTGAAAGGCTGCCCAAGCTGCTTTTGCTTTATTTACAATTAAACAGAGGAGAAAGGTACCTGGAGGGACGCCGCTAGCTCACGTCATATTTTCTCTTTTCCCTCTCTCTGTCCAGATTTCTGCCTGACCTTTCCTTATCACCACTCCACTCAATGCTGCTACCATTAGCAGACACAAACTCCCACACCGGCATTTGTTCGGCTTCTCAATTCACTTCTCTGGCTGAAGGTTCAAAAGTAAAATACGTCCTCAGCATCTCTGTCCCATAACACTCAGCCCTGAGCCCCTTTCGGCTCCCTCTGGAAGAAATCATTTTTGGCTTTGGGCGCCTGGCCCCCAAGCCTCCCACCTCTATCCCAAGCAGCTGAGCATCAGCTGAGGCGGGGGCATACAGAGAGACTTCGGACAGAGTATCTCATCCCCACCGGGAATGGGGAGGGAACTCAGACCCTGAGTGACATTTCAGGGAGGGAAAGCAAGTAGCCGTGCTTGGCCCAGGAGGGAAAAGGAAAATCCAGAATATTTTTGGCCCCCAGAATAAGGGCAAAGGATCCCCAACTTCCTGGCTTCTCTTACACCCCTCCACGCCGAGCACTGTTTGGACCCCTTTTGGAGGTTTATGAAAATTGTAAAGTTCAAGAACAAGGCATTTATGACGTCACAGCGAGTTGTCACGAGGAAATTGTAAATGTCATAAAAGTTATGTACGGCTAGGTTCTGTGTGTGGTTCCCCGCCTCCCCTCACTTTGTCTCTCGCTTTCCCCTTCTTCCCCTGGTCTACGTTTTCCCACTTGAAAATCAAATGTTATTATGTTCTAGAACAATAAGCCAACAATGAAACATCATCCTCATTTCCCTATAAATAATTTTATCCTTTATTGTTTGCAGACCTAAAAGAACCATTTAATCTGCGCTGGCGAAAAGAGGGAGAGAGATGGGGAGGGGGGAGATTGATTTCAGAAACTAGAATATTACTTACTTCAGTGATACTCTTTCAGATTTGATAGCCAGGAGCAAAATTAGAGGCGAACAGCGGCCTCTCCGACTCTACACCTGGTGGGATTGGAGATTTATAGGATCTTTAGTGAAGGGGCAATTTAATTTTGTAGGATTTGCTTAAATTCACTGCTATTTTGGGGGGCTGAGGAGAAGGGAGGGTGAGGGGAGAGCGACATGCTTTATCTAGCTTTATGAATCCGCCAACGTTACCCTGATTTAAAAACCCAACAACCTATGTCTCAGGGAAAACTGCAGAAAGGAGTGAGGTGAGGGGGACTCAGCTTTCTCAATGAGTGTGGCCCCCTTAACCAAGCAGTTGCCAGGGGGAAGGAAGAAAAGCTGGAGGCTGTTCTGTCTCTCCACCACCGGGACACCCGGAGGTTTATGGTGTCCCCATAATTCCCCCCACCCTATAAACAGCTGCCCTATTTTAGGATGATTTCTGCTTCCTCCCCTCGGAAAGGGAGAGTGAGGGAGGTGGTAATGGCGGGAGCGGGGTGCCGGAAAGGGGAGGGAGTTCGGGATAGCGCTGTACTTTGTTCTCCGGGGTGAGTTTGCTGGTTTGGCGGGTTTCTGACGCAGGGTGGCAGCAGACAAAACAAGTAAACAGCTCACAGACACAATAAACAGGGGCGGCTGCGGCGCCTGGCAGAGGCCGGGCGAGGAGCACACTTTGGGGGTAATGTCACCCTGGCACCCGGGGGCCGCCCAGGCCTAAAAGCTCAAGGCCGCCCTTGGTGCCGGTGGAGAGAAGGTGGGAGAGAGCTGCACGCCTCGGGACCCACAGTAAGTCTGGACAGGAGATTCTGGGGAGAAACCTGATCACCTAGGGAGTGGAGGTGATCTCCCGTCCTTACTTTCTTTCCTGGGCATTTTAATGGACATTTATACTCCCCCCACCCCACCCTGTCTTTCCCTGGGCCCGGAAGAGAGAAAGAAGGCTGGTTAATTCCCAGCCCTGGCCCACACTCAGTGCTTTAAGCCTGCAGGCGGTCAGACCCAGCTTCTTCTGCCCCATCAGCCATCTCCCCGGTTTAGGTAGCAGAGAGGATTAAAATAAAGTCCCACCGGTAACCAGATCTGGGTATTTGGGGAACTTAGAGAGCCCCTAATCTGCCCCACAGATGACACAGGCAAAGCTGGGGCCCCGTGAGCGGCCAGGGCGAGCAGGGGCGGGGGAGAGATGCTCACCACACCCCTACCCGTCTGGCTGGCTTTCCCCGCGGCCTCTCCAGGCACCCTAGCTGGCAGCCGCCCCAGACCACCGCCCAGAGGCCACCTTATTAAGCACTCCAATCCCCTTTGCCACCTCAGCAAGGCTTCAAGCACCAGGGCCCAGCAACTGCTCAGAACGGCTCACAGGCCTACCTCACCCATGAACGTTTCCCACCGAACTCACTTTCAACACAACCGGGTTCCCCTGCTAAAACGGTCCTGAGCTGGGGAAGATTGCAGGGAGGTGTGGAGAGAAAGCAGAAGGGAGTCAGTCTTTCCCCAGCCCAGCTACTTGGACAGCGAAGGCAATAAGGTCTGAGAAAGCCTTTGTGGCATCCCTTGGTTACTGACACCCACATACTCCGATTCCAGCACGAACACATTTTCAGCAGAGCACGCACAGAGGGCACCCAGTGCCTCCTTGAGCCCATGCCCATCTAGTGAGGGCTAACAAAATTTCGCAGGCACATAAAACGGTGTTTGAGTGAATACAGGTATGGCTATATACAATTAACCATTGAGGAAGTATGAGTCTGTACATATTCATGCGTAAGTCTGCGCCTGTACATTTCAGCCTCTACCTAATAAATGTATAAAGCTACCAAGTCTGGTTTCGGAACACAACAGCCAACCCAACAAGGCCGCCTCCTCCAAACAAGGTCTCATTCTTCGTGGGGATCACAACTGTCAGACCAGGGAGAGAAAGGGTTTGCTTTGCCCATTTCTCCTTAGCTAGGAGCTGGTGCATGAAATACAGCCCGTGGCAGGACTGACAAAGCCCCGTAAGGGGCAGGCCTGAAGTGCCCAAAAGAGTGGGCTCAGAGGAGACTGCTGGGGGCCCTGGGCTCCAGGGAGCGTCACCAGACCCTGACCCACAGACTCAGGGCTTCTGTCCAGCCTTAGTTCTGGGTGTGCAGAGTCCTTGAGCCTGATGCTATTCTCAGCTGCCCGGGCTATTATTAGACAATCACAGCAGTGCTCTCCCTCTCTAAGGACCTTGTCTGCAGGGAATCTGGCCTGCAAGGAGGCTGAGGGCTGCCAAGGGTGGCCCCTCTTGTGTTTCAGTTTGAGCACCATCGAGGGAAAGAGAGAAGGGAAAGAAAATCGAAAGTAAGGAGGGAAGGAAGGGGCTGGCATCTGGGGCTGGGTTTTTTCCCTGGCCAGACTAGAACACAGAAAACCAGGGCCAGTCACTGTTGCTATGCTGTCTCTGCATCTCTCTGTGTCCTGAGGAGGAGTCTAGGGGTGAAGGGAGTGAGGGCCTGCGGGACCCTAGCCAGGAAGGGACAGAAAATCAACTGATAAAAATATTATATAAGGACATTTCAGGACGGTGCTGTTAACCCGACAACCACGAACCCTAGCACGCTGGGTTAGATCCCTGTAGGCCGAGGGGAATACCCCAGCCTTGCCCAGGCCCACCCCTCCAAAGGAAGGGGGGCCCTCTAGTATTCCAGGTGAACCCCTACTGGCCTGAGAGGCCTTCCCCAGAAACTGTTGTCCTCAGGGGTGAACAAAGGAGACTTGTCCGTACTCCCCCCCGCCCCCGTCCCCCAGCAAATCAGTGCGGCCATCTGCAGGGGTGGGGGCAGACAAAATACAGCGAAGAGAAATAGAGGCCTCACCGATCGGCGGTTCCCACAGTACGCCAGGAGAAAGGCTCCCATTTTCAGGCTTCCGGGGCCCCTCCACTGGCCCACTGTACTCCCCTTGCCCTTTGCAGGTTGCACGGACTCGGGGCCTCGGCGGCCGCAGCCTGGCTTTCCGGGGCGTCAGCCCCTGGGCCGCGCCGAGCGGCGGGAGAGCGCGCGGCCGCCGGAGCAGGCGGCGGGCTGGGCCCATTTGGGAAGAGCCAAAGCGCTTTTCTCGATCGTAAACAAGGAACGCGAAATTAGCCCCTCGGCAGACGCCTCTGCCGACACACACAAGTCCTACTGGGGGTGGGGGGTGGAAGGGGGAGAGAAAATGCCATTTCTTCCCCCGGGAGAATACCTCCTAGGCCTTTATGTCGGCTGCGAAAGGGGAATTTTGGGGGGGCAGGAGAGGAAGGGAAGGGGATTGTGGGGGTAGGGGAGGGAAGATTCACCGTCAACTCGGGCCCAAGGGGTTTGATTTGAATGCAGTCGAATTATATTTTTAAGAATTTGATAAAAACAGGTTATCCACCCCCTCCCCCCCCACCAGGCGACCGGTCGGGGTTTAAACAGGAAATCGAGGAGTGATCCCCTCCCCCACTCGGGCTTGGCGGAGAAGCCCAGTCGCGCGGTTGGAAGAGGATGGGGGTGGGTGCTCTTGGCTCGGACTGGAGGGGACTCTGGCCCCCAGACTCTCGGATCTCTCCAGGAATATGCACCCCCCTCCCCCAGCTCTGGGGTGTGTCTGCCTGGGTGTGTAAGCGATTGTGTGTGCATCACCGCCCTTTATAAACAGAAGCTCAAACATATAGGTGCCGCCTCGGACCCAGGCCAGGGAGCAGGGCGGGGTCATGTATCAAGCTGCAACACATTCAGGGCTACGTACATTTGGAAGAAATTAAGCCACTGTGTTATGAAACCATGTGTGTTGGGTTAGGACTATACAACACGCCATTAGCACCAATTATTAAGAAGCTCCCGAGCGCCCGGGACCCTCCAGGCCGCCCAATTCTGACGTCCCTATCCCATGAGCCAGCCGTGCCTTGAGTCCGCACTGTCTCCGCTCACCCAGGAGGCCCCGCCAGCGAGGCCTGGTCCTGTGCCCACCCATCCTTGGGCCTCCCCAATTCCCACCTACGCCCCAGACAGGGCAGATTCCAGCCCAGAGCAGCCAGGCGACGCGGATGAAGCAGCCCAGTGAATATCCTGGGTGGGGTGGCGGCGGCTGGGGGTGGGGGTCTCCGGGCCGCGGGGAGAGAAGGCAGATTGGCCCCCTTTCTCCAAGCACAAGATGGCTTTTGAGTACCGAGTACCGAGTCCCCCAGCCCCACCCCCACCCGTCCACCCGCAGTGCAGAGCACCTCCCATCTTTCCATCCGCTCGAGTGGGGGTGGGAGCAGGGGTGGGAGCAGGGGTGGGCAGACGCTCTCCCCTCCGCCGACGCGCACCAGCCACCAGCCTCCCCCCTAATTGCCAATTAACAGGCCCAGCCGCCCGCCTAGCTGCGCTCTCTTCCTGCTCATCTGCCCGGCCCTGGGCCCGCACTGCGCATGTGTGAGCTCTAGCGGTCGCACTCTCCCGGAGACAGGGAGGAGGCTGCGGAGCAGGGAGGGGGCGCTGGAAAGTTTGTTTGGGGGTTGGGGGGGCAGACTCTGCTCAGGGAGCAATGGTTCCAGCCTACAGGTTCTCTCTCCTGCCCTGAAGTTTGAGCTCCGGGCCCCCTCTGTCCCAGTCCCATTAGCCAAGAGGCCGCAGATCTATAAAACGTAGGGACATGGTCCGCGCACTAGACCCAGGCCTTGAGCCCCACCGGTGCAGTCCTGTGCCCCCCCGACCCCCAATTTCAGCGTACAGTGACATAAGGACAACACACTTCCCCCACTACCATATTCCAATTTAACCCAATTTCTTCCCCTCCCTCCCCTTCCCCCCCCATAATTGCCCACGCGCCCACCCTCTAACCCTCTCGCCAGCCCCCTCTCCTCTCTAACCAAGACAAGCCGCTGCTGTCCTTATCTTGAAACCGCCACCCAGTTACGGACCATTAGTTACATATTTGAACCAATAAGGAAACACTTACCGGGCGCTGCTGTCACTCTCCCTCTCCCTCTCTCTCTCTCTGCCTCTCTCTCCCACTCTCTCTCTTTCTCGTCTTCCCTCATTCTGTGCCGCTGCCGAGACTGCTTCAGCTCCACATACATATATATACTTTATATAAGTTTAAAAATAAAAAAGAGTAGTCCCAATAATCAAAAAGCCAAATAAATTTGAAGCAGAGTTGCGAGAAGGAGGCAGGAGTGAGAGCCTGGGAGAGGGGAGGGGCGGAGGCAGCTGCAGCTCCCTATCTCAACTGCTCCCGCATTCCTCCTGCCCCTTGGGGGGCTAGAGGGTCGGGAAGGGAGAGAGGGGTGTCCTCCACTCCTGCCTCTCCCCCCACCCCCCTCCCCAGGTGCTTCCAGCTTCCAGCAACTCCATCTGGGAGGAAAGAAATTAAATGAGGGGAGAAAATAATTATTAATCAGATTAATTAAAAAAAAAATACTGGTAATGAAGGGAGCGCCCAGCGCAGGTTTCCCTGGCAATGGTTAGGCTCTTACAGGGAGGACTGTTCTGCGGAGCGCTCCGAACGGACAAACCACAATAAAAAGTTCACGTTCATGGATGGAATCCACATGACTTCTTGTGGCCAATCCAACTTGTGAGTCGATCGTAAACTTTTATTACTCAGCTGTAAATTTTCTGCAAACAACCGGGAATGCGATGCATTTGTGTAGCGTGTGCAAATGGGCGCCACGGTCGCCATGTTTACCCAATTCTCTCTCAGAGGGAGCATCCCCAGACCCCCACCCCACCCCCACCCACCGTCCACTCCCCACGGGCCGGGCTGCTCCTGGCTAGCGCGGAAAGGGCAACGGGGGAACTTGACAGGAGAGAAGGAAGGATTCTGGCCGCTGAGTCGGCTGCCTCCCTTTGCCATACCGAATTTTACATATTTTCCTTAATAAATGGGGTATTAAGGCTGGCTCTGGCAGAACCAAAGCTTTGCAAAGGTTTGTGGCATTGGGGCAGTGCCGGCGGCGGCGTGAAGGGACTGAGAAGGGATTCACTCCCTACCCCTGCTCCCTCCCCACCCCTGTTTTTTCTAGGAAGAGAACAACATCCTTCCCAATGGGGCGTCCGGGAAGCCCCCCCACACACACTCCACCCCAGCTGGGAACGGGAGGGGCAGGCGGCTGGAGGCCTCATACCCAAGCCTGACCTGGCCACGGTCTGAAGAGCAGAGAGGGTTGAGACCGGTCCTGGGCAGTCCTGCGGAGGCAGCAGGAGGGATGGGAAGCGGGGGCAGCCTCTAGAACCCCCAAAGCGCCCGTCATCCCCAGGTTCCTTTCTCAGAGAAAACGAATGACATTTTTTCCCCAAGACCATCCCTAGTGTCAGGTCTCCTCAGTTCCTAGGTTCAGACGGCAGCTTCCTCCTAATCTTTCTAGAATTAAAAATAAAATAAAGGCCCACGATCTTGGCTCCCACTTCTTTTTCCTTTGGGCGCATGGTCATGTGAAGCCTTTTCTGTCTTATCAGGTGGCCCACACCCACCTGCCTTTTTCAGAAAAATTCTGGTGTCTGGGCAGCTGGGACACACCTTGGAGGCTCTGAAAAAGAACCAATTCTTCTCTAAATTCCACCTTCCATGCTAAACACCGAGCACCCGAGACTCCAGACCCCTGATTTTGGCGATGAATCCAGCGTGGGGGAGCCCAGAATAAATTCCCCCACAGAGACTATTTGCCAACCATTCGCAGCCCAGCCACTTTCCCCACCAGCTGGAGATCTGAAGGCGTAAAGTTCTTCCCTTGGTCCCAAATTAAGCTGGCATGGGAACTTCCGTGGCTGGGTGCCCCCACCCCAACCAACAGGGGGTCCCTCATCCCCTCCCCAAACTTCCTCCACAGTAAGAGAAGCATTTCCCTCAGCCGGATGCAGAGACCTCGTTCCTTTTACAAACCCACCCATAAATTTTATAACAGGTAGTTAAAAATTACGACAAGGAAGCGCTGGCCCAGCTTCTCACAATGGGCCGAGGGGAGAATGGGGCAGCACTGCGGGCAGTTCACCGGAAATTTTACTTCTAGTCTGTGGCATAACCTGTCCTGAGTTCGCTTTAACTGGGGCGGGGTGACTCTCTCTAGCCAACACGCGGCCAGTGGGGCATCTCATTTAGGGAAGCTGAGGCTGGGGAGGGCAATCCATGCTCCCATCTCTCCCAAAGAACCCTTTAGGGCACTCACTACCTCCCTCACCCCCCAGATCCCCTGCGGGCCCGCTACTCCCTTGGCCTCTGCAGTGAAGTGGGGAGGGAGAAAAAATGCCGAGAATTTTCAAAAATGCCAGAGAAACGAATTTGCCCCCCAACTTAATAGCTGCATTATCCCTTCTCTACGGTTGGGGTTAGAATAATAAATGTAGGGCGAAATGAGCGAGCTGCTTCAACTCAGCAGTTTGAAAGATACTATTTTTCACAAATCACAAATAGCTTTCGGAAGCCACTTTGATTGGCTAATAAACAAGTAAAGAACGGGAGAATGTCCTATCTGCTGCAGCCGAATGGTCCTCATTCCGGTAATGGGACGGCGGGAGCATTTGGGAGGACGCGTTTCCAAAGAGAGTGCAACCCGCTCGCAATTAAGTTCCCCCCATAAAATGGGTTTTGCCTCCTTTTCTCTCCAAACGAGAAAACAGAGGCGGTGGGCACCAGGGGTGGGGAGTCGGGTGCTGCAAGAGGGGGCGGCTGGAGCTCTCTTGGTCTGGCCCACCCGATGCTTCGCATGTCAAGCGATGCCGGGTGCCAGACGCACCCAGCCCTCCGACGCCGGGCTTGGGGCCACCAGCACTACACGGCCGGGGTTGAATGGGACATTGGGTGTGGCGAAAATTCGGCGAGGTTCTTCGAAGCCACTTAGTGTAGGGTCAACCCACTCGGCTACCGGGCCAGCGATTTGTATTAATAGCAATCAGAAGTCCACATTTAAAAATGAAACGGCCCTCGCCGGCCCTCGGAGTGTGGACGCCTGTGGGAAGGCCTGAGGTCGGAGCGAAATGCTCTCTTTTCAGGCCTCCCCGGCGGGTTGCCGGTGTTTCCCGCAGCAGACGGGGTTACCTGGATGCCCCGCGGCTGGCAGCAGGGACCCCAGGTTCCGAAACATTTCCCCCAGAGCTGCTCAAAGCTGTTCCCGGCTGCCTGCAGCCTGCGCTTCCAATCGGCAGCCTCGCTGGGGCCGCAGGAGTCCCCCATTAATGACGCCTGATCCAATCCTGTGTTCAGAACCACTTTGAGTGGGAGCCAGGCACCCAGATGCAGGTGAAATTACACAAAACTAGAGTCGACCTGGGCCTAAGTCTGGGAAAATCATTGACCAGGGAACAGAGACAGAGAGAGACAGAGAGAGGGATCTGGCCTCAAAAATATTTCAGTCTTTGGGGGTCTGGTTTTTAAGACCAGAAGATCCCTTCCCCTCCCCTCTCCCCCTCTCATGACTGAATCAGATGACTTGTATCTCTGGAATTTGGTATTATTTGACCAGGATCTTACTGGCATAAACAGATTTCTCTGTCTAGGACCCTCCAGGGAGGAGCGAGAGCCACCTTGCCCCCCCGAGTCCCTTAGCCTTCGACCCTTTATTTTGGGGAATGAGGAGTCCAACGAAGACTGTCCTTCCCCCGCTGTGGCTGGGGTGGGGGACTGTACACTCAGCAGCAGCCCCCAACCCAGGCCAACTGAGCCACATTATAAGGGCAGGGCGGGCTGCCCCACTGCCAAGGTGAAGCCAGGAGCGGGCTTGAAACAGCCAGAACAGAGGCTGGCGTAAGTGCAAGCGGGCTAGGTGACAGCGACGGCTCTGTGCTGGCCACATTCGCAGTTCAGACTGTGGGCCCATGTTGTTGGCATGCCAGTCCACTCCCCTTCTCCTTCCCTCCTCTCCCCTGGGCGTAAGCTTCCTAGCCCCCCAACACTCAGGCTTCTTCCAGCCAAGCCCTCCAGACTGCCTTGAGCCTCACACATCCTTCCCACCCTGTTCATGGTCTAGTGCTGGGTGCTGAGTACCAAGGGTTGGCCATGAGGGGCATGTGGAGATGAGAAAGCACACCATTGCCTCATCCTCATCCTGAGCCCCAGCCCCTGGAAGAAAAAGGCCTAGTTGCCGGAGGGGCACAGGGGCAGAGTTTGGGTCTGGGCCCAGCCCAGGACGAGGAGGAAGAAGAGGGATAAGTGGGGAGAAGACACCTTCTTCCCATTGGGATCCTGGCATCCAGAAACCCACTTTGTTTGGAGCCAAGGTTCTCCCAAGAGCATCTTCCTCCCCCTCCCCCTCCCCCTCTTCTTCACCTCCCCCCTTTCACCTGCCCTCCCAGTCCAGCCTGCTCCTCTCCACGTGAGTGCCCCCAACCCCAAGTCAAATCAGTGGAGGAAACCTTTACCAGAGTGTTGAAAAAGAAGCAAAAGGAGGGGAGGGGGGTAGAGAATGGGGGGGTGTGCTGGGGAAAAAACAACTCAGTCATTGCAGCTTCAACTATTTTTCTCCTCTTTTTTTTAATTATGACTCACGTATACAATACAAAGTACTTGGACCAGAAACAGGGCTGCTGGGACACAAAATCTACATTCATAGCTGGACATAAAGACAAATGACAAAAAATTATTATTATAGATATATTTTAACGTTTTTTTCCTTTCGAGCACATTGCATAAACAGAGAATTCAAGACAGAGTTTACTATACATTCAGTGCAATTTAGTTCTACTCTACTGGGGTTAGAAGCACAATAAAAGCTCACAGGACCGGCGGGCTAGGCAGTCTCAGTTGTTGGGTTTTTCTTATTGAAAGAAGCAGCAACAAACGACAGCAAAACCGCATTACAAATACTCTCAAAGCAGGATTTCTTCCTATAGGTAGTGATAAAATACGTTGGAGGTTTCTTTCTTTTTTTTTATTTTAAATTTTTTCTCTTTTTTTCTCCCATATTAGGATGTTTTTAAATTTCTCTTTTTTATTTTTTTCAAGATTATTGCAGGTTCCCTTTAGGTAGTATGTTAAAGACTCATTATTATTATCAGTATTATCAGTATTATTATTATTTTCATGATTATGGTGATGTCTGAGTGCTCACTAATGCAGCTCAGAGGAAGCTGGGCCCAACAACAGAAATTAGACAGGAAAGGGGAGGGAGGCATGGGCCCGAGTGACCATGGGATGGCTAGGTAGGATCTTAGCGGGTGACTGCAGGCTCCTATCTACACCGTGGAAAGGGAGGGGGGAGGGGGAGACCCCATCTGCTTCAGGTTTCCATCAGGTTCCTAGAGAAAGTCAAGGGAGTCTTTCTAAGCGGGGAGCCCCAGGGAGGGAGAGGGGATATTCCTCGCTATCATTTAAAAAATGTCTTTGAACATCTTCCCTTTCTTTTCCTTCCTTCCTTCAATTTTCTGTCCTTGGGAAAAAAAAAAAAGTCAATCTAATACACTAATCCTAGCTTGAAAACAAAGCCGCCACGAGTCTTCTTCTGCAGTTTGAGGGGGTTCCCCTCTAAAATAAATACCAGAGAAGCAGGGAGGTGGCAGGGTGGCAAGACGGGGCCGGGAGAAGGGGCAAAGACGCCAGGTCTCAGACCTTAAAATCCAGGCAGGACTAAGAAGGGTGGGGGGACGGACAAGTGTGTGTGTTGGGGCAATGACTGAGGCAGAGACTCGGAACTTTTCGCTGTGTCTCGGTCTCCCCCCTCCAGTCCCCAAACAAATAAAGATCCGGGGAAGTCCAAAGGTAATAAAACCCGAGCTGCAAGTATCTGACAGGTAGTTGGGGTTTTGAGTGTCATTCTATTCTCTATAAAAGCAAATGACAGTCGTAAACTTCTCAATTTATCCGCTACCATAAAACGAAACTTCAAGGGAGTTGCTAAAGGCGGGGGGGGGGGGGTCCTCTCTTTTTTGCTCAGTCCTTGTTTTCTTCCTTTTCCTCTTCTTCTTTCTCCTCTTCCTCATTTCCTTCTTCCTCCACCTTCTCCTCGTCTCGGGCTCCCGGCAGTTTATCCTTGTTGTTCTCCTTTTTCCACTTCATCCTTCGGTTCTGGAACCAGATCTTCACTTGTCTCTCAGTCAGTCCCAGGGCGTGAGAGACTTCAATCCGGCGCTTTCGTGTCAAATAAGGATTAAAGAGAAACTCCTTTTCTAGTTCCAAGGTCTGATACCGGCTGTAAGTTTGCCTTCCGCTGCGCCGCCCCGGAGCTGGACAGAACAGAAGCCCAGTCTGGTTATGTTTGGGTGGGGGCCTGGCTTTCCCCTGTCACTCTTCCTCCCCTGAAGTCCCCCCTGTGGTCTGCCCAGTTCCCCTCCCTCCTGCAGAAAAGGCAAGAGTGGAAATCAGGCAAGGGCAGGAAAGTTTGGGGGTTTGTTTTGGCTTGGCTCCACCTTGGGAGGTGGGGGGGCAGGGACTGGGGTCTGTCTGGAAAGGAGGGGCTGGCAGAGGCCAGGGGGGCACTGTAGAGTCTCCCCAGGCCTGCAGTCCCAGAAAACTGGCCCTTGCAGCTTTGTTCACAAGTGCAGAGGGGCATTGGGTGAGCAAGGCTGGGGACAGAGTCTGTTTCCAAAAGGAAGGCATAAGGGCTGGGGGTGAAGAAGTGGGGCTCTGTTCACTGCCCTTCCTCGGATCTCTCTGCCTAATGCTTTTCCAGAAGAAAAATAATTGATCTCCTGGAATGTATCACTGCTTGGCCTGACTGCTAACTGGAGACCAGCAAATAAATCACGGGCCATCCCCACTGGAACTTGTCGCCTTCTCGCGTCCCCTTTTACTTCGAAACTGGGCTCTGAGGGGCCACCCTTGGAGGGGCTCATGACCTGACCTGCCCTGAGGGTCTCAGGGAGACCCCGCAAGCCTTTGACTGGGGACAGCTTGGCGAGGGTCCCCCAGACCACAGAGCTCTCTAATCTGCATGGCCTCCATCCTTTCTGGGACTCTTTTTTCTTCTCCTTGACTCTCTCTCTCTTCTCTCCAACTGAGGGAAGTAAAGCAAAGTTGGGGTAGTGGCCCTAAGGCTAGCTCTCTGAGAGAAGGTGGTGGGTGCCCCAGACAGGCAGAGCACCTGTCCTTGGGGTCCCGCCACCCTCTGACCCAGCTAGGGGAGGGAAGCAGGGGTCTCCCTTCACCCCAAGACAGCCTGGCCACTGTCCTGGACTGAGGCTGTCTGCCTTATGGAGAAACTGGCTTGCTCCAAAGGCTGATAACCTCAGGGTCCCCGGCCCCTTCCCAGCCACCTCCCCAACTTTGACTAAAGATGATGAGAGGGAGAGAAAGAGGGGTGGAGGGGAGAGAGAGAGAGACAGACAGACTGACAGAAGTGGAGAAAACGTTTTTTTTAACCCTTTGCACCCAGACACCACCTTTTCCCCCACCTTCACCCCAATCCCCCAGGCGAACTCCGTGCCCCACCCCCAGCTGAACCTCCCAACCTCCAGAAACCCACTCACGCCCGGGGGTGGGGCCCGAGAGAGCCCCAAGCCAGGAGGTAAAGCGAGGGCAGACAAAAAGGAGGCAAGGGCGGGGGGAGACCCCGGAGCGCGGGAGACCAAGGGGGAAAGAGAAAAGGCTTCTCACCGTGGGGTCTCATCCATGGAAACATGAGGCTGGGAGACGAGTTTTGATTTAAGTGGCCTTGTCCTTCGCTACTGTTAGTGTTGGCGGAGGATTTACAGTCGGGATATTGCACCACGCTCGCCTCTTGCTGAGCCCCATAAAGGGACTGTCTGGGGAGCGCCTCGTAGCCATAGAATTTGGAGGCGTCTCCGTGGCAGCTCAGCGAGCACGGGTTCTGCTGGTAGCCCGAGTTGGAGATGCCCGAGGTGCCGTGGTGGAAGAAGTCTTGGACGTGGTGCGAGGCGTGCTGGAAGCCGGGCGCCGAGCCGCCGGGCCCGTACACCAGCGCATGGCTCCGGCCCACGCTCTGCGGGAAGCGGCAGTCGTAATAGGCCGGCTCCAGGGACTCGCCGCCTTTGTACTTGGAGAACAGGGGGTTGACGAAGTAGGAGCTCATGCTGGGCACATGAAAACCCGCCGCCCTCTCCCCTCTGGCTCCCGACTCCCCCGCCCGGGACCCCGAAACTGCCCTCCCCCCGGGGGCGATCCCTAGGCCGGCCGGTTCCCCGGGGCGGCGGGCCGGGCTGGGCAGGTGGGGGGCGCCTGGGTGCCGGCGGGGCGGCGCAGCTCCCGGGCTGGGCGCGGGCGGCGGCGGCGGCGGCGGCGGCGGCGGCGGCGGCGGCGGCGGCGGCGGCGGCGGCGGCGGCGGCGGCGGCGGCGGCGGCGGCGGCGGCGGCGGCGGCGGCGGCGGCGGCGGCGGCGGCGGCGGCGGCGGCGGCAGCAGCAGCGGCGGCGGCTCTCTTCACTGTCGGTAGGTAGAGCTCGCGCTCTCGCACTTAGCTCTTTCCTTTAACAGCCCGGGCGAATTCCTCAATTCCTCAGACTCCCGGCGGTGGCGGCGCTTACACGCGATTCGCGTTCATCAATCCACGACATGAAGACAGGCGAGAGGGAGAGAGGGAGAGAGGAAGAGAGGGAGAGAGGGAGAGAGGGAGAGAGAGAGAGGGAGAGGGAGAGGGAGAGGGAGAGGGAGAGAGAGAGAGAGAGAGAGAGAGAGAGAGAGAAGAAAAGGAGGGATGGCGGGCGGGTGGTAGAGGGGTTCAGGGCTGGGGGGGACCTGGAAGAAGGGCAGGGGAGGAAGGGGGAGGGATGGGGGTGTGGTATGTCGGGGGGTGGTGAGCCAGCTCTAGCTAATGACTAGGGCCAGCTTTTCCAAGGTGCGCATTCAGATTTGAAGGTGCCTCTCCCCCCTTCTCTTTTCCTTCCTCTCAGAGAGAGACAGAGAGAGAGAGATACCTGAGCCAGCAGGTCAACTCAGGTTACCTCAACAGGTATAAGACCCCCCCCGAGGGGTTGAATGCCAACAAGAAAGTTGCTCCCCTAACCCCCAAAGATGGGCTCCCCAGGGGTGTCCTTAAGTCTGGGGACTCTGAGGAAGAACAAGCACATCATATCCCCAAACACTTCAGGCATCAGAACCCTCCATGACTCTTGCCCCTCTCCAGGGTGGGAAGCTGCCCTGTCTTCCCTAGATCCTTTTCTCTTGCCTGCCTGCGTGCTGTGGGTAGTGGAGAGGGCCAGAGGCCGGGGGCACTCCATATACCCAGTCAGGGCTGCACTGACCCTTCAGACACCAGCTCCTGCCTGGGCTTGCCACGAGCTTGCTGGAGAGCAAAGCTGCTGGTGGGGACAGAGAAGGAGAGGGCAGCTGGTGGGTCCCTGGCTTCTGGCTGGGCTGATCCAGGAGGTTTCTTCTTGGGAGACCCCTTGTATCTGGGTTGGAGGAGACTAGAGCAGGCCTCTTAGCTGTCCCCACATACCCTAACCCCATAGGAAATGCCAGTTCAGCTAGGAGGGGCCCCCTGGCTTCACCACACACACACCCCTACACTTCCCCAGGCAGGCTGCCCAGGCCAGGATGTGGATGGGAACTGTCAACAGACACTCTTTAAATATTTACCCACACTTTCTCTGGGGGGCTTCCCCCATCCCCAAGACTGGGTAAATTCAAGTTAATTCTAATGGATAAAGGAACCTTATTCCATCAGCACCCTTTCCTGGCCATAAGCATGTACAATTATGTGGACTTCACCCAGACAGAGAGAAAAGGAGAAAGTCTGAGAGCTGTGGATATGTGCGCTGTGTGCAGGTGAATGAAGAAGAGCAATAAGAATGATTTTTCCGGTCCTCCCCCCTCCACAGTGTGTGAGGTTCTCATACACAGGGCAACGTGGGGCCATACTCGGGATCCACACGTACTATATGTGCTACCTTCCATTCTGAAAAACATCAAATGCATGCTCACTCAGCTATCACGCATGCCAGGAAGCACCCCTGTCACCTCACAGACACTGTGCACACACACGCACATCCGGGCACATATGAAAATAAGACCTGATCAACACACATGCAGCTTTAGCCCTTTGCATCATGAAAAAAAATTGCTACCTATTTTCCTTCCACATCCTGGGGTTTCAGGGCTGGATGAGGTAGGAGGCGGTTAGAAAACCAGATCGTTTTCTTCCCCATCCAGAGCCCAGCTCTGGGGATGGAGGAAGAAATGAAAGTGCAGGGGAGGATGGTGTAGAGAGAATGAGCTTCCCCCTTTTGTATCTAAATAATTGCTGAGGAAATGGCCACTCTCAGCCAAATTCCCAAAGGACAGTCACTGGTGGCCCAGCAAGAGACGCTTCCAGGATCCCCTGAATTTGGAAGAACCTACCCCCGTCTGACTTAGGGACGGCCCAAACTCTGTGACACCCAGAACTCTGGCCCTGGAGCAGCAGGAGGGGAGGGTCAGCGGAGGGCCGTGCCAGGGCTGCAGGCCTCCCCATGGTCCAGGGCAGTAGAGGGCATGACAGAGGTCTCCTCCACTACCAGAGCACGCCGCAGCCTTGGTTCTGGCCCTGCCTTTTCTGAGCCTGTTCTGTGGCTACTGAGCTGAACGAGACAGACTCTGGGCTCCCAGCTTCTAGGTCACTGGGGACTGTCATAAATACTTTCTCCTCCCCTCCTGGAAAGAGGAGGCTGGGCAGGCCGGATCCGCTCTGGGGCCTGCGCCTTATCTTTTAGGGGCTGGGAGGATATCTCGACACTTTATGGTCCAGCGAAAACCCTGCCACAGAGCTAGTCTTCCGGGCCTTTGTGTCCTGGAATGCGACTGTCCCGAGTGTGCTGCCAGCACCGTCTGCTCCGAGAGCCCACCAGTCCCGAAATCCCTGGTTGGACTTGGTTTCCCCTTTCGGGATGGAGCGGGGGGCGTCCCTCGCCTTTTCTTTCTTTCCTTCATTTGATTGTTTTTTTTCTTTTACACGTATCTGGTTGATTTCGCTCCGGGAGCCTGGAAATAAAGGAACCGCAAGCAGCCATCCTTGCTGGGGCGTCTCTGTCCCTCGACCCCCATCCTTGCTGGGGCGTCTCTGTCCCTCGCCCCGAGGCCTGCACCGCCCTCCTAGGTACCACGGATTTATGTTCGTTTGTCCGGGTCATTCTGCCTTTTCGTGTTAATTACGCGCTGCCTGCTTCGTGCTTATCTCCTCCGCAAAGCGATTATTTTCGGCGCCCGCCCTCCTGAGATTCCCGAGTCTGCTGCCAGAGCGAGGGCCCACCTCCCGCCGCCACTCTCGATTTATTTACACCTCACAGGTGAGAGGATTGATTTGCTCAGAGCCAGAGAGGCCGGGCTGGGCCGGGGCGCCGGGCCTTCTCGTCGCTGCTCCTCGGGGCCGGGCCTCAAACGTCAGTGCGGCCAGGCCGGCCGGGGGCACCGCCGCCGCCTCTAACATTGAGCAACAGCGCCACCTCGCGTCCACTTACTCCAATGCAGTCCGGCCGGGAAAAAGCCAACAGCTTAGAGCAAGCAGGTCCCCAGGCTTGACCCAAAGGTGGGAGGTGGGAGGAAGGAGTTTCCAAATGGGTGCGCGTGAGAGGGGTCCCCGGAAGGAATTTCCCTCCGGACCGCTGCTCTTTTGTTTTCTAAATTCTCGAAATAAACCTTGTCAAAGGTTTCACACTATTTTCTCTTTCTGTCACTCTCCCTTCCCGCATTAAGAGACACTGTGCAAAGGAACTGCCGCGATTTCCCCCGCGTTCAGGCGCATTTCTGGCCTCGGAACACCTCCGCGCACGCAGATGCACGCCCCGAAGCTCCCGCGACCGCCCGCCCGCGGCGCGCACCCTAAACTCCTCGCTCCTCTTACCCCGCCGCTGGCTCCGCACCGCCTATTCCGCTGCCGCCTGCAGGACTTTGGGGTGGGATTCTGACTTCTCCTGGCTCTTTGCCCCCTGGTTTGTAGCCCATCCCTCTCTCTCACGCGCGCGCTCTCTCCACCTCTCCCTCCCAGCCAGTGAGGTCCTGTTCTCCGTGGACCATAGACAAAACATTCCTATAATCCGATTTCAAAGGAAAGAGTGTCCACCTTATTTAAACCATAAAACAATTAAGCCCAGACGTCTAGCCAGCTCCGCGCTGCTGTTTTGTTCGGCCCCATTCAGAATCCAGCGCAGGGAGACAAACAGCGCCATAAAAGAGGCATTTCGGGGCCGCGGAAATGTACCTATCCTCTGCCTTCCCAAGTGGAACAACATTTAGGGTTTTGTGATTCTGACAAAGGAGCAGAGGAGAGGTGGGAGGAGAAGATTAGGGCAGGGGGGCGTTTGCAAGCCCCTCTTTCCTCCCCAGCTTTCGTTTCTTTCCCCAGATGTGTGTTGTGTTGTTGTGGTTTGAGTTCACAAATGACAATAAATAAAACTAGAATCCAATCCTGACCTGCAGGCTGGAGGCCGAGCTGGTACTGAACAGTGGGCTGGACCGGGTGGGCCTGCTCTGGATCCCACGCTCTGCTCAGGGCCCTCCTTCCTGCCCGGAGCAAGGCCGGCTCAGGCGGGCCGCAGGAAGCAGGCCGCGCTGGCGGACGGACGAGGGGAGGCGACAGGGCCTTGGAGCAGGGGCCGGGTGGAGGCCCGGAAACGCCGCCGA
This sequence comes from Orcinus orca, assembly GCF_937001465.1. Lineage (NCBI taxonomy): Eukaryota > Metazoa > Chordata > Mammalia > Artiodactyla > Delphinidae > Orcinus > Orcinus orca. Next base: position 43,313,749 of record NC_064569.1, on the reverse strand, counting down.
GCTCGGGCCGGAGAGAAGCCTGAGTCCCGGCGGTCAGGACCGAGGGAGACGGGTGCCTTGTCCTCCGCCCGGTGCGGAACTGCGGCCAGGGTCCCAGAACAGTAAAATGGCCCAGGGGAGGAGCGAGGAAGCGAGAAAAGAGAGAAAACTACAGGCAAAGCACCTTCCAAAAGGACCGAGAAAACAATCGCTTCTGGAATTGGGGAGGTCTCTTCTTAAGCGGGGAAAACGAGAGGAAATATTATCAAAACAAAATGTTCACCTCTTCCCACCTTCCTCCAGCCCCCGAAATTGGAGTATTTAGTAGAAGGAGGGGGTAGGAGATTCAAATGACGGGGAAGGGGCTGGTCCCTACAAGTGCCTCACCAGTCCTGTAAGGTGATGCCATGGAGGGAGCTGCACAGGGACTGGGGTCCCCAATTATTTTCTTCTACGGTGGTATTCCCCAAGTATTCAGAGCAACACTCTGCACCCTCGCCAGAATGGGCAGCCCGAGATATTAAAGGGCTATATTTCAAGCAGTCTGAGTTTAATAGTTTCCAGATTGGGGGATTTCCGAGAATGGGGGCGCCGGGCCGAGTCATACCCGGCAGCTTGAGTCTGCTTCTGATTAGCAGATGAAAACTGCCGGTTCTGGGGAAGGCGCTCTGGGGTGCTACGCAGCCAACCAGCCCCATTGGGCTGTTACACACACATCCCCACATCCTTGCCCCTTGGGTCCCACAGCCACCAGAGAACACCCCACTCCTGGCTAATCCCCGACCAGCTTCCTTGGGCCCTAGCTGCGCCATCTCCCAGAAATGCTGCAGCCGCTCAGCATAACCCCGTCACCCCCAGATCAACATTCAAACTAAGCACCAGAGAGAGAGATTGATTAGAAAAGAGAGAACCAGGAGGTGGAGAGAGAGAGGAGCTGAGAATACATTGAGAAGTAGAAACTAAATCTAATTCTGATTCTGGTTTTGCCATCTTTCTCCTTCCTCCCTGTCTCTCTTCCTTCCTTTTCTTTCTTTCCCTCTTTTTCTCTTTCCTCCCTCCCTTGCCTCTCTTCCTTCTTTCCTTCCTTCCTCCTTTTCTTCCCTCCCTACTCTCTCTCTGCACCTTCCTTCTTTCACTCTCAATGCCCAGTGCCTGTCCGGCTCCCTGAGGCCTGCTGGGCCTTCTTCCTCCTCACCATTCACCACACACCCTCCCTAGCACTGCTCCCCCCGCCCCCCACAAGCCATCCCTCGAAGCACCGATGCAGCCGGGCAAGAATCCAGCCCGGGCCCTCACCCAGCACCCAACTTTCATCTTTACCTATCTCTTCTCTCCGATCTCATGTACTCATAAATTATTACAATTAATTACAGCCAGGGAAAACCATTCATGCTGTGCCCCCACCCCCAGAGACTCCATCGAGCTACCAGGAGACTCACAGGCAGCCAGCCTGGGCAGGCACAACTGGACCCGGGCCTCAGCAGCCTCCACTGCACCCTGGGAGCCCTCAGCCCCATCGCACCCTGCCTGGAGAAGCGGCTGGGGACTTGCCCTTCCGAAGCAGAGGGAGCCCCTTGCCTGGCTCCCGCCTCCCCGAAAGGATCTAAGCACTTGCTTCCTCCACGCCAGAAGCCTGAGAGCCACAGGGAGGAGAAATAACGAGAACTGGATACGGTTGGGTTTCTGGTTTTTTAAGTGACTTCGATATATTAACACAGAGCTGTTCTACCACAACAAACAGAAGCACGTTACAGGACAGACTCTGGGGATGAGTTGACACTGCTATGTACACGCCAGAGGCGCTGGCCTGAGCCGCCGGACCCAGCCTGCGGCATGGTCCCCGGCCCTCGCCCCTCAGCTCCTGGGCTGGGAAGCGTTCTTGTGTATATGTGTGTCTTTTTTTTTTTTTTTGTACAAAATCTGCACGCAGAGCACCCCAGGCCTGGGGAAGGATGGCCCGGACCAAATACAACACAGGAGAAAAAAAAATAGAAATATAGCGATTCAAGTACTGGCTTCTCTGAAGAAAGGAGGAAAAAAATCACATTTCTGTGTGTCATTTATTTCAGTTGCGCTGGGAGAAGAGAACGCGGTTTCTCTCCCGGCCTCCTCCTCCTTGCTGGGTAGAACTAACTAAAACACCAATTTCTCAACACTGAACCCTCCCAAATCTCGCAAGAGTTTTCCTTCTCCCTTTCCCTTTTTTTCCTTTTTAAGCCGATTGGCTTTTCTCTATCTTGCTCATTCCTTTTCTTTTTCGTGCTGTCTCCCGCCTGCGTCGGAGTATTTTTGTGGGTTTTTTGTTTTTCCCTTGGCTGTGCCGAGGCAGCAGGCTGCGGCAGGGTTTAGGATTGCTCCTTGTCGGTTTTTTCTTTATTCATCTTTTTCATCTTCATCCTCCGGTTCTGAAACCAGATTTTGACCTGCCGCTCGGTGAGGTTGAGAACCCGGGCCACCTCGTACCGACGGTCCCTGGTTAAATACATATTGAAGAGAAACTCCTTCTCCAGTTCCAGCGTCTGATACTTGGTGTAGGGGCAGCGCTTCTTCCTTGTGGAGCGGGCGTGAATCCAGTTGGCCACGGGGTTGCCTGGAGGGCCAAACACAGGCAGGGGTCAGTGGAGCCCCTTTCCAGTCCAGGACGCCTGGCACCACCCCCCCAGCCTCAGCCAGGCTCCCCAAACCCAATAATTGAACCTGAATTTGGGCACGTTTTGCTTGAGGAATTTCCCCCCTTACTCCTTTTGCGTTCTCCCCCCTCCTCATCTTCCCCCTCCTCGGTTTCCAGCACCTAAAACGATAGGAAATCGAAGCTATCAAAGCCTCTACAGTCTGGTCCTCAGCTTCAAGAGTAGTAATTCGAGAATATCCCCATAAAAAGTCCAAATTCCCAACCGTTTCATAGGCCCATAAACGCTTCTCTCTCTTGTTTTTTATTTTTATAGCGAGGTCTCTCTCCTCCCCACTTCCCTCCTCCTCTGCCCCCTCCCATCCTCCCAGCCCACGACCAAGTCCTGAAATTTCAGTAGTTCTGCTTCCTGACCCTGAGAGTCCCCAAGCCCCTCACTACCCTCTCCAGCGCCCCATCTCCGCTCTCTCAGAATTCAACCCTGCTGAGGCGAATTCTCAGAGTGATGCTGGGATGGGAAAAGCCTTTCTCCTCTCCCCAGGGAGCTGCTGGCCTTGGGGAGAGGCTCCCCTATATCTTAGCTTCCCTGTTTGGCTTCCAGTGCCCCCTCCTCCTGCCAGCCCCAGGACAGGCTCTGCAGGAGCCAAGCCTCCAATTTCAGGTTTATGGGAGTAGCTGAGGGCAAGGAGGGAAGCCTTCAGAGGGGTATAATTAGGCCCTGGCCCCTTATGGGGCTGCAGGAAAGGATTTCCTGCAACCCCCTCCTGGGACTCCCCCAGACACTTCCTCACACCCAGGGGCTGCACCCCTTCCCCTGCTGTTTCCCCTTCTTTCCTCTTTCTCTGGACCTGCAGCTCTCACCTGTCCCCCCACCCCACCTCACCTCACCTACCCCTGCCTTTCTTTGCAATACTCAGAAGGCTCCTGTTTCCCTGATTGGCGTGTGTGTGTGTGTGTGTGTGTGTGTGTGTGTGTGTGTGTGTTGTGTGTGTGTGTACAATTCTCTAATCGGGGGAGATACCGCTTCCCGCTCCCCACTCCTCCTCCCTGACCCCCATTCCCACCCCTCTCTCCTGCAGACACTCAGAAGAGGGCTCTCAAGTTTAAGGAGACTGGGACCCCACTTCTCTCCCCCAACTCTGGAAGTCCTGATCTCTCCAAGTTCCTAGGCTGGGAAAGCCCCCAGACCCCTCACCCAGGCTTCCTGGGGGAGAAGCCCATGGACCCTCTGTTTTATGCATCTCTAGTGGAGTGAGGACCCCTACACTGCCTGGGAGGTAAGGGGTGGCTTTTCTCCTTGGGGTTATTTCCTCTCTGCCCCCAGTGTCCTCCCCATCTCTCCCCCATCCCACTCCAAACCATAAAATGAACCTTGCCCCCACCCCATCCCCTGGCCCTGTCTGCATTTCTTCGAAAGTTGCGACTGAGCCAAAAAGCCTGGGCCGGGGGTGTGTGGGCGGGGGTCTCATCAAAGCCAGCTCCTGGGAGAGGAGCCCCCTTCAGCCTTCTCCCAACCTGGCTCCCTGGGCGCCCTTCTCAGACCTTCCTGCCCCTGAAAGCTCCCCAAGGTAATTCGCTTTTATTGAGTCCTCACCCCCTCGCCTTCGCCCCTCTCCCGCGCTCCCTGCGCCGCTCGGAGGGGCTGTAATCCGGCTCCCCCCGCCCGGCCTCCCCTCCCCTCCCGCGCGGGTTGTAAAGGAAAATTGCTCCCAACTTACTGGGGTCCAGGTCGGCCTTCTCCTCTTTGTGCTTGCTGCCGGCGAGGGCGTCCGCCTCGGGCGAGGGCAGGGTCTGCGGGGCGCGGTCGCGCAGTTCCCCGGGCGAGCCGTACATGTAGTCCGGGTAGCTGCGGCCGTCGCCCGGGCCGCAGTCCGCGCGGCGCCCGGGGTAGGCGTCCGGCTTGAGGGCGTAGTGACGACCCCCGGCCGGGAAGCTGGGGAAGGAGACGGCGCCGGACAGCGGCTCGAGCCAAGTCCGCATGTAGCGCGTGTCGGCGCCGAGGTGGGGCTGGGGGCCGTACGGGTGGTAGACCACGGACGACTGCGAGGGCACGGGCGCCCACGACGTGCTGAACACGGCCGGCTTGGGCGCGAAGCTACAGGACGGAAAATCGCTACAGTCCGGCACCAAACCGCTGGGTCTGGCGGCGGCGGGGTGAGCCCCCGTGGCCGGAAACCTGGACGCTAGGAGGTCTTCATTGTCGTGAGAGATGAGCGAGTCCACGTAATAGTTACTGATGGGCCCCGTCGCCGACATCGTAACAGGGTTTTACATACATAAGATTATTGTATGAACTGTATATGTACTTTTTATCTGCTCACAGAACAATCAAGGCAGGTAATTATTTTTCCAGCCTTTTCCCCGCAGCTCATTGGCTCCCCGGCCCCCACGTGATCGTATTTACCCAAAAATACGGCGCGGATCAATGCGCAGGGGCTTTTTTTCCTGGCTTTTTTTTTTTTTTTTTTTTAACCTTCTCCCACCCTCTTCTCTCTGCTGATCCCCGCGACCTGCGTTTTCCTGGGGGTTCGCAACTCTGGACCCAAGGACCCGGCCACTCCCTCAGGACAACTCGCATGTCAGCAGAGAAGCCCCTGGCTCGTGTCCACCCCTAAGCAGATGGCCTCCGCCCCCACCCCCGGGAGGATTCTTGATGGGGTGCAAGTGCCACTCCCCGAAGCCAGGGTTTCCGGACCCCCGGGGCCGAGCTGGGTGCGGGAGCCCCGCAGGGGCGGAGAGGCCGGCCGAGGTAGGTGGAGGAACTATTTCTTGACGTAATCCGTCTCTGTCGGCCCCGACGCTCCCGCAGTCTCTGCGCAAGCCGAGATCAGCGATTGTCAGTTCCGAACGTGGCTTTTAAAAATACGTTTTTAAACAGTGTGTATGTATGTATTTCTTTCAGGAGCAGCAGCAGCGAGGGAGGGAGAGTGGGAGGGGACTGGGGAAGCTGGGGTGGAGGGAGGGAAGGAGGGGAAGGGGAGCGTCCTTCTGCCACTGGCCAACTCAGCCCCCCAAATTTGGGGCAGAGGAAGCTTGGGGAAGGTGGTCCGCGGGTGGGAGGGGTAGGACCTCGGGACCTCGTACACCTTTGTCACCAGAAGTCCTCGCTTGGCTTTGGCACAGATATGAAAACGCCTTTATTTTAAATTTATTGTCTGTATCTATTTATCTTTCTTTGCCAGCCTGAAGAAGTGGAGGAGAGACCTACACAACTTCAGTGGGGTATCCCCATCCCGTCTTCCTGCTCGCCCTCCTTTGCCCCCAGCTCCACCTCTGAGACATCCTGCCCTCCCCCGCCCCCCAAAAAGAAGTCACTCCAGGGCTCTGTCTGCAGAGAGCCAGGGTGAGAGCGGGCAAGGCGAGAGAGCGACCTCGGTCGTGGGCAAGTAGCTTGTTTTTACGTCCTTCAATAAAAATTTTATGAGGATCATTTGATTGTTCATAAATGTGTCTTTCATTAAATAAAATTGTAGGCTGTTTTTGGAACGGGAAAAAAGCTACAGAGGAATGGGAGAAAGCAATTTCTTTGGAGTCAGACACAGGAATTCTGGAGGGGTAGTGTGATTGTAGGGAAGATCACACAACTTGGATTCCTCCCCCCAATAAGTTGGTCGCTACCCTCCTCCTTGAATCTGGGGTTCATTGCCCAGCCCTCTGCTTTCCATCACACTGTCCCATGGTGGTTTAGCAAAAGTGGGCTTTAGGCAAGCAGGAAATTCTCAGTGTGGGTGCAAGAGAGGGGGCAGGGAAGTTGGCTGGGGGCGGGGGAGAAGAGCAGGTGATGTCCCCAGAGACAGATGTACCCTAGGCAGGGCAGAGTGAGTTTGAAGGAGGGGTACAATTTCAGGGTCAGCAGGGAAGAGTCCAGTTTGCGCTAGGGGAAATAGGCAGGAGCTGAGGCTAAGACACAGACTCTGAGGCAGCAGGGAAGGATGAGTTTTCCCAGATCCGAGACGCCTGCGCTTCTTTCCCCTCTTGTCCCCAGGAAGGGACCAAATGCCAGGGGTGGGGGGCAGAGGCTGCTTCCCCCCCACCGCACATCTCTGTCGACCTGTCTCCTCTGGGGAGGAGAAGGGCTAGAGAGAGGTGTCCCAGAGAGTGTAATATGTGTGTTTGGGGTGGGGGGAAGTTGAGGAGGAAGGATAGATCTGCAGCTCCAAGCACTGACCCCAGCCTGCCAGGCCCCCTCCCCAGTCCCTACTTACCCCCCACCACCACCCCGGTTATGTCCTTTTCGGTCTAGCAGGGCTGGGATTTCGACGCATGGGGGGCGCGTGACGTGAGAAATACCCGGCTGGGCAGAGACGACTCAGGACCTCAGCCACTTTACCCTCGGCTCTGATTATGTTCTCCTGCCCCGGCCTGGACTGGTCTGGGAAATCCAAATTACACCAAGAAACAGCATACCTCTTTGGCCTTGATGGAGTCGGGTTAGCTGTCAATCAAAAATTCTCCCTCACTAGTTCAAGGAAAAGACAGGAGATTCCCGTTCCCCTGCCGAGGCTTCCTCCAGATCCCCAGCGCCATCAGCACCTCCCCCAGCCCATGCGGCTGGGGACCCTGCCTGGCTCTGGGGTGACTGCTGGCAATGCTGAGCAGAGCTGTGTAGCCGTCAGAGGGCCTGGGGCCAGACTGCGACCAAGGGGACATCAGAGGACAGAGCCCGAGACAGCCTGAGACAACAAGATTGAAGCCCGGCGCCAGGCCCATAGTGAGGAAGGGAGGAAGGAAGGAGGGAAGGAAAAAAGAAAATGGATTAGGATAAAAGAAAGAAAGAGGGGAGAATTACAGAAAAGAGGGGAGGCAGGATGAAAAGATGGGGAGAGCAGGGAAAGGAAGGCGTGCAGAGAGCGAGCCGGAGGAAGGGCGGTGACAGGAAGGCAGGACGGGGTAGGGCGCGGGCTGGCCGAGCAGCCGTGGCATTGTGCAGCCCGCTGGCTGGCCGGGCCTTTGCCGCGGGACCCGCTCCGGGCGCGGCGGCCACTTCTGCCTGGACACAAAGGAGGAAGAGGCCTTCTCTCCTGCCTCTCCCGGGCGACCTGCTGAGGTGGGTACACCAGGCCTCTGGGATATAGAACCCTATCTCGGCCCAGGCAGCCTCCCGGGCAGCTGGGAGCTGAGCCACGGACTCGTCAAGGAGCAAAGGAGACATGAGGAAGGAGAAGGTTTCACACCCGCTCCTCCTCTGCGTCTTCGCCAGGGAACAGAGCCCATCTGTCCCAACCTCAGTCTTCTTAGAAGAAAGATGCCCCTACAGCCCCTCTCCTGTGGGCCTCTACTATGTGGGAGAGACCCCAGACATACTGGCTGTAAACAGATGCCCCTTTCTCTGCTACCCACTTCGGTCACCGCCTTCTTTTCAACTCCTGAGCAGCCTGCCCACCCAGCAGAGGCAGCAGCAGTGGGGCAGCCTGGATCAGCAGGCCCACGTACTCTGCTGCCGTCAAATTCCCTGTCAAACTGAGGGGAGATTGTCGCCTTCATTTCGGAGAGTGAACTCAGACCCTCCTCACTCAGGCACAGACACAGCTGTGGATCAGGAAGCAGGCCTCGCCCACAGCCCCCTCCCCACCAATGCCCCATTTTGCCTAGGCCTTGCTGAGAGAGGCAGCCAGGAGGAGGGGGGCTGGAAGAGGCTGGGAGTCCCTGAGTTCACCAGGCCACCAGGCTGAGGTCCCTCGGGTTCCACAACTGCATGTGGGTAGTGCCCCCCTTCTCTGCATTTGGAGATGGGGTGGCAGGTCAGGGCTCCGAAGCAGAACATCAGGCTCCCCCCAAACCCACGCTTGGAGGTGTCGGGGCACAAAGGATGTGGGATCACCGAGCAGGAGGGGTTTGTCTTCCCAGGTTCAGTTACGCCTGCTGAATCTCCTGCCCGCTTCCCAGCCTCCCTCTCACCCACACCACTCCCTTCAATTTTCCTCATCACCGATGGGGAACCCAAGGGACCGGAGGCCACTGGAAGTCCCTGTTGGGGACGGGCGGGGGGACCCCAACTTTAGCTAGCAGTTGTGCATCCACTCTAGTTCATAGAGCTCTCTTCTGACCCCAGAAGACGGCACTGGGCACAGGAGAGGCCCCTCAGGGGGCGGAGCACCCTTACTGCATCACCTCAGACCTGGACAGCTGGGACCACAATCAAGCTAGCACCACCGTGGGAAGGACAGACAGACAGAAAGACAGGCAGGTTAGCCTCATCCCCTCCCCTTGCCCTGCACCTCCCTTTTAGTGATTTAAATTCCCTCTGGTTCAATCCACACCGCCAAGTTCGGATTAAATTTAAAACAGGCTTTTCCCGGTCCCCCAGCGGGTCATCCCCGAGCCCGAAGGCAGGGCGCCCGCTCCCGGCTCGTCAGCGCGGAGGAGGCTGTGTGTACTCCATTTGCTTTCATTTTCCTTCTCCCCCTGAAATGGGCTCAGTTCACCTCTCTGCTGCCCTCTCCTCCTCCCCGCCCCCTCCTTGGTTCCCCTCTACTTTCCCCCCTTTTCTCTCCTGATCCCTCTTTGTTGGGAAAAACACACCCACACACACAACTCCTCCTAGCTCAGGCCTGCGCTGGAAGCAGAAACTGAATTCTCCTGGCCTGCGGCGAGGAGACCAGCGTCCTGCACCCACCCCAGGTGGGTACCCGGGATCCCTACACACTAGGAGTCCAGCCGCTAAACCCAGCAGGAGTGAAACCCCCAGGGGCTGTGAACGTGGCCCTCTCAACGCCACGGCCTACATTCCCACCGGCCCCCTGCCCAGCCGCCCCACAGCAAACGGGGCTATTTCCAGCTCCCCCAGCCTGGTCCGGTTTCCCCGCCTGGGGAGTGGCTGGAGGGGGAGCGGCCCCAGAGCGAGGGGTGCTCTGCGCTTGGAGCCCCCGTGGCCTTGGGCGCCTGGTTACCCGATCTTTGTGGGACGTGTGTGTCACAAGGAAATTTGCAGTGACTTTGGAGCCCAGACTGAGGAAGCCGAGGTGGCGAAAGGAGAGACAATAAGGGTCCGAAGTACAATTAAGGGGCCAGAGCCGCTAGTCTCTCCCCCGCCTTCCCTGCCAGGCTAGGAGCTGTCTGGCCTCAAACCTCAGGGCAAGCCGCGAACCTGGAGCCGGAAACTCAGCCCATGGTGGAGGGAACCAGAGGATCCGGCAGCCAGAAAGCAGGAGGAACGCTCCCTCCAACTTGGGCGCGCACCAAGCAGCTCCGCTGAGTTGCAGAGAATCCAGTGAATGAAAGTGTACATTCCGACGAATTTGCCCGATTTTTTCCAGCCTTTGGAAGGACAGCCTAGGGTTTGGAACGTCTCAGACGGACGGACAGACAGGCAGCCAGGCAAACCGCATCTCCGGAGGCAGACAGACTCACAACATGAGTGTGAGCCTGAAATCAAATACAGGTTCAACATTTCCCAGGCCTCTGTGCCAGGCCGGGTGAGCGCCGATCTCCCTACCTTCTCTCCCCTCCAGGGCGTTGGGCAGAGACCCGGAAGCCTCGGTCCCTCTGGCTTGGTCCAATCCCGCCTCGGGAAGCGCCTTCGTTACCTGCTCCTCGGCTCCCCACGGCCACAGATGCAGGGAAGCCGCCTCCGCCGGGGGAGGGAAGCCCCGGCCACCGCAGCCGCCGCTGCCCGCCCTTCCTCCCTCCCTCCCTCTTCCTCGCCCTCCCTCCCTCTCTCCCTCCCTCGTGCTCTGCCGCTCGCGGGGCCCTCCCGCGGGCAACCTGTTCTGGACCAAATCCAGGTAGCTCCGAAAGAGACAAAAAAAAAAGGACCTCTTACGTGGAAAAGAAAGACCTTTAACTGCATTTATTTTTCACGCTCTGACCCTTGGTGGGCCTCAGTTCAGACGTCCTGGGCCCGGCCCTGCAGCTGCAGAGGTGTGCGGGGCCGGCCGCCTCGCCCACGCTGGCCGCCGCGTCCCGCGCGCTGTGCGCTGCACACTCTGGGCCGCCGCCCCCGCAGCGCAAACACCAAACAGACCTCAAGGTCCTTACTGCAGACTCAACCTCCGGTTGCCCGCCTCGCCGCTGGCCTCTGCCCAGGAGCCCGCTCCGCTCCGTCTGCGGCCAAAGTTCACACACAATCCACCTTGTTCGTGCTCTCGCGCCCGGCCGGACACCCTTCCTAGCCAAGGCGCCCACTGGCCACCCTCGGGCCGCGGCCTTGCCCGGGGCTGCAAACCTCCTCCCCTGCACGGGACCCACACAAAGCCCAGTGTCCTGACGCTCCCACCTGCAGCCCCCTGTCCCTGGCCCCGCTGCCCTTCACCTGTTCCCGAGAAGGGCTGCATCTCCGAGCGAGCCGAGGCAGGCCGGTGGGCCCGGGCGGAGGGTGCTGGGGAGCCGAGGTCCCAGGGAGGCCACAGAGGCTCGGCCGGCTAAGCCGGAGCCCCCGCAGGCAGGCAAGAGATCTCAGAGACCAAGGCTCTCCTTGGCGAGCTCTTGCCTTTTCCTCCTTCTCCTGCAAGTCTTAAACACTCCGAGAGTTCAGCTCTATAAATCCTGCTCCTCTTTCCCATATCATAATTAAAAAAAAACAGTAGGGGAGGTTTTAACTTTTATTGCGATTTCTGGAGTTGGGCTGCGGAGCATATATTAAGTTTACGCTTATGCACTCTCGGCGGGGAGGGTCCTTTAAGAAATAAAAATCCATCTTAATATCCACAGACGAGAGATAATTTTTTCCCTCCTCTTCACGCTGTTTCTTTTGAAGACTCCCTTCCAGCGAAGAGAATAAATAACCACCATTGCCTTAGCCACAATCCACGGCCCCAGGGCCCCTTGGTGGACTCTGGCCACCAGACTGGCCCTCACCTTGGCCCTGTGACAATGTACCCCATTCCCCAGGATATGGGGAGCCACCCACCCCATAAGCCCACCAGCTCTGAAACAGATATGGGGGCAGAGAGACCCAAAGCACAGAAGTTGTTCATTGGTGAATTTCGGCCCATCAGGGATGCCGTCTCCAAGCCAGGCCCTCCTGAGCACCCAGCCCCTGCCTGGGACTCCCTTCACTCCAGCTGGCCCCGGGCTTCTGACAGCCTGAAAACTCAGAGACTGCTAGGGGCTCCCAAACTGGGGAAGCCCTTGCCTGCCTTGTACCAGGTGGCCTTCCTCTCTGAAAACCTCCCCATTTCCCCGGGAGCCATAGGGCGATTTGAGCACTTCCTTCCAAGGGAAGAGATTTTTTTCCCCTACCAAGGGCTGGGGGACAGACAGAAAGACAGACTGACAATTTCAGCTGGGGAGAAGGAAGGCCCTATTCCCATTTTCTCCTCTAGTCTCCATTGGGTCTCTTCGTACACGAGAGAGAGAAAGATACACGAGTGTGCACAAAAATATATACAGGGGATCTGAGAGAGCCTGGAGGAGACAGAGATACAGAAACAGAGACCCACACTCATCCAAGGTTACGTATAAGCCCTCAGCAGACAACTGTGTGAATACAGAACTCCATGTACATATTGTGTTCCGGGGACATGATTTTGTTCCCTTGTCTGAAAGTCTATAATGTTTTAATAATCATAATAATTCCAAAGTAAGAGAACCAAGAACCTGGCTTTCTCTTTCCCAGTCTCTCTGAGAACGGGGGTGTATCTCCCCATTCCCCCTGGTCCTCCCCAGTTTTCTCTGCAGGCAGCGAAACCTCGCTGGCGAGGCCTCTCTCTAGTAACCAGGACCAGAATTGAGCAACCAGAGGGGCCGAGGAGGGGAAGAAGCTTTGCAAAGTTGCACACTGCTTGGATTCTCCCTAACCCAGACCCTCCCCTCCTCCCCCTGGCATCAGCCGACAACCTCCCCAGCAATATGGTAATGGTGGGCGCTGGCAGCCTCCAGACATTTCCACACAGCGCAAAGACGAGCAACTGCCTGACAGGCACAGACACAACACACCAAGGCCTACGGGCAACAGACAGCTAGAAAGAGACCAGAGCCAGATTCCTGCCCTGATGTTTCCCAGTAGGGTAGGTGTGGGGGGTTCTACTTGGACTGGATGGCTTTCCTCCAGCCTACCAGCACCCTAAATGTGCCCTTCTCCTGGCGACGGAGATATAGAAGGGGAAGGCGAGGTGGCTGAGCTGCTGATCAGAGTTCCCCAACTCTTAGGACCCCAGGCACCCCATTTTTCTAAGGAGAAGCTCCAGCCCCAGCCGACTGGAGGCAGGTTTTTTTCCTTGGAGGTGGAAGGTAGGAGAAGCTAACTCTTCCAGAGACCCCTTTCTCTTTCTGTGGTCTTTTCTCTTTTAATCGTCCTGCCCCACCCTGCTACCCAACTGAGCTGGCCCGCCAGGCCACCTCTCACTCAAATTCCTGAATTTCCTTGGAATTGGTTAGACCTTCTTTGTCTGTCTCCATCAGCTGGGCCCAGGAAACAATAGCTGCAGGAAAAACTCCTCTCCCTCAATCACGGGGATGGGGACAGGCTGAGGAGTGGAAAGGATAAAGCGGGATTCTCCAGACTTGTGGTGTAGCCCCACTCACAGCTAGCCCGCCTCAGCCTGTACCCACTTTGCCTTATCTAGGAGGGGGGCTGGGGGCAGTCCCACTGGGGAGGGTAGGAGCGGGATAGGTGGGTTGGGGCCCTCGACGATAACCGACTGATGTAACTCAGGCAGTTTCTTGTTGCCGAGTTCAAAACTCAATCCCAACAACATGAAACTACCTAAGCCACAGATCAGCTGAGCGAACAGGGCGGGAGATTCAGCTCTGCATCTATCAGGAGAAGGGAAGGGGGTTGGGGAAGGAAGAAATTCAGCCCCATCCCCCTTTCCGCCCTCACGACCTCCCTAAGGACGAGAGAGTAGACTTTGGGTGGCTGGGTGGGTAGGGGATCTGACTGCCTCATCAGCTGCTAGTCTAAACAAATCGCTCAGAGAGACTCTGGTGAAATGGGACCTCCAGCTGCCAAACCCCCGCCCCGCCCCCAGCACCGCAGCGGAGCTACCCCCCTGCCTCTGGCCCTGGCCCTGGGGGAAGCTGGAGTGTCCTTCCACTCTCCAGCTGGGTCCCTTGTCTTGCCCTTCTGGCTCTCCTGTGCTCTCCTCCTAGATTCCCTCTGATCTTCTCCGTCTCTCAGCTGGACTCTGGCTTCCCTTCGTCTATGTGTGGCCGAACCACTCCAGAGCCTCTTCCGATCAGGCTACTTGCCTGGCAAAGCCCCACGGCCGGGCAGAGTGGGGACCGAGAGCCTGGCTAAGGCTCACATCCAAACCAGCAGAAAGCAGGAAGACCTAAGCTTCAAGCTCCAACACTCTCTAGCCCATCCTCCCTCCGCTTCCCCCAGCAGACGGCCAGAATGAGAGACGTCTAGACCCATGTGTCGAACTCAAGGAGACCCTAAGTGACCGAGTAAAGAAAGAAGCCCAAAACCACCAATTTACCCCTTTGACCGCCGAACCCCACAGCAACAGGGCTGGGGACGGGGAGCTCACGGCCACTGCCCTCCACCGCGAGCCGCCACAAGGCAAGCCTGGGCTCTCAGCAAGCGCGGAAGCACGAAACACCTTCCACCCTGCTCTGCCCACTGCGCGCTGGGCACCTGGGGACGCCGCTCTTCCCCACTCCAGCGCCAAGAGAAGAACAAGAAACCGCTTCTCTTACCTTGTCGCTGCCTCGTCGTCGTCCTCCTCCTCTTGCCGCTGCCCGTGCTTCTGCTGCTGCTGTCGAGGGGGGGTGGCTGAGCTCCTTGCCCCCCTCCGGCGGTTAAGTTTATTCCTTTCCTCGGATAGGTGGGGGGCTCTTGGGGTTCCCCCGAGCAGCGGTGGGGTGCGCCTGGCCCAGCACCCCAGGCAATCAGATCCGTCTGCTCCTCAAGATTGCAGTTTGCTCTCTGCCTCTTTCCCTCCTCCAGTCACCTTTAAATGCATCTTTTACTGCAGCACCACATTATATTTGCAGATCATAAAATCCACCTCTCGCGCGCACCAAGACCGTCCTGACATTACTGTTTTATGACCTTGACTTATTGTGGTCACCTGGATAATATTTAAATCAACGTTATGGTCTCTCACTTACATTAAACCCGCCAAGAGACGTTCTAGAAAGGCTCTAGGAGATGAGTCAAACACAAAACACACACATCCACACACTCAGCCTCTTTGGGGGGAGGGTGTCGCTAAAAAAAACACTAAAAACAGAAAACCACCCATTTGAGGATCATGATTCTGGAAATTTATTAGGATTTTTTTCTCCATTAAGGAAGCTACATGCAAAAGATACAACGTACAGAATATCTTTAAATAACACAACTCCCAGACAGGGACAGGGCGATATTTGGGGGAGGGGCACTCTGTCTTTGCTTCACTATGTTCTATTTTAAATTAAAAAAAATTTTTTTGCTCCTCTGGATGGAATTTCTGAGATGGCAGTGCATGGGGGATGTGGGGGTGCTGGGAGAATGGGAGAAAAGCAGAAGGCAGTACAAATACGAGACTTCAAGCAGATTCTCAGAACGATTGGGAGGTGAAGACACAGAGAGGGTTTGGTGCAGGCGCTGGACGCTACGACAAACACACAAACACTAGCCGAACTTTCCAAAAACGTCTATTATTCTAAGGAGGAAATGCAGCAAGGAAGGAGCGATTCTGACTGTGCTCTTCGAGATTACAGACCTTCTCTGGTTGATTTTTTTTCCCTCTTTTTCCCCCTCTAATCGGGTGGATTCGACCTTAACTTTGCCTGGAGAACGGGATGCTATGTGTGAGTGCGTGGGTGAGTGAGGGGTTGACACACACACCAGCCACACTCCCACCCTCGTCTATGCGGGCACACCACACCCCACAACCCAGCACCCCATTTCTCATGCTTTAGGTGGACACATCTTCGCAGCAAGAACCATAGGTCCCTTGAAAGGAGTGTCTGAGGTCTTTGCCTTTTTTGCAGGCGTGTTGCATTTATACTCAGGGAGGAAAAAAAAATATACCACCAGGCACAAAGGGAGGAGGGGCGGGGAAAGGAGGGAATGGGGGGAAGAGGGTGAGTGGGAGGGGAGGCCCCTCGCTCAGGTGAAATTAAAATTGGAGGTCAGTTCCCGGATTCGATTCTCTCGGTTCATTTTCTTGAGTTTCATTCTGCGATTTTGAAACCAGATTTTGACTTGTCTGTCTGTAAGGTTAATGGTCTTGCTAATCTCCAGGCGGCGCTCTCGTGTCAAATACATATTGAACAGAAATTCTTTCTCCAATTCCAGCGTCTGGTGTTTAGTATAGGGACACCTCTTCTTCCTTCCGCTCTTTGCTGTCAGCCAATTTCCTGTGGTGTTTTCTGCCTTTATCTCCTCTGTTAAAAATAACATTATTTACATAAGTATCCCTCGAAGAGGCAACCCTCGCAGCACTGCAGCCTTGGCCAGCTTGCAGTGGGGGCAGCTGAGGGAGCACAGGGGAGCTGTTCTCGCCCCACAGGCCTGGCTGGTGGGGTCCTCCTGGCCTCAAGGCTCTTAGAATTTCTTTGGGGTCTAGACTTACAGGGGAGAAAGACAGAAAGTACTTGCCTCCAACGCGTCTATTAAATTTAATCACCCAATCCACCTTGACCTAGCATGTTCTGAGAACTCCTGCTCTCCCTCGGCTTGCTGACCCTGGTGTGCACTCTAAGCCTCCCCAGACCCCGCCTCCTCTCTGTTCCTTTCCAGCTCTGTAAAAATCCAACCAGAAGGAAAAAGTGTTTTCCAGGCCTCAGACCCGGTGGCAGAGGCCACCTCGCTGCCCAGAGCAATTTCCAGAGAGCTTTGACCCCTTTCAACACAGTGGAGGGATGTCGCCCCAGACTCTGCAGCCAGAGGCCATTGCAGCCGTCTCTGCACCAGATCCCCAGCCCTGGCTCCCACCTGAAGTGTCACAGAGTGACTCTACCCCATTGGATCTCCCATTGCCAGCTTTTCCTATCCCGGCCATTTCCCCCAGGAGTAACTGAGGCAGGGAGCTTGTGCAGGCAGCGGAGGTCAGGGGCAACAGCTATGGGGCATGCTGAGGAGTCCTCAGTCAACTGCCCTGGCCAGAGACCTAAGGTCAAGGGAGAGAGATCCTGAGGAAATGCAGCCTCCTGGAAATCTCCTGCCTAGTCTATGTAGGTATGTATGCATGCATGTTCATGTGTATTTCTGCAGAGATACACACTCCTATACATATGTACACACACAGGGATATGTACACATGTGTCTATTTATATCAGGAGATGCTATAAGTGTGGTGTGTATTTCCCTTTCCCTTATCTACAGCTTCTCCCCCCGCCCCCGGCACAAATTCTTGCTGAAATGAACCAGCCTTGCTCCTCAAGCAGCAGAAGAGACCTTGGCCATCTTTTCTAGGGAAAAACCCAGAGTCCAGAGACCCGAGAGGGACACCCAGAAAAGGACTCTGCTGATGGCTCTGTGCTCTATCTCCCCTTCTATGCCAAATGAAACTGCCAGGTTCCTGGATCTTAGCTTGATGGGGAGTGGGGTGGGGGCCCTAGGGGAACCAGGAGGCATCAGAAAATGCAAACTTGAGGCTGCAGTTTTAAACACTTTAATGTCCTTAATTCTGTTCCCACCTCTGCACCTGCAGCCTTCTGCCAAATTGTTTAAAGGCTCTCCACATCTAACTCTGTGCCATTTATTTTTTATTGGGGTTGTTGGGGTCTGGGGGAAGGGGAGAAATTACAAGTGGGGAGTCCGGCCCAAAGCCCTCTTGCCTCTGGCCTGGTGGGGGCACCAAAATGAGGGGGGCAGGCAAGAAGGGAGCAGGCAGAGTCAGAGGGATTAGTTGGGGTGGGAGGGTTTAGATGGTATGGGGATGGCAGGGGAGAAAGGGGACCCTACCAGAATGGGGGCAGTTTGAGCTAGGAGGTAGGCTTGTTAAACTTGACTTTGCTTTTGGTGGGGCTAGAACGCAGCTTTTCCTACCCTAAATCTGCACCCCAACCAAGCTCGGGGTATGGGGAGATGGTATAAAATTAAACTTTTGGGCTGCACACGTGCCACCAGTAAGGCTTCGTGGGTATGCGTGCCTCTCTCCCCCTCCCCCTCATGAACACACCCGTGCCCACCTTCTGGCTAGGGTCTCCATGGGCTGATTTGCCAAGGCGACCTTTGATTTGCAGAGGATATCCAAGAGGACGAGGGTCTGCCCTCACCCGCCAAAAGAGTGCGTGTGCATGTATGAGAGGGCATGCATGAGTGTGTGTGAGTGTGACACAGGTCGCCTCCGGGCATACGTGTGGACCGCATCCATATACAAACCGCCATAAGACCCAGGCCGCCCCCAGTCTGCTCAGTTTTCACTGTTTCATCTGCCTCTGCACCCAGAGCCCTTCCTACACACAGCCTCCAGTAGCCAGTGCTGTGGGGAGCAGGTTTATCCCCTGCCCGCCCCACCAGTTGGGCCTTTTCTGATGCTTTTTGCTCCAACTTTTCAGGGTAAGTCCCCTCAGCCTCCCTCCACTGCTCCCGTTTCCTCCACATTTTCTCCAGGTGTCAGAGAAGGGTCCTGAGGGCCCCCAGTACCTGCAGCAGAAATGAATCTTGAACCCCGAGCTTGAACTCTGGCTAGGCTTTCCCTCGCCACCAAAATTACAATAAAATCCAACCAAAGCCTCACTCCCTTTCAGGAGAAAACCGCTTACCATGCACACAGAAATTTCCCAACCACTCATTTGTAAGCTGCTTTTGGAAACCAACGGGAAAAATTTTTTTAACGTAACTATAAAAAAAAGGAAACAAAATTTCAAAGGGGAGACAAAAAACCTACAACATTCCAAATGCCCTGTTCCAACGCCATACGCAGCCTGGGCGTCTGGGGGAGGGAGGGACGTGGAGGGCAGCCCTTCACCTCCACCTCTTCCGGCCCCAGCACCGCTGCCAGAGGCCCCCGGCCGAGCCAAAAACCGCAGGAGCCCAAGCCACACGCACAAATCAGACCCACAAACAACAAATCGCGCCTCGCAGGAAACAATTTTCAACTGGGAAAACGCAGTAAAGCGAAATCCCCCTTCTCCCAAGTCTTTCCTAGTCCCTGGCCCAAGATCGCCATTTTAAGCTTTTTGCATGATTCTGACCTGAGCGGGGGTGGGGGTGGGGGGGTGGGGGAGTGGGGGGGGCATCAGCCTCCCAGGACACGAACGCAGAGCAAGCAAACCAAAGCCAGCACGCGCCCGGGATCGGTCCCCCGCCCTGGGCAACACAAGACGCTGCAGGCTGCCCGCCGTGCGCACCACCCCGGCCTCGGCGCCCACGGCCGCTGCCGCCGGCACCTCCACTTCGCCGCTTACCTTCCCTAGCCAAATGAGGCGCCACCAGCCTGGCGCTCAGCAGGCACGAGTCCCAAGCCGGGGTCGCATTCCCAAGACCGTCCAGGGCCTCCTCGGCCCAACCCTCTCCCTGCCCCCGCCCCGGCCACGAAGACCAAGTGCCCGAGCGTCCCACCCGGGCCACGGCCCAGGCGGCCTTACCTTTCGCTTCGTTATCCGAGGTGTCTGGGCTGGAGTCGGCGGTTTTGGCCCGATCCTTTTCGCTCTCCAAGGGGCTGCCTTTTGGGCCCGCCAGGCTCTGCTCGGTCTTGATCTCATTGGGGCTGGGGGTCTGGCTGTCGGACTTGGGGGTCTCAGGGAAACTCACTTTACCCCGGAGCTGGGGAGACTCCAGATGTTCGGCGCGCGGGTTGAGACTGGCCCGCTGCTCGAAAGGGGCTTCGAAGTCGTTGGCCCCGGCACAGTGGGGCGGCTTGTCCAGCGCGGAGTAGCTCGGGCTGGCGCGGTAGTAGCTGGGCACCGGCACCTCGTGCTCCCCGAGGCAGGACTCCTGCAGGGGGTGGGAGTAGAGAGCTGCCTCGGGGCCACTTTTCGCCCGCTTCTCTGCGCTGTACATGCAGCAGACATTCTCCTCCTTGACACTAGGTGGGTAGGAGCAGGAGGATAGCGGCCTGCCAACAGGTTGTTCCAGGCGGTAGGCGGCTTTGGGGTCGCCCCAGGAGTCCAGCTGCGAGAGGTAGGACGGGTAGGTGTTGAGGGCGAGGTTGGGGCTGCTGCCCTCGTCCCTCTTGGAGAGCGAGGGCGCGAGCCCGCAGCCCCTCATCACCCCGCAGTTGAAGTCACTCCCAGATTGCATATACATGCCTGCGCTCCGGCTATAGCGCTCTCCTCCGCCAGGCGCAACCAAGGGCTCCGCGTACGAGTTCGGAGTTACATTGCGAGGGCATGTCATTTTCAGAGAGAGGGGTTTTTAAGGAGCAATACTACTGCGGAGGAGCTGACATCTTTTTTTTTCCCCATCCGGGAGGGGGGGCGGTTGGAGGGGCGGGAGGGAAAAGAAGGGGAGGGGGGGAAATATCAGCTCCATAATTATCCGCGCATTCGGCCCTCACCATGTGACGGCTAGACCAATGGGATTTGAAAATGGCCTTGATGATTCAGACGGCCGTGACGTCAGCGGGGTCAAGTTGTCTGCAGGCGGAGCGCGCAGCGTGGAGTAACAGCGCCACCTAGCAGCCGCCTCGAGGTAGGGGCGCCGGAGCCCTTCCCCGCGAACAAAGGAAGGGCCCCCGCGGCGACTGGGGCAGGAGCGGGGTGGAGGGGGATGAGGGGGTTCTAGGGAGGATGGGGTTTGTTTACCCGGGAAGCAGCCTGTAACTCTTGGGGAGAGGGGAGCGGAGAGGGGGGAAAATGCGGGACAGAGTGAGAGAGCGAGGCAACTCGGGGCTCAAAACAGTCACATTCAAACTAAAAGGTCAAGACACGATTCAGGTACTTCTTCCCCTCCTCACCTCCTCTTTTCCTCGCCTTGGCCCCCGCCCCCACTTCTTCCCCTGGGATGGGAGTGGGGTGAGGTTTGGGGGAGGGATCCTGCGGGCAGAGAAAGGGAGAGGAAAAAGTTAAGGAATCCCAAACGGAACTAAAGTTTCTCCTCTCCTGCGTCCTCTTTCGTCGGTCTCGGCCCTTGGGGCTGGGAGCTCAGCTCGGGACCTCCCGTCACGGAAGTTGGTTGAGTTGCAAGTTCCCCGTGGGGATTGACGGGGAATCTCCAGTGTCTGGGGCAGGCCAGGGAGGAGGTCAAGATGACTTCAGGGCTGCTTGGGAGAGGGGGATTCCGAGGGGACTGAGGGGTCGCGGGAGGAGGAAGCCGGCAACCAGAGGCACCGGCTCCCCGACCAGGGAGCGCGGCCTGGACCTGGCTGGGTGGGCGGCTCCTGGGTTATCAACTCAGGGGCAGGAAGGCTTTGGCCTTGGAGCCGGTTCGGCTGCTCTGCTCCAGGCCCTGGCGGCCCTCGCTTTCCAGTTGACCTTGCCCCCACGAAAACAGGGAGCATTCCCAGAGAGAAAGAGGGAACCCTCGGGGCCTCGGGCGGTTTGGGGGAGTCATGTATCAACCGGGAAACCAAGGCAACGGACGCGACAAAATGCGACCCTGAGAAGTGTCCTTCAACAGAGCGATTTTTTTAAGAAAGGGAAGCGAGAAATAAGGGACAAGGTATGTTTCAAATAGTTCTTTACGTTTCTTCATCGCCTTTCTCACAAAGCGAACTTAACTCTCCACCCTTTCCTCAGGAAACGGAATCTGGAGTATAACTTGTCTTTCCGGTCGCCCCACATTTTCCCCTGGACCGAGCCATGGGTTTCGACTTTCCGAAGGGCTGGAGCCTGGCCGGGAAAAGACCAGAGCTCCAAGACGCCCTGGCGCGGAGGAGTGAGAAGGCTGGATCGCTTCTAGGGAGGCCCAAGCCCGCGGCTGCTAGAAGACGACTTCGGAAAGAAATCCTCCGAAATCTGTCATCCAGAGGGCGAGAGAAAAGGCGCAGGGGTCCCCGAACCCCGGGAAAACTGGAAGAGAATGTTTAATGTGTGACTTGCTGGCAGGGCCAGCCAGGGGAGATTTGAAATGCTTTCGTGTTTTCATTTACAGAGGTCGCCATGGGCTCGGCACAAGGGGTTGGCCCCGGCAAGGTTAGCCCGTTTAGGCCCCAGATGAGACTTGGGACGGCCCCGGTGGCAGTCAATCCAGGGAGCCATTTGTCCCACCCCGCGGGAAACGCAGACACTTTATGGCCACTCTGTTTGTATTATCTGCGTAAGTCTTTCCCCACCAGTTTGATCGAAACTGTTCGCTTTTACGAGGACCCAACGAAAATTCCCCGTAATATTTATCAGCCGAGGATAAAAATTTAGTATGGGAACTGATATTTCCTCATTTATGGGGCGATGAAATTAAAGACCAAAGCAATTGAGAATTATATGGCTTTGGGGGGGTTCCCTCCCCCCTCTTTCACATCTCCTTTATTTTCCTGCCTGGTGTCCCTGTCCCTGGAGTTTGGCATCCCAGTCTCCTGCCCTTGCCCCCCATATTGGGGTCTGCTGGGCCCTCTCCCCCAGACCCAGGTGCCGCTCGACCACCTCAGCTTCTCCTGGTCTTTCTCTCTGTGTTAGTAGCTGGGGGCCAGGACAGCATTCCCTGAGCCTCTCTGCCCAGGCCAGGCTGGGATCAGGTGGGGCTGCGGAAGGTTTCCAAGAGCCTCGAAGTGGAAGGGTCTGGGCCCAGCCTGGGAGGGGGTGAGGGAGGCGGCAGAGTGAAGGAGACAAACTCCAGATAACCTCTCAAAAACGTCAAGCCCCACGGCTTAACCTGGGGAACCAGCGGTAGAGAAGCAGAGTCACTCGGCTTTGAGACCTGTCTCCCCTACCAGCCTGACCCCCATCCCAAACTCACTCCTTACCTCAGCCCTGAGTGGGGATGGAGTCGCTTTCAGAATCCTTGCCATTATTAATGGAAATAATCCCCCTGGGAGAAGGAGCCTCGCGCCTCTACTCCCATCTCCTCACAAGAACGAATAGTGCTTAAAGTTGAAATAATTAGAAGTATGATAAACATGGCCCATTAATGAAAAAAGAAATCAAATTCATCAGCCTAAGTGGGACCCCCGGTGGGACAAATGTTTGCCTTTAATTACGCAGGAAAAACGCAAACCCGGAGCTGTTAAACAAGAACCGGAAGACGCCGACTTGAATAACTTGTTGGGTTTTTGCAAACTTGGGATTCTGCACCAGTGGAGACGAAAGGAAGGAAGACGTGAGGGTGAGGACGGAGAGAGGGGAGCATTCGTGCGGATTTGGGAAAGTACAGTCAGGTGTGGGTCCCAGCCCTGCCCCCTTGGGCTCCGTCTTTCCCGAGGCCACGAGCAAAGGCTGTTTCCGTCCTATTGTCCGGGCCTGGTGTTCAAAGGCACTCAGGCTGCCACAGCCACCCCACTTGCCGCCTGCCGCCACTGCTGGGCGCCTACCGGCTAAGCCCCACTGGGCCGAGACCCTCAGGCCTGCACCCCAAGGGAACCGGATTGGGGTCCAGAAGAAGTCTGTGTTGCTAAAATCACCCTGTTAAGCCATTTCCCCAACTTTCCAGGAGTGCTGCATCTATGCCTGACTCCCCGGGGCTCCCTCTTCTTGCCTCAACTTGGGGGATGTGAAAATCCAGGGGCTTCAGGCCAGATCGGCTCAGGCTGCACCTACCTTTTGACCAACCCCTCTACCCCGAGAGCTCTGGTCCCCGTGCCCTTCTTCCCGGTACCTAGACCCTGGAACTGCCGCCCGTGGGACTGTGACCAAGGGAGAGGTGAAGGGTGCTCCTCACAGACTTCAGGGTGGTCAGCGGGTTCCAGACGGCAGGCTGAGGACTGGGGCGCTAGGGGTCCCCATGTGAAAACAGAAGAAGGAAAATCTAGTGCTCAGTGAACAGAAAGGAACCTCGGCTGCTTTCCAGGCTCTAGCCCTCAAAGCACCCCAGAGGCACCCTGATTTCTCCAAGGAAAATTAGTGGAGCTTCCCCACAAGGCTAAGGACGCCATCTAGGAAATTCCAAAGGTGAGGTGAAAAGAAGGAAGAGTGTCTTTCCCTTTGGGATAAAATAATAAAATAATTATACAGTGTGTGTGTGTGTGTGTGTGTGTGTGTGTGTGTGTGTGTGTGTGGAAATCTCAAGTGAAATGGAAAACAAAATCACACCAGTGGTTAAAATTGCAGGGTTTTCCCCTCTTGTTTTGGAGGCCCAAATAAATCATTCTCTTCTCAAAACTTGAAGGAAAGATTTGCTTTCTTTTTCTTCGCTAACACCGGGCTCTGCTTCGGCTGAATTGGGAGCAGAAAAATCCCAGGCAAAAGACAGAATGCACCGAAGCCCCCCAAACGGATTTTCAAACAGGTACAAGAGGAAAGTGGGAGGCTGAGGACGCTTGGAGGGGCCTCTGGTCTACCCGGGATCTCGCTGCCACCCTGGCGGCAGCCTGGCCATCAGAGTCGCTCTCACATCTGGACGTTGTACACGTCTGCACCCAGATGCTCTGGAGGTTACCGCCTAGACCCGTACCTGACTTGGAGCTCGATTGCATGTACACGGCCACAGATATTAACTTTTACCCAAAAATGTACTCCCTAGGATCCCCGCATCCCGAAGAAGTCTGATAGCCAGCACAGCTGCCTTCTTGCCCTGCCGAAGCCAACCAGTTATTTAACTTTGCCTCCTGAATTGAAACCAGACAGTAAACACATCCAGTAGAAGCTTTGGGAGGAGGACGGGTGGGATGATGTCTTTGGCGGGCGGGACGGGGTGGGGGAAGCCTTGCTCCCCATATTATGGTTTGCGCCCAAGTTGCCCAGTGGGTCGTGTTTCCAGCCGGAGTCAGGGCTGCGGTCTGCCGGCTTACTTCGGAGAAAATCCCACTCCTCCTTTACTGGTTAACTTCCTTTTCGAAGATCTTTGTTTTCCATCTTTGTTTCCCCCCTCTTTCTTTCTTTTTCCATCTTCCTCCTTTCTCTTTATTTGTTTCTTTCTCTTTTTCTCTGCAATTCATTTGTTTCCTTCTCTTTTTCTGATCCTTTCTCTTTCTTGTGTTCCTTAGTTTTCTCTTCCTTCTTTCTTTCTTTGTTATACAATTTCTTTACTCTTTTCTTTCCTCCTAAATGCTTTCCTTCCCCTTGACTTTCTCCCCTAGCTCTTCTTGTTTTTCTCTGTTGTGCTGGGCGCCCTGAGGGGGAGAGCACGAGGTTCAGTAGCATCCCTTCCCAGCCCCACTGCTCAAGCTTGGAGTTGACCTTCGCCCGCCTTCAGCCTTAACTCTACTCCTCACAAGGCGAAGTGTAGGGCTGTCAGCCGCTGGCGGCCAGGGCTCAGCAGTCACTATCAGAGGGAAGGAAAAGCAGGCGCTGGGGCACATCCTGACCAACTCCGCTGGCTCCCGGAAGTGCCCAGGTCCAGGGCTTAGGTATCCTCAAGTCCATCACCCCGAAGAAGCCTCATCCACCAGGTCTGTCTTTGGAGAAGTTGCTCCATCTTTGTCCTGACTTCCAGAGATGAACATTAAAATAGTCCCTGTTTGAGCCCACTTGATACCCCAAGGCTGGAGCTAGGGAAAATGAAGGAGTGGGGTTCTGTCCATCCCAGGTGAGGGGCAGATCCAAGGGGTCACTCGCAGGCTTAGCAGTCCAAGGCCACGTCCCTATACAGGCACCTTTGTTCTTCAAGCTTCCTGGATTGCAGCCCGCTGGCCTTCCTTATCTCTCGGTCCTACAGTCACTGCAACCTCTGGGCAGGCATTTCTTGTCGTCTTGAATTCTGTCTTTCATCAAACCCTTTGTGGACTTTGCAGGAGGCAGGGTTGCAGGGCTGTGTGTGCAGAGACTCTTCCCAACTTAACGGTCTGAGTCAAGGTTATGGGTCTCCACTTTGTGCAGTGGGTTGAGGGTGTGTGCAGGGCTGTGTGTGTGTGTGTGTGTGTGTGTGTGTGAGAGAGAGAGAGAGAGAGAGAGAGAGAGAGAGAGAGAGAGAGGGAGAGAGGGAGAGAGAGGGAGAGAGAGATGCCTACAGGAGAACAAGAGGTTGTGATGGGGAAGACCTGGTCTAATTGACATTGTCCAAACTTTGCGGTTCTGTAAGGGTGTGTCTCAACAGCAGAGTGGCTGGGACTTTCCTAGCAGCCCCCAAAGCTGGATCCGAGGTGGACCTCAGGAAGGATTAATCCCAACCTTTAAGCCTTGTTTTGCCTTAGTCAGAGATACAGCTCCAGACATCCCCCCTCCCACCAGGACCTCAGAACCTCTCTCTCCCCAACCTCCCAGAGACCCTGAGACTTGGTTCCATGGCAAGACCAAAACTTTAAGTTTTTGAAAAAGAGAGGAGGAATCTTGTAAAACTTTTATGCCAAACAAAATTATAAAAACTTCCCGGGCGTTGCCTTTTCCAAAGGTTTATATGAATAATAAAGAGTGCAGTCGCGTGCACACAGTTCTGGCGGGCTCCGAGCTGGGAGGGTTCAACAAACAGCATTATCCAGCCCTGGGGCAACAGGAAACCCCAGGGGCTGGCCCCTTGAGGGAATATTGGCCCAGAAACGAATTGCCCTACAGATTCCGGAGAGGGGCGGGGAGAGGGAAGGGGTGGCGCCCTTGACTCCCTTGAAGTTCAAAGTTCTTTGTCCTGGTGAGAAAAACCCTCTCTGCCTTCAATCCACTCGAGAAATTATTCCCCAGGTAGTTTCTCCTCCTCCGATTGAGAAACGGCTCCAGGTATCCCCAACTCCATTCACCTTTCAGACACCTAGTCTGTAACTTTCTTCCTCGCCTAAAGCGGAGCTCCCCTTCTTCCCCATCTGGGACACCTAGAACCTGCGGGCTTTCTCTCAGAGGCGCTTGGCTGGGATCTGTGAACCGTCTTCCAAGGCGCCCTCGCATCACCATCCCCCAGCAACCTGGGGGTCTGCGTGACAAAGAAACATCAAACCCACTTCTCCTTTCAAGTCCCCCAGGTTCCCCCTGCACCCCCAAAGCCCATAGTGGGAGGGGGAGGAGCCCAGAGTGCTCTCTCAGCCCACACCACTTAATACCCTTGTAAACTCCCACGTGCGCTATAAACTTGGATTTTTACAACCAACATTCCTCCTTAGCTCCGGGAAACTTTGAACTCGGCCTCGGGTTTATTTACTGGTGGGGGGTGGGATTGGGGGACTGGGAGCTGAGAAAGGCTGGAGGAGAAGAGGCGGGGAAGGAGGTTGCCGGCAAGGGGGTAATGGAGTGGGAGTATGGGGTGTGTTGGGGGAGCCAAGACTGTCCACTGCGGATTTGTTTACTAGTTAGGGCGGAAGCGTTTTCTAACACAGGCCAGATTGGGTCGTTAAGGGCGAAATGAAACTGGGTTTAGAGGCGCGGGGTGGGGTGGGGGCACTTTATGGCGGCGTCTAGACGAGGCTCTTTTGTTCCCGGGCAGCGCCACGGCTGGAGGGGATTACCCAAAGAGGTTGAGCCCGGAGTGCCCCTGACCGCCAAGGGGGGTCGGACATCCCGGGGGCCCGAAGGTGGGTTTGTTGGGGGGACAGAGACCTCTTTTTTCTAATTTTTAGAAGGTCACCAAAGACTGGCAGCTTCCTGGGCTGGGATCATAGAAAG
Organism: Orcinus orca; assembly: GCF_937001465.1. Classification (NCBI taxonomy): domain Eukaryota; kingdom Metazoa; phylum Chordata; class Mammalia; order Artiodactyla; family Delphinidae; genus Orcinus; species Orcinus orca. The sequence goes on along the minus strand of NC_064569.1, from coordinate 43,286,763 downwards.
CTTTTGTTTTTCTTTCACCATGACACCCCGCCTTCCTTCAGAAATCCCTTCTAGAGCTGGGGATCTTTTCTGGGCTGCACATTGCAGGGAAAGTGGTAGCTTTGGATTTTCAATATTCTTCTCCAAAATCAAGAGCCATTTAGAGATCAGTATTTTGCTTTATAAGCAGGTTCTATATAGTTATCTCCATCCTATTTTATTGGAAGCACGGCTGGCAGGCCAATAGCCCTTGTTATGACTAGTGGATAAACATCATACCTAGAGATATCTCTCATGCACAAGTGCACGCGCATGCAAACGTGCACACACACACACACACACACAGAGACGATCCTCAGCTGCATTCCTTCCGACACTCACTACACACTGACAGTGGTTACACACCTCAGAGGACACAAGCCCTAGATGTGCATGTGGTCAGTTTTACTCCATACTATAAGCAAAAGAGTGCACATAATATTCCTTTTCGTGTGCACCCACAGGCATCCGACAAATATTTGTGTGGGCACATGAGGCAATTGTGGGGTTGTATATACACCCCAGTTTGCAAATTTTGTCTCAAGACCTACATTTACAAATGAGAGATTCAGATACCCCGTCATCAAAAACGACGGAACCTAGATGCAATAGTGCATAGTCGTGGTGCTTTTTTCTTTCACTCAACAGAATTATATTGACGAAAACATTTTCTTCGAATTACAGAAGAACCGTTCCAAAGAAAAGGGAAAGATGAGAGAATTGGTCCTAAACCTCTGCCCCCAAATAACGAATTTGGAACAGAGATCGCCAGAGTGCCCTCAACGAATGCGCTGAAAGGACTATAGTTATCTTTATCCGGAAGAAACATGCAGCAAATATATATATGGGTGTGGTGACCATCCTCACGGGTCACCTCCTTCCCCAGCGCCCCACCCCAAGCCAACCTCTTACAAAACAGATCTCTGGGGCTTTCCACGCTGGGAGACCAATGTACAAACATCAGGGTGGCCCCAGCCTAGGGTCTTGTTGTGTCTGGAGGAGCCCAGCCATTTGTGCTTGAGGGGAAGGGGCCCAGCCCTACCCTCCCACCCTCAGGGGCTGGCACGGTGCGGAAAGGGAGGGGGCTGGTTTCTCCCCCTCTCCCTTCCCTCCCTCAAAACTGTATATAAAAATTCCAATACAGTCTTCTCATAGAGGGAAAAAGAAGAAAAGAAAAAACGATAGCCCTACCCTCAACCCTACACATTTAACTGCCACAGACGGAGACATCTGGTGGGAGGGCGGTGGAGCCAAGAAAATTCCTATAAATTTAAATTCGATGATGGTTACAATTAACTCCACAACAAACGTGTGCTTAAACGGAAAGCGTTGCTGGGCGTTTGGACGCAGCTCGAGCTGCACGTGAGAAATGAGAGCTTTAAGAGTCGCAGTGGAAAGTCCTCAACTTGAGAGCGGGAGGAAGCTACCGCCGCACTCTTGCCCCTGCCCGTGGAGAGAGGGGTGCAGGCCCGCCAGCTCCGGCCTACCTCACCTTCACACGCCTGTCCTCCTCTGCTGGGCTCTGCCCGCCTGCTTCCACCTCCTCCGCCTTGGGAGCATTGAGGGTTTTAAGAGGAGAGGGGCTAATAAAAGGGTCAAATAAAATCATAATATTGAACAGAATGAAATATCTTTATTTGCCACCAAAAAAAAAAAAAAATTCACAGCAATCCCTCTGGGACAGGAGCCGGGTGGGGATTGCACACGTACACACGCACTCACGCACAAGGAGATGGGTGATTCAAATCTCATTCCAGGCGAGTCCTCCCCATATCCCCTCCGGGTAGAAAGAAATACTTGTGAAATTTATTTACAAAAATTCAGGCCTCAGCATGGGGGAGGCGTCCAATCCCGTCTCCCTACTGCCTCTTCCACCCCAATCTTTTTTTTTTTTAAAAAAAGAAGGTAACAAATGCATAGACTATAGCTATAAATTCGCGGAGTGGGGCACAGCTTGGAAAAAGGTTAGGAAACCTCAACGCACCAGTTAAGAAATTTCAAAGGAGGGCTCTACACGTTCAAGGGGGAGAACAACTAGGCTTGGGCAGGGCCTGGGCACAGACAGAGGTAGGACACGACTTTGCACACCTAACACCAGGTCAAAGGAACAGAAATTTCACAGCAAGGCGGGATCACATTTAGCTGCTCCCCAGCAGTGGGGAGTGGTGGGGTAGGGACAGGGAGCCCGGGAAGTCTCCCCTCGCAGACACGGTGTCCTAGCAGATCTTCTCACATGGGCAAGGGAAGGCTTGCAGTTCGAGGACTGTAAGGCTCTGGCGCCCACTACTCACGCCCCTCCCCCCACCCAATCCGAGCAGCAAGACATTGTCGCGAGGTGTGTTTTCTTTTAAATAAAGATTCTTGGCCTCGGCGCCAACGGTGTCCACTCGCCGTGGATCAGACACTTTCCTTCACCCCCCTTTCCAGGCCCGGTCCCTGTCCCACACTGAGTCAGACCAAGGTGAAGGAGGTTCCGGAAAGAAGTGCGGGCAACGGCAGTGGGGGCCAGCCCTGGCCACAGTCCAGTTTTCCACCCGCGGAAAGAAGGCGAGTTAGAAAATAAAAAATAAAAATAAAATAAAATAATCTCCCCCTTTCCCCCCTCCCCCCAAAGGGCCCGGTCCGCGGTTACAGCAGAGGATTTCCTGAGAAATACTGCAGCCGGTCTCTGCTTAGTTTTTTTTCTTTCATCCTTCTGTTCTGAAACCAAATTTTCACTTGTCGGTCCGTCAGGTTCAGCATCCGCGACAGCTGCAGCCGCTTTTCTTTGTTGATATACACGTTGAAGAAAAACTCTCGCTCCAGTTCCCGGATCTGGAATTTCGAATAAGGGCAGCGCTTCTTGCGGGTGCGGGGGGCGTCTGGAGGGGAGGGGAGGGGAGGGGGCAAGTGCGAGGAGAGGGGAAGAGAGACACGTGAGACCCCGGCGACCCCAGCCCCACCGCCCGGCAGCCCTCCCGCGGGCGCAGCGCTGGGCCGAGCCACGACCCCCTGGCAGGGCGAGCTCGTCCCGCATCCCGGGCCACCGTGGGACCCGCGCCCCCTCCCCTCGGACGAGGGCCGGGGCTGGCGGAGTCTGGGGGAGAAGGAAGCCAGCCGGGGCCAAGTGCGTCCCCGCGGACAACGCGCCCCCCCCCCACGACTTCTGCTCAGCCGGGCTCCTCTGCCCCTTCCTGCGCTGCCCTCCTAGTGACTCTGAAAATCCGCCTCCCCGCCCCCCCAGAAATCTGGGGGAACCGCGCAGAACAGGCGCAAAGAAGTGAGACCGGGCGAGAGTCGTGGGGAGGCAGGGAGGAAGCGAGCGAGCAGGCACCAAAGACACCCGAGAGCTGCTTCCGGGGGCCCTGGCGCCCCGGGACGCCCGGCGGGCCGCGCCTTCCCCGCGGCCAGGCTAGGCCGGCGCAGAGGCCGCGGGCCGCAGAGAAACGCTGAGCCCCAGGCCTGGAGCAGAGTGGAGCCCTGAGCCGCCTCGTCCCCACCCCCTGTCGCCGCTGACCCCCGGCTTGCTCCGGGTTCTGCTCAGGGACACGCGAACACAGTTTGAACATTTGGAAAATAGTTTTTGAAAGAAGCAGAGCGGCCCTCGCTGGCCTCCCCGGCCTCAGGTTCTGCTCCATTGCCTCTCTCCCCCACCACTCCCCCTCTCTGAGTTTCTCCCTGTCTTTCCCTTGCCCTCCCCTTTCTCCCCCTCCACCCCTCCCCTCCCTCCCGCCCCCCCGGCAGCCGGGCTCCCCATCCTTCCTTAAATGCTCCTCTAAGTTCACGATCAAAGTTAATATAGCCCGCGATGGTGGCGCTTTTAAAAATTTCACAGACCGAGGGAGATAACGGGGAGGGGGTTCACCCAGCTTTTCCAAAGAGCCCTTTTCCCTCCGTCCCCACCCCTTCTCCATCGTAAAAAGTCGAGTCGTTGGGAGAGAGGGCTTTGTAGGTTATAATAAAATCCTTTGAATGCTTATAAAACTCCACATAAAATCGGACTGACCCAAAACACGAGGCCGTCCCCGCTCGCCTCGCCTCCCCCCTACTCTCGCCCTCCCTCTCTGGCTCCCTCCCTCCTGCCCGCCTGTTTCACGGCCGCTGCTACCTACTGGGGGCGGCTCCCTTGGCCGGCTCCTTGGCCGCCGAGTGGGCTGAACCGGACGAGCTGGGATTCGTGTTTTCCTCCTCGGCCTCGGCCGCCTCGGGCCCCGCCTCAGCCCGGGACGCCAGTCCCGAGGCCGGGGGCGCCTCGGGCTCCCCCTTGGCCTCACCCTTGCCCGGGCAGGGGGGCTCGGCGGGCGCGTCGCCGCCACCGCAGTAGGCGTTGTCGAAGAAACGGTCGAAGGCTTGGGGCAGGACGCTGTTCTTGTTGACTGAGGAGTAGAAGCCGGCGGGGGCGGCGTGCGGGGCGCTGGGGTGGTGGTGGCCGCCGTAGGAGCCTTCGTTTTTCATGAGGATCTCGGTGACGGTGGAAGGAGGCAGGCACTCCCGGTGCATGAGCTCGTCGGCCGCCGCATAGCAGGAGGAATAGCTGTTCCGGTGGTGCCACTTGCCGGAGGGCTCCAGGCCGTAGGAGACCTCCCGGACCGGGGGCACTTGGGCCGGGTAGGGATAGGAGATCTGACGAGAGGGGGCCTGGGGCAGGAAGGAGGAGACCGTGGAGAACTCGGGCACGTAGTAAGTGCAACTGGGCAGATAGAGGTTGGAGGCGCAGCTCCCTCGCTCGCCGAAATCAGCGCCCCTCTCCTTGCGCGACGGCGAGCAGAAGTTGCCCAGGTTGACCGAGTTAAACATCGTTCTCTTCTCCTGCCGGCTCCAGATGGAGGTTTTGGACCTGATCTAGCGAGGGGGGAAAATTTGGGAAGGCGAGATGACGCGTTATCCGTCTTAGTCTCTCTCCCCGAGCACGTGATCCAAAGTAGATATTGTCATATATCAGTTCGGAGCACTTCGCAGTCGTAGGAGGGGTTCTCTCTTAGGTAAGATGGGGACGTTCAGGCGATTGGTTTGCAAACACCGCAGAAACATTATGAAAATCAATTGCAGATTTGTATTCGTTTTTCTCTTGACACTCCCCTCCTCTCCATTCCACAGAGCGAGCAAAGGAGGAGAGAGAGAGGGTTGGGGTGGGGTGGGCGGTGGGATGGGCGGGGGCGGGGGCTAGGAGGGGGTAATTGTATTTTTTTCTAGCTGCTGCTCTTCCCCCCCTCCAGGATTGGGAGAAGGAGGAGGGTTCTCACGTATGGGGGGGGGGTCTTGCCTCCTCCCCGTGATCAGCCCAAGACAGGGCTAGGGATGAAGACCTCTTTCCCCACTGCCTGATTCTGCCAGAGATGTGAATCTTTTCCCCCAACTCTCAGGGACTCTTACCCCACCAACCTGAAGAGGGTCACAGCGCGTGTTTACAAGAGTTTGAAGAAGTCGATTCTTTTCCTGGCCAGGGCTGGCTATCAAGGCTCCCTTTCCCCTTTGGAGAGACTCCCTGGAAGTGTATCTGAAGTTTCCCAAAGGTGAGGCGGCCCAGCAGCAAGCCAGTGTCCCAACTTTGTCTGGCTTGCTATGCTGCTGGTGGCTAGGGACTTAGATTAGTCATAAACAGTGGTAAGCAGTGAGCCAGCCGCCCAGCCGGTGCCTGGCGAAGTCTGGGAAAAACCTTCTCTAATGTTGTGTTAAATATTTAGTATGAGAGAGTGGCCCTGGGTGAATATTTCATGCCTGACTTTATTGTCAATCAATGCACAGAAAGCTACATCCACTGTGGATTTTTTAAGTCTCAAACCCGCAAGAAAGAGGTTGGAATGAGAGTCCTGTGTCTTCTCTGTCAGGGGCCCTTTGGGTTGGTGGTTCAGTCTCAGCTTCTTCACTGAAAAGAAGCCCAGTGTCGGCTCTAGGAAGGATATGGTGGAGGGACAGGGTTTGGGGCTCCTATCGTTGGACGCTGTGAGGTGGATGGTGGGGCCAGGTACAGGTCTCTGGAATAGACCAGCAGGGCAGTGGAAGGGAACTGAGGGCCCTGGGTGGGCTGGGCAGGGCCAGGGGTCACTCTCTAGTAGAAAACCCCAGCCCCTCTCCCTGCTCCCCGGGGGGCTGCAGCCAGGCCCTGGTGGGTGCCACTTTCCTGTTTCTCAGTCCTGCCCTTCCCTGCCAGCCTCCTGGGTGGCTGTGACCCCAGAGGTGGACTCAGTGGTTCTGAACTCCCTTGCCTTTCTTCCCACAGGACGCGTTTGAGCAGCTGAAAATCAGTTTATTGAAAGGTTCTAGACTGGGTACCAGAGCAACTGCCCACAAGCAGAAAGCAACCTGGCGTCCAAGGAGGAGCCGCTAGGGCATCATCTGTTCTGTTCAGATCAGCAGGAGGAACTGAAGCCCCCGGGGACGCAGTCCACCGCACCCTTAGGAAAAGCCAGAAATGGCCCAAACCCTCTTTTAACTCCTAACCCTTGTTTAAAATTGGTTTCCACTGTAAAAATATTATTTGTATTTGATTTTCCTTGTTGAACTTGACAAGGTACTGAGGCTCCGATAGTAGATGGGGAAGACACAAAAAATGGTACCTTGAGCCCAAATACAACCCCTCCCCAAATCATTCTTTCCCAACCCTCCTGTCTCCTCAAATTTGCTTTAGAGCAACACCTGGGTTGGAACAGCCTTGGCCATGGGTCCCATTCTCAGGGAGGCTCTGGCATACCCACGGATAGGTCCCTGGCATCCCTCTACCCATTCATTGCTGGGCACTGCTTCCCGAGCCCTCCTTTAGTCCTGGCCGGATCTTAAGTAAGGGCCAGATCTTAACTAAGGGCAAAAAGGAACTAGATTAGGACTTTGCTAACGAGAAGGCTGCAAGAAAAAAAAAAATCTGTTGCTTTTCCTCTTTCCCCTACCTCTTTTTATAGGGTGTACTGGGGCCGGCATTTTTAATTATAATGATGGGGAACTATGGACTATGGCTTTTATGGGGTTTGTGCTCTCCTCATTAAACCCGAGTTTATTGGAGGCAAAATGCTCCCCAAACAGTGATGGGAACTGGTAAGAGGGAGCTGAGAGGTACCCCTTGCAGAGGTGTGGGCGAGCATTCAGAGTCTCCACTCTGGCTTTCCCCACTTCCCCCCAGGGCCCTGGTTCCCCCTCAATCCTGGCCTCCTGGGCCTTGTGGGGCCCAAGCCCCCAAGGCAAATTCTGCACCGCCAGGGCCGACAGTGGGGAGGGGGTTTGCTTCCTGTGAGGAGACAGCTGTGGGCCTGAGCACTTGAATTTGACCACCAAAGTTTATTCCAGGGCCACCATAAAAGTGAGCCAGGCTGCTACAAGGAGCTGCTGGCGGCTCTGTTTCCTTGAAACAAAAAAGAAAGGCAAGAAAGAATGTCAAAGGAGCGGATGTTCAGGAAATTCTAGGGTCTCCCAATAGAGGCTTGTGAACATTAATATTTTTCCCCCTAAAATTAAGGCACAAAGTTCAAAAAAATGTTTTTCTAGTTTTGGTCTGACTTTTAATTTTTTAACAACTTAAAAAAATCCCAACAACTGGAGGTTGCTGCTGGGGTCAAGGAGAGAAGGCCTTGGCTGCTGAAGTCGGGGAGACATTGATTGGCAAAAGTGCCCACGGTGTGGGCGAGTGGCCTCCCTGCCCAGTCCTAGGTCCAGGCCACCCTGAAGCATAGGCTGAGCTGCCTGCCCCAGCCGGCATCCCTGAGCATCCGTGCCTCCCCCGACGTGAGACCCAAAATCGGTCCCCAAGTTGATCCCCAGAAGCCCTGGCAAGCCCCACGCCGTGGAGAGGAGGCTGCCTTCCCCCCTCATCTCATGGGTGCCTGTGGCCTCTCCACCTACTGGAGTCCCAGCTTTCACCTGAAATCCTCCTTAGCAGGGCCATCCTGCCCGCCCCACTGACTCTGGGTGGCCTCATTCAGGCAGCTAGCAGGCAGCTGTGGTTTGGGCAGCCGCCTCGGTACTCTGGCCAGGGCCACGACAGACTCTTCCCTTTCACACACAGACACCAGAGGTGGCTTCAGAAGGGGGCAGTATCTCCAGGTCCTAGCCCAGCACCCCACACACAGTACTGGGCCCCCTCAGAGCTTGTCCACCTCCTGCTGCTGCTCTGGAGAGAGCAGACTGCAGTAGGGAAAGGGGCCCACCCCACAGACCAAGAACTGGGAGGAAACTCCAGTTTGGAGAAAGGGGGCCCTTAGAGCTCTCCAGTCTGTAAGTTCAGTTTGTGTGGGGTCAATAAAGAGAAAGGCAATCAGCGCATGGACACCCTCAGTGGATCCGAGGCTGGGCCAGCGAGGATTGCATCCTTTTGCACAAAATCTCTCTCCCTTGCAATGCCACTGAGTTTAATAATCCCTTTAATGTGCTTGGGGATTTTCAGGCGGGGATTTTCAGGCCTGCACCCCGTGACACCTCCCACCCCCAGCCAGGGAACTAGAAGGGAAAGGGACTGCCAGTTCTCAGACTCCCATCTCTCCTCAGCCCTGGCCATTGCCCCAAGCCCAAGGCCCCAAGTCAGGTCACCTAAGAGGACGCTGCTCCAAGGTTCCTCCGGCCCCTGGACAGGAAAGGAGGAGGGAGAAGGGCAGCCCCTCTGCCCCCACAGCCCCACCCCCTTTCCTCTTCGGAGGAGGGATTGTCCTGGGAGGCTAGCAACGCGACCCCATTTCTCCCAATAAAAGTCCCATTTTACGAGCCAGTTTCACTGGCCCCTCACCAAATGCTCTAAAACCAAGGAAATGTCTTAAAAGCAGTCTGGAAATGGAGCCACTACCATTGGACCTTGGTCTCCAAACTCAGCTGCAACAGCACACACACACACAAAATGCCTTTTCTGGGCAGAACTGCAGTGCTGAGCCACCCAGATCTCCGAACTCTTGGCCCAGTGCAGGCCGGGTTGGCCGGAGCCGCCATTCCCCGGCTTCAGCGCCTACTTAGGCTCGGACCCAGTCCTCGCAGATCAAAGTGAGCTGGCGGCATTTTTATGAGATCAACTTCAGTGGCTCGTTACTTGTGATCAGATGCCTGGGTTGAAAATGCAAAAGGGAACAGCCCATCAACCCGAAAAGGAAAAGGAGAGAGAGAGAGAGAAGGCGCAGGCATGGGGTGAAAAAATTCAGGTGACACATGGCAAGAAGATTCCAGTCACCCACAAAAAAGACCCTTTGCCTGCAGCGAGAACTGTTTGTGGGTCAGTCCCAGCCTCCAGGCGCTGCCATTTCTCCCCGGTTTCAGGAGCCAGGAAACCTGACTTGCCTGTGTTCTGAAGCCTGATACGAAAGCTTCCACAGTGTGGACCTGCCACGTGGGGCAGAATGTGGCCGCCTGCACTCCCTTGCCCCAGCGGGGAAGTTGCCTTCTGCTCACGATTCAAAAGTCTCTCCCATTTTGCTGCTCTCCTCTCTGAGGTCTCCGTGGTCCTCCGGTCGCTACAGCCAGAAGTTGAGTTACAAGAAGATTCGCCAGAGATTTATCGCCTGGCCCCAAACTTGGAGAGCCTCGTTGTCATAAACAACCGTCTATTGTCTAGACTTTTATCTCCGGGTATGGATCGTGCATTACTGAGGCTCAGGAGACACGGGCCTTGCTCTGTGGGGTGTGCGTGCAGCTGAGTGCTTGCCCCCTTGCCCCCAGGGGTTTCTGTGGGTAGGTTTAGGAGGGGACGCAAGTGTGTGTGTGCCCTTGGAGCTGGGCAGGTATACCTGAGTGTCCAAGGGTGAGGGCTCGAAATGGGGAAGGTCTGTCTGTGCCTGGGAACGTTCTGGTGCATGTACTTGTGTGTTGGGTCAGAATTTGTCACGGTATACTTTGTTTCTCGGGCATTTTAAGTGTTCCTGTCTGGGCTTTTGCGGGTTTTATTAACCTGTATCCGCTTGGCCTGTTATGTCCCTTGGAAGCAGATCATCTGGTGTTTTTCAGTATTGGGCCCATTGTGTGTGTGTGTTTGGCTTCTCTGAGAAAATGGGTTTGGGTGATACCTTTCCAGTCTCTCCCTCAGATTTCTGCACCACCTCAGCCTAAATCACACCTCAGCCTCTGCCTTCACCGCAATGTCTTGCCTTGCTTCGCTCACTGCAAGTCCCTGCCTCTCCCAAGTGACTACCAATTTTCTGTCACAGACACAAAATACATTTTTGCAGGATGAGGTCTGGCTATCTTTGCCTTTCCCACACTAGGGGGAAATGTCGCAGCTCGTAGTAAACTCCCTCCCTTCTTGGGGCTCCCCTTCTCTGGGCTGAGGGGGACATCAGAAAGGGCTTCCCCAGTCCACTCTGACCTTTAAAGATACTGTCCAGACAACTCCAGATAATGACAGAGAGGGCCTGCCACTCCCTCCCTGGCGCTTCCCGGCAGCAACTGTCCTCACCCTGGCCACCCCCTCCGCCCCTTGAGCCCAGGCAGTAGGACGTTTGCCCAGATTAAACGTCAGTGGGAGAGACACTTATCACCTTAGATCTCAGGGTCAGAGGCTGTTTTTGAAAGCCAGGCTCCTTTAACACCAGCAGAGATAATCAAATCCTCCCCCTTTGTTTCTCATGATCAGAACACAGGGTGGCAGGGCTCCAGGCATACAGGCCTGGGAGCTCCCTGCCTGCCCCCACCGCTCCTGGCAGCTCCCACCTGGGCCCCAGACCCCACTTCAGGTCCCAGATAGTTCTTAGGCACCCTCAACCAGGTAGGTCAAGTGGGACGGGGCTGATCCCAGACTCCGTCCGGTTTTCCAGTTGAGAAGGGTGTAGGTGACAACCAGCAGGGGTTTGTGGGGCATCAGATTTAACCAGAAGCCCCCCATCAGTGCACCCCTCCCTTCCCTTGCCATTAGAATTCCCATTTCTCTCTCTCTCCCCCCCCCCCCCCCGCCCTAGTGCTGCTACCCTGGTACCCTGGAGGGAGAGGGCCAATGATTCTACTTCAGGCTCCTTTCTTCGGCCGCCTTCCTTCGCCTGAGTCCGCCGGCTGCCCGCTGCCCGCTGCCCGCTGCCCGCTGCCCGCTGCCGGCTTCCCGCAGCCCAGCCCGCCGCCGCCTCCACTCCGGAACTCGCTTTCCCTCCAGCGTGCAGGCTGCGGCGTCGCCTTACTCCGCCTCTCTCCCTGCCTCCCTCCATCCCTGCCTTTCCCCCACGTCTCAGACCAACAGATATCTAATATACTTGTCTAGGCTGAGCCGGCTCAACGCTGGGGGATCGCAGCCGCGTTACAGGGTCCTAGCGCGGCGCGCTTCGCTCCCCGTCCCTCAGCTGCAGCCCCCTACTTTGCTAGTTGCCGGGTTCAACAGCTTCTCTCTCGCTTTGCCGCTTCTTCCCCCTTTCTTTCCGCCTCTGGATATGAGAAATAAATAAATCCACGGCTCCTGCCTCATCAGCCCTCCCCACTCCTGCTGCCTCACTCCCCCTCCTCCTTACCGAGTGTACCGCCTTGTTTTCGAAGAAAATCTTAATAGTCAGACATCTAAGCTGTAAATGAACATTTTTTTTCTTTGTGACGGCTAATTTTCTCTCCAATTCTTACGTCTTGCTCCGCTTCGCGGTGGAATGGAATGGATTTAGAAGTCTGCGTATGGGAGGGGGTGAGTGGAGAGATGGAGCCCAGAGTTACAGGCGGTGGCGAGAGATACGGAAGACGGAGAGATACGGAGAGAAAAAGAGGCATTGGGGTGGGGAGAGGAGGGAGGGAGAGGGAGGGATGGATGGAGGGAGGGCGGGAGGGAGGGGGCCCCAGCTGGCGGGAGCGGAGCCAGAGAGAGAGAAAAGGAGAGAAAAGTTTCCCGGAGTCTTCATTAGTTGACTTCCTTCTCTGTCCACTGCTTCCCCCAGCCGGCCGAGCTCACCCCCAATAAAGGAAGGAGGGGGGGGTCTTTTTTTTTTTTTTTTTTAAGGCCCCAAAGAGTCCAGTGTTTACAAGACCAGAAATGCCACGGCCACGTCCTGGCAGAAAGAAAGGCTGAAATGGAGGACTGACGCCTTCCTTATAAGGTACGATGCTAACTTGACCTTCACTTTGTCAGGGCGCCCCCCGCCCACCCAGACCGCTGCAGGCGGCCAGGCAGAGCCCAGGCGACCCTGGCCTCTGCCTCCCTGCTTCTTTTTCTCTGTCAAATCTCTCCTTTCCTTTTTTTTCACTTCATCTTTTTCTCTTTTGTCCTTTTCTTCACTTTTTCCTACCTTTTCTTTCTTATTCCCTTCCTTCTCTTTTTCCCCTGCTTTTCTTCTTCCTGCCCCTTTCCTTTCACTCATTCCTTTTATTCTTGCCCACTGGTTTCATGGTTTCCCTTGATTCTCTCTTGCCCAGCTCTCTATTGCAATCTCTCTCTCTCTCTCTCTCTCTCTCTCTCTCTCTCCTGATCTTTTGAATCCCGGAAACAAGAATAAATATTTTAAGTACTCTCCCATCCCCACCCCAGCTGACCTCCACAGCCCTAGCCTGGCCTCTGCCCCCATCCAGGTATCTCTGGGGAAGAGGGTCCAGGAAAGAAGGCCGATTTAGGATTATAGGGGCTTCACTCTGGGCCCAGTGCCCACTTGAGGATGGCAGTGAATTTGGTTTTGGTAAGACTCTGTTTTCCTCTCACTGGCCTCACCCGCCAAGTCTCTGTGACCCTAGTCGTCTTGAATGGAGGACGAAGCCCTTGTTGTGGCAGTATGGGGAGAGCAGAGACCACTGCTCTTGAGACTAAGGGGGAGACTTAAGGACCAAATTGTTGTTTGCCCTTCTCTCAGCTTCCAGCCCCTAAAATCCTAGAGATTTCACTTAAGACCTTTGGGGAGGGAATTTAGAGAATTAGGGATTTCTGGAGATTCCCACACACATGAAAATAGGAAAGAGATAGATTATCCAGACCTCTCTGCTTTGCCTCTTGTTGCCTCCCATGCTCCAACAAAGCCTCGGACATTAACTCTAATCATATCTTGTGTGGCTATAAAATAAATGATATTATGGACACCCCTATAATTATCTATTATTCACTTACTTGTGATAATTAAAATACTGGATGAGGCAGATCTATGCAGACAATGTAAAGCCAAGCAAATATCCTGGAAAATGAAAGTGAATCTGTGTCCATTCTTGAGTATGTTCCAGAATCTGTAAGCCTGCTAGGACCTCCTGGATTTAGAAGTAGCCATCTTGTAGGGGATAGGGTCATATTGGGAGACGCTACCACTTCCTTTTCCCCCCTACATCCCACTTCTCCTCCTCCTTTGCACAGACACCAGAGAGGATCAGACAATCAAAGGGAAATTCTTTCTCTCTCCCCCTACAATTATCCAGATAATTGCATGAATTCTTCCTTGAACATTGCTGTGTGGTCAGGGTTGAGATTTCAGCAGGAAGTGCAAGGGACAGGATTCCAAATGGGGGAAGCTGAGAGAGAGTCCTGTGTTCTTACATTCCCATACTTTATAGTTCTGTCTAGTGTTACATTGTTTCTTCAGGCAAAGATCTTTGTTCCCTTTCAGTCATATTTCTCCCTTCCCCCTCCCTTTCTCTCTCTCTCCCTCCTCCCTTTTTCCGGTCCCTTTAAAGGAGACCCAGATCATCCTCTGCTCTTAATAGATGACTATAAAAGTAAAATTAATTCCCCCCTGCCTTTTAATATCAATATCTCTCTGTTAAGTATGCACATTGGTGAGAATAAACAGAATTAAGTGCTGCAACCCAAACCAGCAATTATATCCAAGGGTTTTTTGGGGGGGAGTGTTTCGTTGTTATTTGTTTTTTTGTTTTCCATTGGGCTTATCTGGGAGTGTTTACTCTGCCGAGAGATAACCAGGGGGTATTTGTATTATTTTTACAAGCTCATTGGGGCCTGAGCCAGTACCAACCTGGTAGAAAAAGCAACCATGAAGCCAGAGAGAGAGCCAAAGGAGGGAAGAGAGCGCCAGATGGAGATGAAAAGGAACCACGCGGAGAAATGCAGGGAAAGAAGGAGGCGGCAGGTCCCGGAGCAAACGTGGCAGAGGGCAAGACAGGCACTCAAGGACAGAGGTTTATGTATTTTTATTAAATTTTTTTAAAATTTGGGGCTCAGTGAAGAGAAGGGACGACTCAGAAAAGGGGAGGGGAGAGGGGATTATTCGAGTTACAGCGTGACCACCCCAGAAGGGGAGAACACTGGATACACCAGATCCTCGGTGATCCCCGGTGCTGGTGCTGGAGCAGGAGCTGCACTGGGCTCGCTCTGGTTCCGATTTGCCGCCGTCCCACAGCCCGTCGGGCTGGGCTATCGAAGCCCCCCCTCGCGGCCACCAGGGCTTCCTCGCTCTCCTTATCATTCCATCTTTATGACGAGGCTTGTTAACAAGACCAGCGAGCTGGCCACGCACATCTATCTCTGCCGCTCGAGCTCAGCCAAGCAGCGGCCGGCGGGGGCGGGGTGGGGAGGGGACTGGCGAGGCACTAATTAATTGATTTCTTTGGACAGTAAAGTATGGCCGCATCTACATGGAACCTATCGACTCATAAACAATATCTCTGTTGGGTGTGAGTGTATTGTCTCTCAAAGAATTTTTCCATAGGCGTGTGTCATGTAGTCCAGGATTTTTAGCTGCTAAAGAAAGACCCAAGTGGGTTTCATTTTTAGGGGGCCAGATCGGAGTTAGCTCAGCTCCAGAAAATACTTTATGACTGCCTCTGAAAAAGCGTTGGGAATGGGTTTTGTTGAGAAAAACTTGGGTTATTGGATAACCTTTCCCAGTTGCTTGGTTAAGGTTAAGGATGGGAACTGGAGTTGAGGAGTTGGGCAGGCCGGAGTCCTCTTCCCGGTCGTCTGGGACGGAGTGGGGTGCTCTCGGATTTGAGAGGAGCATAGAAGACAAGGTCCAGCCTTTACTTCATACTTCCCTGGACTTGAGTTTTTAAAGTAAATTTTTAAAAAGTTAAACAAACCTTAGCTTTCAAGAAGCCCTTGCATGCCCAGCACACAGCCGGAACCTACCTGTTACACACCTCACCTGGTTGCTGCGCTTCCTTCTTTCCCCCTTTCCTAACTGGCAGCTCAGAGTAACTATATTTATATTATATCTAGAAGAACACATCCTGAGACAGAAGGGGCAATGTAATTATACAATGCTAATTCCATGCAGGAGTGGTTATGCAGTCAGACCCTTCCGCAAACAGGACCTAGGGCTCTAAATATAGACCCTGACCTCAGACAAGAGAAGCAACAGTTAAATAGAGATAGAAGACCACTCATATAAATAATCCACGTAGACACAGAAGGGGGTTTGTAAAAGACAGAAATAATAGAAATACAGGACAGAAAAGAGGTTCAGCTGATAGAGAATGTCATTGCCAATGCCTGAGCTTCCTCCTGCTACTGTTTTTAAGATTGCCAGAGAAATGTGTATTATAAATACAGTAATATGTGAAATCAAAGTATGTACTTCAATGTATTTGGTACACATACACCATGTGTACAAACATAATTCACAATATATTTTTCATACACTGGGTTGATAGGCACTTTGTGTATATATAATAACATGATGTATATTTTTCATGCAGTTTTTTAATGTGGATATATTAATATCTGGATGCATTGTCCATGTACTGATTTTATATGCCCTTTGGAGTGTATACATCCATGGAGCTAAATAGATGTAGGACTGTACCTTCCCTGCGCAGGATGTGTGCAAGTGTACTGTTTAATCTATGTAAATGAATTTTTACATGTAATGGGTATACATGCTATATGTAATCTTTTCCCAGGAGGTTGTTTTCCCATACAATAGATGAGTGCCTCCATATGTATATTTTCTAGAGAAATATATTTTCCATGCCCAGAATGTACATGTAATATAGATGGCTGTGCATTTTAGACTGTTTCAGTATATCGGTTATGTCGGCAGTATGGCCAAGCGTGCATTTTGTGGAACGGCTTTTCCATGCTCCGAATGTGGACTGTGCGTCTTTCACAGGGAGCTTTTCTAGCAACAACTGCCGGTGAGTTCCGCACAGACCGGTCGTTGAAGGAAGTTCTCCACTCCGGTTCAGGGAAACTGACAAACGGAAGGCTTATCTCGGAGTCCCCAGGAAGCGGCTCCGGCTCAGAGAGGAGAACTCACCCCCAGGCAACCGGCTGGGTCACAATGGCTAAAGGTCCGCTGCGTTTGGTCTCATCCAAGCCCAGTTCCTCGGCTCCGGTGCCAGGCTCCCTCGGGCGGCACAGCGTTTCGGAGCTTGGGGCAGAGCCGCCGGCGGTGACGAACCCGGCGGGAGGGCGGGCCGCCGCTGTGGGGACGCCGCGTGCCCAGCAGAGGGAGGGCACTTGGGAGAAAGGCCTGGTTCCCGCAGCCCGGCAGCGCCTCGGACTCGGGCTGTTCTTTGAGGTCACCCACAAACCCACGGAGCGTCCCCCCGCCCCCGGGCTGTGGCTCAGGGCCGAGCGGCTGGGCGGGTCCGGGTCTTCGCGGTCTCCGCGGATCTGGCCAGCAGGGGTCATCCGGTCCTTCGCGGGAGCCGGCGGCCCTCGCGCGGCGACCGGAACTGCCGGCTCTGTTCGGGCGGCGGGGCCGGGGCTGGGAGGCGCGCCGGGTTTCCTCTCCCCGGGACCCCGGGCACACCGGAGCCGGAGCCGGGGCCGGGTCAGGCGGGCGGGGAACTGGACTGAGGCCCCGGAACCCTGTCCGCCGGGCCGGGGCACGGAGCGCTCCGGGCGCGGGGAGGGGAGCGAGCGGCCAGGCGCCCGCGTCGGCCACCAGCGGCCGGCGGGCCTTTGTCTCGGGGCCTCCCCTGAGCGGCGATCGCGAGCTCGGACCCCAGCTGCCGCGGTGCTGCGCGTCCGGTGGCGGAGGGCCCGGGACGCACGCTTCTCCGCGGAAAACCGGCAGCTCCGTCTCGACGGAGGCGGATACCGAAGGGCGGCCGCTCGAGCCTAACGCTCGGCTTATACGCGGCTGCGGGATCCCAGGCCTGCAGCCCACCTCGCGCTAAATTACACCGAGACCTTCGGCGCCTCCCTGTGCCTGCCGCGCAGAGAGGGTTGGGGGCTCCGGGGTGCGTTTCCCCCACGGGTCGGGGGCCTAAAAACCGCTCCTACTTTCCTGGTAATGGCGGGGAGGATGGGCGGGAGCTCCGGCCGGTCCGGAACCCAAGGTCCCGGGGGTTTGATTTTTCGAAGATCGGGGCCGGCGGTCCCTGCACCGCTCTGGGTCTGAGCCATCGATCGCGCCGGGTTTCCGGCTGCATTAGCATCCACAGAGCCCGGGCTGCCGGGCCCATCTCCCGCCCGCTCGATAGTGGCTTTAAATACCCTAGCTGCGTGTACGCAGCTCAGACTGGAGTAGAACTGGGTGATAATCAGGGCCAAATACACAACTCATTTGAATGGCATAAGCTTACACATACACAACAGTGAAATTATTTTTCTACCTGGATTATCCAGATAACTCTCTCCTTTTCTTGTTCCTCAAGACCCAATTAGAGACACAGGGTGCCTTGTCTTAAATCAGTGGAGTAAATTGTAGTTTGAGGACTTAAGCCAGACAAATACTTGCAAAATAGATGCAATCTTTGCCCAGATCCAGAGCTCAGCCAGGTCCTGGGTATTTGGGTTGTGGCTGCAGCCATGACCTTCTCTTTGGCCAGGAGACCCAAGGACTTGTTATTCAGCCGTTGGGAGGAGGTTATAGTGTTTTTCCTTCTCTGACAGCTTCCCCAGTTATTGAGTCTCAGGGCCTGCATAGACAAAACCCAACAAGGAACCTTCTCTCTCAGATCTGCAGTGTCTCTGGGAATAAACCAAGGGAATAAATTAAAGGCCAGTTATTCCTGACCTCTCTAAATTCCCTCTTTCCTATTTAGCCAGAAATGCCTTCACTGTTAACTCTTCCTGTATAGATGTGGCTTAAGAAGAGGGTAGTCTCTTGCCTGGATTCACTGGGATTCAGACCTCCCCCAACCTTTATTCAGACTCAAGGGTAGCCACTCAGTCCCTCCCCTACACCACCAGCTCAAGGCTGCCAGAAGCTATCCAGTCCCCAGCCTACCCCGAACTCTGTGGGCCCTTTATAGGAGTACTCCTAAAGCTTGGGATCTCCTTCCTGCCCGAATCCTTCAGATGCACACTCAGCAGGGGATTGGGGCAAAGGGAGGATGGGATTTGGTCTAAATCTGCTACTTTTCCTAGTTGCAGGAGTAAAGAAAGGAGGGGAGAAAGAGAAAGAAAGATTTCAGGGCAGGAGGCGTGGCTCGGGAGGCTGGGCTCAGAGGGGGGCTCTTGTTATTCTGGAGCAGGCCCAGGAGGGTGGAGGGGGAATTTGGAGGAGACTTCGTGATTGGAGCCTGGCTGTGAGAAAGGGAAACTCAGGGATCAGAGGCTCACGGGTGGAGGCAGAGGGAGGGCATCCCATCCATAAGGAAGGAGTGAGGTGGAGGTGCAGAGGACTCCTGGGCTCAGCTGAGACTAGACTCTGGCCTGGACCTGGGCCTCTCTCTGTCACGGCCTGGAGGGGCCGCAGCTGACAGAGGCGGAGCCTATTTCACCAGCTTCAAGGGGTCTTTAGTACACTCTCCAGTCATCTTGCAGTGCACAAAATGTGCTTTCAGAGTGAAGCCACAGGGTTAGAACCATCAGGGTGAAGTGTGGACCCACCAACCCCTGCCCCTACCCCATGGCACTCTCACCATCCCAGCTCCAACCAGCTCTTGCCCCTACCCTGGCTTCACTTCTTGGAGATCTTGCAGCTCAGACTTCCTTTTTGTGGTGCTGAAGGTAGTTTCAGCCTCCTCCGGGCTGTCCACATTATTTTTACAACCCCACGACTCCTCAGATATCCCTCTCCTCCCTGCTAATCTACCATCCCCCAATTTTCTCTCTGCTAGTAATTGCTTGGGACTGGAGATGGCAGCTCATCAACAGATCTTGGTTGCTTGTATATTTTTGTTGCCCCTGCAACCGCTCTTCCTTTATTATTATACGTTTACTATTTTTATTATTCACCTGGGCTGGAAAAAGTAAAGTGGGGGAACAGCTAGGAGGTTGGGGATCCCATTCTTTCTGGGCATAGGAGACGGTGTGTATGGAGCCAGTTTAAAATTTTTCTCTCAAAAAAATCACATCATCATACCATCATGTTTTAATTATTATTATTAATATTAATATGATGAAGCAACTCTGTACAAGGACTATATAAAGGGAAAACGTGCTAGAGACAGACGTTTGCATAGGAGGGCACACTACAGAGAACCGGGGAGGGAGGAAAGGAGGGCATCTACCCACAGGGATCACACTAGGTACTAGCAACAGACACAGAGAACAGGACACAGATTGACAGAGAAGCTCACAGAAATCAAGTTTAAAGCGACAGGAAGAGAATATTGCATATCTTTGTCCCCCCACCCCGTTTGGAGTGTTTTGGTCTCCTTTATTAAGCTGGGAGAGTCAGGCTGGAGTGGTGAAACTCAAATCCAGCACCCCAGAGACCAAGAGGTCACAGGAGGGGCTGTATGAAGGGGTACATGGGTGACCAGGCAAAGAGGGGAGTGCCTCATACCCAGCGCCAGCCCACAGGGGAGTGTGCAGACAGCTGGAACGGTGGTGATTTCTGCAAACGTGTACATAGGTTAATGTGGGTGGGGAAGTGTGTCAGGTGCCCAGTGCGGGATGAGGGTATGTGATTGTACGGCTACTCTGCAGGGCTGTATTTGGGGATATGAGGCTGCCTCTTTGCAAGTACAGTCAGGAGAGTGGTGTGGGCCAAGTGCTGTACTGGGCAGCTGTGCCTATATGTTTGCCCATGCCTCTGCACAGTCTTTCACAGGGACTTGAATCTGGTGGGAGAGTGGATTGCCTTTCCAGGGTGTGGAAGGAGAGACTTTCCCCAGGTGGGAAGAACTCCAAGCTGGCGGGCCAGTTTCACACTGTCCAGGCTGGGCTTAACTCCCATCATTCCCCTGCTTCTCGCCCTCTTGATCCTAGCAAGGGTGGGTCAGCAGGTGGGAGGTTGGGGGACTCTCACCAAGGGGAATCAAAACAGAGTGCAAGAAGGCAGGGGGGCTCCTTCACAGCTTCTCTTTCGGAAGCCAGCCTGGGATCTACTGGGCTGGGGCTGGGGCCTGAAGGGGGCTATGAATAAAAGGCCCTCGGCTGGAGAAGCCACTTTCTGGCCTCCAGTGGGTTTTGGGGATGTGCCCTTCCCTCTGCTCTGGTCCTCCTAATCTGCGGCTCCCTGGCCTGGGGGCGGAGACAGCGGATCCTGAGACAAAGGGCGCCGTTGGGGAGCAGGTGGAGTAGGGGTGGGTAAAAGAGAGAAAGGAGTTGGGTGGGGGGCTGCAGTGCCCCCTCCTTCATTGTCACCAGCCTGGGAAACCCGGGCTGAGCGGGGGCCTCCGCGGCCGGTAGCCCCTTTTAGGGGCGGATTCTCTTCCCGCCTCGTAAATTACGCCGGTCCAGCCTCCGGCCGGCCGTGACCGTGAACGCCAGCGGCGAAGCGAGAATCTGCAGCGGCTGCCAGAAACTCTCTCGGCCAATCAATGCCGCGCTTCGCAGCTCCTTTTACAGCTTCCTGGGCTTCCCGGAGGGCCAGGTGGGGGTCCCTGGGGTGGCTACTGAACCCGAGGCTGCGTCCGCTCAGCTCTCAATTCCCCGCTTGCGGCTTCCGGTCCGCAGCCGCCTCAGCGGCAGGAAGAGTGGATGGCAGCACACCTGTGAGCGAATGGGCGCAGGGGGCTCGGGAGAGGGCTGGGGACCAGGAGACGGTTCGGGTGGCCTGCCCTAGAGGGGACAAAAGCCTGATCATCACCTTGTCCACAGCCGGGTCTGCCAAATGCTTATGCCTGGGCCTGCTCTGTGTCCAGGCCTGGAGGACCCAGACCCCAGCGGACCTGGACATTGCCGATCATTCTGTTCTCCCAAACCACACTTCCTCCTAGGTCCCCCCACTTCCTTCTGCCCTCCCAGAGCTACCCTGACCCCTTCCCTGCTCTCTGCCCATCCTCCACTCTTGCTCCCTCCTCGCAGCCTCTCCTAACCCCAATAACTGCAAGTTCTGAGAGCCTTAGTCCCACTGTCCCCACCCTCGCCTACTCCTGCAGGCAGACAGACCTAAGACCACGGAAGGAAAGTGGTGGGAGGGGACGCCTGAGTCACCTTTCCTCCAGATCTTCAGACGGAGGCCCAACGCCCCGGTCCCATGTCAAACTAGCCCCTCCCCAGCGCCTCAGCCTTCCCTGCCCCTACCCCCTGCCTGCAGCTGTGGGCTTCCTCTCCCTGGCTGGGTTCTTCCCTTCTCTCTGGGACCTGGCAGGGTCTGCTGGGGGGTGTGTGGGAGGGAACCACGAACAAAACAGACAAGAGGACATCCCAGGAGGACCTGCCAGAGACGCCTGGCGTTCTAAGCGGGGACTGTGTCCCAGGCAGTGCCCCCTCTTTGCTCTCTGCCAGAGACAGGCTCAGTCTGGGGCTGGCGCCCGTGTCTTGCCCCCTAAAAGAAGGAGAGAGCTTGCTCCCTCAACAGAAGTCTTTTCTTTTTCATTCTGCGGTTCTGAAACCAGATCTTGACCTGCTGGTCACTAAGATTCAAGCGGTCTGAGAGTTCCCTCCGGCGCTGCCTTGTGATGAACTCGTTCACCAGAAACTCGCCCTCCAGCTCCGCCAGCTGCAACTTCGAATAGGGTTTGCGCTTCTTCCGTGAGCGGCTGTGGATCGGGTACCAGGGCGCGCCTGGGTGGAGACGAACCAGCAGGGTTGGCCAGGGGACCAAGAGGTGACAAGCCCAGTACCGTCGGTCCTTCCCCAGCCCCTTTCACCTTGGCCTAACACCCGACCCCAGGCTCTTCCTCTCCTCTCTTAGGAAGACTCCCATCCCCACCAACTCCTCCGCCTCCATCAATCTCTTTTTCCCCTTTCACTCTTTCTCCTTGCCTCCCCTACTTCTCACTGCAGTATCCCAGAACCTTCCAAATTCCTATCCTCTCACTTCTCCCCAAACCTCTTCTTCTCCAGGATATCCTGGCCCCTTCCTCTCACATCCTCCAGGATGGGGTCCTGATTAGTTAGAACAGACATGAGCGAGTGACAAGAGACAACCACTGGCCTTTCTTTAAAAAAAAAAAAAAGTAGGTAATGGGGGCCTGTGGGAAGGTGGAAAGAGAGGCCCTGGGAGGGCAGGGACCAGCCTCTGGGTCCCCACCCCCCAAGGCCTGGGGAAGTGTGTCAGAATCCCCTTTCTCCGGAGCTCCCTGCCCCCTCCAGCTGCAGGCCGAGGAAAAAGGGAATCTCTAGTTCTTTTACGGGGATATTTACATGTTTATAGGGCTTGCCCCCCCCAACTCCCTTTTTTAAAAGAAGCGCTTCCTCACCACACAGTCTGTCACCCCAGGAGGCCCTAGCTCAGTCCTACACTGCCCACCCCCCCCCCCGCCCCGCCCCGGGTCAGACGTCCCGTCCGGAGTAGCCTCGCGAAAGGGCCGGGGTCCTTACCGCTGGCCGCGAGGCCGCCGCCGGGGTTTAAAGGCGATACCAAGCTGCCGGGGTCGCCCGCGCCGGCGCCCTTGTTGCCCTCGTTAAGCAGGGACGAACTGGAGTCGGATTCCAGCGACTGGCACGAGGGCGGGTCGTGCGGGGGTCCCGCGCCACCCTCGCCGCCTGCCGCGTAGTCGTACTTGAAACCGAGAGCAGGCGGCCCCGACGGCTCCAGCTGCAGCAGCGCTGCCCCGGGCCCGACTCCTGGGCCGGGGTCGCGCCCGCGCTCCTCACGCTTCAGGCCCCCGCCGCCGCCCTCGGCGCACGGCTCGCGGTAATAACCCTTGCTGTCCTCCACGCGCGCCAGCTCGCACGTGCGGCCGAAGGGCGGGTTGAGCGACACCGGGCTGCCGAGATAGGGCTGCGGATAGCCATTGCACGGCTCCGCTGACGGCCAGGGCAGCGAGCACACGTTGTCGCGGCGCGGGTAGGACAGCGAAGGCAGCCCGGGCAGCTGCGCCCCGGACGCACGGAAGTTGGGGAAGTAGAAGGTGTCTCCCGTGTGGATGTTCACCAGCGGCCCCACAAACCCGGGATTCAGGAGATTATGCTCGCCCATTTCCGCGGGGCCCGACCGGCAGCTTCTACTTTATTGCTATCTGACATTAAACATAGTTAAACCTGCACCGGCCACCCATTGGCCGTCCAGCTCACGTGGGCGCCGCCGCCAGGGGGATGGGTGGGGACAGAGAATCCCCCCACCCCGCACCAACTCCAACTTCCCCCTTCCCCAATGGGGGGGGGAGGGAACGAACCGCGGGGGCAGATTTATTCTCTGGCTTCTGGTTTTTAAAAAATCATATAAAACCTAACGCAGAGATCGAGGCAATCGCCCGACACGGGGCAAGAGGGAAAAAGCCACACCAAAAATACCCGCACATACACGCTTCTGCACCCTGCACTACCCCCCCAGATGTATTATCTTCTCACCAACAGCTGGCCGAGCCCAGCCCGTCCCTCTTTAATTAGCTCCTTTATTAACTAAAACCGTTGGAATTTACAATATCTCCCCAATAAATTACTATTAGATATTGTGTCATATAAAGTTTACTGGCTGTTTAAGGAGACGGATGAGCCCTTTGGCTCGGGGTTTATTTACAGTAGAGGAGAAGTGGGGGTAAAGACAGGTTTCCCTGTCGCTGTCTCTCCCAGCCCTGCCGCTGCTGTGCTCCTTTTCCTCAGCTCTTTCTCCCCAAGAATTTAGGGAGACACCTGGGGTGTCTCCTCCAGGAAGGGCTCAGGGAGGATTACTAATGCTGGGTCTTCCCCATTCTCCAGCTGGGAGCCACCCAGCCACACACCTTCACTCACCGTCAGAGGAGAGATGCAGAAGAGAGGCAGAAGCAGCAGAAAAAGGAAGCGCCCAGCTCCATGAGGACTTGCCTGCCTGCTCCTGAAAATCTGGGGGCTGAACTACTCTTCCCCATGACTTCTGTGGGTCAGGGGGGCTTCTGGGGGCGTCTCTTGGAGACTTTGCAGCAAGAGGCTCTGGGCTCCCAGCAGGGCTTGGCTGGCCCAAGAGGCTCCTGATTCCCACTGTGGAGGAGACACTCACACCCCAGAACCAGCCTAGCATACCACTGGGACCATCAGATAACTGTGCCCAGCCCAATAGGTGTGCTGGGACTAAGGGAAAGAATGCCAGAGAATTATCTTGTTAGGGGTTTAAAATTATTTTTATAGTGCTAACCTCAGTAGCTCCTTCCACAGAAGGCTGAGGACCCAACGCTGGCCATAGGCGAAATTAATCGACATCTGGAAACCACAATCCGGTCTCAACCAAGTCCACAGACACAGCCAAACAGATTAAAATGAAAAAGGAAACAAACCCTCAAAACTAGGTGTATTCTATTGGAGTCCAGTAGACACAATACTCAGATTTCTATGCGATTACTTCGGGCTCCAGCAAAAGCATGGCTTTAAGTAATACCAGGTGAGATCAATAGTTCAGCAAAAGTCTAAATATGACAGAACACCAGAAGATTTGGAGAAAATGAGGGAGACGTGAGTCTGAGAGAATCTGGGAGAAAGAAATCCATGTGGGTGAAAGTTAAATATCTGAGAACGAGCGGAAGCTACAAAAGCAGAGCGAAGCAGAAGATTCTCATCTCCCTCTTTTTCTCTCTTCTGCAGGACATGGCAGAGAGAAACGCAGATTCTTCGAATTCCACAGCTCCCTGGGCGATTTCATATCCCAAACCATAGCTGGGACAGAAATGTGTCCGCGCGGGCTTCGCCCAGCCCGGCACAGCTCGCAGCTCGGCACCCGCCCCTCGCCCCTCTTCCCCTTCCCTGCCCTGGCCGTCCAAGGTCCCTCCCGCCCCCCCCCCGCCAGGAGCCCGCCCCGCGCCGGGCCCACTTGCCAGAACTGAAGCCAAGCGGTGGGATCCCAGCCCCGGCGCAGTCACCTTCAGTCAGAACCACGAGAGCCGGGGCGCCGAGGAGCGGGCAGGAGAGAGCCTGAATTGGCCTTTTCGTGCTTAATTGATTAAGGGGCTGCGCGGCTGCACAGAGCATCCCTCGGCTGCAAAATCCATGTCACAGCATCTCCAACATCTTATTTATGCCTCTTTTCAAGATGCATTAATGAGCGTTACTGAATATTTAATTTTAAAAATTTATTTGGGGGTTATTTTTGGTCATAAAGATAAACAGGGTGTGACTTTAATATCGTTGCTGTTTTCAATCAGAACGTTGCACCGGCGGCGAGGTCTCCAGGCCTCCAGGCCTCGCGCTCAGCCGCTATTGTTGGTGTGGGGGAGGCCGAGTTGAGCTTAGCGAGATAATCGCTAGTCCTTGTGCGGTGGAGGTTTCTCCCCATTCTCTTTTTCCCCTCCCAGATGACTCCAATCTCCTAGAAGGGAGACGCCAGGAGGAAGGTCTTAGCCTTTTCGCATCCCTCGCCAGCTCGAAAATCTCAGGCCCGGAGCTGTGCTCGCTGCCCTCCCGGCCAGGCCGCTGAGCACGCAGAGAGGCGGCCACAGGGCGGCAGATGCAATGCCGGGGAAATGAGGATGGAGTGAGGACTTCCTTCTTCCAGACACGCAGTTTCTCCCGGTCCGATTTGGCCCCATCAAAAAAGACCAGTTTCCCCACGTTTCGGACCCTGGGCACTGGCACACGCACAAACCCCTCTTCCTTCCCCCTCTTCCTTCCGTGCAGCCGACCTGATTCCTCTAGGGGAGAGCTGCCGAGGCCCATCAGCAAAATTCACATCCCCAGTGCCCTGCCACTCGAGGATCACTAGGAACCTAGGGGTTATCAGGACCCCGGCGAGGACCCAGGCAATCTAGGCGCCCAGCCTCCTCGTGTACCACCGCGGTTCTGTGCGCCTTTAAGGCTCCCCGCCGCACACGCAGCTCAGGCGCCCCTTTCTTAACCCTACTCGGACTAACTGGCTGCAGAGCTCCGCTCCCAGCCTGGGTCCCCAGGACCGGCGGGAGGCTCGGGTGCAAAGCTTCAGATCTAAATCCAGCCTCGGCGAGAGCTGCTCTCCAGGAGCCGACGGGGGACTTGGTGAGGAGAATGCTTAGGACTCGCAGCAGCCGAAGGCGCTGGGCAGCGGCTTCTAGCTCGGTTCAATCCGCCGGCACTTCGCAGCTCACATGGAAAACTGTACTGGCCTGGCAAGGCTCTGGACCCGCGGAGCAATCTCTGCGCCCGCTCTTCCGCACATTCATCAAATCACGAGATCAGAAGAGGTGGACTGCCTGCTGGACCCTGGACCACAGGTTCCTGATGCAGCTGGCCTGGCTCAACCATGGCCCGCTCATTAACTCAGGGGTTAACTAAAACTGAAGGCCAGGATGTGGTCCAAGGCTTTCCTTGAAGACCCGCGGCAGCCCTCTTGCTTCCTCGCATCCACCAGCTGGATGCGCCGCCGCCTCTCCCGCACCGACTCTGTCTAAGCCTCCGTCCCTCCTGCATCTTCACGGGCTATGCGCTGGTCCTCGAGTCCCCACCGCCGCCGAGCCAGGCGAAAGGAGTTATTATAAAATCTACGGCCGGCTCTGGTGGCAGGGGCAGAGCAGCTGCGGGAGGCTTAGGCCACCGCGGAGTGGCTGTGAGCCGCAGTGTTCGGGCTCCCCAGGCAAACCGAGGTCGAAATTATACCGCGCGGTGCTGCCTTCTCCCGCAACAGTCGAGAGGCCAAGGCGGCCCAGTTCAAGGTCACTGCCTAGTTTGCACAAAACGGTTCTGCCGCCTATGCACATGAGGCAGGGCCTGGGTCTCTGAAGGGAGGTGAGCAGGAGCTGGGCTGGGCGGGAGAGGCGAGACGGAAAGCGGCGGGTGGGGAAGGTCTGGGCCCCAGCCCGACCCCTCTGCTCTCTATGTGTCACCCCTTTAGGGCATCTTAGGCTTGGGGCAGGATTTTGTCGGGGTCAACCAAGGCTGACGGGTGGAGGTAGGGGCTCAGACTCCTCGTTCTTCGCTTCACCAGCTCATCCAGGGGTCCGAGCCCACCTGGCTCCCAGGCCTCCTTACGGGTGCCTAGGACTTAAGGAGAAGGTGAGGAGGCCCCTTCCCCCGTGCTGCCTTCCAGGGCTCTGCAGCCTGGAGGAGCGGGGTGTGAGAGGGACCTTGGGTGAGGGGGCCCAGTCAGGCTCTCAGGCTCACACAAGCAGCCTGGGGTCAACAGCGTCCTAACCTCCTCCAAGCATTCAGTGGCTCCACTTGTCCCCCTCCCACCACAAGATCCCAGCCTGATTGCTACTCAGGAAATGGGGAAGGGATAGGGGTGGTCCCAGGCAGGAACATCTGGGAGACCATCCCTCCACCCCTCACCTGAGCATCCCTAAGTGAGCCATCTTCCCCCATTTTCACTGTCCTTTCGGCGCACTAATAGTTAAATAATTTCGGGGTTCTGACATTTTCCCCCTCGCCAGCAGAGGATCTCTTCCACCTAGTGAATTACTGAGTATCAGGAAAGGTGTGGGGACCAAGTTATTAAAAAAAAAAAGCACCTTCTCCACAAACACCACACCTACAGTCGCCAGCAAAGTATGGGGAGCCCAGGGCCTGGTCTCCGTGGACCTCGAAGCTCAGTATGGGGTGAGGACTACCCAGAGTGCCCTCTGCCCCACAGCCAGCCGCTCCCTGTGACCATGGCCTCTGACCAGGCCTAGCTCTGGGGAGGGGCTGAGTTCTGCCTGGGGTCTGATCTGCCCAGCTACCCAACTGCTACCCAAATCCAAGCCTCCAGTTCGGGGCGGGGGCGGGTGTGGCGCTGGGCAGGGGCGGATCGGGGTAAGGGCAACGGGCCCGGGAGGCTGGTGGGGGTGGGAGGATGCGCTATCCCCAAGGCTGGCTGGGCTGGAAGAGCGGGGGTCCACTTACCTTTGGAGACGGAAGAGGTTCAGAAGGGTGCGGGGCGGGGGTTCTCGGCCTCTAGAAACCCTCTGGGTGCCCCCTCCCAAGGCGGCCCGCAAGCCCAGCCGAGGTATCTGAGGAGGGCGGGGCGGAGGAGGCGGAGGCTGCGGCCAGCGGTAGGCGCGCGGGAGCCGAGTTGCAGAGCATCTCTGGAGAGGCCGCCTTTTATGGGCGTTATTAGCGCCCCTGTCTAGACTGGAGACGACACCTCTGTGTGTAAACAGAGGCGGCGGGCTCTGGCGGGAAGGGGGATGGCGCGTCAAGGGGGCGAGTGGCCCTCCCCTTCTCTGGCCACCGGAAGATCAAGGCCTTTTCCACCCTCCCCCCTTCCCTGTGCTCCCTGTGATGTCAAGGTCAGAAAGACCTAGTCACGGTCAAGGCTAAAAGAGGAAGAGCCTGGTTGGTTGCGAAAAGGCTCTGGCCCCCTCCTCCTCCCAGAAGCCCCTGGCTCCCCAGGGCCCCTCAATCCTCCACCAGCGCGGGTCTAGATACACATCTGCCTGATCCGGCACTTGGAGTTTTTGAGGAGTGGGCTCCTGACACCATCCAAGTCAGACCCAGGTGGATCCTAGGGTGGGGAGTTCTCTTCTGAACAGAGGGGGCTGCTGCAGGGTCCCCAGCTTCAATCCTCTGGTAGATGGAGAGTGTCCCAGGGGCTGCCCCCGCCTTATACCCACACGGGGCCTGCTGACCGAGCCGCCTGTCGAAAAGCCTCAGGAGCAGATGGTCTGGAGACAGTCCCGGAGGGATCTCCCGAGAACTGCTGGCCTTGCTCCCTCAGGTGGGTTCCTGGCTGTGGGACTGACTACCGGCCAAAAGGCCCATTCTGCTGGCCCTAGGTCTGAGGACTAAGATGTGGGTGGGGAAGGGGTTTTCTCCCCAAGCTCAGGAAAATATCTAACTGAGCCCTCCCTGGCAGCCTGGTATAGAGCCCTCCAGACCGAGAGTCCTGTGAGGCTCCAGCTCACCCGGGTCCCCCCAGCCCTTGCCTCGGGGAGCCACAAGGAGCCAGGGATGTCATCAGATTATGAGAAAGATAGCAGGAACCTCAGTCCCAGAGAAGAGCTGTCCATTTCCCGGGGATGCCTCTATACTCACAATCCTTCAGACATTTTCTATCCCCTTGCCCCCGCATATTTATTGCATCCTCACTCTCACACAGACACTAGAGGACTGGCCTTGGAAAGAAAGGCTTTCTATAGATTTGCATAAAGAAAAGAAAACACACTCTACGCCCTGAGATCAGTGCCGGCTGACAACATTGCTACACGTGCACACACACAGGCAGAAAAGGCTGAGGAAATTCTGCACTGGTCAGAGGCTCTACACACACGCATACACACAAACACACGTATACACACACCTTCACAGGAATGTCTCACAGAGTTCCCCAATGAGAATGCCAACTCTCAGAGGAAGGAAAGGTAAGGAACCAACACAATCAGGGAGAGAATCATACTTTTTCCCAACTCTGGGAAGTGTGTGTCCCCACAACGCATACTCACACAATACCTGTCTCACCTAGGACTTTCCATTCTCGTGCTTACTTTTATGGAAGAGGCATCTCCAAAACTGATCCAGGAATATTTGATCCAGTGCATGGGACGCATCTTAAACACCCTGCGGCACACTGGGGCTCACAGGGACTCAGAGGGACCGCAGTGCTTGCTTGGGTCACTGGTGTCCCAGTGCAACCCCAGTGAGCCCGCGCAAGCTTTCTTCTCTTTTCCATCGCCCCCTTCTGGGGCCTTAGGGCGTATCCCTCCATGTGGGAAGACTCGCTCATTTGCCCTCATGTGGATTTGTGTGCAGAAGTGGAAGGATGCCTCAGAGAACTATAGAATTCTCTTTCCCCACTGAGTGTCCAGCTTCCACTGACTCTACAGCTGTGCCATGGGACTACCCAATGTACCCCCAAGTCAAGAGGGGTGGGGGTATCAAGGGAGCCCCAGGTCTCTTGTCTACTCAGTTCCTTTTTCTGACCAAACACACACATTTAATTTTCAATTCTTCCCATCTCAGGAGAGACTCAGGGGTTTTGGAGAGAGGTTAAGGTGGTGAGTGGGGAGAGAAAGGAGAGATGGAATTAAGAATGAACATTATTCCTGGGAGATTCATCTATTCCCTCCTAGATCTGTACTGCCCAGCGTGGGATTCTTTGGTGGTTAACCCAGAGTTGAAATGGAGTAGAAAAGGACTGGCAGCAGTATCAGTAGCGGAGCCTCCACAGAGGGTGAATTCCTCAGGCTCTTTGTCTCTCAGATTCGGGGTGTGTGTGTGTGTGTGTGTGTGTGTGTGTGTGTGTGTGTGTGTGTGTGTGTGTGTGTGTGTGGCACATACACACACCCCTGAAACATTTATTTAAATAAAATTTTAAGAACGTCAGCCATCAGGCAAAGTGAGATCAGAGAACTCTGATTTCCAACCCAATGCCTCCAGTCTTTCTGTGTCTCAGGAACGGAAAAAATATTATATATAAATAAAAATTGCTGCAGTAAAGATTTAATCTGAGATAACATTGTTTTAGGCTATATCGCTTTTTAAAAGTCTCTTAACCTGACAACTTAACGATCTCATTAACTCAGCCAGATAGGGAGATAGGCACAGACGGACGCAGCAGGGAAAACAAATTAGTGGCAGAGTCTACAGGGCTCCTGATTGCCTGGAAGACTGGGGTTCCCGACAATGCTGGAGAATACAAGTGAGATTGGCTTAGAGGACTGGGGGCCCATGGGGTCCTAGCAGCCCGACCTCTTGCATAGGTTGGTGGAGAGGAAAAGGGAGCAGCTTGGGAATACGGAGCTTGCAGCGGCCTCCCAGCAGGGCAGACTGAGGGGACCCCTTCCCAGCTCCAGCTCTGAACTGTCTGGAGGGATTTGGGACCCTCTGGGGGCAGTAGAGCCTCAGGAGCAAGATTAGCTCCCCACTGCCTCCACGCTGCCACCACCACAGCATCCAGTCGCCAGCTGGGACACCACTTTCTCAGCACAGAGATCCAGCTCTGAGCTCTATTAACTGAAGTGAACCCACTCACTTGCTCCCAGGCCTTCTCAGTCGCTGATCACATCCTTCTCTCCCAAGCGTACTCATCTATTTGGGGCATCAGGATGGGAAAGAGTTTTCTTCTGTCTAGATCGTATCAACAATCTGAAAACCTCACTTAAAAAACTTACGTGGAGCAGAATATAAATTTGGGATCTATCCAGCTGGGGGTGTTCTCTCTAATCTTCCCCCTGCCCATTCTGGCTGAGTCAGGGCAATAGAGCCTACCCCAAGAACCAGTGGATAGAAGGAGTTTCAGAAGGAATCTGAGCGATAAAATCAAGGCAAAAAAAAAAAAAAAGATTTTATTTTAAAAACAGGTTTGTGGTATTTTTTTCCTTTTTGCATTCAGTACATTGTCATTCAGACATCACAATACTATATACAGATACACAACATTTTTTAAAAGCCTGTTTTGGATGAACATTTCAAAAGAACACGCTTTTGTAATGCACCAGTGGGAAGGGAGAAGGTGAGCCCCCATCCCCCAGCACCAAGTTGGCCTTTGAGGAGGGAAATGTCAGGCAGCGTCT
This sequence comes from Orcinus orca, assembly GCF_937001465.1. Lineage (NCBI taxonomy): Eukaryota > Metazoa > Chordata > Mammalia > Artiodactyla > Delphinidae > Orcinus > Orcinus orca. Next base: position 43,255,371 of record NC_064569.1, on the reverse strand, counting down.
GCGTTAGCTGGCTAACTGGGAGACAGCTATCTTGGCCTCCTGGAAGAAAAACTGCTGTCCTCAGGACAATGAGTAAAAGTGAAAATGTGAGGCCTTCTCAGCTACCGCCTTGACGGAGAAGCAACTGGAGAGGGAATCTGCCGGGGGACCCGCTCTCCATCCCCTTGGAAGAGAAGCTTGTCCGTTCCCTAGAATAAAGTTCTGCTCCTGTGCATGGCCTCACCCTCAGTCTCGCCACAGAGAGAGAAGAGAAGACAGATTTAGCAGCATGGTGGGAGTTTCTGTCTTCCCTGGATTTCTGCATGTTGATTGAGAAGCAGAACAGAGGAGGCCATGGGGGCAAAGGTGGCTCCTCAGAAACTCAGTTCCTTGGTCCGGGTGGGGGAGAAGGGTAGGTGTCTCTTCATCCAATTCCAGCTTTTGTTGAAACAGGAAAGAAAAAACCTAAGCGCTGTCTGTACTCCAGTCACGATGCCGTGTCCCTAATACTTCTCATTAATATTAATGTGACTTTTAAAATATGCACAGAAACATCTTAACTGGGAAATCTTGCCTAACTAAAGAGTGCCAGAGGGACAGGGAACGGGAGGAAGGACTGGACGGAAAGTAGGAGCTCGCCAGGTCCTGCTCGGGGTCGCACCCTTAGGGGGATCATCTACCTGCCCGGGCAAAGGATGAGGCAAAAATGGGGTCATTCGGGGTTCCCCAGCTCTGCTTTGGCTGGAATGATTGGGCTCTTGGCTGCCACTCGGCGCTCCGGCAAGGCGAGGGGCAACGGCCAGAGGGAGTGGAGGCAGGCTGCCTTCCTCCCACTCCCGCCCGGACCCACCTCCAAAGCCGCTGAGGCGGGGTAGATGCCATCTGCATAGGGGTGAGGGGTGAGGATGGGGTGGGGAGTAGAGGGCGGCAGAGCACACCCTTTGATACCCTCTGCCTCCCAGCGGAGTGGTTCCTCTTTCTGGTTAACATTAAATATTTGTCTGTACCCGAAAAGCGTCCTTCGGTGTGTTCGGATATGGTACAAATCGGCGACATAAATAGACGGGGCGGGCAGCTGGGTGGGCGGTCAGGTAGAGTGAAGATGAGGCGCTTTTGATTTGCTGACCACCTTCTTCTCTTTGACCCGCCGGTTCTGGAACCAGATGGTGACCTGGCGCTCCGAGAGGTTCGTGGTAGCCGAGATGCGCCGGCGCTTCTCTTTGGTGATGAACTTGCTGGCCGCATACTCCTTCTCTAGCTCCTTCAGCTGCACCTTGGTGTAGGGCACGCGTTTCTTGCGCCCGCGGCGGTAGCTGTTGACCTCGGGCTGTAGGGGGACCACGTCTGGGGGGAGAGAGAAGGCGGGCGGCAGGAAGTGAGTCGCATGGTTGGACCCAGGACCCCGCGAGGGGCCTCAAGTCCGCACGGCTGCGGAGGCGCAGGTTCCGGCAGGGACTCAAAGGGAGCTGACGGATTGTCCCCAAATCTTTTGCACCTCTGTTATTAGCAAGGCCTCGACTTAGGTGAGGACCCTGGGGTATTGCCTCTGGCGCAAACTTTAAAGGAGGGGGCGCCCAAACTCAGTAACCAAGATGAATGATATTTTAATGCAATGTTTTAAAATATATAAACGAATGCCCAGGAATCCATGATGAACAAAATATGAAAATTTTAAATAAATACGGGACCAGTATTACTGATTTTTCCTTTTGGCTCAGCTTCCAGTATGGCTCTACACAGCACTCCTTATTAGAATCCCTGTTCCCTTAGAGGGGTCCCTCCAAATTGCAGCCTGGTCTGCTAGCCTGCAGGATTGCAGGTATTCAGGAAAATCCCTCTTTCCTGCAGGTAGGTCATTTGGGCATGGGTCAGTTTATACTCTGCCCCATTATCAGAGGAAGGTGTTCTTTTGTATGTTTGAGGGAGGGCATGGTGGGCAGGGAGACAGTTTCAGTGGGCACAGACCCCCAAGTGGGGCCTCTTGCCTTTGGTCACTGGCTCTGCACTAGGAATCTGAGGCCAGCACCGACAGCTAGAGAGAAGAAAAGTGGCCAGGTGAAGCCAGACTGCCTGGGAGCCAATCTCTAGGAGTCCAGTGTTGTGAGCCACTTAGTAACATCCAAGGTGGGAAGTCCTAGCACTGAGATGTAGGGAATCAGGTCCCTAGAAGTGGAGGGTCCACACCCAGGTGTGTGCCCACCAGAGGAGACACCAAGAGAGCCCTTCTTGGGTTGAAACCAGCTGTTCACGTAAGTCTTCTATAAAAAGAAATCAGTGCCCCTCCCTTGCCCCCATAAATGTCCACTCAGCAAAACAGCAAATCCTGCTCCCATGTGCTATCCCTGTCATTCCTCTGAGGCTGAAGGAGACTGTCCCCACCCCATGCGGGAACCCCAATCCTAAATACCTTGTCATCCCACTACTAGTTCAATTTCTTCATGCTCTGAGAATGTCACAGGCAATACGTGTCACTTATATCCCCCCTTCCACTCCACCCTCACCTCTGTCAATAAAAATATCATAGCAACACTTTCAAGGGGAAGTGGGGAACTAGGGAAATTATCTGAGTAACTCACCCTTCAATTTTTAAAAACGTAATTGGCAGACTTCTTCATGCAGGATTTAATGAGTAGGACTGAATATCTGAGATTTCCCCTTCATTCTTACTGCCCTTTGGAAGTGTAGACACAGTCTAGAATAAGGACACAAAGCTCTTTCTGAAATGCTTGTTCTCACTGCCCCCCCACCCCGCCCTCATGAAACACCTTCCTTATACCCATTCTCATTGGGTCTGCTCTCTCTCAGGGACCCTTGTCTACACAGGATGGGGAGAGAAGAGGTCACCATCAAATGCAGGGGGCGAATAAAGTACGCAGAAAGAATATGGGAGAGAGGGGGTTCCAATGGCCTGGTTTGGCTGTCTTCATGACGACAATTTTTCAGGAAAATTGTTGCACTTGTCACTTTTCTCTGCCTATGTAGGAACAGGCCAAGTTTTTTTTTTTTTTTAATCTGCAAAACAAAACAACTTCACTTTAGCAGAGCAGATCCTTTATGTTAAAAAGGATTTTTTTTTTTGCACAAGATAATTTTTAAAAGTCTCACAGTTCTTAAATGTGTCTTACTCTTACAGATGTAACTATGATTTGAGAAACTGACGATTCTGGAATAGGAGTAAAACAGAGAGGGTCAGTAATGATACCGTGAGGCTTTTTTTTTAATCCTCGGAACATTTTTTCCAGTCTTATTTTATTAAACCCATTTTACAAGATAAGGAATCTGAGGCTCAGAGTAGGTAAAAGAACTTAAGTGGCAGAGCCAGATTTCAAACCCAGATTTTTGGACTCAACATAATGACACAGTAAGTTCTAAAATGGAAACAGACCACTTGGTACAATTTAGCTTTAAAGTACCTCCTTTTTCCTGGAGAGCAAATGGGATAAACGTGGGTTTGGGTTCCTGAATTAACCAGATAACTGTCCCTGATTTTTTTAAACTTCACTTTCTGGAAATGCTCACAATTATCTACCCAATTTTGGGTCTCCTAAACCCCAACTATAAATTTCCAATGAGGCTTAATCAACAAACCCTAAAAAATCAGTTTAAAAAAAGCAGATAGCTGGTCTAAATTGGTTATTTTTCTCTACAGAATGCCAAGAGTTGATGTGGCCAAGTTTTTCATGGATCAGACCTAACGGCTGGTTGTTTTGGCCAACTGGGGAAATACCTTCAGTCTTGCCTTCTGAAAGAAGCCCCCTTTCATTGTCTGCTGTCTTGTCTGGAAAGGAAGTGGGATCTGCAGATGTGGAAACATCTGGAAGCTTAGGCCTCGAGTTGTGTCTATGCTGCCTAAAGTAAGTAGAGGACTTGGTGATTAATTTTACAATCAACCTTTCCCTAATCTCCCTTCAGAGCGTGTGGGCGTGCACACACACACACACACACACACACACACACACACACACACACACACACCACTTCATACCTGGGAACCTAATAGACACTTTTGAGGAGCAGATAAAAATCAGATCAATGCTCAGCCACAGCTCTCTCTTGGGGTCCTGTGTACATGTTCCTACTGCCCACTGGCTCTTGACCCACCCACTCCCAAAACAGGGCTCTGGTCCTCCGAAGAGGACCTTGTTCAGCTAGAAATCCTAGCCACTCTTCTCAAGCAAATTCCAAAGACTTGTCAGTAGAGACTTCCAGTATGGCCCAAAGAGCCCATTATCTCCTTCTCTCTCTTACTGTCTCCTCCTATCCTATCTGTCTCTATCTCTCCCTGTCTCCCCCACCCCGCCCCCCTCCTCTCTGCTTCTCTCTTGGAATTTCTGCTGATTCTCTCGGAATTTCTGCCTCTCTCTGTCAAAATTAAAAACTGTCTATACTAACTATAGGAAGAAAAAAAAAAGAGCAAAGAAGCAAGGGTCTAGATAATTGGGTGAAGGAAGAAGCCACAACTCAGCTGGGCCCTAATTATCTGGATCTTTCTGAACAATTGCCTTCATCTCCCACACCAGCCCAGACTGCCATAGATGAGGTCTCTCAGAGCCAGAGGCACTGAAAAGAGACAGTAGTGTTTATGCCTAGATGCTGCCGAACAAACCACAATTGCATAGACAGAGTTATCTGGAAATCTCACTACTTTAAAGGAGCTCTGTGTGGGTAGAAAGATGGAGGGTGTCTGAGCATAATTTCTTATTCATCTGCCTTTTGCCTGGACCTCTGCACTCACTGAGATACACCAGCCCGATTCTATTTCCACACCGGGAGTGTGTGAGCACATAGCTGTTGAGATACACTGGGTTTTTATATCCACTTCCATGCCATAATTTGCAAGTGTATTAAATCTCAGTTGGGCTATATATTTTTTTATGTCAAAGATATTTTTCTCTAGGAGGCTGTGATAAAAAAGTGCTTACTTTTAGTTTTTTTTTTCCTGGGAATCTTTAAGATGTTTATTTTGCTCAAAGATATTTCTGAGCTTCTCTCCAATCTCTCACTCCCACCTTGCTCCACATGCATACACAGCAATGCCAGAGCAGCTCCCTCTCATCCCCTCTTCACACTAAACCCACCGCCCACTGCTCTAGACTTGTGCCTCTGCCCACAGTGGGCTGGGTGGGCATCTGCCCCTCTGCCCTTCAGCCCCTTAGCATGGCCTGTTGGCTACCAGCTACTGATGCTCCAGGAATTCCTGCTAAACCCCCATCTCCTAAGCAGCTTCCCATCTGGGTGGGATGGGAAATTAAAGGGCCATATCTCCACAACACACTATTGTACACCTACATGTGAGTTGCCTATCTTCTAGAAAAGTGTTATTATGTGTTTCGTATTAGGTGGTTAATAACAGAAATCATATTACATAAAAATATAGTCAATGCAGAGTAGGTAACGCATGACACCATGTACTAAAATTCTATCAACCTAAATCTTCTGGCAGCCAGAAATTGGGTGTCTAGTGTGGGTCCCACCTTGGTCAGTTGTGTTATACTAAGTCATCTTATAATATTTACAAGAATGTTATTTGCTACACTTTTTAATATCATTCAGTAATTTTTTTTAACCATCTGTCCTTGCCCCAATCCCGGATGCAGAGGAATTTCAGGCCCACCCTTAGGAGGTCTTCAGGTCTACACTTCCCAATGAAAATGTCCCTGGGTCCACATGTAGAGTTGGGGAGGGGGGGGGCTCTGGGCAGTGTGGGGAGCCATATATGGCTGGTCGGGGCCCCCAGGACCCCTGTAGGCATCAGAACGGAGCCAGTCAGCCCTCTCCCACTGAGCTCTGCTCATATATAGCAAGAGCAGACTCAAGCTCTGGATTCACTAGACCCTGAATCCTGATTTCTCAGCACAAAGCTGAATACGAAGCTCCTGATGTGGTTTTGAGAAACCTGGAACTGGTCTTTTCCCCTGTGGAGTGGGGGGGGGGGTGGTGGTTTGCAGGATCCCTTCCTGTTCAGAGATAGCCTCAATTGGAAAGGGAACAGAACACCAGTAAATTCCAATCCCCCACCGCATATGGAGCCAGACAATGCAGAGGGGTCCCCTGCCTGGGCCTGGACCTCAGATCCTTCCAAAGCAGGTCTCCCCCCCACCCTCATCCTCACTCCCCTCTAAGAGAAAGAGACACTCCCCTGTGTCTAAGGCATGGGGAACTCTCCTTCTCTCCCGCATTTGGGGGAGTTGGTAGTGCGAACACCCACAGGATTTGAGCTCAGTGCACCAGAGAGGCAAAGAATTTTATAATCCAGGAGAGGGATGTGAATTCCCTTTTCTCCACACCCTCTCTAGAGATTTTAGCTCTCTTGTTCCTTTAACAATCAGGAAATTCGTGGCCAAATTCTTAAAATAAATCAAGAAAAGAAAAAAGAAAACACCCTACATTTCTGTAGATCCCGGCAAATTAGACCCCTATTTAAAAACAACAACAAAAACTGTCCAGTGCCTGCAGTGCCTGAATGATCTTGGACATTCAGGCAAACCAAATGTTTGGGGGTTCTAATTTTTTTCCCCAATTAATCGGTGGGTTGAGCGTTTTGTCCTAGTGGTTTTGGATTCCAAGGCACCCAAGGCCCACCCCACCCCCCATTCCTGGCCGGAAGCGGGCTTAGGAGGCCAAGAGCCGTGCGTGAGACTGGAGCCCGCTGGGGGAGGAGGAGACAAGCTCCCGACTGGAGCGGAGCCGGCGGCCGGGCGCTCGGGCGCCTGTGATTGCTTCACTCTCCGCCCGGCAGCTCCGGGGAACGTGTCGGAGCAGATTTCTTCCCCGGCGCATTCCTCAGCGCAGCTCGCCCGGCCGGCTCCATCGGCAGCCCAGGAGAGCCGGCGCGCCGGGGCCAGACGGCGGGGGTGGCTGGGGCGCGGAGCCCCGGGGCAGGCGGGGCTGGGACGGGTCCCTGGCGGCGGTGGCGGCGGCGCTCGGGCCCCTTCCTTACCTGGAAAGGGAGACTTCCAGAGGTGGGCGGACTGAGACTGCTCCTTGGAGCAGTACACCTGACTGTCCCAGCCGTTGGAGAGAGCCCAGTGCTGGTAGCCTTCGACGGGGATGAGCGCGTCGTGACGCGGCTCCGGGTGCCCGCTGATCCCAGGCACCACAGACACGTCCAGGTAGCCGGGCATCGCCTGGTAGGAGCTGGCGAAGCTGGGATAGAAGGCGAACTCCTTGGCCCTGGAGGACAGGTCGTCACCCGGCAGGGCGCCCGACGGCTCGGGGTACTTATCGCCCGGGTGGTAGGCGCAAGGCTTTTGCTGCAGGTTCACGTTGTGCGACAGGCGGCAGCCGTAGTAGCTGCCACCGAAAGGGTAGCCGTAGCCCAGGGTGGCGCTGGACGAGGTGGGGGGCGCCGGCGGCGGGGCGCATTGGCGCGCCGCCTCCGGGGCCGGGATGTCCGTGTAGACGGCGCCCTGAGGGGCGCCCAGGGGAGCCGGCGGGCGGCCCAGCACGGGGTGCGGAAGCAGGTCGCGGCAGTGGCTGGCCGGGCAGCTGCTGCCCAGCCCGTCCATGCTCGGGGCTTTGCCGGGGCTCGCTCCGCTGCAGCCACCCCCCGCGCCGCCCGCGCCGCCGCCTCCCCCGCCGCCGCCGCCGCCGCCGCCGCCGCCGCTGCCGCTCTCCGCCGCGCTGTCCTCATAGACGTACATAAGGCTCTCCGGCCAGCGAGGATGCAGGAGCAGCGAAGTCGTCATGACATGATCTGCTCGAGCTTTTTAAAAACTCCACTTGCCAGAGGCTGCGAGCTGGGGAGACACCTCGCTCCCTTTTCCCCTCCCCCATCCCTCCTCCCTTCTCTCTCTACCCCTCCCCTCCTCCTCCTGGTGCTTCCACCTCCCTCCCTACATGTCCTCTACGCATGCGGGGACATTTCATTAAGAAATCACCGGCTCCCGCCAGCCTCCCCTCGGCAACCCTCCCGCGCCCACGTGACGCCACCCGTGCACGTGATGCCTTGGCCGGGTCTCCTGGGGTTCCCACCCCTAGTGGTGGGGCGGGGCGAAAGGGAAGAGGTCTCTGCTGATTGGCTCTCAGGAGGGGCAAAGAGGAGGGAACTGGGAGATTTAAAGGGACAGGGCAACGCCCCCTGGCCGGCCTCGGGGAGGGAGAATGAGGAGGGGGAGCCTGAATTTGGCCGACGCAAAGGGGTCTGGCAAGACCAGGACTTTTCCTGGGAGCCTCCCACTAGGCTTAGAAGGCGTGTGGGGGAGACTGATTCCTACCCCAAAAGATCGCTGACTGGATTGGGGCTTGGAGCTAAGGGTCGGGGAGACACCGTATTTTTTTTTTCTTAATAAATAAAAAAACTGGAAAGCAGGCGGAAGCGCACCGGCAGGGCGTGGGGAGCCCTGGGTCTGGCTTTGGCTGACTCCCTGGGAGCTCCGGCTGGAAAGAACTCGACACCGAGCAGCAAGACTTTGATGCCGGGATTGTGTTTCCATTTCCGACTTTCAGCCACTTTCCCCAAAGCCCCAGTTGTCTAAGAGGGACCCTCTCTAGGCTCGTTGCCCGCAGGTCTTCCTCCAGCGGAGCAGAGAAGGCTAGGAGGATGTAATAGCCCCCAAACACAAACATCATCACACGGAGGGCGGGATGCTCTCAACGAAAAATTGAGATAGAATAAAGAAGAGAAATGGGGGCAATAGAATAGAGGGGTATTTCAACATACAATAGAAATTAAAAGACTCGGAGTGAGATTTTTCAAAGAAAAGGGGGAGGAGGAGCAGGGATTCGGTCTAGGAAAGCTGAAAAGCTCTTCATGCGAACAAGAAGAGCACGCGCTCTCAGATCCGTGTACAAAAGGAAACGTGGGATGAGGGAGAGTCGGCAGCGCTGCCCCTTTGGAGGGACATTTCCCAGGCGCTACTCTGGGAGACCCCAGGAGACCCGATCCGAGCCCGGCGGATCCGCCTCCGCCCTCGGCCGCCTGGGTTGAGCCGGCCATAGGCTGAGGGGCCAGACAGAGCCGGGATCAACGCAGTTCCCAGCTGGATAACCCCAACTTTAACTCCCATAGCATCCCCTCCTTTTAACGTGAAGTGTTTCGATGCTTTGAAACTACCCAATCTTTTCAAAGAAAAAATTAACCAACTTACTAATTTTCTAAAAAAGCCCCCCTCTTCTCTCTTCCCAGTCTCCAGACTTGTCGGGCTTCCTGTGCTCAGTTTGGTGCCTAAGTAGAGGCACCCCTTTCCAGAGAGCATCTCCGTGGGATTGAGCCAAGTTCCCTTTCAGCACAGGGCCTCCCTGAGGAGGAGAGGTAATAAGGAGAGAGAGAAAAAAGGGGAGAGGGGCTACAGCATCTCCCTCTTTCCTGCCTCTGCCAAAGATTTTAGATGCTGGGTGCTCCTGTCCAGACCGCGGCCAGGAAATAGCCTCGGGCTAAGCCGAACCCGCTGGATCCCTTCAACTTGAGAGCAAATGGCCAGGTCTGTACTGAGATCTGGCCCACGGGCTGCCTCCCTTCTACCGGTAGGGGCAAAGTGGTGTTGGACGATGGAGAGCGCCCTGGCGTGGGTGACTTAGGATAAGAGACGCAATCTTTATCAGGGTGCTCTTCATTCGGAAGGGTCACCTCAGAGTTCCAGAAAGCAGGCTTTGGGCTGGGCTGGCAGTAGGAGGAAAAATATATCAGGAAGCTTGGAACATGAGCAGGCTAGCTTGAGTGTGTGTTGAGGGCGATGATGGTGGATGGAGGAGAGAGGAGTGGAGAGGAAGGTGGGTCTTGCTGGGAGCCGGCTCTTGGCTAGGAAACTGGCTTCTCTGCCTCCGGAGTCCCAAGGTCAAGGTAAAAGGAGGAAAGCAAACATGGCCTGGCTAGTCTAGACTGGGTCGTGTGACCTTGGCCCCCCGCGTCTGCCTGCGGCCTGCCTGGTGGGGGTAGGTGGGTGGAGAGGTCTGCCGTTTTTTCCCTCCGCAGGTGTAGGGGTGGTGCGGAGGCCCTAGCTTCCCCTCCTGTGCAGTGCGGGGTCCGGTTCCGCGTGGAGAACCCAGGGCGACGTGGACCGGGCTGAGTGGGGCAGCCGGGCGAAACAAAGGGCCTGAAATGGCCACCCCGTTCCTGGGGCTCCCTCCCGGGTCCAGGAATGGTCTAGCTCAACGCCAGATGCGTCTTCACGGGCCAGAACCCAAAGACGGGTCCCCCAGCCTTTGGGAGTAAGGGGCAGAACAGCAGAAAGGCTCTGGGTGCAGGCGGCCCAGCAATAAATAAAATCAATAGTAGGTTCTTTTCCAGATTTATATAAGGGCATTAACTATTCCTATTGCAATGAGATATGGATTTAACCCAGCAATTTTACAATTCCATTTATTAGGGGCTTTATGCGGCCAAAATTTAGCGACGAGCGGAAAGAGAGGGAAAAGTTCCCTTCGTCAAGGAGCCCAGCCGAAGAAGATGTAGGCCCCCCAGAGACCTGAGAGAGTGGGAGGCGAAAGTTCAGGACTCAGGGCGTTGAAAGCGCCAGAGAAGGGTCCGCATGCTCTGAACGATTTCCCACTCTTTCGCTGGGTTCCCCAAGACCTTCCGCGCCTGAAACTGCTGACTCCAAGACTGGGGCGCACCCGGAGCAGGGAGGGAGGCGACGAGGCGAGAGCCTGCGGCGCCGGGCGCCTCAAAGTAGAGCCTTGTTGGTTAATTAACTTTAAGCCTGGGGTCGCTTCTTTCTCCTCCCCCGAAAAAAAAGATGTGGATCTCGCTGAGACACAAATAAAACCAAATTAAACACTCCAGGAGAATATGCACTACTGGAAACATAGTAATTACATCGCCGAAGCGATGAGGCGATCCCGCCCTAGAAAGCCAGGCGCTGAAACCCTCGGCTTCGGCGCTCACCCCCCACCGCTGAGCCACACCTCGCCCCGCCGGGGGCTTCGCGGGTGGGCCGATGGAGCTGGACTGCGGACCTGGTTGAGAGGAAATCGGGAGGAATGAATAGGAATGTGACCCTTCGGTCTCTAGCTGTGATGATGTTGGTGTGTGCGGGAAAGGACGGAGCATTTCATCACACCAAAGGAAAATGGAAAACGGCCCCTCTAGCCCCGTCGAGAAGCCCCGGGCTGCGCTCTCCGCTCTTTTTTCAAAGGGACATTTGTGATGGCGAGGCCACGGGAGCCGCTCTGCCCTCAGCTTCCTCTATGGACTGAGTTCCCCGCTAAGTTCAACTCTGAAATTCTTGTTTTCAAAGACTCCAATATATAAAGGAGATATTCAATGTGCCGTCTCACTGGAAGTGTGTGTGTGTTTGCACGGTATACGTGTGCACACGCCCGGCCTGTGGGTCTGTGATTGTGGGCAGGCTCCATGCACTGTTCCAGCACATGCCCTTGTGGATACGGCCCAAGTGTATTCATGAAAATACCCAGCCCTCGCCGAAATCCTCTCTATGCAAATAAAGATCTCTGCTGGTCTGTTTATTTCTCTGGATACACACTTGATTTATATGCTCATCCTGTTCTCTACTTAGACATCCCCAGGAAAATGAAGAGGCAGATGTCTGTGTCTTTCTAAAGTTGAGGGGTGAAATTCCTGGCCCGCTGTGTTAGAGACCAAGTCGGTGGGGTAAGCTAGCAGCATTTGCAGCAGGAGTTGCTGCACACACTCGAGGGCTGGGTGAAGCTTGAATTCCAGGCGAGGGAGAAGGGGATGAGAGAAATGAGGTTGGTGTGCCCCTTATTCAGTGCCCAGATTGCCTTCTTTGGAAAGCAAGCATCAGTTGATTTCCCTTCCTCCCCCTCTTTCCTCTGTTTCCTCCATATTGCCCAGAAAAAAAAAAAAGAGCTTGAAGCTCTGAAGCTCCTGCCCCCCCCCCGCCCCCCGCTTTTTTTTTTATGGGAGAAATTCCAGTTTAAAAAAAGGAGGGGGTGGGTTGAGGCTGCAGGAGAACAAAGAGCCTTACCACCATGGGGTCTGGATTCTCGCCCAGACTTGGGGCCTTGGTGGGCGGGCATAGAGTTTGGGGGGCCCTTTCCTGTCCAGGATACGGGCTGCAGGCAGGATGGAAGAGATTTGTGGAGGATTGAGGATGTAGGGCTTGAGCTATCTAGGAAAGAAAGGGATGTTTGGGATAGAGAGGTCACTTACAGGAAGGGTTAGGAGTTCCGGGGTGGGGGGGTGGAACTATGAGAGAGCCCCCTGGGAGTGTGACTGAGCTGGGAGAGCCTTACACACTCAGAGGAGATTAATTCCTGTTGGGTCACAAAGGGTGATACTGGTGGGGAAGGAAAGAAAAGTGGCTGATCCTGGGGCTCCCTGGCCCTGCCCAGTCCCCTCCTCGCCTCCTTTCCCTCCACCTCCCTTGGCTCTAAAAGGTTGGGGGTGGCCCAAGGAGTGTGCAGATGCAGATGCCACTCCCAGGCTCCTGGATCCCTCTGGAACCTGCTCCACTTTAATCTCTCCACCCCCACAGTGTGGACTCAGAGGAGAGCCACCCAGGCCTCTCCTCCCGGTCTGAGACTCACCCCCTGGACAGCAGCTACCACCCTGGCATCTTCCACCTATATTGTTCTTCCTCCTTGGGCCCCCAGCTTGAGGAAGATGGGACCAGGATGGGCTGAGGCATCGCTTTGCTCCTGATTTCAGAGTTTTCTGCTCTCAAACCCAAACTTGCCTTCCTCCAGGCCCTATTCACTTCCCTCTCCTAGACATCAGGGAAATCCACTCTCTTCTGCTGTCAGTTTAGGATTGCAGTGTTGGCTGAGGGTTTGGGAAGTCCCATCAAACTTTCCTCTATGGTTCTGCAGGGATCCACTCGAGGGTCGGGGTTTAGGCTGCCATCACCAGTCTTTTCCTGGATTCTCCTCCAGCCTGCCCCCAATCACACCTGTGGTGCTCTGTGTTTTGAGTGGGGAGATCAGGTAGCTGCTTCCATGCGGAAGTCTCAGGAAGCCTCCTCCAGTGGCCTCCAGTGTCCCTACCTCGGCCCTCATTCTTCCATTGCTTCCATCGCTGTCCTCTCAGCCCTGCCAAGCTCCTCACAGAGACCCTTCCCAACCCTCCTCATCCTCTCCTTCCCCAGACCCATCCCCTTTCTAATCCTCATCCCTCCTACTCCCTTTTCTTTTTCAGCAGCATCTCAGCCAGTCACTTGCCCTCCCCCCACCCCCAATGACAGAAGTTCCGGAAATAAACACAGAGTTAAGAAATTAACAAAATATATCTCCCGGCTTCTTGCCTCCCCAGAGCCCCTACACTTACCCCATCCCTGCAGTGGGAGAGGGCCCTCTGTTCCCCTCCCCTCACCCCAGACACCTCCTCCTTTTAGGAAGTCCTTCAAAAACAGACAAATAAAATCTCTCCTGGTTTTAGGGCCTGTCTGAGAGGGAAGTCCAAGTTCATTTTCAAGTTAGACAAGGGAGTTGAGGGGGGTTGGGGAAGAGGTGGAGGAGTGTTTGCAGGGGGCTGGATTTGGCTTCCTTTCAGAGATCTAACAACGGGCCCTTTTGGTCAGAAAGCCAACAAACCGAATGCTTGGAAAAGGTATTTATCACTTTCAATCATTTCCTCCATCTTTTAAAGTTTAAATTTGCGGCTCCTAGAAATGAGACAGATCAATCTCTTCTCTTCTCTTCCTTTCCCTTCCCTTCCCTTCCCTTGCCTTGCCGTCCCTTGCCTTCCCTTCCTTCCTTTCTCTCTCCCTCTCCCTCTCCCTCTCCCTCTCTCCCTCTCCCTCTCCCTCTCCCTCTCCCTCACCCTCTCCCTCTCCCTCTCCCTCTCTCTCTCTCTCTCTCTCCCTCTCTCTCTTTCTGTGTGTCTCTTTAGGATTTCCAGTTACTTTAAAAGAAGATAATGGAAAATAACATTTTTCTCAGAAGGGGTTGTAGACCTCAATACCGCATTCTTCTGGATCAAAATGGACTGTTTATCTTATATATCCTTTTAAATAAGAATGACTAAATATAAAAGACATAGCTGAAGCACTGGACATTTCATCTCTAACTAGGTGAAATACTGCCCTCAATTCCACCATGATGCTGAGACCTGGAGTTTAGTGGGTCCTAAGAGGCAGATGGTAGAGGACGTAAGTATATTTCATTATGAGGAAGGAGAAAAATTATACCCTAAATGGATTACAGCCTAGTTCTCCCCATGACCAGATACCCTCAGAAGTCACAGCAGAAGATACATTCTAATCATTCTACTTTGAAAATAATTGAGCTTGACACCAGAAATTAAGGGACCTTCAAAAGATGCCTTACCAAAAGAAAGAAAATTTAATTTTCCTATCTCCAAAAAGAGGGAAATGAAAACCTAAGACTCAACTAAAGGGCAAGAACCCCTCTTTGCTAAAATAGCCAATCTTGCTTGGGATCTATGGAGCAAAAATGCAGGAAGGAGCTTGAATGTCTGGGTACTTGGGACAAGATTCCTGCTGGTGGCAACTAATTCCACCTTCCTAAAAGATATAATTTGGTGAAATATTAGTTACTGGAGGGAAACTATCCCTATGATATCCTTATGAAGGGGGCTGCTAGATTTTCTCTCCCTCACTGTCTCTTCCCTCTCACCCATATTTATCCTTCTCTAGGGAGTATTTAGAAGAATTTTTTCTCTTGGTTGTGGTGTTGTTTTATACATACGTGAAGCAAAGTTGATGAAATCTAAAGAACTAGAAAGGAAGATGGGGACATCCATGTTCTCTCCTCGCAAAGATTGCTGCACTCACTTGCATAGTCAGAGAAAATTGAACTCAGATAAGAAGAAATCTCTTTCAAGGTATAGAGACCACCTCAGACTTCGTGCACTTGATGGCCTTCAGCATTTCTGGGGAGCATGACTGTTGAGTCCTGGTTTTTGAACACTGCTGGATAGTACACAGGCTGGGGGAACATGTATTGTGATGGGTGTGCATCGTGCTAGCGTGGAGACATTTACAGGTTGGTCATGACAGGGGTGCTGGTGAGGGCAGGCTGATGATGGTGAAAGAAAAGGAAATACAGTGAGGATTTGAGCTTGGGGAAGACCCCTCGAATCCTCCAACTCCAGCTCTCTGCAGGGGGGGCCTTCTCTCCTTCAGCTGAGCCACTATAAGCAAAATGGGAAAAAAGACCATCCTCACGTTTCTGCAGAGATGCTATTCCTAATGCATTAAGGAAATCTTATGCAATTCCTCTCTTACTCTGAGGCCTCAGGAAAACCTTTTTCTGCTAGAATCTGCATTTGTGATTTGAGGCACTTTAACTCTCTTTTCAGTACTTGGTTTATTAATGAATATCTCTCCGAAGAAGTAATGCAGATTTATTTCTCTCATCTATTATAGACCTATCATCTCTAGACAAATAAGTATATAATATATGCTTTGTTCGGTGTTAAGGGAACTTTAGATAAATATTAACGTAAGATACGTGCCCTCAGATACCCATCTCCATCTAATTAGGTAATCTTTGTAAAAAATTTAAAAATATTTCCCTTGAATATGAAACATAGTCATGTTTAAATTAAAAACAAATGAAAGCCTTTATTGTCTTTATGCCATTGCTGAGATGTGTGTGTGCGGTTTGGTGGACCTATGGTTTTGTGGACAAAGATATATGTTGACACAGACACACAGGTTTGTTAATCCACCTCCATCAGTGTTTTCTCTGATGCAGAAAGCTATTAAGCAGACATGGTATTCAGGCATATGTAAGGCAGAAATTCTTTTTTATTACCGATTTTGTTAAAAATCTTATATTTAAGAGAGAATAAAGACACCACGTCTGAGGATATCCAGGACCGACTTTGCAGTATATAATTCTCAGACCCATTTCCCCTCAGCCATAATTAGCGGAATTACGCGCCTGCCAGAAACCAAATTGCCGTATGGCCAAATCTGGCAGAATCCTGGCGTTGGCACTGTTCTTTCAGCGCAATTCTTTTCTCTGCACAGATTTTTAGGAGTTTCGGGTCACTTCCGGAGCCTGGATGGCGAGTCCCCTCAGCCAGAGCAGTCAGCGGCCGCCTGGCTCCGCCGGGAACACGGCGCCAGCATCTAATTCCTTTCTCTTTTCTTTCTGGATTGATCCCAGGACTTCGAGAGTTCTTTCGTTAATTATAACAGGCTGATTTTTAGGGGGGGTTTTTTGGTGGGTTTTTTTTTGGTTTTGGTTTGTTTATTTGTTTGTTTGTTTTTCCATGTAGTAATTATTTAGTATTGGATTTCACTAACTTCGACTAAACTGAAGCTTGGCGAAAGCCGCTTGCACGCAGGACAATCAATGGCCGACACGGGAGGACAGCGGGACGAGGGCCCGCGCTGGGAAGCGCCTGCTCCGCTCCTGCGGCGCCCGAGCAGAACCGGCGAGCCAGGCACAATCACACCCGTAATCCTCACTGATGCACTTGCGTGCGCTCTATGGGCACTGATAGCTGAGCACACAGGTGGGTACTTTTCTTTGTGGGGCAGAGCAGACTCTAATGAGATCCCGGAGAGCTCTGGGCATGTGGGAGGCGCGAGCCGGCGCGGGTGCCCGGGCATTCAAGGACATGCTGCTGTGAACCGATCCGGAGGTTTTGCAAGTTAGTACCCTGTGCCTCCGGGGGTTCCGGTGCTTATCTACAGGGACACATCCTAACTGCGGATTTTTTGTTGCTAACCACCACTGCCAAGACCAAGAATCAGCCAGCTTTCCCTTCCTTCTCTGCCTGTCTGCTTGTTCCTGTGGAAAGGGTACCTCTCAAATGGGGAAAGAAACCCTCCCCCTATTTTGTTTCTTATGCCCAGTCTTCGGATAGAGAAGTGGGGTGTGTGTGTGTGTGTGTGTGTGTGTAATCATACACTGACAAAGATTTCTCAAAAAAAAAATAGTTGAGAGAATCTCTGGTTCCAAAAAAAAGTGCAGAGAAGTGGATGGGTAGATGGGTGGGTGGAAGGGCTGCAGGCCAGAGGCAGGGAAGCCATGAGAACAGACTTCTGTAAAGCTGGCTAAATCTCAGTTGGTGAAAGTATAAAGGAGGAAAGCAAATTATTCAGATGTTAGGGATCTCAGTATTAAATTCTGGGTGGCTATGTTTTTGTTGCCATTTGCTCCTATAGTACATATGAAGTGGCATAGTCATGTTTCATATAGAAACTCATGATGACAATATCCCCATACAGTTGGGTATGCTTCAGTTATACTTCTAAACATGGTGCACTATAGGTCTACCAATTTCCGATATTAAGTTTTTCCTTTAGAATACTTCATACTTTAAATAACAGGGACAGGCTCATAAACAGTGGTGAATTTCTCTTTTCAAACATTGCAAGAAAAGCAGGCTCACTACCTTCTAAAGCTTAGCCCCACCCTTGAAAAAAGAAGTTTCCCAAATGTGATTTGTCCTAGGAAGAAGAAAGCCCAATCCCATCCCTTCTCCCCTCAAGATGACTGCTCACTTAGTCTCGGGGTTCTGGCCTCTGGGTGCAGACAGAAGAGTGCCTCTTGCAAGGTCCAGAGACATCCCTCCTCTCTCCATGTTGGCCTCTCAAGGCTCACTCCTTAGGATCTGAACCCGGCAGGGATCTCTCAGATGCTGAATGTGTCAGTTGAAGTCAAGTGGAGTGACGCCCCAAATCCACGCTGCAAGTGCATATTCAGCCTAAGAATTATGTGGAAGGGGCTGGTCCTCGCCCAGCTTTGATCATCCAGGAAAAAATACCTGGAGGGCCAGGAAATATGTTTTCCATCGACATAAGGAGAAAACCAGTGTTTTCTTTCTCTCTAGCTCTCTCTCTCTCCATATATATGCATTTTGATAACTATATCTAGTTCTATGCCTTTTATTGCAACAGAAGCAATATCCTTTGAGGAACTGATGCCCCGGAAAGACAGATTCTGTCCTTTTAAACCAGGAAGAATGCACAGAGGACCCGTTCCAACATCTTGGAGCACACTGCACCGGTCTCTATTAGATTTTCCTTTTTTTCCTCAGTCTTTTTCCTTGCCAGGGGCGATGAGCCTCCACAAGCAATCAGAATTCTCCTCTTCCTGAATTACACAAATAATCAAAAGTTGAGAGGAAGAGTTGTGGGAATGTTTTCAAAATCTCGCTGTGATGGTGTTTTCTAGTACTGTCCCCCCACTCCCACGGACAGCCTTCAGGCTGTGACCCGCCCCAAACGGTGAACCTGGAGAATGAGGTCCATGCTATTTGAACAGGAAACCTATCTGTAACAACTTTAAAATCTGCCTTGGTTACGAGGTAACTTCAGTTTCAAGAATCTAAAGCTGCGGGGGAGAGTCCCCCATCTCAAGGCCTAAAAGGCCCCTTTTTCTGCCCTCGGGGACAGAGCCAGCTCGGAGGTACACGCTAATAGGGGGGGATTCTCAGTAGAAAATCCAGTGGGGTCATAATCTCGCTCCGGATCTTTATTTTAGACTTCAGTCCAATTATTTAATTTTCTTCTCTCCCAGGGCCGTTCAAATTGCTCGGGAATATTGCCTTCCGATCTGCCCTCGAAAACTGATGACCTCCTCCGGCCGAAATCAGGCGGAGGAAATGGCAGAAGCTGAGCAGGGAGCTCTGGGCTGAGAACTCGCCCTCCCTTCCCGCCCCGCAGCCGCGTGCTTTGGCCCGCGCTTTCGGGACCGCGACTTCGAGGGGTGCGGGCTGTGATGCTTTGGGTTTTCGTTCCGTCCTAACCCCCCGGTGATCTGGGGTCCAGCGGCCCCGACGCCGCCTCCATGGAACCTTCCGAGGCTTTGGGCGGCTGGGGTAGAGCACGTCCCTCTCCGAAGGAGCCCCAGACGGTTTGCATAGTTCCAGGCAGACGTCAGGTTCTTTTCTCAACCTGAAGCAAACGAAATCTTCAGGAGTCACAAGCTCAGTTCCCAGACCAGGTGGCGCCTGCCCGTTCACATCTTTGTTTTTTTGAAGGGAATAGATTTAAAGGAAGAAACAAAACAAAACACCTCGAATGGGGAGAAACTAGCGGAACTTCCCAGAAGCTGGGTCCCGCTGCAACGTCTCCACTTTAGGGGACCGAGTCACTTTCTCGCATTCGCCCTTCCAGGACCGATCGCTCCCCAAAGCCGTTTTTCCAGAAGTTCGGCCCCCTGTCCAGGCAGCGTCGGAGCTTCCGCAGCCTACGGCGGGTACCGGTCTCCCGCCCCCGCGGGGCGCAGCACCAGGGTCCCCAGATCTTCGAAGCCTTTGGACTCTGCTTTCGCGTGGATGGGCAAGAAGGAGCGGCGGGAGTGAACTGAGGGATTACTGACTCCCGACGCCTCCAAAGACCGCACTTCGCAGCTTTGGAACCCCCAGAGCTGCCGACGCCGACGTCCTGCTCCTTTATGGCATTGCGGGCATGGGGGAGTAAATTCAACCCCTAAGTGTCTGCACTAACGGATTCTTTCCTCCTTAAGTCTCTTTCATTTTACTCAGCAAGCCTCGGCTGCTCTTTGCTTTGGGATTTAACAGACCTCCCCGCTCCCCCAGTGTGTTTTTCCAGCGTGCGTTCCAGATCATCTCAAGAAACCCAGCAGGGAAGGGCGCTTAATGTAAAACTCCAGGGCAACTAGGGGGACAGGAAAACACTCACTTCACACATACATGAATAAGGTAGTGAGTGTCGCTGCAGAATGGTACGTCTGGGGGAGAATGGAGATGCCCTTTTATTTTTAATAGCGGGCTAGAGGCTCGAAATATAGGTAACAGAGGGGATCAAGTTGCTGGAAACTTCGCCTTCGGTGACGTGTCCTAAAAGCTGCTCCCACCAGGGGTGAGATTTCGAGAGAAGCGAGTGGATTTTGTTTTGTTTTGTTTGTTTTTAATTGTAAATATTCAAACTCTTCTTGAGAGGACCTCGTCCCTGCCAGATGTGTCTTCTGATCCTACCAGAATGGAACACGTAAAAAATGTTAAATCCAGTTTGGGAATTAATCGAGTGTAAAATATGATTTTGTCTAGGGTTGAAAGACCAGGCAAATCTTCTGCTTTCACTGAATTTTTCTGACCTCTGTGTCCAGTGATAAGTTTTACTAGATTGTTTTCAATAACAAAAAAGATTTTTAGGATTGTGTCCACTTCCAGGCTCCCCAAGACCTGGGGGTTTCAGGCACATCTTCATTACAGAAGAGGCCAGAAGTTCCATGGGAGAAGAAACCAGTCTATTGAGAGTGGAAGATCTAGGTAGGCAAGCTACAGGATCTTGTCTGTCTTCGTGGCCACGTGATGGCGGTCACCTCTGTTCTTTCACAGAAGTCCTCTCTTTTCCTCCCCATCTTTTCTCTCTCTCATTCATCAACACAAACCATCTGGAAAAAAGTCTCTTTGGGCAGTGATGATCTTCCTTTTGAAGAAAGAAGTATTCTCACAAAGATGCTCTCTATAGTAGTTGAACCATTGGTTCTTCTCGAGAATTTTCCAGGTTGGTCTCTATAGCAACTATTTTCCCCAAATCTGGTAGCTCTTCACAGCTGGACTACATTCCCCAGCTTCCTTTGCAGTTTGATGTGGCCATGTGACTAAGTTTTAGTCGATGGAATGTATATGCCGTTTCCTGGCCAAAGCTTTTAGCAAGTGGATGTGTCCCCATCCCCTCTCCCAATGCTTTCTGTCCACTTCCTCCATTTGATGCTGACCTTGAGGCCCTAAGGAATAGTGGAGACTCACATGGGAAGAGCCTGGATCACTGAATCACATGTGGAGGAGAACTGCCCACTGACAGGAATCATTTGCCTAAGACTTTACCCAAGGGAGAAATAACCTTCTTTTGTGTTTGTATCACTGTACATTTTGGATTTTATTCTTGACTAACAGATGAAATACAACTTGATTTTTGTCTTCCATCATCCCTTATAAGTGTCAATGGATGGTAGGTAATCTTTCTTGGGATTAAAACTCTAAGAGGCTCTAAGACTCTTCTGCCTCTTCTTATGTGACAGTCCGAAAATAGCTTCAAGTCATATACACAATTTCAGATCTGTACTTAGATTGTCCAGTCCAGCGTATCTTCAAGATCCTGAGTTTGATTTAATGTGAAATCTTCTCCTCTCCCTAATTCAGGATTGCTTCAGCCTAGATGCTTGTAGAGGGAAGGAGGGGGTGATTTTGGCTTATTTCTTAACCTTCTGTTTCTTCCCCCCCGCCCATCTTCAGCTGCTGTTTCAGATCAACTAGTGGTTCAAGAGGCGGAGAGAGTGGAGGATTGGTTGGAACAATGTTTAGTGATTTTGAGTTGTGGAGATAAGCTAACTAGACCAGGGCTACTGTAGTGGAAACTGCATAGCACTAAATGAAGCAGAACTTTGGCGATTCGTTACTTAATTTGACATATAGACAAGAGAGTGTAGATCTAGACAATTTAGGATTTTTAAGTAGATTTTCTGAATTATTGGTTTGATATATTTCCAGATCTGAGTAAAGAATCACCGTTCATTCACTAGGTTGTGTAGAAATGGCCCAAACTGGTCCCCTGCAAAAGTGGCTGGTATGAAAGCATTTCTCCAAAGGTAATGAGGATACATTGCCTTGAACTGGTTCACCCAAATTACCCGCATCATCTTCCCTAAGATTGTAGACTAGACTCACTCTCAGGAAATGAGTTCCTATTTTTTGGCCCTTTCCAGTACTAGGAACTGGGCCCTCTCCGTCCTGAAGTTCTGTTAGGCATTCTACTTCTCTTATGGAAATCAAAGCCGCTAAGTCAGATAGTTAGAATGCCTGTCAGACTCTCTGGCATTTTTGAGACACTGGCATCCCTCTTTATAAGCAGTGCCAAGACATTCAGGCCAAACTTGGGGTCACCAGTGGGGGAGAAATCCTGTCCGGCCACAGCCTGCCAAATGCAGAAGTGTTAATAATGCAGTTAACTTTGTGGATAATGCTCGACTATAAGATTTTAGGCCTGTCTACATGCTGATAAAGGAAAAATTTCAATCCTTCATCGGGTTATTTCCAAATATCTAGATATGTGGTAGTGAGTGGATCAATTAGCCAGAAGACATCTTCTTCCTGCTTACAAACAGTTGCTTGGCATTACACAGACCTAATTAAGTGTGCATGTTATTGAGTGGCATTCTCTGAGCAAAGAGCTATAGCACAGGATGTGGGTAGAAAAAAAGCATTGAAATCTATGGGTGAGACTCAACTAAACTTGGAAACCTGCTTACCATTGTGAGCCAGGAGGGATTTCAGATGTTCACAGATAACAACCAAATCAGTCTGGAAATTAGCCTGGTCTTTGGAAAGAATGGTAGATTGGGTTAAATATTGAATTATCCCTCCTGGATGACGACTTGATCCACTTTCTGTAGATTGTGTCCAATCTTCTAATTCACTTTTTCAAGTGTACAGTTGGTTATATTCGTCATCATGCACTTTCTGGGAACAGTCAAAGTGGAAAGGGACTTACATTCAAAAGAAGAGGTAGTGGGTCTCTTTAAATGAAATATATTATTCTGACAGTGAGGGCTGTTAGACAATGGAGTGGGAATAGAAGAGTGTGATATACAGTTCCCTTGTGTAGCACTTTGAATACTAGATCTTTTCTAATTTACCTGAGCAGAAATGGATGAGTACTCGACTAGAGACAGGGGCATGTCCAAGATGACCTCTCAAGACCCCTTTTTTTTCCTTCTTTTTTGCTTTTGGCTTCTATAATTTTCTGATAACAGCTGTACCTGTAAAATGTGTCAGATTCAGTAGCAGGGTCAGGGGCTGCTGTCACTTGGCAGACTTCAACAACATGACCCTGGCAAAGACTTTGGAATAAAAACATCAGGAAAATGAACACTCAATGCTCCATCGCCAGAGGACCGGCTGGGAGCTGTCAGGTTGAAATACTAGTCTATTTGGGAAGGGAAAGAACAGGAGCAAGGCCTCCAACACTCCTCTCCTCCTAGAAAATACCCCTCAAGCATCAGAACTGATGCCAAACACATCAAATTAATTAAGAAAAGAGATAAGAGAGGTATTAAGGCTAAGCTTCTACCCTAGCCAGTCTGTCAGTCAACACCCCTATCAGGAGCAAGGCACTTCCCGCACTGGGAGGGGAGACACCACAAAACAAGAGGTGAGGCTGTTCCCTGCACACAGGGAGCCTTATTCCATCTGTGCGGGGGATGGAACATAGGCTTAGGACCCAGACAAAAAGATGAGAAGACTGAGAGACAGGAGAGGTGATGGACATCAGTGCAGGGGGAGGAGGAGAGGAAGCTGCAGCTGGAGGAATCAGACAAGAGAGGAATCCCCGGGGAGGGTCGATCCCTCGGAGTTGGGGAGGAGACATGAAAAGGGGCTGAGGGCAGAAGTGGGAAAAGACTTGTGTCCCAGATTGGGCAATGGCTTGTGCAGTGTAGCGACTGGAGAGGACAAGGTATGTGTTGTTGTGGGCAGCACAGGAGCCTGGTTGAGCAGAAATGCTGCAACACGAAGTCACGGGAGAAGAGGCTGGACACTGTTGAATTATAAATCTGGCAGGATAAGATGAATCAAACATGAATTTCTGGGTAAAGGTGTTTGTGACAATAATGCTGACAAGGGGAGAAGCTTTTGTTCTGGCTACCTTTTTTTTTTTTTTAGCGGTACGCGGGCCTCTCACCGCTGCGGCCTCTCCCGCTGCGGAGCACAGGCTCCGGACGCGCAGCCCCAGCGGCCATGGCTCACGGGCCCAGCCGCTCCGCGGCATGTGGGATCCTCCCGGACCGGGGCACGAACCCGTGTCCCCCGCATCGGCAGGCGGACTCCCAACCACTGCGCCACCAGGGAAGCCCCTGGCTACCTTTTAGAAGTAAAATCCAAGCGTATGAGGGGGGATGCAGTCATCTCTTGTCAGAAACATAAGGCCAACAGAAAAAGCACATTGCTTCACCAGTTCCAGCATGAAGTAGCAAAAATATCTTCCAGCTATAGCAGGAGTGTCCAGGGAAGAGCCAAGAAATGTGTGGTAGCGTGTGACTCTTTATATGTCTCCATGTGTGTGTTTAAGGTTGTGGGTACATGGGGACTTCCCTGGTGGAGCAGTGGTTAAGAATCCGCCTGTCAGTGCAGGGGACATGGGTTCGAGACCTGGTCCAGGAAGATCCCACATGCCGCGGAGCTACTAAGCCAGTGCGCCACAACTACTGAGCCTGCGCTCTGGAGCCCGCGAGCCACAACTGCTGAGCCCACGTGCCACAACTGCTGAAGCCCGCGCGCCTGAAGCCCGTGCTCTGCAACAGGGGAAGCCACCGCAATGAGAAGCCTGGGCACCGCGAGGAAGAGTGGCCCCCGCTCACCACAGCTAGAGAAAGCCTGCATGCAACAAAGACCCAAAGCAGCCAAAAATAAAATTGGTTAACAACAACAAAAGTATTCTAAAAAAAAAGGTTGCAGGTACATGTCTTTGTATGTTCTGATTGTGTTTCTTCTTGAACACTTTAGAAAAGTATACAAAAGATGCACCAACAAATAGACTAGTGCATTAAATTAGTAGGTAGATAGATGATAAAGTTTGAGAAATACATATCCATGGAGGAAAATGTAATACTAACCACTCAGTATACATGCACACACACTGGATAACATTCATATATATATTACAAATGCAAATATACGAAGATACACCATTTCAGGTCTGTACAGAGACATAAGTGCTATTAACTGCTATCCATTTCACATTCTAAGAGAATAACAGACATTAAATGGTGTTTAAATCATCCTATCTATTATTTTGTCTATAAGAAAGAATACACCTAACCAACTACTTCAAGCACCATAGTGCCTGTTTAAAGAACTACAAAAAATTAGTCCGATATCTAACGTGCATTAGCATGTATGCTGTAGAGGAAAGTGCACTGAATCCTGTAGGAATCAAAATATATGAATTATTAATCCACATCTATCGCTTAATACAGAGTATGCTTTGTTTTTCTTATAAGAAAGAGAAATTTTCTTTTTTTTAAAAAAAATATTTATTTATTCGGTTGTGCTGGGTCTTAGTTGCGGCATGCAGGCTCCTTAGTTGAGGCATGTGAACTCTTAGTTGCAGCGTGCATGCGGGATCTAGTTCCCTGACCAGGGATCTAACCCGGGCCCCCTGCATTGGGAACGTGGAGTCTTAACTATTGCGCCACCAGGGAAGTCCCCAGAGTATCCTTTGGTAAGCCACTTTCTCTCTGACCCTGTTTCTTCATCCATTAAGTGTGAAAGTTGTTTATAAAATCTAAGCTTCCTTCTAACTATAGTCTTAGAATATATTTATATATTTTAGCTATAGTCAGAATATATATATATATATATATATATATATATATATATATATATCTATCTCACACAATGTTATCCAAGTGCCCAGAAAATTTGGTGGAAAAGAAAATTAGATGACCATAGTTGTCTACAAATGCCCAAATAATTTTTCAGTTCTGTTTTCTAATGACAAAATTCCAAACATTTTGATATTGTGAGGACTGAGGGGTTAATGACAGAAATTTTCACCTTTCAAGAGCTGAGTTGGTGTCGTATGGACAATGAAACTGAGAATGAATAGGTCTATAGTCACTTGTTCTACACAAATGTTGGAGATTATGATGGTAGATTACACAATGGAATGCTTTAGATAAGTCAGTGAGAAAATCAGTTACGTTGGCCATTTGGCATTGGGTAGTCAAAACAGCTTTTTAAAAAAATTTTAAGCAGATGGACTGTTTTTCTGTGTTATGGATGTGTGCCCATTTCCTCCACAATTAGTGCTCGGGCCCTCTTCTCTCTAGATCTCTCTCTACCCTCATCCCAGTACTCAACACAGAGACTTTGCTCTGGTCCCCCAGAGCAGCCACATTCTGAAAACCTATTAGTATGCCGTAACGTTCCACATATGTATGCATGTTGAACATACAAACCGTCAAATAATAGCATGCTCTTTTTTGAGGGCTCCTAGTAGAGCACTGGCACTTGCCATAATATTCCATTACAAAAAATGAAAAAAAAAAAAGTCTGCAGCTGGTAAACTTCATCCTGAATGTCAACAGGGGTCTGATCCCATAACACAACAGTCTGAGATAACCTGCATCACAAAGCCAAGACTGGCTGTGATTACTTAGCATTTATATAGCACTTTATCTGGGTTCTGTACGTCAGCATCATTAATGGGAGATAACTCACCAGGAGTTACAGCTGAGAAAAAAATTCATGACAAAGGAGGAAGAAAGAAGGGAAAGTTTAAAGGATTTGAGTGATTCCATAGGGGCTTGCGGTTACTCAGTAATGGGGAGAGGGCAAAGATGTTATTTAAAGAGGACAAGGAAAGCTCTTTTGTCTCTCCCCTGTGAACAGGAGTAACTGAAGGTGCAGAAGGAGAGAATGAGTTCAGACAAGGAAGAAAAACCATGCCAGTGAGACTCGCTCAGCCTGAGTTTGATTAAAAGAATTTATAGTTTGTCTTCTATAGCACCTTAGATCCCAGGGAAATTATCATCTAGCAAAGACTGTGATTAATGGTTGGAGGGTGGTTCTGTCTGGAAGCAAGGGGATGGACAAGATACTTTTTAAAATTGGCTTCCAAGCCCAGAAGTCTATTGTCTATTTTAAAAACTAGAATATTAAAAAATTCATCAAAGTTTCATTGTGGCTTATTTTTTTGTTCTACAAATTTTTTAAAATTGAAGTATAGTTGATTTACAATGTTGTGTTAGTTTCTGGTATATAGCAAAGTGATTCAGTTTTTTGTTTTTTAATAAATGTATTTATTTATTTATTTTTGGCTGCATTGGGCCTTCGTTGCTGCACGTGGGCTTTCTCTAGTTACAGTGAGCAGGGGCTACTCTTTGTTGTGGTGCGCGGGCTTCTCATTGCGGTGGCTTCTCTTGCGGAGCACAGGCTCTAGGCGCACAGGCTTCAGTAGTTGTGACATGCAGGCTCAGTAGTTGTGGTGCACGGGCTTAGTTGCTCCGCGGCATGTGGGATCTTCCCAGACCAGGGCTTGAACCCGTGTCCCCTGCATTGGCAGGAGGATTCTTAGTCCCTGCGCCACCAGGGAAGTCCCAATTCAGTTATATATATATACATATATACACACACACACACACACACACACACATATATACATATATATATATTCTTTTTTTTTTTTTTCCGGACGCACAGGCTCAGCGGCCATGGCTCACGGGCCCAGCCGCTCCGCGGCATGTGGGATCTTTCCAGACCGGGGCACGAACCCGTGTCCCTTGCATCGGCAGGCGGACTCTCAACCACTGTGCCACCAAGGGCAGCCCTCATATATATATTCTTTTCCATTATGGTTTATTATAAGATACTGAATAGAGTTCCCTATGCTATACAGTAGGACCTTGTTGTTTATCCATTTTATACATAGTAATATGTATCTGCTAATCCCAAACTCCTAATTTATCCCTCCCTCACCGCCTTTCCCCTTTGGTAACCATAAGTTTGTTTTCTGTCTGTGAGTCTGTTTCTGTTTTGTAAATAAGTTTATTTGTGCAATATTTTAGATTCCACATATAAGTGATATGGTATTTGTCTTTCTCTTTCTGACTTACTTCACTTGGTATGATAATCTCTAGGTCCATCCATGTTGCTGCAAATGGCATTATTTCAATCTTTTTCACGGCTGAGTACTATTCGGTTGTGTATATGTACCACATCTTCTTTACCCATTCATTTGTCGATGGACATTTAGGTTACTTCCATGTCTTGGCTATTGTAAATAGTGCTGCTATGAACATTGGGGTGAATGCATCTTTTTTTTTTTTTTTTTTAATTTCATTTATTTATTTATTTTTGGCTGTGCTGGGTCTTCTTTTCTGTGCGTGGGCTTTCTCTAGTTGCGGCGAGCGGGGGCCACTCTTCATCGCGGTGCGCGGGCCTCTCACTGACGCGGCCTCTCTTCTTGCGGAGCACAAGCTCCAGACGCGCAGGCTCAGTAGTTGTGGCTCACGGGCCCAGCTGCTCCACAGCATGTGGGATCTTCCTGGACCGGGGCACGAACCCGTGTCCCCTGCATTGGCAGGCAGACGCTCAACCACTGCGCCACCAGGGAAGCCCAATGCATCTTTTTGAATTAGGTTTTCTCCAGATATATGCCCAGGAGTGGGATTGCTGGATCACATGGCAACTCTATTTTTAGTTTTTTAAGGAACTTCTATACTGTTCTCCATAGTGGCTGCACCAATTTACATTCCCACAAACAGTGTAGGAAGGTTCCCTTTGCTCCACACCCTCTCCAGCATTTGTTATTTGTAGACTTTTTAGTGATGGCCATCCTGACCAGTGTGACGTGGTACCTTATTGTAGTTTTGATTGCATTTCTCTAATATCAATAATTAGCGATGTTGAGCATCTTTTCATGTGCCTATTGGCCATCTGTATGTCTTCTTTTGAGAAATGTCTTCTGCCCATTTTTTGATTGGGTTGTTTGGTTTTTTTGATATTGAGTTGTATGAATTATTTATATATTTTGGAAATTAAACCCTGTTGGTTGCATCGTTTGCAAATATTTTCCCCAGTCCGTAGGTTGTCTTTTCGTTTTGTTGATGGTTTCCTTTGCTGTGAAAAAGCTTATAAGTTTGATTAGGTCTCATTTGTTTATTCTTGCTTTTATTTCTATTGCCCTGGGAGACTAATCTAAGAAAACATTGTTATGACACCTAGAGTGGTGGGATAGGGAGGGTGGGAGGGAGGGAGACGCAAGAGGGAAGAGATATGGGGATATATGTATACGTATAGCTGATTCACTTTGTTATACAGCAGAAACTAACACACCATTGTATGTCAGAGAATGTTTTGCCTATATTCTCTTCTAGGAATTTTCTGGTGTCATGTCTTATACTTAAGTCTTTAAGCCATTTTCAGTTTATTTTGATGTATGGTGTGAGGGTGTGTTTTCACTTCATTGATTTACATGCGGCCGAGCAGCTTTCCCAATACCA
Source organism: Orcinus orca (assembly GCF_937001465.1). Classification (NCBI taxonomy): domain Eukaryota; kingdom Metazoa; phylum Chordata; class Mammalia; order Artiodactyla; family Delphinidae; genus Orcinus; species Orcinus orca. The sequence continues at coordinate 43,226,580 of NC_064569.1, read as the reverse complement.
CTTACTGAAGCATAGTGGCATTTTTATAAAGTACAAATTAACTCTGTTATAATACATAAGAATGTAATCATTCAGTTAGCTGGAAGTATGGAAATGATCACTGGAGTATCAGCAGATTGAAAATTGCAAGGCTGTCTAGCTGTGGTTCAATGCTCAGAGCGTGGGTTTAAAGACAAAAGATGAGTTTTAAACTTGGTTCCACCACTTGTTACCTGTGTAAACTTCGGGAAATGATTTAATCTCCTTGAGACTTAATGTTCTCATTTATTAAATGGAAATTTTGTAGAACATATTAATAAAATGGGCTTTTGTTTCCAGCATTAGAGCAAGTAAAAATGCTTTACTATAAAACACTTAGAAATATGGGATAAAATATAAAATATTTAAAAATGCAGAGCTGAGCTTGTTAGAAAGAAAGAAAAGTCTCCTAAGGGACCGAAAATAAGAAGAGAACTGAAAACTTGAACCGTAAATGAGAGAGCTGATCCTGGAGGTTCCCTACGGCATATTTAGGAGTGGTTGCTCATCTTGGTAACCAAAAGGATTGGGTTTTTTTGCCTTGTTTTGTTCTGTTTTAAAGTTAAACACTAATCAGAATGTTAATTTTTAAATATTATAAATACAGGAATACAAACTTTAGATTTATTTGGGCTTATTTACTTCTTCCAATTTGATATGTTTAACTAGATTAAGTAATTTGTATTCCATTTCTCCAGTCAGTACCCACTATTTTTTTAAGGTTTTAATGATCATATCAGATTAGGAATCAAAATTTGGCCCAAAGAAAAAGGAAGAGTAGGAAAAATATCTGCTGCCTGGTAAAGGGAAAGGACAAAGAAGTTTACCTATCTTGGTCTGGGTTCTGGGCTGGAAAAGAATTCCAACATATCAAAACACATTCTCCGATGAGAATTTTTTTTTTTTTTTTTTTGCCTCCCTTCATGCCAGTTTGGGGTTCAATTTTTTTTATCATGTGCATGGTGTAGGAATTCTTTAGCTGAGAAATTAATATTAAAAGTGATGCCAGGCTTGGGACTTCCCTGGTGGCGCAGTGGTTAAGGATCCTCCTGCCAATGCAGGGGAAAATGGGTTCAAGCCCTGGTCCTGGAAGATTCCACATGCTGCGGAGCAACTAAGCCAGTGTGCCACAACTACTGAGCCTGCGCTCCAGAGCCTGTGAACCACAACTACTGAGCCCGCGCGCCACACCTACTGAAGCCCACACGCCTAGAGCCGGTGCTCTGCAACAAGAGAATCCACCACAATGAGAAGCCCGCGCACCACAACAAAGAGTAGCCCCTGCTCCCCGCAGCTAGAGAAAGCCCACGCGCAGCAATGAAGACCCAATGCAGCCAAAAATTAATAAATAAAAAATAAAATAAATAAACTTATATCAAAAAAAGTGATCCCAGGCTTGACTGCCTGGCAGGAGCAAACATAAAACCTCAACCAAGGTATACAGTATTCCTACAGATAAAGTCTTGCTTAAGATAAACTCATAAATCAAAATTGCGAAGGCACAAAGAAACCACCAGAAAGAACAAATGTCAGCAGACATATCAAATAGATTTGGACTCCTAAGAACTTAAGATAATACATCATCAGATCCAGATAATAAAAGAAGCATGTTCATATGATTAATGATACAAAGGAATAATTTTTAATAAGAAAAAAATATCAGAAAGAACAGACTAATTTGAAAAAGAATCTAGTAGAATATTTAGATGTGAAAAATATACCATACTTTATCAGTTCTAAGATGAGCTTTGATCACATTTTAACATTTCTGAAATCAGCGTATTTCCTACAGTTACTGTGGACTAGGCAGCTCTTTTGATGTAGTTGTCACTGCCTGTTCCTATGCATCAAAATTTGCAGGAGATATAACAGTGACTTTGAACAAATTCTGGAGGCTATATATATGGAGCACTCTTGTGAAATGCTCTTGATGTCACAGAGGATGCCATTATGTGGACATGCATGGAATTTAAAACACATTCAGAAGATATAGACTCTGAATGTGAAGAAGTTTCAGGAGTGCCCTAACACATTTATTTTCCTTATATTTTCTTTTCTTTTTTTTTCCACACCACATGGCTTGTGGGATCTTAGTTCCCTGACCAGGAATCAAATCCAAGCCCTCGTCAGTGAAAGTTCAGAGTCCTAACCACTGGACCACCAGGGAATTCCCTATTTTCTTTTCTAATGTACACACAAGAGTAATAAATAAATTATAAAACCTATGTCCAAAGTCTGAACTGGCTCTTGAAGTAGCAAAAACTTCTAAGTGTTAAGAAACTATTTGTTGGGACTTGCCTGGTGGCACAGTGGTTAAGAATCTGCCTGCCAATGCAGGGGACACAGGTTCGAGCTCTGGTCCAGGAAGATCCCACATGCCTCGGAGCAACTAAGCCTGTGTGCCACAACTTCTGAGCCTGCGCTCTAGAGCCCATGAGCTACAACTACTGAAGCCTGCCTGCCACAACTACTGAAGCCCATGCACCTAGAGCCCATGCTCCACAACAAGAGAAGCCACCGCAATGAAAAGCCTGTGCACTGCAAGGAAGAGTAGCCCCTGCTCACTGCAACTAGAGAAAGCCCACACGCAGTAGCAAAGACCCAACACAGCCAAAAAATAATTAATTAATTTAAAAAAGAAACAATTTGTCTTAGTTTAATTGCAGTAATGGCTTTTTTAAAAAATAAATTTATTTATTTATTTATTTATTTTTGGCTGTGTTGGGTCTTCGTTTCTGTGCAAGGGCTTTCGTCTAGTTGCAGCAAGTGGGGGCCACTCTTCATCATGGTGTGCGGGCCTCTCACTATCGCAGCCTCTCTCGTTTCGGAGCACAGGCTCCAGACGTGCGCAGGCTCAGTAGTTGTGGCTCATGGGCCTAGTTGCTTCACGGCATGTGGGATCTTCCCAGACCAGGGCTTGAACCCGTGTCCCCTGCATTGGCAGGCAGATTCTCAATCACTGCGCCACCAGGGAAGCCCAGTAATGGCTTTTTTAATGTCAGTAAAATAATGGTGCTTCTTACCTTTGATATCATCTTAGGCTATGTGAAGTACAGTAGTCTTTGTATGAGTCAGGATTCAGGACTGAAAAGAAATCTCTCTAGGTATTTTAAACAGGAAGAAATCAGGGAACTAAATGCTTACAAATCATTGAATGGGCTAGAGGAGTAGAAGCCTGAGTCAATTCATTGTCTTTATCACACCTGCCTTTCACACTGACAAAAATAAAAGCAGCACTAAAAGTAGCAGAAGGGTGAACTCTACTTTGTTTCTGCCTTCTAAATCTCTCATGAATACCTCTCTTGGGTGGAACCTAATTTGTATCCAGAACTTGGGAAATGTAGGTAGGTGTTTATATGTTTTGCTTTCTAGATCCTCTTATATGAAAAGATAAAGTAATGAAAATGGATGGTCAGCACAAATAGACCATATCTATGAGGGTAGCTAAATATAAAAACCAAATGAATAGAAGTGTATCATTTAATTAGTAACTATTGAAATTGCTAGTGACAAATTAAGGCCACAATGAGATACTACTATATACCCACCATATTGGCTCAAATTATTCTCATAATACCAAGTATTGGTGAGGTTGCTAAGCAGTGGGGATACTCATATAGTGCTGATAGGAGCATAATTTAGTACATCTTGAAGAACAGTTTGGCATTACCTGATAAGATTGAAGGTATGTATGCCTTAGGACTCGGCAATTCTAAGTATATAACCTACCAAAATTGCACATCTATATGTACCAGTATACATGAACCATAATGTCCATAGCAACATTGCTCATAATAGCACCAAACTGAAAACAACAAAATGTTCATAGCAGTAGAATGATTAAATATTTGGTATATTAGACAGTGGAATATTGTATAAACACACACAAAAATGAGTGAGCCATGGACAAACACAATAATATAGGTGGATATTTAATATATAATATTGGTCCAGAGATAAGGACACAAAAATTTACGTACAGTATTTATTTTATAAAGTTTCAAAACAAATGAAACTAACCTATATTGTTTAGGAATGCAAACTTAGGTAGTAGAACATTTTTTTAAATACAAGAAAGGGATTACCATGAAAATCAGGATTATGATTACCTCTAATGGAGAGGAAAACAGTTGTGATTGGGAAGGGGCACATGTAGGGCACCTGGGGTCTGGCAACATTCTATTTCTTGATCTGTAACTACAGTACTTAATTCAACAATACTTTTTTGTGCACTTTTATGTATGTGTGTTACACTTCATATTTTTTTAAAGTTTAAAAATAAAATAAATGGATGAATAAAAAGAAACCTAGGCATAAGGAAAGAGAGAATTATAGAGTTAGAGGAGAGATCTGAGGAAATTGTTCAGAAGATAATACAAGGAAATAAAGAGTTAGAAAGTATTAGAGACTAAAAGATGGGTTGGAGAATGAGAAGGTCCAACTTATATTAGTTCTGGAGGAGAGAATAAAGAGAATTGGAGGAGGCAACATTCAAAGATTATGGCTGAGAATTTACCAGAATTAATAGAAGACATGAATCCTCAGGTTCAGATTACACAAATCTTCAGCAGGATCGATTAAACTAAATCCATACTCATATATGTTGCTATGAATTGAACAATTCCAAGTACAATGAGAAAAGATTAAAAAGCAAACAGAGAGAAAAACACATTACCTTCAAAGTAACAACAATTATATTCACAGCAGACTTTCTGAAAGCAACAACAGAGACAAGATTAACAGTGGATAATGTATTCAAAGTACTGAGTTTTAAAATTTTTTCATCATGAATTCTTTACTCAGCTATACTATCATTCAAGAGTAAGGATGAAATAGATAAATTTCCAGACTAACACAACAGGTTTATTAACACAAACAGACCTCCCACTAAAGACGTTTTCTTTAGGGAATTTCCTAAAGAAAATTTCAACCCAGAAGGATGAAGTGAGATAAAAATAAGAATAGTGAGAATAGTTTTGTTGAGTAAAGAAACTGGAAAACATGTGGGTATTAAGCGTTGACTAGGGAAACAATAGTAAGAGTGACTAATCTGGGGATATAAAAATAAGGTGGTATTATAATACTGGACAACAATAACATATAAAATGAGTGAGATACAATCAGAATTAAAGTATTCCAAATTTCTTGCATTATTCGGGATGATAATAGGGATATTGTTTAAGCCAGTAAGATTATTTTTTAAAAATTAGAATAATCATGAAAAGAATAGAAATAGAATATACAACTTGCAAATTAGTAAAGGAGAAAAGGAATTTTTAAAAAAACTTTCATCAATTTAATAGAAAGCGGGAAGAGAGATGCATGGAAAAAATATAAGCACAAAATAATGTGGTACATATAAAACAAAAATTATCAGTAAACTCATTAAATATAAATGGACTAAACTTGCCAGTTAACAGATTGAGATTGTCAGACTGGATTTTAAAATTTAGTTATGTGCTGTTATATGTCATAATGACATAGAATGCTTGAAACTAAAAGAATAGAAAAAATACCAAATAAACTGGTATTACTATATTAAGATGAGACAAGATAAACTTTAAGATACATAGAAAAGTGATTATTGTGGGCTGGGGGGAGAGGATAATAGGAAGTTATTGGTTAATGGGTACAAAGTTTCAGTTTGTGATGGATGATGAAAAAGTTCTGGAGATGGATTGTGGTAATGATTGCACAACAATGTGAATGTACTTAATGCCACTGAACTGTTCGCTTAAAAATGGTTAAAATGGTAAATCTTATGGTATTTAGATTTTACCACAATTGAAAAATTAGACCTTAAGATTTTAAAAATGGAATTACTACGTAATCATAAAAGCAACAGTTTACCAGGAAGATATAGCAATTATTTACTTTTGTGCGGTCACTTCAAGTACATAAAACAAAGCTATAAGAAGAAATTTATAAATTCACCATAATAGTTGGAGATTTAAAAAATTATCTCTCTCTAGTAATTGGTATATTGGTAGACAAAAACTAGTAAAGGCATAGGAGATTTGAATAACACAATTAGCAATCATTCTCTAATGAATATATGTAGAATGCTTTATGCAACTATTAGAGAATACACATTTGTTTTAAGAATATACAGAGCATTTCAAAAACTGACCCAACACTGGGCCACAAAACAAATCTCAACAAATAAAAAGCATCAGGGTTACACAAGACCACATTTCTCTGCACACAAGCAATTAATTTAGATAGCAATAACAAAAAGATTAAATTCCCACATAGTTGGAAATGTAAGAAAAAATTTTAAAGTGTAACTAATAATGGAAATTAGATAATATTTAGATTGAACAATAAAGAAAATACACAATCAGAATATGTGAGATACAGCTAAAGTAGCATTAGAAAGGGCTTTATAGCCTTCATACATTACAAAAGAAGAAAGAGGAAAAAAAAGCTAAGTTCCAACTCAAGAAATTATCAAAAAAAAAAAAAGACAGTCACAGAACCTCCCTCCAATCAAAGCAGATGGAAAGAAATAATAATTGTAAAAGTAAAAATTAGAAAACAAGGATACAATAGGGATAATCAACAAAACTGCAAATTGGTAAATGCTCACTCACCAAAAGGCACCGTGAGGTCTCAATAATCAGGTAGACAAAATCACCTGGGTCTGTAAATGTCAGTCACTCTCTACTGAACCACTCAGGGCTTGCCAAGAGAGCTCATTAACACAGTAGCTATGAGGACAAGGTTGGAAATTACGCAAGAAATTTTTCTCTCACCAAGGTAGATCTGGCTACGATATACCTCCTGAGGATAATCTGCCAACGGCACAGACCAGTCATGAGCCGTATGATACTGTACCTGAGGGAACCAGCTAAGGCAGGTTGATTACAGTGGATCCCTTCCATCATGCAAGAGGCAGTGTTTTGTCATTGGAATAGATACTTTTTCTGTCTTTGGATGTGCCTTCTCTGCCCACAATGCTTCTGTCAGCCCCATCATCCGAACTTACTAGTGTGTTCTTCACCATTATGATAGCCCACACTGTATCTCTCCATCCAAAAGAAGTGAGGCAGTGGGCTCAGGCGCACAAGATTCAACGGTCTTAACATGTATTCCCATCATCCACAGACAGCAGACTTTATGGAATGGTAGAAGGGCCTAATGAAGACTCTACTACAGAGCCAGATGGGAGAAAATACTTTGTGATGTTGGGGTGCTGTCTAATATGACTGACTGGGAGAGCCATATTTGGAGATATTTCTCCCATAGCCAGAATATATGGGTCTAGGTACCAAGGAATGTATGTAGGGCTGACCTCTCTCACTGTTACACGTCATGACCTACTTAAACATTTTTCTTGCCTCTCATTCCTCTAACTTTGGATTCTGCTGATTTAGAGGTATTAATTCCTAGGAGACTTTTATGGCTTTCTGGCCATTTTATATTCATGCAACGGAACTAACAGGCAAAGGAGCTCCTCCAACAGCTGGGGTGAAACAGAGTGGTTGCCTTGCAATGAGAGCAGGGAAGAGTGTGCTTAAAACCCAGGGGATCCTCTGGGGTGCCTCACAGTACCTCCATGACCAGGGTAGAGCTAACGGAGGCTTAGAGCACCTCCAATGCAGGCAGAACCACTACAAGCTAGCTTTTTTAGGAATAAAGGTTTGGACCTCTCCACTAGGAACCCGAACCAGCTAGGTGCTGATTGAAGACAAAAGAACATGGAATGGGTGGTTGATTAAGAAAGTTATAAATAGCAACTACAGCTTTGTTCTGAAGCCTTGGGGCATACATGGGTGGTGCTGGCAGCTATGATGGTGGGAGCGGCAGCTTCCTGGCCTCTTGATCACAACCACCGTGGTATGTTCTTCAACTAACAAGTTTAGTGGTACCTTCTGACTCCTGTTCTTTCAGCCCTTCCAACAATTTTGTAAGCCTCGAATTTCTTTAAATCGTTGTAGTAAATTCCTTTCTGCTTAGAATATCTAGAGTTATTTCCGTTCTTGCATTAAGCCCTGACTAAATCAGATAATGATTAAGATAGTGTGGTATTTGCATAGGGATGGTCAGATTGGCCAATTTAAAAGAATAGAGAACCCAGAAACAGACCTGTGCTATTTAAATCTGGTATCTGATATTTCAAACCACTAGAGAAAAGGCTGGACTATGTACTAAATGCTGCTGGGGACAATGGGCACCCTTAGGGGGGAAATTAAATCCTTTTCTCTCACCAAACAAAAAAATTAATTCCAACCAGATTAAAGATGTAAATGTGAAATGCGAAAAGTGCAACACCTTTAGAGGAAAATATGTGGGAATTTAAAGTAAGAAACAGTATTATTCTAATGACTTTTAAATTACATCTCTAGCTTATACCTGTCCCCTAAACACCACACTCATATATCCAACTTCCAATTCAAAATTTCCACTTGGGTGTCTAATAAGCATCTCAAAATTAGCATCTTCAAAACCAAGTATTCATTTCCCCCCAGCAAACCTTCTCCTGCAACGTTCCCCCATTTAAGAAAATAGCACTATCACTCATCCATTTCCTCAGGCAAAAAACTTGGAGTTATTCTTGATTTCGATTTCATATAATCCTTACCAAACCCATTGGAAAATCTTGTTAGGTCTCACTTCAAAAAATATTCTGAATCTGACCACCTCTCACCATTTTCTCTGCTACTATCACTATCTAAGTCATCACCACCTCTCATTTAGACTATAGCAATAAACTCTTACCCAGTCTTCTTGCTTCTACTTTTACCTCTTGGACATTATGATAGTAGCCATAATGATCTTTTAAAAAATAGATCACTCCCTTGCTCAACATCGTCCAGTCATTTCCCATCACAGCATAAAATTCAGCTACTTCTCTGAAGTAATCACATACCACTCTTCCCCACACTTATGCCACTTAGGCACACTTGCCATGTCCTCAATAAAAGTTGGTTGACTAAATTTAATAACAAGTTTGTAATAGCAAAGACTTGGACGCAACCTCAAGGTATCCCAAAGGAGAATGGCTAATAAACTGTGGCAATTCTTTATACTGGAATACTCTACAGCAGTTAAAATGAATAAATAAGTCTCATGTGGCCACACAGATAAATATCAAAAACAATATTGAACAACAAAAGCTAGTTGAAGGATAAATATGGTATGCAAATTAAGAAACATAAAACAATACTGTATGTAGCTTATGTTACATACATATGTAGTAAAAGTATTAAAAAACTTCCATGGTGGGAATTCCCTGGTGGCCTAGTAGTTAGGATTCCGGGCTTTCACTGCTGTGGCCTGGGTTCAGTCCCTGGTCAGGGAACTGAGATCCTTCAGGTCACACAGTGTGGTATAAATAAATAACAAAATCTGCTTAAACAAATTAATTAACTAATTAAAAAGGAAAAACTTCCATGATAACGATAAGCATCAAATTCAGGATGGAGGATACCTCTGTGAAAGAGGAACACTAATATGATAGGGGAAGTGTACCCATGGGGTTTCCTTATATTTGTGTTAATAATTTATTTCTAAGCTGAAACGTTGGCACATAAGTGTTAATTTTCTTATATATATTTTTTGTATGCCTGAACTATTTAATAATAAAACTAAATGAGATAATAGGGACTGGTGTGTAATAATAGTTGATATTTATATAGAGCCTGGTTTGAGTTAGGCACTGTTCTAAGTGCTTTACATGTGACAGCTCATTTAAATTCTCACAACAAGCCTTTGAAGTAACGAATATTATTATCTCCATTCTAAGGATGAGAAAATGGAAACACAGAAAAGTTAAGTAATGTATCAAGACTAGATGGTGGAGCTGATCTGGGAGAAGAAAAGCAGTTTGGCTCTGATTTTTAACCATTGCACCAAATCGCCTCCTAGCCCTTATTAAACACACAGTAGGTTCTTAATATTCAGTTGAAACCTATGAGATTGTTTTTGGAGGCCAAAATGGTCAAATATGTCAGCAATTGCACATGGTTCAACCACTAAATGGCAAAGAAATACAAATACAACTGAAATGATCATATGAAAAGGCTCTATGATGACTCTGCCATTGCTTTTAAACATATGAAAGACTTCTGCATGCACATCCTATAGATGTTGTTACCACTGAAGCATGAGTGCTTGGAAATCCCTTCCCAACCATTAACATTGAAATCAAGTGAAGAAAGCAAGGCTTTTTAGGAAAGAGTAGTCATGATCAATGTAGGGTGGTGTGCAGCCACCGTGGGGTTGCGGAGGGCGGGGGGAATGGCTGAGTTGCCCTCTCAGCACCCTAAGTCTCCCTTCCTTTTTGCCTTTCTCAGTTTGTCCAGGAGGCTGCTTCACAACAGCCAGGACGTCGCCATAGGTTTGGCTCAGAAGCCCTTGTTTGCAGGCCTCTGAGTGAGCTCCTGAGAAACCCAGACAGGGCGGCAGCCTTTCTCATTAGAGCACGCAAGGGCATGAGATCAAAAATCCCTCTCCCCCAGCTCCTGGCTGCACCCTGACTCCCAGGAATTTGGAAATAGAAAGAAGGAGACAGGAGACAGATACACATTACCTCAGGTTCAATCTGCCTGGTCTTTGCAATTTTTGTCCTAATTTTTCATCTGAAATTTCCGAGTCTCGTCTTTTGCATCTGTTCAGTGACGTTGTCTCCTTCTCAGTCTCCATTTCTAGTGAATCAAAATTTAACTCCCTCTTTTTTAAAAATAAATTTATTTATTTTATTTTTGGCTGCGTTGGGTCTTTGTTGCTGCACGCGGGCTTTTTCTCTGGTTGTGGCGAGGCGGGGCTACTCTTCGTTGCGGTGTGCAGGCTTCTCATTGTGGTGGCTTCTCGTTGCGGGTCACGGGCTCTAGGCGTGCGGGCTTTGGTAGTTGCAGCACACGGGCTCAGTAGTTGTGGCTCACGGGCTCAAGAGTGCAGGCTCAGTAGTTGCGGTGCATGGGCTTAGTTGCTCCATCACATGTAGGATCTTCCTGGACCAGGGCTCGAACCCGTGTCCCCTGCATTGGCAGGCGGATTCTTAACCACTGCGCCACCAGGGAAGCCCTGACTCCCTCTTATGTATAGTTAACAAAATAACCTGCATGAAACACTGCTTTCCTCATGTCCTTCCTGAAGAACGATCATCTACTATATTCAATTCAAAATCCTTAGTGCAGATTTCTGCAACTCCTCATCACGTTTACAGGTGCCCCTCTCAACCATGTCAACCAGAACAAAACCCACATCAGTGGCTGGATCTAGCCTGGATCCTGTGTGGAAACACAAGAATGGACAGGGTTATATCTGCAAAGTGTAGTGAAATTATGTTGCACACTGTTGCATACATGCTTATTCTATGGGCATGAATTTCTATGTACGCACATGGAGGGGGTCCATGCACGGGTGCACAGATGTAATTGATATATGTGCCTGAAGGTGGTGTGAGCATTTTCTAGAACCTATGCTCAAAGTTTCACTCCATAAATCTCTTTTACTGGCAGTACTCTGAAAACCAAGGGCTGTGTAATAATTTACACTGCATTGTCCTTCCTCTCTCACTCCCCTTCACTTGCCTAGGATGAAAACCTGAAGATGAATGGTGATGTCCCTTTGGAGGAGCCAGGAGTGTCGTTCACCCGCTCTCTGTCAGTCTACCCCTCTAGAGCATTTCTTCTCACTCCACTCCTCCTGCTTTGCTCTAGAGGACAGTCTTTCTGTCTCCTCTTCTTCCCCACACCTTGTCCACTGACTCCTGAAAAGTTTTTCTTGTTGGGGCAGCCACCCTGGGTTAAGTAGAAGGAGAAGGACTTTTCAGATGATCCAATCACGAGACCCCCGCCCCCGCCAAATAACAGTCCTCCGTGGGATCCAAACAGTTCCAGAGTTTTCCTCCTTCCTCCACTCAAAGCTATTTTAGTCTAACTTTCAAAGGCTCCAGGGAAGATGATTCCACATTTCTGTTGGTCCTCAAGAAGAGTATTTCTAACTCTCAAAGCTTTACCTTTTATCCTCTCCACTGTGGTTTTATTTATTTATTTATTTTTGGCTGCGTTGGGTCTTCGTTGCTGCGCGCGGGTTTTCTCTAGTTGCAGCGAGCAGGGGTTGCTCTTCACTGCAGTGTGTGGGCTTCTCACTGCGGTGGCTTCTCTTGTTGCAGAACACGGGCTCTAGGCACGCGGGCTCAGAAGTTGTGGCACATGGGCTTAGTTGCTCCATGGCATGTGGGATCTTCCTGGACCAAGGCTCAAACCCGTGTCCCCTGCATTGGCAGGCGGATTCTTAACCACTGCGCCACCAGGGAAGTCCCTCTACTGTGGTTTTGACCATATTCTCTTGAGATTGTTTTATTTTCACTAGACAGAAAGTTCCAGGTGAAGGATAACGGGTAAGTATGGCAGCAGTGACAGAGAGAGCTGAATGGAGAGGTACATACTTGTTTTCAGTTTGTGCCTTGCATCCTGTAAGTGATATATTTAGGCTCATCGAGAGCTGGAGAATCATTTTGTCTGTCCCTTGACACTTCCCCTCTCCTCTCCGGTTGAATTTTCATCTCTCTAGTGTTTGACAACCCCCAAGCAACCGTCCTTTGCTACCAAACAAAGTGACATAGGCTCCATTGCTTCAATAAGCCAATGAAACTGCAAACCGTCATAGACAGGAAACCCTTCCTGCGGTTAGACCAACCCTCTCTGCAGCAGCTTCATCTCTAATTCTGTGTAGATAGACCACCTTTGGCATCGGCCTTCTATGTAAAGAAAAAATACTTCTTTTGATGGTTTCCCATTCCAAGTTTTCACACCTCTTCAAAAATCAATTCCGCCACAACCTTACTTTTTTAGGAGAAAATATAGAATGTCTTTATGTCCTCAGAGTAAAGAAAGATTTCTTAAAACAAGATATGGAGTAAATCCTAATGGCAGAGATGGATAAATCTGACTACGATAAGAACGTGTTTTCTTCAGAGGCCTCCATGTAAAAAGTGACAAGCCAAGCCACAACCTGGGAGATATTTGCTATTAAATGACTTGTAAAGGATTTGTGCACAAAATATATATAAAGAACTGATAAAAATCATTAAGAAAAAGACAAACAGAACAATAAAAAATGGGCAAAAGACATGAATAGGTCATTCACTTAAGTGGAAAGGATGTTCAAACTCTATAGTAATCAATAAAATGCAAACTAAAATTATCCATAGATTGGCAAAATTTTAAAAGCGTGACGATACCAAATGTTGGTGAAGATAATGGAGCAAAATTTTGATATACTGCTAGCGAGAGTATAACTCGCACAGCCATTGTGGAAACAATTTAGCTTTATCTTCTAAAGTTGAAGATATTCACACCCCATCAGATAGGAATTCTATTCATTGTGTGTGTGTGTGTGTGTGTGTGTGTGTGGTCAAAAACAAAGCATAAAATTTACCATCTTAACCTTAAATGTGCAGTACAGTAGTGTTAACTCTATGCACACAACACATCTCTAAAACTTTTTCATCTTGCAAAACTGAAACTCTATACCTACTGAACAGTTCTTCTTCTCCCTCTCTCCCAGCCCCTGGAAACTACCATTCTACTTTCTGTTTCTAAGAGTTTGACTATTTTAGACATCTCATAAAAGTGGAATCATGCAATATTTGTTTCTTTGTTACTGAATTATTTTACTTAACATGATATCCTTGAAGTTCATCCATTTTGTAGCATAAGACAAGATTTCCTTCTTTTTTATTTTTTTTCCAGAGAAGGAAGGATTTATTACTTGCAGGAAGTAAGGAGAACATTTGCTTTCCCAAAGCAGTGTCTGTCCTTTTTTTAAGATTGAATAATATTCCATTGTGTGTGTATTCTACATTTTCTTTATCCATTCATCTGTTGATGAACATCTAGATTGTTTCTATATCTTGACTGTTATGAATAATGCTGGAATGAACATGGGTGTGCAAATATCTCTAAGAGATCTTGTTTTCACCTCTTTTGGTTAAAAATACCCAGAAGTGGGGGGCTTCCCTGGTGTTGCAGTGGCTGAGAATCTGCCTGCCAATGCAGGGGACACGGGTTTGAGCCCTGGTCTGGGAAGATCCCACATGCCGTGGGGCAACTAAGCCCGTGAGCCACAACTACTGAGCCTGAGTGTCTGGAGCCTGTGCTCCACAAGAGAGGCTGCGATAGTGAGAGGCCTGCCCACCATGATGAAGAGTGGCCCCCACTTGCCGCAACTAGAGAAAGCCCTTGCACAGAAACGAAGACCCAACACAGCCAAAAAAAAAAGTCAATCAGGTTTACCTCCTAAAAAAAAAAACAAAAAACACACAGAAGTGGGATTGCTAGATCATGATAGTTCTATTTTTAATTTTTTTGAGGAACCTCCATATTATTTTCCATAGTGGCTGTACATTCCCACCAACCAGGCATAAGAGTTCCAATTTCTCCACATCCTCACTTACACTTGTTATTTTCTGTTGTAGTGGTTGTTATTATTGTTTTTATTTTTAAATTTTATTTATTTACTTAGGCTGTGCCGGGTTTCAGTTTTGGCACACGGGATCTTTGTTGCGGCATGCAGGATCTAGTTCCCTGACCAGAGATCGAACCCGGGCCCCCTGCCTTGGGAGCACAGAGTCTTACCCACTGGACCACCAGGGAAGTCCTATTGTTATTGTTTTGATAGTGGCCTTCCTAACAGGTGTCAGGTTTCATATAGTTCAGGTGTCAGTTCATTGTGGTTTTTATATGCATTTCCCTAATGATTATGATGTTTAGCATCTTTCCGTATGCTTTTTGGCCATATGTAAATCTCTGAAGAAATATCTATTAAAGCTCTTTGCCCATTTTCTAATTAGATTTTTTTTATTGTTGAGTTGTTGAGTTCTTTATATATTCTATATATTAATCCCTTATCAGATATATTGTTTGCAAATATTTTCTCCCATTTTATAGGTTGCCTTTATTGTTCCCTTTGCTGCACAGAAGTTTTTAAGTTTGTTTTGTTTTGTTTTGTTTGCGGCACGCGGACCTTTCACTGCTGTGGCCTCTCCCGTTGCGGAGCACAGGCTCCGAATGCGCAGGCTCAGCGGCCATGGCTCACGGGCCCAGCCGCTCCGAGGCATGTGGGATCTTCCCAGACCGGGGCACGAACCCGTGTCCCCTGCATCGGCAGGCGGACTCTCAACCACTGCGCCACCAGGGAAGCCCGGTGCTCTGTTTTTACTTTTAATGCAGCATTACTTCTTCTGCATATAGATTATTAATATACAGTCAGCTTTTCTAAATTTTCATAAATTTTGACATAAGTTTACATTTGTAAAATCAGCATCAAGTAATAGACATATTTGTCCCCCTCAGAAGTTTCTTTTTTTTTTTTAATTGGGGTATAGTTGCTTTACAATGTTGCCCCTTTGCCATCTACCCTGCCCAGGCAACCACTGACCTAACTTCTGTCACTGCAGAGTAGCTTGCATTGTCTAGAGTTTACATAAATAGAATCATAGAATATGTTCTCATTATTACCTGGCAACAGTCATCTTTTGACAGACTAGACTAATGGAAGGAAATGTGGATAATTTCTTAAAGAGGATACAGATCTATTTTAAATCATAAGGGGAAATATTTTAAAACTAAATTAATACTCAAGATCAAGTGAACTGATTGATCAAGTTCTTCTGGAATTTGTGTGGGAAACTTAAACGCACATAGATTTGACCGTTGATAAAATCGGAATGCTCCTCTGAGTGTGATGTAGTAGAAGATGGATTGGTTTGGGAGCCAGAATTATATGCACATTTAAGCTCCATCATCCCTGGAAGAGTGACTTTGAATGAATTATTTAACCTCTCTGAGTTTCAGTTGTTTAACCCATAAAATGGGAATAGTAAGGACCTCTTTATTGGGTGACTGGGAGGATTCAACTAGACTTGGACATGGAAGGTGTCTCACATTCAGATATTAGCTTCTCTTCCCTTAACAGTGATTCTTGTTTCTATGAGAATATTACTTCAGAATCATAAAGTCATCTAAAAATTACTCAACATAAAAATAGCCACTTAATAGCCTTTATGAGAACATATCTAGTGTGTGGAGCTGTGTTAATCTATGTAATCTTTTTTACAGCAGCTGATTAACCTTCCTAATTCTGCTTTGTCCTAAATGACATGAAAAAGAATTTGGTATTAGTGTTCCCTGACTTCTCATTGATTAAGAATGGGAGAAGAGGGTTTTCCTGGTGGCGCTGTGGTTGAGAGTCCGCCTGCTGATGCAGGGGACGCAGGTTCGTGCCCCGGTCTGGGAAGATCCCACATGTCGCGGAGCGGCTGGGCCCATGAGCCATGGCCACTGGGCCTGTGCGTCCGGAGCCTGTGCTTCGTGGCGGGGGAGGCCGCAGCAGTGAGTGGCCCGCGTACCGCAAAAAAAAAAAAAAAAAAAAAAAAAAGAATGGGAGAAGATAGCCAAGAGGCCAGGGAGACCATCAGAAATTGATCAAAGAAAGGACAATGGGTGAACTCCAAAGTGGATAACCCATACAGAGAAAAGAGTGAGGTCATGATGGCAGCTAAAATGAACCAAGTGCTTACTACATGCTAGGCTTTGTGCTAAGGCTTTACCTGAATTGTTGCATTTAACCCTCATAACAAACCTTTGCGTTAAGAACTATTATTGAGCCCATTCTACAGATGAGTAAATCAAGGCTCAGAGAAGCTAAGTAACTAATTCAAGTTCAAACAGATGGAAGTGACGAAGATGGATTCAGACCTAGATCTAAAATACTTTTAGAGAAGCACAGAAGAATCCCAGGCTCGAGAGGTTTTCTGCTCTTAGAAAGGGAAGAAAGGAAACTACTACCAAAATTCTGTCCTGAATTTTAGGAAAGCAACCATCCACAATGACTTGAGTGGGATTCAATCACTTCTTGATGATCTTTTCTGGACCGTCTGACCATGTGTCACCTATTTTAGGCCTTCCTCACCACCCCCCCGCCCCCCCCAGCGTCACCTGCAACGCAGGCCCTTGATTTCTGTCACTGTTGGAAAAATTCTCCTGTTGTTGAATCTCAGTCATCCCATGGAAGTGGAGGCCCTCCAGTTCTGGCTAACACCCACTTCCCTCCAGGGCTATTTGTCGAGGAGGGGGTGAGTATGGGCTTAATGACATGATTTCCTTAACAATTTTCCAAACCTATCATCTAGGATAGGGTTTACTAGCATTCATCAACAACACCCCAGCAAAGTAGGTTTATAGGATGAGCCCATTACTTGTTTAAGAATCTGGAAGGCTAAGGAATTTGTACCAAGACTTGGAACTCAGGGATTTGAACACCAGTCCCTCCTGTACCACATGGCCTTCAGTTAGCTGTACGGTTGCTCTAGTTGTTCATCCTCTCCTCGTCTTCCCTCCACGCCCACCACCATCATCTCTGCTGGCAGAGTGAAGGCTTGAGTTTTGCCTTACTTCCCACGGAACTAATTAAAGTCTACAAAGTACTTTGAGAATATTCAGTGTGGGGTTCTTTCCAAGACAGAATTACAGGTGGGAATGGCAAGGAATGGGAATAGGCTAAAACTAGGATAGTTGAGTTGCTCTAAGGAAGGCTCAGAGAAGCCTCTTTCCACTATGAATCTTAAGGCTCTTTCTCTATGCTTGCCCAGCCATCGCAGGGAAGAGTTCACTTCTTTTCCCCTTTCCCAGGCTCAGCTATAAGGCAAAGAGGGACCTGAGTTCTGTTGTTCAGTCTGCCCTTTCCCTTCAAAATCACACACAGAACGCTTCAGACAATACTTGTCTTATGAAAAGGAAATGGTTGGATTACATACATATTAGTCTGGAACAAAGTTCTCAGATGCAGGATGTTGATTGCTGTATCTTCTGTGCTTTCAGCTGTGGTTGGTTAATCACTGCTCTTGAACTTCTGCTCTAGCACAGCCTTGACATGGGCACCTCTGGTGGGGGGGACTCTTCTGAAGAGTCAGGTCCTGTCCAGGAGGGGTTTACCTATAAAGGCAAAACACACACAATAAAAGCGACCTGAGAACAATTACAAAGCAACACATCAATACAGGCAAAATAAAATAGCACAACGGGTGTTGTGGATTCGGCTTTGCTTGACAGGTTTAGGAATATCCCTATTTGAAAGCAGGGACCTTTTGGCTTTAATACTCCTCACTCATGTTACAAAAGCCTCAGTCTTTGGGGTCTTTTAAATATGTCCTGCTTTTAAGCAGGTCAGCTGTACTTTGGGTATTTCTCCCTTTCTTCTCTCACCATCTCATGAAACACTTTCTGGCTCCATTTCCCCCACTCCCATATCCTGAATAGCAAAGGCTTTCTACTGTCCAAATCAACCTGTCCCCTTGGAACATATCATGGAACCAGCCAATAAGCTGCCAGGTGAAGGGGAACAGGCTTGTTAAATATTCTTTAGTACAAATCTCAAATGTGCAAATGCTGATGCTGTGGAGTAAGGAGGATGACGGTTGGGAGAGACATCTACCCCCCATAAATTCTCAGAGATTAAGCTCCACGCCCTTTGAACCAAAGGCTTCCAAGACCTTTTACCTTTTTAGGAAGGGCTCCCTGTCATCTCAATTGTCCACATTACTGGTAGAAAACTATGACACTGATAGCCAAAAGAGGAGATTTCTGATGCAGTGAGAAGGTGTTCTCTGAGGGGTCCGATCCAGCAAGAAGGGTTTCTCTAGGAGGAGTGGCTATCAGCAGTGTTTCATTCTGCTCTCACCAAATGATAGAGTAAGGAGATGGCCAAGCCCAAGGATGGCGGGGTAACAGGAACAAGCTGGGTCAAGACAAAACATTTGCTGCAAACGATTCCAAAACGTTCACAGACAGAGATAATGGCAAAATGAACAGACAGTAAATGGGAAAATATCAGCTCTCACCAAAATTATATTCTCATTGGAAGAAGAAACAAGAGGAAAGGGAGCTCTAGCTTTGGGAAGGGAAGGAGATCATAGAGATGACCCCTAGCACCACCCTGCAGCTGTGGTTTCAGGGGGTTATGTTCTCAGACTTGCAAGGTTGATGACTACAGTCCTGGCAGAGAAGGGTCTCTTCAGTGTGTGGGTCCAGCCAAGTCTAACAGGCCCAATTTTCTCAACCAGCTCTACTCCACACTGCAGGTTTTCTCTTCTTCCCTACCACCTTCAGTGTGCACCTATGCTCCTGATCTCCTTTTTCCTTCAAACCACATATGAGGCTTTTTGGACTCCACTGGATACACTCAAGGAAAGTGGATGAACTCTATCTTAATACAGAGCAAGCTCCTCTGACACAGATCAAATAATACATTTTATGAACTTGAAATGGCAGAAGGGTCAATCATAATTATTTGATGCCTGCCCCAAAATCTTCTATGGTTTTAGGCCAGGTATCAAATATTCAATAATATCAAGGAATAATATCAAAGAAGAGCTGGCCCTGCCCAGAGGACCTTACAGTTTAAGTGGAGAAACAAGACACAAAGACACATGAGAACAATCTCAAAGCTCACATAAACCTAGGCGAAATTACACAGCACGTTTTGGAAAAGGAGGGATTGAAGCTAGATTTAGTTCTGTTCTTCTATTTATTTATTTGTCTATTTATTTATTTATTTTGGTTGTGCTGGGTCTTAGTGGCGGCAGGCGGGATCCTCGTTGTGGCGTGCGGACTCTTAGTCGCAGCATGTGGACTCTTAGTTGTGGCATGCATGGGGGATCTAGTTCCCCAACCAGGGAATGAACGCAGGCCCCCTGCACTGGCAGCGCGGAGTCTTACCCACTGGACCACCAGGAAAGTTCCAGTTCTGTTCTTCTTAACAACCATTTCTGAGCATTCACTGTCAGCCAGGCACAATGCTAGGAGGTACTTTATATCTTTCTTTTCTTCTAATCCTCACAAACCTTCGTGGTAGGAACTGTTACCACCGTTTCAGAGATGAGATTAAGTAACTTGCCCTACTAAGCAGGAGAATGGGTTGAAACCCAGACCTGTGTGACTCAAAACTTGTGCCTTTAACTAGCACCTCATACTGTATCCTTCTGCAGAAGAACTTTCTACCTGGAAAGAAGTTTAAACTCTTTCTTTGCTTTAGAGGAGGTTGTACAACTTAGGGGCAGTATTGTGAAAATAGAGGAATGAATTACATGAACTTCTATCTTTGCCTGATTGGCTCACCCAGCTCTAATCCTTGGGCCAAGGGGGAAAAAAAACAAAAGCAAAAACACTACAAGCTCAAGAGATGCTAAGGTTGCACATCTAAGAGCCTTGGGCTGAAAGGCATTTTGAGAGGTCATTCTCCTGCCTCCGCATAGAAGGCCCTTTAGATTCCACGGAATTCACTTTGGGAAAGTGGATGAACAATATCTTAATACAGTGCTAGCTCCCTTGCCATAGAAGATCACATAAAGCATTTCATGAACTTCTAGATTGATTAGTCCTCAGTGTAGCTTTTGTTGTTTCACCGGACTCAGTGAAATTAATAGAAAGGGATATTCTGGCGATCTCTCCTTCGACTTTCTGGCATGGCAGCTTTTCCATACCTCTAGCCTCAATCCTTGCTGCTGCGAGATAAGCATGAGAGCTTTACTGGGGCTTGGAAACACGCCACATACACTCTGTGCAATGTAAGGCTATGTACAATGGTCAGTATCCTCCAAGGACTTATGCCGTCATATATAGGTAATTACAGTAAAAGCAGGATTCAATATGGGAGGAGTAGGAAAAGAGCCTATAGTTCTTAGTACCAAGAGCCCTTTCAGTCAATGATATTCACCCAAATGCTAACAGAGCCACAGTCTGTTTGAGAAAGTCTTGAGCAGGACGGCAGGACCCTTGGGTCCTGTGCTCAATTTGTGCTACCAGCCCACCCTCTCCCAGCACTCACGGGACATTTATTGGGCACTGACGCTGTACAAGCACTGGGTATACGGAGATGACTGTGATGTGACCCTGACAGCAAAGCACTCACATACTCAGTGGATCCGTGTCCTATCCAACATCAGCATGGAGTTTAATTTGGGAGTGTTGGGGAGAACACAGGGATTAATGCTAAGAGTGCTGAGTCAACAGTTTCTCCACCCACCCCCCCCAACCCCGCCACTTCCTCAGAAAGTGGGAAAGTTGTAGGAAACCACATGAGTTTCACTAATCCCCCATCAATAGCACCCACTGCATTACTGGCCTCATTCTTTCTTTTTTTTTTTTTTTCTTAACATCCTTACAATGGTGTGTTAGTTTCTGTTGTATAACAAAGTGAATCAGCTATACATATACATATATCCCCATATCTCCTCCCTCTTGCGTCTCCCTCCCACCCTCCCTAGCACCCTCTACAGTGGCAGACTCCTCTTGGTTGGTGGGGGTGGGAGGACTGGGGCAAGAAATAAGGGTGAGAAGGTATGGGGGGACAGTGAATGCAGGCCACCCAGCCCCACCCTCACGGTCCAGGACAGGAGCTAAGGTGAGAAAGAAATCTCTGATCAGCGATATTGACCCTCTCGCCACTGCCTTCCCCCCAAATGATAAAACCTCTAGGAATAAGGGGGGAAAATCAACTTCCTCTGATAGCTATTTTCCTAGTATAACTTCCCTCTTTAGGCTTTTAAAATATCTGGTAATTAGAGAGAAACAGCAATATTGTGTCAGTATTAAACCACAAATATAATATAATTCTTGGCACACAGTAAGTACCGAATAATTGTTGAATACATGAAAGGTTACAGAGAGACAAAATAATAGGGACAAAGGCATACAGAGAAAGCAAGCTGATGGTGTATCTATGTTGGGCTACCTGAACCAAAGCACTGTTTCCCTTCCACTAAAATCACCAATTACATGACAGAGTTGACAACACCAGAAGGCACTTTTAGCATGATACACATGTATCCAGCGGCCAAATGAGAGGAATAAAGAAGGGAGGAGGAAGAGAGCTTTTTTCTGTGAGAGTAGTTACATGCAGCAGTCACAAAAAGGCTGAGGTGGAAAAGCAGAAAATAGGCAAGGCAAGGTCAGAAAGACTGAACCAGCTACGTGTCAGACGAAAAGGTGTGGAACAGAATGGGCATTTCAGGCTGTAGACAGGGAAGGTTTGGGGCTCATCCAGAGAGCCACATCTTCAAGTAACATGATTTAGTTCCTTTGCGGCCTTGAACTGACCTCACCTTGCCACTCCTGCCATACCTATCCCAGGTACTCAATAAATACTCTTGGTTTAATCTCAGGAAACTCTTGATCAATTGTGCTAATAAAAATGAAGTAGACGATGAAAATTTTTTTTACCTGGTTTGCCTAAGGAGTTATACATTAGCAATTACAATTTATATAAGCATTCATTTGAAAGAGTTTGCAATGCCGATTTGGGAATGACTGGGGTAGGGCAGCCACGATGCATGTTGACAGGTAAGAAACAGTCAAGTTAGGTGGTTTTTTTAAAATCTATTTTTGGCTGCATTGGGTCTTTGTTACTGAATGCGGGCTTTTTCTAGTTGCGGAGAGCGGGAGAGCGGGGGCTACTCTTCGTTGCGGTGCGCGGGCTTCTCATTGCGGTGGCTTCTCTTGTTGCGGAGCACAGGTTCTAGGCGCGTGGGCTTCAGTAGTTGTGGCTCGTGGGCTCAGTAGTTGTGGCTCACGGGCTCTAGAGCACAGGCTCAGTAGTTGTGGCCCACGGGCTTAGTTGTTCCGCGCCATGTGGGATCTTCCTTTACCAGGGCTCGAACCCGTGTCCCCTGCATCGGCAGGCGGATTCTTAACCACTGAGCCCCAGGGAAGTCCCAAGTTAGATTTTTAAATTTCCTGAAGATAATTGACATGCCAACGTTTAAGAGTTGACTATTTGGGCTTCCCTGGTGGCGCAGTGGTTGAGAGTCCGCCTGCCGATGCAGGGGATATGGATTCGTGCCCCGGTCTGGGAAGATCCCACATGCCGCGGAGCGGCTGGGCCCGTGAGCCATGGCCGCTGAGCCTGCGCGTCCGGAGCCTGTGCTCCGCAAAGGGAGAGGCCACAGCAGTGAGAGGCCCGCGTACCACAAAAGAAAAAAAAAAAATAGTTGACTATTTGTACCCACATTCTGAACTATATCATTTATGGAAATTTCTTTAATGTCCCCATCTTTCATTTGTCATAGTCATCATCAGATATAGATATATCTCAGGGCTGTTTCTCTCTTCTTTTATATAAACTAGCTATGCCTTATTCTAGTAGAGCATTAAACTGCCTATAAAGCTCCCTTAATCACCCAATAGTTTAAGCATAATAAACATGTGAACTGTCTCAGTTAATTGGCCCAAGAAATTGTGTTCATCCCCAGAATCATATTTTTCTTCTCCCTCACACTTCCCCTGTCACCCTGAGTTAATGTCAGAAGCAAGAAAACGTTATTCTTGGCAAATGCTGGCTTCATATCCAGAATTAGAGCAAGACCTTAAATAGGAATTTAAGAAATAATTCACTGACGTGGAGGGTCGTCAGATGATGTGTAGGTCAGGGACTCCTGAGGTGACCACCTGTGTTCGGGGGCCGAGGGAAAATCCAGAGGCAGGAGGAGATCCCCTTCCTAAAGGTGGGGTCCAGTCCCATGGAGGAGACGGGACGGCACTCATGACACAGGGACCAAGGCAAAGAGAGACAAGGACAGACCAGGAGGCACTTTACTGAGCTGCAGAGGTAAATGCTGGAAAGACGTGAAGAAACAAAATAGAGAAAAATTAAGTCAGGAAGTAAAGGATTAACACGAAGGGATAGCTTTTCTGGTAAGCGGCCTGAAGTGACCTCTAAACATGGTTTGCTATTCACTAGATGCAGAAGACCCCACAAAATCATGCAAATCAAGAGGTTCAAATCTTCGTGTTCACTTTAAGAACACTCATGAAACTCCCCAGCCTATTAAGGGTATGCATATCCAAAAAGCCACCAAGTTATCTGAAGGATGCCACTTTACAGAGCAATGTATGCCATTCCGTCGTTACAGTGGCGGAGTTGGTAGGTGGGCCCAGGCCAAAGAGTGGGGCTGGATGCAGGGTTTGTGGCCCAAAATGAGTGCTGAATTTTTACTGCACATGCTCAGAAATGCAGAGAGTAGTGCTGACCTTAAGGGCTTAGATGTAGATTCTCTGGTCATTGAGCACATCCAGGTGAACAAAGCCCCCAAGATGCGGCGCAGAACTTAGCTCATGGTCAGATCAACCCATACATGAGCTCTCCCTGCCAGGATGAGATGATCCCTACTGAAAAAGCACAGATTGTTCCTAAACCAGAAGAGGAGGTTTCACAGAAGAAAAAGATATCCCAGAAGAAACTGAAGAAACAAAAACTTACCGCCTGGGAATAAATGCTGCAAAAAAAAAAAAAAGAAAAATAAATAAAAGTTTTTTAAAAATGAAGGGATATATACAAGACGCCACGTGTGCATCTCCATGTGTGTTTTGCAAGAAGCAGCAGGAAAGGATGGTGGAAAAGGAGTGGACCTAGATCTGTGGAGAGAAGCAAGGAGAGGGCCTCAAGTCTGGGGAAGAAGGCCAGAGGGTGAAAGACAGGGAGGCGTGATGCAAACTACGTCACCAGCCTTCTGTCCTCCTGGTCTATTCAGATCCACACACACACCCCCACCCCGCATTGGTGGGCAGGCCAGTTGCTTCTTGTAAGGCCTCTTGACCCATGAAATATATCTTCAGGGTCCAGAGAGTGAAAAGAGTGATCTTGCTTACATACGGCTCTGAGCCTCTACTGAGGAACACTCAGAGTTAAGTCCACTCTAACATGAAAATATGGGGTCTGGGAGCTTCAACAGCATAATGGGCTTCAAATCTCTGAAGAGTTATTATTCGCAGGACCACTGGCAGCAGTTCTTCTTTCTTTCTGGGGAAATAAAAACCACAAGGAAACAGAATGAAACTACAGAAGCAAGGATTGAGTTAGACAGAGGAAACATTTCCTGACTGAAACAACCCCCCTCTTTGGTAGTCTTTAGGGCAGGCTTTGTGATACCCACGTGTCAGGATGACTTAGATGCCAATCAGTTGACCTTGTTGGAAAATAGTGCTAAATGCAATGTTTCATGGTAGAACTCAAATATTTCCTCATGTGTAAGATGGGCAAAATAATACTATTTCACAGAGATGGCATGTGAGAAAATACACAGAGGCCCCTAGTAGATAGTGTGTGTGTTTGTTGTGTGTGTGTGTGTGTGTGTGTGTGTGTGTGTATGAGAGAGAGAAACCACTTCCTCAGTAAATATTGACACATTTTTTTTGCTGCTCCTCAGTTTTCTTAAATATAAAATGAGTATGGACTGCATCCTTCAGAGGGCTTAGTGTGAATATCAAAGGGGTTCAATAGATGGGAGATATTTAGATACTGTAAGCTACCACACACAAAGATATATGTTATCATTAGAATCTCTGTGAAAGTATTTTACCAGCTGCCAATATATGGAGACCCCTTTTATCACAGGTCAGTTTCTTTGCATCACAAACAAAGGCTATATCCATAACTCTTGCCCTTGGCTGGGAACAACACCCCTCACTGCTGGAAAAAATGCAAAAAACTCTAAAAACTCAAACTTCCCTGACTTCAGGTCAGTCCTAGCACATGAGAAGAAAGATCATAAGAAAGATCATAAGTTGGTCAGGCCTGGGTTCAAATCCCAATATCACTATTACTTAATATCTTTGAACCTTGGTTTTCTTGTTCACAAAATGGAGATAAGTACTATCTATCATTTGGATTGTTTTAAGGTTTTAATGAAATCAAATATATAAAAGGTCTGGCCTATTGAGGATGGTCTTTGAGTATTAGTTCTCTTCACATGGGACGCACTGCATCCTATTACTGGTCAGGGTTCTGCTCGGAGATGGTAGCATGGACACATTGATGTCTAACAATTTAAGATTTGGAGCAATGTGTAAAGGGCAGGAGAACGACAGAGAACATCTAAAACAGGACTGCTGCACCTTGAACAGAGTGGCCATCATTTCCCTAATCTCTTCCTCCCTTTCCGTGTCCTTCTCCAATAGGTATTCCTCATTTTTACCTGTAGGCTGATGTGCCACTTTAAATGGTTTCCAGCCTCAAATTAGTCTCCAGGTCCTGCTTTGTCCAGGAGAATGGGGCAAGTGGACTGGCAATTAAGAGAAGATACTTTCACTCGGGGCTTGCCCAATTTTGAAAATTGGTCCAATATATGTACGTGATAGTTTTCAAAGACCTTCTGCTCCTGACGAAATGGAGCATGTCTCTACATCCCACAGCTTGCTAGGGAAGAAGGAAGGAGAGTTCAGGGAAAGCTGGGGTCTACAGGTGTGTTTGTGTACCTCCACAAGCACACTCATTAGAACATGTGTCTGAATGGATACGTATTAGTGGAGGGGAAGGTGGCGTATCTTGGGCGTATCTCTGTATCTTGGGAGGCTTGCTATTTAGGTAATTGTATGATTAGTGAGAGTATACGTTGGATTACTGCTGAAGTGCAGTGTATGTATACAGGTGCTGATGTCCATCTAGCATGGCATAGGTGCTAAGGACAGGTGTGTGTATTGTACACGTCGGTGTTTGTGGCTGAGAAATGTGATGGCAAAAAGCCACATAACTGATGTATCCTCAGTACCTAAAACAAAGAGTGTGTGGCACGTAGTAGATGTGAGATTAATATCGAGATAAATATTGGAAGAACCATCTTATAAATGAAGAAGTGATTTATTTAAACCACCCCGGGCCCATTCTGGCTTGGCCAATTAATGGCGGGGTTGGGTTGATGGCAAAGAAAGACTAGGGAGCAGCTGGACACTGATACTCGAGGAAGAGGAAGCATATGAAGAATGAAGCCAGAAGAATTCATCCAGGCAGGCTCCTTGGATGGATGGAGATGTGGAACAGAGAACTGTCAACATTCTATGCAAGAAGTTATCCATTAAGTGTTTGTTCTCTAACATTTTATGAGTATCTAGTGCGTGGAAGATTCAGTGTTTCGCGGTGTGGTTATAAAGACGAGCAAGCTGTGGTCTTGAGGTATGCATTTTGGTGAAGACCAATGTGAAAAGAGACAACCATTATAAAATGGGCATGGGCCTCAGTAAAGGTTTGTAAAAAGTGCTCTGGGAGCAGGTGGGATGGGAGAGGAGCTAGGTTTTGAAGCCTGAGTTCTTCCTCACTTGCCAAGCACAGAAGGGGGACAGGGTTTTCCAAGCAGAGTAGGGCGAAGTCCATTATGTTTTGTAGGAACGGGAAGGGGTAGGGCTTACTGTGCACAGTGGCAATGACACAGAGGACGCACAAGGAATCCAGGTTTTTAGATGCAACGATTTCCTAGAGATGTTGTCTTAAAGCAGATCGTCCATAAAGCAAAAACCTAATGGCACAGGTACTATATCCTGACCGCACATGTAGCATTGATGTCATACTTGTAGTCAAAGAGCAGAAAGAGGGCAAGGTGTGGATAAAGGTATTAAGAAGGTACATGGAGATTTTTATGAGACAGCATCAAATGAACAGAGTTGTAAAATGCAAAAGAAAGGAAAAGGGAAAATGGCTACTGAAGAGACATTTTTCATAAATCCACTTAAGGGAACATGGCACACATATAGAAAAATGGCTCAAAAACACAAAGTTACATATAAATAGTGCAAATAAATACAGTACAGACTGAGTCCACTGGCGCTATGTAAACACAGAATAAACAAGGAGCCCACATTGGGTGAAGAGAACTAGGGAATGCTTCCTGGAGGATGGAGATTTAATTACCAGCAATGCTGGCATAAGTGTATGTTAAATAGAGTTACTTGGGAATGAATCAAGCCACATTCAAACAATAGGCAGAGTGAGAAAATTCTCAGAGCCCCCTGGCTCACTCCCATCCTGGGTTGTTTTCTCTTGGCCTGCCCCAATGAGCACATTGCTCATTTGCCACTTTGAACAATCTGTTTTCATTTCCTGTGCTGGCAGACACCCCATTCAGTTTCTCACAGACAGTTATGACTTTCAGATTTCCTGTGGCTCCAGGAGTATGGGGTCAGGTAGCCCTAGACCACGAGGAGGCAATTATCCAGGTAATTTAGGAGCCAGACTACTTTATCTGAATATCAAGTCCATCCATCCAGTTTTCTGCTCCCCAAAGCCCTGGCAGCTGACTATCCCAAGACCAATGCATGCAGCACCTAATCTTGGAGCACTTAACCCATTCTGGCTTGGCCAATGAATGGGGGAGTTGGGTTGTCCAATAAAATGCAGCTGTACCGACATCGTGCAGGGTCCTTGGGCCTCAACCACCTTTTCTATCTGCCATGTGGTTTGATGTACACAGTAATCTTCAAGAGCCTATGTTAATTTCCTGTAGATGGAAGGGTGCAGACTAGCTTCGGGTTTTGTTAGGTTTGAAAGTCACTGTATGTCACTTATGTAAAAAAGGAATGTGAGTCTGAAAGGACTCCTCACCACGGGGATCTCTAAACTGGAAGACTGGGAATTCCCTGGTGGTCCGGTGGTTAGGACTCTGTGCTTTCACTGCGTGGGTTCAGTCCCTGGCTGGGGAATTAAGATCCCACAAGCCGCGTAGCGCGGCCAAAAAAAAACTGTGTTGAATAATGGAATGAATAAATTCTGTCATCACTTATACAAAAATAAATAAATAAATAAATAAACTGGAAGACTGTTAGCCTAGAGTCCCGTCAATACAGACTGCCTGCCCTCGAGGTAGGTTTGAGAAGTATTTAAGAGTGAAAAGGAGAGGATTTGGTAATTTAATCAATGGTGGAGAGGGAGAGGAAGGACTCAAGAATGATGACCAGGTTTCTGGCATAGCCAACTGGATGCCCCCGACTGAAGTGGGGTCTACAAAAGATAGAGCAGGTTTAGAGGAAGTAGGTGAGTTCTACTTTTGGGCCTATTAACTCTGAGCTACGTAGGAGTACACACTGGCTGGATACATGGGTCTGTTCTAGACTTGCTTGCTCTGTGTAAGTATTCAGGTTTATTTCATGCTCACGTGGCCTGGACCTCCTGCCGTATTTCATGTCCTCCAATGATGCCTGATGCCTAATGTTTCTTTAGTATCCACCTGCAGAGAACCTCATATGGGGTCCACACACAATTGAGTCTAATACTTGTTGTTGATTAATGGGCTGGGAAAAAAGATACTTGAATGCCCTCGAGGAGAAACTTCCTCCCTCACAACTTGCTTGTTTGGGGGAGGGTGTTTCTTTGGACCCAGTAGAGCCCAGTTTAGACAAACAGCTTTGCTGCTTCAGTCTGCTCTTTTTCTTTTTTGAAATGGTCCTGTCGTATCTATTCATTAGGTTTTTAAGTTGTTAAACTATATTAACTAAAGTTAGGGTAGATGATTTCATACGTCTGTAATCCTGACTGCATTCCTTTCTATTATTTTATTCTATTACATTATACCATAAAAAGGATTGAGAGCCAAACCCAGCTTGTCCTAACCCCGTTGCAAATGTACACACATCAAATAATGATAAGAGGATACAGGGAGAGGACTCTGACGTGGGAAACCAGAGGCTTTTTTTTTTTTCTTTTCTTTTTAACATCTTTATTGGAGTATAATTGCTTTACAATGGTGTGTTAGTTTCTGCTGTATAACAAAGTGAATCAGCTATACGTATACATATATTCCCATTTCCCTGCCATCTTGCAACTCCCTCCCACCCTCCCTATCCCACCCCTCTAGGTGGACACAAAGCACACAGCTGATCTCCCTGTGCCATGAGGCTGCTTCTCACTAGCTATCTATTTTACATTTGG
This sequence comes from Orcinus orca, assembly GCF_937001465.1. Classification (NCBI taxonomy): domain Eukaryota; kingdom Metazoa; phylum Chordata; class Mammalia; order Artiodactyla; family Delphinidae; genus Orcinus; species Orcinus orca. Next base: position 43,196,865 of record NC_064569.1, on the reverse strand, counting down.
TAGTGTATATATGTCAGTGCCACTCTCTCACTTCATCCCAGCTTACCCTTGCCCCTCCTCATGTCCTCAAGTCCATTCTCTACATCTGCATCTTTATTCCTATCCTGCCCCTAAGTTCTTCAGAACCTTTATTTTTAGATTCCATATATATGTGTTAGCATATGGTATTTGTTTTTCTTTTTCTGACTTTCTTCACTCTGTATGACAGTCTCTAGGTCCATCCACCTCATTGCAAACAACTCAGTTTTGTTTCTTTTTATGGCTGAGTAATATTCCATTGTATATATGTGCCACATCTTCTTTATCCATTCATCTGTCGATGGACACTTAGGTTGCTTCCATGTCCTGGTTATTGTAAATAGTGCTGCAATGAACATTGCGGTACATGACTCTTTTTGAATTATGGTTTTCTCAGGGTATATGCCCAGTAGTGGGATTGCTGGGTCACATAGTAGTTCTATTTTTAGTTTTAGTTCTATTTTTAGTTTCTATACATATACATATATCCCCATATCTCCACCCTCTTGTGTCTCCCTCCCTCCCACCCTCCCTATCCCACCCCTCTAGGTGGTCAAAAACACCAAGCTGATCCCATTGTAGTTTTGATTTGCATTTCTCTAATGATTAGTGATATTGAGCATCCTTTCATGTGTTTGTTGGCAATCTGTATATCTTCTTTGGAGAAATGTCTATTTAGGTCTTCCACCCATTTTTGGATTGGGTTGTTTGCTTCTTGATATTGAGCTGCATGAGCTGCTTGTATATTTTGGAGATTAATCCTTTGTCAGTGGCTTCATTTGCAAATATTTTCTCCCATTCTGAGGGTTGTCTTTGCAACTTGTTTATGGTTTCCTTTGCTGTGCAAAAGCTTTTAAGTTTCATTAGGTCCCATTTGTTTATTTTTGTTTTTATTTCCACTTCTCTAGGAGGTGGGTCAAAAAGGATCTTGCTGTGACTTATGCCATAGAGTGTTCTGCCTATGTTTTCCTCTAAGAGTTTTATAGTGTCTGAGACAAGAGACTTTTGAACCATCTATTTGTGATAGAGACACCTTATGCTCCCCCATACGAAGAAGCAGTAAAGTTGACTCTTTTTTCCCCATTTCCTCAGTGCTATGAAGAGTACTCCAGCCCCAGGCCTCCAGTTTATGGAAACTGGGAGCTAATTTTTAAATTCCCCCTAATCTTTACCTTATACAGTCAAGCCATTACCAAACCCTTCACATTCTTCCATCTTATTGCCTCTCAGATTCTACTCTTCTCTCTTCTGAGTTCTTGGCTCTAGAAATCAGAGCCTGAAGCAGTTTATGTGATAGTACTTTATTGAGGGGTACAATCCCAGGGAAGCAAGAGTGAAGGATGAGGAAAGCAAAGCAGGAAAAAGGGGCAAATCAAAAGGCTTGTGTTACATAGCTCGCCATGGCTTCTAGAAAAGTTGTTGCTTCACATGGGAGGACACCTTCAAATGGGCCAAGTGAAGCAACTGCATCCCCAGTCTCTCTAGGGGAAAGAAGGAAAACGTTAACTGCTAACTCCCATTATTCAATGTTTGTCCCTTGAGGTGTTAACTACCTTAGGTATGTGTGTATACATGTTTATATATGTATGTGTGTGTGTGTGTGTGTGTGTGCGTGTGTGTGTGTGTGTGTGTATGCTGTGCACAATCTTCTTAAGCATCAATAGCAACAGGGAAGCCCCAGGGTGGGGGACAAAAGATGCACAGCGTAGGTGTAAGGTGAGGCCAATCTCTTCGTGCCCACAAGTTACATGAGGGCCCTTGTTCAGCTATAACTGGGCTCCTCCACCTCCCAGCAACAACAGACACCCCAGCCAGAGGCTGAATCTGGCATGCCTCCTTTATCATTTGTATAGTCCTAAACCTGGTCTAGAACCAAACTGGTTATGTCTGAATTATCTCAACAGACACCTAACCCTCCTTCATGCTTTCATATGTCTAGTCTTTCCCTTCTTTATTTTTTAAAATTTGTATTGAAATATAGTTGATTTACAATATTGTGTTAGTTTCAGGTGTACAGCAAAGTGATTCAGTTATACATATACACATTCTTTTTTAGATTCTTTCCATTATAGGCTATAACAAGATACTTAGTATAGTTCCCTGTGCTATACAGAAGATCCTTGTTGGTTATCTATTTTATATATAGTAGTGTGTGTATTTTAATCTCAAACTCCTAATTTATCCCTCCCCCCTCTATCCCCTTTGGTAACCATAAGTTTGTTTTCTATGTCTGTGAGTCTATTTGTGTTTTGTAGATAAGTTCATTTGTACTTTTATATCTCTGTCATCAGAGGGCAGGGCTCTGCTCTTCGGCACTGGGAGCACAAGAATACTAGAATGCTTACAGGGCAGTGTTCAGATGTGATTTTGTACAAGACAATGGCATAGCCACACATAGGATAAGAACCCACTCCTAGATTCTCCTCCCTAAGACAAAATGAAGTCAGGGATGGCCCAGGAAAGAGATGAGGGTCAACTTATGACAATAGTGATCTTTATATGCAAAGATAAAATTTGGAGAGTAGGATATGATGAAAATTTTTAAGTCAAGAAGGATATGATTGTAGGTGAATATAATATTTACCAAATCCTAAAATAATGGGTCAAGGGAGGCACATTTTGAAACATAAAAGAATAAACACCTGGGGATCTTGTTAAAATGTGGGTCCAATTCAGTAGGTTTGGTGCAGGACTGACATTCTGCATTTCTTATAAGCTCCAGGTAATGCCAATACTGCTGATCGTGAACCACACTCTGAGTAGCGTCTATATAGACTGTGCAGGAGACTCCTGCAAATAAATAAGGAAAACATAACAACTCTAGTAGAATAATGTGAGGAAACTCATATATGAAAGTATGCTCTCCAGTATTCTGAAGTTGCATGTATTGATAGTTCATTCCTTCTTGTTGCTGAGAAGTATCTCGTCGTGTACATAGCACAACTCGTTATCCATTCACCAGGTGATGGACATTTGAGTTGTTCCCAGTTTCTAGCTATTATGAATAAAGCTGCTGTGAACATTTGTGTCTTTGTGAGAACATACATGGACTGTTAGGGATGAGTCTGGGCTAGTTTAGCCTTAATACTAAGGCATCATCCTTCTGGAGTTTCTACTGATTACTCTAGGTGTTCAGTGATGTCTCTACTCTGGGTGGACAGAATCTGAATGTTTCCCAGCCCTGTGTAAACTCTAGAATTGTTCAACTTACACTTATCTGCTATTGTTCTTTGTTCAGCATCATGGAGTTTTACCCTACCCAGGCACAAATTAGTATTCATCCAAAAATTCTAGGAGATTGTAGGCAGACTCCTGGAGCTCTTTCTCTGCATGGCTCCCACCAGTTCTAGCTGCCTCAGCTTCCCTGAACTCCAATTTCTATCTCAACTTAGCATGGCCACCACACTCTGCTAGATGTCCACTCTCTCTGTTGCTGCTGTTTCAAACTTGCCTCCAGACTGGAATCCAGGGTGATCATAGGGTTCACCTTGTTTGTTTCCCTCTCTCAGGGATCACAGTCCTTCATTGCTTCTTGTCTCAGTATTTGAAAATAGCTTTTCATATGTATTTTCTAGTTGTTTACAGTGGGAGATTAAGTTCCAAGCCAGCTAGTTCTTTGTGGCCAGAAGCAGGCCTCTTACTTGGCTTATTTTTTTTCTCTTCATTTTTCATGTTCTGCAGTTTCACTGACACTTGTTAAGTGTGGATTTCTTTATTTAACTTGCTTAGAACTCATTGGGCTTCTTAGTGACTAATCAGTTTTAGAAAATTCTGTAATTAACTTTTCAAATATTGCCTCTGCCCTGTCCTTTCTCTCCTTTTGTTTTGGAACTTTAATTAACATATGATAGGTCTTCTCACTCTGTCTTCCACATCTCTCAACCCTCTTCCATATTTTCATATTTTTGTGTCTCTGTGCTGCATTCTAGATTTCTTCTGACTTATCTTCTTTTTTTTAAATAAAGATTTTTCTTTTGATGGGGACCATGTTTTTTAAGTCTTTATTGAATTTGTTATAATACCGTTTCTGTTTTATGTTTTGTTTTTTTGGCCGCAAGGCATGTGGGATCTTAGCTCCCCGACCAGGGATCAAACCTGCACCCCCTGCATTGGAAGGCAAAGTCTTAACCACTGGACCTCCAGGGAACTCCCTGACTTATCTTCTAGTGTGCCAATTCTCTCTTCAACTGGATCCAATCTGCTGTTAGATTCATTCTACTTGGCTCTGTTTCAGATCCACGAGATCACTTTTCATATTTTCCCTGTAATTATTTTCAAGCTGGTTTTATAATATATTACTGAGAGTTTCAATGCCTGAATTTGTCATGAATCTGTTTCTGTCTATTGTTTTTGCTGATTCTCATTCAAGGTGGCTTCCCTCCCTGTATGTTTGCTTATTCATTGCCTTTGAAGAATTACTTGTGGGCATTTTTGAAGGTTAGGATTAAGGTGTCTTCACTGAGGGAGGATTTGCATTTACCTTTGCCAGGTGCCTAGGGAAATATTTGCCTGGCATCATTTTAAACTAAATTCAAGGTTTGAGGTTTTCCTTGGTTACCAGAGTAATGTAAATTTGGCTACAAATCAGGCTGGCTGGGAATTTTCCCCTCTGCTCTGCTCAGCACCAGGGACACTTTCTTGCAGTCCTTCAGGAGTGAGAAGAAAAATTAGGTTTACTTCTGTTTCACCCTTACCTTGAGGGTGTAACCCTTTGATTCTTCACTGTAATGTGAAAAGGGTCTCCTGTTAGACTCCCCACTTTAGCCAACCCTGAGTTTTAACTTCTGAGACCAGCCATCAAAACCAGAGTTCAAGTTTGCCTTGATCAGCAAATACCTTCTGGTCAAAACTGCCCTCTTTTTTCCACTTATACTGCTTTGAATTTTCATTTTCCATTAGATTTGGCCTGATATTTTCTTACTATCGTCTCAGCTCTTTTTTTTTTTTTTTTTTTTTTTTTTTCAGTACGTGGGCCTCTCACTGTTGTGGCCTCTCCCATTGCAGAGCACAGGCTCCGGACGCGCGGGCTCAGCGGCCATGGCTCACGGGCCTAGCCGCTCTGCAGCACGTGGGATCTTCCTGGACCGGGGCACGAACCTGTGTCCCCTGAATTGGCAGGCGGACTCTCAACCACTGCGCCACCAGAGAAGCCCTCTTGTCACCTCTTTGATGCTTTTAAGATGTTTTCAATATTTTATCCAGCATTTTTAGTTGTTTTCAGCAGGAAGGCTGATTCAAATAACCTAGACTGTCACGTTCCCAGAAATTGAAGTGGTTTTTGTTTTGTTTTAACAAATTCCATCAAATAGCCTCTATAAGCAATTCAAACAAGCATCGATTCTGTTTTTTGTTTTGGGGGTGTTTGTTGTTTTGTCAGCTAATGTGTCTTCCCAAAAAAAGAACCTAATTTTTCAAAATCAAGTAATTGAAAACATATTCTACAATATGACACTTTGCAAGGATTCAAATATAAACCAAATTCTTTTCTGAGAATTTATTTTGAGAAGATAAAACTTCACCTTATATTTAGGCAAATATGGTATATAGTCTTTTACAATACCCAGCATAGAATAAGTATTTAATAAATATTCATCTCCCCCCCTCCTTTAGCTCTTCAGGGATCCCCTTTAAAAAAAATCCTTTAAAAAAAATCTAAGTGCTCCAGTTGTTTAAACTAATGTGGATCTGTCCCTGCTTAGGGTAAGTGATGTGGTCAGCATGACATTTTCTAAGTCTCTTCTAGTCCACAGTGGTAATCACATAAATTACACACACACACACACACACACACACACACAGCCACATAACCTTATAAATTACTGGGTTTTATGGCCTTTTATTTTACAGGGATTGTTATGAAGCATAACAACCAATATATCATAGAAGAAGCTTGAGTTCCATTTAGAAAATGAAGATTTTTTTTTTTAGTTCCAGATGGAAATAATCTTCTTTTTTACTCACATAGGACTTGGGAGTTTCTAAGGAAGAAATGAGTAAGAACTTAATGTAGTGTCCTTTTTAATGACTCTAGAGAGGGTGGACCCACCTTCCCACAGTAGAATAAACATATTTCTGGGATACAGGGTCACTGTGCAAAGGATGTAAGGCTTAGGCCATAGCCACTTCCCTACCCTCTAAAACAGATCACAGCAATTTTTGTAAGATTGCAAGAGGATAAGGAGGCACACTGCCCTCTCTCATCCCTGCTACAAATTTTCAATCATTACCACCAGCACTACCTACACATTAAAATGGCTTTCCCCCGCCCTACTAGTTAGGTCTTCTTGTTTTTTTCTTAAACAGAAATTTGTTTCTTAGTTCTGGAGGCTGGAAGTCCAAGATCAAGGTGTTGGCAGGTTTGGCTTCTTGTGAGGCCTCTCTCCTTGGCTTGTAGGTGGTCATCTCCTCCCTGGTCTTCACATGGTTCTTCCTCTGTGAGTTCCAATTATGTCTTTTAATTCCTTCTTCTATTCTGTGGTTTCCCTGCTTATAGAGTTCTGTCCATAATTTTGGAGGAGACCAAGAAAGAAAGGAAAACACAAATTCATAATATTTCAAGTTTAAAGCATTCTTAGAGATGGCCTGATATAACACTTCCTTGTCCGAATAATTAACTGAAAGTCCAGAGAGGTTATGAGTTGCCCAAGGTTAAGACCCACACCAGAACTCTGGGGTTCTTGACTTCCGTGCTATTATGCAGCCCTCTATACTCTAATGCTGATCCCCTGTGTGCTCCTCAGGGCTCTTCTCATCTGGGATCCGTATTTGCAGACAGTGAGGTGAAGGCAGGTTTTGAGGCCAGCTGAACGAAGTTCTTTACATTGCTGCTAGGGGGATGGGAAGGATTGGGAACACAAAGGAAATGCAGAGTTAGGAAAGGCAGTGGAGAGGGAGAGAGAGAGAAAACGGAACAGGGCTTGGAGGTAACAGTAGGTCAGGACTGATGAGAGAGGGAAAGGCATCCCAGGTAGAGAAAACTCCATTTGAAGTCTCAGTCCAAAGAAAGGTCGTTGGAGTGGAGGCACGGTAACAATAGTGACAAAAATATGGACAACTAGCTCAGGTCAACACTGCTCAGATAATAAGGCAAATTTCAAATAACACTAACTTTCCTCTTCTGGTATAAGGAAGATGGACATGAGACCAAACTAACATTTGAGAAGCTTTATAAAAGAACTGAGCACTTTTAGCTGGAAAGTTATGAGACATGGATCTCTCTTTTGTGTGTGCACACGCGTGTGTGTGTGTGTGTGTGTGTGTGTGTGTCCATGTCTCATGGCTTGCGGGATCTTAGTTCGCCCACCAGGGATCGAATTCAGGCCCCCGGCAGTGGAAGCTCAGAGTCCTAACCACTAGACTGCCAGGGAACACCCTACCTGGATCTCCCTTTTCACAATGAGAAGTAACGTGTTGGAATCACCAAAGGAAATTAAGATTCGACAACAGGGGCAAAGAGCTGTGCATGTTCAACCAAAAGATGCCAAAGATTCAGGAAATCTTGAAACAAGGTCTACAGGAGACAGCCTTCAGCCTGGGATGAGTTAAATTCAGTCCTGCCTGGAGGCAGAGGGAGGGTTGAAATGTCTTGTCACAGAGTCTGAAAGTCTGGATCAGGGCCGATTCACTCACGGAAACAAAGCGTCTCATTATGGAGAGAGGTGGAGAACAGCAGGAAAAATCCCCAACCTATTTGCCTGGAGCTTCAAAGCAGTGGAGAAGCTTTCTGGTTTGATCAATTTTAGGCTCTGATTATAACAAAAAAGATTTCAACTAAATCAAAATGAAAGAACATCCCATGATACTACCATGGAGCTTAGATCTCACCTACTGGGGATTTAGCAACTGGGAATAACTTGCAAGAACAGTTTAGGCACAACTGGGAACGGAAACAGAAAGAGGGATGAAATTATTGCTTGGTTTGGGAATTTAGGATTCAGCTCTGAGGCCCTGGAGTTTGTCAGAGAGGGTTGGTTAAGTGAGGGTCCTCCCAGCCTGGTGGCTGTGCAGGAACCCACTCCTGGGAACCCACAGTGAAGGCTGGGTGTGTCTTAGTGTGTGCTGAATTCCTGGCTTCAATTACAGACTAGCAGGCAGCTGAAGAGTCTGTCATTGCCGATGTCATCACATTTACAAGGACTCATAGGTCCCCTCTCCAGTAAGAACCAAGAATGAGGGCCTCTCCACACCTGCAGCCACGTCCCACGTGCTATGTGAAGAAGCAGAGCATTGAGGCAAGTAGAAGTAAAGATCTCTCTGGTGTGTCCACTCAGTCCCACCAGGGGAATGAGGAAATGGGAGCGTGGAGAATTTACACTGAGCTTCTGCTGCCCTGGTATGGCCTCCATCTTATAGGTCAGAGAAATCTTCAAGGGGAGGGATTTTTATTTACCTGGAATGAAGGCAGGAGTATGGATAAGATGATCTCTCAATCTTTCTTTCACTTGAGACACACTATGATACTTTGCTGGTCTAAGGATTGTCCTCTGCCCATTAAAATCCATTTAAATTCTTCTCCTGCCAACATCCTAGGGGATTCAGAAGAGCGTGGGTGCTCAGTCTGTCTTCTTCAACTGAATGTTTCTAAGCTCTGCTCCCGAGATGCCATTAGAGAACTGACAGGAATGGGGGAACCGGCTTCTCTTCACAGAGTGAAACTCCCAAACAACCAGCCCCGCATTCCTCTCTGACTCATGCCACCAACCCCCCACAGTGCCCTGCAGGTCAGTGGGCTTGGAATCCTGCCACATCTGGAACCACTGCAGCTGGAATTAGATGTCTATTCTGATATCCAGGACTCACCTCCTCCCAGCCCCAGCCCTGGATCACTCCCTGGCCTGTGCCCTAGGTATTATAAGATGCAGCCAGTGATAGGCAGGGGATGTGAACGAGGGATCTGACCTAGAGCTGCTAGCCTCACCTGGGGAGAACTGATCACAGTTTCTGTGGCTCATCTCTGATTCCTCCACTTGCCATAGTATAGAATCCTCCCAGCCCCTGGAAAGTAGGCACTTCTCATTATCCAGGTCAGTGGATGAGAGCAGAGATGCATATAATTCTTTCATTTGTTGACCGGCTACTCTGTGCTATGTCCTACACTAAATGTTGAGTGTAAAATGGTGCACAAAATAAACATAAGCCTTGCATGTAGCTTACTATCTAGTGGTAGAAGCCACCATTAAACAGATTCCAAAATAAATATACAAGCTCAAAATGTAATTAGTGTTACCAAAAAAAGTGGTACATCACTTTACCTACACAAAGTCACTCATACACACACACATGCAAACACACCATCTGTGTCTATCCCTGATGCTTTTTCTGACACATCGTTTCTGCTAGACCCAAGGCAGTGGAAGTACGGACTCTGCAAAAATCCACCAAGTAGATAATCCACAAATCAGGAATAAAGAGTTGACCCAATGTCAGTATGAAATTTCACCTTGGCTATTCATCCGGATATAAGAATCATAACAGAATTGGTCACAAAATTCCATGTGCACATCTAGGTTGAATAAACTTTATTTTCACTTCCTCAAAGTCTTCTATCTCTGAACTAGAAAGGCAAAAAAATATGTTTTTGAGGAAGCAGAAGGGCATGGAGCCATGGGGAAGAGAGGTGTGAAAAGACAGTTTCGGGTCACTCTGCCTTCCTCTCTCTATGTCCTGTTCTGAAATCACTGAATCTTAGGCCTGAAGACAGAACTTTGGAGTCTCCACATTCGTTGCATTGCCTCCAAAATCATGCAGACAGTTGGTAACTGATCCAGTTCTTCTAGCTCCTCAGATAAAGGAACTACACAATTTCCTTCAATCATCTCAATAATCATCTTCAATAATCCACTCTGTTGGGAAGTTCTTCTTTCTTTGGTAAGTCTATTCTTTCTTTCTCTACAAAATTTAATTCCTTTCTTGGTATTTTGTCTTTTAAACCTAAATATACCAAAGGGAAGAGGTAGACACATTATAGCATCTTTTCCCTCTCATTCATGTTTAAGCATTATATGGAAAGTGACCACCCCCTCCTTCTGCTTCAGAGGAAATTCCAGCAGCAGTCCAAGGTGAAAATATCATAAAAGGCCTGGAAGCTAGAGCTGGGACTCTCCTCCCCTGTGGTAGTTAATATAACCCAGATTTAAAAGACCTCCCTTTAACAGGCTGGCAAAATTCAAAGGCAGTTTCTCTGTGAATATTTCCTCCCCTCAAGGAGGGTGAATCCAGAAAGGTAAAGGTCAATGGACAGATACCATGTGTGAAAGTTTCTTTGCTTTACCCTGAAACCTTGTTATACAGGAAACAATGGGTAGACTGAAGGATGCCAGAAGTATTTGACTGGCTAAGTTAATTTCTGTAGGGTCAATCTATGATTCCAAGCAAAGTGAAGTGCAGAGTTCCTGTGAATAAATAATTACAGCTGAAATTTAAGCAATATTTTGAAAAAAAAAACCAGACCCTTTGGCTTATATTATAATTGGTCTTTGTTCCTTCCCTCATGTTAGAAGAGCCCTTAAGTCAGGTAGTAGTCAGAGTTCCAAAAGCCTTAATCCTTTTCTCTCAAGATCTAGGGAGAAAAATGAACATTTTAGTCCTTTTTGAGTTATTTTATTTATTCCCCTGCCTCCAGCTAGGAAGACACATCAACCTAGTCTGGCCATCTAGGTCCTCCACCAATTCTCCCCTAATGTCTCATTGAACCTATTTCTTTTTATTTTTCCTACTTAGACCTTGCGCTTCAGCCAAGATAACCCATTCACCAACTCCCACCCCGCTACTCACTCCTACATCTAAGCCTGTGATTGAATATCGTCTCCTATCCCCTAGAATGTTGTCTTCACGGCCTCTACTTCCCAGTCTCCCATCAAAACCCAGCTGCTTAAAACCCTTTCCTCCAAAGAGACTTTCTTTGTTAACTCCAACTAACTGAGATGACTTCTTTGCTCCATTTCACCTAACCATTTAGTTTTTCAACAATATTTAATTGCGTAACCCAGCACATGTATGTGTTTACATATGACAGTGGGAGAAATGATGCTTTCTGTCTTGTTTGTTAAAGTTTAAGTTCTGTGAAGGCAAGAACCATGGCTTCTATTTTTGAGGGGAGTATCTAGTATCCCCACTCCCATCCTTTGAGTTCTTCAGTAAATGCTAAAATTATGGTTGAGATGGACTAACTGCTCATCACAGGATGAGATGCAAAACAACTTTTCTATATCAAGTTCTGAGAGATGGACCAATGATCAATAGAAATACCAAGAATGGGGAGAGTGGCTAACAAAGAAGAGAAATCCTAACTCTGTACTCAATCAGAGACTTCCATACTTTTGACATTGTCTGGGAACATTTGATTAAGTAATTTCCCATAGCAAACCAATATCTAAACTACCACTCAGAAAGAGCTTTGAGTATAAGCTGTATACAGGGAGAAGCATAGCAACTTAGAGCAGTGCCTAGTACATAGCAGATGCTCAGCCAGCATTTGGGGACGGAAGGAACAGTGGAAAGGAAGGATTAGGGGCGGAAGAACAGGATCAGGAAAGTCAACAGCTTCTAAATCTCTCTTTATTGTCATCTGTTAATGTTGGTTGACTTTCCAAGCAAAAGAAAGCCAGTCAATGACTTCTCTGACTGGAGAAACTGGAGGCCACATGGATGCATACAGAGTTAAAAAGAAAAGTAATGTCCTTATGGGGAAGTTCCCTGGATGATGGAAAACAAGACACAGAGAAACAGGAACATTACTAAAAGATCTGGGCTGAGATCTAGCCACCCATGCTGGGGAGGATGAGGAAAGGTTAAGGATATTTCCGGAAGTTGGTCAGAGAAGACTTGCTAGAGGAGGAAAAGGAGATAGATAATAAAACAGAGTTTGGCAAGAAAGAAGCTACAGAATTGAGCACAGAGGACTAGGACTGAAGAAATTACCCATGTGGACCATCAGAAATAAGAGAGGGTAACAAGGGAAACAATCTAAGAGTTTATCTTAGAATGCAAAGGCCTTGTTGGAAGTCAGGAGACCTGAGATGATGGGCGAGTGAATAGTTGATGGGAGGAATTGGTAAGAGACCTGGGAGGCTTAGATTTGTATTGTCTTAAGCATATGGAGCAGTCAAAAAACATCGCATTCTTCTCCTCCTACCAAGAAGCACATGGGAGCAGAGCTGTCAGCCCTTCCTCGGGCACTGGACAGGAAAAGTGCTGTCAGCGACATTATTGTAGCATAAAAAATCAAGCTTGGTGCCAAGAGTGAAATGAATACCTCTAAGCAAGTACGTTGCCTTTTTTGCTGACATACAAAATCCTTAAACTGATCCCTTTCCCAGAAATCAGTTTCTTCTAATCTTCAGGTGCCTCTCCCTTGATCCTGGTTTCTCCCTAAGTGGCTCATCATGGACATTCCTTCAAATGCCCTTTGTCATGCAGGAAAGCTAATCTCAAACCAGTCCAGAAACTTTCCAAGGATGATTCTGCTTTCAGGGTCTTCTTAAACCTGTCAGTTCTACCCACACTAGATTATTTTAGATGATCTGTTCTTACAATAGACAGAGGTGGAGAATACGCAAAGACCGATTTGGCCAGTATAAAATGGTGACATGGTTAGAGAAGAACTGTAAGAGCAAAATAACGTAAAAACAAGCCATGTTTTCCAGATAATTGATATTTCTTGAGAACCTACTCTCCAAAGCCTTATGCTAAGTTTATATATATATATATTATTCTAGTACAAAACAGTGCTATCACAGAGGCTCAAATAATATGACATCTTAGTTGGAGGAGAGACAGAAATAATTGTCACTAGAGAGATCTAGGAAGTATTCCTGGAGGAGAAGATTTTTAAGTTGGGCTTAAATGAAGGATAGGACCTTGATAGGTCGATGAGGAAAGGAATGGCATTCCAGACAGAAAGAATAGTATGTACAAAAGTTTGGAAGCAGAAGAGCATAGAATGAGTTCCAGAACCTAAAGTAGACCAAGAGGTTGTAGTCTAGGTTATGTGAAGGGATATAGAGATAAATGTAGTGCCACTATGGAGGGCTCTGAAGACCAAGCAATGGAATTTGGATTTTATTCTGTATGTAATGGAGAACCAGGTAATCATGATAGATGCCCCATATTTCTTTGAAATTTCCAGATAAATGACTCAATTTCTGAAGTTTGAGAAAATACAATCTGCACGTTATCATATGGAAAATGACATTTCACATGGATTCCACCATGGAAGCCACTGTCTTTATCAAATTCATCTGCATCTATACAACTCCACTGGACATAAAAATTGGAGGCCAAGGAAGCATGTAAATTCTCCCTCTTTGGAAGGCCCTTAACAGAAGAGAGATTTTTATCCACCTAAGAAGCTGGTGGTAATAGTTTTGCTTTCAGTCAGGAGGCTCATTCAGATGGCCACGGAAAGTCCTTTCATGGACGTAGGCAGGCAACAGAACAGATATGTACAAATAATAAAATGTTGAGGAACTGTAAAACAATGGAGTCCTAGGGGTCAGGTAAGGCCAATAAGGCAGCTTTATGGTGGAAGAGACTTTTAGGACCAGGTCTGCAAAAAAGAAAGGGACAGGGTTGAACATGGAGGACAGAGAAACAGTACCTAAGGTTGAAGAAGGAGGGAACTGGCCTGTAAAAATCATTGGAGGCAAGTACCAGCAACCACATGTGGTGAGTGTCATGTGTGGGAGAGAGAGAACAAATGAACTCAGCTGGAATGGACAGTCTGTTACAAGAGCCAGCCAGGACTCAGTCCATAGGTAGACATCAGTTTCTAGCACAGTACCTAAGTCAACATTGGATGTTATGCTGGCCTTTCCAGAAAGAGAGGTAGGAATTTCAGTCTCCATTTTCCCCTTATACTTTCACGAGACACGGGTTACATTCTTAGTTGTTCTCAACATTGACTCATCCTCCTGTAATGAATCTGAGTGCCCTAGAGTTGGATGCTTTGTATTACACTGAGGGACAAAGTTAGGCTGGGGAAAAGAAGACTGTTGGGCCCAAATTCAATTATACTTAAGAACAAAGTTCTGCTTGGGCTAACCTTACATTCTTAGGACTTCACTACTCATCCTCTGTTCCCCCTGGTCACCCCTTAGGGGATGCTGAATTTTACCTAAACCAGGTGAATGAGTGGTCAGATGTGGGAGTTACGGGTTATTACAGAATGACTTCAGAAGGAGGGCATTGCTTTGGGTCCACTGCCTCTCACAGCCCAGACTCCCTAGGTTAGGGTGCAACATTCTCACTTCTAAGCCCATCTGAATTCACAGATGCAAGTAGCCACAGTGGAAATTTCCTGAAGAGTCGACTATCAGAGTAGAAACTGCTCTTTGACCATTCTGCACAACCAGTGAAGCCATGTTGACCTAAGCCATGAAGAAAAATTTTGCTGAGTGGAGCAAAACTTTCATACAGCCCAACTGCAATTAGAAGTTGGGGACCAAGGCATCCCTGAAACCCAGCAGGGGAATCCCTCCCTCATGTTCTCTCTAAGCTCCATATTCTACCACAGAAGACAGTTAAAAGGGAGTTGTCCCACACCCTCATGTAGGAAAAAGGTACATTTGGGGATGGTTTGGAGGCATCAAAACGGTAAGCAATTTTAGGGTACAGTTAAGACCTGGCTGCTCAACCCGACAATAAATTACCATCAAAGGCACTCACACGTCAATAGGGAAACAAAACACAAGTGCTTGCAGGACGATGTGTGTTTGATGCTCATAAAAAGGATAAAAATATGGGTCATCATCATGTAATGAGCTTGTAGGTGTCAGAACGTGTGCTGTTGGGGGAGGTAGGGAAGAGGAATGGAGAGGGATCAGCAAACCGAAAAGGAGCTGGAAATCAGACTCTATTCCCAAGTTCTTCCCTTAGGTCGAAGAACTAAGGGTGGGCGATGGGGGACACAAAAGGATCCCTCTCCCATTTTTTATTTCTCAGAACATCCCCTTCCCTGCTCGCCCCAGCTGGATTTCCAACATATTAATCACCTTTCCCATTTTGAAATCATCTGGTCAGGCTATTATTCAAGCATTGTAATGACACCATCAGCCAAGGTATCAATTAGGCAAGTTAGGATAAGAAGAGCAGAGAATAGGGCTGGTCAGAGAGCAGAACACATGTCTGTTTTGGTGTAGGGAACCTACACCACAGCAAGGGCTCCCAACTCTCCTTCTCCGCTTCCCTTAAAAGTAAATGCACTGAATTCCCCAGCCAAGACTCAAACCAAAACTACTTCAAAAGACCCGCTACCTTGCCCCCACTCAGTCGGCCCTTAACTAGACTTCAGCCAGTCACTCAGAATATGCAGGTGAAGGGCCACAGTTAACCAGCTCTGAGGGGAGCTATTCCTATGGTTGGGGCCCAGCATCAAGGGAGGGAATGCTTCCTCAATCCACACTCTGAACTTCCTTTAAAATCTTGCTCAACATTTTCTCATCCAGAAGGCTTTTTTTTTTTTTTCCAAATAACAAAGGTCTTCCTATTTGTTGATTCTTTATTTCTTAAATCCAAGAGCTGAGTATCATTTTCCTCATCAGACTGTTTCCTAAAGACCAGCACTAACTCCTTTTTTCCCCCTGCCAGATCCCTCTGCTTCCCACACCTACCCAAACCCCTCCTCTCTGTCAAGACGGCTCTGTTCAAAGGCTCTTGTTTAGAACAAATGGGTGTGAAGGTATTCATGTCGTTGAAATTGGGATTCTGGAAAAAGGAAGGAATCCAAGACTACAATCAAAACTACAGCACAGTAGGAGTCAATTTAGTCATCAAGATGTCCAAGATCCTTCCCATTATATGCTTAGGGAGGTTTTCCGAGTCTTTTGTTCCTAGACTCCAATCTCCTTGAGTCATTACCCAGCTCTTTCTCACCTTGCCAATCTCCAGATGGATACAAGTTCTCCATGGCTTTCTTTCCACACCCACCAATTATCCAGATCTTCAGACAGATGTGAGAGACTAGAGAAGAATAGGAGGCGGATACTTTTATATCTGCCTTTGCACCCAAAGCAGGTGGCTGAGACAACTCAGTTCCAAACACCACCACCAAAACTGGAACTCCCAATCAAAAATATTCGTGTTTGTAGTTAAACCCACATGTTACTATCTGTCTGGCCTCTTAATAGAATGTACTTATTTGCACAATAAGTTCTCTGTACAGTTGTTTATTTCTTGGCCCAGCTGTAGATTAATTATAATGCCCACGTTTACGTTCCTATGGGTGCTGTTCTAAAATCATTTTTAAGTCAGTTATTTAAAATGTTAGATGATATATATTTAAAAAAAAAGAAGATATTCATGTTTGGAATCTTGAAGACAAAGTTCTTACCTATTAGACTGGCTAGGAGAGTGAACAGGCCTCTTCCCAAAGACTTAGCTCCTTGGGTTCCCTTTTGCCCTTGTTCTCTGCCCTTTTTTCTCTAATGTCTTTCCTGCAACTTTACCCTAAACTCCAAAGCACTAAGTTACAGTAGCCAATAGAAAATAAATAAACAAATAAACTTTCAAAATGGAGTAGCCAGGATTTTTAAGATGGAGAACCAAAAAAAAAAAAAAAAAGAAAATTCAATTAACTTGTAGGCTCCCTAAGGGCAGGCACTGTATTATAATTTTCTTTTTTCAATAAAAGCTTTATTGAGGTATAATTCACATACTATATGATTCACCTATTTAAAGTGTACCATTCAATGTTTTTAATATATTCACCAGGTTGTGCAACCATCATCACAATCAATTTCAGGATATTTTCATCACCCCAAAAGGAAATCCTGTATCTGTGGGCTCCACCCCAACACTCCTAGCTCTAGGAAATCACCGATCTACTCTCTCACTTCATGGATTTACCTACTTTGAACACTTCATATAAATGGAATCATGTGATATGTGGTCTTTTGTGATTGGCTGCTTTCTGTTAGCATAATATTTTCAAGATTCATCCGTATCGTGGCATGTATCAGTACTTCGTTCCTTTTTTATTGCTGAATAATTCCATTTTGTGAATATTCCACATTTTATTTATCCAGTTGATGGACATTTGGGTTGTTTCCAATTTTCAGCTATTATGAGTAACACTGCTATGAACATTCATATACACATTTTACATGAACATATGTTTTAATTTCTCTTGGGTATATAATTAAGGAGTGGAGCTACTGGGTCATAGGGTAATTCTAGGTTTAATATTTTGAGAAACTACCAGACTGTTTCCTAAGCAGATGTATCATTTTATATTCCTACCAGCAATGTATGAGGGTTAAAATTTTTCCAATCTTCACCAACAGTTATTATTCTCTTGTTTTTATTGTTATTATAGCGGTCCTAGTGGTTTTGATTTGCATTTCTTTGATAGCTAACAGTACTGAACATATTTTCATGTGCTTATTGGCATGTATTTCTTCTTTGGAGAAATGTCTATTCAGATCCTTTGCCCATATGGGCTACTTGTCTCCTTATTATTGAGTTATAAGGGTTCTTTATATATTCTAGATACAAGTCTCTTATCAGATATATGATTAGCAAATATTTTCTCCTATTCTGTGGATTACCTTTTCACTTTCTTGATGGTGTCCTTTGAAGCAAGAAGTTTTTAATTTTGATGAAGTCCATGTATCTATTTTTCTTATGGTGTCTTTATCTAAGAAACCATTACTTAATCCAAAGTCATGAAGATTTACACCTATGATTTTTTCTAAGAGTTTCATATTTTTAGCTCTTACATTTAAGTCTTACATTTAAGATCCATTTTGAGTTAATTTTTGTATATAGTGTGAAGTAGGGGTCCAATTTAATTTTTTTGCACGTGGCTGTCCAGTTGTCCCAGCACCACTTGAAAAGAGCACTCTTCCTCCACTGAATTTTCTAGTCTCTCACGTTGAAAATCAATTGACTGTAAATGTGAGAGTTTATTCATGGACTCTCATTCTATTCCATTGATCTATATGTTTATCTTTATGCCAGTACCATACTCTCTTGATTACTGTACCATTGCAGTAAGTTTAAAAATCAGTAAATGTGAGTCTTCCAACCTTGTTCTCCTTGTTCAAGGTTGTTTTGGCTATTTTGGGTCCCTTTAGTTTCTATATGAATTCTGGGATTAGCTTGTCAGTTTCTAAAAAGAAGCCAAATGGGATTCTGATATAAGTATTGTGTTGAATCTGTAGATCAATTTGGGAAGTATTGCCATGAACATGGGATGTTTTTACATTTATTTAGGTTTTCTTTAATTTAATTAGGTTTTAACAGTGTTTTGTAGTTTTCAGAGTATAAGTTTTTTACTTTTTTCTTAAATTGATTCCTAAGTATTTTATTACTTTAATGCTATTATAAATGGAACTGTTTTTCTTAAATTCACTTTTGGATTGTTTATTGCAACTATTATAACTTTCTTTTAAATACTCTAGTGATGAGCGTAATTATTTACAGAGCAACTACTATGCGGAGAGTACTCGGCTAGGTTGAATGGGAAATAAAGAGTATAAGATTTGGTTCCTAAACTTAAGGACTTTACAATCTAGTTAACTAAAAACAATGCTTTACACACATTTCACCTGTACAATTTTTCGAAAGTATTTTAAATACTTCATCTTACTTGATCCTGACAATACCATTCATTCATTTATTTATTGAGTGACTGGCCGGTAGCACTGTACTAGATGCTGGGAATTAAATGGAGAGGAAAACAAACACAGTTCTTGTCTTCCTGAATATCTCTGTCAAGTTAGGAAGACAGATATTAATCAACTCCAAGTTACAAATCATGAAACATACCATAAAAGTGAAGGACATTGAATAGTAAGTAGGACAGGAATTACCATACTCATTTTGCAGAAGAGAAAACTGAGGTAAGCGAGCACTGAGTGTTCTAGAGGCAAAGAGCAATGAACTCTGTGAGAAGGGTTAGGCCTTTCAGACTTAACACTGAGTTGTCTGGGTAGAACAGAACATTTCGGTTTTATTTCCTCCCTTCAGCTTAAGGAAAGGGGAAGGAAGAGGCAAGTTGATCAGCAGGGATGCGAGGCCTCCTGTTCCAATCAGGTCAGGACACTTCAGCCACCAGTCTTCCTCTCTGCTGGACTCAAGCAGAGAAACAAACAGCATTCTTTGTAGAGAACACGATACAGTCCCTGGGCCCTGCCTGTCATCCCATTGTTCTAAGTATAGGGTGGTTTTATTTCTTTTATTATTTTTTAAATTTTTATTTTATTTATTTATTATTTTTTTTTGGCCATGCCACTGCTGGATCTTAGTTCCCCGACCAGGGTTTGAACCTGGGCCCTCGGCAGTGAGACCTCAGAGTCCCAACCATGGGACCACCAGGGAATTCACTAGGGTGGCTTTAAACTGTTGGTTAGCACTGGCCAAAGTAAGCCAAATGGCTCCTTTCATATTATGTCTCTTTCTCCGGGTTCCAGCCTCCTCAGTGCTAGTCAACCTGTCCTAACTTTTGTGAAAAACAGTCTGGAGTTATAAATACTCTCCCAAATAACTTTAAAATACTTTTTTAAAGATTCACAGAAAACTGGGAAAGGACAGGGTTAGAGAGAGCTGACGACTATTTTATGAATGCATTATAGATAAAATAAAACCATTATATGGTTTTATTTCTTATGTGTTACACATATACGGGGACAAGGGACGGTATACTTAATTGACCAGGGAAGTGGAGGTCTGGCGCTGGCCCAGGATCTTCCCCTAATTCCATCTTGACAAGCAGTGGCAGGACCAAGTCACAGACTGCAATCGTAGAGCCTGGTCCAGAACGCAGACCTCCTGACTCATATTACAGTGCTGGTGCCGCTGCATTTCCAGAGACGTAATACCTCCTTGATCAATTCTTTCGACAAGCATGGTATCATAGTTAGGACGAGGAGGTACAAAAATAAATAAAATAAAGTTCTGGCTCTCATCATCTGCTCTTCCTCGAGAGTTCACCCCCACCCCGAAGAGTAGGTTAGATTCCACAGCTCCTTTGTGCTTTTATAGTGCTCGTGTGTTATTTCTTTTTTTTTTAATTAAATGTTCTTTTTCTGTATTTTGTATTTTTTGGCTGCGTTGGGTCTTCATTGCTACACGCGTGTTTTCTGTAGTTGCGGCGAGAGGGGGCTTCTCTTCGTTGCGGTGCGCGGGCTTCTCATTGCGGTGGCTTCTCTTGTTGTGGAACACGGGCTGTAGGCGCGTGGGCTTCAGCAGCTGTGGCTTGCGGGCTTAGTTGCCCCACAGCATGTGGGATCTTCCTGGACCAGGGATCGAACCCACGTCCCCTGCATTGGCAGGCGGATTCTTAACCACTGTGCCACCAGGGAAGCCCCGTGTGTTATTTCTTTCACGACATTTTACTCATTGTATTATACCTATTTGTTAATATGTCCATTTCTTCCACACATATGTACCGTGAGGACCTCATAGACAGGATCTTGTTCTCGCCACCCCAGAACCTCACACAGTGCCTGGCACACAAAAGGGGCTCAGTAAATCTTTGCTGGATGAGTAGATGAGTAGCTTGTCCTGTGCTCCTTGGCCCATTTCATTCTGCTGGCACAAACTTATGTAGTATGTGACCACATATATCCCAAGTTAAATCTAGAAAGCTGGTATGTCCACACTGTGATTAATGGCATCACCGGGAGTGTGGATGAAATAGAACAGCATCCAGGAACCTAACAGAGCAATTCCATTCCTTCTTCCTACAGACCCATACCAAAGTGGAGATGTGATTCAAGTAAAACAACAAAAGTTGGTTTCATGTTGAATGTATTTAATAAAGTGAGATGTTTAAAACTGAACAATTTAGGGACTTCCCTGGTGGTGCAGTGGTTAAGAATCCACCTGCCAAGGCAGGGGACATGGGTTCAAGCCCTGGTCCGGGAAGATCCCACATGCCACGGAGCAACTAAGCCCGTGTACCACAACTACTGAGCCTGCGCTCTGGAGCCCGCGAGCCACAACTACTGAGCCCACGTGCCTCGACTACTGAAGCCCAGGCGCCTAGAGCCCGAGGTCCACAACAAGAGAAGCCACCGCAATGAGAAGCCTGCGCACCGCAACGAAGAGTAGCCCCAGCTCACCGCAACTAGAGAAAAGCCCGCCCACAGCAACGAAGACCCAACACAGCCAAAAATAAGTAAATAAATAAATAAATAGAAATAAATAAATAAACTGAACAATTCAGAAAACTCCCTTTTACTTTATTTCATCCACAAGTAGCCAATCTTGGGTTTAAACAGTGTGGTCTTTTTCCAAGGCCAGGTTGTTTTCTTCTCATATGCTTCATTTTGGCTTTGCCAACAAGATAAAAGAAGCTGTTAGGAGAATGAGGTTCATATTTAAAGCTAAGTTGTTGCTGAACCAACCCAGAGACAGAGGAATCTTTTTTTTTTTTGCTGTACGCGGGCCTCTCACTGTTGTGGCCTCTCCCGTTGCAGAGCACAGGCTCCGGACGCGCAGGCTCAGCGGCCATGGCTCACGGGCCCAGCCGCTCCACAGCATGTGGGATCCTCCCGGACCGGGGCACAAACCCGTGTCCCCTGCATCAGCAGGCGGACTCCCAACCACTGCGCCACCAGGGAAGCCCGAGGCAGAGGAATCTTAATGAAACTCATCTATGTTCTTTTTCATAAAAAAAAATCATCACAATGGGCCTGTAAAGCAGAGTCTTGGGAGTCTCCGCAGTCAGCTCAGCCTGGACTGTGCACAGGGGACAGGAAGATGGTAGCAGACAGCTTTCCTCCCACCCCCATTGTCCACTGTGTGACTCTGAGCCCCAGGTCTTGGATGCAGTTTGGGGGGACACAGTTCCAATATCTGTTCCAGTTTCAAATACAGAGCCAAACTGGGAGATAAGCAGAAATGTCATAGAGAGGCTCGGAATCAAGATGGCGGAGCAGAAGGACGTGGAGCTCACCTCCTTTCACAAATACCTCAAAAATACATCTAGGGCAAACATAAGCATTCCAGGGACATTCAACCTGCTGTCAGTCCAGCCCAGAAAGAAACTAGGGTCAGTTTGATAAAAGAGTGAGTGTGTCTATGTATGTATGCATGCGTGTGCCTCCGTGCCTCTGCATGAGACACAGCAGGACAGACAGTGAGAGAGAAAATTCTGACTTCATCACAAAGCCAAATTGAAATTCTTTCTCTTAGCTATTTCTTGGACAGTTTTCCACTCTTCCTCCTTTCAAGAGGGTGGATAATTCAAAGTGGACCCGATAGGTCCTCCTAATTATTCACCACACACCTGCATTCTCAAAAGCAAAATGAAGTGCATTCAACTGGTTCAAATTTGCAGTACCAAATAAGTGAAGATTTTAGAACTGGATTCACATAATGAGTAAATGCAGGTTATCTAAGCCCCGAAGTAGATTATTTGAGTCTGAATTTCCCACTTTGGCTATCTACACAGATTCAGCAACTCCCCTCTGAAAAACAGCAAATATATAAAATACCTATTTTATATATATATATATATATATATATATATATATAATGTATACAAACTAGAAAATATATACATAATTTATAAATCTAAATACATGGGAGCATCAGGATATCAGTGAAATTTTCAGTCAAATACAAAAATGGCTACAATTTTCAAAAAACATGCCTGAGCTATCTGCATAATTACCCCCACGTTCCACAAGACTGATGTAGTTATATAAATATATTTATATATCACTCTATTTAAATCTACAAACACACACACACATTACGTATGCCACTAATATATAGAAACCTATGTATGTTTATATGCTGAGATATATGGGGATTCATAGGCACATTTATGTTATTTAGTTTATTAATTCATTTATTAGATTTCTATTAGACGTGTCTATTTTGGTTTATTATCTGGTGAGAGTCTGGCCTCACAAAGCCCTGCCCTCCCTCTTTCCATATTCCTGGCTGCCAGGAGGGCTTGTGCCCTAAGGCCCGGGGATTTTTAGCTACTTCTGTAAACTGGAGGAAAGGTCAATCATAGACTGAATGAACCCATAAATACTGCCCCATCTCCTGGAATGCTCATACTAGGGCTGTCATCTATACACTATCTTCCCTAATACTTTTTAAAATAAATTTATTTATTTATGTATTTATTTTGGCTGCATTGGGTCTTCGTCATTGTGCGTGGGCTTTCTCTAGTTGTGGCGAGTGGGGGCTACTCTTCATTGCAGTGTGCAGGCTTCTCACTGGGGTGGCTTCTCTTGTCGCAGAGCATAGGCTCTAGGTGTGCAGGCTTCAGTAGTTGTGGCACACGGGCTCAGTAGTTGTGGCTCGTGGGCTCAGTAGTTGTGGCTTGCGGGCTCTAGGCGCACGGGCTTCAGTAGTTGTGGCTCATGGCCTTAGTTGCTCTGCGGCATGTGGGATCTTCCCGGACGAGGGCTCGAACCTGTGTCCCCTGCATTGGCAGGCGGATTCTTAACCACGGCGCCACCAGGGAAGTCCCTCCCTAATAATTTTTTTTATGTAAACAGGGACAGTCCTATAATAGAACTTCCCCTCTCTTTTTTTTTTTTTTTTTTTTAGCAGTACGCGGGCCTCTCACTGTTGTGGCCTCTCCCGTTGCAGAGCACAGGCTCCGGACACGCAGGCTCAGTGGCCATGGCTCACGGGCCCAGCTGCTCCGTGGCATGTGGGATCTTCCCGGACTGGGGCACGAACCCGTGTCCCCTGCATCGGCAGGCGGACTCTCAACCACTGCGCCACCAGGGAAGCACCCCCCCCCCCACTCTTGTGATGAGGAAAGAGACGATGGTGGGGGGAACTATGGATTCCTGTTTCCACCCAGTTTAAATATAACTGAGAGTCTGGATACATGTGACAGGTAACCACTCTGCCCCTATGCTTACACTATTTGAACTAACCACATAGTAAGCTGAGCAGTGTAGGCAATCAAATTTGGGCCCCATGACCCTGTTTGGGTGTCTTTACTAATCCCCAAATGCCCACATCATCCATGCCACCCAGTGGTTCTTATCCCTGGAGACACATTAGCACCTGAGGAGCTTTTAAAAACTACCAGTGCCTGGGGCCCGCTCCACATCAGCTGAATATATACATCTGGGCGTAAGCATCACTACTGTTTAAAAGTTCCCACGGGTGATTCTGATCCACAGTGTGGGTTGAGAGCCACTTATTCACACTGACCTGATTCAGTATAAGCCAGAGACGTATCCCAGGAACTGGGGACTAGTAGACAAACAGGGTGATTCTAGCCAAAAACAAACCAACAAACAAAAAACAAAGTAAGGTTCCTTTCACAGAGCCCTTCTCATCGTGTTATAATATAGGCTCACATAGATACAGCCAAAGAAATTGGGCTGGGATCGTGGGGATGCTTGTCTTTTAGGAACCTCACATTTGGGAGTCCATTCCCAAAGTACTTACAAGGAAAACTGGGGCATGTGTGCGCGCGTGTGCGCATGCGTGTGCGCATACACACTCATCCACACGTACACGCCATGTGACCGCAAGCAACTTAAAACAAAAAAATTTTAATTGAATTTCGGGGCCTGGGGAAGATCTGAACCTATAATTATTCCTTAGCAAACTTGCTGAACACAGGGTTTCCTTCCTCTGGGACGAGATGAGACGGGTAGCATAATGAACCCTCTTTCATTAAAAAATAAAATGTTTTAGGATAATCATATTCTTCCAAGTTACATTATTTTCTTTTTAAAGAAAGGAAGGATGGTGAGAGAGTGTCAATTTTCAAATGCCCAGTGTTAGGCTGCCACAAATGGCCTCATTTCTCATTCAACCCTCTAGATTCAAATTTAGATCCTTAAGGGAGAACTCGAGTCCCTGCATTATTCCCAGTAGGAAGTTAACTTTTTCACCCCAGCTCTATTCCCAGTTCTCTTAAAAGCAACAGACAGATTCAATGTCAATTGATTCCAGCCAAGCAAAGCTGCAGGAGGGAAGCGGAAGTTGAGGAACCAAAACGGAGACTCTTTGCCCAGCAGCTCTCTGACCTAATTTTATTGGACTCTCCAGGAAAGAAGTGCACTGTTCATGTTGCCCACCATACAGTTCTTCCCCGGTTCCTTAGGAGGTATTTGGGATGTGGATATAGAGGCAGAGGTGGGGAAATAGCCACCTGGATCCTAGGACTATGGAGGGGGATGGGGGGAATGCAGAGGGAGGCACATGCTCTAATGCACAGAACATGTCTCTCTTCAGAAAGGGGAACAGGGCTTCCCTGGTGACACAGTGGTTGAGAATCCGCCTGCCAATGCAGGGGACATGGGTTCGAGCCCTGGTCCGGGAAGATCCCACATGTCACGGAGCAACTAAGCCCGTGCGCCACAACTACTGAGCCTGCACTCTAGAGCCCCCGAGCCACAACTACTGAGCCTGCGTGCCACAGCTGCTGAAGCCCCTGAGCCTACAGCCCATGCTCCGCAACAAGAGAAGCCACCGCAATGAGAAGCCTGCGCACCACAATGAAGAGTAGCTCCCAGTCGCCACAACTAGAGAAAGCCCGCGCACAACACCGAAGACCCAACACAGCCAAAAAACAAACAAATAAATAAGAGATGGGGGCCTGCAGAGGACAGAAAAGAAGACTGGCACTGATTCTGAGATCTGTGCATTTGTGAGCAAAGAGGAGGGGATGCTTGAATAAAAACGCCTCCCGACCCAAGCAGGGAAGAGGCAGAGGCCTGTGGTGTTGCAGAAGGTGGAGGGATGTGGTGGCAGAGGGTAGCAAGCCGGAGAAATCCTGGCTCTCAAGGAACTTTTCTTTTAATCAGGGGAACAAGTTTCACTGTAAGACACTCTGCTGGGCACCTTATGGGCACGTTTTGCTCTGTTCTCATGACATCCTGTGAGATAAATAGTCTATTACTCAGTTCAGATTTGGAAACTGAAACTCAAAGAGTTAAGTAACTTGCCCAAGGCCAAAAAGCTAGAATGTTGAGGATCTAGGATTTGAACCCATGTCTGGCTCACTCCAAAGCCCACATCACCATGTTCTTTCTAACACTGTGCAAGAGACTGAATACAATGTCGATGTTTCCCAAAAAGATACAGATCTGGAAGGATGCTCGGCACCGGTCTGTCCAGCCAACTGCTCCTTAGGTTAAATCCCTGCCCTCCTCCCTGGAGCCTCTTCCCTCACCTGAGAACTACCGTGGGCAGGGTCTCTCTGGCTGTGATTGGCTTCTCTCCCCCCGCCCCCACCCATTCAGGAGGAGAAGATATCAAAGATTGAGGCAGGGCCATAAGGAGAGGGAGGGGGTTAGAAGGGAGCCACCCTGGGCTTGCAAACTGGGTGGGGGTGGGGGTGGGGACCCACCCATTTGTCAGGCGATGCTGCATCTCACTTTCCCCCAAAACTGAGATCTCAGCTTTTGCTTCAGGGCATGGCACTTAAGCAAAGTTCGGGTGGCCAGGGCGAGAGGCAGGGTGGTGGTGGTGGGCAGGGGTGGGGTGGGGGTGGGGGTGATTGGAGTCATTCTGATATAGAAACAGTGCCACCTCTCCACTCATACCTTGTGAGGCCAAGACACTCAGGTGGGTTCATTTGAGACCTTGGTTGTAGTTTCAGTTCTGCTGCCCCATGGCCGTGAGGAGCTTCTTCCTGTCTCCTCAGCCTTTTTACCTTGTTCTGGGGTAAATCATCACTGGCACCCCCTTTACCTTGCTGAGTGGTTCACTGGAGACCACATGGTGGAGGCAATGCACGCGGCCCAGCAGAATTCCCTGGGCCACAGCCAGGCTACACTTCTTGAAGGACAGCTAGACACCAAGAGTACCTGTGGTCTCCCAGTCACCATCTCCTTCTACCATCACAGCAAACCAGAGCCTCCAAACTCTTTTTGGGTGATGCCTGAACCTGCAACAGTCCTACAGATTCAGTAAAAATGACTGTGTCTTAGATCTGCGTGCAGCCACCTCCATTAGCCTGGGAGCCTGGGGCTCTTAAAATGGAGTCAGCAAAGTCCACATGGATCAAGAAGCCCACGTTCTCCTAGGCAAACTGGAGAATCACAGTTAAAACTCTCTCTTTCTCCCGATCATATTCACCATAGAACTGCTTTTTTCTGCATCACCGTCATTATCAACAAGCATTTATTAAAGACTGTTAAATAGGGTGCTGTGCTTGGTGCTTGATATGACAGATATCACAGGTCCTGCCATCAGGAGACATGATATAGACACTTAAAAATATGCAGATACTGGGAAAGCATCGGCTCTGGGTCACAAGGGCCTGGGTTCAAAGCTCAGCTCTGCCTCTTTCCAGTCATGAGACATTGAACAAGTCCTGTAACTACTCTGTACCTCTCTTTCCTCATCTTTTTTTTAATATATAAATTTATTTTTGGCTGCATTGGGTCTTCGTTGCTGCGTGCGGGCTACTCTTCGTTGCGGTGCACGGGCCTCTCATTGTGGTGGCTTCTCTTTTGTTGCGGAGCACGGGCTCTAGGCACGCGGGCTTCAGCAGTTGTGGCACGCAGGCTCCGTAGTTGTGGCTCGCGAGCTCTAGAGCACAGGCTCAGCAGTTGTGGCGCACGGGCTTAGTTACTCTGCAGCATATGGGATCTTGCCAGACCAGAGCTTGAACTCGTGTCCCCTGCATTGGCAGGCGGATTCCTAACCACTGCACCACCAGGGAAGTTCCTCTTTCCTCATCTTTGAACGGAGAAGACAAAAGGCCCTACCTTGGGCTTCCCTGGTGGTGCAGTGGTTGAGAGTCCGCCTGCCGATGCAGGGGACACGGGTTCGTGCCCCGGTCCGGGAGGATCCCACATGCCACGTAGCGGCTGGGCCCGTGAGCCATGGCCGCTGAGCCTGCGCGTCCGGAGCCTGTGCTCCGCAACGGGAGAGGCCACAACAGTGAGAGGCCCGCGTATCGCAAAAAAAAAAAAAGAAAAAAAAAACAAAAGGCCCTACCTCACAGGGTTGATGCGGTGAGTAACTTAGATGATGCACACACAGCACTTAGTATAGCATCTGACACATAGCAAGCACTCAACAAGGTAGCCATGGGAACCAGCAAAGTTTCTGAGCGGAAAAGTGGCAAGGTTAGGGCCATGTTTTAGGAAGACAAATCTTGCAACAGTGTTTAGGATGGTTACAAGGGAGAGAATTGAAGGAGAGGAGTTCTTTTACAACAGATAAAGCTTTTACAACAGATAAAGCAAAAAGGCAAGGACAGCCTGAATCAGAGCAGAAGGAAACAATAGCTCTTCATACTCTTGGAGCCTTGACCTCTCAGGGAGACCGTGAGCAACCAGTATTATTCAAAAGCTGACGTGAGAAGGAAAGGCCAGTGAAGTCGGTGCTGTTTAGGCTGAAGAAGCCTGAAAAGCATGAATTCTGTTTATAAACTCGTGAATGGATATTACCCTGGAAGCTTCTAGACAGCTTTCCAAATCCCATATAGATACAAATATAGATATAGATAGCCCATACCCCCACTCTCACTAACACAAGACTAGTTGGGACAGTAACAAAAGAGATTATATTGGGCCTAAGATAAAATTAATAACAGACAGGTGGATGGAATACTGCTTTGGGCTCCTGGTGCTCTGATATCTTTAAGGACTGGGCATCCAAGCACATGCTGACAGTACCGCCTACAGGTGGCGACCTGGAAATAGTAGCTGCTGGAGTTTCCTTCTAAATCAGACTGCTTAGAACATCCAAAATTTCGTGAACAAAATATTATCAAGCTCGCAGATGATGGCATGTCTTTCCCAGTTTTCTTAATATTTTCTTGACCTTGCAGTTAGATACAATTTTTTAGACCTCATTTCTTTTGGGGCCCATGCCAAGACCATCTTACCCTGACCCTCTGAGCTAGAGACCACTTCTGTGACTTCATTAGAAACTCTGTATTCCCCACCTTGGAAATTCTTCAGAAAAGGCTCCCTCACTCTTTTTTTCCTTGTTGGACACAGATCTTCAGCCCCCTTGCAACCGTCACTTGCAACTGTGTCACTGACTAGTTCTAGAACCTTGAGGAAATCCCATTAAGAGCTCTGGACCTCAGTTTCCTCGTCTGTCAAATGAGGGTAAGAATTCCAAGCACACAAGGCTATTGTATGATTATAAATGAAAGCACGCTGGAACTGTAAAATGCCATTTAAATATTTGTTATTATTACTACAATATTTCAGCATTACGAGAAAGAAAAAGGAGGGAGCTGGCAGGAACTCTGACCCCAACCCTCTTTGACTTACACATGTTGACATTTTTCTAAATCAAACTGCATTTTTGAAACCCTCAGCAAGCTGGAACACTGGTCTTTTCCAAGTGGGTAACACCTGGGCATCTGGTAGGCTGGGCTGAAGTGAGTACTGCATGTCACCCAAAGGATGGAGATTTAGGGATCTTTCATACATCTGTATGTTAGGTCCTGCCACTGTCACTTCCTAGTTGATTTTAGAGGACTTTTAGCCTCTACCTTCTGTGGAGGAGGCTGGGACAGGAGCTAAATCTGGGATGGGAGGAAGTGTAAACTCTGCTCCAAGATGTGCAAATGAGGCCTAGAAGGAATAGATCAGAAAACCAGGCACCATCCTTTCCCTTCAGTCCTACCTGTAGTAGTTACAGTAGGATTGGCAGATGTGGGCTAAGGATAGAGGGGGAAGGAGTAGAGTTTCCATGAGCCATAAGGGCAGAGACTGTGTTGAACTGTGTTTAGAGTCAGGCTGATGGTTGTCTGGCTTCCCCAAGGAATAAACAGTACTAACCCTGATCATCCCTCAACATCAGAAAGCAATCATTAGTGTCCGGCTCCTTCTCTCCCTTCCTCAAGAGTAAGGGTCCAGGGCTTCCCTGGTGGCGCAGTGGTTGAGAGTCCGCCTGCCGATGCAGGGGACACGAGTTCATGCCCCGGTCCGGGAAGATGCCACATGCCGCGGAGTGGCTGGGCCCGTGAGCCATGGCCGCTGAGCCTGTGCATCCGGAGCCTGTGCTCCGCAACGGGAGAGGCCACAACAGTGAGAGGCCCGCGTACCGCAAAAAAAAAAAAAAAAAGAGTAAGGGTCCAGGCTGGTCCCATTTTGTAGATAGAAAACTGACTCATTGTGACCGAAGTTAGCTGGGGAGAGGTACCAGGCTTGGAGAAAAGTTCCAGGTGTTTCCAGCTGTTATTTCATTCACAAGCACAGGTTTACCCCATAAAGATCTCTATCCAGCCACAGTGGATGCCTGTCTGGATTTTAGCAATGACAACCGTGGCAGGGAGGTGGGTTAGTGCGTGGGCCCTGTCATGAGAGGGCACAGGGCAGAGCGGAGCAACTCGGCATCCCTGAGGGGGGTGACGCTCAGGGGACTGGACTAGGTCACCTCCCCCATTTGGAAGCTTCAAGGCTCTGCATTTCCAGTAATTTATCTCTCCACAATTTCCTCGCAACCAATGACAAAGTGCCAAGTCTTTCCTCTTGCTTAGCTTGGGTCTCATGAAATCTAAAAGGAAAGAAAGAAGAACCCTCAGGATGGAAGTCTTCTCCCTTCTCCTCCAAATGAGGGAGAGGGGCAGAGAAGCACCTAATTCGAAGCAAGCCTGTTTACCAGCTGCCAGCCCATACCTCCAGCAAAATGCCATGGAGAATGATGTTGTGACTCATGGCTTGGCAAGTACCGGGATCATGCCCCAGGCTTCCAGATCCCACACTGGCTCCTCCAGGTCGCTCTGGCTGGATCTCCTTCTCCTCCTTTTCCCCAGAGGCATTCCTCATCTTGCCCTCTCTTCCCCAGCCCCTCCTCCCCTCAAATCATTCTGTGCAGTGAAAGGTGGGGGTGGAGAAGCAGAGGTAGAATTGGGATTTGAGTTAGGGTTAATTTCAGGATCAGGATTAAGGATAGAAGTAGGGATAGAGCTACTCTGAGATTGGGTTTAGTCAGTGGACTTTTAGTTGGCAGAGACAACAGAACTCTACTAACTTACATGCACTAAAATCCTAGGGTCAGCCTAGGGTTAGATGTCTTGGTCAGAGGTCCACTTTTTTTTTTTTTTTTAAGTATTTCTTTCTTTATTTATTTTTGGCTGCTTTGGGTCTTCGTAGCTGTGAGCGGGCTTTCTCTACTTGTGGCAAGCAGGGGTTACTCTTCATTGCAGTGTGCGGGCTTCTCATTGCGGTGGCTTCTCTTGTTGTGGAGCACGGGCTCTAGGCGCACGGGCTTCAGTAGTTGTGGCTCGTGGGCTCTAGAGCACGGGCTCAGTAGTTGTGGCACCCGGGCTTAGTTGCTCTGCGGCATGTGGGATCTTCCCGGACCAGGGCTCGAACCCGTGTCTCCTGCATTGGCAGGTGGATTCTTAACCACTGAGCCACCAGGGAAGTCCCAGAGGTCCACTTTTTTTGAAGTCAGATTAGAAGAGTTAGAATCCGGTTTAGAAAATAGGAAATGTCAACATTTAAACAAAGATGTACTCAGGAACCACGTCCTAGGAATCTGAGCAAAGTTTTCTGGGAATCAACTACATTCCTAAGGATTGTAGGTACAGTAGAACCATTATACCTGTTCCCCAGGCACTGTGCAGTATCGTCTGACTTTACATCGACCTCAGACTTAGAATTTTCTAGTACACCCAAGAGTATTTCTTGGATTTCTTCTCCTAATCCCCTCCTGGCCTTATCAAAGGAATTGTTCCTCTGTCCCATCAGCATTGGGAAATGGCTGGGGAAGTAGCTGAAGCACCGGGGCCCTGACATTGGGGTACCTCAGGTGCCATCTTGGCAACGAGGCACAAGCAAAGCATGATGGGGCTTCCCAGACTGAGACGTCTGTCAGCAAGCCTCAGGAGACATCTTGTCACCTCAGGCGAAGGACAAGACACATTGCAAGTTCTGAGCTCAATTTCCAAGGACAGAAAAAAAATAAAAGTAGGAACAACTAGTAGGCAGTAGCAGGGCATGGAACAGGAAGCTTCCCAGGAAGTCCCGGGGGTCCTCCAGGAGAATTTGGTACATAAACCGAAGTGAGGCCATTGGGTTTCGTTCCTAGAAACACACACACACACCCCAGCACCTCCTTACGTAAGTTACTCAACCCAGAAAGATGAAATAGCTGCAGCCCACCAGTACTGTGCAAGCAAAATCTCTTCCGTTTGATATGGGCCTCAGTTTCCCTTCTTTCTCTCGTGCTTGGAGATCCTCCTGCGGAGGGGCGAGAGGGTTCAAATCTGGCACAAACCCCACCTCAGCCCTGCCCTCGCCACGAGCAGCAGCAAGAGAGTGATTATCTGCTCTCCCCAAGGCTCAGAGGTAAGGGTTTTTTTTTTTCTTTCAAACATGTCACATCTGGCACATCTGCTTTCCTAGCAATGATGCATCCCAAGGGGTATAATCAACAGTTGGGGCGGGGCCAGGATGCAGGTCTGTACTGACAGAAACCTGAGCCAGAGACGCCAAGAGCAAAACTTAAGAACTCCAACAACTCCCACTCCCATTCTACCGCCAGGGCTGAAGATGGGCCCTCTCCCTGCGCACCTTCCTGCCATACAAGCAGCTGCCCTCCGCACATGCCAGACCTATTTTAGGGCACGGAGATCACGAACTGAATGGTGTATTTTGCTTTGGGAAATTATATAATCCTTTCTCTTGTCCAACCTTAAACTTTCCTACTGGAATAAGAAGGGAAGTGGAAAAGAACTGGTCACCCTTCCCCCATCACAAGTTTAGAAGCCCTGCTAGTGACCTCCCCAGTCTTTCTCCCCTACTCCTCGTAGCTGCCTCCATCTCCCCATTGCCCTAACCCCTTATTCTTTCCAAGCCCAATTCCTCACTGCACGGAAAAATCTTCCCATCCTGGACCTAGTATGTCAAAGGACTACCTAATGCCTCCCAGCAGCGGTTTGATGAAACACCACCAGCACTTCGATCCCTCTGCCCATTGGAACAGCCCTCTCCCTGCCCCCCCACCCCCGACTATGACTTCTTCACTCAGACACTGCCTTTCAGCCAGGCAAAACTGCTTCCTTCCCTGCAAATGTCTCCCCTTCTACCTTAAAGGTCATTCTTTTCTCTCATCAAAGATACCGTCCTTCAGGAATAAAGACGCAGATGTAGAGAATGGACTTGAGGACCCGGGGAGGGGTAAGGGTAGGCTGGGACAAAGTGAGAGAGTAGCATGGACATATATATACTACCAAATGTAAAATAGCTAGTGGGAAGCAGCCGCATAGCACGGGGAGATCAGCTCGGTGCTTTGTGACCACCTAGAGTGGTGGGATAGGGAGGGTGGGAGGGAGACGCAAGAGGGAGGGGATATGGGGATATATGTATATGTATAGCTGATTCACTTTATTATACAGCAGAAACTAACACACCATTGTAAAGCAATTATACTCCAATAAAGATGCTAAAAAAATAAAAAGATATCGTCCTTTCCTTCTCTCTGGTCCTAATCTGCCTCTTCCAAACACTCTCCCACAACCTCTCCTGAAGGAAGTTCTCTGTGGATAAGTCACCCATTTTGCATCTAGTGGCGTCTCTCCATCCTCCATCACTACCTAGACCTCTGCCCTTATCTCATTATGTCTGCATGTTTGTCATTATCCTGGGTATCACATCATTCCCATCACACTGGGAGCCTCCCTCTCCTGCTCTGCACACTCCAGTTTCTTGATTCAATAAAGAAAGGTAACTGAGTGAGAGAAAGGCATAGGGTCTAATACTCACTCTGCTCCCACAAAAAAACATAACCAACATACATATACATACGTGCACACACACACCCACACCCACAAACATACACAAACACACATACACACCCCAAGTCATCCCAAAGGTGACTGAGCTTGTCAGATATAAGTCATGTTTGGCTTTCAAATGCAACAGTAGTTACATGGTATCTTAACTATCTGTGCAAACTGTCAGAGAAAATATATTGGCAATTCAGAGGAAAGAGGAGGGGAAGGTTGGAGCATCCATTGAACACCTTCTCTGAAGTCATCCAGAGATAGGACAGCACAGAAGGGCAAAGGCGTGCCGGGGCCAGTCCCAACACTTTCAGAGCCTAATGGTTTTTTAGGTGAGATGTGCTATCACAAGCTCCCAGGGAGGAGGGGACATTCAAGATGAATTGTAGGCATCACCAGTCTCATAAGGTGTTGGAAGCAGCAGCAGGAGGGATTTAGGCTAAATTTTCTGAAGACAGCCTGACAAAACAGAGGCCCCAGAAAGACTGGGTCCTTCCTCTGTGAGTCTGGGAATCATTTGGTCTAACCTTTGGCTTCCAAGCAGAACTAGATCCAGACTATTCCAGAAGGGGAGTGATATTTAGAAAACCCAATTTTAAATTTAAAACATATTCGTATATTCAAATAAGTCTCTGTGTCTGAGATTAGGATTATGTTACTTCTTCTTACTTATAGCTACAATTCGGGGTGCTCCCCCAGTTGCTACTCTCTCCTAATATTCCTCCCACCCCAGACTGACGTTTGCTTCGGCTCCCCTTTTCCTAGAAGCACTGCTTACCCATTTCCAGGCTACTTTTCATACACGTCTTTCTGCCAGTGGTTTTGGAGAAAGCGGACTGATGGGTTTCAGAAGGAGGAGCTGTATGTAGGGAGGGGGAGAGTCCAGGGAGGGGGACATGAGAGACGGGAGCCAGACTAAGGAGGGAGAGAAGAACAGACGGAGGACAGGAGTGGGGGCCTGGGGTTGAAAAGTTCATGCCTGCAGGGCAGAGGGGGTGAAGAGAGCAGGCAGAGAGCGAAAGAAGCAGATTTCTCATGGCTCCTCTGGCCCATTTCTTGCCTCTGTGCAGATTCCATATACACATACTTGGTTCCTCACCGACACCAAGCCAGGAAACATGTTGTCTAAAGCTGAGAAAAGAATAGTGTATTTATCAAGAGATGGCTTATGAACATTTCTAATGTGTGCACGTGTAAGTCTTCTGGTGACTTTGTGGACAAGAGGAAAAAGAAATCTGCCTGTACAAAAGGTTGTCACACATGGCAGCAGAGGGCAGGGTCTCCTTCATTAGAGGTGTAGGAAATGCAGATGGAATGTATCTTTCCACAATGATTCTGGATAGTTTATATATTCCCAGACCTTCATGACCAAATCAACTAACAAAACAACACACCCACACCCACACCCCCCCCACACACACACGTACATTGTGTTCTTACAGACTTGCATAAACAGTAACCCCCAATTCCCTACTTAGCATCTAGATGAACCCTGTTTGGCTCAACACCCCAACGGTTCCACTAGGCCCACAAGTTCCTCTGTCAAAGGAATAAGATCCTCTCAATTTTTCTCACTTGGGGACCTCAAGCTCACAAGCCCTATTTTAATGTCAACCCTACTATCAGTATCTCATTCCCCTAGAATGGACGTTTAGGAGGCTTCTAACTATCCTATAAGTGGCCATTCTATTTATGGATCAAAAGTAGTATGACCGTCACACGAGCAACAGAGATTCAGGACAGACACTGATGGTGGCACAGCGTTCACACTTCTGCAACAGGGTTATTCATACACTGTGGGATGGGCAACTAGAGAAGAGAGAAGTGACACTTTTTTAGTTTGTGGAAGATGGATCTCCAATTCAGATCATTACCAAAATTCCTAGGTTCCTAAAGATCCAGGATTCCTGAACTCCAAACACCGCGGGGCTGAGATCTCCTGACCTGTCCCCACAGAGCTGTGAAATTCAGTTATAAGGCAAACAAGGCCATGTTTGTCCCATAAAACCACCGTGTGTGAGCTAATTAAATGACATCATAAAACAGGGAGATAAATGCAGGCAGCATGGAGCCCGCCTAGAGATGGCGATGGGATCAGATGGGTGGCTGAAATAAAGACAGGCCAGGAGAAGAGTTGAGGGTGAATATCCCCAACCCCAACCTCAAGATTCCTCAGGAGCTTCCAACGAGCATCATGTGATGGGTGAGGGGAAGGAGGGTGTGAAGACAGAGAAGAGCTACACGTAGTCTAAAGGAAAAGACGTTAGCAAAGGAAGCAAAGCAGCCTACGCAAGTGTGGACCGCCCCACACTGACGCACGGAGAGATTCTTACATATTACTGTTAAACCGATTTGCATATATACATGGAGTCATATGTAGAGATATACATAAGGAGTCGCAAAAGCAAACATTCTAAACAAGATAATTCTCCTCCAGTTCACTGAGTTAGGCAACTTCCACTGCAACAGAGGGATGTGTAAGCCATGACCTCAAGGATTTCCTCCAGCCCTAAAGGATTCTTTGATTTTGTGATCTCTGAGCATACTTAGAGCATTTTAAAGTGACATATGTTCACTGCTTCCCCTAAACAGTAACCCATTGATAATGTCACTAAAATGATGGGTACCTGGAGCAAATAAAATTCACATTCATATCTGGTCATGTGGCCAGAGCTCTGCTGTTTGCAGTGGAATGGATGAAGGCTATAACTGGCCAAGGTGCCTGTCCCAGAGGAATACTCTGGCAGGTGAGGGGCAGGAACTCACAGAATACCTGAAGTAAGCTTAAATTTTAGTTTCCTTTACAGATCTTCTTGGGCAAAGTAAGACTGAGTTTCAGGAACTCCTCCCCCCTCCCCTCTTCCATTCCCAGCCTTCAACCTAAGGCACCTTTCCTCACTGCTCCACTCAGGCGCACATCTCATCCAGAGAAGTTCAACTAAAAGTTCAATTCCTCATGCCCGTGCCCCTTCCCAAAGATGTTCATGTTAGAAGAAAAAATTGGGAGTGAGGAGGATGCCCAGATCAGTAAAACAAATTCAGGCATCCTGTCATTTATTTGTTCACACCTTCACTCAGCAAACAGTTATTAAGGGCCTTCTATGTACGAAGCACAACTGAAGTTGCAAAAATAAATGACCCTAAAGAAGTAAAGCTGTCACTATTTGCAGATGACATGATACTGTATATAGATAACCCTAAAGTCTCCACCAAAAAACTATTAGAACTAATAAGTGAATATGGTAAAGTTGCAGGATACAAGATCAATATACAGAAATCTGTTGCTTTTCTATACACTAATAATGACAATCAGAAAGAGAAAGCAAGAAAAGAATCCCTTTTAAAATTGCATCAAAATGAATAAAATACCTAGGAATAAACTTAACCAAGAAGGTGAAAGACCTATACTCTGAAAATTTTTAAACAGTGATGAAGAAAATTGAAGCTGATACAAAGAAATGGAAAGATATCCCATGTTCTTGGATTGGAAGAATTATCACACTACCCAAAGAAATCTACAGGTTTAATACAATCCTTATCAAAACATCCATGACCTTTTTCATAGAACTAGAACAAATAATCCTAAAATTTATATGGAACCACGAAAGGCCCCAAAATGCCAAAGCAATCTGGAGGGGAAAGAACAAAGCTGGAGGTATCATGCTCTCTGACTTCAGAATATACTACAAAGCTATAGTAATCAAAACAGCATGATTCTGGCTCAAAAATAGACACATAGATCAATGGAACAGAATAGAGAGACCAGAAATAAACCCACACGCTTATGGTCAATAAATCTACAACAAAGGAAGCAAGAATAGACAGTGAAGAAAAGACAGTCTCTTCAATAAGTGATGCTGGGAAAACTAGACAACTACATGTAAAAGAATGAGATTAGAACATTTCCTTACATCATATACAAAAATAAACTCAAAATGGATTAAAGAGCTAAATGTAAGACCAGAAACCATAAAACTCCTAGGTGAGAACATAGGCAGAATGTTCTTTGACATAAATCATAGCAATATTTTTTGGATCTGTCTCCTATGGCAAAAGAAATAAAAGCAAAAATAAACAAATGGGACATAATTAAACTCAAAACTTTTGCCCAGCAAAGGAAACCATCAACAAAATGAAAAGATAACCTACTGAACGGGGAAAATTTTTGTAAAGTAATACGACCAATAAGGAGTTAATATCCAAAATATATAAACAGCTCATACAATACAACCCAATATCAAAAATCAAAAAAAACCTGATTGAAAAATGGGCAGAAGACCTGAATAGACATTTTTCCATAGAAGACATACAGATGGGTAACAGGCACATGAAAAGATGCTCAACATCACTAATCATTAGAGAAATGCAAATTAAAACCACAATGAGATGTCACCTCACACCTGCTGGAATGGCTATCATCAAAAAGTCTACAAATAACATATGTTGGCAATGATGTGGAGAAAAGGGAACCCTGTATACTATCGGTAGAAATGCAAATTGGTGCAACCACTGTGGAAAACAGTATGGAGGTTCCTCAAAAAACTGAAAATAGAACCACCATGTGATCCAGAAATTCCACTCCTGGGTATATATCTGAAGAACAGAAAAGCTCTAATTCGAAAAGATACACACACCCTAATGTTCACAGCAACATTATTTACAATAGCCAAGATATGGAAGCAACCCAAGTATCCATCAACAGATGAATGGATAAAGAAGATGTGGCACATATATACAATGGAATATTACTCAGCCATAAAAAAGGATGAAATTTGCCACACATGGATAGACCTAGAGAGTATTATGTTTAGTAAAATAAGTCAGACAGAGAAAGAAAAATACTGTGATATCTGTTACATGTGGAATATAAAAAGTAAAACAAACAAATGTATATAACAAAACAGAAATAGACTCACAGATACAGAAAACAAACTAGTGGTTACCAGTGGGAAGAGGGAAGCAGGGAGGGGCAAGATAGCGGTATGGAATTAAGAGGTACAAATTATGCATAAAATAGATAAATAACAAGGATATATTGTACAGCACAGGGAAATATAGCCATTATTTGGTAATAACTTTATTTTGGGGTTGTTTTCTTTTTAACATCTTTATTGGAGTATAATTGCTTTACAATGGTGTGTTAGTTTCTGCTTTATAACAAAGTGAATCAGCTATACATATACATATATCCCCATATCTCTTCCCTCTTGCATCTCCCTCCCTCCCACCCTCCCTATCCCACCCCTCTAGGTGGTCACAAAGCACCGAGCTGATCTCCCTGTGCTATGCGGCTGCTTCCCACTAGCTATTGATTTTACATTTGGTAGTGTATATATGTCCATGCCACTCTCTCACTTTGTCCCAGCTTACCCTTCTCCCTCTACATGTCCTCAAGTCTATTCTCTAGTAGGTCTACGTCTTTATTCCCGTCCTGCCCCTAGGTTCTTCATAACCATTGTTTTTTTTTTTTAGATTCCATATATATGTGTTAGCATATGCTATTTGTTTTTCTCTTTCTGACTTACTTCACTCTGTATGACAGACTCTAGGTCTACCCACCTCACTACAAATAACTCAATTTAATTTCTTTTTATGGCTGAGTAATATTCCATTGTATAAATGTGCCACATCTTCTTTATCCATTCATCTGTCGATGGACACTTAGATTGCTTCCATGGCCTGGCTATTGTAAATAGAGCTGCAATGAACATTGTGGTACGTGACTTTTTTTGAATTATGGTTTTCTCAGGGTATATGCCCAGTAGTGGGATTGCTGGGTCATATGGTAGTTCTATTTTTAGTTTTTTAAGGAACCTCCATACTGTTCTCCATAGTGGCTGTATCAATTTACATTCCCACTGACAGTGCAAGAGGGTTCCCTTTTCTCCACACCCTCTCCAGCATTTATTATTTGTAGATTTTTTGATGATGGCCATTCTGACTGGTGTGAGGTGATACCTCATTGTACTTTTGATTTGCATTTCTCTAATGATTAGTGATATTGAGCATCCTTTCATGTGCTTGTTGGCAATCTGTATATCTTCTTTGGAGAAATGTCTATTTAGGTCTTCCACCCATTTTTGGATTGGGTTGTTTGCTTTTTGATATTGA
The DNA here is from genome assembly GCF_937001465.1 of Orcinus orca. Taxonomy (NCBI): domain Eukaryota; kingdom Metazoa; phylum Chordata; class Mammalia; order Artiodactyla; family Delphinidae; genus Orcinus; species Orcinus orca. The sequence goes on along the minus strand of NC_064569.1, from coordinate 43,157,093 downwards.
GCTGCATGAGCTGCTTGTATATTTTGGAGATTAATCCTTTGTCAGTGGCTTCATTTGCAAATATTTTCTCCCATTCTGAGGGTTGCCTTTTCATCTTGTTTATGGTTTCCTCTGCTGTGCAAAAGCTTTTAAGTTTCATTAGGTCCCATTTGTTTATTTTTGTTTTTATTTCCATTTCTTTAGGAGGTGGGTCAAAAAGGATCTTGCTGTGACTTATGCCATAGAGTGTTCTGCCTATGTTTTCCTCTAAGAGTTTTATAGTGTCTAGCCTTACATTTAGGTCTTTAATCCATTTTGAGTTGTTTTGTGTGTATGGTGTTAGGGAGTGTTCTCATTTCATTCTTTTACATGTAGCTGTCCAGTTTTCCCAGCACCACTTATTGAAGAGTCTGTCTTTTCTCCATTGTATATTCTTGCCTCCTTTATCAAAAATAAGATGACCGCAGGTGCGTGGGTTTATCTCTGGGCTTTCTATCTTGTTCCATTGATCTATATTTCTGTTTTTGTGCCAGTACCATACTGTCTTGATTACTGTAGCTTTGTAGTATAGTCTGAAGTCAGGGAGCCTGATTCCTCCAGCTCCATTTTTCTTTCTCAAGATTGCTTTGCCTATTCAGGGTCTTTTGTGCTTCCATACAAATTGTGAAATTTTTTTGTTCTAGTTCTGTGAAAAATGCCATTGGTAATTTGATAGGGATTACATTGAATCTGTAGATTGCTTGGGTTGTATATTCATTTTCACAATGTTGATTCTTCCAATCCAAGAATGTGGTATATCTCTCCATCTGTTTGTATTATCTTTAATTTCTTTCATCAGTGTCTTATAGTTTTCTACATACAGGTCTTTTGTCTCCTTAGGTAGGTTTATTCCTAGGTATTTTATTCTTTTTGTTTGCAATGGTAAATGGGAGTGTTTCCTTAATTTCTCTTTCAGATTTTTCATCATTAGTGTATAGGAATGCAAGAGATTTCTGTGCATTAATTTTGTATCCTGCTACTTTACCAAATTAATTGATTAGCTCTAGTAGTTTTCTGCTAGCATATTTAGGATTGGCAATAACTTAAATGGAATATAATCTATGAAAATATTGAATCATTATGCTGTACACCTGAAACTAATATAATATCGTAAATCAACTATACTCCAATTAAAAGAAAAAAAAGAATGTCTCCGGCCCCAGTATTGAAGTATGCACATCTCCTTGGGCAAGGCTATCTTTGTCAGCAATTCAAAAAGGAGTCCAATATTCTGAAATACTAGCCTCATCTTTCACCATTCTCTAGTGAGTTCTTTTTTGTGCTGAATGTGCAAAAAACTGGAGCCCTGAATCACTGGCAGTCGAGGAGATGGTCTCCCTGGACCCTTAGGTTCCTTTCCTGGCTCCACCCTGACTCCCTGGGCAGTTCTGAACAAGTCGTGGACTCAGTTTCTCTATCTGGGAAGCGGGGGAGGCTCCCACTGACTAGTTCTCAACTTCACAGAGCAGCTTGGTGATTAATGGGCTAATGTCCGTGGGAGGCTTTGAGCTCTTGGGATGAAAGACATTCTAAAGCCCTGACTCTGTTGGAAACTCTGCCCAGCCAGCAAGATACCCTGAAACCAGAAAGGGGGCCTTTGATCATATATTAAGAGTTGTCTTTGGAAGGATGAACTAGAGGGGATGAGTTAAAACCGTAGCAGAAATTAAAGTAGCATGAAAAAAAGGACTTTCGGGCTCCTGGGCGGAGTACTTTGCCCTGGAGTTGTTTTCAGATCTTTCACTAGCCTATAGAGGGGGGTGGTCTGGATCATTTCTGGAAGCTTCTTCTGGACATCCTACAGCCAACTCCATGTTAGCTGCTCTCTAACAGATCTTTAATTTTTTTTTTTTTTTTTTTTTTTTTTGCAGTACACGGGCCTCTCACTGTTGTGGCCTCTCCCGTTGTGGAGCACAGGCTCCGGACGCGCAGGCTCAGCGGCCATGGCTCACAGGCCCAGCCGCTCTGCAGCATGTGGGATCTTCCCGGACCGGGGCACGAACCCGCGTCCCCTGCATCGGCAGGCGGACTTTCAACCACTGCACCACCAGGGAAGCCCAGATCTTTAATATTTAAGGTTAAATATTTAACCTTAATGTCTTCCCCCACCCCACATATGAAACCAGCCACCTTCTCCACTGCACAAGTTGGTAGCAAGCATGAAGGATGGTCCATTTTATATATTGTTATATATAACAAAAATTTTTAATTGGTTTAAAAAGTTAAATGTGCAGAAGAGCTTTGTTATAGAATTTATCCAAAATCTCAAAGTATTCATTATCAAGATAAAGTGCAAATATTGAGATTTCAAGCTCGGGTATGGGGTCAGGCTTAAGTTCAAATACTGATCTGCCATTTGCCAGTTATACAACTCTGAGCAAGTTGCTTAAACACACTAAGCCTCAGTTTAACCGTCTGTAAAATGGCAATAATAAAAATTCCAACTTCATATGATATTGTAAGGATTAAACTGGAAAATTCTGAGACTACCGAGAGCTGGCAAGGATGGTAGAACAACAGGAACTCTCAGATACTCTAGAGTGAAAATTGGTACAGATACTTTGGGAAGCAATTTGGTATTACTGAGCAAACTTGAATGTTCACGTACCCTATAACCCAGAAATTCTACTGCCAGGTATAGACCCTACAAAATGCGGGCACAATCGCACTAGGATACATGTTTACATATGTTCAAAGCAACATTGTTTTCAATTGATAAAAACTGGAGGACCTTCCCTGGTGGTCCAGTGGGTAAGACTCCACGCTCCCAATGCAGGGGGGCCGGGTTTGATCCCTGGTCAGGAGCTAGATCCCACATCCCACAACTAAAGATCCCGCATGCCGCAACTAAAAGATCTCACGTGCCGCAGCTAAGACCCTGTGCAGCCAAGATTAATTAATTAATAATTAATTAAAAAAAAAAACTAGAAAGGATGTGATGTCCACCAACAGTAGAATGGATAACATACTGTATATTCACACACAGTGCAATATGTATAGCAATGACAATTAGTAAACTACAGCTACAAGCAGCAACATGAATGAAACTCACAAATAAAATTCTGAGTAAAAAATGTAAGACAAAAGAATACTCAAAATTTGAGTGTATCAACAAAAAATTCAGAAAAGGGTAAAACTGGGACTTGTTGGCGGTCCAGTGGTTAAGACTTTGCCTTCCAATGTAGGGGGTGTAGGTTTGATCCCTGGTTGGGTAGCTAAGATCCCACATGCCTCGGGGCCAAAAAAACAAAACATAAAACAGAAGCAATATTGTAACAAATTCAATGAAGACTTTAAAAATGGTCCACATCAAAAAATCTTAAAAAAAAAAAGGTAAAACTATATTGTTTAAGGACACATACATTGATACTAAAACTATTATGAAAGGCCAGAAAATTATTACAAAATACAGGATAGTTACCTTTGGGAAAGCGAAGCAATTGTGATCAGAAAGGGACTCCCAGTGAGCTTCTGGGATGCTGGCAAAGCTCTATCTTTTTAGGAGTGGCGGTTACATGGGTGTTCTAGGTGCCACATTATTCATTAAAATGCACGCGTATCCTTTATACACTTTAATGAATATGTGTCATATTTTACAATTTAAACATAAAAAAGATTTAATTAGGTTACATATGTAAAGTGATTAATAAAATGTCTAGTGAATACTAAGCTCTCAGTGAATGTTAACTATTATACCCATTAGTTATCCACCACTAGTTCAGAAATTATCTGTACCATTCTTTCCCCCCTTTAATCATAGTAGATATATGGATTTGTGTTAATAAACAGTTAGTTGACTGCCTACTATGTGCTACACACCGTACTAGGGAGAGAAGAACCAGATATCATCCCCATCCAAGGTGCTCACCTCGCTCACCTGAGTGCACCAAGACAGCTCCTGCTTCCCAAACTATCAACTTCTCTTTCCACCTATGTGGGTCAAATGGCAACTTCTCAATAATGACAAAATCACAAACAGGGATTTGTGTCCAGAAAGAGACCTCCACTTCAAACCACCCCTCCCCAATCCTTACCAATTGTATTGTTGCCCCAGACCATGGGTATCTACTCACCCTGATACACACATAGCAGATGCAGCCCACATGATGTCTGCCACACCCTCAACCGTGGCAGAGAAAAAAAGAGCTGTGACCAAAAAAAAAATCTCCCCAGTGTCTGCACCAGCCTCCTACTCATCCCTTCCCACCTCAACCCCACCATCCCAGCTTCAGGACACGAAATACATTATGACCCTGGGCCTTCGTTTACATGTAGCAAACAGAGGTCAATTTATTTCTAAATCACTTTTTTTACGGCTCTATTGAACTATTTGCCACATTATTTATACGTTAATGGGCCAGGCCCCTCTGGGAAGCTCCCCATCTAATAAATAACGTGCCAAATCATTAAGCAAGGTGATAAAATCAAAGCCATTTAAAAATACATCAACCTGCGTTCCCTTCCAGTGAAATAAGCTCCAGGGGACCAGAGAAGAGAAGCCAGGGAGGGGGAACCACTTTCTATTACTGAGTTTGGTCAGGTGTAGGTTTCCCCACCCTTCCCTTGGGCTGGAGATAAAACTCAGAGCTGGGAGATCTAGATAACCTGGCTGCTTATCCACATCTCCAGCAGCTAGGGTGAGAGGAAGCAGATATTACAGTAGGGATCACCGAGAGTAAGCTTCAGGCCAGAGGAAGCTGGGACATTAAGATTCTACCTCCCACCTACGCTGTAGGGCTACTGGGGGCAGACAGAGGAGCCCAACTGAGCAAAGGAAGTTATATCCTCTGGCTGGGAACTGAGGGTTAAAAAGAATATCCATTGAAGGCCTTTACCTTTCTACCTGTTTCCCATCACTATAATTCTCTCTTCCGAATCTCAGTATTTGCAATTAATCTGAGTCACAGAGAAGAACACTAGTAATAACAATTACTCTGGCTACCCGCCCCCATTATTCACCTCTCACCCCAAAGGGCTTACCACAACCTTCTTCATCATCAACCCCCTCAGAAAACCTGTGCAGAGCTAGCATAGCAGTGGCAAGAAGACCTAGGCTGGAAGACTTACTCTTGAGCACCCTGAGGATTTGACCTTGAGCTCCCTAGGGACTTGACCTTGAGGTTCTTCCAAGTAGTCCAGAGAAAAAAGGCACACGGGAACCCATCAATCTATCCCTACCCTGAGGCTCCCTGTGGGTAGACCCCTGCCTTAGGTACTATCAGGAATGATTCAGCTAGATCCTCCCCTGGTTGATGAGAAAGACAAGACCCCCTCCCCAGGACTCTGACCCAGACTGAAAACCTAAACAGCAATACAATTGAAGGAAGTACAAGTTGAATATCTAAGCAGAGAGGGCAGGCAAAGCAGAGACATTATCTTTTGGATAGGAGAGGTTTAAATAAATATGTAAGTCCTAAGCAAACAAACTAAACATTGTTTACTTTAATCCTAATAAGAGTCTTGAAAAGTAATGTATAGATTCAAAGAAATGAAGAGATTTAATCAAGGTCACACAACAGGTAAGTGGAGGGCCAGGGCTTGAATCCAAGTGTGATTGTCTATAAAAGGCTGTGTTCTTTTTATTAAATCATCATGCCAAGGAGTAGAGATGAGCTTTGAGTTGAGTTCTAAATGAAGAGACCCATACGGATAAACTAAGAGAACAGAGGCGGTAGGGTTGCCAAAGAAAAGTCAGGATGCCTGTGCCCAAATATTCCATGGGACACACACTAAAAATTGTTCGTTGTTTATCTGAAATTCAAATTTAATTGGCATCCTGCATTTTCATTTGCTAAATCTGTCAACCTTTAAAGCAAGCAACTCTTAAACCTTAACACAAAGTAAATGGCCTGGGTGAGAGCTCTCAAATGAAGGGAAATAAGGCTTGCAGGGAGGAGGAGAAATAGGTTTGATTAGATGGTACAGACAGTGCCATACTGGGAAGTCAAAAACTAGGAAGATGATGGTCACAGCTGCTAGAAAGGTCTTGAAGAATGAAAAGTTTATACTTCATAGGGAATAGAACATTGTTGGTTCTAGATTGTAAACTTTGAGGAAAGGACAAAAATAGTTTCACCGAATTTAGAACTGGAAGTTAATTAATTTATAATAACTCAACACCTTTTATTTGTAGATTACTTTATAGTTTTCAAAGCACTGTCACATACATTTAATTTGACCCTCATATACCCGTGGCATGGTAGACAAAATGGATGTTATCTGCTTCTGTTGACTCTGTTCCCCCTCGGTCTAGCTGGTCTACATCCTTCCCTCTACCACCAACATCCTGAAAGGCACTCCACTGCTTCCCACCCCCACTTTACCACCGTCCTGAAACTGTCCTCACAGGGTCACCTGTAACATAGCCAATGGCTTCTTTTCATTCTCCATCCCACTTTACCTCTCTTTGGCACTAACACTGTGGACAACCTCCTTTTTCTGTGATACTATTGATCTCTTATCTCCTCCTACCTCTTGGATCACTTTTTCTCTGTCTCCTTCATTCTTTCCGTGTCCTTCCATCCTCCCCTTAATGTAGATATTTCCAAATTTCCATCTTTGGTCTTTTCGTTGGGTGATTTCATCCGCTCTATTTTCAGTCACTGAATGTGCACTGATGACTCCCAAATCTACACGTCCCAATGGTTTTCTAGATGCTAGACTTGGATTTTTTTTTTTTTTTTGCGGTACACAGGCCTCTCACTGTTGTGGCCTCTCCCGTTGCAGAGCACAGGCTCCGGACGCGCAGGCTCAGCGGCCATGGCTCACGGGCCCAGCCGCTCCGCGGCATGTGGGATCTTCCCGGACCGGGGCAGGGCACGAACCCGTGTCCCTTGCATCGGCAGGCAGACTCTCAACCACTGCGCCACCAGGGAAGCCCCTAGATTTGGATTTTAAATTGCCTCCTAGAATTTCTACTTACTACCCCCATTCTATTCATCCTCCTACAGCCACCAAATCTAGCCATCTTTTTCACTTAATGAATAACTCCCAATTACTTACAGGATAGGCTTCTCCATGGTCATACAGTTATGGCAAAATTCGGTCTAGATCAGGAGGTTGGCAGACTTTTCCTGTAAAGGACCAAACAGCAGACATTTCAGGTTTTGCAAGCTGCATATGGTCTCTGTTGTACATTCTTCTTTGGTGTTTTTTTTAAAATACAACCCTTTAAAAATGTTAAAAAAAAATTCTTAGCTTGAAGGTTGTACAGAAACAGGTTTAGGGTCACAGTCTTCCAACCCCTGGTCTAGGACCAGGCCTCCAAACTTATTCTCTTTTTCTTGTTTTTGGAAGTTAAAAACTTATATGTATGCAGTATTCACAGCTTTAAAAATTTCTCTTGTACACATCATTTTATTTGCTCTCTGTTTTTTGGACCCCCATTGGACTTCATCTGTACCTCCCTCACGGTACGTACTCAGGTTCACAACTTATAACTCTACTAGGCTATTTGTGAAAATAATGATTATCTCTCATTCACCTTTTTTTTTTAAGTCACGAAGGGATTTATTTGTTTATTCATTTGTCTATTTATTTATTTTTGGCTGCGTTGGGTCTTCGTTGCTGCACCCATGCTTTCTCTAGCTGCCGCGAGCGGGGGCTGCTCTTTGTTGCGGTGCACGGGCTTCTCATTGTGGTGGCTTCTCTTGTTGCGGAGCACAGGCTCTAGGCGTGTGGGCTTCAGTAGTTGTGGCACGCGGGCTCTAGAGCGCAGGCTCAGTAGCTGTGGCGCACGGGCTTGTTTGCTCCGCGGCATGTGGAATCTTCCCAGACCAGGGCTTGAACCCGTGTCCCCTGCATTGGCAGGTGGATTCTTAACCACTGTGCCACCAGGGAAGCCCCTCTCATTCATTTTTTATAGTCCATAGCAACCAGCCCTATGTGTTATTGATAATAGGCACTTTAAAATGTTTGTTTAAAGAACTAGTAACCTAGTTTTAAATTTTTATTTAAATAGGAAAAGTTGAAGAAGGGTCTGAAAGCTGAACAATCAGTCAGATGCCTGGTGCTCTTCTGGACTGTAAGGAGAGCCCTGGGGACAGGAAGGAATGGAAAGAATGGGAGAAATCCCTCAACACTACAATCTCTGCTTCCCCCTCTGGGAGTTCCAACTCTCCAAGAGCTGAATGGCCTAAGGTTTTTCCAAGAGAAAACCTACCTGGAGTTAATATTGCCTGTGGGGGTCTTAACTGCTTCACTGGAGCATCGGAGGCCCCCAAGGCTGATTGGAATGAAATCAGAGAATCTTAAAGTTATAGGAGAACTTAGAGGTCCAGTTTCCCACCTAAATGGCTATAGTCAACTCCCAGTTATCCGGGCTAAGGCAGGAGAGCTGTAACATGGCTCTCACCAAGTCAACAGAAAAATTAAATAATGTCTTTTGGACTTCTTAATGCAGCATTTTTTTTAATCTTCCAAAAATGTGTCTCTGCCTTCAGAATTGTCTTAGGAAGTGTGTCTCATAAGCACACCTCGCTGGGAAATAAAGGAGAAGGTGGCCTTGATTAGGAAAAGATATTGAATGAGAGTTGACACCACCACTCCTGCAGCTAATCTGAGGGCTGGGGGGTTGGGGCAAAATCCCCGCTTTTTAATATCAGGGCCTCAATAAATACTTGTTAATAAATTTATTGATCTACTCTTTTCTCCCATACCTTCCTGCCTTCTCTTATTAAATTCTGCATTTGGAAGGGGCTAACAAGGAAGAATTACCAGACATCTGGGCTTGGGCACTTCTAGAGACACAGCTAGTCAACAGACTACAGCAGAAGCCTTGAGGCTAGGTCACGTTCACCATAAACCCTCGGTCTAATTCAACTAGTGGCCGCAATGGAATAGGGATGGAGATGACTCCACCAGTGGCCATCAGTCAGTAGACATGCCCAGAGCCTCCAGTAAGCAGGGCCTGCACCCAGGAAGTCTAAAGCCACCCTCTCGTCACTTAGGCTCAGTTCTTGGCAGAAGCATCAATCACCAAGACGTGTCAACCCAATCAGCCAAGTGCCAACTCTCCTTTTCCTTCCAGGATGAAGCTGACTCGTATGGTTCCCAGAACTGTTTTAAACAAATGTCCTGTCTGTTCAGGAAACAACTCTGACAGCTCGTGACAATGTGAGCCTGAAAATGGTTGACATGGAGACGCAGTGAACAAAGTGTAGAGCCTTACTCCTCGCCCTGTGGTCCATGAACCAACAGCATCAGCATCACATGGGAGCTTATTAAAGAATGTTGCAGGAGCTTCCCTGGTGGCGCTGTGGTTAAGAATCTGCCTGCCAATGCAGGGGACATGGGTTCAAGCCCTGGTCCAGGAAGATCCCACATGCCGCGGAGCAACTAAGCCCATGCGCCACAACTACTGAGCCTGCGCTCTAGAGCCTGTGAGGCACAACTACTGAAGCCCGCATGCCTAGAGTCCGTGCTCTGCAACAAGAGAAACCACCACAATGAGAAGCCTGCGCACCGCAACAAAGAGTAGCCACCGCTCACTGCGACCAGAGAAAGCATGCGCACAGCAACGAAAACCCATCGCAGCCAAAATTAAATAAATAAAATAAATAAATTAAAAAAAAAAGAATGTTGCAGAATGTTGGACCCCATCATTAGATTCACGGAATCAGAATGAGCATTTTATTAAGGCCCCAGGTGGTCTGTATGCTTATTAAGGTTTGCGAGGCACTGGTGTATTGGATGAGGTTACGCTACTTAACAGCTGTGCGACCTTGGGCAAGTTATTTGACTTCTTCATAGCTCAGTTTCCTCCCCTATAAAGTTGGGATAATAACAGTATCTCCTCATAGCTGTTGTGAGACCTTAGTCAACACATGTAAAGTGCTTAGGGTTCTGCCTCGCACTTGGTAAGCACGCAATCAACGTTAGCCATCATTATTATCCTCTTTGATGTACTCCTCAAACTCCACTAAGGGGAACTGGCTGAACTTATGGGGACAGGTTAGGAGAAGGTGGAGGAATACGTGTCTGTGTGTGTGATGGGCTGAAGAGAGGGCACTGATTATAGGAGGAATAACTTTTTTGATTAATAATAAAAAAATTCAATTGTGGGAGGGCTAGGCCAAGCTTGAGGTACCCAGAGCCCCAGAAGAGTGAAAAATCATCCACATGATGGATTTATCAATATATACTATTGGCAGGCCCTCTGCTGGGTACTAGAGATAGTGGTGAACAAGACAGACAAGGCCCCAGCCCCCAAATTAGGGAAATTCGAAATTTCTACTAACACTGATGGAAGTGAAGGCCTATAGATATTATATACTGCGGCCCATTTAGACAACCCAATTATGAGGGCTTGGAAATTTGGTTTGGCTCTCCCCCCAGATCTTATTAACCTGAGAGTTTCCCCCACTCTTTTTTCTTCCACGTCCCGCGGTCAACTAAAGCAGTAGTGCAGCTCTCGTTGGCTGTATCATCTGCTGAGCAGAACACACTGAGAGTAAGACTAGCCTTCTCAGAGGCCAGTTGTCCACGTTGTCCCAGTTTTCTGGAATTGTCTTTCTTTCTTTTTTCTTTTAAAGACTGTTTTTTTTCTTAATTTTTATTTTATATCGGAGTATAGTTGATTAACAATGTTGTGTTAGGGACTTCCCTGATTGTTCAGTGGGTAAGACTCCGAGCTCCCAATGCAGGGGGCCTGGGTTCGATCCCTGGTCAGGAACTGGATCCCACATGCATGCCACAACTAAGAAGTCTGCATGCCGCAGCTAAGAAGCCTGCACGCCACAGCCAAGGGTCCACATGCTGCAATGAAGATCCCTCGTGCCGCAATTAAGACCGGCACAGCCTAAATTAAAAATAATAATAATAGTAAATGAATAATAAATAAATATTTTTTTAAAAACAATGTTGTGTTAGTTTCAGGTGTACAGCAAAGTGATTCAGTTATACATATACATGTATCTATTCTTTTTCAAGTTCTTTTCCCATCTAGGTTATTATAATTGCTATGATTTTGATCAACACTCTTTAAAAATTTTATTTTATTTACTTATTTATTTTTGGCTGTGTTGGGTCTTTGTTGCTGCCTGCTGGCTTTCTCTAGTTGCGGTGAGCAGGGGTGATGCGCAGGCTTCAGTAGTTGTGGCATGTGGGCTCAGTAGTTGTGGCTTGCGGGCTCTAGAGTGCAGGCTCAGTAGTTGTGGCGCACTGACTTAGTTGCTCCGCGGCATGTGAGATCTTCCCGGAGCAGGGCTCTAACCCATGTTCCCTGCATTGGCAGGCGGATTCTTAACCACTGCGTCATGAGGGAAGCCCTTGATCAACACTCTTAAGGACTTCCTCCTTAGAGTAAGTGCCCCCAGAAGCAGATATTTGCCAGGCAGGAGCAAAGGCGAGTTTCATAGGTGTGGTAGCAGGAGTCGGGATGTTCTTAAAGAGATCTTTGGAGCCTTGGTTGTGTTTCTTGGTTTTGTTTGGAGAAACTGGGCCTCTTGGTAGGGACCAGCAGCTAGGATTGCTCTCAAAAATTGTTCTGGAATTGTCTTTCTAAAACACAGATCTGGGGACTTCCCTGGTGGCCCAGTGGTTAAGAATCCGCCTGCCAATGCAGGGGACACGGGTTCGAGCCCTGGTCTGGGAAGATCCCACATGCCGTGGAGCAACTAAGCCTGTGCACAACAGCTACTGAGCCTGCGCTCTAGAGCCCGTGAGCCACAACTACTGAAGCCCGCGCACCTAAAGCCCATGCTCTGCAACAAGAGAAGCCACCGCAATGAGAAACCCGCGCACCGCAACGAAGAGTAGCTCTCGCTCGCCGCAACTAGAGAAAGCCCATGCACAGCAACGAAGACCCAACGCAGCCAAAAATAAATAAATAAAATAAATAAATAAATAAATAAAACACAGATCTGATCTTGTTACTCCTCTGTTTGGAAACTCCTAATGGCACATAAGACTATTCACACCTTAGCCCCAAGCTATTCGGCAGTTCCATTACAAATTATCACCTCTCTCTAGTGTGCACCCTACACCTTAATTACAAGAGTGGTTAAAGACTGGTACTCTATTCAGAACTGGGTTTCAAACCCATGCTTTATTGCTCACTATACATGTGAAATTGGGCAAGTTACTCTACGCAAGCCTCAGTTTTTGCATCTGTTAAATAGGAATAGCAATAATGAGACAAGAATAAAAATAGCTAATATGACTCCATATTAAGTACTATTCTAAGCACTTGTCACCTTTTGGTTCACTTCATCTTCACAACAGTCCTACCTCATAGCCTTGTTGTAAAGATTAAATGAATCAAAACATGCAAATGCGTGTGCCTGATATGAAGTAATATTAACCACTATTATTATTGATATTAATACTACAAAACAAACAGGTTTCATCATGCGTTTATACTTTTAATAGTTCCCTGTCCCTGGCATGACCAACTCCCCTTCTCTGTGCTGCAGACTCCTAGCATTCCTCCAGAAACCTCAGCTTTTTGAGCTTCCATACACATAGCATTTTAAATACACTTCCCTATAGCTCACTTATCCTAGTGCATTGAGAACAGTCTTTGCCTGCCAGTCTGCACCACTGGACTCTGAGCTTCTCAGCAGTAAAGATCCTGTCTTATTTACTTTATATCACTAGGTTTGACTCTAACGTAAGAAACATAGCAGGTACTACATGAATGTTTGTTGAGTGAATAAATGAAAGTCTGACTGAATAATTAAATACTTATAAGAAAGGGCCTAAAATGGGAAGTTCCAAAGAGAAGTTGGGTAGTAAAACAACCTAGCTATCTGCCTGCATCCCCCAGCCCCTGAGCAGCAAAGCCATTCACCAGCCCAAGCTGCTTCGCTGTCACTGGGTTGCTTGCACCTCCTCACCAATCCCCTCTTGCTGTAGACACACCACTCACTTCTGGCAGCAACAGAAATAAAGAGGATTACATCATTTGTTACAACGAAATGGTTATTATAGTAATAAGTATAATTAGCATCAATTACAATAATAACATATTTCCTTGCTGCAGAGGTACTTCTTTAAAAAACAGGTTTATTTAATACCCCCACCTACCCACCCACCCCCAACAGAAAACAACTCTTTTCACGAAGAGCAGAGGCCTCTTTCATTCTACGGAGATTCTATCTTAATGAAGGAACATTATTGCAAACCCCATTATATAGGAGCAGATTCCCTTGGAGCAAAATCTCTTTTGCTCTGGTTTCTTGGGAGGAAAAGAAATTCTTGTGCCTCTCTTTCAAGGGATTAGGAGAACTGGTTGAACGATAGAAAAAATGAAGCCAGGCAGAAGGACAAAGAAAAGAAAAAAATCTTCTCAAATAGCTAGAGCTTAATACTTGTTGTTGACTATCTGCTATCTTTTCTTCCTGGTTCGACAGACCAGGAAGGGAAGACAGCCTAATTACTCGTAGTGGTGAATGAGTGTTTTAGGTAGTTTCCCAAGCTTTGTAGGAGCAAGAAGTGCCTAGTGTGAGAAGGCACAAAGGCCCAGGAGGAGATCTCAGATGGATGATGAACAAGGCATAATGTCACTCCATGTGGACATACCCATGTGAAATGCTTATGCTACATCGAGTTAGTTATCTCCTGCTTTTTCCAAAAAGATTTGGGGGAGCTTACAAGAATCTGCAATGCAAGATTTAAAAATTAGATAGATGAGAAAATTAGGATACACATAGACATTTCAAACTCGTGACATATACCTAAGTGTATGTGCACTTTCCATACATACCTACAAAAGGAGACACACCCCATATGTATACATAGACATGTACCTTGTACATAGCAGGCTCTCAATAAATACTTAGTGAATTACTAAAACAAACCCACCCCCAAAGACAAAGAAATGTAAAAATAAGTAACTCATATAGATACAGCCTAAGATGCAGACATATAAATACATATAAATGTTCATATATAAAATATATATGTGAATATATGCCTCATATATATAAAACAGACCACTCTCCAAATACACATGTAGTGTATACACCATTTTACACACTTATAAAATTGTATTGTAAAATCCTTTTACAACAGACACAGCCATAGATAGGCATATAAACACTTTGCAAACTGATATATACACATAAAACATGGCCATGTTTCCACAAATATGGGCAAGTGCACACTTACTCATATAAACACACATTCACACACATAGGTGCATACAGACTACACACACACACAAACAGAATATAAGTCAAATAAGAAAAGCTATAAAGATAAGCGTCTCCCTCATCACTCTTCTGTTCTCTTGAGTGAGAGTGCCCAGAGGAACACACTTAAGCTAGGGCTCAAGCTCATCACACCAAATGCAAGAGAAAGCAAGAGGCTTGGGCCACCCACTGGGGAACCTGTCTGTCTCCAAGGCCATCCACATATGTGTGTGTCTTGTCCAAGCACCCTGGGATTTCAACCTCCCCAGTGAAATGTGTGTTGACCTACTTTTCCAGATGCTCCAGATAAAGTTCTTCTTGTCCCTCATTGACTCTCAGCACGAGGTCCACCCCATCACATTTCCCAGATCAGCGTTCTTCTGTTCTCCTTGAATTTTCAGCCAAGTAGGTTGCCCCATAAACCAGGGATATCTGCTCTCTGCAACCACCCCATCAGCAGAGAATATCCTCTTTCCTCGCTTGATATCAGTGCTCCTCTCTTCCAAGGAGCCTTCTCAGAGCTTTCCCTTAAGACATACAGCTGCTTATGGAACAACCATGTTTTCTTTCCATGAATAGCTTTCCTTTCCTCTAATGTCTAAAATGCATTTATTCCAGCTCTCTTTAGTCACCTATTGGTTTAATGTCTTATTCCATTATTTGTGTGTCCTTTATGGGTATGTCAGGGTATCTATCTTAGATTCTGAGTTTTTGATTCTTGGGAGATTGGGCCTACCTATGGATGTCTTTGTACAGTGGCCAGCACTTGTAGGGTATTTTCATTCTATCCCCCCTTTATCTTGGGACGGACCCTGTCTTAGATGTTTCAGGAAGACACACAGAATAAGAGATGTAACACTGATCTTAGGCATTCACAGACTAATGGTAGAAACAAACATTAAGAAAGAAACAGAATAATAAGGGAAAAATTATATAATGTCAGAGCCAGGAGAGGATTGAGGGATCATTTAATTCAGATTCCTCATTTTCCCAGTAAAGGAGAGGGGAAGTGACTTACCCAGAGTCACCTAGAAAGAGGTGCAATGCCAGGTTCCTGTCACTTAGTCCAATATTCCTTCCACTACATCAGCATTTCCCAAACTGAAGCTCATGAAACATTAACAACCTCCAAATTGACAAAACATTGTTCTTTAAAAAGGGTTCTGTGGTCTAATAATATCGCATATTATGTCCCCTCTTAGACATTCAAAATGAATATCAATACGTTAAAGGTTCTGAGAAGTCCTGCAGTTTAAGAATTTTGCCCAGTGTTTCGTAAACTGACCTGATCATGGAATACTTTTTAAATAAATTCTTATTAACATCACGTGGGACTGTTTTGATGACTACACAGTTTAGGAAACACAGCACTCCTCTAAACACAGCAATGGGAAGGGCCTGAGTTGAGTTCCTTCTAAAAAAGAGAGAATTGAGAACAAATATGAGCTTAAGACTGCCTCCTCCTCTATGGAGGAAAATGTGAAGCAGGGTTCAATGAAAAGCATAGTGGTAAAACCAAGCAGGACCCTGTGCAGCTCCTGGGCACAGAAGCCTTTCCGTGTCTCCCGTTCCTTGTTTGTAAGGAACAGACTCCAGCCTCCATGACCTTCCCTGAGTCCCAAAGGGCAGATTTTAAAAACTGCTCATCAGGGAAGGGAGGGGATGCAGAGACAAGGGAGGAGCAGCTAAGAAACAATAGTGCAGCCTTGGGGCAGGGTCCTGGTTCTGCCTCAGGAGATACACATAACAGTATTTTTAAGTTCTTTGTAGGACTAAAACCCTCAACGAATGGAAGACATCAGCATTCTTCAATTCCAGAGAAGACCATCTGAGACCAGATTAAAGGAACCAGAGAAGCTCATCAAGAGGTTACCTGAGACCAGATTAAAGGAGAGCAGGCCCTGCACACACCCTAACCTTATGAGCAACGCTGCCCTTGAACCATTGCTATAAAACTCCTTACCAAATCCTCCTGGTGGGACATACAGCTTTTGAGGGCAGCAACCGGCTGTGTCCCCCTGCACCTGACCAAGCAGGAAAGCTATTCTTTTCTACTTCACCCAAAACTCTGTCTCCGAGATTCGATTTGGCACCGGTGCACAGAGGCCGAGTTTTCAGCATCAGTGGAAGGATGTTCCAAGAGACAGGAATAACCATCAAAGACTTAATGAAAGGAGCTAGTCAGGGTTCAGAAACAAAGTTCTTCCAATGGTGGAAGAGGAGAAACAAATGCGTTATTATTATTATTATTAGATGCTATAAAAGGGGGGTTTCAAATCATTTAGTTAGAAGACGGAAGTATCAACATCTTCCAGAGCTAAAGTCAGCAAGCCCCCATCCCGAGAAGCAAGAGCCACACAGACAGCAGGCATTCAGTAAACATCTGCTGAGCGGGTAAATCAGTGAGGCTGCTTTGCCTCAAGCAACGGAGGGAGCCCAAGCCAAGCGAATTCGAAGTTACCACTTGTCTTCCGCACCTGCAGGGAAGATTAGTGTTCTATGGAAAAGGGGAGTAGGAATCTATAACCAGACACCCATAACCATTGGCTCCCTTATTTCCATAGGATCTGAGGGATTTTTCCTGGCAAACCCCAGCAAGGAACTGGGGGAATGAGTCAGGTTGAGCTGTTTGTTCTCCAGGACAGGGACATGCAAGAGGCAATAAACACACTGGAGCCTCTTTGACTGGGTCTTGAAGCAAGAGATCAGCTTGTGTGTTCTAGGGAATTTGAACTTGGGTCAAAATGGCTCTCAGGGCCTCCCTTCCCTGGGGTAGAGACCTCCAGGCAGCAACCAAGGTCATCCGCTGGGCAGCCAGGTGCTCCGCCTAACAATACATTCCGCAGAGGAAAGTCCTTTCGCCAGCTATTTTTTTTCATAGCATGCAGTGGATATGCCAATCTTCCACCTACTACTTGCAGGGTGCTGTCTCATTTAACACAGGCTACAAATTGGTGACAGCATCAGGTTAAGGCTATAGCACATCCAAGTTGGTTCACACGGTTACAGAATCCCAGGACTGGAAATAACCTTAAGAAGTCATTTCAAATGTGCCCCAGGCTCAAAGCAGGATAACCATACCCACCTATCTCTAAGTCAGTCTTCTTTTCTTCTTTCCTTTCCCCAATTACAGAAGTGACTTTAACTTTCTTAGCCTATCCAAACCCAGGTAGTAAGGCAACAATATAAAATTCCCCCTATATGTTCCAGGCCTTGCTATTAGGAAGCTCCTAATCTAAGTAAATTGACAGAACCTAAATATCTAGAAGCTGACTTCAGAATGTTTATTAAGCAACAAAGCAGCAAGTGCAAAACAAACAGCTGGGCTAAAAAGATGGAGAGCCAAGAAGCATTCAAAGACAGAAGAGGTGGACTTCCCTGGCAGTCCAGTGGTTAAGACTCCATGCTTCCAATGCAGGGGGCGTGGGTTCAATCCCTGGTCAGGGAACTAAGATCCCACATGCCGCACGGTGTGGCCAAAAAATAAAATAAAAATTTTTAAAAAGACAGAAGAGGTGACTTCGGGAAGGCTTCCTGGAAGAGGAAGTGTGAAGCTTGGTTGGAGAAGAAGAAGGGAACAGAGGGGAGAGAAAAGTGAAGGTATCCCAGTCTGGGGATCGAAGTGCTTAAGGGATGTTTCAGAAGCCAGAAAACATGTAGTATGGATAGGAGGCCAGGAAGTAGCTGGGTTTGGCTAAAGTTGACAATAGGGAGGGACAGAAAAGAACCGAGTGGAACGACGTTGATAGGGGAGTCTTTCTAGTAAAGCTAGAGTTTGAATGTGACACGAAGTAGCAAAGTGTAGTATTAAATGTCTTGAAGTGTGACTCAAGAGACATGAGTTCCAGTCCTGGATCTGTTACCATCTCACGTACCATAAGTCTTAGTCTTCTCATCTGTAAAATAAGGACACTGGATAAAAGGGTCCCTTGCAGTTCTGAAACTTGGGATGCTAAGGTACAAGAGACAATGACGACTACCATGGCAGCTCCTGGACAAATCCGTCTAGTATTTTTCCCTTATACAATACAAGTCTAAGTTCCCCTTATCCCTGCTACTGAATTACAACTTGAGCATATTTACTATGTCAAAGATTAATCCTCTAAACCCGGCAAGCTTGCTGGTTGAGCAGCAAGGAAATATCTCTATAAAAAGAATAGACTCTATAAATTATTGGTCACTTACCTAGGGTTGTTACTAAATTATTTTAAAAGGATATATATTCTGCTGCTACACTCTCTCTCTGTCTCTCTCAGACTAATTGCTTCCTGAACTAAAAAGGGTGCCCAGACAGAGACCTGGGAAGTTTGATATATTCCGGATCCTTCAACTGCTGGGATTCCAGATGATAAATAAACTGCACAGTGGAATTTGAATCAACCTATTCACAGACTTCAAAGGAGTAAGAGGGTAAGTCATTGAAATTGCCCTCCGTTTTTTCCCTTCTAAGCATTCTAAACAGCATAACATTTCCACTGGTTTTCAATGAGGAATTGTCAACTTTCCCATGCTTCTACCTCAGGCCTTAACACATTGTATTTTATTTATTTATTTTATTTTTGCGGTACGCGGGCCTCTCACTATTGTGGCCTCTCCCGTTGTGGAGCACAGGCTCCGGACGCGCAGGCTCAGCGGCCATGGCTCACGGGCCCAGCCGCTCCGCGGCATGTGGGATATTCCCGGACCGGGGCACGAACCCGTGTCCCCTGCAACAGCAGACGGACTATCAACCACTGCGCCACCAGGGAAGCCCACATTGTATTTTAAATGTTTCTTTTTCTATCCGCCACTCTAAACTACAATTTCTGATGGCAGGAATTTAACCTTATTCATCTTTATTTATTTTTTTTTAAATAAATTTATTTATTTATTTTTGTCTGCGTTGGGTCTTTGTTGCTGCGCGCGGGCTTTCTCTAGTTGCAGCGAGCGGGGGCTACTCTTCGTTGTGGTGCGCGGGCTTCTCATCGCCATGGCTTCTCTTGTTGCGGAGCACGGGCTCTAGGCGCGCAGGCTTCAGTAGCTGTGGCACGCGGGCTTCAGTAGCTGTGGCTCGCGGGCTCTAGAGCGCAGGCTCAGTAGTTGTGGCGCACGGGCTTAGTTGCTCCACAACATGTGAGATCTTCCGGGACCAGGGCTCGAATCCGTGTCCCCTGCATTGGCAGGTGGATTCTTAACCACTTCACCACCAGGGAAGCCCCAATCTTATTCATCTTTAAATAAGACCTAGCATAGTGACTAGCACATAATTGGTCCTTGTTCAAGCATGAGTGCATAGATGACAAAATCATTATCTAATTGAGAGAGACTGTCCAATGTCTAGGCTTAGTCTTCTGCCACCACAACCACTCACCTGCTTCTGCCAATGGGGCCAGTAAATGACACCTCCTTGCCTCTGAGTTAGATGTCTAGCCCTCACGTGGTATCCTGTGCACAACTCCATCGCAGCTCTGATCACGCTTTATTGTAAATGCTGGTTTACTTGTCTATCTTCCCACCAACATGAAAGCACCTAAAAGGTAGACACCTCGTCTTATTCATTTTGTACCCTTGTCCAGAGTATCAGCTATCACAAGTAAGGCAATTTGTTGATGAATCAAAGAAACACAGTAGTTTATCTTTTCCGTGTTATGACCAAAGAAAGAATCCTTTAGGAGTATATTATAGATCGATCTCTATGATAAAAGATACACCCATCTCATTGTGTTTACTTGACCGAAGGCGAGGCTTGTAGAGGCAATCACATGGATATTTTAATTATCTAAGCATGCTTCATAAAAACAAAAGATGTCTATACAGTTCAAATTATCTCGGTAACTGTTCACCTCTAGTACCTTGGAGTATTATTAATTCAGTCTCTAAATTGCACTATGAGGGGTGTGGAATGGAGCAAACCATGCAAACACAGGCTCTGTTGTCAGGGATGCACAGACTAAGACACATTAATGAGGATGAATATGAGAAAGCTGAAGACCATCAATGTTATACAATTAGCCAAAGAAAGACATCAGAGTAAGGTTCTGGGGGTACTTGGCTTGGGAAATGGGCAGAGATGGCTAATTCGCATTTTGACAAGCTGTCCTCTTATTGGCCCAGGAGAGCTTCTTAGGTGTAGTGAGGAAAGCACAGGACTATCTAATAGTTTGAGGGAAATCAAGGTCAGAAGTAAAATATGAATGCTCAGTATTCTTACCTATACCTTACAGAGGAAGAGTAAATAGACCCAAAAATCATAAACAAGGCAGGCCAAGGAGAGTGGTGGTGAAATAGAAAAATAGGCCTGTTTCGAAGGGTGTCATGAATTCTTATAAAAGCTAGTGGGAAGCAGCCGCAAAGCACAGGGAGATTAGCTCGGTGCTTTGTGACCACCTAGAGGGGTGGGATAGGGAGGGTGGGAGGGAGATGCAAGAGGAAGGAGATATGGGGATATATGTATATGTATAGCTGATTCACTTTGTTATACAGCATAAACTAACACACCATTGTAAAGCAATTATACTCCAATAAAGATGTTAAAAAAAAAAAGCTGTAGGGGAGCTCTAAGAGAGATTGATGGGGATATGAGCTAATTAATCAACTGGAAAACTGAGATGTCCAGGCTCTTGAGGATGCATAATGGAATCTATGCTCCGAAGTTGTTCGACATCTCCTACTTACCCACCTCTACACAGGGGCCATTTGTTCGAAGAACGATCTCCTCCTTTTCAGCTCCATGTTTGCCTCCTCCAGGAAGCCTTCCATAGTTAATAACCCCCAAAATGCCCTTCTCCGCACACAGCTATTTGGAGCTTGGCCGGGCTACGTACTACTCATTCATTTCCTAACATTTTGTCACTCACTGTCTACCTCTGGAGATTGCAGTCTGTCTCATCTCTTTAGAGGGGTGCCAAGAATAGAAAGCATCTTATCCTCCTTTGTGAATTTTGCTCCCCAAAGTTGTTCATGGTAAGAAAGCACAGACCACCCAAGGAAGACAGCCATCAGATGGCTCCATTCCCTGCATCACGGAGTCTGTGATGGGCTCTTCCCTCATACTGGACTTATGGAGTGGGAGTTATGGCTCTCCCTGTAAAAAGTCATTATAATTATGAGAAATGTCTACGGCTCTTTCCACCATTTAGGCAAAGCCTCTGGCTGTCCCGATGAGCAGAGATTTAAGAGCCTGTTCTCCATAAAGATGGCTAGATAGCCCCAGAGATAGATGTGTTAACGCCTAATTGGCCATTGTTGAGTCATCAAATCTGTTTCAGACAGCGGGATTGGACAGTCCTGACGGATAAGGGAGGGCAGAAGACAGCTCAGGACGGGTGGCAAGGGATTCTTTCAGTCATTCTCTCTTTCTGCACTAGCTCCCCCCTCCCACTTCCGATGTTTCTTTGCTTGGGATTTCTAAGAACAGTAGGTTGGTTCCACAGTCCTTCTCAGAAGTATTCAATTTCCCAGTTCGGTAGTGCTTTCTTTAATCTAATCCTAATCTTTCATGTTGAAAGTCCCAGTTGTTTCTGCTCTGGCCTCCGGAAAGGCTGGTATTCTCTTTTTCTTGAGTTTTCAATACTTTAAATCACTGGTCAGCATCTTCTCTTCTCCCTACTTCCTCTATCCTGCCCCTCCAGTCCTGACCTTTCTCTTCTCCATATTAATCACAACTTTCTTAGTGATATCCTTTTTTCAAAGCCGTGAGACGTTTTAAAAACACTTTTCGAGAACCCCTAATAACTGTAATGAATATCACTTGATTCAGAGCGGGTAAAATACATTATTCAAACAAAAGTCACTTTTGGCAGCAAACGATGCAGAGGTATCCGCCAAAGCCCGGGGGCCTCTCACTAGGAGGGTAATAACTGATCCAGTGTAGATGTGAGTGAAGAAGATGGCACTGTTCACAATTTGCAGCTTTAAAAGCAAGGGCAGGGGCTTCCCTGGTGGCGCAGTGGTTGAGAGTCCGCCTGCCCATGCAGGGGACGCGGGTTCGTGCCCCTGTCCGGGAAGATCCCACACGCCGCAGAGCGGCTGGGCCCGTGAGCCATGGCCGCTGAGCCTGCGCGTCCGGAGCCTGTGCTCCGCAACGGGAGAGGCCGCAACAGTGAGAGGCCCGCGTACCGCAAAAAAATAAATAAATAAAAATAAATAAATAAAAGCAAGGGTAAGAGGACAATCTATGGTTAGGGTAAGACTTTTAAGATGTTAGAGTGTGTGAAATCTTCATTTCAGGTTTTAAACACAAAAAACCATCCACCTGCCTGAGTCTGAAAATATCTCAAGAGGTAAAAATAACTTCCCGGGTGGATGGGACAAAATGACTTTTCAAGGAAAATCTGTGACTCTTCTTCCTTCCCAAGGAAGATTGGGTTCATGGAAATGGTAAAGGAATGGCGTTTGTCCCACAGTAAAGGTGCAGAAGCCAAGGGCAAGATGGGAAATAAGGGCTGGTTCCCTTTGTCTGTGGTGCTCTCCCCACCTACCCACCCCATCCAGGTAGATGCAACTGAGCAGCAACTCCATTTGTGTTACCCTGCAAAACACCCCGCCATCAACAACTAAAACCCGGAACACCAACCCCACCCCTCCCAGGCAGAAAAGTAGAACATGGCTATGGCCTGTGGATTTATTCACTTAGCAGCAAATATTCCTTAAGCTTATCCCCAGTATCCTTCCAGCTCTGGAATGTTCCTCCACATCAACCACCCAAGTCAGAGATGAAAATTCTCTTCATTTAAAATCTGTCAGAGGGACTTCCCTGGTGTCCAGTGGTTAAGAATCCACCTTCCAGTGCTGGCGACACGGGCTCAATCCCTGGTCAGGGAACTAAGATCCCACATGCCGCGGGGCAGCTAAGCCCGTGCGCTCTAGAGCCTGCACGCTGCAACTACTGAGCCCTCGCACCACAACTAGAGAGAAGCCTACGCGCTGCAGTGAAGAGCCCGTGCGCTGCAACTAAGACCAGATGCAGCCAAATAAATAAATACAATATTTTTTTAAGAAACAATAAAACCCATCAGAGAAGGTGCCTCTGCTACTTTCCTTGTGTGACATCTTTCCTCTCTCTCCTATAAACCTAACATCACTCCTGGGCAGCTGTAGTCCAAACCCATTTCCTTTTCTTCTTCTGCCTACCCACAGAGCTGGTTATCTCAGCTCCCTTGAACCAATCACTCCCCTCCCCTTTCAGTCCTAGAGACGAGGCCAGAGAGCTGGTTATCCTCCATCCCTAAAGTCTGAATGCTCCTGCACATCCAGGCCCTCTTGAGACACAGAAGCTGGAAAGGAGTCGTCTGGATTCCGTCACTCTACACTCCTCAGAACTGCTTCACCTCCTGGAAAATGAGCATTTCAGAGTTTACTGAGCTCGTGCAGTGTTACCTGTCCAGCTCCAGAGGGAAGATGGCAGGTGGTGAAAGGAACTTAGCTGATACCCATCAGAATCCAAGGCAGATAAAGCAAGGCAGTTTGCCATTCCTCCTAGAGCCTGGCACTCCCTTGAGGGACAAGGGAACTGGATGTCCTGATCATCTCAAGTCATTGCTGCTGCCGCCACTACCCAGACAATAATAACCCCCGAACCACCGGCAGCCCTTTCCATCTGAAAGATCTCAAAGCTCTTAGCTGCCAGGTGCTCATTAAGCCCTCTTGGATGAGGGTTGGCCCGACGGGTCTGAGCCCTTGCTACAGATGGTCAGGGTCAGGGGGTGACTCAGAGAACCTAGGGAGCCAAATGGTGCAGAGGACGGGCGCCCACCAGCTTCCTACACGTGGGAAAATGAGTCTCCTTGGCCCAGGTCTCAGTCCCAACTCCAGAGGAATGAAAAGGAGGCTAGCTCCTCCCCCAGCTGTCTACAAGCCGGGTCATGCAGAATGAAGCCAACACAGAGCACATCTACCCCAAATATCAGACAGGACTGTTTATACCCCAAGAACTGGTGGGAGGCACAGGGGAGTGGGCATGGGCAAGGGTAGTTTTGGAAGAGAGAAGCAGAAATGAGGGAAACATCTCTTAAAAGAAACACCCCCTGAATCAAGAGGGGCCCTGAAAAGGATGGTTCTGGGAAACTCAAGCCTTTGGCGGGACACTGGGTGACAAAGCAGGGAAGGGTTAGTCTTCATTTCCCTGGTATCAAAGGAGGTAAAATCCATTTTTCTATAGAAGTGCCCTATACACAAAGCCTGAATTCAGACTTTGAACGGGGAGTTCAACTGAACTCGACACCCATAATGTGTAGATCAGAATGTGATGTCTGTTTACCACCAATCCTGCTATCCTGCCCCGCTCGAGAGCCTCCACAGTACCATGCCAAGAGCTACATGGATCAGGTAACTGAAAACATCCCAACCTGCCTCCTCAGTTCCACAGAGATTACTATACTGAAGTGAATCCAAAAGCATTTTGAATGGCTCTTTCTGATACAGACCACAAAACCTGCCTTTAGAAAAATGGACCACAAAGTAATACCATGGACCATTTGGACAATCTCAGAAAATCATATCCTTCACTCGCTCCCTTTTTCTATTACAACTACCACAACAGAAGTTTAAAGGGCTTTAACCTGATGACATATGTGGTTTTGAATAGAGTCAAATCTAATCCAAAAATATACTTCAAAATAATGGCATTTTTGGTAACAATTTGAAAACGCACAAATGAGCGAGACAGCAAGCCTGTCTTGCCCTCTTGAGATGACCCGAAGCCAAATCACCACGGATTCACCTGGTGGCAACTGTTGGAATTTCAGGCATAAGTACCTTCAAGACAACTGCTTTTAGTGTGCTAACTTTCATACTCCAAAACGAAAAGAGTAGAGGCACTCAGTGGCCTAACCTATGGACTTGGAAGAAGATGACTTCCTGAGCATCAAACTTAAAGAACCAAGGACTCAGGATCTTAACATTCCTTGAGGGAAGGGATGGGGTCAGGTAAGTACCAGCTTGCCTCTGCAAACCAAAGCCCAGAAGACCCCAAGAAATCCAAAGAGCCCCAGACCTGTTGTCCTGTTCCTAAAGGTTTCCATCTCTCCAAAGCTCTGCAGTCAGAATAAATACTAGAAGTATCTTCTGTTTTTATTTAGTATATTCCTCAAGGTCATTTCTGTATTCTTTCGTCCCTAAAAAGGACCTGCCCCCACCCTCCAACCTCAACTCTCCCAAGCAAGAAAAAGGAGAAAGCATCCATTTGCCCAGAAATCAGGGGTTCCCATCCCCAACTTCCAAGAGGTGAGGGAGGCAGGGAAAAGACACTCATTAGCAAGTTGCAGGTGGTGTTACCAGGATGTTATTTATTATTTGGTGGCTGCCAAGGCTTCCCTGAGCCTGCAAAGACAGAGCCATTGCCTCAGGCGCTGCAAAGTCTGAGACAGACAAAAAACACACAACCCAGGCATGAAATCCACCCCACTAAGGAGCTGGGGGCAACCTCAGGGATCAGAGCTACCCTCCTCTCTGGGGAGTCCTCTTCTTCCTGAACATCTTGGGGAAAGTACAAATGTTCAGGGCAGACCCTGGATCAGAGAGGCGAGGGCTGTCCAAAGGAATGAGAGGGGCTCCAAAGAAAGGAGCCCAAGCACAGGTTGAGGCAAGAGGTCTTAGAATGGTGTGAGAGGTAGGAGGAAATGAGGCCAGGGTTACAGGCTGGGACAGCAGGCAGAGGAGTTGGGGTGCAGGCGGGAGGCATTGCTGAATGGATGCGGGAGGCCAAGAGATGTCATCAACTGTTGCATGGAGGAGCTCTGATGCCAGAACTCAAGTTGTGGCAAGAATGGACCGCCAGAGGCACCAAACGATTGGGAGTTTAACCAGAGGCAAAGGGGCTTGGTCATCGGTAATACCTTCTGTGGAGGATGCTATTGCTCCATGATAACTGGTCCATTCCCAGTACAAAGCAGACCACAAAAGAAAAGGCTAGCATCTGGCATGGTAGGACTCTTCAAGACAACATCTGGCCATGTATCCCTTTGCTGGGAGAAGCCCAACCATCTCAGAGTGGTGAAAGCTGTAAGTGTCACTCATAACCTCTTTCCCTGGGAAAGTCATTTGAGCGCTCACCATCCCCTAAGAGTTCCACCCCCTGGAAACTTTGCTCTATAGTCCATCTTCTTGGTCTGGCCTCACCCGCTGTGCAGAGCTCACTAAAACAAGGGAGCTTGTTAGGAGGTTTAGCAGGGAAGACTGCTCTTGTCTAACCAAAGATAGAACTACTAACTAAAGAAAAGCACTTTCTGACTTTATTTTTTTTAATATGCAGCTTCAAGAGGAACGTGCATGAAAAGGAGAGGAAAGCTGGGACACCCATCCAGTCAACCCTGGAAATTGATGAGGTGAGAGATGTCAGAACCACACTTGGCTCCCACGCCCGACACACGGCGGCAGAAAACAAGGCCTGGGAGGAGGACAGAAGGGACTTAAAACAGAATGAGTCAGTCATGTCGTGCTTACTCTCAGGAAGTCCTGGGCTCAGGTTAACCTCAGCTCCTCCAACTTTAAAAAATCTCTTTTCGGGACTTCCCTGGTGGCGCAGTGGTTGGGAGTCCGTCTGCCGTTGCAGGGGACACAGGTTCGTGCCCCGGTCCGGGAAGATCCCACGTGCCGCGGAGCGGCTGGGCCCGTGAGCCATGGTCGCTGAGCCTGCGCGTCCAGAGCCTGTGCTCCGCAACGGGAGAGGCCACAACAGTGAGAGGCCCGCGTACCGCAAAAAAAAAAAAAAAAAAAACTCTTTTCTTCTTATTCGGAAATGGAGAAGAGCGAGCACCCTTCTCCATTTAGGTAATCCAGAAACTGGTTATAAAAGCCCCAAGCCAAGTTATCAAATCCCTGAGCCCCTTCTAAACTCAGCATTCCTGAGTATTCTTTGCTGGTCTCTTCCCAAGAATACTAGGCTGCACCAAGTGAGGAACCTGAAGAGAAGAAACCTGCCTGAGTTTATTTATTTCTCTTCTTCAAAACATGTACCCATTACTCAATAACCTTGGATGGCTCGCCCCATAAAAACAACTTAATAGGAGCAAACACTGCAGGACAGCTCTCTCCTGCTATCTGTGCCCAAGCAGAGAGGCCAAGTGCCAGCCTTTTGCTTTAGATTCACTAAAACCACCTGCAACAGGATGGAAACTTCCTAACAGCCTGGTCTAAAATGGCCCTATGAGATGTAAGCCAGGACATCTCTCCTGTAGGGACAATTACGGGGTCACTGCAGACAGCGGGTCTGACCTTCTCCAGTGTGTCCCCAAATAGTAGTGAATGGAAACGTCTTCTGTCCCCAGCTTCCTCCGAACTGTCAAACCCCCTAAATGAGATAAGAAAGAGCCAGGACTATAAGGCAGTATAAATCTCTCTGTAAGTTCCCACGTTCACCCCAAATTGTGAATTCCTATACCCTATGAACCCTGGGAATGGAGAACAACGGCCCAGACAACCCAAAAATGTTTAATAAACTTTCAAAAATCCATTTGGCTCTGAACTGCTTTACACAAAGTTTTTGCACAACACGTATTTAATCTGTATTATTTAAGCAGCCATTAGATTGCTCTTCCCTAGCACATGCTTACTTCGAGCTGTGGGAGGGAAGCAAGCCCAGCGTCACAAATTCCCTACAAAGATGTCCTAAAATGGAAACTAAATAATTGTTCATATTTAAATGGTCTGTTTCCTACCAAATCCTCACAATCACTGTACACAGAGAAATCCAGAACTACCATGCATCCACCAGGGGGCCAGCCAGTCAGCAATCTTTCCCTACAGCAAACACAGGGGCTGAGGGAAAATGAGATATTATTACTAGTCACTGCAGGCTCTGAGGGCACCAGAGGGTCTACTCTCATATGTTAATGGTGGAATCAATTCTATCCTTCAATTAGTTTTCAATTTGACTAATTTATTGAAGGGGGGGCAAGGCCATCAGGCCAGGCACAGTGGCAAACTTCCTAATAGAAATGTGGGCCTATTAACCTCTAGGATCTCTGAGACTGGTTAGCTTTAAAAGCATAGACTCCATCCTCGTTTTCAAGCTAGATTCTAAGAGAGTCTGTCCCGAGGCAGCAAGATTGGTAAAAGGACGCTCCTGTTCACTCAGTCTTGAATCTTCTCTCCTAGGGGAAGGCAGATCCAATACCCAGAAGGTGAGGGCTGCAGTGTTATTTTAGAAACAAGCCCTCCCTATATCAACGCCACTTACTGTACTGGAAGCCAGTATTAAGTGAACTGCTTGTGTAGTGCATCAAGGGCTTATTGAATATTGATTCCCATTTACGTGACAGCAAAATGGCCTAAGAAATCTTCTCTGGATGCCTCAGCCCCTTGATAAAGAGGGTGTTAGTTTTGTTTTATGAAGCTGGGATCCAGGCCAGTCACATCTTATAGCTCCACTTACTTTTATTTAATAAAAACAAAGGATGGTATGAATGAGGAGGGGCAGTGTGTTGTGTCTTGTTGTTTTTCAAGAGGATTCGATCTGTTAGAAAAGCGAGAGGAACAGGAGTTAGACTTCAGGAAGGATTTAGCCACGTGCCCAAGAAGGGAACAGAGAAATCCTAAAATGAGCAACCCCAAAGGCAGGTGCAGACACTTCTTCCAAGAAAATAACCCTACCTGGGTGAGATAGGGAAGGGATTTTGCTAGCTTGCAAGTCCCATACCAGCAAACGATGGAAGAGACTGTTTTGGCAGCAAGAGCAGAATCATAGAGTCTGTATTTTTTTTTTAAGGTTGCTTCTTTTCTTTTTTTTTTTAAATGTATTTATTTATTTAGTTATTTGGCTGCATTGGGTCTTTGTTGCTGCATGTGGGCTTTTTCTAGTTGCGACGAGCGGGGTCTACTCTTCATTGCGGTGCGCGGGCTTCTCATTACGGCAGCTTCTCTTGTTGCGGAGCACGGGCTCTAGGCACACGGGCTTCAGTAGGTGTGGCACGAGGGCTCAGTAGTTGTAGCACATGGGTTTAGTTGCTCCGTGGCATGTGGGATCTTCCTGGACCATGGCTCGAACCCGTGTCCCCTGCATCAGCCGGTGGGGGAAGCCACCAGGGAAGCCCAAACCTTAGTTCTATTCACCCATTTTTTAAAGTTTTCCCTCCCGGAAAATAAGCTACACTACTTCCGTGGAAAGGAACTGACAGCTCCATCTCAGAACAACATGGGGGTGGGACAGGGGGCATGGAGAACCGGGGTCAGGCTTAGAAGGTGAATCCTCTCTTGGATCCCCACCATCACCCCACTCAACCTCAACTCCTAAGGTTAGACAGTTGACAAAACTTCTCAGTGTGGAAGACCACAGGAGCCACTTCCTCTGGCACCTCTAATTTGATGGGGTACAGAAGCAGAGGGATGCCAAGATTGGAGATGGAGCAACAGAGGGAGGGTGAACAGAGGAGCTGAGGAACGACCACAAATCGGTCAGCCTGCCAAAAGCCACTGACCCTGCTTTAATATCCCAGAGGTTGGAGGCAAGCGTAAAAATCACAGACTCCAGGAAAAACAATCTTTGAAAGAAAATTGCCTGTCTCAGCCAGAGATATATGAAAGTGCTGTTACCGTCAGGGGGAGCGACTGTAAAACTACACCTGGTTATTGCACTGACTGGCTGACACCATGATGCTTCTGCACTGCAAACAGTTTTGTTTGAAATGAAAAATCCCTGTGGACTTGGGTAAGTAAGGTGGTGCTGGACAAGGTAAGCAGAGAGAGGAGAAGCAAGCAGGGCTGCTCTAGCTTCAGGGTAGAGGCAGATCCGTGATGGCTGGGTTGGGGCTGGGATGACCAGAGTGCAGGGAGGAACGGGACGTGGGACCAGGGCTTGGAATTCAAGTCCCACGGTATCGAGGGGCAAGAAGACAGCAGGAAGGTTCTTGCCCCAGGAACCTTATGCCAACTTCCACAAGTGAAGTCTCCATCTCTGTCCCCTGACAGTCTTCGGCTCGCACTTGTGTCCCCCTGCCTTTCCATCTGACTTTCTGACCTTATCTCTCTTCTTTTTTCACTTATCTTTCACTCTTCCCCTCTCCCTTGTCCATCTTTGTATCTTTCACTTTCTCTCTGCTTCTGCCTGGTTTTTACTATCAGGTCCTCTAACTACAACTATTTTTGTGTCTCTGTCTCCATGGCGTCTCTGGCTTTTGTTGTCCCTCCATTTTTCTTACAGTCAACTTCTTGTGTCCATCTATGTGGACATCACTCTTTCTCTCCCTGATTCTCTCTACTCTTCCAAAAAGTGACCAGGGAGTGGAGAAAGGGAATTCTAAAGAAAACTCTTAACTACCTTTTTACTAAGCACTTGCTTAACATTCTTTTATTTAATCCTTACAACTAGTCTGAGAGGTACGTCTTACTAACCCCATTTTACAAGAAAACAAGAGCAAAGAGTCTTAGTAATACAGGCCAGGATTCAAACCCAGCCTGCTGGCTTCAAATATCCAACCCTTAATAATTAATGGGCGGACTTCCCTGGTGGTCCAATGGTTAAGATTCCATGCTTCCACTGCAGGAGGCGCAGGTTTGATCCCTGCTGGGGAAGTTCTGCGTGCTGTGTGGCGCGCCAAAAAAAAAAAAAAAAAATTAAATTAAATTAATGGGCAAGAAAAACCAGACAGAAAATGGCAAGAGGGTAAGTAGATGCCCTGGAGAAAACCATGGAGGCAGGAGCAGGTAAATATTCCAGACCAATCGGTAGGAGCAACTCAGTGTAAATCCTTATCCTGCCTGCTTTCAGGCCTGATGGACAAATGACCAGATCTGTCAAGGAGATCACCAGCTCTGTCCAGATTCAAACCAGAATCACTAGCCCCAAGAGGAGCATCCTCGCCCTAGTCTGGGCCTAGTCTTTCCTAAACCTTTCTAATTGAGCTCTGAAATTCTTTGTGGGAAAAGACTGGCTCCTTTTGGCTTGGGATGGCGCTATCTCCATAGCCAGACGTCTGTTCATTTGTTATATGTAGATAACATAATCAGAAGCTATGTTGGATCACAAAATTCTCAGGCTGGAAGACAAGTTTTTTATCTATACCCAATAAATCTCTTTTGTTTTAAAACTACAGTTCTCTCCATGTTCCCCACCCAGCACCTGACACCCTTCCTGTTCACAAAGTTTTCCTTAGCACTCCTGTTATCTTTTCTGCTAGAACTGAATCTCGGTCGCAAGACTTCAGCCATCCAATTCTTGTGTAAGTGATGGCGTCTCCTAGCTCCCAGGAGTGCCTGGCGTGTGCCACGGAGCGTGAGATGGGATCTCTGTTATCTCAGCGTCATTACAAATGGAATAATTGGTCATAAAAATTATGCAGCCTGTTGGAAAAGAAATAACAACACACACACTCATTACACAGATTCCTGAGATAGCTTCTCCCAGCTAAAATTTCATGTTTTCTCCATATCCCAGTCACCACCAATATTCCCCTACTTCCTAGTGCCCAAAACATTGAGTCTCTCCAGAAAGAAGCCCAGGACAGAACACAGACTCAACGCTACAGCCTTGTCAGAAGTTTTGCTCAGCTGAACCAACACAACCTGACTAGAAGTTGAAGTGTTTTTTTAAAAAATTCCTGTTACTTCTCTCATAAATCATATCTTAGATACTTTTTTTTTTTTTTTTTTTTTTTGCGATACGCAGGCCTCTCACTGTTGTGACCTCTCCCATTGCGGAGCACAGGCTTTGGACGCGCAGGCTCAGAGGCCATGGCTCACTGGCCCAGCCGCTCCGCGGCATGTGGGATCTTCCCAGACTGGGGCACGAACCCGCGTCCCCTGCATCGGCAGGCGGACTCTCAACCACTGCGCCACCAGGGAAGCCCCTTAGATACTTTCTGAAGTGGAAAGGTAGGATCTCCTTAAATTCTCTCCTCATCAGCCAGTCTGTACTGACATTGGTGTGAAGTGAGATCCAGAGAAAGGAGATGCCGATCCTTGCCAGCAGGGAAACTTCAGCCTGATGGGGAAAATGGGCATGTTTAGAACACAGAAATACTGAACCCAAAGCTAGAGCAGGGGTTCTGAGGTCCCAGAGCTGGTGTAAAATACAAGAGGGAGATATCCTGGTAACAGACGTAATGACCAACCCCATGCCACCCCCCAGAGAAGGGAGAAGTGAGGGCTGTTATTATTTATTCTGAATGCCTGAAATACTGGAAACTATCTATATTCTGAAAGGCCTGGGATACACCCTCCCGCCCTGGTCCTGACTACCAGGCCCCAGTGCCTCACCCTGCCACTTCCAGGCACGCATAACACTCAAGGATTAAATTATAGCAAGTGGTAAAATTCAAAGAGCACTGCTGCAAAAGATAAATGCTTTTTAAAAATTTTTGTATTAGAGTATAGTTGATTTACAACGCTGCATTAGTTTCTGCTGTACAGCAAAGTGGATCATTTATACTCTACATATATCCACTCTTTTTTAGATTCTTTTCCCATATAGGTCATTACAGAGTATTGAGAACAGTTCCCTGTGCTCTACAGTAGGCCTTTACTAGTTATCTGTTTTATATACAGTAGTGTGTATTTGCAGTCCCAGTCTCCCAGTTTATCCCTCCTCCCTCCCCTGGTAAGCATGGTAAGCATAAGTTTGTTTTCTACATCTGTGACTCTATTTCTGTCTTATAAATAAGTTCATTTGTACCCTTCTTTTAGATTCCACATATAAGCAATATCATATGATATTTATCTTTCTCTGTCTGACTTACTTCACTAGTATGACAATATCTAGGTCCATTCATGTTGCTGCAAATGGCATTATTTCATTCTTTTTTATGGCTGAGTAATATTCCTGTGTGTGTGTGTGTGTGTGTGTGTGTGTGTGTGTGTGTGTGTGAGTATACTGCATATTCTTTTTTTTGAATGTTTTTATATTTCTTTCCTAAATGACATTTGTTTATGCCATTCTCTTTTTATTTATTTATTTATTTAATTTTGGCTGCATTGGGTCTTCGTTGCTGCACGTGGGCTTTCTCTAGTTGCGGCAAGCGGGGGCTACTTCGTTGTGGTGTGCAGGCTTCTCATTGCGGTGGCTTCTCTTTGTTGCAGAGCACGGGTTCTAGGTGCTTGGGCTTCAGTAGTTGTGGCATGTGGGATTAGTTGCTCCACAGCATGTGGGATCTTCCAGGACCAGGGATTGAACCCATGTCCCCTGCATTGGCAGATGGATTCTTCACCACTGTGCCACCAGGGAAGTCCTATTTTTTCTTTTTTTTTTTTAATTTACTTTATGAACAGAAATATACTTCACAAAAACCCCATGAAATATCTATCTGTATCCATAGAGTTACATATAAGCACTTTCCTACTTACTTAAGTAAATAAATTTAAATGTAATTATACTACATATTCTTTATCCATTCCTCTCTGTCGATGGGATAAATGCTTTTGGAGATGACAAGAGATACAGATGAGGTCTTTTGCTCAGGCTGTGATCTGAAGGCCTCTGCTCTCGAAATCACCACTAGGAAAAGACTGAAAACACATTTCTCCACCAATGGAGCAACATTCAGAGACCCGGGGGCCCAGAAAAACATCAGAAAGACTCAGAGTAATCTCTTCCCATGACTCTGGGGGAACACTTCTCATTTACATTGTTTTCTCACTCAGCAGACCACCTCTTCTTCCCGGTTGACCCCAAACTCCTTTGGTCTCTAGTTACTCCCTGATTCCACTCAAGACTTAAAAAGCAGCAAGGCCAGTAGTTCCCGGCATCCTCTTCTGGAGATGACCAAGGAGGGCAAGGCACTGGCCTAAAGAATTTCACACTCCCCCCTTAGCCTGTGCTTCCAGACATCACAGTTCTCCTATACCCGGATCCAGGAGAGCAGGGGCAGATGTTACCTACTCTCTCTGATTCCCAAAGGGAGAGGAAACAAAAAAAGAGGGAG
This sequence comes from Orcinus orca, assembly GCF_937001465.1. Classification (NCBI taxonomy): domain Eukaryota; kingdom Metazoa; phylum Chordata; class Mammalia; order Artiodactyla; family Delphinidae; genus Orcinus; species Orcinus orca. Next base: position 43,123,114 of record NC_064569.1, on the reverse strand, counting down.
GCTGGCTACAAGCCAAGCAGACTCAGAGACTGGCTCCTAGTTTTCCCAGCTGTGGACTCAAATCCTTGGAGTCAGAGTAAAGAGCGAGACAAGACGATTGCTATGTGAAGAACAGGTTTGACTCCCACACCCTGCCTCCGCTCTCCGGGCCTCTCCTCCCTCCCTCTCCGTAGCGTGCGGAGGAAGGGGGGCAATTACAGCTCCTCAGCCATTCCCAGCCACAGTCAACCCTCCTACAAAATATGAATCAGCACCAGCGGTGGAGACAGAAACCAGGAGGTTATTTTGAGACCTATAAGTTCTGCTTCTCCTTAGGACTTCAGTGACAAATGTCTGCTTGGGGACAAAGTGCTTAATTCTGGGGCAAACACCATCAGTCGACCTCCAAGTGAAGTTTAGGGAGCTTGACCCCTGTTCTGCACAACTGCGAGACAGGCTGGGAGGTCCCCACGCCTTCCCCTCAAGAACATTGACTCCTGTGCCCTTTCAGCTTCAGAGAGTCGGTTCCCAGCTTTCTGGGCAACTCTGATAGAAACTCATAAATTCAAAGAACATGAAATATCCTTTTTCCCCCTCTTCAAAATGTCCACACAGTTTGAATCTAGTCTAGAGGTGTTACTTAGGTAGCTCTTACTCATGCCCACCTACAAGGTAAATTACGTGATAACCCCTCCTTCAGTTGTGCTTCTCTCACTTTAATATACCTGTCAGTAATGTTGGAAGCCTGTTCAAATGCAGATTCTGATTCCATAGGTCTGGGGTGGAGCCTGAGATTCTGCATTTCTAGCAAGCTCCAGAGTGAGGCTAATGCCACTGGACCCCAGGCCACACTGTGAGTATCGAGGATCTAGGATAGAGTACATGAACCCAGGAGGGATTTCAGTGAGAGGCAGCCAGGCAGAATGCTGCAGAGTTCGGGAGGGGTGGGTTGTGCATTAAAGGCTGGGACATCTCAGGACATCAGGGAGGATGTCCGAAAGCAGAAAGTATGCAACAGAATATGAAAGTAAGGGCCAACTGCACGAGGAGAAGGGAGAAGGGGCAACACGTGCACAGGATCAGGTGGGAAAGAAGGACCCTCGCACAAGGGCATGGACCCAGGACTGCCTCTCAGAGCAGGACTCTGAGCCAGGAAATGATAGGAGCTCACTGGAGGGAGTCCGTGGGGGCCAGTGGGGAAGGGTCTAGAAATTCAGCCTGAGGAGCTTAAATTTAACAGAAGAAATAGAGCCTCTGTGGTCAGAACGGTGCTTTAAGAAGCTAGGTCAAACGGTAGTGGAGGCATGCCTGGGGCTGGGGGCAGGGAGAGGGGGAGTTAGTGTTTAATGGGCACGGAGTTTCAATTTGAAAAGGTGAAAAAGTTCTGGAGGTGGATGGCGGTGATGGTTGCGCAACAATGTGAATGTACTTAATGCCACCGAACTGCACACCTAAAAATGGGTTAAATGGTCAATTTTATGTTATATATATTTTACCACAATAAAAAAAAAATCATGGTGGAGGCAGAGGCCATAAGAAGATTGCAACACTATGTAAATATGACTAAAACTCTAAATATGACTAATATCCAAGCCCATCCCAGGCTGAGGGGATGCTGGAAAATGGGTCTCCTAAAGTCAAAGTGAAATCTGGAACTCTCTCAACCCCAAACCCCACTCCCCCTCCACTTTACCCCTCTGCCATAATACAAGATGCTTACGTTCTTAAGGATTTGAAAGAAAAACAACCACGTTACAAATGGGTTTCTGTTGCACCTCTGAGCTCGACCTGCTCATCTTGAGTCACTAGGAGCTGCTCCGCGGGCCGTGCACGGATCTCCTTGCTCAGCAGCCAGCAGATGAAAGAACAGGCCAACAATGAGGAAAGGCCAGCTCTCAAAATGCCCAGGCTCAGAGTCCTGGGGATCACTCAGCTGTTTTCTGGCTCCTCAAGGCAATTAGGGAGAAAACAGATGAGCTGAACTGGTAGAGAATAAAAACAAATTGTGAAAAGAACCTACCAGCGATCCAAGTTGGAAACCTTCCCAAGAGGAAAATAGTGGCCATCCTGAGAGGCCAGAGGAGCAAAGAGACAGCTCTGTCTACAGTCAGAGGCATGGACATGTTTGGGCTAGAGAAGGCGCTGCACACTACAGCGTGCCAGCACGCTGTGTAAATGTTTGTACCAGGCGTGGGCTGTGAAGTGGGCTTGTCAGGAAATAAAGGATGAGCCTCAAGCCAGACAACTGGAAGAAATCCCTGACAGGATCATGGGCTTGAGGGGGTGTTGAGGAGGGAGTTTGGGAAACCAAACACGTTTCTTCGGGTCAGAGTGGAGGCAAGTAGAGAAGAAAGGAAACCTTAGAAAAGTGAGGCAGTTGCCCTGAAACCCATTATGCTGACCCATCCAATGGGGAAACGCCAGAGCGACACCCCATTGCAACCCATCCATCAGGGTGAGCTCAGACAGCAAGGGTTCCAGGGAGCTGGGAAGATCCCGGGATCCAGGCAATTTCTCTGCCCCTGAGCAGCTTCTGCCCCTGCTTTCTGCCTCCACCCTCTGTAGGTAATGGGGTGAATCCAGCACCTGCTCTGAAGTCATTAACAGGAACAGAGCTTGATGATATTTCCTGACTCAGGGCAGCCTAGTCAGACTCTTAATTTCTCTTTGGAAATCCATCATCTGGGATCAAAGCATCACTACCACTCTCCCATGTAATCCTCGGGCTCCTCCCAGATCATCATAGAAATTCCCCTGTCTCCAGCTATAACGCCAAGGAACTGCATCATGATTGGAGTGGGGGACGGGAGGGGGAGTTGTTGGATTTCTCCTATTACTTATGTCCTCATGCCTAAGTGGTTAAGGGCTCCTTTCTGAAGTCAGCCCTCAGTCCCTATTACTACAACGAAAAGCATTTGTTTTCTTCAAGAAAAAAACTTTAAAGGGACATTGGCTGTCATTGGCAAGAAGGACCAAAGAACTGCCATCTACTAATGCGTAAATACAACAAAGGCTAAAGGTTGATGTAATTGATAATTATTTCAAATTCCCTTTTTAGCTATACTAGTTATAGGAGAAAAGGTCTCTCCTCCATTTCCACTGAGAAGTTAGGAGGGAGTCATGATCTAACATTCACAAAGTTTTTAGAGAACTGTTACACCCATCATTTCAACCGATCTTCACAAACATCCCAGGATATGGGAAAGTAGGTATTATTATTACGATGCTCATTTTAAAATATTTATTTATTTATTGAATACTGAAGGACAGGGAATGATCTTAACTGCAGGAGTAACTAAAGTTATAGGCATTGAGAACTTACCATCTGTAGGAATTATCAAACATTAGAATGCAGTACTGGGACTTCCCTGGTGGTCCAGTGGGTAAGACTCAGCACTCCCAATGCAGGGAGTCCGGGTTCGATCCCTGGTCTGAGAACTAGATCCCGAATGCATGCCACAACTAAAGATCCCACATGCCACAACGAAGATCCCTCATGACGCAACTAAGACTCGGTGCAGCCAAAAATTAAATAAATAAATATTAAAAAAAAAAAAAAGAATGCGGAACTAAGGGATAGGAGTCGTCAATACAACTTGCCACAGCTACTGTGGAAAAAGATGGCCAAGGGGCTTCGCTTGTCACATTACAAAAAAATTGCTCAAGCACTTTGTGCTTCCTCAAATTGCTCAGAGCCCGTGTGCCCCTCAGAGCTAACCAGAAGGCCTGGCACTTACCAGGTACTCAGTAAGTATTTGGTGAAGGAATGGGGAGGGAGAGAGGGAAAAGGAGGGTAGGCAGGGCTGAGGGACATAGGGAGACAAGGACAGGCTGAGAGGAAGCTTGGGGAAGGAGACAAGAGCTAAGCGGGGAGAGGGGGGGAAAGCCCAGGAGCTACCATATATTGCAGGAGGAGAAACAGGCTTTGGGGGGCACAGGAGCAAGAGAACTAGGGGCCACCAGGATACCAGTGGAACCAGATGGGAGCAGGGTCACAGGGAAAAAAGCAGGGCACGGGGAAATTTCTGTGCAAGAGGCACAGTTGGTGCCTCCTATTGGAGAAGTACCTTCTCGGGGATCCTGTAAGTCAGGGACTGTGTTACGTGCTAAGGATAGGGTGGCTAAGAAGAACGGAGTACAGGACAGACAAGCAGGAGACATATTTTTTCAGCAAATATCCCACAGCAAATCTGCAAGGATGGAGGAGCCGGCTTCGGGAGCTGCCCTACTCTGAAGTCACTAGACAAGTCGGGCTGGTGGAAGGAATTTGGGGAGCACATAGAAGCTCCTGTGCCTAAGACATGATCCCATTATGCTGGGCATCTGGGTACCCACTTCAACTCAGAGCTGATTACAAAGTGGGTATGACTGGGGCAACAGTCAGGGGACTCTGGGACAGGAAGCAGGGTGGAATCTTCAATATGCTAGGTGTCTTTCGGTGAGTCACTCAAGCTCTCTGGCCCTCGCTGGGAAAATGGATAGAACGTTCCTGTACAAGGAAATGTCCTTGTACAGCCAGGACTTTTACCATATCCAGGTCTTACACATTTGACACTTGAGCCAGAGAAGCAATGGCTTCTTTTTTTTTGGCTGCGTTGGGTCTTCGTTGCTGCGCGTGGGCTTTCTCTAGCTGCAGCGAGCTGGGGCTACTCTTCACTGCGATGAGCGGAATTCTCATTGCGGTGGCTTCTCTTGTTGCAGAGCATGGGCTCTAGGCACACGGGCTTCAGTAACTGTGGCACGTGGGCTTAGTTGCTCCACGGCATGTGGGATCTTCCCGGACCAGGGCTCGAACCCGTGTCCCCTGCATTGGCAGACGTATTCTTAACCACTGCGCCACCAGGGAAGCCCCCAGAAGCAATAGCTTCTTCACTGGCCTTATGTACCCACTCCCCATCATCAACTTCTTCTCCCCTGATTTAATGTCCTGTGCTCAACACCAGACAGACTACATTGAGACTCCTTGAAGAGCTGGAGAGACACAGTGTGTAAGAAATAGGTTCCTATTGCTGCGAGGAAGTTTTCAGGAAGGACCATTGGACTGTGGGTACCCAAATTAGTCTCTGGTTTCAGAGAAGAGGCTCATCTCTCTACACTCAGATAAGGATGGCACCGCTCGAAGGAGTCCCCAAAACCCCAGACCACCCCACTGGTAAGAAGGGATTGTGGCTTCTGCTGCATCTTTCCATCCACAGAATTCCTGAATGTACTTAGAAATATCAGAGTAGATACTTCAATTAATTTTGGAACTAGACTCTCCCCCATCAAAGACCCTTACTCTCACCCACCTCCCCATCCCAGATCTTGATTCTTTTGAGGAAATGAAAAGGTAGCAGTTCTCCCTTACAGCATCTCCTGACCTGATGCAGGAATCAGAATAGAAATGAATATTTAGGCCATCACCATGGAAACCGGCAGTCTCCACGGTTCCCCCTCTCACACGCTCCCCCATCAACTCTTCCCCTTCCGCCTCTAAGTCATATCAGCTCACAGGATTTCTCTTTGTGGCCAATACACTAATTCATCTGGAAAAAAGAACAGAAAAATAGCTCGTTTGGGGTGGTGAGGGGAAGACTGACCCTTGGCTTTCTAACCATTCACCTCAGCTGAGACGCCCTCCCAAACCATCATACCTCTTCTCTCACACAGATGTTTCTCCTAACCCCCACTATCCGATCTCACCAACACTCTGAGCCCCCCATTCTCACACAGTTGCCCCTATCCAGAACCCCTTTTCTATTGGTCCCCAAATACAGAACCGGTAGCTTTATAAGCCCCAGTTCACACCTGCTCACCCTCAGACTGCCGTCCTCTTAACCCAGGCACCTTCACCCCCATTCTTCGTGCCACCCCGTGCACACCAACTATTTTCACAGTCCCAGAGCCTCTCATCCCCACCCAGTTACCCTCCATTCTTAATGTTCTCCAATTCAGGGTCCTCATCACTTATCCTACCCCCAGAATCTCAAGCACTCCTCAATAAAAATGGGCCTTACAAAATATCGGTATTTCCCATGATCCATTCCCCTTTCCCTGCTCAGTCTTAATTCATCCAAATTGGATCTCTGAACCCCTGGGTCCCTTGAGAAAAGAGGAGAGAAGGGAAATCTCTCTCGATGCTCCTTTCTCCTAACTTGGTCCTGCCCTGGTCCAGTCATGTCCCCACTGGGGGCTGTGAGACTTAATTAGCCTTTTCCAGATTACTCTGAGATTCTTGAAACAGGCTCCAAAGACTATTCTGAGCTGGGAGGAATTTTATCGGCGTCTTTTATGGCTTTGTTTGTTCTTCAGTTTCTCCAGCTCGGACTCTTTAGCTGAGTCTCTTCAGTCATAAAACAGCCTCAAAAGGACGAGCTGAAACCGAACTATGTAGAGCCATCTTGACACCTGCCCCTCGCCCCACCCCATGATGGGGAAGGGGTGCCTGGATCCCTACAGCTGCCACTACCTCCCCACCTACCCCAAGCACCCATCTCCAAACATGGTATCCCATTGCCCACCCCCCATCTGGGAAAATGGAAGCAGAAGATGACTCAGGGGGTCAGGGAGGATCAAGGCTTGTTTAGAGCTTTGAGATCCCTAGATGAAAAGTAAGAAGGCGGGAGTGGGGGGGAGTCATGAAAAATCAGCGTCTGGGGCTCAAGAGCAAATCACTGTCCGCCCTACCCACACACTTCCCAGACTGAGGCTCTTAGTCTTTCATAAATAGGTGCAAAACAGGTTTGCATCAAAGCATGAGCACTTAAAGCTAGCCCGAACGGAACTGCCCGAGTATACTTCTTCCCTAAGGAGCTGAAAACTGAGAAGACAGACATACCTATGTAGGATAGGCTCCATCTGTTTCAGCCAGATGAGCTAAAAATTTTCCGTGAAAGCCCAGCCTATTACTGTACTGGTCAAGATTCAGACTTCAATGGAGAAGAGACTTACAGAGGGCTGAGCATAGGGTCTCTTATGTTTCCAGAGTTATTTAACCTCAGCTCTCAAGAACAAGACAAGTAAAAAGCTGGTAACAGCGCCAGAAGACATTAAAGGTGGCCCTATAATGTACTCTCTCCTTCCCAAAGAAACCTCCAACTTTCTAGTTTTCCCTCTAGGTACTTCCTCTCTCAATTATCTCATCCATTTTCACAGCTTCAATTATTATGTCTATGTAGGTGAGTTCTCAATCTATCCTTCCTTACCTGACCACATTCTCTCCAGTCTTCTACTTCCAATGTATGATGAATTTACTTAGCGGGGGTTCTACTAGCAACTTAATCTAAAATGTAATTCATATTCTCTCCAAAACCAGTCTCTTCTAACTTGCTCTTTTTATTTAGACAGGTACCACTATTCTATCAATCACCAAAGCTGAGAACCTCCAGCTTCATCTTTGAGTCCCCTTTTTTCTTTTTCCCTCTTCTCCCATCTTACCTACAATCCCCACCATCAAAGTCCATCAGTGACCAGGTTCTGTTTATCATGCTTTCACAATGTTGGTATCTCCATCTTTTCGTGTCTATTCCCATGCCTTTGTCCTAGCTTAGTCTTTTAGCATCTCTCATCTAAACTTCTACACCAGCATCTTAACTAGCATCTCTGCCTCTGTCTTTTTTCCAAGTTATCTTCCCACTGCCTCAAGCACAATCTCATTTAAACAGTTTTTGCATGTCATTTCATCCCCTCCATTAGAGCGTACAGTTCTATTCATATCTCTTTCAAGTTTCTCATATGAACTCTCAGTGCTGGATAAATGGGTCATTCATTCATTTATTCAACAAATATGCATTTAACATTTACCTTCTACATGTCTGGCATGTTGAGAAAGCAAATGTGAATATATATCACCCTTGACCTTAAGAAGTTCAGAGAAAGCTCTGTTGGGTATCCCTAAAATATATCTTTTGATTCTTGCTTCCATGACTTTGTGCATTCCAACCATGTAGAACGTTCTCCTGTCTAATCTTAAATTTTTCCTTAAAATCCTACCACTTCCATGAAGCTTTCCCTAGCCATCCCATCACAATTATCCCTTCTTTCTCAGAATTCCAATAGCACTTAATTGTCTGTATCACTTGCTGGGCATGTCTTCCTGTCTTCACTTACAGTTTCCCATTGCTACACTTAATTATACTAATATTTCCCCAAATGACTTCAAGCATCTGGAGGGTGGGGACTCTGACTTTCTTTTTATCACCCCAAAAACATTTAGCACTGTTCCTTACACACACAATTGTGCCAGTAATATGACTGGAGACACCATACTGGCCAACGGAAGAAGTGAATTTCCAGGATGGAAATACAGTGTAGTGGCATTGAAAATAGCAACGGTTCTGAAGTCGGAAGAAGTGAGTTTGCCTCCCGGATCTACCAGTTATTAGCTGAGACCTTAAATTCTGAGCACAGTGTGCAGGGTTTTATGAGGATTTGCCTTCATGAGAAAACATACGGAAAGAGTACACCAGTGCCTAGCACCTAATAAATGCTCAATAAATATTCATTTCCTTCATCTCAGTTTGGTTCTGGTAAGAAGGTAGGTTGGACAGAAGAACCTCCTTTGGGGGCCTTCCAGCTTCAGCTTGTACAGGTCACGGGAACACAACCAAGAGGGAAACACGAACCTACTCAATCACTGCTAGCTTTCTAGCCATCTTTATTCTTGAAATCCTCAGCACTTAGTCTACTTTTCGTTATCACATTTGTCATATCCCAACCTCCCTTCTCTAGGGAGCTTCCCACTCAACTTTCACCCAGGATTCCCCAATCTAGGAAATTAGTCCCCAGACTCCAAGCCTGGAGAATTTATTTTCTCCATCCCCCCATTTCCTAGACCCAACATCATCTTATAACCCTTTCTGAAGATGCTCAAGCCTTCGAGGGTATTATGTCTCAGGGCCTCAACAACCCTTCAAGGAGCCCATTCTCATCAACCTCAACTGCCACCTTTCCCAGCATCTCCCAGATATTGTGAAAAAGCTTGGGACAGTGGCCTGAGCAATGAAGTGACCAACAAGGCTCAGGAAAGTCTAGCACCTCCCTGTTCAACTGAAATAAGTCAAGGGTCATCCATCCTGGAAGGAGGGAAAGTGATTAAAATGTTCTTTCAAGTTTTCTTTAGATTCAGGTGAGGGTCTAAAAATAGACAAAGAAACACAAAAGTCCTGGCCCAGTGGAATCATCCTCTCCTGTCACTGTCACCACTAGTAGCAGCAGCAGGTCTCCACCAGGGCTGTGAGAGCTCCTTTAACAGGGAGATGGGGGAAAGGGAGGGGTGAGTCAGCGGGAGCTGGAAACAGAGGGTTTTGTTCAAGGGAAGAAGTCTGTGATGCAAGCTCTAGGGAAACAATGTGCTCCCTGTATCCTCACCCCCTCCCCTCCACCTCCCTCTTCTCCCCACACCCCAGCCAGATCACTGACCAGGTCTCCGGTCAGAACAGAAGCTTCCTAAGCCTCTGGTTTCCATCTAGCCCTTCCCAACTCAACAACCTTTACCTTCACCATCACCCTGACTGCTCCCCTTCTCAGAGACCAGTGGTGGCTCACAATATTCCCAAATTTCACATGATTATTCCTCAGCTTAAGCTTAGAGCTTAAGCTTCATGCTGCAGTTCCACAGTGCTCACTCACTGCTTTAAGCAAAGAAAACCTCTTTCTAGTCTCTCTGCCTCCAAACCCTTACACTGATCTCTGTCTGGCATGTCCTTTTCTCTTTCTTACCTAGGTCTATCCCTTCCTTTCTTCCAAGCCTTGTTCAGTATTCTCCTCCTCCAGGAAGCCTTCCCTAGGTAAGCCAGATTTCCAAGTCCAAGCCCCCTTTTATACTATGTACTCTTAGTATCTGGTACCCAGTTTACCATTTCTTGTGTATGTGTCTGTCAGAGTCTAACTTGTGTAGGTGATGCTTCTCCTCCCTCTCAATAATTTTTTTGAGAGTTTTATGTTCAGAACAAAGCATAAAAAGAGTTCAAGTTACAGGGGTATAAAAAATGGAATGGGCAACCTGGGGAGGAAGGACATAGGCAGTGATGGTGAGATGTAGAATTGATGTAAGAGGCAGCAATTCATAAGAGTACGATCATTAAGCTTTTCCTCACCACCTATCTGCACAGACTTCTGGGCAGGGTTACAAAGAAAGAAATTACACAGATGGGCTTCCTACACATTAAGGTCTCAAAAAATAGTCATAATTGTATAATAGAGGACAAATGAACCCAAAAATCAAAAAGAAAAATCAGAAGACTAGAGGCTGAAATATTGAATAAGAATATCCCATAGAAGTCAGAAATAAGTTTAACTGAGACGAGAGAACAAGATGTGTTTGAAATGAGAGGGGAGGACAGGGTTTGAAAAATGGAGTCGGGGAGGGATATAGGATGAGGCTGAGGTGGGGTGGGTCCAAGTTCAGTCAAAGTGAGACCAAAGTCCTCTAATCCAGGAAGGCATCCTTGAAATGAAGGAACTTTTGGAATGCTTTGAAAGGTAGGAAAGAGATGGCTTGCTAAAGAGCATATCCCCTGTTTGAGAGAAAGTAGAAGGCAAACAAGTAGAAGGGGATCATAGCAGATAAGCCTGAGCCAGGTGGGAGAAGTGTTCTCTCCAATCTCAGTCCCCCACCAGTTAGCCCTGTAATCCCAGGCCAGCATAGCTCCTTGGAGCAGAGAACTGTTCCCAACAGGACTGGCCGCTTTGAATGAGTTCCACCTCCGCCCCCCACCCCCACCCAGGACCCCTTCCACTCCCTACTGGAGTGGAGAACTTCATATCCTGAAATAAATCTCCTCAACAATAGCCCTTACAACTGTGGCTTATTTTACAACTTTCAAAGCACTCTCATATATTGGTTCTCATCTGAGACCCCCACTTCCTGCTGAATTTCTATTCCACTCTGTGCATAACTTAAACCCTGTGTCACAGTTAGACATAACGTTCCTGGTATCTATATCACAGTGCCTGGAACATAGCTGGGGCTCAGTAAACACCAAGAAATAAAGGGTTGATTAACTGATCAAATGTTTTAGTTTCAACGGAATGGGATGACATTTGATATCAGAGAGGACTTCCTGACCACAGTGTGGATGGAAAGATAGTAAGAGAAAAAACCATTAATAGTCACAGAATTGTTCCACAAATTCTCTGACCAACGTGGACCTCTAAAATGTCTTTCCCTCCAACCCTAGCTTCTAAGAAAGAAATGAAAGTGGTACTTGTTATATCCCTACTATGTGTCAGTAGTAGGTACTTATACATATATTATCTAATTTATCAAGCCATATTCCAACCCAGCCCTTCCAGAAAGATTGCTTATTCATTTTTCTTTAATAGACTGCAGAGAGGTTAACTTCACACATTTCACATGGGGCCTTCCTACCTCCACTTTTAAGGTTTTCATTTTGACTAAGGGCATTACTTTATGGTGCAATTTAAACTCCTTTCCATTCAAAGCGTCTCTCTTATAATCCCTACCTTATCCCTCTCTCTCCCTTACTCAGCACCCCTACATACACCCCACACATATTCTGATTTCTTCTCCTCTGGGTTCCTTGCTCCCTTTTTCCACCCCAAAGGCAAACAACCTTCCCTAAACCCGTAAAAGGTAGATGGAAAGAAGGAAGCAGAGGACACTGGGCTAAGATGGAAGCTTTGAGCCCAGAGAGACTAACAAGGAGAGAGCCACCCGCCCTCCGCCAAGGTGGCTTTGCCTGCAGTTTTTATTATGCATCGATTTTCTTATCCATCTTCTTTAGAGCCTCTTAGATCTTCAGGCTGTGGCTGTTTCTCCAAATTGTCATTCACTCCAAGCTCTCTAGCTCCTTGCAGCAGCTAAGAGAGGGTGGCGGGAACTGAGGTGGTGGGGTGGGGGGTGTGGAGAGGAGGGAGAAGGCAGCCAAGAGACGTGAATGAGGGTTGCTAAGTAACCGTTGCCAAGGAGCCAGTACCAAGGAGCAGCCCAAGCTGCCTGCTTATTCCAACCTACCCTCCTTCCACATCTTCCCCTCCCTTAAGTTCACTCAGGTCTATAAAGCAGCTTGATTCTGTCACCTTCAGCAGCTGCAGAGCTATTTCCTTAGCTCTTCAGGTGAAGGGGTGCAGATTCCACTGACTGAAAATCTCACATTCTTAGACCTGGGCTGGTCATCATGGGCACCCGTCTCTCCTTCAGATGGCACAGTTTAAAACAAATTACTAATGTGTTTTCATTTAATTAACAAAAGGAAAGATCCTGTCTGCATAGGCAGGTTATTTGTAGTTGTCTGAATTCAGAGGGTGGACATGCAGGCCAGACGGAGAGCCAGACTGTGTCCATCACCCTAAGAGGATTTAGACCCCCTCGGGGAAGCTCCATTATTTGATCTAAAATTTTGTGAATCCCAAGAACAGAAGATATATCCTGTTCTTACATCAGGATCAATTCCAGACTAAAATGACATTTTGATTGTCTATAAAGTTTGGATTATCCACTAATTAGGATCATCCGTGTCTGCCCCCTCATTAATGCAGAGATTCCAGAAATTACTGCATAATATTTTATAGCAAATTTACCATACCAATTCCATTTGACTCAAATAAATATGAGAAGTTCACATCCCTCCAGGGGTAGTAGGGGGAGTATATAGCAGAAAAAAAAAAAAAAAAACTGAAGGGGGTGGGGCAGGGAGAGTGTCACTGAGGAAAGCCAGTCGAGAATTCAAACTCTGCCAATAAGTAACCCAGAAAGCAGATAAACATTCTTCTGCCAATAACCCCAGATAACGCCAGAGCCACTATCTCTCCAAGGTTAGTTTATAGGAGGTGAGGTATTACCCTGAGCTCTCCCAGCATCCGCATTCCTAAACTGAGTAAGTGCATTCTCCTCACTAGACCCATAGTTCCTATTACATGCCAGATATTGTTCTCAGTACAGCCAAAAGGGACCCCATCTTTGGTCCTAAGTGTCTCTCAGCCATCCTCCTGTCACTAAGAAAAAAATATTCCACAGTCTCCTTCAGAATCTACCAGAGTTTTCCACTCTTGAGAGTCAATACATCTTAGATTTTCCTGATGCTACTTCAGACCAAACAGCAGCACCTTTTTATCTAAAGGTCTCCAAAAAGTAGTCATGCAATATAGCACAGCGGTAGGTAAAAGCAAGGCTTTAGAGTCAGACAGACATAACTCTTTGAGCAAGGAACACCACCTCTCTAAGCTTGAGTTTCTCATCTGTAAAATGAGAATAATATCACCTATTCCACAGAATCCTTGTAGAACTGAAGTAGGTACCATGTTATCATGGTGCTCAATAAACAGTTGCTGCTGTTATCATCATTACTATCCCTGGTCTACTCAGGATTGGGTGAATGGATAAACCAAAACAAGGAAACGCTCATCCAAAAACCCCATGTTTTGGGACTTCCCTGTGGCTCAGTGGTTAAGAATCTGCCTGCCAATGCAGGGGACACAGGTTCAAGCCCTGGTCCGGGAAGATCCCACATGCCACAGAGCAACGAAGCCCATGTGCCACAACTACTGAGCCTGTGCTCTAGAACCCATGAGCCACAACTACTGAGCCCATGTGCCGCATATATACTGAAGCCCGTGCCCCTAGAGCCCATGCTCCACAGCAAGAGAAACCACCGCAATGAGAAGCCCACGCACCGCAATGAAGAGTAGCCCCCGCTCACCACAACTGGAGAAAGCCCACACGAAGCAACGAAGATCCGATGCAGGCAAAAAAAAAAAAAAAAAAACATGTTTTTATGGCCACCCAACTTCCAAACGTGAGCTAATTATCAATGAAGTGAAGCCAGAAAGCTGAGGCTATCGTTCTAATGAACAACATGGACTAAAGAAGGAAACCTTCACTGAAGCTGGGTTAGAGCTGGGGTCCAGACCATAACCATGGTCCATGCTGACTTCTTATAAGCCCACAAAACATTATGAGCCCACAAACCAAAGCCTGAATTAAGAAATGGAGAGGGGCTTCCCTGGTGGCGCAGTGGTTGAGAGTCCGCCTGCCGATGCAGGGGACATGGGTTCATGCCCCGGTCCGGGAAGACCCCACATGCCGCAGAGCGGCTGGGCCCGTGAGCCATGGCCGCTGAGCCTGCGCGTCCGGAGCCTGTGCTCCGCAACAAAAAAAAAAAAAGAAAAGAAATGGAGAGGGAAGAATGGGTAAAGGAATATTGTTTTATAGGACCAAGGAGTTCCCTTTGCCCTGACCCCTTAATCTAACCACATTTTATTTAAATCTCTGTCACCTGCACCTCAGCCCCATCCGTTAGGGAGGATGGGTCAAGAGACAACTGCCACCCATGTCGGTGCCTATCAGGTTCTTCCTGATGTCTGACCACCATGCCTCTTGCTGTGCCCAAAGCCCTCTCCCTCACAGATGCTGTCTCTAAAACTTATCTTCCCATCTCCTCAAAGTTGGAGTCATAGGTGAAGAAGGCAAGAAGAACCGACCAGGCGGTGGGTGAAGAGGAGTTAAGAGGACGGGGTAGAGAGGGGAGACGTCGCGGGGAAGAAGCAAAAGATGGACGATCCATGAGTAGAGCAAACAGCATGTGCAGAACATTCTCCCCAACTCCACTAAGTGGTTATAGAAAGAAACAGACCTGGTGAAGAGGGAAAAAGAGGAAGAGAGGAATAGGGAGACAGGCAGACAGCCTTTCTGTCAGAAAAGGAAATGAGGTCTAGTCTAAGGTACGAATTCCCAATACACATGCTGCTTTGGTGTTGCAGAGCCTTTTCTGAAAGGGACTTGGGACTTCAAGATATTCCCCTGAACTAAAAGGGTCATAGGAGATTGGACTGTAGATCAGGAGATAGGACTGCCGTTGAAAAAGTATAACATATGAAAGTAAAGCAGTTAATGGAGGCCATGACCTTGACTAAAGTTCCCCCTTTTCTCTCATCCCCTAATCCAATGAACCCGGAGAGGATCAGTGGACCCTCTCTCTTCCTCTATCTCCCATCCTCTGCTCCTCCCCCTGCCATCTCTCGAACAAAGCTCCCTGGGAAAATCTGCCCATATTCACTTGCATTAATGTCAGCCCTGGCACCAGAATCAGCCCTGGCTTGCCCTAAGCTACATGCCCTGTCCTGTCTGCCTAAGAAAGGAACCAATAATGCTGCTGCCCACTGAAGGACAGACTCCAGAAAGAACCTCAAGCTAAGAACTAGAATACTGGTACATCTCAGAAATTATTAACTGTGTCCCCAGTGTAAATCTGGGCTCCCTGCGTGCAGAAGTCGGCTTAACCATTTCCCCTGCCCCCACATTATGTTCTTGACTCACTCTTCCTTTTCCTCTTCCAAGCAGTGTTATTTCTGTTCCACCTCATTTACTCTGCACCCATAGCATGAAGTCCCTTATCAGATGTAAAACCAACCTCAGCTCATCTCAGGTTCCAGCCCCAGTGCAGATGGAAGAAGATATACGACTATCCTACATGCCTCCTGCTCCAGACATAGCAAGTGGCCCAGCTTGGACAAGAACTTAGCTGTTTGACTTCAAGGGCTATGTAGGTACCACTACTCTACTGTCTATCTCTGATGGTCAGAAGTCTGTCTTATGCACACCCTGAGCAGCTAAAGGGAAATGTGGTTCTTCCTCCTCCAATAAGTATCTCTTCAAAACAAAGCAATCTGAGTCCTCTAGGTACATTTCTGGATTATGGAGCAGAGGGGTAGTGTCCATCTTGAACTATGCAGGAATACAGGATCCATCCTTGTGCAGGATGACATTTGCAGTTCAGCTAGTCCCCATGGGGTGGGAGAAGGCTGCAGAGAGGCAAGGGCTACAACTTCAATTAGAGAAACTTACGTTAATCTAGATAAGACCCTCTCAATGGTCTGAGGTGTCCTTCAACATGACCGGGGAAGTCATGCCCTTTGTGAGAAGGGGAACCATTAGTCTTGAGCGAGCAACTGAAATGTGTCATCCCAAAAGGAAGCAGGGGTCAGGAAAGGATTAGTGGATGTAAAATCTCTGGGTACCGGTATCAGATTCTTATCCTCTCCCAAGCCTTTCTTAATGTGGCCAATCCTCTATGAGAATCAGAAACTAACGCTACCAACTTGTGCCAGGAGGAGGGAGGAAAGAAAGTGGTCAGAGGAGGACCCTGGTAATGCAAGAACTACCGGAAGCTGCTGGGAGATTGGCAGACTGCATACTCCTCACAGCCTTTGATTGTCTTCAGCCTTGGAGCTGGGATCCAGGAATGACCAAGAGGGGATCTAAAGTCACTCGGGGGACATCTTTCCTCTCCCCAAAAGCCCAAAGGCCTTGACCAGCTCCCCCTGAAGTATAGACCCCAGAACCCACTGAGACCGAGGTGGGAGGTAAAAGAGAGTCTCTGTGACAGCAATTTGCCTCTCTCTTCTCTTTGTCTACCTTTGTCTCCATCTCTTCCCCAGCTTCTCACATCCCGGGGCATTACTTCAGAGGCCTCTACCTTGATCTGTCTCCAAGTCTCTAGCAAGATCAAAGCTCTTAACACCTAGTTTGCTTGTCAACTCTTAGGCTAGAAAGAGGGGGTGGGGTCCGTCCTGAGGCAAGGGGAGGGCCCTGACTTCCCCTCTTCCCAAGGCAGAGGGGAGGTTGGGAGGTTAAGAGTTTGGACCAAGGAAGGAACCAAACTTGAGGTTGGGCTAACAAAAACGCCCCCTGGTAGGAAGGCTGTTATTCTCATTCTGTTATTGATTTTATTGTTATTGTTATTCAGGTTGTAAACTGAATTAACTCATCATCGTAGTAGGGTAAATATATGACAGTGACCAGAAATGTCTTTCCTAACTTCCCTATCTAAAGAAGACTCCCTGCTATTCTTTATCACAAGACCCTGTTATTTCCTTCAGGTATTTACCACAATCTATAATTGTTAGATTTGTTTTCTTGCTTATTGTCTATTTTCCACTAGGAAAAGTTCTATATTCGAGTGAGAGAAAGAGAATGATGAATAAGTAAATTATATGGGAATAAGTCTACCATATGATAAAAATTCCTTAATAATATGATCTATACCTGAAAGTATCGTAGCCAGACTTTTGTCAACAATAATATCCTTAATCAATACCCATAATACCCCTACTTCTACATCTCTACTGATGACCTCTTTTCCTGCAACTCTATGCCACTCATTAATGGTATTTAACAATTCTAAAACACTATGGAGAGAATATAAAAATATACAGGGCACAGTCTGCCCACTCCAGAAGCTTACAGTTGAGGAAAGGAAGATACACGATAAACACAGCTGAAGACAGTGTACCGTAAGACAGTGTATGATAAGGCTGATACTCAAAGGAGTGTAGGAATTCAAAGGAAATAAATTGCTTCTGGCTGAGGTTATCCAGGAAGGCTCAGACAGGAGGTAATATGTGAGCTCTCCCATGATGATTGTGTAGGAGTCTAGTAGTCAGAGATTGGGAGGAGGGAATTCCAAGCTAAAGACATTGTTACTAGGAAGGATTTCTTGACTTTGGGCATCATCTGACATTGAACTTCTGTTCATCATTAGAGAGTGAAATGCAAGGACCAGTGAAATTCAAGATAAAACTGCAGAAGCTTGAGGCTTTAAATAGGGAAGACAGGAACCAGGACCCAGGTCCCAGCTCAGGTTCCATTTATCCCCAAATCTCTTGTATCTGGTCTTATTCGGGGGATACAAGGTTCAAATAGGACGGGGTACCAGTTATGTTTCCATCTAAATGTCTCTCATCTCCCCTCTCCCCACACCGAGTTCTTTATTAACAATGAAATGATTTCTTAATCTCATCACTAAGAAGAGCACAAAGCACAGAAAAACATAGGCTACACAAATTAAGTTAGATAATTTGCATACCTGGGGAAGGAGAGAAACCCCTCCTCCTTCCATCTCCAGAGTCAATTTCCCTCGATCTTCTGACACCGTATGTCAATAAATATCTGTATTTCTTCCTTCCCTGGACAAGAGATGCTGTTAAATGTCAAAGTGAAGTTTGTCATAAAAATCCCTCTTAAAAAAATCTCCCAAGTACAGCATTGGAAGATGGAGGAGAGGAGTTCCTATCTTTAGGAACATAGGAGTAGCTATGTCTTTACCTTGGAATTCCCTCCTCCCAATCTCTGACTACTAAGCTCCTACACAATCATCATGGTTGAGCTGTGTTTTCCTCCTAATAATGTTCAGGTCGTCCCGCCTCCTGCTTCCAGGAGCATCTCAGACAACCTTTTCTTAAAGTTTTCTATAAACAGAGACACGCAAACAGAGACACCACCCCTGCTTCTGTGAAAGTTCATTCTGGTTTTTTTTATGAAATCAGTTTCACAAGTGACCAGTTTCTTACAATCTCAACTCTAGATTTCCTAATTAGTATAATTTTTAATTCTTCTTTCTGGAATGGCTAGAGTCCCAGTTGGAAGCAAAGAAGTAAATAAAATGGCTTCTCTTAGCACCTTCCATCAAGGGGGTTCTAGGAGAGTGGAGGTGATTATGTGGGTGGTGTGCATACAAGGGTGACTGTGTATTAGGCTAGAAAGTAAAAGACAGGAGGGTATTGCCTTGCAGCTGCTGTTTCTCTTTCTCTGCAAACCTCCTCTGATTATAGCAGATTTATAGGGGCCCCAGAGCAGCCCAGCATCTCAGCCATAAACTTCCCAGAAAGAAAACTCATTGAGGTTCCCTTGAGAGGTGATGAAAAATAAATATCAGGGTTTGGTACAAACACATCAACCAGGGCCAGGGGTGGAAGGCAGCCAGTTCCCTATAGCTGGTTTAACTCCTTCAGGATTTATGTACACACACACACAAACACACACACACACCCCCCACACCCATACTCTGTAAGTCTAACAAATATACTCATGTTTATAGACCTACCGAGATAAGCGTACCCCACTCCTTCGTGCCTATTTCCAGTCAAGTGCAAACACGTATGTCCATGTGGTATACATACACACATGACTTTCAATGAGTTGCTTTATGAATATAATACACCCAGCCTCTCCCCCTTCCCAAGGTCCTGACTACAGGGTGGATCACAGTGAAGATGAATGAGGGAATGTCTGAGTATAAATGTGCCTGTGTCACTAAGTGTCTCTGATGACATTCCAAAAAACAAATAGAAATTGTTTTTACACTGTTCACTATTTGGGATTATTCACTGTCTTTGAACTACCACTCAATGTGCCATTAGGTTTCAGTGATCACCCCTCCCTCACTGAGCCGCTGCTCTGTGCAGAGTACAGCCCAGGGGTTAGCAGCACGAGCTTTGCACAAACTTGATACAAATCCTAGCTTCACGACTTGTATTGTGCAAACCACTTAACTTCTCTGAGCCTTAGTTTCAACTTCCGTAAAATGAGAATAACAGTACTCACCTCATAACTGTTATATTAAATTTGTGTGAAGTGTTTAGAACGAATTATAGGGCACAGTACTCCACAAATGGTAGCTATTATTATCATTGTCATGTTTTAGGCATTGGCGCTACAAAGAAGTAATAAACAAAAGAGATGTTCTTTTCCCTTAGGAATTTTAAAAATCTTGTTGACGAGACAAGATAAATACATGGAGAGTGAAAGGACATTAGGTTTCCATAACCTAAAACTCTTATTTGAGCGCAAAAATGCAACTTATTCTCCTTAATCCGAGCCCCGTTTTGAAATTTTCAGCAATGATTTCAACGTTCTAATGACATTGGTTTTTTCTTCAATTGTTCATCGTCCCCATGCCTCATCACCTTACATACACCACACACCCACCCCAGTTTTTCATTTAAGGAGTTGGGATAGAAATGAGTATGAGAGGGAATTCCCTGGCAGTCCAGTGGTTAGGACTCCATGCTTTCACTGCCGGGGCCTGGGTTCAGTCCCTGGTCAGGGAACTAAGATCCCGCAAGCCGCACAGTGCAGGCAAAAAGAAAAGAAAACGAGTATGAGAGTTCATTTTGTGCATTTCCTTCTTTCCAAGCAGAATTCTTCTCAGGCGTCCCAAACCAAACTGATACAGCCACGTGCATGGCCAAAGAGCCCCTTCCTCCGGTCTCCCTCAATCACCCTTCTAACGCCAGAAGATACTTCCTTATTTTCCATCTCAATCTGTTTTCCTTCAACGTTGACCTCTCCTTGTCACTCATTCTTATTGGGGATGAAATACACAACTCTTCCAAAGCTTAAGTTGTCAAACGCCTACTTGGTAACTTTTTTCCATTGCCTATCACCCCAGGTCTCTTGAATTACCTGCCTCGAATATTTTGTCATTGACCCATCAAAAATCACGAAAAGAGCCTTTAAAAAGCATTGATTTGGCCCTTGCCAGGGTTGTAGCCCCTTAACCAGTCATCTAGTCTCTCCTTAAAGCCTTCGAAAGATGAAAATATTTTCATTTCCATGACAGATAGTTAAGAACTTCTATTTCAATCCCTCCAACCCGCCTAGCCTTCTTGGTTAGTATAATCAGATTGTCACTCATTTGATTAAGGAACAGCACAGCCCTGAGGCAGGGGCATGACTAATATGACCTCCCCAGTCTCTTTCAGTCCATCCATATGAAATAGGGGAAACAAAATTGGCGGCAGTCCCAGCCCACGCAATGCTCGCCTCAGGGGAGCCCCTGAGGACCAGGTAGACTCCAGCGTGGGCACGGAAGACATTTTCCCAAAGTAGGCAAAGTGCCAAACGCTGGCATAGTGACTGTTGTGGGAAGCCTGGCGACAAGGAGGTGAGCCAGGGCCCACACTCCCCCCTCTTCCCCAAATTCATTTTCCCCAGCCCAGGCCACTCATCTTGAGCCCCCAATTCCAAAGTTCTCAGACCCTTCTATAGTGTTCACCTAAGGCCAGACACCTATCATTGATCATCTAAGGCCTGTGCTTCTCAAACTTGAAAGAGCATACAAATCACTTGGGAGCTGGTTAAAATGCAGTAGATCTGGGTTGGGGCCTAAGGTTCTACATTTCTAACAAGCTCCCAGCTGACACCCACGCTGCTGGTCCACAGACCATACTTTGAAGAGCAAGGATCCAGATGACTGTAGCAGTTTCTACAAGAGTTTCCCAGGAAGAGTCCGTCCATCCATCTCCATCTGTCTATCTATCCTCCAGACGGCAATGAGAATCATATCTCATACATTTCTGATTCAGGAATCTCCCTCCATGGCACAATACACAACACAAGCCTGGCTCATAAATTCCACTTCGAAGGCGACGAAACATCCCTCACCAG
This sequence comes from Orcinus orca, assembly GCF_937001465.1. Lineage (NCBI taxonomy): Eukaryota > Metazoa > Chordata > Mammalia > Artiodactyla > Delphinidae > Orcinus > Orcinus orca. The sequence goes on along the minus strand of NC_064569.1, from coordinate 43,101,969 downwards.
AGTCCCATGCTTTCGTCACTCTTAAGGTCCATGTAGCCTAGAATTGCTGTCTCGTTTCTTTTCCAACTCACCTATCCGTCTTTTATTCCCCACATTGCTCTACAGGCACCCTCCTCCAGGAAGCATCTCTTGACCAACATCGCTTTCTCAGTTTCTACTCATACCTTCCACTTCCACAGTAATGATGTCTCAATCCCCATCTAGTTATTAATTCCTCCTAGTTTAGTCCCAGTCTTTCTCCCCAGAGAATCTTAGGTGCTCTCACAACGTTTTTACACCTGTCTCTCAAAAAAGCATCTAAAGGAGTTGGCAAGTATTTGGGTAACCCTGCCTTGAGCAAGTTTCCCTGGAGTCACCTAATCCTTGTTGGGAGTATCAGAAATCCCACAAGTAAGAGAGTCACTTCCCATATCTCCCTCTGGGGGCAGGCCCCGTACATACATATAATACAATAGGAAAACACTGGCCCTTCTGTGCCAAAGCATAAAACTCTGACTGCTTCAGGAAAGATGCCTATTGTGCCCACGCTGGAGCCAGTCTAGTCTTCAGGGATTCTCTGAAGTCAAGTAGAGTGGGTTAGGCCTTCTAGCGATTTTGCTACTTCCTGCTCCTCCCCAAATTCCATGGGATTAGATGCAGGGGAACCAAGGGAGGTCTTTCAGGCATTCTCCTGCCCCAGGGTTGGATTATACCTTGTCACTCTTCCAACGAACACTATTCTCACTGTTGGGTCTAAAGGAAGGAGAGAACCTAGTCCCTGCCCTGAACAAAATTCCACTATGATGGAGTAGACAGGAGAGTCACCAGGACTCAGGCATAGCCGAACAAAGGCAAAATTAGAAACAGCTGAGTACAGTTCTAGACGGAGGAAGGGATGGGGAGAAATACTGTTTGTTAAAGAAGTCTCCTAGAAGATCTTTGTAAAGGAGTTTTAAAGGCTAGGGTAGCCTGAAAGGAAAGAAAATCTTTTATACCAAAGAAATGTATAAGATTCAGTTCAATTAAATAGGTATTTATTAGGGTCTTCCCTGGTGGCGCAGTGGTTGAGGGTCCGCCTGCCGATGCAAGGGACACGGGTTCGTGCCCCGGTCCGGGAAGATCCCACATGCCGCGCAGCGGCTGGGCCCGTGAGCCATGGCCGCTGGGCCTGCGCGTCCAGAGCCTGTGCTCCACGACGGGGGAGGCCGCAACAGTGAGAGGCCCGCATACCACACACACAAAAAAAAGGTATTTATTAAATGTTCATTATGTGCTGGGCACCTAGCTGGATGCTATGGGAGAATGAACAAGATACACTCCTTACCTGTGATCTACAATCTAGGGACAAAATTAAGAAAATAAAGGCACACAGATAACTACTGTATTTTCATTGAGGTGCTTTATTAAGTGAAGCTAAGTGTTTGAAGGAGGCTTTGTTTCTCTCACTTCATCTTTACACGTGGAGGGGCTTCAGCAGGAGCTTTGGTTTTCAAAGTGTGACCCCTGGACCAGCAGCATCAGCATACCTGGGAAATTGCTAGGACTTCAAATTCTGGGCCCCATCCAGACCCTCTTAAATTTGAAACCCTGGGGGTGGGACCTAGCCGTCTGTGTTTTAACAAGCGCTTCAGGTGATGCTGGTAACACTCTAAGTTTGAGAACCACTGAGCAGAGTAATATTCCTAGCCTCTCTCCCCACTACCCCCCAGGGACTCTTTGATTTGAAGAGACAGCACTGAGCACGCCCAGCTCAGCCTCTTTTAGGCTTCTTGTTGGTTTCTTTTTTTTTTTTTTTCCAGAGCCAGTCTGCCCAGAGAACACATGCACTCCAACCTGTTCATACACGAGAAAATCTAATAAAAGGAGGCTCTATCCTGGGGTGGGAGGCGGGTGCTTGTTCAGCACTACCTGTGATGAGGTCTAAGTCTGCCTAATTTAGTGATGCGTTATTAGCAAGTGGATTCGGCAGATCTTAATAACTAGATGCAGATCTAAAGCTTACTGTTTAATCATCTGTCTGTCTCTACCTCTTGATTATCAATTAGTTCCAAATACGGGAGGGGGGAAATGGGTGTTATTTATTGTACCCCTCAAACTCTGACAATGGGTTATAGTGAAAAGTGGGCAGGATGCAGGTTCAGATTGCTTGTAGTAGAGAGACCTAGTTAAGAGAGTAAGGGCAGAAGAACCAGAGGAGATCCACCACCCATCTCTCACATTAGAGATAAAGTAACAAGGCACTGAAGGAATTGAGTGGCTTGTTCAAGGTCATATTGCTAGTTAGCAGAAACAAGACTAGAACCCAGCACACTTGGCTCTCAGCTGTGCACTTTCTGAGCAGGTGGACCAAAGCAGAATATGAGAGAGAAACAAGAAAGTGTTTTAATGTCCAAGAATACAGATATCACCAAGCAAAAGAACCAACCCCAGAATTTTCAGCATGAGTAGTGGGTTCAAAGTCAAAATGCTTTGTGCTCGTAGGAAAACTCTGGCTCCAATGCGTCTGTGCACGTTGCCCCTTCCCTCGGCCAAGGCTGAAGCTGCACAGCCTGCTCAGTGTGTTCTGAACACTGCTTTGCTCTCCTGTGCTTTTCCTCGTGTTATTCTCTCTGCCTAGAATTGTCCCCCTGCCCCCGTGTGTGGCAAAATCTTATCCATCCTTTAAGAGAGCCAACTCAAGAGCCATTCCTCTACAGAGTCTTCTCTGATCACACCAATCAGCCCTCTCCACTGTGCCAGCCAAAACTTATCATTCTCCACTCTGAATTCCCAAGATGCTTTATTTTTATATAACTTATGACACTTATCACTTTCTACTTTGTGTTGCAACTATGCTTCATCTCTTGCATCAGAATATAAGCTCCTTAAGGGCAGGGGCCATATTTCGTCTTATATGTGCTATCCGTCCATAATGCCTAAGAGGTGGTGCACAATAAATATTTACTGAACCTATTATTCAATCAACCAACCAAAATTCAGAAGTCACATGTCACCTGTTGCAGCCCAAATATCACAGAAACTGACACCAAAGGACGCCACAGAAAAATCAACACTGCTCTCCCCCCAGAAAAAGTGCCAAATACCTCCCAACATTCTGCTTTTTTACGCACCACATGACATAATCCCATTTGGGTTCGTCTAACTCATGTAGCTTCATGTACTAATTAAGCTGTAAGACACAACAGGGCATGAATTTATTGTGCAATAATTCACATGCGGGATGTTTGCGCAGTGCTTGGGCGTGAGTTATGACACATTAATTCACGGCCTAGAGGGCCTCATTGCAATTACAGAACCATTTTTTAAATATCATCTGGATTTAAAGTATAAATATTGGTCCCCTCAGTCTTAAAACCCTTAGCCCCAAAAATGCAGCTAGCCGAGGTCAGATGTCACATTGGCCCCCTTTCCCCTCATTCTGCATTACACATGTAGCTGTACCGATGGCAAAGAATGCACAGTCCAACCCTGCACCTCACTCACCTAGGACCACAGGGGCACTGGGAACAGAGAGGAAGAGGGAGAAAGGCGCAGGGACTAACTACCTGCAGGAACAAGAGGAACTGGCTGTTGGGTAAGAAAACACGGAAGAAATGGATGCAGCAGCCAACTAGGGGTCCATTACTGAGAAAGGAGAAGAGCCAGAAAGGACATTTTATAAATTCTGACATTCAGTAAACCTCACCCAAAGCAACCAAGCAAAATTCACTACCGTTTTTTATGTCCACAGTTAAGAGAGTGTGATGGGTAGGCAGAGAAGAAATAAGTCACCTGGCTCAGTAACTCACAGCCAAAAACAATTCCTTCTGTCTGCTCTCTCCCCAGGGTTCTGGGAGAGAAGGTGAGCTCACTTCTGCAGATGACTCCCCTCGCTGGCCACACTGTGTTCCGTAAACACCCTGTGCCATCTGTAATGTCAGCTGCCAGCCACCTGGAGAATCTGCCCTGCTCTGTGAGCTTGTATTAAAACACTCACTTATAACTCCCTATTAATTTTTCACGAGGAGTTATTTTTAACTCGCTCAGACCATTGTCTGAATATGCCAAATAGATTTTCTTAATGAAAGGAGCCCGGCGGTGTGGTTCCTCTTTCCTTCTACTCCCCTACTGCTATTCAAATGGTCCCCTCCTCACAGGGAGCAGGGCTTCAGATGAACAATTCACAGCAATGCCCCGGAAATTAGGAGCAGAGAACACCCAGCTGGGCAGCCCACACTCTCCTCCCTACTCCGGGTTTGGTTTTGAGAGAATTTCAGGAAATGTTGTCAGAGGTTTTTAAAGACAGAAAGATCAAGTCAACATTGAAAAGTCTCGTCTACAGATCATCAAAAGGGACCGTCAGGTTATTGGGTCAGGCATTCCTTCTAGAAATCCAGCTAGACTCCTTTGTTTGCCACTCACCAGTCCCAATATTTATGATTAACTCGCAAACAAGAGAGGTAGATAAAGAGAGTCGATTCTTAACTCAGGGAACCTTTCTAAACTATAAATTCGATAGAGTGGCCCCACCATCACCAGTACCAACAACAACAACAATAACACCAGCTTAAAACCCTTCAGTGGCTCCCCACTGCCCTCAGGATAAAACCCAAACTTCTTAGCACAGTGCTTCCTTTCTTCTCAGTCTGACCCACGCTTATTCCTCTAGCCTCAGCCCCTTCCAGTGGCCGCTCCGGCAGCCCACTTCTAGGCTCACCCTGTTTCCTTGCCTCTAAAGCTTCCTTGGCCCCCTCTGTTTAGCTAACTCCTACTTATCTGTCAATTCCCAGCTCAGAAACTGCTTCCCCAGGAAGCCTCCCCTGACTCTTGGGCTGGAATAAGTTGCCCTTCCTTCGTACTCTCACAGCACCGTTTGCCATTTATCATAAGGTATCAAAATTCCAGTTTAGCGATCTGTGTCCTCCACTAGACTGTGAGTTAAGCACTCAATAAATATTTGTTGAGCAAATACACAAACGGAGAAGAGAAACCCTGAAAAAACGCGTAACCCAGAATTCCTATTTACTCAACTTTGAGATACATACTTTGTAGCCAAGCAACCTTTGTAAATCTGACGCAAGTAAATTATAAATGGTATTACATTCCTGGTAGAAGGCAATCAAAATGAAAAGTGTGAAGCGAAAACCAACTGTGATAAAACCTTGACCGCGGATAATTCATGGCATGTATAAGCCACACATAGGTGATAAAGAATTGTTTGCCTTTGGGGATACTCATTTTAGAAATATCAGGCTGCTCTGGGTGACAGGGAACTAACGACCCAGGCCCGATTAGAGAATCTCCACTTCTCTGAAGATACCATGCTCAACCCCTAGAGTCTAGGTAGGACACCCCCTAAGGCAGAAGTTCTCACTTTGGGAGACAGAAGGAAGCATAATGGAGACACCTGGGGACCCGTTTCAAACTTTATATCCTCACCCTCTGGACATTCTTTTCAAACTAGCCCCTTACTTCCCATGACTACTCTAAACCATCCCAACTGACAAGGAACTGTCCTAAATTTAAATAGGAAGAGATTCTAAAATCATCCTTCACAGGAAGGCAACACAGTTAAGAGTAAACGCTCTGCAGGTAGACCACTTAAGTTCAAATCTCAACTCAGCCTCATAGCTGGGTGACTCTGGACAAATTATTTAAATGTCTCTGTGCTTTAGTTTCCACAACTGTCAAATGGGAGTAAAAGTAAATACCTCCTAGGGTCATTGTGAGGATTAAGTGAACTAATGCTTGCAAAGTACTTAGCTCAGTGCCTAGCAAACAATATGTACTTAATATAATCTACCTAATATTTAATATTAAAATCCGATCCAAAGTCTCCAAACTTTGAAAATCAGTTAGTCTTTATAAATGTCTAGCCTCAGCATCATCTTCTAAAACTTGAGCTTCTCAGCTAGCCCTCGTGAGAAAATGAAAGCAGGCTTATTCCATATAATTTGTCTTGAAGCTCTAAGGACTAGAATTAGACACCCTCACACATATTGGTGCTAAACACCTCAGGGGTTCCTAGGCTTACCGAGTTAGACCACATTGAAAAATGCAAGGCTCAAATGTAATAATAACAACAACAACAATAATAATAATGGCTGACATTTATGAACATTTACTATGTGCACTGTATTAAGTATTTTACCTCTACGTTCTCATAACATTCCTAAGATACAAGTCTTGTTATTGCCTCCATTTCACATGTTAGGAAACTGAGGCTTAGACGAGTTAAAAAAAAAACTGTGCAAATCACAGAGACGGCAAATGACGGAGCCAGGATTTGAACAAAAATTATCTGATACCAAAACTCAAGGTGAACGACTCTGCCATCCTGCCCTCCTTCCCTATGGCTACTGTGCACAGCTTGCATTCAACATCCCAGTTTCTAAAATGGGCAGAGATTGAGAGAAAGGCCACAGTTCCCTTCTTGTGGCTCCTTGAACCTCAAGAATTTTGTCTTCTGTCCAACTAGCCCAGAAGAGGAAGACAGCATGAATAGTGATAATAACAATAATAATAATGATAATCAGAATAGTAGTATCTTTGCCTGTGGATGCCTCATCTTATTTCTAGACGAGTCAATACTGGGTACTATAGCAGTAAGAGCAAAGAACATTATGTCAAAAACTCTGGATGTGGGCCCTGGCTCTTCTATTTGAATATAAACCTGGATAACTTGCTTAATCTCTCTAAGCCTCAGATTCCTTATCCATAAAATGGGAATAATAATAATCCTTACTGGATCCACATGAGAATTAAATGAGAAGATACAAACTGTCACACACTGTTTGTGGGAGTGTAACTGGGACCGCCATCCTGAAGCACTATCTTAGTGGAATTAAGTAAGCACACACCCTGGGACCCAACAATCCCGCTCTGAGGTATACACCCAAGGAAACTCTCTCCTGGGTCCATAAGAGGCCCACATGTGGACGTTCATCACAGCACTGCTTGCGGTAGGAAGAAGTTGGAGGCAACCCAAGCATCTATTACTAGAGGAACATATAAGTAAAATGTGCTGTATGGACACGATGGAATATTACACAGCAAACAGAGATAATGAAGCAGATTTACATATAGCGGCATGGGGAGATTTCAGAAACAATGTTAAAGGGGAAAAGTAAAAAGCAGGATGAGGTATATAGCACAATGCCATTTATGTAAATTTTAAAAAGCCAAAACGGAACTTCCCTGGTGGCGCAGTGGTTAAGAATCCTTCTGCCAACGCAGGGGACAGGGGTTCGAGCCCTGCTCCGGGAAGATCCCACATGCCCGTGCGCCACAACTACTGAGCCTGCACTCTAGAGCCCATGAGCCACAACCACTGAAGCCCGTGCGCCTAGAGCCCACACCCTGCAACAAGAGAAACCACAGCAATGAGAAGCCCACGCACCACAACAAAGAGTAGCCCCTGCTCCCTGCAACTAGAGGCCACAACTACAGAAAGCCCGCACACAGCAACGAAGACCCAACGCAGCCAAAAATAAATAAGTAAATAAATTTTAAAAATAAATAAATTTAAGAATAAAAAGGCCAAAATAACACTGTATATTTTTAAGAATACACATATATCTGCTAAAAAATGTACAGAACATGTCATTCCTCTGCTCAAAACCTTCCACTGGTTTCTCTTTATATTCAGAGTATAAGCTAAAGTCTGTGTTTCCAATGGCCTAAAAAGTCCTACCTGACTTGCCACTGACCCAGCTACCTCTCAGCCTTGTTTCTCTCTCTTCTCACTCATTTTGCTCTAGCCCCTAGCCTCCTAACATTCTGGCCCCCCTAACATACCAAGCAAGACTCTACCTCAGGGCCTTTGCACTTGCTGTCTCCTGTACCTGGACCACTCCTAACCCAGGTATCCAAATGGTTAGTACCTTACCTGCATTTGGTGAAATAGCACCTTTTCAGTAAATCCTTTCTTTTTTTTTTTTTTTTTTTTTTGCGATACGCGGGCCTCTCACTGCTGTGGCCTCTCCCATTGCGGAGCAGAGGCTCCGGACGCACAGGCTCAGCGGCCATGGCTCACGGGCCCAGCCGCTCCGCAGCATGTGGGATCTTCCCGGAGCGGGGCACGAACCCATGTCCCCTGCATCGGCAGGCAGACTCTCAACCACTGCACCACCAGGGAAGCCCAGTAAGTCCTTTCTTAATCACCCCACAAAAAACTTCAATCCACTCCCAACCACCCACAACCCACTTTATCCCCCTGTCCTTTTTTTTCATAGCACTTATCACTATTTAAGTTACTATATGTTTGTTCATGATTTGTCTCACTCCACTAGAATATGTAAGCTCCATGAAGGCAGGAATTTTGCATGGTTCTGTTCACGGCTGTATTCCCAGCACCTACAACTGCCTGACACATAGTCGACACTGTACGTCTGTAGAATGGATGAATATATCTAAATAAACATATAGAGCATGGATTGGAAGAGCATTTGTTAAATACACTAAAGCAGGTGCCTCCAGTAAGGAGGGAAAATGAGAATAGAGATGAGAGAGGAAAAGGAAAAACAGAATGAATTGGAAAGGGGCCTGACACAAACCAATGATGCTAATGGGCCATGAACTGGGGAGGTGACTGACTCAATTCTGTGCCCTTGAGGGTCAATAAAGGAATGGTATGAGCTGATGTAGTGAGAGTACCTGGTGCAGAGCCTGATGAATGGCAGACACTCAATTGATTTAAACTGAAGAGGACTCAGAATCCTGTAGTTGTCAGGATGTGGAGTATACAAAGAAGGGATACCAGCTAGAAAGAAAGTGAAGAACAAGGGAAGATGGGGCACCCCTCCTACTAGCTCCCTGGGCACCCCTTTCCCTTCTCCCAGTTCCTCTTCCTCCTTCCATCTCCTTCAACTGTCTTTGGAGGCTCCCGTAACTGGCACTAAGGATGCTTATACCCCATTTCTGTCTGGGAAACTGTGCTCGGGCACCTACCTCTCAACAAAGAATAGAAGAGTGGTCCTTAACAATTTTTGAATCACAGGCCCCTTTGAGGCCACTCAACTCAGAGAGATGTCACACACTCCTCTGAAGTCCATCCGTGGATGCTGAGCAACAATTCCAGATGAGGAACCTCTGAATGGCAGGGTCAGAGACGGGCAAGATTGTGATAATTTCTGTTTCCCTCAACTTTGTTACACAGGAACATCCTTGGGCCCCTCCCCCTTTTACTGAAGATGAGTGAAAGTGGGCCTACAGAGGAAGTATGAAGATAACAGGAAAGGGACTTCCCTGGTGGTCCAGTGGTTAAGACTCCATGCTCCCAATGCAGGGGGCCCGGGTTCAATCCCTGGCTGGGGAAATAATATCCCACATACCGCAACTAAGCCCACGTGCCGCAACTGCTGAGCCCGCGCGCCCTAGAGCCCACGCACCAAAACTAGAGAAGCCCACTGACGCGACTAGAGAAGGCTGCATGCTGCAATGAAGACCCAGCGCAGCCTTAATTAATTAATTTATTTATTAATTAACAAATAGGGTGATGTTAAAAAAAAAGAAAAGAAGATACCGGGAAAACAAACTGAAGAACAAAACAAATGGGAATTACAAAATATTATGTATAAAATAAGCTATAAGGATATATTGTACAACACAGGGAATATAGCCAATATTTTAGAATAACTATAAATGGAGTATAAAATTGTGAATCACTATATTGTACACCTGTAACTTACATAATATAATATAGCAACTATACTTCAGTAAAAAAATGGGAATTAAACAATCGTATTTTATCACTCAAACAGAAGCAGGCAGAACAGACGAATAAACAACATACCTTACAGAAGAAATAGCAAACACCTGATGGGGAATCCTGAGAACGTCTACCTTCAACCCAGCCTATAACAATAAACAGAAACATCTTCCTCAAATGCAATGTTCAGAAACGCCCTCTCCCTGTGCAATAATCTGTGAATAGTCCAATTATTCCAAGTATTCCAATAATCTGGAATTCAGTCCAGACTCTTCAACCCAGCTGTCAGAGTCCTTCCCTAATTCTACCTCCTCCCCAGCCTCAGGCCCATCACCTCATTCCTAACTCAGCTCCTCACATCTTGACTTACCCTCCATGCAATGAGCCTTTGTTCTGTGTGAGTTACTTGCCCTGCCAGCGATGCCCTCCTCACTCGTCTCTGTCAGTCTTGACCCTATAGCTCTGCTTAATCCTATTCTACTACCCTCCCCACCACTCCTAGAAAGCCTTTCTTAAACCATCTCCCAATCTCCAACATTCTTCCCCATCCCACCAGCACTTATAGCTAGCCCTGATTCTCAGCTGAAATAAATATTCCCTTTCCGTCTGGTGGTGCCCTTGGTGTGTCCCTTAAACTCCTTTATAGTCTAAAAGCTCCCAGAGGGCAGGGTCAGAATCCATGTACCTCCTCTTTCTGAATTCCACACTCCCACCCCTCAATCCTCTCTACCCAGGGCATGGATCTGCTCATAATTGTACCAGGCAACCAAAAGAGGCATTTAGGACAGAGAACATATAGATGTATTGAACATATAGATGTATTGATTGACTACTAAACCTTGAGATTCCTAGAAGTAGGAAAAAAAAATATTTTAAGAGAGAAAGGGCCAGAGAGAGGTGGAAACAGGAGTCGAAAACATGCACAATCATCTATTTCAAGAGCATTTCCTAAGGACATTTCCTAATGAGGGCCCTGGGCCTGTGAATCTCAGTTTAATTAGGAAACAGTCTCTCCCAGAGGAGATGCTTCACGCAAGGGAGGTGCTTAAAGAAATGATGAGAGAGCCCAGGGAACAGGAAGCCAGCTTGTGTGAATTCCAGAATGCCCTCTGCTTCCTCCTTCCCTCCCTCCTCCTCCCTGTGTTTCAGCTCTGAGCTCATTCCAAACTCCAAAACAAAAGTTCCATCCCGAGTAGCCAAGAAAACCCATGTCAAATCCAACAATCCACACACGAAATTCCAGGCTGTCCTGCTTTCCCAGACAACCCCACCCACTTTCCTTCACCCTGGAGGTCATTGTGTTCACTCCTCTGTCTCTAAGAAGGGCACTGCCCTCCCTCTGGGCCTTTCCTTTTCAAAACATTTGTCCAAGGCAGTAAGTTCCACTGGTTCCCTTGGTTGGGTGTTAAGAAACCTGCCAATCAAGAAGTTTGGCCTCATGGCTCCTGCTGAATAGCTTCAAATATAGTTTGGATCCAAGTTGCTTTGCTAGAAGTTTGATCAAGACTTGAGAGAGGAAGGCTAACGAGGCTATTAATTATTTTTAGGTCTCAGCGTTTCAGAGAAGTGGACTTTAAATGTCACATTTCCAGAGATGATATCAATCCTCTGTATGCAAGTACAGCTCCTTTTCTGACCCCAAACTCTATGAGTTTTCTCATCCTCCTTAAAATTTCCAGAGAATGAAAGCTCCCAGAACCAATCAAACCAGTGTCTCCCAAACAAACAAGTACAAACTTTCTGGGTATCTGAGTTTCCCCAGAGTTTCCAAAGTCCTAACTCAAGCACCCTTGCAACTCTGGTAGGGGCAGTCAGGAATCCAAGAGCACAGGCTTCGAGTTCAAGGTGAAAGGTTTAAATAATCATTAGTGTGGTGTATGTAGTAGACCAACACTTCCAGTTGGGAACAGTTGACAATACACATGAGAAGGTAAATAGAGCAAAAGCCACCACGAAAACTGATCCAAATCTCATATCCAAGGTTAGAAGAAATTAGTTAATCAAGGCAAATGAAAAACGGAATCTTCCCATTTCTTTTCTGTTTGTGCCTGCTCTGTCTCTAGTCGTGGTCATTCATTCATTCAACAAATATGTACTGGCCCCCAACTATTTAGCACCGAGGATACAGCAAAGAAAAAAACACAAAATCCCTCCAATCAAGTTGTTTACATTCCTGCAGGAGGAAGCAGACAGTAAACAAATAAGTAAAAAGAATACATATTGTGTTGGATTGCAATCAGTGCTGCAGAGAAAAGTAAAGCAAGAAAAGGTTAGAGTGGGAGTTGCAATGTTAAAATGGGTGGTCCAAGAAGGCCTCACTGAGAAGATGACATTTCACCAAAGATCAGAAGCAGGTGAGAGAACAAGCCACGATGCAGATCTCAGAGAAGAGCAAGTACAAAGACCTTGGCCATCTTTTAAATAAATTTTTTTATTATGGTAAAATATACATAAGATAAAATTTATCGTTTGAGCCACTTTTAAGTGCACAGTTCTGTGGCATTAAGTCCATTCACGCTGTTGTGCAACTATTACCACCATCCATCTCCAGACCTTTTTCATCTTCCTCAACTGAAATTCTGTCCATTAAACAGTAATTCCCCAACCCTTCCTCCCCACCAGCCCCTGGCAACCGCCATTCTATTTTCTGTCTCTATGAATTTGGTCCCTCTAGGGACCTCATACAAGAGGAATCATCCAATATTGTCCTTTTGTGATCAGCTTATTTCACTTAGCGTAACATCTTCAGGGTTCATCCACGTCGTAGCATGTACCAGAATACCCTTCCTTTTTAAGGCCGAATAATATTCCACTGTGTGTATATACCACACTTTTTTGTTTATCCGTTGAAGGGCATTTGGGTTGTTTCACCTTTTGACCGTCATGAATAGTGCTGCTGTGAACATGGGTGTACAAATAGCGTATTGAGTCCCTGCTTTCAGTTCTTTTGAATACATACCCAGAAGTGGGAATGCTGGATCATATGGTAATTGTATGTTTAATTTTTTGAGAAATCATCATACCATTTTTCCACGGTGGCGGTCCCATTTCACATTTTCATCAGCAGAGCAGCACAAGGGCTCCAACTTCTCCACGTCCTCACCAACACTTGTTATTTTCTGTTTTTTTAAATAACAGCCATCCATCCCAATGGGTGTGAGGCAGTACTGCCCGCTTTTGAGGAGTAACAAGGAGGCCCGTGGGGCTGGTGCAGAGTGGGTGAGGGGGAAGCAGCAGGGGATGAGGTCAGAGAGAAAGCAGCAGGCCAGAGCCTTCTCAGGCTCAGTAGGGCCTGAGAGTCACTGTGAAGATTGTGGCTTTTACTCTGGGTGTGATGGGAACCCTAGATAAAGTGATAGTTTTGTATGTTGGCTTTGAACTAAGTATTTGGTTCTCAGACTAAAGAATAGTCCTCCAGAGTTTGAAAACGAGGCACGGAGAGAAGTTAGATGTCCAGTGCTTCTGACAACACAATGAGGGCTGCACAAGCTGAGATTCTCCCATCTGCCTCTCTCTCTAGGTACAAAAGAAGAGATGCCATACATCCTTCATGGGAGATTAACGTGATGGATCGCTCTCATCAAAGTTGTTCCCTTTATGGATTATCTTTAGCCAGGATTCCATCTCTTAAAAATCAAACAGAAGTCATCTTGGTGTCATTCACTCCTTTAGATTAACCCCTCCATGACTGTGGATAATCAAGCGCTGACATGGAGAGAAAGGGTGCTTTTTCTGGAAACTGGGAAAATTGAGGGCTGCAAAGACAGGGGTAGGTGGGTTCTCAGAAAAGGGGCAGGAACAATGTGAATCAGGCACTCACAAGCCTTTCAGAATTAAATGGATGAATTCAGTCCCAAGCCCCAGATGCCTCAGGAAGGATTGTCAGAAATGTCTGAGATGATAAGAGCTAGGGAGAGAAAGGGCCCCAAAGGGAAGGCTGAAAACACATTTTCGAGAGGCAAAGAGTACCTCTCATAACCTCGCTTCCCCCGGGCGACAGGGATGAAAGCTTCTACATCAAAATGAGAAGTCCAAGGAGTTATAGATTTTCTCAACAATAAATAACTTGGAGAGAATGGCCGCCCAACCACCGTTTATAAATGTTAGAAAATACACACTTGTGCTGGGCGGGGGGGTGGTGGAAGGTAGAGAAGGAGAGAATTATGGGGTTGTCCCCTCTGGGAAAGGAGGAGGGACAGAAATCAATTTTCACTATGGCATTCTTAGGATTCAAATGGGGAGGGAAGTTTGGTAAAATCTGGAAACCTAAATAACTAATTTCTCTCCACAAGAAAGCAGGCCATGGACTCCTAGATTTTGTGTGTTTTTCTTTCCATCGGAAACCAACTTATTCATCCTCTTCTCTGAACACAGTGTGATCGCCAACCCCCAACCCGGGGTAGAGAAGCCGCAGCTCGCCTCACGTCACAGTACCTAGTTCACTTCCCTTCTCTGTGGTCTCATCACAGAGGTCTTGGGTTACCTTTTTTAAGCCCCCAAACATTTTTAATAAAAGTGGGACTAGGATAGAGGAGAAGGCTGTTCTTCCCGCTCTCCTCAGGTAGAAAAATAATGGACCTAAAGGGCAGTGAAAGTTTTAGGTCACTTATTCATTCATTCAGTAACTATTAAGACCTTCTAATCACCAGTCATTGTGCTTGGTATGATGGACACAGCAGGGAGGAAAAAGATGTTCCTTGCCTACATGGTACTCACTGTCTTTAAGAATGTTTCTATAACAGACTTGTGGTGGCCAAGGCGGAGGGGGGCTGGGGGAGGGATGGAGTGGGAGTTTGGGATTAGCAGATGCAACTATTATATACAGGATGGATAAACAACAAGGTCCTACTGTATAGCACAGGGAACTATATTCAATATCCTGTGATAAACCATAATGGAAAAGAATATGAAAAAGAATGTATATGTATGTATAACTGAATCACTGTGCTGTACGGCAGAAACTAACACAACATTGTAAATCAACTATACTTCAATAAAATTTTTAAAAGAATGTTCTTGTATAATATCCTGCCCAAAATGCGTAACCTGAATCAAACAATCAGTCTACAAAACAACTTTCTACAGAAAGTTGACTTTCTACAGAACAACTGACCTATAATCTTCAAAACTGTCAATGTCAGAAATGACGGGCTGAAGAACTATTCCAGATTAAAGGAGAATAAAGAGAAATGACAATGAAAAGCAATGCATAATCCTGGATTGGACCTGGATTGGGGAAAAACATTTTACAAGAAAAAACATTATTGGACAATTAGCGAAATTTGCACATAGAGTGTATTTCATATATGTGTATGTATATATGAGCGAAAGCATGCAAGTGTGGCAAAATATGAACAATTGGTCAATCGTGGTTAAAGCTAAGTGGGTGTTAATTATACTATTCTTGAAACTTTTCTGTACATTTGATATTTTTCAAACTAAAGAGTTGGGAGGAAATCAAGAATGTCCCAGTAGTAAAGGTTATGAAGTCTCCTTCCTTGAATGACCTTTATAAACAAGCTGGCCATCACTTTTGTTTGAAGGAAAATCTCACCCAGAACAATCTAGCCCCAAATCAGGAACTTTAGATCAGAGGGGTGGGTAGGAAGATAGAACTCCTTTGCCTTTGATTTACAACCAAAATTGTCAGCAAGTAAAAATGCCTGAAAAAAAAAAAAAAAATGCCTGGAAAGAAACCACAACCTTGGCTCATGTTGGTATGGTTATAAAAACTACATACTGTTATTGTCATTTTGTGGGACTAACACAAATTAATAAATCAGGGCCCTAGACTTGAACTCTGTGAGGCATTGGGGAAGATTTGCAGAGGCTGGAGGCAGAGAAAAATGGTATCTGGAAAAGAGGGATAGCAGGTGTATGTGTAAGAATTACAGAAACCTGGAGAGGGAGGTGAAAGAGAACCAGAATTTTGTTGAGCTGCAGGTAATGCACATATGTTAATTCATTTAACTCCGTAACAACCCAATGAAATAAGTATGATTATTCCACTTTACAGATCGAGAGATTAAATAACTTTCCCAAGATCATATAGCCAATAAAAAGAAGAGTTGGAATTTGAACTCGGTTCTTTGTGACTTCAAAGCCCATGTTCTTTCTACTGCAACACTCTGCCTCCACAAACATTAAAATTAATGGCTATTAATGGAGAATCTGAGCCAATTCTTATTGTAGTGTCCAAGTCAGCCCCTGTCAATGACTTCCCTTTCTCCCCTAACAGATGCTGATGGACCTGGGCTAGAAGTAGTTGGATCATTAAATCTGAAGGCTCCATCTAAACCATGTTCTGCTAAAATCCTAATCCAATTTAGGGCCAAAATGTCTCCAGATTTCCTTTTAGATGCTAAGAAAGGAGATTCCAAAGCATCCCTGTGGCCATTCCAGTAGTTCCCAGATATAATTTTACATCTAATTATAACTCTTACCCACAACTTTAACCCATCTCCTTTTGCTTGGCTTTTAATGGAAATATAGGCTAATATATCTAGATGTCTATATGTCACCCTTCTGAGACTCTTTTCCTCATGCTATTCCAAATCTTTTCTATTCACTACACCATTCTTGAGAAGAATAAAACCATATTAGAAAGTGCTAGAGAAGGAAATGAAATCTTGATTCTCCTTGGCTAAAGGAAGATGGGGGTGGGGGAGCAAACAATTTTTTAAATGGGAGCCCAGTGGCAGGAAGACGGTTGAAATTTCCCTGACAATCTAAATACCTCCAGATTTGGCCTTCCCAAACCTCAGCCGTCACCCAAGCCTTCCAGATGTTGCCGGCACACACTGTTAGGAAACATCTGTCACAAAGGACAGCCCCAACTGGGACAAAGGAGAGTGGGAAGGCAGACGGTGCCAGTTTAATGAGGATAGTTTAACAAAGCATCTTTTAAGCTTCCTAATTCACTTGGCCATTTGCTCCCCAGACTTGGCTGCCGATCAGGAGCCGACAGGGAATGTTTGCCAGAGAACAGCAATCTCCTCCAGAAGAACCCAGTACCAAAGAAATGTCAGTATGTCAGTCACTCTAAAACATGGTAAACCCCATTCCAGAGCTAAAAATTCATGATGATGCCGGGAGAAAGGAATTCAGCTACATCAGGTCGATCAGTGTGGTGAGACTGCTGTTGACAACCAGAGACTGGACTTAGTAGAATATAAAAAATGGGCATTAGGACTTCCCGGCTGGCGCAGTGGTTAAGAATCCGCCTGCCAATGCAGGGGACACAGGTTCGAGCCCTGGTCCGGGAAGATCCCACACGCCTTGGAGCAACTAAGCCCATGCGCCACAACTACTGAGCCTGCGTGCCACAACTACTGAAGCCCGCGCGCCTAGAGCCCGTGCTCCACAAGAGAAGCCACCGCAATGAGAAGCCCGCGCACCACAACGAAGAGTAGCCCCCACTCGCCACAACTAGAGAAAGCCCGCGCACAGCAACGAAGACCCAATGCAGCCAAAAATTAATTAATTAATTTAAATAATTGTTTTAATGGGCATTAGTGTTCCCATTGTAACCCATCTGTGACCAGCTCTGAGCTCATAACGCCTAGAACATTCTTAATATTTATTAATCATCCATGGAAATAAGCACAAAGACCAATGGACATCAGGCATCAACACAGACCTCTTAGTCTTTATTTGGGATCTCCTCGTTATTTTGTAAAGGTTATTGTGGAATACGGACTCCAGATAAGAAATAATGGATATTCTGGAAACGCTGTGAGTATAGGAAGATCAACAGAAAAGATAAAGGATTGCCTTTCCATGTTCGTTTCAAAAGGAAGAGAGCTCCAGATGTGTCCAAAGCAGCTTCTAAGGATCCTGACTTTATTCAGGGAAATTGCATTAAAATTTAGATTAAACCTAAGGAATTTCAACTGAAATCATTGGTTTCAGATATTTGGGAATCACTCTCCTAGCCCTCAATTCAATTCAGCTGACATGAAGTCACTTAAACACTCAGCACCTTGTCCCCACTAGACTTCTATCTAGTAGGTTCCTACAGCTTGCAAATACTGTATATCCAGGGCCAGCCTGCAGCCATAATCTCTGGTCCACCCTCCTGGTCCATAAAATTGGTAACTCTAGACAATGAGATGCTCTCAGATCCCACTCCGATTCACTCAGCAGCCATCAGAGAGTGCTGTCCTTCCCTGAACCAGGCTACAGCCCTAAATCACATTCACCCTGACTGCTGCATTGCAGTAGATAACTGAAGTGTGAGTGCCCTCTACCCTCCTTCTAGAAAATGACACGTTCCTCAAGTCTTAAAAAGACACACACACACACACACACACACACACACACACACACACACACACACACACACACACACACACCCTTTCTCCCAACCAGACCTGCAGTTTCCAGCTCTCTGTTAAATCCGAACTTCTAAAACTGTATTTCCAGGACTTTCTTTTCACTGTTCTTCTACCTCATACCCCACCTTTTCTGTGGCTCTCTGCTTGAACAGGACACATCTTTCCCCACACGTGAACATCTTGCTGTCATGCACCTCAGCCCTCACACAGACTGTCTCTCTCTGCCTAGAACACCCTATTTCCAAATCTTTTTCAGCATGACCCTCCTTCGGGAAGCTTCTCCAGCCACACCTACAGATATCTGATCTCTCCAGTATGCTCTCCTTGCCCCCTGCTCCCCCCTCCTTAGTGTCCAGTGGTAAACTCACTGGCCTAGAACTTGGCACTGAGAGAATGCCCAGTTGGGGAAAAGAGCGGGAGTAGTGGATGGTGACACGGAGCGGAGGAGTGCAGTTTCAACCTGCGGAAGCTTTCAGCTCACCACTCCTTCTCACTGAAGCCTGAGGTACAAAGAGTCAACTGGCCACAGCCAGGGAAATATAAGTTCCCATAACAAAGTGAAAGTACAAAGGGAATAACCCATATTGTCTGAGACAAAGCACATTATCTGTGACATTTATCATTTGTCCCAGTGTCATCCCCTTGATGTCCAATGACTGAACAGACAACGGAATTTTATTACTTTCATTGCTTTACTTAATTTGGAAAATAAGTCATCTAATGCTTTGCCATTAGGCAACATGATATGATACTCAAACTGCAATAACTAAGCTTAAGATTACACTACAGAAGGGAGAAGTGGTCCAGTAGTCAAATGGTTGGATATTGTTTAGAATAGGATTTTACTTGTTTCGGGAAGATAGGGAGATATGCACGAAATGTCCTTATGTTGTAAGCTCCCAGAGAAGAGAATTTTCTGAATGTGCTATCATTTATCCCATGCTGTCTGTAAATTAGTACACAGATAGATTCTGTTTCGTTTGGGTTGGGTCTAACGTGAGAAACTGGATAATCCCTATGTGGGTTTGGGTTTCTCGTGGAAACCACAAAAAGTTTCCATGTGAGAAAGACTGTATTCAAACTTTTAAAAATCAGATGTCAACTAAATGTAAATGCATACAAAGACAAATTCCAAATTAGAAAATTCAGACACCAAAATGATTCTTTGTGCAAAAAGAATTCAAGCAAAACCAATGTCTTTTTCCCCGTAAATCATTAACATCACCACCATCACCTCCAAATCACCACACACTTGTTTATATGCAGTGCAAGATAATGGTGACAAACAGAGAATTCCCCTCTCTGGGAACTTACAATTAGGGGCATTTCGTGAATTCTTCCCCACCTCCCCAAAAAAGTAAAAGATACATAAACCAGGAACCGGAAAGGGTATCCCTAAATCAGAAATGAACAGTATGATATTTACATCAGAGGCAAGGGCATGTCAAGATCCCAGATGACTTCACAGTTGATAGAAGAAAAGAGTAGTGGGCTTCATTTTCCAGTGCTGGCAAGATTAGAGCACAACTTCTGTGCACCATGGGAAGTCTGAGAAGGCTGCATGGAAGAGGGGGGAATTGCTCCATCTTGGCATTTTGTCTAAGTGTTTCCCAGGGAAATATCAGTTCAAGTTATGTCTTCATGACAGTGTGATGCTTGGGCTATGATTCAATAAATCCAGCCTTACTGAGGGCTTCCTCCCAGCCCCCCACCAAAAACACAAAACAAAACAAGCCTTACCACACTTTGAACCAGTAAATCCAGTTTGCCCAACTATACAGATCCAGCTAAATATTTGCTACAGATACAAATACAGATCTCGATACTAAAATACAATAATAATAAAAATCCTCTGTCCTGGTCTGTGCAGAAAAGTAAGAGTCTGTCAGAAATAAACCATTTTAGCGCAATAAGTCTTTTACTTCTTCCCTGAAGAGAGAAAAGAAAAGCTCAGAAAGTTTCCCTGAAAGGTCGGAAAGAAAGCTGAAGGAACCAAATTCAGCCCATACCAAAGAAAATAAATATGCAAGCTTATAACCCAGGAGTCTTCCCAAAAAACGACCTCACCAAACGGATCGCTTACAAGGCATCTTCCCTCCACCTATGATTTTACTTTGTACTGCATTCTGTTTGAATGTTACTTGGGAGAATACTTTGTCTCCCTTTCTAAAATAAAAACTCCTTAGGGTAGAAGCTGCTTCATGTTCTCTCACTGAGGCTAGAAACCATAATTCTGCAAGTAAATATTGTCAATTGCAACCAAGACTTGAACTTGAAAGCTGTGGCAGTCCCCAAATGGCTACCTCATCCAACTAAACTACCTACCCTACAACCGCCAGCACTACACCTCTCACATCCCTTCCCAGTCTGACAGAGGCTGAATTCCAAGTGAGTGAAAACCCATCCTGATAGAGACCAAAACACTCCAGACCAAATTTACACCAATATGGTGTTGACAAAATCCACCCACCCAAATGTAGACCAAAATGCATGTAGATGTAGAAACATTTTTGCTTCTTTCCCTCAATATTCATGGAGTCTGTACTATAGGCAGACACTACATAGTATCATTACACCATTATTTGGGTAAACAATCAGAGAGCCAGAGCCTCTGATGTTAAATCCAACATTCCTCATTCATGATCTGACACATTCGCAGGTCTAATTTCAGTCAGAACCCAGTTTTGGAAATTCTTAACCTTTCTATCACACCAAACAAGATGACCGACAAATCCAAAAGCAGAAGCAGAAGCCTCTGCTTATAGAGCCCTTCAGTAACTAGATGGGCTACTAGAAAGGATCAGAATTAGATTTTCCAAACAGGATTCAGAAAGAGAGCTGCAAAAAGCCAAGAAGGGTGTGAAATTAAAGGATTAGTAAATGATGTGGTATGTTGACGTCAAAAGTGAAAGTCAGTTCCTTCTCTCCTTCCCCCTATGATTCTCTACTCCCCTTTTCTCAACCCTGCATCCTATCAACCCAGAATTTCTAAATAAAGACCTCAGGAGAAAACAGTAAAAGGAAATCCATCTGCCTATCCACCTTGTTTTCCAATCTACAACTGTAGTACAGGATGGGCTTTGTCTCAGTGAGCACTAATCCATACTCATTTTTTTCCAAGAAGCCTTGTTAAATAGCTTTAGTTCTGTTTCCCCCTTCCCAAACCTTCCTTTCCTTGTAAAAATAGAATCTAGAAATCCATCCAGTGGTCCCATGTATCACTATATCCTGTCTCTACCTTTAGACTAGCAGTTGTGAGCAGCCAGAGTCCACGGGCCCCTTCTTCCGTGGACTTCCTCCCAACACCCACAATAACGCATTGCACACAAGGTGGCTTAGGACACACCAACTATCTCTCTGGCTATCTTCCTTCATATCTTTAAAGGTATCCTTCTGTCCCCCCATATGAGTAGATGACCATCTCTCTTTCTGTCCTCTCTCACCAGAGTTCACTTGGTTCCTCTTACAGCCCTAGGTTGCTGCTCCACACCTCCACCATGTCCTTTAGAAAGTTAATTTGTTTTGTTTTGTTTTGTTTTGTTTTAGGAAAGACACCAGATCATCTGTCATATGAAAGCTGTATCATGCCTCAGAGTCCTGAGGTCTTATCCAAATATAGATCAATATGACTTCTCCACCAAGACCCACCCAGCTCATGCATCATAATCTACAGCAATCTACATGCTTTTTAGGAGACACTCTCTATCCTTTTTCCCTGGTTCTTTCTTTCTTTCTTCCTTTCTTCCTTCCTCCCTCCCTTCTTTCCTCCCTCCCTCCCTCTCTCCCTCTCTCCCTCTCGCCCTCTCTCTCTCTCTCTCTCTCTCTTTCTCTCTTTCTTTCTTTCTTTCTTTGTTTAGGCAAGCCCCCTGCAGTGGAAGCACGGACTCCTAACCTCTGGACTTCCAGGGGTTCTTTCTGTTCTCCAGTCTGCCTTGTGATTTCTGTGATAATAAGAGGAGGGAAAAAAGGACAAATAGAATAGAATAGAATCCAAAAACAACTTTTATTAATTTGGAATATACTTTTTAAAGGAAATTAACCTTTCCACATGATTTTGCTTAAACTAAAGTTAAAATGAGTCTGCCTTCTGGAAGCATACATCACATGTCAATTGGTAACAGAGGGAAGCTGCCCAAGAGCTGCTGGAGGGCAAGAGAAGACAACTTAGAAATAAACACTTGCCACATACAATCAATAAAAAGGTGTCATGCATGGATAAGTGTTGTCTGGGCTCCTGGTGTTGGGGTATTAACCAAAGTGTGTGGAGGGGTACAGGCTAAGGAGAACAGTTTAAGACTCCAAGTGCCTTAGAAATCAGAGTTGCAAACATGTTTTGTGATAGCAGCAAACTGCCTCTTGGAGACCCAAGCAGTCAGTCCTATTTCAGGATTCTCCTCCAATGCTTTATCAATCAATCAATATGCCTATCATGTACATAAAATTGACAGATTCCAAGAGAGAGAACAGAGCCATCAAGTTTCAATGTTTCTTTAGCACTGGATCATTTATAATATACTTGGGACCTCAGACAAGCCTTCATACAATGTTTTAAAGACCAGTAGACGGGGTTTCCCTGGTGGTGCAGTGGTTAAGAATCCTCCTGCCAATGCAAGGGACACGGGTTCGATCCCTGGCCGTGTGGGAAAGACAGATGAATAAAGCAAGCCCCACACCAGTCCAGAAAGGAAAGGCCAGGACGGAGGGCAGGGCAGAAGAGGGAAGGACTCTGCAGAAGAAGGGCCAGGGAATAACCTCCCCTAACTCATATTTTTCTAGGACCCGCTCTGCTGAGGACTTTTCTGGTTTGGAGGAGAATGTACTCCAAATCACTCTAGCTCCAGCAAACCTACCCGCCCCGCCCCACCCACCAAGCTCTCGAGGCCTCTCGTCTGCACTCTCCAACCCAAAGTCCTGCCCTGGCACCGTGGAGTACCCTCTGCTCAAACCCCACAGGACGTCTACAGGCAGCAGCCCTCCGGGTCCAGCCTTCTTCCTCTCTGGCCCTGCCTATTTTCTTACCAAGTCTATAACCACAAGAAACCACTTACTGATGGTCTTTTTCTACCTCAGAGGAGAAAGACCTGAGGAGAAAAAAACAAGCCAAATCTAGGGAGATGTAAGGAAGGGCCTTGGCCAAGCAGCTCGGGGAAGAAGGTCAGGGCACCCGGGGAGGGGGGCTTTGGGAAGCTGGGCGGGGCTTTGGGAAGGGGTGGGAAAGTGTGAAAGACGCGGTTTAGCCTGGAATGCCGCAGGAGCTGGAGGTGGGCAATGGAAGCCAAGCGGGGCCCTATATGGGTGAGGGGGTGGAATGAGGGTTTAAATGGAGCTTTTGGTTGGAGACTGAACAGAAGGCTATGAATTGAGAAGTAAACACGCTTTCCAGGGTCCTGGGTATGAGGGAGGGTTCGAGGAGAGTCTGGGGAGGTGGTGGAGCCCTACACGTGGAGATTTGGGGGCCAGTCCCAGATTCAGTTAAAGGACCTCCACTCAAGAGTCCTTTAAACAAGGATAGAAGCAAAAACCCCCACCAGCCTCTTCCAGAATCCTCCTACCAGGTCGCTCTACCCTCACCACCCAGCTGAGCCGCCCTCACCCACATTTCCCATCACTCCAGAGGTAAAATAATTAATAAAAGAGAACTGGTTTAAGCTTCACCACAAGGTGAAGACTGAGACAGTCGTTCAGCTTCACAGCATCTTCTAAGTGAATATGCACTGAGTATTGTGCTAGAGGAAATAAAGATGAAGGCTACAGTCCCTGCCTAGAGAGCTTCCTGCTCGAGAACTTCAAAAAGTAGGGCTTCCGGGCTTCCCTGGTGGCGCAGTGGTTGAGAGTCCGCCTGCCGATGCAGGGGATGCGGGTTCGTGCCCCGGTCCGGGAAGATCCCACATGCCACGGAGCGGCTGGGCCCGTGGGCCGTGGCCGCTGGGCCTGTGCGTCCGGAGCCTGTGCTCCGCAACGGGAGAGGCCACAACAGTGAGAGGCCCGCGTACCGCAAAAAAAAAAAGTAGGGCTTCCAAGACTCTGAAATAGTGACCAAAGGAAGGTGCCTGCTCCTTCCCAAAATGTTAATCTTCAAACTGAGGCAAGTCTGTAAACTGGCAGAGGTGGAGAAGGTAAGGCCACTTAGGAACTGAGGGCTGGATGGACAAGTGATCAGCCCAAGAAGCCGTCGGTCTCGAGAAAAAGGGGTGCCCCTGCCTTTACTTGACAGTACTGCTATTCCTCTAAACCCTAAGTTAGGTGCAGTAAAGACTGGGGTGGAGATGGGAGGAAGGGGAGGAGAGGGTCAAGACAGGACCCTGAAGAGTTGGAGTCTATACTAACTGTATTAAAACAGATACTGACATTGGAGTAGAAAGAATTGCTCCAGATCTCAGAAAGAACCTCCAACTGAGGAAAACCGAAAAGTCATTGACCCTGCCCTAACGCGTCTCCTGCCAGGCATAGAGCATTAATTGAGCGCCTCCTTTGTTTCAGGCACTATGCTGGATACTGGATGAGTGGCCCCAGCCAAGGGTACAGAACCAAAATTCCTAGAGGCAAAGGAGACAGGCAGGAATTGGAAGGATGTCTGTAATGACAGAACAGTAGGGGAGGGGCATTTGCACGTTTGATTTATGTCTGTTCCAACAGTCCTAGGCTGTCTTCCCCTGCCTCAAGCTGGGATTTTCCCAGATGTGCATCTGCTGGAGGGAAAGAAGGGCGGGTGCAGGGGGAGGGTCTCCACGTCCTTGCATCTGGTCCCAAGAGTAATCCCTTCCCCTTTCTCCCCGTGCTATCCACTGCCTGCTGGGTAGAGGGTGGAGGCTGGGGGAAATGCCAGGGCCCCCAGATAATCACCAGGTAATGAAAAGAACCGGCCCAGGGCTGGGGGGAATGCAGAGGATGCAGAGTTGGGGCCATAAATCTCCCTTGGAGGAGGGGGTACAGAATGGGGGGACCTGACAGTTGGAGCCCATCCAGGTGATTTCACATGAAGTAGCTGAACCTTGAGGGGTGGGAGGAGGGAAGATGAGAGGCGGGCAGGGGTAGGAGCCAGAGACAGGGGAAGAGGCCGAAAGACACACAGATAAGAGAAGCAAAAAAGAGAGGTGGAAGGGCAGGCAAGAGATGGGAACAGTGATGGGGGAGGCAGCAAAAGGAGACAGATGGGAGGAGGTGGGGATGGAGAGACTAAAAGGCACACACGGTGAAACTCATAAAGATGTGATGGTCTGAGAGACCCTCAGAGAGAGGGAGAGAAGGGAGGAGGGAGAGAGAGAAAGAGAGGAGCTGATGGCAGACAGAGTCCTAGAAAGACTCGGACCAAAAAATATCTGGAGTCAGAGAGACAGACAGATAGACCCGGACAGACAGATCTGCCTGACAGAGATGAAGGTGAAGGAGGCAAAGAAGAAACAAAGAAAACAGGGATGCGGTGAGGAGAGGGGAGGGAGCGAGACAAAGAGAGAGCAGGAGGCAAGTGCAGAGAAGGAGGAGGGAGCGAGGCCGGGGAGGAGGATATATATTTTCTTTATGATCCTCTTCAATCTCACTCGGCTCACTGCTGAGCGGTTCCCCTCTCAGGTGCTGCTCGGTGGTGGATGTGCCCAGAAAGCTGATCGGTTGAAGCTGCTGCCACAGCTGCCCCCAGGCTCTCTCCCAGTGCCCGCCGGGGGGATCCCAGAGACCCCTGCGTGAAGACGAAAACCCAGCCCGCCTTCCTTACTTCCTCCCCCAAAACGCTGCAACCAAAAGAGGCTGAAGCTTGGCCCGAAATTTTGCAGAGTTAATGGAGCCTGATACAAACAGTGCGAGGTGGAGCGGGACAGAGGAGAGAGAAACAGAGGCAGGCCGGCAAGCAAGGCGGGCAAGTCCTCGAGGAAGTGCTGGGGACACACTTTGCTTAGGGATCACTTGGAGAAGAGCGAGGAGAGGGAAGGACTAGGAAGATGTCTGCCTTTGAGAGCTAAATAAGCAGCATGCAAAGGATAAGTGAAATAAGGTACCCGTGACTGTCCATTAATTGGGGGTCAACAATGTAGACACATTCTGAGCAATCGTGATCAATGCCTTTAAGCAACTCTCCACTATAAAAGGCCCCCACGAATATACATATGAAATATGAAACCCACAAAAAGGAGAAACTGAGGCACAGAATAGAGATCCTGAGGCCAGTGTACTTGCGTGAATCTAGGTTTTAAGGGACCAGTGATGGAGCAACCAGCCAAGTTTCCGAAGACCTAAGACTTAGCAGGGCAAGCTGGACCCCGCCTTGTTTCCCCAGGCTTTCTTGAGCTGAGCTCTGCAAAGACTAGCTCCCCCAGCTCCTCTCAGGGCAACAACTCACGCAGTCTGAAGGGGACTTGTTCTCCCCCCCTCTTTCTCCATCAGCTGCATTTGAAGGTCCCAGAGGCCTGATGTCTGATTATAGCTAGAGCCCAAAGAGTCTCTTTAGCAGCAGGAAGAATCTTAACGCAGTGGGTTTGGGCCTCCCAGAGGTAAATTCGGAGGCTGCAGGACAATAACTGAGGTCACCTACCTCTTCCTACAGCCATCTCAAAGGGGTATGGGTGGATGGCCACCAGAGGACGGGAAAGGAGGTACATCACGAACCAGGGAAAAGGAAGACCCAATACCCAGGGTCCCTGTCAACAGCTAGGTAGGTCAGTACTTCTGATACAGGGACCAAGGTTGGGCAGCCCAGGTTCCAGGCCAGCTGATGGACGCTGCAAGGCAGCTCTAGATCTGTTTCTTGGCTGGATCAAGCAAAGCTGCGACTGGGGGGCTCTGTAATACTAGAGGGGATCGCTAGGGAGTGCTCACCAACAGCCAGGCTCCGGAGAGGCAGGAGCAGGCGGACTTGGAGGAGACCGGAAGGCAATCGATCAGAGTCGCCCTGGCAACCAGGCTGAGCCTGAGACAGACAGCACATCGATAATGAAATCATCGTTAAATGACTTCAAGCCCTAATTAATAATCCGGGCCAACCGAGGCCATGCCTGACTGGGGTCGGGAGGAGGGGATGTCATTGTTGGGGGATCACTGGAAGCTTCTGGACAATTAATCAATTAATCCACTCACTCAATAATTGGCTCCTTTGTCCTGTGCCGTGCCCCCCTCCCCCACCCCATCCACCTCTGACTGCGGAGAGGGTAAGAAGAGCTGTGGGGCTAATCATTTCCAAGGGTCACGTGCCTCCTTCTCTCCTTTTTATTCACAAGTCTGTTTCCTGGACCAACTCCCAGAAACCTTCCCCAAGGTTGGACTTTCCTATGCTCTTCTGCAAGACCTACCAAAGGGTGAATATTTCAGGACCTGGATCCCTAGCTATCCAGACACCTCCCTGTAACCCCCTACTCCTTATCCCATCGCATCCCCCAAGCGCACGCACACACAGGCACGCACACAGACTAATCACCGACCCACAGCCCACGCTGACTGAGGAAAGAGCACTGAACTCCAAGCGCAGAGGGTCAGGTAAATCCCAGCCACACCAGCCCACCACTAAATATGTGACCTTGGGCAGATAACATCTCCTCTCCAAGGACTTCATTTTCCCCATCTGTTACCTGAGGGGATCCAACTGATTTGTAAGATTTTCTAAGATTCCTTCCTGTC
The DNA here is from genome assembly GCF_937001465.1 of Orcinus orca. Lineage (NCBI taxonomy): Eukaryota > Metazoa > Chordata > Mammalia > Artiodactyla > Delphinidae > Orcinus > Orcinus orca. The sequence continues at coordinate 43,074,363 of NC_064569.1, read as the reverse complement.
CTATATATAGTACCCTATTTTGCTAATAATTGCAGCACCTGGATCATCTCCCACTCCTCTCTACTCAGTTTCTTTACCTTAGGGAGCTAAGAGGGGGATTGGAAGGAGTGCCAGGCACTGATTTATCAAGTTCCCCATCCCCAAAGAATTCACCTTGAGACCTGGAAAAGGGGAGATGGCAGAAGAGTGTACGGAAGGACGCTTCCCCCAGCCCATCCCCCACCTGCAGAATCCCTCTGGTCCTTGCCACCCACCTTGCTTATTGCTCTCCACAACCTCCAGCAGGAAATGAAAAGGTACAGGAAATTGCACTTTAAATCCCCCAGCTCCTGGCTCCCTCCACCAAGCCAGGGAGCTGGGGACAGACTAACCTCACAAACCAGGCTTTCTCTGTTTGTAATTAGTAAGCCACTTAGGAAGGGAGGGGGCTCCCTGCAGAAAGAGCCCCTCCCTCCAAAACAGACAGACGGGCTATCCAAAAAAGGAGTGTTGGGGAGAGCGTGTAGGTTTGGAGAGAAGGAACCAGAAGATCTTGGAAAGATAAAGAGAGTCAGTGAGACACCTGGACTGGACAGGTGATAGCCTCATTTCTGGGAGAGCTGATTTATAGTGCCACCTGTAGCTGGGTGAAACGGGGTATAGCCAAAGGCTGGGATGGGGAGGGAGGGTGGAGAGGAAACCCTCCAGAGAAACCCTGCAGAGAAGACAAGGGAACAGAACCCACCAGGTCCATCCCACTCCCACGGACACTTAGTAGTTTAATAAAGTTCAGAATGTCCAGGGCTTATGTGTAATTAAAGCCAGGAGCTGGGTAATTACATTTCTTCTCCAAGTTCTACCCTTTACCCTCTTCCTCCCCCACATACACACATGTTTTACGAAAGACACTGAACTTTAGAAAATATCTCCACTAAAGAGATGGGCTTCATTTCAGCAAAAGAAATTTAAAGTACACTTTGAAAAGTATTTTAGAGTTAGGGTTGGTAAATGCTAGAACAAATAAGAAGAGAAGCACATGCACACACAGAGGAACACACACACACACACACACACACACACACACACACACACACACAAGTACATACCCCAAAGAGGAAAAGGAAAACACACTCTTGACTGCCATTTCTTTTCATGTGGGATTGACCTCCAGATGATGTGTCCCACATCATGGGGCAAAATACAGTCTCTCTAAACATGAGGAAAGTAATTTCCCCCTAACCCTAAGCTCCAGGAGGGAGATGATTGTTTCCCTCCAGGGTCATGGCAAACATGCTGCCGAAGGACTACACAGCCCATAGGTAAGAGCCCCACGTGCAGGTGCCTAGCCTGCTGTCCTGTCCCCCAAGCCCTCCCTCTTCCGTTTTATCTCAACCTCTCTGTACCTCTCAGTGTCCTTCCTTTGAACTCACCCTGTGAACCCAGTCCTGGGGAAGGGAAAGGGTCCAAAGAGAGGAGAAGACAGGGCCCTGATCTCTGGAATGTGAGAAGAGAGACACACAAAACAGGAGATCCAGGCAGAAAAAAAAAAAATGCGTGTAAGTTAATAGAGTGTAGCCAGATCCTTCAAGTACTGAGAGGCCTATGGAAAGGAGAGTAGAAATAAAGATTGAGAGTATAAAGCAATATCAGAGGAGTAAATGCCAGGATTAGAGGCTAGAAGGTACAAAGGACTTGGGAGGCAAGAGGCTGAACTGTCCAGCAAGTATGGAGAGAATAAGCTGGGAAGATAGCAAAAGTGAGGATGAGGATGATTTAAAATGCCTAATACCTTTAGGGCTTCCCTGGTGGCGCAGTGGTTGAGAGTCCGCCTGCCAATGCAGGGGACACGGGTTTGTGCCCCGGTCCAGGAAGATCCAGATGCCGTGGAGCGGCTGGGCCCGTGAGCCATGGCCGCTGAGCCTGCGCCTCCGGAGCCTGTGCTCTGCAACGGGAGAGGCCACAACAGTGAGAGGCCCGTGTACCGCAGAAAAAAAGCCTAATACCTTTAGATTTATAAAACTTCACAACAGTACACAGTTCTTTTGCATAAATCTCATTTTATCCTCAATCAAAAGCCACAGAAGCAGGTACTGGTATCGCTATTTTATAGATAATGAAATTAAGGCACAGAGAAGTTGAGTAACTTGCTTTGGTTCACAGAGCTGGTAAGTGGCAGAGCAAGGAATCAAGTTGTGTGTCTGGTGCCAACTCCTGCAGGTTCTGTTTCTTGGGAAGCAGCCAGGCTTGGGGTCTAGTTCTGTAAAGAAGAGACTAATCCCCAGAGGGCAAAAGACCTGCCTCCTTGTGCCTTTTTCAGCATCTTCTGCTCAGGAGACCCCTGTTAGTTAGTCAACTTGTCTAGGCCTCATCTGCGAAATGGGGAAGTAATATCTTAACCTCTGAAGATGGAAGGCTAAACCAGGTAATTGATTGAAGATTTTTAGCTTTACTATGCATAACTCAATCCATGAAAGGGGTGAGTAGCCAGGATAAAGGTCTCAAAGCCTTCGGTCTTCCCATTACCCCTCCCCATTCCCATCTCCCTCTCCCTCTTTCTGTCTACTGACCCCAGGAGACCTCTTCCCCACATTTCACAGTCTGAGCAGCTGTCTCCACCCAGCCGCGTCTCACCAGCCCATGAAATCCAGCCTCATTTATCCTCACGCTGTAAGAGGCCACAGCAAGGCCAGGGAAGTCAGCCTGGCTTCCCAGGATCTCATCCACCCAGCCCAGGGTCACTGTGGAGCTACAATGTGGGACACTTATTGCTGCTCCACAACACCACCACCACGGCCACCCCACCACATCCCATCCCTGGAGGGATGGTCCTCTGGGACATATCAGCTCGAAGCCCAAGCCCCTCCCTCCAGCAATGCTGCCCTCCCAAACCCTGCCTCCTCCAACCCCCTGCCTCCCCAGCACACATTCCCCAAAGAGAACACAGGCGTGGCGCCTACATTCGAATCTACCTGTTTCTTCCTCATCTGCCTCCAGGGTTCACATTCCCTACCCCAAGATAATGCACTCACTGAGAGCTCAAACTCTGTCCCTCTCCTCTCAATTTTCCTGCTCCCAGCTAACTTAATGAGTGCCATTTTCCTTGTCTTCTAGGAAGTCTTCTAAACCTCCTCGTCTTCCTCCACCTTCCCTCCTTCAGTCATTCCCAGTCTCCTGTCATCAGAGTCACGTTGGCATGACTGTTGACAGTCATTGTTGGCCCAGTTGCTTTCGACCAACTCAACTCACAAGCATTTGATGGAGGAGTGCCCAGAGTGCCTCTAGGTCTTGGCTATTAGCCTCATCTTACCCTCAGCCTAGGAGCTCTCCCAAGGCAGGGCCCACGCTCCTCCCTCTGGATCTCCCCTCACTCTACTTGGGAAGAGTGTGTGACTCACTGATTCTGCTCCCTAGGAGAGAGGAGGGAAGTGAGAAAGAAACCCAAGCAGGGATAGAGTTCTGAGCCCACACTTTGCCCTGTAAGGTTTAGTGTCCAGGCAGCTGGAGGGAATTGCTGTCCAGCGCGGTACTGCTTTCCTTTAGAATTCCAGAGTACCTTTGGATGTGTGTGTGTGTGTGTGTGTGTGTGTGTGTGCTTGTGTGACCCGCATGGAGGGGAGAGGAAGATGTGGATCCGAGGCTCTAGGAGTCTAGTTCCTGTCTGTGGTTGGAGTACTGGGGAAACTGGAGTCCTAGACACACTGCAGCCTCCCAGCAGATCCAGTCCCATGCCTGCATCTACAGAGAGCAGCCGCTGCAGGACTGACACAGCTTGGACTCTGGGCATGCCCCGTACTCCCTGGACTTGAATCTGCTCAGTCCAGTGCACCAATCCACGTGGTTTCCTATGTTCTGCCGTTCAGTGCAATCCCCATCCTCCCTTCTTGTCCACACTCAGGGTTCAGAGCTTAGAGCATTTGTTAAAATTCCTGATATTCAATTGGTTTGGGGCCTATAAAGTCTATTACTTTGGTTCTTCTCTCCTCAAAACATTTTTTAACTCCACGCTAAGGAGACGGGGGGGAGCAAATTGAGGAAGGGTGAGGAATAATAATGGTCTAATATTTACTGAGTACATTCTGTGTGCCAAGTGTGTTACATCTATAATCGCAGTGCTAATCGCACCTAAGATTATTTCCCACATTTTACAGGTGAGTAAGCCCAGGTTAAGAGGCTACACGGTGAGGAACTAGGGCTGGGATTCAAACTTAGCCCAAGACCCACTGCTTAACAACTGCCACCCACAACCAGGGACGTCCTGGCAGAGACTGGGAGCCAGCAATCCATGCCTGCAGCTCCACAAAAGGAAAGCAGAGAAAAAAACAGACCAAACTCAAACTCTGGCTCAGACCAGAAGAGCCCGAATCAGGATGGGGTGGGAGCAAAGCCCAGGGACCACACCTGAAACCTAGGGGTAGACAGCTCAGAGAAAGAGCCCCGGGCAGAAACAGAGGGCCCGCTCGGGGGCTGGGAGGCCGCGGCCGCCGCGGGCGGAGCGCGCGAGAGAGGAAGGTGAACGCGGAGGAGGAGGCCAAGGCGCGTGTAGGAGGAGGACAACGGCGCGGAGGCAGCGGGCTACGTCGTCTACGAGGCGAAGAAGAGATCGATGGCGGCGGCAGGGGGAGGAAAGATAAAGTTCAAGGGAAAGTGTGAATCGGGGGAGGGAGGGAGAGACCCTGTGGAGGAAACACGGAGACTGGAACAAAAAGAGGACCCGAGGGTTAGAGGCAGAGCGCGGAGAGGGGGAGCTGAAGTCAGCCGCAGTGAGGGAAAGTGGGAGGGAAGGACGGAGAGAGAAGCGAGGAAGAGTAGACGCGAAAAAAAAGCCAGAAGCGCACTCTGGCCGTCTGGTGGGGGAAGAAACCTTCATCTCAAGGACACTGAGAAAGGCAGATAAATGGTGGAGAAATGGGGGAGCCGCGACCCCGGCGGGGCGGGCATCGGCCCAGCCGGCCGCCCCCGCTCCGCGTCCACGCGCCCGCACTCCCTGCCCACCCCTGCCTGGCCCAGCCCGTGCTCGGCGCTGGCATGAAATTGGCTGCAGCTGTAATGAGTCCGCGCCGCGCGGAGGAGGCTGAGGGCCCGCCAGGGAGCCCTGCGCGCCTCGTTTAGCTTGTTTATTGTTCAGGCCTAATTAAAACGTTCCACCGCGCTGCGTTTACATCCGCCCCCCGCTAATGAATTCTCAGCCGCCGTGAGATTTCGGAAACTGCGGCGGGCCGGAAGGGGGGTAGGAGGTGGCGGGACTGGCGAAGGAGGGAAGGAGGGGGTGCGCACAAACACACACCCTTACACAGCCAAAGGAGCAATTAAACATCCGGTGATTGGCTCCGAGGTCCGAGCGAGCGTCCCCAGCCCCGTGGCCCCAAACCCCGGCAGGCAGGCAGGCGTTTGGAGGGGATGGAAGGCAGGGCTCGGAGAAGGGGTGGGGAGAGGGAGGTCACGAGCGAGTGTGTATGTCCTGTGCGTGGCAGGCCTGCGTGTGACTGAGTACGTGTGCGTGTGAGTGCACCTGCTACCGGGAGCGCGACCGCGGAGCGGCCTGTGCGCGGGGACTGTGTGTCTGTCGGTCTGTCCTGGCTGTTCAAGCCGGTTTCTCCTCCGCAGGGGGAGTCTCGCTTGGCTTACAATGTTTCTGGTCGCATTTTGCTGTTTTGCTGTTTGCCTCCTAGTCACGACCTCAGCGAGGGCAGATGGAGCCAGTGGAGGGAGAGAGACAGACGGTGATGCTTGGGCAGCCAGTGCTCCCTGCCGGCCCCATATCTCCCATAGACACGCGCGCGCGCACACACACACACACGCACACGATCCCGCGCACATCCACTGCATGTAGCCAAATAAAACACACAAAAACCGAGATGCCATGCACACGTAGACTACATGGAAACACACAAATGAGCAAACGCTCTCAGACACAGCAACTTGCCAGTCACACATGCAGATGGAAAGACGAGAGCCTGGGGCACAAAGCCAACTGGATCACGCCCCCCCCCCAAACAAACACAGAAGAGATGCAAACTTGAGTACACACTTCTCCAGACAGTTGTGCGTGAATGTGTCACTGCCTGACACGTCAGTGTACCATCCATTGGGCCCCAATGCCTCTCACAGCAAATTCAGATCACCCAGCCCCACCTTCAGAATGTGCCCCTCTCGATTCCCCTTCATGCTGGTTCCCCACCCCAACTTTTTATTTCAGGCCAGCAAAGCTATCCCTTGCCTGGGTGATGGTTTGCTCCTGCTCCAGAGCCATCAGAGAGGTGTTCTTCCTCTTTTCCTACTCCATTCCATGCCTTGTTGGGTTTCTCCCTCCACAGCCTACATATAATTCTCCTCCTCCAGGCAGCCTTCCCTGATGAACTAATTGACTCTGAATCTGCCCTGGTCGTTTACACTTGTTGATCTGTGCAGTGGTGTGTGTCACCAGGTTGACTATTACGTTGGCAGGGAGAGAGACTGTAAGCTCCCCAAGGGCAGGACCACTTGACCAAATATTTCAGGCCAATGTCAGGCTTCAGTGCCAGGCTGGAATGTTCCTGGGAGTACTATTACCTGGTTTTAACAGACAGAAAAATGAAACTGGTCCTCAAGAAGCCATCAGGAAAGTCTCCTTCTGTCACATCCTGCAAGTATCTCCTTCAGAATGACCTTTCAGAGCCACTTTGGAGGACATACCCTCCACTGGGTCTTCCCACATTCACCTTGTTCTTAACTGGAAATACTGCTTCCCAGTATGGCTTCCCAACTGGGTGCTACCTCATTCTGCACCCTTGGAGAAAATTTGGCTCTTTTCAAAAATTAGATTCACCCTAAAGAATAAAAATTTGCCTCTGGTGAGGATGCTCAGAGCTGTACAGCAGGCTCTAAAGGTGATCCCCAAAGAGGAATGCCAGGAATGACCAGGCAACTGCAGTAGCAGCAGCCCAAAGTGCTACTTTGAAGAAGATGGCATGCATTGGAATAGGTTCTTTGTATTAAAAAAAAAAAAAAAAACACAAGGTCACCCCAAAAATCCACAAGTTGACTGCCTCCCCAACTTACCCGAAGAGTTGTTTCATCCCAACCCAACCTCTTTGGAGAGACAGGTGCCCTGCCTGCTACACCCCACCCCCTTAGTCTCTCTCCTCTCTTCTCAACAGCCAAGTCTCTCTCCATTCCCCTCTCCCTCCTGCAGTTAGAGGCTCCCTCCCCCTCCGTGTCTTTCATCTACACAGCCTCCATCATATTTCTTTCTCCACCTCTGTCTGTCCCTGTCTTCTGTCAATTTCTCTACTCCCTTTTTCAATATCAGTTTCTCTCCCCTGATCTCTATTGAGGCTCTGCCATTCCTTTTTCAATCTCAGTCTTTCTCTAACTTCCATCTTTTTCCTGTTCTCTCCTCCATGCTGCACCTCAATTGCTCAGAGCAGTCACTGCAGAGGGAGGGTGTGTGGAAGTCTAGTTCAGCATCAGATGATTCTGGCGTTTTGACTAGAGCTCTTAATGGCTGTGTTCCTGCACACACACACACACGCACACACACACACACACACAGCCTCTCCGCCCAACAGAGTCCCAGGTTCTGAGAAGCCAGCAGAGCCCCAGACTCAGGGTCTCCATCCCATCTTCTGCAACCTCGACCTGCCCCTTCTCACTGCCTCCCCACCCCCTCCTCTGTCTCCCATCTCTTCTCTTCCCTTCTCCCTCTTCTCTTCGCCCTGGCCCCAGGTGGATCTGCCTTTGGCTCTGGGTCCATGACTTTTGGTTTCCCCGTGGCTTAGGTCCAATTCCTGTCTCTGAGTCCCTGTCGGTCTCTGAGTCCCTGTCTGTCTCTGCTGCCTCTGGCCTCTGGGTGTCTCTGTTTTTTTGTCTGTCTTCCATTTTTCTCTCTGCTCTCCGGATGCTCCTCTCTCTTTGCTCTTTCCTGTCTCTGGGTCTCTCTCCTGTCTCTTCGTTTCCACTCTGCCAGTGTCTGTCTCCGTTCCCTCTGTGTCCCGATCTCTCTTAATCTCCAGGGTGCTGTGACCGACTCTGCCATGTTGGTCCCACAGTGTCGATCTTGGCTTGAATTTACTGGGCCTTTCTGTCCCTGTCTATGTGTCTGTCTCCCTCTTCTTTGCCTCTCCGCCCTGCCCCGCAGTCACGGGTGGGCTGCCGCGGAGGGCTTCGAGGGGACGGGGGCAGGCGGCCCTTTGTGTGGAAGATTGACGGCCGCGCGGCGCAGCCTCCGCAGCGCTGATTAGGATGCAGCGCTGGCTCCGACTGCAGCCTTCTCCTCCTCGCCCAACATTCTCCACGACTCCAAACGCCTGCCCCTCCCTGCCTGCTACCCTGCCGCTCAGGGTTGTGTGGCTCACCCCTCCCCTGCCCCAGTTCGTCTACTGGGAGCCACTGGAAATCCTGGGAGGGGACCCGAGGGCCCCTTCTCTCACTCAGGTATCCACACGTCTTGCGCATTTTAAGAGAAAAGGAATGAAGAGAGGTGTGAGGTCGCCTGGAGGTACTTTGTCTAAGGTGGGCAGGTGTCGGGGGTGAGAAGAACAGAAACGCGCCCTGGAGCTTTGTCTCAGCATCATCCCGGGTCGAGAATAGCCTAGCAGCTCCTTGCACCCCTCAGATAGGCACACGTGAAGCAACAAGTCCAGGGAGAAGAGAGAGATGACTGCCCCTCTTTCATCCCCCCACATAGCTCCTATAACCCTTCCCTGTGCATAGGAAGCTCCCGATAAAATTATTGACACATATTTCACCAGTTCTCTCAAAATTAGCACCTAAATCTGTGGAGCTCAATTCCCTTAAATATGCCTCCCCATTCCCTCTCCTCACTCACCCCCAGCAACTGCCCCCTTGACAATTTCCCCTGCGAAGCCTTCCAAGCACCCCAGTGATCATCGGACCCCAGTTCCAAATCCCAGTCATTCCAGCCACTCCATCCCCTCATCTACCTGGTGTTCCTCCCGCCTCCTCTCCCTCCCCAGTGCAGCCTGGCCCACGAGGTTTCTCCCCAAAGATAGTCAGTCACTAAGGAGCGCTGAGTACTAGAAGGGGAGGGCCAAGGGCAGCCTGGTGGGTGGGAGGGGATTCCAGAGCTAGCAAATAACGAGCCCTGTCAGCATCTGTCAAATATGCCATCTCCCTCCATCATCCCTGTCTCCTGCCTCCTGGTTCCTGCCAATCCATCTGCCTGCTGACGACTGAGCTCAGGTGCAAATTCGAGGAAGCCCAGACGCATAATGCCTGGTCCGCTCCAGACCCATTTCCTCCAGGAATGTCACTAGACCCTGATATCTTTGAGAACTACCGACGATCCTAGGAAACTGGGGTTGTAGATGGAACCCAAGAAGGAAGAGAAATTGCCCTCTCTGGTCAATATCTTGGTCTCAGCCCCTTGACTCCACCGCACATCCCCAAAAGAAAAACTTAACATGTCAGGAAGACCTTCCCAGCTTTAAGGAAGTCATGAAAGCCTCCAGAAACTAGGAAGGTCTCCAGAAACTAGGAAGCTGGTTGTGGGGGGAAATGCTGTTGAACAACCGAAGATCGCTTCTTGTAATATACTCAATTTCCACCAGGGGGCGAGGGACGTAGCTCTGCGGACTTAGGCGGAACCTTCTCAGCGGCGACCTGCAAAGGGCTCGGCGGCCACAGGAGGGCGGCAGAGAATGGCGCTCCCTGCAGAGCCAGACCTTGGCCCTGTGTGCTGAGATGGGGCTGGACTGCCCAGGCTGGGGGAGTCTTGCTCCAGCAAGAACCCATGAATTTCCGAATTCAGGAAATCCCTCTTGCATCCCTCTCCACCAGCATCTCTCCTCTGGTTCTCAGGCCCCTGAAAGGCCATCACCTACCAACCACCCCAGCCCCCTTCCATTTTCTGGCCCCCCAGCACTGGGTCTGCTGGCACAGAAGGGCCCTGTGGCTTTTCCATCACGGTTGTACAGCAAATGACACCGAAGCTCAAAGAAGGGACGTTTCATAGGGTCCCAGCTGATAACTGAAGCCAGACCTAGAACCCAAGTTTTCTTGATTCTCAATACAGGGGTCTTCCCATTATGCTGGTTGCCTTTCCTGAAAGAAAAGCATACTTTACAGGCCCCAATGGAAAACCAGCTTACAACCTTTGGTTTAAAAAAAAATCAATGTCAGAAATTCCCTGGCGATCCAGTGGTTGGGACTCAACACTTTCATTGCCATGGGCCTGGGTTCAATCCCTGGCTGGGGAACTAAGATCCCGCAAGCCACACAGACGCAGGCAAAAAAAAAAAAAAAATGTCAAAGCTACACTCTTCCCCATGTTTACATATGTAACTGGTGCACATGGGACTGTTAACCACAGAGCACAGCGTTGCACCCCCTCATCCTTAGGCGCACACACCCCTCCGCCCCTCTCTTCCTACTTCCTGAACTGCAAGAGGAATTTCTCTTCATTTATAATTTGCGATTTTCACCGTATTTGCAGAGGCTCCTCAAAGCTGAGACAGAGATGCACTTTTCCGGTTGTAACCTTGGTCCCTCCTACCAGTGCCCTGTTCAGATGGAGGAGAGAGGCCACTCTCTCTTCCCAGAAATCCTCTCTCCCAGGCCCTTCACTGCTCCTTGCCTCTCCCATCCTCTGCTGACAGGCCTCCTCCTCCAGACCCTTCTTGCCACTAGCCCTCCTTTAACCTCGAAAGCTGAGTCACCTGGAGAGGTGAGCACAGAAAAGAGAGAGAAGGAAAGGTGGGAGGGACAAGGAAGAAAACCTAGTTGCAAGCCAGGTGAGGGCTCTGTCCTATTCCCTTTACACTCAGTGGGGAAGTTCTACTTAGAGTATGACCCCAGTCTTCTGGCCGGTCCTCACTCCTTCTACTCTCCTTGGGGCTAAAGAGCTGACAAAGGTGAGAGTGAGTGAGGAGGGGTGGAGCCTGGGGCAGAGGGGGACGCATGCAAACTCCAAACTCATGTGTGAGTACCTGCATACAGGGGTGCCACACCCCACGCCTTCCACATAGCCCCCCACATGTGTACTCCACGCCATTGCCCCATCCAGGACTCCTTCCCTATAAAACAGGAGGAGAAAAATATCCCAGCCTCTCAAACACCTTATTCCAACTTTCATCCTCCAGGGGAGATCTGAAAAGACAAAACCCTCCCCCTGTCTTTCCCCCTCCCCATGTGCCCCTTTGTCCACTCTGGCTTTTGAGATGTCCCCCTCGGGTGCAGCACCCACACCCAGTACTGAGGAGGCACCAGCCAGAGCCTCCTCCCTGCAAAGTACTGAGACAAATGCCAATCACGTTGGGGCCTCTCACGGTGCCCATTCTGCTATGAATTCCCAAGGTCAAAACCATTCTGGTGTTATTAAAAACATAAATGTTGCATACCAGGCAGCGGGGGGAAAAATTATAAGGCAGCCAGACGAGAGGGAGATGGAGGGGCCGGTAATTGTGTTCGTCTTCCCTGAGTCAAGCTCCACGGGGCTGGAGCCGCACACAGAACATTGCTTTTTAATTTAACTCAGTAAGGTCAGCGGCAGCAAATGAGGCAGGGGAGGAATGGCACCTCAGAGGGAGGGTGCCAGGGCGTGGCCCCGACCCGGAGCCTGCAGAGCCAGAGCTCCTGGCCAAGATCTCCAAGCAGTGCCACCGGGAGCACAGGGAAGATGGTGGCGAGGACTCATTGACTCTCAGCCTGCCAAGGAAGGGGGCTGGACTGGGGCAGTGGAGGAGGAGGGATCATTGTGAGGGCTTCTGAGGAACCGGGATGTGGGTGCAGGGAAAGAAGGCGGCTTCACAGGGACCCTAGGTGGAACCAGAAAGACTCAGGCTGATGAAGACAAAACCCTGCCCCCATCTTCCCTCCCCACAATACCTGCTCTACAGAAGAGAATAACAAGGGCCATGATTGGAACTCAGGGGTTCGCCTTCCCCCAGCACCTGTGAATCCTGAGGTCCAAACAGAGAGAGTTCTCCCATGAAGTGGACCACTCTGTCCCATCCCCTTTCACTTCCAAGGATCCAGTAGGGCAGGGGAGCAGAGAATGAAGGAGAAACTGAGGCAGCACTGCCCTCCCTCAGAACCTTCCTCACAGGTTCCTTTCTCTGGCCACCTTCCCCTCTGCAGATCTGCTAGCTGTATGGTGGTTCCCTCCATTTCCAGTGCTATAGGAAGGACTGGAGTCAGACCACAGAAGGGACTTCCCAGGTTAGCATCTTGGTAATAGCCACAGCACAAGCTGGGGTAGGGGAGGCTAAGGAACTTGGGCTTTTCAGAATAGGCCCAATGAGCTGAGCACGATGAGATCAGGGAAGCTGGAGAAGGTGGGCAATTTACTGGGTATGGGGGTAGGGGGTGGCTTTGAAAAAGCTGTGCAACTATCAGAAGCAGTGGCATCCAAATACACTTTGGGGGGCTTCCCTGGTGGCACAGTGGTTGGGAGTCCGCCTGCCAATGCAGGGGATGCGGGTTCGTGCCCCGGTTTGGGAGGATCCCGCATGCCGAGGAGCGGCTGGGCCCGTGGGCCATGGCCGCTGAGCCTGCGCGTCCGGAGCCTGTGCTCCGCGGCGGGAGAGGCCACAGCAGTGAGAGGCCCGCATACCGCAAAAAAAAAAAAAAAAAAAAAAAAACAAACAAACAAATACACTTTGGGATTTATTAGGAAGTTCTTCTGCAGGTCAAACCTCAACTCCTCCTGCTTTCGTTTCAGGCTGTTTCCCTTTTAGGACTCTTTTGGAGAGGGAGAATTTGAATAGTAGGTTTGAGACTTGAGGACAGAGTTTCAATTATCTCTCTCCATGTAGAAGTGTCCTTGCCACTTGGCTTTCCTCCCAGGTTTCTACTCCCCTGTCAACTAAGAATTCAAAAGCTCCCTGAAGAAACCATCAATGTCAATTAGGAATTCTGAGGCCTGCTACCCTCACAGTGCACACCCCTACCGGCCTTCCCAGTTCTCTTGCCTGGAGGTCCCACTCTTAGCACTAGGCCCCCATCCCTGCAGTTCTCAGTGCCTGCCACAAGGTGGCGGCCAACACACCGATTGGTCCAGAGCTAGAGCTGATGCCTCACCAGCGCCAGGACCCTCTCCTCCACCCAGACCTCCACGCATCCCACCCCCTCCTGCCCAGGCAGGATGCCAACCCTGTGGCATCATAGTGGAGCTGCCCGTCACTCCCCACACCAGGCCCAGAATCCCAGGGTTACTAGGGCAGTAGTCTAGAGGGGCCTGTTAACTGGGCCAGAGGCAACCAAGAACAGGAAGAGGAACGGGAGCTGGGGGTGAGGTCTAACCCAGAATAAACACCGGGAAGGTGTTTATTCTGCACTGCCACCTCCCTCCTCGGGAAGAGACCCAGTTGGATGCCATTATCTCTGACATTCTCAGAACACAGAAAACAGGGCAGGGTTCAGTCAATTCTCCACAGCAGTCCTGACCTTCCTGGTGTGTGGAGAGGAGTCCTGGGAGGGAGGAGAAAACAGCCCTGCCTGCAGAAGCACCTTCCATTCAGAGGTGGGAGTGGGAAACAGGGACAAGGTACACAGCTGGAAAGAGGAGACAAAAGAATGAGGAGAGACTTGCAGCTCCCCTGGCAGTGGTTTAGAAAGAGAACGTTTGGGATCCAGAAACAGGAGGATTAATCAAGGAAGATTTCCCAGAGAAGGAGAGTATGGGGTGATATTGCAAAGGGTCAAGAGGCTAGTCTGCAGAAAGAGGAGGAGAGGAAATGGTTCAGACTGGGGATAGACCATGAGGCTAGGAGAGGGCAGGGGAGGACCAAATGCTGGGACGGCTGCCCAGGTGCATCTAAGACAGCAGATGGCGGGCTCCTGCGAGGGGGATGGGAAATTGAAGGAACAGGTGTTGGTGGGTAAGAGGCCTCAAAGGCCAGCTGGGAAGGCTGGGAAGGAGTCGCTGGAGGCTTCAGCGAGAAGAAGGGAGACAGCCCCCCAATTAGCTGAAGTATTCCTCCCTCTCTCCCTACCACCTTAAAACCAAGAGAATAGAAGCAGAGTCTAGGGTTCTCCAAATGGGACACAAGAAGGATTCCATGACCAGGAGTCAGGGGCCTGGGTTTTCCAGAGGTGGCCACCATGGAGCAGGGGACACTGAGTGAGTATTCCCACCTTTGAGGCTCTGTATGTACAGTAAGAGAGCTGGAACCCACAGTCTCTGAACTCCTGTCTCTGAAATTGTCCTGTTGATCATTGCCCTCCTCCCCAAGAATGGTCCGACCCATCTGTGATCCACCAGGCTTTAGCCCCCCATTCTCTTAGTGTCCCTAAACTCCAGACCCACTCCCCTATTCAGAGGAAACCGTTTCCATGCCAAAGGGCAGGAGGTGCTAGGTTCCAAGTTCACAAACTCGGCCTGGGCTTACTAGGCACAGGGTGCAGCAAGAGGTTAGACTCAGGAAGAACTTCCCAGCACAAGGGGTCTGAAAGCCTCAGCTTGTATGTCTCCAAGAGACAAGGACATTTATTTTGGACATGTCTGGGTAGTGCTGACTAGAGAGAGGAGTTTTCACCGTAGTTATGGTCCCCCCAGAGTCAGAAGGCTTCACACAAAGACTTTCAGGGACTCTACCACCCTAAGGCGGAACGGGTGGAGCCTAGAGCTAGGAATTGCAGCCTGCTTAGAAGACATTCCTAAAACCTGGTGGGGGAAGAGGTGAAGAGTAGGCCTCACTCTTCCACTGTCTGGGCTCCACTGGTCAGAGCAGGGCCTCTGAGCACATCCAATACAAGCCCTGAGTGAAGACCTCAGGGCCCAGTCTTCACCCAGCCTCAGAACCAGGACCCTGACGCATGCCTGGCGGGGCAGAGGCACCCAATGATCAGGCTACCCAATCCCCCACACCCCAAGCAGAAACAGCCTTCCTCTCCTGGCCTCTCACCTCAGCCCCACCACACACCACATCCTGGAACATGCTAGAGATCTGGGCAAATGAAAGACATCTTCAGCTGTGAGGCTCCCCCCGGGGCACCACACACATCATACACACACTCACCTGCACACACGCAGGTACACACACACCAAGGCACACACTCATACATACCCATAGACACATACCTTCAAAATACACACATATCCACAACCAAACATCACAAACATTCTCACACGTATGCAACACAAAGACACATGCTCATAAACTCATACATTTACAGACAAGCATATACACACAAACTTACACACACCCCTACATTCATCAAACACACATGTATACATACATACATGTGTCTCTACTCCTTTCTTCTGACTAAGGATGAAGAGCCCAGCCCTCTAGATTCTAGAGGGCTAGAATGCCCAGGGGGGTGGGGTGGGGGGGAAGCATGGAAATCCACAGGAAACCTATTTCCAGTTTCCTGACCCAAACTGAAACTCCTTTGCTGTGTTCCCTTTCCTGCCTCCAGAGTCTCTGGGACTCTCGCCCACACCAGGGAAGTGGAACCTGCAAAGCTCATTCATTCATTGATACAACAAACATTTTGGAGCACCTATCTGTCACACACACACACACACACACACACACACACACACACACACACACACACACCCCTACGTGCCTGAAGCTGAGGCGGACACATAAAACAGTGAGAACTTCTGCCCAATGCTGTGGTGGAAAGAGCAAGAGCCCAGGAGTCAAGGACCCGAGTTCAAATCCTGCTTTTGCCTCTTAATAAACTGTGTTACTTAGGACACCTTACATAACCTCTCTGAGCCTCAGTTTCATCACCTGTAAGATGGGGTTAAATAAAATTTACCCAATAATTCTGTGGGGATTAAAAGACAGGGAAAGCCTCCATCAGCAACGTGTCCACCGTGGAAAGCACCTCCTCCCCTTCCCCAGTCCCCCGTGGTGAGCGTCTCCCCAACACCCTCCCAGTCCTGCAGTCCTTGAAACAGAAACCCAGTCTCCCTCAGCCTCAGACCCCCAGGTGCGCGCACCTCGGAAAACCTGATCTCGGACTTGGCCGGCTCCATCCGACTCCCCCGCCCCCGCCCCTCCTGGTCCATCATGCCTCTCGCCCGTTTGCAGGTCGCGTTTTCCGTAATAACCTTTAATGCGGCTGGCCACGGCCCAAATGTTCGCAATGGAGCGATGGGCCCCGCGCATCAGATGGACGATGAAGTGTTAATCATCCCCCAGGGAGCAGTCCCGCGGAAAGTCGTCATTAATTTCTCTGAATTACACCAATTCCGAGACATTCTTTATGGACAGACAGTGCGGGAGACAGTTATATGACAGGACTTGCTGTGCTAAGCAGATGTGGGAGAGATTGCGTCGCCCCATGAATACTAAACAATCGCTCGGAAGAAACCCCACTAGCTTCTGCTCTCGGAGCTGGGAAGCCGCCCAACACACCCCCACCCCCATGGGCACACCCACCCCAGCTTCTTAAGTGGCCTCCTCAACTCCCCTCCAGAGTCGCGCCTCTGCCTCAGAGTGGGAAGTGGCTCTGGGGGTCTTACCCTCACCTTCCTGGGACCCTCCAAGGACCCACAAACGCCCTTGCTTTCTCTGCCACAGCCTTTGCTCCCTACATTCCTTCCAGAGCCTGACCTGCTTCCTGAACTCCTGTCATCCCCACCCTGATCCTCCTCCGGCTCTCCTTCTAGAAGACTCACCACCCTGACTATCTCTGAGTTTCCATCTGGCATCGCCCCATCCTCGTTCTTCCACCTCCCCACCCCACCCCATCTCTCTACCACTCCATCCTCCTCCACCTGCTCCATCTCTCCACCTCCCCACCCCGTCCCACCCCCATCTCTCTGACCCCCTCATTCTGCCACCTCCCACTCTGCTCCCTTCCCCTCCTGGCTCACCTCCCCAGCCTGACCACCTGCTTCTCTTACCCATCTCCCAGCGGGCTCTGCTTTCCCATTACCTCCATCTCTCCAACCTGCTGCATTCTACCAATTTGCCCCATTTCAAGTCATTGCCCCTACATCTGCTTTCACATCTCTGCCACTCTTCAGACTCTAGAGGGGAAGGGCGAGGTTCAGAGCAGAATGAAACGAAGGTTTGCCCCCCCTTCTTCTCTCCTCAAGCCCTCTGCCTGCCCTCCTCCCTCTCTTCCTTCTGGCAGACAGGACAAGCGTAAACGAGAGCTGAAGAGACTTCTCCCCACAAGCAAAGCGGTGGGTGGGAGGCGGGGGAGGTAGAGGGTGACCAGGGAAAAACCTGCCGAGGCAACTCGGTCACACCTGAGAGAAGCCCCGCCCACTAAGGCGCGCCCCGCCCCCTCCTAAGTGACCTCGCGAGGCCCGGCCAGGCCAGCCCACAGCTCGCCCCGCCCCAAGTCCGACAGGACTCTTGGCAGCGCTGGGACCTCGGTCACCCCAAAGGCACTCCCTCTCGGGAGGGGGCAGAGGCAAAGGGTGACTGTTCCCCCATCAGGTGGTCTCACCACCCTCGCCTCCACTCGGGCTGGAGGGAAGGGCACCCCTCTGCTCCTCGCTGGGTTTGTGGGAGAGAAAGGAAAGTGCGCAGCCTCTGCGTCTTTTCCCCTCGCAGATAATTTATGTCTGAGAGCCGAGCAGATGGCGGGTAATTTAGCAATTACCGTGTGCAGGAATGGGACTCGCGCCTCCACACGGAAGCCAAAGATTCCCTGCCGCAGTCTCGTCTTCTTTTCTGCCCGTTTTCTCTATTCTGTCTCCCCTTCCCCACTCCCGCCCCGCCTTGCTGAATCCCACCGCCCAAGGGGAAAGGATCTCCTTCTATGGGTCCCTTTCCCTTCTGATCCCTTCCTGTATCGGCGGAGGATTTCTGCCTCAGGAAACGAGTAGAGCTGCCTGCTCACTGGAAGATCTTCCTCTCCTCTCACCTTAATCCTTCTTGCTGCTGTAAGTGACCACAGTGTTCTGCGAAATTGTGAGGCTCTCTCCCAACCTTCTCCCCTCCCCGTTTCTTCAGGTTTTCCATGATATTTCTCCCAGATATCTAGGTTCCACATCCCAGGCTTCAGAAGAGGCTTCTGGGCTCTTAAGATAGACCCAGGAGCTGAGGAGTTCGGGTCTCTATCTGCAAGGGCGGCAAGGGGGAAGGCAGCGGTTATTACAGTGAGAACGGTGAGAGAGGCTTTTGGAGCTCTGCACACAGTGAGTGTGTAATAAGTGTGAAATGGCTGATTGAGAAGCTGGGCTTAGTGAGGTGAGGGAGGGTAGAGGGACAGGAATGAGGCTGGAAGGGTCTGGAATGCCTCCTCCCTGTTCCACTCCCTCTCTGGGCCACCTGGAGAAAGGATGCTCTAAGACAGGCCCTGAGCCTGGAGAGCTCCCTAAGCTGAGGGGGCTGTCCTCCCCTCCAGCCACCTCCACCAGCCCAGCCCAGGACACCCACCACCAAGAGCCCAGTACCCCACACTCCCTCTCTTCAGCTAGGGCACCCAAGTCTCTGACCCCTAACTCTGCACACCAGCCTGATGCCCCCATTCCGGCAGAACCTTAGGTGACCTCTGGGCTCTGAAGAGCTGGGCTCTTGGGCTTTGAGACACCCCCACCATCACCTCCCCCAGATCCTCCTCATTCCTCAACACCAGAGGAGCACTAATTAATTAGCGTGTGCAACCAGCCATGGGCATGATCTCGTTACTTACCACAGGGACCCGCTGTTAACACACCAGACCCCTGGGACGCGGGCACACACTAATTACACAGCCAGCAGCTCAGCTAATCATAGCTCCTGGTGACACTGTGGCTCACAGAGGAATCCCCAGCTTCCCTCTCCTCTCCCCAACACCCACCCCTCCACACTCCTGCCTCCTAGAACAGAAGGCTGGAAAGGAGGGGGTAAAGACTGGTTAGGAAAAATTGAAACTTGCTGGGAAACAGGAGGCCAGTCATGGAGTAGCTGAGGGGAGAGTGGGGATGAAAAGTTAGAAAGAAAAGAGAACTTTCCTACTAATCACTTTGGGCTACAAACAGTCACTCCGAAATTAGTAACTGCAGCAAGAGGGAGTGCTGGTTAGACTACAGGAAGGACTTCCTGGGGAAGTGCTAGGATCGGATTGGGCCTGGGAAAGAGCAGCTTTTCTCCCTATAAGCAGGAAGCAAGAGACGATGGCCACTGAGTTGGAGGAGGAAGGGAGAGAGGGGCAGTTTCAGGAACTCAGGTATCTGGTTCCATCCTGTCCCAGCAGTAGTTCAAGGGTACAGAGAGGAGGCAGCCTCACCGCAGACACAGATAGAGGGCTTCCCGACACACACGTCCCATTGACTTTGCCATTCCGCTGTCACTCCACAGCTTCTCCAAGATTTAACATATTGACTCTTCGAGCTGCAGAAAATTGAATTTTCTTCATTACGACTGTCTCCCGACAAAAGCAGCTCATAAATTCTCCCATCTTTTTCAGGCTTCCCTCCCCCTCACCACCCAACATCTCTCTAGGGGATTCACATATTTGAACATACAATTCACACAGGTGTAAAGGCAAGGCATGACCAGCACTCTCCAGGGACATACCACCCACCAAGACCATCCCTCACTGCCCACACCCAGATACAGTCTACAGCCGGACCAGGCCGCTGCTTTCAGGAATGAGGGTGCATGTCTTCTACAACCAGGGTCCGTGTATGTGGTACTCATGTGCCCCATAGAGCAGATACAGTTGGTCCATACCAGGGGACTAAAAGGCCCCATGCCTCAGCCATACGTGTACTTCTCCTGTACCCTAACAGCACTCTCACAGATGTCATTCCCGCATGGGACAGATTCATATATCCTGACATGCAATATTCACTGCAGGTTCACCTCTGCGCTGCCTGGGCAGAGCTAAAGGCCCCTCCCCACAGCATCAGAGCTCTGTGCATGGTCCCACCAGGGGATAAGCCCACAAGTAGGAAACAGGCACAAGTTCACATGATTTGCACAGACACAGAGAGAAGAAGGGAGACATCTCCTAGGACCTAGTAGGGAGTCTTCCTTCACACCATAGCAACTGATGGTGTCTCCTCCCAACACTACCCCCAGCCCATACACACACTAAGGTGGTCCTCCATGGACTGCAGCCTAGCGCCTCCGCAGTCCTCCCCAAGGCCCAGACACCCTCTTCCACCATGGGGGGTGGGTGTTGGGATTGGTTCCCCACCCAAGAGTGTGCTCTCTCCATCTGACTCTCCTTCACTTTGGCCCTAGGAACAGAATTGGGGGAGGTCAGGGCCTAGCAGAAGTTCCTTTTGATACCTGTGCCAGTCTGGCAGCTGAGGCTATAATGGATGGGCAAGAGGCCAGGTTGATGGCCAGCACCATGTGGCTCGTGCCCAGGGCCAGATTGGGGCGGGATGTAGTGGGCTGGGTGCCCAGGCACTCCACCCTCCAAAATGCCACACAATCTGTGAGCAGAAAGAGACAGAAAGAGGGACCCAGATAGATACAGACAAGGACACCCCCTGAGACCAGACTAAGCCAGTCCCTGCCCCCATCCTGGCCCCTCAACAGCTGCTCCCTCCCCCATAACTCTGACCCAGGCACAAAGGGAAGTTACCCTGAAATGGCAGGAGGGAAGCCAACCAGTTTTTTCAAGTATGAAGAGCCCAAATTTACACAACAGGAATTAGGGGTTTGGCGGTGCAACCAGAAAAGAGAAGGATGATTCCTCAATTGGGAGAGGCGCTGAGACTTGGGGGGGCCTTTTTCAATGCATTTTTATGTGCACTAATTAACGTGCAAATGTTATGCATAGTGAGTGCAGATGAACATCTATTGTCTTTGTAATCCCAACCTGCTGCTAATGGTATTTATACAAACACACACACATACCCACACACACACACACACACACACTCTTTATTTTATCTATGATTGGCTCCTCTGTTTCTCCCAATGCCTGAATTTCTGAATCTTCTCCTTTAAGAGCAAGTCTGGAGCAACAGAAAGATGGCCAGGAAGGCCTAGCTCCACAGTACAAGGAATGGCTTTCTGGAGACTGGGAAGTATTTCGGACCATGTATGTCCAGAAGCAGAACAATTTCCTCCACCCAGCCTCAGCCCCACACCTGCTCCTTCCACTAAGGTCCCCATCTCAAGGAGGAACTCCCATCCACCAAGCCAGGAACCTGGGATCAGCCATGACTCTTCCATCTCCCTGGGTTAGGGATAGGACTAGGAAGTCTGTTGCACTCATTGATTTAAGTGACAATTCTTTTAAGCTAAAAGTTTAACTTTTTTAGAGTCACACGTCCATAGGCATCAAAATGACTTGCCTCCCTCTCCTTCACTCCCACAACCTGCCCATGCCACCTCCTACATAACTCTTGAGCCTACCCACTTGGCTCCATTCTCTCTAGCAGATGAGAAGCAGCTCTCAGCAAGATGACTGAGCTGCCTCCTTACTGCTTTCCCAGGCTCCAGGGTTACCCTCCCTATTCTCATGGCACTGGGGAGGCCTGCAAAGCTTAGGGGATGTGCCCACCCACACAATTTCCCAGGGAGAAGTATTTTGAAACTGCTAGAAAGGTGATAGAACTGTCAAGTGCATAAAATCAACGACTAAATTTATGACCGTAACACAGCTTTGTTTATTTTGTAATAATGTGAAAATTTTCAAACTTTTCAGTAGAATGTAAAAATAATAAAAACTATAGGAATAACGCTCTATTGAGGGGAAAAGACCACTTCTATCACCAGTCACTTTGGGGCCTGAGGCTCCACCAACATTTGAAGGTCTTTCCAGAGGTATCTTTTCTCCCAGGACAACTCTATCAAATCTCGAATGTTGACTCAACCCCACGCTGATGGAAAGTGGAATTGGCACATGGCTAAATTCGATCTCCAACCCCTTTGCAGTGAGGTGAGGCCATATAACTGGTTATCACCAGTGGGATATAAGCAGAAGTGATGTGTTACTTCTGGACTGAGGAGGTTAACAATGGTTATGGGGACTACCCTGGTGGCACAGTGGTTAAGAACCCACCTGCCAATGCAGGGGACACGGGTTTGAGCCCTGGTCCGGGAAGATCCCACACGCCACTGAGCAACTGAGCCTGTGAGCCACAACTACTGAGCCTGCGCTCTTGAGCCAGTGAGCGACAACTACTGAAGCCCGCACGACTACAGCCCGTGCCCTGCAACAAAGAGAAGCCACCGCAATGAGAAGCCCTCGCACCACAACGAAGAGTAGCCC
The DNA here is from genome assembly GCF_937001465.1 of Orcinus orca. Classification (NCBI taxonomy): domain Eukaryota; kingdom Metazoa; phylum Chordata; class Mammalia; order Artiodactyla; family Delphinidae; genus Orcinus; species Orcinus orca. The sequence goes on along the minus strand of NC_064569.1, from coordinate 43,052,310 downwards.
CTGCTCGCTGCAACTAGAGAAAGCCTGCACGCAGCAACAAAGACCCAACGCAGCCATAAATAAATAAATAAATAAACAAATAAAAATCTATATTAAAAAAAATAATGGTTATGGCTTCTCCACATGCTTGCTCTTCCCCATCTGCTGGCAGGATGACACCTGGGCAACCCGAGGCCATGTGGTTAAGATGGCAGATCCACAGCATGAACAGATCCAGATTCCCAAGTTACTTGACTACAAATATTCACATTAGACTATGTGATACATAGTGTTTATCATGTTAAGATGCTGAGATCTGGGGGTTGTCTGTTGCAGCTGTTATATCTACTCTAATATACGAATCAAGGTAATGAGGCCAAAATGGCAAGAAACCAGGCTTAAGGCACCATAGAATTTGGACTGCAACGGATGTAGAAGGCAGAGGGAAGCACATGGGATTCAGAAATTCTTTTTTTTTTCTTTTGGCCTCGCCGCCCAGCATGCAGGATCTTAGTTTCCTGACCAGGGATAGAACCCATGCCCCCTGTAGTGGAAGCACAGGACCCTAATCACTGGACCACCAGGGAATTCCCGGGATTCAGAAATTTTTTTTTTTTTTTTAAAGACAAGACCGCTTTTTAGGTTTATTTTTTATTTTATTTTATTGGCTGCATGGCACAGCATGTGGGATCATAGCTCCCCAACCAGGGATCAAACCCACACCCCCTGCATTGGAAGTGTGGGGACTTAACCACCAAGGAAGTCCCAGAAATTCCTGATTTGAATATCATACTAGTTCTGTGACTCTGATCAAGTTATTTAGTATTTCTGAGCCTTGGTTTCTTCATTAATAAAAATTACATAGTATCAATAATAATACAAGCCATTTCCTAGTACTGGTTCTGGGGATCAAATCAGTCCAAGAAGGTTAAAAGGCTTTTGAAACCAGAAAGCTACATTGTCATTGGTTGTTATTCCAGCAGTTGACAAATAATGCTTATTTAAAATCTGTTGAATAAATAACTATAAATGAATGAGAATAAATAGATGGATGAGTTCGCAGAGCCACATCTTCTCGTCACTAATAAAGGAAGGACTAAGGTGATCTGAACTCTTTGAGATTAGAGTGGGTCTGTGAGTCCATGGAGTGAAGGAGGAGCTCCAGGACCTGAGTATTATTGAGAACCCTATACTATACCACCCTTCCACCTAGCCTGAAGAAATAAAGCCAAAGAACTAAGAGGACAAAAGAAAATGGGTTAGGGACCCTAAAGAGAAATCCAAAAGAATCCAACTTTGCCCTAAAATAATGTTAATGTTTTTCCTACTGGTATGGACTGAATGTGTTCACTCAAAATTCATATATTGAAACCCTAAACAGCAATGTGATAGTAGTTGAGGATGGGGCCTTTGGGAGGTAATTAGGGTTAGATGAGGTCATGAGGGTGGGGCCCTCATGATGGGATTAGTGCCCTTATAAGAAGAGATCAGAGAGCTTGTCTTTTCTCATTCTCTTCCATGTGAGGACACGGTGAAAACTCAGCTGTCTACAAGACAGGAAGAAAGTCCTCACCAGGAGCCAAATCAGCCAGCACCATGATCTTGGACTTTCTAGCCTTCAGAAACATGAGAAATAAATTCCTGTTGTTTGTGCCACTCATTCTATGGTATTTTATTATGGCAGCCTGAGCAGACTAAGCAGCAGACTAAGCAGACTAAGACACCTACTTCCCACAGAGTACACAGTTTGGATACACTAGTAACAGCCTACAATGTCTGATGCACCAGCTGCTTCTGTATGTTTGTAAAGCACCCAGCAGAGTGCCTGGCACATGGCAGGCACTCAGCAAATACTAGCCATTATGATTTTCTGTGAAAGCATCTTGTTATATTGGAAAAGGTACGGGTTTCAGAATAAGATTGTTCTGAGAGACCTTGGGCAAGTTACTCTTAGTGTTTCAGATTCTTCCTCTGTAAAATTTGATAGCAACTTGCAGGGCTATTGTGATGATTCAGTGGGGGAAAGGGCCCTCTCAAACAGTAGGCACTCCATTAGTGGTAGCTCCTCAAAACATTCCAAGAGTCCAAGACCACCTTCCATTCAACATTTATTACATATCAGGCACTGGGCTAGATGAAGCAATACCAGAGTTAGGGCTTTTACAAAAGATAAAAGAGACTTTAAACTTCAGGAAGATAGGATTCATTTTGTAGCACCTTCTTCCACAGCCTCTAGAAAGCTTTCCAAAGATCATGTCACTCTTCCCCCAGCCCCATCAGGAGTCAGCCTGTATTCTGAAAACAGCAACAGTCCCAAGATCTCACAACCTCACTCAGAAGGATTTTTTTTTTAAATATTTATTTATTTGTTTGTGCTGGGTCTTAGTTGCTGCTCGTGGGCTCCTTAGTTGCGGCTTGCTGGCTCCTTAGTTATGGCACGCAGGCTCCATAGTTGTGGCATGCAAACTCTTAGTTGCAGCATGCATGTGGGATCTAGTTCCCTGACCACGGATCGAACCCGGGCCCCCTGCACTGGGAGCATGGATTCTTAACCACTGAGCCACCAGGGAAGTCCCAGAAGGATTCTTTAATCCCTACAGCTGTCACTTCCACCAGTCTTCACAACATTACTCTCCTTATTAAAAAATTCTCAGTGACTAACTTCCTACTCCTAATGGGAATCAAGTCCAAATCTTTTAACCTGATGGAAAACACTGGCTACTACAAAACATAAAGCCCGAAATTTTAGTGATTTAACAAAATAGAAATTGACTTTTTGGTCAAGTGAAGTCCAAAACACATGTTCCTGATTAGCAGGTAGTTCTCTGCCAAGTAGTGATTCAGGGAGTTAGGATCCTTCCTACCTGTGGCCCCACGATCTTTAACATTTAGCCTTCAAGTCCACTGTACTTAAGGTCCTATGCATCAAGCCAAAAAGGAAAGAACATGAAGGATCTCCCTTGGGAGGTTTCACAGGGCAGGCATGGAACTGCATCACTTAGAGGGAAACCGAAAAATGTGGTCCAGCTGTGTGTCCAAGAAAAAGAAGGAAAGAGATTCTGATAAACACATAGCAGGCCCTGCCTCACCTGGCATTCAAGATTCTTCACACCCTGGCTTAAACTTACCTTTCACACTTGATACCATTTACCTTTCAAACTTTATACCATTACCCAGGTATGGCCATTAGTCAGCTTTGCTGCCAGAACAACCAATCCCAAAATCTCAGTGGCTTGCAGCAACAAAGACTGATCTCTGACTTCCGTATATGCAGACCATGGGCAGCACTTCTCATTCGGGGACACAGGCAAAAGGAGCAACCCTCATGTGGAATATGCCCATTTTAGTGGCAGAGAGAAACAAGAAAGTGTAAATTCACATGCTCAAACATGACATGAGTCACATCTGTTCACAACCCATTGGCCAAAACACGAAAAATGATCGAGTCCAAAATCAATGAAATGAGACATATACTCCTTCCACAGGAGATACTGCAAGTCATGCGGCAATGGGCAGAGAAGGAGAAAGGAAATGATTTCAAACAATAAGTCAATCTAATACAACGGCCATCTTCCATCTGGAGTACATGACAGATATTACTGATTAATCCTAGCACTCTTTCCTCAGAATCCTCCTCAACACAACATTTCAGGCAGTCATTATCAATAATCTGAGTTTGGGGAAAAAAAAGTTGAGATTGATGTGCTCTTCTTATATGACTTCCTAGGCTCCAGTACATGTTATACAGTCCCACCGCTGCATCTTTGCTTCAGCCTGGCATAAGCTTATCCTTCTCAGACCCTGTCCTGTTAAACTATCCAATTCCTCCCTCAAATATCTATATTGTATACTTATTCTTTCAACTAAATTTATTGAATACCTAGCATGGTACCTGTCACATCTATTTGTTGAATTAATCTGTTTAACATCACCTTGCACATAAATGTTCAGTGAACACCTGTCCCCTGAATAACAGTACTGTTCCTTAGAACAAAGGGTGTTAGTATTCCATAACAGGAGTTTCTGGGGTGGTAATATGGTGTACTGACTAGCTGTGCTTGAATCCTGATTCTACTACTTACTAGTTGGATAACCCCAGGTAACTCTCTTAATTGTCCGTGCCTCAATTTTCATCATATGTAAAATGGGGTTGATAATAAGGCCTACTACATACGACTGTTATATTAAATGGAAAAATCCTTAGCATAGTTTAAACACATGGTAAACACCTAGTAAATGGAAGTTGTTATTATTTTTAGCTCCAGCTGAGACTGAGTAGGGGGAGCAGGATGCCCAAGCCTTTATTCTGGGTGGAAGACAAAAACCAAGAACAACTGAGACTTGGGTCCCTGAACAGGCCTCACTCTGAACCCACCCCAGGACCTTGAGCCATCTCTGCAACCACCAGCTTGTTCCTTAACTCATAAATCCTGACTAATGACACAGACATGTCACCTTAATGTTTGTGAAGCCCAATGACTTATTGTTAAGTGCTTGGAGATCTTCAGATGAAAGGCACCCAAGGGCAGGCACCAGCCACCCTATTCAGTCATAAAAGCAAAATACTACCCCAAAACTTGGAAAAGGCAGAGGCTCCGTAACAATGCAGCAGAGAATTAAATCAGGCACCCAGGAAGATCAAATCAATCTTTAGACTGTGATCCCTATTACGGAGACAGAGAGAGAGATCATTTTGAATGCCTCAGACTACTTGGAGGGTCCAGAGCAGGTAGGGGGCGCAGGATGCCCAAGTCTTTAATGTGACTGGGGGGGTGTGGGGTGTGGGAAGAGTGTGAATCTTTCACTTCTTCTAAACAAAAGCACATGGATTGTTATCCTAATTACTTCAAACCAGTTAAGAGGCTTGGGCAAACTAGCCCCACAAGGGTCTTGTTTCTGAATTGTGACCCGTCCTGAATTATGCCAGGTTCCCTTTTCAACTTGACTCTTCTCACTTCAGCTTCCCTCTCTCCCCACACCACCACGTCAGCCAATGGATCCTCCTCCTGGACCTAGAGGCCATTCCAGGGATGCCCAGGCCAGGACTGTGAGTACTGGCAGGCCCCTGGCAGTGAAACCTTCAAGTTGGAAAAAAACGGTCAGCGGTGCACACAACACAGTTTTTACAGGGGCTGTCCCTGAGGTTGAAGCAAAGGAGAACCAGCTACCACAGCTGTTACACAGTTTCCTATCCCTTAAATGGTACGTAGGTGTGATGTAGTGGCGAGAGCACTTGGAGTCGTGCAAACCTACCATCTCATAGCTTTGATACTTTAGACCGGTTCCGTAACCGTTCTGGGCTTTAGTTTCTTCATCTGTAAAGGGTGGATAACAAAACTGCCTACCTCGCAGGTTGGTGTTAAAAGTAAACGGGAGCGCGTACCCGAACTCGTTCGGCCCTCTCAGAAGTATTACTGTGGGGCGTTAGAGCCGTAACTCCTCCCCACCCCCCAACCACGCACGGTACCAATCAGCAGTCGCCACTCATATAGCCTGCCCCCTCGCAAGGACTCTTGGGCTGTGAAGTCCTTTGCTGGCCACACCCTCGTTTGCTGCCGCGGAAGTGAGAACTACGCCTCCCAGGATGCGGCGGTGACGCCGCTACCACAGCCGCCCTCTACTCCGCCCTCCTTGCGCACAGCCTCCTGGCACATGTAGTCCCAGATATGCTCAATCTCACTGGCAAAAAACGCGCGGAGGAACCACAAACCCCAGAAGCCCTCGCGCCCACCCTTCTCCCTCCCTCTCTCGGAGCCGAGTGCTGTTTTTGTTGTTGGTGAAAGGTGAGGGGACAGCTGATCCGTCGGTGGGGTAAGAAACTTGGCCTAATTTGGGGGCGATCTTATGGGGGATCCCCCCACTTCCCAGTCTGTGAAAGGATAATCTAAGGGAACCGTAGAAGGGGGAAGCAGGAGCGTTTGGGTGTTAACACTTTCCGTACTGGAGAAGCCACCCCGCTGTTTCGGGAGTTCTTGGTCTCAAGGGGGCCCTGATCAGGGGCTGCCCCCTGGCTGTTCTCGCCTCCCTCTCAGTCCTTCTCTATAAAGCTTGATAGGCCTAAGGGAGTTGTGAGGGAGGCTTAAGTCGGCTCGTTCTCGGCCCGGCAAGACTTGACCCCACAAACCTTCCCTTACCCCTAATCCCCCAAACCGCCAACCCCCGCGCCCCGCCACCAATCCAAAGGCCTTTACCACGCTGAATCCCTTGGCGCGGGGGAAGCTTCCAAGGTGTAGAGTGTCAAAGAACTCTAGAGCCCTACAGCGTGGGGGGGATGGGGACACCCCCCTCCCCGCCCCATGCAAACACCTGAATCTGGCTACACATATACACCTTAGTTGCCCAGAGCTCTCATTCAGGCGTGGGGGATATTTCCAGCTTTTTTGAATTGTGTTTGTGGGGAATAGTTGGGGTCCCCAGGACAATGTCTTTGAGGACAGTTCACCCCGTCTTAGAAAGCCAGAAGAATTGTATTTGGAAAAAAACATGGACTAGTTTTAACTAGGGATTTTTCAGAGAGATGAAAATTCAGAGAAACTTCTTGTCGTCAATTCAGTCTCTATTTTGGAGGGAGAAGTAGCTCCTTTTTGTAGAGCTGTCCCACCTTCCCTTCTTTACTGATTTTCTGTCCTCTTTTAAAGTCCCTACCCACCTGGCTTCAGCCTGGTGTGGGTTTGTGATGTTTGGGGGCGTGCACATGACTAGTGGCCATGGTTGATTGGACGTGCATTACTGTGACTGACACAGGACAAAGCTCAGTGGGCTGGAGATGAGAGATGACAAGGGCCATCTCACAGCCCTGGGCTTAGGAGTTCTCTTGACTGTTGTTATCTTTCCTCACCCTAGCCTCATATTTTCCATTGAACTCTCCCCACCTAACTTGGAACGCTTCATCTTAATCCCATCCTGTAGCATGCCTCCAACTACCAATCCAAGCAGATGGAAGGGTTCAGGCACTTAGAATTGAGGCTAAGGGGAGCAGAGAAAATGGGGGGGAGGGGAATACTAGCGATGGGTTAAAGAACCGTCAAACCAGTAGGTTTCTAGCCCTGCTCCTGGCAAGACCTGAAGAGAAGAATATGAGGTTCTTTTTGAACCATTTCTCCTTCTCTCAACATTATGTGTGCATTTCCCTTCCCAGGGCCCCTTACTTCCAGGCTGTCCCTACCCGGGGGTGGGGCTTTACTGGCTCCAGTCCCCCACATTCCATCTCCCCGCAGCACCACGTTCCTGCTGAGTGTTTCACTCCACCCTTTGAAGCAGCCGCCTCCAGAATTCTTGACTTCCTGGAGGAATGAGTGAGGGACAGAACCTATCTTTCCTTTTATCCTCCCTTTCCCTTTGTTTCTTGGATGAGAGTGCGGGCTTTTTTTTTTTTTTTTTTGCTCATGGCGGAAGACAGCTGAGAGACGGGGAGAGAGGGTGAGAGTTCAGGGGCTTGAAGATTGGTCTCTTGGTACCCCCAGCCATATTCCAGCTCCAAAGACTCAGTCGTTACTTTCAGAGAGAGTTGCTGTTTTCAGGTGTCCTAAGTCATTCCTGGGTATAGCTGGAGTGGGCAAGGAGGCCTGCTCAGAATGAGGGGGCCCCCCGCCTCAGTTGGATGTTGAATTCAAGAGCCAGAAGATGTAGGGGATGGGGTGGGGAGATGGAGGCTGAAGAATTTGGAATGGTCAAGGCTATTAAGAGATGGAAAAGGAGGGACTACAGGAGGCCAAGCCTGGGAGACTGAGGCTTGGTCAATGGGGCTGTGAAAAGGGAGCAGAAATTAGAGAGCTCTTACCTCTAGGGAGAGTCTGTGACTCAGAGGGTACAGTGTGAGCCAGGATGGGTACTGACCCAGAAGGCCAGACCTATGCCCTAGAGACTAAGATTGATACCTCTAGAGGGTCCTAAACCCTCAGGGGCTGGAAACCAGATACGCCTTCATCTCCAGGAGCAGGGGCTGTGGGTGGGGACAGAGTTGGGGGGCAGAGAGGCAGAGGGGGAGAGACTTCAGGATATTCAATCTTCATTTCATAGGAGGGCAGCCATCTCAGGGCCAGAATGGAAGAATCATCGCTAAGCCGGGCACCATCCCGGGGTGGAGTCAACTTTCTGAATGTGGCCCGGACCTACATTCCCAACACCAAGGTGGAGTGTCACTACACGCTCCCCCCAGGCACTGTGCCCAGTGCCAGCGACTGGATTGGCATCTTCAAGGTATCCCTGGACCCCCTTTTGGCTCAGGCTTACGGGCCATGGGTTGTCTGGAATAAGGGGAATGATTTGGTTTCTGAATTCTCAACCTCATGATGATAGAGTGAAAGGGAGAACGATGTCACAGATGACAAGGCCATGTGTGTAAGCAAAGCCCATCTCCCCATCTTAGCCTTGCTCTCTCCTGACACACTAGCATCCCTCCACTTTCCCTGTCTCTCAGCATCCTTGCCACTGCAACACCATCCTACCCACCCCTGGTTCAATCCCTCAGCCTTTTCCACCTTCCGGAGCTGGGAGTTGCATCACTATACCCCTCTCCCACCGTGGGCTTTGACAGGTGGAGGCTGCCTGTGTCCGGGATTACCACACGTTTGTGTGGTCTTCGGTGCCTGAAAGTGTAACTGATGGTTCCCCCATCCATGCCAGTGTCCAGTTCCAAGGTACAAGGGAAGAGGGAAAACCGGGAGGGAGGAGTCAAGGGGATGGAGGTTTGGAAGAGGGTAGTGGTCTCAGCAGATACAGAATCATGGGATTTTCAAAGAATTAGGGATTCAGACAAGAAAGGAACTGTAAAAGGGCCGCTAGTCCTGCCTCTTAGCAAAAAAGGAGGAACTCTTCTTGTGGGACTAGGGGGTAGGGAAGAGGGAAAAGTGGCTTCATATATTAACAAGAAGATGGTCATTAGATTTTGAAAGACCCAGGTTCAAATCTCAGCTCTAATTACTTACAAGCTGTTTGACCTTGGGCAAATTATTTACCCTCTCTGTGTCTGTTATCTTAACAGTAAAAGGGGATGCCTGGCTTACAGGGACAATATGAAAATTTTAAATGATACAGATAAAGCTGTTAGCAAAGTGCCTGGTATGTAATGGGTACTCAAAAAATGGTAACTAGCATTGTTGTTGTTGTTGTTATTATTATTATTATTAAGGAGGGTAGGTTTGGGAAAGAGAGGAAAGAGAAGGCTAGGCAGAAAGGAGGGAGAAGAGTATCCCAGAGATCAGAAATAGCCTGTGGGAGGTGGAGAGGAGAGAAAACAGTCTATAGAACAGGTAACAAGGGGCTGGGGCCAAAGACAATGGATAATAAGACACATCAAGGGGAGGGGGAACCTGCTGAGCACTTGAGGGCCTGGGATCATATTGGGGTCCTGGGTCTGTACTTCTTCCCACAGCCAGCTACCTGCCCAAACCCGGAGCCCAGCTCTACCAGTTCCGGTACGTGAACCGCCAGGGCCGGGTGTGTGGGCAGAGCCCCCCTTTCCAGTTCCGAGAGCCACGGCCCATGGATGAACTGGTGACCCTGGAGGAGACTGACGGCGGCTCTGACATCCTGCTGGTTGTTCCCAAGGCAACTGTGCTGCAGGTGAGAGCAGAGCAACAGAGCTGCTCCTGGGCGAGGGTGCCGGAGGATAGCATTGCAAGGGGCCCCTTCCCGCTTCACCCTCCCCTCGCTGTAGCTTCAACTGCAGACCTCACTGGGAGTTATACAAAGCCTTGCCTACAGGAAAGTCTCAATCTGACACAGACAGACACGAACTCATAGGGTAGGAAAGCAAGCCACCCACAGGCCAACATCACTCAAGATTTCCTAAGAATTTGTTGAGGCTTCCTTCTCCAGGAGCCTTCCCTAGGCGCTAGAGGAAGATGCAAAGGGTAGAGGGAGGCCACGCAGGGAAGGAACACTGCAAGGAAGGGGAGGATGAGACCCACTTCCACGGCAAGTGAGGAGTGAGAACAGATCAGCAGGGCCCCAGGCCTGTGCAGCCACTACCCACATGTGGCTCTTAAGCACTTGAAATGTGAGTGGTCTAAATTGAGGTGTTCTGTATGGATAAAATACACACCAGATTTGAAGACTTAGTATTTAAAAAAAGAATGTAGGGAACTCCCTGGCGGTGTACTGGTTAGGACTCCACACTCTCACTGCCGAGGACCTGGGTTCACACAAGCTGCGTGGCACAGCCAAAACACACACACACACACACACACACACACACACACACACACAATGTAAAAGATCTCAGTAATTGTTTACATTGATTACATGTTGAAATAACATTTTGGATTGACTGGGTTAGATAAATGAATTCCATCTGCTGCTTACTACTTTTCTTAAGTGTCTACTAGAAAATTTTAAATTATTTATGTAGCTTGTATTATTTTTCTGTTGGATCAAATAGAGAAGAATTAGGGAGTGGAGGCAGATGTTAGCAAGGAAGACTTCCTGAAGGAAGGTGAAGGACAGGACTAGGTGGGGAGGAAGTACATTCCCCAGACAAGAGGACAGGCCTGAGGAAAGCTCAGCAGGTGGGAATGAGTAGTTTGTGATTTACGCAAACTCCTGCCCTGTGGAACCCTCTAAACATATGGAATCAATACAAGAATAGGAAGATGTTTATATCTTACATAAGTCAGAGGTGGGTGATCTCCTACCCGTGTTCTGTTTTTACATTCATTGTTCTCATTTAAACCTTAAAACAACCCAGGCTAAGGGATCACATTACAGATGAGAAGAGAGACTCAGAGAAGTTAAGTAACTTGTTCAAAGTCACCTAGCTAGTAAAAATTGTATTGGAGATTTAAACCCACATCTGTCTGACTCCAGAACAGATAGGGTAAAATTAGGGGAACCATCCCCTTTGTCCATGTGGATTGAGAAAGACTTCTGCCAGACAAGGGGTTCCTGCAATTGCTGGGCAGAGGAGGGACCAGGCCTCAGCGGGGAAAAGATAAGAGGGGTGGGCAGTTCAGCGTGCCAGGAGCTGGTGTGTCTGATGGGTGGTGGGCAGGGTTCAGTAGCACACCAGGCCTCCCCTGACTCGCCTCTTTATAGCCTGTACTGATGTAACTTCCCAGCCCTGACATGCATCTGCAGAGCGGTGGGGATGGGACCTTGGAATGGGCGCTTCACAGGCAGATTCCCCTTCTCATCCCGTCCCCTGTAGAACCAGCTGGATGAGAGCCAGCAAGAGAGGAATGACCTGATGCAGCTGAAGCTGCAGCTGGAGGGGCAGGTGACAGAGCTGAGGAGCCGAGTACAGGAGCTCGAGACGGCTCTGGCGTCCGCCAGGCAGGAGCACGTGGCACTGGAGGAGCAGTACAAGGTGGGAGCAGGGCTGCTGGGGGGAGGGGCCTGCCTGCTCACCTGGGGTCCAAAATCTGAACCCAGTGAAGACAGTAAAGGGGAGACGTTAGTGGGCTGTTAAGATGGTGCTGGCATCTAAGATATAGGTTTAGGCGGTCACAAGTAGTGTTAAACTGGATATGATGGGAAACACGTCCCAAATTTGTAGTGAGACTCAGTTCTCTGAACACAGGAGTGCTGAGTTAGGGTGGAGGTGGCTGTCTTCACCGGGAAGGGGATGTTCCCTTACAGTTTCTTCTTCAAGGAAGGTGACCGGGTAGAAGGGTGGATAGTCAAACTTAGGAGTTCTCCTAAGCCTTTACTGCACTCTTTGAGAGATGCATCTCAGCTTCCCTCTTCTTCTTGGGGAACCTTAATTCCAGGGGCTTTCCCGGTCCCACGGGGAGCTCACGGAAGAGAGGGACATCCTGAGCCGGCAACAGGGAGACCACGTGGCCCGCATCCTGGAGCTGGAAGATGACATCCAGACTATCAGTGAGAAGGTGCTGACGAAAGAGGTGGAGCTGGACAGGTGAGGGGACCCCTCTACCCCCATTACTTCCCTTTGCTTCCTGTGACCCTTGAACCCCAGCCTCCCGTGTCAGGTAGGCAAGACCTGCTCTCCATCTCACATGGTTTCTCTTTCCCTTCTCAACCTCACTCAGGGTATTCCAATTATTGGGGGTAATTTTTCTGCCAAGCTCGCTTCCATCTTTCCTAACCTATTCTGTATTCCTCACCTTCGGAAATAATCATCATTACCATTTATTGTGCAGCAAAGGCAAAGCAAGAGCTAGGAGTGGAGGATTTGGAGGAAGAGAATGGATAGGACGGTCCAGGCAAGATAAGAGAGGATGGATTTCAGATTTTACCCCAGCAAAGCATAAGATTAGACTCTGTTCTCACTATTAGGAAATGTTAGAACCAGTGGTCCAGAAATGTTATGGGATCTCTGCCCTGAAAAAAAGGTACAAATCATAGAATCTTAGCATTGGGAGGAATGTAAAGTATTTAAGAGGGTATGTGAGGAAAGAAGGCAGCCTCTTTCAATATCAGACAGCTGTCATTTTTGTATCTCTTGTGTTGTATTTACCCTCCTGTAACTTTCATTCCTTGGTCCTGGTTTAGACCTGTGGAGCCGCATAGAATAAATTTCTTTCTTCTGCCAGACAACTATTCTTTCTACCAAATGGCACGAATATTGACCACCTCCCATGCCTGTCCTTCAGATTTTCACCAGGAGAAACACTTCTTTCATCAAATGACATAATTAAGTTTCTTTCATTCAGTAGTGGTAGATTTGATATTTTCAGAAAAACTCTTTAAAGGAAAGAGGCATGCTATCCAAGACCCAGAGTAAAAAGTGAGTTGATCACTAAGGCTTCTTCAGTTCAGGATATGTTAGTCTTGCCCTAGGGAGATACTAAATGTCTAGGTTCTAAATCATGGAATAGAAAAATTGGGATCAAACCGAGCATCTGGAAAAGATCAGGGACTGTGTAGACCAGGGTTCAGCAAACTATGACCCACATGCCAAATCCAGCCTGCCACGCACGTGGTTTTGTACAGCCCACAAGGGAAGAATGGTTTTGACAATTTTTAATGGTTGAAAAACAAAAGAAGAGTAATATTTTGTGACATGTGAAAATCATATGAAATTCAGATTCCAGTGTTCATAAATAAAGTTTTACTGGAACGGCCATACTCATTCATTTACATATTGTCCATGGCTGCTTCCACACTCCAGTGGCAGCGTTGAGAGGTTGCCCCAGAAGTCCACATGGCCTGCAGAGCCTAAAATATTTACTGTCAGGCCCTTTACAGATAACATCTGCCGACTTCTGACCTAGATCAAAAGTTTATCGTCAATAATGACTGCCCCTTGTCCAGAAAAGACTGAATTCTGGTCTCTTGATTTATTGCAAACAACTGGGAAGCCATTAGCAGAACATCCCTTAAAGTGATACATAAGGAGAAAAGAACAACTGTTTATTTCTATATTCTGCTCTAAAACTAGGAATCTTGGGTACTTGGGGCTTAGAACTGGATCGTCTTGGTTTGGGGATTTGGGCATCCCAGAGAGAAGTGGAGGTCTGGGCTAGAGGAGCCCCAGCAGAAGGGCTCAAGACAGAAGTCTGAGTCTTTGTTCCTTCTCTGGTGACCAGTCGGTCTTCTGACATTGCATCCACCACTCACAGGGTTAGAGACACGGTGAAGGCCCTGACTCGGGAACAAGAGAAGCTCCTCGGGCAGCTGAAGGAAGTGCAGGCAGACAAGGAGCAAAGCGAGGTAAGGGCTCAGAGTTGGTTTGCTTTCTCAATTATCCATCCAGTGCTTTACTATAAATTTACTTTTGTAAATTCAAATGTATAACATTTACTTATAAAGCAATGAAAGCAATCAGATAATTTTGATGGATACCAGACTTGGAAATTGGAGGTTATGGATGACCGTCTTGTCAGCCTCAGCAGCTAATATGTTTCTGTATTGTGTCATGGTTGTACAGTATTGAGAACACCTTGAGTCTCACACACAAGCAGGCGCAAATGATAATTTTTAAGCTTCTACCTTGCGATCTCAGTTTGCTCTCCACGTCAATAGAAAATACAATTGAAACTTTATTCTGAGCTTTGCACAAAAATGAATTAACCTGGAAGCACATATCAGTGCTTGATGATCTCCAGTGTGCTAACTTGTGAGTTTGTGCATCGTTTTTCAACATAATTTTTCATAATTTGGAAGAAGTTGAAATCAAATATTTCAGCTTCTAAATGGCTTCATCAGAACCCTAGGCTTCTATGGGAGATGGTCTGAAAACCATTTGCTCAGCAGTGAAGAGTAGGTAGAATTTGAGTGGACAGAGATGAGAGGGAGGCCATTCTAGGAAGAGGGGAACACATGAGGGCCTTCCCTGGTGGCGCAGTGGTTAAGAATCCGCCTGCCAATGCAGAGGACACAGGTTTGAGACCTGGTCCGGGAGGATCCCACGTGCCGCGGAGCACCTCAGCCCGTGTGCCACAACTACTGAGCCTGCGCTCTAGAGCCCGCAAGCCACAACTGCTGAGCCCTCGTGCCACAGCTACTGAAGCCCGAGCGCCTAGAGCCCGTGCTCTGCAACGAGAGAAGCCACCGCAATGAGAAGCCCGCGCACCACAACGAAGAGTAGCCCCCGCTCACTGCAAGTAGAGAAAGCCCACACGCAGCAACGAAGACCCAATGCAGCCATAAATAAATAAATAAACACATAAGTAAATACATAAATAAAAAATAAATAAATTAAAAAAAAAAAAATACATGAGCAAAGGCTTAGAGTCCAGAACACTCAGAGCAGCTGAATGCGTGGGTAAAGAGTTTGAGGTAAGGCCTAGGTCAGGTTATAGAGGTTCTTGAGTTTAGTCTTTATTCTGTAAGCAGTGAGAGGCATTGATGATTTTCAAGTGGGGGACACATACTTAAAGAATGTTCTTAAAGAAGATTAATCTGGGAATTCCGGTCCAGTGCAGTCCAGTGGTTAGGACTCTGCACTTTCACTGCTGAGGGCCTGGGTTCAGTCCCTGGTCGGGGAACTAAGATTGCACAAGCCACGTGGCATGGCTGGGGGGAAAAAAGAAAAAAAGATTATTAATCTGATTGCCTTGTGGAAAATGAGCTAGTTGTGAGATTATTCAGTAGTCCAAGCAAGAAATGACCAGAGCCTGAGCTAATGTGGTCGTGGTAACAGTAGAAAAGAGAAAATGGCTGTGAACAAGATGGAGGATGGAGAAGCGTCCATCCTGTGGGCCACTAGGGAGAGAACAGAACCACGCGTGGCACTGAGGTATCCAGCCCAAGTGACTTGAGAAGTAGTTAGTGCCATGGACAGAAACAAGAGTGGCAAGGACGGGGGTGGAGTGGGAGGTAGAATATGCCGAGTGTGAGAGGCCTGCAGGACATCCAGATTGAGTTTTGATCGAAAAGGAAGAGCGGGGAAGCAGACATGGGGCAGGGGAAGACCCCAGGCCGTGCCACTGGAGATGGGTTGCTCAGGATTGAGACGCTTTGCACTGAGAACCCAGGAAGGGCTGGCCAGGGTTGAATGCTTGAGTTTGTGTTCAATCTGAGGAGTGGAACCTTGGCTTCTCTCATCACAGAGGCCCACCTCCATGGCCACCCCAAATATGTATCCCCTTTCCTTACCTGCTCTCTACTGCCATCAGGCTGAGCTCCAGGTGGCACAGCAGGAGAACTGTCGCTTGAATTTGGAGCTGCAGGAGGCCAGGGGCCGGCAGGAGGAGCAGAGTGCTCAGGCCCAGCGACTGAAGGACAAGATGGCCCAGATGAAGGACACCCTCGGCCAGGCCCAGCAGCGGGTGGTGAGTGAAGCCCCGAGGCAACAGGGAGTGGAAAATGTTCCAGGGCTGGTTGTAGACAAGTATGGGAGAAAGACATGGCTCAAGATTAAACAACCCAATCCTGAGTCCTGATGCGGTGGGGGAGTGGAGGGAACCTAGTTACCTTCCGGGCTCACAAATGACTCACTGGGAGCCCTGATTCCATCTCCTCCTTTCTCCTGAGGCTGAGCTGGAGCCCCTGAAGGAGCAGCTTCGAGGGGCCCAGGAGCTTGCAGCCTCGAGCCAGCAGAAAGCCGCCCTTCTTGGGGAGGAGCTGGCCAGCGCAGCGGGAGCCAGGGACCGCACCATAGCCGAGCTGCACCGCAGCCGCCTGGAAGTGGCTGGAGTCAACGGCAGGCTGGCTGAGCTCAGTCTGCACTTGAAGGAGGAAAAAAGCCAGTGGAGCAAGGAGCGGGCGGGGCTGCTGCAGAGCGTGGAGGTAGAGGGATGGGGGGACCTGCAGGCTCCTGGCTGCTACTGCCCGCACCTCTGTGTGGTCAGATCCCCTGGGAGGAGAGAGACGGGGGTGAGAACCTTAGAGGATTTATGGGTGGGGAGGGGCTGTGAGGGAGGTACAGTCGCTGTCCAGGTGTGGCCCCTCCCTGAGCAGAGTGTCTAGATCCTGATCTCCGTAGCACCTGTCTTGGTTACCATCTTGATTCAGAAACATTTACCGTCCTAGGCGCCGGCCCTGCCGTGATACCCGTCCCTGATCAGCAAGGCGCCACGCTGTCAGGGACCTTCCTCCATTTGGGGATACAGGGGATGAGGAAAGCAAGAAGGGGAAATCACTCCAAAATACTCAGTTAAATAAAGAAGAGACACAGTGAGGAATGGTGCTGTTGCCAGTGGCATCCCATTTCCTTTACCCTCCCGTTTTCCTTTTCGGCGTCTCCCAGGCCGAGAAGGACAAGATCCTAAAGCTGAGTGCAGAGATACTTCGACTGGAAAAGGCAGTACAGGAGGAGAAGACCCAGAACCAAGTGTTCAAGACTGAACTGGCCCAGGAAAAGGACTCTAGCCTGGTGAGGCGCCCGGCCACCCGAGAGTCCCGGGCCCGGGCCTCCTGAGGCATCAGTGCCCCTTCCCTCTGTCTTGGCTGTGGGCTCAGAAGTTCTAGGCACTCACTTCCCACTTGCACGCCCCCCAGCCCTCGTTGGTTCGAAGCATGCCATGTCCCTTTCTGCTCTCGGCACACATTCTGGGCCCAGTAGGGATGACTTAGAATTCTAGAGTGCCCCCTGCTATGACCGAGCCCTCTGCACCCCAGCCCAGAGGCAGTCATCCTCTGGTCCCCACTTGGGAGACAGAGACTAGGACTCAGGTGAGTCTCCTGCAGCCAAGACAAGGGACTCGTGGAAGCAGAGTGTCGGGGCCTCCTGTGTGTCGGGGCAAGAGAGGAGCGAAGGCACGGAGAGTCGTGGTTCTAGATTGTTGCGTCCAGGTCAGAGCCCAGGTTCTGGGAGGTACCTTCTAGGCTCCAGATTCCCTCTGGCCCTTTCTGCTCAGGTGCAGTTGTCAGAGAGTAGGCGGGAGCTGGTGGAGCTGCGGTCAGCCCTGCGCGTGCTCCAGAAGGAAAAGGAGCAGCTCCAGGAGGAGAAGCAGGTGAGAAGCCATAACCCAGCCCCCTGGAGGCCCCAGCGGGGGACTTGAGGGCTGGAAACTTGGTATCTTCTTGTCACCTCTTGGCTTAGAAACTGGCATCTGTGAAGAGGGCCCCGAGGCTAAAAATGGGACCATGGCTCCCCTTATATTAGCCGCCTTGGCAGGACAGGGGAGGGTTGCTGGGGGAAGAAGGGGTGAAAGAGGGCTGGGGGCTGTGGGGGGAGGATCTGCCTTAAACTGCGCCCCCCTTTGGCAAAAGCGTCTAATCCTGAAGCACTCAGAGTTCATCCTGGACGCAAGGGAAGGCTGTGCAGGGCTGTATGGTTCGCATCTTCCCAGCCTCTCACGTGTCTTTCCTCCCCACCTCCAGGAACTGCTAGAGTACATGAGAAAGCTGGAGGCCCGCCTGGAGAAGGTGGCAGACGAGAAGTGGAATGAGGACCTTGCCACAGAGGACGAGGAGGCCGCTGCGGGGCTGCGTCTGTACACCCCCCATCCTGGGACACCTCTTCCCCGCTCTCCCTCCCTGTGTTGGGAAAGCTCCACATGACCCCTCTGGGAGCTGCCTCTGCCCTCTATGTTTTGCCTTTTTCCTTCCCAGACCCTGGCCCCTGATTAGCTTAACTGTATCCCTCATCCAGAGAAGCCAGAGCTGATCCGACCCTCTAACAATGCTTCCTTCTTTCTTCTCTGCCCACTCCCTCACCTGCAGGCTGCCCAGTGGCTCTGACAGACTCAGAGGATGAGTCTCCAGAAGACATGAGGCTCCCGCCCTACAGTCTGTGTGAGCGTGGAGACCTGGGCTCCTCCCCTGCCACAGGGCCACGAGAGGCTTCTCCCCTAGTCGTCATCAGCCAGCCAGCTCCCATCGCTCCCCACCTCTCAGGACCAGCTGAGGGCAGTAGCTCTGACTCTGTGAGCACGGAGGGGAGATGGGGCAGGGGCAGGGGCAGGGACAAGAGGTAGAACCAACCCCAAGTGGCCCAGCCTCCAGAGCAGGGAGTCTTAGCCATACAGGGCTCTCTTTTCTCTTGGGGGAGAGCAGGCAGGCACAGGCTCTCTTCAGGGCCACCAGGTGGACACCAGTCTGACCCAGTAGCCTCTGTGCTGCCAGCGGCTCCTCCCCACACCCGTTCTCTTCCTGTGCACCAGCTCTCATCAAAACACTTCTCCTGGGCTTCCCTGGTGGCGCAGTGGTTGAGAGTCCGCCTGCCGATGCAGGGGACACGGGTTCATGCCCCGGTCCGGGAAGATCCCACATGCCACGGAGCGGCTGGGCCCGTGAGCCATGGCTGCTGAGCCTGCGCGTCCGGAGCCTGTGCTCCGCAACGGGAGAGGCCACAACAGTTAGAGGCCCGTGTACCGCAAAAAACAAACAAACAAACAACAAAAAAAAACACTTCTCCTGCTCCACTCTTACTACAACTCTCTGTTAACAGTCCCGGCCTAGACTTCCCTTACCTGTCCCAGTGTGCTGCTCCCCCGTCTGGGGACACTACCCCAAAACTCACCCCTATCCCTTTGGTGCCCAGGAGGCTGAAGATGAGAAGTCAGTCCTGATGGCAGCTGTGCAGAGTGGTGGTGAGGAGGCCAACCTGCTACTTCCGGAACTGGGCAATGCCTTCTATGACATGGCCAGGTGAGGGCCAAAGGGGAAGGACAGGAGGGAGGTGGGAGGATGCCCACGGATAGGGCATCCAGGTGAACAGTCCTCATGCCCTTCCCCCAACCTCCCTCTTCTTGGCCCCAACCAAGAAAAAGAGATACAGTTGTACTGACACACAAAATGACCCACCACTCCAAATCACCGGCGCCTATCAATGCACCTGCGCACTCAGAGGCCCTGCCTTTAACTGGCTTCTGTGTTGTTCTAGCAGCACCATCTTCCGTGGAGCCCAAATTGCCCGGCATCCCCTCTCTCCTGCCCCTACCCCTTCCCCAACCACCAGGTAAGTACCTAGGCTCTGTCAGGGATTGAAGAGAGGAGACCAAGGCCCCTTGGGACAGGAACAGAAAGAAGACTGGGGTCCAGCATCCATCTGGTCGCCCCTTAGATGCTATCCCTCTTCCCTGACTTCCCTGGGGGACGCTTTGGGTGGGGAATTCAAGTATCAGATTGCCCGCTACCTTCCCTTTTCTTCCACAGTTCAAGAGGGGGAGGCAGGGGGGAAGAGAGATCTTATCATCCAGCCCCCCGCTTTGCCTGGATGTGAGATGGGCTCAGGGCAGGGAGCGGGTGATGCTGTCATCCTTCCAGGCTGGAGCAGGAAGATGAAGGACGATGTCACACTCATTTTCAGCCTCATTAGGCAGCAGACGGAGATGGAGGGAGGAGAGCAGGAGGTTGGGGGATGGGCTCTGTACTAGAGAAACCAGCAGGGACTAAAGAAAAGAGGGCATGGGGAGCTGGGAAACTAAGGCTTCCAGTATTGTGGGGAGAGGGATACTATGAGAGGCTAGCAGAGGGAACTGCCAGGGCACTGCATTAGGAACAGGGTCATCTGGGAGCCCACATGTGTGGGTCCCTCTCCCAGAGGTCCAAAAGCCAGGAAGGCAGTGGAGCGCACTGACCTCCTTTCTCCTGTCTCTCTTTAGTGGCTTTGCGGCGGGTCCCTTGTCAGAGGCCAGCACTGGGGGCCCTACCACCCCCCCATGGAAGGAGTGTCCTATTTGTAAGGAACGCTTCCCAGCCGAGAGTGATAAGGATGCCCTGGAGGACCACGTGGATGGACACTTCTTTTTCAGCACCCAGGACCCCTTCACCTTTGAATGATCCCACCCCCGCGCCCCCAGTACACACACGAATACACACTTACACACATGCACACACTCATAGACATACACTTAGGTTTCATGCCTCTTTTCCAACACACTCAGCTCCATGATATTCTGTTGCCTGAGACCCGCTCCTGTGTGATTTCATCCCAAGCTCTCCAGCTTCATCCTCTGCTACCTGGCTCTTCTGTCCAGGCAGGGGTTCCTTCTTGGAAGCAGTGGCTGAATTTACTCCCTGAAAGTGGTTTGGAGGAACCTGGATGGAGGAGGCCTTCTCCAGGGGGAATCATCACCCCCTCCTGGCCCTGGTTGCTTCTGTCACTCACACCAGCCACTACACCACCACCACCACCGCCACACACACACACACACACACACACACACACACACACTCACACACTCACACTCTCTGGTGCCCCGAAGCCAATTCCTGGGGCACCCCACCCTCTCTTGTTTGGGGTGTGTGTTTGTTTACCTGAGTTTTCCCTGGGGCCTGGATTGACATCATGACCTCTTTAGGTCTCTACCAGTTCTGAACTTCCCTGGTTCCTCCTTCTTTTGCCCCACTGCCTTCCATACCCCAGCCCAGCCTTTTCTATACCATTAGATATTAAGTTTGGATGTTTCTTTTGTATTTTTGAGGTTTTCTGTACTCTATCTCCTGTCCCTCCCTACCACCACCCCCCAGGGTCCTCACATGGAAAGAAATGATGCGTTTGTGCCTTCTGTGAGGGATGGGAGAACAAATGGTCCCAGGTGTCCCCACTTGCCAGCCCTCCCTCCCTCTCCAGGTGCCCCCTCAGCAATAAGAGCTTCCCCCCTGCCATATCCCTCTCCCTACCTGTAGCTGGACAAATATATTTATATGATATGTATAACTATTCTAATAAAATGTGTTCTTATCATGAGGTGTGGCTGGATCAGAGAAGGTCAAGACCTCTGGCGCTTAGACCTTAGTGGAGGGAAGAGGGAGGGAGGAAGGGACCCCCTCACCCCACCCCCGCTGCCTTGGGGAGGAGGCTGTTGGTATTTTCCCATCTTGCCCCTCCCTGGTGTGCTGGCCACCAGTGGGAAGAGAGGAGGGAGGAAACTTTGTCTCAGGTGGGGTCTGGCTTGGGGAACACTGCAGTGCAGGAGGGAGCAAACTGAGGGGGAGGGAAGGGTTTAGTCCCAGGGGTGGGGCAGTGAGGGACCTCGGATGGGCCAAGGTGAGTGCCTTGGGAGTGGGGGGAGGTTTCCACCGCTGAGACCTTCACTCTCCAAAGCAGGCTTCACTGTACTTTGAGCCAAAGGACAGGCATTACTCCTATGAAGAGTGCACACCTTTGAGTATCCACTTCGTGAAAAATATCCTAAACCTCCTACCTCTAGAGCTTATTTGAATTCCTCCCAGCCCTGCCTCCCTCTCTCCCTCTGTTGCCATCCTCACACACCCATATGCACACACAGACTCCACAATCACAAAAACACATTCATCCACTCTAACCAGCTTCACAGGCTAGGCAGACACACACACACAGCATCACAAAGCATGTATTAAGGACCCACGTGCTCAGCAATGCCTGGCATTAACTGTGCCTACAGCCCCCTGGTTTCCATCCCAATAGCTCTCTTATCAGCCACCCCCATTCCCTTCAGGGCCTGTGGGTGGGCCACCCCCACCATCCCCTCTCTCCATCCACCTGAAACCCTCCTGCCCGCCCCGCTTCCAACCCCACCTGGGTGACATCTTACATCCTTCCTTCTTCCCTCACATTGCTGTCTCCTAGCAACCCCATCTCGTTCCCTGAATCCCTTCCAAGGAAATTAGAGATAATGGATCTCTCCTCTCTCCATCTCAACTCCTCTTTATTGATCCTACTTTAATGAAAGTTAATTATAACAATGATTTAATTAATAGAATCCCTCTCTTCCTTTATTGCTTCCCGTATTAAGACTATTAATAAATACGAGCGGGCTGACAGAGGCATCCATCACCGGCCTGGGATTCCCCCCATCCCTCCTTCTTCCCTCCCCCTTATCCCCTCCCTCTCTTGGCCTGTAAACTTGCCGGGGTTGTGGGGGTTAATCAGAGAGGAATTATGAGCCAACATCCCCAGCAGGAGGTGCATTTAATGAAATCGCTTGTGATTTATGTCTGGGGGAGGTTGGGGAGGGAAGAACCTGGAACCCAGACATCCTGCTTCTAGAAGGGTGCCCCCCCCAGTGCAGAAGAGGAGGAAGGGCGACAGAAAAAGGGACCCAGGGCCTTTACTGCCATCCCACAGCCCCTGCAAAGCCGCACACACACACCGGCAGGAGCCACATGGGTAGCCGCACAAGGCCATTGACACAGACACTGCCAGACTAAAAGCACTTACGACGACTGCAGCATAAGTTTTGTTCTTTCCCACCTCCAAAACTGCATGGGTCATTTTCACCTATTTCCTTTCCCCCCAGCCCAGTGCTGCCTCACTTTCCCAAACTTGTTCCATACTCCCCTCCTCCACGAAGTCCCCCAGTCCCTCATTGGACCCCTTAACCTGGGTATCTAGAGTTTCCAGTCCCTCCTTTCTCTACCCTTCGTATGTCTTCAAGTGTGCAGTCGGCACCTTCAGACTAGGAGTTCCCCAGAAATGTAGAGACATTTCTCTTCGTCACTTACGATTTGTCTACCCCAGGGTCCAGTGCATGGCTCCAACACAGGGAGCTCAGGGGAGAGTAACTGACTGCATGGGCAGGGAGGGAAGACAGCTGGGATCCAACTGGAGTTCTTTCTCCTACTCACCATGCGGTATTTGGCAACTCAGCCTTCCTACTGTATCCCTCCTGTAAGGGATTGTCTCTCTCCCTCTGCTTCCCAGTATTCTTGCAGAAAGTGATGGACCTGAATGGGCTCAGACCAAGTAGCAGCAGATAGGAACTCAGGTGTCAGTATTTGGTGAGAGATGAATGAATCCAAACATCACTCCCCACTTACAGAACCACAATGGCTGCCTGTTACCTACAGGAATGCGATGTGCAGATCGTTCAGCGTGCCCGTCAGGGTCTTCACCAACTTGCCTTTCCATTCCCCATCCTACCCTAAGGAACCCTGGAGTCCAGTTTTACACAACCACTCCACAGAAATAGGCACTGCTCTTGCATGCCTCTGAACACATGCTTTCGCCTCAGCTCAAAAGATAGCTCCTCCGTGAAGCCTTTCGTGATTTCCTCCATTATCCTCTGTGATACTACACATAGCACTTTGTAAAAACTCACTATATCATGTTCACAGGTTTTTCTTCTCTCTCGACTATAAACAGCTTGAGGGTAGGTTCTGTGTTTGTACATCTCTTGTCCCTGAAGTCCAGTACAGAAACTGGCACATAGGACCAGTCCTCCAAAAGTAATTTTTTAAGTTATTTTAATAAAATACTCCATACATACAAAAGAAGATATATATGTCCATACACAAGGGATAAGGAATAATAAAGTGCACATTATTGGACTTACTAACC
Source organism: Orcinus orca (assembly GCF_937001465.1). Taxonomy (NCBI): domain Eukaryota; kingdom Metazoa; phylum Chordata; class Mammalia; order Artiodactyla; family Delphinidae; genus Orcinus; species Orcinus orca. The sequence continues at coordinate 43,028,777 of NC_064569.1, read as the reverse complement.
AGCTTTAAAAACATTCCAGTACCTTTGAAGTGCCCTGTGTGGCCTGAAAGAACAAGATGTGATGTCAGTTAGGATACAGAGATTCCATGCAAGCAACTATACTCCAATAAAAACTAATTTAAAAAAAGAAAAAGAATGGCAAAATACTCTACATTTTAAAAAATTAAAAAATAAAATCTTTACAGGAAAAAAAGAGATTTCATGCGTTCATTCAAAAGAACTTTATGGAGTGTTCTTTATGGGTCAATTGCTGGGACTAGAGATGGAACAGTCAAAAACCCTGCCCTCAAAGAGCTCACAGTCAACATAAACTAACAAATAGAAGAAAACAAGGTAAGCGCTACTTTAGAGATATGCACAGTATGCTGTGGGACCACAGAGAACAGGTACTTAATTAACCAAGACTCGGAAGACAAAGCTTCCTGTGGGTGATGATGTGGGGGCTGAGTCTTAAACAGTGTGTACACGGGAGCCCAGAGTGTGCAGGCAGACGGGGCAAGACGGCAAAGACCTAATTCACTCAGAAATGTCAACACTCAGGGCTGCCGAATGAGGATTGGACGCGATGTGGGAAGTGAGGCTGGAACGACGGATAACAGACCTTTACTCATACATTTCCTCAACAAATACTCACTGAATGCCCACTACGTGCCAGGTGCTGTCTTAGGCACTGGGAATCTGCATGAACAGATAGGAATGCCTGCCCTCAAGGAGCTTACACTCTATTGCCGGACCATGAAAGTCCAAAGAAACCAGTTAGGAATCCACTGTAATAACCCAGGCCAGGAAAGTGAGCCCTGAACTAGGGAATTCTCTGGCAGTCCAATGGTTAGGACTTGGCACTTTCCCTGGCCCGGGTTCAATCCCTGGTCAGAGAACTAAGATCCTGCAAACCGCATGGCAAGGTCCCCCAACCAAAAAAAAAAAAAAACAAAAAACAGTGAGCACTGAACTTAAGTAATGTCAAGAGGGAAAGAAGCAGAATTCTTCAGGATGCAGAATTAATGGGACTTGATAATCAGATATGGGAATTGAACAGAAGGAGTCCTGTTGATCCCAGGTTTCTGGTTTCAATGACCAGATAACCAGTGATGCCATTCACCAAATTAATAATACAAATGGAGAAATCATACATTGAGGGAAAAGATGATTCGTGCCGTTTTGTCTTGTTGAATTCCCAATGTCTTTGGGATCGTTCAAAGGAGAGAACTCCAGTAGACAATTGGATAGATATTTAAGTCCGGAGCTCAGAAGGGTTTAGAGCTGAAGATAGAGACTTAAGATCCTTGTAAATAAAGGTGATACAAGTGAAGATAGATTACCCAGGTCTCCCTGCATGTAGAGTGAGAGGTAAGAGGACCAAGGGCAGCACCTAGGAGACCATCAACATGGAAGGGAAGGATGGAGAGTGCCGAATCACGGAGAAGATAGAAGGATCGATCAGAGAGATAGGAAGCAACTGGGGACAGATGAGTCAAGGAGAAAGGCCAGCGGCGGCAGGTGTAGCAGAGAAGCCAGGGAAAGTATCCCTGGAAACGGCTGGTTTAGCAGCCAGGAGGTCACTAGCAGCTCAGCAAGAGGCGCTTAAGGAGCGTGTTGCCGGTGGAAGTTATTGTGCAGCTGGACTTCACAGAGCCTGCAATAGATACCCTGCAATAGACACGCAATTCTTCTGACCTGTGGGAATTGGGACTATGTCTCCATACTCATAGAAGAACAAGGACTCCTATGTCAAGGTGTCAGAAGAATCAAGGGTGGGAACCAAGATGTCTGGATCTAACATCAAAGATCCTGCAGGCCCGAGGCACGCTCTAAGCCTGCACTCCACTATGGTGGCCACCAGCCACATGCCACTACTGAACACTTGATTTTTTTTTTTTTTTGCCACAAGGCATTCGGGATCTTAGTTCCCTGACCAGGGATCGAACACATGTCCTCTGCAGTGGAAGTGCAGAGTCCTAACCACTGGACCACCAGGGAATTCCCCACTACTAAACACTAGAAATGTGGCTAGTACAGATTGAGATTTGTCAACTGCAAACTGCATAACAAATCTCAGATTTAACACCAAAAAGAAAAATGAATTTAAAATAATGTTATATTGATTGCATGTTGAAGGGATATAATATTTTGGATACATTGGGTTAAATAAAATATATTATTAAAGTTAGTTTCACCCTCTCCCGTTGCACAGCACAGGCTCCAGATGCGCAGGCTCGGCGGCCATGGCTCACAGGCCCAGCCGCTCCGTAGCATGTGGGATCTTCCCGGACCGGGGCAAGAACCCGTGTCCCCTGCATCGGCAGGTGGACTCTCAACCACTGTGCCACCAGGGAAGCCCCTTTTTTACTTTTTAAAATGTGGCTACTAGAAGACTTTATGTATATGACCCATATTAAATTTCTACTGCACAGGGACTTCCGTGGTGGTCCAGTGGTAAAGAATCCGCCTTCTAATGCAGTGGATGCAGGTTCGATCCCTGGTCAGGGAACGAAGATCCCGCATGCTGCAAGGCAACTAAGCCCACGCACCACAACTACTGAGCCTGAGCGCCTCAACTAGAGAGCCCACGAGCTCTGGAGCCCTCACGCCACAACTAGAGAGAAGCCCGCGCGCCGCAACAATAAAGATCCCGCATGCCGCAACTAAGACCCGACGCAGTGATGGCCAGTCCTGGTGTCTGAGTGATTCAATGGGCCCAGCACAGGGACCAACTTTCCAGAGCCCTGAAGACAAGGGGTAACACCCCAAAATACGAACTCATTTTCCACTCTACCTTCATTGGCCGAGCGGCTGCCCAGAACAGAGGCCGCATCTCCCGATACCTGGCAAACACATGCAGTATTGCCTCACGAATCGATTGCTTCTCTGAGGTACCTACCAGTGTATTTGGGGAGAAGCTTCGAGAACAAGTTGAGGAGCGGCTGTCCTATGAGACTGGAGAGATTCCACGAAAGAATCTGGATGTCGTGAAGGAGGCAATCGTTCGGGCAGAGGAAGCAGCTGCTGAGATTACTAGGAAGCTGGAGAAACAGTAGAAGAAACGCTTGAAGAAGGAAAAGAAAAGGCTGGCTGCGATTGCCCTGGCGTCTTCAGAAAACAGCAGTAGGACCCCGGAGGAATGTGAGGAGACAAGTGCAAGACCCAAAAAGAAGCAAAAGCAAAAGCCCCAGGAGGCTCCTCAGGAGAATGGAATGGAAGGCCCATCCGTCTCCTCCAAACCCAAAAAGAAGAAATCTTTTTCCGAGGAGAAGCTGGTTAGTAGTGATCGTGAAGAGACAGCTGGCAGTGGAAGTCTTCCCAAGAGGAAGAAATCTTTCCCCAAAGAGCAACCAGATAGTGACCCTGAAGAGTCAGGAAACAAGAGGGTCCCCAAGAAAAAGAGGAAATGCTCTTCCAAGGAGGAGCCTCTCAGCAGTGGACCTGAAGAGGCTGCTGCCAGCAAGAGCAACAGCTCCAAGAAAAAGAAAAACCTCCGAAAGCTATCGCAGGAAAATGAGAATAGACATTTCCCTAGTAGGGCATAACTTACAGAGATATTTCCCAACCCATCCCCTATAGCCCAATAAAAATAAAAAAAAAAATTTAAAAGACCCGATGCAGCCAAAATAAATAAATAAATAAATAAATAAAAAGACATTCTTCTATTAAAAAAAAAAAAGAACTTCTACTGCACAGCACTAACACTGAATAGGACACCCACAACCTGGACATCCCTAGACTCCCAACAACCCTCCTAGCAGAAAGAGAAATGCCTGGAATTCCCAAGACTGCATTCTATAGGCACCCGTATGTCTCAAGCTCCCAACGCCAGAACCTATGGCAAGAGATTCCAGTGCTCGATACCCGACCTCTGGGTATCTCTGTCCCTGTCCCTCTTTCTCCAGGTCTGTTGATAATCAGGTAAGAGCAGAAACGTCCTGTTCTAACTCTCATAAAAGTGTACTTTTTTTCCCAGCTTAGAGTTCCGAATCTCTCTCCCAACCGTAAATTTAGAAGCCATGTCTTCTCCCTGTTTTCCCCATTTCTCAACTCCTTCTTTGCCTTTCTGAAACCTTGGAAATCTCTCAAACTGGTAGAAACACGGTGTTGTGGCAATCACCAGGCTTTAGAGACCTCTAGACTTAATTTGTCATAGTTCCTAACCATGTGACCTGGAGCAAAACACCTCACCTCTCTGAGTCCTCATCTGCAAAATGTGGATAACGCCTACCCGGAACAGTTAATGTGATGATTATATGAGATCAGATGTGTAAAATGCCTTGTACAGAGCTCCACCCACAGTAGTTACTTTGGAATTTGGGGTTTCCCACTTTGTGTCTGCCTTACCCCTGCATATCTGGAGAACTGGGAAAAGAAACAGCAAACTCAGGTTCTTATACATGGCCTGATAGAACCTCAAAACCAAAAAGGTGCTTAGAGATATATCTCCAACTTCTCATTCAGTGCAGCAATTCCCTGGACTCCACCCCTAGTTGATATTCATCCAACCTCTGCTTATACATCTCTAGTGGCCATTAATTGGTTCACTTAATAAACAAGAACAAGGCACTATGGGTGCCACAAAGAAGGGCAGACACAGATCTTGCTATTAAAGAGCCTATTTATATATTAGCACAAAGGATATACAGAGAAATTACTATAACATAAGGTAAATGTGGTATGCGCCAATCAAGATGCCATGACAGAGAGCCAACAACCTTGCAAGTTAATTCATGTGCAACAAAGTGTAGCTCTAGGGACTTCCCTGGCAGTCCAGTGGTTAAGACTTCGCCTTCCAGTTCAGGGGGTGCAGGTTTGATCCCTGTTTGGGGAGCTAAGATGCCTCATGGCCAAAAAACCAAAACATAAAACAGAAGCAATATTGTAACAAATTAAATAAAGATTTTTAAAAAATGGTCCACATCAAAAAAATCTTAAAACAAAAAAAATGTAGCTCTAATGTTAAAATCCCTCCCAAATCCCAGACCTCAGTTTTCCCATTCATTTCATGGAAAATGGGACAAGATCCTTCCACACTAGATCACGGATCATTCTTAAGGAGGACATTTTTGTAATAACCTCTAAAATTTCAGGAGGGTGTGAACATGGAAAAGGCTAAAATGGATGAATGGGAGCACAGGTGTGAGGAGAACTGCAAGATCTTCTGGCCTCTTCTGTATCAGAATTTCTGGGAGTCCCTAGAAGTCTACCCCACCCTCTACATATTACCAGCAATTCCTATCCCCCTGGAAAGCCCTGCACATCCCTACTCTCAGGACTTATCCGACTGTTTTCCTGTCTGCTTTTCTTTTCCTTTTCACCCCATCCTTCTTACATTTTCCCCCTCTTTTATCAGCATCTCTATAATTTTCTTCGGGTCCATCTCTGCTTTAGTCCCTCTCATCATGTTGATTTGGGGTATCTGTTATTCTCGAGGTCCTTCTGCCTCTGTCTTGGTCTCCCTCTCTTTTACTCTTTCATCATTCTCAATTTCTTGGTGGGTTTCCATTTTCGGTCTCTGGCCTCGCTTTCTCCCCAGCGGCCACAAAGCCATAAACCCAGCCGGCCCTGCAGCAGGCAGCCGCCAATCACTGGGCTCCAGAAGTTGCGGGGAGGGGGCTGCAGAGAGAAGGGGGCATGGAAAAGCTGGGGCGCTGCTGCTACACCAGGGGAGGGGAGAGGCAGAAAAGATCAGAGAGATGTCACTCCCAGAAGGCAGCCACAGCTTCCCTGCAGGGAGCAGACACCTGGCCCTTCTTTCCGTTGTGAGCCAGGGTACATGGGTCCCTCCACTGTATGCCCCAAATCATGGTTTCTCATCCAAAAACCACAGGCCGCAGATCACCCACTCCACCAGAGATTTGCCTCCTCCTTCATTCTTAGGTTCTCCCAAGATGGGGGAGCTAAAGGACCCTGGGAGTCTGAGGATGTTTGCAACACATCCTTACACGAACATTGGGACAATAAAAGAACGGTCACGACAGGGTGTTGGGAAGGCACTGAGAGGAGGGAGAAGTTTAATTGGTCAAGGATGAACCAGAAGGTTGGGCACTCCAAGCTCCTTACTAGCTCCCTGGCATCACTAAAGCAGGATGACAGCCTGAATCCCTGGTCCCTGGTCTAGGCTGGGATTGGGCAGTTTAGGTGCTGCATAAGGGGCAACTATCCAGCTCGCGGATAAGAAGCTACAAGGCCTGGGGAAGGGGAGGGGGGCTAGAAAGGGAAAGCAGGAAAGGGGAGGGATCAGAGAGAGATTTTAGGAGAAGAGCAGAGGAGGAGGAATATTCTGTCCTGTTAGGGCAGAAGGAGACTGGCCCAGCAAGTGGTCATTCCTGGTGTGCTGGCGACCCCTGCTGGCTGCACACTCCACCGACTGGGAGAAGGGAAGGAACAGCCAGCCTCTGTTGAGTCCCGGCATGGGTTAAATGTGACAGTGAGTTTTGTGAGCATGTCACTGTACAGCAGTGACGGTGCCTGTAGCACCACCCATAGTTATATACGGGCACCCCTGGGTGATGATAGTAATGTGACCGGGCACAAAGGCCATAATATTCAGCCTCTGAACCCCTGGCTCCCCTGCAGGGAGTCCAGACTGGGAAGGGTGAGGTCTTTGAGCCCAACATACTCCTCACCAACGTCAAGTCAGTGTATAAATCCACTCAGTGAGGCTCTGCTTGCATCAAAGTAAAATTAACCTGTCCGAGTTTAGGGGGGAAAGTGTGGGCTTTGGAAGCAGACTTACCTGGGTTACAATCCTGATCCCCTGTACTAGCAGTCTGACCTCAGGCAAGGTACTTAACTTCTTTGAGCCCCATTCCCTCACCTGTAAGGTCATAAGAATACCTATCTTACAGGGTTATTGTTAGTGTTTAGCACAGTGCCTGGCCACAGGAAGCATTTAATAGATGCTAATTTTCTGCCTCTCTCTTCCTTTACCTCAACCCACAAGGTCGGGCAGGGATTTCAAAAGGCAAATAAACTGAGGATGATGTTGACAATGATGATGGTGGTGGTTTATATTTACATCACTCATGCAAATCATTTTAAACATATTTTTAATGCGTGTCTTTTTTCCTTTTTATTAGCCAAGCACATCATGATCATGTTTTATTGGGATAGAAATATCCTGATGTTATGGCAGGTATCTAGAAGGACAGCCTTATGAAGTGATAACAAGGCATGACAAATCTTTCTTTATTGTGATACATTTTCATTACTCAGGTTAATCAGGAATTACCCACTAGAACAAGGGCTTAAGATAAGTACATGACAGTCATCTGTGGAGATCAGAATCTCCTGATTTTCCAATGGGTTTCTAATTGTTATTGCTGTGGTGGGGGGGATGATTAACGCTTTGATTGAACTGGTCTTAAAACATTAGAATAACTCGAAATAACAGGCAGTTAGAAATAGTATATTCTGAAATTTAAAAGAAGACGGATTTCAATTCTACCACAGAACAGTCTAACCATTACAGCAGTCCAGTGACAGGGGCAAACTGCTTATGAAGTAAAGAGCTCCTTTTCAGCAGAAGTATTGAAGCAGAAGCTGGCTGATGCCCTGGCAGGCTTACTGTGAAAGAAATCTGGGCTGCAGAGGGAGATTGGATAAGAGGCCCTTTGAGGTCCCTCCACAAATACACTGCAGTGCATAATGAATACTTAGCTCGGTAGAAGTGCTGTTCCGAACGACATTACTGCCATACCCATGGCCATTGTTTGTCACCATGGGGTGGGATGGGGGGATAGCAATAATAACAACTCTATGTTTTTCCGGTTTGAGACTTTGTTCTTCCCGAGGAAAGGGAAGATTCCAGGATTGCTCCCTCTTTAGCCATCCCCACATTCCTCTAATTCTTTTTTTCTTTCTTTCTTGGCTTGATAGGATCCATCTTCAAGTATCTTAAAGAGAATCTCGCTTTTAAAAAAAAAAGGCTTTTTGCATCTTTTAGTTTTCTGCCTCTATTAGGTGGGCAAGCAGTGGATGGGGGTGGAGGAGGAAACAGACATTTGTTGAGTTCCTATTTAATGCAGATGCTATAAGTTTTGCATTTAAGAGAAGTGTGGGGGCTTCTCTGGCGGCGCAGTGGTTAAGAATCCACCTGCCAATGCAGGGGACACGGGTTCGAGCCCTGGTCCGGGAAGATCCCACATGCCGCGGAGCAACAAAGCCCGTGTGCCACAACTCCTGAGCCTGCGCTCTAGAGCCCGCGAGCCATAACTACTAAAGCCTGCGTGCCTAGAGCCCGTGCTCTGCAACAAGAGAAGCCACCGCAACGAGAAGCCTGTGCACCGCAAAGAGTAGCCCCCGCTCGCCGCAAATAGAGAAAGTCTGCGCACAGCAACAAAGACCCAACAGAGCCAAAAATAAATAAAATAAACTAATTTAAAAAAAAAAAAAAAAAAGAGAAGTGTGTATCTGCTTTCGTGCAGGTAAATGTGTGTGTATATTGTTTTGTAAATGTGATGTGTCTGCACAAATTTTTTACTGTTCAGGCCTCTCTGTGAGATTTTAGTATCTAGCTGCATGTGGGGAAGTCTGTGTGCAGCTCCTCCGAGGATTTCAGTTCCTCCTGTGTGTACACAGACTACCCAGGAGTTATTCTTCTGGCTTCGGGATCTTTGTGCAGGATCCCAGCTTTGTCCCTATCCTGGGCACAAGGGTGTTGTCACATCAGGACTCATCTGCCTCCTTGCCTTCCACGTGTGCATGATTGCATTTTCCATCTTTGTCACAGTGCATGCAGATCCCTGAGCCCATCCCTGTGCCACATGAAGCCATGTGTGTCCCACAGTCCCTCCTCCCACCTCTGTGAAGAGTCCTTGGCACCCCTCCCCTTCTGGCCACCCCCACTCTCCACTTTCCATGCCAGGAGAGATCTAATTACACAGAAATTAGTACAGAGAAGGATCGTTTGCTTTTATGGCATCAGAGCCAGGACAGCTGTAAATCTGGGGCTGCTGCTGCAGCCGCCTCTGGGCACTGTGCAGGCTGTAGGGGGGCTCTCACCTCCGCATCCCCCCCCCTTTGCTCCATCTCTGTCCAGCTGCCTGGGGCTCTACCTCTGCCCAGGACCCCAGAGCCCTATTATACCCATCTCAAAAAGGGGAGGAGGCCTGTGGAAGGGGAGGGTGTGGTCAGTCAGAAGATCACACATACCAGGTGCTCAATAAATGTTCCCTGAATGAGAGAAGGGTTAATCCCAGCAATGCTAACTACTACCCAACTACCCAGCTGTGGTGGCCAAGGGAAGAATATTCCTACTAAGATTTCTCCCAAAATATTTAACACTTACTAGAATGTCTTCTCCACCTTCTTATGAACTCAGATGACGTATATGGGGCAATCAGTCATCTTGGCTTCCACTTTAGAGACCTTGAACACCTTCTCAGGCAGTATCAGTTAATGAAGACAGCCCAGGGTTCAGATCTTGGTTCTCCTGTTCACTAGCTAAGTGATCTTGAGTACCCCACACACAGTCACCTGATCCTTGGTTTCCTCATCTGTGAAATGGCAGTCATAAAACCTACCTTTCAGGTTGTTGTGAGACATCCATGAGAAAGCACTGGACCAACGGGAAAGTGGTCCACTAATCGTTATTATCACTGTTAATGTCTTGTGAGCTAACACTTCCATTTTCCCACCACCCTTTAACTAGACTTTATCCCAACCAACTCTCACTCAAGCACCACCACACAATTTGGGTCAACAGGATATGCAGGCAGGTTGTGTCCAACCTGGAATGAATGTTTCTTTATGTTAAGAGACTTATCCAAAGCCAAGGGTCAGGACAGGTGATTCTAACAATCCTTGGACACCTAGAGACACTGTTTCACCCATAACCAACTTTCTCTGAACTCCTTCCTTGGCAATGATTATTTTGAGCTCCATTATTTTCATGGAGGTTATGAAATTGTTCCTTGGAGTACTGGAGAGTCTTATAAATGATTGGGTAGAAAGAATCAAGGACTTAAGGAGTTAGGAGAGCAGGAGTGGGGGAATTGGGGTGGTCACAGGAGGCTTAAACTCTAAAGAGGGAGTAGCAGAGACAGAGGCCAAAGGTCCAGGCTCCCAACTTCCTCCCAACACAGCCTCCAAACCCAGGGACTTGGGGTCTCCTCCCTCTGTCCTCTCCTACTCTAATGTCTCCAGCCCAGGGCACTCAGCCAGGAATTCCTGACTTTATCCCTATGTGGATAACCCTGGAAAGCTCTCAATGGTGTGTAGGCCAGGAAGGGAAGAGCCAAAGAAAGGAAGGGGTACTCCCCCTTTCCCAAACCAGGTCTGCCCAGATCTCCAAGCACCATTTGGACGGGACCCCCTGCAGGGACAGTCAGAGGGCAGGAAGCGCCTGCGGCAGGAGAAAGCTGAGGCACATCATCGTCTGCGTTCGGCCTCCCACCCCATGATCTGCGTCCCAGGGAGGGTGAGGATTTGGCGTGAAGGGCAGAGCGGCGGGGGATCTCTGGCCCCCCACCTTCCCCCACCCCCAACCCCAACTCAGGCTGCAGTCTCTCCTCGTTGTAGCAGAGCGAGAGCAAAGGGACGGGCAGTAAAGATGAGTGATGGCGGGGAGACAAGCAGAAATACACCATCATGAAAATGCTAATGACTCCTTGCTCTCTTTCTTTATGGTTGGAGTAATACAGACTTCAATCATAAAAACAATCTCCCAACATTTTAATGGGCTCCATCATGCCCGCACTTGTCGGTATATTTGAAGAATAAATCACCCTCCCCGCTCGGAATGAATTCGCTGTCAAACTCGGCTCCCTCGGAGAAAATGGATGGGGAGTGAGGATGGAGGGTGGTTTTTTTTGGGGGGGGGGGACAGTACTCCACTCCTCTAACTCCCTCCTAAACTGGGCTTTAGATCGTTGTGTGAGATGCCTGGATCCTGAATGGGACGAAGGGGGCAATTGGGAATTTGGAGGAGCTGAGCCCAAAGGGAGAATTTGAGGCAACAGGAGGCAGGGACTGAGGGACTCCACACGGAGAGAAGCCGCCCCTTAGATGGACGTGGAAGAGAGAAAGGGGCAAGAACTGTCGTGGCATTGGACGGAAGAGGCAAAATCTTGACATTGAACCGAGAGAAGGCAAAGCAGACGCAAAAAGCATACAAATTCGCCTTATTTTATGCGTTATTTCGTCGAATTTCTTTCAGACTAGGCCTCAGGCAGAGGCGCCGACGGAAAAGTCTGAGATATCTCTTTGGGGGAAGAAGCCCAGGAGTTCCGGCTCTGAGCTTGCAAGTTTCAGTGCATTAAGCCACAGGTCCACGTCGCAGAGAAGCGGCTGAGTCCCTTGTAATTCTCATTTCCATACAGGTGGCCGTCAGCCAATGAAAACTTGGGATGCGCATACTGTGAGCAGCCAATCCTAGTTAAGGATGAGCCGAGCTGCCAAGCCTAATTGCATCTTGATTGGTTGTGATGTTGCTAGGCAGAAATGAGGTCTTGGAAATCGATGTGGGCAACACCGGAGAGACAGGTGGATATGAAAATATCTGGAAACCTACACTCTTGAACTGTCATTTTTCTTCCTGAGCTCCTTCATTCTTAAAGGATTAATGGGGTCAAGGAAATGACTCTCCCTTTTCTCCTCCACAGTGGTACAGAGCCAAAGAAGTATCATATCGTTTCCCCAAAACGCCTTCAGAGAAATCTGGTGCTTCGAAGGTCTTCTAATCCAAAAAATCTCCAGGAGGTATTCCAGCCTCACGCTTGGTCTTCCCACTAAGGAAGTCCTTTCTGAGGCCTATCTTCAAGCCTCCCGGCTGTAGTTTAAGACCAATTTTCTCTAACATGCTCAGGAAACGGAGAAATCTTGCCCCAAGTTCTTCTTTCATACCGCAAGCCTCAAAGAGCAAGAGATTTCCCTACCTCCTGGCCACTCCACCACGACCCAAGGGTGCCCTGCAGACCCTGCGAAGGGTCAAGGCGGCCATATAGGGGCTATATCGTGGCATTCCCAAACCCGCAGCTTCCGCGCCTTCATTTGCATCTCATTTGCATAAACCTAGTTCTCCCCCCGCCCCATGCCAAACTCACCAGCCTCTGCCCTTCTCCCCGCCACCCCACGTTTGTAGCTCCTCTCCCCGTGCCTGACTCGCACCACCCCACACCCTACCCCTCTCACCAGCCGGCTTGCCCCACACGCCGGCGCACCCCCGCCTGCAGCCTCAGCTGCTGGAGACAGGGCGCCGGAGCCTCCCGCGGTTCCTGAGTCACAAACACCCCGGAGGCAGGAGGGGAGCGGCGGAGTGAGAGGCGGGGGCTGCCGCCTGGAGCTGCGAACCCTCTGGTCTGAACTAGACCATCCGCGAACAATATGCCACCATTTAAATCTGAACGCGCGCCAGCCGCCGATTGTGATGTTAATTCGGGGATGATTTAGGGGGGCGGGACGGAGTGGGGGCTGGCCTCTCTCTGTCAAATTGCTGTCCGGGGGCTTAATATTTGTAATTGAAGCTGATGAGGACTACGTCTCTGTTTACACTGATAAAAAAAAAAAAAGTCTGGGAGGGAAAAAGAGCAACTAAATTATGGGGCCGGGAGAAAAACATGATTAATCAAAGCTTTGAACTGTCGCCGTGTTCGAGGCCCAGTAAATCTCGCCCGGCCGGGGCCTGTGGAGGCCGGAGGATAAACCTCAAACGCCCGGTGTTTGCCGCCCCTTTCTGTTTGCCTCTCGGTTAGCACGTCAATTAATTCGATAATTGGATTTGAAGAGATGTGAGGAGATTATCGAGGGGGAGCTAGGAGGAGTGGATGTGGAAGAAAGGGCCCGGGGATGGCAAGGGAGGAAGCGAGAGCCGGCGGGGTCAGGTGGTGGAGGGACGCGGAGAGCCGGTCCTGCCCAGAGAGCAAGTCACCCAGCTCGCGAGGAGGAGATCCCGCTATGAGCTATGAGCTCTGAATGGACCCATGATAACAAGCATCCTGTATACTAGGAAATATTTTTATTTAACTAGGAGTTGAGGGATGGAGTCACAGGAAGAAATTGGGTTCAGGGGTCCTTCTGCAGATCTCTCCATACTTCCCATCAGCCAAGACATTCACGAAGCCATTAAGGTCTTCATATATAACTTCTCAAAAAGGATACTCCTCTTATGAATGACACAGTATCACAAGCTGCCTCTGATACTATTGCATCAGAGGAGATACAAGGAGATGAAAGATGAGATTCAGGAAATTACCACCAGATTTAGGCAATTGAGGGTGGTAGAAAGACCAGAGGACTTGAATTCAAAAGAAGAGGCTTTAAGACTGGTGATCAGAAGGGGCCGAGGACCAGAGAGTTGAGAGGATTTCTGCAGGTCACACAGCAAGCAAATAGCAGGGCTGGCTCAAGAACTCAGCTCTCCACTCTCCCAATTCATTGTGTAGCCAGCACAGTGTGGAATCAGACTTCCTGGATTCAAGTCCTGTCTTTCCTGCTTCCTAGCTGTGCCTGAGTTTCCTCTTCTGTAAAGTGGGACAATAATCATACCGACTTCATAGGGTTGTTGTTAGGATTTAGATAATTCATGTAAAGAAATCAGCAAAACATCCAGCACATAGTAAGTATTCAATAATAGCTGTTTTTTACCATGATGAATGGACAGTTCTCATAACTCACAACCTGAATGACACAAATTGGCAAAAGGTATTCACCAATGCCTGTAAAATGTTTTGTGGTTTAATCACTAGGCCTTAAGGGAAGGAGTGAACACTGCCTTGAAAAGACAGTAGGCTCTCTGTTTTGATGACTCTAAAGAGCATTTCTCCCCTCAAACAAGTCTCACACCTTTGCGTCTGCTAGAACTAGGTTCATATAGTAGGAGTACACCTGGAACAGCTGCATCAGGGGATTGTCATCCAGTTATTTCATTCATTCATTCATTCATTGAATGCCTAGTTGAAAAGCAGCATGGTTCATCAATCCATCAAACCTCTATTGAGGAACCATTATATGCTCAACACTTCTGTAGGCAGTTATCAAACCGTGAGTCCATTACTAGCTCCACTAGTGAAAAGGAGATATACATATATATATATATATATTTCATTTTTGTATCCCCAGTACCTGAACCCCAGTTCAGGCACTTGGGAACTCAGTAAATGTATATTAAATGAATACATAGACACTATGGGAAATGGAAGAGAAATAGAAATGTAGTTCCTTCCCTTAATAAGCTTAAACTCTCATTGGGGAGACAAGACTTGCATACATAAAAGGATAAGAGAACAGGACTTTGCTGGTGGTCCAGTGGTTAAGGCTCCATGCTTTCACAGTAGGGGCGCTGGTTTGATCTCTGGTCAAGGAACTAAGATCCCACATGCCGCTCCCCCCAAAAAAATAAATAAATATATATTTTTTAAATTTAAAAAGGATGGGCCTTCCCTGGTGGCGCAGTGGTTAAGAATCCACCTGCCAGTGCAGGGGACACGGGTTCCAGCCCTGGTCCAGGAAGATCCCACATGTCACGAAGCAACAAAGCCCGTGCGCCACAACTATTAAGCCTGCACTCTAGAGCCCGTGAGCCACAACTACTGAAGCCCGCGTGCCTAGAGCCCGTGCTCCGCAACAAGAGAAGCCACCACAATGAGAAGCCCGTGCACTGCAATGAAGAATAGCCCCCACTCACCACAACTAGAGAAAGCCCGTGCACAGCAACGAAGACCCAATGCAGCCAAAAATAAATTAATTAATTAATTTTTTAAAAAAAATTTTAAAGGATAAGAGAACAATATGAGACAGTATACGTGTTAAGACCATGAATAAGTTCTAGGTGTTATAGACTAGGAAGAGCTCAGAAGAACTGGGGAGGGTTGTGGGCAAGGATGCTTACCATGGAAGGAGTGAGCCTGAAATAAAGAGTAGAATTTGGAATGGCTGAGAAGGAGAGAAAGGGCATTCCAGTTGCAGGAGTAGCAAGAGTGACAGCGCGTGGTTAAGAATCTACACACGTTAAGCAACAATACAAGATCAGCTTAATAACAGGGCCAGTCTCTGTGTTTGCAAGACAGAATCCATCTGTGTTTGCAACCATGTGTTTCTTTGACCATGTTCCTGGTCCCCAAGAAATTATGTTTGGATTTTCTATTCTTTTAGATTATTCACACCTTCTTGCTGTATCTTAACCTGAAAAGCAAGAATCAAAACAGTAACCAGCTGCTACCCTCAGCAAAACAAACAGATTGTAAAAGCAATTACGCTATTACCATTACTCATTCATCTGCATACAAGACAATTTACTCTCCCTCTTTCTCCCATATGGTCCCAGGCTGTGCTGGGATTACTGTTGCCTAGATTATTACTGTTTCCTTTATAAACTCATTTTTCCTGGACCCACTCCTCCCAGAAAAATTTACCTGAAACAAACTTCATATTTTTCCCCAGCCTCCATGGTTACTTTGAGGGAAACATGGTGGTGAGTGGGAAGAAAAACAATGTAAACTGAGCAGTGGTTATTAAATACCAGGTGCTTGGACTTCCCTGGTGGCCCAGTGGTTAAGAATCCACCTGCCAATGCAGGGGACACGGGTTCGAGCCCTGGTCCGGGAAGATCCCACATGCCGCAGGGCAACTAAGCCTGTGCGTCACAACTACTGAGCCTGTGCTCTAGAGCCCCCAAGCCACAACTACTGAGCAGCCCTTGTGCCACAACTACTGAAGCCCGCGTGCCTAGAGCCGGCAATCCTCAACAAGAGAAGCCACCGCAATTAGAAGCCCGCGCACTGCAACAAAGAGTAGCCCCTGCTCGCCACAACTAGAGAAAGCCCGCGCACAGCAACAAAGATCCAATGCAGCCAAGAATAAATTTTAAAAATAATAATAAAAATAAAATAAAAATAAATGGCAGGTGCTTTGCACATATTAGCTTATTTAATTCTCACAATAACCCTATGAGGTAGATATTATTATTGCCGTTTTACAAGAAAGCAAACAGGCTCAGAGAGTTTGCCCAGGTTCAAAGAAGAGTAAATAAATATCAGAATAGGGATTTGAACCCAGTCTATCTGATTTCAGAGTCCATGTCCTTAGACCCGGCAAGAGGGACCTCTACCCTGGGCACCTATTTTAGAGGGCCTCTTCCTTCTGCAGAGGGAGGATAACTCAAGGCCAAGGGGATGTGCCTACCTAGAGCTCATGCCTCCCTGCTCCTAGACCATGCTCCAGTTGCCAGAGGGTGCTGCCAAGCAGCGCCAAGCCCACTTCTGGGACCTCTTCCTGGGGTCCGATTTCCTGAAAGTACAGAAGGAGCTGCCAGAGAGCACACCACCAGCCCTGTTGGGGTGGAGTTCAAATGTGAGGCTGCCCCAAGTACGCTCCTTGGTGTGAGGCCCCTCAGGTAGTGGGACAGAGCCAGGAATGGCAAGAGAATCTGAGGGTCAGACTTGGGGCTGGAAGAGTCCCAGGATTCTAAATATAAGTCTCCCAGCTGATATTGATATATTTGTCAAGATAACAGGGTAGAACACGTTTTATGTAACAGTTTGTTAGCTTTGATTTGTAACTTGTACATATTTAGACATTTGGTATGTCGGCTCTATTTTTTTATCTTGCCTTGGGCCCCACGAATATTAGGGGGTGGGGCTGCTCATCTCACTCTAACCCTCTGACCCTTTTCCAACCAGAGAATCGCACCACTCAGTGACCCTGGCCAGAGAACTGAGCACCATCTTCACAGCTCTCTTCTCCTTCATCCCCCACAACAATCACTGAGGCCCACTGCTTCTTCCTTCTAAACCTCTTGAGCTCTCTACTTCTCCCCATCACCACCATCACCTCAGAGCTCAGGCCACCACCATCTCCCACCTGGATTCTGACGACAGCCCCTTATGGCGCTCCATACCCCCAATCCTGCCCCCTCTCATCCATTCTCCACACTAGACCTACAATGATCTTTGTAAAATGCAAATCTGATATTAAAAAATAAATAACTAAGTAAAACTAGGAAGAATGTTCGTGACCCAGAGTCTGACCCCTGCGTTTGTGAAAGCATTTGGAGAGTTCAAACTAATTTCTCAGCACATCCCCTCCTGGGAAAAAAAAAAGTGCAAATCTGAGCTTCTCATTCTCCTGGTTAAATGGCTCCTGGATGCTTTCTGGATAAAATCCAAACTCCTTAGTTTGATGCTCAAGATCCTTCAGGATCTAGCCACTAACCACCAGTCTCTGCACCCTGCTGCACCCACGACTGTTCATTCTGACCGCAATGAATTACTTGCCCTTTGTGGAAGAGACCACTTTATCCCTCTCTTCAAGCTTTGTACTTACTACTCCTTCTCTATGGAACATCCTTCCATTCCCTTCCTATACAGGTCCTTTAAGTTTCTTGTAAATGTCACCTCTTCCTGGAAGCCTTCCTTGACTACTAGTTCTCAGGACTGGGATACATGCCCTTCCTATTCGTTCCCACAGCAACCAGTGCTTACCCATCTTATAACACTATTGAATTGTGTTGAAATTATTTGCCTTTTAAGGGCAAGGACTCTATCTGATTCACTGTTCAATCATTCACAAAATTTCTATTGAGAGCCTATTATGTGCCAGGCGCTTTTCTGAATGCTGAGGATACAGTGGTGACAAGGTCTCTGCACTAGTGAAGCTTATCTTCTAGTGGGGAAAAAAGCAATAAGAAATACCAATAAAGCTATGATAGTGCTAAAAAGAAAAATGAAGGAGGATAATGAGATAAAGAAGGGAAAGTGGTGGCTATTTAGATCAGGTGCTCAGGAAAGGCCTCTCTAAGGAGGTGATATTTGAGATGAGATCTAGATGAAATGAAAGAGTGAGCATGATCTGGGAGAAGACTGATCTAGGCAGAGGAAACAGCAAAGGTCCTGAGTGGGAACAAGTCTAGTGTGACTGAGGATCAAAACCTCATGTAGCTGAACCCTGGAATTTTTTTCTATGAGAACTGGAAAACCATTGGGAGGTTTTAAGTTACATGATCTGATCTACATTTTAAAAGATCACTTTAACTACTTATTGGGTGGAGAGCAGACCTTGGCAAGACTAAACTGGAATAGGTAGAACAGCTAGGAGGCCATTGTAGTGGTCCAGCAGGAGATGTCAGTGACTTGGACCCAGCTAGATCTTGGAAGTGGTTAAGGGGTGAGCCAATGTGGGATATGTTTGTATTCTCAGAGTCTAGCATGATGTCTGGCTAGACATTCAATAAATATTTGATGAATTAATTAAGAATTAATTAATCCAACTAATTGAAGAGTCTGAGCTGGAACTGAAATTATCCATCCTTTAAGCCTCTACTAAAATCCCAACCCCTCTAAAAACTGGAAGGAGACAGCTGCCACTGACAAAGAATCAAGACTAGGCTATATATATTTGTTAATTCCTTAAAATCCATAGGGACATGACAAATAACCCAATAGGAAAATGGGGCAAAAGACATACATGAATAGGCACTTCACAGAAGAAGAAGCATGAGTGGCCAATAAATATATGGAAAGATGCTCAGCCTTGTGAATAATCAGGCAAATATAATTAAATATAAACTCAAACCACCATTTTACATCCAACAGATTGACTAAATACCAAAGCTGGTAAGGATAGGGTAGCAACCCGAACTCTCATAAACTCTTATATTGGAAAACAATTTGCCATTATCCAGAAAGGTTGAAAAATTCATGTGCTACAACCCAGCAATTCCTATATATGTACCCTGAAGAAACTCTTGCCTATGTATACCAGGAGAAATGCTCTGAGCAACATTGTTTGTAATGGTAAAAAGCTGGAAACAATCCTAAATACTCATTAACAGGGGAATTAATCAACAAATTGGTGGGCTATTATACATCAATGAAAATGAATAAACTATAGCTACCTACCTAAACTTGAATGAATCTTAGAAACATAATGTTGAGTGAAATGAGCAAGTAAAGAAGTATACAAACAATATTATATCACTTTTAGAATGGTAGGAAAAAAAGACCAAAATAAGCAATACGGTAAAAATCTGAGGAAAAATCTTGAAATGATAAACATAAAATTCAAGGATTACTATAGGAGAGATGCATGCGGGGCCCCTCGGTGGTATTTTTTTGATTGCGTCGGGTCTTAGTTGCCGCACGCAGGTTCGTCACTGTGGCTTGCAGGCTTCTCTCTAGTTGTGGCCTGCGCTCTTGAGTGCGCAGACTTAGTTGCCCTGCATCATGTGGGATCTTAGTTCCCCGACCAGGGGTCGAACCCTCATCCCCTGCATTGGAAGGCGGATTCTTAACGACTGGACAACCAGGGAAGCCCCCCCTCAGCGGTATTAGTAATTTTTTTCTTTTCTTAAACTGGGGGTTGTTTAATGGATGCCCATTTTATTATTATGCTTCATAATTTATATAAAATGTCAGCCCTGAGGAGGCAAGGATTTTGTCTTATTTTATTCACATCTGTGTTTCCAGCACCCAGAACAGCACCTGGCATGTAGTAGGATCTCCAAAAATATCTGTTGAATAAATGATATGCATTAATTGCATTCCTTTATGTGATTCATAAAAGAATGCAATTTTTTTAACAGAAGAAAAAAACCTACTTTTTAATCATGGTGCCCCTGGATCATTCTAGCTGGAAGTCATACTGCTTCCTCAACCCCTATAACCCATATAACCTATTAAATCTTGCTGCATATTATAGTTATATATATATATATATATATATATATATATGTCTTTCCTACTGATTATAAATTTATAAAGACAAGGGATTGTCCTCTCTCCTTTTTTATTCCCTTTCACAATACGTAGTACAATACCTCGCACATAGTACAGTAGATGCTCAGTTAATATTGGTTGATTACTTGAAGTCACAGGAGACAGGGCAAACCAGGAAGAATAGATCTATGTCATTTATATTTAAAAGTGAAAGAGAATTCAGTAATCATCTAGTGTTTTCCTACAAGTTGCAGTTGAGAAAACTGAAGTCCGGAGAGGTGAAGGGATTTTTTCAGTCACATAATTAAGAATAATCCCAAATCTAGGGACTTCCCTGGTGGCGCAATGGTTAAGAATCCACCTGCCAACGTAGGGGACACGGATTTGAGCCCTGATCTGGGAAGATCCCACATGCCACGGAGCAACTAAGCCCGCGCACCACAACTACTGAGCCTGCGCTCTACAGCCGGTGAGCCACAACTGCTGAGCCACGAGCCACAACTACTGAAGCCCGTGCGCCTAGAGCCCATGCTCCGCAACAAGAGAAGCCACTGCAATGAGAAGCCCACACACTACAACGAAGAGTAGCCCCTGCTCACCACAACTAGAGAAGCACACGTGCAGCAACAGTGACCCAACACAGCCAAAAATAATAAGTAAATAAATAAAATTTTTCAAAACAAAGAACAGTCCCAAATCTAGATTCAGATCTCTAACTTGCTGTCCTTAGGTCTTCACAACATATCACAATGACTTTTATTTTCTGTTTTGTCTAGGTTCTTCCCAGCAAAAACTTGTTTGGCCATCCTTCTGTCACCAACCCTCCCACTGATTCCTCTCTTGCAATCCTGGATACTAATGACCCTTTTTCTTCCTCCATCTACTGTTTTCTTTCTCCAGGAGTAGGGAGGCTTACTGATGGCTCACTGTCATGCTGTCCTGGGGAACTGATTTAGCAAGAGAAAGTAGAAAAATCCTTCAGTCAGTGCCCACCAGCCCCAGAAGCTTGAAATTAACAAGTACAAATAAACAGAGGAGCACAGGACCCAAGAATAGTCCTTATTGGCAGTGCAAAGTAACCGCTTCAACTTGTACAGAACTGTTTGTCAGAAAGAGAATGCTAGAATGTTAATATTGGATGGAACCTTAGGGATCACCTACTTCTCCCCCTCATTTTTCCAAATGAGGACACTGAAACTTTGAGAGATGAAGTAACTTGCATAGTTACTCAGCTAGTTAGTAGCAGGGCTGGGACTAGATTCCTCCAAGACAGCTGTTCTTTCCGTGCATCTGGCAACATGTGCATTTGACAAAATGCGTCACAACGTAGTCTCCTCTTAAACCATCAGGAATGAAAAACAAATTATTCAAATCCTTCCTCTTCTCTCTGGAGATTTTTTTTCTTTCGTTTCTGTGTCCTAGTCTCCCTCTTTTTATCACTCTTCTGTTTCTCTGTGAATCCCTCTCTCTGTTTGGGTTTCAAATTGAACTGTAGCCTGCCTGCATGATTCTCTCGATTTTTCTTCTCTAAGCTATTGTGTTTCTAGTCCAAAGACAAACATGCATAAGCCAATCAAGACTCTTTCTTGGTGACCTTTATGGAAAAGAGCTCTCAGAATTTCTACGCGAGAGGTGCTGGACCTCCCTCCTAGCCTATCCAGTCAATTAAAATGAGTCTCTGCCCACCCCCACCCCCAGGGTTGTTAACCAATCCTAAGAAAGAAAAGATCAATCTCATGTCTTCATCACCGTGCAGGGAGGCTGCTACCCAGTCAGAATCTGCCACTAACAGTCATTAGGAAAACTGGCCAATCAGGCCAACCTTGTTACATGGTCTGGTAGGAAAAGAAAGGGATTGATTGGAAAGGATAGTTCTGGCTCCACACCCTTTCCTTCCTGGACCCCAGTTTTCCCTCAGTGAAGTGAAGGAAGGACCCTTTCCCAAGCCCTTAGTTAAGAAGATCCCTAGACCCTTAGCTAATGTTCTCTTGGATCACATTTTGTTGTCTTCAAATTCACCCCTCCACACATACCTCCAACCACTTTCTGTAGTCTCATGCCTACCGATTTAATTTCTATTTTCGAACCTGGTAGCAACAGTCCCCAGGATTCTCAGCCCTCCCCACAGATCTCCACCAACTAACCTGTCAAATAACTTCTCTTGTGTGATTTACGTAGGTAAAAAAGTTCAGTAAGTGATAGTTGAGTCTCTTTCAGGAGCTATCATTGCAAGAAGCTTGCAATAAAGTCTCTAGGGAGCAGAGCAGAATTGAGCTGCAAAGCTCCCAACTATAACACTACTACCACTACCAACCAAAAAACTATTATTATTACTATTACTAGCATTTATTGAACTCTTACTGAATTCCAAGCCCCTTGCTAAAAGCTTCACGTATATTATCCCAATATTCGCTGCAGAGTAGGCACTATTATTATTCCCAACTTACATAAAAGAAGATCGATATAGAGGGATTAAACAGCTTGCCCAAGGTCACACAGCGATTTGGGAAACCAGGTATGTGAATCCAGAGCCCACCACTGCAGGGAGGTAAGGGAGAAATAAGCATTGCCGACTGTGCCACGGGCCCCTTCTCCAATTCTCCTTTGGATTGTTAGCGATATCTGAGCGTGGTCTAAATTGTCGCAATAAACAGCTGCAACAACCGGTTGGTGGTGGTGCCTCTTAAGAACTGTGGACTTTTTGCCTCGGAGATATGAAGCCGAGAGCTAAAAGGAATTCAGTGTGGGCGGGGTGGGGGTGTCTGGGGACTTGAGGAGATATTCTTGCTAGTCTGTCTTTCCGTTCTCGTCTGAGCATTTTACCCTGTGCCTGGCACCGCTTGGTACTTGGTAAATACCTGTTGATTGATTCCCAAGGAGCCCAGCTCCATTCCTCACCTACCCCCAACCCCACCCCAAGTCAACAACTGGAACTGGAGGGAGATCTGGGCGTTTCAGGGGAACCAGTGAGAATCCTCATCGGCCTGGGATCGTGGATTTAGGAAAGGCGGGAAGTCTCCCACTCGTCTCTCCTCGCCTGCTTCTCCGATTTCTCCCCACTCCTTCCCCTCCCTTTCAGGAGTTCAGGGCCATAAAAATGCAGATGCAGGATCGGTGTGAAATAACAGGCCCATATAAATCCCTCTGCCGCCCGCCTGCAAGATGGATTGGCCGCATTGAAATTCCTCCGCGAGGATAATTAAACTCGGGGCCTCATCCGGGCAAAATTACATTCCTGTAATGGCGTCGCTCGGGGTCCTGGGAAATTGCTCCGTGGGCTTTCAGCGGCGGTTTTTATCGCCGGCCGGGGTGTGCCTGGCTGCAGCTCGCCTCTCCTCCGGGACCGTAAAGCTGCTGCCGTGATTTATCCTCCCCTTCTCCCAAATCCGATTAAATGGAGGAGCTCGGGGCCGGGGCGCCGCGGGGCCCGGGAGCCGGGAGGGGGCGGCGGGAAGGACGGGGACAAGGAGGGGAGGACAAACGGCCCCTCAGAGGGTGGCGGATTTGGCTTTATTTACAGCCACAGCCTTCTTTTTATTTTTTATTTTTTATGGGGGTTTGGTGAGCTTTCCCCGTCTTTCTTGTGCTGCGTTCAAATACGATGCCTGAACGGCCGAGGTTTGGACATGAGGGGACGTGGGTACCGACCTCTCTCCAAAGGGGCCGGTCAGACCCTATGTGGGAGATAAAGCAGCCAAGAATAAGAGGTGAGGGCCAGGAAGCCCCCTACTTCCTCCCACTGGGGAAAGGACGAGCAAAAGGACACGAGGGAGAAGCCGAGGGGCCTCCATAAGAGCACCTCCTGTGGGGGCTGCTTTTCTCAACTCGTGTAAATAAAACCTGGGCGGAGGCACAGGCATGCTTGACGTGATCTCGCAACCTCACCTCAGGTCACTGATGCCCATTATTCCTTGACTGTCTCATGACTCAGGAAAGAAGGCTTAGGGTCAGGGCGCTTGAGTCCTAATCATCTTTAGCCCGTATCTTCTCGTTCGCTGATGCTGGTTTTCTCCTAGCTGATCACTAGAATAAGAAAGAAGGAGAGGGAAATAAAGGCGAAACCACAAGAGGCAGCTGGGGCATTTTGCTGACTATTCGCCCGTTGAACGAGTTTCCCATCCATAAAGCCAGGGTCCGCGGCAACAGAAGGAATCCCGTGACTTCATTTTCCTCCTGATACATTTTGGACACTGAACCCCAATCTTTTTTTGTTTGTTTGTTTGTTTTGTTTTGTTTTGTTTTTGCGGTACGCGGGCCTCTCACCGCTGCGGCCTCTCCCGCCGCGGAGCACAGGCTCCGGACGCGCAGGCCCAGCGGCCATGGCTCACGGGCCCAGCCGCTCCGCGGCACGCGGGATCCTCCCGGACCGGGGCACGAACCCGCGTCCCCTGCATCAGCAGGCGGACTCTCAACCAGTGCGCCACCAGGGAAGCCCTGAACTCCAATCTTGATCGCATGCTATTTAACACCGAAATTCTGGGTAGTTTTGTTTATTTGTGTTTTGTTTTTTTTTTTAATGTGACTGCGCATGCTTGAAAAAGGGAAGCAAATCCAAGATCCCAAATACCGTGCAGAGCAAACCGCAGGCCACGTTACGGATCGGCTTACACTGCGGAGTGCCCTCATTTCTGCACACGGTCGGCTCCGCCTGCAGTTTCTCCTCTCAAACGCCAGGTGGAATGACTGGCCGAATGTCGCCACAGAGCTGGCAGGCGGCGCTGTGGCGCCTGGGCCGACCCTCAACTTTGCAATCACTCTATCCTTGGCAGAGCGACTCGTTGGTCCGGGCCGCGCATGAGCACAGCCTTCCTTTCGCTATTCCCGCCCTCTCCCCGCCTCTCTCTCGTCTTCTCGGCCCTGGGAGCAGGTAAGGCCTTGGGCCCTCGCTCCCGCCTCGCGCCGCGCACGCGCGCGCCCGAGGCGCCCCACGTCGCGCCAATGCTCTGAGAGCCTTACCTTGCATGCTCCCACCCGGGTCCTCATGCCCTCCCTTACCCTCCGTATCTCCGTGCTTTAGGGCTGCCCCTTCCGCGTGCCTGTGACCTCCAACCGCGCGGGCCTGGCGCCATCTTGGATGTCTCGTGGGTTGGGGGAGCGTGCCTTGGAGCTGGCGAAAGTCAAATGCCGGGGTGCTCATTTCACCTGTCCCGACTCATCCTTTACAAACGCTCTTTTCTCATTCTCTTGTCCTTTCAGAACTGTCCCAACCCCCAAACTCTCCCCTCCTATCTCCGCTTTCTCTTCACATCCTGATTCGTGCCTTTCTTATTCTGAAACCTCTAGATTTTTGGCCCCAGGACTTCAGGTGCCGAACAATGGAGATTGTGGATCGTCTCAAGACACCACCCCCTCTAGTTAGCACCTCTCGATTTAAAAAGTAAACCTTGAAAGTGGTAGAAATGAACAGAACAGCCAAAACGCCTCCTCCATTCAGACTGTGGCCTGGGAGAGCGATAGCAGAAAAGAGGCCGGTTTCCTTGGAACCACTGATTGTCTCTCAGCGCCGTTCTTTTCCTTCCACTGCGGTGAAGTTGGGAAAAGCACAAGTCGTGGGCTGACACTGAGGGTTTTCCGTTAGAGGCAGGAGGCCTGAAAAGGGCTGGGGCCAGCATGGGGTAGCACCAACCGGCCAGCTTTCCTGTCAAGGGTTTACCGGGAGTCCCCGGACTCTGCCCACGAGAGGGAAAGAAGGTTAAGAAAGGGAATGGTTAAGTAGCAGCCCTGTAACTCCTTGGCCCATCTACACGGAGGAAGAAACCCATGAATCTGGGTAGTGCTGTTGCCCAAGGTGATATTGGTTAACAAGTGCAGACTTGGCCAAGGTTAGGTGGCCAGTGGAGGGGTCGCCACTTCATGCAGGTTCCCTTCAGTGCCACATCAGGCACTTTCCATATGTTATTTCATTTAATCCGCCTAAGAACTACATTTTACAAATGATGATATTGAGGTTTTGTTGCCTTGGGGAAAAAAAAGTCTTCCCTTTTTTAAAGCTTTAAAGAAATTTTGGATTTTTTTTTTTTTTTTTTTTTTTTTGTGATACGCGGGCCTCTCACTGTTGTGGCCTCTCCCGTTGCGGAGCACAGGCTCTGGACGCGCAGGCTCAGTGGCCATGGCTCACGGGCCTAGCCGCTCTGTGGCATGTGGGATCCTCCCGGACCGGGGCACGAACCCGTGTCCCCTGCATCGGCAGACGGACTCTCAACCACTGCGCCACCAGGGAAGCCCGAAATTTTGGATTTTTGACCCAAGAAAACCTGAATAGTCTGGCAGCACAATTGGGTTAGAGTTAGGGTATGGGCAGAAATCAGAGTTCTAGACAGAACAGGAGTTGAAGACATCCGTTAATATAAGAGTAACTAAGATTCTGCATTCAGAAGTGTAATCTGGGAAAGTATTAGTCCAGCTCATTCAAGGAAGTGTCATTTAACAGGACTAAGTAATCACTGAGTGTTTCAACCTGTAGCATATTAGAAAGCATTAAGAGTGAGAAAAGAAAAAAGAGTGAGAAGAGTTCAAGTCCTGGCTGTACCACTACCATAGTTTCAAGACTTTTTAAGAACATGCTATGTACCTAAGAATCATTTGAGAAGCTTCATTGAAATAGAGGGTACTTGGGCCTTATTCCCAGAGATCTTGACCTGGAAAGTCTAAAGTCTAAGGTGGGACCCAAGAGTACGCATTTTTTAAGTTTTCTTTTTTTTTTTTTTTTTTTTGGCCGCAGCTCATGGCATTCGGGATCTTAGTTCCCTGACCAGCAATTGAACCCGTGCCCCCTGCGGTGGAAGCTCAGAGTCCTGACTACTGGACCGCCAGGGAATTCCCCCAAGAGTCTTTAAAGGGCAACATTTTGAGGCCCAATGAAGCCTTGAGAAGAGTTTCTTTTGAGTAAGAGACTGAGGGAAACTTAGGCAAAAGATACTGGGGAAATTCATCTGACAACCCCAGCATGAGTCTGTGGAAAGGGATAACAGGTCTTCTCTCTCTCTCTCTCTCTCTCTCTCTCTTTTAATTAATTTATTTATTTTTGGCTGCATTGGGTCCTCGCGGGGCGTGCAGGCTTTGTCTAGTTGTGGCAAGCGGGTGCTACACTTTGTTGTGGTGCGCGGGCTTCTCATTGCAGTGGCTTTTCTGTTGCGGAGCACGGGCTCTAGGTGCACGGGCTTCAGTAATTGTGGCACACGGTCTCAGTAGTTGTGGCTCGCGGGCTCTAGAGCACAGGCTCAGTAGGGCTTAGTTGCTTAGTGCACGGGCTTAGTTGCTCAGCGGCATGTGGGATCTTCCCGGACCAGGGCTTGAACCTGTGTCCCCTGCGTTGGCAGGAGAATTCTTAACCACTGTGCCACCAGGGAAGTCTGGGATAACAGGTCTTAAAGCTGGGACCAAGGGGCTTCTTGTTCAGACCAGGAGAAGTCACTTGATTATAAGGAAATCTTAGAAGCTGTGTGGAGGAAATCCTGACTTCAGGGTTCTAATTCCATCTCTGCTGAGACTTGAGGTCAGTCACTGCTCTCTGGGCCATTTAAATTTTCCAGAGCACCTTTTCTGCTAATAAGGATGTCCTTTGGTAAGCAAGGACAATTTTGACAATGCTGCTTCTGTAATTGCAGCTCTCCTGCCACGGCCCTTCAGCACCTGAAAATGTACGCTTGCGCCAAGTTCATCTCCACCTCCTCCTTGGTGAGTACCTGCCTTTTCCAGGAAAGTTTTTAAGGAGAGGCATCTTGTCTTTTCCTTCTCCGACCTTGTTCTTCACAGCTGGGCCCTTTGCTGTGCTAGCCTGACAGGAGAGAATGAATGCTTCCCAGGCATTCCCTGCCTTGTGTCCCATGAAGGCCAGTTAATTCCTCTCATCCAACTATATTAGAAGAAGAGTATAAATGAGAACCTAGGCTAAGATCAGGTTATTTCTAGACTGAAACTCTGTGTTCTTGTAAACTGGAACCCCACCAGAAATGGTAAACATGAGTTAAATATCCTAAGTTGGACTGAATATGCACTGTTTACAGGATCTTGTCCTGAGTGTCAGAGAGCCATAGCTAGGAGTTCCTTCTGGAAGCTTAAATTTGGGTGGGAAGGTAAAATACACATTGGGAAAATATATGACTCAGAAGCAACAGCATGGAAGAAATTACAAATTATTAGATAGTGGAGGCAATTGGTTCATTCACTCGTAAGTGAAAAGGAGTGATGCTGTTAGTAGCTATTATTTATTGAACACTTACCGTGCCTGGCACTGAGTTTACCAGTTTGTATACATAATCTTATTTATTCCTCAAATCAAGCCTGAGCTATGTTATTCCCATTTGATAGATGAGAAAGCAGACTTAGAAAGATTTAAGTGACTTGTCCTAAGATCACAGAGCTGATACAGAGATAAGATTTGAATCTAGTTATATTTGTCTAAAGCCCTGGCTGTTAACCACCATGTTGTCTGCTTTGGAGACACTGGCTTGGAGTTAGTCAGAAAAGGCTACCAGGATGGGGTAAATTTTCAGCATGGATTTTTGTGCCTATTTTCCAGAAGGGTGTGTTCAGGGGAAGATGTTCCAGTCATTGGCTTCCTTCTAATGGGCTGGCCATTACCAGTATATGTATAGATTTCTTGCTGAGCGAAGTAAATGCTTCTGAGGCTTAAATTTTTTCCCGTTCTCAAGGCCTGTAAAAGGGAATAGCAAGGGTAGGTAATTCCTTCCAAAAGGAAGTAGACTTTCTTCCCTTAAATCAGTGGAGAAGCCTAGGAAGCAAGAGAAATGGTGCCGTTCTTGAATCTAGAATTTGCTTAAAAATAAAAGAATAATTCCAGATTCTCTTGAGATTCTGAGTTCTAGCAAATGAATGGGGCATCTGAGTAACAGTTGGGGGTGGTTCTAAAACTCCTCTCCACAGCCTTCCTTGACTTTCTTGGCCTTGTGTTATTCCCACTAGATCAGGAGAACCTCTCCACTATTGAACCGATCACTGTCTGCAGTGGTGCTGAAGCGACCAGAGACACTGACAGATGAGGTTCGTAATAAGTGGAATTGGGCCTGTGGGGGAGGGGTGGGGTGGGGTGGGGTTGGGTGGGGAGGGTTACCTGACAGAACCAGTAGGGGGAGTGCTGAGGACTCCATATATGGTACCCTAATGTTCCAGCTTCTGCCACTGGCAGCGCATGTCCGTGTGTGCTGCTGATAACTGCCATTACTTGACTTACTGTACTGACTTGAGTTGGGAGTGTTTAGTCCCAGGAAGATGATCTTCTCAAGGCATCAAGAACAGGCTAGGGCTTCAGTCTTAACATTTCTAGATCATACCTGAATCTTGAAGGTATTTGACGTCCACCTCTTGCATTTAAAAGTTCTGCTTGGCAGCATTTTAGGGAGTTTTCCAGGGAGTTAAAAGATTTTCTGTATGGGGGAGAAGCAGTGGGATTTGATAGCATAAAGGACTTAAATGGTACACAAGTTTCCAAAGTGAAAAAAGCGTTTCCTAAAAATTTTCTACCTACTTCTTCACAGAGCCACAGCAGCTTGGCAGCCCCACGTCCCTTGACCACCTCACTTATTCCTAGCCGCAGTTTCCAAACCAGTGTCATTTCAAGGGACATTGACACAGCCGCCAAGTTCATTGGAGCTGGGGCTGCCACAGTAGGGGTGGCTGGCTCTGGGGCAGGAATTGGGACTGTGTTTGGGAGCCTCATCATTGGTTATGCCAGGTAAGATGGGCCCACCATTTGCTCTCTGATATGTTTCCAAAGGTCTGGGCAGAGACGGGGTTCTAGAGCTGCACTATCCTATACGGTAGCCACTAGCCACCTATTGCTGTTTGAATGTAAATTTTAATTAACTGAAAGTACACAGACTTAAATTTTGTAACTTTTAATGTAGCTCAGTGGCCACACGTGACTAGTGGCTGCCATTTTGGAAAGTTCTATTGGACAGCTTTGGTTTAGAGTAGGAGTCAGCAAACTAAGGCAGGATGTCCATATCTGGGCCACAGCCTGGTTTTGTATAGTTGAGCTAAGAAGGGTTTTACATTTTTAAAGGGTCGTGAAAATAAAAAGGTAACAGAGACCATATGTGACCCACAAAGCGTAAAATATTTGCTGTCTGGCCCTTTACAGAAAAAGTATCGTCCCCATCCCGTTCCCCCACCCTCCCCCCAGTCTAGAGCTTCAGTCAGCATAGTGGCTTCGCTGCCATTTGGCCCCATCCCTGGGAATTCCCCCATCACTCCTGGGAAAACTGCCTCTGCATCCAGCCCCATGGCTCCCTGATGCTTGGGACTATTTGGTCCCCACCAACTCTGGGCAATTCACTGTTAGAACTAAATTAATCCTCTAGAGACCTGCAAGTTCTTTTAATGTTCTTGGGGAAATAAGGTTATTTTTAAGGATTTGTATGAAATAAGAAACTTCTGTGTCCACAATTCTGTTAAAAGCTGGCATTGCTTTAGCTTATCCATCAAGGCTTCCAGAGGTGACAGAGTAAGGGAAATAGAAATTATATACTGACTTCCAAAGTTGGGAATCCTTTATGCCATTTTTTAATCATATCATCTAAACCTCACAGACCATTTGTATCCCAAAATCTTTTGACTATTTTGAAATGAGAGAAGTTATTTGTCCCTCTGGCTCCATTGTCCACAAGAACAGTGTTTTTCTAATTGTTTTACATAAAGCCCTAGGGTTCTGAGGCTATACCCCAGAGACTGTCTTAGAGAATGAAGGGGAAACCAATCAAACAAGACTTTCAAAACCCCCACTTTTTTTACAATTACACTTTAGATTTATGCATTTTGTATTTTGGGGTTCTGCTGCTTACAGTTTGGAAACACTGGTCTGATAGGCCCTGCCACTCCAGATACCTCTTCCATTCTGGTTGAGCCCTGGATAGTTGTGTCCAGACCCAGGAGTCTTAAGTTATGAGGAAGATGTGGGTGATCCAGTAGAGGCAGTAGTGTTTGTACCTGGGCTGTGTTACAGAATTTTGGATTGTCCACTCCCTTTATTCATCTCTGTAGAGCCCTTGGTGTATCAGAGCAAGAATTGGGGCATGATGTTGTCATCTCATTAAGTGAGATGTGAGCTTGAGATGGATTCTCCCTGAGTCCACCTTTAATGATTGTCCTTTTCTTTGTGCGGACTAGAGATTCAGTCTTTTCTCCTCCCCTTCTCCCAGGAACCCTTCTCTGAAGCAACAGCTATTCTCCTACGCCATTCTGGGCTTTGCCCTCTCGGAAGCCATGGGACTCTTTTGCCTGATGGTGGCCTTTCTCATCCTCTTCGCCATGTGAAGGAGCCGTTTCCACCTCCCATAGTTCTTTCTCCCGTGTCTTGTCTGCCCTGTATGTTCCTTTTCCTGTACCTCCCCAGGCAGCCTGGGGAAAAAGGGGTCAGCTCAGGGTTTGACAGAAGGAAGACAAATAGATACTGTATTAAAAAGATGTTTCTTGAGTCTCCTGTGTATATTTCTTTTCCACAATTGGTTGAATGCCTTGGTGAAAGTATAAGGCCTGGAGGTTAGTGATGGTGCTAAGCTCAACATGGGTCTGGGCTCACTTATTCTTCATTCTCTTAAGTTGGGAAAGCTTTATTCAAACTAGTGCTCCTTTTTAATAATTTTCACCTGGGATGGCATGTTACCTTGGAGAACTGGGTCAATAGCAACTTACAGTACTGGTTTAAAATTTTGACTAATGGGCTGTTTCCACTGCCACTTTCCTGGCTGAGGTCCTCATTGCCACCCACCTGGTCTATTGCAATAACCTCTTAATTGGTCTTCTGCGTCCCATCTCTACCCTCTAGCATTTACTTCTGCCAACCACTGTCAGGTTAATCCTTAAGCATAGGACTGGTTTTGCCATTTACCAATTCGAAAACAGTCTGACTCGACTTTCTCAGCTTTGTTTTTTATTATTCCCAAACACTCTACCCAAAGTGGACTATTTGTCATTTTCCAAATACTTTCCCTGCTTTACTGTCCTTACATATCTACAGGCCTTTCCCTTTGTCCATCTCTGCTTTCTTTCCCTGAATCTTTGGTCACTTTCCTCTTTTTCAAACTCCCTGTTATCCTGAAAGACAGCTTAAATGCTACCTCTTCTTCCATGAAGCTTTCATCTGGTTTCCATCCACTTTCAGTCAGGTGAGCATTAACCCATATAAAGGGCTGTAGAGCATGTTGCATCCTTTATAATGCTTACTGTGTACAATAAATTGTGGGTTTATGTATACATGTGTGCACATATGTGTGCCTTATCTTCCAAGTTAGATTGTTAGCTTCTTGAGGCAGGGACTATGTCATATTCATCTTGTATCCCTAGAAGTATGTAGCATGACACAGCAGTATCTTGGTTAAATTTTTAATCATCTGAACCAACCACCTCACTTCACAAGCAAGGGAACAGACTCTGAGAGATCAAAGGATTCTCCTGGGAACATTTACTAGCAGAGCTGGAGCTAGAGCAAAGGTCATGTCTCGTAGCCCAGGGTGTAAGACTACCACACTGTTGGTCTTGTGGGACTCTTCCAGTGTTGCTGATGACCATTGTTTTCCCAAGCAAGCAAGAAAGAGGAGAATAAACAAAGATAAACCTTTTCCCTTAAAAATGCCTCAAGAGGGACTTTGGACAGTGGGGTTAGTATAAACTAAAGGATTATTATTTTCTAAAGGCTAAACTTTAAATAAGCCTTATCTTACATATGCTTGAAGTCGGGTATAAATTAAAGTCCTTTCATGATAATGTAGATGACCACAACAGATTTTCTTTTGGTTCAGTCAGTGACTGAAAGCCCAGGGCAGTGACTGTACCTCAGAGTAAACTGGTGCTCAGGAAGCAGGTCACCCCAAGTCATTCACCCTTGCCCTTTTGCTATTGTGATCAAGGGTTGAATGGGGTCTTATCCACAGTTTACTTCTAGATTGCTATACTATTCCCAAATAACTATATGCTGGACTTTGGGGCTCTAGGTGGACCTCACAAGAACAGCTCCTCCAGACACGAGTAGGTGGAAGATACCTACATATGTGGGGATGAGAAATAGCCCTCTGTTTTGTTCATTTAAGTTTGAGCCTCTGGTAGGAGCCTCTCTTGCCAATCCCCTTACCAAGTCATCAGATCAGAGTCATCTGTGTTTTCGTTTTCTCCTTGGCCCTTTCTTTGGGATTGAATCTAGCTGACTCCTTAACAACTCAGGTGCTTGGAGAGAGCACACCTGGTCTCCCACGTGTTCTTGTTCTCTCTGAGACGAATGATGAGATGGTGCTGCAAGAAGCTTGGAAGCAAATTTCTTCAGGAGTCAAGGCAACCTGGATCCTCTTAGTTTCAGGTCCCAAGAGATATTTATTGGCAACTCAAGTTGCCAGCAACTTGGGGTAGAGGAGTGCTACGTTTTAGTAGAGAGGGTCCAAGAGCAAGTTTTCTGAAGGTCTTTCCAATTTTGATAACATGGAATGAAAGCTTTCTATTTGTCCTTGTAGTTTCAAAAAGATCACATGATTTGAAATTAGGAGATGTTAGTTTAATCTCTCTTCTACTCCTGGCCATTGGGATGGTGGTCAGATCACTAACCAATAACTCTAGGACCTCAGTTTCTCCCCATCTATTAAATAGGGATAATACTCATCCCAGGAATTACGGGCATGCAGTACCTTGGTATTTGGAAAGGATGGTGCCATGAAAGTTCAATGTATATTGATTATAATTTGCTTTCCATTCTCCATGAAGCTCAGAGCCTATTACAGGTATTTTATACACAGTTTCTCCCTCTTTTATGGTTGGCAAGTCTGGCCATAAAGCATCTGGAGGAAAAGACCCAGGGATGCTGAAGGCAGAGAGTTCCCTCTTCTTCTTTTTTTTTTTTTTTCTAATTTTTATTGGAGTCTAGTTGATTTTACATTGTTGTGTTAGTCGCAGGCGTACAGCAAAGTGAATCGGTTATACTAATGTATATATATCCACTCTTTTTAAGGTTCTCTTCCCATATAGTTGGTTCCCTCTTCTCAGTTTCTTCAATTAGTCATCCTAATTAGAGGAAAATCACGTCCTTTGAAAATCATCTACATGCTAAACAGCAGTAATGAGGAACCCTGTTCCAGCCTCCCTTTCAGGATGGATTTATTAGTTTGAGGCCTTCTTAGGTCATCAGGATGAAAAAGCTGCTCAGGAACAGCCCTGGTGCTTTAGCTCAAGTTGGTGCCCAGGAACCTAGAGGCTGCTCTGTGTCTTACCTCCATTGAAGAGAAATCAGGTGAAGGAATATTCATGTTGAATTCTGAAATAGAAAATGAGTACAGGGAATATTATCCTGGTCCTACAAGTTTTGAGCAATGAAATTTTGACTTAGTTGAGCCATATCTGACAATATGCATTTTCCAACATGTATTCTTAGGCCACACTCTCGGACAGCTTTGGACAGCTTTGTGTTCACACCGTTTAATGAGAAAAAACTAAAACATGGGAAGTTTTTTTTTTAGTCCCCAAGCATTCCTTAACATGTCTTTATGATTGAGCATTTACCTCAAGGCACTATGTTAGGACATTGTGACCAAAGTAGCCAATCAAAAGGTGGCAGAAGATATAATGGATAGAATACCGGGGATGGGGTCAGGACTCTCATCTCAAACGCTTGGCTTCTCTTATCGGTATAAATGGTTAGTTAGCGATAGTCTATTCCCACTTCCTTCTTTGCTCCCCACCCCACCCCAAAAGAGATCATTTCCTTTCATCTTTTGAATAAGTGCTGTGGCAGGCAGAATTTCTTAAATGATCCCCTAAAAATGTTATGGTGTAATCCCTAACCTGTGAATTTGATGAGCTATTGCACCTGTGGTTATGTTATATATGGCACAGTTGACTACGATAGGGAGATTATCTGCATGGGCCTGATCTAATCACATGGGCCCTTAAAAGCAAAGAGCTTTCTCAGACTGGTGGCAGAAGGAAAAATCAGAGACATTTGAAGAAAAGATTCGTTGCACTATTACTGGCTTTGAAGTTGGAGGGGACCGTATGCAATGATTGGAAAGTGGCCTCTAAGAGCTGAAATTGACCCCCTAACCAACAGCCAGCAAGGAAATGCGACCTCAGTCCAACAACTGGAAGGAACCGAATTCTGCCAACAGCCTGAATAAGCTTGGAGTGGGTTCTTCCTTAGAACCTCTAGATAAGAGCCCAGACCAGTCAACACCTTCCTTGACTTTGGATTTGGGAGACCCTAAACAGAAAATGGAATCAAGCCTGCGTGGATTTTATGATCTACAGAACAGTAAGATAATAAATGGAATTTGTTTTAAACCACTAAGTTTGTGTAGTTTGTTATGTAGCAATAGAAAGCTAACACAGGTGCAATTTTCCAGTCTGCAAAAGGAGTGAAGTTTCATCTGAATCTTGCACTGAAAGGAAACTCTAAAGTTGACTTATCTGACGCTCTGCCTCCTAACTGTGTTGACTCTAACCTAGCTCAGGAAGGCTAAATAAGGAAAGACCTTTATTTTATTTATTTATTTAATTTTCTGGCAAGTCTTTGTGGCACGCAGGATCTTAGTTCCCCGACCAGGGATTGAACCCGTGCCCGCTGCGGTGGAAGCAGGGAGTCTTAACCACTGGACCGCCAGGGAAGTCCAGGAAAGACCTTTAAACAAAAACTGTATGCCTATAGCTATTTTTACTATAGCTATTGCATTTGTGTGGAGTAGATATTTTTTTCTCGCTTTAACAAATGAGAAAACTAAGACTCCTGTTCAAGAATCATGACTTGGTTCTAGATAGAACAGAATAGAAACCCGTGACCAGAGCTCCTTGCATTATGCCACACCACAAGGTGTGGGGGCCAGGGTATCATTGAAGGAGAGGGAAAGACAAATCTGGACAGTTTTTTAGATCTCTCAGTGAAGGAGCTGGATCTGTTTTTCTTATAATTATCATCCCTGTTGTTATATTGCGGATAGGTAGCATTTGCCTACCCTTGTATTCATTTTACCCACTGCTGGGTAATTTCCTGGGTTTCTGGGTAGGGTCAGCTTAGTTGGCTCAGCTCTGGCCCCAAGATGGATATTTTTAACTATTGTGGATTAGAGCCTTCCAGGAACTGTGGAGCTGCTTTTTCAGAAACCAACTCTGCAGGTCTTACTGGGGAGGGTGGTTGGTGGCGGGGTGAGGTGGGGGGTGATGGTGTTTGTGTAGGTATAGGGGTGATACCTGAGCCTAACAGACTTGCATCCCCTTTGCACCCCTAAGGCCTTTCCATCCACATCTCCCAACAGCTGGAGCAAGGACTTTAAGTTTCCAAAACATAGCTGCAAAGGGTAATAAACACCTAGCCCATAACTCCCTTAACAGCAGGAGGATAGCCAGTGGGGATTTAGCTCAGGAAAAATTTGTACAGTGCAAAGACCCATAAAATTTTCAGAAAGCAACTTGGCTTATAGAGTTGACCAAATTGTAAGTGCCAGAATCCTGGGTTCAAGTCACTTTTGGTAAATTCTTGTGCTTCAGTTTCCTTCCCTTGTGTGAAATGGGAGGCACATTTCCTTGAGATGTGCCTCCTGGAGATGCCATAGAAATAAATGAAAGTCGATTTTAAAACTTCTTGCTGGGGGCCTAGACCTTGTAAATTGTCTCTATCTCTTCTGTTTCTTAGTTACAATTTACCAGGAGTAACTTAACACTGGGACTCTCTGCCAGTGCTAAAATTAGACTCTACCACTCTGGGGCTTCCTTTTCTCCTTCTTGCTTTTGTTTTTGGGGCTGGAGGGAAACATACGTGCTGCTGGAGTTAGTGAACTAAAGACTACAGAAAACATTTCCCACCAGAAAACATTGTTTTCATCCTTTTAAAGAAGAAACCCAAATCTGCCCTGGATATTGATTATTTGATTCACTCCTAGATATGGACCTGGGAAAGCCTCGGAATCCCTGGGGAGTGAGAGAGGGAGGAATAAACAGAGTTGGAATGGAGACAAGCGAGGCTCCTGATAGCTCCAGCCAGCCTCCCTTTCCCAGCCAGACAGGCTTTCTGCCACTAAAACTGAGGGTCTCTGTCACATCACAAAAGGGCCTGGAGTTACTCCTAAGTGTGCTGACATCTTTTCTGAGGGTGGGAGGCTTCAGGTATTGGACACTTTTCTTGTCCAGGGGTCTGGGAAAAAGGAACAGGCAAGGAGGGAGTCAATCTTTTCCAGCTGTAACCTAGAGAGAAAAGGAACAAATTCTTCACCAGGGAAGATTGTGTAAACAGTGCCTTTGGCTGGAGCCATAGAGTTGGGGAAGCAAAGAAAGGGAGCTTTGTTCTCCCCTACCCCAGCCAGAGCACAATCGTAGAGCTGGGATTGTTTGCTTTGGCAATGGACTCCCTGCTTGAAAAGACTAGGCGTTCCAGAGACCGGTGAGAGGCCTCTGTTGGGTTTCCCACATGGAGCTGAGGAGAGGACAACCCCCAGCCTAAATCTTCTACCTAAGGAAGTGTGCTGGGAAACCTGGAGGCCTAAGGCATCTGGCCCATTCTTCTCTAGCTTTGGTCACCTCCTTCCCTTCCCAACTTTACCACACCACAGGATGTTCGTTAGCCTCAACCTTCCTGCCTTGGAGAGTGCTTTTGGTTCTTGTACTAGTGTTCTATCCCAAAAGAAGCTGCATTTTCACAGAATGCAAGACAATCCCAGGGCTCCTCTCTAAGGAATCCAACAGGAAATAAGGGTTCCAAGCTCATTTTGTCCATCCTATTCCTTTAAGTTGTATTACACATGACCCTTAAAGTTGTAGTCAGTCTTTCCAAAAATGTTCAAAAATGTCCCATTTTCC
Source organism: Orcinus orca (assembly GCF_937001465.1). Lineage (NCBI taxonomy): Eukaryota > Metazoa > Chordata > Mammalia > Artiodactyla > Delphinidae > Orcinus > Orcinus orca. Next base: position 42,991,359 of record NC_064569.1, on the reverse strand, counting down.
TTGTAGCATTAGTGTCTCACAAATGTAAAATAATATTTATGCAGTGCCAGGTGTTTTGCAAATGCCATTTCATTTCATCCTCGTGACCACCTTATTAGGTAGACACAATTATCCCCATTTTACAGATTAGGATACTAGGGATTAGCAAGATAAAGCAATTTGTCCAAGTCACACAGATTGTGTATTCCTTCACTAGGGCTGCCATAACAAAGTACCACCAGTTGAGTGGCTTAACAGGAATTTATTATCTCACAGTTCTGAAGGCTAAAAGTCCAAGATCAAGGTGTCAGCAGAGTTTGTTCCTTCTGAGGGCTATGAGGCAGAATCTGTTCCATGCCTTTCCCCTAGCTTCTAGTGGCTTGCTGGTAATTTTTGGCATTCCTTGACTTGTAGATCTGTGCCTTCATATTCAGATGGCATTGTGCCTGTGTGCATGTCTATGACCAAATTTCCCCTTTTTGTAAGGATACCAGGCATATTGGATTAACCTACCATACTCCAGTATGACCTTATCTTAACTAATTACATCTTAACTAATTATATCTGCAATATTTCCAAATAAGGTCACCTCTGAGGTACTGGGGGGTTAGGACTTCAACATCTGAAGTTGGAGGGGGACACAACACAACCCATAATAGATGGTAACTTGCTATGCCAGTTTGAACTTGGGTCCATCTGACTCCAAAGGCCTGTATGTTCTTTCTACTGTACTATGCTGCCTCCTAAAAATCAGAAAGTTACTCAAAATGTCTTCTGGTTTCCAGTATCTCTCATCTTCAATCCAAAGTCTGTATTGCTGCTGCTGGTCATCTTTCTAAAATGTGAATTTGATCAGTCATTCTCTTACTTAAAAAATCTTTTAGTGGCTCCCAGACTAACTGGATAAAGTCAGACATTTTATGGTGATAAACAGGGTCTTTCTTTCATGCCTGTCTTTTTAGCCTACTTTCTCACCACTCTCTCTTCCTATCCAATCACCATAAACTCCAACCATACTGGCCTATTTGCAGTTTCTCAAACACATTATGCTTATACACTCCTTCAAGCCTTGATTTCATCCATCACTTCTCCCAATATGTCCCTTTTACAGTTACCCTCATTTCAACTATTCAAACAAAAAAACTGTAGGCTCATCCTTGTTTCCTCTACTTCCTTCACTCTATACGTCCATCTCCACTGTCACCACCCTAGTCTCAGCCACCATCATCTCTTAACTGTACTGCCAAAATGGCCTCCTAACTGGTCTCCCTGCATCCATTCTTGACCACTCCATAGTGAAATGATTACTGAAAATGAAATTGTGCTTGTTTTTCTTCTGAATGAAACCACCAGTGGCTTACCAAATCAAATCTGAAGTCCTCACAATGCCTGTTAGGTCTTTACAAGATCTGGTCTCTACCTACCTCTCCAACTTCATCTCCGATTACTCCTCTCATCTCTATTATAATATGTTAGCTATCTATAATTGTATAACAAATTACCCCAGACTTACTGGCTTAAAACAACAAATATTTATTATCTGACAGTTTCTGTGAGTCAGGAATTCAGCACTGGCTTACCTAGTTGGTTTTGGCTCAGGATTTCTCATGAGGTCGCAGACAAGATGTTGGCTGGGGCTGCAGCCCCTGTTGACACACGGATTGGGGCTCAGGGATCCAATTCCAAGATGTCTCACCCAAACGGTTGTTGGCAAGAGGTCTTATCAAGTGGGCCTTTCCATAAGGCTAGTGAAGGTCCTTACAATGTGGTACCTGACTTCCCCCAAAGTGAGTGATCGGAGAGAGAACAAGGAGAAAGCTGCAATGCCTTTTATGGCCTATTCTCAGAAGTCACACACCATCACTTCTGCCATACTCTGTTTATTAGCAGTGTGTCACTAAGTCAGTCCAGCCTACACTAAAGGGGAGTGGAATTAGGCTTCACCTTTTGAAGTGAGGAGAGTCAAAGGATTTGCAGATAATCACTTCTCATCCTTTAGGCTAAGATCAAATGTAGAATTTGTGGACACATTTTAAAACCACACTTGTTACCAGTGGTGATTTTTTAATTCAGGCTTATTGAGGAATAATTCACATAAAGTTCACCATTTTTAAATGTACAATATGTTGAATTTTGGCAATGTATATAGTAATATAATCATTGCAATTGAGATATAGCACATTTCTATGACCCCAAACAAGTTTTCTTTTGCCTCTTTGTAGTCAGTCCCCTCCTCCACCATCACCACAGTCCCTAGCAACCACTGAATTGATTCTTGTCCCTGTAGTTTTGTCTTTTCCAGAATGCCACTAAATGGTATCATGCAATATGTAAGGTTTTGTGTCTGTCTGCTTTCACTTCACATAATGCTTTTGAGATTCATCCATCTTGTTGCATGTATTATTCCTTTTTACTGCTGAGTAGTATTTCATTATGTAGATGTATACTGTAATTTATATGTCTATTCACCAGTTGATAGACATTTAGGTAATTTCCAGTTTTGAGCTATTACAATAAAGCTGCCACAAGCATTCATGTAGAAGTCTTTGTGTGGGCATATGTTTTTATTTCTCTTGGGTAAATACCCAGGAGTGGGATTTCTGGGTTATGTGGTAAGTGTATGTGTAACTTTATAAGAAACTGCCAAATTGTTTTCCAAAGGGGGTATATCATTTACACTGCTGTCAGCAGTGTATGAGAGTTCCAGGTGTCCTCATCCTCCCCAACACTTTGTATTATCTATGTTTTTAATTTTAGCCATTCTAGTGGGTATGTGGTGATATGACACTGTGGTTTAATTTGCATTTCCATAAGGTCTAATGATGTTTAGCATCTTTTTTTTTTTTTTTTTTTTTTTTTTTTTTTTTTTGCGGTACGCGGGCCTCTCACTGCTGTGGCCTCTCCCGTTGCGGAGCACAGGCTCCCGACGGGCAGGCTCAGCGGCCATGGCTTATGGGCCCAGCCGCTCCGCGGCATGTGGGATCTTCCCGGACCGGGGCACGAACCCGCGTCCCCTGCACCGGCAGGCGGACTTTCAACCACTGCGCCACCAGGGAAGCCCGTTCAGCATCTTTTTATATATTTATTTGGTGAAATGCCTGTTCAAACCTTTTGCCCATTTTAAAAATTAGGTTGTTTTCTTCTGAGTTGTGAGAGTTCTTTTTGTAATCTGGATACCAGTCCTTTATCAGGTATGTGTTTTTCATACATTTTGTCCCAGGCCATGGCTGTTTTTTTCATTTTTTAAACAGGATCTTTTGAAGGCAAGTTTTCAATTTTGATGAAGTCCAAATTTATCAATTTGTTTTTATGGTTTGTGTTTTGTGTGTCCTAGCTAAGAAATCTCTGCTTAACCCAAAATTATGAAGACTTTCACTTATATTTTCTTATAGAAGTTTTATAGTTTTGGGTTTTATATTTAGGTCTATCATCCATTTCAAGCTGACTTTTTTTATGTGGTGCAAGGTATGAGTTGTAGTTCTGTTTTTACATACAGATACCTAATTGTTTCAGCACCACTTTTTGAAAAGACTGTCTTTTCTCCATTGAATTAACCTGGCACCTTTGTTAAAATTCAATTGACCATATGCAGTTAGGCTTATTTTTAGATTCTTTTTTCGCTTCCACTGATATAAATGTCCGTCCTTACACCAAAACCACACTGTCTTGATTGCTGTAACTCTACAGTAAGTCTTGAAATCGGGTTGTGTGAGTTCTCTAACTTTGTTTTCTTTTTCAAAATTGTTTTGGCTATTCTAGGTCCTTTGCTACCAGCAGTTCTTGCATTTGAGTGCCCCTCCCTGCCCCCCATCTTCTCATGTCTGACTCCTTCTTGTTACTCAAGCCTCTCCTCAAATGTTTCATCCTCAGAAAGGCCTTCTTTTACCATTCAGTTTAGAATGGACACGCACTAATACACTGTGTAACACTCTATCGCATTACCCTATTTAGTGCCCCTACTACTAGAGTGTAAGCTCTATGAAAGCCTAGCTCTTGCCTGACTCATTTATTGCTGTATTCTCAGCATCCAGAATAGTACCTGCCATAATGCAGATCCTTGATAAATATTTATTCAATGAAGGAATTAAGGCCTTTGTATATGTTGTTTCTTCAAACTGAATAATCCTCCACCCTCCAAATCTCATATTTATCCACTAAAACATTTCAGTCAAAAGGCTAAGTTTTGTGCCTTCCTCTTTGTGTCTGTATATATACTTATTATAGCACTTACTATTCATATTGTAATTATTTATATATATGTTGGTCTTGGCCACAAGACTGTGAACACCTTTGACATAGTAGCCACTCAATAAATATTTTTTAGTGGAGAATAAGTGAAGAAATATCCTACATTATGGCTTATCTTCTAGTTTGTTTTTCTACAAGGTGGAGCAACTTAAAAGCAAAAACAAAAATAAAAATATACACACACAAAACTGAAAACAAAAACACCATAAAGAACCACTCTTAATATTAGATGTAACTGATAAAAACTTACATTTACCAAGTACTTACTATGTGCCAGACAGGAGGAGACCCAGTTGGGTAAGGCCTGAAGTTTATACAATTTGGGGATTCTTTTTAAGAAAAAGAAAAAAAATTGCAAATATAAAATTAAGTACAGGGCCTTGGAGGTAGCCTGTGCAAGTGAGATTCCCTAAAACTTAAATGTCTTTAGTTTCAAGGAAAATCCACCTCTAGTGCCAGACACTGTTTTAAGGGTATTGCTTAATCTGCTTAAACAACCCTATGAAGTAGAAGCTCCATTTTAGAGATGAAGATATTGAGGCCTAAAGAGGCTGAGCAGTTTTTGCAAGGTCCCGCTATTGGTAAACATGATAGGGCAGATTGGAACCCAGGATGTCTGGCTTCAGAGCCCATGCTCTTTTGCACTGCTGCCTTCCTGAATCAGTGTGAAATATTTATCATCCATTATAGGTCCATATCTGGCATATCCCATCTAAGATAACTCTTAAATCTTAAAACTGACTCAGTATAGGCTTCCCTGGTGGCACAGTGGTTGAGAGTCCGCTTGCCGATGCAGGGGACACGGGTTCGTGCCCCGGTCCGGGAAGATCCCACATGCCGCGGAGCGGCTGGGCCTGTGGGCCATGGCCGCTGAGCCTGCGCGTCCGGAGCCTGTGCTCCGCAACGGGAGAGGCCACAGCAGTGAGAGGCCCGCGTATCGTTAAAAAAAAAAACAACTGACTCAGTATAACAAAAGATGCAGTGCGTGGCTTATCTATAAGTGTCTGAGGCATATTCTCCATCTAGAAGCCTGTACTTCAGAGCTTAGTCAAAGATGAAAGTAATACTGAGTCTCTGGTAGCTCTCTTGGATCCAATTATTCTATTTTGTCTCTGAAATTTGTATATCTAATTACCTTAAACATGGTTCTTTGGGGTATAGCGTAAATCATTAAAAATATCATGGGTCCTTCCCTGGTGGCGCAGTGGTTGAGAGTCCGCCTGCCGATGCAGGGGACATGGGTTCGTGCCCTGGTCCGGGAAGATCCCACGTGCCGCAGAGCGGCTGGGCCCGTGGGCCATGGCCGCTGAGCCTGCGCGTCCGGAACCTGTGCTCCGCAACGGGAGAGGCCACAACAGTGAGAGGCCTGCGTACCAAAAAAAAAAAAAAAAAAAAAAAAAAAAAAATATATATATATATATATATATATATATATATATATATATATATCATGCACACAGATGAACCACAGGCAGTTTAATAATGAAACCTGATTTTCTTTCGGCCACAAGTAAAAGAGTAGCCAACAGTGCTCCTGTGAATGACAATTAGGAATCAAAATGATTTGAGCCTTTTTTTTCTCCTTAATTAAAAAGTAATTATAAGCCTGCCTATCTTCTTACTTTCCTTCCTTTCTTCTTCCTTCCTTCCTGAATAATTCAGTCTAAAAGGCATTATGTGGGGAATGTAGGAGTCCAGTTAGATGAGCAGCAGCAGTGGCCCATACCATTGTGGTATGTTAGAGCCCGAGGAGGGTAAAGAGGGTTCTGATTCCATGTGTGGAATCCATTTTGGGAGCCTGGCATGGGGTGTTGGAGCTCAAGCAAGCATCCGTGGTAGGAGGAGTGATGGGAAGCAACAGCAACAGAAGACTGGCTATATACAAGTGGGATTGGTCAAATAAATAAATATATTGAAGATAAAGGGAGCCAGGTTTCTTCTGCCAGATAAGGGTCTCAAATGTGGAAAACAAGAAAATCAGAATGAACCCTGTAACATTAGGTTAGAATTAGAGGTATCAGGGTAAAATGTATATATCTATATCTATAATATATAGATATAGATATATATACACATAAACACATTTTCCCCCTACTTCGGTTCACTGAGAGGACCTGGGAATAGTGACACCCCATAGCATTGATCTATGGTTTCTAAATAGCATTTCTCCAATGAAAAGAACCATTGCTTCATGGGAAAAGGGCTGATTCAGGGGCTGGGGAGGGGAAAGTACAAGATGAACCTGAAATATATGGTTGTGCCATGACAAAGTGTGGAATGCTCAAATAATGATGGGGACATGTCACTTATAAAATAAGTCACGGATGTAGTGTACAGCATAGGGAATACAGTCAATAATACTGTAATAACTCTGTATGGTGACAGAGGTAACTAGACTTATCATGGTGATCATTTTGTAATATATAAAAATATCAAATCACTGTGTTTTACACCTCTAATATAATACTGTAAGTCTATTATACTTCCAAAAACTGATGGAGACATCATTTCAAAAGGATATGAGACAGCTTTAAACCAACTATACTCCAATTAAAAAAAAAAACAAAGAGCTTGAAGGGGCTCCCACTGGCCAAATCTGTGACAATTTGAACATCAAACTAAATAATAACAATAAAAGATTATAATCCACTGAATAAAACAGGAATCTATGAGTCATTATGATTGTAATAATTAATAAATAAGTGGGGGGCTTCCCTGGTGGCACAGTGGTTAAGAATCTGCCTGCCAATGCAGGGGACATGGGTTCGAGCCCTGGTCCAGGAAGATCCCACATGCTGCGGAGCAACTAAGCCCGTGCGTCACAACTACTGAGCCTGCTCTCTAGAGCCCGCGAGCCACAACTACTGAGCCCGTGAGCCACAACTACTGAAGCCCGTGTGCCTAGAGCCTGTGCTCTGCAACAAGAGAAGCCACCACAACGAGAAGCCCATGCACCACAACAAAGAGTAGCCCCTGCTCGCCACAACTAGAGAAAGCCTGCGCACAGCAACGAAGACCCAACGCAGCCAAAAATAAATAAATAAAATTAAAAAATTTTTTTTAAATAAATAAATAAGTGGGAAGAAGAAAAAGGTTTTCTCAGTAAAAGACAACTAATTAATGTAGAAGGAATGATGGGATTAGAAAATGCCATTTAGAAGCCATCGGTAATAATTAAGCCACAAAACATCAATGAATACTAAACCAAATGGGTGAAAATTTGATGAGGAGTAGGATATTTCCATACTTTCAAAGTACTTTCCCACAAAATACTCATTAATTACAAAAGGAAAAAGAATAATCTTACAGTGGAGAAACCTGGAAGACATCACCATAATCAAGGGATGAACGTTACTAGCATTACCATTAATGGGACAAATCAAAATAATATACAGGCTGATAGAGTGCAGTTAGAACAGCATCACTTCCATAGTAATTCCTGACAAAAATGCATAATCTGAATCGAATTATGAGGAAATATCAGACATACCTGATTGAGGAACATTCTACAAAAAACTGGCCTGTAATCTTCAAAAATGTCAAGGTCATGAAAATCAAAAAAAGACCAAGACAAAGACAAGTTCCATACTGAGGGAGAATAAAGCAATATGACAACTAAATGCAACATGTGACCCTCAGCTGGATCCTTTTGCACTGAGGGATATGTTTTGGACAATTGGCAAAACTTGAACAGAGTATGTGGGTTATATGGTAGTAGTGTATCAAATATCAATTTCCTGATTCTGATGGCTCTCTTGTGGTTGTGTAGGAGAATGCTCTACTTGGTAGGAACCATACCCTAAAGTATTAGAGCTGATGGTAAATGGTTTTCCTTTTGTAAATTGTTCAGGGGGGGAAAAGTTATTTGTACTCTTCTTCTTTTTTTTTTTTTTTTTGATTTTTGGCCGCACTGCACAGCATGCGGGATCTTCGTTCCCCAACCAGGGATTGAATCAGCACCCTCTGCAGAGGAAGTGCAGAGTCTTAACCACTGGACTGCCAGGGAAGTCCCTATTTGTACTATTCTTGCATTTCTCCTTTAATTTTGACATGAATTACAAATGTTTAAGTGTGAATTATTTGAAACATAGAAATGCACTGAGAATTATAGAGATGTCTGCTCTCACCACTTATATTCAACATTGTATTCAAGATTCTAGTCACTGCATAAAGAAAGAAGAGCATATGTTTTAGAAAGGAAGAAGTAAACTGTCCTTTTGCATAGGTAACATGTTACTTATATAGAAAATCCTATGGAATCTACCAAAAAGCCACTAGACTTAAGAGTTTAGCAAGGTTATAGGATTCAAGATCAACATGCAAAAATCAATTGTACTTATACATTAGCAAAAATAATCAGATATTGCCACCTAGTAGACTATAAGTGGGTCTCCAAAAGTCGTTCAACTGTTCTATCAAACCAGCTGCTTCCAGATGGTAGGGAACATGGTAAGACCAGTGAATTCCATGAGCATGAGCCCACTGCTGCACTTCTTTTGCTGTGAAATGAGTTCCTTGATCAGAAGCAATAATGTGTGGAATCCCATGACAGTGGATTAGGCATTCTGTAAGTCCATGAATGATAGTTTGGGTAGAAGCATCGTAGGCAGGGAAGGAAAGTTCATAACCAGAGTAAGTGTCTATTCCAGTAAGAACAAAATGCTGCCCCTTCCATGATGAAAGTGGTCCAGTGTAATCAACCAGCACCAGGTATCTGGCTGATCACCCTCAGGAATGGTGCCACAATGGGCTCTCTGCAGTGGCTGTAGTCAGGTTGGCTTTGGTGAATGGAAGTCCATGTTGCTGAACCCATGCATAACCTCCATCCCTGCCACCATGGCCACTTTGTTCACAAGCCCATTGAGTGATTACAGGAGCAGCTGAGGAAAGAGGCTGTCTGGTAGCCACAGAATTATTAAAATCCTGCTCTGCTGAGGTCATCCTTTGGTGAGCCTTCACAAGGTACACAAATATTTTCACTTTTTCTGCCCATTCAGAGAAGTCTGTATACATACTTCTTTTTTTTTTTTTCTTTTTAAATTTTTTAAGCCGCGCAGCTTTCAGGATCTTTAGTTCCCAACCAAGGATCGAACTTGGGCCCACGGCAGTGAAAGCGCTGAGTCCTAACCACTGGACCACCAAGGAATTCCCTGTATATATACTTCTTCCCCAAATTTCCTTGTCCCCAATTTTCCACTCATATTCCTTCTGAGTCCCTGACCATCCAGCGAAACCATTAACCACAGCCCATAAATTAGTATATAATCACATGCCTGGCCATTTCTCCTTCCAAGCAAAGTGAACAACCAGGTACACTGCTTGGAGTTCTGCCCACTGGGAGGATTTCCCTTCACCAGTGTGTCCCAGAAAGGGGATGTCCCAGAAAGGGGCTGTAGTGCTGCAACTGTCTACTGCAGCGTGGTACCTGCACATCACACAGAACTATCTGTAAACGAGGCCTAAGTCTCTTCCTTTGTCACGTGATCACAGGATACTCTGCATGAAGCCATAGGTTCAGGCTGGGAGAGAAATGGCAGTGTAGCAGGAGTGGGGATCATGGGCATTTGGGCCACATCTTCACATAACTTACTGTGCCTTCAGGGCCTGCTCAAGCCCGATCTCATATATACTATTTCTGTTTGACGATAGACTACTGCTGTGCACAAACAACTTTATGACTTAGTGGGCCAGATAACACCCAGTTCCTGATGATGGGCAGCTGAGGTTGCATGGTAACTTCGTTGCTCACTGTTAAGGATTCAGTCTCTAGTAAGGCCCAGTTGCAGACCAAGAGCTGTTTCTCAAAAGGAGAGTAGTAATCTGCAGGGCTTTCCTCCAAAATTCTAAGGTCCTATGCCACAATTTACCAACAGAAGCCTGCCAAAAGCTCCAAAGAGCATATCTGCTACTGACACTTTCAAGCACCATTAGATCTGCTGGATCATGTGGCCAAGTAGGAGAGCAGCTTGCACAAGACCTGTTGCAGAGCCTTCTCTTGCCCCCGCTCCAAACTAGCAGCTTTCTGAGTCATTTAGTAAATGGGCCAATGGAACACACCCAAAGGAGGAATATGTTGCCTCCAAAATTCAAAGAGGCCCACTAGGCACTGTGCCTATTTGTTTGTTGTAGGAGGGGCCAGATGCAACAATTTATCCTTCACCTTGGCTATCTCTAGAGCCCGTGAGCCACAACTACTGAAGCCCGCATGCCTAGAGCCCGTGCTCCGCAACAAGACAAGCCACTGCAATGAAAAGCCTGCGCACTGCAACAAAGAGTAGCCCCTGCTCCCGCAACTAGAGAACGCCTGCGCGCAAAAACGAAGACCCAACGCAGCCTAAAATAATTTTTTTTAAAAAAAGATCCCTGCAAACTAAATTATTACATAGGGCTGGAGAGTTGATATACCCCTGAGGTAGCATAGTGAAGGTGTATCGCTGGCCTTGCCAGCTTAAAGCAAAGAGCTTCTGGCAGGCCCTGTTGACAGAGATAGAGAAAAAGGTATTTGCCAGATCTGTAGCTGCATAGTAGGTACCAGGGCACATATTAATTTGCTCAGGCAATGAAACTACATCTCCTACTGCAGCTGCAATTGGAGTGACCACCTTCTTATCCTTTGCCCAGCCTATTTTTCTACTGTGTTGTTTATGCTTTTTTTTAATAAATTTATTTATTTATTCATTTATTGGGTCTTCGCTGCTGCACACGGGTTTTCTCTAGTTGCTGAGAGCGGGGGCTACTCTTTGTCGTGGTGCGCGGGCTTCTCATTGCAGTGGCTTCTCTTGTTGTGGAGCACGGGCTCTGGGCGGGTGGGCTTCAGTAGTTGTGACTCGGGGGCTGTAGAGCGCAGGCTTAGTAGTTGTGGCGCACGGGCTTAGTTGCTCCCTGGCATTTGGGATCTTCGCGGACCAGGGCTTGAACCCGTGTCCCCTGTGTTGGCAGGTGGATTCTTAACCACTGCGCCACCAGGGAAGCCCCTGTTTATGGTTTTTAAAAAATTAATTTCTAGGAGTCCTTTATATGTTCTATATGCTAATCCTTTGTGTGGAGTGCAAATATCTTCTAGTCCGTGATTTATCTCTTCACTTTGTTTATGGTATCTTTTGATATAGAGAATTTAAGTTTTTTAGTCTTCTCTTTTATGGGTATGCTTTTTTAGTTTTGTGTAGGATTCCTTCCCTATCATGTTGTCATAAAAATATTCTTCCACATTTTTTTCTAAAGTAAATTCTGGCTCTGTTACCTACTAGCTATGTAATCTTGGGCAAGTTTCTTAATCTTTCTGGGCCTCAGAGTTCTCATCCGTAAAATGGGGATGGTAATAATATCTACTTCATAGAGTTGTTCTTAGGATTATTCATCTGTATGAGGCAGGGACCCAAAGAAACATCTTAAATTAGGATGATATGAGATGGGTTTATTTACAGAGATATGGATAGGTAAAGGGGAACCTTAAGGGGTATTACAATATCCTGAGGGTAGTAACAGCAAAGAAGCTCTTATAACACTGAGGCCAAAAGGGAGGAATACGGTAGGTAGTGGTTATTGGAAACATAGTGATCTTAGATCTAGGGATAGGGTAAATCTGAGGCAATCTTGCAGGGAAGAGCCTGTGGAATAAATACTCTGACTTCGCTGGCCTTCCTTCTCCAAACTCATACTGGGGTTCTGCATGGGCTGAAGCCAGAGGGCACAGGAGTCCACTGATGTCCATACTAGATACTGGGAAGAAGGGGGAGAGTGGATCTGGAGGAGCAAATGAAAGATAATGACATACTTTCAACCAGAATTTATTGATTGCCAACGTGAGCCAGGTACTGTTCTAGGCACTAAAGATACAACAATAAACTCAGTAATGAAGCCTCTAACTTTATGAGCTTACTTCCTAATGGGAGCAAACAATAAATATTATTAAACATAATATAATATGTCAGGTAAATGCTAAGAAAAAATGAAGCAAGATGAGGAGGATAGAGTGATGGGGTATGAGGTGTAGAGTGGTCAGGGAGCATTTCTGAGGAGATGTCATTTGAGCAGTGATTTGAAGGAAGTAAGGGAATGTGCATACCTGGTAGAAAAATGCAGGCTCATGCTTGGCAGTCTAAGGAAAAGTGAGGAGGTGGTGTTGTTGGAAAACAATGAGTGAGAAGACAGAAGAAGGTGGTGATGAGTGGTGGGATCCTGGATATATTTTGAAAGTAGAGGATTTTCTGCTTCTACAGGATTTGCTGATGTAGGATGTTTAAGAAAGTCATCAAGGATGACTCTAAAGGATTTGGCTGAAAAACAACTGGAAGAAATGACATCAGCAAAAATGATGGATTAAGAACCTCCAAAAATCTACTCTTCCATAAAAGCAATGGGAACACTGGCACAATTGGCAGGATCAGCTTTTGTAAAACTTTGGAAATTAACCAAAGGTTTGCAACAACAAAGGGAGTGTTTATGCAAGAAAAATGGCTGAATCTCAGTAAGAACAGTGAATTATGTGGCATTTTAATTTGTCCTATTCCCATCTTCCCCTCTCTCCAGCTCCATGGTAACCTTGAAAACCAAAATCCTGCAATCACGGTGAAAACCAGCAGCCCTTTAGGCCCATGGAGGGGGCAGAATGCAGTTGGAGCTCCTTTAAAGCCTCATCTTCAGAGAATTGTCATTATTTGACCTATCTGGTGGTTCCCTAGAAGATTCACTCCAGGCTATCTTTATTTGATCTGACTCAGAGCTTGCCTCATGCAAACAGCCTTTTCCCTGGAAGCATTTGTTTAAAATAGTGAGAGGCAATTTTTCAACATTGCAGCTGCTGTGGTTGTAGATAGCAGTTGGGGTAAAAAATTAAAAAAAAAATTGGCTGACCAAAAAATATAAAAGGAAAATCTGGGGACTAAATCTGGGGACTACAATGTCCACTGGGGCTTTGGAATGTTCTGACATGTTCCTGGGAGTCTAGAAGGCCATGCACATTCATAAGGCTGGGTGCATGGTCAGGGAAGAACTTAGAAGCACTTAAACTCTCACCATTGACTAAACTTGAGGCTCTGCGTAAGCAGGAAGTGAAGCCTAAGGCAGAGTTGCGAACTGCCTGGCTGAGTGTTGAAGACATACCCCAATATGAATTCGGAGTCCCTTGGCAAAGACAGGTTGGTTCCAGGCATTTAAGAAAATCTCTGTCAACTAATTACCTGACTGCTAGGCTAACTCTGCAGAGATCTCAGAGGATACATGACAAAGAATACAGAATGTGTAGAATTATTTCAGAAAATCCACCAAATAAACACCACCAACAACATGAAACAGCATCAAAAGAGACCTCGGGTGAGGGGAAGAATCTGATTTTTATTGTTGCCACATTATACTATTATAAATGTCCAGTTTTCAACATAAAATTATGAGATATTCAAAGAAACAAGAAAATACAGGGCTTCCCTGGTGGCGCAGTGCTTGAGAGTCTGCCTGCCGATGCAGGGGACACGGGTTCGTGCCCCAGTCTGGGAAGATCCCACATGCCGCGGAGCGGCTGGGCCCGTGAGCCATGGTTGCTGAGCCTGCGCGTCCGGAGCCTGTGCTCCGTCCGCAATGGGAGAGGCCACATCAGTGAGAGCCCTGCGTACCGCAAAAAGAAAATACAGATCATACAAATAAAAAAAGTAGTTAATAGAAACTGTCTTTGAAACAGATCAGATAATGGACTTATTAGACAAAGGCTTTCAACCAGCCGTTTTAAATATATTCAAAAAACAACTAAAGAACATGTGATACACACACACACACACAGCAGAACACTACTCAGCCTTAAAAAAGATGAAATCTGACAAATGCAACAACATGAATGAAACTTGAGGGTATTATGCTAAGTAAAATAAGACAGATGGTGAAAGACAAATACCATATGATTTCACTCATATGTGGAATATAAAAACAAAACAAAAATAAATGAACAAAACAAACATATAGATACAGAGAACAGAGTTGTGGTTAATAGAGGTGGGGGTGGGGGGGAGGGAGGGCAAAATGGGTAAAGGGGGTCAACTCTATGGTGACAGTTGGAAACTAAACTTTTGGTGGTGAGCACGCTGTAGTGTATAAAGAAGTCAAAATACAATGTTGTACACGTGAAACTTATATAATGTTATAAACCAATGTTACCTCAATTAAAAATAGATAAATAAAATATATTCAAAAAACTAAAAGAAACCATGTGTATAGAACTAAATGAAAGAGAATGTCTGACCAAATAGAGAATATCAATGAAAACATAGAAATTATTTTTTAAAGAGCCAAATAGAAATTCTGGTATTTAAAAATGCAACAATGAAAATGAAAAATTCACTGGAAGGGCTTAACAGCAGATTTGAGCAAACAGAAGAGAGAAACAGTGAATTTGAAGGCAGGTCAATTGAAATGATTCAGTCTGAGGAATAAGCAAAGAGAATGAAGAAAAATGACCCGTGATATGCTAACAAGTGTACCACAGGAGGAGAGAGGAGGAAAGTTACAGAAAAAATATTTGAAGAAATGATGACCAAAAACTTCCCAAATTTGATGAAAAATCTTAATCTACAAATCCAAGAATTCAACAGACTCCAAGAAGGAGAAGTTCAAAGAGATCCATACTTACACACATCATAACCACATTGTCAAAAGACAAAAATTAAGAGTGAATCTTTTAAAAATATATTTATTTATTTGGCTGCATCAGGTCTTAGTTGCGGCATGTGGGATCTTTTCATTGCGGTGTGTGGGCTCAGTAGTTGTGGCATGGGGGCTCTCTAGTTGTGGTGCTCAGGCTCTAGAACACGTGGGCTTAGTTGCCCCATAGCATGTGGGGTCTTAGTTCCCTAACCAGGGGTTGAACACACATCCCCTGTATTGGAAGGCCGATTCTTAACCACTGGACCACCAGAGAAGTCCCTAAGAGTGAATCTTAAGGGACTTCCCTGGTGGTCCAGTGGGTAAGACTCCACGCTCCCAATGCAGGCAGCCCAGGTTCAATCCCTGGTCAGGGAACTAGATCCCGCATGCATACCACAACTAAGAGTTCGCATGCTGAAACTAAGAAGTCCACATGCCACAACTAAGAAGTCTGAATGCTGCAACGAAAAAGCTCGCATGCCACAACTATGAGCCTGCATGCCGCAAGTAAAAGATGCTGCATGCCACCACTAAAGATCCCGTGTGCCTCAACTAAGACCTGGCGTGGCCAAAGTAAGTAAGTAAATAAATAAATATTAAAAAATAAAAAGGAGTGAATCTTGAAAGCAGCAAGAGAGGAGTGACTTACCACACACAAGGGATCCTCAATACAATTTCTCATCAGAAACCATGGAAGCCAGAGGTAGTAGTGGGACATGTTCAAAATACTAGAAGAAAAAGACTGTCAAACAAAAATTTTATAGCCAGCAAAGCTATCCTTCAAAAAAACTGAATGAGAAATTGACATACCCAAATAAGCAAAAATGAGAATTCATCACTAGCATGCCTGTCCTACAAGAAATACTAAAGGAAGTCCTTTAGACTGAAGTGAAAGGTCACTAGACAGTAACTCTAATCCACATGAAGAAATAAAGCGTACCAATAAAGGTAACTACATAGGTAACTATAATGTAAAAGATGGTATAAATGTAATTTTTGTTTGTAACTCTTTCTCTCCTATAGTATTTGAAAGATAATTGTGTAAAACTATGATCATAAATCTATTCTGATGGTCATACTGACTCCAGCGGTGAAAAGCTGGAAGAAGGACCTCAGTTCTTGCCTTCTTTTAAGAAAGAATTCAGCAAAGAGATCAAGATTGTGAAAAAGATAAAAGTGTTTATTAGAAGCATAGTACATGTGGAAAAACACAGGGGTGGACTTGGAGTGAATTATGCACCATAGGGGCAGCTTAGATTGCTTATATGGGGGCAGTTTTCTGGGTTTTCTCTGGCCAATCATCTCCATATTTGGTCCTGGTGTGCGTGCCCATCTCTCAGGCAAGATGGATTCCATCTGGTATCTTCCCCCTCCTTTTGTCCTTCCCCTAGGCTGAGGGCCTTCTCTGAGCATGTGTTGGGCCAGGAAATCTACAAGAATGCACCCAATCAGGGCCCAATGCTCCCACTGGTATCCCATCTTGAAGCATCAGCAGGAGACCAGCTACAGCTGCTCAGCCTAGGGAAACCAGTTGCAGCTGTTCAGCCTGGGCCCTATCTATCTCCTACCTCCACACAATGTGGATAGATGTAATTTGTATGACAATAACAGCACAAATAAAGAATATCAATGAAAATATAGAAATTATTACAACAGTGCAAAGGAGAAAGGAAATAAAGCTATGTAAGAGCAAAGCTTTTGTATGCTATTGAAATTAAGTTGGTATTCATGCAAACTAGATAGTTATAAACAAATAACCCAATTACAAAATATGTAAAGGATTTGAATAAACATTTCTCCAAAGAAGACATATAAATGGCCACTGAAGCGATGTTCAGCATTACTAAGCATCAGGGAAATGTAAATCAAAACTACAATGAGGGGCTTCCCTGGTGGCGCACTGGTTGAGAATCTGCCTGCTAATGCAGGGGACACGGGTTCGAGCCCTGGTCTGGGAAGATCCCACATGCCGTGGAGCAACTAGTCCCGTGAGCCACAACTACTGAGCCTGCGCATCTGGAGCCTGTGCTCCACAACAAGAGGGGCCGCGATAGTGAGAGGCCCACACAGCGCGATGAAGAGTGGCCCCCGCTTGCCACAACTAGAGAAAGCCCTCGCACAGAAATGAAGACCCAACACAGCAAAAAAAATAATTAATTAAAAAAAAACTACAATGAGATACCATTTCACATCCACTAGGATGGCTAGAATCAGAAGGATGGGTGATAAAAGTGTTGGTGTGAGGATGTGGAGAAATTGGGACCTTCATATATTGCTGGTAAGAGTAAAATAATGCAACTGCTTCAGAAAACAGTTTGGCAGTTTCTCAAAAAGTTAAACGTAGATCTACCATATGACTCAGCAAGTCCATTCCTCAGTATATATCATGAGAATTGAAAACAATGTCTATGTAAAAACTTGTAGGTGAGAATGTAAATTGATTCAGCCACTATGGAAAACAGTATGGAGGTTCCTTAAAAAACTAAAAATGGAACTACCATATGACCCAGAAATCCCACTGCTGGGCATATACCCAGAGAAAACCATAATTGAAGAAAACACATGCACCCCAATGTTCATAGCAGCACTATTTACATTAGCCAGGACATGGAAGCAACCTAAATGTCCACCAACAGAGGAATGGATAAAGATGTGGTACATATATACAATGGAATATTACTCAGCCATAAAAAGGAATGAAATTGGGTCATTTGTAGAGACGTGGATGGACCTAGAGAGTGTCATACAGAGTGAACTAAGTCAGAAAGCAAAAAGCAAATATCGTATAATAATGCATATATGTGGAATCTAGAAAAATGGTATAGATATATAGCAAAGCAGAAATAGAGACACAGGGCTTCCCTGGTGGTGCAGTAGTTAAGAATCTGCCTGCCAATGCAGGGGACACGGGTTTGATCCCTGGTCCGGGAGGATCCCACATGCCGCAGAGCAACTGAGCCCGTGCACCACAACTGCTGAGCCTGTGCTCTAGAGCCCGCGAGCCACGACTACTGAGCCCGCGTGCCACAACTACTGAAGCCCACGCACCTAAGAGCCCATGCTCCTCAACAAGAGAAGCCGCCGCAATGAGAAGCCCATGCACAGCAACGAAGAGTGGCCCCCACTTGCCGCAACTGGAGAAAGCCCACACACAGCAACGAAGACCCAATGAAGCCAAAAATAAATAAAATAAATTTATATAAAAAAAAAGAAATAGAGACACAGACATAGAGAACAAATGTATGGATACCAAGAGGGAAAGGGGTGGGATGGGAGGAATTGAGAGACTGGGATTGATACATATACATTATCGATACTATGTATAAAATAGACAACCCATGGGAACATACTGTATAGCACAGGGAACTGTACCTAATGCGCTGTGGTAACCTAAATGGGAGGGGATATCTGTATGCGTATGGCTCATTTTTTTGTTATGCAGTAGAGGCTAACATAACATTGTAAAGCAACCATACTCCAATAAAAATTAATTTAAAAAATAAACAAAATGAAAAACAAACTTGTAAATGGATGTTCAGAGTCACATTATTCATAATAGCTCAAAAGTGGGAATAACCCAAACGTCCATCAACTGATGGATGGATAAACAAAAATTGGTATATTCATTCAATAGAATATTATTCAGCCATGAAAGGAATAAAGTACTGATTGACACATGTTACGACCTGAATGAACCTTGAACATTATGGTAAGTGAAAGAAGCCACAAAAGGCCACATATATTATTCCATTTATATAAAATATCTATAATAGGCAAATCCACAAAAACAGAAAGTAGACTTGTGGTTGCCAGGGTTTGGTGGGGGTAGATTGGGAGTGACTGCTAGTGAATATGGGGTTTCTTTGGGGGGTGATGAAAACGTTCTGGAATTAGATATTGGTGATAGTTGCATAAGTTCGTGAATATACTAAAAATCACTGAATTGTACACTTTATTTTTATTTTATTTATTATTAAAGTATAGTTGGTTTACACGTACACTTTAAAAAGATGAATTTGGGGAGTTCCCTAGTGGTCTAGTGGTTAGGACTCAGCACTTTCACTGCCATGGCCCGGGTTCAATCCCTGGTCAGGGAACTGAGATCCCACAAGCTGTGCGGTGCAGCCAAAAAAAAAAAAAGATGAATTTCATGGTATGTGAATTATATCACGATAAAAAAAATACAGCTGGAACTATGAAGGTAACTTTTACTAAGATAGGGAAGATTAGGGAAGGGGCACATGTGGGCGAGAAAGGAAGAATTTGTTTTGGACATGGTAAGTTTGAAATACCAGTCAGACATCCAGGTGGATCTGTTAAGTAGGCAGCTGGAGATATGTCTGCAGTTCAGGGGAGAGATATGGACTGGAGATATACATTCGGGGAAAAAATGAATTAATGCATGTAATACACTTAGAATGGTGCCTGGAACATAGTGAGACCTATAAACATTGTCTATTATAGTAATTATTTTGCATGTATAGAGTAATAGTCAATTGGTTTAACACAATGTGTGGAATCCCTTCTTCTCTGATTTGTAATGCCACCTCTGTTATATACAAATCTCCCATATATATTGAGGTCTGTTTCTATCATTGTGTTCTTTTAAGTAGGAATTGTTTTAGGGGAGAGTAGATTGGAAGCCAAGACTCCTCTCAACTTTTCTCAGTTCACTTCACAAGAACATAAGTGATTGTATGTTTCTGTTTCACCTTTGTTACCTGGGGAGAAATCACCTGGATTCTTTCCACCTTTCAGAGGCTATGAGGATAGATGAGATCCTAGGGAGGAAGTTCGGAAAGCAGAGTAATATAAAGCTGCAAAAGGCAGTTACCTGAGAGAAAAGCGATTCCATGGGTAATATTTTAAGTCAACTGTCCTTATACTTACAGTAACATTTTAGAAGTTTTTTTTTAGTTGTGATAAAAAAACCACATAACAAGGCTTCCCTGGTGGCACAGTGGTTGAGAGTCCGCCTGCCGATGCAGGGGACACGGGTTCGTGCCCCGGTCCGGGAGGATCCCGCATGCCGCAGAGCGGCTAGGCCCGTGAGCCATGGCCGCTGAGCCTGCGCGTCTGGAACCTGTGCTCGGCAACGCGAGAGGCCACAACAGTGAGAGGCCCGCGTACCGCAAGAAAAAACAAACAAACAAAGAAAACACATAACATAAAATTTACCACCTTCGTAACCATATGAGAAAATTTTAAATACAGTCTTTGCATTTGATGTTTCACCGAAAATCTTCCCAAGGCTGTCTCCTTCTCACAGTTCAAACGTTATTCCTTCAAAGGGGCCTCTCAACACCAGGAGTAAAGTTGCTTTCCTACTCTTGGTCACTTTCCGTCTCATTACCCTGCAGCACTCTTCACTAACTGAAATATATAATATTTGTGTTTATTAACTGTCTCCCCCTTCCCACTAAAACATAAATTCTACCAGAGCAGGGACCTGGTCTGTCTACTCTTCTCCCCATGCCTAGAACAGTTCTTTGCATGTAGTATGTCCAAAGTATTTGTTAAAATACTTACTGAGTAATAAATATAGTGCCTTTTAATTCCAAAGAAGTTTCACACATATTATTTCATTTGATCATTACAACTCTGAGTAAATGGGATTGCTGGCCTCACTGTAAAGATACTCAAAGAAAATGATAGAGTTGGGAGCTCACTTTTCCCAATACATGCACTTCAGTTCTAGGGCTAAGGGTATTTCAAACTACTTTGCCATTAAGGAAGTGATAACTCTGGAGGACAATAGAAACAACCTACACATTTTTTAAAAAGTCGCCAGTTCCTGCGGTTGAACTTTTACCACACCCCATCCCCATATACAGACACACAGCAGAGATTACGGCCAGTGATGCTACTGTAAGAGCAAAGAAGAAAATGCAACTATTCGACTGTTTGGAACACTGAATCATCTTATGTAGCTGTCTCGGTTTTCCCCCCACTTTTTTAATTTAAAAAAAAGTTTTTTGGCGGAGCCGCTCGTCTTGCGGGATCTTAGTTCTGGGACCAGGGATCCAACCCGTGCCCCTGCAGCAGAAGCGCGGAGTCCTAACCACTGGAATTCCCCCGCTCTTTTTTTTTTTTTTTTTTGCGGTACGCGGGCCTCTCACTGTTGTGGCCTCTCCCGTCGCAGAGCACAGGCTCCGGACGCGCAGGCTCAGCGGCCATGGCTCACGGGCTCAGCCGCTCCGCGGCATGTGGGATCTTCCCGGACCGGGGCATGAAGCCGTGTCCCCTGCATCGGCAGGCGGACTCTCAACCACTGCGCCACCAGGGAAGCCCCCCACCCCGCTCTTTTTAAAAAAAGTTTTACTGAGGTACAACCTTGTCTCGTTTTTAAAGTGCGCTACTTTGGGATAATCTAATTCTCTAGTATGAGAACCGTTTGGATCTCCATTACTACAGGCACCTGTAAGGAGTCCCTTTCCTCCTATTTTTTTTTTCCCCTTAAACTCCGCAGCCGAACACGTGCGACCAGCGATTAGGAACTCTTACAGCCTCCCTCCTTAGCCCTGCCCACCGAAAGTCCAGCCCCTTCTTTTTCCGGAGCCCCGCCCCTCGGCCCCTTTCCGACTCAGGCCCTGCGGATCTCGCCCTTCCTCCAACTCCTCTCCATATCTCGCGAGAAGTGAGCGCGCCTGGCCGGACGAGAGAAAAGTATCTGCTCCGCTTAGGGGGGAAAGAAGGAGCTGGAGACAGATTGTGGGACCGAGCGCGGGCGGGCGGGAGGCGACGGAGCTACCAGCGGGTGAGTCCAGATAATATTAACTAGTCCATGATCTGACGGGAGTCTCCCCATCAACTCTGGCCAGTCCCAGTGTCCCAGGCCGGGGTCTCCCCTCCCAGTGTGTGTTGGACGGGGGCGCTGAGGCGGTGGCTGGGCCCTGTCTGAGGAAGAGGGTGGGGCATGGACCAACGCCGACCAATAAGAGAGAAGGAAGTTACGATTGGCGGCGACGAGCACTAATGGGAGGTCATCTTTACCTTGCGGAGTGCCGCCCCTCTTCTCTCCTTCCTCCCGCCTCCTTCCTTTGGGGGGAAGGCGGGGCCAGAGGCCTGAAGTGTGGGGAGAACTTGGGGGTAAGTAGCCCCGGGGGGCACAGGGCGTGGCAAGGAGAGGGGAGTTGAATCCTGAGGGAATGGAAGTCTAGTGGATCCTGTAATGGGGTGGAATGGAGAAAGGGTAGGGGTACTAAACTGGTTGAAGACCCAGAGCTTCTTCAAAGAGTGGGGTTAGAGACTTGGCATTGGAAGAGTCAGGGGTAACAGGCAGGAGGTGGGGATGAGGAGGTGAAAACATGGTATTTGGTTTTGCTGGGAAGATAGGGAGGAGTAAGTGGAAGTGAGAGCATGGCATTTCGATTGAATTATAAAAAAGAGGACCAGGGACATGATATCAGAGAGAAAGTATGGATATGGAGAAAATTAAGTGAACGAGTTTAGGAAGACTTCATAGAGGTGGGCTAGTGGCCAAGAGGTATCACTTTGGGAAGGGTATGGGGGAATCCAGAAGGGTAAGGGGAGGTGTTTGGTTAGGAGACGGCTCATATGTACAGGTGTTTAGCCTAGGTGTCAGAAAAAGCCTGGGAAATGGATTTAGGGCTTTTGGTGGATATGGCACCCAGTCTGGTGACCAGCCTGCAAGAAAGTTGGGATAGGGGTAGAGAAGGAGAAAAATAGAACACTTTCATCACTTCTCAGATTTCCTTTCTCCCTCTCTTCCTGTTCTGCACTTCATCTCTTCCTCAACTCAGGGATGGGGGCTTGGGACTTAAGCGGCCAAGTTGGAGCTCCATCGGGAGTTATACGTTACTCTGAATTGCTTGTTATGTTCTGTGACTGGGGTGTTTACTACCCAGGGCACCTCCTCCCCATATTCCCGCGTTGCTGGTTTCCTAACTTTAAAAGTTTGTTTTCTACTTATCAGAGGGTGTTTTAGTATCTTTGAGGTTGTGTCATAGTAAGTGTAGGTTTGTAGGGGTGTGCAGAGTTTTCTCCACAAGCTCACTTGATTCCTACTTTTAAAAACTTTTCAGTAGTATAAATAATTCTTGCAGAGACATAGGTCTTTATAGGTATTATAAGCACAGAAAAATGTACTAAACTGGTTTGTTTTGTTAAATGTGTTTCTTACCCACTCGTATTCTTGAAGAGTTGCTAAATGAATGGTTGCAGTTAGTTTTAGTTAGCTTATGTTTTTTTAAATGGTGTAAATAAAATGGGCACGTATTTCAGGAAAGTGAAAAATTTTCAGTTTCTTCCTTTGTGTTCCGATTCAGAAGCTAAAGATAAGTCATAATATTGATATCTTGGGGGCAAGGGTTGGGGAAATCAAACACAATTTGTACTTAAACATGGAGGATACTCTAAGGTAAGTGGAGACTATTGCGAAATGTAACACGTCTGTGAGAAAGGAAGCTAAAGAAAAGTTTGGCAGCTATACTAAGTAGTCTTACCAGTTCTTAATTCTGTACAAAAAAGGGACAAGTCTTTGCCCTTTGTTTGATAGTTCTGTATTATTTAATAATGAGCTAATACAGCCAATTAATTAATGACTTCTTTGCTATTGCATAGATTTGTCTTTTACATTCCTTTTCTTCTCCTCTTACTTTTGGAAGCAAAATAACATCTGAAATATACCGGGAAAGGTGTTACATGAGGAGAAACCAGAGTATGTTACTTTGTATTAACCTTTGGTATTCAGCAGCCATTTGTCCTCCTAGCCAGGAGGTTACCCCTGCAGCACATTGAGACCAATTAATTACTGACCTTTTAGCATTAATTACTTAATTGGGTTCCAGTATTTCACACTGAGAGCATTGTTATTGGATATTCAGACATTTTCACAGTTTGCCTGGCAGCAGCACAAAAAAATATCCAGTGAGAGAGCAAAGTTCCTTGTTTTATTCTTCCATCCTAGAATTTGTGATGGCTTTGACTTGGGCACTATCTCAGTGTTAACACCTAGCAGAAAGCTAGAGAATGATGAACACTGCTCATTTTAAACTTGTGGATCAAAGGTTACATCCTGTGATAGTTTCAGTGTTGTAACTTTTAAGCATTTTTGTTTACCATGGCTTTTAAATGTTAATAGAGACCGTTATTGTATATCTCCTTTATCTTTCCTCTCCCTGCTTCCAACCCAAAATGAAATTTGTTTTTTCATCCTACTCTCAAGCTGCTGCTTTAAGTCCCTGGCTCTGCCTGAACACAGCTGCTCTGAAGTTCTCACAAGTTATTGTTTTGTACATGTCAAGAGTGAGTTTTTCTAGGCTGCAGTAGGAAGGAGTCAGTGTTACAGCAGCCTCCTCTCCACGTCTGATGAGGAGGAGCCTTTTTGGAAGGAAGTTTTAGGTGGAGCAAATAGCATTGCCATGTAAATGTCTAATAAAAACAGCTCTCTTCTTGAAACTAGTTGGCAGGCTGGCATACAGTTGCTTCTTATCCCTTGATAAAGGTACTAAAGTTAAGGTGCATATGTTGTTTCTCTGAGAAAAACAAACGCAGCATTCAGTTAAAAAGAAAAAGCATTATTTCTCTTTTAGAGTTCATGAAAAAAGTCTTCCGTCTCTAGAAACATGTCAAATAAAACAATTTTTAAGCTTCTCATTTTGAATATTGCCTTCCCCTAATAGGCTTATTTTAGGATCAAGTATTGATATATTCATGAAGTGTGAAAATGCATCATTTTGGAATGTCTGGTGGGTGGTCTTTTAACTTCTGAATGCTGTAAGGAAGAGGTCCCTACTTCATAGATACCCTGTTCCGTTATAGGAGCTCTGCTTTTTAGAACATTCTTTACATTGTGAAACTCTTTACTCCTGCCATCTGAAGCTACAATAAATAAAGCTAATTCTTGTCAGCATGGTAACCCTTCAAATATTTGATGACAGTTATGTTCTGTTAAGGCTTCTCTTACTGGGGTAAATACCCCACGTTCTTTCAACCATTCTTTAAGTGACATTTTTAATAAAGTTCAGTCTCCTTATCAACTTAGTTGCCTGAGTTTTTAGGGTTTCTTATCTAGATCTGAATATAACATTTCAGATATAATCTGATCAATACAAAGTACAGGGGAGAGTAGGGCCTCTTTTATCACTGCACTCAATACCTCTGTTCTTAAAGCCTAAGATCACATTAATTTATATAATTAATTTTTAAATTTTAATTGAGGAATTTGTGTTTATCCCTGTAATTGTCATCTTGTTAGTTTTGGTTTATTGTTTTAGCTTGATAATGTTATTTAGCCTTTTATTTTAAATTTATTTTTTATTGAAGTATAGTTGAATTACAATGTGTTAATTACTGCTGTACAGCAAAGTAACTCAGTTATACATATATGTACATTCTTTTTCATATCCTTTTCCATTATGGTTTATCACAGGATTTTTAAAAATATATTTATTTACTTGGCTGCACTGGGTCTTAGTTGTGGCATGCGGGATCTTCATTGCGGCATGCAGGATCTTTAGTTGCGGCATGTAGGATCTAGTTCCCTGACCAGGGATCGAACCCAGTCCCCCTGCTTTGGGAGCATGGAGTCTTAACCACTGGACCACCAGGGAAGTCCCTTATCACAGGATATTGAATATATTTCCCTGTGCTATACAGTAGGACCTTGTTGTTTATCCATTCTCTATATACCAGTTTACATCTGCTTGTTATTTTTAGCCTCTTAACCATTCCTCATATCTTTCTGTTGTTAGTTAAATTTGATAAACGTGACACCTGTGTTTTTGTTTTAGGTCACTGGTAAAAATATATAAGGGTGGAACAATGCTATGTAATATCAGAACACTATCACTAAGTTGATATTAATCCATTAATGAACCTTTTGGGTAAAATTCAGTTATGAATCCACCTACTGTTTTATTACCTAACCTATATTTCATATGAAGAAAGTGAAGTTAGACATGAGTTACTATTTAGCTTTCTTATGCTAGTGTTTATAGATCACTGCATTACTTGCCAGTGGTTCATAAGCCATTTATTTAATAATTTATTTTATAATCTTCCTGGGAAACAATATTTCATCAAAATATAGTGTCTGGACTCTACCTTCCCTGGCCCCTGTTTTTTCTAAGTATTATTTTTTCCCCACTTCCAAGACCTCTGGTCCTGCTTTCTTTCTTTTTGTTTTTTGCGGTACGCAGGCCTCTCACTGCTGTGGCCTCTCCCGTTGCGGACCACAGGCTCCGGACGCGCAGGCTCAGCGGCCATGGCTCACGGGCCTAGCCGCTCCGCGGCATGTGGGATCTTCCCGGACCGGGGCACGAACCCGTGTCCCCTGCATCGGCAGGCGGACTCTCAACCACTGCACCACCAGGGAAGCCCTGGTCCTGTTTTCTTTAAAAAAAAAAAAAAAAAATTCTAGAATGATTTAACAGTGTTTGCTCATAGTTGTATGTTTTTTGTCATCAGATGAAATTCTGTTTTGGAAACTCCTTTAGGAAGAAACATCATTCCCTGAACATTTTAAGTTACATATCAAAGAATTAAACTATTGCCCAGGGCTTTCCTGGTGATATATATATATATCATTGCTATTTATAATTTATTGGTGTGGTCATCTAAGTTTGTCATGCTATGTGCTTAAGGTAAAATGGTGCTTACAAATAAAATAAAACATCAGAAGACATCTCTAGGGACTAAATAAAGATTTTATGTTGGCAGCCAACAACCTTCCTGTGTGTTAATTTTAGCCTGATAGTTGAATTATGTTTGAGCAATTTTAGCTGATAAATGCAGTTTTAAAGCACCTTCCTCTTTTGAGGTTTTAATTTTTACTTTCATTTTTAGAAAATTGCAAATTGTGAATGGAAATGTTTGTACATTTTCTTTTGACACATTCTCATCCATCTGAGATTGTAGTTATGAATTCTCCTGGAAAGCAGAAGGATGGACTTGATGACCCCTCAAGGTCCTTTCCAATCTAAACATTCGTAAGTAGAGGCTCAGATCAAGGAACTTACTATTGAAAAATCAGGAAGAAAAATAGAATGTAAAGAAATTGAAATGGTTCTACTGACCCAGTGGGGATGGACAAACAAAAAGTAAGGAACATAAATGACAAGAAATAATAATTCCTTTGAGCTAAACACAAAACAAATGAACAACAACAAACATTTTGCATTGGGGTCATTTTATGTCTTAAAATATTTTATCATGACATTTTCTCTTCAGAATTTCCCTGGTGGACACTGTGTTGAAAGAATGTGGTTGGTTTTTTTCTTTCTGTTAAGTCATAGTATTTTGTTTCCTTTCCTTCTCTTGTTTGTCCTTTTGTTGAGAAATGTTAAAAAAAAAAAAGAAATCTGAATAATTTTCTCACTGCCTGTATACAGTGAAGCAAAATTCAGTTCAGTTTTGAAAGTAAACATATACTGCATGGCTTCCTTGGAGAGGAAGGATGAATGGTAAAATTCAGGAAAGGTTTTTTTTAATATATAAATTTATTTATTTTTGGCTGTGTTGGGTCTTCGTTGCTGCGTGCAGGCTTTCCCTAGTTGTGGCGAGTGGGGGCTACTCTTTATTGCGGTGCGCGGGCTTCTCATTGCGGTGGCTTCTCTTGTTGCAGAGCCCGGGCTCTAGGCATGTGAGCTTCAGTAGTTGTGGCACACAGGCTCAGTAGTCGTGGCTCGCGGGCTCTAGAGTGCAGGCTCGGTAGTTGTGGCGCATGGGCTTAGTTGCTCTGCGGCATGTGGGATCTTCCCGGACCAGGGCTCAAACCCATGTCCCCTGCGTTGGCAGGCGGATTCTTAACCACTGTGCCACCAGGGAAGCCCAGGAAAGGTTTTATGAAAAGACAAATTTACTACCTAGTTTTTAAAACTTTGTAAGCAGACATCTAGGAAAGATTCCCAACTAAACCAAAGGTGAGCTACAACAGTAGTGTCATGAAGGAGAACAGAACTCATTACAAACTCATGACTTTGTTAGCTTCTTGTCATCTTTTGGTGAGTTTAATCCTGAATGTTCTCATCTATTTGAAACCTGACTGTGAAAAAAGTTTCTCTAATTCAATACTGCATTTATCCTTAATAAATATCAATTTGTGAAAAGTCTAACAAGTGCCAAGATTTAGCTTGAAAAGTTACTTTGTGAGCTTGTGGCTGGGGCCTTCATGGGAATAGTTTTGTTCTGCCATCTCCTCACCTTCTCACAAAACCCAACTTGTTTTCTTTGTGTAGAATTACTTACTAATATCTTCTTATCTGATATAGTGCTTCTTTCTGACATAGCGGACAGAGGAGATTTATGTTCTAAATTGGCCACATTTTATTTGGGGCTTAAAATTTACCATGTAGTAGAAAAGTAAAAAATAGAGCATAACCATTCTTTTTGAAATAGGAATATGCCTGACTTTATTATAAAAACAGGATGACTAATTGAATATAACATACGATTGCTGTAAATGATTTGTGTTGGCACCAAGTTTCTGGCCAGTAATGTTTAAGCTATCAAACTTGAGTAACACCATCCTATTTTTATTTAACATGGTTTTTCTGATATTTCTGGTACTAACATGTCTTTTGTAGCACCATTTAAATTTTTTTTTTTTTTTAAGTTTTGGTCAAGCATTAGTTTGCTAATATTTTACATATCTATGCTAGGGACTTTTGAAAGTCAGTGAACATTGGAATACCCCAGATAGGTCGCTGTGTTGCCAGTATGTGGACAGTCTTAGAAAATAGATTTTTTTCTTGAGAATTTCTAAGCATCCCCATGATTATCATTGTGGGATATTGTAGCTATTTCCTATCTGGGACCAAACTCATACTGGGGTTTAATGTTAGAGTCTATCAGGTTTGTTGTTGTTTGCAGCCTATTTAAATTAAGTCCATGAAGGTTTAAAATTTATCCTTAAAGATCAGTGTTTTGGGGTTGATTGCTATTGCTTTGCTGTTTCACTTCATCTGAAAATGAGTACACAAAAAACCAAAACACAACACTAGATTTTTCACAGCCTACCAGTTTCCAGGAATTTTTTTACTTCTAAAATCATGTTGAGGCCAAACACAGATAGGTATAATGTTCTCTAGTTATTTCTAACTCAGCTTCCTGATATCACTTTAGCAAGTTGTTGCTTCTTTGTTTTTGCTTTATTAGCCTTTCTGAGGATAGCTCAGAATCGTTCCTTGAATCCTCCAAAAGCCTGGAGAGAAAGTTCTAGTCTAGTAGTTGCCTGTATGAAGCTGTTTCCATATAGGTTCTAAGCTTTGGCCATGTGTTGCCTAACTTATGATTCAGCCTAATTCTCACTCCCATCTGTTTTCAGTCATTTGCTGCAAAACTATTTGGTCTATTTAAGCCGGTTCCGTTCTTTGAAACCTGTCCCTGCATGCCTGAGCCTGAAATCCAGAAATTAATTTTAACTTTCCCTTTGATCAATTCAGGGCACTCTACTGTTTATTTCTCAAACTGTGGGTCTCAAACTGCTTTTAGTCTCAGTACCCACCCCTCTATACTCTTAAAAATTATTGAGAACTCCAAAGAGCTTTTGCTTATCATGGTTATATCTATTAATATTTAGTATATTAGAAATTAAAATGGAGAAAATTTAAAAATATTTATTTGCTTATTTTAAAATAACATACACACAAAAAAAATAACAACATAAATAACTATCTATAGTTTTAAAAAAAATTGGGGGAAGAACATCAAATGTCTGGCTAATAAAAAACAGCTGTATTCTCATATCTGCTTCTGCATTCAGTCTGTTACAATATGTTGTTTTGGTTGAAGTATACGAAGAAAACCTGTGCTTACACAGATATGTAATAGGAAAAGGAAAGATTCTTTTCAGATAATTGTAGATAATCTTTCTTCTTTGATACTACGTCAAAATCTGAAAAGTGATAGTTTCTTAAAGGTTAGCTATTGTGTAGAATCTGCTACCACATCTGTGAACTTTTAATACTCTGTTACATAAAAATGAATTGGCCTATGTTGCCCCTTAAATAGATCTTTTACCCTTGTATGATTTGAACACCCATGAACCCTCTGAAAGGGTCTCAAGGATCTGTAGGGATCCCTGGAGCCCACTTTGAGAACTGATGTCTTATGGTACCAAACTTGAAAAATACAGTTGTTTACCATACGGGAGGAATATCCAACCATTTAGTGCATCTCAAAGGGTAGGTTACTGACCATTTGCATCAGAATTACCAAGGATGTTTTTTAAAGTGTAGATTCTTGGGCCCCAAAGCCAAGAGAATCCAGGAGGCCTGTGAATCTGTATTTTTACATGGAGCCTAGATGAATATGCTAAAGATTGAGAACTATAGAGGTAGATTAATCAATCATGTTTTAAGAAAACCTAATTTCTAAAAAAAAAAGAAAACCTAATTTCTAAATTTCGAGAAGTCAGATGAAAAATTAGTACTTGAATAGTCACATAATAAAAGTCCTTAATTAACAATCACTCTGACATTTGTCATAATTGGGATATCTTAACCTTGTATTTTAATTAATAATAGTTATAAATACCAGGAGTTGGCAAACTAAGGCTAGATGGTAAATATGTGCTTTGCAGGCATGAGGTCTCTTGTTGAAACTACAGCTCCAGCATTGTAGCACAGAAGTAGCTAGCCAGAGACAACATGCAAAGAATAAGCATGGCTGTGTTCCCGTAAAACTTTATTTATGAACACTAAAATTTGAATTTCATATAGTTTTCACATGTCACAAAATTTTCTTCCTTTGATTTTTTTCAACCATTTAAAAATGTAAAAAACATTCTTAGCTTGTGGGCCATATAAAAACAAGTGGCAGGCTAGATTTGGCCCATGGGCTGCAGTTTACCAATCCTTGATGTATACTATAACTGGATTATGAGTTTAAAAATTATTATAATAAAATATACTTTAAAAAAATTTACTTATTTTTTAAACAAATGGGACCTAATGAAACTTAAAAGCTTTTGCGCAGCAAAGGAAACCATAAAGAAGACCAAAAGACAACCCTCAGAATGGGAGAAAATATTTGCAAATGAAGCAACTGACAAAGGATTAATCTCCAAAATTTATAAGCAGCTCATGCAGCTTAATAACAAAAGAACAAACAACCCAATCCAAAAATGGGCAGAAGACCTAAATAGACATTTCTCCAAAGAAGATATACAGAGTGCCAACAAACACATGAAAGAATGCTCAACATCACTAATCATTAGAGAAATGCAAATCAAAACTACAATGAGATATCATCTCACACCAGTCAGAATGGCCATCATCAAAAAATCTAGAAACAATAAATGCTGGAGAGGGTGTGGAGAAAAGGGAACCCTCTTACACTGTTGGTGGGAATGTAAATTGATACAGCCACTGTGGAGAACAGTATGGAGGTTCCTTAAAAAGCTACAAATAGAACTATCATATGACCCAGCAATCCCACTACTGGGCATATACCCTGAGAAAACCATAATTCAAAAAGAGTCATGTACCAAAATGTTCATTGCAGCTCTATTTACAATAGCCCAGAGATGGAAACAACCTAAGTGTCCATCATCGGATGAATGGATAAAGAAGATGTGGCACATATATACAATGGAATATTACTCAGCCATAAAAAGAGATGAAATTGAGCTATTTGTAATGAGGTGGATAGACCTAGAGTCTGTCATACAGAGTGAAGTAAGTCAGAAAGAGAGAGACAAATACCGTATGCTAACACATATATATGGAATTTAAGAAAAAAAAAATGTCATGAAAAACCTAGGGGTGAAACAGGAATAAAGACACAGACTTACTAGAGAATGGACTTGAGGCTATGGGGAGGGGGAAGGGTAAACGGTGACAAAGCAATAAAGAGGCATGGACATGTATACACTACCAAACGTAAGGTAGATAGCTAGTGGGAAGCAGCCGCATAGCACAGGGAGATCAGCTCGGTGCTTTGTGACCGCCTGGAGGGATGGGATAGGGAGGGTGGGAGGGAGGGTGACGCAAGCAGGAAGAGATATGGGAACATATGTATATATATAACTGATTCATTTTGTTGTGAAGCTGAAACTAACATACCATTGTAAAGCAATTATGCTCCAATAAAGATGTTTAAAAAAAAAAAAAAATTTACTTATTTTTATTTTTTGGCTGTGTTGGGTCTCCGTTGCTGTGAGCGGGCTTTCTCTAGTTGCGGTGAGCAGGCTTCTCATTGCGGTGGCTTCTCTTGTTGCGCAGCACGGGCTCCAGGCGCGCGGGCTTCAGTAGTTGTGGCTCACAGGCTCTAGAGTGGAGGCTCAGTAGTTGTAGCGCATGGGCTTAGTTGCTCCGTGGCATGTGGGATCTTCCCGGACCAGGGCTCAAACCCACGTCCCCTGCAGGCAGGTGGATTCTTAACCACTGCACCACCAAGGAAGCCCAATTATAATAAAATATACTTAATGTTCAAACTATCAACATTATTTAATTTTCCTAGACAAAAATAATGCTCCAAGAAATTATAGTCCCTCAAGTTCATATTTCTGGACATTCGTTTATATAATAAACATATAAGAAACACCTATTGTGTGTAAACTTGGAAATACATGATTCACTTAGGAGTAGTCATACAATATGCAAGTTGTCATACAACTTTCAGGTGTTATAAAAAGATACAGTGTCCATTTTTATATCTTCTTTGGGGTGTGTGAGAACAGGTAACCAGGGTTCAGTCCAACCTCAACCTCTTGACTCATCTTTTGCATTTTTTTCTACACTCTCTACCTCAGTTTTCCAATCTGTTAGCAAAGTGCTTTACAAAAGGCTAATTAGGACTTCCGGGAAGATGGCGGAAGAGTAAGACGCGGAGATCACCTTCCTCCCCACAGATACACCAGAAATACATCTACGCGTGGAACAACTCCTACGGAGCACCTACTGAACGCTGGCAGAAGACCTCAGACCTCCCAAAAGGCAAGGAACCCCCCACGTACCTGGTTAGGGCAAAAGAAAAAACTAAACAGAGACAAAAGGATAGGGACGGGTCCTGCAATAGCGGGAGAGAGCTGTGAAGGAGGAAAAGTGTCCACACACTAGGAAGCCCCTTCGCGGGTGGAGACTTCGGGAGGCGGAGTGGGGGAGCTTGGGAGCCGCGGAGGAGAGCACAGCAACAGGGGTGCGGAGGGCAAAGCGGACAGATTCCAGCGCAGAGGATCGGGCCGACCGGAACTCACCAGCCGAGAGGCCTTTCTGCTCGCCCGCCGGGGCGGGCGGGACTGGGAGCTGAGGCTCCGGCTTTTGTCGGAGCGCCGGGAGAGGACTGCGGTTGGCGGCGTGAACACAGCCTGCAGGGCGTTGGTGCGCCGCGGCTAGCCGGGAGAGAGTCCGGGGAAAAGTCTGGACCTGCCGAAGAGGCAAGAGACTTTTGCGTCCCTCTTTGTTTCCTGGTGCACGAGGAGAGGGGATTGAGGGCGCTGCTTGGGAGGGCTCCGGGGACGGGCGCGGGCCGCGGCTGAGGGTGCGGAGCCCAGGGACGGACATGGGACGCTAGGGCCGCTGCTGCCGCCACCAGGAGGCCTGTGTGCGAACGCAGGTCACTGGCCACGCGCCCTTCCGGGGAGCCTGTGCAGCCCGCCACTGCCGGGGTCCCGGGATCCAGGGACGGCTCGCCCGGGAGGGCGCGCGGCGCGCCTCAGGCTGCGGCGTCACGCCGGCCTCTGCCGCTGCAGGCCCGCCCCACACTCCGTGCCCCTCCCTACCCCCCCGGCCTGAGTGAGCCAGAGCCTCCGAATCAGCGGCTCCTTTAACCCCGTCCTGTCTGAGCAAAGAACAGACGCCCTCCGGCGACCTACACGCACAGGCGGGGCCAAATCCAAAGCTGAGCCCCTGGGAGCTGTGAGAACAAAGAAGAGAAAGGGAAATCTCTCCCAGCAGCCTCAGAAGCAGCGGATTAAAGCTCCACAATCAACTTGATATACCCTGCATCTGTGGAATACCTGAAGAGTCAACGAATCATCCCAAATTAAGGAGCCCTGTGGATGAAAGGCTCTTGGTGCTGCAGCCAGGAGTCAGTGCTGTGCCTCTGAGGTGGGAGAGCCAACTTCAGGACACTGGTCCACAAGAGGCCTCCCAGCTGCACATAATATCAAACAGCAAAAATCTCCGAGAGATCTCCATCTCAACGCCAGCACCCAGCTTCACTCAACGACCAGCAAGCTACAGTGCTGGACATCCTATGCCAAACAACTAGCAAGACAGGAACACAACCCCACCCATTAGCAGAGAGGCTGCCCAAAATCATAATAAGTCTACAGACACCCCAAAACACACCACCAGACGTGGACCTGCCCACCAGAAAGACAAGATCCAGCCTCATCCACCAGAACACAGGCACTAGTACCCTCCACCAGGAAGCCGACACAACCCACTGAACCAACCTTAGCCACTGGGGACAGACACAAAAAACAACAGGAACTACGAACCTTCAGCCTGCAAAAAAGGAGACCACAAACACAGTAAGATAAGCAAAATGAAAAGACAGAAAAACACACAGCAGATGAAGGAGCAAGATAAAAACCCACCAGACCTAACAAATGAAGAGGAAATAGGCAGTCTACCGGAAAAAGAATTCAGAATAATGATAGTAAGGTTGATCCGAAATCTTGGAGATAGAATGGACAATAGAATGGACAAAATGCAAGAATCAGTGAACAAGGACCTAGAAGCACTAAAGATGAAACAAGCAACGATGAACAACACAATAAATGAAATTAAAAGTACTCTAGATGGGATCAATAGCAGAATAACTGAGGCAGAAGAACGGATAAGTGACCTGGAAGATAAAATAGTGGAAATAACTACTGCAGAGCAGAATAAAGAAAAAAGAATGAAAAGAACTGAGGACAGTCTCAGAGACCTCTGGGACAACATTAAACGCACCAACATTCGAATTATAGGGGTTCCAGAAGAAGAAGAGAAAAAGAAAGGGACTGAGAAAATATTTGAAGAGATTATAGTTGAAAACTTCCCTAATATGGGAAAGGAAATAGTTAATCAAGTCCAGGAAGCACAGAGAGTCCCATACAGGATAAATCCAAGGAGAAATACGCCAAGACACATATTAATCAAACTGTCAAAAATTAAATACAAAGAAAACATATTAAAAGCAGCAAGGGAAAAACAACAAATAACACACAAGGGAATCCCCATAAGGTTAACAGCTGATCTTTCAGCAGAAACTCTGCAAGCCAGAAGGGAGTGGCAGGACATATTGAAAGTGTTGAAGGAGAAAAACCTGCAACCAAGATTACTCTACCCAGCAAGGATCTCATTCAGATTTGATGGAGAAATTAAAACCTTTACAGACAAGCAAAAGCTGAGAGAGTTCAGCACCACCAAACCAGCTCTACAACAACTGCTAAAGGAACTTCTCTAGGCAAGAAACACAAAAGAAGGAAAAGACCTACAATAACAAACCCCAAACAATTAAGAAAATGGGAATGGGAACACACATATCGATAATTACCTTAAATGTAAATGGACTAAATGCTCCCACCAAAAGACACAGATTGGCTGAATGGATACAAAAACAAGACCCATATATTTGCTGTCTACAAGAGACCCACTTCAGACCTAGAGACACATACAGACTGAAAGTAAGGGGATGGAAAAAGGTATTTCATGCAAATGGAAACCAAAACAAAGCTGGAGTAGCAATTCTCATATAAGTTATATATATATATATATATATATGTAGTTTGCTTGAGTGCAGTGTTTTTTGTTTTCTGTACTGAATTCATTAGCATGGGTCGGTATAAAATTTAGCATAGGTCAATATGTAATTTGTAAACTAATAAGGTCTTAAAAGTGAGGAATTAAGTCTTTTAAATTTAATTATTTATTGTAAAGAGCAGAATAGCATACATAAACAGGTGCCTAAGGAAAACTTGTATTCTAATATGGAACTCTCATGAACACCTTTTTTTTTTTTTCTTCTAACGGTATGATAGTAGGCCATTTGATTATTTTTATGGCTTTAACTTTACAACAATGAAATATTCGTAAATTTTAAAAAGTATTTTTCTTTATTTGATGCGGGTGGGATACTGGAGAAATGAAAGGTCAAACATCTATTGAGGAATCCATACTTGTCTATATATTGTGTACTTTTATTTCAAGAACTGATTTAAAATTCCTAAAAGGATGCTATAATAAGTTATTATGCCATTTTACAGACTGAATTAAGTGAATTTCAGGGAGGTATGAAACTTGCCTAAGGCTATCCAGCTACCAAGCGGTAGAAGTGAGAATTAAATCCAGGTATACCTATAAAAAAAAATAAAAAAAAAAATAAAAAAGAAGGCGAGGGCAGCACCAGGGTATGGGGTTGTTAGTTTTATAGGGGTGAGTAATTTCATACGCTGATGAGTGGGAGGAGTATTCCAGCTATTTTGGGGAAGGGGTGGGGATTTCTAGGAATTGAGCCACCGCCCACTTTTTGACCTTTATGGTCATCCTTGGAACTGTCGTGGCACCTGTGGGTGTGTCGCTTAGCTTGCTGATGTGTTACAATGAGCGTATACTGAGGCTCAAGGTCTAGTGGAAGTAGACTCGTCCGCCATCTTGGACCTATTTTGTTCTAATCAGTTTATGTTGTGTCCTCGGGCTATGTAATTCTTTTAAAGGTTGTGCCCTGCCCCCTTTCCTCCTGTTTCATATTGAATATATAATATTTACCAGAGTATGTTTTAATAATTAATACATGATATATTGTATAATTAATTTATATATCATATATATAATGATATCTATAGGTATTTGTTCTAATAAGTCATTAAAAATAAATGAATAAAAAAAAGGCTAATTAGTTAAAGGTTATAGACTTATATATGCTTTTTTGTTTGTTTGTTTTTGTTTTGTTTTTTACCGGTACACGGACCTCTCACTGTTGTGGCCTCTCCCATTGCGGAGCACAGGCTCCGGATGCGCAGGCTCAGCAGCCATGGCTCACGGGCCCAGCCGCTCCGCGGCATGTGGGATCTTCCCGGACCGGGGCACGAACCCGTGTCCCCTGCATCGGCAGGCGGACTCTCAACCACTGCGCCACCAGGGAAGCCCTATGCTTTTTATGTAATCCTTTTGGGGCATTTGGTTTACCTACTAATGAAATAGTGTGTTAAACTGTTGTTATGCTAAATACTACAGTGGAAAATGAACCCAGAATTTATGAACAGAAATTTCAATTCCTAAATAATCTACTGCCTAGTAAAACATGAGTCTTCTTTGTTTTCTGCGGTTAACATACCTTCATTATCGTGTCACTGTTCATAGGTTTATTGGAATCTTTTCCTAAAGTCAGTGTTCTAGATGTAATGCAAGTCACAGGAGCACAGAGTATCTTATGGAGAATAAAATGTTGAGGCTGCTATGGTGAAGAGCTTCAGTGTTTGTACTCTTTGCTTAGCAGCAGCTAAATTATCTAAGAGTCTGAAAGTTGGTATCCAAAGTTATGGTTTTGGAAGAGAACTGTTTGTATATAATTTTTTTCTTTTTAATGTCATAGGGGAATGGGGCCTGTAGAGCTCTGGGTGCTGGTCTAAATTTTTTAGCGTATTTGTAGCTCACTGAAAGGCATTCGGTACCTGCTAAGCTTGGTTTCAACTCTCTTTATTCCCTTTGTGTTGGACAGTTGGGGCAATTTCTAAGTGTTTAATATAAGTACTACTTGTTGTTAGGCAGCATTTGTGGATTCTGAAAACGGGTCCTTGAGGGTAACTAATAAGGAATTATCTTGAAATGCTTGATTTACCCTGTGTATCGATCTAAGTTTCCACCATGTCTATTTCTATTTGATGCTGTTAGTTTACATTTTTAGAAAGATGTTTTTGGTAGTTCATTTTGAACTTTGTCAGTTGGTTCTGTGGTTCTGTTGCTTTGTAGTAGAGAGTGAACAACTTTGTATAATTTTTAAATACTATACTGTTTAGTGCTTTAGAGTAGTCTAGCAGAGGGACTTCCCTGGTGGTCCAGTGGTTAAGACTTCACCTTCCAATGCAGGGGGTACAGGTTCAATCCCTGCTTGGGGAGCTAAGATCCCACATGCCTTGCAGCCAAAAGACCAAAACATAAAACAAAAGCAATATTGTAACAAATTCAATGAAGACTTTAAGAATGGTCCACATAAAAAAAAAAAAATCTTAAAAAAAAAACGGAATAGTCTAGCAGATACGGGCCTTTTTTTTTTTTTTAAACTCAGGCATGTTTTTTTTTTAAGCCATGCAGATCAGTATTCTTTTTATTATTTATATTATAAAGTTTTTGATTTATTAAAAGCAATCTGTGGGCTTCCCTGGTGGCGCAGTGGTTGAGAGTCCGCCTGCTGATGCAGGGGACACAGGTTCGTGCCCTGATCCGGGAAGATCCCACATGCCACAGAGTGGCTGGGCCCATGAGCCATGGCCACTGAGCCTGCGCGTCCAGAGCCTGTGCTCTGCAACGGGAGAGGCCACAACAGTGAGAGTACCGCGTACTGCAAAAAAAAAAAAAAAAGCAATCTGTGATCATTGTAGAGACTTTGGAAAATACTGAAGGTAGAAAGAGGGAAATAAAATCATCTGGAATACCATTATCCAGAGATAACCATTATTAACATTTGACGTTAATTCGCTCATCTTGTTCTATGCTTATTATTTTGTTTGCTTTTTTATAGATTTGGAATTATGGTGCATATGCAATTTTGTATCCTGCTTTTTTTTTGTGGTACGCGGGCCTCTCACTGTTGTGGCCTCTCCCATTGCGGAGCACAGGCTCTGGACGCGCAGGCTCAGCAGCCATGGCTCACGGGCCCAGCCGCTCCACCGCATGCGGGATCTTCCTGGACCGGGGCATGAACCTGTGTCCCCTGCATCGGCAGGTGGACTCTCAACCACTGCGCCACCAGGGAAGCCCCTTGTATCCTCCTTTTTTTCCCCACTTAATGTATAACATTTTCTCATGTTGTTAAATAGCTTTCAGAAAGGTTATTATTAACAACTTAAATATATCTATTGTAAGACAATATCTTAATTTATATTTATCCATTCTTTTTAAACATTTAATTCCTTTTTCTTTTTTGTTATAAATATGACTATGATGAACATTTTCATATATAAATGGTCCATGTTTCTGGTTTTAGCCTCAGAATAAAATCCTGAAAGAAGAATGATTTGTTCAAAGGGTGTAAAACTTTTTAAGACACTTAATATAAACATTGCCAGATTGCTTTCCAAAAAGATTGTCCATATATGTACTCCCACAAGTCCCATATTAAGGTGCCCTCTCTGCTGCATCCTTGATTAGCAAGCATTCTTTTATACTTGAAAATATACCGTAAAAGCTCTGGTCTAGGTTTTGTTTTCAAGGGTCAGTTAAGTGTCAATTAACTTGACAAATACCTCCCCTCTCCCCATTTTTAACAGTCTAACCAAAAACTGTAGAGCTTCTTTTGTGTTATTTGTATGATAGGAAAAGCATAGAATTGGTTGGGTGCAGGCACATAAAGTACCTTAGGCACAAAGTAGTTATAAATATGTATTTAAATATGTCTTAAATACATATAGCTTTAAATGCGTAAATACCTGCATAGTGGTTGTCTTGTGGACCCAGCAGCTTTCTGCAAAACTTGGAAAGATAAGTGTAAAATTTCAGCAAAGTATACTTGAATATCTACTTCAGATTAAATCAGTAAATATTTATTGAACATCAACCGTGTTATGAAAGGAAAGGCTTCCAGAAGTTTTTAACTGGATCTCTATATTCTTCCCCATTCCCCTTTTGGTCACAGATAATACAGCCATTTCTTTTTTATTCATGAAGCTAAAGTAGTCCACTTCTAGTTACTAACACATCACGATTTCATTTCTTAGCAATTATCTGCTGTTAATCTAAAATGATTTTGTTTATTACTTTCTTTGTGTTTGCCTCTTCTTTGTAGACTGTAAGTAAGCACTATGAGGGCAGATATCTTGTGTGTCTCATTCATTGTTGAATTTTGGGGCCTAGATACGGTAGGCGCTGAATAAAGTGTTCAGTGAATTAATGAATTTTAAAAAATATATTTATTTTTGGCTGCGTCAGGTCTTAGTTGCGGCTTGCGGGCTCTTCATTGCGGTGTGCAGGCTCTCTGGTTGTGGCACGCGGGCTCAGTAGTTGTTGCGTATGGGCTCCAGAGTGCATGGGCTCTGTAGTTTGTGGCACATGGGCTCTCTAGTTGAGGCGTGTGGGCACAGTAGTTGCGGTACGCAGGCTTAGTTGCCCCGCGGCATGTGGGATCTTCTTTCCCTGACCAGGGATCAAACCCACTTCCCCTGCATTGGAAGGCAGATTCTTAACCACTGTACCAACAGGGAAGTCCCTGAATTAATGAATTTTTTTAATGATTAAATTTACTTTTTGATCCCAAAGGTAAATTGTAGTTACTAGTTTCATACGTCTTCCTTGTCAGATCTTTTACCAAGACTTAGCCATCTTTTTTGTGCTCGTATATACTCTGGAATTGCTAGTAAAATAATTTGATAAATGACCATAAAGAATAGGAGAAGGGCTTC
This sequence comes from Orcinus orca, assembly GCF_937001465.1. Taxonomy (NCBI): domain Eukaryota; kingdom Metazoa; phylum Chordata; class Mammalia; order Artiodactyla; family Delphinidae; genus Orcinus; species Orcinus orca. The sequence continues at coordinate 42,950,993 of NC_064569.1, read as the reverse complement.
CCTGGTGGCGCAGTGGTTGAGAGTCCGCCTGCCGATGCAAGGGACACGGGTTCGTGCCCTGATCCGCGGAGCAGCTGGGCCCGTGAGCCATGGCCGCTGAGCCTGCGCGTCCGGAGCCTGTGCTCCGCAATGGGAGAGGCCACAACAGTGAGAGGCCCGCGTACCGCAAAAAAAAAAAAAAAAGAATAGGAGAAATAGTAAGGGATCTAATACGTATACTGATCAACCTATGACTAATTGAACTTGTAAATTAAGCCATCATTCTTACCCCTTACTTGGCATCTTTCATGCCAGATGACAAGGATTCTTTTCCCGACCAAACTTTAGTCAGGCTCCTGAACCTTCTTTTAGGCTTATCTGTGTACTTCCTTGTAAAACTGAATTTCAGCAAGAACCCTGCTAAGTCAGTTTAGCAAGAGCCCCCCACCCTCAGTATCTGTTCTCTCGCATATCTGATTAGGTTCTTCATCCTCTACCATCCCTCAGGTGATGTCTCATCACCCTGGCCTGTCATCAGCAAGAATCTTGTTAGGTTAGTTTAACCAGAATCCCCTTTACCCCTTATGTTTCCTCTTAGTAATTTTCTAGTCACTGAACTCCACCCTGGTCCTTGGCTGTTAATTCCCACTGGCCCATGGTGTATTCAAAACTGAGCCTGGTTTATATACTGAGATCTCTTAGCCACTATTGCAATAGTCCTGAATAAAATCCATTTTTTACTGCTTTAACTACTGTCCAGCTCTGGTTTTCTTTGACACAGTTGAGAGAAAGATTCTTTTTTTGCAAAAGACTATTGTCTTTATTTTTGTGTCCGCTTTGCCTGGCACTTAGTAGTTCTTTAGTAATGCTTTTGAATGAATAAATGATAGCTAGTTTGAACCCCTTCTAGATTTTCATGAATCTTTGATATTTATGGTGTATATGCCCTTCTCATTTTTTTATACTTAGCAATATCTGCTTTTTGTTATTAGGAACCTGCAAACAGGCCGTTGGATGTGTTTATATTGATACATGGCTTTTATTCCTTACCTTACGTTGGGCCATCTTAATAACATCAGTTGGTTACTAAAGAAATAATTATATTACGCCAGGTCCAGAGAACTGACTTTTTGTAGACCTCAGTGGCAGACTCCATCCTCATTCCATTAAAAAAAAAAAGATAGATATACATATGTATACACACAGAATCAGAGAATCAGTTTTCTTATTTGCACATTGACCATTTTAGGATATACTTCTGGCTCTGACAAAACTATTTAAGAAAGATTCTATGGGGCTTCCCTGTCGGCACAGTGGTTGAGAGTCCACCTGCCGATGCAGGGGACACGGGTTCGTGCCCCGGTCCAGGAAGATCCCACACACCGCGGAGCGGCTGGGCCCGTGAGCCATGGCTGCTGAGCTTGCGCGTCCGGAGCCTGTGCTCCGCAACGGGAGAGGCCACAACAGTGAGAAGCCCTCGTACCGCAAAAAAAAAAAAAAAAAAAAGTAAGATTCTATGAAATTACCCCAATTATTAAAATCATTCTCTAAACCTTGGATTTTCTTCACTTTTCTGCCAGCATTCAGATAACTTTCTCTCTTTTAAATGAATACCAATTTTTATCATTCATGCATTCTGAGCACATGAGCCTTTTCCTTGGCCCATAGGACAGCCTTTTTATGCATCTTTGTTTTCCTGTTCTAAGATCACCACTGAGAGTGTTTCACTTTCTTTTGGAAATGTCTCTAAATATGTGTATCCCCTTGTCTGTCATTTATTGCTTAGTTCTAAAGAATGCTTGAGTTTCATCCTGAAGAATAGATTGAGAAACAGATGACAGACTTGAATGCCGTGCCTGGACACGTGATCTACCTGTCAAGCAGTACAGTTACAAATGGGCTGTGAGTTAAATTCTAGTGAATGGCAGTATCATTATTCAAGATTTCACCTTTTGTCTCAGTCTTTATACTACAGAAATGTGTTGCTATTTGTTTTTGAGGAGGCATCAGTTTGACCTCTCATTATCAGAGGTTAGTTTTAAGTATCAAATAGAAATAAGCAATGGCATTCTTTATATGTAGCAATTGATACAGCAGACTGGGAATGAAAGAAATTTTTAGAATGATGTTAACTGGAAATTCTTTTTAAGTGGGGAGACAGATCATTATTGTTAAATATTTCATTTTTAAAAAAGACATCACTTTAAAGTTAAAAGCAAGAATGATGGAAATGAAAAGGAGCAAGAGATTGAGGGAATGATTGAAGAATAATTGTAGGGGGACTTCCCTGGTGGTCCAGTGGTTAAGACTCCACGCTTCCAATGCAGGGGGCGTGGGTTCGATCTGGGTGGGGAGCTAAGATCCCGCGTGCCACGTGGTTGGGGCCAAAAAAAAAAAGAATAATTGTAGGTATTTAAGAAAGAGGGCCTTCTTCCTCCCATTGTGATCTCTCTTCAGTGAAAATGGCAAAACAAAAGGCAGCAAAATCGGAAGGAAGCAGGAAATCCTAGTTAGTGACCGACAGATTTGAATATTTAAGAGCCATGAAAATGCTTGGTTCTGTTACATTTTAATTCTCTTCCCCAAAACTTATTTTTGCCTTTTTTTCTGCTTTTAGAAAGTCTTGATTTTTCGTCTCTATTTCCTAGCAATGAAATAAAATTTGGAAGCCATAAATTGTGATGTGATTGTGCAAAACCAAGTTAAATTTTGAATTCTGTGGTTTGAGGAAAACCATTCCAGAATTTATTTAATCAACTTTCTCTACCAGTGCTGCCCCACTTCTCAGCCAAGACCCTTTTCCTCCTCTAAATCGGTAGAAAACTGAGAAAACTTAGCCTCAAAAAACATAATTAAGGTAAAAATAAGGAATCCTGCCTGCTTATGTTACATCTGCTCTATCCCTCGTAGTTTACTTCCTGATTGAAAATAGGTTAGAGGATCTTGTTGAAATAAAATTCTCATTTAGTGATTTTATTAGAAAAGCAGGTTCTGGGACTAGGATGTAAAATTACCTCCAGCACAGCAGTTGTTAGGAATTTTTCCAGAGATCAGTTGCTTTCCAGAAATGTTCTGAGTTTTCAGCCATAATGGCATTGGTCTTTGCATTTATTTACTGTTGTATATTTGTATTTATTTTTTGCACTGTGTTGTAGTTCTAGGAAGTGTATTTAAAACAAACGAACAAACCAGAAGACCTCCTTGTCCTGGGGCTGTGTGAAGAATAAAGCTCTCATTTTCCCAGTACCAAGCATCAGCTTGAGCTGGCCTCTCCCAGGAACAGAATTTATTGAAGCAATTTATCCTGGCTAAATGTGATATAAATCTGTGTACACCTATGTACATACAGGCTCTCTTCCATTACAGCAGTGCTGCAGCATCAGTTTCCTTCCTAGTCAGACCCTGTTCCTATCACAATGAAGGATTGCTAAGAAGCCCTTTGTATTTTATGGGGCACCCCACAATTTTAAACAGCGATTAGTTGTGGAATTACTGATCAGACTACCAGAAATACGGGTTTCCAACCCTAGAGTGAGTCTTAAGAGAGTAGGAGAGATGTTACCACTGCCCTCTGAGTTTTAGGCATGGTTTTCTGATTGCCAGATTTGGTCTAGCACTTTAATATTTATTTTGACGTAGATCTGACTGAGGTTAACCTGACATTTTGGTTTATCTCCAAGATGAAAATTCGAAATTTGGTTATAGTTCTGAAGTCGTTTCTACGCATATTCAAATTGTAGTTCTTCCTCTTTCATCTTCCCTTGTTCGTATTCTTTCATACAGCTTTCTGTCTTGTAGAAGGATGTTTGAAAATGTCCTTTAGGAGTTTATTTTATAAAGACTATTTTTGTGACCCCCCCTTTTTTCTCTTTCACTCTTTCAAAATACTCTGTATCTTTTAGGAATATTTTTACTATGATTTGCATTTCTAATCCTTATCCATCTCCACCTCTATTTTTATTCCTAGTTGGGATATGAGAAATTTCCCCAACACATTCATTTGGAGTTATTGTTCTTTGACAAAGAATTTTGATCAACATTTCAAAAGTTTAGCTTCAATAATTAAAAAACAACAACAGTATAAACCTTGTTAAATTCTAAAGAGAAACGGAGAGGATGGATGGTGATGCCTTTTAGTGCCATTTCTTTTATCCCCTGCAGCAGCACACATCTGTTGGCTGCAACAGAGCAGCCCAAGAACTCTGGCCGAGAGCAGCACAAACAGCCGGAACATATTCACCCAGTAAACCCCCAAAGAGTCGACATTTGTTTTATTGCTGCTTTTAAAAACCTAGCCATAAATAGAATCAGGGGGGAAGGGCACCGATATTTCTCCATTTGCCACCGACGATTGGTGGGGGGAGAAGGAGGCTCCCCGTGGGGAGAGAAGGGTTTTATTTTTATTTTTTTGTTAATGAAAATCATTTCCCATGTAGCCCAATAGGATGGGTGCTTTGTTTTCTTTGGCAATAATCTGGGATAAACGGCCCTTGCCAACAGTCTCCTTGTTTATACACCAGGGAGCCAGATTATGGCCCTGTAAAATGGAGCACCCCTCCTATAATCCCTTAATTAATTAAATGACAAATTTTGGTCTTCTCTAGTTCAGAAATATGGCTTCCGCATCGAGCGTTCAGTGGATTTATTGACATAGGGAACTGCACTGGTTGTAATTCAGCATACTGGAGAAGTGTGTTATATACTGTAGCAGAAAGAGGGAAAAATCTAGTAAAAGGCTTGAAATTCCTTGACTCTTTAGGTTTAAATTTTTCTAATTAAAAGTTTCAACCGAGGCACAGTAGATCATATGCCACCTGTCTAATGGGTCTCCCCAAAGTAGCCTGTGTTTACAGCTTTGATAGACGGCATTCTTGGAACACCTGTTTCTAGGCTCGATATTTTTGAAGCACTTTTTTTTTTTTTAACTCCAATGTATTTAACATAACTTTTCCCCCTACCTCTCCCTCCTCAGCTCCGCTCTGCTATATGAAATATGGGAGACGACAGACCGTTTGTGTGCAATGCCCCAGGCTGTGGACAGGTACGTTTACAATATACTTTATTGTGAATGTCTCGTTGTGAATCAAAGTGGCTGTTTTATCACTGAGGCAAAGAGTTTAAAGCCAGTGTTTTACGTGATCACTGGAGGTAATCAGATCAGAGGATTTGTAGTGTGTAAATCCAAGTTATGAGGAAATGTAGACACTCTACCGTAATGAAATCTGCCTTGCTGTCTTTCATATTGTTATTCTGCTGGTGTTTGTTTCGCAACACACAGTGTTGAGGAATACATGTTGCTCTCGCCTCCTTTCTAAAGCTATTTATTTAAATACAAAGCAAGTTTAGAAATATCCTTTCTTCAACCTTCATGGATGTAAAAGTCTGCTCAACACATTTGGATAGGAAGCTGAAAATGCACCTATTCATTTTGAACCTCAATTTGCCAGAGTCTATTTTGGATTTTCTAGATAAGAAAAAGTTTCTTTTGACTGTTGATCAAGAAAATCATTGTTAGCAGCTAAGGCAAATACCTGTCTAGGAAGGACAAATCCAACATAGAATCCGAGATCTCACAGCAGTGTATCAGCTACAAGTTTTCTCAGCCATTTTCCCTGTCTGACACCATTAAATGCCTTGTTCTGTGTGTTAGCTGCCATGTTATTGTTTGTATGCGTATACATTGTGTCAAATATTTTTCATCATGTACTTTTTAAATAATTTTGTTGAAACTGCCTTTTTTTTTTTTTCATTTTGTACCTTCTTAACACTTATTCCTAGATCCTCCCATTCTGCCATGTTCCACAAAGGATGAAGAAAGGAATACAAAGAAAGTTTTATTCAAGAGAGTTTTATTTGCCTTCAACAGTTGATTTTATGGAGCCTGAAGGGTTGAATTTCTTTTCAGTTAGGAATATGTCATGTGACTGTCCAGTGACACTTACTGGTAGTATGTGAGATTGCAGACTAGTTCTATTAAACATTGTAAATACTTAGAGAAGTATAAAAAGAAGAGAGTTAAGTTCCAGAGATTCCTAAGAATTGGAATTTGAGAGACAAATAGGGTTGGTGACAAGGAATGGGCAGAAGGATGACTCCAAATTCCAGTAAATGCTGAAAATTTCATAAAAGACTAAAAAAGCCAATTCTGAAGTATTTAGCATTGTAGAGTTTATTTCCTTCCTTGTCAAAGCTTTCAACTGTGTTGTTTGTTGACTGCATGTTTTCCTCATGTGGTTTGTGTGTGTGTGTGTGTGTGTGTGTGTGTATGTGTGTATGTGTGTATATATATTTTTTTACAATAGAAGCCACTTGGGAAAATAGAGTAAATTTGTTTTCAGACAGCTTTATGGGAGTACATACCTGAATCTGATTCCTCCAAATTTTTGTGTGTGAATTTGTTGATTGTAGTGCTTACTGTGACTCCCATAATAGTTACGCGGTACCCTTTTTACTTATCTCACTTACTTTAAAGAATCTGCACTTTTGGTGAAAAGATTTATTTTTCTTCACTTATTGTTTAAGCTGCTCAGTGCCCCTCTTATGTATTGTATGCTTAAGACTACCCAGACAAGGAGTTAAATAAATAAAAATGGATGGTAAAAATAAAGGAATACATAGGAAAAGCATCTCTTAAGCTTTCTGAGAAAGAAAATATATCAGTAGGGTTTCTTCAGGCTATCTCATCAGAAAAAAGTAGTTTTCACTGAGATTTGTGAGATCCCAGAAGGGCTTTGTGTTTGTTTCTTTGTTTTTGTTTTGCATTATTTTGGACTAGAGGTAGGAAAACAGGGATTTTTACTTTGGGTCCTTCTTGTATTGTTGGGTTCTGTTTACCATAAGCCTTTTCCTTCCCCTACTTTTCCCTCCCATTTCTGAATTGTTTGTTGGTATTTTGGTCATTAGGATTCATTATAACCTCTGGCATAGATCCTGAGGCTTTTTTTTCCCTCAGTGAGTGTGGAACTGAGGGAGATTGCTACCTTCTTTTGGATTCAAGTTACCTGTTTCATAGAAAAAAGGATAAAAAGCTACAACTTAAGGCTTTGAGGTAGCATGATTCATCCTTTTACCTGCTTTGCCTGTCAAAACTTTATGGTCAGGTGAGATTGTAGTTCTTTTAATATTTATTTACTTGCTTATTTATTTATTTGGTTGCACTGGGTCTTAGTTGCTGCAGGTGGGCTCCTTACTTGTGGCATGCGAACTCTTAGTTGTGGCATGCATGTGGGATCTAGTTCCCTGACCAGGGATTAAACCCGGGCCCCCTGCGTTGGGAACACAGAGTCTTATCCATTGCGCCATCAAGGAAGTCCCGAGATTGTAGTTCTTTAGTTATATTTAGTCTCCTTTCAGGTTTCTCCCAATATCTAGTAACAAACAACTCTAGAGTGGGATCTCTACAAGATTTACTATGATTGCTTTATGTTATATGAAATAGTGAAAATCTGACAGAGAAGATAAATTTGGTAAAGTGAACTACCCTTGGCCTGTCGTCCCAACTTCCTTATTACCTTGAAAATGGTTTCATTCTGGAGCCACTTTGAGGCCTTCAAGCCTATTTATAATCAGTTGTCACTGATTCATTGATTACTCCAGATATGGTAGAATAATAAAAAGGCTATGTAAGTCCCAGGAGGGGTAATAAGGACCACGATCATTTTTGCAAGGCATGTTTAGAACTCAGCAGCCATAGAAGTCTCAAAAATCAGTGGCTTCTACCAGTTAGAGGAAGAAGGAATGAAAGCAAATTATAATTCAAGAGACTGATCCATAAAAAAACCAACCAACAAAAACTGTAGGAATCTTGTATTATTTAAATATCTGTTCTCTGCCCAGATTTTACCCTGTGTACCCTTAAATTCAGAAATCATCTTATGCCATAATATTAAGGGGAGGTGAAAGGAAAATTCACCTAAAATAGACTAGTGGATTATGCGCTGCACCATATAATCAAAACCACCGGGCTTTCAATGGATACGTAAACATGTTTTGGTTGCTAGGTCTTTAATGGCTGTTATTTTTGGATTCTGTTCATGATCCACTTCCCAACAGTAAGTCTGATGTGACACAGCTGAGTTCTAAATATGCTACATGTACTTTTTAAAAAAAGATGGCTGCTGAAGTTTGTGTTCTTTGCATTCTTATCTGAAAAGACAGGTGATAGGGCTTTTTGAGCTAACTTATTCCTATTCTCCTGTTGAGTCTCTGTTTCTCTTGAGGCCTCATCACCCTCATGAAGAGGAACTCAGGGAAAGTAATATTCCTGCTAATATTTCTTTACAGAATGAGGTAGCAGGAATAGTTAATAGAGCTGCTTCTGGAGAATGGGTTAGTGTTAAGGCAGCAGAGCCCCAGATACCCTGTGGTAAAGCGCTGGTTGAATTTGAGTTGTATGGGTTTCAGAAATGTTTATAAGATAGCATCTATTTAAAAAACATTGTAACTATAAAATAGCTTTGCCTCTGTGTTATTAAAATATTAGAAATACAGTTTGGTGCTGAATCTAGGAAGTCTTGTAAGTTTTTAATGCTTGGGGGGCACTTTTACTTGAAGGTGGATTATAAAGTTCTGTTGCATGTGGAAGCAGGAAAAATTACTGTGTGTCAGTAATCTTGAATTTGAGTTGTTACTTCATGTGGATACAGTTCGATATCTTACCTTTTGGATGCCTTTTGTCCTTTTTTTTTTTTTTGGCCATGCCTCCAGTCTTGTGGGATTTTAGTTCCGTGACCAGGGATTGAACCCGGGCCCTCAGCAGTGACAGCATGGAGTCCTAACCACTGGACCACCAGGGAATTCCCTTAAAATGTTTTATTGGAAATTTGTACCTTTTTTTTTTTTTTGGCCGCACAGCACTGCCTGTGGGATCTTAGTTCCCCAGCCAGGGATCGAACCCGTGCCCCCTGCAGTGGAAGCTCAAAGTCCTAACCACTGGACTGCCAGGGAATTCCTTGTCCAATCTTTATTACCAGGAGTCAACAATTTCCATATTCCTATACCTCCCTTTCAGGCCCATGATGCTAGTTTGCAGTATGAATTATGCAGATTTAAGTAGTCCTGGTTACCACCATCAAGTCTTTGAGCAGAAGCTGGTTGTATAAGCTTCTTACTTAGAATGTCTATTTCCTTAAGAACAGGAACACATTTCCTCTGAGAAGGTACTATTCATGGGTAGTATCATCCCATTATTAGCCATTTTTGAGAAAGGTTTCTGTCATAACCACTGTGTATCGACTCTGTCCTTTTAAGGAAAAATCCTTTGATTGTTTCTCTACCCATTGTGATGCTGAGGTGCTGTTATTCTATCCCCACCCCACCCCCACCGAGGATATCTACTACCAGATCTTTTCTTCTCCCAGAGAACATTTAGGTACAGGTTGATGTTCTGTTCATATCTTTCTGAGACACGACACGTATAACTAGTTCAAAGACCTCCGGAGCCTGCTTTCCCTTCCGAAGGCCAGGGTAGCAGTAGAGCCCTAGTTGTGGTGGGATGGAGGGCAGCTTCTTTACATCCTTATCTTGTCATATAATAGGAATAATGTTTATGGTGCTGTAGTCCTGGCTTCACTTGGCATTTAACCAACCTCCAGTGCTGTTTATTGCTTCGTATCCTCTGCCTCCATGAACATTATCCCTTAAATCTCTATTGCTTTGTAATATATGAGGCAACAAATAGCTTCTATGATTGGTTAAATGCTGGCATGCTGCAAAGGTGTATATTTTATTGCCTATGTAACACAAATCTATAGAGATTATTCCTGTTATCCCAGCCCTCCCATGAAATAGGCTCTACTGGTACTGTGGGACTCTGGATTGTTAGTTCTGTCCCTTTGGCAAGTTTTCCTATTAACTGGCATTGGCACAAAAGAAAAGCAAGGAAGAATGGCTGGTGTTGATTACTAATTCTTTATGTTAGGGGAGCATCTTGAATTGGAGAATAACATAGGAAAAAATGGCTCTGGTACATAAACACCACTTGTGGTGATATGTGCTGTGATATGTGCTATCTTTACATGCTTCAACAGGTGAAAACAATTTCAGGCAAACAAATAAGCCTTTCTTTCTCACCGCCTGCCAAGAGTTTTTAAAAAATTCAAATTTTTGGGCTTCCCTGGTGGCGCAGTGGATGAGAGTCCGCCTGCCGATGCAGGGGACATGGGTTCGTGCCCTGGTCTGGGAAGATCCCACATGCCGCGGAGCGGCTGGGCCTGTGAGCCATGGCCGCTGAGCCTGCGCGTCTGGAGCCTGTGCTCCACAACGGGAGAGGCCACAACAGTGAGAGGCCCGCGTACCGAAGAAAAAGTAATAAATAAATAAAATTCAAAATTTTATTTAATAATTCATATTTCATTCAATAATTAATCCAGTTCCCATCTGGTAAGAGTGCCTGCATGCTGTCAGGCAGCTGAAGATACACTGCCTTATACACAATTAGGCCAAATGCTAACCTTGTTTTTTGTAATAATAATATGTTGATTTTGAAATAACTTTCAGTCCACTTTAAGTATGCTGCAGTTTTATGTAATCTTGTAATAGCAGTAGACCACTGTTATGCATAGTAAAGAAAAAAACTGGGACTGGGATAAAAAATGTAGACATGTTAAGAGCAAGGAATTAAACCCAAGTTTTTTTAATGTCAGATCTGGCACTTTTGACATTTACTCTTAGAAACAAGTGGTTGGTTATTTTAGTTTTTTGTGTTATATTTATTATTACGTTACTAAGAGCATAGTAGGTTAAAAGCATCCAAGCTCCAGTCTGCCAAAAAAAAAAGGCCGTATGAACCTAATTGGAGCTATACCCAAGAAATTAAGGTGAAAATTTTCAGTTACTCACTCTTGTTTTCCTTGGATATGACTTAATATTTGGTATGGGAGCCCAGAAACTGTTCTCAGAACATTCCTGATAGAAAAAAAAATCCTCTGTCTTTGTATCTCAGTTCATCCTAAGTCAGGAGAAGGGCCTCTTTCCTAGTCCCTTCTTTTACAAACTGCTGAATTTATAAACCGCCTTCTGGATATGAGAGCCTGTCCTTCATTAATCCCTCTTTTGCCACCCCTGCAAAACCATGTACATATAACTAGGTTGTTAACTTACAAGATATTGTCATTATTATATAGAATTCTTTGTTCTTTTATCAAAAACTCTTCCAGCTAATGCGGCAAATTGAAGCACAGCCACTGTGCTCCCTCTGTCTGGTTAGCATGTTTCTTTAATGCAGATTGACTTGCTCAGCAGTCGCGTTTTGTCTGAAGCCCTTGTTAAGGCCTACTCTGTATGTGGATTCATAACACATCTGTGTGTACATCTACACTGCTGTATAAATAATAATAAGTAATCACCAGATGGCCTATAACTGCTCCTCTGGACCCGCTGGGTCTCTTGAAGCTGTTAGGAGAGTCTTCTGGCGTTTTGCTGGGGAAAACTTGTCATAGATTTATTTCTAAAAAAATTCAAACTCACAACTGGGTGTTTAGGACTAGATATTGCTGTGTTGTAAATATTTAACAGGCTTCGTACAATGACAAGTAAAAGCGCCATTACTAACCACACACAGTGGCTATGGAGCTCTTCTTCCCTCCCGGCCATTTAGAAAGGAAACGAAATGCCGATAAATTGTGCATTACGAACAAGGTGCAAGAGATGCTCTCTGGATGCTCTTTCATAGGAGAAGAAAGAGAACTTAAATGTTCTGCTCAAAGGATGTAACAGGGCAAACTTAAGTTTTTTAACCATATGCTAGTGACTTAAATAAAACAAAATGCCCCTTTTAAATTGGACTTTATAATACAAGAAAAGCACCTTCAGCTGGAGTTTGGTCAGAGCCAGGTTTCAGTCTTAATTGTCTTTATAACTAAACGGTAAATCCCTTTAAAAGGGTTACAGTTGCAAGTGTTAGTAAACACTTAGCTAAATTTCAGTTAGCTATATTTTAGACTTTGGGTTATGTCTAAAAATTTAAGGCATATAATTGATCATTTGATAGTATTATTTATAGAGCAAAACTTTTTTTTTCCTCTTTTCCTTCATTTTTCTAAAAAGGGGTATTTTGTTTTGGGGAAAAAATATTATTCTGGTTTAGCCTGCTTATAATTTTCTGTGCTATATTTTGTTATTATTAATCCCCTTCCTCCAGTACCTATTCCAGGGTACTTGCTCAGTACAGTAATGCATGTTTTTAAAAATAAAAATAAAACTGACTCCCTCTAAATGTTAGTGTTTCTTAGTCTTTGTTTATCGTAAGATAACATAAAAAAAGGTTTTAAACAAATTGGGTATCTTTTAACTCTCAAGCCTAGTTTTTCTTTTGTCTGTTGATGGTTGAATCTATTTAACCACAGAAGAACTGTCCTATAAATCATAGCATGTGGCTGTTATATTCGAGTTCGGATGTATAGAAAGCTTTTCTCGTTCAAAATCTCATCTTGAAGAAGTGACATACAAATTGTGAGGCAGAAATGCTGCTATTTATAGTTTATTGTAGACAGATTTTGCTTTTTACGTCTTCTCATAAAATTAACAGGTTAAGGAAAGGATTTCAAGGAGGAAAGAAAGCATCATGGAGAAAAGATGGAAGCTTTGGGATTTATCTCTTTGTAATGGTGCCTTTGTGTTTTTACTTTGAAATTTCTTTGTGCAGTGAAATATGCTACCTAAGATTGTGATTTGGTAAGAATCTGGACTATTTGCAATTGTCATGTGAAAGTACAGAGAGAATGAGAATGAATTTTGTGAAATTAGCCCATTCCCAGTCTGGCACACCATGTGCCCCGTGTGGCTGCTGATTCTGCTGGCAGATTGAAGAGCTGAACCAGCTTCTGCTCTAAAGACTAAAATTGCCAGCCATCATTCCAGCTTTAAATCTTCTTGTTCACATCGATGATGTCAGATTTGGAGCAAACATAGTTCTGTCTTTAGATCCCAGGTGGAATTTGCAATTCCCTGGGTTGGAAGGAAAGAGTTCTTCCTTTTTGCCTTTGAAAAACTTGAGTAGCTCTGCAAGGAAAGTCAGCAGAATAAATCTGCAGCTTTACCTTGTCCTTTGAGTCATTGTAGAAAGCTGAGTGCTCTGTTCGGCATTCAGCAGATTGGCTGTCAGAGTTGCAGCTCTGCTTATCAGATATATAATCTCTCTTAAGAGCCATTTATGTTATTCCAGAGAGGATCATCCAATGGCAAAAGGAACGCCTCTTTTCTCCTCTCAAGGGTCAGATCTTCTTTCGATACTGGGCAATTACCCCTTGATTTTTCTGAAAAATACCTCAATCTACTATACAGATTGGCACCAGCACAGGTTGCAGACTTGGTTACAATGACAAGCTCTGATTTCTTAGCCACAGGGAGAGGCATCAGGGTGACACTCGTAAGTATGCCAGAGGCTTAATGGTGGTGATTTTTCTGCTGAGTATCTCAGTGCCCCGTATGAGCTTGGCTTCTCTTCTCTTTCTCTGAGGGAGAAAACATTTGCTTTAGTATTTTGCACACTAGTCACTATAAAAATGCTGCGAGAGTTATCTTTCTCTCATTTCCTCAAGTCTCTTTCCTTGTCTTAATTATTGTCCTCTCCAGTTTGAGATCAAGGCTTATAGTCTTAATTTTTTACTTTTTGCTTTCCTCTTGTACTGCTTATCTTGGCTCTTATTAGCCATTGTACCTGGTGGGCATTATTAACCAGTGTTTCCTCTAATTAAAAAAGATTAATAGACTTTATTTTTTTAGAGCAGTTTTATATTTACAGAATTGAAAGTCCAAGAGTTCCCATCTACCGCCTACCTTGTTGTACCTCCAGCCTGCCACATCTTGTATTAGTGTGGTAGATTTGTTACAACTGATGAGCTAATATTGATACATTATTATTAACTAAAGTCCATAGTTTACATAAGGGTTCACTCTTTGTGTTGTACATTCTATGCGTTTTGACAAATGTATAACATGTGTCCTCCATTACCATGTCATACAGAATAGTTTCACTGCCCTAAAAATCCCGTTGTTCCACCTATGCATCCCCCACCCCACTTCAGCCCCTGGTAACCACAGATCTTTTTACTGTCTTCATAGTTTTGCCTTTTCCAGAATGTCATATGGTTAGAATCATGCATTTCTTTAATTTTTTTTAAAGTCATGAGCAGATAACCATGTGATTGGGAATAGCTGGAGAATGGGGGAGAGAAAATTAAGATGTGAGGTCACAGCTCTGAGGTCTCTCTAAAAGTACAAGAATCAAATCTAGGGAGATTTATGTGGCCAGCCTTTTTTCTCTACGGGGAGTCTCTCTGATGTTAAAGGATTTGGCTTGCCTGGAGACAGTTTTACTGGTTTTAGGTATTGGGAACAAGGACAGGATGAACACTGAATGGGCTGTTTCTGGGGAGTCAAGGTATTAGGGCTGGGCAAGGTGAGAGGAAGTAAAGCCTGTGATCCCTTTTCCTTTGTTGAAGTACATTTAAATAATGTTGTTGAAGTACATTTAAATAATGTACTTCTACATTAATTAAAGATTCATGTAAGTTAATGTTATTAGAAAAGTATGGGAGCTATCTTTCACACTTTAGTATAAATTAGTTTAACCACAGATGTGATATTGGCTACATAAAGGAATAGAAGTTTTTATTTGGGTTTAGGGGTTAGTAGATGAGAACTGGCTAAGGTAGAATGGCCCCTAAGCCAAAGAGACATGACGACTTATGAGGATGTCAAAGATAAACAGATTTACTTGTTAGGTTTGTTTGGGGTATATCAACTTCCTTCTGCTAGATGCTAGTTGAGAAGTATAAATCTTTTTTTTGGACACACTGCACGGCTTATGGAATCTTAGTTCCCTGACCAGGGATTGAACCTTGGCCCCTGCAGTGAAAGCACCGAGTCCTAAACACTGGACCACCAGGGAATTCCCGAGAAGTATAAATTAAGAAGGGCACCAGTAAACACTAGAAACAACTTAACAGGGTAGAAAGAGACATTTCCTCCTTGTCCTGGTTTGGAAATTTTATTTTATTTTATTTTACTTATTATTACTATTTTATGGCTGTGCCGCGCGGCTTATGAGATGTTAGTTCCCCGACCAGGGATTGAACCCTCGCCCGTGGCAGTGAAAGCGTGGAGTCCTAACCACTGGACCACTAGGGAATTCCCATGGAAATTTTAGACTGATAAAATATGGGGGAAAGGGAGTGACCTGATTTCTTTAGTTCTGGGATTCAAGTTTCCCATCTACTTAGAATGTTAAATCCCTGGTATTGGGTAAGATCTCTTTTCATAGAGATACTGACTCTTTATCTTTTAGATTCGACTACATATGAGAATCTTTCAGTCTTGGCCTCAGCACTAATTTAATTTCCTTACTTGTTGAACTGAATTGACTCTATGGTAAAAATGAACACTAGCCTAGGATAGGCTCTATAGCATAATGTTCAGGATTAACAGCAGTTAGTGCAGGCCAACATCTTATGTGTGCATACATACATCTACAACTTAGAGGAAATGTTGTGTTTATATAATGTATAGGAAAATTATATGGGGATCATATGGGGGGAAAGGGAGAGAACAAAAACAAAGAAAATTGTTTAACTTTATCAATGTCTAATAATAATAACAGCAGCAACAGCAACAATAACTAAAGCTAACTGAGCTCTTATATACTGTGCAGAAATAGTATACAGATATTATTTTATTTAACCCTAGAAATCCTGAGGGAGGATATAATATTATCTCCGTTTTAGAAATAAGAAAACTAAGGCTCAGAGAGGTTAAATAACTTGTACAAGGTCATACAATACTTTGTGATGGAGCTGTAATACAAACCCAGGCACACTTCAGACCAGCACTTCTACTAGGATAAATTGCTTCCTTATTCTTCTCCATACACATGTAAATATGCACATCTAGCACAGGGAAAGAAAAAAAAAAGAATAAGTAGTGCTTTTTTGCACTGCTCCAAATGCAATCATTTAAGTAAGTCCTAGCTATAGTTTGTTACTGATGTAGGTAGTCGTCTGGCTGCCATACCAGAGAGAGCTGGATCGACAGCTGAGCTCTGCCTGTACAAAAAGGTAAGAATTCTTACTAAAACAAAGAGCCATCTCTGCAACTGCCTCAGCCTTATTAATCTATAATGTTTTTTATGTACCTGGGAATGCTGCTGAGTTGTATCTAACTCTTTGTGAGGTAAACAACCACTGTTTAGTAGTAGGGGCATGATTTTAAAATGGGAAGGAAAACTAATTCTTGACCAACCAGAAATGTAGACAGAGCTAGAAAACCGTGACCTAAAAATCATAGCTTCAGCATTCTCCACTAATAGGCCCAAAGAAACACTGTGCTGTCATCTTTTTGAATTCTAGACTGGGTCACTTCCTGGCTCATATTCCCTTCTTCCTCACTCATACTCCCTTCTTCCTCCTCTTAGTTTTATGCCTGTAAGCTCCCAAATGCAAAGGATGGTATCTGGGTGTCTTGCTTTATGTAGTACCATGTAGCAGTGGGGCTTTTGTTATTGTGGCTGCCATACTGATTGTTAACAAGAGGAAATGTGACTAAGGTGGAATTAGGGTATGATTCGGAGTATGTTACCAGTGTAGTGAGATACATGATCTGCCCAATGATTGATAACTTGTTTATTCTCTGACTTTTTGGAAGTATGACTGCATGGAGGGTCTTAACTGTTAAATAATAGAATTCTTCTCCACTCAGATCTCACAATCTTTCCTTCTTTGACTTCATAGCACTTTCATATATCTGCTCTTTCCTTTTCTCTTACGAACTGTGGTGTGTTGATACAATGGACGTTTCATTTATGATTGGAAGTGGAAATATATGGCTAAGTAGATACATGGAAATATTTTTGTGAAATAATTTGTGAGAAAAACATGTAGAAGTACACATAAAGGATCAAAAGAGATCGGAGAGTATTTTTTTAAATTAATTAATTAATTTGTTTTTGGCTGCGTTGGGTCTTCATTGCTACGTGTGGGCTTTCTCTAGTTGCGGCCAGAGGGGGCTACTCTTTGTTGTGGTGCACGGGCTTCTCATTGTGGTGGCTTCTCTTGTTGCAGAGCACGGGCTCTAGGCATGCGGGCTTCAGTAATTGCAGCACACGAGCTCAGTAGTTGTGGCTTGCGGGCTCTAGAGTGCAGGCTCAGTAGTTGTGGTGCACGGGCTTAGTTGCTCCGCGGCATGTGGGACCTTCCTAGACCAGGGATCGAACCCATGTCCCCTGCATTGGCAGGCAGTTTCTTAACCACTGCGCCACCAGGGAAGCCCCCCATAGAGTCTTATTTATTTATTTATTTAACATCTTTATTGGAGTATAATTGCTTTACAATGGTGTGTTAGTTTCTGCTGTATAACAAAGTGAATCGGCTATACATATACATACATCCGCATATCTCCTCCCTCTCGCGTCTCCCTCCTACCCTACCTATCCCACCTCTCTAGGTGAACACGAAACACCGAGCTGATCTCCCTCCCACTAGCTATCTATTTTACATTTGGTAGTGTATATATGTCCATGCCACTCTCACTTTGTCCCAGCTTCCCCTTCCCCCTCCCCGTGTCCTCAAGTCCATTCTCTATGTCTGCGTCTTTATTCCTGTCCTGCCCCTAGGTTCTTCAGAACCATTTTTTTTTTTTTTTTTAGATTCCATATATATGTGTTAGCATACGGTATTTGTCTTTCTTTCTGACTTACTTCACTCTGTATGACAGTCTCTAGGTCCATCCACCTCACTACAAATAACTCAGTTTCGTTTCTTTTTATGGCTGAGTAATATTCCATTGTATGTATGTGCCACATCTTCTTTATCCATTCATGTGTTGATGGACACGTAGGTTGCTTCCATGTCTTGGCTATTGTAAATAGAGCCACAGTGAACACTGTGGTACATGACTGTTTTTGAATTATGGTTTTCTCAGGGTATATGCCCAGTAGTGGGATTGCTGGGTCATATGGTAGTTCTATTTTTAGTTTTTTGAGGAATCTCCATTACTGTCCCTGGAGAGTCTTATAGTTGACATTTTTAGTAAAGGGATTCTTTGTATGTTTGAATGTCTTTATCCTTTACCGGAAAGTTGCTTAAAATATACATTTCCTTCTTGATTCTAATAATGATTCATTATATAACCATGGACTATGTGAAACTAACTCTGCGTTCAGCTGTAGGAAGTATCTGACTAGAGCCTTGTCTTTCCTACCTTTGACCATGAAGTCAAATTCTTGGCTTCAGAGCTAAGAATACCTTATTGGACAAGGTCACAAGCTATCAAAATGATTACTCTGGATGTCCAAAGATCTCATTTGTTTATTTTGTTGGATGCCTCTGACAAGCTAGTTAGTTGTGTGTATATGTGTGTGTGTGTGTGTGTGTGTCCTGCCAGGAGTTTCTGAAAAACTGTAAATACAAAGAAAAGGTGATTCAGGGCAGCAACCTATCAAACAGAAACTACAAACTTGGCTCCGAAGAGGTTATCAGGTAGACAGTGACAGCCTAATAGGATGGATGATTATTTTAAAAAATGAAAAGAAAAAGGCCCTACATTTTAATGCTAGCCTCAGTTACCTCATTTTTGTGTCTCTCTTCTCAAGCTTACTAACCAAAACAACAATAGCAACAAAAACAAAAAAATCTTTCACTACCATAAGTTATTTGACTCAAGTGAAAAGATTGTTGAGGTAATTTTAAAGATCTGTTGTGGTGTGTAGGTGGAGATAGCTGTATAATACCAGAGTGGGCAGATAGTATTACAGACATCTATCACTTCAGTTAGCATCATTTTTTTTTACACAGTGGCAATCTGTGTGCATTAATTTTTTTCACTGTGTTAATGTTTATAACTTCAGACATTTGTCGTTTTATTATACTTCAGTTTCAGGCATTTCTTAGGATTAAGGAAGAGACTGTAGTCCACTTAGACTGTATTTGGAGGGAACAATAGAAGTAATTACTCTAAAATTTTCAGGGGTCTAGGTGTCTAAATATGTTCTATAAGGTACCATGTTAGGTTCAACAATTTAGCTATTCCCTCTTCAGCCTTTCCTTTTCTTCCCTTTTAATTTTTACCTAAATAATTGCAAAAGTGAAAAGGGGAGACTTTATTTCAGCATTATTTTACTTATATGCATTTGAAGCTACAGCCAGACAGGGCCTTATGGAGGCTTGTACTTTCAGTTATGCATGTGACTGCTCAGAGGAGAGAGAGTTGTGTGCACATATGTGGTAGCTCATGGCAGAGCGGTGGTTAAAGGTTTGAACATATTGTACCTTGTAGTCCTGAGGGAGGCATTTTGCTCCTCTGTAGACAGGAATCAGCTTGTCAGAGTCGAATGGCTTTTTGTTTTCTCTTTATCTAGTAAAATGCAGTGGGCTAAAAGCCTTTCTGGGAAGCAATTTCTTCCTACACCACATGAACAGAAGGTCATGGTTGCTGTCTCTGAAACAAAGGGGGGGAAGTGGTGATAGAAAAATCAGTGGCTAGGGCATAATTGGATTGGAGCTCTGTCAAAGAGACTACAGTTCTTGTTTAGAAGCTGGACTTTTCTGCTATGCCATGCTTTTCTGTCTTATAGAAATATAAGCAATGAGTACTCTACTTCAGGCTTAATTTTTCAGGCTCTTTTTCTGAGCACTCTATGAGAATAATTGCAACAATGCTTGCAACAATCTATTTACTTTTACTTAGTGGTTTTCCAAAAAAATTTTAAGACTGTTTTTTTAGAGCAGTTTTAAGTTCACAGTAAAATTGAGAGGACAGTACAGAGATTCCCCATATACTCCCTGCCTCCACACAAACATAGCATTTCCCATTATCAACATCCCCCACCAGAGTGGCACATTTGTTACAACTAATGAACCTACAATGATACATCATAATCACCCAAAGTCTACAGCTTACCTTAGAGTTCACTCTTGGTGTTGTACATTTGATGGGTTTGGATAAATGTATAATGACATACAGTCATCGTTACATTATCATACAGAGTATATTCACTTCCCTAAAAATCCTCGGTGCTCCACCTAGTCATCTTTCCTCCCCCCCGCACCACTCCTGGCAACCACTGATCGTTTTACTATGTCCGTAGCTATGCCTTTTCCAGAGAGCCATATAGTTGGAATCATACAGTATGTAGCCTTTTTCAGATTGCCATCTTTCACTTAACATGCATTTAAGGTTCCTTCATGTCTTTCCATGGCTTGATACCTCATTTCTTTTTAGCACTGAATAGTATTCCATTGTCTGGACGTACCACAGTTTATTTATCCATTTACCTACTGAAGGATATCTTAGTTGCTTCCAAGTTTTGGCAGTTATGAATAAAGCTGCTATAAAAATCCATGTGCAGGTTTTTGTGTGAACGTAAATTTTCAGCTCCTTTGGATAAATATCAAACTGCATGGTTGCTAATCGTATGGTAAGAATATGTTTATTTTTGTAAGAAACTGCCAAATTGTCTTATAGCTTGGCTCTACCATTTTTTTCATTCCCACTGGCAATGAATTAAAGTTCCTGTTGCTTCACACCCTTGTCAGCATTTGGTGTTATCAGTGATCCAGAGTTTGGCCAATAGAATAGATGTGTAGTGGTATGTCGTTTTAATTTGCATTTCCCTGATGACATGATGTGCAGCGTCTCTTTATATGTTTTTGTGCTATCTGTATATCTTTGGCGAGATGTCTGTTAAGGTCTTCGGCCTATTTTTTACTTGGGTTGTTTCCTTACTGTTGAGTTTTAAGAGTTTTTTATGTATTTTGGATAGCAGTCCTTTATCAAATGTGTCTTTTGCAAATACTTTTTCTCAGGCTATGGGTGACCTTCTCATTCTCTTGACATTGTCTTTCACAGAACACAAGTTTTTATTTAATGAAGTCCAGCTTATCAATTATTTCTTTTATTGATTATGCCTTTGTTGTTGTCTCTAAAGTCATTGCCAAACCCAAGATTACCTGGGTCTTTTCCTGTGTTATCTTCTGGGAGTTTTATAGTTTTGTGTTTCACATTTATGTCTATGATCCATTTTGAGTTAGTTTTTGCAAAGGATTTAAAGTCTGTGTCTAAATTCACTTTTTTGCATATGGATTTCTAGTTGTCCCAGCACTATTTGTTGAAAAGATTATCTTTGCTCCACTATATTGCTTTTGCTCCTTTAAAAAAAAAAAATGAGGTATAATTGACATATAACATTATATTAGTTTCAGGTGTACAACATAATGATTTGATATTTATATATACTGCAAAATGATCACCACAGTAAATCTAGTTAACATCCATCACCATACATAATTACAGAATTTTTTTTATTAATTAATTAATTTATTTATTTATTTGGCTGTGCCAGGTCTTAGTTGCGGCACGTGGGATCTTTGTTGCCGTGTGTGGGGTCTTCGTTGCAACGTGCAGGATCTTTAGTTGCGGCATGTGGGATCTTTAGTTGCGGCATGTGGGATCCAGTTCCCTGACCAGGGATCAAACCTGGGCCCCCTGCATTGGGAGCGTGGAGTCTTAGCCACTGGACCACCAGGGAAGTCCCAGAATTTTTTTCTTGTGATGAGAACTTTTACTTTCTTAGCAACTTTCAAATATGTAATATATTAACTGTAGTCACCATGCTGTACCTTTCATCCCCATGACTTATTTATTTTATAACTGAAAGTTTGTACCTTTTGACCCCCTTCACGCATTTGACCCCCTTAACCCCCCCCCCCACCGTTGGTAACCACCAGTTTGTTCTCTGTAAGTTTGGTGGGCTTTTGTTTTGTTTTAAGATTCCACATATGACTGGCCCTCTGTATCCATGGGTACAGATTAGTGTTGTTCCACATCTTTTCATGTATCATTTGGCCATCTGTATGTCTTCTTTGGAAAAATATCTATTCAGATCTTCTGACATTTTTAAATTGAATTGTGTGGGGTTTTGCTTTTGAGTTGTATGAGTTCTTTATATATTTTGGATATTAACTCCTTATCAGATATATGATTTGTAAATATTTTCTCCTATTCAGTAGCTTGCCTTTTCATTCTGTGGATGATTTTCTTTGTTGTGCAGAAGCTTTTTGGTTTGATATAGTCCCACTTGTTTATTTTTGCTTTTGCTGCCTTTGCTTTTGATGTCAGATCCAAAAAAAGTCACCAGTATGGATGTCAGGGAGCTTACTGCCTATGTTTTTTCCTAAAGAGTTTTATGGTTTCAGGTCTTACATTCAAGTTTTTAATTCATTTTGAGTTAATATTTGTATGTGGTAGAAGATAGTGGTCCAGTTTTATTCTTTTGCATGTGGTTGTCCCGTTTTTCCCAACACCATTTATGGAGGAGACTGTCCTTTCCCCCATTGTATAGTCTTGTCATAAATTAATTAACCATATATGCAGGGATTTATTTTGGGCTCTCTTTCATTGATATATGTGTGTGTTTTTATGCCAATACCATACTATTTTGATTACTGTAGCTTTGTACTATAGTTTGAAATCAGGGAGCGTGATGCTCCAGCTTTGTTCTTTCTCAAGATTGCATTGGCTATTCGGGGTCTTTTGCGAATTTTAGGAATGTTTGTTCTTTCTGTGAAAAAATGCTATTGGAATTTTGATAGGGATTGCATTGAACCTGTATATTGCTTTGGGTAGTATGGGCATTTTAACAATATTAATTCTTCCAGTCCATGAGCATGAATATCTTTCCATTTATTTGTGTCTTCTTCAGTTTCTTTTGTCAGTGTCTTAGAGTTTTCAGTGTACAGACCTTTCACTTTTGTGGTGAAATTTATTCCTAGGTATTTTATTATTTTTGATGTGATTATAAATGGGATTGTTTTCTTAATTTCTCTTTATGATAGTTCATTATTAGTGTATAGAAATGCAATAGACTTTTTGTGTATAGATTTTGTGTCCTGAAACTTTGCTGAATTCACTTATTCTAAGAATTTTTTGGTGGTCTTTGGGTTTTCTGTGTATCATCTGCAAATAATGACAGGTTTGCTTCTTCCTTTTCAATTTGGGTGCCTTTTATTTCTTTTTCTTGCCTAATTGTTCTGGCTAGGACTTGCAGTACTATGTTGAATAAAAGTGGCAAGAGTGGGCATCCTTGTCTTGTTCCTCTTAGAGGAAAAGCTTTTGGCTTTTCATTGTTCAGTATGGTGTTAGCTGTGGGCTTGCCATGTATAGCCTTTATTATGTTGAGGTATGTTCCCTCTATACTCACTTTGTTGAGAATTTTTATCATAATGGCTGTTGAATTTTGTCAAATGCTTTTTCTGCATCTAGTGAGATGATCAAACACTTTTTTTTTTTAATATTTATTTATTTATTTGGTTGCACGGGGTCTTAGTTGTGGCACGCATGTGGGATCTAGTTCCCCGGCCAGGGATTGAACCCAGGCCCCCTGCATTGGGAGCATGGAGTCTTAACCACTGTGCCACCAGGGAAGTCCCATCCAACGCATTTTATCCTTCATTTGGTAAATGTGGTGTATCACATTGAATGATCTGGGTGTTGAACTATCCTTGCATCCCTGGAATAAACCCCACTTGATCATGGTATATGATCTCTTTAAAGTATTGTTGAATTCTGTTACTATTTTGTTCAGGATTTTTGCATCTAAGTTTATCAGGGATATTGGCCCATAATTTTCTTTTCTTGTGGTGTCCTTGACTGGTTTTGGTATCAGGGTAATGCTGGCCTTGTAAAATGAGTTTGGAAGTATTCCCTCCTCTTTTATTTTTTGGAAGTTTGAGGATTGGTATTAATTCTTCTTTGAATGTTTGGTAGAATTCACCAATGAAGCCATCTGGTGCTGGACTTTTGTTTGTTGGGAGGTTTTTGATTACTGATTCAGTCTCCTTATTGGTAAACAGTCTGTTAATATTTTCTATTTCTTCATGACTCGGTCTTGGAAGGTTGTATGTTTTTAGGAATTTATCCATTTCTTTTAGGTTGTCCAATTTGTTGACTTATAATTGTTTGTAGTAGTCTCTTATGATACTTTGTATTTCTGAGGTACCAGTTGGAATGTCTCTTTCATTTCTGTGGTGTTTTTTTGTTTTGGTTTTTTGCTTTTGTCCTCTTTTTCTTGGTGATTTCTGTGGGTTTGTTTTTTTTTTTTTTTTTTGGCGGTATGCAGGCCTCTCACGCTGCGGCCTCCCCCGCTGCAGAGCACAGGCTCCGGACACGCAGGCCCAGCAGCCACGGCTCACGGGCCCAGCTGCTCCGCGGCATGTGGGATCCTCCCGGACCGGGGCATGAACCTGCGTCCCCTGCATCGGCAGGCGGACTCCCAACCACTGCACCACCAGGGAAGCCCTGTGGGGTTTTTTTGTTTGTTTGTTTTGGTTTTTTGCTTTTCTTGTTTTTTTTTGTTTTTGTCTTCTTTTTCTTGGTGGTTTGTCAATTTTGTTTATCTTTTCAAAGAACCAGCTCTTGGTATCATGATCTTTTCTATTGTCTTTGTAGTCTCTAATTCTTTTATATATATATATCAATTTATTTATTTGTTTGTTTTTGGCTGCATTGGGTCTTCATTGCTGCACGTGGGCTTTCTCTGGTTGTGGCAAGTGGGGGCTACTTTTCGTTGCGGTGCACGGGCTCTAGGCATGTGGGCTCAGTAGTTGTGGCTTACAGGCTCTAGAGCACAGGCTCAGTAGTTGTGGCGCACGGGCTTAGTTGTTCCACGGCATGTGAGATCTTCCCAAACCAGGGCTCCAACCTGCCTGCCCTGCATTGGCAGGCAGATTCTTAACCACTGCGCCACCAAGGACATCCCTCTAATTCATTTATTTCTGGTCTGATCTTTGTTATTTCTTTCTTTCTCCTAACTTAGGGCCTCGTTTGTTCTTCTTTTTCAGTTCCTTGAACTGTAAAGTTAAGTTGTTTATTTGAGATTTTTCTTGTTTCTTGAGGTAGGTATTTATTTTTCTTAGCTTCCCTCTTAGAACTGATTTTGCTACATCCCATAAGTTTTGGTATCTTACATTTCCATTTTCATTTGTCTCAAGGTATTTTTTTATGTATCTTTCAAGTTCTTCATTTTTAACCCATTGGTTGTTCAGTAGCATGTCTCATTTCCACATATTTGTGAATTTTCCAGTTTTCTAGTTTCATACCACTGTGGTCAGAAAAGATGCTTGATATGATTTCAGTATTAAATTTATTAAGACTTGTTTTGTGGCCTAACGTGCGGTCTATCCTGGAGAATATTCCATGTGCACTTGAGAAGAATGTGTGCCTTTGTTCCTTTGTTAAATATTAGTTGACTGTATTTATATGGGTCTATTTATGGACTTTCTATTCTGTCCCATTGATCTTTTAATCTGTTTTTTCACCAATACTACATTGTCTTGATTACCCATAGCTTTATAGTATATCTTGGAGTTGGGTAGTGTCAGTCTATCAACATTGTTCTTCTTCAGTATTGTGTTGGCTATTCTGGGTCTTTTGCCTCTCTGTATAAACTTTAGAATCAGTTTGTTAACATCCACAATAACTTGCTGGGATTTTGATTGGGATTGCATTAAATCTATAGATCAAGTTGGGAAGAAATGACATCTTGACAATAAATACCCATTTATTTTTCTTTGATTTCTCTCATCAGAGTTTTATAATTTTCCTCATGTAGATCTTTTACATATTTTGTTAGATTTACACCTAAGTATTTCATTTTCGGAGGTACTAATGTAAATGGCATCGTGTTTTTAATTTCAAATTCCACTTGCTTATTGCTGGTATATAGTAAAACAGTTGACATTCGTATATTAACCTTGTATCCTGCAACTTTGCTATAATTGTTTATTCTGGGAGTTTTTTGTTGTTTCTTTCGGATTTTCTACATAGATGATCATGTCATCTGCGAACAGTTTTCTTTCTTCCTTCCCAATCTTTATGACTTTTATTTCCTTTTCTTATCTTATTTCATTAGCTAGGATATCCAGTACAGTGCTGAAAAGGAGTGGTGAGAGTGGGGGACATCATTGCCTTGTTCTTGATCTTAGCAGGAAAGCTTTGAGTTTTTCACCATTAAGTATAATGTTTACTCTAGGTATTCTGTAGGTGTTCTTTATCAAGTTAATGAAGTTCCCATATATTCTTAGTTTGCTGAGAGTTTTTATCATGAATGGGTGTAGGATTTTGTCAGATGCTTTTTCTTTACCTATTGATATGATCATGTGATTTTTCTTCTTTAGCCTGCTGATGTGATGGATTACATTGATTAATTTTTGAATGTTGAACAAGCCTTGCATACTTGAGATAAATCCCACTTGGTTGTGGTTTATAATTCTTTTTATTCATTGTTGGACTTGATTTACTAATATTTTGTTGAGGATTTTTGCATCCATGTTCATGACAGAGAATGGTCTGTAGTCATCTTTTCTTGTAATGTCTTTCTCTGGTTTGGGTATTAGAGTAATGCTGGCCTCACGGAATAAGTTAGGAAATATTCTCTCTGCTTCTATACTCTAGAGGAGATTGTAGAGAATTGGTATAATTTATTCCTTAAATGTTTGCTAGAATTCACCAGTGGACCATCTGGACCTTTCTGTTTTGGAACGTTGTTAATTATTGAGTCAATTTATTTAATAGATATAGACCTATTCAGATTGTCCATTTCTTCTTCTGTGAGTTTTAGCAGATTGTGTCTTTTAAGGAATTGGCCCATTTCATCTAGGTTATCAAGTTTGTGGGCATAGAGTTCTTCATAATAGTCCTTTATTATCCTTTTAACATCCATGTAATCTGGAGTGGTGTCCCTCTTTCATATCTGATACTAATAATTTGTGTCTTCTCCCTTTTCTTTTTTTTTAATGTTATCTTTATTTTCCTTTATCATGACTTCCCCAATTCTTATAAAGCTGGTTTCTCCCTACCATGTAGTCTCATAACATGTCCAGATTTCATTAGGTTGTACTTAATTTTTTTTTCTTTTGGCTGCGTTGGGTCTTAGTTGCGGCATGCAGGATCTTTGTTGAGGCATGCAGGATCTTTCACTGCAGCACTCAGGCTTCTCTGTAGTTGTGGCGCATGGGCTTCTCTCTGGTTGTGGCATGCGGGTTTTCTCTTCTCTTGTTGTGGCGCACAGGCTCCAGAGCGTGTGAGCTCTGTTGTGGCATGCGGGTTTCAGAGTGCATGGGCTCTGTAGTTTGCATCACGCAGGCTCTGTAGGTTGCATCATGCAGGCTCTCTAGTTGAGGCACTGAGCTCAATAGTTGCGGTGCACAGGCTTAGTTGCCCCACGGCATGTGGGATCTTAGTTCCCTGACCAGGGATTGAACCCACGTCCCCTGCACTGTAAGGTGGATTCTTTACCACTGGACCACCAGAGAACTTCCTTTCTTTCTTTTCTTAGTTAGCTTATCTAAAGGTTTATCAACTTTATTGATCTTTTCAAAGAATCAGGTTTTGGTTTTATTGATTTCCTGTTTTTAATTTCATTGATTTCTGTTCTAATTTTTATTATTAATTTTCTTCTGCTTACTTTGGCTTTAATTTGCTTTTCTTTTTTATGTCCATTGTCATCTGAGAGCAGACATTGTATGATTTCCATTCTCTTAAATTTGTTAAGGTGTGTTATATGGCCTCAAGTGAGGTCTGTCTTATTGAATGTTCCTTCCATGTGAACTTGAGAAGAATGTGTAATCTGCTATTCTTGGATGAAGTATTCTATAGATGTCAATTATATTCAGTTGATTGATGGTGCTGTTGAGTTCAACTATGTCCTTACTGATTTTCTGCCTGCTGGATCTGTCCATTTCTGATAGAGGAATGTCAAAGTCTCCAACTATAATAGTGGATTCATCTATTTCTCCTAGCAGTTCTATCAGTTTTGGTCTCATGTATTTTGACATTCTGTTGTTAGGCACATGTATATTAAGGATATATTTGTCTTTTTGGAGTATTTATCCCTTTATCTTTATGTAATATTTCTTTATCCCTAATGACTTTCCTTGCTCTGAAGACTGCTCTGTCTGAAATTACTACTGAACTAGCTACTCCCCTTTCCTTTTTTTTTTTTTTGCGGTACGCGGGCCTATCACTGCTGTGGCCTCTCCCGTTGTGGAGCACAGGCTCCAGACGCGCAGGCTCAGCGGCCATGGCTCACGGGCCCAGCCGCTCTGCGGCATGTGGGATCCTCCTGGACTGGGGCATGAACCCGTGTCCCCTGCATTGGCAGGGGGACTCTCAACCACTGTGCCACCAGGGAAGCCCTCCCCTTTCTTTTGATTAGTGTTACCATGGTATATCTTTTTGAATCCCCTTACTTTTATTCTATACATGTCTTTATATTTAAAGTGTGTTTCCTATAAACAACATATAGTTGGGTTTTGTTTTTTGATCCACTCTGATCATCTCTTTTAATTGGTGTATTTAGACTATTGACATTTAAAGTGATTATTGATAGTTGGTTTAATATCTACCATATTCGTTACGCTCACAGTTCAGGAGGCCAGAAGTCCGGAATCAAGGTGCAGGCAGAGCCATGCTCCCTCTGGAGGCTCTCAGGAGAATCCTTTCCTTACCTCTTCCAGCTTCTGGTGGCTTCCAACAATTTTTGGCTTGTGGCCACATCACTCCAATCTCTGATTCTGCCTTCACATCACCTTCTTCTTTGCCTCTCTCTTATAAGGGTACTTGTGATGGCATTGAGGGCCCAACTGTATAGTCTAGGATAACCTCTTCATCTCAAAACCCTTAATTTAGTCATCATATAAGGTAACATTCACAGGTTCTAGGAATTAGAACATGGGCATATCTTTGAGAACTGTTATGGGTTGAATTGTGCACCCATATTTACATGTTGAAATCTTAGTCCCAAGTACCTCAGAATGTGACCTTATTTGGAAAGAGGATCATAGACGTAATTAGTTGATATGAGGTCATACTGGAGTAGGGTAGGCCCCTAATCCAGTATAACTGGTGTCCTTATAAAAAGAGGAAACAGGACACAGACGTACACCCAGGGAATAAAGATTGGAGTTATGCTGCCACAAGCCAAGG
Source organism: Orcinus orca (assembly GCF_937001465.1). Lineage (NCBI taxonomy): Eukaryota > Metazoa > Chordata > Mammalia > Artiodactyla > Delphinidae > Orcinus > Orcinus orca. The sequence continues at coordinate 42,922,043 of NC_064569.1, read as the reverse complement.
AAGACCAAAGATTGCTGGCAAACCACCAGAAGCTAGGAGAGAAACATGGGACAGATCCTCCTTCACATCCTTCAGAGGGAACCAGCCCTGCTGACATCTTGATTTTAAACTCTGGCCTCCAGAATTATGAGACAATAAATTTCTGTTGTTTAAGACCCCAGGGTTGTGGTACTTTGTCAGCTCTAGCAAACTAGTATAGGAGCTGTTATTGACCTACCACACTATGGTTGAAATTAGCAGTTTGCTATAGTGAGTTGTTACCAAGAAGTAGGGACTAGGAGTACCACAGTCTACTTAGATCTTCCCTGACCCCTATCGGGTGTGCTTGATGGTTTTTATATTTATCCTTTCTCTCCTCTCTTCTCCTAACAGATGGGCCTGTTGTAATGTGATATGATGGTTAATAGGATCCCATTACCACCTGCTGGTTTGTCTCCATTCTGATATAATGGGGGGAAGGTAGGGGAGTGGGGGTTCTATGTAACTGGATCAATTTATCATTTTAGAGAACAATCAAAAATTGACTATTGGTTTTCACAAATGTCTCTAGTGAGAGACTTAGTGTACACGGAGGATCCATTGTTAAAATCAAGGCATTTCCTATTGTGTATTTTTCCAGGTACCTCCAAACTTGAGTAAGCCTGGGGACACGTTTCCAAAAACTAGTCCATGAATAATTTTCTCAATTCATTCAGAGCTTCTTTAGCTTTTGTGGGTTCAATTTAATAAAAAAATATTTGAATATCTGCAGTGTGCTAGACACCATGCTAGATACTGTGACAGAAAGATGGATAAGACATCAACAGATTCATTGTCTCATAGGGGAAGCAGACACATAAAAATGTAATTGCTTGTAATATGATAAATGTAATAATATAAGTATTTGCAAGTATTGAGAGGTCTGTTAGACATCAGGGAAGGTTTCATGGAGGAAATGATGCTTTAACTGGTTTTGAAAGGTAAATAGAAATTTGCCAGACAGAGAAGGTGGAGAAGAACATTCCACACATAAGAGAACAGCAGATACAAAAGAAAGAAACAGCATAGCATGTTCAGAGAAACTGCAGATACCTTTATGTTGCTGGAGCATAAATTTTGGTGGAGAGCAGCAAGAGGTGAGGCTGGAGAGGTTAGCCGGGGCAGTTTCCCCAGTATTTGATGTTGTTGCTATATTAGATCACTATGAAAGTCAAGGAGCATGTGGATAAGTGTTACTGTTAGGCAGCATAGATTCCATTCTTTTCCCCTGCCTGCCTGTGTTCTTTTATTATAGACTTCTATTCAGTGGCCAACATTCTAAAATATATCTCTAATGGCTAAAAAGCAAACATCCAAATTTAATGAGTTTGCCATTTGCCTGGTTTTATTTCAGAACTTTCCAAGTTAGACACAAAGATAAATCAGCCGAATATGTCAACAAATCAGGATAAGAAGTTTTTTCTGCATTAAATTAAGGTGACAAGGCAGAATCAGTATACCCTGTATAAGCTTCTGGTTTATTCTAGAGACTGCCAAACCATTTGAGTCTTGTCTTTGCCCATTTCTTCATCAGCCTGTAACCTCTTCTATGGTTCCTAAGGCTCTGGGCACTTAAGATTTGATAGCTTGCTTAAAACAAAAGTGTATTGCTGCATTTTGAAATTATTTTAGAGTGAGTGAGTGTAATCTTGTAAGCTTGCCCCAACAATCTAAGCACTCAGTTTTGGAGACCGAGATCTCTCTCTCCTTCTCCTGTCCCCTCTGTCTTTCTCTCTCCGTCGCTCTCTCTCTTCCTCAGCTTTAATTTTTCTTTTGGCTTAACTGTTACAGTAGTAAATTGTATACGCCCTTACAAGGCAGGGTTTTAGTTATTGTATGCTCTGTACTGTGACTCATATATACTCTGCTCAGTTTGTTGAAAGCATTCAGAATCTCCTGTATTATCAAGAAGTGTTTAGAATATTCTTTTTCCGTAATGAAATTTTCAGCAGCCCAAGAGAAAAACACAGTGTAGTAGATTTTCCTAACTTTAATGGTTATGGTCCACACTGTTCACAATGCATGCTTGTCCTTCCCACCCATATGTGAGATCCAGGGATGACATCGCTTACTGTGTAGGAAATTAGACGATAAAAGTATTTGATGTTCTTTGGGACTTCCCCGGTGGAGCAGTGGTTAAGAATCTGCCTGCCAATGCAGGGGACATGGGGTTCAATCCCTGGTCCAGGAAGATCCCACTTGCCACGGAGCAACTAAGCCCATATGCCACAACTGCTGAGCCTGAGCTCTAGAACCCGTGAGCCACAACTGCTGAGCCTGTGCTGTAGGACCAACATGCTGCAACTCCTGAAACCCACACGCCTAGAGCCCGTGTTCCGCAAAAAGAGAAGCCACCTCAATTAGAAGCCCGCGCACCACAACGAAGAGTAGCCCCCACTTGCCACGACTAGAGAAAGCCCATGTGCAGCAACGGAGACCCAACACAGCCAAAAAATAATTAATTAATTAAAAAAACAAACAAAACAACAAAAAAAGTACTTGATGTTTTTCAAGGGCTCATTATATCTTAATAATTTGGGAAGAGAGATGAGATTGAAAAATATAAGTCTGTAATTTCAACAAGAACTTAATAGGACTGTGTGATAATCATTTTGACCCAAAAAGAAGTTTCCTTGCTTTGTTAAGAACTAAAGTTGTCCCTTTGGGAACTTTAATGGTACCCCAACTAAGTGGCTACATCTGGAAAGTAGAATATTAAAAGGTCTACCATTAGGCAAGAGCTATGGAGAAAGCAATTAACCATGTAACTGACAGGGGACCGAGCCCTGCTGAATTGTCCCTGGGATTTCTCTGCTCCTAGGCACTGGTCCTTTAAAGTTTGTTGAGCATTTAATCCATCCAAGTAAGTAGCGACCAGCTAAAGAAAGATAATGGATCTGTTGTTGTTAATTCTTTAGCATAGTTCCCAAGAGTGCCCTGGCATTTAGTAAAGAGCCAGCTATTAGGTACTGAGGGAGAGGGGCAGCCAGGAATGAGAAAAGATGTCCTTCTGCCTGAAACTCCATACCTTAGTGAAGAGTGATCTTTAACTACTTCAGTTTCAAGAGCAGCATGATAGGGTGCCTCTCCTACTGTTTTGTCCTTCCCAACTCAGACACTATATAGCTATTGTTTTTAAGGAGCCCTGAGGCAAAAATTGATGATGAGATAGAATAATTTATTTGGTATACTATGTGAAAATGAAAATGGAATTCCACATTAGGGTCCAGTTGATAAGTATTCTTAAAGGTATAGAACGAGTTATTTTATTGCATATTCCATATCCACGTTCCTTACATAGAAAATGAGGAAAAATCTATATCCTGAAAACCATCATGTACTGGTTAGGAATGGTTTCAGCTACAAGTACCTAACGGTAGCTTAAAACTTCATGAACACCTGTAACACAAGTATAAGAATTAAGACTGAGCAATTAAGCAAGGTTATTGAGGACTTCCTACCTCTCTGTTCTGCCATTTTTAGCTATTTTACCTTTTAGTCTCAAGTGTGTTGCCTCACTGTCAGAGGATGAGGAAGAAAAAAGGAGTAGCACCAGGAATTTTCTTCTTCTAGCTTTCCCTTTTGTAAGGAAGCAAATGCCATTCCCAGAAGTGCAGTCTTCTGCCCCAGTCCCCAGTGGATTTCTGTGTCTCATTGGCCTGAACTGTGTGGTGGCTTTAATCTTAGCTGCATGGGAAACTGGAAAAATGAGTATCTGGCTTTTCAGCCTTTATAATGGGAGGCAAGCAAGGGAGAAGGGTTGGGAATGAGGGTTGGGTTTAGAAACTAATAGTGTCTTTCCCAAACCTCTTACATTTCTGTTCCCACCCCCACCTTCCCCCAAGCAATCTAATATGTAAGGCATTAATTGACAACAGTCATTTCAGGACCAGAGAGGCCTGATAAGCCATACAGATTTCCAGTTTTAAAGCCACTGGACACAGAATTTAGTTTATGGCCTTACTGAAAAAAGTCACACGAAAATAGTATTAAAAAGAGAGAGGGAGGACTTCCCTGTTGGCGCAGCGGTTGAGAGTCCGCCTGCCGATACAGGGGACACGGCTTCCAGCCCTGGTCCGGGAAGATCCCACATGCTGCAGAGCAGCTAAGCCCGTGTGCCACAACTACTGAGCCTGTGCTGTAGAGCCTGTGAGCCACAACTGCTGAGCCTGCGTGCTACAACTACTGAAGCCTGCAGGCCTAGAGCCTGTGCTCCGCAACAAGAGAAGCCAATGCAACGAGAAGCCTGTGCACCACAACGAAGAGTAGCCCCTGCTCGCTGCAACTAGAGAAAGCCCGCGTGCAGCAATGAAGACCCAATGCAGCCATAAATAAATAAATAAATAAATTTAATAATAAAAAGAGAGAGAGAGGGATTCTGGGAAGGTGGCAGAGTAGAAAGGATCAAGAATCTGTTTCCCCACATAGACAATTGCACTGGCAGAATCTGTCTGATGTTAACTATTTTGGAAATTTGGAGTCTGTTGAAGGCTTGCAACTTCTAGGGGAAGAATTGGAGGGTAAATTGTGGTTAATTTCAGTCAATTTCAGCTCAGCACAGTAGCAGCTATCCATCACCCCACCCTCAGCCAGTGCCAAGCATCTGTGCATGTGTTCCTAGAGCAGTTGCACACAGCATGTGGGGGAGCTAGGATGGTCAAAAAGGTCCTTTCCTCTAAGTAGCAGAGATCTGTGCTCTGGGTGCTGATTGTTGCTTCTGATCACAGAGGTATAGACAGGTAGCCATTTTGTTGAACCTCTTCACATTGTTACAAGCCCCTCCTTCTCTGGCTGAAGTGACTTCTAGGGGATTTAAAGGTCCTGTGCCCTTTTTCTCCCCTTCATTTTTCACTTTTTTCCCCTTTTGGAAGCCAGACATTAAAGTCAAGGACATTCAAAAACAGCCACATATATGGGGAAAATTAGGAAGTGACTGTGCATACCTAGGGAAAGTGTCAGAAAAGACCTAAGAAGGCATTAAATTTACACCTCATGCTGATCCTTGGCACAGAGACCCTACAACAATCATAAAAACAAAAACAATATCAAAAATCAGCAAATTCTGCAGAAGGGGGAAAGAAACTGATTTCCAGAGTTGTTTTATTAGATTGAAATGACTGGTGTTCAACAAAAAACCACAAGGCGTACAAAGCAACAGCAAAGTATGGCCCATTCAAAGGATAAAAAAAAAATGGGGCTTCCCTGGTGGCGCAGTGGTTGAGAGTCCGCCTGCCTATGCAGGGGACACGGGTTCGTGCCCCAGTCCGGGAAGATCCCACATGCCGCGGAGCGGCTGGGCCCATGAGCCATGGCCGCTGAGCCTGTGCGTCCGGAGCCTGTGCTCCACAACAGGAGAGGCCACGGCAGTGAGAGGCCCGCATACCGCAAAAAAAAAAAAAAATCAACATAAACTGTCCCTGAGAAAGGCCTCATGACAGATTTGCTAGACAAAGACTTTAAAACACCTGTCTTAAATCTCAAAGAACTAAAGGAAGATGTAGAGAAAGTCAAGAAAACAATGTATGAACAAAACGTAAATATCAATAAAGAGATAGAAAACCTAAAAAGAAATTCTGGAGCTGAAAATTCATTTACTGAAATGATAAATTCACTAGAGGGATTCAAAGGCAGATTTGAGCAGGCAGAAGAAAGAATCAGTGAACTTGAAAATAGGAGTTTGGGGAATTCCCTGGCAGTCCAGTGGTTAGGACTCAGTCCTTTCACTGCCAGGGCCCAGGTTTGATCCCTGGTTGGGGAAGTAAGACCCCGCAAGCCGTGCAGCGAGGCCAAAAAAAAAACAAAAAGAAAAGAAAAGAAAATAGGCATTTGGAAATTATCAAGTGTGAAGAACAGAAAGTGAATACTGACAAGAAGCAAGCAAAGCCTGAGGGACCTGTGGGATACCATCAGGCAGACAAATATATGCATTGTTGGAGTTCCAGAAGTACAGGGAAGGAGGCAGGGAGGGAATAGAGAAAGAGAGAAGAAGGGGCAGAGAGAAAAATTGAGGAAATAATGTCTGAACAATTCCCAAATTTGGTGAAAGACATAACTATAAACATCCAGAAAGCTCATACTCCTGGGGCCTTCCCTGGTGGTCCAGTGGTTAAGACTTTGCCTTTCAATGCAGAGGGTGTGGGTTCGATCCCTGGTCGGGGAGCTAAGATCCCACATGCCTCAGGGCCAAAAAACCCAAAACAGAAGCAATATTATAACACATTCAATAAAGACTTAAAAAAAATTTTTAAAAACCCCTCAAATTCCAAGGAAGAAGAACTCAGAGACCCACATCAAAACACATTATAACAAACTTCCAAAGGCCAAAAACAAAGAAAGAATCTTGAGAGCAGCAAGAGAGAAGTGAATCATCACATACAAGGAATCATCAATAAGACTATAAGTAGACTTCTGATCAGAAACTTTGGAGGCCAGAAAACAGTTGACCAAACATATGCAAAGTGCTAAAAAAAAAAACTGTCAACCAAGAATCCTATATCCAGCAAAGCTGCCCTTCAAAAGTGAGAGAGAAATTAAGACATTCCCAGAGAGGTAAAAGCTGAGGGAGTTCGTGACTGCTAGACCTGCCCTGCAAGAAATGCTGAAGGGAGTCTTGAAAAGTGAAATGAAAGTATACTAGACAGTAACTCAAAGCTGTGGGGAAAAATAATCTCAAGAAAGGTAAATACATGGGCAATTATAAAGCTAATATTATTACTGTAAGAATGAATGACTTGTAATTGTACTTTTTGTTTCCTACATGATTTAAGACAGTAATACATTTAAGGAAAAATATTTATATTGTAAAAGCTAGTATTACTGTAACTTTGGTTTGTCACTTCAAATATTGTTTTTCATGTAATTTAAGAGATTAATGCATTTAAAAAATTATTTATGTTTTGGGGTCCGCAATGTATAAAGTTGTAATTTTGTGACATCAGCAGCTGAAAGGGGTAGGCACAGAACTGTAAAGGAGCGGAGTTTTTGTATGTTACTGAAGTTAAGATGGTATACATTCAAATTAGAGTATTAAAACTTTAGTATATTAAATGTAATCCCCATGGTAACCACAAAGAAAATAGTTGTAGAATATACACAAAAGGAAATGAGAAAGAAATTTAGACTTTTCACTACAAAAACTCAACACAAAAGAAGACAGTAATGCAAGAAATGAGGGGCAACAAAGCTATAAGACATATGGAAGACAAACAGCACAATGACAGAAGTAAGTTCCTCCTTATTAGTAATTACTTCAAATGTAAATGGATTAAACTCTCCACTCAAAAGACAGATTGACAGAATGGATAAAAACACTTGATCCAAAAAAGAATGCAGTATTGCCATTTGCAGCAACATGGATGAACCTAGAGAACATCATGCCAAGTGAAATAAGCCAGACAGAGAAAGACAAATATTATATGATATCAGTGATATGTGGAATCTAAAAAGTAATGCAAATGCATCTTTATAAAACAGAAACAGACTCACAGACCTAGAAAATAAACTTATGGTTACCAAAGGAAATGGAGGCATAAATTAGGAGTATGGGATTAACAGATACACACTACTATATATAAAATAGATAAGCAATAAGCATTTACTGTATAACACAGGAAACAATATTCAATATCTTATAATAACCTATCATTGAAAATAATGTGAAAAAATATATATGTATAACTGAATCACTTTGCTGTACACCAGAAACTAATGCAATATTGTAAATCAACTACACTTTAATAAAAACAAAACAAAACAAAATACCCTATATGATCCAACTGTATGCTGTCTACAAGAGACTTACTTGAGACCCAAAGACACAAACAGGTTGCAAGTGAATGGATGGGAACTTCCCTGGTGGTCCAGTGGGTAAGACTCTGTGCTCCCAATGCAGGGGGCCCAGATTCAATCCCTGGTCAGGGAACTAGATGCTGCATGCATGCCACAACTGAGTTCTCATGCCACAACTAAGAAGTCCACAACTAAGAGTTCACATGCCACAACTAAGAAGTCCATGTGCTGCGACAAAGATCCCACATGCTGCAACTAAGACTCAGTGCAGCCAAAATAAAAATAAATAAATAAATAAATATTTTTTAAAAGTGAATGGATGAAAAAAGATGCTCCATGCAAATAGTATCCAAAAGAGCAGAGTGGTGGCTCTACTAACACCAGAATAAATAGATTTTAGATCAAAATAGGTTACAAGAGACAAAGAAGGACATTATATACTAATAAAAGTTTCAGTGCAGTAAAAAGATGTATCAACTATGTATAAGACTCTTAGAAGAAAAATAGGACAAAAGCTTCATGATATTGGATTTGAGAGTGATTTCTTGGATATGACACCAGAGGAGCAAGTAAGAGAAAAAAATAGGTCGGATTTTATTAAAATTAAAACATTTTTGTACATTTAAAGACAATGTCCACAGTAAAAAGGCAACCAAGGAATGGGAGAAAATGTTTGCAAGTCATATATTGGATACAGGATTAATACCCAGAATGTTTAGAGAATTTCTAAAACTCAGCAACAGCAAAAAAACAACCTGATAAAAAAATAGGCGAGGGACTTCCCTGGTGGCGCAGTGGTTAAGAATCCGCCTGCCATGCAGCGTACATGGGTTTGAGCCCTGGTCCAGCAAGATCCCACATGCCGTGGAGCAACTAAGCCTGTGCGCCACAGCAACTGAGCCTGCATTCTAGAGCCCACGAGCCACAACTTCTGAGCCCGCATGCCACAACTACTGAAGCCCACGCTCTACAACAAGAAAAGCCACTGCAATGAGAAGCCTGCACACTGCAATGAAGAGTAGCCCCTGCTTGACGCAACTAAAGAAAGCTCATGCACAGCAACGCAGACCCAACACAGCCATAAATAAATAATTAATTAATTTTAAAAAAAAATAGGCGAAAACGTTGAATAGACATTTCTCCAAAGAAGATATACAAGTAGCCAACCAGCACATGAAAAAATGCTCAATATCACTCATCATTAGGGAAATGCAAATCAAAACTACAGTACTACTTCACACCCATTAGAATGGTTACTTAAAAAAAGAAAAACAGATGATAACTAGTGTTGGCAAGAATATGGAGAAATTGGAACTCTTCTGCCCTGTTGGTGGGAATGTAAGATGGTACAGCCAATGAGGAAAACAGTATGACAGTTCCTCAAAAAATTAAAAATAGGGTTACTATATGATCCAGCAATTCCACTTTTGGGTATATACCCAAAAGAACTGAAAGCAGAGATATTTGTACAACTGTATTCATAGCATTATTCACAATATCTAAAATGCAAAAGCAAACCAAGTGTCCATCTACTGATAAATGAACAAAAAAATGTGGAATATACATACAGTGGGCTATCATGCAGCCTTAAAAAGAAGGAAATTCTGCAATATGCTACAACGTGGAGGAACCTTGAAGATGTGCTGAGTGAAATAAGTCACAAAAAGACAAATACTGTATGATTTCACTCATATGAGGTGCTTAGAGTAGTCAGAATCATAAGGACAGAAAGTATAATGGTGGTGCCAGGGAATGGGGGGAGGGGAGAATGGGGAGTTATTGTCTAATGGGTATAGAGTTTCAGTTCTACAAAATAGAGTTGGAGACTTCCCTGGTGGTGCAGTGGTTGAAAATCTGCCTGCCAATGCAGGGAACATGGGTTCGAGCCCTGGTCCGGCAAGATTCCATATGCCTCGGAGCAGCTAAGCCCGTGTGCCACAACTATTGAGCCTATGCTTCAGAGCCTACGCTTTAGAGCCTGCAAGCCACAACTACTGAGCCCACGTGCCACAACTACTGAAGCCCACGCACCTAGAGCCCGTGCTCTGCAACAAGAGAAGCCACCGCAGTGAGAAGCCCACGCACCGCAACGAAGAGTAGCCTCCGCTCGCCACAACTAGAGAAAGCCCGCATGCAGCAATGAAGACCCAACACAGCCAAAAAATAAATTAAAAAAAGAAAAAGAGTTATGGGGGATGGATGGTGGTGATGGTTGCCAACAATATGAATGTATTTAATACCACTGAACTGTACATTTAAAACGGTTTATATGGTAAATTTTGTGTTATGTATATTTTACCACAATAAAAAAATAAAAAGAGAGCAAGAGGAGAGCAGAAAAGATTTATACTTACTGCTTTCCTGTGATACTAGGGAATCCCATGGAAGTTGAGATGACCAGGACTTTCTAAGTACATTGAAACCTGAAGTAAAATTATATTTTTCAATCCCATAATAAACAAGATTCATAAATAAAATAAAACTAAAATACCTATTTTTCCTCAGTTAAACTGACAAGAAATTATATTTGCCACCCTCTTTTCTACACTGCCCAATCCCTGGTTGGAGTTGGCCTGTATGACCTTTGGAGCTTGTTTCCTTTCTGCTGTGATTTATTAGGCAAAAGATACCACCCATGGGACTCATGATTTTTCACATTTGTCATAAACAGGAGGAGGGAACAGGAACGAAAATAAAATGAGTGATTGGGTGTGGCTGAGTGGTAAAAACTTCTGCTGCTTAGAGGAATAGTTGCATCATTGGTCTGTATGTTATGGAATAATGCATTAATGTTAATCCCAGATCCTAACAGTGAAGATCCAGCAATTCAGTGTTGACTGTGGGTTTGAATATCATTTTTCCACTCCCCAACCCCCAACTGGTTTGTTGATTTGATTGTAATATACCTTTTCCTCTTGTCAGATTCTCCAGGGTAAACTTTGTTCACAGAGGAATCCAGTTCTTGACATGGCTTGACTCCTGTGGGATGCTGATATTCTGCCCAGTAAAATTCAAGTAATTGAGATCCTAAAAGAAAATGCTTAAAAGGATGTGGTTAAAATTACCACTAGTGGTTTGGGGAGTGAAGAAGGAAAAGGTTGCTGTTGATGAATTGACATTTTTTGCACAGAGCATTTTAGTTGGTAATAAGGTTCAGCAATGGACTCAGATACCCAAAGAAAGTAAATTGACCCACAAGACATGGCACCAGTATCCTTTCATACAACAGCAATATAACTCCAGTGTACTGAAAGTGTCCTAAGTGCCTTTCTGTAATAAAGGGAATCTGGTGTCTAACAAAACAGTGGGAAGGATACACTGATTCTCACTTATTTGCATGATGAAATATACTTTGGAAGTGGAGATGGAAAGGGATCAGATCATTCTGAAAGTGTGCCCTGTTAAAGGTCTTAGAATCTAAAGGTGATAAAACTTTTCAACAGTTTTTCTCATACCACTATATAAAACTTGACCTAATCACTTAAAAAGGAATTTATTGAGCGCCTATTGTGTGCTCTCCACGGGGTTAAGCCCCAGCATGGGGTTGGTGGGGAAGGTAAGGAATAAGTGTAGGGGAACTCCTTGGCGGTCCAGTGGTTAGGACTCGGCGGTATTACTGCCGGGGCCGGATTCAATCCCTGGTTGGGGAACTAAGATTACAAAAGCCACATGTCATGGCCATAAAAAAAAAAAAAAAAAGGAGTAAGTGTAGGATACATTTTTAACCCTCTGGTAGTTTATAGTTTAAAGGATAAAACTATATCCTTTATAATGAGACCATGTAGACTAGAATTCTAAATTATATGGTGCAGATTGTTCAGAGTACCATACAAGTTCAGGAAAGGTAGACTACTGAAAATTAGAGAAGCTTTCAAAAAGCAATTGGATTTCAGCTGGACCTTGGAAAGTTGTAGTACTTGGATAAACTGAGGGGAGAGAGGAAGGCATGTCTGAGAATAGGGCGATTGTATGGAAGCATAAAATTGAAAACAGGTGGATTTTGCAGATCAGTAGAGACTGACCTGGATAGAAAGTGTTAGTGGAAAAATAGGAGAAAATAAAGTTATAAAAATACAAGAGGACCAGGGACTTCCCTGGTGGCGCAGTGGCTAAGAATCTACCTGCCAGTGCAGAGGACACAGGTTCAAGCCCTGGTCTGGGAAGATCCCACATGCCACGGAGCAACTAAGCCTGTGCAGCACAACTACTGAGCCTGCGCTCTAGAGTCCACAAACCACAACTACTGAGCCTGTGTGCTGCAACTACTGAAGCCCACACGCCTAGAGCCCGTGCTCTGCCACAGGAGAAGCCACTGCAATGAGAAGCCTGCGCACCTCATGAAAAGTAGCCCCCGCTCGCCACAACTAGAGAAAGCCCGCACGCAGCAACGAAGACCCAACGCAGCCAAAAATAAATAAATAAAATATTAAATTATTTTTAAAAAATCATTTACAAAAAATACAAGAGGACCAGAAAACTAATAGATTTTACATTGCTTTAAAATCTCCTTTGGAAATGATTTCAGCCCCCCCCACCCTCTGAGTCAAGAAATTCTTCCCAATGATTTAAATCCCCTTTGCTGCCATTTTGATCTTTTCCTGTTGTCTTAATTTTTGAAATTCTATTTGTTTCTTATTCTAAGCTCCTCCCATTAGCGTATTCTTGGTCCCCACTGGGCCCAGCCTTTAGTTCCATAGGAAAGAGCTGGTGTTTACAATATCAACTCTCCTTTTGAATGTTGATGATGAAAATACTCCTACCATTGTACACATGGATAAGAGTTTTATAAGTTGGGGATGCTTTGTAGCCCTTTAATGAGATATGCTAGTTGGCATTTATTCAACAGCTGTTTATTAAGCACCCACTATGTGCAGGTACTGTTCTAAGTGCTTGGAATACTTCCACGAGCAAACATATGAGGATTCTTGCCCTTGAGGGGCATATATTCTATCAGATGGCTTCTCTGCTAGACCAACTATCAAATAATGTCTCTCCTCTCAAAATTCCTTCTTTTTACAAGGGACTGATTTAGTCAGCTGCCAGAATCTTCTAAGACACTCAAACAGCCTTCCCCAAGCAGAAAATTCCTCAATCCACAGACAAAGAAATTTACCTTAGGTACAATTTGGTGGGTTTTTCCCCCTCCCTTTAGTTTATACTCCTTCATTCCCCTGACAACATTTTCTCTTAGAATATTTTGAGAAGAAGTTTCCTGTTCTTATTTTTCCTCTGTAAATTACCTTGCTCACACATGCAGCCTATGAGCTGCTGCTGCTGTGGTTGTATTTATTTGTTGAACAATCCTGTACTTTGAAATGATTCATTCAAGAGCCATGAAGCATTCAAAGCAGGATGTGTGACTCATTTCGTAAACAGCAGCATCTTGAAGTAGAAAGCAGGAGCCTAAGATTGACTAAGGTACAAACGAAAGTTATGTTGGATTGAGGTATGTGTATTTAGTCCCTTCCCTTCTCCCTTTCCCCACTTTCCCAAATATAAATGATGCATTGGGAATAGAAGCTCTGCAGTGAGGGTGAGAAGCCTTATTAAGACTGTTGCTGATCTCCCAGTTTCTTCTTTCAGGATATGTGATCAGCTGAAGTGATTAAATAGTGTTCAAAAAAAGGTCAGCTATTCTTGCCACCCTACTCAGCACCAAGATCACTGTATTCTATAGCTTTCTACCTATAGTTCTCAGTTTTCTCCCGCTTTCAAACTATTTTCTTTCATCAGAATATGCCCAAGTGTAGATACTGTAATAAAAGAAAGCTATTCTGTCCATGAAGCGCTGCCAGACCCACAAAGTTTGGAGAAGAGAGTAGTTAGGTTTCAGCGTAAGTGACTTTCAGACTATCATAAATATAAACTCAGTTGCCTGATAGTTTAGGCATTCAGGGCTCATTTCCTAATAACTAAAGAGTTCTGATTTGTCTCCTTCCCCCAGCCTACTCTTCTAAAACAAGGAAAGGGACGTGAATTAATCATAGGTCAGGATATAAGAGCATTTTTAAATGTGAGACAAATCCACATGGAAACTGGAGCTGTGGTGGCCAAAAACAACATTTCAGGAATGAATTTGGCTAGGGGTTGAGTGCATACTGCACAGAAATTTCATTAGTCACAAAACTTTACCAAGGATTTACTTGAAACTACTACATTTCTGATGCCCATATGCTTGTGCTTGGCTCAGAGTCAAAAGACAAACATTTAGCTTTAGTTTGGCCTGAGCTCTCATTTGCCCTGAGCCTTCTCTTCAAATCTGTTTAGTGTTGCTGTTTCAGAAAGCTTCTGGGAGACTAGTCTTAACGGGATTAGGAAAAGAACTCTAAGCACTGACTTACTTAGAATTATTCTACAAAGAAAAACTAATTTTTACTACAATACCGGTCTGCCTTGAGATTTAAAAAGGGAAAGAGGAGAGAACTAACTGAATACATGCTGTATGCCAGGTACTAAGTGTTTTATATAATTATTTCATTTAAAAGCTTAAGAAAAGTGGGGTATGAGGGGGCCTTCTGGGGTGCCCGAGATATTTCATCTCTCGATCTGGGTTGTAATTACACCAGCATGTACTTATATAAAAATTCATTGAGCTGTATACTTGAGATTTTTTACAGTTTGAATACATTATACATCAACTTTTTAAAAATTAAAAAATTTAAGGCTTCAGGGACTTCCCTGGTGGTGCAGTGGTTAAGAATCCACCTGCCAATGCAAGGGACACGGGTTCGAGCCCTGGTCCGGGAAGATCACACATGCCGCAGAGCAGCTAAGCCTGTGCAGCACAACTATTGAGCCTGCGCTCTAGAGCCCATGAGCCACAACTACTGAAGCCCGCACGCCTAGAGCCCGTGCTCCGCAACAAGAGAAGCCACCGCAGTGAGAGAAGCCCGCGCACAGCACGAAGAGTAGCCCCCGCTTGCCACAACTAGAGAAAGCCTGTACACAGCAACGAAGACCCAACACAGCCAAAAATAAATAAATAAAATAAATTTTTTAAAAAATTTAAGGCTTCATTCATTGACATGTATTCCTGATTTCCAGTTCACACCATGCTTGTTCTTCAAGCCATTCCTAACTTTATTTGGCTCTGCTTATTTTGTCAGTTTGCTAGTAGGTAGGATTCCAGTTTCTTTTCTTTTTTTTCATTAATTAATTTATTATTTATTTATTTATTTTGGCTGCGTTGGGTCTTCATTGCCGCGCGCGGACTTTTCTCTCTGGTTGTGGCGAGCGGGGGCTACTCTTCATTGCGGTGTGTGTGCTTCTCATTGCGGTGGCATCTCTTGTTGTGAGCACGGGCTCTAGGCACGTGGACTTCAGTAGTTGTGGTGCACCGGCTCAGTAGTTGCGACCTGCGGGATCTAGAGCACAGCCTCAGAAGTTGTGGCGCACAGGCTTAGTTGCTCCGCGGCATGTGGGATCTTCCCGGACCAAGGATCGAACCTGTGTCCCCTGCATTGGCAGGCGGACTCTTAACCACTGCACCACCAGGGAAGTCCCAGGGTTCCAGTTTCTCATCACAGCAGGATGGGTGAGAATGAAACTTCCTAGAAATGGAAACTTTTTATCAAAACTGTACTTTCACTGCCCATCCTAATACTAATACCACTTTTCAGATTGACTTCCTCATAGTCCTGATATTCCATTTTATGCTTCTTAACATTTCTTAAACTAAGAAAATTTCCTTTCTTGATTTTTTTTTCCCTCCATTGGGGAGTAAAATTCAGAAGTAGCCAAAATGGTTTTAATTTGCTTTTTCTGTTACCTCCTTGCTACTAACAAGGCAGTGCATGAGAATTCCATTTAGTCTTTTCTCCCAATTACAAACAGTACCTTCTGTCTCCATCTTCCTAATTTCCCTATCCTAAGTATTTGCAGATCAGTAGTACGTCAGCCATTTTATGAAATGAGGTTGGGAGTTTTCTGCCTGTGTTTTTTTCCTTCCAAGTTTCAGATCCAAAAACATGTGTTGGCAGTTTGGCAAGAGAAACTAAAAAACAGCCCTTTTTTTGGTTTGTTTCTTTCTTTCTTTCCCTGTTATCTTGTAGCAGGGTTTCTCAGCAGAGACACAAATGACATTTTGGGTCAGATAATTTTTTGTTTTGGAGAGCTGGCCAGTGCATTATAGGATATGTATCAGCATCCCAGGCCTCAACCCTCTGGAGTTCGGTAACATCCCCCAGGTTGTGACAAGCAAATATTTCTCCAAACATTGCCAAATGTCGGGGGCAGAGTTGCCCCTTGTTGAGAACCACTGCCATATAGTATAAACTGTATTTAGAAAAACTGTGTGTGTGGGGAAAAAGTCAAGTTTGGGGAATTCCGTGGCGGTCCAGTGGTTAGGACTCCACACTTTCACTGCTGAGGGCCTGGGTTCAATCCCTGGTTGGGGAACTAAGATCCCACAAGCCACGTGGCATGGCCACAAAAATAAATTAAAAAAAAAAAAAAGAATCAAGTTTGGCACATGATTAAAATTCCCATTAGATCTTCGAGCATGTTATCTAGGTCGGAGCTGTCCAAAAGAAATATATTGCAAATCACAAAATGCAAGCTACATATCTGATTTTAAATTTTCTAGTAGAAACATTAAAAATCAAAAACAAGTGACATTAATTTTAATAATATATTTTATTTGACCCAGTGTATTCAAAATATTGTCATTTCAACATATAATCAAAATAAAATTAATGAGATATTTTACATTCTCTTTTTTTTGTACTAAATCTTTGACTTAGTACAGTACATCTCAATTTAGACTAGCCGCATTTCAAGCGCTCAGTAGCCACACGCGGCTAGTGGCTGCCGTGTTGGATAGGGCAAATCTAAATCATCTTGGTCTATAGATAGGGTACAAATTAGCACATAATACTTTCCCTCTCCCATTTATGCCAAGAAGCTGTCCTGATTCACTTACTTGAGCAAATAAGGCTCTAAACTTTATTGTGTTGCTATTCAAATCTTCTCCCAAGGCATATAAAATGCCTTCCTGATCCACTGTAACTCAAATTCTTTAGCCCCCATTTTGAATAATATCAGCCCTCAGTTTTCTTGGAGATGGTGAATATCTACATGTTTATTGATAATTATCATTATTTACCCTACAACCAGAGTGAATGTTCCCTAAATTGAGTGGCTCTTTGCCATAACCTTAGTCATAGGTAAGAGCAGAGAACAAAGGAAGACCCACGAAGGGTATTAACAAATGGGAGAGCTAGATTTTTAAATGGGCAATAATTCAGGGCTTCCCTGGTGGCGCAGATGGTTGAGAGTCCGCCTGCCGATGCAGGGGACACGGGTTCGTGCCCCGGTCCGGGAAGATCCCGCATGCCACGGAGTGGCTGGGCCTGTGAGCCATGGCCACTGAGCCTGCACGTCCGGAGCCTGTGCTCCGCGACGGGAGAGGCCACAGCAGTGAGAGGCCCGCGTACCGCAAAAAAAAAAAAAAAAAAAAAAAAAAAGGGCAATAATTCAAAAAGGAAATCCTTTTGGGAGCCCCTAATCTATTTTTTAATAAGGTCAAATTTTTATCACTTAATAATTTTAGATGTTTTAATTGAGAAATTGCTTTTAGAGGTATGGTTTCCTAAGCATGTGGTTCAAGATTGATCTAGAGAATTCTTGAGTTAACTCTTAATAAACGAGAGAGAATATAAGGAACAATGAAAATCATAGCCAGAGTGACATTCACTTTGATTTTAAAAAAAAAAAACTTCAGTAAACTTTTATTCTCTCCCTCCTACTCTGGGCATACAAGAATTATGTTAGAAATAGCAGGGAGAGATGACCGGAGCCGAGACCAGGCCAGTGCCCTGCTTCTTAAAATTCTGCCCTTTTGGCTCATCCTCTGAATCATACTACCTGATTTAGTCCGGAGGGATTCTTAACTTTTGTGGTGTCATAACCCCCAATGGCAGTTTGGTGAGGCCTATGAACCCCTTCTCAGAATAATATTTTTAATTTTTTTTTTTTTTTTTTTTTGCGGTACACGGGCCTCTCACTGTTGTGGCCTCTCCTGCCGCGGAGGCTCCGGACGCGCAGGCCCAGCGGCCACGGCCCACGGGCCCAGCCGCTCCGTGGCATGTGGGATCTTCCCGGACTGGGGCACAAACCCGTGTCCCCTGCATCGGCAGGCGGACTCTCAACCACTGCGCCACCAGGGAAGCCCCCAGAATAATATTTTTAAATCAATAAAATAAAAGACATAGGACTATAAAGGAAGCAATTATTTTGATATATAGTTATTAAAAATGTTTTTAAAATATTTGATAATTAACATGTGCTTTTTTAAGCATAATGCTGTCTATAAGTTCTAGTGGTAGGTCTAGTGACTATCATAATTTTGAAGTACTGATGAGTATAAAGGCTATTTTGAGATATCTGCAATAACTATAATGTGATATGAAAATATGTGCAATTTCTATTATGAATTAGGAATGCTAAATTTCAGTTAGAGTTTAGTGAAAATAAAGACGTGATTTTTTTTTTCTACCCACATTCACAGTTATCAAAACCCTCTGAGATGCTGATAGGTGGGAGATCCCTTCAGTCACCTTCAGTCCTCTTCATATCCCAGCTTTTGATTTGGAAAAAATAAAGAGCTCAAAGGGGAATAGGGTGGTGTGGAAGGGAGTGGGGGGTGTGCAGCAGAGAACTAGAGAACTAGAGGACAAACAAGAACTAGAGGACAAGCAAGTCAGGACTGTGCAGAGAAGTTGTAACAAGAAGCGGAGTTGCCTTTTAAAATATTAAATAGTCCTGGGCTTCCCTGGTGGCGCAGTGGCTGAGAGTCCGCCTGCTGATGCAGGGGACGTGGGTTCGTGCCCCGGTCCGGGAGGATCCCACATGCCACGGAGCGGCTGGGCCCGTGAGCCATGGCCACTGAGCCTGAGCGTCCGGAGCCTGTGCTCCGCAGCGGGAGAGGCCACAGCAGTGACAGGCCCGCATACAGAAAAAATATATATATATATTAAACAGTCCTAACGAGAGCGAAACCTGGAGGTTTAAAATCTTTCTCCAAGGGACTTCCTTGGTGGCGCAGTGGTTAAGTATTCACCTGCCAATGCAGGGGACACAGGTTCGAGCCCTGGTCAGGGAAGATCCCACATGCCTGTGGAGCAACTAAGCCCGTGCGCCACAACTACTGAGCCAGCGTGCCACAACTACTGAAGCCCGTACTCCTAGAGCCTGTGCTTCACAAGAGAAGCCACTGCAATGAGAAGCCCACACACCGCAACAGAGTAGCCCCTGCTCACACAACTAGAGAGAAAGCCCACGCGCAGCAACAAAGACCCAATGCAGCCAACAAAAATGAATAAATAAATAAAATAAAATAAATTCTAAAATAAAATAAAATTGTCCTCCAAGCAGTTTTGGATAAGCTGTATTTCCAATAGTAGAAAAGGACTTTTTTGCATGAAAGTCATTCTTCTGTATTCTGGAACATTGTGCCAATTTTTTAAAGCTACCTACAGGAAATTTCCTTCAAGTTACCTATAAATGTATTTTTGAAAAAAGATTGTTATTACCATTACATTTTGAAAACGTATACCCGTCTAATCCACTGTTCTTCCTATCCTTGTGAAATGATGGTTTTTTCCTCCTTTTTAGACTAGTTCTGCTCATTTCCTTTTACTGAATACCCGGCAATCCCAGACCCTCCACGGTGACTTGTTTAACCTAGAAATATACCCATGGTTAACAGACTGTTCCCCCCCCTTCCCCACCCCCACCCTAATTTCATTAGGAACAATCTGTGACTGACAAAGTTAATATCTACGGTTCACCAGCAATAGAAAAAAGTTCTTGGCTAAATATCCCCACACTTTATTCGGTTTTGTCCTAGATGCATTGGAAACCACCAAGGCAGTGTTCTTTTGACTGTTGTACTTCTTGATTCTTCGTATTTTAATTGAAATTTTCCTTCACCCTTCAGGCCTATAGGCCTAGCCTGGAAGGATTTTAGGTCTTAAGCTGGCTTTAGTTATGATGGGGCTCAGAGCAAATTTGGGAAAAGCTACTTTTAGATAAAATAAAGGAATTTAAACAGTTCAGTGTTGCTTTCTTGACTGCATAGGTGCTAGGATGGGGCCAACTCCTGTCTGGTTTGCAGTCAGGAAGAGCTGTGGATAGAGGGCTTAAGGTAGTTTTGGTGGGAAGTGTGTATCTATCTAATGAGGAAAGTGAAAAGAGAGGACTAACCAATCATTATTTTTAGATACAAAAAGACAAATAGCACCATGTTTTGGAGCCTGGCTGGTGAAAGAGCTGTGGAAAACTGCAGCATCCAAGCTGTTACTGTGTTGCAGGCATGTTTTAATGAAGGAACTAGCCAGCCAGCCTCAGAGGAAATTTTGAGTGTATCATTGTTCTGAATTACTGCTGTTCATCTGTTCCCTTCACCTCCCCCTTCTGAAGAAGGGGTGGGAGCATAAATTATTGTCCAGTAACACTGTCTTACTTAGTCATAAACTGAGGCAGACCTAGCCTCACATTTTCATTGTCCTTTCACCCAAACCCTTAAATAAGTAAAATCTCTATACCATCTCCTTTTTCCCTTCCCTCATCCTGGCCACAGGCTTCTCCCTACCCAACAAAAATTTTTTGCTTGCATTTTTATTCTGCCATTATATAGCCAACAACATTGCACTGGCCCCTTTATGGCTGATGGAGCCCAGGCGGCCTGCCCGATTAAGGGAGACAGCATTTGGCCAATGGGGCTGGTGTGTGCCATTACTGCTGGCTGTTGGGCCTCTGTCCTCTACAGCTCCATCCTGGCTCATTAAAACCCTGAGCCAAAGATCTGGGCAGACGCCTGCTGCAGCACTGTGGGGGCCAGGAAGTTAAATTGTTCTCCTAATCCTGCATAATTTATCTCCCTGTTAGCCCGCTCATAAACAGTCCAATTCAGCCCCACTGTGGTCTGAATTTCCTATTTTTGTGATGACCAACTAGTACCCAGCCTTTCCCTTCTCCTTTATTATTTTTATTAAAAATTATTTTCCCCTTGTTTGCTACGAGTTTGCCTTAATGTTTTTTTCATTTGGAACCTCCTTCCTGGATCCCACTTCACCAACAATCTGTCCATTTCTCTAGTTTGGACCTGATATTACAGAGCAGTTGGTGCTATGGTCTTCCCCTTACCCTCTCCTCCAAGATTTCTAGTGCTTTGTTTTCTCCTTCCCTATTTTCTCTTTTTTAATCCATCTCCTCTCCTTTTCCATCATTTCCATTTTTTCCTCCTTTCTATTCCTTCTCCAGTCCCTCTTTCCAGGGACCAACCTTGTTGCAGGATGTTTGGTAGGACATTTTGAAAAGGCATTGAATGGCTTATTTTTTTTTCACATCTCTGCTTCTGTTTCGTTTCAGAGATTTACAAACGAGGACCACCTGGCAGTTCATAAACACAAGCATGAGATGACATTGAAATTTGGCCCAGCCCGAACTGACTCAGTCATCATTGCAGGTATTTGCTGCCCCAGAAGCCATGTGCCTTGATATCACCAGACAGTTAAGATTAATACCAGGGACCAGATGTACTGGGAGCTGTACTCCCCTTCTCCCATTAAGAGCCCTTATGTGATCTGCATTTAATCAGGAAAGAGGAACACTGAAAGCTCCCAAGTTTCTATTGTGTCCTCCACTCTCAGTTTTTAATACGATTGGGTTCTGTGGTTTTTGAGGTGGGTGTGTTGAGGTTTTGTTTTAGCTTTCTTTCAGTCTATTCCCTCCTTGCCTTCTTTTTATTAGGACTTTGGAAGATTTACAGACAAAAGACGCCTTTGACATTTCTCCCTACCCACAGTGAAGGGGTGAACAAAAGAAAGCAAGAGAGCCGACCTAGCCTGGCTACTTCTCTTCCACTGGGTGTCAGTGTCGTCTTCCCCCCACCCCCAGTAGGCAGAGTGTCAGTTTGTAAATTCAACTTCCCTTTATGAACCCAGACACCATTGAGGACAAACAAGACACTTAGTCAGTGGGACTTTTCTAGGCCGATTTGGGTGACCTGGAACCTCTCACTGGTTTTTTTGGATATTGTTTTGCTTACCTATGCCATTCTCAAGGGAGCATTCTCAGCAACTGCTCTCAAACCGTGCAGCAGTTCTGTTGTGCCATTTTCAGCTAGACAAACAAACCAAAATGGGTTTTTTCTTTTGATACCGTGAGGGGTTCTGACTTAGCCTGAGTTAAAGCAAGCTTACCCCAATGTTTAACCAATGGGGGATTTAGTTGGTGATTACTGTATTATATCAGTTAATAACTCAGGTAAGGCACAATTTCTCTAAGTACTACTAGCCAAAATGCTGCCTGAGACACAGAGAAGGAAAGAGAGGACCTCCTACCATACTTCTGTACATGAAGAAAGGGGCTTGCACTACAGATCTCCTGTTCCTTATTAATTCAGCAAGTATTTGTTGAGTGTCTACTGTTTGCACCAGGCACTTTGCTCGAGTTGGGGACATTGTCATTGATGATCCTGAAGAAAGCCTGGGGGAGGTCCTTGGAAAGAGTGGAGAGGACGTGAGTGTATATGTAGGCAACACATACTTAAGTTTATTGTCAGGGCGTGTATACATGAAAAAATTTTTAGTATTTGCAGCCAAGTATAAGTGAATAATACAAACAATATCAATACTAAGAGAATTATTATTAAGTGAAATTGATTGGAGCAGTTTATGAAAGAGTTAAATTTGGGTCAAAGTTATCAAGTTGGAGAGGTTATTCCAAATGCGTGGAAAGGCCTATGCCGCCCTCCAGCAGTGGGGAGAGAAATTGATACAGGACAATGCCAAGGAGATAAAATGTTTCCCTGTTATTCTTCACATTCTGTTTTGGAGTGTTCGCCCCATTGCACACTTCAGCTATCCTATCTAGTCTGGTGATTCTCGTATCTCTAAATTAAGACCTGGTTATCTCACATGTATTTCAACACCTTATTGAACACTTACTTGGCTGTCTTTCTGTCATTCAAATCTTCATGTCAATGACTGTCAATTAGGGAACTCCTTGTCCCCTAAACCAGCGGTCCCCAACCTTTTTGGCACCAGGAACCGGTTTCATGGAAGACAGTTTTTCCTAGGACCACGGGCAGGGTGGGAGTGGGGGGGTAGGGGTAGGGTTCAGGGGGTGATGGGAGCGATGGGGGGCAGCAGATAAAGCTTTGCTCGGCTCACCTGCCGCTCACCTCCTGCTGTGCGGCCCAGCTCCTAACAGGCTGCGAACTGGTAACGGCCCGCCCACGGGTTGGGGACCCCTGCCCTAAACCAGTTCCTCTCCTTTGTTATTCACTGATAGCAGTATTAGCAAAATCTTGAGTTGTTTTATTCTTTCTTCAAATTCTGACTGTTCTGTTCTTTTCTGTTCTTCCTGCCATCCACTGTCACTGTGCTTGAATTCCTCCATAGTCTCCTAGCTGGCCTCCTTGACTCGTCTCTCATTCTAATCCACCTTTCATTCTGTCGAAAAGCCAGACTTCCTGAAATTCTTCTCTGCTCAAAATCTGTCATTATCTTCCTGTTTTCTCTTACTTTAAGGCTATTTATATTTGGGTTTTCAGGCTTTCTATAACCTAGCCCCATGGTGTCCACCCAACTTTATTTTATTTATTTATTTTTAAGTGTCTAGCCAGTTTATACACCACACTGGTAGTAGAATCAGGGCTGGTTCTCTTTCCACTGAATCAGGTACCTGCCTCTTTTAATATGATAATCTTCTAGGTGTGATAATAATCTTCTAGAAGTAGATTTCAACTTGATATCAGAAAATTTCTCACAGAATTCATTCAAAATGTTAGAGGCTGCCTTAGAGGTAGTGAAGTCCCCAGGACTGGAGATGGGGCTGGGAAGGGCACTGGGACATGGCTGGAGGGGCACAGGAACCATGGAGCTAATGAGGCTTAACATTCAGGGCCCTGTACTCACATGGTTCCTCCTTAAGATCTTAGGAGGGGCCCTAACAATGTATTAACATGGTGATATGTTTTTGTAGTACTTGCAAAAATAAGATATTTTAAAATTCTTTTTCTTAAGGAGGGCCCCCCAGAATTATATAAGTTTCAGGCCTAGATCCACTCCTAGGTAGCACAGAGTTTTGCAAAGCACTAGGCAAGGAGACCAGAGAACCTGGGTTCCAGTCATGGCACTGCTTTGGCCCAAATGGGCAAAATGGCACTTGCTCTGCTTCCCTCACAGGGAGTAAAATCACAAATGTTAAATGGGCTGAAAAACATAAAATGTGAAAAAATATAAGTAAGTAACATAACTTAGATTTCCTGTCTGTGTTATGGGATAATCATCGCTGTTTCTCAGGTTATTGAAGATAACACATCAAAAAGTGTGTCCTCAGGGCATTTTCCTGTCTCATTTCCCCTGCTACAACTTCCTCTAACCCCTAGCCCCCAACACTACAGCCACTAGAACACTCATTTGTCATCATCTGTTGCCACTTTTATATATATATATATATATATTTTTTTTTGGCCACACTGCACGGCTTGTGGGATTTCAGTTCCCCAACCAGGGATTGAACCCAGGCCCTTGGCAGTGAGAGCGCAGAGTCCTAACCACTGGACCGCCAGGGAGTTCCTGCCACTTTTATATATTTGTTCAGAGGGCTCCCACTGTCTGTAAAGTCTATCTTTGCTGGAAAAAATCCTTATCAACAAGGCCTAGTTCTGCCAGATCCTCTCCTCCTACCCCAGAAATGACCTCCCTTAGCACTGTTTCTTGTTGATCTTACAGACTAGGACTCTGAGGCCTGATGTAACACATAGCTGAGTTCTGGGGGCCCCACAAGATAATCCTCAGGAATCTTGATCTTCTGCCATCCCCGGGCTCTTAGCATCAGAGCATAGACACCTGGTTCTTGATGTATACATGATAGGGGTCACTGTGCTTATCCACTTTGCGGGAGCGGGTGTATCCCAGGATGAGGCTGCCCACAGTGGCAGCAAATAGGAACATGATGAAGAGAATGTACCTGTAGGAGTTGTCATCGCGGCCAGGTAGGGTGGCCTGCCTCTCCTCAGTCAGGTTGTCTGACCCTGGCCGGCAGAGCAAGTTGCTGTGAAGAGTGGCATTTAGAGCCTTTATCACAGTGTGCAGGCTCTCATACCAGGTCTCAGTCCCATTTGGTGGTCTCCATAGCAACAGGGATTCAGGTGGGGGAAGAATCGGAGGATGCTCTCCTTCAGAAGCCTTCCTTGTTTCTCGTCCTCTCTGATCAACCCTAACTCTCTCCATTTAGGGGTACCATTCTGTAGTCCTGCCGGTCGGCAAGGCTCCTGGGGGCGCCGTCTGTTCATTGGACACCTCGTCCTGGGCTCGTGGGTGCCCCACACTGCACCCCAAGGCACTCCGCCAGCCCCTCTGCTCGGAGCCTGCGGTCAGCACCGCCTGCGCCCCCTCCACTATGCGCCCCACCCAACTTTAGATGCAACTTACATCCCTAACATGGGATGTAAGTTGACATAGACATACCTTTTTCTCCTCATCTATATATTGGTGCCCATACCCTGCCTCTCTCCGTGCCTTCACCTGACTTACTCCTCTTATCTTCCTAATCTCCTCTCTTCTCTACCATCTGAAGCCATTCTTTAAAGGCCCAGCTCAAGTCCCGCTTCTTGAAACCTTTCCTAACTGCTGTCATTAATTTGTCTTTATTTAGTTTCTATAACAATTTTTTTCTCTACTGTACATGGCACCTATTTTTTTGTATACTATGATACTATATATATAAATTGATTTCCTCAACTGAAAAACATACTCTTAGTTCTCTATGGCAAGAACCATGTCTTATATTTGGCCCAGACTCCTATACTCCTATCTCCCCCTCCCCCAAATATACACACAAGTGTATGCTTATAGCACCAAAACACAGAATGTATTCAGTAAACACCTGTTGATTTCTTTGGAATCACCAGAGCAGGCTAAGGGTTTTCTTATACATTTTCTGGCTGTTTGGCTGTTTGTTCATGAATGGGAAAAGTTTATATGAGCCTCAGACCAGAGATCCAAAAGGCCCTCTTCTGCCATAGCCATGCCCTTAGCTGCCCCGTCCTGTTCCACTTGAGTCGTGACTTTTTCATGTGCCCTTACTGAAGTACTCTCTAAGTATAAGGGAATATTACCTCCACTCACCCAGAGATGGAGGGAAAGTGGCTTTATCGTTGGCCAACCAAAGCTGCCAGAGAACCTTTTAAAACTATTTTGGGAGGTAGTGGTAATTTTTCCAAACATTCTTTTGATTCAGAAGAGGTTTTGTTTAAATAAAAAAAAATTATGTTGTTTCCATGGAAAATCCCACTGGACTATTCCCAGTTGATCATGCTAGAAGGAGCGATTTTAGCCCCAGGTCTCACTCCTTAAAATATCATTTAAACATTGTTCTATCCCTATTATTCAATTTAGTGGTTTGGAGTATGAGATGAATCCCTGAGGTGATTAGTATGTCAAGGAAAACTATCATAATAGAGTTAGGACCAGGGAACAAGATTCAACTGACCTAAGAGAGAAGAACTAGAAAAACTGGGTGGGGAGAGAGAAGCTCAAATCTAAAATTCAGGTCGCTTAAAAAGTTCCCATGGCTTACCAAGAGACTTCCTCTTCCCAAGGGCAGAGGCACTGTGCTGAGGAAAGATTTGTGCAGCCTCTGAGAGGATATTTTGGCTGGCAAATCTAAATCCAAATATCCTGGTTTCTCGAATTTGCTCTCAGACCCAGGTCTCTATGAAATGAGCTCTATTGTTTGCAGTTTCCTTTTCTAGCTCATGATCTTGCTGTCTTGTTCCCCAGACCCTAGATTTGCCTGGAATGCCTTCAGAAGGTAATAGACCCTTACCTCAGTGACAACTGAAAGACAAGGCACCATTTCTTACTTGGTAGCTTTAGCCAGTAGACTCAACCATCTGATCCTCAGTTTCTTCTCATCAGATTTTAACGTCCATCTGCGTATACCTACTCACTTCAGACCTAGCAGGGAGTAAGTGTAAAGAGAAAATGTCACTTAACTGTACTTGATTTTCCTATCTAGAGGTTTCACAGACTCCACCTGGGTGGGCGGTTTTGTTTTGCTTGGGGGTGAGGGAGCTGAAACCGGCCTCTGGGAGAAAGGTGGTTACATAGATAGTCACACAAAAACATTGTTCTAACTTCCCTCTGCTGGCCTTGAGGCAACACAGCACAGACACCCTCTGGTGGTCTAACACCAGTCTTTACTTACTAGAGCTCAATTAAAGCAAATTTGCCTGAACACAGAGATTCACTCCAAATAGAAGAATAAAAGTGTGTTCTCTATGTGCTCTCAAGTTTTAATTTCAGGTCAAAACTAAAATAGAGGTTCCTTTTCTTTTCATGTCTACAGATCAAACTCCTACTCCGACTAGATTCCTGAAGAACTGTGAAGAGGTGGGGCTCTTCAATGAACTAGCTAGCTCCTTTGAACATGAATTCAAGAAAGCTGCAGATGAGGATGAAAAAAAGGCAAGAGACGGGACTTTTGCTGAAAAACTGGTAGTGTTCAGATCTAGGCAACTTTCATTGTGTCCTGGGATAATTAATAATTAAGCAAATTAATAATTAATTAGCTTAATTGGTTAAAGCACAAAATTATAGGCTTGGTTCTGTAGAACCAGATAGTACTCACAGATCCCAGTCAGCCACTCAGGTCTTTAGGTGGTCCCGATGATGGATCAGCACAAGTGTTGGATCTTCATCAAAAATCAGTCTTCTTGCTCTTCCAGTGGAGCATTTTCAGTAATCTGTTTTTTAATTATTTTTGTTCTGAATATGTTGAAGATGTTAAAAAAGATTATAAATTACTCAGATTTTGTTAGATAACATCTTTTTTGCTAAATCCCACTCTTTTCTGAGCTAATCAGACTTGTCACCTGGACTGTTTTATTCAATCAGCCAATCAATAAACATTTATTGAATTTCAACTCTTCTTTGTTTCAGTGTATATCACTCTTACCTTCAAGTAGCTCTCTAGTAATATTCAACACATTAAGCTTAAGGAAGGATGTTCTTAAAGCCTTTCAAAGGAGATCAACAAGGATGGTGAAAGAACTAGAAATTAGGTCACTTTGGGAACATTTAAAGAAACTGAGGACATTTTGCTTGGAAAAGAAATTTTATTGGAACAAAACTGCAGTCTTCAAACATTGCTAGTTGAAGTGCTTTCCTGTAAAAGAGGGGTTAAACTTTATATTCTCTGTGCCCCAGGGGTAGAAATAGGACCAGGATAGGAAGCTATAACAAAGTGTGTTCATTTATGTGTAGGCCACTTAGTATAGATATTGTAGAGAGGATTAAAATATTGGAATCACTTCAGATTCTGAGGTGCTGTGATTCTGATTTTAACCTTTATATTCAAGATCCCTAGAGAATCCTTTAGTGTGGAAGATCAGAGGAAATAGTTTAAGAAGGAGGGTCAAAGAAAAATAATTCCCAAGGAATAAGGGGTTTTGGAAAAAAAGGAAATTGAGACGGTCAAAGTTTACTGTACTTTAGAATTAGAATTCTGGGTTATTAGTCACTATGTAAAATCATGTTTGTGTTCCATAATAATTCAGAAAAAAATTCCAGTATATCTCAAAACATATATACATTAACACATGTACCTCCCATAATTGCGTGGTACAGTGAGGCATGGAATCCCATGAGAATATAGGAAAGCCAAGACATAAGAAAAAATTTCCAGGAGGAGCTCTTTCCCTCTTAAGAGAGAGATAGCAGGTAAATCAAGAGAGTTTGTGCATGATTTTTTCATCCATCTTAAATTATAAGAATGAAGTTTTCTTATCACTGGGGGTCTTTCCAAGTTCCATAGCTTTTCTGTGATCTTCATTTCATGCTGTCTCCCGCAAACTAAAAGAAAGTGGGGAAACGGTGGCATATATTTGTAGTTCTTTCAAACAGCAGAACTAGCCACAGTCTGCTTGTCATTCTTTTTCTTCAGAGACCCAGGTCCATCATCAATCAGTTGCTTCAACCTATGTGGTATAATTTTATTTTACAGTTTCCTTACCTCATCCCCCCTGTCATTTCTCCCTCCCCCTAAACAAAGAAATCAGTCAAATTGTTTCCACCAGGATGTGAAGGATTTTAAACCAAACTCATTATAGGCAAATTCAAGAAAATTAACCTCCTTTTAAGGCTCCAGGTCTTTTCCACTTCCATTTTAGCTCACTTGACACAGGAAGCCATTCATAGTTAGGCCTCTACTCATTGGGCATCTCTCAGTGTTTCTCCCTGCTGGGTCAGGGGTGGTCTTCACGTCTACTTGATGAGAAGCACAGGCTCAGTGGAAAATTGTCTCCAGGAGTGTTTAATGAGCCCCAAACTTTTCTGAACCACAGCTTTTCTAGGAGATTCCTCTAGCAGATTTTAAACTTGTGATTGTATTCACTTAGAGGCCTCTCCTTCCTACAGCCCTCTGACTTCAGGGATCTGAGAATTAGCCCAACTGGACCTGACATCTGTGTAGAAAAAATGAGGGCAGAAATGAAATCATCTATGCTTTTGCTCATCCTTATCAGATTGGAGAGAAAGAACCATTACCACTACATTACCATGTATTAGCCACTAGATTATCTTCAGTTTGCTCAAATACCAATATTTCTAGTGATTAAGATAGCAAGGGATAAATTAAAAACAAGCTCCTCTTTCATCAAGAAACCTAGGATATGGGAAGAATAGAACAAAGGACGCACTTTGTCATGAAACTGAACTGCAGTGCCAGCTCTCCTGTTGTGGCGCAGTATCAGGGTCATCTCAGATGGTTTATTGTTTTCTTCAAAGCCACTTATGGCTCCACAGTTCTGTGAGTTGATTGCACTACTGCCAGAAAAGTACTCTTTCCTTTCTGGTTTTCTCCAGTCGTGCTCCTAGAACCAAGTTCTAATTTCTTTCACTGATGAAATGACCAGCCTTTCCTTTCTTTGTTATCCCCAAACCCTAACTTCTAGCCTCTAGCACCAGATTTTGGGGTGAGAACACCATCAAGCATGGGGAGTTCCCCAGAAAAGATATTTCCTGTCTTGTTGACAGTACTTTAATAGCCAGTTTGATTTGGTTTGCTTTTGATAATTGGGTAACCTAGTCATTCTGATCGGCAGAAAATTTGTTCACAGCTCGCTAGTAGCCAATGGAGCTGGTTGCGAATACGAAGGCACTGGATTCAGGAATCGTGCTTTCCTGAAAAATAATATAGTCATTGTATTTGCATGGATAAATGACATCTTTTTTTATTTTCTCCTTTCAGGGCCTTTATAAGCATTTTAAGGTTGCTTTTTTTTTTTTCCCTTTCGGAATTTTTATAAATGTTCACCCGTGGCGAGGCAGATATAACTTCATTTTATAGGAGGGAAACAGAAGCCCTGAGAAGTTAAAGGATTTGGCCAGAGTTGTACATAAAACCTGGGCTCCACATTTCTTTGACTTTCAGTTTGGTGCTTTGACCAAGGACTGAACTTCCTTAGAAGTATATTCCCTCATCTTTTAACTGGGAAGATAGAGCTTTAACTTGAAGGGAATCATGAGGTTGAACTATGCTCACTTCTCTCTTTTAACAGGCTGCTTCTGGGCCCCTTGACATGTCTCTGCCTTCTACACCAGACATCAAAATCAAAGAAGAAGAGCCAGTGGAGGTAGACTCATCCCCACCTGACAGTCCTGCCTCTAGCCCCTGCTCCCCACCACTCAGGGAGAAGGTAAAACTCTACCAAGAGTCATCTCAAACGTTAATTGATAGATGAAGTTTTGATGCGTTTGTTGTATAAATATTGTGTGATACAGGAGGATTGATTTTATATATATATATATTTTTTTTTTTTTTTTTTTTTTTTTTTTGCGGTACGCGGGCCTCCCGCTGCTGTGGCCTCTCCCGTTGCGGAGCACAGGCTCCGGACACGCAGGCTCAGCGGCCATGGCTCACAGGCCCAGCCACTCCGCGGCATGTGGGATCTTCCTGGACCGGGGCACGAACCTGTGTCCCCTGCATCGGCAGGCGGACTCTCAACCACTGCGCCACCAGGGAAGCCCAATTATATTTAAATAAATGTTAATTGTTTAGAAGATTTATATAAATT
Source organism: Orcinus orca (assembly GCF_937001465.1). Lineage (NCBI taxonomy): Eukaryota > Metazoa > Chordata > Mammalia > Artiodactyla > Delphinidae > Orcinus > Orcinus orca. Next base: position 42,891,148 of record NC_064569.1, on the reverse strand, counting down.
ACACCTATTCTCTGACCCAGCAACTCCACTTCTAAGTCTGTATGGAAGAGAAATTAGTGCATATGTCCACCAAAAGAAGTATATAAGAAAGTTCATAGCAGTTGTATTCGTAATAGTCAAAAAACTGGAAGCAGTCCAAATGTCCATCAACAAGACTTGTTGCATATATAAAAAGTCATTTAGTTTTATTTTATGCTTTAGATTAACGTACTTTATGTATGTTGTACTACTTCAATTGATAAGTGGAAAAGAAAAATCACATAATTCATAAATTGAACATTGAACAATTTAGAAAAAATGTCTTCCCAGAGGGAAGTTTTCTAGTGATTCAAAGGGAGTATCTGTCAGGATTCTGATTATTATTATTATTATTTTGTGTGTGTGTGTGTGGTACACGGGCCTCTCACTGTTGTGGCCTCTCCCGTTGTGCAGCACAGGCTCCGGACGCGCAGGCCCAGCGACCATGGCTCATGGGCCTAGCTGCTCCGCGGCATGTGTGATCTTCCCGGACCGGGGCACGAACCCATGTTCCCTGCATCGGCAGGTGGACTCTCAACCACTGCGCCACCAGGGAAGCCCTGATTATTATTTTTTTAAAGGAAACTTTGTGAAGTATTTTTAATAAATTTATTGAAATATCACACACATACAGAAAAGCACATAAATTGTAAGTATACAGCTTACTGAATTTTCACAAAGTTTACAGCTTATGTAACCAACACCTTGATAATTTCATCATAACCTCAGAAGGCCCATCATACCTCCTTCCAGTCTCTACTGTGCTACCAGTGGTTATTAATTTTAATATCCACTGTGGATAGAGCATCTGTACCTCATCTTACCTCCCTCCAAAACTGGTTTGCTAACATCTCAAAACTACCCTCTCCATAAACATTACAACTGTATCCCCCCTCCTCTTTTCATCAGCAGCCAGGTCCTAGAGGCTGTTTAGAGATGTTTCCAGGGCCACTGTAGCCACTGGCAGTCTAAGGTCCTTACAACTTAACAATGGGAAGCAGTTTGTTTTATCACAATATGATCATTATTCAAACTTCCGTAGCCCTTTCTTTAATGGGTCTATAGGAGACATTGGGTTAAGACCAATTGGGTTGCCTTATCACCAGTCTTATACCTGTCTTTTCCCATTAGAGATCAGTGGACACTTGAGCATCAAGTTTAGAATGAGAGTATCTAGATCATGAAAAATTATAACACTCCTGGGACTTCCCGGGCGGTCCAGTGTTTAAGACTCCACGCTTCCACTGCAGATCCCTGGTTGGGGAACTAAGATCCCACATGCTGCACGGCATGGTCCCCTGCCAAAAAAAATTATAACACTCCTTAGAATTTATATGGTACTCTAGTGCTTCTACAGAAATTTCAAGTGATCTGCCAACTGTCATCTCACTCATATAGCCATCATCCCTGAAAGGGAGATAGCCAAAAGGTCTTAACTCAGCATTCCTACTGAATGGGTGAGTGAGGTATGGGTCCATGATCACGATGGAATCAGGTCATGATTTACGTGAGTAGTCCAAGTGCTCTTTCCAATAAATTTATACTAGATTTTACCAGCTATGTATTTCCCTATAAGCAGTCCCTTAAAGCATTTTGTGATCTGTTGGTGTCTTCTCCCCAGGATGTTGCCCCAAAGCCTGTTGTGATCTCTACGCCCACACCTACCATCGTACGCCCTGGCTCCCTGCCTCTCCACTTGGGCTATGATCCACTTCACCCAACCCTTCCTTCCCCAACCTCCGTCATCACACAGGCTCCACCATCCAACAGGCAACTGGGGTAAGTAAAGAGAGCAGGGAGAAACAGTGAAGCCTGAATGTCTTTCCTCTGTGTGAAATTATTTGATTAAATAGAGACTGTTTCTGAATACTCAAGGAAAACAAGTCACTGAGATTGTCTCTCAACATAAATTTTTCACCCCATAAACAGAATCTTCTTTACCTTTTTAGTAGACAAGCAAGAATTTATTTGGGGGTGTACTGCCTTAATTTGGAGGTTTAATACTTCTTCGATCTAAAAGAAGAATCCTTAGAACTTTAGGAAGTATAGTGGTGGAGGTCACACAGGGAAGTATATATTTAGTTCTTGGCTTCAATCATCTGGATGTTTATGGAGGCACTGCTGAATGAGGCGCTGAAACCCATTAAGTCATCTTTTTTTTTTTTTTTTTTTTTTTGCTGTACGCGGGCCTCTCACTGCTGCAGCCTCTCCCGTTGCAGGGCACAGGCTCTGGACGTGCAGGCTCAGCGGCCATGGCTCACGGGCCCAGCCGCTCTGCGGCATGTGGGATCTTCCCGGACCGGGGCACGAACCCATGTCCCCTGCATCGGCAGGCGGACTCTCAACCACTGCGCCTCCAGGGAAGCCCAAGTCATCCTTTTTAAGTCTGGTTGTTCCCCTCAGTCCCAGTTAGGGTTCTTGGTCTTTGATATTCCTAATTTTGTCTTCACTCCCAGCATGGCCCATACAGATTTCCTAGTGGGATGACTTAAGATCCTGTCCCCAGGTACCCATGGGTTAAGAGGTTGTTGTCAGGCTTCAGCCTCTTAAAGTTTATTGTTCTCTAGACCCACTAAGAAAAATACAAAGGGATGACTTCTTTCTTAGACAGAGTAGAGCAAAATGTGGAAAGGAACAGGAGGAACTTACTCAGATTTGGCTATCATATGACATAATTCAGCTTTGCAAAATGGCAGCTTTGGTCGAAGTATTCCTTGCCTAAGGCAAGACAGAATTTATACACGCCAGTGGTAGGGATGTTTATTTAATTGTTCTAAACTCTTAATAGGATTAGCTTCCCACCCACTTGAATTCAGTGGTGCATTTAATTTGCAAGGTGTAAAGATCTTGCGATTTCTCTCCATCTATAAGGTAAGGTAAGTAGCATTCCCTGCTTTATCCACCTTCATGAGGGCGCCAGGATTTTACAACGCTACTAGAAAAGACTGGGAAATCTGCTGTAATTATAGGAGGAGGATCATTGGCAAAAGGGTCTGTATTATGAGCATTTCTCTTCATATTTCCTCTAGGTCTCCCACTGGCTCCCTCCCTCTCGTCATGCATCTTGCTAATGGACAGACCATGCCTGTGCTGCCAGGGCCTCCGGTACAGATGCCTTCTGTTATATCGGTGAGCTCTGAAGTTGGGGCAGCCAACCCTACCAAGACATTAACCCCTCCCTTCCACCTGAATGCTCATAGACACACATGAGCCCCAGGGAAACGTGGGCTCTGATCTGTAGTAGTTGAACATGGCAGCCTGCCCGTACTCTTCACTAACCTCTGCCAATCCAGCACTATGGAACACTAGACAAAGGCTCATCTGGACAATTGGCTCCTGGTCCAAGAATTGATTTTGCCAGCCTGCTGATTGGTTGATTTCACTTGGCACTAAGTACCTCACAAATTGCCCACCACTTTCCTCAAGATACAGCCTCAGCCTTCCCCATAGAAATTGTCATAGCACTGGAGGATTAGGTCCCCTATCCTGTGGTGCTCCAGGGGGGATGGTATTTCCCAGGCTGTTTCTGCATGCCCTATGCGCAGGTTGCATAGAACAGGCCCTAATGTGCCAATCTCAAAAGCACTTCATTTGGGGAAGCTGTTGCCCCACTAATAGCATTATGTTCCCTTCTGGTTTTTCTTCCTTCTCTTGATCCAGCTGGCCAGACCTGTGTCTATGGTGCCCAACATTCCTGGTATCCCTGGCCCACCAGTTAACAGCAGTGGTTCCATTTCTCCCTCTGGCCACCCTATGCCATCAGAAGCCAAGATGGTGAGTACATCCCAGCCCGGGGCAACGCTGGCCCTTCTGAAAGAAGTGGTATCTTCTGGGGCTTGCAGAGCTAAAGACCCACCCAGTTGTGGGGTCTGGAGAAGAAAAGACCCTGATTCATGACTCCTATCTCCTCTCTTCCACCTTTAGAGACTGGTACATAGACCATGGCAGTGAAAAGAAGCAGCACAGATTGTTTGGAATGGAACTCTTGCTGTTTCAGTTCCAGGGTGACAGATGGAGGGGTGGATGAGTGGGCAGGAGAGCTGGCCAGGAGGTGAATAACTGCGTAATAACCAGCCCCTGGCCAGGTTCCAGGAGAGAGCTTTCATCTGGACTCTATAGCTTCAGCAACCCCCGCCCTCCAACTGTGCCCAGGATGATAGTGAGGGGACAGAGTAGGTATTTTAGGGATCATGTGCACATTCTCTCTCCCTGTCATTTTCTTTTAATCCCTCTGTTAAGGGAAAATCAGTGTGGGAATTTTAGTTGTCTGTAACATCAGTAATAAAATCTAAGCCCACTCTTCTCACCCTTGATAGAATCTCACCCTTGACAAGCTATTTTTCCTTATCTTTTCCTACAGAGACTAAAAGCTACCCTAACCCACCAAGTCTCCTCAATCAACGGTGGCTGTGGAATGGTGGTGGGGACTGCCAGCACCATGGTGACAGCCCGTCCAGAGCAAAGCCAGATCCTCGTCCAGCACCCTGACGCCCCATCCCCTGCCCAGCCACAGGTCATTTAGACCCTTGGATGGGGGAACCAGTTTGTGTCACCATTACTCTTTAAGTCATACCTGTTTTTTCAAGGAGGAAGAAAATGAAAGAAGAGTGGATTTCAGCATTCTGGGCGTCTACCTGCACTTTGGTTCTTGTTGACAGTTTGAAAGTAGCAAAATGCGCTATTCTTTATCCATCCTTGGGTTGTACTAAATGCAAACAGACTGGATAATGCAGAACTGTCACAGAGGAGGTCTCAGTTTTTGTTTTCTGCTTTTTGGTTATTTCTATATGTGAATGCTGTATCTGCAGAACCCTCTAAAATGTGACAGGACCTCACTTCAGACCACTTTGTACACCAAAGGAGGCTTCCCCTAGTCTCTCCTATCTTAGGTCTTAGCCCCCACCCACCTAAAAAAACTTACCTGATTAGATTTATAGCAAAAATCAGATAATAACAATATATTAGGGACTTCCCTGGTGATGCAGTGGTTAAGAATCCACCTGCCAATGCAGGGGACACGGGTTCAAGCCCTGCTCCGGGAAGATCCCACGTGCCGCAGAGCAACTAAGCCTGTGCACCACAGCTACTGAGCCTGCGCTCTAGAGCCCACGAGCCACAGTTACTGAGCCCGCACACCACGACTACTGAAGCACGTGCGCCTAGAGCCCGCGTGCCGTAACTACTTAGCCCATGCGCCGCAACCACTGAAGCCCACGCACTCTAGGACCCACGTGCCACAACTACTGAAGCCCGCACTCCTAGAGCCCGTGCTCTGCAACAAGAGAAGCCACCACAGTGAGAAGCCCATGCACCACAACGAAGAGTAGCCCCCGCTCACCACAACAAAGAAAGCCTGCACGTAGCAATGAAGACCCAACACAGCCAAAAAAAAAAAGAAAAACAATATATTAATAAAATGTGATGTCACAGTATTAAGATGGCTCAGTAAACAAATACACACCCCCCAAAAATACTTTTTCCTCGTCAATTGAATGTCTTTTTATCAGGAGAAATTAAAGTCTAAAAAAGCCAGAGGGATCCCATTTAGAAGCCCAACTCTTTTTTTCAGGGAGGCCTCAGTTTACTAATTTTCTTTGAAAACTGAATAGGCCGCAGTTTTCATATTGTCTGTACTGGTTAGGTGACAACCACCTGAGATCAGTTTCTAGAGTTACATCTTTTGCCCATCCCCTTTTCCTGATGTCACCACCTGCTTTATCAGTTACCACCACATGTCCTAACATTTAATGACCATATGCTGCCTTAAAGCTTGGCCAACAACAAAAGCTTTCATCTGAGTTTTCTTGTTGGAAGCTAAGCCTGCCCACCCTCCTGTAACCCCTTCTAATGCCAGTCCCTTCTGGAAATGGTAAAGCAGTAGTCCCCTTGCCCAAGTTGTGCTGCTTCCCCTCTTGAGGAAATGACATGACTTATTTTTTAGTTACCACTAATTCCTTTCCTTCTTATTCTTCCTGTCTTTCTCTTGGTCTGTTCTTTTACCTCCATTCCCTGCATGTCTTGCTGAGTTGTCTATGAGAGAATAGGAACCCATCATTTCCTTTTCCCCATTCTCCTCCTAAAGCACCAATCTTTACATGTGCTCCAGTGAGCTCAGGACAAAGAGGAAATTGAAAATCACAGGAGAATTTGTGTAAACTTCCCTTAGTACAGTGAGAAGCAATGACCCCAAGGCCTGTAGCTCATTAAAATAAGTTTGAAATTTCCTCTCCACTTTTTTTCTTTTAGGAGAGAGAATATTAATCTGAATAAATAAAATGATCTCTGCATTATCTGTGTTAATGGAGAACATGATTCAGTAGGGCCTGAAGTAGAATAAGATTCTGTTTTCTTATAAGCTTATGCTTATTCTCATGCAACTAATGTGAGCTCTGGCATTTGGGAACTACCAATATAGATGTTCTCTAATAGCAACAGATTCAGGAAGAATTTATTTTTGGCGTTGTTTTACATTACATAGTTTCTTTTATACAGATGGTTGACCTTTCTATATTTTAATTTTGACCGTTATTGTAAAATTGGTCTATCTTTGAATACATACCAGCTAACAGAAAAGGAAGATGATTCAAAAGTGCTTTAGAGACAAGAGACATCAGCCTGAAGTTTAAAAACAAAAGACAGTCTTAAATCGCCAATTTGTAAAGAGATTAAAAAATGTTTTTCTCTTTAAAAACAAACAGAACAAACAAGGCAGGAAGCAGGGGCGTTGCTGAGGATGATTAATAACTGATTTAAATAAAAAGAATATATTGGGAGTTCCCTGGTGGCCTAGTGGTTAGGATTCTGGCCTTTCACTGCTGTGGCCCAGGTTTAATTCCTGGTCGGGGAACTGAGATCCTGCAAGCCGTGCGGTGTGGCCAAAAAAAAAGAGAATATACTAATTCATATATCTCCATGATAGTTCATATCTCACTGATAGTAAAATCTTTTCTCCTTTTCTGAAACTTGTATCACACAGTTATTTGTATATATTGCTTGACCAGATAGGTGATTCTACAATTTTTTATTCCATAGTCTCCCTAAAATTTCCCCTGACACCTCCCTTGATTATAATTTCCCTGCCTACAAGATTTCCTGTTAAGAAACAAAAAGTGATCCTAGTTTCACTTTTATCTGTCTGTCTCAGAAATAATCAGAGTATGGAACTGAGAAGACTGAAAGAAAACAGGAGGCAGAATGAGGAACTACTACAGAAGAGAAGCTAAGGGACATAGTAATGAGACTCGCTGTGGTTACAGAGACTGGTATATACTTTTACCAGATCTTTGCCAGAGCTTACGTCAGGTTTAGTTTGGAAAGGACTGACATTCCCTTCAAGTAACTCCTCTTCCTTCTGGGCAACAGGTCTCACCAGCCCAACCCACTCCTAGTACTGGAGGGCGACGTCGGCGCACGGTGGATGAAGATCCAGATGAGCGGCGGCAGCGCTTTCTGGAGCGCAACCGGGCCGCAGCCTCGCGCTGCCGTCAAAAGCGGAAGCTGTGGGTGTCCTCCCTAGAGAAGAAGGCTGAGGAACTCACGTCTCAGAACATTCAGCTGAGTGTGAGTGTGTCCTGGGTGATTATTAGGATTGTTGAATCTGGAAAGTGAGATTGAATCAGGAAAAAGTGGAACGATATAATAGAAGATGATAATTCTTTAAGACAGATCCAGAACATATGCCAGGGAGAATGCAGAAAGAATGTCTTAACAGTCAGAGTTGAAACCTCTTCCCCGGGGACTGGAAAGGACACTTACCACTACCCCCATATCTGCTACTAGAATGAGTCATCCATAGACCAGTTTGGATGAAGGGAATTAGATTAAGCGCCCCAGGGTGCTCTTTTTAAGTCATCAGTAGAATCTGACAGGGGTAGTGGAACACCCAAAGGGAAAGTATTTGCCCAGGTAACACAGCTTAAGAAAAGAAAGAAAAAGCCACTCAAACGCAAATAGAATGGTTATAATACAGATATTTTCATTTATTTTTGGCTGTGCTGGATCTTCTTTGCTGTGCGCGGGGCTTTCTCTAGTTGCGGCGAGCGGGAGCTACTCTAACTTGTGCACGGGCTTCTCATTGCGGTGGCTTCTGTTGTTGCAGAGCATGGGCTCTAGGCGCACAGGCTTTAGTAGTTGCAGAATGCGGGCTCAGTAGTTGTGGCTCGCGGGCTCTAGAGTGTGGGCTCAGTAATTGTGGCGCATGGGCTTAGTTGCTCCGCGGCATGTGGGATCTTCCCGTGCGGCATGTGGGATCTTCCCGGACCAGGGCTTGAACCCATGTCCCCTGCATTGGCAGGTGGATTCTTAACCACTGAACCACCAGGGAAGTCCCCAGATAATTTCTTGAATATTATTTTCCCTTCTTCTGATTATTTATTAAAATATTCCATTACAAAGGTAATATATTTATATAACATATATATAATATACACATACATACACACACAGAGGTACAGATTAAAAATAAAGTCTCTCTTCAATATGTCTTTCCTAGTCTCATTCTCTTCCTTGTAGATAAGTTTGGTGTGTACCTACCAGACATGTATGTATTTCTAATATTTTTTTCATTTATAGCTTTTGTGGGGGAGTCAGGGAGGGACTGTCTGTTGTAACATAAAACAGTATCTCCTGGAGATCTAGCCATGTATACAGAGGACCTACCTCGTGTTTGTAAGTAGCTGTACCGTGTAGCATTTTGTAGTGTAAGTTATGTTATAAGGTATGGATACTTATAATGTTTCTAATTTTTTGCCATAACAGCAGTGCTGCAGTGTACATTGTATGCACTTGAGTAGATAGCTCTGTTAAATAGATTCCTGGAAGTTACCTTTCTTAATCAAAGGACATATTCATTATTAATTTCGGTGTAATCGTATTTATCCTAAATAGGAGTAATTTTTCTATTTAAAATCCCTGCTATCACTGTAAGCAGCTCCTGTCATGGAATTCGTGGCTGTATTGGCCCTGGGCCGTCTAAAGCCTTGCTGGGTCTTTCCCAGATTTGAGGGAGAGAATCCAGACAGCATTCTGTCCTCACTTCGGGCATAGCTACGGGGGGTTCAAGAGTGGAGCATAAATTTTCTTCATATTCTTTTCTTCCCTCCCTCCTCAGAATGAAGTCACATTACTACGCAATGAGGTGGCTCAATTGAAACAGCTGCTGTTAGCTCATAAAGACTGCCCAGTCACAGCACTACAGAAAAAGACCCAAGGCTACTTAGGTGAGTGGCTCACAACCTAAGCAAGACCAGTCAGTCAGTATGCTGCATGTAATGAGTGTCTCAACGCTTTATAATTTTATAACCCCATTCTGAATGTTCTGGGGGGCCCAGATTGACGAGTGAGCAGCCTTTGTGGAACAACCAGTCCTATCAAAAAAAATTTTTGAGAACAATATAGTTACCCTAATTATCTATTGTAGCTGGAGAAAAAGGGTAGCAATATGTATTGGGTACCTACTTTGTGTGAGGCACTCAACCATCTTCCCAGTTCTCTCATGAAATCGATATTACCTGCGTTTATACACAAGAAAACTGCACTCAGATTAGTCACTTACCTGAAGTTACACAGTTGGTGAAGTGGCAGAGCCAAGATTCACATCCAGCTCTTCTTATTCCAAAGCCACTGTCTTGGCTTCAAGAGGATATAATACATTGGGGTTTGTTAAGCATTGAGATTTGGTGGTAGATCACACATTGGGGTTTGTTAAGCATTGAGATTTGGTGGTACATTTTATCTTTCTAATGATGGGCTCATGTTGGTTTCAGTTTGTAATCTGTGAGCACAAATAATATAGTGCTAGGAAGAGCTGGTCACAGAGCCATGCTCTGGATAAGCACAATCCTGAAATTAAAATTACTGTGAATAATTTGCTTATGGACAGTAAAAACTAATAAATCATTTTCCTTTACAAATTAAATAAATTCATAGAAATGTTGGCTATCAAATTTTGATATATTGAATTATTTTTCCACTAATGTCTTTATCATTTCAGAGATGTGTTCCCATAGAAAAAGAGTAACCACATCACCAATTTTAAACATCTCTATCTAAATTTTAATTTTAATGTGTACTTCAGGGTACATTCATTCATTAGGCAGATATTGATTGAGCCTGTTCTGTGCCAGGCACTGTTTTACATGCTGAGGACATAATAGGGAACCAAATAGATTAGATTAAAGTCCCTGCCCGTGAGGGGCTTATATTTTAGTAGGTGAGACAGACAATAAACTAGATAAATAGGTACAATATATATAGTATGTTAGATAAGAATAAATGCTTGGAAGACAAAAATAAAACAAGAAAGAAGAATATGAAATGTTAGCAGCAGGGTTGAAATTTTAGACAAGACCTTAAGGAAGTGAGGGAGCTAGCCATGCATTAATATGGGAGAAAAGTACTGCAAGCGGGAGGAATAGCAAATGCAAAGACCCGCAGTGGGAGCGTGTCCGGCACATTCTAGGAACACCAAGGAGGCTAGTGTGGCTGGATTGGAGAGAATGGGGAATGGAGACTATTTGGAGATGAGGTAGGGGAGGGAATGGAAGCATTTTCCTTTAGGGCCTCATTGGTCATAGTGAGGACCTTAGCTTTTACTCTACTTTGGGGATCCTTAGAGGGTTGTTTTCAGCAGAATAGTGACATGACTGATCTGACTTATTTTGAACAGGGTCACTCTGTTAAGAGAGTGAGGAATGCATGGGCAGAAGCAGGCAGTCCACTTAGTGGGGCTATCACAGTCATATGAGCAAGAGGTGATGGAGCTTTGGACTGGATGGCCGTAGTGAAAGTGGTGAGAAGGGATTTAATTCAGGATATATTTCGAAGATAGAGTGACAAGGTTTGATGACGGCCAGATGGGGCAGTATATGTGAGGAAAAAGAAAATCAAAAATTGCACCAAAGGTTTTGGACTGAGCGACTGCAGGAACGGAGTTGCCATTGATGGAGATAGGGGAAAGTGTAGGAAGAAATGGACTGGGTGGTATATCGGGAGCTCAGGTTTGGAAGCCTCTTAGGCTTGCAGCTGGAGCTGTCAAGCAGGCAGCTGGTTGTATGGGTCTGCAGTTCAGAGGAAAGGCTGAAGGTACAACTTGGGGAGTCAGCAGAATATGGATAGCTTTTAAAGCCATGAAACTGGATGAAATGTTATTGTCAAAGAGAGCACATAGGTAGAAAAAGAGAAGTTCCAGGACTGAGCCCTGGGTACTCCAATATTTAGAGGTCAGAGAGATGAGAAGGGACCCACAAGAGAGACTGAGAATGCGTAGCCAAGCAGGTAGGAGGAAAGCCAGCTGAGTAGCTGAGTGTGGTGTTCTGTAAGCCAAGATAAGAAAGTGTTTCAGGAAGTTTAGTGATCAACTATTTCAATCCTTTTGATGGGCTAAGGATGACAAGGACTGAGTATTTATCAGTGTGAAGTCTATATACAGTAAGGTTTCTATTCAGTCCCTACAAGAACTCTGACAGATAGTCAACCTTTGAAATTACTTATTTGTTACAGCAAAGATGTATTTAGTTCCTACTGTGTGGTATGGACATAGTGGTAGTTACCTGACATAAGACAAACGAGACACTCTCCTATCTCTGAGAGACTCACAGGGTTATGAGGAGATAAACATGTCCAGCCATGGGTAAGGTAAGCACAGGTATCCCAAAGAGCCCCTAGACTGGGAACTTCCTGAGGACAAGGGGCCTGTCTATTCTTTATATACCCTGATGCCTGGCACACGGGCAATACTCAGTAAATATCTGATGAATAAATGAATGTATGCTCTGAAAGCACAAATGATGAAATAGTTAATTTCCTGAGCGTAACAAAGAAGGCTTCACAGAGGAGGTAGTATTTGAATCCTGAAAGAAGACTCAGGCATTTATCAGGAGGTCAGAAATACAACCAACTATTGAAATTTTGCCCTTATTCTACACATCTCTGTTTAAGTAGCCAGAGAGGCTATCTGATGTTCAGTGAAACTCCTTGAGTGTTAAGCAACATGGAGTTACCTTTGTATGCAACTCAGACATTTGTGTTTAGTAATAAAAGTTACTGTCACTTTAGGTGGAGTGGCATAACTCAAAGTAAATGTGTTAAATCGTTAATGCCTAGCTAGTTAATAGTTAGGAGGGTCTGACAGACCTCTTTGTAGTTGGTTGTGTTGACTGAACCTTGGCCAAGGACTGGTCATTTGTAACATCATTTGATTGTAGCTTGATATCTATCAGGTTTACCTATGGTGCAACTACATGCTAAAGGAATATTAAAAATAATAGAATGATTGCAATGTTGTGAGCATTAATAAGAGAGGATAGCTAAAAAGAGATCTATTTTAAATCACCTTCAAAGACATGAATAAGAGGAAGTGTGTTCCAATAAGGGTAATGAACTGTGCAGAGACCTAGAAGCCAGGCAGTATAATTAACACGTTGGGGGTTTGCTTTATGGGGATAGATGGGTTAATTTTGGCCTAGCTTGCTTCTCTTCTCACAACTTCCAGTTTCCTAGCCCATTTATGGCTTAGAAGCCAAGATTCTGGGAAGTTTTCCCCCCTAAAAACATGGGCTTCATTTTCCTTTGGGCCCCTTTAGAATTATGGTAAAAGGTAGTTCTGCCTATTTCCCCATTCTGTGTTCTAACCACTTGCTCTCTGCTTTTTGCCCTCCTTCCTGGCAGAAAGCCCCAAGGAAAGCTCAGAGCCAACGGGTTCTCCAGCCCCTGTGATTCAGCACAGCTCAGCAACAGCCCCGAGCAATGGCCTCAGCGTTCGCTCTGCAGCTGAAGCTGTGGCCACCTCAGTCCTCACTCAGATGGCCAGCCAAAGGACAGAACTGAGCATGCCCATACAGTCGCATGTGATCATGACCCCACAGTCTCAGTCTGCAGGCAGATGATGCCTCCCCTGGTGGAGAGGTCCCCAGCCAGAGCTCGCCCGCCCGAGAGCCAAGAGAGATGTCATCTTATCCTCTCCCATCTGCCTTGGACATGGCAGTATGGGGGGGAAATTGTGTGTTGTGAGTAATGGTCAGATGTGGGGCTTTTCTCACATGGTCATTTACGTTGACACCTGTACTAGGAGCCTCCAAGCCCCAGAGCCACATAGATCATACCCCAAGGGGGAAGTTTCTGATGTACCCACAGCCAAAGGCCTTTCCCGATGGTCCGAACAATCATCCCTGCCCATGCACGTGTACCTGTCTCTTTTAACACTAACCCTTGTACTTCTAGGTTTCGGTTTCTCAGTTCCCCCTCTTTCCACCAAGCCATGGCTATTACCTTCTTGATTCTTAGCAGCATGCCACTTCCTACTAGGTAGAGGGAGGCTAGAGTTGATGGCATATCAATGGCTGACCCATCCCTAGCCACCCCATGGACTCAGGACTTTGTCTCCCAGTAGCTGCTTATTTATGCCTTTTTCCCCCTCCGTAAATTCTAGTTAAAACATTCACTTATGGAGAATGTGAGGTTACCTTTGATGTATGAAGTAGCAGTATTTCCCAGCTCTTCCATAAACTTTAATCCTCCCTACTTGCCACCAAAACAAAAACAGAGAAATGAAACCTCAAACGGTCTAGTCCTTTCTCATTTATTTCCAGAGCTATATGGGTACCTCATTTTATGTCTTGAGTTTTCCCAGTCTAGTGGTGGGGTCTTTTCCACCTCCCACTAAGCCTTGGCAACCTCATCTTGTGGCCTTATTAGATAGTGCTTGGTAGTGAAAAGGGAAAGAGCCCAGGATCTGACTGGCTGGTTCCCTTCCCATCCCCCACTCCATCCTCCTTCAGTTCTAATCATCAGGACAGGCAGGAACAATGTAGTTTAAAGCTTGTTCCATCAAGTTACTAGATTGATTCTTTTATGTTTTACAAGAGTTTACTAGCCAAAGCATACAGATTGCTTTTGGTCATCTTTCCACTCCTGCCTCTCCCTCTTCGTGCCCCTGCCTGCATTCCTGCCTCTGTCTCTCTTCTATAATTAGTTCTGATGCAGCCCTCTGGAAGCTGTCCTGTAGGGGATTCTTGTGCTCCCTCACCTCCCCTCACCCCCCATCTCTCAGTCTCACACATCTGTCTTCTTTTCTGAGTGAGGGTCTGATATTCACAACTGGTCCTCACTGGATCTGCCTTCGCTCTCTTTCACTAGGCTCCAAGCCTAGCCACTAGGTCTCTCTGGTTCTGTAGCGTTTCTTTAGCTCTTTTCTTCTCTCTGCCCCCTGGATGCAATGCTTCTCCATAGTCTATGCCCCAGGACCCTGAGGCATCATAGCCGAGGTCCTGAGTGGGTTTTCTTGAGTATAAGTTAGGGTGGGGGGAGGCACGGGAAGGGAAGGTGGAGCACTGATGTCAGCAGAAGAGTCCTGCTCGTGGAAGAGTCTGACCTGCCTGGGAAATTGGTGACTGTTGCTCTCAGCCATTCTTACTTTGAAAAGTTGTGTTGCAGGGGGGGAAATTCATCCCTCTTGTCCCTCTTTCTTCCCCATTCAGACTCCTCATCTTCCTTTGGCTCTGAACTATGCAATTTCTACCAAGGCCATAGGAAGCAGTCCAAAGCCAGAGGCCTGTGGATAGATAGGTCAGCTTTAATAGCCCTTCAGTATGAAGCCCTTCCAATTGTCCCAGAGCCACTTTCTGCCATCTGCCCAAGCCAATAATGTCCTTTTCTCTCTCTCTCCTATCTCCATCTTATACATGCATACAGAGTGACTGCCAGCTTCCTTTCTTATTTTATCTTCCAAAATTGGCTATCGTAGAGGAATGAGGAAATGTTCTAAGCTACGAGATTCCCATCTCCTCAGACTGATAAACTGGTGAGCCAGTTAGAGGACATGTTCTACTGCATTTGTTTTTAATTTCCCCTCCTGCTTTTCAGAGCTGGTGTTGAAGAAGCCACACCTGGTGAAGAGAAAGGAGAGAAAACATGGTTTTCTCATCCTCCCCCACCCAGGACCCAACAGGAACAGCCCCTGAGGTGACTCAGACTAGCAAATGGCACGGCAGATGGTCAGGATGCAGGTTACCACCTCCAGGGACTCCACTTGCCTTTAAAACTTCACAGCCATAACTTGTGCTCAGGACTTTTCCTTTAGATGGCTGCTCCCTGGGATTTTCTCCTGCCTTAGTTGTGTTTCATTTTTTGTTATCTTTATTTCCCACTTGTAGCCTTGCCCTAAAGCTTGACTGCGTTTATGGCTCCTAAGGAGCCTTCATAAGACCCTTGACTGTTTTTCTTCCCCCTTCAGTCATGTGTTTTTCAAGTTAAGAATCAGTTTGTTGCTGCACACATGCCCTGCCTCACTGCTTGGCCTTGGAGGAAGTTTGAGTCCTGCCAGTCTGTCCCTGTGTAGGATGGCTAATTTATGTAGAGGGTCTTATTTAGTTTCTTAATCCCCATGTCTAATTCTCTTGAGTCCTTATTTCATTTTCATCAGTGGGAAGTTAGTATTGGGGACCTAACCGAGAGGCATTGGCAGAACCTTAGTAGTAAAGCAGCAGTGAAATGAGGAAGGAACAACGACAGGACCTCCCCCACCCCAGACAGCTCTTCAGTTGGTCCTTAGTCTCACTAAGAAGGCAGAGCGATTGCTTGCCCTGAAGTCTCTCTTGTAGTCAAGGGGAATGACATTTACCTTGTTACTGCAGCCAGTTGTGTGGCCACTCTCCCCTGCTCTTTGCCCTCCAGACTCCTTTGGACCAGAACATCATGGAGGGTGTCACTTAGCTCTTTTTAAGGAACATGGCCTTTCTAGGGGCCTAAGGGAAGACACTTTCTAAAAGGGACTGGGAATGTGGATGCCTTAGGACTCTTCTAAGTGAACACAGGACTCAGGCCTCCCACTTCACTCCAAGGACACAGCAGCTAGAGACCCAAGGCCATAGAGAAAGGGGCCAGAGCCAGGTCTTCTGGTCCACAGACTTAATGCCGCATTGTCTTAGTATATGTGCTGCCGAAGCGAGCACTGCCCCGTTGTCTTAAAAGAAAGCTTGCTTAGAGTTGAAAAGTCTGAAAGCCTCCCACACTATGAGGAAGAACTAGAAAGAGTACAGCCTCCTTTACTTCATCTTTCCCTGTTGGCCGTACACCCAAATCTGGCTTCCTTCGGCCTCTGCTCCTCTCCTCGGCCTGAAGTCCTAGACTGTGTACACTCTCGGTGGCAGTAAAAGAGGAGATGGCCTAACTGAACCTCATTTTGCTGCCTTCCCTGTGCCTGTTCCGTTGTTCCAGTTCCTTTGCTGACTTACTGCCCTCCAGCACCACCCATTCTGGTAGACAGGGTGCTTAACCCTAACCACGCCCCATCTACAGCCTGAACCACCAAGTAGACACCAAAATATTCCTCCTCTGGTTCCTAAGTCCCCCGTTTGCTCACACTGAGAGGCTCCTTTAAAGGTGCTAGCCCTAAGACAGCTCTTCCCCACAAAGTTCCCTTTTCTTTCCTTCCCATCCCCAAATCATTATTTTTCATTAATATTGTACATTGTATACACAGGAAGGAAATGTACACTTTTTTTTTTAATGTCATAACCAGTCTGTTTAGAATCCAGTCCTCCTAGCTGTATCACATATGCCTTTGTTGATATGCTCTTTCTGCTTTCTTTAGACTTTTGTTTGACTGGGGTGGAGGGAAGAGCAGGACAGGTGAGGATCCTAAGGCAGATCAGAGGCCCCCCATCCTACTTCAGCCTCCCACAACCCTAATCATTCCCTTCATAGTACAGACTGATTTCTGTTTCTGTTTGCACACATGCAAGTGCACACAGACATAAATCCTCACCATCCCAGGGTGGTGACCCAGCAGGGGTGAGTGTAGGTGGTTGCTAGCCAACATTCCCACCCTCCATACCAGTTCATTCGTGTCTCTTTGGGGTAAAGTTCTTCCCTGGAATGAGAAAAGGCTGGGGAGAGTAGGGCAGCTTAAGGCAGCTTACATCCTCTGTAGATGCAGGTTTGTATTGTAGCTGCTAGGGTTTCTCTTTTTAATGGGGGCTGGTAGCACAGCGCTATCTCATCAGCGTTAACTACTGGTGAGTGAGGATTTCGCTGTAAGAAATGGCTTTGAGCACTAGTTTCATTGACTTTCCCTTAGGGCAGTGGTTCTCAGAATGTAGTCCAGGACCAGCAGGACCATCATCTGGGAACTTGTTAGAAATGCACATTCAGGCCCCATCCCAGACATACTGAATCAGAAACTCGGGATGGGCTCTAACAAGCACTCAACGTGATTCTAACACATACTAAAGTTTGAGAACCATTGCCTTAGGGGCAAGCTGGGAAATTCTTACAGGGTATCAAGGATATTTTAAGTACCATCCTCTGCCTTAGCACTAGCATGTTTTTCCATTTCCTCCAGTCCCTCCCTCCACTCCCATTAAAACAACAACAATGTCACTCATCTCAAAATCTAGGTTTGTCTTCCTCTGCTTACTCCTAAAACCTGCCCTGCGTGGGTCTGGACAGGAGTTGTCCCATATTCCCTTGCAGACTGGTCACTCCATGTTCTTTGTTACAGGAAGGACCGGCTGTCCTGTTCTCCCACTCACCCCGCCCCCAACACACACCTTTCAGGCAGGGAGACGAGCCTTCAGCCCCAACAGTGGAGGCTACAGCCTCCTGACATGGTATCTGTTGAAAAGCTGTGTGTGCCTATGGTTATATCTCTGTTCATCTGTATATCTTGACATGTAGCAACACCTCTCCATGTCATCAAGGAACTTGACTCTGGGTCTGGGTTTCCCCAGTCCCCAGTGGTGGACTTTGACAGGTGGGAGGATGCAGTGCTACAGGCTGTTTTGTTATGCAACTGTCTTCTCCCTTCCCCTCCACGCACTTCAGCATGATCCCTGTGAGCAGGCTCTCACAGTCTCCTGGGACGGGGCTGAGGCAGAGGCTTCGCTCTCTTCTCCCTGACCGTCCCTCCTCCTTCCCCCTTGCCACATAGCAGTTATCCCCCAGCCATGCCTTCTCCCCCCTCCCTTGCCCTGACATATATTGTGCCTTATTTATGCTGCAAATATAACATTAAACTATCAAGAGAAGCACTGTTCTGTCTGATGTTTCAATACTCTGATCTACAAGTCCCATTGTCCATTCTTTCTGGGAATTCATTGGGCTTTCATGTCTGCGATCTTCACTCTCCCATTTCTTAGGACAGAAACAGCTGGCATTCTTATCCCTCCTTTTTATGCAGGGGAAGACACAGCCTAGGGGAGGTGGGTGGTTTGTATAAATTACGTAACACAACAGAAGGCTCAGATCTGTGCACTGCCCTTAGGGACGAGGGCCCTTGGCATCATGGGAGCCCTCACTAGAGAACTTGTGTGTTTTGCGTGAATGGGGATCGGAGGGCGGTGGAAGGCAAGTGGCCTCTTAACCTTTCAGTGTTATGTCCCCCACCCCCGCAATTAAAAAATAATAAGCCCTACCCTCAAGAAGTTTCCAGCATGCCTGGGGAGTGCACTTAGCCGCAGACAGAAGAAGTGCTCTATGATTCTATGAGTTCTGTGTGTGTGGGGAGGAGGGGAGTCTGGAAATGAGAGGTGGAGTTTATTTAGAAACAGGCAAGGTAGTTTACAAGAAAAAAACAGGTAGTACTCATGAACTGTGGGGAGGTGTGGGGCAGTCACTACTAATTCCTTGCATCTGTGTCTTCTTTGATACCACAGGTGAGGAGGGTGACCAGGCTAAAGAACTTGACCAGGAGATAGCTGGGTACCTCTGAGGGGTTTCCAATAGGAGAGAGGAGATGTACATGCTGTTTGTGGCCGGTGTTCGGTGTAACTGACACAGACAGGGAGCGCCAGTCTCCCCTGCGGAGCGGGAAAGGCAGTGGTGGTCTTCATTGTGGTCAGAAGCACGTGGGAGTCCAGAGAGTAGTAAAGGAAGTTGCTGAAAGCCAAATACCGAAACCAAGATTGAGAGGTTTTGGAGGTGGGGATGAGACTGAAGGGAGGACAGTTCCCAAGTTAAAAGAATTAACCCATTCCAACTTCTAGCCAAAGGAGAGACCCATCACCTCCATCCAGGACACAGGAAGCAGCTAGACCAGCCCCTTTCTGAATGCAGCCTCAGCTCAGATCCACTTGTAACTGGCCATCAGAGAAATCACAGAGGGTAAACATTTATTGTGTGCCTGCTGTGTGCTAGGTGGAGTGCTAGATGCTTTGCATTCATCAAGTTATTTACTGTTCACAAAACCTCTTGATAACAGGAGCAGTTACCTCATGATACTGATGATGACCCGAGGTTTAGCTTGAGACACTTGCCCAAGGCACACAGCGAAGTGCAAGAGCTGGATTAGAACGGCTCTGACCCTGGAACGGCTCTGCAGCACCCCATCTACCCTCACACCTTGTTCCTCTGAACTTGGTCAGATAAGAATGGACAAGGACCTTGATACAGCACAGGACCCATTTCCCACAGAAGAACCATCTCCTCGTGGACTTGATGCTCCCATGTAAGAAGTGGTGAAACTACAAGATGTAATGATGAATGTCAGGTTCTATGCTTGGGACCAGCGGTGAGACAAAGCTTACAAAAAGGTTCACCCTAGCTTAGGCTGGATTGATAGACGTGAGTATCAAAACCTGATCTAACCTACCTATCCTAAGTGTAAGTTGGTTTCTAGATGCCTCACTTTAAAGAAGGGGGGAACGCTTCCCCTTGAACAAAGAAAGACGAAAGAAAGAAGGAAGGAAGAATGAAATCTGTCCTCAAACCTGGGAAAGGCTTGTAACATGAAAGATGAGAGGTGTTCTCTGAGAGTGAGGGAAACCAGGACCCCTGGTGGAGGCCACAGGGAGATGAAAGCCAGCTCCTTGCAAGGATGATTCTGTCTGGACTGAGGAGATAGCAAGTTCCCCAGGACCCAGGACAATCACAGCTAACGTTGTGAGGAAGCCTGCTCTATGCCAGATCCTGTGCTGCATGGGTTACAAAAAGTATCTCGAATAATGCTCACCGTAGGAAGTGGTTCCTTTTAACGTTGCCATGTTTTAGGTGAAGAAACTTCTTACAGAGAGCTAAGCATCTTGTCGAAGTCTGATTCACAGGCCCTTTATGTCATGGCACCTCTGCAGCATCAAGAGCCACACTGGTGGGACTGCTGAGGAAGGGACTCTAGGGTCAGAAGGGAAACTGTGCCAGATGACTTGGAAGGAACACTTCCTGAGAGGCAGTGACTGATTTTTCCTAAGGTGGCATTGTAGGCACCTGCCCCAGTAGGTCAGAGCCAGAGCCAGGCAGAGGCTGGAGTGACTAGAGGGAGGTGGGCACCCCAGCATCCTGCCCCTGCCTTTCTGGGACTCGGTGGGGTCAGGGCCTGAGGACCTCCAGCCACCCTACCCTTCAACAAACTCTGTTCCAGAAAAAGGAAATGCAGAGCTGTGACCACAGGGTGGCAGCAGTGCTTCAGCTGCAGAGCACTGCTCCCTAGGCTGAAGTGAGGCAGGTCCTCAACAGTGCGAGTGAAGATGGGGGTCTGTCTACAGACATCTGAAGCAATCTCCACTTTCTGGGGGCTCTGAAACCTTTTAGTCTCCTGTATCTCACTTTTCTATCCACAGGCAAATCTCAGAGTAGTGATTCCATTTTTGATCCTCCAACAGGCACGTACATACACATGGGTGTGAATGGGCTGCGTGGCCCTTCCTGCAGCCTCTCCAGTCACCAGACTGGGTCATCCTGGCTGACTGTGACCCTGGCTTCCCTCCTTCCTTCCTAGGACATAATGCCTAGCCGGACAGGACTGTCTCTATGCTTTTATTCTACAAGTTAGGAAAGAGGAGGTGATCAGTTGTTGCTCTCCAACCTGTTGAGGGATTGGGAGTTCTTGAAGGTCCCCCAGGGCCTGGCTCTGACAAAGCATCTGCAATTAATGATGCTTCTTGAGCTCTGGAGACAGGATTTATGCATCTAATAAAGTCTATAACTCCAGGCTTAGGGGCTGGGGCCGGAGGCTGAGAGCAGGAAGTCCCACGGGGGCCAGAGGAAAGCGGGGCGGGGGGGGGGGGGGTCCCAGACGGCTCTTCATGGAGCCGTGCATTTCCACTGCCTGCTCTAGATTCCCCCTCAGGCTGCTGTCGGGGGTGAGGAACGGGGACAGCAGGTGTAAGAGGCGGGTGTGGCCAAAGGAAGGCAGATGGCAGCATGGACTCCAGACGGGCAGCAGTGCTGCTGCTGCTGTTAATAACAGACTGGGGCCGCGCTGAAGGACCAGGGGGCCGGGATGAAGGAGACCAGAGCTTCACGGTAAGTCAGCATGCCCACCCCCTTGTCACCATTTTCCTGTACCTCAGCTTGAGAATTGTACTCCAGGTTCAAATACTCCCTGGCTGCCAGGGTCACTGGGTCCTCACATCTGAGAAAATGACTCCTTAGCCTCCTACAACTTGCCCCCGGAAGCCACTCCCTTCCCCTCGTGACCTAAACGCCCAAGGCCTTAGCCCATCTTCCTTCCCGGATGCCCCTGTACCACAGGAGGAAGACCGTGGCGCTCGCCCACTGCAGGATGCCCAGACCCCCGGGGCACTCTTGCGCTCCCTGCTCCAGGCCATGCAGAGACCCAGCCGGAGTCCAGCCTTCCTGTTTCAGCCCCAGAGGTGAGTCTAAGAGGGACACGGGCAAGGCAAGGGCCAGAGTGAGAGGGGCGGGAGGGCAGCGGGGAAGGGGGGCACTGGAAGGGCCTACAGCTGAGGATGGATCTCTCCTAAGGTTTGGCAGAAACACCCGGGGCTCCTGGAACAACGAAAGGCTGAGCTCCCCATTCTGGAGCCTGGCTGCCCCTCAGCGCTTTGGGAAGAAGTGACATGCCATCCTTTGATGTTTGCATGCAAGGCCCACACCCGAAAGTGCCACGTGTCCCCCCAAATAAAGCTGTCTGGCTTCTGAATCAGTGTGCGTGTCTGTCTGTATGAGACAGAGGGCCAGGAGGGAGTCCCAAGACAAGAACCACAGCCCCCTCCGTCTCTGCCAAACCAAGCTCTCCAGGAACAGGCGATGGAGTTCCCAGAGGTCAGTGCACCCAACCTCCTGCCACCGGAAAGGCAAACATGGGGACCTGTGGGGAGCAAAGTGGGGAGGCACACCAGGGGAAGTGACCTGGTGCTAACCTCTGCCACCGACTACTCAGGGAAACAGAGCAGGGTTTAAGAATCCAAAAAGCAGCACGTTTATTTGAGGCTCTTACTGGAGAGCTCCCGATTTCATTCCCCTTCTTCATTACCAGTTACGTGAGGACAGAACCCGGGCCAGCTGAGGCCCCTGGTTCCTGGCCCTGTGCCCTCCTCAGCCTGCAGGCAGGCAGTCTGTGTCAGAGGTAGAGGTGGCACCTCCAGGGGGTACCAGAGCTGGGCAGATGCACGGGCCGGGGGCAGGAAGAGCAGGGAGCAAAGGACGAATGTCCACGAGTCCAGCCGGGGCTTTATTTGCTGCCCGCCATGATCTTGAGGTACTGCAGGGCGCGGCGTGCAGCCTCGCCTCGGGCTGCCTCCCTGGTAGTTGCAGAGCCGTGACACACGGTGGCCGGCTGTGTGGACAGCTCCACCAGGCACTGGCAGAGCCCACTGAGGCTCAACTCCTCTGCAGACCAAGAGAGAAGAGGGAGGCAGTGCTAGGCAGGAAGGCAGCACCGGGAAGGGGGTGTCCATGTCATCACCATGCCCTCCCGAACCCTTACTCTCATCCATACTTGCTCGGGTCCAGTCCCACCATCCCCCCGCCCCCCAGTAACCATACCAATATCCAGGTAGCTGACATGGAAGGCCTGCTCCTCAGAGAGCTCGCTGAGGACACTGCAGCAAGCAGAGCCCAGAGCGCCCAGGGAGCCCGCGGAGCAGCTGCGCAGGGACAGGATCTTCTCTCCCACCGAATTCCGCAGAGAATCCCAGGTGCAGCCTGGGCCCCGGTTCCGAAGTCCATCTAGACGGGAGCCCACACCCTGACAAGATGGGGACAGGAAGGAGGATGCAGCCAGGGACTCTGAGACCCAAGCGTTTAACAGACATCCTATGTCCAAGGAGAGAAAAGCCCAAAGGACGCTTCCTCCCATTGCCTCCCCCAGTCAACCCCTGTGTGGCCACCTCTAGCTATTAGACCGTGGACCGGATGGCCAGGCAGCCTTCCTCATTCCAGTAACAGAAGCCTACAGGGCCCCTGCCCTGGGCCAGCTCCCTCCCCCAGCGCACTCACCATGCAGGCCTATAGCTGAGGCTGAGAGGGGGCCCAAGAAACCCTGGGTCTGGTAGGAGAAAGGGCGGAAGCAGCCCTGGGACCCCGAGAGGCTCACTTGCAGGTCACAGACCCGAGCCCCCAGTGCCCAGCCCCCGCGTGGGGGACGGAGCCCGGGGCCCAGCCCACAAGGCACTCACGAGGGAAAAGTGATCGTCCTCAGGCTCCGCCTCACTCCCCTCCCGCGCATCCAGAGGCACCGTGTGCACGCGAAGCAGCATTTTGGCCGCTGCATTGCGCTTTGCCAGCTTTTTGGAAGTGCCACTGCCTGCAAGGGGGAGAGGGTTGCTGAATCATGGTTCCCAACAGACGCAGTGCTTCCACCCGCTCAGGGGATGTCAACTGAAAAGAGGAGCTCAGGACCTGCTACGCGTCCGAGAACCTAGCCGGCCAAAAGAGGAGGGCAGGACAGGGTGCAAGGAGAAAGCTAGGAGGAAGGAGCCAAGCTGGGGGTCTCCGCCAGGAAAGCAGAGAGAGGCTGGGAGCTGCCTGTGGCTGTGGCTGAGGTGCTGCGGGATGGACAGTAGCTACAGGAACTCCCCTCTGCCCAGTTACCAATCTCAATGAAACGCTCCACCCGGCAGGTCATGGTAAACTCTTTGCGGTGGGCTGGTCCAGACTCCTGGGTCACTGTGTACTCAGGCAACCGCCAGCCTTTCTGTACCACCAGTTCCTTGGAAGGGAGAAACAAGGGTGCACAAGACAGTGAGAAAGAGTCCTCACATCCTCTCCCCCTCCCACCCTGGAAGCCTCAGACTCGGAGTTAAAGAAGGAATAAAGGAGGGGTGGGAGAAGCCCTCAGAACAAGGTAACAGCCCCACATCAGCTACCCCCATGGCCCCTGGTACAAGGGAAGACAGGCATGCATGGGAAATGAGGATGGGGACACACCTGCAAAGCACCAACGGGGTTGCACTCAGACTGCTGAGGGGAGACAGGGGGCTGCACCTCCATGGGGGGGCTCCTGAAGGAAAAAGGGCCCAGGGCCAAAGCTGAGGGGGCTGGCTCCTTCGGCGGCTGCCCATGAGTCCTAAGCCCTGCTCTGGTTTCCCCCACTGCCATCTCCCTACTCCCCACCAGGCAGGCAGCTGTCTCTCCAAACGTCAAGCCAGCTCTCTTGCCCCTCCCACCCCAGCAAGGTCTCCTCCAGCTCCCAGGCCCATTTCGATTTTCCGGAACACTTGACTGTCGCCTCGCCAGGACAGTGGAGAGGGGTGTATGTCCAGTCCCCAGAAGCACCTGATGGGACTCAAACACAGGGCCATCATGTGGCCAACTCAGAAGAAAATGGGGCCTGCAAGACCTTTAACATCAACCATGTGGCTACTGAAAAATTATAAATTACCTCCCATCTCAAGAGCTTACCAGCTGGTGCAAATTCTTCAAACTCTGGTCCCCAACTATTCCATCCTCTGTTTACACTCAGACTTCCTCATGCCTGACCAGCCTGGGTGCAAGGGCTAGGGGCCAGGAGCCAGGACCCCTTCCCGCCCCCCCAGGGCAGGCAGGAAACACAAGATACCTGGTTGGGACAGCAGATGAAACAGGAATAGCAGTCGCTGCAGCTGTAAACACCGGCACGTCCTCAGGCAGTGAAGAGTCTAGGGGAGAAAAAGAACTTCCCGAGGGGAAGGGGGCCTTTGATTCACACCCACGTGGGGTGGGGGTGGGGAATAAAGGGTGTGGGACCCAGGTCCTCCTGACCTGCCCATCCCCTAAGAAAATCTCTTCCCACTAGAGACAAAAACTCAGGGAAGCTCAACCACCAGTTCCTCCTGAGATCTTTTGCTGCCAAACACTTGATCAAAAAGACTAAGAAAAGCGGGAGGAGGGTCTCTTCCTACCCAAGAACCACGGGAGCAACAAACACCAACCTGAGTATGGAAGACGGAATATGCCATCTTGCTGGAGAGGGGAAGTATGTTGGGGAGCAGCTCCCTCCAGCCTCAGCCTCCACCCCTCCCCCTCCCCAGGCCCCAACCTGGGCCCCAAACCACAGCCATAACCCCTCACTGGGGCTGGCCATTGCCCCCCAGAATCCTTCACAGCAGCAGGAGCCCTGGAAGCATCCTGCTCGGGTTCCAGAGGAAGCTCTCAGGAAGAGGTCAAGTCAGCGTGGTTCAGTGTCACGAGGCCAAGCCTACGGGGCAGAGGGGCTGGTGCAGGGGCCTGGGTTCCTGACAGAGCCTCTAGGATGCCTTGGCTGTACCTCCCTCACCTGCTGTCCTCCAGGGCCGGCTCCAGCATGCTCCCCCCTTTGAGGTGTTTGAGGGCCACCTCGGCTGCCTTGTGCTTGGCTGCCTTCTTGCTGGGGCCCTGACCTGAGAGAGGGGGTGTGGGCAATACTGGAGGTCACTGGAAGGACAGAAGAGAAACCAGCATCCCACAGCCTCTCTCCTCACAGCCAGAAGGAGTCAACCAAGCCCCCTCTCATCAACCTCCCCCTGCCCAAGACTGGAAGTGTTAATGCTAACTGCTGTCATGAAGGGCCCTTATCTTTCCATGAGTTCCCCAAATCAAGCCATGCCGGGCAGAACTCCTCCTGAGGTCAGACACTTTGTCTGGAGGTTCTTTCTCTGCCTCACTTTCCTCTGGGAAGCACTTTCTTTCCTCTCAATAGAGCTGGCTGGAAAAATAGAAAGAGTGCAGGCTCTAGAGGCAAAACCTGGCTCTGCCACCTACTAGGCATGTGACCTTGCCCCAGTCATTGAATCTCTCTGAGCCTCGGTTTCCTCAGATTCAAAATGAGGATACTACCACCTACATCAGCTGGATCCGACCACGGTTTAAGGTAAGTGTGAATTTGATTAAGCACCTGGAGCAGAGTCCAGCACAGCGGGCACTCACTCCCCAAAATGCTGCACTGAGATTTCGATTTATCTCCTTTTACTTCTTCCTCCAGGATAACAACGATCTGCCGGGTCACTGTGGCAGCGCGGCTTTGCTCCTCTAACTCTCCCGAGTCCTACCCACCTCCTCACAGACCTGTGCTCCTAACCCAGTCAGGGATACTCCCCCTGAAATCTCTCCTGCCCTCACTGGTCTTGGAGAAAAGGACTGTGAATAGATTCCAAGCAATAAAGCCAGTGGGGCCCTGTGAATGCACACCCCAGCCAGGCTGCCCAAGCCTTCCTCACCAGTGCAGCTGGTGTCGCCAACGGTGACCCGGAAGGTGAAATTAGGCTGGTGGGCTTGGCCCTCGGCTTTGAGAAGGTCGTACACGGGCGTCTTCCCTATTCTGGTCCCATACTCCTGCAGAAGGCTGATCGGGGTCTTGCCCGGGTTGGCTGCCAGCATTTGCTCTATACTGGGGGGAAGGGCACAAACCCTCATCACACCTCCCCTCTCTGCACCCACCTGGCCAAGCACTGCCATATCAGATCCAGGCACACTACGGGGGACATAGGGTCCAGGGGACCTTAGGCAGCCACCAGCTGGGTTCAGTGTGGAGTAGAGGTGCAGGCTGGGAAAGCAGGGTCCAGTGCCCCAGGGCAAGCGGGGAAAGCACTGTTCCTTGTCTTAGTTAAGGCGAGGGATCCTGTACCCCAGTGCAGTTTGGAAGTGCATGTCCCCTGACACAGTGCAGGCCAGGTCCCCAGTACCCACCAAATGCACTGAATGTCGGGGGCATAAAGCCCAACGCCCCAGTGCAGTCTGGGAACCGGGCCAACCCCGAACTAGCTAATGCTGGAGGCTGTGGCCACTGCCGGGGTGCATGCCGGGAACCACGGCCCACTACCCCAGTGCTTGCCGGGAACAACCCTCAGGCCAGGTGCATGCTGGGGCCGCGACGCTACTCCCTCCGCACCGTGCCAAGTTATGCGCCCTGCAGGGATCGGTACTAGGCGGCTCACCTGGGCAGCCCGCAGCCCGTGGTAATGCCGGAGCCCTGCTCCTCTTCACTCATTCCCTCCTCCGTCTCCGCGGGCGCCACCGTGACTGCAGCCTCCACGCGCCCCAATACACCGCCGACGAGCTAGGGCCGGGGCCAAGCCCCGAGTCGCGGCCGGTCGGGCCTGCCGCGGAGCATGCTGGGATATGGAGTCCCCCGCCCACCCGACTCTAAGAGTCTCCATCAGGAGGGGAGCTATCCGCCCCACAACCCTCCGCGTGGTTTGCCCGGGCAGGCAGCACCGCCTTCTGGGAGGAGCGGACTCATCCACTGTCGCTTCCCGAGCTGAGGGTGGTTTTTTGTTTTTTGTTTTTTGTTTTTAATATCGCCCCGCCTCCTTCCTTCCGCGTCTCCTAGCCTCAGGGCTGGGGCTCTGGGCGTGCGTACTAGCAGAGTGGAAGCCTCTAGGGGCGGGGCGGTAAGGGCGAACTCGAGACTGGGGGGGGGGGGGGGCCTTCGGGTCCCTTGAAAACTACAGAACCCAGGAGCTTGCGCGCCATCTTTGTCGCAGCTGGAGGGGCAGGGTCAAACGTGCACGAAAAGTTTCGCGGCGTAATTGGTTATTCCCGACTGCGCTCGCTTGCTCTAGGAGGATTGCGACTGGTTACTTCACCTAGAGGGGCGGGGACAAGGGAAGAGTCAACCCCCCTTGATCCCGCCTCTTCTGAGAAAAGGTTGTGATTGGCCCAGGTGCAAGGCGGCTGTCGGTTCCTGACTCTGCACTCTGGGAGGGTGGGCCCTGCCTGGACGCGGGAGGGCAGTATCCTCTGCCCCTCAGGGCAGCGGGGCAGTTGTAAATCCTAGCCCATCTCAGTCTCAGTTCCCGCTCTGCCTTTGGCCTAAGCCCCTAGCTCTCGGGCCTTCGTCTCACAGAACCTGCTTCTTTTTCCTAGGTTGTCCTTCACCTCCCTTCCCCTTAATTCTGCCCTGCAGCCTGTCGGTTTCCGCTTTTCCAAAGCCTTTTTAAAATGGCCCTACACCTTTCTGTAGCTGGTTCCCCTACGCCAGGAGACCCCCCTCTGGTGCCTGAGAATCAGGCTATAGTGGGACAACAGGATTAGTAGGACTAAGGCACACAGTGGTCTCATTCCCTCTGCCGTGGGTCTTGGGTCTCTCAGCTAAAGAGAGGATTCTGGCCTCTTAAGACTAATCAACTAATCTGTGTGCGGAGCAGAACGCGTAGTTTTGGGTCCCAGAGCTCCATTCCCTCTTCGCCAAGGTCTCACAGCCACTGGCCTGAAAGATGTAGGGAAAATCTTGTGACCTTGGAGAGAAAGAGATCACGAAAAATGTCCGACTCTAATGAGTGTTCTGGGAATGGATCAGGGAAGAGATGGGCTTCTCTGTGCGGGGGTGGAGGTCCAGAGGAATCTTGGAATAATAACAAGGGGTCATCCAGGAACACTGGAGGGGGACGGGGCATTGAGCTGAGTGGATTCCAGCTGTGTGGAACTGGAGTTGTGACAATTAGAGGAAAGAAGACAGGCCAAGATCCTTTGACAGGGGGAACGATGCTGAGGGGTGGGGGGGTCCCACCTGAGGGGCTGCTGTCTCAGGGTATAGGAGGGAGCTTATAAGACCAGCATAGTGGGCTCCTACAGAGTCGGCTTAAGGCCGGGGGTGGGATCGCTCCAGGTCCCCGCCAGCAGGGAGGTGCGGGGCCCGGACGACCAGGGACGATCCTGGAACGTGCCTGATGGCAGCAGCAGGCTCCTTTAAGAGGCCGCGGCTCCAGCGCAGCATCCCCCGTTCAGGGCGTGTCCGTCCCGGGGGGCCCGGGGCGGGGGCCTTGGAAGGAGCGGGAGTTCAAGCCGAGTGAGGACGGGGCTTGGGGTCGGGGGGTGGGGGGAGAAAGCTGGGACTGACACCCGTGCACCCGGACACCGTACGAGCATCGCCTGTGACAGCGCCCCTGGTCCGGTCGAGGGCAGCGGGGGGAGGAGGGAAGGAGGAGGAGAAGGAGGAGGAGGCGGGAGCAGCATCCGGAGCCGAGCTGCAGCAGCGCCGCCTTTTGTGCTGCGGCCGCGGAGCCCCCGAGGTGAGAGCCGGGCCGAGTTGTGGAGGGTCGGGGGCAGGGGTGGGTCTGGGTCCTGGGGTCCGGGTGCCGAGGGAGGGTCGGGAGGTAGATGTGGCGGGGTGCGGCGAGGGTGGCGCGGGGATGCTGAGACCGTGGGGATGGAGGAACTGGGGACCTGGACCCGACGCCTGTGGGGATGGGAAGGAGGGGAACCGAGCGGAGGGACGCCGCGGCCAGCTTGGAGGCGAAGGGCCTCCAGAGCTGGAAAGGAGTGTGTGGGGTGGGGGTGGGGGCACGATTGGGGGACGGACGTAAAGGACAGGGGGCAAGGGAACATCCTCCTCTCCTCCCACTCACCCTCAGGAGGGGGGAGAGGGAAGGAGGAGGAAGAGTTTGGGCCCCCTCAGGGCAGGAAAGGAAGGACAAGGCCTCATGTGCCCCTCACCCCCCTCCCCCTACACACACACACTTAGCAGGCTGCACCTGAGGATTATAGGCAAGAGCACCTGTTCCTGGATGCCCAGGTGATGGTCATTCTCCCCTGCCCCGTTCTTACGTGGCTTTCTCCCTCCTCAGTCTCTCCATCGCCTCTGGCTCCCCTAACCCACTTCCCCAGCCCAGGCCTTTCATGAACCTCTTCCCTTTTCCCTACACACTCCTCAAACTCCTTGGCTTAGAAATAAGCAGGAATCCTTTCCACAGAGTTAAAACTCCTATAACCATGGCCGTGGCTAAGGGGAGGGAAGAGAAAGGGTCAGAGGCTCTATAGACAGTGGAAGGAAATAGTGGGGTATCCCTTAGAATTGAGGGAAGAGTCCCACCTTTTAGCTCCTTCACCCGCTCCCTCTTGGGAGGAGAGTGGGTCAGCAGCCCTCAACCAGGAAGGGGTGCACACGAGGTCCAACAGAGAATCATCTCAAGCCACAGTCAGTGCCTCCCTCAACACAATTTCCCTTCCAACTCACAGAATGGACTCCATGGCTCTGGGAGCTCTGATCTTTCAGCCAGAGGGTCATGTCTAGGGAAGACAAGTAGGAGGGATTCAGGAAGGAAAGGGCCTGCGTATGCCCTGCGTCTTCCCGTCCAGGCACTGAAGTTCCTCTGAGCTTTAGGGCCTCTGCTCCCTCCTATCTCACACTTAAGGGTGGAAAAAACTTCTGCCCTCTCCAGCCTGCCACCCATCTACTCACTCACTGTGGGGCCTGAGGCAATGCTTGGAAGACCAATGGTGTGATACAGTAACCCCAGCACATGTGAAAACGAACCACTAAATATCCTTCCCCTAACTCAACCCAAGTATGGGCAGGGGAGGCAAGAAGTTTACCTAAGGAAGTGGCTCAGGACTTTCTGGTTGTCCTTACGGCTAAGGATGGCAAAACCCCTCTAAAAACTGCTGTTTCTGGGTCCTTCCCCCTGAGGTGATGTGCTGCTCTGGCTCTGCCAGGAAGAGGACCCTAAATTCTTCCACCCACCAGCCTGGACTCGCCCAATGGCTCATCACGTGCAGTCCCACCTAGCCCTGCTGGTCTGGGAGAAAGAAGGGATTAGGGAATCAACCCCTTCAGGAGTCCCCGTCGAGGCAGAACAAGGAGAATGTGGAGATGACGCCAGCAGGGTACACGGGGGCTTCACTGATGGGCTGGCTACAGACACTAGTCTGTCTGCTTCCTTTGCTCCCGGGAGAACTAGGGGCAGCTGTGTTGGGGAAGGGTGACGAGGCGGCAGGGGCGCGCTATTCCACAGGAGAAGAAGGATCCTCCAGGATAGAGCCCTTTTCCTTTGGTTCCTTCTTTCTTCACTCTCCTTTTTATCCCTTGTGTTTATCCAGCTCCCTTTCCACCTATACCATCTCTGCTGCCTCTTGCTTTGCGGAGACAACGGAAAGAAGGGGAGGGACACACGTTTATAAAAATCTACTACTGCTTGTTAGGCGCTTTCCATGTGCTAATGTTTATAGGGAGCTTCCTGTGTGCCAGGTACCAGGCCAGGAACTTTATGTGGAGTATCTCAATACTGCTTATAACAATACTGAGAGGTAGAATAATCATCATTTCTATTTTAGGGATGAGGAAACTGAAACGTAAAGAAGTTAAGGAATCTGTTCAAAATCAAAAAATCAGTATGTGGCAAAAGAGTTTAGGATTTGAACCCAGGTGTATCTGATCCAGAGCCTATGCTATTACCCACATAATATCCTGCATTGCCACTGTGTGAACTAGTGACCACTGTCCCCATTTAGAGATGAAGAAACTGGGGTTTGTTAAGAAGTCTCATACTCCAGGTCGCCCAGCTGCTCAGGAGCAGAGACAGGACCTCAAGCAAAGCCTCTCTGCTTCTCAGGCCATCCACCCTCCCTCCCTAGCTCACTGTCCAAGGCTAGGTGACAGGAATGGATATAGGCACTCTGTAATTTTCATTTCTTCTTTTTCAGTTTAAAATAGATTTTTTAATTTCTTAATAAAAATACCCACAATTCCACCTACTTAGAAATGGTTACACATTGGTTTCTATCCTTCCAGATCTTTTTTTTTTTTTTTTTTTTTTTGGCGTTACACGGGGCTCTCACTGTTGTGGCCTCTCCCGTTGCAGAGCACAGGCTCCGGACGCGCAGGCTCAGCGGCCATGGCCCACGGGCGCAGCCGCTCCGCGGCATGTGGGATCCTCCCAGACCGGGGCACGAACCTGTGTCCCCTGCATCGGCAGGCGGACTCTCAACCACTGCGCCACCAGGGAAGCCCCTTCCAGATCTTTTTAAATGCACATCCGGCTCAGGAACAATTTGTTAAAATACGCTGAACTTCTTCCAGGTGCACCTGAGGTCCTAAGTATCAGGGACCCCTGTGACCCATCATACCTTGCTCCTACCCTCGCCTTCCCCTCAAACCTTAACGGGTAGGGCTGCGGGGTGATCCTGGGCCACGATGGCCAGGGGGTGAGGACGGGGTACAGGGAATTAGGCCTTCCCCTTCAGTCCAGAGGAGGTGGGATATAAGGATTTGCGAAGGAAGGACGGGGGCCTCTAGCACACCGCTGCCATTGTGACCTGGTTCCCCTGGGACATGAAATCAAGATTTGTCCTGGGGAAGTAGAAGGTTCTGGTCTCCCTTCTGGTCAGACAGAAGAGATGGCCTCTCCAGAATCCACAGAGAAAGACCTGGTGTCCAGCCAACCAGAAAGACAAAGCCGGAGCCCCGGCACTGTGCTCATGGCATTCCCCACATCATCTTACTTAACCCTCACCATCCCATAAGGTAGGGTTGGGAGTCTCGGAGGGATTACGTTCCTTGAACTAATTCACGGCAATATGAGGTTTTAGTTCTGATCTCTCCAAATCCAAAGCTGGTTCTTTTTTCCTAAACAGTACTGCGCCCCTCTCTCCCAGCCCCTTCACTGCCCACACTACTGGAGGAAGAGGGGTGGCAGCTAGGGTTCTCAGGGCTGGACCTGTGTGAGGCTGGGGGCCTGGAGTTAGGGGTGATCTCCAGTTTTGCCCAGGCTCTCAGGGGAAGGCATTCCCCCCTTATGAGGGCGTAACAGAAAAGCTGTAGTTCTTTCCATCTGAGAACAACCCTGGGGCCAGGACCATGGATCCTGTAAAAAGCAAAACAAAAACAAGCTGCAGCCATTGGCCGGGAGCCTGGGCCAGGAGGGGTTAGAGTCCTTTACTCTCTCAGTATCTCAAAGCCTGGATTGGTGGAACTACCATTCCCAAGTCTTGGGTCTCCTTTCTGTGTGAAGACATCCCCTCCACCCCCAGTCAGGAGAGAAGGGGAATCTTCCTTTCCTGAGTACAAAATAGGGTCCAAGACAGTGGCGAGTGCTCAGTGTGAGAGCCCAAGACTTAGACAGATGGCCTGGCCTCTCAACTGAGCCCCCAAGACAGCCAGACAAGCAGCTTGGCATTGAGATACTGCTGTTAGAACAGGAGTGAGAAACGATGTAATGGGGTTGCTTTGCCACAGGCCTCCAGCATCTCAGGCAGGAGAACCTGGGAGGAGGAATGAAAGGGGTGTGGGGTACTCCCTGCCCACACTCCACCCCTACAGCCACCTGGAGGGAACCACCAGCAAACAGAGAACCTGGTAGCTGAACCTGAATTGGGGCTTCCTGGGGTGTCCAAAGAGCGGCTTCCCCTGGAAGATGCATAGTTTAGGGACCGCTCTCTCCCCTCACCCAATCTGGAGCCGAGTTCTGCACAGTGACCTTTTGGTAAATATGGTTGACAGAATGACTGACAGAGATATCCAGCCCCTCCTGTCACATCCCTGCCCTTCCCCCATGCTCTGCATAATTGATGGCCAGGGAGACATCCCTCCCCCAGGGTGACCAAATGTCTGGGGCAGGGGTTCCTAGCCATGATATCCCCTCCCCCCGCCGCAAAGCCCTGGCGCCAAGGCCCAGGTGGGGGGCAGTGGGACACAGCTGGCAGGTCAGAGATAAAGGACACAGAGAGAGAGTGTGTGTTGGGAGAGAGGAATCTCCAGTTTACTATAATCTCCTGGGGCCTCAGCTCCACCCCCACCCGCCCACCCCCAATACACACACACAGTCCTTCAGGTCAATCTGGAAGAGCTGTCATTAGCCTGAGAACAGGGAGGGGTGGACTGAGCGTGGCTGGGTTCCCTCCCTTTCCTTAGGTCCCATCTCCTATTTCTTCAGCTACTTCCACTGCCCGAAATGACAAACAGGTGAAATGGCTTCTCTCCCTCTCCCCAGCTGCTGGCCCTGGATACTGGAGGGGCCCCTGGGGAGGCCAGGGGAACTGGAGGGAGGCTTGGCTGCAAGTGTCTCAGAGCGTGTCACCCTCTCTATGCCTAAGGCTCCAGGTTGCCAAACACCAGGTGAAGGCTGAAAAATTCCTTTAAAAAGCCAGGTGTTGTGCCTACTCAGAGCTCAGCTTCTAAATAGGAAATGAATCGGGGAGGGCACAGATGATCTGTTTTTCAATCCCCTTTCAGCTCCTTTTTCTCAGTGTCCTCTGCTTTTCAAAATCAGTTTTTCGGTCCATCCTTCTTAGGAGTGTCTCTCCCTGTGCTTTACGCTGTTCGGTCTTTCTCTCAACTAGGTAGGCCCTCCTTCTCTGGCCGTGCCTGTCGCCCTTTCGCGTGTCCAGTCTCCCTGTCTCACCATTTCCTGCTTTCTCTGTGGCACCGCACCCCCAGAGTCAACCCAAGTCCCCTCTCTTCACCACCACCGGCTCTCCCTCCAATGCACGCGGGGACGGGGGTCGGCATGGGGAGGAGGGGACGCAGAGGCGGTCAGCCGGTGGGGTCCGAGGTCCCCGCCTGACAGCCCGCAACCAGCACGTGGGCCAGCCCGGGTCAGGGGCGGGGCCCCACCCCCGCGATCGCCGCTCACGTGACTCCGGGCTAATCTTGTCCCGGTGACTTCACGCGCCGCCTCGGGCCCAGTCGTCATGGTTACGCCGCAGCGCCCAGCGCTTCCCCCAACCCGCTGCGTCCCCTCCCCTTCCCCGCCCGGACCCCCTCCTCCTGCCGCCGGGCCCCCGCCCCCAGCCCCAAGCCACGTGACGGCCGGGAAGGAGGTCGGGAAGCGGGAGGGGGCGCTGGGGCCGTAACCCCTTCCTCTCCGCTTCGAACGGCCCTCACTCTGGCTTCTAGCAGCCGGAGCGCCCCAGTCCCGCTAGCCCTCCCTGCAGGCCCACCCGGGCGGAGCGCCGGGAGCCCCGGCCTTCGTTCTCAGTGGTCCGGAAGGGACGCCCAGCGTGAGGGGCGCAGGCGAAAGCCCTCGGGTCCTCCCGCGGACGTTCTCCGGCGAATTGGCACGTTGCTTGGCCTGTCATTTGCCTTACTACGTGCATCTCACCTCTTGAAGCCGCCGTTATCTCGCGGGATATGTTGGGGATTCGGAGGCTGGGATTTCAGCTTTCTGAGCCTCAGTTTTCTCAAGAATATAAAGGGACCAATGATAATACCTCCTTCCCTGGGTGGTTCTGAGGAGTGAGGGAGCTAATGCACGCGTAGTGTACGTCTGGCCCATAGGACGATCCTCTGGGGTGTGTAGGGCAGTGGACTTACTGGACACCTTCCTGCTCGCCGGGTGCTGTTCGAAGCCTTGGGATCCCGTGCGACATCGTCACTCTCAGGAGTACAGGCTCTCGGAGGAGCCGGACGCCCCCTCGACCGCACTTTGTCTCCAGGATAATGGGAGCCATGATGGAGGAAGCACAGGGGGCTGTGCCAGCCCAGAAGGGACAGTAACTCAGAGCAGCGGGGACAGGGAAGAAGACTTCCAGGATGAAGTGAGACTTGGAAAACAACAGATGGGGCTTGAGAAGCGCCTTCCAGGCTGAGCACAGAGCTTGAACCTCTTCCTAGCTAACAGCACCTTGGGCAGGTTATTTAAGACCTCTGCTACCTCTGTCAAATGGGTGTAAGGATGCCTAACTTAGAGTTTTTAGGATTTAATAAGCTAATGCACCTATAACAGAGGCTAACATACATGGTA
This sequence comes from Orcinus orca, assembly GCF_937001465.1. Lineage (NCBI taxonomy): Eukaryota > Metazoa > Chordata > Mammalia > Artiodactyla > Delphinidae > Orcinus > Orcinus orca. The sequence continues at coordinate 42,855,542 of NC_064569.1, read as the reverse complement.
AGGTTTCCATAAGTGTTAGCATTCTCATTAGGTGCCCTGGCCCAAACGCCTGATGTAGCTTGGTAACAGGCTCTGTCCATTATGGCCTGGGTACCAACAGCAGTGGGAGACGAGGCTGGGGAGGGGCCAAGAGCATGGAGGTGAGGCTGCAGGACCAAGTGGGGGCTACTAGAGGGGTTGAAGAAGAGGGGTGCTGGCCAATTTGTGCTTTAGAAAGATCCTTCTAAAGGCTAGGTGGAGAATGGGGTGGGGGGAGCCTTAGAAGAACTTGGAGACCATTTAAGGGGCAGTTGTCCTGGGCCAGGTGACACAGCTAATGAGGCCTGAATTAAGGCAGTAACATGGAACTAGAGAAGAGAGACTAGAAAGGCACTGGGTCAGGGCTTTTCGAATGTGCCAGGCATAATAAGAATCAACTGGGGTGCTTGTTAAACACTCACCCAGGCAAACCCCACACCTGCCCACTGAAAAGGTCTTTGAGAGGCCTGGAAATCAAGAGTTACAAGAGCTGAGACCATCAGAGGTGCATCCCCACCCAGTGAGCCCTTTTTATTGTAGATTCCTGCCACCCCTCTCCAGTCGTGATTCAGAGGCTCCGATGCAGGTGGTTAAGGAGGGACCCTACTATGCTGAATAGTTAGAGAGGACTGCTGGCCTCAAGAATCCCTACACCTCAGGATGATCTGGTAACTGACTAGATGTGGAGGGAAATGGGAGACCAGATGACTTCTGGTGTCAGGCTTGGGACAAGATTGGTATAGGTTGAAGAATTCGCTGTGCCTGAGTGATAGCTAGTTCATCCCTTTGTACAGTTGGAGAAATGGAGGCTCAACTACAGCTTGCCTGAGGTCACGCAGACAGTAAGCGACAGAGGCAAAGCTAGGATTCAGATTTTGTAATAGCTGCTTTATAGATAGCACCCAGCTATGAACTGGGACAAATCTCTATTGTTTGGAAAGCTGGATCTTGGTTTGGGGAGTGCAGGAGAGGGCGATGGAGAAAGAGGAAAGGAAACAGGGCCTTCTCTAACTGAACCCTGGGGGAGCAGTGGGACTGATGGGAGGGCTAAGGGGGGTGAAGCACTAGGCTACAGCTTGTCCTGACAGTTTCTGCATCCTCCTTGGACGGTTCTGCCTTTTTCCCTCGTCTGTGCTGGGCAGATAATGGAGCTCATTGGTTACAGCCGTCACTTACCTCGGAGAGGCCCAGGTGTGTACGTGTGCGCACCCGAGAGGGAGACTCAGATGTGAGCCCTGAATATGCCTTAGGATAAGAGTCTCAGCAGAGTCATGTCTCAAGTACATGAGTGTGAGGCCCCGGAATGTCATGTGAGAGTGCCTGAGCGGCGCCGAGTCCTAGCAGTGTCACCTGTGTGTGCTTCAATGTGAGGGAGGCGTGAGAGTGTTACTGTTGTGTGCCTAAGTTTGAGACTCAAAATGTGTATATCCGAAGGACCCTTATATGACACGTGTGTGCATGTGAGCCTCAAATGAAAGAAATATGTGCTCCAGAGGTAAATTACAGTAATCTTTCAGGGAGAAGGGAACTAGTCTATTACCTTACTTGGGTTTGGGACGTACCTTACCAGTATGTACCTGAGCAGGGCTGTTACCTGTATTTACCTGAGAATGGTACTTAGGTATGTTGCCTGTATACCTAAGGAAGACTTGTGTCACTAATAGATGCTTGAGAGGAAGCTTATGTTTCCCAAGATGGATCCCAGGGGAAGCTTGGAGGGGGATAGGAACCTGAGGGTGAGGTTCAAGTGTTACTTCCAGGAGGCTCTTGTGAGCCCAGCTCCCCACCCCACACCTCTGCCTCTAGGGCGAGCCTCCTGAGCTGGGGCACCTGCGGCTTTGACGGCCCGTCCTCCTTTTTCCCACAGGGCCCACCGCTCACCACTACACCGGGGCCCAGAGGCCATGGCCTGCCTCCATGAGACCCGCACACCCTCCCCTTCCTTTGGGGGTTTCGTGTCCACCCTAAGCGAGGCGTCCATGCGCAAGCTGGACCCAGACACTTCCGACTGCACCCCCGAGAAGGACCTGACGCCTACCCAGTGTGTACTCCGAGATGTAGTGCCGCTCGGGGGGCAGGGCGGGGGCGGGCCCAGCCCCTCCCCAGGTGGAGAGCCGCCCCCTGAGCCTTTTGCCAACAGTGTCCTGCAGCTGCACGAGCAGGATGCTGGGGGCCCAGGGGGAGCCACTGGGTCCCCTGAGAGTCGGGCGTCCAGAGTTCGAGCAGATGAGGTGCGACTACAGTGCCAGAGCGGCAGCGGCTTCCTGGAAGGCCTCTTCGGCTGCCTGCGCCCTGTTTGGACCATGATTGGGAAGGCCTATTCCACGGAGCACAAGCAGCAGCAGGAAGGTAGGCCGTGTCCTCGAGGAGACCCTCTCCCCATCTCCCTGAGCCTGACATCCGTTTGGACAGCCCCACCTAAGTTGCCTGATGATCCTTTTCTCTCCCCAGAGCCCAGCCCCTTATTTGTCCATCAGCCACTGACTCCCCAGTTTTTTTTTTTTTTTTAATTTATTAATTTATTTTGGGCTGCGTTGGGTCTTCGTTGCTGTGCGCGGGCTTTCTCTAGTTGCGGCGAGCGGGCTTCTCGTTGCGGTGGCTTCTCGTTGCGGAGCACGGGCTCTAGGCACGTGGGCTTCAGTAGTTGTGGTGCACGGGCTTAGTTGCTCCGCAGCATGTAGGATCTTCCCGAACCGGGGCTTGAACTGTGTCCCCTGCATTGGCAGGCAGATTCTTAACCACCATGACACCAGGGAAGTCCCCCCAGTTTCTTTTTAGACCACCCCTTCATTTCCTTCCTGTCCCCTCATCTTCTCAGCCCATTTTAGCTACTTTTCTGCCTCACCCTCCTTGAGTCATCTCAGCCAACCCAATGCTTTTCCCTGAGCCTGACCACCCCAAGGCCCCAGGTGTGGCTCTCTGAGCCTGTGGCACTGTGCCTCCTGTCCACAGACCTTTGGGAGGTCCCCTTTGAGGAAATCCTGGACCTGCAGTGGGTGGGCTCAGGGGCCCAGGGCGCCGTCTTCCTGGGGCGCTTCCATGGGGAGGAGGTGGCTGTGAAGAAGGTACGGGACCTGAAGGAGACTGACATCAAGCACCTGCGAAAGCTGAAGCACCCTAACATCATCACCTTCAAGTAAGGTCTGGGGCGGGGCCGGGGTTCTCTTTTGAGGGCAGGGATCTACCGCACCCTTCCTGCAGCGGGTGCCAGAATGGCGTGGGTGGGAATGGGGGTGCCAGGTGTGAACCAAGTGGATGCTGGGCTGGCTGAGCCCTTCATGCCACTGTGTTTGGCTCCCAGGGGTGTGTGTACCCAGGCTCCCTGCTACTGCATCCTTATGGAGTTCTGCGCTCAGGGCCAGCTGTATGAGGTGCTGCGGGCTGGCCGCCCTGTCACCCCCTCCTTGCTGGTTGACTGGTCCATGGGCATTGCCGGCGGCATGAACTACCTGCACCTGCACAAGATTATCCACCGAGACCTCAAGTCCCCCAAGTGAGTAAGCAAGCGAGCAGGGAGAAGCTACTGTGCACGGTCTCCTGTAGGTGTCCCCACCCAGGTCAGTGTGGCCATCTCCCTGCTTTCAGACCCTGTCCTAAAGTCCATGTGGCCATCTCAGAAACCCCTCCCAAGTGATAGCCCTATCTCAAGAGGGCTGTGGTAAGCCCCCCCGTTTCTGGGTGTCCCAGATGACTTCAAACAGAAAGGTAGAGTTGCTGCAGCTAGACGAGGTGCGTGGAGGGGCCCGGGCCCCAGCTGACTACACTCTTTACCAGCATGCTCATCACGTACGACGATGTGGTGAAGATCTCCGATTTTGGCACTTCCAAGGAGCTGAGTGACAAGAGCACCAAGATGTCCTTTGCAGGGACAGTAGCCTGGATGGCCCCTGAAGTGATCCGCAACGAGCCCGTGTCTGAGAAGGTCGACATCTGGTGAGGGCCAGGCTGAGAACTGAGAATAGCAGGCGGCCAGCATGAGAGCTGGCAGGGTTGGGGGTTCTTCCAGGGCCTGAGTACAAGTGAGAAGTGAGACAAGCCTGCGGTAACCTGCAGGGCCTCTGGAGGAAGACCCCCCCAAGTGACGTCCTCTCTTATCCCTAGGTCCTTTGGTGTGGTGCTGTGGGAACTGCTGACTGGTGAGATCCCCTACAAAGATGTAGATTCCTCAGCCATCATCTGGGGTGTGGGAAGCAACAGTCTCCATCTGCCTGTGCCCTCCAGCTGCCCAGACGGCTTCAAAATCCTGCTTCGTCAGTGCTGGTAAGGACCACCTGGCCAAGCTGGAAGCAAGGGAGGTGGCTGACGGTTAGCCAGCACCCAGGACCCGGGCATCCAGGCCCAGAATCCTGAACAGGGAAAGGGGGACAGAGCTCCCAAATATGGCTCTCCAAGAAAGACCCCAGGACTCAGAGTGTGTATCAAGTGGACTAGGATAAAGAACGGAGAGAAATTGGGCTGACCAATAGTCTGCAGGGGCGCACAAACTGTGTGTGACCTTGGGCAAGCAGTGTTCCCTCTGAACCTGTTTCCTTATCTGCAAAATGGGGACAACAGTATCTGATATAGAGGGTGTCTATGAAGTGCCTGTGAAGGACCAGCACAGCCGCTGAGCATGGCTGGTTGAGCCTCAAGTATCGACTGTCATAGAACGCGGGAGGCCCTGGACCCTTGTTTGGAACCTAGACCATGGAGGAAGGTGGGAGATTTCTAATCTTTGGCTAAGCATTTCCCCAAATGTGTTTCTTTTAATGGAGTTACTCAAAAAGGTTTGTTTTGGCAAACAAGTTGGAAAATGGGATTAAATAGGTTTCCTTACTGCAGGACTTTGATATGCTAACAGATGGCCTGTAACATTTCCTAGATAGTTGACCAGGGAGTTTTGTCACAGAATCATTGTAGAGTTGGATTCTCCAGGACACCCTTTGGGAAAGGATGCTCTAGTTCCTTTCTGGACCTCCCTGCAATTCCTTTCTCTCCCATGACTCCATTTCCTCCAGGAACAGCAAACCACGAAATCGTCCATCATTCCGACAGATCCTGCTGCATCTGGACATCGCCTCAGCCGATGTACTCTCCACACCCCAGGAGACTTACTTTAAGTCCCAGGTGTGCTGTGGGGAGGAAAACGAATACCTTAGCTCCCTCTCTTTGCAGGGGTAATGGTGTCCTTTGAGGGGAGGCTGGGAAGAAGGGTGGCTGGGGATGGACAGATTAGCTCTTGAAGGACTGAGACCTGGTCTTGGTTGATCCTGTGCCCCACTCCTGTCAGCTCCAACACACACAGTGTGCAGCAGTGCAGGCACCTGCGAAGGCTTTCTACAGGTCTCACCCCTAATTTTCTCTCCACCCCCAGGCAGAATGGCGTGAAGAGGTAAAGCTGCATTTTGAAAAAATTAAGTCAGAAGGGACCTGTCTGCACCGCCTAGAAGAAGAGCTGGTGATGCGGAGACGGGAGGAGCTCAGGTGTGTGTTTTGGGAAGGTGATTTCACCAATAGCAGGGCCTGCAGACCAGTTCCCAGAGACTGGGATAAACTATGGCACCAGGTGAAGCCAGCTCACCTCGGGGACCCTTCTGCCCATTTCAGACACGCCTTGGACATCAGGGAACACTATGAGCGGAAGCTGGAGAGAGCCAACAACCTGTACATGGAACTTAATGCCCTCATGTTGCAGCTGGAGCTGAAGGAACGGGAGCTACTCAGGTAATCACACACACCCTCATACACCAAATCCCATCTTCCTGGAGCTGTGCCTGACTTGGAGATCCTACTGAGCCTCGGCCCCCATTCCTGGTCCCACGCCCAGCTAACGTGTTTTGTCTTTAGGAGGGAGCAAGCTTTAGAGCGGAGGTGCCCAGGTCTGCTGAAGTCACACCCTTCCCGAGGCCTCCTGCACGGGAACACAATGGAGAAGCTCATCAAGAAGAGGAATGTCCCACAGAAGCTGTCACCCCACAGCAAAAGGTAGCACCAGAGTTTACAAGTGCCATCGCTTGTGAATGGCAAGGGGGATGCTGGAGAGGCAGGAGTAGGGCTCAAGGATGCCAGGAAGACAGATACTGAGGTGGGAGAGAGGTGCCTTGTACTGCCTGAGGTTAGGGAGTGCTTTCATGTGATAAATTTGTTAATCTCCAACTTGCACTTTCCCTCTCCCACCAGGCCAGATATCCTCAAGACTGAGTCTTTGCTACCCAAGCTAGATGCAGCCCTGAGTGGGGTGGGGCTTCCTGGGTGTGCTAAGGGCCCCCCCTCACCAGGACGGAGTCGCCGTGGCAAGACCCGTCACCGCAAGGCCAGCGCCAAGGGCAGCTGCGGGGACCTGCCCGGGCTTCGTGCAGTTGTTCCACCCCATGAACCTGGGGGACCAGGAAGCCCAGTGGGGCTAGGAGGGGGACCCTCAGCCTGGGAAGCCTGCCCTCCAGCCCTCCGTGGGCTCCACCATGACCTCCTGCTCCGAAAGATGTCTTCATCGTCCCCCGACCTGCTGTCAGCGGCATTGGGAGCCCGGGGCCGGGGGGCTACAGGGGGAGCTGGGGACCCTGGCTCACCACCTCCAGCCCGGGGTGACACCCCGCCAAGTGAGGGCTCGGCACCCGGCTCCACCAGCCCGGATTCACCAGGGGGAGCCAAAGGGGAGCCACCTCCACCAGTAGGGCCTGGTGACGGTGTAGGGCTGCTGGGAACTGGAAGGGAAGGGACGGCGGGACGGGGAGGAAGCCGGGCTGGGTCCCAGCACTTGACCCCAGCTGCACTGCTGTACAGGGCCGCTGTCACCCGAAGTCAGGTAAAGTATGGAATGGTTCCTGAGCTCTTCCCCTTTCCTTCTTCTCCATGGGGTGCGGTGCAAGTCCTTAATTTACCTCCCACGTTAGGTTCTTGATCTTAAGCCATTCCCAACTTAACCCTTTAAAACCATGTTTCCTTATCCTGGGTCCTTGATGACCTCGTCCCCCTTTGACCACAGTCTGCTCATCTCTCCTGCAGAAACGTGGAATCTCATCAGAGGAAGAGGAAGGAGAGGTGGACAGTGAAGTAGAGCTGACCTCAAGCCAGAGGTGAGTGATGCAATCAGGAGATAATGGCATTCTTTGCTTTCTGAACTGCAAGGTGTAGTCAAGCTATAATCCTGGTCTGCCCAACATACAGGTGGTCTCAGGGCCTGAACATGCGCCAGTCGCTATCTACCTTCAGCTCAGAGAATCCGTCAGATGGGGAGGAGGGCACAGCTAGTGAGCCTTCCCCCAGTGGCACACCTGAAGTTGGCAGTACGAACACTGATGAGCGGCCAGATGAGCGGTCTGATGACATGTGCTCCCAGGGCTCAGAAATCCCACTGGACCCACCTTCCTCAGAGGTGGTTACTGGCCGGGAACCCAGCTCCTTGCCCATCCCACACCACAACCTACTCAGAGGGGAGCAGGTGAGTCGCAACCAGGTACTGGACAGGGAGCAGATGTCCAGTCATTTGAGAGCTGCTGGGGAGACAGATGCAGAGGCCAGAAAGATAGGTACTTCGCCCCTGTGTCACTCTATCTGAAGCTGTTTCCTCCCGTACTAAAGAGCAAATATCCACGTGGTAGAATTTGGGAGATCTAGAGTACCTAGCGAGGTTGCGTGCACAGTACCTATAAATTGCAGCCAGGGAGGAATCCTGAAACTAGAAGTCTGGTGCCTTGGAGAATGGCCTGAGCAACTGAAATCGGGAGACAGTAAAACCTCTAAACCTGCAACTACAAAGACCACAGTGAAGGATCCTGAAGGAATCTATTTGCCAAGAGATGCTGAGCCGCACATCACTGCCTTTCTGCTCTTCTTCACAGGGCCCTCCCAACTCTGAGGACTCAGACTGTGACAGCACTGAACTGGAAAATGCCAACAGTGGTGAAGCCTTGCGGCCCCCAGCCTCCCTCCCTCCATGAAAGCCACTCTTATCCTTGTACATAGAGAAATATTTATATAAGTAATATATATGCGCCACATAATCAACAAAGACAGGGCTATCCCAGCCTAAGTCTGGCTCAAGGGAGACTGACCCCTGACCAAGTCACCTGATAAACTCTAGGGACACTGGCAGCTGTGGAAATGAAAGACAAGTACTGCCCTAGAGATATGGGTAAGGGCAAACTGGCCCCTTCCTGCTTCACTCCAATACGTTCAGCAAGTGGTGAGGCGACAGAAAAGCCAAACTTGCCTAGTTTCCTCTCTATTCTTTCTGCCCAAACTATGAGGAGCAGGAAAGGGAGCCATTTAGACTGCACTTTTTTGTTTTCCGTTTACTCTGTTTACACATTTTGCACTTGGGAGGAGGGAGGCTAAGGCTGGGTCCTCCCCTCTGAGGTTTCTCAGGTGGCAATGTAATTTCTTTGTCCCTCCATCTCTCTGCCCAAGCGCTGGCTTAGGGACTAGGGGGAGGCCAGGAGATTGTGAAAGCATGTGATGGCTCAGGCTGAAGAACTGGGGTGTTGTTTTAAGTCCCTGCTTTTATCTTGGTGCCTGATTGGGGTGGGGACTGTCACATTGTAACCCCTGTGAAAAAACCTTGAAATATAACCACTCCATGCAGGCAAGCTGTTGAGGGTTTTCTTGGTGACTGAATGGGGTAGCCTGCATGGCTAAGTAGGAGCCTTGGGCTCCAGATGTTATCTGAGGACTCTGAGTGACTTCCTCCTTTTTATGCTTTTCTCACTAACAAACTGAACATCACTTACAGCCCCAACCTTGTAAAAATCTACATAAATAGGAACAGGTCTGTCTTTATAAAGGATTCTAGTAGGACCCATAAAACACCCATTCTTTTTAAAAACAGGAGACTACAGTTTTAAGTCTGGACAAGAGTATAGGCATTCCCAGCAACCTGAACCCCAGTGAGACACACATTCAGCTGCTTCCATGTGTATGCATGTGCATCCCTCCCCACCCACCCAGTTGAAGTGCTTGCTTACACTTTGCAGACAAATCTTAGGAAAATATAACCCCCCATCTTTTGGACCAAGGGCACACAGCCAGCTTGCTATATCTATTAAGGTCACTCTGCAATGCAGGCTCAAGGGCTACAGAAAAAGATGGGAGTGGTAAAACAGAAGAAAACATCTTCAACGGAATAAAGGCTTACATTCAAAACCCAAGCAGGGTCCGTGTCCTTTGACGGATAAAAGGTGCAAAAATAACAGCAAGACACCAGGAACAAAACCCACATGAAATCACTGTGGCATCCAGTTTCTATTCACAAAGAAAAAGCTCCAGTCCATCTTTTAATTTTTTTGAAAAATTCCTGACATTACAGAACTAAACTGAAATGTATTAATATTCCACTCTTACATTTCCATGACAAACAAAAAAATTTCATGAGCCAAAAAAAACCCCAAAAAAAAACAAAACAAAACAAAAAAAAAAAACAGGGAGAAGCTTATAAAACTAAATATGGATCTCAGCATTAACAGCTGAACAGAGAAAGGAATTAAAACGCTTTAATTAAAAAATCACGAGTGGATAAAGTGTGTAGAAACTGAAAATTTACAAACTATTTAAAACCTGGAATCGCTGACTGTTCAGAAACTACACAGATGGATCATGGGTGGTGGTGAACAGCAGAAAGGGATTATGGATGAATCTGCATTGTTCTAGCTGCTCCCCATGCCACCCGTCTCCGAGGAAAGCCTGTAACACACACACAAAAAAAAACTCGAAGTTAGTTTTCTGAGTGCCCAGCAGTACCTCACCTCCAAAACTTTTAGCCTGGCTGATGAGATGTGAAGAAGTACATAATCTGCTTCAGTTATCAAGGGAGACATTTTAAAGACTTTTTGGATTAATCAGTACCATGGTCCTATAACCCCTGCAATCCAAGCTTCCTGAGGCAAGTTACCTCACAACCAAGGGAAATTGAGGACCTTGGTTATTAATTGTGGGTATCCCTCAAACTATGCTCTATACAATCTTTGTGGGAGATGTTAAGCACTCTCTGAAAATACACCCCCCCCACACACACACACAAAAGCCTTAGAGGGTCGCAATATACAGACACTTTCTTTACTGCCCAGCTTATTTTTTAGTTTCTCCCAAGCTACTAATAGAACAGTCCCAGGTCTCTCCATCAATGTGAAGACTATTACTATTAAGAGATGCTTGAGTTTTTAAACACTAAGGCATGTTAAAGAGGGAGCAGCAAGTGTTAAGTATGGGTCAAAAATTATACCCAACCTATAGTTTTTAGGCCTAGTTTTCAAGACTAAGTGGAAGTCAAAACAATGTTTTCAGCAACTCCCTAGCGCACTCTAGAAGCTCCCCAATTTGTGGTCCTGTTAAGCCAAATTCTCCATCCAAATATACCTGGCTACAATGCCTGTTTCAAATAGACTATTTGAGGTCCTGGAATCCAATTTTGGGCTTTGAAGGAAAGGTCTTTAGATGTTCGGCTATCAGCCTGCTTCACTGATATTAGGTAGCCAGCAGGACTTAGCTCCCATTTTGAACAGAACTAAATGTGTAAGACCCAGTCTCAGTTTATAACTTTTTTTTTTTTTTGGCCGTACCTCGTGGCATGCAGAACTTCCCCAACCGGGGATCGAACCCACACCCCTGCAGTGGAAACGTGGAGTTTTAACCACTGGACCAGCAGGGAAGCCTGAGTTTATAACTTTATTTCATAAAGATTTAAAATTTACTGGCAATCGTGTCAAGACAGCATGTGCATCTCTTCCAGAATAACGCAAATCCAAAAACTGGCCAGGAAGGCAGGGGCAGAGGGGGTGGGGGAAGGGCAGGTAATAGGTCCTTCAACTACAAGCTGCATTTAGTTTCAAGTCAGAAATGCTACTGTGACCTCAGCATAAAGGAAAATAGTTCTTAAAGGGGGTAGATTCTTGCCAACCTCAAAATGGGATGATTTAGAGCAACGAGAACAACAGACCCTGAATCAAAGAGTTTAGTGGGAACTGAAGGAAAGGAGCTGCTGCAAACAGTTTAGATCTAGGACCTAAAAAAAACTAAGTTCACATAAGAAGGTGGTGGCACTCTGGCACCAAAAAGAACAGTCCAGAATTTATACACAGCCTGGGCAGGAATTGGGGGTGGCAGGGAGAGGGGGCAAGGAGAAGGGAAAACCCAACCAGAAATACTGTGTTAAGGACTCCAGAATAGACGGACCACATGGGGGAGCTGTAAGCTACTAAGAAATCGAGCACCAAGAAGTACCTTTGGATGTGGTGATTTTGGTCAGCCCTTAAAACATCTGACTTCCTTCCAAGCAATCCTTTAGGGAGTACTCATTAGGTAAAGAGGCCTTCTAAAATCAAGAACTAGATAAAATAAAAACCAGGTTTCTGGGGGAGATGGTATCAGCAAGATATAAAAAGAGCTTACTAAGGAAAGCTGGACCACATGATAAAGGAGCATCTAGCAACCAACAAGAAAAACCCTATCTGGACAATGAAATTTGCCCCCCTAGTCCTTCAGGCAGACTTGGGACGTGTAACACTAATTCACAGCCCCAATATGAGATTGAGGGACCACGAAACCAGAAGTTAATATATTGCAATATAATTAGGTTTTCTGTTGTTGTTTGTTTTTTAAACAATGTAAGCCAAAGGGGATATGGGAAAAGGTCACCAGGAAAGAAATCTCCACACTGGTTTTCTAAGTCCCTGGGAAGAGCATCATACTTTCATTACCCTGGCAATATGCATTCAGGCTGAGTGGAAACTATCAGAGCCCTTCCACCATTTTACCTACAGCATTTCTACTCTTTTATGGAGAAAGATCTTGGGATACGAAAAAGAATGAGGCTTCAGGGAGATGAAGCACAATCTTAGAAGACTGAGTAAATGTAAAGCACAAATTGCTAGTCCTGACTACTCACTCATGTGATCTGCAAATTTAAAGTCTCCCAGAGCATCTATTTCTTTAATCTGATAAAGTGAATCAATGAGTTACAGTTGATCTTAAAGGTCCCTTCCAAATCTAGGTCTTTAATCCTCTAATTATGATGGGGTTGGTGGGGAGACAAAGGTAGGCGGGGAATAGAAGGGTAAAGGGACCTGGTTGAATAATCAGGGTTGACTTAGGATAACTGGACAGAATCCTGCCAAATCTGAGGCAATGTCACCCACTGGTTGTTCAAGATTTATCCAATGTCACAGGGAGAGGGGTAATACTAGTTCAGAGGAATGCAGACAGAAGCCGGCAAACTTTATTAGACTTTCCCCAACTTGCCTCCCCATTCTGGGTAAATAAATAACTTCTTTGCTTCACAGCACAGTCAACTAAGGTTCTTACTGTGGCAACTTTATTACAGCTAGAAACACAAATCTGGCCAAGAAGGCTGGCTGATAACCATGAAAAAAAAAAAAAAGGTTAATGGAGAAGCTTTTATTCATTAACACAGAGCCTAAAACATTGTTATATTGCAAGGCAGAATAAAGCTACAAAATGTAACAGAATGAGAAAGAAGAGCAAGAACTGTGGCTCTAGATAAGAATTCAACAAGTCAGACTCTGAAACAGGCACTCAAGCAGAAACGGCCTAAACCTAAACAGTTTACCATTGCCCCTGCCCCCACCCTGTTATCCCCCAAAACAGTAAAAAGGAAACGGTCACAAGCTCACAATAGTTTGGTTCTCACCAATGTTAACAAAGGGAAAACAAAAACAAAACCAAAAAATACTTGAGGGGGTGCCCCAAGATATATGCAATCAGTAGGGAGAGAATCTCTGTTTCTCGCTTTTCAGTTTGTTAGTTACACATGGCACGGCAGAGGTGGTGGTGGTGGTAGCTGAAGCCCCGGCACCCTTAGCAGCAGACACAACATTTAGAGCCAGGAGAGGGATGGGTTTCATGCCAAGCAGACTGGAGACACAAGGGGCGGTCGGAAGAGGGTTGGGGAGGCTGGAGGGTGCGTCGGAGGTCCCCGCTGTGGCGAGCGAGGGGGTGGTGGTGGAGGAGGAAGAAGAAGAAGAAGGGGTGGAGGGTTGAGAGAGGTTGATGCTGAGGTGATCAGGGATCGTGACGGAGGCTGCCTGGGAGGAGGGTTTAGCGTTTTCTAAACTGTAACAGAGGAAAAAAAGGAACAAAAAAAAAAAGGGTGGGTGGAAGGGAAGAGCACAAAAGGGAAAAGTACAGGACAAAATCCGCTTCAGTTATCAGTAAGTGCCTCTGGTTGCCAATTAGGAAGACTTAATATCAACTTATGACAAGCTGTCTTTTATTCTGTGTCCCACCCTCTAAAAATGTATACTTTGCCAAATTCCATTCCACAATGCTATTTAAAACTGCTATGGTGAAGAAAAAGCTGACAGACTGAGAAAAATCACACACTTCCATATTACCTGACACACTGATCCAACCCAGAAGGCAGAAAAGAACGATTTCAAGCAGAAAATGAAAGAGTACCCATCCACCTCCAAACAAGAACAAATGTTTCACCCACCAATCACTTGAGCAGCTTTGGGATACTAATGCACAGAATTTTTAATTGTTTTTTCTGTAACTGATATTAAAATTTGCTTCTACCGCCACAGCAAACTAACCAAATATATCAGGATGGAAAGGGACAAGAGCCTAAAGTAGGTCACTCATTTCAGACTTCAAAGATTGTAGCATTTTCAATGAAAAATGCAGAGAACAGAAGCATAGATAAAATAAAGCCTCATTTCTGGTGATGGGGTGGGAGAGAAAAAAAGGCCCTTTGTTTTTAACTGACTGTACTTCTCATATAGACCTTAGAAAACTGGAAGAGAGAAACTTTAAGCACTGCTGAAAAGTTCAGTTTAATAAAGTAAAACTACCACTGCTACTCCTAAAATAAGCTCTAAATCACAGTAATGACCTGTAGCTCCCAAATGCCTGCATGTGTCTATGGCAGAACTGCAGGCATTTGCTGAAGTCTGTTGGACATCCTACAGCTAAAGATGAACTCTTCAAAGGCAGGGAGGCTCCTCTCAAGACTCCATTTTGTTTACCTAAATCCAAGGACAGTTGCAATCCATAAAAAAGGTGCCAAAATCAATAGAAATGCTCAGGGTCCATTACTGAAAACAGAGAATTCTTTCTTTACCTAGTATTAAAAAAACCAGTTTGCTTTCTGCGTTCAAACTGGGCCAATATGAGAAAGTGAGGAGTTAGCTGCGTGCACACATAGTCCTTGCTTGGTGTTAAATGAAGCTTTGAAAAGTTTTGACCCAAATCCATAGCTTGGACAGTTTCATTAAAAAGGATGATCCTGAAAAGAGTGACTAAAATCAGGAAACAAAGGTGGACCACGTTCTGCTTCCTTACAACTTAGCCACTGACCTAGTACAGGGGTCAGGCAAGCAGGTTACGTGGAAGCACTATCTGACAACATTGAGGGCAGGTCTACCCAAGCAGAAGAAAAATCGCTTGGTTTCCAGCTTCCAAGAACACGATTCTTTCCTCTTAACAACCCACCACCCCCATTAGAAACAAGGAAACAAACCTTTGCAAACAGTCTCAGAATTAACTACCATTTCAGTCTGAACAGTAAGAATTTGACATCTTGGTAGCTGAAGAAGAAAGCAGATCTAGACAGAGGAAAGTCTATTCTACATAAAGACTAGAAAATACCTCAAGGCATCAAAAGACATAGGCAAAAGTCAGAACCACTACTGGGGATCTGATGAATTCTTAACCAGGGGATAAAAGACCATGGAATAAATACATGATCTGCATAAGCATGGCAAAAAATAGATCCCATACTTACGAATTCCTTTCCCTTGCACTAGATTCAGGAACCCATAAAATTTTTATGCACAACAGAGACTGTGACAGAGGTAAATAACAACTAGGTAAAAGTCTACATAAAAGGGATAGCTAAGTCCCTTGGGGAATGAGCTGCTAACACTGGTTTAAGATGTTAGTAAGCAATTAAGAACATGACTTAAGCACATGTGCTGAGAAAGCAAGTAATATAAATGCTTTGTAGGATACCCATTGGACTGTGAATAGTCCTGCTACAACTGTGTGTATTAACATTAGCTACGTTTGGATAAAAAAAGTAAAATCTCAGAAAGTCATTAAGAGATGAGATGAGACTGTGGGGGAAAGGAAAATACTAAGCATTTCTGAAACATCCAATACCTGTACCTCTCCTTTTCCACAAGCTCTGAACAATGGCACACACTGGCAACTTGAGAAAAATGGATGTTTTCAGAATAAACGGTAATGACTGCCTCCAAGAAACTGTCTTGCTGTCACATAACTTCATTATCCTTATTTCAATTAAGGGTGCTTTGGAGCCTAAACCCCATTAGTAAAGTATTAGTCTATATGACATCTACAGCAAGACCCACATTTGGTTTTAAGTCGGTGCTCCACCCAGAGCAGTCCTACTGGTGAAGACATGCTCCATACCTTCCACTCCCAAAACCATCAAAAAGTCAAATGCAAACAATCTATTCCCCGTCCCCCAACCCCATGCAAACTTATTACAAACTGGTTTCTTTTTCTGCTACACTAAGGATGGGTGAAAACTAGAGCTAGACTTTAAACTTTTTCTTTTGCCATCTCTACCCTTCCCATTTCCATCCCTCAAAGAATCCCACACTTTACATTAACAGTGTAACTTCCCCCAACACATACATTACTTATGCTGGCATGAATAACACGAAAGATAGGGAACACTTACCTGACATTGATTAGATATTGAGCCAGGCTAATGCTGGCAGCAGATCCAGTGATGGTAACCTGCCTATCAGTAGATCCTTCCACTGGGTTCGCAATTTTGATCTGCGCCCCAGACATCTGACGGATCTCATTGATTTTGGCGCCTTGACGCCCGATTATGCAGCCAATCAACTTAAGGGAGAAAAACAACAAGGCATACCAAATTAAGAGTTGCATGGTTAGGTCCAAGAATTCCACCCCACTCCTCAGGCTTCTATAGCTTGGGTCCACAAACATGACAATGGAAACTATCTGCATCCTACACATTCTACTCATATACTCCTGATTTTAAAAATTGAGTTATAGATTATATCTCAACTCTTGCCCTATTCTTCTGTCTGATCACTACAGGTCAGGGCCAACTCTAAGCTGAATGACTCCTAGGAGCATTAGCTCACTTCCTCAGAGTACTAACTCCAAAGACAAAATAAAGCAGAGCAAACATGATGATAAACCTAGCTAACCAGAGATAGGGATAAAGATAAAAGTATATTCTGTTTTTGGTAAAAAAGATGCCATAACTCATCCTGCCATGATTCCTACTTCACCATCGTGACAAGAATTCTGGCTAATTTCTAATGCTTTTGCCTTGGGAAAAAGTAAAAAATTGGCCAACATTTGCACTGTCCAATACTGTAGACACTAATAACGTGATAACTAAACACATGAAGTGTGGCCAGTAAGATTGAGAAATTGAATTATTATTCTCAACAGCTACACGTGGTTAGTGACTACCATGTTGGGATAGTACAGACAGAACATCCAAGGACCACTGAATTAGGGATAAGGCTTCAGGTTCTACAAAAAACAAAGGCAAATGGGAATTTCTATTTGAGACAAAAAGCTTCTTTCTGGCTCATCAATTTCCTCCATCAGTTTTTACTTGAGATTTTATGTAGTTTTAAGAATTTAATTTGGTGTCTACAACCCCATTTTCGTAAGAGTGGCATGATGCCGTTGAAAAGACCTCTATTCTTTAAAACCAATTCTCTTATTTTCATCCCATGCAACCCAACCATATACTTACATCGTTTGGAATGGTGAGTTCATGAGAAGTAGTCTGAGCAGATGCATCCAAACCTGCTAAAAGACAGAAGAGAGCAAAGAAGTTCAATGCACAGCATACAAACTCCCACTGATTTGTACATTAACCTAACAGAAGGAAAACGAACTGGAAACCCAGCATTGGCTGTTGGGATTCATCACTAACTTGGAAGCCTCCAAGGAGGAAAGAGGGGGAGAGGGGTGTAGAAATAATGCTGGAAAGGTTCCTCTGTACACACAGAAGAGGCTGATTTCATGACACTTCCTGCAAAGCCCAGCCTATTAGGGTGTAAGGGGATGGAAGCAAGGGGCAAGGGAATGTGGTATCCTCAATTCTCAGGACCAAAATCTAAACAAGTACTTCTGCACTTCTCCCCTTTTCTGGTTGGATTTCCTGCTGTTGTGTTCCAATTTTATCTCACCTGATGCTATCACCAGCGCCAATATCATGCCTGTTATTGGGTACCATGGACTTTTGGCACACATGCAGAGTTGCTTTAAATATACCTATATCAGATTAACACCCTCCTAACACACCCTTACCCCTAACCTACACTTGAAGGTCAGTGAGAATGAGATGGCAGTAAGGTGTGGGAAGTTCATTTCTCCAGATTTATTCCCTGTCTTTTGCTCAATAATTTGTTCTGGGTTTTGTTTTCCAAAGAAAAAGAAAAAAAACTCCTATCAGCAAACACCCATACCCATCTGACACCTGGACTAGACCAGACCAGCTGGCTAACTCACAAGTCTAGTCTTGCTCTCAGCTGTGGCTGCTAAAACTCAGCATTTTTAGAAGGGGGTAGGCCAGATCCATCAAGGGACCCTCAGGGATACCAGGCCCACCCCCGCTTTGCTCTCTCAGCTCCTTTCTGCCATGTGCATGTTCTGCTGGTATGTCATGGGCAGTGAAACAAGACTCCCACCAGTTTATTAATATAACAGTAGAATACTACAGATTTTTTTTTTAATCATTACCCCAATAGCCTTTCACCTCTGGAGAGCTGGATTCAATGCCTGTTAAGATACAAGTGAAAATGAGTTTGGTGGTCTCATCCTAACCCTATCGGACAAGTTATTCCTTATATATATATAAAAAAAGCCCAAAAAAACAAAACAAAACAAAACAAAAACAAAAACCACTACACAATTTGGCACAAATGGATTGTTTCTACCCAGGTCTATGAACAGCTGGTGGAGAGAAAGGGGGTGCCAATCAGATCAAAGGGGCAGCAGCGAAGATGGGTTAGAAGAAATATCAGCCTACCCTTTGCCTGACAAGCATCCCCAGACCTCACCCCAAACCTTCCAGGGTCTTTTTTCTCTTTTAGAATAACTCACCCCAAATGAAAACCAAGTTAACAAACACATTACCTCCTTTGGTTTAGCCATAGAAAACAGGCAAGTTTAAACCAGCAGGATGCTGGGTAATGAAGTTTGTTTTAAACAGATGTCAAACTGAGACCTTGGGGCTGGCCTCTGTCTTGTACTACACCTTACAGAAATAAACACTGAGGTATCCATACCACTGAATCCGGTGTTGCCATGCGTCATGGGAAAATGAGACTGTTGCATTGCCAACTGGTGCAGCTTGGTCAACTGCAGGAAGGAAACAGAAGAGGCTGGCATTAGAAGAGCAAAACAGTCAGGGCTCAAGCACATTCAAATTTGAAAATGCAGAGCTCCTGATCCCCAAAGTTGGCTACTACTCAAACTATGACAGAGGGTAAGATATGGGGCTGGTATCACCATCCTGGGGATGGGCACAACAAGAAGGTAAGGGTTAGAAATAGAAAGGGTATCAGTACAAAGAGAATGAGCGCATTTGGGGTGTGTGAAAAGACAAGCAGCAGCACCCGCCTGACAACCATCCCCCTGTGGGCTATTTAATGAAGGTGTTTGCAGCCATTGCAACAGTTGCCCCAGGGACAAGCACAGACAGGCTAGGAAAACAAACTGTGCAGTGGTGCTAGGGAAAACACACCATGCAGGGTTCTGTCAGTACTGGGAGGAGGGAAGGAGATGAGGGGGCAGGGAAACTGCAAGGAGGAGAGAGATTAAGGTGAAACCAAACTGGGTTTAACACACCCCCACCCCATGATTTCTACAGCTATTTTTCTTCATCTATATAAACTGTCCTGGCTGTTGTAAAACCATCCCTCTTCAAGTCTACTTCCCCTCCTGGGGGCTATCACTAACCAAGAGCCAATCTTAACTTCCCAAATCTAAAGCTCAGCACCTGAAAGAGTTAGTAAGGATAGAGGATAAGTGCAGAAAGAAATGCCCTTGAAGTCTAAATACCAGCACTTTTTAAGTTGGAGTTTTTAGTGACAAAGAAGGTTTTATTGAGTTGAATTCCCAAATATTCAGCTTCCTATCCCTCCCTGTGTAAATAAACCCCTTTTCCCCACCCCTCCAGATGCTTTTTAAATTGTCACCTCAGACTGAGGAGTACAGAAGAAGGGCAAAGCCAACCTCCCACCTCCCATCCCCCGCCATGGAAAGGACTCCACGCAGAGATGCACAGCCCACTGTCAATTTAAACTGTGCCCTGGGATAACAAATGACAGTATACCGTGGAACATTTCTCTTTTAGAGTAATCTGCAACATGGGAGAAAGCAGAATCTAATAATCTGCCAGATTATAATTTCCAGGGATTAAATGGCAAAAACAAGGTGCTACTATGTCCTGATTAAAGAGTATTTAAGGGCCAAAATATGGAGTTCACCTTGTGAGGAAAACAATACTGCAAATGTTTAAGACCCAACTCACTCCTGCCTACATGGAGAAAAGAGACAATTTTGGACGGGAGAAGGAACTTTTCAAAACAAGAAGTGAAAACAAAACTTACATCTGGCTGTGGAATGGCATACTGTCCTTGAATGGTATAGGCCTACAAAAGGAGGAAAACAGTTCCTATTAAAAACCAATCACGGACAGCCACCCAGTGGGGGGAAAAAGACAGATTTCAACTAGCCAGGAAGCCAGAGTTGAACTAGAGAATAGGGAGGCCAGGGGTTGAGGCAGTAGATGGTATCTCACAAATACAGTCAGACCTGTTGGCCTTCTTTAAACCCTAATATGATGGCTTATTCCGGGATGCCTATAAAGGGAGCCATGTTCCCTGCAATCAAAGACAAAATAACACATCTGTTTCTTAATGAAAACGTGGGAAGTGGGATTAAACAATGCCTCGACTGCCCGAGCCCCCTTCCTTCTCCCTGTGTACAAGATAGCCTAGAAGGAAAACGGTCTTTCCTCAGCCACCCCAACCCTTCTACCAATCATGGTGACATGAATGATTTTTATCTGCACAAACCTACATGGCATGTTTTGAAACACTTCCCTTTTCCTATCTTATTTTTCTCTACATCTGCCTAAAGACCTTAAGTGCACTGGAAGCTAGTTGGGTCCCTAGCACTAGGGAGCTGACCATAGGAACATACACACACAAAAAAATCACTGTGTTCTAAGTCCTGCCTTCTCCCACCTCCCCTCCATAAAAGGCACTTGCAGCTCCCACTACACCCTCCTCCCCCCACACCATAACCTCCCGAAAAGGGAGCTGGGTCTTCAGGGCAATGGGGTGGGGACAAGGAGAATCGGGAAGGGAGGGGAAGGAAGGAGCAGCTGGTTCACAGGATGTGAGGCTTCTCACATCACAGTGGCCAGTACCCCCAAAAGTGCACCCAGGTTGGGGTGGGAAGGTGAAAATGGGGTAGGAGGAGTAGGAGACAGGGAAAAGGGGTTGAACAAAAAAAGGAAAAAAAAGGAAAAAAAAAAGAGAGTTGGTGTTACCATCTGGTGGGCTACGCAGCCTGTGTGAAATGAGGTGGGGGGGTCAGTCCAGGTCCCCGTGGACAGGTGGTGTCCACAGCACAAAAATCACCAGCGCCACTGGCCCCCCGCGTGTTGGCAGTCTCGGCTGAGGCGGAAGGATTGAGTGAGCCTTGGAGACTGAACATCCCCTCTCACCTCTAGAGGTGGTCCCTCCAGGTCAGGGTTGAGGCACATGGACGGGGTGGTGTGGGGAAAGCTCGCACTGTCGCTGCCTGTGCTGTACCTGTCCTGTGGATAAATAGAGGATTTCAGTCTCCAGGGCTGTCAATCCGGCACCTTGTCACCAGCATGAAATTCACACAAAAAAAGTTGTTTAATTTTTTCTTTTCCTTTAAAAAGGAGCTCACAACACAATTTGAAACGAGCTGCAATCAGTGAATTAAAAAAAAAAGTTACCTATGGTGGCAGATTTCACACTGCACAATTGGGCTATTTTCAGTCAGAATGAAGGGGTGGGGCAACAGAGCTGATGCCAGCTCCTGGTCAGTGTGCGATTAAATTGAACCCCTACAGAGCCCACTTTGTCACAGAGGAACAAAAGACACAGGTCCATCTGTGGACACTGCATGAACTGGTCCATTTAAAAAGGCCCATGGGAATAATCCAAGACAGGGCCACTCATGGAAGAAGAAGCTGCAAGTTTTTAGAGGGTGGTCAATTGAATAAAGGGAAGGGAGGGAAGGAAAGCAAAGAGGTAAGAAGGGGTGGGTGGGAAGGGGAGGGAAGGAAAGGGAAATGAAGGAAGACTTGTAAATGGAGAGGACTGCTGCTGTGCAGTATGGACTCTAGATAATCCCAAGTGGGAGTGGAAGAATCCAGAAGAGTAGGAACTTGTAGTTCCAGGGTAGAAGGGAAAACGCCTAGAACTAAACCTCCCTGCTACACTGACTCTGGGCCTGTTTATCCTGCCTAACTATCCAGACTCATGGAGAGCCCTTTGACCAAACCAGTTTGTACAAGGCTAGTGTTAAAAGCAAGGTACTAAACTATGAGATGATTAATTTCTTGTGAACGCTTCCAGAACTACAAGACAAACTAAGTCCCCCAAAACTTATTCAGTTTTATGACAACTCAATAGAATATGAATGAGATGGACTTTAAGTGCTTCTCCAGTTCAAATATAAGATGGAACTAGTTGAATATCTGTGCTTTTAACAGGTCAGCCCCATGTACGAAAAGGCACTTTGAGCACTATACTTGTTTAGGCAGCTACCAAAATCAAGGTCACTATTTCAGCCTGAACCTCAATATTTTAAAAACCTACCTACTCCTCAAATACTAACCAAAAAGCATAAAACCATGGTGCTAATCAGTGCCCTTTGTCATAAAAATCTAAATTCAGAATAAACCACGTGCCAAGGATCCAGAGTTTAGGTGGGTGAAGGAGGAGAGGCCAAAGAGGTGCTTTGGTGTTCTTACTCTAACACCAAAGGTCACAGACCCAACATGCTCTCCCCCTTCTATTCTTAGACACTGAACCCTTACCCCAGCTGATTTGTTATGCCATGTGGGTTCAAACCAGTGTTTATGAGGTTAAGAGCCCGGGGACAACACACTGGAGTTTGGGAGTGAAGGGGTAGGAGTAGGGGAGGTGAGGTGGGGAGAAGGGGAAGTTTGTAGGACACTCAATTTCAGGACCCCCAATTTGAGACCACCATCCAAGAATCTCTTTCAGAGGTCCAACTCTTTGCTACCTTTATTCAGACCTCTAAAGAACACCCCACACATGAAAAAACATGGGATGGGGTGGGGTAGGGAAAGAAGTAGTGACACCAAGGCAATTTAACCCGTTCTTCTAACCCAACCCACCTTAAATTACTAAGTAAATTACCTCTTCCGAGTGCCTACAAAACTCCCATTGCCTGCTAAAAATTAAATAAGATAGCATTCATAGCTTTCTCCAGTACAAAAAATAAATAAAACTGAAAGCAGGTCAAATTATGGCCAGAGTACAGGTTTCAGCAAGCATGCAGAGTGGCCTGGTGTGCTGCTGGCAAAGTTTTGACATTTCAAACATAATCCTTGTTCACCTTAGCCCACCAATAAAAAATTTCTTACCTGACCACCTGCAAAGATGACTGGAGAACTGGACGGCTTGGGCCGGTACGGGATGGTCACGCCCTTCGGGGGGGACTGGGAGAGAGTCAGAGGGGAAAAAAACAAAAAGAGATAAGGTTTCAAAGCTGCTTCAGCTGTGTGGCTTAAGCTCACACAGGTCAGTTAAATTAAAAACTGTATTATTTCCATTCCCTCACCTACCAACGTTGTCTCTGGCTAGATCTAATCTCAAATCATCTGCAGTTATTTGCCTTTAAAGCAGTAAGATGGTCCGTGGACTACAGAGCTCACACTAATTCTCATCAAGGCAGATTCCCCTGTAATAATTTAGGCATTATTTCCATGTGTTCAAATAAGTCTAATTAACACGAAAAACCTGTATGTGTACATATGTACGTTTGAGTTGGTAATTAAGATCCTACATTTTGGCCTGAATAGGAAATAAAGACAAAATAGGAAATAAAACTCCCAAATGTTGCACTTAGGACTGTCCATAAATAGTTCAAAGGCTCAATCAATATTTTCCTAAACTCTACTTGAAAATTCTACTTTCCTTTCTCACCAATATGGGACCAACTCCCTATGACAATTCTAAAAAGGTTTAATTCCCCTTAATTTTGCTATTCTTGTTAATTGAATAGCATCCACCAGAACCTCATAAGTCATTCAGAAACACCATTATGGATACATTTTTTTTAATATATACAGCATTCTGAATATAATCCTGCCTCATCAGAAATTAATTTAAAGAATATATCAAAGTTGCATGTAGCTAAAATATTGTAATCTGAAAGGCAATTTAACTTGGCTTCTCAGGAACCCAGATACATCTTTTGTCCACTCATTCCTAGTAGTGAATCTTCCCCTACCAACTCTGCTAAAATCGCTGTAAACCAAATGATCACCACTGCTTAGTTTCTATTTTTGCTTGCACTATAAGAAAAGTCAAAGCTGGGGGAAGGAAAATATGAACTCAGGGAACCTCTTCCCCACCCCCACTGAAGGCTTCTAACAGCCTCACCTAATTCTAGTCTTACTAAATATAGATCAGTCTGTCTCCCTAAATCACCCTCCCCCCATTCTCAGCATGAGCCTGAGGGCTTACCTCCAACATGACCACGCAGATCTGTTTCACACACTCAATGATGGACTGCGGAATGCCAGCAATAGTGATGGCCCGCTCAGTTGAGTTGGGGAGCATATCCCCTGCCACCTGGACCTGAGCCCCTGTACTCTTTGGGGGTAAAAAAAATTTAAAAATCAGAAAAAACAGCTCATACTCTTCAGTATCTCCCAGCAGAAATCTTAAGAATCTAAAGCTCAGTAGACACTTATCCCATCTCCTATCTTACCCTTTTTATCCTCCCTTCCCACTCTTCCCTTATTCCAGATAAGACTGTTTAATCAGTTATAAATTATCCTCTGAAAGCTGAAAATAAGGCTGAATAACAGCGTAAATTTAACCTGGTCTCAAGAAAAGGGTCCCTCTAGACAGTTTCCTCTCAGCTAATGATAGCTCTGTAGGCCATCAAACAAAATACCCACAAATATCACCCACCTTTCATTCTCTTATTTAACAAATGTTTATATCAAGCCCATGCTATATGTGCCAGGTACCACCCCAGGTACTTGGAATACATCAATGAACAAAATCAAAATCCCTGCTCACATGGCATGTACAAAAGGCTCCCAAAAACTACAATTAGTTTTCCTTTAGGAGCCATTCAAATTTCATTCCAACATCCAATTCAATAACTCCCAGATATAATTAAAAGCTTCCATAATTTCATGTAACTTCTATAATTTAAAAGGGAGAATTACAACTACATCCCAATACACCTTCATTTTCCCCTTGCTATTTAGGGATTTGGCCAAGAAAAATACTTCATATTATCGATCAAATTGAAAGCTCTTTAAACATAAAAAAAAGATAACGTAGTCTCATGGAAAAGTTGCCAATGGGTCATATGCAATAGGTGGAAATTCTGGTTAACTTTTCTGATTTACTGTTGTTAAAATATATGGAATATAAAATATATATATACACATATATCAAGCAAATTACAGTCTTCTAGGACTATTACTTTAATAAAAATCTTCATCTCAATGAACACAAACTTTTCCTAGACATAGTAAAGGCTAATAGAAGAAGCACATTTAGAATAATTTACATTTCAAAAAGAAAATGAGCACAAGTTACCAACCTCACGTATTTCCTTGATCTTGCAACCACCTTTCCCAATGAGAGAGCCACACTGACTAGCAGGGACCACCAGCCTCAGAGTGACTGGGGGTCTACTGGCAGCTGTGCTATTGGTCATAGAGCTGCTGATGTCCTACAACAAGAAATTAGTCAAAACATCAGAATATAAAAGTTTAAACAGATCCCTGGGAACCCATAACTGCCATGAAAGAACCTTACAAGGGACATATTATGTCACAATCTGCATCAACAAAGGTTCAAATATTGCCTCCCCCCAAAACCCTATTTCTGAAAAGATAAAATGGCCTACAAACGTCCTCAGGTTTAGCCCTAAATATATTTTCCTTCACACCGGAAGTGTTCTTGGTAGAGAGAAAACTTAGATAATTAAAGAGTTTTCTCAGTAGAAGACAAAATTAAATATTAAGAGATAAAACAATGCAATCCAAATTCAAGTAACCGGGCTTCCCTGGTGGTGCAGTGGTTGAGAGTCCGCCTGCCGATGCAGGGGACATAGGTTCGTGCCCCGGTCTGGGAAGATCCCACATGCGGCTGAGCGGCTGGGCCTGTGAGCCATGGCCGCTGGGCCTGCGCGTCCGGAGCCTGTGCTCCGCAATGGGGAGAGGCCACAACAGTGAGAGGCCCGTGTACCGCAAAAAAAAAAACCAAAAAACAAAACAAATTCAAGTAACCAATTCTGTTCTCTTAGAAAACTACATAAAGATTAAATACTGTACTTCCATTTATCCTTGTCTTAATTTCTTGGTAATAGTACCATTGTACAGATAATGAAATTGAGGCTGAGTACCTACCCCAATCACATCTAAAAAGCTGTAGATTTTAAACTAAAGGACTGTATTGGTTCCAAAGCCCATAGTCTTTCCAGTTACAATATGCTGCATCTGAAAGTCATGGCTTTAAACTAGTTAAGTTTAGCCTTCTGAGAATTAAATGGTTTTAGCCTAATCTCTATGTAGTAGCTAGACCTGGGAACTCCTCAAACATAAGCCCCTAAAGTCAAGAACATGCTTCTTATTTGTTGAAAGCATGAATAGATTTTCTGAATTTTTTAAAAATATATTTATTTGGCTGCACCGGGTCTTAGTTGTGGCACGCAGGCTCTCTGGTGCAGCATGTGGGATCTAGTTCCCTGATCAGGGATTGAACCTGGTCCCCCGGCGCTCGGAGTCTTAGCCACTGGACCACCAGGGAAGTCGCTAGATTTTCTGAACTTTTTTAAAGCTACAAGCTCTGGATTAGCAGGGTCTTGCATATCAAAGGATAACATTTCTGATCTTGGCAAGGATAAGATTTCAGGCACCATTAAGGCATCAAGCAGCAGCCCCGAAGCTCTCCTCTGCCTGCAATGTCAATTGCATGATTAGCACTATTACTGCAGAAGTGGGAGGAAGCTGAAGACTGGACCTAGGGCAATGGTTGTTCAGCATTTTAAGGTTGAAACCAGTTAATTATTAAAAAAACTTCCTTCAGTCAGAAAATCTCTGGTATTGATATTTTGCTTCTGATCACTTATAAAACGCATTCCCTCCCTTCAAGTATAGCTCAAGTATAGTATAGACACAGTTACCAGATTTTTTTTTTAAATATATAACTGCATCCAGGGTTGGGAGATACCTGTATTTATGGAATATATTAGTGTTCAGAAGGGCTCCTAACAAAAGCATGTTAATTTAGTCCACTCAACTATGAATTAGGGGACATAATTACCAACACAGTGGTGGCATACCTTCAAAACTGCTGGTTAAGAAATAAAACATGCTGGTTTTTCACACATTTTTTAGAGTCCCTGATAATAGTCAAACTATTTGGGGGTTTTTCTGGGGGCTCTTTTATTCAAGTATAGTCAATATACACTATTTAGGTTTCAGATGTACAACATAGTGATTTGACATTTAAATACATTACAAGATGATCAACACAGTAAGTGTAATAACCGTTTGCCACCAAACAAAGTTAACCTCCCATTACTTATTTTATAACTGGAAAATAGGGAATGCTTCACAAATGTGCGTGTCATCCTTACACAGAGGCCACGCCAATCTTCTCTGTATCATTCCAATTGTAGTTTATGTGCTGCCAAAGTGAGCACTCAAACTACAGTTGGGGGTTAGGGGTGCCGACACCCCACCCCAGTCAGAAGTCCATGTATAACTTAACTTATCCGCAGTTCTGCATCCACAGATTCAAGCAACCTCTGATTGTGTAGTTCTACAATACGTGTTGTGTAGTACGTATTTATTAAAAAAAAAAAAAAATCAAGTACAAGTAGACCTGCACACTTCACACTCA
The DNA here is from genome assembly GCF_937001465.1 of Orcinus orca. Lineage (NCBI taxonomy): Eukaryota > Metazoa > Chordata > Mammalia > Artiodactyla > Delphinidae > Orcinus > Orcinus orca. The sequence continues at coordinate 42,828,396 of NC_064569.1, read as the reverse complement.
TGTTGTTCAAGGGACAATTGTATTTTTCTACCGATTAAAGTGACATCTTTTTTTAATTACAAATGGTCCAATTTGGGGGATGATGAATGGGAGCAAAGAACCCATTTACGGAGTTTTATGATCTAGTCTGTCCTTGAATTTTAAAAGCCCTTAGAAATCATTAAACTACCTAGAAGCACAAAATAAAGAATGAGGGGCAGGGAACAACAAACCTCTTCCAGTTTGTCAATGATCATAGCAAAGGCTTTGAAGATGGCATTAGTGGGTCCAGCCAAAGTGATAATCCTCTCAGGACAATTCCCTTCTGAGATGTTGATACGTGCACCACTCTGGATAGGAAACAGAGCCAAAAGGTTAAAGAGAAAAAGATCTGAGCGCGCACACACACACACACAAATATATAATCCCTCCTAAATAAGATGGGCAAGAAACTGCCTGTATACATGATTCTGACACAAGGCAATATCGACATCACTTCAAATAGTGCTCCATATTTGTCCTCAAACATAAACTACAGAAGCTGCTTTAAGTCTTGAATGACCTGAGACTTCCTAAAATTACATTTCCCAGCATACTATTTGTCATTACAAATAACTGCGCCAGAAAAATACAAGCTTCTCCTATTAAGATCTCCCCCTCAGGCTTCCCTGGTGGCACAGTAGTTAAGAATCTGCCTGCCAATGCACGGGACACGGGTTCGAGCCCTGGTCCAGGTGGATCCCACATGCCGTGGAGCAGCTGAGCCCGTATGCCACAACTACTGGGCCTGCGGCTCGAGCCCGTGAGCCAGAACTGCTGAGCCCGCGTGTCACAGCTGCTGGGGCCCACCTGCCTGGAGCCTGTGCTCCGCAACAAGAGAAGCCACCACAATGAGAGGCCCGTGCACCGCAACAGAGTGGCCCCCGGCTCGTCGCAACGAAGACCCAACCCAGCCAAAAATAAAATAAATAAATCTAAAAAAAAGAGAGAGAGAGAGAAAAAGATCTCCTCCCTTCTGGGACTTCCCTGGCGGTCCAGTGGTTAAGACTCTGCACTTTCACTGAAGCAGGCGCAGGTTTGATCTCCGGTCGGAGAACTAAGATCCCACATGCCGCACGGCCAAAAAAAAAAATTCCCCCTTCTAATCTCTCATTAAATTTTTTTTTGCTTTTGTTTTAAAGGTTTTTTACTTCCCAAGTTAACAGTCCCTTAACCCCCCCATCCGCAATAACTCACCTCCTCACGCATCTTCTTAACTGATTCTCCTTTCTGTAAGAGGAAAAGTCAAGAGTGAGTTCCAACTGCTATTTAAACGCAGACTGACTAAATAGTAATTAGAGTTGAAGTGATGTCTTACCTTCCCGATGATACTGCCAACTTCCTGCAATGGAGAAAATTAGTGTCAAATATGAGGAAATTTGAAGCGTTCATTATCACAAAAAGTAATTTTTAACAGTCCAAAGCAATGGAAAAACTAAGATTTATTGGGAAAAGGAATGGACAGGCTTATTATTTTCTTTGCTCAAAATATAAGCAAAGCTATCAAACAACTGTGAAGAAATAATGGAGTAATTAAATGCTATCTTTAATATAAATCCTTTTTTAAAATACCAAATATATCACCCCACCTTAAAGTTACCCCAAAATTGTTTGGGCAGGGGAAATCTACCTATCACAAGCTATAGCAACATCCATGAGAAAAACTTATCATCCAGGTATGAGACAGTCTTTGGCTCTAGCCTCTGGTTAAGCCTTTCCTGCTCAGTGGCGCTTCCTAGTAAAGTCTGTTCGTTTTCCCACTACACTCTCATCTACTCCGCTAGAGAAGAGTTCTAAAGCCAGACACCCCACAGTGCTAATCTGATGAGCTCCGAGATCCATGCCCTCTCTTCCTGGCCCCTCCCCTAGCAGTTACTATGACCCAATTTCCCAAGCTGGTGCATACCTTTCCATGCATAAGTAGCCGGATGGTGAGAGTGACATTTAATCCACCTTCAATCACACCGGTGTCCATGTCGAGCAGTGTTCTGAGGAGCTGGACTTTGAGTGGTCAAGTCTTTGGTCACTGGTGGGGGTGAAAGTCAAAAACTGAAATGAAAACATGACGAAAATCAGAGTAGGAAAACAACAGAAATTTACTTTAACCATTATCAATGTTTTCTAATGAACTCTTTTCCTCAAATGACAGTCTATCAGTTGGCAGGCTTATATACATCCAGCACAACTACATTAACAGCTCAGGTTCTGTTACAGAGTATGGAAGGCAACTTTCCAGTCTGCTCTCATTAACGGTATGGTTTCCGCTGACTCTCAGGATGTGAAAGATTCCTTCAATTGGCAATGGTTCTAAGGGAACTGCTGAACGTGCACCAGTTGTCCTTCAGCAGAATAAGCTTCAAGAGAATACAGAAACACCTGGAAATCATGCGGGCAAACCTCAAACTAATCAACTACACTCAGGGCAACGACCTTTCGCTTCCCTGTTAGGAAGCTTCTTGGGTTGAAAGCTAGAGAGGACACATGTAAACGTTCTTACTGGCAGCAATTTCTAGGTAAAGAAATTGATAAGAGGCATCTCACATTAAAATTTTGAATGTCAATAGATGCCACCAAATAATTTTTAAAAGATTTACATCAAAAACCTCATTGAAAAAGCATCTGAAATGCCTTCTATTGCAGGCTGGGTTCCATATTCCCCTTTGGGAAATGACTCAATACATTAAGTGCAGCCTGAGTCCTCTTTTCCCAACCTAGCTTGATAGTCACTCAAGATCTGAAAATTTTCCTTGCTTCTGTGTTAACCTCTGTTACCACTCAAGTCTTCATTCAAATCTATTAAATCTTAAATTTTCTTCCAAAGGAAACAATCGAAATTAAAACTGGTACTGCTAAAAATTTATTGTGTAGTTGTTTTAAACAACAGCAGTAACGAGCCTTTCCTACTGAGGCCCTTTCCCCACGTATCCTCTAAAGAAATGTTCCTAACATTTCTGCTTTAGAATAATTGACTACGTGTAGAAAGAATGTTTTTGGATATACCTTAGCCTACAACACCTCTTTAGGCCCTAAGAGTGGTTCTTCCCAAAGTTGTGAAATTTCTCCAGTGACATTTTTAGTACCCATCCCTTCAAAACAACATCAGTGATCTCTCTCCTACACCCAGTCTTCCCCCTTCACAAAACCAGCCACCGTTTTAACTTTGCTCTAACACAAAACCCATATCCTAAGTATTTAAAGTGTTTAAGTGGCTGCCAAACCATTCTGTATATGGCAAGCTGCCCTATGGCTACCTCAAGTAAGTGACTGAGGTGACTGAGGCATCCCCAAAGCACTTCATTCCCCCATTTCCAGAATATAATTAATTACTGGCAAAATCCCAGAATTCAACACTTTTCACTCAAGGAAAAACAATAGTGCTAGGGGTGAGGAGGGGAACGGGGAGAGAGAGTTAAGTCTGTGCAGAAAACTTTCTTTTTTCAGTAAGACATGGTAAAAATTTGGCAGTTTAATTCCTTATCCCCATTCACATAATAGGAAGCACGTTACAAATACCACAATAAATGCAAGTTCGAAAGGGCAAGAAAATTGAAAACCTATTTGAAGCCATTTCTTGAGGTAAGGAACAAAGGTGCATTTCCAACTCCAAATCATCCAAGAAATCCCTGTCATACTTCTCTCCTGACTAGGTCAACGTCAGTGTACCCAATCCCAGGAATCCAGCTGTTAATCCTGCAGTCCATTACCCCTTCTCCTATAAATAGCTCGGTCTGGGTCTATAGCGGCATTTTGTAATTTCAAAATTCGTTACCTCGAGAGAACGTCCTGCATAACTCGGTAACTGGGAGCCCGTCTACCCTTTCTTTAACTCCACAGCCCCCCTCCCCTTGGTCATCCAAGCATTTTCCACTCAAAAAATGCACCCCCTATCCCTCCACTAGAAAAGACGGGAAAAAAAATAAACGGTTCGGTCGGGGGGGGGCGCTGCGATCCAGGGGGAGGAGCCGGACTAGTAGCGCCTCCTCGTGTGGCTGCGCCAGCGCCTGACCCCCGCGGGGAGCCGCGCTCACCCGCCCGGCCAGCAAGCCGGCCATCGCCTCCCCTCACCCGCCTCAACCAACAAATCCACCGCCGCCCCCCCCTACCGCGCGCGCGCCCTCCTTGACTCCTGCGCAGCCGCCACCGGGAAAAAGCGGGGGGGGGGAGGGGGGGAGGGGGAAGGCCTTTCGCGAGGCCTAGTAGGCCTCGCCGGAGCCAGGGCCTCGCGTGAATGGCCGGCCAAGCAGAGTGAGGAGGTAGGCGCTCACGCGGGACTACGCGAGGTCGGGGCTCGTGACGAGGACCGGAGACCGCTAAGAAAGATGGCAAGAACAGAAATAGAGCTATAGCCGCGGGCGGAGGGAGAATCTTGAAGCTTACCTGCAGGCGCGAGGCGACTGAGGGGAAAAGGGGAGCGGGCGGGAAGGGGAAGGGCGGGAGGCCGGGGGCGGAACAATAGGGGCGGGCGGGAAGGCGAGGGGGGCCCCGCGGGCGGGCGGAGGAGGAAGGGGGGGGTGGAGGAGGAGGAGGAGGAAGGGGGAAAGAGACCCCGGGGCGGGTGGAGGGCGGCGGAGGGCGGGCGGGCGGGCGGAGGGCGGGCGGGCGGGAGAGGGCGCAGGCTGCGGCTGCTCCGGCTGCTGCCTCTGCTGGTCTGGGAGGGGGACGGGGCGGAGCGGCCCGCTTTCAACCCCGCGCACCCTCCGACCCCGGAAGCGCTAACCGCCCCGGGGGCCGGCGAGGCGACTGCGTCGTCCAAACCCTCCCCACGCAATACGGACGGCCTCCCAACAGCCTAGAGCGGCTCCGTGGACACCACTGACACCAGCGAGACAACTGGTAGCAGACGGCGAAGTTCATGATAGAGCGGCAGCGTGGGGGGGGGCAGGGAGGAAACTAGTGTCCCCTAGCGGGCTGGCTGGAAAGCCCAGGCGTAAGTGCGGAGAGAGTTGGCAGTCGCCATGGATAAAGGAAACAGGGGAAAATGGGATGTGTGAGGAGAAACTGACAAGAGCCGGGAAAACCCAGTAGTCTATAGCGATACTCAGAAAGAGAAAAAAAGCTAATTTGCCACATTGGAGGTCACTTTTACACCAACTTACTCTGAAAATTGGTAATTAAAAGGAAAGATTTAAGCATTTACCCTTTCTTTTAGGAAGAACTGTAGTTCATCTCTAGTCGATAAGGGAAAACTTTTTTCAAGAGTTCCATATAATGAATGTAGGGAAATAAAAAAGTTAGAAAATCACCATTTATTCTCCAACCCAAAATGAAATAATTGATTCAAGCAAGTGCCATCAATCATCAAAACTCTAAGGGAAAGTTTGTTAGGGAGCAGGATGTTATCCTGGTGCCAAATATCACATGGACTATTTGAAAAAAAAGAAAGAAACCCGAAAATTTTAAATCGAAACATCATATAGTCACCACCTTAACCCAAGTGATCAAACTTTGCATCACTAATAGTACAACTTTGACATAGTCCTTGGTGAGATGCAATAAGTACATAGCATCATCTATTAAGTATTCTTGTCAAGTGTTTAATCTTAATATAATCAAGCCTTCAGACCCGATTTGCAATTTACAGGAAATTTACAAGGGATAAAGGAAAAAGTTAAACACATCAAGGAGATAATCAGCAAATCCAGAATCCAGGACATTCTACAAGACAACTAGGCTGTTCTCTTCGAAAAGAAAGAGAGGAGGAAAAGGAACGGGAGGGAAAAGAGGAGAAATTTAAAAGAATGATAATCAAATGTAATGTGTGGATCTTGTTTGGATCCTGTTTTTTTTTTTAAGAAGAAAAACAGCTATATAAGACATTTCGGAGACAACTGAGGAAATTCAAACATGAACTGAACATTAGCAAATTTTAGGAGGTGTTGTTAGTTTTCTTAAGTGTGATAATGGAATTGTGGTTATGCAGGAGAAATGCTGTTTTAAGAGGTACATGATGAAATATTTAAGGGTGAAGGGTCATGATGCATGAAACACACTTTCAAATGGTTCACATAGGTATATAAATGAAGCAAACTTGGTAAAATGTTAACAGTTGTTGAGTGTAGGTGGTAGGTTTATGGGTGATCATTGTACTGTTCTTCAAACTTTTAAAAAATAATTTTCAGGGAATTCCCTGGTGGTCCAGTGGTTAGGTCTCTGCACTTTCACTGCCATGGCCTGGGTTCATTCCCTGATAGGGGAACTAAGATCCTGTAAGCCCCATGGTGTGCCCCCCCCAAAATAATAATAATTTTCATAATAAAAATTGGAAAAAATATGATGTGGAATGGAACAAGATTGGCAAAGTGTTGATAATTATTGAGGCTAGGTTATGGGAAATAGGAGTTCATTAAACTGCTTTCTCTACTCCTGTATATATCTGTAAATTTCCAAATTAAAACTTTTGTTTAAAAAATAGAGAAGAGCCCTGGAAGGGAATAAAACAAAATAAAAAGGATATTGAAAGAGACAGCTACTACAGGGTTATTATTTACCCTTGTTTGAGTTCTTCAGGTGTCAGTTCTGGCCTTAATATTAGTCAAGTATTATTGGACAACCCCAATTCAGTGGAGTTATCTGAAAAGAGATAGCTTTCTGAAGTGGAAAATAAGGCTTGGGGTCTCCAATGCCTTTCCTTCCACCCTCCAAATGATGGGTGGGCATTAGGAACAACGTGAGATAGAAATAAAAAGAAGTCTGTCATTTGGCAAAGGCAAGGGGCAGAGCAAATACTGACAGAGAGCAAAGGAGGTAGGAAAATGTTAGGACACTCAGAAAAAAGCAAACCAAGGAGCAGGCTTACTGTGAGGCCTGGGCTGAAGGTCAGATTAACCTCAAGATTTTGCAGTTGGGTCATTTACACCCCAGGGGCTCTAAGAGCTGGGGTGAAAGTGAGTGGCTATCTGTGAAATCATCTCTAATAATGGGCGCAAAACAAAGATCAAATTAAAAGTTGATAAAATAATACAACATAACTCTACTAACAATAACATGGCTTCTGCTGGGACTGGCCAACAGTTGCAGCCAGCTTTGAAAAAGATGCATCCAATAGCAACACTTGATAATTTTATGAATCAATAAATTCTTCTCAGAAGTGGAACCAAATTAGTCAAGTGAGTGAACTTGCCTACAGCTACAAAACAACCTGAAACAGGGAAATGATTCCGAAAAGACAGCAAACTGAAGACTCATCCTATGACTTAACAGTCCCCAAAGCTACAGTGTCAATTTGGATTTTTTTTTTTTTTTTTTTTGGTACGCGGTCCTCTCACTGTTGTGGCCTCTCCCGTTGCAGAGCACAGGCTCCAGGCACGCAGACTCAGCGGCCATGGCTCACGGGCCTAGCCGATCCGCGGCACGTGGGATCTTCCCGGACCGGGGCACGAACGCATGTCCCCTGCATCGGCAGGCGGACTCTCAACCACTGCGCCACCAGGGAAGCCCTGGATTTTATTAATAGACCTAATGGGTTTCCTATCCTTTCCCATTTTCAATTACTTGTGTGGAAATCTTACTATACTTAGTTCCTAGTAAGAAAAGAATGGCAGAATCCCAGATCCTCTCATGGACATTGGGCCTAAGACAAAAACATGTGAGAACCACCATCTTTAGAGTCTTATACTGATGCACAAAACACGGCGCACCAACCTAGTGCTCTCGGGAGCCAGGCAAGTAATGTAACTGGCCTAATGAAAGGCAACAGGGGGACTTCCCTGGTGGCGCAGTGGTGCTAGAGTTTCCAGCTTGAAATCTGAAACTTTATTGAAAATGTCTGATAATTAACACAGAGAGTGGTCCCTCAAAAAAAAAAAAAGTCCATGGGCAGATATAGCTGTAAGCATCCAATTTTTCAACCTCTGGCAAAGATATATGTACCAAAACGCTCCCCACAGCAGTTAAATGTATAGCAAAGTTGAAAACATTCTAAAATTCCAGCAATAAAAGATTGGTTGAATGAAATGCTGTTAAAACAATGTTATCCACACACACACACACATACACATACTGATATGGAATCAACTCCAAAATAGATAATTAAATGGGAAAATGTTAGGTCCAAAAGAGGGCCTGTACTATGCTCCCATTTGATATAAAGTCGGGGTAGGGGCAATAGGAACAATGTAAGGTAGAAATAGAAAGGGAGGGGATATTTAACTATGTTCAGAATAGCTCTGGAAATTTACAAAAGAATTTGGTAGTCGTGGTTGCCTTTGGGGAGGAAGCTGGAAATCTGGGATGAGAAGAGAACCTTACTTTTCACAGAGCATCCTATTAAAAATGTTACAATTTTCCCCCAAGTACATGTATTACTTTTAGCTTTCAAAAAGTTAATAGGGGCTTCCCTGGTGGCGCAGTGGTTGAGAATCCGCCTGCCAATGCAGGGGACACGGGTTCGAACCCCAGTCTGGGAAGATCCCACATGCCGCGGAGCGGCTGGGCCTGTGAGCCCTGGCCGCTGAGCCTGCGCGTCCGGAGCCTGTGCTCCGCAACGGGAGAGGCCACAGCAGTGAGAGGCCCGTGCACCGCGATGAGGAGTGGCCCCTGCTCGCCGCAACTAGAGAAAGCCCTCGCACAGAAATGAAGACCCAACACAGCCAAAAATAAATAAATTAATTAAAGAAAAAAACTTATAAAAATGGCTAAAATAAAAAAATACTAGTGGGCTTCCCTGGTGGCGCAGTGGTTGAGAGTCCGCCTGCCGATGCAGGGGACACGGGTTCGTGCCCTGGTCCGGGAAGATCCCACATGCCGCGGAGCGGCTGCGCCCGTGAGCCATGGCCGCTGAGCCTGCGCGTCCGGAGCCTGTGCTCCGCAAGGGGAGAGGCCACAACAGTGAGAGGCCTGCGTACCGCAAAAAAAAAAAAAAAAAAACTAGTGACAACACCAAATGCTGGCAAGGATTTGGAAAAATGGATTGCTCATACATTGCTAGTAGGAATATAATAAAAAAAAAAAGTTAATAGACTTTTGAGAAACAACAATAGCAAAACAGCAAGGTGTTGTGCATGTGACTTAGAAAAGCCAGGAAGGGGAATTGGGCTGTCCATGGTTAAAACTGGGGAAGGAGGTCAGTGAATTTTCTCCCTAATTTCTTTGTTTCTCTTTGTGTTTTCCCCCTTGAGCCACTTCTCATTATCTCTCTTTAATTTGTGGTTTGCTTGTCAACATCTGTTTCTCTTTCACCTCACAATCTCCCTGTGCCCACATCTCCCTCTCCTCCTCGAAAAGGAAGAGCTGATGAGTAAATAAAAACGGAGTATGATTGGGAAAAAACCATTAGAATGGCCCCCAAATCCAGGACACTGGAAAACAGGCCTTGGTCTTGGATATCCTAATAAAATTAGAAGCTAGCTCTAATATATTTATTTTAAGCATTTATTTCATATAACTCACCCCAGGGACAAGTGGTAGATGCAATCCAGCCAACTAAAAACACTCCTTCCCTGTTCAAGCCCCACACTCAATCCCTAAGCCCTGTGGTTCCACCTCAGTAAAATCTCTCAAGTCCACTCCTTCCTCTAGACCCATCTAGAGCCTCATTTCCTGCTTTCAGGCTCCCATATGGTATCTCAGGCTCAGGAATTCTTGAACTTTCATCCCACGCCTTTTTACAACTCTGTGCCTCTGCAAAACTGCTTCTTCTGCCTGAAATCCACTGGGTTAAAAGCATAGACACAGGAGCCACACTGCCCGAGTTCGAATCCTGACTTAAGTTTTCTTCTTCCACAAAATGGAAGCAGAGTACCTACCTCACAGAGTTGCTGGGAAGATTAACACAAGTTATAAATGTACAGCACTTAGTGCCTGGCACATGATAAATGCTTGGTGTTAGCTGATGTTATTTATCAACTAGGAACCTCCTACGCATCCTGAGGCCCAGCCAGGACCTCACTCATTTCCCACTGGCACTGTCACTCCTTCCTTTGCTCCCCCACTGCTTGATCCCTGTCTCTGTTGTGGTCCCTTTTACTGTATTATAATAACCTATTCACATATTCACATATCTATCTGCTCCCTTAGCTCTTGCAGGCCATGAAGAGCAGGGACTGTCTTATTCATCTTTGTACCTCAACACCCAGAACACAGTATTTCCTAAATAATACTTTTCCAGGGAATTAATCTAGCTCCATTGGGATACCTGTGATTCCCAAACATGCTATGGAGCTTTAGACCCTGTACCTAAGCACATGCCTTTCCCAGTCCTTCTCTGCCATCCACTTGGTAGATCTATTCTTTCATTTTTTTGTGTACTCATGTTTCTCCACTCAGGCCCTAAAGGTCAAACGTCACTTTCCCTGTGAAGTCATCTTTGACTCCTCCTTCACTTCCCAATTATTTCTAGGTTTATATCTCTCTGGCATTTTATAGCATCTGTACTAATCAGTTCTCTTAGATGTCTTTTTCCTCTACTCAACAGATCTTTGAGAACCCGATGTGTAATACCATGTATGGCACTTGGTAAATCAGTGGCCCTCAGTTCTAGCTATCCAGCACAATCACCCACAGTGTTTTAAAAATCCTGATTTGCTGGGCCCCATCCTTATCAAGAGTCTTTCAGGCAAAGCCCTAAATCACTCTCTGATAGCTGATGGGCAGCCAGGGTTGAGAACCTTGGTAGCAGATATGAAAACTTATGCTAAAGACCTATATCCATTCATCAAATGGAAGACAGTAAAGATTCATTCCACTAACCCTGAACCAATTCTGAAGGATCCTCCCACTAGAGACATGTAAGGACAGTATGCTGTCTTCCTGATGACGCTCTGGTTCCTTACCATGAAACTGATGCACTTTAAAGGGTCCGTGGAAGGCGAAAGTAGTAGAATGTGCTAGACCCAACCACGGTAATGGCACAGGTGAACAGAGACCAGGAGAAACAGCTTTATTTGGACTGAGAGTTGGAGAGTGAGAGGAGGACCTGAGATAGCATCCTGAGCTAAGGAGTAGAGATCAGTTTCCAAAATGGCAGTCAGAGCTCATCAGCCAAATGGACTCCACTTCCCAGCAGCCTTGTAGTGAGTGCAATCAATAAAACGCCTGCTGGGAAATGTTTATTTGCCACTAAATCATCCAAGCATGCCACAATTACAAGAAAGGTACAGGTTGCTTTTTCCTTTCCATAATTAAATTTCCACAGCATCTCCCCAATCATGAGTATTACAAAAGAAAGTAATCACATTTTACAGATCTTAGACTTGTCTGCAGCATTTAGCTCAAATCTCACCATTTTCAAAAAATAGTTCTCCTGCAAAATTCACCAGCTAAAAGTTCTATCCAAGCAGTGGGAAGACGGCCTTTGCTAACCCATGGCAATTCTTTTCCCATTTTCCCTAGCCAGTTAGGGTTGAACAGCAGAGTGAGGCTTAGATTGCAGGGGTGGCGGGGGGAGGGACACAAGGGCTAATTTCCCCCAGTACAAGATGGCATCTGAAGCTTGATGGGAGAGCAGAACTGGAGAGACTTGAGGGAAGGGTCCAGGCCCTGTGTTCAGTCAGAGTCACTGCTGGAAGAGGAGGAGGAGGAGGAATGCTGCAAGGGGAAAGGGGAAAGGAGATACCATCAGACCCAGATGAACTTTGATCACTCCATGGGACATTCTTTGGTGCCCTACACCTCCACCCAAGTGCCCTTTGCTTTCTAAGAAGGTCAGGAGTCTTGAACCAGACTGTCCCTTAAACAGCAAAAACAAGGATTTCCTTCAGCAGTGAGCATACAGGAATGGATGAAAGCATCCTAAATCACTGCACAGAAGTTACTGCATTTGGAGCAAATCTCCAATTTTCTTTACCTAAGCCAATGCCTAGGCAAGGAATAAATTATAGGCACAAGCATAGTACAGTGCAGGGAAACAGCTGCTACCTTATAATAATGATTAGCTGCATGGACATTCCTAGTGGCTATGAGTCTAAGAAAAGTGAGTAGAATCAGCAGCTGTGTGTGCATCTGTCTCTACTTCTTCCTAAGTCCCAACTGGGAGAAAGTGAGGAAGGTGGGAGAGAAAGCTGGGAGAGTCCTAGTCAAGGTTCTTTACATGCATACTCCCATCAACAACTGTCATAAAAAACATTTTTTAGTCTCTCCATTCAATCTCACCTTTCCTTCTCTTCAGACTTCTACCAAAAATCCAGAACTAGGATTAGCACCCAAAGCCATAAGGCAAATACATACTAGGCAGAAAAATGTAAATTAAGGCCTCCTCAAGATCGAGGTTGGTTCAACACTTCCAGAATTGTCCTGAGAGCTACTTTTACCCTTGCTAATTAACACTCCTCTGGAATGCTACAAGGGGAAAAGGGAAAGGAGATATCATCAGACCCAGATGAACTCTGATCACTCCATGGGACATTCTTTGGTGCCCTACATCTCCACCCAAGTGCCCTTTGCTTTCTAAGAAGGTCAGGAGTCTTGAACCACACTGTCCCTTAAACAGCAAAAGCAAGGATTTCCTTCAGCTGTGAGCATACAGGATACTTAGCCTTGGGGCTGAGCATGAAACTCAGGGTTTTATTTGAGGCTGAGAGTCACTGACTGCTCTTGTCCTGTTTCCCTGCCAGACAGTAGGACAATAAGGCCCACGTAATTACCACAACACCCTGAGAATACTGAAGGAGAGAAAGAAACTCCAGGAACTAGGGCCAGATTATTATCTGTTAATTATTATATAAGATTTTGCTTTGTCAAAGGACTGACTCTATTGCTTGACATTTGACCACCTCAGTGGGTGTGTCCGACCTGCTAAAACAAACATGGGGTGGGAAGGGGTGGAATTCCAGGAAGAGAAAGGCAAATTAGAAAGGCTTTTGATTCTGATATCCATTCTAAGGCTCAGCCTAGCCTCTCCCAGATAGAAGACCTAATTAGCCTAATAATTCTTCTCAAGATTATCAAGATTATCAGATTCTTCCCAGTGGGAATCCTTTACACAATCGCTGCCCCATGTCCTCAGACTTCGAATCCTCCTTCCTTGCCCACCCACTGCCTCTCTAGTCCCTCTGAGGGGGCACCCCTTACTAGCCAGGATCCAGAGGGCACTGACCTTGCCATGTTTGTGGTGTTTCTGCTTCTTTTTATGAGCTTTTCTCATTTTCTTTTGCATCTTCTTGTCAATCACCATTCCTGGTCCTACCATGCCAGGAGCCAATGGATTCACAGGACACATGCCAGGGGCAGGTGGTGGGTATGGAGGGGGGTAGGGACCTGAGGGTTGGCATCCTGGATACCCCGGTTGTGGCACAGGGTGACAGGGCCCACCAGGGGGAAAGGCTGGATTCCCCTGGGGTGCTCCTGGGGGAGTGGGAAAGGGGCCTGGAGGAAAGGGAGGGGTGGCAGGTGGTGGATGGGCAGGATTGCAACCTCCAGGGTACCCGACGTTAGGGGGGTGTGGATATGGCCCTGGCTGCCCTGGTGGAAGAAGCAAAGAATCAATTAAGATTAGAACTGCCCAGAACCTCTGACAACAAACAACAACAAAAAGAAGAGGATTTCGTTTCTCACTCAATAAAGGCAAACGGAAAGGTGAGGAAAGAAAATGGAGGGTAGGGGAGACAAACTTATGTAAGAGAGATAAAAGGTAACGTCCCTGGCAGGGCAGGGGAGAAAGGGAGGCAGTGAACTCTAGGGAAGGATGAGAACATCGGTCAGCTATGGACTGAGGACTTTGCTTTTGCGGGTTCGGGGAGAGGTGGAGGAGAAACTGACACAGAAACCTTCTGTTGTGGCCCTTCTGAAAAGGGGTTGGAGCAAGAAAGGAGATCCCCCAAACACCTACCGGCATTGGGATTCCACATGTTCAGCTATTTCTTCCAGCCTGAGGAGAAACAAATGAAGGCAAGAAGCTGACGGCCCAGAAATGGGCAGGGGTTTTAGAGACCAAGCTCAACTCCAACGCCTCCCGCTCCGCAACAGCCTCTCAGAGAACTACCAAGACCTCCACAGAAGAAATGTTTCTTTCCACCCGTTCCTTCGCCCCCAACACCTATTCTATTCCTAGTTCCCTAACCACAGGAACCTTGCTCCCAGGGCCCCTCCACCTTCCACTAGCTCTGGCCGCGGCTGGAGTTTTCTAAGCCCTCCGGAGAGGGGCAGACTCCGCGAATCTCGCTATCCCCATCACTCAGAGACCGAGTCCGGAAGACTTTAGCCACCTATAAGCTGCGAAAGGATCGTAAACAACTTAACCGCTCCCGGAGAAGAGTGACGGGGGACAGGACCCCCACCCCAGGCTAAGAAAAGGACCTGCCTTGAGGCGAAAGGAGGTAGGCGGCTCAGGAAAGATTCTCAAACACTTACATGGCTAGACATACCCCCTCCCACATTAAAAAAGGCAAATAGAGATCCTGGCTCCCAGCTGCGAAGGGACCCCCTCACCCAGGAATGGAAGAAGGAGGAAACTGAGGAATCCAGGCGTCCAGTCACCTCTACACCACTGCTTGGGCGGACTCCTCCTTTCAGCCTCCACTCTCACTTCCTGGTCACCCTCCCACCTTAAGCTTCAGCATCCGCCTCTGCTACCGCCTGATTGGTACTATCTGGTCATTCAGCATTACGATTGGAGAACATAGTCGTCAATCACTCTAGGCTCGAAGGCAGCATTTGCGGTAGGGGCGGAGCCAGGCGCTTCAGGACGCGGCAGTACAGAGGAGCGGGCGGGCCGGAAATTCCTGGGGGCGGGGCTAGGAGAAACCGGCTAGGAGAGGGCGGGGCCAGTTTCTAGGCGAAGTCCTTGAGTGCCTTGGGGAAACTCAACCCTTGACCTCTGAGCCCTTAGTCCAGTGGGTGCCACACCTTGTAATGTGAATATACTGTGATAAGCGGTATACAGACATATATATATATATATATATATATATATATATATGGATGGATGGAGCGCTTAAGGAAGGGCGGAGAGCTGCTAAATCTCACCCCAAGCCTCAATATTGCGGCCTCCCTCTTAGTCCCCACAGGAAATAAGAAAACATTCTTGGGGAAAATACAGAGATTTCTAATCTCTCCTAGGATTCTCTATCTCAATTGCATAGCTCCGCCATCTGTCAAATTGCATAAACCAGAAACCAAGAAGTCATCCTGATGGCTCTCTCTTTCCTTCACCTTTCCCCCACATCTCCTTCCAACTTCAGGAAGGGTCGTTTTGTTTCCCAAATAAATCTAGAATCACTACACTTCTCTCCATCGTCTCTGCTCCCAGCCTACCATCATCTCTCAACTGGATTGCAGCAATGGCCTCTATTTTTTTTAATAACACAATTAACAAGCTTGATTTAATGAATATATATAGAACCATACACCCAAAATTTAAAAGTACTTATCCTTCTTAAGCATACATAAAACATTTTAAAAAATTGGTCTCAACTAATATAATTCAAATTTCAGAGAATTGTGTATTATATACTGTATTCTTTGACCACAACATAAAATATAAATACAAATGAAAGCTGCAGGACCCTGTGGGGCCCTCACGGGTACAAAAGCCTTTCCGTGTCCCCTTTTCTAGTTTGTAGGAAAAAGGGTTTAGCCTCCTAGACCTTCCCTGAATTCCAAAGGGCAGATTCAAACAGTTGCTAATTAGGGAAGGGAGGGAATGCAGAAACAAAGGATGAACAGTCAAAAAACAATAGTGCATCAATAAAGCAGGGTCCTGGTTTCTCCTGAAAGTGAGACAGGCTGGGACCTGGGACCCTTTGCTGCAGTGCTGCAGTTTTTACACCTGGACACACCTCTCCTCGAGCAACAAAATACAAAGAGACTGTACGGGACTAAAAATAATGTGCATGCACAGTTGGGGCAAATTCTGGACAAAAGATACAAAAGAGACCAAAAACCCAACTGCCACTTTTGAAGAGCCTGCAGCAAATGCAGGGTACTGCGCATGCCCCCTGCACACACCACCACCTAAGGGGTGGGCAAAACACCTAAGCCACCCCTCCAACCCGACCCCTGGACACACCCCTACCCTCACCCCACATAAGGAACAAGCTCACCACCCACCCCTCAGGGAGCGAGCCAGAGAGGGAACCTGTTGTACATTCTTGCTCCCCCCTGCTGTAGCAGGGGCCCCAGTAAAGCCTTGCCTGAATTTCTTGTCTGACCTCTGATCAATTTCTATTGATTAGGGAGGCCAAGAACCCTCATCTGTAACAAAGGGATATACATAACAATATATTTTTGAGTTATTCTGTGAAAACTAAGACCCCCACCCAGTTGGAGGATGGTAAATTCCAGCTGAGCACAAGATTCCTGGAATACCATCTCAGTTACCTCACCACCAACCAATTAGAAGAAAGTCACATGTCCTGCAGGCCTCGCCCCAAACTTTGCCTATAAAAACTCCTCCCCGAAAAACATCAAAAAATTTGGGTCTTTTGAGCACAAACCACTGGTTCCCCTTGCTCAGTCCTGCAATAAACCTTTCTCTGCTCCAAACTCCAATGTTCTGGTTTGGCCTCACTGTGCGTCAGGCACAGGAGCTTGTGTGCATTCAGCAACACAAACATACATTTGGAAGTTAAAAAAAAAGTCTTGCAAATAACTTTGGGTCAAAGTATAATACATGATGGAAATTAAATACTTTGAACTCAACCATAATGAAAACATTACATCCCAAATTTGTGAGCTACAAAAAATCTGAAGATAAATTTTATACTGAGTTTGTCATCTTGAACTAAAATTTTTGATAGATTTTTTATTTTTTTAGATATTTATTTATTTATTTGGTTGCGCTGGGTCTTAGTTGCAGTGCATGGGATCTTCATTGTAGCATGTGGGATCTTTAGTTGCGGCATGTGAACTCTTAGCTGCAGCATGTAGACTCTTAGTTGAGATATGTGGGATCTAGTTTCCTGACCAGGGAATGAACCCAGGCCCTCTGCATTGAGAGCACAGAGTCAACCACTGGACCACCAGGGAAGTCCCAATTTTTTTTTTTTTTTTTTGCTGTACGCGGGCCTCTCACTGCTGTGGCCTCTCCCATTGCGGAGCACTGGCTCCGGACGCGCAGGCTCAGCGGCCATGGCTCACGGGCCCAGCCGCTCCACGGCATGTGGGATCTTCCCGGACCGGGGCACGAACCTGTGTCCCCTGCAACGGCAGGCGGACTCTCAACCATTGCGCCACCAGGGAAGCCTGGAAGTCCCAATTTTTAATTTTTTAATTAAATTTTTTTTGTTATATATATTTTATTGAAATACAGTTGACATACAA
The DNA here is from genome assembly GCF_937001465.1 of Orcinus orca. Taxonomy (NCBI): domain Eukaryota; kingdom Metazoa; phylum Chordata; class Mammalia; order Artiodactyla; family Delphinidae; genus Orcinus; species Orcinus orca. The sequence continues at coordinate 42,811,185 of NC_064569.1, read as the reverse complement.
TATTATGTTTTACATAACCATAGTACATATTGATATATTTTTATATCAGGTTTGTGCTAAATATTTGAGATGAATTGGGACTGGCACTTTTTTTGTTTTTGTTTTTAACGCAATTTATATCTGAGTTACTTCTTCCTTGTAAGATCATTGAGTTTGAAAGAAACTATTGATGTGTCTATATGGGCATGATGCCTCTTAGAATTTAAATATTTAAAACTATTTCTTTTTTAAAGCAGCTTTATTGAAATATAGTTCATATACCATACAATTCACTCATTTAAAGGGTACAGTTCAATAGTTTTTAGCATATTCTGAGCTTGTGCCACCATTGCCATTATTTAATTTTAGAACATTTTTTGTCCCCCTTAAAATAATTCCACACCCCATTAGTAGTGAATCCTCATTCCTCTCCCTGCCTCTCCCCCATTCTGCCCAAGCCCTTAGCAACCACTAATCAACTTATAAATTCTCCTGTTTTATACAAACGGAAAATTGTACAACATGTGGCCTATCGTGACTGGCTTCTTTCACTTTGCATAATATTTCAGGGTTCATCCATGTTGTAGTATGAATCAGTAGTTCATTCTTTTTTATGAAGGAAATACTGAATAATATGCCACTGTTTGGATATACCACATTTAGTTTATCCATTCGTCAGCTGATGGACATTTGAATTGTTTTTACGTTTTGCCTATTATATATATCACTGCTATGAACATTCATGTACAAATTCGTGCATCCATATGTGTTTTTTATTATCAGCATAGAAATGTATTTGAATTCAAAATTATATGGTTATATGTAGAATAATGTAATAATTATCTAAAACACATCATCCTTGGCTCTGAAATAGTTCTAAAGATGTCATTCTTTTTTTTTTTTATGTCATTTTTTTGAAGTCAAAAAACATGTAGTAAGAATGTACAAGGAGGACTGCCCTGGTGGCACAGTGGTTAAGAATCCACTGGCCAATGCTAGGGGACACGGTGTCGAGCCCTGGTCCGGGAAGATCCCACATGCGGCAGAGCAACTAAGCCCGCGCACCACAACTTCTGAGCCTGCGCTCTAGAGCCTGCGAGCCACAACTACAGAGCCCACAAGCCACAACTACTGAAGCCTGTGCGCCTAGAGCCCGTGCTCCGCAACAACAAAAGCCACCTCAATGAGAAGCCTGGGTGCCGCAATGAAGAGTAGCTCCCACTCACTGCAACTAGAGAAAGCCCATGCAGCAACGAAAAACCAACACAGCCAAAGGTAAATAAATAAATAAAATTACTAAAAAAAAAAAAAAAAAGAATGTACAAGGAAACAAAAATATAAAAAACAAGTTCGCTGAGTATTGGGAGTTGTTACAAGAGAGACACACCAAGATAAATGTAACAGAGTCCAAATTATATACCATGCAGCAAGGCGTTCTCTTGCTTTATCAACTCCTGGAAAATAAATTAGTAACCTCAGTAATGCAAGAATACCACCACTTGGTTAAAAGGACAAACTTTCTGAGGGACACAGGTAGTAATTCACTATACTTCCCCTTTCTATAAGTCCTTTCTTCACACCAGTTTATTTTTGTTCCCCTAAAATATGTTTTATCCTTTAAAAAAAATGTGGTTTTATTTGTAAGTTGGAGTAAATAATATCCTGATTGAAATATGCAACTATTTAGTTAAAGATGCTCAGGGATCAAATTTTTGAAAAAGGTCAGTCAGCTAGTTAGCAGGGACCATCAGTAGCTAACAGAAAAAAATTTTTCAGATATTATATGTTTGCTAAATGGATTTAAAAAAAAAAAGGGCTTCCCTGGTGGCACAGTGGTCGAGAGTCCGCCTGCCGATGCAGGGGACACGGGTTTGTGCCCCGGTCCGGGAGGATCCCACATGCCGTGGAGCGGCTGGGCCCGTGAGCCACGGCCGCTGGGCCTGCGCGTCCGGAGCCTGTGCTCCACAACGGGAGAGGCCACAACAGTGAGAGGCCCGCGTACCGCAAAAAAAAAAAAAAAAAAAAAAAGAGTAAGCAGTTAAAAATGGGTGAAAAATCCCAGGGTTTACTGTGACCAAGACAATCAAAAGCAGACAGACCCATTTACTTGTGGAGCAAGCTATAAGGAGGTTCCAAGATAGACTCTGGTTTCCAACAGTGTCCACCGCCAAAGGGCAAACTCAGAATGTCTCCTCCTCTGTAGAAACTGGAACACAGATGAGCAGGCTTTTTCTGAGTAGCCCTTCACATACATCATCCTGTAGATCTGATGGGCTTGACTGCCCAGAATGATTGGGCTCTTTGTGCTAACCACAGAGTCTTGTGCTAATCCCAGATCCTTAGTCATGAGTGTTGTTCTGAATCCACCCTGATAGTTATTAGGCAAGGGAACTCCGTGAATCATGCCAGGTATGGGATTATAAGTATCACTTGACCAAAGCTGTCCTGAGCTCACATATAGGATTTTAGCCAATGGTTTTGGGTCAAGCCCCAACCTGATTCCCAGATTCATAGCATCAGCAGTTCCAATCATACCATCCATACCAGCAGCGTGTTGTAGCCGATCCTCACAGCCTGCCCAGTCCCAAGGGCTCCCAATGCACCACATTGGAGCCCTTGTACCCCAGCAACTCTTGGGCAGCAGCAAATTCATCTGTGACTCCTCCCACCATAAACATTAGGTTCCCAGACTGAGCAGCTCCCACACCACCAGAAACAGGGGCATCCATGAAAATTGCTCCCATTTTCTCAACTTTTTGGCCAATTCTTTCGAAACTGTAGGATCAATAGTACTGGAGTCTATTAATAGTGAGCCTTTCTTCACTTTTGTTGGAATTCCATTTGCTCCAGAATAAGCTTCTATTGCACTGATACTGGTGGGCAACACTGTAATAATTCCATCAGCTTTTTTGGCTACATCTGCTGGGGAAGACACTACCTGTATACCTGCATCGAGAAATTAGGGAACACATCATAAATAACAAGCGGATAGCCATGTTTCATGAGTTTTTTTGCCATTGGATGCCCCATTTGCCTAGTCCAGTGAATCCAGCTGGAATCTTAGAAGCCATTGACCTAGAACACACCGCTGCAAGGCTGGCCCCTGCCAGCGGCTCCAGTAGGGAGGCCCGAGGTCCTCCACAGAGCTGTAAGGAGGCTGCCTTGCTGCCCCGGCTCATCCACTGACTGTGAGGGTGCGTGGGGACGCGTGCAACCACCATATGTTTTCAATTCTGTTGGGTATTTACTTAAGAGAGGAATTGCTAGGTAATACGGTAACTGTATGTTTAACTTTTTTGAGGAACTGCCAGACTACTTTCCAAAATAGCCACACCATTTTATACCCCCACCAGCAATGTATAAGTGTTCCAATTACCCCACATCTGCACCAGCACTTGTTGCTGTCTGTCTTTATTAGTGTAGCCATGCTAGTGGGTACGAAGTGGTGTTTCATTAAATGTCCTGTCAGCATCCACTCTGGCCCTCTTCTAATTCATTCTCCCACCTCAGAAATTGTTTTCTAAAGCCAACTGTGACATCACCCTACTGCTTAAGATTCTTCAACGGCTTTGCATTATCCTTAAGACAAAGGTGGAAAGTATTTTTACATGTACGTATTCATTTTTGTTGAATAGGTAATATGTTCACATGCTTTGAAAACCAAAAAGGACCAAGAGGTAGAAAGTGAAAAGTCTCCCTCCCGCTCTTGTTCTCCTTTACCCAGCCTCCCCCAACCCACATAGCCCACACAACCACATAACTGGTTTCTTATATATACTTCCACAGTTTCTTCATTACAATCAAGCAAATACTGATATAAATTTATATCCCCTCTTTTAAGTATACAAACAGCAAACTATGCAGAGTTTAATTTGCAACTTTCCCCCCACTTAATATATCTTGGGGATGTTTCCATACCAGTCAGCACAGTGTGTCTTCAGTCTTTTTCACAACCCTATTTGATTCTTTTGTATGACGTACCATAATCAATTTAACCAGTCAAAAGATATTTGTGTTATTTTCCATCTTCTGCTACTAAAAACAATGCTGCAACAAATAACCTGACAAATATGTCATTTTACATATTTTTACTTTTTTATAGGTACTGATGAATTACCCTCCATAGAGGTTATATTTATTTACATTCTCACCAGCAATACATGAGTGTCTGTTTCCTCCAACTTGTCCAACAAAAAAATACTCAAAATCTTATTACTGCAATGTCTGCAGTGGTCTGGCCCTGCTACCTTGCTGGTCTCCTCTCATACTACTCACCCCTGGCTTTCTGCTCTTCAGCCCCTAGGCTTCTTTCATCCCTCCAGAAGATCTTGGTTCCATTTGCAGGAGGGCCTTTGCACTTGCTGCTTCTGCAGCCTGGAATGCTCTCCCCATCTCTCTCCACTTTGCCTAATTAAATCCTGCTCATTCATCAGCTCTCAGCTCCAGGATCACTTCTTCAGGGAAGCCTCCTTGACACCCTCGTCAGGTAAAACTCCTTTGTTGCAGCCTCTAGTCGAATCTTGTCTTTCCTTTAGCACACCTATCTCAGTTTATAATTAGACATGAATCAGTAATTACTTAATGTTAGCTTCCTACATTAGACTGTAAGCTTCTTGAAAGTAAGGACACTTAACAGTTCACACAGTGCCTGGTACATAGGATGGTATAAATGAATACACTGTTAAATAAATAACTACATGAATGAATGAATGAACAAATGGACAAAGAGGAATAGAGCAAGGTGGTTCTGGAGTTAGAGAGACTTGGATTCAAATCCTGACTTTGACACTTATTGTGTGACCTTGAATAAGTTATTTAACCTCAATTCCCTCATTTGTAAAACAGCGGCAATGGTACCTACCTCATAGGGTTGTGATGAGATAATCGTGTGTCTGTCACATAATAAGTACTTACTATATACTACCATGTATTACTATCATGATTCTTGTTAATATTAAGAACTTTTACTGTTAGACTAGGATGATTTTAACCTCTCTTCAGGACCCTCATAGGTTGCCAATATCCTCCATACCTCTCTTCACCTACCTGCTAGTTGGGAAATTCTTCCTCAGATTTAAACTCAGATTTATTTTTTTTTTCCCACTCCAAGCAGCTTGTGGGATATTAGTTCCCTGACCAGGGATGGAACCCGTGACCCCTGCTGTGGAAGCACAGAGTCCTACCCACTTGACTGTCAGGGAATTCCCTAAACGCAGATTATTTAAAAAGCATTTAAATAATGCTTGTAAAGCTCATTTCTCTGATTCATGAAATCATTAATGATTTACCATGCTTCTGTCATTCATTCATTCAACAAATATTTCTCAATCTATCCAGGTACTGTTCTAAGCACTAGGGATAGAGTGAAAACACAGAGAAAAAATCCTTGCCTTCATCGAGGTAATAACTTGGTGGGAGAGGCAGAATATAAATAAATATATAATAAAATGTCAGATAGTGATGTGTACTATGTAGAAAAATTAATTGAAATAAGGGGAGGAGCTGTGGTGCCAGTATTTACAGATCCTTGTAAGCCATGGGAAAGAGTTTAGATTTTATTCTAAGTGTGAATGGAAGCCTCTGGAGGGTTATGAGCAGAGGAATGACATGATCTGATTTTCATTTTAAAAAAGTCATTCTGTAAACCAATGTTTATAGAAGCATTATTCATAACAGCCCAAAGATGGAAACAACCCAAATGTCCATCAACAGATGAATGGATAAACAAAATGTGGTATATGCATACAATGGAATAGTATTCAGCCCTAAAAAGGAAGGAGAGTCTGACACATGCTACACTATGGATGAACCTTGAAGATATTATGCTGAGTGAATTAAGCCAGGCACAAAAAGACAAATGCTGTATGATTCCACTTATATGAAGTACCTAGAGTAGTCAAATTCATAGAGACGGAAAGTAATCAGCAGGGACTGGAGGCAGTGGGGAATGGAGATTGATTGTTTAATAGGCAGAGAATTTAAGTTTAGAAAGATGAAAAAGTTCAGGAGGACGATGATCACAGTTGCACAACAGAGTGAATGTATTTAATGTCACTGTACTGTACGCTTAAAAGTGGTTAAAATGGTAAAATAATAATAATAGTAATTATTATTATTATTCTGGCTACTGTGTGGTGAAAGAGCAAAATAGGGAGAAATGGTTAAAGTGGAAGCAGAGAACCCAGTTAGGAGGCTACTACTGTATTCCAGAGAAGGAATGGTGGTGGCTTGGATGGAAGTTGTAGAGATGATCAGGAGGGGTCAGACTCTGGGTATTTTTTTTTTTTTTAATTGAAGTATAGTTGATTTACCAGGTATTTTTTTTTAAGGTAGAGCTTAGCAGATTTGGACTGGAGGTAGAGGTGAAAGAAACAGAGAAATGAAGGATGAACCCAAGAATATTGAGCAACTAGGAAATAGTTGTGTCATTTACTGAAATAAGACGGGGGAGGAGCAGATGTGAGTACTTTTGGACAAAGTTAAGTTTAGGATGGCTATCAGATATCCAAGTGGAAGTGTTAAGAAGGCAGTTGGATTTGGCAGTCTGGCGCTCAGGGAGAGGTCTTGTCTGAAGAGAAAAAAATCGAGAGTTATCAAGGTATCTAAAGGAGCCAGTAAGCCAGAAAGAGAAAAACAAATATCGTATATTAATGCATATATGTGGAATCTAGAAAAATGGTACAGATGAACCTATTTGCAGGGCGGGAATAGAGACGCAGACATAGAGAATGGACATGTGGACACGGCAGGGAAAGGAGAGGGTGGGACAAATTAGGAGATTAGGATTGACATATATGCACTACCATGCGTAAAATAGCTAGTGGGAACATGCTATAAAGCACAGGAAGCTCAGCTCAGTGCTCTGTGATGACCTAGATGGGTGGGATGGGGGGTGTGGGAGGGAGGTCCAAGAGGGAGGGGATATAGTTATACATACAGCTGATTCACTTCATTGTACAGCAGAAACTAACACAACATTGTAAAGCAATTATACTCCAATAAAAATAAGTAAATAAATAAACAAACAAATAAAGGAGCCAGATAGGGACTTCCCTGGTGGTCCGGTGGTTAAGAATCCACCTTCCAATGCAGGGGACACAGGTTCAATTTCTGGTCGGGGAACTAAGAACCCACATGCTGTGGAGCAACTAAGCCCGCATGCCACAACTACTGAGCCCATGCGCCACAACTAGAAAGTCTGCATGCTCTGGAGCCCATGCACTCTGGAGCCCATGTGCCACAACTACAGAACCTGTGCACCACAACTAGAGAGCCCATGTGCCGCAACTACTGAGCCAAAGCACTCTGGAGCCCACGTGCCACAACTAGAGGGAAGCCCTCGCACTGCAACAAAGAGCCCGTGTGCCACAACTAAGACCTGACACCGCCAAAAATAAATAAATAAATATTTTTAACAAATAAAAATTTTTTAAAATTCAAGGAGCCAGATAAGCTCAGCCAGGGAGCAGGGGTAGCCGGAGTAGAAAAGAGGGCCCAGCCCGTGGCCTCAGGCCTGCCAATATTTAGAAACTGGCAAGAGAAGAGGAATGAGCAAAGGATAAGAAAGGATACAGATTTTCCCCTTCTTCAGTGAGGAAGTGGAAAATCAGAGGAAAGTGTGAAGAAAAGATTCAAGGAGGGAGCTATCAAATGTTCAAATGCTGCTGATAAATTATGTAGGATGCAGACTGAGAACTGGCCATTGGAGTTTGCACGAATAGTGAACTTTTAAAAATAAATTTATTTATTCATTTATTTATTTATTTTGGCTGCGTTGGGTCTTTGTTGCTGCGCGTGGGTTTTCTCTAGTTGCAGCGATCAGGGCCTACTCTTCGTTGCAGTGCACGGGCTTCTCACTGCGGTGGCTTCTCCTGTTGTGGAGCACGGGGGCTCTAGGTGTGTGGGCTTCAGTAGCTGCGGCATGCGGGCTCAGTAGTTGTGGCTTGCGGGCTTAGTTGCTCCGCGGCATGTGGGGTCTTCCCGGACCAGGGATCGAACCCGTGTCCCCTGCATTGGCAGGTGGATTCTTAACCACTGCGTCACCAGGGAAGTCCCAAGAATAGTGAACTTTTTAAGAGTGGTTTTTGTTTTTTTTTTAAGATGTTGGGGGTAGGAGTTTACTAATTAATTTATTTTATTTTTTTGCTGTGTTGGGTCTTCGTTTCTGTGCGAGGGCTTTCTCTAGTTGTGGCAAGCAGGGGCCACTCTTCATCGCGGCGCGCGGCCCTCTCACTATCACGGCCTCTCTTGTTGCGGAGCACAGGCTCCAGACGCGCAGGCTCAGTAGTTGTGGCTCACGGGCCTAGTTGCTCCACGGCATGTGGGATCTTCCCGGACCAGGGCTCGAACCCGTGTCCCCTGCATCGGCAGGCGGACTCTCAACCACTGCGCCACCAGGGAAGCCCTAAGAGTGGTTTTAATTACATTCTAGGGCTGAAATTTTGCCTGCAACGAATTGAGAAGAGAACGAAACGTGAGAAGGTGGAGGCAGTAAATAAAAGCAATTCTTCCAAGGAGTGTTGGTAAACAAGAAGCAGAGAAATGGAGCAGTAATCATAAGAGAATGGGCGAAAAAAAAAGAGGATTGGCAGTCTGGGAAGGGCTTTTTAAGATGGGAGAGTTTAAATCATGTTTGTAAACTGATGTGAATAATCCAGTAGAGAGAAAAAATGCTTTTGCTGGAGAAAGAAGGGATAACTGAAGGAGCAAATTTCCTGTGACCAGGAAAAGAGGGGTTCAAGTTTACATGAGGAGACATTGACCCTAGATAGGACAGTTCACTTAGTACAGTGTAGTGGTTGAGAGAATGACCTCTTGTTACCTGAAAACTGGGTTCACCTCTTGGTAGGTGTCAAGCCAAAAGACACAACCAAGCCAAAGAAGAAGGAAGAAGATGGAAGGATTTATTGCTTGCAGCAAGTAAGGAGAACACTGGGAATCTGTCCCAAAGCAGTGTTCCCTGAACAGCAAAATTGGGGAATTTTTAAGCTAAGGGTACATGCATATTCATGAAGGGGCTTGAGCAGAGGAAAATTCAGCATAGAAGTGGGGCAAAGGTTGACAGAGTCCAGCTTTAGTTGATTGAAGTCATGAGTGTCAGAAAAGGTGAACATCATCATTCCATTCTCCACCTTGGTGGGAGCCTGCAGAACTTATCAGATTGTTATATATACCCCTTGAGGAGGAATTAGGACTCTGTTTTATCCCTGAACTATTGTTTCTTGACAGCTTTTCCTTTGTTCCTGCATTCCCTCAATTCCCTTAAGATCTTTTTTTTTTTTTGGCTGCGTTGGGTCTTTGTTGCTGCGCGTGGGCTTTCTCTGGTTGCAGCGAGCAGGGGCTATTCTTCGTTGCGGTGCGGTGGTTTCTCTTTGTTGCAGAGCACGGGCTCTAGGCACATGGGCTTCAGTAGTTGTGGTACACGGGCTTTGTTGCTCTGTGGCATGTGGGATCTTCCCGGACCAGGGATTGAACCCCTATCCCCTGCATTGGCAGGTGGATTCTTAACCCCTGTGCCACCAGGGAAGTCCTCCTTGCAGTTTCTTACTGCACCACATGACAGTACAGCTCACTGGGCCAGAAATGCGCTACTGCTCCAACACTCCTGGAAAACTCCTGGTCTTCAAGACACATCTCAAGCATCCTGTGCTCTGTGAGGCCTCCCCACTCAAGCCTCAGGAGAGGATACTGCCCCAGGACACTGTATGGGTGGCCAACAAAATGAGCTGTGGATCTCGGAGCAGTTTCAGAGCAGCAATTTCATCTTTCTCATCCTTTTCCCAGTGCCAGTGTGAGATCCCACCAAATAAGGGCTTATGAAAGAGAAGGAAAAGGAGAGAGACAGGAATGCAGGATCACTGGGAGGAAGGCCTCAGGACCAGGACATAGAGTCAGGGAAGCTGACTGTATCTCTTTCCTGTGCACACCCCTCCCCACACCAGTCACTGTTCAGAAGCAGTGGATTGGATACCCAGGGAAGGATCCATCCAAGCATTTGACAAGTAGGAAAGGCCGTGGCGAGGCAGAGCAGACAGGCATCTGATCACCATATTTATGTTTCCATGTACACCGACTCTACATAAACTGCATATTTACACATGAGAACTGCTACAGGCAGGTTGAGGATTTCTGGAACAAGGGCCTTGCTGAACACTCAAGTGGCAGACACCCAGCTGAGGCCTACGAGGGAGAATGGCAGGGAGGAGGACTGGAGAGACGGTCTTCTGGGCAGCCATGTGGACAGCCCTGTGGGAAGGGGTGGGCCTCCTGAGGACGGGCCAGGGAAGCCAGGCGCTGCTGTACACACTCAGCTGTCAGCCGTGCTTCTGGGTCTGCATCCCAGCAGTCCTCCAGGAGTTCTCTCAGGCCACCAGGGTCCTGGGAAGAATGACCAGGAGGCAGGCTTTACCCCAGGATCCTGAGTGGCCCCATGAGTGGCCCCAGGGTTAAAAGGTATCTATCATGGCCCTGTTCTCAACACTCTTCTTCTGATCCTTCCTGGAGCCTTCTTCCTCCCCTTCACTGAAATCCAGCCCTTTGCATCTTGTTCCCTATGAGACAGGTTCTCTCCAAAGAGTCCACCTTTTCCTCTGAGGAGCTAATTCAGGTTAATTAATGGCTTACCGTGCTGATGGGAAATTACTCTCCTTCCTCTCAGGCAATCAGGGTCTTCTACAAACAATGCCTGGGCCTTTGTTATCTAACCCAACAGACACTTGTGCAGTGGAAACTTCAGATCAGGTAGCAGAAGAATGGGCTTCCTGTTAGGAAACTATTTTCCTCAGAAACCCTGAAATTTCACTATTAGGCCACTGTTTTAACCCTTTATACTTAGTTCTGGCTTTTATTGGGTCATGGCAGAAACACAGATGTGTAGGACAAAATGAGGAATTATTGGATTAAATGTTGGGCTCCAGTGTACTAGGAGAGGAGCCATCTTGGGGGCAGAGCTCAGGGCAGAAGCAAAGCCAAGGAGGGCTTCCTGGAGGAAGGAACTGAGGAACAGGGCAAACTGATGATGGAGAGAAGAGAGACGAACAAAGCAAGACTGAGCAAGAGGAAGGTGTGTGTCTCAGGAATGGGCTGTGTGAGACTTACGGTGGAAGGGGATGAACTGAGGTTCAGAGCAAGTTTGCCCTGCTCCAGCTGAACATGAGCCAGGAGGGTGGGAGATGAGAGGGGATAGGAGTAGGTGGGCTGGTCCTGGTGGACAAGTCCTTGAAGCCCGTGCCAGGACTCTGCAGGTCCCCAGCCCACCAGCCTGTGGCCTCTTACTGTGGCAAAGCAGCACCAGGTGGATGGGATGTGAGGGCGCCTTCTCTCCTCCACTGCCAAGGTCCACAGCTCACAGGTGGTAGGGGTGCTACCCAGTTCTGCCTCATAGGCCAGTTGGAAGGGTGGTGTTCTGCTGTCTGGGAAGAGGCACAGGGGGTGTCAGCTAACCCGAGGGGGTGCCTTCTTGCGGAATGGCCAAGAGGAAGAAGGGAAGAGCCTCCTGGGTCGGGAGGTAGATGGGTCTGGAATGGGTGGGTGGGGCATGAGGGGAGTGAGGCCACTGTCACATCCAACCTTACCGGGTCTCAAATCTGGGCAGCGGCTCATGATCTCCCACAGGAGCAGAGCCAGAGAGTAAACATCAGCTCGCCGGAGGGCCGTGCCCCAGTCCTGTAGGTCCAGAGTCTTGTCCAAGAGCTCCGGTGCCATGTACCTCTGGGTGCCAGCCTAGACAGCAAGGCATGGAGGGCCAACAATCATCACCACGGCACTCCTCACCACACAATGGTCCACGCAACAACCCCCCAGCTAGACTCAGCAACGTCCCACGTGCTATAGGTGCTGCCGCACTGTTGTCACATCTTCATCAGCACCACCACCAGCATCCTGGGGCTCACCCTTATCCAGAGTACTGACCTCCATGATGGCAGCTGGGCCTCGGGGTTGAGTAGGAGCCCAGGTTGGGGGCTGGGCAAGGCCAGGGAGCACCAAGGCGAGGCCCAGGTCTCCAATGGCGCATGACCCATCGTCCCGAATGAGCACATTCTGGCTGCTCAGATCCCGGTGGGCGATACCTGGTTTATATTGGCCTGTGGGAGAAGCCAGGTTGAAGGGACATGAATCTTCTTCCTCTCTCTTTTTGACCCAATCCTTCCCCTCCAAGCTAAGGGAAAATCAGAAACAGCGGTGTGGCTCCTGACTCCCACGGCTTCCTGCCCCCAGCTCACCCACCATCCTGCCAGCGTTCCTCATGGAGAAACGCCAGGCCCTGAGCCAGGGACAGTGCCATCCGCAGGGAACTTCCCCAGTCACTGGTGTGCTGGGCCAAGTAGTGGCACAGGGAACCCTGGGGAGAAGCAGAGAGAAGAGAGGGACACACAAAGCTGGAGGTGGCTGATCCAGCCCAGGGAGCAGAGATCAATTGATCCCCCTGCATCTCCCAGCAGACTTACACACCGACACACCCAGGGCAAGGCAGCAGGCAGTGGAGGAGTGAGCACATGCATCAGTTGGATTGACAGGAAAAACAGTAGCTCTAGTTCAAGTGTCCCGAGCACTTAACTGCGTGCCAGGCCTCCTGTAGCCCTCACTACAACCCTGGGAGGTAGGTACTCCTGTCACTCCTGTTTTACAGATAAGGAGTTTGCTGGAACTCCCTGGGCAAGAGAGTAGCAGAGCTTGACCCTCAGCAGTCTGACTCCAGCATCACTCACCTTTAGCCACCTCATACTGCCTCACAGGACTTGGGGTAAAGACAGAAACAGAAGAGGCAGAGCGGGTTAGGCGGAGCACCCTCGCGAACCACCTGGCCTGAGGTGTCACCCTGTAGCCAAGCGCGGATGGGGAGAGCCGTTGGGTAGGAGAGCAGCTGGCAGGGAGCAACTGGGAATTGGAGGGAAAGGAGCAATAGAGTCCCTCATTCTGCAAACATTACTGAGCACTTTCAGTGTGCCAGGAAAGGTAAACAAACAAACAAAACTAATAAAGCAGTGATTTTCGAGCTAGGCAGTGAGGTACATTGGTCAAAGAAGGGACTTGCCAGAATTCAAGATTTCAGAGGTGAAGGAATTACAGGTGCTGATAAAGTCCCACGTCCTTAGCAGTCCCACAAGGCCAGTGTGGTCTGGCCCCTGCCTACCGATTCCTCTTCATCCTCTCTTATAGTACCTTTATTTATTTATTTATTTTCAATATTTACTTATTTGGTTGCACGGGGTCTTAGTTGTGGCAGGTGGGCTCCTTTAGCTGCATCTCGCGGGCTCCTTAGCTGCAGCACGGGACTTCTTACTTGTGGCATGAAAACTTTTATTTGCAGCACACATGTGGGATCTAGTTCCCTGACCAGGGATCGAACCCAGACCCCATGCATTGGGAGCGCAGAGTCTTACCCACTGCGCCACCAGGGAAGTCCCTCTTGTAGTACCTTTTCTTTCCGCACTTAACGCACTTGACATTTTACACATCTTTTTGTGTTTGCTTGATCCATTTCTGCTTCCCTACTACTCTATAAAATCTGGAAAGGCAGGGACTGGGTGTGTTTTTCCTAGCACAGGAAGTGCGACATATAGTTCATAAACATTAGTTGAATGCCTGGAGGTAATTCTTTAACAATGGTTTTCCTTCAGGTTGGGAATACGAATTGTTTTGATTTCTCCCTTTTCTTGTCAATGTAAGTCAAAAACGTTAGCAAGTACTGCTTATAATAATAAAAGGTAAAAACAATACAAATCACTTTTAATGTTCTACAGAAAAGGAAATCTAAACAATAAGAATAAAGCAAAAGAATAAGCGTGGACACAGCACCCCCGCCCCGTCACCTTCCCACACACAGGCACACACACACATATGCGCTCCTCAGCACTCACCTTGGGGTGTAGTTCCAGTACCAGCAGGGGCCCACAGGGCAGGGGACCAGGGCTGCCCCTGCTGGCGGTGATCAAGCGGACAATGTGGTCATGCCGTAGGCCCGGCAGCCCGTACAATGCTCTCTCAGCTTGGAACTGGGCCACAGCCCTCAGGGGGAAGGCCTTGATGGCTACCAGCTTGCCTTGCAGCCGCCCAGCCCACACCACTGCGTGACCTCCTTCCCGGATTACCTGGTGAGGACATGGTGCTGGGTGTGGGCCCCAGCTAGGAGCAGAGCCAGGCTTCCTCCCCAGCACACCCTCCGAGAGCGCCCAGAGGAGCCCGCCGCCCACCCTCCCCAGGCACCTGGGAGAAGCACAGCTCGGGCAGCTCCGGCAGCTCGGCACTCCAGTCCCTGCCTGAGTGTGGCTCCGGCTCCGGCTCTGGCCCTGGCTCTGGCCCACCGTGCACTGGGCAGGCCTTCCGTTGTAGCAGGGCTGAGGCAGAGAAGAGTCTTAGGGCCGGGGTGCATGGGTATGGAGACTGGGAAGGGGGCTTTGTGGGAAGTGATGGGGGTCAGGGCGCTGGGACAGTGTGTTGGGGTCACAAGGGAGGGGTGGGGCAGATTAGTACCCAAGATGATGTTGCTCAGCAGCAGCAGGAGAAGGAGCAGCCCCAGCAGCACCAGTGCCGTCCAGATGGACTCGCCTGGACGTTAAAGCAAGAACGCGGGCTGGATGAGCCCTGCCCCAAATCGTGCTCTCTGCTCCTCTCCCGCTCCTCAGAGAAGTTGCTTCTCCACCCGCCCCCACCCTGGTCACAAGCCCCTTTATCTCCCAGTCACCAGGGCAACCAACTTCTCAAGGCCAGGAGGAGGAACGCTTGGGATGGGGGGTAGGGTGAGAATTGGCCCTGGTTCTACCTCTCATTCTAACCTGGGCTCCAGCCCCCACCTGGCTCCAGCATCCTGGGTGGCTACCTGGGATGGCCTTGGGACCCTGGGAACCAGGTGTCCCAGGGCTCCCCAGACGAGGCAGATGGCTGTAATTGGCATTGCAGAAGTCAGTGCCACAGGAGCAGGTGAAGAGAGTAAAGCTGGGACTAGGATGGGCTCGGGGGCTCGGATCACAGTGGGGGGACTCACAGCCTGGCTCATCACTGTCTCGGCATCCTGATGGGATGGGATTGGGAGAAGAGGAGAGAAAGGGGGCGAGAGAGAGAGAGAGAGAGAGAGAGAGAGAGAGAGAGAGAGAGAGAGAGAAAGAGAGAAAGAAAGAAAGAGAGAGAAAGAGTGTACAAGTGAGCATAACGGGGTCTGGGAACACGGAGGGGGTCCCTTCTCTATCAGAGGCGTCCCTTCCATCTCTTACGGGCTTTTCTTTCCCTCCACACATTCCCTTTCTACTTCTCTCCTCAGCTGCCACCCCCGCCCCCCGCAGGATGTGCCTCTCTCCCCCACTGGCTATCGCCTGCCATGTGCTGTGCCACTCACCTTGCATCTCCACCTGTGCCTGGTCTTGGGTCAGGTTCCAGATCCCAAAGCAGCAGCGGCTGTAGAGGCAGCGGATAACCCTGGGGGGCCCTGGTCCTGCATCTAGCAGCTTCCCCAGATTCTTGGTGCTTCCCCGCACTCCAGGGGCCTCAAAGAACACACAGGTCCGCCTGCCTGGGGGTGCTGCGGCCCAGGGTAAGGAGAGGGGAGGGTTCGAGATGAGAGTGAGTGCAGGGGCAAAAACAGCAGCCAAAGAGAGACAAAACATGTTTTATATCCCAGGGCCAGCCTCGTAAAGCCACAGGAGGAAACAGGGTCAGCAGAGGCCTGGAACCTGACCCCCACCAAGGGGACCCATAGCTGTACCCATCACCTTCACTTGCCCACCCCATCACCACTCTTCCAAAGGCGTGGCTGCTGCTTCAAGTGCCCCCTCCTTTAATGGGTAGGTGGAAGGACCCTGCTCCTCCCTGTAGACACTTACCTTGCACAGCTGTGGGAAGCAGTGCCCAAAGCCCCAGAATCCCCAGCATCTTGCAGTGGGAGGTGGGGAGCATGAGCCAACACAGCTGCCCCTGGCCAGAGCTTCCTTCAGATGCGGGCACCGTGGGGCTTCTGATCCTTCAGTCCCCAACTCCGCCCCCTCCCTCTTCCCAGTCTCTGTGGGGGAGACGGCTGCTGAGGGGGAGAGGATGGGTGTGGGGAGAAGCAGGGAGAGAGAGGGAGCAGCAGAGAACCAATCTCACGTCTTCCTCTCTTCAGCCACCTCCTCTTTCCTCTGTAAAGTGGGAGGAGGGCGCCTTAGTGGTCCCGCTGAGAACCCAGCAATGCCTAATTTCAAACCTCTGCCCTTTGCTGACCCTAGGACAAAATGCTGGATCCTGTCAGCCCTTCCCAGGCTGGAAACCAAAGAGAGGTCAAGTGCTCAGACCCATTCAGCTGTGCCCAAGAGCCTTTCTAGCCCTTATTTTCCGGGCTCAGATCTGCAGTTCCCTGGGCACAAAGAGGCTTCACAGCCTATACTAGAGTTGACCTCATTTTCCAAACTCAAGAGTCAGAAAAGCGGTTGTATAAAATTACTCAGAGTTTTTAAAAAATCACATTGAAAATAGGTATGTTGGTAAATTTTATGTCATCAAAATTTTTTGTTTTGCGATACGCGGGCCTCTCACTGTCGTGGCCTCTCCCGTTGTGGAGCACAGACTCCGGACCCGCAGGCTCAGCGGCCATGGCTCACGGGCCCAGCCGCTTCACGGCATGTGGGATCTTCCCGGACCGGGGCACGAACCCACGTCCCCTGCATTGGCAGGCGGACTCTCAACCACTGTGCCCCCAGGGAAGCCCTGTCATCAAAATTTTTTAAAAATCACATTGAGTCACACACTAAACACATCACCATTATTGAAAAGGTAACAAACTTTTATTGACCACCTACGTGCTAGGGCACAGCTAGGGCTCTGAATTTTACAATCATCTCATCTAATTCTCCCATTGAGCTAGTTATCATTATTTTCACTTTATAGGTAAGAAAGCTGAATTTAGGTAACTTGCCCAAGGTCACTCTGCTAGGAAATAGCACAGCTAGGATTTGGACCTTGTTAAGTCTGACTCTAAAGCCCAGGCCCTGTTCTTTGCACTTATGCCATGATGCCGGAAAGAAAATACAGATTGAGAAAATGTGCATCAATACCTGTGAGCAGGCCACTAACTAGAAAAAGATACAGTTCAAACTATCACCACCAGAGGTCAGCAGACATAGGAGAAACTCGGGGACATAGTGAGGGGGCAGAAAGGGCATCCTCTGATGACTAATATCCATAGTACATCTCCAATATCTATTAAGCTGCACAAACTGTAAAATGTGGAGAGAGGGCACAGGGTATGTAGAGGGAATGTCAGCATGGAGATGTAAGGAGAGAGGTCTATAGCTTGTGCTGCAGTCGAGAGACAGGAGGTGTCCAACTCCACCAGATTACTGATCAGAATAAGGGAAACTACAGAGCAGCTACCTCCCATAAGAATTAGAGCCAGAGGAGACTGGTTCCGTTTTCCTAACCTTCTGTTCCCCTGGTGGCTGCCTGGAAACCCTTTCTGGGGATGGTCTGGCTTAGATCAGGGCTGAGGGCCTGAGTACTCTTTGATTCTGGAGCCTTTCTCCCGGGGAGGCTGCATGAGAGGGTGAAAGCTCCAGTAGTGTGAAGCAGCAGCTAGAGGAATGACCAGGGCTTAGAGGCTGCTGGATAGCTGCCCATCCCCTCCTGGGTCCTTCTGGGAGTCCAGTGAGGTGGAATGTTGTACTTAGTTACAACTATCTTCCTTCACCAGCTCCCAGATCAGTAAGTCTGGGACTGAGGGGAGGAGTTGAAGGTAAAATAGTTTCTTGTGTCAGGAGTGTCTTAGGAGACTCTCCTCCAGAGGAGAGCAAGGTAAGGATCAGGCAGGAAGGCAGAGTCTCCTCACCCAAAGCCTTGGATAACTACTCTCAAGACAGAAACGTTCCAGTCAGGTTTACAGGAACTGGCAGTCAGAGTTTAAAGTTGAGGTGGTGAGAGAAGGGGTAAGGATTTGAGAGCTGGGGGATTAGGAAGGTCCTGAGAGAGAACTTCAGCATAGAAGAAAGGCTTCCTGGATTCCATATACACAAAGCTCTTCATTAGGATCCCCTGATTAAAGTCTGCAGTGGCCCAATAATTTGCCTTTGACCCCACTGATGACAAGGCTAAAGTGAGTTGTTTATTCAATTTATAAAATATTAGGTCCTAGTCTTAAAAAGGTGTTCCATTAAGTGCTGGACCTACAAAGGTACATGTGATTCCTGCCCTCCAGGAACTCATAGTCTAGAAAGGCAGGAAAATATATCAATAAGCAACCAGAAAACTGTGTCAAGCTAGGGGTATGAACAAGGAGCTATACAAGCAGAAAGATCAAACAAGCTAATTCTGTTCAGGGAATAGAAGACAAGGGAAGAAAAGTGCCCAGAGGTTTCACAGCAAAAGCGATATTTAAATTGTCTCAAGGTAAACACACTGAAAATAAAAGGAGGCTGATTATTACAGACCAAGGGAACAGCAAAAATAAAGGCAGCAAGAATAAAGGTATGAACATAAAGTGTGTATGGTGGTGTGTTGGGGTCAGGGGAGATTGAGCAGGAAAAAGGGGTATGAGATATGAAGCAGAAAATCGTGACTAGAGATAGACTGGGACCAGACTGGAAAGTGTAGACTTTTCCTGAAAGCAAAGGATTTTACGCAGGGGTCTGGTGGCAAAGTGGAAGATGGATGACTGAGGCTCAGGGAGACTAGAAGAAGGGAGATCACTTACAAGACCTAAGCAGTAGCCAGGGTGAGTACTAGGACAATGGAAATTTTAAAAAAAAGAGGGAGGGAATTCCCTGGAGGTCCAGTGGTTAGGACTCCACGCTTCCACTGCAGGGGGCCCCAGGTGTGATCCCTGGTCAAGAAACTAAGATCCTGCAAGCCGCTCGGCGAGACCAAAAAAAAAAAAAATCCACAACCCCAACCCCCCAAAAAATAGATAAATAAAAGAGGGAAATAATTGAGATACACTGTATTTATTTATTTATTTATTTAGGGCTGCGTGTGGGCTTTTCTCTAGTTGCGGCGAGCGAGGACTACTTTTCATTGCAGTGCACGGTCTTATTGCATTGGCTTCTCTTGTTGCAGAGCACGGGCTCTAGGCGCGTGGGCTTCAGTAGTTGCGGCTCACGGGCTCTACAGCGCAGGCTCAGCAGTTGTGGTGCTCGGGCTCAGCTGCCCCACGGCATGTGGGATCTTCCCGGACCAGGGCTCGAACCTGTGTCCCCTGAATTGGCAGGCAGATTTTTAACCACTGCGCCACCAGGGAAGTACCGAGATACACAGTATTGCTAATTGACAGGATTGGTAATCAAATGAATGTTGGTAGATGAAAGGCAGAATTAAAAGATGATTCTGAGGGGAATGGGGGAATTCCCTCGTGGTTCAGTGGTTAAGAATCCACCTTCCAATGCAAGGGACACGGGTTCGATCCCTGGTGGGGAACCAAGATCCCACATACTGCGGGGCAACTAAGACTGGATGCTGCAACTACTGAGCGCGCAAGCTCTGGAACCCTTGCGCCACAACTAGAAAGAAGCCCGCGAGTGCTGCAACGAAAGATCCCGATGCCGCAACTAAGACCCGATGCAGCCAAATAAATATTTTAAAAAAGAGATGATTCTGAGGTTTCAAGCATAAGTGATCAAGGAGTAGTAATATTGTTAAGTGAGGTGAGGAACACAAAGGATTGTTTTTCTTTCTTACATGTAGAGTTTGAGTTATCTGTGGGACATCCAGATGGAAATGTCCACTAAGCAGGCTGCCAGGATGAGAAAAAAGTGAGGCATTTTGATTTGGGAGTCATCAAAATGTATGTAATAGATAAAGAATGGATGCAACTTGTTTAGGGGTGAAGAGTAAGGAAAGGACCCAGGATGGGGAACAGCAGTATTTCAGGGACAGAGGAAGAAGTGGCTATGAAGGAGACTAAAACAAATAGAAAGGTTAAAGGAAAACCAGAAGTGCCTCAGTTTCACACTCAGTGGGAAGAAAGCACTAAGACACACACTGTTGCAAAGAGGTCTAAGAGGCTAAGGACTGAAAGACCACGTGAGCAGGCAACCAGGGCGCTGGTATTGATAAGAAAAAATTTGGTAAACAATAGGTGCTTAACAAAGTGGACTGAGAGGTGAATAAAAGAGAAAAATTAAATGTAAACTACTTTCACTAACTTTGGAAATGTTAAGAATCAGATCAGCAGCTTGAAGAGGAAGCACAGGTTTTTCAAAATGGGGGGTGGGGGGCAGGGAGGCAGATTTTAACATGTTTATAGGCTGATAAAAGGGGACCCAGGAGAGACTGAAGATAAAAGGAGAAAATACTATCGAAACAAAGAAAAGAAGTTAAAGAAAACAAGGTTGAGAGCACAAGTGGCAGGGTTGGCCTTGCAAAGGAAAAATATTTCTCTCAGAAGAGAGAAGGGGGTAAACTGGCACTGGTGAGTACCTACATGTTTGTTAGACAGAAGAGAGGGAAAGTCTGAGGAAATTGATGCTTCTGTTTCATGAAATAGGAAGCAAATCACCTGCTGAAAACTGGGGTCAGGATTGGGAAATTTGCAATTAATGGTATGTCTCACTCACCAGACTATGAAGTACTTGTTAACGGGGCTTGTCTTATTTCATTTTTTATCCTCAACCTAGCACACAGTAAGGGCTCAATAAATGTTTACTGACTGAATAGCTGGCACAACTATTAAAGGCCCACTTATGGCTCCAAAGCCAAAAAATAAACACTCCCCCCAAAAAAAACCTCCAATAAAGTCAAATATTAAAATGTTATATTGCTAATGGCTACATAAGGAAATCAACTGGCTGGCTGATTGACAAAACTGACATAGGGAATCAAATGACCAAAAATAATCAAGAATGCTGGTGGCTATATATAAACAAGCAACCAAGGATTCTTAGATAGGTAGGAAGGGAAGTAAAGGTATAGGCTGATGGGAAATGGGAAAGGCTGTCAAAATAACTTCAATTTCAGTTTCAAGGGGCCATGATCCAGTTTCAATCATTTGAGACACAGGTTGGTATTAACTAAACGTAAAATATGTTGGAGCTAGATCTTGGTTTCTAAATACCATTCTCCAATAAAAAGCACAAAGGCTCCTTGGAGAAATGGCTGATCTAGGGCTGGGGCAGGGAAAATACAATATGAGCCTGAAGCACCTTGTGTATCAGAAAGAAAGTGCTCAAAAAAATAAATGGATGTAGCCATATCAAGGGGACACAGAAGTCAACTTGAAAGCACTCCCAATGTCCAAAGCTGGGACAATTCCATCAAAATAGTGTATAATTGGATTATAACCACCCGCCTATAAAATAAATATACATGAGTACATGCTAGTTTAAATTAATGGAGAAGAGACAGTTTCCTCACAGAAGCTTAATTCCCACCAACCCCATTAACGGTGGCCTAGACTTACTTGCAAAGAATAGGGAAAGAGAAACAGTGGAGAAACCAAGCAAACACTACCTAAACCAGGTGTTGAAGGTTTTACCATCAGTAATGTCACGTGGTTATCACATACTCCTTGATAGGATGTGATGAGAAGGGCATTTCACCTGTGCACGTATTTTTTTAAAAAACCCTGTAAGCTCAGTCTAATAATGAGAAAAAAATCAGACAAATTCAGACTGGGGGATATTCTACAGAACATGGCCAATACTCCCAAAGACTGTCAAGGTCATGAAGAACAAGAGAAGACTAAGAAACTGTCACAGAGAAGACTAGGGAGACATATCAACTAAACGCAATGTGGTATCCTGCAATAGACCCTGGAACAGAAAAAGGCCAACAATGGATGAAGCCCATAAAGCCTGAGATTTAGCTAAAGTAATGTACCAGTGTCAGTTTCTTAATTTTGACAATGTACCATGACAATGTTAACAATGGAGAAAACTCGGGAAGGGGCATATAGAAACCCTCTGTACCATCTTTGCAACTTTCCTTTGAACTTAAAAGTATTTCGAATAAAAAGCTAAATAAAAAAAAAGTTGGGCCTGCCCCTGTTCCTCTAGGTCCTCCACATTTCTATGTAGTCGTGGCACACTGATTTGGTCATGAAACTCTTTACCCGGGAGTTAAGTGTTGGACAACTGCACTGATTAACATGTATGTAACAACAGTGTAGCTGGAAACCTTTGTTGGGTTTAGTATATGAAGTTATAACCATATTCTCCCCATTCCCAACCCTCTCAACACACCAGAGACATGGCTTTTTATTAAAAAAACTTTTTTTAATTGGTTTACAAAGGAGCTACAGACTACATTGAACTAATCTTTGTACAAAAAGGAAAAAAAAAAAAAAAAAAGCCCCAAAACACCCAGAGACAAAAGGTAGGGGGAGAGACAAGAAAGGAAGATACAAAAGAGCAGGAAGAAATTAAGACAAGAGATTAGCATCATACATACACAAGATCAAGGAGAAAAAAGAGCAAGAGAGATGAGAGAGCATTTAAAAATTATTTCCCCACACAGCCCCGGTGATAATCGGATTGGAACCAACAACAAACACAGCATGAGATTATTAAGAGATTTAAAAAAGGCAGCAGTGGTATGGAGACTGGTTATTGACAGTGTTAAGAGAGAGAAATAAACTTGTTTTAGGCACCAGAGACTGGAGCACTGCCCCTCCCTCCCAGAGGAGGAGAGACTCTGGAAGAGGAAGCAGGCCCTGGAGCAGCTGCCATTGGTGTGTGTAGACGTGGTCTCCTCAGGTCAACCTCAGCATGTTTTCCCAAAATCTTTGTGCCCTAGACTCTAGGTGAAAGCTATGGGATGCCACTGGGAGAAAGCAGTGATCAGAAATATGAAGACTTGCCCTTGTGCACACTGTTCAAGAGCAGCTGCTGGGAAAGTGGGGGTCTGGGTAGAGAATCCCATTCCTCTGTGGAGAAGGCACAGTGTAATTCCTGAAGGTGAGAAAGAGGAAAACACACACCCCAGGAGAGGTATCAACAAGGTCCTCACCACAGGCAGCCTCAGCCCCTAATGTTATGCTTTTTTTCGGATACTGAAGGGAGCTGAGGGACAATCACCATGCCTCTTCTTGCTCAGCAGGGACATGGAAGGCTGGGGTTGTTTGATAATGAGGAAAGGAGAAAATGGGACAAAATACTCATTTCCCTCAAATGAACACTGGGGAGGAAATCTTTTTGGGTTCGGGGAAGTCAAACTAGAGAAGACCTAGGAGGGGAATAAAGCCAGGGACTCCCATTTTTTTCCCTTTCCCAGACTCCAATCTAAGGCAAGTGAGCTAAATCTGGAAGAGGGAGTAGGAATTTAAGCTTAAGGCTGCTTCATGTCCTCCTGGGGGCTGGTGTTTAGGGAAGGCAGACAAAGAAAAGAAACAGGTCAACCTCAAAGCTGGTCTGCTCATCCTCCTAGATGAGGTCTGTACCCCAGGAGTAGAGCCAAGAGAGGCACCACAGAGCACACAGGCTCCTAAACAAAAGTAATAACCTACCCATACTTTATCAGCAGTTTTCAAAAGCAATGTTTTCCGGGATTGGAGAAGTGCCATATCCTCCTCCCTTTCCCCAAAGCTACTGCTGCCACCTTTCATCCTTGCACATAAGTTACTGGCTCTCTTCTAAGGGAGATGAAACTCTGAGATTTCACATTTCTCCTCCCAACTCCAAGAGGCTACTCAGCTTTGAATAGGGGAAAGGAGAGTTATGCAAAGGGCCCCTCACTTGAGGCAGCTAGACTATCCTCATTTCCTTGGTACCTGGATCAGAACTCCTTTGATCTGATCCCAAGGTCCAAAAGGCATCAGGGTACTTACAATTGAATGAAAACTTTAAGTAACTAGCACCAGGGCTCCCCCAAAGCACAAAAGGGGCCTGATTAATACCCTCAGAAGAACCCCTCAAAAGGTATATAAATTTATTGCGTCCTAGCAAAGATCTGCAGCTTCCAGTATTCACACAATGTGAAGATATTAACAATACAAAATATATTCTGAAGTCAAACATCTGCAGTTCATAGTGCTTTCTCAGATTTGTTAAAAAAATACAATGCTTAGTTTCCTATATAGGATATACAAAAGCAAAAAATATATATATGTATATAGTAGAAATAAAATCAATCAGCCATAGTAATTTACAGCCTTTGTCTCTAACCCTCCCCCAATCATAATCTTTACCCCACACTTCAGTCTATACTTTCTGGGATCAAGAGTTCTATCTATTCTGAACTCTGAGAAATGTCTGTTAAATTGCATTCTGCATAGCACCCACAAACAGGGTGCCAGTTGGGAAGTCCCTGAAGGAAGATGGTGTGGGCTGTTACTGCTCTGGGTAAAAAGTCAGACAGTCAAATGATAAGCAGATAAATGTGACTGGGCAACCTGAACGGACAAGGGAATAATATTACCACTCCTCTGGGCACCCCGCACCCCACAAGATTTGGTCATTAAAAGGTTAAATAAAAAAGCAACTCTTGAAAAAAATTTAGAATCAATAGCCTGTCAGTTACATTAATTTCTTCTGGCAAAAAGTTCAGGGAAAGGGACTTTCATCAATAAACTCCTGACTCAAGGAATGTGGGCTCCTAACTTCCTGTGGAAAAGACTGAGTGACTTACTGCTGCTGGGAGACAAAAGCAGAAGCTGCTTCAGTTTTAGGGCCAAACAAGATACTGGATCTGGAGCTTCCTTGGTGAGAAGGAAATAGGGCAAGTGGAAAGAACTGGATATAAATTCACTCGTGCTAATGAATGGAGTTGAGGGTAAACCAGCATTCCATTCCAGAGAAAAACATCATCAAATAACCTTCTAAAAGCTTGTAGGCTTCAGCATCATTAAGCTAGTTTATATCTAATAACTTCATACTGGGGAAGATTCCATTCCTTGAAATGCTCTAGCAAAATACTACACACTTCAGTGAGTTATCCTGCCCCTTTTCTCCAGAAGATGCCTATGAACATGATTACAGACATAAAATAACAGGTTCTGAGTTCTGCCTTTCAGAGGGAACAAAGGGTGCGATAAGTGGCTGGGCATGGATAACTTCTACTTCTGGGCATGGATACTTCTGGGCATGGATAACTGCTACAGTATTAATAGAATTTGATCTGGGGAAAAGTTCCTTGCAATACTTCCTGTGTTAAAAACAGTATTAAGTCTGCAGAGAAAGGACCAAATGAAGTAAACTTTTGTTTAGAATGTTAAGTTATTGTATTTCAGGTTAAACAACAACACAAACTTACCCAAACCCTAATTCGGATAGATTTTATATAAAATATATAGTAGAATTATAGCATCATCTATTTGTAGTCAAGGTAAATAGATTCATGAAAGGAACTAGGACTCTGCTATAAATCCGGATGTTGGTTTCACTTTCAAACACAAAAATAGTTTCTTCTTTTAAAAGTGCAGTAGAATATCCCCCATTCATAATTGTAACTAATTTAGCAAAAGCAAAGAAATGACCTCAGGAACATACCCAGGTTTTAAGATAGATTTCTAGGTAATGGGCCTGAAAGGCATTTGATCTGAATTTATTTTCCAACAATTTCAAATATTAATTTCTCATCTGTGTGTAGATATATACAGGCACAAACACACATTCACACACAGTCATACACAAACACTTCACTTTCTATCAGATTAGGGTAATTTTTTATTGCAGGTCTCTTATAGTATTGGCTAACAGAAAACCTATCCCCAACCTAACAGATTACACACATACACACAGCCATTTCCACACTTCCTCACAGTGAAAAGCTCTCTGACAAGATACCAGAAGGTCGAGAGAGACAATGTTTTAATGGCTGGGCCTTGAGGACAACTCTGGTTGCATTTAAATCTCAGTGCCAAATGCACTAAGAGTTCCCTGCCGCTATAATTTTTGGATCAGTCTCTTCAGCAATCAGGCCACGGAGAAAGCAGGATGTTTTTTCCTGATCTCTCCTATAAACCACAGTGGTAAGACAAGATTTCTTTTTGTTCTGGGCTATCATTCCCATGATCGTGTGTGCTTCCTTTCCCCTTAGGAACCACCCAAGGAAGAGTTAAGGGAAAAGATCAAAGAACCACTGCCTTGCCACTGGTCCATGCTCTGGAGTTTTGCAGAATGGAAACCCAGAACAGGTTCATTGGCTGATGCTCCTTAATAACATAATGGGAAAGAAACTACTGGGGATGTTCAAAAGAGGAAGTGTATTTCCTTTCAGAATGTGAACTCAGAAGCCCACACATCAAAGCTGAGAGCTACCTTGGAAGACAGTTGTACAAAGGTCCAAATAATCCACTAACTCCTGAACTGGACTACTTGAGTCACTTCCACTTCTGAGCACATCATTTTCCTATTGAAAGCCCCTACCTATTATTTGACCATCTTTTCACAGTTTATATAAACTGATCCCAGATTATAACCTTCAAAGGGTCTCTTGTACAATTTCGTAGAAGGACTTCTGATTCTTGATGCTTAGAGCAGCTAATGAAGAGAGAGGTGCCTTTGACTCTCCAGCGCCAAGAGGGTGCCTGCGTCAGTAGTATTTTGAACACTCTCTTCACAGCTACCTCAAGCATTTGCCTGAGCTTCAAGGCTACTCTATTCTGCTGCTGGGACTAGGGACTTTAAAAGAACGACAGAAGTGCGTCATCCAGGGACCACTACCAAAAACAAAGCATGAAGTGATCAGGTAAGAGAAGGGGAGACAGAGATGGTTGAGTCAAGGAAGGAGTGCAAGAAGCTGATCCCAAATTAAAAGACAAAATTAAGAAAGGAAAACATTATGTATGTATATATAAACTAAAAGCAGAGCATATAAATGCTTAATCTGGTGGGAAGCCAAGACAACATCTATAGAAAATCTTGATGTGTCACAACAAGGCTCAGCCATAAGGAAATAAGGCAATATAAAAAAAAAATGACCAAGTTATTTTGGTCACAGAATGGTCTCCTTCCTCCTCCCAGCCAACCCCTGCAAATGCATCTCTATATATCTTTTATATATATATATATATATATAATATAGAATCTGCTTTTTGTTAAAAAGTATTTCAATGATCATATATATTTATCAAGGCATGATGGCTTTAGGAAAGGGGGGATCCATCATGGGGGAGCTGAGAAGGGAAATGCAGGAAGTGGAGACTGGGGTAAGAAGTGTTAAGAAACTGTTTGGGGTCAAACAAATGCTCATCAAAGGGTGGCACCAACAGAATTTTCACTAATGTTTCCCACTTCAAGGAGGTACTGATGATACAGGTGGATGCCAGGACCCCATCTCTTCTCTTGTATCCCTCCCCCAATTCTTCCCACCACCATGCATTTTTAATGCCTCACGGCTCTCTCTCTCCCACATGTCTCTTGGACCCATGCTACCTTGCATCCCAGGGTTGATGGGTATGGCCCATATGTCTCTGGCCCCGGGTGCCTGATCTCAGAAGCCATTGCCACTGATATTAATGGACTGCAGATCTGCCACCTGCATGACGTTGATGCCACTGTTGGCAAGACGGGCAATACCCTCTGGACAGATGGCCTCCATGGCTACCATGTTGGTGGTGATGAGGGCCGAAGGGGTGGAAGTGCCGCTGCCTTCTGAACCTGCCCCACTGTCCAGGGGCAAAGTGCCCACACTTAGGGCTACACCTGGGCCTCCCTTCTTATTCTGGTGGGTCTTAATATGCTTTGACAGGTGGTCACTCCTCATGAAGCGCTTGGGACACTCAGGGCAGGCAAATTTCTTCTCACCTAGGTAAAGGAAGAGAAAGAAGATGAGAAACTCACATCTCAGGAAGCCTTGTCCAATTCACTGCTTTCAAACTATATAAGGCAGAATAAAGCTAGTCCTAGAAGGTGATTACAAACAAGAAAAACCTGGTGACTATCTTTTGCCTTTTGGGGGAACAAAAAATAAGTAAAGGCTGGGGAATACTCAGAAAGGAAGGAGTATAGCAGAAAAGTAAGGCAGGACCTTCAAAATCCCACTCAAAAGCTAGCTCCTTCCTTCTTAAGGGTTTTCCAGATTAACTCCAATTCCATTCATGATCCATACGATCAGTTTCAAACATAAGTTGCTCAGAAATTTTAGTTATTTCATAGATATATTTTGTGTCTTTTTCTTTTTTTGACTTGAAATGTTAGAAATTTCTTTATTATTACTCATTAAGCATCAGCTTAATACTGCGGAAATTTCAAATTGCCCCCCAACCCCAAATTCTTGATAAAGAGCTCTTTTAGTAAAGACACGCTCTCTTCTCTCCTCTGTATAAAACTTTACAAAATAAAGGCAAAGAACTGTGTACATCTTGCTGTAAATGCTGCCCATAGCTGTGGAGACAGTGTCTTCCCAAGGCACCCTTTACTGTCCAGGTCCTGAAAGACTCTTGTTCATGAACTGTCTCTTTGCAAAGCAAGTCCACCACTTGCTATGTTTATCTTCCTGAGGGTCAAAAACTTTCTCACAAAGTCTCAGTCCAGTCTCTTGCCTCAGCTGTTGTAAGCAGGCCCTCATCACTTCATCTTCCTGTTTGTTTGCAGGTTTGGCGTAAATTGCATTAAGTGGAAAACCAGGCTCTCCAGGAATGGGAAAATTAGTGATTCCCAGCGTATACATTTCTTTCTCGCCTTGGCTTTTAGAATTGCAATTTTCTGAGTTTCTTTAGACACTGAGAAATGTAAAGAGTTATATATATCAAGATCCTATCAGCTTCATTCTTAATTTCATAGTTTTTGAAGAAGACATTGGCCTTGAAGTAACAGATAGCTTCATCCACAATATCTGTATCTTTTGTCTCTCTAGGAGTGGGTCCTTTGAAGTGACTTCTGATAGGCAACAGTGCCATGATTCCAATGAGTGTGGTGTCAGGGTCCATGGGGGAAGAGTGGTAAGCCGGCATCTTGGAGGCACCCAGGTTTCAACCCCAATGAGGAGGATCGGGTTAGAGCACGGTGCTATTTTGTGTCTTTTTATTCTGGTCTATTACTACCTCTCCCTTCCCCAAGTTCCTGCTCACCTGTGTGTGTGCGTTTGTGCCTCTGTAACTCGTCCGAACGTGTGAAGCGCTTCCCACAGTATGACCAGGTACACATGAATGGCCTCTCGCCTGTATGCCAGCGCAAGTGTGCCCGTAGGTGTGAGGTCTTGCCATATACTTTGCCACAGCCTTGCATATGGCAAATGTGCTGTTTCTTCTTGCCAGGATCCCCAGAGCCCCTGGAAGCGAGAACACAACTATTCATCATTCATTCTAGAGACAAAAATGAAAGAATCACAAAGTATACATCATAATTACTGGATCCACTCAAAACTAATCCAAACTTTTATTTAAAAAAAAAAAAGCCCTCTCTTTAGTATCAAAAGATAAATCTTTAGTTGACTTGATGTTTGATGTTTGAAGAGATAATCATTCTCAAGGTGACTTGTGAAATGTGAGAGGCATTTTCTTATATTTTTCTGGAAGTTAAGTCTCAATACAAGCATTTTCCATGAGAACTACTGTGAATATGGTGACATGGTGATATTTTTGGCTGGGAACTTACTTAATGAACAAAGCGTCTCTCCATTTAAGCACTTGGTGGAGAACTTTAACGAAAACATAATATTTTACAACTATAGAACTTTTCTCCTAGAATAAAGGTCAAGAGCCAAACAGTAAAGATTAAAAGCTGAAAAGAGGGCTTCCCTGGTGGCACACTGGTTAAGAATCCACCTGCCAATGCAGGGGACACAGGTTCGAGGAAGATCCCACGCGCCACGGAGGAACTAAACCCGTGCACCACAACTACTGAGCCTGCGCTCTACAGCCCACAAGCCACAACTACTGAAGCCCATGTGCTGAGAGCCCACGCTCCGCGACAAGAGAATCCACTGCTATGAGAAGCCCACGCACCGCAATGAAGAGTAGCCCCTGCTCGCCGCAACTAGAGAAAGCCTGCGCAGCAACCAAGACCCAAGGCAGCCAAAAATAATTTAAAACAAACAAACACAGAAACTGAAAAGACAGCAATATCAGAGACTTCAGTGGAAAAGGATGATGGGATGGATAAAAGTCAAAAGAGGGGAAATAAGGACCCTAACTAATTCAAGGTATGTAAAAAAAAATATTCCCTATATGGAGCAAATCCTAAGTTCCTCTCAGGAAATCAGCTCTGAAATGTTTTTGCCAAACCAATTTGTACCATGTGTGAACCATTAGTGGGCACTGGGGAGATTTCCAAGAGGGATTTTTCTTGGGTTTTAACAGCACATATTAGTGGGGCATGGGGAGGGGGAAACCAACACTAACAGAAATGAAATCATACTTAGGTAGAAATCACAGAATTTCCTTCAAAAACTTAAATCCACTTTCAGCTTTGTGAGAGGGAAACTCTATTGTACTCAAGTGCTTTTGATTCAAGTTTTTCCTGTAATATAGGGTAACCTACAAAGAATTCAAATTATTTCTTGTTTTGGTACATTTCTTATTTTTGTGCTTATTTTTAATGGAACAAAACTTTAACAGATTTTTTTCAAAGGCATTAAAAAAACTATGTGACTTTTGGGCTTCCCTGATGGTGCAGTGGTTAAGAATCTACCTGCCATTGCAGGGGACATGGGTTCGAGTCCTGGTCCAGGAAGACCCCACATGCCACGGAGCAACTAAGCCCGTGTGCCACAACTACTGAGCCGGCGCTATAGAGCCCACGAGCCACAACTACTGAAGCCCGCATGCCTGGAGCCTGTGCTCCACAACAAGAGAAGCCACTGCAATGAGAAGCCCGCGCAACACAATGAAGAGTAGCCCCCGCTCGCTGCAACTAAAGAAAGCCCCCGTGCAGCAACGAAGACCCAAGGCAGGGGCTTTCCTGGTGGCACAGTGGTTAAGAATCCGCCTGCCATTGCAGGGGACATGGGTTTGAGCCCTGGTCCGGGAAGATCACACATGCCGTGGAGCAACTAAGCCTGTGCACCACAACTACTGAAGACCACGTGCCTAGAGCCCGTGCTCTGCTACAAGAGAAGCCACCGCGATGAGAAGCCTGCGCACCACAACGAAGAGTAGCCCCCGCTTGCCGCAACTAGAGAAAAGCCCACGCACAGCAACGAAGACCCAACTCAGCCAAAAATAAAATAAATTTATTTTTAAAAAAAGACCCAATGCAGCCAATAAATAAATAAATTTATAAAAAACTATGTGACTTTCTATTCTCTTTCAAAATCAGTGACTTGAAAAAAAGTAACTTGGAGCTCTCCAGAGATAATACTGAATAGCCAGTACACTAATGAGAAAATTCGTCAGAATTCTCTTCTGTAGGACATATTAGATTCCTTGATGGAAGAATTTTCTACCCAGAATAAGTATTTTTATCAATTTTGAGAGAAAAAAAGATTATGGAAAACTCATGATTTTCACACAGCCACTGTAAAAAATCATTACAGTAGGTACGTTTCTTTTTCTTTGCCAGGCTGTTTTATAAGCTATCTTGTTAGGGGACTTCCCTGGTGGAGCAGTGGTTAAGCATCCGCCTGCCAATGCAGGAGACACGGGTTCGAGCCTTGGTCCGGAAAGATCCCACATGCCGCAGAGCAGCTAAGCCCGTGCGCCACAACTACTGAGCCTGCGCTCTAGAGCCTGCGAGCCACAACTACTGAAGCCCGTGCACCTAGAGCCCATGCTCCTCAACAAGAGAAGCCACCGCAATGAGAAGCCTGTGCACCACAACAAAGAGTAAACCCCACTCGCCACAACTAGAGAAAGCCCGCGTGCAGCAACGAAGACCCAACACAGCCAAAACTAAATAAATAAATTTACTTTTAAAAAAAAGAGTTGAAAAGGATCAGAGCTGGAACCAAGACCCCATATATAATCTAATCAAAAGCACTGTGCTGTCTCTGATCCCTTTGCAACACTGCCAACACTTAAAAATTTTTAAAAATAACCCTTTCTTTTTACCTCCAAGTCTATTAATTTTTCTTCTTTATACTCTTAAGAGATTGGCTGAGTCAACTTACCTTCCTTCACTATCTTTACAGTAGGGGCAGGTGCATGCTTCCCGCCGGGTCCTCCGACCAGCTTGGGGTTGGGGATCTGGGCTGTTCTCTCCTTCCTCTCCACCTGTTGGGTCATCATGTATTCCATCACCACCAGCCCCATGGAGGCCAAGCTGAGCTCCATGATCACCTGAAATTAAGCGAGTAAAAGGGTCAAGGTGGGAAGTAGGGGAAGTCGTCACAGTCGCAGGCATCTCAGTGACACTTCACTTTTACAGCACCATTTCTTCAAAACTTTGAAGTCACATTCACTGATACTGCCCATATCTGAAATCTCAAGAATCAGAGTTGAAGAGACAAAGAGCCAATAAGTCTATGAAAACATGCTCATTCTCACTCAATTTTTAAAATGCAACTCTATTTATAATAGACTTGTAATTTTTCACCTACCAGGTTACAAAAAGTTAAAACTCTAATAATGCACAGAATTGGCAAAGGATACAGGGAAACAGGCATTTTTATATACAGGTGGTGATAAATTAGTACAAACTCTTTTTTTTGCTGTGCCATGCAGCTTGCAGGATATTAGTTCCCCAACGAGAGACTGAACCTGCGCCCTCAGCAGTGGAAGTTCGGAGTCCTAACCACTGGACCACCAGGGAATTCTCAGTACAACCTTTTTGAAGGCCAATTTGGCAATATTATTAAAAATTTAAGTGCACATCTTCAAAGAAATTTCACTTTGAATCAGCAATGTCCTATGGATATATTCACGAGTACACAAAGATATGTGACAGTAATGTTTTCTGTAGCTCTTTAACAACAAAAACGGAAAAAAATCAAAATGTACACCAGTGAGGAACTAGTTAAGTAAATTACGATAAACTTATGCAATGGACTACTATACGTGCATTAAAAAGAATGAGATAAAGTTCTGTACTGTTATAGAAAGATGTACAACAAATCTCTTATTCATTCCCAGAACTAAAGTGCTATGGAACCAACCAAATGGAAGTGACTAAAAATAAGACTTCAAGGGATTCCAAACTAGAAAACATACAAAACCGGAAAGAGGAAACTTCCTAAATGAGCAAAAAATTGTGCTGAATATTCAGCGGGAAATAGTACATGTACATTATAAATTTTAACACAAAGAGAAAAGGAAAGAGCTGAGGTCAAAGTTAATTTTTTCTTTTTTTTCTTTTGGCCATGCTGCGCAGCATGACAGAATCTTAGTTCCCCAACCAGGGACTGAACCCACGCCCCTTGCAGTGGAAGCACAGTCTTAACCACTGAACGGCCACGGAAGGTCCTCTAAGTTAATTCTGTGTAGCTAGATATACACCCCAGGAAAGTTTCGGTTTGGGATTGGATGCTTTTCAGAATGCTACAAAAAGGAAGAAAATATCGTGCATACAATCTATTATGTTACTTGATGTCATTTCCTTTTAAAGATAAATTTGTGGACTTCCCTGGTGGCACAGTGGTTAAGAATCCACCTGGCAATGCAGGGGACACGGGTTCAATCCCTGGTCCGGAAAGATCCCACATGCTGTGGAGCAACTAAGCCCGTGCGCCACAGTTACTGAGCCTGCCCTCTAGAGTCCGCGAGCCACAACTACTGAGCCCACGTGCCACAACTACTGAAGCCTGCGTGCCTAGAGCCTGTGCTCTGCAACAAGAGAAGCCACCACAATGAGAAACCCGTGCACTGCAATGAAGAGCAGCCCCCGCCCGCATGCCGCAACTAGAGAAAGCCCATGTGTAGCAACAGTCCCAAAGCAGCCAAAAATAACTAAAATTATTTTTTAAAAAATAAATAAAGATAAATCTGTATGAATCACTATAATTTCTGTCCTGGTTAAATTAAAATAGATAAATGCTACAAAGCTCCAGGCCAGTGTTTCTCAAACTTTTTAAACTTGCAACCCACAGTTAAAATATATATATGACACTGTGACCTAGTACATAAACATGTAACTGAAACAAGTTTCACAAAAAATGCTTACCCTTATGATAAGCAGGGTATTCTGAAATCTTCTAGACTCTATTTAAATTTTTTTTCCTTAATGCTGGTCATGACCCAGTATATCGATTTTATGAGTTACTAATGGGTCACACTTGACATTTTCAAACACCGCCGCTCTAGGCCAATAGACAGAAGCAATGTTTTAAAGGAATACATAACATTCTTTTCAAGCTTTCAAATCTATCAATAAGCATTCACCTATGAAAGCACCTTGTAAATAAGTTAATGACTCTATTCATATTTAAGATTCCAATAATTGGAGAGTGTTGAAATGGCCAGCTTTGTTTTATCTATTTTATAAAGAAGGAAACTAAACGGGGTAGGTCAGACTTAACATCTAGAAACCTAGGCTCTTAACTTTACTTCTGTACCTAATTTCAACTCTTTTCAGCTCATCAACGTAATTTCGAGTCACAATACCTAATAAGCAGCTCTCTTTGTACTTTCTTTCTCACTCTACCACTTCTAAGCACCAGCTTATTGCATTAAAATAAATTTAATTTGAATATTTTGAGATTTTCATGATACTGGCAGAACTAAAACTGGGAAGTACTGGAGTACAGGTTAAGAACAAGTTTTGAAGTAAGACAGATCCTAGATAAGAGCCCCTACACTATGATTTGATTTGCTTTTCTGGCAGTGATCGAGTAACTTCTCTAGTTATCAATTTCTCCATCAGTAAAATTGGGATGAAATCTTAACAATCTCATAAAGTTATTGTGAAAAACAAATGAAATAATACATGTAGGGCGCTTAGCATAGTATCTGTCACATAGCAAACATTCAATACATTGTAGCTATTACTATTAGGAAAATATCTTGTGGAAAAAAGATAGTGAGAAATCATGGAATAAGATACACCAGTATTTCACATAATCATTCCACCTTAAAATTGTATGTGTTACTGAGTGGAAACTCCCCCTAGTGGGGATGGAGAATTTATCCTTTAAAATAAGCCAAACAGCTCAGCAGACAGGACAGGATGCTAGTTAGTATTGCCAGTGGTTACCTACCAAAAATTACCTTCAGAAGAGAAATTTATAAAACTGTAGATCCAGTTATCTATAATAAGTCTTTAGAAATAAGACAAAACTGTGGTGTATATCAGCAGATCATCTTCTTTGATCTATTTTCCAAGCTAACCTAACTCCATTAAAATTTGAGAAGCAATTCATTAATCCCCAAAGTTCTCCCTTGTCCCAATCAACTGGAAAGAGGCAAATCTTTCTCCATTTTATTGAAACATAAGAATAATATTCAAGATAGGCATAATACACTAAATAGGAACACAGAGAAATACTTAAGATATCAGGACTACTAAAACTAAATCTCTAACGCTCTTTTCAAATTCTTATGAAATGGACAGTCAAAAATTAACATCCTCCTGGACCCCCACAATGATTTCAAATTTTTTTAAAATAAGAAAACTGAGAATGGGCTTAGATAAAATGAACAATTTTGAATTTCATTTAACAAAAAGAACGGATAAAATGTCAACAAAGCATCAACATCAGACCAAAATCTGTTTCCTGCCTCTTTTAATAACAGTTTTAGAAAAAGAACAGTTTTATCTTAAAATGTGGCACTGGTTAAGCAATGAAATAAATTATGGATTTTCCTTTCCATGATTAAAATAAC
Source organism: Orcinus orca (assembly GCF_937001465.1). NCBI lineage: Eukaryota > Metazoa > Chordata > Mammalia > Artiodactyla > Delphinidae > Orcinus > Orcinus orca. Next base: position 42,775,682 of record NC_064569.1, on the reverse strand, counting down.
TAGTAAACCAAAGGCACAGTTTAATGACAGTCTTGCCCAACCCAGTGGTTGCCTCTAGCATCAGTTTCTGAAATAGCTATGGTAGTTACACACTTTTTTAGTTTCCTCAAAGTGAAGAAGTGTGCTGAAGTCATGAACTTTCAAGACCACCACATGGTAAGTCAAACACCCTATTCTTCTCTGAGAAAAAACTTGGGTAATACTAAAATAAGATGAAATAAGAACCTCCTCAGTAATTTTCAGAAGGGTGGTTCCCATACACTTCCCTATTTATCTGCTTTCTGAAATGATTTTGGGAACACTGTGTTCTTTAACTTTAATTCAGTAAGTATTAATACAGTAAGACTAAAACTTTAAAACTATACCTATATTAAACACACACTGGGTTTTCTGAATATGTTTCAATTTACACAACAGATTTAACTCAAAGAAGCATATCTCAGACCACAAAGTGTTTGTGTCTTTTCAGCCATGTTGAAACAGAATATTGGTAACACCACTTATGCGTGAGGAACAGGTATCCAGAATATGTCCCCAAATCAAGAAATAAAAACATCTCTAAGGACTTCCCTGGTGGTCCAGTGGGTAAGACTCTGTGCTCCCAATGCTGGGGGCCCGGGTTCGATCCCTGGTTGGGGAACTAGATCCCACATTCCACAAGTAAGAGCCCACATGCTGCAACTAAGACCCCACATGTTGCAACTAAGACCTGGCGCTGCATTAAAAAAAAAAAGTCTCTAGTAACAGAAATAGATGATTCACAATACATAAGGATCCAGGGATTGAACCAAAGCCCCCAGTAGTGAAATTCCTAACCCCTGGACTGTCAGGGAATTCTCCTTTATATTTCTAAACAATAATAATTTTATAAATCTAGTTTCCCAGTCCAAACAAAGTATATTAGAGGTAGAAAATTAGAGAAAAAGGAATAGAAGAATCATACCTTTAATGGCACAAAAACTGACAACTGGGAGTGATATATATAAATGACCCATAAATCCATCCCTATATTGACTATTTGGTTACTCTTGAAGTACAGTCTAATGTAAAAGAGATAAGATAAATGCTTGATTCTGTCAATTAGTAGTTTTTAAAATAATGAGTTGGTTTCCTAGACTCCTTAAAAAGTGACTAACGGGGCTTCCCTGGTGGCGCAGTGGTTGAGAGTCCGCCTGCCGATGGAGGGGACACAGGTTCGTGCCCCGGTCCGGGATGATGGCTGGGCCCGTGAGCCATGGCCGCTGAGCCTGCGCGTCTGGAGCCTGTGCTCCGCAACGGGAGAGGCCACAACAGTGAGAGGCCCACGTACAGGAAAAAAAAAAAAAAAGTGACTAATCAGTTTTCCTTTTCTTAAAAATCAAGTTTCCTGAGATACAATTCACATACAATAAAAATTCACCCTTTTAGTAAGTTTAGACCAGGGTTCTCAAACTGGCACCATTATACTCCCCAGGAGACATCTGACAATATAGGCATTTTTGATTTTCATGTTTGGCATCTAGTGCTGCTAAATATTCTACAATGCATAGGACAGCTTTGCTCCTCCCCCCCCAAATAATTACCTGGATCAAAATGTCAATAGTGCTGAGGTTGAGAAACTATGCTTTAGGCAAATGTATACAGTAAGTGATGTAACCACTAATAAAGCATGATACAGAATATTTCCACCACCTCAAGTAGTTCCCTTAAGCCCCCCCCATAGTCAGTCTTTTTTGCATTGATATGAACTCATGGATTTAAACATATTTGATGCTTCTATCCACTGCAGTTATTATCCTTACTGATGCTCAAGCTATCCTGCACTTGGCCACAGAAACATCAAGTTGGCTCCTTTGTTCTTTGACAAGATGTCTCACATTTGATATTAATTTTCTGCTCCAGATCTAGAATCAGCTATTTCTTCAAGTATTCCTAGTTTCTTTTCATGGGAAATTAGTATTCAGGTACCGTAATCTGGTCCTCTAGTCATTTTAACTATTTGAAGCTCTAGTAGATTCCACAGGAAGGGATCATGTGAACACTCTTTCCTTTATTCTTACATGTTAGTGATCTTTATACTTGGAGGTCTATTTGTCTGAACAGAAAATTCTTGGTGGTTGTTTTATTTCCTTGATTCTCTTAAATGTTAATCCATTGCATTCTAACACTAAACATGCTGTCAAAAAGTCTAGTGAAAATCCATTTTCCTTCATTTGTAAGTGATTAGGTCTTTTTTTGCTAGGATGCCCAAATGTCATTTTTCTTTAAAGTCCACCAGTTTTAATAGACTATGTCTCAGTGTTGGCCATTCTGGGTCGATTTCCCCAGGCACATTTTTAAATTTTTAAAATAAATTTATTTATTTATTTAAATTATTTGCCTGCATTGGGTCTTTGTTGCTGTGTGCCGGCTTTCTCTAGCTGCGGCAAGCAGGGGCTACTCTTTGTTGTGACGTGTGGGCTTCTCTTTGCGGTGGCTTCTTTTGTTGCAGAGCATGGGCTCTAGGTGCACAGGCTTCAATAGTTGTGGCACATGGGCTCAATAGTTGTGGCTTGTGGACCCAAGAGCACATGCTCAGTAGCTGTGGCTTGTGGGCTTAGTTGCTCCACAGCATGTGGGATCTTCCTGGACCAGAGCTCGAACCCGTGTCCCCTATATTGGCAGGTGGATTCTTAACCACTGTGCCACCAGGGAAGTCCCTCCCAGGCACATTTTGGGAAAGTTTTCTTTCTGTCCCATGCATCTGGCTGTTTTCTTCCTCAGGAACTTAGTTAAGATGAATGTTGGTTCCTCCTTGCCTATATTTCGTATCATTTCTTCTCAAACTCCTTTACTTCTTTTTTTTGTAATTTATTTTTATTTATTTATGGCTGAGTTGGGTCTTCGTTGCTGTGCGCGGGCTCTTTTCTCTAGTTGTGGTGAGCGGGGGCTATCCTTCGTTGCGGCGTGTGTGCTCACTGCGGTGGCTTCTCTTGTTGCAGAGCAGGGGCTCTAAGCATGCAGTCTTCAGTAGTTGTGCCTCACAGGCTCTAGGGCGCGGGCTCAGTAGTTGTGGCACATGAACTTATTTGCTCTGCAGCATGTGGGATCTTCCTGGACCGGGGATCGAACCCATGTCCCCTGCATTAGCAGGTGGATTCTTAACCACTGTGCCACCAGGGAAGTCCTTCTTTTTTTGCTTTCTTTTATTTTAAAAGCTTCCCTCCTTCTATTAAATATAACAAATTAATTGCTTTATTTTGTGTTTTTTGAGTCATATTTGTTGTCATTATTTGATGTTCCTTTTATTTTCATCTTTATTTCTGAAATGATTTTTTCCTCTTATTTCTAATTTTTTTGTGTGGTCCATCAGTTCTCTTTTCAAATTCTCCTTTTCTCCAATCACCTCAATTCTGATATTTTCCTAAATAGAAGGTAAACTTCCATCATTTCCTAAATTAGCTCATTTTCAATTTTCATCTGTTTGGTGAGCATGTCTTTCCAGGAGCCTTCCACTGCCTTAGGGAGTTTTTCTGCTTCTTTCTGTTGTTGCTATTGCTATCTTTTGCTAATAGTAGTTGTACATGGATTCAAACTCATTTTTAAACTTAAGTGAGTTTTCCTGTAATTTTGTGAGGAAGGGGTATGAGCCAGGATGGGTTTTTCTAAGCTTCATGGCTTTAGAGATTTTCTCTTATTTTTGAAAAGTGACTAACAAACAAAACACAAAACAAAAAACATACAACTCTTCCTTCTTTCTACCCTCTGCTCTTTCTCTGACTTTTACCTTGTCCTTTTCTTTGTTCCTGTCTTGCTCAAAGTGGATTCTACCCCTAGAAGTTTCTCTCAGTGCAGTTTTGTATTAGAACTTCAGTTTGTTAATTTCAAAAGTTGCCACAGTTTATCTCCATTCCCTCCTACACACCCTCTAAGGGCAGAACCCCTTCCCAGTTTCAGTTACTATTCTAGATGTTTCTCCAGTGAATACCTGTTGGTGATTTAGAGGTTCTCCTGTTCTCAAGGCCATCAGAAACCCTGTTGCCTTCCCTCTGCTTCCTTCCCTTCACAAATGCCAATAATCAAAGATCTACAGTTCACTGCAGATACAAGGTTTGATTGTAAAGTTTTTGGTTTTGCTGTCCTAGTTTCTCTAGCTATTGTAATTTTTTTTGTTTTGGAACAATTTTAGATTGATAGAAACATTACAAAGATACTTCAGAAAGTTCTTGTATATTCTTCTTCCTTTAATGTTAACATCTTACTTAACCAAGGTACATTAGTCAAAACCAATAAATTAATATTGGTATAATACTAGTAACTAAACTGTAGACTTTACTTGGATTTCACCAGTTTTTCACTAATGTCCTTACTCTCTACCAGGATCCTATCACAATACCACATTGCATTTAATTATCACGTGTCCTTAGGCTCCTCCGATCTGTGACAGTGTCTCAGTCTTTCATGACCTTGACAGTTTTGAAGAATACTGGTTGGTATTTTGTAGAATGTCCCTCAATTCGGATTTGTCTGATGTTTTCTCATTAGACTGGAGTTATGGGTCTTGGAGAAGAATACCACATAAGTGAAATGCCCTTCTTATCACATCATATTAAGAGGTACATGATATCAACATACTCTGTTTTTAGGAGGAAGATCCAGGAAGATTTAAAAAACTGGCCGCCATTATGTTCCCACAATTTTCAGTAAATAATCTTTTGAAAGTTTTAAAATAAAAAAAGAGGGCTTCCCTGGTGGCGCAGTGGTTAAGAATCCACCTGCCAATGCAGGGGACACGGGTTCAAGCCCTGGTCCAGGAAGATCCCACATGGCGCAGAGCAACTAAGCCCGTGCGCCACAACTACTGAGCCTGCGCTCTAGAGCCCGCGAGCCACAACTACTGAAGCCTGTGCGCCTAGAGCCCGTGCTCCGCAACAAGAGAAGCCACCACGATGAGAAGCCCGTGCACTGCAACAAAGAGTAGTCCCCTTTCAACTAGAGAAAGCCCGCGCGCAGCAACAAAGACCCAACGCAGCCCAAAATAAATAATAAATAAAATAAATAAATTTTTAAAAATAAAAGAAACAAAGAGTCATTCATCTAAAATAATTATTTAGGTGGACTCCTCATGCTCTATGTGTGGTCAGTGGTATGTATATTTATGTGCACTAGGCTATGGCACTCAATAGCAGATACTAATTCTTTTTTTTTTTGGCTGCTCTGCGCAGCATGTGGGATCTTAGTTCCCTGACCAGGGATCAAACCTACGCTCCCTGCATTGTTAGTGCGGAGTGTTAACCACTGGATCACCAGGGAAGTCCCAGCAGATACTAATTCTTGTCCCCAGTTTTCAATCTCTCTTTCTTTCTGCCTAAAAGCCACCTGATTTTTGTTCAGGGTAACAGCGTGCCAGGTTAAAAATATTCTCCTTCCCAGATTCCCTTGCAGATCAGGAGTAGCCAAGTAACAAGGTCTTGGTCAATCAGGTATAAAACAAAATTGCTGGATAAGACTTTCAGGAAACCTCTTTAATTGGGAACAACTAGGCTTGCTTCCTCCTTTATCCTGTCTGGAAAGGTCACAATGACCCACAGTGGAGTAGCTGCAAGCATGGCAATTGTCCCACACTAAGGCAAAAGTAAACGTGGCAGGGGTTCCTACTGTTACCTGGAGATGCCACACCAACTTTGGACTCACTATCTCCAGATTTCATATTATATGAGAAAAATAAACCCCTATCTGGTCAAGCCACTGCATAGGTTTTCTAGTACATACAGCTAAATGCATTCCCTAACTACAAAAAAAAAAAGGAAAAAAGAAAAAGGGAATTATGTTTTCTTAATGTGAGTCATGACTACATTGGGCATAGAAATTTTTCTTGACTGCAATCTGTATCTCAGTATGTTCTACCAGTATTCTGTGTCACTATTTTGTGTGACTCAAATTGATGAGAGTCTTTAATTTTCTTTGTCCAACTCCCAGAACTATGCCGTAAGTGGGTAAGCATGTAACAAAAAATTCTGATGATAATTTTGTATTAAACTAGACCACATAAGAATAGAGAATGGGCAACAGAAATTTATTTCCTTCTGCTCCAGAATGCAAGCCCTTGCTAATTCACCGGTAACTTATGCTCTATAAAAATCCATATATACACCTGGCTTCTAAACTTATTTATTACACATTGAATCTTTCCTGTTTTAAAATTACAACATATTTTACACACACACACACACACGCATGTATAAGTTATAGGCTTTACTACATATAAACTTACTTAAGAGCTTATCCCTATAGTGCCTTATACCACCATGTGGACTTCCTAAAGGCAATCTGTAGAAATGTTTATCAATTATTTACTGTCTATTGCTCCAGGTACTATACAAAGCTCCAAAGATTCAAAGAAATAGTTCTCACTGTTGAAAAGCTTGTAGTTCACTAAAGAGAGAAACAGATAATTTCAAAATAATGATACGAACGTTACAGTAAAAGCCATCCAAAAGATGTTCCAGAATTGAAAAGGGTAATTTCTCCAGTCTGGAAGTTCAGAGAAGGCTTGCTTCCTAAAGGAACTGAGATTTGGGCCAAACTTCAAAGAATGCATAGGAGTTAGCCAAGTGAAAAATGTTGGCAAGGGAAGGGCATCCCAGGCACAGGGAAGACTATGGGCAGCATAAAGGAATGTAGTGGAGTGTGGGATGATGGTGGAGTAGAGAAGATGTAGGTGGAGAGATGAACTTCAGAACAGATGATATTATTAGATGCAAGACAGATATTTAAATGACTGATTTTTTAAAAAGGTGATGGTAGATAGAGTATGGAGAGATAAGCACTTTCATACAACTGCTAGTAGCATGACTGCACAAAAGCATATGTCAGGGAAACAGCATGGTGTGTGTAGGGCATGTTGGCAATACAGACCAAGTCTATAAGATAGAGTGTCTATATAGACCAAGTCTATATAGACCAAGTCAATATAGACCAAGTCTATAAGATATAAGTGACTAATGTTTAACCCAGCAAGTATACCTCTAGGAATAAGGACACGTGCCAGATATTGTATCAAGCTCTGGCGATAGATATAATCCTGGCCATTATAGAGCTTCCCAGCTTCATTATCTCACTGGGAAGACACAAAACGAAATCAACAAGTATAATATCTGTCCTATAATTTGTATATTAAAGTACTAATAAAACACTCTAATAAGAGAAGTATTAGAGTTGGGAGGGGGACTATTAGAAAGAAAATAGTGGAATATTCTGGGCTATTTCATTAGATAATGGTGAGAGATAATAAAGGTCTAAAGTAGGGCAGTGGTTCCAGTAAAGAGTAAGGCATGGATCAAAAAAGTATTTAGGGGCTTCCCTGGTGGCGCAGTGGTTGAGAGTCCGCCTGCCGATGCAGGGGACACAGGTTTGTGCTCCGGTCCGGGAAGATCCCACATGCCGTGAAGCGGCTGGGCCCGTGAGTCATGGCCGCTGAGCCTGCGCGTCCGGAGCCTGTGCTCCGCAATGGGAAAGGCCATAACAGTGAGAGGCCCATGTACCGCAAAAAAAAAAAAAAAAAGTATTTAGGATTTAAAAGAAAGCAGGATTTAAGCGGCTGAATACAGGGAACTTCAAAGTTTCTGGGATATAACTGAAAACAGCAAGACTGCCAGGGATATGAACAAAAGACAGGCAACAAGCATTTTTAAAGATTTTTTGAAGATACAGACTAAGGGACTCATTAAATAACCCAGGGAATTCCCTGGCAGTCCAGTGGTTACGACTCCGTGCTTCCACTGCAGGGAACCGGGGTTTGATCCCTGGTCAGGGAACTAAGATCCCACAAGCTGTGCAGTGCAGCCAAAAAAACAAAAACAAAACCAAAAACTGAATAACCCAGTAAATTCACTCCTAGGTATATAATCAAGAGATATAAAAACATGTCCACACAAAAACTTGTACACAAATGCTCAAAGCAACATTAGTCATAATAGCCAAAAAGCAGAGACAACCCAAATGTATATCAACTGATGAATGGATAAACAAAAATCGGTATACCCACACAATGAAATATTATTTGGCAATAAAAAAGAATGAAGTACTGATACATGCTACAACATGAATGAACCTTGAAAACATTACGCTAAGTGAAAGAAGCCAATCCCAAAAGACCATATATTGTATGATTTCATCTATAAGAAACATTCAGAACTGGCAAGTACATAGAGATGGCAAGTAGATTAGTGACTGTCTTGGACTGGGGATGAGGAACGAGAATGGGGCATGATAGCTAATGGGTCAAGTGGTGTTTCTTTTTGGGGTGATGAAAATGTTCTTAAATTCGAATTGTGGTGGTAGTTGCACAATTCTGTGAATATACTAAAATCCACTGAACTGTACGTTTTAAATGGGTGAATTATAGAGTATATGAATTATAGCTCAATAAAGCTGTTTTAAAAAGCAAACTATAGTTCAAAAAGTTTTTTTTTAAAAAAGGAAGGAAGGAAAAAAGAAAAGGTTCAAAGGGGAAAAGTGAAAAGAAAAAACCTACACTGTCAGGGATGAGGGGTACCACAGGAATAGGGAGACAGAAAATATTTATTTTTTATTTATTTTAATACAATAAATCTTTATTTCATCTCTGTTGTGTGCCACACACTAAATTTAGGTTCTACGGTCAAGGACCCAAACTCTAGTGAGATAAAACACAAGACAGAAAAAGGTATCTCTAGCTGCCTTTTTTGCTCTGGATGTCAGGAAGCTGAGAGACAAACCATATGTTCAAAGTAACTTTAGATATTGAAGTTACAGTATCACACCCTTGTCACACTTCAAAAATAATTCTGGGCAGATAAAGTACAATGTTTACAAAAATGTCTGGAAAGGAAGACTGGAAAAAAATTTAAAAACACTAATATTGGTTTCTTTAAATGATGGGTTGACTTCTTTATATTTTTCATATTAAACAGAATGAAAAATAAAGGGAGGGAGGGGAGTTAAATACACACACACACATATATTTAAATATGAAAAGAAAACAATTATCAAACTTTTAGGGACTTCCCTGGTGGCACAGTGGTTAAGAATCCACCAGCCAATGCAGGGGACTCGGGTTCGAGCCCTAGTCCGGGAAGATTCCACATGCCGTGGAGCAACTAAGCCCGTGAGCCACAACTACGGAGCCTGCACTCTAGAGCCCATGCTCCGCAACAAAGAGTAGCCCCCACTCGCTGCAACTAGAGAAAAGCCCGCGCGCAGCAATGAAGACCCAATGCAGCCAAAAATAAATGATTAAAAGACAAAAACTTTTATAAGGCATAGACCGTAGAGATCTATGTTATGATTTTTTGAATTCATTAAAGAAACCACAAAAGAAAAGATCAATTCATTTGACATACAAAAATAAAAAGCTTCTGTATTAGAAAAAGCCAGTAAGAACTTGAGGAAGTTATTTTCAGCAAATGAATTTCTTTATTTAAAAAAAGAGCTCAGGCAAGTTCCTAAAAATATTATCATGCCAGTAGACAAATCAACTGGTATAATCTGTAAACAAGCAGAAGGAGGGCTTCCCTGGTGGCACAGTGATTAAGAATCCGCCTGCCAATGCAGGGCACATGGGTTCGAGACCTGGTCCAGGAAGATCCCACATGTCCCGGAGCAAATAAGCCCGCGATATGTGAGATCTACTGAGCCTGCGCTCTAGAGCCCGTGAGCCACAACTACTGAAGCCCGTGCGCCTAGAGCCGCTGCTCTGCAACAAGACAAGCCACCGCAATGAGAGGCTCAGGCACCGCAGCGAAGAGTAGCCCCCGCTCACCACAACTAGAGAAAGCCAGCACACAGCAACGAGACCCAATGCAGCCAAAAATAAATAAATAAATAAATTAAAAAAAAAAAAAGAACCCGCCTGCCAATGCAGGGGACATGGGTTCGAGCCCCGGTCCGGGAAGATCCCACATGCCGTGGAGCAACTAAGCCTGTGCACCACAACTACTGAGCCTGTGCTCTAGAGCCTGCGAGCCACAACTACTGAGCCCCTGTGCCACAACTACTGAAGCCTGCGCACCTAGAGCCCGTGCTCCACAACAAGATAAGCCACTGCAATGAGAAGCCTGCACACCACAACAAACAGTTGCGCCCGCTCGCTTCAACTAGAGAAAGCCTGCGCACAGCAACAAAGATCCAATGCAACCAAAAATAAAAAATAATAAATAAACAAGGAGAAGGAAAAATATTCAACCTCACTAATAAGCAAAAACATAACTTATTTGGGGAAAGGTCAGAGTCCATAAAAATGCTCATCACTGAAAAAAATCCAACTATGGAAAAAGTCATTTGAACAGACACTCATCAAATTATTTACAACAGCAATAGAAGAAATGAATTAAAATGTAAATAAACTGTTCAGGTAACCTGATGGACTACTAGGCAGTCAGTAAAATTTATGATTAATTAAAGTATAACAATTTAGACAATATGCTTATGCTATATTACCAAACAAACGAAGAAACACATTACATGCATACTAAGAAAAAAAGCTATGCTAAAGAAACACTAGGTTGGCTGCAAAGTTCGTTAGGGTTTTTCCATAGGATGTTACAGAAAAATCCGAACGAACTTTGTGGCCAACCCAATACATACATTAAAATTTATATAGAATAGAGCAAACACCAAATTGGTGACTGTAATGGGAAGTGCTATTAGTTCTGTTTTTCCCCTTTCTCCTTCTCATATTTTCTATAGTGTAATTATACAACTTTTATCATTAAAAACACCGACACAGTGAAAACAAAAATCAGCCTATGCATCTCCCCACTTTTTGGTATATTAACAGTGTTTTACAGTGTTTTTTTTGGTTTGTTTGTTTGTTTCAATATATTTGGCTGCACTGGGTCTTTAGTTGCGGCACTCAGGATCTTCATTGCCACATTCGGGATCTTTTAGTTGCGGCATGTGAACTCTTAGTTTCAGCATGTGGGACCTAGTTCCCTGACCAGGAACTGAACCCAGGGCCCCTGCTTTGGGAGCATGGAGTCTTAGCCACTTGGACCACCAGGGAAGTCCCTATTTTTTTTTTAATTTATTTTATTTTTTATTTTTTAACTGGACCTGAAATTATCAATGTAGAACTTTTTTTTTAATTGGAGTATAGTTGCTTTACAGTATTGTGTTAGTTTCTACTGTACAGCAAAGTGAATCAGCTATACGTATACATATATCCCCTCTTTTTTGGATTTCCTTCCCATTTAGGTCACTGCAGAGCACTGAGTAGAGTGCCTTGTGCTATACAGCAAGTTCTCATTAGTTATCTATTTTATACATAGTATCAAAAGTGTACATATGTCAATCTCCATTACAGCGTTTTTTAAAAATTGGTTCTTCACATTGCAGAAACTGCAGTCTTCCCAAAGTACAGGGCAATCAGCACAATGATTGCAAAGGCTCTCACCAGTAGGTGTCGCTGTAACTAAGTGATAGGTGTTTTAAAAGCCCACCCTCCCAGGGAAGTGTTGAGGAGGAAGAAAAAAAGAGGGGAAAGGCGTGCAGTGTACGCACAAATTTTAAATGGGACCATTTGAAGAATTGTAATTCAGATGTGTCTCCATCAAAACTACATTTTTTTCCCCCAGTTTTGGTAATGCTTCCTTAACTAAACACTCTCTGGTTTTACATTATCCATCGTCAATCCAAAGGTACACATTTCCTTATTTTTCATGTCCAAGAAAACTAAGGATTTGAAAATTTGATCATTAGTAACATACCAAAATTCTCATAAATTCCAAGACTTTCACTTACTTCCTATCTCTGTCAACATCATTCCATAGTGAAAATTGTTTTTCAAGACAGAGAAATGAACTAAAATTGCCTTATCTTTCTGCCAGCTCTCACCATAGTGATAATTTCCTGGGAAAGGGACTCACTTTAACATCCCTCGCAAACTAGCTATAATTACCTATTATTATTCAGACTGTTATGATTTAAAATTCATTTAAATATATAATATATACCAGAGGAAAGCTGTGAGAAGGAGCATAAAGCTTAAGAGAATATAGTTGGGAATTCTCTGCTGGTACAGTGGTTAGGACTCTGTGCTCTTACTGCTGAGAGCCCAGGTTCAATCCCCAGTCAGGGAACTAAGTTTTAAATTCTTATTAAAATTTTTTTTTGGCTAGGCCGTGCTACTGCAAGTCACACGGCCCAGCCAAAAAAAAATTTTAATAAGAATTTAAAAAATAATAAAAAATTTTAAAAGACACCCTTTTTAAAAAAAAGAGAGAATACAGTCATTTGGTTTAGTAAGAACACGAAAGTGATACAATAAATAGGAGAATGAGAAAAATTAATTTTGGACTTATTTCATGCCTTTATCACTTCCCTGATTAAAGGAGAGATGAACACAATCCTAACCACCGGACCACCAGGGAATTCCCTTGACTGACTTTCGAACTGTTCATATTCAACTGACATTTTAAATTACTGAGAGCCTCTGATGATTAAAATTAATAAGGGCCATTACATACACTGTAATGCACTATAATGGTGCAGTTGGACAAACTTAGATATGAATCCTGGTTTCACCACTTATTAGCCAAGGAACCTCTCTGAGCCTTACTTTCCTCAATGGCAAAAAGGATACTGGGATAACTAATAAAAATTAAAATACAGCATACCTAGCACTGTTCCTGGCACTTAGGAGGTACTCAGTAAGTCACCGTATATTAAGAAAATAAAAAGGCTAAATGTGACTTTTAATGTTTTTTTCCTCCCATCTACACATGTACCATTACTACCCACAGTATGTTCTTTTGAATTTATCTAGGGGAGTTGTAACACCAAATTGTATCATTAGTGTTTAAAACAGCAGCAATAAATACTATAAAACAAAGAATAAAATGCACAGTAATCTAATATTTTGTTTCTAACCACTGGATTTACCACTGAAAAAGGATAATCATATCGAACTCTTCAAATTATACATAATTCCCATTAAAAATAGCCTGGGGTTGATTAGTAATGCAGAAATAACTGTTTTGAATACACTGTATACTTCTGAAAGGAGAAAGAAGCTGTGGATAAAATTTCACGTTTTCAGAAATTTTCCTAGATAAAATGTAGCAAGGAGATGCTGTTTGATGATAAAGCATGAAAGAATGCTGAAGCAAAGTAGAGATGTACATAGTAAAGATAAGTACCTCACACTCAAGTATACTAGAGGCTTTCGCTAAGAAAACCAAATTAATTTCTCTAGTAGGGCCTGAAGAAAAATGAATAATAGTAGCCATCTATCATGTTCTGTAAATAACAGTCTAAAAAATATTTATAGTACTATTAACAGTAATGAAAACCAAAAAGGGGGTGAAAATATCCCAAATTCTACCATCACAACAAATTAACTATTATTATCCTTTTCATCTTCCCCTCAATTACTATTTATTTGCACAAATAAACTTTATATATTTATAATCATAATACAGTAACATTAAGCATAAAAATCTGAATTAATACTAAGAAGTAACTCTTCAGGGGACTTCCCTGGAGGTCCAGTGGTTAAGACTCTGAGCTTCCAATGCAGGGGGTGCAGGTTCGATCCCTGGTTGGGGAACTAAGATCCCACATGCCACTCGGCGGGGCCAAAAAAAAAAAAAAGAAGTTAACTCTTCAGATCCATACCATCCTGAGATCCCTGAAGTGACAATGTAAATAGGCACTTACATATTGGGTACCTTTTAATGATAGGGCTCTCTAAGTTTATACCTACAGTGCAATTATATAATCTGATACAGTACAGCTGACATTTTTTTGTTTTTCAAGAAGCCACCTTTTATTTATTTATTTAAATTTACTTATTTAACTTATATTTATTTTTGGCTGCGTTGGGTCTTCGTTGCTGCACATGGGCTTTCTCTAGTAGTTGTGGCGAGTGGGGGCTACTCCTCGTTGCAGTGCATCGGCTTCTCACTGTGGTGGCTTATCTTCTTGCGGAGCACGGGCTCTAGGTGCACGGGCTTCAGTAGTTGCGGCACGCAGGCTCAGTAGTTGTGGCTCACGGGCTTAGTTGCTCCGCGGCATGTGGGATCTTCCCAAACCAGGGCTCGAACCCGTGTGCCCTGCACTGGCAGGCCGACTCCCAACCACTGCGCCACCAGGGAAGCCCCCAGCTGACATTTTAAACCTCCCAAGCATAAACCCCAAGGTAACTTTTTAATATGAGAATTAGACTTCTCCTTGTCTTAATTTGTCCAGTTTACTAGATAAATACTAAGCAGATACTCTATTTATATCTAGTGTTACAGAAACACATCACAGCTTTAAACTGTCAATGACAGTATGACAAAAGAATAAAAGATGGAAATGCTACTCCATGAAAATATACAGATGTTCATCTATGCATTTGTGAATTCCTTTTCCTAAACTGGTATCCTTCAACTTTTGCTTAATATGGCAATGAATAATTCAGATGTATGCATTTTATTTAACGTATTCTGAGTTTTCTGTTCTGTTCTTTTAATACTGATTATGTAATAAATGAATCAGCTAACATACTCTTGAGGACTTATTCTAAGAAAATGATTTAAAATGAGAAAACTGGACTTCCCTGGTGGTGCAGTGGTTAAGAATCCGCCTACCAATGCAGGGGACACGGCTTTGAGCCCTGCTCCTGGAAGATCCCACATGCCGCAGAGCAGCTGAGCCCGCATGCCACAACTACTGAAGCCTGTGCACCTAGAGCCCGTGCTCCACAACAAGAGAAGTGCAACGAGAAACCTGCGCACCACAATGAAGAGTAGCCCCCGCTAGCTAGCTGCAACTAGAGAAAAGCCCACATGCAGCAATGAAGACCCAACGCAGCCATAAATAAATAAATAAAATGAGAAAACTGTATGTTCTATTATATTCTATATTTAAAATACAGGAAATCTTGAAACTGCCTGAGTATTTGACAAAAGAGAAATAAACTGTGGCAAACAACTTGATATAATATTATGCAGTAATTTAAAATCACCCCTCTGAAAGTGAAATATAAAACAAGGATCCCTACTATTGTGACTCTTATTTAAAAAGACAAGAATGAAATGAGGTACAAATATTAAAAAGGAGTAGGTAAAATTATTTGTAGATGACATGACAGTATACCTGGAAAATAACTAAAAATCACTAAAGAAAGTCACTAACAATTATTGAAAGCAATAAGATTGTAATACAGCCATTTTAAAATTAACACACAATAAGTCAATAGGTTTCCTATATACAAATAAGAGCCAGTTAGAAATAAAATGGAAGAAAAGATCCTATTTGCAATAGCAACGAAAACTATACAATACGAAGCTTAAAGTTAGCAAGAAATGTGTAGGATCAATAAGAAAATAATGAAAGTATAGTATGAGTCAATCAAAATAAAAATTCCAAAAGATTTTATTAGGGGAACCTGACAAAATATGTCCAATTCATCTGAAAGAATAAGAGACTAATTAGGAAAAAAAAATTTTAAGTAGTAATAAGGGAAAATATTAAAACTTTCATAAAGGAAGAATTATTAAAACAAAGTGTCGGACTTTCCTGGTGGCGCACTGGTTGAGAGTCCGCCTGCTGATGCAGGGGACACGGGTTCGTGCCCCGGTCCGGGAAGATCCCACATGCCGCGGAGCGGCTGGGCCCGTGAGCCATGGCCGCTGAGCCTGCGCATCCGGAGCCTGTGCTCCGCAATCGGAGAAGCCACAACAGTGAGAGGCCCGCGTACAGCAAAAAAAAAAAAAAAAAAAAAAGTGTACAATTAGGTGGCATTTAGTGCATTCACGATGTTGTGCGACTACCACCTCCCTCTATTTTCAAAACTTTCATCACCCTAGAAAAGCCCCTCTGTCCATTAACGAATCACTGCCCATTCTCCCCTCACCCCATCTTCTGGCAAACACTGTCTCTATGGATTTTCCTATTCTAGATATTTCATATAAATGGAATCATACAATATGTGACCTTTTTTGGTCTGGTTTCTTTCACTTAACTCCAGGTTCACTCACATTGTAGCATGTAACACTACTTCATTTCTTTTTATGGCTGAATAATATTTCATCAAATGGATATACTACTTCTGTTTATCCATTGGACATTTAGGTTGTTTCCACCTTTTGGGTATTATGAATAGTGCTGCTACAAACATCTGTGTACAAGTTTCTGTGTGGATGTACGTTTTCATTTCTCCTAGAAATATACCTAGAAGTAGAATTGCTCACTTACAAAATTTTAATCTAAAAAGTATAAACAATATTCACCAGAGCATTACTTATGACAGTGAAATTTTAGAAAAAAAGTATATCAATAGGGTTAAGCATATCCTAGTACAAACATACTAAGGAATTCCCATACAATCATTTAAAATGATGATGTAGATGTATATTTATTATTATTTATGGAAAATATGTTTATGATATTCTATTCAGTAAATATAAGATTATGGAGAATTGTGAACAGTATGATTCTACTTCATAAAACAATATGCAGACTTCTTTGTAAATTGTACACAAAGGTACAAAAAGATATCTGGAAGGATGATCACCAAAATTTCAACAGTGATTTTCTTTGGATAGTTAATGTTCAATAAATTTTTACTTTACTTTCATTATTATTTGAATAATATTTATTTTACTTTCAGTATTATTTGCATTGTTTAATGTTTTTACCAATATCACTTAAACAGGTTACTTAAAAATATATTTAGGGAGTTACCTGGTGGCCTAGTGGTTAGGATTCTGGGCTTTCACTGCCTTGGCCTGGGTTCAATCCCTCGGGAACTGAGACCTCATAAGCCACGCAGCGTGGCCAAAAAAATAAAAAAATTTTTTCCTATCCTCAAAGGTAAGTTTTCTAATTTTAGCTCTATAGATATTTATAAAGTGAATGCTTTGAATTTCCCCATTTCCCACAATGAAACTATAATTTACATAGCAGTGTGCGTAACCAGTATTCTCCCTTTAGATCATGTATTCTGCACCTATATGTTTATGGTACCAAACATGCTCTGTATAAAGAAAAACAGAGGTGGTTCCTGCCCTTCAGGCATTTAAGATCTAAAACACTGACATACCTAAAACTGTACAAAGAGCAGCTAACAAATGTCTTAGATATTTGTTTGTATGTATTTGTACATCTGTGAATTTACATCACCAGAAAGAACTGAGCAGCTATAATCATCCTTGTTCTTAGATGAACAGAAGTCAAGAAATTCCAAAATCACTAAATTGAGTCGGTTCAGACCTAACCAGCTTCTCAATTTTTTACTTTCCTTTTGCGATAGAAGATTAAAACAAGTGAGTTTACACACACAACCATTACTTGATAAAACATACAGTTCAGCAGCAATTTTAAAAAATTTTAGAAGGGCAGACAAATCTTGTGAGCTTTAATAATATTTATAATGTACCATTTTGTGACCTGGGATATGGGTAAAAGAATATCCACTGTATTATCCTTTACACCTGCCTAGATGTCTTAAATTATTTCACAATCATTTTTGAAGTGTTGAGTTTTTTCTCGGGGGGTGGGGGTGAGATAGGTGAGACAGGAATTAGCTGAGATTACAAAAGGAAGTAAAACAGTGATTGAGTAAAACCAAGTTCTAGAAAGGTAAAAGGAAAAAATAAAATTGTTTTAATGTACAGAAAACCAAACAACTCTTAAGAAAATAGGGACAGAAAAATGATTCATTGAAACAAATTGAGAAACCTAATTATCATTATATGAAGTGTCAACAAAGTGTTCATCAAGGAGAATGTTTTTCTAGCAAACTGTCTATCAAGTTCACAACCAGGCCAACGAGAGATGAAGAAACAGAAAATCCACGGGTAATCTTAAAAACCTCTACTGTCAACTACTGTTTTTACTAGAATGGTTTATGAAAGAACAAAGCATACTGGTTGGAATTTACTTCCTTTGGCAGTTGTGGTAGTTCAATGACTACACCAATGGACAAGAAACATAATGGGTGAGAAAGAACGTGAAGGTCTAGACACAACAACTTGAAAGAGCTGCCTTCAACTAAGTGATTAAAATCCTACTTTTAAATGGATGGAAGACAGAACTTTTATTGAGAGGTGGGCACTAATATGCGTTGAGCACCTATTATGTGCTCTCACATGTTCTCTACCTCATTTAAGCTTAATATTCCCATGGGGGTAAATATTAATACTAACTCTCTTTTACAGATAAAGAAACCTCAGCTCATAGCGGATGAAGAACTTCCCCTAAGTCACATAGCCAGTAAGAAGCAAAGTTATGATTTGGATCCTAGTGTATCACTCCCCTGTCTACACTGAATATCTCATTCAGGGCAAACTTTCTTTTTCTTTCACAAAGAATTTTCAATTACTTCTAGTTTCAGAGCTGGAGTTATTTCGTCCAGCTAAACTGTTCAATCTTATACTACACAGGATGTGAGACTTGTTCATCTGCAAAAACAGTATTTAAAACAAAAAACAAACCGCAGTATTTTGGCTGTAAGATCCCGCTTACAGTCAGTCATCTATAACTTCCCATCCAGAAGAGTACTAACCAAGTAGAAAAACTTTTCCCAACAACTGTTCCCAATCTCCCAACAATTTTGTGGATTTTTATATTGTACTTTCAAAGAGTCATTTCATTTTCCCTCCTAACAGCAGCATAGCAAACAGGAAAAAAAAGAAAAAACAGTACTCTTTAGCGAGTGCCTGTGTTTGTTCGTAGTACCAACATCTCACGGGAGGTTGGGAATAGAAATGGGGGTGGTGTGGAGGTGGTATAAGAAAACAGGAGACATGACACAATGTGACTCATTTATAAACAGAACCATTCATGTGCAGCAGTAGCTTTCATTTTCAGCCTCCATTTCAGGTTTCAGAAGGCAGCTGCATGGGCCTGATGGTGGTTTTGAACCAGAACTAGAAAAGCCTTAGAACTTGACTTCTGAACAGAAGCTCATGTTTTCCAAACATAGCCTTTATATTTTTGTTTCCTCTAGGTACAATATTGTAGAGCATGCTGAGCACAATGCCAGGTATCTCCAAACCATCTGCTCTACTGTGGTCCTGTGATACCTTGCTTTTATGAGGGGGTCTTCAGATGATGCAACATTAGTAGTCCTTCAGTAACATTCTCATTAAGAGAATCATTCTGGACAATACTATCTATAATACTGACGCTTTATGGAGCTAAAAAAATGAAAGGTTTGTTTAAGTTTGATGCTTAGCTTTTTGGAAAGGGACCAATTTCTTGGGTGGTACCACTTTTAAACAGCATCAAACTCCTTTGCAAGCAAAGCTATGATTAAAACCAAACAGTCCATGGAGTAAAAATTTTCAACGCTAGGAAAGAAGTACGGGAAACGAAAGTGCCTATTTCATGTAACCCTTATTACATGTGCCTATTTCTTAAAGTTTAAATGCCTATTTCTTAAATTTTTATGGTAAAACCCATCTAGATAATGTAATATGATAATACTTTATAACGTCTCCATTCTGGTTATTGCAATAAAATTTTAAGACTTAAGTCAATTATTCATCAGAATGTTTTCAGGAATAAATCAAAGAACCATCAGTAATTTAAGTCTGGATGCATCTGAATTTCACATTTCAGTTAAAAATAATACAATGTGGGGACTTCCCTGGTGGCGCAGTGGTTGAGAATCCACCTGCCAATGCAGGGGACACAGGTTCAAGCCCTGGTCCAGGAAGATCCCACATGCCGCGGAGCAACTAAGCCAATGCACTACAACTACCGAGCCTGCGCTCTAGAGCCTGCGTACCACAACTACTGAAGATCACATGCTTAAAGCCCGTGCTCTGCAACAAGAGAAGCCACCGCAGTGAGAAGCCTGCACATCGCAAAGAGTAGCCCCCGCTCAGGCAACTAGAGAAAGCTCGCGTGTAGCAGCGAAGACCCAACACAGCCAAAAATAATAAATAAATAAAATAAATATAAAAAAGAAATGCATAATAAACGACCCTTCACAATCCGGCCCCAATTTCCCTTAAAAAAAAAAAAAAAAACAACATTGTACCTGCTGTATTAAAAAAATAATAAAATCAGGACTTCCCTGGTGGCACAGTGGTTAAGAATCCACCTGCCAATGCAGGGGACATGGGTTCGATTCCTGGTCTGGGAAGATTCCACATGCCATGGAACAACTAAACCATGCACCACAACTATTGAGCCTGTGCTCTAGAGCCCGCGAGCCGCAACTACTAAGCCCGCGCACCGAGAGCCTGTGCTCGGCAACAAGAGAAGCCACTGCAATGAGAAGCTTGCGCACTGCAATGAAGAGTAGCCCCTGCTCGCCACAACTAGAGAAAGCCCACGCGCAGCAACAAAGACCCAATGCAGCCAAAAATAAATAAATAAAATAAATTTATTAAAATAAAATAAAATAAAAATAATAAAATTAAAATTAAAAAAAAACATTGTATATCATGACAATTCTTTTCCCTTTTTTTTTTTTTGCCGTGCCGCATAGCTTGTGGGATATTAGTTCCCTGACCAGGAATCAAACCCACGCCCCCTGCAGTGGAAGCTTGGAGTCCTAACCACTGGACCGCCAGGGAATTCCCTATCATGACAATTTTTCATGTGCAATCTTAAACGGTAATAATTCCTGTCTCAAATCTCAATCCTTGAGCTCCATTTTAAGCATCTTACATTACAAATATCCGTATTTAAATAATGTAAAAGCAGCTGGATATCAGCTATAGTGTATTAATGATCTTGCTCCATTAGATTACAAAATCTGGAAATAATCTTATAGGAAATCTGTAAATAATCTTATCTGGAAATAATCTTATAATCAGACAAAAAAGCTTAAAATGTAGTTCTAACTGAAAACATAGTATGGAAATGTAGTTTTTGAAAATCTTTGTTTATAGAAGCTAAAAGCAAAGCTACAAAATACATTTCCTCAGAAAATTAAAAACAGAATTACTTGGGAGTTCCCTGACGTTCCGCTGGTTAGGACTTGGCGCTTTCGCTGCCAGGGCCCAGGTTCAATCACTGGTCGCAGAACTGAGATCCCCGCAAGCCGCACGGCACGGCCAGAAATAAATAAATAAATGAAAAAATTAAAAATTAAAAAAAATAGAATTACCATATGATCCAGCAATCCTACTTCTGGGTATATATCCAAAAGAACTGAAAGCAGGATCTTAAAGAGATATTTGCACACCCAAGTCACAGCCACACTATTCACAATTGCCAAGAGGTGGAAGAAAGCCAAATGGCCATCACAGATGAACGGATAAAGAAAATGTAGTATATACATACAATGGAATATTATTCAGCATTAAAAAGGAAGGAAATCCTGTCACATGCTACAATACGGATGAGCTCACAAGACATTATGCTAGATGAAATAAGCTTGTTGCAAAAAGACAAATACCCTATGATTCCACTTACATGAGATATCTAAGGTAGTCAAATTCATAGAAATACAAAGTAGAACCTACTTTGTATGGCTGCAAGGGGCTGGGAAGAGGGGGAAAGAGGATTTTAATAGGTATAGGTAGCGTTTCAGTTTTGTAAGATGAAAAAGTTTTGGAGATCTGTTGCATAACAATGTGAATATACTTGATATCACTGAACTGTATGTACACTTAAAAATGGTTAAGATGGTATATTTTATGTTATGTGGTTTTTACCACAATTAAAAATAATTATTTAAAAATATCTATATTACTTTTCATATTCTTTCGTTTTAATCAATTTTTCCTAAAACTACATAAATGCTAGGGATTTAACAGCAACCAAGCAAAAATATCATTAAGTACATCACAATATATATATACAAATCTCTTTCCTCTTTCCATGCATCTTCTTTTACAAACTTGAGCCAAAATTATAAATAAAAGTAAAAACAAGTATTAAAGGACATGACAGCATTTTTATTTATTTTTTTAAATAAATTTATTTTATTTTTGGCTGCGTTGGGTCTTTGTTGCTGTGCATGGGCTTTTCTCTAGTTGCGATGAGCAGGGGCTACTCTTCATTGCGGTGCGCGGGCTTCTCGTTGCACTAAGTGTAGGTAACTATAACGCAACAGCAACTGGAGCTCCAAGAAGGCCCGGGAACATACCTGTTTCAATGAATTCCAAGAGCCTAACACATCTGACACACAATAAATGCTCAATAAATTTTGCTAAAATTCAGACTTCCCTGGTGGCACAGTGGTTAAGAATCCGCCTGCCATTGCAGGGGACACGGGTTTGAGCCCTGGTCTGGGAAGATCCCACATGCCACGGAGCAACTAAGCCTGTGTACCACAACTACTAAGCCTGCGCTCTACAGCCCACGAGCCACAACTACTGAAGCCCGTGCGCCTAGAGCCCATGCTCTGCAACAAGAGAAGCCACTGCAATGAGAAGCACGTGCACCACAATGAAGAGTAGCCCCCGGTCACCGAAACTACAGAAAGCCCGCATGCGGCAACAAAGACCCAACGCAGCCAAAAATAAACAAATTTATTTAAAAAAAAGAGAGAGTAGTACTGTAATGGAAAGGATACTGATCTGAAGTCAGAAGACCTCTATCACTCTGTAAATTTTGTCAGTGACCTTTGGCAAGTCACTGAATCTTTCTACACCTTAGGTTTCCAAAAGGAGGGTATTGGAGGCACTTCCTTGGTGGCACAGTGGCTAAGACTCCATGCTCCCAATGCAGGGGGCCCGGGCTCGATCCCTGGTCGGGGAACTAGATTCCACATGCATGCCGTAACTAAGGAGCCCACGAACTGCAGCTAAGGAACCCGCCTGCTGCAACTAAGACCCAGCACAACCAAATAAATTTTTTTTTTAAAAAAAGGAGGGAATTGGAGAGGATCCTCACCCCCCTTCTAAGCAATCCAAACAGGGTCAAGTTAATGAAGAACATATGGAATAATCTGAAATGATCCATCTCAATAGCATTTAACCTTACTTAGATTATTTGCAGCAAATATTTGATTTCCTGTGAAAACGTTTCAAATTTTTTTTTCAGAGATGTAGATTTTTTGTTTTGTTTTTCTTTTGTTTTGGCCTCACCGTGCGGCTTGCAGAATCTCAGTTCCCTGACCAGAGACTGAACCCAGGCCCATAGCAGTGAAAAGAGCCGAGTCCTAACCACTGGACCACCAGGGAATTCCTTCAGAGATGTAGATTTTTTTTTTTTTTTTTCAGAGATGTAGATTTTTAACTGAGTTCTCTCATCTTGTAATGGGCAAGTCTTTGTCTTGACCTGGGTATTTTATATTTTAACCGCTTCTTTGAAATCATTAAATTATTATTTATTTTACACACAGATATAGGGTGAGAAGGATTCATAGTAAATTAGACAGGCATGCCCAACTTATCAAACGAGTTATACTATGCAGTTTCCATAAGCCACTCAAACGAGTTATACTATGCAGTTTCCATAAGCCATAGTTATACTATGCAGTTTCCATAAGCCAACATAAGCCATAAGTTATACTATGCAGTTTCACACACACTGGAGTGAGGGACTTCCCCGGTGGTCCAGTGGTTAAGACTCCATGCTCCCAGTGCAGGAGGCCCAAGTTCGATCCCTGGTCAGGGAACTAGATCCCGCATACATGCTGCAACTAAAGATCCTGCACACCACAACAGAGATCCGTGCCGCAACTAAGACTGGGAGCAGCCAAATAAATAAACGAATATTTTTTAAATAAATAAATAATTAAAATTAAAAAACACTGGAAGGAAAAGTATAAATTCAAATTACAGCCCAGATTTGCAACCAACTCTGAAGAAAAAAACTTTCTTCAGAAACTTTTTCAGGGTCTTTTAAGGGGCCCAATTCTTAAAACCTAGAATAGTATTAACAATGTAGTCATAGTGTGGCATATACCTTTTAAATAATGCTTCAGAACACCAGGGCCTGTATAATAATGCTAAATGTTACAGAAAGGTATAGTACTATTGTGATATCCCTTCTGTATGAAATATGAAAAATATGCCCTGTTTTTCAATTAAACAGCAAATTGAAAATTTTCAACTAATTATTATCTATTAATGTTTACAGACACCCAACCAGTAACTTACAAAGCGTTATGTAATAAAGCTTTTCTACAGATGTTCATCTTACATTTAAAACATTTTCAAGGAGGGAAAACAAAACAATCAGAAGCAAGGAATGAGCAGAACTAAATTTTTAGTGCCAACATTTATATGCTACTTTACAAAGTAGAACAATTAAAGGGAAAGGGAGATATGAGAACAGATACTAAATTTTTCTGAAACACTAGGCACCCTTGTGCTCGTTATTTAATTAAGAACTAAAATGGCCACATTACACAATGCAACAGGATTTAACAATGACGTCATTGACAGAAAGCCACTGGAATGAATAAATAGGAGCAATTGAAAAGGTCTCAAGACTGCCTTCTCAGTCTTTTCAAATCAATCAAGGCACCTACGTTTTAAAGGAGACCTTTTCTACTTAAACTGAACTCGTTTAAAAAGCACTTAAAAAATCACACTAAGAATCAAATATAATATTAGATACAACAAATGACGCAGAAACATTTATATTTGATAAGAGTATTATTATTTTAAAATAGAAAATTCTCTTGTATGACGTTTTGCACTAGAATGTTAATTTTGAACACATTTAAATCCTCTAAACCTACTTATCACTAATGTTCAAATGAACTAGTCTAAAATACAACTCTCTTAACAAATTAGGTCTCAGCAATCTGACCCCAAGTTTAGCGACACTTGGCAAACCAACTCTGGTATCACATTCAACTTAACTTCTAAGAGGAGACATTTTCCTGACCCCGATAAAACTGAGCAGATGTGAAATTTTTATTTTTAGTGCCTGAAATTTGCTTCTTGAGTGTATTATAGCCATCAAGGAAATGTGCTCTATTCTCTTGCCAAAGCCCACCCCTGCACTCTTTATTAGGCAGAACTCCCACAAAGTCATCCAAACTAAGTCTTTCAAAACCAGGCCCCTCCTCAACCTGGGGGAAGAGTTTTCTGGATTTAGCAGTGGCTGAGAAAAAATCTGAAGCTTTAAGCTTAAAAAAAAACAAAAAAAACAAAAAACCAAGATCTTTGAGCATATGACTAGAAAATGAAAGGGAAAAGGGTGCTGATAAAGGGGAAAGGGTGTTGATTAAAAAAAAAAGCTGCTAACTTAAAAAACAACAAAAACTAAGAGCCTATAGATCATTTCACTGTCTGGAAACTAAACTCAGTTTACTGGGTGGTCTCTTCTTCACTACCACCCACCAGGGGCAGAGCTGTGAAAAACAGGAATACAGAGACGGCGGGCTTATTTGGTTCTAAGTTTGTGCCTTTGCCTGTATATTCAAGCAAACAAACATAGTGAAAGTCAAAATGAGAGCTTAGAAGATTTTTAAACGTTACCTTTAAAAACTAATAAATGTGGGAATTCCCTGGCAGTCCAGTGGTTGGGACTCCTTGCCTCCACTGCTGGGGGGCGGTGGGGGGGAAGGGGGATGGGTTCCTTAGATCCCTGGTTGGGTAACTAGGATCCCAACAAGCTGTGCAGTGTGGCCAAAAAAAAAAAAAAAAAAGAAAAAAAAAGAAAAGAAAAGTAAACATACTAACCTGCAGTCTTCCACAACCATGTAATAATAATGTCTCACTTTGCAGAGTGCTATCTACCTACCTCTCTGTATCTTGTAGCTTACAACATGATTTCATATCCAAAGCTCTTTCCACTACATCATACTGCCAAGAGGTTGAGTTTTTCTAATAAAATAACTATATACCAGAAAAACCATATATCAGAAATAACTATATATGAGACACTTTGTAGCAGCCGCACAACAGCTAAGGAGCACTAAGCTTCCAGGAAATGACTTTATTATCTTTCATTAAGGCTGAAGTCAGATCAATTGAAGGGGAAAAAAATGTTGCACAAGTATGACTAACCAGAAAGAAACATGTATCTTCAGAAACCACTATTAATAAAGCAATCTCAACTCTCACAAAATGGCCTTTCAGAGCCTCATTCTCTCCTTAGTGAATGTCAAACTGCTGCTACCTTACAAAAAGGCATGCATTTTCTAGAGCTCAGAGACCATCAGTAACAGCTAGGTCGGTAGCCCTATCTTATGACATAGTAAATGGCAGACTTCCCCAGAGCATGATTTAGCAATGAAAGTGTCTCAGAACTGTTCCTTAGAGCTGAAGTTATAAACCGTTTAAAAATTGAAAGGATCCAAATTATTACTAACTAGAACAATCTCAGTTTTGCTTTCCTTTGAAGAGCAAAACTGCTGGATACAACAACCTAAGAGCAAAGAGAAAACAAACACACAAATGTAGATTACCCAGAAAGTGTCTAATTTTCCAGGCTGTTGGGTTCAGTTTTTATTAAACTTTTCCCATTTCTACTCCCATAATTTTTAGCCTATAAAAAACTTGCCAGCTCTAGAGCCTTAAATTTCAAAGAAACAAAAATATCTTTTCCGAAACATTTTAAACAGTCTAAAGGATTTCTCATGTCCCAAGTTAAAACTAACAGGTAATGAATGCCCCAGACTAGAACTAACAGCAAGTAGTCTCATCACTTAAGTGCTTCCCAGTATCTCAAAGTACTCATCTAGAAAATAAGGCAGTTGTATGAGACGATTTTCTCAGGTCCCTTCCAGCTCTAACTTTCTATTCCAAGATCTCCAATTCACTAAGAAAATTACTGTCTGTTAAGGCTCAAAATGTACTAATTTTAAACACACTACAAGACTGTGAGAAAGCAGGGAACTTGAGCAGACCTCCCCAGCACAGATTTTCCTAAACTGCAAGAGGCAGGAAATATGGTTGCCTATTTGTTATCCTCTCTTACATAAGAACCAGTCTAAACGGAATGAGAACTCTATAATAAAAGTAAACAGTTAATAAACCCACACATATTCCAACAGAAGTAGAAGTTTGGTGGTATTAAACTATTTCCCATCATAACTTGTATATATCATGCCAGAATATAAAAATGTGTATGTATCCTAATGTGCTTTATTAAAGATTAGCTCCATCACCATGGAATTTAAAATGATAAATTCTAAATAAACTAACTTTCACCTTTTAAAATAAATGTTTTAAATTTCAAATTAACCAATACTAGTGAACATAGTTCAAAATAAATGACTGAATAGTAGCATCAACTGATTCAACATACATTCCAATATATACCTCTTCCCTGACGACTCTTTCCCCTTCAAAGTTCTCCTTATTCCCAACTCCTCTCAGCTCCACCTCCCCAACTCCATTCTGGTCCCCACTCCCTTTCTCGCCCCTCCCTTCTCAACCACACACTACTTTCAAAGCAGACTAGGAAGTGGCTCTCTAATATAGGAAGTATGAGAATCACCTAGGAAGCCTAAGAAACAAAAAATAAATTAATTAAACAAAAAAAGAATCACCTAAGAAGCTTATTAAAAATACACATAAGTACTTTCAAGGTAAGTAGGAGTTGAAAAAATTAAACCTTGCTTGCTCAGAGGGTACGCTCTTCTGGTTAACTAAAGATTAACCAGGGAACTTATTTTGTTGAAAAGTCCTTTGGAATCCATCACTTTTCCCTTGCTTACAGTTCATAAGAAATATCTGATGATTTAATAACTGCCCTACAAATAGGTTAAGTTTATAACCAATTCCTATCCCCGCAGGGGTGAGCCCTCAGGCCAAATAAAGCCCTCACTGGTAAGAATGGTTTTATATTTTTAAAGTGTTGCAAAAACCAAACAAAAAAGTACATGTAACTGAAACCACACGTGGCCCACAAGGCCTAAAATATTTACTGTCTGGCCCTTTACAGAAAAAGTTTGCCGACCCTTGTTCTGTAGCACCAAAGGCACTGAAAGTACAGAGACCCCAGGGACATTGCCCAGAAGGGCTCCTTTCTCATCAGATTAACTGAGGAAAAGAAAAAAAGGTTCCATTAAGTCAGTTCCAAATGACTTAGAATCATTGCTATTTCTCTAACTGACTTGCCCTCAAGAAAGTGTTACCCTCAAAAGATTCTACTCCCTTCTTTAGACTCAATAGTTTCAGCTGGGATGCTAAGTAGCTCTGGAGATAAATACAAAAGATTTCAAGCCTTACCTGAGGCATTTGCTATAGCCAAGGGCAGGCTTGGAAGCTGGTGCACCTGGATTCCTGAAGCACCCAATGCACTGAGGTTAATGGTCTGGAGGCCAGGCATGGAGGAGAGTTGAGCAGCATTCACAGTGACTGTGCCAGCAGGGATGGAAGCAGCTGAGGCAATAGGTGTAAGGGTGGTACTGCTGCTGCTGGTCTGCCCCAAGGAAACACCCTGCATTGGGGCCAAGGTGATTGTCTGGGCCTGTGGGTTCTGAACTTGGAGGTTCTGCAGCTGAAGAGTCTGCCAACTGACCTGTCCATTGGGCCCCACTGTTGGTGTCCGGATGATGATAGGGCCAGAGTTTGGAACAGCCTGAAGCTGAAGGTTCTGGAGGGTTTCCTGGGAGATAGCTTGAGTTGTAAAGGTCTGCCCTGACAGTGGGGCTGCTTGGAGGGCCTGGAGGGCCTGTCCCCCTTGAACTAGTTGAGGCTGGATGAGAATTTGTTGTTGTTGCTGCGTCTGCTGGTTTTGCTCTCCCTCTTTTTGTTGACTTGCTTGCAGTGAGCCTCCAGATGTCTGGTTCTGCTGGATGTTCAGAGCATCAGATCCCTGCAGCCCACTGACCCTCTGCGGTGTCTGGCTTTGAGAGTTGGTCCCTGCTGATCCGCTGGTGGTAAAGTTCATAATTCCCATGTTGCTGGTGGTAGTAGTTGTTGAGTAGCTATTGGCATTGGTGAAAAAGGAGCTGGAACTGGCTTGTGATGATACCAAACTGGCAGAACTGATGGCAGTCCCTGAGGTGACAGGCTGTGAGCCACTCTCCTGGGACCCAGAGCTGCTGATCGTGACTGCCTGAGAGCTAGGAGTCAAGGTAGCTGCAGAAACGCTGTTGACAGGTAGCAAGGTAATATTCCCATTCAGGGCCACTGGTACATTGGTCACATACTGAGTCTGTCCTGAGAGTACATTATTAGCCAGGCCTTGGAGGGGGACAGCCTGCTGGAGTAGGTTTGGCATAGCAGCAATGATGTTGCCTCCACTTCCTCGATTTGTGATGATCTGTTGGTTTGCACCTGGTATGATCTGTATCTGACCTGAACCATCCTGCTGCACTTGGGCCCCAGTGGCAGCAAACTGCAGCTGTTGCCCATCAACGGTCTGGAACTGTGGGATTACTTGATACTGAATATTAGGCATCACTCCAGGCAGTCCTGTCAGGACTTGCTGGTTCTGTAGGTTGGAGGTGGCAGCCACAACATACTGCCCACCAGAGACCGTGCGATTCTTGGAAGACTCACTGCCATTGTTGCCATTGGTACTGCTGCCACTCTGTTCCTTCGAGGTAGGGGTAGCCCCAGAGGAGGAAGAGATGATCTGCCAGCCATTGGCACCCTGGGAAAGTTGTGTGGCTGTGAGGTCAAGCTCACCTGTGCCCCCTGACTGGCTTGGGCCCTGGGAGTTGTTGCTGTTTTCATTGGGTGACTCAATTCTGCTGCAAGTTGCTGCCAGGAGGGCCAAAGGGGATGGCTGGGATTCCTGGCCAGAAATAAAGGAGAGGAAAGGAGTTACTTTAGTGACACCCATCTGCCAGCCCAGGGGGTAGTACACAAAATATAAACAGCAAAACAACAACAACAACAACAAAAAACCAAACAAAAAGCTGACCTATCTATACTGCTGAAATTCTCATTTGGGGGGATCTCCAAGCTACTTGTCTCTCTGTGCTTACTTCCCTATCTATAAAAGTTCAGCCCTTTCTTAAAAATTTTCCTATGAAAAGACAGACAATCATCTAT
The DNA here is from genome assembly GCF_937001465.1 of Orcinus orca. Lineage (NCBI taxonomy): Eukaryota > Metazoa > Chordata > Mammalia > Artiodactyla > Delphinidae > Orcinus > Orcinus orca. Next base: position 42,745,881 of record NC_064569.1, on the reverse strand, counting down.
GAATATTTACATCCTCTCAACACCTTCCCCACTCTGTCCAGATCATTACTTACCTGCCCTCCTCCTCCTCCTCCACTGCTGCTGCTACTGCCTGTGCTGCTGCTTCGAGCCTGAGAAAAGGCACCACCACCATTACCACTGCCCCCATTATTGCCACCAACTCCTTTTTCAATCTTCACCACAGCTGTCATTTCATCCATGGAGTGATCTTGGTCTAAAAAGAATTTGAAAATAACTTAAAGTTCGAGAAAGGAGAAGGGTAAAGTGAGGAAGGGTAAAGGAGGCTGTGATGAAACAGAAATGACTAACAGGAAGGTGAAAGGCGCCAGTATTAAGAAAAAAAAAAGGATTGGGGGAGAAGAAACAGTTGTAGGACCAGTAGGATGTAAACTAGGCTAGGTGATGCCAAAACTGGGCCTCGACTCTCCCTTGCACAAAATTAAACTCATAAAACACTGAAAAGGTGCTTTTGATATAGGAAATGTGAAGGTCGGTGGGCATGTTGAAAGAGTTTAAAAGTATCCTGGGGAAAAAAAGGATAGGTAAGGCACAAAACAACACGTGAGTGGATGGAAAGCGAGCTAAAAGTAGGGTCAAAGGAGGTAAGGAAAAAGAAAAATTCAAGTGTAAAAAGTAACAAGAGGAAAGGAAGAGAAAGGGGAAAAGAACAGATAAAAAGTTTGAGTGGGGAAACATCTGTGAATACTAGTAAGGGGCTAAAGAGGTCCAGGCGTTAGAAATCAGGCGTTTCGGGGCGGCTACAGGGCGGGCCCTAGAGTGAAAGGGCGGTTTCGGGGTGAGGGGCGTGGAAAGGGCGGGACGGTAGGGGGGAGGGGTAATTTGCGGGGGGGAGGGGTAATCTACGGCCGGGGGGTGGGGGAGGGCCCTGGGGCCGGCGGCGACCAGAGGGCGGACCAGGGAGGCGGTTGGCCCGGGCGGGGCCTGCACTGCTCGGGCCGCCCCCGCGGCTCCAGCCCCCGGCAGGAGGAGCCTCAGGCGAGCGGCCGAGTAGTGGGGGGTAAGGCCCGTCCCCCGTGGCCGGGGCGGGCAGGGGGCGGGCGAGGCCACGCTGCCCCCTCCCCCGGGGCGGGTGGCCCATCCCCCTCCTCCGCGGAGGCCCCGCCACTGCCCCTTCTCCCTCCCTTCCCTCCGCCCCGGGCGGGACCAAGGCCGCCGCCGCCGCCTCCCGCCCGTCCCCCCTACGGCGGGGACCGCCCGGTCGGCCCTCGCGCGCGCCCCCTCACTCCCCTCCCACCCCTAAGCTTGGAGTGGACTCATCCTTACCGCTCATGGTGGCAGCCGAGGGACGAGCTCAAGGGGGTCCTGTCCGGGGGGGTTGGGGGGGGCCAGGAAAAACGCGGACGCTGACGAGGCAAGCGAACCCGGACCGGACAGGGAGGGGGGGGGTAAGGAGGAGGGAGCAGCGCGCCACAGGCCCGGCCTAGGCCCCGCCCCTTCACTGCTGCCCCGCCCAATGAGGGAGGGAGAAAGGAGGGACTTGCAGAAAAAAGACGGGTAGATTGCCCAATGGTAAGACTCGCTTGCACTCTTAAGGCGTGCAAGACAAAGTTGCGTGCGAGGTGTCCGCCCAAAAAGAGCGCTCTCTCAGTTTTAAAGGCCAATGAAAGACGCAGGAAGTGAAGGTGGGCGGGAACTAGAGTTGATAGGCTTGAAAAGAAGCCAGTCAACTGCCCGGCGGGCTCCCTGAGAGGTAGGGATAGGAAGAGCTTTCATTGGACTGACAGAACAACAACCAACCAGAACCCTGGACGTGCCTGGGCAAAGTCCTGGTGGGAGGAGGTAAGAAGTAGACAGGAATGGGATAGGATGAAACTGATCAAAACCAGTCAGAAATCAGGCGGGCAGCCAGGAAAGTTATGATTGGATTAACACTAAAAAGAGACACGATAGGACGCAAGTTGACGTGAATAAAAGCCAATTGAACGCCGCGTGAGCTCTGAGGGCAGGAACTTGGAGTGGGCAGAGGAGATTTGGCGTCTCCCTCAGTCATTCAGTCCAATGAGGCGGCGGGGGGAGCCTGGCACCGCCTCCAACTTAACCAATGGGCGTTACTAGAGCCGGGAGGGAACAGGGCTGTGCCAGGAGGAGTCCGTCGCCATTTTGGCCCTCCTCAGGGAACGTCTTCTCCGTGATTAGGTAGCAACGCTTCAGCGGAACCGTGCAGCTCAACAAGTGTCAGGGCCGAGCTACTCGGCACGTAGGTCTGCCTTGACACCAGGGCTCGTCTGAGTCTTAATGTAACCGCTCTTAAAAGTACTTCTCAAGTCTCACTCTCCCCCGGGTGGGCGGACAGGCAAGCGGATGCCTCTGAATGTGGTGTAAGCCCTGTAGATACAAGCGCAACGAAATCTGGGGAGGGTGTTCACACATTCAGTTAATAATGTGCTGACCAATTTGAACGGTCTTTGTGACTGCAGCAAACGCCCTTTTATTAAATTCCCCCCAGACAGAGGTGCTAGCTACTTAAGGCGGGTTAACTTTTCAAGAGCTTCCCTTTGAAGACTAAAGCCTGTTGGAGAACTTCCCAGAGTCAAGATTCTGTAAGCCACTTCCCCCCCGCCCCCTTTAATTGTAAATACAGTCTAAGCAAAAAGCAAGCTAGCAAGATAGAGTTCCTGCTTTTTGCAACTACAAAGGTTAAAGGAGATCTTTCCTGAGACACCTGAATTTCTGGTCTCCCATTCTGCCTCTCCTGTATCCTAGTTTTGGTGGAGGCAGCCTGGGTGGTTTGTCAATAACATGACAAGGTCATTCTCTTTCTCACTTGTATGTTATATGTTGGCACTTCATTATCTGCAATTCAGCACTTGATAGTGTCACGTTTTGAAGTCTGGATTCCCCCAAAACTGAGACCTCTTGCTGTTTTGGGCAAGGCCTGAAGGTGAAAGCCTATAGTGTTAGGTGCCTAGGTCAGCTAGGCGTCTTGCATTCCTTATGTCATTCTCATAAGGAAGATATTAGTATTAGAGATATTATGTATTTTATAAGTGAAGAAATTGAGGCTGGGAAGTAACTTGCCCAAGATCACAAAGCTAATAGGTTGTACTGCCATATTCCAACCCAGAATAGTCCCACAAAAAGTCTTCTATAAATTCTTAAGTGAATAAAGCAATGCCTTGTATAACCATTTATAAAAATGGGCTTAATAAAAAAATACTTTAATTTTTGGCCACACCCCACTGCACGTGAGAGCTTAGTTCCCTGACCAGAGATTGAACATGCACACCCTGCATGTAAGGTGGAGTCTTAACCACTGGATGGCCAGGGAAGTCCCAAATTTATTTAGTTTTTAAAAAGCTTTTTTTGTTACCTTCTAACTCCTGAAAAAAACCCTGCCCATACTTCCAGAACAGCTCAAATGGTATCATACTCCTATAAAACATCACATTTCCATTAATAGCATCTCTCCCTAGGTCAAAGTTTCTCAAAATATAATATCAGAGTCTTTACTGGTATCCTCTGGACTGCTTTTTTAAAAAGGTGGATTCCTAGACCCCATCTCAGACCTAATAAATGAGATTCTCTAGAGTGGGGCATGAGAATATGCATTCTTAAATAGCTCTTTCAGGTGATTAGTCCCTAAATCAGAGTTTAAGAAACACTAAGGGAAGAAATTGGAGAGAAGAAACTTCCAGAAGGAAAGAAACTTCCTGGAGGGAAGAAGCTGTATTACTCATCTTTGTAAACCAAGCTCTGGAGATTCCAACAGCTGTTTAGTGTATTTAGCAAAGGACCACACCCAAACTTGCTGGGGGGGAGGGAGGAGGAACTAACAACGTGGAGCAGCCCTCTGAACGTTTCACGTGCTCTGTCTAATCCTTTCAACCAATTTAAGAAATTGTCATCCTCTTCTACAGATGAGAAACCTGAGGCTCAGATACTTCAGTTAAATTATGACTGTTTTGTTTAGTTCCAACGCTTGTGTTTTTTCCAGCAATTCTAAGCTAGTCTAAACCTGAAATGGGGACTAGGGTTTGATTTTATTCCACGTAGTGAGAAAAACGGCCTAGATTTAGACTCAGAAATTCAAGAGCCACCATCCTTTTCACAATACTCTCTCCTTGCTTCTCCAGGACAAGACAGAATTCAGATCCTGGCTAGTGAGGGATGTCCTCGACATAAGCTTGTTTATTGATAGTTCCTGAGAGCATATGGACATGATCCATCTTGTCCAATTCATCTGTGAAAACCTGAACAAATTTAATTTTTTTTAATTAATTAATTTATATATTTTTGGCTGCGTTGGGTCTTCGTTGCTGTGTGCAGTCTTTCTCTAGTTGCGGCGAGCGGGGGTTACTCTTTGTTGCGGTGCATGGGCTTCTCATTGTGGTGGCTTCTCTTGTTGTGGAGCACAGGGTCTAGGCGCACGGGCTTCGGTAGTCATGGCTCGCAGGCTCTAGAGTGCAGGCTCAGTAGCTGTGGCGCACGGGCTTAGCTGCTCCGCGGCATGTGGGATCTTCCCGGACCGGGGCACGAACCTGTGTCCTCTGCATCGGCAGGCGGACTCTCAACCACTGCACCACCAGGGAAGCCCTAAAACTGATTTTGAAGCTGCTCTTTGATTCTAGCAATTTCCCACTTAGCAATCTGGTAGCGGGAACATTTTACAAATTAAAATACACAAATGATTCAAAATTCTCCTTTTATACCATCATTGTAACCTCCCTCTCAGTAAGCTCTCAACTACAGCTGTTAAGAACAAAACACACTGACTAAAATTTCATTTACCTGTCCTACCTTCTCTAGGATAAAGGAGTGTAGGAAAGAAAAATAGTCCCTGACAAGAAAATTAAGTCTCAACTGTCTTATAAACCTTTACATTCTAGCTCTCTGAACAGGAAAACAAGCCTAGATATTTTACATCATGCACGCTCAGGTCATTTGCAAGGCAATGGTGACCTGGAGAAGCTAAATGGATCATCACAACACGCCCTTCAGTCTTTTCAGGACCCTGCAAAGGCAAGTAACTAAGAAGAACTCTAACAAGAAGGGGTTTCTTTCTGTTTGAGAAGCCCAGATGAAAATGTTGATGAAAAATCCGAGACAGGCTACAGATATTCTTTACTATTATTATTATTTAAAATGACTCATTCTGCATCTTTGCCGGCTTTGTTTCCTTACCTGAGATCCATCACGGTTCATCCCTGCCTAGACTCTGCCTGGTACTTGGAAGGCCTTCTTCCAGTCCGGCAACTAGTGGTTCTGGTGGTCTTGAAGGCCCTGGATGAGGAAGAAAGGCTGGGGGAACCGGGGAGGGGTTTTCTGTCTGAGAGTTGGGAGGCATAGTCAAGAACACAATTTAGTTATTGTTGGAGCTGAACTCTGGCCCAAACTTCTGGAATATTCTCTTTTCTGAAGAAGACTGCAAGAAGAGAGGCCTGACTGTAAACCCAGCTGATGGTCCCTGCACCTTTAAGACCCTTTGGCAAATAAAAGTAGAGGTGGTTTCAGGCATGGTGGGAAAGAGGAATAGAAACTGCTGAGAGACACGATCCATCTGCATTCTTGACAGCTAGAGGAGGCAAGTTGGAGTCACCAGGGAGGCTCAGAGAGGAGCCTGGACCCCACAGTGAACAAGCAGAGAGCTTCACTGAACATTTAAATCTGACCCCTAGGGACTCCAGCTGAAAACAAACACATAATCAAAACATTTCCCTCCCTCAAATATCCAACCCCCTCAGGCTCCTCAGCTCACCAGACCTGGAAGGAAGCCTGTGCTTACTGCCAAGTTACCCTCACCAGTCACCCCCATCGCCACCGCCACCCGGACCTCTGCACCCCCAGGGTGACTGGGGTACTGCCTGGCAGTTCAGCATTCAAAACAAAACAAAACAAAACTTCCTCTTTTAACCAAAAATGAAGCAGTTTCCTTTTCTCCTTCCTCTCCCGGGGAAGAAGCCCTGAGACCCCTCCGGAGTCCAGAGCTGAGAAGAGAGCTGCACCACCCCCAGCTTCCCACTCCCAGAAAGGAGAATGGCCCCGACTGGTTCAACAGGTCTATAAAAAGGACCTGCCCTGCCGGGGCACCCACAGCAGAGGCTAGAGGAGGAAAGGGGAGGGGACCGGAGGGGCGCCGGCGGGGGCTGGCCCGGTTTCCCCCTCCCACGGTACTGGGGCCACCCTGAGGGCGGGCAGAGGGCCGGGCTGGGGGTGGAGGGAGCTGGATTCATAAACAAACCCGCCTGGGCCACGAGGTACCCAGAGGAGTGGGGTGGGATTTGCCGGCCTCTCAGGCCCAGCCTGGAGCTGGGACACTGGTGTGGGCCGGGCCGGGGCCTCTCCACCCCCAGTTTCCGGCTAGCGGTGGACCAGCTGGCTCTCCCCAAGCGCTATACCCCTCCTTCCTGCTTTGCCCTCCCTCCCTTGAGCCCGAAAAGCCAGCTGAAGTTCGTAGAGGCCTGACACCTGACTCCTCTTTTCTCCCGGAAGTTTTCACTGTTCCCCCAGGAGAGTGGGTGGTTCCTGCGGGGGAAAGGCCCTGGAACACCATGTTCGTACCTTCTTGAGGTGCCCAGGGAGATGGTGGAGAGGGCAGGCGCTTCACAGGCTTTTGCCACCAAGAGAGGTTTTCCCAGCGCTGCCCTGAGGCCGATGCCCAGCCAAGAGGTAACCCTTACCGCGTCCTGCCTTCTCTCTGCCCTCCCCTCCCCCACCACTGTAGGTGATCAGAGGTGCCTGGACAAAAGTCCCTGGGTGTCTTCCAGGAAGAACTTACCTTCAGCCACTCACAAGACTAGTAACTAATACTTGTAGATAGTATAGTGTCTCTTTCTTACTGATTGGGAAATAAATTTAGAACTTGAGAAGTGTGTCCAGCCAAGGTCTCAAGGCAGAGGTAGGTGGGACTCTCTGATGCCAATTCTACTCCAGCATTTCCGAAAGTGTGGTGGCATTGAACATTTCTGTATGTGTTCTTTGAATAAATTTTTATTTTTATTTTATTATTTTTTTATACATTTATTGTATTTTATTTATTTATTTTTGGCTGCAGGTCTTCATTGCTGCGCACGGGCTTTCTCTAGTTGCGGCGAGCTGGGGCTACTCTTCGTTGTGGTGCGTGGGCTTCTCATTGCAGTGGCTTCTCTTGTTGTGGAGCATGGGCTCCAGGCACCAAGCTTCAGTAGTTGTGGCATGCGGGCTCAGTAGTTGTGGCACAGGTGGCTAGTTGCTCTGCGGCATGTGGGATCTTCCCAGACCAGGGATCGAGCCCATGTCCCCTGCACTGGCAGGTGGATTCTTAACCATTGCGCCACAGGGAAGTCCCTAATAAATTTTTAGAAAGAAATTGAACTACATACCAAACCTATCATTTCACAGGTGTTATTGTTAGGGTGAAGAAAAAAGTAATGGTATAGGGACTTCCCTGGTGGTCCAATGGTTAAGACTCCGCATTCCCAATGCACGGGGCCTGGGTATGATCCCTGGTCAGGGAACTAGATCCTGCATGCCGCAAGGAAGATCCCGCACTCGGCAACAAAGATCCCGCATGCCGCAACTAAGACCCGGCGCAGCCAAATAAATAAATATTAAAAAAAAAAAAAAAAGTAATGGTAGGGCTTCCCTGGTGGCGCAGTGGTTGAGAGTCCGCCTGCCGATGCAGGGGACACAGGTTCGTGCCCTGGTCCAGGAAGATCCCACATGCCACGGAGGGGCTGGGCCCGTGAGCCATGGCTGCTGAGCCTGTGCGTCCGGAGCCTGTGCTCGGCAATGGGAGAGGCCACAACAGTGAGAGGCCAGCGTACCGCAAAAAAAAAAAAAAAAAAAAGTAATGGTATATTACGGAACAAGGGGAGCCTGATTGTGGTAAAAATAGGAAGGTGGAGTGTGATGGATGGACCTAGAAATTATCATATTAAGTGGAATAAGTCAAATAGAGAAAGACAAATATCATATAATATCACTTGTATGTGGAATCTAAAAAAAATGATACAAATGAACTTATTTACAAAACAGAAATAGACTCACAGACATAGAAAACAAACTTACAGTTACCAAAGGGGATAGTGGGTGGGTGGAGGTGGTGAGGATAAATTAGGAGTTTGGGATTAACATATACACACTGCTATATATAAAATAGGTAAATAACAAGGACCTACTGTATAGCACAGGGAACTATACTCAATATCTTTTAATAACCAATAATGGAAACGAATCTGAAAAAGAATATATATATAACAGAATCACTTTGCTGTACACTTGAAACTAACACAACATTGTAAATTAACTAGACTTCAATAAAAATGTTAAAAAAAAGAAAAATAAGGTGGAGTATGAATGACTGAAGCTGGGGAAATACATGGTGACATCCTGATCTCACCATCTTACATGCAGCTATTTCTAAGAAAGATGAGGGAGAATGAGGATTCTTCAGTGAGGGGCTAGTCCAGGTGACCCACAGGCTTCTTCTAGCACTGACATTCTAAAGTTTAACATCAATCAAAGAGTATTTAAGGCAGAAACTGGAAGCCAGAGTACAAGAAAAATTGAGCCAGCAGAGTCAGGAATTTTCTCTGAGCCTCACCACCATCAGGCCAACTGCCAAAGGTCCCAGATTGGAAGAGGAAGGCTTCCTGATCTCCACAGTGGAGAGTGCAGGACACGGTGAACAGGTCTTGAAATGGTTTGTCTCCCCCCAGTCCTGGGGAATTTTGCCTGGTTAGTCTCCTCATTCCTACAAGGTGCACACAGCAGGGCTGAAAGGAGGCACTGCTGCCGTTGTGGTATCTCTGTCCCAGGACCCTCTGCTCAATCCTGCCAAAGGACTGAGCCAGTCCAAGCTGCCAACATCAAGCTGATGCTTCTCTGAGTGCCTCCTCCCTGACCTCAACCCACACCGTGCTGCTAAGGCCAGCAGCCACGGAGGCTGGGGCCCAGTCAGAGCTCAGCCTCTAGGTCCAGAGGTGGTTAACTGCCTAGATCCCCTCGGGCTTAGCTTCCTCCAGCAGCTTCAAAAACACAGGACACCAGACCACCAGCCATGTGCACATATGTGCATTATGTGGCCCTGATATAAGGCAATATGAAGAACACTGCATGACCTAACAAACATTCTTTCCAAGAATATCGAACCTGAATCTAAGGAAGTCTTTAGATCTAATCTCCAGTTTCCAGAAAATATGGGGACTGGAGGAACAAGGTAAGTCAAAACACAAAGAAACTAATCAGAAAAATCCAAAAGGTAGGTCATTCTACAGGGTAACTGACTATTTCTTCAACAAGTCAATGGAGGACTTTCCTGGCAGTCCAGTGGTTAAGACTCTACATATGCAATGCAGGGGGCGAGGGTTTGATCCCTGCTCGGGGAACTAAGATCCCACGTGCTAGGCACGGCCAAAAAAAAGAACAGGTCAGGGCTTCCCTGGTGATGCAGTGGTTAAGAATCTGCCTGCCAGAAATAGGGACACAGATGTAGAGAACAAACGAATGGACACCAAGCGGGGAAAGTGGTGGGGGTGGGGTGGGGGGAGGTGGTGGTGGGATGAATTGTGAGATTGGGATTGACATATATATGCTAATATGTATAAAATGGATAACTAATAAGAACCTGCTGTATAAAAAAATAAATTAAAAAAAAAAAGAATTCGCCTGCCAATGCAGGAGACACGGGTTCGAGCCCTGATCTGGGAAGATCCCACATGCCGTGGAGCAACTAAGCCAGTGTGCCACAGCTACTGAGCCTGCGCTCTAGAGCCCGTGAGCCACAACTACTGAACCCACGTGCCACAACTACTGAAGCCTGTGTGCCTAGAGCCCATGCTCCGCAACAAGAGAAGCCACTGCAATGAGAAGCCTGCACACCGCAATGAAGAGTAGCCCCCGCTCGCTGCAACTAGAGAAAGCCCGAGCACAGCAACGAAGACCCAATGCAGTCAAAAGTAAATAAAATAAAATAACACATCAATGGCGTGGAAAAGGAGGAGGAAGAGCTGCTCTTGCTTAAAGGAGATTTAAGAGGCAAAACAGTCACATGCAACACGATCCTATTTTGAACAAAACAGCAACAGTAAAAAGACCTTTTGGGGACAGCTGGGAAAATTTGAATATGGACTGGGTATTAGATGATATTAAGGAATAATTGTTAATACGTAAGGGTTTAACTCAAAATGTCTGTAAATTATATTAAAATGCTTAAAAAAAGAATAACTGGGGGAATGCCCTGGCTCTCCAGTGCTTAGGACTGTGTGCCTCCACTGCCGGGGGCATGGGTTTGATCCCTGGTTGGGGAACTAGGATCCCACAAGCTGCACGGTGCAGCCAAAAAATAAATAAATAAGTAGATAAATGAATGAATAACTGACCTAAATGTGGCAAATATCAATAATTGTTTTTTGGCCCCACCCTCCAAATATTAATAATTGTTAAGTCCAGATGACAGTTATATCAGATTCATTTTCCTCTCCCTTCAGATTTTTTTAAAATTAATTAATTAATTTTTATTTTTGGCTGTTTTGGGTCTTTGTTGCTGTGCGTGGGCTTTCTTTAGTTGCGGGGAGCAAGGGATACTCTTTTTTTATTTTAATTTTATTTATTTATTTATTATCTTCAGCTGCATTGGGTCTTTGTTGCTGCGCATGGGGTTTCTCTAGTTGCGGCGAGTGGGGACTACTCTTCGCTCTGGTGCACGGGCTTCTCATTGTGGTGGCCTCTCGTGTTGTGGAGCACGGGCTCTAGGTGCGTGGACTTCACTAGTTGTGGCACGCAGGCTCAGTAGTTGTGGCTTGCAGGCTCTAGCGCACAGGCTTGGTAGTTGTGGTGCACGACCTTATTTGCTCCATGGCATGTGGGATCTTCCGGGATCAGGGCTCGAACCCGTGTCCCCTGCATTGGCAGGTGGATTCTTAACCACTGCGCCACCAGGGAAGTCCTCCATTCCGATTTAAATGATTTTTTAATAATATAGTTTAAAAATTAAATAATAATAATTAAAATTCCCACTGGCTCATTTCTCCTTTTACATCTCGAGTCTCAGGCCCATGGCCTCCTTTGCTTTCTGCTGGAGTTTACACCTTCTTGGCTGTTCTCTCCTCTTCTCCCCTTGCCACATCAGCCTATGGCATAGTGCCAAAGACATGCCACCACTTGCCATACAGCTCAAGGTTTGGTGATTTAGAGGAGGGGAGTAGAAGTACGAGGCTTCTCCTATGGCACGCTTTTAGAATCCGTTTCTGCGTGGTGGTAGTAGAATTTTGGGGAGACACTCTTCTCCACACTGCAGTCACCCATGTCTGAGCTAGTCAGCATCTATCACACCATGTTGCTAACTCAGAGAAGTAAAGGATTTAGGGGAAATGGGAGCAATCTCCCCTGGGGCAGGCTTCTGACCAAGGCTGAGGAGGGAGACAGTAAGCTGGAGAACTTCCTTCCTCCCAACTTGTGTGATTATTTATCCCCCCCCCAGGGAATTCCTGGTGTGTCCACTGGTTAAGACTCCCCACTTTCACTGCCGGGGGCCCACATTCACTGCCAGGGGCCCACGTTTGATCCCTGGTCAGGGATCCTGTAAGCCACGTGGCTAAAAATTTAAAAATACTTTTATCCCCCACCTCAGACCAAAGCCAATCTCTCTGCCGTGCACTTTTATTCGTTGTTGAACATGTTCTGTGCAAGATAGGGCTCTAGGCACTGAGGAAGATGAGACGAAGGAGACACGCTCCTTCCTCAAGGAACTCCTGGCTTAGTAGAGGAGGCTGACTCATACTCAGCTAATTATAATATCCTGTCTTACATGCAATGAAGGAGATACATACACAAGGGATCCCCCTCCTTTTTTTTTTTTTTTTGGCCTCGCTGTGCAGCTTGTGAGATCTTATTTCCCCTACCAGGGATTGAACCTGGGCCCTCGGCAGTGAGAGCACAGAGTCCTAACCACTGGACTGCTAGGGAATTCCCAAAGGAATCCCTTTTTAAGGGACCTTGTGACCAGTTTTCTCCCCAACAAACTTTTACTCTCTCTCTTAGACGCCTATCCTCCCCACTCATAGCAGTAATCAGTCATTGAGTCCCATCAGTCTTATTCCGCAAACATCTTTCAGATTCATCCCTTAGGCAGGTGAACCCACCATTGTTTACTTGTTACTGTAAACGATGCATTTCTTGTCTCTAGGTTGACCCTCTTCAAAATAGGCCCCAGGGAGTCTTATCTCACTGATAAGACATAGCTTATCATCTGGTACAAATCAAATCAAGTCTTTCCAGGACTTACCTTTCACCTAGCGAGCAAAGCTCCAGCCATGCCCACTCAACTACTTATCACTCATAAAATAGACCAAATGGTTTTCTCCATGACATCCTACTGATACACATACAGGTGAATGCCTGGGGTGCCCTTCCCCGTAGTAGTTCAAGAACTCACTTTTCAGGAATTCCTTGGTGGTCCAGGTCCAGTGGTTAGGACTCTGTGCTCTCATTGCCCAGGGCCTGGGTTCAATCCCTGGTCGGGGAACTAAGATCCCACAAGCCACATGGTGCAGCCAAAAAAAAAAAAAAAAAAAAAAGAACTCACTTTTCAAGTCTTAGATCAAGCTTCACCCCTGGAATCCTTTCCAGAAATATTCCCTTCTCTGTAGAATCGGCCACACTTCTCCATGTGGTGCCCCCAGTTGCAATCTGATACAACCTCTGCTGTTTTCCATCTTGCAGCCTTCAACACTTTGTTGCACTTACTTGTCTGCACATTTATAAATACAGTAGAGAGAAGTAAACCTGGGTCAGGGAGCCACAGGTCAAAGTTCACATCCAGGCTTAGAAACTGCAACTTGAAGCAAGTTACTTAATCTCTCTGAGCCTTAATTGCCTCATCTATAAAATGAAAATATTATTACTCACCTGGAAGAGTTGTAGAGAAATTAAATGGAAATGTGGTCAGTCTTTTTTGCTTTTGTTGTGGGTTTTTTTTTTTTTAATCTGCTTGGTTTTTGTTTTTACTACCCAAGTAACACATGAACATCCTGTGTTTGTATAAGATTTGAAACAGTCAGAAGTTTAGTGAGTATGTGCACATCTCCCATCATTAACCTACCCCACACACACCATTATCTCTTCTTCCAAGGTAGGGAACCACCTTCACCAGTTCATAGTTTGGTCTGCAGATTTTCAATCCCTTTTCTATGCGTTTACATATATTTATATACATCCAACAGATATTTACTCAACGTCTGTTATGTGCCAGGCACTGACTGTTCTGCTTTTGTTGCTGTTGTCATTGTTGTTGTTGGTTTAGGTCAGAGGTCTTTCTTTTTTTAAAAAAAACTTTTTATTTTATATTGGAGTAGGGAAGGCACTGACTGTTCTGGTGTGACAGTAAAGACACAACAGTGAACAAAATAGAAAAAAACGTTTGCTCTTTTAAGCTTACTTGCTACGTTCACATATATTCTTTGTTGGTGGTATTTTTTATGTAACTAAGTAAGTATTATTCTATAACTTGCTTTTTTTTTTACTTAACAAAATATGCTGAAGATATTTCATTAGGTTATTTCATTCTTTCTTAATTTTTCAAACTCTTCTGGAGCAAACATCTTTGTATTTATATACTTATGCCCATGTATGGCATTTAAGAGACAGTGGAGAGCTGTATAGCATAGTGGTTAAGAGCACAGATTCTCAATTATACCCCAATAAAGATGTTAAAAAAAAAAAAAAAAAGACCACAGATTCTGGAGACAGGTGTAAATCCTGACTCTGTCACCTACTAGCTATATGACCTTGGGCAAGTCACTTAACGTCCTTTCCTTCCTTACCTTATCTATAAAATGAGGAAATAAGAGTATTTACTGGGTGGAATGGTTGAGGTATGGTAGGAATCCCAACACACGGTTAAGTACATATCAGTGTTATCGGTATAGATTTTTAGGTGGAATTGCAGAGTCAAGATTATACATATTTAAAATTTTGATACACTGCCAAATTATCTTCCAAAAATATCTCCAGTTACACTAATACCAACACTGTGAAAGTGATAGTTTCCCTGAATTCTCTCCATTTTTTTTTTAAATTTGTTTATTTTTGGCTGTGTTGGGTCTTCAGTGCTGCGCACGGGCTTTCTCCAGTTGCGGTGAGCGGGGGGCCACTCTTTCTTGCCGTGCGCGGGCTTCTCATTGCAGTGGCCTCTCCTGTTGAGGAGCACCGGCTCTGAGGAGCACCAGCTTTAGGGCACGCGGGCTTCAGTAGTTGTGGCACGTGGGCTCAGTATTTGTGGCTCACGGGCTCAGCAGCTCTGCGGCATGTGGGATCTTCCATGACCAGGGCTCGAACCCATGTCCCCTGCATTGGCAGGCAGATTCTTAACGACTGCGCCACCAGGGAAGTCCCTCCAATTTTTAAAACTGTTTTTGGGACTTCCCTGGTGGTCCAGTGGTTAGCACTCCACGCTTCCAATGAAGGGGGCACGGGTTTGATCCCTGGTCGGGGAACTAAGATCACGAATGCGGTGAGGCCAAAAAAATTAAAAAAAAAAAAGTTGTTCTCAATCTAACAATTCCATTATTGAAATTTGTTGTTTTCTGATTAATTGAGATTTATAAGGACAAGTGTGTCCATTTGTATTTTGTCCTCTATGAATTGTCCTTTCATGTCCTTTGTCCATTTTTCTATTGAATCGTTTGGCTTAAGCTCTTTATGTGTATTAGATATTAATTCTTTGTTAAAAATATGTCAAATATTTTCTCCCTGTCCATTGTCTTTTTGTTTGTTTTTGAGATCAAAGGCAGTCAACTTTAGTGAGGTATAATTTTTACACAATAAAATGTACCCATTTTAAATGTACATTTTGATGAGTTTAGACGAATATATATATACACGTGTAACTATCACAACAATCAAGATATAAAACATTACAGACTTCCCTGGTGGCACAGTGGTTAAGAATCCGCCTGCCAAGGCAGGGGACACGGATTTGAGCCCTGGTTCGGGAAGATCCCATTTGTCGCGGAGCAACTAAGCCCATGCAGCACAACTACTGAGCCTGTGCTCTAGAGCCCGCAAGCCACAACTACTGAGCCCGTGTGCCACAACTACTGAAGCCCACGCGCCTAGATCCTGTGCTCCACAACGAGAGAAGCCACCACAACGAGAAGCCCGCGCGCTGCAAGGACAAGTAGCCCCTGCTCGCCACAACTAGGGAAAACCCGCACGCAGCAACGAAGACCAAACACAGCCAAAAATAAATAAATTAAATAAATAAATAAAGACATAAAACATTACCCTAAAAAGTTCCCTGTGACCCATCCCCCCAAACAATCCATGCCAAACCCTCCCCCACCTCAGCCCCCAGTTTTTTTTGTGTTTTTTTTTTTTTTTTTGGCTGCCTTGGGTCTTTGTTGCTGCGCCCAGGCTTTCTCTACTTGCGGCGAGTGGGGGCTACTCTTTGCTGTGGTGCACGTGCTTCTCATTGCGGTGGCTTCTCTTGTGGAAGACAGGATCTAGGCGCGCAGGCTTCAGTAGTTGTGGCATGCCGGCTCATTAGTTGTGACTCGCGAGCTTAGTTACTCCGAGGCATGTGGGATCTTCCCGGACCAGGGATAGAACCCGTGTCCCCTGCATTGGCAGGTGGATTCTTTTTTTTTTTAATACCTCTTTACTGGATTATAATTGCTTCACAATACTGTATTAGTTTCTGTTGTACAACAAAGTGAATCGGCCATATGCATACATATATCCCCATATCCCCTCCCTCTTGAGCCTCCCCCACACCCTTCCTACCCCACCCCTCTAGGTCATCACAAAGTACGGAGCTGATCTCCCTGTGCTAAGCTTCTGCTTCCCACTAGCTGACTATTTTACATTTGGTACTGTATATATGTCGATGCTACTCTCACTTCTCCCCAGCTCTCCCCTCCCCCCTCCACGCCGTGTCCTCATGCGGTACGCGGGCCTCTCACTGCTGTGGCCTCTCCCGTTGCGGAGCACAGGCTCCAGACGTGCAGGCTCAGCAGCCATGGCTCACAGGCCCAGCCGCTCCACGGCACGTGGGATCCTCCCGGACCGGGGCACGAACCCGTGTCCCCTGCATCGGCAGGCAGACTCCCAACCACTGCGCCACCAGGGAAGCCCTATGTCTACGTCTTTATTCCTGCCCTGCCACTAGGTTCATCAGTAGGCAGGTGGATTCTTCACCACTGTGCCACCAGGGAAGTCCCTGACCTGTTTTCTGAATTCTAGATTTGATTCTGGAAAAGAATTAGATTTGTGGGCTTCCCTGGTGGCGCAGTGGTTGAGAGTCCGCCTGCCGATGCAGGGGACACGGGTTCGTGCCCCGGTCCGGGAGAATTCCACATGCCGCGGAGCGGCTGGGCCCATGAGCCATGGCCGCTGAGCCTGTGCATCCGGATCCTGTGCTCTGCAACAGAAAAGGCCACAGCAGTGAGAGGCCCATGTACCGCAAAAAAAAAAAAAAAATCTGTAAGGGACAGTTAAGAAAATTATCAGACTGTAAGAGAAACGTGTGGACTCGCCAAACAAGGATTTCAATGTAGATTTTGTCTTTATCAAATGAAGTTAAAGAAACAAGTTACAGTTAAAGTTTGAATAGACGAGCCTGCCATTATTGTTCCACATCTGGTTGTTGCTGTGCTATGAAAATGGGCGAAAGTGTCTCAAAGCATACCTGAGGAACACTTTGACAGACCAAAGGTCAAATAACTTGGCTTTGTTTAACATAAATTTTGACATAAAACACGATTTGGATTTAATGGTGGATACATATATCAAACTCTACACAAGTAAGTCAGAGCTTCCTACAGATAATTTAGAAACCGTTGAAAATACCTAAGAGACTTTTAAAATAAGCTTTCTCTTATATTTGATATTTGAAAAACTCTGTCAGAACTTATTTTTTAACAGATCAAATCTTTCTTCTTGTACCTTTGTATCCCCGGCACGTAGACCTGTGCCGGGCACAAAATAACCCGTAACTTAGTGTTTACTGAATGATCCAACAACAGTGAGGAATTCTACTGCCATCCCCAGGAGTTTGTAAATACAGTCACATTTCCATCATTTAGTTAACACAAACTAGTCACAGGAGATGAATTTAACCATCAGTAAAAGACTCCAAAATATTATCTGCAGAGGAGAGGCTGATGAGATTTGGGAACACCTAACTCCAGTCTTTGGTCCACTGTATACCCACTGAGAGCCTTCTTTAAAAATTTCAGGGACTTCCCTGGTGGTCCAGTGGGTAGGACTCCACGCTCCCAATGCAGAGGGCCTGGGTTCAATCCCTGGTCGGGGAACTAGATCCCACATGCATGCCACAACTAAGAAGTCTGCATGCCAGCAACTAAAATCCCGCATGCTGCAACGGAGATCCTGAGTACCGCATCTAAGACCTGGCGCAGCCAGAATAAATAAATAAATAAATAAATATTTTTTAAAAAATTTCATGTGGTTTTATTACACTCCCCTCCTGTCTCCCTCCACCCCCACCTAACTGCCAATCACCTTTCTGGACTCAGTTTAACTCAACTCCTCTGGGACGCCTTCCTTCCCCAACTCCTGAAACAGCCATAAGTTCTGTATAACCCTGTAATTACTCATTCAACTTTTGTCTTCCCCCCAGATTATAAGCTCCACAAGAGAGAAGACCATGCTGCTCTTATTTGCCTCCTTGTCTCCACTGTCTACTAGAGCGCCTGGCTCATAATAGACACTTGATAAAGGTTGAATGCATGAATGCATTAAAGGTAAGCCAGGAGTGGGAGGAATTGTAGAATTCATTAAGAAGTCTGGATTTTATCTTGGGGGTAATGGAAGCCATTAAAAGATTTGAAGCAGAAGAGTAAAATATAAAAGGCTCAATCAGTCCCACTAGGCTGAGATGAAATGTTCAGATAATCAGACAACAGAAATTGCACAGTGATAGAGTAAACACATAAGGAGACCCTAATCCAGCCTGGAAATGCCTGAACTGAGCAGGAGATCATGATTCCTAACCTACCTGTGCATCTTTTTTTTTTTTAATGAAGTTCTATTCTTTTTATAAAACTTATTTATTTGTTTATTTGATTTGTGGCCACGTTGGGTTTTCATTGTTGCATGCAGGCTTTCTCTAGTTGTGGTGAGCAGGAGACACTCTTTGTTGTGGTGCGCAGGCTTCTCATTGCAGTGGCTTCTCTTGTTGAGGAGCACAGGCTCTAGGCTCACGGGCTTCAGTAGTTGCGGCATGCGGGCTCAGTAGTTGTGGTGTACGGGCTCAGTTGCTCCGCGGCAAGTGGGATCTTCCCGGACCAGGGCTCGAACCCGTGTCCCCTACATTGGCAGGCAGATTCTTAACCACTGTGCCACCAGGGAAGTCCCTACCTGCAGATCTTTTAAAAAACACTCATACATGGCCCCACTCCAGTCCAACTAAACCAAGTACTTTTGGGGTTGATTGAGGCTCAGACATCTATACATACTATATTCTCTGGGCTGTGCATTAAAATCCTATGACTTATTTATTTCATAACTGAGAGTTTGTACGTCTTAGTCTCCTTCACCTCTGGTAACCACTAGTTTGTTCTCTGTGTCTGTGAGTCTGTTTCTGTTCTATTATATTTTCTTGTTTTGTTTTTTAGATTCCATGTATAAGTGAAAACATACAGTATTTGTCTTTCTCTGCATCTATACATTTTTAAAGCTCATAAAGTCATTCCAATATGAAGCTAGAGTTGAAAACCACAGATTTATAAGGATATTCCAGAGAGAGAGTAAAGGCAAAACAGCTAAGTATTGCTGGACATAAGTTCTAGACACAGAGAGCCTTGGACTTTATCTTCTAGGTTATGGAGAACTTTTGAAGGATTTTGGATGGGGAAATGAGAGTCTGGAACATAGAATTTTTTTTTCAATCTAGGTGCAAAGAGTCAATAAGTTAGTCAGAGTCTTTGGTTCATAGTGAAGCAGGAGGGAAGGGGGCAGGGCACAACCTTTAAAAGAATGACATAGCCATAGGACATGACAAAAAACTGGGTCCAGGATGGCGGAAGATTCAACTTCCAGTAGACCTTGAGCCTCATTATATGCTCATTGTAATACATTAGCATGCTAAATGACACGCCCAACAATGCCATGACAGTTCTGAGGCCAACCATAAAAGGCCAAAAGTGGGCTGTGGCCCAGTTCCTGGAAATCTACGCCCCTTCCCCCAAATAGTTGGAATAATCCTCCCACTCATTAGCCTGTGAAATTACCCAGTCCATAAAAACTAACCAGACCATATTTCCAGGCTTCTCACCTACTGAGATGGCCAACGCTCTCTCTGTGGAGTGTGTTCCTCCCAAGACCATTCTCGCCTTTTGAGACAGACCTCATGCTGCCCATGGAATGTGTATCTCTCTAAATAAATCCACTTCTTTTTAAAAAAAATTATCTATTTTATTTTTGGCTGTGTTGGGTCTTTGTTGCTGTGCACAGGCTTTCTCTAGTTGCTGCGAGTGGGGGCTTCTCTTGTTGTGGAGCACAGGCTCTAGGAGCATGGGCTTCAGTAGTTGCGGCACGTGGGCTCAGTAGTTGCAGCGCATGTGCTTAGTTGCTCCACGTCATGTGGGATCTTCCTGGATCAGGGATCAAACCCATGTCTGCTGCATTGGTAGGTTGATTCTTAACCACTGCGTCACCAGGGAAGTCATCTGGGAGTGAATTTTTACCTAACATCTTTTTGGTCTTCTATGAGAGTAATTTACCCCCATTTTACAGACAAGGAGACTGAGGCTCACAGAGTTTGCACAACTGGCAAGTGGTGGAGCTTGAGTTCACACCTTAGTCTGTCTGACTTCCAAGACAGTGCACTTTACTACTTCAAACTGCCTCTATGTCATAAGAGCATGGCTGTTTACCAGGTTTCTTCCACTAGATTGCACACTTCGTGTTAAATGCTATTATGGACCCTTCTAACACGTACCTGGCACACAGTAGATGCTCAGGAAATGTCCGTAAAAGGCTGGTAGGCTGGTGGGTGGGACAGAAAATAGACCCTTGCTTGTTGAATTCTGGCCTACGAGTCTGGACAGTTTTACCTTTGACAGGGGTCATGCCTTCTCTGAGTCAAGGCTGGGGGAAGGCACAGAATCAGTACCATAACCCTCTGAGGATTCTTCCCACCCCAGCCCTTACCTCGGCACTGGCAGGTCTGCCATTGCATTGTCGCCTGCAAAAGGTGCCAACACTCTGGCCCAGGAACAAGCCCTGGAGAGTGGGTGATATAGGTGGAGTCCTTGGGTAGCTCACTCCTGCCACCTGGTGGTACTGAGCAGCCTTGCTCACCCTTCTTTCAGAGCTGAGGCTCTAGGGAAGGTCTTGTCTGAAAATAGAAGTTGTTTGCACACTGCCCTTCTCTCCAAGGGTTTTTCTTTCTCTGGAATCCCTTCCCATTTGCAGAACACACGGAACTGAGCTGGATGGAGTTAAGACCCTTAAAGATCCTAAGCTCCGAAAAGATTGTGATGCTCATCCCTAGCATAAGGGCTTCAAGGTAGAAACAATACTGAAAGTGATAAGTGCAAGCAACGATGTGACACAAAACTGACTTCTCTTACGATGACTACTTTAATGCTTTTTTTTTTTTATTTCTTAATTTTTTTTGCGGTACGCGGGCCTCTCACTGTTGTGGCCTCTCCCGTTGCGGAGCACAGGCTCCGGGTGCACAGGCTCAGCGGCCATGGCTCACGGGCCCAGTCGCTCCGCGGCATGTGGGATCTTCCCGGACCGGGGCACGAACACGCGTCCCCTGCATCGGCAGGTGGACTCTCAACCACTGCGCCACCAGGGAAGCCCAATGCTTTTATTTTTTAATATGAAATAACAAATTATATCAAATTTTCTGTTTATTTTAGTGTCCCTGCTTTGCTGCCCTGTGTACTAAGAACTACTGGGTACTGCTGGGTACCAAGGTAGCACACCGTGGACTCTCCTTTGGAAAAGAGAATCTTCCTAATTTAAGCCTATGAACTACTTGAGGGCGAGGGTTATTGTATTTCATACATGTTTGTCTTCACTGGGACCCTGTGGAACCTGGGAGATAATAAGAGATAACAATCAATGATTGGCTTGTTGTCTTTACCTGAAATGCATCCCTGACTGGCCTGTTGTCAGGACCCTTGGGAGACCATCTCTACTTTGTCACAGCCTTTTGTGTGTGTGTGTGTGCCTCAACGCTCAGCATGCAGGATCTTAATTCCCCAACCAGGGATCAAACCCGTGTACCCTGCAGTGGAAGAATGGAGTCTTAACCACTGGACTGCCAGGGAAGTCCCTGTCACAGCCTTGCTGGGTGCCTAATACCTACCTGCCTATCTCTCTGCATCTTTAATTTTTCTCTTTGCAAGTCAGAACCCTCCCTCCGCACTCCAAGAAACCTGATTTCAGTTCCAAGAAAGGATCTCAAATCCCTAGAACTTTAGAGCTAGAAGGAACCAAGATACTAATAATCCCCACCATTTGCTGAATACTGTTTTTTTAAAGTGTTTTTTATTAAGAATAACCATTTTGCTTTTTTAAAAATGTTTTATTGGAGAATCTTTTTTTTTATCCTTTTAAAAAACTTTTTTTAAGAATAGCCATTTTGGGAGACTTCCGAGGCGCAGTGGTTAAGAATCTGCCTGCCAATGCAGGGGACATGGGTTCAAGTCCTGGTCCGGAAAGATCCCACATGCCACGGAGCAACTAAGCCTGTGAGCCACAACTACTGAGCCTGCACTCTAGAGCCCGTGAGCCACAACTACTGAGCCCACGTGCCACAATGAAGAGTAGCCCCCTCTTGCCGCAACTAGAGAAAGCCCTCATGCAGCAACGAAGACCCAACACAGCCAAAAATAAATAAATAAAATAAATAAATTAAAAAAAAAAAGAATAGCCATTTTGGAGCCTTCCCTGGTGGCACAGCAGACAAGACTCCATGCTCCCAATGCAAGGGCCCCGGGTTTGATCCCTGGTCAGGGAACTAGATCCAACATGCATGCCACAACTAAGAGTTCACATGCCACAACTAAGGAGCCCATGAGCCGCAACTAAGGAGGCTATGAGCTGCAGCTAAGGAGCCCGCCTGCCACAACTAACACCCAACACAACTAATAAATAAATAAATAAATATTAAAAAAAAAACAACCAAGAATAGCCATTTTGGGACTTTCCTGGCGGTCCAGTGGTTAAGACTCCATGCTTCCACTCCAGGGGGTACAGGTTGGACCCCTGGTCTGGGAACTAGGATCCCACATGCCACATGGCAAAATAAATAAATAAATAAATAAAATAAAAAATTAAGAGTAGCCGGGTTTTTTTGTTTTTTTAATATTTATTTATTTATGGCTGCATTGGGTCTTTGTGCTGTGCGGGCTTTATTTAGTTGTGGCGAGCAGGGGCTATTCATTGTGGTCCTCAGGCTTCTCACTGCAATGGCTTCTCTTGCACAGGCTTCAGTAGTTGTGGTACGCAGACTCAGTAGTTGTGGCTCGCAGGGTCTAGAGCACAGGCTCAGTAGTTGTGGCACACGGGCTTAGTTGCTCCGCGGCATGTGGGATCTTCCCGGACCAGGGCTCGAACCCATGTCCCCTGAATTGGCAGGCGGATTCTTAACCACTGCGCCACCAGGGAAGTCCCAAGAATTGCCATTTTGAATTTTGTCAAATGTCTTCTTAGCATCTATTAAATTGATGATGTGACTTTTCTTGTTTAACATATTAACATGCTCTTTATTCATGACTTCCGTTATTAAAGACCTATTCTAGCATTCCTGAGATGAATCAGAAAGGAACCTTAGCACTCACTGAAGTCAGTGGTTCTCAATTAGATGTAGCCAATTTCGTTTATTTTCAGATGAGGAAACGGACGCAATGAGAGGTAAAGTGGGTCATCTATGCTTTCAAATATGGTCCTTGGGTTTTTTTTTATTTTATTTATTTATTTTTTTGCCCTACCCAGGTGGTTAAGATCCTAAAGGGCAAGCACTGAGAGTCCTGTGTAGCATCTTCTGTATAATATTTCACCTAAGGGTCCACTCAGTAAATCCTATTGATTACTAAATTGATTAGTAGGCTTTTATACTGGAGCTAGAAAAAGAAGTTGCAAGCTGAAAAAGTAGATGGAAGATGGTAGTTATACCAAAAGAGGACTTCTAGATAGTGGAGAGGTAAACCATTAAACAAGTGAATAAAGATGGCTTGAGGCATCCCCTCCTCAGGTGAGCTTGCGAAAGAGGAGGATATGCCTTCTAACTAGGCCACACGACTGTGGAAAGAACATAATGACTTTTGGCCAGGCTGATTAGCTTTGGTTCTTCCTATGATTATCAGATTTCCTCATCCCTCCACGGTGACCTTATATCCTAGAGTTTTCAGAACTTTAAAACTTCAGATATTTCCCTTAAACCAGTGAGATGTTCCAGAAAACAGCAGACTATGTCTCTCCATCCTCAGCTTTTTCAATGCTCTGTCCTATTTTGTATCCATGCCCAAAACTGTACCTTTCCCAGCAAAAGACAAACACCCAGGATGTAAGAATTAGGCCCCTGAACTGGAAAGGCAGTGGACAGAAGAGGATAAGGCTAAAGAATAGGCTGAATTGAATATAACAAAAAAGGAACATACTCACTAGTGGTTACCGGTGGGGAGAGGGAAAGGGGGAGGGGCAATATAGGAGTAAGGGATTAAGAGGTACAAACTATTATGTATAAAATAAGCTACAAGGATATATTGGGAATATAACCAATATTTTATAATGACTATAAATGGAATGTAACCTTTAAAAATTGTGAAGCACTATATTGTACACCTGTAACTTACATAGTATCGTACATCAACTATACTTTAATAAGAAAAACTAAAAGAGCCGAGCTGGGGGTACAATTCCCATGCTCTTCTTCTCAATCTGGCTGAGACAGAAGGGATCAAGGGGGAGCAGAGGTGGGGGGTGGAGGGTGGGCTGTCACCAATGAGCCACAGATCCCCAGATCCCCAGGCTCCTGGAGCTGCACATTCTTGCCCTCTCTTTGTCTCCTGACTGCCATGACTGAGTCCGCTGGACACCATATGCTTCTTCTGCAGGAATTTGGAAGTAGCTAGAAAGTGCTCTGAGGGTAGCACTGTGGGGGAGCATTGCAGCCTTCCTCTACCCCAGCTCTCAAGACCCTGGAAAGAGGGGTCAGGCCTGAGAACCATCCAGAAATGGAATGGGGTTGTGGGTGCTGCCTGGCAGGGCACAGGCAGCCCTAGATGTCTCGGTCTGTCCCCTCACCTCTGTTAAGTAAGGCCTGCCTGCTTTCCTACCCCGTATTCTTGGATTCCTAAGGTCTCCTTAGCTGGCAGGGAAGGCCCAAGGCCCAAGGAGACTTTAAAGGAGTGAGGGACTGAGGAGAGAGAGAGTGTGATCACCCACGTGTGTGCTGAATGTACTTATTTGACTTCAATGTATGTCTCCTTCTAAGACCTGGCCCTCGTGGTTGTCAGTGTCGCCATGAATACCCATGGGGGTGTGACTGTGGCATGTGGTGTGTGCCTTTGTGTGTCGGGGCAGGGGCTCCCTGTGGTGTGCATGTGTGTTGGGAGGGGGTGATGGTGAGAGCCTGGCTCCCTCCCCTCCTCCCCCATCCCTGGTCCCATCTGGCCTTGATCAACGGGTCCCTGGGGAGGGAGCCGCGGTTTCGGATACAGGAAAATGTTCCAGGAAGCGGCCACTGTGCTGGGCCCTGCTCAGGCTCCCCCAGCGGAAATTGTTCCAGGAGGGAGGGGGAGAGTGTTGAGATAGGATTAAGGGAGGAGGGGGTGGCTCTTGGCTCCCCTCTTCATTGGATAAAGCAGGATAAACTGATGGGAAGCTCAGGTCAGCCAGGAACCTGGATGCTGCTACCTAAATCCTTTAATGCAGGAAAACTGAAAGCCAGCGAGAGGGTTCCCTTTCTTGTCTCTTTCTAGTGAAGTTTAAGGATTGGGATCTGGGTGGTCCCTGGAGATCCCTTTTCTGGCCCTGCCAGCACTTACCCAAGCTGGGGACCAGGACACCTGGGTCTTGTCTGAAAGTGGTGTGGCTTGATGGGGTGGGGGAGGAGGGGGCATAGGATTCAGCCCCTTCTCCTCACTGAGGGGGCTTTGAAGCTTGGATCCAGGACTGGGAGGGCTGCCTAATTGGGATAATGGAGGTTAATGGGGCGCCTGGAGGGGGTGGCCACGCTCCTAGATCAAAGAGGCCAGCTCTTCCCAACCACCACAGCTGGAGGTCACAGCTGGAGGGGGAGGGGCGTGGGGCTTCGGGCCAGCCAGCAGGAGGTGCTCTGGTCCCTGAATGCCTGTCCTCTCGAGTGTCTGACCCCTTCTTTGCTTGGAACTACTTTTGCCTAGAGAGTGCTTGTGGGGAGCGGGGGGTTGAGGAATGGGGGAGTCCTGAGATTCAGACTCCTCTTTGGGTGGATGAGGAAGAGAAAGAGCACGAGAGGCTGGCAGCCCGGGGTCAACGGGATGTTAGCGCCTTGGGGACCTCGGGCCCTGCAGGGTCCAGAGGAGGACGCCTGGGCTGGGGAGGCAGGACTCCCGCCCTAGGTTCAGGCGGTGGAGAAAGGACTGGGCGGGGCCGCTGGGGGGCACTGGCTGCGGCTGAGAGGAAAGGGGCACACAGCTCCCCGCCGCCGCCTCCTCCCCCCTCCCCCCGGTTGGCGCTCTCTCTCGGGCTCTAATCGGCGCGGCGGCCGCAGCGGGCAGAGTCAGCGCCGCCAGTCTCCGGGACGCGACTCCCAGCAATTGTGGTCGGGACCGCAGATATGCAGCTGCCTCCTGCCCGGGCGCCCGGCCCGGCCGGCCCCGCCCGCGCCCCGCCCCCTGCCCCCGGCCGGCCCGCCCCTCCGCCTCCCGGCCGCGCGCGGGGACACTGAGGCACGGCTGGGAGGCGACGTCTCCGGCCGCCCCGAGCCCAGCCCAGACTGCGTGAGGCGGCTGGGGAGGTCCCAGACCTCGCGATCTGCTGGTCCCGGGGCACCCATCCGCGCAACAGCTAGAGCTAGGTCTGAGAGCGCCAGTCTGGCCTTAGCCTTACCGCTCGCCCGGCCTCAAATCTCCCCGCCTAGAAAGTCAAGCAGTGATTGCTTTGGGATCCAGCGGGGGGCGTCCGACTGAGGGTGTGTGGGGAGGAATGGCGGTGGCTGAGCCCCCAAGACTCTCATTAACCCGGGCAGAGGAAAAAAGAAGGATGGAGAAGCATGGCCTGTGCAGACTTTGAACTTACAGAGAGTTTCTTCGTAGGAGAGGAGAAGGGGGGTGGGGGTGGGTGGGAGGGGAGCGGAGGGAGGGAGGGATGGGTGAAGAAGGGAAAAGGAAATAGTTAAAGAGGGGTTAAGGCAGAGTGTGTGTGTTGGGGGTTCTCCTGGGAGGCTGGAGGCCAGGTCCTCAGATGCAGCATGGTCCTTCACTCTGTTGACCCGACCCAGCAGCTGGCTGTCAAGGGGCCATTTTCAGAACTGAATAGATACCTCTCACGTGCCCGCACGTCCTGTGTGCTCGTGCCCACACCAACACACTTATCAAGAGAAGTCATCCTTGACTGCTTGGTCTTCCTCACTTCTCACATCCAATCAATCACCAAATCTTGTCTATACCACCTCCTATATATCACCTTTCCATTGACTTTTACTCACCCCCTTTGCTGCTGCAGGCCACACCTTCTCACCTCTTGCCTGGACTGCCACTGTAAACTGGTCTTGCCTCTGATTTTGCCCTCCTTCAAACTCTGACAATACTATTAGGCACCATTTATGGAACAACTACTAAGTGCCAAACCCTGTGGTAAGAGTTCCACATGTATTATTCCTAATCCTTATAACAACCCTGGGAGGTTGCTATATTACGTTTCCCCATTCTAAAGAAGAAGAATCCAAGGCATCAAAGGTTAAACAGCTTGCCCAACCTTACACCATAGTAAACAGCTGATTTGCCCAAAACTGCCGGGCTCTAAGTCCCTAGTCCATTCTCTTCTATGCAGCCAGGGTCATCCTTCTGAAATACAAATATTCCCATATGTTGCCCTGAGCATCTAGTTCAGATCCCTTGCACTGCTGATCAGACCTTCTCCATCAGCCCCTACTGTCTGTGCTCTAGTCACACTCAACTCTCAGCATCTTAAAATGTCATTAATCCCTCAGACCTCTGGGCCTTTGCATACACTCTTCCCCCTGCATGTAACACTCTTCCTCTCTTCACCTGGCTGACTCCTATTCATCCTTCAGTTTCTTTACCTAGTCATCCCTGCTTCCAGGAAGCCTTCCTTGATTCTCCCAACACTGGCTTAGATTCATTTTTTTGTCTCCAGTAACATCTAGTACTTACTCTCTTAAGATACTTTCCACTCTACGTTGGTTGCTGGTTTGTGAGGCAAAGGACTGGGTCTGTATTGTTCGTGGTTGCAAGCCTGAGCCTAGCCTGCATGCGTGGCAGAAAGTAGGTGCTTGCTGAGCATTTGTTGAATGAAAGACTGTTCTTCGGGTCTAGTCTATATCTTTTTTTGTGTGTGTGGTACGCAGGCCTCTCACTGTTGTGGCCTCTCCCGTTGTGGAGCACAGGCTCCGGACACGCAGGCTCAGCGGCCATGGCTCACGGGCCCAGCCGCTCCGCGGCATATGGGATCCTCCCGGACCGGGGCACGAACCTGTGTCCCCTGCATCGGCAGGCGGACTCTCAACCACTGCGCCACCAGGGAAGCCCTAGTCTACGTCTTAAAAAACTGTTCTTCTAAGAAGAATCTAAGCAGGTCAGAGAAATCAGGGGATTGGGGCGGAGTGTGTCTAAGATTTTGAAGGACCGTTGCCTTGGGTTGTTTAGCCCCATTGCTAAGGATAGAAAATGTGATGAGGACCCTGACACCCCAAGTTCTCTTTGTTTAAAGACAGTAATATATTTCATGCATCAGATTCCAGGGTATCATTCTTACAAAGAGGCACTTGCTAGAGATGACCGAGATGACCAGAGTCTTAATTCCATGCTGATCCTTTTGAAACGCCTACCCAGTGCAGGTTCCTCTGTTCCAGCATCAGGCCTCTCAGTGTTACCCTTCCATCCATTTCCCTCTTTGTCCCTGGCCATCCCTGCTTCTTCCTCCCCCTCCCAGAGCACTTTTTCTGATTCTTGATCTGCCTCCCCTGGAACTGCTATATTATCTCAGGGCTCAAATGTCAACTAAGTAGACTGAGGCTCAGAGCAGAGGGGAACCAGGGCCAGCACCAGGAGTCCTGCCTTTTAGCCCAGGCACTGGAAGAAGCGAAGGGGAGACGCAGCAGAGAGGGAGGGAGCTGAGGTATCACACATACCTAAATGTGCTTATGTGAACATTAGGGTGGGGAGCTCCTTTTTCAAGCTGTCCTATACAGAGGTTGCTGGCCTCCTAAAAGCTTCCCTTCTTCCCTGTGTCCTCAGCTTTGCCATCCAGAACGGGATTATCTTCCCCAAGCTCCCTGAGCCTAGTCTCAGAATGTCAAGGCACCGAGCAGTGCCCAAATCCCAAGGTCATGAGTGGATCTTCCCCCCACCCAAGGAGCAAGTTTCCCTGGTCACCAGCCCTGTTACTTTTGGAGGACCCTCTCAGATTAGCAGCTGTCCCTCAAGGTCTCTTATCTGTAGTCCCACCATCTCTGTTTCCCCCTGTGTCTCTCCCTTTGTCTTTCTGTTTCCCTGACTCTGGGTGCCTTCTTCTTTCCTGTCCCCTCTGTGTTCTCTGTCACTAGTGTCTCCACTGGAGAAAAGGGTTGGGCCTGGGTGCATGGGGGGGTAGTGGCCAGACCAGGGGCCCGGGACATGAGCGCAACTTTCCAAGCTTCTCTTCCAGGCCCCTGTGGTTGGGGAGCTCCACAGAGGGAGAGATGAGTCAGCGGGGCCGCAGAGCAGGGGGGGTCTGGGTGGGGGTGGGGATGCCGGGGTTCCCCAGGGCCAGAGAGTTTGCTAGGACCATCTGGGTCTCTGAACTCTGGTGGATATGGAGAATAAAGGATCAGCGAGTCCCCAAAGGTACACTACACTAGTAGGAATTGCAGGCAACAATTTGTAGGACTAGCAGTGCCCGTCACATCACCCTTATGCCCAGATTCTTGTAGGAAGGCGTTCCTAAATCCCCTCTAGGAGACCTCTGGGATTTCTAGAGCTGTAAGCTTGCGATGTTAGACCTGTGTGTATGTCTGTGATGTTTGCCATATCTGTAAATGTATGTATTGATGTGAGTCTGTGTGAGTCCCTGCGGGGTATTGTAGCTAACTGTGAGTCCATCTGCATGTATGTATGCTGGTGTGAGTGCATTTTTGTGATTGGAGGTTAGGGTCAGTGTCTTGGCGTAAGCATCATCTGTATAACGTATGTATTTATATCCGCGTGTGTCAGGGTGGATGCCTGCAGAGTGTATGTATGTTCATAATTCAGCATGTGTGCAAGAGTGTATCTGAAAGTGTGTCACTCATTAGGTACGTATTAGAGAACGTGTTGATCTGTATCTCAGGGCTTTGTTCGCTGTTTGCTGGTGACTCTCTCTAGGGTAGCCAAACTCATAACAACAAAGAAAGAGTTAGGAGTCCCTCTGGATTGGGGCTCTCAGAGGAAGCCCAGCCTAGGATGGTGGGCGGAGGGCAGTGGGGTGGAAGGAGGTCGCTTCCCTGAGGAGGAGGGAGGTAGACGTCTCTCCCCAGTGTTCACTCTCTCTCCACCCTCACTGACCTTTCCAAAAACAGCTAAAGAGAACTGAGGCAGGTTCCAGATTCAACCCCCTCTAACCTAGAAATCCCACCCTGATTCTTCTAGGCGAGGGAGGGAGGGAAGGGAGCGGTCCCTGTGGTTCAGCCCAGTCCTGGGGTTGAAAGATCAGAAAGGCACCATCCCACCCCTTCCTTCAGGGGCGTCCATCTCTGGAGCTCAGCGTCTGGGTGGCCATGGGCGGAGGCTGAGGGGCCCCCAGGGTGGTGGGGGGTGGTGGATAGAAACCAGATGCCTAGGGGGTTTATACTGGAAGGACCAGAGCCGCAGCCTCTACCCGCCCCTGCCACATGGCGCCTCTGCCTGGCTGCCCCACCCCCTGGGAGGCTGGGCTGAGGGAGGCCTGCGAGGGTGGAGGCAGGTCCTTGGTCAGCGCTCCCAGTTGTTGACCCCAGCCTCTGGGGGCACTGGGAAGGGGGCGGGGGTCTGGGCCCAGGAATAGCAGGGCCTCAGCTGGGCTGCAGGACTATCTTAAACAAGGGTGTGGAAGAAGTCAGAACCCAGGGTCCTGAGGGAGGCAGCTGGGGGCTTCAGGCAGCCCCTCTGCCTGGCTTTGGCGCAGACTCTTGGGAGGGGGCGCTGTGTCCAGGGACTCTCCTACTGGGGTCGGCACATCAGGGGCCCTGGCTCACATCTTGCTGGGGACCCTGCTCCTTCCTTGTCCTTCCCTAGCACCCCTGCTCCTTCCCAGGTAGGATTAGGGATCCAGATCCCCAAAGGAAGTGGAGAAGGCTGACCATCCCTGCCCCCATCTCCTCTCCTCAACCCCCCACCTCCTTTCATCCTGCCTCCTTTTCCCCTTTAGTTTCTTCCTTTCCTCCCCAACCCCTCTCTCACCTGCCATCTCTTCTCTGGAGTCTAGACTTTGCTCCTCTGCCTCAGTTGCTTGCCTGATCTGAAAGCGTCTGGCTTTCTGCTGGTGGTGCAGTAATTCCTCCAAAGCTTCCCCTTTTCCTCCCCAACTTCTAAGCCCGCTCGCGTGGGCGCCCAGAAATCCATCTGACACCTCAGGCTCAGAAGCACCCCCCACCAGGGGGAGACTTCGAGGTCATGGGACACCCCACCACGGGCACTTCCTCTTGGGCAGACGGGTGGGGTGGCCCGTGTAATCATCGGACACAATTATGCACTATTTATACTCCATCCCTGCCCCCCACCTGCCTGGCCGTTTTGACCCTCTGCCTCCGCTGTCCTGTCCTTCTGAAGCCATTGTCTCCTCATCTTTGTTCCTCTGGGCCTATTTCTTTTCCTTTTTTTTTCATTTTTTCTGCTCTCTGTCTTTTTTTAAGCCACATACTGGTCTTCTGTTTTCCTCTCTTCTCTCCCTGTTATATCCCTCGCTTCTCTTCTGATTTTCTTGGATTGTTTCATTTGCGCTGTATGCCTCTCAGTCTTTCTGTGTTTCTTCTTTTGCTTCTTTTCCTGGGAGACTGGTGTCTGCCAGTCACCCTGGTTCCCTAACCCTCTCCTCAAAAGTTGGGCCCCCAGGCTTCCTTGGGGGAAATTAAATCATGGGGCTGGAATCCCGAACTGCTCCCCCCACCCCCACCCCCGCCCCCTCCTCCCCTGAACTTTGATCCTGCCCGCTGGTTAAACTGCAGTTAACCCTCCCTGGACGTCCAGCTGCTCCTGCCCGCTCCCCACCTTTGCCTTGAGGAGCTGAGCTGGGAGAGTAAAAGGAGCCCGGAAGTAGGCACCCAGGAAGAGAAAGTGAGGGGACTGGTTGGGGAGTGAGGGAAGGGGTTGCGGGGTAAGGACCAGGCTCCATTCCTCTGATGGGCAGGGCCGAGAGCGGGAGAGGGGTGTGTTGGGGAAGAACTTGCAAAACAACCCCAGCTGGCTGGGCGCCTCCGTGGGAGAGATGCTGGCTCTACCACTTGGCTGCCCAGTCCTCTCTCTCCCATAAACTTACCTTAGGGCCCAGGTTTCAGTTAATGGACTTTTTGAATTTCCCTCTTCCAACTGGTTGACTTTCTTTTCTTCCCCATTTTGATGAGAAGTCAAAGTTGGGAAGTCCTGCCTAAGCTCTAACTTCAATTCTTCCTGCTGCAGAGGGAACTGATGCATGACAATGAGAAAGGGAACCAGGCACTCCCTCCTGGAAAGCATGGTCACTCAGGAGAAGATCATGAGTGATCACTTTGATCACTGCATCAAAGGATGGAGATTTGATGTGTGGCCAAGAAGGGCCTAGGGATGGTAACTGGCAAGGAACAATGGAGGCTAGGGCCTCCCTTTGGGGGGGCTAATCCAAAGAGGCTAGGCTCAGGCTTGGATGAGTTGACCCAATGACCTCCTGCCCTTACCCTCACTCCTGCCTGCCTTAAATTTTCTCAGAACCAGAAGATCTAGCTTCTGCCCCACAAAGTGAGGCAGGCCTAGGTGCCACTTCCCAAGAGTGAAAGTCAGGCATTGGGAGGAAGATTGGCGAGCCCCAAACCTGTGCCAAGCTCTCCCCCACCTCCAGGCCTTGCTCTGGAACCTACCTCGGTGACCCTAAAAGCCTGGGCAGCGGAAGCCTCCACCTCAGAGCGCACTCCCCCTCCTGGCTTTCACAACACACGCACACACTGCACTCCTGCTCTCGAGGTGGGTGACTGGGGAAGCAAGCATCTCTGTGGTCAGCCCGGGTGTGTGTGTGGCTTGTGTGCCTCCAGCCATGTCACTGTGATCATTTGTGTGAGTTTGTCTCTGTTCATTCACGACGGTGGTGGCTGTGCCCGGGTGCATAGCACTGTGCGTGTGGACGTGCACACGTATCATCCTGTGTTTGTCCATGAGCGTGTATGTCAGTGTGCTCCAGTCTCTCTGTGTGAGTGTCGTCCCCAATCCCCCATCCCCCCCCCCGGATCTCTAATTAGTGGTTTGGGGTTTGTTCCTTTTCCCTCCTGTTCCTTTCCTCAGCGGCAGCAGCGGCGGCAGCAGCAGCGGCGGCAGCAGAAGCAGCAGGAGCAGCCCCGCCACCCGCCGACCAGCAGCCAGGACTCTGGAGTCAAAGTAGGATTCTAGGATCAGAGCCTGAGTGGCAACAGGAGTGGAGCTGGCCTAGGAGAGGAGCGAAGCCCTCCCAGGACCCTCAGGCGACCCCTTGCCAGCACTCCCAGTGCCAGACCTCCAGGGAGGAGAGACCCAGGACACCCAGCCCCAGATCCCCCAGGTACAGGACACTGGGGAGCTGTGTCTGGGAGGGGTTCCCACAGATGCTGATGGGATCTCTGGGGGCAGGGTGTGGGACACCTGGGCCCGCCGTCCCTCCGCTTTGCCCTCAGCGCCCCCCAGCACACCCTGACAACTTGCCCTGTCCCTACCCGCTCCTGC
Organism: Orcinus orca; assembly: GCF_937001465.1. Lineage (NCBI taxonomy): Eukaryota > Metazoa > Chordata > Mammalia > Artiodactyla > Delphinidae > Orcinus > Orcinus orca. Next base: position 42,712,861 of record NC_064569.1, on the reverse strand, counting down.
TTCCAGCCCTTCTCTGGGAGCCCCGTTTCTCCTCTCCCGCCCAGATCCCTTCTTTGGGGAGCTCAGCAACTGGAGCAGGAAATGTGGACCCTCTGCCTCCCTCTCTCGCCCTGCTCATTGGATCCGGAGCCTTCTCCGCTGGGAAAGCTGTAATTAGAGGGTGGATCCCTACAGACAGAGAGCAGCCCCCCCCAGCCCCTACCCCCAGTCCCTTCTAACTTTAGATCTCTTCTCTCCCATTCTCCCATTCTCCCTCCCTCTCCCTCTCCCTCTGTCTCCGGCTCAGCTCTCTCCATCTGCCTGGCTCCCTGGGACCCGTTCCCCAGCCTCAGGATGGCGTCCTCCCTGCTTGAGGTAACTGCCCCCTCCGACCCCCAGGACACCAGCCATGATCTTAATGGTCCTAATTCCTGTCCACTTCCCACCTCCCAACTCACACAGACAGTTGCCGTGGTGCTTGTCACTTCCAGGGGTCAGAGGAGTGAGGAGCAGGGGGCAGGAGAAGGGAGGAGAGAGCAGGGCCAGGGGTCAGAGAACAGTCACAGGAGGATGAGAGGGGATTAGCTTAGAAGAAGGCATGGACCCCTAAGGTCAGCCAAGCACACCAACTCTGAGGAGTGGAAAAGGGATGGAGAAAGGAGTTGGGGGCTGAGGAGAGAGGACTGGGAGAGAGAGAAGCTGGTAGCAGACAGGGGGAGAGAAAGAAGGCCAGAGGACTGGCTGAGTGAGCACAGAGTAGCAGTGAGTACATGGTTCCTTGGGGGTCCTGGCTCTCGGGAGTCATCCTAGGCAGTGTCCTGTCTGGTTTGTAGGTGGGGAGGGGGCTGGGCTTCTGGGCTCGTAGGAGAGGAGGTGGGCAATGAGAGAAGGGAGAAGGCAGTCCCTGCATGTGGGGGGCTGACCAGAGGAACTGGGCCCAGGCCTGAGAGGCAACCAAGGAGGAGGGCCAGGGTCTGAGGCCGCCTGCCCGGCTCACAAATATTTAGCTTTCAGCCAAAGACAAACTCAGCTCTATTTTGGGAGTGGGAGGCTCCAGGGCGGACTGAGCCACTTCCCCTCCAGGCCGGGACCCCAGCATCCCTTGCCTCTGGCACTGGGGATGGAGGGAACTAGGGTACCATGGGGGTCAGGGGTTGGGGGCTTGAGAAATGTCTGACTCTGCCGGGGCTTCTGGGAGACTCATGGCACATAGTTGGAAAGGGGGACTCAGGGTCACTCAGAGCCTGTTTGAATGTCCTGAGTTCTCCTAGCTTCTGGGTCTCTGACTCTGTGTCTCTGTCACCACCTCTGCTTTCCGGGTCCCTCCGCAGGAATTTGGGACCACAGAGGCCTCCCCAAAGATCAACTCCCAGCAGTAGCCTTGACCTTCTGTATTCCTGGGCCCCTCTGAAGGCCCCATCTCTGCTCCCGGTGCACTAGCTCAGGTCCAAGGGGTGATGGGCCAGACAGGAAGCCGACTCATGCAGCCTGCAGGAGAGGTGTGTGTGAGATAGACTGGGAGCCTTTTAACACCTGTGTTCACTGGCCTGCATGTAAGTGTCAGGATGTAAAGCCGCACACCCGCACGCGTGGCTGGCTTTGTGGGAGCACAGGGGTGTGTGTGTATAAGCTGGGGCACCTGAGCGTCTGTTAGTCCAAGTGGGGAATGGTGTGTGTAAGTCTGGTGGATAGCGAGTTTGTGACTGAGTCTGAGGGAATGGCATGCAAGGCAATGGGGTGGACACCATAACCCAGTCAGGGGGCCTCAGGTGCTGTGCTCTACCCCCTGCTGCAAGGAGGCAGATCGCTCACCCCCAGGACACTCTCAGTTGAACCATATCATTGAAACACTGGGGTTGGTCTTGAGGAAGCTGGAGGACTAAGGTGCATGGAAATCCTGGGTCCACCCAAGGCAGGGGCAGTGTCAGTGGGCGTGGGCTTCATGTCAGAGTTGCCAGCGTGTCACTGGTGCCTGCAGGAGCGGCTGGGCCAAAGGCCTGTTGAAAAGACACGGGATTGGGGTAGCACTTGGCAAGAGGAGTGTGTCATGGAAACTGGGCTTTCATGTCCCTCACTCCCCGTGAGCTGGAGATGCCCCCAACACCAAGGTTTCTAGCCTCTGTCTCTTTCCCCTATTCTGGGGGGCGCCTGGGCCCTCAACCTTCTTCTCCCGCCCCCATCCGGAAGCCCTCTTTGGCAGTGGGAAGAACTTGGGGTTTCAGAGAGGAGAGCTTGATGGAAGGCTCACCTGGGCTGAGCGAGATGCAGAGGAACAGGGTGGAGGGAGAAATGGGGGTGGGGGCTACCTGGGGATGGACACTTGGAAGGTGGGAAAACTAAGCAACTTGGGAGGAGGTGGAGAGTGGAGAAGTGGAAACTGCGACCTTGGGTGCCCAGAACCTACGGCCAGTCAACGCTCAGATGTCCAGTGAACATTCCCGTGGGAGGTCAGCGGAAAGAGGGGGCTCTCCTCCCTGTGTGAGTGAGAGAGCTGGGACAGCTCCTTGTCTTGTTCCTTCTCCACAGACTCTCCCTTCAGTACCTGAAGGCTGTTTTCTTGTGGTTGTCATTGTTTTCAATGGATGGTGGGTGGAAGTGAGAGGAACTGGAAGGTGGGCTCCTGGGCCCCCGGTGTGAGGTCGTGGACGAGTATTTAGAATCTTGAACCAGGACCCTCTCCCCAGTTCTCAGAAGAGCCCACGCAGCAAGAGAAGGAAACCGAGGCTGTGGTGAAACTTAGCCAGGTGCCCAGCTCTTGGCCTCCAGGAACTCCAGAACCGTCTGAGTGGGCTGGCGCCTTGCTCCCCCTTCCCTGCCCTCGGGGGCCCTGGGGGCCTCTGCTCCCCAGTGCTGGGGTCTCCCGTTGGCCTGGGGCTGCTGGCCTTCTTTCACCCCTCCTTCCCTCCCCACGGCTGGGTGGGGTCCCTGGGCTTGGCTGAGGCCCCTGTGGCCACAGTGTGAGGGCCGGGCGGGGGGGACGGCGTCGGCGTTTTTAAAAATAAACCGACCGCAGGGAAACCAACGGAGCCGGGCCGGGCAGGCAGAGGGGGAGGGGGTGGTCAGGGGGAGAAGGAGGGAGGAGTGGCCTGGTCTGGGGGTTTTCTGGGGCCCAGCGCCCTGGGGGTTTTCTCTTAGGTAGGAAATCTGCCTTCCTCCTCCCCCTCCCCCTTTTCTTTTTTCTCCCTCCTTTCTTTTCCTCTGTTTTCCTGTGCCTTCCTTGCCCAGTCTCTTTCCATCACCTCTCTGTCTTTGTTTATTTTGCTTTCTTCTCTCTCCGTCCCTTTTGTCGTTTTTTTTGCTTTCTTCTCTTTTGGGTCCCTGCCCATTTCTGCCCCTGAGGGCCAGCTGCCCCTCTGTTTTCATTTTCCCCCCTGCGGGCTTTTACGTCAGCTCTTCACCCTGCAGTGTCCTCTGCTCCAGGTGTCTCTGGGTCTCTTGCCTCTCTCCTTTGAACTCCACGTCTTTACCTGTCCTTTCTGCTAGGCTTTGCCTCCTGCCCCATCAGCTACCCTTCCTTACCTACCCTCTGCTTGGGAGATGAGAGGCTCCAGGGAAATCCTGGCTGGGCAGGATGCAGGGCTTCTGCCAGGTTTGAGACGCTTTCAGTGGCTCAAATCTGGGAGTCCATGGGGTCAACAGGACCTCAGAGAGAGGTAACTAGACAGGGGGAGAAGCAGGTTTGCATTTGCGGAACAGTGCAAGACTGGCGACTGCACACACCCCTCACTGCAACCTTTAGACCCCAGATCTACCTCTAGGATCAGTGTCACGGGCACATACAGCACATACCACGTGCTGGGAGCTAGCAGGCAGGTCTGGGACCCCTGGATTCTCGGGTTCTTTTTCAGTTTTTGAGGGCCCCAGTCAAGGAACTGTACGGGGTCAGCTTTTGAGGGCATCTTTTTTTTTGGTGGGATTCTCAGTAATGGATGCCTATCTATGCCAGCCTGGGATCCGGGAGGGCATCCATCGCCCAGGACGGCGTCCCAAGTCTGACTCAGGGAGGGGTACCATGAGCTCCTGAGAGATGGTGATCTCAGAGTGGTTTGGCCTGGTAGCAGCAGCACGATGGGCACGAAGGGCATTGTGTGTGTTTCTAAAAGACTCCCATGCCCCATATCTACATGCATCTTCCTTCACTCCCTGTGCTGGAGGGGTGAAGAGAGACGAGCTCTGTGGCCTCTGTGTGTTAGGGTACACTGAGGCATGGGGGTGTGTGGCTGTGAGCTAGTATCTTAGCCACCCCAGTTCCCTGCCCTGCAGGGGCGTGAGGACTTCAGCTCTCCCAGCCCTCCCAAAGGGGTACCAGCTGGCTCCACAAAGCAGGAGGTGCCCAATGCCCGCTTGAAAGACATTCTTGCCTCAGCCACAGTCCTGGCTTGGCGGCAGCCCTGTTCCCTCTCAATGTCCCAGTGTCTCTGCCCTCGCTTCCTCTTGCTCCCCAGCCCCAGGGTCCCTGCCAAGAGAAAGAGATTCCTTACCAAGGACATGAGGACGCCGCTTCGGGGAGACCAGGCCACTGCCTTATTCAGGAGACCAAGCAGAGACAGGAAGTGAATAAGGGGTCAAGCTGGGAAAATCTGGAACGCGGGGAGCTACAGTCCCCTACGACTTCACCTTCTTCCCAGGCTGCCTTTTCAGCCTCATCTTTCCTCTCCAAGTCCCCGACCACGGCCTCTGCTCCCAACCCATTTCCAGGGGTCAGGATCTCTAATTCTCACCGCACCCAAGTGCTGCCTCTATCCCCAGCTCTTCTCATGGCTATTTAAGAAGCGTCTCCCGTTTCTCAGAGGCCCTTGCACACACCCCCAGCACCACAGGGAGCTCTGCTTCCTGCCTGCTGGGTTGGGTGTTAGGCCGCTGTCTCGGTCCTTTGCTCTTTTTCCAGATTCCATCTGAGCTCTGCCCTGGGCCCCAGTCCTCAGTGCCGCCCCTCACCACCTCTGATTCCCCATCCTCTTCAACTCTTCCTTGACCCCTTTCTTCTGCTGTCCAAGTCTCTGGGGTGCACAGTCCTTCGTGTGTCCTCCTCTGCCCCTAAACACTGCTTCCCTCTCTCCACAGGAGGAAGCTCATTATGGCTGCAGTCCCCTGGCCATGCTGACAGCGGCGTGCAGCAAATTTGGTGGCTCCAGCCCTCTGCGGGACTCAGCGACACTGGGCAAAGCAGGCACAAAGAAGCCATACTCTCTGGGCAGTGACCTTTCGGCCCCCAAAACCATGGGCGATGCCTACCCAGCCCCCTTTTCAAGCACCAATGGGCTCCTCTCACCTGCCGGCAGTCCTCCAGCACCCACCTCGGGCTATGCCAATGACTACCCTCCCTTTTCCCACTCATTCCCTGGGCCCACGGGCACCCAGGACCCTGGGCTACTAGTGCCCAAGGGGCACAGCTCTTCTGACTGCCTGCCCAGTGTCTACACCTCTCTGGACATGGCACACCCCTATGGCTCCTGGTACAAGGCAGGCATCCACGCAGGCATCTCACCAGGCCCTGGCAATGCTCCTACTCCTTGGTGGGACATGCACCCTGGGGGCAACTGGCTAGGTGGCGGGCAGGGCCAGGGTGATGGGCTGCAAGGGACACTACCCACAGGCCCTGCTCAGCCTCCACTGAACCCCCAGCTGTCCACCTACCCATCCGACTTTGCCCCCCTTAATCCTGCCCCCTACCCAGCTCCCCACCTCCTGCAGCCAGGGCCCCAGCATGTCTTGCCCCAAGATGTCTATAAACCCAAGGCGGTGGGCAACAGCGGGCAGCTGGAGGGGAGTGGTGGAGCCAAACCCCCTCGGGGTGCAGGCACAGGGGGCAGTGCTGGCTACGGGGGCAGTGGAGCAGGGCGCTCCTCCTGCGACTGCCCCAACTGCCAGGAGCTAGAGCGCCTGGGCGCCGCGGCGGCCGGGCTGCGGAAGAAGCCGATCCACAGCTGCCACATTCCGGGCTGCGGCAAAGTGTATGGCAAGGCCTCCCATCTGAAGGCCCACCTGCGCTGGCACACGGGCGAGAGGCCCTTCGTCTGCAACTGGCTCTTCTGTGGCAAGAGGTTCACCCGTTCGGACGAGCTGGAGCGCCACGTGCGCACTCACACCCGGGAGAAGAAGTTCACCTGCCTGCTCTGCTCCAAGCGCTTTACCCGAAGCGACCACCTGAGCAAACACCAACGCACCCACGGCGAGCCAGGCCCAGGACCCCCACCCAGCGGCCCCAAGGAGCTGGGGGAGGGCCGCAGCGCCGGGGAAGAAGAGGCCAATCAGACGCCCCGACCTCCGGCCTCACCGGCACCCGCAGAAAAAGTCCCTGAAGGCAGCCCAGAGCAGAGCAACCTGCTGGAGATCTGAGCCGAGTGGAGGTTTCCAGCCCCTGGGCTGCCTTGCCAGTCTCTCCTGGCTCTGTGGACCACTGCTTGCCCCTCACTCCCTTTGCCCCATGCATGCTGCCCTTTGGGACTCGCTCCATCTCTCCCCCCATCATTCTGGGCCTGGGTATCTCCTCGCATGCCTCCTCCTCTCACTTCCTCCCCCTTGCCATGGGCCCCTTCCGCAAACTCTCATCTTAGGCCCTCACCTCTTGCCTGATTTCTGCTCTCAGGGCTTCTGAAGCTCTTTCCTCGCCACTGCTCAGTATCTCTCTCCTCTGCTCTTACCACACCAACTCATTTTCTCTCCATTTGGGCTCCCAACACTTTATTTCTCCATCTCACTAACTCCTTGACATGCATCTTTTCTGCTTCCCAAGCTTATTTACCACTATCCCTTAGCTTCCAGGCTCCAGTCTCCTCAGTGGACTTCGTAGTCCATTGCCTTCCATGCTCCAGAGCATTCTTCCTTTTTACAAACACAATGATGATGATGATGATAATAATTTATTGCCCCCTGGTGGCCTCTTCATTAGGGACCAGAGTTGGGGGATTGGGGTAAGTGACCTGGCAGGGAGCAGGGTGCCAAGAGGGGGGCAGACCAGTGGGGATCTGATCCCAAAGATGGGGTGACCCCAGGGTCAGGGAGGCTGCCCCCAGGCCTGTATATTTAACCCCTATGTTCCAAGAGAAATGAATAGTAATAATAATAATTCTATTTATCTAAGTTATGATGACAGGTCAGGTAGAGTGAGCTGGGGAGGGAAGCGGGTCCATTTCTGCTATGGAAATTTTAGCCAAATGCATCCCTGTCTAGAAAAAGTGATAGTGAGATCTTGTTAATAGAATTTCTATCATCAGGGTCTCAGTTAATGGTGTTTCTCGTAATGGAATCTCTGCTAATAGGGTTGATTAGCTAGATCTCTGTTAAAAGAGTTAATGGGGTATCTCACAATTAGGGGATCCCTAATATTTCCAGCCCTGGCCAGAAGCTGTGAAACCTCAAGTCCTATGGAGGGGAGGACTGGAATGTACCCCAGCTCCCTTGACCCCAGAGCAGGTTCTTCCACTGCCCCTCCCCTGACACCATGACCCCATCAGGCTAATCCCTTGTTGCCATGGTAACAGAGAGCTTGCAGCTGCCATCTTAGACATGCTCTTTGGGGAAGCCCACTTAACCGGAGGAGGACACTGGTTTGGAGGTGTCTCTCTAGAAGAATAGGTGGGGAAGGCTTTCTCTGGGATCAGATCAAGAAAATCAAGTATTTATTGAGTGCCTACTCTGTGCAAGGCACTGTGCTAGGCTGGTGCCTAGAAGCCATGAGAAAGAAGAATTTATAGAGCTAGGAGGACAGAGGTTCCCAAGCTGACTTGGGGGTGCGTCCACAGGCCCCCAACCTGGGACTTCCGATGCTCCCAACTCCACCTCCAGTGACTTTTAAAGCCGCTTCGTGCCTTTGAATGCCTTTCCTGTGACTTTGGATCCTCCTTTTCTATCTCTTGCTCCCTCAAGGCCCCAAGTTAAAGGTTTAAAGCCGCCGGAGCTTGGGGAGAGGGTAATATTGTGGAAGGGAAGGGATCATGCCCTCATGGAGTCTTTTTTTTTTTTTTTTAATTTAATAAATAAAAAATTCGATTTAAAATTTTGTCCTGGTGAGAAAAGAGGAAGAGGAGGGGAGAAGAGTGAGCCACAGGATTTCTGGTTGGCAAACTGGGGAGTCCCCGCGGGCACTGTCGTGCCTGTTTGCACGTTACGCCCGGGGTAGAATACTTCGGCGGCCCGGCCCTGCGGCGGAGGTCAGTTTTTGACCGCCCAGAGCTCTCTGCGGAGTTGGGAAGGCGAAGAGGTTTTCTTCACCCGGCTCTTTCTCGGGCTCGGCACCAGCGGACACAGTCTGGACAGCAGCCGGGCGGCGCGCCGGCCCCGCGGTCACCGTGCGGACTACGGCGCGGCCCGGGCCGGGCGAGGTGCGGCTACCGCGGGTGGACCCGCCTGGCACGTAACCCGCCCCCGGCCCCAGGCCTGCAATCAGTCGTGCCCGCCACGGACTCAGCGGAGGAACAAAAGCCACTCTGTCGCGGCCAGACCCCAGCCACAATAGGGCTTTGTGCGGCCTCCGCCCCCTACGGCTCCCCCGCCGGGCGGAGGGGCGCACGAGCCGCTCCCCCAGCCTGGGCCCGACTGCGGGCGGCGCCCCCGTCCGCCGGTGCCCCTTGCGGGCTCGGGAGAGGCGCTCCGCGCTAGAGCGGGGGAGGGGTCGGCGGGTCCCAGGCGGTGCTCGGGCTGCCGGTCCCCTCCCCACCCCGCCCCCGTCCAGGTGCGAAATCTCCTGCCCTTGGGCGGGGCTCCGGGCTTCAAAGGCGCTTTGAAGAAGGATCCTAGTTCCGAGGACCCTCCGGCCGGCCGGGGGCCGCGGCGGAAGAGCGGCTGAGAGGGGCGGGAGACGCCTGGGCGCGGGGCTGCGAGAGTGGGCAGCCCGAAGTGGACCCCCGGGCTCGGCCCCCACCCCGCGGGGCCGGCTTCTCGGGACCCCCCAGGGCCTGGCCCTCTCGCCTCCCGGCCTCCGCCTGTCCGGTGCCAGCTCCCGCCCGCCGCAGCCTCGCGGTCCTCCCCTCCCCGGTCCCTCGGCTCCTTTCATCTTCCTTAGACTCCGCTTGGGGTTTTGCTGGTTTCTGGGAGATAAAAACCGCCTCAAATAGCGGCGGCGCGCTGCCAGGACAAACAGGGCCGGGCGGGCCATGTGCGCCTGGTTACCGGCCCCGCGCCGGGGCGCCGGGCTTCGGCGCGCCCAGGAAGGGGAGGCGGGCCGAGGTCCAGGCACCCAGGCTCCCGCGATGCCTCCCGCCTCCCAAAGTGGGGGGCCCCATTTTAGAAGTTTCGGGCAGTGGCCAGGACGCTGCCTCGGTTTCCCGCCCAGGTCGTAGGGAGGGGCCCCGGTGGAGACTGCCCGCCGAGCGCTCTGAGCCCCTGGGGCGGTGGGTCACAGTCACTGTGTCGCCAGGGCCGCCGCGCCCCCTGGTGAAGTTAGTGGGGAGTGCGCTAGGCCTGGACTTCAGCCTCCCAAGAATCTGCAAATTGTGAAAAACCATTCAGCAAACCTTAAATAAGCTGTATGGGGGAGGCGGTTGTGGAGTATGAAGACACAGAGCACTGTTCCTTCTCTCCAGGTCACATTACAGGGTAAGAGGCAGGCACCTAACTGATAATTATAACACAGTCTGTTGGTGAAAATCAGGCTTCATTCAAGGGAGGGTGGAAGTCATAGTCCCAGGCTGTAGTGAGTTCTTGGGGTATCTGGGGTTGGATGATACAAACAAAAAATTTGTGGGTGGCTTCTCACTGCTCTCCACCAGTCTGTCAGGGTCACGGACTCCCACTTTTCCTTCAAACCTGTCCTGCTTCCCCGTTTCAAGGAGAGCTTTCCCAGCCAATTTCTCCAAACTATCCCCAGTTTTAATAATCTGCTCTTTAAGTTTTCTGTGACTTCCCAAGTGACAGTGAACTAATTAAATGGGGGGACGGGCTACTTAAAGAGTTGTCTGTGCAGTATCACCTGCGGGCTTTTTGGAACTACAAGTTCAGAGCTCCACCCCAGAATTTGCATTTTAACAAGATCCTCAGATGATTCCTATGTCCATTAACGTTTTGGAGCCCCTGGTTTTCTGACCCGGGAATAACTCTTGGGGGAACTTTTCATGTAGAAAGGAGGGGCAGATATAGAATCCGAGAATGTTAAACCAGAATGTCTCCTATAGTATCCAATGAGACTGGCTGCTCTTGGGGATGGGGAACTGTATGCCTTATACAGTTCTGGGTCCCCAGAGCTTGGTCCTTGGAATTGCTCATTAACATCTGTTAAATGAATGAACCAATGCCCAAGGTCACCTAGTTCATGGCAGAGTTAGGGCTATTCATCTCCAATATCTGCTTAGCACTTTACAGTTTATTAAATGGCTTTGTTTCCATTACTTTGTATGGGAAACAGCCATGTATAATAGTTAGGACACTGCAAGTGAGGGAGCTGAGTCTCAAAGAATTCAACGATTTTCCCAAAGCCACACAGCTGTAAGAAGAGGAGCCCCCATTCTGCATTAGATTCCAGTTCCAGTTCCATCCTTTGGAGTTAGAATAAGATCAATCTCACTTGTTTTAAAAAATTGATTTACGATATTATATTAGTTTCAGGTGTACAACACAATGATTTGATATTTTTATAGATTATACTCCATACAAAGTTATAAAATATTGGCAATATTCCCGTGCTGTACATTACATCGTTGTAATTTATTTATTTAATACCTTGTAGTTTGTACCTCTTAATCCTCTTTACTTGTTTTTGCCCCTCTCCTCTCAATCTCACTTTCATTCTGTAGTCAGAATGCCTTATACAGGTTTTGGTATTTTTAGGTCCGATCTCCCTGTGCCTCTTTCCTTATGGTGATATAACAGTACCCATCTCATGGAGTTGTTGTAAAGATTATACAAGCACTTACCATAATAAGTGCTCAGGAAATGTTAATTTCCCAACTGTTCCCACTTTTCCTTCTAGGAGGCCTAACCCCGTGGGCTCTAGGTTCCGGCGGGCACTGCACTCTCCCTCCCAAGGCCTCCCGCCTGACTTTCCGCCTTCCGGAGGCTTTCCCTCAACTTTCCAGCCAGCTGCCCCGACACAATCCTGGGAGAGTTTAATTGGGTACTGCCCTGAACGTGGCTTATTTTGGACTTTTCGAGTGCTGAGAGTGAGTAGGAGAGCGTGTTGAGGAATTCGGAACTGGGAAAAACAGCAGTCTCACAGGAAACAAAAAAACGCTCCGACCCTTAAATAGTGGTCTGCCCTACGGACGTGTTTACACCGGCCCCCTCTGGCCGCCAGGCGGCGCGCGAGGACGCCGGAAGTCTGTCCCGGACTGCGCATGCGTCCTTCTTCTCCGTTACTCTTCCATTCACTTCCGTTGAGCTTTGCATAGCAGTTTGTCCCAGGCGACAACCCGTACGCATCCTAATCTAGCCAGGGAACTAAGAGTCGGCGGAGCGGGATCCGGGAGTTTGCTCAGTCCGGACGTCTTCGGGACCGGCAGGATGTGCTCCCTGGCGTTGTTCCCTCCGCCGCCGCCTAGGGGACAAGTTACCCTATACGAGCACAATAACGAGCTGGTGACGGGCAGTAGCTATGAGAGTCCGCCTCCCGACTTTCGGGGCCAGGTGGTCAGGGCGAGGAGGGAGGAGACCTACAGGCGTGGGGGGCAGAGTCGGAGAGAATGGGGGAGCAGAGGCAACGTGATAGGGGCGGGGTCGAGGTCCCCAGACTGGAGTATTGGAAATAGCCTGGCTCAGGCTGGAGAAGAATAGAAGGACTGGGATGTATTTAAGAGCTGGGATTGGAGGATAAGGGATGCTGAGGGGCTGTGGTGCGGGCCTAGTGGGAACGGAGAGTGAGGGCGAATCTAGGGGATGTGAGGGTGCAGGAGGACTTCTGAAAAGTTGGTACAGAATCTGGGAGAACTGGGAAGGCACAACCTGGGGAGTTTTTTCCTGTGGTGTTTCTGGGAAGGAAAAGGAAGAGAAACTTACATTTATTGAGCGTTTGCTTGGAAGAAAGGCTCTGAGTCAGGTGTTCTCCACAAATGTTTTAATAATGTGATTTAATCACAGCAACCCTATGAAATATTATTCTAGTTTTACAGATAAGGGAGCTAAGACCTGTTTCCCTGTCCCACAAGTGTTATATATATATATATTTTTTCTTTTTCCTTTAACATACTTATTGGAGTATAATTGCTTTACAACGTTGTGTTAGTTTCTGCTGTATAACGAAGTGAATCAGCTATATGCATACATATATCCCCATATCCCCTCCCTCTTGCGTCTCCCTCCCACCCTCCTTATCCCACCCCTCTAGGTGGTCGCAAAGCACCAAGCTGATCACCCTGTGCTATGCAGCTTCTTCCCACTAGCTATCTGTTTTACATTTGGTAGTGTATATATGTTAATGTTGCTCTCTCACTTCGTCCCAGCTTACCCTTCCCCCTCCCTGTGTCCTCAAGTCCATTCTCTACATCTGTGTCTTTATTCCTGTCCTGCCCCTAGGTTCATCAGAATCTTTTTTTTTTTTTAGATTATATATATGTTCACATACGGTATTTGTTTTTCTCTTTCTGACTTACTTCACTCTGTATGAGAGACTCTGGGTCCATCCACCTCACTACAAATAACTCAATTTCGTTTCTTTTTATGGCTGAGTAATATTCCATTATATATATATATATGCCACATCTTTATTATTTTTTAAAATTTATTTAATTTATTATTTTATTTTTGGCTGCATTGGGTCTTCGTTGCTGTGCACGGGCTTTCTCTAGTTGTGGCGAGCGGGAGCTACTCTTCGTTGCGGTGCATGGGCTTCTCATTGTGGTAGCTTCTCTTGTTGCAGAGCATGGGCTATAGGTGCCTGGGCTTCAGTAGTTGTGGCATGCAGGCTTCAGTAGTTGTGGCACGCAAGCTCTAGAGCGCAGGCTCAGAAGTTGTGGCTCACGGACTTAGTTGCTCCGCGACATGTGGGATCTTCCCGGACCAGGGCTTGAACCCGTGTCTCCTGCATTGGCAGGTAGATTCTTAACCACTGCGCCACCAGGGAAGCCCACATCTTCTTTATCCGTTCATCTGTCGATGGACACTTAGGTTGCTTCCAGGTCCTGGCTATTGTAAATAGTGCTGCAATGAACATTGTGTTACATGACTCTTTTTGAATTATGGTTTTCTCAGGGTGTATGCCCAGTAGTGGGATTGCTGGTCATATGGTAGTTCTATTTTTAGTTTTTTAAGGAACCGCCATACTGTTCTCCATACTAGCTGTATCAATTTACATTCCCACCAACAGTGCAAGAGGGTTCCCTTTTCTCCATACCCTCTCCAGCATTTATTGTTGTAGATTTTTTGATGATGGCCATTCTGACCGGTGTGAGGTGATACCTCATTGTAGTTTTGATTTGCATTTCTCTAATGATTAGTGATGTTGAGCATCTTTTCATGTGTTTGTTGGCAATCTGTATACCTTCTTTGGAGAAATGTCTATTTAGGTCTTCTGCCCATTTTTGGATTGGGTTGTTTGTTTTTTTTTGATATTGAGCTGCATGAACTGCTTGTATATTTTGGAGATTAATCCTTTGTAAGTTGCTTCGTTTGCAAATATTTTCTCCCATTCTGAGGGTTGTCTTTTCGTCTTGTTTATGGTTTCCTTTGCTGTGCAAAAGCTTTTAAGTTTCATTAGGTTCCATTTGTTTATTTTTGTTTTTATTTCCATTTCTTTAGGAGGTGGGTCAAAAAGGATCTTGCTGTGATTTATGTCATAGAGTGTTCTGCCTATGTTTTCCTCTAAGGGTTTTATAGTGTCTGGCCTTACATTTAGGTCTTTAATCCATTTTGAGTTTATTTTTGTGTATGGTGTTAGGAAGTGTTTTAATTTTATTCCTTTACATGTAGCTGTCCAGTTTTCCCAGCACCACTTATTGAAGAGGCTGTCTTTTCTCCACTGTATATTCTTGCCTCCTTTCTCAAAGATAAGGTGACCATATGTGCATGGGTTTGTCTCTGGGCTTTCTGTCCTGTTCCATTGATCTGTATTTCTGTTTTTGTGCCAGTATCATACTATCTTGATTACTGTAGCTTTGTACTATAATCTGAAGTCCAGAAGCCTGATTTGTCCAGCTCCATTTTTCTTTCTCAAGATTGCTTTGGCTATTCAGGGTCTTTTGTGTTTCCCTACAAATTGTGCAATTTTCTGTTCTAGTTGTGTGAAAAATGCCATTGGTAATTTGATAGGGATTGCATTGAATCTGTAGATTGCTTTGGGTAGTATAGTCATTTTCACAATGTTGATTCTTCCAATCCAAGAACATGGTATATCTCTCCATCTGTTTGTATCATCTTTAATTTCTTTCATCAGTGTCTTATAGATTTCTGAATACAGGTCTTTTGTCTCCTTAGGTAGGTTTATTCCTAGGTATTTTATTCTTTTTGTTGCAGTGGTAAATGGGAGTGTTTCCTTAATTTCTCTCTCAGATTTTTCGTCATCAGTTTATAGGAATGCAAGAGATTTCTCTGCATTAATTTTGTATCCTGCTACTCTACCACATTCATTGATTAGTAGTAGTTTTCTGGTAGCATCTTTAGGATTCTCTCTATATAGTATCATGTCATCTGCAAACAGTGACAGTTTTACTTCTTCTTTTCCGATTTGGATTCCTTTTATTTCTGTTTCTTCTCTGATTGCTGTGGCTAAAACTTCCAAAACTATGTTGAATAATGGTGGTGAAGGTGGGCAGCCTTGTCTTGTTTCTGATCTGAGAAGAAATGGTTTCAATTTTTCACCATTGAGAACAATGTTGGCTGTGGGTTTGTCATATATGGCCTTTATTATGTTGAGGTAGGTTCCCTCTATGCCTACTTTCTGGAGAGTTTTTATCATAAATGGGTGTTGAATTTTGTCAAAAGCTTTTTCTGCATCTATTGAGACTATCATGTGGTTTTTATCCTTCATTTTGTTAATGTGATGTATCACATTGACTAATTTGTGTATATTGAAGAATCCTTGCATTCCTGAGATAAACCCCACTTGATCATGGTGTTTGAACCTTTTAATGTGCTGTTGGATTCTGTTTGCTAGTATTTTGTTGAGGATTTTTGCATCTGTGTTCATCAGAGATATTGGCCTGTAGTTTTCTTATTTTGTGACATCTTTGTCTGGTTTGGTATCAGGGTGATGGTGGCCTCATAGAATGAGTTTGGGAGTGTTCCTCCCTCTGCTATATGTTGGAAGAGTTTGAGAAGGATAGGTGTTATCTCTTCTCTAAATGTTTGATAGAATTCGCCTGTGAAGCCATCTGGTCCTGGGCTTTTGTTTGTTGGAAGTTTTTTAATCGCAGTTTCAATTCCAGTGCTTGTGATTGGTCTGTTTATATTTTCTGTTTCTTCCTGGTTCAGTCTCAGAAGGTTGTGCTTTTCTAAGAATTTGTCCATTTCTTCCAGGTTGTCCATTTTATTGGTATATAGTTGCTTGTAGTAATCTCTCATGATCCTTTGTATTTCTGCAGCATCAGTTGTTACTTCTCCTTTTTCATTCTAATTCTGTTGATTTGAGTCGTCTCCCTTTTTTTCTTGATGAGTCAGGCTAATGGTTTATCAATTTTGTTTATCTTCTCAAAGAACCAGTTTTTAGTTTTCTTGATCTTTGCTATTGTTTCCTTCATTTCTTTTTCATTTATTTCTGATCTGATCTTTATGATTTCTTTCCTTCTGCTAACTTTGAGTTTTTTTTGGTTCTTCTTCCTCTAATTGCTTTAGGTGTAAGGTTAGGTTCTTTATTTGAGATTTTTCTTGTTTCTTGAGGTAAGGTTGTATTGCTGTAAACTTCCCTCTTAGAACTGCTTTTGCTGCATCCCATATGTTTTGGGTTGTTGTGTTTTCATTGTCATTTGTTTCTAGGTATTTTTTGATTTCCTCTTTGATTTCTTCTGTGGTCTCTCGGTTATTTAGTAGCATATTATTTAGCCTCCACGTGTTTGTATTTTTAAATTTTTCCTGTAGTTGATCTCTAGTCTCATAACGTTGTGGTCGGAAAAGATACTTGATACGATTTCAGTTTTCTTAAATTTACCAAGGCTTGATTTGTGACCCAGAATATGATCTATCCTGGAGAATGTTCCATGAGCACTTGAGAAGAAAGTGTATTCTGTTGTTTTTGGATGCAGTGTCCTATAAATATCAATTAAGTCCATCTTGTTTAATGTATCATTTAAAGCTTGTGTTTCCTTATTTATTTTCATTTTGGATGATCTGTCCATTGGTAAAAGTCAGGTGTTAAAGTCCCCTACTATTATTGTGTTACTATTTCCCCTTTTATGGCTGTTAGCATTTGCCTTATGTATTGAGGTGCTCCTATGTTGGGTGCATAAATATTTACAATTGTTATATCTTCTTCTTGGATTGATCCATTGATCATTATGTAGTGTCCTTCTTTGTCTCTTGTAATAGTGTTTGTTTTTTTTGTTTTAATTTATTTTTGGCTGCATTGGGTCTTCGTTGCTGCACGCAGGCTTTCTCTAGTTGTGGCGAGCGGGGGCTACTCTTCGTTGTGGTGTGCGGGCTTCTCATTGCAGCGGCTTCTCTTGTTGCAGAGCACGGGCTCTAGGCACGTGGTCTTCAGTAGTTGCGGTGTGCAGGCTTCAGTAGTTGTGGTTTGCAGGCTCTAGAGCGCAGGCTCAGTAGTTGTGGTGCATGGGCCTTGTTGCTCCACGGCATGTGGGAATCTTCCCGGACCAGGGCTCAAACCCATATCCCCTGCATTGGCAGGCAGGTTCTTAACCACTGCACTGCCAGGGAAGCCCCTAGTCTTTGTTTTAAAGTCTATTTTGTCTGATATGAGGATTGCTATTCTAGCTTTCTTTTGATTTCTATTTGCATGGAATATCTTTTTCCATCCCCTCACTTTCAGTCTGTATGTGTCCCTAGGTCTGAAGTGGGTCTTTTGTAGACAGCATATGTATGGGTCTTGTTTTTGTATCCATTCAGCCAGTCTATGTCTTTTGGTTGGAACATTTAATCCATTTACGTTTAAGGTAATTATCAATATGTATGTTCCTATTACCATGTTCTTAATTGTTTAGGGTTTGTTTTTGTAGGTCTTTTCCTTCTCTTGTGTTTCCTGCCTAGAGAAGTTCCTTTAGCATTTGTGCTGATTTGGTGGTGCTGAATTCTCTTAACTTTTGCTTATCTGTAAAGGTTTTAATTTCTCCATCGAATCTGAATGAGATCCTTGCTGGGTAGAGTAATCCTGGTTGTAGGTTTTTCCCTTTCATCACTTTAAATATGTCCTGCCACCCCCTTCTGGCTTGCAGAGTTTCTGCTGAAAGATCAGCTGTTAACCTTATGGGGATTCCCTTGTATGTTATTTGTTGCTTTTCCCTTGCTGTTTTTAGTATTTTTTCTTGTATTTAATTTTTGATAGTTTCATTAATATTTGTCTCGTTGT
Organism: Orcinus orca; assembly: GCF_937001465.1. Classification (NCBI taxonomy): domain Eukaryota; kingdom Metazoa; phylum Chordata; class Mammalia; order Artiodactyla; family Delphinidae; genus Orcinus; species Orcinus orca. Next base: position 42,695,499 of record NC_064569.1, on the reverse strand, counting down.
GTTTCTCTTTGGGTTTATCCTGTATGGTACTCTCTGTGCTTCCCAGACTTAATCGACTGTTTCCTTTCCCATGTTAGGGAAATTTTCAAGTATAATCTCTTCAGATATTTTCTCAGCCTCTTTCTTTTTCTCTTCTTCTTCTGGCACCCCTATAATTCGAATGTTGGTGCGTTTATGTTGTCCCAGAGGTCTCTGAGACCGTCCTCAGTTCTTTGCATTCTTTTTTCTCTTTATTCTGCTCCCTGGCAGTTATTTCCACCATTTTATCTTCCAGCTCACTTATCCATTCTTCTGCCTCAGTTATTCTGTTATTGATTCCTTCTGGAGTATTTTTTTAATATATTTATTTTATTTATTTATTTTTGGCTGTGTTGGGTCTTCGTTGCTGTGCACAGGCTTTCTCTAGTTGCAGCGAGCAGGGGCTACTCTTCGTTGCAGTGCACAGGCTTCTCATTGCGGTGGCTTCTCTCATTGTGGAGCATGGGCTCTAGGCGCATGGGTTTCAGTAGTTTGCAGCACGCAGGTCCAGTAGTTGTGGCTCATGGGCTCTAGAGCACAAGCTCAGTAGTTGTGGTGCACGGGCTTAGTTGCTCCGCGGCATGTGGGATCTTCCCGGACCAGAGGTCGAGCCCATGTCCCCTGCATTGGCAGGTGGATTCTCAACCACTGCGCCACCAGGGAAGCCCCTAGAGTATTTTTTTTTAATTAATTAATATATTTATTTTTGGCTGCGTTGCGTCTTTGTTGCTGCGTGCGGGCTTTCTCTAGTTGCAGTGAGCAGGCGCTACTCTTCATTGCAGTGCACGGGCTTCTTATTGCAGTGGCTTCTCTTGTTGTGGAGCACAGGCTCTAGGTGCACGGGCTTCAGTAGTTGTGGCACACGGGCTTCAGTAGTTGTGGCTGGTGGGCTCTAGAGCGCAGGCTCAGCAGTTGTGGCACACGGGCTTAGTTGCTCTGCAGCATGTGGAATCTTCCCAGGCCAGGGCTAGAACCCGTGTCCGCTGCATTGGCAGGTGGATTCTTAACCACTGCGCCACCAGGGAAGTCCAGCCCCTAGAGTATTTTTTTTTTTTTTCGCGGTACGCAGCCCTCTCACTGTTGTGGCCTCTCCCGTTGCCGAGCACGGGCTCTGGACGCGCAGGCTCAGCGGCCATGGCACACGTGCTTAGTTGCTCCACAGCATGTGGGATCTTCCCGGACCGGGGCACGAACCCGTGTCCCTTGCATCAGCAGGCGGACTCTCAACCACTGCGCCACCAGGGAAGCCCCCCCTAGAGTATTTTTAATTTCAGTAATTGTGTTGTTCATCACTGTTTGTTTGCTCTTTAGTTCTTCTAGATCCTTGTTAAATGTTTCTTGTATTTTTTCCATTCTGTTTCCAAGATTTTGGATCATTTTTACTATCATTACTCTGAATTCTTTTTCAGGTAGGTTGCCTATTTCATCTTCATTTATTTGGTCTTGTAGGTTTTTACCTTGCTCCTTTGTCTGTAACTTTTTTTTTTTTTTTAAAGAAGATGTTGGGAGTAGGAGTTTATTAATTAATTTATTGTATTTTTGCTGTGTTGCGTCTTCGTTTCTGTATGAGGGCTTTCTCTAGTTGTGGCAAGCGGGGCCACTCTTCATCGCGGTGTGCGGGCATCTCACTGTTGTGGCCTCTCTTGTTGCGGAGCACAGGCTCCAGACATGCAGACTCAGTTGTTGTGGCTCACGGGCCTAGTTGCTCTGTGGCATGTGGGATCCTCCCAGACCAGGGCTCAAACCCTTGTCCCCTGCATTAGCAGGCAGATTCTCAACCACTACGCCACCAGGGAAGCCCTGTAAAGTATTTTTTTGGTCGTTTCTTTTTTTTTTTTTTTCTATTTTTGATGGTGGTGCTGTATTCCTGTCTTACTGGTTGTTTGGCCTGAGACGTCCAGCACTGGAGTTTGCAGGCAGTTGGATAGAGATGGGTCTTGGTGCCGAGATGAGGACCTCCGGGAGGCCTCACTCTGATTAATATTCCCTGGGTCCTGAGGTTCTTTGTTAGTCCAGCGGTTTGGACTCGGAGCTCCCAGCACAGGAGCTCGGGCCCGACCTCTGGCCTGGGAACCAGGGTCTTGCAAGCTTCGTGGCATGGTAAAAAAAAAAAAAAAGAAAGAGAAAAAGGAGCAGTACAATATCAAAGAATAAGAAACAAAATAAAATTAGAAAGATAAAAAATATATTAGGAAAAATAAAACTATAGTTGAAGCAACTGGTTGCTGGGGGTTACTCCTGTCCCCTTAGGTGTCCATGGTTCCCCAGCGGTGCCTGGTAGGTGCCCTAGTTGTGAGGAGACACGAATTCCACATCCTTCTAGTATGCCATCTTGACTCCGCCCCTCTCCACAAGTGTTATATTTGTGGAAATGGGAAACAGGTCTCTGGAGCCTCTTACCCTCAGCCCTGCCGAGGGTTGGAGATGGCAGGAAGTTCAGTAGAGATTAGGGAAGAGACTGACTCACTGTCATACCTCATTTCTGGCTCTAGTGGATCAATCTTCCTGTCCTAAACCTTACTAAGGATCCCCTGAAGACCCCTGGGAGGTTGGACCATGGCACAAGAACGGCCTTCATCCACCACCGGGAACAAGTGTGGAAGAGATGCATCAACATTTGGTGAGACATGGCAAAGGGTCTCTTGGGCCAGTGGTCTGCAGATCCTGGAGGCAATGAGGTCACCACCCCCTCTGCCTTGGCCTCCCCGCCCTCTCTAGCTCAGAGCTGTGTATCATTCAGCATATCAAATTATCAGTCCTTTTTGTGGAAGTCAAGGCTGTGCAACAGTAGTTCCATTTCAACTCCAGTGACTTGCTTTCCTTTTTGGTTTAATTCTGTGAACCTGTTCCCTCCTTATGTCATTATTACTTTCTGAGCCTTTACTTGAAGCTCAGCAAGGTTAGGTATAAGGTTGCAGCGAATAATCTCATACATAGGTCATTCATTTTGCACATGTAGGAGTGAAGCCTGGATTGAATTCCTGGCTGTGCCACTTTTTAGCTGTGTGACCTTGGTCAAGTTACTTAATCACTCTGTCCCTCAATTTCATCTGTAAAAGGGAGCCTATCTTACAAGGTTGTAGTGATGATTAAATGAGTAAAACACTTAGAACAGTGCCTGGCCCATATTAATCCCATCAAGAGTTAGCTATTATTCTTATTATTATCATCATCATCATATGTAGGATGAATTCCTACAAGTGAAGTAGCTGGGTTCAAAGGGTATGTTCATTTGTAATTTCATGAGCTATTGCCATATAGTCCTCTGTTTAAATTGTACATATTTACAGACCTACCACCAGTGTATGAGACAACTGTACTCCAATAAAAATTAAAAAACAGGGCTTCCCTGGTGGTGCAGTGGTTGAGAGTCCGCCTGCCGATGTGGGGGACATGGGTTCGTGTCCCGGTCCGGGAAGATCCCACATGGCGTGGAGCGGCTGGGCCCGTGAGCCACGGCCGCTGAGCCTGCGCGTCCGGAGCCTGTGCTCCGCAGCGGGAGAGGCCACAACAGTGAGAGGCCCGCGTACCGCAAAAAAAAAAAAAAAAAAAAATTAAAAAACATCAACAAAACAAACACAGTGTATGAGAGTGCCTGTTTCCTAACACATGTGCTATCAAGCTTTGATATTTGATATTGCATTACAGTTTAATTTGCATGTCTCCTTGAGTGCAGCTAAACATCAAGTCATGGTCTGAAAAGCCATTCAGTCCTGGGTGCTTTCTCACTTTCTGCCTCTCTAGCTGCTGCTTCTCTTCCTGCTCTCTTTTTTTTTTTTTTTTTTTTATGAGGTACGCGGGCCTCGCACTGTTGTGGCCTCTCCCGTTGCGGAGCACAGGCTCCGGACGCGCAGGCTCAGCGGCCATGGCTCATGGGCCCAGCTGCTCCGCGGCATGTGGGATCTTCCCGGACCGGGGCACGAACCCGCGTCCCCTGCATCGGCAGGCGGACTTTCAACCACTGCGCCACCAGGGAAGCCTCCTGCTCTCTCTTAAATGTTGGTGTCCCTAGGCTGGACTTGTGATTGATGCTCCACACCTGGGTGTTCACTTGTCTGCTCAACACCCTCGGTTAGAGATATTCCACAGGCTTCATACACTCAGCTTGTTCAAAATCAATCTCTTCATTTTCCTCTCTAAGCTGGCTTCTTCCTTGTGATTTTCATCTCAAGGAATAGCCTTCCTAGTCATATAGAAGCAAGTGGTTTGAATGTAGGCTCTGGGGCAGGCAGACAGGTTGAATCCTGACTCTGCTATTTCCTACTTAGTTCACCTTTGATAATTAACCTCTTCACACTCTCTGTTCTCTCATCTAAAAATGCTGATGATAACAATACCTATTTTGTAGGGTTGTGATAAAGGCTGAATTAGATGATGCATGTGACGCATCTAGCCCAGCCCTGGCACAGTGTAAGCAGTATTAGATGCTATAATTATCACCTGCGTGTTTCCCTTGATATTGCTCTTTCCCTTACTAATGTCTAATTAGTCCTCAAATCCTGTCCATTCTACTTCCTCGAGCACTCAAATCTGTCTTTTCTCCATCCCCAGTGGTTCAGGCCACTTTGGCCTTTCTTCTAGATTCCTGAAGTAGCCTCTTAACCCATTTCTTTCTCTCCATTCTTTTTCCCCTCTAATCTGCAGCCAGACTGATCTTTCTAAAATGCCAGTGTGATCAGTTTATTCCTCAGCTTAAACTCTTTCTGTGGCTTTCCATTCACTATCTTAGGGCAAGTCTTTTTTTTTTTTAATAATTTGTTTCGTAAATTTATTTTATTATTATTTTTTATAAATCTATTGTTTATCAATCGATCTATTTTTTCTAAATCTATAAAATTTATTTTTGGCTGCGTTGGGTCTTTGTTGCTGCGTGTGAGTTTTCTCTAGTTGCAGCGAGCCGGGGCAACTCTTCGTTGCAGTGCATGGGCTTCTCATTGCGGCGGCTTCTCTTGTTGCGGAGCACGGGCTCTAGGCACTCGGGCTCAGTAGTTGTGGCTCGCAGGCTCTAGAGCACAGGCTCAGTAGTTGTGGCGCGCGGGCTTAGTTGCTCCGCGGCATGTGGGATCTTCCTGGACCAGGGCTTGAACCCGTGTCCCCTGCATTGGCAGATGGATTCTTAACCACTGTGCCACCAGGGAAGTCCCTTAGGGCAAGTCTTGACTCCTTGATCTGTGCACAAAGCCCTGAAAGAGCTCTGAGCCTTAGTTGCCTCACTGGTGGACAATTTATATATTGTCCTCTCATGGGTACAATGAAAGGACTATATAAAGTACATGTCACATAGTTGTCACTCATTAAGTGTGAGTGTTATTTTTAATACATGTTTATTGAGTGAATGAATAGATGAACTTAGCAGACTGAAGGGATCAGAGTGACTCACAGCTCCCTCTCCTGTTCAGGCGTGATGTGGGACTTTTTGGTGTGCTGAATGAAATTGCAGACTCAGAGGAGGAGGGTAAGTGTGTTTATCTCTAGCCTTCTCTAGTTTTATGGTTGCCATCTCCCGTCCATATTCCCCCTAATTCATCCCAATACCTGTTGGCCCAGCGCCTTTCCCTTTAGCCCTGTATTTCCCAGCCCATTTGACTCTGCTGGTACCATCTTCTCTTCCCCTCTACCTACCCCCATACCATAGAGTGGGTGTCCGGAGCACTTGTTGGGTGGAAGGATCTGGGGAGTGCTTGCCCTTGCTCGTCCCTCACCTAGGAGGGTGCCCAGTGAGAACCCTGTGAATGGTTTAATCACAGCTGCTTTCTCAACCCCACAGTGTTTGAGTGGGTGAAGACGGCATCCAGCTGGGCCCTGGCACTCTGTCGATGGGCCTCCTCCCTCCATGGGTCTCTGTTTCCCCATCTGTCTGTAAGTTTGGCTTCCCCCCGGCCCTCCCTGGCTGCTGCTCCCCCACTCCCACCCCCTCTCCACTTCCTATGTCTTAGGGTCAGGGTGTGATGAGAAGACTGCAGAGGGTATGAATGGTGCAGCTCCCCTGTGGGAGCATCGAGGGGATAAGCTCCTTTTTTCCCAGTGCAACCTCTATCCGCTTTGTTATTACAGCTCAGGAGTGAAGATCTGATTGCTGAATTCGCTCAAGTCACAAACTGGTGAGTGTACAAGCTCTGGAGCGTTTGTGGGAAGCAAGTCCTGAACCTTGGAACTTCTTCTGGGGAGAGGGAAATCAAGGCAGAGACTCCTCATACCCCTTTCCTGACTGCTCCCCACATTCTCCCTCCTACCGCCCCCAAAAAGAAAGAAAAGCAGTGAAAAATAATAGTGTCCTCACACAGAAGGGAACCCGAGCTCTGGGCCGGGAATGGCGAGGTGCAGGTCGGGACTCCTCACCCTCACTCCTGCCCCAGGTCCAGCTGCTGCTTGAGGGTCTTTGCGTGGCACCCACACACCAACAAGTTTGCGGTGGCCCTGCTAGATGACTCCATCCGTGTGTATAATGCCAACAGGTATGTGTGGGGCACGCTGGGTGGACTCGGAGTCTTCAGTCTCCATCGGTCAGTCCCCACTTCCTTCTCCAGCCTTGGTGCCCAGGGAGTCCTGCAGTTCCTGGGCCTGGTCCATGGCTCCTTCCAGAACTGGGGTCAGGGAGGCCCCACAACTGGATGCGTCCTCTTTCCAGATCCAGTCTTTATCCTGTCCTCTGTCCCACAATACCCACAGGCCCTGGATGATCAGCTTTCTCTCTGGATTTCCCTCCTCAACCACAACTCAGGTCGCTGCGCCTTAGTGTCCCTGCTTTGACCCCATCCCCTCCCCTTTCACCCCAGCACTATAGTCCCCTCCCTGAAGCACCGGCTGCAGCGAAATGTGGCGGCCCTGGCCTGGAAGCCCCTCAGTGCCTCCGTCTTGGCTGTGGCCTGCCAGAGCTGCATTCTCATCTGGACCCTGGACCCCACGTCCTTGTCTACCCGGTGAGTCCCAGCTGTCTCTCTCTTACCTTGGCCTGAGGGTCGTGGCCATGCTGGGGTGGTGAGGAGGTCTGGAAGGAGAAGTTCTTTTTCCTCACAGCACTTCCCAGGGCTACGGGAAAAGCAGACCTAAGGCCAAGGTGGAGGTGCTGAGAAGATCTAATCTAGAGAAAGGGACAGAACTGGGGGCTTCTGGGATTGTGGGGAGTTTGTACCTATGGATCATGGATTGGAAAGACTGTCTCTTTCAGAGGACTGCCAGATGTAGGTTTAAAGGAAAGGGGGAAGGGAATTAATATGGATAAAAGCTGAAACCGATGAAATTGGAAAAAATCCCCATGAGGACTAACTAAATATAAAACCAGAAACTGGTTCTTTAAATTATGAATAAAGAAGAAAACCTTTTGGCCAGCCTTAATAAGGTAAAATAGAAAATCAAAGTACACTATTTTCAAAATGGGAAAGGAGAGATAACCGCAAATATGGAAGAAAATAGAATTATTGAGCATATTATATATAAGTTTAGACTAACAGATTTGAAAACCTAAAGGAAATGTTTGTCTAGCAAAATATATGTTATCAAAGTGGACTGTAGAAGCAATTAAAACGGATGAGCTCTACCCCTAAAAAAAGATGCCAGGCTGAGATGGTTTTATGAGAGTTCTATCTAATTGTCAAAGAAAAGATAATCTCCATGTTATCTGAACTAATCCAGATCATAAAAAATTTGGAAAGCCTCCTGATTTATTTTCCTTTTAATAAACTTTGTGCATAATTTTAGATTTTTAGAAAAGCTGCAAAGATAGTAGAGTTTTGGTATACCTTTCACATCATCGTTAACGTCTGATATAACCATGTTAGATTTGTCAAAACTAAGAAACTGACATTTGTACATTGTTATTAACTAAACTCCAAACTTTGTTCTAATTTCACCAGTTTTCTCATTAATGTCCTCTTTCTGTCCCAGGATCAATCCTGATTTATTTCTTTTTATACAAATCTTTTTTAAAATATATATATATATTATTTATTTATTTGGCTGTGCGGGTCTTTAGTTGTGGCACTCGGAATCTTTGTTGTGGCATGCGAGATCTTTCATTGCGGTGCATGGGCTCTCTAGTTGTGGCACACAGGCTCTAGAACACACGGGCTTGGTTGCCCCACGGCATGTGAGATCTTAGTTCCCTGACCAGGGCTCGAACCCACGTCCCCTGAGTTGGAAGGTGTATTCTTAACCACTGGACCATGAGGGAAGTCCCCATCCTGATTTATTTCCATAAACCTAATGTAACCTAACCTGACAATAGGTGGTATAAGAAAGAAAATATTTGAGCATAGATTTTATTTATTTATTTACTTACTTCCCTCCTTCCCTCCTTCCTTACTTTACTTCCTCACCATGACTCGTGGCTTGCGGGATCTTAGTTCCCCGACCAGGGGTTTTTTTTGTTTTAAATTTTTATTGCAGTATAGTCAATTTACAATGTTGTGTTAGTTTCTGCTGTACAGCAAAGTGAATCAGTTATACATATACATATATCCACTCTTTTTTTAGATTCTTTTCCATATAGGCCATTACAGAGTATTGAGTAGAGTTCCCTGTGCTATACAGTAGATCTTTAGTTATGTATTTGATATACTGACCAGGGACTGAACCTGCGCCCTTGGCAGTGAAAGCATGAAGTCCTAACCACTGGACTGTCAGGGAACTCCCCTGAGCATAGATTTTAAAATGCTTAATAAAATATTAGCAAATAGAGTCCAAAAGCATATTTAAAAAAAAATCGTAACCAAGTAGAATATTCCAGAAATTAAAAACTATTCACCATTAGGAAGTCTATTAAAATGATTGTTACATTTGCAAATTAGAGGAAAGTGTTTCTATAAATAAATGCCCTTCTCAATAAGCAGACATTCAGCTGAATACCTAAACAGGAATACAAAGAGACAACCTAAACATAAAGAGTATATATGCAAAATCCGTGGCTACCATATTGAACAGTGAAATAGGAAATACTAAAGGTATTTCCAGTAATGTCAAGATAAAGACAGAGATGTCATTACCACCATTATTAACCAACATTATTTGTGGAGGTTCTTTCGAGGGCAGTTAAGACAAGAAAAGGAAACATGGTAAAGTCTTGTGAAAGAAGAGAAAATTATTTTTATTTGATGATATGATTTTAAGCCTAGACGAGAGATTCAACCAAAAAACCTATTTAATCTAATAAGAAATTTAAGTAGTAAGGCAACTGGATCCAAGAAACTGAAAACGTAATAGCTTCCCTTGGTACCAACAAGAATCAGTTGAGAAATTACAATGGAAAATACGTTCTATTTACAACAGGTACAACAATTACTATAGATTACTAGGAATAAATTGTTAAATTTATTTAATCTGTTAGACATCTGAAGAAAGTGGTTGAAGAATATTAAACAAGAGCTTAATTAATGGAGGGATGTGTTATATTCCTGGGTAGGAAAATTTAATCATGAAGATGTCAGATTAAGTGTATTTCCCATCAGAATTCTGCTGGTTTTTGTTTGTTTTTGTGAACTGGACAAAATAATAGAGTTTTTATGAAAGAATAAATGTGGAAGGATTGCCAAGAAAAGTTTGAAAAGGAAGCATATTGAGAGGAGATTTGCCCTACCAGGTATTGAAATATTTTATGAAGTTACAGTAACAGAAAGTTATTGGCATAAGATCAAACAGATCAGTGTAACAGAACAACATTCAGGAACAGATCTAAGAATTTATGGAAATTTAATATATGATGAATTTGGATTTGCATTGCAATAGAGTAGTTTTTGTTTTTTTTTTTTTAGTGGTTTTGGCATAATTGGCTATCTATTTAGAAAACAATACAGTTTGTCCTTGCTTTACATTTTATATACAAATAAATTCCAAGCAGACAAAAGAACTAAATGTAAAAATGAATAAATAAAAGGACTAGAAGAATGTATAGAATGCTTTTTGGCCCATTCAGAATTATAGTATGATAATTATTATTTTGTTGGCTGCACCGTCAGGCTTGTGGGGTCTTAGTTCCCTGACTGGGGATTGAACCCTGGCCCTCAGCAGTGAGAGCGTGGAGTCCTGACCACTGGACCACCAGGGAGTTCCCAGTATGCTAGTATTATTAAAGTTGAAATGTTTGATAATATCCAATACTAGCAAGACTAGGAAAACTACAGGTAGAGTATATTGTGGTACAAACTTTTCAGAATATATTTGTTGGCATATTTATCTTTTGAAAGGTTCAAGCCTTTTTTTACCTGCAATTCCACTTTAATACTCTATTCTACACAAATAATGACGAGTACATAAAGATATAGGGAATATTTTTTGCAGTACCGTTTGTAACAGCGGAAATATCCATTTGTGGTGGCCTGACTGAGTAAATTGTAGTTCATCTATTCAGTGGAATGCAGTGGGGCCACTGAAAAGAATGAGATGGATCTCTGTAAACTGATGTATTGTAAAGTTAAGAGAGTTAGTTGTAGACTGGTGACCTAAGATCTCATTAGAGCTTAAGGGGGGTATAGTTGGGAGGAGAAAGGACAAGGTGGCATTAATTTGGCTAGTAGCCTGTACCTGTCAGGCCAAGAATGTGGCTCTGGAGATACAGAGCTGACGGACACAGCCGGGGCCCCTCAACTAGTTCCCAGTTTAGTGGGGGGGGGGGGGGTTTGCCACGTGCGCCGTCTTTGATGAGGAGAAAATGATGTGGGAGCGCTGGGGAGGGAAGCTGATTCTGACAAGGAAAGGCAGAAAGACAGAGTTAGGAGCACAGGCTGAATCCTGGAGAGTGGTGGATAACTGTAGGAAGAGAAGAGATTGGAACCTTGAAGTGATGGCATGGATTATCCCATGCTCCAGGCAGGATGGTCCTGTGGGGAGAGGGCTCTCATCTAGAGCAGAACATGCATCTCCCCAGCCCAGTACCTTCTAGCTTTACTGGTCAAAAGTTTTTGTCTCGTTCAGGCTTTTTTGTCCCTTTCACCTGTTTTCCTTTCTGGACCTCCTGATAGTGACTGCCCTTCCTTCCTTCTTTTTCTTTAACTTCCATGATCCTTATTCATTTTCCCCAACCTGGATTTGAACTCAGAGGGGCCATTGGGATTGGGAAGTTTTAGCAGGAGGAGGCAGGGGAATAGAATCATGGGGTTTCTTCCTGTTGTCTTCTGACTCCACACCCCGTTTCCCCTCGGCAGACCCTCTTCCGGCTGTGCCCAAGTGCTCTCTCACCCTGGGCACACGCCTGTCACCAGCTTGGCCTGGGCCCCCAGTGGGGGTCGGCTACTCTCAGCTTCACCTGTGGACGCTGCCATCCTGGTGAGTTGGTCCCCACGCCTCTTTTGGTCATTTCAGCCACCCCAGACTTGAGGAGAGAGCTTTCTTTGCCTGGTGGTGGGAAATACCCTGGGGGAAGGAGAGGAACAGCTGTCCATTCAATCTTAAACATATCCAGGGGAAGGCGCTGCACCAGCCTGACTCCTCAGATGTAGATTTCTGCCTGCTGTCAGTATAGACATAACCCTATTTCCTCCTGTTTTAACTGTCCCTTTCCCACGTCCTCCCCTCTGGTTCTTTGTACCTTAAGGAAGGGCGGCCCCCCGTGGGATGGTAGGGATGCTTGAGTCTCCCCTGTCTCACTCTCTTCCCCTTTCTCCTAGGTATGGGATGTCTCAACAGAGACCTGTGTTCCCCTTCCCTGGTTTCGGGGAGGTGGGGTTACCAACCTGCTCTGGTCCCCGGATGGCAGCAAAGTCCTGGCTACCACTCCTTCAGCTCTCTTTCGGTGAGTAGGGGGAGGGCGGGGAGGGGGGCAGGAACGACCTAGAGAAAGGCACTAGGCTCCTGGAACTGCGAGTGCCACAACCTTCTGTCCGCGTTCCCATTCACCTGAATGTGGGACTGACAGGAAGGGAAGTCCAGGCTGTGACACCTAGAGTTCCTAAGCTGTGACCTGCCTCTCTTTGGCACAGAGTCTGGGAGGCCCAGATGTGGACTTGTGAGCGGTGGCCTACCCTATCAGGGCGATGTCAGGTAGGAGGGACTGTGCGTCTCAGGAGCGGGGGCGGAGGTGGGCCCTGCTCCCCCAGGCGTGTCCCCCCACCTCCTCTACTTCTCTTCCTCGTGTGCTTCCCTCCTGTATTCCCATAGACCACTCTTTCCCTGCCTTTTGCTCCCTGACCCCAGACTGGCTGCTGGAGTCCTGATGGAAACCGCCTGCTGTTCACTGTGTTGGGGGAACCATTGATTTACTCCTTGTCGTTCCCAGAACGTTGTGGTGAGTCCAGGGAAACACTTCTGGATGCACAACATCTGGGGTAGTCGGAGGGAGACAGGAACCATCTGGAATATGCTGCTCTGAAGGATAAAGGGAAGAAACTTGGGGAGAAAAGAAAAGGAATAAGCTTGGGAGCCTTGAGAGGTGTTGATGCCTGTGATGGAGAGGAGGCAGGGGCCAGTGGGAGGCCCCTTTCTTGTCCTTAAGAGCCTCTGCCCTGATCCGCAGGTGAGCGAAAGGGGTGCGTTGGAGGCGCGAAGTCAGCTACGATTGTGGCAGATCTGTCTGAGACGACAGTACAGACACCAGATGGAGAGGAAAGGTGAGCTGGGTGGGCGAGGGAGGGGCAGTGAGACAAAGCTGGGAGGGACCACGCTGAGCCCTCCCAACCTGCTGTTCTGACCCATAGGCTTGGGGGAGAGGCTCACTCCATGGTCTGGGACCCAAGTGGGGAGCGGCTGGCTGTGCTCATGAAAGGTAAGAGGAGGGGAGGGAGGCCTTTGCTCCGGCCGCACCATCTTCCCATTAATTGACTGTTTCCAGGCCCTGGCTGCAGTTCTTCTCTGCCCCTGCCCCTGCCCCTACCCTGGGATTCTGCCTCCAGAGTTCCTTCCTATCCCTGTATCCACTTCTTACAGGAAATCCACGGGTCCAGAATGGTAAACCAGTCATCCTCCTTTTTCGCACTCGAAACAGCCCTGTGTTTGAGCTACTTCCTTGGTAGGTGCTGGGCAGGTGTGGTCCCCCCCCGGCCTCCCATACCAAACCCATACCCTCTACACCTGCCTTCTGCCTCCAGCAGCCTGCTCACCTTTCCTTCTGCCCCTAGTGGCGCTGTCCAGGGGGAGCCAGGAGCCCAGGCCCAGCTCATCACTTTCCATCCTTCCTTCAACAAAGGAGCTCTGCTCAGCGTGGTGAGTAGGCCAGCTGCTGTGGTTGCAGGAGTGGGCTGAGGAGCGAGGGCTGCAGCTGCTGTGTGGCTCTGCTGTATGGCCTTCTTTGGGCTCAGACTGGTCAGACTTTGCTTTCCCCTCTCTCTGCAGTGCTGGTCCACGGGCCGGATCGCCCACATCCCTCTGTACTTTGTCAATGCCCAGTTTCCACGTTTTAGCCCAGTGCTTGGCCGAACTCAAGAGCCCCCAGCTGGGGGCGGAGGCTCTATTCATGATCTGCCCCTCTTTACTGAGACGTCCCCAACCTCTGCCCCTTGGGACCCTCTCCCAGGGCCACCCCTTGGTCGGCCCCACTCCCCTCACTCCCGCATTCAATAATAAAAAGTGTCCTTTGTTTGTTTTCCATTCGATCGTGAGACTCATCTTTGCCCAGCACTGGGGTTTACTGAAGGAGCCGTGGGCTTTGGGGTAAGATCTTGGCTCGTTCGCGTTTTGGTCATTTCTTGTGAATTTGGCCAAGTTATTTACCCTTAGAAACTGGAGAGTTTCCAAACGATTTGGGAAGCAAAGCTGAGAAAACACCTAGCACAGGCTCTGGCGCATAACAGATGTTGTACTTTTCCCAAGTTTCAGCAAGTTCCCAGAATGATACAGGGCAGTAATGGAGAAATACTTCGTCAGTATGAGACAGAAGAGATTTTATTGGACTAGGGAATTTGTGGGAGGCATAGGTGCTGGGCGCTGGGCCAAGGTGGCATGGGCCATGCTCAGGGCACCCTCTCGGGTACGGTGCCCACCAATGAAGCCACTGGTGTGGACAAAGACACAGCCAGGAATGCCACTGACCTGGTCCAGGGCCGCATCCCGAAGACCCCGCCATGGCTCTGGCAGGGGCAGCCTATGAGTAAGCAGAAAGAGGGAGTTGGTGGGAGCAAATGGAGGCCTTGAGGAACTGGGAGAGGAGGAGCAGAAGCCTAGGTTAGTGGCCTCCTCCTCTGATAGGGTTGAAACAGGCCTGAAGGGCTGCAGGGCGGTCCCCTAGGGCCTCACCTGCTCTGGAATGAATGCAGCTCCTTAGGCACACACTGTACCCGCCACTGTCCAGCCTGGTCCGTGTAGATAACAAAGGCGATGGTCCCCGGGGGGGACAGCCCCGATTCCAGGTGGTAGAGGTGCTCCTTCCAGGGGCATCCACCCTTCACCAGTTCTATTATCTCCCCACTTGGGTCCACCTGAAAAGGAAGTGGAGCAGGGATAGAAGGTTTAGGGTAGGAATGGGAGCCCCTGTTGGCCAGCAGCCCACCAGGAATCACTAACCTGAGCCACAGTGCCTCCTCCCAGGCCAGTACCTGGAACCGCTGGGCCAGGGCCTCTTCCACCAGGGCCCGGGCTGGCAGCCAGCTGTGCTGGTAGAAGTCTAGTCTCTGCAGAAACTCCTCTCGAACCAGGTCCATTGCACGCTTGAATCCGGCCTGGGAATCACATGGGAATTAGAACCACAGTGCTGGCCCAAACTGCTAACTCTGCTAGGGCCTGACGGGACAGCCTCTCTCATTTTCCCGAGGTTCTCACGTGCCTCACGGTCTCTTCCCCACGGTCGTCCTCACCTCAGTGTCTTGGTTGGGCTGGTTCCAGGTGGGATTAAGCCGAGCAACCCGGGCGCTCAGCGTAGTGGTCACCGCGTACCGAGGCTCTCCCTCCTCCCACTGAGAGATCCCGTTGTCCACCGCATCCACCTCCTCCACGAAGTTCTCGTACATCTAAGGCAGCACAGGAGAAATGCTCTGGAGGGCGCCTGCCATTTGCATAAAGCTTCATAGGCCTCAAAGTTTGTGCATACACTGTCTTTAATCTTCACTACAGCCCTGCAAGGATCTCCCAACATTAACTGGATGAGGAAGGGGGGAATTGGGGAGTTCAGCAGCTGGCTAAAGGTCAGAGCGCAGTGCTGGGGCTGGAATTCAGATCACCTGATTTCTAATCCAGTGCTCTACTACCGCTCAAAGCCTGAGCCAAGGCCAGCCTGTGTGGGGAGGGGGCTGCTGCCTTCTGAACAAGGAAAAGTCTAGAGTTCCACGAGGGGTTCTGTGGGAGTGGATCCTCATGGCCTGGGGGTGTAAAGCGCCAGGTGAGCTGAGCAGGCTATTCACTGATCCAGTTAAGAGGTACAGGAGGAGGGCTCCCCTGGTGGTGCAGTGGTTAAGAATCCGCCTGCCAGTGCAGGGGACAAGGTTCAAGCCCTGGTCTGGGAGGATCCCACATGCCGTAGAGCAACTAAGCCCACGATCCACAACTACTGCGCCTGCGCTCTAGAGCCTGCGAGCGACAACTACTGAGCCCATGTGCCACAACTACTGAAGCCCGCGTGCCTAGAGCCTGTGCTCCACAACAACAGAAGCTACCGCAATGAGAAGCCCGTGCACTGCAACGAAGAGTAGCCCCTGCTTGCTGCAACTAGAGAAAGCCTGTGCGCAGCAACAAAGACCCAACGCAGCCAAAGAAGATGAGTACTGGACTAGACATCAGGGCTGGGATGTGGTCCCAGGGAAGCCCATGATGTGCCACGTGGCATCAGCAGCTGCTGCATCTCCTGAGGCTAAAGAAATGGTAGGATGGGGCTTCCTTGGTGGCGCAGTGGTTGAGAGTCCGCCTGCCGATGCAGGGGACACGGGTTCATGCCCCAGTCTGGGAAGATCCCACATGCCGCGGAGCGTCTGGGCCCGTGAGCCATGGCCGCTGAGCCTGCGCGTCTAGAGCCTGTGCTCCGCAACCAGAGAGGCCACGATAGTGAGGGGCCTGTGTACCGCAAAAAAAAAAAAAAAAAAAGCTATAAGGACATACTATACTGTATGGCACAGGGAATACAGCCAATATTTTATAATAACTATAAATGGAATACAATCTTCAAAAATTGTGAATCACTATGTAGTTATACCCGAAACATACAATATTGTACGTCAACTATCCTCAATAAAAATAAATAAAAAAACCTTGGGCATAATTTAGTTCAATTGCTTAGAAAACCCTTAGCAATAGAAGGGAAAATTGACCCAGGCAGTCTAAAACCTTAGTATTCCAGAAGCTCCAATTTATCGTTCATATTTCTTCAGTTTTGGATCAGAGAACTGAACTCAACAGCCTATCTGCAAAAAACAGAGTTGACTGCACCTGCAGTTTGACTTGCTGTGAACTTCACATTAGTGGGGTCAAGTAGGAGTCCTCAGAATCATCGATCCAACATGCACACCAGGGACGCTAGCCCTGTTCTTTCCCCAACCACAGGCACCTGCTGAGCTGCCTGCAGGGGGCGCTGGTGGAACCTGAAGAGGTTTTCATAATCAATCCCTTCCCAGTTTCCTAACTCAGTGTGCCTCCAGTGAATACAGTGGTGCCCGAGATATGCTGCCCTCCACCTTCAGGGCAGCCAGAACCTCAGCCATATGCTTCCAAACATAAGCAGCCTCCTCTATTACCAATTTGTTGAAGAACGTACGTATGTCAGGTCATGCAAAGAAAGCCCTTCCCCATACATTACCTCATCCACTTCTCACAAGCACCCCAGGATGGAGGCAGGAAGAGATTAACCATTCCCCTGTGAGAAGGTGGGCCTGGCTGAGGGAGAGAGCAGTGGGCCAGCACAGGTCAGGAACCCCGACCCGAGCCCAATCCTGAGTGCCACTCCGGCCCGCCTGGTGGAGACGCATGTGGGGGGCATCTCTGTCCTCGAGTCCCCACCTTGTCATAGAGGGTGCCCACCACGCTGTCCTCTTCGCTAGTAACCAGCAACTGGGCCAGCAGCTTGTGCCCGAAGTGCAGATAGATGAGTCCCGCACTGCTCAGCTTGGTCTGCCATGGCTTCCCAGGGGACAGGGAGCTCATGGTCTCCGTGAAAGACCTGAGGAGCACAGGGAGGTGGGGCTGAGGCAGAGCTGCCCCGGTTCACCCCCAGTGTCGTGTGCACGTGCAGGCACAGTGGGGTGAGGCGGCTGGGGAACGCTATGGGAGTCGGGAGAAAGCCCAGCTGGGAAGGCTTTGGCTTGTCCTCAGGGGTCAACATGGACATGAGTTTGGAGTCTCCATTCATGCATTCATTCGACAATGGTTAACTAAATGCTTACCACATGTCAGGCTTTGTGTTGTAGACATTAGAGATGAAAAAACTAAGACCTGTCCCTGCCTTCAAGTTCATCCACCTAAGGTGGACACACACGCACAAACAACCAAGGGAATGCTCTAGCGAGTTATAAACAAGGAAAAGGCAAGAGGGAGGAAAGGGTTCAGGAAGAGAGCATTCAGGTCATTTCTGAAAGAAATGCCTATTTTATATACTTTTTAAAAAAATTATGCAGTGTTTGACACATAAAAGAATATATTTAACATTTCTGGAATATAAAACATAAAATGAACACCCATGGGGCTTCCCTGGTGGTGCAGTGGTTAAGAGTCCGCCTGCCAATGCAGGAGACACGGGTTCGAGCCCTGGTCCGGGAAGATCCCACATGCCACAGAGCAACTAAGCCCATGCGCCACAACTACTAAGCCTGCACTCTAGAGCCCACGAGCCACAACTAATGAAGCCTGCACACCTAGAGCCCGTGCTGCCCAACAAGAGAAGCCACCGCAATGAGAAGCCCATGCACCGCAACGAAGAGTAGCCCCTGCTCACTGCAACTAGAGAAAGCCCGCGTGCAGCAACGAAGACCCAGTGCAGCCAAAAAAAAAAACCTAAATGTCAAGTGCCACAAAGAGGTTAAGGTGAGACCCTCAACCAGCAAGCTAAGCTTGGTGTTGAGGTCACTGGTGCCCTTTCCACAAGTATTTCCAGTAGAGAGACTGGGAGAGAACTGGCTGAATGAATGAATAAATGAAAGGATGGATGAATGGAATGTGCAGCCAGGGTCAGCTCTTCTTCTGAAGAGTGGCTGAGAAGTGAGAGTGAGAGATTAGGCTGTAAATACCGGGAGCATTCCCTCCCGACATCATTTATGAAAGTAATACGTGTATTTGGAAAAAAAGGGAGAGAAATAGCGAGGGAAGGAGAGAGAGAGAGGGAGAGAAACAGACTTAAAACAATATAAAACCTCGGAAATAACCACTTTATACAGCGTGGTGTATATGAGGTAGGGTTTGGGGTTTTTTTCCCTTCTTTGTTTTCAAGATGGGAGATGCTTAAGCAGAGTTTCTTGCTGTAGGCAAGAACTAGAAACCCTGCCATGTGAAGCCCCAGAGCATAAAATGATACACTGGAAAGGGGGCAAGCAGAAGGAAACAATGTCTCCTGAGTTGGGAGAAGGGAGCTGTTCAGGAGTGAGAAACTGAGGCTGTCCATGCAGGAAAAGCTCGACTTTCTTTAAAGGGAAGAGACAGGATCACTCACTAAGGTAGTTTGATGAGGCAGGGGCTTGAGGAGAGGGGAGAAGGACTGGAATGGTACTGTGGATAATGGGCTACCCTCGGATTAAGATTGATTTCCCAGTGCAAGAGTGTCAACGACAAAGGAAGACAACACACACCTCAACTATCACCACCCACCACAATCGTGTGGGCCCAGCAGTCTGAGGTGGGGCAGCAAGGGCACATGACTGGATTAATCCCAGCTGGGGTATTCACTGGGGTGACGATGGGGCTGGTGGGAGAAAAGCCTGACTGAGCCAAAGAAGGAGGTGAGTTGGAAGGGGCCCAGGGACTGACCCGGGCCAAGGTCAGCTAGATGGGTGCAGAGCAGGTGGAGAGCTGGAAGCACGGAAGACGGTAGTCCCATGGGGCTCAAGAGTTTGCTTTCCAGGATGAGGCGGTTCCCTTCGCTGACGCGGACCACGGCAGTAGACCGGAGCACTGAGAAGAGTCAAGGAAACTTAAAGAAATGGTAGTGGGAACCCACCTCTGGTGATGGTCATATCGGTGTCTCTGAGGGTCGTACTCGCCACCCACGTCTACCACGATGTCACAAGAAGCCAGTTTCTCGGGGTCCCGGGTCCGCACAATCTCTGCATCCTGCAGGGGACACAGGAGGCGAAGAGGCTGCCGGGGTCGCACGGGTAGGGGATTAATGTTGGGCTTCCAGGGAGCCGGGGAGGGGAGGAGGGTTTCTCGGGCGGGACCCCGTTAGGGGGACGCGATTTGCCCCGGAGACTCGCCGGCAGACCCCCGGTCAGTTTGCGCTGCCCGTACCCGGTACTCGGGCAGGAGGCGCAGCAACGCGCACGCCAGCGCCTCATCGCAGTGGAAAGTGCCGTTGTGCGTCCCGATTCGGGGCGGGGCCATGAGGTGGCTGCGGGGTCGTTTGGAGAGTGGGACGGACTCCAGGCTGCGCTTGAGATGCGGGCTTCGGCGGGGTGGCGGCAGCAGCAGAAGCAGAGGTAGAGAACCGCGCAGGAAGCGGTGACCCATGCAGCTTGCCCTGTGGGGAGGCAGGAGGCCGACCCGGAAGAGAAAGCGCCCGGGCAGCCCCCACTTCCTCTTGCCGGCCGTTTCCACGACAACCGGCCGCAAAGGGAGGGCGCGCCGCCCGGCACAGAATTTCGACCCCCGCTCCTCGAAGGGCCCCGGGTGGAGCCTCCAAGATGAGCACTGTATCACCCCTGCTTATCAGGCTCCGGGAGGGGCAAACCCTCTCACCACCGCCCTCCCATCTCATCACCAGTCCCTTGCCTAATGCAAGAAAAGACCAACACTCTGCCCAGCTGGCGCATTTATTAGCATTAAACACAAGACCCTCCTCTTCCCGCATTGCAGGAAACCACGCCCACAAAGTCCCAGGCCCCTGAAGCAGGCGCCCTATGTCCGATTTCTGAAACAAGCTTTCAGGCCTTGGCGGTAGCCTGAGGTGCTCCCAGGGCTGTGAGCTGCTGAATTTTCTGGCTCATCATCTCCATGACAGCTGTGGGAAAAAAGAAGAGTCAGACCCTGGTCAGGAACTAAAGGGGAGAACCCAGAGTTAAGGAAAAGTGACAGGGAGACAACCAACTACAGTTAATAAAACTTTTAACACAGTGATCCACTGTGGAGGGCACACACAACACAAATTTAGAGTCTAAAATGTGTCAGTAAATATGAAAACCACTGGGATATAAAAAGGAACAAAATACAGTATTCAAATGAGTCAGATATAACCAGAAAATAACGTGGAAAAGATGTCTGCCTTTAGAACAGTGGTTCTCAATCCTGACTGTATAACAGAATCACCTGGGGAGCTTTTAAAAAAACATTGTTCCCTGGAATCCCTGCCACCCCCGCCCCCCCATTGACTTACGGTTGATCCTTGAACAACAGGGGTTTGAACTGTGCAGGTCCACTTATTCGGGGTTTTTTTTTTTTCAATGGTAAATTCTACAGTACTACATGATCCACGACTGGTTGAATGTGCAATGCGGAACGGAGGATATGGACGGCAGACTGTAAAGTTATATGCCGATTTCCTTCTACTTCACCAAGGGTTGGCACCCCTAACCCGCACACTGTTCAAGGGTCAACTGCAGTTGGTTTGGAGTGGGCCCAGGTTCTCTTTTTAAACTCTCTGGGTGATTCTTAATGTGCAGCCAGGGCTGTAATTGCTAGCATAGCTAGTTAGGGCTGTATTTCTTCGCCGGGTGTTCATTTACATGCATCTTCTCCCTCATCCCATCCACACTAAATAGGAACTCAAACACAAAAACAAAGACATGATTCCCTTTCTGTAAATTTCTCAAGCACAGAATCCAGGAATCTATAAATAGTGGGTATATATTGCACAGAATCTAAAGAATAACACATCAAGACACCAAAGAGAAAACCATGGTTTTAATCCAGCAAAGGGGACATCCCCATGGATCACAGTGCAATCCCTGTTTATTATGGCTGTAGAAAGGGTTCAAAGAGGTGCCCAAGGCCAAGCTTACCCTGTTTCATGGCATGCTTCTCCTGCAGAGCTGGCTGGATTTTCTCCATTTGCTTGGTGAGAAAGTCTATCTTCCTCTTGAAGAAGTCCCTAGCATCCTCAGCCGTCTGCAAGGTCAGAGGTGAATGAGGGGTTAAGAGGAGACCCCATTCTGCACTCTAGAACTCCCCTTCAGAGAGGCATCCATATGCTTCCTTCCACTCACCTTCTCTACATAGTAGCCAGTTCCCACATCGATGAGCACGTGTTCCACATCATGCAGCTTCCCAGGGACATACATCTGAGAAGCAAGGATTAAGGGAAAACTAGCCCAGCATGAGTCATGATTCCCTGTCAGCTAGTGTGCTTGACCTCCTAAGGCCCTTCTTTCTAAAAAGCTAGAAGGCAGGAATTCCCTGGCGGTCCAGTGGTTAGGACTTGGCACTTTCACTGCCGGGGCCCAGGTTTGATTCCTGGTTGGGGAACTAAGATCCGGCAAGCCTCGGGGTGCAGCCACAAAAATTTAAAAATAAAAAGCTATATGGCCCAAGGACCAAATAATCTGGAGGCCTACAAACTCCAAATGCAGAGAGACAGGGAAGTTGGTTCCTTATGGAGAAAATCACATATGCTGATCCTGCCCTCATCCCATCTGCCACCTTCCAAGCAGTTCTTACAGTTCTTCCCATTAGCCCTTCCAGAAAGACTAGAGTGATTTTTTTCCTGTTGCTGTTGAGTAGTTGAGTGAAAAGGCAGCCTCACTTTCCCTTTAACACTCCCAAACATGAATTAGCTAATTCCTGATGAATTTAATGTTCATTATTTAAGCAATCCCTACTACACTGCTATTCCTGTGTTTCCCTTTCAGCCTGTCAGTTCTCTGGTACAGTTTACAGGTGCCTATTGTCATAACTTGCTCACTCAAGTAAAACATTCAACAGGTAGACACAATCCAGGTTTCTTAGTAACAACAGTTTAGGAATAAGAGCCACAGTTGAACTAAAATTGAGGATTAATAAACAGAACCAACATCCTTGTTTCTGTATCCTCTCTTCTAATTGCTTATGTTTTCTAAGTTATTAGTAGAACTGTAAACCACCAGTTTTACTTCCCTATTAGGTTATATCCTCAAACAGCAAAGGGAAATAATCACACCTCAATTCTACATACACCTGGGTGCTCACAAAGCATTAGCTGGATGTTGGCTCCGGGTTAGAGAGCAGAGCTAGGAAGCGTGTATAATAGTACTCTCAGAACCATCCGAGCACTCTGGAGTAATTAAAACCTCCCGTCCTTCTTGGCAGGTTAGGTGTGAGGAGAAAAGGCGAGGGCAGGGTAGCAGTTCCTGCAGAAAGGATACAGAACTCGTCAGTGGGACCAGTAACTCTTTCCCTGTGAAAGCAATTAAGACAAACAAATGGGGGAGGTTGGCAGCTCCAACGTTTAGACATTAAAGGGAGTTTCAACACGGCACAGCACCTAGAGACTGTACAAAAAGGACGGAAATAGGGACAACAGGAGCAGAAGAATGTCCTGGACATTTCAATTCTAGGTAAGAAACATGCAAAGGGCTCCCGTAGCAGTATACAATACATGATGGACTGCTCTCTCGTCTCAGGTAAGGAAAACTGAATTAGGAGGCGGGAAGAGAGAAGCCGGCTCGCAACATCCCCCAGGTTGCCTTCACACGCCTACCCCGTACCCTCGTTGCTTTTGTTCAGCACGTTCAGACAGTCCTTGGCTTCCACATACTTGGTCTGTACCACCTTGAGCTGGGCAATGGACGTGGACAAGAACTCCACTTCCTACAGAGGATGAGAATAAGGGTCAGTGTGAGGGCTGGCGGGAGAAGGGGGCACAGCCGGAGAAGGGGCGGGTCCTGGCACCGCGTGGCGGTTTCGCCTGGGAAGGGAAGCCTCCCCAGCTGGGGAGGAATGGAGTGGGGCGAGGGAGTACCCGTGGTGGGGAGGGATGTGACGCGGCAAAGCGGTGTCTCTGGGGCCCATCCCCACCTGGTCCAGCTGGTTCTTGAGCATTTCTAGCTGCGGCAGAGTCAGCTCGGTGATATTAACCGACTGCGCCATGCTGGGAAGGACGACTTATGAAGCTGAACCCGGCCGGGCGTGCAACGCTCTAGCCATCCTCTGTGCATCTCGATGGCTGCGTCGGGAGGCCTCGCTGCGCCAGACGTCTCTATGGTCCTCCGTCCCGGAAGGGAAGGAAAGGCTGGTTAGTCTCTGTGACTCCCATTGGAAGAGAAAGGGTAGAGGCACTTTATTTTCTCACAACGTCCCAAGCCTAGCGTAGTCAAGTTGTAGCAAACAGGATTCCTACGCTCAAGGAACCTAACCATAACCACAGCGTTGTAAAGCAATGTATGCTACTCCACGTAGGTGGTATAAATCTAGTGACAACAGGCAAGGAGGAAGCCTGTGAAGTTCTCCGAGTCGGGGGGAGTAGCACTGTGAAAGGAATGCTTTGGGCAGATGAAGCGGGAGTCTGGCGGTGGAGAGAACACAAAGGAGGCCCGTTATCAGCTAAAAAGTACAGCAGTGGGTTTATTAATCAGTGCAGTGTGCTAAATTACCATGTGCTAGAAGTGAGGGATACATAAGAGTGTTAAGATACGTACTTCTGGGGGCTTCCCTGGTGGCGCAGTGGTTGAGGGTCCGCCTGCCGATGTAGGGGACACGGGTTCGTGCCCCGGTCCAGGAAGATCCCACGTGCCGCGGAGCGGCTGGGCCCGTGAGCCATGGCCGCTGAGCCTGCGCGTCCGGAGCCTGTGCTCCGCAACGGGAGGGGCCACAGCAGTGAGAGGCCCGCGTACCGCAAAAAAAAAAAAAAAAAAAAAAAAGATACGTACTTCTGAACTTAATCTAGTTGGAGAGATAAACCGTACATCAGCATCAGAACCCCCCAGAATCTGCTGCTAAAGTGCATGGCACTAACAAGTGTAACAGCTGTTTGTGGGGAAAGGACAGCAGCCTATAACATCCGCTTAGGAGGGGGGCAAAGCAACTGAGGCATTAAACTTGTGTCACTCCCAGGATACCTGAGGGCAGGAAGACAGGATAGACATGAGGGTACCTGGCCAAGACACTCTCAATGGATCTGTCTCTACCTTTACTTGGGCCTTTGTCCCCACTTAATAGCATTTTGATGCCCCTCTCTCCTTCAGCTTTGTCTGCTGAGGCCAAGACAGGCCCAGCTTTGTCTGTTGGTTTTGCCTTTCTTCCCAAGACTCTCAGACTTGAACTCCTGCAAGCTATTCTTATCTATTTATAGTACTACACAGTAGGAAGCCAGCAATAGTCTTATCTTCAAATGTTCTCAGAGGAACTACACAAAACAGGGTTTAAGTGATGTATCTTTATTATATTAAAAATTAAATCAAAAGGAAATGTTGCATATAAAACACTGGGGAAAATCATTTAAAATATTTATCGTAAGGGCCAAATCTAAGTTTGGAGGTAGAACAGTCACATGGCTTCTATCAGCAACAGGAGAGCTCCAAGGGGGTCACTGCAGGGAGACAGGCAAGCCATAGGCTACAGGTGCAGCCCCAATAAGATACTTGAGTCGGGGAGCCTGGCGGGCCTGGCTGACATAGTACAGAAGTGGGGCTCCTGGGCCTGCTCCAAGCCAGCCCTGCAGCAAAGCCTCTGTGTAGCGGTCAATGTCACGGTCAGTCACATCCCAGAGGTTACCTAGAAACAGGGGGCTGGGAAAAGAGAAGGAAGAAATACAAAGTAAGGGTCTAAAACAGAACACCTAGGAAAACACGACTGGTGGTGGTGGTGGTGGTGGTGAGTGAGTTGAGAGGGATTAAGCCAATGAGGAAATCCCTTGACCCATAGTTCCAGGAGGAGGATAGAGGATGGCAAAGGGTTAAGGGCCCAGGTATGCCAGGGAAGTAGGGTGGGAGGAAGGAGGTGGGGCACAAAAGAGGAAGGATTTAGGGTTCAGACCTGGGAAAGCACTTGGGATGGGGACCTAGGATGGACTTTGCCCCTCGAGACTCACCAGCCAGCCATGATATACTTGAGCACGATGCCAGCCCCCTCCAGGTTTCCGTGCACAGCCAGGGCTGCACTGCTGCAGCCGAACAGCAGGGCCACCGCCCGGCAGCTCAGCCGCAGGACAGCCTGCCCATCCAGGAAGCGGGCACCAGCCCCATGCCCTGCATAGCTGAGGCAGAAGGAGGCGAGATGAGCCTGACCTAGCAGGGCCAGGCCTCTGCTGTGTCTCCAGAGGTGTCCTGAGCCAGTCAGGGGCTCCAAAGCCCCAGAGCAAACCGTGGTGATACCCACCCTGTGGGACTGTCCCTCCCCCCACCTCCCTGCCCTGAGCACTCACATGTACAAGTCACGCTCCGCCAGGGCCGCCTGCACCTGTTCTGGGCTCGGCACCTCCCCGACCACCCCTTTCCAGCCAGCTTCACTACAGGGAAAAGGTAGGAGTAAGAAGGGTTACGGGGCAAAGAGGGCAGAAGGAACAGTAGGGAGAACGTGGGCTGCAACATTTGATTCTGGAGAAAAGGACATTTGCCCCTGTGTTGTGCTACCCCTCCCCACCCCGCTTCTTACTCTTCTCCCGCTGACCTGCTAAAATGAGCTCGGAATTGCTCCTCTGTGCTTGACAGGTTATTGTGGGGATTCAGGACGTAGAAGGTACTGCGAGGATCCACACCTTGGCTCAGCACCGACGAGGCCCCGGACTGATGGGGAGACAGTGGTGATCAGAATCCTGGTCTGGCCCAAGGGCCCAAGCTCCCACAAACCCCAAGCCCCTTTCCACAGCTGATCCATTCCTAAGACCTCCTTCTTCTCTTCCCAGGTTTCTCTACCTTTTCTTGCCCAGTCCCCAATCACCCCCAGTCCCCACTCCCTGAACCCCGCACCTCTTTGATGATGGAGTAGCTGAGTAGGAATCGGAAGGAGGGCAGCCGAGTGACAGGCAGGGCCCGGAGGCTGGGCATGCTCTCCCACGGGAGCTTCTGTAGGTCCTGGGCAAAGAGCACTCAGAGGTTACTGTCCTGAGCCAGGGGTACACAGGAGTCAGAAAAGGCATGGCGGCGAGTAGCTACCCACTGCCCACCAGGCGCTGCCCCTCCGGCCCCTGGCTCCTTACCTTGTCCAGCACCAAGACAAGATGCCTACTGCTTGGTATCGCCGTCTGACCCTGTAGACGCTCTACTGCCTCACTCAGGAGCTCTTGGGCTCGTTCTGGCAGGGCTGGGCACAGCCCATAAGCCAGGGCCTGAACGTCCTGTGGGGTGAGGGTACTGGCACCGCTGAGCATGATCTGCAGGGGAACAGTGGTCATTGAGTACCATAGCTCCCATCTCCACCCTCAGTGGCAGGTGGGAAAGTTAAGGCTACCTTCTTCCCCTTCCCTGATTGCTCAACTCACTTTCAGCAGAGTGGGGTCAGGATACTTCCAGCCACATTCCTGCAGCAATTCTTGTAGACGGGAGGCCTCCTGGGCAGGGCCGGGGTCCTCACTGGATGGCAGCAACAGCCTCCGCCAGCAGCCCAGCACATACTTCTCTAGGGAAGTGGTGAGAACCTGAATGCAGAACAGAGCTGTCAGTCAGAAAGGAAGCTGAGTTTCTTTCCCCACAGGCACCGACATGTTGGAGACGAGGAAATGGGTCTTCCAATAAGTGGATGTGCCTTACTTATCCTACTGCCAGTCATAAAAGGCAAGAAGCGAGAAACATTTTTTCATTTGTTGAGACTCTGGGGGAGTATAGATAAGACGATTTGTAGGGGGACTTCCCTGGTGGTGCAACAGTTAAGAATCCGCCTGCCAATGCAGGGGACACGGGTTCGAGCCCTGGTCTGGGAAGATCCCACATGCCGTGGAGGAACTAAGCCCGTGCGCCAAAACTACTGGGCCTGCGCTCCAGAGCCCGCGAGCCACAACTACTGAAGCCTGCGCGCCTAGAGCCCGTGCTCCGCAACAAGAGAAGCCACCGCAACGAGAAGCCCGCGCAGCACAACAAAGAGTAGCCCCCGCTTGCAGCAACTAGAGAAAGCCCGCGTGCAGCAATGAAGACCCAACACAGCCAAAAAAAAAAAAAAAAATATATATATATATATATATCTTTAAAAAAAAGATGATTTGTAATAAATCACTACGTTTTGACAAATACGAACAGGTGGGCAAAAGCTAAAGCCAGGAAGTGAAATGAAAGCTGTGGTCGGGAGGCTGATACTTGGGCTTAACTTCTTTTTTTGTACTTATCTTTAAACATTCCATTGCCATAACCCCTTCCAGTCTCAGACTCTTGTTTAAAGTGCTTCCCAAGTGACGTAACTTTTTATTTAGGCCTACACTTCCAGAAAGGACTTGAGGTGGCTCAGCAAGAACCTGGGACCCCTGAGAGAGAAGATATTCCTAGGGCAGGCCGATCCCACCCCACGCTGGGGACACACACCTCCATCCTGCGGTCCAGTTCCAGCCGCCCCGTCCACCATTCCCGCTTGTCAGTACAGCTGCTGTTCTCTTTCTGTTCCTTCTGGATGGCATCAAACTCTTTCAGGGCTGAACTCACAGAAAGCTGAGGGAGATGGGGTTGTAAGAGTTCTGCTTGTCCACGTGACCTCCATCTCTCCATCCCCCAGCCACAGCTTGACCAGAAGCCTGCCCCAGCCCAACTTTGCTCCCGAGCCCAGAAAACCTACCTTGTTCTGGGCAGTGGGGATCTGCACAGTGACTGGGGGATTGTCTTTTTCCAGCCGGGTCAGCAGGAGGGTGTCACCCATGGTTCCAGGCTGGAGGGTGGCCAGGGCCAACACACACACGGTCACCCCTGACACACAGGACGTGCCCAGAGTTATTTCAGCTGTTACAAAGAATTCCCTTCCCTGTCTTCTGCATGCAATCCCTGTCCATCACTCAAGACAACTCCTAGAAGATTTCCCTGGCCACTGGAGTTCAAAGGTGCTCTCCCTTACCCTAACAGCTCCCTGTAGTCAGAGACCATGTTTTGTATTTATTTGTGTCCCTACAGAAACTAACAACCACTACCCCCCACCACTCCCCACATACAGTGAGGCACTCAAATCATCCGTGAACATGTTTCGTGTTAGCATAGGAAGACCCATGACACTTGAACCAACTTACCCCTAAAGAAAGAAAAACACTGAATTTGCTGGTAACTCAAATTGAGATTCAAAAAAAAAAAAAAAGAGGGGCTTCCCCGTGGCGCAGTGGTTAGGAATCTGCCTGCCAATGCAGGGGACACAGGTTCGAGCCTTGGTCTGGGAAGATCCCACATGCCGTGGAGCAACTAGGCCCGTGAGCCACAACTACTGAGCCTGCGCGTCTGGAGCCTGTGCTCCACAACGGGAGAGGCCGCGACAGTGAGAGGCCCGCGCACCGCGATGAAGAGTGGCCCCCGCTCGCCGCAACTGGAGAAAGCCCTCGCACAGAAACGAAGACCCAACACAGCCAAAAATAAATAAATAAATTAATTAATCAGAAAAAAGAAAGACTTCTAGATTTAAGGTATGTCTGTTTGGTGAGAGTTACAAAATGTCTAATCAATGGAAAATTTATGATCCTTCCGTAAGGATCATAAACGTGTGTGTGAACTAACTAATGCCTTAAACTCCTTCACCCAACTCTTCCCTAAGAAGATGAATAAAAGAACAGCAGAGGCACTGATGCCTGCCGCCATACCACTGGGGATCAGAGCCAGGCGCTCCTGGAAACTCTCCTTCTCAGGCTGGGGGAAGTGGCCAGATCCCGATGCTCTGAAGGAAAAGAGGTGCTGGATGCAGGCCAGGGGTATGTCTCCAGGCCTCTCCTGGAGGTTCAGCCCCTGCAGCTGCTCTGCTATTTCAAGCGATCCTCGGCGCTTCTGGGCCTTGCTGCAGGCAACACAAGAGGGGGTGAGTTCTGCCTCCTTCAAAGTCTGGACCACTCCCCCCAGTCTGTCCCAGCACAAGCCTTAGGGATGGTGGGCACTCACCTGAGCTGCCTGTGGAGGTGGATGAGCAGCTGGTGGCGACAGGTGATGGAGACAGACTCGGTGACAAGGCAGGCAGTGGCGTAGGGATCCCGGTGGCCCAGGCACAAGGCCAGGAGGCGGCAGAGGTGAGCGTAGAGCCCACTAGGAGGGCAGTGACTGACCCCACGGAAAGCAATGCTTAGTGAGTCACAGATGGAATCCAGGATAGAGAGACCTAGAGGAAGGTCAAGACACCGATGAATCCCCGACTTCCTAACTGATAGGAACTTTCCAAGAATGAGTGTCTGTCTCCTCTCCCACGTGGAAAACAGCAGGTACCACTTATGAAGGGCAGTGTGCCAAGTGGGGAGCTACGCAGTTTACAAGCATCAACTCTCTCCATCCTCCCCAAATTCCACCTTACGGTTAAGTAAATTGAAGCTCAGAGAGGTGGAGTGACTAGAGTTCAGCTAGTAGACAAAGAGTGCTAGGATTCAAACCCAGGTCAAAGGCTACCAGATCCAGATGGTCCAAAACCAGAACCAAGGACAGTAATGGAAAGGCACTGGGATCAAGTGATCACACCTTTGTGGTTAGCATACTTACTGACGGCTACGGGGGCCGAGGGGAGTCGCAGCGGAGGACCAAGATCCTTGTCTCTCTCCTTGTCTGGGCCCCGGACGGGCAGCTCTTCTTTGCTGGCATCCCGTCTCAACACCTCACATTCTCCTATGGATGAATCGAGCCCTGGAGCTGGGGTCTTCCCACCTGGGCAGACAACACGACTTTCCTGTAGAGTTCCCTCTTCCTGCCATCCCCTTTGCTCTCCCTTCTAGGGTCTGGTCCCAGAGCCAGCAAAAGAACTTTCTTCCTGTTCCATCTTTGGCACCAGTTATTTCTCATGTTTTGGCCCCAGGGCAACCCCAAAAAATCATGGACCTCTATTTTCCACCCTTGCCATTATACCTGAGGCTGAGTCTTCCCCATCAGGGCCCCTGAGGATCTCAAAGCTCATTTCCATCTGCTTGTCAGTCAGTTCCTCCTCAAGGATGGTCCTCATCATCTCGGGGCCCAGCTCCTCACAATGTCCTGATGCCAGCTTCTTGACCCTCCAGCTTCTACCACTGAGGCCAGGGTGCCCAGGGGCACTGCCTGGGGCGGCCACCGAGTTTGTCTTCATGCTCGGGCCCTTCCTGGCCCGGCCCCGGCCCCGGCCCCGGCCGCAGCCCCGGGAAGCAGTGCCCCGTCCCTTGGGTCCCTCTGCAAGCCGTGCCCCAACTGAGACAGGGTCTTCCAGGTCACTGTCATCACTGAAGTTCACCTAGGATGGTGGGAAAGGGAGAAGGGCCAAATGACGAGACATTGTCCGCCAGCAGGTGGCGCTGTGGAGGCGCCATCATAGAGGCCCTTGGGGAAGATTTAAGAATCAACCTCCCAGGTATTAGGCCACACTCAACCAGGGGCAGTAACCCTGGGTTGTGGAAGGAGGGAGGGGAGGAAGGAAGAGAAGATAAGGAGGATGAAAAGGGAAAGGAACCGTATAGAGTGAAGAAAAGTCCCTTCTGTCTGAAACAAAGATGGACTTGAACTAGGTCTTGCTGTGGAAGATATAGGGGTCCTGCAGTAACAGAGCTTAAGGTTCCCCACCCCCACCCCCGCCAGCCCTAGGAAGCTATTCCAGAGACACCTGCTCTGCAGAACTCTCCTGCAGGATCACCCCCACTCAACACCAGTACCACCTAGCCACAGTCCCATCTCACCTTGAGGCGTGTCTGGGACCTCTGTTGTACCCTGGGGGCCTTGGGAACCTCAGGCTTGCTCTTTGTAAGGAGGACTTCCTCAAACACAGTGAAGGGGACACGAGGGCCACCCTGCCTGACCCGGCCTGGGGGCTTAGGTGTACAGGGTGGTCCTCCACCTTCCAGACCTTTCAGAGAGGTATTTGAGAGCGGCAGGGTAGCAGAGACCTCTTGCTGGCGTCTTCGTCCACAATGTTTTTGGCTCCAAGGCTTAGAGTGTTCTGAGCCTGCAGGGGTCTTTACTGATGATGGCTGCCAGCCCCAGGAGCTCGCAAAAAGTCGAGGAGTGCAGCAGCTGAGGCTAGCCAGCTTTGCAAGGGCCTGAACCAAGAGCAGGTGGGCTCGCCAGGGCTCCAGGTGGGGTATCCGAGCCACCACAAACTTTAGCCCCAACTCCAGGATCTTCCCCAGGCTCTTGTTTGACGGCTGGCTCAGCCCCTCCAGTGCCAGCTGTGCGTATGCCTGAGCCGAGATCTCATCGAAGAGGCCCAGGACAGGAGAGGGGGGTGCTTTGTGATTCAGGGAAGCTTGTAGAGCTTGGGTGAGGCGCTCACTGGCTGCGGGGCAACACTTCAGCACAACCTGCAGCAGATCCAGGCCCTGGGCCTGATGGCCCATGGCCAGCCTCGTGCCCGCTGCGATCAACACCCAGCGCAGACAGACTGCTGAGAGGACAGGGCTGGCACAGAGTGAGCAGTCACAAGTGGGCAAATGGGTCAGGAAGCCAGGGCTGGGCTGGGGCTTTGTTTTCAGGATCGGGGAGGAGTTAGTAGAAGGTGCTACAGGGCCAGGCTCCTTGGCCACGGTGGCCACCAGCTCCAGGTCAGGGCCTCTTAGAACAAGCTCTTCCTCTGGAAGCTCTGGAGGATGGGGCACCCAGGCCCGCTGCTTCCCCTTCTGCAAGTGGACCTTCTTCACAGAGTCTGGGTGTTGCGCTAGTCCGACAAACTCTGAGGGAAGAGTGGAAAAAGAATTACAAAACTGGGAGAAATGATACCAGTGTGTCCTGAGCTACCTCAGCGGCCAACGACCTATGTTATTTACTTACTAACTGTTCATATACGTTACTGTACTAACATACTAAATATTAGCATCCGTGCTATTTTTTCGATAAAATCCTGACATTTTCTGCCCTTCTAACAATGCATCAGCACAGCCCACAGAGCCCCCATTTCTGCAGCTCAGAAGGCTGCATGGCTCAGACCAGAAGGCCGGCACCCAGAGGCCCAAGTCTTAATCCTGTCTCTGGCCCCTGACTAGCCCCATGATCCTGGCCTCAAACATTGAATTTCTCAATTTTCTGAGTTTACAAATGAAAAAACTCTATGTTCCCAACTCAACTTTCCAGGATTTTGTGTGGGTCCAGTGAAACACTACAGGTAAAAGTGGTTGATAAGGAAAAAAAAAAGCACCATAAATACAATATTTTATTATTAGCTTAAACCCTTCTGAGGATGCTACATTTGTGCTGCCCCATACAGTAGCCACATGTGCGGCTACTGAACACAGGAAGTGTGGCGAGTACCTAAGGCACTGAATATTCAATTTTATTTAAATTAAAATATATTAGCGCTGGGAATTCCCTGGCAGTCCAGTGGTTAGGACTCAGTGCTTTCACTGCAGGGGCCCGGGTTCAATCCTTGCTCCAGGAACTAAGATCCCGCAAGCTGTATGGCACAGGCAAAAAAAACAAAAAAAACCAAAAACAGAAAAACAACAACAACAAAATATATATACATATGTATGTGTCTATACGTGTGTGTGTGTGTGTGTGTGTGTGTGTGTGTGTGTGTGTGTGTGTGTGTGTGTGTGTGTGTGTGTGTGTGTGTGTGTGTGTGTGTGTGTGTGTGTGTGTGTGTGTGTGTGAGAGCACTGAAAACTAGAAGCAGGTAAGGTAGTCCTGGACAGCCCATCTGAAGGAGGGACACCAATGGTCTGACTGAAGTGAAGGGAGCTTTGCCCTGGGACAGAAGTCAGTCTGATTTAGAAGAGAACCTAACCTTGACATGTAAAGCTGTGTTGCTGTGCGTGCATCACTCTCACCACCGCCCACGGGCATAGGGGCCGGGCTGCTCACCTGTGCAAGACTCGAGCAAGAACAGAACCTGCTGCAGGTCCGACTGACAGAGGTCGATGTCATTGCGCGCCAGCTCCAGCTCCCCCTTCAGCACCAGGAACAGGGCACACCTGGTTGGGAGAGAAGATGACGACCCATTAGTGGAATCCTTTGTTTTCCTGGAGAGTCCTTTTTTTTTTTAAAATAAATTTATTTATTTATTTGTTTGTTTGTATTTTTGGCTGTGTTGGGTCTTTGTTGCCATGTGCCGGCTTTCTCTAGTTGCAGTGAGCGGGGGCCACTCTTCATTGCGGTGCATGGGCTTCTCATTGTCATGGCTTCTCTTGTTGCGGAGCACGGGCTCTAGGCACGCGGGCTTCAGTAGTTGTGGTATGTGGGCTCAGTAGCTGTGGCTCGTGGGCTCTAGAGCGCAGGCTCAGTGGTTGTGACGCACGGGCTTAGTTGCCCCGCGGCATGTGGGATCTTCCTGGACCAGGGCTCGAACCCATGTCCCTTGTAGTGGCAGGCAGATTCTTAACCACTGCACCACCAAGGGAGCCCTCCTAGAGAGTCTTTCTGCCCCTTTCCCAGGCAGAGCCATCACAGTCTTTTCCAGTGTCCAGAAGGCCTTTAATTCCTAAGGCTGACTTCAGGCACTCCCTGACGAAAACCCTCTACACTCATCTCTCAAACCAACTCACCCTCGTGCCTGAGGACAGGATTTCCCAGACCGAACTCCTCACCAAAAGGATCCTCCAGGCGAAGAGATTTAGGGAAACATTGTATACTAGATCTCCCTTTTGGAGATTGATAATGTGTGTTAGCATACTGGAGGACATGGTAAGTCCTATAGGAAATGAAAACATCTAATCTTGATTAACTCAGCATTTCCCACTTGTTCGCCATGGAATGCATTCTTCCACCAGCCCGTCCAAATATAACGTTAATCTGTGGAACAGTTTGGGAACCCACGGTCAAGGTCGTAGGCACTCAGGTTTGGGAATCGGCATCCTCTTGGGCCCTGTACTCACTGGCGCGGTATCTGCAGCTTTGTTGTAAGTTTCAGGGCCTCCAAGCAAAAGGCTTTGGCTTCGCTCACACTACCCAGGTGGACCAGGCGGGAGACCAGCTTCTCCGAGCAGCTTAGCACCTCAGTAAGAACCTGCCATTTTTGTACCAGATTTTCACCTGTAGCAAAGGAGAGAGACGAGACCATCATCATGTGGAACCAGGACCCGAGCCTGGATCCTCTGCAGACATAACTGCCAGCCCCGCCATCTAGCCTGTTCCTTCCACCTTAGCTCTCCTCCTCGGACTTACCGTAGTCCAGAAATGGTGTCTCCACAGCTGTCTTCTGAGCCGAGAGCACATCGCTGCCCATGAGCAGGAGGATGATGCTTCGGAGGAGCTTGTGGGCGTCGATGAGCGCTATCTCAGGTGTCTGCCAGCCTGCGCAAGCGTGGGGGGAAGGGGGGAGTGACAAGAAGGGAGATGATGTGGCCAGAACTTCCACCACCTTCAAACAGTAAGAAAGCAAATGCGAAGCATGCTCTCACCCTCTCCCCCCACACTCAAGGCAGACAGAGCTAATCAATCACAGAACTCTCTCCCCCGAGGCCACACGGAGTCTCAGAACCCTTGTCAGTGTCGTGTTCAGGGCAGTCACTGAGCAGTCAGTTAGAGTCAGCAAGCAAGCTGAAACTCATCTGCTATCCCAGGCCTGCTCTGGGCAGCTTCTAGTTAGGCTCATCCACGCAGCTGGACAGCAGAGGGGACGAGGGCAGAGAAGAGCTGACAGCGGAAAAACCACACAAGGAGGGCCATCCACCCTCTTCTTTCACCTTGGGCACAGAGCTGCTCCCACAGGGAGGCCGAGAGGCTGCCTGATGAGAGGCTCAGGTAGACTGCCACAAGCTGCAAGGCCTGGACGCGCAGCAGGTACCAGGCCTTGGATGGCCTCTGGAGGGCAGGGTCCCGAAGCACAGACAGCAGCAGAGAGGCACCCTCAGCCACCTGGGGGGAGGGGGCAGGGGCGGAGGAGAGCAGTGAGTGAGGCAGGATCAGCAATTCAGAGCTCAAGGTGCCCCTACGGATCATGTAGCCCAAACCCCTGCTTTTCAGATGATAAAAGCTGGAGAGCAAACCAGAGCCTGAAAGGGCAGGAGACTCAGCCAAGTCACACAGCTAGTGTGTGAGGAAGCCCAGCCTTTTGGATCCCACTGGATCTCCAGTCGAGGGCGCCAGTGTCATCCCAGTTTCTAGTCACGGGACAGACTTT
This sequence comes from Orcinus orca, assembly GCF_937001465.1. NCBI lineage: Eukaryota > Metazoa > Chordata > Mammalia > Artiodactyla > Delphinidae > Orcinus > Orcinus orca. The sequence goes on along the minus strand of NC_064569.1, from coordinate 42,660,426 downwards.
CCCCCTGGCCCCAGAGGGAGCTGGAAAAGGATGAAAAGGATGGAATGGCTCCTAGAGAAGCACACGTGGACGATCCACGGGAGAGGGCAAGGCGAGATGTTTCTGCTCCTCGGGGCCATGAACATTCTCCCCAGCTCCAGGGAAGCCTCAGGAGCCAGACAGGTTATCTGGAGAATCCTAAAATCCTTCCCATACCCAAGACCTTCGGGGATCAAGAAAGTGAGAAGCACCTTCTGGCAAGCACAGTAGAGCTGACTTCGCAGGAGGTCACAGGTCAGGGAAAGGAGCAGGCATGTATCTGTGGTGCGATCCAGAAGCTTCAGACTTGATTCTGCCTCTTCCAGGTACAACTGAGGAAGCAGTCGGGGGTGCGTGAGCATGCTGGTGAGGAGAGGCAGCCGGACTCTCCAAATTAAAGCAGATTAAAGCATTTGCAAGCAAAATGTTGACCTTGTCCAATTAAATATTAAATTATCTCAAATATTATAGTCTACGTAGGAATTATTCTCACTCACTAAAATGCTCATTTAGTACCTTTCTGTTAACCATTAAGCTAGAGAGACAAAGCTGGATAAGCTGTAAGCAGGCCCTTCCATCCAATAGCTTGCAATGCGGGGGCGGGGGGGGCGGGGGGGGCGTGGGCACCCAGGACCCAGGGAAAGTGGTTGATTTTACCCTTGAAGAAGGGGACATATAAAATGCTTTATGAAGGAGACAACTGAGCTAGACCTTGAAAAGAAAGTATGGGTTTGCTGAAGGAAAATAAAGTTGGGGCGAGGGTGCATTTAGGGTGAAGGGTCTACCACAACCAAAGACAGCGGGGTACGTATGAGGAATATAAAGTAAGTGGTACAGATTAGCATAAAGTTCATGGTGTGGAGCGGCGAGACAAAGAGTGAACCAGAATACAGAAGGTGTGCAATCCAGAGTAAAGGATCTGGACAGTATCCCTCAGGTAGCGGAGAAGCCAATGTAATCCTTTAAGCAGGAAAAGAGATAAGATCAGATCTGTGCCTAACATGATGCCGCTAGTAGCCGGAGTGGAAAAGGGAGGAACTGGAGGCCAGGAGACCAGTTAGGATACATTGTTAACAGCCCTAAGTGAACAAGAAGCATCAACTGGGACAACAGAAATGGCTGGGAAACCCCGGATTAGCAGCGTATTGCCAGTGCAGACTAGGTAAGACTGAATGAACAGTTGGTTTGGCAGTGGGACGGAGAAAGATGCCTCCTCTCCCCCAGCTGCGTCCCAACCACTCCACACTTTACCATCCTTCAGCCAAATGTGGCACGGAAAGCAGAGAAGCCACTCCTTCAGTAGCCTACCTTCTCAGAGGAGAGCTGGGTCACCGAAGCCAGGTCCCCCTGCAGCCCCAGGCTAGCGCGGCTGGGCACTCACCTGGGCGTAGCTGGGACAGCCGAGTGTCAGGAGGAGCTGGGTGACGTGGCAGGAGGAGCCGGCTGCCTTTGCGTGGTCCTCCAGTCTCTGGGAGACGATCCGTATGAGCAGGAAGACCTCCAGAGCTCGCAGGGGCTGGGAGGCCAGGAGCAGAACATTTACCCAGCTCGCGCTCAAGCCTTCATTTCTAGCCCCTCCTCTCCAGCCCTTTGGGACCTTGGTCTGACCTGAGGGCCTGGCTGGAATGTGGCCACCCAGACCGAGCAACCACTGGCCATCCTCAGGGAGCCGGAGAGGAGAGCAGCGAGGGCGTCTGCAAACCCTCCTACCCCCTCACTTGTTTTAAAGCCCACACGCCAGTTGTCTTCAATAGTCAGGATTTCCTGAGCGTTTGCTATGTGCCAGGCACTGTGCCAGCTCACTTTACTGTCATAGCAACTCTAACCCTAATCTTACAGACGAGGAAACTAATAGGTTAACATATGTTAAGCTGCTTGTCTAAGTTCGCATAACACGTATGTGGTAGAGCCGAGACTCAAATCTAGGGCTCAGGCAGCTTCCCAGGCTCCTCCTGCTAGGAATATGACCTAATGCCCACAGTAACAAAGATCCTCTATGTGCAACGTCCTTTTTCAGAGGTTCCTAACATGGGGTCCAGGGAAGAGCTTCAGGGAGTCCTTGAAACCTGACATTGCATGTAAAAATGTAAAATTGTATCTGTAGGCATTTATGTATTTTTTCTGAGTATACAGGTCTCAAATTATCTGATAGTTATCAATAATTATGGCTAACGTTTGAGTATTCCGTTTACACACACCATCTTTCACGCATTATCTCACTGAATGCTAACAAGGCTATGAGTTAGTAGTATTATTACCCTCATTTTAGAAATAAGGAAATGGGCTTGGAAGGTTAAGCAACTTGTTTAAGGCCATGTACTAGTAAACGCTGGAGCCTAGATTTAACTCAGGGAGACTGGTGACACAGCCCACACTGGATGACATGACTTCTCAGCAAGGACACAGGCCAAAGAAGGTGAAGGAGCTGGGTTTCTGGCCCGTGTCAACGCCCTGCCCCGTTACCTTTGCCACCAGCTGATAGAGGGCCGCTAGGATCTGTAGGGAGGCTGCTGTCTGCTGCAGACACCGCACAGCGGGGGCCTGCCCCTTTGTAAGCACCTCTTTCCATAGGGCCAGGGCTTGGTCCAGGCATGTGGACTGAGCTGTAAGTCAGAAGAAAGGGACCAGCCATTCTCTCAGTGTGGGCATCTGGGGAAAGGTGGTCCTCTTCCCCATAATGGCCTCTGCCCTTGTGCCCACCGTCCACTCCACAGGGCAGCCTCCCTCACACCTGGGGCACCCACAAGAAGCCACAGAGGAGGCCCCATCCCACCACACTACGTTCACGGTCCTCACCAGCATCTGCAGCCAGGTTGAAGGCAATGTTACTGTATAGGAAATGATCTTCCTGGAGTTTATCTTCATATTTCAGGTCATTGACTTCAAACTCCTCCAGGTTACGAGGGGCCTGGGCCCTCCGATCCCGCTCAATACCCTGGATGGGGCGACCAGGGTGAAAACACGGTTGTCACGAGCTTACTGGGGCCCAGGGAAAATAAACCCTGTATCCAGTCCTGCTCAACCCCACAGCAGCCATGCTCACCTCCTGCATTTTGGCCTCCAGGGTACAGATGTAGAGCCACAGCAGGGCCTGTGCTTTATCATCCAGAAGCCGATCCTCGGCCTGGGCCTCGGGCCTCACAGACTCCAGAAGCTGCAGGGCTTCCCGGATGGCATCCAAGGCAGAGCTATAGGGAGAAGACGCACTTAAGCCAGGCTACTGTGAGTGCCTGCCACGCTGCCCTGGGAAGGGCCTTCTGCAGCACAGCTGGCCTCATCCTTTGAATTGAGTTCCCATGACCACAAACTCAAGGGGGTGCTCAGGGACGTGGAGAGGGAAACGGGCTCCAGGAAGGGTAAGAGGAGCTAGGGCAAGAAGCAAGAGTGGCCTTCCCAGGCCTTCCTCCTCACCAGTCGGTCTGCTGGGCAAAGTCGTGATAGCAGAGCACCTGAGCCAGTTCCACCAGGTGGGTGGCTCGGGCCCAGGCCCCGGCCGGAGTTTCCTCGGGGCTCAGCTCCAGCAGGTCGCAGATGACATTGAAACGTTCCTGCCCCGTGTTGGCCCGCACCGCCTTGTAGGTCCGCAGCTCCTCCCTGAGCAGGACGGCCAGGGTCTCTGGGTCCCAGCCGCTCAGGCTGTCTCGCAGCGTCCTGAGAGAGGGCAGGCTCAGCACCGGGGAGCCCATGAAGCACGGCGCCTCTGCCCCAGGCCAAGGAGTCCCCGCCTCAGCTTGCTGAGAGCTCAGTTTCCAGTGGGGAAAGCAAGAGCAATTGCCTGTCACCGCTGTCCCCCCAGCTACCCAGCACAGTGGCTGGCACACAGTCGGCACTCAATCCATAATGATGAATGGAGGAAACAGTGCCTTTTTCAGACATGAGGATGAATGTGACCATGAGTGCCAAAGCAGCCCTCTCCAGGGGATAAAAATGGTTGTCCCCTCCCCACCAACTCACTTCAGCTGTAGCTCCTTGTCTCCGGCTCTGGCTGCATCCATCTTGACCCGGACCCAGAAGGCGACTGGCTCAGTCATGTGTTTGGGGCCACAGGGCTGCAGGGCTGCCAGCCACAAAGTCACCATCTTGCAGCCCTGGGCCTGTTTACCCAGTTTCTTCAAACTCTCTACGTGCAGCCGGAAGCATCTGTGCAACTGACCAGAGGAAGAAAACAGACCAAACTGGAGAGAGGAAGCAAGGAGTCTGTACCATGGGGGAGGATGTGTGCGCTCAGGGTCCTCCTGCCCCCAAGCCCGCCCCACAGACACCTAAGAACTAAATATCTGGGTGCTCTCAACCTGAGGCTTCGACCCATCCCACCCATATATCCGTCACCCACACCCCTGCAAACCTGCTCCTTCTTTTTTTTTTTTTTGTTAGAAGATGTTGGGGGTTAGGAGTTTATTAATTTATTTATTTATGCTGTGTTGGGTCTTCGTTTCTTGTGCGAGGGCTTTCTCTAGTTGTGGCAAGCGGGGGCCACTCTTCACCGTGGTGCGCGGGCCTCTCACTATCGCGGCCTCTCTTGTTGGGGAGCACAGGCTCCAGACGCGCAGGCTCAGTAGTTGTGGCTCACGGGCCCAGTTGCTCCACGGCACGTGGGATCTTCCCAGACCGGGGCTCGAACCCGTGTCCCCTGCATTAGCAGGCAGACTCTCAACCACTGTGCCACCAGGGAAGCCCCTCCTGACCCTTCTCAGCAAATCACCACCTTCTCCTGAGCTGGAAAGGCGAGACCATCTTGGCCTCTTCCTTCTCCCTCCCTCACACCAGTCACTTTCCAGGTTAATCCTTGACTTCTTGCAGTCACCCACTTCTTTCCATCCCTTGGGAAGCTGTTTCAGTTCAGACGCCCACCCTTTCCTGCCTGGGCTGCTAGAGCCGCCTGGGTGCCTGGTGTTGTCCTTTCCTTCTGTTTATTCGCCACAGTGATGCCGAGAAGCCCAAGATACCAATCCGATACCAGGCCTCCACTTAAATCGAGAGGCTCATCAAACGAAACCCAAGGCCCTCTCTGACCCGTCTTGCCAACCCATCATTTCATGGGTATTCCTGCTTTATGACAGTGGTTCTCACTCTGGTTGCCCAAAGGACCACGTAGAGGAACTTTAAGAAAAATATCCAGATGCCTGGGCTCCAGTGCCAGAGATTCTGAAGCAATTAGCTTAGGACAGGCTTTAGAATTTTTTTTTTTTAGTTCACTCAGGTGATTCTAATGTCTAGTCAGGTTGAAAACCACTGGCCCAGGACAAGGCTAAATACAAAAAGTGAATCAAAAAAAAAAAAAAAGTAAATATGAAGGCGTGGTGAGATTAAAAAAAAAAAAAAGTGAATGAATCAAAATAATTAAATAACAGTACAGGTGAGGTCCGGGAAACACTGCCCCAGGCACTGCTGCCAACATGCAGCTCCTAACTCTACTCCAAGGCAGGGTCCTGGCCAGGCCCTTTCATGCTACTCGAGCCCCCTCCTCCCTTCAATATAACCTCCCTCCTGCCCTCATACCTTCTCAGGAGGCACCTCAGGATAGGTGTCTGGCTTTGCCAAGCCCAAGTGCTGACAGAGGGGCTCGGAGATGGCACAGGCCTCGGCATAAAGCTTGTGACTATAGAAGTTGTAGGCCAGGTTACTGGTGTAAGAGGCTGCAAGGGAGAGAGACGACAGCTGACCGAAGGAATGGTTCCACTGCCCTCTGCTGTTGGAGGGGCAGCAGAGAGATGCTAAACCTGTGGTCAGCTCAGCAGTCCCCAGATCAGCCAGGCACCCCCATCGCTAGGGAATGAGAACGGGACAGCTCTCCCCTTCATGCTCCAAGTCAGCCCATGCCCTCCATTCCAGGAAGGTAACCCCACAGCAGCCAGCCTGTCTGCACTTGTTTTACAAGAGCCAAGTCCTCATCCCCACACAGGGCCTGTCTCTCCTCACATGCCAATCTCTGTCCTCATCTTGCTCCAAAGGTCAGCATTTTGGGGGAAACGCTCTGGCCTATCCTTTACTTCCCTCTCCTTCCCTCATTCCACTGAAGCCACAGTAGCCTCCCTGCTAGTCCTTGAACACGCCAGCCCCTCTCCTGCTGCAGGGCCTTGACACTGGCTGTTTCCTCTGCCAGGGGACGTCCTTTCCCAGTTTTCCACATGGTCAATTTCCTCACACCCTCCAGGCTGTGCTCATGTCACCCTCTCCAAGAGGCCTACTCGGACCACCTTTTTTTTTTTTTTTTGGCCACATGGCATGTGGGATCTTAGTTCCCCAACCGGGGATTTGAACCCGCACCCCCTGTACTGGAAGCATGGAGTTCCAACGACTGGACCGCCAGGGAAGTCCCTGACCACCTGTTTAAATGGTAATTTGCCCCCCCTCACCTGCCCTGACCTCCTAATTCCCTTTCTTATCCTGCTCTACTTTTCCTTTCCCTCCATATTTCTGATCACTTTCTAACATGTTGTACTTCAATTATTCTACTGTTTATGGTCTTTCTCCCCCAACCAGAATGTGGCTTCATGAGAGCAGAGATCTTTGTTTTATTTACTGACATATCTAAGTACTCAGAACAGTGCTTAGCACATAGTAGGTACTCAATAAATATTCACTGAATGAATACAATTTTCCTAAGTTCTAGTTTAGGCAGCTTCTTGGCTATCGATGTAGATGGCTGGGAGAAAATAAAGAAGGTCTTCAATATCAATACTCTGTGGGAAGAATTTTCATACTATTAATTTTTGTGACTCCTGATGACCTGTGGCCAGGTTCAACCTGATAATATGAATATGAAAAACGCTCCAAAACCTTCTAGTGACTGAACTCATTAGGTTTATATGATTCAAACTAAAGGGCTATGCTTTTTGTAAAACTGAGGGGGAAATTTATTATGAAATACAAAACAGGTAAAACTAATTGATGCTGTTAGGATAGTTAGTGGTTACTGTTGGGGTGTGGGGACCAGAAGGGGGCACAAAGAGGGGTTTTCTCAGGTGTCTATGTCATGCTCTGTTACTTGACCTAGATGTTGGTTACAAACCAAGCTCACTTTGTAAAAATCCATCAAGCTGTCTGCTTATGATCTTTGTATTTTCCTGTATGTATATTTCAATAAAAAGGGTGGGGAGAAATATTCATGCCTGTTGGTTAATATATACGTATACATAGTATATATACATATAGTAGATATACACAGTATATCTCTAGAGGGATACATAAGAAATTGACCATATTAGCTGCCTCTGCAGAGTGGGACTTGGGTGACTAGGATTAAGCACAGTAGAGGGACTTTTCGCTGTACGCCCTTTTGTGCAATTTGTATTTTGAATCATGTGAATGTTCCACCTGGTTTTAAAAAAATTAAGTTATAAATGTTCTACATTTTCATGAAACAAATACCAAGTCAGATTTCAAAGCCAATGAGAAAAAAATTCACATCTGCTATGATAAATGAGCCTCATCACTTCTCTCCTGCTGTTAAATACAGAGATCCTTATAAATATCCTTCTCACTGCCTCCCTAAGCCATAGGGAGGTCCCACAGAACTATCCAGCTACTGCTACTTGCCTGCCTAACAAGCGATGACCCTCCCAAGAACCCTGTATCTGGGCCCTAGGACACTAACCAGTCATCCCCAGGTAGTCAGTCAGCTCTCGGCCTGACAGGCCCTGTAAGGCCTCCATCATCCAGACAACAGTAGATTTGCAACTTTCCACTAGCTGGGCCAGGTCAGCCAAATCACCTTCCTGAAGGGACAAAAAAGGTGAGAGGAAACATAATAGGTCTAAGGTGATGTCCACCCCACCTCGTGTCCAAAGCCAAAGCAACCCCAAAGCTCTACTGAGGGCAGTCAAGCAACTCCAGACCCTAGGACCGGTCCAGGTTTTTTGATTCCAGATGGTACCTGACAGCCTTGGGCAAAGTCATAAACCACCGTAGTGTAGAGGTGAAGTCCCTGAAAGTGCATCTGAACCAAAGCCTGCAGTTGCTTGGCGGAGTCCCCACAGACCTGAGGAAGGAAGGGGGAGCTTGGTTCGAGGGACAGGGAGCTCCAAGCTGAAGACTGGCCCAGAGCCCTGGAGAGCTGAGACAGCCGGGGAGTAGGAAGAAGGACATCAGGATGGGCCACTGCCCTCTCAGCATATACGAGGCTGCTTGCTGGCTGGCAGGCATGGTCCAGAGAGCAGCTTACCAAGGCGGGAGCCAGGGCTTCCAGATCTTACCCAAGACCCTAGCCCGATGGAGTCCACAGAACCACATTCCCACCCTACCTCTAGGTCCTTAACTCACGCCATCCTGCAGCTGCCGGATGAGGCAACAGTAGCTTCCAAGAAAAGCAAAGAGGCCCAGAATGGCATCAGGTCCATAGTGCCCCTTGGTGCCTCGCTCCAGGACTGAGAGGAAGAACTGGCAGCTGTCACACAATGCCCGCAGTGCGGGTGACGGCGCCTCCATGCTGTTCTTCAGGACAGCTGATGCCTTGAGCAGAAGCTTGGCCACCGCCTGGGGTCCTCCCTCGCCAACCTGCTGAAGTTCAACTGCCAGCTGGCAAAGCTGGAGGCTGGGGGCCAGACTGGTGCTCCTCAGGTAATCGTAGGCCTTCTCCACTGCCCTCGTGGCTCTGGCGTGGTGGTGGCCCCAGCAGAGGCGACGGCAGTGTTCCAGGGTGAGCTCCAAGAGACAGAGGGCCCTCTGCGGGGAAAGAGGACCAGGAGAGCCCCCTCCCTCTCCCACCAAAGCTCTGATCACATGCCTGGAGAGCAGGTCACCTAGGAAATCAGCATCTGCTTCATTCAGACCATGCCCACTGCCTTCAAATAGCTGATTGGCAGCTACCACTCGACAGGCTGTGGGAGAAGCAAAGTGGGGAACCTCACAAGGGGTACTTTCATCCTCCAAGAGTACTAGAAAGCTCAAGGCCTTTAGCCGAGCTGACAATGCAGCCTGCCGCTCCACCAGGGCTTCTGCCCCCTTCCAAAGCAGAGAAAAGCTGCCCCGAGCCACAGCCTCATAGTCCTGGGGAGCAGCTTGTCGAGAACACTGCACCAAGCAGGTATGGAGGGGCTGAGCGACTCGGAGTGTGGCCTCTGGGATTCCCTGTGCAGCAGTGTTCCGCAGAAAGATGAAGAGAATTCGTTCCAGGTAGAGGGGTGGGCGCTGGGGTGTAGACATCAAGTAGCCATCGCAAGCCACCTCTGCCAGCTCCAGCAGGCTCCCCAGGTGCCTAGGGCAAGCCAGCCTGACAGTCAGCTGCTGGTTGCAAGCCCTCAGGATGGCATCACAAGCTTGCCTCCTCTCGGCATCAGATCGGCAGCTGGGAGAATCAGGTGGAAGCTTGGACAGGAACTCCTAGGAGGAGAAGAAGATGTGAATGAGGCTACCAAAGGAGAAAAAAAAAGACAGGGAAAGGAACTAGAAACGAGATTGCTCAAGAGTGGATCTCCTACTAATCTGTCTCTTCAAATAAGTCAAAAAACAAAACAGCTCAGCTTGGTAAGCCAGGTGTATCCACAGCCAGACAGCACTCCACCTTCAAGTCAGGCAGCAGCCCTTCAGCCTCCTTTGGACTTCTTAGCAGAGTCCCAAAGTTGACTCCTTTGAAGCTCCTCATGGTGCCGCGGGACTAGGGGAAAGAAAACGGATTAGGGAAGGTGGAGAAGATTTGTAAAGGAGCTAAATGAAGGGCGGGAGAAGGGCTTGAAGGCCGCGGAAGGCGGGGGGTGGGGGTGGGGGCAAAAAATCCCATCAGAAATCCTATCGGAAAAACATACATGCCAAGACGCCGGGCTCCCGTTATAAACCGACGCTTCTGCTATTCCTTCCTCCCAGCCTATCCCCAGCCTCACTACCCGTCCCACCAACCAACGCCCCACACCGGAGGCCTCCACCGAGCTCTTCAGCACCACCAGGACGTCCCGAGGTCTCCCGACCCTACCTCGTAGAGACGCCCGGCCTCTTCCTCAAGTCAGCGCTGGGGCCCCATTCACCTCGGCGCATACATACGTTCACGAGTACCTCCAGGCCTTCCGTCCCAGAGATAGTTCTTCTGCCCAGAGGCAGGACTTACCCACTAGACTGAGTACTCCGCAAGGATCCAAAATGTATCCTTCGTTTTCCGCGCCAGCCCCTCCTTTCAAATATGCCCGGCGACCAATCAGCGAGAGCTACGTAACGTCGGCGGGCCGCGAGGCGCGCTGGGAGTTGTAGTTTACTCGCCGCGCTGCGTCCTCACGTGACGCCGGCCGGCGGGGTTTAGCCGCTATGAGGGCGAAAGCTTTTCGGGAATGCGGGTTTTTCCACATTTTCTAGTCGGGGCCGACTTCCTCAGCTACGTGTAGTTTAGCTGCTATTGTGAAGGCCAGTCCCCTGCCTCCTTCTCCTCCCCTTTATCTTCAGAGCTCGGAAAGAGTTTAAATTTGCAGACAAGGGAAATAGGTTAGATAACAAAAAGAACTTACTTGGAAACTCGCGGTTTGGGTTACTAGGAAAAAAGGGTATAGCCTTTCATGGAATTCTTTAAAAATATAGTTTTCCGGGGCCACTGACATGAGTACTGTGGCGACTTCCAGCTCTCTCTGCCTTCCAGCCTTGCTCCTTGCATCAGTTGGATTGTTTGAGGAAGACAGAGGATCTTCTTGATGGGGGATGGAGGGTAGAGGGGTGGGGTGGAAGCTGTGAGTTACGACGGGAAACTCATTCACTGGGATATTTCGCAGTTTTTAATCGCTTATATTCGGTAAGTACTAACTACTTCCCCAAACATACACGTTCACTTGGGTCTGCTTCTCTTCCCTTCCTCCAAAGAATTCAGTTCACAACTTTGGGTCCTCCAGTTAGCTTTTCCCTGATGAACTCTATTAACTCATCCTTCTCTATTATTGGTTTTCTTCATCATCATCAACCTCTTTTAGGAGCTGAGAATCTAGCAGGGAAGACTATTTAAAAACAAACAACAAAAAAAAGCAGTGACGAAGAATCTCAGCGCTGTAATGGTAATATTGCTGCAGGGGCTAAATGTGTATGATACATCAGTTCTCTCAGTACTCATTTCGTCTTGCTTACTCCTTAGCAGTCAGTGCTTTGACAGTGTTCTAGGACTTTTTCCCTATGTATATCTATTTGATTCTCCTGAAGGGCAGAAAACATCCTTTTTTTTTTAAAGAAGATGTTGGGGGTAGGAGTTTATTAATTATTTATTTTTGCTGTGTTGGATCTTCGTTTCTGTGCGAGAGGTTTCTCTAGTTGTGGCAAGCGAGGGCCACTCTTCATCGCGGTGCGCGGGCCTCTCACTATCGCAGCCTCTCTTGTTGCAGAGCACAGGCTCCAGATGCGCAGGCTTAGTAGTTGTGGCTCACAGGCCTAGTTGCTCCGCGGCATGTGGGATCCTCCCAGACCAGGGCTCGAACCCGTGTCCCCTGCATTAGCAGGCAGATTCTCAACCACTGCGCCACCAGGGAAGCCCTAAAACATCCTTTTTTTATGCGTCTTCTACTTCTAACAAAAAGGAAGTTCTATAGAGATCAAAAAGTGCTGACAAGGGACTTCCCTGGTGGACCAGTGGGTAAGACTCCTCACTCCCAATGCAGGGTGCCCAGGTTCGATCCCTGATGGGGGAACTAGATCCCGCATGCATGCTGCGACTAAGAGTCTGCATGAGGCAACTAAAGATCCCGCATGCGGCAGCAAAGATATGCCACAACTAAGACCCGGTGCAGCCAAAATTAATTAATTAAATGGTCCACATAAAAAAAAAAAAAGAACTACGATAAAACTGAAAAAAAAAAGTGCTGACCAATGTGAATTTGAGTCACATAATTCAATCCCTCACTTGAATCCCTGATGTTTACAAAGAGACAGTACGGGACAGTGAAAAGAGCTTTCAACTTGAGTTTGGACAGAGGAGCCAGGTTCTAGTCCCAGCTGAATTTATTATTAATCTGTGAAATGGGGTAGTAACATCTAGCCTCGCTCCCTGCCAGGGATTCTGCCAGCCTCAACTAGAACAGATATGAAATGCTTTCCAAAGGCCCAATGAGGCTTCGCAGCCGTTAAAAGGCGTGTTTTATATATAATGACATATGAAGATGCCAGAGATACATGAATGCTTGTTATAGTCTTCCTATGGATTTCAATCGTTTTAAAAAGAGAAAACCAAGATATACTTTTATGTAAAAAACAAGATATACTTTTATGTAAAAAACAAACAAGTTGCAACATGAAAGCTATGATTCATTTTTATTAAAAAGCATTCTATGCACTAGACTATAAACATTTAACAGTGGTATGACGAGCAGGCTTAAGGGAGCCTATCATTTTTTACATTTTATATTTCTATATGTATTTATATTTGTAATATATTTATACATCAATATAAATATATGTATTTTAACATTATATACACATGTATTTACATTCACATATTTATATTAAATATATATTTCTGTATTTGCATTTGACTCTTTTACAATGAACCCATATTACTTTATTGTTAAAAATAATTATTGGGCTTCCCTGGTGGCGCAGTGGTTGAGAGTCCGCCTGCCGATGCAGGGGACACAGGTTCGTGCCCCGGTCCGGGAAGATCCCACATGCTGCGGAGCGGCTGGGCCCATGAGCCATGGCCGCTGAGCCTGCGCATCTGGAGCCTGTGCTCCACAACGGGAGAGGCCGCAACAGTGAGAGGCCCACGTATCGCAAAAAAAAAAAAATTATTAAAGCAAATGTGACATATTTTTATAACATTAGGTCTGATCCCAAGCATGACAAACTTTTGTTTGTCTAATAATTCTATTCTGTGGTTCTGTGGGGAAGTGGTGGCAAAAAATAATAAAAGCAACAAGGAGAACCACAGGATTGGGGTTAGGGAAAGTGTGTTGGGGAGTGGAACCTAGACCCAGCCAAAGGGTCATGGCTATTCACTGGGGATAGCCATTCCCCTCCCTGAGCAGGGACTGAATTTCCAGGAAGAGGTCATTCTCCAGCCTCAGAACGCAGTACTGTCCTCATGACCCAGTCCTCCTGCCTTCTTGTCCATTGGCTCCTGGTTCCTTGGGCTGTTTCTGTTCTCCTCAGGATCACTTAAATGCTCCAAATAAAATAATTATATATCCAGCTGGATGGAAAGTCAGAAAATCAGGAGCCTCTCTTAGTGAAAGATGGTGGTGTGTATCAAGTCTGACACCAAGCTGACCTTCCCACTTGAGGAAGAGGAAATGAGTTCAAGTGGAACACACTGACACCCTCCTCAGCTGCTCACATACCCCAAAGTAGAAGGCTTCTCAGATAGCTTGATCCTGCTCTCTGGGCCAGGACCAAGGATAAACACTGCTGGGAATCACCCAACCACTGGGATGGGTTGGAAAGTTCTACACCCCATTACAGTCCCATCCACTCATTCTCACACCCAAATCTGGCTAGGCTCAGCTGGATTGAAAAAGTTAAACAATAAAATATGAAAGCAAACACTTATGTAGTACTTACACTGGGGGCCAACTGCTGCTCTAAGGGCTTAATTTAATCCTCACATGAGGCCTAGGAGTAGAAACGACACCATCATCCCCATTTTATAGATGAGGAAACTGAGGCACAAAGTTGAACCCAGGCAGTCAGGCTCTGACTCCATGCTCTTCACCAGTTCCCTCTGCTGCCTCTCAGCAAGGCATCACAAGCAGCGTTTTGCAGGCAGCATGCGCCTGGTGAAGCAATCCCTCATTTGCCCCATATGGGTAAATATCCAAAGGTGGGCCAGGTGGCCACGGCTAAGTGCTCCCACACTCTTGCCCTTCTCCAGGGACAGGGCTCAGGAGGAGGGAAGAGGGCTAGAGGGGGAAAGGCAGGTAGGTGAAGACCCAGGGGACAGAGTCAGTACATGCCATATAGAAGGGGTACTGCGCAGACAGCAGGAGGCGAGGTTTGGCCTTGGCTTTGCCATCCACTTGCTACATGCCCTTTAAGTGGGTTTTCCTCTTGGGTAAAAAATTTCACCAGCACCTAGTAATACAGTGCATGGCATATAGTAGGTGCTCAATAAAAATATGTTTAAGGCTGACTGGACAATCTCTAAGATGCCTGTGAGCTCTTCACACCCGATGAGTATTGACAAGAAGAACCCTCCCCACTCTATCTGCTACCAGCTCCTTTGAAGAAAGCTCAGCAGGGACAAAGCTAAGGGAAACTCATTAGTCTGTCTCCTCTACCCCCCCATTTCCCTATCACTTAGGAATATGGGGCCCCCTCATGCTTCCATCAGTAAACAATTACTGTCATCCAAAACAACAAATCATTAACTAGGCTCTGGATTCTAGTCTAATAGATTTCCCAAATGGGCGGCTCTTGAAAAGCCACGTGTGAGCTAGCCTGTCTCCTCTCCAGACATTTACTGAGCACAGCCACGGGCCAAGCCCCCACTTGTGTGTATATATGGGGGAGGCAAGGGCAAATAGGACACAATTTCCTCCTGTCTTCAAGGAGATCATACTGTGGTAGAGAGAGACGGAAAGTCTACAAATAACTAAAGTACATCGAGGTCCAGCTCCACAGGGCAGAAAGGGGAAGTGGAGTTACTGCAGCAGACTCTGTTTTAGCCTCAAGATGGGGGAAGGAAAAGATATCTGTTTTTTCATACTTAACCTCAACTTCTATTCCCTGCAGGCTGGGTGGGGGAATGTGTTTTTTCCCTTGTCTGACTAGGGACCCGAGACCACCACTCTTCCCTCCCCCTTGGCCTCACCCTGCAGGAGCACATCCACCCCACATTCCTCCTACACCAGGTGATACTATCTCGCCACACAGGTTTGGACCTGCAGCTCTTGGAAAGTCTTGCGTCTTCCTGTCTGGAAAGTAGTCTAGGACCCACAGAAAGGTCATCAACCTCTTTTCCAGACAGGTAGGTCCCTCATGCCCACCTCAAGCACATTCCAGGACACACCCTTGGGCCTACCCTCCCTCCATCCCCACCCTTCTTAACTGCTGGCTCTGCTTCCCCTGAGAAGCCCAGGTTTGGGTGGGAGGAGGAAAGGCAGATACAATCGGAGGTGAGGCAGGGAGGGGCTCACAGAACTGGTGTTCCCACTGGTACTGTTTCCTGCCCTGATGGCTCCCTCACCCTCACTCACTCTGGGTGGGGAAGAGTCAGGTACAGACAAGATCCCAGTCCCTCATCCATTCACTGCTCTCTCTCCCTGGCAGCCCTTCACTCGGGTTTCATGCAAGGATACAGGAGCTGGTGGACCCCGGTGATGCTGGACAAATGGTGCCTCTACAGCCACAGAGGCAGAAGGCAGACAGCACACATGTGCTGAGCTGCAAGCTTGCTCCTGAAGGAAGGCTCCGGATTTGCCCCAAGGGGTGGTCACAGGCGCAGCTCAAGCCCCTGGAATCTTTGCTCAGTGGCATGGGCATCTACCCCATAGGCTCCAGAGACTACCTCACCCTGGATGTGGAGCAAGGTGTTTGCTTGGCAACCGGGGAGGGTGCCTGACCCCAGAGTAACAAGATATAGAGGATCTAGGGGCCTCAGGCATTTCCCACCCATTTCTGTTGAGAGGCAATTCCACAGCTCTCAGTTTAAGCTGGAGGCAGTCTTAGGCTCTTTTTTCTTTTTTTTTTTTGCGGTACGCGGGCCTCTCACTGTTGTGGCCTCTCCCGTTGCGGAGCACAGGCTCCAGATAGGCAGGCTCAGCAGCCATGGCTCACGGGCCTAGCCGCGGGCATGTGAGATCTTCCCAGACCGGGGCACGAACCCGTGTACCCTGCATCGGCAGGCGGACTCTCAACCACTGCGCCACCAGGGAAGCCCTGGAGGCAGTCTTAGAGAGGCTAGAACTACAAACCTTCTGCTGGTAACCCCACCTCTCACCTCACAACCTCCAGCTGCCGTCTCATCAGAACTACTGAGGTGGGTACAGGTGAGGATGAGTAAATCAAATCGATGATCAATTAAAAGTGTTTATTTTTAAGTAGAAAGGGGAAAGAGAGTGACACAGAGGCAACTTTTGGCATCTTCTTTCCGGGCCATCACCCCCATGTGCTTCCCAACCCAAAGCACTGGCAGGAGGGGCCCCAGGACAGGATGAGGGGCCAGACAGTCGCAAAGTCACAGAGAGATCTGTACAGCCCTGGAGAGGTGAGATTCAAGGGTCCATCCCAGCTCCCTCGTCCTGGAACAGGATTAGAGCTCAGGGGCATAGGGCTCCCCGGTGGGTGAGGGCACCCGCAGCTCAGCATCATGCCTGACCACGGTGAAGAGCCCCACCACCGCCAGCAAAGCCATCACCATAACGGCGGAGCAGATGCTGAACATGTTCCGAGTGCCCGTTTTGCGATCGCTGTCATGGAGGACCAGAAGCCCCAAGCAGGCCAGTAAGTGCAGGGGCACCCGGAACCAGTTGAGGACACCAGCTTGCTCTGTCTCAGGGATCACTTTTCTCCGCAGGAAGCCCATGCTGGGAAAGTACAGCCCACAGGCTAACTCGATAAGGAGGAAGGCTATAAAGGACTCCACTGGACTTTCCTGGCCTGGGCTGGTAGAGAAGGTCAACATGAAGAGGGAGAAGACGACGATGAGGACAGCGAGGGAGACTAGGTGCATGGGCTGAAGGTGGTACCTCTTGGAGGTAGCGATGCGGTACAGAGAAGAGCCGAGCAGGCTGGCTGCCATGAAGCTGGAGAAGATGATGCCCAGCGGGGCCCCATGTGGGTCCAGCACAGGCGTCCAGAGGAAGACAAAGATGAAGATGACACTCTCAAACAGGGCCTGAATGGTGCCTAGCAGCAGCACACGACGGTCCGACAGGAGACAGCGCAGACCCCCAGCACAGGTCCTGGGGAAGGCACGCTGCCGACCGTAGTTCTCTCCCCAGTTACGGAGGGCCAAGGCCCCAGCCAGAGCCAAGAGAGGGATGGCAGCCACAAAGGGTGCCACAGGCCCCAGGCCCATCCAGCAGGCCACGGCCTCAGCTGCCACACCTGCCACTACAGCCAGCACGTGGTTCCAGAAGGCAGCTCGGGCAAAGGTAGCCGGGATCCACTCTGCGGGGAAGTCATGCCGTTCCACATGCTCGTGGATGTACCAGGCCTCAAAGGCCGAGAAGAGCAGGGCTGTGGACAGCCCACCAAGTGCTCGGCCCACCAGCAGCACAAAGTAGTCCTGAGAGAGTTTGGTTAAGCAGCAGAGAGAGTAAGTGAGGGAGAAGAGGACACAAGACTTCTTGCGACCCAGCCAATCCACAAGGGAGGAGGCCACCAGTCCAAAGAGGACTGTGGAGGCAAGGCCGCAGACATAGAGGATGGCGATTTGTCCCTCCAGGAAGTGGTAATGTTGATAGAGTTTATAGAGGTAGGGGGCCTGGAGCCAGTCAGCCGCCAGGGCCAGGAAGTAGACCTGATAGAAGTCCAGTTGAAACCGAAGGAAGGAGGGATTGCTGCAGGCTCTTCCAGAGGGCTTAGCCCGGCATCTTGACAGCTCCAACCCCAGGCAGGAGGCCAGGAGGACCACAAAGGCAAGGTAGGCAGTCACCAGCATGGCCGGCCCCCGGAAGACCTAGGGAGAGAACGGGGCTTCAGAGTCACATCCATTGCCCGGATAGCGCCGTCAAGGAGCTGCGTGTCTAAGCAGAAGGCAGCTCCACCCAACCCCCGCTGCCACCTGCACTTCCCCACCCCTCAACTCCACTCCCCCGGAGCTCAGACCAGAGGGACCAGCTGGGTGGGTGGCAGGAGTGGCCCACCAGAGCGGTCTCCAAGGACACTGTGCGGCAGGGAAGGGGTGGGAGAGGGGAGAAGATTGAGCATTCGCCCCATCCTTGCCTGGTATAGCAGAGAGGGCGTTCCTTCCCTAATCCCAGCCCTGCAGTTAAGGGGCTGCTGCCCTCTCCCACAGTAGCTTATGCATACAACACTTCCTTCTGTTACCGCCCATCCTCTTTGGGGAGCCCGTTTTTGCCCTCAATGTCTCGTCATCTGTCCCGGGCATCCCCACCGCCCGCGCGGGCCTCTCGAGTTGCTTCTGGGTCACGCGCGTGCATCTCAGATTCTCCCTCCTCCAGGTCAGGGCACCCCCCACACACACACACAATGCGCCCCCTAATCCGCTCGCGCCTCGCCCAGACACCATTTCACCTGCTGCCCCGGTCTGCGGGGACGCTCCGGACACGCCCGGCTCCAGGCCGCCCGGCCGCCCTGCCCGCCCTGCCCGCCCTGCCCGCCCTGCCCGCTCTACCTCCGGCTCGGGTTCCCCCAGCGCGCCCGCCCCTCACAGCCTGCTTCCGGGAGCCTGGGAGCCCTCTGGCCGCAGCCATGATGGGTCCCGTCACGTGACGGGGGCGCGGCGCTCAAACCCCGCCCCTACTCCGCCCTCTTGCCCCAACCGGGGCGCTGAGCTCCGGACGCCTGCTGGGGCTCAACAGGAGGCGGTGGTGGTAGCTGCTCCGGGTTTGGCCCTGTCCGCTGCTCTCCCGTGACACCCGCTCCTTCGAATCCGGGATACCTACGGGGCCCCCTGGAAGTAAAGACACAGTTTCTGTCTCTTCGTCCGTGCCCTGGGTTAGGGAGCGCGGCTGTGTCTGGGAAAATGCCAGCAGTACCGCAGAGCTGGCGCTCGAGCTTCTTGAGGAACATCGCAGCCCCAAGCCGAGACAGGCTCCTCGCTTCCCTCCTCTCCCAGAGTAGTGACCTCCAGGCCAGAAGTCAGTATGGCCCAGACACCTGAGGGAGGCAGTGTGGTGTAAAGGACTTGGACTTTGGTTTGCAGACGGCCAAGGCTCAAATCCCAGCCCTGTGGCCTCGGGCAAGCCATATGACTTCTCAGTGTCCCAGTTTCTTGGTCGGCAGTCATAGGAGGGCAGTGCCCAAAGAAAAAAGGCTGAAGTTCAGTGGCAGTTAAGGGTTAAGAATTTCAGCCTTGGAGCCGGATGCCCACCCTCTGCCACTTACCAGCTGTGTTACCTTGGAAAGATTATTTAAACTCTTTCCAGCCTAGTATTATCTCCTCAAAACCCTCCAATGGCTTCCCATCTCACAAAGCATAAAATCCAAAATCACTATAATGGCCTACAAAACCCTCTGTCCCCTGTTCCACTGCTACATCTCTGACCTTATCTCCTACCATTCTCCTTCCTACGCCTCCTCCATCTATACTGTCTACCACCAGGGCCTTTGCACACTGTGCCCTGTAAAGTTCTGGTTCTTCTCCCAGAGATCCACATGGTTCCCTCCCTCAGCCCCTGCAGTTCTGTCTTCAAGTGTCACCTTATCAGAGAGGCCTTGCTTGGCCAACCTGTTTGAAAAAACACCACCACCTCTGCCACAGTAATCTACCTGCTTCCCTACCAACTCTCTATTCTCCTTTGCTGCATTTTCTCCATAGCACTGAACATCATCTGGCACACTATATATTTTGCTTATTTACTATTTCTTCTCCCTACAGATTTTCATCTGTTTTGTTCACTTGTATTCCCAGTACTTAAAATGGTTAATGGTACATAAAAACAGTCAATAAATATTTGATGAATAAATGAATGAATAAGTTAATACGTGTAAACTACTCTAAAAAGTGCTGGTCTTTATTAGCTGGTAACACTTATCAAACAGTTATTATGTACCTAAGTTCTGTCTTAAGAAGTCCTGGGCCAACTGCTGTAGATGAATTGTTCAACTGTCACAACAACCCTTTAGGTAGTTACTATGATTATCCTTCAGAATTGGAAAGGTTAAGTAACATGACTAGAGTCACATGGTAAGAGGTAGAGTCAGAACTGGGACCCAGATCTTTCCAGTTCCACACTCATGATTTCTAAGAAGATTAAATGGGTTCACCCACCTGCACAGGTGATTAGCAAATGTTGGTTTTCTTTTTAAAAAAAATTTATTTATTTTTGGCTGTGTTGGGTCTTCGTTTCTGTGCGTGGACTTTCTGTAGTTGCAGCGAGCGGGGGCCACCCTTCATCGCGGTGCGCGGGCCTCTCACTGTCGCGGCCTCTCTTGTTGCGGAGCACAAGCTCCAGACGCGCAGGCTCAGCAGTTGTGGCTCACGGGCCTAGTTGCTCCGCGGCACGTGGGATCCTCCCAGACCAGGGCTCAAACCCGTGTACCCAGCATTGGCAGGCAGATTCTCAACCACTGCGCCACCAGGGAAGCCCCTGTTGGTTTTTCTTTATACTAAAGTTTGGAGGGTAGAGGGTGGGAGGATCTGGAATTATAACTTGAGAAATACTTTCTTATGATAAAGTAAACAGCTGAGATTTATATCCTACAAGTTCCAAGTTGCCTTTATCCCTAACTGGCAAACTTCTAGAGAGTAGAAAAGGTATTGGTTCCCATGCATTTGTCTAGAAACACGAAGACTCAAAAATCATGATTTCCCAAGGTCATTCAG
This sequence comes from Orcinus orca, assembly GCF_937001465.1. Classification (NCBI taxonomy): domain Eukaryota; kingdom Metazoa; phylum Chordata; class Mammalia; order Artiodactyla; family Delphinidae; genus Orcinus; species Orcinus orca. The sequence goes on along the minus strand of NC_064569.1, from coordinate 42,640,064 downwards.
TGAGTGAGGGCATAAGGGATCGAAATGGCCTTCTATTCTGATCCTGGACTGAAACCCCTTGAACTCCTGACACCCAGTCTCTCAGTTCCTGGTGGTCTTTTCTTTGAGGGAGGAGGTCATCCTGAATGAAGGCAGGGAGTGGGACAGGATGGCCTTACGTGCTTTGTCTTCTGTTTTCCAGGATGGAGGCCAGTGCTCTCCATTATTGAGTTGCATTTTGCTCAGAAGCACCTGACAAAGAGAGACTTTAAGGAAGATTACATTATTTTGGATTACTTTTATTGTAGGACCTATTCAAAATATGTTAACTCTTTAAGGTTCCCCTGGCCCCTCGAAGCTGTGAAGCACAGCTGGGAAATGTGCCAGCTGAGCAGCAGGGGACTGAAGGGGATAAAGGACAGCCTGGGAGTGCAATTCCATCTCTAGGACACTCTTCTAGTAGAGGGCAAGGAGGGCTGGGGTCTCTGTGTGGGGAGTCACAGGGGAAGTCTGGCTTTCAGGGCAGGTGGGGAGGATGCTCTGGGAATTACTAGGAACCATGCTTACCAGAGGAGCATCATTTAAAACCTCTGTTATGAAAATGTTCAAACATACATAAAGGTAGAGAGCATAGTTCTATGAAACCCTATATACTTAATTCAACAATATTGATTTTTGTACCTTTGTTTCTTCTCCTCCTTTCTTTCTTTTTTCATTTGCCAAAATACTTAAAATTAAATACATCACTTCACTCCATACTCAGTGTGCATCTGAAATACGGACCTTTTCCTACATAACCTCAAAGCCATTTTCACATTTAACAAAATCAACACAGATTCCTTGGCATTGTAAGTACTCAGTTCATAATTAAATGTTTCCAGCAGTCTAAAAATGTCTCTTTACAATTGGGTGGTCCCAATCAGGAACCAAACAAGGTCTCCCCACCACCACCACCAGCCATTGACTAGTTGAAGAAATCCAGTCAGATCTCCTTTAGAATGTCCCACGTTCTGGATATGTTTTCTCACTTCCTTGTTTTGTCATTTAATATGTTCCTCCACCCCCCATGTTTCTCATTAAATGGAGGTTAGCTCTAGAGGTTTGATTAGAATCATGTTCAGTTTTTTTGTTTGTTTCTTTGTTTGGCAAGAGTCCTTCACAGGTGGTGCTGAGTGCTTCAGATTGCATCACATCAGGAGGTACACGGCATGTGGTTGTGCCATTTTTAGCGATGCTAAGATTCATCAGTGGGGTCAGGTAGTGACAGCCTTATTCCTCCATTGTAAAGTTCTCCATCAACCACCATCCTTGGTTTCATCCATTGACGATTCTTGCTTTGATCAATTATTTCATTAAGGGGTTGCAAAATGGTGATTTTTCTAATTCCATATTCCTTCTACATTAGCTGGAGTTCTTCTGTAAGTAAGAAGTTTTCTCCACCACTTAGAGCTATTTGGCCACCCTGAAATATAAGTTACACAGGACAGGCAGCATAAATGCATAATTCTTTTTCTTTCTGGTTGCCAATTTTCAGAATATGAAGTTGGGAGAAAAACTTCATTTTTTAAAAGTTTTGGGCTTAGAGCTGAGTAGGGATGGATGGCCTGGACAGTGGGCAGGGGAAGAAGGGTCTATTCTGGTAGCTCTGTCCAGCCCTCACTCATTCCAGGGCATGGGGTGTTTGGGGGACAGCTGGACAATGGAGGACTTGGTGTCCTGGCCCTTGGGCAGCAATGAGATGGGCATGACATAGGCCTGGTGTGCAGGCAGCTGCAGGACCCAGAGAGAGAGAGAGAGAAAACCAGATTTTGGGCAGGCAGAAAGAGAGGTAGGAATTGAAAAACAGCTGGACCCAGAAGACAGGAACAAAGACAGAAAGGGAAATAGAAATGGAAGAGATCGAGAATGACTTGCACCCAGAAGCAGAATAGGACAAAGGAGAGAGGCAGGAGGTGAATCAAAAGACCAAGGAAGAGGAACTTCCCTGGTACCGCAGTGGTCCCAATGCAGGGGACGTGGGTTTGATCCCTAGTCCAGGGAGATCCCACATGCGGTGTAGCAACTAAACCCATGTGCTGAAACTACTGAGCCTGCGCTCTAAAGCCTGAGCTCAACTATTGAGCCTGAGCTCTAGAGCCCGAGCCACAACTACTGAAGCCCCTGTGCCTAGAGCCCACGCACTGCAACGAAGAGTAGCCCCCGCTCTCCACAACTAGAGAAAGCCCACAATGAAGACCCAACGCAGCCAAAAAAAAATTTATTTAAAAAAAAAAAAAAGGAAGAAAACAAGATTTTAAATTGGATGGGGAAAGGGAGGGACGAGTGGGGGAAACAGATGTAGAGATACAAGTTAGGTGAAGGCAGAAAGTCCAGGTGATAGAAACAAGGAAACAGAAATGGAGAGAGTGGTGTAGAAAGCTAGAAGGAAAGATAAGCAGAAGGATAAACAGAGATAGAAAGGAAAGAACAAAGGGTTCCAGAGAAGGAGGTTGAGAAAGAGAAGATTGAAACAGACCAGCGTCAGAGAACTTGGGGAATGTGGAGGGGTGCTTAGGGGCTCTCAGCTTAAGATCCAGTCCCACGCAGATGCCAAGGTCTATCACTTCCAGCTTCCTCTTGGTGGCTTCTCCAAACCCCCAGCCCCAGCCCCACCCGCAGGGACAGGGGACTTATGACTAGCTATGTGTGGACGGGATCACTGGGAACCTGAGTCAAGGGTTCCCAGCTTCCATCATCCCCCTGCCAGATGAGCATGGATGTAACAGGTGGGATTATTGCTGGAAGATTGAGGTCATGCGGCTGGGCGAGCACTCAGAGATTTGAGAGATAAGACATCCAGGTAGAGAGCGCCAGGTTCCTAGAAGCAAAGGACCATGAAGGATGTCATGATATCCAAGGGGAGGGAGGAACCAAGAATTCTCTGCTCAGCCTCTTCTTCTGGTCCAAGAGCCATTGACCTTCCTTACCAGGCTCATGATGAGAGGTAAGGGATTCAGAGATTCTTGGGTCATTTAGGGATATGGGTGGAGGTCCACAGGGCAAGAAAAGTGGTCCCTGGACAAAGGATCCCCTGTCGCCTCTAGAGGAAGAATCCATCTCATCCACGCAAACTGCAGAGAAGATGAGCCAGGACGGGTCTCCAGGGGAGGGTGACCAGAGGGGAAAATGGCCAACTTGCTCACCTTCAGGGGCCGTGGGAGAGGCTCTGAGAAGAACACTTTCCATTCCAGAAGTTGCGGAAGAGGAGGTTCTGGAACCAGTGAGAGCACGCCCAGAAACTAGCTTCAAAGCAGACGTCCCGGGACTGAGGAGGAGGCCGGGGGATCTCAGCAGCCAGCCTCCTCTCCCTGCCTGGGTGAGGGGTCCAGCTGATCCTTCTCCGTCCTCCAGAGCTTCTGCCTCCTCCCTGAGGAAGCAGCTGCAGAAGTGTCCTGGAAGACTGGCAATCTCTCAAGGGGCAACAGCCCAGCTAGACTATCAGACAGTGTCGAGAGGTGCGGTGTCCCCTGAAGCAGCAGCTGCAGCAGCCGGCGGAGCCTGGAGGTCCCCGGGCAGCCCCCCGGCCACGGCCACAGCTGTCACTGCAGCCCAAGCAGGAGCTGGAACAGGCGGCTTGACCCCTGGAGCAAGGGTACATGGGGCAGGGAGAGGGGTGGCAGCAGGTCAAATGCGGAGCAGAGCAGGGGCTGCAGGAACTGAGGGGACAAGTCAAGGGTGGACAGGCAGGGCAGGGAGGGCAGAGGCAGGTACAGGGTGGGCCAGGGAGGCCGGGACAGGAGGGGCAGGGAGCTGCGTAATAGGGATAGGTAGTGCAGGAGCAGGTGGGAGGGGGACAGCCAGGGCAGGGGCAGGCACAGGGAGAGGGGGGGCAGGACAGACAAGGCGAGGCAGCTGGTGGGCCGTGCCCGGAGGGTGGAGGGGGATGTTGGTGGCTGGCCTTCTTGTTCCGAGGCCCCAAACGTAGGCCCAGAGAGAAGTCCATTCAGCTGCAGGAGCGGCCAGGCTGGGGGGTTGGGTGAAGGGGAGGGCAGGGGTGGGGTCAGAGGGGGGACAGTGGGGAGCAGGGGTGTGGGCAGGATTAAACTTAAGCCACTGCTGAGCCTCTCTGAGCCTGCAGCAGCTCAGACTTCCCCAGCTAGCCCTCCGCTTCCCGGCCTGCCTGCTCCCCTCCCCTCCACTGAGAACCCACCAAGGGCACCAGACCAGAGCACGTCCTCCAAATAGCATGTGCACTTTCATGCCTCCAGTCCTTTGTTTCCACTCTTCCTTCTGCTCCCAGTGCCCTTTCTCTTTTCTCCACCTGGCGAGGTCCCATCATCTCTGAAGTCTTCCCCTTTATTCAATCAGAAAGTATTTCTTGGGAACTTCCCTGGTGGCACAGTGGTTAAGAATCCGCCTGCCAATGCAGGGGACACGGGTTCGAGCCCTGGTCCGGGAGGATCCCACATGCCGCGGAGCAACCAAGCCCATGTGCCACAACTACTGAGCCTGCGCTCTAGAGCCCGCGAGCCACAACTACTGAGCCTGTGCGCCACAGCTACTGAGCCTGTACTCTAGAGCCCGCATACCACAACTACTGAAGCCCGCGCGCATAGAGCCCATGCTCTGCAACAAGAGAAGCCACCGCAATGAGAAGCCCGCGCACCGCAACGAAGACCCAATGCAGCCAAAAATAAATAAATAAATTAAAAAAAAAAAAAAAAGTATTTCTTGAGCTCCAGGCACCTGACACCTGCCCATCACTCTCCAGCCCTGAAGGCCAGAACGGCTGCTTCAGGCTCCCATATGGTCCCTAGAGGAGACGTCGGGAAGCAGCAACAGCACCAGCAGATGCTCTGAGACTCTGAGACTGAGCCAGGGATGTTGGTGGGAGCTGGCAGGGGAGGGAGGAAGCCTAGGTTCTGGGAGTTTCCAGACAGGGCAAATCCCAGGTGTGAGGGTTGGGGGAGGGGCTGGCTGTCTCTGGGAGCCTGACAACCAGCCTGGACAATTATTATTTGAGGGCCTGTCATGCAGCAGGCACTGGCCATGGGACAGAGCAAGACAGCTTACTTTAAAGTGAGGGGTGGGGCAGGGTGGAGACAAAAACCAAACAGGTAAACAAACAAAGGTAAACAAACAAATACATTAGCTTACTTCAGAGCATGGAAACAGCTATGAAAAAAACAGGGTGGGGGCTTCCCTGGTGGCGCAGTGGTTGAGAGTCCGTCTGCTGATGCAGGGGACACAGGTTCGCACCCCGGTCCGGGAAGATCCCACGTGCCGCGGAGCGGCTAGGCCCGTGAGCCATGGCCACAGAGCCTGCGCGTCCGGAGCCTGTGCTCCGCAACGGGAGAGGCCACAACAGTGAGAGGCCCGTGTACTGCAAAAACAAAACAACAACAACAAGAAAACAGGATGATGTGATGACTCAGAGAGGTGGACCCTTCAGGAGGGGCAGCTAGACAGCACCCAAACAGTCAACTATGATGGCCCTTAAGGGTTTGGGAGGAGATAAAAGCACTGGCAGGAACTTCCCTGGTAGTCCAGTGGTTAAGACTCTGAGTTTCCAACCTGCATGCCACGTGGCAAAAAAAAAAAAAAAAAAAGTGCTGGCCGACCAGGGGAGAGCTGCTTGAGGCTGAATGGAACCCAGGTGGCTGGACTACGAAGAAAACTAAAGCTGAGAAGGGTATAAGGAGGGCTGGAGGTTGCAATAGAAGATTCAGTGGTCAGGGAAGGTGCCAGTGAGAAGTGACATTTTAGCAAGGACCTGAAGAAAGTGAGGGAGAGAGCCATGGAGATAGCTAGTGGAAGAACATTCCAGAGACGGGGGACAGCAAGTACAAAGAGCAAAGGGGAGAGTCAGATGGCACAGGCAGAGAGCCAGGTAGAGGCCCTGGGAGCCACGGCAGTGACTTGGATCTTATTCCAAGGAAAAGAGAAGACCACTGAGAGTTTTAGGTAAGAAAGGTGTATGGGTCTTCTTGATCCTCCACCTGCCCCTGGTTAGAACGTTCTGCTTCCTGTGTAACTGATACAACCATTTTGGAAAACAGTTTGGCATTATCTGGTAAAAATTGAGATTTCCTGTACATACATTTTGACTCTTAGTTTTACGGCCTAGAAAAACTCTTGCATGTATGTACTGGGAAACACACACAAGAATGTTCTTAGTGGCATTATGATAGCCCAGACTGGAAACAACTCAAACTTTCACCAACAGTAGAATAAAACAATTAACTGTGGTATATTCAAGCAACTGAATGCTCTGTAACAATAAAAAAGACAGGTATGTGCAACAATTTGGATCTCTCTCACAAACAAGAAGTTGAGCAAAATAAGTAAGACACAAAAGGGTAATACAGTGTCATTCCGTTTATATAAACCTCAAAAACAGGCAAAATTAAGTAATATCGATTAGGGATGCATACATAGGTGCTAATCCTATAAAGAAAAAGAAGGAAATAATTATCACAAAAGTCAGGATGGTGGTTACTTCTTAAGGGAGGGAGGGGATGATGGGAGAGTCACATGGGAACTTCTGGAGCAGGAAGTACTCTATTTCTTGACCTGGATGCCAGCTGAGTAGGTATTCGCTTTATTCCAATTTATTCTGTACCCTGTTCATAATATATTTCTTTACTCTTTCAGAAAGAGAAAATAGAAGTACTGTTTCTTTCTCCACTCCATGCCACCTCATTCAAATCATTATGCTGAAGTTAGATACTGCCGAGTTCATACACCTATCTTTCCCACTAGACCTCGAGTCAGCAACCTTCCCTGTCACTGGTCTGGCACCTGTCCGGGCCTGGCATACAGCAGATGCTCAATAACTGTTTTCTGAATTGAATTGAACTGAACTGATTTTTTCCAAGTCTCTCATCTCATGGAGAGGTGGGCAGCTGCAGAAGCCTGTCGTGGTGAAGAGACCTCAGGACCACCAAGACCTAGGTTCCCATCTTAGCTCTGCTATGTGCTAGCTGTGTGTTGCTATTGGGCAAGCTGCTTAACCTCTCTGGTTCTCAGCTCCCTCCCCTGTGATGGGGTTGATAATAACTGCTACTTCTCTGGACTGCTTTGTGGATTAAATGAGTAACGTACATGCCCTAGCACAACGCCTGGCACATAGAGATGGTCAACGAAGGATAGCTTCCCAACACCCTCCCCCCAGCCCCACATCTTTTCTTCGAAGGGGTTCACTAGAAAGGGCAGCCAGACATCAAATATGGTCCCAGAAAGTGGGCCCACATCCTCAGGGCCCCTCAGGGCTAAGGCGGAGATGTAGTCTGGAGGAGAGCTGGCAGACAGGGAGATCCCACTGTAAGTGAACAGAACCCAGGCTGTTGGTGGGAGCTGGCAGAGGAGGTAGGACACCAGGGTTCTGGGAGTTTCCATCCAGGAGAAGTCCCAGGTGTGGGTGCAGGGGTGCCAGGCCTGCCCCACCCAACACTCTGGCCCCAGGGCATGTGGGCACAGGGAGGAAAACGGGTCAGAGCAGGGCTGGAACTTAACCCCATTGGTCCCATGACCTCTTTGCCAGCTCCGGAGGAGGCATGGCCACAAGAAGCCTGCTCCCTCCTCCAAAGGACCCTCCATCCCTTTTCTTCAGAAAGGAAGAAGCTTGGAACCTCGGTGTCTGGGCAGGAGGGGCTGGAAGCCCCCCAGTGGACAGAGGAGAGATAACCCCATAACCCGGGATGGAGGTTCTGTACAAAACGGACTGCTGCACCCACCCACACCGGGCCTGGCCGCCACCTGGAGCAGTCAGCTCACAAACTCCGGGCAACTGTGGAAGCAGACATGCTCCTCATTCCAGGGAGTGGAACAGGTCAGGGCTGGATCCCAGAGGGGGAGGGTGCACGGTCAAACAGATCAGAGTAGAAGGGTTTTCTATCTGGTGAGGCTCCAGCCAGGCAAACTCAGGAATCCCTCACCCTGAGGGATTTGCCAACAATGTGCGGCCTTGTTTTCTCTATGTAATCTCGGGCCTATGCCTGTGGATTCCTCCTCCCTATCTGTGCCTCTGTTTCCCTTTCTGGAGGAAGAGATGAAGGAATGGGTGGAATCATTCCAGGGCAGGACCACCAGGTGTCCCAGGGTCCTGCTTTGGCCATTAGGAGGTGCTTACCATCCCTCCCTTGTAGCATATCAAAATCCAGGTGAGGAGGGACCTTCTTCTTTCTGGGGGAGCAGGGTGGCTGGGAGCCAGGACCCTGATTCCAGGGCCTTTGCACATACTCTTCTGCTGCCCTCCCTTCTCTCTACTGCCCCCCCACCCCCCCGCAAAACTCTTTTCTAATGTCCTTGGCTGGGGGAAAAGACTCTTCTACTATCCATTCTCACAGCACCTTATACCTCTCCACGCTGGTTGTCACTTGCACTTTTGTGGGTGATTTGTTTCATGTCTGACTCCTCTACCAGACTATGAGCCCGCAAGGGCAGAGACCATACCCAGGGCCTAGCACAGTGCTTGGCATATAGCGGATGCTTAATGAAGATTTGTTGAATTAATGAATGGTGCATGTTCAGGGAAGAAATTCCTAGAGTTGTTTAGGCCAGTCCTAAAATGCTGTGTTTCAAAATCGAGGCCTTATTCTATGTGGGGATCTGGGCAGCTCTGAGGCTGGTAAGTATCTTCCACACACAAACTCATTCACCAGGAGAACCAACAAACTGGCAAGCAGCAACATAGGCCTGATACAAGGGGTGGAACTGAGCAAGCACCCAGGGCAAGGCTGGCACCAGCCTCGGCACGGAGCAGGCCTAGGGGGAGGAGGTGGGAGAGGAGGGGAGGAAGGGAAAGAAGACACATGTTGTACGTGTTTTCCTCACGCTCTCCCTGGGTGCCTCTGGTCTCCAAGCCCCGATGGTACTTCTGTGCCGTAATGATGTCCTTGGGGGTTGTAACATAGCTCCCCCCACCTCCCAAAGACATCTGCCAGCCACCTCTGAGCGTGGCCTAGGACATCCTCCCAGGACCAGCCTGGGCATGGGGAAGTTGCCTGTTCAGTGTCCTGATGCTGATGGGGAGCCGGCAAGGGTGAAAACTAGGGGCGGGCAATACGGTAAATCAGGGCAGCTGGGACAGATGTGTGGATCCTTTTCCTCTCCTCACAATCTCTCCTTTTGGTCTTCGTGATGAAGGGAGCAAAGGAAGCCTGGTCCTAGGGCCCCCAAGATATCATTTTCTCCAAGTTGCCAGGGTGACCAAGTGAAGCAACCACAAACAGAGCAAAGCCTAGGACTGGGGATGACCCAAGAGAAAGAGAAATGAGGGGAGCTCTCGCTACCAGTTTCCAGAGTGGGAGACCCCCTTCTCCAGCTTCCTCCGAGAATCCCTGGACAGAGCACAGGCGGCAATGCAAGATGGAGAGAAGAATCTGAACCCCTCACAATGCCCCTCTTCTCTGCTCCCCAGCCTGCCTGTTTGGTTTGACTTCCAAACCGCTGCAGCCCACAGACCCCAGTCATTGGGTCCTGGGGAGAGGCGGGGGCGGAGGCGAGGCAATCCCGAGGGGAGGGGCCGGCACAGGGCGGGTCTTCCTGGGCATCGCCCCCTGGCTGCTGTCGTTGGCTGGGGACCGTACAGGCTGCCAGAAGGGCGGAGCCACAGTTACCAAGACAGATGGACAAACACCCACCAGAGACAAAGACAGAGGCAGACAGACAGACAAACCAAGACAAAGAGGAAGGCAGAGACAGATGGAATTCCAGACCCGCTCTCTCTTTGCAGGCTACCCAAGAGTTTTGTCCCCCGTTAGCTTCCCTGGCCCCGTTTGCTACCCCGGCTGCATAGTCTCAGAGCTCTAGCTCTGGGGGACCAGACCCTGAGCCCCTCTAAGAAGGAGAAGGGGAAGAGTTGAGAAAGGGCTACCCAGCAGGGAGAGCGTTCCAGGGGTGGGTGGTGTCTGGTTCTGTGTCAGGATGCCCGGCCAGGGGCCAGGGAGGGAGTGGTGCTCTCACCCGGTTCATGAGGACAGGAGACTCATTCACTGTAAACCAAGTGCAGATGTGCTGGGAGAGGGAAGGGGAATTAGGGCCACACTCACGAACCGCAGCTGGGCCCGCCCTCCTTCCGCCAGCTACCACCACCACCAGGGCAGGTGGGGTTAACTTCGCAGGCTCCTGACGGGGATCCCTGCCACAAAGGCTGAGTCCCATCCCACCCCAGCCTGGACGCCTCGGTCCAACTCTCCGACACCCGCCCCTCTCACAGTGCTGAGAGCTGCTCCCAGGGTAACCAAGCAAAGTCAACAGCAGCCAGGCCACCTGGGGACGGGACCCTGGAGTACCTGTTCCCGGCTCTTCCCACCCCTAGTGTGAAAGGGAGGGCCTTGTCTGCACCCCATCAACGGCTCCTGTTCTCCTGAGAGAGCCACAGCAGATCCCTCTTTCCTCTCCCCTTCGCCTGACTCTGGCTACCAGAAGTGGCCTTTCCCTTTCCCCGGAGGGAGGCTACCTGGTCCCTAGGGTGGCAGTGAGGACAGAGCAAAGTAATTCCGGTATGGGAAACGTGACATGACCAAGACTCAGTGTCCCCAGTGCTGGCCACCCCAGAACTGTTGCTGGGGAAGGTCCCTTGGGCGCATCTCTCCAGCCGAGTCCAGCCCCCACTGCTACTGCTGCCCTTCTCCACTTTCTCTCTCCCACCCTAGCTCCTGTAGGAATGTTGGAGCTCCATGTATAGAGCTTGGACTCTTCTCTTGCTCTGTCCTCAGTAGAATGGACGCTGACGCCCCGGGGTTCCTACTCTAGGACTGAGAGTCTGTGGTGGTCACATTGAAGTCAGAGAAATGTCCCCATCAGACCCTGACACTGACACTGGTTGCGCGTGCCTGCACACACACACACGCACACGCACACGCACACGCACACGCACACGCGCGCGCGGCTGGAGTCAACAACATCTGTGGTGCATCCACCAGGCAGGCAGGCAGGCAGGCTCTAGGTAAGGCAGACACCCCCCCCCCCCCCCGACTTGGGCTTTCCCCCTCACACCCAGCCCCAGGCTCCTTCCACTCCCAGCTACAGTTCCCCTTGCCCTCCACCCCAGCCTAAATGTAGGCAGCCAGGGACCCAGAAGCCCTAGCCCAAGCTTACTCAAGGCAGGGTGACAGGGAAGAGGTCTTGAAGCCCGGGACTTAGCATCCGCACAACCTCCACTAGTTCAACCAGTTTGCTCTTGGGACCAAAGGACAGGCTGGGGTAGGCAAGCGGAAGTGGAGCCTACTTTGACCTGCAGGTGAAGGCTAAGCGAAGGGTAAAGACAGTGGCATCCGCTCTGGCATATCCCTGCGCGGTCACTCCACCCCTTGGGGGGACGTGGATACAGCCCCCCACTGCCTACCCTGCAGAGGTACGGAAACTGGCCTCCGTGAACCACAGCCCGGCCAGAGGACTCAACCAGTCCCCCCAAATGGCAGGAAGGGGAAAAGTGCCAGAGAGAAAGGGTAGCATCATGGGCCCAGGACACTGACCTCTTCTGCCAGCCTTGCCCGGCCTCCCGGGGACGGAGCCAAGGAAGCCCAGCAAATGGGCGGGACAGAGACCCAGGCGTCCTGGCCCGCCCCGTCCAGCCCCCCTCCCACCCACCCCGCCGCCCCCCCGCCCCCCAGCCCCAGGGCACCGAGGAGGGAGCCGGGCAGGGGCAGGCGGCAGGGGAGGGAGGAGCGAGGGCGGGAGGGGGAGGAGGGAGCCAGGCTGGGAGGGATGTGGGGGGGTGGGGAGGGAGAAAAAGAAAGAAAATATTTTCCGTGTCCCCGCCTGCAGAGTCAGTGTGCGGTTTGGGAGAAAATGTGTCGGATATTTTGGGGCGGTCACGTGGGCGGGCGGGCTCCGAGAGGCCCCGGGACCGTCCCAGCCTAGAGTCTGTGCCCCCCCAGAGCCCCCCATCACCGAGAGCCCCTGCCACTGCGACGCTCTATCCCCGCGACCGCCCGACGCCGGGACCTCGGGGCTCGGCGGCCTCCCTTCCCCCTCCCTCCCCCTCCAGGTGAGTCAGGCGGGGAAGCAGGCTCGGCCGCCGCGGACGCCCGGGTCCTCCGGCGAGGTGGGCCGGGGGCGGGGGCGCCGGGAGCCACGCCGGCTCAGTTCCTCCCCGCGCTGGTCCGGCTATCCGCAGGGGTGGAGGGGGACTTCCTGCCCCGACTTGGGGGTCAGCCCTGATGTGGGAAGGGAATGGGGAAGATTTTAGACAGGCTGGGCTGGGCTGGGCTTTATCCACCCTTCACTGCGGTGAGTAGTCGGGGAGAGCTTTGAGGGAAGAGTCTTTAGCCAGGGGCCTTCTATCCTATGTTTGTGCCTGGAGTGTGAGGGCAGATAGGGTCCCCTCCTGCGGGGAAGGTCCACCATCCGCCTCCCCTGAGGCTTTCCCTGGGGAATCCGAGGGGAGGATTTCTGGTCCGCGCTGATCCTTCCCTAGTGGAATGCCACAGCTTGGACAACAGAAGGGCGAGGAAAAGGTCCAGAGGCAAGTGATTCTGGCCGTCTGGGTCCAGCAGTTTGGAGAGACAAATGGATGGGATAGGGGTCTGTGAAGTTGCCTTGAACCGCAGTGCAGGATTCCCTCTCATATCCGCAACCTTGGGTGTGAGTCCGGGCTCCCTCCAGCCAAGGTCGGGGGCTCCTCTGGAGTATTCTTGAGGGGAGCCCGAATGGTACAAAGGAAGAACAGGGAGACTGGGGCAGGGACCTGGGAGTTCCAGTCCTGGAGCCTCACTGACGCTGCCTCACTGTCTCTAGCACTTACAGCCCAGTTCCCTCAACCTGACCCAGTTTGTAGGAGGGAATCTCTGCAGGTGGCCAGAGAGTAAGAGTATGCAGGGTTGGGCAGGGGGTGAGGTGGGGTGGTGGGCAAGGGAGCCTGAGGAGGGGCCCGTAGGGCAAGAACCTGAGATGACTGTGCCCCTTCAGGGCCCACATCCAGGGCAGCTACCGTCCGAGTCCTCAGGTCTGAGGCTCCTGCCCTTACCCCTTACCATCACTCCTCAGATGCTGACTGGGGGTTGAGGACCACAGGCAGTGTCCCATATCCTGGAGGCGAGAAGATAGAGGACAGGGAAGGGGGCAGGAGGCAGTGTGTGAAGGGTGCCTGGAGCTTGGGTATCCCAAATAGGGAAACACACACTCACACACACATGTACACACACGCCGTGGCTTAGAGCCTAATAGGCAGCACAGGGCACACACCCCCGTCCCGGCACACCCCCACCCCCTGGCTCAGAAAGCCACCCAACTGGCACCTCCAGTTCCCCCCTCTGCCCCACCCTACCCATGCCCTCTGATGCCCACACACATTCCACCGGCCTTGCCTGCCTGCCTCCTGGGTACTGCCCCTCCCTGGGGCCAGTGAGGTAGAGGGAAGGCACCTGGTAATGGGAGGTGGCGACTCAAGGGTCTGGACTCCCCCAAGGGTGGCACGAGGCCAGGGAAACCCAGCCCACTGTTGCCTCCCGGGGAGCAGGCTGGGGGCCCAGGCTAGAGCAGAGGATGCCCGGGTTCTCTGCCCAGGCTGGGGATGGGGTCATGGAAAAAGGTGGTCGTGTTTATACAGAGGGGAGGGGGGCAGCGGGTGGAGTGCAGCCGACAAGGGCAGCTTTGTTCCAGGCTCTGGAGCGGGCAGGACGGCAGAGAGACGCCCCCCCACCCCCACCGCCTCCATCCAGCAGCCCCCTTCATCCATGCCCTCCCCTCAACTCCACCTCAGCTCGAAGAGAAGCAACTTCTCAAGGGCCCCTTTCCCCTGGTCAGCCCCCCTCAGTCTGAGGTGGCATCTTGGGAGGAAAGAAGTACATTCTCCCTTCCTCAGGTCCCCCAAAGTACCAAGACCTCTGGGTCCCTAGTTTAGGATTTCCTTTTACACTGTGTACCACTGTCTTCAATTCCTTGGTCCCTTCCTCTACCCAGGACTTAGGACCCTCCCCTTCCCTTCCTAGCCAAGGCAGAAAACCAAGGCTCAGAAGTGGGATGCGTCTCTGTCCCCTTCCTCTGTTCACTCAACTCTCAAGTTCCTTCTCTGAGGCAAAATAAGAGGAAGGCCAGGGAGAGCTTGGCTCCCTCACAGCTTCATTCCTCCGTAAGGACCAGGAGCCCGAGCATCCCTCTCTGGGACCCTCGAAGTCCTCCTGCCCCACCCCCAGGTCTCTGTTTCCCACCCGCAGGTGAGAAGCAAAGATAGTGAGTGCTGGAGCCCAGAGCCGGGTTCTCAGTCTAAGCCAGTCTGGGGAAGATGGGGTGGGGGGGACCTCTAGTAGCTTCTCATCCTTAGCATTGGAGGGGTTAATCCACCTGGAATGTGGCCCAGCCTGTTGAGCTATGGCCCAGGGGCCTCAGGGGCCCGGACGCCTGGCTCTACCTGGGCTTAACCTGGGACAAGGACTTCAGGGAATAGGGGAAGGTAAAGGAGGTGGATCCTGGGGGCTCATAGCTCAGACTTTTAGGGCTTGGGGAGACACTGGGCTGAAGAGTCAGGGTGCTGGGGAGCTGGGTGGTGGCTAGTGAGGGACTGAGTGAAGGGTGGTGGCTTGGGGTCTGAGTTCCTGTAACCTCCATCCAGTTTACCCTCAGGAGCTTGAAGGCCAAGGCAGATGAGAGATAGAAAAGGAAGGAAGAAAAAAAGCAGAGGCACAAAGACGGAGCGATATTGATCTTAGAAGCAAAGACTGATGGAAAGAGATGCAAAATACCCGTCACCTACTTCTGGGCCTGCCCACCCCAAGGACTCTGTGTTTCACTCTCTCTCGGCCCTTCTCTGTCCTTCTTCATCTAGTCCATTATGGTTCTGGCTGGTAGAGGAGGCCTCCAGGCTGGGGTGACTCTCCTTCCCCAGCCCCTAACTCCCTAGACAGGTGGGTAGTTCTGAGGCTCCTGGGAAAGCCTACCTTTCCCGTGTCAGAGCATCAGGAGAGGAACCACCTGCCTGGCCCTGGGATTCCCACTTCCTCTTTCCCTCCTTCCCCTCCCCCTCCCTTGGGCTCAGGTTAAAAACCTCTGAGGTCAGGTTACATTTGAGGGAGGGGAGGATGTAGGGAGGGCTTCCTATAAGCAGAGGGCTCAGGAAAGAGAGAGAAGAGATGGAGAAGCAAAGTAAACTAAGGACAGGGAGAGGAGCTTCTTAGCATCATACCTGGGACACAGCGGGGCTTCCATTAACCTCTGTGGATTTGAGGAGAGGTTAGGGAGTGAGGGATAATTGGAGACAGAGACAGAATTGCAAGGGGAAACCGGGAGAGGGAGTATTGAGGAAGGTGGAAAGAAAGGAAATGCAAATTAAAAGAGAGGTATGGAGGAAGAGAAGGTACAAAGAGAAAGAACCGGAGACATTTATATAGCATTTAGTATGTGCCCTATATTATTCTAGACACTTTACATATGGTAAATTATTTAAGCCTCCTAATAACCTTATGAAGTGAGGCTTATTATGATTCCCAATTGACAAAGGAGGGAACTGAGGCCCAGAGAGATTAAGTAACACTAATACATCCAAGGTCCTGCAGCTGGCAAGTGGTGGGGATCAATTCAGGTAGTCTGGCTCCAGAATCTGTGTTCCAGAGAGGTGTAACATTTTTTAACAAAAATGTTAAAACAGATATGCTTGCTTTCTCCAGGATGGTAGAGAGTTTGAATCTTGGCTCTACTCTTTACAGCCATGTGACCTTAAACTAGTCCCTAAACCTCAGTTTCCTCATCTGTGAAATGGGAATCTTAATTCCTACTTCACAGGGTTGATGTGAGGGTTAAATCTAGTGTCCAGCCCATGGTGGTGTGTAATGGTCACTTCTTAGCCTAGGAGTCCTCTCTGCCAGGAGTTTGAAGACCGTGATTCACCTTGGAAAGTCAAGTTACCCTTCCAGGAGAGTTTCTCTGAGCCTGCATCAGCACCTGCCCTGCCTCCCCTACTGTGTGGCAGAGGGCAGCAAGGAGGGAAAAGACTCCAGCTGGGAGAGGGCCATGGGGCTTGGAACATCAGAGCGATCATTCTCTCATCCCTCCTTTTCCTTTCTTTCTCCTTAGGAGTCTTGGAGACCCAGTGAGCAGGCCAAGCAGGGCGGGCACGGAGCCTCCCAGGCCAGGGCAGTGGGCATGGGCGGGGGCTGTGGCTGAAGAAGTCCCCCGCCCACTGCAGACCCCAGGGGATTCAGCCTCCCACACTGCAGCCGCCATGGCCACCAATAAGGAGCGACTCTTTACGCCTGGTGCCCTGGGGCCTGGCTCTGGCTACCCAGGGGCTGGCTTCCCCTTCGCCTTCCCAGGGGCACTCAGGGGGTCTCCACCTTTCGAGATGCTGAGTCCTAGCTTCCGGGGCTTGGGCCAGCCTGACCTCCCCAAGGAGATGGCCTCTCTGTGTGAGTCTCAGGGATCTTGGGGGATGAGGGCAAGTGGAAACAGGAGGGCATTTCGTGGGTGGATGATAGAGAAAATTGGTGTCCCGGTTAGGAAGACAGGCAGGGCTGGGGGTTTGATCTAATGGAGGAGGTGACAGGGGTAGCCTCGAGGGGGTTTGGATGTGGAGCCAATGGACGTGCTTGCAAATGAGAGTTCTCCTGTGCAACTAGAATGGGAAAGTAGAACGCCTAAAATTTGGGGCTCTGCAGTTGCCTCCCGAATGACTCAACTAGCAGGGAGAACCCCTTTGTATGGGCAGCCAAGGGTGGGTCTGGTGAAGTCTGAGGCTGCTGCCTGCCTGCAGTGCGGGGTGTGGGGAGCCAGGCTGTGAAGTGGAGGAGTCTGGGAGGCCAATACCCAACTCTGTGATCAAGAGGTAAAATTGTTCTGAATTAGGGGGAGCCTGCAAAAAGAGGAATGGAACCTAGTGCCAGGTGCCCAAAGATGTGTAGGGTCAGGAAACTTCCCTCTTGGTTCTGGGGAGGGTGGAAACAGCCACAAAGAAGGTAGCTCTTGTACCATAAGTAATCCGGGGAGGTGCAGGGGGTGTTCCAGAAGCATCCTCTCCTCCAGCCATGTGGGTTGTGGACTCCTCCCCTCTCTCTAGGTCTGGCACGGTACCCACATGCTGTGCAGATCCCTACTTGTCCCTCAGGCCTGCCCTCTTTGGGTGAAGCCTTTGAGTGCTGACAGCAGCAAGCCTTAGGCCTCCCTTCATCCCTCTGGATCCCCTCTCCTTCCACTTGGTAGCTGTTCCTCCTCGCTAGGCCATTACAGGCGTGGGTGCCCATGAGCTGGAAGGCTGGGATGCTGGCCTCAGTGTGGGAGCTGGTACAGAGAAGCCTCCACCTGGATAGAAGGGGAGGTGATAGAGAGAGGGGCAGTTCCAGAGAGAGAGAAAGAGAGAGGGAAAAGAAAAGACCAGAAGATAAAGACATCCTTTATAGCTCCATAAGCTGAGAGAGAGAGAGAGAGGTAGAGAGAAGGGGCCTGCCTTTAGGAGCACTCAGAGGGGTGTGTGTGTGTGTGTGTGTGTGTGTGTGTGTGTGTGCTCTGCTGGAAAGAGCTTGCTCATCTAGAGAAGGTGTGTGCGTGTGTGAGAGGCCATATGCAGTTGTGTGTGCACAGCATGGCCCTGAGACGCTGCTCACATACAGAATTCCAGGGTTGCAACAAAGAGTCAGTGTGAAGAGTGAGGCAGTATTTCATAGGGCTGCTGACGGTGTGTCTGGGGTTTGGTGAGGCTTGCCGGTGGCCTGTCTGTAGTCCAACAGGGGTTATTTGGGTGGCACGCAGGTGAACGAGAGAGCACAAAGCCCCCCTTTCTGGAAACCTCAGCTGGGCTTCCCCTACCTCATTTGCACCCCAAGAATCTGTCCCAGGGTCTGCGGGGTGGGAGGGAACCACCCTCCCCACATGAATGTACTTCTTGCAGAGGGCAGTACAACTCAATATCTTGGGACTTGATTTTCCAGAGTTCCTGAGGCAGCTAAGGGAGCATGAGTGAGGAGGCAGAGTAGAGAGAGTGGTGGCGGGGAGAATGCCGAGAGCCGGCAGCCAGTCCCCAGTGAAGTTCTCCATGTGCCCCTGTGCCCTGGACACACTGAGACCAAGGTCAGGGTTCAAAGTGAGGTCAAGGTGCGGGAAGCGGTCAGACTAGGCTGCATCCCCAAAGGTCACCCTGCAGGAGGAGGGGCTGAAAGAAGAAATCCCAGGGAGGAGCCAGAACCAGGGCAGGTAGCTGGGGAGGGTGCGGCTGGCAGCAGGGGGACAGGCCTGGGCAGAGAGGGGGCAGTGGAGTGGGGAGGAGGGGAAGGCCTGGGTCCAGACAGCTTGCATGGGAGTGGGGCACGCAGCACCTAGTGGTGAATGAGAGGGACCAGTGGGGAGAGGAGGGGATCCTGGAGTCTGGGAGGCCTCCCGCAGTGGGACAGTGGCTGAAGGGGGAAAGCGTATTCTCTCACTTCTCTGCCCTGCTGTCCCTTTTTGGCTGGGACATCTAATGGAGGGGGATTGGAGGCCTAAGTCTGATGCCAAAGCCACACTCACCTGCAGTCTGGGTCTCTCTCTTCAGCCTCTCTCCCCTGATCTGTGGGAGGGAGTGGGGGTGGTCCCTGAAGGAGTCTGGAACTTCTCCCTGGGGCTGGCTCCTGAATCCTACTGCTGGGTCCCTAGCACCTTGGAGACATCCATGTTGAGAAGGGCAGCCTTGCTCCATCTGTTGGGGTGCTCTAGGGGCCTGAGTGGTTAAGGCAGGCGTCTCAGAACCTCATGGTGGAGGAGGGTAGCGGGAAGGGGAGCACCTGCGGCCGCCGGGGCAGCAGAGGCCTGTGTGCGTGGGAAAGCGGAGGGGTGTGTGTGTGTCTCTGTGTGTGTGTGTACACACGCGCACACAGGTTTGGGTGTGCTTGCTCACACACATGCATAAAACCCTGCTATCTGTGTCCTCGTGTATCTCCATGTTTATGAACACTGGTGAGTTGTATGTTTGTTTTATCGAGACTGCAGGGAACAGAGTGTGATGGGAGGGAAGGGAAGCCTTGCCCTCCTCCCCATCTTGAGGAGATAGCTGGTGTCCTGAGGACCTAGCTCTGCTTGTCCTCTGAACTTGGTGACAGTGTCTCTGGGCAAAGGAGCCCAGGCTGCACCATACTAAGTCACATGGAGAAACTGAGAGCAGGCTGGCACAGGAAGAAAAAGAGTTCTACTTAAAAGAAACTGAAAAAGAGAGACTCAGAGACCTAAACGAGATGAGAGGGAAATAACACAGGCTGAAAGGCGCAGACACAGAGAGAACCCAGACTCCAGGAGAGGCAAAGGGCCTTGTTAAGCAGGCGGTACCGGTGGTGAGCAGGCGGCAGCGAGGCCTCCTCCAGGAAAAAAACCCAGCCGACTGCCTCCTTCCCCTCCCCTCCCTGGTCTCTCCTGCTCAGGCTCGGGCTCCAGCTCCAGGCCGACACAAACGGGGCTTTGATTGCAACAGGAAACCTCTCTGGCGGGGGGAGCTGGGCAAGCCGCCGCCGCTGGGGCCCAGGCTGCACCCCCCTCTCCTGGCCCCCTCCCCGGTCCCAGCCCCCATCCTGCCCAGCACTCCTGCTTTGGGGCCTGTCCCTCATTCACACCTCCCTATTCCTTCGCTCCACTGCTGCCCCCTCCTCCAGAGACCCCTCCTATTGCCCTTCAGGTGGGACTCCTAAGTTAGGACTTACCCTTGGGGTGGGGCCTCCTTTGCTTTGAAATGCCCCAACTTCAGTTTTTTGAGGGAAGGTTCTGGAAGAAAAGGAGAATTTAGCTTGAGGAATTCAGAGCCAGTTATCCTCAAGCCCCTTCCAGAAGGTGGCAGGAGGGGAGGAAAGGAGGGATGAAGGGGTTAGCTGTTCCTCCCCGCACAGCCTCTTGTTGGCCAAATTCATCCTTGCCAGGGTGGTAGAGGCTCTGAGGGGTGACCACACCAGATTCAGTGCGAAGGGCTTCATTAGTGGGGGAGGGGTACATTTCTCCTTGCCTCTGGGGCCATGACTTTGTGGGGCTCTAGCTGGGAGGGGTGCGCCTTGGTGGTGGGGATCACAGGGAAGGGGGTGAGTCAGGCAGCAGCCCCCCCTCATACTCCCACCAGGCTGGTGGAGAACATCTGGTTCCCATGAAATGCTAGAAGGCTAATGGGTCTAATTGCTGCAATAAGGGCTGGGGGGACTTTGGGGAAGAGAGGGGGCACTAGATTCCTCCATCCTCTTACCTTCTCCTCAAGGCTAAGACTGTCTAGAATGGGGGGTCGGGGTTGGAGGTTAGGGTGGGCCTGACACCCCAATGCCTGGTCCCTTCTAAGGCCCCCTCTCCCTGCAATGCCTGGGAAGCACACACAGATGGGGTGATGAGGAGTGGGGTGCATCTGGTGGAGAGAAAAGGGGGCTATTGAGAACTCATGACTTCCTGGAGCCCTCCCCCCACTCCTCCTGTGCCCCACTCCCAACCCCCCTCCCTGTGGCCTGGCCACTTCTGGTTCTAATTACCAACCAGGCAGGCCTGACTTAATTGGGACCTTTCAGATTTCGGAGGGGGAAGGGTGGGGGGGACTGACAGCCTACAGTTGACTAATCAGGGCTGTCTTCTCCCCTTGTTTTGGGGGTACTCCCCACTTTGCACTTAATTGACTTTTTTTTTGCCACTGGCCATGTTCTGATTCAGAAGTCTGTCACCCCTTTTTTCTTTTTGTGGGGGATGGCTGGAGTCAGAAATGGGGTATTTGGGGTTGGGGGCAAGAACTGGGAGCTCAGGCTGGACTGGAAAGAGCAATGCATTCCCTCTTCATCCCTGCTACGAGTCCCCCGAGTCGGCCCTGACACCCCGCGGCCCCCCATCCGCCAACCAGGCCCTCCTTCCCAGCCCTGCCCCTTTCAGTCCCCGGCAGCCACCCCGGCCCCTCCTCCGCGCCTGCCTTCCCTTCCCTCGCCTACTCTGGCACCCCTTCCTGCTCTTTATTCTTCCAAACTGGCGCCCCACTCCTGCGGCACCCCAGTGCGCCCCCCACCCGGTACAACAGATTCTTAGAAAAGCGCGCCCCGCCCTGGCCCAGCCACCGCCGCCGGGAGGGGGAAGGGGCCGGGCCGGGCGCCTCTCCCGCTCCCCCGGCACTCCCCTTGTGAGCGGCGCTGACAGAGCCGGCTGGGCCGGCCCGCCGGGCGGCCGGGCGGCCGGGCGGCCGGGCGGCGGGCGGGGCGCGGGGAAGGGGGCGGTTTCCGGGAGTCGCCGCCGCTGGCGCTGTCCCGGGGCCAGGGTCCCCGACTCGGCCCGGCTCGGCGAGGGCAAACTCTTGACGTGGCCCAACTCCCGCCCCCCCCACCCCCTTCTCCGCCGGTCGAGGGCACTCAGTGCCCGGAAGGGGCCCGCGAGGGAGGAGTGGGGCGGCCCTCGGAGATCCGAAGGGCACTAAGTGTGGCGCTGAAGGGGAGAAGGGGCAGTTTGCCACTGGTGGGGGTATTTAATGACTCTGAGAACAGTTACCGACCAGACGCGCAGTTATTGCCGAAGAGGCACTTGGCACTTGGGGGCGACTGGCACGGTAGCGACTCTGGGGGAGGGGAGCTGGCACTCAGGAAGGCAGTGTCGTCCGAGGCGCAGCTGGCACGGCGGGAGCAGTTTGGGGTGGGAGTCTTGTGCTGAAGTCAGGTTCGAGGAAGGGGCATTGGATGAGCTCCGGGAGTGTCAGCCGCAGGATGGGGCTTGGGGGACTCGGAGGGAGGCGGCCCCGGCCGCGGCGGAGGGAGCACTCCTCGGCCTAAGAAGGGTAGACTCCGGCTGCGCAGGAGGGGCGGGGGGGGGGGGGGGCTCCGCGGCGGCGCGGGCTACGGCCTGGGCGGGGTGGGGCGGGGCCGGGTCAGGAGGAGGTGAGCGCGCCCGGCCACCCGCCCCGAGGGGGGTTCCCGGAGAGTTCACGGCGGGAGCGCGCTCCGGCCCTCCGACCGGGGGTGGGAGGACGGGAAGGAAGGAGCAGGCCGCGCGCGCCGGAGCCGCAGGAATGTAATGTTAGGCCCTGCAGCGCGCGCGCGGAGGGAGAGGGAGGAGCCAGGCCTGGGAATGAGCGGGTGGAGGTAGTGCAGGTCCCTGGGCTCTGGAGAAGTGCCGCGCGCAGGGAACTTACATGTTTCCTCTCCCCAGTCCTCCTTGACACCCCTGCCTGTACTGACTTGTGTAAAAAAAGGAGCGCTGGGGGGAGGGGAAACTCGAAAGGAAATGCGTGTGCTCGGTTTCTCCACTCTTTCCCCCATCCCCGACCTTGGCACGCGCCTAAGTGCAAAAGCTTGCAAAGCCTCCGAGCAGTGGAGAGAGAATCCTTGCAAGCGTTCTCCCGAGCCAGGTGTGTTTGCAAAAACGTGTGTACACCTCTAATTTTATGCGCGTGCAGACATGCATGTGCACTATTGCCTATTTGCAGATGCGTGGTGCCTGCCAAGATAAATGCATGCTCGGATGTGTGTCTAAGCAAGCAAGCGCGCCACGGTGCGAGTGCGTGTCTTCCACTCCCAGCTCTGCTCATCTTGGTGCCCGGCCCCCTTAGCGCTCCAAGCCCCACCCCCCACCCCGCCGGGCTTCGCTTTTACAAAACGTCTCCCCAGTGCTAGCCGCCGAGGCGCCCAGAGTGAGGCGGACAGCGGCTGGAGCGGCAGCCCCGGCTCTGCGCCCCGCCCAGTCCCTTTCCCCTGCTGGGGATCCCCTTCTTCCCCGCCCACCCCTTACCCCCTATGCAGCCCGGCGCCCTATGCTAGCCCTCCCCCTCCCCCCCTCCAGGAGCGGGGCGCCGCCGGGGGAGGAGGGGGAATCGGCTGCGGGTCCTCGGTGTTTCTAGCACCCAGCTTCCCTCCAAGCCGGGTCGCGATGTACGACTGCATGGAAACGTTTGCCCCGGGTCCGCGACGGCTGTACGGGGCAGCCGGACCCGGGGCCGGCTTGCTGCGCAGAGCCACCGGCAGCTCCTGTTTCGCCGGACTCGAGTCTTTTGCCTGGCCGCAACCCGCCAGTCTGCAATGTAGGTACCCGAGCCCTACATTGGGGGTGGGGTGCGGGGTGCGGGACAGGCAGCGGCTCTCTCGTTCCGTGTGTAAAAGGTGGACTTGGGTTGCAAGCGGAGATTCTGACCCTTTCCATGTGAGGGCCGGGTGTGTAGGAAAGAGGTACTGGCCCTTTAAACGTGGGGGCCTCAGCGACTCCTTTGGGTGTGTGCAGTAGTGTTTGGAGTGTGTGTGTGTTTTTTATGGTGGGTGTATAGCTAGGACCTGTGGTTGGTGACCCTCCAGAGTTCCCGGGGATAGGGAGAGGCCGAGGTGCGTTGGTAGTTTGTGCCGGCAGGTCCGTGGCCCGGGAGGGTTATGGCACCCAGGACCGTGAGTGGAGTTCGTAAAGTCCATGTGGGAAGTCGCGAGTGTAAAAATATTATTTGCAGAGCGTGTGCATCCCTGGAGTGTGCAACGCCTCGCTTAGGCGGTGCGGGTGTGGGCGTAAGGGTCTCTCCAAGCAGCGTTGCCCTCCGCCAGCGTTGGCAGGTCCGCATGGCCCCGTGTGGGGATGTTTGTGACTTGAGGCCGGGAGGGCGTGTGCCCTGCGTGGCTGCGGGGGCGGTTTTGGAAAGTGCTGTGTTCGAGCGTGCACCCTCTGTGTGTGCTGTGTGCGGGGTGTAAGGGGTTGTGCACGCAAGCGGGGCCAGGCTGGGTTCTGGCGTCCCCCTCCCCCATTGAGAAAAGAAATTTTAGGAAATGTGTATAGGGTTGTGTGCACTTTTTCCTATGGCTCGAGCCCACAACTTCAGTAGGAAACGAAAAGTTTCAATAAAAGTTGGGCTTACGGTGAGGAGTGGCCTGGAGGTGGCAGCGGCGGGGGGAGCGGGACTCCTGGGTCCCCAAATATCCACCTTCCCTTTTCTGTGAAATGGGAGATGCCAGGCCTGGGGCCCTGGAACCCCTTTCCAGAGCGGTAATAAAAAGCCGGGGATTGAGAGGCAGTAAAAATGAAGTCCAGATGAGAGGCGGCTTTGAAGCCCGGGCTGAAGTGCCTGGCGGGGGTGGGGGGGTGGGGAGGGGAGCCTGGAACACCCCCGAATTTCCCCGGGCCTGGGACGGCGCTCGGAGCCCGGGGACGCGGGGCTGGGGGGCACGCTGGGAAGGGGCGGGCGGCGGGCGCCCTGGGAGTGCGCGCGCGGGGTCACTGAGCCCCCGCCAACGCGCCTCGCTCCTTGGCACTCGGCAGCGCTGTTTACGAGATCAGCTTTTTTTTTTTTTTTTTTTTTTGGTCTTTTGGTTGCAGGGCAGAGCTGCTCAGATTTAACAACTGGGAGACTGGAAGAGGGAGGTGGCAAACAGTACCGTGAGGTGGGGTGGGGCAAGAATGAAAAGCGTAGCATTTAAAGGGCGGGGAAAGTGTGAACTATTGCCTTGCACCAAATCCTTGTGAATTCTTAACCTTCTCTCATGGCCCAATAGAATGGGGACGTGGGGTATGTTGGGAGGGGTGCTGAGATGGAGAGAATCTCCCAGGAAGGGTTTTTGCGGGGGCTGGGCAGGAACCCCATCTTTTTCAGGCCCAGGGAAGCCTGTGGGACTTGGCTGGCAGTATGTTTTTGCATTTCAGTTTGGACCAACAATTTTGGCCTCTAGGGTCTTGGTGGGCCTCGGGCCTGCTCCACACACTTTCAGAGAGAAAGTAGTTTAGACCTGTGTGTCTAATCCAGGGAAGGAAAGAGGTCCTTTGGTGTGTTTGTATCTGGCAGCGTCGGTGTCCTGGTGCTGCGTTGGCAGGCCGTGGGTGTTTGGGGGCAGAGCTTCTCGCTTGCAACGGTGAAGCGAGCGCTGGGTGTTGTGTGTCCTCCTTATGACTTGTGCATCCAGCTCCACGGTGTGGCTGGAGTGAGTGTGCCTCTGTGCCCGCCTGCCTGGGTGTTCTTTTGTGCCAGGGTCCCGCTGGGGTATAGGAGCCCACTGGTAAAGTGCCTGCTTTTGTGCCCAGTGTGTTGTTGACGTGTGAGAGTGTCTCCAAGGAGGTGTGTGTCAGATTGTGAGTCCAGGCTTCTCGGCCCTGGGCCTCGCAGCTGGGAGTGTTTACAGCCGGTTATAAAGAGTTTGTTTGAAGCTCCGCACAGCCTGGCCAGGAATTTCCTCAATTTCAGCAATTTGGGCTTTAAAAGGAGAAAACCCCAGAGCCACCCCCCTCCTCCCCTGCAGGGGCCCCTGCTTAGCCAGGAGCAGCATCCCCCCGGTGCTGGGGTCTCTGCCCAGGGCTGAGAAGGGAATCTCAGTGGAGGGACAACGATTAGCCTTCCTGTGCCCTTTGCTCCCAGACTGACCAGAGCTACTGGGCTGCGCTTTAGGGTTCAGGGACGGGAGTGTGCCAGAGGGGTTCCGAGAAGGGGTGACAGTACCACGCATATGAGAAAAGCTGCCCCTGGGCCTGTCTCCCTGCCACCCCCAGTCTCATAATAATTGGCTGGCAGTGGCCCATGCCAGTCTGACCACACCCAGGCCCTTTTGCAAGAGAGGAAATGAGGCAGCGCTCTGCGGGCAGGGAGGGCGTCAGCGCCGAGTGAGCACCACCCCACGCACTGGCCTGTGGGCAGCACATGTGCCCTCAGAGGACACCGGGACCATCCTGAAAGGCATTCCAGCCCACCCCCCATCTCTCAGCACCAACCGCCTCCCCGGGGCCCGACCCCGGATTTCCCACCAAGTCCTGAATAGACTCCAGGCACCCTCCTTTCCTCCCCTCCTCTCTCCTTTTTCATTGGGGAATCTCACTCCAGCTGGATTCTTATGCTAATTGAGTGTCTGTGTGTGCCGGGGGGTGGGGAGGGCTTTCCTCCTGTGGGGAGGGTGGAGCTAGCCTGGAACCCCTGCGTCCGGGCCTTCCTTCTGTCCTTCGGGTGGCCTGGGTGGACTTCTGACCAGGTGGGCTACAGCAGGTTAGAAGGAAGAAGGTGTTCATGAGGTGGGTGCAAGCAAGGGACGCTCCTTAGGGAGGGTCTTAGGGTTTTCTTGCATTAACTTAGGCCCTCCAGGTTTGGGCAACTGGTCCTACAGGTTGAATAATTTATAGATTTTTTTCAAGCTTCTGAAGATCAGCCACACACCCAGAAGAGGTTTACTCAGCAGCCTCCCAAACAGAGGGCGTCCTCCCCCCCGCACTGTGCGTGGCATGGGCGGAGATCTCTTTTGAGCTGTGTTTGGGTATTTGCAGGGGAAGTTTAGGAGTGAAGACACGGCTCAGAGAGGGTCCAGAGATGGCTCCCCTCCCCCATCAACCCTGTTTACCCACTGTCGCCTGACTTCTCTGCTTTGCTACACCCCCAGCAGCTTCTAGACCTGAGAATCTGAGCAAATACCTGTCTCCCTTTCCCAACTTCTCTAACTCCTGGCCAGGTCACGTAGATCTAGTTAGAAGACCTGAGAGCCTTGGCTCCACCATAACTGGCAGTGTGGCACTGGGCTGGTCGCTTCTCTCTCTTGGCCTCAGTTTCTTTGGGTGTAAAATAAGGCTGTTGTATGTGCCCTAACCTACCTTCCCAATACCTGTGTCCCATTTCCTCCACTGTCTCCGTGGTTTCTGGGGAAAAGGACACTGGCGATTGTTTGGGGGGTGATATGAGGGGGAGAAGCTCAAGGATTGTCTACCCTGTACTGCTTGAGAGAAAACGAGGTTCTGTTCTGCCTCCTGAACCTCCTGGCCATTTAGCCAGGTGCTAGCCACAGGTGGTCTGGAATTGGCCTCCTCACACCCAGATCTATGGCCTCGTGAGGAGGCGAAGGGTAGGAGGGAGACTACCCGGCAGGGACCCGATGTGAGAGGGAGTGACTAGAGAGTTAAGAGCCACGGGCCGTAACACACCTACTTTGTAGCTGGGGAAACTGAGGCCCAGAGAATTTAACTTCTGGGATGGCCTCGACCTAGAATTTGGAGAATTGAGCAGTGTCCCGTAGGGCATTATTGTAGGGGGAGATGGCCAGACCGGGAGGTCGTAGTGGTTGTTTAGGGGTTTCTGGACGTGTTTACTATGGGGCTGTATATGGGTTGTTGGGACTTTAAATCACTGTGGTGGCGATGGTGTTGTCACCGCTGAGCCAGAGGAAGAAGTGGGAATGGGGGGGGGCAGTGTGTATCTGATGAGGATGCCTAGAGATCTGAGGGGTCCTTCTTCCCTGACCCTCACATCACTGCTTCCCCACAGCGGTGGAGACGCAGAGCACTAGCTCAGAGGAGATGGTGCCCAGCTCGCCCTCACCCCCTCCACCTCCCCGGGTCTACAAGCCGTGCTTCGTGTGCAATGACAAGTCCTCTGGCTACCACTACGGGGTCAGCTCTTGTGAAGGCTGCAAGGTGTGTACGTGCTGGAGGCGGGCGCACTGGGCATCCAGTTACCTGCGTGAGATCAGAGACTCACTGGGTGTGGGTGGGTATCCCTCTGAGGTGGGAGGGACTGGCTGCTTTGCACAGAGGTGGTTAATAGATTGGCTCAGGCCTGCAAGGCCTGTGAGAGGCTGGTACTCCCAACATCCTGCTTCACTGACCCTCCTCCCTTACCCCCAACTCCAGGGCTTCTTCCGCCGCAGCATCCAGAAGAACATGGTGTACACATGTCACCGCGACAAAAACTGTATCATCAACAAGGTGACCCGGAATCGTTGCCAGTACTGCCGGCTACAGAAGTGCTTTGAAGTCGGCATGTCCAAGGAAGGTAGGCCCTCAGGCCTGCCTGGGCAGGGGTGCTCCTGTCCTAGCCTGTGGTTGCCACCCTCTTCCCACTGGCCACCCCCACTTTCCTGACCTCTGCAAGTCCAGCCTCCAGCCGCCCTGGAGTGCTGTGCCTCCTCCCTGGCCAGTCCTATTTGATTAGCTCCATTCACCCAGGAGACCCCACCCCTTCCCATTCTCCCTTCTCAGAGCTTAACCCTTCCTCTGAATGAGTGAATGGGGGTTACCGGTGCACATTCCCTGTTTCATGGGGAAGTTAGGGGGGCTTGCCAGTCCCCTCCCCTGCTCCCAGGACTGAGCCTGAGGTGGATCTGGGGTGCCCCCCCTCCCCTGCACCATTGTGCTGCCAAGGCTATAAGTGGATATCCTGCTGCCTGCATATCCTGCCCCCCCTCCCCAGCTCCTGCAGGGTGACAGGAAGGGCAGGATGGAGCCGAAGGGCCTGGGGAGGGAGCAGGGCCTGCAGGCCCTGGGTGGGGCTGGGGAGAGCCAGCCTGGGAATGGGAGCTAGTGCAGGAGACAGGGAAACTGAGGCCCCGCCCAGGGTCCCAGGGAAGGGATGCTCCGGAGCACATTAAGTTAGGGTAAGAGGGGATACCCAGAGGGAGGTTCTGAGGGTCTTGATCCTCTCCTTGCACCTCCACCCCCCAGCTGTGCGGAATGATCGGAACAAGAAGAAGAAAGAGGTGAAGGAGGAAGGGTCACTTGACAGCTATGAGCTGAGCCCCCAGTTAGAAGAGCTCATCACCAAGGTCAGCAAAGCCCATCAGGAGACCTTCCCCTCGCTCTGCCAGCTGGGCAAATACACCACGGTGAGGAGTGGGCAGGGCCCCAGTGAGGGCAGGGGAACATTGACTTTGGAGAACGGGTAGGGGTTGTGTTGGAGGCCATGGTCCGGTGCTGACAAACAAGGAGGGCATCCGAATGCAGAAGGGAGAGCCTGGGGTATTGGCAGAAAGAAGACAGCGCCCAGGATAGGCCTTC
The DNA here is from genome assembly GCF_937001465.1 of Orcinus orca. Taxonomy (NCBI): domain Eukaryota; kingdom Metazoa; phylum Chordata; class Mammalia; order Artiodactyla; family Delphinidae; genus Orcinus; species Orcinus orca. The sequence goes on along the minus strand of NC_064569.1, from coordinate 42,611,507 downwards.
GTTTGTGTTCTAACCGGACCTTCCTGCAGAACTCCAGTGCAGACCACCGGGTGCAGCTGGATCTGGGGCTGTGGGATAAGTTCAGCGAGCTAGCCACCAAGTGCATCATCAAGATTGTGGAGTTTGCCAAACGGCTGCCCGGCTTTACGGGGCTCAGCATTGCTGACCAGATCACTCTGCTCAAGGCTGCCTGCCTGGACATCCTAGTAAGTTAAGACCCGTGGCCTGTCTTCTGCCACAGCCTGACCCTCATATGAGACCAAGGAGCTGGTCCACACAGAGATTTCATTATCTCTCTTCCCCCCTCCAATCTGGGACTCCCCAGATCTCCTCGAAACCCAAGCTCTTTTTGTCTTAATCTCTGCCCCTGAGATCTGACCCTAGACTTCTGGGTGCCCTGCCTCCTTCTGACTTCTCTTCCCTCCCCCAACTTCAGACCCTCCATCTCTCTGCCTCGCTCCCCCTGCCAGCTTCAGGTGGCCCTCCTTCAGGACCCAACCTCCTCACTTTCCACCTGCACCTCATTCCCTCTTTTCCCCGTCCCCATAGCGCTCCTTCCCAGAGACAGCACTAACCCTGTCCCCTGCCTACCTCCAGATGCTGCGGATCTGCACAAGGTACACCCCCGAGCAGGACACCATGACCTTCTCTGACGGGCTGACCCTGAACCGGACCCAGATGCACAATGCTGGCTTCGGGCCCCTCACAGACCTCGTCTTTGCCTTTGCTGGGCAGCTCCTGCCACTGGAGATGGATGATACAGAGACAGGGCTGCTCAGTGCCATCTGCCTCATCTGCGGAGGTGCGGGGGCGCCCCCTGGCGTTTGCTCGGACTGCTTTCCCACCACACCCTACACCCGATTGATCTCCCACCTGGCGGGAGACCTTGGTCCCATCCACAGACTCCTCAGCTCCAGTACAGACTCCCCGGCAGCCTGCAACAAAGGACAAGAAGAGGGGAAGAGCCAGGGGGAGCTGAGGAGACCCCCGATACCAGTGCTGACATAGAGGTCTGGGCAGGAGTGATTTACCAGAGAAAACCTCTTGCCAGAGGCGGGGAAGGGATTGGAACAGGGGAGATGTCCTGGGTGGGGCTCATGGTCAAAGTTTGGGGCCTGGAGGGCCATAGGGCAGGGCCACTTGTCACTGTCTTCCCCATCTCTTCCTCTCTCACTCCCCTGTGCTTGTCCCCCCAGACCGCATGGACCTGGAGGAGCCTGAGAAAGTGGACAAGCTTCAGGAGCCGCTGCTGGAAGCCCTGAGGCTCTATGCCCGGCGGCGACGGCCCAGCCAGCCCTACATGTTCCCGAGGATGCTCATGAAGATCACTGACCTCCGGGGCATCAGCACCAAGGGTTAGTCGGGAGCGAGCCTCCCCTCTCTCTTCCCGGAGCTGCTGGTCTCCTGGGTCAGGCAGAGACAAGAACAGAGTGGGTGAGAACCAGGCAGCCTACACGAGCATCCTAGCTCAGCCGCATCCTAGCTCAGCCACTTGCTAGTGGGGACACTTGGGCAAGTGCTTTTCTTTTATTGTTTTTCTGCTTGTAAACTGGGCTAGACTTACAGCTACCTCCTAAGTTCTGTGAGGATGAAACGAGTTAACACACAATGGGCTTAGAACTGCACTGAGTTACAAATTCAGTTCCTCCGTTGCAGTAGCCACATTTCCAGTGCTCAGTAACACTGTGCAGCCAGGTACTCCTGCGCTGGACAGAGGAGGTATTTCCTTCATCACAGAAAGTTCTATTGGACAACACTGGTTTAGGAGGATGCCTGGAAGATAGTGTTTGATAAATATTAGTTCTAATTATAAATGTTATTAAGAACAGACCTAAAAAAAAAAAAAAAAAAAGAACAGCCCTAGGAACAACTGGCAAGCTATGGACAATGGGGGCGGGGGTCCAGGGTCCAGGGAGTGGGGCTGGAATTGGGCACCATGTGATTTTTGAGGAGACAGCCTGAAAGGATGGGACAGATGGGCAACAGGCTTGGCAGAGAAGACAGGCAGAGGCTCCAGGCAGAGGAGCAGTCCCCGGGAACCCTAGAATAGGGAGAGGGTGACAGAGGTGGCAGGCCGGTGCTGGGAGCCCCCAGAGGGGAGCTAGAGGGCAGTCCAGCAAGGTTAAGGTGTCAGCCTTAGGGGCTGTACCTCAGCCCCCCCGAACCTCCTTGTCCCTCCATTGCAGGAGCAGAAAGGGCCATTACCCTGAAGATGGAGATTCCGGGCCCGATGCCTCCCCTGATCCGAGAAATGCTGGAGAACCCCGAAATGTTTGAGGACGACTCCTCGCAGCCTGGCCCCCACCCCAAGGCCTCCAGCGAGGATGAGTTTCCTGGGGGCCAGGGCAGAGGGGGCCGCAGCCCCCACCCTGACCAGGGCCCCTGACTTCCCCTGTCTCAGGGGTTGGGGGCTCCAGGCAGCAGACTGACCATCTCCCAGACACCGCCAGTGACTGAGGGAGGACCTGCTCTGCCCTCTCCCCACCCCTTCCACTGAGCTCCTTGTTTTTGCCAAAGTTTCCAGGGGTGCCTCCGTGTTCATCCCCTTCCTGCTCTAACCGGCTCCCTCTCCAGTCTTGGGAGCCTGCCCTGTTCCCTCCAGGAGAGAGGGCAGAGGGGTGAGCCTGAGTTTGGACTCTAAAATCTCAGCACTGCCCCTCAGACACCAGGGTCCCAGGCTCCCCAGGGCAGGAGGAAGACCCTGCCATTCCACAGCCCCTTCCTCTGCCGGGTGCTTAGGCCTCTGGGAGCAAATAGGAACACTAGAGACCAAAGGTGGGGGGGCGTAGGGGGAGGGCTGAGCCCACCCTCTTGCCCCAGTCCTTGGTGCCTAATGCTGCATAAGGCACCTGCTGGGTGCACGCTGCCCGCTGTGCCCCCGTCCTCGTGCCAGGTCGGGCCCTGCATTTCTGTGGGGGGCCAGAGGGTGAAAGGGACAGAGGCAGGTCCATTCTGCACCTCTTTGCTTGGGCCCAGAGTTTACCTTATGCCCTCAGTTACAAGCCCCTCCCCCAGTCCTGTCATGTGCCTTGGGCTCCCCCTGCCCCCCATCTCAGCCATGGGGCAGGAACCCTCCTACACTACAGAGGGGCCAGGGGATCCCTCTCCCCCTGGTGCCTTCCCCCCGTGACCCCCAGAGCAGCTTGGCCCAGGGAGAGGGGGGGTGGGCACTGCTTAGCTGATCCCACCTTGACCCCGAGGAAGCCTCTATTTATTTATTAGCTTTTGTTTACACCCTGGAATTGACCCCTTCCTCCAGGGGTCTTGGGAGGGGGAGCCCAGGGCCCCTGTGACCCCTTCCTTCTTCCTCCAATCCCCAGTTTGTATTTAGCTGCCAAATAAGATTTCCACTGGCTCCCCTTTTTCTCTGGGGGGGTCAGGGTGCTGTCCCCTCCCCTGTTTACATCTCCCCTCCACCCCGCTGTGTCGCATATTGCTGAGTTTTCTATTTTTGCAAATAAAGTGATGGAAACTCATGGGATGTGGCTCCCTCTAGGGGGGAAACAATGAGCTGATCTGCAGAGGGACTGGGTGGGGAGGGTGGATTTTGCAGCTTTCTTAGGGGAACTAAAGAAATAGGATGAAATGTATCTGGTTGGGTGTGGTGGGAAGGTGGCGGAAAGGGAGTCCACAGGGCCCTGTCCTGAGTGTCTGGGCCTCCGTGATCACCAGGTGTTGGAGCTTTGATTGGGCTCTGTGAACCTCTAGTAAGGTCCTGGGCCTCAGAGGTCTTTAGGCTATCCCCACCCCCAGTTCTGTATACATGCACATCTGCCCTTCTCTGGGGAGGAGGTTGATGCAGTTTCAATTGGTTGTCATGAAGGTCCCTGGCCCCAGAAGAAAAGAACCAGAGTGTACATCTAAGTTACAGTGTTTCTGCTTTATGCCAGCCCCTCGCCCCATAAGCCGCCTACACTGTGACCCCACTATCACCTTCTGAGTCACTCCTTCTGCCCCCACCCTTCTCCCTGTGACCCTGCTTGCCCTCCACGACCCCACTGTTACCTTCTGTCCTAATACCTCTCCCTGCCCCTGCATGCCTTAACCTCTGCAACACCCCAACCTCAGCCCCATTGACTTTGGCCTCTGCCACTGCGCCCCTGGACTCTTCCCCTGCCCTCTGTGACTCCCCATTAACACCCACCCCCACCCACCTTCTTCCCTGGGACAGTGCCTTGCCTACCTGCGCCTGGCTGTCTTCACCGATGACCCGACCGGTGCATGTGGGAGAGAGAGGTTGAGGATGTGGGAGTGGTGGAGGAGAGGAGAGGGGGGAAAGCAGAAGAAGAAAGTGAAAGAAACTCTAGAGGAAACCACAGGGCCTGTGGGGAAGGAGGGGTCATTGCCATGGCAACCCTGGTTGTGGGGGAAGGGCAAGAGGTCTGAGCCAGTGGCTGGAGCCCACCCAGAGGAGGACGCCCTTCTCCCTAGTTGCTCCTCCTACGACCCATCTGATGTTCACTGAACACCTGCTAGGAGACGGACCCTGCGGCCTCAGTCAGTCCCTTGCCGGTGGAGGAGACAGACCTGTGAACAGACGTCACATCCAGTTCCTTCTCAAAACTCCCTGTGGTCAAGTGTGGGCCTCAGCCTCTTTTCCCTGCAGCCTCGTCCTTGCCTGGCTCCAGCTGCCATGCCCGTGCTCAGCTTTGCGCAGTTCGCCTCCTCCACCCACGTCCCGGGCCCCGGCACCATTTGGCTCCTTGGCCCCCCAACTTCATTCTCCGAGCCTGGCCCTGTGCCTGTCTCTCCGACTTCCCAGCTGCCTGGTCCTTGAATTTTTCAAAGCCTCCCACCCCCATTACTTCTCATCCACCGATTCTCTCTCTTATCGAGCCCTTAGTAAGTGCCATGTTCTCCTCTAAGCAACTGATACGAATAATCTCACTTAATTCTCACAATAATGCTATGAGTTCCACTTGACAGATGAGAAAACAGCCACAGGAAGGGTAAGTAATTTACCTGGGGTCCCACTACCAGTAAGTGACAGAGCTAGGATTTGAACTTGGGCAGTTTGGCTCCAGAGCCTGTGTAGTTAAGCACACACTGTAAGACAGTGGGCACCAGGTTTTCAGAATGAACAATAGTCACTAATTTCCCCCTCCGACAGTACTTATTGCCTCCATATTTCTTCCTTCCTGTCATGTTCCTATATGAGAAAATAGAACATCAATCTGGGAGGCAGGCAGACCTGGATTTAAATCCAGACCATCTAGTTGCTAACTATGTGACCTCGGGCAAAATACTTTGTACTTCTAAGCCTCTATATCTGTAAAATTAGGGGGCTGGAGGGAGGTTAACACCTATGTTATGAGGTTGCTGCTGTGAGAATGAATTGTAACGTTATGATACATCCAGTACCTAATGGGTGCTCAACAGATGAGCTTCCTTGCTTCCTTCGTCCAGATCCCTGTATCATCAACTCCCTTGGCCCAATTTCACCCTTATCTGCTCCACCTTCTCCTAGGTCAGTCACCCCCACCAGCCCCAAGTCTCCCCCACCCTGGGGCGTGTCACTTCCTCCTCTGCAGCCTCCCAGATCAGTACACAAAGGCTGCTGCTACCACCGGAGGGAGGAAGGGCTGCTCTGCACGCACCTGTGAGTACCAGGGCAGCAGCTCTCCTGCCTCCTCTCCTACACGCCCAGGCCCCACCTGGTCCTAACCTCCTGGGAAGAGGGCTCTGACCTGAAGACACCCAGGGTTCAGCTGAGTCTTGAGAAAGGCTCTGAAGACCTCTCTGCATTCCCAAAATCTCCTGTTCCTGTTTCCTCCTCCAGTCTCACAAGCCCTCCCTCCCCCCACCCATCCCTCTTGTGTTGGTTTCCCAAGAGTGGGACTGGAGAGAGAAAAAGGAGGTAGGGGATGCATGAGTGCTATCATTTGCTTGCCGGCTATGTGTTACGGATTATGACGAGGTAAGTTTCTCCCAATATTACTCCCCAGCTGCCATCCCTGCTGCCTGATGTCTTGTGCTGGCTCGGGCCTCCTCCCGGTTGGTACCTTGGCCACAGATCCCACACTCCTGGAAGACTGTGGCTCAGCGGCTCAGTTCTGTCCCCTCCTTGTGACACTGAGTGGGCAGCAGAGGGTTCCTCCTGACTTGGGAGATCTGGATGGGTTGGGGAGATGCTCTCTTTCTCAGCTGCTCAGGGGGCAGTGGGGTATGTATTGGAGTCAGAATTAAGTCCAGGAGAATGGATAACCCCAGAGGGAGAGAAGCGAAGATACAGGAAGGCCAGAAGGAAAGAGAAAGGGGATCAGATAGAGCCCATTGGGGCTGGTGGGGAGAAGGCACAACTTTCCATGAAGATGGTGCCCGGGTTGGAGGGGAGGAAAGCAGCAAACAAAGCGGGAGGCCTGGCCTGTGTCAGTCCCTGCTCTGCTGTAGTTCGCTGGGGGACCTTGGGCAAGTCACTCACCACTCTGGGATTCAGGTTTCCATCTGTAAAAAGAGGGGGTTGAAATAGAAGATTCTGCCATTCTACGGTTAGGATCAGAGTGGGAAAGGAAGTAAAACAAAGAACTGTGAAGAAGTGGAGAAGAGAAAAGTAGCTGCAAGATGGAATCAGATCTCTGACTAGGAAGGGGAGACAGAGAAAGGGAGAGACAGATTAAGAGAAGCAGGTGGCAGGTCACGTATCCTGGGGAGGGGAGAAGGGGGTTGGGGGGGGAGTCCAAGGGCCCCCTTTAGGGGAGATGAGTGACTCCTTTGAACTCTCTGGGACTTTCTTATCCTGGGGGACAGTGTGGCCCGGAGCCCCACCTGTGAGAGATGAGTCAAAACTGGGCTGCAGCATCCCCAGCCTCGCCGACCACAGGCGTGCAGAGCCAACAAGGCTGAGGTTACGCTGAGGCTGAGCCCTGGGCTAGCCTCTCACAGGAGGGTGGAGGCTCTGTTAAATATATATCTACTACGCCTGAGGTCACAAGTGGTGGGGAGCAAGACGGGGGAGGTCAGCAACTTGGCACCACACCCCTTCGCCACAGCCCGTGCAGATCATCTGGTACCAAGTCTGGGCCCAGGCTGAGAAGGATGCAGATGCTTCCCGACAAGGAGTTAGCTGGCCTTTCAAATGCACTGTCGATGGGGATGTGAACGGGCACAGCCCTTCAGGAGCTCATGTCAGTTATGTTGGCACTACTCACCAGCATTACAAATGATACCTATTTATTAACCCTACAAATCCTCTTCCAGGGGTTTATCCTACAACATGCACATGTGAAATGATAAATCCATGAATTTTCACTGCAGCGTTGTTTATAATAGTGAACAATTAGAAACAACATAAATTCCCATTACAAGAGACTAAATACAACATGACATATCCATGCGATGGAAATCTATATAGCTGTAAAAATGAACAAGGGAGTTCTTTATTTTCTTGGGTAGCAGGAACTCCAAGAAAACTAGTCCAACCAAGTAAGATGCAAAACTGGGTGTAAAGTATTCTAGCATTTGTTGAATTCTATTGTTTGATTCTATCATTTGAAGAGTATATATGTGTTCATGTTAGTCTGTATATACACTAAAAGTCTCTAGAAAGATTATAGGCAACAAAAGATAATAATAAATGATGGTTATTTATTTGAAGTTAAGTGTGGAAACTGGGGTGGATGGGGGATAGGAGTGGGAGATTTCTATCATCTTAACTTTTTGGTTTTTTAAATTGTGGGAAAATACACATCAAATTTATAATTTTAACCATTTTAGGTTACAATTCAGGGGCATTAAGTACATTCACAGTGTTGTGCAACTGTAACCGCTATCTAGTTCCAGAACTTTTTCTTCACTCCAAAAGGAAACTGCCCATTAAGCAGTCACTCCCCATCCGCCCCTCCTCCCCAACCCCTGGCAACCACTAGGCTACTTTCTGTCTCTATGGAGTTGTCTAGGCGGGCTATTTCATATCAATGGAGTTGTACAATATGTGGTTGTTCATGACTGCCTTTGTTCATTTAACATAATGTTTTCAAGGTTCATCAACGCTGTAGCATGTATCAGTCCTTCATTCCTTTTTATGGCCAAATTATATTTCATTGTATGGATATACCACATTTTATTCATCCATTGATCAGGTGATGGGCATTTGGGTTGTTTCTACCTTTTAGCTACTGTGAATGGTACTGCGATGAACAGTATTGCACAAGTTTGTGTTTGTTTAAACACCCGTCTTCAATTCTTTTAGGGATATCCTTAGGGGTGGAATTGTCAAGTGCTAGGGTGATTCTGTGTTTTAACTTCTTGAAGAATCAACAAACTGTCTTCCACAGTTGTACTGTTTTACATTCCCACCAATAACGTATGAAGGCTCCATTTTCTCCACGTCCTCAACACTTATTTTCTATTTTTTTTTATTACAGCCATTCTAGTGGGTGTGAAGTGGTATCTCGTGGTTTTGATTTGCATTCCCCTGATGACTAATCGTTTTGAGCATCTTTTTATCTGTGGTTAGTTACTTGTCTATCTTCTTTAAAGAAACATCGAAGTCCTTTGCACATTTTAAAACTGGGTTGTTTTTCTCTTTGTTGTTGTTAGCGTTCTTTAATATATTCTGAACACTTAACAGATATGTGATTTGAAAATATTTTCTCCCATCCTGTGGCCTGTCTTATCACTCTCTTGATAGCGTCCTTTAATGCATAAAAGTTTTAAATTTTGATGAAGTCCAATTTATCTATTTTTTCCTTCATTGCTTGTGCTTTTGATGTCATAGCTAAGAATCCATTGTCAAGTCCAAAATCATGATGATTTATCCCTATATTTTCTTCTAAGAGTTTCATAGTTTTAAGAACTTATACTTAGGTCTTTGGTCCATTTTCAGTTAATTTTTGTATATGTTGTGAGGTAGGAGTCCAACTTCATTCTCTTACATGTGGATATCCGGTCATCCCAGTACCATTTGTTGAAGACTATTCTTTCTGTATTGAATGGTTTGGCATCTTTGTTGAAAATCAACTGACCATAAGGGATGGATTTATTTCTGAACTCTCAGTTCTATTCCATTGATCTATTTGCCTATCCTTATGCCAACACCACACTGTCTTGATTATTGGGGCTTTGTAGTAAGTTTTCAAAGTGAGAAGTGTGAGTCCTCCGACTTTGTTCTTTTTCAAGATTGTTTTGGCTATTCATGCAATTCCATGTGAATTTTAGGATTTTCCATTTCTATAAAAACGGCCATTGGGATTTAACTTTTTGATTTTTGAAGCATGGTAATAAATTGCCTATTCAAATTTTTAACCTAGATCCCCTTTGTGCAATGTACAGAAAAGAGAAATTTTTATCAAACCTGGCCTTCCTTCCTCCATTATCCCAGACCTTTAGACAGTTCTTCTTATGGTCTAATCTTTATTCCTCTTGCTACCGTGTCAGTTAATTACAGCTGACTTTCCCTGCCTCTTGCACGTACTCCCTCATCTGCTCCAGCTTCATTTCCTCTCATTCCTAATCCCTGACTTTTCCCCCTTATTTAGAGCCCCTGACCCTCTTCCTTTAGAATCCAAGGTTATGAAAGCTAGAAGGGCTGTCAGATTATTTTTTCAACTCCCTTACTTTACGGTTGTGGAAACTAAGGCTCAGAGAGAAAATCTGACTTGACACCAGCCAGTGAGTGACTGAGGCAGGACCAGACTTGGTCTGTTTCCTGTTTGGTTCTCTTTCCACTATGGCTTGGAATCTTGGTGAACAGACCTGCGTGCAGACCTTAGTGCCTCCAGGTCCACTCTCCAGACTCTTAGTTAGGCTATTTTGCCCACTCTGGCCTCATGAAGTCTGCATGCAGGAGGGTTGGGTTTTTCCAAGGCTCCTACCCTAGCCTGGGATCTGCCCCTTCCTGCCATTTTGAAGAAACTGCTGAATCCACAGGGGGAAGTGAAACTATGGGGACAGATAAAGAGTTGGGGTAGAGTTTTGAGAGGGACGACCACAGGCTAAGTTTAGAGGGCTGAGAGCTTGGGGGCCTTCGCTGAGGACCCACATGTCCCCCTTTATATCCTATTACAGACCATGGTGGCTTTGTCAATGGTCCTTGTTTTCCTGCTGGCCCTGAGCAGAGGTGAAAGTGAACTGGACGTCAAGATCTCATCCCCACAGGAGACCACCGAATGGGGGGATCCTGGGCTGTCCCTACCAGGGTCCTGCCAGCCAGCTCCCTCCTGTCAAAAGTGCATCCTCTCACACCCGAGCTGTGCATGGTGCAAGCAACTGGTAAAGATGGGCCTGTGGCCTTTGAACCAAGTGTGTGTGTGTACAGCCTGGACACACGAGTGTGATTGTGTGGGTACGTGTGTGACTTTCTGGGTGCACTCTGTAGTTCTGTGTGTGACTGAGTTTGTGCACATAGGACTCCTGTCTGTGATCGTGTGTGTGTGTGTGTGTGCATACACATGCACTCGAGGTTCCTGCGCATGTATGTTTATGTCTGTATCTATGTATTTGTGTATATGTGGAGAACACTTGTGACCATAAATTTGGAGGAAGCAAATGTTCCTGCTGGAACTCACGCTTGTGTCTAGGGAGAGGGATCTTTTGTGGGTGTACATGTGAGAACGTGTATTTGTCAGCTTGGGCTGTCATAGCAAAATACCACGGACTAGGGGGCTTAAGCAACAGAAATTTATTTCTCACAGTTCTGGAGGATGTGAAATCCAAGATCAAGGTGGTAACTGATTCAGTTCCTGGTGATAACTCTCTTTCTGGCTTGCAGATGGGCTGCGGACAAGCTCTCTGGTGTCTCTTCTTATAGGGATCTAATCCCATCATGAGGGTTCTACCCTCATGACCTCATCTAACCCTAATTCCTTCTCAAAGGCCCCATCTCCAAATATCATCATGTTGGGGGTCAGTCCACTGCAGAAAGTATGTGACTGGGTCTCTGGATCTGTGTTGGGGGTGGGGCATGTTCCTAGGTATGTAGCAGCCTGTGACTGGGAGGGCAGAAAGGAAGGAGCTGGAAGCCTGTGGGCTTTGGGGGAAAGGCTTGAGCTACCTAAGTGACAAGAAGGATGCTGGGGAGAGGGTGTCTCCCTGGCTGGTCAAACAAGACTGTTCTTTTTTTTTTTTAAATTTTTTGGGAAATTTTAATTAATTTATTTATTTTTGGCCATGCAATGCACGTGGGATCTTAGCTCCCCGACCAGGGATCAAACCAGTGCCACCCCCCTCCATTGGAAGTAGGGAGTCTTGACCACCAGGGAAGTCCCAGGCTGTTCTTTTTTTTTTTTTTTTTTTTCGGTACGCGGGCCTCTCACTGTTGTGGTCTCTCGCACAGGCTCCGGATGCGCAGGCTCAGCGGCCATGGCTCATGGGCCCAGTCGCTCCGCGGCATGTGGGATCTTCCCGGACCGGGGCACGAACCCGTGTTCCCTGCATCGGCAGGCCAGGCGGACTCTCAACCACTGTGCCACCAAGGAAGCCCCAGGCTGTTCTTTTGTTTATGCCTTAAAGAGACAGGGCTCATGGTGTAGCACAGCATGAGGGGTGCCTGAACTGGAGGGTGGGGAAGAACTGTCTCTCTCACAGGAAGATGGAGAGTTAGATGAGATAAGAAATGAGGGCACAGTCACTAGGAGGCAGAGCTACAAAACTGAGTGGGTCCAGGGGAAAGGCACATAGTGAATCTGGGAGGCCGGGAAGGGGAAGACTCAGAGTCAGTGGGAGGCAGAGGCCAGAGGTGCCAGGCAGGGACTCTTGGGACAGCTGGGTATATGTCTGTCTCCTCCAATCCCCCGACCAGAGGCTGGCACCCGGATCAGCTGAGAAGCCACTCTAACCATTTCCTTCCCCTGTGGCTTCCCAGCCAGTGCCAGGGGTACCAGACACATTGAGGGGGAGCGGGGGGTTCTCTCCTGTCCCTATCCTTCCCCTTCCCAGGGACTGTGGGTCTTAGTCTGACCCCCTTCCCATTTTGGCCTGAGCATTCAGGGGAGGTTGGACTAGGAGGTCAGGCTCCTACTTTTTTAATGGCAGTGAGGTCCCTGAGATCTCAACAGGAACTCTGTGGCACTGGGGGAGTGGAGAGGTAGGGTGTCTGGGGAAAGGGGGCATCCAGATAAGGGTAGGAGAAGGAGCGGTGCCGTAGGAAGTGGGGTCTGACAAGGAAGAAAGGACGGCGTTCAAGGGTAGCTGTGGGGGCTTCCCTGGTGGCGCAGTGGTTGAGAGTCCGCCTGCCGATGCAGGGGACATGGGTTCGTGCCCCGGTCCGGGAAGATCCCACATGCCGCGGAGCGGCTAGGCCCGTGAGCCATGGACGCTGAGCCTGTGCGTCCGGAGCCTGTTGCTCCGCAACGGGAGAGGCCACAACAGTGAGAGGCCCGCTTACCGCAAAAAACAAACAAACAAAAAAAAGGGTAGCTGTGGAAGGAAGGGAGGGGAGGGACTCGGGGGGGCCCAGGGAGTTGCCTGACAGGGGAGGGCTTGGAAGTGGCCGGGATGCCAGGGTGGTTCTGGGAGCAGGGCTGAGGGGTCCAGGGGACTAGGGTCCCGACGCGCTTCCCCTTGCGGCGCAGAACTTCACGGCGTCCGGGGAGGCGGAGGTGCGGCGCTGTGCCCTTCGAGAGGAGCTGCTGGCCCGGGGCTGCCCCCCGGAGGAGCTGGAGGAGCCCCGCGGCCGGCAGGAGGTGCTGCAGGACGAGCCGCTCAGCCAGGGCACCCGCGGCGAGGGGGCCACCCAGCTGGCACCACAGCGGGTCCGGGTCACGCTGCGGCCAGGTGAGTTAGGGGGTGGTGGGCCGCCGGGCCCGGGGCTGGGCTGGGATTCCACTGCGCCCCACCTACCTCCCCACTACCTCCACCCCCAGGAGAGCCCCAGCAGCTCCGGGTCCGCTTCCTTCGAGCCGAGGGATACCCTGTGGACCTGTACTACCTTATGGACCTGAGCTACTCCATGAAGGACGACCTGGAGCGCGTGCGCCAGCTTGGGCACGCGCTGCTGGTGAGGTTGCAGGAAGTCACCCACTCCGTGCGCATTGGTGAGCCCAGCGGAGCCCTGCCCCGCACCTGCCGGCCCTCTGCCTCTAACCAACCGCCACCCTAGCTTCTGCCAATGTCTAGGGCACACAAGGGCCCCACCTGCTCTCTCCTGTTTTTTTGTTTTTTTCAAGAAAGTAAGGCAAGGGTTTACTTAAGTGAAAGTATGCTCTCAAGGGAAGAGCAGGGAGACTCAGGTGAGTATCTGTCCTGAGTTTTTTTTGCCAGCCGGTTATGTGGGGCATAGAAATGAAGGGGCAGAATATTCACTGTGCCCTCTCCCGGTTTTTAATGGACCTGGCCAGGCCACGGGTTCCTGACATCTCTCCCCAAAGACATCTATCTTCTAGGTCAGAGCTAGAGGGGGTTTGAGAGACTGTCCAATAGGACCCCTCATTTTACTGGAAGGGTAACTGAGGCCTTCAGTTTGGAGAGACTGTGTTCAGACAGCTCCCAGGGTCAGACAGTGCCCTAGACGCACCCACCTGGACACTGCCCTGGTGCCACTTCTCAGGCCCGTGTCTCCTGGACAAGGTCTAAATGCCATTATCCCTGCTGTACATTCTGCATTCTGCACTCATCCCTCTCCTGAGAGTTCAAGATCCCCTCCTTCATCTTATGCTGCTGCTACACCGCACACCCGTCCATTCTTCCCCAGCTTTAACCAACCCCCTGCCTGCCCACTGCTGTGCCCTCATCTCTATCCTCCACTTCCCTGAACATGTGCTCTCACCCCTTTGCCCCTGCTGGGTCCTGGGTCCCGGCCCTCTAGGAGCACCCTCTCCCATCACCTCCGCTATGACTGTCCCCCCCGCCCCCCACTTCCCAGGGACTCCCCTCCTGAGTCCTCAGCAGTGCCCCCCCCCCCCCCCCCGCATCCTGTTGCTGTCCAGTGACTTCTGGTACTGTCTTCATGACTCCTCCTCCCAGGCTTTGGTTCCTTCGTGGACAAAATGGTGCTGCCCTTCGTGAGCACAGTGCCCTCCAAGCTTCGCCACCCCTGCCCCACCCGACTGGAGCGCTGCCAGCCGCCCTTCAGCTTTCACCATGTGCTACCCCTCACCCGGGATGCTAAGGCCTTCGAACGGGAGGTGGGACGCCAGAGCGTGTCCGGCAACCTGGACTCACCTGAAGGTGGCTTTGATGCCATTCTGCAGGCTGCCCTCTGCCAGGTGAGGGGGCGGGGAAGGGCCCTGAGTCTGAAGGGCTGCTTGGGGCCAAGATGGCCACCTATGGTTATGCAGTTCACAATTCTAGGGGGTGGTCTTTGTATTATAGTCTCTGTAGTTTGCATATCTATTTTGACAATTTGCTGGTGGATTGGAGTAAAGTGTCTTGAGGAAGAGGCATGTTTTCCTTTTTTTTTTTTTTGATGTGGACCGTTTTTAAAGGCTTTTTTGAATTTGTTACAATATTGCTTCTGTTTTATGTTTTGGTTTTTTTGGCCACGAGGCATGTGGGATCTTAGCTCCCCAACCAGGGATGGAACCTGCACCCCCCTGCATTGGAAGGCAAAGTCTTAACCACTGGAGCGCCAGGGAAGTCCTGAGGCGTGTTTTTCTAATTCACAAGACGGCCTCCACTAGCAGCAACCCTGTTTGAGGGGCTGGGGAGAAGCAAGGAGCTGGAGACAGGGGGCTGGACAAACTGACCAGAACAAGGCTGGCCAAATCCTTGCTCCTAGAGCAGGCGGGGGTGGCTCAAGGGCCATCCATGCCCAAGTGCACAGCCTACCCCCCAACCCCACTCCAGGAGCAGATTGGCTGGAGAAATGTGTCCCGGCTACTGGTGTTCACTTCAGATGACACATTCCACACAGCTGGGGATGGCAAGTTAGGTGGCATTTTCATGCCCAGCGACGGGCACTGCCACTTGGACAGCAATGGCCTCTACAGTCGCAGCCCAGAGTTTGTGAGTTGCCACCCTCACCTGCCCCGCTCCAGCAGAGCCACACCTCCTCTCCTCCCAGGAACCCACCCTCCAGCCTCACTGTCCTTACGGGTGATGACCACCCTGCCATCTTCCCCAGAAGTTCCTCCTCTCCATGTCCCCCCACTGCTCAGACAAACCCAAGTCACTCCACTCCCTGGCCCTTCCCTCCTTGCCAAGCCTCCAGGGCTCTTCTAGCTGGTGGAACCCTGGATTTCCTGGGTTGAGGGTACCTTGCGTGTTGTGAGGGGGACTTGGGGTGCTCACCTTGTCCTGACTCCCTGCTCCAGGACTACCCCTCCGTGGGTCAGGTAGCCCAGGCCCTCTCTGCGGCAAACATCCAGCCCATCTTTGCTGTCACCAGTGCCACACTGCCTGTCTACCAGGTGAGAGCTGTCTGAATGCCAAACCCTCCCACTCCCAGCCTTTCTCACTTCCCTCACAGGCCCATTCTCCTTCCAGACCCCCAGAAGCTTATTTCCCTAGAGCTGTGACCCACCATTTCCCTCAACTCCTCACGCTGCAGGAGCTGAGTAAGCTGATTCCCAAGTCCGCAGTGGGGGAGCTGAGTGAGGACTCCAGCAATGTGGTACAGCTCATCATGGATGCTTATAATGTGAGGGGCCAGCGTGGGGGGAGGGGGAGGGGGAGGGTGGGCACTGGGGAAAGATGGAAAGGGACCCTCAGGTGGGGTGGCGGAACTAAAAGGGGACGGTCACTTTTTGTGTAACACTCCACAGCTCCTACCTACAGTTTGCATGTGGCTGTCATTAACAGCTCATTCACTCAGTCAGTCTTGCATTCATAAACCTTAAGTGCCTGATTTGTGCAGAGCATGGAGCCCTGCTCTGGGCAAGGAAGGGAATTCACATTGATTGAGCTTTTATTTCATGCTAAGCACTGTCCCGAGTACACACACTGTTTGCTGTCTTATTTATCCCACTAAAACCCCTGCTTGGAAACTAGTGTTCCAATTTTATCGATGGGGATACAGACACAGGGAGGCTAAGTGACTTGCCCAAGGTCACAGAGATAACAGATGGAACGGCTGGCACTTGTCCCCCAGTCAGTCTGTACATAAAGAATGTGACATCTGGAGACTGCCTTCACTAAGCTTATAAATAATTCGGAGATACTCTTCACAGGAACCATAGAATTTTACAGGTAGAAGGAACCATAAAAACTGGTTTCTTGGGTTTAGGTCTTATCTCTGCAACTAGACTGTAGCCTTCTTGATAAGACGGACCATGTTCCAAACCCATGGCAAGAAAATTTGAGACAATATCAAATTTCCCAGGACAAACTCAATTGAAAGAATCTGCCCTTTAGACCTTGTATGCACACCGGTTATGTGTCCTGATCTGGGGTTTGAAAAACATAGCCACTGCATGTTTACAGTGCTGGCCAGCCCGACCCCCAGCAGGCCTGCGCTGCAGCTGCACCGAAATGCTGCTTTAGCAGCCTCTGGATTCTGTGTTCTCACTCAAGGTTATCACGGGTCCTTCCTGCAGAAACTCCTCCTGACTGGGCAGAATGGAAGGAGTGCCCAGGTGGGCTGAGGGCAGGCTTCTGGCAGGATTTGGAACAGCTGGAGAGGGCATGAGGTGGGGTTGGAATCCTGCCTTCACACGGTTACTCTCTCTCTCTCCCTTTCCACAGAGCCTATCATCCACTGTGACCCTTGAACATGAACGCTCTCTACTCCCTTCTGGGGTCCACGTCTCTTACGATTCTCAGTGTGGGGGTCCTGAGAAGAGACAGGATGAGGCTGGTGACAGGGGCCAATGCAACCACGTCCGAATCAACCAGACAGTGAGAAGGAAGGGCGTGGGGGTGGGAGTGGGAAATTGAGCAGGCAGGGAGAGACGGAGGACAGGCCCAGGAAGCAAAGCAAAAAGCATGGGGTAGCCTTCCACCCATCCTTTCTGAGGAGCTTTAACGAGCAGCCTGCTCAGGAGTGTTTCTAGGAGATGGGTGTTAGCGAGACCCTATCCCTTCATTTACTAGGAAGTAGGGCTCTGGATGACCAGTGTGTTTGGTGTGTGCCCGTGCACATACAGGAGCGCACGTGATCTTAGTTTGATTTTCGCCTGCCCCGTCCTCAGGTGAATTTTTTGGTTACTCTCCAAGCTACCCACTGCCTCCCAGAGCCCCATCTGCTGAGGTTCCGAGCCCGCGGCTTCTCAGAGGAGCTGACTGTGGAGTTGCATACACTGTGTGACTGTAACTGCAGTGACACCCAGCTCCAGGCTCCTCACTGCAGTGACGGCAAGGGGCACCTACAATGCGGGGTGTGCAGGTGAGGGCCTCCTGCTTCCCTTCACCTATATGGCTCCCCTGTATTCCTCCTCCCTTGCCTTCCCTCCACCCATTGGCGTCTCTAGACATCTTTTTCTTAGACATCCCAAGACTCCACCCTGATTTTCACCTCCTGAAGCTTCTCAGAAATGCCAAACCCTGCCCTCCACCAGAACCACCCCCCCGACCCCCTCTATACTCCTTGGTGCTCCATTATATTCTGGCCTCCTGTCAGCCAACTATCTTGAGATCTTGGGTTTAGAGGATTCTGGGAAAGGCAGGTCAAGGCATGGTCAAAATCTATGACTCCCCTTTCCCTCCCCTGCCTTCCCCTCCCAGCTGTGTCCCTGGCCACCTGGGTCGACTCTGTGAGTGCTCTGAGGCTGAGCTGTCCTCCTTGGATCTGGAATCTGGGTGCCGAGCCCCCAATGGCACAGGGCCCCTGTGCAGTGGGAGGGGACGGTGCCAGTGTGGACGCTGCACCTGCAGTGGACAGAGCTCTGGACGTCTGTGCGAATGTGATGATGCCAGCTGTGAGCGACATGAGGGAATCCTCTGTGGAGGTACCTGGAGACTTTGGGGAGAAGGACGGGGTCAGAGTGGCTTCCCCAAGGGTGTTCAGGCTCTGGGAACTTCTCTGCACTAAGGGGAGGAATCAGATTCTGGTGTAGGGGTTGGAGGGTATCCGGCACACTTGAGAGGGATCTGGATGCACAGGAACAGGTCAGCTCTAGGCAGCCTGTGGCGGCACGTGATGTCCAATGCCTGTGGGGAGTATGACTGTCACCCTGCGCGTGGCTCTGCCTCAGGCTTTGGCCACTGCCAATGTGGAGTGTGTCACTGTCACGCCAATCGCACGGGCAGAGCATGCGAATGCAGCGGGGACACAGACAACTGTGTCAGTCCCGAAGGAGGGCTGTGCAACGGGCATGGATACTGCAACTGCAACCGCTGCCAGTGCTTGGACGGCTATTACGGTGCCCTATGTGATCAGTGCTCAGGCTGCAAGACGCCATGCGAGAGACACAGGTGAGCCCTCAGGCCTTGCGCCTTGGGAACAGGGGCACAGGGCTCGTTGAGCCCCTCCCACCCACCTGCTCTTTCTGCATGTGGTTTGGGTGACATCTGTCCAGCTGGTAACTTACTGGCACCCGCTGGACAGGGACTGCGCGGAGTGTGGCGCCTTTGGGACTGGTCCTCTGGCCGTGAATTGCAGCCTGGCGTGTGCCCATGCCAACGTGACTCTGGCTTTGGCCCCTATCCTGGATGATGGCTGGTGCAAAGAGAGGACCCACGACAACCAGCTCTTCTTCTTCCTGGCAGAGGATGAAGCCGGAGGCAGGGTCATGCTGAGAGTGAGACCCCCGGAAAGTAAGTGGGCAGGGATGCTGTGGACATGCCAGATGGGGCCCTGGAAGTTTAATGGGTAGGGCCTCAGAACTCTGGAGGTAAAGACAATGGGAAGTCAGGCTGGGGGTTGAAGCAGAGCTAATGAATCCAGGCAGAAGTGCAGGTGCTGGACCAAACGGACAAAGCTAAGGCCCTGAGCACTGGGATAACCTTGGACCCTGTGGAGGGTCCCTTTGTTTTCAATGACAGGCAGGTCTGGGGAGGCTGGATGAGGCCGGACACGCTGTGGGTAACTGGTGATCAATTCCTAGGCCGTCTCTTGTTTCTTTCCCATAGAGGGGTCAGACCACACCCAAATCATCGTGCTGGGCTGTGTGGGGGGCATCGTGGTCGTGGGACTGGGACTGGTCCTGGCTTATCGGCTCTCAGTGGAAATCTACGACCGCCGAGAATACAGCCGTTTTGAGAAGGAGCAGCAGCAGCTCCACTGGAAGCAGGTGAGGCTGCCCGCTACCCCACTGGGTGGGGTTTTCCTTGCTTCCCCTGGTTAGGTGGGCTTTGCTTTCTGCCTCACCGTCGCACCCTCCACCCTGACTCGTTCTACTTAGCCGCCCCGCTGCCGGCCTAGCCCCCCTCTGTGGGCTTACTCTGGTTCCTCTGCTAATTCCCAGCAGCTCCTGGGGTCCTCCTGCCCAAGTTCTAGGCTGGCCTCTTAGGACTAGATAAAATCGGAGTCCTGGGACTTTTCCTCACCACTTCCAACTTCTTTCCCCAGGACAACAATCCTCTCTACAAGAGCGCCATCACGACTACTGTCAACCCCCGCTTTCAAGAGGCAGAAGGCGCCCCTCTCTGAAGTGGGGAGGGACACTCACTGCAGGGCTCTTCTCTGGCATGGAGGGAATTGGGGCATGGGGTCTCGCAGTCAGCAGCTTGGTAGGGGGCTAATCCACTGCTGAGTGGTCACCCATACTTCATTCTTAGAGTGACACCCGAGAGGGGACTACCTTCTGTGGCAACCTTGCTTCCCTACCTCAGAAGTGGGGGCTACCCCCCATGTATACAATAAAGAGTCTTACCTCAGAGCACACGTGTCAGTTTGCTTTACCCCAAGGCCAGAGCAGGCTGTAGAGCCTGGGCCTCAGGAAGGCTCTTGTGCATTCCTCCTCCTGCCACTGAGGGCAAGGAGAGGTTCTCAAACTTAAAGTGCAGAGCAGACTGCACGATATGGGTCGCCTGGGGAGAAGCAGCAGTGGGCTGGGGTGGGCTACTGAATCCTCAAGTAATGCTGACGTAGGAGGCCTAGAGACCATGCTTGGAGAACCGCTGCCTTTGCTGGTGTCTGGCCTCATTCTGTCCTGCTGTGCATGTTTTTTTTTTTCCTTATTCTGAACTGATATCCTGTATTTATTCTACTTGTTGCTCTCTGCAAAGGGGAGCTTACAGGGTGCTGGAAGTCGTGGGGTGGTTGGTTACACTTGGTGGAAAAAAAGAAAACTACTTCGGCCCCAGTGAAAAAGCTTCTCCCAAGGATATTCTTCCCAAAGAGGAGATAGTATGTACAAAAGCCCCATTTTCTTTTTATTTAAATATCCTAAATATATCACGAAGGAACATACACTGCACTTTAATGGTAAAAAGATACAAGTTTATAACATTTTATAAAAACTACCATTTAAAAGTGATCTTGTTCATTTGATATTCCCCTCCCCCAATAGCAAAATAAGTATATTAAAAAAAAAAAAAAAAAAGAGGATGGAGAGGAAAGGTAGGGTAGGAGGGATTAAGATAAAAGCCCCAGGGCCACATAGAGGCAAAGAACATCTGGGGAGAGGGTTAAAAGTTGTGGCGGACTCCACACCGCATTTAACCCTCCAATGTCAAGCCATGGGGGCACAATCAGTAGCTAAGTGATGACAAGAGGCTATTGGGGGGGGTGGACGGAAAAGACTTGGGGTGCTGGGAAGGGCAGGGCTGGTGGGACCTGGTACAGGAGCCCACCTAGGAACTGGCGCTACTCTTTCCCAGGTCCCTGAATCCCATGTCCTGGTCTCTGAGAGCCGGCCCTACCTCCCTCTCCCTTCACTCCAGACACACCTGAGGCGGCTTTCCAGTGCTAGACCCCACCCAGCAGTGGGGTGGAACATTGGGCCCAGGAGCCTTTGCAGCGGTCTTGGTCTGTGATTTCCCTGGGGTGTAAGTGGGACTCCTGGGCTCCCTGGGCGCTAAATCGCTCCTTTGGACTCTCAGCTCCTCTCTCCTCACACATCCATGGCCCCAGAACAACAGCACCTGGACAACTGAGCTGACCACCTGCTCCTGTGTTTCCCCTCACCCAGTCCTCGGCAGGGGTGGTTCTGGTATGGCTCTTTGCACATTCGCTTAGAAGTTCCCTCTCTCCCGCCCACCCAGGCAGGAAGCCAAGGTCTGCAAAGGGCCAGGGCACATCTGGACCTAAACACACATTCGCACACTCAGGGGCACAGATCACTCGTGTGATTCTCTCCACACATACCCCAACTCACCCCAACCATAAACAGATTAGCCGCAGGTGACAGGAAGCAAAGCCTCCCACTTTCAAAAGCGCGTTTGGAAGGACAGAATTTTCTAAATGTATCCTAGACAAATCCCAGCCCCCAGCAGAGCCCTCTAACAGGGAGGGGGCTGGCTCACATGCAGAAAGATGCCCTACTTGCAGGGACCAAGGGCAGGTCCAAGGACTCGCGGTCTAGTTTCTGGACCACATTAAATGGGAGTGCCAGCACAGAACTAGAAGAGCACAGGTAGCAAACACATTCCCCAGCGTCTCCCCCACAGGATCTCAGATGCTGTCAGGGAAGATCTAAAGGGTATCACGCCTCCTTTCTTTTTCCCTGAAATCCTCACACCTCAGAGGTATGGAGACCCCCACCCCGCCATTTCCTCCAGAATAGGTAACAGCCAGGAGTCTGCTGCTGCTACTGCCTACATTTTTCTGGGAAATGAAATCACTTCCTGGAGATTGCCATCTCAGATCCCCACTGACAGCTTGGTCAGGTTCACCAAGTCTCCATGATTCTTCCATAATTACTCACCCCTCCTCCCCACAGGTCAGGGCAGGCCACAACCTGGGAGTCAACCAAACCCCAGAACCTCCCATAAGGATCCTTTCCTTAGCAGGAAGAGGGTTTTTATTTCACTTTAGAAAATTCATATTCACAAGCCCTGATTTGGGTTAGAAACACCCTAACCACCAGTCTGTGGAATCAATCTTAAAAAACCCCTCCAGAACAAAGCCCTCCAGTCCCCCAAGTTGAGTTCTTCAGCTTCTCAAGCACCCTTCAGATTTGTTGGGGTGGGGAGGTGGTCAGGAGAGGCTGCTTTACGCTCATCCTCCCCTGAGCTGAGGGCTAGAGAAGGGTTTGGCTCAATAATATGCCATCTCCAAGCATACAAAAACACTCACATACCACACACACACCCACACACCCACACCCCGCACACCCGATCGCTTTTTGGGGGGTGGACAGGGTGGTGGGGTCGGAGCAGAGAGGAGCAAAGAGTACAGTTAAGAGTAAAACCTACGTTAGGTTTCCTCCTCAGTTTTTTCTCCGCAGCATCCCCACACCCTGCAGTTCTTGGTTGGGTAGGGACGGCCATCAAGAAGGAAGCCGAGACCTTGTTCTTTGGGACTGAAGGCCAGACCCCCATCTCCTCTACCTGAATACAGTGATAGGACTTGGGCAGGGAGAAGAGCTCACACTGCCCAACAGTCATGTCAGGGGACACCAAATTCCTTTCGTTTCTTCAACAGCTGTTACCCAACTTGGGGCTAGTCTTGGGTTGCTCCTAAGAGGGCACAAGGAGAGAGATCCCACTTTGACATCCATGACTTCCTGCTCAACATCTGTCTGGCTTAGGAGTCAATATCAGCGAGGTAGCCAAAAACTATCTCCAAGACCAACTGCCCAAAGAGAGAAAGGAAAGGGGCCACTCTCACCCAAGTTTCCTCCAGAAGGCACTTGAGCTGACCCCATTAGGTACCAGTGTGGCATGGGCCATTACAACAGCCATGGCCACAACTCTTGCTCTTCCCCGAAGGAAATGAGAGGTACCTGTCCACTCTTCTTGGATCCAGCCCTTGTCTGCTCCTGTCACTGTTCTTCCTTTTGTCCCTACAGTGTATAAGGAGACCAAAGTAAGCTCAGCTGCCATCCCTGATCCTATTCTCCTTCAAACAGGAGATGAGGTACAGGGCTGTGGAACATTGAGGATCAACTGCAACTAAAAACTCAATTTTGGGGGAGGGCTGGACCAGCCACAGTCCCTACTTTGACCAGGACTCTATACCTCCATATTACCTGTTTCCACAGTGCACCTGCTGAGATCGTTTTTGGATAAACAAAAACAAGAACAGAACAAACAAATCCCTCTCCCCGATCTTTTCCACTTCAGCTGCCAGCTGGAGTCCAAGGTTGTGGGAGCCACACTTCAGTCTTGGTCCTGTACCTTTAGTCCCCACCTAAGACCTCAGACAAGGGTCCAGGGACTAGCTTCCCTACCCAGGAATGCTGAAGGAACTTCCCCGAGATACTCATAGTCTCAGATTATTTACAGAGCTGAAGCTCTGGGGCCTGCTGTCCCCGATGCACTCTTCTGGTCTCCTGGGTCCACTCCTCCAGGAGGGGGACAGGTACAGACGGGGTGGTGGTGGGACCATCAGACCAGAGGGGTGCGCTCTTCGGTAGAATCTTCTGATCACTCCCACCACCCGGGGCCCCTTGCGCCTATAGAGAAAACTGCCCGTCGGAAGTCTTGGACTGGCACCCTTGGCACATCCGTTTGTGTCTGAGTAATCGATCTGTCCGAGAAAAACACTGAGAAGAAAGGGAGGGTTAAGTGCCTGAGAGGAGAAACTCAGTTACTATTGGCTAGAGCTGCCTTCCCCACACGGGAGAGGCACACATCCCATTCTACACCCCCTTGGCACGTACACAGACGGCATGAGTGCACAGTGGTTAAGAATGCAAGCTCTGAAGTCTCAATTCTGGCCTAGTGCTTAGTAGCCGTGTGACCGTGGGCAAGTTATCTAACAGCCCTGAATCTGTACACTCATCTGTAAAATGGGCTAAAGGTACCTACTCACAGAGTGGCTGCTTCATTTATCACATATTTATTGAGTATCTATCTCAAGGCAGGTACAGTTCTTGGGGCTGAGGACAGAGTGGAGAACCAGAGGGACAAGGTCTCTGCCTCCTGGAGCTTTCATTCTAGTGTTCTGCAGATTCAACCTAAGAGCACGGAGCAAAGCCTGAGACCCAGCAAAGCATCCAGGAAGTGTTAGTTGTTATCGTTTCTCATCTCTTGTTCTTGTCTTATTTTGGTCCTGGCTCTTACATTCTCTACAGATCAGATATTGACCTCCCAGGGCAGAGATTTTATCTCTTCCTCCAAAGTGCACCTGCTCTGAAGTTCGATTCAGTTTGTCTCTTGTCCTGGATCTGCTGTGTCCTTGGGAAACTCAACCTCTCTAAACCTCAATTTCCCCATGGGTGAAATCAGGACAACACAGCTTCCTCACGGAGTTAATGTGAAGGTTAAACAAAGTAATGTCAGATATGCTCTCACAGTGCCTAGCACAGAGTAAGTATCCAAGAAATGCTATTATTATTATTACAATTATTCTAATGGCCCCTACCCATGATCAGCTGCATAAGGCCAGAGAGATATACATCACCCTGAGGTACTAACTCTAACATGGCCAGGAATGCTAGGTGGCCCCTTGTCAGGCAGGGAATGGCGGCAAGCCCTGGTTCTTAGGGAAGAAAGTCTGTGTGTGGGCGTGAATGGATGACACGTGAGCTTACCTGATGACACCGTTCACACTGGTAAGGCTTTTCCCCACTGTGTACACGCTTGTGACGCTCCAGGTGGTACTTCTGGATGAAGCGCATATCACATATGTCACACTCAAATGGCTTCTCACCTGGCCCAGGTGGAGAGAGAGAAGCGAACATCAGGAGGTATACATGGCAGGGACCTCATTCCAGGTATTTTCCCAGAAATCTTTAACTGTTAGTAATATGCAGACACCTAATGGGGAAGGGTCCCCAAAGCTGCTGGTCTCAGTGACACTAGATACATACAATGTCTCTGCCTCATTCACTTACTTTCTTTCTCTATTAGTATTTCTAATACTTACTCCTTAAAATAAACCCCACAAGAGCTACACGCAAATATAATACAAACTATGGACTATTCTCCCCCTTTGAATGTGAGCAAGAGACTTACCAGTATGAATAAGGATGTGCCTCTTGAGGTGGTAACTGCTCCTAAAGGCTCCAAAGCAGTGTTCACAAACAAAATTTTTGGGAATCTTTACTTGAAAAGAACCATTTTGTTCCACTACCACCACCTGGGGGCAAGAGTCAGGTATGTCATGAGGCTATCCCTCTGCCCTCTTCTTGCCCCCATTCTGCTCTGGGTCTATTTCCAACTGCTGGACAAAGTAACCTCTCTGATGCTGTCATCTCCCATATTCCTTAGAGTTAAAAGACCTTCTAAGGAAGGAGGTAGGGTGTGCAAGCTATCTGCCTCGTCAAACCCAACACTCTGAATTGACCTGAGGGGGAGTCGGCCTGCCCCTTTGCCACAGAATTTCATGCTCCCCTGACCCTCCTTCCCTTACCAAGGATGTTTCAGAGAGGGAAGAGATCAATTACCAAAGTGGTCGCTGGATGGAATCGGGGTGACACACTCACTGGCTATGAGGGAGCAAAACATCTAGGCAGAGCTCCGGGGTGAGCCAGAGAGGCAAGAAACAGGACTGCCCTATTCCCAAACTGGACCAGTTTGGGAGTTACCCCATTACCTGCCTTTTTCTTTTCTTTTTTTTTTGGCCGTGCTGCATGGCTTGCGGGATCTTAGTCTCTGACCAGGGACCGCCCTCGGCAGTGAGAGCGCCCAGTCCTAACCGCCGGACCGCTGGGAACTCCCCATTACCTGCCTTTTTAACAGTCTTTTTTGAATGGGAGGCCTCAGCCAAGCTGTCATCGTCTTTGCGGCTCCGGGACTTATCGCTGTCTTTTCGGTGGCTCTTTGAATACAAATCAAATCTAAATTTATAGTCCATCTCAGAACACAAGACAGGAGGCCAAAAGCTGCTTTGAGACAACTTATAAATGAGAGTAAATCACCTGCCCCGAAGGTTTAAAGAAAGTACGCATTCATTTCCTCGCCAAGTACCCTGGTTTTAAGGAGCTGTTGTACAGAAAAGACCTTCCTTTTCTGTACCCTTTTCTGTATCCTCTAAAATACCCACATTCATTCATTCCCCAGCTGGATCCCCTTTCCCACTTCCCTAAATAGAAGCACTAAGGAATCAAAGCTGGGCATCTTCTGGCAGAGAGCTCGGGCCACCCGACCCCCAGGTGCCGCAATGGACTCAAGTGCTGTACCTGACTCGAGCACCTCAGCATATCAGGGCTACCTGCCCGCTCTCCATTCTCGGCCTGCTTGCTGGCAATCTGGCTCAGCATCATCTTCTTGCTGGCTGCAGTGGGAACCAAACTCACACCTGCTAGGCCTTCACAAGCCAGGAGACTTGCCTAAGTTGAAAGGAGATGAGGTGTCAGGTCACCTGGCAGGGCAGGGCAAAAACAGACTGCCAACTTCTAAAGAACTACCTTTCACACCCAGCTACTAACATGCTGCTTCTCTCTAGGGAGCGTCCCTCCTCACCACAAAACCCTGCTTCCTTCAAGAGTCCTCCCTAACTCACCTCACCAGGAACTACTCATTTTGTCATCTGTCAGCATTTAGATACAGACCAAGTGAATAATCAATGTCATTGACACTTCTGTCATTGACACTTCTGTCATTAGCACTGTGCTGGGTAAAGCATGTGTCTGTGTATTACTCTGAAGTATTTCTAAGTCTTGTGTGTGGGCATGAGGGTCTCTCCTGTTGACCCACTCACACGGGAGATTTCTAGGGGAACTTCCTTCTTCCTCCCTTGATGACACTCAGCTTCACAGAGCCCACTTACGATTGGCAGACCTCACTGGTGCCAAATGTACATTCTATCGGGTCCTACAAACATGTTTATCAGTAAAGTTAGATTAATTTCTCCCTTTAGATTTTAAATTCCCTAGATGTTGCCAATTACAACAGATATAAAAATTAAAACACTTGGAAGGATTTTGGAGTTGAATATACAATTTCTCTCCTCCACCCCGGCCCACCATTTATATGTGTGCATATCCATATTTTTTCACATTCCCTGCTATACATACAGTTTAAAAATGACTTAAGCAAGAGTGAACACGATGCTGTGAAGTGGGCTGCAAACAAAGGAAGAAGAAACTGAAGGGCTCCTACTCTGCATGGAAAGGAGGAAGCTATGCATGCAGCTGGAAGAAAGCCAATTATACTGTAATCAGGCCGCCATCCTGGTGAGATTGGTAGGGGAGGGTCCCTGGAAGGAAGCTGGGAGCAGCTCTGGGGTTGCCTACATATAGCTTTTCTACCCAGATAACTACAATAACCTATCAAATCATCCTGTCTCTCCAATCCATCCTGTATCCCCGCAATGACAATTACCTTCCAAATACACTGATGTGACGTCACTCTGCTGCTTAGCATTCTTCAGAGAGTTCCCATTCCTTACAGAATAAAGACTAATTCCTCAGCAGGGCATAAAAGGCCCTTCAGTCACTCTGCTTGTTTCCCCAGGAAACAACTCCCTTTCCCTAACGTTCCCATCTATCACTATCTACCATATTCCTCTAACCATGCCCCACTTAAATCCTTTCCTCCTTAACTAGCAAACTACCTGCCGTACTCCTAACATCACCACATCCTTCCATGTCTCTAAGCCTCTGCCCATGCAGTTCTCCTTGTCTGAATGCCCTGTTCTGCTTGTTTATCTAGCAAAATCTTATGCATCCTTCCAGCTTCAACTTTTTTCATCCAAGCAGAAGGATCATTCCTCTCCTTCAGTGTACATACCTCTATTATTGCACATTCCTTCAATCAACAGATTCACTATGTCTCTACTACTAGCCAGCCACTAGGCAAGGTGTTGTGAATATAAAGATAAACAATAGAGTGTCTCTTAATCTCCCCCCCGCCCCAACCCAACTAGCCTGGAAGCTTGTTGGGGACAGGGACAATTTTATTCATCTTTGTATTCCCAGCACAATGCCTTGCATGTAACAGGAGCTCACTAAATTCCCGTTGAAAAAAACAAATGAAGCATTCACCAGACTGTTCACTCCCTCGTGCCCCTCAGCAGTTAATGTACCAAGTGTAAACTGAGTACATGTTGCTTTGCAAATGTCCCATCAGGGCCTGTGATGCAGTATAGCCTACCTCCTTCATTTGACTGGAAGCTCCCTGAAGGCAGGGGCTGTGGCCTGTCTCCTTTCCTTCCTCTAGATCTCCCCCTGGTGCTTAATACAGAGCTTCGCTCACTGGGTTGGTCAATATGTTGACTAAGGCAGCATTCAAGAGTGAAACTGCAAACACGCCTCCCAGTGATCTTGAAGGAGGAGGACTCGAGAGCTTTTTACCTGAGCCATGCTGATTTCTCTTAATGCAACCCAAAAGTTCACGAGTTTCTCGATCCACCTTTTCTTAAGACACTGTTGTTTGAAGAACTGTCACCAAATCACTGTAACAGCTCCTTCGTGTCCCTTCAGTCCTGCTGCCATACTGAACTGCCTTTGTCTTCAAACAGAACTTAGTGTCCTCCAAAAGGAAGATAGATGTTCCAAGAATCCCTGGTCTCTGCCTGGTTCCTGCTTACTATCTGAAGAAAAAGAGTCTTCCAGTCTTGGTTTTCCAGCTGAATTCTCTAGATGAAGTTCACGATCTGTTTCAGAAACCTGAAACCAGAAAGGGAGATGGGGCTGTTAGGTGCAACATCCTCAGGCCATACAACCTGCAGTGAGGTGAACTCTTTTTTTGCCAGGCGCTCTCTGTGCAACTCCAAAAGAAGACATCAGTCAAGCAGAGTTTTCTTTCTAGGTCATGAGTTGAAACTGGTCTCCGGGCAGCCAACAGGAGCAAAAGTAACTGGGGCCTCTGGTGGAGGAACTGCAGCAGGCCAACTGCTTGGCTTTGCCATCTTAGAACTGGAAGAAGGGGGCGGAGGTCGTCTGGGGCTTTTGTGTACAGTGGGCCGGCCCGCGAAGCTCGCACTCTATTAAGGCGACCAGAAGTGTGGTAGAGAAAAGCTCAGGGGCTATCGCTGGGCGCTTGGGCAGCAGGCAGAAATCGAACCGGCAGTACGTGCCCGGGCCGGCCCACACGTGCGCATTCTCCGAGTCAGCCCGAAGGTACGTAAACTCGCTGCGGAGGTGGAAGGCAGGGAGGCGAAGCCCAGCTCTGTGCATTCCCTCCCATCTTCCCTCCCTCGCGCCAGCCAGCCAGCCAGCCAGCCAGCCAGCCAGCCAGCCAGCCAGCCAGCCAGCCAGCCAGCCGCTGCGCCCGCCGCACGCACCCGGAGAGAGCCGAGGAGCGCGCAAGGTGCGTGCTCGCGCCCGCGTCCCTTCAGAGCAAGCACCCTCAGCCCAGCCGGTGACGCGGCCGGACGGTGATGTGCGCGCGGCCCCTACCCCTCCCCGGGAGCGCCCTCCCTTCGCCACGCGCCCCTCCTCCCCTCCCCTCCCCCTTCCCGCGGGGCGCCCCACGGCCTGCGAACTGCTGAAGCGCTGCCGTCTGCCCAGACGACGCTGCGCTCCCTGGGGCGTGCTCCTACCTGCCAGGCGCGGCCTCCTGCTGTCTCCCCCGGCCGCGCGGCCCCTCCTCCAGGCCGCAGCACGCCGTGCCAACCCCGTGGCCACCGCTGCCCCCGCCGGAACCGAGGCAAGTTTACAAACACCAACCCGGGACCCGTTTCCCCGGAAGCACTTCTCCTTCCCCCCTCGTCCTCTCCCCCCTGAGCAGCATTATCCACTTCCGGGCTCGCGACCCTGGACGGGCGGGGGCAGACAGAAAGGGGGTGAGGCTGAGGGCTCACCGAGGGAGTGCAGCTGGCGAGTGGGCGGTGCCGGCGCGCGGAAGGACGGGAAGAGGGAGGATCGGAGGTACGGCGCTTGCGCCGTTGTAGGGGCGCGCCCCGGCGGCCATCTTGATTCAGGGAAGGAACGAGGGCCCTGAAATGTTGGTACGCTGAGTGTTAGTTGAGCGGTTTTGCCAGGTGAGCTGGTTAGGACTCCTTGAAGAACCGCCATCACTCTCCCTTCCTCCCAGATATTCTCCCTGTCGCTTCTGAGCCTGGAGCCCCAAATAAAGCCAGAATACTTCGTACCAGGCTTTTTCATGTAATTCGGTCGAGGTCATCTTTACCCGACCTTTCCATCAGGCCCAGATCTGCAGATTCTGAGGGCCGCCGCGTCAGCTGGGAGGGGAGTTAACTTTTTTTGCACGCTCCTGCCGAGTACACTCGACTCCAATCTGAGAACGGATGCCCTGGCATGGTCTGCGCACCCCGAAGCCTCTGATTTCCCTATATCGCTTCCGCCTTTATTCCAGACCGTCCACAATCTAACATTGGCTCCTCGCCTGGAAAAAGCCATAGGACTCCCCTCAGTAGGAGAATGTAATCTCTTTGGAGACTTAGCGATGCAGGGTGCCCGTGGGACCGGCTACATTAGGAAAACTTGAGACTTTCTTTAAATTCTATTCCCAACTTTAGGGAGGGGTTCTGCTAAAGATGGGCTATGCATTTAGTGCACTTGATGGAAGGAAATGTCGATTCTATTTAGGTGTGTCAGATTGTGAGTTTAGGAGAATTAACAGAGATGCCAAAAGAAAAAAAAATATTTATGAAAGAATTGCCAGCTACCTTTTGTACACAGATTTAATTTCCCTGAGCGCTCCATTTTTTGAGTTTTTGACAGCAAATCCTTGTGCTCTTAGGATCATCATAGAACAGATAAAATGGAGCGAGATCATCAGAAATAAATCTTTAATTTAAAAAAATTAGCTCATGCTTATTTTAATAAGTCCACATGGCACAAAAGAATTAAAAGGCATGGGCTTCCCTGGTGGTGCAGTGGTTGAGAGTCCGCCTGCCGATGCAGGGGACGCGGGTTCGTGCCCCTGTCCGGGAAGATCCCACATGCCGGCGGAGCGGCTGGGCCCGTGAGCCATGGCCGCTGAGCCTGCGCATCCGGAGCCTGTGCTCCGCAACGGGAGAGGCCACAGCAGTGAGAGGCCCGCGCACCCCCCCCCCCCCAAAAAAAAGAATTAAAAGGCAAAAAATATTTTGCCATTTACTATTCCATGCTCCTGAAGGTAGTCACTTTTACAAGTTTGGTGTATATACATCCAAGCTTTTTTCTATGTTCATAAATTTGTTATTTCATCCAAAACATATTTTTGAGCACCTACAATGGACCACACAAGTGTATTTTAGACATTTTCTAAGTC
Organism: Orcinus orca; assembly: GCF_937001465.1. Taxonomy (NCBI): domain Eukaryota; kingdom Metazoa; phylum Chordata; class Mammalia; order Artiodactyla; family Delphinidae; genus Orcinus; species Orcinus orca. The sequence goes on along the minus strand of NC_064569.1, from coordinate 42,580,544 downwards.
ATTTCACATTTTAAAAATTGTTGCATAGTATTCCAACTATTTTAATTTGTCTAGACCCATCCTGATGAACATTTAGGTTACTTATAGCTTTTTTGTATAAGTATAGTTTCTTTTTTTCTAGATAGATTCGTAGGTAGGATATGTGCATTTTAAATTTTAATAGATTCTGTGAAATTGAATTTCAGAAGTTTGTAACAATTTACACACTCAGAGCCATGTGTGAATGTCCCCATTTCCTACAACCTTGGCAATACTGGATGCTATGAATTTTTGTACAGTTGCCAACTTGATAGGTGAAAAATAGTAATTTCATTATTTTAAGTTGCATGTCGTTAATAGTGAAGTTGAGCATCTCTTGTTGCTTTTTTTTTTTTTTTTTTTGCGATATGCGCGCCTCTCACTGTTGTGGCCTCTCCCGCTGCGGAGCACAGGCTCTGGATGCGCAGGCTCAGCGGCCATGGCTCACGGGCCCAGCCGCTCCGCCGGTATGTGGGATCTTCCCGGACCGGGGCACGAACCCGTGTCCCCTGCATCGGCAGGTGGACTCTCAACCACTGCGCCACCAGGGAAGCCCCTCTTGTTGCTTTTTGACCATTTTAATTGTTTTCGTAAACTGCCTGTTCACATCTTTTGCCTGTTAAGGAAAAAAAGATCATTTGTCTATTTCGTATTGATTGATAGTAATCTCTATGTTATATTAACTTTTCATTTGTCATATGCTTTTAAAATATTTTCTCTTAGTTTTTCATTTATCTTTGAACTTTTTTTAGAGTGAAAGTTATGCTTTATGGGAAAATATTTGAAACATTCCTATGAAAATAGGAGCAAGACAAGAATGTTTACAATCAAAACTAATATTCTATTAAAGCTACTGGCCACTCAAAAGTCATTATTATTTTCATATTTTTATACTCATTATTTTCACATGATATATCCATCCACAAAGAGAATCAGTTGACAAGATACTAAAACCAGTGAGTTCAGCAGCATCGCCAGATATACGATTAACAAACAAAAATTATATAAATAAGATATGAGAACAATAATCAACCATAAAAATGTCATAGAAGGTTCTCATTCACAATAAAAATGTTACATTATAGACGTAAATTTAATAGGAAATTGCAAATTATGCATTAAGAAAATCAGATTACTTTAGTGGAAGAAAAAAAGGGCTGATTATTATTTTTGGCTGCACCACGTGGCTTGCGGGATCTTAGTTCCCCGACCGGGGATCGAACCTGGGCCAAGGCAGTGAAAGCACTGAGTCCTAACCACTGGACTGCCAGAGAATTCCCAAAAGGCTTGATTAGATGGAGAGTTTTACCATGTCCGTGAATAGGAAGACTTAATATTGCAGATACACAGTTTTTACTTTAGGTTAAATTCTTATTAAAACAGGACTTTGCATGGAACTTAAGCTGACTTTTAAATCTGCATGGAAAGGAAAAATTGCGAGGAAAGCAAAAACCGTTTTTGGAAAGCAATGAGTAGGTAAAATAATGGTGGGGGAGGGGAAATAAAGCCATAAATCATCTTTAACCACTTTATTTATTTAAAAAATATTTATTTATGTAGCTGCATTGGGTCATAGTTGTGGCACGTGGGATCTTCGTTGCCACGTGCGGGATCTTTAGTTGTGGCATGCGAGATCTAGTTCCCTGACCAGGGATTGAACCCCAGCCCGCTGCATTGGGAGCGCAGAGTCTTAGCCACTGGAGCACCAGGGAAGTCCCTAACCACTTTAATGGTGTCTTTCTTTACACAGAATTTTAAAAGTTTTATGTAGTCAGATCTGCCTGTGGCTTTTGGGTTTTTGTGATATGCTACCTCAAGATTATAGAAATATTTCCCTGTACTTCCTTCTGGTATTTTTATGGTTGTATGTTTTCAGTTTTATGTCTTTATCTCAGCTGCAGTTTATTTTCTTTAATTTTTATTTTCTTTATTTATTTTTAAATTAATTAATTTTTGGCTGCGTTGGGTCTTTGTTGCTGTGCGCGGGCTTTCTCTAGTTGTGGTCAGTGGGGGCTGTTCTTTGTTGTGGTACGCAGGCTTCTCATTGCAATGGCTTCTCTTGTTGTGGAGCACGGGCTCTAGGAGTGCGGGCTTCAGTAGTTGCAGCACGTGGGCTCAGTAGTTGTGGCTCGTGGGCTGTAGAGCGCAGGCTCAGTAGTTGTGGCACACGGGCTTAGTTGCACCGCGGCATGTGGGATCTTCCCGGACCAGGGCTCGAACCCGTGTTCCCTGCATTGGCAGGCGGATTCTTAACCACCGCACCACCAGGGATGTCCCTGCAGTTTGTTTGTGTGTGGTGAGTAGTGCCAGACTTAAAAGGGACCAATAATGTAATGGGAGAGGTACTAGCCTAGATGCCAGAAAATCAGTGATCTAGGCTTCCTCCCATGTCACCTTTGTAATTTTGGACAAATTAATCTCGCTTTTCTTTTGTCTCAAGAGCCCTTGACTCGAAAATGAGGGTGAATAAATACTTTTTCAGGCAAATTTCTAGCACTACTGTGAGGCTCAAATGAGATCATAGGTGAGAAGGCTTTACGAAGAAAAAAAAAACCCTTTGCAAATCTTCTAAGTTATCTTTAATACTGATTTTTGGTTTATGCATATCAATGTAAGTGTAGTGCAGCATCATTTTTCAGTACCTGGAAATAGTTTATTCAAGTTTGTGGAAGACTTTGGGGGAAGGGAGAGGAGAGTGGGAAAGATGAAAACTAACATTTTTCTGAATGCCTATTTCATATTTGGTGCTTTACTTAAGGAAAGATAAGACTTAGACCTCTCTTCCCAGGAGTTTACAGTCTAGAAGAGGGGAAAACACTGTACACATAAGAATTGGAGCCACTGTTAACGTGGGTGTTGAGTCGGTGGGGTTTGTTAATAGGTAGACAGCTAGGTCAGTGTTTTCACTTTCTCACAATAAGCCTGGCTGAAAGTGCTTTAAGAAGCAACTGCCCTAATCCCTTTGCCCTCAGGCAGGCCTCCTCCTGGGCGACCTTCCCCACCTTCTCTGGTACACTGTCCCCTCAGGCCCACCCCATCTCTTTTTCAGGTAGTATTGTAATGATTACCGATTAGTCTTTTCCTGTACCAGATCTCTATTGCCTTAAGGACAGCCGGAATGTTTTCTCTTTGAAGGTTGCCCTGGGCCAATTGAGCAGAGTTAACCAGCCCTCCCTTTCTTTAGTGAGGAGCAAGCTTTTATTTTATGTGCTGGCTTCCCTCCTGGCCTGTTAGCTGGAGCAAACAGGGCAGACAACACCTGGGGCAGTGCCAGGCATTAGATAGTCAGTGTTTGTTGAACTACCTGAACTCGTTCCTCTCTCTGAGAGCCAGTTAGGCTGCATAGTAGAAATGAGCAGTATGTGACTACCTTTGTCACCTGGTAGACCTTTCAGATGAGAGTTGATTGAGGAGAGTTGGGAAACCACGTGGTGTAATGGGGTCATTCCTTGAGCCTGGCAATTTGTTTTTGTTTTTGTTTTTTTTTTTACATCTTTATTGGAGTATAATTGCTTTACAATGGTGTGTTAGTTTCTGCTTTATAACAAAGTGAATCAGCTATACATATACATATGTTCCCATATCTCTTCCCTCTTGCGTCTCCCTCTCTCCCACCCTCCCTATCCCACCCCTCCAGGCGGGCACAAAGCACCGAGCTGATCTCCCTGTGCTATGCGGCTGCTTCCCACTAGCTATCTATTTTACGTTTGGTAGTGTATATATGTCCATGCCTCTCTCTCTTTGTCACAGCTTACCCTTCCCCCTCCCCATATCCTCAAGTCCATTCTCTAGTAGGTCTGTGTCTTTATTCCTGTCTTACCCCTAGGTTTTTCATGACATTTTTTTTTAAATTCCATATATATGTGTTAGCATACGGTATTTGTCTTCCTCTTTCTGACTTACTTCGCTCTGTATGACAGACTCTAGGTCTATCCACCTCATTACAGGTAGCTCAATTTCGTTTCTTTTTATGAGCCTGGCAATTTGTATAGTTTGGAATTCTTGTTGCCCCTTCATTCCTCCTTAATCTTTTACGTTGCTTAAAAATAATATTTATTTTAATTACATAAGTCAAAGGAATTATCATATAAAATTATAAAAATATAGAAGTGTGTAAATAAGAAAATGAAAATCATCTATAATCCCGATACTGAGAAATAACCGCAGTTAGTATTTTGAAGACTTTTCCCATCTTTTCCAGTTTTTAAAAAAAGTGCATGGGGAGTGACTGCTAACAGTTATGGGGTTTCTTTTTGGGATGATGAAAATGTTCTGGACAGTGTGATCGATGCACAACTTTGTGAATATACTAAAAACCACTGAATTGTACACTTTAAAAGGGTGAGTTTTGTGGTTTGTGAATCGTATCTCAATAAAGCTGTTTTTTGTTTCTTTCTTTTAATGCTTGTAAGGGTTAAGAATCCACCTGCCAATGCAGGGGACACGGGTTCGAGCCCTGGTCTGGGAAGATCTCACGTGCCGCGGAGCAATAAGTCCATGCGCCACAACTACTGAGCCTGTGCTCTAGAGTCCGCATGCCACAACTACTGAGCATGCGTGCCTAGAGCCCATGCTCCGCAACAAGAGAAGCCACAGCAATGAGAAGCCCGCACACTGCAATGAAGAGTAGCCCCCGCTCGCCGCAAGTAGAGAAAGCCCGCGCACAGCAGCAAAGACCCAATGCAGCCAAAAATAAGATAAATAAAATAAATAAATTTAAAATGCTTGTAGGTACATACACACAGTATTGTTTTCTGAACTGAAAGTGCATATACAGTGCTTCTTTGCTGCTAAATGATTTAGCACGTTTCCTAAGGATAAGAACATTCTTTTACATAACTACGATGCAATGATCAAGTTCAGGAAATGGAGCACTGATAGAAGAATTCTAATAGTTATGAGGCCTTTCATTGTCAGATTCCACCAGTTCTTCCAGTAACTTTCTTCACAGCAGGTTTTTTTCTTCCTTATCCAGGAGCCTATTTAAGATCACATATTCCTTTTGGTTGTAATGTCTCTAGTTTCCTTCAATCTGGAACAGTTCCTCAGTCTTTCTTTGATTTTCATGATATTGACAGTTTTGAAGATTACAGGCTACATTGTTTTGTAGAATGATCCTCAATTTAGAAACATCTGTTTCCTCATGTTTAAATTCAGGTTGTGCGTTTTTGCCATTTTTCCATACCTAACGTCAGAAGGCCCACGATGTCCATCCATCCCATTACTGGTGATGTTAGCCTTGATCACTTGGGTAAGGTGGTGTCCACCAGATTTCTCCACTATAAAGTTACCACTTCCCTTTAAAGTGCTTTTAAGGAAAAGAATTTTACAGCATAACACAGAAGAAAAAGCTTTATCCAGGTTTTAATGTTCTGATGATTTTTTTTTTTTTTTTTTTTTTTTTGCTGTACACGGGCCTCTCACTGTTGTGGCCTCTCCCGTTGCGGAGCACAGGCTCCGGACTTGCAGGCTCAGCGGCCATAGCTCACGGGCCCAGACTCTCCGCAGCATGTGGGATCTTCCCGGACCGGGGCACGAACCCGTGTCCCCTGCATCGGCAGGCGGACTCTCAACCACTGTGCCACCAGGGAAGCCCCTCTGCTGATGGTTTTTTTTTTTTTCTGCTGATGTTTTGAATGAGAAATAAAGATATAACATTTGAAGACTAAATAAAAAGGAAAAAAATCAGCCAAGGATGAGGAGGCAGGAGCTCAGTTAGAATCTAGGTTTCAGAAGATGGTACCATTCACTTAACCAGGGAACTCAAGAAAAAGAGCCTCAAGAAAAAGGCTCATAATGAGTCCACTTTTGGACCTGTTGAGTGTGAAGTCCTGTGAGACTTCCAAATTAGGCAGGTGGCATCATGGATCTTGGCTGGGGAGAGATGTCTGGGATGGAGGAGTCACCAGCATGTAGCCCTGGAAACAGAGTAGATTGTCCAGGGAGAGGTGCAGAACACAGATGAAAGAGGCCATGGGATAGAACCCTGAGGGAGGGCCAGAGGAAGGTGAAAAGGCAAAGGGAACTAAGAAATGGTCAGGGGTAGTCATATGGAAGCCAGTGAAAGAAAATGTTTCAAGATGGGATGGCAAACTATGTCTGTTGGCTCCAGAGGGGTCAAGTAGGATAAAGATGATATGTGTCCATTGGATTTGGAGGCAGGGATGTTCTTGGTGGCATTGAAGGTGTAAGCTACATGGTGGTGGGCTCAGGAAAGTGTGAGAGGAGAGGAAATGAAGATGGAGTGGAGACAACTCTTTTAAGAAGGTTGGCTGAGAAGAGGAGGTGGCTGGAGTGGGAATGTGTTGTGAGAGGTTTAGACAATTTAAAATGCTGTGAGAGGGCTTCCCTGGTGGCGCAGTGGTTGAGAGTCCACCTGCCGATGCAGGGGACGCGGGTTCGTGCACTGGTCCAGGGGGATCCCACATGCCGCGGAGCGGCTGGGCCCGTGAGCCATGGCCGCTGAGCCTGCGCGTCCGAAGTCTGTGCTCTGCAACGGGAGAGGTCACAACAGTGAGAGGCCCGCGTACCGCAAAAAAAATAATAAAATAAAAAATAAAATGCTGTGAGAAAGAGGTAGTGGGAAGAAGAGTTGGAGAAATGGGGGGCAGGGGTAATCAAGAGGGTATCCCTGAAGGAGAAGGAGAGGAACCCCTTAGACCAATGGGTCCAACTCAGATGTCTACAGAGCCAGGCAGGTAAAGCAGATGAGTGAGGTGGACTAGTGTGGACTGAGGTGAAACAGAATGCAAAATTCTAAGGGCCTGTGGCCAGTCCTCTTCTGAGGATTGTCATCCAATCATCATCCACTGTCATGCACTTTACAGTGCCTCCTTGTGGGAGGAATATACATCCTCACCCCACTGCCCCAGGGCTTGCTTTGGTCAACTGGATCTGACCAGATATGCCGTATGCTAGGTCTGAGCAGAAGTTTTAGGAGCTGGTGCATGGTTTTCTCTTCTGTGAGAACATTGTGTCCCAAGTAGGGGCTATTCCTTCAGCCTGGGTCTTGGAATAAAGGCATATGAATCAGAGCTATAGCCAACCCTACCACCAATATAAACCTTGAAAGAGAAATAAATCTCTGTTGTAAGACAGTGGTCCCCCCTGCCCCCCAACCGTGCACGGCTTGCAGGATCTTAGTTCCCCAACCAGAGATCGAACCCTCGCCCCCTGCAGTGTAAGCACAGAGTCTTAACCACTGGACCACCAGGGAAGTCCCAAGACGGTGGGGTTTTGAAGTCATTAGTTACCACAGCAAAACTGACTAATACTGGAGTTCAACCAAAATAAAGCTATACTAAGATATTTTTTACTCCTTGAATTAAAAAGATTCAGAAGTTTGACAGCATGCTCTGTTACTGAGGCTGAGAACACAGACGCTTTCATACATTGGTGTCACCTCTATGGATGTTGGCAATCCTTATCAAAGTTACAAACGCAGATGGCTGTAATCAGAAAGACAGACAATAACAAGTCTGTCAAGGATGTGGAGAAATGGGAACCCTCATGGGAATGTAAAATAGTGTAGTCACTTTGGAAAGCAGTTCGGCAGTTCCTCAAAGAGTTAAATGTGGGACTTCCCTGGTGGTGTAGTGGTTAAGACTCCTCGCTCCCAATGCAGGGGGCCCGGGTTTGATCCCTGGTCAGGGAACTAGATCCCACATACATGCCGCAACTAAGTGTTCGCATGCCACAACTAAGGAGGCCTCCTGCTGCAACTAAGGAGTCTGTGAGCTGCAACTAAGGCCTGGCGCAACAAAAACAAAAAGTCAAACGTAAAGTTACTTTATGAGCTAGCAATTCCACTACCAGGTATGTACCCAAGAGAATTGAAAACATGTCCACACAAAAAATTGTATATTAATGTTCATAGCAGCATTATTCACAATAGCTTAATTGTGGAAGCAACCTAAATGTCCATCAATTGATGGATACTTGAAATGTGGTATATCCATACAGTGGAATATTATCTGATCATAAAAGGGAACGCAGTTCTGATACATGCTACAACAGGGATGAACCTTGAAAACATTATGCTAAGTAAAAGAAGCCAGTCACAGAAGATAACATACTGTTTGTTTCCATTTATGTGAAAGTGTCCAGAATAGGCAGATCTTTAGAGGCAGAAAATAGATGAGTGGTTGTCAGTGGTGGGGGGAGGGGAGAATGGGGAGTTCCTTTTTGTGAGGATGAGAACGTTCTGGAATTAGTGATGATGGTAGCACAATTTTGTTACTACATGAACAACCACTGAATTGTACAATTTATTTATTTTTTATTTAAAAAAATTTTTGGTACCCCAGGTGGGACTGAATTGTACAATTTAAAAGGATATGCTTTAGAGTATGTAAATTATCTCAATAAAGCTGTTATATTAAAAAATAAGAATGAGGAAGTTCTATATGTTCTATATGATCACTCATATACTGTTAACTGAAAAAAAGCAAGGTGCACAACAGGGATTATATGCTTTTATGTGAAAAAGGAGAAAATAATATATATTTACATTTGTTAGTATTTGCATTAAAAACTCTGAAAGATTATCTGAGACACTAATAAAAATAGTTACCTGGAATGGGTCATATGGAATGGGGTGGAAATTAGACTTTTCACTATTAATATTTTCATATATTTTGGTTTTGAACTACCTGAATATGTTGCTTAATCAAAAATCTAAAAATTGAAAAGAAAACCCAATGAATGCACAACTATAATAATAATAAAGGGGGAACTCCAACTACAGGATTGTTGCTCCTTAAAATTCAGGCCCAGTGTTGCTAGATCTTCTGATTTTTTTCACAAGAAGCTGGAAGTTTTGGCATTGACAATTGTTTTTTAAAGTTTTAAAATGTACTATGCAAGCCAAACAAAACCATGTCTATGGGTAGCAGTTGGCCCTCCGTCTTCCAGTTTGTGACCTGTGCTTTAGACTGTGAACCTCAGGAGGGCAGGACTGTGGTCTTTTGCTCTCCATTGTGACCTCTAGTGGTCACCAAAGTGCTTGGCACATATATACCAGATAATGAATAAATACTGAAGTAAGGCAGAGAGGGATCCAGAGTGCAGGTGACAAAAAGTTGAGTGAGTTTGGATGGTTTTTATTTTCTATAAGAAATTTGAAATGAGAGGGAAACAGGGAGAAGGTTGATAGGTCAATAATTTGAGAGGTGTGGGAAATTTTTGAAATAATTGTTCCAGAGAGTTGGAGATAGAGCCGACAATAGAAGAATAGTAATGTTGCCAGGCAGTGTTGTGTGTCCAGTTGAGAGAGTCATTGCTGCTTTTTGCCTCTGAAGATGGTTACTACCTTCATCACAGTCCTGGGAATTCCCTTCACCTCTCTCCTGTGTTGGGCGAAATATGATGTGGTCTGATTCTCTGTCCTTTGTCTGTGACCTGGTTTGGGTTTTGTCTCTGGAAGTCTTTGGATCCTCCATTGTTCTGAAACAATATTATCATCTGTCTTCCTGTTGGTCATTCAGTGGATCCATTTGATCTATCCTGTTCTATAAAGCTTTTTTTTTTTTTTTTTAAATTTCTTTCCACCTTTTTCCCCTTCTCTTTCTGAAACTTCTATTAGTTGACTCTTGGGCCTTTTGGATCGATCTTCTATAGTTCTTTTATGTTTTGTTGCCCATCTCTTTATATTTTTATCTTTCTGTGTGATTTTCTTGACTGCCATTTCAGTTGTCATATTTTTAAAACCCTAGAGCTTCTCATTGTTCTCTGAGTGTTCCTTTTTGAGAGCAAACCCCCCCCCCCTTTTTTTTTGTTATGAGTGCAGTATCTTCCTGAATTTTTGAAGCTTTCTTCTGCTCCTTGCATTTCTCCTCTTTTACCAAATACCTTTTTTCAGTGTGTCTGTTTTCACCTCTGTGGTTCACATTAGGGGCTTTCCTCAGGTGTCGGGTAGTCCCTGGCTGTCTGTCTGCTCACATTGAAGAGTGAGGCACTAAGGCATATTAGAAGGCCCAAGTGCATAGAAAGGATGTATTTATTGACTTGTGGGCATCACTGACTAGGTGATTGGGCGAGGACTGAAATAAGTGTCAGGTCTTTTCTCTAGGGCTATTGAGGTCAGTTTCTTCAGAGAGGAATCCTCCAGTCTCCTGACCCTGGAAGGTTTACCCCAGGCCACTGGTTCTGAACACTGATCGGGAGAAAGGACTTGACTGGATACCTCCTGCTAATCCTCTTGTATTCAGTACAGTGCCTTCTCCTCAACTTCTGCTGTGCTTGGCATCCCTAAGTCCCAGCTGCTCCATTTCAGTTTCTCTAGAAAACAGACTTCCTGCTTCTTTGGAATTAGGTGGAGGAGAGGGGAGTTGCCTCACTGAATGGGCAGGGGGAGAAGAGTGAGGGCCTAAATGTTCCTTGTATAAATTTTCATCTAATTTCCACGTTTTTAGCTGTGCTTCCTCCTCCTGGCTTCCCAGGTAGCTACTGTTGTAAATTCCTGAGCCTTTCTGGGCTTCTGCCCTAAGAAGCAGCTTATATCCTGTTGGCATAACCCTCTGTAGACAGAGTGGCTTTAACTTTTTGCATTTGCTGAACCAGTTACCACTTCTCATCTGCTTTCTATCTTCTACAGTTATTCACATCTCTCACCTCTTGTCTCCCATCTGCTTTATTCTTCTTCTTTTTTTTTTGTGGTACGCGGGCCTCTCACTGTTGTGGCCTCTCCCGTTGCGGAGCACAGGCTCCGGACGCGCAGGCTCAGTGGCCGTGGCTCTCGGGCCCAGCCGCTCTGCGGCATGTGGGATCTTCCCGGACCAGGGCACAAACCCGTGTCCCCTGCATCGGCAGGCGGACTCTCAACCACTGAGGCACCAGGGAAGCCCTGCTTTATTCTTCTGAATTTAAAATTCCACTGATATAATTTAGTGGGGTTTCAGGAAGGAGTAGTGGTAAACATATGCATTTAATCTGGTGTGTTTTATTGGAATGAGCACAGAGACCATGAATTTATAGCAAAACCAATTTGAATGGTTAGGTGGTTTTCACTAGCAGAATTCAGCAGTCCTGGTGGATTTGGTAAGAGAAGGACTGGCCAGTTGGATTGGGGTTTTGCCAGGTGGATTTGGTAGAAGGACATTAGGGCCAGGGAGTTGAGGATTTTGGACAAAGAATGGTTGAAACAACAGACCGTACAATCTAGGTTGTGTAAGTGAAGGAAAGAAAGATACAAGGGAGTTGATGGCTGGAGGAGTTTATGAACTAAAGATCCCATGAAGTAAGAAAAACTTGTCAATTTTTTTTTTGAATTTTATTTTATGTATTTTTTTATATAGCAGGTTCTTATTAGTTATCTATTTTATACATATTAGTGTATATATGTCAATCCCAATCTCCCAGTTCATCCCACCATCCACCCCCGCCACTTTCCCCCCTTGCTGTCCATACAAAACTTGTCAATTTTTAAACAAACCCTACTTGGTCCTTCCAGCATCTTCTCAGCCAGGGACAAAAGTGCTATTCCTAAGTTTATTCATGTTTCTTTGCTTTATTATTCTATCTTGGGGGTTAATGTCCTTCTTGCTTTGTAAAAGGAAAACTCTCTCAGGTCCCCAGGACAGGATTCTGTGTGGGGCGTGAGGGTAGGGATGCCTCACCTCCTTGTTTACCCCAGAGGAAACTGGGGGTGTTCAGAGCCCTTGCCTCCACCTTTCTTTCTTTTTTTTTTTCTTTGCGGTACGCGGGCCTCTCACTGTTGTGGCCTCTCCGGTTGTGGAGCACAGGCTCCGGATGCGCAGGCTCAGCGGCCATGGCTCACGGGCCCAGCCGCGCCGTGGCATGTGGGACCTTCCCGGACCGGGGCACGAACCCGTGTCCCCTGCATCGGCAGGCGGACTCTCAACCACTGCGCCACCAGGGAAGCCCTTTTTTTTTTTTTTAATTTATTAAGTTTATTTATTTTTGGCTGCACTGGGTCTTCGCTGCTATGCGCAGGCTTTGTCTAGTTGCGGTAGCGGAGCTACTCTTCGTTGTGGTGCGCGGGCTTCTCATTGCAGTGGCTTCTCTTGTTGCAGAGCACGGGCTCTAGGCACGCGGGCTTCAGTAGTTGTGGCACGCAGGCTCAGTAGTTGTGGCTCGCGGGCTTAGTTGCTCCATGGCATGTGGAGCCCCAGACCAGGGCTCGAACCCGTGTTCCCTGCATTGGCAGGCAGATTCATAACCACTGCGCCACCAGGGAAGTCCCCACCTTTCGTTTCTGGGTGGTGACTTTGGTGGGATGGATACAGAAGGGGCCGGGTGGACAGAGCCATGTCTTCCCTGCAGACCTCTTTTCAGAACTTTGGGAAAAGCCTTCCTCCAGCCTGGGGTCTCTCTTTCTTCACCAGTCGTTCCCTCCTTGCAGCCTGTTTTCCACTCCCCTGGCCTGCTTGCCGTATCTAACTGCCTGAGCTGATGAACACCCACAGATACCTTGGAGGTTCTCTCTTTAAATCCCTTATTTTACAGAAACTGAGGCCCTGAGGTGTACTCACTCCTGGCCCAGAAGCCTTTGTGCCAAAGCAAGCTCAGTGGCTGAGGGAGCCCCGCACGAGGCGGTGGAGCCTGGTGATTAGGGGCGGGGTCTTCAGAGCCCCACACACCCTTGTCCAGACCCAGCTCAGCCACATACTGGCTGCATGACCTGGACACGTTACATACGTAGTGTCTCTGAAATCTGTTTCCTCATCTTTAAATGTGGGTCATAAACTTAACTTCAGTCGTTGTGAAGATGAGAATAATGCATGTTAAGTACAGAATGAGGCATGTGGTAAGTACTTCCATGGTGCCTATTTTTATTAGCCTCTCTCCTTCTAGCCTTTCCACCTAAAACGCCCCACTGCTGCCACCTGTCAGGGGAGCCAGAGTGAGCACTGATGAAGGATTGAGTCTTATTCTCAAGGCTGAGTCAGTTCCCCTAGTTTCCCAAAACCCAATCTACTGAGGAGAAGTTTAAGGATAGGACCACTGGGGTTCCTTGGACCTGTGTTTTCAACTAGCTTGGGGTCCAGTGGCTGCTGACAGTGGATTATACCAGAGGAAGATTCCTTCCGTTCCATGTTTCCTGGATCCTCTTACCCCCTCATTTGGCGGGTTCCCCAGGCCTTGGTGTTTGCCCCTCTCTCCCTGGCCATCTCTGTGAGCATTCTCTCCCCTGGGGAATGGAGCCCATCACAAGGCTTCAGCTGTGCCCCACCTCTCGAGTCTGCTTCTCATTCCTGCATCTCAGCAGAGCTCTGGACCTGACTTCCTCCCATATGCGTATTTGTAGCCCTGGACATCTCCACTTAGATGAGTATTTCCAAGAAATAACAATCTACTTTCCATCCAGCCTCCACTTTCTGCATCCCTATTTCTTTTATGGGCACCATTATTTTTCCAGTCACCCAGGCTTGAAACCCCAGGGTCGTCCTTGACCCTTCCTTCCCCTCCAATGTAGATTCTGTAAGTGTTGAATTGAGTATAATCCAGCAAGTGGTTAAGCCTGCATATTCCCCTACCTGTCCTTCCCCAGCGACACCACCCTTATTCACGTGTGGCTCACCTCTTTCCTGGTTTACAGCAATGGCCTGTTCATTCTTCTGCATCCATCTGCTATACACTGGTCTTCTGAGAGCATTGTTTTCATCACATTAATCCTTGCCACAGAATCTTTCAGTGGCTTTCCATTTTCTGCAGGATAAAATCTAGATTCTTGGCCTGGCTGGCACTCAAGGCTGTCCATAATCTCTCGTGCAGCTCTGCCCACCCTGCCTCTGCTCCCGTGTCGTCCCTGCAGACCTTCTCTCCAGCCGGCCAGGCACCTTCGCTGACCTGAGAATCAGCCATACTCATTCCTGATGTAAGCTCATGGCATTCCCCCCTGTCCCTGAATGCCTCTCTTCCTCCCTTTCTCCAGTCCTGTTTCTCCTGCCTGCTTTCAAGTTGCAGCCCCAGTCCCACTGCAGATCCTTCTCAGGCTTCAGCCTTCATCCATCTCTTCTCCTGAATAGCACTTGGGATTAGCATCTCGCCAGCGCCCTGGGCTGTAACTGTTGCACGTGCATCAGTATCCCCCCTCCCCACCCACCAACCCCAGCACCCTGGTGTGAACACAGTTGGTGCTCACTTCAAACAGCCACTCCCGGGCTTCCCTGGTGGCGCAGTGGTTGAGAGTCCGCCTGCCGATGCAGGGGACACGGGTTCGTGCCCCAGTCCGGGAAGATCCCACATGCCGCGGAGAGGCTGGGCCCGTGAGCCATGGCCGCTGAGCCTGCGCGTCCGGAGCCTGTGCTCTGCATCGGGAGAGGCCACAACAGTGAGAGGCCCTCGTACTGCAAAAAAACAAAACAAAAACAAAAACAAACAGCCACTCCCTGTTTCTTGAGCACTCTCAACCTGCAAGGCACAGGATTATACTTAACGGTCTGCCTCCTCAGTGTGGCCTCCTTTTCTTCCTGCTCTTCAGAGAAGAGGGCTTTAGAAATCAGGACAGTTCTGAGAAGACTCTGGGGGTTGGGATGCAAAGAGATCGGCCTCTCAGGCCTGCCTAAACCATTACTCTGTTCTTCTCCAGTCTAAGTGAAGGTGGCATGTGTTTTTGCCTTACATCTCATCTCCCCGCTTCTTCATGTCAGCTAATGGTTATTCAGGAAACTTATCTCAACCTGCTGGCCCAAATCTTCAGGGCATGGGTCATGAGAATGATGTCATGGCCATGTGACTGCTGCCTATACCTTGCTCCCTCTGCTGCCCTAGTCCTAACACTCTAAAAAGCCAGTTGTGTCCCCTGCTTCCAGCTCACCTGGACGAAGGCCTGAGCAGAAAGGTAAGCTTCTCACCTGTGCCTTTGGTGAGCAGTGGCCACTGGTTTCTACCTGCTCAGCACTTCTTTCCCACCTGTTTCTGCTGGCTCTCTCCCTGGGCGCTCTCACTTGCCTTATCTGTACAGTGAAGCCTGGGGCTAGGCCTTAGGCCCATTACGGAGTTGAAGTTCTTGCTGGTTGGGTCCAGGTGGGGTCCCCAGACTGAGTAGGGAATAACTCCTGCTCTGCTCACAGATTTTCTCCTGATGGCTGACTCTCAACCACTTCTCTCCCTTGATGGGGACGCCGTGGCTGCAGAAGCCTTGCTCCGGGACGTGTTTGGGATTGTGGTGGATGAGGTCATTCGGAAAGGGACCAGTGCCTCCGAGAAGGTGGGTCTTTTCTCCCCCCTCCT
Organism: Orcinus orca; assembly: GCF_937001465.1. Classification (NCBI taxonomy): domain Eukaryota; kingdom Metazoa; phylum Chordata; class Mammalia; order Artiodactyla; family Delphinidae; genus Orcinus; species Orcinus orca. Next base: position 42,565,331 of record NC_064569.1, on the reverse strand, counting down.
CCTGCCTGTCAAACCTGGCTGAGAACTTTCCTCCTCTGTGCAGGCTTCTCCCCAGAATTCATCACTCTCACTGTGTGCCTCAGGGATCACATACTGGGCCAGACTGTGTTTATTTACCCTTGTTCATGTGTTGCTTGGAAAATATTCCTAATGTGCTGTAAGTGCAGCTTGGTGGTGTCTTCTGTCTGCTGAGATGTGGTTTGGGCAGCCAGTCAGCGGGGTGCCTCCGCGCCCCCAGAATCTCCCGCTTCTCCTCCTAGGTCTGCGAGTGGAGGGAGCCAGAGGAGCTGAAGCAGCTTCTGGATTTGGAGCTGCGGAATGAGGGGGAGTCACAGGAGCAGATCCTGGAGCGCTGCCGGGCTGTGATCCGCTACAGTGTGAAGACCTGTAGGTCCTGGGTCCTGCGGGGAGGCGCGTCTAGAATTTGTACCCAGCTCCACTCTAAGCCCTCGTCCCCCTTCTCCAGGTCACCCTCGTTTCTTCAACCAGCTCTTCTCAGGGTTGGACCCTCATGCCCTGGCCGGGCGCATTGTCACTGAGAGCCTCAACACCAGCCAGTGAGCCATCCCCGGGCCCCCTTGCACCACCCCGAAAGGATTTGGGTTTGTGGGAGACACACTCGGTGGGTAGGAGAGGAGAATGGTGCTTGCCCCCCTGTCTTTTCTGGGAATCTCTGCTGGCAGAGTCTTTCCCCTCGTACCCTTTGGGCTTCCTTTCTCAAGCTTTCTCATGCCTCCCGACTCCAGTTTTTTCTCATCTTTTCCTCCCTGGTTCTTTTTCACCAACTCAGTCCTCTCTTTGGACCCTCTCTCACTCACTCTGTCCACCTCCTCTCTCCAACTCCTCGCAGAGTCTCTCCCTGTCTCTTTCCCATTCTCATCATTCCCTCTTCTGACAGGTACACATATGAGATCGCCCCCGTGTTTGTCCTCATGGAAGAAGAGGTGTTGAAGAAACTCCGGGCCCTGGTGGGCTGGAGCTCTGGGGACGGCGTCTTCTGCCCTGGTATGTAAACAGGAGGGGGGCCTTTCTTTGGCCTTTTCGAGGGTTCCTCCTTCCCCACTGTTCTCTTGCTGTAAGCTGGCAGGGAGGGGTGATTCTTCTTTGTTTCTTCTCCAGCTGGGCTCCGGCCAAACCAGAGAGAAGCTGCCCAGTCCCCCGTATCCTCATGTTTGCCAAATAATACATGGCATCAGTGCCTGCTGTCCTGGCGGGGGGGTGGGGTGGGGTGGGGTGGGGTGGGGTGGGGTGGTGGATCCTGGGATCAGCCCCGGATAAGGAGGGGGAGTCGGGATCTGCAGATCCCGCTGTCTGGGTTACCAGCGTGCCATTTGTCGAGCCCTCAGAACTCGTGGCCTGGTAGCCAATCACTTGTGCTTCTTTGATCAGTTCTTCTGGGTGGAGAGGTCAAGAGAGCCAAGCTCCAGTTTTGACCCACTGCCCCTCCCTCTTGCCACCACCCCTTCCCTGTGACAGGTGGCTCCATCTCCAACATGTATGCTGTGAACCTGGCCCGCTATCAGCGCTACCCGGATTGCAAACAGAGGGGCCTCTGGGCACTGCCGCCCCTGGCCCTTTTCACATCAGAGGAGGTGGGAAGAGGCACAGGCCTACCCTGGGCTCCCCGATTCTAATCTCCAGCCAGCTGAGTCCGAGACCTGTCAGATCCTCTGCCTGCTCAGACCCATCTCTTCCGAGACCAGCCTGCCCCCAGGCGGATGTGCTTCCTTCCAACCAAGGGGGCTGTGTAAACACTCCCCGTTCACCTTGCCTTCTGTGTGGGGGTAGCAGAGGGGCATCCAGTGCAGTGTACACAGTCCACACCCTTTCTGCTACGAGTATGGGCCATGGGCCAGCAGCATCAGTATCACCTGGGAGCTTGTTAGAAATGCAGAATCTCGGGCCCCAGCCCAGACCTACTGAAGATGAATCTGCATTTTAACCAGACACACTGGTGATTTGTAGGCCCATGAGTATTTCAGAAGCCCTGGCCTACAGGGTCTCATCTGTTTGACCAGTCTCTCTCCTCCCCACCCTCCCTGCCCTCTGCCTTCCTCCACAGTGTCATTACTCTGTCAAGAAAGGAGCTGCTTTTCTGGGACTTGGCACCGACAGCGTCCGAATGGTCAAGGCAGATGAGAGGTGAAGGTCCTTCTGTCTGCATGTCTCAGACCCAGCCTGGCGCCGTGTGCCTTCTCATTGCCAGGGGCTCTGGCCTCTGGCGCACACCCCGGCGGACTTCTCTCCCTGCGCTGTTCCCACCGAATTGCCTCTGCTGTCTACCAGTGCCTGCTAGAGTCTCCGCCCTGTCCCCTGCGATCTGTTTACCCCTCTTAGGGAAACATCAACACTGTGGCCTCTGCATGGCTGACTGCACATTACCCTGCTCTCGAGTTCTGCTGCCCAGCCTAGAGAACCTACTACTCCCCTACCCACTAAGTTTTCTTTTCCAGAGGGAAAATGATCCCTGAGGATCTGGAGAGGCAGATCGGTCTGGCTGAGGCCGAGGTGAGTGAGTGAGGGGTGCTGAAGCAGTGGAACAGGACCCTTCTGTTCCCTTCTTGGAGGGTTCCTTGGCCTGTGCCTACTCAAGGCTCCCCTCATCCCTCCCCTTGATCTCTGTGCCCGTTTCCCTGGTGGGCTGAAGGGATGCCTGGGGAGCAAGGACACTGTAGTCCTGCTGAGACCCATGGGCAGTATCGGATCGCAGGGCAGGGGTAGGACTGAGTCACTGAGTGGAGTCCCAAGGGGCACCGCAGGGAGGATGTTGGGGACCTGAGGTGTAGCCCAGAAGGTTTCTGTGAGCTGGCAGGGTCTGTGCAGGAAGTTCAGGAAGATGTGCGGGCCAGTGGTGAGCAATGCAGACTTGGAGCAATGGGAGATGTGGAGGCCCTTGCACGCCCCTCCGCACTAGGGGACATGGGAGCTGCTGCAGCCGTCTTGGAGGGCATTTCAGCACTATCTATACCATTTTTATTTACTTATTTATTTATTTACAAATATTTATTTATTTGGCTGCTGCGGGTCTTAGTTGTGGCATGCAGGATCTTTTAGTTGCGGCATGTGAACTCTTTTTTTTTTTTTTAATAAATTTATTTATTTATTTTTGGCTGCATTGGGTCTTCGTTGCTGCGTGCGGGCTTTTCTCTAGTTGCTTCGAGAGGGGGCTACTTTTCTTTGAGGTGTGCGGGCTTCTCATTGTGGTGGCTTCTCTTGTTGTGGAGCACAGGCTCTAGGCGCGCAGTCTTCACTAGTTGTGGCATGGGGTTCCCCCTCGCGGGCTCTAGAGCGCAGGCTCAGTAGTTGTGGTGCATGGGCTTAGTTGCTCCATGGCATGTGGAATCTTCCCGGACCAGGGCTCGAACCCACGTCCCCCGCATTGGCGGGCAGATTCTTAACCACTGCGCCACCAGGGAAGTCCCATGTGAACTCTTAGTTGTGGCATGTGGGATCTAGTTCCCTGACCAGAGATCGAACCCGAGCCCCCTGCATTGGGAGCACGGAGTCTTAGCCACTGGACCACCAGAGAAGTCCTATACCATTTTAAATGTATCTATCCACTGACTCTGTGTCCTGCTGCTAGGATTAGTTTATAAATCATCATCACAAGTGCTTAGCATTGTGTGCACTGGAGCGAAGTGTAAAATTAAAAAAGAAATTTAAATATCCATCAATAGATAAATTATGATGTATCTGTGTCAGTTTCTTCCTTTGTAAAATGAGCATAATATAGAACTTATAGGGTTGTTGTAAGGCTTAAATTATGTGTAAAGCACTTAGAACAGTGAAGCAGTATACAAATATTAGCTGCGATTGTTGTTATTGTTGGAGTAGTATGCAGCCATTTAAAAGAATAAGATGGGAATATATATGTTAACATGAAAATACCTCAACTATGTATTTAAGTATAAATTAAAAAAAATATGTATATATCTCCACATGCAAATGGTCGCAGCATCGGTTTTTGAGAAGACTGTTCTTTCCCCAGTGAATTGTCTTGGCATCCTTGTTAAAATCCATTGAGTGTACGTGTGAGGATTTATTTCTGGACTCTCGGTCTATTCCATTGATCTGCATGTCTATCCTATAGACCACATTGTCTTCATATAGCTTTGTAGTAAATTTTGAAATCAGATGTGTGAGTCCTCCAACTTTTGTTCTTTTTCAGGATGGTTTCGGCTTTCTGGGTCCCTTAAATTTCCATTTGAATTTTAGGATCAGCTTGTCAATTTCTGCAAAGAAGCCAACTGGGATTTTGATAGGGATGTGTTCAATCTGTAGATCCATGAACATGGAATGCCTCCATTTATTTAGGTCTTCTTTGATTTCTTTCAACAGTGCTTTGTAGTTTTCGGAGTATATGTTTTGCACTTCTTTTGTTGAATTTATTCCTAAGTATTTTATTGTTTTTGATGTTCTTATAAATGAAATTGTTTTCTTAATTCCATTTTTGGATTGTTCACTGCTAATGTGTAGAAATACAACTGATTTTTGAATATTGATCTTGTACCCTGCGAACTTGCTGAACTCATTTATTAATTCTAATAGTTTTTTTTAGTGGATTCCTTAGGATTTACTCGGTATAATATAATGTTATCTGTAAATACAGATAATTTTGCTCTTTTCCTTTCCAATCTGGATGGCTCTTATTTTTTTTTACCTAATTGCCCTGCTAGAACCTCAGCACAATGTTGAATAGAAATGAGGAGCGTGAACATCCATGTCTTGTTCCTGATCTTAGGGGGAAGGCTTTCAGTCTTTCGCCATTGAGTATGATGTTAGCTGTGGGTGTTTTTGTAGTTGCCCTTTATCAGGTTAAGGAAGTTCCCTTCAAATCCTAGTTTTTTGAGTGTTTATATCATGAAGGAGTGTTGGATTTTGTCAACTGTTTTTCTGTGTCTACTGAGATGATCAATAAACCACATTGAGATGTGGGTTTTTTTCGTTCATTCTATTGATAGGATGTATTACATTAATTGATTTTGGGATGTTAAACCAAGCTTGCACTCTTGGGACAAATCCCCCTTTGTCATGGCGTATCATTATTTTTATATGTTGCTGATTTTATTTTGCTAGTGTTTTGTAGATTTTTATGTCTATATTTAGAAGAGATATATTCTGTAGTTTTCTTGTGATATTTTGTCTGGTTTGGGTATCGGTATAATCACTTCATAGGATGAATTCAGAAGTGTTCCCTCCTCTTCTTTTTTTTTTTTTGGAAGCTGATGAAGAGCTGGTATCAATTCTTTTTTTTTTTAATTCATTAATTTTAAATTTGTTTATTTTTGGCTGTGTTGGGTCTTCGTTGCTGCCTGCGGGCTTTCTCTAGTTGCGGCAAGCAGGGTCTGCTCTTCACTGCAGTGCAGGCTTCTCATTGCGGTGGCTTCTCTTCTTGCGGAGCACGGGCTCTAGGCACGCGGGTTTCAGTAGTTGTGGCTCGCGGGCTCTAGAGTGCAAGCTCAGTAGTTGTGGCACACAGGCTTAGTTGCTCCGCGGCATGTGGGATCTTCCCAGACCAGGGCTCGAACCCATGTCCCCTGCATTGGCAGGCGGACTCTTAACCACTGCGCCACCAGGGAAGCCCTAGCTGGTATCAGTTCTTTTTTTAATGTTTTGTACAACTCATCAGTGAAGCCATCTGGGCCTGCGCTTTTCTTTGTTGTAGTTTTTTGAATACTAATTCAAGTTCCTCATAAACTTTTGTACTATTAGGATATTTAAAATAGCATTTTGATCTTCCAGTAAGACATTCAACTTTGTTGAAAGAGTATGAACTTTGGAAATAGACCATCAGACAGACCTAGGTTTGAACTCCATCTCTGGGTTTCAGCTTGGGGGCAGGTTTCTTAACTCCTCTGAATCTCAGTGTCCTCACTTGCAAATTAAAGGGGACAGTAACACGTCTCGTAAGGTTGCAAGGGCCCAGGTCAGGCATGTGAAGAATTTATAGAGCTGGATCTCAGCACCAGGCTCTGGGTAGCTCTTGAGATGACTTCACAGCCTCTTTCTCCCTCTGCATTTTTGCCACAGGGTGCTGTGCCATTCCTGGTCAGTGTCACCTCTGGCACTACCGTGCTGGGGGCCTTTGACCCTCTGGAGGCAGTTGCAGACGTGTGCCAGCGTCATGGACTGTGGCTGCACGTGGATGTGAGTGGTACTCAGGCCTGAGGATGGGGTGGGCTGAACTGAGGCCAAGGCCAAAGCCCACATTGTTCCTTTTGCTCCACAGGCCGCCTGGGGAGGGAGTGTCCTGCTGTCACAGACACATAGACATCTCCTGAATGGGATCCAGAGGTGCATACAGCCCCCTACGCCCTGAATCTCACCCTTCAAATCCTTGATCCAGAGAGTAGTCTTGGACCAGGGAGCTCAGATGGGGGTAGGGGAAGGAGGCTGGTAGGAGGGAGATTGGAGAGATGGTTGATTGGGGCTGGGAGGTCAGACGTCAGACCTGGAAATTCTTCTGCTGGGCCGGGGTTAGACCGAAGCCCCTCTTACTGGAGATCTGGAAAGGTTGGGGCTCTGGTTGGGCAGCTTGAGGGGGAGCCAGCTGACCCTGCTTTGCTGTGCCCACCCCAGGGCTGACTCCGTGGCCTGGAATCCCCACAAGCTCCTCTCCGCAGGCCTGCAGTGCTCAGCTCTTCTCCTCCGGGACACCTCGGTGGGTCTGCCCCTCCCCCGCCCTGGCGCCACCTCCCACCCTGGACCTCTGTCTTCTTTTCTATCCCACCTGAGAGGAGCTCCTGGCCTTACCACGTTCTCCTTGCCATGCCATCTGAAGCTGAATATCTGTGACCACCCTAATCCCCTGTAGTGGGCTCCCTCACTCCCCTGTCTTCGTGCAAAGGAAAAAGTTCCCGGCTTAAGTCGTAATCGGAGGGATCCTGGGTCATTTGGGAAGAACTCTGAGTGTTGGAAGAAAACCCAGAGAGAGGGTTTCAGTCAGCTGGCAGCCGTCCCATCAGTGCCGCCTGGTTCCAGGGAAAGAAGCATGTGGACTGAGCTAAGAAATGGCCCAGTGCAGCTCTGGAGGAAACCTCGGCGGGGAGGGTGGGTCTGACTGTCTCCTCACCCTCCACAGAACCTGCTCAAGCGCTGCCACGGGTCCCAGGCCAGCTACCTGTTCCAGCAGGACAAGTTCTACGATGTGGCTCTGGACACTGGAGACAAGGTGGTGCAGTGTGGCCGTCGCGTGGACTGTCTGAAGCTGTGGCTCATGTGGAAGGCACAGGGCGGGCAGGGGCTGGAGCGGCGTGTGGACCAGGCCTTTGCCCTTGCCCGGTAGGAGTGGGGACAGTCCCGTTTCCCCTCTCGGGCTCCAGCCCTGCACCCCTTTCCTGCTCTTAGTGTCTCTTGACTCACTCTCTGGGTTGCTTTTGTTTCTGTATCTCTGCCTTTCCTCCTCCACACATGATGTCTCACTCTGTGTTCACAGGTACCTGGTGGAGGAATTGAAGAAGCGGGAAACTTTTGAGTTGGTCATGGAGGTACGACCGACCTTGTGCTCTTTTTCATCCCCCGTCCCCCCGCCGTTTCCCTCTCACTGCCCCTCTTCCCCAGCAGAGCCCTGGTTGGGGAAGAGGGGCAGTGAGAGGGGAACGGTCCCCCTTCCTCAGCTCACACCTTCCTCTTCCTCATTCCTCCCAGCCTGAATTTGTCAACGTGTGTTTCTGGTTCGTGCCCCCCAGTCTGCGGGAGAAGAAGGGGAGTCCGGATTACGGTGAAAGGCTGGCTACGGTAGGCAGTCTCCTCCCTGCTCTGGTTAACCCATTAGGGAACCGATGCAGGTGGTGTGTTTCCGCCCCTTGCTGGCTGTAAGTGGCATGGCAGTTCCCTTGGCTAGTCTCTTGCTCCTGAGGCGGGGACCGTGAACTGGAAGACGACACCCACTTGTCCTCATTTCTGTGAGGCTGGGAATGGGGGATAAGGTATGCTTCTGGAAAGTAAGAAGAAGACGGAGAGGGGCATTACAAGAAAAGTCACCAGTGTGAAGTACATAGATCCATGGTGTGGGGCATTCTGCTGGGAGCTCAGGCTCAGGACAGAGACGTGAGGCAGAAAGATCTTGGAGTTTTGCTCACTAATGCTGGGGACAGAGCAACCCTGTCAGGCCAGGAGGTATGTCCTGGTCGCTAAGGATAGATCGGTACTAGGTGCTGCAGATGATACGAAACATCAAAAATGTTATAGGAATTCAGAGAGGGGAGAAGAAGGTGTCGAGGATGATGAAGGCTTGAAGTTAGACTGAAAAAGCAGTGTTGAAATTCAGTGAAAAGTCAGGATTTAGCAGAAAATGGCCCACGTGGTAACGTGGAGAATGGTGAGACGTGAAAGAATGCAGGAGGTAGAGAAGGTCCAGTGGGCTGGATGTGGTGGCAAGGGTAAACTGGGGCCACGTCAGGATCCAAGCCGTGAGTTGCTGTCTCTGGAAGGTGTCTGGGTGGAGGGAGGTGCAAGTTGGGGAGCCCAGCCCCTCACCTGACCCCAGGCTGCAGCTGGAACGTTGCTCCACTCCTCCCACAGGTGGCCCCAATCCTCAAGGAGCGCATGGTGAGGAAGGGCTCCATGATGATTGGCTACCAGCCCCATGGTACCCGGGGCAACTTCTTCCGCATGGTCGTGGCCAACCCTGCGCTGACGCGGGCGGATATGGACTTCCTGCTGAATGAACTGGAACGGCTGGGCCAGGACCTCTGAGCCGCTCCTTCTCTGCTGGCCTGGACCCCTCCCCCAACCCTTACCATCTCCCTGTATCCCCTCCCCGTGTTCTCAAGAACAACCTCTCCAGGAAACAAAGCTGTCTTAATTTTTATGTGCTTTGACCCACTAACTCTCCTTTAAGTATTTGATATTAAGAGAATGTTTAAATAAATGATAGTATATCCATATGATGGAATATTACTCTGCCATTAAAATTATGTTTACAAAGAGGATTTTTATAGATAAGAGAAAAATAATTTTAATATAATGTTATGTGAAAAAGCTGGATATAAGACTTTATACATGGTAATATCTGAGCTGCATTCAAAAATACATAGGAAAAGACTGATGAGATGAAATATGCCAAAATGTTAATAGTTTTCTCTGGGATGGGATTACAGGTAATTTGAAAATTAACTTCTTTATACCTTTTGTGCGCCCCTTTTATGATATAAGGAGTATCTATTGCTTTTTATTTTTATTTTTATTTTTTTTTGCGTTACACGGGCCTCTCACTGCTGTGGCCTCTCCCGTTGCGGAGCACAGGCTCCGGACGCGCAGGCTCAGCGGCCATGGCTCACGGGCCCAGCCGCTCCACGGCACGTGGGATCCTCCCGGACCGGGACACGAACCCGTGTCCCCTGCATCGGCAGGCGGACTCTCAACCACTGCGCCACCAGGGAAGCCCTATTGCTTTTTATTTTATGAATTTATTTATTTTTGGCTGCGTTGGGTCTTTGTTGCTGTGCGCGGGCTTTCTCTAGTTGCAGGGAGCGGGGGCCCCTCTTTGTTACGGTGCGTGGGCTTCTCATTGCGGTGGCTTCTCTTGTTGCGGAGCACGGGCTCTAGGCGCGTGGGCTTCAGTAGTTGTGGCATACGGGCTCAGTAGTTGTGGCTTGTGGGCTCTAGATCACAGGCTCAGTAATTGTGGTGCACGGGCTTAGTTGCTCCACGGCATGTGGGATCTTCCCGGACCACGGCTCGAACCCGTGTCCTCTGCATTGGTAGGCGGACTCTTAACCACTGCGCCACCAGGGAAGCCCCCCTCTATTACTTTTAAATAGGAAAATAATAAAGTTAAATTTTCAGCTGTATTATTTTGGTATATTGTGAAGTTTGTTATCTTTCAACAAAATAGTGGAGAATGCAAATTTGTAAAAAAGTAAAGGTATAAGAGAGGCTAAAAATAGGAAAAAATTTTCCCAAAAATCTTGAGTGGGAGAGAAAAGATCAAAAGTGGAGTTATTCTAAAATTAATTGTACTTTGGGACTTCCCTGGTGGTGCAGTGGATAAGACTCCGTGCTCCCAAAGCAGGGGGCCCGGGTTTGGTCCCAGGCCTGGGAACTAGATCCCACATATGTGCTGCAACTAAGTGTTCACATGCCACAACTAAGGAGCCCACATTGCCACAACTACAGAGCTGGTGAGCCGCAACTACGGAGCCCGCCTGCCGCAACTGAGACCTGATGCAGCCAAATTAATTAATTAATTAATTTTAAAAAGTTAATTATACTTTAATGACACTGAAAACAAAATGGGCACTTGTTGTATCTTGAGACGAGAACCTTGTCCACTTATCACTCTTGAAAAATCTTCACACACACCAAAAAAGTAAGAATGTTCCTTCTGTAATTTAAACAACAGAAACCAAGTTGAAAAAAAAAAGCCCAGCAACGGAACCAACCACTGTTATGTCTTCTGTTATTGCTACTGTCTTACATAAAAACATCCATTTAACACTTAAAATCCTGGTCTGATGTTGCTTTTCAGTCACTTTTTGGGAAAGAGGCATTTAGCTACACAAGTTATTTAGGACAAGTGGCAAGTCTACCAGAACTTTCTGTTATTTCCAATTCCTAAAAATACCATTTATGAAAACAGTAACGTGGTCATGTAAGAGTCATCCAAAGTTATTTGAAGAAGCAAATACAGACCATACAAACCATAGCAAAAGAACATCCAAATCTCAAACCATTCTCTTGACCATTTGGGGGAAAAAAGATTTTCTATTCATAAATTACTAGTAATTTCCCTGTAAACTTGTTATTCTTGCAATAAATGGTATCTAATTTCTTCCAAATAATAAATTTGTTTTAAGAGTACTAATAATTTGAGCTCCAAGCCCTAATCTTAAAGAGTTCTATTTATCTGAAAAAATGTCTTAAACATAGTAAAAGCAAACTAAAAAAGTCCTTATGTTTCAGCTCAAAGCAAAGCCAGAAAGCAAAACAAAATGAAATCTTCAAATTCCTTGAATCATCTCCATCTCTGAAGTATGTTTAAGAGAAGGCTAGAGGACTTCCCTGGTGGCACAGTGGTTAAGAATCCACCTTCCAATGCAGGAAACACGGGTTTGATCCCTGGTTGGGGAAGATCCCACATGCCATGGAGCAGCTAAGCCCATGCGTCACAACTACTGAGCCCACGCGCCACAACTACTGAATCCCACACACCTAGATCCCGTGCTCCACAACAAGAGAAACCACCACAGTGAGAAGCCCGTGCACCACAACGAAGAGTAGCCCCCACTCACCGCAACTAGACAAAGCCTGCACGCAGCAATGAAAACCCAACGCAGCCAAAACTAAATAAATTTAAAAAAAAAAAAAAGAGAAGGCTAGAAAGACAGGACGTAAAATCAGTGAATCACCTATTTTTCTCCAGCTTTATGAAACGGATTCTTCTTTTCCTCCATTCCCAAAATTCAATCTCAAAATCTCTGGATATAGTATGGTAGTCTCTCTCTTCCTTTTTCTCTCCCATCAACATATACTGAGCTCCTGCTGTGCGTAATTCCTTGTCTTGCCTTCCAAGAGCCCACCTAAGACTAAAGCAATCATCCCTCAGCTGAGGCCTGTCCCTGCTCCAGGCCCTTTGCACCTGCTGCCCCTTTGGCCTGAGTGTTCACCCATCTACATGATTCGCTCCCTCATTGCCTTTAGATTTTTGTTCAGATGTCACTGACTTATTGAAGCCTTCCTTGAATTGTTGATCTAAAATTACATTTTCACCCTCTGTTGTTACATCTGCCTTGTTTTTCTCCATGGTATGTATAAGCATCTGGCATACACTATAATTTATTTATTTATTTACTTACTTACTTCCCCTGCACCTGCTTGCCCTGGTTTCACTCAGCTAGAATGTAAGCTCTGGGAGCAGAGATTTTGTATCATTGCTTCCCAAAGTGGAGTCTTGTACTTACAAGGTGGGTAATGTTAAGTGAATGGTTAATGAGCTCCAGGTACTAGTTGACTTGCTCTCAGTCACACAACTTTTTTTTTTTTCCTCGGTGCGCGGGCCTCTCACTGTTGTGGCCTCTCCCGTTGCGGAGCACAGGCTCTGGACGCGCAGGCTCAGCGGCCATGGCTCACGGGCCCAGCCGCTCTGCGGCATGTGGGATCTTCCCGGACCGGGGCACGAACCCATGTCCCCCGTATCGGCAGGTGGACTCTCAACCACTGCGCCACTAGGGAAGCCCAGTCACACAACTTTTAAGTGGTGAGTCAAAGCCAAATTCAGACCATCTTCCTCTGGCTCTTAACCATGGGTCTAGTCTGCTTCTGTTGACAGGTGTACATAATTCATAGTGTGTGGGTATCAGGGCCATTTTATTAACCGTATGCTGTGGATCTGTTGCTTGCGGGAAGAATGAAGGCATTCACAGGTTCGGTCACCCATCTTGCCCTTGGCCTGGAGAAATCGTATTACCATCAAACAGGAAGCAAGTTCGTTGGGAACACCTGGGTGAATTGCAATGTTTGAGTGGGTTTTTTCTTTTGTTTAAAGGGGTCAAAGTGTTCAAGAGGCTAGCCTCCCCATGACAGGGGAAGGAAAATGGTGACTTCACAGGGTGGTAGGCCAAGGGCTGGGAAGCTAAAAGCCGGGTAGGGCACCTTGGGTATGGCAAGGTTGGGGTAAGAGTCTTTTTAGGAGAGTGGATGAAAGGGTGCAAACAACAGTAAAGTCAGAATTTGGACACCTGGAACTGTTCTTATGCGCCCTAGGTCCTAAGTTGGCTATTTCTCCTCTTTATATACCTTTTAAAAATCTTTTTATTTTGAAATAATTTGAAACTTACAGAATAGTTGCAAGAACTTCTATATACTCTTTACCTGAATTTATCAATTTTCACATTTTGACAAATTTTCTTTATCATTATGTATGTACTATAACTTATTTTTTTCAGAACTATTTGAGAGTTGGATATAAACAATATGCCTTTTTTATTTCTTAATACTCTAGTGCATAGTTCCCAAGGACAAGAATATTATTTTAACCATGATATGATGATCAAATTCAGGAAATTTAACAGTGACACCATACTTTCATCTAAAGTCCATATTCCAGGGACTTCCCTGGTGGTCCAGTGGTAATGAATCCGCCTTCCAATGCAGGGAACGTGGGTTCGATCCCTGGTCGGGGAACTAAGATCCCACATGCCGCGGGGCAGCCCATGCGCCACAGCTACTGAGCTCCCACGCCTCAACGAGAGGGCCTGCATGCCGCAAACTAGAGAGCCCACACCCTCTGGAGCCTGCACGCCACAACTAGAGAGAGAAAATCCACATGCCACAACTAGAGAGAAGCCCGTGCCACAACAAAGAGCCCTCATGCCGCAACTAAGACCCGGCGCAGCCTAAATAAATAAATAAATAAATTGATAGGTAGATAGATAAAGTCTATATTCCAAAGTTGTTGATTGTCCCAACAATGCTCTTTATGGCATTTTCCCCTTCCAGTACAAGATCCCAGTCCAGGATCATGTATTGCATTTAGTTGTCATGTCTTCTTGTCTTATTTACTCTAAAATAGTTCCTCAGCCTTTCTTTATCATTAACATTGACATTTTAAAAGAATACAAGCCAGTTATATTATAGAATGGTCATCAGTTTGTTTTTTCCTGAGGCTTCCTCACGACTGGATTCAGGTTAGCATTCTAAGCTGCAATATGACTTGTCACGTGTATCCTTTTCAGAGAAGCACATCACAACGGCCACAATGGCCATCTGTTCCTTACTGGTGATGTAACTTTGATCAAAGTCAGAAGTGGTCAAGGTGGTGTCTGGTTTCTCCAAGGCATGGTTATTATTGTGCCCTTTGCAGCTAATAATCTGTAAGGAGACATTTTGAGATTTTGCAGATACCCTGTTCCTCTTCATATTTTCCCCATCTAGACTTAGTATCCATTCACGATGCTTGCCAAACCAACTTTTATCATAACGATTGCCAAATGGTGGTTTTCTAACTCCAACATTCCCTCCACTTTTATAATTTGGCATTTGACTATAAAGAAGAGCCCTCCTTTCCCCTTATTCATTTAGTCATATATATTTTTCAATATGGACCCTTCTTTTCTGGCTGCGGTGGGTCTTCATTGGAGTGCACGGGCTTCTCTAGTTGCGGCGCACGGGCTTAGTTGCGGTATGTGGGATCTTAGTTCCCCAAGCAGGGATCCAACCCAGGCCCCCTGCACTGGGAGCGCGGAGTCTTAACCACTGGACCACCAGGGAAGTCCCAGACCCTTGTTTTATTAAGTAACTTATAATCCATTTCTAACCTTACTTATTTTTAATGCTCAGATTGTCCCAGTTTTGACCATAGAGAGCTGCTTTAATCTGGCTCCCATGTCCTTTTTTAAAACACTGCCTTTTTTCCTGGCACAGCAAAAATCTTGTCCCTTCTTTGCCCACTCTTGCAATCAGCAAGGAGCCCTGATTCCTTTTAGTGGAGAATGGCATTTAGAAACCACAATCTAGGCCCTAGGTATGTTCATAGGTACTGGATATATTCATGTACTTTATTTATTTATTTATTTATTTATTTATTTATTTATTTTTGGCTGGGTCGGGTCTTTGGTGCTGCGCGCGGGCTTTTCTCTAGTTGCAGCGCACAGGCTTCTCATTGCGGTGGCTTCTCTCGTTGTGGAGCACAGGCTCTAAGAGTGCGGGCTTCAGTAGTTGTGGCACGTCGGCTCAGTAGTTGTGGCTCGTGGGCTCTAGAGTGCAGGCTCAGTAGTTGTGGTGCACGGGTGTAGTTGCTCCGCGGCATGTGGGATCTTCCCGGACCAGGGCTCGAACCCGTGTCCCTTGCATTGGCAGGTGGATTCTTAACCACTGTGCCACCAGGGAAGTCCCTATTCATGTAATTAAAAAATTTAAACTAACATCCTTTTGGATCTCCTAACCCATCATAACTGTGCTAAGGGAAACAAAAAGCCAGAGTTCTAAAGGGGGAAATGCGGCTCCCCTGAGAGCTAGCACAGGGGCAGCAGAGAGAATGGGTTGATAAACTAGGATGGTAGGTGGGGGGTGAGGTACAGAGTTGGGATGCTTGCAGATTGGGTATTGTATGAAGATGGCAATGCTCTTGCAGACCCTGGTTTAGCATTAGCATTCCAAGTTTCATAGAATTTTTGGTCTTGCAATTAAAAGGCCAGAACAGGTACTCATCTGTACAACCTTGGCCTTTAGGTAGATTTTTTAAAGCCGTATTTTACAAATAAGGCAGCTGAGGCTGGGCAAAGCTCAGGTTCTTGACAAGGCCACAAAATTGTCTGTCTCTTAAGCAGAAGATGTATTTTATTCTAATGAGGAATATCTTTTGTTTGTACAAGCCAGCATCTCTTTAATTTTATACCCCAAATGCAATAATTCTGTTCTTTCTTTTCTAGACTGATACTTTTTTGGTTCTTGAGATCCAGTTTCCACATGTTAGAGGAATCCAGTAGTCTGATGGCCTAGTTTTGAAAAATTCCTGAAGTTCATTTTTAGCAAATTATCTAGTGCCAGTATAATGAGCTTGCACATTTCCTTAGTTTGTAGCATGGTATTTTTAGTTTTTACTTATAATCACATACATTTTAAAGTTGGCTCAGAGGTTTAAATGTTTTTACTGTCAACTGGAGGTGTTGTGGTGCTATTCCCTTCTGCCACATACTGTCACACATCAATGAGACAGTACCGTGTCCTGAATGGAACTTTGATTACAATGGAAGCTTTGACTACTACAAAGCTATAGTAATCAAGACAATGTGGTTTACAGGATACACATGCAGGTCAACGGAATAGACTGAGAATCCAGAAGTAAACGCTCACATTTCCACTTAATTGCTTTTCAACAAGGATGCCAAGACAATTCATTAGAGGAAAGAATAGTCTTTTCAACAAACGATGCTGGGACAACTGGATAGCCTCATGCAAAGTCGAAACCCTTTGTCACATTATACACAAAAATTAACTCATAATAGATCATGGAACTAAATGTAAGAGCTAAAACTATAAAACTCTTGGAACAAAATAGAGGAGTAAATCTTTGTGAGGTTGGGTCAGGCAAATACTTCTTACAAATGACACCAAAGCACAACCAACCAAAGAAAAGAATAGATAAATTGAATCTCATCAAAATTTAAAACTTTTGTGCTTCAAAGTTTGTGCATCAAGGTGAAAAGAAAACCAAAGAATGGAAGAAGATATTTGCAAATCATATATCTGATAAGGGACTTTAAAAAAAAATATCTTTATTGGAGTATAATTGCTTTACAATGGTGTGTTAGTTTCTGCTATATAACAAAGTGAACCAGCTATACGTATACATATATCCCCATAGCTCCTCCCTCTTGCGTCTGCCTCCCACCCTCCCTATCCCACCCCTCCAGGCGGTCACAAAGCACCGAGCTGATCTCCCTGTGCTATGCGGCTGCTTCCCACTAGCTATCTACCTTACGTTTGGTAGTGTATATATGTCCATGCCTCTCTCTCGCTTTGTCACAGCTCTGATAAGGGACTTATATCTAGAGTAGATGAAGAACTCTTACAACTCAGCAATAAAAGACAAATAACCCAGTTAAAAAATGGGCAAGGGATCTGAATAGACATTTCTCCAGAGAAGATATATAAATGGCCAATAAGCAACTGACAAAATGCTCAACATCATTATTATCAGGGAAATGCAAATAAAAACCACAACAAGATACCACTTCATACCCAATAAGATGGCTATAATTAAAAAGAGAAATAGCAAGTGTTGGTGAGGGTATGGAGAAATTGGAACCTCATACACTTCTGGTGGGGTTGTAACCTGGTGCAGTCACTTTAGAAAGAGCTGCCCAAAGCTGGAGGGATTGGGGGAATGGCTACAGGATTTTTTGAGACAGTGGTGAAAATGTACTAAAATTAATGAATTCTGGAGATGGTAGCACAGATCTGTGAATGTACTAAAACTATTAACTTGTACCCTTTTAATGTGGATACATTGAATGGTATGTGAATTATATTTGAATAAAGCTGATAAAATAGCTCATATATATGTATATATGTATCTATACACATCTTTCCCTCTAAATCAGGAACAAGGCAAAGATGTCCACACTCACTCATTCTATTTAAAGTTGTACTAGAGGTTCTACCCAGGCAATAAGGCAAGAAAAATAAATAAAAGACATAATGATTGCAAAGGAAAAAGTAAAATTGTCTTTATTTGCAGGTGATACAATCATCTGTTTAGAACATTCTGATGAAGCTACAAAAATGTTACTAGAACTAGTTTAGCAAGGTTATAAGACACAAGATATAAAATGCAGAAAACAATTGTATTTCTATATACTAGCAACAAACTATTGGAAGTTGAAATTAAAAGACAATATCATTTACAATATCATCAAAAAATGAAATGTTTAGGGCCAACTCTGATGGACGATGTGCAAATTCTATACACTGAAAACTAGAAACATTGCTAAGAGAAATTAAACGAGACTTAAATGGAGAGGTATACCGTGTTTATGGATTGAAAGACACAGTATTGCTGAGATGTCAGTTCTCCCCAAACTGATCTAGAAAGTCAATGTAATCTCAATCAAAATCCCAGTATGATTTTTGTAGAAATTAACAGTTGATTCTAAAATTCATGTGGAAACGCAAGTGATCTAGAATAGCCAAAACCAACTTTGAAAAAGAAAAAATAGGACTTATACTACCTGATTTCAAGACTTAATAACAAGCAGTAATCAAGACAGAGTGGGACTTCCCTTATGGCGCAGTGGTTAAGAATCCGCCTGCCAATGCAGGGACACGGGTTCGATCCCTGGTCTGGGAAGATCCCACATGCCTCGGAGCAACTAAGCCCATGCGCCACAACTACTGAGAGCGTGTGCCACAACTACTGAAGCCCCCGCGTCTAGAGCCTGTGCTCCGCAACAAGAGAAGCCACCGCAATGAGAAGCCCGCGCACCGCAACCAGAGAAAGCCCGCACACGACAACGAAGACCCAATGCAGCCAAAAATAAATAAATAAATAAATAAATAATCCTTTCTCCTTCCCACTTCCTTTAAAAAAAAACAAACAGACAGTGTGGTATTAGCATAATTATAGATCAATGGAAAAGAAATGAGAGTCCATAAATAGATCTATACATATATGATGAATTGGTTTTCAACCAAGTTGCAAAGGCAATTCAGTGGAGAAAGTACAGTTTTTTCAACAAATGGTGGTGGAACAACTGGCTATTTATATGCAAAGTTAAGTTAGATACCTCCTGTTCTTAAAATGGAGGAAACCTCATGTACTGATGGTGAGCATGTAAATGGCTCTAAGTCTAGCTATTCTGGAGAACACCTGGCTGTTCTTAGTGAAATTAAATAGGTCTTAAGAACAAGTTCCTAGGAAATCCCACAGAGAACCCCTGTTTCCTCAAGCCCATGCTAAATATCCACTACTAAATGTCCAAAAGACATACATAGGGGCTTCCCTGGTGGCGCAGTGGTTGAGAGTCTGCCTGCTAATGCAGGGGACACGGGTT
This sequence comes from Orcinus orca, assembly GCF_937001465.1. NCBI lineage: Eukaryota > Metazoa > Chordata > Mammalia > Artiodactyla > Delphinidae > Orcinus > Orcinus orca. The sequence goes on along the minus strand of NC_064569.1, from coordinate 42,546,837 downwards.
CGAGCCCCGGTCTGGGAAGATCCCACATGCCGCGGAGCAGCTGGGCTCGTGAGCCACAACTACTGAGCCTGCTCGTCTGGAGCCTGTGCTCCGCAACAAGAGAGGCCGCGATAGTGAAGAGGCCCGCACACCGCGATGAAGAGTGGCTCCCACTTGCCGCAACTAGAGAAAGCCCTCGCACAGAAACGAAGACCCAACACAGCCAAAAATAAATAAATAAATAAATAAAAGATGACTATATAAAAAAAACAAGACATATATAAAATGTGGTGCATGCATATGATGGAATGAACTATCAGCAGAAATTAACTAACTTTACCTGTAACACCCTTGTACATCTTTTAAAACGATGGATGAAATGGGATAAGAATTATGGCATTTTTGGAATTACTTTATATAAATTAAAATTACTTTATATAAGAATTATGGCATTTTTGGAATTACTTTATACAAATTAAAAAGGTGCAATACAACACCGTATTTTTCAAGAATACATATAGGTTTGTCATGTATTAGAGCGGATACGTATGGTGCAGAGGAAATGGCAGTAAGGGATGGGAACTGGAGTAAACAACGCGTACTAAAATATGGAGACCCATGGGTGTGAGAGGCCAGCAAGAGTGAGCTCAGACAGCTCTTTCCAGAAGTTTGGCTATGACAGAAAGCTGAGAAGTGAGACAGCTTGATGAGAATGTGGGGTGAAGAGATGATTGTAGTAGAGGAGCGTATCTGGATGCCAATGGGAGAAATTTGATAGGGAAAAGGACAGGGTGGTGCCCAGAACTCATCAAAAGGACTAAGTGTTTGAGATGGTGAGAGAGACTGGCCTTTGATGTGAAGGTGTGATGGAGCTCATAGACCACTGGGCCAGCACAAATTAGGGGACCACAGAAGAGTGGAGTGGGTGTTATACGGGGGGTCCTGGACAGGCAGGGAAATTTGGAGAAAACACAGGACAGAATCAAAGGGGTAAAGAGAGTGTGATTGAAGCAAGGGAGTGGGCACAGAGTTTGGGGACACAGGTGGGGCAGGGTGAGGAGACCCCAGACAGGAAGACGGGGTTCCTAGCCCGGGAGCAGAGCCCCACTGGGCAGGAGGGTGGCCAGAGAGCCCTCATTGCCTCCCACGTTCATCCCCACTCCAGGCGCTTCCACCCCGAGTCCCCACTGACCCCAGTGGGTCGTGGAGGGAGTGCCGGGCAGCTCCGATGCTGCCCTCTGGGTACAAGGGTGAAACAAGGGTGCCGCCAGGGGAAAGGGGTCCTCCTTTGCACAGGCTCAGGACTCCTTTCCCCTGACACTTCTATTCCACTTCAGCCCAGCTTCAAGGCATCCTTACCTGGGCACACTTCTCAGAGTGGGAGTCAGGGTCTTGAAGGGCCCGTGAGAGCTTTGGTGGAGGAGGGGGTCTGGATGTGTACAAGCCTCCATATCATGGACAAATTGAAGAACCCAATATAAAATAAGGAGATGATATCTCCCTGCTATTGGATTAATTTCCTTACCGGAGAAAAAAGGTAAAATTTTGAGGAAGATGAAGGAGGAGGGCTTGGTTTGATGTATTCTAGCACGGTGGTTCTCAAAGCGTGGTTCTTTTTTTTTTTTTTATTTTTTGCTGCACGCGGGCCTCTCACTGTTGTGGCCTCTCCCGTTGCGGAGCACAGGCTCCGGACGCGCAGGCCCAGCGGCCATGGTTCACGGGCCCAGCCGCTCCGCGGCATGTGGGATTTTCCCAGACCGGGGCACGAACCCGTGTCCCCTGCATCGGCAGGCGGACTCTCAACCACTGCGCCACCAGGGAAGCCCCAAAGCGTGGTTCTTGGATCAGCAGTAACAGCATTCTCTGGGAACTGGTCAGTAAAGCAAATTCTCAGGCCGTACCCCAGACCTCATGAATCAGAAACTCCTGGGGTGGGGTTCAACCGTCCATATTCACAAGCCCTGGAGATGATTCTAATGCATCCTCAAATTTGAGAACCACTGTTCTAAGGGGATTTTTTTACTTCCATCTCCAAACATGTGCTTCTTTTTAGCCATATTGCTGCTGGGACCAGTGGCATCAGGGTATACAAGTGAAGGCTTGGACTTGGCATTAGTATGGGGAAGGCCTGGTGTGGAGACAGGTGAGGAGCTTCCTCATTTTCACACACAGGAGCCTGGAGACCAGCTCTGGAGAGCCCCTGAGCAGAGGTCAGGACTGTAGGGATACTGGAAGAACATGACTCAGAGGGCCTTGGCCCTACAGGGATGAGGTCATTATAGCTGGTGTTCCTGCCTTGGGGACAGCACAGGAACCACTGAAGAGGTACGTGACAACTTAAGAACATATCAGGAGCAGCTAAAGAGATTCTAGTAGTGTACCCCAAAAATACTTTCTGGAACCAAAAAAACATTATTTTTAACAACAAAAAAAATCAGCCTATTCACTGAAAGAAAGAAGTCTGGTCACTGGCGGGACTCAAATTAGTGGCTTGGAAGAAGAAGTGGAAAAATATTTCAAAGCACAGAGCAAATAATACGAAGAGATGGAAATAATGAGGAAAATATGAGATTTGGAGAAGAGACCAGTAATCCTAACATTCAAATATTTTAGTTCCAAAAGAAAGAAAAGGCATAAATGGAGGAGAGACAATATTTTAAAAGTAGAATATTTTGCTGACCTGAAGAAAGTTCTGAGCTTGCAGACTGAAAGGGCATAGGAAGATACAAAAAGAGAAGACATACATCTAAGCATGGAACTCCTGAATTCCAAGATTAAAGAAAGATATTTTCAAGTGTCTAGACAGAAAAAGCAAGTTATTTACAAAGCAAAAAGAATCAGATTGACACAGGACTTTTCATCTGCAACACTGGAAGTTAACAGTAGGAATACTGAGAGAAAAGGATGGCTATTCCGGAATCTCATACCCAGCTGAGGAAGCATTCACTTGTTAGCACAAAAGAAAGATATATGGAGATATAAAGGATTCAGAGAGTATATCAATCCCATATCTCACCTGAGGAAACTACTGAAGAAAATTTTGGTTAGAGAACAGAGAAGTCAAGATAGAGGAAGATGAAAAGGAGAAAGAAAAAGCAGTGAGCAACAAACCTGGCAAAATATTATACTGTTAAATGTTTATGGCAGGGCTTCCCTGGTGGCGCAGCGGTTAAGAATCCACCTGCCAATGCAGGGGACACGGGTTCGAGCCCTGGTCTGGGAAGATCCCACATGCTGCGGAGCAACTAAGCCTGTGTGCCACAACTACTTAGCCTGAGCTCTAGAGCCCACGAGCCACAGCTACTGAGCCCACGTGCCACAATTACTGAAGCCCGCGTGCCTAGAGCCTGTGCTCCACAACAAGAGAAGCCACCGCAGTGAGAAGCCTGTGCACCACAGCAAAGAGAAGCCTCCACTCGCCGCAACTAGAGAAAGCCCACACGCAGCAACGAAGACCTAACACCCCCCAAAAATAAAATAAAAATAAATGTCTATGGCAATTGGGCTTCCCTGGTGGTGCAGTGGTTAAGAATGCGCCTGCCAATGCAGGGACACGGGTTCGAGCCCTGGTCCGGGAATATCCCACATGCCTTGGAGCAGCTAAGCCCGTGTGCCACAATTACTGAGCCTGTGCTCTAGAGCCCGAGAGCCACAACTACTGAAGCCCGCCTGCCTAGAGGCCGTGCTCCACAACAAGAGAAGCCACTGCAATGAGAAGCCCATGCACCGCAACGAAGAGTACCCCCACTCGCCACAACGAGAGAAAGCCCATGCACAGCAATGAAGACCCAATGCAGCCAAAAATAAATAAATAAAATAAAATTTAAAAAATTAAAGAATTAAATGGGCAAAAGACTTAAATAGATTGTTCATAAAGGAAGATACACGAGCGGTCAATAAACACATGGAAGAGTGTTCAATGCCATTGATTATCAGAGAAATGTAAATTATATAATTACACTCCACTAGAATGGCCAAAATAAAAATGGACTAGCAAAATCAAACATTGGTGAGAAGTCCGGTGCCCAGCTAGAGTTCTCATACACTGCTGGTGGCAATGTAAAACGCTATAACCACACTGGGAAAAAGTTTTGCACCTTTTTATAAAGTCAAGCGTGTATCACCTCTATGATCCAGCTATTCTGCTTCTTGGCATTTACCCAAAAGAAATGAAAAAATTTACCCACAAAATGATTTCTATATGAATCTTCAGAGCAGCCTTATTCATAGCAACCCCAATTCAAATGTCCATCAAGAGGTAAATGGATAAACCAATTGTGATATATTCATAAATAGAATACTGCTGAGCAGGAAGAAAGTACAAACAATTGATACATTCAAAACATGGAATAATCTTAAGAACTATATTCAGCAAAGCAAGACTACATCCCTACAGGAGTACCTACTGTAGAGCTCTATTCACGTGAAGTTGTAAAAGAAGCAAAACTAATATATGAGGGTAGAAATCAGAAAGTAGCTGCCTTTGGCTGAGGAGTAGACTGGAAAGGGGCATGAGGGAACAGTATGTCCCCATATAGTCAAGACACTTCTAACTTAAATGTCCTTTTTTTTTTTTAACATCTTTATTGGAGTATAATTGCTTTACAATGGTGTGTTAGTTTCTGCTTTATAACAAAGTGAATCAGTTATACATATATTCCCATATCTCCTCCCTCTTGCGTCTCCCTCCCACCCTCCCTATCCCACCCCTCTAGGTGGTCACAAAGCACCTAAGTGTCCTTTTTTTTTTTTTTGGCCGCAACGCGCGTGGCTTGCGGCATCTCAGTTCCCCTACTAGGGACTGAACCTGGAGCACAGCAGTGAAAGCGCTGAACCCTAACGGCTAGACCACCAGGGAACTGCCTAAATGTCCATTTTATAGCTGTGGAAGCTGAGGCTCACGAAGTTAAAAGATTTGGCTAAGGTCTGTACAGGAGGTTCCTCTCCTGTGTCCTCTGAAGGAAAGGAGGCCCAGCCATATGCCCTCTCAGGATGTGCCGGAGGTTGCCAGGAGCAGAGGATTCAAGGGTTGGGGAAATGTGATCTGAAGGAGTAGAGGTGGAAGAGGGGATGAGGCTGAGTTTTGGGGAGATGGGGTGGCATAGAATAGGTAAGGGAGAATGTCACCTAAGAGCCTCAGCCCCTCCCATCACAAAGTCTTGCCTCTGCAGACTTGGCCTGTCTTCAGTCATGCCTGTCAAAAGTGGGTCTTCACATAGAGAACAGACTTGTGGTTGCCAAGGGGGAGTGGGGGTGGGGGAGGGATGGACTGGGAGTTTGGGGTTAGTAGATGCAAACTATTACATATAGAATGGATAAACAACAAGGTGCTACTGTATAGCACAGGGAACTATATTCACTGTCCTGGGATAAACCATAATGGAAAAGAATATAAATAAGAATGCATATATATGTATAATGAAATCACTTTGCTGTACAGCAGAAATTAACACAACACTGTAAATCAACTATACTTCAATTAAGAATTTTTTTTAAGTGGGTCTTCAACAAATGATGAATGAATGAATAAACGAATGAATAAAAAGCGATACAAAGAGTTTATTATTGTATTGTAAAGAGCACAAAGAAAGAAACAAACACCTGTCAGACCTTGACGGCCCGAGTTGCTTTAAGTCACCCCACCTTCACCAAATCTGTAAGGCCCTTCGTGTCTCCCCCAGTCTGAACAGCCATGGAGTGAGAGGGGGCCTTTTGCCCAACCCACGGGGCTGGGGGCTCAAGAGCTACCACCGTTCTGAGTCTGTGCTCACCTGTCCACAGGTCCACAGATCTCAGTCCTTGGAGTTCTCTGGTGGGGTCAGGCATGGCAGGCCCCCTTGACTCAGAGCTAGGTCTGGGAATTCAGAGAGGAGCCCGGATCCCAGGCTTTGCAGGCAGAGAACTTGGCGGTGTCATCTGGGCAGTGAGTGTGCCCTGACTTCTATGTATGGCAGGACCAAGATCGAGGTGTCACCAGCCCCCAGAAGGTTGTCTGTGCCAGAGAAAGGTGAGTTGTGAATAAGGTCCCTCCCAGTGCCCACCCTGTGCATCTAAAACATGGGAGCCCATCCTTCACCCCCAAACCGGGCCCTGGCCCCTGACCGTGGCTGTGGAACTGGGCAACAAGAGGGGGCTGGCTCTTGGGAAGTGGAGGCAGGTCCTCCTGGGTGGGGAGCTGAGCGAGGGTCATGGTCCCTTACCTGGGGCAGGGGGCAGTGGCGCCGTGCATACCACTCCTGGCAGTACAGGCTGACCTGGATGCCCTGGCCCAGAAACAGCATGGTCCACATGAGCACGTTCCACGCTGGGCCCGTGTGCCGGTCATGCATCATGAAGTTCAGTGGCCCTGATGCAGGAGGAAATGTTGTCACCTCAGCTCCAGATACCTGTATCTAATCTTTCTGGCTGCCTTCCTATCTCAGGGCACGGGGAAGAGTTGGAACAGGAAGGCACCATTGAGGAAGATCTTGAACCCAGCTCCAAAAGCTCACGGAGGTCTCAAGTGGCTCATGTAAAACGAGGATTCCTCGGTCTACACTTCAGTATCCTGGATCTCTTACTAAACCTCCCAACCTCCCACCAGTTTTCTCCCCTTTGTCTCCCTGTATGTGTGCCCTGCTCAGATGCTCCTCTCCAGCCAGAGGTCTTTTCCCACATCCCCCAGGATATCCCTTTGCTGCCTCCCTCCCTGCTCCCAAGTCCGACCGTCCTGCCCCCCCTCCAACAACTCTCACACACAACTCTGATGCCTTCCCCCAGAAGGCACACACATTTCCCCCTTCTGTCTTGGGTACGTGGCCTCTCCCATCAGTCTGGAATCTCCAGGAGTGGGACTCCAGGTCCCTTCCCTCTGGCTGTCTCCCTCTCCAGGGGCATAAAGAGGCCAAGCTCACCTCCAATGAAAAGGAAGAGCAACAGCATGACAGGGTAGAAGAATCCCAGGACGAAGCAGAAGATGTACTCGTGGACCACTGCAGAGACCAGGAACACGCCCAGCATGGCTGCCCCTCGGGCCCGGCCACCAAGGAGCTGGCAGGAGCCGGGGGTAGGAGGGTGGAGTGAGTCTCCCTAAGCCCCCTCCACAAAGAGCCCCCTCCTTAAGGAAGCCAGAGGTCGTGTAGTACAGTGGAAAGAATATGGGATTTGCGATCAGAAGGGCTGACATGTCCTATTTAAGAGCATTTTATTAGTCCATCGGGCCTTAGATGCAACTTTCAAAAGGGGCTATAATAACACTTCTCAGGGTTACAGGGCAGATTATGTAGTATGTGAAAATTCTTGGTAACTGAAAATTGCTATATGCATGTTCCTTAGAAGGCTAAGGAGGGGAGAAATGCCCTGTGGAGGAGGTGTAGTTGAGGACAAGGAAGGAAGGAAGTTAGATCATAAGAAGGAATTTCTGCCCATTGGGTTGGGTAGAATGGGGGCAGGTGAAAGTCAAAGGGGCCCTTAGGTCTGGAAAAGATGAATGGTGCAGAGAAAGGGAAGGAGAGGATATCCCAGAGAGGTTCCATTAACTTTGGGAGCTGACGGGGTGTGCAGAGCCCATACCCACAGCCCATCCTGATATACATAGCTGTACAGCCAGTCATGGACCACCACGTTCCAAGTGCGGTAGTAGTTGGAGAAGGAGGTCGAGTTCCACCAGTCCTGGGGGGGTGTTCAGGGGGGGAGAGGAGGTGAGCATCAGGGCCCTGTCTCTGCCCAGGCCCCAGCTTCTCTCCCCTGCTTCCTGCCCCCTGTCCCAGTGTTCTCCACAAGGGCTGGCTCCCAGCAGGAGAGAGACAGCAAGCAACCTCCCAACTCCCTCTTCAGCATCTGGGGTCCTTGCCCTGCCTCCTACTCTCCCTTTCAGGAGAAGAAGATTCCATTTAGCATCCCCGTAAGAGCAGTTAGCCCTGGCTGGTCAGGGGGTAGAGGGGTGACAATACAACCATACCCAGAGGAGCACATTTCTCACTGTGGAAGATTGACAGCACAGCTGATGTTGAAATTGTGCCCCACAGGGTTAAGAGAAACTGGTGACTAATGGAAATTCTTGAGCTCGTCTTACAGAACAGCAGGTAAGGGAACAGCTTGTTAAAAAACCCTTCTGCTTGTAACCTGCCTTCACTGACTAAGCCTTAAATTTTTTTTTTTTGTGACCCCTTAACTGCCCCGTATAGATAACACCTCTGATGTATGGGTCACTATAGTAACAGGGGGCATAAGTTTTCCAGGAACTTGGAGTTGGCTCTTGTCTAGTTCAAGCGGGCTAAGACTGGTTGGGACCACTGACCCTAAAACTGGGCTTGCACAGGTGTCGGATGAATGACCTTTTGACATCAGAGGGCCAAAAACTCCACCCTCAGATCATGCTAATTGCCTCCATTTTTTTTTCTTCTTTTTTTTTTTTCTTTTGCGGTACACGGGCCTCTCACTGCTGTGGCCTCTCCCGTTGCGGAGCACAGGCTCCGGACGCGCAGGCTCAGCGGCCGTGGCTCACAGACCCAGCCGCTCCATGGCATGTGAGATCTTCCCGGACCGGGGCACGAACCCGCGTCCCCTGCATCGGCAGGCGGACCCTCAACCACTGCGCCACCAGGGAAGCCCTGCCTCCATTTAACATGCATCCCATGAAGAAGCATGTAACTCAGATACACCTGTGCAGAACACCGATTACCTCACCTTTTCCCTACCTCCAATCACTTTTCCCCACACCTAAGATCATCTTGCTTCTTTATCCCATAAATATCTCAAGCCCCTGGCCTTTGGGGAGGCGAATCTGAGGTTGTTCTCCCTTCTCCTCACTTGGCTGCCTTGTGAATAAACCCTCTGTCCGCTGTAAATCTTGGCGTCTCAGTGTTTGGCTTACTGCGAATTGGTCAAATGAACCTGGTTCGGTAACTAGGTGACAGCCAACATAGCCACCATCCTCCCCACATCCTTCCCTAGCCCTCCCTGCATCCAGCTCCCAAGTAGCCCAGGTCCAGGCCCCACCCGATAGAACATTCTGTCTCCAAATCGTAGCATCTCTGCGAAGGCGTTGAGCCAGCAGTGAAGGAATGCAAAGAAGATGAGCAGCAGCATGAAAATGCCTGGTAAGTAGAGACAAGGGGCTGCAAGTCAGCCTGGCCCCCCGATCCCCCACGAAGCTCCAGGGGTTCCCCCAGGAAGCCCTCGCCCAGCAACCAGGGCCCCAACTCCCACCAATCATTTGTTAATCATTCACTAATTCATGCACTCATTCATTCATTCCATTTGCTCATGAAGCCCATGCCAGATGTTGGGGATACAGAGATGAATGTCCAAACCTCTGCCTGTTGGGAGTTCATAGAGTGGTTGAAAGGTAGGGAGTAGGTGGCAATCTGAAGTGAGACCCTGACGATGAGCAACCACAGGAGGGGGCAGATAAGGGAGAGTCAGAGGGAAGAGGTGTTGAAACTAAGAGTGAGCGAGCGGAGGGAGGGGCTCCCTGCTAAGTCTTCCCCAGGGTGCAGCCTTCTGCAGCCCTGCCTCTGGTGGGCATACCTGGCAAGGTGGCGTGCATGATGGAGAGCACCAGGGCACGGGTGCTGAAGGGCTCCCTGCTCATGTTGGCAAAGACAGGAACACAGAGGCGGCCCAGGATGAAACAGGCGTAGAGCACGCAGCCCAGGGCCTGGGGAGGGGGTGGAGGACGCATAACTTTGAAAGGAATCACTGGTCGCTGCCCCTCCTTCTGAAATCAGACTGTGGCCCAGCAACTGCATCCTCTTTCCTTAGCGCCACCCTCTGACCTCTTCCCCAGGCCTCCCTTACTTCACTCCCAGAAATGTCCCCTCAGCCACCATGAGTCATAGGTAGTCCACCCTTTGACCCCGTCTTCTGACCTGGGCAAAGTTCTTGGCCACATAATTCCACCTGACGTTGGGTGTCCTGCAGCAGCAATGGGGATAATATGTTTCTCATCCTTTTATCTTGTTCCTGCCTGGGCCGGGGCCCAGCACCTGGGCCCTCTCTCCGCAGCCCCCTCAATTGCTCAGGCCTGGGAGGATTACCTGGAGAGGTGGGGGTCTAGAACACTTTGGACCTTCTATAACAGAGACGACAAGTGGATTTTTAGCTTGAGTGTCTACTAAGGTGACCAACCATCTGGAGTTTGCCCCAGACTGAGAGGTTTCCCAGGATGTAAGAATTTCGGTGCTAAAACTGGGGCAGTCCTGGGCGAACCAGGACAGTTAGTCACCCTTGTGTCACCATGAGCTGGGGCAAGGAGAAGGAGTAATATACCTGCTCCTTACTTCCCATTTTTATTATGGGGTGCTGCCTGAGAAAGTGGCCAGTGTCTGGGATGAGGCGAAAGACCTCAGGGAGAGGAGAGTAGAAGGGCTAGATCCCTGACGGGCCTGGGCATTTGGGGGAGGGGGTGCAGGGTCTTACCTCGGGTAAGTCTCCCTGTAGATGAGTGTGGGGCAGAAGAGGAAATAGAGGTAGCTGGAGAAACTGGGGGCCCGGATCCCCTCACCTGGGGAGGAGTAAGAGGGGTCCGTCAGTGAAGAGGGAAGGGAGAGAGGACACAGCTGGGTGGGATGCTGGGGAAGGGCAGTGGGACTGGTGAATAGAGCTGGACAGGACAGAGGTGGGGGGGGTGAGGAGCTGGATATTGGATCTGGAGGTGGAGTGGGGGAGGTGAAACTGGGCAGGAGCTGAACCTGCTCTTTAACGCCCTCCTTTTGCTTCCATTCCAGGCACCCCCATTTTCTGGCACAGGACCTGCTGTGGCCAGAGCTTCCTGTGGCACCCACAAGTTGCACCACCCACTTCTCTCTGCTTCTGTTCTGACTACCTAATGGAAGGCGCTCACACCCTGGGTCTTAATAAGAATGAGCCGGGAGTCCCGGGCAGCAGGGGAGGGGTATCAGAGGTGGGACCTAAGAGAATGACTAAGGCCCACAGAGCCCACCTGGGGGCCGGAGCTGTGAACCGTGGGCAAGATGGCCTTAGGAGGTTGGAGCTTTTATGAGGATCCTGCAGCTGCTGGCTTCATGCAGCCAGCCAAGAGGACTGAGTTCACAGCAGCACCTGCTGAAGGCCTCACCTCCTCTGGCCCGAAGTGTCCCAGGCACAGTCTCTCTCAGGAAGGAGTAGCTTTTCATCAGGAGCCTGACCTGAGATGGAATGGAAAAGAGGTTAAGGTGCTGTGGGACTTTGAGCAGATCACTTAACCTCTCTGTGTCTCTTTTACGGGAGAGGGGCAGGCAGATTGTAAACTTTGTACGCTCAAAGCCCATACTTTATCTTTTTGTTGGACTGTCTTATAGCCTAACACAGACGGCTGCTGGGATGAATCGAGGGTAAAGGGGTACCGGAAAGGGCAGAGACTCCAGCTGGCCAACCCAATCGATCATATTTGCATAGCAGTGTCCGTTCGTTCGTTTACATTTCCTGGTTGGCTCAGATCCCTCGCAAAGGACTCCGCCCCTGGTAACTAGCTCTGCCCCCACCAATACAGTATCCAATGCCCTCCTTCCCAGGGGCCTCGCCCACCACTGGTCCCGCCCATCACCTACCTGCTCAAAGACTAGGACACAGCTGGAGGCTGGCGGGAGCTGATACTCCACTGCTACATGGATTGGAAGGATGCTGAGCACTGCTGTGTGGCCGGCCAGCAGCATGCAGCCCAGGCCCACCCCCAGCATCCAGGCCGCTCTGGACTGGGGCCTCGCCCACAGCCGCAGAGCCTGGTAGGGCAGCAGCAGAGTGGACAGGAACATGGGGACCCACGTTACCAGCGCCAAGGGCAGCTGTCCGAAGCTGAAGATCAGTAGGTCAAACTCCAGCATCAGCCTGGGAGTGGGGAAGGAGAGACAAAGTAGACAGGTGTGAGGCCCATCCTGTCTGCTTCCTCTGCAGTCAGAGCTCTTGGAAGATAAACTGAGGCATCTTGCCAAGGTTGTGAGCTCCCCATCTCTGAAATTGTTCAAGATGGCACCTCTGTCGCCCAGGACTTCTAGCAACAGGGCATTGCCCGAAGAGACTCAATCATGGGATGGCTTTGCTTCCAAATAACCTATAGAGCCCTCTGTGGCATTGCAGAAGGGTTCAGTACATCCCATGCCACCGGTGTTAGGGTATGAGGTGCCTAGAGTTTAACTTTGATTTTTGTTAGTTTTGTACTTTTGGAGTGTCTGGAGCTGTAGACTTGAATTAATAGAAAGCAGGTTGTTGAGTGTTTTATTTGCTTAGTAAGAGTATACGGCTTGGGGACTTCCCTGGTGGCACAGTGCTTAAGAATCTGCCTGCTAGTGCAGAGGACATGGGTTCGATCCCTGGTCTGGGAGGATCCCACATGCCGCGTGCGCCCGTGCGCCACAACGACTGAGCCTGCGCTCTAGAGCCTGCAAGCCACAACAAGAGAAGCCACCGCAATGAGAAGCACACGTATCGCAACGAAGAGTAGTCTCCCCTTGCCTCAACGAGAGAAAGCCCGTGCACAGCAACGAAGACCCAATGCAGCCAAAAATAAGTAAATAAATAAATTTATTTTTAAAAAAAGGGGCTTCCCTGGTGGCGCAGTGGTTGAGAGTCCGCCTGCCGATGCAGGGGACACGGGTTCTTGCCCCGGTCCGGGAAGATCCCACATGCCGCAGAGCGGCTGGGCCCGTGAGCCATGGCCGCTGAGCCTGCGCGTCCGGAGCCTGTGTTCCGCAACGGGAGAGGCCACAACAGTGAGAGGCCCGCGTACCGCAAAAAAAAAAAAAAAAGAGTATACGGTTTGGGACTTCCCTGGTGGTCCAGTGGTTACGAATCCACCTACCAATGCAGCGGATGTGGGTTTGATCCCTGGTCAGGGAACTAAGATCCCACGTGCTGCAGGGCAACTAGAGAGCCCATGTGCCACAACTAAGATAAAATGCAGCCTAATTAATTAAAAATTTTAAAATTAATTAATTATAATAATTATTATAATTTATTATAAATTTATTAATAATTTATTATTAGCTAAATAAATTAATTAATTTTAAAAAAAGAGTATAGTGTTTAGGGAATTCCCTGGTGGTCCATTGGTTAGGACTCGGTGCTTTCACTGCCGTGGCCCGGGTTCAATCCCTAGGGTTGGGGAACTAAGATCTGCAAGCCTTGCTGTGCAGCCAAAAAAGAGTGTATGGTTTGTAATGGTGAAAAATTAGAAAATTAGAAGCGACCCAAACGTCCATTAGTAAAGAACTAAATGAACAAAAGCTGGCACTTCCAGACTCTCCGGTCATTAAAATCAATGGACCAACATGGAAAGATCTCTAATATGGGTCATTAGGGAGTGAAAAGGAAACAATAGGTACAGTAAGTACCTTGTTAATGTAAACCTCCATAAAATACATTCCCTTGGTTCTTATATACATCTGGAAGTGGATGCATCGAAGTGCTCTGGAGGGAAGCTCTCAAAACCATTAAAAATGTTACCCCTGGGGAGCGGTCTGGGATGGAGGGGGGTGATGGAGAAGGAGCCATCTTACATATATTTGAAACCTTTCCTGAGATTTGATCCTTAATTATAAGGATGAACAACAAGTTTGCCAAAAGGAAGTGCTTTTGCTGAACCTGCAGATGCTTGGTCCTCTTCCCTTTACTGCTTCCTAAGCCATATGTAGGGTGAGGTGGGGTCATGCAAGTCCAGACCCCCAGGGGTCTACAGCTCCCTGAGGCTCATCCCCAGAGTGGGGAGGTGCTTTTTGGGGGAAGCAACCCACCAAGGCACTTGTGTGCACAAGATCTTGTCTTCCCCACAAGATTGGGAATGCCTCACAGAGAGGGCTGGGGTCGGCCCCTCATCTCTCTGCCCCCCAGGGCTGGTACTTAGGAGGGGCTCACTGGAGGTTACTTGAACCGAACACCACTGCCTTGGAAAGGACTGTGTGAGAGCGGTGGGGTGGGAACCATGCTTGTGTGTGCACATACGTGCATGTCTGCCTCAGGACAAGGGTCCAACTGAGAAGAATTTGAGTGGGGGAGTAGTGTTCCCAGAGGGCTAACTCTGGAAAAACAGACCAAAGGCTATCCAAGGCTGTGCTAAGAGGACTTTTTGGGTGGGAAGGTGGTTGGAAAGCAATGCTGATGTGTGTCTAATAATCCAATGGGCCTGTGCTCTCTCAGGCCGGTGGCAAGTGGAACACTGGGAACCCGGGTGGTCTGATCTTATCTGTGGGCCTATCCCGAGTGGGAGGGGTGCCTACCTGCCCTCATCAATGAAGTCGATGGCCAGGGTGCTGATGATGAAGACACACAGGCCGGCGACAAACATGTGGTAGATGGTGCGGAAATGCTTCACCTCCATCAGCTCGCTGGAAGGACAGGGGCCCGAATGTCAGTGGGAGAGTCCTCAAGTTCATGCAGACTAGCTCAGGCACTGTACACAAGTGGGGATGGGACCTAGCGATTGGGAACTTGCAGCTATGGGCTGCAATATGGCTAGGACTTCTGTCCAAAGCTCTTTCCAGCCCAGACAATTCTCATCCTGGTGGCCTTTCTTCCACAATCACACCCAAGGCAAATAGAGAAACAGAACCTTAGAAAACATCTCCAAGTCCTCCCCCAAACCACCTAGAGCCTGAGGATGACAAATGAGGTGCCCTGGTTCCCCAGACAAAGCTCTTTCTTTTCTTCTCATCCCGTCCTCACCCCCGACTTACTCAAGCAGGGACTTGCGGTTGATGAAAACTTTCCGTTTCCCCAGGGATGGCTCCCGGGTCCTGAATTGAGACAGTTGTTCTGGGCCAGGACCCAAAGGAAGAAGGCAGTAGGCAGAGGGTAGGGCCTTGCGGGACGTCAATATTTGGGAGCCGAGGGCAGTAGTAGGGGAAGGTCAGTGTTAGGGCCAGCGGGCAGGACCGGGTGGAAGGTCAGGGAGGGCCAGGGCAGACCAAAGCCCAGCAGTGGAGGTCAGGAAGGCAGAGGCGATAAGGGGAGAAGAGGGAAGACTGAAGTTGGAGTTACATCAGTGCTGGCAAAGGGTACATGGGATAGCATCTGTGGCTCATAATCCTTACGACGGAGGGGGCTGTGCAGCCCCTCCCCAGCCCCCTGGCTGCTCAGACTCTTACTTGCACAAGGAATCCGGAGGGATGGAGGGCACTGGTCTGTCTTGTGGCGGGTAGGCTTGAATAGCCTCGCACATGGCCTGATCCAGCAGCTCCGTCAGCTGACCTTGTGCTTGCTCCAGCAACTGCGTCTTCACAGCCTACAGGACAAAGCAGGGCAGGGCCCGCGGTCCCTCCATCCAGTCAGCCATCCTCCCACTCACCAAGCATTGACTGAGCCTCCCTCCATGCCAGGCACATTGCTAAGTGCTAGGGATGGAAAGATGAACAAGCATGGCTCCTGCCCAGACGTTTCCACCCCCAGTTTAACTCCTTCTGGTTTCCCAGGGCAGCAGTGAGGATCCAGGAAAGATACTTTCAGACTCTGGGTCTGAACCTCAACCACCTTGTCATCTCTGATCCTACTCTCTTCTCCCTGACCCCAGCCTTCCCTCTCCTGACCTCTAGCCCCACTAACAGAAGACTGTTCACTGGCTGACCTTTGGCACCTGTCCCGATGACCTGTGTTTCAAACCCCTCCATCTTAACTCGTAGCTCTGACCTGAGGGGTTTGAACCCGAGAACAAACTGTCTTTATCATTAAGCCAGTCCTCCCCCCTCCCTCCCTCTACTCCAGGACCTGTCCGTTTTGACCTGTGACCTCCCTCACCTGCATATGTCGGGTCCATTGTAGCAAATCTGGGCCGCTATGTGTCTCATTGTTTCCTAGGATAAGGGGTCAGAGGGGAGGAGTGAGGGTTCTGCTGCCTAGTGCAGACCCAGAGGCATCCTCTGACCAGGAAGTGCTTTCTGTGTGCTCAGCAGCCTCCCCACCCCCAACTAGTCAATACCTAGTATCATGGTGGCGGGGGGAGCAATCAGAAGGGGCAGTTATTTTTGCAGGGGGTGAGGAGGTCACTGGCAAGCGGGGAGCCTGATGACATTCCTGGAAACAGGGTACCCAGGGAACGGGAAGCTACTCTAATCACCATCGGGGGTAAAAGAGTCAGAAAGATAAGGCAAGGTACTGAATAGCTCTTTTCTCCTCCCTTCCCCAGCTGGCTAGTTAGGGAGCAGAGGCTGGGATCTGCCTTCACTGGCCTCCCAGGACAGCAGGAAGGATTGAAGGTAGACAGCAGGAACCCCCTCTCGACAGTGCACCCCACCTGCAACCCCACCTGGGCATTTTGCATTCCCAAAGTGGGGCTTCCCTTCTCTGGAGGGCCGGTCTTCCTTCTCTCCTCCTAGCCCTTCTCTCCTCCGCAGTTGGGCCGCCCTTGGCTCCATGATGTGTGTCTTGACTGGGCAGCGGCAGCTGGTAAGTGTTCCCTTCCTTCCTTCAGGCTTGCCTGGCAGAGCTCTTATCTCACTCAGCTCCTCTGACAGCTCCAAAGACTAAAGTCCTTTCAGGAGGAGGGGTTATAGGTTATCCGATCCATGATCCCCTTCCGGAAGGCAGTACCATCTCAGCTAGAGGCTCTGCTCTACCGGCTGTCACAGGGATGGACACAACCCCTGAACAAATAGCCCAACCACCACCCAGATGCCCAGCTCCCTCCCACAGGAATGGGAGCTCTGCACCCATACATGTCATGGGGAGGGGGACTTTGCCCCTCTGAGGCTTATCACCTGGTAGGCTGCTTCCCAATCTCTTTCTCAGTAGGCTGAAGGTTGGGAAGGAGTCAGAAACATCTTCAGGTATGAGGCACTCAGCTCCCATAGACCATGATAAGGTACGTGAAAGAACCTTGTCAACAAAGATTTCTGTGCATGTGATTAGTATTCTGTGAGGTTGGTACCTGTGACGACTGTGGTACCGTGGCCCCTCCAGGGAAGGCTAGGGGCTGGGGGCCCTGAACACCACCTCTTCCCTACACCTGCTTGGGTTAGCAGGTAGGCAGAAAGGAGGCAAAACAATCACTTAATCAGCACCTGAGGAATGCCAGGCATTGTCACATATGGAAGAACCAGATTTAAATCCTCCCTCAGTCATTTACTGGCTGTGGAATTGCAGGCAGATGACCCTAATAGTTTAAGCTAGAGTTTCCTCCTCTGAAAAACAGGGGTAAAAGTCCCTACCTCATAAGGTTATCGTAAGCATAAAATGAGGTAAGCATAAAACGAGGCAGTCCATAAAATGGTCCAGGGCATAGCCCATGGCAAGAGTGCAATAAATAATAATTTCCTGAAGAAGTAACAGAAGGGTAAGTGCCTTGAGAGTTCCTCTTTGTTGGGTTCCTGGTGGGGATTAACTATTAATCTTTCCTCTCCCTTTGTGTCCAAAGATCAGTGTTAGAAACAATGTCACAACCTCAGACCAAGGCCACGGCCTCAGTGTATCCCTGCCCCCACCTGCTGCCTTCCACTCCCTGGTGGGCAGTTGGGTGAGGTTTGAGGCCATGAAACGTCTACCAGTGGCTGTCTCTGTCATTCCCAGTGTGGCAGGAAGGACAGATGGTAGTCCACAGGAGAAGAGAGCTGCTATAAGAGGCTGGACAGGGGTAGAGAGAAGGGCCAGGGACTCCACAATGTGAGAGGTGAACACAGAGACGTAGGCCAGAGACCCCCAACACAGCTTTATTAACACCCCAAGCCAACACCAACAATCTTTCCATGTGTGAGGCTGACAATGGGGCAGGGCCTGCAGGTGGAGTGTGGGGCTCTGGGCCCCTGAGTTACTCAGCACTCAACAAATAACCCAAGATGATAGCCCCACGCTCCTGCCAGCGGCCATGCAGCCTCCCACCCAGCCTTAGCCACTGCTCCCGGTGGGGCAGGGGGAGCTTCCATCGCCGTCTGGGGACCCGGGCAGGGGCTGGCCCATGCGATCCACACACCAGCAGGGACCTCGGCGCTGCCCCTGGGAGGAGCGGCACTGGGGAGAGAGGCACAAGAATCAGAGGTGTGGCCCAGGAGAGATGGGAGGGGCCCCGTGGGTTGGGGGACAGGCTGTCAACTCCTGAGTCTGAGTCTGTGGAAACATCTGAGTGTTCTCGGGACAGCGAAGCCCGCTGGGTTCCCTTGCATGGCTTCTCTTCTCCACCCACCAAACTGTGCCTGTTCTTCTAGGCCAGAACAGTGGTTCTCAAAGTGTGGTTTCCAAACCAACAGCATCAGCATCACTAGAGGCCGCATTGGAAATGCAAACTTTCAGGCTCTGTGGGCGGGGCTCAGCCACCTGTGTTCACACCTGGGTGATTCTGATTGCTCCTCACGCTTGTGACCCTCTGAGTTAGGCATTGCTTAGATAGTCTAGCTCCTCTCCCACAGCTGTGGTTGGTTATTCTCTCTGTTTGTGTGGGCCCTAAAGTTGGGAGAGCCCTAAGGGCCGGCAAGTGTCTTATTTATGCAACTTTGTAAGTCCCCCTACCCAATTGCTAGTAGGACCCTTGTACTGATAGACCAAGGGAGGAGAGGAATGGCCTCACCTGCCGCTTCCGGTAGAAGCCCCGATGGTCACAATTAGGCACGTAGAGGGTGTGAGCCCCGCGGTAGATCTCGGTCTGGAGTTGCTGCAGCACTGAGTCCAGATGTCTGCGGCAGGGGCCCTGGAGGAAGGGATAGCTCTGCTGCAGAGCCTGCTGGCCCCACCAGCCAGGCTCCCAGGATTGGGATGGAAGACTCGGCCAAGCCCAAGGGAGCAGTCTCAGATGGGAATCTCCAGGACTCTCCACCCCTCCCGTTCCCTGCAGCCCCAAACGCACCATCTCAGTGTCTTGGACGCCCCCAGGATTGGGCCGGGCGGGAGTGGTAGAGGTCCCCGGATTCCTCTGTTGGTCTCTGCGGTTCATGTCCTGCTGGCGAGTTGTCCCTGCTTGGGGCTTACTCTCCTTAGGATTCTCCCCTACAGCCACAATGGGGAATGGGGAAGACGAGGCCGGAAATCAACCAGATGTCAAAGGCCAGAGCCGAGCGGAAACGAGCGGGGCTTTCAGAGTAGTGAGGGGGTTTACAGTTTGGCTCCACTGTTACCTTCTCCTGGCCTCAGTTTCTTTCTATGACAGATGGTAATATTACCTTTCATGATAATATCCCCGGACTAGTATTTTTTTTAATTAATTATTTATTTATTTTGGCTGCACCAGGTCTTAGTTTCTTCATGCGGGATCTTTAGTTGCATCATGTGGGCTTCTTAGTTGTGGCATGCGGACTCTCAGTTGCAGCGTGCGAACTCTCAGTTGTGGCATGAATGCGGGATCTAGTTCCCAGACCAGGGATCGAAGCCAGGCCCCCCGCGTTGGGAGCATGGAGTCTTACCCACTGGACCACCAGGGAAGTCCCCTGCAGACTAAGGCTTTAAGGCTTATAAAGGAGAAGCACTTTGGAAAGCAAAAATCAATATGTTCATTGATTGAGGAGCCTGGGGCTTTGGGTGAAAAGACCGGGCTGTTCCACCAGAGGCCAGCAGGGGGTGCACCAAGCCAGGGAGATGGGGCAGAAGAGCAACGGCGGTGAGAGGGGGTCAGCAGGGACCCAAGTGGAATGTGTGTCCCCGCTGTGACCCTGCTGTGACTCAGCCCACCCCTCCCAGGGCTGAGACATGGTTACTTTGGGGGCACTGCAGTGGGGGCCTCTCCCTCCTGGTCCCCTGAGACGCAGCCCAGCTCAACCCCAGTGGTCCCAGGAGCATGTGTGATTCAGCCCTTAACCAGGAGGTGGAAGGCGGGCAGGCTGCAAAGGTGCAGGAATGAGCGGCTTCCAACCTGCAGGCAGCTCCTGGCGCTGGAGAAAGTTTCACACGTTGTACTGGGGGGTTTGGGGAAGGCTCAGGATGGGAAGGGAAAGTCAGGGTGTCAGGGCAAAGAAAAGACAGGGAGGGGAGCGGGCACTGTTTGGAATTTGCCCCAGCTGTAAAATGAGATATTATGAGCCCTGAAGTTGCTCCCATCTGCCTGCTACTCAAAAGCCAAGAACCATTTCCTCTGCAATCCTGAGTCCGATCCCTCTTCCTCCACACTCCTCAGACCTTGCCCCTCATTCCCTCTATTCAGCATCCTACCGCGACCATGCTGCCAGCTGCCTCCTCTGACCCAACCAGACCACCTCTTTCCAGGAGGACCCCTAGCAGCCTGGACTCAGGCATTTAGGACTGAAAGAAACTCTAAGTTGATTTCCCATCCTTCCCTGTGGAAAAAACTGGGAGCTCAGATGCCCCTGGGGTGGGGGCCGTTTGTATTTCCTCCTCTTCCCATCTCCCTGCTGCCCCCCATCTTTCAGGTTCTGACTCACTTCTGTCCCACCCACCCAATGACTCAGCCTTCTATTCTCCTCTCTGGATTAGGGTGGGGTGGGGTGGGGTGGCTGGAGGGTTCTGAGAAGCTTTAAATCATAACCCTGATTTGGCAGACTCCTTCTTTTCCCACCTCTATCCCCCCCGCTCCGGGTGGGGAGTGGGGAGGGCCAGCGCCAACCATCGGACCCTAGTCTAGTGTGAAACTGCTCTGGATTTGAGCCATCTTCTATTCTCCACCCCATGTTCGGGTGCTTTGGACACCCTGATATTAAGAGGAGATATTTCTCAGTGTGTGCAGGATTTGGGAGTCTGGAGTTCTCTTCCCTCTTTCTCCAAGTGGAAGCTGGTAACAATGCCTGGGTCCTTTCTCCAGCTTGGGGGTCTAGGGCTGAAGGAGCTGGGCCTCTGTGGCATACAGCACGTCCCTAAACCCTTCCATTCCTCCCTTTCCCCTCAAGGGAAACCCTTTTTTGACGGGGCAAAAAAGGGTTGCGGGCTCAGACATCTCCCTGCTTCATCCCTAGGGCCCCCAGCCGTACCCCAGACTCCTAGGAGCTCCCCGCACTGGCCCCTTCAGCCCCTAAAATGTACCCCCCACCAGGGTTGGGGAGGAGGAAGCGTCAATCTCAGGACCCTCATAGCAGGGCTGCCCGTGCGCATCCCTCCCGGACCCTGCGGGCAGAGTTGCGGGCCTCACGTGGGCGGGGCAGGGGCGGGGCGCGGACTCACCCGAGGGCGCGCGCGCCCGGCCGCAGCGGCCCCGGCCCAGCAGCAGCGCCCGCAAAGGCGCCTCGTCTTTCTCCGGCGGCTGGCACTGCAGTCCTGGGGCGCAGTTTGGAGTGTAGACCCCGCACTGCTGCCCCTCCCTCCTGAGACAGCCCCCAGCTTCCGCACAGCCCTCCGCCGGCGGCCCCCCATCCTCCTCCTCCACGCAGCCCCCTGGACAACCCGCCTGCACCCCCTGCCCGCAGCCTGGGCACCTTGCCAAGGCGCCTCCTGGGCGGGCAGCGAGCAGCAGAGTTAGCAGCAGTGGCGGCAACAGCCTGTGGGGGGTCATGGTCAAGATTTTTGCCCCGTCCACTCCTCCCAGAGCAGTCGTAGCGCAGCTGCTGCCCGTCGCCGCCCCTCTGCCTTAAGTAGCCGCCGGCAGGGGCCGGGCCCTTTAAGAGCCAGGTGAAGGGGGGGTGCGGTGGAGAAGGCAGGGGCATTCCCTAAACTGGGTGGGACTGGAGAGGCCCCCCCCTCCACCTGGGTCCTCCCCACTCTTCTCTACCTCCTCCCTTCCCGGTTTCTGTTTACTTCCCAAATTACTCTGATTTTTCTTGCTTTGTTCCCGGGAATCTCGCCCGGATTTTGGGAGCTGGACAGCTGGCTGGAGGCCCTGGAGGGTGGGAAGGGGTGGAAGCAGGAGGGGTAGAAGCGGCAGTAGGGGTGAAGGGGAAACCTGAAATCCAGTTCGGGTACATGTGTGGCGGATGAAGGAGACGGAGGGACTCCGATGGGGAGTGAGAAGATGGCGGACTTAAGTGGACGCAGAAGGGATGGTGTGGGGGTCATGAGAGGAATGCGGGCGAAAAGAGAGAAAAGGCGGAGACGACCGAGAGTGGGGTCTTGGGAGAACTGACCGCTGATGGAAGAGAGTAAACCAGGGGCGAGGAGAGGAAGAGCAAAGCTGAGGCAGGAGCAAGAGAAGGTCTCCCTGAGATATGACAGGGGAAGGCGGGTACTGGGGGCCAGACGTGGGTAAGATGATAGAAGGGGTTGGGGGAAGCAAGGGGTGAGGTGGGGGGAGGCGGAAGCACACCTTGAACGAACTGTCAGAAATCCTAGCATTGTGTTGGGGCCATGGGAGTCTGGAGGGATTGCAGGGGGCGGAGCGTGCCCGCAGAACTAGCTGAACACCTGGGAGGTAGGGACGGGGGACTGGCCAGCTGAAATTATAGTGGCGGGGCGGGGGGGGGGGGGAGAGGCGGGGGGGAGGATTAGAGGAACCCATACTCTGGGTGCTCTTAGGGACAGTGGCCAGAGAGCAGATCCCCAACCCACGCTGTCCTTCATCCAGGTCAGCCCACCCCTCCATTCCTCTCCTTTCCCAGAATCTGTCCTCCACTCCACACCCACCCAGTACCACCCTTTGGGTTTTCTGGATTATTCAGGCTGTGCTCTACCCAGGGGGATTGAATGGTGACTGGTCTGAGTGTTTCAGTCTGCCTGCTCCCCGAGCTTTCACACGCTGGTCTGTCTACCCCACCTCCCCACCCCTGGCCGCCCTTCTCCAGGCAGTGCCCCGCCCATCTGAGACTCCTAGCTGAGCCTTCCTTCCTAGAGGGAGGAAGAAGGACCGTTTCCTTCTGCAACCCACACCCACCCAGCTCTGGGTTACGCAACACCGGCCATCTCATTCTTTCCTAAAACAACGGCTCTGGGCAGTGACTAAGTTTAAATTCTGGTCCTCCAAGCAAGAATGTAAGCAAGGCCTTCCTGAACTTTTAGGTAAATACAAAATAAAAAGAACTTTACTCCCAGCCCGCCCCCTAGGGCTACCCTGGGACCCTAGAACCAGCATTTGGGGAGCAGCGTCTTCCAGTAGCCCTGAGACTGTGACGCAGATTGGGCAGGCGGGGGTGGGGGGGTGGGGGGGTGGCTGCTGGGGCAGTGGGAGGAGCAGCTCTCCTCTCTCTGGAGGCTCTGGGACCTCCTCCTCCAAGCTCTGACCCCAGGGTAGCGAGCTCCATCCTGTCCCTCCGTCCTTATCACGATTTATTTTGCCCTGCACATGGTTCTAGCTAGGGCTTTTCTCCTCAGCTCCATCTTGCTGCTTCTGAATAAGATGGAAAGGTCTGTGGAAAGTTGAGATGGGGAAGAGTTGGCCATACTCCCTGCAGGATCCCAGTGTGGCTTTTTAAAGAAGTTTGTATTCTTTGGTAGGTTATATTGCAGAGAAGCCCAATACTCTGCTAGCCTCTCACATCTACCGCTGCCTTCCCGAATTCCCCCTTCCCCCTCCCACATCACCACCGCCACCCTTACAGATTTCCCCTGTTTACTGCTACCCCCTGCCCAGCTTGGTCCCTCCACGCAGTCTAAGTACAGCCATGGCACAGCCCAGTCCCACCCGCCACCCCAGCACTGCTCTTGCCTCGACCCCACGCCTCCAGTATGGATGTCCAGAGCGGCGAGCTGTGCTGTCAGTGCTGGGGTCTAACCAGGCTCTTTCTTGCAGACTGAGACTCTTGAACTCTACTTTCCCTCCCTTTGGGATGCCCTTCACCTCAGCACCCAGAGCAGAGGTAGGAAGCGCATGGTGCGTGCTCAGGATGGAGTGTGGGCCAAGGTGCACACACTCTGGGACTCTGTCTGGCCTCTGTGGAGAGAAGAGTTTGAGGAAAGCTTCTGTCAGGGCTGTGAAAAGGCTAAACAGCTGGGGCTGTTACTTAGGCTTTTTATTTTTATTTATTTTTTATTTATTTATTTTTGTTGTTGTTTTTTTGCAGTACGCGGGCCTCTCACTGCTGTGGCCTCTCTGTTGCGGAGCACAGGCTCCGGACGCGCAGCCTCAGCGGCCATGGCTCACGGGCCCAGCCGCTCCGCGGCATGTGGGATCTCCCCGGTTCGGATCTTCACGAACCCGCGTCCCCTGCATCAGCAGATGGACTCTCAACCACTGCGCCACCAGGGAAGCCCTTTAGGCTTTTTATAAATAAACTTTGACAGGACTTCCTTCTCCTCTTGCAGGTTACACTCTGTCGTGCTGCTCCCTTATGCTCGGCATCTCTCACACCCAGCCCATCCCTCCAAATCCACAGCACCCCCAGGTGCTGACTTCCTTTTGACAACCAGGGGTAAAGGAGGGGGCCTGCCTGGATCCTTTTGAGCTTTGAGTCTGAGGAAAGACAAGTAGTGGCACAGTCCACAGACAGAAAGCACCAGAGAGGAGGCTTAATGACCACATCATGACATGGCCTAAGTCTGGTGTGGGTCTCATGGGAACTGTTGCGATAACCTCCACTGGTCTCCAGCCTCTGGTTTCTGCCATCTGTCCCACACACAGCCTCCCAGTTGGTCTTGCTCCTGTGACTCTCTCCTCCTCAAAGACCTTTGGCGGTACTCCATGCCCCCCTCCCCGCAAGGACCCATGCTCTCATATGCCAATCATGACCCTGTGGACGGTTGGCCCGGGAAGGACACTGTGGTTCAGCCATCTGGTGGGATCACCTTCCCCAAAACCCCCTGGCAGTTTCTCATCTCTGAGTCTGAACTGAGATTAGGGGAAGGGAAGGTGTGGTGCCCAGAGGTAATTTCTTCCCCTGAACTCCAAATTTTTAGCTCATAAGGATGAAATTCTCCCCACCATTCCTCTCACCACAAACCAAATTCTCCCACCTCATCCCCACCTGCTCAGCCAGCTGTCTGCCTTTCTTTTAATTCATCCACATTGTTGTGTTGCTATCTTAAATTTTTGCTTATCTTTTCTTGTGTCTTATTTTTCCAGTTAGCTTATGAGTGTTGGGGTTTTTTTAAATTAATTAATTAATTAATTTATGGCTGCGTTGGGTCTTCGTTGCTGTGCACGGGCTTTCTCTCTAGTTGCGGCGAGCGGGGGCTACTCTTTGTTGCGATGTAAGGGCTTCTCATTGTGGTGGCTTCTCTTGTTGTGGAGCACCGGCCCTAGGCGCGTGGGCTCTAGAGCTCAGGCTCAGTAGTTGTGGCGCACAGGCTTAGCTGTTCCACGGCATGTGGAATCTTCCCGGACCAGGGATCGAACCCATGTCCCTTGCACTGGTAGGCGGATTCTTAACCACTGCGCCACCAGGGAAGTCTCAGATTCTGAGTGTTTTGAGAACAGGAGCCCCACATCTTCTTCACCTCTGGACCCCCCAGCTCTCAGTTCATATAAGGAGTTCGGAATTGATACAGGTAAAAGTTGTTGTTTTGGGTGGGAGCAAAGGCAGTCCTGGGGGAGGGCCTTGAGAGGTGAAGCGGGCGCACTGTAACTCTTCTGGAGGCTCCTCTACTTCTGAGCTAGCCCAGGCCACCCACCCCAGAGTCTTGTGGCTCTCCAACTCCTTTAACTCCTCCTCTCTCTTTTCCTATTTCTCCCCCTTGTTCTCCAAGTAAAGGCCAAAGAGACTGAGAGGCCAGAGTGTGGTCAGAGTTCAATAAGAAAGGGAAACCTGGCCCCAGGATAAACCAAAGAGGGTTTCCCGGAGAATAGGGCTTTATTTTTTTTAATTTATTTTTATTTATTTATATTTTTGGCTGCGTTGGGTCTTTGTTGCTTAGTGCAGGCTTTCTCTAGTTGCGGCGCGCAGGGGCTACTCTTCGTTGTGGTGCGAGGGCTTCTCACTGTGGTGGCTTCTCTTGTTGCGGAGCATGGTCTCTAGGCATGCGGGCTTCACTAGATGCGGCGCATGGGCTCAGTAGTTGTGGCACACGGGCTTAGTTGCTCTGCAGCATGTGGGACCTTCCAGGACCAGGGCACGTGGGATCTTCCCAGACCAGGGATGGAACCCGTGTCCCCGCATTGGCAGGTAGATTCTTAACCACTGGGCCACCAGGGAAGTCCTGAGAATAGGGCTTTAAAGTAGAGTTTAGGGGACTTTCCTGGCAGTCCTGTGGTTAGGACCTGGTGCTATCGTCGCTGAGGGCCCCGGGTTCAATCCCTGGTCAGGGAACTAGGATCCCACATGCCTCATGGCAAGGCCAAAAAAAAAAAAGAGTTTAGGAGGAGAGGGAGGAGGGCATCTCAGATAGGAAAGCACATCTTTGTGTAACAGAGATGAGGGGAAAGAGGCATGCGTGTGAATGTGTGTGCATGATTTGTTCTGTCTAGATTCCCAGTGTCCCAATGATATCAGAGAAAGGAGAACTGGGAAGGGAGCAGAGCAGTTTTCTAGACTGGGCTGGAGCCAGCCAGATGGTTGGGAGTTGGGAATCATTAGTGGAGAAGAAATAACAACTGGGAGTCTGAGTTTTGCTTTTTTTGGTAATTACATGAATAAAAATATATTCAGTAGATTGATAGAGCATTTATTTATGTGGATGTAACTACATTATATGGACATAAATAGGGAGGAATTGTGCTCCCAAGGAGCTTAGAATTAATATCTGTCCATCCAACACACACTTAATAAACACCTAAAAAACCAGTCGGGATGGGAGGGTATTCCAGGATAGAATGCAGACTGTAACAGGTGAATCTAAATGTATTATATATGTATGACAAAAACACACTGAGGGGGTGAGAAAAAAAAAAAGGTGCTGACTTAAGTAATTTGGAAAACAGTGTTATGACTGGAAACTGTAAGGCTAAAGATAAATGTAATGGCATACTCTACACTCTACATAAACACTGTACTCTAGTTGATAAATTTGTTTCTCATGGTTTAAAATTTTTGCAACTGCTTAATATGTACTGGGGTTGAGCAAATAAGTAATGGATATTGGGTTTCTCACTGTCAGAGAGAAGTAGGGAGGAAGGCTAGAATGAACCCTGTGGTACTGGATTAGAGTAAGAAACTTCAGTGCAATCCTCATGGATTGGAAGACTCCATATTGTTAAAACATCAGTTCTCCCAAAATTGATCAACAGATTCAACGTAATCCCAATTAAAATCCCAGAAGCCTTTTTTGTAGAAATTGGCAAGCTGATTGTCTCATATAGAAAAGCAAAGGATCTGGAATAACTCAAACCAACTTTTAAAAAGTACAAAATTGAAGGACTTATACTACCTGATTTCAAGGCTCATTATAAAGGTATAGTAATCAAAACATAAAGATAGAAAAACAGATCAGTGGAACAGAGTAGAGAGCCTAGAAATAGACCCACAAAAATACAGTAAATTAATTTTTTTCCTTTTCTTTAAACACTTTTTTTTTCTTTTTAACTTGTTCAATAGATGTTTGACAAAGGTGCAAAGGAATTCAGTAGAGAAAGGATATTCTTTTTAACAAATGCTGCTGGAGAAACTGGACGTCCATATGCAAAAAAAAAAGAAAAAAATTAACTCAAAATTAATCACAGATCTGGATAAAGCTGGTAATGCATAACCTCAATCTAATAATGAGTAAATATCAGCTAAAATGAAACTGAGGGATATTAAACAAGATAATTGGCATCTACTCTTCAGGAAAGACTGAATAACTGTCCCAGATTAAGGAGCCTAAGGAAACATGACAAGTAAATGTCAGTCACAGATCTGGGGTTCTAATCCAGATTTCCTAATGTCTGGTCTACACCTATTTCTGACACCTTATCTCCATTATGCCAAGTGGCCACTGTTTATAGTATAGGAGAGGATGGCTTCCATTTCATTCAACATTTGTACAGCACCTATTTATGATAAGAATAGGATAGCTCTCAGGGGTCTGAAGGAGCTCACAGTCCAGCAGAGACAGATCTACAAACAGAAGTTACTTTAATAATAAAAGTAAGACTGTAATAAGTGCTACAAATGAGGTGCAAACGACATGGTATAAGAATACAGAGGAGGACTTCCCTGGTGGCGCAGTGGTTAAGAATCCGCCTGTCAATGCTAGGGGACACGGGTTCGAGCCCTGGTCCAGGAAGATCCCACGTGCCGCGGAGCAACTAAGCCCGTGAGCCACAACTACTGAGCCTGCGCTCTAGAGCCTGCAAGCCACAACTACTGAGCCCACGTGCCACAACTACCGAAGCCTGCATGCCTAGAGCCCGTGCTCCGCAACAAAGAAAAGCCACCGCAGTGAGAAGCCAGCGCACCGCAACAAAAGAGTAGCCCCCGCTCGCCACAACTAGAGAAAGCCCACGCACAGCAACAAAGACCCAATGCGGCCAAAACTAAATAAATAAATTTATTAAAAAAAAAAAAAAAGAATACAGAGGAGGGAAAACCTTCCTATCTGGAATAGAGAAATTCGGTGATGGGAGGAACCGGGGAAGTCCTCCCCAGAACGGCAATAATCACCCTTTAGTAGGTGCTCAATAAATGTCAGTATCTTTCTTCCCTTCACATTATGGCCCCAGCCTAACTTTCCTTAAGTTACACCAACCCCTCTGTTCCTGAACAGCGTGCCGTTTCATGCCACTGCTTTTTGCATCCGAAGTTCTCTCCTCCAGGAAGGGAATGCCCTGCCTAGAATGAAGGAAAGGTAACATGAAATGGAGCTCGGGAGAATACAAAGTATATGTTAACAGGCGCACGAACTGTGGAGGCCAGCCTCAGGCTCTGCATCTACAAAAAGGATTTAATAAGACTCATTTCATAAGGTTGTTGAACGG
Organism: Orcinus orca; assembly: GCF_937001465.1. NCBI lineage: Eukaryota > Metazoa > Chordata > Mammalia > Artiodactyla > Delphinidae > Orcinus > Orcinus orca. The sequence continues at coordinate 42,518,330 of NC_064569.1, read as the reverse complement.
ATTAAAAGGACATTCCTTCAAAGCTCTTAGCCTCACGACTAACACTGAACGAGCGCTGAGGCAACAGTCGCAGTATTTGTGGGTGCGCAGCGACCTTCCCCGCCCACCCCGCCCGGAGGGAGCCGCCCCTTGACCGGCCAGTCAGCGCCCAGGGCGCCCAGTGTGGCGTCCACGCTGCCACGTCGCCGCCTCCCACCCTCTCCACACCCGTATTTAGTAGCCCCTTACCCGGCACTAGGTACCGGGTTCACCGGGCCGCGCCCGACACGGCCTGCGTCCTTCGATTGGCTTCTACAGGTGCCTGTTGTCCTCAGCCGCTGCAGATTGGCCGGGGTGGGTGGAAAGGGGCGGGTCTCGGGGACCGTTGGAAGGGCGGGGACCCGGATGTGTGTGGTGGCGGCGGCCGAAGAGCTAGTGAGCGGAGCTCAGAGGCCTATGGATGAGGAGGACGCGGCGGCCCCGGTAGGCGGGGATCGGGGGCGGGGTCCCCGAGGCCTCGGGTCGGTCTCCACGGCGCCTGAGGCGGGAGGCTGGGGTCCTGGGAGGAGGCTTCGGAGTCAGGGGCGGGGTCTTGCGCTCTGGTCACTGGTCTTCCTCCCTGGGGACCCTCCTTGGCCCAGTGCAGGGCCTGGGGAGGCTGGGCGTAGTCACACTGACGGGCCAGGGCCCCTTTCCCCCGGGTCTCGTCTGAGTGATCGGGCTGTGCCCGGGGTGGAGGCGGGGCCCGGTATGGCCGCGCATGGGCGGCGCCAAGGCTGTGGGGTTCTAGGCAAGCAGATGCCCCTAGGTTGGGCGCCAACATCGACCTGGGGTCGAGCCCCCTGGCCGAGTGCCAAGGAGGCCAATTCTAGGGCTGCCCCACAGCTGCCTACCCTTTTGGTCACGCGGTGGCTTGTAGCTACTGCAGACGCGTGTAATATGCGCATTGGGATTGAATTCAGCCTAGCCGAGGCTTCCTAAGCCCCTGCTGTGTGCAAGGCACAGTCAGGCCTGGATGGAACCCTTGTCCAAGGGTTTGGGGGATGGGAAGAGAAAGTACCTCCCCTTTTTGTCGCTTTGGGAAAAATTCGTCCATTCATTCATTCATTCATTCATATGTTAGCGCTGTTAGTGGTTTAAATACCTGGGTCTTCCTACTCCACTCCATCTTCACTGCTACCGTCTTTGGGGATGCCATCTCTCATTGGAACAGCTGCAGCAGCCTCCTAATTAATTGTTTGCCACTTCTGTTCTTGCCTCTTATGGGATCAGTTTAGTCTCCAACCAACCGCCTGAATGAGCTTTACGATCTGATAAACCTTAAAATCATATAATTTTCTTGCATAAAACCCTCCAGAGCTTTCGCATCACACTTGAAATAAAATTCACACTCCTTAACATGGTCTGTAGGGCGTTGATCTGGCCCCTACCTTCCTTCCATCCTCTTCTGGTACATTCTCCCTCCCTCCCATTCCCTACACACTAGCCACCCGGCCTTTCTATTTTCCTACCATGCCAGCTGCCTTGCCCCTCGGGACCTGTGTCCTGGCTGTCCCTTCTGCCTGGGATGCTCTTTCTTGGGCTTGTTACGTGCCTGTCACCTTGTTATCTCATAGAGTTCACCCCATTATTCTTTATCAGAGCACTCTGCTTTTTCTTCCACTGTCTAACGTTGCCGTGTCTGTTTATTGCCTGTCATGCCTCCCCCAATAGAATGGAAGTGCTATGAGAACAGACATCCCATCCATCTTGTTCACAGCTGTATCCCTAGCACCTAGGACAGTAGGAGCACATAGTGGGAGCCCAGTAAATGTTTGTTGAATGAAAGGATGAGGGTGGGGACTGTTGAGGTCAATCTGGGCAACTGGCTTCAAGTCCAGTGTCCTCTCTGCATTCTGGGTGGAACAGGCTGAGGTACTTTGCTCAGCGCCTTGCTTCTTCCTCCTCAATATCCTTCTCCCCCTGGCAGGTTTGTTCTCATGAACAAGATGGATGACCTCAACCTGCACTACCGGTTTCTGAATTGGCGCCGGCGGATCCGGGAGATTCGAGAGGTCCGGGCTTTCCGATATCAGGAGAGGTTCAAGCACATTCTTGTAGATGGAGACACTTTGAGGTGAGTTTCGGGGAGTGCTTCCACATTTTCCTTTCTGTGCCAGATCTTAGAGACGAAAAGGGGCTTTTGCAAAGGCAGAGGACTGTCTGCATTGCACAGCGAGGGGTATGCTGTAAACCCTGGAGGCCTTTCCGAATGGAGCAGTATATGCTTCTTCACCCCGCACCCCCCTCTGCCTGTGTCTGTGGGTCCCTCTGTCCTAGTCTGCATTGGAAGCAGTCATGTCAGAGATGGAGGCTGCTGGGGTCTCCGGAATTGCCCAGCTGCCTTGTTGAAAGGACTCCAGTGAGTCTGTGCGATGCCGGGCTCTCCTGCCTGCATCTCTGTAGTTGGGATCGGTGAAGAATGGCCATTTCAAAGGCAGTGGATTTCCTGTTTTGTGAAGGACAGTCCTGTAATGCATCCTGCTTACTGCCTTCCAACCCTTTGGTTTGTGTGTTGTGTTTGTTTTCGCTCTATTTTCTGGCTTGAACCTTCCCCTGACTCCATCCGAGTCTAATTCTGTCACAAAGTTGTCACTGGAAGCGGGGGAGGAAGTAGTGCTATCTAGCCTGGAGACAAGAAAGCTGAGGAGTGGGGACTGAGTAACTGTCTTCCAATCTGCAAAGGGCTTTGGTCCCGAGGATAGAGACCAGCTGTTCTCCAGCTCCACCGAGGACAGAGCCAGAGGAAAAGGGCCGAAGCTGCAGCATGAGGGACTGAGGTTAGACAGGGTTGTGAGACCCCTAATAGGCAACTGAGGGAGGCTCCGCCTTCTCTTCCCCACCGGCAGTGAAGAAGCCAGGCTTGCATTGGTCTGGTGTGGGCTGGGCCCTGGCTGGAGGTGGCGGGTGGGGTGGGTGACCTCAAGTATCTTGTTATGGTGTTTGTGCAGATGTCCTGAAGTATGGCCTGATGGATTCTCTTCTGTGCTGGCCCTCACAGGGTGGGGGTTGGGGATGTTGAGGCCCTCCCCCCAACCCCTGGACTAGGCTGCTAATGGAACTTCCCCTTCATTCCTCCTTCAGTTACCATGGAAACTCTGGTGAAGTTGGCTGCTATGTGGCTTCTCGACCCCTGACAAAGGACAGCAATTATTTTGAGGTGATCAAGGCAGGGGGTGGGCAGAGCAGGGGGTGAGATGGTTAAGCTCCAAGGCGCTCTTTTACTGGGTTCTTGACTGGTCCTTTACATTTTCCATCAGGATTATCCTGTTGGCTGGGAAAAGGGCCCAGGATAGCATGGTGCCTAATCTGAGAGACACCCTAAAGTCCTTTCACCCTGTCCCTTCTGCTCTCCTGCACTTCACCTAGGTAGACTTTGACCCATGTCCTTTCCCACCCCCTAACCCAGGCCCAGCATCTACTCCATCTCCCATCTTTTTCCATAGCTTGGAAATTGTTTTCTAAGTAATTGTGGTAAAGTGGGCCCCCACTTTCCCCAGTTCTCCCTCTGAGTGCCCTGACTTTTTCTCTGATTCCCCTGTCTTTTGCTCTTTGAGCCTCAGCCCCCTTTGATGTCTAACTCCCCTCCTTGCTAACTGTGCCCTGCTCTCCTCCCTCCAGGTGTCTATTGTGGACAGCGGGGTCCGGGGTACCATTGCTGTGGGACTGGTCCCTCAGTACTACAGCTTGGATCACCAGCCTGGCTGGTTGCCTGACTCTGTAGCCTACCATGCTGATGATGGCAAGTGAGTTGCCTTTTGTGGAACCCGACCCCTTTCCTACGGATTTGGGAATCTTGGATATAATGGACTACCTCAGGGTGGCTTTGGCTATTCCTTCACTGGTCTTGGGGTATTTTCATAGACCTTTCTGATAGGGACAGGAAGGTGGCCTGTTGGCTACCCTTGGAGGTTTGCAGACTTAAAGGGGAGGGTGGAGCTCCCCCGAGAACATAGGTCGATGCCGTTGCGGAGTGATGGAAGCAGGAGCACTGGGGAGAGGTTGGGAAGCCGGGTTCGGGTCCTGTGTCTGTGCTGCTCTGTCCACAGGCTGTACAATGGCCGGGCCAAGGGCCGCCAGTTTGGGTCAAAGTGCAACTCCGGGGACCGGATTGGCTGTGGCATTGAGCCAGTGTCCTTTGATGTGCAGACTGCCCAGATCTTCTTCACCAAAAATGGGAAGCGGGTAAGTGGGACATCCTGAGTGGGATTTAAACGGCTTGAAGCTGTCCAGGGATTTGTGTGAGTAATAAGAAAGAGTCTGCTAGTTGGGGCTTGCTCAGGGCCCCACGGGCTTATTTCCCATCTTCTTCAGTTCAGCCTCAGATTCTCCTGGGGTCTCCTGCATGTAGGAGAAGATGCTCCCCACACCCAGGGGAAGCTGGGACATTCCCCAGGTGATGGACGCAGAGGGGCAGGTTTGTGCAGCGGAGGAGGGGCAGAAACTGTGGGGGACAGAACTGGTGATACGGGGGAAGGTTTTGAGCAGAAAAAAAGATGGGGAGATTATGACCTGGCTGCATAAGCTGGAGGTCCCTTGGGATTTTTGACTTGAATGCTTTTGGGGATATGTCCTTTCTGTGTTTCGTGTTCCTTATTTCACTTCTCCTTTCCTTCCCTCTTCAGAGAGAGACTAGTGATGGTGAAGGGATGGGATAAGAGCAAATAGGAGAGACCCCAGCTCTCTTTCTTCTTCTCCCCAGCCCCGTCTCCCACCCTGAGAAATTGCCTTCTCAGGCCTCCGCCGGCCAGCCTAGTGGTCTTCCTTCCTTAAGCACCTATGCTCAGCACTTTCCTGCTCCAGTCCACACTCACGCGTACCTAAAGTGTTTGCGGGGGGCGGGGGGGGGGGTTGACAAGAGACTTGTGTTTGCCTTTTAGCTCCGTGGGTACCTTGCTCAGCTAGCAGTACTCAGCAGCTTTTTATGCTTCTCTGTACCTCTGTTTTGCTACCTGTCAGCGTGTGTGATGATGACTGGTTGCATCATCTCAGAAGTCCCCTTGTGAGAATTAGATGAGCTGTGGAAAGGTGAGCCAGGCGGCAGCTCCCTCCCTTCCTCCCCCTCCCTCCGCTGCAGGTGGGCTCCACCATCATGCCCATGTCCCCCGATGGGCTGTTCCCAGCAGTGGGCATGCACTCCCTGGGTGAGGAGGTGCGGTTGCACCTGAACGCTGAGCTGGGCCGCGAGGACGACAGTGTCATGATGGTGGACAGTTATGAGGACGAGTGGGGCCGGCTGCACGACGTCAGAGTCTGCGGAACTGTAAGTAAGGGGAAGGGTAGGGCTGGGCAGAATCCCGGGGTCCACAGAAGCATGTCAGGATTGCTTAGAATAGGGAGTGAAGACATGGTCTTTTTAAAAATTACTTTATTTATTTATTTATTTTTGCCTGTATTGGGTCTTCGTTGTGGCGTGCGGGCTTTCTCTAGTTGCGGCGAGCGGGGGCTACTCTTCATTGCGGTGCACAGGCTTCTTATTGCGGTGGCCTCTCTTGTTGCGGAGCACGGGCTCTAGGTGCGAGGGCTTCAGTAGTTGCGGCACACGGGCTCAGTAGTTGTGGCTCGTGAGCTCTAGAGTGTAGGCTCAGTAGTTGCAGCGCACGGGCTTAGTTGCTCCGTGGCATGTGGTATCTTCCCGGGCCAGGGCTCGAACCCATGTCCCCTGCATTGGCAGGCGGATTCTCAACCACTGCGCCACCAGGGAAGTCCCAAGACAGGGTCTTTTGTAGCGTTTTGGAAAGTGGGAATTTTGTCAGGAGAGCCTGGCGTCCTGACATGATTCTTGAGTCCAGATCTGTGTTCTCCTTAGCGGTGGTCCTCTTTCCTGCCTTCCCTTTGTTTGAGAGCTCAGCCTAGTTGCTTAACCCTAGGAACGAGCAGTAGCCAGTAGCTCTCCTTTGCCTTCTTTGGTTCCTTCAGGCCCCCCACCCCCCACCCCATGCACGCTGCTGCCCTGCACGCCTGCCTTTGAGAGGCTGGGCTGACTTGGAGGCCGGATGCCTGGAACACCCTTTTGGCTTGATCCCAGCCCAGCTAGCACAGTTTTCCATTCTCTGCATTGTGGAGCAGGTGTGGTCACAAATCCCACTCATGCTGGGGAAGGTTCTTTGAGTTCTTTTTCGAGTAAGCATCAATGACAGTCTCTTCTGCCTTCCTACATTTTATAGAGGATGAGAATAGAGGCAGATAATGATTCAGTGAGAGTCCTTGATCCTCCAAAGCTGGCCTTTTTATACATCTCACCATACCTGCTTTAGTCCCCTGCCTAGATTTTAAACTTTCTTGGGAAGTGTATGGACCTTGAGAGAGGGAAATTCTTCATATCTACCCTCTGTGCCTCTTGCTGGTTTGGGAGTGAATGGTTGCTGACTTAGGGGTCTGGCCCTGACCTCTAGTGGGCTGCTCGGGCCTTCCACTTCGAATTGTCCCTCTGCGGCCCTCCCGCTCCTTCCCTCCTTCCCGGCTCAACCTTTTCCTCCACCCTCTGGCATTCTCACCCCAACCCAGGCTGTTTTCAACTCAGCCTTTGATAGCAAAACAGAAGCAGCGGGGGGTGGCGGGGGGGGGGGGGGAGTGGGTGGATTATGAGTAAGGCTCTCCACTCTGGAGTTCAAGGTGAGTCAAACACAAGGAAAATGGCAGAAAGTGTGGCCTCCTGCAGCTTCGGGCACTCTGCACCCCCTTCTGGCACTAGGGTCCAGGAGGCCTCAGATGCCCACTCCCTGACCTTCATCTCTCCTTTCTTTTCCCCTTCCACCATCATTTTGACAACATCTGCAGAGTTGAGCTTGGGACTGAGCCAGGGCAATGTCCCAGCTCTCATCCTTGACCTCTCCTCAAGAGTTTTTTCCTGGCACCCTTTCCCTGCCTGGACTTGTCCCGACTCTGCTCCCTGCTCCTCCCAGGCAGTCTTTTCTAATTGATGTGGAATCCTGTAGACATTTATAAATAGCCTTCCTTCCTCCCTGCCCTTCCCCCAGTGCCCTCAGGCCACACATTTAAGGATTTTTTTCTTTCTTGACTTAAGCTGTTCAGTGTAGCTCTTCTGTCAAACCCGCACCCCAGCTGGGGACAGCTGCCAGGGTAGGCACACTGCTCCCTGCGCACTTGCTTCTCTGGGGCAGCCGTGGGCATGAGCCTCCTGAGGGACGCAGGCTTCTCTTCTAGTCTTGCCAACTACCTCATCTTTCAAATGAGGGTGACTTACCCAGTTTCTGCCAGCCCCTCGGCCCCCCATCCACTCTTGCCTCCTGACCTTCTTGCCTCATCCTTTTTGTCCCTCTGACCATCCACTGTATTTCCGATCCAGCAGTCAGAGTGGTGTCAGCCTGGAGGAGCCTGGGAGAGGTCATTAGGCTGTGCCTGTGCCTCCTATTTCTAAAGATGTCCAGCACAGCTGCTTCTCCTCTCTGCCCTTCCTGTTTTTATGTCCCCCTCTGTGGGGAGCACTTCCCTGAGACCTCAGACCTCTGCTGTTGTTGCAGCCTGTCTCCTGCCCCAGGTGATGTTCCCAGGAGGACATGCCATAGAACCATAAAGGTCTGGAGGAGGCTTTGATGCCATCCTGTCCAGGTTTCTCAGTGCAGAGACTGTGGGCATCTTAGGTGAGACAGTTCCTTGATGTGCAAGCCATTTAGCATCCCTGGTTCCCAGACCCAGGATGCTGGTAGCTCCGACCCCACCCCCACCCCCTGCGCCCCAGTTGTCGTGACTGCCCGACATTCCCATATATCCTCTTGTACTGCTGAGAAAGCAGTCCCAGAGAAAAGTGAAGAGACTTGATCAAATGTCAAACAGCGAATTAGCAGCAGAACTAAGCCCAGATATTCATTCCTTGACCCCTACCCCAGCTTTTTCCACTGCCTGATATATGCTGCTGCCTTCTGCCCAGGCCCACTCTTCTGTAGCCAATCTCTCCTACTCGCTTCTCATAAGGTGAATCCAGAGTTCCTGGGCTTAAACTCCCATGTCCCTGGGGATTTCTCCCGTCTAGTGGCTTAGCCAGGGGCCTCCCAGGTGAGTTTACTTGGCTAGCTTGGAATTCTTTTACTCCTATAGCCCTTTCTCCCAGTTTTGTAGTCTCAATTATCCTCTTTTCTCCCTTCTCACTGGTTCTTCCCATACAGAAGAGTGAATTCAACTCCTGACCCTTTTTTTTCCTCCAGCAATTCATTATGAAAAGTTTCAAACATACAGGAAAGTTGAAAAAATAGCACAGTGAACACCCACTGTATCCCCACTATCTAGATTCGAGAGTTGTTAATATTTAGTTGTGTTTGTTTGATCTGAGGATCTATATATAGACAGACCGGCTCTTTCCAGAGGGAAGTCGTTCCCTGCTTCCTGTGGCCTCACTTTCCCCTCCTAAAGAGCGCCCCCTTCCCTGAGCTCCGGGATGCTGAAGAATTGCTGTTGCATTTGCTCAGGCATGGGGTGCTACCCCTCATTCCTGTCCCCAGGCCTTGCACAGTGAGGTAATGTGTCAAGGGGGGGGCAGTAGGTAGGGCTGGGGGATTAGACTCGTTCTGTCTTTGTTTCTCATTTCTGTTCATAGCTCCTCTAACAACTCCTTAGTGACGGGGCAACAGCCTTGGTACACAAAGTGGGGTGAATGAGGCCCCACCCTCTCAGGGGTCCTCCCCGGGCCCAACCCAGGAGGAGACCGTGTTGGGGCCTGAGCTGGCCGGTGGGGAGCATGTTCTTGGTTCGTGTTTCAGTTGCTTCTAGGCCCTCCGGGCACTGAGTCCTCCCTTGCTGCTGTCAAGAGGGATTAGGGTCTCTGCTAGCAAGAGGAGGAGGGCGGGTCGCAGCAGGAGAGGAGGTTGAGAAGGGCTACTGGTATGAGGGAGGGGGCGGGGTGCAGGAGGCTCTCTGCACTCTGGTCTGCAGCTCCGCTCTGTGGAGTTGACCTGTTTGGCCTCTCAAGGCTTCCGTTGTGTGTGGAGGGAGGTGGGGTGGGGAGGGGGTCTTGGGAGCCTTAAGGAAAGAGTTCCCCACCCCCACCAAAGATGTAAAGGAGCATGCCTGTTGATTGGGGGTATTGTTTGAGGAGAAATACTGGGAGGAAGACAGTTGGCCCCTTGGGATGGAGTCATCTGAGGAGTGTCCTGGGAGCCCAAGGGAGCATTCTAGTTGGGGGTAAGGGCTGAGGTGAGAGAACCTTTCCTTCTCTGTGACTGGCAGTTCCAGTCTGTTGTAGACTGTTAATGTTTAGGGAGCATGGGAACTTTGGGATATTCCAGTATCACTCCCATTTCCTGAGTCAGGGAAAGGCTGACGTGTGCATTTATCACCTACTGGGGGTCAGGCTCCAGGCTAAGCCCTTGACACTCACTTCACTTCATCGTACCCATATTTGGAGACGCGGGTAGTGGTACCCCTATTTTACTGATGAAGTATCTGAGGCTTAACGAAGTGAGAGTCACTTGCTTGAGTTTAGTGACTAGTAAGTAATAGGAGCTAGGATTTGAACCCAGGTCTGTTTGATTCTCTTTCAAACTAAGAAGTATCTTGGGAATTTCCTGGTGGTCCAGTGGTTAGATCTCCATGCTTCCACTGCAGGGGGCACGGGTTCGATCCCCAGTCGGGAACTCAGATCCCGCAAGCCCTGTGGCATGGCCAAAAAAATGTAGAAACTAAGAGGCACCTGAGGCACAGATTGAGGGACCAGCATCAAGATTCTAGCAACTCAGACTCTAGGTGCCAAACCTCTCATCTTCTCTAGGCTTCTACCAGCCCTAGTCTAAGGAGGGGAGGGGCGCGCTCAAGCAAGGATCTATCAGGGAGGCCAGGCTCTCCCCTACCTGCTCCTCTGAGTGCTCTGAGAAGGCTCCCAGGGCTCGGGAGGACTTTGCCCAGGGGCAGGAGAGTGGATGCAGAGGAACAGATGAATCCAGGGGCTTACACCCTAGGAGGTGGGTGCTTCCTCTCTTGAAGAGGTGGCTTGTGCACGGCCCTAGTCTTCCAGGCATTCAGCAGCCTGTCTGAGCTGCTCTGCGGGCTGGGGAGTGGGCTTTAGAGTCCCACGTTAGTGTGTTTCATCCTCCTGGCCTTTTAGCTTAAGGAACCATCCCCACCTATCCACAGACAAACCGGCAGCCTGCCCTCCTCTGGGCTGAGGCAGAGGGAATGGTTGGGCGGGTTTTTCCCAAGGATCAGGATCTGGGTCTGCTGTCTCTTGGCTCTGGAAGTGGAGAACACTGTGTTTCCTATGCAGAGGCCAGTTGGATGGAGTGGGTCAAGGGCAGCTGTGGGATCCCCCACCCAGTTCTGCAATGCAGGGTGGAGAGGTTGGGCTGGGGGCTGCTCGGATTGGGTGGAGTCTATGTTAGTTAATGTGCATCATACCACATCCCTCCGGGCCCTGTGGGGAGAGATGCAGAGGAGGAACCCAGGCCACGCCGAGAACATACAGAGGACCAGAAATAGAATGTAAACAGTGTGGGCCTTCATAATACCCAGGAAAATCAGAAGACCACCTGCAGGGGACCCCTTTCTGATGGAAGAAAGCAGTGTGAGATAATGGAGACTTGGGCTAGGAGAATGAATATCACAGAGCCAGTGTAGCCCGAAACATGTATGGTCCTGGCTGCAGGAAGGAGAGAAGAAAGTTGAGGTGGCCTCCTGTACACCTCTGGCCTTTCTCCTGGTGCCCCCTGTCCCCCGCCTCCAGTTCTCTGGGGAGGAGGGGAGAATGGGCTTGAGGTGACAGGGCTTCGGGGATCCAGGGCTGAGAAGGGGGCCGAGTCCCTCTCTTGCCTCCCTGAAGGGGTTGCTGAGGATGCAGCGCCTGCCTCTGCTGAAGACACATGGAGGCTTCGGCACTGGTGCAGGCGAGTGTGATGCCTTTCCTGTTCAGGCAGGAGTTCTTTGTGGGGTGAAAGGCCAGCGTCCCGAGGTTTGCCAGGGATAAGTGGAGGAGATCCTCAGGGAGTGAATTTTCTTCAGGGCCGGAGGGGTGGGAGGGTAGAACAAAGTCTTGAGGGGCAGTTTGGTTAATTAAAAAGGGATTAAGGAATCCCAGGTGATGCTGAGGGTGGGGGAAAGAGGGGATGGGGTTGAGTCACAGCCCTACTATCACCATGACAACTGATAAATAAATCCTCCCAGATCGGGGGTTGCCGCCCCATCATGCCCAGGCAGGATCACTGTGGGGCCGAAGAGCCCCAAGAGCCCATCAGTCAACTCCCCTCCACACCCCTGCTCCAGCTTGAAAGAGCCGTGAGGGGCTGGGGGCAGGAACGCCTGCCTTTCTAGCTTCTCTCTGCCTGCTCCCCTCCCTCGCATTAAATGAAGGAGAAGAGCTGGTTGTCCTCGGTTCCCTGGCTCCCCTCGACCCCGCTACAAACAGCTCTGTTCAAAGCCAAGTAAAACAAAGACCTTGAGAAATTATATCAGTCCCATCCCAGGCAGAACTGGCTTCTGGGCTCGTCTCCCCTCCCCCAGACGTCTGGAGTTGGCCCCTAACCTCTGCATCCTCCCTATCCGCCCGAGGCACCCTGAGAAAGCCATCAGGCTTCCTCTCAGCCTAGCCTTTGCCTCTCCTCTTCTCTGTGTTCAGAGCCCCTGGGTGGCCCTTTCCTGGAAGGGTGATTGAGGGAAGTGATGGCAGAGTGTACAGACCCCTGTGTGGTCCTGGCGCTCGGCCATCTGGATCGCTGTGCTGCTCTCGCCGGGTCCCCACAGCAAGGAGAGGGTTTTTGGCTCGGTAGGCAGGTGGGCGCAGCCTTTAGCAGGGGCTCAGCCCTCTTGCTCGTGCTGCCACCTCCACGCCCCTGCCCCCATCCCTGTTCTCCCATGCCTGCCTGGAACCCTGAGGCCCACTTTGTGCCTCCAGGATCCCTTCCCTTTTGGCCAGGGCTTTCTGTGAGACCCAGGAAAACTGGTCCCCAGATGGCCCTGGAACCAGGTTTCCAGGGGTGGGGTGCTAGCCTGCCCCCCACCCCTGGTTCTTCCCCCATAGCTACTGGAGTACCTGGGCAAGGGCAAGAGCATCGTGGACGTGGGGCTGGCCCAGGCCCGGCACCCGCTGAGCACCCGTAGCCACTACTTCGAAGTGGAGATCGTGGACCCTGGAGAGAAATGCTACATCGCCTTGGGGCTGGCCCGGAAGGTGGGCGCCAGTGCTGGCTTTTGGCCTGTGGAGCTGCTCAGCTCTGGGGCTGTTGGGCCGGGGCCCGGAGCTCTTGGGGAGATCAAGGGGCTGGGCTGCAGAGGGAGGTCTAACCCGAGACAGAACAGGCCGTATGTGCCTGCTGTGTGAGGGCACAGACCCCAAGTCACCTCGGAGCTGAGAGAGGGTCGTGAGCGCACCACACGCACCAAGGCCTGGATGTGGGGTGGGGGGCAGCCTGCAGCCCTGGCTGGGAAAGCCAAGCACCTTCCCACCTTCCCCTGCGACCTCCAGTGCCTGAAGGGGTGAGGTTGCCGGGGTGGGAGCAGCCATCTGGGTCGTAGCTTGTTTCAGAAGTGGTTCGTAAGCCACTCTCGCATCCTCTTTCCTGTGCGAGGTACCACAGCTTTCTTTTCTTGTCTTGGTGTAGGATTATCCCAAGAACAGGCACCCTGGCTGGAGCAGAGGGTCTGTGGCTTACCATGCAGGTGCGTGAGGGGCTGCCCTGGGGAAGCTGGGGGTGGGGTGGGGTATAGGGGCACAGGGACATCCATTTCCCTGACCCCACACTAGGGGCCTCGCCTTCAGCATCTGGCCCGAGAGACTTTCCCCTGCCGCTCTCTGCTCTCCCCCTCCCAAGCTGCTAGCGCTTTGTCTTCATCTGTGTTTTTCCTCCCAGCCCAAAAAGCCAGGGGAGCAGAACAGGGGTGGGGGATCTGGGCCCAAACTGGACATTCCAGGCCTCTGAGTTGGCTCCCTCTGCACCCTTCCTGCAGATTCTGCATTTTCTTTTTTTTTTGATCGGCTTGATTTCCTTTAGGGCTTCCTTTAGAAAGGAGGGGCTGTGAGTTCCTGGTCCCGCCTCTCCCTCCCCTCCCGAGGGCCCCCGCTCTCTGACCAGCTCCCAAGGGAGTTTCTCCCTTAGCCCCTTGAGGGGACAGATGTGTGTCTCTCTTTAATCTGGTGCCCTCATTCTCTCTCCTCCCTTCCTCAGGGCCAGCGAGGGAGGGAGGGACACTTCAGCTTTAAGCAGGGGCCGCTCTAGGGGCTGTAGGGTGTCGGCCCCTCCCTCAGGTGTGTGTCCTCTCCCCTCCCTCCGACAGATGACGGGAAGATCTTCCATGGCAGTGGTGTGGGGGACCCCTTTGGGCCACGCTGTTACAAAGGGGACATCATGGGCTGTGGAATCATGTTCCCCCGGGACTACATCTTGGACAGTGAGGGTGAGTGGGGTGACCATGGCCAACCAGGCTGGTCGGGCAGAAGGTGGGGGCAGTACCACAGGAGCTCAGGTTTCCTGGCCCCCAGGTGACAGTGATGACAGCTGTGACACAGTGATCCTGTCCCCGACCGCCCGAGCTGTCCGGAATGTCCGGAACGTCATGTACCTGCACCAGGAAGGGGAAGAGGAAGAGGAGGAAGAGGAAGAGGAAGATGATGGGGAAGAGATAGAACAGGAGCACGAGGGCAAGAAGGTGGTGGTGAGTGGGGTGTGTCTGGGGTTGGACTAGGGGTCTTGGGCCTCTGTGAGGTCTGGTGTTAGTACAAAAAGCAGAGCCCAGGGAGGGGAGAGGGGAAGCCCTGGCTGCTGTGGGCGTGGGGCTGCTGAGTGGGGAGACTGGCTGGGAGGCCGGTTTCCGGCCTCGGGACGCCCTCTCGTGGTCACCTCCTGCATCGTCCTCTGTCTCTCGCCAACGGTGGTGCGAGCTGGGAGTGACGCGGCTCAGGCCTGCGTAGCTCCAGCATCCTCAGAGGAGAGGCTAGAGCCTGCCTATCCCACTTTTCTCTTCCACCCCCAGGTTTTCTTCACTCGGAATGGCAAGATCATTGGGAAGAAGGATGCTGTCGTACCTTCTGGGGGCTTCTTCCCCACAATTGGGATGCTGAGCTGTGGGGAGAAAGTCAAAGTGGATCTGCACCCCTTGAGTGGCTAGGCCTTCTCCCCTGGACCTGCCCCTTCTCCCTCTCCTCGCCCTTTGCAGAGCCAGGTACCCCGTTCCTGACGCCCCGAGGATTTGCTTACCCAGCAGGCCCCAGGGGGTGTGTTGTCCCTCTGCCCTACCGGATCAGGCCCCTGCCAGGCTCCTCTGTGCCCATGTTTCTGACCTGGTGCTGCCCCTGTTGTTAGTCCCTGGGCGAGAGTTCCTGGCTGGACAGGAACCAGCCCAAAGGATGGTGTTGCTTCATGGGTGGGGCCCACTGGCTTTGGCCGTGGGCTCCCGCGTGCCCCTCCCACCCTGGCCCGTGTGAGGGGAGAGGAGTGAGCGCCCGTCTCAGCTGCTGTTGGGCGTGAGGCTTGGCAAGGGTGGAGCAGGACACCCCGTCCTCTGTTTACCGCAGGGCTCCTCTTCTCATCCTCTTTCCTGTTTCCTGTCCTCGTCGTGTGAAGCACTTGCCGCTGTCATCCCCCCGGGCTGGGCTGGGGGGGCGCTCTCTTGGGCCCTCTGTCTCCTTCCACTGACTGGTGTCCCGAGAAGACTACTCGAGGGTCTCCGTTCTTTCCCCTGCGAGCCAGCTTCCTCCCTCACTGCCTGCTCAGGCACCACAGTCCCCCCGAGAATGCGAGTCTCTGGCTTCCCCCAGCTGTACACACGTAGATGGTGTCCATGACATGTTTGATGGGGTGAGAGAGGGGCTATCAAATCGGGGAACTGGGGCCTTTGCTCCTGTCTCCCCCTTGCCCTCCTTGGCTCACCTCTGGCACCCGTCTCTCGTTCCTGGGGAGGCAGGCGGAGACTCCAGAGCCTGTCTCTCCCACGTGGTGGGGGCAGGACCCCAGAGCCCTAGCGAGAGCCCGAGGGCACGGGGCCCACGCTCCCCTGCCCTGCCTTGCCCCCGCCCCTGCTTGCTGCCTGTGCCAGTTGCCTGTTTCGCTTCAGTGTTTGATTCTAGCGCTTAACGTGTCCTCCGCACCAAGCCCTCCGGTCTCCCAGCTGCTTGACCCCTGTCCCCTCCTCAGTGACTTCTGGGAGGGAGAGGCCTTGGTTTGGGCAGAGTGGGCAGGGCTTGGAGAAAAGGGGTGAGGTGTTGTGCTGCTGGGGCCTCCCCTTCGGCCCTCCCTTCAGGCCCTGCACTATGATATATGAAATGTATGTACAGACCAGAGATGTTTATACAGCCAATAAAGATGGAGTTTCCATATTTATCAGTACGGCCGGGACAGGGGAATCCTTTCCAGTACAGGGGACCAGGGACAGGGCTGGAGGAGGGGGCGGCCCAGGGCACTTGCTCACCAGGCACGTGTGGACCAGTATGGGGCCAGGGAGGGGGATCGTGTGTGTCCCATGGGCCTGGCTTGGGCCTGGGATGCCCCAAGAAGCACAGGTGTGCCCCTGGGAGACCTGAGGCTTTGACCTTCCTGGAAACAAGGCATGACTCCAACTCCGACTAAACGTTATAGAAACTCTTTATTATTAGACAAAAATAGACTCTTTTTTAGCCCCCTTTTCATGTGATCCCACTCTGATCTCTCTGCTCAGAGGGGAGGCAGAGGAGGGAGTGCCTTGCTCCCCACACTCTCCCCTCTCCCTGCCATGCTGGGACCTGCAGCTGGGTGGAGCTAGCAGGGCCTGTCTCCGCCAGCGCTGATGTTCTCGCGCAGGCAGGGCCATCCCCATCTCCTCCAGGCTCCACTGCTGATGCCTTCTCACCCTTCACACACCCATCTCTGCCATCTGCTCACATGCAAGGTCATCTCATGGGCCCGTCCACTTTGCTTAGCAGGCTGGGGGCGGGGAAGGAGAGCAGTGTCCCAGGCCGGTGTCCGCTCCCCGTTCCTAGGGGAGGGGCTGGATCCCGGGTCTCCTGGGTCCAGGCCAGGGGAAGTGAGGGCTGTGGGGTGCTGAGAGGGGCGCAGTGTCGATGTGGGCTCGGAGCTTGTGGCCTTCCTTCATTTTCTCTGGCCCAGTAGAACTTTGGTGATGAAGGTGACAATGGCGCCTGCAGGCTGATCTGGGTCAAGCTCTGCAAAGAGGTGACACACATTCTCCCAGGGGCTTCCCGGCTTCTTGGCCACGAAACCAAAGATCCTGGGGGTACAAAGGCAGGATGGGGAGGGCTTAGCATCCCTTCCACAGGGACTGCCACGCCAGGGTTGGGGAGGAAGGAGGTGCCTCGATGCCACGCCAGTGCCACGCCAGTGCCACGCCAGTGCCATGCCATGCCATGCCAGGGAGGGGCGACTGCACTCCCAGGGAGGCTTACTTGGAGGTGGTCCCGTCCGGGTTGGTCCATCTGCAGAAGGAGAAGAACTGTGAAGGGATGCACCCGGGGAATAGCTACCAACGGAAGAGCTGAGCTGGGGACTGTGGGGCGAAAGGGCTGGGAGGGAGAGGGTCACCTCCGGTCCTGAGGGTCAGTGCTGGCGAAGGTGATGCTGTTCACTGGATAATGGCGGCGAAAGAAGAGCCTGTGAGGAGGAGGGTGGGGAAAGTCACCCGGAAATCGGGGCCCCAGGGCCTGCACCCCCCCCCGGGGGGGCTTGGCACGCACACTCACTTCCTCTGGTTGTCCGTCAGCGTGATGCCCTGGGCTGAGACCTTGAAGTGGACAATGGCTGGCGTGGGGCGGGGGCTGCAGCTCAGAGCTGCAGAGCTGGCCCGCGCCACCGCTTGGGGGCCTGTCAGCGACTCCGTCTCCACTGAGGTCAGGTAGAGCACACTGCAGGCTGGGGGGGCGGGGGGTTGGAGGGAGCAGCGGCTCTGCCTGCCCCCAGGTCTATCTCCCCTCGATCCCCCCACCCCACCGGCTCTCGCACTTTCCCCAGCCAGTGCGCTCGGGATGCATGTCACACAGGTAACCTGTTAAAAAGGCAGATTCTGTGCCTCCCCCAGATCCACAGTCAGAGGTGCTGGAAAGAGGCCTGAGAATCTGCGTCCTAACAAGCCCCCTCCCCACGGAGCCTAGAGCAAGGACTCCCTCTCCCACTGTGCCTACAGATGCAGGGCTCCCCCGCCCTCAGGGGTTAGACGCATCCGCCAGGGCCCACCCACCCACCTCAAGGCCTTTCAGTGCCCCATGTATCAGCAACGGCCCCCTTGGTGCCCAGGGGGAGGAAAGGAAGGAGAGGCCCGTACCGGCGCCCTGGCGCAGGAGGTCTGCCGCTGTGCTCATGTTGGCGGGCGCTGGGGCCTCTGGGGCCTCCTCCAGAGGATCTGAGGGAAACGGGGGCCAGTGGGGAGTGGCAGTGCTGGGAGATGGAGAGCAACCTTTGCCATCCCCGAGGGAAGGCAGGCAGGCAGGCGGGAAGCCAGGACCTAGGGATTCTGCCTTTGCCTGCAGTGGGTGGGGAGAGGTGGGAGGACAGATGACCGGACACCCACCTTTGCTGGGAATACGCAGGCAGCAGGGCAGGGACAGCGGGGAGATGGAGTGCTGGGAGACCAGGGCCGACAGGCTGCCTGCAGGGGAGAGGCGAGTGGGGTCTCGAGGCACCCGGAGATACCCGCGGTCTACCTCCTCCCTCCTGACGCCTCTTGGCCTCCCTGGACCAGCCCAGTGCAGCCTTCCCAGCCCCTGCTTCTCACCAAAGTAGGGCTCGCTGGGGCACCCCTTGATCTTCACCCCTTTGGGCCCAGTCTCAATGAGAAAATGGCGGACCAGCTGTTCCAAGGGGTCCCCTGAGCGGAGGGGAGGGGAGGGGAGAGGAAGGCTTCGTCAGATTCCAGATTCTGCTTCTCGCCTGCTGGAATTCTTTCCCGAGCAGGAGAGGACACCTGCTCCCTCTCCCCACTAAGAAGCGACACGGCCCACCCTGCCTTGTCTGGCCTCTGGTACCTCCCCACACCCCACTCCCCGTTTCCCTCACGGTTGACCATTCTGTACCTTTCCAGGGCTGGGCGCTGGGTGGGGGCGTAGCCACCTTGAGAGCCAGCCCATAGGCTCCTTGGAATGAATGACTGTCCCTGATCAAGAAGGCCCCAGGGTCCTTGTCCTTCAGCAGGGCAATGGCTGCAGGAGGTTGGGAGAAGTCTTCTCAGCGGCCGACTGAGCCCCAAGGAGCCCCTCCGCTCTGCTGCCCAAGTTCCCCAGGCCTCTGGCCCTAACAGCTGCGGCGACAGCACCCGGGACGCCGCTGGGGAGTCAGCGCACAGAGCGCTGACAGTGTTAGACCTCCTTGAGCCCGAAGCCCAGAATCACCAGCTAGAGAAAGGCTCGGCCCAGAGGAGGCCCGCTGAGACGGGGAAGAGGCACCGACTGGAAGGATGGGCTCCAAAGCCGAGCCAGAGCCCTGGACGGGGGGTGGGCGCAGGCTGGCTTCTCACCTTGGTCACGGGACAGGTGTGGCTTATACCAGAACTTGGACGTATCCTGGACAAACTTGACGTTGCTCTGGCTCTCTTGCACAGGGGGCTCTAGGACAGGGAGGGACTGAGCTTGGCCTCAGGGCTCCCCAGTCCCCATGCCATGCCCCTCCCTGGGAAAAAGGGTTCTCCTGAGGTGGCCCCAGCCACCTGAAGGCCTTTATACCTGGGGGTTGGGGGGCATTATCCGGGAGCAGAGGTGCAAAGGTGACATGGTGACTCGTGCCTCTGGCTGGTGGCGATGCCTGCTCTGGGCCCCAGGGTCCCGGCTGTTGCCCAGGCCCCAGCAGGTGGCGCTTCTCGGGAAGTGGGGGCTGGGTAGGGCCACTGATGTCATAAGATGCAGCCAGAGGGAAGGCAGGTACAGGTGAGCTCCGTGGCAGCTCTGGGCTAGCCACAAGCCAGGGCATCTGAGTAGGCACAGGGGTGAGGGGGGACCCGTCTGGGCTGTCCGGGGAGTCTCGAAGGCCCTGCCAGGGGGCGTGGCGGAGGCCGGGCAGGGTGGTGGGTACAGGGCCCCTTGGACTGGTGCTGTCCGAACGGCCCCCCGGGCTCCTCTCCTGAGGCCAGTCGTTGGGTGAGCTGGGCGGGGAGGCTGGGGAGAAGGGACCAGGGGCCGGAGGCTCAGGCCCACTTCTTGCTGGCAGCTCTGGAGCTCTTTCAGCCCCTCCCTGGGAAGCAGGTGGCAAGGCCTCTCCGGGACTCAGTCTCTGAGTGGGCGCCAAGGTGGGGGACCTAGTGTCCTGCCGTCGGGCGCTGCGGGGTGGGAGGGCAGGTGGTTAGTAGAGCCGCAGAACCCCGTGAGAGCTGCCCCCACCCCAGGCTTCAGGGTCTGCCCGGACCAAGAGGCGCCTGAGCTGCCCAGCCCCTCTGGGTACCTCTCCTTGCCCTGGACTGGGCTGCTGGTGTGCAGGGGCGTGGAGGGACCGGACAGCTCAGAAGAGGCACTGCACTGGGCATCTCGGGGAGACCGAGGCAGGGTGCTGTGCCCGCTGGGGCTCTCCCTCCAGGACACCGGCTCCGGCGACTCTGCAGGGAAGGTGAGAGGAGGGGCTGTGAGCCAGGAAGAGCCCCTTCTGTCTGGCTTAGCTCTTTCTCACTCTGTGCCTTCCCCCACCATCTTCCAGAGCCCTCCTCTGCCCTGGGCACTCCCCATCCCAGTGCCCTCACCTGCAGATGCCAAGGGTCCTGCTGGGGCCAGGTGCCCTGGCGGCGGATACCTGTCCCCTCCCTCCTCTGCAGGGATCTCGTAGCTGAGGTTCCTGGATTGGGGGTAGGGTGGGCTGCCGGGGGAAATGGAGCCAGCCCGGGGGGAGTGGGCACCAGCGCTGGGATACCTTCTGCCCTCGCCTGGAGACCCGCAGCTGTGAGGCGCCCGGCCATACGCTGGGCAGTAACTGGGAACCGCTCCTCCATAGCCGTATGTCACCAGGGCAGGGTACCCTGGATGCCCATACCTGCCTTCGGGGCACATGGCGTAGGAGCAGCCCTCATGCCCTTCCTCGCCTGCCTTGGGCGGCTTCAGGCAGCTGTAGCCGGGCACTGGGGCATGGTGGTGCCCACAGGAAGGCACCAGCAGGGGCAGCGGGTGCCCAGGCCGCACCGGGTGCAGGAGGGCCTTGCCAGCCTCATCCGCCCACCCCTCTCCAGCCTCCCTCTCCAGGCGCAGCCCATAGAGGGCTGCCGTGGGCAGCGCTAGCTTCTCCTCACAGGCGGGGCATGAGCACAGGGCAGGCAGCCCAGGGTCCTCCAGGATCACCACCTCCCGGTAGCCTGGGGTGCGGTAGCCAAAGTCCCCGTTGGCCGGTTTCCCCAGCTCAGGCGGGTAGGGGTACGGCCCCTCGGACAGCGATCGGCAGAGGCGCCT
The DNA here is from genome assembly GCF_937001465.1 of Orcinus orca. Lineage (NCBI taxonomy): Eukaryota > Metazoa > Chordata > Mammalia > Artiodactyla > Delphinidae > Orcinus > Orcinus orca. The sequence goes on along the minus strand of NC_064569.1, from coordinate 42,498,031 downwards.
CTTCTCCACAGAGGCCTCAGCATAGCCCTGTGGGGGCCCCTCATAGGCCCCGTAGGCCAGCCGCCTCCTCTCCAGGGTCCCCTCTGGCCGGTAGTAGCCCCCATTGGGGACCCCGCAGGGTTCCCGGTAGCCCTGGCGGCAGGAGCAGTGGCGGCTGAGGCCAGGCCTGTGTCCCGAATACATTCCAAGGCGGGGGCCTCCGCCCGCCGGGGGCTGCTCTTCATCATCGAGGATGGCCGTCTCACGCCCAGCTCCCCGGCCCCCGGCGGCCACGCCACAGCCCCCCAGGAGGCGCTCCAGCTCCCGCCGCTCGGCAGCTGTCGGGGGTGGCCGGCCAGGGGACTCGGCGGCGGGCTCGGCGGTCAGCGTGGACGAATGGCCAGAATCGCTGCTGACAGAGAGCAGCGGGGGCGGGGGCGGCTCCGGAGAGGGCGCCGGCGGGGTCTGGCGGGGGGCCCGCTGCACCTGGGCGTAAGGACTGCCATCCAGGGGCCCCCGGGTATGGGTGACGGAGTCTGGGTGGGGAGAGGTCCGGGAGGGAGGGCAAGCAGGCAAAAGGGGGCGAGAGAGAGAGAGAGAGAGAGAGAGAGAGAGAGAGAGAGAGAGAGAGAGAGAGAGAGAGAGAGAGTTAACAGGGGACAGCGCAGGAGACTCCAGCTCAGGGGGTGTCTCTTGGGAGGGGTGTCTGCCTGGGGAGGGAAGAGTGTGCCCCCCAAAACTCCACCTCCTGCCGCCCCGCGCCCCACACACCATCCACACTGTCCTCGTGGTGCAGGTTGAAGTTCTCGTAGGAGTCCCAGCGCACGGCAGGCTCTGCCGTGTTGTAGTCAACAGAGACCGAGGGCTCGTTCCGTGGGGTGCTGCCTACGGAAGGGCACCCGGGGGTGAGGCGCAGGGAGGGACGACTCCCCTCCGCCCCCAGTCGGGGCCAGGCCTGGCTCTCACCTTTGATCTTCTCTGGGCTGGAGGAGAAGACGAACTCCACCGAGGCTTGGAAGGGGAACCTCTCGTCTGCGGGGAGTGGGCAGTGAGGAACCAGGCGCCCGCCCGCCCGCCCTCACCTGGGCTCCAGCCCCCAAGCCACTTGTCTCCAACTCACCGGCCCAGGCCTCGTCCAGCTGGTCCTTGGGGAAGGTGAGCCGTGGTCCATGGATGGTACACGTGTGGAACTGGACTCGGAACACGAGGGTCCGGTCAGTCCCCCGGCTACCCCTGTGATAGCACGTCACCTGGGTGAGGGGAGGGAGACTGGCGTTCAGGCCCTCGTGTCCACTCACGTCTCCTCAGTGCTTCCACCCTGGGGACTATCTGGCCACGGCTCTGCCTTGCCTGAACCCCAGGGTGACCTCCCCATCAGGAGGATGCCCTCTTTGCCCTCCCATCGGCCTCGAATTGATGGCTCACCAGAGACTGTGCAGCTGGCGGCTCATACCACCGCCCCTCACCCCACCCCCAGGACTCTCCCTGTCGCTAAGGCCCCCTCACCATGACATCGCCTTTGAGGAGGAGAGCCGGCTCCAGGCTGATGCAAAGCTGCTGGGGACCAGGGCCTGCAACATGACTGGGGAAGAGAGAGGGCAGAGGTGAATCAGGGGCACTCGGGTACACGGGTGGCTGTGAAGAGCCAGGAGGCAGTTGGGAGACTGGAGACTGAACACTGCCTTAGTGAGAGCCCCGTAAGCATCAGCCTCCCCACCTATAAAACGGATTCTGTGATGCTATTAGTTTGTGGGTGCAGTGGCTGGAGGCCCAGCTATCTGGGGAGGCTGGAGAAACAGGGACCCAGGGAGCAGGGAAGCAGGGGCCCGGGAACAGAGCCCTCACTAGATTCCAGACGTGTAGACAAGCTGCATGGACTGGTAGATCTTGAGGAAGGGCTGGAAACCTGGAGGGGCAGGAAGGAGAAGGCACGTGAGGGGTGCTGAGTGGAGGGGGTGGGCGACAGCCCGCTCCCCGGAGTACATTCCAAGCAGACTCACCCGTGCCAGGTTCAAAGGCTGGCAGCATGGGCACGAGCACATAGTGCAGGAAGAGAGGGCTGCTGTTCATTCTGATGGAGCCGGACAGCAGACCACTGAAGTAGCTGATATACCTGGTGGGGGGATGTCAAGGAGGACGTAAGCCCCTTCCTCTGGAGATCCCCTGGTGTCATCTCAACCACGAACGCTGCCCCAGCCACCTTCTCCTCGGCGCTTCCCTCCCATCTTCCAGCTCAACAGAGATTTCTTCCTTGCATCTAACCTCCATCCTTCTTGCTGTCTCCGAGGTTTTGTTCTTGCTGTTCCCTCTGTCTAGAATGCTCTTCCCCCAGATCTCTGCCTCACGTTATATAGCGGTGGGCCCTGACTGTCCTGTGAGTCTCCGTTCACCACGAGACTCAGCTTTATTTTTGTATAGATAGCACCTGTCATCATCCAAAACAACCTTGTCTCCGTATTCACAGGTTTATTGCCGTCTATCCCACTAGCGTGTAAATAAGCCCCGTGAGAGCAGGGACCCTGTGCTTGTTCTGCGTTCTCAGCATTTGGCACAATCCCAAGCACACAGGAGGCGCTCCATGAAGGTGTGCGGCATGAATGAGAGAACCTCGGCCTTCGTAGCCACGGAGGGAACTGCTCCTCTGGCCCGTCCCCACCTAGGCTGCTCACCGGCGCTGGGAGGGCTGCAGCTCCGAGGCCACCTTGTCCTCACAGAACTTCCGCATGGTAAGGGTAGCCAGCGCCTGGTCCGCCCTGGGGAGAGTGGGACCAGTGTGGGGTCTTAGGGGCTGGTCTCCAACCTGGTCTCCCATCCCTAAGCCCCAGGGGAGGGAAGAGAGGTGCGATTTCCCCCAAGTCTAGAGGAGGCCCAGAGTGGTGGTGAAGAGAACTAGAAACCCCAGTCACTTTACTAGTTGTTGGACCTCGGGCAATTGTTCCCTGAGTTTTAGTTTCTTCCTCTGTAAAATGGGACAATATGACCATGTTATGGGTTGAATCGTGTCCCCGCAAAAGATATGTACCTCAGAATGTGACCTTATTTGGAAATAGGGTCGTTGCAGATGTAATTAGTTATGATGTTATACTGGAGTAGGATGAGCCCTTAATCCAATATGATTGGTGTCCTTAGAAGAAGAGAAGAAGAGACACAGACACACAGACACACAGGAAGAAGGCCATGTGACAACAAAGGCAGAGATCGGAGTGGTGCATCTGCAAGCCAGGGAACACCAAGGACTGTTGGCAGCACCAGGAGCTAGGAAGAGGCCAGGAAGGTCTCTACCCAGAGTCTCAGTGGGAGTGTGGCCCTGCTGACACCTCAGATTTTAGACTTGTAGCCCCCAGAACTGAGACAACAGGTTTCTGTTGTTTTAAGCCACTTAGTTTGTGGCACTGTGTTACAGCAGCCCTAGGAAAACTGTGGTGAAGTACAAGTGAGAAGAAGGAGGTGGAAAGGTCAAGTTTATAGTAAATGGCTCTTCTGAACACTGAGGTGGGCTTCAGAGGAGATGGGCTCGTCAAGGGCCAGCTGGAGGAAGGGTCACTGGGGAAGGGGGCGCTCGGGGCTGGGGAGCCTTACCCTGCAGAGATCTTGCTGTAGTGCATGTAGGCAGAGACGATGACCCCGAGCTTGCCCTTGCTCCCCTAAGGACAAAGAGACAGGGATGCAGGGCTTGCTGGGGCTCCTGGCTGAGGGCACCCCAGCCCTGCGAACTCGCGCTCCCAGCTCACCTTGCAGTACAGTACGACCACATGCTGCGGGTCAGCACTGAGCCACGTCTCCATGGCTTTGCAGATGGAGCACAGCTTGTCCAGCGGGGGCGCGTGCAGCTCAGGCCAGCCAAAGTCCTGGACCTGAGGGGTGCAGGAGTGGGACTGGGGCTGGTGGCCACCAAAGAAGAGGTGGGTGGGGGTGGAAGAGGGACAGGCTGTAGGGGCCTGGAGACAAGGTCAGGGGCCTGTTGGCTGTGTCCATGGCAGCTTCAACACTTCCCTCACCTGGACAATGGGTTGATACCTGATGCACCATGCTTTGGGGTGTCCCAAGTGGCGTGTCATATGGGAAAGTGCTTCAGAGTGAAGTAGATAGCAATTGCTACTATTAATACCGAGGAGGCAGGGGGTGATGGCTTTAATCCCCTCCTACCTTGGGGTTTAGGCGGGTCAGGTCATGTCTTTTCTCTGAAAGGTTGAAGAGCTGCAAGTAAAGTGGGGGCATTAGGCGAAGTGACCCCAGGCAGCGAGGCGCGATGATGCTTGGAGGTGGTATCACCCGCTGTGACCCTAAGGAAGGGTCTTTCTCCAAAATGAGGGGGTCGCTAAGGCCCAACCTAGCTCGTACAGCCCAGTCGGCGGTCCAGGTTTGCGCCCGGGCCCCGCCCACTCGGGGCTCCGCCTCCGCGGCGTGACGTCAGGGAGGGGCCTGGACCTCCCAGCCCTCTCGTTGGCTGACTGAGGCAGGTCCCGCCCCTCACCAGGTACTTGTCGCGGTGCTTGGATTGCAGCACGTGAGCCAGCTCGCGCAGGTGTCCCCGGTGTCGCTGTTCGTCGGGCCGCGCGGGGAAGGCGGCGGCCAGGATCCGCTCCGTCACGTAGGTGAGGTCCAAGTCCCAGCGGCGCTCCATGAGAGGATCCAGGCTGAAGCTCCTGGGGAGGAGGCGAAGCCTGTGTTAGGAACAGGGCGGAGAGTGGGGGTGGGGCGGGCACCGGAGGCTGGTGTGGAGGAAGGGTGTTTGGCTGACTACAGGTGAGGTCTCCTGGGTCCTGAGAGTGGGTGGGACCAGCTGGGGGGCGGCGCTGGCCTGGAGAGCTTTGTTGGGGGGCCCTGCCCTGGGCTGAGGTGTGAGGCCAGCGGAAGGGGCTCATATGGGACCACACCCCGCGCCCTCACTTACCTGGGCAGAGTGCTGCGTTGCTTTGAGTAGTTCAGAGACTTGGTGGATCCCTGGTGGATGAGATGAGACTTTGCACACGTCTTTTGTGCCCCTCACTCTAGGCTCCCCACTCCAGAGTTCCATGAACTTTTGCCTCAGAAGAAACCTAGGTCCTTAGTCCCAGAGCTACCTGCTTCCGCCCCCCTCCTCCAGCATCACCTTACCAGGTGCTCTATGCGCCTCACAGGGGCCGTGTTTCTCCGCTAGAGGGAGATGGGGGAGGAAAAGGGAGTGGTTAGGGAAGGGGCGAGGACCAGCCGGCATCCCTGTGAGGAATGTACTGGGGGGGGGGGCGGAGTCCTAGCCCCCAGCAGGCCCAAGAGGACGATAGCAGAGGGCTCAAGTTTTTTCCCACTGCCTCAGGATTGACCACTATCCACATTAGTCCATTCAAGGTAACCTCCTGGGGGCCCTCTCTGTGGCCACCAGACCTCTGGACACCGCCGCAGCCAGGTTCCTTGCCTCGGTCACCCCATCCCAGAGCATACTTACCAGCTCCGTGGGAGGCAAGGCCTGACAGGACGAAGTCACCTGGAAGGAGACGGGAGTGAGGAGCTGAGCTGCTGGTGAAATGGGCTTTCCCAGGCTTAAGGATGGGGCCACCCCTCAGCTTCAGCGAGAAGTTGGAGGGGCTGTCAGCAGATGGGCGCAGGCTGCAACTGAGGTTCTTCTATTTAAGGGAGCCTCCCCTCTGGCCTCTCGGTCCCCCACCCCTGGGCCCCCCACTTGTTACTCTTGGCTTCCAGCCCCCTGCCCACACAGACCCCCATTCATCCAGCTGCAGGGCAGGAGTTATATATAGAGCCATGCAGGCAGGCCATGGCTAGGGATGGACACTGGCCTCTTTCACTGGGAGACCCCGCCCCTGGGCACACAGCTCCCCAAAGCCAGCTCCAAGGCCCTAGGACCCCTCACACTGCAGGAGGAGGACCAGGGCACCTCCCCAGAGATGCAGCTGTCTCAGGTTCCCAGTGGACAGTGGGTGCTATCTACACCTTGCACCTTCTGCCCAGCCTTTCCAGGGCCCAGGACAAGACCCACTCAGGCATCCTGAGGACCCTTCCCCAGAAGGAAGGCACAGCCCATCCGGCTGCCAGTCTCCGAAATCCTGCTCTGACACCCACCCACCCCACCCTTCCTCCTCCTCGCTCTCCTCCTCTTCCCTACCCCCCATCCACTCGCCAGCTGCAGCCTGGGCACCGCACCAAGACAAACGCTGCGCTGTCGCTGTCTGCGCTGCCTGGGCCAGCCCTCCAGGGGGTGGAGTAGGATGGTTCTTAAAGGGCCCAGTACAGTACCCTCTCCCACCCAGCAGGGGTTCCCCAATGATGAGAAGGGTGGAGGGTTGATGCCAGTGTGGTCGGAGAAGCCTGTTTCAGAGGAGGAAGGGACCCCAGTCCCCCTCCCCACAGCAGGTACCCACCTTTGCTTCACATTTTCTGTGTGTCGCAACCTTGCAGACTAGAGGGGATGGAGGGGAGGAGAGGGGTTAGCAGGGGCCCACTGGGGCAGTGGAAGGGGTGGCCCTCTCCCATCTCCCCAGGCCCTGGAACTAGACCTTGGGACTTCCAGGACTCCGGCTGTACTGAGCTGGCTGGAGTGGGGGAGCAGGGGCAGAGTTCAAGGGAAGCGCATGGCAGTGGTGCCCTACTGCCCAGGCCAGGGAGGGAGGGAGCCAGGGGTAACGTTCTAGGGTGGGTGCGGGTGAAGAGGAAGCAAGGGAGGAAAGCCTCCAGTCTCAGGTGACGTGGGAAGGTGATTTAGAGTACTGGGTCTCCTGGGGTGCTGGGGGAGCAAGGGCTGTTTGGAGGGGACGCAGTTCCTCTTGGCTCCCACGTGGCCCAGCCCAGGGGCAGCACGCGCAGTACGGGTTCTGTTCTGCGGTCTGCCTGCTGGGGTTGTGCAACCCAGTGGTGCTGGGTGATGCTCGCAGAGTCACAGCATAGGGCAGGGCGCCTCACCTCGGCATGAGACGCCTGTCCCATCGATGGTCACCTTACACACTGCACAGACCGGTGGTTTCTTCCGGAAAACCTTCTCCCGGAAGCTATGTGGCTCAGCTTTCCTAGGCTAGGTGGAGGGACAGACAGACAGAGGTGTCAGTTCCCACGGGCCCATCTCCAGGACCAGGCCGGGGCCCGAGCACTGCACAGTTTCTCTCTTCCATCCCAATAAAGCCCCCAAACTCGTAGAATGCACTTGGCCACAGCTGTTTCCGGGCAGTTGTAGGGCTTGTCCTAGACAGTGCATAGAACCTGGCGCCTTGCGTCACCCTAGCTGGGTCAGCTCCTCCCCAAGGGATCACTTAGGCCCCTCACGTGGCCCTGGTGTGTGATACCCTTGCGGTCACTGCCACCCAAGCCCTAGAGCTTCCGTCCTGGTGTGGGGGGATGGTGCTCCTTGACTCTGCTATGAAGACAACCTGTTTCTCCTCCCATCTTGCCCTCCCCAGCTGGAGGCTTCGGTAGAGTGAGCAGGGAGGGGCTCAGACATGAATGTACGGTGTCAGTCACACAGCACCCAGACTGACCCGGCAGGAGGGCCTCAGCCAGGCCTGCTCCCCTGGTCCCGATGTCCCAGTCCTCCAGGCGGCTGACACGCCCTCCTCCCCCTAGTGTCAGAACAACATGTTTACTCATTGTGCACCCAGGCGGCAGGCAGCAGTTGTGTAAGGAGGGGGCGGTAATGCTCAGAGGGAGAGGCAGATGGAGGCATGACTTGGAAATATTTCGCTGCCTTACTGCTCCGGGATGTAGTAAGTGCCCGGGATGTAGTAAGTGCCCCGTCACTTGAGGAGGTTCAAGTGGGATTCCAGCGTTGGAGGGGGAGAGGGTGGAGCAGATGCTCCTGGGCCCCTCCCCACCCAGAGTGCAGTGAGCGGGGAGGCTGGGATGCCCCCTATGGCCCAGGCCTACCTTGTCCCATCCCTCCCATCCTCTGGGGACCATTTGCTTCCTTGCCTCTTCTCTCTTCTACCTATTTTTCTCCTTCTCTGGCGTTCAATTTCCTGCCTCCCTCCCCCATTGTATTGTCTCATGTTGCCCTGAGATGCTTCTTTTGGGGTGAGGCTGAGAAAATGTGGGGAAAGGCAGTGAAGGGGCCTCCAGGCCCCTCAGCCTGGGGATGCAGGCAGCACCTCTGGTCTCTTGGCTGTCCCTGAAGCTTCTGGATTAAACCCAACTTGAACTCTTCTGGGCTGGACCAACTCTGCCAGACCCACTAGGAAACCTGGGTGCATTTTGGCATTAATGGCACACACAGGTGATAGCAGTGGAAAGCCAATCAACTCCCCCCGCTTGTCTAAAGCACTCCTGAGACCTGGCTGCCTCCCTCCCTCCCTCCCTTCCTTCGCCACCCCCATCCCATCTCCCTCAAACTTCTCAGCTTAGGGACGTCCTCTCTGGGGTTCCAGAATAGTACCCAGGAAGGTCCTACGATGATGTATACCTTCCTGGGTGCAGGGCTGGCCTGGGCTAGGGCAGGGAATGTGTCAGGGGAGCTGAAAGGGACACCAGGTTTTGCTCTAACCCTAACGTCTGCTGCTCACGCCACAGCCAGACTGGCCACTCCAGAGCGATAGCGTAACGAGGGGTTGCGAGGGGATGCGGGATAAGGGGAGAAGGCTGAGGAAGCCGAAACTAGGAAGGGGGTCTGGCCTGAGTCCTGGCCCCCTCCCCCACTGCCCACACCTCCGCCCCTGCCCCTCCTCTGTCCAGCCAATGGGCCCTCCTACCCTGTTGGTGGCCCGGCTGCTGTCCCTCCTCCCCAGGGCTCTGAGCAGCCTCTCCACTGGGCCGCTGGACTTCATGGTGTCCGGCTGCCTGGGGTGCCGGCCGTGGGGCCCGAACAATGCTGGGGCCTGGCCCGGGGCTTCCTGGAAGCGGCCTGGCGGAGGCAGCCACTTCCCCTGGGTGGAGAGTAGGCTGTCTGGCTGGTGTGAGGAGAAGCCCAGCCCTGGAAGTGGAGGGGAGTGCAGGCGGGAAGGGGGCAGGTCGCTGCTCCAGGAAGTGGGGGCGGGTGGGGGGGGTAGGAAGTGGGGGAGGCCAGGAGATCAGATTCCCAGGATCTACCCTGCTGGGAGTGTCAGCCCAGGATCTTTTGCCCCCAGCCCACCCTGCTCTGGAGCTGCCCCATGCCCAGGGATCTGCCCTATCCAGGGATCTGTGGGATCCTGAGATCCAGCCCCCAGTGGGGCGGGGCAGGGGCGGGGTGGGAATTTAGGTCTCAGGGCAGGGCTCAAGGGCCAGCGGGGAACACCGCGTCCCAGCCAGGCCAGCCTCCCGGCCTGAACTCTCAGGCTCTCTGGGGACTCTGGTGGGGGGAGTGGGAGCTGGGAATTGCCACCCCAGCCAGCTCAGGACTGAAGTGCATCCTGAGGGTAAGGGAGAATGGGACTGAGGGCCAGCTTCCTGCCTCAGTTTTACCAGTTGTGAAGAAATAGGAAAAGGAGAACGTGCACTGGCCCCCTGCCCCCACCATCTACACTGGAAGGTCAAATTCCAGCCAGAGTCCGCTCTGCGCACAGGAGCGAGCCATTCTCCTGCCCCAGCCCGAGGCATTTGGGGCCCTTCTCCTGAGAGCTCCCCAGCTGCTCTGCTCCTGACACAGTACCCTACTCACCTATTCTCTGGCTTGTTTCTCTCAGGTCTCTAGCTCTTTTGAGCCTTGCCACCCCAAGCTCTAGGTCTGGGCCCCCCCCGCCCCCCCCCCTCCCGAGCCTGAACGCTACCTTCATGGCTCTCCCAGCTCCGCTCTCCTTCCTCAGCAGCTGTCCCAGGGCCCGAGAACCGGACAGGAGGCCCCCCTCCCAACACATACTCCACGCCCCTCCGCGGGCCTCCTGCCTCCCTCCTGGGAATGCGGCCAGCTTCCTGTCCCGGAAGTTAAGGGAAGGAGGTGGATTGGGGCCTTGGAAAGGATGGGGGGGAGTAATCTTCCGAAAGTATAAGGGGTTAATAGCCTGGGGGTCCTCAGCCCCAAGCCTTGGACAGCAGCTCCCCAGAGCAGTCCAGTGGAACAGTCCAGTGGCTTGAAAGAATGTGCAAACGTGTGTGTCCCGCCCCCATTTGCAGCGTATTACTGAATGTCCCAGGGCTCTGGAAGCTCCCCCAGCTCTGGCTTCTCCCACCAGGTCCTCCTTAACCTTCCCTCTCCCTCCCTCGAGCCCATCTGGGTTGGTCTAACCCTGCCGCTGCTGCCGGGATGAGCCCAATCAGGACACTTCCTTGGGCTGCCTGGACTGGGTTTACCCTGAGGCTTCTCCCTTGAAGCTCTAATTCTCCTTCCAGGTCAGGAAGTCTGCCCCCAGGGTACCTTAGCCAGAGGGAGGCCTAGCCTGTAACTGGAGAGGGGCACTAGCTCTGCAACACACTCCCACCCCACCAGCCCTGGCTGGGTCCCAGGACATTCCAGGCCCCTGGCCAGTGTGGGCAACCGGGCCTGGCCTGGTGCAGTCCCCAGCCCTGCTGGGATCAGGAGAGGTGCTGTGGTAGTGGTGGGATGGCCCTTCTCCCCTCCTATTACAGTTACCCTGGCCAGGACCCCTCCAGCAGGCTTCTCTCTACTCCTGCTGCCTCCCGAGGCTGAAAGTCCCCTCACCTGGCAACAGGTCCCCAGACCTTCTCTGACCCTCACTCCTGTCCTCGTGGGTGGCTCACTAGCCCCCATGTTGGGTGGCCAGGGAAGCATGGCTTTGAGTCCCTCCCCACCCTGTGGAGCACCTCTGAAGTGAGATGGGATGGGAGAGCGCTGAGCCTTCAGGCAGTGCTGAGAAGAAAAGCAGCTCGCTGGGGCAGGCCTGGAAAGGCCAGGCCAGACCCCTGGGACCCTCACCCTCCTCCTGCCTGGAACTTTCCAGAGCCCGTCAGTCTGTCCCCCAGCCTGGCCTCCTCTTACTTCCCAAGCCCTGGGTTTGTTTGGAGAACCCCCTCCACCCAACACTCCCCCTTCCTGGAAATAGCTGTGGTTGGATGAGCGGCTGGGAGCCCAGCCGCGAGGAGGGGTGAGGCCCAGGGAAGGAGACAAGGAGGGAAGGCGGAGTGTGCGAGTGTGCCCAGGGTGACCTGGAGAATTGACGGTGGAAGCCGAATCTGCCTCGGTTTCCCCAGATGTGAAGTAAAATAGCAAAACCCTGACTCGCACTCTCCCCGGCCAGTTCCCGCCCAGGTCCCGGGCCTGCAGGGGCGGCGCGAGCGCGTGCGTGGCGGGACGGAGCGGCGGCGTGTGCGCCCGGGACGGGCGAAGGCGAGACGGCCGGGCCGGGGAGTGACCGCGGGCCGGCCCCGCCCCCTGGTCACCTTTCCGGCCTCCGGGCCCCGCCCGCTGCCGTCCCCGGCCCCGCGGCTCCCGACCCCCGGCCCAGCGCGCCCGCCCCGCTCCCCGCGCCCCCTCGCCCCACCCGGTGGCCCCGCGCCCCCTGGCGACCGCCCCCGGCACTGCCCGCCGGGCCGTGACGCACAGGCCGCCGCCCTCCCGCCCGGCGCAGCGCGGCCACTCACCTGCGGGGGGCGCCCGGCGGGGCGGGGGCGCGGCGGGGCGGGGCAGCAGCAGGGGGAGCCCCCGGGCCAGCCCATCTCGTCCGGGCCCGCGCCGAGCGGACGCGGAGGAGGCGGAGGAGACGGGGCGGGCGCGCTGCGCTCGCCCCTGCCGCTCCCTGCGCCGCCCTCTCCTCCCTCCCGCGGGCTCCTCTCCCTCCCTCTCTCCCTCCTTCCCGGGCTCCAATCCCCACGTGCCGCCCGCTCCCCGCCCCTCGTCCTTCTCCTTCTTCCTTTTCTCCTCCCCACCTTCTCTGGCGAACCCACGCGCCCAGGAGCTGGGAAGGAGGCATGCGGGGACTGGCAGAGACCCTTGGAGATCGGAAGAGACAGAAATGCGGGGAGAGATTTTGGGAGAGGTGGACGCGGAGAACACAGGGACAGGAAAATCTCAAAGAGTCCGGAAGAGACTGACCCAGAGGGACACAGGCAAAAAAACTTACGAGCCAAACAGACGCAGAAGAAAAGGTGGACACAGGTCCAGAAGGCACTAGAAACAAGGGTGCAGAGGACTGCCTCGGCCTCTCTCAGTTCGGCCCCTCCACGGGAATGCGTTTGGGAGTGGGCCTGACCCCGAAATCAGGGGCCACCTGCGGCCTAGCCTAGTGGGGCTAGCGCCACCTACCCACCGGGGCTTCAAACGAAGGCATCTGGTATCACTTATGTCCCAAGTCGCTGGACGCACTCCTCTGGTCCTCTGCCACGGGAGACTTCTCGAATGCCACCTAGTCTGCCCCAAAGGACTCACAGCTGAGGACCTTCAGGTCAAGTTCAACCTCCCAACCCCACGCCTAAGCTGCTCCAGTCGGCCCAAACATCGCCCTGCTTTGGACCTGGACTGTCATTCCTGTTCCCTAGGATAATTCTATTAAAGTCTTCCTCTCATTTAACTCAAGTTCCAGGCTTTCCAGTGGACATGGAAATTTATTCTGTGGTCTAATCTCATTCACTTCTTTTGCAGTGTCTGGATCTGGTACTGGATAGGAACTTCCTGGAGCTGAGTTAATGGGCTGTGGGGCTGGTTTGAGTTGTGCCACCCTGGAGGGGAAGGTAGAGGGAAAGGATGTCTTTCTAGAAGCTCAATCAATCTATTCCCATTCCCAGGTTCCCCAGTGTTCTTTAGCAGTGAGCACTTCCTGACACTTTCTCCCTCACCCTCCCCACTGGATTTTCCATGATGAAAACTGGTGGGGGAGGGGGGCAGGCGGATTCTGAGGAGCCGGTGCCCAGACCTCAATGCCCAATACCTGCTCAAGGCAGCCAGTATCGCCCGCGCTAAGGCCTTCTATCCCTCCCTGTCTCCTCTCTCAGCTGGGTCTTTTCTGTGCTCATCTAGCCTTTGGCAAAGGCTGAGAAGTCTGGTTCTGACTACGAGGGAGTGGGGCACCTGATGCTAATCTGGCGGCAGGGAAGAGGCTGGGAAGCTGCGGATGGTGACAATGCAGGTCCCCCAGAGACTGGCATTTGGGAGGGGTAGGTGTGGCTGGGACCGGGGAGCCTTGATCTTACTGCTCTTGACTGAGTTGGTGTCCAATAGGCAGAGATTAGAGCGGCAGGAGTCACTGGGATCTGGAGGAAGGGCTGGGGGCCAACGGAGCGGGGGAGGGAAGAGGTAGGGAGGCACTGGGAGAAGGTGAGAGGCCAGAGTCTGGAGAAGGCCAGAGGAGAGAGGAGAACCACGGGGATCAGAGGCTACTGGCGAAGGGGCAGGGCTGAAGGTCGTTCTGTGTATTTTGGTAAGATTTGATTATGTAATCGAGATAGCCAAGATAGGAAAATTCACTCCGTTCTTTGGAGCCTAAGTCTACCTCTTTTAAAATCTTGCTCTTTCCAGAGTTCATTAGGGTCTTTGGCTGGGCCCTGGGATGCACGCCAAAGGGTAGGTTTTAGAGGTACCAAAGGAGAGACTGGGACCCAGAGAAAACGTACTTGACTGGATCCCAGAATGATGGGAGGGCCAGAGCCTCACACTCATGCTGGTATTGCTGCCCCTAAGAGGACATTTTTTTTTTCAAACCCGGCCCCTCAGCAGTGAAAGCCCCGACTCCTAACCACTGGACCGCCAGGGAATTCTCGCTAAGAGGCACTTCTGAGGTTCCAAGGAATTGGGGGAGGGTCGTAAGATGGGTAGCGGAACTTCCAGCCCAGACTTGATTCCTGCTCTCAATGTGGGGACGGCGGAAGGGGGCTGAAGGGGGGAAGCTGATGAGGAAGGTTGAGAGTGAGAAAATATAGAAGGTGGCTTGGAGGGGGTGAAATTATAATGGGTGGCACGTGGCACATAGGGCCAGCCAGGCATCCTGACTACCAGCTCAGAGCAGAGGGGACTTTAGAAAGGAAGGGGAAAGGGAGGAGAAAAGCAGGATCATGTTAGTGAAGGTGAAACAAGTTGAGCAACACCCTCTGACCCTTCATGCAGGGTTTCTTACCTTAACTATGCAGGGGGCAGCCCATCCTGGCACGGAAGGCTGAACCCCCTCTTCCCTGGTCTGGGGTGATCCCATGCCTGTGACTGAGTGTGCTCAGATCCTGGGGGTGGGGGACTATAGGAGAGCATTGAGGGAGTAGGCTGGTCTGGCTGGAAGAGGTCAGGGGAACTTCAGGGGAGGGTTTGGGCTCTGGGAACCAGGAAGAGTGGGGGAAGGGGAAGAGCTGTCTCCAGAGGCAAGATCTCCTAGCTGAGGACAGAGGGTATATTGTCCAGCTGGGAGGTTGCTGCAGCTGGGCGGGGAGCTGCACAGCTCGCCTCTTCCAAACTCTTTCTTTCTGCTGAGGCTGGGGGGTGAGGGAAGGCACGTCTTCCCTCCACACTTGTGGCCCTGGGGGCTACAAATTGTTGCTGAGAAACAAGGTTTTATTTGAGAAATAATGCTTCCCAGGAGCAGATGTGTATGTAGCTCTCCCACTTCCTGAGAAACCAGATGCTGTGAGCTCACTTAGCGCTCGAGGTGACGCCCTCAGCACTAACTGGGACCCTGCCTTGGGATCCAGAGCCTAGTGTTTGACTCTGTTTAGAAGAAACTAGGCCGTGTGGATTGGAATACACGAGGGACCTGACCAGACTGAAGTTGATGCCAAACCTGCAGCCTCTGATGGCTCGAGATTTACGTAGGTTGACAGGGCTGACCCATCCTGGGACCCGTTTCCACGGCTGGGCTTCTGAAAGAGTCCACACATTCTTATGACTGAGGATGGGGGCCATACCGGTGCCTACCTTTCCCTTGAACTTGAGTACCCTGTTGGGCCATAGTACAGGGAGTTTTCCTCCCTGCCTTTTCTGTGCACAACCAACATGAACCTCTTTCCGGTCAGCCTTTCCTAGCTTCACCCTTTTTTCCATCATCGTTTACCAAGACCTCAGTATTACACAGTGAGGGGAGTGGCTTGAAATGAAGGCTTTGGAGGATGTGACTGAGGCTGCTGCCTGCGGTGGAGCTGCAGTATGCAAGCGCTGCCTTGTAGGCTGTAGGTACAGGTAGCCTGGGCCGGAGCTTTTCCTCCCTACCCACAGGGATCACAGCACACCAAGCCACTTATTGCTCGACTTCAGAAGTCAACGCACCAGCAATAAACTACAAGAGCAGCTGCTGCTGCAGTTGGCCCAGGAAAGCCACCTGTGTCACTGTGCTTCCATCTCCTTACACCTCCCGCCCCACACTTCCTCTTGGCTCCAAGTCCCCAAAACTGTCGACTGAGGTTTCCGTGGCTTTCTGTGCTCCCACCCCCTTGTGACCTTAAGGATTCTCTGCCACTGTTCTAACCTCTTTCCTGCCTTGCAACAATGAACAGTCTGTCCCTAGCTGTTTGGAAAATTCCCGCTGCCTGTGCATTAAAAGTGGCCTCAGTTGTAACCCACACCACGCTGTCAACCGTAACTCCACTCTGCCTGTGTGGTATAGCCTAGGACAGCAGACACATCACCTCTCCAGACTGAAGGGTGGAGGTTTATGGAGACACCCCCTCAAGGACATGAGGATTTATCGCTAGAGTTCCCGCTTAATCTTATGACTAAAATAAACAGTACAGGAAATGGAACACAGATACTCTCAAATATTAAAGGTAAACACCAGGTAAAAACAGAGGGGAGGGCTTCCCTGGTGGCGCAGTGGTTGAGAGTCCGCCTGCCGATGCAGGGGACACGGGTTCGTGCCCTGGTCCGGGAAGATCCCACATGCCGCGGAGCAGCTGAGCCCATGAGCCATGGCCGGTAAGCTTGCGCGTCCAGAGCCTGTGCTCCGCAAATTCCCAGTTCTGGGGCCTCAATCAACAGATTCCTCTTGTACTCCCACCCTCCACCTGCATAAAATGGTATCCAATACTGAGAGGGAACTTCAGAAAGGGGTGTGTGTGTGTGTCTGTAGAGCAGAGTATCAATAGGGAATGGAATAAAAAACACAGCATGAGGCATGCACGCCAAGACACTTAAGCATTAAAGTGAACTTTAAAGATCAGATTTATTTGGAGAAAACAAAAAACCCCACAACCTAAAGGATGGGATTTTACATCTCAAGACATCTCCCAGGTATTAAGTCTACAGATTACAAATCATTTTCATAGAAGATATTTTTGTACAAATTTTACATGTATTGAGGAGCGGGTCATAAATCCCTGTTTGTTTTAACAGGGTGGCAGGGTAGAGGAATGGGGGAAAAAACAGCTTTTTTGGACACATCTATTTGGAAGCAGACATGAAGAGGGCAAACCCTACTTTTTCATCATCTATAGCAAATGGTTAAAAAAAAATACCCTCTCAACCTTGGGTATCTCTAAAAGCCACTTCCTAGCTACTACCCACTCCAAGCCAATTATTTAAAGTTACTTCACTTGGTATGTCTTTTATGTCCACTGGGTAAATGATTCATTATGCTCACTGCTGCAGCACTCATAAACCAGCACCCCTGCACGGCTGTAAAGGGTCTAACCTAGGACTGATGCGAGAAGAGACCAAGGTGTCTTTCCTCTGCAGGTACCAATATTGCCTGTAAGGACACCATCTGTTGAGCTGACAGTACCAAGGTGCACATAAAAGCAGGCAAGTAAAGCTACTGTGTTGCAAGAGAAGCCAGGACCATTATCATTTATTCTCTCAAGGGGATGCTAAAAAAACAGAACCAAAAAAAAACACACATTGGTCTAGGCCACATTATAAATCCAAACATTGGTGTGGGATTTCACTTGGAGAGAAGGAAACTTTTGTTTTTTAAAAAGCCCCTCAAACCCCAATCAAGGTTGTAAGAAAGGCTCCCAATTTAACCACCCTCGCTCACCACCTAAGACTGGTAATTCTTTTCTGAGGTGTAAAAGGGGTCAAAGCAGCAGGAGCACGAATGGCTGGAGGGAAGGAGTGTCAAAACATGAAGGAGGCAAGATTTGCTTGAGAAAAAGCAGTGATGATTCCTCATTGGACAGCTCCCAGGGGCTCTAGAGAATGCTTAGGAGGTCAAGTATGTGACTTAAGCAGAAGCTGCCTGTAGGAAGGTTAACAGGAAAGATGAACATAAGATGATGACAAGAGTCTAAATTTTTAAAGCTCCAAGATTTCAACAGAATGTGGATATATTTGAACTTTCAGAAGGGACAGGGTTTAAGAAAGGGTGAAACCAGGACACATAAAAGACCTGGGAATTCCCACAACCCCTAAGTGCTTCCTGCTCCAGGAGGTAAACGATTATGTGTTTACTGGAGGTCATACCATTTTCCCTGTTACTGGTGCAAAATAATTCATCAAATCCCCAAGCTTCTTTTCAAATCACGATTTCCCCATTTACTTTGGTCACCAAACAGTCCTATTCTTCAGTGGCCTGTAGACTCACTCCCACCTACCCCCCTGGGGGGCACAAATGAAGGAACTCCCCCTTAGGCTGGCCCCAGTAACTCAGAATTAAATAAGAGGTGGGGCTGGCAGCCTCCTGGAGACTAAAACAACATCAGAGACTAAACCTACCTTGCCAAGAATGGAGAGTTTATTCAGATACTGTTTGCTAATTCATGTATGCCACAACGGGATAAGAATTAAAGGTAGAAACCTCACACTCTTCCTTATACCTGCCTACTGCCCAACTAGATTCCAGACACTGCATCACTATTACTGCCATCTTGCTAAACGGAGGCCCCTAGGCACTAATCACACAGGCAACTGCACGTGTCATAAAAATGCACCACAACTTTAAACTTACAGCATTAAAAGCTGTACGCCTCTCTCTGGCTACATTGGTGAGTCTCCAGTTAGTTCAATATTTTAAAGGCTGCAGCAGCATGCAAAAGAATTTCATTTTGTTTCTTTTTTTTTTAAAAAAAAAAAAGTTAAGAAAGGTATCCAGGAGATGGTGAGTTTTATTTTATCTTGTCTGGATAGAGGTTTGATTTGCTCTCGAATGTTCCCGGGTGGTGAGAGACTAGGAGAAAGCACAGAATGCAGAGGTCTATTCGGTGTAATCTTCTCCCTCATTTTCATCTTCACCATCAACGGCAAGAGCAGCATACTTGCTTGCAGAACTGAACTTCTGTAATAGACACGATCGATAAGAACAAGCAGCAATGCCTATTTCCAACCACTCTGTTTGCAGCCCCAAATGTACAGGATTTCAATGGCAAAAGTAAGCTACAAGAAGTTGAGGGCAAGTCTTTGACACTCACAGAGGCTGGATCTTCAGCTTTCTTTGGCTCAGGTGCAGATCTGGAGTCTTGATCCTTTTTGCCATCTTTCCTGCAGAGACATGAACAACTTTAGGAGAGGACTCTCCCGATACTCACAAGCAGTTCTGACGTACTGAATAGGCACCTCCAATCAACAGTTCTGGCTATCTAGACATTTTGTAATCTAGATTCTCAGAATTGTAACTGACTATATTGGTTGACTTCAATGGGTTCACAGTGGGAGATCTGGCAAGGCTTGGAGAACCAAGAACTTTCTCATACAAAGACACAGGTATCTAGCATCATATCAAAGATTACAAATGAGGAGGGAACACACGTACCTATCTGACTCCTTCCAGAGGTCTTTGTTCCCTCCATCTCCTGGACCACGGCTGGAATTTCCACTTTGGCCTTTTGGGGCACTCACCCCATCTACTTTATTTTCATCTGCTTGAGTGGAGACACAAAAATAAATGGAAGTCAGTAAAATAGACACTCTTCCTCTCCCAGGTTTCCCTTAAGCTGAAGAGAAGTGTGCCCATATGTACTGAGGGAAATGAAAACTACCCCCAATCCAGATTTCCTTCCTAAGCCCTTCTTCCCTTCTATTATCAGACACAGACACACACACACACCGCAAACAAGATCCACTAAAAAATTCCACCGTGGGGTTATGCCATCATAAAAAGCAAAGTGGAAATAAGGACTATGATGCTGTGTAGTGACCTTGGCCTTGCAGATGGCAACATTTCTAATCTGGACTGAGCATGTCAATTTCCTTCCGATTCTTTTTTTTTCCCTTTCAAAGAAATGTTCTACCGGGAAAGGGCAGGGCTCTATGTTTTCTCCAAAGAGGCTGCTCCTGCCCTCTACTGGAAAGAAAAGGCAGACAATCAAAGAACCTTTAACACAAAAAAATGGGTGCAAAATACAATGATATTCAGTATTTTGTGACTCCTCTATGGGGACTTTTTTATCTAGGCCTCTATCTGGGCGAATAACCTATTCCCCTCTTGGCCTTACCTTTCCTTACTGGTCCTTCCTCAGATGGTTGAGCTGGAACTACTTTCCCTCCACCACTAGAAGGAAAACATGTAATCACATCCATCAGCTATCTTAGGGAAGGAACAGATGAGAAACTTCTACTTCAAGTGAAGTTTTACAGAGAACCAAAAATACATACTTAATGCTGTGAAACATTAAAATACGGGAAAGCAACAATGAAAGCAATTATGTGAACTTGACCAAATGTCATGTCCTTTAGAATTATTATAGTCATGCTAGGTTAATCTTATCCCTCTACTTTACAAATGAGAATCCTAAAACTTAGGGAAGTGATGTGACCCCCAAGGCTGTACTGCCAGAATGTGGCATTGGCAGGTTCCGATTTATAGTGAGTGCAGATTGAGTCACCAAAGTGATGTTAACCAGCTATCAAAACTCCAGAAAACTGAGCCACCGGCACACCACAGAATTTGAACTATGACAGCAAAGATGGCAGAACTTATCAGATGGCATAAGGCCAGTACCCCACAGGGCACCTTCCACCATGATAGCATAGCACTGAAGAGTCTATAGCCAACCAACTGCTATGTTTCCAAGCTGACTCACCTTGTAGGGGACTGCTGCTCTGTGTCTGAGCTCTGAGATCGAGCAGGAGGGTTAGAACTTCGCTTCACCCAAGCATTCTCCTTTGGTGGAGGGGCTGGCATTACCTTTAGAGGCTGTTCAGGTTTGGGAGGCTTAGAAGTTGGAGACTGACAGTCTTCCTCTTTATTGGGTGTTTCATTTTCTAGAGACTTCTCACTCTCTCTCCTTCGTGCATCTGTGAAGTCAGAATGGGAAGGTCAAAGCATCAGGAGAAAAGGGCTTATTGGACAACAATCTATTAAGACCTCAACAGAGTGGCAAACGGTCCACATCCGAGTTTACTGCTTTTCATCGTTATTCTTTTTTTTTTTTTTTTTTTTGCGGTACGCGGGCCTCTCACTGTTGTGGCCTCTCCCGTTGCGGAGCACAGGCTCTGGATGCGCAGGCTCAGCGGCCATGGCTCACGGGCCTAGCTGCTCCGCGGCATGTGGGATCTTCCCGGACCGGGGCACAAACCCGTGTCTCCTGCATCGGCAGGCGGACTCTCAACCACTGCGCCACCAGGGAAGCCCCTCCATCATTATTCTTAAATACAGACCTGCTGAATTTGATTCCCAATAGATACAATTATCCCCAAACTGGTTTCCAAATGTCCTCTGGCGAAAATGTTTTACTGATGCAAGAGAAATAGGAAAAATAATGACACTCCAAGGATAGCTATCTGACCTCTCCTAGGAATGAGAATTCTTTATTTTAGGATTATCATCTTTCTGTATTCTCCATGTTAGAACGTTGGTACTTGAAGAAGGATACACATATGTGTGTGAAGGGGACCTACAATGAAATTGTAAACTCGAGGGACCACTGATCAACTTCCACATAGAGGCTCAATGCACAAGTGCACATACACCCATAACAAAAGTCTCTTCTGGTACACATTTCTCAGACTTTTCAAAGCAGATGTGAAAGTCAGATCAATCTATGCTAATACTCCAAAATCTCTGCATAATTTGGTTATGGATAGGTTATGGAAAAGGGCAATAATAAGATACCCACCCTGGTCTGACTTACTTCTGCCAGATGTGGATGAGGTCCCCGTTTGTGATGACTCACTTCCTGTCCTCGATCGTTCCTGAGTTTCTTCACTTCGCCAGCTTGGGTGTCTGTATAAAAGAGATTTGACAAAATACATCATGTCCAGCTCAGTGAAGGCCACCTTGGACCCATGCCGACCCCTCAGGAACTATCGCTTATTAATATTTTATCGTGCTGGCTTTATTTACGTGTGGGTGCATGCACCTGTCTCTTTTGCGCAAACCGTTTGAAAGCAGCAGACATTAGCATTCTTTGGTTCTAAATACAGGTATCCCCTGCCTTTCCAAAGTTTCCTTTATGCCACTTCACTTTTACAGAAAGATCCATATATGCTGCTGCTAACCGAAAGAAATCCAAAGAGGATTTCTGCTTTTACATAACCTACATAATCTACGACTCTGCCCTCCCTTAGTGGTAACACAATTCTGCAAATTGCTCAAAACCAGGCCTAGCTTTTCAGCGTATTATAGGAGGTGTCTACCCTATTGGATGTCATGCCATCTTTTTAATAATAAACACTCCTTTACACTATCCTGAAATAACAGATAATATAACCAACATACACACAAATAAAAATAACTGGAAAATAATTTACAGCCTACACTTAGTATCAGTGAAAACATTTTGTCTACTCCATCCCTAATAACTTGAAAAGAGGTAAATCCATTCACCTCACTATGGTGGAGTTTTACTCTACACAATAAAGCAGGGTTTGGCAAATTTTTTCTTAAAGGGCCAGATAAACTTTATTTATAAAAACAGGTACAGGCCACAATTTGCAGACTCTTGTATTAAAGTACCACCAGGGCCCAGGAGGCCTTTCGAAAATCATGAGGGATAAACAACAACTCTTCATCGGGTAAAGAAACTTTCCCACACGCTGCAGACCACCTAGCAGCCCCACCCCACACACACTAATGCTAGTAAGTGACAACCAGTAACACCCACATGAATTTTCCAAGTGCCCCGTGGGGATGTAAGCCCCCCATTAAGAATCACTGGATTGGGGACTCCCCTGGTGGTCCAGTGGCTAAGACTCTGCACTCCCAATGCAGGGGGCCCAGGTTCCATCCCTGGTCAGGGAATTCGATCCCATATGCCACGAATAAGAGTTTGTGTGCTGCAACTAAGACCCGGCACAGTCAAATAAATAAAATAAATAAATGTTAAAATAAAGACTCAGGATTAAAAAAAAAAAGAATCACTGGATTCATGGATGTGAAATCCGTAATACAAGACGACCTCACCTCTCCCGAGGCCGTCGTTCTAGTTTTGGCTCATCCAGCTGACGCTGCAGTTTCTCCTGTTCCTTCTGTAGCCGCTCTTCTACTTCTCGTTCTCTAGCAGCTGTGTCAACAGGCTTTGCCCCTCCAAAGATAGAGGCTGCTCGACTGGACTGGGATGTGCTAGCAGAGGAATCATCTTCCTTAGGAGTACTCCGAGGCTTTAGGTTCAGTTTGGGTCTTTGGGGGGGACCTAAGTTAAATGAAAGTCTAAGTAATAGTTTTTGAAAATCATCAGAAGCCGATGGCTGAAAGCCAGATTTCCAGACATACCTCTTAACGAAATGCTTTTTGGGATTCAGATTAGTGAGTGGCCTAGCCAATCCAGCAAAGGTAAAAAGGGAGATCATTTAAAAATGGGTGGCCCAAAGAGCCAAGTCCAATTAATCTTTCCACTACCACATCCATGATGCAGTACCAGACTGAGGGAAAGACTAAAAATAGTAAAAATTTCAACGGTAAATTAAGCATTTATCATGATTACTATTATCTGGGGGAAATTTTTTGACTATAAGATATTGGATGAAAAGTATCTTGTTAAAAAATGTGGTCTGGAAGATGGATTGCTTCAGTAGGTTAAGACAAACTTGTAACAGTATGATGCGGAAGGCTCTAGTTCTTACATTCTTATCTCTGGGTAGAATATAAATTTGATGGTGATTCATAGGGCAAAGCATGCAACACCGAACATTAGAATATAAACTGTAAGGGAGTCTGACTTCTTCCTGGATCCAAGTTGTCAGAATATTTCAAGATAAACCTGAGTGCTTCAAGGATATTGTATTTCTCAAAATCAGTGTTTATTCTAAGTATTTCAGACACAAAATACATAAAAGATATAAAGAAAGCCTGTGTACATCAACCACCTGACACCACAAAAACCACTGAAGCCTCCCGATAACATGCTTAGTGCTGCGCTGTCTTCTCATAACTAGTATGCTGAATTTGGTATCTATCATTCTTATGCGTCTTTGGTCTTTTACTACATATCTATGCAACTGCAAACAAAGAGGGTATTGTTTAACAAGATTTAAATTTTCTACAAGGGTTTTAAGTTGGTAGTTTATATAACTTCCGAGATACATTTTTCATCTGTATAACCCTGCGAAGAGCCCATTACCTATGTGAATAGGGTACAACTGGGGTCAGAAAGAGGCACTCATTGAAGTCACACAGCTAACACCTGGTGGACCAAAGAATGAAATCCACGTTATTGAAGCAACTCCACTGCTCCTCCCACTATGGTACACAATGTCTCCTTCTTCCTTTGGTAATTTCGTTTACCTACTCAACAAATAACTAGAACACCTATATTTCAGATACCATGCTAACGTCCGGAATATGATGGTTGGGCAATTTTTGTGGAAGGGATGGAGACAACACTGAAGAGGTACAGCAGTGAAGGCCCTTGTATGTCAGAGGTACAAAGGGATATCTTTCAGGCCATGAAGAGACAAGATACAGTTTTAGAAGGAGGAGAATAACCTAATTAGATACCGTTTCAGAAAGACTACTTGGGCCAACGTGAAAATGGAGTGAGGCAGGGAAATGTTAGTAACGTGGGCATAGCAATGAAGTCTGAACAGAGGTAGTGGCAGTGACCCTGAGGACAAGGGGGGCAGATCTTAGAAGGAGTTGGGGGTTTGATCATCGGGGGGAAGGGGGGCTGGAAATCAGGTGTACAGCCATTGGGGGAGGCAAGAAATGGCATGAGAGGCAAAGGTCAGTAGTCAATGAAGACTACATCTGAGCCTCGACTTTTCTCACAAGTAAAGGGAAGACGATAACTGTACATCTACCACATAGAATACTTAAATAATACCTGTATGAGCACTCAGCTCATTGTTGGTGCAGCATAAATGCTCAATAAATGTTAGCTATTATTTCCAGGTTTCTTGCATGGAAATAGAGGAAACAGATATCATCAATGCTTTTAAGAATAAATTTTAGGGACTTCCCTGGTGGCACAGTGGTTAAGAATCCACCTGCCAATGAAGAGGACACGGGTTTGAGCCCTGGTCCAGGAAGATCCCACATGCCACAGAGCAACTAAGCCCGTGTGCCACAACTACTGAGCCTGTGCACCGCAACTACTGAAGCCTGTGCTCCTAGAGCCCGTGCTCCGCAACAAGAGAAGCCACAATGAGACACCCGCGCACCGCAATGAAGAGTAGCCCCCGCTCGCCACAACTGGAGAAATCCCGTGCACAGCAACCAAGACCCAACACAGCCAAAAATAAATTAAAAAAAAAAAAGCCACTGCAATGAGACACCCACGCACCGCAAGGAAGAGTAACCCCCGCTCGACGCAACTAGAGAAAGCCCGTGCACAGCAACGAACACCCGTTGCAACCAATAAATACATACATACATACATACATACATAAAATGACATCACTCAAGTCAGAACAACAAATGGTGGCCATTTATAATAATGTTTGAGAGGTCAGAGTTGTAACACACTGTATGTTTTATATAAATGATACAATATCAGGGGCATAATTTTAGCATAGGTACACTGACATCTCACCATTAATTAATGAGTATCAACTACTTGGTATCAATGGCATTGAAATAAGCAACACCTGGTTTTTAACCCACAGTGCCAACCAATTACTGGCTATGAGACCATGTTTGAGTCTCATTCCTTCACTTGAAAAATGGGGCTAAAACAGCCTATTTTAAGTGAGATCATACTATAAGAATGTCTGGCAAATGTTTTTTCCTTTGTTTATACAATATAAATTTTTTTTTTTTTTTGGTACGCGGGCCTCTCACTGCTGTGGCCTCTCCCGTTGCAGAGCACAGGCTCTGGACGCACAGGCTCAACGGCCATGGCTCACGGGCCCAGCCGCTCCGTGGCATGTGGGATCTTCCCGGACCAGGGCACGAACCCGTGTCCCCTGCATCGGCAGGCAGACTCTCAACCACTGAGCCACCAGGGAAGCCCCAATTAAATTTTAACTGAAAAAATCTATATGCTAAAACAGGTTAGAACTAGACTTTATTTCCATTATGTCCATTTTTATCTGATGCTCTTTCCATTATGTTCCAATGCAACCTTTACTATGTGTAGGTTCTATCTGTGCCCACTTAAGGGATCTGAAACATAACTGAAAAATTCCCAACCAGTTCCTCTAGCGGTAATGCCCCATTAAGTAAGCAAAAGCAAATGATTACCTCTATCATCTCGCCTATAATCATCCCGAGAGTAATCGTCTCTGGAGCTCCATGACCGGTCATCTCGTCTTTCGTATCTGTCTTCATAGCGGTCCCCGCCTCCTCTGTAGTCATCATCCCTACGGTACCCACTACCAAATGCTCTTCTGCCACTGCCTATCCTGGAATCGTAGCCTGTAAACATATCCCAAATTGTGATCATCACACTGGAAGGGAGAAGGCAAGAAAGGAGTTCTTAAAAGAAAGCAATTTAACTTAATTGTGTTTTACAACGACCTCTATCATAGTCTCTGCTGCCTCGGTCATCATAGCGATCTCGGCCCCCGTATCGATCCATGTCCCGGCGTGGGCCATCACGGTAACTGTCCCGATACCCATCACGATATCGGTCTGAATCGTAACGATCTCGATACTCTAGAGAGCAAAGAGACAGGTATCGTCATTCCTTTTTCTTTGACACATACTGATAAGAACAAACATAGCCCATTAGGTCAGTTTGTTTTCATGACTTCATATTCACTGCTGTGTCTGTTTTTATTTAAAAAAAAAAAATCGCATTATATCCAAGGTAGAAGAATTTGTATTGAATTAAAGTTTCCTTGGTATTTATTTTAAAAAGTTCTCCACTAATTCAATAAATGTTGCTGGGCTAACAATTTAGGAGGGAGTTAGGGGAGAGAAAAATCTCTATACAGTAGTACTGCCTTATGTGTGGTTTCACCTTTTTGACATTTCAGTTACCTGTGGTCAACCAGTCCAAAAATTTTAAATGAAAAATTCCAGAAATACACAATTCGTTAAGTTTTAAATTGCGTGCTGTTCTGAGTAGCATGATGAAATCTCGTGCCGTTTCCCTCCAACCTGCCCGGGATGTGAATCATCCCTTTGTCCAGCATATCCACGCTGTACAGTATAGGACAGTAAGATATTTTGAGAGAGAGAGATCAGATTCATGTAACTTTTATTACAGTATACTGTTATGTATAGGAAAAAACATAGCATAAAACATAGGGTTCAGTAATATCTGAGGTTTCAGGCATCCAGGAGGGTTCTTGGAATGTATCCCCACAGATGAGGGGGCGCGGGGACTACTTTATATCCCATAATGAACTTCCAGGATTAAAGATGTGAATACTAAAAATGTAAGCACAAAGCACCAGAAGAAAATATAGTTGGAATCTTTCATGCCTGATACCAAAGAACCAAAGACTACTTAAAAAGTTTAGCATGGAGGGAATTTCCTGGTGGTCCAGTGGTTAGGACTTCGTGCTTCCACTGCAGGGGGCCTGGGTTCCATCCCTGATAGGGGAAGTAAGATGCCGCAAGCCACGTGGCCTGGCAAACAAAAAGTTTAGCACAGAAAAACAATACACATACCACAAATCTGAGATGCAAACAAAATAAGAAAAATATATGTAACATATGACAACTGGTTAATTACCTGTTACTGCTTAAGTAACAGAAACTAAAACGGGACATTGTTTTCTACTGCCCAAATGGAAAGGTTAAAATAAATGATACATCTTGTAGTGGCAAAGTTTAGCACAATAAGTCAATTCCTACTCTGCTGAGTTAAAAATAGTTCAAAGGCCTTGAAAGTTGTTTCGGAACTATATACTAAAAGATTTAAAAAACATGTATACCCTCTGGGCCAGCAATTTAACTTCTAGGAATTTAACCTGAGCAAGTAACTGGACACATTATACAGATATACATATAAGAAGGTTCTTTGGATTGTTGTTTATAATATTAAAATCGTTGCATGCTATTTAGCTTCAGGTGACATGTCAGAAACCCAGATTTTTATATGGAAAAAAAAACCCCTCAATGTCTAAACATGAACCAATTAAAAAACAAAACAAAAAAACTTAAAAGACATTTTGAGTTTAATTGTGAGTAGGCCTAAGAAGTATCTTAGTTTTATGACAGCTTCCTTTTAAAACAATGGTTTCATTTTGCAGAGGACATCACTTTGTCTACGTGAACATTCATCCGCAGGTAGTTTAAATTTTAAAAATTAAGGGACTTCCCTGGTGGTCCAGAGGTTAAGACTCCGCGCTTCCAGTGCAGGGGCAAGGGTTTGATCCCCGGACCAGGGCAGGGGGGATGCAGACGGACAGGGGGACAACACTAAGACTCCACAAGAGGCTTGGCGTGGCCAAACAAAACAGGTCTTGAATTTTATCCTTGTCATCACATGTATGTTATGCTATCAAATATTCTACTATATAGACAAACCACTACTTAGTCATTTCTTTTTTTTTTTTTTGCGTTACGCCGGCCTCTCACTGTTGTGGCCTCTCCCGTTGCAGAGCACAGGATCCGGAAGCGCAGGCTCAGCGGCCATGGCTTATGGGCCCAGCCGCTCCGCGGTATGTGGGATCTTCCCGGACCAGGGTACGAACCCGTGTTCCCTGCATCGGCAGGCGGACTCTCAACCACTGCGCCACCAGGGAAGCCCACTTAGTCATTTCTTTACTCAACAGAAGGTCCTTTTCATTAAAAAAAGAAATGACAGTGTTGAGTCTTTCTTCATGTATTTCAATAAAGTTGTAGCATTTTCTCCACAAACGTTTTACAAAAGCTTTTATTGGATTTAGGTGGTGTGTGTAAAAGTTTATCCCAGCTCCTACCCCATGACATTCTCTACTCCCCTTCTCTAAATTACATTTTATTTGCATATTGTTTCTCTCGCTTGGTATAAATAATGTCCAACAAAGACAGTATTTTTGTCTGTTTTGTTCACTGCTGTATCCTGAGCTTACAAAAGTATCTGGCACGTGGTAGACATTTAGTATTTTTGAAGGTAATGAATTTTCTGTTATTTTAAAAGGCATCTTAAATTTTTTTTCTGCATCTACTGCTACCCTCCTCTTTATCTGCTATGGTGATCATCTACATTAACACATTTGTCCTATTACAAAACAACCCCCCAGAATACACAAGAAACTAACTAGATAAAAATGAACTTACTGTCTCCAAAGCTATCATCACCTCTTCTAGGTGGGTAGTCATCAAAGCTGTCTGTTGCAGGACGGGCCCTCCAGTCCGTATCTGTTTTGTCAGAATCCCGATTTCTATCGCGGCCAAAAGAACGATCATCCCTGTCTACAGATATATAAAATGAAAAAACACAGGTTAGCTCACAAAAACTTTTGCCAGCTATTTCTCATATGCACAGAGGCCCCCTCCTGCTCCCACATACTGCACTTCTTGCTTACCCCACAGCGTCATCACGAAGTCGCCCCAGGCCCCATAAGTGTACTCTCCAACTCAACCAAGTGACTCCCTTCCTCACATTTATTCCTACTGGTTTAATGCTTACCTGTCTCATCTTCTGGATAGGCATCTTAAAATTTTTTAAAGATAGGCCAGGAACCCCCTGAAATATACATGAATCAGGCTCCTCTTGTGTCCAGTGTGCTGCTAAGTACGTAATCTATTTAGTATATATTTAACGTTCATCTAGGTCAATCAGGGTTTCTCAGTCTCAACACTACCAACATTTTGGGCTGGACAATTCTTTGTTGGGGCGGCTGTCACACGCATTATAGGATAGTCCCTGGATGCTATTAGACGTTAGGAGCCCTCCCCACAGTTGTGACAACCCAAATGTCTCCCAAAATTGACAAATATGCCCTGTGAAGCAAAACCATCCTCAGTCAAGAACTACTGCTCAAGGTTAAGGTGGCCCCCACTATCTGCCTCTACTACAAGTTTCTGGGGAAGGGCACCTCTGCTTTGTCTTCCCAGGACCGTGACAAAACAAAACATTCAATCATCTTTCCTACCTTTATCCTGTGCTTGATCAGCAACGTCCACTCGAATTCTCCTGTTACCTAGAGACTGAGAGCATAGGACCATATTAACCAACCTTTTGCCCCATTATGCACAAATCCCATGAGTGACCTTGAATGTCTGGGCATAGCAGAAGCACTGGGGGAAGGAAGATAAAGGAAGAACACTGTAATCTAGCCAACACTACAATTTGTTGGCTAAAGAATCCTTTATAAAGACTTGAATATAAAATAACCCCTTAGAATTAACATTTAAGTTGGGCTTAAATGAATGTCAGGTCAATTGTCTTACTATTTTTATAAAGTCAAACCTCACAGAATAGATTTAACTTTTTAACTATCACAGGCAATTTGTCACATGTAATAAATTAAAAACATTTCTAGACAACTAGCTAAATAAAAGGTATTATTTGGGTCCAGGGCAATTATACATTCAAACATTTATAGAGTCCCTACTATGCACCAGCAAAGTTGCATAAAGCATGGTCTGTTTATAATCTCAACTTCTTTCACTCAGTATTACCTTACGATAAATCAGTTCCTCCAGGATACCCTCTGATTTCCCTTTCCCACATCACTATTTATATACTTTGAACCCAATTATTTCTACTGATGATATTTTTCTCATTTCATAGTAGAATCTACAGTTGAAGAAGGATAACAATGAAATTTAGTTAAGAACACCTGGAATTATATTAAATACCACTATGATGATATCTCTAAATACAAACTAACTCCCAAGTCTGGACCATGACAACACTATTTAACAGTCAATTCAGCAAACTTCAGATAATAACAATTGTATGGTATTCTTTTTCTTATTCAGACTGAGAGGTAAAAGTTAGTAATGTTACTAAAACCTAAAATGACCTGAGAAGAAAAACTTTCAAACAACTTTTGCTTTTCATATATTTAACTAAATACATGAATTTTATTCCTATTTGACATCTGCTTCAGATTATCATGGTGGTACTCAAGTTATGAGATAGGAAAAATATTTTAAGAGGAGTTGCTTTCAATCACGTCCAATGGCAGACATGGACCATAGAATTACGGCACAAATGGCATTGGAAATTACCTTCTCAACGAACAATGAGATGCTTCT
The DNA here is from genome assembly GCF_937001465.1 of Orcinus orca. NCBI lineage: Eukaryota > Metazoa > Chordata > Mammalia > Artiodactyla > Delphinidae > Orcinus > Orcinus orca. The sequence goes on along the minus strand of NC_064569.1, from coordinate 42,467,900 downwards.
GGAATTAAAAGAGGAAAAAACCAGCCTTTTTTTCTTTCGATATATAATCAGTTTGATTTCTAAAGTCACTCACTAGAGATAAAAAAGCAGTTCTTGGATTAGAAACTTCCATCACTAACAAGTAACTAAATGTTTCAATATCCTGCTCTGGCTAGCCTAGGAATCCCTACCTGGCACCAATCACTTAAATAACTGTATTTCAATTAGATTTAATCTCCATCCCCCCTCATGTATTAACAGCTAAATCTCCTCTCCCCACAGAACCTCTAGTGTCTGGATTAAAAAATATCTATGGGCAATGTTACAAAGCAGGACTGAATGTTTACTGTCATTCTCCTGTAACAGATTCCCAGGAGAGCCCTCTTAAAAATAAAAAATTACTTCCCTGAAAATGAGGTAACGTCTTTAAATACTAAAATAACATGATTTTTCTATTTGCCTTGATCCGGTCATATTATTTTGAAGAAGCAAAGCCACAGAGCTGAGGCAAAGCTGTGCGTAAACTAATGTGAGATTTTATTAAGGACTTCGTGGTGGATTTCTTCACAATTTCCCACCTAAACACATTCCTGAATTACTAGGCCCTGCTGAACTTGCAGAAGGGAGGTGTGACGTGCTAGATGTTGAATGTTAACCGGTATATTGATAAATAATCCAGGCTTTTCTTTGTAGGTACTATGGGAACCTTCGAAACGGCTATTGACCTGGCCTAAAAACTATCAGTTTGATAAACACAAGAGTTGTTAGCTCCCAGCCCTCACCTCCCACCCTTAGTTTATTTACCTCTTCATTGAGGCTCAGGGCAGTGAACAAGGAATCCAGGTCCTCAAACTCAGCATAACCAAAACCTTTCAACCTCTCAGGATTGCTGGGTTCACGTGGTAAACGCACTGCACTGATCTAAGGAGGAAAGAAACAAAAAATATTTCCTAATTCAATGCTCTTGTTCATTTATCATCATCTTCTTTTTTTTTTTTTACCATTGTGTATGCAGTGGATTTCTCGGAAGAATACCCAAGAACCTGGCTGTCTCCAGGATGAAAACCGGTACAGAGGGATACAAGAGAGACTTCATCGTATACCCTGTTAAACCTTTTCAATTTGAACAATATGAATATAACCTTTAAAAAACTAAGGAGTTCAGTGTATTCCTTGTACCCCTGACTTCTGCTTCATTCTACATTTCTAGTTTTTAGTTGTTTTTCAATTAAGAGGAACTGCCTGTGTTCCACAATTAGTTTATTTCCAATTTTTGTCTCTCAGAAATTTGACTCAGTTTTTGCCAAAAAATTTTCTGGGCAGTATATTTTTTGGCAAGCTGACTTACCTGAGAAACATTACTTACTGTCTTCATTATTAATAGCTTGGCTGAATCAAACACTGGATTGTAAACCCTCACCATACTTACCCCTTCTGCCGAATTCTGAGATGGTAAACCACTGAATTGTACTTTTCACTTTTTATGTCTGTTTTCTTACTCTTTTTACTTATTTCTTCATTTCTCCAATATTTTGCATATATTCAAGCTATCTTTTGCATCACTGATTTGATACTTTATTCTGGGCTCCTGAGATATAGATTTTGTCACAGTCGCTTTTAAATTCTAGTTTAACTCAACTTATGAGGAGAGCAGGAAAAGGAACAAAATAAAAAGGGAATAAAATAAAAGGAAGTAGCTACAGACCAATTCTAGAGCATAAAGGTGAAAAGCCTGAACAGGCCAGAGATTATTCAACACTCTACGGAAGAAAGAGGCTACTAGAGAGGAATCCAAAACAGGCCATGCTTCTAGATGTACTACATAATTAAACAGAGAGTAAAATTTGTAAGTTGTTATCAAAAATAATCACACAAGAAAAGCCAGCTACAGAAGTTGATGGCCCATTGCAGAGAACAGGATCTAGTAAAGAAGTCAACCAACATAGCAAAAGCGAAGGGTTGACATATATACACTAATATGTATAAAACATAACTAATAAGAACCTGCTGTATTCATAATAATAAAAAAAAAAGCGAACGAGGGAGGGACTTCCCTGGTGGTCCAGTGGTTAAGAATCCATCTTCCAATTTAGGGGACGTGGGTTTGATTCCTGGTTGGGAAACTAAGATCCCAGGTACCGCGGGGCAACTAGGCCTGCGAGCCGCAAACTAGACAGCCCAAGCACTCTGGAGCCCACAACTAGAGAAGCCCACATGCCGCAATGAAGACCCAACGCAGCCAAAATAAAAAAGTGAAAGAGGGAGCAGATTCTTAGAAGAAACCTAGTTTTTAATGTCTTCTCTTCAGCAAAGACTCTGGAGAAAAACCGAATAGAATTGGAAATTATTACTCATTCTTCCATTTTTGAAATCCTAAGTATTTTTTCATCAAAGTTTAGAAAAAGGATTCTTAGCACCTCACACTCACTTTTTCGTCTTTCTGGAAACTTCTAGGTGTTTTCAAACATCCTGCCTTAAGCTTTTTAAGCAAGTCTGTGAATCCCATTATATGTGAACAGACTCTGTTAATAAAAACTACACATCTGCTCAGTTAAACGTATTCATATAAAAAATTAAAATGTAATTTTGATATAAGCCTGAATGTCAAGAACAGAACAGCTGAGTTCAGAGAAACTTTCTTCCACTTTCCAATGTTTAACTGGGTATGTCACCTTTAAATTTCATAGAGAAGGGATATATATTTTTGAGAGATTCTCTCTATATCAATAAGGTATTAAATTTGCTGATAAGACTGTCCAACTGGTTTTGGATGAGAACATTCTCAGCCAAAGGGCCTAAACAACACTAAATTACATACCTGTTTCTTCCAAGTATAGACATAACCTCAGATCCTTTCTCAACACAGAAATTCAGAGACATTCACTACCCATACAGTACCCTCCATATCTAGTTAATTGCCTAAAACCTTTACACTTACATTTAATCCTCTAAAGAATTCCTTAATGGAGTCTTCTGTCACATCATAGGGCAGGTTCCCTAGAAAAGCAGTGTAGGGTGGTGATTTGGGAAGACGGCTCCGGTCGATATTGGGTTCCCGAGCAGCCCGTGGAGCAGTGGGCAGGATGGAACGGTCAATTGGAGGTGCCCTATACACGTCATCATCATTACTATGCCAAGTGGTTGAAACTAGGATAGAAAAGTAGACATAAGAAATTAGAAGAAACTTCCCTTACTGCCACTGTAGAATAAGAGGACATATGCTAAGCGCCAAGTATTAAATAAGCTATATCAGGAAATAAACAGATAAAAAGGGTAGGGGGGTTCAGCAATAAGGACCCTTTACAGACAAAATGCTTCTGAAATGTCAGAATCAGATAGCAATGCAAAGACTCAGTACTATTTACTGCCTCTTTGTTTCTAAGTATTTCAAGGCCTTTCAAAGCCTAGGCTTTTGTTAACAGAATCATAACTTATTCCTTATGCAGCAGAGAAATGAGAGAATATCAATCACTATTTATGGAATGTTACCGTGTGCCAGGTACTTCGTATTCATTATATCCCAACTCACCTTTGTAATAATCATGTGAGTTTGTTTCCCATTTTACAGAAAAGGAAACTAAGATTTCAGGAAGGTTTTGTAACTTGCCCAAGGTCACACAGATGGTAGTGTAGGAGGATGGTAATCTTAGTGGAGCTAGGAGATACTGTCCCTACTGCACTGCCCATGAATTTGTACTTCAGGTATCAACACTTATGGAAAACATGATCTAGATGAAATTTCTTGTTACAAAAACAGGTCACAAAAGAAAAAGTATTCTTCTGTTTGCAATTAAAGCTTTTAGAGAAAAATGATGGGTGATCAGATTTACGTCATACCCAATGATCTTATAGCTCCTACCTGTTCCTGGCTATTCCTTGAAGGCACAAATTCAAATGATACCCCAATGACTCTTCTGCATTTTCCCACCATAATTCCTAGTCCTATTCCTTTTCCTCAGACCAGTTCTGTTTACCCAGGGCGCCCTGACTTCATACTAATAGCTCTTAGAACAAATTATTCCTTGACTCTTGAGTATAAAGACCGTATAGGTTAATACTGCATATTACTTTATAAGGACATCACAGAATTTCAGACCTAAAATGAAATAATCTAGTCCTTACTTTACAAATGAAGAAAATAAGGCTTAAAAGGATAGTACGCTGAGAAAGCCCTGTTACTACAATAGCCAGAATTAGCACTAAGCTCTCTTGAATCACCACTTTAGCCCCTATCACAAACTCTTAGAGCCTAAACCTAAGATTCTACAAAATACATAAACATAGGTTCTACAAAATTAGTTAAATTCCTTCCAAATTACACGTGAGAACAATTATTGTGGAACAGATTTTGTCTAGAAGGTAATGAAAATTCCAAACACGACGGAAAACAAAAGAAAAGTTACCATCTCCTTCTAGGTCATCTGTTTCATCAGCCCAGCTGACTGGTTTGGGGACATAGGTGCTTCCTCCACCAGTCCCTCCATCCTCAGCCAGGAAGTCTGTTAGGGAGATAGTCTTCCCCTTCTTATTCTTCTTTTTTGCTATTTTAAAAGGGCCAGAGAAAGATTATTCATCAATACTTGGGTATTTACAGAGTTGTACAATGCACTATTGTTAAATGTATTTATAAAGAAAGCAACAATAAATGCCCATCAAAGGTTCAGATTGTGGTATATTTCTGTGAAAGAATTCCATGCAGATATAAAGGAGAAAGCACAATGTACTGGCACAGAAAGTCCGAGATGTGAAAAATAAAAAGTTACAGAATACATATTATGTAAGTCCCCCTTTCTTTTAAAAAATTTATTTATTTATTTTATTTATTTATTTTTGGCTGCATTGGGTCTTCGTTGCTGCGCGCAGGCTTTCTCTAGTTGCAGCGAGCAGGGGCTACTCTTTGTTGCAGTGCGCGGGCTTCTCATTGCAGTGGCTTCTCTTGTTGTGGAGCACAGGCCCTAGGTGTGCAGGCTTCAGTAGTTGTGGCATGAGGGTTCAGGAGTTGGGGCGCACAGGCTCTAGAGCACAGGCTCAGTAGTTGTGGTGCATGGACTTAGTTGCTCTGTGGCGTGTGGGATGTTCCTGGACCAGGGCTCGAACCCGTGTCCCCTGCATTGGCAGGTGGATTCTTAACCACTGCGCCACCAGGGAAGCCCCTATGTAAGTCCCTGTTGTTTAAATATACATTATGCATACGGATGCAAAGGGGTCTAGAAGGGTTTTCAAACTTACTCTGGGAGTAAAACTGAGGTGGGGGCAGCAACCTTTTATTTCCTACTATATTCACTTGTGTAGCATTTGAGATTTTTGTAGGTTACTACATTTATTGCTCCTGGGACACAAAGAAATAAAACAAAATCCCTATCCCTAATAATATATTCTGTATGACACTTTGGAGAATTGTTTGATACTCGTAAAATAATCACATGAGGAAGGAATCATTACTATCAATTTACAGAGAAGGAAACCAAGTCTCAGAGAGGTTAAATGACCATCCTAAAGTTACAGTGATATTAGATGGCAGAGCTAGAATTAAACCTAAGGTTTTGGATACCAAGTCTAGGGCTCTTCCCATGGGAGCCCCAGCCCCTAAGAAGCTTGTTATTAGTTCTGTGGCAGGTTATCACAACCAGGGCAAATGTACTCACTGTCATTTGAAAGTGTTCAGATTGTAAGACTCATATACACAGCTTGATTTCTCTGCCCTCTAGGGGAAAAAAAAAAAAATCTCCTTCCCTACCTTAATACCACATATGAAGATATTATACTAAAGGGAAAACATAGGAAATCCCTAAGAACCAACAATTTAAATGTTTCCCATGGTTATGAAATCTTCAGGAATCTCTAAATGGCTCCACTTAGTGGCCTGACCTTGGCTCTTTAACTCTCCAGCCCTCAGAACTTCTGAGATGGCACCCACCAGCAGCTAACGCAGAAGAGTTGAAAGGACTAACTGAAGTTCTAAAACTGGCCCCTGAGAACAGCTGTGACATAATTAAGACAAAAAACAAGCAGCTCTGCTGTTAACAAAGATCATTTTCATGGCTTTTATAATGATGAGTTCCTCCTCCATGTTCCAATTCTCAACAAATTTTCCATCCAAGAGGATGAAGAATCTGTAACTCGATGCACCATTTGCTTAACTGAATGAAGATTGTTCTCTCACCTGGTACCTGCCTTTCCTTTAAAATACCATTTTCAGGAACTAAAGACCTGCTTGCTACGAATGTTATGAACATTCTGGACACAATATGAATTAAATTCATATATAAAACAAAGGGAAAAGGTATACCTCAATCAAACTCTTATCATTCTTATGTTGGACTTGACCTCATTTTGCACACTGAGATTATGGTCTCAATGTGCAAACCAGACAAACTTGGCTGTAATTATATAGAGGAAAGATGGTCTTGAACGTGAAGTTTCCATGTCTCTCTCAAGTGACTTAACACTAACCCTGCTCCAAAACTATAATTTATGATCACCAGGTTATATTTTGGATCTATTATATGCTTGAAAGAAAGCAGCTATGCAAAGTTTAAGTCCTATAGCACTGATATTGCTCCTAGCTCATATGCAAAGGCCTAGGGGAAATTTTAATTTGAATAAGACATAAAGCATACCTCTGTGGTAGAACGCTTATAATGTATAGGCTTATTTTAGTTGTCCAATTTAAAAATAAGTGTCTGGGACTAGTATGATGCTAGCTAGAGATCTTTACCTTCATGGGGCTTAAGGTAGTATCATGATCTGTCTGGTCACTGAGAAAATAAAAATAGAACTGGTGGTCAGTCATACAATGAGGTCAAGTCCAACATAAGAATAGTAAGAGTTTGACTGAGGGATCCCTTTTCCCTTTGTTTTATATATGAATCTAATACCAAAACAGCACAGTCTGGAATTAACCTGCCCTTTGGTCTGATTCTGGCTTACATCAATTTTCTAAATCAGAGTTTCTCAACTTTTACCCCTTGACTCTTGACAAACAAGTCTCACACTCTCCTTTAATGTTATTTGAAATTTCAAAATAATAAATATCATGACAAAGAAAAATATTAAAGCACTGTTTTAGAATGTCTTTTCAAATCATACATCTCCCTCTCCCCTGATTCTGTGACTGGCCCCTCCAAAAACTTCTGGCTGAGAATCACTGTGGGATGATGGACAGTCTTCAATTAAAGACAGGCTAAAATTCTTCCACAAGATCCCTAACTTCCGTTTCTTTAAATCTAGCAGCAGCATTGACTCAATCACAATATAAGCAGATTTAAAGGAACAAGCCTTTAAAAAGTAAAATGAATAAACCTAAATGTTTGTTCCACTGTATTTTATTTCAGTAACCGAGAAACAATGTTATCTAAATCCTCCTTGTGCTTTGCTCCTTCAATATCTAGGTCCATTGCATGTTTAGGATTTCAACAATGTTCTCTTCTTTATAAGTAAAGCATCATTTAATGCTCTAGAGGTATCAATCCCTTGATACAATGATTGAACTGGTCCAACTCTTAGTTTTCTTTAAATCTTATGTGAATTGGTTAAAGTTAAACCAACCACCTGGTAAACAAAACACACTCCAATTATTTAAAGGACCAAATCCACATGTACTAAGAGGAAAAAAAACCATATGTCCCAGAAATTTTCTTAAATCCTCTAACTGCCTGCTTGTCTCATTACAATTGTAATTTATTCACTAAGTACTAGGTTCTTGTGAAGGTCTTTATATACTCATCTAGGTTAAAGAAAAGATCTTACAATTACCGTCTTCTTAATTAAAAAAACAAGCTTTGTTATGACATATAAAAATAAATACTACAACTGATCAACTTAACTCTTTGTTTCTCTATTTCTGCATCACTGACATTTGAGGTTGGGTAATTCTGTGTTGGGGGGCGATGGGGTGTCCCGTCCATTGTATGATATTTAACAGCATCTCCAGTCTCGACTTAGATGTCAGTAGCAACCCCTCCACCCCACTGTGACAAAAATGTCTCCAGACATTGCCAAATGTCCTCTGGGATGGGTGAGACAAAACTGCCCATGATTGAGCACCACTGCTCTAAGTGGTAATTTCATATCAATAAATAAGTAGACAAACAAAAGGAAACGTTAGCCCTATATAAAGCACATCAGCAGAAAAGTGACCACATTGAACCAAGTCTTCAGGACTATCAGGCTGTAGCAAGTAAAAATGCTTCCTTTATTTTTCTCAGAATGTTGTCCTGTTAACTCCATTGTATTAGTAATAAAAGCACGAACTGACAGACACTGGAGTGATAAAATCTGTGGAAGTGCTGTTTTCCTTAAACAAAACAGAAGACACCTTAAAGTACTTTAATCAATAAAGCTTATTTGTTGTACAATGCAGCCCTACTTCTCCATCTTTCTTAAACTAGTATCTCTTATTTAGGAAGGAGAATTCACATAGCTCTTAACATTCAGATAAGTTGTTAAAAATTCAGTTTCTTAATTTTAGATCTTGCCAGACTAAGTAAGTCCCACTTACTTTACAGGGTTATCAAGTCTTCTGAATGTCTTAGCAACTACAGACTAGGAGGGCTTCCCTGGTGGCACAGTGGTTAAGAATCCGCCTGCCAATCAACACAGGGGACATGGGTTCGATCCCTGGTCCCGGAAGATCCTTAGCTGCCGCGGGGCAGCTAAGCCCGTGCGCCACAACTACTGAGCCTGCACTTTAGAGCTCACGAGCCAAAACTACTGAAGCCTGCGCACCTAGAGCCTGTGCTCCGCAACAAGAGAAGCCACTGCATTGAGAAGCCCGTGCACCACAAAGAAGAGCAGACCCCGCTCACCGCAACTAGAGAAAGCCCACGTGCAGCAACGAAGACCCAATGCAGACAAAAACAAATAAATAAGTAAACTTATTAAAAAAAAAAAAAGACTAAGTAAGTCAGAAAGTGTCATAAAAGCCCGTACAAAATCACAGCATTATTCATAATAGGCAAAAAACTGGAAACAATCCAAATGCCCACCAACTGATAAATAGATAAATAAATTGTAGATGTCCACACAACGGAATTGTCAATAAAAAGGAACGAGTATCCATACATCCTACAATATGGATGGATGAACCCTGAAACATGCTAAGAGAAAGAAGCTAGGAACAAAATCCACCCACTATATGATTCCATTTATATGAAACGTTCAGGATAAGTAAATACAAAAACCCAGTAAGATTAATGGCTGGTGAGGGGAGAAGAGAAATGACTGCTAATGGGAAAGGTGGTTCTTTCTGGGAAGTGAATCCTGCCAGTCTCCAGAATTAAAAGCTAGTTAACGATCAACAAATATTTCCTTAAAGAAACAATACTGTACAAATGCAATCTACTCAAATACCAGAGTGCCTAGAACTGAACTAATCTGATTAGAGCCCAGCACAAAAAGATATTTCATACAATGCAGTACAGTATCATGATGTTGAGAGGCTTCAACCTTTACTATGCTACTGTTTAGCAGAGTAGAGAATAAAGTCTAAGTCAGGACCAATAAGCTCCACCACCTTGACTCCTATGTTCAGTTGTTATGGGACCTCTCTTCTCTGTCCAACTTCTTCATCTTGACACAATCTGAGGAAAATGCCACACTGTCTTTTCCTTACCTCTCCACACTACTCAATTTGATCACTTACATAAAATATATAAAATAAGTGTCCAATACAACATCATGCAGATAGATCACTACACAAAGTACTTGCAGCTTTTCTGTAAGAGAGGAGCTATAAAAATGCAAGAATAACTTCTTGCTTTGGGCATTTTCCTACCATTAGGACCACAGCAATATCCATTACAAACCTAAGAAACTGACTTTGGTGTGTGCACTTACAAATGTACATACATATACTTAATTACAAACAAGCAGTTAAAAAACAAACAAACCAACCCAAATCCTTAAGTTAACTCTTTCCCCCATGATCAGGAAAACAAATTCTAGGATGTTTTGAGACAAATACAATGTAGTAGGGTATCCTATCTCAAGCTATACATGGTATGTGACATACCTCAAAGCTGTATAAAAATATATACATTTTTTAAAAAGTGACATTACTTAGAAATATGTTTTACCTTGGTACTTCTCTCTGTATTTGTACTTGAATTTTCATAAGGAGTTTTAACCTTGGCCTTCTGAATCTGGGTATCTTACTCCCAGAATAACAAACATGATACAGGAAGGGATATGAAAATAGGTAATATGTGAACAGCATATAATAGCAACCACTGAAACTATTTTTCACCATAAGGGTCAGAATTGTATGAAAACAACTATTGGACACTATCCTCACCCCATAAAAAATAATCAAGATGATACATATAATTCTGGAAAGTGTTATGCAAATGAAAGGCCTTGTGTGGGCATAGATACACTATTTACAATCTCAAAGCAGTCTAGTCTCAAAAACTGTTAACCCATATCAAATACATTTGATCCCCCATAGGTAAGGAGAGTAGATTCAATAGTCAGCTCTGGGACACCTCCTGTTCTTGAAGTTCAATAATGGGTCACACTAGATGCTGGTATTACTGCAAAGAATTTTTGGGTCTCACTTAACAGTAAGAGAGGCCTATGAAGTTTTATCATGTATTTTCACTAAGAAAATGTAAGATCTGTTTTTTCAACAAGACACCAGGCACCCTCAAGAAGTATACTGAAAATACACTAATTTTACGGACTCATTAATACAGTCATGTGGGAATACTGGTCACTCAACCAAGTCAATGCAATGGGAAAGGATTCAAAGTGGGGAAAGAAATTTGATAGTTTCTCAAGGGCAGACTGTCAGATGCAACCTTGCACCTGGATACTAGCATAAGTGTAACTTACACATACTACACAAGCTAAAGATTCATGGAACCGAATGAAATGAGATGAGGGCTTCCAGGCAGGTAAAGTGGAAGAACAGGAGGAGACCTCACTAAGTACATCCAGTTTAATCAGTCTGGATTTCACTCAATTCTGTAAAATGAAGGACAGATTGTTAATGGTGTCTTCCACCTCTAAAACTTCCACACAAGTTTTGAGAAAGGGAATACAGGCTTTTCTCTAGATTATGACACTAAGCCATCAGGATGGCAGATTCAGGCCAAATAAGTAGTTTAGATGAAGCTCTTGGGCAGCATCCCAAACTTAGGATGACATGGAAGCCAACCTTGTTAGTTCCAAGTTGATAATAGAGAAGAGTGAGAAGTTTCAAAGATATCGACCTTACTCTGCCATCAGCACGCAGTGTGACCTGAATGAATCATTTCATCTTCCTCAGATGGGAGACACCAATATCTGCCTATGTTATCTCACAGAACATCAAATTATACAACATACAAAAAAGTGCTAGGTCCACGTCAAGCGCTACACTAATAAAAGGTATTATGTTCAAATGCACCTCAATTTCCTCAAAGACATACATCTCTATGTAACAGTGGAGAGAAATCCGTGGTGAGAAATGAGTGTCTGGAGATAACAGTTGTTCAATAAATGTTTTGTAGAATGCAGGGTCATGCCAGGGAAAAAAGACCATATCTGCCAAACTAAAATGACTGCTACGAAATGTTGGCACAGCTCACTAAGTCCATCAGAAATGCAAGTAGACTTGCATGTCAGTGATATTCCCTCTCCCAAAGTCAAAGAAATCAACTCCAACCACTAATATTCTAAAAGCACCCCCAAGCAGTTGTGCAAATATCTTCCAAAAAAAAAAAAAGCCCAACTCGACCACTGGGGCTATCAAAACTCGACCAAAATCAAAATGGAAGTTGTCAAGGGATCAGATCTTGCTCACCATTATATCTCCAATACCTAGAATCGTGCCTGGCACGTATATAGCTCACACTCAGTAAAAATGTTGACTGTATGAAACAGCCTAGAAGAAATGTAGGTCTCCACCCTGTTTCTCTCCTCCAACACGTGGGCGCCCCACATCGGGTTCCCCATCCCCATCTAACTCCAGTAACTTCAACCTCCAAACCTAACACATTTACCCTTGTAAAAATATAAGGGCCGGGTCACACTCTAACAGGGGAAGGTCAGAAAGTGGAAGGACCTAAAAAGAAAGCAACACAGGGGCGTAAACCTTCCCATCTGGGCTCTCGCGCGTGCTTTTAAGGAGCGCCCGTCTCCACTACCCTCGTCTCTTCTACCGCGCACGCGCACCGCCGCCTTCCCCCGCCCCTCCACCGACTCGCGCTCGCGTTCTAACTGCCCCCCCTTTATTCCCTGCCCCCACTCCCGTCCGCAAAGGCCTCGCGCCTCTGAGACCTGGTCTAGTGTGCACCCGTCCGCGCGCCAACCGCCTCTTTCCCTCCACCACGCCTTCACGCGGACACAGTGCTTCACGTCTATGCGAAGGCCTCACGTCTCCCGCGGCTCTTTCTGCGCCTCCTCCTCACTCCAAGTCAAGCCAGAGTCCACCATTGCTCCCAAGTCCAACCTCGCGCATACGGGGTGAAAAGGGTGTGAGGGGGAGGGGAAGGACACCTTCCCCTCCCCCCAAACATCCCGAGGCGATAACCTCACATGGCCTAGCCGCCAGCCTGCCGCAGCCCCAAAATCCGAAGGGAAGCGGTGCCGCCCATCCCCCGACTCCAGAGAACCAATGGATCAGGGTCGGTGAGTCGCTTCGGACCCCGGTCCTTGGCCGCGCTCGGCCGCTCACTCACCTGAGGCCGCCATGTTGGGAGAGGGAGAGAGAACGCAAAAGACCCGGATGGGGCAGTCACGTGATTATAGCGAGCGCGTCGGGCTAGGAGACGCAAAACTGGGAGGGGGCGGGGAGGCGAGGAGGGACACAGGAGGCGGGGCGGCGCTGCTCTGGGTTCGTAAAGCAGCGCGAGGAGGTGGCGCGGCGTCCGACGGGAAGACCTGCGCGACATGTGGCCAAAGGGGTGGGGCCTGGGCTGTCGCGAAACCCCGCTATACGTAGGGCTACGCGCGGACGAGGGGCAGGGTCTGAGCCCGGGGCGGGGTCTCCTGATCCGCAGACTTCCGGCCGGTGCGGAAGGGGCGGGGCCGCGCTTGCAGGTTCCACCTCTCTGGCACCGAATGGCAGCGGGCTGGAACTCAGAATGGGCGTGCCACAATTGGTTTCCTGAAAGGGAAGATTTTGAGTTTCTTTGTAAATCGCTTTTTGTTAAAGCAAAACAAACCCAGTATTCTGCTTAAGGATGGTTTTAATTGGGCATGTTTAGAAGGAATAAGTAACACATATTGAACGCTTACTTGCCACGGGCTTTTACCTCTTTTAAGCCTTCATTTTACTGACTAAATTAAGTCAAACTCAGGCCCTTAGGATTTCACAGCCGAGTGCCATCCATGCTTCCTCTAGCTAATGCTATATTTTTATCATAGATAGTAGTTAATTCAATGAAAAATTTCATTGAGCGCTTACCATGTGTCAGGCACTGTTGGCGTTTTGGGTACAACGGAGAATAAAACTGCTCCAAAGGATGTTACAGTTCAGTGAGACAATAAGCAGTGAATAAATAAAATATTAGAAATGATAAGCACTCTGCAGGTAATTAAGGTGACTTAATAAAAGTGATTTTGTGCAACTTTAGATTGCATGGTCAGGGAAGTCCTCTGAGGAAGTGACATGTAAACTGAGATCTGAATTACAAAGAGCCAGACCCGTGAAGAGCTTTAGCAGAAGGTAGAGGGTGCACTACCAGATCAAATGCTCCAGGGCAGGAACATGTTGGCAGGTGGAGGAATTTAAAAGCTGGTAGCTGGAGTTTGGTGAGGGAGGGGGGAGCGTCGTACAAGATGAGGTTTGAGAAATAGGTAGGGGTTGGATCATGTGAGGCTCTGTGAACCAGGTTTAGGAGTTTGGATTTTATTCCAAGTGGATTGGGAAAGCACGGAAAGATTTTATGCAAGGGAATGTCATGACTTGAATAAAATTTGGAAAAGGATTATTTAGTATTTTGATGTGGATGGTGGTTACATAAGTGTATATTTATGTACGTCAGGTTGTACACTTAAGGGTTGTGCACCTTACTGTATAGAAATCATACTTCAAGCAAGGACAACAAGATTACTCAGTTTAGTGAATGGAGAGTGGATTATACACATGCACTCATGGAAGAGAAAGACCAGTTAAAAGGTTCTTGCTGCCAGGACCTCATAATGACTTTTCATGGACTCTAGGTATTTTTGCCTTCATAGGCCCTTTTCTCCAAAAAACAGTATTAAAAATTATATTTTATGATTGTCCTGGTATAAAGACCAATATATTAATATTATACATTTTCTTTGGCCTAAACATTTCTTTTTTTAAAAAATATTTATTTATTTATTTTTATTATTATATTTTTTTGGCTGCACCGGGTCTTAGTTGCAACATGCGGAATCTTCATTGCTGTGTGCGGCATCTTTTTTTTTTTAATTTTTTTTAGTTGCGGCATGCGGGATCTAGTTCCCCGACCAGGGATCGAACCCAGGCCCCCTACATTGGGAGCATGTAGTCTTAACCACTGGACAACCAGGGAAGTTCCTATTTTTTTCTTATAATTTAAAAATAAACTAAAATGTTTTTGTGGGCCCCTTAAAGTATGGTGGGGCCCAGGCATTGTGCCTGCTGTGCCTACTGGATAAGTCAACCCTGGTGTAATCCTGATGAGAGAAGTTGGTGTTTTAGGCATGAATGAAGAGATGGAAAGGGATAGATGCAGATCTATTTTGGAAGTGGACTTCATGATTGATTAGATGTGAAGGGCACAGGAGAGGGAACTCTCCCAACTTTTTGGCATGAACACTTGGGTGATGCAATTTACTTAGTCTCTGTCTCAGAAAGTCAGGAGGGAATACGTAAAGAAGAGAGCCTGAATTCTAGTGTTGATTCTGCCCAAGTCTCTGGCTGGTCATTAAAGCATGAATGCATGAACTGTTCAGCTGAGGAAAGCAAAAAAAAAAAAAAAGAGAGAGAATTGAACTGAGATCTGAGCTGCCATCTACCTCATGTGAGAGAGAGAGGTTGTAGTTTGGGTCCAACCAATTTAATTGCTTGCTAAAATGAAAACATGAACATTTTCGGAGGATACCTTAGTTCCTTGTACCTGCTGTAGGAAATTTCCACAAATTTAGGGGCTTAGAAAAACACAAATTTATTCTTTTACGATTCTGGGTCGGAAGTCTGAAATGGGTTTCACTGAGCTAAAATAAAAGTGTTGACAGGACCGTGTTCCTTCTGGAGGCTCTATGGGAGATTCTGTTTCCTTGCCTTTTCCACCTTCTGTATAAATGCCCATGTTCCTTGACTCATGGTCCCCTTCCTACATTTTCAAAGCCAGAAACATTGGGTTGAATCCTTCTTGTATTGATCACTTTGACTCTGGCTTTTCTTTCTGCTACCCTCTTTCACTATTAAGGACCCCTGTGATACATTGGGCCCACCTGGATAATCCAGTATAATCTTCCTATTTTAAGGTCATCCAGTTTGCAACTGTAATTCCATCTGCAGCCTTAATTCCCTTTTGCTGTGTAATATAACATATTCACAGGTTCCAGAAGTTTGGATGTTGTCATCTTTGAGAGGGCCATTATTCTGCTTGCCACAGAGGGATATAACAGAATCTAGAGTCTTCAAAACGTAACATTCACGATGTATAGGATACAGTTAAAATTATTCAACATGTGAAGAACATGGAAAACGTGAGCCCTTCTGTTTTTGTTTTTGTTTTTGCGGTACGCGGGCCTCTCACTGTTGTGGCCTCCTCCGTTGCGGAGCACAGGCTCGGGACGCGCAGGCTCAGCGGCCATGGCTCACAGACCCAGCCGCTCCGCAGCCTGTGGGATCTTCCCAGACCGGGGCACGAACCCGTGTCCCCTGCATCGGCAGGCGGACTCTCAACCACTGCGCCACCAGGGAAGCCCATGTGACCCATTCTGGAGGGAAAAGACAACAGAGGGCAACCTTGAGATGAGCCATATGTTGAAATGATCAGACAAGGACTTTAATGCAGCTATTATAACTGTGCTTGTTGAGTTAAAGTAAAATATACTTGTAATGAATGAAAAGGTAGGAAATTTCAGCAGAGAAATAGAAAATATGAAAAGAACCAAATGGATATTTTCAAATTGAAAAATACAATATCTGAAATAAATTTCATGGATGAGATTAAGAGTGGAAGAGAGATGATAGGAAAGAGTCTCTATACTTGAAGGTAGATCAACAGAAATGATCAAATCTGAAGAGAGGGAAAAAAAATTGGAAAAAAGGTAGTGAACAGAGCCTCAGGGACCTGTGGACCATATCAAAAGATAGAACATGTTACTGAAGTCTCGAAAGGAGAGGAGAGAAAGAGATAGGATAGTAAATATTTGAAGAAATAATACCCCCAAACTGTAGATTTGGTTAACCACATTTGGTTAAGATTCGGGAAGCTCAGCAAACCCTGAAGAGTGTAAATATAAAGAAAACTGCATTGGCTTATCATAGTCAAAATGCTGAAAACCAATGATAGCAAGAAAATCTTGAAAACATTCAGAAAAAAAGTGACATCATATACAGGGGAACAATAATTTGAATGGCGATGGGCTTCCCATGAACTGTAGAGTCCTGAAAGCAGAGAAACAAGATTCTTAGAGTGCCAGAAGAAGAAAGCTGAGGGGAAGTGACACCAGAGGAAATTCAGATCTTCAGGAATGAATGGAGAGTTTCAGAAATCGTAAATTGCTGCATAAATATAGAAGACTTTTTTCCCTTTTATTTTTTAAAAAATGCATCTGATTGTTAAAAGCAAATTTTAGAACATTGTGTTGTGGGATTTATGATGTATTTAGGTGTAATGTGTATATTACAACTATAGCGTAAAGGATGATGGTCCTTCTGTCTGAAGAGATTCAATATTAACTCTAAGTAGGCTATGAAAGGTTAAGGATAGATATTCTAAGCCTTAGAACGGGTACTTTAAAAATAATGCAGAGGGCTTCCCTGGTGGCACAGTCGTTAGGAATCCACCTGCTAACACAGGGAACACGGGTTTGAGCCCTGGTCCGGGAAGATCCCACATGCCGCGGAGCAACTAAGCCCATGCACCACAACTACTGAGCCTGCGCTCTAGAGCCCGTGAGCCACAACTACTGAAGCCTGAGCTCCTAGAGCCTGTGCTCTGCAACAAGAGGAGCCACTGCAATGAGAAGCCCGTGCACCACAACAAAGAGTAGCCCCTGCTCGCCGCAACTAGAGAAAGCCCGCGCACAGCAACGAAGACCCAACGCAGCCAAAGAAAAACCGCAGAGAAATAATACACTACCAAATGTAAAATGGATAGCTAGTGGGAAGCAGCCGCATAGCACAAGGAGATCAGCTCAGTGCTTTGTGTCCACCTAGAGGGGTGGGATAGGGAGGGTGCGAGGGAGACGCAAGAGGGAGGAGCTATGGGGATATATGTATATGCATAGCTGGTTCACTTTGTTATAAAGCAGAAACTAACACACCATTGTAAAGCAATTATACTCCAATTAAAAAAAAAAAGGAAAGAAAAGAATGGGTTAGTTGGAAACCTTTAGGGTTTCACAATTGATGGGATGCTTGCGTAAACTATGATAGTGTGCCTAAAGTCAATAAAACTTACTTAAGCAACTTAAACATAGACTAGGATTTGGAAATATAAACATCAAGGTTTTATTAGTGGTGGTATCTGGATACATTAAAATATCTGGAAGCATGTGATTTTCCTATGACTTTTTTTCACTTAATTGTATCTTAATTGTAAGTATTGCATTTGTAATAAGGAAAACTAGAATTAATCTAAAAATAAAATTTACTGTAAAAGGAAAATGAGTAGGTTTGGGGGCTCTCGGTGATTAAAAATGATAATTCATTATAAACCAATTATTTCACTTCTGCTGGTTTGCTATGTTTTAATTTTATGCTTAGCTGTGAAAAACAGTTTGTTCCAATTAATTCCTCTTGCTGGACATTTAATTTTACTTCCCAATTAATACCATATTATTGGAAAAAAAATAATGCAAAGAAGTATAGCTAAAAATCCAATAAATTAATTAATGTGGGATTTAAAAAGTTATTTAATCCAAAAGAAGGCAGAAAAGGAGGAACAAATGGTAATAATTTTAAAAACCAGAGGGGAAAAATAAGATATATAAAGCAAGCACTTTAAAGGGACAGCACATAAATTATCTTCCTGAATAACGTTTTACATGGGGATTCGTAATTTCTAGAGCCTAGTAGTGCAGGTTCTTGTTGCAGCTCTGTTCCTACTCAGCTCTGCAGAACAAGGGTAAACAGAAAAACGCAATGCAAGGGGAAGTAAAGTGGATAGAATATAGAAGAATATTCTTGACTATGAGGAATTTGAAATATGCAATGGCTGGAGCACAAGAACATTTTGAATCCTCATCTCTGGAGAAAAAGCAGGCATCCCTCAGTGGTGTGCCCAGGAAAGTGGGAAAGGGATGGCTAGGTGTGGATGTGGGTTCTCTCGATAACCAGCTACCTCGGGGAGGAGAGGAAAGGCAGAAAGACACCTGCCAGTGTAGGGTTCTGTTGTGAGCTAGCCTCTGGTAACACTCCACAAGGTTCTCTACCAGCCCTCCTCTCTTTTTGCCCCAAAGGCTATGGATGCAGATGCCTCCAGGAGTCAGGCAGCTAATGGGAACTTTTAAGCAGCCTGGTAGGTAGGCATTGTGGCAAACTGCATACAGAGCACTTGCTCCCTGTGGCAGAGACATCTACTGCTCACCCCAAATCCATAAGCTCCCCATTTCTCAGCTCCCTACTGGGGGAAATGTGACTAGTTCTGGCAGATAGACAGTCAGTGGAAGGAGCTGTGTCCCATCAAGTAGGAAGCATGTTAAAAGCTCTGGAGCAGCTCGATCTGAACAGCTGCTGCTCCCTGCTGATCATGGAGACCGTAAGTTAAACTAGAGCCATAAGGTGTAAGCAGCCTGGATCCCTGAGTCATTACCAGGAGGAAAGCTGCTCCGGAGAGTTGCCCGACTGACCCTGGGCTTTGAGTGAACACGAAACAAATCTTCGTTCGAAGCTCCTTCTATTTCATAGCCTAGCCTACCCTATACACTTCCTTTAAAGGCAGCAGTCACAACTCAGCTCAGACTCTTATTATCAACTGGAATGTTAGCCCAGTGTCACCAGATCTTCCAGTTTCTGCAAGATAAACCAGAAATAAGGATTTTTTGCTGAAAATTCTTAACATTTAAAAGTAGACGTTAGGGAGCTTCGCTGGTGGTGTAGTGCTTAAAAATCCTCCTGCCAATGCAGGGGACACGGGTTTGAGCCCTGGTCTGGGAAGTCCCACATGCCGTGGAGCAACTAAGCCCGTGTGCCGCAGCTACTGAGCCTGTGCTCTAGAGCCTGTGAGCCACAACTACTGAGCCCACGAGCCACAACTACTGAAGCCCATGTGCCTAGAGCCCATGCTCTGCAACAAGAGAAGCCATCGCAATGAGAAGTCCGCACACGGCTGTGAAGTGTAGCCCCCGCTCACCGCAACTAGAGAAAGCCTGTGCGCAGCAATGAAGAACACAGCCAAAAAAAAAAAAAAAAAAATGTAGACATTAGGGACTTCCCTGATGGCACAGTGGTTAAGACTCTGCATTCCCAATGCAGGGGGCCAGGGTTTGATCCCTGGTCAGGGAACTAGATCCCACATGCATGCCACAACTAAGAGTTCGTGTGCCACAACTAAGGAGGCCGTGAGCCACAACTAAGGAGCCCGCAAGACACAACTAAGGAGCCTGCCGGCTACAACTAAGACCCAGCACAACCAAATAAATAAATTAAGTAAATTTAAATAAAAAAGTAGATGTTAACTTGAAAAATAAAACCTTGTGTAGCCCAAATAAAACATTCCTGGGTGGGCTTCCCTGGTGGCGGAGTGGTTGAGAATCTGCCTGCCAATGCAGGGGACGCAGGTTCGTGCCCCGGTCCGGGAGGGTCCCGCATGCCGCGGAGTGGCTAGGCCCGTGAGCCATGGCCGCTGAGCCTGTGTGTCCGGAGCCTGTGCTCCGCAACGGGAGAGGCCACAACAGTGAGAGGCCCGCATACCGCAAAACACACACACACACACACACACACACACACACACACACACGAAAAACATTCCTGGGGGTCAGTTTAACCCTGGGGCCACTAGTTGCAACTCGAGCTCTGCATTTTCTTCCTTAGTGACTCATCAGTTCCCAAAGCTTCTGTTGTCACTCCTGTTCAGATGGGGCAGAGACCAGATCTTTGTATCACAGCTCCTGATGAGCTCAACAGATGCCTCCAACTCTGGGTTTCTCGCCCTGGTCTAACTTGTGGAGGGCAGCTCTTGAGTGCTAAGCCATGAGTCCTACCTGGCTCCCTATAGCCAGCACAGATAAATGCAGCCTGTAAAAGACCTAATGGTTCTTTCTCATGGCCTTGACCCCAGTCACCTTTTCCTGACATATTTCATATTCAACCTGAATGTTTCTTCATGGTTTCTGACCTAGTGATTTACTTTCCCATTTATGGCCTTGACCATCTATGGTTGTGCCCTTTGTACCTGACTCTCCATCCTGCTCCTCCTTTCAACCGTTTTCCTCTCAGCTTTTGTTTTACTCTTTGGAGGTTTGGATTCTGCCTTCCACTTCCCTGCAGGTTTGCTCTGGACTAGTCCTGAATTTTCAATTAATCTCATATATCTCAAATTCAACATGTTCCATGTTGAACAAACACTTTTCTATCCCAAATTTCCTATCTCTGTTAAAGGTACTACTGTCTTCCATGTCACAGTCTCAAACTGTTGATGTCACATTAACCTACCCATCTAAAACCAATGCAGTTATTTATTGAGTATTCATACTGTGTGCCCTATTCTAGGCACTGAGGCTACGACGGTGAACTAAAAAAATCTGTGCCCTCATGGAGCTTGCACACTATTGGGAATGGGCAGAAAATAAACAAATATATATTAGGTCAGATGGTGATAAATGCCATGGAGAAAAGTAAAGCAAGGTAACAGAACTAGGGAGTGCCATGATGGGGGAAGGGTGCTATTTTATATTTGGTGGTCAAGGGGACTTGAGTAGAAGTGAAGGAATGAGACTTACATACTTCCGGGGAAGACTGTTGCAAAGGCAAAGACACTGTGTGGAGGCATGCCTGGCATGTTTGAAGTCCAACAAGGAGACCATTTTGGCTGGAACTTGGTGAGCAAGGCAGAGGGTAATAGGGGCGGGTTACCCACCTCTCCCATCTTTGTCTTCTGCTCTCTCTCCACCACTTCTGCCCTAGCTGTGACTGTCCTTTCCCCTCTGGACTGCTTCAGGAATTGTCTGACTCTACCCAGCACAAGCTGCCTGGATGAACCTTGGCTAAACCTGGGCTCTGTGTTGGTTAATTTTATGTGTCAACTTGGCTGGGCTAAGGGATGACCAGATAGCTGGTAAAACATCATTTCTTGGTGTTTCTGTGAGGGTATCTCTGGAAGAGATTAGCATTTGAATTGGTAGGCTGAGTAGAGATAACCTCCACCAATGGTGCTGGTGGGCATCATTCAATCCACTGAAGGCCTGAGTGGAATAAAAAGGCAGAGGAAGGATGAATTTGCTCTCTCTGCTTGTGTTGAGACATCCATCTTCTCCTGACCTCAGACATCTGTGCTTCTGGTTCTCAGGCCTTTGGGCTCTGACTGAATTACACTACCAGCTTTCCTGGTTCTCCAGCTTCTATGGAGCAAATCATGGGACTTCTCAACCTCCATAATCATGTGAGCCAATTCCTATCATAAACCTCCTCCTATATTTATCCCTGTGTATCCTATTGGTTCCATTTTCTCTGGACAGCTCTGACTAATACACATCCTGTTTCTTTCCAAGGCACTACTCCCTAGCACTGAAAGCATTTCATAATCTGCCTTCAGCTGGCTTCTCCAACTTTACGTCGCCCCCAACTTCTGCCTTGCCCAGAGCAGACGCTGGGCTTTCCCACTGTTCTCTTCGCTTAGAATAGCTTGCACCTTCTCAGTCTCATAGGAGAAGCCTTACCCACTCCAAGACATCGTCCCAAGACTTCTTGGCCTGGTTTCCTATTTAGTTGTGTACTTGGTTGATTTTATCCTCCTAATTAGATTATAAACCCCAGGACGTATTTTACACATTTGTTTTTCCTCTCCTCCAAGGCCTTGTACCCTGTTCTTGTTTTTTACAAGACAAAGATTTAATGAAAGTTGGTCAGTGGGTATGTAATAGTCCAAAGGGCTAAATAGTTAAATAGAAGTAAATGAAGTAAATGTTACATGTTATCATCATCTGATTCGTCTTCTTCCTTCAAAGATTCCTTGGCCTATTTCTCTGCCTCTTTCCTTATATCTTTTGGAACAATTCCATGTCTTCCGTTAGTTATTTCACCAACCCAGCTGAGCTCTAGTTCAAAAGCTTTATCCTTAACTTCATCGTGTACTATGTAAATTATTTTTGCAACTTCTTTAACAACATCATGGCAGGTCATTTCTTTCATCTGAAGCTTTTCAATTTCTGTCTTCGCAGCTTGCCTGGCTTTGCCAATGGCACAGCCCCAATAACCATATGAAACACCCGATGAGTCAATCATGTAGAGCTGTGCAGCATCATCACACTGTAAGATCCTAACCAGAAACTGCAGCGAAAAGGTCTGACAGCACTGTAGAGTATATAGGCATGTACATACACGGCCACTCTGTCTGCAAGATGTTTTAGTGGAAGGTTATATCCAAAGTTAGATCTAAACTTGGAAGCCTCTTCTCTTGCAATGTCTGCTAAAGAACGAGCATCTGCCAACAAACCTGCTAGTGCCATTCAGACATGCCGATCCACATTAAAAAGTCGTTTGTTAGGACCTTCTTCATAAAGTTTAGAGAGGACTAATTTTTCTACCCCAAAGACAACGCCATCTTTATATCTGATTCCAATAGCTGTACTACTATTTTCCACAGCCTTCATAGCATACTCAACTTGAAAAACTCTTCCATCAGGAGAGAATGTAGAGGCTGACAGGTCATACCTGGTGCCGACTGAGCTCATCGTGCTAAAACCACTGGGACGCCTAGGGCTTCAGGGTCTAAAGCGATCCCCCTCACCCTGTTCTCTTTCTGCTTGAGGAGTGTGGGTGGGCTTTTTCTTGCCCAAATCCAACCTCTGACACCAAAGATGCCATAGTTTCACTTCCTGAGTTAGAGACTGTTAATCAAAGGAGGGGCAGGTGAGGGCTTTGGCTAGAGATTTGCCATGTAGTGTTTCAAACTCGAACCCAACTCTGGACTTAGGCAAGAGAGCAGTCGGGTTGCTCATCAGGACAGGCTTGTTTGACAGCAGCAGGCTCAAGTTCTTCTTTTCCTTCTCACTTACCAGTTCAAACTTTTTAATGCTGAAGTGTGTTTGAGAAACAGCTAAAGGCCTGACCCCTGCCCCTGAGGAGTTTACAAATCTGTAGTTAATTGTGTGCTCTTGACAGGTATTGATAAGAATATAATTCAGCTGATTAATGTTTTTATGGTATGTCAGTGGAGAAATGAATAGTGAAATATTCTCTAACAGACAAACCAAAGGGAAATGCAACAGCGGAAGGAGCTAGGGATGAACCTGTCACAGATCCTGGTCGAGTTATACTCTTTTCCACATTGACCTTGCCTTGCCTTCCCTGGGACCATCTCCTCCACCTTCTCTTTCCTTCTCCAAATCTTGCCCATCCTTCAAGGACCAGTTAGGCCACTGCTCCTCCAGGAAGCCTTCCTGGATGACTCCAGACTCCATTAACCTGTTTTGAACACCAGGATTAATAACCTTTGCCACACAGTTTAGAACTTAATGATGTACTTAAACTCTTGGCTGCTGTTTTGTGTGATTTCCCAACTAAATGATAACTCTTTTGAATAATAATAATAGTAACAACATTAAACTAGCATTTATTATGAGCCTGGTACTTTGCTAATACTGGGTTGGCCAAAAAGTTCATTCGGGCTTTTCTGTAACGTGAAAAACTCAATTGAACTTTTTGGCCAACCCAATATATCTATATAATTTATCTAATTTCATCTGCCCAACAACCCTATGGGGAAGTTCTATGATTATTACCATTTTACAGTCGAGGAAGCTGTGTTGTAGGATAATTTTCAAAAAGGGAAAATAATGACTCACACAAACATGAAGTGAACACATATCAAAGATTTTATTTAACTCACTAATTAAAGAGAAAACCCTGCAATTTGTTAAAACCAACTGAAAGGAGAATCTGAAGAGCAGACATTTATAGGCAATCAGGAATGCTGAAATGAAGTTGCTAATATGTTCAAAACTGGTTAATATTCTATGTGTACTAAAATTTGAAATCATCTTTTCTACTGGGCAGAAGCCAATTTTATTTTATTTTTAAATTTATTTTATTATTATTGTTTTGAATGACTATTTAGCAGAGGGAGGAGATGGCCACTCTGGAAAGAATTGGTCTTCCGGCATGCGAGGCAGTAGAAGAGTCTGGCTATTAAAGGACTGGAGTAACAGAGCTTCTATCATTCAGCCTGGACGTGTCTATCAATGCTGAACAGGAGTAGCAATGGTGTTTTCTCTACAGCTGCCCCGATTGGGCCTTACCCCTGGATATTTAGCCATGGAGCGTGTCTCACTGGTCCTCTTAGAAATCTGTGAGCTACTTAAAAGCCCTTAACAAATTTGTTTTCTCTTTTTTTTGTTTTTGTTTTTGCGGTACGCGGAGCACAGGCTCCGGACGCGCAGGCTCAGCGGCCATGGCTCACGGGCCCAGCCGCTCCGCGGCATGTGGGATCTTCCGGGGCACGAACCCGTGTCCCCTGCATCGGCAGGCGGACTCTCAACCACTGCGCCACCAGGGAAGCCCCTGTTTTCTCTTTTATTCAGAAACCAATTTCATCTCCCCTTTTATCTCAACGTTTATTTGCATTTCTATGGCCCCACATTATCTGCATTACTATCAGTTTTCCCAACTTGCAGAGCTATAAATGAGTCTAGTCAAAAACAATGAAAGGGGGACTTCCCTGGCAGCTCAGTGGTTAAGAATCCCCCTGCCAATGCAGGGGACATGGGTTCGAGCCCTGGTCCAGGAAGATCCCACCTGCTGCAGACGAGCAACTAGAGAAAGCCCACACGCAGCAACGAAGACCCAACACAGCCAAAACTAAAAATAAAGAAAATAAATTTATCATTATTATTTATTTACTATTAATTAATACTGGGTCTTAGAGTTCTTTCATACTTAGGTATTGAGCACAACACCTAGTGCATATTAGGTGTTCCATAAGTGTGGATTGGTTAATTGATGAGAGTTTTTGAATGATGGATTATAAAGCTTGTGGTAGATTGAACACTGTGACCAAAATATTTTCCATCTCTTTCACCAAGAGGGAGAATCTAATTTCCTACTCCTTGAATCTGGAATTGCCTGTGACTTGCTTTGGCCAGCAAATATGTCAGAAGTGACAATGTGTCAATTCTGGAGCCTAGACTTCCAGAGACCCAGAAGCTTCCACTTTCACTGTCTTGGGACCTGCCTTTACTGAGTAAGAAACCTCTTCTCCAGAAGGTCTTCTTCTGGAGAGTCACATGGAGGAGAACCGAGGCACCCTGGCTGACAGCCCCAGTTAACCGTCGTATATGTGAGTGAGGCCACCTTGGTCCATCCTGGTCCACGTGACTGCAGCCACATGAGCAACTCCAGGTGAGACCAGCAGAAGAACTGCCCAGCTGAGCCCAGCTAAAATCGTGACCTCATAAATTGTTGTTGTTTTAAGCCTCTAAGTCTTGGGGTGTTTTGTTATGTGGTGATGGCTAAACTGATGCAGAGGTGTCAGTGCAGTCATAGAATGTCAGCCGGGAGCAGGGGACAAGTGTTTATTCTTTGGGGATGGAGACTACTCCCTGTGATTGAATTTCCTGGCTCAGCCGTCCTGCGCCCAAGCTGACTGGGACCCCTGTGCTGCTCCTTGACAGAAGTATTACTACCTGGGTATGTTGTTTGGTCCCAAACCTTGTCCACGGAGAGGAGCCGCTTTGACAGGCTCATTGTCTGCACTGGGCTGGTGACTCATTAAAGCAGCGGGACTCCACCCTCTTCAAAAGAAGAGAAGCGACACTCTTCTAGGAACTTTACATCTAACAAGGACATGGTGTGTCCGTAATAAAGTACAAAGTTAAACCTGTCGTTAATATCTGCCTCCTCCCTTCCCTCATATGTGTCATGTGACACTTTTACTTTCCAAACATCTTTCTACTTAGCTTGAGTCCCAACGTAGCCCAGTGAGTGAGAAGGACAGGTGAGGAGATCAAGAGATTTGCCTAGCACCACACAGAGCTTAATCGTGGGCCAGATCCCAGGCTTCCTGCTGCAGTGTCCAGTGGCCCAGTGCTGGGACTGCCTAGAGCTGGTTGCATGTGTAGCCCTGTCTCTCTGAGGGCCCTCAATCCAGGCGGTACATCCAGGACATATGTATGAACTCGAGATGATGTCAGGGTGGCAGTGTGGTGTCAGGGAAGACCTCCATTCAGTTCTGTTAGCTCCTTCAGCTGTGTGATCTCAGGCAGTCACTCAACCTTGCTCAGTCTCAGCTTCCTCATTTGTAAAATAAGATTTAAATTATATCTACCTATACTTAAAAAACCTGTATATAGTGGTTGCATCTGGAGTAAGGTATGGGGCTGGACATCTGGGATAGTAGGAAGACCTACTTTTCTTTTTTGTTGTTATATTCACTGGTTTTATTTTTTTTTAATTTGTATTTATTTTTTGGCCATGCCTTGCAGCATGTGGGATCTTAGTTCCCCGACCAAGGATCAAACCTGTACCCCCTGCAGTGGAAGCGTGGAGTCTTAACCACTGGGCCGCCAGGGAAATTGTTTTATTTTTTAGATTCCACGTATAAGTGGTAACATACACTATTTGTGTTTCTCTGTCTGACTTCCTTCACTTAGCATAATGCCCTCCAAGTCCATCCATGTTGCTGCAAATGGCAAAATTTCATTCTTTTTTATGGCTGAGTAGTATTCCATTGTTTACACCACATTTTCTTTATCCATTCTTCTGTTTTAATTTTTTTTTTTTGGCTGTGCCACGTGGCTTGCAGGATCTTAGTTTCCCAACCAGGAATCGAACCCGGGCCCATGGCAGTGAAAGCGCTGGGTCCTAACTGCTGGACCGCCAGGGAGTTTCCAATCCATTCTTTTGTTGATGGAGAGCTTGGCCATTGTAAATAATGCTGCTATGAACACTGGGTTGCATGTATCTTTCGAATTAGTGTTTTCGTTTTCTTCGGATATATACCCAGGAGGGGAATTGCTGGATCATGTGGTAAGACGTACTTTTCGTTGTATATCTTTTTTACCATTCAAATTTGTAATTGTGATGATTGAGCTTATGTGAACTTGACTGGGCTACGATGTGCCCAGATCAGTAGTAAAACATTATTTCTGGGTGAGTCGTTAGGGTGTCTTCGGAAGAGATTAGCATTTGAATCAGTAGACTGAGTGAAGGAGATCGTCCTCACCAATTTAGGTGAGCATCTTCCAATCTGCTGAGGGCCTGAATAGAACAAAAAGGTGTAAGGAAGGGTGAATTTGCTCTCTCTACTTGAGCTGAGACATCCACCTTCTGCCTTCGGACAATGGCGCTAAGGAAGGGTGAATTTGCTCTCTCTACTTGAGCTGAGACATCCATCTTCTGCCTTCAGACAATGGTGCTTCACTGGGCGCTTGCATTCAGACCAGGAGTTATACCATTGGGCCCCAATTCTCAGCCTTTGGACTCAGACTGAATAACACTACTGGCTTTCCTGGGTCTCCAGCTTGCAGGCAGCAGATTGTGGGACTTCTTGGCCTCCATAACCATGTGAGCCAATTTCTATTATAAGTCTTGTCTTGGAAATTCCCCGGTTGTCCAGTTGTTGGGACTCTGCACTTTCACTGCCGCCGGCCCAGGGTTCAATCCCTGGTCGGGGAAGTAAGATCCTGCATGCTGCGTGGTGTGGTCAAAAAAAAAAACCAAAATAAATAAATCTTGTCTTATATATATCTCTATATATTCTATTGGTTCTGTTTCTCTGGAGAACTCTGATACAGTAATCGTAGGGCAAATGTTATTAATTCAGTAACAATGCTAATTAACCAAGAAATAAATTATTAGTTCATAATAATTCGAATTAGCTAATAATAAATACATCTAAAAAATGAAATTATGTCTTTCTCCAGTGGGGTACCTGGAAACTCCTTCCTCTACAGGACAAAATTATTTTTAGAAAGAATCATTCTTTTCTTGATTCACTTTTTAGCTTAAGAACAATTAGTAATTTTAAAATATTATTATTATTTTTGTGGTACGCGGGCCTCTCACTGCTGTGGCCTCTCCCGTTGCGGAGCACTGGCTTCGGATGCGCAGGCTCAGTGGCCATGGCTCACGGGCCCAGCCGCTCCGTGGCATGTGGGATCTTCCCGGTCCGGGGCATGAACCCGTGTCCCCTGCATCGGCAGGCGGACTCTCAACCACTGCACCACCAGGGAAGCCCTAAAAATATTATTTTAAAAGATATTATTCAGATTCAGTGTAACATTTCATGTATGACCTGAAGTTTACACTTACCAAGCAAAAATATACCTTGCAGTTTGCAGTCATTATTTTTAATCTTAAACACAAGTGAAAGTTGGAAATGTCCACATAGAATGGCAGAGTTGGAGTTAGCCAAGGGCTATTTCTTTATAATTACCGTGTCTGGTCGTTGTCTATTTCCCATCTACTATTTAAACCCTGGAAGGTGTATTATCACAAAGGCTGGCTGGGCAAGGGCTTGGACAATTCTGAACTGTTACAAACTTCTCGCCAAATGAACAGGTATCATTGTTGAAAACACTGGGTATCCACTGCATACAGAATACTATGTTCATTGAAAGATAAGTAATGAAAGTGTGTTCATTTGAAGCTTACACATTTATTATCAAAACTCAACAGTCGGGCTTCCCTGGTGGCACAGTGGTTGAAAGTCCGCCTGCCGATGCAGGGCACACGGGTTCGTGCCGCGGTCCGGGAAGATCCCACGTGCCGCGGAGCGGCTGGGCCCGTGAGCATGGGCGCTGAGCCTGCGCGTCCGGAGCCTGTGCTCTGCAACGGGAGAGGCCACAACAGTGAGAGGCCCGCGTACAGCAAAAAAAAAACAAACCAAAAAAACCTCAACAGTCATCACGGCCATTGTTTAGCACTTAGACCAACAAAAGATTTCCTTATAGAATATTTTATCATTTACCCTGTTTATTTTTTGGCCACACCACTAGGCTTGCAGGTTCTTAGTTCCTGGACCAGGGATGGAACCCAGGGCCCCGGCAGTGAGAGCGCCGAGTCCTAACACTGGACCACCAGGGAATTCCCTCACTGACCTTGTTTAGAATTGTCTATGCATGGGAGTTCCCTGGCGGTCCAGTGGCTAACAATCTGCGCTTCCACTGCAGGGGGCGCGGGCTTGATCCCTGGTGGGGGAACTAAGATCCCGCATGCCTCACACTGCGAGGCCAAAAAAAAAAAAGAATTGTCTATGCATGAAGATAATAAAAACAGACTTTTAGTCAGTTTTATTGTTTTTAAATCCTCTGCTGACAACGATCCCCCTTGTTGCCTAACTCAGAGTGGACTACTCCCACAGCCCTGCCCTCCTTACAATGTCCTTGTTAAAGATCAAATGGGATAGTATCTTCCCGGGTCTCAAACTCAAATTCAAATGCTGCAGGGTTCAGAGGCACATATGTGAAGCGGTGTAAGTCACATAGCACTGTGCAGTCCATGGAAGACTGTAGAGGGTGTGTCCTGCCTAGAGGCGTTCACTGTCAGTTTTCCTTTCTGAGACATACCCTTCTGTGGCATAGGCTGACACCCTGTGACACCCATGAGTAACAAGCAATTCAGACTGAGGTCTGGGCTGATTTCAAAGCTCTTTCCACTATGCCATGGTAAAAATACCACCTTACTTTTAAACTAATTCATAGATGCGTACTGATTTATGTCCTAGGTAAGAAAAATAAGAAACAAGGGAGCCCTGGAGAAGTTGAGACCAGAAGCAGGTGGGATTTAGATGAGAAGTGAGTCTACTGGCCCCTGTGCTTACAGGAGGAGAGAAGGGGATGGACCGCAGTGACTGCAAGTGTGGCTCTGCATGAGGG
Source organism: Orcinus orca (assembly GCF_937001465.1). Lineage (NCBI taxonomy): Eukaryota > Metazoa > Chordata > Mammalia > Artiodactyla > Delphinidae > Orcinus > Orcinus orca. The sequence continues at coordinate 42,437,774 of NC_064569.1, read as the reverse complement.
AAAAAGGTGCGGGGCTCTTCTATCTGTGGGGTCCTTATGCCGCAGAGCATGAAGGTGCAGGGCTCTTCTATCTGTGGGGTCCTCACAGTTTAACAGGGTAAGCATGCCACCCACAGGAGCATTTACAATGCAAAATTAGTTTTTAAATGACCAGAGAGATGTTTGTTGCAATTCAGTTTGTGATAGCAGAAAACGAAAAGCAATGTAAATATCCAAAACTAAGGGAACGGTTAAATAAATTATGCTGTATCCATTCATTGAAGGGATACTATTCAATCCTTAAAAATAATATTTATTTCACAAGCAAAGAAAATCCCATTATCTATATGATGTGTAAAGAGGAGATTGCAAAACAGTGGGTACAATCCAATCTCACTTTTGTGAAACAAAAACAAAAGATCTTGAAGGCTACACATCAAGGTATTAACAATAGTTATAATTAACAAAGGCTAGGTGGAGGTATTCTGGCGGTTTAACATTTTTCTTATTTCTGCTCATCTGTGTTTTCTAATTTTCTACAGTGAACACATCTTGCTTAGGTAATAAGGAAAACCCACATTAATTTATTTATTTAAAAGCATTTATTTATTTCTTTGGCTGCGCCAGGTCTTAGTTGCCAGCACTCAGTATCTTTCTTGAGGCATGCAGTATCTTTTTATAGTTGTGGCATGTGGGATCTAGTTCCCTGACCAGGGATCAAACCCGGGCTCCCTCATTGGAAGTGCAGAGTCTTAGTCACTGGACCTCCAGGGAAGTCCCCACAATTATTTGTTAAAGTGTGGTGAGAGTCAAGTGGACAGGGTCAAAGATTGTGTTAATAGGTTAATAGGACTGAGCTAATCCGGAGGAGAACCTCATAGGAGGCTGATGACTTTCCACCCAGGGTGAAGGAGGGTAAGAGGTGTTTGTGTGTGTGTGTGTGTGTGTGTGTGTGTGTGTGTGTGTGTGTGTGTGTCGGGGGGGGCGGGGAGGAGGGCAGATGGAAGGCAGGACCAGGAAACCTGGGATAGCTTAGGCACAAAGGAGATATCAGGGCCTCACACCTGCCATGCATATTGCCAGTTCCTTGACTGCTGGACTATGGTCATTTGCCACTCTGTCGTCACCTCTAGCATGGCCCTCCAGAATGAACTTCAAGCATAGATGAACTCTGGATGGGACTTCGTCCACTGAGGTCGTTTACACTCCAAGAGGCCATGATTCTATGAGCTCTGCCCAGTGGGAAGGTTGAAAAGAAATTGGAGGTAAATGCGGGTGGAGAAACCGACTATCAGCAGCTTTGGCCAGATGGTGGTGCTATAAGGCAGAGAATCAGAGCACAGCACGGTCGTCCCGGGTTAGGCGGGAACAGCCGTCTGCTCCTGGAAGGCCACCAGGGGGCAGAGGAAGGTTAAGAGGGTGCTGCTTCCGGAGGGCCTGCTGGAGTCCCCGGTGTACAATGCCATCAGCTGCCATTTGATAAAACGGATCATTGTAACAGTGAAGTGCCAGGGAAAAATCCGAATAATTCAAACAGGTGCAGATTTGAAACTAAATGCTCGGACTTCCCTGGTAGTGCAGTGGTTGAGAGTCCGCCTGCCATGCAGGGGACATGGGTTCGAGCCCTGGTCTGGGAAGATCCTACATGCCGCAGAGCAACTAAGCCCGGGTGCCACAACTACTGAGCCTGCGCTGTAGAGCCCGCGAGCCACAGCTACTGAAGCCCGCGTGCCTAGAGCCTGTGCTCCGCAACAAGAGAAGCCACCGCAATGAGAAGCGTGCGCACTGCAACAAAGAGTGGCCCCTGCTCCCTGCAACTAGGGAAAGCCCGCATGCAGCAATGAAGACCCAGCACAGTCAAAAATAAAAAATAAATAAATTTATAAAAAAAGAAAGAAAAGAAAAGAAACTAAATGCTCAAAGGCAGTTCAAAGGACCTGTCTAAACACTGCCCTCAGCCCTCCCCTGCTCCCACATACACTACTCTCTGCTGTGAGCCTCACTCACCCACCATGCCTCTTCCTTCCCTCCCTGTGTCTTCCCTTCCTTCCCCATGTTCACTGAGTGCCTTCTGGGTGCCAGACCATTTAGCCAGAGCCTGGGGAGGAAGCCAGAGCCTGAGAGATCTTTTGAGCATGAGGTAGGAGGGAGCTAAGTGAGGGACAATGTGTGTGCGTAGGTGGGGGTGTGACTGGCAGACAGGACCACACTCCCAGGTCCTTGGGCTGGAAATGTGTGCCTGGTTAGAAGAACCGGGTGAAGCCCAGTGTCGCTGAAGGCTGGTGAACATGGAGGATACTGGAAAAGATGGGGCTGGAAAGAGGGGACTGACCATGTAGTTTGCATGTTTCTGAGACCATTGAAGGATTCCAAGTAGGTGACGGATATGATGAGAGTTATTTTTAAAGAAGACCACACTGGATGGTGTGTGGAGGATAGCTAAGGGGTCATAGGCAGCCACGAGAAGGCCTACTGTTAGGGAGATATTGTAGTACAGAGGAGAGATGGCTGCAGCCTGGACACCATGTGTAGATGAAGAGAAGGGGACAGGTTTGGATTTATTTTGGAAGTAGACTTAGTAATTCATTAGCTGCAGAGGGATGGGGTAAGAGAGAAGGAAAGGTTGAATATGATTCCCAGGTTTCAGGTGTGAGCAATTGGATGGATGGAGTGTCATTTATTAAGATGAGCAATAATTAAGAAGGAACCGGTGGCGGTTAAGATCAATAGTTCAGTTTTCAGTTTTAAACAGGTTAAATCTGAGATGCCTAAGAGACATCTAAAAGGAGGCATCAGGAACTTCCACGGTGGTCCGGGGGTTAAGACTCCATGCTTCCAGTGCAGGGGGCACGGGTTCGATCCCTGGTCAGAGAAGATCCCGCATGCCTCGCGGTATGGCCAAAAACAAAAACAAACAACAGCAACAACAAAAAATAACAAAAACAAAAGGAAGCATCAGGTAGAAAGTTCCATACACTAATCAGGAGCTCGGAAGGAAGATCTGGGTTGGACATCTAAAATTGGGAGCCTTTGGTCTACAGAAGATGGAGTTAAAGCCATGGCAATGGGTGAGATCACTCAAGGAAATAGTACACGGAATAAAAGCAGAGGAATGTCAACGTTTATAGAGCAGATAAAGGGGGTGAGCTGAGGAAAGAGGCTGAGGAGCTACGTCTGGAGGAAAACCAGGAGTGAGGTGTCAAGGAGAAGAGGGAAGGAGGGTGTTGCAAGAAGGAGGGAGTGTTCATATTCAGCTGTTGAAAGCTAAGAGGTCAAGGAATAGAAGGAATGTCAAGTGTCAACTGATTTTAACAATGTGGTGTCTCTGGGAACCTAGGCTAGTGCAGCTGCCATGGGGCAATGGGAGCCCTGGCCAGCCTGGAGTGGGCTGAGGAATGAACGGGGCAAGGGAGGGGAGAGCCTGTGGAAAGGAGCAGAGAGCTAGGGAAGGAGCTGCTGGGTCAGCGGTCCAGGGAGCTTGTCTTAAGGTGGACAACAGTATTTGAATGCCAATGGGAGGACCTAGCAGAGTGAGAAAGAAATCTGACGGAGGAGAGAGAGGAAGGTCAGCTGATGATGTGTGGGAAGGGATGGGGTCCAGGCCTTGGCTTATGCTATTCCTGCTGCCTGCAATGCGCTTCTGAGCCTCACCACCGCCTTGCCACCTTGTATGGGTCCTTCAAAGACCAGCTCAGATGTCACTGCTTCTGGGACATCTGGAAGACAAACGTCGTCTCCACCCACTCACAGCATGTTTATAGCTGGATTATAGGTTTTATCATACATCATCGATGACAGAGACTAACTGTCTGTATCCCAGCTTTGTGTCTGGCACCTATACAGGAGGCCCTAATAAATGACTTTGAATGGACGGCCAGATAAATGAATGGGTGAAGTGTGGCACCCCGTACCACGGTAGTGGGGAAGGGCGATGTTGGTGATGGAGCGGAGTCCTGACAGTTTACAGACTCTCTCATATTATCTCTCAAGGAATCTAGCTTAAAGGATCCGCCCAATGTAGATGAAGAAACAGAAATCCACACAGCAAGCCTGGAGGTCAGAGGTGAAGGGAGCAGGACTGGGGCGGGGGCCAGGGGAGGCGCCTGAATTCCTCTCTCCCAGCACTTAGCGGGGATCCTCAGGTATTTTCTAATTAAGATGAGAAGAAGCAGCAGGGGCCCTCTGGAATGTAAACGTCAGATAAGATCAGCACCCCCTCCCCTCCAGGAAGCTTCCATTTTCTTTCTTCTAGGATGAATAACACATTCTTTCCCAGGAACTAGTTTCTGCCCCCTTTAGTCCCTGCAATTTATCCTCTTCCCTGGGGGGAGTGAATCTTTGCGTCCCTAGTGCTTTCCATGCCCCCTGCTTCAGCTCTTGCCTCCATCTTTTGGGTCTCTTTTCATCCCTTATGGCTTCCTCATCCTATACAGGGCCTGTGCTTCTGAACCTGGAGGGGGGCATCTCACTTTAATCATAATATGAACATCTCTTGGGTTTGGGCTTGGGGGGGTCAATGACCCCTGCTGTGGGCTTCTCTATCCTCTCTCTTCCAGGATGGTAGAACAGGTGTCATCATTGGATCAATACACCTTTCGTTCAAATAATCAATTCCAGCCAACATATGGGACCAGGCACACCAAGTACTAAAAGAACAATCTCGATGAGTGGTCCTAATGAGAGGGCGCCAGGATCTGGTGCCAGGGCTATGGAGAAGGCTTCAGGGAGGAGGTGTCATTAGTGCTGAGCCTTGAGGGAAGTGTGGGAAGTAGGAAACAGAAGAGTAGGGGGGATTATAGAGGCGTGGGCAGGAGGCAGCTGAGGAAACAATGTTAGGGAGCAAAGAGTTGGGAGAAGGAGGAGACTGGAGAGTTAAGTAGGGAGACAAATACGGGGTGATAGGAGAGATGGAATGCAAGAATAAGGAGGTGGGATTTTATACTTTCAACAATGAAGGTGTTTGTCGGGGGAGGGAGTGGTGATAGGGGACAGATGGGGATTTACAGATAATTCTGGAAGCAAAGTGTGGACTGTTGTCCAGGGTAGAGAGGTAAGGGTCCCATGGTCTCTTATCTCCCCCGCTTCTTACCCTTTGCTGTTGCCACTGTCGCAGCGGGCTCACGAATGTTTGGAGCAGAGATCCAGGATGCGTGGGACTGAGGGAGCCAGGAGACACACGTCCCCCCATCTCCCAATCCAGGGATTCTCCAGCCCTTGGGTCCACACTTGGCCAGTGGTTCTGTCCACAATGGAGCGTCCCTGCCTCTCGGGTGACACAGGACAGGGTGAACTCTTCTGGACCAGATGACCTGGCACCATTCAGGGAAGGGTTCAGTTCACTGGTGCCACCTGGCTTCTGTAGGCTCTGACCTCAGTGGTGGGGTGGTGGGTGGGAGTGGGGAATGGAGAAGCAAGCGGAGGGAAGAAATTCAAGAGCAAGGGGATGGTTTGGAGCAAGCTCACTGGGTCTGGGAGTACATCCCAGAGGCTCAGTCCAGTCACAGAGGCTCCCCAGATTGTCTCCTTTCTCTCTCGTGACCCCCAGACCCAGGCCTTACCAACCCCCAGAAGTCAAGACCTGGGAAGAGAATTGTTCACTGGAACGCAGATCCTGGGTCTAGGAGAATGTCTCCCCAAGACAGGGAATGGAGGCAATGATCTCTCCAAGACTGTTTTGTGGGGGCATTGGCTGGGCTCTTGGACTGCCTTCCAGGGTGTCTCTGGGAATCTGAGCCTGGGCTGTTTGCAGCTGCTATTACAGGAAGGGAGAGAACTTTCAGCAAGCATGCTGGGATCCCAGACCCTTGGGTTTTCATTCCTCCCTCTCCTTGTCCCAGGGCAGGCCACTTGCCTTTCTTCATGCCATGGCCCCCTTCTCTGACCCCCTGCCCAATGCCCAGTCCCCAGGCTGCCTCACTGGGGTGAGGAGACACATCCTGCATCCTCATTGGGCATCCTGATTGTGGGAGAACCCCTTACCAAGTCCTTCACTTTGCTCCCCTGGGAGTTACAAAGACCAGCTCTAACTTCTCTTCTCCTAAGTGACAGGCCTTCAGATACTTGACATCACAGAAAGTAGAAGGGAACTCAGAGGAGACTGAAGGCTAGATGTACATTTTGTCAGTTAGGCAAATGGCCCAGAGAGGAAAGAGCTACGTTAGAGTTGCATAATGAGTCAGCTTGACCCAACCCAGGTCTTCTGATACCACCCAGGGCGCCTTTCTTGCCTCCCAAGCTTCCTTTTCTCCAGGCCAAACTCTCCTCTCCCTTGAGATCTTACGTTGATCTCCTCAGTCCAATTTCACTCTTAGGTGTGCACATTCTATCTCTCCTTGAGTTCACCCTGTAACTTATACGTTGTCTTGCCCACAGGGGCTTAGCAGTACAGGGCTGTCAAGGAAGACTTCACTGGGTGAAGGAACAGTCGAGGTAGCCCATGCCCACTGAGTTCCTTCAGTGTGCTATGCGTTTCATTTACTTTCATCCCCACCCGGTGCTCCTCCAAGGTGGGTTCATTTAAATGATGAAGAAACCCATGTGAGGAAATGAGTGTGTTGCTCAACGTCTGACCGCTGGAAAGGGTGAAGCCATGGCTGCTGGGCAGCTGGTATGCCCCTGGGCTGCTGCGTGATCGTTAAAGCATGGGAACATTGCACTTGTGTCCCATTTGGGAAATAGTTACTGCCTGAGCTGTCCGCGTCCCCCCACCCTGTCTTGTCTTCCTGGGATCCCTTCCGCAACCAGCTCTAAGGAGCAGGCATTCAAGCTTGGAATCTGTTTGCTCTAAATTTAAGCCTGGGCTGATGCTGCAAGTCCACAACCCCTGAAACCCAATCCTGAGGTCCAGATGACCCTTGGGATTCAGAATCTTTCAGATTTTAGAAAGGAAATGTAGTGCTTATAATGTATAAGGAAAACCCCAGTGAGGTTTGAGGTGGCCCCTGGAATCATGGAATCACATACTTTACTATTTATGCAGTGAGACGCAGAAACATTCCTCCTAGGTGGATTATATAAAACCTTGATGTTTCTAGGTTAGGTTTTGCAGGTGAGTGAATTACAAAAAACTTCTGGGTCCAGTGGTTAAGATTCCACGCTTCCACTGCAGGGGGGCGCAGTTTCAATCCCTGGTCCCTGGCTGGGGAACTAAAAAAAACTTCTGGTCTTCAGAGCTTTCTGGAGTTCGAAATTGTTAGATGAGGGTTTGTTATTGCCTTTTGAGGATCATTGTACATCACTTAGTGGGAGCTTGAACAAACAAGAGAACTTGCTGGGGAGGGCTGGGGAGGGGTGAGAGAGGTCTGGAAGTGGGTGGCACGTGAGACACAGCTCCAGGGAACCCCAGCAAGGCTTTGCTTTGACCAGGGCTGTCACAGTCCAGCCACCCTTAGCCCTGCCAACCCAAGGATCTGAGAGCTCTGCAGAGCAGAGCGTGGCTGGGCCTGGTGCCAGACAGGCTCAAAGCAGTGCTAAGGTGGGCAGCAGGCCTTTGAGACCCTGGATGGGCAGAGCCAGGTTCGACAGGCAGGATGTCACCTCCTTATTTAGGCCCGAGGTCTTGGGGCAGCTAGGGGGCTGGCATCCTAGATAGTAGCTGCAGGGAAAAGACCTCTTTGTCTGTGCTTTTGGCTCAGCTCAGCCCCACTGTATGCTGCTGCTTCTTCTGCCAGTCCGAGGTTATCTCTCTGGTGATGGACTGACTGCCTGAGACCTGGCATTTGCCCGCCCATGCTCTCTTGCCATTGCTACAGCCAAGAGCAGACTCAGATTCTCTGGGACACTATGAACATGTATTTATTGAATACCTACTATGTGCTAGGCACTCAGTTGACCTTGGGGGCTGTGTTCTTATTATTCTCTCAGCTGGAACGCACACTTCTCCCAGTGCACAAGCCCTAGTATCCCTTGGATTCCACTTGTGCATGAATCATGATCACCGCCTTTCCTCTGAACTCCTGTAGTGTTTACTGCCCTGCCATTCCTTGGCTCTGAATTTAGCTCATGACCTTTCTTGAATCCTTGTCTCATACTTCGTTGCTTGAATTTTTATTTGAACACTTTCTTGTTTTGAATCAGTTAGGGCTAAGGTCTCCACCTGGGTTCAAGCTATCCCCAAAGTAGGAACCTGCCCCTCCTTCCCCTCCCTTGAACATGTGTGGAATGCAGGATTGACCCCAGGGGAGAACTGCAAAGCCCTTCAAAGGAGAGGTGGAAAATGGTGCCTGGGGCCTGTAAACATTTGCACTGAGCATTCCTAAATGACAGCAAGATTTATAGTTTTAGCACTTCCTATTACAAAGGTTGTTTAAGTGACTCAGGGAGGCTGTGTAATTTCTGTACCTGGAAATTTAAAACAATGGTAGCAACTACCTTACATGAGCTTAGTATTCATTCCCCATGCTTTAATATTCACTCTAGGGCTTTTGTAACATACAGGATTTTCCTCTGGCTAGGATGGCTTAGGTTGGGGCCTGTTGGAAAGCCCCTGAGGTTTCCTGAGAGTCTGTGGCTGTGAAGTGGGGCCACAGACTGAGGAAGTTCAACTATTCTCCCACTGGGTTCTATTTCTTTGTACAAAGAGGAGCTACAAAGGGAGAAAGATGACTGTTAACAGCTTAAAAGATCCCCCTACTCTCCTTATTACTCCTTCCCTTGAGTGTTCTGCCTGTAGAGTCCCATCTTGGTAGGTTATTCACTCATTTATTTGTTCATTCATTCACTCATTCATTCAAAAGGTAGTGAGAGGGCAATACTGCATCATTTGGGTGTGTTATGGATGCAGAATCTGAGGCGGAAGCTGGCCTTGGGGCTTTTTCATCTCACAGCATTTTACTCCAATCACATATCCACACAAGTGCTTCTCTTGAGATATCTCGAAAATGGGAGAAGAATAAAATTGTTTATCCTCCACAACTGCCTGGAGAAGCTCAGAGATCAGCTGGACTTCCTTGGTGGTACAGTGGTTAAGAATCCGCCTGCCAGTGCAGGGGACATGGGTTCGAGCCCTGGTCTGGGAAGATCCCATATGCTGTGGAGCAACTAAGCCCGTGCGCCATGACTACTGAGCCTGCGCTCTAGAGCTGGCGAGCCACAACTACTGACCCCGCATGCTGCAACCATTGAAGCCCGCGTGCCTACAGCCCGTGCTCCGCAACCGGAGAAGCCACTGCAATGAGAAGCCCACATACCACAACGAAGAGTAGGCCCCGCTCGCCGCAACTAGAGAAAGTCTGCACACAGCAATGAAGACCCAACGCAGCCAAAAATAAATAAATTCTAAAATTACTGAACTCCAGATTGTTTAAAAAAGAAAACAAAAAAATAAATAAATTTAAATTAATGGAATTAATTATAATAAAAAATATAATTTCCTCAGTCACATTAGCTATATTTCAAGTGTTCAGTAGCCCCGTGTGGTTAGTGGCTACAATATTGGACAACACAGATATAGTATACTTCCGTTACTGCAGAAAGTTCTCTTGGGTACTGTCTAGAGGCAGAAGGAGGAAGAGGAATGGGTAAGGCAGACGGGTCATATATTCAGACCCAGATATATGTCATCAAAATGACAGAACCAACTGCTCTAGGCTGTGGCTTTTAAACTTTTTTGATTAAAATCCAAAGTAATATATATAACAGATCTCTCCCTCTGTCTCCACGTATACATCAAGGGTTTCATGAAACGGTATAACAGTATTCACCCTTACCACATGGGATGCACTCTGATTTAGTTTTTTAACCTATTCTATTAATTTTATTTAAAAAATATATTTAGACTTCCCTGGTGGCGCAGTGGTTAAGAATCCGCCTGGGGATTCTGCAGGGGACACGGGTTCGAGCCCTGGTCCAGGAAGATCCCACATGCCGCGGAGCAACGAAGCCTGTGCGCCACAACTACTGAGCCTGCGCTCTAGAGCCCGCGAGCCACAACTACTGAAGCCCGCGCGTCTAGATCTCCTGCTCTGCAGCAAGAGAAGCCACTGCAATGAGAAGCCCACGTACTGCAAGGAAGAGCAGACCCTGCTCGCCGCAAGTAGAGAAAGCCCCGTGTGCAGCAATGAAGACCCAACACAGCCAAAAATAATTAATTAATTAATTAAAAATATATATATATTTATATGCTGGTTAGTCAACTCTTCTGCTGATACCCTTCCATTTGAAAAATACTGCTTTAGATGTTAGTGAGGGTAGGGCAAGGTGATGGGGATAGAGACGTTTAGACATCAGTCAGGGTAGGGCAGGGTGATTGGGATAGAGAAGAGTGAGGAAGGTTTCCTGGAAGAGACTGTAGTGGCTTTTGGAAGAAGAGGGAAAGGAGCGATATGTCTGGCCAAGGGAACTAACTTGGGGTGTAGGACATGGGCCACAAGGGACTGTAATTCATTCCCCAAACCTAGAAGGCTTCAAAGCCTCTCCCTGCTTCCCTCCCTTCCCCCTGGCCTCCCAAGCCCTTTCATCTGGCCTTGAGTATAAATCATTAGCTCTAGCTGGGGACACAAAGCAGGACTCTAACACAGGTATGTGTGGGAAAGGCCTGGAGGAAGTTCAACAGTGTAAATGAATGTCTTCAGATCCTGACAGGTTGGGTGGTGGAGAAAGGTCAGTTAATTTGGCAGGCACCCACTCAACCCTGCTGCTTGGGGTGGGGTGGGGGAGAGCTCTGTGTGCTTTAGGCCCAGGGCATTGCAACGCCTGAGAATCCCTAGCAGCTTACCCTAAATCCCTCCTGTTGCAGCACCCGCCACTTCATCCTGTTCTGATCAGGGCCTTTGGGAGAAACAGCTTCCCAAGACCTGAGGATCACTAAAACCATTCATTCATTCATCCATTCATTCAGATTCCTTGAGTTGTTCTTTTGTAGAACAGTGCTTCCCCAGTTCAGCCCCAGGCAGGTGGGGCTGAGGCCAGCAGTGGAGCTAAATCTGTACACAGTGCTTGGGGCTCCCTCTACACAGGTTAAGAGAATAATAATCACTCACAGATAAAATCTCATGGAGGAGGGAGTTCTGTGTAACTTCAGCAGGCAGAGCTGTGTCTAGAAAGTTGGAAGGAGGTAGATTTCAGCCCAGTATAAGTAGAAATAATATTTTTGGAATCAGAGTGCGCAACAGGGGCACTATCTTAATGTCACTTACAGGCTATCTTTAAAAAATTTTTTTTAATTCAAGTGTAGTTGATTTACAATATTGTGTTAGTTTCAGGTATACAGCAAAGTGATTCAGTTATATATATATATATATATATATAATTTTTTTTTTCAGATACTTATAGGCTATCTTAAAGTCTTCACACTGAAGCCAGATGTCCGGAGGGCTACAAAGAAGATTCCTACCCTGAGAGGCCAAATTTGAACATTCATTCATTCAAACATTTATTGGCCACCTATTATGTGCACTGTACTAGGTGGCTGGGGTCATTTCTGAGGACAAAGCAGATCAAAATCCCTAATCTCCTGGAGCTGACATGGCTGGGATGTGGGAGGAGCGGGAAGTCAGGCACTGTGTGACCTGGCAGGCCTCCTATAATTCCAGGACTGTAGAATGTGTGGAACTCTATGGAACCTCATGACTCACTTCCGCCTGTATCATTTCAGGTAATCCTCACCACAACCTTTAAAGTTGTTAGGGCAGGCCAGGCCAGTGTCTACCTCATAAACGCGTACTCAAAAAAGCAATATCTTTATTCCACTCAGGAAAAAAATCAGGCCCGGAGGGTGGCTGACTCAAGGTCATGGAGGTAATCTGGTTGGGACAAGGATTCAGATTTTAGAACCTCCCAGCTTTTCACACTCTGGTCCGTGACCCAGACCAGGTGGGGCTCGAAAACCTCCCTCCTTACCCCCCTTTCCCAAGGAGAGCTGAGGCTTTCCCTAGGGTGGGGAGAGGGGAGAGGGACCTGGGCCGGGGTGAGGGGACTGACTGGGGGGGTGTGTGTGCGGGCGTCTGTGCACCACCCTTCTCATTCCTGGTGACAGTAGGCATAAGTAGATTGTGACAGGCCTTCCAGAGAGGGAAAGGGCAGGGGCAATTATGGAACCTGAGAAGAGGACATGGGAATTCTGGTGCTCAACTACCTGTAATAATATCAAGCCTTACATAACGCTTACTATGGGCTGGGCAGGGTCCTACAAGCTTTACACCTGTTGATTCATTTATTCCCACCACAACCCCAAGAAGCATGCACTACCCTTAGCCCTATTTTAGGAACAAGGAAACTAAGGCATTGACATAAGGAAACTGCCCAGGGTCACCCAGCGAGTGAGTGGTTCTCCTGGGGTTCGTGGCTGGGCAGCCCAGCTGGAGGGCTAACCTGGGTCCGGAGCCGTCCTTGCTCCCGATCTCCGTCAGCGGGCACCTGGCCAACACGCTGCCCTGGCACCCGCTGGCCCTGCTCAAACCAGACCACATCCAAGGCCTCCTCCAAGGTGGCAGTCCTCGTGGGCGGGGCTGAGGGGCAAAGAGGAACTGGGAGAACAAAAAGAAGCTTTGTGTCTGGGGTGGGGGGATTCCCCTTAAAGCCACAGGCCTGGTGGAACAGATGGGGATGCCGGGAGAGATGGAGAGGTGGCGCCAGAGCCCGGGACGGCGGGGAGCGAGGGGCGTGCGGACGGGCGGCGAGGGGTGGGAAGCGGGACCCTAACTCTCAAAAATTCGCCCTAAAGGACTCTCTGGAGCTGGGAGAGCTGCTTCCCGGCTCTGCGCCGCCCGCCGTCTCGGGTCGTGTCCCGAGCAAACCGCGTGGGGAAGTCGCATTCCGGCCCGCGCCCTCCTTTCTCTCGCTCAGTCCCCACATCCTCGGGTCTGCCTCTCCCGCCCCCCTCGCGTCCCCCGTCCCCAGTGGAGTCAGCGGGGGGCGCCTGGGTGTCTGCAGCCCCGAGAGCTCAGGGCAGTGCCGCCTGTCCCGTGGCCCCGCCGAGGCTGGGTTCGCACCTGGGGCAGGGTCGCCGCGCTTCCTGCCGCCGCTTCCCCAGCACCCCCCCCCCCCGCCCCGGGAGAGTCTCCTGGTTTCCAGTTTGTCCTGGGGCTCCTGGGAGCAAGTCCCAGGGCGAGTCCTGTGGCACCTGCAACCAACCCTCAGTCTCCTAAGATAAGAAGGAGGAGAACTTTCCTATCGTAACACATAACACTCAAAGGGAAAAAAATCTCGTGTGTGTGTGTGTGTGTGTGTGTGTGTGTGTGTGTGTATTCGCGCGCGCGCGCTGAACGCACGTAAATGTTTAGGATAAGGATTGAATATTAAAAAGCAACCTTAATTTTTTGGGGGGAGAAAATAAATGCGAAACATTTTACATACCCATTTTTTAAAAATTAAACTTTTTAGTTTGAGATAATTGTACACACGTGCAGTTGTCAGAAATAACACAGAGAAATCCCATGTACCCTTTACCCAGTTTCCCCCAAGGGTAGCATCTTACCAAACTATAGTACTATAGTACTATGTCACAGACAAGATTTTGACATTGATAAAGTAAAGATACAGGACATTTCCATCACCACAAGGATCTCTAGTGTCGTCTTTGTTTGGCCACGCACACTTCCCTCTGGCCCCATTTCCCCCTTAACCACCGCCCCCCCGCCCCCATCCCATCCCCCGCAGTTACTAAGCTGTTCTCCATTTCTATAACTTTGCCATTTCAGGAGGGACTTGCCTGGCGGTCCAGTGGTTAAGACTCCGTGCTGCCAATGGAGGGGGCCTGGGTTCTAGCCCTGGTCAGGGAACTAGATTCTGCATGCCGCAACAAAGACTCAGCACAGCCAAATAAATAAATATTAAACAAACAAACAAAAAGGAATGGAATAGAAATGGAATCATATAATATGTGACCTTTTGGGATTGGCTTTTCTTAGCATAATTCCCTGGAGATTCATCTGGGCTATTTCATATGTAGCTGAGAAGTATTCTACCACATGGATGTGGTACCCCAATTTAACCATTTACCTGTTGAAGGACATCAGTATTTCTTCTAGTTTTTAGCTATTTTAAGTTTATTTTTAAAATAAATTTATTTATTTTATTTATTTATTTTTGGCTGTGTTGGGTCTTTGTTGCTGTGAGTGGGCTTTCTCTAGCTGCAGCGAGCAGGGGCTACTCTTCGTTGCAGTGCGCAGTCTTCTCATTGCAGTAGCTTCTCCAGTTGTGGAGCACGGGCTCTAGGCACGCAGGCTTCAGTAGCTGTGGCACACGGGCTCAGTAATTGTGGCTCGCGGCCTCTAGAGTACAGGCTCAGTAGTTGTGGCGCACGGGCTTAGTTGCTCCGTGGTATGTGGGATCTTCCCGGACCAGAGCTCGAACCCGTGTCCCCTGCATTGGCAGGTGGATCCTCAACCACTGCGCCACCAGGGAAGCCCTTAAGTTTATTCTTTGTTGTTGGTTTTCCTATACAGGTTCTTGTATGAAGATAAAGTTTTTATTTCTCTAGAATAAATGCCCAAGAGTGCAAATGCTGGGTTGTGTGTTTAGATTCTTTTAAAAATTAATTTATTTTATTTATTTATTTTTGGCTGCTGGGTCTTCATTGCTGCGTGCGGGCTTTCTCTAGTTGTGGTGAGTGGAAGCTACTCTTTGTTGTGGTGCAGGCTTCTCATTGTGGTGGCTTGTCTTGTTGCAGAGCACGGACTCTAGGTGCGTGGGCTTCAGTAATTGTGGCATGCAGGCTCAGTAGTTGTGGCTCACGGGCTCTAGAGCACAGGCTCAGTAGTTGTGGCCCACGGGCTTAGATGCTCTGTGGCATGTGGGATCTTCCCGGACCAGGGCTCGAACCCGTGTCCCCTGCATTGGCAGGCGGATTCTTAACCACTGCGCCACCAGGGAAGCCCCCGTGTGTTTAGATTTTTAAGGAACTGCCAAACTGTATTTCAAAGCAGCTGTGCCATTTTGCATTCCCACCAGCAATGTATGAGTGTTCCAGTTTCTCCACATCTGCTCCAGCTTTTGGTGTTGTCCATTTTTAAATTTTAGTCATTCTAATAGGTGTGTCGTGATCTCTTATTGTGATTTTAATTTGCATTTCCCTAATAGTGACATTGAACATCTTTTCATGTGCTTATTTGCCATCTGTATATCCCCTTCAGGGAACTGTTTCTTCTGGTCTTTAACCCTTTTTCTAAGTGGATTGTTTATTTTTCACTGTTGAGTTTGAGAACTCTTTATATATTATAGACACTGGTACCTGTAGGATGTATGGTTTGCAAATATTTTCTCCTAGTCTGTTTTTTCATCCTCTGAACAGCTTCTTTCACAGAGTAAACACTTTTAATTTTGATGAAGTCCAACTTAGCAATTTTTTCCTTTTATAGAGCATGCTGTTGACGTCAAGTCTATGAGCTCTGCCTAGCTCTGGATCTCAAACATTTTCTCCTATGTTTTTTTCCTTATAGTTTTATGTCTTCCACTTAAGTTTGTGATCAATTTTGAGTTAATTTTTGTATAAGGTGTAAGACATGGGTCAAGACGGTTGTTGTTGTTTTTTGTTTGTAATTGTCTAGTTGCTCCAGTACTGCTTGTTGAAAAGACTATTTTTTTCTCTATTGATTTATTTTAATGCTTTTGTCAAAAATTTGGGCCTATTTGTGTGGATCTATTTCTGGGTTCTCTATGGTGTTCCATTGATCTGTGTGTCTGTCCCTCCACCGATACCACACAATCTTGATTACTATAGTGATAATAATGTCTTCAAATCATGTAGACTGATTTTTCCCACTTTTATGTAATTGTTTTAGCTATTCTTGTTTCTTTGCCTTTCCATATAAATTTTAGCATAATCTTGTCTCTGTCTACAAAAAAAAAAAAATCCCATTTCATTGTTGTTGTTGGCAATTTGTTTCTTCTTTCTTTTTTAATTTGTCTGTCTTGCTAGAAGTTTGTAATTTTATTCATCTTTTCAAAGAAGTAGTTCTTTGTTTCACTGATTTTCTCCATTGCTTTTCTGTTTTCTGTGTCACTGTTTTCAAAATTTCTGCTCTCCTTATTATGTTCTTCTTTCTGCTTGCTAAGGGTTTATTTTGCTCTTCTTTTTCTAGGTTCTCGAAATGGAAGCTGAGCATAAATTTCTCTCTCAACATTGGTTCAGCTGTATCCTACCACTTTTAATTTAATTTTTCATCTGTATCCTACCATTTGTAAATTTTCATTCACTTCAATGTGTTTTTAAGTTTCCTTTGAGACTTCTTTGACCCATGGATTACTTAGAAGTGTGTTGTTTAGTTTCCAAGTGTTTGGAGATTTTCCTGTTTTCTTTCTGCTGTTGATTTCTAGTTTGATTCCATTGTGGTCAGAGAAAACATTCTCTATTATTTAAATTCTTTTCAATTTTTTGAGGTTTGTTTTGTGGCCCAGGATATGGCCTGTCTTGGTATATGTCCAGTGGGCACTTGAAAAAAATGTGTATTCTGCTGTTGTTGGTGGAGTGTTTTATAAATGACAATGAGGTCTTGGTTCATGCTGTTTTTGAGTTCCTCTATAGCTTTGCAGATTTTCTGTCTAGTCGTTCTATTAATTAATAAGAGAGGGGTGTTGAAGTCTCCAACTATAATCATGGATTTGTCTATTTCTCCTTTCAGTTCAATCAATTTTTTTACTTCACAAATTTTACAGCTCTGTTGTTTGGTGCATACACATTAGGATTGCTATATCTTCTTGGTGAATTGACTTTTCATCATTATGTAATGTCTCTTTCTATCTCTGGCAAGGTTTCTTTGCTCTGAAGTCTACTTTATCTGATATTTATATTGCCACTTCTGCTTTCTCTCGATTGATATTTCATGATATATCTTCTTTTTTCATTCTTTTACTTTTATATCCTTGACTTGAAGCGAATTTCTTATAGGCACATTTATAAGAGAAAAACAAAAGATGACTTTAATAGACCGCCTACTTATTTTAGAACTAGAATCCTATGACCAGGTAATTACTGCCGAAGATTCCTGTGGGTCAGACCATTCTGATTATTATGCTGGCCCGGTTGCCTTTTAAGGTAACCAAACCTACCTTGCCTCTGGTGGTCAACTGCTGCCCCTGGCTGTTCCATGCTGGGATCCATCATTGCTATCGAAATCAGGAAGCCCATTTCCATAGCAGCCCGTCCATCTTCATTCCTGAGTGCAGAGAAAAATCAGCACAGCCCTTTTTAAGCATGCTGTGCTTCTCTTACCAGTATATTTCTCAATGCCTCAGTGAAGGACTTTTCCCCTAGGCCCTCTTGGGGGAATTATTTAGGGATGAGTGAGTGGATTGTACATGATAAATCCGCTTCAACATTCCTCTCTCTTTAAGTCTTTGGATTCCTTTCTCTGCATTATGCAACAGAATTTCTTGCATTGCAGCTTCATTTGTTGTACACCACTCCTGAATCCAGATTTTAACAAATTAACTAAGGAAAGAGATAAAATCATTCCTAACTGCTGGAGTTAGCACACCGAGCTTGGAATCTCTGAACCCATATTAAAAACTTCAGCCCAGGGAATTCCCTGGTGGCCCAGTGGTTAGGACTCTGTGCTTTCACTGCCAAGGGCCTGGGTTCAATCCCTGGTCAGGGAACTAAGATCCCGCAAACTGCGAGGCGAGGCCCCCCCTGCAAAAAAAAAAAAAAAAAAAAATCAGCCCGATTCTAAAACTGTGTTCCTTCCTCTCTGGTTTAGCATCTTTAGAATCCCACCCCACCCATATTCCCCAAGTTTATGTTTAATAATATAGCAAAAATCTTTGTTAATCTTGTGAGTCTTTTCCTCTAGGGTCAGATTTTGTACTTGTCCCCCTAGTTACGTGTCTGAGGCGCCCATTGCACATTGACCACCTCAGGTGAGCCTTTTACAGAGTCTCCAAGCAAGACAGGACCAGCCTCGTTAGACGGAGAAGGAAGGGCTGCCTCTGCCAGACAGTGAGATTGAGTGGGGCCTGGGCGTTCAGCATCCTCACACAGATCCCAAAGCCCCTTTGCGCATTCTTAGGATTCCTCCTTAATCTCTCGGCTTTTCCCATGAGACCTGGTAAGGTTTCAGCGGCATCAGCCCTGTGGCTACGGGAGTTAAGAGATTCATCTGGGAAGTCTTTCTTAGGAGCAGCCCGGTCCTCTTCAGACAAGAATTTAAAATTTAAATTTAAAAAGAATTTAAAATGTCAAGCTTGCCATTTCCTTTTCTTAGGCTCAAAGCAGCCAGACCACACCAGAGTCCTCGATCTCCTTTTTCCTTTCTGTGAGGAAAGGAGGGAAGGCCATGGTGCTGACCCTCGGTACAACTTGGGTCTGACTCTCAACACTGCTTGCCCAATGGAATCACCTAGGGGCTCTTTTAACGTTTGCCTGGAGGCCTGCACCCCAACCTCAGAACAACTGAGTCAGGATCTCTGGAGATGGGACCTGGCCTTGGTATTGTTTATAAATCTCGCCAGGTGATTCAAATGTACATCCAGGGCTGAGAACCCCTGGGTTAAGTTGTAATCCACACAGGAAAGAGTTTGGGACTGGGAATCTGGAGATGTGTTTTCCTGCGTTAAGCTTCTCGCTCTGTAGCTTTGGACAAGTCACATGATCTCTGCGAACCTCTACGCCCACGTCTCTGGGCCAGAGCCAGTAATAACCACTGCCTTGCCTACCTCACAGGACTGTGATGAGGATCAAATGCATAAGGGCCCTGGGAACTGTGAGACATTGTCCAGTGGGAGAGCTAGTCATACCCCACGCATCATCTCGGGTTACTTCGATCAACTTAGTTGCAAACGCTGCTCAGCCTCTGCCAGGGACTTTCTGCTTCATCCTCGGGCAGGTACACATCCCATAATGTTGGCCGGGGTCAGTCTAGTCTCAGGCCTGTCTGCTCACCGTACCACATCAGTCTCTCCTGGCTAAGGGCCCGGGTAGATAGATTCCTCCTGGCTAAATTCCAGTGGTGGCCAGCCAGGGCAGCGCAACCCTTTGTAGGGGCTCATCAGACTTCCGGGGCACCTATGTGGTCAGAGGGAGCACATGCCATGTCATACTTACACATTTGGAAAATGGTATGGCAGATGGGGCAAGAATACTACCTCGATGGCTTTCCTAAAACAAACGTCAGAAAGTAAAGCTCTACCATCTTGCCCCAAGGATTCATATCCTGTAGACTCCTGCAAAGACTGGGGTCGGGGACAAAGTAGGGGTTGAAGAGAGATTGGGAAGGAAGGAGCGGGATAGGTGATTGTTATGTTTATTCAGGGAAGGTAGGTTTAAGAAGGATGAGACGCGCCTCACTAGGGCGCCTTGCTTTCAGGTAGGAAGTTTTCCTCCAGGTAGTAGAACCCAGGCACCCAGAGGCAGTGGGGTTCCCTGCCTGCAGAAGCTCCCAGGTGACCTCTCGTGGGGCTCAGGAAGAGCAGCCCTTGCTCTGCTCGCTTTGCAGCCTCTCTGACTCATCTTCTCTTCGGGCCTCACAGTGATAAAGACGCCCACCCCCTCCCTCTGGGGGCTTCCCTGCACCCTTAGGGGCTGCCTGTCCTGGCCTCATCCTCCTCTGGATCTCTCAAGAACAAAGGGGCTTGAACAATGCTGTCTTTAGCTTTTCTCCAAGGACCCTCATGTTTTTAGAGACTGCAGAATAGACACACTGTATTTTTTAAGTAAAAACTCAGTTTTCCATTAGTTGAAGATTCATTATCCTGGGATCATCACCTTTTCACTTTCCTGACTACAATTCTCCCTTCCTGCTCTATCCAACTTATAACACTTGTCATCTGTTAACATGCTATATCACATTTATTATCTGTCTCCTGTCACCAGAATATAAACTCCATGAGGATAGGAATTTTGTCTGTTTTGTTCACTGAAAATCCCTAGTGCCTAGAAGAGTGGCTGGTGCATAATAGAGGCTCATTAAGTTTTTGTGTGAGGAATGAATAAAAACGCAAATACTTTTGACCATTAGGCTGTGACCTCCACGAGGTAGAGGCAATACCAATTTTCTTTACCACGTATATAATCACAGGGCCTGGCACAAAGTAAGCACTTCATAAATATTTGTTAATATGGCAGTCCAGCATACCATTTTAGGAATTTATAGATAAATTCCTAGATATGCTCACACAGGGCATATTAATTAACATTAATTGCAGCATTTTTGCGAAAGCAAAACTACTAGAGACCAAGACGTGCATCGCTAGAAGACCTTGGTTAAGTGAATTTGCACTCCACACACCAGGCAGCTATTAAAAAGAATGAGGTATATGTGAAATTAAATATAATAGCTCCCTTCCCACCAAACAACAGTTTTCTTTTTGGTTGTTGTTGCCGAGACCTGAGAGAAAATTATTGAAGTTCCTTCTAAAATAATAATCCTAGGGAATTCCCTGGCGGTCCAGTGGTTAGGATTCTGTGCTCCCATTGCAGGGGCATGGGTTTGATCCCTGTTCTGGGAGCTAAGATCCCGCATGCCACATGGCGCGGCCAAAAAATAATAATAACAACAAAAAAAATAAAATAGGGACTTCCCTGGTGGCACAGTGGTTAAGAATCCTCCTGCCAATTCAGGGGACACGGGTTCGAGCCCTGGTCGGGGAAGATCCCACATGCGGCGGAGCAACAAAGCCTGTGCGCCACAACTACTGAGCCTGCGCACCTAGATCCCGTGCTCCACAACAAGAGGAACCACCGCAGTGAGAAGCCCGCGCACCGCAATGAAGAGTAGCTTCTGCTCGCCACGACTAGAGAAAGCCCGTGCGCAGCAAAGAAGACCCAACACGGCCGAAACTAAACAAATAAAATAAATAAATTTAAAAAAAGTAATTATTAAAAGTAAATAAATAAATAAAATAATGATCCCAACATCATTCCTATACAGATGCAATAGAAATTTTATGTAAAATTATATCATATATATTTTAAAAATAAATTTATTTATTTATTTATATTTTTGGCTGCATTGGGTCTTCGTTGCTGTGTGTGGGCTTTCTCTAGTTGCGGTGAGCGGGGGCTACTCTTCGTTGCGGTGCACGGGCTTCTCATTTCAGTGGCTTCTCTTGTTGTGGAGCAAGGGCCCTAGAGTGCATGGATTTCAGTAATTGTGGCACGCGGGCTCAGTAGTTGTGGCTTGCGGGTTCTAGAGCGCAGGCTCAGTAGTTGTGGCGCACAGGCTTAGTTGCTCTGCGGCATGTGGGATCTTCCTGGACCAGGGCTCAAACCCACGTCTCCTGCGTTGGCAGGCGGATTCTTAACCACTGCGCCACCAGGTAAGCCGATATATTTTGTATGATGTTTCTCAAACTAGATGGTTGACAAATTACTAAGGCGAGGGTCAGGAAAGACCTAGATATGATTTCTCAAATTGGTCTGTGGAGCATGATTGGACATTACACAGATCAAGGTTCTGATGTTTAGAAAGAATTTGTAGAGTGTAGTAGTTATCCTTTATTGCAGATTAAGAGCAGATTTATGTGTTATAAACATTCAGCTGGACAATGGGTAGGAAAAAATTAATTGAAATTGGCACTGAAACAGGGGAGGTGACAGAATGCATAGTCACTACAATTCTGCATTTCCCCCCCTCAGTATTGGGCTAAGGATATCCTTATAGTAAATGGAATATGCATATGGATTCCACATGAAGGTAGAAGAAATTCCAAATTCATTCATCTGGGTAAAATAAAAAAAGCAAGTCTGCATATTTTGATTCAGAAAGGTGTCCAAATTATACTGTGAAATGAAGAAAGCAGAGTTTAAGAAATCAAGATGAACAGTATGAGCCTGCATACCTACAATAAAATGTGTTTGTATATGTCTAGTTTAGGAAATTATTTTACAGTGGTTACCTCTGGGGAGTGGAATGGGACATATTTTTCTTTCCTTCTTTCTGCTTGTATTTTGTGCTTGTTTTTTATACTTTTTAACTTAAAAAGGTAAATTATCATTCCAATCAAAGCGTATTAGTTTTAGACATCCTTTGTTTTCACTACTAGATGACACACTTCCAATCAAAAGCACAGAACTGTGCAACTAGGGATTATCATACTAAGTGGAGTAAATCAGAAAGAGAAAGACAAATACCATATGATATAACTTATATGTGGAATCTAAAATATGGCACAGATGAATCTATCTACAAAACAGAAACAGACTCACAGACATAGAGAACACACTTGTGGTTGCCAAGGCGGGGGTTGGGGGATGGCGGGTGAGAGATGGATTGGGAGTGTGGGATTAGCAGATGTAAACTATTATATACAGGATGGATAAACAACAAGGTCCTACTGTATAGCACAGGGAACTATATTCAATATCCTGTGATAAACCATAATGGGAAAGAATATGAAAAAATAATGTCTAGGGCTTCCCTGGTGGCTCAGTGGTTAAGAATCTGCCTGCCAATGCAGGGGACGCGGGTTCGTGCCCCGGTCCGGGAGGATCCCACGTGCCGCGGAGCAGCTGGGCCCGTGAGCCATGGCCGCTGAGCCTGTGCGTCCGGAGCCTGTACTGCGCAACGGGAGAGGTCACAACAGTGAGAGGCCCGCGTACCGCAAAAAAAAAAAAAATAAAAATAAAAATATATATATATATATATAATGTCTATATAATGTAAAAAAAAATGAGATAATACCTACTCCATCGGGATGATCATGAGCATTACATGAAATAACCTGGCCAAGGACCAAGCAAGAAGCAAACTTTCAATGCATAGTAGCAATTAACAGGATAATAATTATTACTGCAATTGTTTACAAGAGAACCACTTACACACACACACACACACACACACACACACACAAGCACAGAACTGGAAGTGTTCATTATTACCCAATTGGGTGGTTACTTAAGGGGACCACTTACTTAGACGGGAACCACTGGTGTAGACTAGTCCTTCACCTGCCATGATTGCATTTACTCCAATTCTAGCCAGACCTCTAGGACTCTTAAAAATCATATCCCATTCTCAATTAAGTGAATGAGCAGAGCATAGGGGACCACTGATTTGGGGCTGAGTGTAGGAAGGGTGTGTGGGGAGAAGCAGTGGGCCGTGGGTCGTGGATGCAGGGTGACAGGGATGGGGAGGGCCAGTTGTGCTCTGGTCTCGCCTCTTCCCCTTTCCTTTGCCCTCCGTCCTTGGCTCCACTTCCTTCTCAGGCTCAGATTTCTACTAAGGAGCACCTGTCAGGTGGGGGCCTTATGATCAGTTTTCTTTAAGGTTAAGATTCACAATTCTATTGTAAATTTCCCCACTGCCATTGGCCCATCCTATCTACTGGCTCCCTTCTTTTTCTCTCAGAAGGTGTTTCCAAGAACCCAGACCCTTCTTCTGCCCACTCCCCGACCCGTATGAAACCTCTGGGCTCAGAGGCGATTTCTGCCTGGTCAGAGAGATAGGACTATGGAGTCAGGGCATTCGTACGCTCGCAGTAGGAAATGAGCCACGGAAGACACAAAGTGATATGCAGTAACGTCTCAACTTTTATTGGCCTCTTGCTCCCCAGGGCACCCTGCTTCTGCTGACTCAATGCCTCAGAACTTTGGTGTCTGAGGTCTCAGACACCACTTTGCCGTCCACGAACTTCAGGGTGGTGGTCTTCTGGATGGTTTGCATGGAGTTGCAGCTGTCCACGGCGTCAGCAAGACTGTAACAGAAGACAAAGCCCCAGTTATAACAGCACCGCAGAGAAAAGAGAAACAAGGAAAATGGAGAAAAGAAGGCTCCCGATCCCCGCCTGCATGTCCCAGTGCCCCTTCGCTGCTTCCTCCATAAAAGGAAAACTGAAGGCCAAATTCCACCTGTGCTCCAAGAACGGCTAGGAGCAATATTTAGTCTATTCTCTTCTCGGGGCACGCTCAGAGCACCAGCGCAGTGCTCAGTGGGTACCAATGAACAGGCACATGGGGGGTTTACAAAAGCTCAGGCTTTGGGGAGAAGTGGTAGCTTGACCCCAGCTTATACAGGTAGGAGGAGAGCCCCACTCACCTGAAGTCCTCCCCATCTTCCAGGAGGCGGCGGTAGGTGTTGATCTCAGCCTCTAGCTTGACCTTGATGTTCAGCAGGGCCTCGTACTCCTGGGTCTGGCGTTGCCCCTCCGCCCGGGTCTCGGCCAGCTCCGACTCCAGGTGCAGGAGGACACCATTGAGCTGCTCCATCTGCATGGCATAGCGGGCCTCCACTTCCCTCAGGCTGTTCTCCAGGCTGGCCTTCTGCAGGGGCATAGGGAGAGGGTCGGGTGAGACAGGGTGGAGGGAGAGTCTCTGCAGCTTTCAGCCCTCTTTGAAACTTTGAGTGCCTACTGTTTGCCAGGTACTAGGGTAGTGAGTAGAAGCGGTGGGAAATACAGAGAGAAACAACTCTTTCTGAGCGAAAAGGCATTGAGGGCTCTCACCAGATTTCTCATGGAGTCCAGATCGATCTCCAGGGACTGGAGAGTGCGTCTCAGTTCCGTGAGTGTCATCTCAGCAGCTCCTATCTCAGCGGTCTTCGAGGTGACCACTGTGGTGCTCTCCTCAATCTGCGGGGGGGATATAGTCCTCAGGTCCCTCCTTCTGTCGGCCTCCCTCCCGCACCCTCGTGCCTCTTGTGCTTAGCCTGGCATCCATCCCTCTCCCTCGTGTACCTGCTGGGACCAGTACTTGTCCAGCTCCTCTCGGTTCTTCTGAGCCAGCTCGTCATACTGGGCCCGGATGTCTGCCATGATCTTGCCGAGATCCTGAGCTTTGGGGGCATCCAACTCCACGGTCAACCCAGAGTTGGCAATCTGGTTTTGTAGACCCTTTACTTCCTAAAGGAGAAAGGGACAAAAGCGAGGAGGTGCTCAGGGTCAGAGCTCCAGGAAGCCTCTTCACCTGTGACTGCCTCTTCCAGGAAGCCTACGGGATCAGTTGGAGAACAGAACAGGGGAATCTCTTGACTTTGCTCTCTGGGCGTTGCCAGTTCTGGGCCTTCTACTCCAGATGGCTAAAATGCCAGCTGTCAACGCCATGCTTGTTACTCACAGGTGGTGGTTTCTCTCTCCTCCCTTCACCCTGTCCCTCCATCTACAAACCTGCTCCTTGTACCTTCCTCCCTCACCTCCTCCATCAGGTCTCACTTCTGCTGCTAGCTGTTTCCACTGTGGTCCTCATCTCATCCTCTCACCCATGGCCTTTTGACCTCATCACACTCTAATTCAGGCGACCCACCGAGCGTGGCAACAGTCTGATGAAGAAGCACTCAGGCTGGTAGTTCTAAACTCCCCTGCAAGGCGGCTTGCAGGCGGCCTGCTCCGTCTAGTCCCCGGCCCAGACTCATCTTGGTCCCTTGGTTCCTGGCTTGGCCAGGGTCCCCTGCTTGCCTCCTCGTGGTTCTTCTTCATGAACAGCAGCTCCTCCTTGAGAGCCTCGATCTCAGTCTCCAGCTGCAGCCGGGTGACATTGGTGTCATCAATGACCTTGCGGAGCCCGTGGATGTCAGTCTCCACAGACTGGCGCATGGCCAGCTCTGTCTCATACCTGTGGGAGTGGAGGTGATTGGAAGGGCCCCGTCTCTGATCCTGAACCTTCTCAACCCATGCCACCTACTAAGAGCAGCCCCATGCCCACTGCAAACCAGCCACCTGATTCACAAATCAGGCAGTAATCCTCTGAGCACTGTTCCTGGCACTTGGGGGACAGTGTTCTTACACTGGGTTACGTGAAGAATAAACTGATGGAGCCTCACTCTCATCCACCCAGCTCTACCCACAGCTGAACAAGATCCCCCTAACGGACCCCAGCTTCCTAGCCCCCAGCCTTACTTGACTCTGAAGTCATCAGCAGCAAGACGGGCATTATCAATCTGCAGAACGATGCGGGCATTGTCCACAGAACTTGCAAAAATCTGGGGGGATTGTAGAGAGAGGTCGCTCCATGAATGGGAAGTCAGTGATGGGGTGGGCTGAGTGTGTGGAGGGTGTCATGTGTCTCAGCGAAAAAACCTTCCTAGTCCTTGGAATAACCAGAGGCTTTCCTTGTATACCTATCCCCTTCTACCTGTGCCCCCTCACACTGTTCCCTCCTTTCCTGGAGTCTCAAATCCCAGCGTTCCCAGTCTCCTGCTGCCCTTCCTTCTAGGCCTCTGTTGGCTGGCCAGCCCGGAAGTGAGCAGTTACTAAACCGCCCTCTCCCTGGCCCTCTCCCAGCATTTTTCCTAGTGCACCTGCTCCGCATACCCCCGCCCCACCGGTGGGCCTCCTCTTTACTCCCAGATGACTCAGCCTTATAGCCACATCTGCTTAACCCCTCCAATTGTCCCCTCTCCACCAGAAGCCAGAGTATCTGGGCCCTCTTTATTGAGCCTTGTTTCACTTCCCTCTATGCTGTCCACTCCTCTGCGAAGCTCCCCCCTCCTCTTCCCACTCTGTCCTGGGGAAGGGCGCCCTCCTGTGCCCATTCACCACCCTTGGGGTCCCTGTGACCAGGGGCGATGTCTATGGAAATTAGGGGCATTCCTAACCTTCTGCGGGTGGAGTTGGGGGCGGGGCGGGAGATAGACAAGGGGAAGGAGTGCGTGCACCCCACCCTACTAAAATTCCTATCCTTGGGGGAGGGAGAGGAAGAGGGGAGTGGATAACTGGAGGGTCAAACGTGGCTGGGAGTTGGGGCTGCTCCCTCCATGCCCCCTTACCTGAAGCCTCAGGTCCTCGATGGTCTTCAAGTAGTGCCCCCAGTCTCTGACCTGGGGTCCCTTCTTCTCCAGGTGTTCCCGGATTTTGCTCTCCAGTCTCCTATTATCGGCCTCCAGGCTCCTCACATTCTCCAGGTAGGAGGCCAGGCGGTCATTCAGGTCTTGCATGGTCTCCTTCTCGCCCTGGATGCCCCCTACACCCACCAGACCCCCGGCCATCCCGGCGCCCAGGTTCCCGGACCCCCAGCCGCCCCGGACGCTGGTGGAGCGGGACACGGAGATCCGGGAGCCCGAGCCCCCGGCGCCTGCATAGACGCTGGCAGCGCTGCTGACCGGTCGGACCCCGTGGCCAGGTGACTGCGCGGAGCCCAGGGACCGGTAGCTGGAGAAGGTGGACTGGGCGCTGAAGCTCATGTTTGTTCCGCGAGGAAAGAGCGAGGCCAGGACTCAGGTGCTGGGCCGTGGAGAGTGTGAGGTCCGCAACTCAAGTTATAGCTCTCAGGGAGGGGGTGGGTGGGAACCCGCCCCCCGACAGGCCCCGCCTCCGCCACCAGAGTCGCCGCGGAAGCGCGGAAGCCTGCGCCACAGGTGGACCGCGGGGACTCCGCGCCTCAGGTTCCTGACCCTCTCCAGCCTTTCCCCGCCCCCTCAGCACCGTCCTGCTAAGGTCACCCTCCAGCCCCCAGGGTGGCGGTGAGTGAGTGGGGCCGGGACAGCCGTGGGCAGCAGGTGAAGTTGGCTCTGGCAGCTGGGACTTCAGGGCAGGAAATGACGTCATGGTACCCCCCCTCCCCCAGGTAGGGGAGGTACAGGCCTGGTTGAGAATTTGGGGGATGAGTGTTGGGGTCGGGTGTGAGTCTCCGTCGTTGTCCTCAGCTGCAGCCCAAGTTCCCACCTGCAGGGGGCATCTTGGGGAATCCCGGAACCCTAGGAGTCCTGGGGAAGAAAAGTTGGGGGCTGGAGAAGAGGAAGAGAAACGCGATTCTGAGCCTCAAGTCTGCTGGTTTACACTCGACCGCCCCACACACTTGGTTCCCAATCGTGACCTCCTGCACTTGTTCCCTAGCACACACTCAGCCCCTATCCTATGCACGTGTATCGTCAATTACTCACAGAAACGCTTACTCACCAATTACGTTCACTCTGAACCTTCCCACTCCCTCCCCATCCCTCAGCCCACTGCCGCTGAGGCCTGGCCTTCCTCGAGCACTCTGTGGTTTGAACAGGAGTCCTCACCTCTACACACCTCCGAATCAGCCTTACCCACACCCTGGGTAAACAAATATTTCTGAGCACTTCCAGTTCGACAAATATTTGTTGGGCACCTACTGTGCATCAGGCCCTGTTCTAGTTGCTGGGAGAGCAGCAGTGGAAAGAGACCAATAATCCCTCATGGAGACTGCCATGTGTCCCATTTGTTATGGGGCCTGAGAGGACAGACACGCACACCTCCAAACATTCTGGCTGAGACTCAGCACTGGTGGCCAGCCCTTTCTCCCTCCTTACTAGGACTGTTCGGCAGGCCCCCTCCTTCCCCTGCCTCTCCTCCAAAGGCTCTCTGGATCCCAAGCCTGTCCCCAGGGGGCTGCCTCCTCCAGGAAGCTTATGTCAGGATATGGGTGAGAAGGATGGACGTAGGGAAGTTCCCCCTGCTCCCTTCACCCCTGAAGCTGGATGGTGACCCTCTGCTGAATGAGCTGGAGGAATCCTGAGGTACTGGGCGTTCAAGTCTGTTGCCACCAGCAGCTCATTTGTCTGGCAGGGCCTGGCATTACACACCTGTCTGTGCTCTTTGCTCTGGGGAGGATCTATCGATTCTTATCGAGCTGCCATCTGAACTGAAGAGGTGAAGGCAGATGGGAGAGGAGGAATGGGAAGAGGAGGGGCCCCAGGAGTAGCTAGGTCAACGGACCAGACAGAGGGGAGGCACTGCTCAGATGAGGGGCTTGGCCCTGGATCATCCCAGGCCTGGCACCTTCTGGTGAGGAAAGCCCCTCAGCACCCAAAGGGAGCTGGCTAGGAGCAGGTCAGGGTGGGAGCTGGCCAGGGGAGGGTCAGGGCCTGCTGAAGGTCAAAAGGCAAATGGGATGCAAATTAGCATACAAATGAATGCCCACTAGTTTTGCATGGAGGATTTCTGGGAGCTTAGAAGTGCCCGTCAGTCAAAGGGGTTTCTCCTGCTTTCACCTGCACATTCCCCCATGAAGTTCCAGGATTGTCATGTTGTGCAGAATTGCACAATAAGGTGTAGAGGTTACAGATGTGATGTATTGCCTTTGCTGTTTTTGCTAAACTTGAAGTCAGACAATCTGTGGGCTTTGCCAGCTGTGTGACCTTGGGGAAGTCACTTAATTCTGCATTTCAGTTTCTTCACTGGTAAAAAGAGAAGAAAGCCTGTCCAGTCTATCTCCTTGGGTGGTAATTGATATGAATGTTAATTATTACTCATTTATTCACTGAACAAATGCTAATTACTTACTGGGGAGTAAATCTCCAGGAGGGCAGCTGTGAGGGGGTCAGTGTAATTGTAAAGATGTCTGCATGATATAAGGACTCTTTCTAAGTCACTTAACACCCCTAGGGGACTTTGAATTCCAACAGGGATCAGGCCCAGATCTAAGGATTCTTATCTAAACTCCTTTCCAGGTCTTTCTCTGACTCCTGCCCCACTCCAACTGCTTGGGACATTTTGGGGCCTGGGGAGGGAGGCACTGTCTGGGGCTGGAGGAGGAGAGCTGCCAGCCAGGTCTTATCTCCCATAGCTGATGTTAGTGGCCACATTCCTGACCTCTTGCAGCACCGGGGCAAATACCGACCTCAGGTTTCCAGCACCAGCTGCCCTTTTCCACCACATCCAGATTCCTCTGTGATTCAGGGCCTTTTCACTCTTCTGAGAGCCTCTGGGAGAGCTGGGGAGGGGGTGTGAGGGGGGAGTTTCGGGCCCCCAGGTTCCCAGCACTGGGGCTCTGGGGTGGTGGTGGGATGGGCGATGGTGAGGCCGGTCCCTGGAGTAGGAGGAACAGGAAGGGTCCCGGTGAGAGGCCGGAACAAAGACAGATGAGAAGGCGAGTGGAGTAAAGGAGCTCAGCAGAGGGGGGTCCTGAAGGAGGGGAAATGGTCCCCCACCCCCATCCTGCCCTGTGTTCCGGTGTCCTGCTGAGGGGGAGCTGGGAACCTGAGAGACAGGTTTAACTACTGAGTAAACTCCGAGATGACCCTGATAAGAGGGGGCGGGTCAGCTCTTTCCTCCCCCTTCCCTACACTCTCCCTTGGAGAGCTGGAGCCACAGCCCTGGGAGAACTAGATAGTGGGGAGATTAAGGGATTGGGGGATCATGGGGGCCTGGAGCCCTTTAGGCTTTGCTTTATCATTTAGTCTGTAAATTTTGTACCCAACCCTGAGGAGGGGGGTGTTTAGAATAGCAACTGAAGTGTGACGGTTGGGATCTATAGACCAGACAGCAGGGGGCGGGGGAGGGCGGGGGCGGGAGTCGGATTCTCACCATCATCTCCAAGGATTGAAGGATTGAGAACGACTCCGGAAAGGGCCTTCCAAAGGTGTGAGTGTCTTGGGGGCAGTGAGAGGTCTTTTTAGTGGGAACAGTAGGGGGCAGCAAGGCGGGTGAGAGGTTGGCCTGGGAGGCTCCCCTCAGCTCCCCTCAGTGCAGGGCCCAGCGTGCCAGCGGACCTCCCACAGGAGGACCCCAAGGGCTACTGAATTAGGGGCAGAGCCTCCGAGGAAGAGAACACACAGAGGGAGGAAAGGGGCGAGACCCAAGGGAAGGGAGTCTGGGTTCTGGGTGGGAATTCCTCTTGCTCAGCCCTGAGTCTGGCATGTAGCGGGAGCTCCATAAATGATTTTGATTTAAACAATTAATGAAAAGGGGGGCCGAGGAGTGTGGTTAGGTAGGCTGTGGAGGCAGGTGGGATGATGGGGGTGGCAGCTGGGTTGGGAGCGAGGCCCAGTCTGAATCCCTCAAGACTTTTGGGAATGTCCCTGCCCCATTTGGAGAACCTGGACCTGCCTGTCTAGTGTAGACTGGGGGAGGGGTTCTGGGGCCAGGTCCTTTCCCCCAGGGTTGGGAAGGTCAAAGAATGCTCTGGTACTTTTATACCATTGCTTCAGCTGGGCTTGTATCCTGGGTTATTTTCCAGGGATAAAGGAAGGAAAGATCATGAAGAACATGTAGCTGCCCAGGAATCTCCAGCGATAAAGCTCAGAGAGGGTTCCAGGAAATCTGGCCCTTCCAGAGTCCCCTCAGCTCCCTGGAGTCCCCTGCAGTCTCCTCTGGCAAAGCCAGCTCTCACCCACCAGGCGTGGCCTCTCCTATTCTTATGACCCCTTCCCCTTCCCCCATCTGACCCTGGTACTCCTGGTCCCTCCTCTGGTACAGCCCCGTTACCTCAATGCCATCCCCCAGCCCATCACCTCTTTCCAATCTGCCAAGAGGTGTGTGGCGCACAGGGATGAGTGTGGCACTTGGTGTCAAAAGACCTGGGTTCAAGGTCCCACTGCTGGCTGGGTGACCTTGGGCAAATTTACTTGCCTTGGTCTCCTCAGCTGTAGAATAAGGATAATAGTTACATCTACTCCGAGAGCTTTCATGAGAACCAAATGAGACAATCTGCCTGGAAGGGCTTTGACAGCTGAAGAAGTCAGTTCATTTCCTCTCTTGTCTGGTTTGCCGCCATCTACTCTTTGCCTTCCCAGGTCCCTTATTTTGCTCTCACTACCCTCTAGCCTTGTGCTCCCTCCTCATCACTATTTCTTTACTTTCAATTTGGGCACAGGGCAGGGGCAGCTAAAACTGAGACTATGGAAAAGGGGGCGAAATGCAAAAGTAGAGTGGCTGAAAACCCATCTCAAAATCATCCCATCAATGGCCACGTCTCTACCAGTCCCTCTCCTTTTGGCTTTGAACTCGGCAGATCTACTAGCAATGTCTGGGGAAACTGTCCTGTGAGCAGCTAGACAGGCAAGGCTACAGCTCGAGAGAGGCATGGGGTATGGAATGCAGCTTGTGGAGCCAAGGCTAGCCCTCAGGGCCTTGGCAAAAACTGGACAAAGTCAGCCTCCTCCTTGTCTCCTTGGCCTGTGCACTGACCGACCTGCACAGGCAGATGCGGTAGCCCTGTCTGGAGCCATCCCCCTAGAGGATCTGGGGGAAAGCCTGGTGTGGATGAGATGGCCTAAGGAAAAAGATCAGACAAAAAAAGTGGGCAGAATCTGCATAGAGGGACCCAAGGCAAGAAGAGGAGGAAGAGACAGAGGGAAAAGAGAGGAGAGAGGAGAGGAGGTCCAGACTCCTGCCAGCTCCCAAAAGAGACCAGGAGAGAGGGCTGTCATGAAAGCCAAGGAGAAGAAATTTCAAGGAGGGGCAGATGAACACAGAGATCAAGGAGGCTGTGGAGAAGCAGAGCACTTCCAGTAAAGTGATGGAGACCAAAGCCAGATGCTGAAAGGCCAAGGAGTCAGTGGTTAGTGCTAAGTGGAAGCAGAATGTAAACTTTTCTTTTACGAAGTTTGGGGGAATGCCCTCGCAGTCCAGTGGTTAGGACTCTGCGCCCTCACGGCTGAGGGTTCGGGTTCAGTCCTTGTGGTCCAGTGGTTAGGACTCCATGCTTCCACTGCTGGGAGCATGGGTTCGATCCCCGGTCGGGGAACTAACATCCTGAAAGCCGCATGGCATGGCAAAGAAAAAAAATTAAAAATTAAAAAAAAAGGTTTGTCAGGGAAGGAAAGGAGAAAATGGGGTGATACCCTGTTGTAGGGAGCAAGGTTGATGGAAGGTGTCCTCAGGATGATACTGTTTAGCCAGGCTGATCAGTGATTAAACAAGCAATGACCACGGAGTGAGGTTGGTGCTGGGCCAGGGCAAGTCCAGGGCCCAATGGAAGCCCATAGCAGCAACTGCTAACCCAGCCTAAGAGCCTGGGGAAGTGACATTTCAGTGGAAACCTGAAGAGTGCTAGTACTAGTAGGTGGCAGACCTGGGATTTGTCATACATAACCTCTACATGCTTCTGCCTCTACCAATGGGAAGAGCAGGACAGAGGCAGAAGGAGCCTGCAGCACGCGTGATGAGGTAACATGGTGTACCCGTGGTGCATGAGGCTATGTGAATGGTTCTGAGGTCCCAGTGAAGGTCACACAGCATGGCTCCATGATGAGACCAACCACATGAGAATCTGTATCCTGGGGGAATCTCTTGCTGAGAGATGAGCGGGAGGGAGTGGTGGAAACTCAGAGGCAAAGGAATCTAGATTTACAACATTGTTGAAATAGACTCTTGGGGTGGGTTGAGTGGGAAAGCAAAGACAACCAGAAGAACTCAGAGGAAAAGGAGTCCAGGGCTTGGGAGCTGATATGATGGATGGCAGTCTAGAAAACAAGGGAGCACGAGATGTGGCATGTCAGAGAGGGGATTGTCGGAGTTTGGGGTCAGAGCAGACGATATCATTTAAGGGTGGCTGAAATCATGGAGTTAAGGATCTTAAGGAAAAGAAAGGATAGGAAAAGAGCATAGATTTTGGAGTCAGGCAGATCTGAGTCTGTGTTCTAGCTCTGTTGTTTGCCTGCTGAGTGACCTCGTTCAAGTCGGGTGCCCAAGTTAGTAAGCTTCTCTGAGCTACAGTTTCCTCATCTGTTGTTGCAGGAATTAAATGTGCATGATAGGGCCTGGAGCATAGCAGTGCTCCCCTGCCTTCTTCTGCTGCAATAATCATCAGCATGGAGGTTCAAGTCTCTCAGTTTAGTTCAGTTCTACAGTGAGCTGGGGATACAGAGATAAATAAAAATAAACAATAATAATCAAGGAGATGATTATTAGAGGGGAAGATAACCAGACCAAAAAAATACAGTGTGATAGGTGCTATGGAAAGTTCTAAAGTAGTTTCAGAGGAGGGAATAATTCATCCATTCATTAACAATTTGTAAGGGAGCTGTTATGTGCCAGCCATGTTCTAGGCTCTGGGGATACAGCAAAGAAAAGCCAGATAAGGTTGTTGTTCTTGCGGAGCTCACATTTTAGGTGGAAGGGTTGGGATCGTGGAGAACCTCAAGAAGGAGGGAATGCTCTGGCAGAGCTTCAAGAAAATGAACAAGAACTTGTTAGAGAGACAAGGGGGTCAAGGAGAAGTCTTTGCAGATAGAACGGTATTGTGATCTGTTACAGTATCCAACAGAGTCCCCTCCTCTGAGTTTCAGATATGTATCTCCTGCCCATCACTGGATATTGTCCCCAGTTGGAGTTTTCAAAGAAATCTTTTTTATTTAAAATTTTCTTTTGGCTGTGCCGTGCAGCTTGTGGGATCTTAGTTCCCAGACCAGGGGTTGAACCTGTATCCTTGGTGGTGAAAGAGTGATCTCCTAACCACTGGACTGCTGGGGAATTCCCAAAGAAGTCAAGCTTATTAGATGTAAGGCTGGATCTTCCTGCATCTTTTTTTTTTTTCTTTAAAAAAATTCAGATTTATTGAGGTACAATTTGCATAGAGAAATGTTCACTCTTTTCAGGGATACGGTTCAGTGGGTTTGGACAGATGGATACAGTTGTAGACCTGCCACCATAAACCAAGATAGAAAACATTTAATCACCTCAGAAAGTCCTATTGCATTCCTTCATAGTCAGTCTCCCTCACCCACCCCCAGCTCTGGCAGCCATCAATCTGCCCCAATGATTTTTCCTTTTTCGGAATGCCACGTAGATTGAATCATAGACTACGTTACCTTTTGTCTCTGGCTTCTGTCACTTAGCATAATGCTTTTGCGTTTCACCCATGTTATTGCATGTATCAGCACTTCGTTCCTCTTTATTGCTGTATAGTATTCTACTGTATGGCGGTATCACAATTAGTTTATTCATTCACCAGTACGTGGGTATTTGAGTTGTTTCCAGTTTTTAGTAATTATGAATAAAGATGTTATAAACATTTGTGCACAGTTCTTTGTGTGGATATAAGTTTTCATTTTTCTTGGATAAAATAGCTAGGAATGGGATGATGTGTTGTATGATAAATATATGTTTAACTTTATAAGAAACTGCTAAACTGTTTTTCAGTTGAAGTTTAGTTAATTTATAATATTGTGTTCAAACTATTTTCTAAAGTAACTGTACCATTTTGCATTCCCACCACTAATGTATGAGGGTTCCAATTGCTCTTCACCCTCACCAGCACTTTCTATTGTTTTTCTTTTTTTAAATTATAGCTTTACTGGTGGGTGCATAGTAATATCTCATTGTCGTTTTTTTTTTTTTTTTTTTATCATTGTCGTTTTAATTTGTATTTTCGTAATGACTAACGATGTTGAGCAACTTTTTTATGTGCTTTTGTTGCCATCTGTATCTCTTCTTTGATGAAGTGTCAGTGCAAATCTTTTGCCCATTAAAAAATATTGGGTTGTCCATAAAAAAACGAAAAGACAACCTATGGAATGGGAGAAAACATTTGCAAATGATAAGACAGAAAAGGGCTTAATCTCCAAAATATACAAACAGCTCATACAACTCAAGAAAAAAACAAATAACCCAATCAAAAAATGGACAGAAGACCTTAATAGATATTTCTCCAAAGAAGACATACAGATAGCCAGGAGACACATGAAAAGATGCTCAACATCACTAATTATTAGAGAAATGCGGCTCAAAACTACAATGAGGTACCATCTCACACTGGTCAGAATGGCCATCATTAAAAAGTCTACAAATAACAAATGCTGGAGAGGATGTGGAGAAAAGGGAGCCCTCCTACACTGTTGGTGGGAGTGTAAGTTGGTGCAGCCACAACAGAAAACAGTGTGGAGGTTCCTCAGAAAACTAAAAATAGAACTACCATATGATCCAGCAATCCCACTCCTGGGCATATAACCAGACAAAACTGTAATTCAAAAAGACATGTACCCCTATGTTCATAGCAGCACTATTCACAATAGCCAAAACATGGAAACAACCTAAACGTCCATCAACAGATGAATGGATAAAGATGTGGTACATATGCACAATGGAATACTACTCAGCCATAAAAAAGAACGAAATAATTACCATTTGCAGCAACATGGATGAAACTAGAGATTATCATACTGAGTGAAGTAAGTCAGAAAGAGAAAGACAAATACTGTATGATATCACTTATATGTGGAATCTAAAATATGGCAAAATGAACCTATTTACAAAACAGAAACAGGCTCACAGACATAGAGAACAGACTTGTGGTTGCCAAGGGGGTAGGGGGCTGGGGGAGGGAAGGACTGGGAGTGTTGGATTAGCAGATATAAACTATTACATATAGGATGGATAAACAAGGTTCTACTGTATAGCACAGGGAACTATTTTCAATCTCCTGTGATAAACCATAATGGAAAAGAATATATAAAAAAAGAATGTCTCTATGTATATAACTGAGTCACTTTGCTGTATAGCAGAGACTGGCACAACATTGTAAATATACTATACTTCAATAAAAAAATTAAATTAAAAAATATTGGGTTGTCTTTTTTATTATTTATTTATGAGAGTTTTAAAAAATATATCTAGATTTAAGTTTTTCATCATATATGTGATTTACAACTATTTTCTTCCAGTCTGTAGTTGTCTTTCCATTTTCTTAATGGTGTCTCTTGTGGAGAAGCTATTGGTTTTGAAGAAGTCCATTTTATCAAGTTTTTAGTTTAAGGATCATGCCCTGGTGCTGTATTTGAGAAATCTTTGCTTATGTGAAAGTCACAAAGATTTTTTTCTGTTTTCTTCTAGAAGATTTATGGTTTTAGATTTTTTTTGTTTGTTTGTTAATCGTTTATTTATCATGAGAAACTGTTCCTTAGCCCAGATATTAGTAGTGCATAGTTCAGGAACACAGGTGACAAACTTCCATGGAACTCAACCCAAACTTCCATGGAACTCAATTCTTTATATTCCAAAATCACTTTGCACTCTGAAAGATACCAGCCTTCCTCATCTCCTCAAAATCTTTTATGGAATCATAAGTTTTGTAGAAATCTGCATATGCCTTCTTTCTTGGTTCAGTCATAGCAAACTTACAGAAAGCTGCAACTCCCAAGGGGACAAAGAATGCTCCAACAATATGAAATCGCAGACGCTTGGCCAGAAGGCCACGCATCTGAGGTTTTGTCAAAGAACTGGAAGCCATGGTAGTTTTTCTCCTTGACAGCGGACTATTTCAAGGTCACGCAATCAAGAACACTCCAGCAGGTCCCACAGGGCCCACTTTGTGACCCGGACCTGAAGGCCGCGGCGCGCGGGCCAGCCTCCCGACTTTCGGCGAGCGCGGCCCGGGCAGGGGCCTATGGTTCTAGATTTTACATTTTGGCCTAAGATTCATTTGAGTTAATGTGTTTGGCAAATATTTTCTCCCAATCTGTGGCTTACTTTTGTATTTTCTTTCTTTTTTTTAATAAATTTATTTTTTGGCTGCGTTGGGTTTTCGTTGCTGGGTGAGGGCTTTCTCTAGTTGGGTCCAGCGGGGTCTACTCTTGGTTGTGGTGTGTGGGCTTCTCATTGCGGTGGCTGCTCTTGTTGCGGAGCATGGGCTCTAGGCGCAGGCTCAGTAGTTGTGGCGCACGGGCTTAGGTGCTCCATGGCTTGTGGGATCTTCGCGGACCAGGGCTTGAACCTGTGTCCCCTGCATTGGCAGGTGGATTCTTAACCACTGTGCCACCAAGGAAGTCCCTACTTTTGTATTTTCTTAACAGTGTCATTAGAATAGATGACATTTTTAATTTTGGTAAAATTCCATTGTCAAATTTTTCTTTAATGGTTTATTTTTGTGTGTGTGTGTTCTAAGAAATCTTTACCTAACCTAAGATCACTAAGTTTTTTTTCTTATGTTTTCTTCTAGAAGTTGTATATTTTTAGGTTTTTTGTTTTGAGTTGATTCTTGTCTATGACATGAAGTATGGGTTGAGGTTAACTTCTTTTTTTGCATGCGGATGTCCAATTGTTCCAGCACTATTTGTCGAAAAGACTATCTTTTCTGCAATGATTTACCTTGGTACCATCGTGTGAGTCTATTTCTGAGCTCTTACGTTCCACTGATGTATATATCTATCCTTATGTTAATACCCCACTGTCTTGATTACTATAGCTTTATGGTAAGTCTTGAAACCAGGTAGTGTGAGTTCTTCAACTTTCTTCTTTTTCAAAATTGTTTTGGCTAGTCTAGGCCCTTTGTTTTTTTATATAAATTTTTAGAATCAGTTTGTCAATCTCTAAATGAAAGCTTACTGGAATTTTGATTGGGACTGCATTAAATGCATGAACTTTGTATATCTCACCATTCTAGATCTTCTTTAATTTCTTTCATTAATGTTTTGTGGTTTTCAGCACACACATCTTGCACTTGTTTTGTTTGATTGGAAGGTATTTTATGTTTTAAGTCTGATTGTTAATGATATTGTGTTTTCAATTTCAGTATCCAATTGTTCATTACTAGTATACAGAAATATGATTGATTTTGTATATTGATCATTTAGCCTGCAACTTTGCTAAACTCTCTTACACCAGTAGCTTTTTTTTTTTTCTTTTTTCTTTTTTTTGCGGTGCGCGGACCTCTCACTGTTGTGGCCTCTCCCGTTGCGGAGCACAGGCTCCGGATGCGCAGACTCAGCGGCCATGGCTTAGGGGCCCAGCTGCTCCGCGGCACGTGGGATCTTCCCGGACCGGGGCACGAACCCGTGTCCCCTGCATTGGCAGGCAGGCGGACTCCCAACCACTGCGCCACCAGGGAAGCCCACCAGTAGCTTTTTTGTAGATTGAAACCTTTTACATAGAATATCATTTCATTTGTGAATAAAGGCAGCTTTATTTCTTCTTTTCCAATCTGTATGCCTTACTTTCTTTTTCTTGACTTACTGCACTAGCTAACACGTCCATTACAATGTTAAATAGAAGTGGTGAGGCAGCAAATACCTTTGCTTTAGTCCTGATCTTGTGGGGAGAACATTCATTCTTTCACTATTAAAAATTATGTTAGCCCTAAGTTTTTTGTAAATGTTCTTCATCAGGTCAAAGAAATTCCCTTCTATTCATAGTTTGCTGAGAGTTTTTCTTTTCTTTTTTTTTAGATTTTTTTAATGTGGACCATTTTTAAAGTCTTTATTGAGTTTGCTGCAATATTGTTTCTGTTTTATGTTTTGTTTTTTTTGCCCCGAGGCATGTGGGATCTTAGCTCCCCAACCAGGGATTGAACCCACACCCCCTGCACCGGAAGGTGAAGTCTTAACCACTGGACCACCAGGAAAGTCCCAAGAGAGTTCTTAATCATAAATGGATGTTGAACTTTGTTAAATGTTTTTTCTGCATCAATTGAGATGGACATATGATTTTTCTTATTTAGTCTATGAATAAAATGAATTACATTAATTGATTTTAAATATTCAACCAATCTGCCATACCAGGGAGAAATCCTATTTGATTATGATCTATTGTTCTTCTTATCTGTTGTTGGATTTGATTTGTTGATATTTTGGTAAGGGTTTTGAATTAATGTTCATGGAGGATATTGATCTATATTTTTCTTGTATTGTGTTTTTTTTTTTTTTTTTTTTTTTTTGCGGTACGCAGGCCTCTCACTGTTGTGGCCTCTCCTGCTGCGGAGCACAGGCTCCGGATATGCAGGCTCAGCAGCCATGGCTCACGGGCCCAGTCGCTCCGCCGCATGTGGGATCTTCCCGGACCGGGGCACGAACCCATGTTCCCTGCATCGGCAGGCGGACTCTCAACCACTGCGCCACCAGGGAAGCCCTTTACTGATTTTCTATTTGTCTTATTAATTATTGAGAAAGGAATATTGATGCCTCCAAGCATAATTTTGGATTAATCTACTTTCCTTTCAGTTCTTTTAATTTCTATTTTATGTTTTTTTCAAATTAATTAATTAATTAATTTGGCTGCGCCGTGATTTAGCCGTGGCACGCGGGATTTTTGTTGCTGAGTGTGAGCTCTTAGATGCGGCATGTGGGCTCTTAGTTGTGGCATGCGGGCTCTTAGTTGCAGCATGTGGGATCTAGTTCCCTGACTAGAGATCGAACCCAGGCACCCTGCACTGGGAGCTTGGAGTCTTAGCCACTGGACAACCAGGGAAGTCCCTCTATTTTATGTTTTTAAAAACTCTGTTGTTGGGTGCATACACATTTAGGATTCTTATAGCTTCCTGATGAATTGGCCCCTTTGTCATTCTGCAATGTCCCTCCATATCCCAGATATATTCTTTGTTTTGAAGTCCATTTTGTCTGATATTCGTGTGACCTTCTTCTAATTTCCCCCTTCTCATGGAATGGCATCACCATCCAAAGAGGTGTCTAGGGCAAAAACTGGGTTGTCATCCTTGACACTTCCCACCCTCCACCACCATATCAGCCCATTATCAAATCTTGTCCATTTACCTCCTAAATGACTCTTGAATCTTTCAGCTCCTCTCTAGCTCTATAATCATCACCCTAGTCTAAGTTATCGTTATCTCTTGCTTAGCCTACTCTCTTAGTTTACTGATGTCCTTGAATCCACTTTGGTCTAATGTGCTCTCCACATGGCAAGCAGGCACGATTAAAAAAAACACACACAAATGAAGTCACCCCTCTAAAGCTAATTAGATCTAACTAGGTCCAATTATTCTTAGGGTAAAGACCCCAAGTCTTAAAGTGGCTGATGAAGCCCTGCATGGTCTGGCCCTCTCAACCTCTGCAGCCTCCCTCTGTACCTTTTCTCCCTCTTAATATGGCTACACTGACCTTCTTTCTGTTTGTGGAACATGTTGTACTCCTGCTTACCCAGGGCCTTTGCACATGCAATTCTCTATAACTAGATCACTCTCTTCTCCTTTTTCAGCCTTTTCTATTAATTTACTCATCTCTCATATCTCAGTTCAAGTATTGCTTCCTCAGCGAAGTTTCCCTAACTCCTTCAAATTTAGGTCAGGTTGCTCTACAATATACTCTCTTAGGATTGTGTTCCTCTCGTTAAAATAATGTATAGCAGTTTATATTTACATTTTCATGAGTGTGATTATTAGGTTACTATCATTCTCTCCAACTAGATTATAAGCTCCAGGGGCCATGTCTATTTTGCTCACCCTTGTGTCCTTAGTGCCTGCACTTATTAGGTGCTCAATAAATACTTGTCGAATATGTAAAGAGTCAATGGGTAGCAGAGAAAAGGAAGAGGCAGAAGATGAAATGGGAAAGGTTGCTGAGGGCTGGGTCAAGGAGGACCTTGCAGGCCTTGTAGAGTTTTTCCTTCCTTGCTTCTCAATTCTATTTTGCACCAGATACATCAGGAAATGTGCTATGATCACATGTGCCAAGGTACCACCCACGTCTGCAGGGGGTTGGGCTCTGAGCCTCTATTATAACAAGTTCCCTAGGGATGCACCAGTGGCTGTGGGCTACTGGGATGACATTGAAGCTTGAAGAAGGGAAGTGTCATGGTCAGAATTGCATTTTGGCAAGACCATTCTAGCTGTATGTCTTGGAAAGACAGGAAGGGACAAGACTGGAGATTACTGCCATCATCTAGGCAAGTGACATGAATGCCTGGACTAGGGGAGAATCAGTGGAAAAACAGGGAAGAAAATAGACTCAAGGGAAATTTAGAAGTTAGAAGTTAGGTCTTGGTGTCTAATTGGATATAAGGGGAAAGAACAAGGAAGAATAGCAACCACAATAATTAACAATTACTGAGTACCTATGATGTGCCAGGCATGAGCCTATGTGCTTTACACATATCACATTATTTAGGCTCATAACAACCATGTGAGGCAGGTTATAGTACCATCCCCGGGGCTTCAGGTGACTCCTAGCTTTCTCGCTTTGGAGGCAGTGAGGCTGTCCACCAGGTAATGATTATGAGAGGAAGGAAGGCCAGAAGGGTGGTGTTAGACAATGACTTCTGTTTGGAACCTACTGACTTTGCGACTTGGGTGAGACATCCAGGTGGCAATTGGAAATATGGGTCTGAAACTCTCCTGAGAGTTGGGAGATGTGGGTCCAAGAGCCATCATCCCTGGGAGTGGATGGGATTGTTCAGAAGAGGTTAAGGCACCCGTCCCAGGGCTACTAACTTTCAAGGCCGAGGTTCTTAATCTGGCCTCTGTGATGGTTTCCTGAGTACATGAATCCCTTGAGGCATATGAGAGATGCTGGCAATCTGTGATGGTGCCTTAGAGTCTCAAAAGTGTGCATGGTCCACCAAAAAGATTAAGGGCTATGGATACAAGTGGTGGGTAGATGAAGAGGATTCAGGAGTGAATCAGTAGCGTCCAGTCCAATATTGCAGGGAGGTCAGATAAGAGAAAGCTTGAAAAGGTCGACCAGATTCGGCTCTTAGTTGATCACGGGTGGTTTTAAATTTCCATGGCTGGTGGCTGGGGTGGGAGTAGGTAGGATGAGGTGAAAATTGAGAACAAACATGACCTCTTTATTGGGAAGAGGAGAGAGGGGGGTCAAGGGTCAAGGGTAATTTCCCTCCCTCCTTCCCTCTCTCCCTCCCTCCCTTCTTTCCTTCCTTTCTTCCTTGCTTTTTTAAAGTAGAAAAGCCCTTGAGCAGGGATACAGGTAGAGGGGAAAAGTCCCTCCAGGGATGGGGCTGGGGGGAGCAGGACCAGAGAGAGATGGTCCTTGATGCAGCGAGGTTCTGAGGGGATAGAGTTCAGAGTGCAGGTGGCGGGCCTGGCTCTGAGCACAGTGAGGGACACCTCCATCTCCAAGAGGGAGGAAAGGGTGGGGAGGGATACAGACAACGGATGAGGGGGGCATTGTTAAGGATGGTGGTGGCAGCCATGAGGGCCCCTTTGGGTACCAAGAGTTTACGATTCTGGTGACTAGCAGAGGGGAAAGAGTGATGGTGCATCTGGTCTCACACTAGCTGAGGAGACACTGTCTTTTCCTTAGCCTGGACACCCTCCTCCTTATGTTTGGCCTTGTCCTCCTCCAGGAAGCCTTCCTTGACTGATAACTCCATTCTGCCCCTTCCCAGCAGCTGCCTCAGCTCCCTGTTCCCTCTTTGTCTCAGCACAGAGGCCAAGAGCTCCCCTTGGTTCAGTGTCTGCCTGTCTGTCTGTCTCTGGTCTCCAGAGAGAAGGCTCAAGGAAGGAGGTGAGGAGGGGATGGGAGCATTTGTGTATCTGTAAAATGGGTGGCTACTTCCTCAGGACGTTCCCTCCCCAGCTCTCAAGACAGGCTGTGCCCACAAGGGGGTGTTCAGCCAGAGAAGGCCTGCTTCACATGATCTGGGCAAACAGCCCAATTGGCAGGCTGTCAGCAGGGCCCTCACCTTTGCTCCCTGCTCAAATGGCCCTGGCCTCCGTTGCCATGGTTGCCCCTTAGTTTGGGGTAAACAGAGCTCTCCCTCTCCCTATCCAGACACCTAAGTGTCTCTCTGGGGAGGGGTTGGAATTTCCAGCGTCCAGGTATCCCTCACCCTGCTTCCCAGAAGGCACAAGGATGGTGAGTCACAGCATTTAGGCCCCTTTCCACCCAGTCACTGCTCTCTGGCTGGCCCTGAGGCTCCCTTCTGCTCCACCTGTGTCCTGTGAGAATTGGGGAGGGATAGGGAGAGGGCTGGAACTCACTGTCAAGCTGGGTGGTGGGTATAGGGAAGAGCCTTCCTGTCTTCCTTTGGGCTGTTTCTCCTGGGGCCTAGATCCAATCCCTGGAATCAGTGAGAACGATTACAGCTTCTGTCCTCGTTTCTCCTGGATCCTTAGGGCCTAGGGTGAGAGAGAGGAGAAGATAGAAATAACAAATGTGAAGGAGAAGAATACGGATCAGAGTGGAGAAGATGATTCATCTGGATAGAAGTGAATCTTAGAACCATCCTTCCTTCCTTCATTCATTCATTCTGTGAATCAAACAAATTCCCGTGCTGGGTACTGAGGGAAACAGAAACATGTAAGACACAAGCCTGCTTTTGAGGAGGTGCCTTGGTGCTGGTGTGAGGGCCCTGGATTTGGAAACTGGGGACCCTGGTATGAGCCCTAACTACCACTTGATGGACAAGTCACTTCTCTAAGCCTTGGGTTCCTCATCTGTAAATAAGGATAATGATACTTAACTCCCAAGGTTATTGTGCGGATCAAATGAGATGAACATTGACCACTGCCTCATTTGCCGGTGTTGGATGCCTGTGGCTCAAGTTTGCAGTCAGGGCGGAGCGCTCAGACAAATATGACCCAGCCCAGGGTGTAACGAGGCCAGTTCTTGGGGTCTCTGTGGGAGAGGCCACTTCCCACAGCGGTGACGGCGGCAGGGAGGTGCTGCTGGGTGGTTTTCGTTCAGTAAATGTTTGCAGAGTGCACACGGTGCGCTGCAAGGGTAACTGTAGGCAGGATGGGCAGAACCCCGGGGCTGGGGCAGGGAGGCAGCTAGTGCCAGGCAGGAAAGCTCAGCTCCATCATCGTGAGGAGCTTGACCTTTACTCTGGAGGCAAAGGGAAGTGCTCAGCTGGGGAGTGACAGGATCCAAGTGGTGTTCATAGAAGATCAGTCTGCCTGGGCCCTGGGGGAAAACACCTTGGAGCAAAGTAAAGCGAGTCCATCGTGGAGGTAGAGGGGGGCGCTGGGCCAGAGGGAGACAGCGTACATGTCTAGGAGCCTCAGGCGGGCAGTGAGGTCACCTCCCCTGCAACTCTGCAGGGAGGGGGGCATTCACAGCAGCACGTCTCTTTCTCTGGGGGCCCTTCTCACTTGCCTGCGAGAAGGAGGGAGGGAACATCACAGGGAGGTGGAGAATTTCTCGGGAACACTGCCCCCTTCCGCCTCCTCCCTCCACGGGACCCAGGGCCTGGCTCAGAGGTGGGAGGGGGAGAGGGGGACAGGATCGGGGTCCCATCTGGGTCCCTTCTGGGTCCTGCTCCTGTCCTCTAAGAGAGAGGGTGAGTCAACTGCGGTTTTTAAAGCTGGAGAAGTAGTTCATGGTGGCAGAGAGATCGAAACCCCACAGGTCACAAGAACTTCACTGTCTTGAACCCCAGAGAGCTACCTGGAATACGGTGCTGTCCAGCCCCGGGACATAACTTTCTTGGGAGGGAAATTTCTGGCCGGGGGGAGCTGGTTGATAGGAATCGAGGCCCTCAGCCTTTGGTGGTACCAGTGATCCTGGCCCCCCTTAGCTCCCACCTCATTTCCGGATGGACCACCCACGCTGGGGTGACTCAGGTATGCGGCTCAGGCCCGAAATCCTCCCAACCCGCTGGGCTGACTCAGCCTGAGCTCCCGGGAATGGTGAGATCGTTCCCCCAGCTCTCCCGAGGTGGGCAGATAAGGTTTACGGCTCATTATCTGTGAGATGGTGGGCTGTGCAGACATACCTGCAACTGCATTCCTCCTGGGCCTGACCCTGCCTTACACAGTCTTTTCCAGGAATTTCAGGCGTCTGAGCACCATTTATTTTCAGAAACCTGCTTCTCAGCACCTCC
This sequence comes from Orcinus orca, assembly GCF_937001465.1. Lineage (NCBI taxonomy): Eukaryota > Metazoa > Chordata > Mammalia > Artiodactyla > Delphinidae > Orcinus > Orcinus orca. The sequence continues at coordinate 42,392,798 of NC_064569.1, read as the reverse complement.
TCCCCCGGAGGGGGTCTCCTCCCACCCAGGCCTCGCCGCCTTGCTCTTGTCCCCCTGAGGCCTGCCGCTCCCACTCTCCTCTGGGCCTTGGCTTCTGGGCCGGCCTGCCCCACTCGAGGTCCGAGTGAAAAGAGATCCAGCACAGCTCCTTTTGCAAAGAAGCATATCCCCTTCCCTTTTCCCTCATTTCTACTACTACTCCTTGCCTTAGCCGGTCCTTCCTTCAGTCTAGCCTTTTCTCCCTTTCAATTCTTAAATTAAACTTCCACTTAATTTAATACTTATTTTCATTTTATATCCAGGTCACATTTTCTACATTAAAATATAACCATATAATAACTATAAATGGAGTATAACGTTTTAACATCGTGACCCACTATATTGTACACCTGTAACATATGATATTGTACAGCAACTATACTTCAATTAAAAAAGACTGTGGATATTGACACAAATTTTGGATTTGGGGAAAAAATATATATATATTCATGCTGACTTCCCCCACCCCCTACACCCTCAGAGAAAAAAGTGAACTTTACACACCTTGAAAGATGGGATGCACAGAGAAAGATGGAATTGCACCCAAGTAACAAAGAACACAAAGAGACCCAATCGTAGACATGTCAGAAGCTCATAGGTGACAGCTCAGGGCTTGAGGGCTTGCAGCAGGAAGGAGGAGGCATGAAAAGGCTAAAGTTTTGAAATGCTATCGCTGGTGCCACATTGAAAGGGAGAAAAGGCTAGACAGAAGGGAGGACTGGCTAATCCAAGGAACAGAATAATAGGAGTAGAGATGAGTGAAGAGGGAAGGGGGACTGCTCCTTTGAAAGGAATGCATTCCTTAAAGGAGCTGATGCTGTTTTGTTCATGGGTTGGTATCCAGTGAGGTAGACTCTGGAGAGCAGGTGAGGGTGGACTTATCATAGGAGCCCTTTAATGGAGGAGAGGGAGGTAAAAGACAGGGGGAAGGGTGAATTCTTGGAGAAGAGTTTATCGTTTTCACCCATCACAGCAATAGTCCTATATGGGGACTGCACAGGGGCAAAGAAAATCCCTTGCAAATATTATCATCATATAATTGATTTTATAGAGGAGAGAACAAAAGCTGTTCAAATCAAATCAGTGTGATATCAAGCTTAATGCTTTCCCCAAGACATTGCAATCACTTTGGGAAGTTCAAAGTTCTAAAAATGGAATGAATTTAAATGTCATTAATAATAAAATGTAATTTCAAGGAATTTTAGAAATAAATGGGACTGTTCCTTCACTGTACAGATGAGACAGCTGTAGCTCTGAGAGGGGATGTGACCTGTCCAAGGTCACACAGCAATTTAGAGACTGAGTTGAGAGGAGAGCACAGGTTATTTGATTCCCCAGTTTTTGTTTTCCTGCTAGTCCGTATTGTTCCAAGAATTGCTGAAAACAATTCTCAAAAAGAAAATGAATTCTCACGACAAAACCTAGAGCACTTTGGAGGTGGTGATAGGAATTTGCAGAAGTGAAAGGGCTTGAGGGTGTGTCAACTCACAGGATTCGTGGGAAGTGTGGGGAGCCAGGAAGTCAGCTGGCCAGTGAGCCAGCTTTCAGCTGTCCTGGGATTCCTAGGCCTCCCCAGATCAGCAGGGCAACTTCTGCAGGCCTTCTGGAAGTCATCTTCCTTTATCAGAGGTGCTGGCTGATGTGAGTCAAAGCTTTCATGCTGGCCTGGAGAATTTGCCTTCCTATCTCCAGCGTCTTTCAGTCTGTGTCTGGTTAGACTCAGGACTGGGAAACCCAGTGGGACTGGGAAACCTAACTGGGTTCTGGGGCTTGAAGAGTTGGGTTGAATTCTGTTCCTGACATTTAGGTGCCGTGTGACCTTACAAAATGGGTCGAAAGTTTCTAAACCTCCATACCCTAATGTGTAAATAAGACTAACTGTACTTTCCTCATGGGTTTAATTGTGAGGATTAAATGGGATTATAAAAGGTCTATGGGGGCTTCCCTGGTGGCGCAGTGGTTAAGAATCTGCCTGCCAATGCAGGAGACACGGGTTCGAGCCCTGGTCCGGGAAGATCTCACATGCTGTGGAGCAACTAAGCCCGTGTGCCTCAACTACTGAGCCTGCGTGCCACAACTACTGAAGCCTGCGTGCCACAACTACTGAAGCCTGCGTGCCTAGAGCTGGTGCTCTGCAACAAGAGAAGCCACTGCAATGAGAAGCCCACGCACCGCAAGGAAGACTAGCCCCTGCTCACCGCAACTAGAGAAAGCCCGTGTGCAGCAACGAAGACCCAACACAGACAAAAATAAATAAATAAATAAATTTATTAAGAAAAAAGTCTGTGGTGCAGGGAGTGCCTGGCATTATGGTACTATCCTGAAGGGATACAGAGAGAGGGAGGTGTACCACAGGGAGGCGAGACCCAGCTTTGGGGGCAGACAGGGCCCAATTCTACTGTTGGAGCACAAGCTATTCTTAACCTTGATGCTCAGTTTCCTCAGCTCTAAAATGGAGATATTGCTTATTTCATAGTTTCTGTAAGGATTAAAAGCTGTCATGACTGCCTTAAGGAAACTCCTAAATCATTGGGGGTACTTGGACCCATGCCAAACTCTGGGAGACCAGGTGAGAGTCCAGGCTGGGAGACTGGGGGAGAAGCCAGGAGGGGAAAGTCTGGGAGGGTTTCCTGTAGGAGGTATTTGGAGTGCAACCAGGCTGGAGTGACAGAGAGAGAGGAGGAGGGTCTGGTGAAGAAACCAGGTGGAGAGTTTGTGTAGGAGCTGGCTACCAAGTGAACAGGGTCAGGCCATGGTGGGAGAGGCGTAGTTGGGGGCAGAGGGTTCATGTGGGGGCCATGGCTCCCATGGCCCCATGGGTGTAGGAGGAGGCCTGGGGAGTTTGACTTCTGCAGCGGGATACTTCTGAACCAGAAGCTCTGGAGCTCTGGTCTGGTAGGGAAATGGCCCTCTCCTCTGCCTCCCATGTTCTGGAGGCTGCTTCTGCCGTTCAAGCTTCTCTTAGCTTCCCGAGATGATCACCTGGGAAACCTGGGGAGGCAAGGAAGGAGAGGGCAGCACTTGTGTGACACCTTGGGGAATCCTGGCCTCAGGCTGGAATTCCGTTGGGAATGCAGGAGCACACAGTGGGTTGTGTTGCCGTGGGAGCTTGCCGAACACTTCCCTGAGGCTAAATTGGCTCCAGCTGGCCCAGACCAAGCCCAGTCCCACCTTCCAGGTCAGCAGCTTTGTCATTAGACCTATGATTGTGACACTGTGTCCTGCTTTGGGGTCGTCTTAGCCCTTAGACACCTGGGGATCCCAGAAGAAATGTTGATTATTGGGTGGTTGGTAGCAGGGCTTTCCTTGACCTGAGCTGGTCTCCCACTCTCCCTTTTACTTCCTTTCTAATAGATACACACACACACACACACACACGATGGCAGAGGCTCTAATGCTGTAGATACGGTAGTTAGCAAGGCAGTTAAGGTCGTTGCTCTCAGGAGCTTTCCCTGAGGTCGGGAGGTCTGTCTGGATCACTGAGTAGGAGAGGTCATTGAATGTTCAATGAATGCATGTAATATTTATTTTTTGGATTGCTAAATAAAATGAGAAAAATGTTTTGGGGACATTTCTTCTGGGTTATCCACAATGACTCTATATGAAAGCATCACTGGAAACAGCATGCCCGGGCTTTTGGGCTTACACCAGACTTGAGGTCAAGTCTTGAAGGACTTTTAGTTTCCTTATCTGTAAAATGGGATAATGTTACCTTCCTCCTGGGTTATTTTGTGATTATAAATATGTAAGAGATCTGACACTTTGACCTTTAGTGGGAACCCAGCAAATGAAAGCTGCCGTCATCATCACCATCATTCATTCCCTACATCACCACCACTACCACCACCATCATGGTCGGCAGGGAAAGGAACCCTGGGTTGGGAGATGGGGAAGCAGAGGGCGTGTCAATAGGCAGAGCTCAGTTTACATGGCTGGCTCCCTGGGAATTGGATTTGCAAACTTCTGTTTTGCATAGTGGCAGAGTTTTGCTTGTTATCCCTTTATTACTATCCCAGAGACTCCTTCTTTTTTTTTTTTTTTTGCGGTACGCGGGCCTCTCACTGTTGTGGCCTCTCCCGTTGCGGAGCACAGGCTCCGGACGCGCAGGCCCAGCGGCCATGGCTCACGGGCCCAGCCGCTCCACGGCATGTGGGATCTTCCCGGACCGGGGCACGAACCTGTGTCCCCTGCATCGGCAGGCGGACTCTCAACCACTGCGTCACCTGGGAAACCCCAGAGACTCCTTCTTATCATCCCAATTGCCACCTCTCTCTAGTTAGCCTCAGTCCTTCCGAACCAGCGCTCTCTCCCACTTGAGCACCTCCTGTGGGCTGAGTGGACACTGCAGAGGACACAGAGATGCATGAGACATGGTCCCATCCTGCAAGGACTTCAATTCTCACAAGGCAAATGAGTCAAAGCGGGTGTGAACACAAGTTCCATGGGGTGATGATCTCAAAGACAGTGAAGGGATGGGTGAGAGTCGAGCTAACGTTGATTGACAACCTACAACTGTCAGGCACTGTTCCCTTACCTGATGTTCAGACCGGTCCTCTTAGGTAGTTGCATTTTCAGCTGAGGAAAAGGAACATCAGAGAGATTAAGTAGAGTGTCCAGCTTCACACCGTTGGGAAGTGGCTCCAAAGTTCTTTTGATTGCATTCACTATCCTTTGGCCTTCAGTCACACCTGGCTGCAGAGCCGATGAACATGCATTAACAGGCTTGGTGAGTTCCACCAGTGAGGAGTCCACGGGGTTCAGATTCCAGTGCTCTTCACAGCTGTGTGGACCTGGGCACGTACCCATCCCTGCCCGGAGAGGTCTTTATAAGCCTGCATGAGCTGAAGTTTGCAGTGCACATAGTTGGCCTTAGGATGTGTGTCTGGGGCTCCGCCAACCCATCTATTGACCCTCTGCCACAGCCTCCCAGATGACGATGCACATGGCACTTGCACAAAGCTTGAGCTTTGGGAGTTCCTTACTTACAGTGAGCAGAAGTCTCTCTCTGGGGGCTTCTTCCTGCTGGTGCTGGACGTATCCCTTGGGCCACAGGGATGAATGTCGCTTCTTCTTCCTGGCAGTTCATGTCTCTTCTCCAGGGAACATACTCAGTGCCAGCTGAAAATGCAACTATTTAAGAGGTCTGTGGAATGTGGTTCCCATTCATCTCCTTATCCCAGACATCTCCTTGCATCAGCTCCCATTTGTCCAGGTCCCTTGTAAGAGTCAGACAAGAGCCAAACCCTGTTCTCCAAGCATGGCACGATCAGAGGGGAGGAAATGGCCTTTCCCATGCTTGGATCTGTTGCCGAGGACCACGGAGGGTTTCACGGCGGCCTCGTCATGCTGTTGCTGGCATGAAGGTGTGCATGTGCACGCGTGTGTGATGAACAAAGGTAAGGTGATGGGTGTAAACTGTGTGTTCAGGGGAGGGTCTACACATTCCCTCTGTGGCATGTACTCTGGGTCAGGGCCCTGCCAGGCAGAGGCTGGCAAAAGAGTTGGGAACTATACTCAGACACTAGAGGATGCTGTCCTGTCTGCAAGAAGCTATGGTCTGACGTCACTGAGAGGAATGTGATGGCAGAGGAAAGTCCAGCAGCTCATGACAAGTGTGTGCAGCAATGTGGCTGGAGCAGAAGGTGCTAAGGTTCAGAAGGGAGCTGCGGGAAGTGCCTGTGTTGGACTCGGCCATGCAATCAACTGCCGTAGGTTCTTTCTTCTTACCGTCTTCTCTCCGCATGGCTCCTGGCACCCCACAAGCCTTCTCGCTTGTGTGCTGCAATAGCCCCCTTTCTAGTCTCCTGCCAGTTTTTGCCCCTACCATCTAACCTACACATCTCAGCCCCCTGAATCTTCTTAAAGCACCACTTTAACCGTGTCCCCTCCTGCCCCACACCTTCCTTGGCCCCCATGACCACCTTCACGTTCCACAGGAATCCTGTTCTCATCCAATAACTTATTGCATTTCCATACCTTTCTTTTCTAAGCTCAATTCCATCAAGCCCAAGCTCATTTATTTTTATTTTTTTGATTATTAATTAATTACTTTTTGGCTGCGTTGGGTCTTCATTGCTGCACGCGGGCTTCCTCTAGCTGTGGTGAGCAGGGGCTGCTCTTCATTGCGGTGTGTGGGCTTCTCATTTGGTGGCTTCTCTTGTTGTGGAGCACAGGCTCTAGGGCGTGGGCCTCAGTAGTTGTGGCACGTGGGCGCAGTAGTTGTGGCTCGCGGGCTCTAGAGCGCAGGCTCAGCAGTGGTGGCGCACGGGCTTAGTTGCTCCACAGCATGTGGGATCTTCCCAGACCAGGGCTCGAACCCATGTCCCTGCATTGGCAGGTGGATTCTTAATCACTGTGCCACCTGGGCTTCTCTCCAAGGTGGGCTGGGCCTTAGCTGTTTGCATCCCATTCCTTCCTGTTTCAACCTCAGCTCTTCACTTCATCAGAACAGAATGGTCTCCCCAAACCAGAGCTTCCCCGCCAGGGTGCCTGGTCACACCATTTGTGCCGAGAGTGGGCTATACTTGTGTGATACATTGGGCCCACCAGCCCTCTGAGTGTCAGAGGGAGGCCTTGGGTGGCCAGAGCCTCTGGCCTGACCACAACTAGTCCCAAGCAGACCTTTTCATTTACCCCAGCTTGCCATATACGAATGATCATTTCCTGTAAGTCACGACACGACCGTGGAGAAGGCTGGGAATGGCCTAAGCAGTGGCCGTTTCCTGGGGTGAGGTGGAATGAGATCCAGATACCCGGAGAACTCTCAGAGGACCACGCCTTGCCCGTAACTTTTCATGACCCCACCAATGTTGTGCAACTTTCTCTTCCGTACTAGGTGTGGAAGGGTCACTGCTCCTGTATGTCAGGAGAGCAAGAAAGGGCCCCTCCTCTTCACCCAGGGCTGGGAGGGGTGCCTGAGCTACTGTGTGAGAGTGGGCCCTACCCTGGGACCCTGGCAAGTACAGGGTATCAGGGCGTTCAAAGGTTCTTTTTTTTAATTGAAATATGGTTGATCTACAGTGTTGTGTTAGTCTCAGGTATACGGCAAAGTGATTCAGTTATACATACATATATATATGTATATTCTTTTTCAGATTCTTTTCCATTATAGGTTATTGCAAGGTATTGAATACAGTTCCCTGTGCTATACAGTAGGTCCTCGTTGTTTATTTATTTTATATACAGTAGTATCTGTTAATTCCAAACTCCTAATTTATCCCTCCCCAAAGGTTCTTGTCCAACCACACTAGTTATAGTTTTTAAAAAATGTTTATTTTAATTAATTAAATTAATTAATTAGGTTGTGCCTGGTCTTAGTTGTGACAGGCGTGCTCCTTAGTTGTGGCTTGTGGGCTCCTTAGTTGTGGCATGCAAACTCTTAGTTGCGGCATGTGGGATCTAGTTCCCTGACCAGGGATCGTACCTGGGCCCCCTGCACTGGGATCGCGGAGTCTTAACAACTGCGCCAGCAGGGAAGTCCCTAGTTATGGGTTTTTAAGGGGGTGCCGGGTGGGTGTTTTTCAGACCACAAAGAGCTCCCCTTTTCAAGCAGACCCCTAGATTTCTCTGAGGCTGGGGGGTGTGGGCTGAAAAATGGACAATCAGAAGTGCATCCCGGACAAGACCAACTTCAGGCAATGTGGCGGTGAGGGAGCTCACTTCAGCATGCTTCTCCACCTCACCAGTCCTCCTGCCTCCTTGGAGGACCCTTGGACCCAACTCTGACACTCTGGTCCTCTTTTCATCAAGGTATGCCCCCCATCTCTCAAGCCCTGCCCCTGATAGTGCCAGTTTGCTGATCTGAGGACAGTCTCTGGGCTGCTAAACGCCCACACCACTCTTCTTGCTTCTCATCATTATACAGGAAGTGTGATATAGTGGTTAGGGCCTTGGAGAAAGAGCCACACTGCTGTGTGAGTCTGGGTATGTTTCTTAACCTCTCTGTGGCTCATCAGGTAAAAATGGTATTATAGCACTTACTTTATAGGGTTCTTACGTAGTGTAAATGAGTTAATACTTGGAAGACATTTTTGTACCATATCAGTATTATTATTACCCTATTAGAATAAGTGGCATTATGTGTCTGTCTCTCTCTCCCTGCACACAGTGAAGACCATTGGGGACCCAGTTCCCTCAGAGCCTTCCCAGCACGTGCCCAATGTATAGCCAGCCACCAATATACTGAATTAATGAAGAAGGACTCCTAATATTCACCTTTCAACAGAAGCCTTCAGGCCACACCTTGCTTTGGTCATAGGAGGCTCCTACCTGTACTGAACTGGTGTGAAGGGAACCAAAAAACTATCTCACCATACTTTTTAGGCTACTGCCTGATAAGTAAATGAGTGGACAAGTGAATGAATGAGTGAACAAAACCAGGACGGAATAAAGGCCTGGGGTCCCTGCCCCTGACTCCCCACCTTGGTCCTCAGGTTGCTGGGCAGGAAATTCAGAACAAAAAACCTCTGGACAATAGCTCCATTGCCCAGCAGCCCAGGCCATGGGTAATTCTCAGTGCTGGAGCGGGTGGTGGTGTGTGTGTGTGGGGTGCTGTAGCTGAGGCCCAGGTCCTTGCTGTTCCTTTTTCCCTCCTGCGCTCCTGTCTGGTTACCTGACACACCTTTAGGAAAGCTTTCTTGCAGTGGAGCTGTGTAGTGGGGCTGGGCTGTGTGATTACTTCCTTAGGGTCCCATCCTCCTGGGGAGCCTTCTTCAGTGACTCCCTGCTTCCCACTTCCCATCACTCAGGCCTCTTGCATGCTGTCCTCCCCTCCATGAGTGGGACCCATTCGGGTCCTCTCTCCATCTCTGTCTAGGTCCCTGACCACCCCAGTGGAGTGTCAGGCTCTGGGGACTGGCCACTCTCTATTTCATCCCCTGAGGCACAGGTGTATCATCCTTTCTGAGCAGGGACCCTGCAGTGCACTGGACTTGGGCTCTAACCTATTCTTCCAGGGGGAAGAGAAGAGTGTGTTCCTGGAGGTCTTGGTGTGAGAGCAGAGCCAAAGCCAGGTGCTCAACCCTGGCGGCACCAAGGAAGCTTTATAAAACATGCAGGTGCAGCCTGGGTGATTTTGGTGTGCAAGTCCAGACAGACAATCAGAATGAAGGGGAAGGACTCTAACAGCTGAGCTAGGCTTGACTGCCCATCCAACGGATGGCCTCTTCTGGTTTGGTGTCAGTGGAAGCGAGGATGTGAGGATGGGAAGGTGAGTGGGAGACCTCATCATCTCCAGGCTGTCAGACTTGTCTCCTTTCCTCCCTAAGAAGGTTTACCTCACAGGGAAGGTTCTCCCCATGCTTGTTCTAATAATTTCTAACCACATCTTCTATCAAAATCAACATTTCGGTTCGGAGAGCATTCGTGGATGCCTAATCAAAGCGTAAAGCTCTGTGATGGTAGAATATGGATCAAGGCTCTCAGAGTGGAGAGGATTGTGATGTTCTCGTCCAAACCCTTACCTGATTTAGGAATCCTCCTACAGTGAGCCCAGTGGACAGCTGGTTAGCACACCTTGGGCTCGAGACTTCTAGGGACAGGAGACTGCTTCCTCTCTAGGCAGTCCATTCCCATTTGGGCTGGCTTTAATCATCAGAGCCGTGTTTATCACGAAGACAAATAGTCGCCATTTACCGAGCATCGACTATGACCAATTTTGGCCTTGAGGCACATGGCACAAAAATCAACAATCAAATCAACTTTATTATATTCATGATGTGGCTTACTGATGGGTGCTCCCACCATCTGTGGCTTCCCACTTAAATGAACTATTCTTGCTGCCTTGGTGCTAAACTCAGCTATTTCCATGCCAACAATAAGATTTTAAATTGCTCGTCTTTTAAACTGATTTCAGTGCTTTGGAGATGCTGCCCTGGTTACTAACCTAGCGGCAGGGAATCTACCTTCCCTTCTATCCCCTGACCCGTCTGCTGGCCCACCAAGTCCGTACTTTACATATGTGGCTAATTTATGCTTTTTCTTTTTTGTAACAGCTTTATTGAGCTATAATTCACATACTGTACAATTCAACCATTTAAAGTGTACAATTCGATGTTTTTGTACTATTTTCACAGGCTTGTACAACGATCACCATAATTAGGTTTAGAACATTTTCATCACTCCAGAAAGAAACCCCATACTTTACCAGTTACCTCCATTCTCCCCAGCCTGGAGGTGGTTTGGCAACCTCAGATCTGCTTTCTGTCTCTACAGATTTGCCTCTTCTGGACGTTTCATATAAATAGAATCATGCAATATGTGATCTTGCATTGTAGCATGTATCGGCGATTCATTCCTTTTTACTGAGAATGATATACCATCGTATGGATACGTTGCATTTTGTTTTTCCATTCATCAGTTGGTGGACATTTGTGTTGTTTCCATTTTGGCTGCTGTGAATAGCGCGGCTGCGAATGTGGTGTCTTTGTGTCACCATTCCTGATCACTGAGAAGAACGTGTTCAGACCATCTTTTCCGATGATTGTGAGTGATGTAGTGATAAGGGCTACCCTGCTCACCCATCTAAGCCCTCAGCCTTGACACAACTGCTCAGGGATTCAGGGCCTCCTCGGTGTCCTCCTGTGCATCACCATCGGGGTGGAGGGGGCACGCGTCTCCTCTTTCCCTCTTCTGATCTCCAGGAAAGGCAGTTTGGAGCAGAATCGTCTGGGTTGGGCAGTCACCAGAAACACTTTCCCTTTCAATGGGTAGGCAGCAGTGTGCAGACCACAGTGGCCAGAGACAGTCTTACAAGGAGTTGTCCCCACGGGCCACCTTAGTGCAGTTTTCTGTTCCCTCACCACTAGGCCCTTGTCCTGGGGCCTCCCCCTATTGCCTCCATCCAGGAATCCCAGGCAGAGGCCACTGGAGAGGGCAGCTTTGGTCTCTTCTCTTGCACCAAGGCTGGGCTTGGGGCATGGGGGAGGGGTTGGCTGGGGTCTCTGGGCAATAGGGTGGTGACAAGTGAGATGCAAACACTTCCGGCCCTGCAGTGTTCTGGGCTGCCCCAGCAAAGAGGGACTCCCCCTGGGTGAGATCTGGGCCGCCCTACAGCCTGAAAACCACAGGGTCCCTTGTAGCCGGCTTTGTCCTCACCTTAAACAAAAGGCAGTCCTGGAACCAGGGAACCAGGTGAGTTCGGGTGGAGGGGCTGAGATTTCAGGGAGGGCTCTGGGCTGCAGTTCTGTGCTCAGGACTTCAGGTGAGGTCTCTCCCCTCCAAGTCTGCCCAGGTGTACTCTGTTGGGGAGGAGAAGTGGGGAGCTGGTCGTCCTCCCTCCCCAGGGCTGCCATACCTGTCTGACCAGCCCCTCCCTCTCTCCTTCCGCCTTCTCTGCGTCTGATTTGGCACCGAGCCCATATCCCTCCCTTTGGTCTCAGGAAGGTGAAGTCTCTCTTTCCTGCACGGTGTGGGAGTCTGTTGGGGAAGGGGTAGCTTGCATTCAAATCACTCCTTGGAAAATTAAGCATTGTTTAAAGGGGCTGAGAGAGGGCCTGGTACAAACAGGTACTGCCTGGTTCTGTGTGGCAGGAGGCCAGGGCTGGGGAGGGTGGGGAGGAGAAAAGAGGGGTGGGGAGAAAGGGATGTGGTCTCTGCGTCCCCTCTAAGAGTCTTTGTCTTTGTCTTTCCGGAAGGGACTTCAAAGTGTGTCCTTTTGTGTGTACGTGTGTGTGATCTGGTGTGTGTGATCCGAGGGGAGCTTATCAGTGTGTCTGTCTTTTTGGATTTGTCTCTCTTCCAAGGAGGGGGCTTCTGGTCTCGCTGTCCCTCTGTAGGGGTCTCTATGCCTGTCCTCTGGAACCCTGGGTGTCTTTACTGGAGAAGGATAGGGAGGCATCTGCACATCTGCCCCCCGTGATAGGTGGTCAGGGTAGCAGTCACCCTCTCCCCTGGGTTGGGGGTTGGGGGCTGTGGGCCACCTGTCCCTCTACCCCCAGGGGATCTGTTGGTCTCTAGTTAACAGCTATCCAGTCCCCACTTCATGCCCTGCAGGATCTTTCAGAGAATCTAGCCCCAGCCATTAGAGAATCGAAGCTGGAATCTCTGCCTCGGGGACCCAAACCTCCTGTTTTCCACCCACAGCCTGCCCCACCCAGGCCTGGGGTGCCTTACTCAGCTCCCCATTCTCCAGCCTTCTGCAGGTGCGTGCTGTGCCCCAGCCCACTCTCCTGACTCATTCTCATAACGGGTTTGTGGAGACAGGTGCAGGGACTCTTCCCCTTCTCCTCTGGCCATCTGGGGGCCTGGGAAGAGAAAGAGAAGGAGGGCCCAGGTGGCTGCAGGTTGACTCACCATCGGTGCCCCCCACTCCACAGTTCTGCCTCCTTTCCTGTGATTCACCCACTGGGAGCTATGGGAATGACTCCCCAAGCAGCAAGGAGAGCGATGAGATGAAGTCCCCGCCGACGTAGCTGCCTGCTCTCCTGCGCTCTCCCAGCCTGCTCACTGGCTCTTGTTCACCCTCCTCTGTGCCTTTCAGCCCGGCCCAGGGAATCCCGTGATCTTTTTATTTTTTATTTATTTATTTTTTTGCGGTACGTGGGCCTCTCACTGTTGTGGCCTCTCCCGTCACGGAGCACAGGCTCCGGACGCGCAGGCTCAGCGGCCATGGCTCACGGGCCCAGCCGCTCCGCGGCATGCGGGATCCTCCCGGACCGGGGCACGAACCCGTGTCCCCTGCATCGGCAGGCGGACTCTCAACCACCGTGCCACCAGGGAAACTCAATCCTGTGATCCTGGGAAGAGAGAAAGACACGGGGTTGTGTCCAGGACAAGTGCTGTGTTGGACCTCACGTTAACTTGCATGTACAGCCCCAGAGGGAAGACAGCCTGTGTGTGTGTGTGTGTGTGTGTTCATTCATTCATTTCACAAATGTTTACCCAGCCCCTCTTGGCATTGCACCAAGGGCTGGGGGCACAGCAGTAACTAAGGAGAGACTGGGCAAATGGTTGACCTCGGGTTCAAGGATTCGGAATCCAGCCCTGTCCTCCAAACTGGGCAGACCTTCATAATCACTCCAAGTGGAGAGAAGAACACGAAGGACACGGGGTGGTGCCTCTGGGGCGTCAGCTGCTCAGAGGAGACCCAAATGCCACAGATCACTTTCCTGCTCTGCTCCTCAGTCTGTGCATTTATTTCCCACAGCAGGGAAGGAGATAAGACCTAGGATCCAGGGTTGCAGTGGCTGGGCCACCCCGCAAGGCTCTGTTAGGGAACAGGTAGAGGCTGGCAGCCCTTGCACGTCTCACATTCACGGAGTTACCCTTTCCTGGGCTCTGCGGTGGTGCAGGGGTGGGCTCCGGGCGGGCGCAGCTCTCTGCTGCCCCCACCTGAGTCCGGCCTGTAGGTGGCAGGTGTCAGGTTAGGCCCTGCCCCCTCAGGGCCTAGCCACTCAGCTACAAGGCCGATCCCCTCCTCCTGGGCTGGGCTCTTTCTTATAAGAGGCCATCCGGGGAGCTGCACCCCACCTAGGAGCAGCTTCGCAACTCCTCGAGTCTCTGTGTGCTTCAGCCTGCTCGCCTCCTCTCCAGCCTCCACCATGTCCATCAGGGTGACCCAGAAGTCCTACAAGGTGTCCACCTCCGGCCCCCGGTCCTTCAGCAGCCGCTCGTACACCAGTGGGCCGGGCACCCGCATCAGCTCCTCGGCCTTCTCCCGGGTGGGCAGCAGCGGCAGCTTCCGGGGCGGCCTGGGCAGCAGCATGAGTCTGGCTGCAGGTTACAGTGGGGCCCCGGGTCTGGGGGGCATCACAGCTGTCACGGTGAACCAGAGCCTGCTGAGCCCCCTCAAGCTGGAGGTGGACCCCGACATCCAGGCCGTGCGCACCCAGGAGAAGGAGCAGATCAAGACCCTGAACAACAAGTTCGCCTCCTTCATCGACAAGGTGAGGGCTCCCCCTGCGTGGCCCGCGGTGCCTGGGGCCGGACCAGGATCCCAGCCCTTTCTCTTGGTCACCCCACCCTCGGTGGGCACATCTCCAGCCCCTCCCTGGCGTCCTGCTGGGCCCCACCCACTCTGGCACCGCTCCCGCTTCCGACGGATGTCTCGGCGCCCTCCCCCGGCCCCATGCACTTTGGTTTGGGCTGGGGAAGGGATAGAGAGGGGGTCCGGGCGGCTTCGGACTCTAAATCTTGGGGCTCCCTCCCTCACTCGCCCATCTCACCCCAACTCGGGGTCTGATCGTCTGTAAAGCTTTCAGCTCTGGAAGAGTCCCAGCTGTTCAACTGGCGTGTGGGAGGGCAGTTCCTCCCTCAGGTTCACCCTTCTCCCTAGCATGGCCCCAAGGGCTTCTCAACAGTGCTCCCGTGCTTTAAATTTTTTTTTTTTTAAATAGGAGATTGATAGGATTCTGGGAGAAGAAAGCGGCTGTCTTGATTCAAACAGGCAAATATTGATCCAGGCCTTCGGCGTACCGGGGCCCAAGTGTTGGGGGCATCAAGATGAGTCATAACTTGGCCAGGGCCCCGGGAGCCGGCCGTGTGGGCGGCGCCGGGCGGGGCCGAGGCCCGCGGTACTGGGGACCCGCTCCTCTGCCTGGGGGCGTGTATCGGTGTGGGGTGGACGCCAGGGCCTGGCTTCAGAAAAGCCCATCCAGGATTCAAAGTCTGCGGGCTTGCGACACCCCACCTGCGTTTCACGTCCTGTTAAACCCCACGATTTACGGCTTTAGATAAGGCGTCTGTCCGCTAACGCCCCTCTCCCCGCTCGGCCCTGGTCCCCTCTCACTCTTCCCTACTACCCCGGCTCCGCTCCAACGAACTGGCTCTGCTTTCCCATGGAAGGCGCCAGGCCGGGTTTTGCAGCCTCGGGGGTTTGCCTCCTCAGGGGCCCCAGGGCCCCCAGCGCGCTGGAGGCTCAGCCCCTCCCTGCTGACTAGCTCCTGGGAGGCATTTTGGGAGCGGAAGGAGGGAAATCCTGGGGCAGATTAGCGCCTTTAGGAATTGGAGTCCCCCGGGAAACCGGCGCTCCCCAGATTTTGGGAAGTGCTTGCTGGTTCCTTGGCTTTAAGCAACCTTCACTTTACTTCTTGACTGCGTTTTGCTAGCGCTGGGGTCCTCCCAGTGAGTAGCTAAGCACAGGCCGAAGGTTCCCAGTGCTCTGCCCTTTCCTTGGATGGACTACCTTGCTAAATCTGATTTCCTCATCTACAAAATGGGCACGCTAATCCCTAAGTCAAAGAGGTTTTGCCTATTCAAGCATAAAATGTAAGAGCTTAGCAGTGTTTGGCCTACATTAAACAGTCTAATAAGGCTAAATGTTATTATCACTTAGTTTTTATAATTTTGGGGCAGAATGAGCTGGGGAAGAAAGAGATTTACAGAGAGAGATTTGCTGGATCTGGACCAGACCCTTAAAATAACCTTCTGAGTCCTCCCAATTTAAAAGAAGTCCAACTTTGGGTTGACTTAAAAAAAAAAAAGAAAGAAAAAAAGTCCTTCCTCTTCTTGGAACCAGTTTATTATTCTTTCTTTTTAAAAATTTCCCTTCCAACGTGCCTTAATTTCATCCTAAAATCTGGATTCCTTGAGCCCCAAGGAACCTAGGACCTTTGTGTTTGGGACAGGAGGACAGGGTTGTGGATTCGGGGTAGGGTAGGGTAGGGTGGGGTTGGATGTTGAGCTCAAAGGAAGGGCTGTGGGGAGGAGGGTCTTCAGTTTGCAGACAGATTTACCTTGTTTCTTGCCTCTTCCCTGGCTAAAAGTGACTTCTGCACAGGGGTGGGGCTCTGGATAGGGCTCGCCTGAGTTCTTCTAAGCCATTGCAGGGCTGAGGAGACCCAGGCTCAGAGAGGGGAAGTAATTCAAGATCAGGTAGCAGTGTTTGGCTAAAACCTAGGTCTTCTGGCGAATGCTCTCCAGGCTGTAGGGCTAAAGTTTCCTTATAGTCAATGAGTCCCTCAAAGCCACTCCAAATAATAATCATGATGATAATATTATTTGCTGTGAACAATCTACATTTTTTTCAATCATATATAAAGTGTTAATTAAAACTTGGCTACTTTTATTGACTGCAATATTACAATCGAAGTCGATAAGAACCATTTGTTTTGCAAATATAGCTTCAACATAAACTGCTAGCTATCCTCTTACAACCATGTATCCCCTTCTTTCCCCCCAACTCAGCACTAATGGGGTTCCGGAGACCCCACTGCTTGGGGATTTGGATGAGGGGAAAAGACAAGAGCTTGCTTCATGCCAGACTTTGAGCCCTGGCCTGATGTGCGATGTGGACCTTTCTGCCTCATCGTGCAGGTGCGGCACCTGGAGCAGCAGAACAAGATTTTGGAGACCAAATGGAACCTCCTGCAGCAGCAGAAGACAGCCCGGAGCAACATAGACAACATGTTTGAGAGCTACATCAACAACCTCCGGCGGCAGCTGGAAACCCTGGCCCAGGAGAAGCTGAAGCTGGAAGTGGAGCTTGGCAACATGCAGGGGCTGGTGGAGGACTTCAAGACCAAGTGAGCCTCTGTCATCCCACCCTGCCCGGCCCCTTGGGACCAGAGGCCTAAAACACCAAGGCCCTCTGCTGGCTGGGCAGTGTAGTCTTATGTAATTAGAGTGACCCCAGGACAGTCTGGGTTTATGCCCATTGTTAATAGCACCTCCCTTGCCCCTTCAGTCTCAGCGCTGTCCCAATTTGGACAACAAATTATCTGCTAATGTTTACACAGTAAACCTAAAATGGGAGACAGAGGTAGCCAACAGGCTCTCTTGTATACTAATAGCCCTAGACTCTATTTCTTCCTTACCCCTGATTTCCAGCACATTCCAGAAAGTTCTGTCTGAGGTTTCATGTCAGTGCCTGTTGCTAATCCTCCTCATATGCCTAATCCAATGTGTATTCGTGGATCTGGAGAGAGATTTCCTGCTCCAGGCCCCCCACTGGCTGATGATAGCATGGAGTAAGGGTGGGGAAACAGTAGCTGGTTGGGGCAGAAGGACCAGACCAGCCATCTCATATCTTCTTGCATTCCCATTAACTGAATTTTCTAGCTATCCTTGTCCCCCTGGAAAGACCCACAGCAACCGCACCTTTGCCTCCATCCTCTGATTATATCTGTCTCACCAGGTATGAGGAAGAGATCCAAAAGCGCACAGACATGGAGAATGAATTTGTCATCATCAAGAAGGTGAGGGAGTACCCATTCCCCCACCAGACACTGGAGGCTGGCGCTTAGAGACTCAGGCTAGAGGCTTTCTGTTCCTAAATGTTTCTAAGTAATGGGACGACATTTGGGTGCCTCCTAGGTATCTAGCATAGAAGGACAGAGAGGTAGTTAGGTGTATTTGGACAGAACTCTGGACATCAATGTTGGAACATGGTTAAGAAAACGGAGCAGTAGAATTTGAGGTCTGGCTATAGAAGGCTTCCTGGAGGGGAAGGAGGGGGGGAGGGGGAGGGGAGTGGGGGAGAGGGAAGGGTGTGTGTAGGAAGCAGAGGTAAGAGTGCTGGGGCTGGGGATGCAGGTGTGATGGGGCAGAGACTGGACTGGGTCAGGCCACACATAGTGAGGTGGGAAAGACAATTCGTTAGAAAGTTCCAAGTCCAGGCCGTTGGGTGCCCCTGGCTTGGCGTCAGGAGTGGGCACTCAGCTCAGGCTCCCCTCCCCCTGCCCCGCAGGATGTGGATGAAGCTTACATGAACAAGGTAGAGCTGGAGTCCCGCCTGGAAGGGCTGACTGACGAGATCAACTTCTACAGGCAACTGTATGAAGAGGTACGTTCTTGGGCACTGGTGACTGAGGTTCCCCAGCCCCATCAGAGGCCCCTCCCAGCCCCCAGCGCACCAACAGACAAGGGCCCACCACTGAATAATTACAGCTGCCAATAGTAGCCCGGCATGGATGTTCTATATGTTCTGTCCCCCTGCATGAGGGAGGGTTTATTATCCCACTTCACAGTTGAGAAAATGGGCTCAGAGAACTGAAATAGCCTGTCCAAGGTCACCATACACAGAGTGGTGACCCAGCTGCAGCTCAGGCCTGCTCTGTCCCCAGGGCCTTAGTTAGATTCTTTGGGCCGAATGAGAGCCCTCTGTGGGCGCCATACTGGTAGCTGAGAGCACGGAAGGGCTCTGCCCCTCTGGTTTCTCGCCCAAAGCCAGATTTCCTTTTATCCTGGCCTCATTTCATCTTTACTTCCCTCCAAGTTCCAGGTCTTTGACCCATTTTCCTTCTTTAGGAACTTTGCCTTCTCTCCAGCCCTAACTCCCGCTGTCTTGTCCTTTATGGAAGGCCCTTCTGCAGAAGGGAACTCCTTGTATGCGGGCCCAGGGCCTCACCACCTCCCTTCCCCACCACAGGAGATCCGTGAGATGCAGTCGCAGATTTCTGACACCTCCGTGGTCCTGTCCATGGACAACAGCCGCTCTCTGGACCTGGATGGCATCATCGCCGAGGTCAAGGCCCAGTATGAGGAGATCGCCAACCGCAGCCGGGCTGAGGCCGAGACCATGTACCAGATGAAGGTGAAGAGCAGCGTCACTATAGGCTGGTGTTCCCCTTCTGGCAGGTTCTGTGCCCTAGTCCTTGAGGAGGGAGCAGGATTTCAAACTGGACTCTGCCTGCTGCGAGCTGGGCTGCCGAGTAGTGCTGGGGGACAGGGACGTCCCTGTGCCCAGAGGTGTAGAGGCGGGTAGGGGAGAGATGACCTGGGTTCTGGTGACTTGGCCGAGAGGGCATTCTCCCTCGGAGGGACCGGGGGGGTCCCCTTTCAACCTCACTCCTTGTCTCACATCTGCAGTACAAGGAGCTGCAGACCTTGGCTGGGAAGCACGGGGATGACCTCCGTCGCACGAAGACGGAGATTTCCGAGATGAACCGGAACATCAACCAACTCCAGGCTGAGATCGAGGGCCTCAAAGGCCAGGTACGGGCTGGGCTGGGGGTGGGAGAGGGTCTTGGGACACCTCCGGGTGAGAGGAGATAATGCAGGAGGAGTGAGGGGTCTGGGGGTTGGGGAAGGAATCCTAGACCAGAGTCAGGAGTTGGAGGGGCAGCTGGAGTCCAGACTGCTCCTGGGAGGCTGAGGGGTGCTGAGGAGGCCCCCGTGTGAGGGGCCGGGCAGGTAGGTTGGGGGTCCAGGATGGGTCCCCCAAGCCTGCTTTATTGTATCTGTCTTATATATCAGGGTGAGATTGGGCTCTGATGCTTTAAGGAAGTTTAGAAAGCAGAGATCTAGTCCAGCTGGGGGTGGGGATAACACCGCACAGCGTCCCAGGTGAGAAGTTTGTGTGGGGAAGTGGCTGGAAGCTGCTCATGTTTCCCCGTTCCGCTTCCTGACTCTCACCCCCCTGTAGCATTTTCTTGGATTGAGCCAGGTGGAGTTGGTTAGTCCAGGTCGGGGAGAGGGGGTCCCTAAAGGAGGGGAAAGGGAGAGCGGGTGCAGGGGGAGGAGGGGAGGAGGCAAGCAGACTCTGCTCTAACTGCTTACCCGTCCCCTCCCCGCCAGAGGGCTTCCCTGGAGGCCGCCATTGCCGATGCGGAGCAGCGTGGGGAGCTGGCCGTCAAGGATGCTCAGGCCAAGCTGGCCGAGCTGGAGGCCGCGCTGAGAACCGCCAAGCAGGACATGGCGCGGCAGCTGCGCGAATACCAGGAGCTGATGAACGTCAAGCTGGCCCTGGACGTGGAGATCGCCACCTACCGCAAGCTGCTGGAGGGCGAGGAGAGCCGGTGGGTGTGGGCGTTCTCTGACCGGCCCTGGCGCCCCATCCCTGGGACCTGGGGTGGGGAGGGGT
Organism: Orcinus orca; assembly: GCF_937001465.1. Lineage (NCBI taxonomy): Eukaryota > Metazoa > Chordata > Mammalia > Artiodactyla > Delphinidae > Orcinus > Orcinus orca. The sequence goes on along the minus strand of NC_064569.1, from coordinate 42,373,021 downwards.
GGGACTTGAGTCCTGTTGGCCTGGGATAGGGCCAGGGGTTGGTCCTGACATCCCATGTGTCCTCTGGGTACAGGCTGGAATCTGGGATGCAGAACATGAGCATCCACACCAAGACCACCAGCGGGTACTCAGGTGAGTGTCCTGGTCCTGGGGGGGCAGGGCAGGAGGCAGCTCCTATACAGTTCCCTCCGGTATAGCTGAGGAAGCTGGGGCCCAGTTAAATGCCTTGTCCAAGGTCACGTAGCTGATCGCAAAGCTCTCTCCTGCCCTGCTCCTGGTTTTCCCCAACCATCTTGGAGGAGTGAACCAGGGGGGTTCCCTATCCCTGGGGACCACGTCCGGTCCGGAGTAGCAGGGAGAAGGGGGCGTGGCCCCTGATGTGCGCATGGGCTCCTGTGCTCACGTGGCTGCCTCTGTTCCTGACCAGGTGGGCTGACCTCACCCTATGGGAACCCTGGCTTCAACTACGGCCTGAGCTCCTACCAGTCCAGCTTGGGCTCTGGAGGGGGCTCTGGCTCCTTCAGCCGTACCAGTTCCAAGGCTGTGGTTGTGAAGAAGATTGAGACCCGTGATGGGAAGCTGGTGTCCGAGTCCTCTGACATCCTGCCTAAGTGAAAGGCTCCCGCGATCCCTCCCAGCCTCCCCAGCTCACTTGCTCCTGCAAGAAGGAGTTGTGCAGGGGAGTGTTGGAACCAAAGACCTGAGGCTCAGTCCTGTCCTTAGCCCACCCCTGGGGGAGTCAACTGCCTGGGGCTCCCTCTCTTGCCCACGCCCCCCCAAAAGCCAATCCAAGTGTCTTTTTCAGAATAAAGCTTCAGCTGGCTCTGCCAGCACATTTTGCTGTGTGCAGCCCTTGTCTGTCAATGGGGTGGGAGACAGGTGGTCAGGAGGCCTCCCTCTGGGATCAGAAGGCTGGGGTTGGGGGACACGTGGAGGAAAGTCTGACCTCCTCCAGGGAGACTTTGCTGAAAAACCTCGTTGATGCCTTGGTTTCAGATACCCCATTTCATTTGATCTGGGCAACAAACCCTGTTGGGGCACAGAGCAGGTTTTAGATTGGAGTATCAGGAGATTTCCTTTCCCGTAGACCTCACAGGAGGTCGGCCTCAGGACCAGGTCCAGAGAGACCAAGCAATTGGCCTAATTAAAAAGTGGCTGACTGGGATTCGAACCCAGGACCGTCCAGTTCTCCAGCCTGTCCTCCTCCTCAGCCAGGCACATGGCATTTCCTCGGTGGCCAGAGGTGTTTTTGTACATCTTCATTCCTTAGCAGCTGGGGACAAGGAATCCTGGTTTTCCCGTCCCTTCAGAGGCCCAGAGTCCATTCTCAGCAGCTGGGTGTGTCACACCCACAATTTCTAAAAGCCAAGATAGTATAGGATTTGGCATTGACAGATGGCCCCTTCCGTGTTTCACTCACAGTCACGCCCACCCCCATGGTACCTCACCACCCCTTTCCACCCATTTACCTGCAGTGTTTGTACCTTATACAGCTGAGTGTGTAAAGGGTGTGTGCGTTCTGTGTTTGCAGGTGGAGGGCGTGCTGTGTGTATTTGGGTGTGGATGGGTCCTGTGAAGTGTGTAAAGGGTTTTTGCTTGTCTTGTTGGGGCAGGAGCGGGGCTGGGTGGAGCAGTGGCTCCACTGCCACCACCCGTGGACTACCCGGCAGACACGCTGGCCCCTTAGTGCTGAACTAAGTGTGGAACATGCCCTCACTGAGAATGGCTGAGATGGGGGCATTTTCAGACTTTCCCAAACACTAAAGGAGAATGAACAAACCCATGCAGAGGGTCCAGTCATTGGGACAGCCTGGCGCAGGAAGCTCAGGTTCTGGTCCTGCTGTGAGGTCTCCCAGGGCTCCTTTCCCTGGGGTCTAGGCTTCCCAGGCCCTGGGCTCCCACCCAAGGGCCCATCTCACTACCTCCCCTAGCTGCCCACCTCAATGGAGCTGCTTCCAGATCGAGCCCAGGCATTCTACCTCCTCCGCCCCCTCCACCCAGTCCTGGGACCAGGGCCAGGGTTCTGGACTCTGTCACAATAAAGGACTTCACTCTTCCACGATAAAACTTAACAGTACCATTATCTAGAGCAGTGACTCTAACTACTGTGGCAGCAGCTCTCAGTACGAAATTCATTTTTATCACAACCTGCAAATGTTTATATCTATATAACTGAAAGAAAAATTTCATAAAACCATACCAACCTTCTGCCCTCTGCTCATGTGTGACTGGCCATCTTACCAGGTCCCCGGAGCCCAGAGAGTGGTGTTAGAGCCCAGAGCAGGCGCAGTACCCAGTGAGAGAGATCTCTTGCCCACTGAGGACCCAAGTCAGCATTTTCAACTGTGGCCCACCCGATCCTCCTGGAAGCCAGCCACCTGTCTTACCGGGCCCTGCCCCCTGGCGGTGGGCACATGGTTGGGGAGGGGGCGGGCAGGCAGCCGAAGGCCCCACCAATGTTCTCCTGGAGTTTCCACACCCCCGACCTGACCTGCTGCTTGCTTAGGGAAGGGCAGGAAAGCTCCAGGGAGAATTCCCTTTCCCTCTCCCCCGCCTCCTTCCTTTCTTGGTTATTGTGTATCTACTGTGTCATCAAGGACACTCAGCCTTTAGGAGACACCATCTCATCTACCTTTCAGTATTTAATGATGTAATGGAGCCGGACCTCCAATTCTCATTTAGAGGAGACACCGAGGAAGGATGAACGCTAACATTTCTTTAATGCCTATTTGGTGGTAGATCTGTGCTTCAGCACATTTCAACCTTCCAAGGATCCTGTGAGGCAGGTATTAAAATCTCTCTTCTTTCAGGAGCTGTTTTTCCAGCTCCAACCCTGTGGTTTTGGTAGGTGCGACCCTCACAGCACCTCTTCTCTGGGGCCACAAGGGTGGAGGGAGCCAGGCTTGGCCAGTCACAGCCCCCTTTGTTATTTTTTTGCTCAGGTATAATACTAAATGTAATAGAATGCAGAAAGTACTCGATGGATTTCTACTTACAATCACACTGTAATATAGAACACTTCCTGTGTCATAGAAGAGTCCCTTGGGCCCCTTGCCAGGGTGCTTTTTTTTTTTTTAATTGAAGTATAGTTGACTTACAATGTTGTGTTAATTTCTGGTGTACAGCAGAGTGATTCCTCTCTCTCTCTCTCTCTTCTTTTCTAGATTCTTTTTCATTCTAGGTTATAACAAGATATTAAATCCAGTTCCCTGTGCTATACAGTGGAACCTGTTTTTTATCTGTTTTATATAGAGCAGTGTGTATTTGTTAATCCTCAGCTCCTAATTTATCCCTGGCCCCTCTCCCATATCCCCTTTGGTAACCATAAGTTTGTTTTCTATGTCTGCAAGGTGCACTTTTAAAAATGCAAATCAAAAGAAAACGCAGGGCTTCCTGGTGGTGCAGTGGTTGAGAGTCTGCCTGCCAATGCAGGGGACACGGGTTCGAGCCCTGGTCTGGGAAGATCCCACATGCCGCGGAGCAACAGGGCCCGTGCGTCACAGCTACTGAGCCTGCGCTCTAGAGCCGTGGGTCACAACTACTGAAGCCCGCGCACCACAAGGAAGAGTAGTCCCCACTCACCGCAACTAGAGAAAAGCCCACGTGCAGCAACAGACCCAATGCAGCCAAAAATAAATAAATAAATAAATAAACCATTCACTTTATTAAAAAAAAAAGAAAATGCAAATCGGATTCAGTTACTCTCCTACTTACTCCCCGCAATGTTGCCGCCCAGGATAAAGCCCCAAGCCCTGCCTTGGCCCACCGCCTGGTCCTGCTCACCCCCCCCCCCCCCGCCCTCCTCAGTGCCCCCCCACCCCCACGCTCTCTCTCACTCAGTGGTGCGGCTTAGCGCTCACATCACATTCCTTCCTCACAGGGCCACTGCACATGCTGTTGTCTGCTTGGAACATGACGGCTTTTCTTTGTGGGCTTCCGAGCTTCCTAGGGATTCTGCAGAGTGCAGCCCAAATGCAGCTTCGGCAGGAAAGCCCCTGGACTCCACAGGTCAGGTGGGGTATTTCTAGAATAAGTTCTCAAAGCATTTCTTGTAGATTGCAGTCATTTATTCATCTGCAGCGGTATTTTACTAATGTCTACCTTATCTGATAGACTGTAAGCTCCATGGGGGCGAGGACCCCTTCATATATGCCTGGCTCTTCACTGATTCTTTTTTTTTTTTTTTTAAATTGAAGTATAGTTAATTTACAGTGTTGTGTTAATTTCTTCTGTACAGCAAAGCGATTCAGTTATACGTGTATATATATATAGTCTTTTTAAAAAATGTTTTATTTATTTATTTATTTTTGGCTGCGTTGGGTCTTCGTTGCTGTGTGCGGGCTTTCTCTAGTTGTGGCGAGCAAGCAGGGGCTACTCTTCGTTGCGGTGAGTGTGTTTCTCATTGCGGTGGCTTCTCTTGTTGCTGAGCAGGAGCTCTAGGCACACAGGCTTCAGCAGTTGTGGCACGTGGGCTCAGCAGTTGTGGCTTGCGGGCTCTAGAGCGCAGGCTCAGTAGTTGTGGCGCATGGGCTTAGTTGCTCCGCGGCATGTGGGATCTTCCTGGACCAGGGTTCGAACCCGTGTCCCCTGCACTGGCAGGCGGATTCTTAAGCACTGCGCCACCAGGGAAGTCCCTATATATTCTTTTAAAATATTCTCTTCCATTATGGTTTATCACAGGATATTGAATATAGTTCCCTGTGCTATACAGTAGGACCTTGTTTATCCATCCACTGATTCTTGGGTAGCATCAGGCGCATAGCAGGTGGTCAATAAAAAAATTATTAAATAGGGCTTCCCTGGTGGCGCAGTGGTTGAGAGTCCGCCTGCTGATGCAGGGGACACAGGTTCGTGCCGCGGTCCGGAAAGATCCCACATGCTGCGGAGCAGCTGGGCACGTGAGCCATGGCCGCTGAGCCTGCATGTCCGGAGCCTGTGCTCCGCAGCGGGAGAGGCCACAGCAGTGAGAGGCCTGCGTATTGCGCAAAAAAAAAAAAAAAAAATTAAATCAAAGAATGAAGGAAAGGGTATTTCCCTGGCGATCCGGTGGTTAGGACTCCACGCTCTCATTGCTGAGGGCCTGGGTTAGACCCCTCGTCGGGTAACTAAAAATCCCACAAGCAGTGCAGTGCAGCCAAAAAAAAAAAAAAAGAGAGAATGAGGGAACTGTTTCCAGATTGATGGTCATCTATTATTTATTTATTTTCTGCCATTTTAATTTTTTAAAACTCCTTCCTTTTGGGGAAGATAGATCCATTTGCTCAGGCCTAGTCCAGGAGCAGATGATGTATTGGTCTTTTAAAGCGTCTCCCTGTCAAGTGCACTTAGCCACATGTTAGCAATAGACAGTCCTCTGTAAGGGCCTGGGAAGGAGTGGAAAGAGCAGAGTTAGGGCCGGGCTTGGTGTAAATGTGCCTAGCAGTGTGCCTGGCACCTGGACGCTGGGGAGGAGGTTGGCAGATGTGAATACAAAAGAGCTAACATAGGGTCCTTGATCTGAAACTACTTCCAGCTTACCTGGAAAAACAATACACATCCCAGAAACGTCCAGGCCCTGTGTTCAGTCATGGAAACATTCATTGGTCATCTGGGGTGAACCAGACTCTGGAAGAAGGTCTAGATGCTTGGCATGCGGCAAGGTGAGGAGCTGTTGTGCGTGGTGGGCTTAGCAGTGACTTAGTGCAGCACTGACTGCTAGTACTCCCCCAATGCCTGTTCCCTCTCTTTTCCTCAGTAGGTAGAATGCCACTTTTTAGTTGGGCACCTGGCTACCCAGAAAAAAGACTACATTTTTCTGCCTTCTTTGCAGTTTGTTGTGGCTATGTGAGAAAGGGATAGAAGTGGAAGTGGAGGGTGCAACTCCTGGGAAGTGTCCTTTAATTTTTTTTTCTTAAGTGCCTACTTTATTCCAGACATCATTTGGGGCCTTTGGGATACAGCAGTGTCCTTGTCCTCAAGAAGGCTTATTCTAGTAAAAAGCACATTTATCTCTCTTCTAGGACACGAAGAAGGTAAATTCCTTTTACAGAATTCTTCATTGTTAAGGTAGCACAGTAATTGCATTGATACCTTTGCATTATCCAATATCTTAGCCCAAACTTTACTTTTTTTTTAAACATCTTTATTGGGGTATAATTGCTTTACAATGGTGTGTTAGTTTCTGCTTTATAACAAAGTGAATCAGCTATACATATACATATAGCCCCATATCTCCTCTTGCGTCTCCCTCCCATCTTCCCTATCCCACCCCTGTAGGTGGTCACAAAGCACCAACGAGCTGATCTCTGGGAAATGTTCTTAAAGGGAGAGAGCGTGAACTGTTTCTTTTGGCTCTCCTTTCTGCTGGTGGGAATGCATATGTGATGGTTGCAGTTCAGCAGCTATCTTGGACCATGAGGTGACCTGGGGAATGGAAACTCCCCTTGGTAGAGCAAAGGAGAGTTGGGACCTGGGTCCATGGCACCATGAAATGCCATACTGGCCTTGGACAGATTATCTCTATATGTCTGGAAAATTGAGAGAGAAATAGGCTTCTGTCTGGATTGAGCCACTCTTATTTTGGGTTTTCCTGTACTCTCAGCTGAGCTAATTCTAATATAGTGAGCCTATCAGCCTGTCTCAGGGATGTAGCTGCCAGAGGATCCTGGAGGATGAGCAGAGAGAGCACTGACTGGGATAAGCAAACTGGCTTCCAACCCCGGCCTGCATCCTGCTCTTGACTTGCTCTGGGATGTTTGGGAAGCCCCTCCCCTCTCTGGGCCTCAGTCCCCTCTTCTTGGACAAAGAGGGCTAGACTTTAGGGTTGCTATGGTATCTTCTAGCTGTGCCATTTTATCTTCTGGACATTTTGGTGAGTCATGGAAGCCCAGAATGCCAAGTTGAGAAATTTGAACTTGATCTCAGAAGTGGTGGTGTCACTGAAGATTTTTTTTTTTTTTTTTTTTTGTGGTACGCGGGCCTCTCACTGTTGTGGCCTCTCCCATTGCGGAGCACAGGCTCCGGATGCGCAGGCTCAGCAGTTGTGGCTCACGGGCCCAGCCGCTCCGCAGCATGTGGGATCTTCCCGGACCAGGGCATGAACCCGTGTCCCCTGCATTGGCAGGCGGACTCTCAACCACTGCGCCACCAGGGAAGCCCTGAAGATTTTTTTGATGGGGGGCCAGGAAGTGAATTGATGGGAGGCAGTGCTTTAGGAAGATGAACCTGGCAGGTCCTGACAGGGACACGTGACTAAAGTGGGACGGGCACTGGGTGAGGGTCAGAAGACCTGGTGGACACCCTGGCTCTGCCAATCATGGCATCTGTGACCTTGGGCATGCTGCCTCCCCTCTCTGAACTTCAGTTTGCTGCCCGTGACACGGGGACAATCAACACGGCCCAGAGTGGTTGTGAAGACTGGAACCGGTCATGCATGTGAAGGTGTCCTTTGAACTGTAAATGCTCTTTCCCTCAGATCTCTCTCAGGATGAATATTCTCCGCCTTCCCTTCTGTGTCTCTCCCCCACCCTGGTGCACCACATTCACTCCGCATAAGACCAGGGAGCCTCCCTGGGAAGAAGGCAAAGGGGCCCGAAGGCATCTGCCTGCTCCCTGCCCCCTTCCCCACTTCTCTTAGGTTTTTTCCTCCTCACTTCTCTGTGTACTGAGCTTTGCAGTTTTCGAAGTGCTTACAAAGGCTTCACCTCGTTTGGTTCTCACATGTTCTCTGAGAGGAAGGTTCAAGTCTCTTTTTATTTTATTTTAATTAAAAAAATTTTTTAACTACAAATCTTAAATGTTTTAATTTCAAAAATATCTCTAGTTACATGAAGTAATACTTCCAACTCACTGTAATAGAACTGTATTGTGCAGGATGCTTCTTTTATTTAATACTATAGTGAGTCTGTAAACTCAGTCTCCTTCTACTGTCACTCCTTTCATTCAGAAACATACTTGGAATATCGTCAAGTCTCATTTTATAGGTGAAAAATGACGCCCAAGGCTGGGGAGAGGGAGTCACTTGCTCAGGGTTGCCTGGCTATTTGGGGGGCAGAACTTGGGTCAGAACAAGGGCCTCAACCTGAGCTTTTCCCAGACTATTTTACTTGCCCAGACTCTTTTAACCTAGGGGAAAGTTGCAGGATTACAGTAAAGGACGAAGGAGTGAAGCACACTGGTGGGTGCGCCTGGGGCAGTGGAGAGGAGGGCAGTACAAGTTCACGGTTGGTTGGTCCCCGTGGGGTCACTTTACTCAGGCTTCTGGCGCCACCTAGAGGGAGATTTGGAAAGTGCAGCCAACTAAACACCCCCACTGCAGCCTGCTCCTGGCTTCGGGATGTTTCCTCTAACACTCCCTTTCCTTCCAGCTCCTGGTCTATTTTGGGGGCTTATTGGAACAGAGAATGTAGGTAGCTTGGAGTTTTGTTTTTTGGTTTAGGAGGTCAAAATACAAATGCCCACAGGGGTCAGACCACTAATGTAAAAGAGGAAAGTGAGTCTGGGGTAAGAAACTGTGGATAGACACAGGTTGTTTGCACATGAAAAATGCTGGAATATTCTTCTGCTCACAAAGAATTGCGTTTTCCATTGTCTTTTTTGAAACCTGCTGGCCTTTCATTCTCCCACTGTAGATTGAAAGATGGGTGCAGGGATGGTTTAATTTTCTTTTTAGCTCTATCATAAGGCGGTCCAAGTGTAGAAAAGGCATCTGACATTTGGCGTCATTGTTGGGACAATAAAAGGGAATGGTAAGGACCACGGCCAGCTAGAATTACTGATAATCCCTGGACCAGAGGCACCCCTTCCATGCAGCTCTTGTTTTAGCAGGCTCTGCTCTGTTACCCTCCGGCTCTGACTCTTGACCCTTAGTGAGGAGTCCAAGGGGCCAAGGAGGTGCCCACCCAGACAGAGCTGTGTCTCCCTGTCCCTGTCCAGATGGACCTGAGCTCACTTCCAGAAACTGCTGGGCTTCTTCCCTGGGCCCTGTCTCCCTTGAACCTTTAGTTCTGACAGTGGCTATGGGATGGTTGATTTGGGGGTGGATGGGTGTCCAGAGCTGGTCCATCCTAACAGGCAGCCACCAGCCACATGTGGCGATGGAGGATTTGAAACATGGCCAGGCTGAATTGGGACGCGCTGTAAGTATAAAATAGCACATCTTGAAGATAATATGAGAAAAAATGAATATAAAATATTCATAATTTGAAATATTGATTACATGTTGAAATAATATTTTGGATATATTGGGTTAAATATGTGTACTATTAAAATGAATTCCACCTATTCCTTTTTACTTTATGAAGTAGCTACTAGAAAATTTAATATTCCATATGTGGCTGGCATTTGTAGCTTACATTCTGTTTCTATTGGGCTGGTACAGAGGGCCCTTGGAAGACTGGTTAGGGTGTCCACAGGCCTGTGCATGAGGGCCCTTCAAATATGGGGTGAGATTCAGGATGCAGCTGGGTCAGAAGAGCAGGGGGCTGTGGGTCTCCCTTTGCAGCCCGTCCTGGCTCCCCAGATGCTGGGACCAGGCCCAGGGGGGCCTCTCTCCTCAGCCCCTGCCCGCTGTAGAAGACATGCAGGGATTCCAGAGCTTTCAACTTTGCAACAGAAATCGGAAATCTGGATTTTTACAAGAAATCTCTTGATTTAAAAATGTTGGCAACTAATTCAAATGTTTGGAAAAAACATTGTCCTGGCCAAGACCTCACAAGCCACAGAAAATATATCTTTGGGCTCTGGTTCAAAGCAGGGAGACTGAGGCACTTCCCTGGCGGTCCAGTGGTTAAGACTCTGCGATCCCTGGGCGGGGAACTAACATTCCGCATGTCGCATGGCGGGCCAAAAACAAACAAACCAACAAAACAAAAACAAAACCAAAAAACAAAACAAAACAAAGGAGGGAGACTGAGGTCAGAGAGAAAGCTTAGCTTGGTCCCCACAGCATAGGAGCCTGAGTCACCATAGAAGGACTGAGGGGAAGCAGATGAAAGGGGCTGCAACATCGCCACCACCAGCTCCCACCTCAGTGCAGCATTGGTATTAGGGGGAAGTGAAGTGGTGGGGACCCAAGGGACACAGAGAGCCCCAGATTTTCCTCTTTCCCTGCAGCCTGCTTCTCAGTCTGTCTGGACCCCTGAAAGATGGGCAGTAATTGTGGGCTACGCTCAGAGGGAAGGAGGTCGGTTGTGGGCATATAGGAGGTTCAACAAGTGTCCACTGGGGGGCAGCAGAGGAGCAGGGAAGAAGCAGCTCCACAGGCTCCTTAGAGCAGAGCTGGCCGGCCTGCTGCATCCTCCGCATTCCAGGAGCCAGATCTGGGAGGTGCATTGCAGACCACCAGAAGTCCACAGAGAGCTTGCATGCAAATCAAAGGAAGCTCTCATCTTCTGGGGGGTTGCAGCCCCAGGTCAGGGTCTGGCTTGATAAGTGGAACTTGGGGTGGATTTTAGTCCCCATCCACTTATGCCCTACCCGCCTGGCAACCCAGGAGGCGTTGCTGTGGTGGTGGAGGAGCTGAGGGCTGAGGGGACCGAGGTCTGGAGTGGGGCAGCCCCGGTCCTGCAGGTGTGTGCGGTTCGCTGCTCTGGTGCTTTGAGTTCCAGGTGAGAGGTGGCAGGGGTTCCCACACTGCCAGGTGCCAGTTGCTGGCTCCCGCCTTTCCGGCAGGTGGCAGGCTCCAGGCTCCATCGGCAGAGCCGACTGAGGCTGGGGTGACAGGGCTCTGCCGAGGGCTGGCAGGTGAAGCTGGGGGGGTGGGGCGGTGAGAGCTTGACAGGGTCCAGGAGGATGGGCACAGCGGACATCGGAGGCGGGTGGGATTTCTGGTTCTGGAGGAGGGGACACCTGCCCCTGGCACTTGGGTCAGCAGTGCAGAGGCCGGTGCTCTCTTGTGGCGGCTCAAAGAGGGAAGTCACCGTGCGTCTGGGCAGAGCCAGGGCCCTTGCTCCCTGCCCCCAAAGCACTCCTTCAGGTTGGTTCGGATCATGTCACACCCCAGCCCAAATCCCTTCTTTGGAGTCACCCAAGCCCCTGAGCTTGGCACTCAAGGCCCTGCCTGCCCTGGCTGAAGACCACCTCTGCAGCTGCAACCCCACCATCTCCCCCCCTACCCCGGCCCAGCAGCTCAGCTCCTTGCAGGTCCCTGGAGGAAGTCGCACACCCTCACACCCCTCGCTCTTTGTGTATGCCTTCCCCTGCCGGCAATGCGGGCTCCCTCTGGCTCATCTTAAGTCCTCCTGACCCTTCCGAGGCTGGGCTCCCAGTTCCCCTGTACTCCAACCCGTGGCTGTTTTCTCTGCATTGCATCCCCCACCCCTTGCCCCAGCAGATGGTGAGCTTCGTGAGTCTGCCTGGAATGCATTCTATATCCCTATGCCTGGTAGGAAGGCCTGACTATATCCCCCCTCCCACCCTTCCAGCCGCAGCCTTGTCATCACAGAAGACTGGTGGGGAGCCAGGTGTGTGTGTGCATGTGTATGCATGTTTGTGTGTGTGTGCTCATATGTGTGCATGGTAAGTGCACATACAGAGGGTCTCAGGCAGCAGAGACAAGGACTAATTCACATGGGAGCTAATATGTGAGCAGGCGCAGGCAGGCCGTGCACATTGGCCTGGCAAGACAGAGCTCCATATGCAGTGCGGGCTTTACTTTAAAAAAAAAAACAGGGCTTCCCTGGTGGCACAGGGGTTAAGAATCTGCCTGCCAATGCAGGGGGCACGGGTTCGAGCCCTGGTCCGGGAAGATCCCACATGTGGCGGAGCAGCTAAGCCCGTGCGCCACAACTACTGAGTCTGCGCTCTAGAGCCCGCAAGCTACAACTACTGAAGCCCACGAGCCACAGCTACTGAAGCCCGCACGCCTAGAGCCCCTGCTCCGCAACAAGAGAAGCCACCGCAATGAGAAGCCCACACACCTCAACGAAGAGTAGCCCCCGCTCGCCGCGACTAGAGAAAGCACGCGTGCAGCAATGAAGACCCAACACAGCCAAAAATAAATAAATAAATAAAATAAATTAAAAATACTTTCACTGAAGTACCTATATATACAGAGAAGTACTTATGTCAAAAGTATACAGCTTGACAAGTTTTCACAAACCGAACACATCATGCTACCAGCACCCAGATCAAGAAGGCGCAGGGCCAGCACCTGCAGCCCACAGTAGGGGCTTTTAAAAGGCCTGTGCCTTGACTCTGAAGCTGGGAGGGGGTGGCGAGAGGGTGCGGGAGGAGAGAGTCTTGGGGGCTTCAGGCTTCCACCTGTCTCCCTTCCAGAGTCTGGGCTGCTCTAGGAGATTTACTGCTTTTTGAACCCAGGCCCTCTCCCTAATGCCTCCGTTTTGTCATGCCCGTCCTCCTCCAGCACCCTGGCTGCCAGGCCCTGGCATGGCCCCCTCCTTGGGCGGCAGGCCCAGGGCCTATTTCATTTCCCAGTCTACCTCAGGAGCCGTAGGGTCCCTATGGCCCTGTGCTCAAATCAGCTGATGGCCAGTTTGTGCTTTTCTCCCACGCCCAAGGGGCAGACTGTGGGAGTGCGTGGCTTCTGGGGTGACATCTGCCCCAGCCAGGCTTGTCATAACTACAGAATATGGACAGAATAGGGATAAATGAAGCCCACCCAGTGTCCTAGAACTGCAAACACAAGGTGGGTACAAAGACCTGCCCCCTAAAACCAGCACTCCCAGGATGGAGCTGGCTTGACTGTGTCTGGGACAATTGTAAACGCCCAGTGACGCTGTGCAGGTCTGAGTGACTGGACACGCACAGGGACACTGTTTTACGGAGACTGCGTGGAACCCTGTGTGTGTGGCAGGGGGTTGGCGTGTCTGGTGGTGCTGGCACCCTGGGTGTGACAGGCCGGGAGTGGATGGCTGTGTGGCTGTGTGTGTAGGGCTGCGCGTGTGGGGCTGTGAGAAGGGCTGGTTGTGTCCGCGTGCTTGGGAGCCCATGTGTGTGCACCGATGTCTGCAGGTGAGGGGATAGTGCGGGGAGAGTTGTAGCTCTGGGCGTGTTTGCTCACTGCAATCAGGAGGTCACCTGTTCCTGTGGGGACCCAGTGCTGGTGAGGAGAGGTGAATCTGGAGAAGCAGAAAGAACAAGGGGGTGGTGGTCGGAGGCTGTGGATGGGCTGTCCCTTCCCCCCGAGGGTCTTGTCTGTGGGCCCCTCCTCTTGGCTCCCAGCTTTGCGGGTCAGTTACCCTGCCCACTGCCTGCAGAAATGGGCTAGGTGGGGACTTCCCTGGTGGTCCAGTGGGTAAGACTCCGCACTCCCAATGTCGGGTTCGATCCCTGGTCGGGGAACTAGATCCCGCATGCATGCCACAACTAAGAGTCCGAATGCCACAACTAAAAAAAAAAAGGTCCCGCATGCCGCAACTAAAGATCCTGCATGCTGCAACTAAGACCCAGCGCAGTCTAAATAAATAAATATTAAAAAAAAAACAACTTAAAAAAAAAAAGAGAAAGAAATGGGCTAGGTGGAGCCCAGGCTGGGACCTAGATGCTGAGGTGGCAGGCAGGCCTGGGAGGAGGGAGTGGGGCTGGTGACAAGCCAGAGCGGCAGCCAGAAGCATGGGGCACCCTGCCCTGTGTTGAGCTAGCAGCTGGCTCGGGGAGCAGGCAGGGCCCCACCTAAGCAGGCCAGGGCAGGCAGGGCAAGGTATGTCTTGGGTCAGGGAGGGGATGGAGCTGATGCGGCAAGCCTGGGCCTTGTTTGGCCAAGATGGAAGGTTGAGGGGCAGCTGCGGGGGATTCCTTTGTGATGGGGGCAGTGTGTCTGTGCCTGCTTACTCATTATTGTACATGTGATTGATTTGCTTATGCATTTATCTCTCGTTGTATGCATGGATCCATGGGTCTGTGCGAGGGCCACGGGTGGCTGTGTGTGTGTGACTGGTACCCAGGCATGTCTGTGCGAGGGTCTTGCACGGTTGTGTCTGTGGGAAGGCTGTGTGCTTGCATGACGGCTATGTGTGCACGTCGTCCGAGAGACCCACGTGACTTCTGTATGTCTCGTTTGTGGCAGACATCTGTGTGAGTCAGTGTAGGCTTTCTCCAAGGCCTCTGTGTGTGTGTGTGTGTGTGTGGTGTGTGTGTGTGTATGTGTGTGTGTGTGTGTGTGTGAAAGGTCTCTGTGTATGTGTAAGTGAGTAGTTCAGGTCTTGGGCTCAGACAGCAGAGGGCCAGCGGTTGGCAGTAGCCTGTCCAGGGTGGGTGATGTGGGGAGGGGAGGGGTCTGGGCTTCCTGGGTTGGGGCTTGGCCAGGCCCTGGGACCAACTTGCTCCTGCAACAAATTCACATGTTCTTTCCACTCCCCCATCACCTCCCTTTAATGGTTCTGACAGTGTGTGTGTGTGTGTGTGTGTGTAATGACCCCCAAACCATTGCAACTCTGTGTATAAACATTCCACTGACCCCTTACGATGTGTTTGTGTTTATAGCAATCCTGAAGACCATGTGTGCACCGTGTGAAGGATGCAAGTGTAAGTGTGACACACACTCCTGTGTTCCTCTGTGTGATGACTCCACAAGCCACTGGGTATGTGCCTTGCTGTGTGTGGGTCCCACACTCACTGTGCATGTATGCGGGTCAAGCTGACATCGTCCCTCCTCAGCCCGGGGATCTGGCACATACATCTTGTTGCCTCCTCCAAAGCCCACGTGTGCTGACACTCAGCTTCTTTCTGCTCCCCACCCCACCCCTTCTCACAGCCCTCAGGGATCCTCCCTGGAGATGGAAACCCTGGGTGGTGAAGTTGAGAACAGGACCTCCTGCGGAGTTGGCATTTTTCCCTCCCAAATCCGCTTTAGTATAATGGGTCCAGGAGGAGGCCACACCACCTACGAGCTCAGGGGGCAGCCACAGCCAGTGGAAAGAGCACAGGTTTAGAGCAGAACTGGGTTCAAATTCAGACTCTCACATCTGTAAGACCTTGGACAAGTCGCACTCTATGCCTCAGTTTCTCCTGTTTGTTTTTGGAGTTGCTATGTGAACATAATGCTCCCAGCAGTAGGTGAACAGACGCAGTAGTCTCTGGACAAATGGGGGTCCTTTTCTATTTAAGGAATCACTTTGAGAACACTTGAAGGTCACTGTGAGATCTTGCAGGAAAGGGCCACAGGGCTTGGAAGGGGCAACTGGAGCCTGATCTCAGGGTAGCATCTGGTCTCTGACCTTCAGGGGCCCTGCAGTGTGGAGGTGGGCAAAGCCGGAGCTGGAGAACTCTCCAAATGTGTAGCCCCTGTCAGGCCCGACCTGGCCTTGCACTGTCTCATAGAGCCTCAGGCCTTGCACCCCTCTCAGAGGGAGGCATAGAGTAGGGCATCCAAGGTGTGTGTGGAGGGGGTGGGGGCTACAGAGATGATATTGAAACGGTGGTCATGGAGTGACATCCCAAAAAAGTCAACATGCAGACTCCAAAAAGCCACAGCCCAGCAGCTGCACACACAAAGATCCAGGAGAGGAAGACAGAGACACCCTCAAAAAGACAGGCACACACACAGCCTCCCATTTCAGAGGGAGAGAAGTCCCCACCGCCCCAAGGACGACCCCGGAAGACCAGACACCAGATTCCCCTCCTCTCCAGAGGGCTCGATTCTCCCAGAGGGATGGACACGCATTCCCCGCCCCCTCGCCCCTGGGGAGGACGCGCAGAGGGCGGCAGGCAGGCCCCTGCTCCCCCTGCTGAGTCAGCCTGTCCCCGCTCAGCCGGCGGGTGTCGGGTGGAAGCGGCTGAGCGGAAGCGGCTGGGCGGCGGTCCAGCTCCAGGGGTGGGCGGAGAGTCAGTCGTCAGGCTGCCGGCGGGAGCCGCCCTGGGCCCCACGGCGGCCGAGGGAGCGCGAGGGCCCAGCCAATCGGCGGCCGCCACCCGGCGTAGCGCTCTGGCCCCGCCCCTGCAGCGGGCGGCCGGCCTCTCGGTTCCCAGGGCCCCCTCCCAGGGCCCCCTCCCAGGCAGCCTGATCGGCCCCTGACCTGGCACCTGGCCAGATGGAGCCCGTGGTCGCTACCTGGGGAGGGAGGTACAGGAGACGGAGCACGGGGCTCTCAGGGAACAGAGCTCCCAGCCAGGAAGTCTCAGCTCCTCTCCGGGGTCCCCTTCTTTGCCACTCCCACCTGCTGGTTAGGGGTAGGGGTGACCCTGTCGGTGACAGTGATGGGGTGGGGGGCGGGGGAATTGCCTCCTTCTTGCTGCCCTCTGAGCTCTTCCCAGATCGTCCCTTCCTCGAAGGGGACAGACTGCCTTGCTTTTCAGACTCTCGGACTGTGTTGGCTTCACACTGGTGTTTCCTGCACAGTCTTGATGGCAAAAATTCTCTGTCCACAGTCAGCCACATCACAGCTCTGTCTTCTGCTTCAGACAATACAGTCACTCCTTGGGAGTGTCATTGTTCCTAAGAGTCTGGTGCTGCCTGCTACTGAGTCCGGCCTGGCCAGAGCCTGGGCCTTGATACAGACATACAGGCAGATACGCATAGACTCATCTGAGCAGGTAGAGATTATGCAAACACACAGACACAGAGAGACAGATCTACAGATGTTCTGTCCAGATTCTCATATACATGGAACGCAGACACATTTTCGGCATGAAAGTCAAGTATCCCAGCTCTGTCCCTTACTACTTTTCTGACTTTCCAACTGTTTTTCGGTAAAATGGAGATAGCTAGAATCCCTTCCTTACAGAGTTGTTGTGAGGATTAAAGAAAAAAAAAAACAACACCTGGAGAGTGCCTGGTACCTTGTAATAACTCAATAAATGGGAGCTACAGTGATCTCCCAGGCCCACAAGAATATATCCACACACACACCTCATGGACACACACTGATGCACACACACACACACACACACACACACCAAACTTCAGACATCAATACATATGCAAGCACCAGGTGTGTCTGCACAT
Organism: Orcinus orca; assembly: GCF_937001465.1. NCBI lineage: Eukaryota > Metazoa > Chordata > Mammalia > Artiodactyla > Delphinidae > Orcinus > Orcinus orca. The sequence goes on along the minus strand of NC_064569.1, from coordinate 42,356,139 downwards.
AGCAACACAGACACAAACAGCACCCCTCTCCCCCCGGCCCCTGCCCCCCGCCCCCCCCTCCACCCATGACCTCTGCAACAACAATAAAAGCAAAATTTACTGCCCAGGGTGTGATGGGAACAGTCAGCCCAGCAGGGCAGGACAGGGGCGGAGGCCTCCGCATAGGGCGGTGCCTGCTCTGCTGGGGCTCCCACTCAGCCCCTGGGAGAGGACGCTTTCATTCTTCCAACATGCCCCTCTCTGTCCCCGAGAGCACTCACCCCATCACCTCTCCACTGTCACCTGAAATCAGGCTCCACCCTCTCCCAACAGCCTGAGCCCCAGGGTGGGCCCCCGCAATGATTTGTGCTCCGTGTGGTTGAGGGGTGCGCATGATGGCCTGGCTCTCTGGGGAGGACTTGAGGGTCGGCAGGGTGGCCCTCTCCCCACTGCTTCTCTGGGCCGGTGGATTTTGGAGGGTAGTGATGGTGAGGATTTTGTTGCTGCGCCCTGGAAGCAGCCAGAAGGGGACCACCTGCAGCTGGGGATCCCCCTCTGGGCTTAGATTCCCCTGGGCTGCACACAGCTTTCAGGCAGCTTCTCTCTACTTTCTATTTTATTTTTATTGTGGTAGGAACGCGTAACACGAGATCTACCCCCTTAAACTTTACGTGTACAGTATAGTATTGCTACAGGCACCGTGTTGGTAGCATCTAGAACTTACTCATCTGGAAACTGGACCACCCTCTACTTTGTCATGTGCTTCCCAACCCCAGCTCTCGCCAGACCCTCAGCCCTCCCCAGAGCTGGGGACATCTGTAAGTGGTTCTCTAGTCTCAGGGGACGCCAAAAGGAACACTGCCCCCAGCTCTGGGAGGGAGAGTCCTTTTCTGAGAAGCCATGGCCACAGCAAGCTAGTCTTCTACTTAAGCAGGTTCTCATTGCCCTCAGATCCCCTCCCCCCATTAACACATGAGGATACCCCTAGTAGAATAGGCTGTCAGAGCTGGAAGGGACCCTCAAGGTTACTGAATCAAGACCCGAGATGGAGGCCCCCATGTCTGAGGTCACACAGTGATTCTGTAGAAGCAGCAGTGGGATTGAAGCTGGGGCTCCTGTCTTCTCATGCAAAAAAGCCCGAGTCTCAGTGCTGGCTGTACCACTCCCCCACCCCAGCCCCCATGTCCATTTTCACAGGGCTGCGTCCCTTCTGTGTGCTGTCTGATCCTAGGAGCTGGGGAGGGGACTTGAGCAAGGAGGGGACTCGGGCCCTGTCCTCAGGGACTCCAGCCTGATGGGGGAGGAGGGTGTCAGATCCAGGGAACAGAGAAGCTCAAGCCATACATGGGACCTGAACCCATCAGACTGGAAGGTCTCACAGACTTAGGGAGATTATCAGGCACTTGCCCGGAGGAGGGATTAATTAATTAATTAATTATTTTTTTGGCTGCGTTGGGTCTTTGTTGCTGCGTGCGGGCTTTCTCTGGTTGCGGTGAGTGGGGGCTACTCTTTGTTGCGGCGCATGGGCTTCTCATTGCGGTGGCTTCTCTTGTTGCAGAGCACAGGCTCTAGGCACCTGGGCTCAGGAGTTGTGGCTCGCAGGCTCTGGAGCACAGGCTCAGGAGTTGTGGCACGTGGGCTCAGTAGTTGTGGCGCACGGGCTTAGTTGCTCCGTGGCATGTGGGATTTTCCCAGACCAGGGCTCGAACCCGTGTCCCCTGCATTGGCAGGCGGATTCTTAACCACTGCGCCACCAAGGAAACCCCTGGAGGAGGGTTTTGAGGGAGAAGAGGAAAATGGGCAAGTCCAGGGGGGTGGCCTCTGGATCGTGGGACTGGGGGTCTTGAGGGGAGTTGATGAGGCTTACTCTGTCCCCTTTGTGGAGTAAATTTCTGCTTCCCACTGTGGGGACTGGATTTTGGGGGGTTGCCATGAGACACCAGGTGACTCTGCTTTAAGTGTTGCAGATGGCCAGAGGGAGGCCAGAATGTCTTGCCAGGACCAGACGTGGATGTAATGGCATGTAATGTAACCTCCAGGGCTGGGACACTGGTCACCTTCAGTGGCTGATCTCCCTGGGGGGGCTGGGGGCGAGGGGATGAGTTCACCAATGCCTTGCCAACCTCCACTTGCCCACAACCCAGTTCAAGCTTCCTGGAGACCAGCTGGCCCTCGAGTGTGGCCGTGTCCTGCCAATGGGTCCCCAGAGGACTAGGAAGTCTTCTCAAATGCTCTGGCCTTAAGCAGACCCCTTCCTTTCCTGCTTTCAGCTTTCCTGCCCCCCTTTGCTCCCAGGGTCTGGATGAGCCAGAAGGGTAGGGCTCCCACTTGGCAAGACCCAATTTTGCTGGCTGGGGGTTTTTCAGGTGCGAATTAAAAGGAGCCACCCAGAGAGAATGACTTCATTTGTTAACACACCCACCCTTCTGCCCTGCCCTTTTTCTGCCCCCGTTCACACGCCCAGCCAAGACAGGGGTGGTGGCCAGCCCCACAGGAAAAGCAGGGTTGTGAGCCTACGTGGCTGTCAACAAGCAAACCACAGGCTCAGAGCATTTTTGACATTCTTTTCCCCCTAGTCAAATGTTGCAGTCGCTGCATTTCCCCTGTTCCCCTCTCAGCTGAAGTGGATGGGCAGAATTGATCTGGATGGGGAGGGACCTAGGTGGCTCCCAGAGCCCCCAAAGAGCCCTACTGTGGGGAACTCCTTCCCTGGCCTGGACTCAATCCAGCTAGCTACAGCCCTGTGATCTGGGGCCCCTTGGTGGGTCCACCTTCTGTACAGGCGGTGTGAGTTTCTCCCCACTTCTTCACAGTTCTCTCTGTTCCCTAAATTCTTGCAAAAGTAAAACCACGAGCCCTTCCATCCTGGGTTGCGAGATGGGGGTGTGATAGCCGAGGTGGGCACTAGTGCAGATCCAGTGGTATCTGGAGGAGAGGTGCTGGAGTGTTGCTGACTTTGCAGAGCTCCCGAAGATTCCTACCCGGTGTTTGGGCTACAATCCCCGTTGACCCCTTGGTCTTGGCTGGCTGCGGGGAGGGATGTGAGTTTACGGATTCTGTCAGGATGGGGGCATGGTGTGAGTGGGTCTGCCCCCAGACTCCAGGTGCCCGGGAGCGGTGCCACAGGTCGGAGGCAAAGGAGCTGGGCGGCTGCGGCCCACGTGGAGCGGGGACGGGTCAGCGCTGGCCCCTTCCTTCCCCTCTGTTCCGGGAATTCCCTGCAGGGGTCGCCCTAAGCCAGGCTCTGGGCCGGTGGCAGCGGTACGGGCCGTCTCCAGAAGCCAGGTGCCCTCTCAGACCCTATGTCCCTGACTCGGGCTCTCTTCTCTCTCCGGGGTCCTTCAGCCCTCAGGAGTCTGGGAAAGGCCACGAGGGAGGGACAGAGACCACGTGGGGCCCAGTGGCTCTGAAGCGACAGGAGTGACAAGTGTCAGTGGCCAGACAGGACACATGCAAATGACGTGCAAATGAGCCCAGCTACCTCGCCCTGGCCAGAGCCGAGGGTGTTTTGGCCAGGTCCCTGGGGCCCTGAGAGACTTTGTCACCTGATTTCTACCTGTCTCTGAGCTTTAGGATACCATTTTTTACTGCTCCCTCCCTCCAAGTGACTGTGCCAGGCCTGTGCTAACTGCTTTAGTTACCTCTCTTAATTGTCATGATATGTCACTGGCGGGGACCACTATCCTCATGTGTATATGGCTCCCATGGGGTTGGATTAATGTTTCCCAGTTTCTCCCTTTCGCCCTCGCAAATCACCAAGTATCAAATGCGCTTGAACAGAATGTAACAGGACCACTCCCACCCCCAGCCTCTGGAGAGCAGGGCCCTCCTGAGATGTCCCCGAGAGTGGAGGCTCTGCTCTGTGGTCTGGCACCAAAGGACTCCCTGGGGTCAGGTGAGGACTCCAGAGAAGTCACCTGGAGCATTCCCCTGCCTCTGTGGGGCAGCCTCTCCCTGCCGGACCTGCGTCCCCTTGACCCAGGCCCACTGCTCGTGTCTGTTGTCCTTCCCTTAATGGTGTCAGGGGTCTGACTCCAATCCCCCTTGCTGCAGCGCTGGCCTATTCCCCTGGTGGTGGGCCAGGCTCCCCAAGGAACTTTTAAAGGGGGGTTTGATGCAGTTTCTGTACTCCCCTCTTGCAAAAGGCCTTCATGAAGCTGGGGGGCTGAGGGGGACACTGGTCACTTTCCTGGAGTGGAGTCCCAGAGAGAGAGGGCCTGTGGACTGAAGCCCTGCTTCCCCAGGGGATAGACATGAGTTCTCCCTGGCACTTGGCTGCCCCTGGGGAAGCTGGGAGGGGGCTGGGGCGGGGGCCGGGGCAGTTTGCCCTGCCTTCTCCTCCAAGTGCTCTGCCCCAGCCTGGTCTCAGGACAGAACCTCCCCTCTCCAGACCGGCCTCCATCCAATTCCTCCCCTCACTTCTCCTTCATTCACCCTGCCCTGCTATCTCTCCCACCTCCCACTCCCTCCCTGGCCCCTGCCCATCTCCCGTCTCCTGGAGCTTCAGCCAGGCGCCCCCTTCTCTGTCCCCGACCCTCCGGGAACCTTGGCTGGCCACTCTGGAGACCCACAGGGTTTCTCTTTCCCACATGCCTGGGGCCTTAAGTGCTCTTCCCTGTTGCTGGGAATGAGGTGGCTTGAGGAATGAAGCTCTGGCACATTCCAGAGCTTGGAGGTGCTCAGATGCCCACCACCTGGGCTCTTCGGTCTGAGACCCCTGGCCCAGCAGAAGCCATGAGGCAGACGGCCCAGGCCTCCTTGCGGAAGTGATGGCACAGGGGGGTAGGTACTCTGGGGGCTCAGCCACTAGGCCTCAATTTCGACCTTAATTTCCACTCCCCACTCTGCCATCCTACATGCAACCATGCGCCACCCTCCCTAGCCAGGTGTCACAGAGGTCTGGGTCCCCCTTCTTATCCCCTCCACTCAACAATCTCTCCCCTTGCTTCCTGAGGCCCCTCCACGCTCCCCTCCTCTGCAAGGTGCTGCCAACTGCCCCAGCCCGCTGTTGCCCGAGTTGTTCCAGCTGGCTGAGCAGGTTTCTGTCTTTCTCTAGATTCCCCCAACCCCCCTGGTAGAGGGGGAAGAACAGAGGTGCCGATTCAGGCTAAGAACAGACAGGCAGAGGCAGGCACAAACCTGAGAAAGGGTCCAGGTTGTACAGACAGACCTGGTTCAAATCCTGACTCTGCCACCGCTGGTTGTGTGAGCTAGGGCAAGTAATGTAACTTGACTGAACCTCAGTTTCCCCATCTATAAAATGGTGTTAATTAGAAGCACAATATATAAAACACCTGGAACGTAGTAGTTGTGTATTATGTGATAATAATTCTTTTTTCTGGCTGCACCGCGCGGCTTGTGGGATCTCAGTTCCCCAACCAGGGATTGAACCCCAGGCCACCGCAGTGAAGGCGCCAAGTCCTAACCACTAGGCTACCAGGGAACTCCCTAATTATTCTTTTTTAAAAAACATCTTTATTGGAGTATAATTGCTTTACAGTGGTGTGTCCCTAATTATTCTTGATACATATAATAGTATTAAAAATTGAGACAACGTCCTGGAAGAGAGGTCTTCTCTTGAGCCCCTAAATGTAAGAAAGGACCCTACTTTAAAAAAAAAATTAATCAATTAATTAATTTTTGGCTGCATTGGGTCTTCGTTGTGGTGCACGGACTTCTCATTGCAGTGGCTTCTCTTGTTGTGGAGCACAGGCTCTAGGCACGTGGGCTTCAGTAGTTGTAGCACGCAGGCTCAGTAGTTGTGGCTCGCGGACTCTAGAGCTCAGGCTCAGTAGTTGGGGTGCACGGGCTTAGTTGCTCCGTGTCATGTGGGATCTTCCCGGACCAGGGCTCGAACCCGTGTCCCCTGCATTGGCAGGTGGATTCTTAACCACTGCTCCACCAGGGAAGCCCCAGGAAGGACCCTACTTGATGTCCAACCCCTACCTCCAAGTGGTCTTTCTCTCTGAGACACCCTCCCACCCAGTCCTTTATTGGGATTTTGCCTTCTTAGGAGAGGCAGTGTGGGTTGGAGTGCTTGCCTCCTGGGAGGGGGTTGGTCGTGGGCCTTGAAGCTGGTCCCCCTCCCCCCAGCCCCAGTTCCCCTCTGCGTGGAGTTGCCAGCTACCCCTGGTTGGGCCTGCCTGGGCAGGTACGCAAAGTGCTCTCAAAGCTAGCAGAGGGGTTTAAGCGTTCTCATCAGTGGCTGGGAGCTGCCCCGGGCACCCTGGCCCTCGGAGGGGCTGGCGAGAACAGGGAGAGGGTGTGGACCTGAGCAGCCAATGGGAGGTGGGGGGCGAAGTGTGGGTCAAGCTGGAGCTTTCCCAGGCGGGGGTAGGGGTGAGGGTGCAAAGTGGGGACGGCTGGTGCTGGATTCCTTCCCGAGTTTCGATCAGAGGGGCGGGTTTAACGTTGGGCTCTGTTGAGCTAGCAGCTTTTCTCTAGGAAACTTGAGAGCTTTGAAGGGAGAAAAAAAGTCTGTTCCACAACAAGTCAGGGCACTGGGAAATATTTTTCTCTGATGAAGCACTGTCTCCTGGGTCCTGGGGTGGGGCTGGGGACTGTGGACATCCACACACAACCCTCATACACACACACATCACAACACACAACCTCACAACATATTCACACCCCTCTATCCCCTCTTTCACACACACACCCTTACATGCTGTCATACGCAAGTGTCTTCTACCATACACATTCACAGAAGCTATGTATTCACACTCTCACCCTGACGCACACTGCTAGCTTACACATTCACACCCAAACCTGGCTTCCACAGCCCCTACATTTTTACTTGTATGCACACATATGTAGTCCTTCACGATCATGTCCAATCTCTTTTCACCTTCACGCTCACTCCCTCACATTCATTACAAGCTCCTGGCGATACACACCCTGCATGTATTCGCACGCATGTCCCTATTCTCTCTTTCTTTTACCCTGGGAGGTCGGGAGGGCACAAAAAGCCCTTCAGACCACAGTGAGAGCAGGAGTCCCAGGAAAGTCAGCCTTTAGTAGGCCAGGCCTGGTTGGTGAGTGGAGGCTCAGGAGACGATGATAATAAAAAAAAAAATAAAATAAAGCTAATAGTTGGTGGGTACTACACTGTGCTAAGTTCTGTTCTGAGCATTCTACGTGTATCATCTTGTTTGACATACACAGCAACCCTATGAAATAGGAATGATTATCCCCTTATTATAGTCGGGAATGCAGAGGCCCAGAGAGGTTAAGTGCCTTGCCTGAGGCCACACAGCTAGTCAGTAGTGGAGACAGTATCCGAACCCAGGCAGTCTGGGCCAGCTGGGACTTCTTCTTCTTCTTCTTCTTCTTTTTTTTAACATCTTTATTGGAGTATAATTGCTTTACATACATACATATACATATGTTCCCATATCTCTTCCCTCTTGCGTCTCCCTCCCTCCCACCCTACCTATCCCACCCCTCTAGGTGGTCACAAGCCACCGAGCTGATCTCCCTGTGCTATACTGGGACTTTCTTAAAGTCCAGAAAAATGCCCAGAAATCACCAGGACATTAGGTCCCCATTAGGGGGGCTGTTTGAGGCCTCTGGCCTTACATCCCCACCAGGCACCAGGAAGGCGGTGGCAGAGAAGGGACTCAGGGAGATCAGAATCAGCCCCTGCTTCTGTTCCTCCTGTTGCTGCAGGGCTGGCTCCTGCCGGGCTCCCAGGCCTGGTTCCAGTTGCGAGAACCCCGGCCGCCTGCAGGGGAAGTCAAGACTGGGAGAAGCCGGGCTCCTGCTCCTGCCCGGATGGGAATGCCGGGAATGGGTCTGTGCCCTGGTGAATCCTGGAAACATGTCTCGTACCAGGACTACATTAGACTGCATGATCCATCAGGCCGACGGCTGGCTCCCGTGTCTGCAGTGCGCGCGTGCAGCCTCCTGTACGTGTCTGCACGCATGCGCTTGTGCCAATGGGCTTCCAGAGCAAGGTTCAGGTCTCCTGCGGGGAAGAAATCAGACAGTGGAATTGGGGAAAAGCCCTGAGAATACATGCAAGGGAATGCTCTGAGCCATTCACTATAATCTAAGGGTATATTTATTGACACAGACGGGGAGGAAAACTGGCTAGAAATCTGTATGTGTGATATGATCCCACTTCTGGGAAATACATATTTACACGAATAAATGGTGCTTACACTATCGTAGAATACAGCACTATACTAGACATATGAATAGACATACACACACACACACACACACACACACATCATCGTGAGATGGAAACTCCATAAAGGCATGGATTTTTATCTGTTTTTTTTTTTTTTACTACTTTATTCTTAGCGCTGGAACAATATCTGGCACATAGAAAGTGTCCAATAAATATAGGTTTAATGAATAATGAAAGATATTTACATATGGAAAAGTCTGGAAGATTATGCACCAAAATGTTAATAGTGACTACTTCTAGGTGGTGGTATTTTGGAAGAGTTTTATTTTTTCTAATTTTGTTACCTGTTGCTTTAAATTTTTCAACAATGAATTTGTATTGTTTGTATAAAGAAAAGGAAGTGTCACCAGCTTTGGACTCTTCTTCTTCCTCCACATCTTTAAAACAGGAGCCTAGACTTTAAGAAGCACGGCAGTGGGTGGGATCTGCATTTTCTCCCCCTTTCACTTGCCCATCCAACATCTTCCTGCCGGTCCTCTCCTCTTTCTGCCACTTCTCCGCCCACAAGCTTCTGCTGGCACGGCTCCCCGGGCTTTTTGTGCCACCTTAGTACAGAAAGGTTTAGGTAAAGTCATTGGAACAATGGACGGGCTGACTCAGGAGCCGGGAGAAGGTCCTGGGCAGCACTCCCCCCCTGCCAGGCCAGGCTAGCAAGCAGGTGCCTCTGGGGCCAAGAGGAACTGGGCTGATGTTGCAGCAGGAAGGAGTGAGGTTAGACCCGAGAATTTCCTGACAGTCATAAGAGTCTGGAGCAGGTCAGGGAGATCACAGAGCCAGTCTCCTTTTCTGGAGGGCAGGTGGGGCACTCCCTTCTTACCTGGAGGGGATTATGTGGTGTATCTCCGCATACCGAGCACAGTGCTTGGTGCTGAGAAGCGCCCAGGAAATGTTATGGGTGGATGATAGCGTGCATGAGCTTGTTGGGATGGGGGGGCTGTGTGGGTGGGGGTTTGGGGTCCTCTTCTATAGTCTCTGTCCTAGTCTCATGGCTCTCTGCAGTGCAGGATGAAATGAATCCTGGCTTAGTGGGCTCTAGTCCTACCCTTGCTGTGTGCTCTGGGCAGGTTGCTTGCCCTCTCTGGGCCTGTTTCTTGTGCTATGAAACAAGGGTGTTGGATAAGATGACCTCTTAGGTCTTTCTGCTCTGACATCTGACAACAACTGGCAGGTATTATGCACGTGTGGGGCATTTTTGGTGTCAGGTCATTCTCCAGTTGTGATCTTAACTAGCGTCTACAATTCCCAAGACCTGGTCTGTGTCGCCACGGCATACGCAGTCTGGCCCTCCTTGCCTTGCTGGCACTCAGCACGCTGCTGTCTGTGCTCCCTGGCTTGCCTGACCCTCCCTCCCCTGGACCCAACTAGTGGTTCCTGTCCTTGTCACTTTTGTGACTCGGAGGCTCTGTGGAGCAGGGGCCCGTGATTCTTCCTTTTGGGGAGTCGGCGGGCTGCAGGGCAGAGCATGCATCAGTGGGCTTAGGGATTAGATTTGGTATTAGGAGAATTTCCTAACTTTCAGGATAAATTGAGAGCGGTCCTCACTCTTCAAGTTCCCCCTCCCAATCCTGCTTTCATTACTTTTCTCTTCTGGAAGATCTCCCCAGACTAAACCTTTATTTTCCCATCCCCCAGTCCTGACAACTAACGCCACTCCTGTTTCTGGTCTTATTTCTTGGGTTTGCGTGTGTCTGGGGGTGGGACCACCTCCTCTATCAGAGGGTATCTCAGCTTTTTTGGACAATGATCCTTAGTAAGAAATGCATTTTATATCACAGTTCTGTACACACTTACACAGACATACACACATGGAACACAATTTTATGGTGATACACTCTGATATGTTGGTCGAGATCCATTAAATTGATTTCACAACCTACTAGTGAGTTGTAACTTGCAGTTCTGAAAATACTATTCTCTCAGACTGAAGTTCCTTGGGGAGGGGGGCAGAAGATTCAACCCCCTCCCCATGCCCCATGCCCAGGGCTTAGTGCTTCAGATGGCCATGGGAGGGTTGCTGGGGAGGGGGACTGAGGAGGGGCAGGGAGCTGGTCCAGGTAAACCCCCTACCCTATCTCCCAGTCCAGGAGTTCTGCTGGGGCCTTGACCTCGTTTTCCCAGGGTTGTAGGAATCCTGGAAACTTTGCCCTAGAAGTTGCCCCATGGACCTCTGGGGTGTTGGGAGGCTGTCCTTAGTAACATGCTGTATAAATATTTACCAACTCAGGAGTGGTTGCTTGCAGCAGGGCACCCAACTGGCTGAACCTGATTGGTTCAGAGTGGCAGTGGCTGTGTGCTGGGTCCTGATGGGCAAGTCTGGACCCTCAACTCAGATTTTCCCCTCTCAGCCCAGCCCTCTTTCCTCTCCCAGCTACCATCAGTTTGCTCCTAAAGATGTGTTCTTGGCTCCCACAGTCTGGGACGGGTCCCCCTCCACAGAAAGGCCTCTACCTTCCTCACCCTCGGCCAGTGGTGTGCTGGAGCCAGTTGTGCAATCTCGTGAGGGCTAACCGTGTTCACCTCTTCCCAACTCTGCAGTCAGTGACATCATGCCGGTAGCTTGAAATCAGCCATGGCGGGACCATTTATACCCTAGAAGATGGCAAACACTACAAAACAGAGACGTGTTCTCCCAACCCCACAGACAGCCAGCTGTTACACAGCAGCCCCCACTGCCCAGGGAAGCTCAGCGAGTCCCCTCCACGGCCTCTCTCCCCAGCACGCACCAGAGGGGAAGTTTCTGGTTCTCTGTTGACTAGGGAAACACTCCTCCTATTGCAAGAAGGAGTCTTGGAGGAGGCTTCTCTTCCTGAGGAGACGATAGGATACTTAGAAGATCTGGGTTCTCATCCTGGCTGGGCCTCTTCACGTCTTTGAGATCTTGGGCAGTTGTTTTTGTTTCTGTGTCTGTAGTGTGAATAAGAATAATCCCCACTTCTCAGATCGTGGTGAGGATTAAAGAACGTGAAGCATCTGCAGGGCCCGACACAGTGACTGGCACCCAGAGTCAGTATGACAATCTCTAGGTCCATCCATGTTGCTGCAAATGCCATGATTTCATTCTTTTTTTATGGCAGAGTAATATTCCATTGTGTATATGTGTGTGTGTGTGCGTGTGTGTGTGTATACATACCATATCTTTATCCATTCATCTGTCTATGGACATTTAGGTTGCTTCCATGTCTTGGCTATTGTAAATAGTGCTGCAATGAACGTTGGGGTGTGTCAATAGAATTTTAAAAAGTGTGTTATGCATGGAAAATGGTTATTACTCCAAAGTTAGAGTTTGGCATTGTCCCTCCTCACTTCCACCCTCAACCGGGAACTTGGAGACAAACATTTAACTACTGAGCTCCCAGGAAAAGCTTTGCAAATCTTTCCTCTCCAGGCCTCTCCCTGTGGGTGTTGGGGGCTCATTACCTGGGCACGGAGGCCTGAGGAGGCAGCAGCTTGGCTCCCCTCTGGGACACCCCTTCCCTCACAATAAGCCCATTCTCTGGATGGGCAGCGCCTTCCTTCATGGCCAGTGCAGTGAGGAGGGCAGGGGCTACCCGCCCCCAGCCCAGCAGGCAGAACGGTGCCAGGGCAGAGCAGGCTGGTGTGAGTGTGCTCTGCCTGGCCTGGGGAAGAGTGAAGGGCAGACCTTTCATATCCTCCCTCCCCTCCTGTCCTGACAGGCCAAGAGAGCTGTAATTACAGGCGAGATAGAAATCAGCCACATCTGATGGGTGCTACGCCCTCCTTGCCCTCCCTGGCTTTGGGAAACTTCGAATAGGGACGAGATTGACCTGTGTTCTCTGTAGGCCGACAGCACATGGAGGAATGTTTTACATTTTAATAGTTATGTTTTATTTGAATATGAATTCAAAAAAATTAGAACCAGCACGCAAAAGCTACATTTTCAAGGATATTACGGCTTAGGGTCAGGATAAGAAAGAAGTGAACTGATTTAGCTTTGATTTAAAGAAAATATTAAGTATATACTAGTACATCTGGCTTTACAAAACGGCGCGATGATGGAGGTTGAGTGTGAGTGGCTGATGTTTGGGAGACTCAGGAGATTCTGGGTCAGAATCTGGCATGTATTTCCCAGCTGCAAAAGCAGAGCTGAGGGAAGGTTCCATTGTGCCTAGATCGGGGAAGTCATGGGGTGTCCATGGTGGGGGAGGGGAGGCTGACTAAAGGCAGGCACAAGACACTTGAGCCTTTTCTGTCCAGTTCCCCTCAAACAGGACAGGGCACTAACCAACCCCTTCGTTGCCCTGCGAAAGCTAGGAAGACCCGAATGGGTGTGGGTAACCCTGTCTCATCTTGCCCCAGGAGATGACTTCTGTTCTTCTGCGATGTGCCCAAAATAAGCACTCCTGCCGCTGCTGCTTCGAGAAGATGGCCAGAACCACAAGACCTGTACATGCGTCTACGGTGGAGACTCCAACACTTTATTGCACTTACTGGTTTTCAAATAGATTCCCCACTTCTCTCCCACTCCCCTTCCTGACTGCAAACACCTCGAAGGCAGGGACTTTCATTAAATTTTGTTTAACCTGGGCTGGCATGGTGTCTGGCACCTGGTAGTGCTTAATTAATGTTGATCATGGATGAATGTTGAGAAATGAGTTCACTTTTGGATCTGCTGCGTGACCTCGGGCAAGTCATTCTACCTCTCTGGGCTTCAGTTGGTTAAGGTGTCCTTCAATACTGACATTCCCAGGTCTCTGAGAGGAGCACAGTGAGGTGGTTAAGTGCAAAGACTCTGGAGTCCAACTATCTCTGTTCAAATCCTGGCTCTGTCACTTACTAGCTGTGTGGCCTTGGGAAAATTATTTGTTCCCTCTGCAAGGTGGTGATAATCATAGTACCAACTTCATAGGGTTGTTAGGATCAAATGCTTACCATATGTAGAGTTCTTAGATAAAAGTACAGGTGGGTAGATTCCCAAAGAGCTGAGCATAGCATCCAAAGGACATACACTGGGGGGATGTAAAGCCGCAGAGGAAGGGTTTCTAGTGGCATGCCACAAGGCTCTGTCCTTGTTTTCCTCCAAGGACAAGAGGAGGGTCCAGGTAAAAAGAGGAATCCCTCGCTATTACACCAACATGCCCACTTGCAACCCAGTGCACTCTTTCTCAGATCGTTTCCCCCATTCTTTGTTCATATGTGTATTCTCCACGGGACTATATATTCTTTCAGGATGGGGATGGCGCCTTATCCATCTTTTATGTCTCCTGTACCATTTAGCTCAGTGCTCAGCCCACAGCAGGAGCTCAATAACACACACACACACACACACTACCATGTTTGCTTGCTCCCAACCTTGTGGGGGAGTGAGATGGGGAGTGATCAGTGCTTTGGAGAACAGAATTGAGATTCACAAGGATATCCAGGGGTTAAAAGATGGAAGGAAATCAACAAGATGAAATTGAATGGGGAATCATTCATTTAACAAGTATTTACTGAGCACCTACTGTATGTCAGGCAGTGTTCTAAGTGCAGAGGTTACAGAAGTGAGCAAAGAGACCAAATCCCTACCTTTGTGGAAATGATATTCTAGTGCAGGAAGATTGACAAACAAAATGAGTAAGTGAAATATACGGTATGTTAGGAAGCGCTAAGTGCTAAATGGAAAGAGATAAAGCAGGGAAGGGGTAAGAAGTGTCAGATGAAGGATGGCCTCAGCGTTGCACTTTTGGTTTAGGACAACCAGAGAAATTGACTTGTAGCTATACGGGGATCTGGGAAGGAGCATTCCAGGAAGAGGGAACAGCGAGTGCAAAGGCCCTGAGGCAGGAGTGCTCCTGGCATGTTCGAGAATAAATTAGGGGCTAAACTAGATTAGGCCTCTTTCATGCCCTGTACTTTTCTCTCCTTATCATAATTGCAATCAAATACGTATCTAATTACCTGTTCTGTGTTTCTCTACTAGACTCTAAGCTTTCTTGGTGCAGGGGCTGGGCCTTGTTCTCTGCTAAATTCCTAACTCTCAGCATAGGCCCCGGCACATAGAAGGTGCTCAATCATATCTTGTTGAGTCAATAAATAAATGTGGATAAATGGCTATTGGGTCAAAAAATCCGCTTCACAAGCAGAACAGGCTTGAGGGCAATTAGAGAGAAAGAGATTGAGGAGTTGTAGCTGTGGCCAGGGGTGAACTCAGGGTGGAGCAGTAAGAGTAGGGGCTGCTGGGGAGCTACAAGAAGCTGCATTGGCCAGGGCATTCTCGAAGGCAGGACTGGGGTGGGCAGGGACTGTAGAGCATGAGGTGTGGTTGAGCAGTAGTCCCCAACTTTTTGGCACCAGGGACCGGTTTCATGGAACACAATTTTTCCACTGATGGGGACAGGGGATGGTTTTGGGATGATTCAAGCGCATTACATTTATTGTGCACTTTATTTCTATTATTATTACATTGTAATATATAATGAAATAATTATACAACACCATAACACAGAGTCAGTGGGAGCCATGAGCTTGTTTTCCTGCTACTAGATGGTCCCGTCTGGGGGTGATGGGAGACAGTGACACCCAGGGTGTGTTGCTTATGTCCAGTTTACTCTAAGTCACAGCTTAATTGTCACTTGCCACTCACTGACAGGGTTTCGATATGAGTCTGCAAGCAACTGATTTATTATGGTCTCTGTGCAGTCCGACCTCTTTGCTAATGATAATCTGTATTTGCGGCCGCTCCCCAGGGCTAGCATCACCGCCTCAGCCCCACCTCAGATCATCAGGCATTAGATTCTCATAAGAAGCGCGCAACCTAGATCCCTCGCATGGGCAGTTCACAGTAGGGTTCGTGCTCCTATGAGAATCTAATGCCGCTGCTGACCTGACAGGAGGCGGAGCTCAGGCGGTAATTCGAGCAATGGGACCGACTGTAAATACAGATGAAGCTTCGCTTGCTTGCCCCGCTGCTCACCTCCCACTGTGTACCTGCTGTGGACACGTAGCGGTTCATGGCCTGGTTCCTAACAGGCCGTGGACAGCTACTGGTCCGTGGTCCGGGGGTTGGGGACCCCTGTGGTTGCATGCTGGGTTTAACGTTAAGTTCACGATTCCAGCCATTTGGACTTTTGCTGCTGCGTGATCGGGGTCCCTTTGCGTACCTTTGTGTGTACCACTCAGCCTCCGAGGGGCCTGGCATTCAAACGTCCAAGCCATTTTTTCATTCTCTCCATCACAGCATGATTTTTTTTTAAATAGGGGAAAACATGTGTTCCAGCAGTGTTTGAGAACTCACGGGGATTCATGAAGGTCCCTGGCTGTAACTGTCATGGATAAGAATTCATCTCTTAAACAAGTACTTTGGATGCCTAGCGTAAGCCAGACCCTGAGCTTGATGCGGGGGTGGACAAGGCAGGCATTGTGGAGTCATGATCAAAGGTTTGTTTAGTGGGCTGCTCTGTGGGGCAGTGGTCTGAGCTGGGTGGGAGCCCTGGCTCCAGCCTGATCAGCTGTGTAGGTGGCCTTGAGCCAGTCACTCAAACCACAGAGTGACAGGTCAAAGTAGGCTCCGCGGTCATCTGGTGCAATCTCTTAGGTTACTCGAGGCTGCACAGCCTTTGCACCCTGCACTACACCCTATGGGTCCTCAGAGTTCTTAAGTGTAAAACAAGGGCATTGTACCGGAGGACCCTGAAGCTCTCTGGCTCTAATGTTCTATAATATTACAAACAAGGGGAAGTTCCAGGGAGGTACATTAGGCCCCGTTCCAAGTGTGACCTCTGCCCTTCACCCTCAGTACCAGTGGAGAGGGGTGGTAGACTCCAGCCCACGGAGATCTTTCTTAAGAATGTTTGTGGGAGGAAGGCACCCGGCCCTCCTTGCCTCTGCAAAGTGGTCCCCAGGGGGTAGGGTTTGGAGGTGGGTCCTCAGTGGGATTCAACCCATTTTCCACATTCTCTTTCTAGACTCTGAGGCTGCTCCACGTTGCCTCCTCTCTCCTCTGTGTCCCTGAATCTCTGCTTGGATCATTTTTCTCCTCTTCTCTTCCTCACCTGAGCCTTCAGTCCCTTGATCTCCTTTGCTTTCCCCACAGAAGACCTGACCTCGTCATCTGTCATTCAGTTTCCTTCCGGGATGCCATCTGCCAGATGGGGTTTCTAATCCTCTGGAGGGAGGGGAGATGCGCTCACCATTGTCTGGTCCCGGGGGGTGGAACATCTATGGGATTGTTTGCATTGCTAGGACTGACTTCCTCATAGCACATCTCTTGAGTGTTTATTATGCTGAGTCTCTGTTTGTCCTGGCTTTGAGTTGCATTATCAAAGGCCCAGTATCCCAGCTTCAGGGTGCATCAGGCTCTAAGAAAGCGGGGGAGGGACAGGGAGAAATAGCCCTCCCGCCTTGTAAAGAAGACATTTTGGAAATTTCTAAAAATCAGAGATGCCGGCCCTCCTTGCCAGCAGTGGGAGGGCAGCAGTGGAGGTGGCTGGATGCCTCCCATCTCGGGTCCTCCACCTGGTGGGAGGCCTGCTGAATGATGAACCTTGGGGCTACTCCAATTAGCAGACTCTCAGGGCGGAGACGGAATCTATCCTGCAAGCGAGCCTCAAAACTCCTGTTTTTGCTCCCAGTCCCCAGGGAAGGTATGTCTCTAAATGTACATTTTATTTCAGAGCCTGGGATCCTCTGATGTGTTGACAGGCACAGTGCTGGACCCAAGTGGATGTGCCTAGTGCTGTGTGTTTGTGAAAGGGACACAGGCTGGGCTTGGAAATGCTCCATTCCCCGCCCCCCCGGGTGCAGATGGCTGGTTTGAGTGGGGTGGCGCCTCATGGATGATTGCTGCGTTGGGCAAGAGGAGGGACTTGGGTACCCTGTTTTTCTGTTTCATTTCCAAATCCTGCAGTGTCTTTTACTTATTTATTTATTTATTTTTGCGGTACGTGGGCCTCTCACTGTTGTGGCCTCTCCCGTTGTGGAGCACAGGATCCGGACGCGCAGGCTTAGTAGTTGTGGCTCACGGGCCCAGCCGCTCCGCGGCACGTGGGATCTTCCCGGACCGGGGCACGAACCCATGTCCCCGGCATCGGCAGGCGGACTCTCAACCACTGCACCACCAGGGAAGCCCTGCAGTGTCTTTTAGCTAACGATGACAATAACACCTCTATTAACCTCCTGGCTTCTCCTGTGCTGCAAAGTGCCTTCCTCCTCCTACTCTCGAATGTAGACCCTCCCTCGGGAAGATGCACTCCTCTGTCCAGCATCTGCAGGGCACTCAAGGGCTCCATCTGAACCCCCTCCATCTTCTTTTCCCTTTGAATGTGCCTCCCTTCTTCCCCATCTCCTCCTCCAGGAAGCCTTCCTTGAATGACCCTCAGGAAGTTTGCTCAGGGCCATCTCTCCCCATCCCCCAGCACTGAAATCCAGGTCTCTGGCTACTTCCTGGTCTTCAGAATGTGCCCATCCCTCCTATAGCCTGGGAGCTCTGAGGGCAGGCTCTGGGTCTCTTCCTTGGGCTCTGCACTTGCCAGGCACCTATTCCCCAGGCGTGTCAGAAGAGGCCAGCTGGAGTCAGTGACAGACACACTCAGGCCAAGAGCATCTTGCTCTCCAAGACCCAGCCCAGGCACGGGAGGAGATAAAAGTCTTGTGCCGTCCCGGGGCCTCAGGGCAGGAACACACACACCTTGAGGATCCTCTGTAGCTGTGAAACCTTCAGTCTCTGCCATGTCTCTCTCTCCCTGCCGGGCCCAGAGGGGCTTCAGTGCTTGCTCAGCCTGTTCTGCTCGCTCGGGGGGCCGAGGCAGGGTCAACTTCAGCAGCAGGAGCCTCAGTTCCTTTGGGGGGTGCCAAGGAGGCTCTCGTGGGAGGGCCTGGGGTTCAAGGGGAAGGCTAGGGGTGAGGTATGGGGAGGGGATCGGTGGGCCTGGGCTTTCCCCGTGCCCTCCGGGAGGCATCCAGGAAGTGGCCATCAACCAGAATCTGCTGACCCCACTGAAGATTGAGATCGACCCCCAGTTCCAGGTGGTTCAGACTCAGCAGACCCAACAGATCAGAACCCTCAACAACCAGTTTGCTTCTTTCATTGACAAGGTGAGGGTGAACTCAGCTAAGCCCCTGTCTCTGTGACTCCCTCGAGGAGCTGTTCTCGATGGACTTGGGAATGGGGAAGTCTGGTCTCCTACTAGTTTTCTAATCACTTCTGCAGCAAGGAAGTCCCTCCTGTGGTCTAACTGGAGGCTCTCTGGTTATGCTGAGGCTCTGTTTAATTAGTGTTTTGAAATTCCCTTTATAAAAATGTCATTATAATTCATTTAGTGTGTTGGAAAATATTTATCAAAGGCTTAAAGGCTCCGGGCTGGCTAGAGGGTTGCTCAGGCTTTATTTCCCAGAGGCTGTGCCCAGGGAGTCCGGCAGGGGCTTGCCTCAGGGACCCGCTGTTTGTGCTGTAGGTGCGGTTCCTGGAGCAGCAGAACAAGGTCCTGGAGACCAAGTGGGACTTGCTGCAGCAGCAGGAGTTGAGTGACAGTCCCCAGGCCCTGCAGTCTTTCTTCGAGGACTGTCTGTTCCAGCTCAGGAAGCAGCTGGAGCAGCTGCAGGGAGAACGGGTGTCTCTGGACGCCGAGCTGAAGTCCTGCCAGTACCAGCAGGAGGAGTATAAAGCCAAGTAGGCAAAACGCAGCATCCCCATGGGCCCTGGATGGGGGCTGGGAGGGCTTGAATCAGGCTGTCAGCCAGAGGGTATCTCACTGCTGAGCTCCCAGTGTCACATGACCGGCCTCCCCTCTAGCCCCTCCGCATCCCCATTCCCTCTGATTCTCAGGGGGCCCCACCTGCTGCAAGTAAGTGGTCCCACAGCCCCTGATACCCAGGACTGGAGAGCCTCGATTCTAGCAGGCCCCAGTTACGAGGGCCACATTTCTGGTCAAGGCTGGCAGGGGCTTATTAAACAATGCCTATGTGGGTTCTTTTCTTGAGAAATTTCTGTTGAGCAGGCTGTGGGTCAAAGTGACTCAGACATTCTCTGGTCTCAGAGGTGGAAGAGAATTCATTAGTGGGAACATCCCTAGGCCTGTGGCATGACTCACAGGTAGGCTGTGGTTCTGGGTTCCCCGCCAGGTCACCTGGTGGTATGGAGAGAGCCCTGGACCAACAGGAGGCTTGGGGTTAGTGACTGTGAACAAGGAATAGCTGTGTGGCCTTGGGCAAGGCATCTTACCTTTCCCAGCCTCAGTTTCCACATCTGTGGACTGGGAAAATGCCACTTGCCTTTCTTACCTTCCAGAAACATTGGGAGCATTGCTCCAGGACACAGGTGGAAGGTCCTGGAAAGATTGGGGCCAGGAGACCTGTGTTTTAGATCTGCCTGGGCCACCTAATTATCTAGGACTTGGGCACATCTTGTAATCTCTCTAATAAAATCCAAAATGCCTGCTTCAGATGATGATTGTGCGTGGTAAGTGAGAAGAGCGTTTGAATGTACCTTATAAACATGAAGCAAAGTCGCATGATGTCACAAGTCGACCTGGGCTGAAAGAGTGAAGAGGGACATAAGACATGACAAAGCTTCCTGATGGAAGAGCAGAGAAGCAGGCTGGTGGCGTGTCCTGCTTTGGAGCATCTAAAGCAGAGTGGCCTTTGCAGGGAGGGTGTACTTGGAGAGGGGCCTGGGCTCTGATGCCGGCACTCCAGGCAGCGTCTTTCTATACTTACTTGGCAGGTATGAACGGGAGGCCCACAGGTGCGCCACACTGGAGAAAGACTTCGTGGTCCTCAAAAAGGTGAGGGTGGGGTCAGCTGCTCTACCTGAACCCCGAGCATCCACCGTGCACAGAGCCCAGTCCTGGGCTGGGAGGGCAGTGGGTGGGAGATCCTCACGCACGACATGCTGTCACACTGCCTCTAGGGACCCTCTGAGGAAATGGGACGTCTACGTAGACGCAGGGGGACCCTAGGACAAGATCCAACTGAGGGACTATGTGATGAGCTCTGGTGTCACTGTGGGAGAGGATGGGGAGGGAGTGGAAGAAACAGGACTGGTTAGGATGAATCAGGGAAGGCTTCCTGAAGGTGGTGTGGGTCAGTGTCAGGCAAAAGAGAGAGCAGGGCAGGGCGGGGCTGGAGGAGGAAGGAATGGGAGCTGGAGATGGCCATGGGGTAGGTGTTGGGCAGTGTGTGAACAGAACTCCTGGGTCAGAGTGGGACCCCCAAAGAGGGAGTGGGGGTATATGGCTTTTATCTTCCTGTCCCCAGGATGTGGATGGAGTTCTCTCGAGCAAGATGGAGTTGGAAGGCAATGTGGAGGCTCTGAAAGAGTACATCTGCTTCTTGAGGCGTCTGTATGAAGAAGTATGGATCACTAAGGGCAGAAGTGATGGTCTGCCAGGGGCAGGTGGGCGGGAGGGAAGGGCACAGGGTGGGCAGGCTCCTGTGGCAATAGTGGGAGTGGCTGGGAGGTGAAGCCTGGTTAGAGTGAATTAGATGCCGGTCATTCAGTCCTTTGATAAACAGTTACTGAGAATGTACCATGTGAATTACTAGGTATTGGGGATACACCAGTGAACAACCAGACAAAAATCATGAAGCTTGCTTTCTATTGGGAGACAGACAATAAACACTAGACCTAGTAAATAAATAAATGACCAAGTATGTTAGAAAGTGATAAATACTATGGGAATAAGGAAAATTAGAACAGGGAAAGGAGGATTGGGAATGTGGCCGGGGGGTAGGGCAGGTGGCAATTTCAAATAGGGTGGTTGGCATGGCCTTATTTAGAAGACAAAATCTGAGCCAAGATCTGAAGGAAGTGAGGAAGACAGACACACAGTGGGGAATCTGGGATTCCAGGCAGAGGGTGCTGGTGTCTTTGAGGAAATGCAAGGAGGCTGCTGTGACTGGAGCAATGGGAACAAGAGAGAGGATGTGTTAGGAGGTCAGGGGAGTGATGGGGACCAGGTGATTTCAGACCCTGCTGGACACGTTCCTTTAATGTCCACGAGTCGTTGGACAGCCCTCAATTCCAGAAAAGGACACAGCCCTGCAGAGGGCAGGGTGTGCTCATTGTCACCCGGCACGAAGGAGGGCTGCCTCCGAAGGAAGAGGGCACTCTGCCCACCTGCCCGGGGCTCCAAGGGGAAAGGGAGCTGGGGGGCCAACGGACACTGAGTCAGTCTTCCCCACAGGAGCTGGGCCAGCTGCAGACCCAGGCCAGCGACATGTCTGTGGTGTTGTCCATGGAAAACAACCGCCACCTGGACTTCAGAGACCTCATCACCGAGGTCTGTGCCCGGTACGAGGAGATCGCTGGGACCAGCAAAGCCGAGGCTGAGATGCTGTACCAGACCAAGGTGCCAGGGCCGGGGGACAGGCACCATGCTGGAAATGGCTGGGTCTCCCTGCCTGCCCCCCCAGGGTGGTCGTCCACCTTGGTCCCGTTGGGCAGTTGTAATAACCTCTCTGAAGCACCAGGGCTGGGTGGGCACCATGTTTCCCCTCTCCAGGAGGGAGGCAATGCAGGGAAATTGTGGGAGATGAGCCCAGACTTCCGCAACCACATCCCACCGTGTCCTGGTTTTCCAAGCGTTTTAACCCGCTTCCCAAATGAGGATGTAAGGAGGCAGAGAACCGGGGCCATGGTGTTCCTCATGGTCTTGGGGTCAAAGGTGAGGGTCCTCTCCACTGACGGTGTCACCCCATCCCCCATCAGTACCGGGAGCTTCAGGTGTCTGCCCAGCTTCACGGGGACCGAATGAAGGGGACCAAAGTCCAGATCACTCAGCTGCAGCAGGCAATTCAGAAGCTGCAGAGTCAGACTGAGAACCTCAAAAAGCAGGTGAGGGTGCCAGAGCCCCCAAGCCCTCTGTCTTACCACCTTTGTGCCAGGGTCACTGCTGGGTTTGTGTGAAACTTTGATAACTGGCTGGGGGTTTGGCTAATTTGGGGTGGAGAGAACTTCAAGCCCTGTTTCAGAGGCGTTCAGCTCTCCTGGGAATTCTAGCTGCATGGGCTCTGCACTGCCAACCCTGGCCCCAGCCCTCACGCTGCATTCCATGTCTACATGCACATCTTGCTTTCAGCTCCTTGGGGAGAGGGTTCATTCATCTCTTTTCTTATCTCTTCTTTTGATACTTACTCGTCAAGCCCAGTAAGGACTCTAAGGCCACACGCTGAATTTCCTGGTCCCGTGTTAGGGAGGGAGAGTACCAGGATCTCAGGGAGCGGGGGACATGGGCAGGACGGTGGGGTGCCGAGACCCCCTTAGGGTCAGGTGATGCTGTGGGTGTGAGGAGCTGGGAGAGGTGGAGGGAGAAAATGGCAAGGGCAGGGAGGTGGGTTCCTGCTTCTCCTGGAGACCTGACTTCTAGGTGTGAGGATTACAGATTCTTAAGTTTTCAAGTGTCTTTGCCCTCACTTTCCCCAAGCCCAAAGCATCGTTTTTTTGGGATCAACAGAGGGTTGAGAGCTGAGACCACAGAGTCTGGCGGTTTCCTCAAGCACTTCAGCCTGACTCTCAAGCCATGGGTGGCCTGTCCACATGCAAGCACAGACCATTCAAAGGCCAGACTCAGTCTCCAACCATTCTGACCTGCTCTCCTTCAGAGTGTGAGGAAGGACCTGAGATGCGGGTGACCAGGTCCTATTACTCAATTTGCTGCCACGGTGTTTTGCCCATAAATGTGGACT
Source organism: Orcinus orca (assembly GCF_937001465.1). NCBI lineage: Eukaryota > Metazoa > Chordata > Mammalia > Artiodactyla > Delphinidae > Orcinus > Orcinus orca. The sequence continues at coordinate 42,333,344 of NC_064569.1, read as the reverse complement.
TTTTGCTCTGGAAGCTTTGGGGTTCTCTGGGGGTGTCTGATAAGATGCAGATTCCTGGGCTTCCCACCAGAGAGAGGGAATCTGAGTCTCTAAAGGTGGAGCCAAGAGGGCTTCCCTGGTGGCGCAGTGGTTGAGAATCCGCCGGCTGATGCAGGGGACACGGGTTTGTGCCCCTGTCCGGGAAGATCCCACATGCCGCGGAGCGGCTGGGCCCATGAGCCATGGCCGCTGAGCCTGTGCGTCTGGAGCCTGTGCTCCGCAATGGGAGAGGCCACAACAGTGAGAGGCCCGCGTACCACACACACAAAAAAAGGTGGAGGCAAGAAACCTGCTTTCTCAACTAAGTTCACCCAGGTGACAATGAAGTGTGTGGAGTCTCAGAGACCAGTGGCCAGCACTTAGGAGAGTCACTATGTCCCCATGTCTGGGAAACACAGTCCCCCCTGCATAGCAAGGTGCCTTTCCTGGGAGAATCCTTCTTGGGGTCACAGCCCCCTCTCACTCCTCCTTTTCATGCACAAGCCTGATGAACTGAGGCTACAGTAAGAGTGGTGGACTGGGCCTCAGCTGTTCTGGGTTAGGGTCTCAGCTCCGCCACTCACCTCCTTTCCTAGCCTCAGTTTCTTCACCTGTAGAATGGAGACCCTGTTCCTCATCCATGGGGTGCTTTGTGGTAAGTGAAAGAGAGCCTTTAGGGAATGTCTTCTTTCTTGAACCGAACGTGAGGGAAAATCAACTAGATGGCTGATTGGACAGGGATGCTGTCCTTCCTCTAGGAGTTTTCTGTCGGATTGGAGAGGTGAGCACAGAGAATGTTTTTCAGACCCCAAACTGAGGCCCATGAGACTCTGACAACATCAGGATAAAGTATTTGAAATGGGGCTGTTCCAAAAGCCTCAAGGACACGTGGCCCTCAAGAGGAGACTTGTAGGTAATGACCCGTACGGGACGGGAAGAGCTTTAAGTACCCTAGGAGAGAGAAAGTGCTGCAGGGAAGGTGCTGAGGGTCGACAGGGTGGGGAGAAATAGGGGAAGATCATGGGAGAAAGTGGAGCAGGAGCTGCATTCATTTCCTGTGGCTGCCGTACAAAGTGTCACAGACTTGGTGGCTTGAGAGAGCGGAAATCTATTCTGTCAGTTCTGGAGGTTAGAAGTCTGAACTCAGGTGCGGGCAGCCACACTCACTCTGAAGGAGCTGGGGGAATCCTTCCTCACCTCTTCCTGGCCTCTGGTGGCTCCGGAAGTTCCTTGGCATTCCTCGTCTGGTGGTGCATCACTCCCATTTCTGCCTCCATTTTCACACGGCGTCATCTCAGTGTCTGTCTCATCTTTTTCTTGGACACCAGTCACTGGATATAGGGCTCACCCTAAATACAGTGTGATAGCATCTTGAGATCCTTAACTAATTACATCTGCAAAGACCCTATCTCCAAATAAGATTATTTTCTGAAGTTCTTGATGGACCTGACGTTTTTGAGATGCTACTTAACCCACTCTGGGAGTTAAAGAAGCAGAAGAGGCAATACTCTCTTTGAGAATGAGAAGAGCTGGCCATGGCCAGGAATAATTTTGAGCTCTTGAGATTATGGTCCATCTCAGCCTTTAAGTTATATCCACAGTAGGTGCTTTGGGAGTCTGTGTCGGGCTTACAGCCACTTCCTCCCTTATTTCTACCCCTGTCTAGAATGCCAAACTGCAGGCTGCCATCGCCCATGCCGAGCAGCGTGGGGAGCTGGCCGTCAAGGATGCTCAGACCAAGCTGGCCGAGCTGGAGGCCGCTCTGAGAACCGCCAAGCAGGACGTGGCGCGGCTGTTGCGCGAGTACCAGGAGCTGATGAGCTCGAAGCTCTCCTTGGATGTGGAGATCGCCACCTACCGCAGGCTGCTGGAGGGCGAGGAGAGCAGGTGGGGCTGGTCAGAGGGCCCTGAGGATGTGTGACGGAGGTGGGGGTGGGGGGGTGCAAGGCCAACACAGAGTGCTGAGAGATTTCTTTCTTTCTTTCAAAATAAATTTATTTATTTATTTTTGGCTGCGTTGGGTCTCCGTTGCTGCAAGCGGGCTTTCTCTAGTTGTGGCGAGCGGGGGCTACTGTTCGTTGCGCTGCACGGTCTTCTCATTGCGGTGGCTTCTCTTGTTGCGGAGCACGGGCTCTAGGTGCGTGGGCTCAGTAGTTGTGGCGCACGGGCTCAGTTGCTCTGTGGCATGTGGGTTCTTCCCGGACCAGGGCTCGAACCTGTGTCCTCTGCATTGGCAAGCAGATTCTCAACCACTGCACCACCAGGGAAGCCCCTAGGATGCTGAGAGGTTTCTTGACACTGTGAGCCACCGAGGGCCACCCATTCTGCTGGGAGGGATTTAAAATTGGGGACTGGGGATTTTATCTGCTCAGAGGGTGGCGAGCTGCTCTAAGAGGCTTAAAAGCACCTGGGAACATATTTTCTGCAGCCCTTCTTAGCATTTCTTCCTCTCGTCCTTTTGCCCCCAGGACGTCTGGGGAGTACACCGGTCAAGTCACTATCTGTGAGTATCAGGGGACTTTGGGAGAGGGACCCCATGGGGAATCGAGGACCTGCTGTGACCCTGGTGCCTTTCCTGGCAGCTGTTGGGCAAGGCAGCACCATCGTGTCTGGAGGAGCAGATGGTGGCCTGGTGGGCACTTGTGGACTCGGAGGCGGGAATGGCAGCTTTGGGTCCAGCCGCTCCAGCATCGTGACCGGTGACTCCAACGTCATCCTGGGCTCTGGGCAGGGCCCTGTCTTGGGCTCTTGCTCTGTGTCCGGCTCTGGCTCCAGCTCCACCTGCCACACCATCCTGAAGAAGACGGTCGAGTCAAGTCTGAAGACGTCCATCACATACTGAGTGACCCGGAGGCCATTTGCTCCTCCCGCCCTCCCACCTTCCTGACCCCTCTCAGCTCTTCTCCCACTCTTATCACTCCCATCCCTGCATGGCCAGCTCTGTGTCCACTGCCCACAGCCCGAGCCAGCCCACAGGGGGCTCTGCAGAAGTCAGTCGGGTCCGGCCTGCTGTTCTGAATGCTTGCCCAGTCTGGCTTTGTTCCGCGTACTGATTTGCATCTCATTTGTCCGCTGCCTACACTAACCAAGGAGCACAGCGCCGAGCCTCCAGCCAGGCTCGTCCTCTCCTCTCTCCACAGCCTTCAGCCGAGCTAGGAAAACTCCTGGTTGGGCTTGGCCAGACTGCATCCGCATCCCAAGGGAGAGGCCTGAGGCCCACTGACAAGAGCCTGAGGGCTGGAACCAAGGGACACCATCCTTGCCCTCTTCAGCAGCCTCTGGGCCTCCATTTCTGTATTTCTGTCCAATTATTTCCTGTGAAATAAAGCAGCACCCAGTTCTCCTGGTAGTGGGTCTTCCTTTCGCTCTCCCTCCCCCTCCCCCCTCCCTCCCTCCCATAAATTTGATTGAGTGCCAGGACTAGGGCTACTCTGGCAAACAAGATCAGACCTATTGTGCCCTCCTAATGTGTCTTTCTCACCCCTTCTGTTCCTGGTGTCTCCTGCACAACCCCTCTGTGCTGAGGTCCTCTGTGTTCTGTCACTTCATCCAGTCCCCTCCCAGTGATGTGCTGGCTCCAGCTCCACCCAGGGTGGCAAACCTGGGTCTTGTCACCTCACCCCCATCTCTCGCCTCTGAGCTTTAACCTGACCCTTCTCCTGGGCAGGTTAATAATTCAGCAATGGTGCTAAGCCATAGCCTTAAATATGTGTTGAAAGGGCCTTTAGAGGACAGGCTGCAGGCCAGAGATGAAGGCTCCTTTTGGCAATATGCGGCTTCTCTGCCGCTCCTTCCAGCAATTCAGCTCTGCCCCAGGATTGCACAGCTCACCCAGCAAAACAAAAGCTATGCAGCTACCCAGCTCACTCTCCTCGGGAGGCAATTTATGGAATATCTATGGTTGTTTGGGTAGGTCCTGTGGACATCTCACTCCTCACCCCAATCAGCTCATCAAGGGATTCTTTCTAACCCTCCACTATGCTCCCTGGGATGCCCTCCATCTCCTCCATCCCACTGATGTTTTAGTATCTCTTGTATCTTGCTCCCTGCTTAACTGCCTACACTGGGCTCTACTCCTGACCCAGGACAGCCCCATTCATCCCTGTTCCTCCTTCTTCCCAAGTCTGCACCAGTTTTCGTCCCACCTGGAAACCTTCCCCAATTCTCCATGTCAGAATGCACGAGACCCTTCTTGTCCCTGGCACAGTCTGGCTGCACCCGTTGCTGTTCTTGGCTCTGTTTCTATCCAGTTCTTGTCTGGAATGCAGGTTTCCTATTAGCCTGGGACCTCTGGGCAGGCTCTTCTCCTGCACCCTGGATGGGGATCAGCAGCTCAGCTTGTGCCTGGAGGCTTGATGGGTACTTGGGACTGGAACTATGCCCCATCCCTCCTGCCCCTTGGCGCTTATCCTATCTCTGGGCCTGTCTGAACATGACCCTGGAAACATCTTCTCCTTCCCTCTTCTGCAGGAAGCTCTGCATGAAGCCAGGAGTGTGGGCATCAGGGCCAGGTGCTAAGAGGGCGGGAGGGTCACCTTCTCATTCTCCAGCAGCCCATCAGCTCCTGCACTGCTCCTTCCCTCTTCCCTGTCTCCACCTGGTCAACTCCCAACTCCATGGCCTGAGCTGCAGGAGGTCACGCCATTGCCCTCTCCTTTATGGGGAGGTCAGCCCTTTTCTCAGACCCACAGTTCTCTCCATCAAAAGTATCTAAGAAGGAGCTTTTCAGCCTTTGCCTTCTATGAGAGAGACATGAGTGGGTAAGCACATGGCCCTGGAGCTAGAATTCCTGGGCTTGAATCCTGGCTCTGCTATTCACTGGTGGTGTGACTTTGACCAAGTACTTGACCTCCTTGTGCTGCAGTTTCCTCACCTGTGAAAAGATTTTAGTAATAATGATACCTACCTCACCGGGCTGTGTGGGGATGGGACCATTCAGGGTCCCAGAAGGAAACCAATTTACCCAAGATAGTTCAACTAAATGGACTTTAATGAAAGGATTCCTTACAGAGGTGTGGATGTGGCTAAGGGCACAAACACAGGACGGAGAGGCCAGAGGCAGGCAGTTGTGGGAAGCCATTGCCACCCACACCATCCCCCCACTCCCCCTGAGCAGGGGTGGCCAACCTTTTGTTTGTCCAGGGCCCAGGGGTTTTCCACGGTGTGGGACTTTCAGTGCTAAGGCAGGACAGTCCCAGGAAAATCAGGATGAGATGGTGGCTCTGAGTAGAGCTGAAGAGACAAGAGGAAGCATGGATGACTGATTGGGTGATAGAGGTGCGGGGATGGGAAGAAGCTGTAATCACAGAGGAAGGCAGCCACCTCTGGAGCAGGGAGGGGGCCAGGAGGAAATAGCCACCTCTCTCTCAGATCTCCTGCTAGTGTCCCCTCCTTGGCCAACCCCCTCCTCCGGAAGCCAGAGAGGCAGGGAGCAGCCTGCAGGGGTCAAGGAGGTCAGGGAATGGATCTGGGGCAGAAAGGATGCAAACGGAGCATCCCCAGCGTAGGGATTGGATGCATTATTGCATGGAAAGTAAGTGCTCAATAAATGACGACTATAATAATTATTCCTACTAGATGAGAAAGCGCTGCCCTGGATGGGGCTCCTCACGGGCAGTGGCTGTTTTCTGCACCTCTGCATCTTTCCTATCGCTCAGCCTGACTCACGTTGGGTGCCTGGTTGATGCCATAGGCTGTCTCCCTTCATCCTTTCCATAGCGGCAGCAGCGCTCTGTCCCCTCTGTCCTTGCGTCCTGTGCAGGGAGAGCCCCTGGACAGGGGAAGGTCTCAGAGATGGAAGCCCTTGGTCCAAGCAGCAGAGGTGGGGAGGGAACCACGCCTCCTACACTGAGAAGGTCTGAGTTTGGGTGTCCTGTATAAAGATGAGTGGAGAGTTGGACGGGAGGAGGCACAGTGGCTCCATGCTGTCTGGGCTGGGACTGGTGAGACGGTCTCCAAGCAATAACGGTTAGAGTGGGCCCTGGGCTGCCTGAGCGCCTGTTACCAGCTGCTGGCACAAAGCCTGGATGGATGGAGGATGTCAGTCTCTGGGGAGAGGGGGAGTGTGTGTTTGCAGCTGACTCTACTGTCACCATCCTGGCTGCACCTGACTCAGATGGCTGACATCACTCCCTTCCCCAGTTGCCACTGTCTCCCCCTCTCATGCTCCGTGGGGAGAGATAAGGGAGCTGAGAAAGTGATTATAGCCTCGGGGACAGGAGACAAAGGTTAGTGGAAGTGATGGCTCAGTTCTGGGACGGTGGGTCAGCAATTTTTTTTTTTCTGTTCTTCTGCCTCATTTATTCTGCTATTGATTCCTTCTAGTGTATTTTTCACTTCAGTTATTTTATTGTTCAGCTCTGTTTGTTTGTTCTTTTTTTTTTTTTTTTGCGGTACGCGGGCCTCTCACTGTTGTGTCCTCTCCCGTTGCGGAGCACAGGCTCCGGACGCGCAGGCTCAGTAGCCATGGCTCATGGGCCCAGCCGCTCTGCGGCATGTGGGATCCTCCTGGACCGGGGCACGAACCCGTGTCCCCTGCATCTGCAGGCGGACTCTCAACCACTGCACCACCAAGGAAGCCCTGTTTGTTTGTTCTTTAAACCTTCTAGCTCTTTGTTAAATATTTCTTGTATCTTCTCTGTCTGTGCCTCCATTATTTTTCTGAGATCTTGTATCATCTTTACTATCATTACTCTGAATTTTTTTCGGGTAGAGTGCCTATCTCCATTTCACTTTGTTGTTCTTCTGGGGTTTTATTTTGTTCCTTCGTCTGGAACATATTCCTCTGCCATCTCACTTTGTCGACTTCCGTGTTTGTGGTCCCATGGACTGCAGGATTGTAGTTCCCCTTGCTTCTGGTGTCTGCACCCTGGTGGGTGAGGCTGACCTAAGAGGCTTGTGCAGGCTTACTAGTGGGAGGGACTGATGCCTGCCCACTGGTGGGTGGAGCTGGGTCTTGTCCATCTGGTGGGCAGGGCCATGTCAAAGGGTGTGTTTAGAGGTGGGGGCCAGTGATTTTTGAAAGGATTTCCCTGGCGGGCCTTGCTTATAGGCAGAGGTGAAGGGGCCCAGAGAGGTTGAATGTTGCCCGAGGACATACACCTCAGTGGGGATTCATCTCCCAGCCCAGCTCCCCCAAGTGCCTGGTGTTCTAACTCTAAGCAGGGAGAAGAATCCTTCTTGGGCATTAAGGGACTAGTTCTGTGAGCACCTTCACCCCCATCCTCCATGGGAGGCTGGGTTCAACTCCTTCAGGCAACTGGGAGCCATTTGTAGCCTCCCAGAGGCCCTGGAAAGGATCCCACCGCCTCCTGGAGCAGCCCGCTCTCTGCCTGCCTTCCTGTGGGGGTGGTCCCATGTGCTTTCCTTTGGGATCCTGGGGACACAGTTGCTGAGAGTCCCAGCTCTAGCCCTGGCAGCTGTGTGAGGACCACAGCAAGTGCTGTCTCTGCTCCTTCCTCAGGCAAGTCTCTCTCCTCTTGGTGCCCCTTCCTTGCTGAAAGCTAAGGTGGGTGAGGAGGAATCATCTCTAACTCAGGTCCTCAAAACTCCCTCGTCCTAACACTTGACTAACACTGATGTCTCCCATTTCTCCCTTGGGGATATGTTTGGTCCCAGCAGCCTGAGGTGAGTGGGCATGGAGGAGACTCTGCGATGTGATTTGAGGAACCCCCTGGCCTTTCTGGCTTGAGCACTGGGGCTCCGCGGGCTGGGAAGACTGGGGTGTCCATAGGCCTCTTGGGGCTTTTCTTGGACACTTACGTCTTCTTTTTTCTTTTTTTCCTGCTGCACTGTGTGGCATGAGGGATCTTAGTTCCCAGGAGCCTGGGCAGGGACCCTCTTCTGTCTTTGTATCCCCTTTGCCCAGCACAGGATCTCCACCGAGCAGACAGTCTGCCAGCATATGACAAAAGATCAGGCTGCCTGCCCCCTGCCACCCCAGGCTATCACCTGTGCCCCTACACCCTGGACCTGCCAGGAGGCACCGAGGCCATGGGCCGGGAAGGTGGGACTGGAACAGGTCTGGGCACCCTCTTCCATAGCCCCTTGCCCAATGCCTGTGCCCTCACCACCGCACAGCCTGGGCCCTGGGGCCTTGGCTTACCACAGGGGACTGGGACCAACCCCAGAACACAGCCCCACTGATGGTGGCCACAAAGCCTGGGTGGGAGGAGGCCAGCCAGTCACTGCGTGGTGGCGGTGGCCATGGCAGCCCCTATCATCCTGTTCCAAGTCAGGAGCGCCCCAGGGGGGAGAAGGAGGTGGCATCCTGCCCCAGACAGTCTCGGCTCAGCCCCAGCTCTGGAGCTCAGGCAATAACTGGGAGCAGCCCCTCCCTCCCGCTATGGGAGAGGAGACTCCCCTGACCAACAGGGCCCCTCCCTCTCTCCAGGGGCGATGGGGCAGGAGTGTCTGTGGAACCCAGGAGCCAGGAAAAGATAAAAAAGCCATCAGTGGCCCAGCAGCTCACCGTGCTCTTTCCCAGCTCTCCCGGCCTGCACTCCAGCCCTGCTGCAGCCATGAGGTCCTCCGTGTCTCAGCAGACGTACTCCACCAAAGGGGCCTTCAGCTCTCACTCTGCCAGCGGAGGGGGTGGCTCCCGGGCCCCCAGCAGCATCAGCTGGGTGACCGCGTCCCGGAGTGGTAGCAGCGGGGGGAGGGCCCGCTGTGGCCCCAGCACGGGCGGCTTTCGCAGCCGGAGCCTCTATAACTTGGGGGCCAGCAAGAGTATCTCGGTGAGCGTGGCTGGAGGGGCCTCATCTGGACAGGCCCTGGGAGGCTTCGGCCTTGGTGGTGGGGCCTATATGGGCCCGGGGGCTGGCAGGCAGACGTTCGGGCCTGCCTGTCTTCCTGGAGGCATCCAGCAGGTCACTGTCAACCAGAGCCTGCTGACCTGCCTCAATGTGGAGATCGACCCAGAGATCCAGCGGGTGCGCACCCAGGGGCGGGAGCAGATCAAGACCCTGAACAAGTTTGCCTCCTTCATCGACAAGGTGGGCCGAGGTGGAAGGAGGCAGGGAGGGGCCATGGAGTGCAAGCCAGGCCCCTAAGAGAGGGTGGGCTGGGCGGATGCTGGTGCAGCCCATGTGCACTGGGGCCTGGAGTGGATGGAATGACCTTTGGAGCACTTCTGGCCTGAGCGTGGGACGCCTGGACCCGAATGGCTGGACCATCTTTACTGTAGTTGATGGTGAATCTCGAGTCCACTCACGAGGCCTGTTGGCCCAGCCTAGCTTGACCGTGTTGCAGCCTTTCTTATAGTCGTCATTAATGGGGTTACACGGCAGCCTTGTCCCCCAATTAAACAGCGGATTGTCTTCATTGCTCTTCTTAGTGGGGTGGCCCTTACTGCCTCTTGTTTTATAGCTGGGAAAACGGGCTCAAGTGTCAAGTCTCCAAGGAACCCCATCTGTTGCCTGTTCTCTTGGTTTTGGAGGAGGTCTAAGGGCAAAGATGTGATCAGGACACAATGGTGGGGGGGGGGTCCTAGGGGAAGTCTCCTTTTCCCTTCTCCAATTCTTCCTCGCTGTTCCAACCAAGGAGCTCAGTTTGGGGTGGAAAATGAGCATGGTGGTCACCAGGTCACCATGACCCGGGGATATGCAGTTTGATCTGTCCCAGATCGGGAGTGTCCTGACTCCTCCTCTGGCCCTCAGGCCAACTAGGGAAGCTCTTGTAGTAATCTCTGGCATTTCCAGGTCCACTTTGCTGCATTGTCTACCTCTACCCCGAGCCCCCCCAGGCAGTGGGACCATGATGAGGAAAATCCTGGTGGATGACCATACCTTGGTTCAGTGATTTGTGGGTTCCCAAAGGATATTCACGTCCCCTTTCTCATATGATGCCCACAGTGTCTCATGAGAAATCAGTCTAGTGATAGTGTGCTCCTTTTTTTTTTTTTGAAGGATTATTTATTTATTTATTTACTTATTTTTGGCTGCGTCTGGTCTTGGTTGTGGCATGTGGGCTTCTCTCTAGTTGTGGCGTGCGTTTTTTTTTTTCTCTCTCTAGTTGTGGCGCACAGGCTTAGCTGCCCTGCGGCACGTGGGATCTTAGTTCCTTGACGAGGGATCGAAACTGTGTCCCCTGCATTGGAAGGCAAATTCTTTACCACTGGACCACCAGGGAAGTCCCGTGTGTCTATTTTTAAGAAGAGAAAATTGAGGTCTGGAGAGGTTGAGTGATTTGCCCAGGATCATACAGGTACTTGGAGGCAGAGGTAGCCCTGGGACTCAAGTTCGTGGCATAAAGAGGTCTTTTTGTCACTGCTGCCTAGTGCCCTGGGGCCATGTGACTGTGGGCCTGGGGTGCTGTGGAGGTGGGATCTGGAGAGACCTGATGGCAAAGGGTGAGGCAAACTGTTCTGCCCACCTCCTCACCTTTTCCCCTAGTGACTTTTGTTTCTTTTGTGGGACTGTCCCAGAGGTCAAACAAGCAACACCTTCTCAGACTCTCAGAACCATGGTCTGGGAGCTGAGGCCTGACAGGTTGTCCGTGTCTGATATCCTGGAATCCTGGTTGGGCAGAGAACCCCCCTGGGGGCCCATTAAGTTCACGCCATGAGCACCCTTCTGAGTCTGTAGAAATAGGGCTGGACATCCATGTTTTAAAAATTAAAAAAATGTTGGGCTTCCCTGGTGGAGCAGTGGTTGAGAGTCCGCCTGCCGATGCAGGGGACACGGGTTCGTGCCCCGGTCCGGGAAGATCCCACATGCCGCGGAGAGGCTGGGCCCGTGAGCCATGGCTGCTGAGCCTGCATGTCCGGAGCCTGTGCTCCGCAACGGGAGAGGCCACGACAGTGAGAGGCCCGCGTACCACAAAAATAAATAAATAAATAAAAAAAATTAAAAAATGTCAAATTTACAGAAAAGTTGCAATAATGGTACAACATATTCCTATATTTCCTTTCACCCAGATTCACCAATTTTTAGCATTTTGTCACATTTGCTTTCTTTCTCTCTCTCTTTCTCTATGTATATTTGTATATATCCATATGTACCTATATATACACGTATACTATATATGTATCTGCATTAAAAATTTTGATTTTGATGCAGAATTGAGGCTCAGAAACATTGATCTAGTTTGATTTACCCAGGATAAGTGAGAAAGGGAGACCCAGGAAGAAGTGACTTGACTTCTTCCTGGGTCAGGAAGTAAATGACTGACTGAGCTGGGCTTTTTTAAAAAATTTATTTATTTATTTTGGCGTTGGGTCTTTGTTGCTGCATGTGGACTTTTTCTAGTTGCTCTGAGTGGGGGTTTCTCATTGCTGTGGCTTCTCTTGTTGTAGAGCATGGGCTCTAGGCACATGGGCTTCAGTAGTTGTGGCTCGTGGGCTCTAGAGCGCAGGCTCAGTAGTTGTGGTGCACGGGCTTAGTTGCTCCGCGGCGTGTGGGATCTTCTCAGACCAGGGCTCGAACCCATGTCCCCTGCATTGGCAGGCAGATTCTTAACCACTGCGCCACCAGGGAAGTCCCGGAGCTGGGCTTTTATGTTTATTAGCTCTTTAGAGTCCTTGTCATTGGATTGGACTGTCTTTTCCAGCAAAGATTGTTCACTCAGGAACTCCTCCCCACAGAAAGACAGAGGCCCTGCACTGCCCTGTGGTGTCCTGGTCAAGACAGATGGTGACGATGGGCCAGGTCCTTGGTCCCTCCTGGGGCTGGGGCTGGCGCCAGCCACCCTTCTTGCTCTGGCTCAGGTGCCGTTCCTGGAGCAGCAGAACAAGATGCTGGAGAACAAGTGGGCGATGCTACAGGAGCAGGGCCAGAAATTGGGCATCATCTGGAACAATCTGGAGCCCCTCTTTGAGTACTTCATCAACAACCTATGGGGGAAGCTGGACAACCTCCAGAGCGAGCAGGGGAGGCTGGACTCAGCTGAAGAACGTGCAGGATCTCGCTGAGGACTTCAAGAGCAAGTGAGGAGAGCTGGATAGGCTGGGGCCATGTGGGGATGGGGAAGCGTCAGCCTGGGAAATCTCCCCAGAGAGGGCCACCCTATTCTTGGGTCCAGGGACCCAGCTGGGGGAGTGTCCAGACAGAGCTGCTTCCCTCGGGGGCTCAGGTCTTGGACCCATTGCCTCCTGGAGGATTGTCACACTGTGTACTGTTGTAAGATGAAAAAATATTATAAGGTAGGGAGAAAAGTGTAATGAACATTTATGTTCTCATTACCCAACTTTAATAATTGTCTACTCATAGCCAATTTTATTTTGTCTACACCCCTACTCACTCGCTTTTCCTCTTCCCTTATTGTCTTGAAGCAAATCTCAGCCATCATGTCATTTCATTCACAACTATTTTTACTGGATATATTCATATAGTTCATCTGCATAACGTGACTTAATAACACACAAACACAATGCCCTAAGAACACCTAAATCTTTTGAAACAATAATCCTCAGTATCACCAACTATCCAATCAACAATTGAATTTCCAATTGTTCCATAAATGTCATAAATTTTAAAAATACAGTTCGCTTGAATCAAGATGCAAATAAGGTTCACATATTATGATTGGTTGGTCTGTATATTTGTGAGTTTAAGGTATAAACTTTCATATCTTTTCCCATTGCTTTACACTGGCAATTTCTAAACCTTAAATTCTCTGCAAAAGCAGTTGGAGAGAAGTTGATGTTTTCAATGACATCCTATTGTAGAAAGTGAATGCAAAGGTTAATCATTGTTGACACATCTTCAACCTGTTCCCATAAAGCCTCCCAAGGGCTCTGATCCAAAGAGATGGCTGCTCTCAATTGCCATATTATTGCACAAATACTGTGCTCATTTCCTCAAAGGAAGTGGGAGGAATGTTTAAAGACTGTATCCCTGTTTCTTCATTGGTTAGCTGCATTACAGAACTACTCCCCAAAGGTGTTCTTGGCCATTGTGGGACCCATCAGGGCTTCCTTAAAGCCAACTGGGTTCAATGTCTTAAAAGGCAGAAATGGGGGGAGGCTGGGCTGAGTCTTCCCTGTGTAACAGGTATGAGGATGAAAGCAGCAAGCACACTGCCGCAGAAAACGAGTTTGTGATGCTCAAGAAGGTGAACGAGGTGGCAGGGAGTGGGGGCAGGTGGTCTTTGGCTGCCAGGGTGCTGGGCTGACTCGGAGAGAGGTGAGAGCCCTGGGGGCTGAGCCAACCGCCCTGCTCTCTCTCTTGCCCCCAGGATGTGGGTGCTGCATACATGGGCCAAATGGATCTGCATGGCATGATAGACATCCTGATAGAGGAGATGGAGTTCTTGAGGCATCTTTATGAAGAAGTAAGATAGCCAATGGACAGGGATACTTACATTCACATACAGCTTTGGGGATTCCCCCTGGAAGTCTGATCAGAATTCACTAGTGCAACTTAATTGATAGAATACAGCACCTGGACCTGGATCAGTACTCGCTTCCATGTTTATGTGCTTATGATGGGCCAGGAACTGAGCTAAGCTTTTTACATAATCCTCTCAACAACTCCATAATATAGGTTCTATTACTGTCTCCCTTTTATAGTCAGGGACACTGAGGCTCTGAGTAACTTGCCCATGGTCACACAGCTAGTTAGAGGCAGTTCTGAAATTAAAACCTGGTCCTTGGACTGTTATACTATTCCCCTTGTTGCCCAGTTTGTAATGGAGCAAGGGATACAGGAGCAGAGATGGACAGAGAGTGGGGACTGAAATTCCATGTGAGAGCAGGAGGTGAGGTGTGGGTAGCAGGTAGATCACAGAATCTACGAGGGGTCCCAGGAAACAAGGGGGCTTTGAAGACCAAGGTAAGAGGGTTGAACTTGACATGAGTTGGTGATAGACTCTTAGATTCAATAGGGAGCCCAAGGCCAACCTTATGCTCAGAATAAGAGCCCTTTCTCTAATATCCCTGACGGGGGGCATGTAGCCTTTACTTGAATACTTCTAGAGGCAGGGAGCTCACTCTTTTTTAGGGCAGGCATTTCCATTATTGAACAACCGTATTGGAAAGCTGACTTGAATCTTCTTCCCATGACTTCTGCTCTTGATTGGCCCTGATTCTGCCCTCTGGGCTGCACGTATCCAATTGTCTTCCATGTGACACATGTCTGTCATATGACAACAATTTAGTGGTCGGGATGATTAGTGAGCTGACATTTGTGGCATGTGAAAAAGTTGGGGAAACAGCATCCTTAGTCCAGAATCCAGAAGACAGAGAGGTGGGGAGGAAGGTTACAGATACAGACTTCTCTTCATGCAGCCTAATATTGTACTAGTTTATGTGTTATTTTTAGAAGCCATTTCACAATGTTTGCCCCTTAAAAGCTCCCTGGGTTTTTTTACGTGAACGCCTTCAAGTGAGACATGCATCCCCTGTCCTCCAACTTCCTGTATTTGGGCAGCTGAATTTTTGAAACTGAACGCAAGAGTTAATGATTCCCCTTTTTCCTGTGAAATGTTATTGTGGTTCCATCTCATCATTTTAGGTCACTGTGGGTGCTTTGAAACTTGATTCTCCTATCCATATATTGGAGGTGTCCAAATGGATAAGTGGATATATTACTGATGCCCCAGCTTTGGGTTATCTGCAGACCTGATAAGCTTTCAGTTTAGTTATTTTACAACATTTCAGTGTAAATCATTGATAAAACACATTAAGGCGGACAGAGCCAAGAAAAGAGTCCTCGTCCAAGAGCTAGATCTTCCTTGGTGCCTTCTCACCAGGCTGATCTCATCACTCCACTAATAAATAATTTGTGTCACTAATAAATAATTTGTGTTTCAAGAGGCTCAGTTATTTTAAAATCCAGTGAACCATGGCATCATCTGGCCCACATTTTTCTGTCTTATTTTTAAGAATGTCAGAAAAAAAGCATTTCCAAAGAGAGGGGAAAAAAAACCGTCTTCCAAAGAAAGTCTTGGTCAAATAGCATCTGTGGCATCCTTGAGTAGTTTGGCAACACAGCCGTGGAATAAAATCTATTTGGTTTGACTTTTCCTTAGGGAAGTCTTGCTGGCTCCATGCCTCTCACACACATTTTAGAATTCATTCTAGAGGTTCATAGGAGATTGATATCAAGTTTAAGTTGGAGAAGTCTAAATCTCTCCCCTTTGAAAATGAGGACGTTTTCATGTCTCAGGCTCTGGAAACTCTTCTACTGTCTATATTTCTCATGGATCTCCAGGGGTGTTTATTTCCTTGGCCATGGCCATGGGGTCCTAGGATTTGCTCCTCTGGCTTGGACCCCTGAGATTCCCAACAAGGCCAAGGTCTCTCATACCCTCAGTGTCTGTCTTGGCTTCCATTTCTTCTCAAGCATCCTGCCCTTTCCAGTTTGATGACTGTTTTCTTGATGGGAAAGAGCAAATGACATAGCAGTTGAGTTGTTGGCTTTGCCTGGGTCTTCTGTAAGGTTAGCCCAATGCTACCTCCCTGTTCTTCACACCTAGAGTTTATCTAATGACCCCTGTCCACTGGCCTTAGCGTTTTTCCAAGTACATCCTTGGCTGTGTTGTTCCCCTTCAAACATCTCTACACGCCTGTCGGGATGAGCTTGTTGGGGAGTGTTCTGTGCCATCATGCTGATCTCTTAGGTGCCTCCCCAGTTTCTTTTTTAGTGGGATCACTGATGGGCATTCACCATCCGGAGCTTCCTTATTCTCCTCTCTTAGGGTGGACTCTCCTTTAGGACAGGTCAAGGGTGCCTAGCTCCTCTTCTCTGAATGGGTAGGAACTAGCTTTCCTACTCTCTCAAAAAGCTTTCCCTTCCTTTGCTGTTCCCTGTCCGTTTGACACATGTGGCTGAGTACCTTCCACACGACCACAGAAGGACAGTCTGCCTTTGTGGGTTACCATGTGACAAGAGCCATGTTGGGACAGGGATAAGGTGCATGGGGCAGGCTGTGGCTGACCCTCCGTGGGAGGTCTGGGGGCATTTCAGAGGAGATAGCATTCGTGTTGGATTTTGAAGGAAGGGCGGGACTTCTGAAGGAGGAGCAGCGAGGGTCTGTCAGCCAGGGCCCCAGCCTGCGCCATGACGCGGAGGCACCAAAGAGCACGGTGTGTTTGGGGAGCAGCAGGTGACCTGGCGTCAAGTGTGTGGGAGAAATGGATGAGGAGATGAACGGGGAAGGCGAGCTGGGACCAAGCCAGGGTCACTTCCTGTCAGAGTTCCCCATGTCTGTGGGCACCTCCTTGCGGGGGGAAGAGTGAAGGCCAGAGCAGTCATTCCCTTGCTTGCATACCAGGCGTGATGGCTAACACTGCACTCGGTAATCGATTTCATGGTCTGGTTTTGGTCAAGCCAGATCTCAAGGAAATCCAGAAGGCCAGCCACCAATCCCTGGTGTGTTGTACAGGGCAGGAAAGTTACCTCGTGGCTTCCCTCTGGTCCGGGGGCTCCCTCCGGGATCCAGCTCCAGTACCCTCACTTCGCCCCTCTGGCTCCTTTTCCCATGCGTGGGTGCTCCCTCCCCTCAGGGCCCCAGATGTCTAAGGAGCTCACACCTTTAATCCACAGAGTTCTCTCTCCACTAGCATTAGCTCTTTCTTTGGAAAGCCTGAACTTTTTATCCTCTAGTCCTAGCAAGAACACCTTTATCCACTCTTGATGGTGTCTGGTAGATAGTGTTTGCCTCCTTGTCTTAAAAATTCCAAGTTAATTTTCCTCAGGACCACGCTCTGGCATGGGACTGTAGAGGGACCCTGAGCTGGGGAGGGTGACGGGTGATGCTGCAAGATGATGCTGGCAACGCACGACTGTGACAGAATGACTTTTTCTGTGGCACATGCCTCACGGGCATCCTGACTGACTTTTGGAGAAATCTGGGCAAATGATTCATTTTACTGAGCTCCCACCATGGGCCACGTATGGATCTGAATCCTCAGATCAACTGCATGAGGAAGGTATTATCACGGCCATTTTACAGAAGAGGAGACTGAGGCCTCGTGAGGCTTAGTGATGACAGTGGTCCCACAGCTGGTAGATGTCAGACTGGGGACTTGAACTTAGCTTTGTCTGTCTTTAGAGCTCATTTCTTTTTTTAAGAGAAAATTTTTAGTTTTTTCTAGTACACTTTGGCCACGCCACGTGGCATGTGGGATCGAACCTGCGCCCCCTGTTGTGGAAGCACGAAGTCTTAGCCACTGGACCACCAGGGAAGTCCCTAGAGCTCAGGTCTTTTCACTAAACCGTAAATATTTTAGTGATTGGATTTCTGCCATTTGTGATTGGATTTTCTGTCCATTTCACCTTTTAAAAGAGAATCTAATTTGAGAATTTAAATCTATGTCCATACAGATGTCAGTTTTGGCTTTGCTAGTTCTTTCTTTCTTTTTTTATAATTTTATTTTTAATTGAAGTATAGTTGATTTACAATATTGTGTTAGTTTCAAGTGTATAGTAAAGTGATTCGGGTATATATATATATATATATATATATATATATTCTTTTTTCCCTGATTCTTTTCCATTGTAATTTATTACAAGAGGTAGTTCTTTCTTTCTTTATGCCCATCTCCATCTTAGTCTGTATCATCTCAGGTTCTGGTGTCAAACTCCCTGTGTTTGAGACTGAGCTCCTTGCTTAATAGTTTGTGATTTTGGGCAAGTTGCTCTCTGTGCCATTGGGAAAGGGCAGGGAATGAGTTAGTACCTGTCAAGTGCCTGATCACAGGGAACGTCCACTAATGTGGATTGTTCTTGCCATTCTTCTGTCTACTGTAATCCCACTGGCAGCAGTGAAGGGCAGCGTGTGAACAAAGTTGGAGACAAGACCAGAATATGTTGGAAGGTACTGACTTTGAGGCGGAAGATTTTCTTCCCTTTGGGAGCAACTGAGGAGCACTGAGTGGATGAGGGATTTGATCGGAGCTGGGGTTTGGGGCAGTTTTTCTGCAGCCCAGGGCAGGAAGGACCACGGGAGAGACAGAGGCAGAGCCCAACTGGGAGTCAACACAGTCATGACCTAGTGATAAGAGCTGGTCTCAAAGCCCAACATACCGTTCTCGGCATCTTTAAACGTTGTTTTAGGTGTGAGAGCTGATGGTCCTGGAAACACAGGGAGGGTCCAGAACATCAGCATGGACTATAGATAATTAGTGAATTCCAGAGGAAAACACTTGGGCTTTGGGCACTCACCTGACTGGTTCCAGGCTGGGCCCTGCTGGGTCAGACTGGATGACCTTGGATCTTGTGACCCTGGATGTGTCACTTCTTTTCTTCAAGCCTTGTTTCTCACCTGCCTATGTCAGGACCACTGTGAATGGTGATGCAAGTTGTTAAATGCCTGAGCAGAGAGTGGCGTTTGAATCAGGCCCATACTTGGCTGCCTCTGTCCAGAGGAGTGCTGTTTCCTAATTTGCACAGAAGCACCCTGTGGGCCAGCTGTGGCCCTGCCTGTCTCACAGGGTGTTCTGAGAATTAAAGGTGAATGTGCTGGCTCAGGCCTGGTACCAGCTGGAGTCCAGTCAGCACACATTCCCTTTCCCCTTCTTTAAGCTCTTGGAAGCCTGCAAATCCACACAAAGAAAGATGTCTATAAAACTGGGAGCCCCATTCCAGCTGGAGAGATTGAGGCCTTTCCTGGCAGTTGTAGCTTCCTTCTAGGGCGGAGCCTGGGGGAGAGCACAGGCCTCCTGATGCCACCTGGGGACCCCTGGCCTGGAGCATGGGCACTGGTGACAGCTATTTCTGTTTTTGCAGGAGCTGAGTCAAGTGCAGACTCACATGTCTGACACCAGTGTCATCCTCTCCATGGACAACAATAGCAACCTTGACCTGGACAGCATCATCACCGAGGTTAAGGTCCAGTATGAGAAGATTGCCCAGAAGAGCAGGGCTGAGGCCGAGGCCTGGTACCAGACCAAGGTGAGAGAATGGCCAGTCCAAGGATGTGGGCTAGGCCCGCACCAGGACCTTCCCCCATTGTGAGAGGCCTGGGCAACTGGGCTCCTCGGAGGTCCGGGGCCAAACACATCCAGCCTACACATCCTGCTGTGAGGGTGGGCCCAGGGGTCAGTGGTTACCCATGGGGGCCTGGAACGATCTGACAGCTCACTGTCATTTCTTTGCCTCCAGTACAAGGAGCTGCAGGTGACAGCTGGGAAGCATGGGGACAACCTGAGGGACACCACGAATGAGATTGCATAGGATCATAAGAGGCTTCTATGAACAACTATATGCAACAAACTGGACAACCTAGAAGAAATGGATAAATTCCTAGAAACATACCACTTACCAAGACTGAATCAGGAAGAAATCAGAAATCTGAACAGATCAATTACTAGTAAGGAGATTGAATCAGTAATCAAAAGTTTCCCAGAAAAGAAAATTCCAGGACCAGATGGCTTCACTGGTAAATTTTCACTGGTAAATTTAATGCCAATCCTTTTCAAACTTCTCCAAAACCCAAGAGGCAGGACAACTCCCAAACTCATTTTATGGGGTTAGCATCAAAGCCAGATAAGCACACTACAAGGAAAAAAACTACAGGCCAATATCCCTGATGAATATAGAGGCAAAAAAATTCCCAACAAAATACTAGAAAGCTGAATTCAGCAGCACATTAAAAGGACCATACACTGTGATCAAGTGGGACTCAACCCTGGGATGCAAGGTTGGTTTGACATACACAAATCAATAAATGTGATACATCACATTAATAGAATGAAAAATAAAAAAATCATGTGATTAAAAATCATATGATCATCTCAACAGATGTAGAAAAAGCATTTGATGAAATTCAACATCCATTCATGATAAAAACTATCAACAAAGTAGGTATAGAAGGAACATATCTCAGTATGTTCCTCAGTATAGTAAAGATGATGTATGACAAGCCCACAGAGAGCATTATACTTAGTGGTAAAAGGTCACAAGCTTTTCCTCCAAAATCAGGAACAAGGCAAGGGTGCCCACTTTCATAATTTCTACTCAGCTAGTACTGGAAGTCCTAGCCAGAGTATTCAGGCAAGAAAAAGAAATAAAAGGCATTAGAATTGGAAAGGAAGAAGTAAAATTTTCTCTATTTACAGATGACATGATTTTATATGTAGAAAATTCTAAAGACTCCACAAAAAAACTGTTAGCTCTAATCAATGAATTCAGTGAAGTGACAGGATACAAAAGCAACATACAAAAATCTATAGTGGAAAAAAAAAAAATCTATAGTGGGGCTTCCCTGGTGGTGCAGTTGTTGAGAGTCCGCCTGCCGATGCAGGGGACATGGGTTCGTGCCCCGGTCCGGGAAGATCCCACATGTCATGGAGTGGCTGGGCCTGTGAGCCATGGCCGCAGAGCCTGCGTGTCCAGAACCTGTGCTCCACAATGGGAGAGGCCACAACATTGAAAGGCCCGCATACTGCAAAAAAAAAAAAAAAAAATTATAGTGTTTTTAAACACTATCAACAAATTATCTGAGAAAGAAATAAAGAAAATGATCCCATTTACAATAGCATCAAAAACAATAAAATGCTTAGGAATAAATTTAACCAAGGAGGTGACAGGTCTCTACGTTGAAAACTGTAAGACATTCATGAAAGAAATTGAAGAAGACACAAATAAATGGAAAGATATCTGTGCTCATGGATTGGAAAAATTAATATTTAAAATATCCATACTATCCAAAACCATTTATAGATTCAATGAAATCCCTGTCAAGATTCCAATGATATTTGACATAGAAGTAGAAAAAACAATCTTAAAATTCCTTTGGAACCACAAAAGAACCCAAATAGCAAAAGAAATCCTGAGAAAGAAGAACAAAGCAGGAGGCATCACAAGTCCTGGTTTCAAACTATATTATAAAGCTATAATAATCAAAACGGTATGGTCCTGGCATAAAAACAGACACATAGACCAGTGGAATAGAATGGAGAGCCCAAAATACACCCATGCATGTATAATCAACTAATATTTGACAAGAGAGCCAAGAATATTCGATGTAGAAAAGACAGTCTTTTCAATAAAGGGCGCTGGGAAAATTGGATATTCATATGTAAAAGAATAAAACTAGACCCCTATCCTACACCACTCACAAAATCAACTTGAAATTAATTGAAGACTTAAATGTAAGACCTGAAACCATAAAACTTCTAGAAGAAAACAGGAAAAACCTTCTTGACATGGGTCTTGGTAATAATTTTTGAGGTGTGTCACACCTAAAGCACAAGAGAGAAATTAAAAAATGAACAAGTGGATACATCAAACTAAAAAACTTCTGCACAGCAAAAGAAATGATCAGCAAAATGAAAGTTCCACCTATGGAATGAGAGAAAATATTTGCAAACCACATACCTGATAGGGGGTTAATATCCAAAATATATAAAGAACTCATACAACTCAATAGCAAAAACCTCCAAATAATCCGAAAAGGAAGAGGACCAAAAAAAACATCTTTTCCAAAGAAGATATTCAACAGGTACATGAAAAGGATGAAAAGGTGCTCAGCATCACTAATCATCAGGGAAATGCAAATTAAAGCCACAATGAGGTATCACCTCATGCTTGTTAGAATGACTATCATCAAAAAGACAAGAAGTAACAGATGCTAGTGAGGAAGTGGAGAAAAGGGAACCCTTGTGCACTGTTGGTGAGAATGGAAATTGGTGCAGCCGACTATGGAAAACAGTGTGGAGCTTCCTGAAAAAATTAAAAATAGAACTACCATAAGATCCAGCTATTTCACTTTTGAGTATTTATATGAAGGAAACAAGATCACTATGTTGAAGGGATATCTGCAGTGCCATCTTCATTGCAGCATTAGTTACAATACATGGAAGACTTTGAAACAACCTAAGTGCCCACTGGCAGGTAAAGAAGATGTGGTTTATATAGAAAATGGAATATCATTCAGCCATAAGAAAGAAGGAAATCCTGCCAATGCTACAATATGGATGGACCTTGAGGGCATGATGCTAAATGAAATAGCTCAGACAAAGAAAGACAAATACTGTATGATCTCACTTATATGTGGAATCTAAAAACAAAAACAAACCCAAACCACCCCCCCCTCCAAAACCTCATAGAAAGAGAGATCAGATTTGTGCTTACCAGAAGCAGGGTATAGGGAGTGGGGAAATTGGGTGAATGTGGTCAAAAGGTACAAACTACCAGTTATAGGATATGTTCTGGAAATGTGATATACAACTTGCTGACTATACTTAAAAATGCTGTATGGGATATTTGAAAGTTGCCTAGAGAGTTAATCCTAAAAGTTCTCACCACAAGGAAGAAAATTTTTTTTGTAGCTGTAAGAGGTAATGGACATTAACTAAACTTATTATGGTAATCATTTTGCAGTATATCCATATGTCAAGTCATTATGCTGTATACCTTAAACTTTTACAGTGTTTAATGTCAACTGCATCTCAATAAAACTGGAAAAAAATCCACATTTTAATTAGACTTTGTGGTTCACAAATATGTTACTTTGTCTATGACCTTCACAGCAGCCCCAGAATTTAGTCGGGGGCAAATGATACCCCTTTTTGCAGGTGAGGCAATTAAGGCTCACCGAAGTTAACTTTCACACCTGCAGTGGTATAGCTGGTGAGTGGTAGCCAGGGCTGCCAATTTCAAGCTCTCCACCCTTTCTTCACAGTGGCAACCTCCGTCCTACCTCTGTTTCCGTCACTCGCCAAATCATATGGAGCCTTCCTCCACTGTGTCTCTAGGAGTCACCCCTGTCCCTCTTCATCTCCACACTTCCCTACTCTGAGCCTCAGTCAATTAATTACCCAAGTAATTCCCCAACTGACTGACTTCCCAGCCCTGTGCCCTGCCACACCCCAAACCCTGCTGCCAAATCAATGTGCCCCTCCCTTCTCTGGCAGCCTTAGAGTTCCTGATGGAAGGGACCCTTCTTGATGTCCCCTCCACTCTTAGCCTGGTCACTCAGTCTCCCTAAAAGAGACCAGACAAGCCCCACGAAACTTCCACCAGGGTCGTGGGAGTGCCAGCAGAGGGATTTTGAGCCAAACCCTAACCACAGCTTAGGAACACAAAGGTTAGCACTTAGCAAAATTAACTCCACCACCTAGGTGGTCCCCAGCTTGGGGAGGCAGTCATACTTTCAGTGAGCTTTCTCTTCTCAGGGGGATGGAGTATAGAGCACCCCTGATAGGAATAATAACTAGTATTTACTGAGTGCTCACTGCCTACTGTACTACTGTCAACTCTCTACCTGATTCACTCTTTACAGCAGCCTATGAGAGAAGTACTATTTTCATCCCCATCCTGCAGATGAGGAAACGGAGGCACGGAGTGATTAAGTAACTTGTCTAAGGTCACACAGTTAGTAAGTAGCTGAGTTGGGTATGCAATCCAAGAAGCTTGGTTCCAGAGCCCAACTACTGGGTTATGCTGTTTTATAGAAAAAGAAATTGAGAAGCAGGGGTACTGGAGCTGGAGAGATATCTGAGGCAATCTAGTCCAAACGTTTCTTTCTTTCTTTCTCTCTCTCTCTCTCTCTTTTTTTTTTTGGTCACACCACACAGCTTGTGGGATCTTGGTTCCCTGACCAGGGATTGAACCCGGGCCCCGGACAGTGAAAGCATGGAGTCCTAACCATTGGATTGCCAGGGAATTCCCCAAACGTTTCATTCTATAGGTGAGAAAATGAGCTGAGAGAGGGGAAGAACTTGCTAATGACAAAGTAGAACAAGAAACAAATTTTTTCAGGTGGTAATCAGATTTTTTTAAAAAATTGAAGTATAGTTAATTTACAGTTCTGTGTTAGTTTCAAGTGTACAGCAAAGAGATTCAGTTATACATATATATATATATATATATATCTTAACAGAGAAACAATTTTATTGAAATTATATTTACGGCTTAAAAAATAGAAACAGTTTTATCAAGTAGCAAAACTCAAAGATTATACTATGGACCATGAAGATCCACTAATGATGTGTATGTTACTTAGAAATACTTGTGTAAAGCTGGGAATGGCCTGGACACGGGGTTTCGATGCTGAATTCCTGGAGCCTCAGGACCCCAGGGGCTACTCTCAGGGGGTCCAGGGAGAGGCCAGCATGTAAGAAGGTTCACGGTTCCCTCCTCTGCACCAATCAGAGCATCTCTTCTTTTACTTGGTTTTCAAATGGGGCTGTGCGTATGTTTTTTTTTGTTTGTTTGTTTTTGTTTTTTGCCGTATGCGGGCCTCTCACTGTTGTGGCCTCTCCCGCTGCGGAGCACAGGCTCCGGACGCGCAGGCTCAGCGGCCATGGCTCACGGGCCCAGGAGCTCCGAGGCATGTGGGATCCTCCCGTACTGGGGCACGAACCCGTGTCCCCTGCATCGGCAGGCGGACTCTAAACCACTGCGCCACCAGGGAAGCCCGTGTGCATATGTTTTGGATGACAAGAATGGTTTTGCTGTCAAAGCATGTTGGGTAACCCCTGCTGACACATGCCCGGGAAGTGGGGGGAGACCAAGAATGCTCTCTACCCCTGGGAAAGGGGGGACCTTGTGTACAGACTTCTCCTTCCCGATTCTAAGGGCTCCCCACCCTCTCTCTGCCCTCACTGTCCCCTTGCCGAAATGCTGACTGGTCCTCTTCTGCAGAGTCTCTGATCCCCAAGTTGGCTCTGGCTCCCCACAGAGTGACTCTGGGGCTGCTGAGGCTGGTTGACTGAACGGGGTGAGGGCACAACCCGGTCAGGACAGGCGGAGGTGCTTTCCCACACCACACACCAGGTTTGGGGCTAAAAGACTTGGGATCCCTGTAATCCCAGGACTGAATGCAAGGGCTTGCCTCCCTGACCCAGAAAACCCTAGGCAAACACACCCTCCGCTCCGCTCCACACCCCTGTCAGCGGCTCATCCTTCTTTGACAAGATGGGGAACGGCTGCCAGTTGAGGAAGGGTCACAGAGGTTAAGAGTGGAACTGTGGAGGTGGGGTGGGAACCTGCTTTTAGCTGTCACTGCCAGGGGGAGTCACCCAGGAGCTGGCCCAGGAGCTGCAGGAGGAAACCTTCCCTTTCTCAGGGATGGAAACTCTTCTTTGCCTCTCTCCCTCGAGGGTCAGCGCTCTCTTGCACACTGAAGACATGCCTACCTTCAGTTCCTCAGGCTGCCGTTTGAGGATTTTGTGAACTTCTGGCAATTCTGACTTCATAATAGAGCCACAGAATATGGCTCTAGTCCAGAGCTTTCTTCCTGTTTGGTTTGGGTTTATTATTGGATTTGTCATTTAGTTAATTTGGACTTAGTTAGTTGGAGGACACAGAACTGGCCCCTCAGGACAGTGTCCTATATTATTGGATACTTGTAAGGACAGGGCCACATGATCCAAACAACCAGTCCTGTGGTAAAAGCAAGGACAGAACAAGCAGAGTGCTGGCCGAGACCCCGTGGCTACTCTGATGCACCATAAGCTACAAGTCTGTCTAAGTTGCTGTATAGTTGTTTTTCCTACGGATTCTGATATACAGCATTGTGGTGCAGAGGTTAAGGTCACAAGCTTTGATGTTAGACAGACAGGACTGGCCTCCTACCTCCACCACTTCCTAGCTATGTGATCTCAGGTAAGCTACATAACCTCTCTGAGCCTCAGCGGCTGTAGCTCTAAACTGAGCATAGCAACTCCTCTTTTTTGCAGGGTTGTTGTGAGGAAGGGAACCCCTACCTGAAAAGCACCCAGTGTCCAGCACGTGATGGCAGCTCTATACGAGAGTTCCTTCTACATGGAAAGCAAGGCGGGCTTTCCCTCATCTAAATTTTTATCTTAGGAATGGCGTCTGCCTCAACTTAGAGTTAGCTTGATGAGAAGTACATCAATTGGGGATCTTTGGTTTGGGTGCCCCACAGGCACAAAATAAGATTGATTGTATATTATAGATTATTTCCCTTAAAGTCCCTTCCACCCCCGCTGGCTTTCTGTTTTATGCACTGGACACACCTTAAGGACACAGCATTTTCTCCTAGTATTGGGGTGTCACAGCTATAGACTACAAGACACAATGGACACATCACGAGATGCCTTGAGGCTGCACCCTGCAGATGCACACCCTCCTCCTAGCCCATGAAAGTCCTCATCAACCCTCAGGGAGAGCCTTTGCGAGCAGACTGATGTGGGTTCGGGTCCTGGCTCCACCACATGCTACTGTGTGACCCTGGGGGGCTACTTCTCCTCCCCGGGGCTTCCAAGTCATCATTTGTAAACACGGTTGTGATACTGACTGCAGAGAGCTTTTAGGAAGATTCCATGACCACATGTATATAGAGCATTCAGTACAGTGCCTGGCGTGAAGTTGGCATTCAATAAATACTCATTGAAAGGATGAGAGGATGTTCAACCTTGTCCCTCGTAGGAGATAGTCCTGGCTCTAGAACGCTCACTTACTACAGGTGGACGGACCATCCCTTGGGCTCTCTCCCATGGACATTTGACGGGGCCCAGGGGCTCTCCTGTCCTCCCTGCCACAGCATTTCCACCCACTCTCCATTTACTTAGAGGCCACCTAGGCAGGGGCAGGGAGAGCCCAGCAAAGGCTGAAGTAGATGGGGACAGAGGGTGGGGTGCAGCTCAGAGGTAGAGGGAAGAGGAGGGCAGGGAGAGGCAATGAGGGTAGAGGTGGGGAGAGAGGAGCTGGCCAGAGGAGAGAGCTCCCAGCCAGTCCAGCCTCCCCTGCAGCCCGATCCCCAAGACCTGCATCCGCTGACCACCCTCTTCTCACCCCATAGGCCCGCCCTGCTCTCTCTCTTTGCACGGGATGGCTTGATCATTTTTGGGGTGGCCAGCTTTCATTCGGTCAGAGTCAGCTCAGGCCTGTGGGAATTATGTAGGCCCTCATCACTGCTGTTCCCCAGATTCAGAATAGCAGTCTCATTAGGGATTGAGAAGAGGGGTGAGGTTTCATCTAATTTCTCCTCAGAAGTGGCAATGGCAAAGCCCGGGCAGGATAAGAATGAATGCCTACCGACCTACTACATACCAGGCACTGTAGATACCTCATCTCACGATCTATGAGGCAGGCGTCCCATATGATAGATGAGAGGATGGGTTGAATGGGTTCAGAGAGGTTAGGTGACCTGCCCAAGACTGCACAGCCAGTTAGTGGCAACAGGTGGGATTTGAAGACAGATCTGTTGCACTCAGTGGGGAAGAATTTAAGTCTGAGCTTAAAACTAGGGTTTTGTATTTGAAAACATTGCTCTGGGCAGAGGCTCATAGGTTTCACCATTCTGCCAAAGGGGTCCCCAGCACCTTGGAACAAAAAGTTCCAAGCTCCTACCCTGAATGCCGGGACCATCATGGGAAAACAGAACATGACCTGTTCCGGTGGAGCCAAGAAAACAACTGGGCAGCAAACTGAGTAGCATGGCGCGCACAATAAGGACCCAGCCTGGAGAACGCTGACCTAGAATCCTGCCAACCCAGACTGGAAGCCCCGAGAAGGAATGCGAGTCTTGACGGCCCAAGGCAGAGTCAACTTTCTTCTGTCCCCAGCTCCATGCCTGGCACACAGTAGGTTCTCAATAACTGTGTGTCAAGTCGAGGTGAGTCTTGATCTAGGTTTGGAAGGCCAGAAGGCTGGAATATGGATTTCCCCTTTTGTGTGACTACATGGGGCCAAGTGCACATGGAAGAAGAGTAATGAAATTGACAAATGACTGTGCAGCCTCTGACGGTTTACAAAGCACTCATTCTTCTTAATCTCAGGATCTTGACAGAGGTGAAGGAAAATATTTGTAGTATTTTCAATTTATGGGTGAAGCAACTGAGCCCCAGAGAATGACTTGCTTCAGGTTTGCAGAGCATGCATGTGAAGTCAGGCCTGCAGGTTCCATATTCTGTGGAGTGAGCGACAGAGCAATGGGTTGTCTTGTCTGGAGCAGGGAGGCCCCTGGAGGCTGGTGAGATGGGAGTACAGTGGGTGGGGGGCCTGTGACCCAGGAGGCCCTGCATCACCGGTTCAGCTTCTCCCGGCGGAGAGCATGCCCTCCAAATGACTTCTGTAGGTGTGTTTGTGACATGTTCAGCAGGTGTAAGAAGGATGGGCCAGTGCCAAAGGCCAAGCCCAGAGGTGTTTCAGATTTTTCCCTTTATGCCCCTGCAACCAAGCCCTGCTCTCCTGCACATATAAGAGACCCAGGCTACGGCTGTGGCAGTCAGTGGCCTGGCCCTTCTCGCTTCTCCCTGACAGCTCTGAGCGTGTTCCTCTCTCTCCAGCCATGCTCATCAGACAGCAGTGTGTCCGAGGCGGGCCCCAGGGCTTTAGCTGTGGCTCAGCCATCGTAGGTGGAGGCAAGAAGCCTGCTTTCAGCTCTATCTCCATGTCTGGGGGCACAGGCTCCTGCTCTGGGGGCTTCAGTAGCAGAAGCCTTTGCAACCTCGGGGGAAACAAGAGCATCTCCATCGGCACGGCTGGCTGCTGGCGAGGCGCTGGGTTTGGGGCTGCTGGAGGTTTGGGGGCTGGCTGCTTTGGCCTTGGATTCGGTGGCTCCTTTGGTGGACGGGGCGGTGCTGGCTTCCCTGTCTGCCCTGCTGGAGGGATTCAGGAGGTCACCATCAACCAGAGCCTGCTGACGCCACTCCACATGGAGATTGACCCTGAGATCCAGAAGGTCCGGACCGAGGAGCGGGAGCAGATCAAGACCCTCAACGACAGGTTCGCCTCCTTCATTGACAAGGTGAGCCGGCCCCTTGGTCAGATAAGGTGGTAGAAGCCAGGGTTTCTGAGTCCTGGCATCTCAGACCTGAGCCTGCTGCGGACTTGGGAAAACTGTGAACTTCTCTGGGCCGCTGTTTCCCACCCGGTTAAGAAGAGTCATTACTCTTTCTCTTTTGTCCTATGACTGGTGGGAAAACAGGCTGCTCAAAGCAGTTCAGTACTTGGATTTCCTGCCGTGCTATGTGTTACTGGGCAAATCATTCAGCTTTTCTGGGTCCAGTCACCCCAGCTATAAAGTGGGTTCCTTGTTTCCCTGCTTCTTCTCAGATTTTGGTTTCATAAATAATATGGCTAATAATTTAATAGTTAATTAATTATAGTGAATATAATAGCTTAACGACTGACACTTCTGTTGTCAGAGCAGAAGAAAACCAGGCTGGTTTCCCAAATGAGAAAGGGAGTGACTCTAATGGCAGATTAGAGTTCCTGGTAGGACCTTGGAAGGTCATTGTGTTCATCCTCCTGATTCTGGGCAAAATTGCTCATTTCTGTGTCTGTTTGAAGAGGATAGGGGATGGCTCTCTGATTTTCCTTTTTGTAGTCCACTTCCCTACTCCATGCAAGGTCTGGAGGTTCAAGTCTTTTCTGCTGTATGCTGTGCTTCTGTATGATGGATGATAGCAAAGAGATTAGTTCCAGAGAGTCATTAATCCAAAGATGAATGACTGAATAGATGACTGTAGCACGTTTGGCCCAGGGTGCCCTGGTTCTCTGTGCATCGAAGTCTTACTTCTCTTAGATGATGGGGCAAGAATGAACAATCTGGGAGTAGATCGAGTGGGAATATTTGCTCTTCTTGCTAGTTTGAATTAACCCATAGCAGCTTAAAAGGGCTTTACTGTGACTCTAGGACCTATAGATGTGAAAGTAAGACCAAGGCTTGGGTGCTTCCTTGTCTAATCTCCCATCATCAATTTAAGTTCAAACTGTGATCAGTCACCCTTACCTGCTTTTCTTACAATTCTGAAGCACCTAAAGTGGAAGCATCATGCCAAACCCTGGTTTATCTGGCTAGATTTCTTCCTAGAGGGAAAGTTCAGGGAAGTCCTCTTGCAGCAGTGAGTCTATGAGACTCAGAATATGTCTAGGGCTTGATCTTAAGTATTTATACTCAGTTGTGCACAGGTTCACAGGGACACACCAGGTCCATTTAGAAGAAAGCTTGTTTAAGACATCTTCAGTGAATTTATCATTCCTTTGCCTTGGGTCAGGATCACTTTGAATGCAATAGCCCTTAGGCTGTGGTTGTATCTCCTAAGTTTGTTTTATTTTATTATTTCATAGAGGTTCAGTATTCTCAGCAACTCATCCCTTCTCAGTAACTCTGGATCCCTGTGGTTGGGAAGTTGTTCTTGCTGCACAGTCAGGCCCCGATGCTTGGGCTCTGCTCTGCTCTCCCCAACACACATGGCCCACTTGCTGCTGTGGAGCGGGGCCGCCTTGTTGACCCCAGCAGATAATGCCTGGAGTTGCAACGTGGTGGCCCTACTCGGATGGCTCTTGGGCTCCCTGGTTAGCTTGGATTGACGGGGATGGTGTTGGCCAGCCCTCCTGCCAGAGATTCAGGCCCTCATCTGTCGGTTGGTCCCTGTGTTAAATACAGGTGCGGTTCTTAGAGCAGCAGAACAAGGTTCTAGAGACCAAGTGGAACCTCCTTCAGCAGCAGGCGACAACCACATCCAGCAAAAACCTTGATCCCTTGTTTGAGGCCTACCTCAGTGCCCTGAGGAAGCAGCTGGATACCTTGACCAACAACAAAGGAGGCCTGCAGTATGAGTTGAAAATCATGCAGGACAGCGTGGAGGACTTCAAGGCCAAGTATTTGGGGAGGGGATGTGACAATCTGCCCAGCCATGCCCCAGGCCCCCCGGGTTCCTCTTCATCATTTAGAATCTCAGGCTCTGGAGAGACCCCAAAGGGTCAGGGAGGACCTCCAGTCTGTTCCCATGCTTCTACATGGTCACTTTTTTAATGGGGTGAGGTCTAGTAACCCTAAGTTGCCCCAAACAGAAAATGAGTGATGTATTCAGAGAGCTGGGCTTGCCATATACAAATAAGATAAAAAACCAAACAGATGGAAAGTAATACAGCAGGGTTAGAAGAATACAGGCTGTAGAGATAGATGGACTTGCTTGGCATACTGATTCCTTCACTTACTAGCTGTGTGATCTTGGGTGACTTGCTTAACCTCTCTGAACCTTAGTTTTCATCATCTTTAAAATGGGGATAATAGTTCTACTTTATAGGTTGTGAGAATTAAATGAAATTAAATGAGATAGAGAGAGCTAGTAGCATGGTGCCGGACATAAAATGAACATTGAATGCAGAGTAACTCTTATTATGCTCATTATGGGATGGAGCTGGGAAAAATACCAGCTCCCTCTCTCAATTCACTCTCACACCAAAGAAAAAGAACTGGAGTATTGGCAAGCCTCCTGAGAATTTAGTCCACCCAATTGCCAAAGGACAGCCCTTCTATGGAAATAAAGTCGACCAGATCATTGCTGGTTCTCCTCCTCACATCTTATCTCTTGCAAACAGTCTTTTTAAAATTTGGTTTTCACTTCTCTGAGTAAACTAGGGTCTAGACTGGTACCTCATATGCTGTAATTACTCAATAAATGTAGGTGGAATGAATATCTGTATGAACGTGGGAAAATGTAGCCAATTAGATGGATTTTTCCAGGTAGTTAGATGTTTGAAAACCAGCAGGAGAGAGTGAGAAACAGTAGCTCACTGTGGGCTTTTTTTTTTTTTTTTTTTTTTTTTTTGCGGTACACGGGCCTCTCACTGTTGTGGCCTCTCCCGTTGCGGAGCACTGGCTCCGGACGCGCAGGCTTAGCGGCCAGGGCTCACGGGCCCAGCTGCTCCACGGCATGTGGGATCTTCCCGGACCGGGGCACGAACCCATGTCCCCTGCATCGGCAGGCGGACTCTCAACCACTGCACCACCAGGGAAGCCCTTGTCTTTTTTTTTTGCATCTTCCCATCCCTAGGTATGAAGATGAGATCAACAAACGTACAGCTGCTGAAAATGACTTTGTGGTCTTAAAGAAGGTAAGGGTTGAAGGCGGGTAGGGATGTGCTCCCACTTCCCTCAGGAGTGGCCTTCGGCTTGAATCATGGGTTCGGTCCATCCCTCTCATCTCCACCCCACTTGGTACTATCCAGATCTCACTGAACTATGAATTAAGGCTGTGAAAAAAAAGCCCATTTGGGTAATTAACTTCCATGTCTGCAGGTGGCTTTAGGGGCAGAATAGGCCAAATGATTAGTCCCCCGCCACCTCACCTGGTGCTACCTTGTGTGTCACATAACACTCCCTGCCCCCCGTTGGAATGCCTGTACCTTGTCTCTTATCCTCCCCCTTCCTCTGCAGGACGTGGACGCCACCTACATGAACAAGGCGGAGTTGGAGGCCAAAGTGGAGGCCCGTAATGATGAGATCAACTTCCTGAGGGTCCTCTATGCTGCGGTGAGGACTCCATTCCCCCACCCCACCCCCCCCATTCAGGGAAGGGACTCCTCCATCTGTGAGGCTGCTGGTCGGAACTGACAGTTCGTTGAAAGGACTCCAGCTCCCTTACTTCAGGGCCGTGGGCTCTCAGCAAGGTCATGGATAGAAAGGGTTGAAGTGAGAGATTCAACTGAGTGGTCTCAAAACCAGAGGTTGTCTTAGAAGATTAGGTCTAAAGATTGCATGGGATAGAAGTTATTGCTGTCTAGCATTTCTCTGGTGAAATAGATCCATTCCCTTCCCTTCCATGTAACATACTCAGGGCCCCCTGACCTGGAGGAGCTTAGGGAGCAGTAGGGACTACAAGCATTGCTTTTCTGACTTGAGATATCGCCAACCACTTGATTTCTACATAGAAATTTACCCCTCCTCCTTCTCTGTATGCAATGCCAAGTTGGCTTCCATCTGAGCCTGTGGCATGGCCATTTCCATGGTGATGGCAGGTCTCTGGTGTCAGAGATTAGGGAAGACTCTCCAGGAGGCCTGATGTGAGACATTTTCCCTGCAGGAGCTGTCCCAGATGCAGACCCATGTCAGCGACATGTCTGTGGTCCTGTCCATGGACAATAACCGCAACCTGGACCTGGACGGCATCATCGCCGAGGTCAAGGCCCAGTACGAGGACATCGCTCAGAGGAGCAAGGCCGAGGCCGAGGCCTTGTACCAGACCAAGGTGGGTGTCGGGGGTCTCTCAGGGGCCGAGAGTGGCTTCTGGGGCTCTGCTTTTGATGTCTATGAGCAGATGAGCATCAGCTCGAGCCCAAGAGAAGTGAGGGGTAAAACTGGTTCTTCTGGGTGGCACTGATCCTGGTCTGCCTGGAGATAGCATGACATTTTGTATCATTCCTGCCACCTGTGGCTATTCTTGCTGAGTCCACTTGAGAATAGACTCTACCCAAACACCCCTGACCCCTGATTCCCTGTGTCTCCTGGGTCTCAGGTCCAGCAGCTCCAGGCCTCAGTCGAACAACATGGTGACAGCCTGAAGAGCACCAAGAATGAGATTTCAGAGCTTAACAGGATGATCCAGAGGCTGCAGGCTGAGATCGAGAATGTCAAGAAGCAAGTATGTGTCACCTCTACCCGGCCTCGGTACAGGGCCAGGGGCCTGAGGCAGATGCCTCCACAGTAGACAAGCAGATAAGGCATCAGCCCAGAAGATCCTGAGCTAGTCTGCGGGGGATTTGTAGCTCTTTGCATAAGTCATACCCAGATCTTTTCAGCAATATCCTAGTTAACATGACACGATAACCTCAGCAGATAAGTTTTCCTGGCTCTTTTTCATTGGTTTTGCTCATTTTATCTAATCAGTCTGGTGGGGGCATCGGTGGACCCTAGCTGGAGTGAATAAAATACATAAGAGTCAGGGAAGGTGGGGAGAAGGACAGACAGAATCCTGACATCCTAACCCAAGCAAAGCTGCTACGGGAGAGGGGACAGATTTAGAGGTCTTGACAGCAGGACCCTGGTGATCGCCTGTCCCGCGCCCCTGTCTGCAGTGCCAGACCCTGCAGGCATCCATGGCTGGTGCAGAGCAGCGTGGGGAGGCGGCCCTGAAAGATGCCCACGGCAAGCGCACAGAGATGGAGGGCGCCCTGCAGAAGGCCAAGGAGGAGCTGGTCCGGATGCTGCAAGAGTACCAAGAGCTCATGAGTGTGAAGCTGGCCTTGGACATTGAGATCGCCACCTACCGCAAGCTGCTGGAGGGCGAGGAGTGCCGGTGAGGGGGGCTAAGGCAGGGTGGGAACAGGAGGAAGGGAGAGGGTCCAGAGCCATGGCCAGTCCGGGACACCTCTGCTGGACCACTTGCTTCTGTGCTGGTGTGTTATGAATCAGGACGGTGTTATATAACAGGTTCACATTCAGGCCTCAAATCTGGCTGCTGAAGGATGGGAGGGTGCTTGATACCTGCTTGTTGAACCAAGTGTGGTTCCAGGTTTGCTGAGGTTCACTGCTCTTTCTGTTGCCCACAGAATGTCTGGAGAATGCCAGAGTGCCGTGAGCATCTGTAAGTACCATCTGCCCCCGCTGTGGCCATTTGTTCACCCCGGTTTGGGGTGAGATTCCTGGTTTCCAGCACTGTTGGAACGACCATGTCCTTGTCTTTCTCCCGCAGCTGTAGCTGGGGGTGCTGCCAGTGCAGGAGGCGTTGGTGGAGGGTTAGGAAGCTGCTCCGGATTTGGCCTGGGTTCTGGCTCCGGAAGTGGTTTTGGGTTTGGTGGTAGTGTTGGTGTCGGCGGTAGTTCCAGCAGCAAGATCATCTCTACCACCACCCTGGCCAAGAGATCCCACCGATAGAGGAGGTGAGGTCCCTGCAGCCGCCTGAGGCCAGCCTGGTCCATTCCTGGTGTCTCTGCTTCCTTCACCTCCACCTCCACCCTCCCTTCCTGGGGCTTATCTTACATATGCCGCCTCAGTGCCAGGGCATGGACTCTGCTCTCTTGGAGTTTGGTAGCTTCTTCCTAATTTGGGCTTGCTGACCCAGCTGGAATGGGAGAGGTGTCAGCTGACTCTTCACCTCCCACGGACAGAGGAGAATCCAGCCAGGCGCTTCATCTCCAGAATTATTAGGGTCGCATATATCCCCACCCAGCCCAATGCCGCCTCCTACCAGATCCCGGATCTCCCTCTGCAGCAGGACCAAGCTCCTTCTCCATCACTTGGCAGCCTCTGGCCCTGCAAGGTCAGGACAAGAGCCACTCAGTACCCTGTCCACCTCTTCTCCTTCCCTCTGTCCATCTTTGGGTGAATCTTCAATAAAAAGCTTTTGTCATTCACTTTGAGCAATCGTGTTTGTTCCTTGGGGAGAAGCCTCAAGAATTCAGGTGAAAGTGAAGGAGGCTGGGGCCTGAGGGGTCTGTCTGTCTGTCCAAATCAAGGTTATCAGCTAATTTCTCAGATCTCTACTTCTAAGTTGCTCAGATTATTAGGACAGAAGGGTCATGTGTGGAGCCTGAAGGCTGCCTACAGAACAGGAGCACAGTCTCAAAGCAACCAACAGTTATCCAAAGATCGCGCATTGCAAGCAGTCAGGGTGGGGCCGTCTCAGTGCTGAGACCCAGGAGTATCTGGCGGGAAGGGGTGCAAGTCTGGAGGTGTGGGGTATAGGGCAGGTATGGGGACAGGCAGTCAGAGGTCTCCACTGAATATAGAACAAGAGGTCAGGGAGCTTATGCTCAGCGTCTAGCAAGTCCCTGTCTTCACGAAACTCCAGGCATGGGCTTTCCCACCAAGCCAGCAAGGCTTTTGGGAACTTGTTCGCAGAATCAACAAGGTCACGACTATTGGATGGAGAAATGAAAACATGTTGCTCTCACAGAGCTTTCGTGCTGAGCTCACTTGCCCTTGTCCTCAGGTGATTGTGTCCGAAGTTATGTCTAGTGGCTGTCCCTGAGTGGTGGGAGAGAGGGGGGTGTGAGGCAGGTCTTTGGGGGCACTGGAGGGTGTAGCTTCCTGTTTGGGGCCAGCCCTGGAGATTCCGGTTGGATATTCAGAGGTGGGGGTCTGGGTGTAGCCTTTGTGGACATACTGTTTTTATACTGGACGGATTCCAAGATACCTGGAGCATCACAATCTTCCCTTCTTCGGAGGAAGTCCGCACAGCTCCCCTTGTGCAGTCTGACCTAAATCCCTCCTACTACGGTTGCAGACTGCACTCGCTCCCCTGGCCGTCAGTTGGTGCCTCCCACCCTCGACTGCCAGGGAGTGCATGCAGACTCCAATCCCTCCTCATGGTGCCTCCCACGGGCCCTTACTATGTGCAGAACAAAGGGCACGCCGTTTGCCCAAGGCTGGTCTCTGCCCATGGGGCCTTCGCCGCATGCAGGCAGGCTCAGGGCAGCAGGGCAGCAGGGCAGAGCAGCGAAATGTTAACCTCAGGGGTTTGCGCTCCCAGGCAGGGGCCTCCTGCCAGAAGCAGCTGCTTCCTGCTCCCTGGGCTGGCCAGCTGGTCCTCCAAAATCTAATCTCCCCATAGACCTGGGGCTCACCCCGTGTGGCAGAGCAGGAAGTCTTTGACTTCTTTCCATCACTGCACCCCTCCCCTGGGAGAATGGTGAATCGGCTCTTTTCCGAGTTTCTGGGGTGGGGAGGAGGAGTCAAGGGTTGGAAGCAGGGGAGGGGCTTCTCAAGTTCACCCACCGGGAAGTTGTAGGTCGCGACGGGCCACGCCGAGAAGCCGAAGCCCAGAAGACGGGCAGGTTACTGCCTTTTTTGTGCCCTCTGAGTGGGCGGAGTGCGGGAGCGGGGAGTAGCCAGCCTGAGTATCACTGTCGGGTCTCTCAGGGCCTCCTCAGTTGAATTTAATGACTTACACTCAAAGTTAGATGGTAGAAATAAAATTAAAGGTCCCTGCCATCCTGTCATTCTGAGCCTGATGGAAAAGACATAGAAACGTGTGATCACAGTACAGCGTGGTAAGACCTACAGACTGGTGTGCCGGGGGCTCTGGGCACAGAAGTGTACCCAAGCGGGGAATCAGAGAAGGCTTCCTGGAGGAAGTGACTCTGCCCTGAGTTGGAGCTGGTTAGGGAAAGAGGGAGGACGGGTGGGGGGATATTTTCCAGCTGGAGGGAGAGGCTCACGCAAAGAGTCAGAGACTTGAGAGCACATGGGCCCTTTCTGGAACCTGGAACTGTTTGGCACAGGTGGAGAGCCAAGTAGGTGATGGGCAGGGGCAGTGAGAACTGAGTCTGAAGATCTTGGTGGATCTCAGATCTCAAAGCACCTTGATGCCAGGCTAGGAGTTTGAATCTGACCTTGACTTTGAAGGGCTATAGGCAGGGGAGTATCATAATCTAAGTTGTGTGTTGTAAAGCTGCCGTGTGGAGAGTATGGGAATTTCAACTGACCTTAAGGCCGAATCCAACCATCAGTGAGATCAACTGTGTTTAAGGCAAATAAATCAAGCCAATGAACAGATGGTTGAGTGGGAGGCAGGTGATAGGCCTGGCGAAGCTGGACAGATACCTACCTCTGCCACACTCCCCAGGCAAAGGCACAGTCTGCCAGGCTGAGCTCGGCTCCTTGCTTTGACCCCCTCCCCGTAGTTCCAGGAGCTGCAGCTGGCAGCTGACTGGCCTGGGGATGACCTCAAACACACCAAGAACGAGATCTCAGAGCTGACCCGGCTCATCCAAAGGCTGCACTCGGAGATCGAGAGTGTGAAGAAGCCGGTGAAGAGGCTTTGGGGTTTCCTGGCTCAATCCCAAGGGAGGGGTGAACTGTCCATCATATATACTCCCCCATGCCCCTTCTCCTTCTCTGGGTCCTCCATCTCAGAAACCCCTTCCTCAAATGGAGCCCCTGCTCTCATCACCTGCACGTAGCTCCCACCTGAACTCTGGAACAATTGGAAGGGCCTTTTCAGAAAGCCAAGGGGCTGGGAATAACAAGCCCCCCAGTCCCAGGTTGACAGGACTCTATCGCCATGCATGGGGTTTTGCTCTAGGAAGTGGAGCAGGACAGGGCTTGGTCCAACCACAGTAAGCACTTGGGGCGGGGGGCGGGAAGGGAGGCTCAGGCTGCCTTAGAACTGAGGGGGCAATGCCACCTCCTGGCCCTCAGTGCTCCAGCCTGGCGATGGCCACTGCTGACGCCGAGCAGCGGGGCAACTGCACCCTGACGGATGCTTGAGCCAAGCTGGATGAGCTGGAGGCCACCCTGCTCCAGGTCAAGGAGGAGCTGGCCCGGATGATGCATGAGTACCAGGAACTTATGAGCACCAAGCTGGCCCTGGACACCGAGATCGCCACCTACCGCAAGCTGCTGGAGAGTGAGGAGTGCCAGTCGGTGATGGGAGGGGTCTTAGAATGTTCGGGCTGGAAGGACTTTTGGAATCCTCTGACTCAGTTTCCCAGATGGGGGGGGCAGGCTGCTGGAGGGGCTGGAGATGTTTTTTTAGGTCACCCACAAACGTAGCCTTATACAGAATCTGGTCAGATAATAAGATGATGATTTCCTTTAGGGTTCTCTTTCCAGTCTTCAGACTGTGATGGGGAGAAAGTTTCAGTGTAGTGCTGTTGTATCTTTAACACTGCTGCTCTGACACTTGCAAATGTCCCAGTTAGTAAAGAGATGGTAGATCTCAGCTTCACAGCCTCTGGGCAGACAAAAATATCTAGCCAAAATTTAAAAAAATTGTTTCATCCATTATATTATTTTTACTGCTACAGTTTTTGTCTTTTTTGGTCCAGCAATACTGGTTTTCTGTTTACCCTGGTGATATAAGACTTCCTTTTAAGAGAAATGCATTTTTTATTATAAAAGGCAGGATCAATGGAAAATACTAAATATATAAGAGTATGAGTTATACGTGGTCGTAGCAACAATTGGAAGGGTGGTACATGAAGCATTGACATTTGAAAAACCCTGTTCTAACCTAGCACCATTTTATAAATGAGACCTAGAGAGGAGAAGTTATTGGTCCTAAAATCATACAGTTGGTTCCTTAGCGGCAACTCCTGATGCTAGCGTTTCTACACGTGTATTTATTCAGGCAGTAGCCCCACAGGGATGAAGAAATGGGCTGAAGAGAAGCATGGCAGGAGGGCCTCTGGGAGGTGGTGTTGCCATGGCGCGGGGCGGGGGGGGGGGCGCTCCAGGGTTGAAATTCGCACATCTCTGAAGGGGAAATAGCAGATGAGGAGGGAAAGAGAGGTGCTTAGAGTCACACAGGTGCACTTCATGCCACCTGGCCAGCTAGAGGGCTTGTGGAGGCTGCAGTAGCCTCGCTGATGATTCCAGGCTGGGGTGAGCGTAACTTGGATTCCATGTAAAGGAGATTTACCTGTGCTTTTCTCCCTGTGCAGGATGTCTGGAGAATATACCAATTCTGTGAGCATATGTGAGTACTTCATTCCCTGAAAGAGTATTTTTAGCCCATTAATGAACACAAAGTAAGCAGTCCCCTACCACCAGGACCCCCTGGAAGAGCCTGGGCTCTGCCTGGTAGAGCATCATTGTCCTAATCGCGTCCTTTGATGAGACCTTTGGCCTCTTCCTCTGTGGAGTCAGCTTCCCATCACATTCTGACATTTCACACTGACCCCTTCCCCAGAAACCTCACCCATGCTAGGATGAGACTCTCAGTCCTACCCTCTTGTGTCACTCCCATCCCGGCTTTCCTTCATGACGGAAGCTGTGAGTAGGAAGAGGGGCACCTCCTCAATCGGACTGAGACCTGCGCACGGAAACACTGCGTGAGCCGGCAAAAACTCCCCTGGGACGAGCAATCAGGAACTGCTTTGAAAAAAATTAAGGATGTCTCCTTGAGTTAAATGCAAGACTTTTTGGCTTATGCGATACTTGGGCATCATCTGTTCTTTGGGGGAAGCCCCTGCTACTAGAATGAGGAGGCTCTGGGTTTGGGGGTCCCGCGGCACCTGGGCTGATTCTCCCAGTGCTTGAGCTGCCCAGGAATTGAGCATATATCACTAAACTCAAGTCCACTGTTGATGTGGAGTGTTTGTGTAAGAGGGACACATTAAAGCTAGTTGGGGCTGGGAGGTTGGAGAGGACTTCGGGTCAGCCCTGTCCTGGGACACACCCTTATCATCCCTCCCTCTGTCCTCCACAGCGGTCATCAGCAGCTCCATGGCCAGGACCGCAGGCGCAGGAGTCGGCTTTGGGTTCAGTGGTGCCAACACCTATGGCTATTGGCCCAGCTCTGTCGGCAGGGTCTATGGCATCCTGTCTGGGGGCTGTGTCACTGGCAGTGGGAATTGCAGCCCCCGCGGGTGGCCAAAACTAGGCTGGGGAGTGCAAGTGAATTTAAGGATTGCTGGGCAAGCCCCCAGCTCTGAGTTTACCCACCAAGAAAACCACAAAATAAAGTGCAAGACAGCTGTCCAGACATCTTGCTCTGGTTTCTCCTGGACTCCCTGCTCCAGGAAATTCCTCCGTCACATTTGTCATCATCTCTTCCTTGCTTTTCTTCTCCACTGACATGTCCTCTCTTGCAACTCTCTGCCTTAGTCCTTCTTAATTAAGAATAGGGATTCTAGCCCATCCTTCTGCTTTCACACCAAGAGGCCTCTTAACCCAGCCTCCCCTTCCTGCTGCATTGCCCAGGATAAAGACTTGACCCTTTCTCTGGCTGCATGCCCCCTTGCAGATGAAGGTTTTCTCTAAAGGGCATCCCAGGCCTCCTGTTGCTCCTTCCATGCCCCGGCTTAGGTAGTTATTCAGCCATATGCTCCATGGGTACAGGAGATTACAGGTCCACTGATAGACCTGCAAGGACTGTATCTTGCTAGAGCAACGTCAGCTCTGGGGAAACACCTGGTTATTTGTTGTATCTTGCATGGTCCCTGCAGACTATAGCTGGGAGCACCCCTGCAGACTGATCCCATCAATGAAGGGATCTGTGTTCTCAGCATGTACGTTTTTGTCCTGGTTCAGGCCTCTGTCCCTGTTTCCTCGTCTCACCAATAAACTTATACAACTCATGCAGGCCCAGGATGCTTTTCTCTCCTAAGGGAATCCTCATCTTAGGCCAAGTCTCTTCTGTATGTAGAGGTCAATGACCTGGAGCCCAGGGCATCTGAGGCGCATCTTTCTTCCATAGAGACCCGAAGTATCCTTTGATCTGAGTGAAAGACATCCTTGCACGGATGGCAGGACCCCACCATCACCTCCGCTGGATTTTGTGATACTCAGGATTCATCTCTGTCTCCCATCCCCAGCAGATGCATCTTTTTTTTTTTTTTTTTTTTTTTTTGCGGTACGCGGGCCTCTCACTGTTGTGGCCTCTCCCGTTGTGGAGCGCAGGCTCCGGACATGCAGACTCAGCGGCTATGGCTCACGGGCCCAGCCACACTGTAGCATGTGGGATCTTCCCGGACCAGGGCACGAACCCGTGTCCCCTGCATCGGCAGGCGGACTCTCAACCACTGTGCCTCCAGGGAAGCCCCAGATGCACCTTTGAAGTCATGCTTTTCTCAGATGAATGCACCGGTGAATGGAAAACCTTTGAGAACGTTCAGATTCTCAGCAGAGAGAGGGAGTCAACATTTGTCTTGTGGCAAAATTTAAAACTGGCCAAGAGGCAGCAGAAGGCCAGTTCCAGAAAACCTGGGGCTCGAGTTATAGCTGTTCCTTGTTCTCTGGGAAAAGGTCAAAGGTAGATTCTGTTTCAAGTAATGAGCCATGTTCTCTTGGTGCCTGGGGAAGGTTCACTGGGTTGAACATGGTTGTGGATGTATATGTACGAGTTGTGTTTTAAGCATGGGGGGCATCTCTGTTACACGCCACTCAGCTTCCAAACACTCTTGTGCTCAGAGCCTTCTTTTTTTTGGCTGCGTTGAGTCTTCATTGCTGTGCGCAGGATTTCTCTAGTTGCGACGACCAGGGGCTACCCTTTGCTGTGGTGTGTGGGCTTCTCATTGTGGTGGCTTCTCTTGTTGTGAAGCACGGACTCTAGGCGTGCGGGCTTCAGTAGTTGTGGCTCACGGACTTAGTTGCCCTGTGGCATGTAGGATCTTCCCGGACCAGGGATTGAACCTGTTTCCCCTGCATTGGCAGGCAGATTCTCAAACATTCTCAAACATTGCACCACCAGGAAAGTCCCTCAGAAAGTTCTCATAGGTCTCTAGGCCATGACTATGCTGGCAGGATATGACAGGAAGCAAAAAGCAAGTGAGAGGCCAGCACACATTGAGGCTGGGGCTCACAGGTGCATCTGAACAGGGTCACTGTGGGTCCAGAGTCCTACAGTTCAAGTCAATAGCCTTGAATTCAGACCCAGTCCCTGTGACTAAGTGGTGATCATGAGTGAAGCTCTCAACCCTTTTGAGAGTCATTTCTTTAGCTATAAAATAAGCAGAATTAACCCCCAGCTTGCTGTTAGGCTATGAGACAGCATGAAGATGTTCTGTGCAATTCCTGGTACAAAGTTCATGCTTAATAAATGTTAAATGGAAACAGAATCTTGTTCTTAATCTTTGTGGTTCAAAAACAAAATTAGCTCACTGAAAGGGGTGTTTAGCTGCTAGTAAAGCAATTCACAAAATCTAAGCTTTAAAGAAACCATCTTATAAACTACATGCAGTTTATTTATTGCCCAAAGGAGAACTGGCTGGCCAAATAACTAGTCTCAGGGAAGACACTCTTGGGGCCAGTAAAGAAATGGTGGTCAATTCAAGGAATATTTAGTAAGTAGCTATCATGTGCCTGGCATGAGTTAGTGTTCGGGATAGTGATATGGAAACAGGTCCATGCTCTTAATGGAGACATAACCACAAAAAATGTAACTATAACACAGGTGAGATATTGGCAACACAAGAAATGACAGAGTCAGCACAGAGGAGAGTGGGGAACTTCAGGGAGGTCAGGGAAGGCTGGCAGAGGAGGCAACATGTGCAGAGTTTCAAGAGGATGGAGTTTACTAGGCAGTCAAGAGGAGGGAGAGGGCATGGTACCCAGAGGCACTAGCATGGTGTAAGTAGGTCATGGTTGCTGGAGTGTGAAGAGGAAGGCCGAGGAAGTTCTGCAGGTGGAGATGGAGGGGGCAGTGGCACCTGAAGCTGGGGAGGTTGGCAGCAGCCACATCAGAGGGGCCCTTTCAAGTCTGCTAAGGAGCTGGGATTTCATGCTGTAGAGCTCGTGGGAGAAGCCTACACATTGGATGTCGGATGGACCCAACTGGAGTCCTCCTCTGCCACTCAGTGTGACTTAGGCAAGCTACTTCTGCTCGATGACCCTCAGTTTCTTCATCTGTAAAAAGGAGTTAATAATAGTATTCCCTAAAGAAATTGCCATGAGAATTACATTTAATTAGAGAATGTAGGAGAATTATTTAATTTAGTGACTGGCACATAGTACATACTAAATAAATGGCTGCTATTAAACATTGTTAATATTATAGCTCTCTTTTTTTTAAAGCATCTTTATTGGAGTATAATTGCTTTACAATGTTGTGTTAATTTCTGCTGTATAACAAAGTAAATCAGCTATATGCATACATATATCCCCATATCCCCTACCTATTGCCCCTCCCTCCCACCCTCCCTATCCCACGCCTCTAGGTGGTCACAAAGAACCGAGCTGATCTCCCTGTGTCATGCAACTGCTCCCCACTAGCTGTCTATTTTACATTTGGTAGTGTATATATGTCAGTGCTACTCTCTCACTTCATCCCAGCTTACCCTTCCCCCTGCCCGTGTCCTCAAGTCCATTCTCTACATCTGCGTCTTTATTCCTGTCCTGCCCCTAGGTTCATTATAACTTTTTTTTTTTTTAAAATTCCATATATATGTGTTAGCATACGGTATTTGTTTTTCTCTTTCTGACTTACTTCACTCTGTATGACAGACTCTAGGTCAATCCACCTCACTACAAATAACTCAATTCTGTTTCTTTTATGGCTGAGTAATATTCCATTGTATATATGTGCCACATCTTCTTTATCCATTCATCTGTCGATGGACACTTAGGTTGCTTCCATGTCCTGGCTATTGTAAATAGTGCTGCAGTGAGCATTGTGGTACATGTCTATTTTTGAATTACGGTTTTCTCAGGATATATGCCCAGTAGTGGGATTGCTGGGTCATTCGGTAGTTCTATTTTTAGTCTTTTAAGGAACCTCCGTACTATTCACCATAGTGGCTGCATCAATTTACATTCCCACCAACAGTGCAGGAGGGTTCCCTTTTCACCACACCCTCTCCAGCATTTATTGTTTGTAGATTTTTTGATGACGGCCATTCTGACTAATGTGAGGTGATACCTCATTGTAGTTTTGATTTGCATTTTTTTTTTGATTTGCATTTTTCTAATGATTAGAGATGTTGAGCATCATTTCATGTGCGTCTTGGCCATCTCTATGTCTTCCTTGGTGAGATGTCTATTTAGGTCTTCTGCCCATTTTTAAACTGGATTGTTTGTTTTTTGATACTGAGCTCCATGAGCTGTTTGTATATTTTGGAGATTAATCCTTTGTCTGTTGTTTCATTTGCAAATATTTTCTCCCATTCTGAGGATTGTCTTTTTGTCTTGTTTATGGTTTCCTTTGCTGTGCAAAAGCTTTTAAGTTTAATTAAGTCCAACTTGTTTAGTTTTGTTTTTATTTCCGTTACTCTAAGAGGTGGGTCAGAAAAGATCTTGCTGTGATTTATGTCAAAGAGTGTTTTACCTATGTTTTCTAAGAGTTTTACAGTGTCTGGGCTTACATTTAAGTCTTTAATCCATTTGGAGTTTATTTTTGTGTATGGTGTTAGGTCGTGTTCTAATTTCAGTCTTTTACATGTAGCGGTCCAATTTTCCCAGCACCACTTATTGAAGAGGCTGTCTTTTCTCCATTGTATATTCTTGCCTTCATTATCAAAGATAAGGTGACCATATGTGTGTGGGTTTATCTCTGGGCTTTCTATCTATATTTCTGTTTTTGTGCCACTACCATACTGTCTTGATTACTGTAACTTTGTGGTATAGTTTGAAGTTGGGAAGCCTGATTCCTCCAACTCCATTTTTCTTTCTCAAGATGGCTTTGGCTATTTGGGGTCTTTTGTGTTTCCATACGAATTATAAAATTTTTTGTTCTA
This sequence comes from Orcinus orca, assembly GCF_937001465.1. NCBI lineage: Eukaryota > Metazoa > Chordata > Mammalia > Artiodactyla > Delphinidae > Orcinus > Orcinus orca. The sequence goes on along the minus strand of NC_064569.1, from coordinate 42,288,627 downwards.
ATTCTGTGAAGAATGCCATTGGTAATTTGATAGGGATTGCATTGAATCTGTAGATTGCTTTGGGTAGTATAGTCATTTTCACAATATTGATTGTTCCAATCCAAGAACATGGTATATTTCTCAATTTGTTTATGTCATCTTTGATTTCTTTCATCAGTGTCTTATAGTTTTCAGAGTACAAGTCTTTCAACTCCTTAGGCAGGTTTAGTCCTAGGTATTTTATTCTTTTTGTTGTGATGGTAAATGTGAGTGTTTCATTAATTTCTCTTTCTGATTTTTTGTTGTTGATGTATAGGAATGCCAGAGATTTCTGTGCAGTAATTTTGTATCCTGCAAACTTACCAAATTCATTGATTAGTTCTAGTAGTTTTCTGGTAGCACCTTTAGGATTTTCTATGTATAGTATCATGTCATCGGCAAACAGTGACAGTTTTACTTCTTCTTTTCCAATTTGTATTCTTTTTATTTCTTTTTCTTCTCTGATTGCAGTGGCTAGGATTTCCAAAACTATGTTGAATAAGAGTGGTGAGAGTGAACATCCTTGTCTTGTTCCTGATCTTGGTGGAAATGCTTTCAGTTTTTCACCATTGAGAATGATGTTTGCTGTGGGTTTGTCGTATATGGCCTTTATTATGTTGAGGTAGGTTCCCTCTATGCCCATTTTCTGGAGAATTTTTTATCATAAATGGGTGTTGAATTTTGTCAAAAGCTTTTCCTGCATCTATTGAGATGATCATATGGTTTTTATTCGTTAATTTGTTAATATGGTGTATCACATTGATTGCTTTCTTATACTGAAGAATCCTTGCATCCCTGGGATAAACCCCACTTGATTGTGGTGTATGATCCTTTCAATGTGCTGTTGGATTCTGTTTGCTATATTTTGTTGAGGATTTTTGCGTCTATATTCATCAATGATATTGGTCCATAATTTTCTTTTTTTGTGATATCTTTTCCTGCTTTTGGTATCAGGGTGATGGTGGCTTTGTAGAATGAATTTGGGAGTGTTTCTCCCTCTGTAATTTTTTGGAAGAGTTTGAGAAGGATCAGTATTAGCTCTTCTCTAAATGTTTGATAGAATTCACCTGTGAAGCCATCTGGTCCTGAACTTTTGTTTGTTGTAAGATTTTTAATTACAATTTCAATTTCATTACTTGTGATATGTCTGTTTATATTTTCTAATTCTTCCTGGTTCAGTCTTGGAACATTGTACCTTTCCAAGAATTTGTCCATTTCTTCGTGGTTGTCCATTTTATTGGCATATAGTTGTTTGTCGTAGTCTCTTATAATCCTTTGTATTTCTGCAGTGTCAGTTGTGATTTTTCCTTTTTCATTTCTAATTTTATTGATTTGTGTCCTCTCCCTTTTTTTCTTGATGAGTCTGGCTAAGGGTTTATCAATTTTGTTTATCTTCTCAAAGAACCAGCTTTTACTTTTATTAATCTTTGCTGTTGTTTCCTTTGTTTCTATTTCATTTATTTCTGCTCTGATCTTTATGATTTCTTTCCTTCTACTGACTTTGGGTTTTCTTTGTTCTCCTTTCTGTAGTTTTTCTTTTTTTTTTTATACATAAGTTAACCCATTTAATGGACTTCCCTGGTGGCGCAGTTGTTGAGAGTCCGCCTGCCGATGCAGGGGACACGGGTTCGTGCCCCGGTCCGGGAAGATCCCATGTGCCGCGGAGCAGCTGGGCCCATGAGCCATGGCCGCTGAGCCTGCGCGTCCGGAGCCTGTGTTCTGCAACGGGAGAGGCCACAACAGTGAGAGGCCTGCGTACCACTAAAAAAAAAAAAAAAAAAGGATATTTTTATTTTAGCCATTCTAACAGGTTGTATAATGGTATCTTGTGGCTTTACTTTCCATTTCGCTGATGGCTAATCATGACGAACAACTTTTTATGTGCTCATTTGTCACCCATATATTTTCTTTGGTTAAACATTTGTTCAATCCTTTAAAAAAACAAAAATACCAAAAACCCAAAGGCAGCTGTGGCAGTGAGTTCAAGGATCCCCCTGCCAGAAACCTCAGGCTGCAGGTGTGCAAGCAAAAAGGCCTCGAGATGAAGGGCAAGTGAAGGCTGGCTCTGTGAGCAGAAAGCTGCAGACCTCATCCATCTCCTCCCTGCGTCCTCATCTCCTCCCGCAGGTTCCCTTTGCAAGTCAGGAAATGCTTCCTCCGGAACCACAGTCCCATCCCATCGCCCCTCCCTGTTGTCCTCAGCAGGGCAATGCTCTGATGCAGGAAGTCCAGCCACGGACTCGCTCGGTGACCCTCTCCTTGGTCACCTTTCACTGGGTCACTGCCCCAAATGCAGAGATAACACACATATCCAGGATGCTTCCCTACGACCAGGGGAAAGCTCATCTGTCCCTGTGCCTTTCTGGGCCTTCACAGCCAAGGAGCTCTCATTGTCCTCTTATTGGGATTGTGTCCAGGTCTCTGCTTCCCCCACAATAAACGATTGATATCATTTGATTCTGAGTGTTGAATATGTTGCCCGGGATGTCGACATCTGAGTTGCCCTGAACAGTTTTGCTCGGTCCAGCTCTTTCTTCCTTCTGGGTCCCTGCGCTGACATGGATCTTTGCCGTCTGGTCCTGGCCAGGTAGGCTTTGTGTGAGAGGTGCTCCGTATAAACAGCAGAGATTTGTTACTGATGCGCCTCTGGGCAGGCTTGGGGCTTCCAGTGCACTGGGGTACCTATTGCACACAATGGACCTGCCAGATGGGCACAGTCACCACCCCCCGACCATTATAGAGAGGCTCAGGCCTCTGTGATCAAGGAACCAAATCACCCCCAGACTGTCAGGTGTTCGAGCTTCAGCGCGGCTTCCTGCTGCACTTCTCAAAAGCTTCCACAAGGCTTCCTGGTGGTGCAGTTGTTGAGAGTCTGCCTGCCGATGCAGGGGACGTGGGTTCGTGCCCCGGTCCGGGAGGATCCCACATGCCGCGGAGCGGCTGGGCCCGTGAACCATGGCCGCTGAGCCTGCACATCCGTAGCCTGTGCTCCGCAGCGGGAGAGGCCACAACAGTGAGAGGCCCGTGTACCGCAAAAAAAAAAAGAAAAAAAAAGCTCCCACAGCGTCACCCGCAACTGCCTCTTGTTGCCGGAGAGTCACTCCTTCTTTCCTCCTCACTCCTGCCAACCCACCCCCAGTCCTACTCCCCCACTCCAGCCCTGCTTTCCTCTTCTTCCAGCCGATTCTTTTCCACCCTCACATTTGAGACCAGCATGCCCACTTGCTTACGGATGCATCTGTATCTACAGTGTCCACAAAGCAGTGGCTCACTAGACAGAGCTTCGGTGAACCCGGCATTGTCAGGCACCGGGAATTGTGGAGTCAGCAAACGGGTGCACAGAGCCTGTCCTCAGAGAGCTCACAGTCTGGTGGGGAGAATAAAAATCAGCAACTAACAAACGCAGGATACGCTGTCAGGCAGTGATGACTGCTGTGAAGAAAAATTAAGTGGAATAAGAAGGGTGTCCTTTGAAGCACATGCGTGTTTCTGTTAGTGTTCTCTCAGAAGCAGCACAGTCGCCTTGATCAAGGTGCGGAAGGGCAGAGTCCTCCAGGGTGAGGCCACCTTCCAAGGATGAGTGTCAGTCGAGGGTGACTTTCAGGATGCCCATGACACCTTCTCCTCCCTGTCATTCCCCAGCCTCACACTCCAGTCTTTCTTCCCAGAGGCCAGGACTCTTCACACCCCAGGACCATGGCAAATCTGGCTTCCAATCTTGACGCCCATGACCCATTTCCTGAAAGCCCACTCATCCTTCGTGGCTCGGCTGAAATTCCACCTCCCATGGACATGCGTTGTCTGGTCCCTCCAGGTGGACTCCATCAAGTCATCAAGCATTAAATGAGAAGGAACATTAGAGCTGGTGGCAACAATTCCCCTGGTACCCCCACTATATAGGTCAGCAAATGGAGGCCTGGATGTCTAAGTGCTCTGCCCATGTTCACAGTGCTGGTGAGCATGGGGACCGGAGCCCTGCACATCCACAGCACTGTTCCCGAACCCGTATTACAGTTGTTGCTTTATTTTCCTGGTGTCACGTTAGCTGCGCACATGTCTGTCCCCTCCCCCCACCACTCACAGCCCCGTGTTCTGTTCTGGGGCCCTCCGTCTGGCTCACGCTTGGCACTCAATGTAACATTTGCCACAGATATGCATGGCTCAGTCTCACCAACCCTCACTGGGGAGAACGAGCTCATGGAACACACATGTGTCCTGATGATTTGGCGTGCAAGTGATGAAACACATTTGTGTTAATAAATTTGTGCTTTACATGCATCCACATGTAGGCAGTTTATAGAATTTATCAACCAAACGGAGACACCTTTATTCTGGACACATGCTAAGCTGGATCTGCAGACAGCAGGCATAAGCCAGGACTCTGTCAGGCACATGCTGCCGTAGGTCTAGTGTCCTGGCTGAGTGTCATATGCCTGGCTTCAAATCCTGGCTCTTCTAATGGCTAGTTGTGACTGGCTGCAAGATCCTGCCCTTACAAAATAGGGTCGATACAAGCTGGCCTTGACTGAGTGCTTTCTATGTGCCAGGTACTTCTCTCAGTACTTTATGTCTGGCAACGATGAATTCTCCCAACAACCTGATAGGTATAGTTGTTATAAGGTGCAATTCTAATAATACAGATCTCACTCGTGAAGATGTTGAGACTCAAAAGGGTAAAATAACCCACCCAACGTCCCACAGTTAGTAAATGGCAGAGTTGGGAGTTGACCCACAGTCCAATCCCAGAGTCCATGCTTCCAGGCACGATACCTCCTTACCTGTCAAAGTTCTCACCGTAGAGAAGAGTTGAGAATATGAAAAGGGATAATGGAAGTAATACAGTGCCTGGAATATAATTTGCAGCCAATAGATGTTAGATGTTATTATAATAATTACTATTAATGCATGTTCTTTGGGCCTTTTGTGTTTTGCCAGCTGTGCACTGGTTCCTGAGCAGTCAGTTCACAGCAGGACTGTGCCCGGAGACCTGGCTTAGGCGGGTTAAATGCAGGGCCAAGGCGAACACTGGCTCTCTTCACTGACACACGGTCCCATTCAGTCACCAACTGCTAATTTGCAAGCAGGAAGAGTAACTCCTCGGTGCCAGTATTTTTTTTTTTTTTTTTTTTGCGGTACGCGGGCCTCTCACTGTTGTGGCCTCTCCCGTTGCGGAGCACAGGCTCCGGACGCGCAGGCTCAGCGGCCATGGCTCATGGGCCCAGCCGCTCCGCGCCATGTGGGATCTTCCCGGACCGGGGCGCGAACCCGCGTCCCCTGCATCGGCAGGCGGACTCTCAACCACTGCGCCACCGGGGAAGCCCCGGTGCTGGTATTTTTGTGCATACACTGCCCTCTGCCATCAGCCCCGGGTACTGCACCTTCCAGCCCAGTGCCTTTGGAGGAAAGGCTCTTCCCTAAAACGGAGAGGGTGTGGGATGATTTTGGACAGGCTCTGTGCCCACCGTGGAGCTGCCAGCTGGAGGAGATGCTGTTTCGCTCCCTGGCGTGCCCAGGCTGGCCCAGCCTCCTTGTTGCCCAGGCCCTGGCTTCTGTCTCCCCTCCCTCTCCTTTCCCATCTCTCCTCTCACAGGATTGGGGGTTAGGAACTGTGGTAGTGCTGGCATTGCTGCAGCCCAAACCCCTTTCAGGACCTTCCTTGACAGGCACCTGAAAATCTTGGTGCTAGTCAGGAAGTCCGGGGAGTGAGAGCCCCCGTCCCTCAGCAATACTGTCCTCTAGACTCACCTGCACTGCTGGTAAGCTCCTGCCCTGGCTGCAAGGGGGACCCTCTGAGATCTCAATACCACACCCCGCCCCTGCCCCAGTGCAGTAGATGATCTGGGCATGGAGGCACTGGTGAGACACAGGCAAGGGGCTACAGAGGAAGGAAGGGATCAGAGCTGAACACAGACAGCCTGGGAAGGCTTCCTATAGAAGGTGAAGGGGACACGACTTGTTGGAGAACGGGAGTGTCTTAAGACGTTTTAGGTCTCATCTGGCAGCTGCTCTGAGGTTTGAGCTGCCCTTTGCCAGCTGCCTCTATTTCCCTCCCAGGGCCTCCACCACTCCTGCCATCTCAGGGCGACACCACTTGTAGGACTAACCCTCCATCCCTCAGCCCTTAGACTCACATCCGGCAAGTGCTGCACAGACCAGAGAGGCACTGAGGGTCTCTCCTCTCCTGCACGCCAATTTCCACCGCCCTGGCCCTCCCTCCCTGCTTGGTGCACTTCCACACCACAGCCCCTTGTATATTTGGTCCCTCTTCGAGCACGCATAGACACGTGCTCATTGGCTCACAGATTCAAGTCTACGGAAGATACTCAAAATACTTAACTGGTATAATCAGGCACCAACTCATCAAAGTAGTTGTCAGCCACAGACAACCGAGACAGCCATGCCAGTCCCTGGGCACCATTCTGCTTAAGTTCGTGTTCACGACTACTCGCATGTAGATGTGGACCCCCACGTGGCCTCTGACACATATGGGAGAACATCTTTCAGCTGGTGAGCAGTGCTCACAATTCATATTATGATCCCGAGCCTGGGTCCAAGGAGCAGAGAGCATCACCTGGCCTCGGAGGGAACTGTTAGGCTGGAGGAATGCACACAGCCCTTAGGCAATAGGGTTGTGTGAAGAAAGGTGCAGCTGACCCAGGGAGGGCTTGGGGGAGGTTTCTTAGAGGAGGGGTGTCTTGGTTTGTCTTAAAGGATAGGACAAGCCTGCCCTGGTGGGCAGGAGGCTGGAAGAACAGCCCAGAGCATGTCATCAGGGAAAAGCATGATGCATGTGAGAAACATGCAATCATCTCATAAGCACACCTACCCAAGTCCCGAAGTTACAATTGTCTTCAAAAGAGTAAAGCAGGCTGAGAAGGGGAGCGGGGCGGGGGGTCAGTTCCGCTGCCTAGAGAGTCTGGGACAGGAAGAAGAGTGAGGGAAAAGTGAGTGCTGGTGAGCTCAGTGTTTCACACCGTGCAGGCACCTGCACTGGACATTTGCACATGAGAAAGCCAGGACAGTGTAGAGGCTATGAGCACAGATGGTAGCCAGGCTGCCTGGGCTGAACCCTGGCTCAAATCCTGGCTCAGCTACTCACTAGCTGTGCAACCACCAGTAAGTTACTTAACTTCCTGGTGCCTCAGTATCTTCATCTGTAAAATGGGGATAACAACAGTACCTGCCTCACAGGGCCGCTGTGAGCATTAAATGAGTTAATATATGTGTAGTGCTTAGAGCAGTGCCCAGCAGAGCTCACACTGTGTGTTAGCTATTATCATTACCATCATCATTATTATTTACAAGGTGCCTCCCATACACCTCTGGGAGTAGGTGGAGCAGGTATTAGCACCCCCCTTTTTAGGGATGCGGAAACATAGGCTTAGGAAGTTGGGAGACCTGCCCGTGGTCACATGGCAGGACCAAGACCTGGGTCCTCAGAGTCCTGAGTCCACACACTTCGCCAGAGGCTTGGGGTGGGGCTGGAGGAAGGAGATGGCTAGCAAAACTCAAAGGAGATGGTCCCGGCCACGGAGCTGAGCAAGGAGGAAGCGAGGGGGATGGGGCTGCCCAGGAAGGCACCTCTCTGGTAGCCAAACAGCAGGATGGGAGCAGAGCTGAGTGTCTGGCAGGACAGTCCTCCTTGGACTTTATATCCCAGCTCCTCTGGGGTGAGCTCACCTTCAGCTTTGCCAGCTGCAAACCTGCTGAACAGCTGTCCTGCCCCCAGATGTGTGGCTCTGATTGTGGCCAAGTCCCCCAGGGACTGTGCTCCAACCAGCTAGCATGGGGCTGTGTAGTCTTTCCCGAGAGAAGGTAGGTCAATCTCTACTGGCAGAGGCTTGTCAGGGTTACTGGCAGGAGCTCCAAAGAGAAGACAGACCCTTGCTTCTTACTCCTGAAGGCCAGCTTGGTGCTATTGCTAAGCCTGGGTCCATGCAGGCTGTGCACAGGGAAAGCCAGTGAGAGGGAGTCTGCCCCTGATTGGTCAGGGAAGCTGTCCTCCTCCCATCAATTTTAAGCTGATTTCTCCGCTAGTCATTTGACAGGTGGATTGGGAGCATCAGTGTGTGGTCATTCACAGGCGGCTTGGCCACGGGCATTAGTTTTGGTGGGCTAAGGACTCTCTTGAGAAGCAGAAGAGTGTGGTGGGGAAGAGGTCTCCACAGCGTTGTGAAGTCAGACCTGGCTTCCACCTTGGCCCCATCACTTACCAGCTGTGTGACTTTGTGTGGCTAAGCCAGCTATGTGGACACGTGGAGAGTCATTCATCCTGTCTATGCCTCTGTTTCTTCATCTCTACAATGGAGATACTAACCTACCTCTTGGGGTCATTGAAGGATTCACGAAAGAAAATGCATGTGAAGATGTTGGCACGATGCCTGACACATACTAAGTGCTCCCCAAATGGCGGTTATTGTTATTGTCGTTTTTATCTCTGAGAGCTAGGGTAGGGGTGTTGAGAAGGAGGAGAATCAAAGGTCTGGAAGAGGCCTCAAGGGATCATCCAGTCCAGATAGGCCCTGACTTTCCATAGATAAGAAATGATTGCTCCCATTTTGCGGTCGGCAAAAGCATGGAAGTAATGCCGTGCCCAAGATCATCTCCAGGGTAGGGAAGGTGAGGTTGGATGACCAGCCTCCTGCCTCCAGACCTAGTACTGGGGACTGGAGGGCTATGCTGGCCACATGACAGTGAGGCACCAAGGACAAGTCAGCCCAGGACAAATCCTATGTTGTGATGGTCAGTGGCCATCAGAGTCTCACCTCCCCACAGCTCTGGACCCTGGCTCGGAGGATTCCCTGCTGCCTCTGCTCTCTTCAGGGGCTGGCACCTTCTCTGTGGCTTCTTACCTCTAAGCCTTTTACCTCTAGGAGATCAAAGTGTTCTGAAATTTGAGGTCTGGGGGGATGGGAGTGGACTGACTTTTGGCTGGGCTGATCAAACCTCATTAAGGAGTAAAGTCTGGAGACATGGAGAGAAAGACAAACATGAAGACAGTCACCTCTGTGAAAATTGTGGTCTGCCTGGGGTGAGAGGGAAACAGGCTCAAAAGCCTGGAGGGTTCCTAAATAATTTTATTCTCTAGAGGAGTATAATCCCATAACCCCAGGCAGCCGGAGAAGATGGGTGCATCCTATCGGTCATCCAGATGTGGAGTTCAGATGTGTATTGTGGTGTCCTGGGTGTAGGGTTTTCTCTTTGGTCAATGCTTAGTCTTATGAGTAGACATGAAAAAATCAGGACTGGTTAAACCAAACCAAATGCTGGAAGATCTGCTGGACGCAAGCTGTTTGGTGACCAATCCCATCTCAACACTGAATACCAGACAGTTTTCTAATGTCCTGTGCTTCTGACTTCAAGGGACACAACCTTGTTTAAACAGTAGCTGCACTCATGTACGATTAAGGGAAGTCACGTTAAAGAAAAGTCCCAAACCAAACAAGAGAGGTGTATGCAGACCCACCAGCTCTGGTCAGTTTCCCGGCCCAGTGAGGACACAGTGGCGTGGGGAGCTCCGTCTGCCCATCTGGCTCCATAAGCCATGCTTGCTCTAGGGAAGATGGTTCTGAGGAGCAGGACAAAGGGAGGAGGAGGAGGCATGAGCAGAGATGCAGTTGGAGGCTGATGCAGGAATTTAGAACACCCAGAAGTCCTTGGTCCGTTGAGCCTCACTGAGCTTGAGATGTTAGAAAATGAAGAGCAGACTCCCTTCTTTAGAGTGGTCAACCTTTTCAAAGATGAACCCTGCCTGACTCTGTTCCAGTACTTTCAAGCTCACCCCTGCCCTGGGCTGGTTTGGCCACAGCGGGTTCAGAGTGATCTGATGCATGGGTTATGGGGACACATATCTGTGTTCAGTTCTGGGCTCTGCCACTTATTAAACTATTGGACCTTGGAAAGAAGCCCAACTTCTCTATGCCTCAGTTTTCTTTACACAAAATAGGGTTCATGATGCACCCACCTCATGCAGATGTTGTGAGGGGTAAAGGAGAAAATGCAGGGGAGCGCTTTGCAAAGCTCCCTGGGAGTGACAGGTGTGACTGTTTTCGTGGTGGCTCAACACTTCTGGGTGTTGGGCTCCAGGTGTGGATCCTGGAGCAGCAGAACCAGGTGCTGGGGACCAAGTGGGAGCTGCTGCAGCAGCTGGACCTGAACAACTGTAAGAACAACCTGGAGCCCATCCTCGAGGGCTGCACCAGCAACCTGCGCAAGCAGCTGGAGACGCTGTCCGGGGGCCGGATGAGTCTGGACTCGGACCTGAGGAATGTGTGGGATGTGGTGGAGGACTACAAGAAGAGGTGAGCTGGGAGGGGACCCCCTGTAGCTACATGACTGTCCCTGTCCCTTTTGAGTTTGTTAAGCAGGAGTGGGCAGCTACCCCAGCTTAACATTTTTGGAGGTGGAGGGAGGCAGTGTTCCTTGTCATCCCAAGCAGAATCACCCCCAAGAAAAAGGAAACTTGCTCTCCTCCTCCAGCCTGGCACTTAGGACGATGTGAGATTTCGTACAGGACATTCATGCCACACGCTCCTTCCTCATTTTTTAAAATTAATTTATTTCTTTTATATTTATTTTTGGCTGTATTGGGTCTTCGTTTCTGTGCGAGGGCTTTCTCCAGTTGTGGAGAGCGAGGGCCACTCTTCATCGCAGTGCGAGGGCCTCTCACTGCCACGGCCTCTCCCGTTGCGGAGCACAGGCTCCAGACGCGCAGGCTCAGTAGTTCTGGCTCATGGGCCCAGCCGCTCAGCGGCATGTGGGATCTTCCCGGACCGGGGCACGAACCCGTGTCCCCTGCACTGGCAGGCGGATTCCTAAACACTGCGCCACCAGGGAAGCCCTCCTTCCTCATTTTTGAAGCTGGATCTTCAATAATCTTCCAAAATTAGTGATCACATCTCCTCCTCCAGGAAGGCTTCCTTGCCTGGCTGGCCCTACTGGCCCTGGACTCTGCAGCCCTGCAGCATCTGTGCCCTTGCTCAGGGTCTTCCCTGGGCAAACGAGGGTTCTCAGTGAGACATATTAACTGACAGAGCACTGGCATTCCTGCAAGTATGAGGAAGAAATCGACAGGCGGACAGCAGCAGAGAATGAGTTTGTGCTTCTCAGAAAGGTGAGGGGTAGGCAGGTCTTGGATCTGGGGCTGGACTGGGACCTGGAGGAGCTGAGTCTGCCAGTGTGCTCTGCTTTCAAAGAAAGTTAACTGATTCAGAAATAGCGAGGGGAAGGCAGGGGAAAACCGCGATGCAAGAGTATCCAGAGAAGGGAATAAAACCGGTAGAGAGGATGATGGCATTCTTGAGAGTTTAATGGGGTCGGGGTTTGTCCACAGTGAAGAACAGTGGAGGGTGACACACAGGGGCTCTCCCTGCAGTTGCGGGCCTGGCTAGGATGTCACAGTGATGACTGACAGCAGCCTCGATGGGTCTAGTACAGTGCCTGGCACAGAGTAGCTGCTTAATAAACATTTGTTGATTCAGGGATCGAGGAGAAGGGGGTTCAGAGAGCACCCCTTCAAATCTGTGGATATCTATTAAGGCCTTACTCGGAGTACTGCTCCTGGGAACATAGGGAGCAGTCTCAGTTCTAGTAGGTGGGGAAACAAGATTCTCATATACATTAACAATAGCAGCATCTCCTGTCATTTTATCACACTGAATCCTTCCAAAGACCCTGTGAGGCAAGGCTTACCTGTTGTTACAGATGAGGAAACGGGTTCAGAGAGGTTAAGAGTGTTGCACTGCGGTAAGTGGTGGAGTTGTGATCTGAACCAAGGTCTCCTGACTCCTGGTCCAGTCCTCTTTCCACTCTCCCATGGGTTTTAACACTTAGTAGCTCTGGGACATTGGGCAAGTTACTTGTCTGCACTGCACAGGGTGTTGTGAGGACTGGATGAGTCAAGTTATATAAAAGCCATGTGTAGGGCTGAGCACAGTGCCGGGCATATGGTAAGCATTTGGGAAATTGTTTGTCCTGGGGTATCTCCTTCCCCATTCCCTCATCTGTGACTCCATGCACCTGAGCAGCCACTGTTGTGGTACCTGCAATACCATATTCCCGTGATCTGTCCTCCTAGACTTTAAACAACTCAAGAGCAGAAGGCTGAGCTTACTCTTACTCATTTTGTATCCTCAGAGCAGGGTGGCCAAATAAATGACTTTGAAAGGTACTCAGTGGCACTGAATTAGCCATCAACTCAGGGGGGCAGGATGCACTATTTTTCATCACCACCAGTGTCTAAACAGAGTGGAGATAAAGCTAAGAAAGGACTTGCCGACCCCAGAAGGGGCTCCAACTAGAAGAGGAACAGGGAGTCTGAAGGGTGGAGGTGGGCATCTCTGCTCCAGAATCTCAAAGAATGAGTGGGACTTGGATGTGGATGATTCCAGTGAGCACTTCCAGTTTCCAACCTCTGTAATTCCCCATTTAGGCTTCCAACCTGGAGACGGCCATCGTTGTTGCTAAGCAGCGTGGGGACAACACCCTGAAGGATGCCTGGGCCAAGCTGGATGAGCTCCTCCAAAGACAAGCTGGCCAGGATGATGCACGAGTACCAGGGACTCATGAGCCTGAAGCTAGCCCTGGACATGGAGATTGCCACCTACCGCAAGCTGCTGGAGAGCAAGGAGTGCCGGTGAGGGAGCGATGCTCTGGCAGGAAGGCCACAGGGGTTTGGGAAGGACCAAAGGAGAAAGCCTAACATATCTTAATCCAGAAGAGATGAATTCTTGGGGAAAGAAGGGGTGGTGATGCTAAGAATAATAATAGAATTAATAATACTACACAGACACGAGTGCTTACTTCATACCAGGCACTGTGCTACGTTGATTGGTTCATTCAGTCCTCACCACTTCCCTGCCTGTACCTGGGTACACTACCCACCCCCCCCAAAAAAAAAACATTACTCTGTTAGGCCTTCTTGTTCTCTCTTCCTTAATTGTCCAGGTAAAAGACGAGCTTGTGAGTGCTGTCCCAGGGCAGCCACTCCAGCATCACCAATGCCCTTGGGAGAAGGAAAGCCTCGATGCCTGGGAGGCTGACCCTTGGGAGGTGTGCATGCCATCCCCACAAGTACTCCTTATGAGAGCTACTGTTTGATGGATTTTTGCCTGGTTACCCCAAAGATTCAGGGGTGGCCCCCATAGCTTCTGGAGCTCTGCTTGTGCCAAAGGAGCCCTGGTATTTCCATAGGTGCCTACTGAGTTCAGAAACCCACATTAGGCCAGTGGGGGCACTAGCTTTGAGGTTAATAACTTGTGGCTTGAATGACTGTTTGTTCTTATTTTATTTCTCCCCTAACAGGATGTCATGAGAATTTCCCTCCCCTGTCAGCATCTGTAAGTACTTGTGTTCTTGGACCTAGAATTGTAGAATGTGTGGACTTGAAAGGGCTTTAGTTATACCCTGTGTGTGGAGATGAGGAATCTAAGGACCAGAGAGGGGAAAACTTTGCCTGAGATCACACAGCCAGATGGCAGGGCATGTCCAGCAATCAGGCCTTCTGACTCCCAGCCCAGCACTCCTTCCTTTTTATCATTCTGTCTCCCTGTTCTGAGGGCAGCTAGGAAGGTTATCACCATGGTGATGGGGAACCAAAGGACACAGTGCAGGAAGGTGAGTATGGGTGTGTGTGAGGCCTGGGGAGCCAGGTTGCAAGTTATGATGAGACCTGGGCTGGGGAATTGGTAAATGGGGGACCTCAGAGGTCAAGCTGAAAGTGTTAGATCTCTGGATTTCTCATCAGGGCTAAGAGTTAAATCATAGCTTCCAAAAGATGCCATCTGGAGGACAGACGGTAGAGGTTGGAAGCTGGGAAGTTTAGAAAAAAGACTAATAGAAGAGGCAGAGTGTTCAGAATGACAGGTGGGTCCATTGGTACCTGGACCAAAGAGGTGGACCTCTGAAAGTTAAGAATCAGCTAGATTGGATGTAAGCTGGGCAAGTCAAGGGCAACACATGGAGGAAGCTGTCTCTGAGATATTTTCCCCAGTGGGGATGGGGTTGGCTGTGACTGGGTCCCCCACCAAACCCATTGTTCCAAGAAGAGCCCTACCTGTCCTGGGGAAAGGTGGCCTCGTCCGGTCCCACTCCCAGCTGTGCTTGTGGGGTGTTGACCCTGCTCTCCCCCTGCAGCCACCATTAGCAGCACCAGCGTCAGCAGTGGCTATGGCTTCTGGCCCAACTCGGTCAGCGGAGGCTATGTGGTCAACGGCAGCAGCTGCATCTCTGGAGTGTGCAGCATCTGTGGCAGGGAGGGCCAGAACCAGAGCAGCACCACTGACTACAAGGATGCCCTGGGGAAGGGCTCCAGCCCGAGTGCCCCCTCCAAGAAAGCCAGTCCATAGAGAGGGCTGTCCTCCCGCCACCTCTTCGTCCTAGCTCTGGCTCCCACGTGCAATCTCCCTAGCCTGCTCTCAGCCCCACTCCCACCCTGCTGGCCCTGCTTTTGTACCTCCAGTGCTGGACTTGGCCACCCACCTGTGTCATCCTGAACCTGGACAGGTGTGGATGACTAAGCCTGGTGAAATTCGTCCCCGCACACGCTTGGGGTTCGCCTCCTTGGCTGTGGTCCCCGAGCCATGCCACTAACTCCCAGTCTTCGATCCTCTGCACAGCCTCTGGCTCAGTCACTAATTACTCTCTCTGGCCCCGTGGGTCTCAGACTGAGGCCCCCCTCTCACACTGGGGCCTTTGTCCCAGCTCCTACTAACTACCTGTGGTAGGAGTGGCTCTGTGTTCAGGAAAAGGCAAATGAAAGACAAACGACCAAGCGAGGCCATCCCCGCCCCTCCCTGGCTGGCTCATGACTCATTCTGAGTGGACCAAGTACAACTCAGGGTCTCTTTCTTCATTCTCCTGCACGCACAAGCAGGGAAGAGGAGGCCTGTTCGTTTCTCCTTTCTTCTTAAAGGCCCTCCCTCTGCATCCTCAATAAACAGCAATGATCTGATGCCTTGGCCTCTTGAGTAGTTAAGGTGTGCACAAGGACCTCAGTCCAGATGCTCATGTGAGCAGACACCACAAACCCACACGAACACACTACACCACTGCATATCGCCTGTGCAGCCTGTATTTCCAGGTTAATCTTCTCTGTAGAGCAGAAAAAGAAGACGTTCTCAGACCACACATAGCAGAGGGGCTGGAAGCACTTCTGGGGCTGCAGGGAGGTGAAGCGCGGAGAGTTTGGGAAGAGGGCAGGAGAAGGCGTGGGGAGAAGAAAGGAAACCATAGAGAGGGGGTGTGTACAGCCTGGTTTGTTGTTTTCAACAAAAGTGTTATATGTGACCACTGGCAGAAACGGTCCTGCTCCTGACAGGGGTCCTGGCCTCTTCTGGAGAACTGGATCTTTCCTAGAGGGAAGGTAGGGGCTTGGTGGACAGGTATCTGCCTTTGTTCAGCCTGTTCCTCACTCTCACCGTCCTGGCCTTCCGGGGGGGGGGGGCGTGTCTCCAAGGAAGGGTGAAGCTGGTGGGAACCACACATGCTGGCCCCACTGTTAGAAAATCTAAGATAGGGAACCAGAGTTCTGCGAACCTGAGCCTGGACTGAGGGGGAGTGAGATGGGGGAGGGGCAGATTGTGAAATTTAGTGACTATGCAGTTGGTACCTCTCCAGACACCTGTTCACCCTGGAACTACTGTTGAGGTGGCCAGTCCTGCCCTGTGGTGAGGAGGGCTGGAAGGAGGAGAGATGGACAGATTCTCCAGTGACCAGCAAGAGCAAGCAAAACTCAGCGGGGAAGTCTTTGGGAGTCCAAAGGGTTTGCAGAGATGGAGGTGGAGGGATTGGAGGATGGGATGGAAGGGCTGCGCTGAAGGATTGAACCTGAGAGTAGTGGTTGGGGCTTAAGACAAGGCTGCAGGGCCAGGCTTGAGCAACCCACTCCAGGAGGCGACCATCAGCTGCCCTCAACCAGGAAGTCAACACCACCATTCAGTAGGTGTCGGTAGAGGAGGGCAAGCAGATCAAGACTCAGAAGCAAGTTTTGCTTCCCCGGTTGACAGGGTGAGGCCAGTGTCTGTCCTAACCTGTACACAAACACTAACCTCTACCCTAACATGTAAACTAACCAAAACCCGTTGTTGTACCCTAAGCTGAACCCTAAACCATACCCATTCCCTAACCCTAAACCTAATCCTAACCCTTACACTAACCCGAAACCTAATCCTAACCTGTACACTAACACTAACCCGTACCCTACCACGTGCCCTAACCCTAACCCGTTGTCGCACTCTAACCTGTACCCTAAACTGTACCCGTTCCCTAACGCTAACCCTAAACCTAACCTTAACTGTAAACCTTACCCTAAACTGTACCCTATTCCTAATGCGTACACTAACACTAACCCGTACCCTAACACGTACCCTAACCCTAACCCGTTGTCGTACACTAACCTGTACCCTAAACCATACCCATTCCTAACCCTAACACTTACCCTAACACGTACCCTAATCCTAACCTGTATAATGAAACTAACCCATACCCTAACACGTACCCAACCTTAACCCGTTGTCATACACTAACCTGTATCCTAAACGTACCCATTCCCTAAACCTAACCCTAACTCTAAACGTAACACGTACCCTAACCCGTACACTAATCCTAACCTGTACACTAACACTAAACCGTACCCTAACACGTACCTTAAACAAAAATTGTTGTCGTACGCTAAACTGTACCCTAAAACATACACGTTCCAAAACACTAACCCTAAATTTAATCCTTACCCTAACCTGTACCCTAATCCTAACCTGTACACTAACACAAAATCGTACCCTAACGTATACTCTAACATTATTCAGTTGACGTACACTAACCTGTACCCTAAACCATAACCGTTGCCTAACCCTAACCTTAACCCTAACCCTAAATTTAACCCTAACCTGTAACCTAATCCTAACCCATACATTAACACTAACCTGTACCATAACACGTAACCTAACCATAACCCATTGTCGTACCCTAGCCTGTACCCTAAAAAGTACCCGTTACCTAACCGTAAGCCTAACACTAACCCTAACCCTTACCCTAAACCATACCCTAATCCTAACACGTACATTAGCACTAACATGAACCCTAACACATACTCTAACACTAACCCATGGTCATACATTAACATGTACCCTAAACAGTACCCGTTCCCTAACCCTAACCCTAACCCTAACACTTACCCTAAACCAGACACTAATCCTAACCCGTACACTAACACTAATCCGTACCCTAACACGTATCCTAAACCTAACTCTCTGTCGTACACTAAACTGTACCCTAAACCATACCCATTCCTAATACTAACACTAATCCTAACCGTAACACTTACCCTAAACCGTACCTTAATCCTAACCCGTATAATAACACTAACCTGTACACTAACACATACCCTAACCTTAACCCGCTGTCATACCCTAACCTGTACCCTAAAGCGTTCCCACTCCCTAACCTAATCCTAACTCTAACCCTAAAACTGACCCTAACCGTACAATAAACCAAAAATGTACACTAACACTAATCGGTAACCTAACAGGTACCCTAAACCTAATTCATTGTTGTACACTAACCTGTACCCTAAATCGTACCCGTACCCTAACCCTAACCATAACCCTAACCCTAATCCTAACACGTACCCGAAGCCTTACCCTAACCCGTACCCTAATCCTAACCCGTACACTAACACTAAACCGTACTCTAACACGTACACTCACCCTAAACCGTTGTCGTACCATAACCTGTACTCTAAATCATACCAGTTCCCTAATCCAAAGCCTAACCCTAACCATAACCCTAACCCTTATACGAAGCCTTACCCTAACCTGTACCCGAATGCTAACCCGTACACTAACACTATCCCTTACCCTAACACGTACGCTAACCCTAAAATATTGTGGTACCCTAACCTGTACCCTGAACCGTACCCGTTCCCTAACCGTAACCGTAACCCTAACACTAACACTTACCTGAAGCCTTACCCTAACCTGTAACCTAATCCTAAACCGAACACTAACACTAACCCGTACCCTAACACATATGCTAAACCTAAACCATTGTCATACCCTAACCTGTACCCTGAAGCATACCCGTTACCTAACCCCAACCTTAACCCTTACCCTAACACTAACCCGAACACTAACCCTATCCCGTACACTAACATCAACCCATACCCTGACACGTACGCTAAACCTAAACCATTGTAATACACTAACCTGTGCAACAAAATGTACCCTTTCCCTAAACCTAACCCTAACCCTAACCATAACCCTAACACTTACCTGAAGCCTTACCATAAAACATCGCCGAATCCTAACCTGTATGCTAACAGTAACCCGTACCCTATCACGTATGCTCACCCTAAACCGTTGTCGTACCCTAACCTGTACCCTAAACCGTCCCTGTCCCCTAACCCTAACGCTAATCCTAACGCTTACCAGAAGCCTTACCCAAACCCGTCACCAAATCCTAACCCATACGCTAACACTAACCCTTACCCTAACACGTACGCTAACCAGAAACTGTTGTCGTACCCTAACCTGTACTCTAAACCATCCCAGTCCCCTTACCCTAAACCTAACACTAACCCTTACCCAAAGCCTTACCAGAACCCGTCGCCTAAACCTAACCCTTACGCTAACACTAACAAGTACCCTAACACGTACCCTCACTGTAAAACGTTGTCGTACCCTAACCTGAACCCTAAATTGTCCCCGTCCCCTAACTCTAACCCTAACCCTAACCCTAACCCTAACACTAACAGTTACCTGAAGCCTTACCCTAACCCGACCCATAATCCTAACCCGAACACTGACACTAACACGTACCGTAACATGTATGCTCACCCTAAAAGGTTGTCGTACCATAACCAGTACCCTAAACAGTCCCCATACCCTAACTCTACCCCTAAGTCTAACCCTATTGCTAACACTTACCCGAAGCCTTACCCTAACCTGTCCCCTAATCCTAAACAGTACGATAACACTAACCTGTGCCCTCACACGTACGCTCACCCTAAACCGTCGTACCCTAACCTGTCCCCTTAACCATCCCAGTCCCCTAACCCTAACCCTAACCCTAACCCTTACCTGAAGCCTTACACTAACCCGTCCCCTAATCCTAACCCGTACGCTAATACTAACACGTGCCCTCACACGTACGCTCACCCTAAACCGTTGTCGTACACTAACCTGTCCCCTAAACCGTCCCCGTCCCCTAACCCTAACCCTAACCCTAACCCTTACCCGAAGCCTTACCCTAACCCGTCCCCTAATCCAAACCCGTACGCTAACACTAACCCGTGCCCTCACACGTACGCTCACCCTAAAACGTTGTCGTTCCCTAACCTGTCCCGTAAACCGTCCCCGTCCCCTAACCCTAACCCTAACCCTAACCCTAACCCTTACCCTAACTCTTACCCGAAGCCTTACCCTAACCCGTTCCCTAATCCTAACCCGTACGCTAACACTAACCTGTGCCCTCATACGTACGCTCACCCTAAACCGTTGTCGTACCCTAACCTGTCCCCTAAACCGTCCCCGTCCCCTAACCCTAACCCTAACCCTAACACTAACCCTAACCCTTACCCGAAGCCTTACCCTAACCCGTACCCTAATCCTAACCCGTACGCTAATACTAACACGTGCCCTCACACGTACGCTCATCCTAAACCGTTGTCGTACCCTAACCTGTCCCCTAAAAAGTCCCCGTCCCCTAACCCTAACCCTAAACCTAACCCTAACCCTTACCCGAAGCCTTACCCTATCCCGTCCCCGAATTCTAACCCGTACGCTAACACTAACCCGTGCCCTCACACGTATGCTCACCCTAAACCGTTGTCATACCCTAACCTGTCCCCTAAACCATCCCTATCCCCTAACCATAACCCTAAACCTAACCCTAACCCTAACCCTTACCCGAAGCCTTACCCTAACCCGTCCCCTAATCCTAAACCGTACGCTAACACTAACCCGTGCCCTCACAGGTACGCTCACCCTAAACCGTTGTCGGACACTAACCTGTCGCCTAAACCGTCCCCATCCCCTAACCCTAACCCTAACCATAACCCTAACCCTAACCCTTACCCGAAGCCTTACCTTAACCAGTCCCCTAATCCTAACTCGTACGCTAACACTAACCCGTGCCCTCACAGGTACGCTCACCCTAAACCGTTGTCGTACCCTAACCTGTCTCCTAAACTGTCCCCATCCCCTAACCCTAACCCTAACCCTAACCCTTAGCTGAAGCTTTACCCTAACCGATCCCCTAATCCTAACCAGTACGCTAACACTAACCCGTGCCCTCACACGTACGCTCACCCTAAACCGTTGTCGTACCCTAAACTCTCCCCTAATACGTCCCCGTCCCCTAACCCTAACGCTAACCCTAACCCTAACCCTAACCCTAACCCTTACCCGAAGCATTACCCTTACCCGTCCCCTAATCCTAACCCGTACGCTAACACTAACCTGTGCCCTCACTCGTATGCTCACCCTAAAACGTTGTCGTACCCTAACCTGTCCCCTAAACAGTCCCCGTCCCCTAACCCTAATGCTAACCCTAACCCTAACCCTAACCCTAACCCTTACCCGAAGCCTTACCCTAACCCGTCCCCAATCCTAACCCGTACGCTAACACTAACCCGTGCCCTCACACGTACGCTCACCCTAAACCGTTGTCGTACCCTAACCTGTCCCCTAAACCGTCCCCGTCCCCCTCCCCTAACCCTAACCCTAACCCTAACCCTTACCCGAAGCCTTACCCTAACCCGTCCCCTAATCCTAACCCGTACGCTAACACTAACCCGTGCCCTCACACGTACACTCACCCTAAACCGTTGTTGTACCCTAACCTGTCCCCTAAACCGTCCCCGTCCCCATCCCCTAACCCTAACCCTAACCCTAACCCTTACCCAAAGCCTTACCCTATCACGTCCCCTAATCCTAACCCGTACGCTAACACTAACTTGTGCCCTCAAATGTACGCTCACCCTAAACCGTTGTTGTACTCTAACCTGTCCCCTAAACTGTCCCCGTCCGCTAACTCTAACCCTAACCCTAACCCTAACCCTAACCCTTACCCGAAGCCTTACCCTAACCCGTCCCCTAATCCTAACCCATACGCTAACACTAACCCATGTCCTCACACGTACGCTCACCCTAAACCGTTGTCGTACACGAACCTGTCCCCTAAACCATCCCCATCCCCTAACCCTAACCCTAACCCTAACCCTAACACTTACCCGAAGCATTACCCTAACCCGTCCCCTAACCCTAACCCGTACGCTAACACTACTCAGTGCCCTCACACGTACGCTCACCCTAAACCGTTGTCGTACGCTAACCTGTACCCTAAACCGTCCCCGTCCCCGAACCCTAAACCTAACCTTTACCCTAACCCTAACACTTACCCAAAGCCTTACCTTAACCCGTTCCCTAATCCTAACCCGTACGCTAACACTAAACCATGTCCTCACACGTACGCTCACCCTGAACCACTGTCGTACACTAACCTGTACCCTAAACCGTCCAAGTCCGCCAACCCTAACCCTAACCCTAACCCTAACCCTTACCCGAAGCCTTACCCTAACCCGTCCCCTAATCCTAACACGTACGCTAACACTAACCCATGCCCTCACACGTACGCTCACCCTAAACGGTTGTCATACCCTAACCTGTATGCAAACCGTCCCCGTCACCTAACCCTAACCCTAACCCTAACCCTAACCCTAACTCTAACCCTAAGCCTTACCCGAAGCCTTCCCCTAACCCGTCCCCTAATCCTAACCCGTACACTAACACTAACCCTTGCCCTCACACGTACGTTCACCCTAAACCGTTGTCGTACCCTAACCTGTACCCTAAACCGTCCCCGTCCCGTAACCCTAACCCTAACCCTAACCCTAACCCTAACCCTTTCCCGAAGCCTTAGCCTAACCCGTCCCCTAATCCTAACCCGTACGCTAGCACTAACCCGTGCCGTCACACGTACGTTCACCCTAAACCGTTGTCGTACCCTAACCTGTACCCTAAACCGTCCCCATCCCCTAACCCTAACCCTAACCCTAACCCTTACCCGAAGCCTTACACTAACCCGTCCCCTAACCCTAACCCGTACGCTAACACTAACCCGTGCCCTCACACGTACGCCCAACCTAAACCGTTGTCGTACCCTAACCTGTACCCTAAACCGTCCCAGTCCCCGTCCCATAACCGTAATCCTAACCCTAACCCTTACCCGAAGCCTTACCCTAACCCATCCCCTAATCCTAACCCATACGCTAACACTAACCCGTGCCCTCACACGTGCGCTCACCCTAAACGGTTGTCGTACCCTAACCTGTACCCTAAACCGTTCCCGTCACTTAACCCTAACCCTAACCATAACCCTAACCCTAACCCTTACCTGAAGCCTTACCCTAACCCGTCCCCTAATCCTAACCCTTACGCTAACACTAACCCGTGCCCTCACACGTACGCCCAACCTAAACTGTTGTCGTACCCTAACGTGTACCCTAAACCATCCCCATCCACTAACCCTAACCCTAACCCTAACCCTATCCCTTACCCGAAGCCTTACCCTAACCCGTCCCCTAATCCTAACCCATACGCTAACACTAACCCATGCCCTCACACGTACGCTCACCCTAAACGGTTGTCGTACCCTAACCTGTACCCTAAACCGTCCACGTCCCCTAACCCTAACCCTAACCCTAACCCTAACCCTTACCTGAAGCCTTCCCCTAATCCTAACCCGTACGCTAACACTAACCCGTGCCCTCACACGTACGGTCACCCTAAACCGTTTTCGTACCCTAACCTGTACCCTAAACCGTCCCCGTCTGCTAACCCTAACCCTAACCCTAACCCGTCTCCTAATCCTAACCCGTACGCTAACACTAACCCGTGCCCTCACACATACGCTCACCCTAAACCGTTGTCGTACCCTACCCTGTACCCTAAACCGTCCCCATCCCCTAACCCTAACCCTAACCCTAACCCTTACCCGAAGCCTTACCCTAACCCGTCCCGTAATCCTAACCCGTACGCTAACACTAACCAATGCCCTCACACGTACGCTCACCCTAAACCGTTGTCGTACCCTAACCTGTCCCCTCAGCCGTACCTGTTCCCTTACCCTAACACTAACCCAAACCCTATCCCTAACCTGAAGCCTTACCCTAACCCGTACCCTAAACCTAACCCACACACTAACACTAACCCATACCCTAACACGTACGCTAACTGTAAACCATTGTTATACCCTAACCTATACCCTAAATCGTACCCGTTCCCTAACCCTAACCCTAACCCTAACCATATCCCTTACCTGAAGCCTTACCCTAACCCGTACCCTAATCCTAAACTTTGCATTAACACTAACCCGTACGCTTACACGTACACTAACCCTAAACCGTTGTCGTACCCGAAACTGTACCCCATACCGTACCCATTACAAACCCTAACCCTAACCCTGACATGAAACCCTACCCGAATCCTTACCCTAACCCGTACCCTAATCCTAACCCGTATACTAACACTAACAAGTACCCTGCAACGTACGCTAAACCTAAATTGTTGTCGCACGCTAAACTGTACCCTAAACCGTACCCATTCCGTAGGCCTAACCCTAAAGCTTACCTTAACCCTATCCCTTACCAGAAGCCTTACCCTAACCCGTACCCTAATCTTAACGCATACAATAACAGTAAACATCACCCTAACACTTACACTAACTCTAAATCATTTTCGTACCCTAAACTGTACCCTAAACCGTACGTGTTCCCTAAACTTAACCATAACCCTAATCCTAACCCTAACCATTACCCGAACCCTTACCCTAACCTGTACCCTAATCCTAACACTTAAACTAACATTAACCTGTACCCTAACACGTACGCTAACCAAAACCATTGTCGTTCTCTAACCTGATCCCTAAGCCGTACCCATTCCCGAAACCTAACCCTAACCCTAACCCTAACACTAACCCTAACCCAATCCCTTACCCGAAGCCTTACACTAACCCGTACCCTAATCCTAACCCGTACACTAACACTAACCTGTACTGTAACACATACACTAACCCTAACACATTGTCGTACCCTAATCTGTACCTTAAACCATACCTGTTCCCTAACCCTAACCCTAAACATTACCCAAAGCTTTACCCTCACCCGTACCCTAATCCTAACCCATACACTAAAACTAACCCGTACCCTAACACGTACACTAACACTAAACCGTTGTCGTACCCTAACCTGTACCCTAAACCGTACCCATTCCCTAACCCTAACCCTAACACTAACCCTAACCCTAACACTTACCGGAAACCTTATCCTAACCCGTACCTTAATCCTAACCTGTACACTAACAATAACCCGTACCCTAACACATATGCTAACCCCAAACCGTTGGTGTACCCTAACCTGTACCCTAAACCATATCCGTTTTCTAACCCTAACACTAACCGTAACCCTAACCCTTAACTTAAGTCTTATGCTAACCTGTACCCTAAACCTAACCCGTACACTAACACTAACACGTGCCCTAACACGTACACTCACCGTAAACATTTGTAGTACCCTAAACCATATCCATTCCCTAACCCTATCCCTAACCCTAACCCGAATCATTACCCTAACATATACCCTAATCCTAACCCATACACTAACACTAGCCCATACCCTACCACTTACACTAATGCTAAATCCTTGTAGTACCCTAACCTGTACCCTAAACTGTAACTATTCCCTAATCCTAACCTTAACCCTAACTTTTACCCTAACCCGAACCTAATCCTAACCCGTACAGTAACACTAACACTTATCCTAACACGTACGCTACCCCTAAACGTTTTCATACCCTAACCTCTACCCTAAGCTGTACTCGTTCCCTAACACTAACCCTAACCCTAACCCTTACCCAAAGCCTTATCCTTACCCGTACCCTAATCCTAACCCATACACTAACACTAACCCGTACCCTAAGACATACGCTAAACCTAGACCTTTGTCATACACCATCCTGTACCCTAAACCGTATCAGTTCCCAAACCCTAACCCTAACCTTAACCCTTACCCGAAGCCTTACCTTAACCCGAACCCTAATCCTAACCCGTACAGTAACACTAACCCTTATCCTAACACGTACGCTAACCCTATACCATTGTCATACACTAACCTGTACGCTAAGCCATACCCTTTCCCTAATCGTAACACTAACCCTAACCCTAACCCTTACCTGAAGCCTTACTCTAACCCGTACTCTAATCCTAACCCGTACACTAATGCTAAACTGTACCCTAACACGTACGCTAAGCCTATACCTTTGTCATACCGTAACTTGTACCCTAAACCGTACCCGTTCCCTAACCCTAACCCTAACCCTAACCCTAACCCTTACCCAAAACCTCACCCTCACCCGTACCCTAATCCTAACCCATCCACTAACAATAACCCATACCCTAACACGTACACTAACCCTAAATCATTGTCATACCCTATACTGTACCCTAAACCGTACCCGTTCCCTAACCCTAAACCTAACCCTAACCCTAACCCTTACCTGAAGCCTTACCCTAACCTGTACCCTAATCCTAACCTGTACACTAACACTAACCCATACCCTAACACTTACACTAACGCTAAATCATTGTCATACCCTAACCTGTACCCTAAACTGTAACTGTTCCCTAATCCTCACCCTAACCCTAACCTTTACCCTAACCCAAAACTAATCCTAACCCGTACAGTAACACTAACACTTATCCTAACACGTATGCTACCCCTAAACCGTTGTCGTACCCTAACCTCTACCCTGACCCGTACCGGTTCCCTAACACTAACCCTAACCCTAACCCTAGCCATTACCCGAAGCCTTATCCTTACCCGTACCCTATTCCTTACCCATACACTAACACTAACCAGTACCCTAACATGTACGCTAACCCTAAACCTTTGTCGTACCCTATCCTGTACCCTAAACCATAACCGTTCCCTAACCCCAACCCTAACCCTAACCCTAACCCTTACCCGAAGCCTTACCTTAACCCGAACCCTAATCCTAACCCGTACAGTAACACTAACACTTATCTTAACACGTATGTTAACCCTCTACCGTTGTCGTATCCTAACCTGTACGCTAAGCCGTACCCTTTCCCTAACCCTAACCCTAACGCTAACCCTAACCGTAACCCTAACCCTAACCGTAAACCTCACCCTAACCCGTACCTTAATCCTAACCTGTACAGGAACACTAACCCGTACCCTAACACGTACCCAACACTAACACATTGTTTTACCCTAACCTGAATCCTAAAGCATACCCGCTCCCTAACCCTAACCCTAACCCTATCCCTTACCCTAAACTGTACCCTAATCCTAACACGTACACTAACACTATCCCATACCGTAACATGTACCATAACCCTAACCCATTTTCGTACCCTAACCTGTACCCTAAACCATACTTCTCACCTAACCATAACCCTACCCATAACCCTAACACTTACCCTAACACATACACTAATCCTAACCCATACACTAACACTAACCTGGAACCTATCACATACCGTAACTGTAACTCGTTCTCATATCCTAATCTTAAACCTAAACTGTACCCATTCCCTAACCCTAATCCTCACCCTAATCCTGACCCTAAACCTTACCCTAACCCATACCCTAATCCTTACCTTTATACTAACAGTAACCCGTACACTAACCCATACCCTTAGACTAACCCGTTGTCATACTCTAACCTGTACCCTTCACCGTAACCATTCCCAAACCCTAACCCTAACCCTAACACTTACCGTAACACTAACCCTAATCCAAAACCATACACTAACACTAACCTGTACCCTAACACGTACCCTAACCCTAACTCTTTGTCGTACTCTAAACTGTACCCTAAACCATACCCGTTCCCTAACCCTACACCCAACCCTAACACTTACCCTAAACCGTACCCTAATCCTACACCATAGACAAACACTAACCCGTACCCTAACACCTACCCTAAACTTAACCCGTTGTCGTACCCTAACCTGAACCCTAAACTGTACTCGTTCCCTAACCCTAAATCTTACCCTAACCCGTACCCTAATACTAACCTGTACACTAACACTAACCTGTACCTTAACATGTGCCCTAACCCTAACCCATTGTCATACCCTAACCTGTACCCTAAACCATACCCATTCCCTAACCCTGACCTTAACCCTTACTCTATCTCGTACCCTTACCCTAAACTGTACAGTAACTCTAAACCCATTGTCATACCCTAACTTGTACCCTAAACCCTACCTGTTTAGGTACGGTTAGCCGGTGTGTGTGTGTGTGTGTGTGTTTCCAGAACTGGTTTGAGACCCTGCCATTTCTTCAGCAAAGGATGCACACACACCTGCTGCCCCTGCCACCCTGTTCCCTTTGCAGCAGTAAGGACTGAGGTGGGATATCAGAAAGAACTTCCCAGTTGAGAGGTTTAGAAGAAATGCTAGATTCTCAAATATGGGGATCGAGGGTGCTTCTCTAGATGCTGCCATTTTATCACCCATACTGTGGTTGGTGGTTGTGGTGGAATTAAGAACTCTCCCACAGCCCTTTCTGCCTCAGGGCTCCCAGCGGTCTCCTGGGTGTGAAGGTGATTCTGGGTACTGCGTCTCTTTTTTAGAACAGCAGATCAAGGTGCTGGAGACTGAGTGGAGCTTCCTGCAGGAGACAGTCAAGAGCCCCACACTGAAGCCCACAGTTGGGACCTGAGTTAGCTTGGTAGGTCTGAGGGTGAGAGGGCTGGGCTGGATGTGCATTACAGACCAGACAGGACTTGGTGGACAGTTTGGGAAAAAAGACAGTGCTCTGGGGAAGGGACTAAGGAAAATGACTAGCAAGGAGGGTAGCCACTATGTTACATGAGTCTACGTGGTCATCGGATTGTGGTTGCCAAGAGCAATATGGGCTGAAAAATAACCTGGGAACTTTTTTAAAATGCTGATGTCTGAGCCGCTATTCTAAACCTATTAAGTCAGGCTACTGGGATGAGGCCAAAGTTTCACTGTTATCTTTTGAAAGTTAGTGATGTGGTTCAAGGGAGTGGCCATAGCTAAGAACTATAGGCCTAGGGTGTGGCTTTAACCATCCAGAAGGGAAGAAGGGTGTGATTGATTAGTAATGCCTGCCATGGCTGCAGGTGGAGTGAGTCACAGCACACGATGCCCTCTCTCATTGGTGCCCACCTGTCGCTTCACAGTTTACCAAATACTTTCACACCCACTGTCTGAACAGCACTGAGTGTGAGGGAATGCTTCTGTTGTCATTTTACAGAAAAAAAAATTGAGGCTCAGATCCCCTATCAACAACCACCCTGGGCTGGAGAAGACCCTGAAGGTACCCTGTCCCTTGCCTGCCTAATTTTAGAGGGCTGAGGGGAGAGTGGGGTCAGGGCTTTGGCTCCAGTGCATGAATCTGGATACTTTGTCCTTGGCAGTGCTGCCACGTGCCTGCTCCTCCCTCCTGGCAGGTTCCAGGAGGAGATCAACCTCAGGGTCAATGTGGAAGAGGGCACGGTGCTGCCCTGACTCCTCCCATGGTCCTAATGTGGTGGCCCTTCTGTGCTACATAGCAGGAACCTCTCTATTTCACCAGTGAACTGAGACACAGGGAGCGGCAGGGGCCTCGTCTAAGGTGAACTAGGTTGTCAGGGGCAGAGCCAGGCTCAGACCCCAAAGCCCGGTGCTCTTTCCATCACATCCATGGCAGGATGGCATTGATCTCCAACATGGGTGAGGGGGGTGTTCCCTTCAGGTTGGCGGGTTAGGGACCTGGGTAGCCTCGGGAGCAGAGGGGATGCTGGACAGTCATAGAGAGGTGAGCACTTCACAGCCTTCAGTGGCGTCCGTGGGTGGAGGAGTGCAGGTGGGTCTGCGGCAACTCAGGGAGGCTCGGGAGTGGGCAGCCAAGGGAGAGGCAGGGCAGAGGCTGTCTGGGGAAGCAGGAAGTACATCACGTGTAGCAAGTCGGCTCTTCCCCACTCAAGCCTCTGCTCCCTGAAGCCCAAGAGGAGCAGAGGGAAGGAACAGGGTTTCTGGAGACATTCAAGGCAAGGAAAAGAGGTGTGGACTCACTGTAATAGAGATGAGGCCCATGTGGAGGGGACTTCAGGGAGCTGGAGGCTCAGACGGAAGGGCTGTGAGGAGAGCTGCTTCCCAGGGGGTCCCATCGGGGCTGGCCCTGCGGGTCAGAGTTGTAACTGAGTCGGTTGACATGGGGCTAAAGGTGCCCTTGGAGTTAACATGGCCTGGTTTTCCTCAGCTACTGAGCTGTTTCCATTTCCCCCACCCCCAGGACCACATTTCATGTCCGTTTCCCACTTACACACCCCAAAACTGAACCTCAGAAGGGGTAAGTGATGGAGCCTGGCCCAGGCCACTGACTCCAAATTCATTGCTCCCAAAGGGTTCCTACCTGTCATAACAATTCCTGCTGGATCCCCAAATCCATCTGGTGTGGGGACCAACAGGGTAAAGACTTGGTTATGTGCATTCAGAGTATGAAGTGTGCCCTAAGTCAGGGAGTCCCTCATGCTACTGTGTCATGAGAGCTGGCCTGCTGGCCTGGAGCTGAGCTTCCCACCGCCTTGCAGGAGGGGACCAACAGGCCTGGGCCTCAGACACATCCATGTTCCTGTCCACGGGCATCAAGCGGCTCTTGGACCGGGCTGCATCATCCCAGTAGGAGAATATGGTCGGGGTGGGGGGGTGCAGGAGGGAGGCCCGGGCCCTGGAAGACCAGGGGGCCCTGCAGTGCTCTGTAGCTGGGCTCCCTCTGTCTTCTGAGAGCTCCAGGTCAAAGGTCTGTAGTGCTGAAATCCAGGTTTAAATGACATCAGGCAGGAAGGTTAATAAAAATTGGGCAGGGAGATTCACAGAAATAGGATCTCCTTTGACCTTCAGAGTGGGTTCCTATAGATCTGGGCTTGGGGTGAATTCCTGGGGTGTTTGCTATAGGTATTGAGTCCCTGGAGCCACGATAAAGTGACACTAAGGGATGGGAAGTGAGGAAGCCAAGGACAAGAACGAAGTGGGGGAATCATGCCGTGAGGACTGTTATGAACCATACTCAAGATGGAATGGGCTGCTTTAAGACATAGGGTGTTCACCATTATTAGAGATGTTCAAGAACAGACTCAACAACTCTTGATCGGTTTTATAGGGGACTTAAGAATTGGATGGACAGTTTGACTAGACCAATGCTTGTCAGACTTTCTTTTGCATATCAATCTTCTGGGGATCTTGCTGAAATGCACCTTATGCTTCAGTAGGCCCAGCTGGGGCCTAAGAGTCTGCATTTCTACAGAGCTTGCAGGTGTAGCTCATGCTACTGATCCTTGGACATCTCTTCCAACCTGAGAGCTTTAAATTCCCTAATAACTGAACTGTTTCTGCCTGAATTTGGCTACTAAGTCCCAGAAGGAGATTTCATGGAGAGAGCCAAGCCCAGAGTAAAGGGATGAAGGGCATTTGTATCTAGAGTAGTGTTTTCTGATTTGGGCTTTCTTTTCCTTTTGGTTTCATCATTGGAACTTTGTTAAGTTTCTGCATGGTGGGACAAGCCCATCTGGGCAGTTGGGTATTTTCCCGAGGTGCTGGGACTCTTCTCAGGGAGAGGAGGGAGGGGAAGAATCAACGGGACCACGTTGGACTCTGCCCACCAGAGTGACTGTGGGTAGGGGATGGATAAGAGTCTAGGGAGACATTGAGGTTTCTAGCTTAGGTGACTGGGCAGTAACACCATTTACAGGGAAAGGGAATATAGGAAGAAGATTAGGTTCTGAAAGGAAGACGTGGAGTTCAGGCTTGGAGAAGCTGAGTTGTACCTGTAGTACAGTCAAATGGAGATGTCCAGTAAGTGACTGAATTAAAAAGGGTCAGGCCTGGGATTCAGATTTGGAAGCATCAGAATTTGGGGACAGAGAGGACACCCAGAGAGATAATTAGGGGGTCTATAACAGAGCCCTGGGGCAAAGGGGGAAGATCCAGCAAAGGAGACTGAGGAGGAGTGATTGGAGAGATAGGCGGAGAACAGCAGAAGGCATTCAGGAGTCAAGAAAGGAAAAATTCTTGAAGAAGAAAAGGATCAAGAGGGGCAAATATTGCAGAAAGGCCAGGAAAGGGAAAGAACCAAAAGACAGCTTTGGGTCTAGTGATGGCTTAAGTGGGCTCAGGCAAGAGTTGGGCAGAAGGCCTATTGAAGTGGGAGTGGGGTGGGTTGGAGTCAACTTGACCATGAAGGGAGAGAGACAGATGGGGAAGTATGAGGTACAGGGTAAGGAGCACATGGTGCGTATTTATAGTCTCTGGGAATGTGTTCAGTGGAGAGAGTGGTTCAAATTCCAGCTGATTTTGTACAGCAGAAATTAACACAACGTAGTAAATCAACAAGAAAAATAAAGTAGATTTTGAGATGTCGACAAACAAACCAACAAAACAAAAACAAATTCCAGCCAACGTAGCAAGGTCTTGGAATAAGGGAGTAGAGATGGTATCAAGGTACTAGAGATGGAAGGATGAGCTCTGAAGGGGACATGGGGTTGGGAAGCTGAAAAAGCTCATATCTAATAGCCTAGCCTTTTGGGTCAAGTAAAAGGCATGGCCCTGTGCCGAGTGACGGTGTGTTGCAGGGTGTGGGCACAAGCAGAGGGTGAGGGGCAGGAAGGGAGCTGATCCCAGGGCTGTAAGAGCATTGTGATGGGCCTCAAGTCCTGCCCCCAGATCTGTCCCACTTTGCTGTCTTCCTCACATTGATGGGATGCTCTGTGCAATGGATGCTGGAGAAAGAGAAAGCAAACTTATAGTCCCTGCACCAGGAAGCTTCTGGTCCTACAGGCAGGAAGAACCACTCAGGGAGAACGCAGGTGGAGGAAAAACTGGTGCAAATGACTAAAGTATGAGATGCGGTTGTAGAGACTGACTCGAGAGTGGGAGACACAGAACACTATGAGGCACAGAGCTGTGTCCCTCCCTGACTAAAGGGCCAGGGCCAGGGCCCAGGACACTTTCAGTGGGCTCCCACAGTGGGAAGGGGGTGACAAGGCCCACCTGACACCTCTCCCACAATACCTCAGCCTGCAGAGAGGAACTGGAATGTCAGAAGGTCAATCACCAGGTGTGACAGAGTTGCTAGGGCAGCTCTTAGGCTGGAGACTGGTCTAAGACAGCCCTAGAAACAGCTGGAAAGCTCCACTGGACAGGATAGTTTGTGCAAGAGGGAGCCTGGAGTGGGTCTGAGGGGCAAGGGCAGGGCTAGGATGGCAGCCTAGGGGTATAGAGGTTGTGGCTGTCCGTGACTATGGGAGAAGAGGAAAGAGAGGAGTCATCATGTGTTCGTTTCCTCAAATGCTAATAGTGAAGGCCTTTGATACTTGGCGAGTGTCCCTTGCTTTCTGAAACATCGTCTCTGCTCCCCTACCCACCTTACTCATCACCTCCCCCAAAACCAGTGACAGGGACGGAATCGTACTCTTTTGAACTCCTGTGCCTGGCACACCATTTGCACTCAGCACAAGCTGGTGGACTACGTACCCCCCACCTCTCCGCAGGCCCTGACTCCGGGCTGCCATCATGGCTCCTGACAGAAGCCAGCCTTTTGGACACCCCACTGGAGGCCCCTGCAGCAGGAAGGCCAGGAGTAGCAGTGGCCCAGCTGGGGGACTATCAGGGGCCGCTCGGAATCAGGCTGTAGATGTGGATGTTGGTACCCTCTGGACAACTCTGGAAGGCAAGGAGAGGAAAAGGGGGTTCCACGCTGCACCCAGGGGTCCTGCCGAGGGGCTGAATCCTCCCGACACTGACCCCTGCCCAGCTTCTTTTCTCCATCTGTGAAGCCTCATCCCTTAGACCCTCTCCTATACTTTAGGCCCGGAGTACCAGGTGGGAGTCTGAGGGGAGGGATTGGAAACTAATGTTTACAGAGCCCCTACTACTGGATCAGAATCTCCTCTGGCTGGACACCTCTCTGAGGCAGGTGTTCCTAAGACAGACATGCTAAATCCAGGGCCACAGAACCAGTACCTGGAGCCAGGATTCCATGAGCTCTGTCTCTCCAAAGCCCACTCTCTTTGCACATCGCCACCATGCCTCCTGGTGTGGAAACTGTCTGGCTCTGCCCACTCAGCTGCTGTGTGTTTGTTCCCGCCCTACACTGACATCCCACGGGCTCCCTGCCTGCTCTTTGTTGGAACTTTCATCATATTCCGTCATTCGAAGCCTGACGTCTCTGAGTCCTAGGCACTGGGCTGGGTTCCCTTTCCACCTCCTGACTGCTGTGTAAGCCATCTCAGTTTTACATACTGCAAGCTTCCTGCAGAGACTGTGGCCACACTGTCACTGGTCAGTCACAGAAGCTCATCCCCTCAATAGTGAGCATCGTCAAGGCAGCACCTTGATCAAGTTCCTCCTGAAGTCCTAATCTCCCATGCCAGAGGCGGCCAGGGCAGTGGGGTGGTGTTGCCCCTGGAGCAGGAGTGGATGAGGAGGGAGGCTGTGAGCAGGTGGTGGAGGTGGGCCCAGGAGAGGGGTGTGGAGGGAGCTTTTGGAGGGAATGGGGCTGAAGCAGATGGGGGCGGGCCGTTTATCCCGAGAGGCTGGCTGGGCTCTGGGAGCAGAAGCATCAAAATGAAACCCTAGATCAGCAAGAAGAATCTGGAGATACATGAAGGAGACAGCTCCGGCCAAGCAAGTCAGCTCTTCAGGGCACTGTCCTTTGTCTAGGCATCAGTGTGGTAGCCAGCGCAGCCAGCTGGAGACGGCCATCACCTCTGTCACCACCCCCGACAGAGGCATCCCCATTTTTCTTGGGCGCCTTCTGAGGAGACTCTGGAGTCTTCATGTCTCAAAACCTGACCTTAGAAAAGTTCTGCTTCCTGTCTGACCGCCACCCCTCCTGCCACACAGGACCTGGTTCCCTACCCTGCGTGCATTACCTTGCCCAGCAATGAAGACTGTTTCTCGTCTGGATCACTCACCTGCTGCCTCTCAGGGCTGGAGATTCTCGGGTCCTGTACCCTAACCCCACTGGCCCAAATCTCATCAACTGTGGGCTTATCAACACCAGCTCGAGGAGACAAGATATTTTCAAGTCTAGGTGTCAACCCTTTCTCTGCCTTAGCTCTTTCTGCTCCCCCATTCTAGACTGAATACAATCACTGGCCGCTGCCAGTGCTGGTGGAAGAGGGAGGAAAAGCAATCCAAAAATGAAGACTAGGCCACAGAACAGATAATTCAGAAGCATAGATGATCCAAGGATTATTTCCATTACAAGATATAGAAAATATATTTATCCTCTAGGAACTAGCTCCCCTCACTTGGTCCTGATTTTTTTCTTTGTTTGAACAGCTCATAGATAGTCCTGGCATCCAGCCAAATCAGGAAAGAGGGACTTCTAGGTTGCCATAGAAAATCCTCGAAGCAAATAAAAGATGGATGAATCATGGCTTTGACTGCCTGAGGGATGGATGCATGGTGGGAAGATTCCTGTTTGACTTCCCCTGCCCAACCCCCATCGCCAACCTCAAGTCAGCAAATGGAGCGTCAGGGCAAGGGGCCCCATGCAGGATGAGGCAGGTTTGAAAAGAAGGGTTGGTGGGGACACCGCACCCTCTGAAGCCAGAAAGACCGGGGTATTCCCTCTGCACGTCCTCAGCTGGCAGGGCAGCCTAGGCCCAGCGTTTCCTCTGACACCCTTTCCTCCACAGTCAGGGATGATGGAGGTTGGGGATCCTTCGTATTTTCTAAGCAGCCTAAGTGCACTGGATTAATTTCCCCTGCCCGGAAGAGGTGTGTGGTGAGAGAGCGCCATGCTCAGAGTCCACGATCCAGCTGGATTTCAAATCAGATTGTACCATCCACTGCCTTTATCCTTTCATAAAAGAAAAGGACCATTTAACAGTAGGAAGGACATGCTCTCAGAATAAGTTCAATCCTCAAGGCTTAAATTGCTAGCCACCTGAGAAACTTACTGCCTGGCACTCCCTTAGCTCCAGACCAGTAAAAACTGCTTCAAGTGTGGGCCCTGTCTCAGCATTTATTGTGCGACCTTTTCCTATCTTAGGCCCTCATCCAAACAATGAGAATAAAAGTGCTCTGTCAAGTACACGCCATTGAGAAAATCATCAAAAGGAACAATAAAGGGGAAGCCTGTAGAAAAATGAGCTACGGAATGAAAGGAGTGTTAACAGTGATGATCCTGCAGAGGGATGTCTTTGGGCAGGGAGGGGCACGGGCACTGGTCCCAGACTCCACCCTGCAGAGCTGCACCTCACAGCAAGTGCCTTATACCCTGTGTCTGCTTCTCTTCTGCAAAAATGGGAATAATAATAACCACCTCCTGGCATTGTTGTAGTTGAGACATAAAATACCAGGCCCACAATAAATGTTAGTTTTATTATTATTGTTATTATTGTTATTATTATTATTATTAGGGATAATGATAGCTAGGAAACACAGGTAATTAGAGTTTAACTGGGACTCCGGTCCTGATTTGATTTCCCAGCAGCAAGAGTGCTTATCTCCTTCATCTTTGGTTTGTCCCCCAGACTGATGTATTTCAGCCCATGTTTCTGAAACTGCCTCTGCCAGGGAACCAGCCCGGTTCTTCAGAGCCCACGGCTTCCTTCTCAGTCTCTCCCTACCAGAATGGAGCTTTTGCCCCTGGACTTTTCCCGAAACCAAACCCCTGGAATCTCTTCCTAAAGCTCTGCCTGGCTCCTGACGCGTATATGTTGCTCAGCTTGTCGTTTACTTTGAACAGGATTGCTACTTTGCCCCCATGGACCCCCTGCCTATTTATTAGTAGTCTCGGTGGTGGAGCTGTCTTTTCCTCCAGGGTCCTCAGTGGGCAGAGCCTGGGAGGTGCAATGTCTTCTTGTGTGGTGTTCAGGACTGAACTCGCTGGTTTTGATGATGGTGGGAAGAAGACACCTGCAGAGTCGTGTCTCAAGAGCTCTGAACACCACGCCCCTGCACCATGCCACTCTCTGCCGCTCAGTCTCCCTTCTCTGCCGTTCATTCACCCCTCTGCCTCGCTGCGGACCTACCTGTCTAACGGGGCTGGGAACGGCCACCTTTCATCCCCGAGGGCCAGGTGTGCCAGGAGTCACTGTCAAAGCTGACTTCCAGCTGACAGAGTCTCAGGGCAAGAGTGGGCAGGCAGGGCTCGGGTTAAGCACCAAGCCTGGGAACGGAATCTCCATGGCACCGTGATTGACTATTCAGGGCTGGTGTCTGGAAACTGGGGTGTGAGCCAGGATGGGTAAGAGGAGAATAGGCTGAAAAAAAGACGTCCTGAGTGGAACAAAGCTGGGCGGGGAAGGGGGAGGAGGGGCTGCCAGTCACATCGCTGAAGCCTGCAGATTTGGAAAGTGAAGGTTCGGGAGGGACAGTCAGTACCACAGAGAGCAGGGCCTGGGTGCAAGAGGGTCAGAGACAGTGGTGTGCTGGTTAAAGCTTAATCAGCTCTTTGAAAAATGTATGTATATGTAAATACACATACACACACGCATATATGTACATACATAATTTTACATTTTACTGATATATAAGGTGTGTAACACAGAAGTTATAAATAATAATAAAATATTCAATATTCTTTATTATAAACTTTGTAATAGCTTACTGATTCTCACGAAATGCTTTCAATTGATTTTTGTTAAGTTCTTACATCTATCACCAGCCTGTGGTTACAACTGACAAACAAGTATAACTCTGACAGGAACGTTAGTTCATATTTTCATGCTAATGATTAAGACGAAAGTGAAACAATGAAGATGGTTGTTAGAGCTTCCCTTTTTCCTCAGTGATGTGAGTGACTTCATGGCTGAATCAGGTAACAGCTTATGAATCCTGGAAGATTATTTGGTCACTTTTTTTTTTTTTTTGCTGTCCACAATGTAATGGCTACAGACAGGACACACTTTTAAGTTTAATCTGCATAACATTTTCACCATCACTTCATTAAATCTAGGCCAGAGCTGTCCAACAGAAGTGTAATGTAAGCCGGACATACAATTTAAAATTTTCTAGTAGCCACACTAAAAAAAAAAAAACAACTGAAATTCATTCTAATAATGTACTATACTTAACCCAATATATACAAAATATTATCATTTCAACGTGTAACCAATATAAGAATGATTAATGATATATTTTACATGCTTTTTTCATACTAAGTCTTCAAATTCCAATGTGTATTTTACATTTACAGCATGTCTAACTTTGGACCTCCCACATTTCAAGCGCTTAATAGCCACATGGGGCTAGTGGCAACCGTGATAGATAGTGTAGCTCTAGACAACCAACAAAACAGTAAAATATATACATATATACATGTATGTGTATACACATGTATGTGCACACATGTATACACATATATGTATGTGTATATAGAATCATTTTATTGTACACCTAAAACTAATATAATGTTATATGTCACTTATATCTCAATTTAAAAAATACAAAAAGAAAAAAAAGAAAAACAGTAAATTAAGCTCTGATTTGCAGTGTTTGGTGATTCCTTTGGTATAGATGCTCCCATAGTGGTGGTTTCAAGCTACCAACACGATGTCACTGATCTCAGCGTTGCAGAAATGTGCAAGGGCCCATCATTGTGTGGTATTTCCACCCTACAGATTCCATAGATGTAAATAACCTCAAGAGCTTAGAGAACAGTAAAATAGGAAGTTATCAGTTTTAAACATTTCTTACCTTTGCTTTTGATTTAATTAATTGTAAGTTGATATAATTTAATTTGAATTATGGCTATGTTTAAAAACCAGCTCACAAAATTCTTGAAAATTTATCAATTGGCTATTGTAAGCCAGCAGAACTGGGTCTAGCACTACACTAGTCAGAGATCAGAACAAAAGGAGCTTTCAAATG
This sequence comes from Orcinus orca, assembly GCF_937001465.1. Taxonomy (NCBI): domain Eukaryota; kingdom Metazoa; phylum Chordata; class Mammalia; order Artiodactyla; family Delphinidae; genus Orcinus; species Orcinus orca. The sequence goes on along the minus strand of NC_064569.1, from coordinate 42,250,698 downwards.
AGACATATGGGTTTGGGGCAGGGATCAAAATGGGACTTTTCTCTGTTAAACTAAATAGACATTTCTTGGTTATTTTTATGTGTCAGTTTGTCTGGGCCATAAAGTGCCCATACATTTGGTCAAACATTATTCCAGTTGTTTCTGTGGGGATGCTTCTAGATGAGATTTACATTTGAACCTTTTTGTAGGTTGAGTGAAGCAGTTTGCTCTTCCCACTGTAGGTGGGCCTCATCCAATCAGCTGAAGACCAAAACAGAAGCAAAGTGCTGAGTAAGAAGCAAATTTGCCAACTTGAATATGTGAGCTGGGACATTGGTCTTCTCCTTAGGACTGGAATTTACATTGTTAGTTTTCCTGGTTCTTAGACCTTCAAACACAGACTGGAACTACACCACTGGCTCACCTGGGTCTCCAGCTTGGCCACTGTAGGTCTTGGGACTTCTCAGTCTCCTTATTCATGCGAGCTAATGCCATATATATATATAGATATAAATATAGATATATATATTATATATATATATATAGAGAGAGAGCGAGAGAGAGAGAGAGAGAGAGAGAGAGCTGGTGCAGGGCAGGAGTGGAGGTAGGGAATAGAATGAATACAATATGATTCTGGCCCTCAGAGGTCTTGTGATCTAAGAGAGGCACAGAGACCTATAGAAGCAATAATAAGTGCAAGTTATAAGGGTGGCCCTGAGGGTTGTGGACCCAGAGGTGAAGAGGTAAAAAGACATTTGACTCTGTCTCTAGGTCACTGCCTCATTTTGCTCTGTTTCCTTGTCTGTTAAATCAAAGAGTTGGGCTGAGTGAATGGCCAGGTTCCCTTCCAGCTTTCAAGGTGGGTCTTCTCGCAGGATGAGTTGGGGGCGGTGGCCCCCTGGATGAAGTGGCACTTGAGCTAGCCTTGACAAATGCTGTTCTCAATGCATAGAGATGAAGAATATGGGAATCCTAGGCGTCAGAAACAGTGAAGGCAAAAGTAGAGGGGCAGGAACAGAAAGGACATTTTGGGAAGGAGATGAGTGCCCCCGTGTGAACGCAGAATAAGGATGGAAGAGCAAAGAGGGTAAGTACCAGAGTTTTAGGGGTGGAAGCGTTCTTAGAGTTTATCCAGAGGGCTACTAGATGAGGAAACCGAGGCTTAGAGAGGTTAACTAACTTGCTCAAGGTCACACAACTAGCAGGTGGGAAAATCAGATCCAAGTGACTCGATATACATAAGGATATACATAATTAACGCATGCATGTCCAAACTCACATATTTATATAATTATCCCGCTCAGCTGCTTATTTCCACATGTTTGAGCGTAGGATAATCATTGATGAAAACAAACCTAAATTCTTTCACTCTGTATAAAGATGCTTGGGTCCAGGGTTCTCAAAAAGGCATCTTCAGAAAAGGGCATGGAAAATGGGGAGAATACTATAAAATGCCTAAGCAAAAACAGTGAAAACATCTGATAAAATAATTAGCTTATATTAGCCTCTGAGAGACGGCCCAGGCATTTGGACACCCCAGCTTTGCATCTGCTGTTGTTGGGGGAGACCCCAGCAGCTTCCCTCTGTGTCCCAATCCTTAGCCCAGGGACCTTGAAGGATCAAGCTGAATACAGTCAGCAACATCTGCCATCTGGAGATCTCTTGAGAGCCCCAGGCACCCCCCCAGGCACCCCGCAGGCACCCCCAGGCACCCCCCAGGCACCCCCAGGCACCCCCAGGCACCCCCCAGGCACCCCCCAGGCACCCAGGTAACCCCCATCCCCTCCACACACTGAGTCAAAGACTTGATTTCCAAAATGTCTCCAGCATGGTGGCCCAGGACCTGGCAGAGATGGTCTCAACCCTACTGAGATGTCCAGGCTTTGGGTCCCCAACAGGCTGGCCGGCCAGCCTCAAATGGAGTATTCTTGGACTGCTCAAAGTTCCAGGTCAGAATTGTGGCAGCAGAGAGCACTCCCAGCTCCTGACTGCAGCCTGCCCCTTTCCCTTCCTAGGCCTGGCTCTGTCCTCACTGCAAGGACCCCATGAAAACCCCAGCCTACATCTCCAAACTCCAGATACAACCCACAAGCAGCCTGGAGGAGTGCCCACCAGCAAGGCAGTCTGTGCACTGAGGAAGGCCCTGGGAGGAGGCCTGCACAGGCCTGGATGTGGGCTGGGGGTATGGGACAGGGAATTCTGAGGTCTTAGTTACTTAAGCTGGTCTAGAAGGGGAGCGTGGCTTCAGATGAACTTGTCCCTGTGGCCCTGCACACTCCTTGCTTTGTGGGGAGAGGGTCGCTGGGAGGGGCCACAGCAGGGCCCGCTAAAGTGGGGTCCAGGGCAGGAGCCCTTTGTGCCCAAGTATAAGGTGCTCCTGGACGTAGGACTTACATTTGGGACACTGACTGGAGCAGAACTAAGCACCAAGGTCAAGCTCTGGGTGTCGAAGGCCACGAGGATGAAGTAGGGGTGCTGAGCCCATCAAGGAGATGAGAAATAAGTACAGAGAGAACATCAGAAGGTAAGAATAATGATAATAGCTATTGTCTCTTGAGGGTTTCCCGTGTGCCAGATGATGAGCTAGGTTCTTTAAGGATATTTCCTTATTCAATCCTCATCAGCAACTCCATTAGCATCCCTATTTTATATAAATAAAGAAACTTAGGGCTGGAGAGACTATGAATTGTGGTTAGAAGGGTCACCAGCCAGAAATGGCCCCTGCACTCTCTCCTACCCTGATGGGGTACAGTGTGCTGGAGAGGGGTGACAGGAAATTCACTGTCCTCATCTTGTGTCTGCTCCAGGGCCTGGCTCCGTCTCCAGGACGGAGTATTGGGAGAGGTGTTCCAGAGCAGTAGGGGACTCTGTGTGGGACCAATGATATGGGTCTGGGAGGGTAAAGGGTAAGGCTGCAGCAAACACTGTGGACTGGGCAGGACCGCCAGACATGGTCAAGTCCATGCAAGGCTCCTAATGCCCACGTGATGAGGCCACACTTAGGGGGTGGCCAGTGTGGTCATGGTCGTGAACCTAGTGCCCTGGGGAGGTGGCAGATGCCTCGAGGTGAGCAGCTTTTTAGGAATTTCTCCCTGAGGTCAGAGGGAGTGCTTCTCAGCATCTCTCTACCTGTCTCAGGTGGGGATGGACTCAGGAGCCTCCGCCACCTCCCTCTTCCCTGAAACACACCTGGGCCAAACTGCCCACAGCTCCGGTTGTTTTGACTGCCTGGTCGGAATCTGCTGCTTGCTACACTCACCCTCTTGCTCTCTAAGGACTGTAATTTGCCTTTCTAAGTGCTCATTTGTGGTTTCCAGACACTCAGTGGTATCATTACAGAAATGGACTCTCTACCTCCCTGACTCTGGGTCAGGTGTACCTGTTGGCCCAGGTTCACAGCTGGATGTTCTGAGAATATAAAGCAGCCCAGGTTATCGCCCCGGCCCCCATCTCTCCTAAGTGCCCCCGAGGGGGCTCCTTGCTTGGCGAGAGTTGAGGCCCAGGAGCAGAGAGCAAGACCTGGCTATATGGCTGGAGAATGGACAAAGGTAGCCAGGAAACGGAGGGGAGGGTCTATTTCTGTTCCAAGGAAGAGACGGTTAGCAGCTAGCACTGCTGGCACACAAAATCATTTCTGGCCGTTTTGTAGTTCTGGCCTTATTTTGATGTGTATTAGAAGAGATGTCACTCAGTAGTTAACAAAGTTGCCTTATAAAATAAATATATTAGGCAATCCAGTTTAAAGAAAAAATATTAAAGAAAATAACAGTATAACCAGTATAACCAGTTTGGAGACGTGGGCAAAATCCTGACGGCGGCACTTGAATGACTATAGTTTGGGAAACACTTAAGGAGTAGTATCCATATTAGAGAGGAGCAGACAGGCACAGGCTGGAGAGGCCAGAAATCCCAGCCCGGGGCTGGGTTGGCTAAGGGGGCTGTAGCCAGATCCTGAGGCGGTAAGAAGAGCAGGGTCAGGCAGGCTGCCGCAGTGTAGACAGCTTGGGAGATAACCGGATTATTCTCCCTGGGAGTCAGTGTCCTCCAAGTCAGAGAAAGAGGGTGACTGCGAAATGTCCCCCAATACAAAAAAATTTCACCAAAGGGAAAGAGGAATTGATCTCTTGTGTAGTTCATAGTGCAGAACAGGATGCTGGAAGGAGGCTGATCTCAGCTCACAGTGAGGAAGAACTCTCTTCTAATGAGACAGGTCTGAAATGGGCTGGTGGATCGGCGGAGAAGACAGCCCCCTCACCGACCTCCAGTGCAGCTGGGAAAGGGCGCCCTCTCTGGTCCCTCCCGGCAAGTTCAGTGTGACCCTCCAACGAGGGAAGGCGGGAGGGACATAACTAAGGTTCTCAGAGGCAGGCTGAGGACAGGGTGGGCCGGTGGCTCCTTGGCCACGTTCCCTGGTGCCTGAGGGGAGATGTTTGATAGGCCAGATAAAGGCCAGTTCTGATTGCTGGGAGCAGATGAAGGAGAACAGGGAGAGGGACACTCTGAAACCTGATAGAATGGGCTCCCTCCCTCAGCCCTCAGGAGATTTTTGGATGCAGACCCTGCATCAGACACATCAGGATTCCTGTCCATGGAAAACAACCACAGCCAGGATCTGAGAGCGTCCGCTTGAAGAATGTGGCCAACATGCCACCCAGCCTGAGGCCCAGCTGGAATTGGGTACCTGAGCAAGGCAGGTAACTGATGGTGCTGGAGGCCTTTGAAGGTGCCTGCCCAGCTGACTCAGCAGATGGGGCCCAATTTGGTACCATGGACCCAACGTTTGGGTGTTGGGATATACATGCTGCATCACTTTCTTCAGGGAGCAAACCCAAGACAACACCTACTTTCCTCCTTCCACTGCCATTGGGGCTGCCCCCAGCCATGGAGGAGCCGTAGCCCAGCTGCTCAGTTATCTGCAGGGACATGGTGGGGGACACAGGCCGTGGGTATCCTCATGAGGGTGTAGGTCAAGGGGAGGGCACAATTCCCGAGTAGCCAGAGCTACTTTAGCTTGTGCTCCCAGCTGAGGTCGTTATGAGATAGACCTATCGGGCACACCCTGGTTCTCCTCCAGGACTAGACCTCTGTCCTAATTCTATCACAAAGGTGCTCTCTGTCCTCGCCAACCAGGAGGGCTGTGAGGGTTTGGGCAGATGGGCAGAGTCCATGCCATTTGAAGAAATCCCTCTGGGGACTGTCTGGGGAAAGGGTGGGGCTAGTGTCCACAGCCTCCCACTCAAGGAGCTGGAACACTGGGAAATGTCAGCATCTGTCCATCAGGCCAATGTCCTCAGGAAGACGGTGATCATGGTGTCATCTTCTAGGGCAGACACATTTTTTACCAGCTGGCAGAGACTCTTTCCCTACGAACTGCCGTCTTCCCTTTCTTGGCCTCACCAGCATGAAGACCAGGAGCTGGCAGGTGATGGGGGGATAACCCAAGGTGGACAAAGGCAGCAACGGGCAAAGTTAACTGGCCAGGAAGGGAGCCACTGAGCTGCTGAGAGACCAATCCTCTTAAAAAGACAAGACAGACCCTGGCAAGGTGGGGTGATCTTCACCAAGCAGCCTGTGCTCACTCCAAGAGGCCAGGTCCCAGGGTGGCTCGCTCTCATCAAATAGGAAGCAAAGACTGGGCCTGTTCCAGCCCGAGTTCTCCCTGCCCCCAGCCAACGGGTGAGCTCCTGTGCCAGTCAGTCTGCACCGGGCACTGGCCCTGCTGAGTCCTGGGCAAGGGGATGTGGACAGGTTGGAGGGAAGGTCAGTACTGAGGAAGGTGGGCTTAGGGACCCAATCCATACTGAACTCCAAGCTGAGAGCAGTGGATGAAATGCATACAGATCCTGGGGCAGAAAAACAAACATCCAAGCAGAGGACCCCCAGCAGATGGTGAGTGTAGCCTATTCGCTGTTGTCCCATAGACCTAGTCCAGCTCCCGGTGGTACAAGTTGTGGGATGGATGAGTAAATGAGGTGACAGGTGAGCCTGGGCAGTGGGCAGATTTTGGAGGGGAGCTGTGAGGAACAGAATTCAGGGAGAAGGAGGGGCAGGCAGGGCTGGGTGGAGAAGGCAAGGAAGACATCTTGAAGTGGGCGGAGGGTAACCTGCATGTGGAGGATGCAGGGTGGATTTCCTTGGTCAAAGCAGAATCTGGATAGCATGGTGTATTTACTTTCTGTTGCTACTGTAACAAATTACCAAAACCACAAATTTATTATCTCATAGTTCTAGAGATCAGAGTCTGAAATGAGTGTCGCTGGGCTAAAATCAGGGTGCCGGCAGGGCTACATGTTTTCTGGAGGTTCTAGAGGAGAATCTGTTTGCTTGCCTTTTCCGCCTTCCAGAGGCCACCCACATTCCTTGGTTCACAGCCCCTCTCCTCCCTTCTTCAGAGTTGGCAATGGTAGTCAAGTTCTCACTTGACATCACTCTGACCTCCTCCCCCTCCTGCCTCCTTCCTCCACATTTAAGGGCCTTTGGGCTTACATTGGACCCACCTAGATAATCTAGGATAGTGTCCCAAATTTTTAGGTCAGCTGACTAACAGCCTTAATTCCTTCTGCACCTTAATTTCCCTTTTCCATGTAAAATACCATACTCACAGATTCTGGGGATTAGGGCGTGGACATCTTTGGGTGCCATGGTTCTGCCTACCATAGATGGTAGGAGGGATGGTGAGTAGGGGGACCCAGAGGAATGTGGAGGTGAGTTTAAGGCCAGTAAGAAGCTATTCTATGTTCTTGAGAAAAAGAGGACCGCGCTTCTCAGAGAGACTGGGGCTAACCTACATTCACAGGGTTATCATGAGATCGTTTTCCAGTCTCAGAACAATGGAGCCACGTTCTGTCTGAGGGCTTGCAGACCATAACATGTTACTGTTCTCTGCTGAGGGCAGTGTGCCAACCTGCAGGGGGCCTTGGCTGGCGCCAGAGTGAGGGGGCCCAGCCCTCGGGGATGCCCAGGTCAGCTGGAGGCTGTCCAAGAGGCTGGATAGGTCATGACATTCTGGCTGTGAGACATGGAGAGCTGCTGAGTGTCTCTCCAGCTCTGAATGGTGAGACTGCCCCTTCCTGGGAGGCCTGGAGGGTGAGGAGACCAATGGGTGGGACAAGTCTTTCGGGTAAACTCTGGAACCGGTTGGGACTCCTGGGATGCTGAGGAGGGAAGCGGGGCATGTGGGGGCAGGGGGAGGGTCAACGTGAAAGGAGCTTTTGTTCACTCCTTGGCTCATACACTGCCTGGGAAGTGATGGATCAGTGGAGAACACTCAGGTCTGTAGATCCAGACAGTTGGGAAGTTCCATCTTGCTGGGGCATTGTGGTGTTGATGGCTCTAATGGTGTCTTCAGAATTTTCTTACGGGTCGGGCTTAGAGTTTAGGAGCTGTGATCGAGTTAGAGAGAGGCAATTGTATGGCAACCTTGGTCTCAGAGCTAGTTTGCCCGGGAGCACACTGTTTTCATTTAGGTGGTATGTTTTTTTAAAGAGGCTTTGGTGTATGGGCTGCTGATGGAGATCAGGAGTGTTCTGGGCTCCTCAAGGTCCCCTGGACACCACCACTCGTGTGCTGGTTAAGAACACGGGCTCTAGGACCAGCCAGACCTGGGCTCAACTCTCAGGTGTGACACTTATTAGCTGTGTGACCTTAGATAAGACACATTTCCTTTCTGAGGTTCAGAAAATGGGGATAATGATGCTTGACTGTCTATCGGTAACATGAGTAGCAAATATGACAATGTATGTTAAGTCTTAGCTCAATGTCAGGCACAGAGCAAGCCTCCAATGGTCATTCATTTCAAAGAGAGGCTAGAAGAAATCAGGCCTAGTGTCACCCAAAGAAATAAGGCCACTTGTCTGAATGAAATGGGGTTCATTTCTTTTCTGAGTGGGGCAGCCTCACGCAAGGAGTTGGTGTAATACCTGTGAGGCCACTGGCTAGCTCGGCCCATCCCAAAGGATTACAAATGGCAAATGAACATCAGGCTGGGTCACCCCATTTCATCCTTTCCTGTTCATGGCCTCTGCTCATTCAGAGCAAAGTTCTGTGGGGCCCGGTCTGGGAGTCTTGGCCACAGGGACCTTGGAGGATGGGAGAGACAAGACATAGAAGAAAAACTGAAGGTTGAACTAAGGCACCAGTCCACACATGAGGTTGTTAGACATGTCTGGACCTTTGGAAGAGACTACCCCAAAGGCACCTGAACCTTTGCTTTGTGTCTGGTGCTAGGGGAGTGGGCAGAGGAGCAGCAGTAGGCCAAGCTTCACTCCCAGGAACATTGTATAGAGTGACCCCAATTCACTGGAACCTTGCCCCATGGTCCCAGCTGCTTCACCACAGGTTCTGACAGTTCAGAGAGGGGAAGGGTCTCCCCAGGGATCCATTCCCCTATCTCCACTCAAGGCTAGAGCTTCTTCTCCCTAAGGGTTGCTGGAAGACGCCGAGAACACTGACTGCTGGGTGGCATCTAAGGCCCTCTGTGTTTGCTGCCCTCACAGGTTGGCTGGAGACCAGAGCTGCAGCTAAAGGCCTCCTCTTCAGGGTCAAGTCAGGGTCACGGGCCAACAACTTGAGTATTCACAATGGTGAAGACAAGCGCTCTTGGAGCCACACTTACCCGGATTCCTATCTAGGCTCTGTCACTGGCCATCTACTTAACCTCTCTGAGCCTCAGTTTTCTCATCTGTAAAATAGGGATAATGAATAATAGGCCCATCTCCTGGGGTTGTAAGGATTAAATGAATTGATACATCCAGAGCCATGCCTGGCACACAGTCAGTGCTCTATAAGTGTGGCTGTTGTTATTGCCTTTTATCTAACACAGAACACATCCTGGGCACTGACCCAACCCATACATTGAGCTGTTTGGGGATCATGGAAAGTTCAGAGTTTCAGAGAGGCACCCCATCTAGCAATCGTCAGACATGTCTCCCCCATTTGGAAGAGACTGTCTGAGAAAACATCTGGGTCTTTGCTTCATGTCTGTGGGACGTCAGGACAGAGAGAGAGATAGAGAAACACAGAGACAGAGAGACAGAGACGGAGCCAGCACTCAGCTGGCTGCTCCTCTTAGCAGGAAAGCAGGGGAGCAGGTAGGCCCTGGGGTGTGGGTATGGATGGATCCCTCTGGGTGGGGAGCTGAACAGCCATGGGAACCCAAGGATGGGTGAGTGGAATGGGGACCCCTTGGAACTGTTTCAGAGGATACGATTTGACTAGAGCCAGCAGAGAGCACTGCGGGGCTCTGAACCCTGGCAAACAGAGTGAGGTGTGAATTCTCACTCAGTGGGAGTAGGAGGTAGGGAGAGGAGCAGGGCAGAAAGTGGTTTCCATCAACAACTCTTCTTCCCATCTTTGGTCAGCGTCACAGCCTCCGGGACCTAGAGGCCTGGCACAGGCGAGGGCCCTGGGGAAGGGCCCTGGTGCTGACTTTGGCTGAGGCTGGTCTCGCCCTGAGTCTGGTCTTGCCCAGGAAAGACAGCGTCAGAAGCTGTCAGGGCTCTGGATGGAGGTGAGGTGGGAAGCAGTAAATTTGCATCACCCATAAGTGGCCTCATACACACAGGGCTCCTTCCACACTGGCCTGGGGAAGTGGTTCTCTGAAGGGGGCCGAGACACGCATCCTCGAGTGAGACATGTGTGGGCTCTTGCTAGGGTGCAGGCGAGGCAGCGCAGGGCAATGGCAGCACGTGGGACGGGCCCTGGCTTTGTCCTGGCTCTGACAGCAGCTTGCTGGGGGATTTGGGGTTAGGTCTTCCCTCTCTGAACTCAGCTTCCTCCTCTGGGAATGGGTTCCTGGTGGACACCTGGGCATGGATGGGCAGGGGGAGAGTGAAGGTAGGAATCAGAGTCAGAAGATTCACATAAGCAAGTATGGCCAAGGCTTGCCTGGAATGGCTTGTGGGAGCTGAGTTTTCCTGAAACCAAGTCAGGCAGGATTCCCTAAGCCCGCCTTGGCATGACCACCCCCTGTCACCAGGAGAGTGGTGTGGGTAAATCATCCTGCTCCTGGCAGGACCCAGGCCTGTCCTCAGACCCTGCATCTCCCCCCGGGCCTGTCTTGTTCATGGCTGTACCCCGACTGTGGCCCAGTGCGTGGCACCCCACAACTGCTCAAAACACACGTGCTGGAAGAAGAAGTGACCAGATGATTGGTACACGTGTTCCTGTGCTCTTTCTTTTCTCAGGTGCCTTTGATGCTGTGTCTCTCTTGGAAAAACTAACCTGGTTCCATGAGCCCTGGACAGTGCCTGGTGGTCCCCAGTGGATGAGGGATGAGGCCAGCGGTCTGTGTACCTGGGGGATGTGCAGGAGCTGAGAGCACGTGCAGAGGGTGCAGCTAGGCTGGGAAGGCGACCATTTGCCTCTGGGACTGTCCAAACTCCAGGTGTGTTTCAGAAACCAGCCCTGGGAGGGATAACATCTCCAGCCTCTGCACTGTCGTCTCTTTCTTTTCTTCCCTATCGTATCATCATTGTCTACACTGAATCATGTCCCAGTGATTGGACCTCACCACCTGGGAGATGGAAACAAGCCTCAGTCCCCGCACCTTGCCCTACCTCCTCAGGATGAGGAAGTGGTACACCAGACACATACTCCAGGAGGGCAGCTTCCGTCTCTACCTTCATCTCCTCATCCCTGGATGAGAAGTCACTAGTATGCTGGAGGTAGAGAAAGTACAGGAAGGAAAGAAAAAAAAAAAACATGGGGGAGGTTAGGGATGTAAAAAAGTTTCCCGGCATACCTCTGACCCTATAAGGATAGAAGCCTGGTATAAATGAATCATGTCCCTGCCTCTTCATTGTAGAGAAAGTCTGCGAATTCCTGGAGTACCAGGCATGCCCACACCCACGTGTAAGGAAAAAAGAAAAAGCCAAGAAAATGGTAAAAGCCCTTCTTTGCAATTTTAGATTCACAGATGTGGAGTTTGTAGGACAGGACCTGGTATATGGTAAGTCCTATATGAGTGTTTATTAAAAGAAAAATAAAACCACCCTCCATGAGAAAGCAAAGCACAGAGGTTTTTGCTGTATGTCCCTTTTTTTAGTCCCTCTGACTAATTAAAGTGTTTGTTGATATCCAGTCCATAGTTTCAATCAACTGAGGGAGACTTTCAACGACTTTGCTATGCCTTTGGCAAAATACCCTTCCGCTGAGGAAAGAACATTCCCCAGACTTGCAGGGACCTGTTGGAGGGAGGCTGAGAGCTCTGCTCTGTGGTTCTCGCACCACCAGTGCCAATCTCCAGCTCAGTCTGAGGGGTGGGGGCCAAGGCTGCTCCCCACAGCCCCCTACATGTTGGCCTCACCCTTCCAGTCAACCCCAGCCAGCTTGAAATTACCATTCCAGCCCCCACGGCCTCCTCCAATGAGCCCAGACCCCTTTCCTGCTGCGTCTCCCAGCCCCAGTGGGGGAAGCTGTGTTGAAAGCTGGGCTTTGTGTCTGGGATCCCAGTAATTCAAGGGCTAGATTAGGACCAAGACATGGCCTGGGGTGGGGGGTGGGCACGGGCTTTTGTACCTCTGCTGGGACCCACGATTTGTGTGAAGCCCTTGCACAAGAGAAGTCAACTCCAAAGGCCCCCTTGTCACCATGACCCAGATAATGGCAGCAGGGGACCCCTCCAAAGCCAAGACATAGTGGTTCCTTTACTTGTGGACATGTGCATTTCTACCCAGGTCTCTTCTCAGATGTGAGAGTCCTAGAGAGGCAGGGTGGTACTTGCATCGACAAGGCAGCCTCTGCCAGATGTGGCTACATGAAGGAAGGGTGGTGGATCCTGCTCTCCCATCCGCAAAGGGGCCCGACTCCTCTCTGCCCCTGCAGTTCTGAGAATCCAGCATCTGAGATCAAAGCTGGGACACAGAGTTCCCTCTGGCTTTGGGTGGAGGTAGGAGAATTCTTCCCTCAATTCCTCCCTGAGGCTAGGGCTTTGTGAGGAGCTGCGAGGGCTGGCTCTGGGCTCCGTCCCCCATTCTGCTGGATCGGGCTCCGTAGCTAACCATCATCCAATGAATAGGTGACTCATGCCCCAACTATTGCTCCCCACTGTCTGTGCTGAACAAGCATGGGGTAGAAGGTCCGCAAAGACAGGGACAGTGCAGCTTTCTTTCTCTCCTGGAGGGGGACGTGGCTGCTGGGGCTGAGGGCTGGGGGAGAGGAATGAAGGGAAGTCCAAGGGATGAAGAGTCATGAACTCTGTCCTCAGAGGGTGCCCAGGCTAAAGGGGACAAGAGATCTGCTCTCTGGACGGGAAGCCAGGGACAGCAGCAGGTGGACAGGACCCTGGGACTTGGCATGGGGCTGGGGAGGGCCTCCCACAAAGACCTAGGGAAGGGAGATGACCTTATTCTGTCAGTTCAAGTCGAAACTGTTTGCTGAGCCCCATCAGTGTGTGCGGCTGGGCTGAGGGTGTGGCAAGGCAAGCCAGGTGTACTCCCTAACCTGGGGGAGTCGACTGTCTGGGGAAACCTAGAGGGCATGTGCCAAACCATCTCCCGTTAAATATGTCCATTCCATCGTCTTCTATGAAAGGCACACATATAGCACTGGGGGATCCGTGGAGGGAGCTCTAGGCTGGGATCACAGGATTTGCCTAATCCTTGTCCCACGGTCACCTGGACCAATCCTACTCCCTGCCTTGTCTGTGAGGTGCGTCCCTGTGGACAAATGCTGCCCGTGTTCTACGTTCGCACACCTTATGAGGGAGGACAAGGCAGTTGCCCCTGTCCCCCTCTGACACGAAGACCAGCAGGGACAGCTGCTGCAGCTCCTTCAGTCCTGCACTTGCCTCTTGCTGATGAGGAAAATGATGCCTGGAGAAGCTAATTAACGTGTCCTGCCAAGCCTTGGTAACTCTCTCTGTGAGAATGCCTGGCAGAAAAGCTCGGCAAGCTCTGTGTAATCTCTTTTCCTGCCACGGTGAAATTCCAGGCTGGGGTGGGACTCTCCCACACTGTAGTGGTGCTGGGGCCTGGTTCCCCAGGGGAGCATCGCCACTATTTGTAGCCATCCGGGTCTGGCATTGTGGGAGGGGCTGCCCTGCCTGCTTGGGGGAGAGTTCCCACAGAGAGAGATGCTTTTCCCCGAGTGAGGCATGCAAACACTCCCAGCCACAGTGACTTGTCCCTGGCATCTGATCTGAGCTTGGCACACTCCAGCCACCCTCAGGCTGGCCAGAATGCATTCCTGTTCCACCGAGGCCTGCTCCTTCCTGAGAGGAGGAGGAATGGGGAGAAGCAAATGTTCTGGTGTCTTAGGAGGGTGGGGCTTCCCAAGGGCAGTGGAGACTAGACCCAGGATGTGTGTGTGTTGGTGTGGGTGGGCAGCGGGGGGACATACCCTGACAGTAACCTTCCATTGGAGAAAGAGGACTCGTGCTAGGAGTCCCCAGATCTGTTCTGTCAGGGGCTGAGAATCTACCCATAAGTCTCAGGGCCCCCAAGACACTCACGTCTGTTCTCTGAGAGGCAAGAAAGTGTTAAATTGACAAGCTCAGTAAAATGTATCTTTGAGTATCTCAGGAATCCTTCAGGGAGGGAGGCAACCAAACCTCATTGCCCAAGACCTGTAAGGCCAGCTCTGGCCATTGACCTGTCTGCCTGGATTTGCTCGTCCACTGCTTTCTCACCACAGCCTCTGATGAGCAATCACCTCTCGGCTGGTCTCCAGCGGCTCCGAGTCATTTTTCCACAGCCAGGGCTGCCTTGTGGCAAGCTGCAGGCCCCGACTGGGGATTCCTAAGCCACGGCTGGGTCCTCACTCCTTTACCCTTGAGGACGTACCTCCTTAGCCTCAAGGTTTCAAACCCACCCTCACCCTACCCCTTCCTCCAGCCCCAGCCCTGGGGTGCCCCCCGGCCCTGCTCACAGCTCTTAATGGCCGAGGCACTGCCTGAGAGTCCTGCTTCTGTTCTGGGGATGAAGAGATGTGAGCCCGCTCAGGTCTGCAGCCAAAAAGACGGGGTGTGATCTAAGACAGACACTTATAGAACCCAAGCAGACCACTTGTCCTCCGTCTGGTACCATATAGCCGATCCGGACAAGCTTTGAAGAGGGGTCTTCCTGGGAGGTGGGACATGGGGGCTTTCTAAGACAACTTTAGCAGATTGTTAGGCCAGCTCTCTGGTCGCCCAAACCTGCCCCTTCTAGTCTCTCTGGCAGGACGATCCATAGATTTAGAATTCCTTTTCCATTCTCCAGGCCCTGAAGGAGGGTTCGGGCTGAAGCTCAAGAAAGCCCAGCAATTCCCGTTGCTTGGAACAGGGTGGTTCACTGGTTTAACAGAGCAGCCAACTCTCAACATGTTCCTAATGAGAATAGAAGCTCCTGTAGGTATGTGTTTGTGGTGGCCTTCAGCCTGTACCAACAGATACGATGACTCATTTCTTCCCTAGTGGAATCACTGAGGGCTTGCTGGGACACACCTGGGGTTCTGGGGAGCCGGCAGAGGAACTCCCCATGAAGAGAGACGTGACTGCCAGGCAGAGTCTCAGGACTTCGCAGGGAGGGCTATTGATTGCATGGGACACCTGGGTTTACTTAAACCCACAGGGTCCTGGCCAGGCCAAAGAGCAAGGGAAAAGTTCAATGTCACAGAAAAGGCTGAATTAGGAGGCGTTGTGGAGGGATGGGTCTGCCCGGGCAGAGAACAAAGTGGGACAGACCTGGGGCTGGGGGTCTCCCCCATACTCTGTTTCTGGAGCTTGGGGCTTGGGGAGTCTTTCTGGCCTGAACCTTGCAGGAGAGTCTGCCCAGTGGGCTCTGGGATAACTGCCTCCTCAAGGAAAGGAAATTTTGCAGTAGAGGACCGGAGTCAATTTTCCCCTCTGGCACAGAGCTGAGATATCAGGCCACACTTGGCTTTCCAAGGGCTGAAATCCCTGAAACAACCTCTCATTAGGGGAGTAAGCAAAGCAGACCACTGCCAGTGGGGGACTCGCTCTGCCCCCCTAGCCTCCTGTTCATGGACAGTGTACACCATGCTGGGATGCTTGACATCCCTGGTCCTGGAAGGATCCTTCAGGACATTGGCCAAATGCCCCGTTGCTTCTTTGGGCTACTCACAGCCCTGGGCTCCCACAGTGAAGAGAGGTTTGCTGCCAAGACATCTGGGCTGCAAGGCAAGTTTATCCCTACCTGAGCAGAGCCTGCCAGGAAGAAAGTGTTTGCACCCCACACCGCTGTGCAGGTGTGCCGGTGAGCTCACAGCTGCCCTTCAGGCATGCCCAGCCCACTTAATCATTCACAGCTCAACAACTCTCTCGCCCAGCCCAGGTCTAGAGGATAAAAGGGTGGCTTGCCGCTCCTGGCTAACAGAGCCACCTTCTGCGTGCTCTCCTGCTCTGTTCTTTCTCTGCAGCACCTCCAGACCGCTAGTGCCCACTACTCTTGCTCCACTAGGAACAAGCCATCATGTCTCGCCAGTCGAGTGTGTCCTTCCGGAGCGGGGGCAACCGTAGCTTCAGCACCGCCTCTGCCATCACCCCGTCTGTCTCCCGCACCAGTTTCACCTCCGTGTCCCGGTCCGGGGGTGGGGGTGGAGGTGGCGGCTTTGGCAGGGTCAGCCTTGGGGGTGCTTACGGCACGGGCGGCTATGGCAGCCGGAGCCTCTACAACCTGGGGGGCTCCAAGAGGATCTCCATCAGCAGTAGCGGTGGTGGCTTCAGGAACCGAGGTTGTGCCACCGGTGCCGGAGGCGGCTATGGCTTTGGAGGTGGAGCTGGGGGTGGATTTGGTTTTGGCGGTGGAGCTGGTGGTGGCTTTGGGCTCAGTGGTGGAGCTGGCTTTGGTGGGGGATATGGGGGCTCTGGCTTCTCCGTCTGCCCCCCTGGAGGCATCCAAGAGGTCACCATCAACCAGAGTCTCCTGACTCCCCTCAACCTGCAAATTGACCCCAACATCCAGCGGGTCAGGACCGAGGAGCGGGAGCAGATCAAGACCCTCAACAACAGGTTCGCCTCCTTCATCGACAAGGTGAGCCATGATTTTTTGTGAAAAACCGCTATGAGTGTGGAATAAGTGCCAAAGAAAGTGGAAAGAGGGGCAATTTCCTGACTTTGTGCAAATATCTTCATAGTTTGCAGTTATGTTTTTCTCTTTGTTTCTGTGTCCTGGATTTGTGGCCTGCTTTCTTAATTAGACTGGCAGCTTGGAAGAGAAGGTCTTAATTCTTCCCCTTCAGAGATAAACACACAAGGGATCCTTGCTTACTGTTGGGCAGAGATATAGTCTGTGCTCCAGGTAACAGGGCTGATTGCACAGAAAGGTGGATGAATTCACTGGGCAGCAGCCCGAGTGCTTTTGCAGCCACCCCTACACCAGGCCACTCTCTGCCCAGCCGTGCCCAGTGCTATCTGTGCCCTGGAGAAGTGTCCTGTCTCCCCTAGAAGAGTGAGTTTAGATGCTTCACTCTGGACCTGCCCTCTGGGGCCCAGGTACAAGCACTGCCCATCATGGGAAGGTTTAGGGGGACAGAATGAGATGGGAGGGAAACTGGGAAATTGACCACTGAAACACGAAATCCAAGTTTGTCCATCTTCGAACTCTGTCCCTTCCAGGTGCGGTTCCTGGAGCAGCAGAACAAGGTCCTGGAAACCAAGTGGGCTCTGCTGCAGGAGCAGAGCACCAAGACCGTGAGGCAGAACCTGGAGCCTTTGTTTGAGCAGTACACCAACAATCTCAGGAGACAGCTGGATGGTATCCTGGGGGAGAGAGGCCGCCTGGACTCAGAGCTGAGAAACATGCAGGACTTGGTGGAAGACTTCAAGAACAAGTGAGTTGGGGTGGAGTGGAGACAAGGGCGGGTCTTGGCACCAGATGTACTTTATAACCAGACTACTGCTTATGCCTTTCCCAAGGGGTGAAAACATATACCTTCCATGGACACCTAAAGTACTGGAAAAAATCCAGGTCGGTGTTTAGAAAGTTCTAGCTGCAAGCTCAGTCTCTCTGCAAGGCACTTAGCCTCCAGCCAGAGTAACAAACTCAGCACCCTTGGTACCACCTAGTGGAAAAAGCAGTCATGTAATCCTTACTTTATGGGGCTTTTCTCCCCAATACACTCCAAGTACACAGCATTGGCTTTTTGATGGATTCCCCCCAAAGCAGGAACTGATGACGTAACCTAGTTTGGTGGCTCAAAGTATTTCTTTAGTCCTTATGAACCAGCAGCTGGGTTGCTAATATTTTGTTTTTTTTCAAAGGCTATGAAAGCTGAAAAAAAAAAAGCATTAGAGAAATTGACTAGATGTGGAGTTGTAGAGAAACAGCATAGCTTTTCTACAGGAATGTTCTTGAAGCAACTGAATTATAGCAATAAAAGAATAGTTATCTGCTAGGCAATTATAGAGAAAACAGTACCCTAATGGGTAAGGACCTTGCCCAAAGACTCATGCTCCCACTGTCCCTCTCTCTCTGCCTATATGATGTGAGAAGCCCCTTTTGGCGGGAAAGCAGGCTCACAGTTGACTTTATGCAGTACAGACCCCAGCCCTCATCCTCTGATAAGCACTTCTCATCCTTTTTATCACCAGGTATGAAGATGAAATCAACAAGCGTACCACCGCCGAGAATGAGTTTGTGATGCTGAAGAAGGTATGTGGGTAGCAGAGAAACTGTTGCCTGTGGTTATGCTCACTTAAGGTATTGTTCATTTAAGTCAGGGCGGAAATGGGGTGCAGTGCCAACTATCCCTGTTTCTCTAGGATGTGGATGCCGCCTACATGAACAAGGTGGAACTAGAGGCCAAGGTCGAGGCACTGATGGACGAGATCAACTTCTTGAAGATGTTCTTTGAGGCAGTAAGAAATGCCCCCTATTTGGGACCCAGAGAGATGGTCACAGGGATTAGGGTCTCCAGGGTTAAGTGACTTTCAGTGGTTCGTAAGCTATGGGCACATTTTTGTCTTTCCTACTCCTTTAGTACTATTCACAGTACTTAATAAAGCCAATTCTTTTTTTTAAGTCAAATTTAAAGCAAAAGAACTCTTCATAATCATTTTGCAGAGTGAGATTTAGAATGAGTTATTAGAGCCCCAGGTATACCTTTCCCAGCCACCTCCCCTTTCTGGAGTATCATTCCGTCTTTGTTTACTCCCAGCATGACAGACCACACAACTAGATTCTTTTTTTTTTTTTCTTTTTTAACATCTTTATTGGAGTGTAATTGCTTTACATTGTTGAGTTAGTTGCTGCTGTATAACAAAGTAAATCAGCTATACGTATACATATATCCCCATATCCCATCCCTCTTGTGGTCTCCCTCCCACCCTCCCTATCCCACCCCTCTAGGTGGTCACAAAGCACTGAGCTGATCTCCCTGTGCTATGCGGCTGCTTCCCACTAGCTGTCTATTTTACATTTGGTAGTGTATATATGTCCATGCCACTCTCTCACTTCGTCCCAGCTTACCCTTCCCCCTCCCCGTGTCCTCAAGTCCATTCTCTACGTCTGCATCTTTATTCCTGTCCTGCCCCTATGTTCTTCAGAACCATTTTTTTTAGATTCCATACATATGTGTTAGCATACCATATTTGTTTTTCTCTTTCTGACTTACTTCACTCTGTATGACAGTCTCTAAGTCCATCCACCTCACTACAAATAACTCAATTTTGTTTAAAATAAGTTATGACCTAAGAAGATTCAAGTCTGAGAGGTTACACGGTAGGGGTTTCTTGATGTTCAGAGTTGTTAAATTAAACAAAAATAGATTTAGTAGTGATTTGGATTATTTATTAACTGACCTAAGTTTTTTACGTAGGTGGTTATTCTTATTTTTCTCAAGTCGACATAGTACAATGAGTAGAAGATTAGAATGGACCTGTTATTAAATAACATGGACTCACATGACTAACTTGAAATCTCCCTGCAGGAGCTGTCCCAGATACAGACGCACATCTCAGACACGTCTGTGGTCCTGTCCATGGACAACAACCGCTGCCTGGACCTGGACAGCATCATCGCCGAGGTCAAGGCCCAGTACGAGGAGATCGCCAACCGCAGCCGCACAGAAGCCGAGTCCTGGTACCAGACCAAGGTGGGTGCTGTGGCGAATGTGCAAGTGTGTCCTGAGCGAGGGATGGACACGTGTCTAGGATTCCAGGCCATGACCAAATGCTAAGGATGTGGCTCCTGAGATTGGCTGAGGCCTACTGGGAGGAGTTATGGGAACAGTCATGCATGCATTTGCCACATAAATTCAAGAACATTAAAGAGAATCTCACTGAGTTTCACACCAGTGTCTCTAGAAAAGCAAAGGCAAAAGCAAGTTATTGAAGACCAGCCCCGGGCACCCAGTAACTACACCACTTGCCACCTCTTGGTAGCTCCCACCTGTGAACCTGGGAAAGTGTTTCCATCCTCATATAAATGGACTCTTTCCTCTTTTCTGGTGGCATCAGTACGAGGAGCTGCAGCTGACTGCGGGCCGGCATGGCGACGATCTCCGCAACACCAAGCAAGAGATCTCCGAGATGAACAGGATGATCCAGAGGATGAGATCCGATATTGACAACGTCAAGAAGCAGGTAGGGAAGGAGCCTGAGCTTTGAAAGGGAGACCTATTTTGTCTTATTTTATGTTTTCTAAGTATACACACACATACACACACAGAGCTGGAGCAAGTACCAGCATTTCAATATTCCACCATCCACCATGAGACCAGGACAAATGTGCTGGTTTCTCTCTGGTTTCTCAGAAAGAGACACTTGAGGCCCAGCTCAGCCTCTAAAGTGTCCCTACTCTTCCTTCCTTCCTCTCTAGTGTTCCAACCTGCAGAACGCTGTCGCCGATGCAGAGCAGCGTGGGGAGCTGGCCCTCAAGGACGCCAGGAACAAGCTGTCCGGGCTGGAGGACGCCCTGCAGAAGGCCAAGCAGGACATGGCACGGCTACTGAAGGACTACCAGGAGCTCATGAACACCAAGCTGGCCCTGGACGTGGAGATCGCCACCTACAGGAAGCTGCTGGAGGGCGAGGAGTGCAGGTGCGTGACACGGCCAACATCACGAGCACACGATGGCCTCACATTTGATAAAATGGAGCTGCTTCTTCACTGCAGGGTGTCAAACACACACACAGGTGGCCACTCTCTTGTGCATGATGATTATCCATCATTAATCAATGATCCAATCCAATCCAATCTGACACCTGGGCATACAGCTGACCTACACAATGTGACCTCAACTCACTTTCTGACCCTATTCCCACCACCAGTATTCTTGAATGCTGCCTCTCCTTCAAACAACCAAGCAACCCAGCAAATGTCTTCCCCATTCTTCAAGTGCTTCTTCCTTCAGGAAGCCTTTCATGATTACTCCATCTGAGTTAAATTCACCTGCCTTTGGATTCTCAAACTACTTGGGTTTTCTTCAATCTTCTAACACTGCCCACCACCTACGTCCTGTCTGAAGTATTTCTGTCCGGGCCGTCTTCTCACAGAATGTAAGCTCCTACAAGGCAAAAACTGCTTCCTACATATTCACAGTTCCCACAGCCTCTTCCTCACGTTTTCCATATAATGGGTAGAGGACAGTGTGAATTATAAGCTTCCTTTGATAACCTGTTTCTAGATCAAGACCTCTTCCTTGGGAAGTCCCTCCAGAGAACTGTCTCTTTCTCTAATTTAAGCAGTTTTTCTGGCATGCGGTCTCCTTGCTCAGAAAACAAGTTCTAAACATGACTATGGGAGTTATCCATGCAGACTAATGCTGTCTTTGGGGGGAGTTTTTAACTCTTATTTCAATTTTTCCCCTTTTAGACTGAGTGAAGGAATTGGACCAGTCAACATCTGTAAGTAACTTTGAACAGACATTAACAATGATGACAATATGGGGTACTTGACGCCAACTCAGAATCCTGCTATTTCTAGATGCCAGACACTCCCATCCCCAAAATGGTTATTTAATACACTTAGTGAGAAGCAGGTGGTGGAGGAGAAAGAACACAGTTTGAGACAGGAAGCAACGGGGCTCATTTCTTATCTCCTAAAGAGCAGGCCCTGTATCTCACCTGTCTTGGACCCTGTTCCCCTGCCTTGCCCTGACCCCCATCCCCTGATGACTTAGCACTGTCCCTTGCCTACTGTGTTCACCAGCTTTCTGTTAGGGATCTTCACTAAATGACTTAGCTCATCTGCTACTCTGTAAAAGGGGCCAAGTACAGTGCCGACACCAGCAGGATCAAATAAGTTAGATGCCTAGGCTCTAATCTGGCCGACTGGTCTCACCAGGTTCTCCCTCCTTTCTCCACAGCTTTTGTCACGAACACCGTCTCCTCTGCCTACGGCGGTGGCGGCAGCTTTGGCAGCAGCCTTGGCGGTGGTCTTGGCGGCGGCCTTGGCGGAGGCAGCAGCGGCTTCTACTCCAGCAGCAGCGGGGGCACCGGCCTAGGCAGTGGGCTCGGTGTGGGGGGCTCCAGCTTCAGTGCGGGCAGTGGCCGAAGCCTGGGCTTTGGCAGTGGCGGGGGCAGCAGCTCCAATGTCAAGTTTGTCTCCACCACCTCCTCCTCCCGGAAGAGCTTCAAGAGCTAAGAGCCTGCAGCAGGTCACTATCTCCCAAGTGCAGAAGCCAGCCATGGCAACAGCCTCTTCTAGGTGGTGGTCCCAGCCAAGTTTTCTCTTTTTCTGGAGTCTAGTCGACCAAGTCTATCGCAGACCCACATTCTTTGGTTCATGAAAGGCCCAGCCTCCAGTCTCTAGCCTTCTGTGTCCTGATTCTATGCTCTGCTTGCAGTTAGCCTTTGGATCTCTACAGCCTGGTCCTGGGTGACAGAAGAATCCAATGTTTTCCAGTATCAAAACCATCAAAACAGAGTCCCTACCCCAATCCCATCTGGCCTATCTCCAGAGTGTGTTCAATAAAATGCTTTTATAATATAAGCTGTTGGGAAGAATTGTTTTTTCAAGATCTACAACCAACCTAGAGAACCCCTGCGGGTCCATCTGTCCAGGTGTGATTTGTTCCTTTGATGATTCACAGGGAGACAGAATGGCCTTGGAGGGAAAGTAGTCCTCGTGGGTGGTCTAGAGACTCCAGGAGGCATGAGAGGTGGATGCTAAATCCTCTAGAATGAAGGAGTCTCTAGAGGGCGTGAAGGGTAGGGTTCTTTGTTTCACAGTTTGGACAGATTATAGAGCTGTTTGTTGGAGGGGGGCCCCAGTGAAGGTGGGCCAACTTGCAAGTAACGACATAACGCGCTTAAGTCAAATTTGTAAATAGGAATATGTTGCCTCGAAACCCCACAAAGGCCTAAAAGATATTGGGCCTGTTCTAATAATGTGGGTGCTGAGAGTGTCAATAGCTTATAGTTTCTTAACAGAGTCAGGGATGAAGTAGCCCTCGGATTAGCGAATAATTTCAAGAATTTAATGGAGGTGACCGGAACTTGCACTATGTGTTGGACAATGGCCCATCCTCTTTTTCTGAACTTCTTTGTGAGTCTTTTTGGTCCTGAATGGGTATGTTTAATGAATCTTTTTGAAGAGGGACTTATCAATGCAATATCATACCTATGCTCCTGGGGAAAGTCAGATGCATTTAAGATCTTTCCTGCAAAGACTGTGTGTGATGGCAGGGCTGTTGAGGTACCTCACCAGCGTCTGGGTAGAGGTGGATTGTGCCCCTTCCGAGGTGAAAGCAAACTGTGATGGAGAGGCTGTTGCAATGGCTACTGAACAGAACATTATTAGCCAAATCCACAAGAGCAAAATATTTACCAGTTGCTGATTGAACAGAGTCAGCGATTTCAATCATATTGGATAGTGAGCCTTAACGGGAGTGACCATGGCATTAGGGTTGTGGTAATCCACTGCCAGGCACCTTTATTCTTTCCAAGTTTAAAAGTAGGCCAAATTGAGTTGTTGAATGGAGAAACAGTGGGCATAATCACCCCTTCTCTAAATATATTCCCTTTAATGGGTTTGACCTTTGAAGGCCCTGTTTTCATTTACATTGGGACATATTAACAATTTTAACTGGAGGAAGGTCCATGGAGTCCCATTGTGACAAGCCAATTTGTTAGTGTCAAGGATTTAATTTAATTTTAGTTTTGTTACTCACTGGATCAGTGTCCATGACCACTGTGAGATATACTGGCGGGGGGGGGGGGTGGGCAATGAATAGTATGCTCATGTGAAATTTAGGCAAGTCAGTAGTTCTGCTAATTAAGGTAAGGCATACTTGTTTGTTTTCTCTTTTGTGTTCAGTAACTCCCTCAAGATTACAGGGGGTACCTTGTTTAAATTTAGTGAGATCCCCAGTATAATATGAGCTCCAGTATGGATTAAGGCCATGAAGATTTGCCAATTGGTGTATTTCAGCAGACATTAAAGTTAATTCAGAACCTATGCAGTAGAGGTGCAAAGCCAATCCACACCCCTTTATATTTTTTTTATGTATAAATTCTTTCAGTAAATTTTGGATTTTCAATTGCATCGAATTGTGTTTAAGTTTCTTTTGTTTCCTCCCCCTGTTTCCAGGTTTCTTTCTTTTCTTGCTGCCTCACTCTGGTTCTCTCTCTCTATTTCTTCTTCCTTCCTCCCTTCTTTCCTTCCTTCCTTCCTTCCTTCCTTCCTCCCTCCCTCCCTCCCTCCCTCCCTTCTTTCCTCCCTTCCTCCCTCCCTCCTTTCCTTCCTTCCTCCCTCCCTCCCTCTCCCATGCCCCCTCTCTTTTCTAGGATTACTAGAATTACTTATGAGAGAGGAATTCTTGCTACTCTGCTCATATGTATAAATTTCTTCCTCCAGAAGGCCTCAAATCAGTATCATCAGGGTTTAAGGCCTCCCCCACAGAAATAGTTGAATTAACTCCTTAGTTGTGACACAAGGGTGCCCTATGTGTCTTCCCCTATAACCCTGAAGAAGAGGATCTCTTTTTGGCAACAGAGGCATAGGCAGCAGCAGCAGAAAAGCATTTTGTAGGGTTCTCATACACTATCTGCCTTTAAGAGTGTGACCTCAGTATGCTACAGAATGACTGCTTTTCCTCTCAATGAGTGATCACCCGATAGGACCATATATTGCACAGGTTGTAGTCTTTCCCCTGAGAACTTCATAGAATGGGAGCCAACACCTGCTTAAGACACACACCAATCTTCACAGGGTAACAGTCATTCCCTTGATCTTGGCGTTGGTCATTACTTATGGAGGAATCAAGAAACACAATTCAATACGAGACACACAGATAAGTCTGCGCCAAAACACATGACACTTTAAGGAGGGCTCCAATCCCATAACTGTCTCCAAATGACAATGATTGAAACTTCTGACATAGATCAGTTAAGTCTGTAACAGAGGCCTTGGTAGAACTCAATAAATGTGGCACAAAGCAGTACAGCTCAAGTGCAAGCTTGACAGCAGGGAGCAGCACAACTCAAAGAGATCACTAGCCAGAAAGCAGCGGCTCAAAGTGCATATTGCCACGCTGAAAGCTAAAACAAGAAAAGAAAGATCCCTGTGGTAGCAGTCATCATCCAGACATCCTGCTCACAAAACCAATTATTGTGAACACCCTCACTCAAAATGTGGTTCCACTATTGAGACTGATGACTCCACACACACACACCAAGATGGTATGAAAATGATATTATTCACATAACAGAGCTCTCTGGAAAGAGTAGGGCAGGTCTCCCACGCTGGTCCACATATGGCTTGAAAGAGACTGGAGTGGATTTATTACGGTGGTTAGGGGTTGGGCCAGGCCAAGGATTCCCACACATGGTCTGAAGTTCCCACTAGTCATGAATGGGGCGGGGATCACCCAGGCTTTCTAATCAGATGGGGAAGGAAGAGGGGTGGGGATTAGAAGCTGTCAACTGTCAAGCATCATTACAGTAAGAGTGCTTTAACATCCAAAAAGTTCAATCACATAATACGCAAATTTACAGAATAAAACGAGAGGAGTCAAATGGTCACCTCTCCCTCCAAATAGACAGGAAATATTATACTTAATAGTGAATGATAAAAACTTTCCATTGAGATCAGAAAGAAAAGAAAAACCATATCACCACAATTATTCAAAATTATACTGGAGCTTTAGCCAGTGCAAGTCAAGACAAAAAAATAAATATCTTTCTTTTTTCTCACACACACACACACACACACACACACACACACACACACACACACACACTGTATTTTATTTTTACAAGAGATAAACTGACACCAAGCACTGTAAATGGATTGTGGGATTTTTTTTTATTCAAACAGAAAGTCACAAAAACTATAATCATCCTCATCAGTTCACTTAGTCCCATGTAATTAATTTTTTTATCTTGATTTTTGTTAGCACTTTTATGAATTCATCAGTTTTCCATTAGAGTTCTGAAATGCTTATTCATTCAGTTCAGCAGTAAAGTCAGTTACCAGAAACCTGTACTCATCAGAGTCTTTTCCATAAATTCCTTGAAGATGAAACCCTTTTATAGAAACATTTTTGCAAAAGCATCAGAGTACACCCAGAACTGTCTGTAAATGACAAAAGACTTAAAAATGACCACGGTTAAATATTTGATGAAAGTTCATAATAATGCAATTGACAAGGAAATTTAGTTATTTCTGAGATATACATTTTAAAGTAATAACTAGAATTATGACATAACACTACACCAGAACGTATAAGATTTTTAGAAATTTCATGTAATGTCTGAAACATTTATATTAACATATTTCCATACAAATAACCCAAAGAAAGATTAATATTAGTTGGGTTTTTTTGTTTGTTTGTTGTTTATACTGCAGGTTCTTATTAGTCATCAATTTTATACACATCAGTGTATACATGTCAATCCCAATCGCCAAGTTCAGCACACCGCCATCCCCACCCCACTGTGGTTTTCCCCCCTTGGTATCCATACGTTTGTTCTCTATATCTGTGTCTCAACTTCTGCCCTGCAAACCGATTCATCTGTACCATTTTTCTAGGTTCCACATACATGCGTTAATATATGATATTTGTTTTTTCTCTTTCTGACTTACTTCACTCTGTATGACAGTCCCTAAATCCATCCACATCTCAACAATGACTCAATTTCGTTCCTTTTTATGGCTGAGTAATATTCCATTGTATATATGTACCACATCTGCTTTATCCATTCGTCTGTCAATGGGCATTTAGGTTGCTTCCATGACCTGGCTATTGTAAATAGTGCTGCAATGAACATTTGGGTGCATGTGTCTTTTTGAATTATGGTTTTCTCTGGGTATATGCCCAGTAGTGGGATTGCTGGATCATATGGTAATTCTATTTTTAGTTTTTTAAGGAACCTCCATACTGTTCTCCATAGTGGCTGTATCAATTTACATTACTACCAAGAGTGCAAGAGGGTTCCCTTTTCTCCACACCCCCTCCAGCATTTGTTGTTTGTAGATTTTCTGAAGGAAATAAATATCTTAAGGATTAGAAAAAAAGAAAGAAAACCACAATTACTCACGTATGACATGATTCTGTATGTAGAAAATCAAAAGTCTCCTAACTATTAGAACTAATAAGTGAATTTATTAAGGTCACTAGAAAATAAATATAAAAATTAATTGTATTTCTATATACCTACAAGAAACAATTAGAAAATGAAATTTAAAAGATACCATTTTCAGTAGCATCAAAAATATCTGATATCTAGGAATAAACGTAGTCAAAGATATGCAATACTTATACACAGAAAACTACAAAAGTTTATTGAAAATGTAAAGAAACGTAATAAACAGGTATGTATATACTATCTTCATGGATTGGAAAACAATAATGTAGATATGTCAATTTCCTCCAATTGAACTATGGATTCAAAGCAATTTCAATCAAATTTCATTTGGTATTTTATGAAAATTTATAAACCTATTCTAAAATTTGTATGGAAATGAAAAAGATCTAAAATAATCAAAACAATCCTGAAAAAGAACAAAATTCTTATAGTTCCAGATACTGAGAATTATTAGAAAGATATAGTAATTAAGAGATTGCAATATTGAGGAAATGACTGAAAAATGGACCAATGGAACTATATACAGAAACTGGAAACAAACCACACGTAGACTCACTAGATTTACAACAACGGGGCCCTTGAAGTGCAATAGGGAAAGGATGGCTTTGCACAATAAATGATGTAAGATCAGTTAACTCTCCATATGGGAAAAAATGTATCGAGTCCTAATTCAAAACATTCACAAATATCAGTTTCAGCTGTATGATAGTTCTATATGTGAAAGGTAAAATAATGTATTTAGAAGAAAATAGAATATATCATTATGACCTGAGGATAGGCAAAATATCTTAAACATCATAAAAAAAACTGCTTCCCTTAAAAAACAATAAACTTCTTTCCATAAGACACAAAGAGAACAAAACAGCAAGCCACAACCCAGGAAAATACATACTACAATGCTACATGATCCATCGATGGTTGAATCCATGGATGCAGAACTGCAAATACAGAGGGCCAACTGTAAAGTTACACACAAATTTTCAACTGCATGGGGGCCTGATACCCCTAACCCCTGCATCGTTCAAGGATCAACTGTATTGTAAGATTCTAAACTGCTGCGGTTTTGTCAGAACCTAATCAACCTGGGGGAAGAGAATGCCTGACTCCAGCTTCCTCTAGCCAGCCTGTCCCACCTAAGGGGTGAAAAAAAAGCCCTGAGAAGCACACGTGGAGTTCACAGCCCCGGGGCACAAGTTCAAAAAAAACCAGGACCTAATCATGGGACTACAGAATGCTTTCTTTCCCCCACACCTTACCACCACATCACTAAAGGCCTATTTAAATAGCACAGTTTCTTTCACCCAGTACATCATGGTTGGCTTTCAACAAAAATTTACAAGGCATACTAAAAGGCAAAAAAAAAGAAAAGAAGCTTGAAGAGACACAACAAGCAATCACAAGAACCAGACTCAGATATGGCAGGAACATTGGAATTATCAGACCAGGAATTTAAAATAACTATGACTAATATGCTAAAGGCACCAATGGGAAAAAAGACAGTATGCAAGAACAGATGGATAATGTTAGCAGAGAGATAGAAATTCTAAGAAAGAATAAAAATAAACACTAGAGATCAAAAACCCTATAACAGAAGTGATGAATGCCTTTGATAGTTTCATTAGCAGATGGGGCATGGCTGAGGAAAGATTATCTGAACTTGAGGATATGTCAATAGAAACTTCCAAAATTGAAAAGCAAAGAGAAAAAAAAAACAGAACAGAATATCCAAGAACTCTGGAATAACTATAAAAGGTATAACCCATGTGCTGTGCAGTGGGAATACCAGAAGAAGGAGAAAAAAAGACAGAAACAGAAATAATATTGGAGGCATTAATGACTGAAAATTTCTCCAAATTATTGTCAGACACCAAACTACAGATCCAAGTTCAGATAACACCAAGCACGATAAGTGACAAAACAGAACCACAAAAAACAAGCAAACAAAAAGACAACTAGGCATATTCAAACTGCAAAAAAATCAAAGATAAAGAAAAAAATCTTGAAAAAATATTTTAGGAAAAAACAGCTTACCTACAAAGAATACCTTTGATTTCTTCTCAGAAACCATGCAAGCAGGATGAGAGTGGAATGACATATTTAAAACATTGAAAGGAAATCAAAACACCAACCCAGAATTCTGTACTCTGCAAAACTATCATTCAAAAGTGAAAGAGAGGGCTTCCCTGGTGGCACAGTTGTTGAGAGTCTGCTTGCCGATGCAGGGGACACGGGTTCGTGCCCCGGTCCGGGAAGATCCCACATGCTGTGGAGCAGCTAGGCCTGTGAGCCATGGCCGCTGAGCCTGCGCATCCGGAACCTGTGCTCTGCAACGGGAGAGGCCACAACAGTGAGAGGCCCGCATACCAAAAACAAAACTACCAAAGGTAGAAAAAAAGTGGAAAACAAAAATAAGAACAAGGGCAATGACTAGAAAACTGTAACAAAAATGGTATTGATTGAACTATATTGATGATCACTTTACACAACAATGATCTAAGTATACCAATTAAAAGACAGATTAACAGAATGGATCAAAACAAAAGACCCAGCTATAGGTTGTCTACAATAAACCCACTTATATAAAGACATATATAGGTTAAAAGTAAAGTGATGGAGAAAGATATACCATGTTAACACTAACTGAAATAAAGTTGGAATAGTTGTATTAATTTCAGAAAGAGTAGACTTCAGAGCAAGGAAAATTATCAGGGATAAAGAGGGGCATTACCTAATGATAAAGGGATCAATACTCCAAGAAGATATAACAATCTTTAACATGTACATACCTATAACAGAGTACCAAAATGCATCACACAAAAAGTGATAGAATGGTACAGAGAAATAGATGGCTACTATTATAATTGGAAACTTCAACCCTTCTCTATTAGTGATGGGCAAATCTAGCAGACAGAAACTCAATAAGGACATAGTTGAACTCAACAGCATCATGAATTAACTGGATATAATTGATATCTATAGAATACTTCATCCAACAATAGCAGAATACACATTCTTCTAAAGCTTACATGGAACACTCATCAGGGTAGAAAGAATGAAATCGTACAATCCATGTTCCCAGACCAAAAACAGAAATAAATCAGAAATGAATAACAGAAAGATAGCCAAAAAATCTTTTTAAAATGAGGAGACTAAACAACAAACTTCTAAATAACACATGAGTCAAAGAAGAAATCTCAGGAGAAAATTTAAACTATTTTGAACTAAATGAAAATTAAAGTATAACAACTTAATTTTGTGGGATGCAGCAAAAGCAGTGCTTAGAAAGAAATTTATAGCACTGAACACATATATTAGAAAAGAAGAAAAGTCTAAAATCAATAATCCAAGTGTTCATCTTTGGAAACTAGAAAAAGAGGAACAAAATAAATCCAAAATAAGTAGAAGAAAAGAAATAATAAACAGAATTCAATGAAGTTAAAATAAGAAATTAATAGAAAAAAATTAATGAAACCCAAAACTGGTTCTTTGAAATGATCAATAAGATCAATAAGCCTCTAGCCTAGTTAACTAAGAAAAAAAAGAGAAAAAACACAAATTACTAATATCAAAACCAAGGAGTGGACATCACTATAGATCCCATAGACATTAAAGAAATAACAAAGGAATACTCTGAACAACTCTGTGTCCACCAAGTTGATAACCTGGATGAAATGGACCAATTTCTTGAGAGATGCAATCTGCCAAAATTCACACAAGAAGAAACAGACAATCTCAATAAGCCTATATCTATCTAAAAATTGAATCAAGAATTAATAACCTTCCAAAACAAATAGCATCAGACTCAGATGGTTTCTGAGCCTGATGAAACTCAGAAAGTTTTTCACTGGTGAAAAACTTAAGGAAGAAATTGTACCAATTCTATACAATTTCTTCTGGAAGACAGAATCAGAGAAAATATTTTCTCATTCTACAAGGACAGCATTGCCTTAATACCAAAATCAAAGACAGTATAAGAAAAGAAAACTATAGTCCAATATCTCTCATGAACTTAGATGCAAAAATTCTCAATAAAATATCAGCAAATCAAATCTGACAATGTATAAAAAGATCAAGTAGGATTTATTCCAGGTATATGAAGCTGGTTCAGCATCCAGAAATCAATTAATATAATCCATCACATCAACAGACTATAGAAGAAAAATCACAAGATTATATCAATAGATGCAGAAAATGTATTTGACAGAATCCAACACCATTCATGATAAAAACTCTCAGCAAGCTAGGAATAGAGGGGAACTTCCTCAACCTGACAAAAAAAATCTACAAACAACCTACAGCTAACATCATATTCAGTGGTGAGAAAATAGAAGCTTTCCCACTAAGATCAGGAACAGGGCAAAGATGTTCCCTCTCACCACTCCATTTCAGCATTGTACTGGAATTCCCAGTTAATGCATTAAGACAGGAAAAGGAAATAAAGGTGTACAGATTGGGAAGAAAGAATCTTTGTTCACAGATGACTTGATTGTTTATGTAGAAAATCCAAAAGAATTGATAAAAAATACTCCTAGAACTAATAAGCAATTACAGCAAGGTTTTAGGATACAGTGTTAATATATAAAAGTTGATTGCTTTGCTTATACCAGCAATGAACAAGTGGAATTTGAAATTAAAAACCCAACACTATTTACATTAGTATTCTCCAAAATGAAATATAATACTTAGATATAAATCTAACTAAATATGTAGAAGATCTATATGAGGAAAACACTAAAACTCTCATGAACAAAATCAAAGAACTAAATAAATAAAGGGCTATTACATGTTCATGGATAGAAGGACTCAATATTGTCAAGATGTCAGTTCTTCCCAACTCAATCTTTAGATTCAATGCAATCCCAATCAAAATTATAGCAAGTTATTTGGTGGATATCAAAAAACTGTTTCTAAAGTTTATATGAAGGCAAAAGAACCAGAATAACCAACACATTATTGAAGGACAACAAAGTTGGAGGATTGACACTACACAGTCTCAAGACTTACTATGTTATGGTAATCAAGACAGTATGGTATTGTTGAAAGAATAGACAAATAGGTCAATGGAACAGAATAGAGAGCCTAGAAGTAGACCCACACAACAATAGCCAACTGGTCTTTGACAAAGGAACAAAGGCAATACAATGGAGAAAAGATAATCTTTTTAAATAAATGGTGCTAGCACAACAGGACATCCACATACAATAAATTAATATAAAGACAGACATTACACCCTTCCCAAAAATTAACTCAAAATGCATCATAGACCTACATGTAAAATGCAAAACCATAAAACTCTTAGAAGATAATATAGGAGAAAATCTAGATGACCTTAAGTCTGGTAATGACTTGGATACAACACCAAGAGCATGAGTCATGAAAGACATAATTAATAACTTGGACTTCATTAAAATTAAAAACTTCTGCTTTGCAAAAGACACTGTCAAAAAATGGTAAGTCAAGCCACAAACTGGGAGAAAATATTGGGAAAAGACATATCCAATAAAAAGACTGTTATCTGAAATATAAAGAGCTCTTAAAACTCAACAATAAGAAAACTAACAACCTAATTAGAAAATAGGCTAAAGATCTTAACAGATACTTCACCAAATAAGATATACAGATGGTAAATAAGTGTATGAAAAAAATGCCTACATCATATTTTATTAGGGAAATGTAAGATAAAACAATGAGACACCACTACACACCTACTAGAATGGTGAAAATCCAAAACTCTGAGAACACCAAATCCTGACAAGGATGTAGAACAACGATAACTCTCATTCATTGCTGGTGGAGTGCAAAATGATACAGCAATGTAGGAGACAGTTTGGGCGTTTCTTATAAAACTAAGCATACTCTTACCATACACTCCAGCAATTGCACTCATTAGTATTTGTTCAAATGAGCTGAAATTTATGTCCACACAAAAACCTGTACATGAGTTTCACTAGGTCCCATTTGTTTATTTTTGTTTTTATTTCCATTACTCTTGGAGGTGGATCAAAAAAGATCTTGCTGTGATTTATGTCAAAGAGTGTTCTTCCTATGTTTTCCTCTAAGAGTTTTATAGTGTCCAGTCTTACATCTAGGTCTCTAATCCACTTTGAGTTTATTTTTGTGTATGGTGTTAGGGAGTGTTCTAATTTCATTCTTTTACATGTAGTTGTCCAGTTTTCCCAGCACCACTAATTGAAGAGACTCTCTTTTCTCCATTGTATATCCTTGCCTCCTTTGTCATAGGTTAGTTGACCATAGGTGCGTGGGTCTATCTCTGGGCTTTCTATCCTGTTCCATTGATCTATATTTCTGTTTCTGTGCCAGTACCATGTTGTCTTGATTACTGTAGCTTAATAGTATAGTCTGAAGTCAGGGAGCCTGATTCCTCCAGCTCCATTTTTTCCCTCAAGACTGCTTTGGCTATTCGGGGTCTTTTGTGTCTCCATACAAATTTTAAGATTTTTTTGTTCTAGTTCTGTAAAAAATGCCACTGGTAATTTGATAGGGATTGCATTGAATCTGTAGATTGCTTTGGGTAGTATAGTCATTTCACAATATTGATTCTTCCAATCCAAGAACATGGTATATCTCTCCATCTATTTGTGTCATCTTTAATTTCTTTCATCAGTGTCTTATAGTTTTCTGCATATAGGTCTTTTGTCTCCCTAGGTAGGTTTATTCCTAGGTATTTTATTCTTTTTGTTGCAATGGTAATGGGAGTGTTTCCTTAATTTCTCTTTCAGATTTTTCATCATTAGTGTATAGGAATGCAAGAGATTTCTGTGCATTAATTTTGTATCCTGCAACTTTACCAAATTCATTGATCAGCTCTAGTAGTTTTCTGGTGGCATCTTTAGGATCCTCTATATATAGTATCATGTAATCTGCAAACAGTGACAGTTTTACTTCTTCTTTTCCAATTTGTATTCCGTATATTTCTTTTTCTTCTCTGATTGCCGTGGCTAGGACTTCCAAAACTATGTTGAATAATAGTGGCGAGAGTGGACATCCTTGTCTTGTTCCTGATCTTAGAGGAAATGCTTTCAGTTTTTCACCACTGAGAATGATGTTTGCTGTGGGTTTGTCATATATGGCCTTTATTATGTTGAGGTAGGTTCCCTCTATGCCCACTTTCTGGAGAGGTTTTTTAAATCATAATTGGTGCTGAATTTTGTCAAAAGCTTTTTCTGCATCTATTGAGATGATCATATGGTTTTTATTCTTCAATTTGTTAATATGGTGTATCACATTGATTGCTTTGCGTATACTGAAGAATCCTTGCACCCCTAAGATAAACCCCACTTGATCATGGTGTACGATCCTTTTAATGTGTTGTTGGATTCTGTTTGCTAGTATTTTGTTGAGGATTTTTGCATCTATATTCATCAGTGATATTGGTCTGTAATTTTCTTTTTTTGTAGTATCTTTGTCTGGTTTTGGTATCAGGGTGAAGGTGGCCTCACAGAATGAGTTTGGGAGTGTTCCTTCCTCTGCAATTTTTTGGAAGAGTTTGAGAAGGATGGGTGTTAGCTCTTCTCTAAATGTTTGATAGAATTTACCTGTGAAGCCATCTGATCCTGGACTTTTGTTTGTTGGAAGATTTTTAATCACAGTTTCAATTTAATTACTTGTGATTGGTCTGTTCATATTTTCTATTTCTTCCTGGTTCAGTCTTAGAAGGATATACCTTTCTAAGAATTTGTCCATTTCTTCCAGATTGTCCATTTTCTTGGCATAGAGTTGCTTGTAGTAGTCTCTTAGGATGCTTTGTATTTCTGCAGTGTCAGTTGTAATCTCTCCTTTTCATTTCTAACTTTATTGATTTGAGTCCTCTCCCTCTTTTTCTTGATGAGTTTGGCTAATGGTTTATCAATTTAGTTTATCTTCTTAAAGAACCAGCTTTCAGTTTTATTCATCTTTGCTATTGTTTTCTTTGTTTCTATTTCTTTTATTTCTGCTCTTATCTTTATGATTTCTTTCCTTCTGGTAACTTTGGGTTTTGTTTTCTCTTCTTTCTCTAGTTCCTTTAGGTGTAAGATTAGATTGTTTATTTGAGATTTTTCTTGTTTCTTGAGGTAGGCTTGTTTTGCTATAAAATTCCCTCTTAGAATGGCTTTTGCTGCATCCCATAGGTTTTGGATCATCGTGTTTTCATTTTCATTTGTCTCTAGGTATTTTTTTATTTCCTCTTTGATTTCTTCAGTGATCTCTTGGTTATTTAGTAACATATTGTTTAGCCTCCATGTGTTTGTGCTTTTTCATGTTTTTTTCCCTGTAATTGATTTATAATCTCATAGCATTGAGACAAAAATAAACAAATGGGACCTAATGAAACTTAAAAGCTTTTGCAAAGCAAAGGAAACTACAAACAAGATGAAAAGACAACCCTCAGAATGGGAGAAAATATTTGCAAATGAATCAATTGGACGAAGGATTAATCTCCCAAATATATAAACGGTTCATGCAGCTGAATATTAAAAAAAAACAAGCAACCCAATCCAAAAATGAGCAGAAGACCTAAATAGACATTTCTCCAAAGAAGACATACAGATGGCCAAGAAGCACATGAAACCTGCTCAACATCACTAATTATTAGAGAAATGCAAATCAAAACTACAATGAGGTATCACCCCACACCAGTTAGAATGGGCATCATCAGAAAATCTACAAACAACAAATGCTGGAGAGGGTGTGGAGAAAAGGGAAGCCTCTTGCACTGTTGGTGGGAATGTAAATTGATACAGCCACTATGGAGAACAGTATGGGAGTTCCTTAGAAAACTAAAAATAGAATTACCATATGACCCAGCAAGCCCACTACTGGGCATATACCCAGAGAAAACCATAATTCAAAAAGACACATGCACCCCAATATTCATTGCAGCACTATTAGTTCATGGAAGCAACCTAAATGCCCATCGACAGACAAATGGATAAAGGAGATGTGGTACATATATACAATGGAATATTACTCAGCCATAGAAAGAAACAAAATTGGGTTATTTGTAGAGACGTGGATGAATCTAGGGACTGTCATACAGAGTGAAGTAAGTCAGAAAGAAGAACAAATATCGTATATTAATGCATATATGTGGAACCTAGAAAAATGGTACAGACGTACCGGTTTGCAGGGCAGAAATTAAGACACAGATGTAGAGAACAAAGGTATGGACACCAAGCGGGGAAAATGGCGGGGGGGGGGGGAGATGGTGGTATGATGAATTGGAAGATTGGGATTGACATATATACACTGATGTGTATAAAATTGATAACGAATAAGAACTTGCTGTATAAAAAAATAAAAAAATAAACAAACAAAAAACCCCAAAAACCTGTACATGATGTTTATAGCAGTATAGATTCATCGACCGTAGAAACTGTACCACTCTGATGTGGGATGCTGATAGTGGGGAAGGGTATGTGTGTGAGGGGGCAGGGAGTATATGGGAACTCTTTACATCATGCTCAATTTTGTTGTGAACCTAAAACTGCTCTAAAAATTAAAGTCTAATGTTAAAAAATGATTCAACCATTTTAGAAAACTGATATACATTTACTCATCTGTGTGTGTATGTGTGTGCGTGAGAGAGAGAGAGAGAGAAGAATGGAATTTTCTATGGCTCTGGTTATATACACATAAGATGTGCCTGGCTGGGCTGGCTGTACATTTACTCTTGATGCAGCAGTTACATTCCTAGGTACTTATTTAAGGAAAATGAAGCATATGTCAACACAAAGACTCACAAGTATGCTCATAACTGTTTAATGGAAGGTAACCCCAAACCGGAAATATTTTAGGAACCCACGAGTCAGAATGGGTAAAGAAACTGTGGTTTATTCATACAATGGTACAGTACTCAGCCATAAAAAAGAATGAACTATCAATATTCACAACCAACTGGATGAATCTCAAGAACATTTTGCTGACTGAAAAAACTACACACACACAAATATATACATATGTATTTATAAATACGTAAGTAAATGCTGTGTGATTCCAGTTATATAAACTTCTAAAATAAATTAATTCCAGGTGGAAAAATCAAAACAGTGATTGCTTTAGCCAATGGGGTTAAAGGGAAAGGGCACAGAGGAATTTTCTGGAGGAATGGAGGTGCCCTATGTCTTGATATTGTGTGGATACAGAAGTGAGCAAATTTGTCAAAATTAATTGAACCCCACACTTAAGATCTGTGCATTTCACTGTCTATAAACTATACCTCAATAAACACAAAAATTTTTAAGAGAAAGAATATTTCATGTTTCAAGTTTCTAAAGCGGAAACGGGAAAGAAAAAAGTAACTCAGGAATGGAATCGAGATTAGCCAAATCAACTGTTTCTGCCACAGGGTCCAAACTTTTCTAGCCATCTTGAATGTTCTTCTGGGCCTATTGGAAAAATTCAAGCTATTTTCTGGAAGTGGCTGAGGCAAGGGCAGAGGAAAATCGGAAGGAAGCTAAATGTAACAGATCCAACCTGAGGTCTCCTTTGCAATGTTAGTTCCACAGACTTGTGCCAGAGTATCAATGATCTGTTACTAATTCCAACCCTAGGTTTAAAGTAAGATTATAAAGGATTAACAAATGGAAGTAGCCATTGAATGCCAAGAAATCTCAGAGGAGACAGTTGGAGGCATGTTTGCTCTCTAGGACATTCAGATGGTTTTGAGATGAATTTTTTTGGGGGTAGGAATTACTCCAAATCATCCTGAATTGGTGGGGAGAATTACCCAGTACATTCATAATTAACCAATATTTCCCCTTTACTGAAATAAAGGGAGTTTAACCAGAAGGCAGATGTAGGAAGACATCATCCCATAAGGTGCATCTTTTCTAATCACTCATGTTATTTAAGTCAGATACTTCGTGTATCTTATTAAAATGTTGGAGAATTTTCACCCAACTATACTTTTTTTTAATGACACAGTATAGAGAGGTGGACCCTGCAGAGGTGAGGAGGTGAAAACCAGAAGCTCAAAGAGGAGGCAGACATAAGAAGGGAGGCAAGGATGTGAGGGAGGCAGTGGAGAGAGAAAGAAACCAGTCCACTGGTAACTCTTCTTGGGCACTTCCTTGGTCTCCCCTGGAGCCCTGGCTTGGCTCTCTTCAACCTCTGTTCCTACCGAGAACTGAGGACATATGACAAAGGAGGCTCTGGCCCCTTGTCCTCTTCCCCATGCTCTTTTTTGCTGCTCATCCCAGGCATGCTCCACACTAGCCCTGGGGTTCAGCCTGTTTTTCCCCATCCTCACATCTTCTCTAAAACACTTCTCACCTCCTGCATCACTCTTGCTTCAGAGCATTAAAATGCCTCACTCACGAGTTACCAGTTGCTCCTCCTCCTCCAACTAGTTTCCCCACATCAATTAGGAAAGCCAAAGGTTGTCCCCTTCATCCAAATATGCCTTCAGTCCCAGCCCAATGATGCACTTATCAGCGACTTATACTTTCAAGTGCACCCACCTACCCAATACCAGTATGTACAGGGCGAGTCAGAAAGAAATGAACATTTCCAAACATGTATTACTCAGTAACTAGTTTTTATAAGAAGAGGTACCAAAATCAGTTGAAGGGGAAAATCAGAGGTTTTTTTTCTATAACTGTACAAACACTCAATTTTTGTCCCTCAAGGTACATGACATGCTTCAATTCTGTAGGCTAATAATTGTACCAATTCATCCCAGACCCTTTGTTGAACATTACTTTTGATAATTGAAATGGCAGCCACAATGTTTCCCTTCATCTCCTCCAGGCTATGAGAAGATGTGGGACAAACACAAGGTTCTTGACTTATATCCCCTAGAAGTCACATGGAGTGACATCTGGGGACTTCGGACTGTAGTTCCAGAGGTCAATACTTTGAACCGAGCATCTCACTGAGCCCCGTGGAAGGTGTTCTTTCCATGACCTCTGGACCCCACGATCGACTTAAGGTAGAGCCCCATTCTGCTGGAAGACAGAGTTGTCAGAAACTACCTGCAGCTGTGAATAAAGCCACGCAGGTATCATATCCAGATATGCGACCCCATCACTGTGCTCTCTGCCAAAAATGGGTGGACTCTGTTGTGAAAATTGAGAAATACAAGGGAAGCTCTACTGTTTAGTGCATACTACATGTTTATATACGGCATGGTTACTAAGTAATACAATTTTGAAAGTTTCAATACTTTCTGAACCACTCTGTATATCATAGAAGGCTACACTTTCCACTCCAACTTTTGGTGCTGAGACAGACTGGGACCTGGGTCCTGGGACACTTTGCTGCAGTGCTTGCACCTGGGCAAGCATCTCCTTGAACAACAAAATACAAAGAAACTTATAAGGGACTAAAAGTAACTGTATATGTGCAGTTGGGGCAAATTATGGACAACAAGATACAAAAAGACCAAACAAACCCAACTGCCACTTCTGAAGACCTGGGAGCAAAAGCAGGGTACTGCACATGTCCCCTGCACACAACACCACCGAAGGGGTGGCCAAATCACCTAAGCCACCCCTCCAGCCCGACCCCTGGGCCCACCCCTACCCTCACCCTATATAAGGAACAAGCTCGCTCCTGAGCTAGCAAGGAAATACGTTACTTGTTCTCACTCCCCGCTGCTGCAGTAAGGGTCCCAATAAAGCCTTGCCTGAATTTCTTGTCTGACCTCTGATCAATTTCTATTGATTAAGGAGGCTAAGAACCCTGGTCGGTGACAGTGCTACTGTCTCCATCCTTTACATGTGTGGTTGCAGGTGTTTCTCTTTCAATGGATGCTCCCCAGGGACAAGACTGGGTCTGTGGGATTCCCTCTGAACAGCATCATCCTGCTCTGGGGCTTGCAGGGTTAGGCACTTAGTCTTAAGCTTTTGATGGAATGTGACAATGGCCTATTCCTCATTCTCATCTGCCAGCTCCACCCAGGGAGACAGAAAGACAAGGCAAATCCTCCTGAGGCAGACTTTCCGTGGGCTCAGCCTTCAGGGGATCCCTCCTGCCTTCCTCCATGCTGGGAAAAATGCAAGGAGTATGGTTTAATCCTTGGGCCCTAGATCAAAGCCCTTCCTCATTCCATGGCCATGAGAGACAACACCAGCCTGGATGGAGCCTCTCCCAGCAGAGAGTAGAGGCTGGGTTCAGCAGCCTGCTGAGGAGGAGGCTGGCTGTTGCTGGAGCTACTCATGCAGCTTTGCTTCAGTTTCTCTCACATAGTTGCCTGGCTTATCATTCTTTGTTTTAATCTTATTATGAAGGTCCAGCTTCCCCACCTTTCTCCTCTGGGAAAATATAACTCCCCTGTGCTCCACCATAGGACATGATTCAGGATCACTGGGAAGATTTCACGTGAGAAGTCAATTCTCTAACCATCCAGTGGGTCCCCACTGCCTATGAACATAACCCTCTCCTGGGCGCTAAAACAGGGGAAGAGGGCAGAGTACTGCATTCCAGAGGAGGGTAGAAGTACAGCTTAGTCCAGGGAGGCAGTCTAAAAATGGGTTAGGGAACACGGCACACTTCCCACACCCAGACAAAGAAAGATAGAGAAAATCAAGGGCAAATGAACCACTTGCCCTTGACCTTTTAAGGGTAGTGGGACTTGAAAAGAGTGGACAGAAATGGATCAGCCGCAGGGTCCCTCCTCCCTGACTCCCCCTCCACTCTCTCAGGAGCCCTCATCATCTCTCATGAGCCCTCTCAGTGGACATGACTCAGTGTCAGGGTCCCTGGAATTGGTTCCTAGAACAGCATTCCCTGGCAGGTGGTGATATATATATGAATGACTTATAAATCTACCAATAGGAGAAATACTTGTGTCAGGAAATGAAACAAACATGATACTTTACATTGCTGATGCTATCTGGTGCACATGCCAAATTTCACATTGGATCATATGTTGAAGTGAAATCATCCTCTGATAGGCTAAATGGTTGAATGTGAGTTTCCTGCTGCAATTGAATTATATACATCATTGGAGGACGAGTCTGCTCCCACCCTGGAAAAGATATACAATTAGTACTAAAAGAGGAAGTGATCTGATCACCTGTGCTGTTTGACAGAAGCCTGTCCCCGTGTGCACAGCCCAGAGGACAGATAAGGACCCGGAAGAGGGTTACAGCAGAGAACCTGACTCCGCAAGAGGGAGAGGGCAGCCTGCCAGGCTCTCTCCTAGGACTTGGATGCTGCCTTCCTCTGACCACCGCTTCCTTCCAGCCCCTTGAGCAAGGAGCTGCTGCTGGAGAAAAGCTCTTCCCTGCCTGCTGCTCTGAGTGCCAGCAAGCTTTCAAATCACACTTCTGATCTCGTGCCTCTGCATGGCCTCCAGGAGCAAGGACAAACTTCTACCTGTGGCTTCTGGTCTTACTAATGTGGCACAAACCTGCAACACTGGTCGCATTTTCTCCCCACCCCTCCCAGACACATACAGGTTGTCCCTGTGTTCTGTTCTTGAAGCTTCTTGTGGGTCCCTGAACACACCAAGCTTCTTCATAC
Organism: Orcinus orca; assembly: GCF_937001465.1. Lineage (NCBI taxonomy): Eukaryota > Metazoa > Chordata > Mammalia > Artiodactyla > Delphinidae > Orcinus > Orcinus orca. The sequence goes on along the minus strand of NC_064569.1, from coordinate 42,209,784 downwards.
TTCCATTATAATGATGATATTAGCTCATCTTCATTGAGAACTTATGCGCAGACACAGTGCTAAGACTTTTACGTGAATTATTTCACGTAATCCTCACATCACTGTGAGACAGGTACTATTTTCATCCCCCAGTTTACAGCTCTAAAAATGAGTAATTTGCATAAAGACCACGGGAGCCTGTGAGCCTGAGCACTCTGTCTCCAGAGCCCTTGCTCTTAACCAGGGGTTGGCACATTTTTCTTTAAAGCGCCATCTAATAAATTTTTTAAGCTTTGCCAGTCATACACACTTCTGTTGCAACCATTACTCAACTTTGCCATTGCAATGTGAAAGCAGACACAGACATGGGACATTGACATAGACACAGGACATTGGACAAATGCATGTTGCTCCAACTTGACTTGCTAACCCTTCCTCCCCTCCTGGCCTCATCCATGTCAAGTCTAAAGAATCTATCCCAAGAGAGTAGCTCAGAACACCATGCCATGGAAAGGAAAGCTTCTTTCTCAGAATTGGGTGGAATCACATTTCTTGGTAAAGCATTGTGCAACCAGGGTGGAGGAAGGGGAGCTGCTTCCATTGCCTTGAGAAGGTACCTCTTTCCTGCCAGATGCTGAGTTAGCACTCCTTTGGGTAGGGAATGCCCTGCTCTCCTGGATGCTGTGCCTCCGTAACACTGGAGAGATTGAATTGCTTATAAAATAGTAACAAGAGCTTTTCTCAGGCTCATCTCAATAGGGGAGTTTGTCTTTCCTCCCTTGGTTGTCAATTAACCAGATATTCTCATAAATCACCATGCCTACAATTGCTCTCAATATTCCTCTTACTACTTAATGTATGGACTAAGAAATGAATCTCTTTCCCCATAAACCAAACACCATGCTCACTTGACAGCCTTCCCACCCTCTAAGAATGTGTCTGGGGAATTGAGATTTCAAGCACTGAGATTAGAAATATAAATTTGGAATTTACTTGTGACATCATCACACTTATAAAGGCACATTTTAATGATTCACTGCTTCTATATGCCCCTCAACTTTCTGTGCACACCACATTAAGATATATAATTCTTGATTCATAAGAAAGGTCAGAATCTATGGGCATCAAAATGCAGTGAATTCCCTTAATGATTTTTGTCCTACTCATTTTAGCTTCTTTAAATTAAACTCTAAGTTAACATTCCAAAAAACCAGAGAAAAAGGTGTCTATGAATTTCATTTGGTTAAAAAAAAATGTACAGGGTCATCAGCTCAATGGGAAAACAAACACTAGGGAGGGAGGTGCAGGCATGGGTAGAAATCACAAGAAGTCAGATCTCTGGGCAGGGTGGGCTTGGGAGATCTCTTATCCTATTATGAAACTGCCAATTCCACACAGGATAGAGATGCTCTTATGCTGTAAAAACTCAGCTCCTTTGTCCCTCTTGCCCTTCAAAGGAGGGTCATGTGCCCAAAGTAGCCCCCATTCCCAGGCCAGGCCACCAGAAAAGCATCCAGGAGCTCCAGAAGGACAGGTGCAAACATGGCGGAAAAACACCACAAGCCACTTCTTGCTCAGGCCACAGGGCAAATGCCTATTAGCTCTCAGAGGCAGTCCAACTTGATGGGAAGGGTGGTGCTGGTGGAAGAGAAAAACTGTGTGGGAAAGGGGCAAACAGAACAGTGTCTGAGTAAGCAGAAGGAGGGGACAATTATCACAGATCAACTCCTTGTCTCCTTTGTTTGAGAACATGACTAACTCATGACTTCAGTGAATTTACATCCAGACTTATTGTGTTGTGATCAAGTCAAGGCTAGAAGCCAGGAGAATTTCTCCACGAGTAAAGGATGCAAAAGAAGCAACATTCATACTTCATACCTTCATAGTGCCTCGGGGTGATCTCACTCTTTGTAAAGCCCAGCCTCCCCAACCTGCAGGCTCACCTTCCAGCACTGAGCCCAGCCCATTTTCCCCATATATAAGCCACTGCTGGGAACCTCATCTCACCGATCTGCTCCTCTCAGCTCTACCCTCCACCTCTCACGCCCTCCTCAGCCTCTTCGACTTCAGGAACCATGACTTCCAGATCCACCGTGAGAAGCCAAAGCGGCAGCCGCCGTGTCTTCAGTGCCGGCTCAGCTAGAGTCCCTGGGGTCAACCGCTCTGGCTTCAGCAGCATGTCCGTGTGCCGCTCCAGGGGCAGTGGAGGCTTCACTGGAGTGGGTGCAGGAGCTAGCTTTGGCAGCCGCAGCCTCTATGGCATAGGGGGCTCCAAGAGGATCTCCCTCGGAGGGGGCAGCTGTGCCTTCGGTGGCGGATATGGCGGCAGAGCTGGAGGCGGCCTTGGCTTTGGAGGTGGAGCCGGGAGTGGATTTGGTTTCGGCAGTGGAGCTGATGGTGGCTTTGGGCTCGGTGGTGGAGCTGGCTTTGGTGGTGGCTATGGGGGCTCTGGCTTCTCCATCTGCCCCCCTGGAGGCATCCAAGAGGTCACCATCAACCAGAGTCTCCTGACTCCCCTCAACCTGCAAATCGACCCCACCATCCAGCGAATCAAGACTGAGGAGCGGGAGCAGATCAAGACCCTCAACAACAGGTTCGCCTCCTTCATCGACAAGGTGAGCCGGGAGCACCTGCCCTCCACTGGGATTTCAGAGTCCCCAGTCGAGAGACGCAACCAATGTCCTACCAGGGGGAGTCTCGGGAGAGAGGGAGGAGGGGACTCGGGCTAGCTCTCCACTGGGATGCAGGACAGGCTCCATGTGGGCCACAGGTAGAAGGTGATAAAAATCATTTACAGCTACTGATCCCTTAAATGTCTTCATTCCTGCCTGGGAAGCATTCTCCACTCTTGATAACCCTCAAGCAAAGGAAAGGAACTGAGAGAATGGAACGAGTTAGCTTGATCTTCTGAAGGGTCTAAGAAATTAAAAAGGGAATTACAGTGGAAACAGCACTTGAGCCTTAGCTGGGGTGGCGGCGGGGAAGGAAAGAAGATAAAAAACCAAAGGAAATTACAGGAAAAAAAGACTCAGAAACATGTATATGTGCATAGAAATACTTAACTTGTAGAACCAGATCATGAGCATTAAGGGAGCTTGTTTTAGAGGGACTCATACACTAGATGGGAAAGAAGATTAAATCCAATCATCAATAGGGTTGGAATTTAACCATTAGATTCTAAACATTTGACATCCCTTTAACTGAGATACACTCTATAAAATAACTCTGCACAATATACGAGAGAAATACTATTTTAAAGTACATTTGTGATTGTGCATATCAAGAGGAAGAAAAGAAATGTTGAAAGTCACTGACTGACAGGCTCCGTAATTGAGAAGAGGGACTATCTGATAGCTCCCTGGGGAAACTTGGCCAGTGAGATCTGTGTGGTGTGAAGGAAAACAGTCAGGGGAGCGGAACTGTCAGCCTGAGCCTCTGTACATGCTCTGGAGTAGCCCAGCACCATGGGGACCATCAGATCTGCTTGGGGACAGTCAACTCACCTCTCTTCCTTCCTTCTTTCCTTCCTTCCTTCCTTCTTTCCTTTGTTGGACAAATAACCATCTTGTCTTTCTCCAGGTCCGATTCCTGGAGCAGCAGAACAAGGTCCTGGAAACCAAGTGGGCCCTGCTGCAGGAGCAGGGCACAAAGACCGTGAGGCAGAGCCTGGAGCCTTATTTCGAGCAGTACATCAACAATCTCAGGAGACAGCTGGACTGCCTTGTCTCAGAGAGAAGCCGTCTGGACTCAGAGCTCAGGGGGATGCAGGACACGGTAGAAGACTTCAAGAAGAAGTGAGTTACAGGAGAGAAAAGGGCTCAGTTTCCTGAAGCCCACACTTCAAGTCTATTAGATGACCAGGTCCAAATGAGGGCATGATTCTTAGTAAAACGTGTCCATGGAAATGAAACCACAATTCTTGCCTAAACACAAACCCCAAAGAACAAAAGGGCCATACAGGTGGATGGGGAGAGTAAAGATGTAAACAATTTAGGGACCACAGAATTCATCTTTTAGGCTTACTGGCAGGAAAGCTCCATTTGGATATATCCATTGTGGGAAGTTGGGATCCCAGGCTGCCTTTTCTGTATCATCTTCACCACTGACTCAATTAGGTTTTACCCTTTCTAATTCCAGATATGAAGATGAAATCAACAAGCGCATGTCAGCAGAGAATGAATTTGTGAATCTAAAGAAGGTGAGATGAGTAAGATCAGGGGTTCATGTTTCTTTGCCGACGGAGAGGACTCTGAGAAAAGAATAATCAGTGAGACTAAAGGAGGAGCAGACTGGGAAGGAGGGCTTGGCTCATCTGATCCCAAGTTTTTGGCTTCTTCCCTAGGATGTGGATGTTGCTTACATGAGTAAGGTTGATCTACAAGCCAAGGCAGACGCTCTCATAGATGAGATCAACTTCCTCAGAGCCCTCTATGAAGCAGTAAGCATCTTTCCACACTCTGTTTTATTGACTCTAAAGAGATTTGCAAAGGATGGAAAATCTTAGGCTTGGGTACCTCTGTAAATGTCATGGGAAAAGAGGATCTGACGATCTCATGTTCTGCAGGAACTGGCTCAGATGCAAACCCACGTGTCAGATACTTCTGTCGTCCTTTCCATGGACAACAACCGCACCCTGGACCTGGACAGCATCATTGCTGAAGTCAAAGCCCAATATGAGGAGATCGCTCGCAGGAGCCGGGAGGAAGCTGAGTCCTGGTACAAGTGCAAGGTGAGCAGTGAGGGGGAAGCTGTTGAAGAATCCCTGTACCTCCCCCCTGAAGACCAGCAAGGCTTCCCGAGACTTCACTCGGGAAATCTACATCTAGGAAGCGGGGGTCCACTCAAAGAACGTGTACCCTGAACCAACAGAATAGATCTTTACAGTATTTATGTCCAAGTCTAGTAAGTCAAAGAACCTAAATGTAGGACAAAAGCTACCATAGATAAAGGCCAAGGGATCTTTGCTTTAGCTTCACCCTGATGCTGGTTCTCAGAAACAGTACAGAGGATGTTCTGGTCCTGAAGAGAACCAGGCAGTCAGTGGTCCTACCAAGGGTGGTGTGTGATGGGTGTACAGTGTCCATGACCTTGTAACACCAATTTTCTTAAAACGCCTTGTGGAGAAACCATTAGTTTGGATTTGTGAAAACCTTGATTAGTGTCCTGTGAAGTCCATGAACACCATCCTCTCTCCCTCTGGTTTACAGTACGAGGAGCTGCAGAGTTCAGCGTGCAGACATGGGGACGACCTGCGCACCACCAAACAGGAGATCGCTGAGATCAACCGCATGATCCAGAGGCTGAGATCTGAGATCGACCACGTCAAGAAGCAGGTATGGTGGGGACCATGGAGGAGAAAAGCATCCTTTCCTTCCTAGACCACCAGGGATCATCAACCACCATGTAGGGAATTCCTGGGCACTGAGGGAACAGCAGGGAGGGGAGGACATGTACTTCCTCCCTTAGTGAGTTCCCACAGTTTAGAGAGATGGATCCCAACCCAAGAGCAGGAGACAAACGCATGACAGGGCCAATCCCAACTGGTCAGCAGTACAAAGATAAGGTCTTGAGGCACTGAAATGAGATTCCATAAGACGAATGATTGATTAGGGAATGCAAGACACAAGTTGGCAAAGAAAAGTTCAGGCCAGAAAGTGTGAGGAAGAGTGCTGCAAATATGCTCAGATTCGATGTGAAAAAGAAGCTGAGTAAAGACACAGGACAAATGAGGGTTTTCCAAAAATGTGAAGTGGAAGGAAGGCAAGGTCACAACAGTTTAAAGTGAAATCATCTCCTCACTGTGGGTGTCTGTGGTTTTGTGTGAGTTAGCGTGCACGCACATGAACTTACCCAAACTATCAACATTCAGAAGAAGCCAGTGGGTCCATTTCTTCCAATGTCCCCTGGTCTTGGGTCTGCTGTAGTATCTTCCAGCACTCACCACCTCCATCTTCATTAGGGTGGTTAACACAGAGACGCATAGGGAGCTCCTAGCCTAGTTCAGGTTTGCAGAATGGAAAAAGACTGGACAAAAAGAATCAAACCTCCTTTTCCATGGAATCTGGGCTCTAGAGCTCTTCCTCACTGGGAAAGAAGAACCATGGTTCATCTCCTCAGGAGTCCAGATTGCAGGTTCATCTGCCCATCTTCCCCTCTAGTGCACCAACCTGCAATCCGCCATCGCCGATGCAGAGCAGCGTGGGGAGCTGGCCCTCAGGGATGCCAAGAACAAGCTGGCCGAGCTGGAGAACGCCCTGCAGAAGGCCAAGCAGGACATGGCGCAGCTACTGAAGGACTACCAGGAGCTCATGAATGTCAAGCTGGCCCTGGACGTGGAGATCGCCACCTACAGGAAGCTGCTGGAGGGCGAGGAGTGCAGGTGAGTAACTCACACAACCTCCTCAAACATCTGGGTCCATCTCCAAGGTGTCCAGCCAGTGAGCACCACTGGAAGGCACTCTAGTCGTGGCCATAATGCCACTCCCAGAAAACCACGTAGAAGGCACGTTCCCCATGGGCTCTCCTCACGCCAAAGCTTCCCACGCTGGTCCAGCTCTGGCTCTGAGGTCTCATAATGGCTGTGTCTCCTCTCTCCTAGGCTGTATGGGGAAGGCGCTGGACAAGTCAACATCTGTAAGTACCTTCACTTGCCTCCCTCCCTTGCCCTTGTGCTCTTCTGACTGGACTGTGTGTGGCAGAGTGAGCTCACCATGTCTTGTCATGGCCTTGTCTCCTTGCCTCTCCAGCCGTGGTACAGTCCACCACCTCCAGTGGCTATGGCGGTGCTGGCGGTGTCAGCAGCGGCTACGGCATGGGCGGAGGCGGTGTCAGCAGCGGCTACGGCGTGGGCGGAGGCAGTGGCTACTCCTACGGCAGTGGTCTCAACGTTGGAGGTGGCTTCAGTTCCAGCAGTGGCAGAGCAATAGGTGGTGGCCTCAGCTCCTCCGGGGGCAGCAGTTCCACCGTCAAATTCAGCACCACCACCTCCTCCTCTGGCAGGAAGAGCTACAGGCCTTGAACACCTGCCACGGGCTCGTGGTCCCACAGCATCTCAGGCTCCCTCTCTGGCTTCACTGCCCTTTCCTCCAGTTGCTTCCTCTCTCCTGCTTCTTTCTTCTCTTACTCCTTGAGTTAGAACTGAAGTTGCTGAGTGCCCTCATGTCCTCTCTGCCACACCTGCTGCATCTGAGCTTCCATTGCTCACCATCGGAAGGTCCCTGTCTGGGTCCTACTCCAGAACAGGGCAATCCCCCTAGCTTTCCACTGGCCCAGTATGTCCCATCTCACAGGTGTTGTGTTCCTCCCTTGCAGTGATCATGAAAGCACAAGTGACTAGTTCTATGATGTACGGGGGTCTGTATCCCTGTGATGCTTCCTCTGCTCTTTGCTCACTTGTATTGCTAAATAAAGCAGATTTATACTATAATGCATGGTTTCATATTGCCTTGCTTTGTTACCAATGGTTCTTGCGGTTTTCATAGGGCAAATGCCTTTTCAGGAATGAAGCATACTCCCAATTGCCATGTGCGTCGCCCCCCTCCTTTAGAGAACTTCAACAAACAGCAACTTAGCATCTGGTTGCTCAGGAGTCCTCCAAGAAGAGTTTGGCAATTGAAGCGGGAGGGATCAGGTCCATCATCATAGTAAAGTCTGTTTTCACTGCCCTTACCAGGTGCCAGCAGATTAGTTTCTCTGACTTGGTCTCTAACTGTCTACCTCCTCCTGCCCCAGTGGATACCCATACTCCCCAGAGAATCATATTACAGTCCAAGTAGATCAGGACATTGACTAGAGAGTAAGATATTTGATTTATACTTAGAAATGCCTCATGACCAAGAAACTTGCCTGACAACATGTATCAGGAATAATCTAAATGTACATACTTCTGAAATGAAATTATGCTTCTAGCAATGTGTCCTGAGGAAATAGTACAAATGCAGAAAGCTGTACTTCATGGTTGTCAATCCCAATAATCCTTTTGACAGGGAAAAATTGGAAACACTTGGCAAATTCAGGATCCAAAGACTCAGACACAAAGCACAGGTGTTGATTTTTTGAAGTGTGGAGTCAAAATAAGAATGGAAATGCCTTCTTCCTTACCACATAATCCTCTCACAGAGACTCAAAGAAGTAGGGTCCTTGCAGCTCCAAAGAGATAGCCCTGCATCCTCTCTCAGCTGTGCCCTGGCTTCCTTTGACTTTTACAAATGGGTAATGGAAAACTCAGGATACAGTGCAAGGTTGGTCTGTCAACATTTTCCTGAGGGCCAGTCACTTTTTCCAGTCTCTGTTCTGTCCATGTCCCTAATCCCAGGCTTTTTCTCTGGAGAATTCTGCCTTATACCATTAGGAATGAAAGTTCCCTTGTTAGGAGTCAAGGAGAAATGACTGATTCTACGAATGGGGTGGAATATATACATAAGATGATCCTGCAGCATCTTTCAGTGCCAAGAAGTAAAGAAATAATCAAAAAGACTCTGTAAGAGCTCCTAATAGACAAATTGGAACAACTTGAGCCATAAATAAATAGATAAATAAATAATGTACTGGATTATAACCCAAATTATGAAATAATTATTCATGGTCCCCACTGACGTGAATAAGTGATTGACTAAATTGATTAATAAGGGATGATTGACAGCTCTTAGGCAGAAGAATTTCATTTAGTTACATAGGTGCTCCCCAATCAAGGAAGGAGTGAAGAACTGCTCCCCCCTAAGTGTGGGCTGTGCACAATGATTTCCTTGCAAAGAGCACAGTCTAAAAATGGGGGAAAAGAGTAACTTTACTGTCAAGAAATTAATCAAACACTTCCTCAGCCAGGTGATTAAGGGTAACACCGACAGTAGTAAGTCTATCATAGCAAGTACCCTGGATATGATGTAATGAGAAGGGCACACGTCATCTCTGTGGTCTTCCTCCCAAACACCATAACTCCAGTTTATTCATGAGACAACATCAGACAAAGCCCAGTTGTGGACATCTGCAAAACACCTGGGCAGAGTTCCCCAAAACTTTCAAGGTCATTAAGACAAGGAAAACCTGACAAACTGTGTTAGCCAAGAAGGAGACACAATGACTAAATGGAAAGTGGATGATACCCTAGAAGAGAAAAAAGAATATTGGGCAAAAGGTAAGGAAATCCGAATGAAGTATAGATTAGTTAATAATAATATATTTATATTGTTTCCTTAATTGTGATAAATATAACTAAAGTGAGGTATTAATAATAGGGGGAATGAATGTGTATTGTATACAGACCTCTTTGTACTATCTTCACATTTTTTTGTAAATCTGAAACTATTCTGAAATAAAAGTTTATTATGAAAAACGCTTAAAGTGTGGGTCTCAAAGTAACATCTGTATTTTTCACTAAACTAATTTTGTACACAAAATTATGAAACAAGTAAGGGAGAGAAAGAGACAGAATCACAAAGGAACACAAAGACGGTTGCAGGGCCACAGATACAGAGAAATCATTGAAGAACTAATGCTAAAACAATAATGTTCATCATCTCAAGCTAGTGTTAACTCTAGTAAACTGTCTTTCTTTTACGTTGTGTACTTTCTAAATTTTTTGATGTTGAACGTGTCATTTCAAAAGAGAAAGTGTGTTCCCCACAATGTCATTGTATGACATCTGAGATTAAACGTGGTTACACTTTTTGGTACTAAGGAAGGAAAGATTCAGTCTCTAGATTAAGGTCCCTGAGATTAAAACATTCAGATTGATTTCCTTTGCTCACTGAGGACTGAATAAGAGGAAACGTATTTCTTTTGCAACAGCAAAGACGTGTTTTTGAGTCAAGGAAGGACTCGGCAGTTCTGACGGTCCTTAGATACTGGATTTGACTCCTAAGGAGGCTAGCCAATTGCCTCCTCCTGTATGGAGCCCATGTACCTGGAAAATATAGGAAATACATTTTTAAAATAACAACCTCCAATAGAAAACCATTTTCCAGTTAGGGGCTGTATCCAAAGTTCACCTTACCTGAATCTTCTGTGATTCAGAATGATCACTTGTGAGCCATACCACGTGGATTCTAGCTGCATTGGCTAGAATCGCCAGTACAGCCCAGTGCATGGAATCCCAGCTCACGGTGGGGGCATGGGGTGCAGAACAGCCAGAGGAGGGAATGTTTCTACAGGTGCTGAGAGAAGGCTGCTCTTCTCTGCGCTGCTCCATGCTCCCAGAGTCATCCCTACAGAATTCCTTGCTAGCTAACTCTTCATTGTACTTGGCCTTGAGAAAAGCTGACAGTAGATCCCAGGATGGGAGGAGAAAAGGGTTGAGGAGTTCTTCTCTAACAGCAGCTGGATTCCTTTAACCATGAATTTTGCTGGGCAGTGCCTTCTCCTCAATGCTCTTACTTCCTGGGCTCCAGGGGTGTCCCTTTAGCACTAGAAAGTGAGTGGCAGAGGAAAACCATACTCTTGAGGTCTGGGAGGCCGATCCCCTCAGATGTGCCATTTTCCCTAACATTCTTACTGTCCCCAACCTCCTCATGCACCTATAGAATCCCCTTCTTTAACCCCACTGCCATCTGTATCTGTACTCCCTCCCTTAAGAAATTCCTCTCCATCAAATGCAATAATGGAAGACCTTTCCTTCCTGCTTCTGTTTGAAACTGCAAGCCTAGAATTTATCTGGATTCTTATGAAGGTTTTCCTTCATCCCGCCTTTCTATCTCTCCATTCCTCTTGCCTAAACTGATTTTCTTCATAGCACTTTCAGGGTGTAGCCACAAAGAAATCAGAAACTGCATTTAATAGAGCTCTTTTTAGTAATAGTATTTGTACTGTTATTTTGACACTATCATAGGTTTGTTGTAGGATAAAGCAAATAAGTAATATGTCATTCAGAGCTCAGCTTTTCAGAGTGAGTAAAATAAATACAGGTATAAAATCATCCTGTATTCTATTTAAATGGAAATATCAGTATAAACTTCTGATGTGAGTACTTTTTAATTATATTTTTACATTTTTCTTAGCTCTATCCATTGAAAAGTCTTCAAAGCAAGAATAACCCAGTAACAATGAACACCCATAGCATGCAAGTTTTAGCTTGTGAATATCATTTCTCAATAAAAGGTACCAGAGCTACTCACAAAAATGGCTGATTCCATGTCTGTTGCAAGATAAGCACAAGGTAGCCTTGAGACATCTCGTCCCTGTCAACAAGGGAGCTTTCAAAGTCCAATGCGTTTCTGTCAAAAGGACACAGAAGCCAATCTGAGGAGCTCCCATTGGCCTAAAATGGACAGTTAAAGCACCAGAAGGATTAATGCCTGCAATGGACTCAAACATATCAAATATATTTTTTGAACTGTGAATTTATAATTATACAAACCCCAAAAAACAAACAAACAAAAAATAACTTTCTTTATTACATTTGGAAATTGCTGGGGTCCCAACCCACTATTTTAAAATTGCAAAATAAAGGAAAAAAAGCACTTATTCTGCCTTTCCTGTATCAATTAACTACATATTAGGTTACCTAAAAAGGAAACAATGACAATTCCTTCCTTATAGATGACTCCCAGGTGATAAATGCAGAGGCAGGACGTTAAATTAATAAGTTACCAGTTTGCAACCCCTCATGAAATGTCAATCTGGGAATTGATCAATGAATATTAAAATATTACATGACAAATTTATTGGACACTTTTTCAGGGAGGGTTAAGACTGGAACTATAGATATACCTGGATCAGTCTTCACATCACTAAATTGAACAACTTGTGTTATATGCCTCATGATCTGATGCAACATGGGGCACACAGCACCAGCTGGGACATAATCTTGCCTGAAACAATGGAACTAAATCTAATCAACTCTAATATAACTAGTACCTAGGAAAAACCGGCGTTACAAGTTACGTGGCACCAACAGAAACAACGAGCCAAATACAGAACGCAGACGTTCTAGAGAAAAAAAACAATTTCTCCACAAATCAGTGGTATATAAAAGAAAACAATGGAATCTATTACAGAATGAAAGAAGCTTAAGAGAACCAACAGTCCAATGCAATATGTGAATCTAGTTAGGCTGTTGCTTCAAGCAAACCAGCATAAAAAGACATCTTTGAGATTATCAGAGAAGTATGAACATAAATGAGTATTAGGTTTCATTAAGAAGTGACTGTTGCTCATGATCGATATAAAACTGTTGTACAGTTAGATTTAAAAGTCCTTAAGAACTTAGACATGCGTGCAAATATTGACAAGTGAAATGACTTAATGTCTTAATTTCCTTGAAGATACATCAACAGAAGTAGAAGATTTCAATATAAGAAGTAATGGAATTAGATGAGACATGCTGAGAAATATGGACAAGTGTTTAATCTGGGGGATTGGTACATGGTGGTTTACATACTATTCTCTTTCATTGTATCTGTTGGGCTTTCAATGATGCAAACTGTGATTAAGCAATAAAGGAGGTTCTTCCACTGAGGAGAACACAAATATATTTTGGGATTAAATTTCTGATTATGGTAAATATGATGGCTTGTAGAAAACTTTCAGGTGACTCTTATCATGGCTCAGGGAAGGGAGAGGCCCTGAGCACAATGATGTCTTCATTGAATCCAATAGTTTCCATGCAGCATGAGAAAGGAAAATTAATATGTTGAATTTCAATTATTGCTTAATATTTTAAATGCTATATGTATTTTAAATATAAATATATGAATGGGAGACTTCTGAATGTAGCCTAATGGAGGAAAGGGAGGCATTTCCCCTTCTCAGATATTATCTTAAAACAAACAAGGAGAACAAGAAATGTAAAAGTAATCTCCACACTCAATCCCCAAAAGGAAAACATCTTAAAGTCCTTCAATCAAAAAAAAAATAAAAATAGAAAACTCTTCTCACAGAAAGAAAGAAATCAAACACAGTTATTGGGAAACTGAGAGAGAAGATGCCCTCAGTGCAGATCTCAGAAAATCCAGTGAAGAACACTCTTGAGAGCAAACAAATCAACACTAAACAATGTGGTAACCACAGAGGGACAGCACACAAAGTTAACCCTGAGGTTTTCCTACTGCCAGGCACTGCTGACTCATGTAACTCCTACTGTATGAATGTGAAGAACATGTCCTCGGGTGCAAATCCAAGAATCGCTGGTTTGCAACAGTCAGAAGTGGGTGTGTGTGTTCCAGGGAGGACCCATTTGCCATGAAGTTTCAAGACCCAGTGAAGGCAGGGTTGAGTAAGTGATCAGAGGCAAGGCCTATTGGCAACAGGTTGTCGGGGAAGCAAAGAAGACTGAGACTGAACTGCGAGCCATGCTGCAGCCGTCTTCCTTGGCTTCGTCTAATTAAAATTAAAAGAATTATTCACACAGCCTGTGCCATAATGAGAATTCCTGTTAGCCTGGTTGCAGCCTGGCCCCTCCTCCCAGAATACTGTCTGCAAAAGACAGGTCCAGAAGGAGCTCGCCTCTTTCAAAGATGAGCCCTTGTTAGAAAGGAACAACAATTCCAGGCCCCACGAAGGATACTTTACATTGAAACAGAGAAACAAAAGTCACTTAGAAAACACTCCACAGAAAAAAGTGACAAAAATTATTACCGAAAGGGCAATGAAATAAACACCACGGTGAAATAAGGCAACAAAGGGGCAGCAGAGTGCGAAATAAAAGAGTAAAATACGAGTTGATAGAGCTCAGAAAAGGAGCGGAGAAGAAAGATAAAGCCACAATAGAAACGAAGGCCAACCTGAAAGCAGCACAAGACGTTGCTGATGCACAGCAATGGACCACAGGTAAAGGTGGAGAAACAGCCTGTAGAAAATAGCATGAGAACCGAGTGAAAACATAGATATGGGAGACAAAGTACATATACCATGAGTGCAACTTCAAAAGAAAATATATATGTGTGTTTCATATATATATGTATGTATATATTCAATATATATCCTCGCATGCATCACACACACCCAAGGAAAGACACAGAAACATATCTAAGTGACGTGACTACAAGGGTACACAGGGAAGTGGCAACACTGCTTTGTCTTCCTAGACAGGAGTGGGGAATGATCTTGAGCATGTAATTTTTTCCTTAACCATGTATTACTTGTTTAATTTTTCAGTTAATAAGTAGGTGTGTAAATATCAATATTCAGTATATAAATAGGCATTCTATGACATCCGTATCTGTAATGTTTAAATAGATAGCTTATTAAGCTTCTAGTTTGAACTGTCAGTTTACAGGATACACAAAGGACACGAGATCATGTTAAATAAGACAACACGACTATGCAAATGCACAGGACAAATAACCTGTTTTTTATTTTTTTCACAAATAAACTGCAAGTGGAAAAGCGGAGGAGGATTTAAGGACTTAAATGATTTTACAGATGTATTACTTTAAAGACATATCACCGAAATACAAAATGTATGGAACTTATTAGAATCCTGATTTGGACAACCAAAACATAAAATATAAATAACACAAACAGATTTAGTTCAAGATTGAATAGATACTCCTTAATGTTAATGAATACATACATATTAAGGATATATAAATGGTATTTGGTTATGTATTTAAAAAGCACCTCATTTACAAAATAAATGTTGAATTCTATACTAAAGAAATGATATGACCTCTGGGATTTGCTTTTGAATATTTTAAGATTGAAAGGGAATTGGGTGGGAGTATAGAAAAAATAAGGCTGACCATGAGTTAATACTTTGTATAAAATCCAGTGATAGATATACAGAGGCCCATTATATTGTAAATCTACGTATCTACCTGTGGGAAATTTTTAATGAAAGCAAAAAAAAGTCATGTTTAACTTCTGTAATCAGTGAAAACACTAATAATTATAGGTAAGGGATAAGCAATAGGTTATTTTGATCTCCAGTATTTCTGCCTTGTGGGTGAAACACCAAGGCAGAGGAGCTTCAGTACATTTCATACACGAGCATAACATGGAGAACCTCTGTGTGAGTCAGTGACTAACTCCCAGCTAAGTGAATTCAGACTAGTCTTATTGTACTGAGAGCAGTCAAAGCTGGAAGGCAGGAGAAATTTTCCCTGACTAAAGGAAATCTAAAATGCGATCTTCAGATTTCATAACTTTTCTAATAAACCACATGTGATCTCACTCTTTGTAAAGCCCAGCCTTCCCAACCTGTAGGCTCACCTTCCAGCACTGAGCCCAGCCCATTTTCCCCATATATAAGCCACTGCTGGGAACCTCATCTCACCGATCTGCTCCTCTCAGCTCTACCCTCCACCTCTCACGCCCTCCTCAGCCTCTTCGACTTCAGGAACCATGACTTCCAACTCCACCGTGAGAAGCCAAAGCGGCAGCCGCCGTGTCTTCAGTGCCGGCTCAGCTAGAGTCCCTGGGGTCAACCGCTCTGGCTTCAGCAGCATGTCCGTGTGCCGCTCCAGGGGCAGTGGAGGCTTCACTGGAGTGGGTGCAGGAGCTAGCTTTGGCAGCCGCAGCCTCTATGGCATAGGGGGCTCCAAGAGGATCTCCCTCGGAGGGGGCAGCTGTGCCTTCGGTGGCGGATATGGCGGCAGAGCTGGAGGCGGCCTTGGCTTTGGAGGTGGAGCCGGGAGTGGATTTGGTTTCGGCAGTGGAGCTGATGGTGGCTTTGGGCTCGGTGGTGGAGCTGGCTTTGGTGGTGGCTATGGGGGCTCTGGCTTCTCCATCTGCCCCCCTGGAGGCATCCAAGAGGTCACCATCAACCAGAGTCTCCTGACTCCCCTCAACCTGCAAATCGACCCCACCATCCAGCGAATCAAGACTGAGGAGCGGGAGCAGATCAAGACCCTCAACAACAGGTTCGCCTCCTTCATCGACAAGGTGAGCCGGGAGCACCTGCCCTCCACTGGGATTTCAGAGTCCCCAGTCGAGAGACGCAACCAATGTCCTACCAGGGGGAGTCTCGGGAGAGAGGGAGGAGGGGACTCGGGCTAGCTCTCCACTGGGATGCAGGACAGGCTCCATGTGGGCCACAGGTAGAAGGTGATAAAAATCATTTACAGCTACTGATCCCTTAAATGTCTTCATTCCTGCCTGGGAAGCATTCTCCACTCTTGATAACCCTCAAGCAAAGGAAAGGAACTGAGAGAATGGAACGAGTTAGCTTGATCTTCTGAAGGGTCTAAGAAATTAAAAAGGGAATTACAGTGGAAACAGCACTTGAGCCTTAGCTGGGGTGGCGGCGGGGAAGGAAAGAAGATAAAAAACCAAAGGAAATTACAGGAAAAAAAGACTCAGAAACATGTATATGTGCATAGAAATACTTAACTTGTAGAACCAGATCATGAGCATTAAGGGAGCTTGTTTTAGAGGGACTCATACACTAGATGGGAAAGAAGATTAAATCCAATCATCAATAGGGTTGGAATTTAACCATTAGATTCTAAACATTTGACATCCCTTTAACTGAGATACACTCTATAAAATAACTCTGCACAATATACGAGAGAAATACTATTTTAAAGTACATTTGTGATTGTGCATATCAAGAGGAAGAAAAGAAATGTTGAAAGTCACTGACTGACAGGCTCCGTAATTGAGAAGAGGGACTATCTGATAGCTCCCTGGGGAAACTTGGCCAGTGAGATCTGTGTGGTGTGAAGGAAAACAGTCAGGGGAGCAGAACTGTCAGCCTGAGCCTCTGTACATGCTCTGGAGTAGCCCAGCACCATGGGGACCATCAGATCTGCTTGGGGACAGTCAACTCACCTCTCTTCCTTCCTTCTTTCCTTCCTTCCTTCCTTCTTTCCTTTGTTGGACAAATAACCATCTTGTCTTTCTCCAGGTCCGATTCCTGGAGCAGCAGAACAAGGTCCTGGAAACCAAGTGGGCCCTGCTGCAGGAGCAGGGCACAAAGACCGTGAGGCAGAGCCTGGAGCCTTTGTTCGAGCAGTACATCAACAATCTCAGGGGACACCTGGACTACCTTGTCTCAGAGAGAAGCCGTCTGGACTCAGAGCTCAGGGGGATGCAGGACACGGTAGAGGACTTCAAGAAGAAGTGAGTTACAGGAGAGAAAAGGGCTCAGTTTCCTGAAGCCCGCGCTTCAAGTCTATTAGATGACCAGGTCCAAATGAGGGCATGATTCTTAGTAAAACGTGTCCATGGAAATGAAACCACAATTCTTGCCTAAACACAAACCCCAAAGAACAAAAGGGCCATACAGGTGGATGGGGAGAGTAAAGATGTAAACAATTTAGGGACCACAGAATTCATCTTTTAGGCTTACTGGCAGGAAAGTTCCATTTGGATATATCCATTGTGGGAAGTTGGGATCCCAGGCTGCCTTTTCTGTATCATCTTCACCACTGACTCAATTAGGTTTTACCCTTTCTAATTCCAGATATGAAGATGAAATCAACAAGCGCACATCAGCAGAGAATGAATTTGTGAATCTAAAGAAGGTGAGATGAGTAAGATCAGGGGTTCATGTTTCTTTGCCGACGGACAGGACTCTGAGAAAAGAATATAATCAGCGAGACTAAAGGAGGAGCAGACTGGGAAGGAGGGCTTGGCTCATCTGATCCCAAGTTTTTGGCTTCTTCCCTAGGATGTGGATGTTGCTTACATGACTAAGGTTGATCTACAAGCCAATGCAGACTCTCTCATAGATGAGATCAACTTCCTCAGAGCCCTCTATGAAGCAGTAAGCATCTTTCCACACTGTTTTATTGACTCTAAAGAGATTTGCAAAGGATGGAAAATCTTAGGCTTGGGTACCTCTGTAAATGTCATGGGGAAAGAGGATCTGACGATCTCATGTTCTGCAGGAACTGGCTCAGATGCAAACCAACGTCTCAGATACTTCTGTCGTCCTCTCCATGGACAACAACCGCACCCTGGACCTGGACAGCATCATCGCTGAAGTCAAAGCCCAATATGAGGAGATCGCTCGCAGGAGCCGGGAGGAGGCTGAGTCCTGGTACAAGTGCAAGGTGAGCAGTGAGGGGAAAGCTGTTGAAGAATCCCTGTACCTCCCCCCGGAAGACCAGCAAGGCTTCCCGAGACTTCACTCGGGAAATCTACATCTAGGAAGCGGGGGTCCACTCAAAGAACGTGTACCCTGAACCAACAGAATAGATCTTTACAGTATTTATGTCCAAGTCTAGTAAGTCAAAGAACCTAAATGTAGGACAAAAGCTACCATAGATAAAGGCCAAGGGATCTTTGCTTTAGCTTCACCCTGATGCTGGTTCTCAGAAACAGTACAGAGGATGTTCTGGTCCTGAAGAGAACCAGGCAGTCAGTGGTCCTACCAAGGGTGGTGTGTGATGGGTGTACAGTGTCCATGACCTTGTAACACCAATTTTCTTAAAACGCCTTGTGGAGAAACCATTAGTTTGGATTTGTGAAAACCTTGATTAGTGTCCTGTGAAGCCCATGAACACCATCCTCTCTCCCTCTGGTTTACAGTACGAGGAGCTGCAGAGTTCAGCGTGCAGATATGGGGACGACCTGTGCAACACCAAACAGGAGATCGCTGAGATCAACCGCATGATCCAGAGGCTGAGATCTGAGATTGAACACGTCAAGAAGCAGGTATGGTGGGGACCATGGAGGAGAAAAGCATCCTTTCCTTCCTAGACCACCAGGGATCATCAACCACCATGTAGGGAACTCCTGGGCACTGAGGGAACAGCAGGGAGGGGAGGACATGTACTTCCTCCCTTAGTGAGTTCCCACAGTTTAGAGAGATGGATCCCAACCCAAGAGCAGGAGACAAACGCATGACAGGGCCAATCCCAACTGGTCAGCAGTACAAAGATAAGGTCTTGAGGCACTGAAGTGAGATTCAATAAGAGGAATGATTGATTTGGGAACTCAAGACAGTAGTTGGCAAAGAAAAGTTCAGGCCAGAAAGTGTGAGGAAGAGTGCTGCAAATATGCTCAGATTCGATGTGAAAAAGAAGCTGAGTAAAGACACAGGACAAATGAGGGTTTTCCAAAAATGTGAAGTGGAAGGAAGGCAAGGTCGCAGCTGTTTAAAGTGAAATCATCTCCTCACTGTGGGTGTCTGTGGTTTTGTGTGAGTTAGTGTGCACGCACATGAACTTACCCAAACTGTCAACATTCAGAAGAAGCCAGTGGGTCCATTTCTTCCAATGTCCCCTGGTCTTGGGTCTGCTGTAGTATCTTCCAGCACTCACCACCTCCATCTTCATTAGGGTGGTTAACACAGAGGCGTATAGGGAGCTCCTAGCCTAGTTCAGGTTTGCAGAATGGAAAAAGACTGGACAAAAAGAATCAAACCTCCTTTTCCATGGAATCTGGGCTCTAGAGCTCTTCCTCACTGGGAAAGAAGAACCATGGTTCATCTCCTCAGGAGTCCAGATTGCAGGTTCATCTGCCCATCTTCCCCTCTAGTGCACCAGCCTGCAATCCGCCATCGCCGATGCAGAGCAGCGTGGGGAGCTGGCCCTCAGGGATGCCAAGAACAAGCTGGCCGAGCTGGAGAACGCCCTGCAGAAGGCCAAGCAGGACATGGCGCAGCTACTGAAGGACTACCAGGAGCTCATGAATGTCAAGCTGGCCCTGGACGTGGAGATCGCCACCTACAGGAAGCTGCTGGAGGGCGAGGAGTGCAGGTGAGTAACTCACACAACCTCCTCAAACATCTGGGTCCATCTCCAAGGTGTCCCGCCAGTGAGCACCACTGGAAGGCACTCTAGTCGTGGCCATAATGCCACTCCCAGAAAACCACGTAGAAGGCACGTTCCCCATGGGCTCTCCTCACGCCAAAGCTTCCCACGCTGGTCCAGCTCTGGCTCTGAGGTCTCATAATGGCTGTGTCTCCTCTCTCCTAGGCTGTATGGGGAAGGCGCTGGACAAGTCAACATCTGTAAGTACCTTCACTTGCCTCCCTCCCTTGCCCTTGTGCTCTTCTGACTGGACTGTGTGTGGCAGAGTGAGCTCACCATGTCTTGTCATGGCCTTGTCTCCTTGCCTCTCCAGCCGTGGTACAGTCCACCACCTCCAGTGGCTATGGCGGTGCTGGTGGTGCTGGCGGTGTCAGCAGCGGCTACGGCATGAGCGGAGGCGGTGTCAGCAGCGGCTACGGCGTGGGCGGAGGCAGTGGCTACTCCTACGGCAGTGGTCTCAGCGTTGGAGGTGGCTTCAGTTCCAGCAGTGGCAGAGCAATAGGTGGTGGCCTCAGCTCCTCCGGGGGCAGCAGTTCCACCGTCAAATTCAGCACCACCTCCTCCTCCGGCAGGAAGGGCTACAGGCCTTGAACACCTGCCACGGGCTCGTGGTCCCACAGCGTCTCAGGCTCCCTCTCTGGCTTCACTGCCCTTTCCTCCAGTTGCTTCCTCTCTCCTGCTTCTTTCTTATCTTACTCCTTGAGTTAGAACTGAAGTTGCTGAGTGCCCTCATGTCCTCTCTGCCACACCTGCTGCATCTGAGCTTCCATTGCTCACCATCGGAAGGTCCCTGTCTGGGTCCTACTCCAGAACAGGGCAATCCCCCTAGCTTTCCACTGGCCCAGTATGTCCCATCTCACAGGTGTTGTGTTCCTCCCTTGCAGTGATCATGAAAGCACAAGTGACTAGTTCTATGATGTACGGGGGTCTGTATCCCTGTGATGCTTCCTCTGCTCTTTGCTCACTTGTATTGCTAAATAAAGCAGATTTGTACTATAATGCATGGTTTCATATTGCCTTGCTTTGTTACCAATGGTTCTTGCGGTTTTCATCGGGCAAATGCCTTTTCAGGAATGAAGCATACTCCCAATCCCCATGTGCGTCGCCCCCCTCCTTTAGAGAATTTGACAAACAGCCGTTTGGCATCCTTATGCTCAGATTTCCTTCACAGGTAAGATTTCATCTAAATGTTTGGCAAGTGTAATGGGAAGAATATGGTTCACCATATTGTATACTCTCCTTTTAATTGCCCATACCAAGAAGTAATGGTTGAGTTTCTCTTCCTTCTTCTCTAATATCACTCCAGCCATGCCCAAGGGATCAACTCTCAATGTCCAGTAGGGGAAAGATATTTCTGGTCTAACATAGCAAAATGACATTTAACAAGAGAGTAAGATGTTTGATTTTTATTTAGACTTAACTTCATGACCAACATACTTGCCTGACAAGGTGTATCAAGGGTAGTTAAAGTGGATATACTGCTGAGCTGAAATTCTATTTCTAGAAATGTATTCTGAAGAAATACTACAAATGCAGGAAGGAGTATGTACATGGATGTGAATCCCATCTTCCCAGCAGGGAAAATTAAAAGCAGGAGAGCTGGTCAAATCACCACCAAACTCAGATTCTGGTTTCTTAAAGTGCGAAGGCAAAACGAGAATGGGAATATCTACCTTCTCACACCTTAAGACTCTTGCAGAGATGGATGAAGCTGAATCCTTCATCTCTCTGGTGTGCTCTGGCTACTGTGACTTCTCTGAATGGGTAATGAAAACTCAGGATATGGTGCAAGGCTCATCATTCACTAGTGCTGCCTTTTGTCCACACCATTCCCTATTTCCTCATGAGTGACAAGTATCTCCCTTGCCCCCAGGCTCTTACAACACAAGCGAAAGTTTCTTGTATTCCATAATATAAAGAGGGTGAATCTGGATCCTTTTGTATCAGTATTCAGCTGTATTCACCTATAACCATTCCCCCAGCAAAGTGGGCAGCCTCTCACATTGGTACCTCCTCACTTTGCCCAGAACTTCCCCAACAGCTGGTATGTGATGATTTGGTTCCAAAATCTAAGCCCACTTAGTATTTATATTATTATGTACCCATGAGGAATAATGGAAAGAAAATACTGACCAGGAAATATATATAGAATATATCAATGAATAATAAACAGGTTGCAAAATAATATGTACACATGGATTTATCTTATTAAAATCTTATGGTACATGTGCTGATAGCGAAACGGCAGACTGTAAACCATCGAGCTCTCTTTTTGCCAAAGAAACATTGAAAAAACAACCAGAAGCTGTCTGAACAAACTTTGCAGGAGCTCTGGAAAACACTCAAGAGTTTACAGCAAACAAGCAAATGCCCAATCAAGAAAATCCACCTTCAAAACGATAGCAAAGCTTTGTGACAATTTTCCTAGCACTTGCCCTGCCCTATACCTGGTGTAGTTGTGGTCTTGAGAAAGCAGCAGCCTTATTCTAGAACTTTCCCCCACCCCTCTCCCACCCTCCAGTCCCCTCTCAAACCCATTTGCTCCTCTTGGTCACCCTCCACCACCCAGCACATGCATCTTGAACCAGAGAGCAGATGCAGATTATTTGCAAATTACTGTGCAAGTCTCTTCAAACACATCTGGGGCATTCCTGAAGAAATAATACAGGATTCTCACCTTTGTTCCACATAAATCCAAATGCAGGCAAGAGAAGCAGCAGGTACAGTTAGTAAAAACTGTAGGGCAGACTACAAACCCACAGAGGCCTGGGGCAAAAGACTATGGGAGAAGATATACAATAGACCCTCTGACCATCTAAGGTCTAGAGGCTAAGCTGGAGTGAGAGTCTGGGAAATGAGGACATTCAGGCGCAGCTGTGTATATGAGAGAATTTAGAAAACTGTGCCTAGGTCCAGACAAGACACCTGCTCAGAAAATTCTTGAGAAGGTCTTAAGCATTAAGCTTGGGCTGATCTCTAGGTTCAGAGCAAGCCCCACTAAGTGGTGAAGGAGTATCCAGTCACAGGGAGAGTTGGTTGTTCTCAGTTTGTTATTTTGGCTTTTGGTTGTTGTTTTTTTTTCAGCTCCTGGTATACAAGAAAATCTTCATCAAGACAGTAGCTGAACACAAGCTATAGGAGCAGCCTGAAGTTGAGGTTTTACTGCATGCCAGGCACTGCTGACTCATTTAACACAACTAGGTCAATGTGAAGGACAGGTCCTCAGGTGCAAATCCAAGAATCCCTTGTTTGCAACAGTCAGAACTGGGAGTAGGACCTGAGGCAGGACCACATTAGTCATGATCTTTCTAGAAACTGGGAAGTAGAATTGAATAACAAATCAGAAACAAGGCCTATTGGCAACATTTTGTTAATAAGAGGGACAAAAAGCAGAGAGAATGTGAATTTGTCACTCTGCAGTGATTTGTTGGGCAAGGTTTTTAAGGAATAAGAGAATTATTCGCACAGCCTGTTAACCTGAATATGGCCCCAGCTCACTCCCCAGAATACTTTCTGCAAATGACTGGTCTAGAAGGAGTTCACGTCATTCAAAGATGAGCACTAGTCAGAAAGGAACTGGTCCAGGACTCACTAAAGAGAATACACATTCAAAAATGAAATGAACAGGAAAAACAAAAGGCGGATAATGATCACTCATCAGAACAAAGTCACTATAAAATATTGCCAAAATAAAACAAACCCTCTACAAAATTAGAGAAGAAAAAGTATATAATGAGACAATAAGAGATAAGCCATTACTAACAGAAGTCAGATATGAGACAGAGAGAAAAACAAAGCCAGCAGGGAAATGAAGGCCAAGTTGATGTCAGTACAAAGGACAATAGACGTGCTGAATGCACAACAAAGGGCGTATGGGAGAATATGGAGAAAAGAGAATCGGGGGTCATAGAGGGAGTTAACGAGGGGTTAAAGGAGGGTCAAGAGGATATATAGATAAAGAAGACAAAGTAGATTCAACACAAGAATAATTGAAACACCTAAAGGAGGAGTATACACACTCATACGCAAACTCATACACACAAATTGTCCCCCCCAAAGCACAGAAACATCTTCAATTAGGTGGCTGGGGATTTGCCCTGAAATTTATTTTGATAGACAAATGTGCATTTTTTAAATATGTAAATATTGTATATGGGTATAAAGAATGAAATCTTGCCACTTGTGACAACATGGATGGATCTCTAGGACATTATGTTAAGTGACATAAGTCAGACAGAGAAAGACAAGTACTGCAAAGTCTCTTATATGTGGAATCTACAAAACAAATTTTCAAAAATTTATAAACTAAGCTCATAGACACAGAGATCAGATTGATGGTTGCCAGAGGCGGGGGAAGGGATGGGAGTGGGAGAAATGGGTGAACTGTTTTCGTGAGGTTTTTTTTTAAGTTTAAATAAATTAAATTTTAAAAGCCCACAGAGATAAAACCACATACTATTAGAATGGCTAACAAAGTAATTGAGGATACCAAGGCAACAATATGGAGCAAACAGAACACTCATACACTGCTGTTGGAAACTCAAAATGATGCAACCAGGGCTTCCCTGGTGGCGCAGTGGTTGAGAGTCCGCCTGCCGATGCAGGGGACACGGGTTCGTGCCCCGGTACGGGAAGATCCTACATGCCGCGGAGCAGCTGGGCCCGTGAGCCATGGCCACTGGGCCTGAGAGTCCGGAGACTGTGCTCCGCAACGGGAGAGGCCACAGCAGTGAGAGGCCCACGTACTGCAAAAAAAAAAAAACAGAAAAGAAAATGATGCAACCACTCTGCAAATATATATATTTATGGATGTATATAATGTAATACTCAATCTTATACACTTTCAACTACATCTACTTCTGGAAAATAAACTTATTATTCTTCCAGATTTAAGATTCCAGATTACAGGAATATAGAGGAGAGAGTAACATATGGAATGACATCAGAGGATGCAATCACAAAAGCCAAAGAATGGAAAACTCTACAGGACAGTTAACCTAGTTTATTTAACAAATAAATGGCCAAAAAGATGAACAGCTAAATGATGTAAAGGATGTATTATTTAAAGGATGTATCATCCAAATAAACATGTATGGACCTTATTTGGACCCTGAATTAAATTATAAAAATAAGTAAGAATAAAGGGAAATCTGAATGTTCACTAAACTTAGTGATGTTAAAAATTACTGTTAAATTTTTAAGATATAAAAATAGCATTTTGGGGACTTCCCTGGCAGTCTGGTGGTTGAGACTCTGCGTTTCCAATGCAGGGGACTAGGGCTCCATCCTTTGTCGGGGAGAACTAGGATCCCACATGCCGTGCATTGTGGCCAAAAATAATAATAATAAAAATAAATGTTTAAAAAAATAAAATAAAGTAAAAAAAGCATTTTGGTCATTTTCTAAAGAGTCTGGTATTTAGACATAAATACTGAATTGAATATGAAATCATATGACCTTTCTTCTGGAATTTCCTTTCAAATAACTTAAGGTGGATGAAGAAAGTAGGTGGAGCTATGGATAAAATAAAGTCGGCCTTAAGATAATAATTGCAAAATCTGGGTGATGTGTATCCATCCTTAATAGACAAATAGGGGTCTATTATGTTGTTCTACTTTTCTATCTGTTCAGATTTTTATATACAGAAAAAACAAGTCAACTTTAAC
This sequence comes from Orcinus orca, assembly GCF_937001465.1. Classification (NCBI taxonomy): domain Eukaryota; kingdom Metazoa; phylum Chordata; class Mammalia; order Artiodactyla; family Delphinidae; genus Orcinus; species Orcinus orca. Next base: position 42,184,505 of record NC_064569.1, on the reverse strand, counting down.
ATATTTGTAATCATTAGGGAAATGGTAATCTTTCTATTAGGGCATAAGCAATAGATTGCTGTTAGATTTCTAAGTTCTCAGCTGTTACGAAAGATCAGATTGGAATTATGGATGAAATAAATCTGGCCTTGACATAATAATTGCAAAATTGGGGTGATGGGCACGTTCATTCTGATACACAAGCAACCCATATTGAACCTTTGTTTGAGACAGTCTAACTCCTAGCCTCAGTGAATTGAGAATAGTCTTGTTGTATTGATATAAATCAAAGATCAAAGGCAGGAGAATTTTTCCCTGGCTAAAGGAAGCCAAAAAGCATTCTTCATATTTTATATCTTTTCTAATAACCCAGGTATGATCTCACTGTTTGTAAAGCCCAGTCCTTCCCAACCTGCAGGCTTACCTTCCAGCCCTGAGCCAAGCGCATTCCTCCCTGTACACTGGCTGCTGGAAACCTATCTTACACTTTTCCTCTCAGCTCTACCCTCCACCTCTCACGCCCTCCCCTCTTCGACTTCAGGAACCATGACTTCCAAATCCACCGTGAGAAGCCAAAGCAGCAGCCGCCGTGTCTTCAGTGCCGGCTCAGCCAGAGTCCCTGGGGTCAACCGCTCTGGCTTCAGCAGCATGCCGGTGTCCCGCTCCAGGGGCAGTGGTGGCCTCGCTGGAGTGGGTGCAGGAGCTAGCTTTGGCAGCCGCAGCCTCTATGGCATGGGGGGCTCCAAGAGGATCTCCTCGGAGGGGGCAGCTGTGCCCTCGGTGGCGGATATGGCGGCAGAGCTGGAGGCGGCTATGGCTTTGGAGGTGGAGCCGGGAGTGGATTTGGTTTCGGCGGTGGAGCTGGTGGTGGCTTTGGGCTCGGTAGTGGAGCTGACTTTGCTGGTAGCTATGGGGGCTCTGGCTTCCCTCTATGCCCCCCTGGAGGCATCCAAGAGGTCACCATCAACCAGAGTCTCCTGACTCCCCTCAACCTGCAAATCGACCCCACCATCCAGCGAATCAAGACTGAGGAGCGGGAGCAGATCAAGACCCTCAACAACAGGTTCGCCTCCTTCATCGACAAGGTGAGCCGGGAGCACCTGCCCTCCACTGGGATTTCAGAGTCCCCAGTCGAGAGACGCAACCAATGTCCTACCAGGGGGAGTCTCGGGAGAGAGGGAGGAGGGGACTCGGGCTAGCTCTCCACTGGGATGCAGGACAGGCTCCATGTGGGCCACAGGTAGAAGGTGATAAAAATCATTTACAGCTACTGATCCCTTAAATGTCTCTCATTCCTGCCTGGGAAGAATTCTCAACTCTTGATAACCCTGAAGCAAAGAAAAGGAAAAGAGAGAATGAAGTGGATTAACACTTACCACTAATGTGTCTACAATGGGATACAAAGAAAAGGCCAGTCACTACCTTCTCTGAGGTTCTGGCCTACCTTTCCAGCAGGAAGAAAAAAAATGAAAAACAAAGAGAAGAAAATAAAAATGGAATTATTTTCCATCCAGGTGAGAAAAAGAAACATTTGAGATGTGCAAATATTTATAATTTGTTGGTTTTGTGTGTGTGTGTGTGTGTGTGTGTGTGGTACGCGGGGCTCTCACTGCTGTGGCTTCTCCCGTTGCGGAGCACAGGCTCTGGACGCGCAGGTTCAGCGGCCATGGCTCATGTGCCTAGCCACTCCGCGGCATATGGGATCTTCCCGGACCAGGGCACGAACCCGTGTCCCCTGCATCGGCAGGCGGACTCTCAACCACTGCGCCACCAGGGAAGCCCCTATAATTTGTTTTTTAAAAAAAAAGTTATTCTAGAAACAGAGTATGACCATCTATCAAGAGTGTTTTAGAAGAGATATATGCACTAAATGGGAGTTTAGATTAGAATCTAATCATTAGATAACATTTAACATCCCTTTTATTTTAGAAAATAAAAGCTTTGTATAATACATCAGGTAAAAACCATTTTAAATTACATTTTTGATTCTGCTTCTCAAGAGAAAGAGAGGAAGTGATGAAAAAATCACTGATAGGCACAATAACTTACTTATAGGGCAGGAACAGCTCAAAAGTCTATGGGGGCATTTCATCAGTGAGATCTGCTGGTTGAGAAGGAAGAATATCAGGGGAGCATACCGCCCAATCTAAGCCTCTGTATATTCCCTTAGTAGCCCAGCACCATGGACACCACCCCAGCCTACTTGGAAACCTGGTAATACAGACACTTGTTCCTTTCTTTCTATGTCTAGCAAACGACTCTCTTGCCTTCCTGCAGATGTGGTTCCTGGAGCAGCAGAACAAGGGCCTGGATACCAAGTGGACCCTCCTTCAGCAGCAGGGATCCAAGCCCATGAGGCTGACCCTGATGCCTACGTTTGAGCAGTACATCAACAACCTCAGGGGGTGGAAGGAATCTCTCCTCTTCTTTAGTGGCTTCCCGGATTCATAACTCAGACACATGCAGGATCTGGTGGAGGACTTCAAGAACAAGTGAGTTACAGGAGAGAAGTGAGCTCAGTTTTCTGAAAACCACACTTCAAGTCTACCGAGTGACTAGGTCCATTTGAGGGCATCATTGCTTAGGAAAAATATCCAATGGAAATGAAAATTTCCATTGGCTTTCAAAATCCTTTGCTCACTGGCTCAAGCGTCTTTCAGCAGCCTCTCTGGAAATGAAGAAGAAATCAATAGGCCTGCAACCGCACCGAATGAACCTGTAACACTGAAGGTGAGCTTAGCAATATTAGGTGTCCCCATTCCTTTGTCGAAGGCTGGAAGAGCCCACACATGGGAGGAGAAGATATTGGGTGGGCTGGGAGTAGGGGTCGGCTGACTCTTGAGTTGTTCCTCCTTTCCCAGGACGAGGATGCTGCATGAATGAGGTTGAACTGCACACCAAGATAAATACCCTTAACGATCAAATTGATCACTTATATTCTTACTTTGAGATGGAGAGAACCTTACCCTGTTTGTTCATTGGTTTGTTCATTTTTCTACTTAAGAGTCTGAGTGGATAGAATGTTTGGGAGTTGGATCTCATAGATGTATCACTGGAAGCAGAGGTACTAACAATCCATATCTGGTAGGAGTGCTCTCAGATGCAATCCTACAGCTCAGACATTTCTGCGGTCCTCTCCGTGGACAACAACCATAATCTGGACCTGGACAGCACCATTTCTGAGGTCAAAGGCCTATATGGGGAGATTGCTCAAATGAGGCAGGCTGAGGCCAAGTCCTTACACCAGACCGAGGTGAGCAGTTGCCAGCAGCGGGAGAGAAATCCTGTGCCCGCGCCCCAGGTGGTTACACTCAGCTGCACCAGCCTACCGCAGTTTTTTGAGTGGAGTTTGAAATACAAAGACCCTGGATGATTTCATAGGAGGTCTGTCATTGCTCAGTTCATGTAGACAATTAAAGAATTTACAATTGGGCCTATTGAATAAAAAGAAAAAAGAGTTTAATGACATTGCCCTACTGAGTTTTGCCTTCAACCTCTTCCTGATTGTGAAATCCCGTAGATATCACTAAGAACATCACTAGTTTATTGAAAAACTAGGTGCTCAATGATCATACAGAACTATTCAGTTGTGCAGCAGCAAATAATCTTGTGCCATCTACTATTTCTAGAGATGTCGCATCGTTTGGTGTGAGTTTATTAGATGGCTGGGAATTGAAAGCCATTTTTGGCATGTGAAAGCCCATAAACACTGTATCTACCCCAATGCACACTGCTTCTCTATTCTTCTGGACTACAGTGTAAGGAGCTGCAGGTCAAGGTACATAGACAAAGGGATGACATGTATAACACCAAGCAGGAGACTGCTGAGCTCAACCACATGATCCAGAGACTGATCTGAGACAGACCATGGCCACATGCAGTCTACCATCTCTAGTGGCTATGGCAGTGTCAGTGGTATCAGCAGTAGCTTAGGCCTGGGCAGAGGCAATGGCTATTCCTACAGCAGTGGTCACAGCGTTGGAGGTGGCTTCAGTTCCGGCAGTGGCAGAGCCATAGTGGGTGGCCTCAGCTCCTCCAGGGACAGCAGTTCCACCGTCAAATAAACCACCACCTCCTCCTCCAGCAGGAAGAACTACAAGCACTGAAGTCCTCCTGTTGGTACTTGGTCCCACATTGTCTCAACCCCCCATCCAGCTGCATTGCCCTTTTCTTGGGTTGCTGCTTCTCTCCTGTCTCCAACTTCTCTTGGCCTATGAGTTAGAGCAGAAGTGGTAAGTCCTCATTTCCTCTGTCTATACTGGCTTCACCCAAGCCTCCATTACTCACTATCAGAAGGTCACCAATCAGTGTCATGAACATATGTAGACATCCTATTGATGTTCCCATCTTATTATCAGTGTCATCAGTCTACCATGATTCTAGGAAGAAAATGACCTATGCCCTCCTTGAAAACTGACAATCGAGATCATGAAAACAGAGCAGGGAATCTTCCCTTTAACTGTCCTGCCCATTCTAGCTAGACTCAGGAGTTCCCCACAGAACAAATAAGTTATCTTCCCATGCAGTGTCCCTAAATGGTACTGACACCACCCTCTCAGCAGCAGTTATATCCCTACAATGTTTTTCTCTGCTCTCTTTGCTTTCTTTTGTTGTGTTGAATAAAGCATATTTCTAATATAAAGATTCTGTGTTAGATTGTAGTGTTGATCATGTACTGGTTCTGAAACTTACTCATCCCATTCAGTGATCCTCATCTTTGGAGAACCACCTCTCAGCCCCACTGACAACTTACCCTGCTTCATACCCAACTCTATCAGTCAACATCATGTGATACTCAGTTATTCTGTGGGTGGATTACTACCAACTACTATTCAGCCCTCTTCCACTCAGGGTTTTTTCTCAAAATGGAGTCTTTGAGAGAGTCTCTTCAGCAAGTAGTGTTGGGAAAGCCGGACAGCTGCATGTAAATCAATGAGGTTAGAACACGCCCTCTCACCATACATAAAAACAAACTAAAAATGGCTTAAAGACTTAAACATAAGACATGACACCATAAAACTCCTATAGGAGAACATAGGCAAAACATTCTCTGACATAAATCATACCAATGTTTTCTTAGGTCAGTCTCCCAAGGCAATAGGAATAAAAACAAAAATAAACAAATGGGACCAAATCAAACTTACAAGCTTCTGCACAGCAAAGGAAAACATAAACAAAATGCAAATACAACCTACAGAATGGGAGAAAACACTTGCAAACGATGCGACCGACAAGGGCTTAATTTCCAAAATATGCAAACAACTCAACAACAAAGAAGCACACAACCCAATCAAAAAATGGACAGAAGACCTAAAGAGACATTTCTCCAAAGGAGAAATACAAATGGCCAATAGGCACATAAAAAGATGCTCAACATGGCTAATTACTAGAGAAATGCAAATCAAAACTGCAGTGAGGTACCACCTCACTCTGGTCAGAAGGGCCATCATTAAAAAGTCTACAAATAACAAATGCTGGAGAGGGTGTGGAGAAAAGGGAACTCTCCTACATTGTTGGTTAGAATGTGAGTTGGTGCAGCCACTGTGGAAAACAGTATGTACACTCCTCAGAAAACTAAAAATAGAATTATCATATGATCCAGCAATCCCACTCTTGGGAATATAGCCAAACAAAACTATAATTCAAAAAGATATAGGGTGACAGTGGCCTCATAGAACGAGTTTGGGAGTGTTCCTCCCTCTGAAATTTTTTGGAAGAGTTTGAGAAGGATAGTTGTTAACTCTTCTCTAAATGTTTGATAGAATTTGCCTATAAAGCCATCTGGTCCTGGACTTTTGTTTGTTGGAAGATTTTTAATTACAGTTTCAATTTCATTACTTGTGATTGGTCTGTTTATATTTTCTAATTCTTCTTGGTTCAGTCTTGGAAAGTTGTACCTTTCCAAGAATTTGTCCGTTTCTTCCAGGTTGTCCGCTTTATTGGCATATAGTTGCTTGTAGTAGTCTCTTATGATCCTTTGTATTTCTGTGGTGTCAGTTGTAATTTCTCCTTCCAGGATACAAAATTAATGCACAGAAATGTCTTGCATTCCTATACACTAACAATGAAAGGTCAGAAAGAGAAATTAAGGAAACAGTCCCACTTACTATTGCAACAAAAAGAATAAAATACCTAGGAATAAACCTACCTAAGGAGGCAAAAGTCCTGTATGCAGAAAACTATAAAACACTGGTAAAAGAAATCTAAGATGACACAACAGATGGAGAGATATACCGTGCTCCTGGAGTGGAAGAATCAATATTGTGAAAATGACTATGCTACCCAAAGCAATCTACAGTTTCATGAAATCCCTATCAAATTACCAATGGCATTTTTCACAGAATTAGAACAAAAAATTTTACAATTTGTATGGAAACACAAAAGACCCCAAATAGCCAAAGCAATCTTGATAAAGAAAAATGGAACTGGAGGAATCAGGCTCCCCAGCTTCAAACTATACTACAAAGCTACAGTAATCAAGACAGTACTGGCACAAAAACAGAAGTATAGATCAATGGTACAGGATAGAAAACCCAGAGATAAATCTATGCACCTATGGTCACCTAATCTATGATAAAGGAGGCAAGAATATACAATGGAGAAAAGACAGCCTCTTCAATAAATGGTGCTGGGAAAACTGGACAACTACATGTAAAAGAATGAAATTAGAACAATTCCTAACACCATACACAAAAATGAACTCAAAATGGATTAAAGATCTAAATGTAAGACTGGACACTATAAGACTCTTAGAGGAAAATATAGGAAAAACACTCTTTGACATAAATCACAGCAAGATCTTTTATGACTCACCTCCTAGTGTAATGGAAATAAAAACAAAAATAAACAAATGGGACCTAATGAAACTTAAAAGCTTTTGCACAGCAAAGGAAACCATAAACAAGACGAAAAGACAACACTTAAAAGGGGAGAAAATGTTTACAAATGAAGAAACTGACAAAGGATTAATCTCCAAAATATACAAACAGTTCATGCAACTCAATACCAAAAAAACAAACAACCCAATCAAAACATGGGTGGAAGACCTAAATAGACATTTCTCCAAAGAAGACATACAGATGGCCAACAAACACATGAAAAGATGCTCAAGATCACTAATTATTAGAAAAGTGCAAATCAAACTACAATGAGGTGTCACCTCACACCAGTCAGAATGGCCATCAACAAATAATCTACAAACAATAAATGCTGGAGAGGGTGTGGAGAAAAGGGAACCCTCCTGCACTGTTGGTGGGAATGTAAATTGATACAACCACCATGGAGAACAGTATGCAGGTTCCTTAAAAAACTAAAATAGAACTACCATATGACCCAGCAATCCCACTACTGAGCATATACCCAGAGAAAACCGTAATTCAAAAAGACACATGCACCCCAGTGTTCACTGCAGCACTATTTACAATAGCCAGGACATGGAAGCAACCTAAATGTCCATCAACAGAGGAATGGATAAAGAAGCTGTGGTACATATATATAATGGAATATTACTCAGCCATAGAAAGAAACGATATTAGGTCATTTGTAGAGATGTGGATGGACCTAGAGCCTGTCATACAGAGTGAGATAAGTCAGAAATAGAAAAACAAATATTGTATATTAATGCATATATGTAGAATCTAGAAAAATTGTATAGATGATCTTATTTGCAAAGCAGAAATAGAGACACAAATATAGAACAAGCATATGGATACCAAGGGGAAAAGGGGGGAGTGGGATGAATTGGGAGATTGGGATTGACATATATACACTATTGATACTATGTATAAAATAGATAACTAATGAGAACCTACTATATAGCACAGACAACTCTACTCAATGCTCTATAGTGACCTATATGGGAAGGAAATCAAAAAAAGAGGGGACATATGTATGAGTATAGCTGATTCACTTTGCTGTACAGTAGACAGTAACACAACAGTGTAAAACAACTATACTCCAATAAAAATTAATTTAAAAAAAAAAGAAAGATGGTCCCGGTTAACAGATGACACTCAGATTAGCATGGAGGCGGTTATGGCTGGGAACATTCTCCTTTTGTGATAGGATATCCAAAAACCATTTTCAGTGTAAAATTCTATACAAGTTTTGACAAGCAAAACAGACGTTAGAGGTTTATTCACATCTTCCCAGATATCAGTGTCAGGGTTATGATTTTGACTTTTAGACAGAAACAGATTTTTAGGCCAAGTTTACACAAGCTTTTTGTAGAATTTGGCTCATCAGGCTTTCCAACCAGATCCTACCTGTATGCAGAAGAATAAAAAGCAAGGAAAAATTCCATAAGAACCACAATCACCAATTCAATTATAATAATTGTTGCTTATTTGGAGCCACAGCAGAGACCCTCTGCCCTGGATCATAGATCAAGTTGCAATCTAGCCTTATGCCATGGTGGTCCACAGGTGTGCAAGGGTCTTGCAGCTGAGCAGGTCACTAGGCAGAAGTTTTGGATCTGGGGAAGACTTCTGAGAATTAGTGACCTCCCTACCCTACTATTACGCAGCTGTAGGGTTTGAGTCAAGGGAATGATGGAAGCAGAGGTTAGCAACTACCAAGCTGTACAAAATCCCAAAAGCTGGTGGGGAAACATCCCAATGAGCCGGGCACAGACTCTGGTTCCCCCTCCCCATGTGAAAAGCTCCATGACAGCAGGTTACTTACAGGCTTCTCTCATCACCCTGGGATGAAGGCCAGATATGTCCCCAGTCCTGTGGAGGCCAGCTACATGCCAGCAGCTTGACCTTCAGGGCAGGCATTACTATGCCAGTCAGCTATGAATAGGGCCACCAGAAAAAATAGAGGCTGCCTAGTGGAACTTGAATTTCACATAAACAACAAAAACATTTTAACATAAGCATGCCCCAAATATTGTATGGAACCCAGCTATATTAAAAAATTATTTGTTGTTATATCTGAATTTAAAATTGAACTGCACATCTTATATTTTTATTTGCTGAATATGACAACCCTACCTATGAACTACAGATATACTGAATGACAGACATTGAACTACAGACAAGGGCACTGGTGGTTGGGCTGCTGCTCCGTATTTCTATTGTAAAGCGGCAGACAATGGGCAAGGACCAAACCCCCGCATAAGTCAGCTCAAACAGCCTTGAGATCCCCTGGAGTTTCTCAGAGTTATGTGTCATCACTGGTGATTCCTAGTATCCCTGACTTCCATGTTTCTATCATTTCTCAGGCTTGATCCTGGGAAAAGGAGACAGCAGTACACCTGGCTGGCCATTTTAGACAGAACCTAAGCCATGGATTCTAAAGGACATTGTGCTTATTTATTACGTATGTGATTTATTAAACGATGTTAACACGGAGAAAAGGGTGAAAGCAAATACATGCGTCAAAATATTAATAGTGATTGATTCTGAGGAGTGGGAATTTGGGTCAATGTTCTTTTCCCTTTTGTACTTTTTTGCTGCATAAAAGTATATCCTCCTTTTCCCCCATTGGAATACTACTTTTATTACATTGAATTCATACATTCTCTGTCCTGATCCAGTCATCTCTTTGTGCGATCACACCATTGTCATTACTAAAGCTTTCTATTCCATGATGTTTTCTGATACAGTGATTTCTACTCATTGCTTGTTTGTTCTCAATGTTTTCTTCTTATTCTTGTGCATTTTGTTTTGTGGTTGCTGTTGCTATTAGGTTCCCCTAGGGATCTTACAGTTTTTTGTTGTGAATTAGAACCTCTTCTGTCATATTTTCTAATCACTGGAAGGTAGTGCACGAGAGTTACTGATTCCTGTACCAACCACCTTGCTAAACTTTATCCCAGTTCTAATGATGAAGTGACAAGAAAGAGGCAGAGCCAGGATGCAAGGACTGACCTGCCTCCTTTCGTAATCTTCGCTCTTCCCCAGTGCTAGGGCGGTGCGATCTCACCCTTGGACTCTGGCTCCATCAGTTCCCCCTCTGGCCATGGGGAGAGGTGCAGGTGTGGACCAGGAGGGGCCAACCTGGTCTCCCCCATCACTCCAGCCCTTCCTGGCTGTGCTTGCCCTCCGGTGGAGATGCCATTGTGCTAGGGTGCTAAGAGTAAACACAGGAGTGGGCTCCTCTCCTCAGTGGGACATCTGCTGCCTCATGACATCAGCTGGTGTCACATACCCCACACCGAGGGCAAACACCAAGGAGTGTTGCCCTTGAGCCTGAGAATGCCAGCCCACACTGGGAGGATGAGGAATGACTGCTTTTGCCCAAGCTGGTACAGCATCCCCCTCTCTCCTCCCCCAGCTCTGGACTCCATCCAAGCTTTATATTGTCTTTCCTCCTCCTGAGAACCTTACCAGTCTCTGCAGCCTTATTTTCCCCATCTGACCTCTCGTCTATTCCTTGGTGATGTAGGAGTGATGAGTGGAGTATGACTGTCTTTAGCTTGTATTACCCTCATCTAAAAACATGTTTTCCAAACCTCATTATTTGCTCATATATGCTCTATGTCACTCAGCCACCCAGCAAAGTCACTCAGCAATACAGTGTCAGGTTACCTGTGGCAGAGCCAGCGTCTAGACACTGCAGATAATTGAAAGGCAGGTAGGTGCATTATTAAGCTCATGTTGAATTCAACTGAATGATGTGCCTACCCTTGAAGAAAAATCCCTCTCACTTGACAGAGCCAGAACTACACCCATAATCATACACACACACACACACACACACACACACACACACACACACACACACACACACACACACACACACACACACACACACACACACACACACACACACCATGTAAATTAAGAGGCAAGAGTGGTTCATGCATGCAAAGCATAAAGGTACGTGAACAGTGGCGGGTCCAACATCAGAGAGGCTGAGTGACTGTCAATTCCTTCAAGTGAAGGGCAGCTTTTTAAATGTAGGGAAACCACATTTTAGAACTAAATCCATAAAATACCATGATACCTAAACAACCTTATCAGGGTACAGCGTATAGGTACTAATCTCACAGAGACATTAAATGCTCCAGAAAAACAAAACAAAACAAGCAAACAAAAAGAACTCCATTTATTGCAGAATCACACCCTCTCAATCATTCCAGAAAGAATCAGAAATCTCATGACTTCCTGGAGAGAGGATTTCCTTGTTTACCATTAGACAGTAGAAGCGCTTTGTTACTGAGTTGAATTCCTCTTGCTGAGTTTAAGTGTATTCTATTCCCTGGTGGCTACAACAAAGCCAAAGAAACAGATTGGCCTCCTTGCATCATGCCTTTCCCCTCCCCTCACACCTCCTATTTCCCAATACCTTCATCATTTTCACCTCCGGGCTCACTCCAGGCTGGCCAGCTCTTGCTTAATAAACCAGTGCTCGGGGCAAGTGGAAAGCACATTGAAGCATTCCTTTAAAAGGAATTAGTGTCTCTCATTGGCCTGATGGGAACATATCCAGAATGTCCACCGGAGGAGAATCACCAGAGGGCACTGAGGCGTCTGGCTGTGCGATCATACACCATTTTAGCCCTTTTCCCGGAAGTAAGGTGAGAGCAGTGCCCTGGCCGCTCAGTGTAACCTGCAGCACAGACATGGCGCTGGTCGTTTCGTGAAAACGATTTCATCCCATCAGATCCCAGAAATACACGTGGTTTTGCAGAGGGCTTTTCCTAGAAGCCCTCCAGGGAAGCTGCGTATCAGTCAATCACACTGTGAGTGCACGCAAGAAGAGCTGACCAGTTGGAAGGGTCCTCTGCTGAGTCCTTCTTCAAAGAGAAAAATTCTTTTGCGGTAACAACTCACAGATCTTAATTTTTCATCCCTCTGTCTCTAGGCGTTTGAATATTTACCCTCTTAAAGCAGAGCATGGAGAGCTACGTGCTCTCCAGTTACCTGGGGCCAATCGCTCCCAGCTTAATGGCTCTTGGTTTCCCAACACCATCGTCATTGTCACCATCCTCATCAACAGCATATGCTCACAGGGTGCCCGCAGGTCAGCTGGGTGTCAGGCAGTCCAGAATGAGACAGGGACTCTGAGGCCAAGGCGGAATGCTCCGCAGGCCTGGCCCTGCAGGGGATGGTGGAGAACACAGCCCCCCACCCATAAACTCCTGTCCGTAGAAATACCCAGGTAAATAATGTGTCACCAAAAGGTTTTAGACAGTAATGCAACGTTACAGACAAGGTACGTGTGCATTCAGCAGATCAATGCAATCCCATCTCAAGGATCTGTGAATGGAATCACTCTGATTTATCAGTGAGAAATGTTAAACCAACCCAGCTCCCCCAGACTCTCCTGCCACGCTCAGGAGGTTGCGTCCTCTTGTGTGCACCCAAAATGTGGTCCTCGGAGCCAGCAGGGAGAGCAAGGCTCGTCTGCAGCCTTCAACGTCTATCCTGCATTCAGTCATGCCACTCACTGTCTGAATTTCACCTTTTTAAATTCTGTTGTATGCCACTTTATATGACTTTTATTGTTTCATATAAGTACGTCAATTTTATCTTCCTCACAGCCCAGCAAGCCCCTTGGGGTGGGAATCGTGCAGAACCTTTTATCCAGCAGGGATCAGGGTGACATGGGCACAAGTCCTGTGCTAGGGGACAGGGGACAAGAGTCCTAACTCCAGATTTACTCTCAACTTCCTGTGGGACTCTAGGCCTCACTCTCCTCGTCCATAAAATAGGGACCTCTGTAGCATGTACTTCATGAACTTTTCTGGAGCTGAGGTGAAAGCAGGGGCCTGGGGTCTACACCCCAGTGTCATGGCCGGACTTCCTAGACACGTGGCAGCTGTGTCAGAGCTCCCCATGCACACCCTATGCCTACTCCTATCCATACGATGGCACTATCCTCATGGTCTGTTCCCTGGATGGGTTGGTAATGGGACCCCCTTCACTCTGGTATCCCAGTGCTGAGTACACTGTAAGTTCCACAGATATTTGTTGAATGAAAACATGAACAACTGCATCTTGTCTGAAGGCTCAGGTCAAAATAACTGGGGCTGAGAGGATGAGACTAGAAAGCAGGAAGGAAGAAAGCGTTTCCATGACATCCAAGCCCACGAGACACTGGGCAGTGCCCAGCCCAGCACAGGGGTGAGGCTGACGCATCCGGCTGTTTCTTCCCAGCTGGTGACACACACACCCACCCTCAACTGCTACCCCCAAGCCCAGTAACGAGCCAATGGGATGGTGTAAAGAGCCTCCCTGGGTGCTCGGGTATCGTCCAGCCCACCCAGCCTGTGCCCACAGACCATGACGACGTTGCACGTTTACCTCGCCGGGATTCCTAGGTAGTGTGTTCCTCTGTTCACAGATGGCCCAGGAAGAGCCCAGGGGCATCCCATTGCTCCCCCACTTTCCTCTCCCAGCAGCATCCCCGTTTGGCAGCTCCTCCTCAGCACCAACCAGAGAGACTTGGTGAGGCGCCCCCTCCTGGGGACACGGGAGGACATTAAGATGGTCAGAGGCAGATGGCCAAGACACACCTGAATCCTTCCAGATGCTTTCGGGGGGGGGGGGCACTGTGACAGCCCTTGAGACGCTGGCATCATACCACCCCCTCCCTCCAGGAAGAGCCCCAGCTGTGCTTCCCAGGCAAAGGGGGCTTTTCTCACTGGCTCTATGACATGAGGGACGTCTGGGGCAAAAGGCATCAGAAGGGATCGGGAGTTCTGGCTTGTCTACCAGATGATTGTGTGGACTTCGGTGGTTCCCATCCTCGGTTTCGTCCTCTCTGAGCCTCCCTCAGCTCTAAAGATTGACTCTGCTCCTTTGCTTCACCTCTCTATCCTGACGCACCCAGTCAACACTACACTCATGTGTAGATTATCGTCTCGTGAATGTCCTTAGGACGTGGGTGTCCATGTGTCCATCCACACTTTGTACACGCACGTCGGCTGGGTGTGTCTGAAGCTCTTGATCACGGAGGGAAGGGGCTGCTCCATCTCGCTTCTCTTAAGCACAAGCTTGAATGGAAAGAGCACCCCAATTTGCTGCTAAAATTGAGGAAAGGGCCTTGAGGGCCACCTGCCCACCTGCACCAGGCTCTGTACCTGCCCATTGAATCTGGACCTGAGTGAAAGCCCTGGTTATGTGGGCAATGGAGTAAAGCAGATCAGGTAAGTTCTGGCCGTGTGCAAGTACACAGCCCAAGTCCTGAATCTCGGTGGTTTCTTGTGGTCAATTGGCACGTTTAGTCCCTTTGGAGAGGAATTGTTGCCACTGAATGCAGGAGCAAAGGGGCCATGTGGTGGAAGGTCTGACCCCTGTACAGGCAGGCTGGGTGGTACCTGTTAGAGATGCCAAGTGTTGAGGAAGTCGGCTGCCCTGGCAGGAACAGTCAGGGTTGAAAAGTGTTTCTGGTGGGATGTCTCAGGTACCACTGCAACAGAATTATCATCACTGTACTCAGTCCCCAGAAGCTGTGAGACTCAGGTTGTGACTGAACCTCCAGATGGCCCCACCCCCTTTCTCTTTCAATGTGAGCTCCGGGAGGGAAGGGGTTGTCTGCCTTGTTCACTGCTATATCTCCTGTACCTCCATCAGTGAACACCTGGCGTATAGCAAGTGCTAATAAATAGTTTTTAACTACAAGCAGAACTCCTTGAGACAGTAGGAGAGGGCTGTCTGGGATGCATCTAGCATATTGAGGGATTGGGGGTGGGTGGCTGAGGCCTGGGGACTTGGACACTGTACCCAGGGACCCTGGCTCTGAGCATCAGCCAGCATGCTCTAGAGGATGACCCAATCCCCTCTGCCCCCTCCAGCCTGCCCTACTCTGGCCCTGGCCTGGTTGGAAGCCAAAGCTCCTTGGTGTGCCCCCAACCCCCATGGCCTTGGGAGGTGCGCCTCCATGTTTTCCTCCCCTCTTCCCATGACTTCAAGCCCTGGTTGCCACCTCGGGTCAGTCTCCTTGAAGTCCACCACAACCAAAAGCCTCAGTATCCCTCTAAGGATGGGAGAGACCAACCCGAGCAGAAGGTGCAGGAACGGGGAAGTGGAGGAGTTTGAAACTTCCAGCCTTGGGCACCAGAGCCCATACTATAGCTTTTGCATCCACGACTCCTCAAACCTCAAGAAAACTCCTCCCAGACAGACCCAACAGTACAGTGTTGGAGAAACTCAGGAGATCTGGAGAACAGAAAGGAATATGTTCCTAAAGCTCTTCTTTAAATTAGACAACCTATGTCCAGTGAGCTGCAGTCACAATTCTCTGTAGGGTGCTACGAGGCAGGGCAGGGGAAAGGGGACACACCCCAACCCTCCAGACCACCAGGAAACCAAGGCAGGAGGAACAATACGCCGATGTGCAAGCCACACACAGGCCTGCTCAGGGAACAGGTGTGAAGGGGCTGGTCTTGGGCACAGTTTATCTGAGAAGCCTTCTTGCAGGGAGAGTTCAAAGCAGAATTATAAAGGAGGTTAAAAATCGAAAAAGAAACCTCGTTGGCAGGAAGGAAAGCAGAGATGTCATAGTCTCTAAGTTCTGAGGTTTTAAAGTGGGACGCCAGGGTGTCCTAGGCATTCAGGTAGACATTGTCCACCAGGGTAAAGGTCACAGTGAAGGTCAAAGGTCACAGGAGGGGGGAGTGAAGGAGAAAGAGAGGTAAGACATATCTGTTTCCATCTACTTCACCAAAGTCAACGAGTAAGACAATCTACCTTTGGAAACAACGGTCCAGGTGGGAAAATTAGAGAGAGGAGGGAGGGAAGGAAGGAAGTGGGAAACCCCAGACAAGAGGTGATGGCCAAGGGAAACAAGATTGGAAACAAGATGATATGGCAATGCCTGGAATAGGCTCCCAGGAGAGGGTTTGGGAAAGAAAGGCATGACCCAGGAGGGAAAGCAGCCTGGAGCATCCTCCACACAGGAAGCTTAATGGGCAAGAGCTGCGGTGACCCCCATTCCGGTGGACGGGCCAACAAAGGCCCTCCCAGCCTTGACCCTTCACAAGCTTCTGTTCCCTGGAAAGCTCTGAAGAGTTTCCTCAGCATGGCTCAGGAAACAAGTGTCCCTTCTTCTGGGAGAAAGATCATCATGCCATGATTACAGAGAGCAAAGACGATTATTCTTTCCACTGCAGACGCATTCACCACGCCAGCTGGGATCTGGACGCGTTGGCAACCAGGCAAGAGAACTCCTGTGCTCCTCCTGGTCTGTATCAACAAAAGCTATGATTCACGGGTTCCCTGTGGAAAATGAGACTCTCAAGCAATTTCTCGATGGAGGAGAGGCCCGTTCCCTGGCCTCAGCCCCAGGGAGGAAATAGCCCAGAAAACAGAGAACTGCCGCTCCAGGGGCCAAGCTGCTGCTTGAGGCTGGCGAGCGTCTGCCAACCCATCACGTGCACCTCTGAAAGGACCCCTATGTGGAGAGACCACGGAATGGGGCTCTGCTTCGCTCTAGCTCAGCAATGTTGGTCTCCTTCCTTTACCAAGTGGGGACTCAGTTTCCTCATCAACAAAACAGAGACGGAATACATTTCAGCTTCTCCCATCCTCCAAAACCACTGCAAGAAGCAAGAAGTCAGCAAGACGAAAGAAGATCTAAGGATTTCTCTGTCTGACTCCACCCCCACCCCCGCCCCCGGGATGTGAGATGAAGACAAAAGGGAACGAGAAGCCTTGGAGACTCCTTATCAATTTAGATGGATAGGGGCTGGAGGACACAGTCAACAAGACCTACAGGGATCACTATAAACTTCCCTCTTAGAACGGCTTTTGCTTAAAACTGAATCATTTCGCTCTATATCTGAAATATTGTAAATCAACTATACTTTGATTTTTAAAGAATCAAAAAAAAAAAGAAAAGAGAACTGCTTTTACTGCATCTCACAGGTTTTGGATCATCATGTTTTCATTTTCATTTGTCTTTAGGTATATTTTAAATATAAATTTATTTTTAATTTTTGGCTGCATTGGGTCTTCGGTGCTGCATGTGAGCTTTCTCTAGTTGCAGCGAGCGGGAGCTACTCTTCCTTGCGGTGTGCAGGCTTCTCATTGCAGTGGCTTCTGTTGGTGTGGAGCATGGGCTCTAGGTGTGCCAGCTTCAGTAGTTGTGGCACACAGGCTCAGGAGTTGTGGCTCCTGGGCTCTAGAGCTCAGGCTCAGTAGTTGTGGTGCACGGGCTTAGTTGCTCCGTGGCATGTGGAATCTTCCTGGACCAGGGCTCAAACCCATGTCCCCTGCATTGGCAGGCAGATTCTTAACCACCGCGCCACCAGGGAAGTCCCATGTTTCTAAGGAATTTTTGATTTCCTCTTTAATTTTTTCCATGATCCATTGATTGCTTAGTAGCATATTGTTTAACCTCCATGTGTTTATGTTCATTGCAGCATTATTTACAATTGCCAAAATATGGAAGCAACCTGAGTGTCCATCAACAGATGAATGGATAAAGAAGATGTGGTACATATATGCACTGGAATACTACTCAGCCATAAAAAAGACGGAAATTTTGCCATTTGCAGCAACACGGATAGACTTGGAGGGCATTATGCTAAGTGAAGGAAGTCAGAGAGAGAAAGACAAACACTGCATGACATCATTTATACGTGGAATCTACAAGATACAACAGACTAGTGACTATAACTAAAGAAGAAGCAGACTCACAGTTATAGAGAACAAAAACTGGTTACCAGTGAGGAGGGTCAATATAGGGGTAGGGGAGTGGGAGGTCCAAACTATTATTGAGTGTAAGACAGGCCACAAGGATGTATTTTACAGCATGAAGAATATAGCCAATATTTTGTAATAACTGTAAATGGAAGGTAACCTTTTAAAATTGTATAAAATATTTAAAAAAATTTTTTTAAGACTAACAGGGAAAAAAACAAAAAGCAAGTCCTCTACTCAGTGTAGCCACTGGGGCTTTTTGATGAAGGATTAAAGGGTCAGGATCCTTGGCCATCTATAGGAAAAGCGGCCAGTCAGGGAGACTTCTGGAATAAGGCGACCTGAAACAGAGCCAAGAGGTGGTGTTTTACCGCGTACCACCTTTTCATAAGTTACTCAGTGTGCTTTCATTTTGTCTTCCCAACAGGACCACAAGCCTGTTATTAAAGAAAAAGAACGTGCATTGTGCTTCTCTCGAATCCCCACAGGACTTGCTCAGGACAGACGCCTTGATAGCACTTCCTTCACACATGCGTGATTATATCAGGAAAGAAGACACAACAAACATTGGCTCAGCATTTACATGTCCTCAGTGTTGCAAAAGCTGTTTTGCCATGAATAATCATCACAAACCCCACTTTACAGACACCCACACCGAGGCCCAGAGAAGTTTCATGACTGGCCCCATGTCTCACCACTAGGAAGCGGCAGGGCCGGGATTCAAACCCATCTTCCCACTCTCTCAACTGCTCTCCACGCAGGCAGAAGACCTGGCCTTGAGGGTCACGTTATACAGGAATGGACAGGACATACATGCGTGCACGGACGCACACACTGACGCCCCAGAATGTCGTGTGTGACCCATGCAATAGAGTTGGCAGCTTCAGAGTAAAATAAAGAGGCAATCAAAATGGCTGGATTCCTGATAAAGATGAGTGAGGAGCAGGATTTTCAAGATCTAGAGGGACTGCTTGAGCTGGGGACGGGGTCGGGAGGGGGGATAATTGCCCAGAAAGTGCTCAGGAATAAGATGCACACCTAAGGGATAGGAAGGAACAGGAAACAGTGAACCGCAGTCACTAGGGTTGACACAAGATGTTTGGACAAGAGGGAGTTGGTCCCAGGCCTAAGAGAGCGGTTTAGAAATGAGGCAGTGTTTTCTGAGTCCATTATAAGATGCATGATTAGGACGTGACTGAAAGCTATTTACGTGCTTCTCATTCATCTGCTGATCAAGTTGCGACTAGAAAGGAGTTTCCACATGCGGGAGGGATGTCAGGGAACCAACCAGTGGCTTTTACACTGTTTCCAGAGGGGAGCTGAGTGTGGGCTCAAGGTTGGTGGATGCCAAGGAGATGCCATCAGAGGCCTGCCTGAGCACACCCTGCCCCTCCCAGAGGCCCATAAAAGCCCAGGGGGCAGGGCGCCCCAGCTGCCCTGTCTCCTCCATCCCCCTCCACACGTACCCACATCAGGAGCTCTCCTCGCCAGCCTCTCCCAGCCACCATGTCCAGGCAGTCCACTCTCACCTTCCAGACAGGCAGCCGCAGGGGCTTCAGCATGGCCTCAGCCACCACCCTAGCCACCAGCCGCTCTCGCTTCAGCTCCGTCTCTGTGGCCCACTCCCCGGTGTGGGCAGTGGAGGGACGGGAAGGATCAGCGGTGCTGGGACCAGCTGTGGAAGCCTCAGCCTCTACAACCTGGCGGGGACCAAGCAGGTCTCCATCAGTGGGTGCAGCAGCTTCCGAAGTGGCTTTGATGGCAGGGCGAGCAGAGAGATTGAGGTCAGTGGTGGGTTCGGCTATGGGGGCAGAACTGGAGGGGGCTATGGGGGCCACGGCTTCTCCGTCTGTCCCCCTGGAGGCATCCAAGAGGTCACCATCAACCAGTCTCCTGACTCCCCTCAACATGCAAATTGACCCCACCATCCAGCCATTACGGAAAGAAGAGCGGGAGCAGATCCAGACCCTCAATGACAAGTTTGCCTCTTTCATTGACAAGGTGAGCCGGGGGCTGCATCTCGTCCATGCGGTTGGGTTGGCAGGAAGTTTTGGAGAGGCCCCGGCCAGAGCGCAGCAGTCACCCAACGACCTCCCTGTGGGAAAGCGCATCCTCTCGGCAAGCATCTCCCGAGGCAGAGGTATTTGCAGGTGGGGCCCCGCAGGACCTGTGGGAATTTCCCCTCATCCTCCTTGGGAGCCATGCCAGCTGGTTCAGTCAACACAGAGGGAAGGGTGAAGCTGTTAAATTCCCTGGGCAAACTAACTTAACCCAGAGCAGGTGTTGTAGAGACACTTACCCCAGGAATGGAGGCCTCCAAGGCCCACTTCACTAGTTCTGTGGAGCCCCAGAGAACATCGGGGTGGCTTGATGGGCTTTTCCATTTTGACGTGGAGTTGTCAGTTATATCACTGGCAGATGGGCATACTTTTCCTCTCTCCCGTATTAATTGGGGTGTCTGGCTCTGCCTCCCCAGTTTCTCCAGACTTCACTCTCTTCTTCCCCCATCAAGATGCGGTTCCTGGAGCAGCAGAACGAGGTCCTGGAAACCAAGTGGGCCCTGCTGCAGGAGCAGGGCACCAAGACCGTGAGGCAGAGCCTGGAGCCCATCTTCAACACCTACATCAACCTCCAGTGGCAGTTGGACAGCGTCACCACCAAGAGGGGCAGGCTGGGTGCTGAGCTGAGAACCATGCAGGATGTCGTGGAAGATCTCAAAGTCAGGTGAGAGTGGGAGACCCTTAGGTCACATGCAGTCATCCCAGAACCCCTCTTTATGAGGACCAGAGGGGTGCGAAGGAGCAGATGCCCGTGTCAGGGAGGTTTGGACTTGCAGTCATTATCTCATGAGAAGAAGACAGCAAAGTATGGGGTAACCAAGGGACCCTCATCTCATGCATCACTATTAACAAGAAGCCTACTCTGTCTGTCTCCATGACTGCAAAGGGACATCTGTGTCATCTCACAAAAGATTCCGACTCTGGAAAGCAATATATTATTTTATAATCGGCTTATTATTTAACTCTGCTGGACATGGGCTCTGTTATTGAGACACCTGCATTTCCAAGATGCACACTAGAGTATAAACCAGTCCATCTGATCCTCCTCAGGGGAGGCAATTTTGACTTGCCATCACCCAGGCTACAGTAGGTGAGGTATCTAACAGAAAGGATGGTCCTCACCAATCCCTTAGCTGGCTCACCCTTGGTTTCTGAGTTAGAGCAACACCTACTCACTAAAAGCACACTACTTAAATGACTGCCCTGAGGTTCAGTGAAAATATATCAAAATCGACCGGAACAGTGTCCTGAACAAAGTTTACCCCACAGTTCCAGCAGGCACTTGAGGCAGCAAAATTTTTTTTTCTTTTTTGTAAAGCAAGCATCTGCCTTTTTATTTTTTTATTTTTTTTATTTTTGGCTGTGTTGGGTCTTCGTTTCTGTGTGAGGGCTTTCTCTAGTTGTGGCGAGCGGGGGCCACTCTTCATCGCGGTGAGCGGGCCTCTCACTGTCGCAGCCTTTCTTGTTGTGGAGCACAGGCTCCAGACACGCAGGCTCAGTAGTTGTGGCTCACAGGCCTAGTTGCTCCGCAGCATGTGGGATCTTCCCAGACCAGGGCTCGAACCCGTAACCCCTGCATTGGCAGGCAGATTCTCAAACACTGTGCCACCAGGGAAGCCCAGCAAAATTTTTTAAAGATTGGAATTGTGCATCTCTAAGAGGATGGAGTTGCATAAATATGTATTTCTATTCCTATCAGTTGCACGCTCACCTTCTAGTCTTACAAAAGAAAAAAGGGAAAAAGAAACTCTGGCAGAAGAAATCATTCCCCTTTTACAGGGGGAGAAATAGAGGTTAAGTGAATTACCCAAAGTCACACACAGGTCAGTGGAAGAGCTGGGAAGAACTTAAGGTTTCTTAGTTCCTGCTGCACCAGTACAGTCCTCCTCTGTCTGGGAAGAGTTCAATCAAACAGTTACTCATAAATGCTGGAGAGGGTGTGGAGAAAAGGGAACACCCTTGCACTGTTGGTGGGAATGCAAATTGATACAGCCACTATGGAGAACAGTATGGAGGTTCCTTAAAAAACTAAAAATATAATTACCATATGACCCAGCAACCCCACTACTGGGCATAAAACCTGAGAAAACCATAATTCAAAAGGAGTCATGTACCACAACGTTCATTGCAGTACTATTTACAGTAGCCAGGAGATGGAAACAACCTAAGTGTCCATCGACAGATGAATGGATAAAGAAGATGTGGCACATATATATAATGGAATATTA
Source organism: Orcinus orca (assembly GCF_937001465.1). Taxonomy (NCBI): domain Eukaryota; kingdom Metazoa; phylum Chordata; class Mammalia; order Artiodactyla; family Delphinidae; genus Orcinus; species Orcinus orca. Next base: position 42,162,644 of record NC_064569.1, on the reverse strand, counting down.
CTCAGCCATAAAAAGAAATGAAATTGAGTTATTTGTAGTGAGGTGGATAGACCTAGAGTCTGTCATACAGAGGGAAGTAAGTCAGAAAGAGGGAAAAAATACCGTATGCTAACACAGGTATATGGAATCTAAGAAAAAAAAAAGGCTATGAAGAACCTAGGGGTAAGACGGGAATAAAGACACAGACCTACTAGAGAATGGACTTGAGGATATGGGGAGGGGGAAGGGTAAGCTGTGACAAAGTGAGAGAGAGGCATGGACATATATACACTACCAAACGTAAAATAGATAGCTAGTGGGAAGCAGCCGCATAGAACAGGGAGATCAGCTCGGTGCTTTGTGACCACCTAGAGGGGTGGGATAGGGAGGGTGGGAGGGAGGGAGACGCAAGAGGGAAGAGATATGGGAACATATGTATATGTATAACTGATTCACTTTGTTATAAAGCAGAAACTAACACACCATTGTAAAGCAATTATACTCCAATAAAGATGTTACAAAATAAAACAAAAAATAACCCTTACTCACAAGCACGCCCTCTCTCCTCTGTGCTTACGGGGACGAGGACGAAGTTAACAAGCACACTGCTGCTGAGAATGAGTTTGTGGCTCTGAAGAAAGTGGTTAGGAATGTCTCTCAAAGGAGAAAATTCAAAACCGAATCCTGGAGTGTGGGGTGATGGACCCTTAGGCCGCCCAAGAAAAGTGACTTCAACCTTGAGAATATCTGCATAGCTCAAACCTGCCAAAATCCTCCCTCTGTATTTATGGCCCCAATGACCCTGCTTGGGTTTCGGTTAGCCCAGGAGATTCGAGCCTGCAGTTCCCAGCAATCACCCACCCCCAACCCCAAACCCCAGATACAGAGTTTGCTAAAATCCAAACTGTAAGGGCCATGGAGGAAGAGTCTGCCCAGCTTCTTTTGGACTTGCTGCCTGGTGCCAGGGTCTCAGAGGAGCATTCTGTGCTGTCTTTCCAGGACTTGGATGCCCCCTACATAGACAAGGTGGACCTGGAGGCCAAGGTCAACTCTCTGACCAAAGGGACCAATTTCCTCTGGGTGCTCTTTGAGGCAGTAAGAGCCTGCAAATGTGTTTGTCCCTCCTATGTCTGGACCCTGAAAAGAAAAGGATGTGGCAGGATTTTATCCATATAGTGCCTCTACCCGGGATGGAGGGCTTAGGAGGTCATGGATATTGGGAAGAACTGCTTGAAATCCTGCCACATTCAACCCCACCCCACCTCTGAGGCTTCTGCCCCCAACCCCATGGCCTAGCAAGGAGGGAGTGCTGATTCCTAAAATCCCATGTCGTTGGGTAACATTCCCAGGGAATTAAGACCCACGTCTCCCTTCCCCATCCCAGAAAGTTCATAAGGCAAGCTGCCCCTCAGCCCTTCGGTCAGGGTGTTTCTTGGCCCCTGAAGATGCCTCTTTCTGGGCACTGCCACTCTGATGGCAGAGACCTGGGTCTGTGGAAGGGGAGAGAGGGGTAGAGAGTGATGAATTCACACTGTGCAGGGGGAGGGGAGCAGGGTCCGAAAAATCACCCAGTCCCGAAGAAACCTTTAATGTTGGCATATGAATCACATAAGTCGTATTCAACCTGATATAATTTGGATTCAGAGAACACTTACTCATCCTTCATACTCAGGGAAAATACACAGAAGGAAGCCCTGAGAAGGGATGCTGGGGACACACTCCCATCACACTGATCTATGACCCAGAAACTCCTCAGAGGTTGACATGGGACCGCCCCCTCCATCAAATGCCTGGCATAAGAAGAGCTGGGAAATCCCTGCCGGGGTTGCCAAAGGATTCCTGACTTAGATGGGAGGTCAACTGCATGATTTCGAGACCCCTTCTTTTTTTGCTGTAGTGATGCTGAGTTAACTGGCTCTGCAGGAACTGTCCCAGATGCAGACCCGGGTCAGCGACACATCGGTGGTCCTGTCCATGGACAACAGCTGCAGCCTGGACCTGGATGGCATCATCGCCGAGGTCAAAGCCCAGTACGAGGACATCACCAACTGAAGCCGGGCTGATGCTGTGTCCTGGTACCAGACCAAGGTGAGCGTGGGCACCTCCGTGATAGGCTCCAGGGCTAGTGTTCTCTGAAGCCCCAAATCATTGTTTAACTACTAGCCACAAGCCTCAGGAATCATGTGAGCATTCCTGTTTCTTTCAACTTGGCAGGAGCCAAGTTGAAAACTATGAAAACTAAGCTTGAAATGCATGCGGAAACCCTAATACACACACACTGATATGTGGTCAAGAAATGCTGGGTGCTCAAAAGGACAGCCACAGTCCACACACCACTTACAACTGGTTGGGGGTTGGATGAGACTCAAACAACCAAGAAACAGTCATAAAACTCTTTCTAAAGGGCTTGTTTATTTACGGAGCTCCTACTATATGACAAGCAGGGTTACAAAGTTGTAAATGAATGAACTACAAAAGGAATCCAAGGTCTGGGAGGCCATGAAGTGAATGAACAGTCACAGAAAGCAAAAAGCACTAATAAAACACTTCCAAGAAGGGTGGGTTTTCAGTCTGTGTTGGAAGCAATGAGAGGAAAAGATTGCCAAGGAGCAGGGAGGGGTTCAAGGCTGAGCAAGCGGTCCCGTGGGGCTGCAAGGCAGAAATGAACACTGCTGAACAAAAGAGTTTGTACTGGGAAGAGGGAGGTTGGAATAACCACAGAGAGCTACTATCCAAAGACGCAGATGGCCAGAAGGTTTGGCTTTGGAGGGGTGTAGTAGCGTGGATGGTCCAACCCATGAGATCAGTTCTCTGCCAAATGCAGGTGCTTTTCTGGGGCAGCTGCTCACCTACAAACTGGCTCCCATCCCTTGCCCTGATCTGGGCATGGACTTAGTCCCTACCACTGTAACGTGGTAGAAAGGAAGCAGGGTGTCATGTGCCAGGGGTGCAAGGGCGAGGCAGCCCCTTGGTGGTAAGTGGAGGTGGGATGCACTTAACTCCAGGTGGGATGGTTGAAATGTATAGCGAACGATTCCCTTTGCTGGCAAGGCTGTTGTTCCCTTTAACTGTGTGTGTCTAGAAACGAAGAAGGTGAACTATTCAGCACTTTCAAAACTGGACAGATCTTCACTCAGGCAGGGGCTCTTCTTCTGTTGGGCAAGGGCGTGGGTTTTCTTCAGGCTGCTGGAGGACGTAGGGTGCATTTATTTCTCCTAAATGAGTGTGTCCTGGATACGCACTATTAGACAGAGAGCCACCTGAGATGGAGGATTCTGTTACAAAGTCTTCAGAACGGGGTACTCTACAGTCTGGACACCGTCCAACACCGTTCCCCTGCATCTCCTCCCTGTTTCCCCAACACCTGTGTCAGGAGGGCCACCAAAATTCATGGTCACAGTTGGTCTGGACGTATGCCCCGTGACCAAGAACCACCCCCCCAAGGACAATGCCAAGTCACCTGTTACTCCTAGAGCTCTGCGTGCGCTTTCCTATCCCAGGGTGTTCGCACACAGGCTGTTTCCCGGTCTGGAATATTCTCCCCCAAGCCGGTCACTTAAGTCAATCCTTCCCAGCCTTCAGTGCCTGGCTCAAGTATCCCCATCTCTTGAAGGACTTCCCTGCCCATCCCCCCAGCCACTCCCATATCCAGGTCAGATTCCTTTATCACACCCCCATAGCCACTGTTCAATTCCTAAGGGACTCATCTCAGTTTGGAACCATAAACTCGATAATATGCTGGTTTGACTGTTGCCAGAAAACTGTAGGCAGGGCTCTGATTATGCTCTTCATGATATTCCCAGAGCCCAGGACACACCTGGCGAGTAGATGTGCTCAAGAAACAAGCGAGGGAATGTGCGAACGATCAGTGAATGGATGGGCCCGCTCAGGGCACCGAGGGCCAGGCTGGGTGCACAGGCAGTGCCCTTGCCAGTGTTTGATGGAGTGACTGACTCTACGCGGGTGGCATCAGTACGAGGAGCTGCAGGTCACGGCAGGCCGGCCCGGCGATGATCTCCGCAACACCAAACGAGAGATCTCTGAGACGGACCGGATGATCCAGAGGCTGAGAGCCGAGATCGACAACGTCAAGATGCAGGTACATTCTGGCAGGGCCCAGAGCTCCCCACACACTCATTTCTTCCGGGTCATTCTGCCACTCTTACAGGACTCCTACCCAAGAAGCACCAGATCTCCAGAGGTTAGCAGTAAGGCTCACGGCTTCCTCCTTTCCTTACAGTGTACCAGCCTGCACACAGCCATCGCCGACGCGGAACAGCACGGAGAACTGGCCCTCAAGGATGCACGGGCCAAGCTGGTGGACCTGGAGGAGGCCCTGCAGAAGGCCAAGCGGGACATGGCACAGCTGCTGCGTGAGTACAGGAGCTCATGAACATCAAGCTGGCCTTGGACATGGAGGTCGCCACTTACAGGAAGCTGCTGGAGGGCGAGGAGTGCAAGTGAGGGCAGATGCACCAACTCCATCCCAGCTGCCTGGGCATTCCTAGGGGCTCAGGTGCTGCAGGCCCCTCCTTGCCTGGAAAAGGGAGCAAAACGCAGGTGGAATTGGACTATGACAAAGAATACAGGTGCAATTTCTTTCCAGGGAAATCATGAGCAGATTCCCACATTTGAGGTGTAACTACTTTTAGCACCCCATAGAAATTTAGGAGCTGATTGGATCTCCGTAATCAACTTCTATCAAAGGAGAAAGTTGGTTACACGGTGGGTCTGGATATGTGGTATGAACTGAGAATAAATTGTCCTAGGATTTGGGCTGACAGGTCTACCACTAACTAGCTATGTAAGCTTAGGAAACTCAGTATCCCCTCCCCTGCCCAGCCCCAGCCTTCAATTTCTTTAGTGATGGAATAAAGAGGCCAGGTCACATGATCCCCAAAGCCCCATGGGAGCTTTGTGCTCGCCAGTTACCAGCTGTGTGACCAAGGGCCAATTACTTCATCTCTCCAGTCCTCACCTGTAAAATGGGGATAACCACAGTTTCTATCTTATATGTTATTAAGGGGGCTAAAGTGAGGGACTATATATGAAGCTCTTAGAACAATGCATGGGACACAGCAAATGGTCAATAAATGTTAGCTATCTTTCAGTTTAATGGCCAAAGATATGCGCTTTGGAGTCAAATGAATCTGACCTCAAATCCAGCTTTGTGATCATGGGCAAGTTAATTAACCTCTCTGATCTTCAATTTCGCCATCTGTAAAACTGAGATAATAAAACCTACTTAATGGGGTGTTGAGAGAATTAAGTGGCATAATGTAGGTAGTAGGTAGGTAGCCTTTTTTAATGTTCTGTCTGTGTTTATAATGAATGCCACTTCTGTCCTCAAGATGCTAAAGCAAAACTACTCTACTTGCTACAACAATGATAGACTTATTATTGTTATCGTTACACTTATGACTCAGACTCCTCTCCACACCTGTAATAACCTCAGTGCCTGACAATAGTCCATTACTGAAAGAGAGCTCTTCTTGTTCTATGACAGCCCTACCTTTCCAGCTGACAGTAGCATATGATTAGCTTTAATTTTCTTAAGGTGTCTACCTCATTTACACCAAAAAATGTGTTTCTGAGATTACAGGTTTGACTCCTATGAACCCCAAACTCTGCATTATTTCATTCATTAGATTATTATTTTTAATACTACTAGTATTTAAATAATTTCAACCTCCATTACTTCTGCAATAAAAAATAATTCAGGTTTTTCTAAATACATTTAAAACAATTGCAAAAACGTCGCTTCCAATGGCTGTAAGCTGCTGAACACCACAGTAACCTTCCTTCTCCCCCCTCCCCCCCAATCAGGCCGAGCGGAGAGGGTGTTTCTCCAGTTAACATCTGTGAGTATGACATCCTCTTGTATCGTTTGGAGTGTATGTGGCTGGGGTCTGGGGAGCTTGTGGGCATGCTGGAGGGTGGCAGGGATACATGGGTCATTGGAGGGGATCTCACCTATAGGGGGTTCATTTTGAGAAGGTTTGAGGTTCTGAGTTCGTTAAAAAGAGCTGTATTAGGAGGGTCTTTAAAGTCACCATTCTTACCTCTTTGCAAGTGAGAGAGGGGCCACAGAGGGGGCAATGGGAGGTTTGATGTAATCCTTCTGCATGGGTTTGGAAGAGCCACCGGCTGCACCTCCCACCTCCCCAAATTCCACACCTTTCTTTTTTTTTAACATCTTTATTAGAGTATAAATGCTTTACAATGTTGTGTTAGTTTCTGCTGTACAAAAAAGTGAATCAGCTATATGTACACATATATCCCCATATCCCATCCCTCTTGCGTTTCCCTCCCAGCCTCCCTATCCCACCCTTCTAAGTGGTCACAAACCACTGAGCTGATCTCCCTGTGAGATGCAGCTGCTTCCCACTAGCTATCTGTTTTACATTTGGTAGTGTATATATGTCATTGCTACTCTCTCATTTCGTCCCAGCTTACCCTTCCCCCTCCCCTTGTCCTCAAGTCCATTCTCTACGTCTGCATCTTTATTCCTGTCCTGCCCCTAGGTTTGTCAGAAACTTTTTTTTTTTAGACTGCATATATATGTGTTAGCATATGGTATTTGTTTTCTCTTTCTGACTTACTTCACTCTGTATGACAGACTCTAAGTCTATCCACCTCACTATAAATAACTCAATTTCATTTCTTTTTATGGCTGAGTAATGTTCCATTACATATATGTGCCACATCTTCTTTATCCATTCATCTGTCGATGGACACTTAGTTTCCTTCCATGTTCTGGCCATTGTAAATAGAGCTGCAGTGAACATTGGGGTACATGACTCTTTTTTTTTTTTTTTTTTTTTGCGGTACACGGGCCTCTCACTGTTGTGGCCTATCCCGTTGCGGAGCACAGGCTCCGGACGCGCAGGCTCAGTGACCATGGCTCACGGGCCCAGCCGCTCCGCAGCATGTGGGATCTTCCCAGACCGGGGCGTGAACCCGTGTCCCCTGCATCGGCAGACGGACTCTCAACCACTGCGCCACCAGGGAAGCCCAGGACTTTTGATTTTAAAAGTGGGGCAATAGGAGAAGGATGAGACCAGATGGTATTTTAACAATAATAGCAAATACACAGTACCCTGTGCCAGGCATAGGCGTGGTGCTTTGCAGACGTTAACTAGTGTGATATTTGTAACACAGCAGCTCTGTGAGGCAGGACCAGTGTTATCCTCATTCTACAGATGATGAAACTGAGGCCCAGAGAGGCCCAGTCACTTACCCAAAGTCACATGACTAGCACAGGACAGAGCTGGGGTTGAAACCCAGGCGGCAGGCTCAGTGTCCTGAGCCTGCGCAGCGCCAGAGTTATGCTGGAAAACGGAAGGACAGGCATTAGGAAGCATGGGGAAGCTTTAAATGCATCGATGTCACTCATCAAAGTGAGTCATTCGGCCAGACTAAATCCCTGACCCTGATTCTGTTGCCTTCGGGGGCAGTGAGTGGGTGAGGAGCTCCCTTGGAGCCTAGAGGAAATAGGCGGGCTGTCTCTGAGGATCTGGTAGAGTGAGTAATTGCTGTCTCTGCAAGTGAGCTGCAGGCAGAGGCCAGGCTCAGAACTCTCTTGGTGAGGAGGGGCTCGGGGTCAGCTGGGATTTCAGTGACTACAGCCAACTCTCAGAACAACTCAGAAAAGACAGCTGCGTCAGCAGCAGGCAGCCAACTCTTCACTGCCCTCCCAGAGGGCACGCCTAGATGACGTAAGCTTCCTCAGCAGCAAGATAGAATAAAGGTAGCTTTAAGAAGGACTTCCCAGAGAATGATTCGACACAGTGGGCAGTGGCATGGAAGGTAAACTTGCTAATGAGAGGCAATGATAAAAGTCATCTGTGTTGAGTGGATGGAGGAGCCAGACGTGTCCAGAGATGGGGCTGGACCTGGTGCCTCCCTAGGGCATTCAGTCGGTGAGACACGGATTTGCCCCCAGAGGCTCCTACCCTCAGGCCTGATACCAACTCCCTTCCAAACCCCACAAGCCCAACTAAAACATTTTCCCTTGCCCATTCCGCCAGATATGAAGAGGAGCTCTCCCTGCAGCCCTCTGCTGAGAATGAGTTTGTTGCCTTGAAGAAGGTGAGGGAGGATGGCCCAGGGAGGGAGAAGGCCCCCTGAGCTGGCCCACTGGGCCTGGGGACACTCAGCCCCTGGACCGTGTCCGAATGTGCCTGCAGCCCGCCCACACCGCAGACCCTGGGAGAGAGGAAGGCCAGCCTCCCCTGCCCCTTGCAGAAGGACAGGGACTGACCTGGCCTCCACCTCCCAACTCATGTTAAGGGTTGTATTTACACCTGCCCAAGAAGCTGGAGATGTTGCAAATGCCAAATCAAAGCCAAAACAAAGACTCTGACTCAAACTCCCAGAGATGAAAATCATCTTGTTGATCCCTCACATAGATAGCGATGTATTTTCTGGCCTGAGGTCCATAGGGAGCTCTGAGGAATGCATTCAAGGCTCCTTTAACCCCATTGTCTTCAGATGCTTCCCCATCAGAATGCCAGGCCCAGGCATGGGGTCCTGGGGCTGGGGACCCCTCACTCCATCCTTGGCTTTGTCACCCCTTCCCTTCCACATAGGCCTAAGTGAGGAAAGGTGGGTCCCACACCCGCCACCTGCTACCACCTTGCCTCGTGCCCAGCTGGCAGAGGGGTGGCCCCAGGTTACGACTGTCACTTCTCTGGCCGCAGGATATGGACACAGCCTTCCTGATAAAGGCTGACCTGGAGACCAATGTGGAGGTTCTGGTCCAGGAGAACGACTTCCTGAAAAGCTTATATGAGGAGGTACCTGCAGCCATGCTGCCCACAGGTGGTCAGCCAGGGGCCAGTCTCCCAGGGTCCCCACACCCAGGAGATCAGCCTGCTGCAGTCTCAGATCTCAGAGACCTCCATCATTGTGAAGGTGGACAAAAGCCAGGAGCTGCAGGCGGGCGGCATCGTTTCCCAGATCGAAGCCCAGTACGACAAAATCGCCAGCCGCAGCAAAGCGCAAGCAGAGGCCTGGTACCAGAGCCGGGGGAGGCCCAGGCGGGGCCCGGGGGACCCCAGGCCCACTATCCCCCAGGAAGCGGGTGAGGAGAGACTGAGGGCCATGCCACACCCAGGCCCTGGTGTGGCAAGGAATGCTAACTGGCAAGGAATGCTAATTGGCAATGATGACAAAGAGGACTCTGGGCTTCCGGGCATGGGAGGAGGCTAATGGCATGGGGTGTTACTAATAATGGAGCAGAAACCGTGATTCAGGTGGCCCCAGACTTAGGTAATTTAGGGTCTTGCTGGGAGGGCAGTTGGTGTCCCTGAGGGCAATTTGATTTAACAAATATTATCATCTCAGTCTTGCCCAGCCTATCTGTGAAAGGCACCATTATTATTCACTCACTCATTCATTCATTCATTTATTGAGCATCTGTCGTTTGCCAAGCACCGTTCTAGGTGCTGGAGGTCCAGCAGGGAACAGCACAAACAATCCCTGCCTTCGTGTCACTTTCATTCCAGAGGCAGGGGCAGGGGCGGGACAGGCAAGGCAAATAAGTACAGTGGATGTATGTTAGATGGACACGTGCTACGGAGAAGCGTAGGGAGTGTGGTGCGAATACGGGTTGCAACAGGGTGGCCAGGGAAGGAGGGCCTTACTGGGGTGTGTGGAACCATGAGGATACTAAGAGTCACAGCATCCCCATCCTCAAGGAAATTACAGTCCACGGGAGAGAAACGTGGAACCAGCCAAACTGAGATACGAGGTAGCATGAAGTGACCGCTAAGGTCAAGCTGCAGGCCAAGGGAATAGGATGATGATGCAAGTAACAAATTGTGTCTGGAAAGGCGGAGGCACTGGGGTGTGGTCGGGATCTCGAAGGCCAAGTATGACTTCCATAAGCAAGGGGGAAAGGACGTCTGGCTGAGGTGAGGCATGAAAGGAAGCACCATGAAAGAAATGCAGCTGGAGACACAGGGCCAGATCACAGCAGAGCTGCACTGAGGCCTTTGGACTTTTTTCTGAAGGCAATGGGCACCAATCTCCAGGGAGTGTCCCGAGCAATGTTCTACCCTTTTTCTGGAGATCCATGGTGATCAAGGTATCAAACCCTGGCCTGGCGTCAGCTCCCTATGACTCAGTCTGTGGCTCACCCACGGCCAGGTTTTGCTCCGGCCGGCCCCTCCTCCAGTTGCTCTCCCGGGCCATTCATCAGTCAGGTGGGCTCAGGAAAAATAACCACAGTTTCCCATCCTCCTAAGTTAGAACCAGAAAGATAACTCTATTATTTAAAAATTGTATTTAGCCGTGAGGATCAGAAATCAATAATAATAATGACAGTTGAAACAAATTTGATTTTTACTTTTTTCTCAAATAATTTGAAAGTAAAGAAGTAGACTGCCCACAGATGACTCTGGGGTTCTATGTTACCATCAGGAACACAGGCTCCTTCTAGCTTTCTATTCTGTCATTCTTAGCATAGTGCTTTAATCCTCATGGTTGCCCCATGTCCCAAGATGGCTGCGATACCACCAATCTCACATGTTCATTCCAAGCAGGCAGAAGAAGAGAGGGCAAAAGGAACATGACAACTGAATCATCTCTGACTTTAAACAGCTTTCCTAGAAGCCCTACCCAGCAACGGCCGTGCACCTCGTTGATGAGAAAGCTGAGAAATATTCTCTTATCTGGGCTTCTGTTTGAAGAAGAGGAGAATGGGTATTGATTGGGCAACTACAGGCTTTTTCACAATAACCAAAGAGACTGACTTGTGCTTATCTTGTTTTGCATTTTCTATGCAAAACGCTCCCATCCATTATGTGCAGAAAATACAAAGTTGGCTAAATGTTTAATCTATTAATGTAATCTATAACACACTATTCAGAAATCAGATTCAATGTACAAAAGTTTAATAAAAAAGTGTTAAACCAAGATAGGAAATAATATTGCATTTTGTTTTCAATTGTTTTGAAGGAGAATATACAAACATATTCACCCTGGCGGGGGCAGCTGTGCTGTGTCCTCAGTCCTTGGTCTGTTACGTACCCCAGGCTGAGCACAGAATCTCTTTCCAAGGTCCAGAGCAGGGATGGAGAAAAAAGGAGGGAAATCCCAGGGCGGAGAGAAAAGGACAAGACACAGAATCACTAAACAGAGAGGAGGCGAGTTTGGAGCTTAGAGGAGAATTTAATAAGCCTAAAGATTCAGGGCTGGAATATGAGAAAGGAATAAGGAATAGCCCAGAAAAGGACCAGAAATGGATAGGAGATGGGGAACAGAACAAGTATAAGAATCCAAAAGCACCTGACCCAGGAAGTTAGGAGAGGAGACACGGGGGACAGTGGGAAAGGGGGCTGGGAGGGACAACAGTGTGGGTGCCCAGGTTCTGACCTCCCTGTGTGGTAGTATGAGGAGCTGCGGCTGACAGGCGGGACCCACTGTGACAACCTCCACAGCTGCAAGAACGAGATTCTGGAAATAAACAAGCTGATTCAGTGGTTGCAGCAAGACATTGAGAATGTCAAAGCCCAGATGAGGCCATCACAGGGTAACCCGCCATCTGGTCTTGGTCGCGATGGGGGGGTCCATCCTCCCTGGGGGCCCAGTCGAGGAGGGAATAAACTTACGCTGTTTCCCACGAGAGGGAGCGAGCGCTTTCTACAGAAGAGCTGACCCACAGCAGGATGAGCAGGCTCAGGAAACAGTGAGGCCCCCAACAGAGGCTAGGCAACCTACTGCATCAAGATGGAATAGCAAGGATTCTTCACTAGATGGGAGTATAGAAAAGATGTTCTCCAAGGCCCCTTCCAACCAAAGACTCTAATTCTATGATCTTGAAATTCAAGGTGACCCCGCAGAGTTCATAAACTCAGACTCACTCTCTTCTCCTAGGCTAGTGAAGACCAGGCAGACACTTAAAATCTATTAGTCACAAAGAAATTGTTTGGCTTATCTAGAGGAAATTCACAGATCTCCTTGAGGTGTTACAGACAAGAGAACTGGTCCCCATCCCCCAGAGGAACCAGATGTCGCAATCCTAGGATGAAACCCACAGCAGATTTGAATCTGACAAATAACCATGACTGTAGGAAAAACTCACTCTTCCTCCTGTGTCCCTCCCTTACCCTCCCACTATCATATTCACAGCACTTTCTGATACCAGATATGGGGGAAGGGTGTTTCCATACTAACCAGTTCTGCAACACCAGCTGGGTGTTCTACAACTTAACGCACTTCTGACACTACCTACCTGGAGATAGCATCAGATCCCACGGGTTAGGGACTGCCCCCCAAGTCCCACAAGGCTGCCCCCAGTTCAGATGCTAGTCACAAGTCCAGGTTGTGTTTCTGAGCAATCGGCTATATATTGGAGGTCTCCATGACCCCCCTCCTCAGGTTCGATTAATTTGCTGGAGTTGCTCACAGAACTCGGGAAAATAGATTCCTTTACATCTACTGCTTTATTATAAAAGCATATGATGAGGGATACGGATGAACACCCAGGTGGAAGAGATGGATAAGGCAAGGTATGTGGGAGGGGCGTGGAGCTTCCATGCCCTCTCCAGGCGTGCCATTCTCTCCACACCTCCACCTGGTCACCAGCCTGGAGGCTCTCTGAATCCTCTACTGTTGGGATTTTATGGAGGCTTCCTCTCCTAGGCATGATCAATTATTACCTCCGTTCCCAGCCTCTCTCCCCTCTCGGGAGATTTGCAGGGTGGGCTGAAAATTCCCAGCTTCTAATCATGGCTTGGTCTTTCTGGTGACCAGCCCCCATCCAGGAGCCTACCTAGAGTCACCTTAATTAAACAAAAGACATTGCCAATACCCAGGAAATTCTAAGGGGTTTAGGGACTCTGTGTCAGAAACCAGGGTCAAAGACCAAACGTTAGAACAAAGGATGATCTTAGTGTGTTTATCACTTAGGAAATTACAAGGTTTGGGGGCGTTCTGTCCAGAAACTGGGGGAAGAGACCAATATATATTGTTTCTAATTGCCTCACAACGACCGTGTTCTCTGTTCTCCAGGGCGCCCCGTAATGCCTTTCTGTGCCCTCTCCTCCCAGCGCTGCAAACTGGAGGGTGCGCCATGCCCGAGGCGGAGCAGCAGGGCGAGGCGGCCCTCAACGACGCCAAGTGCAAGCTGGCTGGGCTGGAGGAGGCCCTGCAGAAGACCAAGCAGGACATGGCCTGCCTGCTCAAGGAGTTCCAGGAGGTGATGAACTCCAAGCTGGGCCTGGACATCGAGATCGCCACCTACAGGCGCCTGCTGGAGGGCGAGGAGCACGGGTCAGTCAAGGATGGGCACCAGGTATGTCTGTTCTCCTGCCCTCTGCTTGCTGTTGCTGCCATTGCCCATCCCACAGTCGTGGAAAATCTAAAACAGCACGCAGACCACAGGCCCTCCTCGCTGACAGGGTCTGTGGAGCAGGCAGAAGCGGTGGGGTGCCACGTGCCTCTTGGCCTCATTCTCTGATGCAGTTCCCTTGTGTCTCCTTTGCCTCCCACCCCCAGGCTGCATGAAGGTGTTGGGCCCGTGAATATCTGTGAGTAGATGAGCCCTCCCCAGCGGTTCTGGGGTCTTGGGAGCTGATCGACCCATAATAGACCACACTGGCCCCTGCCCAAACCTCAGCGTGCTTCCCCCACCCCAAAGGAAGAGTTCTGTTTGCCTGGAGCTCCTGGAAGATGGAAAGGCTCTCCCTCAGAGCTACCCAAGTCTATGGGAGTGAGAATCAGGGGCAGACATGCAGCGTGGTCCCAGTGCTTCAGGGCCCAGAAGCTGCAAGGAACCATATAGACAAGGGGATGCTTTTCTGGAGAAAGAGGATTTGAAGCAGGCTCAGACAAATAGAAACAGAGAGGGTGAAGCAGAAGATAGGGCTCTGGGGCAAGAGGAGAGACACGTGGGGAACTGCTAAGCACTTTATGTGGCCAGAGTGAGAGACATGGAAGTTGGTAGTTGGGATGGGAATGTCCTTAGAAGGGAGCTGCAGCAGGTGGGGGCCTGGCCTGGCCACGATGTTTCAGGGCAGGGCCCTGAGTATCCTTTCCTGTTCCCGCAGCTGTGAACAGCTCCAAAGGCACATCCTCTACGAGCCAAGTGTGGTCAGCACACCCATGTACTGTCCAGGGGACACCAGCGTCCTCAAGAGCAGCGGGGGCTGCAGCATCATGGGTACGGTGAAATCTACATCCCCTGTGAGCCCCGGGGGCTACTGGGCTGTGGAAGCAGGTGGAGCTTCGGCATGAAGCTAGGGGCTGGGGGTGGCTCCTCCTGCCACAAGTGTTAGTACAGCCCCAGAGGCTAGAAGCCCAGGGGACGGGGCACCAGCCCCCAGCCTGGATGTTGTCCCCCTGCCACCAGGGTTGAAGACAAGGCTGTTCCAAAATCCCACCTTCCTATACTGATCGAAGTTTTCCCTTGGGTTTTCTCCGTGAGCCGCCCGTCAGGTATCTTCAAGAGTCACCTTTCACTTAGCTGTGTGCAGACCCTGCGCTAGGTCCTGGGGTGGGGGTGGGATGCAAAGAACGAAAATACATCCGCCGTATATCTGGACCACTGACACTCAGGCTCTAGTGCGGCCAAGAGAATGGCAATGGCCCCCAAACACTTCTCTTCCCCATGAGAAGGCCAAATGGGCACATCACAGCTCTGCTTTGTGGATCGTCCCATGGAACTTTCCCCACAAAGCCAGCCTCCCCCGACCCCGGGACATTCCCCTCCTCTCTTACCTCGGTCTGTCATGCGCCTAAAAAGTGAACTCCTTTTAACACCCACCTAATACACGCACTATTACAAATATCAAAATACCCCCAAATCCCATTCCAAATTCCCAAGCCAGGTGCCAGGATTTCAGCTTCGCTCGGGACCTGTCCATGCTCCTCTCAGTTAGCACACAGAATCAAGAGGTGGTCTTTGGGCAGTAGATTTACCTGCTCAGGTGTGTTGAACTGGCGCTATAAAAATACATTTTTTCCTGCGCTCACAGTGGCAGCTGACGGCTAAGAAATGCCTAGCACAAAGGCAAGGGGACATGGAGTGTTTACTGAACAAAGGGACAATGGAATCAGCCCCACCCCTACCCTCTGCACGTAGCCAGCCCTGCCCTGCTCCCTCTCCTTTGAGTTCCTCTTGCTTTGGGTCGGATATGAATGTGCTCTCCTGGCTGCAGCGATACGGGGCTGCCTCAGCACACTCGGAGGCCCTGACTCAGGGGCTGCGAGGGGAGGGGAGGGGCTGAGCTGACCCCACCTCCCCAGAGCACAGCCCCTCCTCCCGAATTGTGCTGCATCTGCAGAAGCCCTGCCCACCCAGGGATCCACGTCTCTGCCGTGAGCCTCTGGGCTTGTCTATTGCCAATCAACTGACTGTTCCCAGGCTACGGGAATCAGGAGTATTGGCCCTGCTCTGTGGAGGGCAACGAGGCTGAAGGGGAACTGATGGGCAGCTTTGGGGAACTGGGGGCTGGTGCGGAGTGCGGGGTTGGGAGTGGAAAGAGAGGTTATTATACAAAAGGGAAAACTACATATGAATGATTGGCAAGTGGCCTGTGGAGTAAGTGGGGAGCCATACAAATTCCCCTTAAAACCTGCACATCACACCCCAATAGTTTGCAAGTCACCTGCCACGTTAAAAACCACAGCCCTATTCCCCACAGACCTCCTCACCACATGGTCCCCTGCATATGTCCTAGAGAAAGTCTGTCATGTCTGTACTCGGCAGCCTCAAAGCCTGGGCTCTGCCTCCCCAGCCAGGTCCCCAGGCAGGGCAGGTGCAGACCTGGGGAAAGCAGGGAAGATAGGCAGCAGACTGGCTAGGGCGGGGCACCCCCTAGCCTCCTCTCCCTCTCGGGAGCCCCAAGACCTGGAAATGAGACTTGGTGGCAGCGGTTCCACCCTCTGCCTGACCCTGATACCCTCCCCGTTGCCTCACTGATCCCCTGTAACAATCCCCCCACTACAGATGCCCCCTTGTGGCTCCCCTCTCCTGAGCGCTGGGGTGCATCTCCTCTTCCCCCACAGCCCCGCGTAGGGCATCTCTTCTGTGCCAAGCCCCGCATTAGAAGCTGGGGATACAGAGGTGACTACAACATGCTCGGAACCCTAGAGTGACTCAGCCTCACAGAGGAGTCATAAGCAGTGACAGCCAGAGAGAATGGAAACGACAAGGAGAAGCAACTTGTGATTATGCCAGGCAAGGAGATCAGAGAGAAGCTCACAGAGAAGACTACAAGGACAGGGTCTGAATGGACAAGGGTTACTGACGTATGGGCAGCATATTAAAAAGAACCCACCCACTTGCGTTTTCATTCACTCAATATAATATTTATCAAGCACCTGTCATGGGTCAGACCTCCCAGGGGCTGGTGTCTCTGTGGTGAACAAGGCAGCCCCAGCCAGGGCTGACCTACCAGTAGGGACAGTAGACACAGTTCCTAGAGCCCATGGTAGGGACCATAAACTGGTGCAGCCATTTTGGAAAACAGTCCAGCAGTTCTTCAAAATGTTAAACACAGAGTTACCATGTGACCCAGCAATTCCACTCCTAGGTAGATACCCAAGAGAAATGAAAACATGTCCACACAAAAACTCGTACGTGAATGTTTATAGCATCGCTATTCACAAGAGCCAAGAGGTGGAAACAACCAAAATGTCCATCAGTGGATGAATGGATAATCAAAATTTGGTCTCTCCATACAACGAAATATTATTTGGCCATAAAAAGGAGTGAAGTACTAATACGTGCTCCAACATGGATGGACCTTGAAAACATGAGGGAGATAAAAGAAGCCAGACACAGAGACCACATATTCTATGATTCCATTCATAGGAAATTCCAGATTAGGGCAATCTACAGAGACAGAAAGCAGATCTGTGGCTGCCTAGTGGGCTGGAGGGAAGAGGAGATGGGGTGGCGGGGACAGCCAAAGGTTTCTTTTGAGGCGATGAGAACATTCTAAAAGGGACTGGGGTGACGGTTGCACTTATCTGGGAATATACTAAAACCACTGAATTGTAATTTTCAATGAGCGAATTATATGATATGTGAATTATATCTTAATAAAGCTATTTTTAAAAAATGGGGCCCTGGCCCCAATCCATGCCCCTGGGGCTTACAGCCTCCCTGAGGGTACAGACCTGGAACAGGAAATTACAGATGTCGGCTTGTTGTGAAGGAGGACATAACTGAGGGTCCCACCCTGGTCACGGGCCTCAGAAAGATCCCCAGAGGAGGGGGCAGGCAAGCTGGATCCCAAAGGCCAGCAGGACTGAGGGGAAGCAAGGAAGCCCAGCAGGGGCTCCAGGCTGAGGGATCAGCAGCCGTGAACCAGAGTGTGCAGCGTCAGACGGGTGAGGGCCGGTGGCTTTAGGGATGCACATCCACACCCAGGGAAGGAGGAGATGGGACAACGGGGGCCTCATGGCCTCCATCCCACTTGAAGCCCTGTCACTCTGGATCTGGCCCTAGAGCCAGCTGAGCTCCTTGCTGATTAAGCACTCAAAGCTCTGAAAACTACAGGAATGCTCTGGCCTGCAGTCAGCAGAAACAGAGATGACAACAGGCCACCCACCTCTGTCCCAAAGATGACTACCCAAGGCCCAGGAGGCACCCCAGTGGAGTAAAGGAGGAGAAGGAGAGAAGATTCCCCCACCCTCACAATGAGGTGGGCTTGAGCCTGGCGACCATCCCTTTGGGAATTCCCATCCTAGAGTGGCCCAGGCCCCAGGGGAAGGGAGACTTGTCTGGAACCGTCCACTAGGCAGACTCATCCCAGTAGTGAGGGCACCCCAGCTAGTCCTGGACATGAGCTACAGGCCCCGGCGCATCCCCCTCAGTGCTGTGCAGCCATGCCCCCATTCTCCCCCTCTCTCCAGGGAGGAGGTGACTCTAGGCAGGCAGGACAAAAGTGCCTCCCGATGGTCCCCTGGGCGGTTCACCTCCAGTACCTGGGCAAACATCTGAGTTTCTCCCAGGACCCACCCTGCACCTATAGGGAGGATCAGGCCCCGCCCTGCCCTCGGAAGGAAGGGAGAGCTGACTGCTGGAAGCCAGAGCCTCCCTGCATTCCACCCGGCCTCGGGAATCCAAATCCCAGCCCTTCCCAGAGCGCCCCCATGAGGACAGGTGGGGAACAGCCCAAAGAGGCCTGGGGCAGGTGGGAGGACCCTGAATGAAGTCCCTTGTTTTTGTGTCTGTCTCGCCCGAATGTCTCCCATTTCTTGTCCCTCTTCTCTCTAGGAGAGCCTTCCTTGCCCCACTGTGCCCTCCCTCAGATGCCCTCTGCCCTTCCCCTGGGTCCCCCAGGATCCCTTGCTCATCCGAGTCCCATCAGCGGCCCCAGGTGGACCCACTACCGCCTCTCTCCCCTTGGGGCTCGGATTGGGGGAAATGGCTGCAGAAATGGAACTGGGGGCAGAGAAGGGGAACTTAGGATCACTGAGTCTGGTAAAAGGAAGAGGGCTGCACCCAGCAAGCATCCCAGCACCTAATCTTGATGTCGGCTCACATCACACCCAATAAAGGTTTGTTGAAGCAAACCGACCTGCACGCCTGCGAGCAGGTCACCTGTCACATTTCACCCTGACAGATGATAACTGTGTGGGCAAGCGAAGAATTTGGGCTAAACCTGAAAAAAGTCATTCTGCCTGAAAGGGTGGGGATGGGCTCAAGCAAGAGGGGTGCTTTGACTCTCCTCGGAGGTGTTAGGATTCTATCCTAGCATCACTAGTCTGACAGGGCAGAGGGCTCTCTCCTCATCGCCCCCCTCCTTCTGCTGGGGGACCCCTGAGCTTCCCTTCCCACCAGGGCAGGTCTCAGCATGAACACCTCCCGGTGAGTGCCTCTCTCCTGTGCAAACTTGTCCCTAGGCAAAACGGAAACATCTGAAGAAGGTGGCTTTAGCAAAGCCTTCTCACCATCTGGATTTCCCTGTCACCCTCCTCCCCTCCCACAGGCATGCGCGCACACACACACACATCACACACACACACACACACACACACACACACACACACACACACACACGGTGCAGCCACTGTGCACCCAGGGTTCACAGGCTCTGCTCAGCCAATCAGGATGGCCCCTTCCCCTCCCATCCCCTCCTCCCTGCCAAGCCCTCATCAGCAGTTCCCCCTCCGCCCCAGGCAGTTAGCATCGAGATGAGCCAGCAATCTGCCTACACTAGCTCAGCCAGCAGATCTCAGGATTACATCCAGACCAGCTCCCAACAGGAAGCAGAAACTGTCAGAGCAGCAAAAGCCGCAGCCCGGAGTTTCCAGGACAACTCCCCTCTCCCCACCTGCTGAGGACTGTGTTTTGCATAGTCTGATGAAATAATGCCTCAGAAGTATAAACTGCTGATGGCAACAGCCCATCTCAGAAAAGGGGTTATGCGTGACTGGTCTCAATTACCGCCACCCCGCCTGGGCTGTTAAGGTTGAAGGAAGCTGAACCACAGGACAGCCCCGGGAATGGCTGGTGGGGTAATGCTGCCACAGCCACTGGAGTGGGAAGCAGGTGGGGTGCTGGACGGCAACAGAAATGACGACTTACCAGTGAAAGGAGGATTGTGCAGAAGAGAGGGGAAGGGGACAGAGAGAAAAAGAGGGGGACGGAGGGGGGAAAGAAATGGATGACAATAACCACACCAGGCTCCACACAGCATACACCCCAAACATTTTCACATGTAACCCGCACATACTGTGCAGTAGGTATAATTCCATTTTACAGATGAAGAACCTGAGGCTTAGAGAGGTTAAACAATTTCCCCAGGTCATTTGTATACCATGGAGGGCGAATGTTGCACAGTGATAATAAAAGGCAAGCAGACTTTTAGTTGGGTGTATTGTTGTTTTTAAGTTCTCTACAGACACGCACCCCTGACTGCCTGCATCCAGGGTGTGCCACTACCGTGCCCTTCCCATGCCACTGCCCAAGGTCACACTGCTGACTGATGGCAAAATTGGGACTGAACCCAGTTCCATTTGACTCCAAGGGCTGTGTCAAGTCTTCTGTTCCCGGCCTGGCACACTCACTGGTGTCCTCTATGCCATCCCTCCTGCTCCCCTCCCCTTTTCTCCTCCACAGGGGTCCCCCATCCCCTTCCCAGTCACCTGGATCCCCTTGCCTGGCCTCAGTGGAGGGGGATGCCCTTTCCTCCAAGCAGCCAGGCTCACACCCCAAGAGGCTGGAGCTGGAGGGCAAACTGAGATCTTGGATTTCTGCACCATCCTCCTCAGGGTCATTCCTGTCCATTTTGGAGACTAGAGTCTCCTCTTCCTGAAATACTTACAAAGCCAAATGCCCAAATTCCTCTTCTTTCACCCCCTGTCCTTTCTCCCTTTTTCCTCCTGCTTTTAATCTTTGCGGTGTCTTCATTCATTCAACAAAACCATATAGCATGCCTCCCACATGTCCCCGCTATCCTAAGCAGGAGACACAGAGGAGGAAAAAAACACACAACAGTGCCTGCCTCCTGGAGCTTATATTCCAGCCTGGGAAGACAGGTGATAAACAGGCAAACCCATGCAGGAAAGGACCTCAGACTGTAAGCACTGCTAAGGAGAAGAGGAAGCGGGGAGGGGGAATAGAGAGTACACAGGGGAGGGGGCTTTAAGGAGGGGGCGACCCATGAGCAAAGAACTGGAAGAGTTGAGGGACCCGGCCATGTAGCCATTTGCAGGAAAAGAGTTCCCAGCAGAAAAACAACAACAACAACAACAGCAAATGGGAAGGCCTCTGAGTAGGAGTTTTCCTGCCTGTCTGATGGACACACAGGAGGCCAGGGTGGCTGGAGCAGGGTGAGCAGTAAGACGGATAGAGGGAAGTGAGGTCAGTGAAAGAGGAGAGCAGACTAGGTAGAGTCCTGTATGGCATTTACTCTGAGTGGGATGGGAAACCACCAGAGGCATATGAGCTTAGAAATGGCATGATCTGACATGTTTTTAAAGGACCCTTCTGACTATGGTGTTAAGGAAAGTCAGAGGGGGCAAAGGAGGAAGCAGGGTGACTAGCTGGAAGGAGACTTCAATAGACCCTGTGAGGAGTGATGGGCTCGGACCAATATGGTAGCAGTGGGGTGATGAGAAGTAGTAGGAGTCCAGGTATATTTTGCAGGTAGGACTTGCCAATGGATTGAATGTGCGATATGGAACAAGCTGAGGAATAAAGGATGACTCCCAGATTTTTGGCCTGAGCCACTACAGGGATAGTGAGCCTGGCAAGTGGAACATATTTCATAGGAACAATCAATCGGGAGAACAGCTTTGGATAGATGAAGGCTGAGATACTAATCGATATCCAAGTAGAGATGTGGGGGCTTCCCTGGTGGCGCAGTGGTTGAGGGTCCGCCTGCCAATGCAGGGGACATGGGTTCGTGCCCCGGTCCGGGAGGATCCCACATGCCGTGGAGCGGCTGGGCCTGTGAGCCATGGCCGCTGAGCCTGCGCATCCAGAGTCTGTGCTCCGCAAAGGGAGAGGCCACAACAGTGAGAGGCCCGAATACCATATATATATATATATATATATATATATATATATATATATATATATATATATATATACACATGTGGGGCACAGAAGGGATGCCTGGGATAGAGATACACCTTGGCAGTCATCAGTGGAAAGATGGTATTTAAGTCATGAGGCTGTATGCTGTCATGAAGGGAACAAGTATAGATAAAGACATGAACAGGTACAAGGGCTGAGCCCAATGATGCTGTGGTGTGTAGAGGTCGGGGATATGAGGATAAACTGGTTGAGAAAACTGAAAAGAAGCAGTCAGTAATATGTATAGAAAATCAGGAGAATGTGGTGTCTGGAAACCAAAAGAAGAAATTGTTTTAAGGAAAAGGGAATGATCAACTATGTCAAATCCTGCTAAGTTAAATGAGAGCTGGGAATGGACCAGTGATTTTAGCAACCTGGAGGTCACTTGCAACCTTCACAAGAAGTATTGTGTTATTATTATTTTTCTGCTTCTCCCTTTAGACATACACCTGATAGCTGGGTCTGTATAAAACAGTAGTAAACTAGGAACAGAGGAAAACTTCCTCAACTTGACAAAAAATATATATAGCTACAAAAAAACTACAGCTAATATTGTACTTAATGGTAAGAAACTTGAAGATTTCCCACCAAAAATCAGGAATAAGGCAAAGATGCCCCCTCTCACCACTGCTTTTCAACATCAAACTGGAAGTCCTAGCTAATGCAGTAAGACAAGAAAAAGAAATCAAAGATATAGAGATTGGGAAGGAAGAAAATAGTGAAGACCTGAGATGGTTAGCTCCAGAGAAAAGCACATATCCCCTTCCAAGTAGAATCCCAAGTGAGCACAAGTTCCCCCAGGCACAGACGAGTAGGACAAATCATGTCACTCTCTAGAATAGAAAAGGCAAACATCTGTCTCTGGGTCCTGAAATACTTGCGATATTGATTAACGATGATAATGATAGCCAGTGACTTAGAACTTTTCATTTCCTACCCAGATGTTTATTGCTTGGTTTCTCTCCCTCCTAACCAAAGATTCATCAATAATGCAAGGAACCCGCATAGGCAGGACTATAGATCAGCCCTAATGTGTATTCTGGGGGCTCAAAATCATGTGGTTAACTTTCCACACAGATACACGGCCAAATCATACAAAATTTTGGCCTCAAACTATGCCACAAAAGTATTGGTTGGTAGAAATCCTCAAGATTAATCTCCCCCCAACACCAGGAGGATAGAGACCATCTTTTTATCTCTGTACCCTCGGCACCAAGCACATTACCTGAGAGAGAGTAACTGGTAATTGTCAAATGAATAAATGAACGTATGAATGAATGGATCTCCTTTGAGTGTCTCAGATCAGACATGTATCTACACTACCCCAAATGAGCTTTAAGGACGATTCAATTTTTATGTAAACAGTCAAATCAGATCATAAAGTTTAGATAAAACACTGCAAAATGTTTTTGGACTGTTTAATCCATCTCCAGGAATGCAACCAACTGTATTCTCACCATATCATTTCTTACTTAGAGCTATGAAAACCCTGCCTGTCTTCTGCACACCCCCATCTGTTGAGGGGGTTATCTGTATAGCTGCATCCCTTGCAGCCTCTTGCTGGAGCAGTTACCATCCTAACTTTCTGGTGGTTAGCCACACTTACTGTGGAAAGTCTATTGGATTTATGACCAAAGCAAATTAAGGTCCCCATAATGGCAACAGTGGTGGACTTGTGGAAAAAGTAGGACCATAACGTTTACGTGTTTATATGTTTTTAATGTTTATAGGTTTGATGTTATAGCCCTGATTCTGAGGAAAATAGGTGTGTCTGAGATTAGCTCATTGTGAAGGAGGTTACAGGCTGGAAGATTTTCTGCTAACTACCCAAGCTCATAAATGCTTCCAAAGGGCTTTTTCCATTTTTAGGGGGCCAATCCTCAGATCCCCACACACATAAAAGTGCTTAGAGGGCTCCACCGGCCTCAGAGGGCGTCCCAGCTCCAGCTGCCCCTGCTCTGCAGTCGCTGCTAGCCTCTCACCCAGGACACCGTCACACCTTGCCGCTCCGACACAGTCAGCTCTGGTCGCCGTGCGGGCAGCTTCAGCTCTTGCTCAGCAATGCCCCCCCAGAACCTGAACCACTTCCGGGCCAGCTCTGTCTCCTGCAGGAGTGGGCCCCGCTTCCAGGGTCTTAGCAGCTTCGGCAGTCGGAGTGTCATCAGGTTTGGATCGTGCTCACCCCGAATAGTAGCTGTGTGCCCTCGGCCCATCCGCTACGGAGTTGGTCTTGGTTCTGGCAGTGGGATGGCCTTTGGCTTTGGTGATGGGAGCGGTGCTGGTCTGGGGTTTGGAGCTGGCAGTGGCCTCGGCTATGGCTTCGGCGGCCCTGGCTTTGGCTACCAAGTTGGAGGAGCTGGAGTGCCAGCAGCCCCGTCCATCACAGCAGTGACTGTTAACCAGAGCCTGCTGACCCACCTCAGCCTGGAGGTTGACCCTAATGCCCAGAGGGTGAAGAAGGATGAGAAGGAGCAAATTGAGACCCTCAACAACAAATTTGCCTCCTTCATCGACAAGGTACTTATGACAGCTCAACCTCTGGGTCTGGGATGATGCGAGCTAAATGCACTGAGATGTTCTTTCCCTTAAGAAGAACGGGTCCAGACTTAGGGCGTCGACCTTGAGCCCAGATCCTTCAGGCACCAGCCAAAAGCATGGCGGTATGATTTCTGGGTCACTCTGCTGCGGAGCCAGGACGAGCCCAAGGAAGCACTGCATAGAGGGATAGATTAAGACAGTGGTGGTGTCTTCTGGGGGAAGGAGGAACATCCAGCCAAATCTGAAGGCATCTGAACAAACTAAGACCTACCACCTAGTCGCTTAGAAATATCTCCCAAACAGGCTAGAAACACTAACACCTCCACCAGGTGTTGGCTGGTACAGGTTTAAGGTTTTATCCTTTGAGATCCTCATGCTCTCTTTCAAGTTTCCATGGTTTCTGAGGCTGAGTGGCCACACCTATTCAGGCTTAAAGAAAGGGAGAATGGAGTTGAGTAATTTTTGTACAAAGCAAAGAATTCATACCCCTCCCCCACCTGGGTTATCCAGATTCAGCTGAGTCGCCTAGATTGAGGGAAACAGTAGGGAATGACCACGGGTGGTCACTGGTCTTCAGGACGATGAGAGGAACAGAGAGGTGGAACTGACACAGCCCCAAACCCCAGACCGTGTCTCCATGAAGTGGGGATGCTCTATTGTGTCTGAGATTGGAAACTCACCTCTGTGAGCTTCATTTCACTCCGAAATGAGGGGTTGGAGCAAATGGCCTCTATGTTCCCCTCCAGCTCTATAAGTCTCAGCTGATGGAATTTCTGAGGTGATGGGTATGAATTATGACCTGAGAATTCCCACCTCCTAATACCACATCCCAGCCCAATGTACTTTACTCTGCTCCTCATTCCCTGCTAGGGATGGCTGAAATCAGTTTTCAGATATAGGCAAACCCCAGCTCAGGTAGAATCGATCTCCAACTTCCCAGTGAACCAGCCCTCACCTTTCTCAGAGGGTTGAAAGGGAAATGGTTGAAGAGCTTTGGTTCCAAAGCTTCTGTTTGTAGATAAGCCTGGTTGAGCACGAGGAGGGGTCGCAGACCTGCTCTGCAGATTCTACTGAGTTAGAGGAGGAGCTAAATTCAACAGAGGGGGGAACAATGTCACCACAGGTTTAAGTCACCTCTGGCCATCTGAGCAACGTTGACATACAGGTGACTATATCAAGCACTTCAATAGCCATGTCTTTGCCCCTGTGGATTTAGGTGCAGTTCCTGGAACAGCAGAATAAGCTCCTAGAGACCAAGTGGAACTTCCTCCAAGATCAGAAATATGCCAGGAGCAACCTGGAGCCCCTCTTCAAGAACTACATCACCAACCTGCAGAGACAGCTGGACGTAGTGAACAGCGAACGGGCCCGGCTGGAGGCTGAGAGGAACAACGTGCAGGATGTCCCTGAGGGTTTCAAGAAGAAGTGAGTGGCTGCTGGACTGCACTGACCTAGGATGGGCACGGGCTGGTCCCCAGAGCAGCGGCCAAGCTTGGGTGAGAGCTGCCGGAAGGATCAGGGTTGAATGCTGGTTTCAATTCCCAGCCTGAAGACAGGGGTGGGGATGTGATATGTATGGGAGGAGGAGGCCCTCCATGGGTCCTGAGGAGAAAGGAGACTTGGAATTGGGCATGGTTGTCCCTAATCCTGCCTGTGAGCATGGGTGAGTTGACCCCAGGAAAAGAAACTCTCTGATTTTGAGAACAGTGCCTAAGTCCAGCCACAAATAAGGTCCTACTTCCTCTAAGTGCAATGACCCTAAGGCTTTTCCAGCAGAGGAGCACAGCAAAGGTCCAGATTTTCAGACCCCACATCCAATTTGAGAAAGTAAAAGGGATTTGGAGAAACCAAGGGCTGTGGACTCATAAAAGGTCTTAAAGATGGGACAGAGTAGATGAAAACATGCAGGGAGCCAGGCTCCTGGACAGAGCAGAGAGGTCACAAGAGGTGATAACTGGGGAGCTGGGAGTAATCGGCTCTCAGTTCAGAGTGAGAACTCACCCTCTTCATCCTTATCATCCACATATGAAGAGGAGGTGGAACTCCTGGCCAACGCTGAGAATGAGTCTGTGGCTCTGAAGAAGGTAAGGAGAGCAACAGGCCCAGGCAAACTTCTCCTCCAGACAGACAAATGTTCTCGCAACTCCAGGACACTGCCCGGACAGACCTGTGAATACTCACACACAGTGGACCCCCTAAGGTCACAACCGCTTCCCTTCGAAGTTCTGATTTGGCCTCCAGTGACTTAGGATTGGGTCTTCATGAGAGCAGAGGTCTGAAGGGATGACATTTGAAGAGTCTTGGATTATCCAGACTCTTCTTGCCTCTAAATAAGCATCAGAAAGTGTCCAGCATCCCTGGGGGTTTCATGCTATATAAGGGAGAAGAACAAGAGTCACTAAGCTGTATTTCCACCCAATGACTTTCCCATCTGTCCCACTTGGCCTGGCCCTGTGGGAACTGGCCTGGTCTTCCCACCCACCTCCAGAACCCGCCAAGGCGGGGAGGTTAAACAGTGCGCAAGTAATGAGCATTTTATCCTTCTCTCTTTGATACAGGATGTGGATACAGCTTTCTCAAATAAGTCTGATCTAGAGGCCAACGTGGATACCTTAACTCAGGATATCAACTTCCTGAAAACCCTACACATGGCGGTAAGGGGTCATCCCCTCTGAGCTATCCAAGGAGCTCAATGTGTGGTCTGGACTCCCTGGGGGATTCACTGGACTAGTGTATTTTCTAAACTTTGGTATCATACCTCTTTCCTCCCATCAAATCTATATCCTCTATATGTTGATGTATGTACAAGTGGAGAAGGTAAGGGGAGCAGGCTTCTCGGCAGCCTGACTCAGGTCTGTGAATCAGCTCCTTGGATCCATGAGCCAACTTCTGTTGACCAATCTAAAGACTGGGGTCTAGGAATGTCACTTCCTATCTACTGATGAGAAGACCCTGGAAAACTGATTTTCTAGGAGATGTAAGAAAAATTGTGTTACCTAATTAGTCAAATGAACTAGCGATCTTTTGCTTCTGTTTGGTCTGGAACGATCCCAATCAGAGCTAAATGGCTGGCTCTGAGTGGAAAGGCTGAAGAAAGCTCTCTCTGGGGCCCTCACCTTGCAGGCCAGTTCCCAGCCCTCCCCCAGCCCCACCCCTGGTTCTATTAAGGACTTGGGATATAGGAATTCCTAGACCACCATGTTCTAAAATATTGTCAGCTCTCAGTGATCCAGACTGGCACAGCCACTGTGTGGACAAACCAAAGAAAGTTTAAGCTTTAGCATGGTCTCGCTCCTCTCCGCCAAGTCCTTAGGCTCCCATGGTTTTAATAGTCACCTAAGAAGTTAAGATGTTAAAGGAATGTCTCCTAGTGTATAACAAGGGTTTAAAGTCAACCTGAAACGGTTCTGGGCCACCTCTTTTTCTTTGCTTTTGGTGTGGATGATCTGCCCCATTGCTGTGCTCTGAACAAACAAGCAATGCTCTCTCCCCCGACTCCGCATCCTGGGGACCCTGTGGCAGAGCCCCGGGCACTGACGGGACTCTGAACCCATCTGTCTCGCTGATCCTACAACACAGGAAATCCAGTTGCTGCAGTCACACATCTCTGAGACCTCAGTCATCGTGAAGATAGACAACAGCCGGGACCTGAACTTTGATGGGATCATCGCCGATATCAAGGCGCAGTATGAAGAGACTGCCAGGCACAGTCGGGCTGATGCAGAGGCCTGGTACCAGACCAAGGTGGGCAGGAGGGCACTGGGGAAAGGGTGTAGGCAGCCCTGGGGTCAGACTCATGGGTGACAAAGTTGGCTGTGATCTTGACCCAATCTTCAAGCCCTCGGAATACCCCTTTCTCCCCCACCCGCCAGTATGAGGAGATGCGGGTGCCAGCTGGCCAACACTGTGACAACCTGCGTAACACTCGGGATGAGATCAATGAGCTGACCCGCCTGATCCAGAGGCTGAAGGCAGAGATCGAGCACACCAAGGCTCAGGTGGGCGAAAGAAAGGAGAGAAAGCCCCGCAGGGAGGACAGGCAGGGCCCCAAGCTTTGGGGAGCCCAAGTCTGAAGATGTGGGGGAGGCCACCAGGACCCAGAAACAGAGGAATAAAAGAATTAGTCCAGGAAGACTTCCTGGGGGAGGAAAATGTGGAACCAGGGAAAGAGTCTCCCATGTAGAAGGAAAGACCTGGGGCTGATTTAGAGGGGCAGGTGAGGCAGAAAGAATGGCTTTACTCTCTGGACCCCATTGGTCTTAGAGCAGCAGAAATCAGGAAGTGCAAAATCAGTGAGGATAGAAATGGAAGATAAGCAACGTTCTGCTCCCTGGTGACGTCAAACTACAGGATGACAATCCCTGGGAAAGCATCCTCCACGGGCTCCACCCCTGGCTTAGCACCATGCTGTGTGCCCACTCACAGGGGGCAGAGTTTCTAGACTGACCTGAGGATCCCCTAGTCCCTGCCAAAGCCCACCTGCAAACTGCCCTTCCCCCAGCACTGCAAGCTGGAGGCCGCTGTGGCCGAGGCAGAGCAGGGGGGCGAGGCAGCCCTCAGCGACGCCAAGTGCAAGCTGGTGGAGCTGGAGGCCGCCCTGCAGCAGGCCAAGCAGGACATGGCACGGCAGCTGAAGGAGTACCAGGAGGTGAGGAATGTCAAGCTGGCCCTGGACATCGAGGTCGCCACCTATAAGCGCCTGCTGGAAGGCGAGGAGAGCCACTAAGTGCTCTCAGTGCAGCAGGTGGGAGTGGGGTCAGACTTCCGGCTTCTAGAAAGACTAAGCGGGGGAGGGAACTACGTGAAGAATTGCTGAAATGGGCACCCTCTAGGGGTAACTATTTTTTCTGCAAACCTTAGGCGGGTTGTCCTTGGCAGGGGTTTAGAAGATGGCTCTAGATCTGTGCCTCTCAGTGCAAGCCTGTAGACGGGCTGCACCAGAATCACAGGGAGTTCTGCTCGATTAGTTAGCTTGTTTTAAAATAAGAAAGAAAGAAAAGAAGAAGACATTCCCTCAGATAT
The DNA here is from genome assembly GCF_937001465.1 of Orcinus orca. NCBI lineage: Eukaryota > Metazoa > Chordata > Mammalia > Artiodactyla > Delphinidae > Orcinus > Orcinus orca. Next base: position 42,133,564 of record NC_064569.1, on the reverse strand, counting down.
TTTGATTCAATAGTTTTGGGGCAGGGATTAGGAACGTGTCATTTTTCAAAGCTCCCTGATGCTTGTGCAGCCGAGGGCGAGAACCACTGGTCCACTGAGCCCTCTGGTAGCACCTGGGTTTTCAGGGAATGACACCTTGGGAACCTGTTTCTTTCTCTCTCCAGGATCTATGAAGGTGTTGGACCAGTAGACATATGTAGGAACCTTCAGTCTTTTCCTCTTCACACACTTCTCTCCTGGGGCCCTTCAAATGTCCTTTAAACTCAAGCCCACTTTGGGGTCAGGAGCCCATGCCAGACTGGCCATGACAGCCAGGGGAGCAGGGACCATCTGGCCCCTAAACAGACAGCATCCCTTTAGCTGAGGTCTGAGACACCCCCAGAGCCTTCCTCCCCAGAGCCAAGCAATCGCAAAGGTTTGCAGGGCCTGGTAGGTGGGAGAGGGTTCCAGAAGAGAGTCAGCCTTTTTGCTTTGGGTGGTCTTGTCCTTCAAGGGCAAAGACCAGAGGAGGAATGGAAAGGTCTATGCCAGGGAGTTCCCTCACCTCCTGATGGCAGGGGATGGCAAGGCTAAACGCAAGTCCCCTTGCTACTGCTGCGGCTACAGCCACCAAACAAAGCGCTCAGGACCTGTGCTGGGCTCTGCAGGGTAGGGACACAAAGAAGGTGAGACCCAGCCCCTCCTCTCCAGAATTATAATCTTCTTGAGATGGGTCCTATCCACCGTCAAGCTAATCCTCAAAACCCCGGGGGGAGGAATAGGCATGCGCAACCCGCTTTTACTCGATCAGAGAAGATACAGGACTTGCCAGAAATCACAAAGGTAGTCAGTGGCACGGCCAGAATTCAAACCCAGATTTCGGATCCAAAAGCGCAAATATACACAGCTGTGTATGCTAAACCGGGTGGGTCACAGATGGCAGGAAGGATTCTGGTGAGAGGAGAAGGAAGATAGGGAGGCCGTCCACCCTGGGGGCTGGTCTAAGCAACGTTTAATCAGATTAGGGTCCTGGGTCATGGAGGTGTGCCCAGTGAAGACCAGAGGGCTAGAGAGCAGAGCCATCAGTGGGTCAGGAGGAACGAAGGACTACCTTTCTTTTTTTTTTTTTTTTTTTTTGCGGTACGCGGGCCTCTCACTGCTGTGGCCTCTCCCGCTGCGGAGCACAGGCTCCGGACGCGCAGGCCCAGCGGCCACGGCTCACGGGCCCAGCCGCTCCGCGGCATGTGGGATCCTCCCGGACCAGGGCACGAACCCGTGTCCCCTGCATCGGCAGGCGGACTCTCAACCACTGCGCCACCAGGGGAGCCCAGGACTACCTTTTTGATGGGCAATGTGGGGACCGCCAAGGAGAATGATATCATTGGAAGAGAGAAGCCCTGTGGCTTCATGGAAGCTACTGACGCAGCTGCTGGGTAATCCAGATCACTGCCCGCCTCACTCAACCCAATCTGACTTTGGCCGTATATAAATGGTGGTGGACTTATGGCTATAGGCCAACACCCGGGGAACTGGCTGAATTCTTCCATTTTAGTCCGAATGTTTGACTTCAGTGGGGTCACAGCATTTGAGACACCCAGACAAGAGAAGGGAAAAGTGGGTACTGACTATGTAGACAGTAGGAACTACTCGGACCCAGGCCATTTCCCCTAATGCCACCGCCCGTCCCTCCCCCCACCCCCAGTGGGAGGGGGAGGATGAGGCAGCCTCACTGAGGGTTTCATCCTCCCACAGCGGTGAGCAGTTCCCGGGGCGGCCCAGTGTGCGGTTCTGCAGCTAGCACGTGGGCGGGGCCCAGGTCGTGGGCGGGGCCCAGGTCGTGGGCGGCGGGGACCCGCTGAGCCCGGGCTTCCAGGGAGAGGAGCTCCGTGCTTGTGGGCGAGACCTGCGCCCCCAGCGTCCCCTGCCCGCTGCCCACCGAGGGCGGCTTCAGCAGCCGCGGTTCCAGCGTCCGCTTCGTGTCCACCACCACCTCGAGCCGAGCGCCGGCCAGCCACCAACCAGGAAGAACCAACTCCACGGCTTCTGCTTCTGTCCCCAAAGTGCCCGGACCCTGGGCCGAGGGCGCTCTAGGTACCCATCCTGCCAAGAAGCCGAGGGCTGCTCTGCCTGGCCTGTGTCCTCTGGGGGGATTTTTTTTCACCACCTAAACGCTCCATCCACAGCCCCAGCGGACTGGCCTCTCCCTGACTCCCAATTTCCTTCCTTTGGGTCACTCCTCACCACCCAGCCCAAAGACCTCAAGAAATGCAGATTCAATACAATTACAAAAATCAGCATGTTGGTCCTAGCTTTGGATTAACTTAGAGAATGGAGAGCTGGCTGTCCACACAGCAGGTGTCCTCAGCCACCGTCCTCTGCTTCCCTCCCCTTCCTTTCCCTGGCAGGAGAAGGTCCTTTCCTTCTCTTCCTGACCCAGAAGGATCCACCGTTTTTGGTGCGCCAAGTGATCCCTGAGTCCCCAGAGATGGTTCTTCTCTGAGCGGCATGGGTCCTAGCTGCTTCTCTTCCTGGGGTGTTGGTGTAACCCTGGCATGCGAGTCCACGAGGTGGGTGGGTGCTGGTAGAGAGATGGACCCTGCAACACTCCACGCCCCTGCTGGTGGTGTGAGGGAGGCCCAGCTCTGTTCACTGCAGGGGGGTTTATGTCTGCATGCTCCAGGGAGGCCTGGGCTGGGGTGGGTGCCTGTCTGTACTGCTCTTTGTGTTGCTGGCATTTCAATTAACTTGCCAAGCTAGGATCACTAGGACTCTGGCCTTTCCTTCCCAATCACACTGGGGACGGGGGAGCTTGCCTCCTAGACTCCACTAGCCCACCCCCCTGGGGACTTGCCAAGGGCAGAGGCTGGTGTCCTGGGACAGAGGAGGTACTGAGGAAAGAGCGCTCAGGCCCCTCTCTGGAGGGGCTCACAGCTCAGCAAGGGAGACGAGACATATAGCAAAAACTCTGAAAACAAATGCCAAGCAGCCCAGTTCTCTCCACGCATTGCCCTCCAGCCTCCTCCCTACCAGGGCGAAATCCTTCACTTGTTCCCCAAGTCCCACCCCGCCCCCAGTTCCTCTGGGATCATTGCAGGGGCCAAGAGACCCAACCATGTGTTTAACGGGTTGGAACTTTCAGTCCACCCTCCCCAACCTCCAGGGAGGGAAGCAGGGTTGGAGTTTGAATCAATCAATCAATCCTGACTATGTAATGAAGCCTCCATAAAAACCCCATAAGGACTGGGGGATTCAGAGAGTTTCTGCATTGGTGAACATGTGGAGGAGTGGCACACGTGGAGAGAACGTGGACGCTCTGCACCCTTCCCCCATACCTTGCCCTATACATCTCTTCCATCTGGCTGTTCCTGAGTTATATCTTTTTATAACAAACTGGTAATCTAGTAAGTAAAATGTAAGTAAATCTAGTAAGTAAAATCTAGTAAGTAAAATACCTAAGTATCAGCCTTTAAAAAGGATCTGTATGCTAAAAACTATAAAACAATAATGAAAGAAATCAAAGAGGACCTAAATAAATGGAGATACATACTATGTTCATGAATTGGAAGATTCAATATTGCTAAGGCATTGATTCTCCCCCAAAGATGGCATAAGGTTCAAACCTGTGGACTCACAGACCCCGGTTCAAATCCCAGGCTCTCTACTTAAAATAGCTGTGTGACCAAAAGTAATAATAGGCAAGAATAATACTTATAGATTGAACTGAGAAGAGTTTCAAGTGTGTTCTGTGTTTTAACTTGACTTTTTCAACAATCTTAGGCAGTAGGCACTTTAATAATTTCCCTTTTGACAGATGACAAAATCAAGGCCCAGGGGTCAAAGCAGAGGCATTCTGACTCCAAAACTCACACTCATCACCACCATGCTGTTCTGTCTGTCACAATCTCACTAAGCCTCTTGCCTCATCTGTAGAATGGAAAATAGTTCCTATTTCAAAGATTATTAGCCCATAGCCTGGCACACAGTGATGCACAACAAACGGTTGCTACTGTTTTGATGGTGATGGTGGTGGTGGTTCTAGTTTTACTACTAATGGAGAAGAGCTGTGTTCAGCAGCTCAGCCACTCCAGGACCAAACAAGGGTGGATACCGAAGTGTCAGCGGACTGTTTCCAGCGTCTGCACCTGCACCGAAGCCCCAACTCTGATCCGCAGGCAGGCGACTCCCTAGCCTTTCCAGCTCCGGCAACCAGGACTGAGCCTCTGCGGGGCTGCCTGTGGGGCTTTGCTGCCCTCTGCTGGCCACCAACTTCCGTGGAGACACCGCACCAGGGCATTTTCAAAGCACTCCCGCAATAGGATTTTGCGGAGGGAGAGGGGAGTTTTTTGTTTCGTTTTTTTTCCTTTTGTTTTTTTTAATCAATTTCCCTAAGTTTTTTTTTAATTGACGTATATTTGATTTACAATATCGTGTTAGTTTCAGGTGTACAGCACAGAGATTCATTTCTGTATACATATACAAATATATATATAAATATTCCTTTTCAGATTATTTTCCCTTATAGTTTATTACCAAATATTGAGTACAGTTCCCTGTGCTATGAGAGGGGAGTCTTTTAAAGACAAATTGTTTTCTCCAAAACTGTGTTTAGGACACAAACATTGCAACACTGAATAGCAACTTTAGGAAAAGAAATCCACCCCCTCACTCACCAGCCCAGCACAGCACTGTTTTCACCATCCTGTGTCTCTGTCAGCCTGGGTTCCCACAGATGCTCAGAAAACCACAGGCTTGAATCAGGAAAGAGCCATGGAGGGCTCTGAGCGCCATGGTTCTCAAACTAAGTGCGCTTCTCAGGACTCAAGGGCCAGAGTTTCCCATCAGTGGCATTTAATGCCACACATAAAACATTTAAAGTATCCAAGACATCCATTCATTTACACAGTCATTCAGTCAGCAAGTATTTACTGGGCACTTACTCTATCCCCAACACTGTTCCAAGTGCTTGGGAACCATCAATGAACAAGATGGACAAAAATCCTGCTTCCATGGAGTTTATTTTGGGGTGAGAGGAAAGACTGATAATCATCAAGAAATAGAACAGACAGGCCAATTATAGGGTGTGCTAGAAGGTGTTAAGTGTTATGGAACAAAGAAATAGATCAGAGCAGGATAAGCTGGATGGAGAACGCTCTGGGAGGGAGAAGGCAGGTTGCCATTTTTAAAAGAAATGCCAGAGAAGCCTGTTTGAGTAGTGACGTTTGGACAAAGAGCCACAGGTGTCAACAGAGCGGGCCATGTGGTGGAGGGAACAGCATTCAGGGCAGAAGGGCCAGTCAGTGCAAAGGCCCTGAGTCAGGAGTGGGCCAGGTGTGTCTGAGGAGCAGAGGGAGGCCGGTGTGGGTGATGAGAGCAAGGGGATGAGGTGAGAACTGTAACAACAGGGACAGGCGGTGCATCATTAGGACTTTTTTTTTCTTTCTTTTTTTACTTTGAGTGAAATGGAGAATTATTGGGGCATTTGAGCAGAGGAGTGACACAGCTCAGTGTCTTAAGGGGATCACTGGAGTGGGGGTGGGCAGGGCAAGCAAAGACCAGCATATCCATCTTTTTTTTTAAATAAATTTATTTATTTATTTTTGGCTGCTGTTGGGTCTTCATTGCTGTGCGCGGGCCCTCTCTAGTTGCGGCGAGCAGGGACTACTCTTCATTGCTGCGCGCGAGCCTCTCATTGTGGTGGCCCCTCCCGCCGCGGAGCACGGGCTGTAGGCACGCCGGCTCAGCAGCTGTGGCTCGTGGGCTCCAGAGCTCAGGCTCAGTAGTTGTGGCTCACGGGTTCTAGAGTGCAGGCTCAGTAGTTGTGGCGCACGGGCCCAGCCGCTCCGCAGCACGTGGGATCCTCCCAGACCAGGGCCTGAACCCGTGTCCCCTGCACCGGCAGGCGGGCTCCCAACCACTGTGCCACCAGAGAAGCCCCATCATGTCCATCTTATCTGTTTGTATAGCTGGATAGATAGACAGACAGACAGACAGATAGACAGATAGACAGGCAGGTTTATATAGCTGTTTTCCTCCTAAGATTTAGGGAAATGGTTCTACTGCTAAAGAAGAAGAGAAGGAGATGAAGGAAGAGAAGAAGACGAGGGAGGGGAAGGGAGGGGGAGGAGGTAGAGGAGGAGGAGAGGAAGAAAATTTCAAAACCATTAGTATGGTCCAATTTTGAAATTTGCGGCTCTGTATTTACTGAGCATCTGCTCTGGCCCAGAATAGCCACAGGAAACAGCAAAGCCATGAGAGAAAGCTGCCTGCAGGAAGGCATGTGGACAGGGAGGAGAGTCTCGAGTTCCTGGCAGGGAAGCCCATGAGAGGAAAGATGGGGTGGCCCAGGGAGCGGCTTTGCCAGCTGGATGAGGGGCCCAGCCCCGGATGCGCTTGGGAGGGTCCGGTGTTCATCCAACGCCTCTCTGTGGCTCTGACCTCACTCCTCTCACATAGGGTCTCTGAGTCACACCCAAGTCTTGCAAAAGTCAGAGGAAGTGTCACGGGGCTAAAAGACCCTTCAAGAACTGTGTCCCAGCATCAGGAGGTGGCGTAGATCTGGACGCATAATAAAATTGTGGAAAAGACCGGCAGAGATGAGGGGAGATGCCCAACTTGAATGAACTGTGTGGGCAGCTACCAAGGCCCTGATCAGGACAGGCCCATGGGAGCTCTCAGGGTCAATCCCAGAGAACTAGTCAGCCGGGTCAACAGGCAGCTCTAAGGACACGTAGGGCAAGATGAGAAGGTATCAGCGCTCTCCCATCTTTGGACAAATCCAGGAAGCCCTCCTAGGGGCAGGGGGATTTTAAGCACAGTAGAGAGAGCAGAAGGGAAGGCAGGTAGTGAGTGCCTGGTGGGTGGAAGAGCACGTGTGCCCCCAGCAGGCATCCCAGCTTAGGCAACATGCGGGAGGAGGATGGAGCATCAGCCGTGGGTGTGAGTATGAGCGGTGAGGCCTCTGGGGAGCCGCAGGAGAGGGACTCCAGGAATGGAGTAGATTCAAAGGGAGTCATGGAAGCTGCCAGGGTGGAGTAGGAAACCTCTCTCAGCCAATTAGCGCTTGAAGACTTCCTGGAAAAAGTGGCCTCTCGGGAGTATTTTAAATTATGGGAGGGCCATGGGTTTTCGAGTGGACATTCTGACACTGGGTGTGGCTTTCAAAAGGTGGGGGGAGCACAATGGGACAGGACCAAAGAGCATGATGAATGCCAGCACCCAGGACAAGCGGGTGTGGAGGAGGCTAATTGGAGTTAACCGGGCAGCCCTGGAAAGGGCAATTAGAGAGCTGCCTGCTGAGCCAGAGGAGGAGAAATCACAGCCTTCCTCTGACTAGTCCAAAAAGACTTCCTGGAAGAGGTGGCCGGCTATTCCGGGACATTCCAGGCAAAAGTGTGACCAGGGAGAAGCCTTGGGGATAGGGAGAGGGGGCCGGAGAACCCACAGGGCACATGTGGGCAGTAAATGAGGAGAAGGCCAGTAAAGAGAGATCCAGCTCCCACCCCAGCACCCAGACAAGGATCTGGTCTCACTCAGGAGTGTGCTTGGGTGATGGGTAGAGATGGGCGTGGCTCTATGGGTTCTCTGTGCCTCCCTTGGGTAGAACCAGATGGCAAAGACCCAGGTCCCATAGGTCTACACAAACCCCCCAGGGCGTTGTGCCAGATTGGCCTGATCTGTGAGTTTCTCACTTGCCCAGGATGACCTGGGAACAGCCCCATAAGGACCCAGCCTCCCGCTCCAGCCCAGCCCCTTCCATCCGAAGCACCATGTGGACGGTCTTCCTGAGCCTTCCCCACTGGCCCTGGGCTCTGCTGCCACCTGCAGTGATGCAAACTTCACCCAGCACCCACGAGCACATCCCTGTGCTGGGCGGGGCCTGCCCTCACTCCCGGCAGACCCGCCCAGGGGCTCACACCCTGGTTCTGAATAGTCCTGCTGGTCCTGGATGGGTCTTTCATTTCTGAAGGCAGTGGGGTATCTCCAGGTCTCCTGAGCCCCCTGGCTCTCCTTCCCCATCCTCAGTGCCTAGGCCCAATTTGAGGTGGAGGCTTGCGGGGGTGTGTGTATGTGTGTGTGTGTGTGTGTGTGTGTGTGTGTGTGTGTGTGTGTGTGTGTGTGTGTGTTTGGTGCTGGGGGCCTGAGGGGACAGCCGACACAAGAACCTCCCTCTGGGGCTAGGCCTCCGCTCCCTCCTGCTACCAAGAGGCAGACATGGGTTTTCCATCCTCTTCAATCGGCTGAAGGAGAGCAGAGGCTCACAGGAGTTGAGAAGCGGATGAGGTTTTATGGGATTTCCAGGCTGGCAGAGCGGAGGGCCCGTCCCTCCTCCACCTCCCATGCTCAGGCCCCACCCTCCTCACTTTCAAAGGGTCTGAATCCCTCTTGGCCACAACGCACCATCCAGGTCTACACCACCGTCAGTCAGTGAGCTCACTGTCCGAGGCTCAAGAATCCATCCCTGGATCCAGGCCCACAGGGCCCCACTTGAGGGGTGGGGGCTGGGAAACCATCCCCCGTGCTCCCCAGTATAGCCTCCTCTCTCCACCCCAGACTCCACCCCAAATTTGTACACTAGTGAAATCAGGTTAAAGAAAACATTAAAAGCAGCCTTGAAAGGATAATGAAACCATAAATGTGCAGAGGAGGTGAAGCCTATGGACGGGGCAAGGAGCAGGCCCACTCTGCTGGGTGGGGGGATGCAGGGGGTGGCAGGGGAGTTTCTGATAGGAAGCAAGAGTCCCTTTCCTTTACACAGACCCTTTTGGTCCCCAAAGCACATTCTTGTATATTATCCACTTAATCCCCCCAACAACCCCAGAAGATAAGAATGAATCCCACATTACGGCCAAGGAATCAGAAGCTCAGAGAGGTTAAGAGCTTCCCCAAAGCCACACAGCTAGGAAGTGTCCAAGCTGACATTTATACCAGGTCCTCCAATTTGGATTCCATTGCCCAGATTGCTAAATGCCAGCGGCTTCACCGGGGGTGACTGTATGATCTGAAGACTATTTGGGGCCAGCTAGTGGGGTCTCCTGCTCCTTGCCTGCCCAAAGTCTCTGCCCTACTTGGAAGGACAGGCGTGGGATGTGGAGATAGAAACCAGTCAGCCTGGTGCTGGGCAAAGACCTGCAGTGGATCTGGCTGTGAAGACAAGGGCAGACCCAGGACAGAACGTGGGGCATCTGAGGGAGGATTCAGGGAACCGTGGCACAGGGACAGCATTCGGTTCTGGGAGGCTCCCTGGAGGGGTTGTCACCCTCAGAAGAAGTTCCTCAGCTCTTCTTCCTGAAGTTCCTGACCCCTCAGGGGCCTGGCTATCCTCCCTCAGCACAGACCACATCCCTAGGTCTGTGCTCAATGAACATTAAAGACTATCCATCATTATCCTAATAAATGGCCCCAGGACACACAGGGATGCAGGGATGTTAGCAGGAACGACGATTTCACATCCCCCAGGAGCCAGAAATCACAGTGTCCTTGGACAAAAAATAAGCCACCTTCCCACCCCTGTCTCTGCGCAGAGCAGTCTCTGAATGTTCTTCTAGGGGCGACAATTCTGGGGCTGCCAAACAGGCTGAGCCCCTGCCCCTGCCCTGGCTGGTGGTCTTGGAAGGAAATGAGACTCACAGGACCTGTTTCTTCTTAAAGAACCCAGGGACGGTGTCCAGAGCAAGTCCGTAGCAGCGAGGTTATCCCAGCTTCTGCCATCCTTTCAGCTAAGTGGGAGAAAGCGGCTAAAGGGAGGCGCCCCCTTATCCACAAGGGGCCGTCACTGTGGCCACTGAGAGTTGCAATTCTGCGGGTGAGAAATGAAGGCTCTGGAACAGAAACTGCTAGGGTGGAATCCAGAAGGTTCTAAGGGACCACGTGCTCCAGCCCTCTGTTCTGCAGGGAGCATGGTCAAAATGGCCCCTCTGGACCTGAACCACCCCCAAGCAACGCTGCCTGAGTGGGTTTGACTCACCTGATCTATCAGCCCCTGAAACACATCGATTTACTTGAGAATGTGTTCAGTGTGGAGCCAAGAGGACAGAGGTGATGACCGCTGGTGGTCTCACCCAACCTGGGACCCTAGAACTTCTCCCTGGAGACAGTGGCCCCAGCCCCTACTCCATGCCCAGTCACCTCAGACTGTTTTGGAGTTCAAACCCGCCTCCAGGTGTGGGTGAAGGCCATCTCACAGGGAGACTGCGAGAAAATTCATTACCTTATGTAAACGAGCTTTGAAGATGAAAAGTGCAAACACACAGTATCCCTAATAACATCTTCAATACTTTTAGGGAGGCCCAGAGTCGCCGCTGAGCTCACCTTTAAGACGAGTCTTTGGGGAGTTGCTGGCAAACTCCCCAAGCCAATAAACAACATAAAATGACTTTTCACTCCTTTCATGCAGCCGAGCCCAGCTCTCCCCACCAATAAAAGGACCAGGATCAGAGGAGCCAGAAGCATCCTCAGCAGTGCACCCGCCACCCTCGACACCCCAGCACGCTCAGCCTCCATCCGCTCAGACCCACACCATGACCTGCCGCTCCTACAGGATCAGCCCAGGATGTGGGGTCACCAGGACCTTCAGCTCGTGCTCAGCTGTGGCCCCCCAAACTGGCAGCCGCTGCTGCATCAGCGCTGCCCCTTACCGAGGGGTGTCCTGCTACCGGGGGGTGACGGGCTTCGGCAGCCGCAGTGTCTCAGTCCTGGGCTCCTGTGGGCCCCGCATAGCGTGGGGCGGCTTCCGCGCCGGCTCCTGCGGCCGCAGCTTCGGGTACCGCTTTGGCGGCGTGTGCGGCCCCAGCCCGCCCTGCATCACCACCGTGTCGGTCAACGAGAGGCTCCTTGCGCCCCTCAACCTGGAGATCGACCCCAACGCGCAGTGTGTGAAGCACGAGGAGAAGGAGCAGATCAAGTGTCTCAACAGCAGGTTCGCTGCCTTCATCGACAAGGTCAGTGAGGTCTGGAATGGTCAAGAGACGGCCCCAGCCCTGCCCTCCCCTCGGGAGGATCTGTAGGGGAGCCAGCATGGCAGCCAGCAGCGGGAGAGAAATGCAGACCAAAATGCGCGGAAGGATCCGTCTTCTCGTTTAATTCCTGCAAAGTATATCGGACACCCATTGTGGTCCAGAAATTGAGCCTATAGTCTAAAGTGAGTGTGTTTCCCGAGACAAGACAGCATGGGAATATCAGAGCTGCTGCTGAAACACAGGGCACTGGGTACCGGAAGAGCGGGAGACAGTGGGGAGAGGAGACTCCTGCGGTGGGGCCGCTCCGGAAGTGGTCAGGGTGCTGCAGCTCCGGAAGTGGTTAGGGTGCTGCAGCTCCGGAAGTGGTTAGGGTGCTGCTCGGAGCCACGCTGCCTCCCCACCCTCGCTCTGCCCCTCCGCCGTGCGAGTCCTCATGCGGGCTGCTTGTCTGGCCTCACATGCTTGGTGTGAGGATTCACGGGGTTCATGCAGGGACAGTGCTGGCACACAATAAGTGCTTGATAAACGTTAGCTGTTAGCATTCTTTTCCAAGGACAGTAGTGGGCGAGGAGGTGTAACAGTTAACCAAGCAGGCTTGGCAGCCTCCTTCATGGATGCAGAGCTGGGAATGGGGAAGGCAAGGCCGCCAGGATGGCGGGAGGAGGCCCACCAGTGCAGAGCGTGAGAAACCCGGAACTGCCCTGAGGCTGCCTCTCAGAAAGGCCACCTCTGCATCTCCCCTCATGTCGGCTCCTACTGTGTCGTTGAGGCCTTACTCCAGCTGAGGAAGGAGGACCAGGCTCTGGAGTCTGGGCTCGGGGGCAACAGGGGGTACCTTCTTATTATCCCTTTCTCTTTAGTGATCTCAGTTAATCCTCAACATGACTCAAAGGAGTAGATATTATCATCTTTATTTTTTGAATAACAAATTGAAGCCGAGAGTTTAGTGAGCAGCTTAGACAGACTATGGTGACAGGCAAGTGAAGGTGACTCAAGGGACATGAGATCCTGACTCCTTACTAATTATGAGACAATCAGTTAGTCACTTCATACCTTGGGGTCTCTGTTTCCGCTTTTGTACTATAGGAGAAATAAGATCTCCCCCCAAAGCGTCGTGAGAATTGAATAAAATTGATTGATAGGTACAGACATAGACAAAGATGTGTGTGTGTGTGTGTGTGTGTGTGTGTGTGTATCTTAGCACAAGTCCTGGCACCATATAGTAAATATTCAATAAATGTTTGTTGCATAAATGAATACATGAAGAATGACTGTAATTAACAAGTCATAGTTCAACTGATTGAGCACTTACTGTGTGTCAGAAACTGTTCTAAGCACTTTACATATAGTAACTTGTTCAATTTTTACAACTTTAAGGAAGGTACTATTATCATCTCTGTTTTGGAAATGAGAAAACCAAGCACCCAGAGGTTAGACAACTTGCTGTTACAGTGGCAGACCTGGGAGCTGAATCAGACCCTTGGCCTCAAGCCGGGGGCACTCACACCCACAGTGCCTCCCTTGGGGGCTGGGAGCAAGGCCCGCTGAGTCGCAGACACTCCACGGCTCAGCCCTCGCCTGGCCCTGGCTGTTCAGAGAACATCAGAGCAGAGGGAGAGAAAGCTCTGGGGAGGCAGGCACCTCCCCAGCCTCCTCCTGAGTCTCTTTCTCCCACCCTGGGCGGCAGGTGCGCTTCCTGGAGCAGCAGAACAAGCTGCTGGAGACCAAGTGGCAGTTCCACCAGAACCTCCAGTGCTGCGAGAGCAACCTGGAGCCCCTGTTCCAGGGCTACATCCAGACGCTGAGGCGGGAGGCCGAGCGCGTGGAGGCCGAGAGCGGGAGACTGGCCTCGGAGCTCAGCCACGTGCAGGAGGTGCTGGAGGGCTACAAGGAGAAGTGAGTGCGCCCGATCCAGAATAACAGGGGCACTGGGAAAGCTCCACCCACAAGCCTCTTGAAGCAGCTTCATTAAGGTTCCTGCCTGTCTGTCAACAGGGGCTGCCTGGGACCCAAGGGGATGGTCAGGAGGGGCCTAGGTTTTTTCAGATTCTTTGGCTCCACCTCAACCCCGTGGAGGCCCGTGAGTCTCAGAGCCGTTTTCGGGGGAGGAAGGAAACCCACTTCTACAGCTTTCTTGTCCCTCCACTCCCGCTCAGCTTCATGACACGGGCTCCGTGCCCTTCCTGCCCGCGGCACCGCCTCTCTTTGGATCTAGGAAGCACAGATGATTTTAGACTTGGGGGATGGAGTGTTACTCATCCAGAGGCAGCAGGAGTGGGGTGGAATAAGCCAGGCTGGACAGGGCTAGCCCACGAACAATGCCCTTCATCCCTTCTGAGCCCCGGAAGAGCTTGGCCAGGAGCTGAGATGGTTGCCAAGCCCCGACCCCTCACCTCCAGCCCCTGTCTCCCCCACCCCCAGGTATGAAGAGGAGGGGGCTCTGAGGGCCACAGCAGAGAACGAGTTCATGGTTCTAAAGAAGGTGAGGGGCTGGTCACAGGGCAGGGAGGGAAGGGCACCCTCTGCGCAGCCTGCAACGTGGTGGGTCACCACACCGACCCAGAGGCACCTTCCGGGGGCCTCTTCCCCCATGCACACCCCCTCCTCTTCGGCCCACTGCCAGGACGTGGACTGCGCCTACCTGCGGAAGTCAGACCTGGAGGCCAACGTGGAGGCTCTGGTGGAGGAGTCTAGCTTCCTGAAGCGCCTCTATGACGAGGTGAGGAGGCCCTTGCCAACCAGCCAGGAAGCAGGGAGGGAAGGCGTGAGGACTGGGGGGAGGTGTTGTGTGCACATTTGCCCCCTGAGTGATGGAAGCATGTAATGAACGTGCACGCACAGGCAAGAGGGGCCTGTCGTGGAGCTGTCACAGACACGAGCAGGTAAGCCCCAAGGACGGCGGCGCTCGAGTGTGCTTGGGCCTGTCTGTGCCGGTGAGCCCCTGGGTGCTGCAGCGTGTGTGCCTGTGTGCTGGCCTTTGTGCGTGTTGGTCTCTACATGGATATGAAAGAGTGTATGTGGGAGGGGGGAAGGGTGGGTTTCCAGTTAGAGAGAGAGTCTTAATTCCCGGACAGATCACTAGTCCCGGCATTCAGACCCCAGCTCTCTTGCTGAATGACTTTGAGTCAGGCCTTTTTCAAATGCTGGGGCTCAGTTTCCCCTTTGTTAAGTCGTGGGCTGCCCCCAGCTGACCCCCAAAGCCCCTCCCAGCTTTACTGTCTTATGATGTACCTGTGTGTGAATGAAAGGGAGTGGGAGTCATGTATCATACATGACCAGCGCCCACTCCAGGGAGTGGACATGGCCCCCAGGGGTGGAGCACGTGGCCCAGACAAGGCACCAGAACCAAATGCGTTGGCTCTCGGCCCCCCAGGAGCTCCAGGTCCTCCACGCCCACATCTCAGACACCTCAGTCTTCGTCAAGATGGACAACAGCCGGGACCTGAACATGGACTGTTTCGTCGCCGAGATCAAGGCTCAGTACGATGATGTTGCCAGCCACAGCCGGGCCGAGGCTGAGTCCTGGTACCGCAGCAAGGTGAGTGGCCCAGGACACCTGCCTCCTAGACACGGCACTGGGAAGGATGCGAGGTGTATATTAGAAAAGGATTCTTTTGTCTGGGGATTTTGATCTTTAGGGATGGTAAGAAAAGGACCGACAGATCTCAATTTGGGCGTCAGGGTGGGGCTGCCATGTCTGGCTGCACAGGCTGAGCACTGTACAACCTGCACGATCATCTGTGTTGTCCTGAATGGATGGGATGTCCCATCCTGAGCCTCAGGAGCATCTCTGCTTCCCCCAAGTGCGAGGAGATGAAGGCCACAGTGCTCCGGCACAGGGAGACCCTGCGCCGCACCAAGGAGGAGATCGGTGAGCTGAACCGCGTGATCCAGAGGCTGACGGCCGAGGTCGAGAATGCCAAGTGCCAGGTAGGGGTTCCGGGAGAGCTTGAATACCCAGCACTGCTGCAGGCAGACTGCAGCACCGGGCCCTTTGCCAGCAGGAGAGCAAAGGCCTGGCCCTAATCAGGCCTCAGAGTGTGCCCGTGAGGAAGAGGGGTCCAGAGAGAGGGCAGGGCCCCTGGCACATCACGCAGCACTGGAGCTGGGATGAGCCGTATCACTGATGTTCCCCCTCCCTGGCCACCCTGCAACACCACCAAAGGAGAGGTGGTGAAAAGTGCCCATTCCTCCCTCGTGTTCATAGTCTCATTAACTACCTGTTTATAGGTAGTTAACCTACCTTTTCTCTGGGACCCTTGCCCCAGCTCCCTCCACTCAGGGGAGCCAAGTTGCACCTTCTCTCTCTCTTCTGCTCGTCCTCACATCTCCTTCCCCACAGCGGGCCAAGCTGGAGGCTGCCGTGCCCAAGGCAGAGCAGCAGGGCGAGGCGGCCCTTAATGATGCCCGCTGCAAGCTGGCCGGGCTGGAGGAGGCCCTGCAGAAGGCCAAGCGGGACATGGCCTGCCTGCTCAAGGAGTACCAGGAGGTGATGAACTCCAAACTGGGCCTGGACATCGAGATCGCCACCTACAGGCGCCTGCTGGAGGGCGAGGAGCACAGGTGGGGCTAGGGGAGACCTCGGGGTCTAGAAGGAGGAGGCCCTGGTCCTCTGGCAGTGAATTTCGCTGAGCCCAAATATGAGCTGTATCTCTGCCCACTGCTAGCACAGCTCAAGCTTCAATAATAATGATAATTTACTGAATGCTTATTAGGCCTGTGCTAGGTACTCATTTTAATCCTCCCAGTCCAGTGAGGTAGGTATCATTTTTCCCATCCAAAGATAAGGAAAGAAGGCCCAGCGTTCAGTGACTTTCTCGTGGCCACACGGTTAACAAGCACAAGAGCCAGGACCTGCACCCAAGACATATGGCTCTAAAATCCATTGTCTTCCAGTAGCTTCGTAAAGGAGACTGAAGCTTGGCCTGCCCCGGAGGCGGGTGCATTATAAGGATGACGCACCCTGTGGCTGTAGCTCTTCCTTGGCATCAAGCCCTTTCACACACGCTGCTGCATTCAATTCGACTCTCCTTTCTGTGAGCCTGATCGGCACTACCCAGGGTGGGCCACGCCATTCAGATTGGAGGCCACGGGTGGAGTTCGTAAACTCACTCACCTCTGCTGAAAATCAGAAGGCCTTGTCTCTGTGGTCAGAGAATAGTTAAAGAGAGTGAGCATTTAATAGAGACTTTGGGGGAGCACTTCCTGCCTCTTGGGGGTTGGATCTGTACACAGGAAGGCCCTCTCTGTGGCCAAGCAACCATCTGCCTCAAGGAATCCAGCTCAGTGCCCAGAATTAACAGAGTTTTCTTTCCCCTTAGGCTGTGCGAAGGTGTGGGCTCTGTGAATGTCTGTAAGTACCCGCTTGAAGCACCCCTAGAAAAATGGCTTTGTGGATGGGCAGATCTGAACCTGACAGCCTAACCCACTAAACCCGGAATGTTCCGGGCCTGGGAGGGAGGGGGACTTTCATGCCCCTCTCCCGCCCCACTCTTCCCTGGAGGCACTAAACGAAGGCATAGTTGAGCGCCATCCACTGGTGGCGATGTGAACTGCAGGCCAGGGTAATAAGGGCACAGTAACTTTGCCCTTCTGAGTGTAGGGGTCCTCGATTCCTTCTCACCCAGGTGCCCAAGAACAGCGGTCCCCAACCTTTTTGCACCAGGGACCAGTTTCGTGGAAGACAATTTTTCCATGGAGGCGGGGGGCAGGGGGATGATGGTGGAGTGATATGGGGAGCAGCAGATGACACTTCGCTTGCTCACCCACGGCTCACCTCCTGCTGTGTGGCCCGGTTCCTAGGGGTTGGGGACCCCTGCCCTAGAAGGCTGAGATGCTGAGGAGAACAGGGTCTGAGTTATGAACCACTAAACCCCTTTGAGGAGGAGGAAACTCCTGCGGAGCAGAAGCCCTTAGGGCCTGTCCTGGGGTTGGTGACATCACAACAGGCCACTCAGCCCTTCCTGTCCCCTCTCTTCCCACAGGCGTCAGCAGCTCCCGCGGTGGAGTCCCCTGGGGGGCCTCATGTATAGCACCACCCCGGGCCGCCAGATTGCCTCTGGCCCCGTGGCCACTGGGGGCAGCATCACAGTGATGGCGCCCGAGTCCTGCGCCCCCGTCAGCCCCGCGTCTCCAGCTTCCGCTGCGGGAGCAGGTCCGTCCGCTTTCCCTAGAGTCCGAGGCCCCGCCTGCGTCCCCCGGGCACGGAATGGTGTGTGAATGGAAAATGTGTGCTTGCTGCCAGAATCCTCCACGTGTTCCTCCAAGGGAAAGACCCTCCACTGCTCTCCACCACCTTCTCATTTTAGGGAGTTGTTTCCTGGTTCTCCAACAGGCTTCCGTTAGAGAGAGTCATTCCCAGCCCTTTTACTCAATTCCGATTTGACTCCTAAATACCAGTGGCCAATTTGTATTATTCACCAGG
This sequence comes from Orcinus orca, assembly GCF_937001465.1. Taxonomy (NCBI): domain Eukaryota; kingdom Metazoa; phylum Chordata; class Mammalia; order Artiodactyla; family Delphinidae; genus Orcinus; species Orcinus orca. The sequence continues at coordinate 42,116,206 of NC_064569.1, read as the reverse complement.
CTCTCTGGGGCCCTACCGGTCACCCAGGGCCACTGGACATTATGAAAATTTGGCCTTCTCCTGGCACAAGGAATAAACCTAACTATACAGCCTGGTCTCCCACAGCCTGAGAATCAGAGAGGAAGCAGCACCCCGCCACTTCCAGCAGCTCCCCTCTCCTGGCCGGGAAGGTCTCTGCAGGAAAGAATTGCCCCTTGGTCATTTTTGTTTGTGTTTTGCTTGTCTCTCTAACCAACTGCCTTCTTCTGGGTTAACCTGTTCCAGCCAAACTCCTCCTGTGACCTCCCAGTTGAGAGACCCATTATGGGGGAAATTCTTCTGACTTCGGACAGGTCTTGCTATTCAATACACCTTTATACATTTCAAAGAAAACACCATGGTTGCTCCAAGGTCACCCCCTGCCGGTGCAGGAGGGATCTGTCCAGTGCTGAGTGGGTGGGATGGAGCAGGTGAGGCCACTACCTGGGTCTCCCTCTTGCTATGACTGTCTCTGGATGCCTCGCCTTCTGGGTTGTCTCAAGCCTTGTTTCAATAAATGCTGCTGCTATGCAAAGACATGGGATCTTGTGAACAACACTGTCTCTATACCTGCAACAAGTCCGACACTCGGAGCCCTCTGGCCCCATCTCCAGCTGGCCAGTCCTTTCCAACCCCATGCAGTGTTTCCCAGCCCTCCAGTGATTCTGCCTCTTCCTGTCCACTTCCATAGCCTGATTCCAGCTCAGACCCCTCAGGCCTGGACCACAGCTCCAGATCCCCACATGACCTCTTTCTCCCCACCCCAGAAACCCCCTCCCCAGCAGCCAGAATCCCAGACTCATAGCTCTCATCCCCCACTGCCTGGTTCACACCACTTCCCACATATGCATGTGCTCCTTATGTCAGACACAGGCTCCTCCATCTCCTCTTTCCCCAGCTGCTCGTCAGCCCTGTGCAACCCCTCCACCCAGATGCTCACCTTCCCAGATGCAGGCTCTACCCAATGGAGACAAGTCCGCCGCCTGAGGCCTCCCAGTTCTATCCCACATGGACACATAGGCTACCCCACACCCCTCCTCCCATTTGCCTTTGCTCAGCACTCCCTCTGCCCCCCTTCCCTCCCCTCCCTCCCCACACACACACATCCCCCGCTTCCTGCCCCACAGTGTCTCAGACCCTGAGGATCTCTGGTTCTTTCTTTGTGGCTCGTGGCCAGGGATGTCACTGGGTATGTCTGGACACTGGATCAAGCTGGAAGTTCCTAGAGAGTAGGAAGTGTCTCCCCCTGGCTTTGACCCCCAACCAAGTCCCAGGATGGGGCTCCAGAACGTGTCAGGCCTGAGATGGTTGGATGAACTCAGGCAGCTGGTAGGGCAGGCGTTGTAGACATCAGCCCTCTTGGGCTCGCCTCCATTTCTCCATTAGGAGAACAGACTGGCCATCGCTATTCCAGGCAGATGTCCCCCTGCCGGCCTCCTCTGCTGCCCCATCCCCCAGCCTGTCCCTGGGAGGCGATGTTAAGGGCCTGTGCATTCTGATGAATCCTCATCTCAGACCCAAAGAACTGTGACTCCACTGGAGGCCTCTCCCGAGTGCTCAGTCTGCTGCTGTCTGAGGTTTGCCAGCTGACGCCAGACAGGCCTCCTCCAAGTTTCTGGCCCCCTCTCCTTCTTTCTACCATCTCTCTGGGCTTCAAGGGCATGGTCACACTCACAACAGGCCAACGTTCAGTTTAAGGCACATCATTCATCCACAGGAAAGGTTAAGTCTCCAGGGCTGAAACGTCAGGAGATCAGAATTTGAGCATCAGCTCTGCCATGTCTCAGAGAGACGCTGGGCAGGAAGTGGCCTCCATGCTCTGGGCGTCAGCCTGGGGGCCTGTGCAGTGAGTCTGTGCTTGGGGAAAACACCTTGATGTTACCTTGGGTCTGGGCCAAGCATAACTAAAATGCCAAATCTGATATCCAAAAATATGACACCGTGCATGGAAAAGTCAAACAACCAGGAGCTGGGAGATATCGATAAGCTTTTTAATAAGTTTCCATGTTTTGCGTGCACGGCAGCCCAAGGTGCCATCGACTTATGAAGATGAAACCTCTCCCCACCACCCTCCTTGCAGCCAACAGCAAAAATGCAGAGCAAGCTCTTCTCTTTTCAAAGGATTCTGGGTCTCCCACAGCTCTCTCCTGAGAAAAGAGCTATTCCCTGCAGAAAGCCAAGGGCACGCTCCGAGAGTAACTGAGGATTAAAGTTTCATTAGAAAAAACAAAAATTTTAAGGAGAAGACAAGTGGTCTGAATCTCTCAATCAAGAACAGGCCAGGAGAGCGAGGGGCCCAGACAATGAGGCCCACGTTGGTGGCTCCAGGGCTCTTTCCTGGGCTCTTTTTTTTGAAACTCCACAAACCAAGCTGAGACCCCCATCGAGAGAAAATCAGACCTTCTATCCACATTCTACTCCTATGCAAACATTCAATGCCCCTCCCCAAAATACACAGGATCTGCAAAGGATAAAGGAGTGTGGATTATAGTGCTTTCAAAAAATCAGGTAAGCTCGGGCTTTGGGGTCTTCTTTGCTCCTTTCGGAGGCCACAAGTGCTCTTCCAGCAAGTCTCAAATGCCCTCTGCTTTGGACCATCCTCACAAACACCCACACCCAGGCTTCTCCTTCTCCCGGCCCTGCTGTTGCCAACTGTTCCCTGCTTCAGTCCTCGGGATCTCGGGAAGTACAGACTGGAGCCGTTACCCACCGGAACCAAGCATGGTGAGAAATGCAGGGTAATCACGTGATCAAGGAAATCACAAAGCGTAACCCTCTTTGGAATGGACAGGGACATTGGAAATGACCGTCTGGGAATCACCTCTTGTCTGGCTACCCCGCTCTTATACCCTTGGTGCTACTGAAGAGCGGTGGTGACAGGCAAGTAGCCAGGGAAGGGAGCGGGTCAAGGGAGCATTCAGAAGGTGAGCTTTTGCATTAAATATGGAGGAAACACTAGCGGCACAAACATGCATATACACACCCTCCACCACCACCATCAGAAAGGAGAGGTAGACCCTCCCCCATTTCTACCACCCCCCCCTTCCCCAGCTCCATCCTGGTACAACACCTTTCCCTCCGCAGAGCAGATCTAGCGGCCTTTTGAACCTGATTTTCTCCCCAGCTCAAACTTGGTGGAATCCAGACCATGCTATGCCCAAGATGCAGCCCCTGCAGGACCCTCTAAGCCCAGGAGGCAGAGACTAGGTGGACACCACATGAAGAAAGATCTAGAGAAAGATCCCAGAGTCCCAGGGGACCAATGTGCCCCTTGGGGACACCTTCTGAAGTCATCCCTGGCATTGCCAGGGAGAACTACTCAAAGGTTTTTCTATATCTTCAGATCAAATATGTATTCTTGTGACAAAATATCTTCTACCAAATCAGGTCTTTTTTTTTTTTACATCTTTATTGGAGTATAATTGCTTTACAATGGTGTGTTAGTTTCTGCTTTATAACAAAGTGAATCAGTTATACATATACATATGTTCCCATATCTCTTCCCTCTGCGTCTCCCTCCCTCCCACCCTCCCTATACCACCCCTCCAGGCGGTCACAAAGCACCGAGCTGATCTCCCTGTGCTATCCCTTTTTATAAATCCCAAATAACATAAGGTGAGAGAAGTAAGAGTTTTTCCTATAAAACAAGTGAAAGAATGTTGTCCACCAGAAACCCCTCTCTCCATCTTATCACATCCAGGGGGACACCCTTTGCATCTGAGGGGACTCTGAACAGACTTCCCTGGTGGGACTTCTTGAGGACTGTCAATTCAAGAATATGCCGGAGACAGAGGTCCCCAATCAACTGTCTCTGTCCAGGCCATCAGGGCACATGTCCTCCCACCAGAAGTCTGAGTTTTAATTCTGGATCCCCACATAAGAGGCATGTGTGAATCAGATATACTCCCTCTGCCACTACAACAGGAGGAGTTTGCAGTGGGTGCCTGACTATACTTAGAGTTGTTATGAATCAGGGACTTCCAAGTGCCTCGAGCTTTTCCTCTTTCTAAACGGGAGTGCGGGAATTCCCTGGCTATCCAGTGGTTAGGACTCAGCACTTTCACTGTCGTGGGTCCGGATTCAATCCCTGGTCAGGGAACTAAGATCCCACAAGCCATGTGGCGCAGCCCAAATAAAAGTAAAAATTTAAAAAATAAATGAGAGTGCAGACTATGGCTATCCTATCCCATCTCACCATTGCATGATAGGTGTGGTGGACATAGATAATTTCCATTTAACTCACAGGACTTCAGACTGAGGTACACCATCATGGGGGAGCTGCAACAAAAGAACCCTATCCCACGAGCCTCACGTGTAACTGGATTGAATCCAAATAGCAAGATCCTGAAATTCAAGCTGGTATAATAATGGGGAGAAATCTGGGGGGATCTCTGGAAGGGTGAGCATATGTTGTTTGTGGGAGGGACATGAATTGTTGTGACCAGAGGGTGCACTGTGGGATCTAGTCTCCACACGTGGCCCCATCAATTCCTTCCCTCTCTGCACATCACGAGGAGGAGCCTGTTTCCTCTCCCCTTGAATCTGAGCCGGCCCTGTGCTCTGCCCAATAGAATATGGTGGAAGTGAACGTCTGAGCTCAGGCCTAAGGAGGACTGGCTGCTTCTGCTTCCCACCTTCCTTCTTCTTGGAACCCAGCCACCAGGCTGTGAGGAAGCCCAAGCAGCTACATGAGAAAGGCTCATATGGAGGACAGCCAAGTCTCTGGATGCCAACTGTCAATGTATTTTCTCTCAGCTCCGGATTCACCCGTCATTGCCGGCTCTGTGAACGTTTAGAGGGGCTCTTTCAATATTTTCCTTTGTTTGCTAGCACAATATTAAGCTTTGTCTGTAGAGGACGCTGGAGAGAGATTGCAGGAGGAAGGGGCTTTCCTTCCTCGTTCCAGGTTCCTCCCGGCACATTCTGGCAGCACCCACAGTTTCTCCGGAACTGCTCCTGCCGTGCAGTGGCTTCACTGCCGCAGTGCACAGTAGTCAGCAGTATCCTGTGGCCAGCAGCTTCCAATATCCTTCTCAGGTGGTTTTGAGGTGGAGACATGTCTTCTTGAACAGGTTTCCCTAGCTTTCCCTGGATCTGAGGTCCAGATCTTGGCCACAGGGGGTCCACTTCCTTGGGTGCACTCTCTCAGGCCTAGGGGTAGGGGCTGCTCCTTATATCTGCAGCTCCTGTATGCTTTATTTTTTTTAATAAATTTATTTATTTTATTTATTTATTTTTGGCTGCATTGGGCCTTTGTTGCTGCGTGCGGGCTTTCCCTAGTTGTGGCGAATGGGGGCTACTCTTCGTTGCAGTGCGCAGGCTTCTCATTGCTGTGGCTTCTCCTGTTGCGGAGCATGGGCTCTAGGCACGCGGGCTTCAGTAGTTGTGGCTCGAGGGCTCTAGAGCGCAGGCTCAGTAGTTGTGGCGCACGGGCTTAGTTGCTCCGCGGCATGTGGGATCTTGCCAGACCAGGGCTCGAACCCGTGTCCCCTGCAATGGCAGGCGGCTTCTTAACCACTGCGCCACCAGGGAAGTCCAGCAGCTCCTGTATGCTTTAGATTTTTTGCTTCTTACTAGCCAGTCTCTCATTACTCAAGCCCCTGTTATAGTTAATGATTATTTATATTAAACTTCATCTGTTCAAATTATCGTCTCCTGATTAGGCCCTGACTGACACGTCCTGGCCAATAGCTCCAGCTGAACTCATAGCTGGTGGCTAGTACCAAGTCCAGCTCCATGGAATGAGGTCATTTTGGACCTTCCAGACATCCTAGCATCCCAAACAACATCACATAAAGTAGAAGAGCTGCCCAGTAAGCCCATCAAATCATGAGAAATAATAAAGCATTATTGTTTCAAGCCTCTAAATTTTGGAGTGATTCGTTATGTGCAATAGATATCTGAAACCTCCCTACAACCCAGGAGGTACCATTATTCCATTTTACAGATGGAGAAGCTAAAGCTCAGTGAGGATCAATGACTTGCCCACAATTACAGAACTAGTAAATGGCTGAACCAACATTCAAACATAGGTTTGTATTAACCAAACTCTTTTAAATACATAATCTCACTTAGGCGGCCAGAAGGGACCTTAGGAATAATGTCCAACATCCCTCATTCTATAGCCAAAGAAACTGAAGCTCAGAAGGTGGAAGCAATTTGCCCAAAGTCACCCACTTAAGAAATGGCAGAATCGGGACTCTGAACTAGAAGCCTGGTTCTCCTGACCCAAAGCTCTCCGTCTCCCTCACACTGTCGTCCCACATGCCTTCCTTCACCCATTTCCTCATGTACTTTCCCCCTTCAGGAATGTCCCCAGCAGGGTGGAGGGGACGATCACCCTGGTTGAGAAGCCCTAGGGCACATCTGGCCATGTCTAGGGACACCTTTGGTTGTCACAATTGGAGGTGAGGAGTACTACTGGCTTCTAGTGGGTAGAGGCCATTGCTACTGCTAAACATCCTACAATGCACAGGACGTTCACCCCCCAACAAAGAAGTCTCCAGCCCAAAATGTCAATAGTGTTGAAGTTGAGAAACCTTGGTCTATAGAAACCCATAACCACACGAGGCAGGGAGGGATTCCCTGCCTCCCTGGGTCTTCTCTTGTTCTTCCAAGCCTCAGGTTGCTCAAGGCCAGGTGGGCAGCTTCTACTGCAGTCATTTTCACCTACTGAAAAATAACTAAGTGCATGAGAGGTCCTGAAGAAATCTCTGGCAGGGAGCACCTATCACAGGAGGGCCCTGGCGTTTGCAAGATTCTGAGGCACCAGGTTGGATTAGTTACAATTAGTTTATTGGAAACAAAGAGTGAAATAAAGGCAAACAAACTTGCAGGCAGTTGACTCACCGGCTTTTATAGACGCCTCTGCAGGCATCCCTGGAAGGTGATGGTCTCCCCTTCAATGGGTCACATCCCTCACAGAGTTACAGGAAAACCACCATCAGTGTTCTTCATCTCCATTCCATAGGTACAAGCACACTGGCAGATTCCCCAGGATGCGCAGATGGGGAGATTCTGGGGCCTGTCCTGTTCCTCCAAGCTTAGATGAAGGGATCAGGCAAGATCAATGAATCCAGCAAAAAACAGAAGGCGGGAGAAAGGATGAATCCTCAGAACAACAAAACGACTACTAGGAAAGACTACAGAAAGAAGCCAAGGTGTGCTCCAGCCTCACTGGGGCTCAGGTGCCGGGGGATGGCACACAGAGGGAGCAGCTAGGGAGCAGGAGAGGCAAAAGGTACACATCTGGAGCCTGTTCTCGGGAGGCCAGCAGCAGGCTGCGCGTGGGGCCACGGAAGGGGCGTTCCGCTTGCAAGAGGTCCTGGCTGGGCGGAGGGCGACCCTAGCACCTCTTAGAGCCCACGATGCTGCAGCCCAGCCCAGAGCAGGGGCCGTAGGCGTCGGCGGTGCCCACCACCACGTTGTCGCTGCAGGAGGCGCTGCAGACGCTGGTGGTGACAGCAGGGGCAGCGCCAGAGGCGCAGAGATCGCCACAGACGACGCCACCGCGGCAGCTACTGACGCCTGGATGGGGGGAGAACAGGCAGAGACGCGGGTCAGGCACTGCCACAGCCAGAAGGCTTGGGGCAGCGAAAATGCCCCCTCCCCAAAGGCACTGTGACCACCCAGCTGGAGAAGGGGGCGGGGCGGCTACTTACAGACATTCACAGCCCCGACGCCCTCGCACAGCCTGCGGGGAAAGGAAAAGAGAAAGGTCAGTGCCCTAAAAAGCCGCTGGACCACACACAGCCAAGGTGAAAGGTGAGGTCCCCCACCTTCCTTCTGAGCACTTGCCCAGGGGAAGGGGCGATTTAGCGGTAGCCGGGTCACTGTACAGGTTCTGGAAACAGATCACCTGGTGTGCTGGCTCTCCACCCCTTATTAGCTGAGCAACCTCAGAAATGCCCTCCCTCAGCCTGACTCCTCCTGGGGAAAACGTACTCCCTGATCTGTTGTGAGAATGAACTCAGAATACGCCTACAAGTGCATAATGCCTGCCACAGAGTAAGCACTTCAAAAATGGTAGCTGCTACTCTTTGTTTCGGTTCTTATGGACTTGTAAATGCAACTGAGGTGCAGCAAATTAAAATTCCTGAATCTGGTCTGATTGGCGTCACTAAAATGTGAGTCTCAGGAAGACAGAATTTTTTGTCTATTCTTTTCCCCATTGCAGACAGTGCCCCAAACGATGCCTGGCTCGATAAATAACTTGCATGAATGAATGGGATGTTAGAACCCATTGAGAGCAGGCTCAGAGACTAGCTATACCAATTCCCTCACTTAACAGATGGAGAAACTGAGGCCCAGAGAGAGGAAATAACCAGTGCCGGAGGCAGGGATATCACTCCTGCCACCTAACTCCACCCAGCCCGTGTTTCCTTCCCACACAACGCTCTCTCCTTAAGGAAAACACACAGAGTCCCTCTGAGGGACCGTGGCAAAGGGTTGTCAATATCAGCTTCAGAAATGTGGAGAATCCGCAGCCCACCATCTATCGTCCCATGCCCAGGTTTCCTAGGGAACCCACACCAAAGCTTCGGAGTTCATTCCAAGAGCGCTTTGTGGCAAAGGGATGGACCTCTCTGTTTCCAGTGCTACTGTTTCCAGTGTCTCTCCAGCATTCAAACTCAGTCTTGAAAAATTCTCCCTCCTAGAATTCTGCCCCAATGAAACTACCCAGGCCCGGAGAGCCCCAGTGCCTCTGAAATCTCCAAGGCAATTACTTGAGTTTGTTGCGGGTCTCACATGTGATCGCTTTGAGTCCAGCTACCAAACCTGTGTCCTCATTTCCCCAATACACAGGACGCTCCCTCTGCATCCTCACTCTACTCTGCCCAGGACCAAGGGCCTGGCTGGACGTGAGAAGAGGAAGGCTCAGGGTAAGAGCACCTGCCTAACCTGGGGACAGAACCAAAGGGCAACACCCCGGGACTCTTGTCCTCATAGGAGCTGTTCAGCTGCCCCCCTCCAGCTGAACATAGAAGGCTGAAGACCAGTGGTTCTCCCCACGCCCCCAAAACAAGCAACAAGCAAAAATGCCCAGACCAGGGCAGCTGCTTCAAGAGACCAGTTCCTGCTGTCTGGCTATCCTTAGTCCCGCTTGCTGCAATGGACGACCACTTAGGGATGTCACTGTGGTTAAAATATATAAGCGTATGTTGATACAACCCCCTATTGAAGCTGTCATTTGGGGAGAAATCTGAACTCCCAGGGCCGGGGCCAGGACCAGGCTTGAAAAGAGAGCTGGAACCCTGAGGGGCATCTGCAACGAGGGCCCGGGACGGAAGAGGCACTATAGAGGGAAGGTGGCCCAGCCCAGACAGGGCTTCTCAGGAAAAGCAATGACTATGGCCTTGACTCCGGGCTCTGAGAAACAGATTTGCAAAAGGCACCAATCTCAGATCAGCACCTAAGTGGGCATGAGAGACTCAAATGGGGCTAGAAACATACCTAATGAATAACTCAAATTACCTTTCCAGTTGCAGGATGGGGAGGTTTGGAAACAGGAGTCAAGTAGGAATGTGAGGGACAGCACACTGAGAACCCAGGCAGGGCTGAGAGAGAAATTTGGCTACTGTACCCACCTGTGCTCCTCGCCCTCCAGCAGGCGCCTGTAGGTGGCGATCTCGATGTCCAGGCCCAGCTTGGAGTTCATCACCTCCTGGTACTCCTTGAGCAGGCAGGCCATGTCCCGCTTGGCCTTCTGCAGGGCCTCCTCCAGCCCGGCCAGCTTGCAGCGGGCATCATTAAGGGCCGCCTCGCCCTGCTGCTCCGCCTGGGTCACAGTGGCCTCCAACTTGGAGTTCTAAAGGCCCAGAAGAGAACAAGATGGGTTATGGTCCCTGGGTCTCTGTGTCCACTTCCTGGACGCATCCAGTCTCTCCTGGCCAGCTGGGATCACCCCAGGAACAGGTCTCTCCTCTTCATCACCTGGGTTTCCTTAAGTGACCACAACCTGGGACTCAGGTCATGCAGATGGGCTGGAGAATGAAAGGTGAGATCCAGTTGGGTGCACACACTGCCTGTGGGACCCTGGGTGGGCCTCAAACGACCCCTACCTGGCACTTGGCATTCTCAACCTCGGCCGTCAATCTCTGGATCACGCGGTTCAGCTCGTTGATCTCCTCCTTGGTGCGGCGCAGGGTCTCCCCATGCCGGAGCACCGTGGCCTTCATCTCCTCGCACTGGAGGGAAGCAGAGAGGCTCATGAAACTCAGGATGGGACATCCCACCCACTCAGGACACCACAGATGATTTGCAAATTGTACAGTACTCAGCCTGTGCAACCATACGTGGCAGCCACGTCCTGCTACTATAACCTGAGAGGGGTCTGCACTTCTTTCACCACCTCTAGGAATCAGAGTCCCCAGACAAAAGAAGCCTTGTTAATATATACCACCCATCCCTCCCACCGTGTCTAGGAGGCAGGTGCCCTGAGACACTCACCTTGCTGCGGTACCAGCTCTCAGCCTCGGCCCGACTGCGGCCGGCAATGTCGTCATAGTTCGCCTTGATCTCGGCCACAATGCTGTCCATGTTCAGGTCTAGGCTGTTGTCCATCGTGACGATGACCGAGGTGTCTGAGATGTGAGTGTGGAGAACTCGGATCTCCTGCAGATGGTGGGATGGGAGGATGCGTGTGGTTTACACCATCCCCTCCCCCACCACAGTGAGAGACCTAAGCTTCCAGTTTGTCGGTAGCCTTGGAAGATGTCAGAACACATCCATTTTGGTCTGTGCCATCCATCCAGCGTGGATAGGTTGGGCCTTGAACGGTAAAAGGCTGGGTAGGAACCAAGACTCTGCCATGAATAGCTCTGTGTGATCTAGGGGCAAAGCAGTTCACTCCTCTGGGAAATGGATTAAGCCTCTTCTTCCTAGTGCTGCTGTGGAGTATTACAGAAATGTGCACATGCTCAGTAGACCCAGAGCACAGAGCAGATGTGTTTACCGTAATCATTAAGAAGCAGCAGGCTCTGGGACTGCATTTCTTTTTTCAGAGTTCACACTGTGACCCACCAATAGGAACGACCAGAATTTTAATGAGACAGATTAGGACAAAATCAAGTAGAGTAGAATGCAGTAGAAAATATTACAGTGTAGGGCTTCCCTGGTGGCGCAGTGGTTGAGAGTCCGCCTGCCGATGCAGGGGACACGGGTTCGTGCCCCGGTCCGGGAGGATCCCACATGCCGCGGAGCGGCTGGGCCCGTGAGCCATGGCCGCTGAGCCTGCACGTCCGGAGCCTGTGCTCCGCAACAGGAGAAGCCACAACAGTGAGAGGCCCGCGTACCGCAAAAAAAAAAAAATATTACAGTGTAACTTCTGTAGTAAAAGTAACATTTCAGGATCTTTTGTTTCAATAGCATGTGATATGTATGTATGGGTGTACTTAGTCATTATGCAAAGTTATTTCTTAATATAGTTGAAACTAAAACGTTTAAGTACATGGTTTATCAGTTAAGAACACAGACCCAGATTCCAAACTGCCTAGTTTCAAAGTCCTGCTCTGCCACTTTCTAGCTGTGTAACCTCAGGCAATTACTTAACCTCTCCGTATCTCATTTCATGATACGTAAAATGGGGATCATAGTACCCACCTCATAAAGTTCTTATGAGGATTAAAAGAATTAATCGGTGTCAAGCACTTAGAACAGAGCCTGACACACTCTAAGTATGTAATCATATTAGTGGTCGGTATCGGTGCTGCTGCTGTAGTTGTAGTGGCAGGTTGGACACGGAGACAGAGATACGTGTTATTGTTGCTGCTGCTGTGGATGTATCAGCAGGTGTGATGGAATATACCTACCCACATTCCTAAACCACCTATGTAAGATTCCCACTAATGGTGCCTATCTGAAAAGACTAATAGAAGGATTAAATTTCAAAATACATGGACAATGCTTAACTCAACACCTGGCACATAGCAAGTGCTCAATGAATGTTATCAACTATTATTCTACCATGGAGGTCAGTCCAAGGGGCAGGGAGGACTGGACACCTTTGACCATCGTCACTTCCTTTATCCTGGAAAAGAACCCCAAATCAAACATCCATCCTCAAACCCAACTGCCCCAGGGATGGCCCAATGAGAATCTCTCCTCTTAGGCAAAGGGAAAATGTCACCAATCCTTGGGCAACCACACTACTGAATGAAAAGAAAAGCTTGGACAGTCCAAAAAGTCTGTTCTCTGTAGTAACTGATAAATGTGTGTGTCTTATTTGGCCTTATTGGAAGTCCTCAGCCATAAATCAATGACATGCTCATTCATCTTGCTTTTTTGCCTGATTCTGAAAACTCCTGATTGGTCAGTAGCCCAGGGATACCATGGGGTTGAGAGTGGGGGATTTGCCATTGATAATCCATCCGAGTATAATGGAATTCCAAAGAGAGCAAGAGAAGTCAGGCTTTCGCTGCGACTGGAAAGACAGAAGTTGGATTTGAGGAAAGACTTGCCGGAGGGGGTCAAGTAGTCATGGTTTCCTAAGGAGCTTGCATTATGTCTCCCATTTAGGGAAGCTTTATGTAAAGAGAAACACTGTTTATTCTGGAGTGGCTATCACGTTTGTGGAGACAGGGCGAACCAAAAGACCTTCATATCTGGAGATCACAGCCTCTTCTTTTAGCCCAAGTAGATCTTGTTTCAAGGGTTGCCTGGAAAGAAGGGGTAAATCAGGTGGTTTTAACATTGAGAAGTTCTTGTTCAAGACTCCCTTCAGTCCATCCTGCTCCTCTGGAGGATGTTATAAGGCAGATTCCCCAAAATGGATGATGACTTAAACAAGGTAACATCTTGTTGCAGGATTCGGGGATTCTGCGATTGATGTGTCCCTGCAATATGCTGAACCCTGTCTTAATTTTGGAGGGAGGCAGGAAAACACTAAGAGGAAAGAGACATGGATTCTGGAGCTCCTGATTTGATGAGCAAGACAGACCCAGAAGTTCCTGAGAAAGTCCAGAAGTCTGAAGAGGGCTGGGTTTTAGCTACACCATCAGATGCTCAGGAGCACAAGGCCTACTGAGAGTGCCCATTCTGAGGCAATGTGAAATACAGCTGGTCTGATGAGAAAGGCAAGACAGGCTCCCTGGAAAGGGTGAGGACAGGCTTCAGTAAGGCAGCAGGAGGGACAGTGTTGGTAACAAGATGTACATGGAGCTATTTCAGAGAGTGGACGGTAGGGGCAGCTGAGGGACCTTGCAGAAGAGGAAGGGATCATGAGATGCTGTGACAGTAGAGAGCCAGTTGAGACAGAGACCTCAGAAGCGGGGCCCATGTCATTCTTCTGCCCCACGGCTAGAGGCTGGGAAGCAGCCTGTGGACTCTACATCTGGAAGATACCAAAACTGCACCCTAGGCTCGCAGGTATCCAAGAGGTCGTGCCAGAGCTCTGCCTTCTCACCAAGACAGCCCGAGACAGTGGCCAATTATCCATGAGAACTCACCGGAGGAGGGAGGGCCAAAGGCCATCCTGGAGAGTCTGGCAGAGGATGAAGCCTGACTCAGGAGCTCCACCCTTGGCGAGGTCCATTCCCACTAACCAGGCTGAGCCCCTGCACCTCCCCCAGCCCACGTCTCTGCCCCATGAAGGTTCATTTCTTTAGAGCTGGAGACGAGGTTGCCCACCCCTTCAGGTAGGTCTACACCTTGTCCTCAGTGCTGTGCCCCTTCCCCTATCAACCTCATCCTCCTCTGCTCTTCCACCCCTGGAGTGTCTCCCCACCATTCTCCCATGGGTCTTCTCCCTCTTTTCCTCCACTGTCCTCCACTTCCCTCCCCTCCTCTCTATCTCCCCCAATCTCCCCTCCCTCCCATTCTCCTCAACCCCCAGCCAGTCTCCATCCTTCTTCCAAGGGGCCCTGGAGAGTAATAGTCTAACACCAAGCATCTTCTTCCTCCTTTTATCTAGAAATCTACCTTCCATCCACTTCTCTCTTTCTTTCCCCAACCCTACCCCACCTCTACTCTGACCCGTGGCGTTCAGAATTCTTGCCCTTGTTGGGCAAGAATTACCACCCCATCATCACTCAGGTCAAGGACTCAGGTAAAGAGCACATCTACTCACTGCGTCTTTCCTTCAGGCCCCAGCCAGGATCTCTCCCCACCGCATCCCTAGCCCCAGGAATGGCTGCCCTCGGGTCTGCTTCATCTGGTCCCCACCCCATCTTACCAAAAAGCTTTGCATAATTAACCATCAAGCTTTGATGGCTCCATTACTCAGCACTTAATAGGCAGCTGGTATTCATATCATTCACTCAAGAAATATTTATTGAGCACCTACTGTGTGCCAAGCCCTTGGAATATAGCCATGAACGAAACATTTGTACCCATTGGTGTGCGGCAGGGTTTGCATTTTTGTTCATGATCTAGGTATATGTTCAGCTTTTCTCTTAGAACTGGAAGCTCACATCAAATAAGGGTGAGTTCATCCTCTGGCCCTGAACCCTGAGAGCACACTGAAGGACCCTTGAAGAGGTACTGGAGGGAGGGATTAGCGAGTGTATATGATTGTGTCCTATACAAACACCATCTACCATGTGATACTTTAGTGATGACAGATGGTGGATGGATAGGAGTGCAGTGAGATAAACTCATCCCTTCCACTGGGATCAAACACACCAAGCTCTGAGTGCCAGCTCTGCCTCTAACTACACAACCTGAGCAATCTCTTAACCCTCTAGGCCTCAGGGTCCTCATCTGTAAAACTAGAATAATAACACCTGCCTCAGAGGGTAATTGTAAAAATTAAACGCATTAACGAAAGTTGGGCAATCAGTATAGTATCTACTATGAAGTAAGATGAACATCAAAAGATGTTGTTATTAAGTTTGGAAGAATATTCATAAAATAGTTTTCTACACTAAGCATATGCTACCTGAATAACTTTTTTTTTAAATAACCACATACCCTAGAAAATCTCTTGCACAAATACACCAAAAGACATGGAAAAGAAAGTTCATGGCAGCTCTGTTCATAATACAAACTCTGGGGGCAACCATGAGGCTACCAGGGTGGAAAGATGAATAAACTGTGACATATTCATACAAAGAATACAGTCCACAGTGAAAATGAACACAATACAGCTACAGGAAGCAACACTGAACAATGGAATACACACATTATGATTCCATTTATATGAAGTTCAAAAACTGGAAAACTGAATCAGATATGGTCTAGGGATGCATTCCTTGGTCCTTAAACTGTAAAGAAAAGCAAGGGAATGATTCAACACAAAATCCCAGAGAGGAGCCATCCCTGGATCAGGAAGGAAGGGGGTACAGTGAGAATGAGGCTCAGAGGAAGCCCCTAAGTTACACATATGTTCTATTTCTTCCTACAGGTGGTAGGCACACCACCTATACTTTCTTTTTGGGGGTGGGATATTTCACCATAAAAGCAATTTTAACTTCCATAAAGCTCCCATTGGCAGAGCCAAGACCACGGAGTGGTCATTCTGCCAACTCTTCCCCCCTCCCCTCTTCTCTTCCCCCACCACAAGCTTTTTTACTCTAAGAAAACCTACAGATTGAATGTCTTTTTAGGTCTTCAAAATTAGCAGCCATTAATAATACCTGACGTTAAATGAAATGTTACATCTGAATTTTTTTTAATATCTTGTTTTAAATTGCTTGCTGCTCCTTTCAAATTGCTTAGCAAAGACCAGCCATTAGTAATTAGCTCATGTTTACGCGTGACATTTTTATAGGGAGTTACACTGGTAGAAGAGGCAAAGCGTGTATGAGCTGCACCCTGACTCACAGCGCTTCTCTTCAGGACACCCGGCCAGCTGGCTGGCTGGGAGCACCACGGCTGCCTTGTGGGCAGTGCCCAGAGTGGCGGATGAGGGCATAAAGGGCCTCAGAAGAGCTGGCCCAGCTCCCCAAACACATAAAGTATCAGGAGTGACGCCCTCCTCTGGGATGGCAAGTACAGTCCGTGCCCCCATGTCAGTCCTGTCACAAGCCCCACTCCTGAATGTTTTGCACGGACACACTATTCTCTTTGCCCACCAACCCCCCCACCTCCCTCCTGCCCTAAGCTGATCTGCCCGCCTTTGCCCCTAAGACACAGCAGCTATGAGGTCGGGGGGGAGGACGGGGAAGATTGCTAGCTGCGGCGTTTCACTTCTCTTTTCTTCCCTTCCATTTAATGCAAACCCCTGTACTTTATGGTATCATTTTTCTAGACCTGCTCTATTGGAATGGGGTGCTTCACGGGTACATAGAACACAGTATAACCTATCTAGGTACTTACAATATACCAGAGGTAAACAAATAACTAAAAGTGCTGTTCTCCATCCCCTTCCTTCAGTTCGCAGCCACACGGTCCTGCAGATCTCCACCCTGCCCCCAGCCTCTCATTGCCCTGTGCCACATACATGCCCATTGGCCCTCCTGGTTGCAACCATTCCAGCCTCCTCTGACTCTGCCCACCTTCCTTAGACTGACTGTCCCCAATCCTATATCCACAGATATCCTCTCTCTAACAACTTCTCCACCCTCTTGAAAGTTTGCAGGGATTAGGAAATCCAGGGGTTGCCATAGCCTATAGGTGAGAAGGCATTGCATCTCCTGAGCTTCACTACTTAATAGATGGGAGACTGGAGCCTACCCGGCTCTTTGGTGGGGCTAATGGCAGACTCTGGGAGGGCTCACGCCAAGGAGTACTTCCCAGAACTTCTGCTGCCAGTGTCGTTGTTCCCCCGGTGAGCCACAGCCACCCCCCACCTCTGCAGAAGACCCTCCAACACTAGCAGGAGTTGTATCCTTTTGATGTGATTCGATTTGGGGTGGTCCGGGAAGATCCCACGTGCCGCAGAGCAACTAAGCCTATGCGCCGCAACTACTGAGCCTGCACTCTAGAGCCAGAGAGCCACAACTACTGAGTCTGCGTGCCACAACTACTGAAGCCCCTGTGCCTAGAACCCTTGCCCCGCAACAAGAGAAGCCACCGCAATGAGAAGCCTGAGCACCGCAACGAAGAGTAGCCTCCACCCGCCGCAACTAGAGAAAGCCCGCGCACAGCAACGAGGACCCAACACAGCCAAAAATAGATAAATAAATAAATAAATATATTTTTTTAAAAAACAGAAGCAATATTGTAACAAATTCAATAACGACTTTAAAAATGGTCCACATTAAAAAAATCTTTAAAAAAAATAGATGGGAGACTTTGGTTGAGTTATTTAACCTCTCTGAGCCTCAGTTTCCTCATCTGTAAAGTGGGGATAATGATACATACTTCATAGGGTTGATGTGAGAATTAGAGATCATTTATGGCATATAATGATGGTCACATAGTAGGTGGCCAATAAAAAGAAAGTAGGACCTATGTTGCCCTATGGAATTCTTTCTAATTGTAAAGGGGAAAATGTACTCAAGTGACCCGATTTAGCATCACCAGTAGCAGGACAACCTGACATTTTGTGCTTCCTGGGGTGATACAGTAAGAGTTATAAAGCATCAGTTATGACGTATTCTGCCCAAAAATGTTTCAGTTAAACCCAGTCAAGCCTCCAGACCAGCACTATCTAATAGAAGCTGGTGTGATGGTGGAACTGTTCTGTAGCTGTGCTGTTCAATAAGGTAGCCAGTAGTCATGTGTGGCATGTAATTGAGGGACTAGATTTTGAATTTATTTAATTTCAACTAATTTAAATAACCACCTGTGTCTATTGGCTACCATACTGAACAGCCTAGCTCAAGAGTTAATTTTCAGTGTACAGAAAATACAAGAGATAGAGCGATAAGTTAAATCAAGAAAAACTATTTTTAAAAATTATTAGGGCAATTGGGAAATTTTAATGTGGAATGGATAGTAAATGATTCTTTGGAATTATCGTTCTTTTTCTTGCATGTGAAAATGGTACTGTCCTTATTCTTAAGAAATGCATATGCCTAAGTATTTAAGGGCTCCATGTTACGCTTTCTGTAATCGTCAAATAATTGGGCAAATGTGAAAGCAGATACGGCACAATGTTAACAACTCTTGAATCTGGGTACCTGGGTGGAACACATCAGGGTGCTTGTTATACAGGTACTATTCCTTCAACTTTTCTATATGTTTGAAAACTCTCATAATAAAAGTGGAAGAAGACATAAAACACAAATATTTAATAATCTGCTGGCTGCTGCCATGACAGGAAGTCAGGTGTATTTCAGCAGCCAACTGGACTTTCTGCAGATGGGGGAAATACAGCTTTGTGTTATAGTAGGACCTTGGCCACTACTGAGATGGAAACTTCTAGAAGTTATTCATAAATATCGCAGTCTTTCCTGGGTCCCCCACTCACACCCTACACGCATACAGTTTGCCTGCTTCTGCCCCATCTGGCTTCCCTTCTCCTCCCCTTTTCTTGGCCCCATTCTTCCCTTCCCTCCCCTCCCCTGCCCTTCTCTCTCCAGTACTCTCAGATGTGTGCATGCCCTGCTGTCGAGGCACTTTGAAGATGAAGCATGCTGAGTTCCCCTACAGCCCAGGGGTTGGCATTCTTTACACAGAGGAGGGTGCGGGCCACTCCACTATTAAAGCACATTCTAGAGAGGCGTTGGACCCAGCTAGCCACCCAAGCCCATAAAGCACAAATTGCAAAACCCCATCTGCATAGCCAAGCACTTCCTACCCGAGCATAAATAGGACCCGGGCTCCTAGAGGAGGACATTAGAGTTTCCACAAGACTCCAGCTCTCCCATCCTGTACAACGCAAGCCAAACTTCCAGAAGCATCATGACCTACGGATCAGGATTCGGCGGCCGCGCCTTCAGCTGCTTCTCAGCCTGCGGGACCCGCCCCAGCCGCTGCAGCATCACGGCCGCCCCCTACCGCGGCATCTCCTGCTACCGCGGCCTCACCGGGGGCTTCGGCAGCCGCAGCCTCTGCGAGGGCTTCCGCACCGGCTCCTGCGGCCGCAGCTTCGGGTACCGCTCTGGCGGCGTGTGCGGCCCCAGCCCGCCCTGCATCACCACCGTGTCGGTCAATGAGAGGCTCCTCGCGCCCCTCAACCTGGAGATCGACCCCAACGTGCAGTGTGTGAAGCACGAGGAGAAGGAGCAGATCAAGTGTCTCAACAACAGGTTCGCTGCCTTCATCGACAAGGTGGGTGTCCTTGATCGCACCCTTCCTGAACCCTCCCTTCCTGGGCAGGCACTGAAGGGGTAGTTGGGGGGCAGGAGAGATGTGGCCCAGGTGAGCCCCGAGTCTGATGGAGGAGACGGACACATATCCAGGGCACAGAAAGATCAGAGAGATGAGTCTAGAGCAGGGGCTCCTGATGAGGCAATTGTTATTATACACAACCTCTGTCCAGACAGGCAGGGTCCCCACAGACAGACAAGGACAAGGTTGGGAACCACATGTCGGAGGAAGAAGGCCATACATGCAAACAAGACACAAGAAACGCACATAAGATATAGGAAGAGGACCACAGGTCAGCCTTGGGGTGGGTGTCCTTGATCACACCTTTCCTGACCCCACCCATGCTCAATTCAGGCTGGGCACTGATGGGGGAGTCAGAGGCAAAAAGTCCTCTACTTGGCTCCTGACCACATGCCACCTAGGCTCAGCACGTCAGGATAACTCAGTTCACCTGAGCAGGGACTGGTCGTTCCCAGCCCCTTGCTCTCACCCCTAACTTGGAAAATCCAAACATAAATCCCAATCCCCAAATCCAGAAGTTGCCTTGTCTTCCACAGCGCCCTGTGTAATCTCTGCTGAGCTCCTGGTTTGGGAGTTTACCTTAAAGCAATCAGTGCCCTCCCCCATCCCCACATGCCCCAAGTAGGCTTTGGGGCAGTGGGAGCCATCTGACCCGTCCTCCCACCCCAAATGGCAGGTGCGCTTCCTGGAGCAGCAGAACAAGCTGCTGGAGACCAAGTGGCAGTTCTACCAGAACCGCCAGTGCTGCGAGAGCAACCTGGAGCCCCTGTTCCAGGGCTACATCCAGACGCTGAGGAGGGAGGCCGAGTGCGTGGAGGCCGACAGCGGGAGGCTGGCCTCGGAGCTCAGTCACATGCAGGAGGTGCTAGAGGGCTACAAGCAGAAGTGAGTGCGGTCAGGGGTGATGTTGGGCACAGGGATGGACTTGAGTTAAAGCCTACTGGATGAGACTGGAGAAGACTTTCCGAGAAGGGCCAGTGACCTTGCAGGGCAGGTGGGCGCTGTGCAGCAGGATCTTCACATCAGGCAGTCATCGATCAGATGCCTAAGAGTAGGGCTGTGATTCCCCAGGAGGTCTCTCTCTGCTCCTTCAGCCTTCACTTCCTGGAGCCTGATCACCCAGCAGCTGTGCCCTGCGGTCTGTGGGGAGGGGGCTTCTGCAGTCTCCCAAGCCATCTCCTCCCGGCCTCTCAGGCTCCCACCTGTAGCACCTGGACGTGATATGAGTCCCAGTGTCGCTCAGGGCTGCCAGGTCCTGGGGCTGCTGGTGTCCCACCGTCTAGGGTATAGAGTGCTGAGGGCCTCTGGGACTCATGGGCCCTCCCGCAGCTGAGCTAGGATGGACACCCAGGAGAGCGGAGGCTGCAGTGCCCCACACGTGCTGCTGTCCTCTCCTAGCATGGGGCTGGTGGTGAGTCCTTATTCTCCAGACGGGACCTCAGAGCAGCTTTGGGAACAGGGCTGTGAGGTCCCAGAACAGTGGCCCCCTGGACCCCTCAATGCAAAGGGGAGAGAGAACCACAAACACATCCCAAATCCAACCACAGCGGACCCCAGCAGGGCTGCCAGGAGGCGGGCTGTGTTGGCAGGTCCCTAACATTGCCTCCTTCACTGGTATGAAGTGGAGGGGGTTCTGGGGAGACCTGCCCTGCCATGACCTCCCTTTCTGCCCTCTTCTGCCTCAGGTACGAGGCGGAAGTCGCTCTGAGAGTGACAGCGGAGAACGAGTTTGTGGCTCTGAAGAAGGTGAGTCACGTGGGATCGGGAAGCAGAGACACGAGGGATCTCAGAATGACAGACTCTTGCTGGGGAGACCCATGGTCTCAACCTCAGTGCGGGGTGCAGCGACCTTGCCAAGTCAGGATGGGAAATTCCCAGAGATTAGGTCATGAAAGGCCCATGCAGGGCTCTGAGAAGGGCCCTAACCTTGGAGTATCCACCTGCACCCTGCCCTGAAGCAGCGGGATGGCTGAGTTGAGCTCTGGACGTTCTGTGCTGCTCCAGAGGTGGTGGTCTGTGGCTGGGGTCCCATGGAGGCATGGCAGCTCCAGTCTCGCTGTTGAGGGACGGTGTCCTGTCTACTGCTGCAGGAAGTCTGATTAGGAAGAGGGGCACAGTCTGAGGATCTCGGGGAGGATGGAGCAGAGCCAGGAGAGGCCAGGTGGAGTCTTGGAGGACTGCTGGGGGACAGGGAAGTGTCAAGGTTGCTGAGTGAGGGAGCCAGTCTGGCAGGCTTCCTGGTACAGGGGAGGGTAAGAAGGAGAGCTGGGAGGTAAGAGGTCTCAGGTAGGAGGAGTGAAAGGCTGGTGACCCATCCCCAAGGCACGAGGCGTTTGTTCTTAGAAGGGGAGGAGGTTGTGAGGTGCCTCTGGGGAAGGGCAGAGGGTATGGAGATGGCATGGGAACAGTAGCACTGGGAATCCTTTCCCCCTCACCTCCATGTAATGGGTGAAGGGAGAGAGGAGTGTGGGGTGGTGATCACCAGAGGTCCTCTGAACTCAAAGATTCCCCACCTTCCCAGGATGTGGACTGCGCCTACCTCTGCAAGTCAGACCTGGAGGCCAACTCAGAGGCCCTGATTCAGGAGATCGACTTCCTGCGGCGACTGTATGAGGAGGTGAGGGGCTGTGGTCCAGGCAGAAAACCAGCAGCTGGCCTGGAAGAGAGGGCGTTGGTCTGGGATCAGAGTGGGACAGGGATTGGGGCAGGAGCTGCAGTCCGTGAGTCTGTCAGAGAGGGCGGGGGCTAGAGACCAAGGAGGGCTGAGAAGGTTGGGTACACACTGTGGTGAGGGAGGGGATGGTATAAACCACACGCATCCTCCCACCTCACCATCTGCAGGAGATCCGAGTTCTCCACACTCACATCTCAGACGCCTCGGTCATCATCAAGATGGACAACAGCCGGGACCTAAATATGGACAGCATTGTGGCCGAGATCAAGGCGAACTATGACGACATTGCCGGCCGCAGTCGGGCCGAGGCTGAGAGCTGGTACCGCAGCAAGGTGAGTGTCTCAGGGCACCTGCCTCCTAGACACGGTGGGAGGGATGGGTGGTATATATTAACAAGGCTTCTTTTGTCTGGGGACTCTGATTCCTAGCGGTGGTGAAAGAAGTGCAGACCCCTCTCAGGTTATAGTAGCAGGACGTGGCTGCCACGTATGGTTGCACAGGCTGAGTACTGTACAATTTGCAAATCATCTGTGGTGTCCTGAGTGGGTGGGATGTCCCATCCTGAGTTTCATGAGCCTCTCTGCTTCCCTCCAGTGTGAGGAGATGAAGGCCACGGTGCTCCGGCATGGGGAGACCCTGCGCCGCACCAAGGAGGAGATCAACGAGCTGAACCGCGTGATCCAGAGATTGACGGCCGAGGTCGAGAATGCCAAGTGCCAGGTAGGGGTCGTTTGAGGCCCACCCAGGGTGCCACAGGCAGTGTGTGCACCCAACTGGATCTCACCTTTCATTCTCCAGCCCATCTGGATGACCTGAGTCCCAGGTTGTGGTCACTTAAGGAAACCCAGGTGATGAAGAGGAGAGACCTGTTCCTGGGGTGATCCCAGCTGGCCAGGAGAGACTGGATGCGTCCAGGAAGTGGACACAGAGACCCAGGGACCATAACTCACCTTGTTCTCTTCTGGGCCTTTAGAACTCCAAGTTGGAAGCCACTGTGACCCAGGCGGAGCAGCAGGGCGAGGCGGCCCTTAATGATGCCCGCTGCAAGCTGGCCGGGCTGGAGGAGGCCCTGCAGAAGGCCAAGCGGGACATGGCCTGCCTGCTCAAGGAGTACCAGGAGGTGATGAACTCCAAGCTGGGCCTGGACATCGAGATCGCCACCTACAGGCGCCTGCTGGAGGGCGAGGAGCACAGGTGGGGCCCATCCCAGCCTGGCCCTGAGCTGCCCATTCCCACCCTTTCCACAAGCACCACCCTTGATCCTGGCTGAGCAATGGCCAGGGATCTGGGACAAACCTATCATTTATCACTTTGGGGTGGGGGGCGGTTTGTGAGGACTATTACTTCTGACCCTCTGCCCCCTCCTTCCTGACCACTTGTGAACCCCACCCCAGGAATTTGTAGAGCTCTGTCGGCAACTCTGGCTCAGTCGCTAATGTTGCTTTTTTCCTCTTCCCTCTCAGACTGTGTGAAGGCGTTGGGGCCGTGAATGTCTGTGAGTAACCTAGGCCCTGTGTGGATGAATTTACTCTTTTCCTGTAAGGGATGGAAGGAGGAGTTCCACTGGACCTAAATATAAGAGTGGGCTGGCATCACAGGAGGAGGGATTTGGGTTAGACAAGAAGCAAGGACCACTTCGTTGGGACTAGAGTTGTTAAGTAAAGATGCTTGGAGAGGTGCATCGTCGGGGATGCGGGAGACTTGGCCCCCCAGAATTTTAACTAAGCCTTTGGGGTTCGCAGGTGTCAGCAGCTCCCGGGGCGGGGTCGTCTGCGGGGACCTCTGCGTGTCCGGCTCCCGGCCGGTGACTGGCAGCGTCTGCAGCGGCCCCTGCAGCGGGAACCTGGCGGTGAGCACCGGCCTGTGTGGGCCCTGCGGCCCCTGCAGCTCCATCACGTCTTGCGGCGTGGGCTCCCGCGCCAGCAGCTGCCGCAAATGTTAAGCGCCCCAACTCAGGCCCGGGCCGGACAACCCTTCCGCGCAGCCCGGCAGGGCCCGCCTTGCCTGGCCCCGCCCCGCCCACCTCTGGGCGGAGCAAGCCCTAGGCTACTTCGCTGGCTCTTTGAAAGGTCCATCCCACTCCTAGCATCTCAAGCCTGTGTGTGATCCCCTCTTCCCGGGCTCTGCCGCCCACGCTGGGAAAGGCTACCCTAGAAAGAAGTCTCTTTGGCCACCACAGGAAGGGGACTCCGGGGCAGGGGGGACCAGGATTAGGACCTGGGCTGCTATGGGGCCAATAGCCAACGCTCCCACTCTGTCCCAGCATCACCCCTTCCTTCTCTGCCGTGTTCCTCTCCTTGATCTGTGTTTCCAATAAATCAATATAGCCAACGCTGGGCCTTGTCTGCACTTCTGCTATCTTCCTCAGGGGTCGAGGTTTGGGAGGGTCCCCAAAGTCACATGGAGCAGAAAAGCCCTAGATCTGGGGTCTCCACTACAGTCTTTTGTCTCTGGGCTCACAGCACTCTCAGATTTAGCCGAGGATTGTGCTGCGCCGCTCCATCCTGTAATTTTATCCATACCACCTTCACAGTATCTCTTGCAGAGCTCAGGGACCCGCGGTAGCCAGGGCAAGGTCCCACCCTGAGTTCAGTGGCACAGCTGGGGTTTGAACCCCGTGAGCATGTTTAGTGCTCATTTCACTAAACCACAGCTGCCTCCCAGAGAACATATCTGTGCACATCTGTAAACCTATGGGTAGATGCACCAGTCACTCAAAGCTTAAGGAAACATCACTCCTGGCTTTGGTGGGGAAGACTCAAGCCTGAGTAACTTACAAGAATTCTTTAAGGGGTGAATACATGAACATGACTTAAACTTTCAAAATGCCTTTGATATGGCTGTCTTTTTTTAATGGAGTCCTTTTGGGGTTTGGAGACCTTCCATAGCTGATAAATTGCCTCAAAGCTAGAAAACAGCACGTGGCAAGAAGATGATGTGGTGTAGAGGTGAGCACACAGACCCTGGAGCCAAACTGCATGGGTCCAAAACTGAACTCTGTTCCTAGCTGAGTGACTTCGGGCAATTTACGTACCCTCTCTGTGCCTCAGTTTCTATATGTCTAAAGTGAAAATGAGAAAAAGAGCATTTTTCTTTTACCTCCTAGGGTTGTTGCGAGGATTAAGGAATTTCGTATACATAAAATACTTAGTGCCTGCCACGAAATAATCACAATATGCATTTATCATCAGTAGTATTCTTTTGCAGAATACAAAGTAGAAATCCCTCCTGGGATCAGGGCCATGGGCAGCCTCTCATTACACTTATATGATCAGAGATCGCAAGCACAGAAAGAAAACCCCACGTCTTCCAGGCCATCAAGCTCCTTCACGCAGGAAACCATCCCCGCCACACTGATGAAGATATTACAAGTGCTGGTGGGAGTGGAGAGATGGCCCCTCAGCTTCACTATAGGCCAAGGCAAGTCCCTGAACATACATCTGTACAGCAGAGTGAATCTCTAAACTTCCAGTGCCGGGCCCAGGAAACTGTAGCAGAAATGGAAGTGCCCATCCCCACCTCTAAGTGTGATAGAAATAAATTGATGATATTGAGAGATCAGAAGTGAGCGGTCTGAAAAGACACTGGCTCTTTTAAAAGATAGGATTAATTCCAGGTCTCCTGGCAACCAATGTGTCCCCTCCACCCTCCAATGGAATTCTGAGGACAGAGCCCTCAAAGTTCCAGATATGCAACTGTTCTAACCAGCCCTCTGTGCTGTGACACCACACAGCTCAGAAGCAGGCCTTGTCTGGAGTCCAGACTGTGTGAAGACCTAGTTGTCCTAAATAGTCAATGCCCTTCCACCATCACCACCCAGCTGCCCCCACTCCCACCCCTCACCTGGCTCTTGGTGCTGTCCACCTCCACTGTCAGCCACTGGATGGCCTAGTTAAGCCTGTTCAGCTCCTCCTTGCTGTGGCGCAAGCTCTGCCTGTGTTTCTGCACCGTTATCTTTATCTCCTCACATTGTGGAGTCGGGGCAGCCAAGCATGGGAGAGGATCAGGGAGATGAGGAGAGCAGCAAGAGTACTCGACTGAGGCCAGGAAGACCGACCATTTAACTCCTCTGGGCCTCCATCTCTCCATCTGTAAGATGGGGATGATCATCTTTCCTAACCCCAAAGGTTGCTGAGAGAATGAAATGCACTTGGCTGGCACAGTGGTGGGTGAGCCACCACGCCTGGAGATGCCAAAGGTAGCGTGAACTCAGCCACAAAGGGCAACAACGCAGGGCGGCAGTCTGTTGAGTCTTTGAACTGAGATCACACAGGGTTGATCCCAGGAATAAGGGTAGTTAACTCTAGGAGATCAATTATCTTCCTTCGCTACATAGGATCATCTAAATGAATACAAAAGGCGTTTAATAAAACTCAACAATAATTTCTAATTTTAAAAATACTTTTTAAAAGCTAAGCATATGAGGAAACTTCCCTAACTTGATGAAGGCTATTAATCAGTGACAGGAGATCCAGACTCCAGCTCCTTCCCCAAACCCAAGGCCACTCTGGGACAACACTATGGGACTACAAGGGACAAAATCAGTGGGCCTTTTCCCTTCCCGCATCCTCTCTGCACACGCCAACACGTAACCAGCCGGGCACAGGGACCGACGCTTTCACGATGCCTCCACCACCTCACTGGGGCTCATGACCACCTGTAAAGTAGGCCACGTAGATGTTACTCTCTCCATTACCTTTCCTTGGGCAAAAGCTGCTGCTCATCCACTGTGCAAGGCAGAGGGACCCAGAGGGACATGAGTGACCCTGCCGGTCAATGGCTAAGCCAGGCTTCATCTTAAGCCCATGCATTTTGCTCTATACCCTGAGGGACAGATAAAGTCACACACACCCTTCAACCCAGAGAATAGGAACTGTTCACGCCAGCCCACTGCAAATTTCCTTCCAAGGCAGATGGGGTGGGGGGGGGGGGGAATGGATATAAAGAGACAGCAAAACTCCATCTCCCACCAATCTCTGCCCTATTCCTACTGCCTACACTTTCCTGCTCTCATTCCCAAAAGACGAAGACACAGCAGACAAGCTTGTGCCTGGCTGGGTCCAACAGATCTGGAGTCCAAGACATCTCATCCTGTGTGAGCTAATGAGCCGTGTGGACAAGTCTCACCATGATGAACAGAGCTGTCACCTCCTCCAAGCCTTCCCTGGGCACCGAAGCTCAGCTCTAGCCCAAAGAGCTTCCAGAATGCTCACCTCTCCTTCCTGGGGGCTTTGTGACCTCATCTTGTTACAACTGCAGAGTTCTGACGGGGGTGTGGAAGCAGCCATCCTGTGAACCCAGATGGGAACGTGGTGGTCTCTGGGCTGGAAAGGGACTTGAAGGAAAGAGGGGGAGGGGGAGGGGGAGGGGGAAGGAAAGGTGCTTCAAGTGGGGGAAACGTGTGGAGCTGAGGACTTCAGGCTTATGGAGTGGGCGATGGGAGCCACAGAAGGTGCTTGAGCAGGCCAGCAGCATGGTGTATGATGCAATTTGGAAGGCCTGTCTGGCAGCAGCGTGGAAGACAGATAGGAGGCAGAGAGACTGAGGCTGGGGATTCCATTTCCACGACTAGGTAAGAAATCTGGGGTAAGACAAGACTCTAAGAAGGAGTAACAGGGATCAGAGAACACAAGTTGATCGGCATTTTCTTTTGTTTTATAAATTTCTCATACATGCAAGAGTATATACAACATACGTTTAATGATTTAAATAGCAACAGTAATAAAAACAAATCCTTGT
Organism: Orcinus orca; assembly: GCF_937001465.1. Taxonomy (NCBI): domain Eukaryota; kingdom Metazoa; phylum Chordata; class Mammalia; order Artiodactyla; family Delphinidae; genus Orcinus; species Orcinus orca. The sequence continues at coordinate 42,088,620 of NC_064569.1, read as the reverse complement.
GTACCCAGCAGTACCTTCAGAGCCCCGTGTGGGACCCTTCCTGAGCACAGCATCCTCCCCCTCTGACCCCATCCAATCTCCAAGGTAACCGCTATCTTGGGTTTTTGTGTTAAGCACTCCTTTGATTTTCTTTATTGTTGCATCATATGAGTATGAGTCCCTAAGCAATTGTTTAGTTTTGCCTGCCTTTAAGCTTTCTATAAATAGAATTACATGTACGCTCTTATGACTTGCTTTTCCCCCCTCAACATTCTATTTGTGAGATCCATCCATTTTGATGCATGTAGCTTTCTTTATTTTTCAGTGCTGTAGAGTATTCCAGTGTATTATTATTCTCCATTCTCCTAGGGGTATACATACGTGTGCTTTTTTTTTTTGGTTATAACAAACAATGCTGCCCCGAACTTTGGGGTACATATTTGCTGGTGTACTTTGGCAAGAGGTTCTTCAGGGTACTGGCTGTCAAACATTTTTTGTAACCACAACTCAAAATAAGGAATATATTTTATAGGGCTTCCCTGGTGGCGCAGTGGTTGAGAGTCCGCCTGCCGATGCAGGGGACACGGGTTCGTGACCCGGTCCGGGAAGATCCCACGTGCCGCAGAGCGGCTGGGCCCGTGAGCCATGGCCACTGAGCCTGCGCGTCCGGAGCCTGTGCTCCGCAACGGGAGAAGCCACAACAGTGAGAGGCCTGCATACCGCAAAAAAAAAAAAAAAAAACAAACAAAAAAAACCCAGCCATTTACACCAGATCCTAAGTTTCACAATAGTGCAAGCTGTGCATTCTAGAGCGATCATCCTAGTGGGTACCAGAGGAAATGCCTGGAAACCTCAGGACCCCCTCCCTTACCCAGACCTGCTTCTGACCCCTTGAACTGAGTAAAGGACTTCATCAATACCATGACACCAGGCACTGGAATGAACAGCTAAAGAGGGCCCAGGGAGTGTGCCCAGCCTGATGGGGTGCCCCTCCCTGGTGGGGAGAGCTCTGTGCTGTCTCCCCAGTGAGACTCCTGTGCCACCCTCTCCCTTTAGGTTGTGGACTGCGGCTACCTGCAAAAGTCAGACCTGGAGGCCAATGCGGAGGCCCTGACCCAGGAGATCAACTTCCTGCAGCAGCTGTTTAAAGAGGTGAGGGGCCACAGAGCAGTGGGGCAGCAAGGAGGATGGTATCTGGACATTGGAAAGGACTTTCCACCACTTGGCTTCTGAAACCCCTGGTGAGGGGAGCACAGGGCAGAGTCGAGGGACCCGAGGCAGGTTTACTGTCAGAAGATGAAAAAGTACAGCTTCTTGTCTTATCTGCCAAACCCAAACAAGCTGTTGCCCCTGGCTACTGTGGTGATAATTATCACAAATTGTATATTCACACATCAGGCACAAATTGTAAGTTGCTGCCTGATTTCAGAGGCCCTGACTGAAATCAGGCAGTAAGCCTCCGAGCTGGGCTCCTCTCAGCCTTGGGACGTCGGTCCTGAGGAGCACTGAGAGGCTCCAGGGTCGAAGGGGAGAGGTCACCTTTGTACTGGGGCTTCAGACAGTGAGGCTGTGGAAGAAACAAGGGCAGGGGACGGGGAAGGACCATGAGAAAGAGGGCTTCGGGGAGCGGGACTCTGGCCCAGGAAGCTCTTACCGCTCCCCCACTTCCCCGCAGGAGCTCCAGGTCCCCCACGCCCACATCTCAGGCACCTCAGTCATCGTCAAGATGGACAACAGCCGGGACCTGAACGTGGACTGCATTGTCGCCGAGATCAAGGCTCAGTAGGATGACATGGCCAGCCGCAGCCGGGCCGAGGCTGAGTCCTGGTACCGCAGCAAGGTGAGTGGTCCAGTGCCCCCTTCCCAGAACAGGGATGCTAAAAGCTGAAAGTATTAGCAGGAGGGATGCTAAAAGGGCTTTGGCCTTTGTCTCGGTGGGATGGGTAAGGGAAGGGCAGGCAGCTCTCAGGATGGGGTGGCCGATGTGCAAACCGTGGGGCTCAGTGGGATGGCATATCCTGTGTCCCATGAGCATCTGTGCTTTCCCCCAATGCGAGGAGATCAAGGCCACGGTGATCCAGCCTGGGGAACCCTGCGCCGCACCAAGGAGGAGATCAACGAGCAGGGAGATTTAAGTCAGACACCTTGCCAAAGTGTGGGGGAAGAAGCAACGTCAAACTTCAGGCAAGTCTTCTCCACGGAGAACGCTCTCCGTCCCCGCTGAATGGGGGGGCGCAGGGGGGGGGCTATGGAGGGGAACGGAATGACCAGGGCTCTCATGGTCCCAGGGGCAGAATGGGGCAGAGGAAATAGCACCAGTCTGAGAGGCAGGAAACCTGGGCTCTCCAACCAGCCCTGCCACTAGCTCACCATGTGATTTGGGGGAAGCCATTTCACCTCTCTGGCCCATTGCTCTAGATCACTGACCACACACTTAGATGTCCCCAGAGGTTAGTAAGTGAGTGAAGCAGCCTGTACCGAAGGCACTAGGGTGTGGTGAACTGGAAAACAAAACAAACGGGCAGAGCTGATCAGATCCAACTGAGGCAGGCCCTACAGAAATGCAGGTACAGTGTGGGCGGATCCTCTGGTTTTTCAAGAGAAGCCAGGAATTTGGATTTTTACATTAAATTTCAAAAATTAAGGACACTGCCAACATTCCCCAAGAGCACTAATTTGCAACCCCTGACCTAACAAACGAGTAAGGCCCCTTCTTCCTCTGATAGTCAATGGTCAGTGGATACCTGGTCTCTGACCCTAAATCCAGAAGAAGGAGCCTTAATAACCCTCCCCTGTCCCCCAGAACTCCAAGCTGGAGGCTGCCATGCCCGAGGCGGAGCAGCAGGGCGAGGCGGCCCTTAATGATGCCCGCTGCAAGCTGGCAGGGCTGGAGGAGGCCCTGCAGAAGGCCAAGCGGGACATGGCCTGCCTGCTCAAGGAGTACCAGGAGGTGATGAACTCCAAACTGGGCCTGGACATCGAGATCGCCACCTACAGGCGCCTGCTGGAGGGCGAGGGGCAGGGGTGAGGACCACATCTGTGGGGATGATGTCTCTTCATCCTCCAAGCTGTGCTTAGAGCTAGGAGCATGTTTGCATATTATTTGCATCTAATTTTCATCATGATTACTTGGAGGAGGGAATTTGCAAGTTCTGCTCCCCCCAACTAATTTTTGACTCTTTTCTCTCCCCACAAGGTTGTTTAAGGGCATCGGTGCTGTAAATGTCTGTAAGTTATCTATACTGTGGGTTCTGAAATAAGAGCTTGGGGCTCCTGGTGGTCCGTCTTTTTCTTAAAGGGCCAAATAGTAAATATTTTAGGCTTGCGGGTCGCGCAGTCTCTGCTCAACTGCTTAGCTTGTTGTAATGTGAAAGCAGACACAGCCATAGCAATACTTCAGGAATAGGTGTGGCTGGCTTCCAATAAAGTTTTATTTACAAAGACAGGAGGCGGGGGCCGGGGGGTGGGGATGGGGGGCACAGTTTAAGACCCTGAAAGGAAGGAGGGGGATGTGGCAGTGAATGATTATGATAACTTAAATAGCTATTTCAGCCTATAGGGAGGGCCTGGGCTGACAGTTTATCGGGGATGCTTGAGGTTAGACTACTGGAAGAAGTGCCCAGGTGTGAGGTTGTTTGAGGGGGAAGGGGGAATAGAAATAGAGGGAAGGAGCTCTGAGGAAGAGAAGAGGGGGTGGGGGGACTCTGGCCCTTAGGCAGGAGCCGCTGGTGACGACCTTGCGAGGCGACTCAGCCCCGTTCTCTCCCTTCCCCGGCCCCCCGCAGGTGTCAGCAGCTCCCGGGGCGGGGTCGTCTGCAGGGACCTCTGTGTGTCCGGCTCCCGGCCGGCGACGGGCAGCGTCTGCAGCGCCCGCTGCAGCGGGAACCTGGGGGTGAGCACCGGTGTGCTCGCCCTGCGGCCAAAGCGGTGGCGGCAGCCGCCTGGTGTGGTTTGCTTGGCGGCTTCTGCTTCGTAAATACACCGCTCCGCGAGCCAGCCGTCCCTGCCTCCGGCGGCGGGTCCCAGAGCTCGGAGAGCCCCTGGGCTTGCGGTGGAAGGGCTGCAGGAACCAGCCGGCCTGACCTGCCCAATTGCTGCCTCCTCCTGCATCTCTCTCCCCGCTTGTCTCTTCACTTCCTCCAGGGAGGGAGGGCTCCTCGCCCGCAGCTCTGGCAGCTCCCCTCCATCCCCAAGAGTCTGAATGACTGGTTTCCCCCAGCCCTGGGCAAAGAGTCAACCCTGACTGTAGCCGCTCTGGAGGCTTGGACGCCTGTGGCTTCTAATGGACAGATTGGTCCCAGGGCCCCTCCAGTGTGGACCTGCTGCTGCTTCCCCTGCCTCCTAAACCCTCCCACAGTGACTGAGGTTGCGTCTCCCAGGGCACAACTTTATGCCCCGCCTGACTCCCTCTCTCTCCCAGGAAGGACTGATTTGCCAGTTGGTTGGTCCACCCCAAACCCAGGCCTAGGGCAGCTAAATGTGTGGTCTTCTCACCACTGAGGAATGTTCTCGGACAGCACAGGGCATTGGCTGGGGGAGGGAGTGGGTGCAAACGGCTCTCCCACGCCCTCAGCAGGAGAGGACTCCAGTGCCCACTTCCTGGCAGAGCCAGAACTTCCAGGGGCTTCTGGGCTTCTTCAGGAGAGGAGCTGGAATCAGGCCCAGCCCTGGGAGAGGTCAAGGCCTCACTCTGGATAAGAGTCAAGTTCCATAGAGCAGCACCCCCATGTCACCAAAGTGCTGTCCCAGTTATCAGGGTAGACCCTGCGGTCTCTCAAGCCCTCCCCTCCCCACCGCCTTCCCCGCCCAGCCTAATGAAGCCAGGACACCAGGTGCTGGGCATGGCTCACCCAAGCCTCAGAAAGCAGCTGCTTTATTGGAAGCTATTCTGACATCATTTTTCAGACTGCCTTGCAGTCTTGGGACCAGGGATGGGACCAGGGATGGAGGTCCTCTTGTGACGATGGGAGGAGAGGGTATGTGTCTCCCCACACCAGAGGCTCAGTTGTGGGTGCGCCTGCCGGGGGCAGATGTGGTGCTAATGGAATAGGCCTTGGGGGCCCCAGGCCCTCCACCACTGGAGAATCTCAGGGCATTGCTGCCCATGGTTCCCCTGAAGGTCAGCCGGCTGCCAGCACCGCCCGTGGAACCGACCACAGCTGAGAGAGAAGGGAGGAGGTCTCCGTCGGCGTGAGGCCCACTACCCGAGGCCCCCGCCCTCCTGCCATAGCTGCCCGTCTCCCTCCTCCCACCCACCTCCCTTCCCACCAACAGCCAGGGGCCAACCCAGAAGGAGCCTCAGACAGAGGTGAGGGCTGCTCCACACCGGCCCCACCCACCCTGTCCTCGTGCATGGCTTTCCTGGGCTGTTGAGCCTCTCTGGATGGGAGCTGCAGGCCCCTGCTGAAAGCTATTGAAGGGAAGGAGGCTCCCAGCCTCCAGAAGGCCAGGCCTTCAGGCCGATATGCCATCCAATAGACCCAGCCTAGTCTGGACGGCATAGGCGATGGGCCCGCAGCCAAGGACTTACAGATGTTCACGGCTCCCACTCCAGCTCCGGTCATCCTGGGGCAGAGGAGACACCTGTGAGGGCTGCTCTCTCCTCAGCACTGGAGGAAGCACCCCCGCACCCCTCCGTCCAGGCCCCGAGCAGAACCGAGGTTGCTTCCTCTGTCCCCACACATTCAGCCTTTTCACTTTGGCCCTCCTGCCTGCTGGCTACATGACCTTGGGAATGTCTCAGAGTCTCCAGTTCCTCACCTATAATGGGGCCTAACTCAGTACCAACCTCACAGTGTGGTTTGTGAGGGCTAAATAACATAAGTTACCTAAAGCCCTGGGCACACGGGAGTCTGTAAATGGTAGCTGTCCTCGTTGTTTATGTAGATCGCTGCCTCTCTTAACCAGATCATAAAATCCTCAAAGAAGGCTGTATTGATTCCCGCATCTCCAGTCCTTAGCATGAGGTCTGGCACACGGTAATTATTTAATATGTGTTGAAATAATTAGTGAATCGTTGACTGAGTGAATTCAGCTCCAGCCGGGACTGAGGGGGGAAGGAGGAGAGGGGGTTGTTTTAAGCAGGCTGTGGGGCTGAAACAGGTCTTACACTGGAAATTAAAAATCTATCCGAGACAGCTGGTGTTTGCTTTGTGACTCACAGTCCCACTGTCACCAAGCCCTTGGCCTTGGGAATGAGTTTACTCTGCAGGGAGGAGGAGAGGCCTCAATTTAGTGGAGGGAGTGAGGGAAGCCCAGCTGCAGCCCCAAATCCTGGAAGGGGGCAGGGCAAAGGTCAAGGGCAAGAGATGGGGACACTAGAAAGCTTCCAGGCCACTTGTCTGTTGACTGAATGAGTCAATCAAGCCATCAAGGTACTAATGAAGACCCAACTTCATGGACATAGATGTGGAGTTTTTTGTGAAGAATTCCCTGTAAGACTAACCCAACTCAGCTTCATCTCAGGCTGCAGGTGAGTATGCAAATACTTCTGGAGAGAGGGGAAATTTACCTCCTCACCACGCTCAGTCAATACCACGTGACTTAGCCCTCAATTATGTGGTGAGAAGCAGCCTGTCACCATGGAAGATGCCTGGACCAGGAATCAACAGAGCTTGACCGCACACTGGCCCTGTCCCCTCAATTAATAAAACTAACCACAATTTCCCCTCTGTACACTAAGGAGTCAATAATACCTGTCTTGCTTACCTGATGTGTTCTGAGGATCAAATAAGATAAGCTTGCTAATAGACACACACACACACACACACACACACACACACACACACACACACGTGCGCGCGCGCACGAAAGCGCTGTTATTACTTCAAATTTCTCACTGAGCTTACACCATCTGGTCTTTCCCTCTCGAAAGTCATCTCATCAAGGGCAAAGAAGCAAGCATCATCTGTACCCTCCCTGCACTTCCCACACCCAGTGCCCTGCAGAAGAGGGTACACAGGAAATGCTTGCAAATGGTTGAACGTCAAGCCCCAGGCCTCACTGAGCCCCAAAGGATCCCCTTTCCAGATTCTTTGTCTTCACCTGCTCTCCTCGCCCTCCAGCAGCTTGCGGTAGGTGGCGATCTCGACGTCCAGGGCCAGTTTGGTGCTCATGAGCTCCTGGTACTCCCGGAGCTGCCGGGCCATGTCCTGCTTGGCCTTCTGCAGGGCCTCCTCCAGGTCCACCAGCTTGGCCCTTGCATCCTTGACAGCCAGCTCCCCACGCTCCTCGGCCTCGGAGATGGCAGCCTCCAACTTGGCACGCTGTGGGGGGTAGTGGGGCTTTGAGCTGGGGGGGCAGGCCTCACCAGCCACTGCCTTCCTGCTTCCCCATGCTGCAGTGAGCATCTGGGCACCTTGCTTACGGTGGCTTCACTGGCACCAGCCTCCTCGCCCAAGCACCAGGGAATCCCAGGGGTTTCAAACATGGGTTTTGATATACCCAATGCGTACCTTCCACTTCTGGCTTTGCCACTTACAAGCCATGTGATCTTGGATGAATCAACCCTTCTAAGCCAAAAGTCTCCCCTTTCCTAGCAGTCATCACAGTATGTATAGAGAGATATTGCAAGTAACGAAATCATACAAAAGTCTCTGGCACAGTGTCTGGTATACAGTAAGCATTTAATAAATGCTATTACGATCACTATTATGAGTAAATGCTATTATGAGTTACAAATGCCCACACACCTGACCCCTAGCTAGAGGAGTTCCAAGGCTACGGGATTCTAGTTTAGTCCTCAAATTTCAGGCAGCTGACCAGAACCAAAAACACCGTCAAAATAGGAACCAGTTTGGAAGAGGCCCAGGACAGGGAGACTTGGAGTACAGAGACGCTGCCTGGCACCCCTAGACTCCGAGTCAACGGACCCCAGGTTTGGGCAGGGGTGGCGTGACTCAGGACGGGCGTGACCATCAGCTGCCACTTCCTGCCTGGCCTTAGTGTTCCCTCTCTCGTGGCCCGCCCCTCACTAGCCGGGCCTATTTAGTCCTGAGCCGCTTCTCGTTCAGCTCCGAGAGCCACCATCCCCATCCCCTCGCGCAGTGGTCCTCCTTCCCTCTCACAACTGCGCTCTGCCCTCAGACCCTCTCCCCTCCGAGCATGCACTCTTCCTCTCTGCACAACACCCCCAGTCCTGCCCAGGAGGCTGGCTGATGCCCTCTGCCCCCAACCACTGGTCAGTGCCCCTCCCTGTCACACTGGTGCCCCCTTGGCAAGGCCATGCCACTGCCTCTGAGCCCCCCGACGGTGATAGACATCCGAGCTCCGGGGTCTGGCTCTGCCCTGTTGGGTAAGAGGAGAACCGGATCTGGCAGAAGCTGCGGCGTTTGGGAAACCGCCATTCATTATTCTGTGCCTCCCCTCCAGGGCTGGACGCTGGCTTGCCGCACCGGTGACTCACAGCCCTGAATCTGTGCCGGGAGGCAGCTTCCACCCTCACCCTCATGTAAAAAGGCCTGCAGGGCTCCAAGGGGAGGACATTTCTGGGTAGATCACCCCCACATCCCATCCCCCGGCTCATCTGGAAAGTAGCCACCACCCATCAGCTTCCCTCCCTCCCCACTGCAGACACCTGCCCAGGCTTAGCTGCCTTGAGCACCCCCATGCCTTGGTCAGGGCTTGGGGGACACTTCCTCATCAATACCCCCCACCCCAGCTTCACAGCACCTCCTCCCATCAGTCTGTTGTCTGAGACCTGTGCTGGGAAGGGAGGAACAGTGAACCAGACAGACGGGGGCCCCTGCTCTTAAAGCATTTTTAATATCCCAGTGGAGGTAGGGGACAATACTTATTTATACTTAATAAGACTTACCTAATAAGTCAATACTAAATTAATAAGACAGAAAATTTCAGAGAGTGATAGGTGTTTCAGGAACCTCACACAGACTGCTGAGAGAGTGGCTGGCCATCTCTGAGAAGAGGTCTTTTGTCCTAAACCCCAGGGGTGAGAAAGGGGCAGCCATGTGCAGAGCTGGGAGAACCACATTCCAGGCAGAGGGAACACCAAGTGCAAGGGCCCTGAAGCATGAAGATGCTTGGCAAATATAAGCTCCAGGAAGCAGCAAGAGCACAGCCAGAGAGGCAGTGGTGAGGAGTGAGGTCAGCAGGTGGGGCGGGGCCTTGGGAGCCATAGTGAGGGACTCTGCTGACCTCCGGCCCGCCACCCCCTTCCCCCCTGCCCCCAGGCACACATCGCACCCAGAGCTAGGTGCAAGGAGAGGGCTCAGTACCAATGTGGTAACGAATGGTGGTTCTAGTCTAGCCAGCCAGCTCGAGGCTCTTTCCACAAGCTCCATGCCCAGCTAGGACTCCTGTTCTCCCTTCGGTCAAGCAGGACCTGGCCAAGAACATTTCGTCCTAGAGAGCTCGCAGGTGGGCCCGAGAGACTTGAGCTGCACCAGCCTGGTCCCCAGAGCAGCAGAGGTGACCCCCCTCGCCCCCAACCTCCTGCTGCTCATCCTGGGCAGGGTCCCAGCTGGCTGCCCTTCACATGCCCCAAGGAGGAGGGCTGGCGCCCACCTGGTTCTTGTTGTTGTCGATCTCAGCCTGCAGCCTCTGGACGGCCCGGTTCAGCTCCGCGATCTCATTCCGGCTACGCCGGAGGTCGTCCCCGTGCTTCCCAGCCTGGGCCTGGAGGGTCTCAAACTGGAGGGACCACACAGAAGAGTATGGCAAGGGTGGACCGTGATTACAGGTGACTTGTCTTCTCCCGACCCAAGGAAGGCCCCAGGTTCTGAGTGACAAGCCCTCCCAGCTTGTCTTCCCAGGGAGGGACAGTCTGACTCCCAGCAAACTTTGCCCAATACCAGGAGGCCAGACTCCCGGACAGTGGGGTGGGGGAGGGGTTCAGTTTCCTCCCAGCCAGGACGGGGCGGGGCGGGGGGGGACAAGAATGGCTCACCAGGCCCATTCCACTGATCTCGGGGCTCTGCCCATTCCCATTATGTCCTAACACTGGAGAATCACTGGAAGTCTGAGATCCTCACCTATTAACCCCTTTGTCAGCACCACCCATTTTACAGATGAGGTGAATGAGTCCCAGAGGACAGAAGGCACTGGCCCAGTGTCACACAGCAAGTCCTTATGGGCGTACATGTGTCCTCACATACACCATGGATGACTCCCTGTCTCTGAAGAGACATTGCTCTATGCTGCTTTTAAACCCTCAGGCTCCCTCCCCCAGATCACTGGTTTGCCCCAGCACACCCCCTCCCCACCCATTCCCTCAGCACTGCACTGTCAGCTGCCCTGCCCACACCCAGTGCATATAACGATTAAACCTGCTCTGGAGCCCTTGGACCCAGGATCTGGTCCCTGCTCTTCTATCTGCTGGCTGTGCAGAGCTAGACAAATCGCTTAACCTCTCCATGCCTCAGTTTCTTCACCTGTAAAAGGGGGATAACACTAGTGCCTACCTAACAGGGCTGTTCTGTGGGCTATATGAGTCAATACAGGTAAACCTTTGAACCTTTGCCTAGCATGGTGCTTACTTGCCAGATTTAGCTATAATAATTATTAATCCATGTCCATTTCCTCTGCCCTCTCCCCCCACATCAGGCTGGAATCTTGCCCTGGGCAAGGACCTAGCCTTCTCCTCCTCTCATTCCCAGGACACTGGAGACCACCACAGATTTAATCCCTGGTGCCTGTCAGCACAGTGGGACCCAGGCCCCAAAGGCTTCAGACAGGGTGAGGAGTAAGGGAAGCCGCCACGGAGGACTCTGCCAGGAAGAGAAAATATGCCTCCAGCGGCCACACACCTTGGTCTGGTACCAGGCCTCGGCCTCAGCCCGGCTGCGGTTGGCGATCTCCTCATACTGGGCCTTGACCTCGGCGATGATGCCGTCCAGGTCCAGGGAGCGGCTGTTGTCCATGGACAGGACCACAGACGTGTCTGAGACCTTGGACTGCAGCTCTTTCAACTCCTGTAGGGACCAGACATAACATCAGGACTTGGGGCATGACCCGTCCCTGTCCCCATGCCCATCCTGGGATTCCCCGCACACTAGGGGAAGAAAAAGGGAGAAGAGGCCAGAGTGGGAGTGAGTCACCAGGTAGCCAGGGGCACAGACCCAGCACCCACTAAACAGCTCCACCAGCCCTGGCTCCCAGAAAAGCCCAATAGCACCTTCTGAAATCAAGAGTCTGGCAGGATCACAAACAAGTGACAGAGTGTGGTGAGGTGCTGCGAGGTGCTACTGGAGTTGAGCTCTGTTGTGAAGGGAATCACTAGGGGGTGGGTAGAATAAGTCATGTATTATGCACACTCTGCAGCCTTTAACACGGAGGATACAGCCGTATTTACGGACAGGGAACTGTATCTGTGGTATACTGTTACATGAAAAAAGGTATGATTCTATTTTATTAAATATATGTATTTCTATATCTCTATGTGTGTATATGCAGAGAAGAAGTCTGAAAAGGTAGGTATCAAGATGATAAGAGTAGGTGTAGGAAACTTGTTTTCAATTTATGCTTTACTTAATTTTCTAGATTTTCTGCAATGAGTATGTATTTCATAATGAGAGGAAAATAATTATATATACATGTATAGACATACACACACACATATATATAACATGTGATAGACATATGAAGGCCCACACTGAGGCCAGAAGTACCCAAAGTCAGCCTCAAGGATCCAGCCCCTGAAATTAACATATGTGGAAATTCTCTCGGAGACGCTAATGGAGGCTGGATGTTCAGGTAAAGACCAGACTGAAGGGAAATGAGAACTGGTCTGTAATTTGCCTCACGTTTTCCTATGTCCCAGACTAGCCAGATGATCAACCACCCTATCTTCTGCCTAAGGCCAGAGACTCACACAGATGGGATGAAGAGGTTTTTAAATCCCCTTGAGGGAAAGGAACCGGAAGCCCAAGGCAGGGCAAGCTGAGCAGGAGGGGAGATGGGAGGGGCAGGCAGAGAGGGTGGCTGAGTGGTGGGTATAAACCCTCAGGCACTCCAGTCTCTCCTGACTCAGGCTCCCCTGCCAGCCCACCCAGTCCACCTGTGAACCCTGTCACGGCCCGGATCGGATCCCTCAACATCCTCCTGGTTTCTTCCAGCCCCACCCAATCCCCCTTCCTGACAAATGACCATCCCACATCTCTGGAAGGCCAGTTTTGACTGACTCCACCCTGGTGCGCTGCCCCAGCTCCTACTGAGCTCCTCACCCACCCTGGATTCCTGAATCCAGAAAGAATAAAGAGCAGGGGTCTTTATTCAGGGGTCAACTCCCCTACATGCACCCAACACACACCCCGGCTGACCCAGAGGCAGGGGGTGGACCAGATAGCCCCCTGGCTAGGACATGCAGGTTGTGGCATATCTCCCACCCCTGAGGTCCTCACCTCCTCATAGAGGGTCCTGAGGAAGTTGATCTCATCCTTCAGGGTGTCCACCTTAGCCTCCAACTCCACCTTGTTCATGTAGGCAACATCCACATCCTGGGAGGGGTGGTGGTGAGAAGGGGTAGAGGGACACCATGTCCTCAGTTCACGAAACACTTAGCAGGCGTGGGAGCAGGCCAGTACTGTCCAACCCCCAGGACCAATCACCGCTACCCTACGAAGAAACATACAGCTCCTCCAGGCTGCCTGACACGCCCACGGTGGGAAGTTCCCTCCGCTGGACCCATCCAGGCTCGAGGAGCACATCGTCTCCACGCACCCCCAGGACTGGAGGTGCCTACGCAGCGCTGATAGCCCACAGCAGCCTGGAGCCCCAAACCTAGCGCTTTACCAGTTCCTAAAGGCTTTAGTGGTTTAGACACACACCCGGCTCTGCCACCTACTAGCTACGTGACCTTGAGCAAATCACCTCAACTTCATGAGCCCCAGCTTCTCATCAGTCAAATGGGAGAGCGTGAAATCATTCAGACTCCAGGACACCGCTCCCAGGGATGGCAAACCTCTAGCCTAAATATGTAGCTTGCAGCATGGGTGATATAAGGCAGTGGGCAACAGATAACACTGCAAGTCTGGTCCCCTGAGAGCCATCCTTTGCTGTGGTTAAGCTCCTGTGGAAAGGGCTCCCTTCCACTCATCCCTGAATCTCCAAGGGCCCAGCACTCCAGGGCAGGTTACATTTCTGTGGATGGGCCTGGAACAGTGAGTGAGTGTGTTTTGAATCAGATTAAGTCAATCCCCCCTAAGATATTCCTAAGGCCTTCAGACCTTACTTGCACACCTCCAGGGACAGGGAGTTCATTTTGCCTCAAGGCACCCCATCCCATTCATTCAGCAAATATTTCAGGCATGCCATGTGCCACCCTCATCTGTAATTAAATGTTCTGACTGATAGAGCACTTCCTTATTTGGGGTTGAAATCGTCCCTTCTAACCTCCATCCTGTAGTCAAAATTCTAACCCCTCCAAAAGCCCAGAAACAAGTGTAGTGACTCGCCAGACACACCTACACACAAATACACACACACAGACGTGCAGACACATGTGTGCACATACGTACACGAAGCAGGCTTATAAATGGCTGGCTTCCATATCTCACCTTCTCCAAGCCCATCGCTCCCTTCTTATAGACCCAGCCAGACCCTGACCACAGGTCCCTACTGGCTGCTCAGGTGAGAGGCATGTGGTCCCCTGTCCCCTGTGCTTCCTACAATGCCACCCACCCTACCTGTCTGACCCCCTCACCTTCTTCAGCACTACAAACTCATTCTCAGCAGCCGTGTGACGGTTAATTTCGTCTTCATACCTGCAGTAAAGGAGGGGAGCATGGTGTTGGTGCAGCTCTGCCTCCATCCCCCCGTATCCAGGTGTGAAAGTCTGCCGTGCATCACCTTTACCCCTCCTTAATGACACACCTGAAAACACAGGTGTCAGCTACGCAACAAAATGTCCCTGACTTTTCCATACGGCTGTTCCTACGGCTTTGAGTCTTGGCAGGCATGGGGGTGAGGGAGCAGGGAACATACGTGGATCAAAGGACAAAGGCTGCATATACTGGGAGTGAGAAGACGAATAGCAGCCTTGCCTCTGGACCACTCTGTACGGGGCCTGCCCTGTTATGTGCTTCCCATGCATTCTCTCAGTTAATCCCTACAACAGTCCTGTAACAATGGTGCTATGATTCTCAGGGAAAGGAACAGAGGCACAGAGAGGCTGAGTACTCTGTCCAGTCACCAAGCCGCTAAGTGGCAAAGCCCGGACTTGAAGCCTGGCCATCTGACGCCTGAGCTCACACCTTAACCTGCTTAATCCCACCCGCTGAGGGTGAAGAAGGGGCCCGAAGAGGAGGAACCTTGTGGACTCAGGAAGGAGGAAGAACCAGCCCCCAACTAGGTGACAAGCCCCCATCGCTACTCCCAGAGCACCCCCCTCCATCCCTCTTTCTCCCAAGGAGCCAGCCCCCTGCCCGTAGGAGGACGCCAGCAAAGCAGGGCACAGAGCAAGAGGGCAGGTGGGCCTGACCCAGTATTTACTTGAGGATTCAAAATAGGTGTCAGAGGGCTTCCCTGGTGGCGCAGTGGTTGAGAGTCCGCCTGCCGATGCAGGGGACGCGGGTTCGTGCCCCAGTCTGGGAAGATCCCACATGCCGCGGAGCGGCTGGGCCCGTGAGCCATGGCCACTGAGCCTGCGTGTCCGGAGCCTGTGCTCCGCAACGGGAGAGGCCCGCGTACCGCAAAAAAAAAATAGGTGTCAGAAACAGAAAGCTAGCAGTGTCCACGAGCTTCTGGAGAACAGCAGGAACAATGTGGGGCAACTTTAGTGGGGAGCAGGATACTCAGGCAGGCAGAGGCCCTCCAGGAGCCCAGACCCCCAAAGTCCCACTCCCCCAGGGCCTCTAGAATAGTTAGGAAAATATCTGCGAGGCCGTCTCTCCACCCCTGCTGTGCCACTGGGCCCAGAGGATGTGCAGAGAGGAGCTCCCTGGGCAGCTGCACTCAGGACCCCTTCCGGTTCCTCCTTCAGCCCCAGCCTGGAGCTCAGCCTGGCTCCCCAGGGAAGTGCCCTGTGGGCTCTGGGCTGGAGTACGTGTGCACACATGCACACCTGACAGCAGGGGCTCGCGGGCTGTCCCAGGCCTTCCCTGTCCTGCACCGGTCTGCTTCCACCTGCCTTCCACCTGCTGCGGGATTAATCCTGTTGACTGTTGCCCTAGGGAAGTCGGGGGTGGGGATGGGGGATGGGAATGGAGAGACACTCCCTGCAGAGGCCTTTGTTTGTTCTATGTCCAGTCAAAGGCAGTGTCCCTGCTCCAGCTTAGTCATACACCCGCCCCCAGGCAGAGCACAGAACTCACTCATCACCCCGAGTGCCCACTGGGCAGGGACGCCCGGCCCAGCCTCTGGCTTTGGTTCCTGCCCTGGCCGCACCCACCCCCAGCCTCCGCAGCCCCTTCCATCGCTCACAATGATCATGCTCTCTGCTTCTTTCCTTCCCAGCTTGGTTCCAGGTCTCCTCCTGGGAGTCAGGGGCCCAAAAACAAGCCCCAGCTCTCCCAATGACCTACTATGCGATTTTGATCAAGCCCCTGAAACTTTCTGGACTCTAATTCCTCACGGGAACAAAACAGAGTTGTTCTAGAATAATCTGAGGGCCATGCAAGTTCTGAAGCACATCATCTCTTGCCCTGCCCTTTCCTGGGCCTTGGTAAGGCTTCTGAAGGGAGCAGTGCAGATCAGGGCTGGGCTGAGATATTTCACTGGGAGTAAGTCAGAAGACAGGACCAGAGAGACTTGGAAACGGCCCCCAGAGACAAATAGGAGAGAGGGCAAGCAGGGAACGTGTTAATCAAGGTCTTCCCTTCTGGGAGTTGTTGTACTGAGCAGCTGTACCCTCTGACCCCTGACCCAGAGAGGATTTGCAGAGGGTGAGCTGAGAGGGGCACATGGGCCCAGGGCATGGATCCCGGCAGGCCGTACTGCGGGGCAGTACTTGTTCTTGAAGTCTTCCACGACGTCCTGCATGTTCCGAAGCTCCACCTCCAGGCGGCCCCCGTCCAGCTGCAGGGCCTCAAGCTGCTTCCGCAGGCCAGCAGTCTGGGCCTCAAAGATGCCCGGGAGGCAGCTCCTCTTGGTCGACTTCTGCTCCTGCAGCAGTGCCCACTTGGTCTCCAGCAGTTTGTTCTGCTGCTCCAGAAACCGCACCTAGAAGGGGCGGGAGGAGGAAACTCAGGAGAGGCAGACCGTGCCACCCACAGTGCGGTTGAGAGGGTCTCCAGCCATCCAGCAGAATCCACGCTCGCACTGGCTCTTCCCCCAACCTGGGCCCCTAGCCCTTGGCTCTCTCCTCCAGGAAGCCCACCCTGAACAAGCCTCTCCTCCAGGACTCTCTGTCTCAACTGTCTCAGAGTGTGTCCAGGGCTCAGGTCACTGATGTGTGCCAGTGTTGTTCTCTAGAGTCTCCTCCCTCCTCTGCTTCCCCTCGCATCACAGGCGATGGCCTCCATCTCCCTGTCTGAAGGGCTGCCCACTTCCTGTCTGTGTCCTGAGCCTGACTCGGGCCTCCTCCCTTCAGGCTGGGACCTCATCCCTTCCTCTCTCAGTATCCTCTCTCCCCTTCCCTCTTTCTCCCACAAGGCCTCAGGACAGGATGCTACAATCAAGCCAATGTAAAATGAGTCCCTAAGGAGCACCAAAATGACTGGTGTGGGAAGCAGACCTCCTCAAAACCAGCAACTCAGGCAGCAGGATCTGGGGGCTGCAGCCGAGCCTCAGCAGGGGGAACCTGGGCCTGGGGCTTCCTGCGGAGGCTGCCCCAGAACTTGAAGGATGTGTACAGTCTGAAGGGTGAAGGAGAGGAGGACATGGGGCACCAGGGAAGCAAAGAGGCACACAAAGGCAGGAAAGAGAAAGCCTGCTCTACGCCCAGGGAGGAGGCCCTGGCCAGAGGGGCCCAGGGGGCTAGCCCTTAGTTCTTGGGTCCAGCCCCACAAGTGCGCTCTCCCCATCTCTATGCCCCACCCCTTTGGGACATAAGAGGAAAAACACCTCTTAAATGGCCCTTCCCTGTGACCCTCAGTGCCCCCAGATGAGCTCTCTCCAAGGGCAAGTATAACCTCACCTCCTACCACCCAAAGGAGGATGGAGGACCAGGTAGGTGGGGCCGATGGGACCAGGAGCCTGCCTCCCTCCAGCCCTTTATTTCCAGCATCTGCTAGAAAATAAGTGGGGCGGGAGGGGAGAATCTCACCCTGCCCCATCTCTGACTCCACACAGCCCCCTCTCAGAGAAGGGGGCCCAGAGAAAGAAGTCCCGGCCTTGGCGTCTGGAGCTCCCAACCTGACTCGGATGACAAAAGCTGCCCAAGAACCCCAGCGACTCACAGGCACAGCTCACCAGGGCAACCGGACAGACCCACGCACACATTCCCGGAGGAAAAAGCAGGGAGATTTGGGTAGCTAGCTGCAAGAGAGGGCTTGGAGGCCGAGGGGGACAAAAATAGCTACAGGGTTCATGGAGAGGGTACAGTCCCAGATATCGGCGGAAAGAGAGCAGGCAGCAGCCCTCCCAGCCCCTGGCCCACGTGCGCTGCGGGGCGGCTGCTGGGGCCTGAATCCTGGCTTGGGGCAGCGCGGGCCGCTCACCTTGTCGATGAAGGAGGCGAACTTGTTGTTCAGGGTCTTGATCTGCTCGCGCTCCTCCTGGCGCACCTGCTGGATGGAGGGGTCGATGTTCACCTGCAGCGGGGTCAGCAGGCTCTGGTTGATGGTGACCTCGCGGATGCCGGCGCCCACTGGGCCCCCGTAGGATGAGCGCGCGGCCACGCGCGGCCGCGAGGCGCCAAGGCCGTAGAGGCTGCTGCTGCTGCCGCCGAAGCCGCCGGGGCGCACCGAGTTCAGGCGCACCTGGGTGCCGCGCCCCGGGAAGGCGGAGGAGCGCGAGCTGAAGACCTGGGAGCTGAAGTGGATGGACATGCTGGCTGGGCCGGGCTGGACCGAGCGGCGGGGGACAGGGGGCCGAATTCGCTGACCTGCGGGCGACTTGGCCGCTTTTATCCTCTAGGCGCGGGCGGATAGGCTTACACAGGTAGGGGCGGGGCTGGCCGCCGGCCACCTTTCTCTGCCCGCCAGCTCCTCTCGGGGCCGCGCTTCCGCCATCGCGCCGTCCACCCCTCCGAGGCCCAGGCTTTTGGTCCAAGCCTGTACCGTCCAGAGTGGGGAGGAGGGCCGTAGAGGCTCAGACCCCTTGATGCAGGCGGACGCAGAGAGCGGTGAAAGACAGCGGTCCCAGTCGATCTGCAACGGGCTCAGTCAGGGAAGGCTCCCTGGAGGAGGCTTGGGGATGGAGTGAAGAAGATCCAGATTCCTGAGACAAGAGCAGAAAGATCAAGCGGTAAAAGATTGGGGGAAGGGGTGGTCAAAACGTTCTAGCCCAGGAGTCAGCCCCCAGTCCCCTCCCCAAGCTACTGAGAGCCAGAAAGGCGTTCCCTGACAGCCTCCGTCCCAAGTCCAGCTCCTCCTTGAGAGAGCTCAGCTCCTGAGTAAGTTGACCCCAAGGTGGGCCTGGGTGAACTGGTTTCCCTGGCCACGTGTCCCCACGCCTCCTCTGCATACAGAGACCAGACCAAGTGGGGCATGACCCCACTCTCGCCCCTCTCCTCCTCACTCCAGTAGAGACATCTTCTGGTGATGGTTACTCTGGGCCTGCACTTCCCCCCGCCCCAGATCACGTTCCTGTCCACTTAGTTTATTTGTCCCTGGAGAGGAAGGGGACACCTGTGTGTATTTGAGACACTTTGTGTGAATGTCTGTACACTTTTGTGTGTACGCACCTGCCCTGGGCTTGGCTGTGTGCACACCCTAGGCATGTGTGTTTACATATGTGTCTGCATGTTTGTGAATGTACTTATACAAGTGGGCTTCTATGTTCGGGTGGGGGGCAGGGGGATAGGTGTGTCTGTGAATACACGCTTGCACGCCTTTGTACGAATGTCTCTGCAACGTGCTTGTATTTGCCCTCAGACACTCCTCCCCATTCCCCACCCCTGCCACTTGCCTGTTTAAACGTCCCCAGCTCTCATCATCTCCCCCACCTGAAGCCACCACCAAACAATTCCCAGCAGTTTCAAACCCAGCCCAAGATGGGGATAAATGTGCTGTTAGCTCTGCTAGAGGGGCAGCCTGAGGAGCCTTTGGAAAAGACAGCCGACAGGACTGTTGTCACCCTTAGTCCACCTCTAGTCCCGCCCAGTGAGCTGGCCAGGTTGTCACTTCAGACCAAGCCCTTGGGGCTTGAGTGGAGGAGGCTGGGAATGGAATGCCCTTCCTGGTTTCCATTTCAGTTAGACAAGGAGGACTAACGCACAGAAGCCCCTTCTCAGTGATCACAGTGGAGACCCAGGCCCCTTCCCCTCCCTCTCCTCCATATTGGTGTTGGGAAAGCTCAGGCCAGAGGCTGAGGGATGCCCAAGGAGACCTTTCAGTGTGTCTGCTGCAGGGTGTGTGTGTGTGAGAGAGAGAGGGAGAGAGAAAGAGAGACACACACACACACCACATCATACACATACACACATACATATATGCATACATAAACACTCCCACACATTCATACACATACACACCATATCACTTACACACACACACCACATCACTCACATGAACACATACACACATATATACCACATCACACACACACACACACACACACACACACACACACACTCATACACTCCAAAGTCCTTACCCTTCAGCGCTCATCCTCTTTTCCCCACTACCTCCTACCCCAGCCCCCTAGCCCTCCACCCCCTAAACCCACCCAAGTTCCACAGCTGCCCCCCCCCCCCCGCCCCCGCCAGCCTGGATCTGCCCTCTGGAGGCTATGCCCTGCCCATGCCAGGAATCCCTCCCTTTGCCGCCACCCCCATTGCTTCCCTAGAGCCTGGCCTGGGAACTCTGGCAGGGCAATGTTGGTGACCCTGAATAAGTCGCTGCCCCACCCTGGGCCACAGCTTCTTCACCAGAGACGAAATCCTCAGGTTCGTGGGGAGAGGGAGCTGGGAGGACACTACAAAGGGGAAACGGTCTGTGGGCTTTTCAGGCCCAGGATGCAGCGTCGCCTCCGGCCACATTTCCCCATTCCAGACCCACCCAGGATCCGCCCATCGCCTCCCCATCCCCTCCCCCAAGCATTCCTGGTGGCTCCAGCCCTCACCAGTCTCTTCCTGTCTCTCCATTCCTAGGCCAACGCCATGAGCCCACTGGGTGCCAGGCTGCCCACAGAAACGCCCTCTGGAGGGCTTCACGAGGAGTGTCAACACCAAGAGGCCGAGGATCAAATTCCTGCCCCACAAGACTGCCCTGTCCATTGGTTCATCTAAACCCAGTCTCCTACCAGCCCATGCCTCTGCTGGCCTCACAGACACCCTGTTAGGAGATTCCGGGCATAATCTTGAGATGAATTCATTTCCAAAGCCTTTCGCAGTTGTCCTTCCGTAATCCAGAGCCTCGCTTCCATCTCTGTAGCGTTCTGTCACACAGACACACACACACACACACACACACACACACACACACACACACCCGCCATGCACATCACTTGTCCTCCCACTGCCCGCCTGGCCTCCCCTGCACCTCTGGACCCAGCTGTGAATAAACAAGCAGCCCAAGTTCCGCAGCCCTGCTTGGTGTCACTAAACCTGTCCAGATACCACGGTCCTGCAGCCCTCAAAGCTGGAAGTGGCTGGTCCTCTCTGGAGAGGTGGGGGAGACATTCTTTCTGGCTCCATTACTCATTGTCCAACCCCTCAAAACACCTCCTCAAATTCCTAAAGTATAAAATATTTAAGGCATAATGTGTTTTCATTGTCTTGGAATTCCAATGATTGCAATCATAACAAAAGCCATGTAATATTTTCTCATGGAATGTAATATCTTAAAAATAAAGTCAAGGGGGCTTCCCTGGTGGCGCAGTGGTTGAGAGTCCGCCTGCCGATGCAGGGGACACGGGTTCGTGCCCCGGTCCGGGAAGATCCCACATGCCGTGGAGCGGCTGGGCCCGTGAGCCATGGCCGCTGAGCCTGCGCGTCCGGAGCCTGTGCTCCGCAACGGGAGAGGCTACAGCAGTGAGAGGCCCGCGTACCGCAAAAAAATAAAAATAAAATAAAGTCAAATGACAAAACACATATATGACAGCCAACAGGCTTTCCAGAAGAGACAAATCCATAAGGAAAAGACAACGCAGCAGAAAAGTGGGCAACAGACGTGGATATTATCAGCCAATGCTTATAGAGTACTTACTTAGCATGTGCCTGGCCCTGTTCTAAGCACTTCACATAGTGTACGTTATTATCTCATTTTAAGAAGAAATTGAAACACAACGAATTTAAGGAAATGGCCCGTGGTCACACAGCTAGTACGTAGAAAAGCCAGGATTTGAACCTTGGCAGTTTGAACTCCTAGGTAACTTATTAAAAAAGAAAAGAAAGAAACAAAATCAAATAGTAAATATGAAAAAAAAAATACTCAACTTCATTCAAATTAAAGAAATGCCACAGAATAGCAATAAAAAGCCATTTGCACCTGTCAGATTATCAAAGACTAGTTTGCTAACAGTGCTGGAAAGTGTGCGGGTAACAGAGAGTTCTGTCCTTTGTGCGCGGGGTCATCTATTGACGCACCTTCGTTAGAGGGCAAGTTGGCAGTAGCTATCAAAATTAAAGACATTTGCCTTTACCTCAATAAACAAAACAAATAAATGAATACACTTGTCCTTGATCAAGTACATTCACTGCCAGGAACTTATCCTACAGATGTTCTCACCAAAAGCACACACATACATGTGGTCTGTACCTCCATTATTTTATACTAGAGAAAAACAGGCAACAGCATAAATGCCCATCAGTGGGATGTGATTCAATGCATTGGGCTACATACATTCAGAGGAATGCTATCTATTGAAAAAAAAAGCCTTTATATACTGATTGAAATTTTACCATTATATATTGATTGTACAAAATCACTGTAATTTTTAAAATGTCCCAGGAGGCTCATGCTATACCACGTCCATCCCCTCCCCTGTGGCTGGTCCCTGCGGGCCCCACAGTCACCTCCTAATACCCTGGCCACTCCCTCACTCTCACCAGGGACTCTGGCACCTGGTCCTGTGTGATCCTCTTCACCCTGGCACCCTCATCTCCAGGCACGTGACCCACTCAGCATCTTAGCCTGATCATTCCTTAGCTCCTCAGTTCCAGTGACTTTCACGTTCATCCTTTTTCTCTTGTCTCTGCCCTTGTCCCCTCTCTAGACCCTAAACTGGTTCGTCTCTGAAGTTTCAAACTCTGATCTCACACCACGGTACCATTCAAAACTCTTTCACTTTCAGCAGTTGGGTTCTTCAGCCACACCAGCTCGTCCAGTCCTGAACCCAATCATTCCATTTTCTAACCCCCCTACCCTCCTTCACACTTTCTTTCCAGCTTGGACTCCTTGTACCCCTCCTTCTCTGGCCCCTACCCTTCAGTCTCCTACACCTGGATAGACCCCCAGCCCTGTTTAGCCTAAATGCTGACCTTCTCTGCTCTAAACAGCAATGCCTCGTGAAGAAAACCATATCTTCAAGATCCGGTGTCACCACTGACTCACAGTCCCCAGGCTCACCTGCATCCTCTTTGCTACTAAAGGCTTCTCTCTGCCTTCGGTCAGCAATTTCTCCCAGTCCCCCTGGTTGCTGCTGCAAAGTTTCTTTACTCTCTTCCTATCGCCAACCCTGTACCCTACACACTCGTTCTCAGCAATAGATCATAGCCTTCTTCTTCACTGAGAAAATCAAAGCCCTCTGGTTAAAAACTCTCTTACCATATATACGGGAATAAAGACACAGACCTACTAGAGAATGGACTTGAGGATGTGGGGAGGGGGAAGGGTAAGCTGTGACAAAGCGAGAGAGAGGCATGGACATATATACACTACCAAACGTAAAATAGATAGCTAGTGGGAAGCAGCCGCATAGCACAGGGAGATCAGCTCTGTGCTTCGTGACCACCTAGAGGGGTGGGATAGGGAGGGTGGGAGGGAGGGAGATGCAAGAGGGAAGAGATATGGGAACATATGTATATGTATCACTGATTCACTTTGTTATACAGCAGAAACTAACACACCATTGTAAAGCAATTATACTACAATAAAGATGTAAAAAAAAAAGGAACTCTCTTACCTTCTTTCCCCCACCTGAACTTACCTCCGCACCCATCTTTTCTCTCTGCCTCTGAGGACAGATTGTGTCTCCACCTGCGCCCTGGATGCCAGCGTCCCGCACCTCCTCAAACACAGGCTTCCATTCCGTGGCCACCACTCCCTAGTACAGTCACCCTCTCCTTCTCCCCTGTCCCTCCCCTCCCTCTGACGGCCTTCCATTTGTCTGCATGCACGTTCATTGGCGCTGTAGGGGTAGAAGCCGAATGTCAGTGGGCTGAGGTCTGAATGAGGTAAGGACGCGGAAACTGTGAGTGCTGAACACAGTTTCTAACGGAGCCTGGCAGTAAGAGGAAGCGAGATGGGAAATTAGCTTGAAAGGAAAGAAAACTCAAGGAAAGGATTATTGTAGGATAAGAGACTTGAGCAGGCAGATTGGCAGAGGAGAAGGAGAAGGGCCGCAAAGAGAGATGTTAAGTATGAGAGGGGGGCGGAGCTAATTAAGGGAGCGAGGCGGGTGGAGGTGGAAGGTGGATTTAAGAGTGGGCTGCGCGGTATCCAGCCCTGGCATAGAGGACAAACGCCCTCGTCTATGGCAGGAATCAGCTAAGGGTGGACAAGGATCTAGATATTCCAAGGTGTGGGCAGAGCAGGCTAGTTCAGAGACGTTTCTAGACTCTAAGAGAATGGCTATTTCTGCTTCCAGAACATTCTGTGGGGCTCTTCTCACCAAATGCTCTACCCAATCATTCTATGCACGCACTTTCTCTGATCTCAGTCCGCGTGACAGTGACTCCTAAAGGAGATCAGCAGTCTCCAAGGAAACCAGGCAGCTCCAGGTGAAAGGTGGGGACTCTGACTCGGCTGCGCTTCCCAGCCACACGACCTTGCAGCTACCTTCTGTGAGACTCAGTTCCTCCTTCTGTAAAATGGGGGATTAAGAGTGTCTGTCTCATGAGTCCTTTTAAGCATTGAAGAAGATAATGTGGAAAATGTACTTAAGGGCTCAGTAAGCGGGAGTTGGAGCACCTGCCCGTGGCGATTCCTACCGTGTCTTTTCTGGTAGAAGCCCAAGGAGGTTGAGACTTGAGACAGCACTCCCCTTGATGTGTCCTTCATTTGACGACTCAGTGCTACTGGGGGGCTTACAGGGTGTTCCATTCCCCGAGGGGGCAGCGCCACCCCCCACCCCGCTCCCATTCCTCCATCCCCCGTCCCCATGGCTCTCTTTCCTGCACGCTGCCCCTGGCAGTCCTCACCCACCCTCTCTTTCTTTCCGTCTGCATCCTGGCATTTCCCACGTACCTGCTGGACTTCCTGGGCTTGCGGAACCGGATATGCAAAAAATCGCTCCCCTACTTCTTGGCAAGGTTTACTGTGATGTACAACGAACAGATGGCGAGCAAGAAGCAGGAGCTCTTCAGCAATCTACAGGAGTTCGCAGTCCCCTCCGGGAAGCTCTCCCTGCTGGAGCTGGGCTGCAGCACAGGGCCCAACTTCAAGTTCTACCCGCCTGGATGCCGGGTGACCTGTATTGATCCCAGCCCCAACTTTGAGAAGTTCTTAATCAAGAGCATTGCTGAGAACCGACACCTGCAGTTTGAGCACTTCCTGGTGGCTGCCGGGGAGGACCTGCGCCAGGTGGTCGACGACTCCATGGATGTGGTGGTCTGCACACTGGTCCTGTGCTCCGTGAAGAACCAGGAGCAGATCCTCCAGGACGTGTGCAGAGTGTGGAGGCCGGTGAGTGCGGGGAGTGAGTAGGGAGAGACCACCTTCACTGCGTGTTAAGCCGCTAGAGCATCGGGCTGCATAGACGCCTGTGGGCTTCAGGTACGGATCCCATGGGCCTTAGACAAGCCACTTCATTCATTCCTTTGATCATTGCTCTATTCAACAAACATTTAAAGAATGCTGACTCTGTAGCAGCACTGTCTTTCCGGGGTGAGAAATGAGCCTCAGAGAGGTTAAATGACTCGCACAAAGACAGATGGCTCATAAAAATGGCAGAGACACAATAAAAATCCAGGTGCCCTAACTTCTAGGTTAAGAAGACCTAGGCCAGAGATCTCACCAAGCCATCCCTCTAGTGGCTTTCAACCTGGGGTCACCTAAGTCCCATCACAGACTCCAATTTTCTAATGATGAGAACACTGAATCTCCCGGAGGGCTGCCAGAGCGTCTCCCTTCTGCAACAAATGAGAACGCGTTAAGTGCACAGATAGCCATCTTCATTTATAGCATATATTCTTCATTTTTCACCTTGGGGCCTCAGGAGTTATCTACATACCATTCTCTAGCCCTTTCCTCAAGCAACAGGCATTAATCATTTGTAGAAAATGAACAACTATGCTGGGAAAGAAAGGGAGAGTCAGGGCAGAGCAGTTCTCCAACGACATTGCAGATGGTATCACCTTGCATCTTTGACCTCTGTTAACTTTTCAGAGTTCCTTACGTCATTGTCTTTAATTATAAAGGCAATTAATCAATGTGTCTTACTTGTTTAAAAGAATTCAAAAATTCAAGAAGAACATAGAGGGAAAAATGAAAGTTCTCCCTTCACTTCCTTAAATCCCAGTCCCCTTACCTGTCCCTGTTAGTCACTATGTTAGTGGGTGTCCTTATGGTTTTTTCTTCTTTTAATTCATGTTTCTCCTCTCTGGTGTTTGGCAGTTTTTCTGTCTATCTCAACTTTACTAATAATTACTTTCGGATTTCAAGTTATATTTTAACCAGTACTTCCCCATCAACATACCAAAAGTATATAGTCATGTGACACCCTCCACCTATTTTGTTTTTTATTTCCAAATCCTCATCCCCTCTTTCCTCTCAACACCATCATCTCTCCATCCCATCTCCTGGGGTTGGTTGAAATAATCTGCCATTTTAATTTCAACGTTCCGCTAAGGATTTTTCCCCTTGTCGTCTATTTCAAAGACCTTTTCTAATTTATAACATAGTTAAAGTCAGTTTATCATCATCCGTTTACTTGCTATAGATTTTACTAGATTTACTGCTCTCCACTGCTTGATAGGCTTTTGGTCTTCTTTTATCTTGAGATGTCTCTGTTTTCATTCAAATTTAATTTTCATTTGTCTTAACTACCTTCTTGAATAGGTTCCTGAGAAATGGTTCACGGATCTTGCAGATCTGAAAATGTCTGCCTCCTACCCTAACACTTTAACAATATTTTGGCCAAGATTCCTTCCCCCTGGAAGCTGTGAGTCTTTTCCATGGCCCTCGGGCTTTCCAAGTTGCAGATGATAACTTCAGTGCCAGTATAATTCTCTTTCCTTTTCAGATAACCTGTTTTTGTTGTTGATTGTTTTATGTCTGGGCGTTTTTAGGATGTTCACTCTTTTTTTTTTTTTTTTTAAAGTTCTGAAATTTCACCAGGGTCTAGTGTTCTAAGAACTCAAAGAACTCAAAGCTTCTGATGTATCTCCTCTGGGGTCCAGCAAGAAACCAAACTTCCCCCAATCACTCGTTAGCTGATTAGCTTTTTTTTTTTTTTTTTTTTTCCGGTACGCGGGCCTCTCACTGTTGTGGCCTCTCCCATTGCGGAGCACAGGCTCCGGACGCGCAGGCTCAGCGGCCATGGTTCACGGGCCCAGCCGCTCCGCGGCATGTGGGATCCTCCCGGACCGGGGCACGAACCCGTGTCCCCTGTATCGGCAGGCGGACTCTCAACCACTGTGCCACCAGGCAAGCCCTAGCTGGTTAGCTTTTTATCCTATTGGTTGAGTATCCCAGTAGGACAATGGGAAAAAGAAAGTCTCCCTTCCCCACTTCAGCCACCATTTTCCCAGTATGCCCCAGATATAGATAGATCGAAAGATGGATGGACCCCTTATTTTCTCTCTTGCACTTGAATGCCTGTTTCCTGCATTCTATCTCTTCCTCTTTCTTAGTTTACCCCTTAGTTTTGATAGAGCATATCCTCCAGCTTTCTGAGAAAGGTGAGGTAAATGTGTTGATAAAATGCATGTCTGAATATTCTTTACACTCAGAAGTAATTGAGGGCTTCCCTGGTGGCGCAGTGGTTGAGAGTCCGCCTGCCGATGCAGGGGACATGGGCTCAAACTAATTCATAGTTTGTACAGCTATAGAATTCTGAGCTGGAAAATGTTTTCCCTCAAAATTTTTACGGTTTTCATTGTCTTCTGGCTGCTAATATTACTGCTGACAAGTTTGAAGTCATTCTGATTCTAGATTCTGTATATGAAACTTTTTTCTCCTCTCTGTAAGTTTGTAGAGTCTTCTCTGTTCCCAGTAAAATGATTTGTTACCTGTTGGAGATTTAGTGGTCCATTTCAACCTGCAAACTTATGTCCTTCAGTTCTGGAAGTTTTTCTGGGATTCTTTCTTTTTCTTTCCTCCCCTTATATTTTCCTTGTTCTCTCTTTCTGGGACTCTTCTTACTTAAATGCTGGACCTCTTTGAACTGGTTCCCTAACTTTCTTATCTTTGATGTCCTATTTCCCTTATCTTTACCCTTTTTCTCTATTTTCTAGACTTCCTTCATATTCTTTTCAAAATAATTTACACAAGTTTTCATTTCTGCTATCATAGTTTTTATATTTCCAAGGGCTGATTTTTTTTTCTAACTAGGCATTTTTTATTGTATCCTGTTCTTGTTTCAAGAATAATCTATCTTCTCTTTTTCTTTGAAAATATTAATAAAAGGGAGATTTTTATTTTTAATATTTTCATCTCCCTAGTTAGTCTCTGCTTCCTCCAGATTTTTTTTCCTGTTTGTTTTCTGAGTTTCAGTTTTTATGTTGGAGGCTCTTCTCAGATGACTATCGGTCCGTGACTGATTACTCACATTTCCAGAGGCAGCACTAACAGCTCCATGAGCATGCATGAAGCATGTCAATGCTAAGCTCTCTGTAGAGTGAGCTAGCTAAGCTATTCACATGGAAAGATTCCAGTAACAGTGTTTTGGGTCTTTCCTTTGCAGCTGGTCAGAAAAATCTTCCAAACCCCTTCCTGGAATCTGTAAGTCTGACTTCTATCATTCTGGAAACCAAATGAGAGAAGAGGGCTGGGGGTCTCAGCACTTGCTTGTAAACTTTACTTCATTCACCATCTTTTCAGTAAGGTGTCTATGCCCTACTGTGCCTTGTTATAAAGACCCTCTCTTTAACCAACTCCAGAGAATAAAACTGAAGTCCTCTGTGGAGGTGGGGGGGAACAGTGTCTGGCTGTTCTGAGGAGGGGAGGGGATTCCAAGGTCCAATGGCTCATAAATAGATTTCAACCAATCTTCTAGATTTTTTAAATCAATTTTATTGAAGTACAATTTGCATACAATAAAATGCATCCATTTTAAGTGTACAGTTGGATCTGTTTTGATAAAGGTATACACTCGGGTAGCCACCACCAAAATAAAGATATAGAACATACCCGTTACCCGCAAAGGATCTCCTCGTGCCTCGTTATAATCAATGCCCACAACCCTAGTCCCCAAGCAGACACTCATCTCTTTTCCGTCACTATAGAATAGATGTCTCTTCTAGAATTTCATATAAATAGAATTATACAGTAAGTACTCTTTAGTGTCTAGCCTTTTTGCTCCACATAAATTTTTTGAGATTCATCCATGCTGTTGCATGGGTAAGCCTTCATTTCTTTTTATCGCTGAGTAGCACCCCATCTCATGAATAGAGCACAATCCATGCCTTTTATGGACATTTGAGTTCTTTCCCATTTGGGGCTATATTGAATACCTGATATGAAAGCTCTTCTACATGCAGTTTTTATGGACATACATTTTCATTTCTCTTGGGTAAATAAATACCTAGAAGTGGAGTTGCTGGGTCATAAGTAAATATATGTTTAACTTTATAAGAAACTGCAATGTGATTTTCCAAAGTGGTTATGCAATTTTACTTTTCTACCAGCAACACATGAGCATTCTAGTTGCTGCACACACTCACTAATACTTGATATTATCAATAATTCTAATGGGGGTTTGGTGGATCTCACTGTGGTTTTAATTTGATTTCCCTAATAATTAATAACATTAAGCATATTTTCATGTGCTTACCAGCCATTCATGCATCTTATTCTGTGATGTGTATGATCAAATAATCTAATTTTAAACTGGGCTATTTGTCTTCTTACCAAGTTGTAAGTGTTCTTTCTGTATTCTACATTCGAGTCCATTGTCAAATATATAAACTATGAATATTTTCTACCAGGCTGACTTGACTTTTCATTTACTTAATGATGTCTTTTGAAAAGCAAAAGGTTTTATTTTGATGGAGTCCGGTTTATCAAATGTTTTCTTTTATGCTTCATGCTTTTTGTGTCTTAGCAAAGAACTCTCTGTCTACCCCAAAATTGTAAAGATTTTCTCTTATGTTTTCTTTTGGAAGTTATATAGTTTTACCTTTTATGTTAATGTCTATGATCCATTTATAGTTCGTTCTTGTGTACTGCATCAAATTCTTTTTTTTTTTTAATGGATACCCAGTTCTTCCAGGACCCTGTGTTGAAAAGACTATTCTTTCTCCATGGAATTGCCTTTTTGTCTTTGTCAAATATCAATTGACCATATATGTGTGGGTCTATTTTTAGATTCTATTCCATTCCATTGGTCTATGTGTCTATCCTTTTGCCAATATCATACTGTCTTAATTACAGTAGCTTTATATTAAGTCTTGGAATTAGGTATCTTAAGTGCCCCAGCGTTAAGCTCTGTTAGGGTAAGTTCAGAGTAGTCTTTACTCTGGACTACCTTGGGCTTTCCACTAGCACATGATCCTTCTGGGGTCTCTGCTGAGTGCCCCGGGTGTTTATTAAGGACTCTCCTCTCTGATTGGTTCTAACTTGAATGAGCTCTGAAAATCGTTCAGCTTACAACTCCCCAGTCATTCTTTGCCTAACCTCATGGAGTATCACTCTACACATACAAGACTGGTTACTCAACCATGGACCCAAGGAGAATCCATGCAGATTTCTGAAGCTCTCTCTCTGTAGATGCCTTCTTTCTCCCAGCTGGCTTAAGAGTCAACTTTCTTGGGTCTAAGATAGTGTATTTAAAAACCTAGAGTTCTCCTCCCATGTGTCTCCTTTACTACTCACACAGAACACTTCACTTCTGACACTTCTGGTGGCCAAATGTACGGGAAGTTTTCCCCACACTAAGCAATTCTGCAACACCATCCAGATGTCCTACAATTTACTCCACTCTGGCACTTATCCACCTAGAGATAGGGTCAGGTCCCACAGATTAAGGGCTCAGTCCCACAAAATTGCCCCCTCCCTTCAGCCACCAGTCACAAGTCCAGGTGGTCAGGTGTGCTTCTGATTGATTTGCTATAAATCTGAGGTTCCCACGACCCCTTCCCCAGGTTCCATTAATTTGCTAGAGTGACTCACAGAACTCAGGGAAACATTTATGTTAACCAGTTTATTAAAGGGTGTGATAAAGGATACAGTGGACAGCCAGATGAGAAATACATGGGGTAAGGGGTGGGAGGGTCCCAGGAGCAAGGGCTTCTGTCCCCGTGGAGTTGGGTTGCATCACTCCCCCAGCCCCATCCATGGATGTTTTCAGCAATTTAGAAGCTCTCCAAACCCCCTTCTCTTGGGACTTTATGGAGGCTTCCTCACATAGGTGTGATCAATTATTAACTCCATTTCCAACCCCTCTCCCCTCTCTGGAAGATGCGGGGGGTGGAGATAAAAATTCCAAGCTTCTATTCATGGCTTGCCATCATGGAGCTCACCCAGAGCCTCCTGAAAAGAACAAAAGATGCTCCTAAGGCTCTTATCACTTAGGAATTTACAAGGGTTTTAGCAGCCCTGTGTCAGAGACAGGGTCAAAGACCAAATATTAGAACAAAAGATGCTCCTAAGGCTATTATCCCTTAGGGAATTATGAGGGTTTTAGGAGCTCTGTGCCAGGAATGGGAGGTTGGGGGGCAGAGATCAATATATTTATTTTTCTATTAGCTCACAGTTAGTTACAACTTGTTCTATTTTCTAGCTTCCAGAAGTGTTCTGCCTTAACCCTTGCTGTTTTCTTTGTCTTACACACAACAGTTCTGCTATAACATGATATACACATTCCTGAAAATCACAGTACTATGTGTACATCAACTATACGTCAATTTAAACAAAAGTTTTTTTTTATCTCCATACTGTGCAAAATCATGCAACAAAACCACAGAGCTGGGCTTCCCTGGTGGCGCAGTGGTTGGGAGTCTGCCTGCCGATGCAGGGGACATGGGTTCGTGCCCCGGTCCGGGAAGATCCCACATGCCACGGAGCGGCTGGGCCCGTGAGCCATGGCCGCTGAGCCTGTGCGTCTGGAGCCTGTGCTCCGCAACGGGAGAGGCCACAACAGTGAGAGGCCCGCGTACGGCAAAAAAAAAAAAACAAAAAACCACAGAGCTTATGGAGGGGAAAAGGGGTTAGGGACACAATACCCAAAAAGGTCATCAGTGACTCGCTAAAAAGATAGGAGCCTAATAAAAACAGTAGCACAGTTTTACACATATTAAATGGCTAAGAAATACATAACAACTACAATAAATAAAGCGTTTTACCTGGAAAAAGACTTGACATTTGCTTGTGGACATGGGCACCGGAAGGGTTGCTGCTTGAGTTATTGTGAAGTTCTTGTGAGTTGTATGTTATTAGCTGGAGGAGGGTTACCTGAAATTTGATGGAAAGTTGTAACAGCTAATGTGGATGGGTGTGGGTTGTGAACTGAGGCAGGTGGTAGTTGTTTGAGTTGTGTGCGTTTTGTGTATTTCTACGTGGCTCAGTTATCCACATTCACCCATGTGCCTTACATATAAAATCGTGCAAAAGCAAATGTGAAATTCACATTAGGCTCAAATCGTTCCATAATATATCAATCATGTTGAAATGAATTCTCATTTTCAAAACAACCAACTGTATTTTTATCCAAACAAACTTCACTGCAGTTTTTGTGAGTTTCAGAGAGTAAATATGTGTGTTCAATCTGCCATATTTATTTCTTTCCACAGGTGACTCCCCCAAGTAGACAGTGGGACCTGCCGGAGTAAGGACAGGTGATACTCTGTCAAATTTCCCCACTGTCTAATCCAGCATCTGACCCTCAGTGGGTGCTCACTGATGTTGGTTTAATAGAGTTCCAATGAAAGTTGTTCTTTGGCCATTTAATGCATCAAACAGACAAAATATTTGTGTGAATTTATGAAGACACACTATTTAAAATAGATTCCCATCTCCAGGAGATGCCCTTAACTTCATGGAACATACAGCAGCCAAACATTCTAGCTGGAATTTCTCCAATCAGCAATTCCTCAGCCTAGCTAGACACTTCTTATTTGAAACCTGTCAAGAAAGAGCCAGGGGCTTCCCTGGTGGCGCAGTGGTTGAGAGTCCGCCTGCCGATGCAGGGGACACGGATTCGTGCCCCGGTCCGGGAAGATCCCACATGCCACGGAGCGGCTGGGCCCGTGAGCCATGGCCGCTGAGCCTGCGCATCCGGAGCCTGTGCTCCGCAACGGGAGAGGCCACAGCAGTGAGAGGCCCGCGTACCGCAAAAAAAAAAAAGTCTCATTATGTCCACGTTGCCCACCACCTGAACAGGTTTTGCAGTCACTAGTCCAGAAGGTTAAAGCTTGAAGGTAACATTCTGTTCCTGGCTTAAGAGTCAGAAAATCACTGACAACGTTTCAAAAGCTGTAAGCATAACTACTGCCCAGATCTTGGTTTCTAGATACCATCCTCCACTAAAAGAAACTAATTTGCCTCTGAGAAATGACAAATTCTAGGGCTGGGACAGATAAATCACAAGATGAGTCAGGACCATCTCGTTCCAGAAAGTTGGGAAGTGCTTAAAGGATGGAGGGACTATATCAAAAGGACACAGAAGCCAGCTTGAAGGGGTTCCCACTGGCCAAAGCTGAGATAATCTGAGCCTCAAGATAAATAATAAATAAAATAGGGATCCCTGAGTCTATACTAATATAAACAAATAAATAAATAATAAATAAAATAGGGATCCCCAAGTCTATACTAATATAAATAAATAAGTAATAAATAAAATAGGGATCCCTGAGTCTATACTAATATAAATAAATAAATAAATAGATAGATAGATAAATAAATAAATGTGGAGTAGAGAAAGGGTTTTTTTCCCCCTACAGAAGATGCCAACTAATAAATGTAGAAGTAATCCTGGATTTGTCAACCATCATGGTAATAATTAAACCAAGAAACATCAATGATGCTCGTGGAGGAAGTTTGGTGAGGATCAGGATACTTACATGGTCCCAAAGTGTCTTTCCACAAAGTGCTTTTTTTTTTCAATTTTATTTATTTTATTTATTATTTATTTTTGGCTGCATTGGGTCTTCGTTGCTGCATGTGGGCTTTCTCTAGTTGCGGTGAGCAGGGGCTACTCTTCATTGCGGTGCGTGGGCTTCTTATTGCGGTGGCTTCTCTTGTGGTGGAGCACGGGCTCTAGGCGCGTGGACTTCAGTAGTTGTAGCACACGGGCTCAGTAGCTGTGGCTCGCGGGCTCTAGAGCACAGGCTCAGTAGTTGTGGCGCACAGGCTTCATTGCTCTGTGACATGTGGGATTGTCCCACACCAGGGCTTGAACCTGTGTCCCCTGCATTGGCAGGCGGATTCTTAACCACTGCACCACCAGGGAAGTCCCAATAAATATATATTTAATCCATAAAAAGTCACCAAACTTTGTTGTCCTTGGACCTCTATGCCATTCTCCAGTGTTGTGTCCCCAGCAGCAGTGGGCAGGACCCTGCTGGTACAGTAGACAGGGGAACCAGGAAAGGGCTGCCTTTGAAGCAGGTGTCCCAGCCTCCAGTCACTGAGGGATTGTGAGGTTTGGGTTTTTTGCTACCCAGCAAAGTTGCTGCTTCATTTTTTGCATATTTTAATAGGTTTAGTGTTTTCCCTGAGAGAGTTCTGCAAATTCCAAGAATGGAAAAGAAATAAATGTTTGTCGATGCATATCTCCTCTGTTTGAATATGAGCTGCTATAGGCAAGAGCTGTGCAAAGTCAGCCTCAAGTGGCACTGTTTTATCCACTCTTTCTCAGTCCCTAATAAGGGCTGGGCCACAGCCAGTGCTCAGTGAATGCTTTGTTTCTCTCTCTCTGTGTGTGTGTGTGTGTGTGTGTGTGTGTGTGAGAGAGAGAGAGAGAGAGAGAGAGAGAGATTTAATGGACTTTTTATTGCATGTCTAGGTGGCAGAGATAAGTCCCATCGCCACACAACTTCCCTCCATTTTTCCACCTGCAAAGGCTCTCTGAGGCAGCTCGTCCCAAATCACGTGTTGTATGTGAATGTCTGGAGTGTGTTTAGTTACTGAGAGATGGGTAAGCCATAGTTACATGCCCTTAGAAACCAGTAAGTTCCCAGCTTCAAAGAAGCAATGGCTCCTAGCGATAAGAAGCCAGGCACGGGGGATGTGCATAGTGTAGTTAAAATATTGAATGTTGGTTTTCTCCGGTGGGTTGGAGATGGGTTTAAATGCCTGCGCCCGTGGGCACGACCGGAGCCGCGCGGCCACGGAGACCACGATGCCGCTGCCGGGGACCGCAGCCTGCGAGGGGAGGCGGCTTCCGCCGAGGCCGGGCTGCTGCGGTGTCTGAGTTGCCAGGACAGCGCGCCTCAGAGCTGGGAGCATCCCCGTCCCTGGGGCCGAGATGCCTGCTTCTCTGTCCTCCCTCCTCCCTCTCGGAACCGGGGCGAGCGGCTCTGGTAGTTGGCCTGCCCGTGGAGTCGTTCTTCGGGCCTCAGCGCGGGGAGACATGCCCGAATTGGGGAGCGCTGTGACTTTCAGCCTCCCACTTCACCCCGGGAAGCCGACTTGCTGAAGCCGGAGCCACGAGGGGGACCGTGGGAGGGACGCAAGTCAAATGCCTGACTTCCCCCAGTCCTATCCACAGTGCAAAGAGCGACTCCATTATAACCCAGTCGGAGGAGAAGGCAGATTTCGTGATTATTCCCTCTGAAGGAATAGAGAACAAAACAGAGGAGACAGACTCTCCATTATCCCGGGACTGGAGACCAGGCAGCCCCCGGCCCTATCTGGAGACTTCATGGGAAGAACAGCTGTTGGAACAACAAGAACATTTGGAAAAAGAAATGGAGGAAGCCAGGAGAATGATATCAGGATTACAGGCCTTACTGCTCAAGGGATCCTTACCCGAAGATGAACGGGAGAGGCCCTTGGCCCTCTGTGAACCAGGAGTCAATCCCGAGGAACAACTGATTACAATCCAAAGTCGTCTGGATCAGAGTATGGAGGAGAATCAGGACCTAAAGAAGGAGCTGCTGAAGTATAAACAAGAAGCCAGAAACTTACAGGGGGTAAAGGATGCCTTGCAGCAGAGGCTGACTCAGCGGGACACGTCCGTCCTTCAGCTCAGACAAGAACTGCTGAGGGCAAATGTGGAAGAAGATGAGCTGCACAACCAGAACGTGGATCTGCAGAGGAAGCTAGACGAGAGGAATCGGCTCTCGGGAGAATATAAAAAAGAACTGGGGCAGAAGGACCTCCTCCTGAAGCAGTACCAGGCCAAGCTGGAGGAAGCACTTCGGAAACTCTCTGAGGCCATTTACCAGCAGGTGGATCTGAAGCGGGAGCTGGAACACAAAGACATGCTTTTGACTCACTGTATGAAGAGAGGCAGAGGAGGTGACCCACTGCAGCAGTCACAGCCCTCAAAGCAACGGTTTTCTCCTTCCAGTGGCAGGAAAAGGCTCTGCTTCCGTCGCTCACAGAGGGAGCAGCGACCTGCAGCTCGTTCGGGTTGCCCTCCGCAGCCTACGCAACAGTGGCCACGACCCTCAGCACCACACCATCGACAGCTTGGAGCAGGGCATCTCCAGCCTCATGGAGCGCCCGCGCGCCATGGAGACCCAGAGGAAACAGGACAGAAGGGTTCGGGGCAAGTCACCCAGAACTCAAGCAGGTGGTGAATACCGGGAGTCCTGGCCCCCGCATTCAAAGCTGCCTCACTCACAGAGCTCTCCAGCTGTCAGCAGCGCCTGCACGAAGGTGCTCTATTTCACTGACCGACCACTTACGCCCTTCATGGTCAATATACCGAAGAGGTTGGGGGAGGTGACACTGAAGGATTTTAAAGCAGCTGTTGACCGGGAGGGAAATCATCGGTATCACATCAAAGCACTGGATCCCGAGTTTGGCACTGTCAAGGAGGAGGCTTTCCACGATGATGATGCCATTGCTGGATGGGAAGGGAAAATTGTAGCCTGGCTGTAAGAAGACCATGGAGAGAATTAACGTTGAGCATTAGATTGAGGGCTTGTGGAACTTGGCAGTCGCTGGCTGCTTCACTCAAGAGAGGAGACTAAAACCAGAATACACTAAGAAGTTTTTCGTTTGTGCTGCCAAAACAGAAGCTTCTCCAAGTGTGACGGCCGTAGGCCAGTCCTGTTTCTAGAAGTGCCTGGCACGTGTGGTCCTTAAAGTCCATGTCCAAAAGTAGACCACGGGTTCTTGTGGAGTTCCTTGTCCGTGGGAACACAGTGTTTTATTCTACTCTGAGGGCAACAAACCGAAGGCCTTAACCAACGGGGATGGGTGATCCCCTCCTATATGGGCAT
Organism: Orcinus orca; assembly: GCF_937001465.1. Taxonomy (NCBI): domain Eukaryota; kingdom Metazoa; phylum Chordata; class Mammalia; order Artiodactyla; family Delphinidae; genus Orcinus; species Orcinus orca. Next base: position 42,051,932 of record NC_064569.1, on the reverse strand, counting down.
GGCTGCTCTTATCTGGAACCTGGGAACTGGATGTATCACTCCTGTGTGTTACAGTATTATTTTAATTGGCCTCAGTGGTTGCAGCAGAGTACCAGCATTTGTACTCACAGACAAGGTGGAGGTACCAGCTTTTTTGCTTCTTTGCAGCTATTGCAAAGCAAGAATAACTCGTAAGGTGGTACCAAGGATGAAAACCCACTCTTCAGGAATTATTTGGACTGGACATGGATGGTGCTGAATTGTTGAATGGATTGAAAAAGGGCTGCCCATATTGTGCTATATACTACGCTAAAACCATAATTAAGTAAGAAAAAAATATATATATATTGAATGTTGCAAGAGATGCTCATCTCGGGCTTCCCTGGTGGTGCAGTGGTTGAGAGTCCGCCTGCCGATGCAGGGGACACGGGTTCGTGCCCCGGTCCGGGAAGATCCCACATGCCGCGGAGCGGCTGGGCCCGTGAACCATGGCCGCTGAGCCTGCGCGTCCGGAGCCTGTGCTCCGCAACGGGAGAGCCCACAACAGTGAGAGGCCCACGAACCGCAAAAAAAATTAGAGATGCTCATCTCCACCTAAGCTCACCCAACACATGGGCACTGTCCATTGTGCTGAACGGTCAAATTTTACAGAGACAGGGAAGGGCAGACCCCCTGCCCAGAGTCACGGGTATAGGAGAGAGAGTTCAAAGTAGGAATTTCCACATCTCAGATATTCACCAAAGCCTAGAGAAAGTTCATCTGGGTCTTCATTGGAGATCACTGATATCTAGATGAAGAAGAGAGGCTCTCGGGGAACCAAGACAGGGCTCTGGACGTCACAAGCTGGATTCAGGAGCTCTGATAGAGATAAGGCCACCCCCAGGCCGGGCCCAGCCCCAGGACCAGAGGCCACACCCCCAGCAGCAGCAGCTATGAAAGCAAAGCCTTCTAGGGCTTAGCTGGGTCCTTTTCAGCCTGTTCTATCTGCAGAGCACCTACATATCACAAAACCCACATCAACAACACCTTCAGCCCACAGACCCGGGGGTACTCAATTCAGCCCCAGGGGTCTGCCTTTCCAGCTCCTGAGATCCGGTTACTGGCAACGGGCATCGCATTATGATAAGGTAGCAGCCAGACATGTGCCTGCTCCTGCCTGGGTCCACCAACTGACCCCAGTGTGACCTCCCTCCTCCAGGACTTGGGTTTGACTCATGCTTCCAGAATGGGAACCTGAGGATTACTGCCGCTCCACGATAGCTGGTCCAGGGGTAGCTGTGGAAGGGGCTCAGAGCAGGTGTCAGCTCTCAGGGAGGAGACACCTATCGCTTCGTGAGTACCCAAAAGGGGCCAGGGACCAGTCACCAGGCACACTGCCACATTTCATTGGCATGACTCTGTGGGGTCATTCCTAGAAAGGAGGAAAGTGAGATTCAGAAAAGATTGTGCACTTACCAGCCATGCACTTACCCTTGGGAGGCTCCCTGGAGCCAGCCAGCACCACCCCTGGGAACCACCATTTGTTCATTCATTCCTCCAGCCAGTATTTATTGAGGGCTTCCAGGCCCCTGCTTCATGGCCACTCAGTCCCTGAGAGCAGCCTGTAGGAAGCCCGCCCAGCTCTCCTGGAGGAGCCTGGCTTGGCTGGGAAAGGGGTTCCTGGACCCCAGGTCCACCAAGGTGTCCCACAGGTATCCCACTCCCTGTCAGCATGCTGCCTCGGTGCCCGGGGAGGGATCTCTGGTTGGGACTGGGGCATCAGCTGGGCAGTGGACCCCTGCACCCAGTAAGTGCTTCAGAGCAGGAAATGTGCTCGCTCTCCCAGGCCTCAGCCTGCGGCGGGTGGGCAGGTCGGGGAGGCGGTCTCTTCTCATTCCTGTGGTTTCAGGTGCCTGGGTGATGTCAGGCCTGAGTGATGCGTGGGACTCACTATGACTGGGGCCCAACTGGGGTGGAGGCATTTCTTTAAAAGCTTATAAATTACTACTTCCCCTTTCAGCCCAGCCCCACCACTGGCCTAGGAGGAGTTGCTCCACAGGTACACAAAGACAGCTTCCCCCTCGCCCTCCTTGATGCTCACGTGTGTCTATGGTACTACAGATCCAAAGAGTCACCCTTCTGGGGATCTCCTGTCCTCCACACTGCAGTGATAACGCGTACCCACAAACCTACCTCACAGGCAGCCAGCCCACCTTGGACACACAGGTGCACACTGTCAGCAGCCCCGTGCACGGGCTCACAGCCACACACACACACACACACACACACACATACACACACACATACACACACACACACGCACACACACACACACGCACACACACAGGCGTCCTCATGCTACTCCCATGCTCACAGGTGTCCTCCGGCACAGATGAGCTCCTACCTGTCAGAGCCCTCAAGCTCCTCCAGGTACCCACAGAAACATGTGCCTTTCCATTGTCACACGTGCTCTGGAGTGTGCACACGCGCCAGTATACAAGGGGCTTACACACGGGCAACAGTCTGCGGGAGCCCGCATTCCATTCCCACACACGCACACCCGTGTATGCAATCTACACAGACCTAGACACACTCCAATCACACACCCACACCAGACACACTCGCCCAAGTCTCCACACACCTTCACACACTCAGGTACACCCTACACAAACAAGTGTGATTTTCAGAATGCCTGGGGTGAGAATGTGACCAGCAGGGAGTCGAAGCCAGTACGAAGCCGCAATCCCCAGCCTCACCTCCAGGGGCCGCTGCCCAGTCCGCAGCCCCAGCTCAGCTGCAGAGCCCGCCTCAGGCACAGTCATCCCAGGAGGACTCTTCAGAAGGAGAGGGACATTCTGGAGAGAAGACAGCCCTGAACTCCCCGCAGTGTGTGGGGTGACCTCCCACCGAGGTGGGCAGGGATTCCAAGAGGGGAATCTGAATGGGGGCAAGTGAGTGGAAGAGAACCGCGGGGAATAAGGAGCAGATGCGAAAAGGAAGACCAGGAGGTCCTGGAGGGAAACAGGAGACAGGGAAGGACTGGGGGCAGAAGAGAGAAATGGAAGGAGATGGAAAGGATGGTGCCGGCGGGGGGGGGGCGGGGGGGGAGGGGAGGGGGAGGGGAGGGGAGGGGAAAACTAGAGGGAGGAGTTAGGGAGACACGTGAGAGGTGAGAAGGGAAAGAGGGCGCCCGAGACAGCGACGAGGCTGAGAGCACCTCTTCCAGGACCAGGAAGGGGGTGGCGCTTTCTGTCTCCTAGACCACCCTCCACCCTGCCCCACCATCAGCAATCCCCTAGGGGGTGTACTCTGCCCCAGTGCCTTGGCCAGCCCTAACCTGCCACCCGCCTGACACCCGTGTGAGGATGACTTCCAACAAGACCCAGGTGGCAGGAGGGGGCCCTGGGGTGTGAGTGCCTCTCAACCCGACTCACCCAGCTGCTCCCCTAGGGTGTGGAGAACCCTGAGACAGAGCTGGAATCCCTCCTGCCGGCTGCAGGGAGGCCTACTGCCTCCCGCTCAGGGCTCTGTGGAGTAAGAAGTCGAGCCATAAAAATGCCGAGATTTGCAGACTTTCCGAGCTGGGCAAGTTCCAGGTTCTCGCCCCTCTATGCCTAAGCTGTCACCCCATATTCCCTGTCCTCCCAACCCTGGAGGGCTCCGTCCATTTCTCACAGGGTAGGTGGTGAGCCGGGTAAGCTGGAAGGTTCTGAGAGAGCAGCTCAGATTACAGAGGAGCAAAAGAGGCCTCGGACCCGGCATCTTGTCCACCAGCTCTTCACCCTGGACACACTCCCAGAACCCCTGTCCCTCCAGTCCCTCCGAGAGTGCTCCAAGAGCTTCACATCATGCCCAGAGCCCCCCTTGGGCCATTTGCCACAGGTTCTGCCTCTCCCAACCTCTGTGCCCCAGAACGCAGGCCCAGACGGAGGAACAGTGACTGCTTATTGGTTGGATACCCCAAGTGACAGGGAGAAAGGTACGGTGCTCTCTATTTTACAGATGAAAATATTGAAGTTCAGAGAGGTGGCCTGTCTTGTCTGAGGGCCTGTGGAGCAGACCAGCAATTGAGATCGAAAGGCAGGAGGAGGCTGAGCCATCCTGGCCTGCTCTTCCTCCAGTTTCAGCCCTACGGCTCAGCCTTCCCCCTCCAGCGGAGCCCCAACTCAACCCCTATTCCTGTACCCCACCCCTCCCACCCGTGTGGGACACACCTCAACTCCCCGCTCCAGACCCACACCCCACTCTACACCCATCCCACTCCCTCCCCCTCCCCAGGAGCACACCATCCCCCATCACTCCCTCCTCCCTCCCTCCTCCGGAAAGCCGAAGTCAGACCCCTCCATCCTCCCCCATTCCCATAGCGCTGCAGCCCCTGCGTCTGCCTACGTCTCTCCCCTGCTTAAAACCCTTCAATGGCTCCCCCCTCACCTTGAGACAGTGTTCACTCCTCAGCCTGGCATTCAACACCCTTGCGAACTTCTCTGGCCTCATCTCCACCCACTCCCCCCAACACCCAGGCCCCTGTCTGCTCTCCACCACCACCCTGCTTTCAGGTCCTGGCTCAGCCTACCGGGCTCAGCTTCTGTCTCACCCCAAGCAGCCCCACGCCACCATTCATGGGGTTCACAAGCGGCAAGACCCCCTGCAGCGCCTGGGGCCCCAAGCGCCATCCCTGGGAGAGTTGGCTCGAGGACGGCAGATGCACATCTTGCTGACACACAACTCCCTGCTCACCTTAATCCCCTCAGACTCGACAAGGGTAATGGGTGGCTGGGAGGGCCTGAGACACCACCACCACCCTCCGCCGGCCTGCAGGTCTCTGAGGCCTCTGAGGAGCCACCCAGAGGCCCCCAAGTGCCTCTCCCTCCTCAGCGGCGTTCCCAACTCCTTCAATTCCCGGAGCAGCTAGAGCAGGGAGGCCATGCATGTGACCCTGCCCTTGGGAATCTTCCGAGCTGGAAAGTGAGGAATGATCCTGTAACCCGGGGGCCAGACAGACCCAGGGACAAAGCCAGACCAGGCTGCAGGTGGACACGAGCTGTTGGATGATGACGGCCACAACGGTCATCACGGCTACTCCTCATTGAGCACTTACTAAGGGCAAGACTCCAAGCTGGGCAATTTATAATGTAATCCTCCCATTACATCTATGGAGAAGATATCATTCTTATTTTACGGACTGAAAGAGGAAGCCCAGAGAGATCTAGCAATCTGTGTGGCATCGTACAGCTCACCAGTGCAAGAGCTGAAACGTAAGTCCAGATCTGCCAGTTCCAAAACCCGTGCCCTCTCCACTCCATTTCACAGCCACTCCAAACTCCAGGTGGGGACTGGTTACTTCCCTTCCAAAGAGGCCTCAAGGGCTCCCCACTGCCAAGAGCAGAACCTCCCCCTGCTGAGGTGCCCCACGATCTGGCCCCTGACTGCCTTCTGCCACCACCCCGCCCACACCCGCTACGCTTCAGATGGCAATCTTGCCACGTTCCCAGTCGAGCCCTCTGAGCTTCGCTGTTCGCTCAGGCTCTAACATCTGCCCCCGTTTTACAGATGAGAAAACGGAGGATTAAGAATGTTAAGTAACTAGCCCAAGGTTACACAGTCAGGAAGCAATTGAGCCTGGTTGGAACCCAGGTCATTAGAGCATCAAGTAATAAAGCATTCATTTGTGTTACAGACAATCCGGGAATGGGGATTAGTAGGACATTCTGCCAGTAGCGCAGAAGAAGGTAGGGGAGAGTAATCGGGTTGGTTCCAGAGTGAAGGAGGACCAGGCTAGGCCTTCAGGAATGGCAGGGTCTGGATGGGCGAGCTTGAGAGGGGAAAGTCTAAGAAAACTACAGACAAGAGAAAAAAGAGACAGGGAGAGAAAGGCTGGTCAAAATTAGGGAGGCAGTGTACATGGTGGAGAGGGCCGTGTCATGGGGAGGCCTGCAGTGTCCTCCAAATTACTGTGTGACCTTGAGCAAGTCCTTTCCCTCTCTGGGGGATGCCTTGTCTGCAAATGAAGGATAGATGAGCCTTGATGGTCTCTAGGGTCCCACCTGGCCCTGACATCTTAGGATTCTGACTGTGTGTGTTTCCACTGGGCCTTAAAACATAGGATCTGATCCCAGACCCATTGACATGGGGCACAGGCTTGGAAACCAAGAGCAGACAGGGGCCAGTAGTCAACATGGCACATGACAGGGCACACTGAGGGTTGGCCCCAGTTACACACCGAGGATGGCCCATGCATCCTTCTTTTCCACACATCCGTGCTGTACATGTGGACTCACTGCGGTGGGTCCAGTCCTATGGAAGCTGGAACGCAGGGGTGAATGAGTCGAGGTGGAATTGTGGGCTCATGGGGGAAGGTCCAGGACATGTCCAGCACAAGCTAAAAGCCCAGGCCCCAGCGCTGCCTCAGGGAAGGGGAAGGGAATGGGGGTCCCTGAAGAAGGGGAAGAGAAAACATCCTGAGGGTAAGGTGAGGGTGTCAGGACTAGAATAAGTGGTCTGCCCAACTGGAGGACATTTGGGGAACAGAATGGTCCCCAATCAAGTCAGCATTGCACCCAAATATAGAGTACATTCCGGACCATCAGCAGAGAGGTTGTTCTCCCTTGGGTCCCTGTGGTACAAAAACACAGATGCACTGGAGAGCTGGGGCAGAAAATGTACCACTAGAGACTGTGGACACACATCTGTGTGCGCACGCATGCACACACACAAGCACACACACAGAAACTCCTGCACAAAGACCCCCAGATCAGATCATCCATCCCCCTCACCTCCACACTGAGCCTTCAAAGTGCCCTCCCTCCCCAGAGAACACGCCCTTCGTGTGCCAGTGACACACAGCCCTGAAAGCCAGAAGGTCTCGCTGTCTCACCTCGGTCCCTCTTGCTGCAGTTCTGATGCGCCGGCTTCCTTTCTGACTCAAGAGGTGGCAAACAACCAGGCCCACCCACCTCTGCGCGGCTGACCTCCACCCTCTGGCACGTGGGCTCACCTCTTATCTTTCCTGCCTCTTTGATCTCCATCTCTTGCCCTCAAGAACCCTGTCTTATTCACCACTGAACACTAAACTAGGGGATGAGTGAGCCCTTGGGAGCCCACCTGGTCCTCCAGTGGCCAGCCCCACTGGACCCTCAAGATGTATCAAAGAGCTTGAGACTACCAGGATGCAGAGTGAGTCCTAAGTGAGGAATATGTGTCCTTAATTATCCCACTATCCCATCTCCTGAGTAGGAAGTCCTTCTTGAAGTCTAGCCTCAAGCCCTCATGCCATGGTATGAGTCAGTGTACCACCTCTGTTGGAGTCAGGAGACCCAACTGGATGAGGCTACACTGGGTGGCCAGAGGAGTCACCTTCCTGGAAGGGGATGAGGCCAGGAGGGAGGTTGCGCAGGCACGGGGCCCAGGGCTCCACCAAGCAACTGTCATGGCTCCGACGGAGATGGGGGCGCCTGCCAACGTACCCCGCCCCATGATCTCATAGCTGCGTTTGCCAGGCGCTGGCTCAGGGAGCAGGTGCTGGCAGCAAGGGTTGGGCACAGAGCCCAAGGACAAGAAGGCGGGAAGGCCTCAAGGGACAACAACAGAGCCGTCTCCATGGGGCTGAGACGCGAGGTCCCTCCAGCCTCCAGATGCCACCTTTGGCTAGTGACGCCCCATCTCGGCTCCTCTTCCCAGGCCCCCCGATTGCCCACCCACCCCCAAAGGACAACAGAAAAGGGGAGGAGAGACTCCCTCTTCCTCCCCAAGGGTCAGTCTCTCCATTTGCATCTCTTTCGGCTTCTCTCTGCTCCAAATCGCTGGCCCTGAACAGGATGCTACCATTTCGAAGCATGGAGAGCTTGCTGGGCGGGAGACGGATGGTCAGATATTGCCATTCTTGAGGGTGCTACAGGCACGCATCTAAATGCCAGCTAAAAGTGACTATGAATCCCTAAATAGATGCCTCTGTCCTGGTTCAGGCTGTCCCCAGAGGTGTCAACCCTAGTCCCAAGGCTCTCCTGAGTATTGATCCTCAACTCTTCCTCCCGAGGAGGCCCCCCACAAGAACTCCCCTCCACCCATCATGATATCCACCTCTGGGGTCAAGAGACCCCTCCACGCAGCTCTAGTTGGATAAAATGCCACTCTTGGACTCAGCACGGGGACACCTGGTGGAAACCCCAGGCCTCAGAGTGAAGAGTCATCTGAGTCTGAAGACTGCAGTCAGAGCCCTGCTGGGCCATCAGAGGCTCCATTTGCCTCTTGATTCAAAGGTGAATCCCTCAGTTTGGGCGGACAGCTCTGTCCCTCGGGGTGCTCTGTCTGCTCCCCATTGCACTCTCACCTCAGCCAGCCTCCCTCTGCATGCCTCCCTCTCCCCAGCAGGGAGCCCTAGCCAGTTGTACCCCTTCTACCTGCTCAGGCCTGCTTCCTGGCTGATCCTCCTACAGGGCGCCACCCGGGATTTGCCCCTCTCCCTCCTCAACCACTGCCCAGCACTACTGCCAGAGGCACGTCTGCTGTTCCCACCTTGGACCGCAGCCTGGGATGTGCCGGTCACCCTGCAGTGAACGCCTCGAAAACCACAGCAGTTCCTCTTCCTCAAATCCTGGGTCTATCCCACCCTCTCCCCCACCCACACAATCTATCCTCCCCTCCCAACTCCTGGCCCTCCAGGTCCCTCTCTGTATAGGAAGTGGGTAGACTAAGGGTCCCTCCCATTCAGGAGCTCTGTGAGTCTGAGGTTTCTCTCCGCCGCCCCAAGCCCAGGCCCAGGCCCGAAGCAGCCACGCATGGAGACAGGCTGACTGCAGGTCTGCCGTCATCATCATCACTATCGGCGCCCTGGCCCCTGAGAAGGAGGCAGGAGGCCTTATTAGCATCCTCCCTCCACTTCTCAGACTCTCCCTCAGTCTCCCAGAGGCCCCACACTCCTCCCTCATCTCTCTCCCCAGACGTCCCAAGAGAAACCACCTGGACGGTCCACAGGCCAAAACTCAGCCAAACTTCCTGGAGAGGCGGAACTGGCTCAAGCCTGCACCGCATTTCTATGTCATTTCCAAGTGGCTCCAATTGGGCTGGGCGGACGTGTGTCAGATCAATCCCCACCCAGGAGGTGGGGCAAATTCCCGGGGTACCAGGTCACTGAGCCAGCGCTCTGAGGCATGGCTCCTGGGGACAGGCTGGCTCCAGAATGATGACGTCACTAGGATGCTAGGTGCCTGCTGTTCCCCCTGTCTGCCCCTACTCCAGGAAGGCCTTGTCCTTCTTCAACTGGTCCACACCCCCCCGCTCCGGGAAGCCTTTCCTGGACAACCCCACCCAGCTCTTACCACAACTTATTCCCAGTTCCCTAGTGACTTAGGTCCAAAGTTTTCCGTGTATTCAGTTGCCCGCGTTTACGTGCTGCCTTGCAAATGTTCTCATAGAGCTATGTATCTTGAGACTTCCCTGGTAGTGCAGTGGTTAAGAATCCACCTGCCAATACAGGGGACATGGGTTCGATCCCTGGTCTGAGAAGATCCCACGTGCCACAGAGCAACTAAGCCCGTGTGCCACAACTACTGAAGCCGGTGCGCCTAGAGCCCGTGCTCCGCAACAAGAGAAGCCACCGCGATGAGAAGCCCACGCATCGCAACAAAGAGTCGCATCGCAACAAAGAGTCGCCCCCGCTCGCCGCAACCAGAGAAAGCCCGCGCAGCAACGAAGACCCAAGGCAGCCAAAAATAAATAAATTTAATAAATTTAAAAATTTTTTTAAAGCTATATATCTCATGGTCATCACTAGCTGGGGGTCCCCATATTAATTCAGCCCGTTTTGCTAGAGGATTAGTTTCTGCCTTTAAGGAGTGCCAAGAAAGACTCTGAAATCTAAGTCACATCTCTCCTCCTGCAATTTTGTCCTCTTGACAATCAAGCAGTCTCAGTGATGAAACTCCCAACAATGAGCAGCTTCTCCCCATGACCAAGTTCTTGCCTTGGTTACCAACAATAAGGCTGTATCCCAGCAGGAATCTCCGGGGAGTATCTAGACTAGGTCAGCTCTTCCTCAAGGGAAGCTTCTCACTTTGGAACACTGCGAACCCTTCCCAGATCAGGTTCCCTCTTCCTGGCCTCTGGAACTCGGCTGAGAACTAATGCAGTGTCCCCGCCAACACACTGGGGTCCCTCAGCCACTGCAGTAGGATGTAGGGAGAGGCTGACGTGGGATTGAATCTACACTAATTGTGAGGGCTTCTTTCAGTGCTCCGGACCTTCATTTCCTTACCTGTAAAATGGGCACAACAGTAAACCGGAGTTGACACGTGTAAATCAGGCTGAAGCAAGTCCCACCTTTTGCAGAGGAGGATGCTGCAAGTCACTTCAAAGTCACACAGCTAGGTCCAGGGGTGCATTCATTAACCCAGAAACTCTTTCGTGAGTCCCTACTGAAACGAGCAGAGGACTAAGTTTATCTGCTTATCTAGGTAAACTTATGGTAGGAGGAGGCAGACCTGTGAGTGGGAAGCATCAGTAGGATGGAATATGAACAAATTGCTAAGGGCTCACAGAAAGGGACCAGCAGCCCCTCCCCAGCATCTCCTTCTGAGTCCAGAAGGCTCTTTTAACTTCATTTCAATCATAAAAGACAGTTTGGTACAGTCAGCCAATGAGGCTTCAGCAGTGAGACTCCAGAGGGTAGCTTGCCCTGGATGCGGCAAACTCCTGGGCTGCCCCAGAACCCCCCTCGACTCCCCAGGGGCAGCTCCAGACCAGCTGCTCAGACAGGGCACAGACAGGCTTGCTCAGAGAGGCTCTCTTCATTGCCAGAGGTGAGGAGGGACAGGAAGGCAGACTCCTGTCTATGGGAGCTAATGTGGGTCAAGGGCACCTTGTGGGGAGGGGCAGCAGGAAGCAATGTTGGGTCCAGGCAGCAGCTGCCCTGCCCGGGCAGAGACGGAGGGCAGAGCCCAGACCTGGGTCTTCCTGCCCAGGAATGACATCAGCCAGTTGAAATTCCCAGCCCACTGGGCACCCCGGAGGACTGTGGGGGAGGGTGGGACTTATGCTCCTCCCCACCCCCACTGACACCCCAGCGGGAAATGCTCTGAGCTCATCAACATCTTTCTGGCCATGGGCTCAGTGCTCCTGTGGCCCTTGAATGATGGGGCAGAAGCCAGGTCATTAGGCAGGAGAGACTGTCATTAATGCAGGCGATGCCACTGCCACACGGACAATGGCAAACAGTCATTAGTGGCTGTGTCACACGGGTGAGGCAACGCTGGCGAGGTGCAGGGAGCCGCCCCTCCCCCAGCGCAGCTCACACACACTCGCTCACTCACCTGTGCACACACACCGAGGAGAAAGCAGGCCCACGCTGCCCCAAGTACACGTTCACGCACTCACACACTTGCCCACTCCCATGTTCACACACACACACACTCACAAAGGGCCTGAACAAACGCACTGCCCAGAAGGGTCCACAGGATCTGGAATGCCCCACCACCCACACCTGAAGGGCAGGGTCCCCGGATCCTTCCACAACCGGGTACCCAGACACACAGGTATCACCCCCTGACTTGAGATGGACACACAGACCTCCAAGGGCCCCAAAGGAGACAGACTTCAGACACCCCCTCCCATCCCACCCGCTCCCTGCTTCGAAGGACCAGCACCTGGGACAGAGAAACCACGCAGAGTGCAGAAGCAGGCAGGGTACGCGTGTCCTGAGGGTGGGGACCACATTGGTTTTAACACTGTAACCCCCTCCACACCCCCAGCCCTAACGGCTAGCACATGCCCTGCCTTACTTGAACCCCCAAGAAATGATCTACTGTAAGTATGTTTCTAAGCACTTTTCTGAGCCCCCCAGCAGGTGGAAGGGAGCAGGGCACCAGCTGAGTCCTAGGTTCAGATCCAAGCTCTGCTACCTTCTGGGTGTATTCGTTTCCTGCTGCTGCTGTAATCATGAACTTAGCGGCTTAAAATAATGCAATTTCATTGTCTTACGGTTTGGAGATCAGAAGTCCAAAATGGGTCTCCACAGGCTAAAATCAAGGTGCTAGCAGGGCTGCGCTCCTTCTGAAGGTACTAGAGGAAGATCACTTCCCCACCTTTTCCAGATTCTAGAGGCCACCCACCTTCCTTGGTCCCCTTCCGTCTTCAAAGCAACAGGAGTCTCTCTCACAGCATCACTCTCCTGACACCCTCTCCCACATTTAAAGGACCCTTGTGATTACATTGGGCCCAGTGTGATCATTCAGAGTAACCTCTCCGTCTCAAGAGGCTTAATTTATTCACGTCGGCAAAGTCTGTGGCCATGGAAGGTAACATAATCACAGGCTCTGGGGGTTAGGACATAGACATTTGGGGCGTCCAAGACATTTGGGGGGTCCATTATTCTGTCTACCACACTGGGAGACCTTGGATAAGTCCTTTAACCCCCCAGAGCCCCAGCATCTTCAACTGTAATCTAGAAATAGCTCCTGCCACATGGGTGGTCGTGACGATTTAGAAAGCCACATGAACGGGAAGCTCTGTGCCTCACGCTGGGGGCGGGGGGTGTCCTGGGCCAGCAGCGCTGCCCTCTCCCTTTTGGGCTTCCTGAGGATAGAGGAAAAGGAGCAAGTTGCAGGAGAAGGCTGAGTAAGGCATCTCAGAGGCTAGAGAGGGGGTGGGTCTCTGGGGGCTCAGGCAGGAATGGGAGGAGGTACGGGGGTCTGTGAGGGTCCCGGGATCTGGGCAGCTGTGAGGCCCTGCCTGGAGGGCAGCCACCCCACACGGCTACGGACACACACACCTGCAGTGACCTGGGATGGGGCAGCAGGCGTGCCGCTCCTGACTGATCCTACCTTCCTCTCCCTCATCTGCCGCCATCTGTTTGCAGGGCTCTGGGGCCAGCGGGCAGGCAGGAGCCCCAGTCCAGGCTGCTATTACCCTGCTAAGTTCAGAGTGCGGAACAGTGACCCAGGAAGATAAACCCCACAGAGAGGAATCACCCGCTACAAAACACTGGTTAGGCCCCAATCTCGCGCAGCGCTGTCTGCCCACTCAGGAGGCAACAGGCCACCTCAGAGAGGAGCTGAGGTCGTCAGACTCCCACTGGTCGGTCCTGCTCCATCCAGCAGCCCAGGCCATGGCGGGGGGGACTCCAGCCCTGCACCCTGCTCCGTCTCTCCTCACCCCACCTTCCCTTCCCTACCCCTCCCTGGTCCATCCCCACCCCGGCTCATCCCCCCCTCTCCCAGCCCCAGCTCCTCCCAGCTTCCCCCAGAACCTCAGAGCTTAACTCAGGAACTAAGACTCCAATCGGGGCTTCCCTGGTGGCGCAGTGGTTAAGAATCCGCCTGCCAACGCAAGGGACACGGGTTCAATCCCTGGTCCAGGAAGATCCCACATGCCGCAGAGCAACTAAGCCCGTGCGCCACAACTACTGAGCCTGCACTCTAGAACCTGCGTGCCACAACTACTGAAGCCCGCGCACCTAGAGCCCGTGCTCCACAACAAGAGAAGCCACTGCAGTGAGAAGCCCGCACACTGCAACAAAGAGTAGCCCCTGCTCGCCGCAACTAGAGAAAGCCTGTGTGCAACAACGAAGACACACCGCAGCCAAAAATAAAAATAAATAAAATAAAATAAATTTATTTTTTAAAAAGAAAGACTCCAATCAACAGGAGGAAGCCTGGGCTGAGGGCTGCATTTAGAGGCAGAAGATCCAAGTGCCAATCCCACAGCTCTGCACGATGAGGCGGCAGGGATGCCTGGCCTGCCAAGCATTGCTGGGGAGATGAAACTGGGTCACCTGTTGGAGTGCTTTCTGTAAGCCTGGGTACTAATCTGAGTTATGGGGACATATGGAAGGACTTCTTCCTCCTTTTCTCCCAGAGACGCAGTGGGCAGGGCTGGCCTTGGACTGACCTTTCATAGACAGCTGTCTTGGAGACTCCCCACATCTCACTGCATCGGGAGATCCCCAGCAGGTGCTGGAAGAAGGAGATGGAAGGATGGAGAGGGAGGGAGCGCTCTTCTAATTCCTAGAGGGGATGCCGCCCAATTCATGAATCACTGATAAAGCCAATTAGATCTTCAATTTTTTAAAAAAGAACAGAAAGAAAGGGACTTCCCTGGTGGTCCAGTGGTTAAGACTCCGCACTTCCAGAGCAGGGGGCAAGCGTTCAATTCCTGGTCGGGGAACTAATATCCCACATGCCATGCGGCGCAGCCAAAAGTAAAAAATAAAATAAAATAAATTTGTTTAAAAAAGAAGGATGGAGAGGGAGAGGACACAGCTGCCTGCACGTGGCAGATCCTGATAAATAGGTGTTGAGTGCATAACGTTCAACCCCTGAACTGCATGCCCGGCATTGTGCTCAGTGCTACGGATACAAAGATGAATGAACCATAAACCACCATCGCTCAAACATCAGTTCTCAGGATCCAGCCTGAGCGTCTCCCGTGTGCCCCATATGGGCACTGGGGAGCACTGGATGAGTGGGACATCCCTGCATTGGGGGGTGGTCTGCGTGTTGGTGGCTACCCACAGGGCCGCAGCCTCCTGGGGCCGTCCAGCCTGTGTCAGCACCACCCTGGGCTACTGCCATTCTGGCAAGCTCGCAGAGGCCAGGCACTGACGGCTCCGCAGGGAGCAGAATATGGTTTCGGTCTGTTATCAGGGCAGATAAAGCAGCAGCTGGGGTTCAGGGAGCAGTCAGGGCTTACAAATGAGCATCTCCAGAGGCCCCACAACTCCCCCATCCTGCCTTTGTCAGCCACCCTGGCCTTCCAATCCCTCTGAAAGCAGCCCCAGGGAAGAGGACACCTCCTAAATAGCTGCGTGCAGTGCCAGGAATGGAAGGGTGAGGTGGCTGGAACCAGCCAGGCAGCTGACCTGGAGGCAGCAGCTGGATGGAAAGAGATTCCAGAGTTCAGAAAGAGCTGGACTGGGAAGCAGAGGGGCCGGTAATGTGGGGAGAACACCCAAGTCACCACCCTGCCACCCTGATCTTTGTATGTGCCCCACTGCTCAGCACAGGGATAGGCGCCCAGGAGAAGTGCAGACAGCATTTCCTGAATGAAGGCACAGTTGGCCGCGGTAGGTAAGGTTGGCAGTTTCTCCAGTGACCAGGATTCCAGGTGTGGGGGGACTCACTGGAGGGGAAACTGGGTCCCCAGATCCTGTCTAATGGGGGAGGGTGCTGGAGGAAAGAGACCCTTGCCTAAGAGAGCCATGGAAACAAGTGCTAAATGATAGAGGACACGCCATGTTTTAACTCAACAACTATTTCCATGAGCACCTACTATATGCCAGCTGTGATGGAACAGTGGGTAAAACAAACTCCTGCCACCACAGAGGCTGCTATTGAGAGCTCTCCCCAACGAAGACAAGTAAGGGGGCTATCTGGGAAGACTTCCTGGAGGAAGGGGGCAGGCAGGCTGGCTGAGTGGCCAGCATGAAAGCTCAGAGGCAGCCAGGAGGGAGGACCGTGCAGGAGGGAAGAAGGAAGCTGAGTGTCTGAGGTCTGAGAAATGAGGGCTCTTAGGAGGAACCATCCTCGTGGGTTGAGCCGCCACAGTGGGTGGATGGAGAGTGGGCAGGAGGCCACTAGGAGTCCCCTGTTGCTGGGACCTGGCATTTCCTCCTGGGGAGGAAGGAGGCGAGAAGGTGCAGTGTTTCCCGGAGAACGGGGGTCTGTTGCCGCCAAGGGGCCCTCCCTGGGAGCAGCTGGCGGAAGTGGGGCCTCCTGCCAGTTTCCGTTTGTGCAATCCTCCTTCCTGCCTCCTCCACCCAGAAGCAGGCCTGGCAACCCTGCCGGATGTCACTGACATGAGCCCAGCACCCACACAGCTGGGCAGGGGCTGAGGTACCTACCCTACATGGAAGGAGAGGTACCTGGGCAGCTCATGGCTCGGTCCCTGCCCTGCCCCAAATGCATGCCTGACCAAAGTCTAAGCCTAATGGGGCTTCTGCCAGCTTAGGGAGGATTCCTCCTGCCTCCTTCTTTTGCAAGAAGGACCATGAATCTTCTCGTCCACCTGAGACACCTGGCCGTGACAGGAGGGCATCAGAGTTCCCTCCCTGTGCTAAGCAGGAGCTAAAGCAGCGGGAGGCCAGGCCTCTGGGAGTCCCCACCAGTGGACGCGTGCCACCCCAAGCGGAGGGCCCAGCGTCTGGCTCCACGACCCACCCGGGGTCTGTCGCTCTACACCATCTGAAGCCCTTGGAGTTGCATCCTGTGTTGCAATATCATGTAACAAGTGCCCGGTGTGGAAGGGTGGCCTTTTATTCATTCCAGAAGGGAATAGTCATCAAGAACCTACTACATGCCAGGCATTGTGCCAGGCCCTGGAACCTCAAGGAATAAAACCATCATGTGGTCCCCGGGCTCACAGAGCTTCACAGGGTAGGCAGGCACAAGTAAACAAGCAACAACAAATCATCACAAATGGGCTAAGTGCTGTGAGGACAGGAAAGTGTAATTAGCCTATGCTTACCTCTCCCTGACCCCGGAGGCCTGCCCTCAGTACAGAAGGCCCATAGCTGCCTGACGTCCCCAGAGCACTGCTTGGCTAGAGACCTTGGATCACACCGGAAACCACTGAGTACCTGGCATAACAATGGGATGGACCACACTGTGAGGAACATTGGTCGAACCAAACTGGAAAAAAAATTTTTAATTAAACAAAATTCAAATCATCCAGTACAATCTAATTTTACAAGATACTAAGGCCCAGAGAGGCCAAGCGTTTGGCCCCAAACCACGCAGCTGGTGAGTAGCAGAGCCCAGACCAGAAACCAGCTCTGCCAGCACCCCCATGCTGCCCCCTGGTCTACCCTGGACCAGTTCACAGCCTCCAGGGCTCTGCAGCCTCTTGGCCCATCTCGGATGCCTTCTTTGCAGATCGGCACTGGCTGATAGAATTGTACGCGGCGATGGAAATGTTCTGTATCTGCGCCAGCACGGACACATGATGTCGCTCGTCAGGTTCAGGGAAACGGGGCCAGTTTGGTGGGGGTGGGAATGGGCAGGGCCTGTGGAGAGAAGGAGAACGCGAGGAGATGAAACACAGAGAGGAAGAAGGGCAGCAGGTGCAAAGAATCTTGTTTGACATTCCAAGGAATCTTCTAGACCTTAATCCACGGAGAGCCACTGAAGAACTTTATGCCAAGTGATGAGATGCCTGCATTGCAGCCCTCCTGGGTCCCCGAGGACGCTGCTGCTCCCCTGAGCTCCGTAGCACCTCTGACACCCCAGCCACGCTGGCTGGCTCCCGTCATCGTCACCGTCCTACACGAAAGGTTTGCTGCCATCTTAGCCTGAAAGAACCTCCCCACACCCTTCCTGGACACGTCTTCCTCTTCCTTCAAGCCTTTGCTCACTGCCCCAAACACCTTCCCCCGGGTCAGTGCCTCTCCCGTGCCTCCACAGCCTGCCTGGCACGTGGAGGGAGCTTCACAGGCACGGTTTTTAATGTCTCCATCCTTGCTATTGGTCCCCCTTCTTGGCCGCAGCCCTTCCCAGTCTACTCTCAGCTTCCCAGTCCCCAGTTCTGGGACCCTCAGAAATTCTTTCCACCAAGCCACGGATTGCACAAAGAGAGAGGGCACTGACCCAGGCGAGGGCATAGGTGTGGGTGTGCATTTTGGAGAGAGGAGGAGAGAGGGGCAGAAAACCTAAGCAGGTTCATCTGGGAAGCTTCCTGGAGAAGTGGCCCGGCCTTCCCATCATGCCCTGGGGTGAGGCTAAGAGTCTTCCTCGCCCGGAGTCCCTGTCTGTCTCGCCAAGAGCCACGTCCCGCCCCAGAGCCTCAGGCAGACTAGGATGTGCTCACTGGCACATTCATCCAGCAACTATGCATTGCTGTCCTGCATTATCCCAGGCCTGCCTGGGCCAAAGGGGGAAAACGCACAGACGAGGCACTGAAACTGTGACACGGGCGTGCCATTCCCATAACGCCATCCAGCCGGGCTGCGGGGCCAGGATGCCTCTCCTATCCCAGGGCTGAGAGATGGAGGAGCCCTGGACCAGGACTGTCCCAGAGGGACAGGCAGGCAGGGAGGCAAGAAACAAGGGGTGGATGAGAGTGAGCAGAGATACATCAGCTGTTGGGGGGTAATGACCTGGAGAGAGAAATAGAAGGAAGGAGGAAGTAGAGAAAATAAGAAAACTCCCCCTTGCTTCTCTGAGGACCAATTTCAGGGGCCCGAGCCTCCCCCATTCTTAACTCTGGCCAGCGCCTGTCCCACTTCCACCTTGTCTCGGCCTCCTGGATGATCAGGATTTTGCCTCCTGTCGCCAGTGACAGGGGACCAGGGGCAAAGGAGGCTGACTCGCAGTGGAAGGTGAGGGATGGAGATTTCTGTCCCTGGACTTGTAAGGATCAAGCAGGACAGGGCTCCAGTATCCCTAAGGGGCACAAGACGCTGTCTCCAGCTGGGCTCACCCGAGCTCATGTCCCACCGGAAGCCCCAAGGTTTGTCTGTGAGTAGATCCAGGAGGGGTTGGGAGACTGCCCAGGTCCCCACACATACCCCAGAGAGACTGAAATCTTCGCCCACCCTCCACCTTCCCTCTCCTAACCCCTGCCAGGCTTCCTGCCCCCTGGGGGCCTGAACCCCTAGGAAGTTTGGGCTCATATCAAGGCCAGGAGACGGTTTATGTCAGGTCCTCGGTTAGGGTGCAAAGTCAGGGGCCCGTACAGTGGACCCCCCAGGATGTTAACTCAGGGGTGGAGGGAGGCATGCGTGAAGCTAGGGTAGGGAAGGAGAAGGGGAGGAAGGGGGGTCTGGGTGCTTCCGTGGAGTTATGTTTGGGGCTTTTTTGCTGCACTTCCTGTTCAGTAGCCAGAGCTGTGACAGCCAAAGACACCTCTGTGACTGCACCCAAGGAAGACTTCTGGGCCAGAGAGGAAGCAGCAGGTGGGACCACATCCCTCTCCCCACACGCAGCGTCCAAGGTCAGCGTGCCCTCCGTGCCTCCAAGAAGCCAGGCCACCCGCAAGGAAGGCCGCCCAGTGCTCGGGCCCCAGAGACCGCCCTGCAGGGCCAGCCTCGAAGCCAGGGACTGTGACTTGTCAAAACACAGGGGCTGACGGAGGTCAGCGAGGAACAGCAGACTTGAGTTATCCAAAGGTCTCTGGAGAATTGAGCATCCGGCTTAAAGACAGTTAGGCGGAATCGAGCCCCAGATGTAAGAAGACAGCTTCCTTTTCTGTCTCACTGCCCTTTCCAGGAGTCACCTGGCTTAGAGGCCAAGACAAGAGGAAGGACTCATAATTCCAACTGTCTGGGTTCAAATCCATTGCTTATACATTGCTATCAACAGACCAGACGCTCAACCCCTCCGAGCCTCAGCTTCCCCCTCTGTAAACAGGGGCTGGTGAGAATTAAAGCGTCTGCGAAGGATGAGTGTCGTGAGGGTTTGAGGAGCTAATCCATGTAAAGCACTGGGGACATACATGACATGTCTGCTGCAATCTTGGCACCAGCAGGGCCCATATGCCTTTGTCTGCCCTCCCCACTCCCCGCAGAGCACGCAGGGGTAGTCAAGGTTGGGGCGGGCAGGGTGCTGAGTTCCACCACGTGTTATTCAGATACCAGGTCAGGGAGGCAGGTGGGCGCTGCATGGGGGAGGGGAAGCACATGTCAGGAGGGGTTGGGAGACTGCCCAGGTACCCAAACTTACCCCAGCAACACTGCACAGACACCCCTGCAGTGACCCCATCACCCAGAAGTGTCTCAGCAGCCCACCCCCAGCATCAGAGCCTGGGATCCAGCCTCAGAATAGGCTCGTGCCCTCGGGGCAGATTCCTGTGCCCCAGTGGAGCCAGAAATGCCCACTGTGTAGGACGGAGGTCTAGCCTGGGAGGCAGGAGGCCTGGAAGGGGCGATGTGACCCAGGCAGGAGCTCCCATCTCCAGCCTGTCTCCCCCTCCAGTCCCAGAGATCTCTCCACCCCTGTGACCACAGGAGTCTCTCCCAGGCACGCTCCTCTCTCTGCTGTAGCCCCACCACCTAGGGCGGTGCACCAGGTCCAGGGAGGGCACACAGAGCCATCCAGCCAGGGCAAGAGCACCCTGGGACATCAGGCCAGGGAGGAAGGAAGAGACAGGCCCGGGAGAGCTGGAAAGTGCCTGGAAGTGGAAGAGCGGTGTCTCCGGAACTTCAGGAAGGCAGGAGGGAGTGCCCTGGGCTGGCCGAACCCTCTGCCACTCCATCAGAGGCTCTGCGGGAGCAAATCAGTGTCTTTTCTACTTACACTTCATATTTAAGATGAAATTGTTTTTTTAGGTTTGGGCAGGGATGACTTTTTAATTTATTTGTTTGTTTGTTTATCTGGTCGCGCAGGGTCTTAGTTGCGGCAGGCAGTCTCCTTCGATGTGGGATGCGAACTCTTAGTTGCGGCATGCGTGTGGGATCTAGTTCCCTGGCCTGGGCCCCCTGCATTGGGAGCGCGGAGTCTTACCCACTGCACCACCAGGGAAGTCCCCATGCTGGGTCTTGAACCAAGCTCACTTGTCCAAAGCCACAGGCTCTTGACCTCGACCATCTATTTCCTCTCCAGCCCCTCAGATGGTGGAAGGCACACAGTAGGTACTCAATAAATAATAGATCAAAGGCAGGAAGGAGGGAGAGCAGGAGGAAGAAAGGAAGAGGAGAAGATAAGCAGGGGAGACTCTTGCGCATGTAGAAAATAAACAGTCAAGGTGCGGTTTTCCAATGCCAGACTGGCACGGTGCCCAGGACAGCTGTCCTACACTCAGGAGCCCAGGGCCTGCGCTTGCCTCATCTTTTCCAGAAATATGTAAGCCTAGATACGTCAGCCTTCAGGTATGCAGTGAGGTCTTCGGTGAGAGGCATAGCGCTCTCTCTCTCTCTCTCTCTCTCTCCTTCTTCGTTGAAGCTGCCTTTCCTCTGGCTACCACCCGACACCCACCCAGCCAGCCAGCCCAGCTATGTCCCTCTCCCCTGGAGCCAGGCCTGGCTTGGTTGGGAGGCCTATGAACAGTCCCCCTCAGCAAGGCAGATCCCTGCCCCGGGAGGAGATGGGTCCGTGGTGCCGGGGGAGGGGCAGGAACCACATCATCTAACAGGTTGGTCGGGCTGAGAGGCGTCACGCCTTCGAGGAGCTAATGAGCACTGTGTGACAGGTGTCTGCTCCTCAGTCCCCAGCCTGCCCTGCCTGCGACCGGAGCCAGCTGCCGCCACACCTCAGGCTTGCTCGCCCCTCACTGCGCCCTGCCCGCTCCGGGTCCCGGGACCTGCAATGGCCTGCCGCTCCTGCGTCGTCGGCTTCGGCAACCTCACCAGCTGTGAGGTGACCCAGGCGAGCGGTGCCTGGCCTGGCACCTCCGGATGGAGCAATTACAGGGCCCCCGAGCCGGGCTTCAGCTCCAGCAGCCTCACAGGCTGCCTGACAGCTAGCACCATCCCCAGGGTGACCGTGAACCCCAGCCTGCTAGTACCTCTGGACCTCAAGGTGGACCCAGCCATGCAGCAGCAGGAGAGCCAGAAGAAGGAGGAAATGAAGGTCCTCAATGATAAGTTTGCCTCCCTGATCGGCAAGGTGAGCAAAAGGTGTGGAGGGGCTGTCTCAAAACTAAGCCCTGGGCAGGTGGCTGAGCTCTGTACCTCCCAAGCATCACGTCCCACGCCCGCCCCCAGCCAATGGGAAGTCGGCACTGCTAACTCCGCAGGCTCTGAGCGGAGAAATGGGGAGGGGAGTGCCTGCGCCACCCTGATGTGGGGGACAGAGGGACCCCGGAATGGCCTCTGAGGGGTGTCAGGAAAATAATGTGCTGCGTGGCCTGGGCTCACCCTCCCTCCCAGGCGTGGACTAGGGAGGGGCTCTGAGTGTGACCAAGAGGATGTCCCCTCATAAGAATGGCCGATGGGGGCATGGGCTGCATGCAGTCCGACTCCAAGGCAGATGGGCAGGGCCCACCTTCCTGTCCACGCTGCTGGCTCTGTTCGGCTTCCCAGGGTCAGAAACACCGGCAAGGGCTGGGGGCGGGGGGCGGGCAGCACATGTGGGGAGGCCAGAAGGAGGCTGCAGAATGGGGCTGCAGCTGTGGCTTGTCAGGAGATAGGAACGCAAGGGATGGACGCTGCGAGTCAGAAACAGGTGGCCAGCCGGTCCTCCCTGCACCCACCTGAGTAGAGGGATTGAGTCCCTGGCACCCCACTTCCTGGACCCCACTGCCATGGCCAGCATGCCGGTCTGGGCACTGGCATCCATCTCCGGCCCAGGGCAAGGGCTTCAAGGACTCCAAGGAAGTCCTGTCTACCTCCCAAAGCCGGTCCTCACTCACCTCCTCCAAGGACCTCCCCTAACCAGCCCTCCCAGCTCTGCTCCCTGCTGCCCTGCCCGAGAATAGTAGTCAGATGGTAACAGCTACTGATCATTAACAGCTCACCATGTGCCAGGAACTGTGCTGGGTACTTTACATATTTATCTCAATTTCCCTCAACCTTAGGAAAGAAGTCATTTTCATGCCCATTTTACAGATAAGGAAAACTCAACTTTCTTGCCCCCCACCCCTCATCCTTCTGCCCCTGGCTGGGTCCTTCTCTTCCCCTTGCTCTCCCAGCCTGTGTCCCTCTGTACTTCCCCTAGGTAGGCACTCACAGAGAGGGGAAGAGGGAAGAAAGTAACTTCTGGAGCACCGGCTTGTGCTCTGCCCACACCACCCGGCGCTCCACAGTGGCTAGTTCCCCTCCTGTGTAGACAGAGCAGCCCAGGGGTGAAGTACCTTGCCCAAGGTCACACAACCAGCAAGGGTACGGTCTGGACTTGAACTCAGGTCTGTGAGACATGAAGCCAGTAGCCTCCGAGGTGGGAGTCATTTCTCCCCGGCCCCCTCTCCCACATTCATGCGTCCAGACCAGCATTCCTGCACCCACACCTGGGGGTGCCTGGGGTAGGGGTGTGGAGGGGAAGTGACAACTGGAGGACAACCAGAGCCTAGGAGAAGAGCCCGCTGCCCTGGGAAGGCAGGTCCCTGCAGGGCCACCTCCTCTCCAAATACAGCTTAATCCCTTAAAAGGAATGTTTCATGAGCTACGTAATTTGTAATTCGGCGCGGATGAGTGGCTTTCTCCCTGGACGCCAGGGCTGATATCACCCTGTGCCTCTCCGCCATGGGGACAGGAGGGGTGTGTAGGCACAGGGAGGGGCCTGAGGGGTCTGGGTTCTGTTCCCAGGGCCAGGGCAATGCCCTCTAAGATCTTCAGAAGAACTGGAGCTTCCCAATCCGCAGTGCAAGACTTGGCCTTGAGGAGGGTGCTCTTCAGGGTGGGACGCAGGCAGCCGGGGTGCCAGCCCCTTGGGGAAGCTGATCGCTGGGGCTCTGCCCAAGGAGTCCCAGCCGATCCACCAACTCTATGGAGAAGGTCTGTTATTAGCTCGAATCCCTCCTTGTAAAGACTGTGAGGGCCCAAGGGGAAGCAAGCAGAGGTTAAGAACGTGAAACCTGGAGTCGCGTTGCAGGGTTTGTATCCTGGCCTCACCTCTGACCGGCCGCATAACCTCAGGCAAATTATTTAGCCTCTCTGTGCCTCATTACACATCGGTGTAATGAGCTTGTCAAACGGGATCATTTTTGAAAAGCATTTATAAAGCCCTTACCACGTACCAGGTGCATTCTGTTTGTTATATTAAAAATACCATAAATGGGCCTGGCCCAGGGAACTCCTGAACTCATTTAGTCCCTTCCAGGCAGAAGGGAGCCTGGTAAGAGGGAAGGAAGGGCCCTGATGGAGGGAGGGGGGCGGGAGCTTCGTGGGTAGGCGTGCAGCATGGGGCTGGATAGAGATGCATGAGCCAGGGGGTGAGACGCCATCACCAGTGGAGGGGTGGGCTCTAGGCAAAGAGAAGAGACAGGCAGGGCCACCCTCCAGCTCCACATCCCCTTCTGGGCCCTCTGAGGCACCGAGAGAAATCAGAGAGCACTGAGGAAGAGGAGGAAGAGGGAGAGGGTCGGCGGGGAGACCCCCAGGAGTCCACCAAGGGGCCCTGGAGCGATGCTAATTCTTCCACTTGGAGGCTGTGTTTCCTTGGGCAAGGCACTTACCCTCTCTGTGCTTCAGACTCCACTTCCCTGCTCTGCTCCTGCTCTGAGGGTAGCCCTGAGCTCATGCCAGTGGAAGGACTGGTACAGCTGCAGCCATGAAGTAGGGGAGGCCGAGGGAGGAAGGGAGAGGGCAATGCCAACATCCAGCAGAGGCTGCTGGCTGGGCCCTCTCACCCTCACACGCAGACACCAGAGGGGATGGAGGTGGGACAAGAGGGAGGACTCTACCAGTGGCGCCCAAGGAGGCTATAGAGGGGGAATCCCAGAGGGGTGTTAAAATGGCTGGGGACAGAGAGTCGGGCACAGGGTCTTCCCTTGGTGTGTGTGGCCTCTGGAAGTCACCAGAGCCATTGGGCACCTGCACGAGGGAAGGCACAAACCAGCCCTTCCTGACGAAGAGACCCTGAGGCTCCTTAGGCAAAGCCAAGTTCTGGCTGGAGGCAGAGGATGTGACACCACCCCCACCTGAGGAATAGGACCTGCAAGCCCCAGAGGCATCGCTCCGAACGCTCATGGGCACGGACTGTGGGCCATGGGCTGGGGACGTGAAGCCTCCCAGGCGGTCAGCCCCCCCTCCTCAGAGGGGGGTCCCAGCCCAGCCCAGGCTGCTCAGCTCCCTCCACAGAAAGCACATCTCTCCCCACCCTCATCTGGGCCTGCTTTTCAACAGGGCGGCCCGGGACCCTGGAGTTGGGTCACAGTGAGTTCTGTGCTTCTGAGCCTGTTCCTTCATCTGTAAAATGGGAAGCAGGTAGACCAGGGGCTTGCTCTCTGACGCTCCTCTAGAGCTGCCGCCTGTGATCTAAGGGCAGGGGTCAGCCAGGACGGGGAGGAAGGGGAATGAGAGGGGGGTGCTCGGCAGCCTTGACAGGTCGGAAGCAGTTAACCCTGCACCTCACAGGGTGCCAGGATTTCCTGCCCTCCCAAGGCCTTTGTTCCGAGAGAGGGAGGAGCCCTTCTGCAGGGAAGGTTCTGGGTGGGGGATGAGTTTCCATCCCCACCCACTGAGACAACAAGCAACTCCCCCAAGGGCAGCAGAGAGAGGGGGCTTCCCGGGATCCCCCAGAGGCAAAAGTGCCCTTGGACTGGCTGGCCAAATGCACCCCGTCTCCCAGCAGGCAAGTACTAAAGCATAGGGGATCGAGGTTAGACTAAGGGAAGGACTTCCTGGTCTAAAGGGCTTTTTGGTTGCTTATGGGTGGAGGAAGGAGCCTCACATCTCTCCTCCCACCCCACCCCCAGTATAAACATGGGGCTCTTACTTGTCAAAACACAGGGAAGGTGGAGTGAGCAGAAACCTGCCCTCACCCCCACCCAGCAATCCCTCACACACACAAGTAGGACAGAAACTCTCTCGACTGCATCCCTACTGAACCTGTTTGATGGCGATGACGTCAAACTGTAGGCTTAAAGTCAGCTTCAAGCAGAATTTACCAGTCCCAGGGTGAGTTAAGGAGGGGAATGACAGCCCACAAACGCCATTGTCCAGTGTTCCCGCTGGTGTTGTCTGCTGCAAGGGTCAAAGGGGCCTTCCGCAGAGCAGCAGAGTATCTCAGGGAAACCCGGGAACGTGGGCAGGACAGAAAGAGAGGCGAGCCCACCCGGCACCCAAACTCAGGAGGAAGAGGACCACGAATGTCCAGCGCAGCAGCTGCCGTCAGATGGGCCTATGTGTGCAGCTTGGCCACCGAGTTGCTGTGGACACCCTGGACACGTGACCTGACTGCCCTGGGCCCCTATCTCCTCCTCTGTATATGAAGGGTATAGACCCGCTGATCCAAAAGGCTCCTGGCTGTGGTTCTGGCTTTTCAGGATGTGATTCTGGGAGCTGATGCCAGCCGTGGACGGGAGGAGGTCCAGCTACTTGCCTGTGGTCATAGGGAACCTCACCAGGCTCATTGTCACAACATCCTCATGACAACAACAGCCTGCACTGTCCAGGCGCCTCGCCCCAGCCACCCGTCTCACCTCGGTGGCTTACCCGCGTCCCGGGCTCTGATGGGCTAGGGACCCCAAGAGGCAAGCAGATGGCTCTCAGTCTGATAGGGTGCGTGGGGGATCAGGACAAACGAGGGCCAAATACTGGAGGGAAGAGGGGAGGCGGCTGGGAGCACGTGGAGGAGGGGCTGGGATGGTGGGAAGGAGAGTGAGTGCCCGAGAAAGGTCAGGCCTGGAGAGGACAGGCGGGGTGGGGAAGAGGCAGGGGGAGCCCCCAGGCTGCGCTGGGCTGCACTGGGTGGAGGGAAGGAGAGGACTCAGGAGGGACCCTGCCAATCTGCCGGTGGCTGGGGTGGGAGCTGTAGGAGCCCCTGCAGAAGTCTGAGCAGGAGAGTGTGAAGAGGACGCAGAGTTTGAAAGGAGCCCTGGGCCCAGAGCCCTCAAGGCAAGACAGGCCCTAACTAGAGGCAGAAGCCAGCCCAGCAAGGGCAGCTGGGTCCCAGGGCCTGCAGAGACCTTGCAGCCAACCAGAGGCCTATGCTGCAGCGGTTCAAACATTCTAAACCCAAACTGCCTGGATTCCGCGCCTGGCCCTGCCACTTGCTAACTGTGTGACCTTGGGCGAGCTACTTCACCTCCCTGTACCCTGTTCCGTTGTCTGTAAAGTGCAGCTGAAAATAACACCTACCCTGTCGGGTTGTTTGGGGGTTTAGTGCGTTAAAGATGTCCAGCAGGTAGGAAAAGGCCCGGTGCACGGTGGGAGCCAGAGCAGTTTGCTATTTGCTGCCTCAAAGCACATCCCCGGGTTCTTCTCTCTGCAGGTGGGCAGGGCAGGTGACGTCATCCCTGACTTCTAGCTGGGGAAACTGAGGCTTGGAGGGGCTACAAGTCCAGGGTTGTGGGGAGGATTAGCATTTAAGAACTAACCAGGCCCTACCCTGCTGAGTTTCCAAGGCAAGATGAGACCGGGCTTGCCGAGGTGGGCGGCAGACAGGCCTCTGACACCCCACGTTCCTTGGGGTCTCCCACCCAAGCCCCAGGCAGGCCTGGAGAGCCTGTCACATGTGGGCAGTTCACAGCTTAGTCCCCCTTCCCTCATCTCCTTGGCCCCGGCCCTCCCGTAGGAAACCTTCGCTAATTGTCTCCACCTCCCTGGGATTCTCAGATTCCATCCTTATTTCACCATCTGCAGTTTGAACAATCAGTAATTGGAGATGCCACCTGAAGGCTCTGAGTGAGGGCCCGGGGTGGGTGTGCTCCGCGGGTGTGCTCCGGACAGATGAGCTGCCACTTCGCAAGGAGGCCCCCGGAAGGGGCGTGGGCTGGCTGGGCCGCACCTGGCCCTCTCACGGCAGCCCTTCCGCTCTCCTAGGTGCGAGCCCTGGAGCATCGCAACCAGCTGCTGGAAACTCGATGGCGCTTCCTGCAGAGCCGGGACTCGGCAGCCTTTGACCTTGGACACCTCTACGAGGAGCACCAGGGCCGACTGCGGGAGAAACTGCGCGAAGTGAACCAGGAAGGGGGCCAGCTTGAGACCAAACTGCGGCAGGAGCTTGAGACGGTGAAGGCGTTTCAGATCAGGTAGGGGCGCCCTATGGGCATGTGGGCCGGGACTGAGGCTGGGGACCAAGCTGCGCTCAGGTGGGTCCGGGAGCCCAGGCCAGAAAGAGAGGAAACAATTCTTTAGTCCACAGTTGCTTATTCAAGACCTGCAAGGTGCTAGCGGTACTCTATAAATACTGGGAGGATGTGACAGTGAAGCTACAGTGACCCCCCAAATAGTGACCCTTATGACGAAGCCAGTCTCATGCTGGCTGACGGCCAAGCCCTGTGCTTGCTGGCCCCTGGGCACTGTCACAGCTCGCATCCCCATTGTGCCCATAAACACACTGGCTCTCGGCCGCACGACCCTCTGGCAATGGGAAGTTGTGTCACTAGCTAGAGCAACAGATGGGCTCCTGCTTTGAATGTAGCCTGGGATGTTGACCTCTCTTGGGCTGGCAAGGAGCAGAAATGATGGGGTCTGTTTGCACAAGGAAACAGTCCCCTAGAGGTAATGCGTGCCTGACCTCAATAGTGGACTTGGGATCTAGAGAGAGATGAGGAGAACAGCCCCAGCCTTCAGGATGCTTTTATCACCTAATGGGACACACAGACAGGGGGACAAGCGGCTGGCAAGCAGTATGGCCCAGTGGTTTTAAGGGCCCAGGCTTGGGCATGACTATGTCCTGTGGGAGGGGGTTACTCCCTGCCCACACCCCTCATTAGCTCTGTGACCTCGGGCAAGTCGCCTCACATGTGAACCCCAGTCTCCTCCCGTGTGGAGGGGGAACGGTGATGGTTGACGCCAAGGCAAGGCTGGTGTGAGGAGGAAGTCGAGAGTTCAGCGTGGTGCCCGGGGCTGATAAACGGCCCCTTTTCTGACCCCTAAAAGTCTGAGTGCCCAGCACACAGCGGTCCTTGACTCGGGCTTGCTGAGCTGATTCAGCCAGTCTAGAAAAGCAGACCAGTTACCCTGGTAGCTCAGAGGACAGGTGACCCTTTCTGACCGGACAACGGCCACGGCTTCAAGGACAAGGAGGCTGGGCAGAGCAGAGAGGCCGGTCTCCTTGCAAGGAGGCCCCCGGCCAGGGTGAGGGGAGGACAGGGTGCGGTTGAGCCCGCACCCTCCTCCGGCAGGGCTTGGGCCGGACCCCCGGCCAGGGATCTGAGGCGAGGCCCAAAGCCTCCAGAGTCAGAGGGTGGAGGCAGCCTGTCAGGAGTCCAGGGACCTGGCTGGGCTTTTGCCCACCGCCTCTCCGCATGGCCTCCCCTGCTCAGACCACATGCAGAGGGGAGGGTCACACAGAGAGCTCTCCCCTCTCTGGGGACCTCAGTTTCCTCATCTGTGGATCTGGCTGGGACTTCCCAGCCAACTGGCATGATCTACAGCCCTGGCCTGGGCTGGTCCTCGAGGCTGGGCCCCTTTCTGACCTGGGGGCCACCTTTCCCCCGAGCCCTGCCCTCCCAGGTCCTAGGGAAACACACAGGGAATCTGATTGCCCATTCTGACGGTGACGAGGCAAATCATATTGGCGCACCAGAGCCCACGACTCATTTCACTGATACCGAGCAGGTCTTTGGCCCTCAAAGGAGCAGAGGATGGCAGAGCTGGATGGCAACTTGGATCCTCCTTTTATGGGGAAGGAAACAGAGGCCCAGAGAGGGCGGGGGCTTGTCCTCAGTCACGTGGCCGTGCATACTAAGTCCCATCCCTAACCTCACAAGCTCCCGGGGGAAGCCGCTCCCGTGAGAGCAGCAAGATCACATCCACAGAGGCCCTTTGTAACTGGAAATTCTGTACAAACACTACCTGTTGTCTTAATCTGGCTCAGCCCCCCTCGTTTGGCCTGCTGCCTGGTTTTACTATTTAGGCTCAGGGCCTCTCTTCCCCTCTCTGGGTAGGGAACACACCTGAGTTGGGGGAGGTAAGGCTGGAGGGTTTCTGGGTCTGCGGGCCAGAGCCACAGAAGCTGCAGCCTGGCTGTGCAAAGCCCGGGGCCCCCAGGAGCCAGGAGGCGCCAGACCAAGCCCTGACAGGGAGGGGTGTGCCTTGAGCCTACAAGGCCGATGAGATCAGCTTCACTCCTAGAAATAAACAAGTTTGGTGGGGGGAGGTATGGGTGTGACGAGCTGAAAAGGGCTAAGAATGGTTTCGGGAGCCGGTGGCTGACAGACTGGCAAGGGATTGGTGGTGAATAGGGGGACATGGCATCACGTAAGCCTCTATGGGAATGGAGACTTCCGAAAGCTTTGATGTAGCAGGGACCCCAAGGATCAGCTAGCTAACCCCTCTATTTACTAAGGATGAAGCAGAGGCCCAGCAAGGGGAAGCAACTTGCCCAAGCCCACACAGCAAGTGACTCAGGAATGTCGCATATGATTTTGTAAGCTGTCTGGTGCACAAGAGCATCTGTTTGAGGGGGTGAACTGGAATTGAAATGCAGTGGAGTCAACGAGAAGGGGGCTGGAAGGCTGCACAGAAGGCTGGGAAGGGCAGTGAGGGGTAAAAAGGAGGTTTGGCACCTCGGAGGGCTCCCCACTGGACAGTTCTCCCCAAGGTCCTGCACCCAGGCTGGCAGAACTCTGCTATCCAGAGAAGAGGGGTGGGGGGAGGGGAGAGGCTGGACACAGGGCGTGCGTGGGGAAGGCCAGTCAGTGGGAGCTGCTCAGCTTGGGGCTCCCCAGACCCCTGTCCCCAACTCAGGAGGCCCCCAGATTCCAGAGGGAAGCCTCTTCAAGTCAGATTTGTGAAGGATGTGCAGAGAACTGCCCCCTCCCTCGCCTGCAATGAGGGTTCCCGTGGTTTCTTTCTGGAAATGCTGAGACAGAGGGGCTGAGGGCCGGGGTCTGGTGTTGGAGAGGA
Organism: Orcinus orca; assembly: GCF_937001465.1. NCBI lineage: Eukaryota > Metazoa > Chordata > Mammalia > Artiodactyla > Delphinidae > Orcinus > Orcinus orca. Next base: position 42,021,601 of record NC_064569.1, on the reverse strand, counting down.
GGGAGCTTGGGTAATAATAATAGCAGTCGCTTTAGTGGGTGCCACGCACCGTTGTGAACACTTTATGTATGAACTTATTTAATACGCGCAACATCAACATCATCATGACAAAGGCACACAGAAGCAGCCTGTCCAAGGTCACACAGCTAGTTAGCAAGGCAGTGAGGAATTGAACCCAAATAGTCTGGCTCCGGAGCCCCATGCTTAACCAGCCTGCTGCACGAGCCTCCAAGCCCCTCTCTGTGCCTCGATTTCCTCATCTGTGAAATGGGACCAATAGGCCATCCCTGGCTAGCAGCTCTGAGGGTCACAGGAGGGGGTGCAAGTAAAGCTTCTTGGGCATTTTGTTTGCCCTGGCAGGCCCCAGATTGCAGACCAGTCTCCCTGGCCCTCCCCACCACCCTGCCCCCATGACCCATACTCTCAGAGTCCCTCCAAACTCTCCGAAGCCGAGGTAGTGACTGGGGAGAGTGCAGGCCCTCAGCACACTGAGTTCCAGAGGCCCAAGTGCCCCATGGGCTCTCACCCCCTGGGGCCTGCTCCCCTGAGTCCCTCAGGGAGGCTGGGGGAAAAGAAGGCCTAGGGGATGGCAGGTCCAGCTAGTCGACGTGGGCGATGGGTGACGCTGCCCCATCTGTGAGGTCAGGGACTGGGGCAGGCGGGTGGCTGTAATTAGAGCTGCCAGTGATTCAGGCATTCCCTGAAGAGGAGGGGAGAAAACAGGAAGCCACAGGATCCCCACATCCGCTGGGGCAGGCAGGGCTGCAGGTGGGAAGCGTGCAGCTGGCCGACACCAACCCCGGGGGCCAAGAATGTAAGGTCAAGGATCCAGGGAGCCCGTCTCCCCATCCAACAGCGTTCTTGTTCTGAAAACGAGGTGGACTGAGTAAGGAAGAGGCACATCTGAGGAGAGAGGGAACCCACCTTTGTGGAATGCTGGTGGGCTTCAGCTCCCACGCACACACGCATGCACCCATGCACATGCACCCGTGCATACCGCGAAAGACAAGCGGGGGGTGGAGTTACCTGCCCCCAAACACACCGGGGGCCCATCTGACTGCAAAGTCCATGCCCTTCCTGTCCTCCCTCTGCGGGGAAGATGGCCTGGTGTCCTGCTGTCTAGCAAAGCAGTGGGGATAAGGGTGGGGCTGCAGGGACAGGTAGAGTTAGGAGAGGATAACGTGCGAGGCAGATGCTCAGAGCAGACTCAACCGAAGACAGCTCGTTTGAAACTGAGACTCTCCGGGGAGGAGATGGGAAAACGATGAGGGAACAAAACGTCAGGGTGAAAGGGCTGCACAATCAGGAGGGGTTTCCTGGAGGAGGTGAATGTGAAGCACAGCCAGGAAGGGGCAGATGCCGCTGGGAGAGGAAAGGCTGCTCATCAAGGAGTGAGCCTGGGAAGTGGGCTGCCTGCTGCCCCAGAGCCAGCACTAGGGTATCGTGGAGGAGTGGGCCTGCATCCACCTGAAGAAAGGGACCACGTTTTCCTAACCGGCACAAGGCACCAAATGGGGCTACAGAGGCCCTGAGCCCCACCCAAGGAGGGTTAAACAAACCCTCGCCGAGTCCCACCACACCCAGCTGAGCAGCGCCTCTCTCTCTCTCTGTCTCTCCCTGCCTCCCCCTTCCCTCCCTCCCCACCTCCCAGGTATGAAGACGAGATCTCCAAGCGCACGGACATGGAGTTCACCTTTGCGCAGCTGAAGAAGGTAGCCTCCCCAGCCTGCCCCGGGGGCTCCTTTCTCATGGACACTCTGCCCTCTTTTGCTCAGGATCCCCAAGCAAAGCCCCCAGAGGCTGAGTCCCAGGACCACAGGCAGAGAGACATGAACCTGTCCCCACCCTTCTCCTTCTGCCAGGCTCTGAGCCAGGTCTCCTCTGGGACTCACCCCCATCTCACCCAGGAAGCAAAGTTCCCCCTACCCCACCCCTGCCCTGGGACCCCTCCGTTCCCTCCCCCATCATTCACAGCTGCTCCCACCCCCAGGACCTGGATGCAGAGTGTCTTCAACGGACAGGACTAGAGAACAAGTTAAAAGGCCTGAAGAGCTTTGTGGTCCTGATGAAAAGCATCTACGAGCAGGTGAGAAGATGGGGCCAGGGTCCCGCTGAGCCGTGGGTAAGGGATGCAGGGGAGGCAGAGGTGTCCAGTGGGTCGTGGAAACTTCAGCAGGCACTCACTGTTGGCAGCCACAGATGTAACAGTTTCCTAAACCCCTTGCACGCTGCTGTCAATAATCCAGCGTGTCCCCTCGTCACTCATTTCATGGAGTGCGGCAGGTTCCCACAAAGCCTTTCTCAGGGAGAGCCCTGCTTTCATGTGTGCTGGAGCGCTGAGGGCATGCAGGGGACCAGGTACATCGAGGGTCAGGAGGTGGCCTCAGGCAGGGAACCAGGAGGCCTTGAACAACCGTTCTAATTGAACTAACCTCTCTCTCATCCCCGTAGCCTAAATTACAGACACCCACAGTTCTAGCTGTGATAGGCCTTCACTGCACCCTCCTCCATTTTGGGGTCAGGCAGGGAAGACCTATAGTCAGATTCTCTGGTTCCCAGACAACACTAGCTTCTGCCAGACAGAAATGATGCAGTAAGAACTTCCCTGGTGGTCCAGTGGTTAAGACTCTGCACTTCCACTGCAGGGGGCATGGGTTCGATCCCTGGGGAACTAAGATCCCACATGCTGCGTGGGGCAGCCAAAAACAGAGACCCGGTAAATGTAGACAGAGGCGCCTCCAGACACGTTCTCATATGTCCTCAGCTGAGCCTGGGGGAACAGCGGCCCAGCAAGGCCTGTCCCACTGCCAGTGCCGCCAGCAGATGAGCCCTGCCGCTGGACTCCACCCCTCGGCGCCACTCTGCCTCCCGGGCATCCTTTGGGACGTGTGTTCTCCTCTCTACATCCCCCGTCTCAGGGGTGAGGAGGCTGATGGGGCGAGGCTTCAGTTCATCTACAAGCAGGCAGGACCGTCGTTGGGGATGACAGTGCAGCAGCCTGTGCGCCGCAAACCGCTGGCGCCAAGCTATGGCAACACAGCCCAGGGCAGAGCAGGGGTCAAAGTCACCACCGCAGTCAGAAAGGTCCGCTGAAATGCCCTCGGGCTGCTGACCATGGCTTCAGGACCTCGCCCTGTGGAGACAAGACTGGGCCTCGTGGCCGCACGTGGGCCTCACCACTCTCCGGCGGCTCAGCCCCGAGAGGGGCTTCCATGGGCCTGAGACCCGCCTGCAGCCATGGGAGGCAGCAGAACTGAGAGAACACCCCAACCCTCGCCAACAGCAGGGAGGCAGCCCTCGCAGGCAGGCCGCTCCAATGCCCACCGAGTGGTGTGGGGAGCGGGTGCCCAGGCGCAACGGACTGTGATGGGATAAATGCGTTCATTCACTGAACGAATGTTTATGGCAGGCCCGCTAGATGCCAGGCGCTGATATCACAGCAGTGAGCCAGGTGGGCGAGTTCCCTGCTCTCAGGAGGGCAAACTTAGCTAAGACGGGACAGGCTAATAAGCACCTATGTGGACAAGATCATTTCGGAGGGTGAAAAGTTGCTGATATGCAAAGAAACAGGGTGATGCCTCACTGCAAGAGAGCAGGGAGGCTTCCGCCCCCAAGTCCGAGTGTTGACAGGGGTGCATCTCAGAGGAGGCCCAAGCGTGAGAAGGCCCAAACCAGGAAGATCCAGCTCAGCAGAGACTTGAGGTGGCTTCCGAAAAAGGAAGAGCCGTGTGAAGCACCTGAGGCAGGAATGATTTGATCCTGGGAGGGAGAGAAAGCAGCAGCTGTGGCTCAGGCAGAGCGGGCAAGGGCCAGCTCATGCAGGGTCCGGGGCCCAGGATGGGCTGTGGGCCTTATTCTAAGCATGATGGGCAGCCCATGGTAGGGACCAGCGTGGGTGCTACAGACGGGGTAAAGGTATGGCTTGTGCTGCTGGAGGACTGCTGTGGAGAAAGGGCCACAGTGAACGCAGAAGTGCATTTACTATTATTTATATTATATTATAAATACTATCATATAATATATTATATTATAACATAATATATTTATAATATATTATTATTACATGTTATATATAATAACAGCAGTTATTATTGCTTTCGGAGGCAGTGAGGTGGCAGGTTGATATCGGGCCGTGAGGTTTGAGTTTCTCTCCACACACCTCTGTAGGCTGAGAAGGCAACACTGACCCATTGCTAAAAAGATTCCCCACACCAGCGGGTCTCTAAGCTGGCACCGCCTAGTAGAAATATAATGCAAGCCACATAGGTAATTGTAAGTTTTCTTGTAGCCACATTGTTTTAAAAAGCAAAGAAACGGAAAAAAATAATTTTAATGTATTCTATTTAGCCCAATATATCCAAAATATGATTATTCAACATGTAATCCATATAAAAAATGAATGGGCTATTTCACATTCTTTTTCCCGTTCTAAATCTTCAAAACCTGGTCTGTATTTTACACGTCCAGCTCATCTCAGTTCTGACTGGCCACGTTTCAAGTGCTCGTGACCACAGAGAGCTAGTGGCTACGGCATCAGACAGAGCAGGTCCAAGCACAGGCAGGTGCCAGCCATGGCCAGCTCAGGTAGAAGGAAAACATGGCGGGATGCGAGTAGCTCCAGGTGAGGCCAGACTCTCTGGTTTCAACTTTGGAGCAGACACCAGAAAAGCACGGCTATATAGGCCCACCCCAGGGTCCCAGGAAAGAGCCCTCCCCTCTCCCCAAAACACACACACACCCAGGATAAGTTGTGGAAGGCCTTTCCCAGAAGCCAATGGCCATAGGCTGCTCAGGGCCTCATCTACACACTGCAGCCTCCCAGGCAACCCCTTTACTCCTCATCTCCGGGAATACAGGCTGTGAGAGGACCCTGGGGCCCCCATCTCCCCTCAGCTTCCAGGGTACACCCCAGCTCCCAAGTGCACTGGGGCCTGGCTGCATCCAGCCAGAATGCCACCTGCCCCACCCACACACTCTGGTTCCAGGGAGATTAGCTACGGAATCCACTGACAACCCCCTGCCCCCAGGCACACCTCCTAGGGTGCTGATGCCTGCAGAGGACCTGGCATGACTAAGCTGCTTTGGCACCTGCCTTCGCGGTGCCTCGGGAGGTTGCTCCAGGCCCTGGACACCTCCTCCCGGCTCCATCACCGTTACCAATCACAATAGTTTCCTTAGCTGTTGCTTATTGAGCACCTACTACATTCCAGGCACCAGGCTGAGTGCTTTCCAGATGTAATCTCATTTACTCTTCCCCATAACCCTATAAAGTAGGGATAAAGATTAAGAAATCATGAACTTCAGAGCAGCTTGGATTTGAATCCTGGCTTGGCGATTATGTGAACTTGAGCAGGTTCCTTTATTTTTCTATGCCTCAATTTCCCCATCTGTAAAATGGGGAGAACAATAGCACCTAGCTCACTGGCCTGTTGAGAGGATTTATTTTGCTAATATGTCCTAAAACACTTAGAACAGTGTCTGACACATGGTATTTGTTAAATGTTAGCTGTGTTCAGTTCCATAATTATACACATTTTTCAAATGAGAAAACTGAGGCCCGGCTAAGTTTACAGACTTGGCCAGGGTTGCTCAGGTAATAAGATGTGGTGGTACTCAGAGCTCAGTTCCCTTTTCTTTTGGCCGCACCACGCGGCACACAGGATCTTAGTTCCCCAAGCAGGGATCGAAACCGTGCCCCCTGCAGTGGAAGCGCGGAGTCTTAACCACTGGACCACTGGGGAAGTCCCCCAGTGCCATTAAACACTGCATTTTACCAAGCAGTACTGGCACCCCCTCAGAGTCACCATCTTCCCGGACCTGGGGGACCACAATGAGAGTGGTCATACGCATGGCAGCCTCCTCAGACTCTGGCTCCTAAGCGAAGCTCTGAACTGTACCCCGGTTTAATTCTTGCCAACTTGAAGGTACCCATCCCATGGTGGCACTCCCACACCACACAAGTCAGCATTGTTATGCCCTCTGCAGCCCGGCAGGGGCTGGCCTGTCTGAACAGGTCTGCAGATGCTCTAAGCCCTCCACTTCCTGCTGCTGTATACCATGCTCATGCTTACGCTGCCTCTTTCCAGAAAGGATCTGAGGCTGCCCCATCAACTGTGTTTCTCCCATCCTTTTGCCCCGGTGGCGCCCTGTGTTCTGAAGCGCCCTAGCCTTTTCCTCGTCCACAACAAACGCTACCCTAGGCCTGGGCTGGAAGTGTCCCTGGAGAGCTTTGTCTGAAACACCCCAAGTCCACCCACCTACACAACATGGTGACTGAGGGAGCCCCAAGCTACATCTCTGAAACGGTTCACAGCCAAGCTCCGGCAGGGATGTCCGTTCCATCTGGGAGATGCCAGTCTCCAAAGATGACCCAAGGCAGCAGAGCTGGGGCATGAATCCGTAGGCACTGTCAACCTTATTCTGGCATGGGTCGGGGCCTCCTGCTGCCTCTGCTCCGAGATCTCTGTTAAGTCCATCTGCAGATCGGCCAAAACCCTCCATCAGGGAACCCCCTAAAGGGCAGCTGGCCACTGAGCTCAGAGTCCCGCGGGCTCCAGGGTGGAGACAGGCTCCTGCCACTGCCCAAGCTGCCTTTTCCAGGAGGCGATCCCGATCACCAGAGATGCTAGTGGGCGGGGTCAGGCAGCGAGCGGACAGGGGAGGGGCGGCCTTCCTCTGCAGGCCTCGCAGCTGCCCGAGCCCGCGGTCTACAGCCATAGGGATACGAGCTGCAGGTCAGCAGCATCCGCAGGCCCAGACGCCAGAGCCTCAGCCACAGCCTCGCTGAGCAGAAAGAAAGATGAGGATCGGGAGGGAGCCCAAAATCAGGAACCAAGATCAGAATGCGGTCACGAGCCAAAACCAAAACCTGGATCTGAGCAGGCCTCCTGATCCAACTGCCACTTTTCAGGAAACGCAGGGGCCAGAGGAGCGTGTTAAACACCGACAGGCAGGGCAGTCGGTCAAATTCAGACTATGGGCAAGCAACTCGGTGTTTTCAATAAGGAAAAGAAAAAAATAATAACAGAGACAGAGAGAGATGGAGATGGTATCTACAAAATAAGAGAGACTTAGAGACAGATGGACCAATGACAGTGTATGGACCTTGTTTGGATCCTGAATCAAACAAAGTTTGATCCGGCAGGAGTGACTATGTCGTCCCTGTCCCACCCCCTCCCTCCCCCGGGCTGAGCCCCGCCCCACCTCCCAGGGTGCCCGGCCCCCCTCCCTGCCTCTCTGAGACTCCCCGGCCACCTGCCTCACTCTGTCTGTAAGATGCTGGCCACGGACACTCTGCTTATGCCCACACAGGCCCCACCCAGGCCCGGGTTGTTGAGCAGCACCTCCAGGGAAAGCAGCCCAGGGCCCTGGAGGTGACACCTTGCAGCCCCTACAAAGACACCCCTCCCCACCTGCCTTTCTAAACACCCCTGAACCTTCAGGCCAGAAAGCTGTCAGGCTGCGGGGCATGACAGAAAGCAGATCTGGGGCTTCAGCTCCTGTGTCCACCCCACTATGTGAGCTTAGCAGGAGCCGCAAAGGCTCTGGAGTCCAGCCCTGCACTCACAGCTGTTTCCATCAACTCTGTGCGCTGCAGTCTCCTTCCTCTCTGTAATCTGCGGCTAACAATCGTGCCAACCTGATGAGGAGGAGATGTGAGGATGCCTGGAGAGCCCTTAGCGCACACACAGCCTGGGCTATCATGAGCCCCCAGGGAAATGGGAGGTTTTAACGCTTCCGGGGTCTCTGAGAACATAGGCTAGCATTTTCTGGGCAGAGAAGAGGACAGAGAAGAGGGGGAAAGAAGGATCCCAAAGGACAGAGAGAAGAGAAGACGTTGAGGCTAAATCCTGCTGTGGCCGGGCAAGCCCCTCAGCTAGATGGGGAGGGGCACTGAGTCCCCAGGGCGACCCTGGAGTCACCTCTGCCTTGGCCACTGGCAGGGGAGTGGGGATGCTCGACTGTCAGCCTCTGGTCTACTCCTGCCCTCATCACTCATGGGCTTCCATCCCAACATGCGTTCAACAGAGACATTCCCCTGCCAGATATGGAGGCCTGGAGGTGAAAATGGCTCATCCAGGCCCTCGGGGAGTTCCCGTCCTGGGAGGGCAGGGGTAGGGGAGGCCAAGCTGCCCAATGGTAGAATTCCCTCAGGCCCAGAGGTCCTGGGCCCTTTCCTCCCCCGCCAGGAGAGGAGGAAGGTGGTCTGCCCTAGGAGTGGACAACAGTGTAGACGGGGGGGAAACAAGAGGGATAAGGCTTGTAGGGTGGGCCTCTGGAGCCAAGGGTCCCTCCCTGTCCTCACAGAGAGGAAGACCAACAGGTGGGTGAGCAGGGGGGCCAAGAGCTGCTTCCCAAGAGTCCAAGCTGGCGAGGCGGGGCAGGGAGGCATCTATCCTCTGAGCATCTCTCCCGGGAGACAGGGAGGAGCCCGCCCTCCCCTCGCCCCGGGGGATGAATGCACAATGGGGACTATGTCTGGCTGAGGGTCTGGTGCCCCCCTACCAGCCCTGAGCCCCCAAGTCTGTGCCCGGCCAGGAGCTGAAGGACCTGGCAGCCCAAGTGAAGGATGTGTCGGTGACCGTGAGTATGGACAGCCGCTGCCACGTTGACCTGAGCGGCATCATGGAGGAGGTGATGGCCCAGTATGACGCCGTCGCGGCTCGCAGCCTGGAAGAGGGCAAGGCGTACTCCCAGAGCCAGGTTCGGGGCTCACGAGACTCTGGGAGAGGGGAATGGGGAAACACGGGGGGACGGAGCCCACGGCAGTGAGTTCACAGGCAGAAAGGAGAATGTGAGAGCCCAGCGCTGTGCCCGGCTCCAGGGGTGATGGGGACGGGGCAGGCCCACAGTCTGCACTCTTCAGAGGCTCACATTGTGCTGCCAGCCAGCAATGCCAGGCCAGGTGTGGGCACGGCCCGTGGGGCTCAGTCTAGGGCAGCTAGGAGAGGCCATCCAGAGACGGATGTGGTGGGGGGAGGAGGGGCAGTGGTGGGCCACAGAGGAGGAGGTGGTGCGGGGGTGAGGAAGAAGAAGAGGCCAGGGGCCAGGGTGCCGGGGGGGACACACTGAGCGGCCCCTCACTGCCGCCTCCTCCACAACCTCCAGGTGGAAGAGCGGGCTGCCTGCTCAGCCGAGGCTGGGAACAGCCTCCAGAGAAGCCGCAGCGAGATCGCTGACCTCAAAGTGCACATCCAGAAGCTCCGGTCCCAGATCCTCTCCACCAAGAGCCACGTGAGCGTCCGAAGTGCCCACCTGGGGGTGGAGCAGGGAGGGGCGCGGGACACACGCTCTCGCCCACTCTCACGCACGCACACAGTCACACATGCTGAGTCCAAGCAAGCCCTGGCCGAGTGACCCTGGGCAAGTCACTTAGCATCCCTGGACCGCAGTTTCCTCATCCGTCCTCCTAAGATGGCTCTGCAGATCACATGAGCCTTGCAGATAGAAGTGCTCTGTAAACTGGCTGGGGCTGTTGGCACGCTGGAGGGCCCAGCCACATACACCCAGAGCCCACTGCCTCCCTCCAGGCCTCCCACCAGCTACACGGAGAGAAGGGAGGGGAGGCCTAAGCCCCAGCTTCCAGCCAGAGAAGTGTCATCCCTTAAGGACAGTTGAGACAGGCTCCTCTGGGGGCCTGCTGTGCTTCCCCCTTTGGTGGCCTTGGGAAAGCAACTCCTTAGGTCTAGCTGAATGCCCTCTTGCTGCAAGGCAACCCACTACCACGCTCAGGAATGCCGTGCTAGGTCCTCCCTCCCCATGCACACCCCCACCAAGGACAGAGGTGGGCTCCTGGCCCTGGCCCGGTCTCTCTCTCCCACCTTTGCTCACTGACCCCTTCCCTCTGTCCTCCTGGCTGCAGTGCATGAAACTGGAGGAGAACATCAAGGCAGCCGAGAGCCAGGGTGAGCTGACCCTCCAGGACGCCAAGGCTAAGCTGGCCCAGCTGGAGGCCGCCCTGCAGCAGGCCAAGCAGGACATGGCGCGGCAGCTGCGTGATTACCAGGAGCTGATGAGCACCAAGCTGGCCCTGGACGTGGAGATCGCCACCTACCGCAAGCTGGTGGAGGGCGAGGAGAGCCGGTAGGAGCTGGACCAGCGGGGTGGGGCTGGGAGCGCGGGAGGACTGTAGGACCAGCCCCATAGAAGGCCGGCCCTCTCCACCCCCTCCCCGCCCACAGCATGATTCTATGAGCCTGGCACGCCTGGATTCATATCCTGGCTCAGCCACTGAAACAAACTGGTACCTCGGCCCGGTTCATTAAATTCTCAGCTTTCCCATCTGGAAAATGGACCGATCATAAGCATGGCGCGCCTGTGGTGCAGAGGATTAATACGATCCTGCGAGCAAATGCCTGTCACAAATTAGTGCTCAGTAAATCACAGCCATTCATGCAGAGCCCAGAGAGGACAAGCTGGCTAGCCAGGCTCACACAAAAGGGCAGCCCAGAGCTGGGAGTGACAGCTAAGAATCGCCCTCCTCATGCCAGTCCCCAGGCCCCCAATCCCAGGGGAGCTTAAGCCACAGGCTCCCTTCACATCCCACCATTTCCTCCTCCCCCAGGATGGACTTGCCCTCAGCCACTATGATCAGATCCATGCAGTCCAGCTCTAGAACTGGTGAGCCCGCTTGGCCCAAGAACCCATGGTGGGAGGTGGACAGCGGGGGGATCGTGGCCCTAAAGGCATCATACTAAATGGCTCCCAAACCTCCAGCCCGTACCCTGCCCCACCCCTTATGTTCCCTGTAGCTGCCTCCAGGCATGGCCTCTCGAGAGCCCCCTCCTGGAAAAAGAAGACCAGGGGAGACCTCGTGATCAAAATCACCGAGACCTCGGAAGAGTTCCTCTCGCAGGAGTCAGAGCTCTCACAGTGAGGCTGCTGTCCGGACCCCAGGAGCCCCACGTCATTCCCCTGCGGCAGGAGGAATACAAGCTAGACTCAAGAAAGCAGCTTGGAGCCTCTAGGTCGGGAAGGAAGGCAAACCTGACCCTGAACTAAGAAGAGGAGGGTTGGAAACACTGACTGCCTTTCTGTGGGTTGCCAGGGATCCGACAGGACTGTCACCAGCTATTCAAAGTCACTGGGCTCCACATCAATATCTCACAGTCCCACCCTTCCAACCTCTGGCCAGAGGTTTTCCTGACTGGGTAAACTGGGATCGGGCGTCTGTTTTTCCTGCACCTCCTCGCTCCTCCCCACGACAGAGGGCTCTGAACCAAGGTCCCCCTGACCCTTTGCCCAACCCTTGCCCTAAGCTCACGTCTCAGGTCTTGCCTTGCCTCTGCCTCGGAACCGAGGCGATGCCCTTTTTCCCCCAGCCCTGGCCAGCCACGGACCAGGGGCTGATGGGACTGCCTGGGCACCCTCCGCATCTGGAGTTCCTGGGGAGGCTGGGTGCTGAGGACCCCGGGCTTTCCTGCACCACCTGGGCTCCCTGGAGACCTGACAGTATCAGGAAGGGAGGGGAAGAGGCTCCCTGGGTGTTTGGGACCTGAGCCCGGACCTCTGAGATCAGCGCAGACACCTGTGCCCCTTCCCTCCTCCTGTGGGTCCCTCCCAGCAGGTCACAGTCAGACGTGGACAGGCTGCCCAGCCAGCTCCCAAGACCCTTCTCTAGAAGTTATTCTTGCCGTGACGAACTCCCTGGCGGGGAGGTGGGAAGCGGGGAGGCCACATGGCAACCGGAGATCAGGCAGGAGAACTGGACCCTCCTTTCTCCTCCCTGCCATCCTGGGGTTCACCACCTTGCCTGGGATCTGAGCTCTCTGCCTCCCACCCAGGTGTTTCCCAGCCTGAAACCTGGCTTCGGTGCACCAGGCCCTTGAGACCCCTAGCCCCACCCCTGCCATGAAACCCCAGGCCCATTTCCCGTGAACCCCACTCCTGGGCGTCTCTGTTCTCTGCATGGGGCCAAGCAGCCTGGCCCTCGCCTCCTCTGCACCCACACCTGTGGGTTAGAGCTCCTTCCCTTCTCCCCCCTCCGCGCCTCCTCCCTCCATGCCCGCCCCCGTGCCACCGGGGCGGGAGGGTAGATGGGTCATGAAGAAGGCACTTTCCACTCGGGTCTGGGAGCTGCTGAGCCCTTGAGGTCGGGCGGGAGGGCCCCGATAACAACCAAAGAGAGATTGTGCAGCGATCCAACAAGAAGATTTGGGGCTCCTCTTTCCTCCCCTTGGCTCTCACCTTCGGGGGCTCCAGCCTGCCACTCCATAAGCCACCTTCCTTCCCTACCTGCCCCTTGCCTCACCTCCTCTTCTAGCCCCAGTTTTGATTCATTCATCTTGTTTTCCAGGAGAGGGTGGCCCAAGGCTCTGGCCCCCTCCTAGGTCTCAGGGTCCTCCAGGCCTGTGGGGGGCACTGAAGGGCAATGACTCTCAGGCTTGAGGGAACTCAGACATACACTCATCCCTCAAGTCCCAAAAGGGTGCTGATTGCTGTTTTTCTCTGCCTATTTATTGGTTTCCAAGGGAGCAAATCCTCAGTGGGGATACAAGATATAAAAAGTATATATATATATTATTTTTTCATAACTTATACATCTTTTAACTTATTGCTTCTCTTCCTGTTTCTGCATAATCAGTGCTATGTATTATACTATCTGGAGAGACAACACATCAGCCACCCCACCTGACTGGCTGACTATATTGGGGCAATGCCCCCTTCTCCCTGCCAAGGGATGAATAAAGTGCTGAGATTTGTCCATGGATAAAGCTGTGTGTCTGTTTTTATCTCCCCTCTCAGGATTGGTCAGTCACTGGTCAATCAGGTTGACGACAGGACTTTGGAAATTCTCCAGTTATGGGGAAAGGAGTCCAGGGACCTAGTTATACCTTTAAACCAATGCAACTTGGACACAAAAAGTTCTCCTGCCCCACCATCCGACAAGGAGGCTGTACCGGTGTGACCTATGTTCCCAGCGCCTCCCGATATGCCCAGGCACCACGTGGCCGCCTCAGTAAGCACAGACACAGGGGATTCCCTATGTGACGGCGTTTCCCCATCAAGCACGTCCGTCTGATCGTGCTGGTTGGCACAGCCCAGAATATTTTCTGATAGGTACAGGCCTAATCCTGCCCAATCAAATTCGAGATCAACAAACAAGGATTGAGGGCCTTATCCAAGCCCAGCCCCGTGGTAGGACACCTATGAGCATTCCCCACCCCGCCACCTCGAGAAGCTCGCTGTCAGGTCAAGAGAGGAGCTATCTGCTCACGGCAGCCAGCCGAACTTCCTCTCCAAGTGAAGAAAGCAGGGGAGACGGGCTTGTTCAGGGAACCCGGGGATAGGAAGAAGAGATGTCTCAAGGACAGGAATCTTGGGGGTGAAGAAGGGCCTTTGAAGCATTCGTGTCCTGGTTCACCCACTCACTGGAATGAAGCCTCAAACAGAGCCTCACTTTTCCCATCTGTAAAATGAGCATACAGCTTCCCTACTTACCTAAAAGGGTGTTTGGGGATCTGACAAGATGGCTGGGTTCACTCCTACCAGGAATAGCACATGTCCTGCTTGAGCACTCCGAACAGCTCAACAGAGGTAAAGGATTATTAGTGATGTCGTTATAGTTATTACAGCGGACGTTATGGCTTAAAGACAACCCCCTAGTCGAGAGACTAAAATCAGGCGAACAGGCCTGAGGCTGGCTCTCTCAGGGCACAGCACAGCCATGCCCTTGGGCTGGAAGACTAGAGACTTCCATTCAGGGTTTATCCATTCTCCTGGGGCCCCTGAGGGATGGGCTCCACTCTCAAAGCTCAGAAGAGACGGTGGATAAACCCCATTCCTATTCAGGAAGGGCCTGGGAACTGAGACCAGCTCTCTTACTTACATCATCTTTGTTTTTTATTGTATTAATTTCTGAATTACTACTTATCTTTGTTTTCTATTCTGTTAATTTCTGAATTATGGATTTCTGAATACTAATTTGAATTTCTGAAACTGAATTCATAATATTTATAACATAAAAAATGACCTATCGTTATTTCCTTTCTTCTACTTTCTTTGAATTTATTATTTTTATCAGTTTTTGACTTGTTGAGTTGAATCTTTAGTTTTCCATCTTTCTTCTTTTTCAATATAAGATTGTCTAAAGACCATAAATTTCCTTTTATGTACTATTTTGACTGCTTCATATTAGCATTTTTTATTAGCATTTAGTTAAAACGGTTTTATTCTTTGACTCATAAGCTGTTTAGAAAGCTCCCCACACGAGGGTCACGTATTTCACGTTTACTGAGCACATACTTGGTCTGTGCCTGGCCCTGCTCTGCATGCTTAGGGAGACATTAAATCCAGCCAGCATTTATCTCTGTATCCTGGCCTCCCTAATCCTCTACTTTAGCCATGCTTCCATTGCCTACTTTTGTGCCTTTTATCCTCTAAACTCCTTGTGGGCAGGGATTGCACCCCATTACGTCCCCAGGGCCTTGCACAGTGCCTGACCCGTAGCAGGTTTTCAATAAAAGTAAAATTAATGAAAGAATGAATGAATGATGTACCTCCCCAACCGAGGTCTCCTAGCCTAAAAGTCCCATGAAGGGAAGGGCACATCTCCTCAGCCTTTGTGTCCCTGGTGCAAATGTAATGCCTGGCAAGTTGAGTGAGCACAGTTAGTGCACAAAGACAGAGAGAGAAGGGAGAGGGATAAAGAGAGAGAAAGAGGAGGAGGAGTGCAGAGAGGGAGGGAGGGACAGAGGGGAGGGAAATAATGACTTCCCTACCCAAACGAGGACACTCTCCTGCCCCGCTCCTGCCAGCGGAGGATCCTGATGAGTTGCCAGGAAGGCTGGAGTCTGACTCCCCCTCCTCGTGCAAGCTCCCTCCTTCCTCCTCCTTCCCACTCCCGGCTCCAGAGTGATTCAGTGAACACCTAGCCAAGGGCACAACCCCTGGGGCTTCCCTTGTGGCGCAGTGGTTGAGAGTCCGCCTGCCGATGCAGGGGACACGGGTTCGTGCCCCCGTCCGGGAAGATCCCACATGCCGCGGAGCGGCTGGGCCCGTGAGCCATGGCCGCTGAGCCTGCGCGTCCGGAGACTGTGCTCCGTAACGGGAGAGGCCACAACAGTGACAGGCCTGCGTACCACCAAAAAAAAAAAAAAAAAAAAAGGGCACAACCCCTGCTCTGAGTACAACAACAAAAATAAGCCCCTACCTGGGCTTGGCTCCTTGGTCTCTGGTCCTCCCAACTACCTGTGAGATGGGCTGGACAGGTATCATTAGCAGAGGCCCAGAGAAGCCTAGCACTGTAACTTTGGTCACCCAGAAGATAAGAGGCAGCATGTTGGTTCCCTGGAACCATTTTTCACCTGTAGACTACCTGCCACAGGGACAGTAAAATGGCCAAGCCCGGGAGTTGGTGAAGTGCAGACTGAAGGTCCCCATCTTCAAACACAAAAGGTGCTGGGGCTGAGTAGGTACCCAACAGCTGGTGCCCAGCCTGAGCCCCCAGGCACAGTGTGGAAGATCAGGGCTCAGGGGTCTTGGGCCAAGACTAAGTCAGTGCCCTGGTAGTCGCAGAGAGATCTTCCTCTAAGGGGCTCCCGGGACCAGGGCCTAAGGCAGGCCCTGTGTGCTGGGAGCTGACTACACGACCTCCCTTCCTGCCTCTTCTGGTCTATGTAGGCCTGAGGAAAAACAGCTGGAGGGGAGGCAGTCCCTGTGTTTGGGAAGCTCCAGAGGCTGATGGGGGGAAACAGAAACAGAGAGACGGAACCAGAGATACCCGGGCAGAGCTCAAGACCTCAGCACTGGGGCCTGCAGAGCAGCTGGGGGACTTAGTCAAAGAGGGCTTCCTGGAGGAGGGGAGGGAGGCGGCTTGGGAGGAAGGGTTGTCTGGTCTGGCAAAGAAGAAGGCAGTGGGAATGGCCTGGGGGCGGGAGTGGAGCAGGCTGCCAGTACCAGGCTGAGCAGAGGAATGAGGAAAACTATGGGGGCACGGGTCATAACGTGGGGTAACCCCTGAAACCCCCACCAGGAGATAAGCCAACAGGGGCAGGCACTGTGCCTTATTCAACTGTGCGTCCCAGCGCCCAGTAGGGTGCCAAGCACACAGTCAGCGCTTACTAAATGCTGAATAAATGAATGACGGCGTGAACGGCAGGTGACTGCAGCTACCGAGGGATGCCAGATTTACTCGTGAAGGACTTTTCGAGCACCTGCTACGTGCTGTGCCCTGTGCTAGGTACAGCAGGGAGGAATGGGGTAAAATGGGATCCTTGCCCTCAAGGGGCTTCTGGCTTCTGACCAGGATCCAACTCGTGGTCCCCTGTCATGGGGAATCCTCTGTTGTGGCCGACCACGTGACTGATCCCCGTGGGACCTTGGGCAACGTTGGAGTTGTTTCTTCATCTGCAAAATAAAGGAGTAGATGAGTACTGCTACAGATCCCTCAGGGTCAGCACCTTGATGGTCCCCTTCTGCTCACCCCCTGCACACTCACCTCAGTTCCCTGGGCAACACGCCCTCCTTGGAGGCCGAAGTCAGAGGAATTGAGAAGCGGCCAGCAGAGCAAATCCTGGTTCAGGCTGTGTGGTCTCGGGCAAGCTCTGGGAGACAGAGTACCTGTCTCGTAGATCTGGTGTGAAGAGATGATGCATGATACAAGAACTTAGCGCCGTGCCTGGTACATGCTAAACGCTTAAAAATAACAATATAGCAAATATGCTAACTGTGGGAGCCTTTCCCCTTATCCCAATGGAGTTGGAACTTGGCCAGGAGTGGTTAGGCGAGATCTGCCCAGCCTCACTCGCATCTCCCTCCCCACAACCCCGCAAGGAGAGGCCAGGGGCTCAGAGATCTGTGGGAGGGCGGCTGAGGATTAGACAAGGGAAGGGAAGGGGAGGGGCCCAACCATCCCGTTCCAGGCAGAAGCTGACCGCCCACATTCCTCTAGGGAAAGGTCAGCGCCCGCCCGACTTGCGCGCACCTCGGCAAGCACTGCCCTCTGCCGGCCGCGGCGAGACCAGCACGTCTTAGGAGCCTGCAGAGGCTTCCGCTCCCCTGGGGAGGCTGAGGCGGGAAGCAGGGAGCGGGTATGCGGTTCCCAGCGCTGAATCCATAACCCAGATCCCCGCACATTTAGCGCAAATCTCAGGCCTCAATGCTCAGAGGCTCCCGGGGCTGAGCCCTCAGAGCTGGGGCCACAGACTAAGCCATCTCCTCTCCCCACCACCACGCCCCCGATCATCGCCCGCCCGCAGGGGCAGGCTCAGCACCTTCCACAGAGAGGCTGCCGCAGCCCACAGGCCTCAGAGACCCTGATCCCACCTGGAATACTCAGCCCCCAGGTGTATCTCCTTCTCATTTGTCAACCCAACATCACCTCCTCAGAGAGGCCTGCCCATGTGAAAGAGCCCTCACCCCCACTACCTGCACACTGCTTGTTATTTTCTATTTCATGATTACCCTGTCCTGTGTTCTTCAGAGCATTTAGCGCAACCTGCTTTGTCTGTTGATTTTCCCTTCTTTAATGTATCAGCTGGGATCTGGTCAGGAAAAGAGAAACCAGGCTAGGCATTTCAAACAGAGAGGATTCAACGCAAGGAACTGAAAGTGTGGGTATTGAAGGTGTAAAGAACAAAGGAGGAAAGCAGAGGTATTCTAGAAATCAGTAAACACTGAGGCGACATCATCCCTAGGGCTGAAAAGGCGGCCTTACCCAAACCCAGGAGTCCCCAGGGGGCTGGTTCTTGCACGTGGGGCAGGGAATGGATGGGTAAAACATTTTCCTTCTACTGGGAACAGTTGGGACTTAAAGACCGGGTGATGATTCTGACAAGGTGGCCAAGGCCCATGTGGGCTTCCAGAAGGTGTACTGCACGTGCGTCCTGGTGGAGAATGTGTAACCCCTGCAAACCCCCGCTGGAACCCTCTGTTCAGAAACACAAACGTCTCCCAAAAATAAACAAGTGAGACTACATCAAACTGAAAAGTTTCTGCACAGCAAAGGAAACCATCAACGAAATGAAAAGGCAACCTACGGAATGGGAGAAAATATTTGCAAATCATATCCCTGTTAAGGGGTTAATATCCAAACTATGTAAAGAACTCATATAACTCAATAGCAAATAACAATAATAACTAATAATGACCTACTGTATAGCACAGGGAACTCTACTCTGTACTGGCCTATAAGGGAAAAGAACCTGAAAAGGCGTGGATATATGTATACGTATAACAGATTCACTTTGCTGTACACCTGAAACTAACACAACATTGTAAATCAACTATACCCCAATAAAACGTTTTAAAACTAGCAAATAACAATAATCATCATCATCATCATCCAATTTAAAAGTGAGCATTGGAACTGAGTAGACATTTTTCCAAAGAAGACATATAGACGGCCAACAGGCACATGAAAAGATGCTCAACGTCACTCATCATCACGGAAATGCAAATCAAAACCACAATGCGATATCATCTCACACCTGTCTGAATGGCTGTCATCAGAAAGACAAGAGGTAACAAGTGTTGGCGAGGGTGTGGAGAAAAGGGAAACTTGTGCACTGCTGGTGGGAATGTAAATTGGTGTAAATTGGTGGAAAACAGTATGGAAGTTCCTCCAAAAGTTAAAAATAGAACTACCCTATGATCCACTTCTGGGTATTTATCTGAAGGAAACGAAATCACTATCTTGAAGAGATATCTGCAGTCCCATCTTTATTGCAGCCAAGATATGGAAATAACCTAAGTATCCAACTATGGCTGCGTGGATAAAGTTGTGGTATATACACTACTCAGCCATAAAAAGAAGGAAATCTTGCCATTTGCGACGACATGGATGGACCTTGAGGATATTATGCTAAATGAAAGAAGTCAGACAGAGAAAGGCAAATACTGTATGATCTCACTTACATGAGGAATCCGAGAAAAGCAGACTTACAGAAACAGAGAACAGATTGGTGGTTGTTAGAGATGGGGTGGGTAGTTGAGGAAAAAGGAGAGAGAGAAAGAAAGAAAAAAGAAAGGGAGAGAGAGAGAGAGAAAGAAAGAAAGGGAGGAAGTAGGGAGGAATGAGAGAGAAGCAACACCTCCCCCACTTTGATTGGTATATTTTTGTACGATAATAATTTTTTTCAAAGGGAGAAACCTGCCTCTCCCTCTCCCAACTAAGGCACAAGAGTTTGGCGGATATTACCGTAGCCACTCAACTTCTGTCCCGAAGAGAGCAAAAACAACCAGAACACTCCTGCCGTCTCCTCCTCCCCGCCCCCAGGCCTCCAGCCCTTGACAGGTTTACGGCAGCTGCGGCCCAGCTGAGGCCTAAAAGTCAGGGACCCCCCTGTCATCAGCCCCCATCACCAAGGGATACGTGCCACTCAGAGCCAGCACTCAGCATTCACTTGACAAATATTTATTGACGCCTACAGTGCACCAGGCAGGTTGCAGGCTCTGGGGAGAGAGCACGAACAAATGTGCCCAAACCCCTGCTCACATGGAGTTTACATTCTCATGGGGAGAGACAGATAAGAAAGAAACATGTTATAAAAGATATAGTTGGCCAGATGGCAATAATAAATGGTATGGAGAAAACTTAAGTCGCAGTGTGCATAGGGAATATTGGGGTTGGGGGGAGTCATAGGAGGTCAGGGAAAGCCTCGCTGAGAAGGAGACATTTCATCAAAGCCCAGACAGGGGTGAAGCAGAGAGCCACATGGATGCTTGGGGAAGAGCATTCTAGCAGAGGAAACAGCAAGGGCAAAGGCCCTGAGGCAGGACCCTGCCTGGCACGTTTGAGAACCTGCAAGGAGGCCCGTGTAGCAGCAGCAGTGGAGGGACAAGGGGGAGAATGGGAGGAGACTGGTCAAGCTGGGGGCCAGGCTGTGCCCGGCCTCGTGGGCATTACTGGACTCCAGCTTCAACGGAGTGAGACGGAGCGTTTGGGATGGAGAGTCAGATCCTGACTTCTGTGGTAAGAGGCAGAGGCCCAGAGCAGAACAGTTAAATCTGGAATTTTCCCAGCCCAGTATTTGACAAGAAATAAGAGAGAGAAAGAGCCTTCTCTGCCAGCCTTTCTTTTACCCCATAATTTCCATTTTGGAGAATCAAAGGGCAAGCCGTAGGACACCTGCCCCCATTAGAACCTAAGCTCCTGGAGGCAGGTGCCCCCTTGTGTGACGTGCTCATCACTGCACCCAGAGGGTCTCACAAAAGGGCCTGGCATTCAGCGGGTGCTCATTAAAGATCTGGGGAAGAAATGTGCAGACGTACCGTGAGGGAACCTCCGGAAACTTGTAATAGGCTCCACGGCCAAGGTGTGTGTCAAGGACGGTGCTGGGCACCTAGCAGACATCGCCCCCTTTTCAGGAGAGCTTGAGTGCCTTGCCCAGGGTCACCCCGAGGCCGAACGGGAATCAGTCGGCAAATCTGTCTGACTGCAGGGCCCTCGCCCCCTTCTCACTGCCACAGAGGCCCAGCACACCCTGTCAGGCCAGTGGGTCACGCCCAGCTCCCTCTGGCTCGCCCAGGGCCCTCGAACACCAGCCCAGAAGGCTCCAGAGGGGGAGGGGGCGTCCCTTTGCCTGTCCCTCTGAGGGTCTGTGAGTCTATGGGTGGGGGGGTGGGAGTCTGACCCTCCGTGGAAAGGGTGTATTTCTGTCCCACTGGGAATCTGGCCCTCCTGGCGCAAGGTCGGTCCTCCGGATCCCACCTCCACCCGCCCTGCTGGTGGGACTGTACCTGTGTTTCACCCCCGCCCGGCCGATTCCCATCCCGGCGGACCTGCCTCGCATCTCCATCCGCGGGCCCCGAGCGCCCCCAGCCGACCGCTGCTCCGCCTGCACGTCCACGGCCAGCAGGAGCCCGAGGGCGTCGGTGCAAAGGGGCGGTGCAATGGGAAGTTCCCCGACACCCAGGAACCACAGGGGAGTCCCATCTTGGATTGAGGGGGGATTGCCTGCCACACACAGTAAGGGGACAGGGCACAGACGTCACAGATGCATCCTCCCGGCCCTGGGACTCTCCTGCAGGCTCCCGGGAACATTTTCCGGGGTATTGGGGGTCTGAGCCTTGAGAGAGGTGGATAGAGAACGCCAGGGGGTGGGGCAGGACCGAGGCTCCCGGGTCCAGACCGCAGAGGGTCCTCTGCCCCTGCCTGGGACTGAAGAAAACCCAGGCTGACCTCCACCCCCAGGCTTAATCCCTCTTATCCCCTGCGTCTTCCTCTTGTCCAACCCCTTGCCAATCCTATCCCTCCCCAAAACGGCTTTCCTTCCAAATCCTCAGAAGTCCCAGCGCCATCAACAAGGCCGTCGCACAGCCCATCTTGGCACTGAGTCAGGAGCTTGAGAAGGGGACAGGAGGTGGGTGAGCAGCAGGGCAAGGTCAGCCTTTGGAGAGGACGACATACGCACAGGCTCACAGCGGTGTGCACACGTGAACGCATGTACACAGCATGTGCGCGTGTGCACACATGTGCACCCAAGCGCCGTATGTGTGAACACATATGCACAGATATGCCCGTGGGTACTTATGTGAGTCACATGCTCACACACGAGCGTTGCATGCACACCTCCATGCCTGGGCCCAGGTATCCACACCTACAAGCAGGCGTCCTTAGATAAACACAGACTGATACGGGTCTGCCATCGAAGCCCACAACTGCACACTTGGGTCCACACACAGCCCTCAGCCGATACTCATGTGCACACACGCCTACACGTGCCTGGAGGAGAACCAGACTCTGGAGACAGAAAGGCCTCAGTTTGCACTCTGGCTTGGCTTCCCGCTCTCTTGCTCTGTGATCTTTTGTGTGTGCAGCTTCTCAAAGCCTCAGTATCTCTGTCCATAAAGTGGGTAATAAGGGTGCCTGCCTATCGGGTTGTAAGGGTTAAAGGAGCTAATGAATGGATCAGGCCCGACACGTAGTAAGCGCTCAGCAGTGGCAGCAGACAGACCCCCATCCTCAGGCCTGCGTGGGACGGTGACTATAGGGTAACCAGAAGGGTTCCCATCTAGGGATTGAGGCAAGGAGGCCCCCAGCACAGGCACATACGCGTGCACACACGCGGGGCTGCTCTGTGTTCCTGCTGTTTGTGCGGGCTGCCTAGCGACGAGCTGTGCTGAGGAGGGCGTGGGCCCACACGGGAGCCTGGCCCTCCCACCCCAGTCTGTTGGGACAGGGCCTGCCCAGGATTCATTCCTGCATTCCTGCTGCCTTCCCTCTTCCTCTTGGCCACAGTTGGGGTACAAAATGGAGGCTTTAGGGAGCCACTCACCCTCCAACCCACCATAGGCTTTGCCCTGCCCACAGTGAGCTAGGGGTGCTGCAGGGGCCCTCCCTGACACAGAGGGAGCCTGGGGTCCCCCTTGGGGCTCTCCAGCTTGCCTGACACCCCCTCTCCATCTCCTCACAAGCCCAAGGCTGCTGAGACTCTACCCCTGGTGGGGTGAGAGGTGGCAGGCCCTGCCCCCCCCCACACACACACATGCCCCCCATTGGCCTCCTGGGAAAAGGAAGCTGGCCAGTATCCCTGTGAGCTCCTTTCCCAAGGACTCTAAGTCCCCTCACAAAACCCTGCCCCCCAGGCCACTCCCATGGCCACCCTAGTGCCCGGGGCCGGTAGGGAGAGGAGCTCCGTCACCTGGGTCCAGAGCAGAGAACAAGCTGGGCTCATAGGCCGGCTCTGCAGACCACACAGCAGATCACCCCTTGAAAGTGTGCCTTTCCATCGCCAAGCTCCCAAACTATCAGGCCCCAAAGGGATGACTGGGACTCTTCCCCTTGCCTGTCTTCACCCCCAGGTGGGCAGGGAGAACCTGGCAGGAACCACTGCCACACTCCATACGTGACAGTGGCGTACATACTGCCATACTGCAGACAGGAAGAGCCCCTTTCTTTGGTAAACTGGCCCAAAGGTAGCGGGTGCAACCCACCCAGGCCCTTCCCCTTCCAGGTCCCTTCAAAACAGGTCAGGGAACCTCACACCTCAGGTGTAGGGTTGTATGACAGTAGCACAGGCATCCCAGGGGTGACACCCAGCCGCAGAAGTGTAGCCAACCACCTTATTTCACAGATGGAGAGACTGAGGCCCAGAGAGAGGAGGGGCCTTGCCCTAGGCCCGCCGTGGAGCTGGGCCTCCTGACGCCTTGCCACCCTCTTTGGAGACAGCCGGGGCTCTAGCAAATCTCCCACTCAGAGCTTTGCTCTGTGTCCTGGGACTGCCTAACTGGTCAGGTAGAAAGAGAAAGAGGGGGTGCACACCCCCAAGTCAGCTGATCTTCTATTGGGAGGAGCAGGCTTCAGGAGGCTTCTTCGCAGGGCCCAGCCTCAGGGCTGACAGGAGTATCAGTGCCCAGACAGGCTCCCTTCTGGAACTCCAGGGGCCTAGAGCATGCCAGAATGAAGCGGTCACTGGTGTGACCACAAACAGGCCTGGGTGTGGAAAGGGGAATCCTGAACATGTTCTGAGACCCATACCCTCTCCACCACTGCGGCCCTGCAGTTGTAAACCCCAAAAAATGTGGAGATAAGAAAACGGAAAAAGAGCGCTGGACTGGGAATTAGGGGCTCTGGGTCTGGTCCTGTTTCTGTCACTAACTCATGGGGGGAAGTTGAGCCTCAGTTTACCCATCTGTCAACTGGCAATGGGATCTGTGCTCTCCCTGCTTCCGCCACCCCACACTGCCAGAGCCGGCCCCTCTGGGATGGGATGGGGTGCAGGCGACCACGAGGCCCCTCCCCGGGGAGTCTTGCCAGTCTGACTGGGGAGGTGGGCAGGGACGTTCTTTAGCACTGTCCCGGGCCACTGTCCATAAGCCTCTCCTATGGTCAGCGCTCACGACAGTGCTGGGAGGTCGGGTCATCGCTCTCGTTTACAGATGAGCAAACTGAGGCCAGAGCCGGGACTCCAGCACAGCTCTGGCTGCCTCCAGCAGGACAAGGGGGAGGCCACCGACGAGAGGTGGCCCAGGGCCCTAGCCACCCACCATCAGAGTAGGTGTGTCATGCCGCTGCGGGCGGGGGGGGGTCCCCTGGGCCCAGAAACTCAGGAACTCGGGATCTGTGTCTCCCGCACCGTTCCACGCCCACCCCCACGGCGCCTGACGGGGACAGGAGCCGGTGTGGCGCCAGGTACCGGGGAGGGGCTCCGAAACCTCTGTTCTCGCGGCGCCGACACCCGGTGTGTCCGCCCGCCCGCGGGTCGGCGTGTCTGGGCAGGGAGGCGGCTCGGGGCCGCCCGGACCGGACGGGACGCGACGCGGGCGGCGACGCCACATCTGAGCCCCGCCGCCTTCAGGGGCGCCCCGCCCGGGGCGGGGGAGGAGAAGCTTCCCAAAGCCGGTCGGGCCCCGCCCCCTGGCGGCCGCCGCAGGTGGATGCAGGTCCGGGAGAAGGCACCGCCTCTCGGGTCCCACTACCCCGATCAGTCACTCATCAAACACTTCCTGCTGGGGGTCCTGCAGAGGGGAAAGCCAGAGCCTGGTAGAGAGGCCTTGCCTTCTACCGTCTTTGACCTGCCAAGCCTCTCAGCTAGCCCGGCAACACCCAACACCCCCTAGGCCACACCAGCGACACCCTCTGCACACCCCGCAGCCAGGCTGCAGAAGTGGCCTCCAGTTTCTGGACTCCCCTTGCCCAGAAAGTGGGCAGAGCTGGAGCCCCCTCTTCCTGACTCCGAGCTGCTCACACACCCTCCAAGCACACCTGTCATGCTACCCTTGATGGCCACCCCTCCTCCTGCCTACAACCCAGCCGGGAATGTCCACCCAGTCTTTGCCTGCCTGCTCTAAGACCCCTCAAATACCAACAGCAAAATGCTTATGTAGCAATTACTATGGGCGAACACTTCTTCCTGCTTTATAAATATCATACATTTAACAAGCCTGCCCAGAACAAATGCTGCACCGCCCCTGCCACACACACACACACACACACACACACACACACACATTTTGTGCCTGTCAGTAACTCCATGTTCCCAGGTCTGGGCTCATGTGGCTTTCCTATCCGCCCCCGCCCCCCCGCCGCCCACCACTGCCCCGCACTGGCAGCTGTGCTTCAGAACATTGAGCACTGCCTGTCCTTCCCTCCGCCGAAGCCCCCTCCGCCATCACTGTGCCCCATCCTCAGGCAGCTCTGTGGGCAGCAGGTGCTAGGGAAGGAACAGAGACTCTAGTCCCAGCCACTATGCACCGCTGTGCGACCCAGAGCGGCACAGGACCCTCTCTACGTCTCAGGTTTCTGAGCTGCAGGAAGAGGTCATTTCTAAGACCACGTCAGACCCCATACAAATGTGGGGTTTTGTATACAGTAAGTGCTCACTAAATGCATGAACAGCTGTTCACAGATTGTGACCCTGCTCTCAGCCCCCCTTTGAGTCCAGGACCTGGGAGGAACCGTGCCCTCTGCCTCCCACGCCCTGGCCTTCCTGGCTTCTAGAACTTCCTGGTAGATCTTGGTCCAGGCCCAGAGGAGTCCATGACAGGAGGGGGTGATGATCTGTGAACAGGCCTGGCAGTCTCCTCTGCCCTCTAACCCTCTTCAGGGCCTGGCACCAGCATACAGGCCAGAAGAGAAAGCTAGTCCAAGTTCACATGTGTTCAGAATCCCCCATTAGAGCTCTATGAGCCAAAGGTCCCCATGGGTTGGACCTACAGGGTCTACCCTGGAGTTTCCCATCTGTAAAATCAGGAAGAGTCAGCTGACCATGGTTTTCAGCATGTACTTGAAGCGCTGCCCTTAACAAGCTCGTAACACTTATTGAGCACCGACTGGTGACAGGCACTGCCCAAGGCATTGGAAAGACAGGCTGCTGTGGGACGCAGAGAAGATGCTGACAACCAGCTCAGATGCAGAGGCAAGGACAGAACCTGAGGCAGCAGGTTCTCTTCCAGGAGAGGGGAGCGCACACAAGGTGTGAAAGGCGAGGGCAAGGCCAGCTGGCTGGGGAGGGGCAAGGAGAAGGGCCTCCCTGTGGGGATTCAGAACGGAGCCTCGGGTTTCCCCAAACCCCACAGGTGGAGGACAGGAGAGAGCATTTGCAGTCCTGACCTCCAACTTACTGTGGCCTGAGCACCGGACAGTCACATCCTCCAGTGGACAGGACAAGAAAAGAGGGGGTTAAACACACAGCAGAAGAGACCAGAGCCAGGCACCAGGCAGAACTTCCTGCTAGAACTGTCTGAATTCCAAACTGGCAAGAGACTGAGGGGTTCCCTGATCCCCAGGGCTTTCAAGAAGGGGTGTCACCAAGGGGCTTCAGGAGGGTCCTTTCTACACCAAGGTAGAGGGCTGGGGGAAGACCTCTCAGTGCCGCTCCACGCAGGGGAGGCTGGGAATAGGGCAGCAAGGTTCAGCCATTCTCACATGTCTGGCCTTGTTTTCTTCACACGCAGAAGTTACTTCGTCAGCTTCCTGGAAAACCTCTGTGCAATCACTGATGGAGAAGCCCTGCCCCAGGCCTCTCTCTCTCTCTCCCTCCACCCTCTGTTCTGATGCAGGAGCACAGACCCGCCCGCTCCCAGCACAGGCTTGGGACCTGGCCCTCACCCTGTCCTCTCCCAGCTGGGCCATCAAGATGCATTCACCAGCACAAAACCCAATGCACCCCCAGGCCCAGGCCCAGCCATACGGGGAGGGAGTGGGGAGAGCGCACAGCCTGTGCCCAGGAAATGGGGCGGGGCTGGGGGTCAGCAGCACTCTAGTCCCGGCTCTGGGCCTCAGTTCCGCAAGCTGCACAGTGAGGGGCTGAACTAGATAATATCCAAGGATACTCCCAGCTCCGACTGTTCTAGGACCAACAGGAAGACACACTCCCTTCCTTCACCGCGCCCACAAGGGGGCCAGGGCCAGAGCAGGGGCTGCCTCCAGACTCTGCCCCGACCAAGCTGTGTAACCTCTCTGTTGAACTCACTTGCCAAAGTGTCCTGGCAGAGGGGCTGTTGCTAGGGTCAGATGAGATAATGCTGGAAAACTGCCCTGGGAGCATGGAGTCGGCGCTCCCACCTTTCATCTCCAGGGTGAAATTCCAAGATGGTGCATGTGGCGCACACAGGATGACCAGCACAGAAAGATACAAAACACACTGCACTCAAGGGCTGGGGAGAGTATGGCCAGGGGGTAGGCTGGGGGCTTCCAGGGAAGGGCTGCTTCTCAAGGGAGGTGCTGGTCAGGAGCTGGAGATGCGAGCTTTACAGACAGGGAGACGGGTCTAAGGAAGGGGCACCTGCTTCCTCAGGCCGTCTCCTCGCTGGGAATTAGGCAGGCTGAGCCAGACCGCCCCACCTGGAGAACTGACCAGGAGAACTGCCCTGCGACCCCAGCTCCCTTGAACAGAGAGGGCGGCCCTTGCCAAGGGAGCCCAGCAAAGTCTCCTGGGCTTGGAGAAGGGAGCCAGGGCTGTGCGCTGTGGCCTTGGCCTGTTAAGAGTCTATAAGTGAAGGGACACTCCATGGGGCTTAAGATCCTTGGGGGAATTCACGACCCCTAGCCCACCTCCCTAAATGTGCAGAGGAGGAAACTGACACTTGGAAAGGAGAGCTCGCTTAGCCAAGGTCACACAGCAGTGAGCTCCGTCTCTGAGCCCTGACTGCCTTTTCTGCCTCCCAGGAGGGGAGGGCCAGGCCTCCCCGACTCCAGCCGCCCTTACCCGGGTCTGGGGAAGGTGTCAGTGTCTCCATGGAGGCCAGGGGGGCACTGTTGGGCTCAAGGCCAGGACTGGGATACCGCAGAAGCCAGCTTCTTCCTGAGAAGGGCGGGGAGGCCCGGAAGCAGGGAGGTAGCCTGGCCCCCACCTGGCAGACAGCATTTGTTACCTTGTAAGGTACTTTCTCTTCTCCCTCAAACAGCTTCTGACCGAACTAGGTGGGGCTGTGGGTGGAGGAGGTGAGGCTTGTTCTTGGAGCCGTGCCTACTCACCCACCCAAGGACACCTGAATAGCCCTCCCTGGGAGCAGCAGGGTCCCAAGCAGCCCCCTGGCCTGTCAGAGAGCCAGACAGCATACAGGCACGTCTGAGGACCCAAGCCTGGCCTGGGAACCACGATCCCTGGGTTCCCACCCTCGCCCCTCCGGGGGTGGGGGGGGGTGTCTACCTGCGCTTAACCTGCGCTGCTTCCCCCTCACCTCTGACTTACAGCCAGTCTGGCTCTCCTGCTCTCTCGCACTCACACCCAGACACACACACAGAACCTGCAGGGGGAGGTGGGGGGCAGGAGGTGGGAGGTTGGTGGCTGTGTGGGAACCGTACTTTCTATCCCTCCCTGAGGGCAGTGAGGCCTGGTTCCCCAAGGAGGGAGCTGCCCATCAGGGGCCCAGGGCCTCCTGCCTCTTGCCCAGAGGAAGCAGGCTGGGCACGGCCTGGGAGTCCAGCAGGGCCATGTCTGTCTCCATCTTCGGAGGCATGGAGGGATGCAGGACCCAGGGCCGGTGGCTGGGAGGGGCAACAGGGCTGCTCACTCACCGGGCCCTGTGGGGCCCCTGCCTGACTCTGAGTGAGGAGTGGTGTCCGGGGGTCCCAGTGACAAACTGGACAAAAGTGGAGGACCGGGACCAGGCCCCCATCACTGATGTCCCACACCTGGCACAGGGCAGGCCCCACTGATCACCCGATGAGGGGCCTTAAGGCCGGCTGGCCTCTCACTAGCTCTGTGACTTTGGGCATCTATGAGCCTCTCTAATCCCCGGTTTTGTCTCTGTAACGTGGGAGTGATGGTTTCCTCCTCCCGGAGTTGTTTTAAGGGCCCGCTGGGCTGACAGTTTGGATAGTAGCACATGATGGCCTGCCAATGGCCTTTACTGGGCAGCTGAGGAAGGGTCAGTGTGCTCCCCAGGGTCTCTGGCTGTGTCTGCGGACACCAAACCACTTCAGCCCCTCCAGGCCCTAACCGGACGGAGCCCCAGGGCTACAGGGCACTTGGTCACCGAGGAGCACCTCAGGAGGGGCTCACAGCACCACCGGGGAGAAAGCACTGAGGACAGGGCCCATGCCAGGCAGGGCCCTCCGCCCCCCAGGTTGGCATGTCCTGGCCCCAGTGCCACCTGTGTGTGCAAAGTGCCACCAGGCCCGCTGGGCCACACCCTGGTGACTCGGGGCTTTGGCACGCACCCTACCCAGCCAGTGCGAGAACAAAGCCACCAGCTCAGAGCCTCGGCATCCAGGATGAGTCACACGCAAACACACCCAGCCAGGTACCCACATGCCTCCCAGCTGGCCCCACCCCAAGGGATCTGCAGTGAAGAGCAGAGGCAGCCTCTCCCGCTGGTGAGGGAGGGAGGGGGCTTGGGGTCAGGGGGTAGGGTTAGGGGCACGCCTGGGCGCAGCTGACTGACAGACAGACAGGTCTCGGGTCTAGACCAGGACCATCAGCCCACCTCTGGGCCCCCAGACTTCACTCACCCCAGGCAGCAGAGTCACAGGCCTGACCCTGGGATCCCAAGTCTGGCCCTGAAATGTGTGGGAATTGTGACAAGGTGAGACGGCCAGGCCTTCCAGCTACCACTCTGGTTAAGGCCAGGTGAGGAGTGGTTTCCCCACCTTAGCCTGGGAGTCAGGGTGGTCAGGAAAGGGGCCAGGGCTCACCCTGATAAGACCCTCCATCTCCCCGACCACCAGTGGCTCAAAGAAGGAACAGAGGTTCCCAGACAAGTGTCCAGAGTGAGAGAAGACACCCAGGCAGGAGGGCAGGGAGCAGGTGGGTGGCCTTCACGGGCAGGGAGGAGCCCCAAACCCCAGGCCAGCCCAGTGTGGCATGGGGCCCCTGCTTCAGCTAATACCCAGGCCCTAGAGAGTCTGGGGCTCAGCTGCAGAATGCCACCTCCTTGGGCCCCCGCCTGAGCACAGACGGTGGAGGAGGTCCTGCCACCACCTGGAGTCTCCAGCCGAGGCCTTAGCCGAGCGCAGTTCACCAGAAAGGGAGAGGACAGACCCAGCAGGACACCACAGGGCAGACAACCAAATCCCTAAAACCCTCAACCAGCTGCGACCATGCCTGACCCCAACCCAACCCAAAGTAACTCCAAACTGTGCACGACGCTCACCCGGGCTTGCCCCACCCCCATCCCGGACCCATGGCCGGATCTGACACTGCGCTTACCCCAACCCTAAGGCCAAGTCTGACCCGTACCCAACCTTACCCCCAATCAACTTCACTCCAAACCTGGGTGCTTCCCTATGCCCAAAACGTACCCCTTTTGCAAAACTCAACCCTAAAGCAATCCCATCCCAAACCCCAGCTCTGACCTGCACCCACTCTCAGACTTTTGCCCGAAATTCCAATGTCAGCCCAACTGCAGCCCCAAACCTACAACATTGCTCCAAACTCTGCCTTCCCAGGCCCTCCCTTAATCCCAGTAGCACCCCACGCCCTGTCTCTACTCTCACCACCGACCCTACCCCAAGATCCCCAAACCCCAAGTTCCCCACAAGCCCACTTCCACCCCACCCGCCCCCATTAAGCCCACCCTGTGTCCACTTTCTGACAATCAGAGACGTCTGCTGAGCCCTGGAGTGTCAGGTGGGGCATACATCCAGGGTAGTGGGTCAGGTCCCACATGCCCAGGCTGGGAGTCGAGGTAAAAGGGCAGGGGCTGTGGACAGGACGTGCCCCCAGTAAGAACGGCAAGCACTCTGCCAGTACCGTGAGCCCTGCACCCAGTGGCCCCATGTGAGGACTTGTGTGGGGTGGGGAGGGCGTCATTCAGACTCTGGGCCTGCCCTAGCACGCCTGTCCTCCCAGCTGAAGTGGGGGCTCTGCTCAGAGCAGTCCAAGGGCTCACTGTGCCCACCCGGCCCAGAAACCCACTGCAGTACAGCCCCCAGCCCACTCCTCTACCCCAGACCCTGGGGTACCCACACCTCGGGGAAGGGAGTCAAACCCAGGCCCCTGAGACTTGTGCCAGCACCCCTACCCCCTGTCCCTGGTCTATAGGCCCAGTAGGCTGAGTTCGAGGCCCTCCCTCTGCAGTCTGGGGGAGAGGGAGCAGGGATGCCTGACTGGTATCAGCCACCACCTCCTGCCCCCAGGCCCAGGCTGCATTCCCAGCAAGCCAGGACCTGCCACCGGGTAAACACACGCGCTCAGCACCTCCCAGACTCCAAGGTCGCTGCTGCGGCCAGAGGAGAAGGTCTCTCCCTCAGCTCCAGCCTGAGGCCTTCATGCTGCAGTTCCTGTCACGAGACTCCCCAGGACTCCTCTCAAGAAGGCCCAAGCACCCCGAACCCCTCAGGCCGCCACAGCCTTCTCTCACCCACTCAGCCCTGCACCCCAGAGACCCTGCACCCATGGCGGCAGCATGATCCTGAGTGGGTCCTTTCCTTAGCCTGCCACTCCCTGTCAGAAGACCTGGCCCTGAGTGGGCCCGTCAGGAGCTGCGGCTCCACGCCCCCCACCATAGTGGGCAAGGGAGACCCTGAGAGGTCGTAACGCATCACACCTCACCTAGGAGGGTTAGGGGGTAAATTCCTTGCCCCACGTCAGGCCTCCGCCGGCCCAGGGCTCGCTCCAGAAGCCTGGATAAGCGTGCGGGGCCTCTGGAAGCAGTGGGAGCTAGAAGACGCAGGGGACTCAGGGATGGGGAAGGCAGGACCAGGCCCCCCGGGACAGGGCCTCCCCAGACCTCGGCCCTGGAAGCTCTCGCAGTCATCCAACCTGATTCCCTATAACGCAGTCCAAGGGGAGAAGGAGCTTCTCCTCCTCTCCGTCCCTCCGGGCACCAACCAGGTCTGGACCCAGGCGCCTCTGGCCTGGCGCCCACTCTTTCCCACCCCTGCTGCTCTCACTGGCTCTGACCCTGCCCTTCCCGTGCTCAGCAGAGGGACCCAGCCCTCCCCCCCCGGGGGGTCCAGGCGACCCAGAGTCTCCCCACAGCTCCCCTGCTGCCCGTGGAATTCATGCCAGGACTCCCGCAGAGTGTCAACCCACCCATCCCAGCAACCAGACCCCTGCTGCTCTCCACCTGCCCCTGCCCGGGCCACGCTGGCCCCTTACGCTCTCCAGAGAGGCCATGCGGTGTCAGCCTCCTGGCTTTGCTCAGCTGCCCCACAGCCTGGAGAGCCCCCCCTCCACTTCCAGACAGGAAGCAAACCCTATCTGTCCCTCAAGCACCAGCTCAAAGGCAGCCAGGACTCCTCTCAAGCAGGCCCACCTGCCTGCCGCGCCAGGGACGGAAAGCTGTGGCCGGATGGTCTGTGCCCTTGGGAAGCAGGAGATCAGGGGTGGCAAAGACCCAGCACAAAGCTGCAGGACAGGGGAGGTGGACGTGCCCTCAGAGACTGAGCACAGTGGTCTGGGCCTGGGCTTCCTGGAAGGGGACTCCTCTTGGAGGAGATGGGGCTGTGATTTCACGGTGGTCTTGTCTGACACCTCCATCCCTCCCCACCCAGCTTCAGGCCACTGGGTGGCAGCTGGGGGCTAGCGCTTCCCACCTGGAGCTCCAGTTGTCACGACAGTTTTGTGACATTGATGTTACTGTCCCCATTTTACTTACTGGGACACTGAGGCTACAACAAGGTAAGGGACTGCCTACGTGGCAGAGTGGGAATTAGATCTCAAAGCCCACCCTCCAAAGAACTAAAGACTTGCCACAAGTGGGTGTGAGTAGGGTCCCCGGGGGAAGGGCCAGGAGGGTGGCAGAGCCGAGGCCAGACTTTCACCTAAATCGTTGAAACCCGACAGCGGGGTCCCCGGGCCTGGGGGAGCAGCCAGTACCCCAGGGCACCTCCACAGGCCATAAGCGACTGATGCCCCGCCCCACCCCTCACATTCCAAGTGTGAACCCAGCACCGCGGAACGCACCCACGCACCTCAAACCCGCCCCCGCTTCTGCCCCCACTGTCCACATGCAGACCAACCAGACCGGCTGCACCAGCCCCGCCGCCACCGAGAGAGGCTCCAGCGTCTCCCCGCCCCCACTCGCAGCCGGCGTGAAAATATTCCGTGGCGCACTAGCGCCCCCAGCTGACCATTGTGGGACAGGCAGGGCACAGGGACCCAATCCAGGCACCAGGCCAGAAGGAGGAGTCCTTCGTGCCCCAGGATCCCTGCCCGCCCACCATTCCTCGACCTCGCTGAGCGCCCAGGGTCAAGTCGGAGGGGGTGAGCAAGGAACAGAGAAGAGGAAAGGGCGGGCCTGGGGACCGCGTTAGCACAAACATGGAGGGGAGAACAGCAGGGCCTGAGGCTGATGGGTGGGTGGAGTGTGGGTTTCTGCCTTGGACTTGGTGATGAATCAGGCCCGGGGTGGAGAAGGGAGAGTCGAATGGGCCTCCCAGATTTCTGGCACCGGCTGGATGATGGTCAGAGCTACAGGTGAGAACAGGGCTGGGACAGTGGCTGAAGGACTTGTCTTGGTCATGTAGGCCTTGAGGGACCTGAGCGCCATCCTGTGGAGGTGGTCTGGAGAGTCCGTGGACATGGCAGGGAGGCAGGGACATTCATTACAGCGCTGGTCCCCTCTCTGGCTTCTGACCCATCCTTGGGCAAGTCTCTCAATGGGCTTGGTGTGGATTAGCTGCTCCTAGGGTCCCTTCCTGTTCTTGTACTTGTCATTACCTGCCCAGCCTCCCTCTGCCTGGGCCTCAGTCCCCTGCAGAGCCCTCCTAAGAACGCACTGAAGACACAGATAGTATTAACTCCGTTTATTGAGCACTTACTAAGTGCTAGGCACTGCGCTAGGTGGCCTCACCAGCCTGGGGGTGAAAACTGGTCACTTTGACATCAGTGCCCAAATCAGAGGGGCTCCTGGGCCCCACCCATGTGGCCCCCAAGGTACTTCCAGGGCCCCCAGGGATGCTGCCTTCCCCACAGACAGGCACATGTAAAGGCACCCTGCCTCAGTGGCCAGTGTCATCCATGAGAATGCTGCTGTGGAGAGCTCTCCGTCCCCCACCCGTGGCCCGCTGAGTCTCAGACCTCAGAGCCTTACGTGGGTCTGCGGCAGGGTGCTGAGGAGGAATAATTGGGGGCGGGAGGCAACGCTTCCCTCTCTAACCATCATGCTCCCCAGGCCTCAAGGTCACACTGTTTAGGCCCAGAACCTCAGAGGCTCCAGGCTTCCCTGCTGGTGCAGTGGTTAAGAATCCGCCTGCCGATGCAGGGAACACGGGTTCGATCCCTGGTCCGGGAAGATCCCACGTGCCGCGGAGCAACTAAGCCCGTGAGCCACAACTACTGAGCCTGCGCTCTAGAGCCCGTGTGCCATAACTACTGAGCCGGCGTGCCGCAACTACTAAAGCCCGCACGCCTAGAGCCCAGGCTCCGCAACAAAAGAAGCCCCCGCAATGAGAAGCCCGTGCACTGCAACCAAGAGTATCCCCCGCTCGCCGCAACTAGAGAAAAGCCCGCGCGCAGCAACAAAAACCCAACGCGGCCAAAAAAAAAAAAAAAAAAGCGAGGCTCTTTCATCCCCTGGTGCCAATCCCCTGAACCCCTCTATGAAGGGACCCCACAGCAGCCCTCCAGGCTGGTGGGACTGGCCCTGAGCCTGCTCCATCCACTGTCTCCCTCCCCCCTCTCTTGCCAGACACCTCGTACACAGACCTCCATCCTCTTGCCAGCCCAGACACCAAATACACCCTATACTATCATTACTATACCCTATACTGTACCATGTCCTCTATGCTATACTATATTCTATATTATTCCTATCATAGTAGGAGGTGGAGACTGAGGGTCAGAGAGGTTAAATTATCCTCCCAGGGTCAGACAGATAGATTGGAACAGAGGCACATCCCACCCCGACCACTCAGGGTAATGCCTGGCATAGTACAAGGCCCTTTGTGAGCTGACTCCTGCCTGCTGGCCTTTGCAGACCTGGCTCCCAGGTGCCTTCTCGGTGAGGCCGAGTGAGGTGCCCCTTCTCTGTGCTGACCCCAAATGTAACACTTTTCATTCATTCATTTAATAAACAATTATGGAGCAACCACTACGTTCTAGATGCTGTGGGGAGTATAAAAACCTGTCCCTGTCCCTCCCTTCTCTCCCCTCTCCCTCACCCCTCCCACCCTTGACTAGGGAGCTTCTCCTGTTGCCCTCAGGCCTCCCCAGCCCTTCCTGTCTCTCTTACAACCTCAGGGAGGTGAGGGCTTCAGCAATACTTAATTTGCATTTCACTGAGAAACGTGACCACCAGGCAGGGCCACCAAGTCCAGCCTTCAACCAGGGTCCCCTCTGCTGCATCCTGTGTAGCAGGTGCCCTCAGCTTTCATATCTCCAGGGCTCAGGAGCTCACCCTCTCACCAGGAAGCCCAGCCCATGCTTGGACAGCTTAGCCAGACACCATTCACCTCCCTGTTAGTCCCTGCCTGGACTTCTCTGAAGCCACGTGGAACACAGCGGCTCCCTCCTCCATGAGATGGGGGCAGGGGGGGACAGAAATGGCTTACTAAGCACCTGCTCTGTGCCAGGCACTTGGGGTGCAGAGGCAAACAGTATGCTGAGTTCCTTGCCCTTCAGTCACGTGACAAGTCCCTGCAATACAAATTGAAAAGGAAAAGAACAACGAATTTTATTGAGCACTTACTATGTGCCAGACAATGTTCCAGTGCACTTTATGTGTAATAAAATCATTTAGTTGTCCCAAAAGTCCTCAAAGCTGGGCTCTGTTAATTACATTCACCTATGCATTGGCCCAAAGTCCTGCAGACACTATGGTGAACCAGAGTTCATGCTCAGAGGAGCAGGCTGCTGGAGTTATCAACTAACTGCCTGTTTTAAGTGTTGGCCAGAGTTTCGCTTCTCAGTTTAAAGGGTTTCTGTCTTCCATCATCTCCAAAATACAAAATGCCTCTTCTCCCCAAAATGGCCCGCGCAGGTGGGAAGCGGCACAGTCCTCTGGCGCCATCTAGGGGCAGAAACATGCATTGCAGAGGTTTAAGTGCCGCCGAGGTGGGCGCCCCCGCCTGGTAGGGACCCAGAGGGACTAACTGCAAAAAAAAGATCCTATTAGGACGTCAGGCACCTCCCACCTCCCACCACGTGGGTTGAGTACTGTAATGATGACTGCACACCTGCTTCATCTAGTTGCCAATCAGAAGACGGCTCCCTGTAGAACTGTGTCCCTAAAACGTTATTGTTTCTTTGCGGGGGGGGGGTGGGTCCCAAGCCCTTTTTATATGAACACAGGTGACTTTAAGAGTTCTGCAATCTGATGCTCTGACAGACAGCTTCATACAGTCCCTGAGCACTGTTAGATTGTCCCTGATTCTGGAGTTAGGTAGACTTGAAACAGAGACCTTACTGGGGGATGCATGTAAGGGGGTATCACTCACAATACTGGCAACATTCTTTTCCTTAGGATGGGGGTGGGTACATGGATGTTCATTTTACTATTTGTTAAACTTTGTCTATAATTTTTATAGATATGAAATATTTTATTTAAAACGTATTAATTCTTTTAGACAAACTTCCCAATGTTTGAAACCAACTCTATTATCGCCCAGTTGTACCCACAATGAACCACAGTGAAACAACCCTGGAGGCAGGCCCCCAGGGAAATTTCAGTTTCTGACCCCCACACCAGCCACCCAGAGAATAAAACCAAGCCCCGAGGCCAGGAAGCTGCATGCAGCTCTACCCTGAGAACTCTGCCCCTTGAGCTACCGAAGCTTAATGTGAAAGAACTACAACGGGTGTTTCACTCATTTGAAAAATAGTTAGTAAGCACTTACTATGAGCTAAACATTGTGTGAGGTGCTGGGAATCCAAAAGTGAGCTAGGCATGGCTCCCTCCAGCAAAGAGGTGACCCTTTCGGAAATGAGTTCTGACCATAAACAACAACAGGACAAGATGGGGAGTGGGAGCTGCCATAAGAGGGAAGGAGGAATACAAAATGATCACTTCTACCTTGGAAAATCTGGGAGGGCTGCCAGGAGGAAAAGGCATAGAGCTGGGCCTTTAAGAGCACTAGAGGTTGGCTGCTGGAAGGAAGAGACTCATTCCAGAAGGAGGGAACAGGGTCAGGAAAAGCCCAGAGGGAGAGGATCCAGGGGTAGGTTTAGGGAACAGCAAGAAAAAGATGGATTTTAGAAAAAGAATCCTGGATTCTCAGGCGGGACAGGTAGTTTGGTTTGCCATAGTGGCAGGCCTGGAGTGGGTCTAGACTTGACTCAGGAGGAGTGGGGAGCCATGGCAGGTGTTTGAGCAGGAGAGTGCCCCATCAGAGTTGCAGCTGTGTGCTAGGTGCTCGGAG
Organism: Orcinus orca; assembly: GCF_937001465.1. Classification (NCBI taxonomy): domain Eukaryota; kingdom Metazoa; phylum Chordata; class Mammalia; order Artiodactyla; family Delphinidae; genus Orcinus; species Orcinus orca. The sequence goes on along the minus strand of NC_064569.1, from coordinate 41,984,472 downwards.
CAGGGAGCAACTGAAGCTGACCAGTGAGCTGGCGGCGTAGGCCTGTGCTGGGAGGGGCGAGCAGAGGGAGAAAGGATTGCCCCTTCGGGTCTGTCTCTGTCAGTGAGTCTGTGCAGGGTCAGGAGTCATGTGGCTGACCCTCCCGCCCGCCCACCCACCCCACCAGAGGAGGTGGGAGTTAACCAGCCCAAAGCAGTGTGTGCGCAGCACCCACTGGACCCTGAGGGGCCACAAGAGATGCAGGACAAGAAGCCCAAGCCCACCCATAGGAGCCAGGGGCAGCTCCCTGGAAAGCTGCCTCTTCGAGGTGGAGCTTTTAGGAGCCCACTGAGCCCTTTCCTGCCACCCAAAAAATCCCCCCCACCCATCTACTCGCTAAGGACTGGTCTCACCACAAGAGATGCATTGCTTAGATCCAAACTTTAGTCCTTGTAGTAGATTGAATGGTGGCCCCCAAAAGACATGCGAATCTGTGAATGTGACCTTATTTGGGAAAAGTGTCTTTGCAGATATAATTAAGGATCTTAAAGTGAGATCATCCTGGATTATCCAGGTGGGCTCCAAATCCAACGACAACTGTCCTGATAAGATACAGAAGCGAAGGGGCTTCCGTAGCGGTCCAGTGGTTAAGACTCTGTGCTTCCACTGCAGGGGGCGCAGGTTCGATCCCTGGTTGGGGAACTAAGATCCCACATACTGCGTGGTGCAAAAATAAAAAATAAAATAAAAATTAAACAAAAAAATGTTTTTTAAAGTTTCGGAAAAGGAGGCATGCATACATAGAGAAGGAGAAGGTGATATGAAGGCAGAAGCAGAGATCGAAGCGATGCAACCAGAAGCCAGCTGTTATTGTTATTATACTGATGCACAGAGAGGTTAAGTGATTTGCCAAGGGTCACACAGCTTCTGAGTGATGGAGCTGAGATCAGTAGCCAGGTACCTGCCCACACCCTGAACCATTACAGGAGCCTCTCCCATCAGCTAAGTGCTCCCTGCTTTGCCTCTCTCACAACACTGCTCTGTTTCCTTCTTTCTGAGGACAGCCTTGTACCCAACGTCTTTCTGCACCAGCTGCTGGGAAAATCGAGTCAACACTAACACCCAAGTACAGCAATGGGACTACCCTCCATAGTCCCACCAGCTTTGTTTTCTTCCCAATTAAGAGGCCCTATTTTTCTATTTTATCATTAATGATAGCCTGCTTCTTTCTAGAGAGAATGCGGAAGGCATTCTTAAAGACGTGTATTAAAGCGTGTATTAAAGACGTAGCAGTAAGACCAACACAGAGAACTAAAACGCTGGGCCCACAGGAAACAGAGATTATACAAGGCTGACCGAGTGGCCACAGATGCTGTGATTAAGCGTGCGGGCAGCCAGGGCGGAAGAGGAAAGCTGGTCTGTTACTATCTGCAGGAAGCAGCCTCCTTTCTCAGTGGGAACAGAGTTTTTCCCTTATAATAAACTCAAGTGAAAGTTGCTCACATGGTCCTTGGTATAGGGAACGCTGAGTGACGTGATCCACTGACTATGTCCTGAAATACTATTTTTGCAGCAAAAGGAAAGTGTATTTCGTGTGACTCTTGGCCAACGTCAAGGGCACCGCACTGAGCCACACTCAGGGAGGGAGTCATCCAAGAGAGAGACCAGCATGGTCCAAGGACAGACTGGCCAGAACTCGGAGCCCCAGGCCCGGATGGATGGCTCAGCCCTTCAAAGCCGTGCCCTAAACATCCTCCACGGGCTTCGGTTTGTGAAAAACCGTGTTCCCTGAGAGCAGGGTCTAGTCTTCCCGTGTCCGCAGTGCCGCTCCCGGCTCACTGCCCTCAACAGCTGAGCCGGTTGGAAAGGTGGGCAGGCGGCTGGTTGGGGTCGGCACCACGCCCCCTTGCCTAGTGTGGCCACGCCCCCTTGCCTAGTGCGGCGGACACTTCCTTCGCCCCCCCAGGTCTGCTCTCCCCTTCTGCAGAAGCAGTGGAGCCCTGATTTGTCACTGGGCACATGGGCGCCCTGGTGTTTCCCAGCACCCCGGGCAGCTGGCCGTGGTCGTGCAATAGGACAGCCAACAGGATGTGAGTGGAGGTCATGAGTCCAGCCTCCACTTTGGGGAGACACCCTCTCCCTGTCTCGTCCCCTCCCGCTGGCTGGAAGCCAGAGGTGGGGTTGGCAAGTCAGCGTGGATGGAGCTCGCCTATCAGCGTGTAGAGCAGCAAGACAGAAAAAGCCTGAGACCTGATGCTGTGCAGCTGCTATGCCGGTCCTCGATGTTCCTACCAGGACGGTTCGGGACAGAAAACCAAGTTCCATCTGCTTAAGTCACTGACATTTTGAGTCTCTGATGCATGGAGAATGGATAGCCCAACTAATACCCCAGGGAACCTGGGAACTCAGGTGAAAAGCCACCGTCTTTTGTCCCTGGGTGCTGGGTTCAACCAAGCAGTCTCCCTGAGGCTGGTTCCCAAGGAGAAGGATGGCTGTTCCCACTGAGGCTTTTCACGCATTACCTCATCCTCACAGCAACCTTGCAAGGGCTTACACGCTGTCCCTGTTTGGCAGATGGGGAAACTGAGGCTCAGAGACATGACCAAACCTGCACAAGGGCTCAGAGGCACTGAGAGGGGGAGCCAGTCTCAAATCCAGGTCTGCCTGCTCCAGAGTCTTTGCTGCCCTGACAGAAATGAGAATTGTTCACCACTGAACCAAATGCAGACACGCTGTTCTCTGAGCGGGAGAGACCCGTGTCTGCAGGAAATGCCTTGGTAAGCCTGCCTGGCGTCTGAGCTCAGATCCCCCAGGTCTGCGTGACGGGTTGTGACAGTCGGTCGGCAGGGCTGACCAAGCACGGTGGGGCTTCGCAGCCCTACTGAGGCCTGGTTCCCCCAAAAACCCACTGAGTGCGGGGCGTGGCGGGGACCCCACGGGAGAAGGGCCCTCGTGTGGGCAGTGACCCAGGCTGCAGTCAGCTGCCGCAACGTTTCAACTTAGTAGCATAAATAGCACCCGGTTTATTGTGCTTACAGAGTCCAGGGGTCAGGGCGCTGGGACAGGGTGTGTTGGGGGTGGAGGCTGCAGCCTCAGTGCGGAGGACCCGAGGGGCCGAGGGTGACTCAGATGGACGTCCGGGGCTAGAATCATCCTCACTCCAGCTTCTTTCTTCACGTGTCTGGACCAGACGATTCAAAAGCTGACCTGGGCTGCCACTGTCAACTGGAGGGTCCACGCAGGCCTCTCCACGTGGCTGTTCACAGCAGGACAGCTGGGTCCCGAGAGGAAGTGTCCGGAGAGGGTCATCGGGAAAGCAGCGTTCCCAGAGGCCCAGGCCAGCGCTGCCTGGTTTTTATGACCTAACCTTAGTTGTCATATGGCATTGCGTCCACTGTGCCTATTGGTGAAGTGGTCTCAAGCCTACCCAGTTTTAGGGAGGGGACATAGATCCCACTTCAACGGCAGGAGTGTCAAAGAACTGGGGGCCATATTTTAAGCTGCCTCGTCCCATAACACCTGAGGGTATCTCTTCAGTCGACTTACCTGTATGATTCCAGAGTGTTCTAATGTCAAAAAATAACTCCCCTTCCCATAGCTGATGCCCAGAATTCCCCTGGAGAGATTTAGTCTTTGATCTTGAAGTGACTTTATTCTAAAACAAGCCCCCCCAGCCCAGCCCCAGCCGCCATGGGGACTGTGCTATAGGCCTGACCCTCCTTATGCCTCAGTGTCGGCAGGTGGGCTCACCAGGTCTTTCCAGAGAGCAGCAGTGGCTAAGAGAGGAAGAGGGAGCACCTGGGCCATTGTGTTACACCAAAAGTCCATCCTTACTGGATGCCCGGGAAGGGGGAGGGAAGGAAAGAAGGGGGGGTCCTAAGGTCCAGAGGTAAACTTGGCAATGTCACCATTTAGCTGGTCCTCTCACAAGCGTCTGCCTCACCCCCACCTATACCCACTGCCCCACATCCCACTGGCTTCTGAGAAACAGGACTCCTGGCCAACGCTGTCCCTCTGAGGGCCCCTCCCCACTCCTATCCCCCAGTCTGGGGTGGCCCTCTCTCTTTTAGAGCCAAAGGTCTGTTAGGAGCGGATTCAGCATTGTTTTCCATTCAAACCAGCCTCCTCTGAATACTTACTGTATCAGCAGTGTAGGAAACAAGCCAATCTAGGTTAAGAAAAGGGGGTGGGATTCAGGGAATTAGATGCTCATAAAAGCATGGGTGGAGGCAGGAAGCTGGAGGCTTCCAGTGGAATTGTTGAGTTCAAGGACACACCAACATACCACCAAGTCACCACCCACAGAGCGGGAATTGCTTCAGCAATGGCCCCCACGGCACCCCCGCCTTCCAAATCCTGCACAGGTGCATCTCTTTGGCTCTACCTAATGCACTCTAGCTGAAGGGAGTCTGAGAAGGGCGGTTTCTGGCTTTCTGGCCTCCACAGTGCAAAGGGCGCATTGAAAGAAGAGGGAATGGATGCTGAGATCCAGGGCACCGTACCCGGCACAGATGACAAGGAAGGAGTTTGCTGGACCCATGCCCCTCTTCTCAGGCACCTGCAGGAGGTAGGGTCTCTCATCTCCCCAGCACGTGTCCCCTGATTTATTTTTCCTGCTATTGCTGTGTCATCTCTAGAGCCATCAATCGCCCTGTGGGCTTCCTGACCTGATGTAAGCTGACGTCCTCTCTGCTGCAAAGTAGAAGGAGATGGGGTGACACTGGCTCCCTTTGCCACCGTGTCCCTTAAATCTCCCCCAAAGGCACATTTACTCCATAGGCAAATTTCTTTACTGAAACATTTACATAAAAGGGAATTACCTCTTCCGAGAGAAAACGGGTAACTCTCCAACTGACTTGGACTTTCCCTTGTGGCTCACTAAGGAATGTACCTAAAGACGAGGGCCTTTCCAAGGAAGGGACTTCCCTACACAGTGTACCCCCCTCCCACCTCTCCCTCCCTCTCCCTCTCCCTCCCTCCCTCTCCGTCTAGCATCTGCCTCTTCCCGAAGGATCCTCCCCCCTGCACCTTCCTTCCTAAAGCCGCAGTTCTAGGTCCTGCAGCCTTAAAGAGTGTCTTCCGCCTCAGTGGGGTGGGGAGAGGAATCAGTACCTGGCTGCCTATCCCTGCAAGCCCTGGGGGGTGGGGGATGGCTTGGAGGAAGTGGGGTGCAGTCCAGCCCGACATTGACTGGAATCCTCCCATTGGGCTCCTTTTCATGATTCCCATTAGAGGGAGCTAGACACCCACCAGTGCCTTTGCAGGAAGCTCCAGCCTAGAGGAGCACGGGAGCATCTCCCAGGGACCAGAAGTTTAGACAAATGAGATTCAGAGGAAGAGCATTCCCACGTTTTCCAGGTGCCTGTCCTGTTCCAGAGGTCATCGGGTCCCCATTAATCCGTCCAGAATCCTTCATTTCTTCCTGGTCCCCCAAGGCCTAATGGAATCAGAAGAGAAGGGCTCTGGCCTGGATTACCTTCTTTGGTTCAGAGCTTCCCTGGGAAGAAATGAGGGTTCTTTCAACTTCCCTAGCACACTTTCAGGGTGTCTTGGGAGCTTAGACAAGGGGTTTTAAGCTGAGACAGACAGCCCTCCCTCATTCCCACCACTGCATAAGTTAGGGGGTACGGGGGGTCGGGGGAACATGGTAAGGGGAACATGGGGCAAGGAGAGTTTTGCCGTGGGGCTCCTTGGAAAGTGGCTTCCTTGTCCTCCTAAGAGAGCCTCCCAAACCCATCCTCCCTCTCTGCCAGGACCTGGACGGGAAGCCACAGCCCAGGGAGCTGCTGTGCCCTCTTGGGCCACACGAGGGCGCCAGTCGCAGGTGGATGCTGCACCACATCTGCCTGGAGAGAGACCACTGACTCCCCAGGCCTTGACAGACTGAGCCCACATCAAACCAGCGCTGAAGTCCATCCTTCCTCTACACTGACCAGTTGGTGGAGCGGAAAAGCTCCCTTCACTGCTTAGCCCAGTGTGAGTGAGGTGTGTCCTTGCAGGTGAAAGCTTCCTGCTAACTCCAGGTGCTTCTCAGGACTGTGTTCCCCAGTCTCTTCTGACCCCACCCCCAATCACCACCCCTACTACTGGGCTAGACGTGGGGAGTGCAGATAGGAAGGAAGCACAGCCAGACTCACAGAGAGACAGACAGACAAACTGTCCCCAGAGTGCTGAGTGCTGCAGTACAGCTGTGCTCTTGTGAGCGTGACCTGGCAGATGTGGGTTCCTGGGGTGGGCACTACAGAACCCCAAACAAGAGGTGTGTTTGAGCTGAGTCTGGGGTTATGCAGGTAAACAAGTGGCTCCAGGCTGCAGGACCAAGGGCGCCCAGGCATGAAGGCAGAAAGATGTCGACACAGGCAGGGAGCTACAGGGAGCTGGGGTGGCTGGAGCGGAGGGTGAATGTGGGGACAAGATGGGGGATGCAGCTGGACAGGTGCACCTAGACGGGGTGGAGGCATAAACTAGGTTAAGGAGACTGGACTTTATCCAGAGGGAAATGGACAATCAGGGAAATTATAGGCAGTAACGTGATTACAAGGCAATGCTGGCCAATAGAATTTTCTGCAGCGATAGAAATAGTCTGTATCTGCACTGCCCCATATGGGAGCCACTAGCCACATGTGGCTACTAAGACTAAAGAACTGAAGTTGTAAATTCTACTTGATTTTAATTAATTCAATTGTAGCCACAGGTAACTAGTGGCTACAGTCCTGGAAGTGCAGATCCAGAGGAAGGACTGGAAGGAAGATTTGGAGGCAGGGACATCGGTTAGGAGGCTATGGAAATGGTCCAGGTAAGGGCCTGAAGACAGTGGCAAGGACATGGAGAGGAGGGCACAGATGCTAGAGGTGGATGCTAGGAGGACTCCCAGGTGACCTGGGTGATGGGAGGCTTGCTGTATCATCACTGAGAACAGGGACCCAGGGTGAACAGAGGTGGAAGAGATGGCAAGGTCAACTTTGGACAAGCAGAAATTGAGATGCCTTGGGACATCCAGGTGTATGGGCATATAGTAGGTAGCTCTGTATGTGGCTCTGGTGCTCAGGAGAGAATTAAAGCTGGAGACAGAGATCTGTCAGTCACCAGTGGTCACAAACTGGCAACCCATGGGCCAGTGTTGGCCACAGGTGGAAGTTAGGATTGGCTCACACCATTTTTTAATGGATCCTACATTTTAAAATCAGTAGAATTCATATAAAAATCTGGATTTCCATCTCCTCTTGAACAATCAGAAGATCTGACACCATCAGGCCTGAATCCCTCATGCAACAGCCATCTCAGGTCCCTTAGAGGGGCACCCTACTTTTCCCACCTAGCCCTCGTGGGCACTGTATTTGATCACCCGATAGCATATTTGGTAGCTATGGTAGATGGTTTTGAAAGAAACTCACAACAATCCCCCCATCCCACAGGCCCCTTTACCGTGGACTTTGCCCCTTCTTTCATTAAGAATCTCTCAATTGCCACTATTTTAAATCCAGCCACACAACCAACGTGACAACCACCAGCTGTAACCACAGCAGCCAGAGTTACACTCAGAAATTAAAGTTCAGAACGTATAACATGGTAAAAACATACCCAGGGGCTTCCCTGGTGGCGCAGTGGTTGAGAGTCCGCCTGCCGATGCAGGGGACACGGGTTCGTGCCCCGGTCCGGGAAGATCCCACATGCCGCAGAGCGGCTGGGCCCGTGAGCCATGGCCGCTGAGCCTGCGCGTCCGGAGCCTGTGCTCCGCAACGGGAGAGGCCCCAGCAGTGAGAGGCCCGCGTACCGCAAAAAAAAAAAAAAAAACATACCCAGGTAAGCTCAGATTCATCTAACAAAACATCTCTCAACCAATGCAGCCAACTTCCCCACAGAGCCAGCCCATCAGGCCTTCGAGCTTCCGAGCCGTGGCCCCCGGTCCCCACTCCTAACCAACAGCCCAGGCCACCAAGCCTCCTCTCTGGGCCAGTTCATTTTAGCCAACAAGGTTGCTGGCAGTAGAGATTCGTCAAACCAAAGCAAACAAAATAGCTATTCAAGGACTGGGCTTCCTTCGTGACAATCACGCTAAAGGGAAACCAGCCAAGATCTATTGTGTCGCAGGAGCCTCAGAGCACGGGGAACTCTGGGTAAAATAGTTGCGGCACGCTGAAATTCTTGAATCACATTTGCATCCTGTATAAAATTCTTGTACATATTTGGCCATTGCTCCATGCAGAGATTTGTTTCACATAAGTAGTAGTTCCGAAATGTGTTTTTTTTAAAACTCTCTTTGGAAAAAGAAGTGAATTTAAATTTAGTAATGTGGCATTACAGTCCTTGGAAATAAAATTAATTTTATACTGTTGTTCTGACTAAAGGAAATGCACGATCCGAAGAGCCATGATTTATGCTTTTTTTCCAAAGTTCTTCTTCTCTTCCAAAGGGAAGGTTTTCAATGTTTCCCCAAAGGATGTTGGTTGGAATGGTGGTCCCATGGGAGGCTCCTTTAAAAAAAAAAAAAAAAAGAGGAGGAGGGGGAAAATCAATTCTTTGGTCAAATCTGCTGGGAAGTGCTCTGTGCTTCTCTTAGAGTCATCATAATATTGGCATAGCAATGCCTCTTACAGGAACTGCAATAAAGAAACAATTTTCACTTTGCCGAACGCAATAATCCCCTAATTTATTAGACCACAAAACCCTATTTTCAAGCAACACCCATTGAAGTCCCTTGAGGCTGGAGGATCATGGAACCCACTTTAAGAAACACTGCCTTAGCCACCGGGGGAGGGGAGGGGGGGCATCAGCCTTGCTTTCTACCCAATGGTTTTGAAATATTCATCATTTCTCCCAAGTGACAAAGGACAAACTATAGTTTCTACTTTTAATTCATTTCTCCAACAATTCCTATAATATTTGCTGTCTGATAAAGACATTTTTAATGAAAAGATACGTTCAAATTTGGGACCACACAGGCAGCACGATGTTCCTATTCACCTGCCACCTGTGCCTTTGAAGGGGCTGCTTCTGCTCCAGCCGTTTCCACAGCCTCTGGACCTCGCTCCCAGGTGCTGGAACACGCTGTTCCAAACTTCAGCCAATCACACAGCCCTGTTCTCTCCACCCAGCTTGCACACAGGAGAAAAAAATGTGCTTTTTATTTTTTGCAAACCCATGAAGAGTGATATCTAAAGAACGGACAGTATTGAAAGCATTTGGAGTTACTGGATTTCCTCACAAAACCTCATTGTTGCTAAATCCAAAACGTGAGCATGACGATATCCAGCAGTCTGCCGACTATCCCCCTTAAGCTTTGCCGTCATTTCTCTAAAGCTTCCGTTCATGCCAGCAGCGTGTCCTATGATCGAACTCCAAAGTGCCTCAGCTGGGTTCTAGCGCATTTCTGCGAGCTAACACATCTTTCACTCGAGAGAACTAAGGGGCTAGAATCCATTTATACTTTCTCCCTCCTCCCCACGCTGTGATCAAAGAAGAACTTTAAATTCAAAATTTTAATTCATTCAAAAATCGATTTCCTCATAGCCTTCTGTGTGCAGTGAATGGGACAGCAAAAATCCCTATCCTATTGGAGCTGACATTTAAGCAGATGGCTCAGGCAGAGAAGTTTCCAGCTAACGTGGTAGCTCTTGTCATGACAGCCAGTCCAAGAAGGAGGTAAATCTACTTTTAGCTGGGTTGTTGGGTTCTTTTGTTTCGGGGGGTTGTTGTTTTTTTCAAATCTTTATTTATTTGGCTGCGCTGGGTCTTAGTTGCGGCACGTGAGATCTTCGTGGGGCATGCGGGATCTTTTTTTAGTTGCAGCATGCGGAATCTTTAGTTGTGGCATGTGCACTTACTTGCGGCACGTGGGCTCTTAGTTGTGGCATGTGGGCTCTTAGTTGCGACATGTGGGATTTAGTTCCCTGACCAGGGATCGAACCCGGGCCCCCGGCATTGAGAGCATGGGGTCTTAGCCACTGGACCACCAGGAAGTCTCAGCTGGCTTGTTGTTTTGCAAGGAAGGGATTCAAAGTCAAATAGGAGGGTTCACATGGGCTGTCAACTGTGGGTGAAGAGCTGCTGTCATAGTGGTGAGGAGTCCAGGCTGCTGTGGGGAGAGAGACCCTGGCAGAGAAATGCCCTAGGATCTCCCCCCGTCCCCGTGGAGGGAGCAGAGACCCGGGCTATGGACACCTCCATCACAGACCCGTGAAGCCTGGGGGAGCAGACGTGCACAAGGCAAGTGACTGCAAGAGGAACACAGAAGGGACAGTGAGGTGAAACGTTAGGGACCCTCAAGTGGTACCAGGGACCGAGTTAGTTAAGTCAGGTCGCCTACACAGCTTGGAACCCTAACTGGATCCTTTGCTAAAATACATCTTCAACCTCCAGCAAAGTTCAGTGTGATCTGGGCCAGGGGAGGGCGGCAGCCACAGACAGGGACCGTATTCCAGCAGAAGCTGCGCCACTTTCTGGCCATCGGGGGATTCTTGGAGGAGAAGAGCATCAGGCAACGGAGGCTCCAGCCTGAGAGCTCCGGAGTCCGGCCCCCTAGGCATCCCTCTGTCCCCAGACACCGCTCCCCTTCCTGTGGGGCACGCCCCTTCCCACGCCCCTGCACCATCATTGCTGGGTTGCTCTCTGGCTGAGTGGAGCACATTCTTTGGTGGTTTCCTGAGAAAACGTACGAGAGAGGTGCATGTTCTGGGTCTCCGTGTAAGAGCAGGTCAGCCTCTCACTCATCCCCCCACCCGACCCCCTGACCTTGGCTCTCACCATGGCCCTGGTCCCTGGGCCTCCTCGCTGTTTTCTCCTTAACTGTTTGCTCCTTCCTCAGGCTCCCAGCTCTTGCTGTTCTGTTGTCCAGAGGGCTTTTCCCCACTTACCTTTATTGCTCTTTCTCACTCTGGTCTTTACTCAAATGTCACCTTCCCCATGACCCCACTAAATACTTCAACCTTTCCCCCGCACTCTCTCTGCACCCTCCATTTTGTTATTCTCCACAGCCCTTCTTACCACTTGTTATGAATTGCAACCCCAAAAAAACAGATGTGTTGAAGTCCTAAGCCCCAGGACCTCACATGTGACCTTATTTGCATTGCAGAGGTAATTGGTCAAATAAAAGTGAGATCACACTGGAATAGGGTGGGCCCCTAATCCAATATGACGGGTGTCTTTATTAGAAGAAAGATATTTGGAGTCAGGTGCAGAGGTGTCACGTGGAGAATGCCACATGACAACGAAGACAGAGGTTGGAGTTACGCGGGTACCAGCCAAGAAACACCAAAGGGTACCAGCAAGCCACGTGAGCTCGGAAGAGTTCCCGACAGATCGCAGAGGGAGCATGGCCCTGCCGACACCTCGGTTTGGGACTCCTGGCCTCTATAACTGTGTGGCTTTGTTATGGCAGCTCTAGGAACCCAATATGCCATTTGATATTCTCTGTTTTAAGTTACCTGTATTAGTTATCATCTGCCTCACCTCACAAGAACGCCAACAGCACAGCGGCAGGGACTTTTATCTGTTTTGTTCGCTGCTGCATCCTCAGGGTCTAGAGCAGTGCCTGGCACAGGTAAGTGGTTTATAACACTAGTGGAATGAATGAATGAATGAAACCTATCATGCCTCTGTACCACTGAAGACTGGGCGCGTGGCTGCCTCTACCTCTCCCTTCCCACCCCTGTGTACCTCCTGTGAAGCACGGATGACCTTCCATCACATCACCCTTTAATGCAACTCCAGTCACCTGCCATCCACCCTACCTGAGCTCCCTGAACCCACCCTTGAACTTTGGTGTCACCTGGAACTGTCCCATCCGGGTCAGCGTCGGGGCTGTACCCAGGGTCTGGCTGTCTTGGGTGCAGATGTCCCCCAGAGCATCTGTTATAATCTGAGAAGTGAGAGCAAGTGGGAGTCAAGAAAGAGCCCTGGTGGTCCAGTGGTAAAGAATCCGCCTTCCAACGCAGGGGACGCGGGTTCAATCCCTGGTCGAGGAACTAAGATCCCACATGCCGTGGGGCAACTAAGCCTGTGCGCCACAACTACTGAGCTCGCACGCCTCAACTAGAGAGAGAAAAACCCTCATGTCGCAACTAGAGAGAAGCCCGTGCACCACAGCAATAGATTCCCACGTGCCTCATCGAAGATCCCATGTGCCGCAACTAAGACCCGATGCAGCCAAATAAATAAATCTTTTAAAAGAAAGAGCCCAGGGCCTGGGGCAGGGGAGCAGCCTCCTTCACCCGCAGGGCTGAGGGCTGAGCTGGAGGAATAGAAGAGGAGCAGAAAGGGAATCAGAGGTGGAGGGGGTCAGGGCTGAACGGTTCAGGACAGAGGCTGTGACGATGTCAGGCGGGCAAGGGCTCTTGCTGTTGGGTGAGGCTGAGACACGCAGGTGGGTGGGTGGGTGTCCCGAGAAGGGACACGAGACGTGTAACTGAACACTCGGATAGAGACTGCCAGGGGCGAGCCCAAGCTGGGGGAATGCCTGACAGGGACCCCCAGGCCTGAACAGGGGAAAGAGGCCAGCTGGGCAACGGGACGAGGAGGGTCAAAGGCCCAGAAGACACGGTGGAGAGCGGGCAAAGGCGACGAGAAGAGGGAGCAGAGATCCAAGAGGGCGGCAGCTTGGGGACCTCATTCTGGACTCCATCCTTGGAGCAGTGAAAACCCATGCTGGCAGGTGGCGATGGGGGCGTCCAATAGGGAATGGCTCGACAGTCTACTCCTTTTTTTTTTTTTTGCGGTACGCGGGCCTCTCACTGTTGTGGCCTCTCCCATTGCGGAGCACAGGCTCCGGACACGCAGGCTCAGCAGCCATGGCTCACGGGCCCAGCCGCTTCGCGGCATGTGGGATCTTCCCGGACCGGGGCACGAATCCGCATCCCCTGCATCGGCAGGCGGACTCTCAACCACTGCACCACCAGGAAGCCCAGTCTACTCCTTTTTAAAAGACCACTCTGGTGCCCATGGAGAAGGGGTGGACTGAGAAGCACCGACAGACGTGGGGCTGTGGGAGAGGTGAGGCTGGTGGCCAGAGATGGAGCAAAGCTTTCTAAGGGGTACAATGGACCCCATTTGGTGATGGGTGGCTGTGCAGGGGAAGGAGGGGGTGACTCGAGGACAACTGCTGGGGAGGAGGTGGTCCCCTCGCAAGGATGCTGCGCCCGGAACAAAGGGCTTCCTCCCTGACTTCCGCGCTCCCTCTCGCTCATGAAGCTCCCGCCACACCAGCCTCATTTCAGTCCCTCAGACATGCCAATCTCACTCCCACAAGAGGACCTTTTGCCCCGCTGTCCCTCTGGCAGGAACACTGTGCCCCAGCCCTCAGCCTGGCTGGATCGTCGTCTGCCCAGGTCTCGACGCAGATGCCGCCTCCTCGGAGAAGCTTTCCCTGACCACCTCCACCTACAGTCGGCCTGCAGGTCTCCGCCCCATTGCCCTGCTGTGTTACCATCTGCAAATGACCATTTGTTCACACGTCCGTCAAACAACCCCGCCCACCAGCACGTGGGCTCTGTGGCGGGGTCCCTCTGTCTCATTTACCACGTATTCCCCAGTGGCTGCCAGCGGAGCTGCTGAGGAAATCATCGCAGAACGGACCGGTGCGTTAACGCGGCGTTCAGGACCCGGGTTAGGCTGGGGCTGCAGCTTTCAGAGCCATGGCATACAGATGGCGATTTAAGCTCCAGGAGAGCGGGGGGCACCCAGGGCAAGAGGGCAGGGTAAGAGGAAGGCCTCGGACAGTCCTGAGACGCTTGGCATGCAAGCCCTGGGCGAGGAGAGAGGAGGTGCTGGCACGGGACCTTCAGAGAGAGGTGAGACTGGGACGAGGCAAAGCAAGACCTCCCCAAGGGCTTGCGGCGGGGAGCCAGGGAGCCTGGATTCAACTCAGGCAGGCGCTCCAGGGACCTGGGGCCCATTCCCTGCAATCCACATCACCTCGGGGGTTCCCCAAAGTTGGTGTTATCCTTACCCCACTTCACTAATGAGGAAGAGGGTTTCAGTTACCCAGTGAGTGGCGGACCCAGAGTGTGGACCCACTATCGCAATGGAGACCACGGTTTCAGCGTCTCCCCTCCACAGCACCAAGCTTCCCCCCGAGCTATCACGGCAGTCACGGGGACAGCTGTGAAGAGGAGAGGTCGGCAGCAGGTTGAGTGGCCAGGAGAGCCGCTAAGAACTGAAAAGCAGGTTCAAGCAACCATCCGGGGGTGGATCGTGACCGGTCAGCGCCAGTGCAGACAGGAGCCAGGCTGGAGAGGAGTGAGTGGGAGGTGAGGACGCAGGGACGGCAAGCGGGGGTAACTTTGGAGACGTTTGACTCTAAAGATGAAGCAAGACACAGGGTAGTAACTGGAGGCGCCCTGGGTGCACAGGAGGGTTATTTTAAGGTGGAAGAAACCTGAGTGTTTTGAAGTTGGAGCCAGCAGAGAAGGAGTGGTTAAAGGAGCATTAAAAAAACTAAAGCGAAGGGGGTGAGGTGCAGAGCTGGAGAGAGCTTCCAGCGTGGCGGAGCATCCTGGTGCCTCCTTTCTGTGAGAAGCAAGAGGTGAGGGCATCTGAGCAGAAAATGGGAGATGAGGGGTAGGGTGGGAGCAGGGGCAGAGTTGAGAGTTGGAGTGGTCCGCAGTAATTCAGCTTCGGCACAGCTGCCCGAAGCTGCAAAGGGTCCTGTGCGGGTCTGGTGACCATTCTTGGCGCCATCAGTCCACCCAGGGGTGAGGTGTTCTTTGGGGGCACTTGGCAGGCATCCAGGGCTGAGGTTGTGCCAGGAGGGCTCCATGCGAGGGGTGAGGTCAGGCAGTGGGCAAATGGGATTGGGGCAATGCACCACGGAGTCTGACCTGGAGGAGAAGGAAGTGGGGGTGGGGAGGCGCTGAGGGATAAGGAGGAAGTAGGGACAAATGAAAATGTTGAAACGCACAGAGTGAAAGAATAAAGGTGTGACATAAAGCACAGCAGCATCTGAAGCAGGGACTTCACAGACGGAGTAGTTTCCAGCCGTGTCAAGGTAAACAGAGGAACCGGGTGTGGGAGATGAGGCTCAGCCCTCCGGGCAGGATGCGGACCTCACAGGATCACTGCAGCTTGGAAGGGAAGCACAGTAGCCACGGAGTAGGATGAGGTCTTCCGTGTGTGTGCTTTGTGTTGTTTCGTTTTGCCCAGGT
Source organism: Orcinus orca (assembly GCF_937001465.1). Taxonomy (NCBI): domain Eukaryota; kingdom Metazoa; phylum Chordata; class Mammalia; order Artiodactyla; family Delphinidae; genus Orcinus; species Orcinus orca. The sequence continues at coordinate 41,969,356 of NC_064569.1, read as the reverse complement.
GAGCCGTGTGTGTGTGTGTCTGTGTGTGTGTGTGTTAGAGCATTCACACATACAAAGGAGTAGACTATAGAATGGAAACCCATCCCTCTCCCTGCAACGGCTTTGCCGGCCCAGAGGGACCACGTTCCCCCTTTCTTCTGCATGGGGGCTCCTCCCCCATCATGCAGGCTTAGGGCGGTGGTGGGGAGGGGTAGCTCAGGGAAGCCATGTGGTCCAGAAAGAAGCCTTCCGCCCTCCCTCCCTCCAGAACTGCGGGGGGTGGGGGGGGCATGGACATGCCCCAGTTCCAAAATCCTTTGTTCCCCGACTCCCCAAATAGCTGGCTCCCCGGCTTCCCTCCCACCTCTCCGGGCGCCCCTCCTCCACGGCCCACCATGTCCTCTCACCCTGCCCTTAAGGGGTGTCCTGCTTGGCCTGCTCCCTTCTCCCCCCAACCTGGTCCCTTCCCACAGCTCCATCTTCTGCCTCTAGAGTCACCATGGCCTGGAAGCCCCCCTGCTGAGCCCCAGCCCCCATCCACTGATTACCACCTTGGACGCCCCCAGCGTGCTTCCAACCCAACACACCTGAGCTGGACGCATCACCGCCCTCTGCCTGCGCCGTCCCCATCTGCAGCAGCCATGAGCCAGTCTATGGGCGCCCAGCCTCTGTTCACCCCAGGACTGAAATGGGATTAGATTTGGTAAGGCGACAGCCCGCTCCTTTAGGCCTTGTGGTTTGGGGTGTCTGAGTAGAGCACATGACCAAGGCTTAGGACATTCCATACTGGCAGCACAGTACCTCTGGGGTAACACACAGTCACAGCTGCTCCCAGGGTTTGGCCTGAGGGACCTGGGACCTAAGGGACCCTAACCCCGCCTCTTTCATGATAGATATGAGTCTGAGAGGCCATGAAGCCAACATCCCCTCTTCACATGGAGGCTGAGACTAATAACAGGCACACTTACTGTGCCAGGCTCTCTACACATGGGGATCTCATTTCATCCTAACAAAACATGTACTAGCTCGGCCCCACTTTTCCCCACTCCGAAGAGGAGGGATTTGAGCCACGAGGGGTTAAGCACCTTGCCCAGGTCACACAGCTAGAGAATGTGGTACCAGCTTTCAAATCCAGGCACCTGATTCCAAGGCCTTGCTCTGACCACTAGACCACCCTGTCAGAGGCTGCAGACCAACCAAGCCACGGGAGGCATAGAGGCCAGGCCTGCTGTCACTGTCAGACTTGAGTCAGGGCAGACCTGAGGCCAGAACTGCCGCTAGCCTTTGCAGTTATGTGCAGTATAAATTCCCCTCTGCTCAAGCCAAATATCTTTTGGGTTTCCTGTAAATTCAGACCAAAAAAGTCGTAACTGATAACACGGCCCCTCAGTGGGTGGCAGGCATCACCACCCGCTCAGTAATTCAGTCCAAGAGCTGGGGCTTCGTCCTCCCTGTTCCCTCTCCTTCATCTCTCACATCCAACTAGTGACCAAAGCCTGAATCCCAAACATCACTTGGATCTGTCCCCTTTTCTTTCCACCCCAGTCCAGGCCACCATTTTTTTTAATAAATTTATTTATTTTATTTATCTATTTTTGGCTGCACTGGGTCTTCGTTGCTGCGCGCAGGCTTTCTCTAGTTGCGGCAAGCAGGGACTACTCTTCATTGTGGTGCGCGGGCTTCTCATTGCAGTGGCTTCTCTTGCTGCGGAGCATGGGCTCTAGGCACGCGGGCTTCAGTGGTTGTAGCACGCGGGCTCAGTAGTTCTGGCGCACGGGCTTAGTTGCTCCGCGGCATGTGGGATCTCACCAGACCAGGGCTTGAACCTGTGTCCCCTGCACTGGCAGGCGGATTCTTAACCACTGCGCCATCGGGAAAGCCCTTTTGCTGGGTTTTGATCACAGCCTCCTTGCTGTCTCTCTACCTCCAGCCTGCTCCCACCCACAGACTTACCCCCCATTCCCTAAGATCCAGATCTTACCATGTCACTTCCCGGCTTAAAACCCTCCAGAGCCCTCACTGCCCCCAGGGTAAATTCCACTCCCATCTAGGCTACCACGCCTCTGGTCTCCCGTCCCGTCCCTTCACACCCAGCTCTACTTACCTGCTTCTAGGGTACCACCAGCCCCACACGCCACTGCGCGTCTGCCCCGAATGTACTTCCTCCCCTTCTTCGCTCCGTGAATGCCCATTCAGTACCCCTTCCTCGACAAGCCAAGCCAGTCACTCTCTGCTCTTGGCTCCGTCCACAGTGGGCACTTCTTATTGTCTGTGTTAGCTTCAGTCTTTTTTTTTTTTTTACAAACTTAATTTTTATTTTATTTATTTTTGGCTGTGTTGGGTCTTCATTTCTGTGCGAGGGCTTTCTCTAGTTGCGGCAAGTGGAAGCCACTCTTCATCGCAGTGCGCGGGCCTCTCACTATCGCAGCCTCTCTTGTTGCGGAGCACAGGCTCTGGACACGCAGGCTCAGTAGTTGTGGATCACGGGCCCAGTTGCTCCGCGGCATGTGGGATCCTCCTGGACCAGGGCTCGAACCCGTGTCCCCTGCATTGGCAGGCAGATTCCAAACCACTGCGCCACCAGGGAAGCCCCTAGCTTCAGCCTTGTAAGCATCAGTCTTTACTGGACTGTGAGGTCCTTGAGGGCAGGGCCTCTGCCCCATTCATCTCATCCCCAGCCCCAGAGCCAGCCCGGCACAGAGCAGTCACTCAATAAACACTCATGGAAAAGATGAATAAACGAAGTGTTCCCAGGAACAGGGTAGGGAGTGGGCGATTCTATACCTTTTCTCTAGGAGTGGCCAGGTTCGGAGGAAAAAATAACAACATCACACGATGATCACAGCCTTTCATCTACAGACAAGCACACTATATATTTGATCCTCCTGCCATTGTTGCTTCCATTTTATGGATGAAGATACTGAGGTTCATGAAGGTTTACAGCGTAGAATTCAGTGCACACGCTCACAAAATCCACTCTTTTTTTGACGCACAAGCTCTGGCCAGACTATGATCGGTCGTCAATAGGGCAGCTGAATGAAGACATGTTATTGCCCACACTGGCCACAGGGGGGCAATCGATTGCTGGCGTGAGAGTCACTGCCCCACTCCTACCCACCTTTGGAAAGCTCTGGATCTGGGTGTGGAAAGGGAATAGCCAGCACTGAGGAGGGACCAGGGGAGAGGGGCCATGGCTGGGGTTTGCTATTTCAGGATCTGCCAGAAACAGTCCAAACTGGAGCGGGGCCCGGGGGCTACTGCTAATGCCAGGAGTCAGGAGCTGGAAACATAGACCGTATACCCCAAACTTGCATTACCAGCATATTTAATAACAAGCCACAGGAAGAGATGGGGCAGTGATGGGGCACTGTTGGGGCACCCAAGACCTCCAAATGGGGGACAGTGACCTACAGCCCTCAGCAGGGACAAGTCACTGGCCTGTCAGACCACGGCCACCCTGCATCAGAGATGGGACAGGGCCCAGCAGGCAGGGGGCTGGTCAGCGTCTGCGGGCACTGAGCATCCTGGGGGTGTGGCCTCTTCAGTGCCCAGGACACACAGCAGTTGCCCGGGGGCCCATTCATTCCTGGAGCGCTGACCTCCCAGACCCACACCATGAGCAGTTCAGGAGGTTGGATAGAGCAGATCAGAGGCAGCAGCTGAGTGCAAAGATCCCAAGTTGAGGTCTCACGACAATCCAGGTTTCTCCCAGGCTGTCGTCTGCACCGCACACGGATCAAAGGTAGCAGGAGTTCCCCGTACAGCCAGTGCGCTGGAATGGGAGCTCTCTGGGAGACAGACCACACAAGGCTCGGGAATCTGTAACAGACAGCCACCCCTGTCTTTGCTGGGAAGGGAGCCAAGGAATGACAGACCTTTCCAGCTCAGAGTGAGACTCAGGGGCTGGAGGAAGGTTAAGCCAAGATGTCCACCCACCTGTGGCCCCGGCGTTTCCATCAAGGACAGCACAGGCTAATGGAGCTTGCTGGTGACCAGATGCCTGGCCTCACTCCACGGCACTCAGACCTACAGCCATCCCCCACCTCTCCCTCCCAGCCGGAGCCTGAGAAATGCCATGACAGCAGCACCCATTTCCCAGTTTTCTAAATTATTTTCCTCCCCACTCAGTCTGACAGCCTTGACCAGGGTCAGAGCTCCACAGCAAACATCTCGGTATCTTTCTCCAGGAACACTGAGGTCTCCAGCACATGCCACGGGCCAGCTACCCAAGCACTGAGCTGAAGGGATAGCGAAGGCAGGAAGTTGGATGAAGAAAGCGTTTGCCTACCCCATCTTCTCTCACCCCACCGGGACACCCCCAGCCCTGCCTGGGTGTGAGCAGACACCGTGATGCTGGGGGCACGGTCCGTCCCTCCATCAAATCTCTCTACTCCTCTAACACCACCCAGACTTGAACCCAAAGGCCAACCCAAGTCATCACCTTGACCTCCGATCCCTCTGCTCTGTCCACTTGGATTTTTTTTCCATAGGTGTATATATTCCAGCTGACCCTCTGAGCTCACCTGCACCCTCAGGTTCGGGCCAGGAAAGCTTAGCCCAGCTGGCTGGGGAGTTGCTGAGGTACCTGGAAGGCCATTCCCAGCAGGAAGAAGGTATCTAGCAAGGCTGCCGGGAAGTAAGGATGGGAAGGAGGACACGGAGCGGGAAGGGGGGAGTTGAGGTTCCAGTCCCGGAAACCATATGACAAATGTGGTGTGAAGTTCATTCTTTTGGGAAGAGAGGCCACATTCTGCATCAGCATCTCAAAGAGTGGTGAGAAATCAGGGAAAGAGAGGACAGAGCAAAGAGGGCAACCCAAGGGGTCCTTCTCACTCAGGGATGCCACCCCACCCCCTGAGCTCGGAACCAAGCAGGAGCCCCGGGATCCAGTTCCGGCTCTGTCATCCACTTGAGCATGTCACTTTCTTCTCTCTGAGCTTCCCCATTTGTAAAGTGAAGGGTTCACAGCAGAACTGGAGACTGTCCCAGATGGGGAAGGAGAAAAGAGCATAGTATGGAGATGGGAGAAAGGATGGAAATGCAGCAAATTCAGCAGAACTTATGGGCAAGGGGGTGGGCGAACCTGGACACAGTAAAGAGAGGGCATTCCAGCCCCTCCCCCAGGACACAGCAAAGGGAGGTGGGGAATATCCCCGGGCTGGCCCGCCTCCCTAAGGCCAGGAGCAGTCACAAGCACACACACACACACACACCCCTGGCCAGCCCTCTCTCCAAGGGGGTGGGATCAGCATGCCTGAGGTGAGAAGTCCACAGCTCAGCAAGGCCAGTGTGGCACAGCTGTCCGGGATTAGCACCAAATCCTGGGCTGCTCTGTGCAGGGATCACACGTCCTCAGCCTCACAGCTGCACCCTGCCCACTCCGGCCCCTCACCCCTCATCGGCCCCTCCTCTCCAGCACTCACTCCCTTCTCAGAGGGAAGCTGGGACCCTGCCTCTGCCCTGGCAGACAGGGGAGGGGCTTTAGAGTGGGAGGGGCAAGAGAGGTCAGAGGCACCCCTGGTGAACAGCTCCACCCACAGAAACCTGGGAATCCCTTGGTACACCACTGAACAGAGGAGACAGACACAGAAGGCTTCCCTCGCCAAACCCTATGGCTCTGCCCAAGGCAGCCTTGGCCTAGAATTACCTTGTCTTTAGGCCACCCAGGCCCTTCCCTCCAGATGGTTCCTGTCCTTGGAGAGGCAGAGGCAGGAGGGCCAGATGGAGCCCCTACAGCTGGGAACCCTCAGTCCCAGCTTCCTGGAGCAGCGTGCTCCTGAGGCCCCCCAGCTGTTAGGAATCTTGTCACCTACCCCCCCACGCACACCCCAAAGCCCCTTGCTCTGGGCCACACACGTCCCCCCACCTGAGCAGGGGCTGGGGGGAGGAGGCCCCAGCACACCTCCCCATCCCCCAGGGTCATCCAGGCTCCTGGCTCTGCCCTAAAACTCGATCCACACTCCCATCCCTGCCCCAAGAGGGAGGCCACAGTGAGGAATCATACCCAAACCTCTCTCCGGGGAAAAGGCTTCCTGAAGGAGAGGACAGGAGGAAGCAGAAGCCGGGGGCCTGGGTTGGCTGAGTTCCTGTGGCCGTGGCTCTCCCCAGCCTCCCAGTGGGATGACACAAAGTTGGGCCTCAGCACTAGGTGGGGCTGGCGCAAAGCGGGGTGGCGTGGGTGCAGGGAAAAGGCTCCCCCGCACACCGTGGCCCCCCCAGACTCCCTCCTCTGTGACCCGCCCTGCTTCTCCCTCTCCCGCAGTTACACAGTGACCTAGAAAAAGGCCGTGGGTCGGGGCGCCACTGGGCTGGAGAGACGACCGGGAGAGGGAGGGAAGGGCAGCCCCTCCGCTCAGATCCCGGCACCCCTGGGATAGCCGCCGGCCCACCCCGTGGGCTTCCAGAGCTGGAACGGGAGTCGCTGAAAAGCTGAGTCTGTGGCTGAGCGCAGAGAGCCCGGCCAATACGACGGTTTCCAGCCCCTGCGCCCCCACTCCCAAGGCGCTGCAGCTCTCATCTGGGCGGGCTCTCACCTGTGTGTGCGCGCGCGCGCCAGCATCGCCGGAGGGCTTCCCGCTGAAGCCGTCTGGCGCTGGGGGCCGCTCCCTCGAAGTCGGGCGTGGAGTCCGCGGGCCGCCGGGGGGCCGCGACCCCCGAGCGCAGCCGGACGCGCCTACGAGTCATCCTCGCCGCCACTGGCGCCGCCGGGCTCTCCCTCCCGGGACGCGCGCACCTCTCGGGCCAGCAGCGCCGTCAGACCCTGGGCGCGAAGCAGTAGGCCGGCGCCCAGGAACAGGAGCCCGCAGAGCACGAGCAGCGACAGCACGCCCAGCACCGCCGCCTGCACGGCGCGCGGCCCCTCGGGGGGCTCCGGCAGCACCCCCGACTGGTTGCAACAGGAGCTCAGCCAGGCGGCCCGGGCTGTGACGTCCGCCTGCGAGCCGTTCATGCTTCACGCCGGCTGCCCAGATGTGCTGGCGACCGCCAGATGTGCGGGAGCCCGGGGCCGGCGGGTGGGCGGCGGCCGCGTCAGGGAGGGGCCCAAGGGGCGGATCCCAGGCGCCGTGCGACCCCACCCCCTGCGTCGGAGCGTTCAGGCCCTTTTTAGACAAAGGGCTCCTCCAGTGTAGCTATGGCCCAGAATCCCAGGGCCGGTGTTACTTCTGGGCTCAAAGGCCCACACAACCACGCACGCACCCAACCGGCCAAACCCAGGAGTCCTGTCCCCAGGGCTCTCCCTCCCCCTTAGCAAAGGTCAGGAGATAGCCCGCCCTCAGAATCCCGAAAGGATCTTCCAGACCTCATCCCAGGTGCTGGCTAGGGCGCTGCCCCCGCTGAGCGGGACACAGGACAAACAAGGGCCATCCCCACTCCTGGGCTTTCTGTCCCTGGGCCAAAAAGGTCAATACTGCTAGGTGGCCCAGGTGGCCACTGGGACAGGAGGCAAATAAGCAGCCTCTAGACCCTTAGTGATGATAGCCTTCATCGTGCATCATCCCCTTGGGAGCCTCCTGGGGCCGGACAAGCGGCCAGTGCCTCCTTGGTCCCAGGGGAGGGAGATGGAGGGCAGGAGGACTTTAAGGCCTGCCCCCATTCCTTTGCTCAGGCCCCAGAGGTCAAGGAGAGTTACAGACCAAGGGGAAAGCATAGATCTGAGTCACCAGGGCTCCTGTCCTGACCTTGAGTAAATCAGTCCCCTGCCTCCGGGAAATCACGCCACCAAAAGGGATGGAGATGTTACTGAACTGCCCACTACGGGGGGCTTGCTGCCAACTGGGTGTCCCACAGCCAAGCCAGGGCGGGAGACTGGCGCAGAGCCTGGCTGCAAAAAAGCAGAAAGTCTGGGGAAGCTGAGATGGAGGAAAGACCCTCCCGACCAGGTCTCCTGAGAACTGTAGCAACCCTGAGCTCGGTTTAAAACAAAGTCGCTGTCGGCAAACACCTGACTCAGCCGACTCCCCGGAAGGGATGAGCTGATGGCCTCTAGGAGGAAAAGAAGGTCCCCCAGACTGCAGCAGGCCAGGTAGGGTCACACCTCATCAAGGACTTGCTGAGAATTGGCCTTCCCCATCTCCAAACCCCTGAGAACCTCCTGAGTTCTCCAACTCCCCAGTGCCCCAGAGGTCAAGGGTAGGACATCAGAAAACCCCTCATGAAACAGCGCACGGCCAAGAGTGGCTTGGGGTGAGAAAAACGTGCAAACACTTCCTGGCCATCCTGGCGCCTAACTGCTCCAGGACCATGGACAAGACCCCCAGCCCCTTTCTCCCTTAGCACAGCTGCTTATGCACTGCTCACTTAGTTTGGTTAGAACTGGCACCTATGTAACAAAAAGCATTGTAAAACATGGAAGACTAAATCAATGAAAAGACACAATGGAGTTCACCGGTTTTGAGCATGCTTGCCTAGAAATGAGTGAGTTACCAATGTCCTAACAACTGGCGAGGGCCAGCCCAAACTGGAAGAAGTGTTACCAGACACCAGTCTTAAGGTGGCCAATCTCTCTCCAGAGAGAGAAACACCAAATCAAATGAGCTCTCTGGTGCAAGTGGGGGCCTGTGTGTGCTCTATGAAGACAGAGGAGATATTCTTTGGGGTCATCTGAAGGAAGACCAGATAATATAAAAGGCAGGGATGTCATACCTTCCTTAGGAAGGGAGGAGAAATAGCACAGTCATATCCAAAAGCAGTAGATCCTGATCTGTGCCCTCATTCATGGGACTGACCATGGTCACACCTGCTTATGTGAATGTCCAACAAAGTACAAAATCAATCAGCTTTCATCTATCTTTAATCCCATCCGCCCACTCCCCTCATCTTGGAATAATGCTCTCAACACACACATGTGTCCTGGCAGGTCTGCTATAAAAGTGTTAATGTTTTGGGCTTCCCTGGTGGCGCAGTGGTTGAGAGTCCGCCTGCCGATGCAGGGGACACCGGGTTCGTGCCCCGGTCCAGGAGGATCCCACATGCCGTGGAGCGGCTGGGCCCGTGAGCCATGGCCGCTGAGCCTGCGTGTCCGGAGCCTGCGCGTCCGGAGCCTGCGCTCTGCAATGGGAGAGGCCACAACAGTGAGAGGCCTGCGTACCGCAAAAAAAAAAAAAAAAAAAAGTGTTAATGTTTCAGGCCAGAACACCAGCCAAGGTAGAGACGGCTCAACCCAAACTCACATTCTCAACTTTATTCACCATCCTAGTGATGTCCTCTGTACAGCGTAGGAAAGGGGACCCCCACCAGGGGTGCGGAGAGACAGTGTAGGCCGGACTTGACCATCAGTAAAGGTGACAAGGATGACCAGAGACTGGCAACCACACACCAGGAAGCCAGGGGTGGCCCTTCCAGATCTCATCAGGGACCTGGAGCGGGTTCCAGAGCCCCAAGGGCTAACAGGGCCTAACAGTACGATCCCCAGAAGCCAAGGTCCGCAAGCCATCAAGGAGCGCCCGAGGCCCCAGCGACACCTAGAGGGCCAGGGTGTCTTTGATGAGCCTGCGCATGGTGGTGGTGACGGAGGAGCCCAGGGCATCGGTGATTTGGAAGGAGATCTTGTAGAGGTAGGGCTGCACGTCCCGCAAGCCTGTGTCAAACACGTTGTCCACCTCCGACTGCGTGGGCATCTTGGGCAGGTACTCGTGCCGGTTCATCACCTCTACAATGTTGGTGATCTTCTCGCAGAGCTTCTCACCCACCTTCTCCCGGCAGATCTGCCGTTCCTGCTCCGTGGCCAGGGCCACCACGTGCACCTTGACCGTCCACACCTCCCAGGGGATGCACTCGTCTGAGAAAGGCCAGCGAGACTTCTTCTTCTGATAGAACTCCAAGGACATCTGGCCCAGCCCATCGCCCCCGGAGTTTCGCAGAGCATCCTGGGGAAGGAGGAGCAAGAGTGAGCAGGCCAAAGCCTCCGAGGGGCTCTCGCCCTGAGGGCCTGTTTCCTATGCCCCAGGGAGCTGCTCTCCTAGCTTCTTCAGTCCCCCGGGAGGGCAGGGAATGAGGCCCAGAGAGTAAAGGATTCGTGTGAAGCACCACAGCCAACTGCCGGCCTCAAGCTGAACGGTCCAAGCAAACAAAATCTGTGCGCCCACCCAGCTCCTCCAGCTTTGCTCGCAAGTGATGCCTTTAAGCACATATTCTGGGCCAGGCTCTTTACACACGCAATCCTTCTCGCTCCTCTCAACAACTCTGTGCGGCAGGTATATAACCTCCATTTGACGGAGGCAGAATGAGGCTCAGAGACACTGGCAAGTTACCTTGCCAAACTCCCAGGCCAGTGGATGACGGCGCCAGGGTTTGAATCCAGATTGTCTGATTTCAAAATCTTTGCCTTTCAACTTTACAAGAAGGACCTTCCTTCTCCTTCCACAACCCCGCCCCTTTGGCCCCCATCCTTCAGAAGGTTCTCCAAAATCACCTTCTCTCCAACGTCTCCTTCTCCCCAGGCCAATTAAGCACAATCCTACCTCATTCACTCAATGACAACCTAAACTCACAGCCTCTAAAGAAAAGCCCAGTGATCCTTAAAGAGAGAGACAAAAGCCAAGGAACCGAAGGGGGACAGGAGGGGAAGGACAGACCAGACCTGGAGCTTCTCCCTCCTCTCCTCTGAGAAGCCAATGGGGCCACCTGATCCGATAAATCTGCCTGCCCCCCTGTGGGGTGCGGCAACCCCACACTCCTCCTGATGCAGCCGAGACCCTAAAGCACCTTCCCATCTGAGTCAGGGCCAACCCAGAAGGTAAGGATGCCTCCCTCAAGTCCTCAACTGCCCATCAGGAATAAGTCTCTCCTTCACGAACAAACCAAGCTCGTGTGCCCTCAGCTGACAGTAATAACAGCTGCCGCTTCTGTAACGCTTCCTGGGTGCAGGCTGTGGAGCACTTGACGTATCTGACTCATTTAATCCTCACGGTGCATATACCCCATGAGGTGGGTACAATTTTCATCCGAATTTTACACACAGTGAAACTGAGGCTGGGAGGAGTGGAATCACTTGCCCAGGGTCACACACTTGCTGGGTGGCAGAGCCTGGCTCGAGTCTGTGCTCTAAGAGTCCACTGTGCTCCCCGCGCCACTCATAGGCATCTGGAGGACAGAGGGCTGAGTACCGCTGCCTCCCTTTGAAGGGGGACTGGGAAACTCTTATGAACTTGCCCTTTCTGGCCTTGGAGGGATGGAGGTGGGGAGCCCACTGTGGCCTGGGAGAGGGTCCACCCCCTGCAAGGATCACACCTCTGTGGAATGGAAGTCAGACAGACAACCCTCCTCCTCTGACCTCAGGGAACACCTTAAGAGAAATTCCCTTGGTTACTTTAAAATTTAAAAATATGCACTCATCGGGGCTTCCCTGGTGGCACAGTGGTTGAGGGTCCGCGGCTGGGCCCGTGAACCATGGCCGCTGAGCCTGCGCGTCCGGAGCCTGTGCTCCGCAACGGGAGAGGTCACAACAGTGAGAGGCCCGCGTACTGCAAAAAAAAAAAAAAAAAAAAAAAAAAAAAAAATGCACTCATTGAAATAGTGAAACACTGCAACACTGAATGAAGACAAAATAAAAATCATGCCTCCATTCCCACCCCGAGGTGACCAACATTAGCAGAATGGCGTGTCCCATCCACCTTTCCCCTCACCCCTACAGGCACACACAGACACGTGCCACGCTGCCCGAGAGACACTCCACTTGGATGCCCACTGCCTGAGCCCAGCATCCCTCCCTCTCAGGGAGTTTCACATAAGAAAGGCCCAAATGTGGAAGCAGAGCAGAGGGGTATCAGGAGAGAGAGCTGCAGGGTCAGAGAAGGTCAAGAGCACAGGGGCAGCGATCACCCAGGGGCCCTGACCGCCAGCGCTCCGAGGGCTTCCTGCTCTGCTTCCGTGTACTTTTACCAGGTCCCCTCACCTCCCCGCCCCCCACCACGCCCTCCTCACCCACAGAAGCTCTGAAGGTTCCTCTTCCTCAGAACCTGAAAGGACCCGACAAGTACCCCCAGGAAGGGCAAGCTGGCCCAGCAGCAGGCCGGGGCGGGGTGGGGACGACACTCAGGGGCCGCCTGCCACCCACCGCGCCCCACCTTACCCTGAACTCCCCGACGACCTTGCGCAGGGCGCGGTCCAACTCCTCAGACGAGACGCGCACGTAGGTGAAGTCGATGAAGTCGCAGTCAACGTCCTGGGTGCCCACGGTGCCGATGGAGTAGGTGCCCTCCTTCTTGTAGTGGAACTTGCCGGTGCTGCGGTGCAGGAGCACCGTGTGCAGCACGGCCAGCATGGCCTCCTCCACCTGCCGCCCCTCCACCGACACCTCCAGCACCTCCGAGCGACAGTTCATCTTGTAGCTGGTGGCCCACGCTGGGGTCGGGACGAGAGTAAAGACGGGGGAGCTTCGCCCCACCCGGGGGCCGCCCTGCAGAAGGAACCATATCAGATGTGGACACCTTCTGCATGATCTGCATGTCACCTGTTCACCTCCTTCCAGGCCCAGCCCAGCCCCTGACGCCGCAGCCCGTCTCTGCACTGCGCAGCACATGGGGGCAGAGAATCACAGACTCTCGGGATCGGAGAAGAGGAGAGCCTCAAAGTTACCAGTCCAAACACCTGGCCCAGGCCTGAAGTCCATGACGGTATGCAGTGCAGGTTACGGCAAATGCTCACTGTGCAACACCTATCAGCCCCTGCCCTTGAGAAGCTGCCAGGATGGAGGAGAGACAGGCAGGTAAACATTACCAGAGTGGTGAGACTACACGGTGGGAATAGAAGAAAAGGAAGATTGGAATCTGATTTCCTGGGATCTTGAATGACCAGATTAAGGCATCTGGACTCTGTCCCGAGGGCAGTGAAGAGTCACTGCATCACTGTCCAACACTGAATCTGGGCAGCAGAAAGTGAACTCTGGTTGACAAGCAAAGAACAGCTCGTCACTATTTTGGGGTCACGGACTGCTCTGAGAAGTCAGTGAAAGCTAAGAAGACTGGACTTGAAAACCTGACTGACACATACACACCAAATCTCACGTTTCCATCCACAGACTGAGGTAAAAACTTGCCAATTTAAGGCAGAAAGGGCTGGGCAAGGAGGCCAGTTAGAGGCCACTACAACAGTGACAGTTACAGAGACAGTGCAATGGGGTATGGGAGAGTGAAGTACAGAGTGTGGGGTTTTCACGTCCAAAGGGCCTGGGTCTGAATCCCAGCTCTCCTATATCTTGCTCTGTGACCTTAAGCAAATCATTCAACCTCTGAGTCTATTTTCTCATCTGTAAATTTGGATCGTTATGAGGATGAAATAAAATAACACATGTAAAACACAGGAGAACAGTGGTTAAGAGCAGTGACTCTGGGCTCCCCTGGTGGCGCAGTGGTTGAGAGTCTGCCTGCCGATGCAGGGGACGTGGGTTCGTGCCCCGGTCCAGGAGGATCCCACATGCCGCGGAGCGGCTGGGCCCGTGAGCCATGGCCGCTGAGCCTGCGCGTCCGGAGCCTGTGCTTCGCAATGGGAGAGGCCACAGCATTGAGAGGCCCGCGTACCGCAAAAAAAAAAAAAAAAAAAAAAGAGCAGTGACTCTAAAGCCGGATGGCCTGGGTTGGAACCCCGGCTCTGCCAACTGCTGACTGTGTGATGTGATCATGGACAAGCTGCCTCACCCCTATGTGCCTCAGTTTCCCCAATCCATAAAAAGGGCATATTCACAATAACTACCCCGAAAGGGTCATCTCAAGGACAGGATGAGTAAGTATCTGTAACGCACTTAATGCAGTTCCTGACAAGTAGTATTAGCTGCTATAATTATTTCATTGTCATTGATGAGAGATGACGCAAGGCTACAGGTCAGGACTAGTAGAGAGAGTGGGAATGAAAGAAGAGACTTGAGGGCTTCCCTGGTGGCACAGTGGTTAAGAATCCGCCTGCCAATGCAGGGGACACGGGTTCAAGCCCTGGTCCGGGAAGATTCCACATGCCACAGAGCAATGAAGCCCATGCGCCACAACTACTGAGTCTGTGCTCTAGAGCCCGCAATATAAAACTACCGAGCCCGTGCGTCACAACTACTGAAGCCCACGTGCCTAGAGCCCATGCTCTGCCACAAGAGGAGCCACTGCAATGAGAAGCCCACGCACCGCAACCAAGTGTAGCCCCTGCTCGCCACAACTAGAGAAAACCCACGCGCAGCAAAGAAGACCCAACATAGCCAAAAATAAAATAAATAAATTTTAAAAATTAAAAAAAAAAAAACAGACTTGAGAACCAGAACTTCATCAGTAACTGAATATGAGCCCAGCAGGAGAGGGTTCAGCCTACACACCTCCCCTGACAGAGAATTCACTACCTCTCCCAGCGGGCCATTCCGTCTTTTCAAAGCTCTACTCAGTGATTCCCTCTATGGAAGGAATCTCTTAGTGCTTCAAACCACTAAACTTAGTTTTGATATCAAGAGCCACACACCGAATAAGTCTCACCCTTTTTCCACAAAGGAGCCTTTCAGATATTTAAAGGCAACTCTTCCATCACCCCCTTACCCCTCCCCCCCACCCCATCTACAGGTTAAAGGTCTCCAGTCCCCATAAACACGCCAGCTTGACATCACATCTTATCTCCTCAAGTCTGGCAGCTCTCTTCAAAGTGTATTGGTTTGTCTCTTTGTCCCTGAAGACAGGGCAGCAGTCCATGGACTGCTCAGAATCAAGCTGGCTCTCTGCCTCTCGCTTGGCAATCAGCCCAGGACTACCTGTATTATCAGTTATCTTTTCACAGGTGTTAATCTTGACTGATCTCTCCAACTAGGCAGACGATTCCTTGAGGGCAGGGACTGTATCCTAGTCATCACTGGAATCTCAGTATACCTGATTCCTAGTACAAAGTGACTGCTCAATTCATCCTGATGCAGGAATTGTTGCTGGGTTGGTTCTCTAGTCTTAACTCCATCCAGCAATTTCCCATCTAAAGATTCCCAGCTCTGGTCCAGCTCCCCTTTCTTCCACAAACCCCCTCTTGTATCCCCCGCAGGCCATCCATCTCTTCACTTTTGGCCCAAACCCAGGCTCTTCCCTCATTCTCAGCGCCACTCCACTCCTTCAGGAAGTCATTACTAACCAACCTCAGCCTCCTTCCCAACGCGACCACCTTTGGTCTGTGATGAGCTTCTCTGCTCCCTCTCCCCCGACCCCGGTGAGCAGGGGACTTCTCCAAGGCAGGGCCTGAGAAGTCTCGTCCCTTCGGTGCCCCCAAGGCCCAGATCTGCAGAGCACAGCTGCAGAGGCTGACTGATGCCTTCTCTGAGTCAGGCCGGAGCCGAGGATACCCCCATCCTCACCTTATGCAGAGAGGCTGGAGCGCGGGTCCCTCAGGCTGGATCTTGCCCTTCCTCCTCCTCAGGCGCAGGTAAGCCCTCCGCAGGTGCGATCTCCGCAGGTACGATCTCCGCAGGTACGCCGCAAACTCCGCGCGCCCGAGGAGCCGCAAGAAATGGGCTGAACGCAAAAACACACAATTATTCGGCTCCGCATCAAGAAACCCCGGCCGGACGCAGGAAGGACTTCCCGTCCGAGTCGCGTTTCTCCAGCCACCAGTCCCGGCGAACCTCCACGGTCCAGGGCTACGCGGGAGGAGCGGACTCCTCCAGGTCTCGGGAGCGGCGCCCCGCGCCCAGCCTGGGCGGTCCCGGGAGTTCGAGGCGCGCCCGCGCTCGTACAAGAGAAGGGGGCACACGGCTAAAACGGCCCCCCCACCTCCCCGAATGCCCGTCCTGGACCTTCGGGCCACGCAACCGCCCTCCCCGCAGGCGGCAGATCACCTCGGCAGGAGGCGGTGCCGGCGCCGGAAGCCCTGACCCTCCTCTGCGAGCCTGGCCGGTCCCACCTGCTCCATCGGCCTCCGGCGGGGGCGCGAGCGGAGCTGGCCGAGCCCTGACACTAGTGCAGCTACCCAGATCGTTCTACCTCCACTCCAGAGGACAAAAAGAATCATACGCTGTTCTATAATTTGAAATCTACCTGTTTCTGGGTTATCTATCAGCTTTTAAGATTTGATGGTAAGAAGTATCTCCCTCATTTGGACGAGTCCATTCACTCCCACCACCGAGGATGTTGTTGTGTTTCGGCTGGAACAACTCACTTCCGCCATAGAGATTAGAGGGAAGGAGGGGCCTGATGGGCTCTGTGCTGCCTCCCTTGGCCGAGAGTAGTCATCGGCGGCGAGCCACCCCTGGAAAGGAGCCCCAAGTCTGGGCTCAGAGGCCTGGAAGGGGCATCGATCCCCCCAGATGAGGGGCATGCCATTTGGAGAGGTGCCCTGGAGATGAGCTCAAGCCAGTGTTCTGAGTGAACGGCAAAACTTTAGCTTGTTCAATGTGCACGATAGACAAGATCCCTGGCCCCACAAAGATGCTGGACAAAGGGGCTTAACCTTACTCCGTTATCTTCACGCAGGAGCACTTCTTGGTGCTCTGCCATGACGGACCTGGTGACATTTCTTGTAAAGCTTGTAATTCTGCCATTGCCTCTGTGTGTGCCTCTTGATGTCATTCATCCATTCTTATTTTCTCCTCTATAAATGGGGCCTGGGGAAGGAGAAAGCCGCCTGTTTTAGAGACCAGCATCCTCTTCTAGAGCCTGGACTTAACCAGAAGGGGATCAGGATAAAATATTGAGAGGGGAGGATCTGTAAGGAGCCAAAGGAGGGGGACCCAGGGAGGTTAGAACCAGCCCCAGGGGGCGGGGGGGAGAGGGGCGGGGAGAAACAGAGCCTAGGGACTTCCCTGGCGGTCCAGTGGTTAAGACTCCCCACTTCCACTGCAGGAGGCGCGGGTTCGATCGTTGGTGGGGGAACTAAGACCCTGCGTGTCGTGTGACAAAAAAAGAAAAAAACAGAGCCTAACTTCCAGAGACTGCCAGTGAGTGAGGGGAGTGACTGACCGCTCTCTGTCCCCTGACACACTCATCTCAGGGCCCTTCACTGCCACTGTCCTGAATTCCCCATCATCACCACTACCAGTCACCGAGCTTTGCAAGGTACCACACCAGCACTTCACATGCACTAGTGTGTTGATTTCTCCTACTGCCTTTGAAAGTAAATACAGTTTCCCCCCATGTTACAGATAATGGATCTGAGGCTCAGTGATATGTAGTGATGTGCTGTGACGGCTAATGTTATGTCTCAACTCATCTGTGCCACAGAGTGCCCAGACATTTTGTCAAACATTATTCTGAGTGTGTCTGTGAGGGTCTTTCTGGAAGAGATTAACATTTGAATGCAGACTTAGTAAAGCAGATTACCTTCCCTAAGGAGGGTGGGCCCCATCCAATCAGTTGAAGGCCTGAATATAATAAAAGGTTCTGACCCTCCCTGACTGCTTTCAAGATGGGACATTAGACTTGAAGTGAACTATCTGCTCCTCCGGGGCCCGCGTTTGGAATCGCACCATCGGCTCTCCTGGATCTCCAGCTTGCTGGCTGTAGATCTTGGGACCTGTCAGCTCCCATAATCACATGAGCCAATTCCTCATAGTAAATCTCTTTCTATATATACACATCCTATTGGATCTCTTTCTCTGGAAAACCCTGACTAATACACTTGCCAAAGCTACACAGCTACTCTTTCCTCATTCTGCCAGTCTTTTTACCCACTCTCCTCCCTCCACACCTCACCTTGTCCCTGGAGCCTTTCCTGCCTGAGCCCCCTCACCTATCTTATCTCACAACCAGACACTGGCCAGTTCTTGCCTCCTCGTACCTCCCTGAATCCTTACAGGGCCATTCTCGTTGCAACTCAGACCCTGAGTCCTACACACATCTGGGTGGTCCTGTCAGGGAGCAAGGGTCTCAGCCCAAAAAAAGGAGGCTGTGTGGAGTGAATTCTCCCGTCCTATGCCACTACTCCTGATGACCCAGATGGAATCATTCAATCATGCCACGCCTGTGTGACTGTTCCCATGCCAGGCCGATGTCCTACCAAGGGGAACAAGTCACAATCCTGGCCCTCCAGGAACTCAGAGTCTCACAGAGGAAATGGACCAGAAGTTGCCCCTGGGTGAGAAAACACAACCAATGGTATGAAAAATGGCAGCAGGTTTTGCAGGGGCCAGAAGGGGCCAGGATGGAAGCCACTGCTGTTATCCCAGAAAGAGGCCTGTGGCCCGGAAGAGAAAGTGACACATTCAGAGTGAAGAGGAGTCCCAAGCCCTGCTCTCAGCAAGCTGGGAGGTGACTGGGCACCAGTGGAAAACCAAGACAGCTGCAGAGAGCACACAACAGCAACCTGAGGAGACGGACAAGAAGGGGGCTTGGCAATTCCAGGAAGAAGTGGGGCTGCAGGGAACTATGTTGGAGAGGCTTCCTGGAGAAGGAGACAGAAAAGAGCTGGAGAAAGAGGTCTCACTGAGGGCTGAGGGTGGGAACTGAGAGTTCTGAGGCAGGACAGGCCAGGACAGAGGGAGCTGACTTCTCAGCCAGAGTCATGGCCAGCCAGTCAGACAGGCGACTGGCGAAGGCCCTCTGAGGCACTTCTGCAGCAAAGCCTTTGTGGAGGGACCTCGAAGGCCAACCCAAGACCTTGGGAGTAGGCAGCTGGCTTCCCATGGCGAGTGTGGCCTCGGACGGCCCCACCCCATCCTAGTGTGCCCAGGGGAGAGCTGAGCCCTGAAGCTGGCCCTGCAGGCCACCCCCAACCGCTCCAGAGCTGACCCCAGTGCGTCACAGGGAGTGACTCAAGCCTCTGCAGCAACAATGAGTGGGACTGACGTCAGGTTGGGGGCCCCTGACAGTGGCCGGCTTGGCTGTGTAGCCAGCACCCTGCCCGCTGACCCTCTGATCCGAGCCAAGCCACAGGGGCCATGAGGACCAGCTGTCCCCTCTGACATCTGCCCCCTGGGATCCTGCGCAGGGGTTGCTCCACCTCCCACCCTTTCTGGATGTCACTCCCAGCCCCACCTCTTCCCAGGCAGAGGAAACGGCTGGGCGGATGAGAGAGTGGCAGAGAGCATGAGGAAGAGGTGGCGCCCAGCCCAGTCTCATCAGGCAGCCTCTAGACCTGGGCTGGGTGGGAGGGGGCGCATCTGCTGCCCTTTCCCCTGGGACACATGGGGCTCTGTCCTTCTGTGACGGGGAAGGGTGTTGTGTCTCTTTCTCTGAGAAGATCTACGTAGTTGTCTCTCTGACCAAGCTGGGGTGGTGCTTTATTTCTGTGTCCTGCCGGGATAAGGGGTCAATCTCGCCTTCCTGCGAGGTCTGTGCCTCTGTTCCTTTGGGAGGTGTGTGCATATCTGTTGTTCTTTGGGGCAGAGGGTTCTGTGAGGCTATCCTTGCAAAAGAAGAAGGATAGCTGTTTACCCACCCTTGGTAAGGGAGTCTCTCCACCTACTCCTGGGGGGGCTGCTTTTCTGTCCCAGGTTTCCTATCGGGTGGGGTCACCTCTGTAGCTATCCTCATGGTACCCCAGTTACCTGGGATGGGGTCCAGGTCTGCTGCTTGGGCTACCCCAAGGCTGGGCGCCCCGGGTGGCGGCCCTTTCCCTCTGATGTTCCTTGACTAGGGCAGCGGCGGTCAGCACCCTGCCCGCCCGGCTCGCAGCTGGGCACTGCTCCCTGCTAACGCAGCACGTACCAAGACAGGCCCCCCCTGCACCCCCCTCCCCAGCCAGCTGCCACCCCAGGCCCTCACAGCCCAGCTGGCATGATTTATGGTCCTGAGCCAGCACCTGGGTGAGACCTTGAGGAGACCTCAAATGGCCCCCCCGGCCTGGCAGGGTCAGGGCCCAGCAGGAGGCAAAGGGGAACCAGGGTGGTGGGCAGGATGGCTGGAGCATGGGCCTAGGGGTGGGGGACGGGAGGCAGACGCCAAGGCCAGAGCCTCCAGGGCCCCAGAGCCTTCAGAGTCCAGCTGGGGACCCTGGAATGTGCCTCCTGCCCTCAGAATGTCCCTGGCTGTGTGGGGAAGGGGATATTGAGGGGGTGGAGGGGGGTTTCCTCAGCCTTGCACTCCTTCCTGCCCTTCCCACAGGGGGCTGGACGTTTCCAAGTCCCACTAGGCAGCCTAGGCCTTACCCAATCAGCCCCCAGCCCGGGGGCCAGGGCAGGGCTGGCAGCGGGCTGAGCCTGCAGCAGAGAGAAGCAGCGGTCTGGGGCTCCAGGGAGAGCAGAGCAGCCGCCCGCTGAGCTGTAGGGCTGCAAGGCCAGGTCCGGACGGGGAGGCAAGGCGGACGGGCGGAGGCGCACCCCTTCAGCCTCACGTTCTGAGAAGGCCCAGCAGCCCTGGGGTCACGGCTAAAGTCAGGGGCTCGGTGGGGCTGGGGCTCGTCCAGATTTAAGCTAAAACACGCTGGGAATCCTCAGACCCAACTCTCACGTGAGGGCGACGCAGCACTGCCCTCAACCAGAACAGGCCCAACACAGCTGCCTCACGGCTACGGAAGGACATCACTCGACCTGCGGACTGTCCAGCCACCACCCAGCAGCCTCCCACCTCTGACAGGCTCTCACAGGCTTCCCTCTGCAGCCGCAGAGCCGGCTACCACCCAGCCCGGCGCGTGGACACTCAGAGCAACCGTGCGGTATCGTACAGCTCAAGTACCGGCTGGTTGCCTGTGACCTTCAGAAGTTTCTCTACTTCCTTGAGGCCGACCCTCACCACCTAGCTCCGTAACCACGTCCGGGCGTAGCACAGTTTCCCCTATCCCAGGCCCCCGTGAAGGGCCATCGGCCCCTGCTCAGAGCCTAGACCTCAGAGCTATGGCCCCAGTCACCGAGCCACCCCCAGACTGGGGAGGGGGCCAGGGCCTCTGGGCACAGGGCCCTGCATGGGTGGGGTGCTGGGAGACAGGGAGGTAGGCTTCCTGGGTCTCCTGTGAGGACAAACAGCGGGATTTGAGGCCTTGGAAAATCCCGCCTGGGATTCCAGGCCCTGCCAGCGTCACTGCCTTTTGACTATTGTCACCGACGGAAATGGCCCAGCCCCCGGGCCGCAGGGACAGAGCGGCCATTGTGAGGCCCCACCAGGCTCAATGCCCCCTTGTTCGCCCTCCTGGCCCCTAGCAAGACTCAGAGGCCAGTTCTTCCAGTTGCTGGTTGGAAAGAAAAGGCCTGCCTGCAGGCTCCAGCCCTTGGGCGGGGCAGGGTGGGGCAGGGCTGGAGAAATCAGCCCCCCACCCCGTACCCCAATTGCCAGAGTCCCGGAAAGGAGCCACCATCCATGGGGCTTCTTTCATTTACAAGGACAGGGAGACCTAGTGGTTAAGTAGTTAGACCCATGCAGCTCAGCCACTTAGAAGTCAAGTGACCTTGGGAAAGTCATTTCCTTTCCTCTGAAATGAATTCTCCTCTTTGGTAAAAACAATAGCTATTACTGATTGGGTGCCTGCTACAAGGCAGGCACTGTTGGAAACACTTTGTATACATTCATTCATGTAATCACTATTAGCAACTTTGTGAAATAGGTACAACTAATTTCCCCATTTATAGATGAAAACACTGAGGCACAGAAAGGTAAAGTGACTTGCCCAAAATTGCACAGCTAGGAAGAGCTGGAGCCAAGCTTTAAAGCCGGGTAGTCTGGTTCTGGAGTCCTCGCTCTTTACCCCTCTGCTGTGTTGCACGCTTTCCTTACAGTGTGGTACCGAGGGCTAGAAGTAACAAACATCATATGAAAGGAACTTGGCGGATGATAAATCCTAATATGTGGTAGCTGCTGTCATCACTATGGGGCCTAGATGTCTATAGGGACCAAGATTCTCCACTGCCCCGGCCCATTCCCGGCCCCTGGCCCCTCCTCAAACACCTTTTGCTTTCCCCAGGGGCCTGCCCTGTGCTCCACATCTATCTTTGCCAAAGAGTGATTCAGAGGGAGAGGGACTCAGTCCAGCCACAGCTGGTGGGGGACTTCCCAGCAAGCTCTGCTCCTAACCAGAGTACTGCCACCAGACTCACCTCCGCGTGGAACAGATAGGAAACCAGGGCTCAGTGAGGAAGAGGGGCTTCTCAGAGAGCAGTGTGGAGCTGGGGTAGGGCTGAGAACAGAAGCAGATCTCCCAACCACCCCACCCCTAGCCCCGCCTTGCCAGGTGCTGGTGCTGTGACACAGGCTCACTCACGAGCTCTGGCGGGGGTGCCAGGGATGCACGCTTGGCAGTCCGCACACTGCTGGCCATGGCAGTCATCATGCACAGGGCCCAGGACTCCCCAGCCCACCCCACATGGACCCTTCAGAACAGAACCTGAGCGAGGGCAGGTGGCTGGGGACTCCTTGGGGAACCTGCAGACTGGGGCTGGAGCACCAGGGAAGGCCCTTGATTCGGTCCTACTGCAGAGCAGAGCCCTATTTTGTTTGACTTCCAACCAGCAGGGGCTGCCCTCATCCAGCCAGTTCCTAGGGGCTGTGGAGGTAGAGGGTCAGTGGTCCTGGGCCAAGGGCCCTGCTGGGTCATGAGGCTGGAAGGGCACTGAGAGCAGGGAAAGGGGCCGGACCCCGCGTGGCTACCTTGGGCCTCGGGTTAGGGTCAGGCTACGTTCATGTTTCTCGAAAGAGTGGCCTCCAGGCCTCCAGCCTCACAAACACCTGGGTGCTGGGCAAAAGTAGAGCTCCATGAGCCCCACCCCATCAAATCTGAGTCTTTGGGGTAGAGCCTAGGAATTTGTTTTTGTATTTTTTTAAAGAATCAATTTTATTTACTTTTGGTTGCATTGGGTCTTTGTTGCTGCATGCAGGCTTTCTCTAGTTGCGGCAAGTGGGGGCTACTCTTCGTTGCAGTGCGCGGGCTTCTCATTGCGGTGGCTTCTCTTGTTGCGGAGCACAGGCTCTAGGCACGCGGGCTTCAGTAGTTGTGGCACGCGGGCTCAGTAGTTGTGGCACGCAGGCTCAGTAGTTGTGGCGCACGGGCTTAGTTGCTCCGCGGCATGTGGGATCTTCCCCGACTAGGGATCAAACCCGTGTCCCCTGCGTTGGCAGGCAGATTCTTAACCACTGCGCCACCAGGGAAGTCCCTAGGAATTTACATTTTAAGCCAGCTAAGCATCTGATGGACTTGGGGGATGGAGAACCTACGTGGGGGTATTTGGGCACAGGTAGGGACCTCAGAACAGTTTCCTTGCCAAGAGGGTGCTAGACGCGTGGGGAGAAATATTGAAAATGGCGATGGGAAGAAAACTTATACTGAGTAACGATAGCTGCTATCACCATCCTGAGCTGCCTTGTACCCAGCCCTATGGTGAGCACCACACCCACCCCCTCGCAATCCCAGCAGCCAGGTGAGGTGGGGAATGCCCTCCTCCCTGTGTTACAGATGTGGAAGCCGAATCAGAGGCCATCAACCCAGGTTAGGAACTTACCGCCAAAGCCGGTGCTCTTATCCCTGGATGAATCAGCCTCCAGGCGCAGGCCCCATCCACAAGCCAGGCCTGCTTCCCAGAAGCTTTCTCCGTGTCGTGTCGGAAACTAGTCTCAGTGCTTTGCATAACAACCCCATGAAGCAGCTGCGATTATTTCCACCTTTTACAAATGAGTGAACTGAGGCCAGTAAGCTCAGCTTGGTAACATTCAAGATTTATGGGTGCCACCCCTGCCTCTCATGCCATTTGGGGGATGGGTGGTATGGGGGGAGGGTGTCAGAGAGAGACAGGATCCTAGCTTCAGCTACACGTCTATTTTTTATTCAATATATTAAATATATTAATCAGAAAAGACACGTACTATAAATCCAGGAAAATACACAAATATAAATGTCAGAATCTGTCACTTGTCTGCCTCCTAGAGTGAGTCTATGTACACATGGAAGGAGGGCGGGAAGAGAGAGCAAGTAGGAGGAGGCTGGCGGGGGCCCGTCCCTCCCTCCCAAACCCCACTCCCACCTCAACCTCTTCCTTCCTGTATTTACAGCAGCATTTGGCTTATTTACAGCATGGCGGTATGTGTGTTAAAAACGGTTTTATCTTACAAAAACATAAAGACCAGGGCTGGGCTGGGGGGTAAGACAAATAGTAAGGGTCACCCCTGTGAACGCATCCCCCTCCCCCAGGGCATGAACTCCCTGCCCACCTCCCAGAGCAGGTGGTGGGGAGGGGCGGCCAGTCTGCAGCTCAGGCCCAGGCTGAGGGGTGGTGCTCCAGGGGTCCGTGGGCCGTGGGCTAAAGGCACGTGGGGTGGCGTGTGAGCGTGCACACGGAGTGCACGTGTGTTCCCGGGCTGGGGTCAGAAGGGCAGCGTGTCCATAAAGATCTTCTCGACGATGGGCGGAGGGGGCACCAAGTCCTCCAGCTTGAGGTAGAAGATGCGCTGCAGGCCCTGGGTGCACAGGGTCCGCAGCTCGGGCAGCTTGCCCAGCAGGCGGGACAGGCAGCTGGCGGGCTGAGGCTCGCCTGCCTCGGCCGAGACGTGCTCCTTCAGGCAGCTGGCGATGCGGTTCTGCAGCTCCTCTACCCTGCAAGGCTCCTGCAGCCCGTGCCGGTCTGCGGGGAAGGTGCAGGATTAGCTGCACAGCTGAGGAGCAGACGCCCCTCTCCCCGGCCTCTCCCAGGTCTCTGGAACGGCCGCCAGTGACCAGGCCCCACAGCCCTCTGCACTGTGCAAAAGCACAGGAGCCCGCTTCTGAGCCCCAGCAGAAGCCTAGCAAGGCAGCAACGTTCATTATCCTCATCTTCCAAGTGACACAGTGAGGCCCAGAGAGGTTAAATGACTTGCCTAAGGTCGCAAAAAGGAAATAAAACCCTACGCGGGTTTTCTGACGAGGCCAGCGTTGCTTTTGGTTTTTTTCCCCCCAGACTGTTTGTGAGAAACCCTGGGTTTGAGCAGCAGTGTTTCAGAGGCCACCTCCAGGGAAAGCAGGCCTCAAAACCCACCACACTCTCTCTGCAGCCCAGAGTGCCTCAGATTCTGTCCTACAGTTTTTTGCCCTATGTAGCTCTGTGAAATTTCAGTTAAAAAAATTAAGTGAAAAAGAGGTGGGGGCAGATTCTGGTGCTTTAAAAAATAAAGAGACCCCAAAACCTCCGCATTTAATGCCAAAAACTCCATCCTGTGTAATTATATTTACATAAAGTACACAACAAGCACAGCTAATCTGTGCTATTAGCAGTCGGGGTGGCAGCCACCTTTTGGGGAACTGATGACAGGAAGGGGGCACAAGGAGGGGTTCTGATGTCCCGGTCATGTCTGTTTCTTTTTTTTTTTTTTTTGCGGTAGGTGGGCCTTTCACTGCTGTGGCCTCTCCCGTTGCGGAGCACAGGCTCCGGACGCGCAGGCTCAGCGGCCATGGCTCACGGGCCCAGCCGCTCCGTGGCATGTGGGATCCTCCCGGCCCAGGGCACGAACCCGTGTCCCCTGCATCGGCAGGCGGACTCTCAACCACTGCGCCACCAGGGAAGCTCATGTCTGTTTCTTGATCTAGGTGCTGTTTATGTGCACATGCTCCGTTTGTAAAAACTTCCTGTGTGCAACACGATTAAGATTTTAAAAACAAACCCAAACTTTAGGCCACACATGACACCTACACGATCAGGATCTGTGGTCCTCTGGGATAACTCACAGGCTGGCTTGGTTTGCAGTCAGCCACAGCTGGGCCTGAAGCCTGGCTCTGCCACCTGCCAGCTGTGTTGCCCTGAGCCATGCTTACCCCTCTCTGCATCTAATCACCCTCGCTCCACAAGGTGGGGGCCCAGGAAGCGCCAGGTGCCCGCCCATCCAGGGCCAGGCCCTCAGGCCCTCCCCATCTCCCCAGGTCTGTGGAACTAGCCACCCACCTGTGATAAGGACGAGCGCAGAGAGGCAGGCAAAAGCAGGGACGTCGACGACCAAGCTGTGCAGGGAGCGAGAGAAGGCCAGGATGCTGTCGATCCAGTCCCCGAAGCCGCGGGCACACTGCAGCCGGTGCAGCACCAGGCCCGAGCAGAAGATGAGCTTCCCCTCAGCCGGCTTAGACCTGGTGGGCAGGGATGCAGACACGAGTCAGAGGGGCTGGAGGGCAGGGCGGCAGGGTGAGGGGTGAGCAGACAGCCGAAAGCTCACCGGTAGGCCAGGCGGAGGATGAAGAGCTCCAGGAAGGCCGACTCCAGCAGCAGGTCCTGGTCCCCGGGGGACAGCTCGGCAAAGCCGGGGATCTTCTCAGCCCACTTGCGGATAACCTCCAGGGAACCCGAAAGCAGGTCGTAGAACTGCTGCACGTCCCCGGCATCCTCCTTCCCGAAGTGGGGCAGCACCAGCTCCTGGAACTAGGAAGCGGCCTGGCGGGGTCAGACCCCAGGGAAAGCCCCACACCAAGGCCGCCACGTACAGCCATGACGCGCCCTCCCTCGGATGTCAGATCCCGGGGGTGAGAGTGGAGCTGAGATTCCGCCCACGCTTGCTTGCCAACTCTCACATATTAACCCAGGGCCACAGCTGCTGGAAGGAGCACGTTTTTCTAATTGGCCACTGCCCAAAGGGGTACATTTTCCCATCTGGTCAGCCTGGAGGGGCCTCCTCTCTTTTCCATTTGTGGAACTGGGGCTTTTCTAATGCGCAGGAAAGCGCTGAACGTGCGGTAGGCTGGGCCTCACCTTGGAGTAGTCCAGTTTGGAAGTGCTGGGCCCTGAGTCCAGGTGTGCCCGGACCAGGGAAGTGAGGAGATTCGCAGGGGAGGCATCCGGGGGTTGCTTGGGCTTGGAAGGGAGCCGCCCCCGCCGACCCTTCAGGCTGTCTGTCCGGACAACTGCAGAGAAATGGGCAAGGGTGAGCAAGGGAGGAAGGGAGCCAGGGGAGGGCCTCTCAGCCCAAGCCGTGCCCAGCAGTGCTGGGCAGCAACCCCAAGTGCAAGGACCTAGAGCCCCCGAGACCCAGGGGACTCTGCAGGGACCTCCCCCACCACAAGGCAGGCAGGTGGACCAGAGGTCGGGGAGGAAGTAGGGCCCAGGCATGCCCTGCCCTGCGGCCCACCAGAACAAATGTCTGGGGGACTCTGCCAGCCCCACCCCACTCAGGCCCGCCGCTGTCCCACTGGGCCTGTGCCAGCCACCCACCTTCCTTCACCATGCCCACAGCCAGGCACTTCTGGAAGCGACAGAACTGGCAGCGGTTTCGCCGTCTCTTGTCCACAGGGCAGTCCTTGTTAGCCAGGCAGATGTACTTGGCATTTTTCTGCACTGTGCGCTGGGGTGGGGGGGGCAACACGGAACACGCTGTCAGAGCGTGGGGATAGGGGGAGCCCAGGGGAGGGAAGCGACCAGATCCTACTGCCATCGCAGACAAAAGCGCTCTCTGTTCACAGCTATTTTTCTAACATTTGGGTGGCAGGGGAGGGAGAGATGGATGGGTGGGGGAAGGAAGAGAAAAGTCTTGGGGACACTGGGGGAGGGTTCGGCCTCACCCTCAGGACACAAGATTAGGGGCTCAGGGCTCCCCAGCAGCTGGTACTTCTTAACGTGCCTGCGTCCGCCTGCCCCTTCCCTGGGGCAGACACGAGAGGGCTGAGGAGGGGCTGGGGGTGGGGACGGGAAGCGAAGCAGGCACCCAGCACTGGGACAAACACACAGCCTGTTCCCAAGTCCGCCCCCAGCCCTCAAGCACCAAGCCCTCTTCTCAGATCCTTTCATCTCGCGCCAGGAACACGAGTGCCTGGGGCCCCCCTTCCCACCAGGACCTTGAGTGGGGGGAGGCCAGGCAGAGGACAGCTAGAGGCTGGCCACTGAACTTCCCCTCCTGGGTACCCCTGCAGCCCGCACCCTCTGCCCAGCTCTCGCCCCTCCCTCCATAACTCTACAGCCCCAGTCCCAGCATGAAAAGGTCCCAGCTCCCTGCTCCCAGGACAGTAGCCCACCTGGCAGGCCTGCCCTCTGCTTAAAGAGCAGAACTTGTTGGGAGGAGAACCCAAGGGAAGTCACCACAGACCCTGCTGGGGTGAGAGAGCAGCCTGTCCCACCTCTCATAAAAAGCTACCCCCCGGGCAGCCCAGTACCTTGAAGAAGCCCTTGCAGCCCTCGCAGGTGCGGACACCGTAATGCTGGCAAGAGGCGTTGTCCCCACACACAGCACAGCGGCCCTCGCTCGCACCCGGAGCCCCACTCCGGGCCTTGGCTGGGGTCACGGGCGCATCCACCATCCCCAAGCCGTCGAGGTGTGAAGACGCGGGCACCAGGCCTGGGAACGCTGTCGGCATGGAATAGCTCTCTCCCTCCCCCAGCTGGTGGGCAGCCTGCGAGGGGAACAGCCTCAGGGGGCTCTGGGCCAGGCTGGGACTGGGGCCGGGGGGAGGGCTGAAGGAAAAGAAGGTCAGCGGCTGGGGGTGCCCAGAAGCCTTGGGCAGCTGCTCTGTCCATGCCCGCATGCCTTCGTAAGTCTGGCTGGGCGAGAAGGGGCCGAAGGAGCCGTCCCAGGGAGAGAGCTGTGGCGGCTGGAAGCTGGGCGTGGACGGTGACGGGGCTGAGCAGGGGCTGCCATAGTAGTCGGAGCCGCTGGAGGACAGGGTCTCGTCAAGAGGGCCGCTCAGGGTGCCGGGGTAGCAGCCGAACACCTGGAAGTCCTCGAACTTGAATGAAGCGGAGGCAGGGGAGGTGGCTGACGATGAAGACGTGGAGGAGGCCGAGGAGGAGGCCGAGGAGCACGGCTGGGCTGTTCCCGGCAGCTGGTACAGGAAGGTGTCAAACTCCCCCGTGTAGCCGTCCATGAAGGTGCTGAAGCTGGGCAAGGCCGTGGGGACAGCGGGGGCCACCTCAGGGCTGGCCAGGTCCATGGTGGGCTTGCTGAGCTCGGGGGTCAGGGGGTCACGGGGTCCTGGGCTCGATGCTGGTGTCCCATACTGGGCTTGGATACAGGGCATCTCTGGAGAAGGAAGAGACCAAAGGGTGGGGAGGTGGGGAGTCAGTGAGAGAAGCCTGAGGCCTGACCTCTAAGTATAGGCCCCCGAGTTGCCAGGTGGCAGGAGTCCCAGCCAGACAGGGGACACGAGGCGTTAGGGCCACAGCCCACCACAGAACCCAGGAATCCTGGCGCCCAGCCAGAGCACCGTCTCAACCTCCATGTCACAAAGCCCCTGGGCAATGGCCCAGCAAGAGTGGGCTCAAGTCAGAAGGCCAGCCACACCCCAGGCAGCCTGGGAACTCTAGGGAAGGCATCTAGCCAGCATTTCTCTGCTGGAACAGGGGAAAGCTGTGTTCCTCCAGCCCCCTGCCCCTCCCTTACTGGGTAAGGCATGGGTGGGGGCTGGGAGAAGGGTGGGTGGGAGAGGCAGCCAGGCAAGGCCTGAGCCCAGTCCCGGGAGCAGATATGTCATTCCTCCAACCTGGCACTTCTGGGAATATTCCCAGGCATGGCCCAGCCTCTCCCAAACCCCCTCTCCTCCTCCCCACACAGTGCCAGTGCCTGGGCTGAAGGACATCCTGCAGATGGAAAAGGAGCTGGGAGTAAAGGCCCAGCTGCCTATGAAAGCAGCCTAAGCAGCAGTGAGCCTGTGCCCCTCCACCCCCACCCCCACCCGTCCCCACCCTACGTACTGAGCA
This sequence comes from Orcinus orca, assembly GCF_937001465.1. Taxonomy (NCBI): domain Eukaryota; kingdom Metazoa; phylum Chordata; class Mammalia; order Artiodactyla; family Delphinidae; genus Orcinus; species Orcinus orca. Next base: position 41,939,940 of record NC_064569.1, on the reverse strand, counting down.
AAGGCTGCAGATCCCACGCGCACCCCAGTCCTGCCATCTGGGGACAGGCACCCACTCTACGCTGCCTGGGATGCTCCCAGAAGCAAAGAGAAAGGGAGCCCGGCCTCCTTACCCAGTCCCCAGCTCCCCAGGGGATCGGGTAACCTGGCTCCAGACCTTTAAAGGCCGCGTGCTGGAAGGGGGAGCGTGAGGGAGACAGCAGCCCCTGGACTTCCAGGAGAAGTCCTGAAGAGGAATTCCTCTGCTACCCCCAAAGCGTCTCCCCCTGTTATTTTTATGAGAACACTCAAGAGTCCAGGAGGCTGGAGATGGCTGTGCAGGGAAGAGGAGGAGCCTGCTGGTGAGTGCCGGAAGCCCGGGTCACTCCGCTAAAGAGTTCTGTGCCCTGAAGAAACCAGGAGCTCAGGCAAAGGTGCTTACACCCTGCCCCAAACCTGAGGAGCCTGAAGGAGCAGACGGAGCATCATTCGGGGGGATCCCTAAGTTCGTAGACAAGTCAAAAACTAACGCAGGGGAGGCTCCGGGACAGTTCCCCATCCCACCTCCTGGCTTGGCGGTCTCCGTGACCCTGGCCTCATCAGTCAGGGAGGGAGGCTGGGTAAGAAAGCAAGCTGAAGCAGAGCGCCATAGTCAAGGGGGACAGCAGGAGGGGCCGAGGCTGGCATCACCTCCTGGCCAAGAGCCCAGGGAGTCCTCTGGTTCTAGCCTTTCTCTCACCTCCTTGGGCCCTGGACAGGGCAGCTCCACCCCTGACCTGACACTCCCACAACCAACCCAGACAACAGAGCCTCCAGAAACTCTGGCCCCACCCACCCAGTGGCACCCGTCCAGAGGCACTGAGCACCTGCAAGAGGTAAGGGTGGCCACGTCTGCCTGCGCTACAACAGCCTGGGCAGGGATGGGTTTGGGTGGAGGAAAAGAGGCAGCAGCTACACAGCGTTGGGCTGGGCGTTCCAGCCTTATTCAAATCCCGTTTCTCCACGTGGACGTCCCACATCCGGATCAATCCCCACCAAACTACCCCCACTCCTGCCTTCATGCAGGTACTTAATGACACGAGATCTGGACCTACATCTAGCCTTTGGCGGAAGCATAGGAAGAAGGAAGAGGCGGGGTTGCAGGAGGGAGCAGGGAGAATCCAGCTTCAGGCGGGTCCTGGCAACATTGTGGTTTGCACCTGTCGTGCTGAACAAGCCTCAGGCTGCACCCTACCTGTGTGATCCAACATAGACCAAGGCGGGAGTGGGGCAGGGCTGGTATCCTCTAGGTGGTACCACACCACAGAACGCAACATTAGCAACTGCCTGCCAAGGATCCCAAAGGATGACGCTTTCCACCACTCTCCCTCCCTCTCTCCCTCTCTCTCCCTCTCTCTCACACACACAGACAGACGCAGATCCAAGCTACAGTAAAAACAATCTTCCCTACGCTTCCAGAGACCCTGCTCCTGCCGCTGAGAAGACGCCTCTATTCCAACACACAGCAGCACCCCCTGCACAGTTCAGCCAATGCTGACCTCAACAATCTAGACCTCTCCTAGATAATCCAGGGAGAAACTTCCAGCTGCGGGTCACCACAAACTAAGCCACAGCCTCTACAGTGTTAAGAAAACAACTAACAACCAACGGCTGGGGTGCGAGCTGACAAGCTGGGAAGAAGGAGACCCTTTTGGAAATTCAATCCTGGTAGGAGTCAGATACATCCCAGCAGCCCAAGCTCTGTGCACCTTCTCCCCCACGCACACTGTACTGAGACCCAACCAGCAACTAAGTCCCAGGCGCCCGGTGCCCACTAAAGGACCCTGGGAGACTGAACTCTAGCCAGTCTCCTACTGAACAGGTCCCCACTGCTGGCGCCAACCTAACCTTCTGTGGCTTCCACCTTGCACAGACATGCCCCCCCCCCGCCCGCGACACACACACACACACACACAGCGCTCAGTAAACTCCAGTCCGATCTGAGTCCTCATCCCGTTCCAACCGCTAACCCCCAACGCCAGAACTGCATCCTACTCCCGCCCTCCTTCATGCTGACCCTAAAACACCCTTTCTGCCCGCGCGAACACCCATCTCCTTCATGCAGCAAGCCCCCCAACCCAAAACAGAGCTCTGTGGAGATGCACGCTTCCCGGGGGTCACCTACCCGGCTGGCTCCTGCTCCCCGTGCCCACGACCGGCGCCCCAAGTCGCAGCCCGGTCCCGCGTGCGCTCCCGCCGTCCTGCACACTCCCCCAACTTTCGCAGCCTCCACCACTGGGACTCCCGGCCGCGCCGGACCCTGCTCTTAAGTGCTCCGTGACGCACGGGGAGGGGCGGGGGCGCCACTGACGCACGCGGCCGGGCGAGCTCTGGCCATACAAGGGCGCGGGGGGCGGCGCGGTTCCGGCGGGAGGCGGCCAGGGGTAGGCACGGGGACGGGGAGCCCGAGGGGGCGGGGCGAAAGGGGGGGCCTGGAATGTCTGCGCGCGTGACGCACGCGGGGTTCCATTGACGCAGGGAGCGCGGATTGTTTGATCTATAAATAGTCCCCTCTCGCCCTCTGCGCCAGCTAAAAATAGCAGCTCGCGGATTCGCGAGGCTCCTCCGGCAGGACCCAGCACCGGCCCGGGGCCCCTGGAGCCGAAATAAGCAGCCCGAAGGCCAGAGCCCAAGAAAAGGGTGCTCTAGCGCCGTGGCTGCGGGGCTTCGCCGGACGAGGAGCTCCTCACCCTCCGGCGGCTCCCGGGAGCCACGAACGCGCCCGGCTCCGCTTTTGCACCCTCCCCAGCCCTTCCAGCGGGCACGGGGAAGGCCCAGGGCTGGGGCGGGCAACTCAGAGACTCACCCCGGGGAACCTGCGCCCCCCACCTCAGCCCAAGGCGCTGCCACTGCACTTGACCCTTCTTCCCCGGCGGGGTCTCGGGCTGTCACACACACACTTATTCCCTCCCCCCAATTTCTCATGCAAAGTACCTTCCGGAGGGCAGGGATTCGCCAAGCCCAAGACAGGCCAACTGGCTGTGCTTCACAGCTGAAGTTGATTTCTCACCACTACCCTCCCCAGTCCCTGACAGGGTGAAAGCACTCTAGTTGGGAAATTACAGAATTTCAGAACCGGGTGGAGCCTGAGAAATCTTTTCGAATCTGTGCCGACTCTTCCCCACTTTATAAATAAACAGGCTCAGCAAAATAATAGCACTTGCTCAAGGCCACAGAGCAAGGCGGTGGCACACTGGGATGGAACCTGACTACATCTCTAGGGGATCCCTTCACACCCTCCGCTGTCCATGATCGAGGAGTTCCCACCTGCAGCCTTCCCGGGAGCCCTCGCCTGCTCGGTGGGAGAGGAAGGAAGAAAAGGCTAATATTTAGAAGAAGAGAGCCCCTCCCCACACCCCTCCCCCTCTCCCCTCTCCACACTGAGCTTGCGCCCACGGACCCCACTCTGGCCTCCCCTGGTCACCCAACAGCACTTTCCTCTACCCTTGAGGCACTTCCTGCTCCTCACTTCCACTCTCACCTCCGTCTCAGGTTTCCCACACCCTGCTCTCCAGCCCCCACTTCTGTCCACTCAAAGGTCCCACCAGCACCTCAAACGTCACCCGTTTCAGACAGAGCTTGCCGTCTCTGCACTCCCCGCCTGCCACCCATCTCTGCTCCTGATGCCCCACGTGCTACTTTTCACTCTTTCCTGAAATTCTATTTTGGAACTTCTCTTGGATCCTCCGTTCCTAATTGCCAGCCAGAGCCCACGCCTCACTGGTGCCTGAAGGCAGCAGACCAGCTGATTGAGGCCAACGACCTCCCCTTCTCCCTTCTTCTTGCCCGCACCCATTAAGAAACTGCCCCTTCACCAGCCTGCCTCCTCTTTCCAAACCCTACTGTCCACCACGGATGGAGCAGTCTTCATGTAACACCAGCATCATTCGGTGATCCGGTCAGAACCTAGCATAGCTCCCGCACTGCAGCCCACAGTCTCAACATGGACCAGTCTTCAGAGAGCTCTGGCCTTTGCTAAAACATCTTCCAAAGACGCTTCAACGGCCACCTGCGTGAAGATGAAGTGTGGGCAGGATGATGTTTAGCCAAAGTTTTGTTTTTCTTTGTCTTGGGCTTTTGCAGAAGATATTACTTGGATAAAAAGGATTCCACAGCTTAAAACTGGTTTGAAACCACTAATATAATTCATGTCTTCCCATTTTGCAGATTAGGACCCAAGGGCTCCCAGAAGAGCTGCACCTTGCCCAGAAGCACAAGCAAGTCCGGGCTGGTGAAACTAACCCAGCTGTGTCACGGGCTGGTTTCCCCACCTAGCCCCCTGCCCCCCAGCCCAGCAGGGCCTTCCTCAGAAAATAAAAACAATTCTAATATGTTAGCAAAAGATGATTAGCCAGGCCAATGTTCTTCCCAGGTCAGTGTTCTTCCCTCCAAAACTCATCAGCAAAAGAAAGAAAGAGACAAGAAAAAGTATATTAGCTGCAGCCTTAATGGCTCTTTGAAAGCTGACCTAGCCTTGAGCCCTAGCACCCCCTTTTTTCCCCACCACTTTCCATCTGTAAAGAGCAACACAGACCATCCCCTACCTTTCCCATGGGGAGGCCCACCCAGGAGCCCCAGGGAACTCAAGTGTGGTGAGGAGCTGTCCAGGTCCCCAGTCTAAATCTCCGCGTCGCAGCATCCAGGCTCCAGATTTGTGCCTGCAGCCCGGGCCCCATCTCCGTGGGAGATTGCACATTTGGAGGTTGCAGTCTTGCTGCCCCAAAGGCAGAGGGTGGAAGAGACAGCAGCAGCGACCACCTGGCCATGCTTGTGGAGGTGGGGGATGCTGGGGGCTTGGAACACACTACACTCTGAAAATAAGTAAATAAGGAGAAAAAGGCAGTCCCTCTATAGGAACACACCCGGGGAGCACCTAGCCTAAGACAGAGAGGGGAGAGGCGAGAGGGGCTTGGGGACCTCAGGCTTCATCCCTGCTGGCCAGATGCCCTCCAGGGAGGGTGGCCTGGGGCTCTGAGGTGGAATCTGGCCAAGGTGGAACTCTTGAAAAGGCATAACTGATGCAGACGTTGGGAGACCTGGAGCATAAGCTGGTCGAAGACTGGACGGAGACTCCAAGGGACCCCACTAAGCCCAACCTTTAGGAGCAAGGTCAGAGTGAACAGCCCATTGTGGGGTAGGTAAGGGTTGGAAAGAGACAGGTAATGATGGCAGAGGTATCCGAAACTAGAGGTGAGGACCAGAAGGTAAAGCAGGGCCATGATAACACAGGAAGGGCAGGGAAAGATGCTGTGCTGGAGACGAGACAGGTCAGGCTCGCACAGCACAGCACAGCCCACCAATCTACCCTCACCACCCCCAGGATCCCCGCTGCCCCAATATAAAGACCTTGGGCTAAACCTTCCCACCACCCATTGGGCACATTGTTCCTCTTCCTTCTATTCTAACCCTACTCATCCTCTAAGACTTCAGCTCATAACACCCTCCTGGACCAGCCTAACTCTTAATAATAAGTACCTTCTCACTGGAGGGTTTGGGGGTGGGGGAGTGAGGGACACCAGTGAAGGGTCAGACCCTCGGCTTAGGGCATGTCACGTGGATTCTTCCACTTAACCCTCTCCCTAACCGTCTACGTTTGGAATTACCACCTACATTTTATAAATGAGGAGGAGGCTTAGCGGCCAGGAATCAGACTCCCCGAACTCCCAGTTCTGTGCTAGACCCACTGCCCTCAACTCTGAACTCCAGAGCTCTGGCTTCTGGCCCCACAAGCCTCGAGTCTCACAAGTGCACCACAGAGCTGGTACGCACACGGCCTATAAGCTGGAAACAGCAGTGCCTACGAGGGCGTCTCTGGGGGGGCTGGAAGCGTCCCAGCTCCTAGTCTGAACGGTGGTCACCTGGGTGTGCTCAGTATGGAAAAGTAATCACACTCTATGCTCTGAAGATTTCACGTCTGTGATTTGCATGCTTTTCTGTATGTATGTTATACTTTCAGAAAGAAAAGTTTATTTACAAAAATAGCCACACCTAAATGGAAGAGACATATTTATTCAAATGGATGCAGATGCTGCTGGAGTTTCCTGAAATCACAGAGAAACAGTGGCTGTTTCTCATTACGTTATTTGTTCTATCGACACATACTCAAGAGCACAGCTACGGTTAGGAGAGGCTGCAGCATCTGACATCAGAAAGGGGTCCTCTCGCAGCATGTTTTCTGAACCACTCAGCTCGGGCCTGGCCCCTGCTCGTCAAATCTTGTGGGGCTCGGGGACTCTCGTGCTCAGGCCATCCCTCCCCCGACAACCAGTGTGTGAACGGGAGGGCAAGGCCCTGTCTCTCCCACCTTGGCAGGAGGCCCCTTCATGCATCCTCAACAGTAAGTAGCCCAGGGCAGGCCGCAAATGGGTAGCCAAAGTACACCATCGTCCCCCAGCCAAGACGGTGGGTAAATAGGAGACGGAGGAAGTGGAACTGCACAGCCCCTTTCCCACGCTGCCCCGCCCACCTCAGGCTGGCCCCTGCCCCTGCTGAGCAAAGGGCAGGAACTTGCCCTACTTTCGCCAAGACCATCCTCACCCATGGGCCTCCACACCCTTCCCACAGGGTAGGCAGAGGGAGTGAGCTTTGCCTCCTCCCCCCCACCCCCCACCCCAGCTTCCCCACCTTAGCCCCAGGACCTATCTCCAGGCCTGACCCGGCCACTTCCTCTTCCTGCCCTGGCAGCAGGCCGGGGGATTTGTGCCGTGGGCAGGGAAGCTCTGCCTACTGCTCCAGGGGGCTTCCACGGACAGCTCTGGGAACTGGGGAGGTAGGAGCAGGCCCAGGTCTGATCTTCTGGCCCTTGTCCAGGCCCTGCCACGACCACACGTTTTGTTACCTCCCGGGAAAACAGGTTCCCAAGGACACGGGCAGGTCAGCCGCCACCCTCCACTTCTCACCCCAGCCCCAGCAGAGGCAAAAGATAAAGGAACTCTCAGAGGCATCTTTGACCTGGAGCCAGCAAGCCTGGTGTGTGACCCGGGGCCAGTCCCTTGCCCTCTTCGGGACCGTTTCCTCATCTGCCCAATGCTGACAACATCACTAGTCCTGGTGCTATTAGAATTCAAGTCACTAACGGAAGGGGGAGGCTCACAGTGAAATGGGAGCACTGTCTGGGGGCTGGGGCTCTAGGGACCCGCAGCAGGATCCTGAGGGAGGCACAGAAAGGAGACACCAGCGCCGTCAGCTCGATGGGGAGCCAGCACCCTCCTTCTTCAAGACCCAGAGATAAATAGTACCCCCATCCCCACCTCTCCCTCTCCAGGGCTGCGTGAAAGGAAATGAGAGTATGCCCAGCACCAGGGAAATTCCGGACTGTGTGCAGCAAGTGCTCAACTGATACTCCGAAGAGAGCTGGTTACTTGAGCAGGTCAGACCTCTCTCCACAGAGGTCATTTCCAGTCCAGTGATGTCTCAACCCCCAGCCCGCTATCAGGCCAGAAGGAATCCACATACAACATAAAGCAACAAGATCAGACTTCAGGAAGAACCTCCAGACAGAGCTGGAAAACATAGACAAGATCATGGAGGTCCTCTGGGAAGAGTCGACCCACGCCTCATTTGTAGCCTCCTCAAATCTCCTTCCATTGGCTTCCCTGGTGGCGCAGCGGTTAAGAATCGCCTGCCAATGCAGGGGACACGGGTTCGAGCCCTGCTCCGGGAAGATCCCACATGCTGCGGAGCAACTAAGCCCGTGCGCCACAACTACCGAGCCTGCGCTCGAGAGCCTGTAAGCCACAACTACCAAGCCCACGTGCCACAACTACTGAAGCCCGTGTGCCTAGAGCCCGCAACAAGAGAAGCCACGGCAATGAGAAGCCCGTACACTGCAAACAAAAGTGGCCCCCGCTCGCCGCAACTAGAGAAAAGCCCGTGCACAGCAACGGAGACCCAACACAGCCAAAAAAAAAAAAAAATCTCCTTCCATGCCCCTCAGTCTGCTCAGCTCCTGGCCAGCTCTTCTCTCCCCGACCCTAGGGGGTTCTCCCACCACCTCGCACAACATCAACAACCCACCAAATTCTCCTGTGCCTGCCCAAGGTCTCCACCCAGCCTCCCTGGGCAAAATTTCAAATTCCAAAATAAAAACCCTCTGATAACGAGGCCCAGCCGGAAAGACTGATGCATTTTCCTATTGTTGAAGTATTTTTAGTCACAGGCTCTGGATTCGTTTAAAGACTCACGTTCAGAAAGGGAAAAATTTTTTTTTCAAGAACCGAGAAGGAGAGCACACAGCCTCCCACGTAAGGAGCTCCGCTTATTCCATGCCGGCCCAAGCCCCTGGCCCGGCTCCCGGGGAGCGTGCTTGTGGCAAGCCGGTTGGCGGACTTGCCAAGCCTAGCTCCAGTCCAGCTTCTCAGGCACCAAACCAGGCGGGAAGCCAGGCAAGTAGGGCGGGGCAGGGGCCGAGGGCGGGCTCAGGGACGTCAATCCACAAGTTCAGACCCCAAGTCCCAACCAGCTGGGGGGCCAGGGACCCTACTCAAGGACAAGTGCTGAGGTACCTGACTGACACCCAGCTCACTCCAGCATCCGTCCCCAGCCTGAGCACACCAGTGTTGTCCAGGCCGGGTCAACAGGACAGGAGGATGGAAGACCCTGTTGCAAATCTCTGAGGAAGGAGACAGGCTGCATCACCTATTTCCTCGTCGCCTGGTTCTCAACCACAAAGGGATCCAAGTCCAACTCCCGTCATCCAAGTGCCAAAAAGCCTTTACCCTCATTCCTCGGGAGGGTCGGCCACCCCTGCTTCCTCCTCCGCCCCTCCCCCTCTGGAGGCCAAAGAAACCACAGTGAGGACGGTCACAATGGAAAAAGATGCACACAGCCCAGCCCCTGTGCCTCGGTTTCCCCATTCCTAAGACTCACCAGCTTCCTCCACGCGATCTGCTTTGATTCTCTGAGGGCCTGGACAACTGCACCAAGGGAGAATCCCGGGATTGGTTGGGGACTCTTCCCGGTGGCCTCAGGAAGCCCTGCGGGAAGAGACGTGACCGCCCAGTCAGCCCGTCCTGCCGACCGAGGCTGTGCACCAGCTGAGCGGACTCAGGACACGGAGCGGCCTCCAAGCCAGCATGTCCTCCTCTGTTTATATAGCTGAAACCGGAGCTGGCCTCTGGGGGCAGGGGGAGCTGCCTCAGGGCCCTCTGGCTGAGGCCTGACTTTGGCCCAGGTCAGCAAGAGCCTAAAATAGTCAGCTGACGGGAGCCCTGGCATGAGCGTGACCCTGGGCCCGTGCCCAGGCCTGGCAGACAGGTGCCCACGTCACAGGACCAGCAGCTGTAGCACTCGTGGAGCCCCCGCTGGCAGCACTCATGGTGGCCTTGCCAGCACCTCTGGCATGGGAATTCCACCCAATCACCACCCTTACCCAGACAACGGACTGACCGCAAGGAATTCTGGCCCCAGGAGCCACTGGGTACCCAAAGGGAAGGCTAGGCACTCAGCAGGCCGCGTCTGACCTGAGGGCAGAGGTGGGGGCTGAGCGGAGGGAAAGACACCCGGCCGCTGCTGTCATCTTCACTCACGTGCTTCCCGAGTCCAGATGTCCAGCTGACCAGGGACACCTGCCTCTTCCACTTACAGTAATTCCTCTCCCTGCCCCAGCCCGAGGTTGGTGGCACAGTGCCTGCTGCCAGCAAGAGGCCAGGTGCATACCCAGCGCAGCCCCCGGAACAGGAGGCCCCGCTTCCCAGGGCTTTCCCTCCTTCCCTCCAGGCTTGGAGGGCTGGGCAGCCCATCCTCCCCATCCCAGCCACCTCTCTGGGACTCTCTGCACCTCGAACACCAACTCCACAAGAGGCAACAGAGTTTGGGGGTCCAGGGTGGGATACTGAGCCAGCTCCTGCTTCATCTGGGGATCTCTCAAGGCCCGAAGGGGGTGTTGCTCAGAGATGACCCTCGTTTCTGGGCAAGGAAGAAGGGAATAAGAGGGTCCCTGTCCAGGGCGCCAAGCTGAACTCCAGCTCTCTCAGGTAAACACGGTGACCAGGACTATGTACCCTTGACCCCGCCCCAGTACCTCAAGTCCCCAAGGAAAGGCCTGGTGGAAATCCCATTCCCACACTCTGCCCCTCACCCACAGATCAGCTTGTGTCTTCTCCGGAGGCATCTTCAGGCAAGGAAGGTATGTCCTCCACCAGCTGACCGGGCCACTGGGCTTGCCCAGAATCCAGAAGACCTGGATTCTGAGCTCGGGTCTACACGTCCTCAGTGTAGGACCTTGAAAAGTGCCTTGTCCCCTCTCTAACTCAGTTTCTTCATCCATAAGAAGAGGAGGGGAGCTAGACGGCCACGGATTTCTCTGGCCATGGCCACAAGTCTGAGACTTTCCCTCTCAGGGATGTTGGATGAATAGTGAAGGGTCTGTCCCTGCCCTTGGTCAGCGAGATCCTCCCCATTCATAGAGCCACCCGCCCCATACCAGACCCCACAGGACCTACAGGCCCACCGCAGAAGGGGGCAGTCATCACCCTTTCAGGGAGGCAAGGGGTGGTCCAAGTTTCCCTTCACGCACTCCCCTGGTACAGTGTCTACACCCTAGGAACAAGGCAACTTCCCATCCCCCAGGTCTGCCCCGCTATACTCCCAGCCTGGCCTTGAGCTATACAACCCCACCCCATCAGCTTCCCAGAACGAGGCACATGCTGCCCTGGGAGCAGCTGTCATCCCCAACAACCCCATGACACCCAGGCCCAGAGCCCCCCAGTCTGTCCTGCTAAGAAAGTCAGGCTTCCCCCCTTCCCTGCCCCCGCGTTACCCCCACCACTGAAGAAATCAGATCTCCCATGCTGAGCAGCACCTCGCCCACCACCTCTGCAGGGCTTCCCCCTCCATCCCCCAAACCACATCCGCTTCAGGCAGCTCCACACCCACCTCAGGGGCCCCAGGGGCGTACAAGGGGCAACAGCAGGGCACTCACCCCTCTGGATGGACCAACAGTCCTCGAACAACACTCGACCATCCCTCGGGCCTTCGGGGCCTGGCAGAAGGCGCCGACACCAGGGAGGGGCTGGGGCTGGCCTCTGTCCACAGTGAAGGCCTGCAGAGGGAGAGTCCACGCGAGAGAGGAGAAACCAGCTAGCGGGACCATTCCCTGGAGACAGCACAGCCAGAAAACACAGGGGTGGGAACAGAAGCAGGACCCGGGCCATGAGGGGGGACAAGGCAGCCCAAGGACCTCCGTGAGCTGGGCGTCAGAGGCTGGGGGCCCACACCGCAAGCAAACAGCACTTGGGAACGTGGGGTGTGGCCAGGAGCTGCCGACAGTGTCTGGGGCACCTCAGGGCCCTGGAGACACAGCTCCTCAGCCTCACACCCCACTCCTGGGGGGAGGGGGGTACCTCAATCCAGCTTTCAGCTCCCTGATGTGCACAAAAGGGCCTGTTGTAGGCAGAGAAAAGGGAGCTATTGTGAGGACAGAGCAGAATACCCCTCTCTCCTTTAAGGGGCTCCAACTTGGCCCCCAAAGCTTCAGAGGCTGCAGAGCAAGGGCTCCATGCCCCCATCTCTAGGCAGCCCAGCCTTCTAATCTGAGCCATGGGGACTCTCAGGAAATCCTCTCTGAAGGGATTCCAGTCACAAAGCTGGAAGGTCCAGCTTGGGGTGGAGGGGTTAAGAGCATGGATGCTGCAGCCCTGTGGCCTGGGTTCAGATCCTGGCTCCATCACTTGTAACCTTAGGCAAGTTACATAGCTTCTCTGTTACTCATCTGTGAAAATGAGAATCTGTGGGACCTCCCTGGTGGCGCAGTGGTTAAGAATCCACCTGCTAATGCAGGGGACACGGGTTCAAGCCCTGGCCCGGGAAGATCCCACATACCGTGAAGCAACTAAGCCCGTGCGCCACAACTACTGAGCCTGCGCTCCAGAACCTGCGAGCCACAACTACTGAGCCCACATGCTGCAACTACTGAAGTCTGCGTGTAGAGCCCGTGCTCTGCTACAAGAGAAGCTACCACAATGAGCAGCCCGTGCACCGCAACAAAGAGTAGCCCCCGCTCGCTGCGACTAGAGAAAGCCTGCACGCAGCAACGAAGACCCAATGCAGCCAAAAATAAATAATAAATAAATAGTCTAAAAAAAAAAGAAGAGAATCTGTAATTGACATCTCTAAAATTAACAACCATACGGTTACCAGCGGGCTTAAAATGAGCTCATATGTGTAAAGGACTTAAAACAGTGCTGGATACACACAGGTGCTATCATTATTAGGAGAAATTGAATGATGACACATAAAAGCTAACCCCAGACCTGGTTCCTATTCCAAGCCACTTCTGGGCACCTGGCCTCTACTTCCAGGGCCACCTGTGCGTGCCACCCCTTCAGCCTCTTCAAGCTCTCCCCCAACCCGGCTGGTGCCAAAGCCTTCAGCCAGGGCAACGCAGACCCCACTCCTCTCCTTCCCTTCTCCTACCCTTACTCAGCCCTCTCCTCTCTTGCCTGGGCCCCAAGGTGAGGGCAGGACCAGACAAGGCGTGATCTTCCCTGTTTATCAGGATGCCCTTCAGGCCGATGAGATCTAGGAAAAGAGAAGTAGATGCTTCCACGGTGCCAGGTAGAGGAAGTGAGGAGGAGGGGTCCCAGAGGGTAGGTGATGGACTCCTTCACCCTCCTAACCTCTGTCCCACGGTCCACAGGCTTAGGGGAGTTCCTCTAGCCCATGGTACCCAGATTCTCCTCTTACAGAGCTATTAGCACCCCGATATCCCTGTGGGTATAATGGGGAGCAGGGCATGAAGAAGGGGAAGGCCGTCTGGATCATCTAGAGGGAGTCCAACCCCACACAGAAGGCAAAACCAGGCTGCAAACCTGGGCCAGCCCACAGCCTACACCTGCTTCCCAGAATGACCCTGTCATCTTCCCGTACCCCAGAAACGGTCTGCGGTCATGCCCTAGCCTCCCCCCATCCCCGACCCCACCAACCTTCCCTTTTCTCCCTTCCAGCCCACAGCTGAGGACAAAGGGTAGGGAGGGCCAAACACCTCTTACCACAGTCAGGCCCAACCTGAGTGCCCGGGAAGACCCTGTATCTGAGAACAGGGGTCAGAGTCGGGGATCCAGTTGGTGCCCAGAAAGTGATTCACAGCATCTTAGAGCAGGCATCTGATCCCATCTCCTGCCCTCCATCCAAATCCCATCCTCAACAGTCATTCCACAAGCATTTACTGAGGGCCTACTGTGAGCCAGTGAGCCTCAAACAGTGGGAGATCCAAGAAGCAGCAGATCAAGGTCCCGGGGCCCCAGGAGGTTACGATGCAGGAACGAATCAACATTGGTTCCAGTCAGCCCTGTGCCGAGGACAAACCAGGGGCTGAGTGGGCTTGGAGGAGGAGAAAGTGATTCCCCCCCAAAGGAAGTGGGCGCCTCAGGCCAGACTTCAGCCCCCAGCCCCTGCTCTCCAGCTCCCCTTCCCTGCTGTGCTCCAGCCCCGTGCTCTCTTGCCCCATGCAGAGCCTCTGCATTGTCTGTTCCTTCTGCCAGGACAGTCACTGCCTGCGATACCTGTGTGGCTAGCGCCTTCTCATCAATCAGGTTTCCATTCCCATTTCACCTCCACTCCCACCCCGCCACATGAACCTATTTTTACCATCGCCATAGGACTAATGCTGTGCGTTTGTTTACGTGTCTGTCTCAATGGCTGCAGAGTTCAGACTCCAAACCAGAGCTCAGTACTAATAGGTGCTCAGTTAAGTATCTGTGGAATGCGGGAGAGGGGGACTCAGACGTGCCTGCATCAGGAAGGGTTTAGGAGGAGGGTCAGCCAGTCACCTGGAAGGAGGCAGGGAGAACACTGCGGCTAAGGAGCTGTCCCCTCCACTTGGGGGCAGACCCAAACTCCAAGGGTTCCCTCCTATGCTGAGTCACGACTGACACAGGAGCCCCCAGCCCCGCATGAACCCACCTGAAACCTCCTTCTCCTCCCTCCTATCAACTGAGTCTTTCCTTATCTGAACTCCTTGCAACAGGACATGAATGACAGACCCTCTGCAGCCCTGGTGGCTTCCTGATGGCATAAACTCTGCCTTGGCCAATGTCCCCACCCAGAAATGGGCATATTACTATTACCAACAATAACAACAGCAGCTAATATTTGTTGAACACCATGTGCTAAATATATCACTAAGCACTTTACACTCAGGTTCTCATTTTAGCCTCACAACACTGTGAGAAAAGCATTATTCTTATTATGAACGTTTTAACAAGGAGGAAACTAAGGCACAGAAATGTTAAGCAACCTGTCCAAGGTCACACAGCTAGGAAGTAACAAAGCTAGGATTAGAACCCAGGGAGCCCAACCAGGGAGCCCAGGGTCAGGCAACCCCCTTCCCTCCTTGGACCTGCTTAGTGGGCACAGAGCAATTTGACAGCCAACACCAGAGAGCCAGTGGGAAGCTCCAGGGCCTGAGTTGCTGGGTTGAACCTCTCAGCTAATTTTCTTAACTACAGCACAGGCCTCAACATTCATAATCAGTCTCACTCATCCTGCTAGACTTGGTCCATCCTTCTGCCTGGCTGCCATCGCTTGGAATCTTGGCTTTACCGTACTATACATTTGTCATTGTCATTCCTCTCACCTCTAGGTCACTACAAAGAGTCGGCTGGCTTCCCTTTCAAGTCTTCAACCAATTCACTTGGTGTGGGTCTAGGGCCAAGCCTGAAGTCACCACTGAAGCCTCCTACTACATCAGCACACTTTGGGCATAACTATTCTCAATCCACCTACCTCTGCCCAGCCTTCCTTTTCCCAGCACACCCCTAATACTAGCCCCCAACCCAAATTATTACTCCACTGGAAACCACTGGAGATGCCACCTCTGCAGCACTTCTAATCCCAGGTCCGCTCCTGACTCCACGAGACCCTCTCCAGGCTCGGCTTCTCAGCTCAGTCCCACGAAGGGGTTGCACCGGGCAACTCTGGTCCCTCCCGGCTCGGCGTCCTGGCAGCCGAGCTCCCTAACTCCTGGAAGCCAGCGGGGAAATGGAAGGAATTCCTCTGGCCTGGCCACTTCCAGCGCCCCTCGCGGGCCAAACCCCACCCTTGGCGGGCTGGGGCGAGAAAGCGCTGGCCGCCACACTCGGGGGCTGACTCGGATGTAGCCGGTTCCGCCGGGAATCCAGTCCCTGCCCCCACGCCCCCCGGTCTCCAAGCGGGACTCCCGGCGCGGCCCTGACCCCCGCCACGCACCCGCGCAGACCGCACCCTTCCCGGGGCCCCCGGAGCCCCCTCCCCGGCCCCCTCCCCTTGCCCGACTCGCCTGGCTCGCCTCGCCGCCCCCGCCTTCCGGGGTCGCACCCCCGCCGGCGGGGAGCGGCTCGGCAGCGTAGGAGCGCCCATGGCCGGGCGGCCTGGGATCGCGGACGCCGCGCGGGGGGCCCCACTGTTCCGCCGCCGCCGCCTCGCGCTCCTGCAGCCGCGCCACCGCGGCCCCGCGCCCCCCGCCCCCGGGGACCCCCCCGGCCCCCAGTTCCGGCCGCGACCGCGCCCCCCGCCCCCGCAGCTGCCAGCACCGCCGCCCCAGCCCCGGGCTTGCCTCCCCCGGCGGGCGGGCGGGGACAGTGACGCGCGCCCATTGACGTCTCCGGAATCCCGGCTGCGTGGCCGACGCAGCCTCATCAATGGGGCTAAAAATAGCGGCGCCCGGAATAGCCGCAAGGGCCTGGCCCCGCCCCGCGGGCCCCCCTCCTCAACCCTCGCCGCACACCCTGTTACATAATCCGCCCGCCTGTGGCCTGGGTGGGGGAGCTGTTTCTCAGGTGAGGCGTCTGCGGCCTTGCTGACATCTTCCCAGGCAGCGAACCTGCAGCTGATTTATAAATAAATTAACCCGGGGGCTTCCCCGAGGAAGAAGTGGAAAAAGTGAGGCCCAGAGAGGCTCAGCAGCGGCCCAAAGTCACACAGCAATTAGGCTGCTTTGAGAAACCAGGACCGGGGCCCTCTGAGCCCTGGACACTCCCACCAGCATCACTTGGCCTACATGCCACCACAAGGGCAAGGAGCCCAGCCAACAGGGTGTCCAGCGTTCACACAAGAAGGCAGCTTAGAGAAAGAAGACTTCTGGGAAGGTGAAATTTCTCCTGGAGAGAAGCATTCCCAGAGGCAGCTGCTCCCATACTACGGTATGACCTAGGGCAAGTCACTTCACCTCTCTGAGCCTCAGTTTTCTTACCTATAAAATGAGGATGATGAACTTCCCTGGTGTCCAGGGGTTAAGACTCTGCGATTCCACTGCAGGGGGCACGGGTTCCATCCCTGGTCAGGGAACTAAGATCCCACATGCCGCACAGCGCAGCCAATCAATCAATCGAAACGAGGATGATAATCTTATCCACCTTTTCCAGTTATCAGGAGTCAGGAGAATCGAACAACCGTGGAGGTGCCTTGTACACGGTAGTTACTCACAGTTACTTTCTCCTCCTTGTTTTCCTCTAGGAACCTGACTTCCCCAATCCACAGGAGTGCTTCGTGAAAGAAACACACGGAGGCACACCACAGTGGCCAGGAAGTCCTGAGTGGCCCACCCTCTTCTGATCCTATTCTTCTCCCCAGTAAGAACCTGCCCAGGAGTGAGAGTGCTTGGAAGGTTTCCCTCTCCCACCTGACTGGAACACTCTTTGGAAACGGGAGAACTGTATTTGTCTGGAGCAAACAAATCCTTCTCCCCCAGCAGCAGCCCACTCAGGAGGGGCTGGCTCGGGGAAGAAGAGCCAAGGCCGGAGCAGTGGGGCGGGGGTCTGGCTGGGTGGGGCTGGGGTTACAGTGTCTCCCGCCGTGCTGCCCAGCAGGCAAGGCCCTTGGGGAAGGCCCGTCAGGCAGGACCAGTCCTGTGCTCTGTGGCCCTAGCCATCAGCCGCTGCTTACTTTCGGAGCCACCTTAAATTACGAGCCTGCTAATCAAAGCGCCCAGGCCAGGCCCCACGCAGCAAAGAATCCCTTCTGCATTCAAAACTCTGCAAAAGAGGCCCCCTACCTCCACTGAGCCCTCATTCCAGGGGCCACATTCCTCTCCCCACCACCCCCCCCGCCCACCCCCAGAAATCCTTTCCCGGACCTGTCCTGAACGCCTGCTGCAACTCAGAAGCCCCTTTCTCTCCTTCTTGAGAACGATCCCAAGAATCTCTGGTTTGTCTCAAAATCACCTTCTCAGAACCTTTATATTTCTTTCCCACATTCAAATATTAGGCCAATATGGAGATAAAGAAACGGAGTCTTCAAAAAACGGCAAGGTCGGGGGTGCGGGGAGGCTGTGAGTCTGGCTTTTTCCTTCCCTCACCACCCTCCTCTCCTTCCTACCCCAGGAGTTCCTTCCAAATGGGTTTTTTAAAGAAGCTACTACCCCCACCTCCTCCTTTTCTTTTTCCAGAAATCTAACTTTTGAAATACATTTTAAAAATATTTGCCTGTGTAGGAGAAATACATTTATTTGGACAGGAAGGATGAAATTTTTTAAACGTCTCAGTTACCAGTTTTTCCATGAAGGCTTCCAGCCCACAGAGGTCTCTCCCTTCTATAAATACTTCAGCACAACTTGGCTTTATTATATACTCTCCTGTTTTATAATGAAATAAAAAACATATTAAAATATGTAATGCTAAAACACACACACCTTTGTGGCTCGTGGTGGCAGACTGAGATGGTGGAAGTAACACAGGCTCAAGAGGCCTGGGATTGACACTGGTTCCAACTATTACCAACTAGGTGACTTCAGGGAAGTTACTCACCTTCTCTTGCCTTCAGTTTCTTCATTTGAAACAAGAATAACGACATACCCGGGGCTTCCCTGGTGGTGCAGTTGTTGAGCGTCCGCCTGCCGATGCAGGGGACACGGGTTCGTGCCCCGGTCTGGGAAGATCCTACATGCCGCGGAGCGGCTGGGCCCGTGAGCCATGGCCATTGAGCCTGTGCTCCGCAACGGGAGAGGCCACAACAGTGAGAGGCCCGCGTACCGCAAAAAAAAAAAAAAAAAAAAAAACACCTTTAAAAAAGAATAACGACATACCCATCTCACAGATTTGTCATTAAGAGTGTATCTTTGATAGTAGATATAAGAACGCAGCAAGGAGTCTGGCACGTAGTAGCAGACCTGCCATTTCCACACAGGAGGATTTGGGGGAAGGCAGGGCTGGGACTTTGTCTTGAAGCTGCACATGCAAAGTACTCAGCCTGTCTTTGCCAGCTGGTATGTTTATCAGGGGGCTTGAGGAGCTGCACAGATGAGGGCAGTGTCACCTCATTATGTCATGAGAGATGTCCAGTAAATTTCAATCCTCTTGTTGTCTCCTTGACCCTGTTAGTCAGTGGCCAAGCCAGGACCACAGCCCCAGTCTTCTGACTCCCTGACCAGTGCTCTAATTTGTATGCACCATCTTGAACCTTCATAACTTAGCCTCTCCCCTTTCTACACAAATTCCAGGAACTACCACAGAGCCCACATGGCAGATGGGAAAACTGAGGGGAGAGAAGGTCAACTCCTTTCACGGCTCGGGAGCTAGGACTAGAGGGGAAAACAGACACCCCAGCCAGTGCTGTCCCACATTCTGGGAAATTCCTAAGGGAGAGGACAAGATTTTGCCACAGAAAGATGGATCCTAGTCTGATGGGGAAGCAGGACACAAGAGGCCTCCCTGGAAGAAGCGAACGAGGGCACAGTGTGAAGGGAGAGACAGGACCAGGCAAGGCAGAGAGAAGGGAGGGTATCCCATGGAGGAGAAAGACTGACCTCAAAGTTCACAGGGGTGGGGTGGAGGCAGGGTTGAGATGCTGGGGGTGCAAAGCCCCAGGACCCAGGACAATCAACCAGACCCTTAGTGGTGTTCCCCATATGCCCTTCCATCTCAAAGTAGCAGAAACTCATGACCCAACTCCACCTAGTCAGGGAGACACCACTCCACCTCACCTCCTCCTGGCCCACTGGGGGCGGTGGTAAAAGGATGTCAAGGGGGTTCCCCAGCCCATTTGGGCCCTGAAGGGGCTCCCCTGTCCAGGCCCCAGCCCTCAGTGAGGAGAGAGGCTATGAAGGGGATTCCCTTTGTGGTTCCCTTCCTTAACCTGAAGATGGAGAAATACCCGGCTGGGGTCCTCCCACCACTCCCCAGGTTTAGAAGCAATTAAAGGGCAAAAAAAAAAAAAAATGGGGGCACAAAGACAGGGCCTTCCAGGGGCTGTCGCAGGGATCATGGCCTTCTACGGACAAAACCCGGATGAGAGTACTTGCTCTGAATTACATAAGGAGGAGGAGGCGCCCCACTGGGAGCTTTTAAAAGTGCCTCCACATTTGCTCTTCCCTAGTTGCCATGCAAGGCCATCAGGGCCAACATGAAAAAGTGGCCAAAGTCACGAGGCTGGAAGTGACAGAGCTGGAATTAATGTCAAGATTTCTCCTAAATCCAAGCCAGGCTCTTTATTAAAAACAAACAGAAATCCTCTGTAACTTATTTTTTTTTATTACAAAATCAAACTGGCTCGTTGTAAACAAATGCAAAACGTTACAGGACTGCGTGATTTACGAAGTGAGAGGCCCGTAATCCACTCCCAGAGGAGTCGAGTTTGGTAATCCTCTGCTGTCTGCTTCCAAATTTCTCTCCACGTCGCCAGAGATCAGATCTGGCCCAGCGGGCCCTCCCAGAGGGGCCGGGACCGGAACGCTAGGCCGAAAGAAACAGGGCCGGGCCCCGCTGCAGCGCTGCGGCCTCGGCAGTGCCCCACGTCGCGTTCCCGGGGGCGGCTGCGCTGCCCAGCGCCGGGTCTGGGTGGGCCGGGTGGGGCCCGGGGAAGCCGCTACCTCACGAGGCATACCCGAGGGAGTCAGCACGGGGACCAGCCGGGATTCCGTTGCATCACCCGGCGGCGCGGAGCCGCGGCTGGGTAAACACCGCTGCAAACCATTGGCTACCGGGCCGCCCTTCCAACCAATAGCACGAGCGTATGCAAATCAGCCATCGGGCTTTCGCTTCCTTTGGATCTGATGTATGCAAACAGACGTCTTTGCCAGGGTGGGGAGACCCTGGGCTGAGGAGGAAGCGTGTCTCGAATTCCGTAGGGGGGCTGGTTTGCGACTTTCCATCCCAAATCTGGTCCAGCCACTCCTATGGGGAATAGAGTGTAATTAAGGGTAAGCGCCCTTAATTCTTGAGCTATCTTTCCAGTTAGACCATGCTTCTTGGAGATTCAGTGAACCCAAGAAATGATGCAAAAATTAAGTCAACTTGGAAACGAAAAGAAGGAAGAAATAAGAAATACAGAGATACAGAAAGCTGGATCGTACTTTGGAGAACATCTAGGCCAACCCTCTCGCTGGGGACACAGCAAAGAACAAAACAGACCCAGCCCCTGTCTCCACCCCTACTTACAGCCCAGTTGGGGAGACTGCTGTTAAACCATCTTGCAAATAAGTACTAAGCGATGTAAAGAGAAAACGAGTTGCAGGGTGCCAATGCGATATTTAATGTGGAGCTGTAATTTACAAGTGGGGTGGTGGACTAGGGAAGTAATTTTTCTCCTTCCTCAGGAAGTAAGTTTTCAACTGAGGAATATTGATGAGGTGCAGGGTGGGGGGAAGGGCCAAGTGTTCCAGGGAGAGGCAGTATGTGGGAAAGCCCACGGGTGGGAAAAAGCATCGTGGAGGGCCTTGTGCCAGACACTGTGCTGAGCACTTTCCTTGCTTTGTTCCTTCTTCCTTCGTTCAACAGCCCTCTCAGGTGGGTACAGTTTAGTATTGAGAGAACTGAGGCTCCAAGTGGCTAAATAACATGCCTAATGTCATACAGCTGAGAAAATATAGAGGATGGATTTGCATCCTGGCTGATGTGGCCTCAAGTCTATGCATTGAACCACTAGTTATTGCCTCCCGGATTAGAGACTGAAGTTCAGAGAGGTGAAGTGATTTGCCTCGAATCTCACGGCTGCAACAGAGCTAGGACCCCCAGAGAGGTCTGCAGCTTTTTCACTGTGTTGTGAAGGAAGGTGGGGCTCAAGAATGAGGAGCGGGACAGGGAGGGAGGGGAGGGAGGATGGGGAGACAAAGGGTCCTGCCTGCCCAGACCTTGGCCTAGAACTTGGGGTTTACTGAAGTGAAAATAGGTAGAAGTTTTTTTTTTTTTTTAATTTTATTTAATTTTGGCTGCACTGGGTCTCCGTTGAGATACGCGGGCTTCTCATTGAGGTGGTTTCTCTTGCTGCAGTACGCGGGCTTCAGTAGTTGTGGCATACGAGCTCAGTAGTTGTGGCTCACAGGCTCGGTAGTTGTGGCCCACAGGCTTAGTTGCTCCACGGCATGTGGGATCTTCCCAGACCAGGGTTCGAACCCGTGTCCCCTGTATTGCAAGGCGGATTCTTAACCACTGCGCCACCGGAGAAGCCCGGAAATACGTAGAAGTTTTTAAGCGTCTTCCTCTGGGGGTCTGCTGCTAGCCAGCAGGCGGCTGCCCTGGAGACTCTGAGGGGACTGGCCCGCCAGATCAGCCCAGATTAGCCGAATCTTGTGTGCTATTCAGGTTGCCGAGCGACGCTGCTCCTCCTCCGGCTCTCACCGGATGATCCAGCTCTGGTTACCAGTGACAACTCCCAGGGGAGGGCCTGGAGAGACAGGGAGGCAGGCAGGAGAACACAGGAGGCCAAGCCCTTTCCTATACAGGTTTACCTGGCAGTGTGCGTGTGGGGTATCCCTTAGCTCTCTGGCGAATTTTGGGCCTGTCTCCCCATGCCATGGGCTCAGAAATACAGGACGCACAGGCGCACAGGAGGGTAGCACAGCAGGCACAGCGCCTTGGCACAGGTGGGACCTTCCAGGGAGAGCTGCTTTAGGAGCTTGGGGAGGGGGTCCTGTCCCCACACCTGAGCACCAGGAAGAGCAGCCGTGTGTGTGTGTGTGTGTGTGTGTGTGTGTGTGTGTGTGTGTGTGTGTCTATATCTGATCATTGAGCAGGGAATCTCATCAAGAAGGAGAAACGACTCACCAGCCTTCCATTGCTCCTTTGTAAAACTTCCCACCCTTCTCCATTTGGCAGGTCCCTACCTGTCACAGGGTTCTGGAGTCATGGAGTAAAGAGGTCCTAACTCCCTGGGAGTGCCCATTCTACTGAAGGATTTGGGGGAGAATAATTAGGCGATTTAACTGTTAGGTAATTTAAATCATTTCTATACTTTTAGGGAGGGTTTTTTTTTTTCTTTTTGAGGGGTAGGAATCTTAAAGGCTAAGGATTGGAATACCCATCCTCATAATTCTTACCATATGATCACCCTATACTGGGAGAACACCCTCCCACACCCTGGGTGGTCTTTGAAAGTCTGCCCAAGGTGCTCTCAGGAGTAGGCGTGTATGTGCCTTGTCTCTGGAGGGCTGTGTCCTTGCCAGTGGGCATCAGAATATGTGGGCACCTCCTTGGGACCGGGAGTGTGGTGACAGCGGGCTGTGACACAGAGGCATGGGGGTGGGAGTGGCACGTAGCCTGCAGCCTCTGGCATCCCCCATCCCACCCCCAATTTCTCTGGCTCCTCTTGGGGCCCTAAGCAGAGGACGCCAAGGAGCAGAGATCCCAGCCTTCCCTGGTGCTGGCTGCAGAGATTCCAAAACACTTTCTCTGGGCGAGGCTCTGGCTGCCAGCACCCAGGGTGGCCGCAGTGGGCACGTTGTAGCTGTGAGCTGCCTCAGCCACTCGGGCTCGAGAGTGGGACGATCCCTCAGATGCTCGCACCATAAATGTCCAGACACAGAGTCACAGAGGACGGGCAGGGCCTCCTTCCAGAGAGGGCCGGGTAACCTGAGCTGCCGGCAGGCCCTCAGGTCACCTCGGGAGAGGTCAGCTGATGTGCCTGAAGACCATTCATCATGCCCCCAGCCCAGCCCGGCCCTGCCACGGCTATTTCCAGCCTCAGGGTACGGAGCAGCTTATGTAACAGGCTGGCAGCCAGGGGCTGAGCTGGGGGCACTTGTGGCAAGGGATGGGCTGCCCCCACCTCCCACGGTCAGGCCCGCCCCTCAGAGCCCCTGTTCCACATGTGGACGTGTGTGGTGGGAGCTCACAGGCCTGGGTGGAATCACTGGGGACAGCCTGGTGGCCCCCAGCACACTTTCACTTCCTCCCTCCCAACCTGGCCCGGAAGATGACCCAGTCTCCTCCCTCCCATGGACCTGAGGCCACCAAGCAGTGTCTCCTTCACCCCTGAGCCCTGCATGGCCTCTGTTCTCTCACCCGCCCCTGAGGCTCAGAGGAAGAGCCAGGTGTGTTTGCTGCTGGCCCCTCTAACAAATGCCTCTACCCATCCCCGACGCCATTTCCTGACTCCGGTGGGGAGTGGGAGGTATCCCTTGGAGGTTAAGCGGGGTTCAAATACACGTGTTCACATCACAGCTTTGGGCGAGCTCTGTCAGCTGGCTGAGCCTCAGTTTCCTGTATGGGAAATGAAAAATCATACCTCTTTTTCCATGTGCCTGTGATCACGAGGGCTTAGGAACCCATTCTGGCAAGAGGCAGGTTATTCGGGTTTGAATCCCACCAATCTGTGTGGCCTTGGGCAGTTTATTGAAGCTCTCCATGCCTCCGTTTCCTTGAGGAGAATGCAGACAGTGACACGACCCATCTCCCTGAATTGTAAGGGTCCCATGAGTTTCTACACATAAAGCGCTTAGTGCCTGGCACAGGGCAGCCCCATCTAAGTGTTGGCTATAATTAGACAACGTCTGGAGATCACTTTCCTCAGCCTTGGC
The DNA here is from genome assembly GCF_937001465.1 of Orcinus orca. Classification (NCBI taxonomy): domain Eukaryota; kingdom Metazoa; phylum Chordata; class Mammalia; order Artiodactyla; family Delphinidae; genus Orcinus; species Orcinus orca. The sequence goes on along the minus strand of NC_064569.1, from coordinate 41,916,219 downwards.
TCCTAATAAGCTCTTGGTGAAAGGTAGTTATTTTTAACTTCTTTCTCCTTCACTATTTTAATCCCCTTCATAAACCCACCTTCACTTAGCCTTGCAAGTGCCCTCTAATCTCTCCTCTTTTGTTGCTAATCTGCTGCCACTACCAATAAAGGCATGTGTAAATTATATTCTCAGGTGTTTACATTCACAAAACATTTCACACACATTCCTGTTTGGGCTTCACAGCAAACCCAGGAGCCAGCCATGCAACTCCTGTCATTGCCCTCATTTTGCAGAGCTCAGGATAAGGTGTGATCTGTCCAGAAGACTCAGCTGCTAAGGGGTGTGTCCAGGACAGCAGTCAGGGTATTCCGACCTTGGGCACCGGAGCACGCCGGATGAGGCGGCCAGCCCAATGCCAGCCCATGCCAGCCCCCCGCTGCCAGTGCAGATTAGCACAGGGGGCCCTCCTGCTTCCGGTCCCAGCCTGACTGAGCGCCCACAGAGTGGGAGGAGAGAGGCCTGTGGGCTTTATAAATATCTCCATTCTAGTACCAGCCCTGGGAGACCCCAAAATGCTGTGTGGTGGTGCCCTCTACTGGCCAGAAGTGGCTGCTGGCTGGGCTGCTGCCTCTGAAGGAAGAAAGGCAAGTGGTGGATTTATTCATATTTGCACAAAAATCTGTCCAGGGCCTACTATGTGCCAGGCAGTCTCCTAGGAGCCACAGAGGTGGAGGAAAAACTCAAAAAGTCCCTCCCTTCCAGGGAGATACATTTAGTGGGGAGATACAGATAAAAACATATGCAAACGTATAAGCTTTTGTACAGCAAAGGAAACCACAAACAAAACAAAAAGACAACCTACAGAACGGGAGAAAATATTTGCAAATGATGCAACCAACAAGGGGTTAAGTTTCAAAAAATACAAACAGCTCATACAACTCAATAACAAAAAAGCAAACAACCCAGTCGAAAAATGGGCAGAAGACCTAAATAGACGTTTCTCCAAAGAAGACATACAGATGGCCAAGAGGCACATGAAAAGATGCTCAACATCACTAATTATTAGAGAAATGAGAATGAAAACTACAATGACGTACCACCTCACACGGGTCAGAATGGCCAGCATTAAAAAGTCTACAAATAACAAATGCTGGAGAGGGTGTGGAAAAAAGGGAACCCTCCTGCACTGTTGGTGGGAATGTAAGTTGGTGCAGCCACTATGGAGAACAGTATGGAGGTTCCTCAAAAAACTAAAAATAGAGTTGCCATATGACCCAGCAATCCCACTCCTGGGCATATATCCAGACAAAACTACAATTCAAAAAGTTACATGTACTCCTATGTTCATAGCAGCACTATTCACAATAGCCAAGGCATGGAAACAACCTAAACGTCCATTGACAGATGAATGGGTAAAGAAGGTGTGGTATATATATAATGGAATATTACTCAGCTATAAAAAGAATGAAATAATGCCATTTGCAGCAACATGGATGCAACTAGAGATTATCATACTAAGTGAAGTAAGTTAGAAAGAGAAAGACAAATACCATATGATATCACTTATATGTGGAATCTAAATATGACACAAATGAACTTATCTGCAAAACAGACTCACAGACATAGAGAACAGACTTGTGGTTGCCCAGGTGGGGATGGGGGTGTGGGGGAGGGATGGAGTGGGAGTTTGGGATTAGCAGATGCAAACTATTATATATAGAATGGATACACAAGAAGATCCTACTATATAGCACAGGAAATGATATTCAATATTCTGTGATAAACCATAATGGAAAAGAATATGAAAAAGAATGTGTATATATGTATAACTGAATTACTTTGCTGTACAGCAGAAATTAACAAAACACTGTAAATCAACTACACTTAAATAAAATAAATTTAAAACACATACGTAGGACTTCCCTGTCAGCCCAGTGGTTGACTCCGCTTCCACTGCAGGGGGCACGGGTTCGATCCCTGGTGGAGGAACTAGGATCCCACATGCCCCGAGGCGCGACCAAAAAAAATATGTAACATAATGCCATGTAATGAGAAGTGCTATGAAGAAAAACAGAGCAGGTCTAGAGAATGACTGGAGGCTGCTAATGATGAAGGAACAGTCAAAGCGACTTCTCTGAGGAGGCAACAAGGTAGCAGGGACCCCAGGGAAGTGAGGGGAGGCGGAGACATTTTCTGGAGAAAAAGCTAAGGAGGCCCAGGATGAGTTGGAGGGCCCCAGAAGGGGAATTTCTGGATGGGCGGGAGGAATAATGAGACCCACGTGGCCAAGAATGGTGTCAGGGTGGGGCAAGCTCTGAGATGAAGACTTCTCCCTTTCTTACCGTTATGGCACATGGAGCAAGGAGAACATCGTAAGTGCTCTGAGAAGCAGGCGGCTGGGAAGAGTACTGCGCAAAACACAGGCGGCACGATAACACCAGCTAACAGGTTCTGAGCTGGCTATGCTCAGGGCTTTACCGCAAGCCTGTGAGGTGGGTACTCCTGACATTACCATTTTGCTGAGGAGGAAACTGAGGCTGAGAAAAGGAAACGTTATGTGGTTTGCCCAAGGACGGAAATATACAGTCACAGAGCGAGGACTTGAATCCGGGTTTGTCTGACTTCCAGAAGCAGGCTTTTACGATGATTTGTGCTCTTGGAAAAAAAAAAAGACAGGACATAAAACAGCATGCAGAGTATGGCCACATATGCGATATATATGTTTATTATATAATTATATTTGAATTATATAATAAATATATTTAATGCAAATGTGACCATATATATTACATGTATATTATTTTTTAAAGAAAAGACTGAAAAGCAATGCATCAAAATGTGGTGATCCCAAGGGATGAATTAAGCCCCTCCTTCCAGAAGGCGGGAGAGAACACCCTTAGCTTTAACAACGACCACACCTCATCCTCAGATGCTCCCTTTCAGTTTACAAAGTGTCTTCTTTCACTGTCCCGCATTTGGACTTCACGACTGCTATCTCACAGGGAAAGAAGCCAAGGCTCAGGGAGACCGCGACTCTGCCGCAGACAGCCTGTAACAGAGTTGGAACCAGGACCGACATATACATAGTCGGAGTCCTGCAAGGGTCAGGTTAAGGAAAGGACAGAGAAGGCCGAGAAGTCAAGGAAGGTCCGAAAATAAGTGGCCCAGGGGGCAATGAAAGGACGCGGCGACGGAGGTGAAGCAATTCCCTGGTCTTCCCAGCAGAGGGCGACACCTCCCCCAAGCTCTGCAAACCACCCGGGCTACGTCCCCCCCGCAGGGACAGCCCCTTCCCGAGACCCAGGGAGCCGGGCGGAGCGCAGGGGCAGCTTGCCCCGGATTCTGAAGGGTCTGCGGGCCGTGGGGCAAGGGATGAAGGGCGGGCCCGCAGGCGAGGCTTCCGGGCGCGGGGCGGGGGTGGTGGGACGGGACGGTGTGGGCGTCCGCAGTGGGGTCAAGGGTGCTGGGGCACCGCGCGCCGCTGTGGAGCGAGAAGGTCGCGGCGTGGGCGGGGGGAGGGCGTGCGGCGTGGATGTGGGACTTCCTGAGGAGGCAAGACTTGCTGCTCCGGGGAGGCGGTTACTCGCTCAGGCTTTGCCACCTGCTTCCCTCCCAGCGAAACGAAACCTGGAGTCCCCTTCTCCACCTCCAACCCAGCTAATGGCGGCCGCACCCCTTGGCTGGGACCTGCCTCCGCAACTCAGCCCCTCAGCCGCTCGACCTCAGGGTGGGCGAAGGTGGGTGCTGCCCAGCTGACTCCAGTTTGTGCACCCAAGTGGCACTCGCACCCCCACCCCCATTTCAACCCAGTCCAGAACTTGAAGGTCAATCCTGAAGCGCCCCGGCAGCTCTTGGGGCTGCTCCCCCCAGCACCACCACCAGTCTCATCTCCCCCTGCTGACCCCAACTGCTGGTCTAGACATGAACCCCAGCTCAGCCCCAGACTCCTCTCGCCTCCCCCCCCCCCCGCCCCGACCGTTGGCTACACCCCGTCAGCCAGCAGGTCCTGGATACCTGTGTCGCGTCCCTATGCCCCATTCCAACCAAGGCAGGGACATAGATGTGTCCAGTGGGCTCTCCTTGCTCCCCAAGAGCTCCCAGTTTGGGGGGGGAGAGGGCGGAGGCAGGGGAGTGGCCACCACACATCCCAACACTTACACCGTGAAGCAGAAAGTGTTTCTGTGCCAGTGGGAGGCTCAGGTCCTCAGCTCCCTGAGGATGACACGGATGACAGGACCTCAGGGGGTGCCTGAGTTCAGTCAGTATTTGGAGTGCCAAGGTTCTAGGTGGGAGGGAGTTCAGAGGCCTCCAGAATCATCTTCATTCAACATCCAATCAATAAATCCTTACTGAGGGTCTGGGGTGTTTTTAAAAATCCTGATGCTCCAGCCCTGACCCAGAACTCCCAAATCAGAATCTTATGGGGGGACTTCCCTGGTGGCGCAGTGGTTAAGAATCTGCCTGCGAATGCAAGAGACACGGGTTTGATCCCCGGTCGGGGAAGATCCCACATGCGCAGAGCAAGCAAGCCCGTGAGCCACAACTACTGAGCCTGCGCTCTAGAGCCCGCGAGCCACAGCTACTTAAGCCCCTGCGCCTAGAGCCCGTGCTCCACAACAGGAGAAGCCACGGCAATGAGAAGGCCGCGCACCGCAACGAAGAGTAGCCCCCGCTCGCTGCAACTAGAGAAAGCCCGCGTGCAGCAACGAAGACCCAATGCAGCCAAAAAAAAAAAAAAAAGAAAGAAAGAAAGAAAAAAGAATCTTATGGGGAGGGGTAGGGTCCTATCTTTGGTTAAATGTCCCCCAGGCGATTTGTTGCTATAGTTGGTAACCACTGGTCTTGCATTCACTTAACCAGAGACCGTGTTCCTCAGCACTAGTGGGGCTTGATCTGGGCTTTCAATCAGGGTGAAATTTGGGGAAAGCTGAAAGTGGGACCTGGGTGGCCAGTCACTCTGGTGGGGGAAGGGAGTTGCTGAATGGACTGGCCAGCTGTGTGTGTTGGAGGGGCCCTGTTAGTGACTCTTTGGGGAGGCAGTGGGGAAACAGGGACAGTATTTGCATAATCTTTACTTTTCGCAGATTTGTGTGTTCTCTACTGAAAGGCTAAACTCCAGGAACAGAAAATTCGCTGCCATTTAGGAGGTGTCCCTTATAGCAGCAATTCTTTGTGTCGCAGTTTAGCAGCTGTGCTTCCTCCCCTCTCCCCCCTCCCACCCCAGTCCTGGAGCCTCCAGACCATGCGGAGTTCCCTGCAGAGAAGGTAAGCTGGTTGAAATCATTGGAGTTGGATGACTTAAAAGTTCTGAATTCATTCGTCACTCCCTTCAGGCATACCTGCCTTCGGTGTTTTTTGAATGCCCACTCATTACCAGGCCCAGGAATGGTGTCCGAGAGCTTCAAATGGGTTGTGTGGTTCCAAGGAGGCCCCGCCTTGTAAGGGCGTGGGAGCATGGCTGAAGAGGTGGGCTCGAAGGCGGGGAGCTGCCTTCACAGCTTGTTGGCGGAGGGGAGGACCCTACTTCTGCCCCACCCTGTTTCCCGAGCTCAGGGCTGAGAGGTGCAGTGTCCTGAGGTTACCACCAGGGGTCAGGCGCACCTGCTCTGTTCACCAGCGTCTGTCTCATCTCTTGGCTATCTTATTCTCCGAGGAATCTTCCTTGGTCCCTTGCCCTTTCTCTCTCACTTCTCTCGGCCTATCACTCCCTCCTTTAGGTCATCCCATCCAGCCATCAATGCAGGACCAGGCAGGCTCCCAACTCGACAGGCTGACGTTTCTTCTGACACTTGGAGAGTCCCACAGCCCTTCTCACTTCCCCAGCTTCATGAGTGACGGACTGGTGAGCAGAAAGTGTCTTCTACTGTCTCACTGTTTCCCCTCCTGCTGCCGTTCAGCTCACGTTCTCTGGTTTTGTTTCCAGGCAAAACAGGAGCGTTTATAGGTTCCCTCCTTCTAACAGGTTTTCTTATGTGTGTCCACAAAGCACTTCTCTAAACCCAAGTTCTTTTGTGACCCCCCAGAACCCAGTGCCAAGAGCCCCTCCCCACCTCACTCCAGGACAGCACCCACATCCAGGAGCCTTGATCCCTGTGGCCCTGATCTCCTCCTCCTTTTGCTGTCTGCTACACCTCAGACCCTGCTCCCTCAGGTCCCACCATTCATTTACCCTCCGTGCTCCCACCTTGTTCCCCACGAGTGAGTCTTACAGCTTTGGAGGTTCAATTCCTCGAAATGATTCCTTACCGCCTTGACCCTGTCCTCACACTCCTTCCTCGAGGAAGACTTCCCTCTCCCCAGTCTAGGCTCTAGAGACAGACAGATCTGAGAGAATGCTGGCTGAAGCAGGTACCAGCTGTGCTACCTTACCCTCTCTGATCCTCAGTTTCTTCATCTGTAGAATGGGCTGTCAGATATGCTGTGAGGCCTAAGTGAGGTGATGGATGTGGACGTCTTAGCACAGTGCTGGTACCTAGGGGATGCTCTGGGAGCCAGTCTCCTGTCCTTTCCTTCAGGACAGCTGCCATCCCCACTGTCCCCCAACTCCAGCCTGCTGTCAGGAAGCTGCCTTTGTCTCTGTGCACTGGCTGCTTCTGCTTCCCCCACCGCCCATGGGCAGAGCTCTGACCTGGGCAGAGGGGGACGAACCAGAGGACTCAGGGCCATGCAGCCACCATGATTGAGGGGATGGGGCAGATGCAGGGCTCTGTGGGGACCTCATATCTGAACTCCATCTGCAGGGCTGTGTCCTCAGTCTACCATGCATGAGACCTGGGGTGGCGTCCACTCTCCTCCTTCCTGTAATTACTAGGGGCCCCTTATGGCCTGGGGAGGGGGAAGGGCTCCCACAGAGTCCCCTGAGGCTTTGAGAGAACCAGAACGCTGGTGGGAGGGGAGGCAGGGCAGGGGGGATACCGACCACACAATATTCCCAGTCCCTGCTCCTTTCCCATCCACCCCCACCCCTCCACCAAACACGATCCCTGGGTTAATTTTTAGCATCACAGCTCTCACATTAGTCACTCCCTGTCACCCCACCTACACGGCAGGAGGCTGCTGTGCTGGTGCCGTCATTCCGTCAGCTGAGAGGTGGGATCCAGCCCCACCCTGGGCACCCCCTCACTCTCCTCGGGGTGCATACGGCCAGCCAGGAGCCCCCCTTCAGCCTGGGTAAGCGGTGCTGACATCACTGCCAACGCTAGCTGCTTGGTGGGGGAGGGGAGGAGCAGGCTGGTAAGAGAAGGGCTGGGAATCTATTCTAGGAGGAGAAAGCCAGGGAGGCCCTGGCAGCCCCCCACCCCCAGGAAGGTGCTAGGCTATGCCCAGGCAGCTGGTCTCCTGGCAGCCAGGGGCTCTGGGAACAAAGGTGCAAGAGGGCCCCTCCCCTGGACCTGAGCCCCTGGGAGCCGCTGTCTGTCATCACTGCAGAGCAGCTGTTCAAACAGGGAGCTTGGGGAAGCTCCGTTTTCTTAATCAAATGTCCTCCCTCCCCAGGACCAGGGAGGGCAGGGCAGCCAGGTGCGTGTGCCCTGGCTGGAGCCAACAGCCAGCCCCGAAGGGATTTGGTGAGAAGGACCCACAGATGCCAGCTACAGATGGCGCAGGGCAGGGGCCTCCCCACCCCACCCTCCAGGGCTGAGAGGTGGGTAGGTCGCGGTCACCCCTGTGCAGGGCTGGCCCCAAGGAGGCATTCCCATATATTGAGCACCTGCCACGCACTAGGTTGCGTGAGTCCCTGGAGCAGTGTTGGTAACACAGCTGAGTTTCCTGCCTTAGAAAGGCAAAAGGCAGATACAAAAGAAGTCAGTAAAATTACCAACTGAGAGTAAGTGCTATAAGGAAAGAAAAATAGAGGGCTCAAGGTAAAGCATAATGGGGACAGGGAACTTCTGATCAGATCACGCACATCTCTTTAAGGAGGTGATGTTTAAGATGAGATCTGAGGCTGGAGGAACCAGTCTTGCAAAGAAGACTGTTCCAGGCACAGGGAACAGTATGGGCAAAGGCCAGAGGCAGGAAAGAGCTTGGCATATTTGAGACTAGGACTAGAAAGAATAGTGTGGCTTAAATATGATGAGTGACACAGAAGGAGAAACGATTTGCGCTTGAAGAGAATAGGACTAGAAAGAATAGTGTGGCTTAAGTATGATGAGTGACACAGAAGGAGAAACGATTTGCGCTTGAAGAGAACGGCAGGGCCCAGATCCTGCAGAGCCTCGTGCAGGGCATCCCAGTACGGTCGCAGAGGTTGTGCACTGCACAGAGGCTCGCAGCTGCCAAATCGTCGGGCCCGCGTGGCTGCCGTCAACCCACAGGAAGGGATGCGTTTTTGTAATTTGTCTGCCCAGAGGGACAACACATTATGGCTAGGCCACGATAAAGAGTTTGGATTTGATTTTTTTATTCCAGGGGAAACCATAATGGGTTTTAAGCGGAGGAGGGTTGTGACCCAATTTCCTTTTTGGAAAGATCACCCTAACTGCTGTGTGAAGGGGTGGTCCAGCGGTGAGAGACGAAGCAGGGAGTCATTCAGGAGGCAAGTGCAGTAGTGCAGGAGGGAGAGGCCTGCCTGCTGCCACTTAGACCTCTCAAAACCACCCCTTGGGTGCTGATTACTGCCAGGGAGAAGCACTCAGGAGGCTCAAAACTCAGGCCCAACTCTGCCACCTACTTTCTGTGTGACCCTGGACAGGTCACTTGCCCCGGGTCACCTCAAAGAAGGTGGTGACCACCTCTTGAAGATGCTTTGAGCACACACTGTATTTATCGAGGCTCTATTATGCGCTAGCGTTGGGCAAGAAATAAAGCAGTGAGTAAGACAGGAGAGGTCCCTGAGTCCTGCTGTATGGAGTGTATATCCTAACGGGGAAGGGAGCCAGGCAAAACCCAAAACCCATCCGGTCGAGACAGTTTCAGAAGGGGGTGAGTAGTATGATGGAAATAAAACAAGGCTCTATCAAAGCAGAGGGTGCGACAGTATTTTAGACCAGATGGGACGGCCTTGGGGAGGCCACACTGAGTACCAAAGGAGTCAGCTATGGACAGAGCAAGTGCAGAGACCCCAAGGGCAGGGCATCTGAAGTGTACCGTGGGCAAAGTGGCCAGAGCAGGGAGCGAGAGGGGAGGCAAGCAAACGAGGCAGGCAGGAGTCAGATATCCCTGCGTAAGAGCTGGAATCTTATACTAGGAGTGATGGGAAGCTTTGAGGAGTTCTAGAGCAATGAGTGACCAGTGATTGGGCCTGTCACAGGTTGGGTGGGTGATGGCTAAGGTCTCCTAAGCAGGAGACCCCAGACCCCTGGGAGAAAGGATGCCAAGCAGTTGTTTACACAAGGATAGTTCAGAAGTATAGAGGAGCCTTGACCCCACCAGTTGTGGTATTTGGGGAGGGAAGTTCTAGATACATTAAACATGAGACCCAAGTTCTGAAGGGGTGTGGGGCCTCTAGTTCAGGCCCATACATGTAAGTTAAACTCTCCCAGTCTGTTTCCCTGGCTGCAAGCTCCGAGTAAATTAGATGTAAAATATTGTGTGTGTGTGTGTGTGTGTGTGTGTGTCTGTGCGTGCGCACGCATGCTGGGGGTCGGGGTGGTGGAGTCAGAGCTTGCCCGAGCCCAACCCTCCCCCTCGGGCAGTCACCACACTGACACAGATGCAAAAAACCGTCAATTTTATACAGTCTGTGGTTCAGAAGCAACAATATGCAAAACGGTGGAACAGTCTGTGCTGCCCCCATCCCCCCAAAACAGGCCCATTCCTGTCCCCCAAGGGGCAGAGGACCCAGGACCCCTGCCGGGCAAGACCCCACTTAGTTACAGGCTCCTGGGAGGGGCCAAGCCCTTAGGGGTCAAGGCTGGGAGGGAGAGGGACCAGCGCTGGTTAACTGGAACTATGTCTGTGGGGGGATGGGGAAGCGACTGGGCATAGGCCATTTCTCCCCAAGGCCAAGGGTGGGGAGCAAGTAAAGCTGAGGAGAGGGCTTCGTGGGGCAGGGTCCTCTCACCCGGAGAAGGGGTTTTCTTGGACACCCCACAAGGCACTACTGACCCAGATGTAGGATGGCACGCCCCATCTTTGGCCCCGGAACCTCTCCCAACCCCGAGCTCGCCTAGCTCTCCGTGCCCACCTCCCGCTGTGGTTCTGGGGAGGAGTAAAGGGGCCTGGGGCTCGGGTTCATTCACCACTCTGCACAAGCCAGGAAGGCAGGCCAGCTGGGGCTGGCGAGGACCCTCTCCCGCCGCCTTGGGCTCCCGGAGTCTCCGCGGCCAGGCGCCCGCCCCCGCCCCCTTTTTGCACTGGCTGGAAAGAATAAATAAATAAATACCTTCCCCCGCCCGCCCCCGCCCCTACAGCTGGCTCTCCTCCTCCTCCAGGGAGCGGTTGAGTCCGGGGATGAACTTGAGCAGCCGCCGGCGGAAGCTGCGGTACTTGGTTTTGCGCAGGCCGGGGCCGCACAGGGCCTGCTCGCGGGCCTCAGTCCAGAGAGCGCTCGGCGCGCCCACGCCGCCGCCGCCGCCGCCCCCGGGGCCCGCGCACCGCACGCTGGCGCTGCGGCTCAGCACCGCCCGGGGCCCTGGGGTCGGAGCGTCGGCGGGGCCCAGGCCGGGCGCGCGCGCGGGGGGCGGGGGCGGCGGGGGCTCAGGCGGTTCAGCGCCCCCGAAGAAGCACGTGTGGTAGACGGCGTCGTCCGCGTCGCCCCCGGCCCGCCGCGCGCCGCCGCGGGAGCCCCCGGGGGCGGCCAGCAGAGGCCCGAAGGGCAGTGAGCCCGGGAGCAGGCCCGCACCGTACAGGCTGGAGCGCACGGACTCCAGCGTGTCATAGATGCTCGGGTCCTTCACCACGAGGCCTGCCGGGGCAGAAGACACGAGGGAGGGCCGTCAGAGGGCACGGGTAGGAGACCTCAGCTCCTTCCTGTTGACCATCTGTGTGGCCCTTGGGCAAGTCACAACCTTGAACCTCACTTCGCTTGTCTGTAAAACAGGAATTATACACTCAGATGCTTAGGAGGGTCACTTATGACACAAGAGCCACGGAAGGGGTCTGAAACAAACTCGTGGAGCCTTCCTGTTCCCATCTGTGAAATGGAGATGGTGCTATCTCGTACTTTCCTTCAGGGAACAACTGTGAGAATGAACTAAAAATGTGTGTGCACCAGCCTGGGGCAGCACTGTACCCAAAGTAGTAGCTCAACAAACCTTTCTTCACTTTGGAGGGGGAAGTAACCCACTAGTTCTGCGGGGGAAGCAGGAATGGGGGTATCAGTAGGGGTGCAAGTGGCCCTTCACACACCCCTCATCTACTCACCGTGCACCAGCCGCTGCTCCTGCACCATTAGGGACCTGTATTCTCCCCACTTCTCATACAGGGTTTGCTGTAAGAGACACGCCCCGCCTCACTGTCAGGAGCTAGCAAGAAACTAGCAGGAGGTGGGTACAGACTGAGGGATCAGGGAGTACACAGAAGAAACCCTAAGGTTAAAAGGAGGTTCAGGACTTCCCTGGTGGCGCAGTGGTTAACAATCCGCCTGCCGGTGCAGGGGATGCGGATTCCAGCCCTGGTCTGTGAAGATCCCACATGCCGCCGAGCAGCTAAGCCCGTGCCTCACAACTACTGAGCCTGTGCTCTAGAGCCTGCGAGCCACAACTACTGAGCCCGCGTGCCACAACTACTGAAGCCTGCACGCCTAGAGCCCGTGCCCCGCAACAAGAGAAGCCAACGCAATGAGAAGCCCGCGCACAGCAATGAAGAGCAGCCCCCGCTTGCTGCAACTAGAGAAAGGCCGCGCGCAGCAACGAAGACCCAACGCAGCCAAAAAAATAAATAAATAAAATAAAAGGAGGTTCAAGCAGATAAACGACCCCTAAAAAAGAGTGCGGCCGGTAGGGGCAGGGGCTTGGGAAGAGGAGGGTGGCGACTGGATGTTATCTGGGCTGCTTTACCTTCAGGTACTGCAGACGAGCCTCCAGTTCCGCCTTCCGAATTGATGTCCCGTACAGAGTTTCCAGTCTGAGGAGGTTGGGGAATCAAAGGTTGAGTGGGCCCACAGGGTGGGGAAACACTGAGAGAAGCTGAGCTCAGGAATCCCTCAGGGACCGCGGCACTTGGACGTACCTGAGAACGTTGCCAGACGCCTTAATGATGTCAACAATTTCCCGATGCCGGATGCCTTCCACGTTCAGGCCGTTGACACTAGCGATGGTGTCCCCTGCCAGGCAGAGAGGGGATCAGAATCTGCTCCACGGGGCATGTGGAAGAATTCCAGCCACCTTCGCCAGAAAGGGTAGGGGTAATGACCCCACAAAATTCTCCTGAACTCCCTACCCCCAGTCATGGTTCTGGGGAGATCATGTCCAGGCCCGGCACCCCAGCAGAGGGGCCAAGGCCCTCAGACACCCACATTCTCACCTCACTCTCAGGAAGCTCTGTCCTCAAAGGCTGAGCCCTCCAGGCAAGCCTGGGCTGCCCCCAGAGCTGGTTATTTTGGTCCAGCCCACAGGCTGTCATGACACCCAGCCGAGACAGGAAGGGGGCAGGGTGAGAAGCACCAAGCTGGGAACTAACACCGGCCCCAGGCATAAGAAGCCTCAGCTCTGATACCCTGGGCCACTGCAGAGCCCCCTGACCTCAGGCAGAGCAGGGCACCATCTCCGAGGGCCCATTTCCCATCTGGAAAAGGGGGTGTGGACCCCTGCGGAGGCTACCATGGCGATTAGGAGGGAGGGTGGATGTGAAACTACTTTGCAAAGTTGCAATATACCACTTAGCTACCAGGGGCTGCTGGTAAATAGGCAGGGAGGTAAGGGCTTAGGGAAGGAAATGGTGACAGGACTGGGTGGGGGTCAGTTGGCTGTCCCTTCCTGGGACTTGGGACTCTAGATTTGGCCAATTCGAAGGGTCTCCTACCAGTGGCACCATTTCCTTGTTAGAGGAAGTATCACAGGTACCCCAGTGTGGGGCCAGGTTGGGAGCAAGACAGACCCTGATTCTCGATATCAAGCAGATCTAATGGAGTGGTTCCACCCCACCTCCTGCCCACGCTGGACTGCCAGATCGCCAGGGGGAGGAAAAACAGCGGCACCAACACCTGCCATTTACCAGGCCCTGGCTCTGTGCCCAGGGGATTCCCTCACCACGCTGACGTGAGGACATGGTATTGCCCCCAATTTGCAGATGGCACTGCTCAGCATCACACAGTAAATGGCAAATTTGCCTAAGTCCAATCCATGCTTCTTTCTGGCCTTCTCAAAATAGGAGGAGGAAGGGAAATTGTTTTCAGAAGAGATTTCTTACCCCCTCTGCTTGGGAGTAAGGTCATACCCCTCTTCCCAGAGCCCTGTGTCCCGGGTTCACGCCCCACCTGGTGTGAGCCCAGCCAGCTGGGCAGGGCTGGACTCATGAACCCGGCAGACAAAGGTCACCATCTCCACGCGCTGCTCCTCCCGGTGGTGAAGGCCATAAGTCTGTAATAAACAAGGGGACCCTCAGCCCAGCGGTGGGGCGAGATCCATCCAGCCCTCTGACCAGCCTCCCAAGCCGTCCCTCCCTCTGCACTCAGCTTCTCCCACCTGGATCTCAAAGCCGAAGGTCTGGTTCTCCTCCTTCTCCAAAGTCAGCACTTTCCTGCAGGAGACACAGGGGCCATCTCATCAAGACTGTCAGGACTAAAAGGAGCTTGCCAGTCCCATAGCATGGCCCCCCGCTAGAGCTGGGAGTCTGCTCTGGTACATCCAGGCAGGGTTCACTGTCTCCAGTGACAAGTCACACTCATCACAGGTTGTCGGAATGTCCTTCTCCCATTCGCAGCTGAAATCAGCTTCATTGAGCCACACAGCATCAACCCAGCCCCTGGTGGGGGAGGCACGGGGACAGCTGACCCCCAGAGCCGGTGGACTAGCTGAGTTTTTCAGCCACACTCCCAGCTTTCTAGTGAGCCCCAGAATACTACTTACTGACTTAGCTGAGGCCCCAAATTCGGCCACAGCCTGGAGCACCGTCCGCTGCAGAGCCCTGGGGAGAGGGCTGGCCCCACCCCCAGAGGCCAGTCACGAGGCTGAGCCCAGACCACAGCTGCTCCTCCCAGCTGCGGTGAGGCCAGCCCACCAGATGTGAGGGCTGGGGGGAGGGGAGCCTCGAGGCCGCCCCTTCCCGCACTGCAGGCCTGCCCACTGGACACAATGGTCTGGAGTAGCTCCAGATTCTCGTCTGCTGGGGGAGCCCAGAGTTTCCTCTGCCCACCCCCACACCCCCTTCCTTCCCGCCCAGCCAGAGGCAGAGTTAAAGCAGCCTGCAAAGGCCCCTTCAAGCCTCAGGGCCTCAGAAAGGCCCTGGAGACCCAGGCCTCTCAGTGCCCAACCTGACCCACATACCCCCCAAACGCTGAGCGGCAACTCCCCGCCCCAGCCTGAGCTCCTCCCTACTTTGAACGCAGGGCTTTCCCCCTCTACACGTATTGGGGCGGGAATCAGGGTGACTTCTGTGTCTACTCCAGTGCTCTCTGGTTTTCTGGGAGGGTTGGCAAACTTTTTCTGCAAAGGGTCAGACAGTAAATATTTTAGCCTTTCTTTTCGAGACCTAAATTATTTGACAGCCTCCGTCCTATATTGTTCTTTGTTTTTATTTGTACGACCCTTTCGAAACATAAAAACAACTCTTGGCTGAAGGCCAGTCTGGCCGGCGGGCCACAGTCTGCCGATCATTTTGGAAGAAGCCACGCCCAAATCAGGATGGGACCTGGGGCAGAGTGGGGCCTGAGTCAGCACCTACTTCTGCCCTCACCTCAGACCCTGCCTAAGAGGCCACCACAGGACAGGACCAGCAGAGGACTGAGATTTTGGGTGCAGGGGCAGACAGACTGGAGCAGCTGGACGTAGCCTGGCCATGGTTTGGGCCCTCGGAGTTTGCTGGGCTGGGAGGGCTCAGGGTAGCCCCGAAGACTTCCTGCTTCCCTCCTCCCAGATCCAGATCTCTCCGGGGAGGGGTAACTGGCAGGGACTGGGGGTGGGTTGAGGAGCACCTGATGACTCAAAAGTCCCTATCTCCTTCCTCTGCCACCCCCTTCACACAGCCCACACCTCCACCTGCCCCTCATTCCTAGCAAGGGTGCTGTGCTGAGAGGGTGGGAGAGTGACTCCCCCCTGGCTGGGCTGAGATGCTGTGTCGTGCTGCCCCCAACCCAGCGCCTCACCCTTTTGGACCAGGGCAGGGGCTGCGGTAATGGTGACTCACCGCTGCTGTTCGGGACTCTGGCTGAGGTTCTTCCAGCGCAGTCCCGAGCCCTGGGTGGGAAGGAGAGTCAGGAAGGAGCAGGTGAGAGGGAGCTACCCTGGAGCAGATGGTGAGAGCCCTCCTTTGGGGGTTTCTCACCTGGGCTCTGGCCCTAGACCCAGCACCCCACTTTCTGTTGCCTGTGTGTCCGGCCCCAGCTCCACACTTACTCTGGTGCTGGCGTAGCTATCTGCAGAGTGCCACCACCAGCACCATTCCACAGCTTTCTCCCTAAGCTCTATCCCCACAGCCGGAGGACTGTGGGGGCACAACAGTCTCCCGGGTTCCAGATGCATGAACCTCTAAGCCCTGTGCTGGTTCCCAACCTGGAGGGTAGGGGGTTTCATTACTCTAGATAGAACAGTCTCCACCCCCAGGGTGCACGTCTGCGGCGGCTCAGGCCCCCTAGACCCCACAAGCTGAAGCAGGGGCTCTTCCCAGCTGTTATTCAAGGAAGATCAGGGGGCCCCTGGGCTTGCCTATGAAAACACTCCAGAGGCCCCTGGGCCGGTCAGGTCTCTCCTAATTTCTCATTCACACAGAGTGGCTCGGGGGAGCCGGGGTCAGAGGCCCAGGTCTGGAGGGCTGGACTCTCAGCCTGAACATGGAAAGGCAGGGGACAGAGGGGCCCAGCCTCCTCCCTCAAAGTAGACTGTTTCAGGGACCAACTATGGATTCCAGCTGCAGGTGGCCAACTGTGCCCAGCTCCACCTGGGTCTCTCAACATTGCCATATATTTTGTTGCTTTCTGGGACAAAAACGAACAAAAAAACAAAACCTTGGATCTCAAACTTGTCCATAAGTCTCACTATACTTAAGGAGAGACATTGGGAGGTTTTTTTTTTTTTTTTTTTGGCATGGCGGATGACAGAGCTGAGGGTCCCTACCTCTTTTGGGTCCTTGAGAAACTAAAGCAGTCTCTCTCCCTCCCTAAATTATTGATCCTTGGAAGAAGCCCAGTGTCAGACCAGCCCTTGTCCTGTGTGCCCCAAACAGCCCAGGGCCTTCCTGGTCGGTGCCCTTGTTAACCCTCCCCCCAGGCTGCCCCAAGGCCAGGAAGAGAAGGAAGCCCTCCTTCTCCAGAACCAAAGATTGGCCTCAGGGGTGGGGACAGTTCCCAAATGGGCCAGGGAGGAAGGACTGGGCCGCAGAGAGAGACCCCTTTGTCTTTCCACCCGATTTTCATAAAATGCAAATTCTCAACAAGCTGTTCATTGTGTTGGGGGGAGCCAGGGGCCAGGGGGAGAGGAGGGGAGCTGAGCTGGGAAAGGCCACCAGCCCCCTCTCCTTAACCTGGGTCTTGAGTTCCCCTTTCTGAGTGCTCGGGTCCCCCTCAGGCCAGAGGAAGAGCCCGGCGCAGGGGGAGACTCAAAGGGCGGGCGCGGCCCGCATCCTTCCTGCCCCGCAGGCGCCCTGCGACCCCTCCCACCGCGTCCGGTCGCGGCTGACTTCCAGGGAGCGGTGGCCTCGAGCCCCGCACCTCAGACGCAGGGCAAGGCGGCAGGCCCCGAGTCCAGGAATCCGGGCGTCCCCTCGGAAGGGTCGGCGGCGCCGCACGCACTTCCCCCGCTAGAAGGCACGCGGCGCGTCCGCCGCCCTCCCCACCTGGAACCCGCAGACTCTCAACTTGACTGGGCGAGCGGCGGGACCCCAGCCCGAGGCCTCCCCGCTCTCACGGGAGAAGCCCGGGCGAGGCGTCCTGGGGACCTCGAGACGTCTGGACGCGGGGAGGCGGGGCTCGGGGGTGGCCGAAGACCATCTAGGGCGAGGGGAAGGGGACCTGGGGAGGCGGCAGGAAGGAGAGCAGCGAGACGGGGCGGGGGCGCATGGGGAGTGGAGAGCCGCCAGGTCGGGGGCGGCGTGGAGCCGGGGTCGCGGGTATGGGGGATTGCTCCTTCTGAGCAGAGGATCGAGGGGACCCAGCAGGATCTGAACGTGTCCGTGGGGGATCAGCGGGCTGGAGAGGAATGGGGGAACTCGGGGACCCCAGGAGAATGGTGTGGGGGTCGGCAGGCGCGAATGGGGGCTGCTGCGGGTTGCGCGGGTCCTGAGGAAGGGACCCCGGAGGGTACCGAGAGCCGGGCGGGGGGCCGCGGGAGTTGGGGGGGATACGCACCTTTCGGCGGGGCAGGGTACCCCCGGACACGGCGAGCGCGCGATACAGCTCGGCCGGGTGATAGTCCTCCAGCGCCGCGTACAGCTCGTCCCCGGGGGTCCCAGGGCAGGCGGCTGCGGCAGGGGGGCCCGAGGCCGGGGTCGGGGTCGGAGGGGCTGGAGCAGCTTCCGAGTCCGGGGCCGGGGCAGCGGGGTCTGGGGTGGCCGCCGCCTCCTCTTTCTGCTGCAGCTTCCTGAGTCGGCGGAGGGTCATGGCTCCGGCGCCCCTCGGAGGCGGCGCTCGCTCCGCGCGGCGGGGCAGGCGGCGACTCGGGGATGCCAGCCGGGAGGGTGGTGTGTCGCCTCCCTTTATAGGCTCGGGGGATCGGGGCGGGCGGGGAGCGGCCTCGCGGGGCCTCGCCCCCCGCACGGCCGGCTCCGCCCCCCCGGGGGGGGCAGCTGTCCCGGAGCCCCGCCCACAGCTCTCGAGGCATGCCAGGCTGGGGAAACTCTTGGGGACCGGAGTGCTCAATAGGGGGGAAAGCTAGCCTCAGAGGGGAGGGGGGTCCAGGCCATCGGGGGGCGGAGCATAGGTCTCCGTGATACCTGAGGGACGGGGAGCCTGTGAAGGGGCTTGTGCACGAGATTTGAAAATTTAGGGATGGATATCTTTGGAGATTCAAGCAGTCTGGCCGTGGAGCGACCGTAGGAGTCCTTAGGAGGAGGTTTGGAGGCCGCCCAGAGTAAGATTCTAGGAGACCCAAGAGGCTGCAGGAGACTTTAGGCAAGGAGAGGGAGGCAGGGGGAGGGGTGAGGTCCCTGATGGGAGGGAAGAGATGGCCCTGAACTAACTGTGCAGAAGCCGCTAGGGAGTGAAAGGGTCCAGGATTTCCCCCTTACCCAGCTGTCCCAGAAGAGTTCAAAGAGGCTGCCTCTCCTTCCCATGTCATGGGGAAAGGGAAGAGGGGGTAACCCAAAAAGTAGTAGGCTTAATTCTGGCCTGTCCCCTCAGAAGGTCAGGAGTTGTTCCTCCTGGATAAACCTTTCCTCACCTCCTGATGTTGGAGCTCAGGTATCCTTTTCCCAGCCGATACATCCTTACTGTGGGGGTTGACTCGCGGCAGGGGATGTGACCGCGCTGAGTGGGTGCTCAGGGTTGGGGGATGGTGCTCAGCCATTATCTGACCTTTTTTGGGGAGCATCTTCCCCCCACCCCCGGCTGTGTTGCTGGTGGCTGCCAGGCCATGGGAGAGGTGGGAATGGCCCAGCTGTCGTCAGTGGTACCCGAATAAGAAGTGAGAGGAGGAAGTGGAAGGCCAGGTCTGGCATCTAAAGAGTGGCCAGCCACCGCAGGGCGTCAGCATCACAAGCTGGGGGCTCCACATCCCGACGTCTGCCACTGAACAGAAGCCAGGAATGTCCACATTGTCCCCTCCTCCAGTGTTCCCAAATCCGTTATGCCTTTACAGCTGACATTTATTGTGCGGTGCACACTGTTCTGTGTAATCTTTTACATCTTCTACATCCATGAATGAATTCATTTGGTCTTTATAACAACTCTATGAAAACAGATACCATTATCATCCCTTACAGAGGAGGAAACTGAGGCCCAGAGAGGTTAAGTAACTTGCTTTAGGTCACTCAGTGGCAGAGCTGATTCGAACCTGGGCAGTCTGGTTGCAGAGCTTGCAATCTAACCACCGTGTGATGCTGTCTTCCGCTGTTCTTCATTCACCCTATGTTGAAGCCCTGCTCCGGGCCAGGTTACAGAGGCTCTTGGTCAGGTAGGGAGTGATACACGCACCGGTGCTGTGTTAGATGCATGGCCTGCGGAGTACAGAGGGGCTAGTGGCCCATCAGCCTGGGGAGGCCAGGAAAGGCTTTCTGTCTCCTGTCTCTCTCAGTCCATGGGTCTGTCTCCGTCTTCTTGCTTCCTAGTCCCCTTGACTCCGTCTGTGTCTTCCCCACCCCCAGGCCCCTGGGGCCCCAGCCCCTACAGGAGGTGTGTGTGGGGGGGTGCTTCTTCACCCTGCAGTGATTACACAAGTCCAGATGGCAGGATGCTCGTTGGGTGGGGGGCAGGGGGTGGACTGGGGACTGCCACGAACCAAGTGCTAGCTCCCTTAGTGCCTTCCTCTCCCTCCTCCCACCTTCCCCCTTGGCATCACCAAGTGGCCATCAGCTGAGGGGCCGAGGGGGCGTTGGTGGGGAAACACGGGACTCTATTGTGAAGCATTAGCACAGATGGACCCCTGGACCGTCTGCTGCCTGCTCCTGACAGACGGCATCTGCAGCGGGGGTGGGGATGGGGAGGCGGGCAAAGGCAGCAGAGCCAATGGTTTCTATCCTCCTCACTCTGTGCTTACTCATGCAGGGACCCTCAAAAGGGCATCTTGTAAGCTCTTCCGTACCGCCACCCCACCTATCCCAGAGGCTTACCTAAGGGACACCTCCTCGCCTGAAACCTGGAGGAGCAGACACCACAGGTGTCACAGCACCTGTGTCTGCCAGCCCTGTTGAGACATTCCTCCTTCAGACTGACGTGGAGACAGAGACTGCCCATCAGTATCCAGGCCAGTCTGCCTCCCGACCTCCAAGTCAGAGAACAGCACCAGAGAAGTGAAGCTTACACCAGTTTCCGCCTCCTGCCAGGCAGGGCACCCTAGAGAACCCCAGAGTAAAGGTGGGCCCAGGAGATGCAATTTCTGTCACGTTCATTGCATGATTTCCTCAAACCCTAGAACTTCAGAGCTGGGAAGGGCCCCGTGGGCCGGAAAGGACACCAAGCGGTCCAAGTCCTTATTCAACGGAGGAGGCGAACTGAAGCCGACCAGGGAGGGAAAGACGGTGGCAGAACAGGCACTAGAACCCACTAGAGCCCAGGTCTCCTGACTCTGGAGACCATTTAACTCAGCTGCTGGTAGCTCCCGCTGAGAGCTCAGAGACCCGCGCCTGCTTCCTCCTCCCAATCTTCCCAGTTTCTCCAGGGAGGTGATGGAGAGCCCAGGATGCCACACTGTGGGGTGGTGGTGCCCTCTGGTGGCCATGAGTCTCAGAAAATCTTCAAATCAGACTCCGAAGGGCTGTCTGGCTGGTGCTAGGCCCCCTCCTGGAATCCCAGCCAGGTTTAAGGAGTCCCCAGAGCTCCTCTCTGGCCTGAGATGGTCTGTGTTCAGCTGAGACACCAAGCCCCGCTTCGGTCACTGCGTTCTGGAGTTTTACACCTGTTAGGAAGTTGTGTGTTTGTCACCCAGCAGCAGGTGACACTGCTCAGTGAGAGGGCAGACAGCTGGTGGGCTTCCTCCATGCAGGAACCTGCACACGTCAGACGGTACACCAGGCCTAAAGCTTTGCTTTTTCCGACCCTCCACGACTTCCTCCTGAGCCCGAGTCTCTGGTCTAGCATCTGCTCTCCTCATCCCATCTTCTGCAGCTCTCTTAAGGCTGGTGGTGGCGGGGGGTGGGGGGGGGAGGGAAGCATGCTGCACGCCACCTGGGGCCTCATATTAGGACACCTCCCCCTCTGTTCTCCTCCCCCCGGAAGCCTCTTTGCAAAAGCCCCATGGCTCTGGCTCCCGCAGACATCTGCACTCAATCTGTACCTTATTCCTGAGCGTGTCCCGGGCTTTCAGAGTGAACTCTCCAGGCTTTGCTTCCTTTGGATCCAGCTGTCCTGGCCCCTGGCTCTCAGGGTAGGCAGGGCTTGGCCTGTGGTAGGGGCACAGAGAGCGGGGGCTTGGCTAATGGACAAGGCCTAGGTGAGATCCCTTCTCTTTGGGACAAGCCCTTGCCCAGGTACCTAAGAGTCAACGGTCCCCTGAGTCCCGTCCTCGCCCACCTGCTCCAGCTCTAGGCTCCCATCAGGAGGTCGGGGCACTCAAGGCAAGAGCTTCAGAAGCCCAGGCTCCTCTGGCACCTGAGTTAATGCCAGGGCTCTCGCACAGTCGTTTCATCCCAGGACTGGGGGGCTCACCGGTCCGCCGGGGCTCCTCTCTGGGTACTGCCACTGCTTCTGAGTGGAAGGTGGGAGGGTGAGGGCCTGGGACGGAGCCGGCTGTGTGGGCAGGAATGAGGGGCTGGGCCCTGGCTCTCGGATGCTGAGGGAGGCCTGGGCAGCTGGTAGGCAGCTGACTGGGCAGGGAGCGGTTGTTTTCCTTAATGGCTCATATTGCCCAACTGTTTCCACGGGCTCGTGTCTGTGTGTGGCACTGGGGTCCAGGGGAGCTCAGCAGCAGGGGCGAGCGGGGAGGCGGATCCGTCACAGCCCAAAGAGCTAATTCTAGGGGGTCTGAGAGCCGGAGCCAGGCGGATCTGGCCGTTTATTTGTTTTGGATACTGTAGCTTCTGAGTCTAGTCCCAGCCAGAGGCCAGGGACCATCTTGCCTCCTAGGTGGGATGGCAAGGTATCTCGGGCTTGAACAGGTTAGACTGGCAGGAGGGAGAAAGGGTCATCTCTCTAGTTTTCCTTACAGTATCCACAAACCACTTCTAGGACAGAGGGCATGTATTATCGTACCCCACCTCATTTCAGACAGGTACAGACGGCTAGGACAGAAAATGACAGCTTTTAGGGCCCCAGACTCCCCAGATCTCGTCTCTCTTGGCAAACACAGCTGCTCTGGTGGTCCAGCCCTGGTTCCTTCTCCCCAGGGACAGCATTGTACACAAGGCTGAGATCCTCCCGTGGACTCCACACTGAAGTCGGCTTCTCCTCACTGTCCACATCTGATCGCGCCCCCAAACTCTGCGTCCTTTCCACCGTCTCTCCCCGTCCTCCAGCTGTTCCTGCTCTACCACCTCGGCAATTACCTTCTCAAGTCAGCACTGTGTTCTCCCTCCCAGTACAGGTAAGATCACATCACTCCCCTGCTCAAAACCCATCAATGGCCTGTCATTCCTACAGCAGGAATGAAAAAAGAGGTGTTCATTCATGGGACAACTCCACATAAGCGAGCTGTTGAGAAGAATTTGGAGACCAGGTCGAGACCCAGGAGGAAAAACTACTGAGATCAGCAGTCTGAGGCAGTGGTCACAGGGGAAGCGATGGCACTGGTGGCTCTCGGGATACAGTCTTGACGGCTTAGCACAGCATGGCTCTAAGAGATTTCCTGTGTGCGCCCCTGGCTCTCTTGCTCTAGCCATACTGAACCTGTTGTTCTTGAGCAACGCACTTTAAAAAAATAATTAATTAATTAATTTCTGGCTGCGTTGGGTCTTCGTTGCTATGCGCAGGCTTTCTCTAGTTGCAGCGAGCGGGGGCTACTCTTCATTGCGGTGCGAGGGCTTCTCATTGCAGTGGCTTCTCTTATTGGGGAGCACGGGCTCTAGGTGCGCGGGCTTCAGTAGTTGTGGCACACAGGCTCAGTAGTTGTGGTGCACGGGCTTATTTGACCCGCGGCCTGTGGGATCTTCCAGGACCAGGGTTTGAACCTGTGTCCCCTGCATTGGCAGGCGGATTCTTAACCACCGTGCCACCAGGGAAGTCCCGACACACTCTTTTTGACCAAATCTCCCTCCTCCCCAGTCAGCAGGCCAGTGCCTATCCCTAAATAGATGTCACCTCTCTTGACCCCATCTTCCTGTCTGTTCTGTGTCTCCAGAGGATTGTGTGTCTACCCCACCATAGCACTTACCTCAGTCCATTGTAATTACCTATTAACTAGTCCATTCCACCAGGTAGGGAGCCCCTGAAGGGCTGGCTTTCCCTAGGCACCTCACCTGAGCTTCCACGACGCATTACATACGGCTCTGTAATGGGACTTGCTGAAACCTGCTCTACTCTCGATTCTCTATACAAATCCTCTCGGTCTCGAAGGGCAGTGGCCACAGCTTGTTCGTCCTTGTATTCTGCCTACTGCTTTACACACTAAGGTTGCTGAACTCATGCTTGTTGAATGTATTTAGAGCCCAGTCCATCCTATTGTTCCTTAAACCTTCATATCCCATTATCCTCCATCCTTGGCCTCCAAGGAGCATTCCCAGGTGGATCCAGAGCTGTCTGCCTTATTCCTTAAATCCCACCCTGTCTGGCCATGGGATGCCTAACACTTTTCAGGGTGTGACGCCAGGGGTTTGGTCAGACCAGTCTGGATGTTCCTGTGAAGGTCTGATTGAGATGTGATCAACATTTAAATCAGTAGACTTGGAGTAAAGCAGGTTAGGTTACCCTCCACAGTGTGGACGGGCCTCATCCAATCAGTTGAAGGGCTTAAAAGACTGAGGTCCCCTAAGGAAGAAGAAAGTTTGCCTCCAGACTGCCTTCAGACTCAAGACTGCAACATCAATTCTTCCCTGGGTCTCTAGCCTGTCAGCCTGCCCTGTAGCTTTCAGACTTAACAGCCCCACAATTGTGTGAGTCAATTCCTTTAAATATCTATCTATCGATCGATTGATCTATCATCTATCTAATCTATCCAGCCCTATTAGTTTTCATTTCTCTGGTGAACCCTAAGAAACCATTCCTGTCTTGATCTACAGCTCTCCCTCCCTCTCCCTCCCTTCATTATGCACCCCTCACATGTCCCTGCATGTCTCTTGAACTTTACTACTCTACCCCTCATTTTGTTTTGGTTGTATTTAGCAAGCATGTTCTCCAGACTATAGATCAGAAGACATGGCCGGGGGTAGGGGGTGGGGACAGAAATTTAAAACGTGTGAAACAAAACCCCTAGTGATACACCATTAAATGAACGCAGGTCTCCTGGGTCGTGGGCCTTACAAAGGTGAAACGTTAGTAACCTTCAAGGGCACGTGAAGAGGTCCCAGAATTGCTGCCTTTCTGATTTTCAAAACGGTAAGGGTGAACCTGCAATCCACAGCCTAGTGAACTTTAGGTCCATGCTTGGCAAGATGACTGATCATTGATTGGCTTTTGAACTAGGCTGAGATCCACTGCAAGCCACTTCACCTTTCCTTCCGACAGACAGATCAGAGATGCAGCAGCCACAGGAATACCTGCCACTTCAACAAGGTACCTGGGATTCTGCTGTTATCTTTGTCCAAAAAGAATTAGGGCCAGGGTGCAAGGACAGTTTAATTAGCAGCCACTCTGGGTTACTAGGATATATGCCAAACTTCGAGCCAACTTCTAGAGGTAAGTTACTTGATTTTCTCCGGCCCAACAGTCTCAGATGGGAGGACAAATGGAAAACTCTGGGCAACAAGCAGAATTCTAAAATATTGCCAGGCTGCAGCCATGGACAGGTTCTGTGGTGAAATTTAACAGGGTAAACCTGTAAGGCATATAAGGTCCTGCACTTGAGTTCAAAATACCAACTTCTCATATACAGGAAAGAGGAAGGGGGCTGGATTTTACTCAACACAAACATAAGATGCAGTCCTGGGATGTGACCTGAAGGTGTCAAGCAGAGTCTGGGATTCTCCTTCTAGTCTGTGCTGCCAGTGAATGCCTGGGTGGAATGTCATGTGCTCTCCGTGGCCCCAGGCTTGAGCCAGGTTCTCGGAGAGCAGCCGGCGTGGGGGAAGGGCATGGCGCCATGGAGGCAGGATGTGCAGAGGCTGAGAGGCTGCAGTCTCTGGCCAGACACCCTGGACCCAAGGTCTTCTCCACCCTTGTGAGCTATGTGGGCAATTTATTTGTTTTCCCTAACCCTCAGTTTCCTAATCCAATCTCATACATTGTTTTGAGGATGAAAGCAGTTCATGTACGTAAAGCCAATTTTGGCACACTGCGTAGCACAGAATAACTTTTTTTTTTTTTTTTCCGCCGCACAGCATGCGGAATCTTAGTTCCCCAACCAGGGATCAAACCCATGCCCCCTGCAGTGAAAGCGCGGAGTCTTAACCACCGGACCGCCAGGGAAGTCCCACACAGTAACTTTTTAATAAGTATCTGCTAATATTAACTGAAAAAGCCCTGAGCTTTGCCAGATTCATAGTAACGTAACAGCTGCCTTCAAATATGTTAAGGGACCTTACATGGAAGACAGAGTAAGTGCTCTGAACCATCCTGGAGAGAAGTTGCAGGGAGGTTTCCCAGTTCTAGGTAAGGAAGGGCTGTTCACTGAGCAGATGGCCGGCAGGTGGAGGTTGTGGTCCTGAGCGTTACAGCACGAGGCCCACGCCACTCGGCAGGGATGCTGTGGGGGAGGTCAAATGCCTGATGGGTGCTGGACCTCTGGAGTCCCATCTAAACTTGAGAGTCTATGATTCTAAGACTTGCTCTCTTGGTTCCTCAGCCTGGAGATGTTGGGTTAGGGCTGTTCCTCACAGCCACCCGCACGCTGAAAACCCCGGAGTCACCACTGAAGACTCCCATCTCAAAGTCGCTTAGCCAACCCCAAATTCACATTTATACTCCAAGTCAGGAGGGGGAAAGCTAAAACTGAGGAGGGCCCAGGCTGCCTTCGAGACTGGGTGGTTTGTGACTTACCAGGATCAAGACCCTCTTTTATATAAAGAGAAAAATGCTAAAAGACAAAGACAAATACAGGCAAAGCCCAAGAAAAGGTGCTGAGTTCGTCCTCCGCTCCCTCTCACACGCCAGGCCCTCCTTCTATGAAACACAGGGCAACAGCCTCAGGAAGACCCCGGATGTTCCGACAGGGTCCTCTTCTGACATGACCTGCTGCAGCTGCTGTTAACGTCGTACCCCAGCCAGTGGCGGGAGGGACGCTACCTGAAGCACCTGCCCAGCTCCTCTGATAAAGGCTGGGCAGCCAGTCCACAGATGTAAAACAGATGGCACCAGAAAAGCTCTGTGAATAAAACTTTAATAATGTACAGCAGAAACTGGACAGGCTCATTCTTATATTAAAACAAAAGATTTCCTATATTACAACTTATTTACATTTGCATACTGAAGAGGTAAAGTGTCTAAGTGGCTATCTTACAGTCCATTCTAATAAAATGTACAAAAACAAACAGAAGTACCGAGAATGCCGTTCGGGGGCCTTGACGGCGACCTAAGAACGGGCTTGGACTTGGTCTGTGAATCCAGAATCCAGAGGTGCAGGTAGCCCTATGGATCGGGGTTAGCCTCAGGGGGCCAAAACCACAGCTTTAGTTTCTTCCCAACTCTCTCACTCCTAACTCTCGGGTTAAGAGTGGTGGCGGTGCGATTGGGAGCTTCCCCCCAAAACTGCTCAGTCTTCCCCAGAGGTGGAGAAGGAGGAGTGTGTGGTGAGGACAGCAGGGCCACCGGGGGAGTGGGCTAGTGGCTTGGGAGTCCCTGGGTCAAGGAGTGTTGGCAGATCCCAGAGGCTGGCTGCGGCGGGGGGGAGAGGAGTCTGAGTTCCGTCATCTCCTCTAAACCGCTAAGTTCTGCCGCAGGGCGGACAGATGGGGCATCGGCAGGGGTGGGGAAGAAGGTCCCCCTAATGACACAATTGGTATTCGAGGGAAATTAGTCAGGAGCCAGTAAATTGGCTCAGAGGGTTAGGGGAAGATCTCCTTTAACGCAAGGAAAGAAGCGATACAGCAGGAAAATAAATAGGAAGGCCAGGGCACGGGGGAGACCAATGGAAGTGTGGGGAGGGCTCTCCCCTCCTCCACAAGCTTTGGCAGAGAATCGCTGGGCTGGAGGCAGGGATGCTCTGAGGCTGCACACAGTCTGTGCCTCCCCTGGGGGCAGGAAGGGGGCTCCGGATGAACGCAGCGACTGGGGGGGTCTCACTGCCCACCACCGGCCTCTTTGGTGGGGGACAGGTGGGCATCCTCACTCCTTAGTGGTCTTATATAAGAGCAATCACTCCAGGCTCAAAAGGCTCAGAAGCAACTACGAAAACTTCTGGTTTCAAAACAGTCACCCACTAACTTGAATGGGTCCCATGGTCGGCGCTCCAAGAGTAGGACCCAAGCCTGTCTTGTTCACAGCTGTATTTCCCAGCGCCCGGCGCACTGCTTGGCATCCAGCAGGCACTCAGCGATGTCTGTAGCGTGAATGCCTGCAGGAGAAGCTGCAACCTGCTGGACAACACACGGAAGGCCAGGGCCCCAGTGCAAAACCCACTTGTGGAACTGGGAGGGGGGGCAGAACGCAAGCGAGACCAACCCCCAGGGCAGAGGAACTCTTGCTGCTGGGTGGGGGGAGCAGGCTCAGGTACAAGGACAGACATTTCCAGTGTGATTGAGCTGTGTGCGTTTGATTGAAGCATTTTTTGTGTGGTTGTTTTTATAGGGATTTCCTTAAAAACAAATAGATTGAGAGGTAATCATCACATAGAGATGGTTTTCCTTTTATAAAAACTTAACAATATTTAAAAAAAGTTAAAATCCAGACCCTCCCAATTAAATTAAAAAAAAAAAAAAAAGAGAAAGAAAAGAAAACCAAACCACTCCAGTTAAGTTATGGCTTCGAAGTTAATATATACCTAAGATATGCTGACGGAATCACCACCCACAACCGCGCTTCCAGACGTCGTTAAATACTACACTCAGGTTAAACAACAGGTTCAGCTCGGGCTGTTCCCTTTAGTAAAGCCCCTGAAGTGGATGCAAGTCTCACATCTTCCCTCCACCGTGATCAGATAATCCAGTAAAAGACCCATGCAGATGCCTCCCTCCCGCCCCAGACTCCCTCCCCACTCCTTGCCCCCCCTTCCCTTCCCCACCCTAAATCCACTACCACCAAAAATATACACTGCTGTTTCCAGAATGTGGGATATGAAAGACAGATGTGACATTCCGATCTGAGTCCCAAGATCTGGGCTTCAGATTCCTCGGCCCTTCCTCGACGCTGCCGAGGACGCTGCCCTTAGGCTGGCTCATTTCCCACGGTGGCCGCTGACCACAACACCCAGACTGCCACCGAGATTCTCTCCCTGCCCATCCCACCCCGCCTCCCTTACGTCTGGGCCCAAGAGCCTTGCCTGCCAAGACAACCGGGCCAGCTTTGGTTCCACAGTCTGAAATGGAGGAGGGCCAGGCGACACAGGGCAGGGAGACCCACCGTGGAGGGGGGCTTCTGGAAGGGAGGGGAGGGAGACCTCCGGGAGGGGCACCAGGGAAACCAGACGCTGCTCACTACTGAACAGAGGCCCCAGCGCGCAGAGCCGGCGTGACGACCACACGCCTGACCTGCACATGCACGGAAAGCTCGAGCAGGTAAGTGCGCACCTACAGACACACGTGCGCGCGCGCACACACACACGCACACACGCGCACGCGCACACACACGTGTAAGGGCGCGGCACAGACCAGGCACAACAGGGGACGCACCTCGGCACATGCATACACGGCTGGACAGACGGGCACTGGCAGTCCCTCCAGGTGTCCCGACGGGGCGGAGGGGAGCACGAGGCCCGGCGCTGCCGAGAGGGGCCATCCTTCTGGTTCCCCGGGCTGCCTCGCTGCGCTGGGGTTGGTCCCAGAGGAAAGCCCTCGGTGCCGCTCAGCAGGGGCCACGCTCGCTCCTCCCGGGCCCTCCCAGGCCGCCCGTCACCATGCCAGGCTTCTCGCCAGGTGCGCCGGGCTTTGCAGAACTTCCCACTCCAGCTGGTCCAGGCTGTGGCACTGAGTTCTCCACACCGTTTGCTCTCAGAGGCTCCGTGCCACTAGGAGGTAAATATAAAAGGTGTCTGTGTCTCAAACCCAATGTGGGAGCGAGCGAGCCTCCCGGGCTCTGTCCCTCTTGCGGGCCAGGCTCCTGGCCACAGAGGGCTGGGCAGAAACGAGAGGTAGGCCTCCATCGGACGCTCAACACGGCAGCTCGGCTGTAGGTCCCGCTGCCCAGCAGCGTGTGGGGAGGGGCAGCTAGATCTTCACGTCCTCCTGCACGCTGAGCTGGGAGAGGGTCTTCTTGATGCGCAGCGCGGTCAGGCGGGCCGCGCCGTTGGCGTACCAGCACTCCCGCATCATCTTCCCCATCACCCGCAGCGCCTGCACAGAGACCCGGCGTCACTCGAGCCTGCCCCCGCCCCCACTGAAGCCTTCCTGGTCCCCAGGCTGCCGTCTCCCCCACCCGTGCTCTGCCCGCCCCCCACCCCCTGCCCTGGGCTCCCCCTTCCTTAAGGGACAGCCTGGGGAGGGGGACCTTCTCGGCAAGCATGGTTGGTCAGCCACTCCCCGGTGTCTGGGTGATCCTGAGAGAAATACCTGCAACGGCCTGTGATCTGAAAATCACTTCTGGAAGGTTTGAGTATCCGTGTTTATGACTGTTTACTGACTGCTTTTTGTAAAGCAGCGCTCGAGCCAGGCACAGCAGGGACATCCCCCAGCACGAGCACGCACGCGGCTGTGACCCCACGTTCACGTGCAGAGACAGGGTGGCGGAGGAGGAGGCAGCAGCCCCTGAGGGGCAGCCTCGTCAGAGGCAGAAGCTCACGGCCAGGGCCCGGACGGCACAGGCCAGGGGCAGCCAAGGGGCGGACCTGGAAGGTCACCTGTGGAGGGCTACGGAGTCCCCAGACTGCTGCCTCAGGCCTGTTTTCCAGGTTCCTTTTAGCAGTGGGACCCGTTTTCCCCAGCGGAGTCCCAACACACAAACAGCCCCGACTGAAGAGGGAGTGGGGTGCGGGCAGCTGAAGACCAGCTCTTTCTGCTTCCCTCACCCTCTGAAGTGAATAAACCCTGAGGGTTCCAAGGACCATTTTGGAAAAGGCTGCTCTGTCAGGCAAAGCGGAGGCGTCACCAAAGTGTGAGCGCAGTAATTCTGCTCTTCAACGCAGGCCTGCCCTCCAGTGGACACACTCCTTAAAGCAGAGCCACGAGAGAAAAGGGGGCCCAAGAGCACTAGCGAAGCAAACCCTGTGCCGCCAAAGACTCCAAGACCCCGCAACTCCATGCTTCTTAGGAATCTAGATCATACATTTGTCCTCGTTTCTGTTATTGCCATCGAATGCCACCCCCTCCCCGCTTCATCCGCCATCACTCCCCAACCCAAATTCTCTACACCCTCCTCGCTTCTGAGTTTTTAGAAAGGCCACTTCCCTCGCAGACATGTCTTCTCACTGAGTCCCACCCCCTCATTCTTCTACACCCTTCGTGGACGCCTCTTCTTAACTCTTCCACGAAGCTCAGCTCACCCCTTGGCTCCAGAGCCATTTTTCTAGTTGGGCAGGTCTAACGGCTCCCACTCAGTCTTTGTTCTGTCTCTTATCTGTGTCCTGGGACCAAGCCTTTTTCTTCCTCTAGGCTGTCAATTCCAAAGGGGACCCTCCAGTGCCCAGGACAAGGGCTCAGTATATAATACAACAGCACATAACAGTTTGCAATGGCCGACACGCTCAGGGGGTAGCCCTGGGGTTGGCCCCACTTTTGGCAAACCCTCTTCTAAGGGAGAGAAATCGGGCAGATAGAAAGGCCACGGGAGAGAGGGGAGCTTCCCACCTCGTAACTCTGCCACCAGTTGGGGATGTTGGGGCGGAGCTTCTGGTCGCATACGACCTTCCGCATCTCCTCAATGGAAGGGTCAGAGGGCACTAGGTCATAATATGGTAGCTGATATTCCTCATGGACTCCTGGGAGAAAAGAAAACGTCCACCGGAGTTATCAAAAGAAGGAAGAGATTACTCAAAAGCCAATGACAACACCCATGTTGCGATCTGTAAATACCACTTCCCACTAAGAGGAACTAGGGCTCCTTGGAGAGCCTGGTCAGTGCTAGTTATGGGACAAGAGACACACAGGATTAGCCAGGAATATCTTTTTCGTAACAAAAAGCAAGGAAACTATCAAAGACTACTGAGGCCATGTCAAAAGGTACCGACCTGAAAAGCTCCCAACGGGCCAAAGATGAGAACATTTAAGCAACAGTAAGACCTATGACTTCAATGGAAACAAATATTTTAAATCACCAGTTCGTGATGACACTAAAAACAAACAAATAAACCAAAACCTCAGTCGCCTTTGTAGAATGAGAGGGAATAAACTCATTATTTTGAAAAACGTCAAATAAATGGAAAGAATCAAGTATTTATCCTGCCTTTCCTCTTCAGATTAAACATCTTGGTAACCAAACAGACAACAGGGGAAGTTTCTCTTTAAAGAAAAAAATCTAGCTAATACGTGAAGTTTGACAGGATCGGAATACTGGCATTTTTCAACCTCTAATACATTTGGATTTGGACAATAATCAACAACAGCTGTTAACATCACAAAAAGAGAGGTAACCACCATTATCTGTGTCTTTTAACAGAAGGATTTTGGGGGAAAAAATGATTCTAGTCTTTAGATGGAACTCTCATAGGAAATTCACAGAAACAGTAGAACGTGTGAACTGCATAAGAGGTTACCTGGAAAATCTAGACAGGAAAACCCTACAGGATAAAGGACCTGGATTCTCCAATTTTGAAAACTGCAGGAGAGGGGACTTACTTGGTGTTCCAGTGGTAAAGAATCCACCTTACAATGCAGGGGATGAGGGTTCGATTCCTGGTCGGGGAACTAAGATCGCACATGCCATGGGGCAACTAAGCCCATGCGCCACAACTACTGAGCTCTTGCGCCTCAACTACAGAGCCCACGCGCCCTGGAGCCTGCGTGCCACAACCAGAGAGAGAAAGAACCCGCACGCCACAACTAGAAAGAGAAAACCTGCACGCCGCAACTAGAGAGAAGCCTGCGCGCCGCAACAAAAAGATCCCGTGTGCCTCAACGAAGATCCCGCATGCTGCAACTAAGACCCGACGCAGCCAAAAATAAAATAAAAATAAATAAATAATAAATCTTAAAAAAAAAACCCAAAAAACTGCAGAAGAAAAAAATTGAGGGGTAACCTGTAGATTATGAGACTTGGGAGTTATATCAATCAACTGCAGTGGATGGACATTTAAATTAAACCCTGATTTAACAAGCTGTTTTTTATAAAAAATTCACAGATAATTGGGGAAATCTCAACACTGGCTAATGTTATATGATATTAAGAATTAAGATATTAAGAAAACAGAATTACTGTCTGTTTTTTAAAGTGTGATAATAGTACTATATTTTTGAAGTCCTTATCTTCTAGAGCTACAAACTGAAATATTTTCCGTAATAAAAAGTTAATTTAAAAAAATCCAATGTAACTTTCTCATGCCTTTTTCCAGAAAAAAATTCTGCTGTTCTGAGCTGATGGGACAGATTTTTATTTTTATTTATTTATTTTTTTGAGATTAGCATTTATTTTATTATTTCTAAAAAATATTTATTCATTTATTTGGTTGCGCTGGGTCTTAGTTGCAGCTGGCGGGCTCCTTAGTTGCAGCTCGCTGGCTCCTTAGTTGTGGCACGTGGGCTCCTTAGTTGCGGCAGGCAGGCTCCTTAGTTGTGGCATGCGAACTCTTAGTTGCGGCATGCACGTGGGATCTAGTTCCCTGACCAGGGATCGAACCTGGGCCCCCCTGCATTGGGTGCACAGAGTCTTATCCACTGCACTACCAGGGAAGTCCCCCACTGCACTACCAGGGAAGTCCCGGGACAGATTTTTAAATAGAGTCTGACTTGGTTAATCATCTAAGGAGCAATTAGCTTAAACTCTGGCCTCAGTCTGCCAGAGTCTGAATCCTAGTTTATCAGTGGTGTGACCTCGGACAAATCACCTAATCTGTGACTCACCTTCTTCATCTGCAAAACGGTGACAATAATAGTACCCACACAGACCCCTGCGACCAGATTTAGCTTGATCTGTTTTATCTGTATATCACGATCAAAATTTAAGATGTACAATACCTGGGTGCCTCCTCCATAATTTGGATTTTACCAAATGTATCACAGATGGAAAAAGGCAGTAAAATACAGAAAAGGGCTCTGCTGGAACACTCATCAGTTCTTTTTAATTAATTTAATTCACTTCCACTGACCTGGAATCTCTTACATCAAAGATAAATGGCTAAGGGCAGGGTTCTAGTGGTTCTTGAACTTGATCATGTGGCAGAATACTTAGAAGTCACCATAAAATTCTGATATACTAAGCCGATGATAAAAAATGTTTTCTGCTGGGCTTCCCTGGTGGCGCAGCGGTTGAGAGTCCGCCTGCTGATGCAGGGGACGTGGGTTCGTGCCCTGGTCCGGGAAGATCCCACATGCCGCGGAGCGGCTGGGCCCGTGAGCCATGGCCGCTGAGCCTGCGCGTCCGGAGCCTGTGCTCCGCAACGGGAGAGGCCACAACAGTGAGCGGAGTACCGCAAAAAAAAAAAAAAAAAAAGTCTTCTGCTAAATCTGATACTACCTTTCATTGAGTTCTGACGTGGTTGAACACTTGCAAATGCCAAAGACTTAGGAGAAAATTGCATAAGAAAAGACTCATTGTGAGAAAATTCTACACATTAGTAAGCTTTCTCCCACAAATTGAGAAATCACCACTATTATTTTATCAGTGAAACCCCACATTCCCCAGGAACGTGGCTTGAGAGCCAGTGTGTTAGAATACCCTGCCTCCTGTATAAAAGAGACCCCTGCATTAGTCCTGTGCTATTCCTACCCAGGGCTTTCCCAACCTCGAAAGACCAAGAAAGACAATGTGTTACCAAAAAAACCCCCCAAAAGCCCAAATGAGTCCCTGGAACGGTCACCACTACATAAAACACTATTCAACAAGCTGGTCCAAAGAGTAAACACACTCTTGTCCCTGCGGCTCCCCGGTCCCCTCCCTCCTCTTGGATGAGAACCCTAAGTATGATGGGTGCTGGCGCCAGGCATCTGACAGGCCGTTAGGAGAAAGAAGGCAGGACAACTCTAGCCCCTCAGGACTCTGGACTGCGAGGGAGGAGCCAGAGAAGGCAGGAAGAAAGGTACCTCCAGAGTTGCATCTTCGAGCAATCTCCCAGTACACGAGCCCAAGGGCGTAGATATCAGCACACTTAAAGGAGTCGAAGTGCTTCATGTTGATGGTTTCATCAAGTACTTCGGGGGCCATGTATCTGCAAGAGCAAAGGAAACGTGATCACGCATAGAAAATGATGACTTCTTTCTCGACTCAAAGTACTGATTCAAGGGCCCCCTGAATGTGGGACAGAATCACCCCAAGACAGCCCCTTGGGGAGGAGGAAGTGATGGATTCTTATTATTGCAAACTCCCATGCTTTGGATTCGAATCTAAACACCTTAGCAAGGTTTGGTAATACTAGCCT
This sequence comes from Orcinus orca, assembly GCF_937001465.1. Classification (NCBI taxonomy): domain Eukaryota; kingdom Metazoa; phylum Chordata; class Mammalia; order Artiodactyla; family Delphinidae; genus Orcinus; species Orcinus orca. The sequence goes on along the minus strand of NC_064569.1, from coordinate 41,881,870 downwards.
ACTCTTATTTCTACCTCTATTTTTTAACCGCCAAGATTTATTTTAAGCGTGTTTTGATTTCTTGGCAGAGGTATGTGTACTGTAGGCCACAGAGCAGGAACAGTACATAATATCTGGTTGCTACTGGGGGCTTGGACTTTATTCAGTGCAGCCAATAATGGGTTGAGCTTAAATTTCAGTCTGAACTTCTTTTGTTATCTTACCCGTGCAGGTAAGTGAGAATTAGTTCTAGGTAGTCATCAGAGTCCCACTCAGTTAGTTCATGAGTACTGCTTGAGCCACTCCCCACTGCCCACAGAAGGCCAATCAGCTCACCTCAGGCCTCACACTTTGGGGCCTGGGTGGCTGCAATCATTCAGGTCAAAAGGAAGGGGAAAAAAAGCAGCAGCACAATTAGTGAAATTCACTGATACTCAGCAGAGAAACAGCCCTCCTCTTCCATCCTATGAAAAGTTGCATTTCCAGCTCGTGAAGTCGACCTGGAGTCACAGTCAATCTGTTCCTTATTTCCTTTGTTTTTGGCCATGCCATGCGGCCTGTGGGATCTTAGTTCCCCATCCAGGGATTGAACCCAGGCCCTCGGCAGTGAGTGCTCGGAGTCTTAACCATTAGGCCAGGGTACGCCACGTTCCTTATTTCTTATGTCACTTCTCTGTGACGCGGGGAGGAGGCCCACAGTCCTTACGCGGGGCCCTCATCTCCACCCTGGACTACCTCTGCTCTAGCTTGGCAAACCTGCTCTCTACACCCTAAGCAAAGCATGCTCCCTGCCTCCTGTGGGGTCCTGCCCAGACCACCCCTTCAGACTGCAACATTTTCCCTCTCCCCCAGCCAAGCCTGGTGCCTGTCTCCCTTCTAAATCTTGCTCCAGGTTCTCTTTCTCCATGGCCTCCCCTGCCCAATGCACCAGCACCTATGGGTATAGGGTCCTCCGGAGCTGTGCCGCTCGCACTTGTATCTGTGCGATGCAACCTGTGTGGCTTTCCAGTGTGGGGAGCGGGTGTTCAATTCAACCGCCAGCTGTCAGAGTAAGGACCACACTGCCTTCTCCCACGCAGTTGGGCAAGGGCTACTCAGTACCAGTGTCGGGCAAGCGCGAAGGCCCAGGGCCTTCCTACCGTTTGGTTCCCACCCTCTGGTTGGGGGCAATGTCAATGGTGTCCGTGACTGCATCGTGACGGACAGCCAGGCCCAGGTCTGCAATGGCACACATGCCATTTTTCTTCACCAAGATGTTCTTTGACTTTAAGTCTCGATGAGCAATTCCAGGCTTCCCTAGCAGAGAAAAAACAAACAAACAAACCAGGGATCTTTAAAGACAGACAGTACAAGTGTTAAAAGCATAGTCTCTGCAGCCAGACGTATGGGTTCGAGTCCTCGTTTTGCTCCCCACTAACCCAGTAACCCTGGAAATGCAACTTCACCTGTCTATGCATTGGTCTTCTCATCCATAAAATGAGACTAAACCCCAGTACTGACTCCAGGGGAATGTTGTAAGGATTAAATGTACTGTATTAACTTAGGTAAGTCAAGAGCTTAGAAGGGCATGCGTATGAGCTAATATTGCTATATTAATACTACTCCTGCTCGCCTTCCCCGAACTAATAAGCTCCTGTACAGAACTGCTGAGGACTTCAGAGAGAAGCTGCTGCGCTAGCTACGTTCTGAGATCCAAACGGGGGAGGTAAGGACTGCTACTTTCCCTGAAGAGCCCAGCAACAGGGTCAAACTTTCGTGGCTGGTTTTCTGTCACGGGCAGCAAGAGCTGCTGCCCGGTCGACCAGGCACGAAGGAGCAATGTGCCGCCTGCCAAGCCCAGGAGCTCCCAAAGAGCTGATGTCAGGCCACAAGCAGGGGTGCCCGCGGTCGCCTTCCTCCAGGAGGGCCCTCCTAGTTTAGCAGAGCCCAGTGTCGAACCCATCAAGCTGACCCACCGATGAGGGTGTGAACCTGCTAAACTGACGCTCGGCACAGCAGCTCCTTCGATTTTCTCAGTCCCCTCCTCTACCAGTGATCCGCGGGCATCTGAGATGACCACTCAGTCAACGGCAGCCTCCCAACCGACAGCCACGCCAGTCCATCGGGGACAAACCACCCACACTTCCGTCAGGAGTCCCCCGAGGAGCTCTGAAGGCAGAGGCACCTCTTGTTCTCGCTGGAGTGAGGCCAAGCTCCTCTCGCTTAGACCAGACCCCAGGCCCTGAGGCCCAGATCCCGCATCCTCAGGGAGAAGGGGTTCTGGGAGCTCGGTGGGGATGGGACAGGCCCACTCACCTTGGGTGCCCACAATCTCCATGTGCAGGTGTGCCAGACCGCTCGCGGCAGACAAGGCCAGCTTGATCATCCCCTCGATGGTCACCGTGTACCGGTTTAGATAGTCAAACAGGGAGCCGTGCTCGTGATAGTCGGAGACGAGCCACAGCTGTGTCCAGGTGCCGTTATCTGCAGAGAGCCACAGAGCAGGTCCAGAAAAGGCACAACTACCAGCAAAAAGGTCAAGGTAGGAAAGGAAGAGTCTGTGTGCAAGCCCCAGTTAGACCCCTGTACTCCCCGCTCCCCGCCCCTACACCTCCTGAGGCCCCTCTGTGCCCGTCTCATCCACCACCGTCCACAGCTTTAGGCTCCAGGAAGGACAGAACAGTCTTTCTTTCTTAGACCCGCTCCCTTACTTCTCGTAGGCAGGATTCTGAACCGCACGCACCCTGATTACACCCAAATTTGAAATGCGAGGCACCCCGAGGAGGAAGCACATGCTTAGGCAAAGTAACAGGATCATCTGTTTCTTCTGCAACACTGCTTCTGATCCTGACGAGACCCGCTCATCAAAACCATGACTGGCCGCACCCACCCCCGCCAAGGAGGAAGGCTTCACAGGCCCTCCTCTGTGCTCCAAGACCCTGCGAGCACAGCCCAGCTCGAGCACCAGGCTCATCTGCAGCGGGTCCTTGAAGTCCACTGCTCTTACCAGGCCATGAGCTCTCTGTGAGAGGAGGAAAGAGCTCCTTTGCGTATTATTGTGTTCCAGGCCAAAAATGCTTTTCAACGCATGAAGAGCACACTTACAAGTATTCCAGAGAGGAATCTTATCATCTCATCCTCAGAAGAGCAATGGGAGGTGGCGAGCACACACTTTCCTACTAGGGGAGAGGGGTATGCAGTGTACAGCGGGAAGGAGGAGTGGGAGGAAGGGAGGGAGAAAAAGAAAAACCAAAAGCTGGTAGTCTAATTAGCTTGTGCTGCTGTCAGTAAGAAGACTGGGAAATGGGATCGAGATCGCGCAAATTCCAAGCTGGCCGCAGCTCCAGGACGCTATACTATCCGTATCATGTTAAACAGGCAACAACAAAGGAATCCGAACTTCCTCCTCCCCTGGCCCTCGCGTGGGTTTCAACAGCCAGATCCTACTCACACAAGCTGCCAGAATCAATACAGGCAGTGGCTCCTGGAAGAGCACCAGCCTGTTTCCCTGATTACGAACGAGCGGTCCACCGAACACACCCCTTTACACTCAACTAGCCCTGACATCTTGAGGACCCTGCCCATGAGTTAGAAGGGAAGACATCTTCTGACCCTCTAAAATATATGTCGGATTTAAATGAATAATCAAAAGGTAATGCTGTTTTACAAAGGCACAGCTTACTCAGAGGGAGTAAGGAATTCTCTCTTCCCCTTCCTCCCTTGCGTGAGAGGTCAAGTCTCTTCAGCCTGGGGGCAGCTGAGGCCACTACAAACCGCCACGGCAACGTGAGGAATGAGCGCCCTGCTGTTGTTTTAGGAAGGAAAAACAAACACTTAGCATCTTCCGTAGCCTCTGCCAGCACCAACTTCTAAAAATTACTGGACCACGGAGCAAACTGTGTCCTGACCGCCGGAGACACTCTTCTAAAATGCAAATGCCTTCACCCACGGTCTTTCTGACTTCAAGTGCGCTACCTGCCCAGGTGTCGGCTGTCCCCTCTTCCTGGGCACTGTAAGGTCAGGGACTGTGTCTTGTTCTTATATGTGATGATTCCAGGACCAGACAGCAGCCAGTGAATATTACCGAATAAATGAATGCAATTTCGATTACTACCCACTCTCTATAATAAAATACAATCCTCTCAAAAAGGCCCTTCCTAATCTGGCCTCTGCCACCTCTCCACCCATGTCTTTGGCTGGAACATCCCAAGTTACCTGCAGGTTCCCAAAGACACTTCCCCTTTGCACATGTGCCTGGAGTGCTCTTTTCATTCGTTTTTCTTTCTGACCAACTCCCTGCCACCTTCGCCTCAATCAAGCTCAGGTGTGATATCTGTGATCCCCATCTCACCCCCAATTTGCGCTCACCAGAACAGCTGTTGTTTGATTACTTCCTATAAACAATCATTAGTTTGTCTCTTTGCTAGTCAGCGAGGTCCTTAAAAATGAGCACATGCCTGGGCACACGAGAGAGACTCAAAAACTACAGCGAAATCAGCAGAGAGAGGGAGGAGGAAATAAGGAACCTCAGGTACAAGCGGACCCAAAGCTGAGCTTGAAGGCCACGGGGAGCACCCGGGGGGAGGCAGGCCGTGTCTCTGCTGCACCCGCTCCACTGCAATAGTGTGTATGATGCTGGTCTGTCACTCAGTGTGGATCGCATGCCTTTCCAGGGCCAGCCTTTCCTGGCAGGGGTTGAAGCCACCCTTCTTCGTTCCAACCGGAATGAAGGTAAATTTACTGAAGCCCCTGCAGGGACTACCCTAGGGGTGGGTTTGGGAGTATCACAGAAGGGAAAGTGAGCAGGTAGGATGAGGGTTTACTTATCTGCTTAATAACTGCTTATTTACTTGCTTAATAACCTGGATTTCTGTACAAGCTTTTCATAGAAGAGAAGTTTGAAAACCATCGCCTTACTCAGATCCCCTTGCTATGGGTAATAACTATAAAGGCAAACAAAGCTGTGCTGTCCCACAACCGTTCAGTTTCCACAGTCACTCCTCCATCTGGGACTACTGTTGGCTTTGGGACACCCCGTATCCAAACCCAGCCCTTTACCTTTATTGTCAGCAGCAATAAACCCAAGGATGTTTTCATGGCGCAGCATGACTGTCTGGTATATCTCTGCTTCCCGGAACCAAGACCGCTCTTCACGAGAAGAGAATATTTTCACAGCCACGTCACCACCCCTCCAGCGGCCGCGCCACACTTCTCCAAACCGGCCCTTGCCAATAATCTCCTGTAAAACGATGGTTCGGGCCACTGTGCGCTGGACAAAAAGGGGTAACCCTACGGACCAAAGAATGGAAAGAAAGCAGACATTTGTGCATTTGCTGAACTTTGCAACGCCCACTCTCACTGCCACACTGGAAAAGCCCTTATCACAGTGCCTCCGTTCTACACTGGTCCAATGACCACGGAGCTCGGCTGCCCCTACAACCGTCCAGGTAATCCTCCGGAAGTCTAAGCTGTGCAGCGCTGACAGTGAGTGAGCGAGGACGGGGCAATGTATACGATTAGCTCCTCCTCTTCTAAGCGATTTCTCCTCCCAGTTAGTACGGACGGACGACAGATCTGAATGTAAATGTCTGACCGGATTTACTAACTCTTCAGCCAGCCTCCGGGGGGCCAATCCACCTACAGCTGCTTTATGTGGAAGAGGAAAGCGGAGCTTTGAGTGCTGGGGGCCGCCTCTGCTGCTCCACTCATTGGCCACTGGAGGGCAGTGCTGCGTGGCCCATGAGAGCCGACGTGTGGTCAGGGCCCACCAGGTTCCCACCTCTCTCCAGGGAGATCAAAGTTCTGCTCACTGGGAGCTCCACATGCAGGACGGGGGTGGGGGTGGGGGGGTGGGGTGGGGGTGGGGGGGGGGGTGGCTACCCAGGCTTATTCTAAGATTACATTTACTGCCTTTATAGGACTCGTTTATCGCCTCATTTGACCCATGCAGTAAGTGTCTCCCTGTCTCTCCAATCACCCCCACCATCGTGACCCTTAACTCTCTCCCTCTCCCTGACCAAACAAATAACGTGTCGTTAACCCCTAAGTTGTGTACTGTATGTTTAATACTATGCAGGAGGCACCTGCATAAATGATCTCATTTCCTCACAACCACCTATACGGTAGGTGGTGTTATTATGCCCATTTTACAAATGAGAAAACTAAGCATCAAAAGGGAAGGTTAAGTAACTCATTCGAATTCCTACAAGCTGTAAATGGCAAAGCATCTAAGACCGACTCTAAGGTTTATGCTTTTAACTCCCACAGTACAGAGCCACCAAATGCTTCCCAATGCAGCCCGCTCCTCTCCAGGTCCCCCCTCGCTGGCCCTTGTCCCAGCCCTCCTTTGAAAGATTTCCAGTGGGCCTCTGCGCCTCCCAGCTCACCCGCCTTGCCCTGCCCTCCCCAACAGGGGGCGTAAAGCACAGCAGCCCGAGGCTTTCCCACCCTGGCCTGGGGACGGCGTGCTGGCCTCTTGACCATTCCCTAAACACCCAGTGAGCGTTCATGCCTTTCTGTCCTTTTGCTCAAGGGTTTTCCCTTGTCCTGGAATGTTCCCTGCCCTCTTACCACTCTCAAAACGTCCGACTCGTGACCCCTTTAGACACGACCTCCTCTGTGAGACCCTTCTCCACAATCTCTTCTCTCCCATCCTGGCTCGGCCTCTTTCTCATTTTGTTCGCCCTGTATCACCCAGAGGGTATTCAACGCATACTTGTTAGTGTGAACTGAACGTCACACAAACAGCAATGACTGGGCTTCCCTGGTGGCGCAGTGGTTGGGAGTCCGCCTGCCGATGCAGGGGACGCGGGTTCGTGCCCCGGTCCGGGAAGATCCCACATGCCGCGGAGCGGCTGGGCCCGTGAGCCATGGCCGCTGAGCCTGCGCGTCCGGAGCCTGTGCTCCGCAACAGGAGAGGCCTCAACAGTGAGAGGCCCGCGTACCGCCAAAAAAAAAAAAAAAAAAAAAAAACAGCAAGGACTTAGTACTTTAAGTCCACAGAATTAAAACCCCAGCACCTTGGAAGCTTTGCATATTCTGAATTAAGAATGGACTAAACCATCCAGAGAGGAACAGTTATTAACTATTTTACTCCAGATGACTGGGCAACTGCCCTGGACCTGCCCTAACCTCAGCTAATCCTGATCTTACAAAAGACTCCAGAAACCCCGAGCAACCCTCCTCCAACAGCAAGTCAGGTCACAGAGTCAGTCAGTTCTAACCACTGCCCTACCCTCCTTCAGCAAAGAACAAGCCATATATTTTCTCTCTTCCAAAAATATGCAGCTTTAAATATATCCATCATCTTGGCACTCTCTACTGCAGAGCTTAATAAAGGCAAAACCACAGAAACTCAGGAGATGTCAGAGCTCAAAGTATTCCTGTGCTCAAGAAGGGATGTCTGGCCATGACTGATGGCAGCATAATTTCCCTACAGAAGAGCCTTGTCACATGGCGAGAAAACATACATAAACACGCACAAAGCTCTCACAGATATGATCCTGTCTGTCTTAGTTAGAATGGCAACAGTGACCTTTGTGGATGATTTTTTTCTATAGGAAAAGAATACCACCGTCACTAAAATAATCGTCTGTCTTCACAAAAAGACTCTTTTGCAGTCATAGCCACATCTACTAGCTAGCTGAGCTCTACCCTGCGACTGAGACAACCCAACTCTCTTTACCCTAAATTCTAGTCTCAAGTCAAGGTCCACCTAAGAAAGGCTTGGTCACTCACAGGCAGCTCTGGAAGTGGTGCTGACGCCATGCTGGAGGCCCCAGCTGCCTTTATTTCAACCGCCACCAAAAACCCTTGGGCAACTGGCACAAGTCAACGACTCACCCAAGCCGGGCTCTCGGCTCTACTCGGTGTCCTTAAACTCCCCCTGCGGTCGCGCGCAGATCAATGATTAGCTGCCACCACCTCACAGGAACCCGGCACACTCCTGTTTCTCAAAAGGGGCCCTGAAACTGAGTACTCCACTGCTCAGGTGGAACCAGGTGAATTTTAATAGCTGTACGGTTACAAGACTTGGAGAGGCAGGGATCCTGGAATGGAGAGCTTTGCACCTGACCTTTGGAATTCCAGAGAATGAAAGATTTTCTGTGAACCCCATCATCTTATCTTATTACGTGTCAGACTCCCAAAGAAGGGGAATTATGAACGCAAATGGCCAGCCTTCTTCCTGAACACTCCATCCTGCTGGGAGGCAGTGATGGAGGCCAACAGCAGACACGAGGCCTGAAGAAGCGGTACCTGAGCCAGACCCCGACGTGGAGAGGTCGTAGACGAGATCCTGGAGCGTCTTGTCCTTGGAGAGACACATCTCACACGAGGGGTCCTCCACGTCCAGCCTCTGGCGGTTGTGATAGACGCGCTGATGATAGTTAATGACAAGGAAAACAATGATGATGATGAGAAACAGGAGGAACACTGGGCCGGCAATAATGCCCACCAGCTCCACAGGGCCCCACATGGAGGGGTGCTCAGGCTCCTTGAGGTGACCTGGGTCAGGTGAGAGAGGAGAGGGAAAGAACAGAGTAAAAATGAGGGAACGCCATGGCCTCATTTTTCCCCGGCTCCTCCCTCCAGGTGGAAACGCCCTTTTCCTCTCCCTGTGTTCAAGGTGCCCTTGATCTCTCTGGTCTTACTGGGCTCCGTATCTGCCTGGATGCTCTCAGATACAAACCACTCTAGTTAAGGTACCCTTTGCAACAGTCAAACCCACAACCCGCTCTGTAATTTCACAGCATGTCATGGTGCTCTTCCCACCTCCACGCCCCAGGCACGTGCCATGTTCTGCTCCCCCACTTGTGACGGCCTCCTGAAGCTCGGCCTGGTCTCTCTCTTCCTCCTCTCGCCTCCCCAGTCATACCTCCTAAGTGGCGGACCTGCGAAGGCTGGTGTCTAACACTCCTCAGCCTTGATGGCCGTCCTTTCCAGCTCTAGCTCCTCTTCCCATTTTGCCATCACCATCACGCCAGAAGCTTCCTTCAGATGGCTTAGGGGCCGCCTCCTTCGAGATCAGCCCCAGGCCCTCCTGTGGGGACCCCTGCCTGGCCCTTCCACATCTCACCAGCCGCCCATGGCTGCTCAGCCACGACCCAAGTCGCAGCTTTCACCTCTGCGGCTCACTCGACAATCTGTTTCCCCCATCCTCGGAGCTACAGACCGGACCTGGGAGGAATGCCATCCCATGTCACCTCCGGGAGCATCAAAAAGGCACCTTTACCTATCCTCCAACAAAGGGGTGGGGGCACAGTAGAGAAGGATGAAAATGACAGGGGTGCCCTACCTCCACGATGAGCCAATAGTCCAACAAGGGTGTCCACTCACCGCTGGGCACCCTCAGGTCGATCTTGTTGCAGAAGTCAGTGTAGCAGCAGTGCGTGTTGCGCAGGTCCTCGGAGCTCAGGCAGTAGAAGGGCTTCCCGGCGGGGACCAGCTCCACTTTGGGGATGCAGGTGCGCACATGGTGCTCCATCCCGTCCAGGTTGAAAATGGAAACCATGCAGGCCCCATCTGTCTCACACGTGTAGTTGGCCTGTAAGCAGCTGGTGCACGCACAGAGCAGAGCTGCGGGACATTTGGGAGCGGACACTGACATCAATGGCGAGGTCTTATCCCAGGTCCTTTTCCAGACTTAGAATACAATCCCCCAGCATACTTGATGTTCCAAAATAAGGCGCTTTTATAGAGATGGGGCCAGAAAGATGACATCGTCAGTGGGGGCCCAACCTTTGCACCTGTTTATTCTGCTCACAACAAGGCTTTCTGGGTCCCACCATTGTCCTCTAAGTGCTCTAGTTTATGCCTACAAGAAACAGAGAAACTGCCTTTTTAACTTTTAGACTTTGACTTATTTAAAAAAATTGTTTTGTGGCTAGGAAAGCCTGAGGATGGGAGGAAGGCACCTTCCCTTGGGAGACTAGAGGACCCCTCTCCCCACGCACTCCAGCTGACACCACCCGGGCTCCCTGGAGTCATCATCAACCCCATCTCCTTTCTCTGCACCAGGAACGCCCACAGTTTCCTGAATGCAGTGTGCGTGCTCTCACACATGCTTTTGCTGCAATGCTTCTTTTCCTAGCTAATGCTTACAAGTTCTTTAAGATTCAGCTTAAACGTCACTTCCTTTGAAAAGCTTCCCGACTAGTCCAACAACCTCCTCCATCCTTTAGTCCCCAGCAGGTGCCCCTCTCAAGAGGGGGCAAAAAGAACACCCTCCAAAGAAGATAATATTAGTGCCTACCTCATACAGTCACTGTGAGGATTAAATGAGCTAACGTACAGAAAGTGCTCAATAAATCTAACCCATTCGGAAAGACAACTGATATCACTTTATTTTTTTATTTATTATTTTTTTAAAATTTTATTTATTTATTTTTGGCTGCATTGGGTCTTCGTTGCTGTGCGTGGGCTTTCTCTAGTTGTGGCAAGCGGGGGCTACTCTTTGTTGCGGTGTGCAGGCTTCTCATTGCGGTGGCTTCTCTTGTTGAGGAGCACGGGCTCTAGAGCGCAGGCTCAGTAGTTGTGGTTCGCGGGCTCTAGAGTGCAGGCTCAGTAGTTGTGGTGCACGGGTCTAGTTGCTCTGCAGCATGTGGGATCTTCCCACACCACGGCTTGAACCCGTGTCCCCTGCATTGGCAGGTGGATTCTTAACCACTGTGCCACCAGGGAAGCCCTGGATATCTCTTTTAAAAGCACTATATATATATATATATATATATATATATATATATATATATATGTATGTATAAATTTTTTTTTCTTTCAAATAGGTAGTGCACACAATCATCTCTGGAACTAGTGAGTTTGGCTGGGTGTGTATTATCCGTAAGTGTGCACTGTTGACAGGAAATTACTGTAAATGAATTTGGTGCCTCTGAAAGCCAGCTCGGCAGCCCTGGAATCTGAAATCCTTTATTTATCCGTCTAACAAGAATAGCGCAGACAGCAGCCGTTGGTTCTCCCCAGCACTGTCTCCCATGAGCCTAACCCAGCCCTGACCCCTTGGGATGGGCAGGAGGGTGGCTTGGGCCACTAGGATACTGAGGTTGGGACTCACAGTGCTGAACAAAGCATTCACCCAGCGGGGATGCAGGTGGCAGGGCCCACCCGAGGCCCCGACTGGACACTAAGCCAACACTATCTGGATCCCAAGAGGGAACATATTCAAACTATGGCCCCTGGAGAAGAGACATTTATGACCAGTCCCGTGAAAAACCAGCCTGTCGTAACTCACCCCTTTCGGCTGTAAACAGTCTATCTTTGTCTCTTCCTCTAAAACACTGGAAGGCATCTCCTGGCTTTTCAAGTCCAAAGACAGATTCCAAATATCTCAGGGTCCAGCCCCCTCCTTCCCCAGGCTTTCTGTAAGTGACACGATCCTTGCCATCCCCAGCGAGGAAACAAAGCAGGGCGAGCACAGACAGGTAAGTGGACAGTGTGGATCTCCACTGCACCGCCTGTGGGATTTTTCTCACCGCGTCTGATCAGAACCCTTTCTTCTGGGAGAAATTCCAAAACACGCAGCTACCTGCTGAAGGGCTCGGGTAGTGTTCTATTTTAAAGGCAGGAAGTTTAAAGCAGGTACCCTTTAGACTAGGATCCCAAACATAAAAGGAATTTTAAAAGTAAACTCCTCCTAAATTTCCTTCTTCTTGCTAACTGAAGTTTACTTCTGCGACTCTGAGAACACTCAGCCCAAACCTCTTTGACTCACCCTGGAGTCCTGACTACTCATCCACGAGCGCAAACGCCCATTCCTCTTGGTGTCAATGGGGACATTCAGGCACAAAAGGGGTCCCCGTGGCGCGCACACCTCTCAGTACACGCGCCCCGACGTCCGGCGATGAGAACAGCCTCAGGTCTATTTTGGGAAGCAAGAAGGGAAAGCGAACAACTCCCAGAGGGCTATTCTGAGCACAGTGGGACACGCGGGCCAGACCCGCAGCCGCCTTTGGAAAAGCAGCTCACTTCAGAGTCCGTCAATTAGCAGGCAGGGAACCAGAGCCTCTGCTCCCAGACACGCACTCTCCTTTCCTTGGTTCGTGGCCTCTTTCACAGTGATTCATTCTGGAGAACGAGCACACCCACACGTGGCTCATTATTTTTGGGAAGTACTTAAACAATCTTGGTGTAAGACAGGAAAGAACAAAAGTGGTGAAATCTATGCTAGACGGGACGAAGGACGGAACTGGGAGCAGGGCCATGCGGCTTTGTGATAAGGGATTGGGCAATAAGCCCCTGACTCTATCTGGGCTTCGGCCGCCCAGCCAGAAAATACCATTTATGTTACAGAGATGGTATGAAGATCAGCCCACATCTGCTAAGTGCCGTGGGTACGCTGAGAAGACTGCTCACATCTGTGTACATCTCTGCTTTTACAGAGTGAGAAGTCTGAAAAAGCTATTTTTGCAATAACCATCACTACTGCCCACACCCCTGCAGAGGTTTCAGTTACTCTCACTAGAGCCACAGCAGAGCATCATGGCAGGAACAGGCCACACAGACCCAGTGCTCAAATACCAGCTCTAGTGTTAGTCACATGGCCTTGAGCAAGTTAGTAACCTTCCTGCACCCCAGCTGCCTAATCTGTAAAGTGGGACTGTTAATTAGTTCACAGGACTATGTAAGAATTACATGAAATAAGAGATTTAAAAAGTGCTCAGCAAATAGATGCTCAATGAATTTTAATCCCTCCCTTCAATGTAAAACTCAAGTAAACACATCCATGTACAATGTGTCTCTCTAACCACTAATTAGGAAGTGACAGCAAGACCACAGCAAGGAACTGCTGTTTGAGTCTCAGCTCTGCCAGTAACTGGTCGCGTGGTTTTGGGCAATTCATTTAACCTTCCTGAACCTCATTTTCCTCACCATTAACCAGAAAGAAGGGGTTGAACCAGATGACCTCTAAAATCCTCCACTTGAAATCTGAATCTAGCTTGTTTTTAAATTCACATTGTCTGGATCACTGATTCAACACTGGGAAGTTCTGCTTTAATTCCATATACCTTTTCCTGAACTTTATAAAGACAGACTAGTCTTTAAACTGTCTTCTGTTAATATTCATTTTTCATTGAAACAAAGTAAGTGACAATAAGATTACAAAACATCTGAATTTACTAAAACTCCACTAGTACACTACATCACAAACCTAATTGTGATTTCTTTGAAAAGTTAAATCTGGACTAATGATAACAGCCCTTTATAATCTGTTTCATAGTGACTCATCAAGTGAAATCCGCCTACTACACATGTGTACATAAACAACCCATACCTAAAACTCCCAGTGTTCCATCACCAAAGAGTTACGTAGTAGAAACAACACAATTAGGAAAGCCGATGGCAGAAGAGTAACAAAATCAATCTACAGAAAAGCAATTAAAAAGTGGTCAGAGTGAAATTCTCACTAGCACAGCATTTTGTTACTAACAAGCGAGTCAAACCTGAACTAAAGACATTTTGGCAGGATTTGAACATGGTGCCAAAGTATGATTAGAAGGCGGTCTGTGGTAGGATGTCAAAGCAAATTTGATTTGTGAGACAGGATGTGTTTGGAGGAAGGCTGACAAGTCCTGACCTGGGCAGACTCTGTCTCACTGCATGTTATGTAGGCACTAACACACGGGGCCTGAGCAAAGGCACCCCCACCGCAGGCCCCTCTCTCCTGCCCACGGCATACTCTAGGAGGATACAGTAAGGCTGTTGCTCACTGGAAATTCCCAAGAACCACCATCTAGGACTAAACTCACAGCCACTCAATCCACATCACCGGGGGACAGGATGTGGGAGGAGCAGGGTGGGGGCACCGACCTCAAAAGGTAAGAGGCATGCTGCAAAACACCCACCTTTGTGCTGGTAGATGAAGGTCCACGAATGTTTTAAAGCTACAGTTTCTATGATTTTTAGCTTATGTATATGCTCCTTGGGGATGGTAAGTTTCATCAATTTAGCGTGGAACAGGGTCCCATTTAGGGACACTAAACCTGCCTCTTCCAAGCTTCACTGGGCAACCTTCTAGTTCTACAGGAGCTAAAATGTGGTGCCCAAATAGCCCGTGCCACCCTTCCTCTTCATGATTTTACAACTTGATCATAAGCTGCCTCTGAGCCCTCATCTTACCAGATGACAGCATCTATCAGGCAGGCCAAACTGATAAGAACAGCCTATTACAACCCATGATTATTTTAATTATTCTTCCATGGACCCTATCCAAACTCCCTACAGCTTACTTGGGATAGAACAAAGACTACAATTCTACACAACTCTGTGATCCTGAATAGCCAAGATGATCTTGGGAGGAAAAAAAAAGAGAAAGAGAACAAAGTTGGAGGGCTCACACATCCTGATTTAAAACTTACTACAAAGCTACAGTTATCAAAACAGTATGCTACTCCCCGAAGTACAGACTATAAATCAATGGAATAGAATTGAGAGTCCAGAAACAAATCTATACATCTATCATCAACTGATTTTCCACAAGAGTGTCTACAACATTTTGGGGGTGGCAAGACTAGTCTTCAACAAACGGTGCTGGACAACCAGAAATCCACATGCATAAGAATAAAGTGGGACCGTTACGTCACACCATATACAAAAATTAACTCAAAGTAAGTCGAAGACCTAAATGTAAGAGCTAAAACTTATATTTGAAAACTTCTAAAACTTTTAAAATGAAAATAGGGGTATATCTTCATGACCTTGGATTTGGCAACAGTCTCCTAGATATCACACCCAAAACGCAAGCAACAAAAGAAAAATAGATGAATTGGCCTTCACCAAATTAAAAAATTTTTGTGCCTCAAAGGACAATATCAAAAGAGTGAAGAAAAGAGAACTTACAGAATGGGAGAAAATATTTGCAAATCATGTATCTAGTAATGGTCTTGCACCCTGAATATGTAAAGAACTCTTAAAACTAAACAACAGGGCTTCCCTCATGGCGCAGTGGTTAAGAATCTGCCTGCCAATGCAGGGGACATGCGTTTGAGCCCTGGTCCGGGAAGATCCCACATGCGGCAGAGCAACTAAGCCTGTGCACCACAACTACTAAGCCTGCACTCTAGAGCCGGCGAGCCACAACTACTGAGCCCTCGTGCCACAACTACTGAGCCCTCGTGCCACAACTACTGAAGCCCACGCACCTAGAGCCTGTGCTCCGCAACAAGAGAAGCCACCACAATGAGAAGCTCGTGCACCGCAAGGAAGAGTAGCCCCCGCTCGCCACAACTAGAGAAAGCCCGCATGCAGCAACAAAGACCCAATGCAGCCAAAAATAAATAAATAAATTTATATTTAAAAAAACCTCAACAATGACAAAAAATAATTTTAAAACAGGCAAAGGACCTGAACAGACATTTCTCCAAAGATATACAAATGACCAAAAAGTACATGAAAAGATGTTCAACATCATCTCAAATGCAAATGAATTGCAAATTCAAATGTAAATCGAAACCACTTCACACCCACTAGGAAGGCCATAAGAAAGTGTTGGTGCAGACTCAGAGGAAACTGGGACCCTATACACTGACAGTAGGATCAGAAACCGGTGCAGCCACTATAGAAAACAGTTTGATGGTTCCTCAGTAAGTTAAACGTTGAATTACCATGTAACCCAGCAATTCCACTCCCAGGTGTATATCCAGAAGATTGAAAACAAGTGTTTAAACAAAAACTTGTACTCGAATGTTCATAACAGCACTATTCACAACCGTCAAAAGGTGGAAACCCAAATGTCCACCAAACAGAGAAAGGATAAACAAAATGTGGTATATTCATATGATGGAGTATTACTCAGCTATAAAGGGCAATAAACTACTGATAGTCACTACACTGTGGATGAACTCTGAAACATGATGTTAACTGAAAGAAGTCACATGCTGTATGGGTCCATTTATATTAAATATCCAGAAAGCATTATTAGTGGTTGTTAGGGGCTTGGGGGAGAAGATGGGGAATGCTGGCTTAATGGGTTACTGGGTTTCCTTCAGGGTAAAGAAAAAGTTCTGGAACTAGAGAGTGGTGATGGTCTGTGTACCATTATGAAGGTACTTAACACCACTGAATTATACACTTTAAAATGGTTAAAAATGGTTATATGTGTTCTACCGCAATTTTTAAAATACCATAAATCTCTGTAAGATAGTATGTATAATATAATCTCAATTACAAAACAATAACAACAAAAACCTAACACGAGCATACCAAAAAAAATGGAGGTACAGTGTCCTTCCGATGTCCCAGGAACCTGTAAACTCCTAAAGGAGGGAACCAGTGTCCTTCTCTGCTTCATTTTCTCACTGGTATCCAGCACAGTGATCAGCAAATAGCGCCATGATTAATAAGTCTCATTCAACAGATCTCAGCCTAGCAATCTGAGAGGGAAGGGGCTCTGCCAGAGTGGACATGCTTTTATCCGTTTTATATACCTGTCTACATTTTCATTTTTGAAAGACTTTTACTGCTTTAAGAAGACAGAAAGAAAAAAGAAAGGGCTTCCCTGGTGGCGCAGTGCTTAAGAATCCGCCTGCCAATGCAGGGGACACGGGTTCAAGCCCTGGTCCGGGAAGTTCCCACATGCTGCGGAGCAACGAAGCCCATGCTCCACAACTACTGAGCCTGCGCTCTAGAGCCCGCGAGCCACAGCTACTGAAGCCCGCGAGCCTAGAGCCCGTGCTCCGCAACAAGAGAAGCCACCGCGATGAGAAGCCCGCGCACCGCAACGAAGAGTAGCCCCCGTTCGTTGCAAACAGAGAAAGCCTGCGTGCAGCAACGAAGACCCAACGCGGCTAAATATAAAAATAAATAAATTTTTTTAAAAAAAGAAAGAAAAAAGTTGTTCAGTAACTACTGATTTAGACAACTGCCAAAATGTTTATGAAAATCTTGAATCGGGTTTAAAAATGGAGGTGTCTGGCACTAAACTATCAAAGTAGAGGTAATGTTTGTTTCTCCAGGGGGTGGGGGGTTGGGGAGAAGACAGCGGGTGAGGCTGCAGAACTGACACAGTACCAGGCAGAAAAGTCCTGCTGCATTAAAATACAGCAATCAGATGCTATTGCTAACAAAGAATCAAGTTGCATTTCCAGCCTTCACAATCATCAGAATTAGATTGTAAAACTACACTAAAATAAAACAAAACAAAAACTCTTAAGCACCCAAGAGCCATGATAAAGTCAAATTTTACATGTGTAGTTGGTGGTATCTAAAACATCCAAAAAGTATACTGGTAAAAAGCACTTATGAAAAAAATGTAACTGACTTAATAAAGGAAGCTATTTGTATGACGAGGGGGAAAAACGCACAGATTTAACAATAAGACATTTGATAAGCTTGGTGTTTAATTTCAATCTGGGAAAAGGTCTCAGAGTGGGTTTTGCATAAGAGAAAGGTGTTTGAAAAGCCAGCTCCACACTATATCTATTCTACAAACTGCCTTTCTGACATTCTACTTGGAGACAAACCCAACCCCAGAGAGCTGTTTAAACAAGTCACCCTTAAGCCTCAGGTCTAGAGAATGAAAGCTTTGTTCTCACTCAAAAAAGACGTTTGATGTTTATGCTAAGGAGACCTGTCACTGCGACTTAACTTATGGCTGACTGTAAATGCCTGAACACCTAGCAAGGGCCCACCTGCTGCCCAGGAGAGCGTCAAGGTAAAGCTGGAAGGAGTGGCATCACTATGACAGAGCACGTCCAGTGTTCCTGGGACCTAAATGTACAGACTCAGCTGTCACATTCAGGCTGCCTACTAGTAACTTGGTATTTCTCCTTTACTGACACGTTTATATTGACAGGTACAACCATTCTGTTTTCTTTCTTTGCTGTACTTAAGCAGACACGCTCGTGGCTCGTTAGAGCAGGGGAGGGTATTTATCAGTGGCAGTCCTCTTTGCTTCCTGACCTACTTACTATACTATGGATGTGTGGAGAGGCCACAGTGTACATCACAGTTTTGAGGGAGAAGAGGGATAGGAATGACTGTTTCAGGCAACTGGGACAATGAAGGAGAAAACAAAATCAGCCAGGACGGAGAATAAACTAAAGAGGCTGAGATCAAGTTCATCTGGCTGGAATAAAATGGGCAGGTGGTAGAATAAACAGAGTAGAATAAACAGAGATGCAAGAGGTGAGGTAGGAAGTGTGATTAGGATGTTCCAAGTAACTCACAAATGTTTGCAGCATTCTGAGAGACTGGGATAAAAACTGTACATACAGGAGACAATAAAATTACAGCAGGACAGAACTAGAATTATTTACCTAGGATTTTGCTGAGAGGATGGAAAAGAGATGAATGAATTCAATTAAATTATTAAGTACTTAAAATACGCAAGGCTCTGTGATAGGACGAAGACATATAAAGAAAAATAAGGTAGCTCCTAGCATCAATTTTTAGGGGGTAGAGAAGCGAGAGTGGGAGAAGCAGAAAACTATAAACCAGTGTGAACCTCTATACCACTGATACGGACCAAAGAGAAAAGCAGAGAGGATGGAGTCACTGGCTGGGGGATAGGAGGAAGACAAAGTGGGTCCCACACTGGAGGATGGCTGGATTTGGACTAGGCTAAGAAGAGAAGGCCAAGACCAAGAAAAGCACAAGGCATGTTAGGTCCAAAGTAAACAGATGTGACAACAATGCCATGGTTCCAGTCAGAGACAAGGGCAGTAAGGGAGACTAGGCCAGACTGCGTGGACTGTGATGCCAGGCTAAGGGGTCTGGAGTTGATCCTGGAGGCCACATAAAAGTGACACGGAAGGTGCACTTTCCAAAGTTAAATCCAGTGGTAGGAAGGATGACAAGGGAGAGACAGGAGGCAGGGACTGGTTAGAAAGCTACTTTAATAGTCATTACAGTACATAGTAGAGTACAGGATTTAGAGCATGTGCTTTGGAGTCAGACAGACTTTAGGCCCACTGCTTAACCTATGTCCCAGTTTTCTCATCTGTAAAATGGGGATGAGAGTGCCTCAGAGAACAGTTGTACAGAGTACACGATGTAGCACAAAGGCTCCGTGTAACACTCGAGTAGATGGTATACATTCAGGAGATCAGATGCTTTTATCACTACTGTCATCCTAGTGAATGAGAAGGGTCAGAGCTCTTTGTGGTTTTATGGTTCTTCTAACAAGCAGAAGTCAATTTGTGTGTAAACGCCTCAATGGCAAGGACAGAGTCGTTCCTCAGTATCCCTCTCAACATTAAGCTTGGCCCTGCATGTTAGGAATGAACGTTGACTGAATGTGATTCAAGCTTCTCTACTACAAGCGTAGAATGTAATGTCTACAAACATACACTAAGACAATATGCAGAGATTTGGGGTAAGGCAGGTTCAACACAAATACTTATTTAAAAAAAACATCCTTCAATTCACAGATTCCTCAACTCAAAACATCAAAACCATCTAAAAAGTTTATCTCCAAAGCACCCACAATCTCCTCTCTCCTCCAAACACTCACAGATATCTAGGAAAAGGTAACAGGCAGTAGGTGAAAGCCACAGGTGGTCAAAGGACTTCTTTCCACACTTCTTTCCGCAAGGTCCATCCACGGGATGACAGGGTACCAGGTCTCAAGGCGCCTCAAGCCTATCTTGGGAGAGTCCTGTTGTTTCCCTCTCCTGTTTTCCTTCTCCTCACATCACCATCTGACTCACCACACACAGATTTTTAAAAACAACACCTATTTACTATTTCCCAGTTTCTGTAGGTCAGAAGTCCAGGCACAGCACGACTGATGTCAGCTGGGCCTGCTTTCTCATCTGGGGCTGGGACCTCTCCCAAACTCACTCGTTGCTGCCAAACTCTAATGCCCTGTGGAAGAAGGACTGAAGCCCCCGTTTCCCTCCTCGCTGATGGCCGGGGACCACTCAGCTCCTGAAGTCAGCCTGCAGTTCCTGCTCACGTGGCTCCCATGGGCAGTTCATACATGGATGTTTACTTTCTTCCAAGCCAGCTGGAGCATCTCTGCCTTCCTCTTCTGCAATCAGCTGAGAAAATGCTCTGCTTTCAAAGGGCTAGCTTGATTAGGTCAGGCCCACCACGACAGCCTGCCTATCTGGAGGCGCACTGCTTTAATCCCGTCACAACACAGTTGACCCTTGAACAACTCAGGGGTTAGGGGCACTGACCACCATGGAGTCAAAAACCCAAGTATAACATAACAATCATCCCTCTGGATCTGTGGTTCCGCACCCACGGATTCAACCAACCTTGGACCGTACACTACTCTAGTCTGTATTTACTGAAAGAAATCCAAGTATAGGTAGACCCATGCAGTTCACACCCACGTTGCTCAAGGGTCAGCTGTACTACCTGCATTCATGTGTGACTGAGTAACTGGGAAAAGGTGTGTATATACCTAAGGCTAGGAAACTTGAGGAGAGGAGAGCAGCGGGGGGACTGTGGTAGACAGAATCACCTTGTGTTTTATTTCTTTATTGTCTATTTCACCACAGAAGGTACACTTCACCAAGGAAAGTATTTGTCTCCTTTTGTTTACTGTTGTATCCCTGCACCTACAGCAGTGCCAGGTATATGGTAGGTGCTCAAGGGTTACAGGAACCCTTAGATCACCATAGCAGTATTCGATATACGTATATATATACCTGTTTAGTTTATTCACAGGCTGGAAACGGGACTCCTAACTGTATACATTAAACTTTTGGTTCAGTGAAACCATTCAGGAATCCTGGGAATTCCACATGATATAATTTTCTCTCTGCCACAATCATTGTATGGCTTTTAACAAGATACAGTTGATTCTCGTTATTCATGGATTCGTATCTGTGAATCTGCCCACTTGCTAAAATTTATTTAGAACCCCCAAATCAATACTCTCAGTGCTTTCATGGTCATTTGCAGACATGCGCAGAGTGGTGAAAACTTTGAGTCACCCAATGCACACGTTCCCACTGAGGCTGAACAAGGCAATGCTCTGGCTTCTTGTTTCAGCTCATACTGTTAACATGTGTCCTTCTCATGGTATGTTCAGTGCCAGGCTTTTTGTGTTTTTTCTTGGTGATTTCACTGTTTAAAACAGCCCCCAAGAGCAGTAGCTTAGTGTTCTGAAGCTCGAGAAGACAGTGACGTACCTTACGAGAAAGAAAATACATATACTGACTAAGCTTCATTCAGGCACGCATTACAGTGCTCTTGGCCCTGAGTTCAATGTTATTGAGTCAACAATGTAAATTAAATGAGGTGCCTTTAAACAGAAACACGAACAACACGAGGTTATGTACCAATCAGCTGATGAAAACGTGTGACCAGCAGCTGCAGGGAACTAACCCTGTGTCTCCCCCAGGAGCAGTGGTCCAGTATTTGCGAATCCTGTGTTCAAGTGGGCCTCACAGAACACAGTTACGGCAAATAACACGACCTGACTGGATTAGCCCCATTTTACAGATGAAACAGTGAAGCGGACAGGGATGTGACGTGGCAGCCCCCCCACCCCACGCACTCCAGCACACCATCCTGCTTTATTTCCTTCACAGCCCTCATGACTGATAACTGTGTTTACTCATTTATTTTCGGTCTGAGCCACTGCAATAGTCAGTTCCATGAGAGTTCGGGATTCTTGTCCACCTTGTTCCCTGTTACCTCCTCATGCCAAGAACCATTCCAGGCACATACCCAACCGAATGAATAAAGAAACCTCCTATATGTAATTGTGTAAATATTAGGGGGATTGATACTTTAAAGGGAAAGGCAGTTACTTTCATTGTGTTAAATTCAAAATATTTAGCGAGACAAATGCAGGCTTCAGACTAAGTGGAGAGGGAAGAAAACCCGAAAAGAACACCAGAGCTGCCTGAAGTGGCGCTGTCTCAGACACCCGTGGGCAGGTACGACTGCTGGGGGTGGCAGCTGCACAGCTGCACCAAGCTCCCGAGACCTACAGAGGAAGAAGAAAGCTACGCTCTGGAACGGTATTTATCCGCGACGGAAAAGCCAGCAAAGCAGAGAGAACAGGCAAGAGCAGAGATGCTGCCTCCAGGCCCAGCCGCAGGTTGGACCACGTGTGAGAGAAGCTGAGGAGAGCAAAACCCGAGAGCTGGACTCGAACCTGGCCGTGATGCCGCCCCTGCAGAGTGACAGAAACGTAGCCGAGACTGCCGGGGACTGGCGGCTCCGGAGCCGATTCCCTTCAAAGGTTTGGACACTCCTAGGCCAGGCGGAACTGATGGGCTCCGGAGGCCCGCAGCACTTCCAGCATCGGGGGGAACTGATGAGCAAAAGGACTCCAGGATTTTCTTCTTGTGAATACAGAGAGGAAAATGAGGTAAGACCCTCTTACATCAACCCTACTGTAACAGACAAATAGCACAAGAACTCGAGACAAAGAGGCGGGATTCCAGAATTAATGTTCACGGCTGCTCTGAGCAAAAACTGAACAGTAAACAATAAGGATTTCAAAATTAAAACAAAAGAGCCACTCCAGTATTCTAATTTAACCTTCAAAAATAAAGAAGATCTCAAGCACCGTGGACTGAGAATTCCATTCCACCTCAACACCCCGCACTCCTGAGTTATTATGAGAACAGACTGCGAGGCAATTCAACTCGTGCTCCGAAATGCAACAAGCAGCTTCAGCAGGCCATGCTGGAAGAG
This sequence comes from Orcinus orca, assembly GCF_937001465.1. Taxonomy (NCBI): domain Eukaryota; kingdom Metazoa; phylum Chordata; class Mammalia; order Artiodactyla; family Delphinidae; genus Orcinus; species Orcinus orca. Next base: position 41,859,298 of record NC_064569.1, on the reverse strand, counting down.
GCAGCGCCTCATCATCACCTCCTGATTCATATTCTGGTAGCAAGGTTACAATTAGCTCACCGGTGGAGAATACACCTATTTATAACACAGTAGTCCACCTGAAAGACACAATCATCTAAAAAGGTTTTTAGACAAAAATGAAGCGCAGCTTCTTCCTGTACTGACTGCAGATTCCCAAGGTCCTTTCAGATGAAGTCCTCAGTCTAACCTTCCTGTGTTCACAGGCACCATTCTGGCCACCTCTCAGCCTCCATGTTCTTATGTAACATTTACATAGTGCCATAAACATACCCGGAGTTGCGTAAGAATTAAAACGTTGCCAAACCAATAAAGCCTAAAGCAGGTCACTCCCTCCAGACTGCCTTTGATTAGCAAAGGTATGCTGCCCGGCCTAAGATGTAAGGGCCTGTCAAGAGACAGAAATTAACTTGAGGAAATCTGAAACGGGTCCACAGAAATGCACAAAGAAGAAGAAATTCACCACACTGTGACATATGATGCTTCTATCAATCCCAAGAATTACTCTGCCCCATAAGATAAAAAGTAACCCAACATTGCCTGGTCTCTGAAGTCAGAAACTGTGTCTAAAAATACCTCCCAGCCAACTGGCTATCAGTAAGTCAGTCTCGCAAATGTCCCAATAAGAGCGGCACAGACTAGTTCCTTACTTTACAGAGGCAAAACTGAGGCAGTCACAGAAAGGTTAAGTGCCTCACTCAGGACAACCTGTAAGGGAGCAAAGTTCAGGGGCTGGAAACCAGCCTCCTCCCTCCATCTGGCTCTAACCTTTAACCAGAGTAGCCATTTTATTGTTTTAATCACATCTGTTCCCGGAGCTCTTAACAAAACGAATCTGAGATTCTTTTTCTCTATGCGAGTTCACTTTCACCGTAGTTCGAATTCATGTCCACTCAACAAAATTACAAGACTTGGCCTGAAATTAAATTTTTAGTTTACTCACAGAAATTAAAAATATTCCTATCAGAACCTCAAATGTCTCCCTTGTTGCTTTTGTCTTAAGAAAGAAATATCACGCTCCCCGGCTACTAATTCAATTTTACGTTTTCAAGTACTAATGTGAAAATTCCAAAGGCAGGCCTTAAAACATGGCCCACCTATCAAATGATGCTGTTTATAACCTGGAACTCATGCTTCTTATCACTGGCCTTTTACTAAGTCGACATTAGTTCACTACTTAACGCAGACACCGACCCCTTGCTGCCCTCATGTCCTGTCCAAGTACCAGGCATCAGGGCTGGCTGGTTCTGCCATTCCTCCAGCCCGCCTCGAGGATCACAACAGAGGAAGTGCAGGGGAGGACAGCAATCAACTTCTTGTTATCCCACAGCCTCTATTTTCCCAGAACTGATGTCTTACTTGAAGCCTTTTGCAACCGTGGTCTCTGTAGCATGCACTATTGGCAACTAGATGCGTCCCGGAAAAAACTGTAGTGTCTGGCCAAATTTAAAGGCCTTCGAGAATGCTTGCTGGACACACAACCTAATTTCCAATTTACCAAAAAAAGAAAGCAACTTCCTATTATGCCCACCCATCCTCACGCCAACAACATCCATTTCAGGAAGGTTACAGAAAATGAACTCTGCCCCATTCAGAACCAGCTGGATTATCAATTAAACATTCAAGGCTCACAACAAGAAATATCCCACCAGACACTACACCAAACCAACAGGGACACGGCTGTTAAAAATCTTGGATATATTAGGAACAGGATAAAAATTCCTATGGAAGGAATTTAAAGATTTATTCATCACATGTAAAATAACAAACCTGAAGGCTGAGTCTCCTTACTTACTACCCTACTAGAGAAACAACATCGTGTTACACACTCCAAGAACATGGCCCATAATAAGGCCCAGTAAACAACATTCATGAAAACCATTAATTTACCACCAATGTCAGACTGTGTACATACACCTTCACCATGTCTATCAGACCCCACGACACATTACCTATGCCACAGAGCGGCGAAGACCCAGGAACACGCATGAGGCGCCTTAGCAGAAGCATTAGCCTGTGAACAAAGACCCCACCGCACAGGCTGCACCACTGGGAACAAATATCAAGGCTGGAGGTAATGAACTTGTTTTTGAGACTCCAAAGTGGGATGAGGTCTTTTGTTGATTGTCTGGTTTACGAAGGAAGCCAGAACCCACCTAAGAACCATTCTTTTTAGTGGAGAGAAGAGAGCCACAGGACATACATTTGATCTCCCACTGCTGGAAGGTTAGGGGCTGCTGAGAAGTCAAAGCAGCAGGCTTTGTACATCGGGAGCCGATACAGACCTGGATCAGCTCTCCCAGATCTATCTGTGGGTCAATAATCAGTTCAATATAACTGCCAAGTATAACCTTCATCTGCTACCCCAATGCCAACACGCATTTGAGACGACACCCTTAAGTTAAATATTTTAGGGTTTCATCTGCTCTCCTCAAGCCCCCCAAGCCTCACAAACAAGACACCCAGCTGAGTGTCCCACAGAAAGGGGCTACCTCTGCAGCGGGAAGGGTGCGGGTGCTACCAGGGAGCAGAAGCCGTGGGGTTTGGAAGGTAAGGGGTGTGTGAGGTGGGGGAGTGTGTAGGGAAGGGGCTGTGCTGGAAGGTAAATAAATCCTGCCCAAGGGCCGGGAGCCGCTCCAGTGCAGGGGTCTTTAAATGATCTTGGGGGTGGGAGGCAGGTTCTAGGATGTCACCTGAAAGGCATCCACAAAGTGACGAAGTGAATGGGCCCCCTGGGGTAGGGTGGGAGAGGCGAGGTGAAAAGCAAATACACCTAGATGCAGATTAACTGTTCTGGAACTAGGTTTCCTAGGGTTCGAGAGATTCCAAAGCCAAGCTCCCGAAACGTTTAGGGCCCTGTTGGTCCCATTGCCTCCACAGAGCTTCCGCGGGGCATGTGTATTGGAGGGGTGGGGGGGCTGGCCCCACTGAACTCAAGGGACTGCGCGAAGGGGAAATGTGACTCGCTTTCCCAGAACATTAGAGAGGAAGGATAAGGAGAGGAAGAGGCACCCCGAGCGCAGGAGCTCAAGGAAAGGTTTGAGACCCCTTCCCCTTTCATCTGAGGTGCGCAAGGACTCTCAACATGAGGATACCTCGGAGAGGCAAAGACCCCATCGCCCGAGCCCCACGATCTTGGCGGGAGAAAAGGCGCCCCCCAAGGAGCATCTGGAGAGAGGGAATGAAGACCACCGCCCCTGGACATGCTGAGGGGCAGAAACGTGGACCTCCAAATACTGGGGAAGGAAGCCCGCACTCCCCTCTATGGAACATGGGGGTGCTGGGAGCGCGACCCCCGAGAGCTCCCCGAATCCAGTTTCGCCGGGAAGAGGGATCGGGTCCCCAGGGGCCCGGCGTGAGCTCGGTCCCGGCTGGACGGCCGCGCCTCGGGGGTAGGGGAAAGCCGACTGGGGGTCACCGCGACTCCCCCGCGCCCCCCGCCCGGCCATATTGAGTGCGTGGGGAGGGGGCGCGCTGTAGCCAGGGGCCGCTGCGTGAGGCCTCGCCCTCGCCCGGCCCTCTCCATCCTGGCCCCCGCCCCGGGACTCACCCTGGATCCCCCGCGGCCCGGACCCGCCGCTGCCGGCCAGCAGGAGAACAACAAGGAGGAAGAAGGAGGAGGCTCCGGCCGACTCCGCCATAGTAACCGCCGCCGCCGCCGCCGCCGCCGCCGCCGCCGCCGCCGCAGCCCAGCAGCGCCCAGCGCGCGCGCGCGCGCCCCCGGCGCCTCCCCTCCTCCCGCGGCCCGGCTCCCGCCTCCCTCTTCTCCGCCCGGCGCCGGCACGTGCACTCCCGGCGGAGCCGGCGCCGCGGCCGCCGCGCGCGCCCCCGAAGGGCGGGGCCGGGTGCGCGCGGGCGCCCGCCTTAAAGGGGAGTGTCCCAGTTAAAGGGGTGGGAGGGGTTCGCGCCTCGGCCAACCTCACCCGTGGGTGCAGAGCGCGGCGCGGAGGAGGCCGAGCCGGACACGCGACTTCTGCTCTGTCCTGCGCTCCCCGCAGCGCAGCGTGATCTTACCGGCACAGACCCCCATCCCCCGCATCGAATGTTCTACGAGTGCCGTGCGTGTTCCCGTTCCCTTCATCCCTACTGCTTAGCCTCAGGCTCCCGTCACGTCCCATCGCGATCGTCGCAACCGTCTCCTAACTAGTCTCCCAGCCCCAAGTGGCCTCCCCTGCGATCCGCGGGACGCACAGCCACCTGTGTGATCGAATCATGGGATGCCCCTTTTCAGAATATACCGGGCTTTTTAATGACAGTACTCAGTCTTGGTGAGGGTGCCGTGTGAAGCACTCCCACTCTGCTGTAGGTAGAACCCTTTTGGTAAACAATTTGGCATTACGTATAAAATGTCTTAGAATATTCATATCCCTATCCCCTGTCTTCAAGAAATAACAGAGATGAGGACAAATATTTGTGAGAAATGTTAACTGTTGCATGTTCATCATTGTAAAAAAGCTGGAAACAGTACTCAATAATAGAAGACAAATTATGGCCCATCCATATGATGGAGCATTATTTAGTAATTAAAAATTATGTTTGTAAAAATAATGACGTGAGAAAATGTCCATGAGATGTTAAAAGCAAAATGCAAAACTATTTACGGTACTGTTCTAATTTTGTTGACACTATATATCTGCATGGAAAAAGGACTGAAAAGAAATTGCCAATATTATCACCAGAATAATTTTTTACTTTTTCTGTAAACATTTCAGTATTTTCTAAATATTTTACAAATAAGCTAGTGTTACTTTCAAATTTAGAAAAAAATGCTTATAAAAGGTAAACTGAACCACCCATATCTTTCTGAAAAGAGTTCACTTTCCTTAGCTTGAAAAAGCGCTTGAGATCACAAAAAGGACAGGGTTTTGGACCCAGAGTTCTGGATCTGAAACCTCCTTTTCTTACTAACTGGCATGAAAATGTAGGCAAGCTTTTTAACCTCTCTAAGCACAATTTCATCATCTGAGATGTAAGGGTGGAGAGGATGACCAAAGGTGGGAGTTGGGGTACGGGGGAGCTTCTCAAATGGAATCCCCACCTTTGAAGTTGTCACAAACCTGAAGAACACCCCTCCTCATATAAAGAAAAAAACTGGACTGTAGACACACTCCCCAGACACAACTCACACACACACACATGTGCAAAGTCTTGCAGAGGCACCATGTACACAAGGGTCAGTAGCTGGATGAGCAAACACCTTATTTTTATACTGTTCTGCCTCAGGCCCCCAAAATGGGCATTCCCCCCTCCATTTTATCTAACTGGTCTCCCAAACTCTGTTCCACCCACCCTCAAGGGCTCCCAGCTGTGGTGGGCACAGTGTAAGTTTACTGTGTTAGTTTCCTAGGGCTGCCTTAACAGAGTACCACAAACTGGGTGGCTTAAAAGAACAGAAATTTATTGTCCCAATTCTGGAGGCTAGAAATCTGAAACTAAGGTGTCAGAAGCCCCATCCTCTCTCTGAAGGCTCTAGGGAAGAATCCTTTCTTGTCTCTAGTTTCTGGTGGTTCCCAGAATTCTTAGTGTTCCTTGGCTTGTGGAAGCATAACTTCAATCTCTGCCTCCGTCTTCCCATGGCTGTCTTCCCTCTGTGTCTGTATCTCTGTGTCGAAATTTCTCTCTTCTTATGAAGACACCAGTCATCAGATTAGAGCCCACCCTAATCCAGTACGAGTTAAAATCATTTTAACTTGATTGCATCTGTGAAGATCCTATTTCCAAATGAAATCACATGCACAGGTTCTGAGTAGACATGAATACTGGGGGCACACTATTCAACACAGGACATTCACCAACACACGCAGTTGGGAAGGGAAGGCTGACCCCTCAGGAGCACATTACTGAGACCAAGGGAGAGGAACTGTCCTTCCTTATACCTTGCTAAGTGCTGCCACTGTGGCTGCAAGACCAAAAGTCGCAGAGGGGACCTGTGGTTGCTTTACTCCTAAATGACAAGGGCAGTCACATAGCTGAAGGTACAGCCCAGGGAATCAGAACGCTGGGTCCACAGACCAAATACCAGCTCACCTGCTAGCCTTTGACTGTGGACAAGATATTTTACCTCCCTAAACCTCAATTCCCTCATCTGTAAATTGGAACTGATGTTAGTTCTACCTCATAGAGATATTGTGGGGATGGATGAAGATACTGTCTTTAAAGCATTTGGTACGGTCTCTGACACCTAGGAAGTGATATTAAAAGAAAAGCTATTGTGATGATGATGATTTAATCTTTACTATAATCCTATGAAGTGGTTGAGGCATGTCAGGGTGTGCTCAATTTACAGGTGAGGCAACTGAGACCTAAGGAAGGTAAGCCACTCGCCCAAGCTCATGTCTAATTTAGTGTTGAAGCCACAGCCTCCTGGTCCTGTGCTTCTTCAACATCACAGCATCTCATGCTTTTCCAGAGACTGGTTTTCAAGAGCCAGCTGAAGGTGGGAAATTAGACTTGATGGGGTTGGGGAGGGGTGCGTTATATTCCTCATACCCTATTCCTGAGAGTTTGCAGCAACTCCTCAAGTCAGAGTTTTACCAGATGATGCATCTACCTTCCCTTTTAGGTCCCAAGCAGTACGGAGACAGACCGCCCAAGCAGTACGGAGACAGACCGCCCAATCTCCCTGCGCTCCCTCCCACAGCCTGGCTCTCCTCCCATCCCTGAAGACCCCAGCAAAGCATCCACTTCTGTAAGCCTCCTGAATCTTAGGACTGGACCCACATCACATCTACGAACTACTCATCCGCCTTGCTCTGTCCCTTTGTCATGGGATTCCCCAGAGCTACCAGGATTTACTTCTCCGGGAAAAAGTCTTACTCCTCAGGCTCCACTAACTAGACCACCCAGTGTCACAGCTGCCATCTTGTTTACAACACACCAAGACACTCCACGGCAGTGAGAGGCCCGCGTAACGCAAAAAAAAAAAAAAGATACCAAGGTAAAATTGCCCGATGTTTAGGCATGGCAGTACACGCGGAGAGTGGAGGGTGAAGGGGGCTGGTGGTGGAGCTGAAAAGTAATGTGGGAGAGAGAGACAGATGTGGAAGTCCACACGGAAGTGTCCTTTTCTCCAGTATTCCTGGACGGGTTCTAAGCAGGGGGGTAAAGTGATCATATTTGTATTTTAGAAAGACCACTTTGTTGAACCAAATGAACTTGAACTTTGTGCAGATGGTTTGGTGGTGAGGAAACCTAAGAGCTAGTAGCTCAGACAAAATAGGAGGAGGACCTGACCCTAGGCAGCAGCAATGGAGATGGGAAAGAAAAATAGGTTCAAGAGATTTTAAAGAGGTAGAAGCTACAAGATTGATTGGATGTGAAAAGTGAGGAGGAAACAGAGAAGCCCATTATGTTTCCAGTATAATCTGATGTGGGTGACTGTCTGCTTGGTGGCTAATTCAGCAGATTAGCAAGAGCAAGTTTGGGAAAAAGAAAATGAGCTCCCCGTTGGACATACTGAGTTTGAAGGGCCTCTTGTAGGAACCTGGAGCCATGGAGCTATGGATTGGAAATCAGCAGCATATCATAGTTACGCAGACAGCTCAGGGTGTGCAGTAGTTCTGGAAGTACAGCAACACAGACAGGAAAGAGGAGACAGAGAAGGAACACTCAGAGAAATAGGAAAAGAACCTGGAAAAAAACAGAATCATGGAAACCAAGGCAGGAGAGCGTTTCAAGAGATCAGTAGTTTCTAATGTTGAGAAGGAAGGAGTCAAGTAAAATGGGAAACAAAGAAAGTCTAGGATTTGATAACTTGAAACCCAGCGGTGACTTTTACTTGAGCAGGTTCAGTGGAAGGTGGAGTAGAGGCCTAACTTCAGGGGGCTACAAGTGAACGAGAGCTGAAAGCTTAGAAAGACTGAGTGTCAGACTTCCCTGGTGGCGCAGTGGTTAAGAATCCACCTGCCAATGCAGGGGACACGGGTTCGAGCCCTGGTCCAGGAAGATCCCACATGCCGCGGAGCAACTAAGCCCATGGGCCACAACTACTGAGCCTGTGCTCTAGAGCCCACGAGCCACAGCTACTGAGCCCGCGTGCCACAACTACTGAAGCCCGCGTACCTAGAGCCCGTGCTTCGAAACAAGAGAAGCCACCACCATGAGAAGCCCGTGCACCGCAACAAAAGAGTAGCCACCGCTTGCCTCAACTAGAGAAAGCCTGCATGCAGCAACGAAGACCCAACACAGCCAAAAATAAGAAAGAAAGAAAGAAAGAAAGAAAGAAAGAAAGAAAGGGAGGAAGGAAGGAAGGAAGGAAGGAAGGAAGGAAGGAAGGAAGAAAGAAAAAGAAAGAATGAATTAAAAAAAAAAAGACTGAGTGTCATCTGTTCTTTAAAAGAACTTGGCTGTGATGGGAGGGGGAGATTTGAATTTCCTTCAGAATGACAGACCAGGTTCCCTGAGCAAAATTTCTGCTAAAGAAACAACCCAAAATGCTTGGCAAACTAGCCAGAAAGTGAAGAATACTCAAGTCAGAAACTAAGGAACAAAGAGAGGAAAGCAGAGAACCAAAGCTGGCTTTCACCTTGAGAGCATTTGTATACCAGGTGAACTTGAACTTTGGTGTTCTAAAGGTGAGCAGGATGCAGAGGACAGAAGAGAAAGTCCAGGACTGCCCAAGGTGTGGGAGTCTAATAAATCTTCCTCTGCTCAAATCTGAGACCCACAAGAGATAAGACGACACTCGGTCAAAGGATGAACTAGAAATAATTCACTCCTCCAGGAGGCTGCCAGGAAAATTGCCTGACTTGAACCTTGGTCCTGAGTGAGAAAAGGGGAACATCTTCCCTGAGAATTCCGAACTACAAGTTGGCCTGCATCATTTAATTTAATTCCAAATTAACCCTACCTGGGTGGTCTGAAAAACTATACACTATTTAGATTCAAGTGGGCCTGGGCTGGTAGTACCCCCTGGTAGTACCTGGAAGAAAGAAGAGCAAATAATCTCTAGAGGACCCACCTTCAACTCAGGCTACAAGGAATTCTCACAGACAAAATTCCAAGAAATATAATCTATGTAGTCAAAAATCCAAAAACAATTAAGTAGGGCTGAGAGAAAAATAACGGTCAACCTAGAATTATATACTCGTAGAAAATGTCTTTAAAAATATATATAAGTGGGCTTCCCTGGTGGCACAGTGGTTGAGAGTCTGCCTGCCGATGCAGGGGACACGGGTTCATGCCCCGGTCCGGGAAGATCCCACATGCCGTGGAGCAGCTAGGCCCGTGAGCCGTGGCCGCTGAGCCTGCACGTCCGGAGCTTGTGCTCCGCAACGGGAGAGGCCACAACAGTGAGAGGCCCGCGTACCACAAAAAAGAAAAAAAAAATGTATATATATATATATATATATATATATATATATATATATATATATATATATATAAGTTATGTATGAATTCATGCCTACTTTACTTTACTAATTGTTAGATATTCCCTATTAGAAGGGAAACAGACTATATAACTTCCAGGTTAAGAGAAGGAAAAAAATAGAATAAGAAAATATAAGCAATCCTGGGCTTCCCTAGTGGTGTAGTGGTTAAGAATCCATCTGCCAATGCAGGGGACATAGGTTCGAGCCCTGGTCCAGGAAGATCCCACATGCTGCGGAGCAACTAAGCCCATGCGCCACAACTACTGAGCCTGCACTCTAGAGCCCCCGAGCCACAACTACTGAGTCCCGTGTGCCACAACTACCGAAGCCCGCGCACCTAGATCCTGTGCTCTGTAACAAGAGAAGCCACTGCAATGAGAAGCCCATGCACCGCAATGAAGAGTAGCCCCCACTTGCCACAATGAGAGAAAGCCCGTGCGCAGCAACGAATACCCAACACAGCCAAAAATAAATAATAAATAAATAAATTCTTTAAAATAAATAAATAAATAAAGGTGGGAAGAAAGAAAATATAAGCAATCCAAAAGGAGGCAAGAAACGGGAGGAAAAAAAGGATAGTATTAAGGTGACATAAATAGAAAGCACAAAATAACATGGTGAAAGTAAATTCAAATACATCTGTGATTACAATAAATATGAATGGGCTAAATAATCCAAATTAAAAATACAGATTTCTAGACTAGAGAAGAGAAAGAGAGAAAAGGGGATTTCCAGAGGACATACAAGGTCAAAGAAGTGTTTGCTGCGTTTTGTTGCTTTAATAAGAAGGGAGAGATTGCAACTTAGACTGCAATAAAGGAGTCAGGAAGAGTTCAAAAATATGGAAAAGAAGAAGTAAGTGATGGAGCGAGAAGCTGGAGGAGGAGGTGAAAGAAAGTTTATAGGCATGAGAGGGTCACCTGGATGTTCTCAGTCAAGTTTTGGGCATGGCCTGTTTTGGTACAACATGGTCAAGAGACAGGATAGCATATGATGGAGGACATGCTTGAAGAGAGTAGGGAAAATTTGCAAAAGCCACTGTGGGGAGTGGGATGGTGTCCAGGAACATAGGAAAGCAGAAGGTAATTGCCAGGGTGGCTCTGGGACCCAGCCAGAGTTGCCTAACGTTAAGTTGAGGTCATAACAAGCCTCTTTGATGGTACAGTTTCCTCTAGAAATGCTCAGCATCCCACAATGGGAGCTGAAGAGGGAATGTTTGGAGGCTGAAGGGGTGGGGGAAGCGGTATAGGTCTGGTGGGAGAACAGGTGGGTCCGGGAGTTGAGGGAAGCAGAGGGAGGGCAGCTAAGGCAATGGAAGTAAAAGGAATGTGATGTGGCTGGTGGCTAAGGATGGGAGGCTGGCTAGAGGCACTGTTATGGGCCTGAGAATCCCGAAGGCCCCAGTCAGTGTTAGGGACCTGACAGAGTCAGCGGCTGCAGTCTGTGCTCAGGGGCCCCATGGGATGGTGCTGAGCTCTGCTGTTCTTGAAAAAAACCCTCCCCAGGCTTTTCCCCCTCACTTTCTGCTCCAGAGGCCATGGCATGATTGTAGATTACTATAACCCCCACGCTGACCTCGTTCCACCCCAGTGCCTCCTTGGTAAACAGGCCCAGTGCCCTCAGCCTTGATGATTCATACTTTAGTTCTATCCGGACATGCCCAGAGGCCAAGCAGGATGGCTCTCCTGGTCATTCTCCTTTTGCTGTGGACCTCTGAGCTTTTGCCTATCTGTACCCCCCTCTTCTCCATGCCCCTAATGAAGCCCCCACCCAGAACCTCATACCATACACCTCTGATATTGCTAGCACTGTAACCTCCCCAACCTCCTGGTCACCCTTCCTGCAGTTACCAGGTACGCCATAGCAAACCCGTGTTCCCTCTCATTTTGTCATCTGCCTTCCTGAGAACATATGAGCTCCCTATTGCCCATGACACCAAGCCAAAAGCATGGCATTCTAAATCTGCAGGGGATTTTTAGAGATAATTTAGTCTGACCTCATTGTTTTACAGATGGAAAAACTGAGGTCCAGAGAAGATAAATGACTTTTCCAGGGCAAAACCAAAACTGGTAGTCAAGACCTCTACATGACAAGCCCTTAATATCCATCCAGACTTACTTCCCCTACACATAAAAATAGCATACAGAGACTGACCATGTACTCTCCTAAGAGCGCTTTGTGGATTATTTATTTAATCTTCACGACAACGCCGTGGGAGCAGTACTACTGTCCACCCTATTGTAGAGATGGAGAACTGAGGTACATAGAGATCAGATAATTTGCCCACGATTACCCAGCTAATCCCAGTTCTGACAGCTCCTCCGTCATCCTGGCTCCTCTCTCTCTCTCTCTCAATCCCTCCCCCTTTTACACACTTATACACTTGCAAGCACACCTGCCAAGTCCTCGGTCATAGTCTTCCCCCTGCTTGGACAACCCCTGCTCCCTTTTTTTCCACGTGGATTACAAGGGGGTATTGCTGTCACCTGCCTACACCCCCTTCTCCTAGATGAATACATGGTCTGCCCTCTGGCCACAGATGATTGCACCAGCGTTGGGCATCTGAACCAAGGGAAAGTAGTAAATAGACTGGCTGAGGTATTCAGCTTCTCTTTCATGAGCATTTGAACTAAGGAGGCGTAGAAACTGTGTTACTTAGATGGTGGCAGGAACTACAGAGTAGTAACTGGAAGCCATGTGGTATCAGGATGAGCTAGGAGAAGAGAATGGAATGGAGTTAAGGCAGGGAGAAGGCCGGGGGTGGTCACCAAGGTGTGCTAGTGCACACGCACCCTCCAGCCTCAGCCCCTCTAACAGTCAAATTGTCCTCCACACACACCCAGTCCAGTGTCTTCAAGACCCCTTGAGATCTGGCCATATTTTCCCGTTACCAGTTTCTCTGAGACGCCCATGTACCTTTCCAGGAAATCCTCTTATTTCACTTCTACTGGTTTGAGTGTGTTAATCCTTGTAGCCTAGGGTTCCTGGCTAGAACCCCAGGTCGAGGAATTCTACCCATCGTTCAGAACGAGCTCAGAGCCTGACTGCTGTAAGAAGCCTCCCCCCTTCCTGGGTGTGTAGCCTCTGCTTCCTCAGACAGATCATTAACCATTTCCCTCCCAATGTTCAGGAAATACTAACTTTGGGGCACCCAGTTCTAATTTTGCCATTTGAAGCTGGACTATCTTTACTGTTACCATTTTCTGTTCTAGAAAAATCCATGGACCCAGGCATCATTTATTGATCCTGGAACATGTTTTGAGTGTCTTTGTGCCAGGCACCGGGCTAGGCCCTGGGAATGATTCAGATGAAGTTCTTAGTTCTTTGCCCTACAGGAGTGCACAGGCCAGGAGGGAAGTCTATATTCCCCTTGCCAAACTGGTCACACCAACACGGCCTCCGGTTTCATGATCCCAGACACACACACACACACACACACACACACACACACACACACACCCCAGACGTGACTATGAACACTGTCACATTGTCACACACACACTCAGACACGGGCTCTATCTTGTCTCCTCCTCCCGGTTCCTTCATCGCCTTCCTTATGCCATGTGCCCACCCATCTGGGGCCTGAGCTCACACGCACACTGCTGTCCGCTCAGGAAGATGCCCTGGAGTTCCTGCTCCACTCACTTTTCGATCATTCTGTGGTACGGGAATTGACACCATAGTCTGAGTGTGTGTGTGCCTTCATGCTATTTTAAGACCCCAGCACTTTGCAAAAACCTGGTGGAGAATACTGCCAAAGCCAGAGGGCGGGGGAGGGGAGGCCAAGCAACCTGAGCCCAGGCGGCTGGGCCTCTGCGAACCCGGTTAGCGGAGCCAGCTGCAGACTCCGCTGTGAACTGCTGCTTGCCCGGCCCGGCCTGACCTGGCCCTCTAACATCTCTCTGCCACGCCCAGCCCTCATCCCTCCCCAGGAGTTGTTTTGGAGTTTGCACACCATGCAGCATGTAAAATTGTTTGTGTTTCTGGAAACGCACGCGCACGCAGAGAAGTCTTGAAATTCTTCTTGGAACGGTTCCAGGGATTTATTTATGAAATTCCCAAGGGGTGGGAGAAACAGAAGTCTGGACTTTGCAGACTGAGTGCTGTGCCGTCATCTCATCAACATAAACAGCAGCTCTGGTGTGCACTTACTAAACACCCACTGCGAGCCTGGGCCGGGCTGGAGGGGTGGGGGCAGGGGAGCATGCACAGGTGCTCTGTCCCCAAGGCAGCAGGGGTGCCCTCCCTGCCATCCCACAAGAGGGAAAAACAAACACGATATTGACATATTTTGCCCATGGTCCCTCCTGCCTGTGCTCTCTCTTCTACCAGCCTCCACTTCCTCACTCTCTGGCTCTCTTTCTCCTGGCGTCTGCAGCCTCTCTCCCCCTGCCCACGCCACTGCGGAGTCCATACTGTCCTGTGGATGGATGTCTCCGTCCTCTGAAGAAAGGCTTCGTGGCTAGTTTCTCCACGAGTGAGAAGCTGAGAGCCGGCTGTCCTGTGCTGCCATCCCCGCATCGGATCGTTCTGCTCCGATCCCTGGCAGTTTGGCAGGGAACAGAAACGGGGTTGAGGTGCAGGCATGGCAGGGTCTGCCAGCTGCTGGAGAAAACTGAGGTGTCCGGGCCTCTGAGGATGGTTTCTAAGTTGTCCCCCAGGACGTGCTGTGGGAGCTTCAGAGGGGAACTGAATGGAGGCGGATAGTCAAGCTAATGGAGTTGGGAGAGAGCCTTAATTCTGCTCCCAGCGGAAAAGCGTGTAGAAGCTTCCTGCTGCAAGGCACGCTTCAGCAGGTCTTCTAGCCCCAGTCAAACCTTCTGATGACTGAAGCCCCAATCAATGTCATAACTGCAACCTCATGAAAAACCCTGGGCCAGAACCACCAGTAAGCCACTCCCAAATTCTAGAACCACAGAAGTTGTTATGTGAGATAATAAGTGCTTATTATTGTTGAAAGCTGCCAAAGTGTGGAGTAATTCGTTGCATAGCAACAATACATGACTTCCAGGCTTGCATGATATATCCCCTTCTTTGGCCATTAGACCCCATCGCCTACAACCCTCTCCCTTGTTCATTCAGCTCCAGCCAAAATTTACCTAGTTGGCTTTACCAAGTGTTCTTTTTTTTAAACATCTTTATTGGGGTATAATTGCTTTACAATGGTGTGTTAGTTTCTGCTGTATAACAAAGTGAATCAGTTATATGTATACATATACCCTCATGTCCCCTCCGTCTTGCGCCTCCCTCCCACCCTCCCATCCCACCCTTCTAGGTGGTCACCAAGACTGATCTCCCTGTGTTATGCAGCTGTTTCCCACTAGCTATCTATTTTATATTTGGTAGTGTATATATGTCAATGCTACTGTTTCACTTCGTCCCAGCTTACCCTTCCCCCTCCCCGTGTCCTCAAGTCCATTCTCTACGGCTATGTCTTTATTCCTGTCCTGCCCCTAGGTTCATCAGAACCAGTTTTTAATTTTAGATTCCATATATATGCGTTAGAATACAGTATTTGTTTTTCTCTTTCTGACTTACTTCACTCTGTATGACAGTCTCTAGGTCCATCCACCTCACTACAAATAACTCAATTTCGTTTCTTTTTATGGCTGAGGAATATTCCATTGTATATATGTGCCACATCTTCTTTATCCATTCATCTGTCGATGGACACTTAGGTTGCTTCCATGTCCTGGCTATTGTAAATAGTGCTGCAATGAACATTGTGGTACATGACTCTTTTTGAATTATGGTTTTCTCAGGGTATATACCCAGTAAAGGGATTGCTGGGTCATATGGTAGTTCTATTTGTAGTTTTCTAAGGACCCTCCATACTGTTCTCCATAGTGGCTGTATCAATTTACATTCCCACCAACAGTGCAAGAGGGTTCCCTTTTCTCCACACCCTCTCCAGCATTTATTGTTTGTAGATTTTTTGATGATGGCCATTCTGACAGGTGTGAGGTGATATCTCATTGTAGTTTTGATTTGCATTTCTCTAATGATTAGTGATGTTAAGCATCCTTTCATGTGTTTGTTGGCAGTCTATATATCTTCTTTGGAGAAATGTCTATTTAGGTCTTCTGCCCATTTGTGGATTGGGTTGTTTGCTTTTTTGATATTGAACTGCATGAGCTGCTTGTATATTTTGGAGATTAATTCTTTGTCAGTTGCTTCGTTTGCAAATATTTTCTCCCATTCTGAGGGTTGTCTTTTCATCTTGTTTATGGTTTCCTACCAAGTGTTCTTTAAAATCACTTATAAGCCTGAGGTTTTAGAATACAGATCCTAGAAAATAAACTAAGAAACGAAATCATCTATGATTAAGAAATAGACTCACAGATGCAGAAAACAAACTTACGGTATAGTTTGTTTGTATGATATATACACAAACACTGTATAGTGCAGGGAACTATACTCAAGATCTTGTAATAACTTATAATGGAAAAGAATCTGAAAAAGAATATATATAATTGAGTCACTTTGCTGTATACCTGAAACATTGTAAATCAACTATACTTCAATGAAAAAAATTTTTTTAATCAAAAAAAAAAAGAAGACAGTCTTCAGGTCTCTGCCCTTTATCTAGCCCACCATCTGAGAGGAACTTAGCAGAACTTGAGGTTCTGTTGCCGCCCTTGCAAATATCGTGGCTTTACTTCAAGACCTTAAAGGTAAGCTCCCAGGTGAAAATATGGAATGGTCTGGCGGAGCTGAGACAGAAGGCCACAGAAGGCCACTGCACTTACCGCAGGGGTTGTAGGACTTTTAAAAATAAAGGTCACCACCCAGAAAATAATCAAATCAGGGGACAAGTAATTAAGTATGTTAAGTAAAAAAGGGACACTGGAAGAATAATAGGGACAATGTCCTTCCGACAGAACCTCCCCTTCCCTAAGCAGCCCAGCTCTGAAGTTCAGGCTCCCCACTCTCTTTAGGAAAAAATCCCCCAATGTCCCAGTGGCCTCACAGACTTCCGGAAGTTTCTCCCTCCATTGGGAAGCCCCAGCCTGGTTACTCAGCATGAGCTGGGGTGTGGAGACGTGCCTTCTAGCAGGCTTTCCCAGCTGAGGCAAGCAGGTGTGGGCAAGTTTACTCCTGGGAAGCCTGTTGCGAGTGGGCTGGGAGTAGGACAGGTCCATCAGCCCGCCAGGGCCTGTGTGCATGCGTGTGAGTGTGTGTGTGTGTGTGTGTGTGTGTGTGTGTGTGTGTGTGTGTGTGTGTTGGCACAGTGCTAAAGGCACAGAAACACATACCCCCCACACCTCTAAAGCTATACTAAGCAACCATGACTTGCCTCTTCAGGCTTATGGGCAAATGTACCCAGGTGAAGATGTGAAGGACTGGATGGATTTCCTTAGTGAGAAGGGCCATGGGCTCTGGGCTCAGACAGATCAGAGTTCATATCCCAGCTCTGTTACTTACTAGCTGTGTGATTTGGGGCCCATCACTTAACCTCTCTGACCTTTGGTTTCCTCATCTGTAATATGGGAATAACGACTTTTATCTTGCAAAAATTTTGTGAGGATAGAATGAAGCTGTCCTTTATCACTTGCCAAAGGCTGTAGACAGGAGAGTTATGACTTCCAACAGGTCCATGACGCAGGCACTGAAGTCGGAATGCCAGTTTTTAACCTTACCATGCTGGTCTCCTCACCTGTAAAATAGGTAAAAGAATGGTCCTTCCCCATAGGTTTGTCCTGAGGATCAGACAAGTCAATACATATATAGCAGCACATTTAATAGTGTCCGGCCACAGGAAGTGTTCCAAACATGTCAGATATTGTTCTATAGACTGCCTAGCACTGAGCCTGAGCTCACACCGCTGTGGTCTTTGTCTCAGGACCCAGCCCCGTCACAGAGCCACTGTCCCAGCTCGCCTTGCCTGTGGCTTCTGACCAGTTTTTCTTACAGCAAAATCTGGTTTTTCCTCAAGCTGGTCCTTCCCAGGCGTGCTGTTGTCATGGGAACCTTCAGGGGCCGCCTGGGTTTGGGGGAGGAAAGGGTTGTGGGTGAAAGCTGAAGAATCCCACCGCTGCTGTTGCAGCCACTACAACAGTAGGCTGGCCCCCATTCTAGCCCCCAGAATAGATCCCGACAGTGCCAGAGGGAAGGGTTTATGGGCGCTTACTCCTGCCCTGCCCCAGCGCTGGTCAGGTGGGTGAAATCCCATGATCCAACACTCTCCACCATCATGTCTCCATCCTACTGTCAGAAGAGGATCCTGATACTAAACACCACTGTTTCTTTCTGGGGCTGAACAAATACACAGCTTAGAATAGGGATTTGTAATTGATATATTACTACTTCACCTTCAAGACACACTATAGGACTCCAGAGTGGGTATAATTAGCCTCACTTTACAGGTGGAGAAACTGAGGCCTCAGAACACCTAAGTGACTTGCCTGAGTCATTTAGCCAGTAAAATGTGGAACCAGTCCCTGGAACCCAAGTCTTTTGATCTTTGCCATTGCCCCGAAATGCCTGGGACTGGAGGGGAGTTTGCCCTGGAGGGTGCAGGGAAGGGAGGGAGGAGGGCCAGGAGCCAGTCCCCATAACCCAGTGTGCCCCACCTGCCTCTCCTCTGGGAGGTGATTCTGAGAGGACGAAACCACTCTCCTCTCCTCCCCCACTAGAATTCCACTCGGAAATTAAGGCAGCCTTTTTTTTTTTTTGAGTCCTGAAGAATTTCTAAACTTGGGCTTCAGAACTCCACTCCTAGGAATTATCCCAAGCACATCCATATACTTCCTGACCCTACAATTCCAGCTGTAGGAATTCATCCTAAAGAAATATTGTAATTGGACACTTGCATAAAGATTTGAAAATCGGGAAAGTCGTCACAGCTTCAGCTGAAATAGTAAAATATTGGTAACAAATGAATATTCAAAAAGAGAGAATCGTTCTTGTAAGGTACATCTATACACATGGTCATAGAAACTAATGATGCAACAAGATGTTTATGACATACAGTTAAAAGGGGAAAGGCAGGTTATAAAATATGTACTAAAATATAGTATATTCTAATATTTATGTTTTAATTATCATAAAAAAGAGCTGGAAGGATATTTAGCAAAATGTTTACAAGAGTTATCTCTAGGCAGTGAAATTACAAATATTTTCCTCTTGACTATATTATCAACATTTTCAAAGATGACTATATATTAATTTTACTTTTGTAACTAAAACAATCAATGGAGGTATAACGTAAGTAAGACACAAGGATGTACTGTAAAGCACAGAGAATAAAAGCAATATTTTATAATAACTTTAAATGGAGGATAATCTATAAAAATATCAAATCACTGTGTTGTGCACTGGAAATTAATATAACATTGTAAATCAACTATACTTCAACTAAGAAAAGTAAACTGATTTAAAATAGACTTATCCACAAAGATACACAATGCAGCATGATTTGCAATAGAAAAAAACGAAAAGATATGTATATGGATATATATATATGGAATGACTTAATAAATTACATAATACACTGTTATTAAATATTATGAAATCATTAACATGATGATGAATTCTGTATAGAAATATTAAAATGTTTATTATATAAAAGAAAAATACTGGACACAAAATACCCTGTGCCCCGTGATCGTAAGTATGTAAAGTGTGTATGCAAATGTTTGCTTCAATTTGGTAGGGCGAGATTATGCATAATTTTTTTCCTTTCTTTCAAATTTACCAAAATACGATACATAGCCTTTTCAATAAAAAGAAAATACTCATGGGATGATACAGTGCCCTGAACCTTATTTCTGAAACTATTCTAGAGAAATGGGTGCAGATAGTTCTGCCATCCCTTCCTCAGTCATTCATCCTCTGCATGTAAAAATAATAACATTATTGTAATTATTTCTTGATTACCTACTGTATGTATACATACCTCATTTCTAACTTTCACAATAACTCTGTAAGACAGTAGATTACTTAAGACTGTGTCGATTCTAAGTAATAGAAATCCAGTCTAGCTATTTAAGAAAAAACAAATTTTTTTCTTCTTTAGTTTCTCCCAGACTCAGTGCAGCTGCTCTCAGGCAGTGCCTGGAAGCAGGATATCAAATGGACAAGACTCTTTCTCCGTTTCCACCCTTTTCCTCCCTGGGCCTCTGCTTCATCTGTGCCTCTGCTTCCCTCTCTTCTCTGATGCAGACCAGCATTCTCTGCATCCCATCCACAAGGAACATGTGGCCCCTGACAGTCCTCAGGTCTATGCTCAGCACAGCTGCACAGGAAAGATTCTGGTGTGACGCTCTCTGGGTCACAACTCCTCATTCAGGAGGTAGGGACTGATGGTCCAGCTTGGGTCAAGTGTCAACCTCTGGCCCAAATATCTGTGGGGAGTGGGCTTGGTCATGTTGTACAAACACGGCTATCAGGGACCACCACTCTTCCTATAGAAATAGGGAAGAAGGGGTGATTTCCAGAAAAAGTGTGTGAGCGTGGAGAGGTGGAGGTGGGTCAGGTAGCTGGAAAGAAAAATCTATATATGCTAGACAAAGCAGGTATTACTATTCCTCTTTCTACAGATGAGGACACAGAGGCTCAGAGAGGTTAGTCTACAGGCTCAACATCATATGCAGAGCTTGAAAACAACAGAGCTGGAATCCAAACCCAGGTCTGCCTCTCTCCGAAGTCCACTTCATCACACCACTACACGTATTTACTGATGAATGCAAGTAGTCAGACCAAGAATGTCCTAGACACCAAGAATGTCCTAGTGTGGCTGGAACGTGAAGATGGAGGAGGGCTGTGGAAAGAGATGTGGTCAGAGCTGCGGGCTAGGTCAGATCGAGCAATAGGGGCCTCTGTTAATAAGGAGTTTAGACTTTAACCTGAGGGCAGTGACGTTCAGAGGAGAGCATTATGGAGTGTCCATTTGTATTTTAGAGGAACTTCTCCAGGCTTCAGTGTAAAGGGTGAGTTGGAGGGGCTAGATGGATGCAGGAGAGCAGGGGGACATTCCACTGACCTAGAGGAGGGATGCTGGTAGCTGAGACCAGGACGGGGACAGAAATAGGTGGATGGAGTTGGAAAGACAACTGGGAGGTAGAATGGACAAGAATTTGTGTCTAATTGATGGGGGCGGGGTTGGTGTTTGGGAGAAGGTGGTCATGAACAGATCCCCTGTGTTTTCTTGGATAGTAATACCGTTCTCTGAACATCAGGGGCAGAGCAGGTTTGGGGTGACAGATAACGAGTTCTGTTTTGGACATGATGCATTTGAGATGTCTGGGAGACATCCAAGGAGCTGTTCGGAAACAGCTGAGTCTTGAGGTCTAGAGGTCAGGGTGGAGGTGGGGGCTGGAGACACAAGTTTGAAAGTCGTCATCAATGAGTCTTAAAGCCAAGGTGTGATGAGCTTATGCAGTAGGCTTGTGCAGATGGCGAAGAGGACCTCGGACTGAAAGCCAGGAACACCAGCATTTACAGGAGAGGTAAAGAGAGGCCTTCAAAGACATCTGAAAAGGAGCCGCCAGAGAAGCTGGAGAGAGACCGGCAGCGTGTGGCAGGAAAGCCCAGAGGCAGGAGTGGTCAGTGGTCAAATGTCGCCGAGAGGTCGAGTTAAAAAAGGAAGGACTGATAAGGGTGAACCGGATTTCGCAACAAGGAGGCCAGGGGTAACCTCCAGGAGATCAGTTTCCATGGCAGAGCCAGAAGGTGGTGGACTGAGGAGTGAGTGGGAGGTGCGGAAGCAGAGACTTCACCAATAAATATGACCATGAAGGGAAGGGGAGAGGGATTGGGGTGGTTGGAAGGGGGGTGGTTTGCAGCAAGTTTACACCCTGGTGGGAAGGACTTCATAGAGAAGGTCAAGTCGAGGATGCATTTCGAAAAGTGAAGGGCCATTAAGAGTGAGGACCTGGGCTTCCCTGGTGGCGCAGTGGTTGAGGGTCCGCCTGCTGATGTAGGGGACGCGGGTTCGTGCCCTGGTCCAGGAAGATCCCACATGTCGCAGAGCGGCTGGGCCTGTGCTCCATAACGGGAGAGGCCACAACAGTAAGAGGCCCGCATACCGCAAAAACAAACAAACAAACAAACAAAAAAGAGTGAGGACCTGAGAGGGGGACCTGAGGAGGGAGAGGTACGGGTGCAGTGAGTTCATGGGTTTGGTGTCTGCAGTTGCGAGACATCCTGGGGCTCACCATCTTCTATGCAGGAAAAGGCAAAATCAGCGGAGATCTGAGAGTCGCAAGCCTCTCATTTACACAACTGTGATAAATCCGTTTTTGTGTTTTTACCTCAATACTATGGGATCAAATTTGAAAACAACATTCAAATTTTTATTGAAATACAGTAAAAGTGCAGATCCAGTAGAATTGTGGAAAGGCTAGTTTGAATGAGTGAGTATTGGTTAAAAATAATAATTTTATTCATTTCAGGTACATACAGTAACACAAAATATTACCTAGTGGTTGGGAAAGAATCATTTGTAATTAGCATAGAAATTGTTTGGAATGTAAATTAGTTTTTCTGAAGTACTTGACTATGCTTAAAAACAGTACTTTAGTATTTTAAGAATTTCCCTTGTGGGGTGAAACCACTTTATATCTATTTTAAGACCTTGTTAAGTCTGCTTAAATGTAGTTAATTTTTTTTTTTTTTTCTGTAAAAGATACTGGCTACATCAGAAAACAGTTTCTGGCAAAGGTAAGATTGTGCAACTGTGCACCGCATGGTACTTTCCAAAGGCCATTTCCACCAGACAGCAGATCTGATTGCCGGAGATTGTTACTAAGGAAACGGTGGGCGTGAATATAAATTTCATTTCACAAAAGACCCAACCAAAGTATTGATCCGAAAGGAGCAGCCAGTAAGTACAGGATGAGGAGTCTTCTTCTAATGGAAATAAATACACATATATATATATTCATACACGTGTACCTATACGTATAGGTGCATATACACATATATCTGCAATCATAAACTTTCACCTTGCCCTGCACATCTCTCTTTTTTAGCTGCCGCCCAGATGAGGAGGCCGGGGAGATTAGCGAGCCAGAGGCTAGGGAGAGGGATTGCTTTTCTTTCCCCTGATTTGAGAGAGGGACAAAGCAAGAGTTTTCTATTTGTTGGTTGGTTTTTTTTTTTTTTTGGGTGGCACCGCTCAGCATGCGCCACCTTAGTTCCCTGACCAGGAATCGAACCCATGTCCCCTGCAGTTGAAGCGCCGAGTCCTAACCACTGGACCACCAGGGAATTCCCAGCAAGAGGAACTGACACAAAGCCAGCTTGTAGCTCTGCAGAACCGAAGCCATGAGCACTACTGGTGAAAAGAGTGCACTTTCATTGGCATTATTATTATTTATTGAACAACAGTTCTGGCCAGGCCCCTTGTCCAACATGATCATGATTCCTCACATTATTCCCATTTCAAGATGAAGAGGCCGAGTATTCTGTGTGTTTCATGCCCAGGATCGCAAGCTTCTGAGCGGCTGAGTCAGGACTCAGACTCTGTGCTTTTGTTGCCTTTTCCCCCTGTACTTATGGGCCTCAGGTTAATCACGCGGTAGCCTGTCATCATCACTGGCCTGTGCAAGGCGGCAAGGCCTCTCTCAGACTGTATTTTCCACCTCTTTCTCCAATCCCCTTTTCAATCTCCATCCACCTTGCTCCCCTCGCTGCACAAGCATTCTAGCCAGCTTGTGTCCTTAAGTACAGGGGTATCCTTGTTAAGAATGCAGTGTTGTTTTGAATATGTATGAATTCTATTCTTAGTGTGTGTGTGTGTGTGTGTGTGTGTGTTAAGAACACTTGACATAAGGTCTCCCCCTTAGCATATTTTTAAGCATACAATACTGTGTTATTAACTAGAGGCTCTTTGCTATACGGTAGATCTCTAAGCCTTGCTCCTCTTGCATAAATTAAACTTTGTACCCTTTGACTACTTCCACCGCATTTCCACCTCACCCCAGCCCTGAGAACCACCATTCTACTTTTTCCTTCTATGAGTCTATCTTAGATTCCTCATCTAAGTGGAATCCTGTAGTATTGGTCCTTCTGTGTCTGGCTTATTTCACTTAGCGTGATGTTCTCCATGTTCATCTACGTTGTCGCACACAGCAGGATTTCCTTCTTTTTATTTTTAAATGTTCATTTATTTATTTATTTTTGCCACGCGACATGCGGGATCTTAGTTCCCTGACCAGGGATCGAACCAGCGCCCCCTGCACTGGAAGCATGGAGTCTTAACCACTGAACCACCAGGGAAGTCCCAAGATTTCCTACTTTTTAAATAGTCATATTAAAATTAATTAATGGCTGGATAATATTCCTTTGTATATACTATATCGTTTTCTTTGTCCATTTGTCTGTCGATGGACATTATCTTGTATCATGTCTCGGCTATTGTGAGTAATGCTGCAATGAACACAGAAGTGCAGAGGTCTTTTTAGGATCCTGATTTCAATTCCTTTGGATGTATACCCAGAAGTAAGATTGCTGCATCATAGGATAGTTCTATTATGCATTCCAAATTTATGTAAAAGGCACTGTG
Organism: Orcinus orca; assembly: GCF_937001465.1. Lineage (NCBI taxonomy): Eukaryota > Metazoa > Chordata > Mammalia > Artiodactyla > Delphinidae > Orcinus > Orcinus orca. The sequence continues at coordinate 41,835,400 of NC_064569.1, read as the reverse complement.
CCCGCCTTCTCTTTCTGCCAATCAGTTCTATATTTTAAAGATCTATCCACGTTGCTGTATGTATATCTGGTTCCTTGCTTCTGATGGATGACATAATGCTCTGAAGTATTCATCCACAACGTTTTACTTATCTGTTCCCCCAGTGACGGACACCAAGGTTGGCTCCAGCTCCCTGCTACCACAAGCACCGTCCTCATGCATGTCCCCCTGGGGACTTGTATGAGAATTTCTCTGAGATGTGACCCAGAAATGGTATCATGAGGTCAAATGGCATAGGCACACCCATTCTCACTAAGCAATGCTACAAAGGCTACACCAGTTTCTCCTTTACAAGAACTGAACAAGAGTTCCTATTTCCCCACCTCCTTGCTAATACTTGGCACTACTCACTTTCCTAATTTTGCCATTTTGATAGATATTAGTTTTATGTCATTTGAATATGCATTTCTCTGACCCCTAGTGAGTTTTAGCATTCCCTTTTATACTTGTTAGTCATTTGGGTTTCCTTTTTTGTGAATGAACTCTTCATGTATTTTGCCCATTTTTTTATGGAGTCTTGCTGATTTGAAGGAGTTTCTCATATATTGTAGATAGTATTCTCGTATCTTGTAGATATTAATGCTTAACAGTCTTTTAGGGATTGTAAATATCTCTTTTGGTCTACCATTTATCTATTAACTTTATTAATTCATTAATGTTAAATTTATGGTGTATCTTTGAAGAGTATACTGATATCATCATATCCATATAGTTCTTCGTTTTGTAGTTTGTGTTTTAAGAGTCTTGTTTAAATCCTTCTTCATACCTAGGTCACAAGGATGTTCTCTTACATTTTCTTTTTTTCTTAAATTTATTTATTTATTTATTTTTGGCTGCGCTGGGTCTTTGTTGCTGCGCACGGTCTTTCTCTAGCTGCGGCGAGCAGGGGCTACTCTTCGTTGCGGTGCGTGGGCTTCTCATTGCAGTGTCCTCTCTTGTTGCAGTTGCAGAGCATGGGCTATAGATGCACAGGCTTCAGTACTTGTGGCGTATGGGCTTAGTTGCTCCGCTGCATGTGGGATCTTCCCGGACCAGGGCTCGAACCCGTGTCCCCTGCTTTGGCAGGCGGATTCTTAACCACTGAGCCACCAGGCAAGCCCTACATTTTCTTTTATTACCCTTACAGTTTTGCCTCTCACATTTTGGTCCTTAATCCATTTGGAGTCCATCTTCGTATATGAGGTCATGTAGAGACCTAACCATTTTTCCTCAAAAATGGTTTGAGGAAACCAACACTATCTGAACAACCTAGCCTTTCTTCACTAATATTTAAACAGTTTTATTGAGCTATAATCCATATACCATACAATTCACCCATTTAAAGTGGCTTTTAGCATGTTCACAGACTTGTACAACAATTATCACAATTAATTTAGAACATTTTCATCACTCCCTCTGGAGAAAACCCACTATACGCTTTAGCCATCATCTTCACTAATTTTTGATGACGCCTTTATCACATATCAGTTCTCAGGTCTATATGGATCTGTTCCTGAGCCCTTAATATGTTCTGCTTGTCCATTCGTCTATGTGTCCACTTGTCTAGTACTATTCTATTACTATGGTTTGTCTTATGTCTTATTATCTGCTATGGCAGGTCTCCCCTCTTCACACTTTTTTGAAATTGGCTTAGCCAAATTCACATATCCTTTGACCTAGGACTTCCACATTTTAGAATTTATCCTATGGATATACTTGAATGAAGCCAAATGATATACATACAGATTTAGTCATCGCAGCATTATTTGCTATAGCCAAAAACTGGAAACAATCAAAACTTCCAAAATGGGGGACTGGTTTAATTATCGTACATTCAAACAGCAGAATACCATGCTGTTGTTTAAAAGAAGAATTAGAGAAGAAGAAGAAAGAGAAGAAGAGGAAGAAGGAGAAAACTGAAGAAAGAATCTTAAAGCTCTCTCTCTGCTGATATGGAAAGATCTCCAAGATGTATTATTAAGTGAAAAAATAAGGTGTTGAATAGTGTGTACGTTACTTTTGTATAAAGATGGGGAAGGACAAGGATGCATATTCGAATTCACTTATATCCATACAAAGAAACTTTGAAGAGACAGAAGCATGAGAAACGAAGACCAGTAATTTATTCGGGGGTCAGGGAACACTGGCAGATGGGAGACAAGGATGGGAGGGAGAGATTTCACTGTCTGCCTTTTGACACTTCTGTTTTTGAATCATGCGACTATATGACCTATGCAAAAATTAACCTAAAATAAGGGAATATTGACTTAGCTCTTCATGAATTTATATTCTTCCATATAAAATTTAGAATACATTTATTGAATTACTAAAAAAAAACAATCCAAGTCCTGACTAGGATAAAACCCTCTGCTCCTCCCCTCAAGGGTCAGAAGTACACTGACAGCTTTGAGGGCCTGAAGCCAAGAGAAGGCCCTGGTCAGGTGGTAACAGGACTGGAAACAGTTCCGAATTCAGGAGAAAGACCTCAAGTTGTAGATGGCTGTTGGTTTTCTTTTAAACCCTGGCCATTTAGAACCATCTATTCTGCTCCTTTATGTTTGCCTAACTGTTTTATTAAGGAATGATCTCTCCAGGGAAGAGGGGAAAAGAAGTATCTAGTAGAAATCTTTCAAATGACCCTGTCTGAACTTTCCTGGTGGCGCAGTGGTTAAGAATCCGCCTGCTCAATGCAGGAGACACAGGTTTGAGCCCTTGTTCGGGACGATCCCACATGCCGCGGAGCAACTAAGCCCGTGGGCCACAACTACTGCGCCCATGTGCCACAACTACTGAAGCCCGGGCACCTAGAGCTCGTGCTCCACAACAAGAAAAGCCACCGCAATGAGAAGCCTGTGCACCGCAATGAAGAGTAGCCCCGGCTCACCACAACTAAAGCGCGTGCACAGCAACGAAGACCCAACGCAGCCAAAATAAATAAATTAATTAATTAATTAAAAAAAAAAAAAAAACCCTGTCTGTGATCCATGACTACTTGCACTAGTGAGGACAAAGCCTCGTCACCCACCTGGTGGCAGGTTATCTTAACTGCAGGCCGAGTGCTTGAGAAAAGGGCCTTTGTTGAGCTGAGCTTACAAAACCAAACCCAAGGGGCTTCCCTGGTGGTGCAGTGGTTAAGAGTCTGCCTGCCGATGCAGGGGACACGGGTTTGTGCCCTGGTCCAGGAAGATCCCACATGCCGTGGAGCAGCTGGGCCCGTGAGCCATGGCTGCTGAGCCTGCGCGTCGGGAGCCTGCGCGTCGGGAGCCTGTGCTCCGCAACGGGAGAGGCCACAACAGTGAGAGGCCCGCGTACCGCAAAAAAAAAAAAACCAAACCCAAGAAGGGCAGTTGGACACGCTTTGCAAACTTGTTTGTTTTCTTTCCCTAAACATCAGTCCAGCTTCTTGTCCCAAAGGATCATAGACTCCAAATTAGTAGAATGAAAATTAATGAGATTTTCCAGTAATAAGCCCGAGACTAAAATGATGGAAAATCCACTAATTATAGACTATGCAGCCACCTAACCACGACTTGGATCCAGGCCTCTGGCGGGGAGGGAGGCGAAGGGAAGAGGGAAGGTCGTCGATGCAACCTGTGCCTCACAGTCCTTCCTTCCTGCTGCCACTGCCCTTTTCCTTGGACTTGGGGGCCTCGCAGCACCCAGAGTTTCCTGCCTCTGAACTCCTACCCACCTCCTGCCCCCAGGTCAACCAGGCCCTGCTTCTAAGGACTCTGTAAGGCTAAATTCCTGGAAACTGCAAAATAGGGCCCAAAGTGGAGGTGGGGGGTATGTTTTTGCCTCAGTTCTGGGAAGCAGTGGGGGAGGAGTGCAGGGAGAAGAAGAAGGGCAGAAAAGGCAGACAAAATGCCCATTATACCCAAGCCCTGTTAATTTCCTTTTTTCATCTCTTTATCAGTGTTTGTTGACTGAGCTTCTTATCAACAGGAAACGCCTGCCTAAGGGGATGAGGCAGGTCCAGGGGGACTGGACGCCAGGGGCCAGGAGCTCTGGGTGGTACAGTGCTGCTCTCCAGCCTGACTGAGTGGCCTCATGATTCCCAGGACCCAGCAAGTCTCCCAGGCTCCTCACCTTGGCATCTGGTGAATCCTTAGGTCTCCATAGTGAGACGCGACAGCAGACAGGCCCTGATGATCCCTTTGCCGGGGCTCCAACCCTAGCCTTCTGTGACCAAGGACAGGTCACCAAACGGCTCAAGCTGTGACAGGAGAATTGTCCTTGCCCCTAAAACCCACCAGCCCCCCTCTTTTCTAACTGAGAGGCCAAGTGACCTGCCAAGGTCAACAGACGTCTTAGTAAGTCACCCTAACTGGCCTTTCTAGCATGTTTGCCTTTATCCCTCAGAGCCTGGTGCCTATTCTGGGCATCCAGGCCTGGGACAATTAGGTGCTTGGCACAGACTTCTGAAGGAGAGGAGGGGACTCTAGCATTGATTGACCTCCTACTATGTGCCAGGTGCTTTAAAAACATTGATCATCAGTCTAGGATACCCGTCTCCCAGATGGGGCTCCCGGAAGAGGGACAGACTGAGGGTCAGATTTCACAGGAGGCTAAGAGCAAGTCTTAGTGCTGAAAGTAAACGTCCAAGACGGATAGCTGGGCCAAGCCAGCTTTATGGTGGCCGAGAGGAACAGGTTTATCTAGATGTCTTCCGTCAAACTGGCAGAAGACTGAACCAACCATATGGGAACTGGCTGTTCTGGTAGAAGAGGCGGGAAAGGTTTGTGTACCACAGAATGTGGGCCACCTTGCTTCCCGTTCCTTGCCTCTGCCTATCAGTTGCCCCCGAGCAGCCCCACTCTGCTTTTGGTGGTGCTGGTGGTAGTAAAGGAAACGCCAGTGTGCCTCTTGCCCTGCCCGCCCCCCCCCGGCTTTCCGGACAAACCTGCTCTGCCCCCCACCTCACCACTTGCTCCTGCAGTTGGGGATCTAGGTCAGTGAGAGTGGGTGGGTGAAAAAGAACAGAGAAGAGACTCATCCAGACGTGACACCCGCAGGGCAGCAGTGACAACACTTTAACCTGAAAGCTGCCTGAAAATAGACTGTGTGTCTATGACATTATGCAGATCATATGCAAAGACAAGAAGCCTTCTGTCTCTATTTCTAGCAATCTGAACATGGCCCTGGTAGAAGCAGCTCGTTCCCAGAGTCGCCCACCCGGAGTGATGACTGCACAGTCAGCATCGGTCCCCGCCCTGGGAGACCGGACTCAGGACGTGCACCCCTCCGCTCCATCCCTAGGGCTGGATCTTCTAGGCATGGGGATTTGCCACTTCTTGGTCTGTTAATCTGGATGTGAGAGAGGCTCTAGAGGGAGAAGAGCCACCCTCCGAGGGTAGATGCGGGGCAGGACTGAGGGAGAATGGTGACTGGGAGAATAGGGAGGACTGGGTACCACAAGGCCTTGACAGGGGAGGGCGTGGTCCTCAGCATCAAAGCTCACGCTCCAGGAACCAGCTTCACTCTCACTTGGGCACGTTACACAGACACTCATCACCCCTCAGAGAGAATCCTTACCACACAAATGATCCTCTCCCTCTTTATATAGATAAGGCAATTGGAGCCTGGGGTCCCCCAGGAAAGCAAAACAAAGCTGCGAAGAAGGTGATGGGTTTTCTTCTTTCAAAGGCAGGCAGGTTCCCTGAGGCTCTACATGGAGGCAGGGGCTTAGATGCCGCGACCTCCCACCGACTCTGGAGGGCAACGAGCCAATTCTTTTCCAGATCCCAGCCTGTCTTCTTGTGATTTCTTTTCCGTAATATTCCTACGGACCTTCTGCCCACACGCCAACCATAATGTGGACATCAGGGTGGGGATTTAAGGACCAGGGACTGGCAGGCACGGGAGGAAGGGAAAAGCTGCCTTTGCAGGACACCAGGAACGCTCTTATTTCCCCAAAGCTGGTGTAAGAGGTCCTCTGGGAAGGAGGGTTCTGTCTCTTGTGGAGGTCCATGGACATTGGCATCCACAGTCCTAGCTGGCTCCAGGCCTGAGGCCGCCTTGGGGGCTGCTGGGAGGCGGGCAGGTCCTCGTGGTAAAACGAATTGGGATACCCTTTTACCAAGGGTACCCCTTTCTGTGGCTCCCTAAGGGGGCCTCTACTGCAAAGGCACAGATCTTCTAGGCTGGGCGGTCAAATGGAAAAGTCACCTCTTGTCTTCTTTCAGTACCTGCCTCCCCCATGGTATGTCCCCGCCCTCAATTTCCCGTGGGGAGAGGGAAGCGTGCTGTCTGAGCCCGCCCAGGACGCCAAGGTGGGATCCCGAGGATGGCGGTCGCCTTCTCATTCTGAGGATGAAGACTGACTCCAGGCAAGGCGGGGCCCCATTTGAGGAGGGGATTGAGAACAGGGAATTAAGGCGGGCGGGTCCAAGCTGCCTCTGAGTGAGGACGCAGCTCCTTTCTAGATGTGGTTTTCGGGGGACAGTCCCTACAGAACAGAAGCATAGGGAAGCTCACGCACGCGGGCGCCGGGTGGGGAGCTCCTGGGCGGGTAAAAACAGGCGATCCCCGCGCGGGAGGCGGCCGCTGGGTAGCCCTTCGGCCAGCAGAGGGCGATGCGGAGGCGCCGCGAGCAGGCTACTCCCAGCCGGCGGTGGGAACTGAGATTTGGCTCCAAGCGGGGGCCTGCGCCAGCTGTGACTTGTCTCTCACGGGCAAAGCCCGGGCAGGATACCCTGGGACCCTCTCCTTCCCCGTCCCCTCTGGTTCCCTCTGCGATGGGCCACTGCAGAGGCACCGGCCTGCGAAGACTCAGCAGGAGCTCCGGACCTTCAACCATGCTTTATTGAGGACCTACTGTGTGCTAAGCACGAGCTAAATGCTCCCATGAAGAGTATCTCCAGGTTAAGAGACTGTAATTTCGGCCTTGGAACACCGTCCTGAACTCAGAAGCATTATGCAGACCGCTCTCACCAATGCCTCCTCCTCTCCCTGGCCACAGCTGTACTCCCAACCCCGGCCCCTTCCCTCAACCCTCCCCCATCACTCCAGCTCTTGCCTCAGACCTTCTCCTCTTAGGGATTTTCCAGCCTTTGGTGAGCTGCTGCCTTCAGTTTCTGGCTGTGGAGTCTCAGGAGACTTTTAACCCCCAAATCCAGTGGAGATAAAACCCTTGAGGAGTGTCCTGATTCCTGGGCTAGGTGGGTTCCAGTGACCAGAAGACGTGACACTATCGGGAAGCAGAGTGACCCACGACGATGTGGGAACGTGGCAGGTCCATGTAGCTTTCTGTTTCACCCAGTTTCACTTCCTGGTTCTCCTCCGGGCCTTGCACAATGCTGGGAGGCAGCCTGGGAAGGTGCCTCTCTGACGGTGGAAGGAAGAAACACTCGAGAAGCCGAGAAGCCGGCCAGGGAGGCTGTGCTGGGGCGTTTCCAGCAGGAGGGGAAGGAGGCTGTGTTTCCTTAATCTCCTGTGGACAACTGAGGGTCCTTCTCCACCCTGTCCCAGGCTGAGGGCTGTGAGGCCAGGTCTTCCCAAGCTTGGGGCTGTCATGTCCCTAGCCTGAGCTCTGTTCCCCACCAACACTCAGGCCCCACCTCCAGCCCCATCACCCTCCAGCCCATCTACCCGCCTAGGATTCAGGGTAACCTCCTCAGCGCATGGACATACACCCTCGATATTTCCAAACGCCAAACTTTCCATGTGTTTCTCTCCAGCCACCAGGTTCTTCCTAGACACACACTCTCTGGGGCCCGGCCAAGGGTGTGGGCCTGGGCCAGGGGCCAGTGGGGAGCAGGAACCTGGGTGCTGCAGGCTTGCTGGCTGGAGCCAGATTTCTTCTGAGCCTTGAGGCCCTGCAGGAAGCTGGCCCCTGGCCCCTCTCAGCCCTGGGCAGAGAAGGCGAAGCTATAGAGCAGGTGAGGGGCTGGCTTGCCTGCCAGAAGGCCCAGGGCTGTGTGAGCCCAAGGATGGCCACAGGCATGGGTTACGGCCGGAACTGGAGCTCGTGGAATTAAACTAGGAGGCATTTCAGACACCCTTGGCCTCAGCTAAAGTTATTTTCAAATCTCCATCTTGAGGCAAATTGCCAGGGGCTGGGGCACAATGAGTACAAGGGACTGATGAACTGAGTTCTGACACAGGCTAAACATTTCAAAGAACTTTAGAGCTGAAAAACACCTCAAAAGACATCAGGACCAAATCTTCATCTACAAATCTTTCAGTATGTAGTTAAAGAAACAAAGGTCCTGGGCCAGCGAAGCCCTCCTTCTTGTCCTGTAGAGCAAGCACCCGGACCAGACCCTGGGTCTCCTGACGCCCAGCTGAGCCCTTCCCCGACAGCCATGCTTGGCTCCAACATCCTCTCAGTTTATTCTGAAAGTCCTGGGCCTTGCCCATCTGACCTGCCACCTCTCCACTGGCCTATGACTCTGCCACGCCCGCAGCAAGACTCCTTGGGTTTAACACCACAGTAAGTCAGCTAGGAGGGGAGTGGAGCAGGGGCCCAGGATCAGGCCCCCCGCTCTCTTGGGCAGCTAGCATTCAGCTGGCAGGGGTCTTGTCTAGGAGATAGAGGCCCAAGGCGGCCTGGAGCTGAGATACAAACCCACGGAGAAAAACCCATGGGCCTGGGTGTCCGGGGCTTGGGACAGAGGCTAAAGCCTGGCAGGGCAGGGTGTCTACTGAAGGCTGGACGGGGCCCTGTGCCACCCTGGCAGCTCCGGTGGGGCAGTGGGGTTGACTGACAGCAGGGGGTAAAGTGCAGGCCACCCTGGCTCTGAGGCCTCTTTTGCATCAGGTCCTGGGGGTGGTAGGGGGGTGCACCCAGGGTGTGGGAGGCGGGGGAGTGGGGGGGAACCCGGCGTCAGGGAGCCTGCTGCTTTGAGCAGGCCAGACGGCGCGCGCGGCGGGTGCGGGGATCGGGTTTCAGCCCAGCTGTATTTTTGGCTGGATGGGCTGGGGGCCGAGTTGGGCAGGCACAGCTGCCCACAGAGGGGCACTCCCCTCCCCAGCACACACACTCACAGAACCTCTACCCAGACAGGCCACCATCCACTGCCACCACACACACTGCAGGCAGAGGGGAGTCAGGCTTCAGGCCTGTGGCTAGTGAATCCCTTTGGGCCTCTGGAGACCGTTGCTGAGCTTCTGCAGTGTCTTCTTGATCCGCAGCGCAGTGAGGCGGGCAGAGGGGTTTGGGTACCAGCACTCCCGCATCATCTGAGCCAGGCCTGAGAGGACCTGGGGGGAGGGAGAGCGAAGCAGAGGAGAGAAAGCAGAGACACGGGTCAGGGAAGGTGGAAAGGAAGAGGCGAGGAGGATGCCCAGTAGTGGGGAGACACGAGCAGAACAGAAAGGATGAGAAGACGGAAACCAGAGTGTCGAAAAGGAGGGGGAGATGAGGGACAGAAGTGGTGGGAAGAGGGAGCGTGGCGGGAACCAGGCAAGGATGAGGAAGAAAGATAAACATGGAAGACGAAGGGAGTGGAGTGAGTAGGGGATGGAGAGAGGCAGGCAGGACGGAAAGAGAGATGTAACTCAGATCTTCAGGGACACCCTTCGGTGAGTACACCCCACCCTCACCTCCACCAAGATCCAGGAAAGGGGAGATCTGCAGGCCTCGGGGCTCCCACGTGCCTATCTGCAGCGGAACCCCAGTGTAGAGGGCAGTGGCTCCCAGCACCTCCACCAGCCCTGGCTGCGTCCTCAAAATGCATGTGTCTAGGGAGGAACCTATCCCAGGAGTCTCAGCGGTCCCAGAGTGAGCCAGCCTCACTCCACCTCAGAGCTCGAGCCGGTTCCCGAGCCAGAGCGTATGTGTGTGCGCACAGGAGTGCATATGAGTGGCTTTTCGTGGCTCTGTATGTTGTGCAGAAATATACACATGTCTGTGTATACATACATGTATACACATGTGTACGTGGATTAATTCTTTCCATAAACATTTACTGAGTACCTACTGTGTGCCAGGCACTGTGACAGGTTAACAGGGAGATAAGGGTCAGCAAAGGAGACATGCTTTTCCTCTTCATGGGGTCAACAGTCTGGCATATACGTGCATGTGTGTGTACCTGTGAGTGTGTGTTTGTGTAGCAGCGCGTGCATGCCCCTGTGTGTCTATATACACGTATGCATGTGTCCTATGTAAGTATATGGAGTGTTCTGAGAAAGAACAAAAATGAGTAACAACAACAAAAACTTCGTGGCAGGAAATGCAGCAGAGAGCCTCTGACTTTTAAGGCGAGGTGAAGGGTTCTGGTTACCAGAATAACCACAGGGTCCCGGAGGTCCACAGGCAGGGACGTGGGAGGGAGTACCCAGAGAAGCGCCCTGGAATCTGTCCCCCAGAATCTATCCAGGTGAAGCAGAGGCCAGACACAAGTTCCTGGGCTCAGAAACCCCAGCTGTGAGCCACCACCCCACGCCATCCCAGCCCCACCAGAGGGGCCTTACCGGGTCTGCAGCCAGCCGGTTGGGGATAGTGGGGGTCTGCTGGTCAACACACACCACCTTCTTCATGTCCTCAAAGCTGGGGTCATTGGGCACCACATCATAGAAGGGGGGCCTGTAGTCCTCCACGATGCCTAGGGATGGAGGGCAATGGGACGGTCACTTGGGACCTCAAGGAGGCCCAATACCACCCAGAGGACAGCCTTGCCCACCCTCTGTCCCAGGGTCCAGGAAACCAGTTGCCTGGCCTTGCTACCCCTGAGAGAGACACCATAATATAATAAATATATTTATAAATAATAATAATTACTGCCATTTATTTTACATCTACCATATATGCCAGGCATCGTGCCATAAACACTTTACATGTATTATCTTGTTGGTCTTCACAGCAACCCAAAGACCCATTTTACAGATGAAGAAACTGATGCTCAGAGAAGTTGAGCCCACGGTTACACAGCTAGTAATGGCAGAGCCAAGACTTAAACTCATTGTATTCCTAGGCCAGATCTTGTTCCAGTCTTTCCACAGCTGCCTCCCACCCAGGGCCTGGGTACTGCTCCCAGGCCCCAACTATCACAGATGCCCCCAAATACCTAATGTTCACTGAGCACTTACTATGTGCCAGGCACTGTCCTAACTGCATGGCATTAAATCCTCACAACAACTCTATGAGGTAAGCAATACTATTAGCTCCACTTTATAAAAGCAATGAAATTCAGGCCAGAGGAGTTAAGAAACTTGTCTAAAATCACACAGGTAGTAAGTGACAGAGCTAGGATTTAAGCCCAGAAAGTCTAACCAAAGCCAATGCTCTTGACCTCCAAGCTACACTTAAGGAAGGGAGGCTGGCTGACTGCTGGATGAGGATGTGGAATGAGGGAAAGGGGGAGAAAACACATCTCCTAAGAGAAAGAGATTTTCACCCAGGTCCAGATCACATCCATCCACTCCCAGGGGTGGCACAGGCCTCTGCTGACACCTTCAGCCAGCAGCGCCCCCTCCCCTCGTCATCTGAAGTACGTGGTCCTTAGCAGTTTTCAGAAGATGATGCCTGTGGAGCTGCAGGCGCTGGGGCAGAAGAGGCCAGACCCCAGAAGAGCGCCCCAGGCCACACCCTGCTTCCAGCCCCCCCGCTGGGAGCCGCGGCCACACAGCACAGCCGCAACCTCGGTAGGGCCCACGCCAGCTGTGCTCCCCGTGGCGGGCTTCCAGGCCAGCCCCTGTGCTGCTCGAGCCCTAATCAGTGCTGCACAGAGGCCTGAGCGTGTCTAATGGGCCTTTAATCAGCGCCGGGGCTGACACCAGATTACAGTGTTTATAATGCACCACGAATCTGTGTGGGGCTGACAGAGCTTCCCTCCGCTCCAGGAGTCGGCCATCGTCCTCCCCCTCAGCTCAGGCTGGTCCAGCCTCCCTTTCCTGCCTGAAGCCTGGTCCAAGGGGCTTCGGCTCCTTCCAGGTGCCCCCTTCCCCAGCCCCAGCCTCTAGAGCTCATGTCTGAAGGGGCAGGGACCTGAGCCCATCCAGAGGGTGGTCCCCAACCTGTCAGGATTCCCAGCAGCCTCTCCCCATGGACAGCCTCCACAAAGACTGATCACCTCCCCACCTGGTCCAGACTATCACCCAACACCCATCCACCCCAGGGCTGGGAGGGCACCAGCCACAGGGCGGCCCCCTCTATGGGGCCATCAGGAACGAGGTCCCCCGCCTGCTCTCAGCCCCTCCAAATCTGAGTCCCCTGTGGCACCCATGGTAATAAAGAGGCAGCAGGGAATTCCCTGGCAGTCCAGTGATTAAGACTCTACACTCCCAATGCAGGGGACACGGGTTCGATCCCTGGTCGGGGAACTAAGATCCCGCATGCTGCACGGCTTGGCTAATAATAATAATAAGGCAGTAATAAGCAGGCACTGCAAGCGCTACTATATCCCGCGTTTTTGCGGTCAAAGAAACCAAGGACCGGAGAGGTAGAAAAAGCACAGTAATAAAGAGCACTGAGCCCCCAGAGTCAGATTGCCTGGTTTCAGACCCCAGTGCTGCCTCTAGACAGCTGTGATTCTGTGCCTCAATCCCCTCATCTGTAAAATGGGGATGATACTGTGTCACGCATGCGTCATTACAACAGTAATTGCCACTAATATTTACTGAGCTACAGAACAGCTCCAGATGCTGCCCTGAATACCCTATTCGGATTATCTCAACAACTAGAAGTTATGTTATTCTCATCTTACAAATGAGGAAACTGAGGCACAGGAAGGTTAAGTACCTTGCACACGGCAAAATCGGGAACTGAACTCAGGCAGTCTGATTCCCAGCCCACGCTCTTAACCACTAAGCAATACCACCTCCCTGCCAACAAAGAACGATTCAATAAGATAATACGTGTATACAGCGTGGCATCTGGCACATGTTGAGACTCAATAAATGTTAGCTGCTCTTAACACTTTTGTTATTGTCACTTACCCAAGATTTCACAGCCAGAATAGGACTCAGATGAACCTTAAAAGGTCACTCAGCTGGACCAGCTGGTGAGTGGCAGTAAAGGGAATATGGGAGGTCTGACAAGCCTCTCAGGACACGGGCACCAGCCACGGCAGGAAGTCCCATCTCCTGCCTGTCTATCCACCCACCCTATTCCCCTTTCCCTATCCTGTGCAGGGGGGAGCCTCACCATTGACAATGGTCCGGCGGGCGATTTCCCACAGCACCAGGCCAAAGGCCCAGATGTCCGTCCACTTGTAGGACTCGAAGCAGTCGGTTCGGATCTGCTCTTCCAGCACCTCGGGGGCCATGTACCTCTTGGTGCCCACGCGCGGGTTGTTGCCGATGTCCAGGTAGTCACTACCCTGGGAGTGCATTACAGCCAGGCCTGTGGGTACCGGGCCTGTCACTCCTGCCACTCATCCCAGCCCACAGACAGGGTGGCCCCTGGGAGGCTGGGGTCCGGGGGTGAGGTGGGATGGAGAGAGATGGTAGGACGTAAGAGGGGCCGGCACATGGAGACCCGCCCTGAGGTGGGCTGGGAGACGGCAGCCACGGGGAGAATAACTGTCCCAGTTACACTGTGCTTGTGTGGTGCCCTCTAGGCGCAAGAACTCAGCGAGGTGTGAGTAGGGGAGGCAGGCATTATGATGCCCATTTCACAGAGCTGAACCCCAAGGCCTGGTGACGGGGAGCGATGTAGTCAGCGAAGCCAGGACGAGAACCCAGGTTGCTGGCTCCCTGTCCCTTTCTCCTAACTCCTGGAGCTCGGCTGGTGTGGGCTTGAAAAGAACGTTAAGGCAACCTGTGGGGCTCTTGGAGAGGTGAGATGAGACCAAACACGCGTCTGTACGTTTTAAAGCGCCCATCAGTGTCCTCACCGACGCAAGGCATCCAAACCAGCAAAGGCAGTACCGCGTGGAAGGGGAGGAGCTCGCGGACCCCGCCCCCCGCGAAGGGCCCGCCCCTCCCCGCTCACCCAGGTCCGCGATGCAGCACTGCAGGTTGCTCTTGACCAGCACGTTGCGGCTCTTGAGGTCGCGGTGGGCGATGGCCGGCTTGCCCTGCGTGCCGAAGATCTCCACGTGCAGGTGCGCCAGGCCGCAGGCCGCGGACACGGCTAGCCTCAGGGCCAGCTGGGGCTCCAGCGTCTGCCTCTGCAGAAAGTCGTAGAGCGAGCCATGCTCGTGGTAGTGCGTGATAAGCCACAGCTGCGTGCTTGAGTTGCGGGAAGTCATGTCCGAGGCGATAAAGCCTGTGGGCGGAGGGTCAGGTGGCTCACCAAGGGTCTAGGGATGAAGGAGGCTCGACGGGTCAGGGTCAGGGCTGGGGACAGAGGATGCACTAGGTCAGGGCAAAGCTGGGGCTGGGGTGGAGGCTCATCTGGCTTAGGTCAGAGAGGAAGCTGGAATCAGAGGGCTGAGGAAGCTGAGGGCCAGCTGGGAGTCCTTCAGGGTTAGGTCAGTGTCCAGAGGCGAGGTGGCGGTCCAGCCCTGAGTGCGGGGGGATGAGAGCCGGGGGCCTGGCACCGCACCCTCCCGCTTGCCTAGGATGTTGTCGTGTCTGAGCAGCACCGTGTTGTAGATCTCAGTCTCCCGGAACCAGGACTGTTCATCCCTCGAGGAGAAGATCTTGACGGCCACACTCTCACCGTGCCACAGGCCCCGCCATACCTCGCCATAGCGGCCCTTTCCTGATCCCACGGCCAGAGAGGAAGGAGGGGGGTCACATACCGGACACACAGAGCCCGTGGGCACAGTAATCCCCAGAAGAGTCCCCATCGTTATGCTGCACCGACTTCATCTGCAGAACCTCTGATGATTATGTTTTAACTTAATCCAGACCCAAAGGCAGCCGGCAGCCCACCCCCATTGCCTCTTGCTCCAGCCCAGCTCCTGCAGAAGGATCTGGCACTGACCCATCTCCAACCCCCTCCCTGGCCAGCAGCATTCCCATTCGGAGCCAGGCCTGGCCCCACCTGTGACGCCGGACGCCAAGAGCTCCCTCACCCCTCCAAGCTCATGGGAGCTCTTGGTCCCCATTCCCCGGGCTCACCCACTGCTCACCCACACACTCCACCAGAGCCACCTGCCGCGCCACTGTCCTCTGCACCAGGAAGGGGAGCCCTGAGCCACTGCCGGTGGTGCAGTCACTGTCCAGGAGGTCCTGGGAGTACCGAGAGGCCACTGAGAGGCAGCCACGACCCGCCCAACCCGTTTCTCCCTCCTCGACCCGGGCCCCACTGCTGTGTCTCTCCAGGCTTCTCACTCACCAACCCCTCCTGTCCAGCACCCAGTCAAATCTCTGAGTGCCCGCCATTGTGCTCTTCTCGGCTACCTGCCACTCTGGGTCCCCTCTGGCTCTGTGCCTCCTGTCTACTCTCACCACCCTGTGTCCCCGGTTCTCCCAGTCCCATACCCCCAGCATGCTGTCCCCCTGCTCGGATGCCTTCAGGATGAGGCTGGACTCGCCCAGCTCGCTGTTCAGGCTCCGCTGCTTCTCCTGCCTCCGCCGGACATGCCACAGGCCCAGGGCACCCAGAGCCACTAGGACCAGCAAGGCCAGCACGGGGCCCAGGATGAGAGGCAGCTGGCCATCTTCTTGCGGCGGCTCTGGCGGAGTCTGGGTGGCTGGCACAGGAGGGACACTGAGACCCAGCTTCCACCAGGCCAGACGCCCCCCACCTTGCCACTCTGCCAGTCAGATCCCAGGGTCCTGCCTCCCCTGCCCTCCAGGCCAGAGCAGGAGAGGCAAGCAGGGCGGGGAGGGCAGAGTCTGAGAAGACAGGGAGGGGTTGCTGGAGCAGCTGGACGTACCCTCCAGCACCAGGGACACGTTGTGGTTGCAGAAGGGGCTGTAGCAGCAGTAGTGGTTGAAGAACTCGGTGGGCCGCCCCTTGCAGAGCTCCTGGTTCAGGTTCCCGCAGCCCCGATGTTCCTGGAGGTGTGTGCCCTCCTCCCGCACCAGCACTACTGTGCACCAGGCCCCCTGGCAGGTAGGCCCTTTGCAGTGTGGGTTCTCACACGTGCAGGTCACCAGCGGGCCCCGAGAGGGCTTCACGGGGTCGCCTGGGAGACACACTGGAAGCTCAGCTGCTCTGGGCCCAACTCCCCAGAATGAGCCTAATACCCAGGTCTGCCCCCTGCACCCCCCCACCCCAGCTTCTGAGCTCTCAAATCTTTGAGGCCTTGGTCCTTCAGTTCCATGCCCAGATTATCCTTCCCTCCAGTGACTTATCCCTGCCAGGGGCAGCTGCCACCAGGAGAACCAGGCTTCTGTCCCTTCCCTGAGCCTAGGACCTCCCCTCCCAGTTCCAGGCCCAGCCCAGCCCCCAGCCCCAACTCTGAGGGCTCTCCCAGGCCCGCACCCCCAGATAGAGGTCCCGCCCTGGAGTCTGACAGAGCAGCAGTCTGTGGGTTTGGGTCAGGAGGACAGCACGGGAGGGTTGGGGTAGCCGGGAGCTTAGTCTCACTGAGCCCGTCTCCCACCCTCCAGCCAAGTTCCTAAGTCCCCCTCCTCCCCAGCTCCTCAAGTTCAGCCCAACAAGAGCTGCGCCCAGGTAGCCCTTTCTCCACCCAGGCCCCTGTTCCATACTCGCTCCCCAGTACTCACCCTGGGTCAGGCCCAAGGCTGTCAGTAGCATCAGAAGGGTTCTCCTGGGAGGGTCCAAGGTCATGGTCCCTGGAGAGGAGAAGGGGTGCAATATCATCTATGAAATGTGATCCCTTCAGTGTTTTCAGCCACTGACCGTGGGTCCCTCCCACCCAGAGGAAATCACTGGGAGTTTTTTTGTGGGGGGGCAGGGAGGCCTCCTCCCTCCCCCCTGTGTCTGGCTTTGGGGAGGGGCCTGCAGGGGAAGTCCTGGTTCACTTCCCCATGGAAACCATCCTGTTAGGGGTAAAGGGTGGGGAGCCATGTTTAAGTGACTGAGAGCCCGGGGGACTCCCAGCTCTCCTGCTGCTGAGTGCAGACTGGAGGGTGCAGAGGGCGGAAGGAGACTACGGGACTAGGGTAGAAGGGGCATCTCTTCAGCAGTACCACCACCTCTGTCCCCTGCCCCCTTGCCCACCCCTTGGCAGCCTCCACCCCTGCCCACCCCTTTCCCAGTGCCCCCGCCCCCCCGGCCTGGCTGCCTCAAACATAAACAGTCTCCTGTCTTCACTTCCTGCCATTCAGGGTCCCGCCAAGCTGGGAACAGGAATCAAGATTGTTTAGATTGGGGTCTGGATAGAACAGGCAGGAGTCACGCACAAGCAGGGAGCAGGACATATTCTCAGGGCAGGCTGGAGTGGCCACAGGGTCTGCAGGGGCCGCCCGGGGCTGGGGCACCCCCATGATGGAGTCCTAGGAGGAAACCGTGTGAATCACGAAGCCCAGCTCTTATTTTAGAGAAGTTGGGGATTAAGGCTCAGTCAGGAGAGGAGGCTTGTGCAAGGTCAGGCAGGATTCAGTGGCAATACCGGGAGTACCACCCGGGTGTCCAGACTCCCGGTCCAGTGTCTTTCTACTCCATATCGCAATCCAGGGTGGCAGCCCACGTCTGAGCCCTCAGGGTTGTAACAACCATACAAAGCTTGGACAGTGCTGGGCTGTGCCAGGTGTGAAGGAACCTCTCTGCACCCTCATCAGAGTATAAGACGCCCTCTCTGAGCCACTCCCCGGCCCCCTTCTCTCTCCTTGCCGTCCTGGGAAAGAGTGGGGGTAGGGCCAGTGATGTCGAAGGGAAGTGAAACATACTTAGATGTTGAATGTTTGACCTTCTATGGCTGGTTGAACTTTTCCAGAAGTTTGGTGGAGAGCACTAGGGGAGTAATTCTGAGCTATAACAGTCCCCATCTCAGCTCCCAAACCATCCAGTGCTTCAGAAGCCACGCCCTTCTTCATTTCTCCAAGGTTTAGAATGAGAAGATTAGGGCTGAGGCTGCAGCAAGAAGGACTGAGGTCAGACAGCAAGAAGGACTTTCTGAATGGTGGTGAGTATGCAGGTGTGTGCCTGGGGACTGGATCCCCAGGTAGGGGCAGCTGCCACGACGGAGGGGGAGTGTCTTCTGGCATGACATGGTAAGGCTGGTAGGGCTGGGCATATGGCCACATAGGCTGCAGAAGGCCCCTAGTCTAAGAATGGTGCCAAATGAAGATCCATGATGCTGAGGTTCTGAGGGCGGGATGACTCGTGGGGGGATGAGGGGGGCGCTTCGTGGGCCTCTCTGGCTGGTGGCAGCTCTGGCCTTCCTGCCTGGGCTTCCTCTGCCCCAGAGGCCCAGGGCTGGGGGAGGAAACGGAGCCCTGGGCTGCTGCAGCTGTGTCCCCAGCCTCTGCCTGACCTCCTGCCTCTTGCCCCTCCCAGAAGGCAGTGGGGAGTCTGGCAAGCCCTCTACAGTGGGACTGGTGGCTGGAGAGGGAGCCCCAGACAAGCTGAATTTGCCCACTGGGGTAAGGGCGAGAATCCATCCTTGGCAGTCTTTGCCCAGAGAGCAGCTAGGGAGAGAGTGTGCAGCAAGAAGCAAAAGGGGGTAACGATAGGATGACAGCCGGCAGCCTTCTAGAACCCTCTACCCATGCTGTCACCTCTCTGTGCTCCAGCGCACCCTCTCACCTACACAGTTCCTCAGCAGAAGCACCTGAAGTGCTTCATTAGAAATGCACGTTCTTTGGTCTCACCCCCACTCCAGATTCTGATTTAGTCCATTGGGACCAGTAAGAAACACGCATTTTAAAAAACGTCCCCAGGTAATTCTGATCAGTTTGTGTGGGTACCACACTTTGAGAAGTGGGTCCTACACAATGCTGACTGGTCCCCGTGCTTTCATTTCACTGGGCAGGACCCCGCTGGGTGAGTGGGAGTGGAGTGCAAGGGGCAGGGACTCTAATTCCTACCCGGGGACCTCTCCCCCCTTCTACTGGAGAAGGGACAGACAAGGCTAAACACTGAAACCAGGGACTCAGAGACACGGCGGAGGGAGGGCAGGGCGCGGGCTTTGTTCAGGACATGTCCAGCCTCTGGGGCCCAGGAACAGTGCAGGGAGGGCTTGGTAGCATTTGCAGAATCCGCCTCTGGTCTAATCCTGGGAATGTAGTGGAGGCAAACTGCGACTGTCCAATTTCTAACCGGGCCTGGCGTGAGATTAGGTACAAGAGGATGCTGAGTCCAGACCAGTCCCAACTCCGAGCTGACCCTGCCTGACTCGCCCTGAGACCTGACTCTAGCACAGACAGACTCCTGGGGACTGGTGGACTCCTTTCATGTCTAACAAAACTTCTTGAAAGATCTCCTGCTGACTGAAGCAACACAGTTGTAAGCCAGAAATCACAAATGCTAAACTAATTTCAAATATTAACTCACCACTGTGAAATTCTTAGTAATAAGAGTTAACCTCCTCTGAGTAATACTTATGTGCTAAGTACCGAACTTTGATGGCTGATCTCATTTAGTCCTCACGACAATCCAATAGGGAAACAGAAGCTCGGGGATGTCAGGTTTCTTGCCCAGAATCACCAGGTATGTCTTGATCAGCTTAAATTGCTGGTAATAAATCCTCACTTGGTCATTTTATTTCTGCTGTTGTTTGCTGTTAGGTAGGTCCCTCAAAAGAGGAAAAAGAGCAAGCGGGGGTTGCATGAACAGACTGCAACTGTCATCACCTGCTGCCCAAATGCGGGTTTGTTTAGAAATCATCTGTTTGCTGTAGGCTTAGCCCTAGTTGGGGAGAAGCAGAGTAGAAGTGTGCTCAGAAGGTGGATGTCAATCCCTTTCTCCCCAGCACACCTGAAGGATTGATATAACCGGCTCCCAGCAGCAGCAGTGGCTCAGCACAGCAGGGACTGTCATGGGGCTGGAAGCGCCTTGCTCTGCACGTCGGCAGAGGACCATACGGCAGAGGACCAGGCTGAGCTGCTCATCCTGGGTTGCCCCTCAACTGTCACAAAGCACTTTCATCCGCATCACTTCACAGCGCTGGGATGTAGCGTCAAGTCTGGATTTTAGGATCTCAGACAGAATGCAAACGCAGCACAGTATAGCACGGAGGTCAGGTTGTGGTCTCTGGATCATGTAGACCCGGATTCAAATCCTGCTTTTACCACTTAGGGCTATGAGATTTGGGGCAAGTTACTTGAACTTTCTGAGGCTTCGGCTCCCCTATGAAAAATGGGGAATAATAATAGTGCTCATTTCATAGGTATAATGTAGTAAAATTATTTAGCAGAGTACTAAGTGGTACACAGTAAGCACTTAATAAATGTTACTAAACACCCAACCATCCATGGAGCTTTGGACAAGTGATTCAAATCTGAATCTCTTTCCTCTTCTGTAGGATGGACATAATAACACCTCTTCTGCTAGGTTGTGGCCAGGATTACATGACAAAAATGCATCTAAGTGTCTACATAGTAGTACTCAATAAATGGTAGCTATTTTTAACCACCTGATAAGATGAGAGGACAGGTACCAGGCCAAACAAACAGTAAGGGGTAAGAGATGTCGGACAGACCCTGACTCAGCCAGAAGCTGCCCATATAGAGAGGGTGAGAGCTACCGTCCACTCTGCCCCTGTCCTTAGAGAAGAAAAGAGGGGGTGGGTGGCCAGCCTTGGGATGGTCATAACAGCACTGGTCTCCAGGCTGACCTCCAGGGCAGACTGAAAGCCTGGGGTCCCAGGCTGGAGGGAGACTGGGATCCCCTCTGACCTGGATCCTGAAGGAAGTCCGTGCATTGGGGATTATCTGACCACACAGGGTTGGAACTGAGGTTTGGAGGAGGGAGTTGTAGTGTCACATTCCTTTGGCAAGAGCGGCCAGGACTGGTCTGGGAAAGATGGGCTCAACAGTGCTGGAAGTAGACACCCACCCCCAGGTCAATCCAGGTTCCTGGAAGGACATGTGACCCCCTTCTCTGTAAATGAAGGAGGGCAGGGATCCTTCCGCCCATTTTATGGATGAGGATGAGAGAAGCTAAGTGACGGGCCCCAGGAGCAAAGTTTTCTGATTCCCAGTGCGGGTTCAGTCCAGCCCCCTCCAGTCTTAGGTGGGGTGATGGGCAGATGTTGGTGGAGGGCGAGGGGCGGCTTGCACTACGAGGAACTGGGACTGACCCTACAGCGACCTCTCTGAGGGTCTCTCTGGGATATGCCATGGGGAGGGCCCACTGGGGTTGGGGTCAGCCGCCCCCCCGCAACGGCCCGGCCCGCGGACCTCGACTCACCTCTGGGCCTGCCCTGCGGGCAGCGCGGCGCGAGCGTGCAGCAGGCGGCCTCCTCCCCTCCCCGGCGGCGGCCGCGGTCGCACGACGGGCGCTGGACAGAGGGCCAGGGTCTGGGGTCCGGGCGCGGCCCCGGGCAGGGCTGGGGCCGGGGAGGGGCTGGCTCGGCGCGGCTGGCGCGGCGGCCTCCCGGGACTGGGAAAGGGGCCGGAGCAAAAATGTTTCTTATTCCAGCGTCTTCCTGCCTGGCCCAACTCCACCACTCCCTCCTAATAAACCGTTTCCTATTGCCCAGCTAGCCGACGGCCGCCCGCTCGACCCTCGCCAGGGCTCAGGGCCGGACCCTCCCCTGCGCGGCTGCAGATCCCGAGGGCGGCATCCCCCTCGGCTGCCCCCGCCCGGGATCAAGGCCGCGCTCCCGCCCCCAGCCTCCCACATCCGCCTCCCCGAGGGGGCGGGCCTTGGCCTTGGGCCGCGGGGGTCTCGCGGGGTTCAGGCCCAGAGCCGTGGGAGCCAGTGCTGGGACGCTAGGCACCGTACGAGGGCCGGCCGGGGGAGGGGTGGAGGTGGAGGTGCCCCTCCCCGCTCAGAGCCGCTGAGGGGCGGCCTGGAATCCTGGACGGGTAGGGGGGCACCGAGGGAACGACATGCGGGGAGGGCAGAATGGAGAGAAATTACCTGTCTTCCCACCCAAAACTCCAGCTCCTCCTTCTAGAAGGCTCAGAAGCAAGGGCAGACTTTGGGGCTGGCTGGGTGCGAAATATTTTGGCTCCGCCCGCCCCCCCCTCGGGGACTCCCCCCTCTGTCCAAATCCTTCAGCCGCCTCCCTCGGCCCCTTCGCCCCCCTCCGCAGCCTCTCACTGCTCAGCGCTCAGCGCAGGGTAAACAGGCCCAGATGGGGCAGCTCTGAGTCAGGGGTGACGGTGGGATGCCTTATCTGCACCACGGGCGGTCAGAATGGAGGGAGAGGCTGGGACCTGCCGTGGACTGCCCCCTCCGAGGCCGGCCCCTCACCCCACCAAGTGGAGCTTTAGAGCTGGGGACGGGGAGCCTCCCTCAGGACACTGCTGGGACAAGGCGGACAAGGTGCTTTGGGGAGGGGAGCAGAATGGCTTCTCCTGGAGAGAGAAGCAAACCCTTCCTGCTCATGCCCTTGCCTGGGCTCAGAACAATGACCTTGTTGTCTTGCTTTGCTCCAACCACTGTGAGCACCCTGAAGGCAGGACTCCGCTTCATCCCTAGCCTCAGGTTATCCACAAAGACTCTGAAGTCAGAATCCAGAGCAGTTGTATAACCCTAGACAAGTGACACCTCCCCATGCCTCAGTCCCCCATCTGCTAAATGGGCATAATAAACAGTGCCAGCCTCATAGGGCTGTCCGGAGAAGGAAGGGACATGATGCTTATCTCAGTTCATAGCCAAGATGCTAGCTGGCTGAGCCTGGCACAGGACCTCCATGACAGTGTTTAATTAAATTAATAAATGAAAAGGTTGGGGAGGTGATGGCCTCCATGAAAGTGTTTAATTAAATTAATAAATGAGAAGGTTGGGGAGGTGATGGCCTCAGGTGGAAAGATGTTGGTGTTAGAAGCAGAAGCAGACTTCTAAGGTGTCTTGCTCTAAGATGGGGATTCTGTAAGATGGGCCAGGGCATCCCTCCCAGGCCCCCACACCCTCTCCGACAGGAATAGAGGCTGGGGGAGACAATGACTAAAGGCTCAGACGAGCATCAATTGTTGACTGACCTCACTTCCTCTGCTGAAACCCTTCCCAGCCCCCACCCACAGCTGCTTCGCAACTTGTGAGCCTTGTGAATTCCAGAACCAAGGCACACCCAAATTTCAGTGTCAGGGCAGAGCTGTGTCCTGCAGCCAATAGGAAGTACTATGGGATTACAGTATCTGCTCTTTCAGATTATAGCAGCCGCTTTAGCACACTATTAGCTGCAGAACTGGGAGTGTGGCTGGTGTCCATCTTTCATATCCACTCTCCCCCATGCCTTGCTGTGGTTTAGGATAAACCCTTCCCAATCCCAGCCCACGGATCTGTGTCCTGAGAGGTGGAACGAGCAGGGGGGTGCTTCCCCAAGGGAAGCATTCCGTCTGAAACACACGCTGAGAACAGAAACATCGAGATGGACAAGAACTGAGCATCGCTGGGGAGAGTCAGTGGGGATGGGGGACTTTATCTGGGAAGAGTTCATGAAACATAAAAGGAGAGCAGGGTTTGGAGGAGGAAGACGGGGCCCGATGCAGGCTGGCTGTTCCTCAGGGCTGGAGTCTCCCCACCTCTCCAGAGCATGGAGCCCTGTGGATCCTGACGGGTGTGCTTTGGGGCTTCCTGTGGACTCCATGCTTTCCACAAAACACAGAGAACCTGGGGAAGGCATCAGAGGAGGGACACAGAGTTGGAGAAAGCACTGGAGACTCAGCCCAATGAGGAAAGGGAAAAGGAATTACAGACTGCGTCCAAGTCTACAAGAATTAATTACTCAAAAGGACCAGCTGTTCCCCATATACAGTGAGGACAGAATAAGAGGAAACAGGCGTAAAGGGCCAAGACTTAGTTAGATTTAGACATTTAGAAGAATTTCCCAGCAGTGTGTGAAGCAGAGGCCTGGAGATCCTAGGAAAGGTATGTGGGGTGAAACTTCAAGGAGATTCTCACCTATGGAAGGCAGGTGACATGAAGGCAGGGGATTGGACAACTTGACCTTTCAGGACAAGCTATGAATGTTGAGTTCAAGCATTGCTCTTGATACTAGGGCAGGGCCGGCTTCGCGGGTGTCCAACCTGTACAGACACCACGCTCGGTTTAATGCTCTGCTGGTACCATCTTGGAATTCTTAATCATGTTTGAAAAAAGGGCCCAGCATTTTGCACTGGGCCCCACAAATTACGTAGCCAGTTCTGCACTGGGATGAGTAGGAAGGAAGAGCAAGGAGTGGGACTTCCCTGGTGGTCCAGTGGTAAAGAATCAGCCTTCCAAGGCAGGGAATGTGGGCTCCACCCCTGGTCTGGGAACTAAGATCCCTCATGCCACGGGGCAACTAAGCCCTTGCACCACAACTGCTGAGCTCGCGCGCCTCCACAAGAGAGTCCGCATGCCACACACTACAGAGCCCACGCGCCCTGGAACCTGCGTGCCACAACTAGAGAGAGAAAACCCTCAGGCCACAAGTAGAGAGAAGCTGGCACGCCGCAGCAAGACCCATCGCAGCCAAAAATAAAAAACAAACAAAAATACCCAAATAAATAAAGAAAATAAATATTTTTTTAAAAAAAGCAAAGCAAGGAGGGTGCGACGGTTAGCAGAGGGTGAGGTGGGCTTCGCTCCATTTAAATTGAGAGTGGGAGATTTAGATCAGGCAACCTAGGGAGTTTTTCAAATGAAAACAGTAGAACAGGATACATAAGGAGGAAGAACTGTGGGTCTCCTTCAGGGAAGAAGTGGGGCAGATTCCTATGAATTCCATTTATCCATCTGTTCAACACAGAGGAGAGAGTCTCAGCTCTGAGGGCTGCAGGGAGAGGACGTGCCCTCCCTAGGTCTCCTCCGCTCGGGCCGGAGGCACCCTTCCACCATTACTCCATTACCATGGAGTCCTGAGAAGAGCAGTAAACCAGGGGGCGTGGGGCCTTGGTTCCGGCCTGTCTTAGACCGAATCCTCCCAAAGGTTCTTCCCAGCCTTGTGTTATCTCCTTTGGCTGTAAGATTCAGGAAACCACTTGGTCCTGGGCCCTGACACCACAGCTCAGGTGAAAAGACAGTTTGGCCACTGCTAATGTTTGGGGAGCGGAGGGCAGCCAGAGCTCTGTCCAGCACCTCAGGAAGAGGCTGGCAGACAGAGGCCACATTTTGAGCCACTGAGTCACCTTCCTCTTCCTCTCCAGCTCTTCCAGGATGTCCCCTAGATGGGTTTGTCCACTCCTTGCCTAGCCGGAGCCCTGAGGATGACTCATCTCAGGGGGGAAGCTCTTAAGAAAGGGATGGCACTACAGGGCAGGAGACTGAGATGAGACGGTGCCCGCACGATGCCTCGGGGGCCTGGGCTCTGCTGAGAAGCTGCCCCAGTCCCACCTCCTCCTCGGCAGTCCAGCAACCTGTGGATTGCCCCTCCCCACGGGCCTCCTCGAGGCCCTGACTCTCCTCCTCCAAACCGGCCCCAGCGCTGGAGGAGAGCACCCAGGCTCACCTTCCATACCCGTAAAAAGGGGCTGCGAATTCCATCTCTACCACATTCTCCAAATAAAAGCAAAATACCTGTGAACATTCTCCTCTAGCTGTGAAACTCTCACAGCTGTCTGGCTTTGAGAGAAGGAGACTGTGCTGTGAGGCAGGAGAAGGGCGTGAACTGAGAGTCTCCGGAAGGGCGGAGGCTCGCCTATGTGACAGGGGCCTCAGTTTCCTTACCTGTTCGGAGAGGAGCCCTAAATACCGCCTCTTCTATGAATAGCTCTCTGAGGGGTTGTTGTATAGATGAATGCAGAGCCACTGCAGAGGACCTGGAGGCACGAGGCAGCCATTCTGAAAATAACTCAGGAAATCCTAAAGACACACAGAGTAAATACACTTTAAAAATTCTGCAGAAGGGCTTCCCTGGTGGCACAGTGGTTGAGAGTCCGCCTGCCAATGCAGGGGATGCGGGTTCGTGCCCCAGTTTGGGAAGATCCCACATGCCGCGGAGCGGCTGGGCCCGTGAGCCATGGCCGCTGAGCCTGCGCGTCCGGAGCCTGTGCTCCGCGGCGGGAGAGGCCACAACAGTGAGAGGCCCGCATACCGCAAAAAAAAAAAAAAAAAAATTCTGCAGAAGAGTTTATAATGAGAAGCGACTGTGTCCATCCCCAGACCCTCTTGCTGGGGCCGTCCCCTTCCCAAAGCTATTTATTTCTCTGACATTTACCTCTATAACTCTAAATAATATGTTTACACTTCTATCTCTAGATTGTTTTCAGCTTTACTGAGGTATAACTGACAAACACAATTGTAAGGTATTTAAAGTATAAACATTGTAAATCAACTATACTTCAATTTTTAAACAGATGCAAGATTTTCCCAAAAGATATTTAAAATGTACATCGTGATGATTTGATATACGTATCCATTGTGAAAGGATTCTTCCCATCTAGTTAATTAACACATCCATCATCCCACATATTTATCTTTTTTTTTTGGTGAGTAAAATTTAAGTGCTACTCTCTCAGCTAATTTCAGTTATACAATCAAGTGTTATCAACTATAGTTGTCACTGAGCAAAGGGCTTGTGGGCCCGTCACGCAGAAAGTCCAACTCTGCCAGCAGGAGTTTGCAGCAAAGTAAGGATTTACTGCAGGGCAGCAAGTAAAGGAGCAGGAGACAAGCCTCAGATCCACTCCCACATTGTCTCTGAGTTAGGGGTTTTTTTAAGGGGAAGAACAAAGAGGCTGGGATTAATCATCGTCTTCTGACATTTCTGTGACATTTCTTTTTTTTTTTTTTTTTTGCGGTACGCGGGCCTCTCACTGTTGTGGCCTCTCCCGTTGCGGAGCACAGGCTCCGGACGCACAGGCTCAGGGGGACTCGGTTTCATAGTCACCATGTTATATGTTAGATCCTCAGACCTTATTCACCTTACAGCTGAAAGTTTGTACCCTTTACCAACCTATCCCTGTTTCTTCACCCTTCGGCCTCTGGCAAGCACTTTTCTACTCTCAGTTTCTATGAGTTTGACTTGTTTTTAGATTCCACGTGTAAGGGATCCCATGCAGTAGTTGTCTTTCTGCTATCGCTAGATTTATTTATTTATTTTTTTGCGGTACGCGGGCCTCTCACTGCTGTGGCCTCTCCCGCTGCGGAGCACAGGCTCCGGACGCGCAGGCTCAGCGGCCACGGCTCACGGGCCCAGCCGCTCCGCGGCATGTGGGATCTTCCCGGACCAGGGCACGAACCCGTGTCCCCTGCATCGGCAGGCAGACTCTCAACCACTGCGCCACCAGGGAAGCCCTATCTCTAGATTTAAAAGCTTCGGAATTTGGGTCATTTAGGCTCTCTCCCTTCTAATTATTGATCATGTGTTATTCTTCTGTAAATTTAATAATATACCTTCAGTTCCTGTTCTGTTGGTATCACACAGTATGTCTTGACTCTTCACCAAGTCGGAAGCGTGGTACCTCCACTCTTCCCTAGAGTTGCCATTTTGCTGCAATAAAGGAAGATGTGTCCACTAGCTGAGGTGAATGATCTTGTTTTGGGGGGATGTTCCACTGAATCTCAGGACTTGAAGATGTGCTGAGGGTCTGGCTGAGCATTTTGGATGTCACAGCAGTTCCCAGGGGCATCAAGACTTTTGCCCACTTTAAGCACGAGCAGGGCCTGGCAGTCTCTTGGGTGGTCCTGCAGGGACCCTTGCTGCTTGAGGAGAGAGTCTGAGGAGTTAAAGGAACCATCCCCAATGGAGAGGGCTTGTTATTTGGACAAGGAGGGGGTCCGCAGGATTTGAGAGCTGGTAATGGCCCCGGCTGGGACAGACATTGTTTGAAAGAGAGGCTGAGTGGCCGGGTGAGGCCAGAGGCCAGCGGGATTTCCTTCAGCTCCAGCCACTCGGGTGGGCGGGACCAGATTGCTGGAGCTGGACACAGGAATGTGCCTTTGTTTCCAGCTGGAGGGGAAATGCCACAAATCCTGCCCCTTTCCTACCCCTCCAGCATCCGTGCCTAGGCTCTGCCCTTCCCAGCGCCAGGGGGCCTGGTTCTGAGGGCTCTCAGCGAGCTCTTGTCTCCAAGACTCCCTCATCTGCAGGCCTCTGCCCCTTGTCCCCAAGGGCAAATCACAGATGTAGGATGTAGGGGATGGGGGGTAGCCAAGCTTGGTCTGGAGGAAACAACCACAAAGAAGGATTTAGGCTTTAGCTGCCCACCTCTCTTCTTTCATTTTTTCTTTCTTTCTTTTCTTTCTTTCTTTCGCTGTGGCGGTTCTTTGTAACATGCGGGATCCTTGTTCAGGCATGCGGGATCCTCACTGAGGCACGAGGGATCTTTTTTGCTGCGGCGCGTGGGCTCTTCTTTGCAGATCGCAGGCTACTCTCTAGCTGTGGCGTGTGGGTTTTCTCTCTCTAGTTGTGGTGCGCAGGCTCCAGGGCATGTGGGCTCTGTAGTTGAGGTGCGCGAGGTCAATAGTTGTGGCGCATGGGCTTAGTTGCCCTGCAGCATGTAGGATATTAGTTCCCCGGCCAGGGATCGAACACACGTCCCCTGCATTGGAAGGTGAATTCTTTACCACTGGACCACCAGGGAAGTCCCCACCACCTCTCTCCTTTCCCTGAGAGGGACCATGGATTTTATAGTTACGGATGATACCTAGGTCTGTGGGGAGGACTCGAGGGTCAGGCTTGGCACTCCCTCGACCCCCTAACTGCTGCTCCCAATGTTTAGACAGACTCTGCAGCCTCGATCACCGTCATACACGCTATGTATGGAGCCGGTTGGACAGGGGACTGCAACGTGCTGGGGGCACAGGGGATAGGAAGGGCAGGGGAGGGGCCGGGAACCTCAGGGAGTGGGGGGACCCTGTCTTTATTTTTTCCTTTGTCAGTGAACCTGTGTGTTTGTGCACCTGTGTGATGGGGTGTGTTTATATGTGCTTGTATGGCTGGCCTCTCTGTATGGGACTAGAAGTCTGTGGACCAGTGCGTCTGTGTGTACTTCTGTGCCTGTGAGCCTGCAGGCCCCTAGGGCCCCTGGCTGACCCTGTGTCCGCATGTGACGTTGCCTGTGTGACTCTGAGGGATGTTACAGAGTCCATCCAACCCCAAGCCTTGTCCTCAAGTCCTCCCTTCAAACGCAGTTATCTTCCTTAACCATGAGAAGCCGTGGTCCCTCTGAGGAGGAGAGGCACGACTGGCCTGGTGGCTGGTGTGATGGAAGGTACATAGATGTTTGCAACCATTTGGAAAGTACGACTGCCAGAGAGGAGGGAATCCTGTCAAGATGCCCCAGTTTGGGAAAAAGGGGACACACACAAATGAGCTCCTGCTTGTCCTTCTGTCCTCCCCACATATAGGTACTCCCTTGCCTTCTCTTGACCCAATAGGTGTTTCCTAGAATGGAATAGCCAGGGTCACTGCCACTCCTGGAACCAGGGCAGCCCCTAAAAAGAAGAGGGAGATGCTAATGGCCTCTCTAAGCATCCCAGACCTTGGTGGAGCCTGAACTCTGTTCTTTTCTTTATTGAGCCTGTATGGGTCCGGCACAGACCTAGAGGGCTTAGGGAGACAGACGCGGGTTCTGCCCTTGCAGGAGTGAGGGGAGGGTTCCCCAGGAGTCCCCACAGCCTGGCTGACATCCCAGCGTGCGTCAGGACAGCCAACCTTGCAGTCCCCTCTGTAGGAGCCCCTGTCTGCCAGGTACCATCAGCGCTATGGTAATGGGGAGTGGGCCGGGCTTGGGGGCGCCGGGCTGCAGAGCTGAGTGGGAGCCGGCCTGTGTGTTTTCACTTCAGGGTCTACCAGAATAATATCGTAGAATCACAGGGGAGGCCATGGGGTTCCAAGGACACGTCCGCTGGCCTCCTCCGCGGAACTGCCCCCTTGGTCGTTTCCTTACCCGTTGCCGCCCAGCACAGTAACAAAAGCTGCTGTTTACCGGGCGCTGACCGTGAGCCAGGCGGTGCTGTGTGCCTCGCAGGCCTCCCGCTGTTTAGGCCGCACAAAAAGTCTGGGAAGTAGCGATTAAATATTATCACCATTAGATGTTACAGAGGAGGAGACCGAGGCTGGGAGGGGACCTGGTCACAGAGATAAGAGGCAGGGTCAGGATCCAAACCCACGTCTGTGGGCCGTAGCAGAGCGGCTTTGACGTGGCCTGTGCTCTTCACCCCCAGGGACCTTGTCCTGGGTTCCGTGGCCTCTGCTGACAGGGACTCAGGCTGGGGGTGCTAGTGGACACGTGGACTTAGGGCAGCCCACTAGACTTCTTTCCTTGCTGGTGGCCTGAAAGGCTGTCAGGAGCTGTTAGAGGGAGAGAGAGATGGCTCAGCCTAGGACTCTAGTGGCCCTGGAGATGGTCAGGGATGGAGGGGTGGGTCTTCTCCAAGGTGGAGAGGCTCCCTCTGCTGGAAACTGTTGTCTGACCCATGGACAAGGCGTTACCACCTGCCAGCCCAGATCTACCCCAAGCCAGCGAGCCTGGAGGGAGAGCCGCAGAGGGATCGTTCTCTGGCCCTGAGGGTGCCATGGTCACCCCTGCACCCTTGTAAAACTCAAACTGGTTGGAAGTGGGAGGGAGAGGTTCCGAGAACCAGGGAGCCTAGGCTGTGGGCGGAGTCCGGGCGTGCTGCAACGGAAGGGACACGGGCTTCAGAGTCCGACAGACTTGAACTCCAAGTACCACTTAGCCACTTACCAGCTGGTGACCTTGGGCAAGTACCTTAACCTTCATAGCCTCAGTTTCCTCAGCTGTAAACGAGGAAGGTCGTGAGGATTACATAGGATAATGATGACATTAAGGCCAGGCACAGTGCGGAGCGCTGCCTTAGCTCAATTAATTCTCACAACAGCCCTTTGGTGACAAGTCATTATAACCTCCACTCTACATATAGGAGCCTTGAGGCTCAGAAAGGTCCGGTAACTCGCCCAAGGTCCCAGGCCAACTCTCAGGCTGAAGCATGTAACTTCCACGCTGTTCCAAGCCTGGAGATGGAGTTTCTTTACCTGGCTGCAATGCCCAGGGCCAGGGCTGGCTTCATGTGCTCTGATTTCAGCAGTGGGTGGGGAGGAGGGAACTCTAGCTCCATCCCAGAGGTTCGGAAGCAACTCGGTCAAACTCGGTTCCCCAGGGCCCTTCCAGAGCACCTCACCTCTCGACAGCACTTAACGGTTTACAGAGCCTTTTTACCCACATTAGTTAGTGGAGCTTTCATTGGAAAGAAAGAAACCCTGTTTGCCCCCAGTTAACAGATGAGAAAGGAGGCAAGGGAAACTTAAGTGTCTTATTCAGGATCACACAGGTAGGAAATGGCAAAGTTAACCTTGAACCCATTCTGGTTCACCACAGTTGCCTTCAGAACCCTCTGGGGGAAATCACGCACTATCTAACCCTAATATCATTGTCACCTCAGTGTGTGTGTGTGTGTGTGTGTATGTTTTCCTCTATTCAAAGAACAGATGTGTTTTACTTATCTATTTTTAACTGAGGTATAGTTGATTACAATATTATATAAATTTCAGTTGTAGGACATAGTAATCCACAATTTTAAAGGTTATATTCCATTTACAGTTATTATAAAGTACTGGCTATATTCCCTGTGTTGTACAATATATCCTTGTAGCTTATTTATTTTTTTTGTTTTGTTTTGTTTTTGTTTTTGTTTTTCGGTACGCGGGCCTCTCACTGTTGTGGCCTCTCCCATTGCGGAGCACAGGCTCCGGACGCGCAGGCTCAGCGGCCATGGTTCACGGGCCCAGCCGCTCCGCGGCATGTGGGATCTTCCCGGACCAGGGCACAAACCCGTGTCCCCTGCATCGGCAGGCGGACTCCCAACCACTGTGCCACCAGGGAAGCCCTTATTTATTTTATACATGGTAGTATGTACCTCTTAATCCCCTAACCCTATCTTGCTCCTCCGCCTTCCCTCTCCCCACAGGTAGCCACTAGTTTTTTCTCTATATCTGTGAGTCTGTTTCTTTTTTGTTATATTCACTAGTTTGTTTTACTTTTTAAGATTCCACAAGTAAGTGATATCATGCAGTGTTTGTCTTTCTCTGTCTGATTTATCTCACTTAGCATAATGCCCTCCAAGTCCATCCATGTTGTTGCAAATGGCAAACTTTTATTTTTACGGCTGAGTAGTATTCCATTGTGTGTGTGTATATGTATATATATATAACACATCTTCTTTATGCATTCATCTTTTGATGGACACAAGAGCAGATTTATTTTCAAGTCTTTCAAAATTTGGTAACACTTGACTAAAAAGTTGAAACATTCTGTACAGAATTCCAAATAATTTATGTAGGTACTCCACCCCCAAGGAGACGAAGTATAACTCCCCACTCCTTAAGTGTGGGCTTCATATAATGACTTCCTTCTGAAGAGTGCAATATAGAAAGGTGGTAAAAAGAGGAACATAACAGTGGAGAAACCTGACAAACACCACCTCAGCCAGGTGATCAAGTCATGTGCGTAGGAGGTACCCTGAATATGATGTGAGGAGAATGGTACATCTTCCTCCCCAAAACCCATAGCCCTCATCTCTTCAGAAAAACATCAGACAAATCCCACCTGAGGGACAGTCTACAAAATATCTGACCAACCCTCCTCAAAACTGTCTAGGTCATCAGAAACAAGGAAAACCTGAGAAAACTGTCACATTCGAGAGGAATCTATGGAAACATGATGACTAAATGTAATGTGGTGTCCTGAAAGGAATTCTAGACAGAAAAAGGATATTAGGAAAAAACTAAGGAAGCCTGAATTAAGAATGGATTTTATTAATAGTAATGTATTAACATTCGTTCGTTAATTGTAACAAATGTACTACACTCATGTTAATAAAAGAGGACACTGGGTACGGGGTACATGCAAACTCTCTGCATGACCTTCACAACTTTTCTGTAAATCTACGACTGTTTGAAAAAATTCAGTTTATTTTTTAAAAAGGCCTAAAGTTTCAAGAAGATACTTAGTGAAAAGTCTCCCTCCCACCCTTCATCAGCTGCTCAGTGTTCTTCCCTAAAATACTGTCATGTCTCTTTCCAGAAAGGTGCTGTGAGGCAGCATGGTTTGGTGTTAAGAGTCTGGCCCCTACAACTGGAATGGCTGGCTCTCAATCTTGATCTCTGTCAGTTTCTAGCTGTGTGAACCTGGGCAATTCCTAACCCTCTCTGTACCCCGTGTCCTCAAAGATAAAATCCTCATAGGATTATTGGGAGTTAAGTGTATTAATGAATATAGTAAATACCTTACAAGTGGTTGCTTTCATTATCACAAATAAGCAAGCAAACATATCTATGCAACAAATATGTTAAGAAAAAATACCCAAAACTTGTAAATAAGGCACACCAAAAAATCACTGAGTGCCCTTTCAAAGATATTTTAGATCATTGGCTAATAACCCCACCTATGGGTCATTCAGGGGAAGGAACTAAGTTTGCTATACGATTTACTATTGATTAGTGCGCAGACTGTAAAGTTAAGAGGTTAACGCGTAGAAGATTGATAAATAGCAAATTATTTTTGTCTGGTAAGAAAAAAAAACAGTTATGGTTTTATTGCCAGGTAGGAATTGATATTTTTGTATCTATCTTTGCAATCTTATTCAAGCATTCTTTTTTCCCCTGAATGTCTATAATAGTTTTTCATTTCTTCCTTTGATCCATGCGGCTGGTTTGCTCATTAAGTAGTTAAATAAATCTTGGTACTCACTACATATCTGTATTCGTCGAGTTTATCTTGGTGTGGATTTTACTTTGACAGATAGTAGCATGCCGTACACACTGTTCCACCCCTTGTTTGGGGTTTTTTTTCACTTAATACATCTTGAAGATAGTTTCACATGAGAACATAAAGAGCTTCCTTACTCTCGTTTTGCCACTGTACAGAATACATCATACGGGTGTGCAGTATTTACACTCAGAATCAATTTAGCCAGTCCCCTTTTGATGGACACCTAGGCTGTTTCCACCCTTTTACTGTTGCAAACAATGCTGTATGAATAACCTTGTACACAGGCTAAGAGTACAGTCACTTAGACAGAGGTGGATGGGAAGGCAGAAGGGGCTCTAGAGGGCAAAGGAGCCTCAGGGAGGGGCTTGATTACCTAGTCCCAGTCCGGCCTATCCCTTCGTCCCCTGGCTCTGTGCCAGCCTGGCCTCCTCCTGCCTCCTCCTCTCCATCCTGAGCTCCTGGTATCTCCAGACAGGAAGGGACAGCCTTCGATTCCCTGCAGACCTGGGCTCTGGCTTCCACTGAACGCCAGATGAGGGTGCCTTGGAGAGGAGGATCTTAGGGGCTTGGGGCCTGGGGCTGGTACTATCTCTGGGCTGGAGCCACTGATAGCACATGCTCAGTACACCCTGAGGGCTCTGGTAGGGGATGAAGACCCGGGGGCCAGGGACTTCCTGGGGGAGTTGGGGTACTGGGGGAGGGGGCGGGGCAGTGCCTAGCAGCTCTGGCACAGACTTGCTTCGAGTGCCCAGTGCAGGTGGGTGGTCAGGGCACAGGGTGTGGCAGGCAGTGGTGAGGAAAGGACTCGCCAGGCTGGTCGTGACGGTCACAAGGTGGTCCAGGACACCCCCCTCCTGAGGAGACTGCGCGAAGGGGAGGCTCAAGGTGGCCTGAAGTCGTTCTAGGAAAGACGGGGAGGCCTGAGCCTGGGCCTGTGCCACAAGCCCGGGCAAGGCTGGCCACTCAGGCTGGTAATGATGGCTGAGCTGCTCCACTTGGGGCCGCCGCAGCAGCTGCTGGATCCTTTGCACCGTGTCGAAGCTGTCGGTCAGAAATGCCCACTCCAGGGCTGTCTTGCCCCTGACAGGATCCACTGCAGTCAGGTCGGCACCTGGGGACAGGTACGGGGTGACATGGGGTAGGACAGGGATTGATGACTTGCAGAAGGGCAGATTCTTTAGCAGCAGGACTGATTGGGGTTACATGCAAAGCCACAGAGTCCCATCCTGTTGCAGCTGGAAGCTGGGGCCCCTCTGTGGCTACAGCCCAGAGACAGTACCAGTCCCAGATCCCAACTTCCGGTTTAGGACTGATAGAGAAATTGGAGTCCAGCGAGGGGAAAAGACTTCACAGAGACCTACTGTGTGTGTGTCGGGGGGGTATCTCCAAAGCTGGAGAAGAAGAGACCTCCTGAGCCAAGGCACTGACCAGAGGGCTGGTGTGACGTTTGCCCGGGACGGGTGGGGAGCGAGCTGTACCCTCTGGAGCAGGTGGAGCGGGGATTCTCATGGTTCCCACTCCTGGTTCTTCTCTGCACCACCACACACCCCTAATCCTGGGCGCGAGGGGAGTGGCAGTCACTCTGAGACAAAGGAGGGGGTGTAGAGCTTCCTCCCTTCTCACCCCAAACCCGGTGTGACGGGATGGGAAAGGGAAAAGCTGGAGGCTGGGGTCCCCCAGAGTGAACAACAGAGGGCAGCCCCACCTCAGGGAGTAATGAGGGCCCGAGACTCCACAGACAGTGTGGACTTCACCCCAGAACAACTCTACACGGCCACACGTCTCAACTACCCATCACTGCATTTCTGGAACCCTGGCTCGTCAGAGCTGGAAATCAGCCCAGAGAAAGCCATCACTCTCATCTTACACTGGTGAGGCCCAGAGAGGGAAGCTGTTTGCCCACGGTCACTCAGCTGGGGGCAGAGCCGGGATGAGAACTTAGGAATCTGGTTCCAGTTACCAGCCTTTTTGTATTAGGTTCTCCAGCTGGTCTAGGTTATCCTCCCAAGCTTTCTTTTCTGGGACCGCCATTCGCAATGCAAATAGAGCTATCAATAGCTGGACTTTGTTGCTTGTGAGAAGCCCCAGCACACTCCCCTCCTCCAGGAAGTCAGCCTGGATTGATCTTCCATCTCCACCTCTCTCCTCATTGCAACTATGACAGCTGATTTAGTGTCTGGTGGGGAGGCGTGGGGGAGGGACTGGAGACCACACATCCTGGTTCAGGCCCCATGCACCTGCCATGAGGAGGGCAGCCACGCATTCGGAGCGGTCCCGCATGGCGGCCTTCATCAGCGCAGTTAGCCCCCGCTGGTCCCGGCGCTCCAGGTCAAGGCCAGCATAGTAGTTGATCAGGAGACTCACCAGAGGCACATGGCCTGCAGGGCACCAAGGGCAGAGCTTAGCTACCCAAGAAAGGGATGACAAAGCCCCAAACCCACCCTCCCCCCAACAAGGCAGCATCTGGGGTGGGAGAACGTCGGTGCAAAGAGTGTGGGACTGTGGCCGGGTCTGGGGTGGGGGGGTGATGGGGTTTGGTAAAGGGTGGGGTTAGCAGCCTCTCACCTGCTTGGGCAGCCAGCATGAGGGCTGTGTCTCCTTCTTTGTCCTGCTGGTTCACATCCAGGAAAGGACAGCGGCTGAGCAGGGCCACAACACTTTGGAAGCCGTGGTAGCATGCGACCATGAGGCCTGTCTGGGGGAGGGACAGCTCAGCCCCGGTGCTTTCCTCCATGAGCTCGCTGGGGGGTCCCTGTGCCTTCTACCCCACAACTGTCCCAGAGATGCTCCAGCCCCTGTGAAGACCCACTCTCACCCACTCCCTTCCTCCTGAGGACCCAGGCTGTGGCTGTTGATCCTGAGACTCTCTAAGGATGAGTGTGGCGTGGTGAGGACACAGAGCGCCCCCTGCTGGCCTGTGAAGCACCCAGGGTAGCTCACCCTCCCATTGCTGTCCACCTGGGTGGCCTCCTCGGGGGAGACCCCATCGTCCAGCATGGCTTGGAGCTGGGCAGTGTCATTGTGGAAACAGGCCCAGTACAGGGCGCCCAGCACGCAGCTTGGGGTAAAGGTCTCGTGGTCGGGGCAGGACAGGGTCTCAGCGACGTCCAGCCCTCCCTTCTGCAGTGTCAGTTCCTCCTCTTCCATCCTGGGGGCAAGAAGGTGAGTCTCCCCTCCTCACGCAGTTGGCATCTATAACACAGAATGAAGGGAACAGTCTCCCTGGATTCCGGGAGGGGTCCCAGCAGCTGGCCCTGGGGAGAGCTTTTGCCCGCTGGAGTCTCCCGTCGCATCCACCTTGGAGAGAGGACAAGCCCCTGGCAGGGGGGCCGAAGGGCAAGAGCCCTAAGAGGGCCGAAGTCGTTCACTGCAAGTGAGGGTCCTAGCGAGAGTCAAGGAAGAGAGGCGGTCTTCTCTTTCCCATGGGACCTTACCTGGGGTTTGGAGGGTCCCTAGGAGGCAGTCATTGCTGGGGCCCAGGCTGGAGCCCACAGCATCCCCCCAGACTCCTGGGAGCACACACACCAGGTCTCTGGAGTGTCTCGAGGTGGACTAACAGCCCCAGGAAGCAACGCAGGTAACAGATGGCGCGACTTAACAGAAAAAGCTGCCTCAGACACCTCGGGGCTGAGCCGGGTCAAGCCGGGCTTGTTAGGGATCGGGGGGGCGGGCGGGGACGCTGCTCTCCTCTCCAAGCCGACCAACACCCGCCCCAAGAGCCTGGCCGGGGTGGGCGGGGCCCGAGTCAGGGCGGCTCCTCCCCCGCGGAGGCGGCTCTGAGAGTAAGACCCGCCTCTCTGCCGACGCGCTCACCTTCGGCCTTCTGGGGAGACTAGCTGCCGTAGAACCAGACCCTTCGACCGTGGAAGCGTTGCCAGGTTTCGGAACTCGGCCCCCAAAGCTGAAGTCCCTTCCTCCTTGGTGGAGCAGGGCTTGGTGAGGGGGTGGGGGTGGGGTGGGAGAGAGTGCAGGTGAAGACATCTCACTAAATAGGGGCTGGGACGCAGGTGGGGTACCAGGGGTCACCTGAATCTATTTTTTGAGGTTCTGGGAAAATTAAAGTATAAAGAATTGCTTAATTAGGGGTACAAAAATCATGATATATTAAGTTTAATGGATTAATCTGGTGTGGTAAATTAAATATGAAATATTTAAATTGTGTTAATACTTAAATAAATCATTTAAATTAAACCATTTATTTACAATTATTTATTAAATTAATAAATTATTATTAAAGTATTCTTTAAGTTAAATTACTATTAAATATCAAACTTAATGAATTGGGTTTGGACCTCAGGTGTAGAAAATGGAGCCAATCATATTGCTCTACTTATATCACTCCCACTATCAGATGTACAAGATCTCTCTCTTGTTTTCTTTTACTTCATTTGGTTTATCTCTTTCATCCCTGATCCCCACAGCCCATCCTCCTCCTTTCCTTTACCGACTGACACATATATCCTTGAAAATGTACATTTCATTGAAAAAGGTAGTGTTGATTTGTGTCCGTTTTAAGTAACACCTTAGATTGTGCTACAGAGCTCATCGTGTTTGTTCCTTTTACTCAGCGTTATGTTTTGGGGATCTGGCCTTGTTGCGTTCTGTGCAGTGCGCCAGTCATGAATGCCTTTGGTTGTAAGTAACCAAAAGCTGACCTCAGTGGTGTTGGAGGCTGCCACATTCTGGCAGTTCAACATCCATCCAAAACTACAGAAGCTGGAAAGCTAAAATGACACCTCCCAGGTTCTTGTGAGCTAGGAATCTGTGATTTAGGTCCTACTCTTGCGTGAGGCATAAGTCTGGAATAGAACTAAGTAGCATGGGACATCCGTTTTGCTGTCACAGGTCATGACAGATGCAGGAGGGTCCTGGTGAGCAGCTTCCTGATTCATCAGCTTCCTGTAGTAGTGACTGTTGTTTTCCCCATCATAGGCAGAGGTCACATGCCTCCCAAAGCTGGGAGTTGTTCCAGGACCTAGAGCCTGCTTCTCCATTTAAACTAGCCAGATTTATT
Organism: Orcinus orca; assembly: GCF_937001465.1. Classification (NCBI taxonomy): domain Eukaryota; kingdom Metazoa; phylum Chordata; class Mammalia; order Artiodactyla; family Delphinidae; genus Orcinus; species Orcinus orca. The sequence goes on along the minus strand of NC_064569.1, from coordinate 41,796,855 downwards.
TCTGTTGTCTGCAATTGAACCCTAACTGACACATGTGGCTTAAACAAATAGAGGTTTATTCTTCATACGGGATAAAAAGTTCAGGCATAAGAAGCTGTTGGTGTTGACTCCATGTTGTCAGGGCCTTCTCTAGGAGTCTCTTGACTTTTCCTCATGGTCACAAGATGACTGCTGTACCTGTAGCCATCACAGTAAAATGTGGTGAGTGCACACTATGGACTCTATGCAGCAGTTAGAAGAAATCTACCAGGTTATGTGTCAGAAATCACTGATGAGATGATAGAATCCCTGTCCATAACCTCCCTTCTCTCCAGTCACCTTTTATTATAGTTTGGTGTGACCAGGTGACACAATTTTGGCCAATGAAATGCAAGCAGCAGTCTGATGGGTGAGGCTCCGGAAAACAATCTTTGCTCTCTTGATAAAATATGTGAGGTGTACCTTTTAACGTCTTTCTTTCTTCCCTCTTATTCCTGCTGAATAGAATTCCATAGTGTGAATACATCACATATTACTTATCTACTCTTCCAGTGATGAACACCCATGTTGCCTCCAACTTCATGCCATTGCAAGTAATGCTGCAGTGAGCAACCTTGTACATATCTAGTTGTAGACCTGAAAGAGAGCATCTCTGAGACTGCTAGGTCCTAGGGAACATACATACTTATTTACCAGGTACTGTCGGATTGCTCCCTATTTTGCAGTGCACCCACCAACAGTGCATAAAAGTCTCCCAAATCATTACAAACCCTTGTACTTATTCGGCCTTCTAATGTTTGTCAATCTGATGGTACAGAACTATAAGGGGCTATTGCTATCTTACATTGGATTTTTCTGGTTATCAACAAGGTGAGCATCTCTCCACATACCTGATAGTCATTCTTGTTTCCCCTCCTGTGAATCACCTGTTCATAGCCTGGGTCCAATGTTCTATTAGAATTTCCTGTCTTTTTCTTATTGAGTTTTCAGGAATTCCTTTTAATATTCTAGATAATACACCCATTGTCAGATGGGTTTTAAAGGTGGCAACTGTAGCATAAACCTTTCTGTTAGCTTTATCTGTGGTGAACTTCATCGAAAGAAATCCTGAATTTTGATGTGGTTAGATTCATAAAAAATCTCCTTATACTTTGTGCTTTTGGGCCTTGCTTGAGAAGAATTTCCCACTCCAAGATCACAAGGATCTTCATCTCTCATTACTCTTGCAGTTTTATTTTTAATATTTAGTTTTTAATCCATCTGGAATTTACTTTTATATATGGTGTGAGGAAGAGAGCTGTTATGAACTGAATTGTGTCCCCCTACAATTCATATGTGGAAGGCTTAACCCCCAATGTGGCTGTATTTGGAGACAGTGATATTATGGAGGTACTTAAAACTAAGTGAGTTCATAGGGGGCCCTAATCCAATAGGACTGCTGTCCTTTTAGAAAAGGGAGAGACACCAGAGCACGCTGTCTTTCTCTTTTTCTCTCCTCCCTTCCCCCACCCCTGTGTGAGCACAGTGGAAAGACCATGTGAGGATACAGTGAGAAGAGGCCATCTACAAGCCAAGGAGAGAGCTCTCACCAGAAACCAACCCTGCTGGCACCTTGATCTTGGACTTTCAGCCTCCAGAACAGTGAGAAAATAGATTTCTATGGTTTAAGCTTCCCAGTCTGTGGTATTTTGTTATGGCAGCTCAAACAGACTAATACAAGATCCAGTCTTTTCTCCAACTAGTGAAGTAACCCCATCTATTAAACAATTCTCTTTCCCCTGATTTGTAGCATCATCTTTATCATATATAAACTTCAAATTTTCTTTAATGTTTTATGTTGTGTTTGAGTTCTTATATCATTTTACTAGACTGTTCCAGTGCTGATGCAACACTGATTTTATTACTCCAGCTTTGTAGTATGTCTGACTACCTGATAGGGTAAGTTCTCCACATTTCATTTTCTTTTTCAAAATTGATTTTTATTCTTTCATATAAAATTGCAGGACTTCCCTGGTGGCGCAGTGGTCAAGAATCTGCCTGCCAACGCAGGGGACACGGGTTCAAGCCCTGGTCTGGGAAGATCCCACATGCCGTGGAGCAACTAAGCCCATGTGTCACAACTACCGAGCCCGCGAGCCACAACTACTGAGCCCACGTGCCACAACTGCTGAAGCCTGCACGCCTAGAGCTGGTGCTCCGCAACAAGAGAAGCCACCGCAATGAGAAGCCTGTGCACCGCCACAAAGAATAGCCCCTGCTCGCCACAACTAGAGAAAGCCCGCGCGCAGCAACGAAGACCCAACACAGCCAAAAAAAACAAAATTGCAAATAAGTTTGTTGAATTCTTTAGAAAAAATTTGCTGGCATTTTGATAGGAATTGCATTGAATTTATAGATTAATTTGGAGAAAGTTGACTGCCTCACAATGTTAAATTTTCTCCTCCACAAACACGGTATATATCCATTTTCCAGGTTTTCCTTTATGTTCTTCAATAGTGTTAAATTTTCTCCAGCAAGGTCTTATACATTCACTGTTAGGTTGATTCCTAGATTCTTTATAGTTTTTCTTGCTATTGTAATTAAAGTCTCATATTTTTGTTTTTGTTTTGCTTATTGTTGACGTAGATTTAATTTTTTCTTTCTCTTTCTTAGACCTCATACATGCTGGATCAGATTAATCGCAATCCCCCATTCTCATTATTGGTGCCTGTATAGTCTGCTTTTATTTAGCTTATTAATTAGTTAATTATTTTTAACATGGCAATAAATACCCGTAATACCACCTCCAAATGAAAGCTTGAACTTGACAATACACTACGTGATTTTCCCAATGTATCCCCTGCCTCTCCCCACCCGAGGCAGCTCTAATCCTGAATTTCATGCCCTTTGTTTTGTTCCTTTATATATTGTTTTATTGCATCTTTAGGTATTCCTTCAAAGCATATATATTATGTATATTACACATATATAATTCTAGTATTTTAGCTTAAAGGATGTAAATGCTGTACGTAGCCTTCTGCTGTCTACTTTTATCACTGAATAACATCTTGCTAAGGTTCGTTCATATTGTCGTGTGGTGCTACAGTCCGGTCATCTTTGTTGCTATGTGTATATTCACTCCATTGTGTGAATATACCACAGTTATCATGCTGCTTTATTGATGGATATCTGGGGGGTTTCCAAGTTTCTGCCACTATAAATTGTGCAGCTATGAACACTCTTCTTTTTTTTTTTTTCTGATCCAGCATGGAGGTATGCAAGATCTTAGTTACCTGACTAGGGATCGAACCCGCGCCCCCCTGTAGTGGAAACGCGGAGTCTTAACCACTGGACTGCCAGGGAAGTCCCAAACACTCTTCTTTTTTTAATGAGAAATTTCCATTTTAATATAAAAGTGGTCCTGTGCCTGATAACTTCAGTTAGGGACTCACACAGAACAGACTGGGTACTAGCATTTAGTAAAATTCAGTTGCAGATTACAGTGCATTTTAAATATAAAAATAAGACTTTTCATTTAAAAAGAGTACATAGCCCTGGATACATCCATAAAACAATGGAAAAGTATAAAGCAGGGCTACATCTAGTTATGGGTCCATAAGCCACAGGATTCTCAAACCTCACAGGATGTTTGATACTGAATTTTCTTAAACTTTTAAATAATGCAATTGATCTTCTCAGGCAAGATGCATTTGAAAGGAGGCCTGGTGAGTAATAACATTTGGAGGCTCTTCTGAAGTGACGGGATCCTCCTGGCTCTGGCGCAGAGGCCCATGGGAGTACCTGGCGGAGAGGACAAACCGGGCTGCTATTTGAACAGGTGGGCACCCACCTCCATCCATGAGAGGTTTACATTTGCTGGCACACGAGGGTTCCAAACCACAATTGGAATCTTCCTTTTTCAACTTGCATCTTCTAAGAATTCTCTGTATGGTTAAAATGTCCAGATTCCCCCGCAGTGCATCTGGAGCAAGGCTGAGCCGAGGAATCCCCACACTTGGTCTCCCCTGGCCACTGTGTGTCCTTCGTGCTCCTCCCGGCTCCAGGATTCCAGGGTGCTCGCCTTCACCTGGAGGCAGCCCTGCTCCTGTGCAGCTGCCTCCAATCTCCTGCAGGCCAGTTTCCAGTTCCCCGGAATCTGCAGCTCCTCTGGCCTCTGCCGTCGCCACCGGACCGGGGCCAGAGTGTCCATGCTGCCCCAGGCCTGAGTCCGCCCAGCCTCTCATCAAACTCTCTTGCATGATTGTGTATGCAAGAGTATTCTAGGAGTGGAATTGCTGAGTCAAAAATCATTTAATTATACAATTTTAGGAGATAATGCAAACTTGTTTTCCAAATTGTTTGTACCTTTTATAACTGAACCCAGTAAATGTAAAAGACCCTGTGAGGCTTCTTCCACTCTTGTGTTGTCAGGCTTCTAATTTTTGCCAGTTAGAAGGATGTGAAGTGGTATCTCATTATGGTCTTGATTTGCATTTCCCTAATAACTAATATGGTTGCACATCTCTTCATGTGTTTGTGGACTGTATGTAATAGAATTCTCTCGCTGGACGCAGGCTACCCAACTAGAGAGTACATTTTCTAGCCATCCTTGCATTGAGTATGACTATGTGATTAAGCTCTGGCCTAAATTGACTCTTTGTAAGTGCAGATGGTATGCTCAGTTTCTAGAAGTATCTTTAATGCGATGGGAGTGTGTTCTTCTCATCTTCACCATCTTGCCTTCTGGCTGCAGACGTTATAGCTGGCGCTAAAGCAATCATCTAGGACCATGAGGCAGAAGCCATATGTTAAAGATGAAGGAACTACAGAGAAGGCACCTGGTTTATTTGTCTATACCTGGGCCCAAATCACACTGTCCTAATTACTGAAGCTTTAAAATGAATCACGGTTTCTGCCAAAGCAAGTATTCCCACTTTCTTTTTCTCCTTTAACAATGTCTTGACTACTCTTGGTCCTTTGAACTATTGGTATTTTGAATGTTTGTCAAATGTGACAGACAGAAGACGGCCACAAATCCTTTGACACTTCTCCTACTGGGAGGTGTTCTATTTACCTTTCCCTTGAACCTGGCTGGTCTTAGGGGCTCATGGCAGAAGTGATGCTGTGTGACATCTGAAGCTGGATCACCAGAAACCTTTCAGCTTCCCCCTTGGAAGTCACTCTCCAGACACTCTCTCAAGTTATTCCCTCTCAGGATGCAGCCACCATGCTATGAGAAGTCCAGCTTGTAGGTGCTATAGTTGACAGCCCCAGCTGAGTTTCCAGCCTCCAGCCGGCATCAACAGCATCATGGGAGTGAGCCACCTTAGGCATCCAGCCTAGTTGAGCCTTCAGGTGACTCCAGCTTTGCAATGAACACCTGTCTGTGACCACATAAGAGACTCTTCTATTTAATCTGTAGATCAATTTAAAGAAAACTGATACCTCTGTAATATTGAATCTTCTAATCCTTAAACATGGTCTATCTTCTGTTTATTGAGATTTCTTTAATGTCTTCAATATTTTATAGTTTTCTTCCTAAAGGTCTGTGCTAGAGACTTATTGTGCCCACCCGTATTCAATTCTTCTATCTCTTCCAGACATATAGGGGATTATACTTCCCCAGCTCTCTTGCAACTAAGCGACGTTGTGTGGTTAATTCGTCTAATAGGCTGTGAGTGGAATCGACAATGTCCCTTTTGAGCCCGTGCATTCACTTGCTAACGTAAGACCCTCCAGCAGCTTTTTTCCTGCCTTGGTGATAGCAGAGGATGCCTCATGGCAAGATGGTGGAGCCACAGGATCAAAGCAACCTGAATTACCAAATTGCTACCTGGATAATCATCCAGACACATGGCAGATTTTGAGAGAATGAGAGTGAGAAATCACCTTTGTGTGTGTGTTAAAGTACTGATATGGTTGACTAATAGAACATTTTATATTGTACACGTTTTGATAGATTTTTTTCCTACATACATTCTGATGGTAGGTAAATAGTATCCTTTTATTAATTTTATTAATATTTTCTAACTGCTTATTCCTATATTCTATATTTCCATATATTATTTTTACATTCTATTGTGTTTTATTCGAATAGAATATATGTTGCATATTAATTTTATATGCAACAAGCTTCCTAAACTTCCTTATTGATTTTAATAATTTATCTATAAATGCTTTTGGATTTTTGTACCTATATTCATGGATGAAATTGGCCTCTAATTCTCACTTTTTATCACCCTTGTCAGGTTTTGATATCATAAAATAATAATCCATAAAATAGGCTCATATAGTAAGTTGAGAAGTATTCTCTCATTCTCTCTTTTCTGGAAGAGTCTGTGAGGGGATCATGATTATTTGTTCCTTAATATTTGTTACTCTTCCCAGTGAAATCAACCAGGCTGTAGTTTTCTTTTTTCTTTTTTTTTAATTTTTTTTGCGGTACGCGGGCCTCTCGCTGTTGTGGCCTCTCCCGCTGCGGAGCATAGGTTCCGGACGCGCAGGCTCAGCGGCCATGGCTCACGGGCCCAGCCTCTCCGTCGCATGTGGGATCTTCCCGGACCGGGGCACGAACCCGTGTCCCCTGCATCGGCAGGTGGACTCTCAACCACTGCACCACCAGGGAAGCCCTGGACTCCTAGCTTTTTACAGAAATCGTCTATGAAATTCCTCACCTTGATTCTGTCAGATATAAAGGCTATGGAAATTGAAGCTCAAGTTTGCCTAATTCAACAGCTGTCCTCAAGCTAAAGTATATTCTTTGCTCTGTTCCCCTGAGTTTCTGCCTTCCCTTAGATTTTAAGCTAATAAATTCTTGCTATCTGGCCAACTCTTCAATGCTTTTAAAATAATTTGTATTTTAACTTGCATTTTTAGTGTTTTACTCCGAAAGATTAGTCCAGAGTCCAGCCAGTCATATTATTGGAAATAAAATTTCCTCTAATCGTAATTAAAAATCAACCTAATAGGAAAATGGGCAAAAGACATGGTAATTAATTCATAGAAGAATACAAATGGCCAAAATAATATATGAAAAGATACTTCATCTCACAAGTAAGCAGGAAAAGGCAAATTAAAACAGTAATGGGGACTTCCCTGGTGGCACAGTGGTTAAGAATCCGCCTGCCAATGCAGGGGACACGGGTTCGAGCCCTGGTCTGGGAAGATCCCACATGCCGCAGAGCAACTAAGCCTGTGAGCCACAACTTCTGAGCCCACGTGCCACAACTACTGAAGCTCGCACACCTAGAACCCGTGCTCTGCAGCAAGAGAAGCCACCGCAATGAGAAGCCCACACACGGCAACGAAGAGTAGCCCCCGCTCGCCACAACTAGAGAAAGCCCACGCACAACAACGAAGACCCAATGCAGCCAAAAATAAATAAATATATTTTTAAAAAATAATGAAATATCAATATTACTCTGGACCATCAGCTTAACAAAAATTAAACACTAGTAATATTAAATGCTTACACTGTTGGAAGAATGTAAATTAGTAAGTATTTTTGGAAAGCATTTTGACAGTGTCTATCAATATAACAAATGTACATACACATTAATCCAGAAATTCTGATTTTAGAACTCTTTCCCAAAACAGCACTTGCATATGTGAACAAAGATATACTGTGTATAACTTTGCAGTGTTATTTGTATTAGTAAAAAAATTTAGAAACCACTTAAATGTTCACCAGTAGAGGAAGGGCTTGGGAAAATATGCACGTGTAGATTTTGCCTTCATTAAAAAAAAAAAAAAAAAGATAGGGGAATTCCCTGGCAGTCCAGTGGTTAGGGCTCCACACTTCCACTGCAGGGGGCACGGGTTCGATCCCTGGTCAGGGAACTAAGATCCCACGTACCGTGCAGCATGGCCAAAAAAAAGGATAGATCCATATGGATTGCTCTGAAAATATCTCTGAGAAATGTTGTTAATTGAGAAGAAAAACTCAATGTAATATATATATCACGTGTGTGTGCACCCGTGCACAGTTGGCTGCTTACATATATGTAAGTAATGCATAGAAAGGCCTGAAACAGTAGTTCTCAACATTGGCTGCACAGTGTAATCACTTGTGGACTTTTAAAAATAGTGATGCCTGGGGACTTCCCTGGTGGTCCAGTGGGTAAGACTCCACGCTCCCAATACAGGGGGCCTGGGTTCGATCCCTGGTCGGGGAACTAGGTCCCACATGCATGCCTCAACTAAGAGTTCGCATGCCACAACTAAAGATCCAAGTGCTGCAACTAAGACCGGGCACAGCCCAAATAAATAAATAAATATTAAAAAAAAAATAGTGATGCCTGGGACGCACCCCAGAGATTCTGAGGTAATTGGTCTGGGGCACAACTTGAGCAAGGGGATTTTAAAAATCTCCTCATGTGATTCTAGTGTGCAGCCAAAGTTGAGGACTACTGTAAAGAATGAAGCTCATTAAAATGTTGGCAGTGGGGACTTCCCTGGTGACACAGTGGTTATGACTCAGTGTTCCCAATACAGGGGGCCCTGGTTTGATCCCTAGTCAGGGAACTAAATCCCACGTGCATGCTGCAACTAAGAGTTTGCATGCCACAACTAAGGAGCCCTGGAGCGACAACTAAGGAGCCTGCGAGGCACAACTAAGGAGCCCACCTGCCACAACTAAGACCCGGTGCAACCAAATAAATAAATAAATATTTTTTAAAAATGTTGGCAGTGATTCACTTAAGGAGGGGGATAGGAATGAGATGAAAGGGGACCTTCATATTTTGCTTTTTAATGTTTGAATCTTCCACCAGGATAATTACTACTTGATAACAAAAGGGGAAAAGAAAAGAATCAGAAAGATTTCCCTATTTCCTCCTCTTCCTCCACAACCTCTGCTGTACAGAGTTCATCATTGCTCAGTGCTATCTCAGAAATTCATTCATTCACTCAATAACTATTCATTGAAACCTACTTTGTGTCAGGCATATATTTTGGCTCTGGTGCTTTTCACACTAGTTATCATTAATCTCATACTTGGCTATTTCCCTCACCTTGGTCCCTCTGTCTCCTGCCTCTAGCACAGGGTCCGCCACTCAGGAAATGTGAATTTCCTGAGGCTCTCCTCCGGCCTGAAGAACCCCTCAGCACCATTCAGGAGTGACTGTACTAGAAGGATAGGAGCCTTTAACTTGTGCTGAGAGGCCCCAGGAACATCTAGCGAGGTAAAGGGGATTTCACATTTTGCTTTTCAAATTCTCTTCCCGCAAGCCTTGAGAAGCTCCTGCCAGTTCAGTACACACCACCCCCCAGCCTCTGCAAGGGTCCTGTTTCTGAAAGGCCACTCTCAGCCAGCAGGTGGCAGCCCTGTGCAGGGATTGGGGGAGCATCCCCACCCAACAGAGTGGAGGCTATAGCAGAGGGTTCTGGGGTCAGGGGCAGGTGCAGGGTCTTGGCAGGACTAGTGCACAGGGGGAGGAGAGTGGTGGAGTTCGATTTGTGGCGCAAACCACGAAGGACAGGAGAATTATTTTTGTAGGTCATCATTCGTCAACTTCTCCAGGCACCCAGAAGTTTCATGAGCTTTCTTTTACATTCCATCTGCAGCGATGCCCATTTGGAGGTGCCCCGTCCAGGCCTCGGGAGACCTCTGTGTCCCTCCCCCACCCCTGCTCAGTTCCTCAGCCTGGGTCTTGACCCTTCCTGTGTATGTCTTTGCTGATAGAGATGATTGCGGCAGGGGGGGAGTGGAGGTTGCTGGTTAATGTGTCAAATAATGGATAACATCCTGGGTGATACAGGTAACTTTCTGTCAGGTACATTTCCTTCTGGAGGCTCCGTGTGGCGGCCTCAAGGATTAACCGTGAAGGAATTGTGCAGGCTATCCTCCTTTTGATCTCTGAGCTGCTGGGGTCTGACAGGAGTTTACCAGAATGCTCTTTTCTTGCCACTCCAGTTTCTCTTCAGCTTAGTTCTCGTCACTGCCTTCTGTCTGGCCATCTTTTCAGTTTTTGATCTTTCTCATCCTTCTGTCTGGGTCTTTCCATCTTTTGACCCCTCTAACTCGCTCTCTCAAGCCCTGATAATATGCATTGTTTGGAGTACCGGCTTGATTCTCTCTCTATCTTGCTCTCTGACTGTCATGCCATATCTCCAGCCATCTAATCCTCCGGGCTGGGGTTTGCAGGAGTCTTGACATGTGGAATTCAATCAGAAAAAAAGGGGGAGTTTGGGGGAGAGCACAGTGGCACATCTTCAGATAAAGAGCTGAGAAAGCGCTTGGGTCCAGTTTGGAGCACAGACCAGTCACCCGTCAGGAGCCAAGTGTCCTCTCATCTCATCCTCTTCCTTTCTTCCAGGATCTTTTTCCAGCATGAACCACCCTATTCCTATCCTACAGGTCTGGTGGCAGGTACAGCTGGGGCCAGAGGTCAGTAGGGAAATGGCCCAACCCAGCTTAAGGACTAGGAATGGTACCCAGCAGGGTAGGGCGGAGAATGGAGGAGATGGCCTCTGACCCCAGCTCTGGCCCCTTCTGGGGGTCCTGTGTGACCGGCCATAGGTCATGCCCCCTCCTCCCCAGCCACGATCTACATCACAAAACCCACAGCTCGTAACTCAATGCCAACCAGGGAAGCCTGGGATTGATTTAGGGCCCCCTCTGACCAGTTCACCATCACTAGACTGTGGCCCCGGGGGTGGGGGTGGGGATGAGGGTCATGGGTGAAGTTCAGGCAGGGGGGTCCTGCCCAACACTACATCATACCTACTGCGCTCTTAGTGGACTTTTCGGGGGAGGGGTCCAGGCACAGGAGTTTAAGATTCTTGCTGGCTCAGCTCAGGACCATGCTGAAGGAGCAGCGTCCACGGCTTAGGAGGTGTTCAGGGTGAGCATCCTCAGGATTCAGGCCCCAGGCATCTTACAGAGCAAAGAGTGCCTCCTTACGCCCCCGAGAGCAGATAGGTCCCAAGTAAGCCCCTCCACCCATCGCCACCAACCTCAGTTACACTGAGCTTCTCAGGGCTCATCTTCCCAGCCTGGGGTTCCACAGTCCACCACCAATTACGTATATGTTTCACCTGGTGCATTTTTTTTTTTTTTTTTTTTTTTTTTGCGGTACGTGGGCCTCTCCCTGTTGTGGCCTCTCCCGTTGCGGAGCACAGGCTCCGGACGCGCAGGCTCAGCGGCCATGGCTCACCGGGCGCAGCCGCTCCGCGGCATGTGGGATCCTCCCGGACCGGGGCACGAACCCGTGTCCCCTGCATCGGCAGGCGGACTCTCAACCACTGCGCCACCAGGGAAGCCCCCTGGTGCATTTCTTGTTGTTAGCTTCCATCCATCCACTATTCCTTTCTCGAGATATCACTAAAGAATCTCCTCCATTTGGAATGTTTCAAACTTTTTTGACCATCACCCACAGTAAACACATCTACCTTCAGCCTCAGGACACATGAACATACATATAAGTAAAAGCAAAGTTTTATAAAACTACGTGATGCACTGTGATGTTTTCTTTTTCTATATGATGCACTGTGATGTTTTTTGGTTTTGTTTTTTAAATTTATTTATTTATTTATTTTTGGCTGTGTTGGGTATTTGCTGTGCGCGGGCTTTCTCTAGTTGCCGTGAGCAGGGGCTACTCTTTGTTGCGGTGCTAGGGCTTCTCATTGCGGTGGCTTCTCTTGTTGCAGAGCACGGGCTCTAGGCGTGCAGGGTTCAGTAGTTGTGGCACGCTCTAATGTTTTCTACTCCATTTTATTTTGTTGTAAGAAAAAATGTTTAAAAAATAATTTTACAAACAACTAAGGTGCTGACACTTACAGTTTATAAGTAACCTGTTACATTTTTACACCTTCACAAGTTGTAAAGCCCATTTTACAAAGAGGAAAATCCACATCATCTTCATAAAAGCCAGTGAGAAGGCAAGGCAGGGTTCTTTCATCGACCCATTTTATAGATGGAGAAACACAGACTCTGGGAGGTTAATGGACCTGCTTGAGGTCACCCAGCTGGTGAGTGGCAGGGATGGGCTTCCAAGCCAGGTCTTTTCCGTGCTGGTTTGCGGTCCCCTGTACCCTGTAGCTTCCCTTTCTCTCCTCCTCAACCCTCCCAATTGATATCGTTATCTCTTTCCAGTTTGAAGGCCATCCCTTCTGGGGGGAAGATGGAGGGACAGAACATCTGAGTAATTCTGTTTTCCATGTCATCTGTTAGCCTTGCGCCATCTGCCGATTCTACTCAGCCCCGACCCTCTCTCCCTGAGAGGCCGGAGCTGGGGAAGAGGCTGTTTTCTGGGGTCAGGACTCAGAATACCCACAGAACGCTCACTTTTCTGCTCAGAAGCAACAGCAGTGGACTAGAATTACAGGGCGTGCAAGGGAGGGGAAGGAAATGGGGGAGAGGACTTTCTGACATCAGAGGGATAAAACAGTAGGAGTCCCCCACCACTCGCAGGGTCTTCACGCCCCTCACACCTCCACCTTGGTGAGGCTCCAGAGCTGCTGGGAGGATGAACTGATCCCAGCAGCCCGAGCCCTGCAAGCTGCTCGGGGTGAAGGCAAAGGAAGTCCATCTTACAGGGAGCTGGGGCAGATTTATGGGGCCTCGGGTGTGGCCGGCTGTTACTCAGCCTCTGACTTTTTAGTTCCCCAGTCTCCTCCCCCGCCCCATCTCCTCCCCAAGAAGGCCTTTGTGCAGGACAATGAAGAGTCTATAAATTCCAGGGGACAGGGATGTCGGGGGAGGGGACACTTCAGCCCAGCATAGACAGCAAAGGGGGCCTCCATGGACCTGCTGCATCTCATCTAATCCACGCTGGAGCTCAGAGAGGACGGTGGGCCAAGCCTTTCCACTGCTTTTGACAGATGAAGAAACAGGCTCAGGGGCAGAGGGTGTCTCTAGTCCCTGCTCCGTTCACTCTATCTTTGAGTTTGGGCGTCAGTACATCACGGTATTTATTTTCCCTCTCTTACTCATCCCCTGGTCATTCCCTCAAGCCAGGCATTCACTCAACAAACATGTGTATTCACTCAACCAACACTCATTGATTACTAACTGTGCCAGGCCGAGGACAGAGGCAGAGCCTGGCCCGCCCTGGAGGAGCACACAACAGCGGGCTGTGACTTAGAGGCGCCAAAGTGTAGCTCTAACCCCAGTTTTTCAGGCTGGCAACCTGTACCCTGATCTCTTTCCTCAGCAAGTCCTCTGCAGCTGATGAAGTACTTCCACAAGCAATTTTTTTTTGTTTGTTTGAAGTATAGTTGATTTACAATGTTGTATTAGTTTCAGGCATACAGCAAAGTGATTCAGTTATACATACACATATATATTTTCTTTTTCTTTCCAGATACTTTTCCCTTATAGGTTAGGGCTTTTTTTTTTTTTTTTTTTTTTTGCGGTAAGCGGGCCTCTCACTGTTGTGGCCTCTTCCATTGCGTAGCACAGGCTCCGGACGCGCAGGCTCAGCGGCCATGGCTCACGGGCCCAGCCGCTCCGCGGCATGTGGGATCCTCCCGGACTGGGGCACGAACCCGTGTCCCCTGCATCGGCAGGCGGACTCTCAACCACTGTGCCACCAGGAAAGCCCCTAGGGCATTTTTTAATGTAATCCTGCCCAGGGCTCTGGGAGTTAGGTATTGTGTATGCCTCCCATGACGCTTCGTTAATATGGCGCTGAGAAGGTAAGTGGTTGCCCTTTGGCGGAGGGCAGAACACCAGGACCCAGGTCCTTGCCTCTGCATCACAGCTGCACCTCTGAGTGCTGTGGGGACCCAGAGCAAGGGCACAGGCTGTGGCCTAAACGTCCTCTTCTACTCACTTGCCCAAACTAGCCCTGTGCCCCCATGCTGACCCTTCCCTGGTTCTGTTCTCCTGTTGCTGCGGTAGTTATTAAATGCCCCAGCTTCAACCGTATGTTACTCATCTCACGCATCTATTGTGCAATGAAAGTTAATGAATCCAATGCTGATGATGCGTGTGCATGTTTGCTGAACGATCACACATTGTGTGTGTCTGTGTCTCTACTTGTAAACTGAGGCTATTAGTAGGTACTTTGTCATACAAATTAAATTAATTAAGCCATGTAAAGCACCTAACGCCTGGCACATAGTAAATGCTCAGTAAGCGTTGGCTGCTAAGATTACCGTGACTGGAAAGCACAGGCCTGCCCACGTCTAGGAGGCATTTGGGTGAACACAGCGGTTTGCAGCTGGCCCCCCCAGGGAGTAGACCCCTAAGTGACCAGATAGACTAGTGTCCAGTTCATTTCCCAGGGACTCCCGCGTTCCTGAAATGTATGGAAATACTGAGCACCTTCTGGGTTTGTGCTGGCCATCATGCTAGCAGAGAACAAGAAAGACACCTGAATTCATGAAGCTGACGTTCTGGTAGGTGAAACAGACCGCAAAGCAAGTGAATGAAGAAGATAATTACAGAAAGTGGTAAGTCCTGTGGAAGACACAGATGAGGTTAAGGGACACAGTACATCAGGCAGATGGGTGTGGGGCTGCTTCAGTATTGTGGTCAGGGCTGACGGGGAGGTCACATACCTGTGAAGGAGCTGAGCAGAGCGTTCCAGGCAAAGGGACATGCAAGGCCAAGGCCAGAGGTGGGGAAAAGCTTGTCTAGTTCAAGGAACAGAAAGGCAGCCAGGGAGCAGTGCCTAGGCAGAGGGGGGCATGCTGGAGGAGACGTCAGCACAGGCAGGGGCCAGGGGGAAGTTGGGGCTCTCTTCCAGAGGAAGCCATGGAGGCTGTGTAGCAGGGAGTGACATGCTCTGATTTGTTTTCTGATTGGTATTTTTAACGCCCCCCTGGCAGCTGTATGAGTTGACTGTTGGGGAACCAGGAGAGCAGACAGAAACCTCTGAAGCTGTGCAAGGAAGTAGGAGTAATAGGGGCTTACGTGCTGGAGAGGTTGGGGGCGGGGTCTGATCCAAGATACAGCTTAGAGACAGAAGGGCCAAATTTTGCTAATGAGCTGGACAAGGGAAGGATGGGAGAGTAATTCGGGAAGAGAGAAAGGGCCAGGGAAGCCCAGTTTGTAGAGCTGTGTCCTGGGTCTTGAGAGCCCTCTTGTTCTCTCTGGCCCTGCCCCTGGCCCACACAGGCCACCTCGAGCCATCTGCGCTCCGGCACACAGTCCGCTGCCCTAAAGCACGCGCAGTCCAGGCTTGCTCCTTCCATCCCTCAGTGAGAAAAGGTGCCCCTTGCCTTCCTCCAGAGTCAACTCCTGCCAAGGCCCGAGGTTGGATTTCGGACCCCATTCTAAACTCCCGGCCCTTGTTTAGATCACAACCTGCACAACCGTACAGCTCCCCTCTCCCCAGCCTGAACCCCTGCCCGGACCTGAACACCCTAGGAGCTCTGAGACCCACAGGCGCGGGGCTTGGAGGGACAACCGGCCTGAGCCGACTCGGGCTGGGAGCGGGACGGGAGGGCTTGGCCTTTCCTAAGGGAATCTCCCAGCCCCGCTCCCGGGGGAAGGAAGTCCCCTCCCGGACCTGCGCCCCTCACCCCGCTCGCGGCCCCGTCGGTTCCAGGCCGCAGAGGCCGCCGCCCCTCCCGCCCGCGAAAGCTTGCGCGGCCGATCTTCCGGCCTCAGGCTAAGGGCGGGGGAGGGTCCGAGCGGTAATTGCTGCCATCTGCTCCCTCCTCCTCCCCCTCCCCCAAGCCTGGGGGAGGGGCTGAGGCGTGCCGAACGCCCCCCTCTTACGCGCACCCCCGGCTCGGGAGGGGAGGGCGGGAGCTCAGGGGTGACCCGCGAACACGCCTTGGGGCGAATGCTGTGGGGTGCCGAGAGCGCCCCTACCCGCCTCTCTTTGGCCGCGGACGGGAATTCCCCTGCTGGAGTCCCACAGCTTTACAAGACACAGAATCCCAGTGTTCAGGTTCTGCTCCTGGTGGGGTCGAGACTTCTGAAGCGTCCTGGGGGTTGTCCCTCCTCAACTCGCTGACGCACGCTTTGGTCCGTGGTCAAGTCTTGCTTTGGGATATTAACGCATCAATCTCTGAACAGGACGGCTGTGACTGGTGTGGGTGGAAGGGGAGGGGAGGGTGAGGAACCCAGGGGAGGGACTGGAACCCCCTCGAAGAGGCTGGGTGGAGGAGACAGAACTTGGGTCTCAGACGCCTCCCTCAGGCTGGGCTGAAATTCTCCTCCAGTTACTCCGCCAGGGTGGGGCATCTTGAATACGTTCCTTCTCCGCTCAGAGCCGTTTCCTCCACTGTAAAACGGGGATACCCCAGTATCTACTTCTTGGGTGATTCCACAGAGGGCTAGTTGCTAGTCTTGGGGATACCAGGAGCATCAGGCCCTCCCCTGGTCTTGGGGAGCCCCCGGGGCAGGGGGAGTGATGACAGGGGTTGACTGGGTCCTGTGGAAGGTGCTGTGACAGCTGGGGACCCTGAGGAAGCAGAGACTCCGCTGGGGAAGAGGGGGGTGGGCTAGGGACAGGAGGCCAGGGAACAGATGATGCGAGCGAGCAGCCTCACTGTTTTCAAGCCCATCTCCTGGGGTCTCTGCAACATCAGCTTCAAGCGGTGAGGATGTTGTCCTCTCCATCCCTGTACTGATGGCAGCTCTGGGGGCACTGGGGGTGCTCACAGGGCAGAGTACCCCACTGCCCTGGCGCAAGGAACCACTGCCCAAATGCTTACACATCTTCACACACACCCTCAGGGGTCTAAACAATCCCCCAGGAGCAGAAGCACAGGTGATCCTAAGTGAGATTAGGCTCCCATATATATCAAGCCCTCACCCACCTTCTCATGTCAAGGTCCCTGGGTGACACAGGTGTCCTTCCTGCCAAGATCCTCGGACCTCACCTTGCAGCACAGAACACCTGCTGCCTCCCCTCCGGCAACCTTGCCAACTCCAACAAACCTGTGTTTGCCACTGAGGCCAGTTCCAGAGGGGCGGAGCTACAGCCCCTCCCCGCAACCATCCCCATCACCCACCTGATGGTCTGATTCCTCAACACAGGTGAGCTGTGGGGATGCTCAGCAGGCCTGCTCCCAACCCTGGAGGGGCTGTCACTATAGGGTGGGGATGCAGTGTGAGATGTTCTGGAATCCTAGGGACCACGGGACAACCTGAAGGTATTGCCTGCCGGAGGCATCAGGAGGCTTCTGGGTTTGGGCTGTAAGGAGAAATAGAAGTTCATGGGGCAGGAAGAACAGCACGTATATTCAATATCCTGTGATAAACCAAAATGGAAAAGAATATTCAAAAAGAATGTAGGGGACTTCCCCAGTGGTCTAGTGGTTAAGAATCCGCCTGCCAAATGCACGGGACATGGGTTTGATCCCTGGTCCGGGAAGACCCCACATGCCTCGGGGCAGCTAAGCCCATGTAGGACAGCTACTGAGCCTGCGCTCTAGAGCCCCTGAGCCATAACTGCTGAAGCCCGTGTGCCTAGAGCCCGGGCTCTGCAACAATGAGAAGCCCACGCACCGCAACGAAGAGTAGCCCCTGCTCACCGCAACTAGAGACAGCCCATGTGCAGCAACGAAGACCCAGCACATCCCCCCCCCACCAAAAAAAAAGAATGTAGGGACTTCCCTGGTGGTTAAGACTCCGAGCTTCCACCGCAGGGGTCGCAGTTTCCACCCCTAGTCTGGGAACTAAGATCCCACATTCCGTAGGCCAAAAATAAATTAAAAAAAAAAAAAAAGAATGTCTATATGTGTATAACTGAGTCACTTTGCTGTACAGCAGAGATGGGCACAACATTGTAAATCAACTATACTTCAAAAAAATGTTAAAAATTAAAAAAAAAAGAACAGCATGTGCAAAGACTCGGGACTGTGAAGGTAGTGATGTGTCTGGAGCAGGAGTGTTGGGGGGGAGGAGCTGACTGGGAAAGGGAGCAGAGAGGTGTGTGAAGGAGGCGGAAGAGACACATACCTTCGACTTGGGTTTGTTGTAACGAATTGACGTGTCAGCATAGGGAGGGACAGAAAGGAACATAAGATGCTGGAAGGAGTGAAACTGACAGGAAGTAAGATATAAAAGTCAGTGCCAGCCCAGTGATTAAAAAGACCATTCACTCATCTGGGCCTCAGACCTGGGAGACAATAGGGACTGGTGGGGACTGTGGTGCTCACGTCAGCCCCAGGGATCCCTTCTGGAAGACCAGTTGCTACTCAGCTCTGGCCAGTTGTTGCCATGCCAGCCTGTGAGCTTAGTGTTGTCAGCTATTTTCAAGAAAAATTACAAGTGTAGGTTTTTATGTGTGGCCTCCTGGTTTTTAAATGTTGACAACTATTTTTTAAATCTTTGAAATGGTGTGTGTGTCTAAAACACACATAGCACAGATATATCTGAGGATGCAAACATACCGGAAGGCTGTTGGAAGTTTTGTAAGAGGGAAATGATCTGAATAACAGGCCTGGGTTTTAGAACACCCACTCAGGGGCATTATGGAGGAAAGGCCTGGTCAGTGAGGGCAGTTGCAAGTGTCAGGACCAGAGGGGCTGAGGCCTGAACAAAAGCAGCTAACCTCGAGAGGAGGGAAGGCCCCAGGCACAGTGTAGGGGTCTTCAGGGATTAGCCTTCCCTGGGGGGTTATAAGTCGCCTATCCCTTTGTCCCCTTTGACACTGCAAAAACATCATCTAGTGGGTAGGGAGACCTATTTGGAGTTGGATGCCCCATAAAATCCCCAAGGTTGCACGTTAGCAGGCCACCTGGAAGAACTGGGTAAGATATTCCAAACAGCCCCAAGAGGGAGGGGCTGTGTTGGGGGAGGGGCTCAGGAATCCGCCTGGCCTTCAGGAAGACCCCAGCCAGCCCTAATGGGAACCACACGTGGGGTGAGCTGGAATCCTGGATTGCCTGTGACGTCTGGCTTTGGAATCAGACACTTGGCTCAGGTCACTCCTGACCTGCTGAAGTCTGAGGCCTCCCAGCCCCAGCTCCCTTCGTAATCGCTGCCAGACACATTCTGCCCCAGCTCTGGGGCCTGCCTGGGTCCTGAAGAGGGGGTGCTTCTCAGCTTCCCCCCACCCCCATTTCCTGCTAGGAGAGCACCTAAGTTCTGGGGGACTAGGGGTTCTCAGACCAGAATCCTAGGCTTCCTGCTGGGCCAAGGGTTGATGATCTCAGAGTAGCAGAGCAAGAAGTCCTTCCCAGTGTCCCCCCAAACAGCATGCCCTGAACTTCACACACCTCCTGGCGCCCTGAGCTGCTTCTGGCCTTGTAGTAACTGGTGCCCTTGGCCTCCATCCCTCCCCTGTAGCCTCTATGCGGCGCTCTGTGGCTCTGGCAGTCACAGCCTCTGCCATGCCCCACAGGGTTCATTTCCTGCAGGACCTCAGGCACCAGGAGCAGGGAGCAGTCCAAAGGGCAGGGGAAGAGCCTTGTGAACAGGTGGTTTGCTCCTGAGGATTCTCTGTAAAACCGGGGAGGGGAACAGGTTTCTCCTCGCATACTTCCTGGTGCTCTCTCTTCCCCCTAACTCAGACACCTCCAGGCCCAGGGACTGGAGCTGTGTCACATGATATTTCAATACAACATGGAGGGTCTAGGAAAATTCCCAGTCCTTATCTGAGTGGCTTACTCCAGCCTTTGGGCCATGGCTGTCATCACACCTGCTAAACCCTCTTCATAACCCTCCAACTATAGTGTGTCTGTGTGTGTGGGTGGGTGAGTGGGGACGCACTTCCTGCTCAATCCAGGACCCTCCCAATGACCCCCCACAGGCCCTCGACCCCAGCCCCCTCCTCCTGGGTGCCCTCCTTGAGAACTTCCAGGCAGCCTGCTCAGCATCAGGGCAGGGGCCCAGGCGCTCGGACAGGCTGCATTCCTGGGGGAAGGGGAGAGGAGAGGAGGACTGCACAGAGCACCCTCCTCCCTTCCGGCACAGACCAGGCTGCCCAGCCTGGAGCTCTCTCCAGCCTGCTGAAGATGGCCAGAGTAGCGCCAGCAAAGCCCCTGGCAAAGGCAGCAGGACCAGGCACATAGGGGCCCCTCCTGGTCTCTGCTAAGGACGAAGTCATCTGTGCCTTGGAGCTATTCTACTCCTGAGGGGACCTAAGGTTCCAGCATTAATAATGACCCACAGTGGGCACTGACTGGGTGAGAGGTCCATGGGGTGAGGTGCCCAGGCATGGAGGGGATGCAGGGCAGAGGAATAGGACAGCCCCTCGGCATAACTTAACACCACACTCCTGCAGGGCAGCTCAGTCTCCCAGGAGTCTCTAGAGAGGGTTTAGGGACTTCCAGAGAGAAATCAGGTCCAGCAGGATGGAAATCAGGCAGCAGTTGTAGGATAGGAGAGAGTACTGGGGAGGAACAGGGAGCCTCCTGCGGAGCTGGTAGATTCGGGTAGTCCCTCCAACCCAATCCATCCCCATCCCCCAGCCTGGTTTCGGGAAGCTCTCCCAATGAATATTTAATAGCTCAGCGCTGGGCCTGATTGAATTTTAATGCTGGCGACCCGAGCCCGGAGCCGAGTCCAGGCAATTAGTCAGGAGCCATTAATGCTGACGGAGCTGATTTATGGGCGGGACCGACCTGTGGGGGGCGGGGGGTGGGGGTGGGGTGGGATGGAGTGCTGGAGCCCAAGCTGCCGGGAGGCCCGGGATTGGGCGGACAAAGTCTCCGGCGTCAGCCAATCCCTACGGCTATCTTGGCTTGCTTTGCATCTCATTTGCATAGCACTCCCAGTGGGCAAACCTGGGCGATGGGGAAACCCAAGGGTAGGGGCGACTGGCTGAGAGCGGGACCCAGGCTTGGCCCTCATCCTGAGACCTGACTAGCATTTATGGCGAGGGAAATGTCTCTGTTTTGCACGTAGGATTCCACTGGACAGTCCCATTGTTCAAAGGACCTGCCCCCAAATCTTGGTAGGACCCAGTTCTGGGGGAAAATTCCAAAGGAGGAGGGGAGCAGAGAGGAGGGCGGACCTGGGAACTCTGGGCAAAGATGCTGGGGCTCAGGACCTAACAAAGGACTCTGGGTTAAAACAGACAGGAGCCTTAAGGAGCCCTTACTGTGCGCCAGGCTCTGTGACTCCACGCGTTCCACAGCTCTTCCGCCTCCCCTACCGGTTCCCAGTCCCTACTTGGCCTCTCAGATGGAGGTTCTGCACTGATGGGGATGAGGGTTTTGGGTTTTCATGGTGCTGGATTACGCCTCCGAGGCCTGGGAATGAATCCAAGGGGCTTTGGGAGGAGATGGCCCTCCTCCCCTCCCTACTCCTCACCCCCCTGACCTGTGTGAATGAGCTGGGACTCAGCCTGGAGTGCTCTATTGAACTATGCCCGACCCCTTAAATCGTAGGTCAAGGATTTAGCTGGCCTGTCTGCTGCCACTCTGGCAGGTGGCCTCCTCCTTACCAGCCCCCCACCCCTGTCTGAGCTTTCAACCACTGGAGATGTGGTGGAGAGCCAGCGTCCTTCCCCATGGGTCCAGGCCTTATCTGAGCTGGAGTGGTCTTTACCAAGGGAGGGGCAATGGAAGGGAGTGGATAGAACTCTGGGCTGAGAAGCCAGTCCCTACAGGGAGGCTTGGGAAGGGGTTGGCAGGGAAGGGGGAGGCATTAGTCAGGGAAGTCTTCCTGGAAGAGGGAGGGCAGAGTAGAGCCTGGAAGGAAGGGAGGCACGGGTCAAAGAAAAAGAAAAGGAGAGGAAATCTTCAGCAAGGGAACACCCTGTTTGAATCAGGAGAAGGTGAAGTGTAAGCTCAAAACTCTCCATCCCTTTAAGCAGTAATTCAGTGTGAGGCTGCCTGCCAAGGCAGATGAGGCAGGGTGTGAAGGGATGATGAAAATTAGTGTCACTATTTAATGAGCACCTACTATGTGCTAGGCACTATGCTCAGCACTTTAAATATACAGTTTCATATAATCTTTAGAGCAACCTAAGGAGGTAGTATTCTAGTGTTCTTAGAATTCCCATTTTACAGATGAGGACACTGAGGCTCTGAGAGAAGCGGTAAGTTGTCCAAGATCACATAGCTACTTGGTGGCAGAGCCCTTGCTCTTTTCCACCCCTCCACACTGCTCACAGTCATCTCAAATTCAACTTATACTCTTCTTTTTACTTTCCAAATCTCCTCCTCCTCCCACGTTTCTTACCTCCCTTTACCAGCATCTACCTAGTGATAAAAACAGATACTGCAGGTAATCTTTGCCCAAATCCTGAGAAACATTCCCATTTACATTGTCACCCAAGCCTGTGACCTTGGTGTCATCAATCATTTACAGTTCCAGGATCTGCTTCCTAAAGATTTCTGAATTCTATTCCCACCTCTCCCGCTTGGTTCAGGCCCAGGTAATCCTCACGAGGGCCAGGTGAGGTAAGACGAGAGCCTCATGGAGCCCTTACTATGTGCCAGGCACTGTGCTAAGAGCTTTCCTGCATTTTCTCTTAATTAATCCTCACCAGAAGTCTGAGAGTAGGTCCTTTGATTGATAGGTCACTATGTTATAAATGGGGTGGAGAAGGTCAGGAAATGGCGGGAAGAAACCCCCAGTTGTACTGGGCTCACTATGATGGTGGGGTGGGGAGCAGACCCCACCAGATCAGGTGGAGCTCCCAAGTCTCTTGCCCTTTTCAGCTGTTCCTTGAAGCCCACAGTTTCCCAGGCTGGATCTGTGTCCTGATCTCTGGGTGCCTCTCCCCACTTTGACAAGAGGAACTGGGTTTCAAGTTAACAGAAGACCCAACTTAAAAATGCCCTAAACAGCAAGGATGTTTATTTATTATGTTGCAAAACAAGACGTAATAGGTGGGACTATTGGTTAATTCAGTGACTCAACCGTGTTGTCAAGGGCCAAGGAAGGACCCAGTGTTCCTTCCTTCCTTCCTTCCTTGTTTCTTTTTTATTTCTTTTGTCAATTTTACTGGAATATAATTTACATGCAGTAGAATGCACAGATTTTAAAAGTACAGTTTGATGAGTTTTGACAAATGTATACCTAGTAGCCACCATTCCAATCAAGATATGGAACATTGACATCATGCCAGAAAGTCCTCTTGTGACCACATGTGGTCAGTCCCTCCCTCACCCCCACTGGTAACCACTGATCTGATTCCTACCTCCATAGGTCAGTCTTGCATGGTCTAGACCTTTCTATGAATGGAGTCATATTATATATACTCTTTCGTGCCTGACCCTTTTGCTTCAGACAGTGTTATTGAGATTCATCCAAATAGTTGTATGTATCGGTAGTTCATCTTTATTACTGAGTAGGACTCCATTCTATGAATATTCCACCATATCGCGTTCTCTTTTTTCTGCCATGTGTATCATGTTGGTTTTCGTCCTTGTACCCTAACTTCTCTTAGAGTCACAAGATGGCTCCGCAGTTCCAGATATCACATGCAGACAACAACATTCAGAAGCTAAGAAGAGGGGCTTCTCCTTTGGCCTCTGAGAAGTCTTTCCAGAAGTCTCCCAAAGAACATCCCCTCATGTGTCATAGGCCAAGATCATATTACACGTCCGATCTTAAACCAAACACTGGTAGAGAGAATGGAATTCCCACAGGTGTCTCAGACTAATCCAGATTCACCCCTGGGACTGGGGAGGGGCTCAGCCTCTGCTGAAGAACTGGCAGTCTGGTCCCTGAACAAAATCAAGGTTCTGTTAGCAAGAAAGGTGGGGAGAGGCAATGACTGTTGGTCAATAGTGACTGCTTTATCTGCTTCTTCAGTGTTAACAGTTCAGGTTTTCCATTTGCAGCAACGTGGATGGACCTAAAGATTGTCATACTGAGTGAGGTCAGACAAAGACAAATATATGATATCGCTTATACGTGGAATCTCACAAAGGGGTACAAATGAACTTATCTACAAAACAGAAATAGAGTTACAGATGTAGAAAACAAACTTATGGTTACCAGGGGGGAAGTGGGGGGAGGGGTAAATTAGGAGACTGAAATTGACATAACACACTACTACATAAAAAATAGATAACTAATAAGGACCTACTGTATAGCACAGGGACTCTACTCAGTACTCTGTAATGGCCTTTATGGGAAAAGAATCTAAGAAAGAGTGGATATATGTAGATGTATAACGGATCCACTTTGCTGTACACCTGAAACGAACACAACATTGTAAATCAACTGTACTCCAATAGAATTTTTTTAAAAAATGCATCCACGTTGCAGGTATCAATTGTTTGCTTTTATTGCTGAGTGTTGTTCCATGGAATGGATGTACTACAGCCTGTTTAACCATTAACCTTTGAGGAACATCTGGGTCTTTTCCAGTTTTGGGTTATTACAAAGAAAAAGCTGCCATAAATATTCATGTAAAAAAGAAAAATATTTTTGTGCGACCATTAAATCTTTTTCTGGAATAAATGTCTATGAATGAAAACAAAACAAAACAATTCGGGTTTTGTTCAGGGATCCACCTCTCAAGGAATGTAACCTGTGTCCACCCGGGAGTAAATCTTGTTGCACCTACATCAATCCTAGTAATCCTGCCCCCTGACCGGGGCTTGGTTTAAGTACGAGGACTGTGGACGATACAGATTGCAGCACCTAACATCCATTCTCCTGTCTTCTTCCTTAATAATAAAGACTCGGGCTTCCCTGGTGGCGCAGTGGTTGAGAGTCTGCCTGCTAATGCAGGGGACATGGGTTCGAGCCCTGGTCTGGGAGGATCCCACATGCTGCGGAGCAACTAGGCCCGTGAGCCACAACTACTGAGCCTGCGTGTCTGGAGCCTGTGCTCTGCAGCAAGAGAGGCCGCGATAGTGAGAGGCCCGGGCACCACGATGAAGAGTGTCCCCTGCTTGCCACAACTAGAGAAAGCCCTCGCACAAGAAACGAAGACCCAACACAGCAAAAATAAATAAATTAATAAACTCCTAACCCCAACATCTAACAACAACAACAAAAAAGGCACATTTTATTTAGGGTGACACAGTGCTCTGCTGAAAAATGTTTCTAGATTTTCTTGCAGCTAGATATGGCCATGTGGCCAAGTTCTGACCAATAAGATGTAAATAGAAATGCTCGTGGAACATCTGAGAAGGTTGCTGACTCTGCTGAGGAACAAACGTTGGCCCTTTGTTTTGCTACTTCTGGTCTACAACATGGATCTGATAGCTGGAATTCCAGCAGCTACTTTGGAACATGAGATGAATTTGAGAGTGAAATCACGTAAGCTAGGTGGTGGGTCTCCAATTATACTGAAACTATGGAGCCGGCACACCAGCACCACCTATTTTCAGACTTCTTTTATGTGAGAAAGAATAAACTTCAATCTAGTTTAAATCACTCTGAGTTTTGCCAACATATGCAACTGACAAACACAGGCAGTAACAATTTCCCACCAATGAGGCAAGAGGGAAAATCTTCTGGATGTCTCTGGGAAAGGTTTCTTTGTTCTCAAAAGGAGGCACTTGGGGGGAATAGTTGGGCCCACATGGGATGATTAGAACTGCATTCAGGCATTTTGTGATTTGAGGGGAACCATCCAGGGACACAGCAGATATGCTGAGGGTGTTAGATGTGAAGATGGAAGGAACCTGGGTCCCTGAAGAAGGTGTTGAGTCTCTGAGTGAACTCTGGAGCCACCATTTCTCATTCTTATGTAAAATATTGTATTTGATGAATTCTGAAATGCACATTTGGTCACATGATAACATTTCTGAAATCAGTAAACATCTTACCATCAACAGCACCTTAACCTGCTGTCAGCCAGACAGCAGACGTGCTTAGCTGTCCTTGTTGCACAGGTACACATTTGGTGGCTTTCCTGGTGTCATGACAGGACAACTGCAACCCCATGATGTTTCACTCCACAAACCATGTAAGGACTCTTTGAGTCCTGACTGACATCTAGAAATTTTTATCAACGATCTGACAAGATCATCTGCCAGCATTGAAACTTCCAGAATGGATGTCAGTGGCTTAGAGGGAAACCCCAAGGGTAATAGTGGATGTGGTTGGCAAACAGCAAAATGGTCCCCAATGGTCCTCACCTTCTGCTAGTCACACCCTATGCAGCCCCTTCCCACATCGTTCTGGGCTGGTCTTTGTGACCAGTAGCATAGGGAAGAAATCATGATGCTATGTGACTTCCAATATTAGGTGATAAAAAGACCGTGGCTTCTGTCTTGAATGATTGGGCTCTCTCTTGGATTGTTTATTGGGGAAGCCAGCTGCCATGTCATGAAGACAGTCAGGCGGCCTATGGAAAGGCCCACGTGGTGAAGAACTGAGGTATCAGCCAACAGTCACCTAAGAACTGAGGTCTGCCAACACCCACATGCCTGAGCTGGGAAGTGGATTCTGCTGCCCCCAGCTTGAGTGCTAGCTCATGAGAGACCCTGACCCAGAAACACCAGCTAAACCGCTCCCAGATTCCAGATCCATAGAAACTATAACATAATAAATGTTTGTTGCTTTAAGCTTCTAAGATTTGGGGTAATTTTTTACAGAGCAACAGATAATTAATTCAGTACTGCAGTCTTCTAAGAAATGCTGTCTCACCAATCCTTAAATTGGCCCCGATGATGAGTCCATGTGGAAAAACATTGACAGCTCAAAGCTGAAAAGGGATTCCAAGAATCAGACTCTGAATATGATAAATTTAAAGAAATTCTTAAGCAATTTATTTCACCCATGTTTTCCTTGCTATATAGGTGCAAGAGTAATTTATGTTAAAAAGTATATTTCAGGGGCTTCCCTGGTGGCACCGTGGTTAAGAATCCACCTGCCAATGCAGGGGACATGGGTTCAAGCCCTGGTGCTGGAAGATCCCACGTGCTGCGGAGTAACTAAGCCCACGCGCCACAACTACTGAAGACTGCGTGCCTACAGCCCATGCTCCTCAACAAGAGAAGCCACCGCAATGAGAAGCCTGCGCAAGGCAAAGAAGAGTAGCCCCCACTTGCTGCAACTAGAGAAAGCCCACGTGTAGCATCAAAGACCCAATGCAGCCAAAAATAAATAATTTATTTTTTTTTAAATGTATATTTCAGACTTCCCTGGTGGTCCAGTGGGTAAAACTCCACGCTCCCAATGCAGGGAGTCCGGGTTTGATCCCTGGTTGGGGAACTAGATCCCGCATGCATGTCGCAACTAAGGAGTCTGATTGCCACAACTAAAGATCCCGCATGCCGCAGCTAAGACCCGGCACAGCCAAAATAAATAAGTAAATAAATAATAAAATAAATAAATATTTTAAAAAGTATATTTCCACCTAAGTCCAAAAATTTTTTCCAAAAATAATAAATAAATAAATTTATTAAAAAAAAATCAGTGGCATCTAAATTGGATGAAATATGATCATGTTTTCCTTATTGTATAAGCCATTGTGAGGCGAGTTTTCTGGTACTTGCAGCAGAGGATTTTTGTTTGTTTGTGTTTTTTTATCATCTTTATTGGAGTATAATTGTTTTACAATGGTGTGTCAGTTTCTGCTTTATAACAAAGTGAATCAGCTATATGTACACATATATCCCCATATCTCCTCCCTCTTGCGTCTCCCTCCCACCCTCCCTATCCCATCCCTCTAGGTGGTCACAAAGCACTGAGCTGATCTCCCTGTGCTTTGCGGCTGCTTCCCACTAGCTATCTGTTTTACATTTGGTAGTGTATATAAGTCCATGCCACTCTCTCACTTCGTCCCAGCTTACCCTTCCCCCTCCCCGTGTCCTCAAGTCCATTCTCTACATCTGCGTCTT
Source organism: Orcinus orca (assembly GCF_937001465.1). Lineage (NCBI taxonomy): Eukaryota > Metazoa > Chordata > Mammalia > Artiodactyla > Delphinidae > Orcinus > Orcinus orca. The sequence goes on along the minus strand of NC_064569.1, from coordinate 41,769,288 downwards.
TATTCCTGTCCTGTCCCTAGGTTCTTCCTGACCTTTTTTTTTTTAGATTCCATATATATGTGCTAGCATACGGTATTTGTTTTTCTCTTCCGGACTTACTTCACTCTGTATGACTGACTCTAGGTCCATCCACCTCACTACAAATAACTCAATTTTGTTTCTTTTTATGACAGCAGAAGATTTTAATTCGGGGGTATTGGATAGGGTTGAGAAGGAGGTGCATAAGGAAAAGCAGAGAACAAGTGTGTGAGGGAGAGTAGAGGAGGTTGGACAGGGGTCTGTGGCAAACAGCTCAAAAAATATTTATGGGAAACCCACGTTGCTCACTGTTCAAGTGTGTTAGTCCTAAGCCTCCAATGTGTTATTAAGGGCCTGGAATCCTGTCACCCATGGTGTGTAGCAGTTGCCGGCTGCATTGGAAATGCTTGCAGTTCCCAAACAAAAGTGGAGACATGTGACCTGACACAGGAGTTTTCCTGTATTTTAAATTTTATTTGCCCCCAAAAGCCTTTACAGTTTCACAGCTTTATGGCTTTATGGCAAGGGCAAGGGCAAGTGGAAACATGCCGGACAGAGGCTTCCCTGGGACATCCGTTGCCCCTCATCTCCCAGAGGTGTGGCCAGTTGTTGGGAAAATGTCCAGGGGCCGAAATCTCAACTAGGCAAGAGAGGGGACTGGGGCTAGGGATCCAGTTAGCTTTAGAGGTAAGTGTGAATCACTATTCATAGATTTTGATGACTCAGCCATTTGTTTCATGAGCATCTTCTCATCCTTCCTCAGGAAAGCCCCGTGAGGGCTGGGCATCTATCATCAATCCACTTTACAGATGGGGAAGCTGAGGCGGGAATGTTAAATTTACAGGGTAAAGAGCAAACCAAGAGTTGAACTCCGGCAATCCGGCTCCAGAGCCGGTGCCTGTCTTAGCCACTACCTTATGGCATTTTAGATGCGTGGGGAATTTAGCAGTCGCTGAATCCAAGCCCCTGATTTTGCAGTGGAGGAAGCAGGGATTTTACAGAGAGAGCGGGACTTGCCCAAGATCCACAGGGAAGGGGTGGCTGGGCGGGATTCGGGCTGGGGCGTCCCGGATTACAGTTGGTGAAAGAAGGGGGCGGGGGAGGGGGGGTGTGGGCAAGAGGAAGCACTGGCCCTACCCACCCCGTCCCCAGTGCAAAGCGCCCCTTCTTTCCATTTTGGGAAGGGGTTCAACTTGGTGCGGGGGTGGCTGGGGGTGGCCTCGGGAAGCCACCCGGCCTCCTTCATTCTCGGGCTTCCCTGAGGCAGCCATTGTCCAGGGAGGAATGTTCGGCCAGCAGCCCCGAGGGGCGGGGCCTCTCTCCGTGCCCCAGACAAGCTTTGTGCTTTGTGCTCTCCACCCAGGGCCCCTCCTGGCCTTCACCAGCCAGGACTTCCGAGCATTTTTCAGGGCTTCCAGGCTAGGTCGCTTAAGGAGGACGCTATTGGGAAAGGCGTGGGCCTTGGGAGATGCACTGGGCCCTGAAACGCCAGTCTGGGAGGGCTGCCTGGAGGAAATGTGAGGGCACCACCCAGAGGCCTGGGGTAGTGGCTCCTCAAAGCTAAAAATATGCATTCCCAGCCTCTCATTACTAGTATTTTTATCTTAACCAGACATATGCACAAAGGTGGGTGTTACAAGTCAGTTCATCAAGCTTTTATTTGTGGGAAAAAAAATCTACAACAAAGGAAATTTGTTATTCTTGCATGTCCACATGATGGAATATTAAACTGTCATTAAAAGTTGTGTGGTATAGATAAACAACAAGGATTTACTGTATAAAACAGGGAACTATATTCAATATCTTGTAATAAACTATAGGGCTTCCCTGGTGGCACAGTGGTTAAGAATCCGCCTGCCAATGCAGGGGACATGGGTTCAGTCCCTGGTCCAGGAAGATCCCACATGCCATGGAGCAACTAAGCCCGAGTGCCACAACTACTGAGCCCAAGCGCCACAACTACTGAACCCCGCTTGCCCAGAGCCCATGCTCTGCAACAGAAGCCACTGCAATGAGAAGCCCACGCACCGCAACGAAGGGAAGCCCCCCGCTTACTGCAGCTAGAGAAAGCCGGTGCGCAGCAACGAAGACCCAACACAGCCAAAAATAAATAAATAAATAAATTAATTAATTAAAAAAAAACTATAATGGAAAAGAATCAGAAAAAAGGAATATATATATACGCATAACTGAATCACTTTGCTGTACAAACAGTATCGTAAATAAACCAGACTTTAATAAAAAAAATTATGTGGTTTAAGTATATTTATAGACAAGAAAAGATACTCAAAATACTTGCCTATTGAGAAAAGCAGATTACAAGATAGTGTGGCAATCTCTCACTATATCGACATCTAGAAAAATACCTGTCTTCCTCCAAAGTCTTACCAGTGGTTATCTCTGGGTGGTGGGATTAAGGGTGTTCGATTTAAAAAAATTTTTTTGTTTTGTGCTTCTCTATATTTTCTAATTTTTTTCTTTTGCGGTATGTGGGCCTCTCACTGCCGTGGCCCCTCCCGTTGCGGAGCACAGGCTCCGGACGCGCAGGCTCAGCGGCCATGGCTCACGGGCCCAGCTGCTCCGCGGCACGTGGGATCTTCCCGGACCGGGGCACGCACCCGTGTCCCCTGCATCGGCAGGCGGACTCTCAACCACTGCGCCACCAGGGAAGCCCTCTAATTTTTAAAGTTACTTTTAAAAGGTGTTTTACTTGTGTAACAAAAGTATTACGTGTGTGTGGACCCTAACTGACTGCTGCTTGGGCTGCGTGTCCCCCACAGGAGAAGTTTCTCCAAGTCTCAGAGGGTAGGCAGGGACAGCTGTTCAGGCATCAGAAAAATGAGCAGTGACCATCAGACAGGCAACATGCCTGAGCCCGGTAATAGTAGCAACAACTCACTTAGCATTTCACAAAGTGCTTCCACACACACAGTCTTATTGAATTCCACCACAACCCTCTCAGGACACATCACTCACCTTTTCCAGGTGAGGAGCCAGGCTCCAGCTAAGTGCTCCTCCGCTGCCCGCCTGGAGTGACAGCAGGCAAGTAGCTGGATTGATTGAACCCAGGGTCTCCCATCTTCAACCACGGCACCCCACTGCCTCCCCACTCATGTCCATTGCAGCATCTTACATTATCAACCTGTCCCTCTCCTCCTCTGACTGTGAGTTTCTCTACGGAGCACTGGGGTCCTACTCAAGTCTCTATTCCCAGAACCTAGTATACGTAGGCATCAGTACATGCTATTGAATTAATGAATGAATGAACAAATATTCAAACCTTGAGCCCTGGTGAAGCAGGTCTTGGTAGTTCCCAAACCTGCTCTTTGTAGCCCGTGTCCTTTTCTATTTGCTGCATTTTCTGTATTTATTTCCCTTTTGTTCTGTAATACTTGCAAAGTCTTTTGGAAAATGGCTGACAGCGAGAGTTGTGGGAACAGCTCTCTGTCTGGATCTGAACCAAAGCTTTAAAAAGGCTCCCAATACCCACTACACACCAGTAACTGGAGGCAACCACCCTGGAAGCCAAGGGCACAGAGGAGAAGCTCTTCGTCAGCTCTCCTCCCTGCCTGGGGGAAGGGTTTCTATCCAGGACCAACGCTTGGAAAGGATGGGGCTCCACATATTGAGTGCACACCCTTCCAGACCCCAGACCCAGAGAGGTGGAGGTTCAAGGGTGGGCTGTGGTTACAGAGGCTGGGCCAATCAGGGAAGGCTTCCTGGAGGAGAGACCTGGGAGGCTGGTTTAAGAAGGGGAGGAGGCCAGGCCAGAGGGGAGAAAAGCAGGGAACATGCCTGGGCAGTTGCGCGCTGGATGATTTAAGTACAACCAGATGTGCTGGGAATCTCCTGTCAGGCCCAGCCCCAGTGAGGGCAGTGGGGGTGGGGAGGTCTCTGAGCCACTTGGATTTTCAGTTCCTCGTTCTTCCTTGGGTTGTAAGCTTTAGGGACGGGAGAAGCTCAGTGGGGTTCCAGAGGAGCTGGCATGCGAGAGAGTAAGCCGGGCAGGCTCCAGTGGAGTCTTCCGCCTTTGGATAGGGTGTAGGAGGGGAAGGGCTCTTCTAGGAAGCAGGGTATTGGGCTCAACCCCTGGCACCTAGAAAAAAGGATTAGGAGAGCTCTGGGGTAGCATCTACCAGCTCTGCTGGGGGTAGGGGATAGCTAGGGAAGCATTACAGAAGAGGCCGTATCTGAGTTGGGGTTCTGAAGGATACATGATACTCCAGGGAGGGAGACTCTGCAGTATTAAAATGGTGTGGTGCTTAGTGAGAGGTTCTGTGGCGCTGTATTATAAAGGCGCATGGTGGGATGACAGTTCAGTTTGGGGCGCTGGCCCAAAGGCTGTGATGCAGGATGGGGTAGGATGGGTGTGCTGCTCACAGACCAAATGGCAGAGCCAGAGAAGGTATGAGGATTTTGGAAGTGGGTCCCAGGGTCCCCAAGTGTTGGGTCCCTGGGGGAAAGGAGGGGCACTTGGGCCCCTGGGGGAAAGGAGGGGCCTGACAGCCAGCCCCAGCACCTCCTCCCGAGTCTTAGATGGTCTGGCACAGAGCTGTGTCTGCCCAGAGGGAGGGACGCTTTTTCTCATTCTCACGGAGGCTCTTACGTGCCCCTGGCCGGCTGTGGGGTGGGGACTGGACCCAGACACAGCCTGCAGCTCACTGGGAAGGCAAAGCTGGTCTAAGCACACAAACTGTAAGAGAGTGAGGGCATGAGCAGGGTTGGGGAGGCACTGGGAACTGGGCCTTGAAGTCCAAACAGCTGGAAAGAGAAGGGTTAGTGCTTCCACTTGTAGGGGAGCAGCCTGAGGCCAGGGTGAGTGGGAGGTGTGGCAGCCAGCTGGGTGTGGTGTGCTCTGGGCACGCACCCCCGCCGCCCAGCCTGGACACATTTCCTTCCTTTCCTGCTTCTTAATGACTCCTGAGTGGCCGATCCACAGGACTACAAAGAGAGGTCTCCCCACCCTTTCCTCTTCCTCCCTTCCATTTCTTTCTCCCTTCCTCCCCCCACCCCCATCCTTCCCCAAGGCCCTTTTCTTTCCTTCCTCCCCACCCCACCTGCTCCTCCCTCCCTCCCTCTCTGGCTTCCACATCTTCCCTAACTCTCCTCTCTCCCTTCAAAACCCGCAAAGCTGATTCTCCCTGGGCCAGCTGGATGTTTTCGGAAAGGCCTTGTTGCAAGTCTCTGGACCAGGAAGGTCACACACACACCCCTGCACACATACCCATGTCCCCCTCCCCACACCCCATGCTCAGGCACTCAGCAGCACACCCAAGCACAGCACCTGCTTCCACCTTGGATGTGATACAAGCAAAAGGGCTGGGAAAGAATGCAGGGCCCTCAGCAGAAGCTGAGAGGAGCATTACTGCCATCACTACCACTATTATTATCCAATCCATTGCCAGGCACTTGACCTAGGCCGGGATGATCATAAGACCTGCCAGAACCCTGTCCTCAGCAGGGGGCTCTTAGGGCGCAGATCTGTTGACTGGGGACAGCCAGAAGAGGGGTCAGCAGGGAGTCCTCGGAGAACAGACCCCCAAGGCCCCGCCCAGGAGGGCAGACACGATGACGGGCCATTTGCCGGGATTGAGTATTTGTCAGCCCAGGAGGCTGGATGATGTATTAACAGGACTTTAATGAGCTTGGGAAGGGGAGCCACACTTCATTGCCTGAGCCTGGTGGGCAGAGGGGTGAAGAGACCAACCTCACCCCCATCTGCTAACTAAACACTTTAAGTCAACCTATGCCTGTTTGCCCATCAGAAACAATTCAGCACCTCCGAGATGCAGCACCTTCCCACGTGAAGTCCAGCAAAGGTCTCTCAGCGTGCTGACCTGCCTTACTATCTTACTGGAAAGGCCTTCCTGAGGTCTAACCTTGTCTTTCATACTGGAGGGACCTGGGGGGTGAAGGAGAACCCGATCCCTACTCCAGGGGAGCACCTTATCAACTCCTTTCTCCACCCTCACCCCTGTCATCCACCCCACCCTGGAGCCTGGGGGAGCATGGCCCCCAGTGACACCTAGCCACAATGCCCTGGCAATGCTGGGCTTGGCCTCCTGCTGGCTGGGGTCACTCAGCTCATGTGGACATTGGCCTCTCCCTTAGCTCCTGCCCTTGACCCTTGGGGAGCCTGACAGATAGGGTAGAAAGAGTACAGTGGATTCTAGATCCAGCTTTGCTGTGTGACCCCAAGCGCGTCTCTTCTCTCTGGTGCGCAGATACCCCATCAATAAAGAAATACTCAACAAATTCCTTCCCCCTCTGTTGTCCCGGGATTGTCCCTTCAGCTAGGGGTTCAGGTCTCCTAGGGTGGCAGCTGTGGCTCCCTTTATCCTGCCTTTCTGATTTTGAAGCCATGGGTTGCCCTACCATTCTGACCCTGTGCCAGGGTGTGGTCCTAGGGCTGTGGCATAGAGAGGAAGAGAGGGTTCTGGGGTTGCAGAAGATCCTGACCTTGGTGAATTCCAGAACCTGCCTGGGTGCTAGTCCTGCTTCCACATGTGGGTTGGGAAAAATATGGGAGCCTCCCCCTTTCCCTGAGTGGCACCTCTAGGGGTGCCCTGGGAGATCAGAACCCAGAGCTTCCAGAGGGGGCCAGTGAGACCCCAGAGACTCCAGAGGAACCATCGCTAGGAGAAGGGAAGGGGAGAGTTTGCAGTGTTTCTGCAAAACACTGAGGACAAAGCACTACCGGGAAGTTGGGGGTGAGAGCACAAGGGCAACCTTGTCCCACTAGTACTCAAGAGAGTCTGAGCAGCGCCCAGAAGAAAACAAAAAACAAAAACCACACCTCAGAAGAGAGGACCCTCAGACACTGCCCTTGCATGGGAACACAGAAGGCCTTGGGACCCTCTGGGTGCTCAACATCTCCTCTGGGAAATGTATCTGTAACTTCCAACCTAAGCTCAGATCCCTCTCCTCCTGCGGCAAAGTGGGTTCTGCTGCGGGCTGCTGGCCCTGCAGATTTCCTTTCCCGCCTGCATCACCGCTGAACACTTGCGTCAGTGTGTCTGACAGAATTCTGTCTACCCTTGTCCTGGGAGCTCCACCGGGAGAGGGATGTGCCTTTGGGACTTTCTCGGGTGTCCCCAGTGCCTAGCCCAATGCCCAGGCACAGAGTAGACGCTCTATATGTATCTGCTGAATGAATGCACCAATTAATGAACGCCTTTGGACACCTCCAAGCCGATCACAGGTCTGGGATTCATCCTGTTGGCCCAGTGTGAATGCTGCCTTCTTGGGGAAGCCCTCCAGGGAAGCCCACTGTTTAGACGTCACATCGCATTCTCCACTGCCCACCTCCAGGGCTCTCGGTCCTCTCCCGAACCCACCCCACTCGGAGTGGCATTAGTGCAGGGCGGTGGACTTACTGGGCTGTGTGTGTCCCACCCTCTGCATCCCGGGCAGGCGCAGGGGGGTGGGGCGGAGGAGAATGAAAGAGTGAGTCTACCAGGCTTAGGCTGAGAGGCCGAGGCAGTCCAGGGAGTGGGGGTCGAAGGCGGCTAGCGGACGGGGCGGGCCGGGCCGGCTGTCTTCCCCTTTGCCCTTCGACCCAGGAAGCCGCTCACACCCGGCGGACACGCTCGGCCGCCCTATTGCCCAGTCCCGGCCCCCACCCCTCCCACCTCGGGGACTGCTCCTCACCCTGCTCGGCCTCCACCCCCACCCCAACTTCCCGCTCCAACGGCCCGGGAGAGGCGGGAGCGGGCCTGAGAGTGGCGCAATGACACTCCACACCAAGGGTCATTTGCTCTTTTTCCCCCTCTGTGGCTAATTTATTTTAGAGCCTGGGGAGGAGAGGGGCGGGGCCGGGCCGGGCGGGTAGAGAGGAGGGGCCGGGCGAGCCCAGGGGAGGTGGGGGCGGGGCGGGGGCGAGGAGGGGAGGGCGGGGAAGCAGCCGGGGTGGAGAGGGCCGGGGAAGGGGCGGGAGTTGGGGGGAAGGGAGGGGCACGAGGGGAGGGGAGGAGCAGGGAAAGGGGAGGGGAGCAAAGGCCTGCGAGGGAGGGCGCTGGGGGCGGGCGAGGGGAGGCGGGGGTGGGGGTGGGGGTCCTGCCTGCGGGGGGAGCCGGGACGGCCCCTTGTCCGGCCACCCCCACTGCCCAGTCCCGCTCCCGCCCGCGGCGGCCGCAGCAGCCGCAGCAGTAGCGGCTCCAGGATGGTGAGCGCCGCTGCCCCCCAGCCCCGGCCTGTCGCCCCCGGCCCGCGCCCCAGCCCCGGGGCCGGACGCCCCCCCAGGCCGCGCACACTCACCTAGGACCCGGCCGGGATGCCGAGGTACGGGGCCGCGGGCCCGGCGGGGGCAGGCACGGGAGCGCGCGGGCGGGCCGGGGTCAGGGGGTGGTGACCGTTCGTTCGGTCGGGGTGTCCGGAGCTTTGTCCGCGGGCGCGGGGCAGTGCGAGGGCCGGAGAGGGCGGGGGCTGCGGGGCGCGGGGTTCAGCGAGGCGGGGGTCGAAGGGCAAGGCCAGCGAGAGACCCCAGCGGGTGCGTGGGAGCCGAGGGTCACTTCCCGGGGGGAGGGGGCGGGCAGAGAAGGGGCTCTCCTCTCCGCAGCCGACGGGCACCCTCTTCGCCGCCCCCTTTGGTGCGGAGGCTGCAGCAATAGCGAGCAGCAGGCTCTGGGGGTAGCCTGCGGGATTGGGGGTGGGGAACCAGAATTTGCGGGTTCGGGTCCCAGAAGGATCCAGTGTCCGGAGCCCGAGGGCCGGCCCGAGGCCCCTCCCACTCCGTCAGGTCTTTGTCCAGCGGCCCCTGTGTGTGAGGGAGGGGGGTGGGGACTGGGTTCCAGGCCCGGAGATTCCCCAGCATCGTGACGGGGCAGTGACAGGAGACTGAGGCCACTTCGGGCCCTGCGGGTCCTGCGTCCCTCACGCCCAACCCCTGCCTTTCTTCTCTTCTGGCCCGGGAGAGCATAGCCCCCATCTCAGAGTCGGGGTGTTGCAGGAAGCAACTTACCTTCACCCGTGCGCTACAGGCTGCGAGGGTGACCCTCTGAGCTCCCGGCCCTCTCTCCCGAGAGCCCTTTAAACTTCCCCGCTCCAAGAGCCCTCTCTTGGTCTGTCTACACAGAGATTCCCTTGCTAAGGAACCCGCTCGATAGAGGGTCCTCCGCTAGGGTTGGGCACACAGTAGGTGCTCAGCAAATGTACGCCCCCTTCTCGGCCCCTGGGCGGAGGAGGCCTGGGAAGGGGTCTACGCGGGGGCGAGTGTAAGTGGCCTGGAGTCTGCGTCCACAGGCAGCCAGGAGTCCAGAGCGCAGCGGTGGGTGGACGGGTGGGTGGGCTGTTAAAGGGACGGTCACTAAATCAGGATTAGGCCGTGGGGCTGTCAGGCTGCCAGGCCCTGTCTCCATGGATACCTAATTTGGAGGAGAATAGAGGACGGAAGAATGTTTGTGTTGTCGTCCGCGCGGGCTGCCGCGGCTGAGCGGACTCCAGCCGTCGGCCAGGCAGCGAGGAATGGGTATCCGTTTCGAAGCCCACTCTGGGCTTCCGCGGGGCGGGAGAACTTCTCGGTTCTCGGGGCCCAGAGCCTTCCCTGTGGAGTCGCTGGAGTGGGCCAGGTGATGCAGTGGTCCAAAGAACTCTGACCCTGCACAGGGGAGCCCCAGAGTCCAACCTGACCCCCTGTGCATCGTCCTGGAAGCGGCCGGGCTGGGGTTCCTCAGATCCCCCATCCCGGAGCTCCTAGCCGGGAGCAAGCGCCGTCCTCCGCTGCGCTGTGACCCCGGAGGACGGACGCGCTGCGCGGCTCGTGGCTGAGCGCCGCGGGGACCCAGCCGCACGCCGGTACCCGGCGGCCGCGGGAGCGGCCGGGCAGGGGGCGGGACGGGACTTAACTGGGGTGGGCGAGAAAGGGGCGGGGCCTGCCGGCCAGCTTCGCTCCACCGGGTGACAGGCCTCGTAAATCCCCCTCTCCCGTATTTAACGCCATTTCATTTATTTCCACTTGATTCCACTGGTGTCCTCAGCAGCCGCCCCTGTAAGGAGCGACCCTCGTGCCCTCCCTGTAATATCTTCTCGGGGGAAAGCCCTCTTGCGCCAAAGGGAATTAGTTCTGTGGGGCAGTGGAGCTGCTCCGGGGGAGGCCCAATAACCCCCACTTTTCAGGGGGCCCCCCGTCTCCTCAGGAGAAGAAGAGGAGGGCTGAGAGACCCAGGGATGAGTTTGGCTTTCCGAGGGCCTGCGGGATTCTCGGGCTGTGGTGTGAGGGTGGGCTGGGCTGGGCTGGGGATCCCATGAGTGGACAATCCCACTGCGCCGACTGGAGCGGGGCAGGAGAGGGACCAGGCCCGAGTGTGCTGTTCTCAGAGCCCTTTCCTGCCTTCCTCCTGGTCATCCATGGCCACAGCTTTTTATGGAGCAAGAATCCCCGCCCCTCCCCTCCCCTCCCCTGCCTGGGCTGCAGCTTTATTGCTGAGACCTCAGACTCTCTCCACGCAATTTCACGCCTCTCTGCCTTCGCTCTGGCTGTCCCCTCAGCCAAATGCTTTCCCATTGTCCCTGTCTCTCCACAACCTCCTCATTCTTCAAGGCCCAACTCGGATGCCACACGTCCTCCATATACGGTCTCCAGAGCCCGCAGCTCTTGTCACTTGCTCCTCCCTACATGTTCTCCTAACCCTGCACCTGTGCCTCCTGTCAGCCTCTGAGGCTGAGTCCACGCTAGGCTTTTCCTCCTGGAGGACAGGGTGGAGCATATACTTCCCCGTGCCCCGTCCCCACTGGGGATGCCTGGCACCTTGTGGGTGCTCCATAAATATTTGTGGGCTGAATAAAAGGGGTTTTGTAAGGGCAGCCTGCAAAGCATGGCATCTGAACACTTGCAGGCAAATAACTCTGTGCTCCTGGGTGGGGGGAGACCCCTGGGTGGCTCTCTTCCTCCTCCTCATTTGCTGACCCTCCCCCATCCCCAAGTCCGGGGAGGACTTTGCCCCTTCCTTTCCCCACAGACCAGCATTCTTTCCCTGCCACTATCATCCTGTTAAACAGAGAGACCAGTCAGGATCCATATGGATCACATTAACAATTGCTTATTATCTGGGCCAAGACTGCCCCCACTCTCCACCCCCAGCTCCTCCTGCTGCAGCTGCTGGACCCTTAGGAGCCCAGCCTTCCCGCCTCCCCCTCCCCCCACCTCTGTCAGCCAGGGATCGCAGGGGACAGGCTGGTCTCCCTTGCTCTCCCCATGCCTTCTAGCAGAAGTCTGCTGCTTCTTGACTTGGCTGGCGGCTAATGACTCCTCTACCCGATTTAATGAAAACCAGGTTCTTTGCGGGAGCATGGCTCAGTGAGGTTCCAGGGCCGCTGTGGAGAGAGGTGGACCCGAGGCCGGGTACACCTGGGGTCCACAACCCCGAGAGCCTCTGCCTTCCCGGGGACAGAGGCTGTGGGCTGGGGTAAGCCCCACTAGGCCGACCATGGGGTATACCGATGCCTTCTGCCATCTCAGCCCTGGGCTGGCCCTGCTCCCTTCTTGGAGCTGGCAGGCTAGTGAGGAAGAGCAAAGCAGGAGAGGCCCTACAAGGCTACGTGGGTCCCAAGCCTTATGCCGCAGTCAAAGAAGCAAGAAATCTTAGAGTTTTCCAGAGTGGCTTGAGTGCTGAGGTCGGCCTTGAAGGATGAGGGGTGCGGTTTATGTTTCAATGCATGTAGCCCAAGAATACTAGGAATGGGAGGGTCTTCCAGATGACCCAGTCCTGGGTGCATAACTTTTTTTGATCTACAGACCCCTCAAAAGCCATCCCCAGAAAAATGCTCTTCCATCACTCGATACTAGACTTTGCCTTCTGCTTTAGAGGGTCCTTGGACCCCGTGACACCCATGGGAACCCTACATCAGGAAACCCTCCCCCCAATCCAGACCCCCCTGACGTGCTGAGAGCAGAGTGGGGCCTGCAGCCCAGCACTCCTGCCCTCCACGTGGTGCTGTCTCCATGGAAGGTGGACAGGATGAGCCAAGAGACCAGGGGCATCGGACGGAGCTGCTGGGCCAGCCTCTGCGCGGGAAGGGTTCACACTGCCTGGGTCGGGGTATGGGCTAGTCACCTCTGATTGTGTCACCTGGAGAGAGGAGGTCCAGGGGTTGTTTTGTTGTAGGACCCACTCATCCCCAGGAGCAAGGATGCGTGGCAAGAGAGTCTAGCTCTCCTCTGAGCACTCTCGTAAGCGACTTGATGAATCATAGCTAATATTTACGTACATAGTGCTTATTAAATATTCTATATCTCATCTGAGAAGTGGGACTAATCATGGTGCCCTCCTCATAAACATTGTCGTGAGGATTAAATGAGGCAGGGGCCGGAAGCCCTGAGTCCCAGTCTTGAAGGACTGTGGGCCTGTGAGGGCCTGGTCAGAAACGCAGGGGACAGAGCTCAGGGCTATACAGATCCTCCTTGACTTACGATGGGGTTATGTCCCGATAAAACCATCGTAAGTTAAAATTATTGTAAGTCAAAAACACATTTAATGCACCTAGCCTACTGAACATCATAGCTTAACCTAGCCTACCTTACAGGTGACCGGAAAACTTCCGTGAGCTTACAGTTGGGCAAAATCATCAAACACAAAGCGTACTTTATAATAAAGTGTTCAGTATCTCATGTAAGTTATTGAAGACTGTACCGAAAGTGAACAACACAGTGGTTTAATGGGCGCAAAATGGTTGTTTCGTATCAGTTGTTTACCTCGTGATGGCATGGCTAGCCGGCGGGAGCTGCGGCTCACTGCCACTGCCCAGCGTCACGAGAGAGGATCGTACTGCATGTTGATCGCTAGCCTGGGAAAAGATCAACATTCACAATTCAAAGTACGCTTTCTACTGAATGCGTATCGCACCACTGTGAAGTCAAAGAGTTGTAAGTCAAACCATCGTGAGTTGGGACGTCTGTGATTGCTGTTGATGTTGACATTTTCCTACTTGGGCCAGCAGGAAAATGGAGAAGGGATTGCAGTGGGAGGCATCCAGGTGCCTGGCTCTCTTTTCCTTTGGTAAGGAGGCGTGGACAGTCAGCCTTTGCAATTCACCTTGGGGACTGGTGGAGGGGTGGGGTGTCCTCAGTGAATGGTAGCATTAGGCAGTGGCCTCGGACCAACCTCCGTAGGCCCTAATCCCAAATTTATGATGACCAATCATGCCCCCCACCCGAGGGGCCAAGCCCTGGGCTGCAGTGACCCTGCCACTAATCAGGTCTAATTGCCCTGGACAAGTCACATACTCTGTTTGTGTCTCTATGTCTTCATCTGCAAAATGGGGGTAAGAACACTAGTGAGTGAGTTCGTAGGTGATAGAGGTGTTGGTTTCACATAGTGTGTCCTTTGTCTCTGAAGTACATGCCTACCTCTGGTGACCCACGTGGTGATTCAGTACCCACTGCAGAGAACCAACTCCCAGCGCAGGAGCAAGGAGAAAAAGGGGACATGAGTGTGAAAGTTCTGGCCCAGGGCAGGGTTTGCCCAGGCCATCTTTGAAGCTCTCTCCGAAGTAGAGTCAGGGCAGGAGCGGGGGCTCAGGAGGTAGGTGAGAGGGGAGCCAGCTTGGCTACCTCTGGAATCCGGGAGGTGGAAGCTGCCTCCCCCCTGCCTCCCCTCACCGCCTGGCAGATTCAAGCCACCTGATCCCCTGCTCAGTGCTGGAATCAATCAATCGGGGATGGATGGGAAGATGTGGCAAAGAGGCTGCATTTTATTCTAACAAACCTGGGTAGAACACCTGCTGGGTGCTGGCACCATGCCAGGTCCTGGGCCGGGATTCCTGGGCCCCTGAGACTCCCCACACACTCCCCAGGCACCTACATACCAGCCCCTGAGTGGGGCTTTCCTGCCTCGGATCTTCCATAACAACCCTCGGCTTCCCGTGTGGCCTGGAAGGAGCAGATCCCATCCTTAGCCCTGGCGCTGTTTGCTTTGCTGCAGGTACCCACGTGAAGCACTGCTACACTCACCTCACACTCAGCAGGGCCCTGAGCCAGGCCCAGATACTTTATCCGGACAGGCTTTCATCCAACAAGCATTATTTCTGATGTGCTCCCCCTTTCCAGGAGCTTACAAGACAGTCAAGGACCAGCGGATAGGCCAAAGGACAGGCTGAGCTTTCAGAACCACTCTCCTCGTTTTCCCTGCGTAGGAGGGAGCCTCCGAAGGTGCTTGAGCTGGGGAGCGGTAGACAGGACCCAGGATGGGATGGAGAGGAGAGACTTGGGAAAAGACCACTCCCTTCACAGCAGGGCTTTGCATCTTCAGCAGAGTCCCGAGGAGACTTCTTTTTCCCGAGGGAGGCTGTTCATAGGTGACAGAGGCCCTAATTCGGGCTCTTCCTCTCCTCTCTGCAATTTTTCTGGGTCATCCCCACTTACATGTCTAATAGGCACTGCAAACCCAACAAGTCTAAAAACCGAGCTCCGGCCCACCCCACCCCGATGGGGCAGCTCCATCCTGTTGACAGTGGGAATTAGGAAACTGGGAACGTCCACCTGCTGCTGTCTGGCCTGTTGGGCCCTTGGATGCTTGAGAGTCTGGGGTGGTTTTTCTTCTTTCCAGACCAGTGGGGAAAGAAAACTGGCGAGATTCGGGTTATACTGCAAAAAGACACCTCCCGCTGCCTCATGTTCTTCCACATCTACCCAATCTACCTGGAGGTTTCTGTTGGGGCAGAGGGGCGCCAGGGGGACTTTGGCCACCAGGGGGGATCGCCCCTCCCACCCAGCTCCTCAGAGAGACAGAGGTCATTGGTGGCCAGACGCTCACCCCTCTAGGAAGGGGCTCCTTTTCCAGGTATCCTGTGTTCTGTGTGGGATGCCCATCCTCCTGTCACCATCTTCCATACTGTAGCCCTCTTGGGTCAGAGTTTTGGGGTTTGAGCCCCTTATTGGGAAAGATGGAGCTGCCTCATCGGGGTGGGGTTGGTCAGGAGTTCAGCTTTTAGACTTGTTGGGTTTGCAGTGCCTATTAGACATGTAAGTGGGGATGACCCAGAAAAATTGCAGAGAAGAGAGGAAGAGCCCATCAACTTGCCCAAGAGTGCCCCACCCTGTAGGCAGCCTCTCGTGTTGAATGCCTCTACTGATGGGGAGCTTATCACTTCCAGAGACAACCTACATGTTCTCAGACAGCTAACATTAAGGCAGAAATCTTTCATGGCAGATTCGTCTCATTCGAGGATGGGGTGGGGGAGAGCCGAGGGCCTGCACAGAGCTGCCACCCAGCACCATGTCCTAGCTTGGTGACTTCGACGAGTTAACTATGCCTCAGTTTCCTCCTCTGTAGCATGGGAGTAACAGTCGTACTTCCTTCCTGGGGTTATTGTGAGGATTACATGCGCTCACGTGCTTACAGCAGTGCTTGGCACGTGTGCTGGGGACCCAGACCAGAGCAGACAGGAGTTGCTGTGGTTGTTGTTTGGTTTTCGCCTAGCACCATCCCCCCCCATTTCTCTTTCTGTTCCTGTGGCCCCGCAGGTGGAGGGGGCCACCCCCTGGAGGACAGCCCTGCCCACTCACGCCCAGGTAGACCGGCCAGGCTGCATAGCTGGAGTTACTCAGCTCGGCTCCCCCAGGGCTGGGAAGGGAGTAGGAGGGGGCAGAGGCAGGCAGCCGCTGGGGAAGCCTGCGTAGGCTGCCTGGGCCTGCTCCCTTACCTCTGCTCTGCTCTGGCCCTGTGCGGGGTGTCTCTCACACACCCCTGTGCACGGGGAGGGGGGTATATTTGGGGCCCGGGAACATAGGATCACACAGACTTTAATGCTTAAGCCTTTCGGAGGTCACATGCCACCCAAACTGACTCAAGTCAACCTTGGATCCTAAGCTTGGCTGGGGGGAAGGGGGTGGGGTCTGAGAGGGGGCCTTTGTCTCTTGGGCTAAACACCCGTGATCCGTGATCCCGGAGGAGCTCACGAATAGAGTTGTATTCCAATGTCATTAATTCCCTTTGTAGCCCCGTGTATTGAATATTTAAAAAATTCTACCCCCTGCCCAGGTTTATTAAGGTATAATTGACAAAGTAGTCCCATGTGTTATTTGTTTCTTAACTGAGGTATCATTGACATATAACATTAGTTTCAGGTGTACAACACAATGATTTGATTTTTGTATATAGCATGAAATGGTCACCGCAATAAGTCTAGCTAACATCTGTCACGATATATAGTTACACCTTTGTTTTCTCTTGTGTATTTTTATCTCATACACTGACAAATACTTTTGAGAACAGGCCGCAAGGTTTACTAGATTGCACAAGGGGCCTACGACTGAACACTGGTCAAGAGCCCTGACCTCCTCCCCCTCCCACAGCCATGCAGGGCCAAGTCCCAAGGGACGAAGGGCCCCAGACGCAGATCCACGAGGAGACAGGCACTAGGAGGGTTCACCCAGCCCCGGGGAGCAGGGCTGCCGGAGCTGGCCAGTAACCGCCGTGACCACAGCCTCCTCCGCCAGTGCCCGCTGCTGTGCCCACTCTGTGTTGAGAGGCCGAGTGCGCCCCAAGATTCCCAGGGACAGGAAAAGTGTGGCTCGGGAGGAAGTTGGGTCTGGCACGGTGCGGGTTCCCAAGAGGGACCTGAAGGGGCATGTGACATTATCTGGGCATTTTCTAAGTTGGACAGAGGGCAGAGAGGGGGCAGGGCACTGGGGCTCCTTCTATTGGCAGAGGAGGAGTGGGTGAGAGGTGCTCTAGGACACAGGGCAGCAGGGCCAGGGTTCAGGCAGGACATCCAGGGAAGCCGTGGTCTGGGACTCGGTTCCCCGCACAGTCCCAGCCAGCAGTCGAGAGGGGCAGGACAGGGGCCTTACGCTGCAGGGTGATGCCTCCATTCTGGGGCCCAGCTTGGAAAGTGCCCTTCTCTCCTAGGGGTCTCTCAAGCGCATTGGATCCTTCTGTGCCAGAGTGTCTCCCCGACCCCGCCTTTTTCAGGCTGAAGTGCTTGGCCAGCCCTCTTGGGAGCCAAGTCAGAGCCAGGCCTGGTGTCTTGCCCCATCCCCTGGCTCCCTCCAGCTACTCTTGAGAGTACCACCCTTCCTTCACTGCCCTCATGCCAGCGTGGGGGCACGCTGGGACATGCTGGTTCCCCCATTTCACACCGGAGGAAACAGAGAGGTTGAGACACTTGCCTCACATCTCAGAGGCTGACCCACTCCATGCATCATCTGAGCCCTAGGAAGGAGGTGGGACTGTGACCTCCAGAAGGACCCCTGGGCTTGCCAGGGTGGGCTCAGAGACCCCCAGCCCCAATGGCAGTCTTCAGACACCTGCCTAACTGAAGTCACCAGTGAGTCCAGGCTGCATTTGAGGGTCCCTGGGAGCAGCCAGTGAAGGTGAGGAAAGGAGGAAGAAGGGAAGGAGTGTGTCCTGCTGTCCAGTGGGCTCACACTATAAACCCCTCCTAGCAGTCTGTTGGGGGCACTCAGTGACGTCATGGAGATCGAGCTCCGGGTCCAGGAGGCAGTGGCCTCTGGGAGATAGCAGCCTGACCCACCAAGTCCTCCGGAAAGCATGGACATAGGGTGAGCCCTCCCTCCCTTTGTGTCCTGTCCCAGGGCCCAGCAGTTAAAGCCCCCACTAACCTGCTCCAACACAGCTCAGGTAGTGAGAAGAGGGCATAGTAGGGTGGGCTGTGCTGCCCTTAACGCAGTTACCAGCCCCGAAGACTCACTTTACTTGGCCTTGATGAAAATTCTACTTACCCAGTAGGGCCACTCTCAAGCAGGCATGGAGAGAAGCCAATCGGCTTTGCTAACCTTCATTGAGGGCCGAGTGGTTGATAGCCCAGAACCTCCCAGAGCTGTAGGTAGCTTACAAGAGGATGCCTGTTAACCAGAATGGTTTTCTGTTCCTGAAATTTCAGGCAGCCTAAATAAAGCAAACAAAATCGAGGTAGGTGGAGACAAATTGAGTTTTCTTTGGGGGAAGGGGGAAGGGTGATAAGTAGGCCAGTTCTCTCTACCTGCTGTCTCCAGGGAGATAGATGAATTGGGGATAGGAAACCCGTATTCCTTGCCCTGTGTTTCTGGATATCTTCCCAGCCTGCGGAAGGGGTGAGATTGTGTGGCTGGAAGGAGAGGGCTTAGAGCATCTCCCAGCAGCTACAGCCACCAGGATGAGGGTCAAGAGAAAACATGGAGGGGCTGTCGGAAAGAAGGGAGTGGGCAGGAGAGTAGGGCTTCAGAGCTGGAAAAGTGATTAGCAGCTCTGATGAGGCTGAAGGCAGCCCCGGCAGCCCCGGGGCAGCACAGGAGGGAAAAAGAGCTGTCATGCATAGAGGGCAGACCTGGTGAGTCCCACCACAGTCAGCCAGATCGCAGTGGGTACAGGCAGGTCCCCAAGCCCTGGGGGTGGATGTGCCTCATGGGGATTGGGGGTGGGACTGAGTCTTCAGATAAAGCGTTGGCTGCCCTGTCCTGGGTCTGGCACCCCAGGACCTTCTGCAAGAGAGGGGAAAGCCCAGGAGCCGTGCCCAAGTTCCTAGGGGAGTAGATGGGCCGTTTGATCAGTGAGTGTGTAAATTGGGATTTTGTGGATCGCTTATTCACTGCTGGAGCTGGGGCCCCCAAATTCCTCTGTGCCCCAGAATGCTTAATTTAGTCCTGAGCTTTCCCCTGGGAGAGGAGGGAGGACAGCTCCCCACAGGCCCCCCTCCCCTCCTGCTGTGTCTCCTCCCAAGGCCCCAGGCTTTGTCATTGCAGGTTGAGTGGTTCAAATGTGCTAATACACTCCCTGGGGGCCGCTGGGCAGTGGGACTTACCCTTCAGTGCTGTGATTGGCTAGAAAGACCATGGGAGGGAGTTCATGGCGGCAGCTGGGAGTGTGTGTGTGTGTGTGTGTGTGTGTGTGTGTGTGTGTGTGTGTGTGTGTGTGTGTGTGTGTGTGCGCACGCGCGAGCGCACACACGTGCTGTGCGCCTGTTTGGGGGGAGTTTGGGGGGGCTGTCCATCCTGCTCAGACCACTGGGCAGAGACAAAGGATCTTCATCTAGCCTGGAACGAGGATTAAGTCCAGAATAAGCCACGTCCCTACCTGGTCAAGCTGGTTAGGGAGCCCACCTGTCCATCTTTACATCCTCTTATTACCTCTTGACGTGGTGGGACTTATTCGGTGTGCGCTGAATGGATGAGTGACCACATGACTGACTGCGTTTTTAACTGGGGTTGTGTCTGCTAGAATAATCCAGCATCTACAGATTCCTAAATCTCCCCCTAAGATTCCTAAGTACCCCCCCTTCTCTCACTGCTGACACAAGGGCGGGCATGAAGGACTGGCCAGACCTCAGGGGACACAGCTGTGACCCCCAGACTCTGTTGCACTGAAGAGTGCTTTCACAGTGATCACGTTTTTCCCTGCCGGCCCCCATCTGTCCATGGGATTTAATGAGGATGAGGATGGTAGGCGAGGGGGGATGGGTGTTAAGCAGCTGATGGGGGAGGGAAGGAGGCAGAGCCTGGAGGGCCAGATGACAAACTGCCCTGTCCTACTGTCCTCTCCTCTTCAGCCTGCCCCTCCTCTGCTGGTGTCAGGTGGGACAGGTTGGGCTGGCAGGGTGGTGGGTTCAGCTCATCTGCCCTCCCTCCCCGGCTCCTGGGGAAGCTGGAGTCCTGAGGAACGGAATCCGAGTCCTAGGGATGTCTTACCTGGAGACCCTAAGAAGTGAGACTCCGTTCAAGTTCAAGAGAAAGCAGCGGAGGCTCCAGCTGTAGTGGGAAGCACCCCGGCTACAGAAGCAAGTCCTGGCTGGGATGAGAGCAGCACAGTTCCCATGGAACTTCCTGCAGTGGTGGGGATGCTCTGCGTCCGTGCTGACCACGCAGGTGCCACTACCGCGTGTGGCCAGTGAGAGCTTGGAGTGTGGCTAGTGTTGTCGAGGAAATTCCTTTAATTGAATTTCACTTTAACAAGACATTTTTTATTTTTAAATAATTAATAAGTCATTATAAGTGATTTAATTCTAAATAATACATTTTAATGAATTTAAATAGCTCCCTGTGGCTAGCAGCTGCGATGTGGGCAGCACAGGATTAGAGGCTGTGTTCAGAGGTGGAAGCCAGGCTCTTGGGTGCAGATCCCTTCCTGCCTGTGTGACCTTAGGCGGGGTTGTTCGCAGCGTGCGGTGCCCCCTCCCCAGTCTGTCAGAGCACCCCAGCCCCAGTGCGGGTGGGTGACCGAGCGGCCCTTAAGAGTTCCTGGCCGGTGAGGGGGCCCAATACCCAGGGACAGACCAAGAGCCCAGGGTGGGAAAGGAGTGGCTGTATAGAGCTCTAGACTTTGAAGCATCTTAGAACTTCCTTGGGGGTGTCAGTCCTAGAAGGCTTCCTGGAAGAGGGGATAGGGAGCAGGCTTGGGCTGGAGCTGTGCCTGAGAGCCTCGCCCTGAGGGGGCCCTGTGTTTGGCACCCAGGCACCTTGGCCAAGGCTGAGATAGGGAGGGGCTGGCAGCATGGGCTGAGAATCTCAGCTTCCCCTCTTACTAGCTGTTGTGGCCTTGGGAGAATCACTCTCCCTTCTCTGAGCCTCCATTTCCCTTCTGTAAAATGGGGAGAATATGTTTATATATCAGGGAAGTCGTGAGGATGAAACTGAATGGTAATTATTCAAGTTCTCTGCAAACACTAGAAGGCGGGGAGAAAGGGAAGGTTTATCCTCAAGGGTGCTCGGCCCCTGGCCTGGCCTCTCAAGACGATAACAGATGGTCACAGCTTGTCTGTGGCCCTGACCGCGGACACAAGCAGGGATTTCTGCACTCTCCCCTCCCCCCAGCGCGTGTGCACACACACAGCCCAGATGGGGGCTGCTTGGCCGGCCTCCTGCTGTTTGGCATTTGACATATGAGGAGTCCAGGGCCAGAGCACACCCCACGCCCCCTGCCACCCCCATCCCAGAGAGGAGCCAGACTGGCGGGGAGGCCTTACTACCTTGAGGAAGCAGGATCCCAAGGGCCCTGATCTCTTTACCATGTGTCCGGTGGCCTTTGATGGGAATTCCATTGCCCCTTTTGTCCTCTCCCAGAGGCCTGGCTGGGGGAAGAGAGGAGGAGGAAGAATTTTTTGGGGAAAAAGAAAAAAAAAAAAAAAGGAAGGCCAGGTGGGGTCCCTGGGAGGCTGGGTGTCCTTCGGCTCCAGCCAGATCAGGGCTGGGTATTTCCTCTGGTGTTCACAGACACGGATTCCCCTTCCAGGCAATCCCTCCCCGTCCACTCCTGAAGTAATTCCCTGGCTTTGCCTCTTGCCACCCTCAACAGCTCACGTGGGCTCAAATTTAGTCACCTGGGTTTTTTTCTTTATTTGGACGCAGAAGCACTTTCAAGCCTCTTTGCTCATCCATCCATCCATCCATCCATCCACTCTACAGAGTCTATTAAGAACTTACTGTGCGCTAGGTACTGTCCTAGGTGCTTGGGATAAGACAGTGAACAAAACCAAGTACCTGCTTTCATGTAACTTTCCAATGGGTACAAGAAGATAAAGCCACAAGTAGGTCAGATTATGATGAGTGCTACAGAGGACATCAGGTTGGGGGGTCAGGTCTGATGAGGTGACAGTTGAGCAGAGGCCTGGAGTGAGTGAAGGTGTGAGCCGTGCAGAGGCCTGGGGAAAGAGTGTTTCAGGCACAGAGTGCAGCAAGGCCAGGGCCTCTGAGGCGGGAGCAAAGCCAGTGTGCGGGGAGCAGTGAGGAAGCCAGTGTGACTGGAGGGGAGGTGCCAGGGGACAGTGGCGGGAGGGGAGGCCCGGAGGGGAGGGGAAGCAGATGGGTGGGATGAGGTCGGCTACTAGGAGGACTCTGGCTTTTCTTCCCAGTGAGATGGGAGCCTCTGGAAGCTTCTGGGCAGAAGAATGACATGCTCAGACATGTTTTCAAAGGTCCTGTGGCTACTGCGTTGCGACTAGAGAGTGGGGCACAAGAGTGGACATGGGGAGGGGAGAATGGGAGGCCGCTGCCGTCCTCTGGGTAAGAGATGTCGCCGGAGTGGTGAGAGGTGGCTGCAGTTTGGATAGATTTGGAAGCTGGGGACAGTCTGATTTGCTGGTCTGAGGTGTGAAAGAGAGAAGTTAGAAGTGACCCCAAGGTTTCTGGCCTGAGCACCTAGAAGGGATGAGGCTGCCGTTTCCTGAGGTGGGGAAGACCCAGGGTGGGAGTAGTGGGTGGTGGGTAGGTCGGGGCTGGGTGAGAAAGTCAGAAGTTTGATTTTTGGACACGTCAATTGTGTCCATTAGACATTTAAGCGGGGAGGGGTCAGGAAGAAGGTTGACTATGCCAGTGGGGTGTGCATGGTGGGGAGCTAGGCTGGAGAATCCTCAGTGCACAGCCGATGGTCAAGGCCGTGAGCCTGGGTGGGGTCTCCAAGGAGTTAATGTGGAGAGAAGCCTCCAAGGACTGAGCCCTGGGCTCAGCAAGGCTCGGAGGGGAGGGGTGAAAGGAGGGTCTGAAAGAGGTGGAGGAGGAGAGGGGGCGGGGCGCCCAGTGAAGAAGCTTCAGGAAGGAGGGGGGACCGGCTGAGTCCAATGCCGCTGAGCTGAGGACTGGCCATCTGACTGACGGTCAGACTTAACAACGCGCACGCAGACAGCTGGAACGCTGAGTGTGAAAGCCTGGATGGAGGGCGTTCAAGAGAGAATGGGAGGGGAGGAAGCAGAACTTGTAGCATAGGCATCTTTTAAACTCTTTCTTGTTTTTGTTTTGTTTTTGATTTTGGTAAAAAGCAAGCAGAGTGCAATAGGATGTAGTTGGAAGGGGATCAAGAGACCCTCTTGAGCTCCCCCAACCCCAAGATGGGAGAAGGAGCAGCACGTTGGTGGGCTGATGAGGATGACCCAGTAGAGGGGGAAGCTGGTCATGCAGGACAGGGGAGACTTGAGGGAACACGGTCCCTGGGCATCGAAAGGGGACGGGATCCAGGCGCAAGAGGAAGAACAGCCTGTGTTCTTACTGCCAGGAGGGGCTTCCTCCAGCTCTCCCCGAAAGGCAAGGGGTCAGTTAGGGCTGGAGTGGCCAAGGAGGATGCGTGAAGGAGGAGGGACCTGCCGTGGGCCTTGAAAGATGGGAACGAGCTAGTTGGCACAGGGAGAGCTTTCCAGTGAGTAGACCTGGGTGAGCAAAGCCCTGTAGGCTGGACTGAGCAGGGCCGTTTCCCAGGTGTCTTTTGGCTCCGACCATTCCCACCTCCTGGCATGTGACCCCTTCCTCATCTCCCTATGGCTCTCCCTTCCCCCTTCCCCAGCTCCAGTTCTCCACCATTTTTCCAGCCAAGGAGTGAGTTTAGGGACATGGAGGGGAGTTTTGAGATCTGCTGGGTAGACCCCTGCTCCCCTCCGGGGTCTGCTCCCCCATTTGTATCCTTGCCTTACCGGAGCCTGTGGAGGTGTGAAAACACTGGCCAGCAGGAGGAGGCCCTCTTTTTGACCTTGGGCAAGCAGGACCTCCTCCCTGGGACTCAGTTTTATCATCTGTAAATACTATCTACTTAGGTGGGGTGTTGGGTGGTGAGTGATGACACGGGTGTGCCGGCACTCCCTGCTCAGCTCCGTGGCGAACACACCCCAGTGCTTTCTGTCCACAGAGACCCATTTTAGGTGCCGCCCTGATTCCCCACCGAAAACAGGCTCCACAGCCTCCCAACTGCCAGTGTTCATTCTTTTCT
The DNA here is from genome assembly GCF_937001465.1 of Orcinus orca. Lineage (NCBI taxonomy): Eukaryota > Metazoa > Chordata > Mammalia > Artiodactyla > Delphinidae > Orcinus > Orcinus orca. The sequence goes on along the minus strand of NC_064569.1, from coordinate 41,745,652 downwards.
TTTCTTTCTTGCTCTTTCATTCTTTCCTTCCCTTCCTTCCCTTCTTTCTTTCTTTTTCTTTCTCTCCATCCCTCTTCCTTTCCTTTCTTTTCTCTTCTTTTCTTTCCTATGGCCATAACCACTTTCACCTCATCTTCCCTGTGAGACGGTAGAGTTGCAAGGAAGGGCTGGGTCCGGTTTTGCCCCTGTGACAGCTGTTGCTCAGTGGCTGGCACTCTGAAGGTATATGAAAGTGTTTGCTGGCTGGACGGAAACAAGACTGTGAACCTGAAGAAATTGGGCTGCCGCCCTTGTGGCGCAGAGTTTTGTAGCTGCCTCTCTGGCCTCTTCTGGTTCATCCCCTAAACACTTACTGAGCCCGACCCATGCTAGGCCCTGTGTCTAGGGCGGGGTGCTGGGGGTCCAGCTGCGCTGGGGGGACAGCTTCCTAGATGGTGGGTGCAAGGCCTGAGACAGGTGACCTGTCCTGTCCTCCAGAGGCTCCCGGGTGCCCTCCCTCTCCTCCCCTCTTGCAGTAACTGGGGGTTGGCACGAGGGGGCAGGGCCCAGTGGATGGGGGAACTGTCCCCTTCAAGCTCTGCCAGGCAGCCAGAGACCCCCGGGGCATCAGTTGTGAGCGAGAGACAAAAAGCCTGGGACAAAAGGCCTGTGGGAGCCGTGGTGAATAGATTAATGAGATTTCCATACGAGGCCCAACAATGGGATTCTCCACTCCAGCCCCTTTGTCCCAGGCTGAGATAATAGAGCCCGAGGAGCTGGCCCGGGAGGGTGACATCGGCCCTTCTCCACCCAGGACTGGAGACACCACACAGCTGCCCCTCCTTCCTGCCCCGCCCCCAGCCCTGTGGGTCAGGGAATTCTGAACCAGAGAACTTCTGTGAGATGGGGAGGGCGTGTTAGGGGCCCCCTTACGGAGTCGGAGGGGGGTGTTGACACTGCATGGTTGGGGTCCCTTCCCACCTCAGCCTGTATAAAACTCATTTAAAGGGTTCCTAGTGAGAGCAAGTTTGCTGTCCATCATCAACAGCATCTCATTTGACGCTGAAGAAAGTGAGGCTTGGAGAGGTTAGTGTCTTGCCCGTGGTCACGTAGGGACAGCTCAGGGCGTCTGCTGCCTCTTGATGTCAGAATGAGGGTGGAGGCGTGTGTGAGGGAGAAACACTCCTCCTGTGTGTCCCCCTTTCTCTCACACTGCTTCACTTCCAACACCAGAACTGTGGGTTTTCCACACACCAGCCAGTTCTGGGACACCAGCTGGGTGTCCTCCATATTTAACTCAATCCTGACACAATCTACTGGAGGTAGCGGCAGCTCCCACGGGTTAAGGGCCCAGTCCTACAAGACTGCCCCCTTCAGATGCCAGTCACGAGTCTGGGCTGTTATCTGTGCTTCTGACCAGTGTGGGGTGTAAATCAGAGGTTCCCACGACCCCCTCCTGCAGTTCGATTAATTTGCTAGAGTTGCTCATGGAGCTCAAGAAACCAGTTTACTTACTAGATTACTGGTTTATTATGAAAGGATTTAAGTCAGTAACAGCGGGATGGAAGAGACGCATAAGGCAGGTATATGGGAAGATGCATGGAGCTTCCTTGCCCTTTCCCAGCAGCCACCCTCCCAGCACCTCCACGTTTTCACCAGCCCAGAAGCTCTCCCAGCCCCGTCCTCTGGGGTTTTTGTGGAGGCTTTTTACACAGCCAACAGCGATTAAGCTGTTGGCCACTGGCGATGGAGCTCAATCTCCAGCGCCTCTCCTTTCCCTGGAAGGTGGGGTGGGGGGCGCTGAAAGTTCCAACCCTCTAATCGTGGCTGCTTCCCCTTGCAAGCAGGCTTCATCTTTAGGTTTCCTAGGAGCTTTCCCAAAATCACCTCATTAACATAAACTCAGGTGTGGTTGAAAGGGACATGTTAGGAATCACAGGAGACCAATTTCATCTTTATTGCTCTGAAGCTGTTTCAGGAACTCGGACAAGAGAGCAAATATTATAATGAAAGATGCTCCCGTCACTCTTATGCTTAGGAAATTCCAAGGGTCTGGGGAGCTGTGAGTCAGGAACAGAGGATGAAGACTAAATATTGGGCTGGCCAAAAAGTTCGTTCGGGCCCACCCGTATCGTAAATCACACTATCACAGCCTGTGTCAGACCTGATGCACGGAGTGTCCTGGGCCTGGTCCACGGGGATCGGAGAGGCCCACGAGGACTGAAATCAGTGCATTGAGTGCCTTGGCCATTTGTAAAGGCCCAATCACTTCCCTCTTTGATCCTGGAAGACTTCCTACAAGTGACGGGAGGGTTTTATAGAATTCTTTCCTCCCCCTCCATCCAGCAATTCTTTGTTACTATTTATTGACCACCTATGAGTTTGAAGGACTGCACTGTGTGTGTGGAGTCAAATGGAGTTCCAGCCTCCCAGGGTCTGTAGAGAAACAGTTGCTTCAGGAGCCTGACCTCCTTTGCTCCCCAAAGGGTGCAGTTTCAAAAAGTGGCATTTTCTCCACAGAGTCCCAGCCACCCCCAGCGAAGCCCACACACCCAAATAAGGAAGTGTCTGCCCAGCCTAGGGGTGTGAGTGCTTCTCAGATGGCGAGGTTGCGGGTGAAAGGGACAGCTCTACTCGGGCTGTTTTGCAGTGAGAGGGCACATATTCTTCTGCGTGTGGGGCACAGTTAACTTGGGATCCCCCAGGGGGAGATGCTTCCAACTGCAGGTTTGAAGGGTGAGCATACAGCACTTGAAGCATAGCCACATTCCCGGGCAAACACCGAAACACGTTTCCTTAGGGCCAAGGAAACAGCCTTGGTGGAGGCTGTGTCATGGCCTCAGGCTCTTCTCTTGCCGTGAGTACCAAGGGCTAGACCAGGGAGATAGTGCAGCCAAGAGGTCAGGGCCTGGGCCCTGTAGTTAGACTGCTGGGGTCTGAATCCTGCTCCCCTGGGTAACAGCTGTGTGACCTTAGGGATGTATTAACCTCTCTGTACCTCAGTCTCTTCATCTGCCAAATGGGGATGAAGACAATAGTATTTCTCATTGGGCTGTTGTGAGGGCTACACAAGACAGTGCATAAAGCACGGAGAAGGGGCTGGCTCTGCCCCCAGTGGGGACACAGAGGAAATGGCATAAGGACCAGTCTGTCATATCAGAGCTGGAACATTCTTCACATTCCCCCAACCCCAAGGGGAAGTGACTTGTTCGGATTCACTCAGCAAGGTTGGGCCACTGCTCAGGTTCCTAATTGTACCATTTATCCTTCTACTTTATATCCGACGCTGAACTGTGTACTTATGTTATCTTTTTAAATCCTCGTGGCCATTCTGCAAGGCATATGTCATGCCCTTTAACAGGTGGAGAAATTGAGCTTCAGTGAGGTTAGGCAGCGTGCTCAGGCTCACATCATGAGTGTTTGAACCTGAATTCAAACCCAGGTCTCTCTGATTCAAAACCCATACGTTCCCCCAGTCCCCCAGGCCTTCCATCATGTGTAGCTCAGCTGATGCAGGGACTGCAGTGTGCCCTATGAACCTGGGAAGGAGGTGGGGCCCCTCTCCAGGGGAGATCCCTCCAGCTCCTGACTAGCAGGCCCCACCTCCCCGTGGGAGAGGAGAGGGCTGTAACTGGCCTGAGGGTGAGGGCAGGGACACAGCGTGCTCTACCCTGCTATCACTGCAGGCAGAGAGTGACACTTGAGGGAAGAATGAAGGAGAAGGGCAAGAGAGATGGGCTGGTAGTTAGTAGGGGACTTAGGGTAAAGGAAGTCTTTCTGAAAATGGGAAAGAATTAAGCTTGCTGTGGGGATGAAGCCAGGCCATGGTAGTGGGGAAGAATAGTTCATTCATGGGGCAAGGTCCCAGCCTGGGCCAGATGGGGTCATGGGTTGAGGTGGAGGGACCCTCAGGCCGCCTGGCCTGCAAAATGGATGCAGATGGAGATAAAGGTGAAAATAGAAGGCCAGAGGTGAGGGAGACGTGCCCCTGGCGAAAGCGGAAGAGAACAGCCTGGAGCGGAAGGCCAGTATCTGAGGGGACTGAGGGTAGAGGCAATCTCAAAGTGGGTGGGATAAGCTGTGGTGGACAAGGGCCCCTTTGGGCAGGGGCTAGGAGAGCCTGCAAGGGGCTAAGCCCGGAGCAGATGAGACAGACGGGTATGGAGCTGGGAGGACAGGCTTGGAGGGCCAGAGGTAGTGGGTTCCCGGAGTCCACAATGGCTGAGGTGGAGTGGTTCGATGCGGACCAGGGCCCGAGTGCTTGCTCGGTCTGGAGAGAGGGGACCTGAGTGAAGACTGCTGCAGGCCAGGGCAGGAGCCGGCTGAGGGGCAGGGAGGATACTGCAGGACAGCCACAAGGAGGGGCAGCGGATCTGGCAGTGGGCGAGGGAGATGTGTGTGAACAAGTCCACACCCAGAGCCTTCCTTGCTGTGTCTGTGTATGTCCTTCTGGGAGGGGCCACCCTTTTCCCCCAGCATGCCCAGTTTAATAAGTTCAGGGAAAGTGCTCTCATCACATTCAAATCTCTTTTCCCTATATTAAGGAGCCAAAGCTCCCTATCTATATTCACAGATAATAGTGAATTAAAAAAAAAACAGGTTTGGGGGGGCTACGTCATAACACAATTTTTGCATTTGTATGACTCTGATGTTACCACATATGACCCTGCAAGCAGAACCACTTGGGATTTCTGATATCCCAGGACATTACCCGTTTGACAATAGGTAAAGCCTCTGTTCTTCGGAGACCCCTCCATAGGAGCGGCATATCTGCATCCCTCAGACCTCACCCTCAGTTCTGCTGTCTCTGCTCTGCTCTCTTGCCATTGGTGGCCAGGACCACCTCTCAGATGGAGGCGAAACAAATCTAAGAACTCCTCTATTAAAGATTTAGTATCCGTGGCTCATGCCTTCCCTAGGGCAGCGGGGATGAGAGTAAATAGTTTTATTTTCAAAGACTGTCCTCACCCAGTGACATCAGGTTACAGCCATAAGAGGTGATACAGTCAGGCTGCTGCAAGTAAGGGCAACTGTGGAGAGCCTGAGAAGCGGTCTGATTACTTTCAGCCTCTTCTTCTACCACTCCCCCCATATATACCCACTTGCAAGGCTCCAGGGACCCAACAGTTCTTGGTGCTCCCTCTAGGCTTACAGCGTATAGGTTATGTAGGTTGTGCACTGCACAGGAGCCCTACTTCTAAAGGGGCACAGTTCACATCATAGACGCGGTAGATTTGTAGACTTATTATGACGATTTTCCAGAAGGTGGCAGTAAGGCATCTTGAAGGAGGGAAGAGGGCATATGAACTATTCCAGCCCCGGCTTTCTCAACGCACTGTGCCCTGCATCTTTGAAGGGGCTGGAACCCTCTAGCCGGTCTGGTCAGTTTTGGTCTCTCACCCTTCAAGGTCCAGCAAAGATACTCCTCCCTGGTGAGGCCTTCTCAACCAGGCATGGCACATCCCGCCGAGCCCTAGAGCTCTGGGCACACACCTCTCTTTTCCCACCTCATAAAGGATGTTGTCTGTCTCCTCCACCTGGTTGAACCATCATATTCACCTTTCAACCTGCCCCCATGCCCAGCACAGCTCTTAGTATGTGCTCAGTAAAAAAATTTTTTTAAATTTTATTTATTTATTTATGGCTGCACTGGGTCTTCATTGCTGCACACAGGCTTTCTCTAGTTACGGCGAGTGGGGGCTACTCTTCGTTGTAGTGCGCGGGCTTCTCATTGCAGTGGCTTCTCTTGTTGCGGAGCATGGCCTCTAGGGCGCACGGGCTCCAGTAGTTGTGGCATGCAGGCTCAGTAGTTGTGGCATGCAGGCTCAGTAGTTGTGGTGCGCAGGCTTAGTTTCTCCGTGGCATGTGGGATCTTCCCGGACCAGGGCTCGAACCTGTGTCCCCTGCATTGGCAGGCAGATTCTTAACCACTGTGCCACCAGGGAAGTCCCTCGATAAAATTTTGTTGAAGAAAGAATATTGAACCTGTAAGGTTAACGTGTCTTATCAAAAGCTTAGGTTTGAAAAATCATCATCAGCAAAAATCTTCTCTGGCATGTCATGGGCCCATTTAGTCTTTGAGATTTTATCCTCGGATCAGGCCACCCAGTTGGAACCATATGCCTGGCGAGTGCTGTTCCCCAGGCCTTGGATCCCTTTTACCAGTGTGGCCCACGCCTGGACTGGTGCTGAGGGACAGTGGACAAAACGGCTGTGTTAACACTTCTGCCGTGTTTACAGCACGGCCACTGAAGAGGCCACTTTTATTACATCTCACAGGTCGGCTTCCTGAGGTCCATGAAAAAAAGTTCCATGATCTCAATGCCAGGAACATTTTTGCTTCTTTTGAGTATGACAGTGTTTTTTTTTTTTTTTTACTTTGCAAGATGAGTTATTTGGTTCCTGGGAAGCTCCGAGACAAATTTGTGACCCACTTTCTATTATGTGCACTAACTTCGCACTGCTGTGAACTAACTTTGTCCCATCTTCTCTAGAAGACATATATGTCTTTTCTAAACAAAGTTTTTGTACTGTGGTGTAACATTCTGTGAACGAGGCCGGTGTCAGCACCTGCTCTTTGCACACAGTCGTCATGGGCAGAATTGGGTCTGGAACCCAGGTGCTCTAACTTCATCAGGTAGAGACTAAAAGAAACCAAGTAGAAAGGAAGTGAATGCTTCTGGGTCAGCCTCTGGGGTTTCCCAGGGCCGATATGGTGCTGCCACTGACACGGGCATCCCTCACTTCAGGCCCAAAGGGAGCCCCTGGAGCCTCAGGGAAGGCTAAGGTGAACAGAGCACTTAGGACTATCAGACTGCTGGGCCACCGCTAGGCCAGGGGCCTTTACACAACCCCAGTGCCTCTGTAGTGCCCAGCACATGGTGGGTGTGCAGCAAATATCTGTTACTGAATGAGCCCCACCTGGGTTTGACTATTCCCAGGGCTGGGGGTGGGGGAAGGGGGGACTACCCATTCCCTGACCCTTCACTACAACAGGTCTAAAAGTAAGGACCATGTGTCCTAGAGGGCAGGGCTAGAGAGGCCAGGACAAAACAATAGTCGTTACCTAGAAGGTGAAGTTAGGGCCAAACATGTCATTTTCAGATCCATCTTGGATCTGCGGAAAGTATTTTCAGATAACTTAATTGTGGGACATGAGGAGCAAGTCAAATATGGTGTTTTTGGTGCCAGAAGACGGCCTAGGGAGGGTGGAACGGTGTGGGTGGATGCAGGAAAACCAGCCTGTCCCAAGCTAAGGTTTAAGAAGGTCGGCCTGTGGCTGGCAGTCGACGGGCTCTCAGAGGCTCTGCAGGGTCTCACTAGACTCTTCTCTCTCTTGCCTGAAGCTCTGTCGAAGATGCACTGGACACCGGAACACGCCCAGCCCCTCAACCAGTGGCCAGAGCAGCACCTGGACGTCTCCTCCACCACCCCGTCGCCGGCCCACAAATTGGAGTTGCCCCCCGGGGGTCGCCAGCGCTGCCACTATGCTTGGGCACACGACGACATCTCTGCCCTCACTGCCTCCAACCTCCTCAAGCGCTACGCAGAGAAGTACTCGGGGGTCCTGGACTCGCCTTACGAGCGCCCCACCCTGGGCGGCTACGGCGACGCCGCCTTCCTCAACGGCGCCAAGGGGGACCCCGAGCCCTGGCCGGGGCCGGAGACCCCCTACCCCTTGGCCTCGCTCCACGAGGGCCTCCCGGGAACCAAGTCGGGCACTGGGGGCGGCTCCGGGGGCCTCGGGGGTTCCCCGGTTTTAGCCGGTAACCTACCTGAACCCCTCTACGCCGGCAACGCGTGCGGGGGCCCGTCGGCAGCGCCCGAGTACGCGGCGGGCTACGGCGGGGGGTACCTGGCGCCCGGTTACTGTACGCAGACCGGCGCCGCGCTGCCCCCGCCTCCCCCGGCCGCGCTCCTGCAGCCCCCGCCCCCGCCGGGCTATGGCCCCTCTGGGCCTCTGTACAACTACCCAGCGGGAGGCTACGCCGCGCAGCCGGGCTATGGGACCCTCCCGCCGCCGCCCGCCCCGCCCCCGGCCCCCTACCTAACCTCGGGCTTGGCGGCGCCCACGCCCCTGCCCACACCCGCCCCGTCCCGCCCACCGCCCTCCTCCTACGGCTTCCAGGGGGCCTCGGAGGCCGGAGTGTCGCTGAAGCGCAAGGCGGCCGACGAAGGCGGCGAGGGCCGCTACCGCAAGTACGCCTTCGAGCCCGCCAAGGCCCCGGCGGCCGACGGCGCCTCCTACCCCGCCGCGGACAACGGCGAGTGTCGGGGCAACGGGTTCCGGGCGAAGCCGCCGGGAGCGGCGGAGGAGGCATCAGGCAAGTACGGTGGCGGCGTTCCCCTCAAGGTCCTGGGCTCCCCCGTCTACGGCCCGCAACTCGAGCCCTTTGAGAAGTTTCCGGAGCGATCCCCGGCGCCGGCTCCCCGCGGGGGCTTCGCGGTGCCGTCCGGGGAGCCTCCCAAAGGTGTGGATCCGGGGGCTCTGGAGCTGGTGACCAGCAAGATGGTGGACTGCGGGCCGCCGGTGCAGTGGGCGGACGTAGCGGGCCAGGGCGCGCTCAAGGCGGCGCTGGAGGAGGAGCTGGTGTGGCCCCTGCTGAGGCCGCCCGCCTACCCCGGCAGCCCGCGCCCGCCGCTGACCGTGCTGCTCTTTGGGCCGCGGGGCGCCGGCAAAGCGCTGCTGGGCCGCTGCCTCGCCACGCAGCTGGGCGCCACGCTGCTGCGCCTGCGCGGAGCCACGCTGGCCGCGCCGGGCTCCGCCGAGGGCACGCGCCTCCTCCAGGCCGCTTTCGCGGCTGCGCGCTGCCGCCCGCCCGCGGTGCTCCTTATCAGCGAGCTGGACGCGCTGCTGTCAGCTCGGGAGGACGGCACGAGCGCCGCGGGCGCGCTGCAGGCGCCGCTCCTGGCCTGTCTGGACGGCGGCTGCGGCGCGGGAGCTGACGGCGTGCTGGTCGTGGGCACCACCTCGCGGCCCGCGGCCCTGGACGAGGCGACTCGCCGGCGCTTCGCTCTCCGCTTCTACGTGACGCTGCCCGACGGCCCGGCCCGCGGGCAGATCCTGCAGCGGGCGCTGGCCCAGCAGGGCTGCGCGCTGAGCGAGCGGGAGCTGGCGGCCCTGGTGCAGGGCACCCAGGGCTTCTCCGGGGGCGAGTTGGGGCAGCTGTGCCAGCAGGCGGCGGCCGGGGCGGGCCTCCCGGGGCTACAGCGCCCCCTCTCCTACAAGGACTTGGAGGCGGCGCTGGCCAAGGTGGGCCCTAGGGCCTCGCCCAAGGAGCTGGACTCGTTCGTGGAGTGGGACAAAATGTACGGCTTCGGACACTGAAGGCGCTCCGTGAGGCCGCGGGAGCCGCCGCCCCCCTCCCCGGCCCTCTGTTCGCGGAGTGAGGGATATGGGGTGGGGGAGAGAAGGGGGCTGCCTTCTCTCTGTGGATGTTTTTGTTTCGTGGGAAGGAAAATGCTTCTGCTAGGCAGATAGATGCCGTATGCGCTGTGTACTCAGGTTTTTCCTATTTATTGTGGACGGGAAGCTCGCCATCTCCGCCCCGCGGACGGCCGGCCCGGGGCCGAAGGAACTCCTGCTCTCTCGCCACAATCCTTTTGTCTCCTTGCTTTCTGAATGGCTCCCTCCCCCTCCTCCACTTCCCCCTTTCTCTGCGTTCGCGTAGTTTTCTTTCCCCGTCGCTTTGTCACTGACCATACCTCCCCCCGGCGCTGGCCCTGTTTCTCTTTTGCTTCTCCCTCCCCTGTCTCTCCATCTATCACCCTCTGTGCTTCTGTCTCCATCCCTTGCTCTCCAGCCTCTCTTGTCTCTTGGTCCCTCTCCCTGCCTTCTGTCTCTCACATTCAAAGTCTGCAGTGTCCCTTTCAGGAGATCTGGAGGTTTAGGGGCTGAAGAGGAGGGGTAGGGAGTCCCCTCCCACCCCGTATCCATCACCCAGCTGAAACCTTAGGTCTGTGGGAGTCAAGCAAAAAAAAAAAAAAAAAAAAAAGAACCACCCAAAGAAGGGTTTTTTGTTGTTATTTGTTTTTGAGGGGGGAAATCCCAGAAATGTAGCTTGTTTAATATTTTAGGCCTCTTATTTTTGTAAGATGTGTAGAATTTGCTGTTTTTCTTTTTCTTTTGACAACTCAGGAAGAAACTGACCTCAGAAAGAATGTTAGATTTTGGCTGCTCTCCTGTGTGTGTCCCCACCTACCCCTTCACTCCCAGGGAAGCAGGTTCTCCCAGAAGACTCAGAAAGTGAGACCTTTCTGAGTGGGGAAGGGGAGAGGAAGACCCAGAGGCCACACTTAAACCCCTGTGCTTCTTGGGACAGAAGCAGAATGTATTGCTAGGGCTTCCTGCTCAGGCCCAAGGTTGTAGGTAGGGGTGAGGGGGGGTGTGTTGTGGAATTTGGGAGGAGGCAGGTCTTGTTCCCTTCCTGCTGGGCCCACCCCTCAGCTTAGTGGGGTGTTTTCCGTGGAGGGTTGGTTATCCAGAGTTGGGATGCCCTTGTCTACTGCCTGCCCCAGACCCAGAAAGTAGGCTGAGAGGGTCCAAATGGGAAGATGATCCAGGCAGAAAGTCCCCAGAGAGGTCATCCCACCTGGCCCTTGTCTAGGCAGGGGTCTCCTGTAACTCACGCTAAGGAGATTTCCTTGGGAGGGAAGATAGTCTGGCCACAAGTGGTTGGGCACAAAACTGACTACAGACTCCGCCTCCCGGGCCTGCTGGGAGGCCCTGAGGAGGGGTGAATGAGCATCCTTTACAGGAGGAGGTTCTGTGGGGACTTGTACCTCCCCCATTCTCGTAGGGTCCTAGGTCTAGAGCTCCAGGGGCTATGAGAGGGTGAAAGAGATGGGCAGGCTGTGTTCCCCTGAATAAACATTGGGGGTTTATTCTCAGTCCCACCCAGACTTTCCCCCCGGAAGCCCAGGCTTGGGCACCCTTCCTCGTGAGAACCATATTCTTCTTCCCACCAGCTCTCCTTTGATGGGGCTTTGGCAGTTCGCCCCTCCCCCTCAGGGAGCCCATTTCACAGCTCTGACCTTTGGTCCAAAGGTGGGGGGGACAAGCTGTCACCCCAACTCTTTCTCCCACCCTAGCCGCCTTTCCTGTTCCTTGCCACCCTTACAGCTCCTGCAGTCTCTGTACCACCTCCCACTACTAGCTGGAAGGAAGTTCGTGGGGGACATTTCAGGTGCCAAGGTGCTAAGGGCCTGTGCTGGCTTAGGAGTGCTAAAAGGAAAGCTGCTCTGTTTTCCCCCTTTTCCCCCCTTGGTCCCTGGCCTTCCACTCCTTGGAGCTGGCTGATTGCAGGGCTTTGGTGCCTCAGAAGCAGTGGGTGCAGGGTCTTGGCTCTGAAAGGCCCTTGCGGGGAGCAGGGAGTGAGCAGGTCCTCTCAGGTGTGTATATGTGTATGGGGGGGGTGGAGGGCATTGGGGAGGTGGGGTTGGGATCCCAGCCTTCCCTTCAAGAGGCAGGCAGCTCTGGGGGTTGGGGGAAGAGCTCACTGACCAGGACCCAGGGCCCCCACTGCCTCCTCTCCTGGCCTTGGGGAGCTTTGCACAAGGAGACAGCCTCCAGTCTATAGCACCTACCTCATGGGCACTGAGGCGGGTGGGGAAGGGCAGGTCCAGCTCTGGCAGTGTTTGGGGGGGCATACCAAAGAATCCAGGGGCAGGGATGGGGGGAGGGCAAGCTGGCCCTCTCCTTCCTCTGCCCAGATTGGGGTTGGGGTCCTCTCCTCCAGCTGTAACCATTTCTACCTCATTTTGATGCGTGTTGTACATGGACGTATTTATCTCCTGTTTGACGATGCTCTGCAGTTTGGTCTGTCTACCTCAGAAAAGACTGTATTTTAAAAGGAAGTATTACACAGTATTAAAACGATGATACGTGGTTTCCAGAGGATTTCTTGGGGGCAGCAGGATGTGGGGAGCCCTCTGGGGAATGCTTGGGCTTCCAGGTCTGCTGGAGCCATGGGTGTGGCTCTGTGGGTGTTTCTTTTCCTTCAGCAAAACATGACTGTGGGACTCCTGTTAACTCACTGGCACGGCAAGGGCCCGCCATGTGCTGGGCAGTGAGGCCACCAGATGAAAAGCCTGCAATTCTGAGCTCTTAGAGGCTCAGAATTGGGGCTGACTTATATCCCCAGAGCTCTGAATCCTGAGGGATAAAGAAGGGCTCATATGTTTGTTGAATGAGTGAATGAATGAATAGATGTATGCATGGAGGAAAGGGGGGCTGAAGAGGAAGTTTCACTCAGAACCTGGAGAGCAGCCCTTGCTGGCCAGAGCTAGGATCGTACTTGTATTCCATCCTTGGACGGAAGGAAAGTGGACAGAGGGCAGGGTGTGGACACAGTGTGTTCCAGTCTTTCAGGTCACATGGGATCCTTTGTCTGCCACCATCTGTCTGTCAATCCCCAAACTCTGACAGCTCATCATAAACTGGGACACAGAAAACTAGGAAGGAACATCTTGCTGAAAAAGCTATATGGAGATGCCCATGAGAGGTTTTGACCCACAACTTCCTGAGGTCTTGAATGCGCTGAGCAAAATTACTGAAAATGCACCAGAGCGCAAGGGACGTAGGCCCCCTGGCGTCCTCGGGCTCAGCCTAAGGGCGTACCCAGGACTTGTAGGAGGCAAAGCAAGCCCAAGGCCAGACCTTGCAAAGCAGTTCCCCCTCCAAGAGAAACAGCTGGTGCACCTGGACATGGGGGCTCTAGGGCATTGCCCCAGGGCTCACCGACCCCAACCCTCTTGGCCCTTGGAGGTCCCGACACCCCCTCGCACTCTAGTTGGTTTATGACACACCTACTCTGTGCAGACACCACGTAGTACTGAGGATACAGAAATGGTTAAGCACAGCCACCATTCTGGAGAGCCCACAGTACAGAGTGGGAAAAGCTCAAGAATGGATCATTTGAAAATACAACTGGATAAAGCTGCTTGAGGAGGGACCGTGTCAAAATTTTTATGTTCTCACATCTGGCACAGTATTTGGTACGCATAGAAGACACTGAGTATATGTTGACTAAATCCTCGAATTAGTTACTTTCCAGATAAGTGTCCCGATGGAGGATGCGTAGGCTATCTCAGGAATGCCCAGAAAAGATTCTGACTCGTGGTGGTAGTGGTAGTGATGGGTCAGAAAAACTTCCTGGACAGGATTGGGTGGGTACAGCCTGACAAAGCTATGGAGGCTGGAAACTGTACCATACCTGTGACTTGTTACAAGAGCATAAAGTGAGGGCAGGAGTGGGGAGAAGTGGGTGGAATCATGGAACTGCACCGCTGCACTAGGAGGACCTTCCATGCCCTGTGAGGAGCTGAGGCTCCACGATGAAGCCTGCGTGTGTGGGGCCGGGAGGGGGTTAGTGGCTGGTGGACAGGGACTGATTTGCAAGTTAAGAGTTTACCCACGGATTCAACAAATCTTTACTGAACACTATTATGCACTAGTTGCTATGGGGACAATAGATGGACCTTACACTCTAATGCCGGAGACAGACAGTAAACAGGCAGAGCGGCAGCGTGCTGTGGGAGTACATAGGAGGGGTGCCTAATGGAGAGACAGGCAAAAGGGTGTGTGGGGGCAGGGAGGGCATCCCAGAAGGGACCTGTCAGCTGGGGAGTGACTGAGGCAGAGCAGAGTGCAGTCCAAGCTTGCTTGGGGAAGGGAAGCCAGTTCCGTCCCTGAGGGTGGGGGACTTGAGGAGGAGGGTTTGGATGCACCCGTGGGAGGACGGGAAATGGTAGAGTCTATACACGTTTTGTATTTAGCAGGTAATAAGAGAATGTGGGACTTGATTGCATGTCGGAAGTAAAGGAGAGCAAGGGGTCTAGGGCTTCTGGTGGAGTGTGAGGGGCGGTAAATGGGTTAGAAGAGATGTGGGAGACTTGCTAAGTTTGAGACATTAGTGGGACAGCCCGGAGGTCTCGGGCAGGCATTTCAGTTTAAGGGCCCGGGATCCTTGCCTCCTGGGGGACTGAGTCCCCCCCCAATCCCTGGGTATTGGGAAACTCTCACTCCAATCCCCAGGTTTTGTGAGACCCTCCCCGCTTAATGCCTAGTTTCTGGATGTTAGCAGATCCTCCTCCGACAAGTTGCCTGTGTCGGAGGGCCCCCCTTCCCGTCCCTGGGTGTCCCCCTCCTCCCGCCCCCAGTCCCCGGATGTAGGAACCTCATCCCTGCCACCATCCGTGGGTGTTGGCGCCCCTCCCCCATCCGCGGGCATTCGAAGCTCCTCCCCCCACAATCCGTGGATTGTGGTCACCGCCCGGCGATGGCTGCGCGGGCTCCGGCTGGGGCCCTGGCCCTGGCGCTCTGGGGCTGGGCGCTGGCTCCGGCGGGGGCCGTGGACGCCATGGGCCCTCACGCGGCCGTCCGCCTGGCAGAGCTGCTGACTCCGGAGGAGTGCGGCCACTTCCAGTCGCTCCTGAAGGCGCCGGAGCCGGACGTCGAGGCCGAGCTGGCCAGGCTTTCGGAGGACCGGCTGGCACGGCCCAAGCCGGTGCCCACGTTGGCGGCGGCGGGGCGCCGGCGGCGGCGCGAGGCGGCGGGGGAGCCGGCCGGCCGGGCGGCCGAGCCCGCGTACGTGTCCGACGGCTGCCGGGAGGGACTGGCGGCCTGGCTGGCTGCCGAGGCCCCGTCCTTGTCGTGGGACCGCGTGGCCCGGGCCCTGCGGCGCAGCGGCCGCCCGGACGTGGCCCGGGAGCTGGGCAAGAGCCTCCACCAGCAGGCGACGCTGCAGCTGCGCAAGTTCGGGCGGAGCTACCTACCCCCAGCCGGCGCCCCCGCTGCCCCCATCCCGGCCCCGGCCCTGCGCCCCCGCCGCTCCTCGGCCCGCGAGCCCAACTGGGACGAGCTGGAGCTGATCGTGGAGCGACTGCCCCAGGCTCCGTACGAGCGGAGCCCCACGGGCTGGGCCGGGCCGCTGGCGCTTGGCTTCCTCACCGGCCTCGGTGGGGCGCTGGGCGCCGGGGCGCTGCTCATCCTGCTCACGCCGTGGATCACGGGCGGCGATGGCGACGGGGCGCGGCCCCACAGCCTCTGGCCGCCTGCCCCTCCCCTGCTGCGGCCCTCCGGGGTGCCCGGCTGCGGGGAAGAGGAGCCACTATTGACTGCAGAGCCCCTCGCATCCCCAGGGGCCTGGGCTGCAGGTGGGCCAGATACCCCGTCGCCTCTGTGTCCCCGGCTGTGAAATGGGAGCACAATCCTGGTGGCGTGCTGCCTTTGACATATTATAAAAGTTACGAAATACGTAAAAGTGGGAGCGATCGGTTTGTTGGTTGGAAATGACTGGCGTAGCCAGAGGGGCAGCCAGTGGAAGAGGAGGGCTCGGGTGCCAGTCTACCGGGGAGGGCAGACCCTCCCAATTGCTGTCAGCTTTAGTTCCTTCTTTGTCTCGCACTTATTCTTCCACTAAGAGCTACCATTTATTGAGTACTAACTAACTGTGTGTCAGGCCCTAGGCTAAGCAGTTACATACATTATTTGATATAATCCTCAAAACCCAAGATTATAAGGTATTATCTCAATTACACATAAGGAAACTGGCCACAACTAGTTAGTGGCATAGTCAGGCGTTTGCATCCAGAGCTGCCCGAGTCAAAAGTTTGAGCTCCAGAGGGAATGATCCGTGAGCAGTAAGGGAGCTGGAGAAACGGGATGGGGACTGGAACAAGGTGCAGAATTTCTGTTTATTCCGAGGCCCTGCTGGAGTGGGCTGGGGGCGGCACAGCTAGAGGTGTGCCCACTTCCAGGGCCTGCTGCCTCCAAGCTGCTCTCTCCAGTCAGGCAAGGCCTCCTGAAGCTCCACCTGGAGCCTCAAATTTTTCCCACCCACCTGAGTGTCTGGGGCACCGCCCGCCCATCAGAGGAGCTGAGCCTGGGCGAGCCCTCACACAGATCCTACTCAGACTGTGCCCCTGCCAGAGGAAGGGGAGAGGACAGCTGTGGGGTCCTGCTGGGTGGGAGTGCTTGACTCCCCCGCTACCCTGGGCTGAGGGGCTCCGGTGTGAGAGTAATGACAGAATGACAGGCCAGTCCAAGAAGAGAGTTGAAAACAAGATTGACGTAACCCTTTATTGCAAATTCTAAAGTAAAAAGATGTACAGTACAAAGTAAAATTGAAATTTCAGACTATAAACTTCCGATCCTCTTATACATTCTCATTTCTCAAGCATTTCTGCCATTTCCGCATAAACGGAACAGGGAACAAGTCGAGGGGGTGAGGGAAGGAGATACAGCAAGGGAACAAAATTAAGTATCTGGAATAATCACAAACCCCAGAAGCAAGTGAAAGGAAAGACATTTTCTCGACCTGCTGTCCTGGTGATGAGAAGCGGGGGTGGTTGGAGCAGTGCAGTTTAAAATGGCTCTCAGAATAGCAGCATTTATGGTACCATTTCATCCTCCATAAGTCCAAATAATACTTTGCCCTTCCCTAGTGCCTTTGCCTCTGTATCTCAAAAACACTTTACAAAACATTTAGTTAAAGCCTCACAACACCCCTGTGAGGTAGGTCAGTATTATTATCCCCATTTTACAGATGGGGAAACTGAGGCACAGAGAGGTTAAGTGACTTGCCCAAGGCCACACAGCGAGTCAGTGGTCGAGCTGGGGATGGAACACAGGAGTTCTGTCCCTTTTCTGGAACCACTGGACCACGCTCCCCTTTACCTATATACATTCTTCACACACACACACACCACACGTGCACACCCGCCCACCCCACCCCACTTAGCCTCTATGTACAGCAAACAGCAGTGGGGGGCAGGGGTAGGGGTGCCTCAGGAGTGTTTTGACGGAGGAAATCTTGGTGCTCTTGGAAGGGGAATCCAAGAAAGCACAATGCTGAGCCACAGCACAGACTGTGCAAACCTCGGGCCCCTCCCAACCCAGACTTCTTCTTCTCTCCTGACGTCCCCCTGGCTGGCTAGTTGCAGCCGATTCTTTAGGGGGTGGGGGTACCTGAAAATGAACGAAGCTTTTTGCAAAACT
Source organism: Orcinus orca (assembly GCF_937001465.1). Taxonomy (NCBI): domain Eukaryota; kingdom Metazoa; phylum Chordata; class Mammalia; order Artiodactyla; family Delphinidae; genus Orcinus; species Orcinus orca. The sequence continues at coordinate 41,728,674 of NC_064569.1, read as the reverse complement.
TTGGGCAACATCTGAGAAAATAAAGAGGCATCGTCACAGAAGATGCCCAAGACTCAAGTCACAAAGTCATAACCCATATGGCGATCTCACCTCCACAGCAGGCCTGGAGGCGGGGCGGTGGGGGGGGGGGGGATGGAGACTGACCTACCAGCCATCTCTCTCCAGAGTGGAGCTACTGGAGCGGACTAGAGTGGGCACTTCAGAACCCTCCTGAGTGTTCCTGGACTGGGAGACACGGCCTAGAGAGGGATGTCCCCAAAGCTGGGCAGGGTGAGGGAAGGGGAGGGCGCCCCCCTTCCCTGCCGAATGCGAATGAGAGCAGCCCTAGTCCGCTGGTTTGTCCCTGGGGCTGATGGAGGGCAAGGCCCAGCATTAGCTAGCAGAGGGGAGGCGCTGGGCATCGTGCTCGCCCGAGCTTTGGGGCGTTGGGATGGTTTTTTTCCTTAAAAAACGTGAAAAAGGCAGAAGGAAGGCCAGCCCAGCTGGGCTGGCTGACAGCCTCTCTGGGGGCTCTGCTGGGGGGACCGATGAGGAAGGGGTTTCATGGGCCTTGAAGCACTGGCCCCGTAGTGGGAGGAATGCCACATGCAATGGGTGACTGGGGATCTGGGTGGGGGGACGGACAGGACCTTGCTTTTCTCTCCAATCCCTACTTTTTAGCCAGAACTTTGCAGGAAACCCTCTGATTTCTCTCCCTTCCATTCCCCCTCCTTTCCCCAAATGTGCTGAAGTCCCAATTCCCAGACCCCTCCCAGGAATCAAAAATTGGGAGAGTCAAGCAACAAATGCACACCAAGACAGGCTTCCCTTGTACAGTAAAAAGGGTCATTTTTATTTTGTTTCCTTTTGGCTTATAGTAGTGATGTACTTTTTATCACGTCTCGTTTAGAGCAGTGCTGGCCTCCATGCGTTCACTAATACACTAGTCTTCACTATTGGTCTTTTACAAGCTTACATTGGTTGCGGCGAAAAAGAAAAGAACTCTGGGCACTGTCGTTCCAGGGGCTTTGACTGGGAGTTTCTGTTAATCTCTCCTCAGTCAACTTCTGATGCCAAGAGTGGCTCATTCGGAGAGGGATGGGAGCAGGTCCGCTGACTTGGGAAGTTTATCCTGCGCTCGCCCTCTGCTTTAAATTACGGAGTCTCCTCATCCTAAGCAATGTGGAGGTTAAGGAAAGAAGAGGGGAAAGTGTTTTTCACACACAAACCAGCAACCGTGTCAGCTGCTGCTCAGTGGCTTTGGCTCTGCGTTTTAAATTAACAGCATCACACGTCTTTTTGCTTTTTGTCCTTTTTTAAAGGTGGATTGTGGAGTATAAATACTGCACCAAGGACCTGGCTACAAAAAATAAATATTTATATTGTATTTATATATCTATATATATATATGTGCAGTGATACTGTGGCTGCCGCTGCTTTTTGATTGGCTTCGTTAATATTTGGCAAAGCGTTGCCACTTACCCACTCGGTGAAGACGTACAAGAACGTCATCACTGACTCTTTGAGTTCAATGCCTGTTAACTGCGGGTGTAAACTGCTGGTGATGGTGTCACTTACTACCAAAGAAGTGTGGAGCAGGGCGGGAGAGGGCGAGAGTGCGTGAGCGAGTGGGTGGGTAGAGGGGCGATGGGTGAGGGGAAAGAAGGTGGGAAAAGTTAAAAAAAAAAAAAAAAGTGAAACTTCAAATAGAGTGGAGGTGGCTTCTTCCCTATGAAGCTGGCCGATGGGTGTCAGATACCAAGGCCCGTGTGTGTCACTGAGGAGATAACCCGCTGGGTGGGGACCAGGGTCTGGGGGAGGAAAAGGGTCAGAGCTCAGAAAAATCTCATTAATATGCTCTAGTAGCTTAATGACATCACTAGCATGAGCACTTAGAGGACGGAGCGGGATCTTATAGTTCTGTTGCCCATCTCAAGACCTAAGAACAAGAACGATTATGAAGTTTAGCCAAATCTTGCATAGAAGTGGTTAGAATTTATTGCACATTGGAACAAAAATATATATATTTTTTGTTGTTTTGGAAAAGACCATTAGCAATAAAAAATTTTTTGTCTGTCTGTCTGGTTTGGGGATGTACATTGGCTGACAGCATCTAAGTTCTAAGAAGAAAGAAAAGTATAAAAAATAAAAATAAACATGACAATGGCATAAGCCAGAAGCCATTTCCTATTTAATAAGTTAATAATTTGTATTTACAAAAAGGCATGCCAATAAAATAAAATGATATATTACAGTATTTATAAGTCTCTTAAAAAGAATAACCACACGTCAGCTCGTTTTGTGCTGTTTACGATGTAGCCTGTACACGTTACTATACATCCATCCTAGCAGTTAGCAGGGTCACCGAGAAAAACGCCTTCCCAACCTGGTATCAGGCGTAGTACAAAAAGTACTACGGATGGTGCCGCAGAAGCAGGCTTATGAAAGCTGGACAGAGTTTCTAATGGTCCGACAAGATAGAAAGCTCTGCTTACTGACTTGCTGTGGTTTGTTCTACGCAAAACTAGTCAGGTGGACTGTGAAATGACATCCAAAGTGCTTCTACTGCAAGGCAGATTGGTGTGTCTGATTGTGGGTTTTCTCCCTCCATTCTATGGTTCAGGAAGAATTTATTTTGATTTGGTTTGCATGCTGAAGTCTCTCCTCACTCTTTGTATCGACTTCCTGACACATTCAACTGCAGCATCTTAGCTCTGAAATCGAGTCATCAGATGAGAAACCCCTGGACTAAAAACTGTCTTCCCTGAAGCGGGAGACAGACGGAAGCTATGACACTCCCCCGCAAAGCCACCCTCCAATGACAATGGGCAGGTCCCTAAGCAGATGGCAAAACTGGCCGAAAGAATGTGCTGGGGGAAGCTGGAACTTTCTAAGAATTCATATTAAGTCGCTTTCTCGTGAGAACCAATGCAGTAAAGAAACCAAGTGGGCTGGGTTCAGAGGCGGCCCCATCTCTACTGAGGTCCCACCAGTGACTATTCTAATAATAAATGAAAGAAAGCACAGCTGTAGCTCCAGTGCTGTGGCCCTCACCCACCTCTGTGGGTAAAGGAAGCCCTGCTTGGTGGAAAAATGTGACGGAGGCAAGAGGAACCGTGCAGTGTGTCAGCTTGTGACAACCCCTCTGTAGAAGAGAGGCCTGTTCAGAATATCTGAACCCCTCTCCACATGGACCCAAGCCCAGAGAAAGCCACGATGCAGAAGGACGTGATACTGATGAAGTGAGCACCCCTTTACCCCCAACGAAAGGTGGTTTTAAGTTCCCCCAAATGACCCTCTAGAGATACCATGCTACTTTGAATAGCACTTTTATCTCTACCCCCAAAAAAGTCAGTTCTCCAGTATGAAGGCTAAACAATCATCATAAATATTGCAAGATAGAAATGAAAAAAATTTTTTTGATTTTTGTTTTTAGCCCTAGGATTTGGTTTTACAGTGACGTTAATACAAGCCATTTGAGATCAAAATCTCCCCATGTATGGGACACAGAGAGCAGCATTAAATAGTTCATCTTTCAAAATGTGCAACAATGGCTGTATGTTAGAGATGTCTGTTAAACATATACACACAACGGATCCATCTGCTTGTTGGACTGGGTTTGTTTTTTGTTGGTGGTGGTAGTCAATTGGTTGGTTATGTTTCCCTACCCGGAAGGTGTACGAAAGACTTCTAAGAATTCAGAAAGAATTGCAGCGGGTATGGAACGCTTACCATTTTTTTCCTCCAAATACAGTGAACGGTGCAGGGCTGGGTCCTGTCCAAAGGCTGACCCAGTGCAGGGGACAGGATTAGTAGTGTCCTGTGGTGTATGGTTCTCATGCATGACTTCTGATCACGGCATGCCATCATGCAAATCATTTCTACGCATTGAACGAGCACGATGTTTGGAATTGGCCTGAGCAAGTCCTCCTCAGCCTGAAGAAACCTGATTGTTTTCCCCCACCCATCTCCAAACCACGTGAAGCCCATGTGGAGAAGATGCGGCTTATGTCAAAGAAACTGACAATTAAATGACATGGGCTAAATGTGAGTGTGTGTGTTTTTTTCTTTTTGCTGCTTAGCCTAACGTAAGAATGCAAATAGAGTTTGCATGAACAAACAAACTTTTAAATTGATGCTTTCTGCTTCTGAGAATCAACAGAATGAAAAAATAAAATCCATTTGGCTGCAACGGAAATACACTGGTCCCGGCAGCCTCGCCTCTGTTTTTGTATCCTGTTAGTTTTGTCCTAAGTTGCATTGACTGATGTGGAACATGCAGTAACCACCTGCCCAAGCATTAGAAAAATCTGTGAGTCCAGGGAGCAGGGTCCTTTGCCCTTGGCAGGTCACTGCTCAAGATGCAACCGTGTTACATGGTAAGCAGACTACGTTTGGTATAGATCTTCGGGTTAAAGTGTCTCCACAGCTGTTCTGCATTGATAATATTCAGGAAGTTTGTAAACAATCTTTCACTTGCGAGTTTTAAATCTGTACAGTGTTTAGTTTTTGCTTCCCTCTAACACTTGGATTCTCTGACCTCTTTTTGTCTTCTGGCTCTTTCCCTTCTTCCTTCCTCTGCCCGTTGCTGTTTCTCCTTCTCGGGTTTAGTTACACTGTCATAGGATGGGAGGGAGGCTGTAGACGGGGTGCTCTCTTTCTTCTCCCGGTGGGCGCCTCCATTCTCCAGCTTATTGGAAGTTGTCTTTTTGCAAACGAAGCCCCGCCTTGCTAAATGTCCCCGGTAGGCGCGCTGCAGGACCACGGCTGACACCTCTTCCTGCTTGCGCCGCAGCGTGGTCGTGATTGGCTCGTAAGACATTTTGGAAGGATTGGATGCCACAAACCTCTCCTCCATCTGCTGCCGGAGGATGTCCAACTCTCCGCTATCTCCCAGGACCCGCTTGGTGAAGGCAAAAAGGATGTCCAAGCAGTGGATGCGATCCCCGCTGACCATTGGCAGGTCCATGGCGATGAGCTCTATGGTGTTGGGCTTGGGCACCCGGAGAGGATGCTCCAGGGCATCTGCAAAGTCTGCCAGCTTACTGTACTCGATGAACTGGGTGGCATCGGGGTCGAACTTCTCCCAGATCTCATAGAAGGTCTCAAAGTCATCCTCACTCAGAGGGTCTGCGCTTTCCTCCGTGGCTACGCTGAAGTTCTCCAAGATGATGGCAATGTACATGTTCACCACGATCAGGAAGGAGATGATGATGTAGCTCACAAAGAAGAAGATGCCCACCGAGGGGTTCCCGCAGTCTCCTTTAAAGCCACTCCCTGGGTGTTCCTTATCCAGACTGCAGTCGGGGGGGCGGTTCAGGATGGGCAGCAGCAGGCCATCCCAGCCAGCCGAGGTTGTGATCTGAAATAGGCAGATCATGCTGTTGCCAAACGTCTCAAAGTTGAACATGTCATCAATGCCAGCCTCGTGCTTTACATACGCAAAATTGGACATCCCAAAGATGGAGAAGATGAACATGACCAGGAAGAGCAGAAGGCCGATGTTGAACAGAGCAGGCAAGGACATCATTAAGGCAAAGAGCAGGGTACGAATCCCTTTGGCGCCTTTGATCAGACGCAGGATGCGCCCAATACGGGCCAATCGGATGACTCGGAATAGGGTTGGGGAAACAAAGTATTTCTCAATTATATCAGCCAGGAACATTCCTAAGAAGAGGAACAGAAGACGTGTTACTGAGCCCGGAGATGCCCTTTCTCTTTACGTATGTCGCCTGGCACTGTGGAACCCTTAACTTCAAAGGACTTTACAGAATGAGTGCCTTACTATTCAATCTGAACCCTCACAATAAAAAATTTTCTCAAAAGAAAAATCCCATGTCTCAAACATACAGAGAAGCCGAGAAAACAAGAAAATGGACACCTAGGTACCTGACACCCAGATACAAAATTTCCTTCCACTCATCACCCCCAGAAGACCCACTATCCTGCAGATGACATGTCTCACCCCAGTGTCTTCATAATTTTGCTATGTACGAACCCATAAATAATACATAGGTAGCAGCCTACTCTGTTTAAGGAATTATACCGTATCTCTCTTTCTAGATCTCTAACTTGCTTTTGAGACGTTAACATTATGTTTGTGAGATTGATCTCTGCTGTTAAATTCGTTTTTTTTTTTTCAGATTTGTCCGTGCATAACTTTCTGAGGTGTTACGGATTCTTCTCCAAAATGCTATCAAATTACCACATCCACAAACAGTGAATGAGAAGTCCTGGCTCCGCCCCGTAACTTCACTGCCCAATGGCTGTGAAGCCTTAGTCCGCTAATGCCGCTAATTCTCAGGGCATCTTCTTCCTGGCTCTGAAGAGATATTTTTGGTTCTCATTGCCCCATGTTCCTACCTTACCAAACTAGCCTACAAACTAAAGGGACCTCTCGGGAGTAGTTTTCAACTCAAGAGCTTCTAGATTTTTGTGTTTAAAGCCATCCATCAAAACCCAGTATCACCAGGTAAAAATGTCCAGACGTTAATAGGATATAAAAGTAGAGGGTGGGGCTTCCCTGGTGGCACAGTGGTTGAGAGTCCACCTGCCGATGCAGGGGACGCAGGTTCGTGCCCCGGTCCGTGAGGATCCCGCATGCCGCGGAGCGGCTGGGCCCGTGAGCCATGGTCGCTGGGCCTGCGCGTCCGGATCCTGTGCTCCGCAACGGGAGAGGCCACGGCAGTGAGAGGCCCGGGTACCGCAAAAAAAAAACAAAAACAAAAACAAAAGTAGAGGGTGAAACACGCACATCAGAGGGCCTTTTTCTGTTTACATTCATCCAGGGGTCCACTTCCACCAGACCACTTGCCTTTAAAACTAAAGAGCGATAACGGGAGCCCAGTGAGGGGCCGCAGAAGGAAGAGGAGATGAAAAGGTTGGGAGATGACAGCTGAAGGCACGGCAGTGACACCACGTGCTCTTCCTTTAGGGTCTTCTCTTGCTGTCGAGGCCCCCACAAGACAGTGTGAGCACATCTTCATTTAAATAAAGATCTTCCAACCATAAGGATTCATAAATATTGGGGTAGTGAACTGCAGGTTTTAAGGTTTTAAGCTATGAATCTTAACTTTCAGCTTTCAAGAAAATCTCTACCTCAGCCAGGACTCAAGATGATTTCTCAGCTCTCCTCTTTTTACTTCTCAATTACGTCATTACCAGTGACCACAAGAAGTCAGGTAATGTATGTAATACTTGCATTCCGTACATGGTGGGCAACTAAGGCTTCAGAGAGGAGATGATGCCTCAGTAAGGTTCTGTAGGGTGAATGTGCATTTGTGCCCAGAGAAAAGGGGAGAGAGATGGGCAGACAGCAATCCAGGCAGTGGGATCAACATTTAAGGGGTCCTCCAGGAGGTTCCAGGGAGAGTTTTACCCAAACTCCTCTTAATTTAAAAAGATTTTTTCTAGCTTTTGTTTCTGAACAGATTAATGACATTTAAAAAAAATCCCAATTATCAGAAGAAACTCTTCTTCCTCCTTATTTTCAAGTACCATCTGAGAATAGGGGGCATGGTTTCGTCTGTGGGTTTTCCATCCCACTTAGTGATGGGTGGGCAGAAAAAGTTTAAGAAACATGGACAAGGGTAGCATGGTCCAAAGTGTGTTTTGTGGGAGGTTAGGAGTGCGGAACTGAGGCCAGGGGGCTGGGCTTGCTCGCTTACCAGTTGCATGTCTCAGTAACTGCTCTGTGCCTTTGTTCTTCATGATACTTTCAGGGCTGTTGTGAGGGTTACATGCATTAAAACATGTCAAGCACTTAGAATGGTGACCAGCACATAGTATGTTCCGTTAAACTCTTAGAAACATTATTATTACTTGAAAACAGGGTGTTGTGATTGAGTAAAGGTGGGATGATGTATTAAACGGAATTCTTTACTCCCAAGACTTTCAAGAGCCTCCTGTAGGCTAATGTGCCTTGTGACCCTCCAAAGGGAAATTCAATGTATTGTACAGTGTTGCCCAAAGTAATTTCATCATGGGATTCTTTTCTTGGGGAGAAATGTATGAGATCAGTCAACACATTTTTGGACACGCTGCTCTGGAGGACAGAACTAGAAAGTGGGAGCGCAGCTGCCTTCTGGTGGCCGTGGTCACCACCTTGCTAAACCAGCTCTGGAGCTGGTTCCCTGGGTCTCGGGCACTCTACCCCTGCTAGCGTAAGTCAGTCAAACCCACCTGGAACCAAGGTAGTGTTTCACCATTCGAGATGCCTTTTAGGAAGGCAAGGAAATTGGGGGGAGGGCGATCAATAGGACAGCATTTCCACTGCCTGCCAGGACATGAGCCCTTCCAGGCCCTTAGGCTGAAGCAAATGCCACACAGTCACTGTTAAAAACCAGCTTGAGTTCTGCCTCTGCCACCTCCTAACTGAGTGACCCTGAACATCTTCACAGCAAAGATAGTAACATACCTTGCTTCCTGGGCTGTCATAAGGATCAAATGAGACAACACAAGTGAGGAAACTCTCCAACTACTTGGCACCATAAAATCTTAGTAAATGAGCATTGCCATCAGCAGAAGTGCTGCCACCACCAGAACGTTCCTCATTAATGTCCAACTTAACAATCTCTTACCAGGCCTTTTTCCACTTTATACTGCTACTGTAGCCAGATTTTAAAATATATTTCTTTTACCTTACCTCTTAGAATGTAAACTCTTTGAAAGCAAGAACCAAATCTAATCTTTTCCCCCTCTTCAGCCACAAAATTTACAACCCGAGACTACTATGAAGACTCATAGAAACTTGCTGGCCCATATCAGCGATTTGGGGCGGGCCCACAGGTTGACTTGGGGGCCGCCCGCCCTGGGCGTAACCCGAGAGTAACCTGCCCGCCCTTCAGCCCCGTGTCATTCGTTGCACTCCCCGGAATCCCATCCTCAGGGCCAGTCAGGTCCCTTTCCCGTCCTCGCCTGCCCCACTCACCCACAATGGAGAGGATGACCACCACGAAGTCGAAGATGTTCCAGCCAATGGTGAAGTAGTAGTGCCTCAAGGCAAACATTTTGAGCACACACTCACAGGTGAAGAAGATGACAAAGACCAGGTTAATCCAGTAGAGAATGTTCTCCATCTGCTTGCTCTGAGTATCTGTCTCCACCATCATTGTCACCATGTTAAGGCAGATGAGCATCATGATGACAATGTCAAAGGCTTGTTGAGTGACAAAATCAAAGACGATACCTTGGATTTTGTTCTGGGTGGGGAGGGAGGGAGGAAGACAGAAGAGGCTTCATGAAAACCTTCCCCAGCAGACTGTGGGAGCTGCCACCCTGTTTTCTTTGCTGGAATACTGGCCAGCTCTCTGCTGCTGCTCTATCAGGGTATCAGGAGCATGGCTAAAGACCAAGGTCAACATTCCCTCACCAAGAGTTTTCTAAAATTGCCACTCTTCTCTTTGTGTCTGTGCCATCACACGTTTCTGGGTGTCTTCCTACCTCTCCAGCTGCTCCTCCTTAGTCTCATTTGCTGGCCATTTCTTCTCTTAATCTCTTCTCCCTCCCTTGGAGAGCTCATCTACCATCTATTCCTACTGCTCACATATTATCTAGGTACTTCAGTTTCCCAAGTGTTTTCTTCTCCAGCCTGTATCTTTCCTCTGAACTCCTGGGTTGCTTGTTTGCTATCGCTCCTGGATGACGCATAAGCATCTAAAAGCTCAGCAAGTCCAAAGCAAGTCCTCTGCCCCTCTCCCAACTCGCTCTTCTCTCACTGCAATTATTTATCCAGTCTCTAAGCCAGAAATCTGAGGGTCATTCCCGCTCACCCCTCTCCCTCATCCCCCATCGAATCCACTGCAGGTCCTGTGGAGTCTTCCTTGAATTCAGCCACTTCATTCCATTTCTGTGACCCTCCTCTAACTAAGCCACCAGCATCTTCCCTTTTGGACTTCTAGAAGGGTCTCCCGACTGGTCTTCCTGCTTCCTCTCTTGCCCTCATCCAATGCAGTCTCCACAAAGCAAGTGTGATTATTTAAAAACATAAATGGTTCACATCACTCTCCTACTTAAAATCTCTCACTAGCTTCTCACTGGACTTGCAACAAAACTCCTATGGTTGACTGGCTTAAAAATGCCTTTCAGGGCTTCCCTGGTGGCGCAGTGGTTGAGAGTCCGCCTGCCGATGCAGGGGACACGGGTTCGTGCCCCGGTCCGGGAGGATCCCACATGCCGCGGAGCGGCTGGGCCCATGAGCCATGGCCGCTGAGCCTGCGCGTCCGGAGCCTGTGCTCCGCAGCGGGAGAGGTCAGGGCAGTGACCTGGCCGCACAAATGTTTCCTGCTTTTAGGGCCTCATTTGCTTTCCCAGGATTCCTTTCCCCAGCCTTCTGCCTCCTTCTCATCCACTCAAATAGACCCGCCGTAATGAGGCTTCTCCCACGACTCTGTTAAAGGAGACCCCCCACCCCAGCCCAGGCCTCCATTATATTCTGTCATGGCCCTTCAGTTGATTTTTTTCTCACAACACTCTGCATTTTATTTATTTATTTGATGTGGACCATTTTTAAAGTCTTCATTGAATTTGTTAAAATATTGCTTCTGTTTTTTTTTTTTTACGTTTCTGGTTTTTTTGGCAGCGAGGCACGTGGGATCTTAGCTCCCCGACCAGGGATTGAACCCGCACCCCCTGCATTGAAAGGCAAAGTCTTAACCGCTGGACCGCCAGGGAAGTCCTTGCATTTTATAATAACTGTTCTCTTATTTATTATCTATATCCCCACTACACTAAGCTCCATGATTGCGTTGTCTAAATTTGTTCATCACTTTTTGCCTAGTGCCTGGTACACAGTAGGAGATCTGTAACTATTTGTGGAATAAGTCTTTATTAATGCTTCCTACCACACTGAGCGTTTATATTTTAGTGTGGAAGAAAATACGCTCAGGTTCCCACGTGCAAAGTACTGAACAGAACTTTAGAAATGGCGATCCCCTTGCATTCCCTCTGATGGCATTTCTGTCACAAAGTGGAAACTACCATCAAGGAAATATAAAAAATGTTCTCTTTCTTAAGATCTCCCTGATTTTTTAGATACCTAGGCACTTGAGCTCATGCTTATTTTCAGGATTACTTAACCTGGTGGGTTTCAAACTGTTCCGCAAAGCCCTAGGGTTTCCTCTCCCTCAGAAGTTGGTGAGGGGGGGTATGCCAGGAACAGGGTGTGTGGTGTTAAGTCAGGAAGATGCTCTGGGACTCCCACTCTTGATTCAAAGAAAGTAGCTTCACTTTCATTTTTATAAATTAGGTTGCCAGGTAAGCTTTTAAGAGTTCCGCTGTGTTGTTGTTTTAAATAAAAAGTTAACTCTGTTTATTTATGGCCACGCCGCACGGCTTGTGGGATCTTAGTTCCCCAACCATGGATCGAACCCGGGCCCCCGGCAGTGGTAGCACGGAGTCCTAACCATTGGACCGCCAGGGAATTCCCTAAAAAGTTACTTTAAATAGAAGTTACAGAAGAAGGAACTTTGAGCGTGGCTTTTGGGGATCATGTCCCACTCGGCGGGCTGTATGGCTTCAGGAGCACAGCGTCTCCTTCTCTGAAGCAAGAGAACCACCACCAACACAGGGTCAAGCAGAATCCCAGTCCCCAAGTCTTTTACAAAAGGCTCAGTTCAAGGGAGGAAATCAGGCCACAGACTCTCCTAGCTTCACCCTCTCCTGCTCCCACAGATAACCGGGAAGAGGCATTAGCTTAGCTTTCAGGCACACCCTTGCAAAGACTTACTTGCTAAGCAGAGGGCTGAGAAAATAATGACCAAATCCTATCTTGTACTGGTAGGAAAGAGATCAGCTTTCATTTCACTTTCCTTTGTTCATGTTTAGTGGGTCTCTTAAAACATCTCTCTACCAGGGTCACAGCCAATGTGGTCAACATGCTGATTCTCTGCTGCTGCCCAAGGACGCCTCAGAGGAAAGGTCAGGTGCAAATGCAAAAGCCACCCCATACCTTAACTCCTGTTCTTCTGCCGTCTTCCTCAGATCCCTGCTTGCGGGATCTCAGTTCCCCGACCGGGGATTGAACCTGGGCCCTCGGCAGTGAAAGCACAGAGTCCTAACCACTGGATGGCCAGCGAATTCCCTTCCTCTGATCTTTTGGATGGGACAGCGAGGAGAGGATTGGAGGGCCCAGGCCGCCCATCATTTGCCCCTTTCCTCCCTCTGCAGTAACTCTAGCCGTGTCTTTTTCCACACGGGGCCTCACTCTGCCCTGGGCCCACACAATGCACTCACCAGGGGGCGGGGGATGGGTTTCTGTGGTTTCTTTGAGCCCAGCTTTTTCATGGCATTGTAGTACTTCTTCTGTTCTTCGGTCATGAAGATGTCTTGACCTCCAAAGTAAAGGAGGGAAGGAGAGAACGTGCAATTACAACTGGCTTTCACATGCTACAAGTTTGGACCTAAGGTGCAACCCTGAGAACCGAGGGGGCTTTACCCCCTTTACTTTCCAGAGGTCAGTTTAGCTAATGGTCGTCCCAGAGGGAGGCAGACCTGGGACAACTAATCGAACTCAAACAGATACCTTTGTTCTCAGCTTGGGATTTCTGAGACCTGCTAGGGGCTAGGAAGGGAAGAAGGAAGGAAATGGAGTAACAGACCTCCAGGGAAGGATAAACTTGAGAGCCATGACTCTAAACACATCTTCGTAAATTTTGGGGGGCCTGCTTTCCTGACACAATTCTCAAAAAAGCATTTTAAAATGAAAGGATTTTCAAGTCCTGGCTAATGGCCCATTTATTTCCGACAATATTAAAAATTTAGAAATCTTGGTGGGAGCAAACAATTTGGGAAGTTCCTTGGAGTTTGTTGGGACAGGCTCGATTTATAAAATGAATGACAAGAGTAATCTTATTTGCTTTGGAAAAATTGTTAACGACCTGGGACAAGTAAAGGAGGTGAGCTTTCCAAGGTTGATCTCTCAAATCCCAATGTGCTGGTGGTACCAGGGATTAACACAGAAAATGACAAGTCGAGACAATTTCTGCTTCTCACTAAAGCTATTCATCTGCTGCTTTCCTTTTCAGCTGTCACTAGACCCTCTCTGACCCTCCCTCCCTCTGGTGGGAGGCCAAACCTAGTAAAAAGCCTCCGGAATTGCTAGTAAATTTGGTACCAGTAAATTGCTAGTCTAGTAAATGTGGTAAACCACACACTGCAAAATCCAGCAGAACACAACGGGCTGGTTGGGACTAATGTACAGTGGGGCCAGTGCCACGGCGAGGTGATGATGTGGTTTTAGAGAAAGAGAGGCATTTCTCTCTAGAGAGAGGGACAGAAGTGCCTCTCATCTGGGATGACCTCCGGCTGCTGGCAATGTGGGGAGGAGACCTATCTTTTTCTTTTGTTGATTGAAGTTATCAATGATGACACCGATGAACAGGTTCAGGGTGAAGAAGGAGCCGAAGATGATGAAGATGACGAAGTAGATGTACATGTAGATGTTGTCCTCATACTTAGGCTGCTCATCAGGCTGTCAAGGGACAGGAGAGAGAGAAAGAGAGTCAGCTCCTAGCTTGGGGGTCAGGTGGGGGATTCCGACATGCCAAGGCCGTCAGCCCCGCTGACCGCTTGAGCTGCTGAGCCAGCTGGGGTAGGGGAGCCCGAGGTTCTCTCTGCCTGTCTCCTCCTCCACGCTGGCAGGTCCTGCCCTGAGAAGGCATGTTATGCCTTCCATGACGTGTGTGGAGAATATGCAAATCGTGAGGCGAGGGGGAGGGGAGGGCTGTCTGCTAGGAGCCACGCTTATTTCAGATCAGCACTGAAGAGCAGACAGCTCCATTAGGGCCAGGTGAAAACCAAGAGCCTATCCACCTGGAGCCGCTGTAAGAGAGTGGTGACTCACTGAGAGGGGGAAAGTGACCTACAATCAGTGAGACAGGCAAAAAGCGTTCTAACCTTCCCTCTCTTTCTTGATGAGCTCCACCATGCTGCTTGCTTTCTAACCAGTTAAGAAGGTCGTGGTTTCACCAGGTATAACCTTACCTTTCGGGAATCTACAGCTGCATACATGATGTCCATCCAGCCTTTGAAGGTTGCCTGGCAAACAGAGTCAGTCATTAGACTGTGCCTGTTAGGGGGTGGGTGGGAGTCTGGGCAGAGGGTCCCAAAGGCAGGCTTAGGTTCAGCGAGAACACAAGTCAGGGAGTTTGGGTGCAGCCTCACGTGGACACAGAATTTTCTGTTTGTTAATACAGGTCCCAAGGGAGCTTTGTCTAAGCCCTGAATATAACATCAAAGATTGGCAGAGAAACATGCTGACAGTGGTAACTGGATCAATACTTTTACAAAAGGTCTTTAAAATGGGTCTGAGAAGGTCGCCTGAAGCTAGGGCAAACTCATATTTATGAGTGGCAGGAATCTACCGAGTTTACTTAGAACTTACCCCTCCATGAAGGAGTCATATTTTTAAAAGGTGTTCAACAAGCAATGGGGGGGGGGGGTCTGAAAATTAATAGTTGCATTAAAAAAAAAAACAAGGTCAGAACTTTCCCCCTACTAAGATACACATGTTTAGCCTATGGTAGTGGCAACAGTGGCTTCGTCCTAGGCAGCCCCTTCCCAATTCTCCCACTATACCAAACCTGATTTTGGAAACTAATACGGGTAACCAGTTTAACAGTCTCCATGTTTTCCTTTCATTCTCTGTTTTATTTACTCAACCAGATTCTCAGTTTTCTCAGGGCCTGGGCAGTTCTTTATTCATCTGATGGCTCTGGTACTGCCCAAGCACAGTGCCTTGCATGTGGTGGCGACTCAATACAATGTCTGGCTGGCTGACGTGCACTGGTTTCCTGGAGCTGCTCCAATTTAGGTTCAATCTGTGGGTCCAGTTTCTTGAACTGGGAGAGAAGAGCTAAAGAGCTCTGGAGTGGGATAAACCACTGCTCATCCCATTCATTCCTACAGGCTAACGGTAAGTGCTTACTATACGCAAGGCCGAGCTGAGAGCTCCACCTGCGTTATCACATTTACTACTCCCAACAACCCTACGACATAGGGACAGTTGTAATAGTAACAAAGAAACATAATAGCAAATACCATTAATTAAGCACTGCTATGTGCCAGGCATTGTGCTAAGAAATGTTAATAAATTATCATAAATCCTCTTAACTACCGTGCAAGGTATTATTACTCAAATTTAACAGATGAAGAAATAGACTCGGAGAGGTTTAGTAATTTGTCCAAGGTTACATATCCAATAAATACCAGAGTGTGGCTCAAACCTACATGTTTGAGTCCAAAGACTAGGAGCTTTCATTGTACTCTACCGTCTTGTCAAACTCTCCAAAAAATCAACCAAAGAGGAAGAGAAAACTAGACGTGGTGGAATGCTTCATTGTTTACTGTGATACGTTAACTTGAGACCTTTCTCTGGGGTTGAGCTGACATGAGTAGCGGCATCATAGCACCGTCACATTGTCATATTTAGTTAACTCTAGTGTAGCTGTTATGTAGGATTGTTCTGCTCCATCAATTTTTTTTTTTTTTTTTTTTGGTCTACGCACTTACCTACTTTATTTTTTCTTTCTCTTTAACTACATACTCCGTCATGGAGAGAGATGGTGATCTCTCTGCAACTTTATTATGCTGCAGGAATCCTTATTTGTAGATAAGCAGAACTCTGCTGCTGAGCACAGTGACAGATTCCCTTCGCTGAGGTTTTGGAGATGTCAGAGTACTCAGGCAAGGTGTCTCCCTGGAACTGGTGTGGGAAATGACATTGTCCCCTGACCTATTAACAGCAATCCTGATTCTGGACGCAGGGTTGAGAAGGAACCAAATGAGATTTCTGCTAGCCTTCTGGATTTCATAGGACGGAGAACAATCCTTACCACTTGAAGAAGCGCCAGATATCCTGCCCCGACGTTGTCAAAGTTGATCTTCACGTTCTTCCATCTGATTTCTGTATTGTTCCCCTCCATGAGCTTTTCACACTCAGTTTTATTGTTGACATCTTCAATTTCAAATCGGATTTCGGAAGACTCATTAAAGCAGTAGTGGTACTTTCCGGCAAACAGGTTAACTCCCATGATGCTAAAAATCAGCCAGAAGATGAGACACACCAGCAGCACATTCATGATGGAGGGGATGGCGCCCACCAAGGCATTCACCACCACCTGCGTTGGAAGGGGGAGGTTGCTGAGTGTCGGGAAGAAGTACAGGCGCGCACACTCTTTTGATTTCCAGGAGGGGAATGACACTTTGTGGCTTGTTCTGACTATGGAAACATTATGTTCCCTTTGGAATTAGGGTAACCAAACAGACCCATACGCAGGACCGAAATTTTGTATATCTATGAAATATATTTTGAGGAATTCTAAAAATTACATATTTATTTCATTGAACACAAATTCCCCTGCCCAAGTTGACCTAGGTCTCTCTCCTAGGCATCAACCTGGGACCGAAAAAATTATTTCATTGTCTAGTGTCCCTTCCCATCAACTCATAAAATATGCCCCCCATGGGAAAATCTGAGTGATTTCAAGCTCACTAGTTGCCTTTCGACAGACATTCCCCCTCTGCAAAGCAAGGTGAGGTTGTTCAAAATCACAGAGAACTCCCCCGTGGGGTTAGCAGTGAATCGCTCAACGGTACATAAAGTCTCTTTTATGACTGTGCAAGGCCAGTTATCTTATTTCAGGCAAGAGCTGAGCATGCATTTTTTGCAGGCTCAAGGAAAAAAAAAAAAAGCTATATTCCCTCTACCAAACAGTATGAAATAAAATCTGAATGGTGGTGTTTTTCATGCAAGATTCATTATTCTTCTTCAGGCTTTTTTTTTTTTCCTGACTTTGCAGGCTTCTAGATCTGAGTCGCCCTCTGCTTGGCTAATATGCTGGGGTCTCTCTGCTCAATCTGGGGTTTGACTCAACTCTTCACAATGTATTATTAGAAAAAGAAATAATTTGGGTTTTTTGGGAGAATTTTGGGTTAGATCACTGGTCTTGAAACCCCCAAACTGGCATATGGTTAAAAATCAGACTACAGTAAGCTTGGGAGTGAAAAAAAGCCAAGGGAAAGGAGCTCCCTCAGGAATTAAAGTTTCTGTGTTTTCAACTTTGATTTTGCTTCACACTATAGATGAGAATAGCTAGACAACACTTCCACTGCGGCAGCAGTTTTCACTAGAAGAGTTCAAAGTGCTTTACAAAAATAGCATTTCAGGTGGTGGGGCAGAAAACAAAGCTGGTGTTCATTTCTTCCCTGATTCTCACTGGCTGTTATCTTAAGCAGGACTGCTAAGGCCCAGAAAGGTGACCCTAAAATGGGAAGCATGTTTCTTCCTTTTTCTAGTATCCTAGGAGGATAAGTGGAGTTAAAATAAAGACCCTGGATATAAACAAAGTCTTCTAATGTTTTGTTAGAAGGAGGTGACAAGCATCACCACCTTCCTCCATCCGCTTTTCAGTGCAGGGAAGAGAGAGGACACGCTGCCAACCGGCACAGCATGGAAACGGCCAAAAGGGCCGTGCTGTAGAAGGAACACCAGGGGGCAGCTCTGGGCTCTAATTATGAGCCCGACTTGGGACCAGGTTTTCCTTATCTTCTGTTTTGGCCTTAGATTGTAATGTCACTCATTGGAACACGTGGCTGGGAAGAGCTGTCTGTTCTGTCCTATATAGAAAAGGCAACGATATTCTGCTAAGGAGTCACTCTCCTTAGATTAAAATATTAGTTTTGTGTTTCTCCAATTCATGTATGAAGGCCTTTAGATTGAGAGGTAGTTATTTCCTAATTCTTAGACCAAGAAATCTCTTCTAGATGTAATAGCTCTGTCACTGGTATAAAATAATTATACTTCCATTGTTCATTACTTTGAGCAAGGAAAGCCAGAACACCTGAAATCTGGGAACTCCCCAACGTTACTGTGGAGAATGATATTCATATTATTAATTTATGTTACCAAATTTGTCAGGTGATCAGATATGAATTTTATCTCCTCTTTCTACAGTTGCCTACCCTTTGATGGGAGTACTTCAAGGCAATGAAATGTGCAAAAGAATAGGCAAAAGGAAGATGACCCACAAATGGAATGATTTGTTTCTCACAAGTTAAGGGAGTAGGTTATGTAAAGTTTCAAAAGCTCAAGTCTATGTGACAGCATTTTGCAGCAGCGCTCAGGTGCGAGAGCGTGACCTTCTATTAGACCATCACAAGTGTGCAATACAGAAGTTGGCCCCCAAAGATTTGAAGCCTAGAAATCTTGCTTTTTATATCAATTCAGAGTATACCTCCTCTAGGAATTCTTCTGACTACCTTCACCTAGTCTAACCTGTCCTACATAGCGTCTGTGTGTTACAGTTAAATATGGGGTAATATTTCCAGCAGGGAAGAATAATTAGCTAATTGACTAAGAAATCTCTTTGCACTTTTAAACTCATAGATATGCTCAAAGGAATCAGTACACAAAAGCATTTACTGGGCCTCGTTCTCTGATACATATGACATAAAAATCCTATAAAATCCAATGTACTTGTGAGATGCAAATGTACTTTCACTTATAATGAAATGTACTTTCATTATAACCAAAAGAAAAACTTCTTAGCTTCATTTCATGAATAAAACAGTAAACAGCTGATGAACTTTACTAATAATTCTTCCTTGTTGTGAACATTAGCTAATATTCTCAGCAACCAAAGAGCAAGAAACCATGCTTTCTTATTTTGAACTCTTACACTATAGACATATATAAAAATGATAATTTAAGTTTCCATGGACAGTTACATAATAAAGTGGATCTCCCCTTCTGCTCCCTAATAACTCGTTATTCTGTGTCACCTTTAATTATGAAATTCATTATTGTTAAAAGTTAGGTATAGAAATAGCACTCAAAGCTAGCAACCTATGAAGTTACTTTTTGCAATGGAAGTTTGTATTTAGCAGTTGATAGAAATCTCATTTGATGAAAAAATTCCAATGGGTACTAATTCTTTCAGCATTTTTGTCTTCTCTCTAATGCCTAGAACGTTATTGCTCATTAAATACTATAAAATCTGTCAAATAGCTTTCAATATCTGGCAGAGGGAACATGGCTTTAATGGACAACTATATACTGACAATCAACAAAAATGCATGCATGTTTCACAGCATTACTATTCTGTACCCTCAAAAGTTTAACGGCACAGCAAAATCCTTAAATGAAGATTACTATGGAGGAGAGAAAAGCAAAGAACTACATTCAGCATTCCTTTGCCGACAGCATGAGTGTTTCAGTGTTCTGGTCTTTGGTTTGAGGAAGAGACTGAAGCCAGTGTCCCAGGACAGGCTAGGGCCTTATGTTCCCTCTCGAGCGAAGGTCTGAACCTCTCACCAGAGCAGCACAGTGACAGTTGAGCCCATCTGCATTGATGGTATTCAGTTCATAAAGATGTCTTGTTTAAAATTTTCTAAGGGGATAATCTCTTAGATTATGCAAGTGTTGGCACACACAAGGACCCAAACCAAGAAATGAAAAACACGACCCTGCAGAAGAGTAACGTTCAAGTAAAACCTAGGTCCCTAATTCTGTTTATTATTGGGGCAAATTCACTCCTCCCTTCTTGCAGTTATTCTTGCACAGAAGGGCTGGGGAACTGCAGGAAAGGAATGGGTCCTGAGTTTTCACCTCCGGCCCAACCAGAAGTGGCCGTGCTGTCGCTGACTGGAGCCAACCAAAGGAGGTGACATAGTTTTCCTCACTGAATGTTTACTGTTTGAAAGCCCGGCTTTGGGTTCAAACTTGTTCCTGCCCTTATTATCTCATTTGAGAAAACCTTTACTAATGCTTTTCAAATAAAAGTGTCTGCTCTTCTGGTCACCCATTCCAGACCTCTGGGCTCAACTACTTGAAAGTTGACAAGTAAAAGTGTTGAGGGAATGGAAATTGCGAGTCCCGGAAAGGTGAGGAAAGGAGGAGGAGCTAAAGGGAAGAGGTGTGGCCACCAGAAGCACTCCTGTGTTCAGACAATACACGTAATTTCCTCGCGAGCCAACTGGCGGCAGCTGGTCAGGGAGGACTGCCTCTGCCACAGGTTGGGACTGGCAGTAATGGGCACCCAGATGGAGAAAGTCGGTAGGGCATCTTCTTTTGGGCTTTCTTTGGGTATTACCAGTCTCCTTTTAGGAGTTCCAGGACCCCTCCTGGGGCATGTGGAGGATCACAGGCTACTGAGTTTAGGTACAATCTTGCAATTATTATCTTTAGCTTTCAGTCACCAAAACGGATTATCAACTTTATAACAAAACTAGTAGGACTTATTCAAAAATTTTAACTAATGCTTTCTGAAAAAAGTGGGAAGGTGGGCTTCCCTGGTGGCACAGTGGTTGAGAGTCCGCCTGCCGATGCAAGAAACACGGGTTCGTGCCCCGGTCCGGGAAGATCCCACATGCCGCGGAGCAGCTGGGCCCGTGAGCCATGGCCGCTGAGCCTGCGCGTCCGGAGCCTGTGCTCCGCAACGGGAGAGGCCGCGGCAGTGAGAGGCCCACGTACGGACCAAAAAAAAAAAAGTGGGAAGGTGGGAGAGGAGGGAAGAGCATTTAAATCCCATTTTCAGTGACACCACGGCCCCCTAAAACACTGAGCCCTCTGCAACATACTTTCCCCTTACATTTAGCCCGAGCATAACAATGACCTGATTGCACACATTCTGAAACCTCTCTTACCTGTGGGAGAAAGACTTAGAATCCCAAGTTTTGTTTCTTAAATTAAAATAAATTTATGCTGCTGTGGAACTGACCTTCCTGCAGATGGTTTCAGGTGGGTTGCATAAAGCTTATATTTAGTAAACCAAACTGTGACTGTGCTACAGGAGAAATGCACATTTCTTGCAGAAAGCATTTGTCTGGATAAACTAGAATAATAAAATTCCCAAGTCCCAGTGAAATTTTCGTCTTCCTGTACAGATGTGGGTGGCTTCACGAAACAGTGGCCAGGAACCCACAGATGAGGACTGAATGAAGCAGCACTGTCCTGGTACCTCGTTTCTCTGAGCAGTCTTGCTTCACGTGAACTACCACAACAGTTTAATTTTTATTCCTACATTCTGATATCTGCACGTTTAAAAACGTATCCTCTGGTTTGCTCTCCTGCATGTATTCAACATCTGAATTAAAATGAGTTTTCTTGGTCTCGTTAAGTATAACAGACCTCTCTGATTACCATAGGACAACCATTACCACCAAAAGCCAGTGGTCCATTTGATTTTACGGTCTTGTCTGTGTGTGTGTGCGCACGCTCGCGCACGCACGTGTGCACACAATTTTTTTAAACCAAGAGAGACAGCAAAAAGGCACCAAAAGAGGGAGCCTTATTTCTATAGTTGGCAGGGTGACAGCACCTTGCACTGTTTGGATTTGGGTGGAGCTGTCGCCAAAGAAGGAATAGCAGGTGTTGAGAAATTTCAGGAGAACTAGCTGATAGTCACCTAGCATCGTACCCGGTTGTTATTTTGACAGTGTTAGGACAGGGGACCATATAGCGTGGGCAGAGGGGTGGGGGGTGAGGAGGAAAGCTTTGCTATCAGACAGAGGCTGCCAGTCCTTACGGGACTGGGCTGAGAACAACAAGGTGCAATAAGAGGAATCAGAACAGAAAGAAAAGCATTTCTTTTCCCAGGGCCATGCCAAATTCTGCTCCGTCCCCAGTTCCAGGCCTGCCATCCCGTCTTCAAGCCCCTTCTCGGCCGCTTTCTCAGTGACTCCAAGGCCGCAGTCCTCACCTGGCTGACGCCCCTACCCTGCACTCTCCCTGCCTGCGGCCTCTGCTTTTCAGTGGGTCTGTGGGTGACAATTCCCCTTCTTTGCACCTGGTGATTCTCCCTATTAAATCAACAGCCCAGAAAGCCGCCCCGAAGTGCTACAGATAAGCCAGGCCAGATGAGAAGAGCCAATGTTAACATGTTCTGCGATGGCATGTCGTCGGGGGTGGGGCCGGTATTAATGTGATGAGGCAGCTAAACGCGACTGCCCTTGGGGCAGGTGCGGGGGACAAAGAGTGGAGGGTCAAGTCAGCAGCTGCATCCAGAGTGCGTGTGTGAATGACCTTTCCACCACGTGATCAGTTCTAGCATGCTTAGACGGTTTCCACTGGCATGCAGAAGGATCAGCTGCTCTTAGTATCTTACCCTCATCCCTTCAAATCGTGATAAGGCTCTTAAGGGTCTCAAAGCTCTTAGGGTCCTAAGGGACTTTATGGCACCTAGTTCCGAGTAGCCCAGGGCATTAGCTATAAGGCTGACTAAAGAGACCTACACGGAAACAGAAGAGAAAAACAAAAACAAAAAAAGGAAACAAAAGAAAAGAAAACAGAGGTTCCAGAGTGTTAGAATAAAGCCCCTAGCACTGATTATACAGACTGGGCCCCGCCCCCCCCCCCCCCCCCGGAAGAGGAAGTGGGTAACACCAGCTGCCTACTTCAACTTGGACTCAAACGACCTGGAAGGAAAGGTGGTTGAGAGGCAGAAGAAAAAACACAAAGGGAAGAGAACGCGGAGAGAGGGCAGTAGAACAGACATACGAGTTGGCAAAGGGAAGAGGCTGGAGGGAGAGGGAGAATGAGGAAGTTCCATTGGAAGGAGAGGAGCCTGAACAGATGACAAAAACCTTACCCTCGCCCTTTATAGTCTCTGCAGGTCCCCGAAGTTCCCATTAAATTAAGCCAGACAAATTTAATGGTACCTATGGAAAAGAATACAGATAAATACACACACTCCACACAGGCTGCCCCCTCCTCAGCTCATTCACCATGGACTTCCAACAGGGACAAGCTCTCTTACTCCTGGTTGACAAGAAACCATTTGAGAATTGGATGCGTTATTACATCAACAAGGAAACGTATTCAGTAAGTACCACAGCTGACTTTGCAGTTCCCAACAAGAAAAGGACCAAAAGAAACTTCTTAATTGAGGTTTGGCTCCATGGGAACTCACTTAAGTGATTCTCTCACTTTTAACCGCAACAATCCTTCCATCTTTTAACTATAACCATGACTCCTTCATGGCCACGAGAGCTTGGGTGAGTCTGGACAACTGAATCCATATTTTCCCCTTATAACCCCCATTCTTTCTCTCCAGAACAGCCCCAAAAGAACCGGCCTCAGGTCTGTCCTTTCCAGGACAATCTTCTATTACTCTCATCATCAGAGTAACAGCTGGAAGGGTTCTTGGAATAATTCTTTATTTATAGATGAGGAAAATTGAGACCCATACACAGGAATTTGCCCGGTGTCACACTGGCAGTTCTGGAGCCAGGATTAAAGGCTCAGATGCCTGATTCCCAGGCCAGAGCTCTTTCTCCCATGGATAAGTCACCTCCCTCACTGGAAGGCTGGATGACAAAACCTCAATAGAGGATTACGGTATCTGAACAATTTGGGGTTGAATATGTTGCCATGCTGGGGAGAAGCAGTCTGGTCTCTGGGCCTAGAGTCACGGTCAAATTCTTTCCTGCTCTTCCACTGGCAAACTCACCTTATTCTGCCAGAGGTCTCAGAACAGTTACCACGCCGACCCTTAACTATACCTAAGGCTGCCTGGGCCTAACCGGAGAGAGAGATGTAGCTCTTCAGGGGGCACCAGACCTGAAATACCTTTAGTTAGAATGTTTGGGCTCCTGGCTTTCTTAGAGCAGTCTTTCCTTTATATTGCACCACAAATTCTGGGATCGGTTAAGATGTTTCCATCAACAATTCTTAAATTCCCTCTACTGGGAAGTGGTGATTACAGATCGGCTTGGCCTGAACTGGCATTTTAAAGCAACAATCCATAACTTAGTTTCATTTGTTGCTTTTTATCTCTAGCTGAGGGATTTACTTCTTTGATTCTGTATCTCTGAACTGTAAAAAAAAAAAAAAAAGTTGCTTTAAAGGAAGATATTTATAATTAAGCAGCAGGGGTAGAAGTAGCAGGTCAGTGACCCTAGTGAGGGTCACGGATGAGCAGGCTCAAAGGTTTCAGTTTTTCAAAGGGTTGTGAACTTTCAACTATGCCTGTCCTCGTAACCCATTAGTGCAGGTCTCTCCTCTACAGTCCTGGGCTGTATCTGAAGCAAATCTGGAATGAAATGCTGCCCTATTAGGCCACTCATGCTCTTTGAAGGGTAGATGGCTCAGAGGTCAATTTCTGTTCAAAACAAGCGCCTCCAAATCCTTATCTAGAACACAGTAGTACCAACCAACCATCTTCCCTCCATCCATCACTAACAGGAAGACTCTCCATGGAGGTGTCTTTTGCCTACTATTGCCAAGTGTAGCCAATTCTTAACCCCAAAGAATCTATAGGTACATCTGAAGGTAAGTTACCTCAGCCAAATACATGAGTTCAAAATACCTGAGTCAACTTCATCCTGTGAAACTATGCCAGGTAAAGACTGCAAAAAACTAAGTTTCACACAAGACAAGACAACCCAAGCTCTTCTCGGGGCGGGGGGCGGTGCGTGATTTGTCTGATAATAAATAGGCCTGCCTAAAGTGGGGGGAAGGGTGGAGGAGGTACAGAGGCCAATTCAGAGTCTGGCTCTAAACGGTGCTGAGAGAGAGTCTGCCGCTCAACTCATCAACCTGGCCAAGATCACCCAAGACAGGACCAGCAAGCATCCTATCTGGGTTATTCCTAAACAGTTAGGGGCAATTTTATAATCTGCCGAGTCTCCATGTTAAACTCTCACTGGACATAATCAGAACATTGTTTAGAATTAAGGAAAGAATCAAACCTGAAAGAAAAAAAAAAAGGAGTTGAGGGCAAGTCAAAATCCAGGGTATCTGTGGCTTCAGGCACTGAAAAAAAGGGAGAGACACTGGGTGGCTTTTTCAAAATGATGTGAACATTTTCAGATGGAGAATGGTTTCAGTAGTCTGAATTCAGGATGAGGTGAATGGTCTCCGCAAGTCCCCATCCCTGGAACCGATATGCTGGCTAATCTCCGGATCTGATGTGGTAAATCTCCCTGGGAAAAGATGACAAAATTCTTTTCCAGGACAAGATCTCCAGTGCAGCCAGGGACCTGGGCAAAAGAAAATGGTGTCTCTGTTTGGGAATTCGCCTGGCTTACAAACACAGCGAGTTAACCTTGGAAGCTGTCTAGATCATCCCCATGATCCTAAAGAGTGCTCTGAGCAGCTGTAAAGGGCAACAAGGAAGAATGAAAATCCATTAGGGAAACAAACATGGTGATGAATAACAGATTCAGGTATCAAGCCACCGGTGGATGAAATGGGAGGAAGAGAGTCTCAGAGACGCTCCAAAATGAGGACCTAAAATTTACACCTGCTGGACGTTCTAAAATGCCAAAGGCACTACACACTCTGTCCAAAAGGACAGCAAAAACTGACAGTTCCCCATGTCCAGGTGTCAGTCTAAGCCTTATTCTCCGCCCACAACTCAAAAGTGGCCAACAGTGCAGCCACGGCATGGACTGGGGCTCCCCCCGCCCCCAGCACACTCTGCTTCACACTGGTTATTTGTGTACGTGTCCCATCTTTTCAGTCCTTTGAGAGAAGTGACCTCGTCTTCTGCTCTCTGTATCCCCCCACGATACCTGGCAGGAGGCTTTGTGTTGCGGATGCTCCGTAGACATGAGACATGAAGAACAGATGCACTGCTCTGTCCCAGAGAAAACAGAAGGAAGGTCCTGGGAAAGCCCTGTTCCTGGGATGCGGGATTTCCACAGCCTGGAATCAGGTCAGAGTGGCCCTGCAAGCCAGTGTGAGCTTCCCAGGGGCCGGGACTCCGCCTGCCTGTCCCGTGACTCCCTATGGCTTCTGGGACAATTCCACACGGAGAATGGTGTTTCATTTATGTCTGTCTACTAGTCACTGGTCCAGAGGTATTCTCAGGAGCCAGTGTCAGGTCTCATGGCAATGTAAGAATCCAGCAACTCCCCAAAGCTAGGGGGATTTAAGGGTTATTGTCAGTTGGCTACATGCCTTTCTCATGTTTTTTGTTTCCCCGCCACCTAGTATAAAAAGTACTAAAGATATTTGCTAAATAAATAAATGGTGACATGCAGAATCGTTAATGCTTCTAGCAGCTTATTTGGGTACCAGAGGAATGTGGGATACTTGACTGACACTCACAAATTCTGGGGTTGCCCACCCCAGAGAGAAGAGGAATAGAGTCGTAGAGGTTAGGGTGAACAGGAGGCAGGTCATGGTAGGGAAGATCTGTTTCTGAATCACAGCTTTCCTAGGGCTGTTGGAAGTGTGGTAGTGGATGTATCTATCCGAGTTCTTGGAAGGTCCAGAAGATGAGGGGCTTCTAGGATTCCCACGGGTGTCCCACCTGATTCTAAGTGGTCCTGAGGAGTTACAGTGAAATGAAGACTCCAGAGCACTTCCCCTGTGCTGGCCCAGTGTCAGTTTAGTACTCTGGGCCTTATCCCAAGCCCACTCCTTAGCTCCTAGAACTCAAGCTTTCCATCTGTGGGAGGTAGAGTCCCTTCCATCCAAGGTTGCTGAAACCTCTGGCTAGGAGGCTCTCTTGCTGGCAACTCTGGGGCGATACCTCTCTGGTTCACTCGGACGGCAGACAGTGACCCCCTCACTTCATTTAGGGATCTTCCCGAAGGCTTGCTTTTTGAAATGGGGAATGTAGATAGGAGCATAGTGACAGCTCTTGGAAGGAGTCATTAAACCATGGAAGTTGCAGATGCTGTGTTGGGAAAGGAGTGCATTAACAGAGCAGAACGCCAGGTGCCTGTTACTTCCCTGCTGCTCTATGCTAGATCCCGGAGGCACTCTACACGTAGTTCACCATATAGCCAATGAAACCCATATTCTAAATGTATCAACCCAGCCGCCAAGCACGCCACTTTCTTGGCGCTTCTCAGCCCTCAGAAGGAAGTGAAGTTTCCATGGGCCCTGCTCCTGAAATTCCCATTCACTCCCATTCAAATGCTGATTTGGCTGAAAGAAAAAAAGCTGTAGTGATTAGACAGAATAAGAAACACTCATCAGGGTTAGAAAACCCAATAAGGAACAAGTCGTGGTGGGGTGAGAAATAGTGTCAGGTGACGCAGCTTCCACCCTGAAAAAGAACATGGCAGGCGAAGGCCGCTGAGCTGTGGAGATGCTCTCAAAACCTGGAGGAAAAAGGATTTCTTAAGAGTTTGATCACCTCTGTGGAAATGCGACGTGTGGGAGGAGGGGGGGCTTTGTTTCGGGGTGACTCCTCCTCGCCCTGACAGTCTGACTTGTTCAGATGAGTCTAGTATGAAGACTTGAGGTGGATGGGAGTGTCCCCGGGGACGGTCGGCAAGAGAGTCTACTTAGATCCCACCACCACCTCCGTCCCAGCAGCACCCACCTCGTCCTCTAAGCCCTCTCCTGGCGGCAGGAGGAGGACACCACACTGGCTTGGGGACACAATCCTCCTGTTCCCAGCCTAATAACAAGGCTCTGACACCAATGATTCTGCCCAGTCCTAACCTCTGAAACTTCTAGGCCAAACCGCCAGAGTAAAGAGCTGCTGAGTTAGTCCCTGGAGCAAAGGCAGGACTTCAGAGTCCCTTTCCAAAGTTACGGTCTGAGTGCTCCAAAAGGAGCTGTAGTGCTCTATCTACATCTTGTCCTACACCCTGGGCCCCAGGCAACTCCAGCCATTAGAGGAAGGACAGTCCCTGTTTTTGCTTTCCTGTTGGCATGGGTGGGAAGTAGAAAGCAGGACACGTACAGCCACGATGAGGAAGTCCAGCCAGCACCAGGCATTGGTGAAGAACTTGACGAAGCCATAGGCTATCCACTTGAGCAACATCTCCAGGATGAAGATATAGGTGAAGACTTTGTCAGCGTACTCCAGGATGGTACGAATGGTCTTTCTCTGCTCAATGTAGATGTCCTCGAAGGCCTGGAAGAGAGGCAGCAGCTGCCTATAGTGCCTAGAGGGAAACAAGCAACACGGAGCTACTGCCCCCTCCGCAGCCCTCCCACCTGCGGTGGCCCGTCACCAGCTCCCTGTCTCTTTCTCTCTATCCCCTGCTACACACGGCTTTTCTCTTTAAAAAAGCGTTCTTGAGATGGAAGTCACATACCTCACAATTCAGCTATTTAACGTGTACAGTGCAATAGCTCTTAATACAATTCAGAGTCGTACATCCGTCACCACAATTGGAGAATATTTTCATTACCCCCCAAAGAACCCCCACACCTCTAGCTGTCACCCTCTAGTCTCCCAATCTCCCCCTAGCCCTGGCAACCACTCATCTATCTTCTATCTCCACAGGTCTAATCCTTCTGGACATTTCGTATAAATGGAATCGTATAATATGCGGTCCTTGGCGACCGGCTTCTTTAATTAAAATAATGTTTTCAAAGTTCATCCATGTGGCAGCACCCCTCAGCACTGCATTTTTCTTTTTATCGATGAATAATGTTCTAGTTACGGCTATACCAACATTCTGTTTATCCTTCATCAGTTGATGGACATATGTGTTGTTTTTACTTTTTGGCTATTGTGAATAATGCTGCTATGAACATCTGTGTACAAGTTTTCATGTGGACATGTTTTTATTCCCCTTGGGTATATACCTAGGAGTGGAATGGCTGGGTCATTGGTAACTCAAGTTTAATTTTTTTGAGGAATTGCCGAACTGCTTTCCAAAGAGGCCGGACCAGTCTACATTCCCACCAGCAGTAGACGAGGGGTCCAATTTCCCCACATCCTTGTTAACACTTTATATAATTTATAGGACAAACATTTTTCTCCCTTCAGCCCCTGACACCACAGACACAGGTGGAGAGTTACAGGACTGGAAGACACCGGGTGAGGAGAATCTCAACACTCCTTTCTTTCTCTGGAATTCCCAAACGAGGGGATGAGCCTCTGTCATGTGAAGGTCTGAGCACTCGTGCGTGCAGCGGGGTGGACTGCAGAAGCTCTGTGCTGGGGGGAGGGAATCCTTGAAGCGTGGAAAAAAAAGAAACCTGGAGGTGGACAAAGGGTCCTGTGCCCGGCGGTGGAGGAGCCTGCTCTGAACAGTCCCAGAAGGAAGGACAGAGCCAGGCGCCCGCAGACTCTCCTTCCCAAATGGAGGCACATGGACATCCAGGTTCACTGCTGGGCAGTGGGGACAGAAATCATGGGTCCACAGTCCTCAGGGTCTGGTACAAATCAATCCCCTCCGCTCAGTGGAAAAGCTATAGCTTCCACGTCACG
Source organism: Orcinus orca (assembly GCF_937001465.1). Taxonomy (NCBI): domain Eukaryota; kingdom Metazoa; phylum Chordata; class Mammalia; order Artiodactyla; family Delphinidae; genus Orcinus; species Orcinus orca. The sequence goes on along the minus strand of NC_064569.1, from coordinate 41,699,572 downwards.
TTTCCCCTTAGCTCCACCTGTAGAGACCCATTCTAGAACCCAACATGTGTGAGCTGTCTGCAACTGTTCATCCTGTCACTGGGGGCGCTGATCCCCCTCTGAGATCTCCTCACAACCACATTCTAGTCTTTTCCTGGACATTTTAGCTGTGGCTTCACTTGACTTGAGTCTCATGCTACTACTGCACAGGGTCTTCACGTCCTGAGCCCAGTCTCCCCCGTTTTATTCACCTTTGATAAATAAAGACTGTCACAGGTAGCAGTGAAGAAGGTTCAATACATGCGTTTCACTGCTGCCTCTACTCTTTTGCGTAGAGACGGGGGAAGAGAAGAATCTAAGGGTGAGGCATGCCCTCTCTTATTTTGGGTTTTCATTTACTAGATTTGAAGAATAAGGATGACAACAGTAATAAAAGACCTTCCTCAATCCCTGGCCTGAGTCTGATCCTTTCTCAAGGGCAGGGCCTGCGCCGTCCTCTTGGGGCCTCCACAGGCCTCAGGAGGTGCTGAGTGGATGCCTGTTGGTGCAATAAGCGGCCCGGGGGCAGGCAGGATGGTCTGGCTCCCCTTCACTAGGGATGGAGGCTTTTTTGTCTCCTGCTCTAGTCCTGAGGCTTTCCTGCATTGCTCACCACCCCCCACAACTCCCCACTGTTCACCGTCATCTTCACGCTCGGGCTCTTCTTCACCACATGTCACTTCCTGTCTCGGCTTCTCCTGTTCTCCTACCTCACAAGCCAGAGAAACTTCTCGAGTCACTGGGGGTTCTTTAACACTACATTTGGGGCTTCTCACTTGTTATTTTTTGCTTCCAGATTAGGCTCTAATTCCACACCTACATGAATGTGCCCACCTTCTTTAAGAGCATTTCAAAATCCAGCATTATTTACTTTTCCCTTAATTAAAAGAAGGAAAATGTGTTGTGTCTCTAGTTCCTGCTGTCTTCGAATCTACTCAACCAGGAAGCAGCTCCCTCAGAGCAGACCCTGTGCAGATCTCCTCAGTTATAATCCTGCTAAAAAATGAAAGTAAACACCAAGATAATTAGTCCCAGTAGGGGAGGAACCTGTGTGTTCAGTGCCCTGTGTGCCTCACTGACTAATGAGAAGCAGGTACAACCACGCGAATATAAATGACCTTTGTATCAGAGATCTGACTCCTAATATCTGCTAAGGCCACGGGCTCTCCAAGTCCAGCAGCGTATGACGGGAGAGGGGGTGGAGGGGTACCACCTCCCTCCTATCTTGGGCAACTGAAAAGTCAAGAACTAGTGATTCAGGGTATTAGGCGAGAAAGGGAAGCTCATCTTAGGAAGTTGTTTTGAATGGCGCAAACTAAGCAGTGAAGATACTTGGTAACCTGTATTCTCTGCCTGATGAAAAGGGGCTCCTAGGCTTCAGAGGGGTCGTGCTGGGTCTAAAGATGAAGATTTGGACAAGTCTGAATTCGAATCCCAAAGGCTCAAAACACCAGCTCGAAGCACGTCCGTAGATCATTATTCTTGGGCCTACAGTCAAGCTGTGTTCTCAGAGAAACTGGGCTTGGGCCCATCCAGCCCTTCCTGCTCTACCCCTTCCCCAGCCAATCCCCCATGGTTCTTTCCCCCGGACCTCACCAGGGCGCCACTGCTGAGCAGAATCATGAAGATGATGAAGGTCTCAAACCAATTGTGCTCCACAATGAGGAAGCAGGTTTTCCGCAGGATCCACCAAGACTTGCCCAGCCCTTCCTCAATGTTGACCTGGCAGCACTTGAACCTCTGGACACAACCTGGCACCAGCGGGAGAGGCAGGTCAGACTGTGGGACGTGCCCCGCCCAGATGTGCCCTCTCCTCCTTCTCCCAGGCCCCACCAGGTGCTGCCCCACCACACAGCCAGGAGTTCAGTGGCTGAATCAGAAGGTCTGACTCAGAAGTGGAGAGGGTGGCAGGGCTGAGGCTATGCTGCCAGGCTACCAGGGCAAGGCCCTCTGGCGCTGGGAAGATGTCCTATAAAGAAGCAGTGAGAGGGAGGAGAAAAGGGCAGTCAGGAGGCGGGCACGGCCATGACAGGAGAGGCCTTTCTAATGGAAGTTTGGGGCTGACGTCAAGAAAAAAGGACAAAGAAAAGCCTGAGAGTAAAAACTTGTGATAGCTAAGACTCAAACAGGCAAAACAGTATCAACCTCCCTCCAAATGATGAGGCGGGGTGAAGACAGCCGTAGAGCCCCCTCCCCAGCCAACCACTGACCCTGGCAGAGATGTGTCTGCGAGCAGGGCAAGTGCTACAGGCCATCCCCTCTCCTGGCCCCCTTTCACCTTCTGTGAAACAGGCATCTGGATCCAAGTATTCCTCAGGCTGTTCCACAGGGACTTCTTCTACTTCTGGTTTGATATCAATGGTGCTGCCTTCAGAGGAGCTAGTGTCATCCAGTTTCTAGATACACAAGGAAAAGGGAGAGAAGCAACACTGCAGCAACACATCCACTCTACACTGACGACGCTACCTTGGTACAGATGATGTACCGGATACAATTCTTGTTGCAAACCCATGATCGTCCAGTTCATCACAGGCAAACGACTACCACAGCGCCCTCAAGACTTCTGTCAGGATGGGGTACAACGTTAAAGCCCACTCACAGGTGACAGTGATCTACCCTAAGCAGAAGGTGGGCTATAGACTGGTCTCAGTGATACAGCTCAGACAGATTAATGGCAGGGAAGTACTTGACGGTTTTCTCCAGCCTCTGGACCCAGATGATCCAGAAGCCATGGAGACAGATCTGGGAACATCTCAGGAATCTAGCTCATCTAGAATAACGATGGGGGGTGGGTAGGGTTGGTTCTCAAAGTTGAGAGTCGGCTCTTCCAGAATCTCTCTGCCAGACCCAGAGCTGAACCGAAGCCTTGGGGCTGACAGAGCCGTTTGTTCTCACATAGGAGCAAGACTGGTTTCTAGGCTAGGACCTTACATCTTTGCTGCCTTCAGGGTCCGACTCGCTGCTAACGTCCTCGGTGTTGAGGTTCTCAAAGTCAGACTCGCCTACCGCGATGGGCACTCTCACGGTCAGGTTGGGGTTGTTGATGAAGGACATGTGGTCCTCATCAATGATGTACTTCTCCACGCTGCTGCCAATGCCGCTGGTTGTGCCGTTGCCATTCTTCTGGAAGTCACCGTTCCGGTGGATGTCGGCGCCAGTGTGGTTGGCGATACAGTTGGCCTTCTTTTCGTACAGCTCGTCCAGAGGTTTCACCTCGTCGGCCTCGCGCTGCTTGAAGTGGGCCTGCATGAAGGCGCGCACTTTCAGTTTGGTCCAGGCCACGCCCTTCTTGATCCGGATAACTGAGATCTGTAGGTTGTTCATTTCCCCATCATCATCTGTGGCTGCCAAGTTGTCAGCACTGAAGGAGCTCAGGAGCAAGGCCAGAAACAGGTTCAGCACCTGGACCAGGAGCATTAGGAAAAAGGAGAGGGAATGCAGAACGGTATTGGGTAAAGGCATCCACTAAACTAGGGTTGCAAACTGGGAGCCCACAGACTTCTGTGAAAGACTCAGGAGTTTCTATTGTGTTTCACTTGACCCACGTAGTGTTTTAAATGTCACTAGGTGGGCATTTGGTTTGGTTTTGGTTGTAATACAAGGAGTTTAGTACCCCTTTTCTTGGTTCTTTTGTAGTGTTATATACATATATATGTACTTCAAAACATACTGCTTTTCTTATAATCCAAGAAAGCAAAGGCTGTATCCACTTTGGGAGAAAATTTCCCAAAAATAATAACAAAAAGGTGGCCATGGATTATTGGGGAGGATCAAAGAATGCATAGATGCCACGTGTTCATGAGCAGCAGATGTCCTGGAGGACCCAGGTTAGAAAAAAAGTAGGCTTGGAGAACCAGACTCTCATACCACAGATCTAGAAGGTGGAACGGTAATATATTTGATGTCACCCTATTTTAAGAATTAATTTTCTTTGTTTTCCTAACATTTATCAAAATTAAGTAGCTCTAGCAAGACAGTGATGGTGACTTTTGTGTTCTATCATATATCGAAGTGTCAAGCCATCAGAAACAAGCTTTATTTATGTTGTCTTTTCCCCTCTTTCACCACATTGGGCATTAAATTAATTATTTTTATTAAGACTTACTTTTGAAAAGTGGGAGAGATGTTCACTTCTTGATTTACACTTGGCCCTTACTTTGTCACACTTCTGAAGAAGAGTAAGGCATAGTTTTTCGGTGGAGATAATCATATGTGCAGAGTGGGAGAAATGGAAACAATATGTGAACTATATGTATCATGATTACTGCGGCCTTTTGCAGAATTACAAAGGGATATGGTCGGTAAAGTGTGGGTCAGTTGCAGAAGGCTCTGAAGGCCAGGCTGAAAGATCTGAATTTTATTTAACTGGATTCACTACTGGTCCTTGAGCAAAGGAGTCACAGGTGATGACAGAGATTTGAGAAAGTCATTCCTACTAGCTACGTACAAGGGACGGGGGTGGGGGGTGTGAGGGGGAACTAGGAATTAGGAGGTTGTTGCTTGCATGAATTGATGAGGGTCTGGATTAGGCTATAGTAACCTCAAACCTTAGCATGCAGAAGAATCTCCTGGGGTGGGATGCTTGTTAAAAACAAGCATTTCCTTGGCCTCACCTGAAAGATTCTGATTCAGTAGATCTGATGTAAGGCCTGGGACTCCGCCTCTTTTAATGAGTGAGACTCAGGTGATTGTGATGAAGGTGGTCTTCCTCACACTTTTAGAAATAACAGATGGGTTGTAGAAATGGAAAGGAAGGGGCAGATCTCAGAAATACTATGAAGAAAGATGTAGGTATAGAAATGCTAAGAAGAAAGACATATGAAAGACATCAGATATTTACTAGGAGTGGAGAGAAAAATCAGAAAGACTTATAGGTTACTAGAGACTACATGGGCAGAAGAACTGAGCCAAGGGGAACTGGGAAAGGTGTCATCAGAGGCAGAAATAATAGTGGGTTCTGTCATGTGCTCAGGTATCTATAGCCAGTCATGGGGCGATGCCCCTGAGACAACTGAGAACAGGAGGCTAGAGAAACGGTAGGAGGTCAGGGCTGGTAATGTCTGATCCCACTACAGACCAGTAGGCAGCAGTTGTATTCACTGAAGGAGTGGAAAGACCAGAGGAATCAGGACTGAGGGGAAGTTGGCTGGGCATGGAGAATGCAAGCGATTAAGGAACATTACAGTGTCTATTTTTATAGGTCCAATGAAAGAACAGGGGGAGCATGGCTAGTTCAGAGGCTGGTGAGTAGGAACCCTCTACTGGCATATGCTTCTCTGTGGCAGAAAAAGGAAGACCCCTACTGTGGATGCGCTCATAAGGGGTCACCTGAGTATGCCTTCTTCCAGCCCTCCTTGCTCTACACCTGCAAGCGGGCTTTGGCCTGACCTGAAAGATGAGTGCTTCTCAAACTTTAGCATGCATGGGAATCACCTGGGGATCTTGTTAAAAATGCAGATGCTAATTCAGTAGTTCTGGGGAGGGGTCTGAGATTCTGCGTCTCTAGGACACTCTCAAACGATCTCATTGTTGCTGGTCCTCAGATGACACTTTGAGAAACAAGGTGTGACGTCTCTGTTGGGGAATGTTCTATATACAGAGGCAGAAGACAGCAGGCAGACAGATCAGGGTGAAGCAAGAAATTGATCTGCAACTTATACAAATTAGATAAAACCCTGGGATGGTTCAGATCCATGGTTCTCAATGGAGGGCGATTTTGACCCCTGAGGACAGCTGGCAACGTCTGAAGACATGTTTGGTTTTCACAACTTGGGACGGGAGTCACTACTGGACAGTAAAGAGTAGAGGCCAGGATACTGTAAACACCCTACAACATGCAGGAAAGTTCCACAACAAGTAATGATCTAGCCCAAAAGATCAATATTGTCAAGGTCGGGAAATTCTTTTTTTTTTTTGTAGCAGAAAGAGCATAGACTTTGAAGTCAAGGATCTAATATAAGCCCTGACTCTTTATCAGCTGTGTGACTTTGGGAAAATGTCTTAACTTTGCTGAGTTTTGTTTCCACAACTATGAAAGAGGGTTGACAGATTGTGGGGCTCATGACCTAAAACAGCAGTCTCCTTTCCTTCACCTGTACCTTAGGGTTCTTCAGCCAAGAAAGAATAAAGACCAACCCAGACATGGAAGGTAGTAGAAGCACTAAGCAGACTGGGCTTCTGGGTCAAGGGTAAGACGTTCAGAGCGAAGAACAAAGAGATCTACACGTTAGTACTAACCACCAAGTTGCCGATAACCATGACCATCATGAAGACGATGAGGCACATGGCCTGGCCGGCCACCTCCATGCAGTCCCACATGGTCTCGATCCACTCCCCGCACAACACTCGGAAGACGATGAGGAAAGAATGAAAAAAGTCATGCATGTGCCAGCGAGGGAGTTCACAGTCCTGGTTGATCTTGCAGACACACTCTTTGTAGCTCTTTCCAAAGAGTTGCATTCCCACCACGGCAAAGATGAAGACGATAATGGCCAGCACCAGGGTCAGGTTGCCCAGGGCACCCACTGAATTTCCAATAATCTTGATCAGCATGTTCAGGGTGGGCCAGGATTTGGCCAGTTTGAAGACTCGGAGCTATGGGGGAAAAAAACCCCAAACAAAACCCAAGTGAAACTCAATTCATTTATTCTTACCACATGGCTACAATATAAACATGAAATTACTAAGATCATCTTAACATTTATCGAGCACCCTTGGGAAATCCCCAGGACTTTCTAACCGTATCTTAGAGGAAAATGAGAGAAACTGAGGCAAAGATGAAGGAAAACAGATTAACTGCACAGGAAGTGAAAGGTTTAGAACTAAGAACCAAGAATACTGCCTCTAGTCCCCTGAATTAGTCTCTGGGTCAATCTACCTTTTAAAAATCCATATACCTGAAATAATCCTTTTCCCACTGATTTTCCTCTGACTTCTCAAGGGTCATATCAAGGAAAATGTGATTTGTAGTGAACCAAAAGGTCAGTTGGGTAAGGACGGTGAAAATAAATCATCTGTCTCTTCAAAAAAGCAAGCATTTAAAAATTCTACATACCTCTCTTTTTGCTTGCCAATAAATAATCAATAGCTGATACGAAACTTCGTGACATGCTTGGAATAACTTGGAGGAAAACCACAACCTCCAAGTAGGGGAAGTTCCAATATGTCAAATAGCTTATGAAAAGGGACTATACTGATATTAATTCAGAGGACAGAACTTTTGGTATCTTTCAATCACGAGATTTCTGTATTCTGTAATGAATGATTACAAGGTCTTGGCTAATAGCCTGAGAATTATAATGCATGAAGCCCATGAACAGAGATCGTCATCGTATGTCTTAAGTTAATAACTAACACGTGATGTAATAAGAATTCTGGTAGAAGGCAACAGCACTGATTAGGACTTTTTTCTTCCTATTTAAAACTTGAGTCTTCATACATTGTTAGTGGGACTGTAATTTGATGTAACCCTTGAGGAGGGAAATCTGGCATTACGTGGCAAAACCATCTGCAGATCTATCTCTGAGCAAGCAATTGCACTTTTAGAAGGTTAAACTTATTGTATTTAGGTTAATGGTGTATGGTAAATATTTGTACTATCCTTTGATATAAAAATAAACCTCAATAAATCTAAAAAAAAAAGAAAACTTGAATCGTATCTGAGAGTTCCAAGATTTACCAGATGTGGGTCTGTGCACACTCTGGGTCTCTCATATTTTTTCCCTATTCTGACTGGCTTTTAATTTATCTAGAGTATTAGTGGCAAGGCTTCTATCTCTTAATTCTTCATCTTATCTTCTAGAAAATAAGAAGTATTCTCAAAAAGTCTACTGTGGGCTGGATCCTAACCAAAGACCAGTAAGCAGAGGTTCCAGAAACTTGACAAATATTTGTGACTTGGATTCAATGAGATTTCTGTTTTATAAACAGTTTCACTCTAATCCAATTCTATTTCTTAGATATGCTGAATGTCCTGAAATCTTTTCAGTTGCAAGTGCTTAGGTATCTTCCCAATAAGGAGCTGCTTTGTCTGATGCTTTGTCTGAGTGGGATATCCCCATGATAACTCAGCTGCTCAAGCGACTTCATCAGGACATCACTTATGCCTGTGCATATGGGAAGCTACTTCGAGGATATCATTAACTATTCTTTCAGAGGCATTTTAGTAAGTTGAACACTAACTTCTTCAAATACATTTGAAAAATCTTTCTTAGCTAATGATGGATGTTCAACTACTAATTTCAATATAACTTTAAAAAACATTACTTTATTCTCATATTTTGGAAGGGGTCACCATGACAGAAGAAGAGTGGAGCCACCTTTGAAAAAGAAGAAATTCTTGCCACTTCAGGGAGATGTTCAGATAAAGAAAGAGGCTCACTAGCAAATCCAAACTGGACCTCAGAATAGCCCTTGGGAATCCTTCTTCTTCGTCTTTTAGATTAACCATTATTTTCTGAGGAACTTCATAAAGTTGATTTCTGTTTGTTGACTGATTTTAACAACTACTTTCTATATTAGGTAGTTAGCAGAAAAGTTTTCAATATTTTAGTTGCTAAGCCAATAAACAGCCAATGAAATATAGCTAAAGATTTTAAAAAATCATCAGATTATCTTATGCAAAACTCTTTCTAGTAGCTGCAAGATAGGAAATATAAAAAGAAATTGGAGAAATATGGAATACCAATCGGAAAGATCGCAGCACCGAAAGCCCCTCCACGTCTGCTAGACTCAGTTCCATTAAACTGAGGGAGACAATAAATCCATCAAAAATGTTCCAACCTTCTTGGAAATAATAGTAGGGATCCATGGCTATGAGCTTCAGGAACATTTCCGCTGTGAAAATTCCAGTGAAAACCTAAAGAGGGGAAGGCAGGGGTAAGAAAAAAGAAATAATAAAAAGAAAACGCCTTTATCATTATCTTTGAATATGGCACGTCCAAGAAGCCACAAGCACCAGCCTTGGCTAAATTCTGCACCTGAGGCCGACAATACCCGGATGTCCCTGACCATGCCACATGATGCAGGAAAGTCTTCTTATTTTCCTCTTTTTTTTTTTTTGCGGTACACGGGCCTCTCACTGTTGTGGCCTCTCCTGTTGCGGAGCACAGGCTCCGGACGCGCAGGCTCAGCGGCCATGGCTCGCGGGCCCAGCCGCTCCGCGGCATGTGGGATCCTCCCGGACCGGGGCACGAACCCGCGTCCCCTGCATCGGCAGGCGGACTCTCAACCACTGTGCCACCAGGGAAGCCCTTATTTTCCTCTTGAATGAAGAGGAAATGTTCACATCTTTGTTGCCAGAACTACCCAATTCATATTGTTCAAACGTGCAGTTAAAAAATTATTCTAAGCAATTGAAAATATCACACAGGTGACTCCTAAAGGGTCAGCAGTCGTTTGAATGCGTATGCCACATTTGGGATGTTGGCCAAAAAAAAATCACTCGTGTTATAATTATATTTAAAAAATACAGTATTATTCCTGATTTGACATTATGTGCCTTCTCAAATGTCGACATATACCGCAAGCCTTCTTATTTTAAATGGTAAAAGCAACAGAACATTGCTAAAAGTGTGAAAAATACAGGAGAAACGTTCACAGTCTCACCACCTTGCATACAACTATTATTTTAATGTACTCCTTTTCTTTTTTTTTTCTTCAAATGCATATATATTTTGTCAGAGTTGTAAACCACAGACTACATAATATTTTAGCTTTACACTTATCTTGACTTATCACGACTCATTTCACGTATCACGTATTTTTCATTTAATCATGACTCCATCCATGTTGCAACATGGTCTTCCTAATTCTCACTTTTATTGCTTGTATAATATTGTGTTGGGTAAATATATCCTCAAAGAATTTTCTTATTGTTGGAGACTCTGGTCCTTCCTTTTGATTTTTTCAATACGATAGTCAATAATGTAGTAATTATTTTAGATTTGGAGCTTATTGGGCACGAGAATGACGCCTTCCCTGTGTTACCTGGCTCCCACTTTTCTGCCTCTCAGAGCACCTTGGGTTTCCCAATGCTTTCTGTATCCTTCCCAAGGCCTTAGTAACATAACATGCAGGGAGAGAGTAAAATCCCATGAACCCCAGTTTTGACAAGACCAATACCCTCATTCTAGCCTGAGCATGTAACATACGACTATGACTGAATATTCTATTTTTAGAGGAGAGGACTTTACACGCAGCAGATTTAAAATTCATAGTAAGTTAATACTTGTAACCACTTCGTTACCAACTTTACATATGAAGGAGTTTGAGGAAGACTTCGGAGATATGGTCTGAGGACAGAATTAAAAATAGTGAAAAATACTTAGATTACAGACACTGTTTTGAAACACACTGAGTTAATGTATAGCAATAAACAGAATGACTTGATGAAAACACAACAAAATGGATAAACGGGCTGGAAATTTTGGGGGTCCATATACGTTTCTATGGTTCCCCCACTTTGCTAAATTGAAGATGCAGTATTCTAAAACTGAAAGAAAATATTCCCTGAAGAGATCTGGTTAAGTTAAATCAAAGTTCATAGTGCAAGCTAAGCGTCTACAAATAGAATACCACTCTGCGTGAGGTCAGGAAAGTAGGGGCAGTGAATCAACTCCTGACACACGCTTTACCCTTAGAATCAGCCCATCAAAGGTTTCTCTACATAGAAACATTAACCCACTTAACGCACACTAAGTAGAGACTGACTTTGCTGTCCCATTAGTTCTTGATGAGCATACAGTAAGTGCTCAGTAACAAGCACGGGCTGACTGACCTCGGAATATCTATACTGTGGGAACTCTGGTTCCCGACAGAAGATCAATGACACAGTTATGTGGTGCTGCCTTTCAATGGGATGAAAGGCCTCCAGGTACCTGGTAGAAATGCCTGTGACAGAGGTCGGCACCCATGTTGTTTCAGCACATAGCGTGCTGCCCTTGTTTGGGGTTTGGGTGCAAATAAATTTGTAACTATTGGAAGGAATTAAATGGAGAAGAGTAGATTTAAGGTTATCCATTTGATGCCATTCTTCTTGGCACTGTGATATGCTTCTTGAGGAGAAAAAGGAACTACAAGGACTTCCTCGGTGGTGCAGTGGTTAAGAATCCGCCTGCTAATGCAGGGGACACGGGTTAGAGCCCTGGTCCGGGAAGATCCCACATGCCGCGGAGCAACTAAGCCCGTGTGCCACAACTACTGAGCCTGAGCTCTAGAGGCCGGGAGCCACAACTAGTGAGTCCGCGTGCCGCAACTACTGAAGCCTGTGTGCCTAGAGCCCGTGCTCTGCAACAAAAGCCACCACAATGAGAAGCCCATGCACTGCAACGAAGGGTGGCCCCTGCTCTCCGCCAACTAGAGAAAGCCCACGTGCAGCAACAAAGACCTAACACAGCCAAACATAAATAAATTAATTAATTAATTTTTTAAAAAAAGGGAACTACAAGCAGCACATCAACTGTATATAAATGTCCCTCTTGTGAATGTCATCGAATATTCACCTAAGAATTTATGTTCTAGTGCAGCAGATCTCAAAGTGTAGTCGGGGATCCCTGAGGTCCCTAAGACCTCAATGGTCTTAGGAAGGAAGCAATGAGGATGTGTTGAAAGGATACAGAAGCCACCTTGAAGGGACTCCTACTGGCCAAATCAGGAATGGTTTAAACATCTAAGTACATGATAGTAATGGATTAAAATAAAACCCACTGAATAAGACTGAAAACTTTGAGTCCATACAGATATAAGTAAGTAAAGGAACAAATCAAAAGTTTAATGAAAAACAGGAAATTTAGATAGCTTCAAAGTGTCTTCCTCACAAACACTTATTAATTATAAATGGAAAAAGAGTAACTGTACAGGGGAGAAGCCTGGCAGAACCTCCTTAATCAAGTGATCAAGTGACCACAGGCAGAAATGGGACAAACGCAAATCACGTGCCACCTGGTAGATGTAATGAGAAGATGACAGTCTTGCTGTGCGACAGTCCTGCAAAAGCCCAGGAGAATGTACTTGTTTTTAAAAGCACACTACGGTATTTGGGGGTGACAGGCTGTGTCAGCAACGTACTCTCAAAAAATAGTTTTTTACGCTGTACTTGAAACTTTTCTGTAAGATTAAGATTGTTTAAAAAACCACGTTATAAACTCACTGTTGTGTTCAAATGGTTACCAAAACAAGGCAAGAAAAGAATCATTACGTTTATCTACTAAACAATACAAAAGTCAAGTAGCTTCCCTGGGTTCACTTTCCTCTATAAAACATGGGGGTTGGATCGAATTATCTTTACTCTTCCTCCTATTATGAACATTTTTTTCTTATGGGGAGGATGGAAGAGGCAGGGATTGCCAATTTACAGAATGCTGTTCTCATCTTCCCTCAAAAACATCTATCTGCACGTTTGTGGACAAACACAACTCAATTCACTGTCCCAGCTGTGGGAAAAGCCTCACCGTCCAACCACAAGAGAAGGTCCTAGGGCTTCCCTGGTGGCGCGGTGGTTGGGAGTCCACCTGCCGATGCAGGGGACGCGGGTTCGTGCCCCGGTCCGGGAGGATCCCACATGCCACGGAGCGGCTGGGCCCGTGAGCCATGGCCGCTGAGCCTGCCCGTCCGGAGCCTGTGCTCCGCGGCGGGAGGGGCCACGGCGGTGACAGGCCCGCGTACCGCAAAAAAAAAAAAAAGAGAAGGTCCTAGTCTATTTCACAAGCTAGTCCGCCCATTTTTTGTTGTTGTTGTTCTCTTATTCTCAGGTTCAGTCAAAGGCTGTATCCAAATCTCCAAGCCTTTGAAAATTCTCCTACTGAACTACAGTTACACAGTTTCTAGTACAGAGAGGACTTTTCACTAGTCCAAATACTTCTGTAGAGGTTCTCATTTGTTCCTCCCAACTACTGATTGACATGGTGTCATCCTCATTTTACAGATGTAAAACATTTCCGGACAGAAATCAATGGCTTGTTTAAGGCTAATATGTCCAAAACAGAACTCCTGATTTTAAACTCCACCCCTGTTCCTTGCTCAGTCATCCCCATTTCCCCCTCGGTTACCAAACTTCCCCAATCTAGGCACCATTCCTGATTTCTTTCCCTCAACCCTCATGTCCAATTCACTGGCCAGTCCAAAGTATCCTGAACCATTCACTGTTCTCCATCCCCACTGCTAATCAGACAATATTTTTCCCTTGAAAACTCTGCCCCCGGAGTGCTTTCTCTTTGTAGAACTTGGTTCTGGTTGGCTTAGCTCGGGAAGTCCCTAAATATTAGCTGCTGACCTTCTCCTCTCTCCCTCTTCTTCAGTGATGATTCTGAGCAAAGTCTTCTGAATGCTCACCACTCTAATTTAGGTTTTCTTTTTTTGGGGGGGGGCGCTGTGCTGTGCAGCATGCGGGATCTTAGTTCCCCAACCAGGGATGGAACCCGTGCCCCCTGCTGTGGAAGCAGTGGAAGGGTGGAGTCTTAACCACCTGACTGCCAGGGAAGTCCCCTCTAGATTTTCAAGAAGCGAAAAATAACGTTATTTGCTGGCCTGGTCTGAGGGCAATTCTGCTGGTAGTATGTGAAAAGGCCTCTCAAAATCCCTTGGAAATCAAGGACTGATTCTGTGCAAAGCAAGTAAAAGTAAAGACTTTGAGAAAAACGAAACACTGCAGGAAACACATCACTGCCACTACCATCAACAACAAAGTTGATCAAGTCATATTTCTCGTTACATAACTATTGGCTAATAAAATAAAGCTTATATCGCTATGATATTGTTGATTGGCTCAAAGTGCTGCCTGATGGCCAAGCCCCAGGGTCGGCCAATCACACAGCAAGCTACCTTCAGAGGCCTTTCAGAGACAGTTAACAGGTTTCCTGGATAGTCTACGAGGGTATCCTGTTTCAAGACTCTGGGTATTTCATTGAGCTGCACATTGCAGTAGTGAGTCGGAAGTGTGTCACTAACTCAGACATAAAGATTGGAAAGATTAGAGTATCACCTTGGATGTGTACTAGAGCACATCAGCTGTAAGGACTAACCAGTGTGTGTTTTCCGAATCAGCAGTCAAAATGATATTATAACACTTTAACAGTGTATTAGGACTTAAGGTAGAAACTCTGTGTGTGTGTGTGTGTGTGTGTGAGAAAGAGAGAGAGAGAGAGAGAAATACCAGGCAGAGATCATGCACAAATTAAATGGTAACAACTAGATCTGACATGCCTATAGTGCAACTCCTAAGGAATAATGCAGCCAGATGACCTAGAGGATTCTTTCCAACTAACTCCTTACAGTCGATCAAAATTCAATCAACTCCTGATTTTTGTACTAAAGAAGTAAAACAGGAAATCCCCAAATTACAACTACTTGACTTCACGATACACGACATAATCTATTTTTTAAAAACTGCATACTTATCTTCTAAATAATATAAATGAATCACTTAAACCAACGTTAAAATAAATTTGGCACAGATCAACTAATGGTAGAAACTGAATGACACTCAGAAGTTGGACAGGAGGGGAAACCAGCCTAGAATTTAAAATTTCCCATGGACAGTCCCCATATGGATAATTAAGATATGACGGTGTGGGCAAGTTTATCATTAGATTTAACGCCCTGAAAGAGCTCCCCTATTTTGTGGTGGTTGTTACTGAAGGTGAAAAAGGGGAAGCGGTTTGCTGGAGTAATGCAGGAATTAATGTGAGAAACAGAATGAGGAAGAAATCCACAAGTCTTTGGCTCAGGTTGCGGAAACCAACCCACTGTACCATGCCTCCCATTCTGCAACCAACAGCTCCTAAATGACGTCTTCAAAGTTCTGCAGCAAGAGGAAACAGCTAAGGGATCACAACAGTGAGCGGAAGCGGCGGGGCTGCGGCATATGTGGAAGCATTTGTCTTCCAATTAACTATTACTTTCTTTTCAACTAAACTCCAGCTTTCAGTCTCAGAAAAAAAATTCCTACAGGCAAAACCCGTTCAGATGGTCAAATCAGGAGGCCGTGCTCCATCTTACCAGATTTCCTACAGTCAAGACATGTTCGAACTGTGGCGTCATAGGGTGGTGCTCCATTGCCATAAACAGTGTGTTCAGGACGATGCAGATGGTGATGGCCAAGTCCACAAAAGGGTCCATGACGATCAAGTTCACAATCTCTTTCAGCTTTATCCAGTAGGGGTGACACTCCCAGATGAGGAAAGTGTTGGCAAATTTATACCAGCACGGCGGGCACTTTCTCTGAGACTCTTCCAGCTCTGTAGTGAGTAGAGAACAAAGGTAGCCCCTCAGTCTTGGGAAGAAAACAAAAGGGTTGGACTTGGTGGGTATCACTGCTATTAACACAAGAAGGAAGGTGGCCAGGGAGTGCTGACTTTCCTGAGGGCTTCCCTCAGTTTTCCTTCTCTTGAAGGCAGAGAGGAGGCATGACCAGTGCCAGGTCACATCCCAGTTAACAAGGATCTAGTTAGAAACAAAACGCAATCCACCCGTTTGGGAAGCATAGCAACCCTGGTTCAACTGGCTTCCACACTCACGAGTGTATGATCTCAGGCAAGCTACTGCGTCCTCTACGCTTCCGTTGCCTCATCTAAAAGGGCACTGACTTGCAGGCTATAGGACTAAGTGAATCCTATAACCCTCCTCCATTGCTTACAGATAGCACACAGCACAGGGCCTGGCATGAGGTAAGTCCTCAATAAACGGTAGATATTTTATTACACATGGTATCATTAAACTATTTATTATCAGAGAAGCAGTCAAAAGCACACACACTGAAGCCAGACATATACGGGCGTAACCAGCTCAGGCAGTTGCTAACTGTGGGCCCTTGAGTAAATTACTTCAGTTTGCTGCGACAATTAAATGAGCTAAAACATATATAAAGTGCCTCAGAACACCCCAGCATACAGCAAGTGCTATGAAAGCATTTGCTATTGTTGTTTATTTTCTTTACAGCACAACCAGCATTGTCAACCAAGCCACCACGTGGACCGTCTGTCTTAGGTTCTCAAAGATGTATGAGTTCACAATGTGAGTTTGCAGTGCAGTCAGGAACAGAGGTTGCATTCCTTCCCCTTTGCTCCTTCCTTCCTCTTTCTCATCTCTGCTCTCTTTCTCCTTCTCTTGCCCTTTCACCCTTTCCCACTCTCATCCTTTCTTTCTCTATCTTCTTCATCTCCCCGTCCCTCAGTCTCTTTCTTCTTTCCTTTTTGTTTCTCTCTTCTTTTGTCTTCGTCTCTTTAGTCTATCCCTCTTTTAAAAGCAGGACCCATTTTTTCAAACAAGATCTTATGTGACCCCCAGTATGTAAAACAGACAAACCAGGAGCTGCTCTAGTTCAGGCAGGAAGAGGAGCTTGGAGTCCAGGGCAATCCAAGGCTTCCTTCCCTGAGGTACTACCCCAGGGTCCTAGGACAATCACTGGACTCGATGAGCTCTGAGGTCGTTTACAAAGCAAAGACTAGAAAGGACAATTAGACACTAAAGGCAGAGAGCCATTCAGCTCCAACAATCTAGGCGCGAGGCCCTCGGTAACAAAGCCCTCCTCAAAATTCAGTATGAAATATAATAGCCAGCATCACAGAAGTCCAAGGACCTTGATCTGGAAGGATGTTCTTGAAGAGGGGTAACTTTGAAAACCCATCAGCATGATAACCCTTAGAGGCCAGGTCTTGGCTCTGTGGGGTTGGATATAACTGCACCCGCTACCACCCTGAGCCCACTCAAATCCACTAACAAAATCAAGTCGTTCAGGGAACAGAAAAAAAGTTGCCCGACATTTCACGAAGAGCAAGATGGCTGCTTTACATCAGTCTACTTTCCCTTTTTCCAACCAGCCGGTTGGTGCCATGGTGATGGCTTTATTTTAGATGCGGTGCTTTGGTTGGGCTTTTAATTGGCTCCCTGGTTGCTAAGAAAATGGTTGCCTTGGTTTTGCAGACTTAAGGGCCACAGTAAGCGACACGTGGGAGTCTGCGTGGGAAAGGAAGTCTGTGAAGAAAATTTGCTTTGGTTTCTTCCCCATAGAACTCCCTCCCTTCCCAAGGTAAATTTAGTCTTCTTCCCAAAAAAGAAAATTGAAAAGGTTCTCTTATTTCCATGAATTCTTATAGTACATATTTGGAAATCTGGTTCCGTTCCTTTTTTTATCTCCTCCTCTCTCCAAATGTCCGCTGTTCACCTGCACGTGGAGGTTGAAGCAGCGGACTGTTCACGTTTCTAACAGTTGACAACTGTAATGTTTTACAAGGAACTAGGCTCCGAGTCCTTGCCAGACAGACAAGGGTAGGGTTTCCCTACCCTGTGGGGCACCGAAAAGGGATACTAGATATCTAGTATCCCTGCCATTTACTGAGAGGGGAAGATCCTCAGGATACTCGTTTCCGTTCCACAAAAACTAAGACGATGCGGAGCCTTAGGAGCGAGAAGAGATCAGTTAGGTGAATAAGGAGGTTTATGAAGGGACGCACAGCTCTGCACACCGTTACTGGCCCTACACACCCACAACAGCAAAGTCTGGGCAAATGTGTTAACATATGGGGGTGAGATGTCCAAAAGTTAGTTTGCTCCTGGACATTTTCAGAGAGAACCTTGGGGGCACTGGGAATTGTAGTCTCAACCTTGGGGGCACTGGGAATTGTAGTCTCAACCTTGGGGGCACTGGGAATTGTTTTCAGAGAGGGCCTCATGATTCCTCCAAGATGGTGGCCTTTGTAGACCAGGAGGTTTCTGAAGGCCAGGGCTTCTCCCAGGTCAATTCAACAACGTGCTAGGCACTGGGACTGCGTTGATGAACAAGAATCGCCACCCTCACAGAGCTTATAGCCGCACCTGGAAAGGCAGACACCAGGTAAGTAATTGCACTGACACTTTTGAAACTGTTTCACCTGAGAATCAATAATGCTAAATACCATCACTGCTTCCTCATTCTTACTTCAACTCTCTCCCCTTCTCCCATAGCTTTACTGCTTTGAGGAGAAGTAAGACCACATTACTCTCTGCCGACACCCCATGCCCCGTCCTCTGAAATATCCCCAAAGCTTACGGCTCTGCTGATTGTGAATTCCGCTGAGTTTATTGGATCCTGGTGAGCATGCTTGCGATAGGATAGGGGTGAGGCAGAGCAGGCAGGATTATCTCATTATTTGTAGGATTATCTCATTATTTACAGGATTCTGGAATTCTCCACTGTGGTTTCTAAACCATTAGATAAGAAGCCCGCTTCTTTGGATTAAAATAATGTCAGAGTTTCCTAACTGAAGGCTGAAAAGCAGAAACAAGTATTCATTCAGTGTTGGCTTTCCATGTTGTAGCAATTGTTAAATACAGAGGGAACAGTGGTTACATAGGAATGGATCTTCCTTAACGTCCTTTAATTCTCTCACATCATTCAGCTCCAGCCATTCACTGTCCTTTGATTACAGCAGTTCTGTCTCGTCCGCTTTAGCAAAGGGAGTCAAATCCTACTAAGCCCTCCGGAAGGAATCCTGGAGCCCCAGCACTCCTCCCCAGTTCCAAGCACAACAAGATTCAGTTCCGTACACATTTTTTGAGCATCTACTTTTGCCAGACCCTGCACTAGGCCACCGGGGTAACCAGTAAATCACTGTTGCATTGAATGGATAGGTCTGCTCTGATGTTTTTACCAGGAATAAAACAGGCCTGTTGGAGGCTGTTCGTCTTTCTTTCTCAACTGCTACAGATACTCAGAGAAATCTTGTCTTGGTCTCCAAGTGAAGAATAAAATTTGCTAAGGTTCTTAAGCTAATATTGATATATCTTATCTTGGAATTCTTATGATCTGCAGTTACTTACCTGTTATCTCAAAGTATAAACTATAAAGCTTAAAGATGTTCTATCAGACAATGACCTCAATGGGAATTAAAGAAAACAGGACAAATGAAGCTGTTCTGGAGCTGAAAAGTAGTTAGTTCAGTATTCTTTTTACGTGATACACCTCAAGATTAGTCTAGGTTTAGTCTAACTCCTTGCCCATATGTGCAGGGGAGTTTCGGGTTCCCTTCTAGGGATTCTCCTTTCACCACAGATGCCCCTGCCCATCTCTCTCTCTCTCTCTCTCTCTCTCTTTCTCTCTCTCTCTCTCTCTCTCTCTCTCTCTCTCACACACACACACACACACACACACACACACACACAGACTAGAAGTGGTATGTGGCTTAAATGACTCAAAAAAAAAAAAAAAACTTGTTCCAAGGACACCAGAGTAATTTGAGTCTCCTTATCTCAGGGACTCTGATTATTACTGGGTTAGCCTGGGTGTGTGGATTCTGCAGAACGGCAATCAGGAACAGTACAGTACGGATCTATAATGGGACAACTCAGCTAAATCAGCATGAATCAGGTGAAGAAGAAGTATGCAGAATCAATCAGAATCTTGTGAGAGAAAACCTGGTCACTGAATCTACTGCCAAAGAAATCAAGAGGAGCCTGGAATACAGACCACAGTCGGACAGAAAGCTGACAGTTGCGAGGGAACTGCAGTGTAATGGGAAATCCTCAGCAAGCCAGGCTGTGTCACGGAGGAGCCACCTGCTACGGAGTTCAGGCTCTGACGGCCACGCTGCTGCAGGCACGCTATGATTCAACAGTGGCTGCCCTTCCCCCGGGCACAGAGCGCCAGCGTTAGAGGGGTTTCAGCTTACCTGTTCACTCGTGCAATGTATTTATGGATATACGGGGGTGTTTAAAGCGAGGCAGAATTAGGTATAATCACAATGCACGGTACATTTGTCCTTAAGGGAAAACCAAAAGGAAGAGAGGAAGGTAAGTTTTGTGGTCGAGGGCAGGAGGGGGGGGTTCCATCATTTTCTGTCATCACAGTTCTTCCGTCTCTGTTCCTCTCTGCCTCACGTCACCCTACTGGCTCCTCATGGTGCTGATTACAGAGACTTCTTGAGGTCCTCTAGCTCACTCTTACGTTGTTCCTTCATACTTCTTACCTATCTGTGTACAGTGCTGGCAGCGGCTTTGAAGTCCTTCCTGGATTCTCCACATGTAGATCTGAAATGCTGGTTTCTATAACCAGCAGACTCTATTCCTGAAGCTGAGACAATTTTTGCGGAACTCAGACCAAGGGACTATATTTATATTATCATGCACACTACATATTTATAGCTCAGCAGCTTGGACCAGCAACACAAGGCACATACCTTCTACCAGTGTATTTGTAACAACGCTCAATATACTGTTGATCCTGTCCTTCCGCCCATAGGAGGCCAACTGGTCCATGGAAACTAAGAGAGATCCAGGGCCTTTCTTCTTAATTTCCACCTCGGTTGTAGCCTGAAAAAAACAGCAAGTTGGGTGAGTAAAGTCTCATCAACGTTAAGGCTGGGCCTTAGCGGATATAGTCTAGAGTGAGCGAGAACCTATGCTCTTCCTTAGATCTTTTTACTTTGATCCTACAGTCCTATTCGCCTCAAGGAGTAGAATGAAACGAGTTGGCCATGGATCATCCTTCGTTCCACAGATGACAAGACCAAGTCGTTGAAGTGTGTATAAAATCTACAGTGAACCCAAGAGTCTGGCTGGGATCCAAATACATCATCTGCTCCATGTACGCAGAGAGTAGAAAGACCAGATCCCCTGGGAAAATGCCATCAGAAGCAGACCCTCCTGTCCTCCTCGCATATCCACAGCATTTGGCTAGAATTGGACCACATGATAAAATAAGTCAAATTCACCTGTACGTGAAATTTCACGAAGGGCCAGGTGCCTGATCACGCTGAGTATTACAGACACGGTTTCCTTCACTTGTAGGAGCACCACCATTCTACCAAACTGTCACTTCCAAATGTCAAAACTGGGCCTAACTGAACGTTAGCAAGTGGAAGTTCTACTCCAAATCTCCTCCAAGCCACTGCAAACAAGAGTGGTAGGTTTTGCCATCTTAATTAAACACATTGCCTCATATGTCTTTTTACATTTATCTTGTCTTTTTACATTTTTATTTTATGAGTTAACCTGAAAAATTCAAATTCCCAACCAAATAAAAAGGGCAGAAAACACCATCAGACTGTTAAACAAAATATTTTTTACACGCTCCTCCTTGGGCGATACCAGTATGGTAGATTACAGCAAAGGGTTTCTGAATGTCCCTAGCTTGCGCTGTTTGTGCCAACCTGAATATTCTACATCAGATCAGGCTTAATGGGGTGGCTTAAAACCTAGCTTTCTAGTTAACCATGCTGTACTGTAACACGTCAACCATATAAACTTAGCTGCTCCTTCCATGTGAAGGTAAGAGGACGGAGACAGTCACCACAGGACAGGGAAGACATGTGTTTGTATGAAGCTAGAGAAGTATCTGTCTGATCAGTGACAGTAAGTTTTGAAAAGAAAATAATCATCTCTGGAGAGTTACATCAGAAAGCCTTTCTATTCTTACATATATTTAGATTTTAAGAACTGTACTGAAGAAAGTTCCGGGCAGATTACAATTTATCCCATCATGGTGTTTTATCAAATAGTTCCACTGATTCAGAGATTTGGTTTACCTTAGGGTTTTGTTTGTTTTGTTTTGTCTGTCTGGCAGAGCTACAGAAGAAATGGAAAAGAAAAAGAACTGGTTTCCTTGGGAATTCCTGGATGCATTACTATACAAGCATCTGTATTTGTAAGAATGACTTAACCATTAGCTCAGGTCATGATACAGTATATTTCTTTGAGAAATCACTTTGTGCTACAATTCCCAGCCTGATATTCATGACATTTAATAAATGAGATTAAACTACTATATTTAAAAAATGACAGGACTTCCCTGGTAGCGCAGTGGTTAAGAATCCGCCTGCCAGTGCAGGGGACACGGGTCCAAGCCCCGGTCCGGGAAGATCCCACGTGCCGCAGAGCAACTAAAGTCCGAGCGCCGCAACTACTGAGCCTGTGCTCTGGAGCCTGCGAGCCACAACTACTGAGTCCACGTGCCACAACTACTGAAGCCCGCGTGCCTAGAGCCTGTGCTCCACATCAAAGAGAAGCCACCGCAATGAGAAGCCTGCACACCGCAACGAAGAGTAGCCCCCACTCATTGCAACTAGAGAAAGCCCGCGCGCAGCAACGAAGACCCAACGCAGCCAAAAATAAATTTAAATAAATAAATAAATAAATTTATTTTAAAAAATGACAATCATCTAAAAATAAACACAGAAGTCCCAATACAATGGACATTCTTATTTCTGACATTTATTAATTCTAGATTTTTATTGAACTGCCCTTCTGCAAATCTACAATAGATAGATTTTATAATGCTGACCCCCGAGGTACTGGAAGATCTAATGGACTGGCTGGTTTATCAAAGAAGGATGAAACTGCACTTAATATGGCTTTGGTATTAGTGTAGCTTACTGTCTTTTGGGCATGCTGGATGTAATAAGATATAAATTCTTCAGGCTTTAATAACACCAACCTTAAAAAACAAAATTAATGAAAATGCTATCTAAAAAGACCTAGTCAAATCATTATATTATCATTTGTTGATACCTATTCAAAAGATAAAACAATTTTTAGCTTGGATAAAAAAATCCACAAAAATTAAAGAAAAATTTATCCCCAAACTTAATATTAAGATGGAACAATTACTATTTATCTCTTTCTAGGTAAAATGAAAGTAAACTGTAGCAGGGCTATGTGGAGACAACTTCTGAAATATTAAAATTTGTTCCATAATCCATAATGTGTTATAGAACTATAATCTATACTGTACAATTGCTTAACTTTTAAAAAAGAAACAAATGAAAGAAGATGCTGAGAAATGAACATTTCAAAGCCCATACTTAGGAAATTCTAGAAGGTAAAAAGAGAAATCCATTAATTATCTTTTTACAAAGGCAAGAGCATTTAGCATAGATCCAAATAACTGGTTCCATCAAATGTCTTGGTAATAATAAGATATCCAGAAAAATTCCCACATATTTGTAAATGAAACAACAGACTTCTAAAGATCTGTGAATCAAAGAGGTTTGCACAGGGAAATTTAAAAAATACTTTAACTGATGACAATGAAAACACAATACATCAAGATTTATGGGATGAAGCTAAAGAAATTGTTAGAGAAAATTTTACAGCTTAAAAAAGATATAAGATCAATGCTCGAAGCTTCTGCCTTAAGAAACTAGAAAAAGAGGATCAAATTAAGCCATAGGTAAGTATATGAAAGGAAATAATAAGAATGGAAATTAATGAATTAGTAAATGGACAAACAATAGACAATCAAAAAAGGTCAAATGATGGTTCTTTAAAAAGATTAATAAAATTGATAATTCCCCAGGCAAGACTGATCAAGGAAAAAAAATAGAGAAAACACAAATTATAATTTCCAGGAGTGAAAAAACAGGATATCACTATAAATCCTATAGACGTTATTAAGATAATAAGGATATGTTGTGAATAACTTTATGCCATTTCATCTTGGATGAAACAGACAAACATATCCAAACACAACTTATAAAAACTGACATAAGAAGAAATAGAAAATCTAAATAGCTCATATTAATTCAAGAAATTATAATAAAAAATCTTATCACAAAGAGAACTCTAGGCCCAGATGGGGCTCCATAAGTGAATTCTATCAAATGTTTATGGAAGAAATAATACTAATTTTACACAAATTCTTTCAGAAAACAGAGGTTAAGAGAATACTTCTCAACTTCTTTTATAAGGCGAACATAACCCTGATACTAAACCTGACAAGAACATTACAAGAAAAGAAAATTAGAGATCAGTATCCCCCACCAACAGAGATGTGAAATCCTTAACAAAATATGAGTAAACAGAACCCAGCAATATATACAAAGGACACTACATCATGACCAACAGAGTTTATCCCAGGAAAGCAAGGTTAATTTAATACTAGGAAAAAAGTCAGTGTTATTCATCATGCTAACAGAATAAAGGAGAAAAACCATATGATCATCTCACAGATGCAGAAAAAGAACATTTAACAAAATTCAACACCTCTGCATAAAAATAAAATTCCTCAGCAAGCCACAAATACAATGTAGCAGTTTCAGTCTGACAAAGATCATCTAGGAAACCTATAGCCAACACCATGCTTCTTGGTGAAACATTAAATCCTCTTCCTCTAATACTGGAAACAAGGAAGGATGTATGCTTTCATCAAGTCTATTCCATTTTGTATCTAAAGTCTTAGCTAGTGCAATAAAGCAGGAAAAGTAAATGAAGAGCATAAAGATTGCAGTTGCTGTTACTCACAGAAAATATTACTGTGCATGTAGGAAACACTATGGAATTTACCCAAAAAACCCAAACAACAAAAAACCCTCCAAGGCTAATAGAACCAATACATTAATTTATCAAGGTCATGAGATATAAGGTTAATATACAAAAATCAACTGTATTTCTATATTCTGGCAACAAATAATTGAAAATAAAAATTTTAATTATACCTTTTACAATAGTATCAAAAAATATCAAATACCAAGCAAAAAAAATCTAATGAAAGATGTCTAAGACCCCCACTAAAAACTATACAACTTTGCTGAGAGAAACTTGAGAAGACTTAAATCAATGGAGAAATGTACCACATTCATAGTTTGGAAGACTCAATATAATTAACATGTCCATTCTCCCCAAAGTGATCTATAGATTCAGTACAATCACTACCAAAATTCTGTGTTTTCTGAAAAAACATATACATATATTTATGTATAAATTTTTGTGTGAACACCTGTTTTCCTGGGTATATACCTATGAGTAGAATCTCTGCGTCATCTGATAACTCTATGTTTAACTTTATGAGGAGCTGCCAAACTGTTTTCCGAAGTGTCTGTACTATTTCACTTTCCAACCAGTAATGTTGGCTATTGTTTCTTGTGTCAGACTATGACCAGTTGAAGGGAAGAAAACCTGGAGCAGACTCTTCATCGTCACCTTCCACCTAGAATCTGCTTGGGATTCTGTGAGGTATGTCTCTACTATTGGCTCAGCTGCCCAATTCTCATCACCTGGAAGGTGGGAAGGAGGTGTCTTCCTCCAAGCATGCTGAGACCCAAGGACCAGAGGAAAGATCACATACTCATTCTCTCCCCTCCCTTGTTTCTTGGGGTCATCTTTTGGGGCGGCGGGAGATGAAGGTGTATATTTTTATTTGTTTCGTTTTCTTTCATTTTGTTGGGGAGGGAGGAGGAGAACTAACAACTTTTTAAAGTCAGGAGCCTCTCTGCCTTGTAAAAATTCAGCCCCTAAGGAGCCTTGGTGCAAAACTATCAGTAACAGAGGAAGCCATTGAGAACCTTAATTACTTTAAACCCAATACAAATTTATTGCATTTCTCTTAACTCAAACACAAAGTTTATTAGGCCACTGACTTCCAACCTCCTAAATTGTAGCTGTCCTTCTCAAAGAGATATTCTACCATGTCTGCAGATGGCAGGTTCTGCCCACATTTCTATAGATCTATCCAAGGAATCTCAACTTGTTATTGATTCTGAACTGCTTTCACAAGGAAATACATAACTGGCAACTTACCAGCCAGTCACCTTTCTTGGGACTAAAATTTAGAGCATTTTAGAAGTGGGCTTAGGACCCAGCCATTTATCTCCTGTTTCAAGCCTTTCTAAAATTTTTGCAGTATTCTGCTTTAAAATACTGTACAATAATTTCTCCTTCTCAAAGGATCTTTGGAATCTTAGAAGAAATCCGACCCTCTCCAAGTCAAGCGATTCAGCAGAAATCCCACTGTCTACTTCTCAGGCTACAAAGGCCAAAAAAGTATAGGGAAAGGAATGGAAACTGGCTTTCTGAATACCAAGGATGGGCCAAGTAATACGCTTCACATTTTATAAATGTTATTACATTTAATCTTCAAATAGCCCTATAACAACGGTCCTTTTTATCTCTTTTTTACAGATAAGGAAATGGGCTTAGAGATGCTCATTTTTCAGGATCACTTGAGTAAATAAAGAACCCGGGCTTCATAGTTAGCATAGCATAATGGTTAGTGGTTAACGCTGTGGAGTTTGATTGTCTGGATTCAAATCCTAACTCTACTGCTTACTGTGCAATCTTGGACAAGTTGCTTTATTTCTCTAAGCCTTGGTTTCCTCCTCGTAAAATGCACACAATAGTAGTATCTAACTCAGAGGGCAGGAGCTGTGAGCATGAAATGAGATAATGCTTTGCATTTACAACATGATTTCTGAGTTATGTGTGTTTTTGGATGGTCAGTGGCACCTGCTTCCTTTACGAGTGAAGAGCAATGATTTTCCAGCTCAGAGATGAAGACATGGGGAAAGTCCCCTTAACCTCTGCTTCAGCAAAACGCAAAAGTTCTCAAACTATCAAAAAATTATCACCACTCAATCACAACTGAATAATTAATGAAGATGTGAAATAGTTTTTGATGAGATTCTAATGAGGTGATGTCTGGATGTCTTTTTTTCATAGGGAATATCATATTTCTTAATTTGAGCCTAAGGAAAAAAAAATACAGATGTGGCATAGCCCAAGCATTAATGTTGTGTGAGATCAGCTTATGGACCATCAACGGCTCCTACACCAGTCCATAAAGCGTGAGTATGTAACTGGAAGCACTCTGATGGTTCAGGCGAGGACAAGTTCATCTGTAGCTGCAGACGCATCCAAAACGTTTTGACAGTGAGAATCGCTATCTTCTCACCCAAAGAGGTATAATAATTGCTCACTTGGCCCAGGCTGCATATAACATTATGAATATATTAATTCCTTCTAAGAGAAATGACTTTTCCTACTTCCCAAATAAACAGTCAGGAAGTTCTCTTGGCGTCAGGAAGACCTTGGTTCCATTTCCACAAGTCACTAAGTCTCTGAGTCTATCTGTTGATTGGATAAAACCACCTACTGAATGGGGAAGTTATAAGAATTAAATGAGATCATACATATAAAGGTGCTTAGCATAGTGTCATCAGAACTCAGTCTATGGCAGCTATAAGTATTAGGCCCACTGTAGAAAACTAGAAAGAACAGAAAAGTGTTAAGGAAGGGGAAAAAAGTCACTAATAATGTCCCCTTCCGAAGGCAGCTACTGTTAACTTTTAGTCAGTCATCTTTTTTCTATATGCAGTTTGTCTTTATATAGATGATATCATACCACACAAACTATATGCATTCTGTTATTGTTTTGTTTTGTCTTTTTGGCCTATTAATGTAACTTAGATATTTCCCCACACCGTTAACCACTAGGAGGTGCTTCTTTATGGCTTCTAACAAAATAATTTTTCCTCGTTATGAAGCCCTTGGGAATGATACAGTCCTACCTACCTCATCTTCGTGCCACTTTGGGATCTGACCTCTTGGCCTTGGGAATCCTCAGGTCGGTCACCATCATCACTTGGGGCCACTGCAAAGCATCTCCTAAGTGCTTACAGGGTGTTGAGTGTGCAGGACCCCCAAAACCCCAAAGGCAGCGTTCTGTCAGCCACAACGTAAGGCAGCGCAGACAGCCTTACATTCCACAGCCATCTGCTCAACTGCCTCTCAGATTGATCTCCCACACAATATAACAGAAGCTGCTAAAAAAACAAAAACAAAACCCGCAAACCCGCTCAGCTGCCTTTAAGCTGAAGTTCAAGCTCCTTCTTCCTGGATACCTTTTCTAATACCTTCTCTTCAAAGAAAAAGCAAGATATATTATTTCGCTTCAATATTTTTTAAAACTGCTAGGATATCAAAATTTACTTTCGTTTTCAACATCTGAATTATGCCCACTGTACTGTCCATGCTGATCCACCCCTCCTTCTCCATTGATATCATCTCTTGTTTTATTAGAGAACATAATTATCTATCTAATTACGGAGCCAAAAAATTTACACCTAGACATAGAACCAGTGAAGATCAAAAAATTATATTTCAAGTAAAGACAGTCACTCATAACATTTATTCTGGCCAACTACCTAGCTTGCAGGGGCTTTGGAGACACCGTTTGTTATCATTATTGTTCCTATTACGCTTGATCTGAAACAGTTCTCCAGAAGAGCAGTGGCCACGTGACTAGGCGGAGAAGACATGAAAATTAACTGAGAAGCAGAAGACTGAGGTTTCTGAAAGGTCTGTCAGTGATGAGCTGTGTAACCCCAAGGAGTACAAACTCACTGAGCCTGTTTCCCCATCTCAAAAACAGGAATAATCAGCTCCATTTTGTCAGCCTTATGGAATTTTTATTCGAAACAAATAAAGCATGCAGAAGTAATATGTACCTTGTAAAGAGCTACACAAACATAAGGGGGAAAACATTTTGCTTTCAAATAAAAAGTCAGGAAGAGGAAGGACAACGTCAAATATCCTAACTGTCTTTTGAATTTAGGACAGTCAACAACTGTCCTAAAGTGCTAAAAACAGATCATTCTGAATAATTCCATCCTTGATTGTCCAATTTTCCTCCACACATGCAACATGCTAATGAAACGGCTGGCTATCTTCATGCTGTGTTAGAGGAAACCGAAGTGTTGCAACAAAACAGACCGACATGCTATCTCAAGAAGCTGAGACCGGCTAAGGAGGGACTGAGGAAAGTTAAGGAACTAGAGGTAGAAAGGATTAGGATCACTAAGGTTATAAGAATTTAAAACTAGAAAAAAAGGTATAAACAGCTTAGAATCTAAAGAAATGTTAAGGGATGGCTTTTCCCAAAGAGGCGAGCCATTATCCTAGCCCCTAGACAAGCGATTTTGTGAAGCTATGATATACAGCTCCTCCAGAGCTTGACATTTGATTACATTTAAAATTCATCTTTCACTTCCCTTTTCCTTCCTCCCCCATATACCATGTGTTCTTGCCCTGACCACCTACCTTCCCCTCCTTCGATTTATTTCCATCTCAATCCCTTTTAAATGTCTAGGTCCAGTTCCCCACTGGTTTCCTTAACCTCTCCTTGCCTGGCTCTCCCAGTGCCTACTTCCTACCCTCAGTATCACCCATGCACATTCCTCTTTGGAAAAAGAGGAAAAATCACATCTCACTCTTGTAGAGGAGACTAAGAAAATTATTCAAAGCTATGTTACTTTTTTTTTTTTTAAATAGGAAGACAAGAGCTTTAAATTCCAAGTTGTTTCCCTACGAGGAGGGAGGACGCAGGGGGAGAGAAGCAATGATAGTTCCAAACCCGCTCAGACTTGGGTCACTGGTGACGGCAGAGGCCCTTCTCATTCCATCCGGGCAGGATCCTCTGGCCAGAGGCATTCAGTCAAAGCAGGTGTGGGGAGGAAAAGAGATAAGCAGGCAGAGACGTGCAGAGATGGAGAGAGAGAAAAAGGGATAAAATAAAGGAAAGAGTTGATGGGGAAAGGGCCAGAGTCAGAAACAAGAAAGGAAGATGGGGGAATATGGAGCAAGGAATAAAGTAAAAGGGAAAACAGGGCGAGTAAAAGAGGAGGGTGAAGAGAGAAATAGGAACAAACCAGGAGGGAGAAAACAGAAGTGGTGGGGGGCAGAGACACGAGTTGGGATGGAGGGTGGAAGAGAGACCGGGTGGAAGGGACAGAGCAGGGAGAGAAGAGAGGAAGGGAGTGGGAGAGAAGGCCATGCCTAGCCTCGGTCTACTTTTTTACTTCCTTACACTGTCATCAGTAGCTGCCTTATCTATTTTCACCTCTGGCAGGAGACGCCCGCTGATGTGGGAGCCGGGGCCGCCGATGAGGGACACCACACCGTTGCAGTCCACCGTGCTGTTGCGCTTGACGCTGCGCCGCAGGCTGGGGAATATGCGCGAGGAGCGGCTGCCCTGGCTGTAGCCGCTGTAGCCGCTGTAGCTGCTGCGGCGCTCGCGGGCTCGGATGGGGATGAAGAGCGAGTCCCGGCGGCCCTCGCTCTCCTCCACCGTGCTGTGCTCGTCGTCCGCAAACTCGTTCTCGGAGCCCGGGTCCCGGAACCGCCCAGGCCCCCTGAAGCTGAAGATGCTGCTTTTGCTGTTGTGGCGGGACAGGAATGGGGAGCCCGGAATGCTGAGCAGTGACTGTAGGGGCAGGAAGAGAGAGAGACAGAGAGAGAGGCATGAGACAGGAAGGGGACCCCGCAGAGGCTGAACAAAGGCTGCCAGCTTCCCCAGTCTGGCCCCATCCTTGCATTCCTGTTCCTCAGAACACAGGTGTTTCCAGAAAGCACTTCGGGATGTTGAATTTCTACTGCTTTTCAACACCCATCACTACTCACTTCTCCTTGCCCCATAACCTTGCGATACACCTGTCTTTGACCTGTTAACCATTCACAAGTTCTATTCACTGTTCACCCATGTATTGAAAGGATGCTTTTATCTCATGCTCAGTGTATTCAATCCACCAGGAAATACATTCAGTGTCTATTTCTCATTACTGTGAGCTCACCTGGAGTGTGCCTTTAATCTACCAAGTTAGATTCTATGCCACACTTGGCAAAAGGAGAGAATTTAAAAGTGCCCAGTCACTTGCCACTCTCTCAATGGGTACCACATGCCCTAGAGGCTCAGAACTATGCCAATAGTTTTTTAGTTCAGTTGAAAATGGTATGTCCCCTCCTCCTCCATTTTAAAGTCAACGTTTTTTTCATGAGAAGTTTAAGTATCTGTAAATTATATAATTCCCAGCATTGACATTTTAAAGTCAAACTTGTATTTATCACTTAGAAATTTTTCATCTTTTTCTCCTTCAGCTCATACTTCCATTCCACCTGCCCTAGAGAATTTTATGCTAATGTATATTTTTATGCTTTAATGTATTTTACTGATCACCTTTCAATACTTTTCGGCAACAAAAAATTATAAATAAACTGTACTTAAAATTAAAAGAAAATTTTCCTGTGACCATGAGTCTCCAAGAAATTTAAAAAATTCTCCTGGATTGTGTTTTTATTACAATTCTCATTAATACGATTGATGACAAATATATTC
The DNA here is from genome assembly GCF_937001465.1 of Orcinus orca. Taxonomy (NCBI): domain Eukaryota; kingdom Metazoa; phylum Chordata; class Mammalia; order Artiodactyla; family Delphinidae; genus Orcinus; species Orcinus orca. The sequence goes on along the minus strand of NC_064569.1, from coordinate 41,668,704 downwards.
TACACTTTATAAGTAATGACTAAGCTTAAAAAGAAAATTTTATTAAACTATATCTCAATGAGATGAATTTTTTTTTCTAATTAGTGTTTTGGTGTTTAAATATTTGTAGATAGTATTATTTATTATTAGAATCAAACATGGCTCAACAGAAACCCCTCTCTCCCTTCTAATATTATTTAGATTTTAAGTGCTGAGAAACCTTACTCATGTAAATGGTACCTTGGAACAGAAGAATATTGTTATAAACAGTAATGTCACTCAATTCTTTGAACTCCTTCTAAGTTATATGCCAAAATTGCATAGTAAGCGATCAGCAAAATTTATCTTAATGCTCTATCAGCTGACAATTAAATCAAGTCCTCTTTCAATTCTGTTGAAAGCAAAGAACTGAAAACCACCCAACTTGCCAAAGGACTTGTACCCAGTTGATAGAAGTATTCCACTTCCTGATTCCTGAGGATACCAAAAAGGCCTTATTTATTATTAACTAATAATTATATCGGTACCTCTTACAGGGGTTATTATTTTACTTTAAAGGAACCATATTTAACCCAACAGAAAAGGCTGGAATAACCAAAATATTGTCAATTTCTATACATCACTGCCAACATTAATTTTTTAATACAATGATGTTATCACATGCTTTAAAGATATTTTCATCAAAACCTTAAAGCCACAGACTTAGCTCATTTAATTTACAAAAATGCCCACCATATGATCTAATGAGCAAAGCCAGTCCCCAATGTCAAAGCAATTGGCCAACTCAGACTTATTTTCATTGGAAAAAGTATGACTTCATTTTTAATTTTTAATAAATGTATTAATATGTATCCCAGGGACATCCATCTTGCTCCTGAACTTAAAACATCCCATTGTCCCTGATTATAACTCTATATTTCACTCTTATTACAAGTATATAAGAGATAGGTAAATTCAGAAAGCCTTACAATGGGTTTGTTTCCTAGATTAAAGAAAACTTTTTAGACTCTAATATTTTCAACTGTCCCTTTGTTTTGCACCTCCAAAGATTTTTATATCTTAGGGCAATGCACCACTTAGGATTTGGGATGAGAGAGAGGTATGCCTTCCTTTTGTAAAGTGGGAGAAGGCTGACTGTGAAAAGAAAAGTGGAAAAGAACTGGTGTGACTTTGGACCACAGGCCTCACCCTAGGCGTAGGAAAATGTAACTTAAAGATCTGGAAATCAGGTTCCTTAAAACTGTGCTTAGAAAGTCTTCAAGTACCCTGAGGGGATGCAATCCCAGTTTGAGGACCTCTGCTCTAAGAGAACAAAACCTGACAGACAACTGACCTCAGACAATCCTCCTTGCTACCCTGAGATACTCAGTTTGCCCAGTTATGGCTTTGAAGGAATTTCAAAGTAACTTTTAGCTATATAAGATTTTTGCCTTAGAGTTTAGGCCTTACCCTTCTGGTAAAATGATTCCACTGTGAAAGTTCTTTGTGGGCTAGGACTCTGCCAATATAGTATACATATTAAAAGTGCTAAATAAACATTTTAAAATAATACTTTTGATGATAACCCTGGAATGGCTGTAGGGCTCCTCTTTAATATTTCTGCCCATATCTTTTTTTTACCTAGAACTCCACTTCTAGTTCTAGACTCAAAATGATCCCAGTTCCATTCTCTTCCTGTAATGTACAAAGCCCCCATGCCCAGGTGGGTAGATTTTTTTTGGATATTTCTAGTTTTATCATACTTCATTCTCTAACCTGTATTTCCCTTGTTATGTAGTCTCTTCTTGCGGTGGCTTGAAGCAACTCACAAATCCCTGAGATAATAAATGAATTTGATTACTGGAAACTGCATCAAGAAAACCACTTATCACAGATCATTTTACACAAATGTTACTGTTAAATACATACTATATGCTGTATGTAGACCTCTAAAAAAATAGGATTCAGGTACGCAGCATCTCTGACCCGTTTCCTGATCACTCTGACTTGTTCTGCTCTTCTGCCTCATCCCTGCACCACAGAGGAGGAGCTGCATGGGTTAGATTCTAGAATGTTCACTGGGTCTCATTTATGAGTGGAGGGTGTCACTGTGTATTAAAAGGGCACATGCATGGCCATGTTCCTTCTCCATGCTGTTGAGCTGGTAGAGGGGTCAGCGCCTCCTCCAGCTTTTTGCTTGCTATTCCTCATTTCACATATATGTTTGGGCACCCTCACTGATTCATTCCCCTGAACCATTCACAGATCAATGCTAGTATATAATCCGCTCCTGGTTTGCAATGAGACAGTAAAAACCTGAGAGAAGCATTTAGAAATTTTAATAGCAAGTAGGCATTTTTACAACATCCAAGAATGTGATGATTTTTCTAGAAGGTTATTGCAATTATATTTTACAAGAGTATCATTCATGAAGAAATGGGAAAGACAAAAACTGGTCCTTCGCTACAGATAGTTTGAGAAACACTTCTCTAAACAATGTGGCTGGCCAGAAGATTTGTTAAGTGTTAGAACGCACCTATGAGTTTTGGTTTCTTTCTTTCTTTTTTTTTTTTTTAATATTTATTTATTTAGGCTGTGCCGGGTCTTAGTTGCAGCATGCGGGATCTGGTTCCCTGATCAGTGATCGAACCCAGGGCCCCTGCCTTGGGAGCATGGAGTCTCACCCACTGGACCACCAGGGAAGTCCCACCTACGATTTTGTTTTAATCAGGTATGGTAAGGTGACAGACACAGAGATAACTGTCTTTGAAAGAAGAGTTTATTACTTACAGTTCCCAAAATAAGGGGGCATGGCATGCTGCACCATGTCATGCCAGGCCACACAGGGCCTCACGGTGGGTGGGGGTGGGTACGAGGGTCAGTCAGGAGGCAGGAGGAGCCAGGCAAAAAGCCTGGCCCAGAGCCTTTGCTGTGGAAGGGATGGGTGAGGCAGAGCAGGCACATTTGAACAAGTTTAAAATTGGATAGTTTGAATAATTTCAAACAGGTTCTGGGCTATAGGAATGGTCCTGGCTCTGGAGTGATTTAGGGCACGGGAAATATTGGCTGGGTGTGTGAATTAGATACCAGGAGGTTGGGGATAAGGGTCTTGGACTGGTTGATCTGCACATGAAAGGCACACTTCCTGGCAAGTTGTTCGCTCTCTCTAGGAATTAAACTAGCACCAAGAGGGGCAGCTCCTCCTAGCCAGCAAGGCTCCTAACATGTCAAAGCCCCGTAAAATACAGAAAATAAAAAACTGCCTCCCTTCTCACCGCAAGCTTCCCTGGACTGAATCTGTGATTTTCACGAGGCCGACGTTGGGTGCTGACCCTACCTACTATATTAGGTCTCCATATTAGGAAAGAGGTTTGATTTTTATTTGATAAATGATCATTAAATACCTGTTGTGTGCTAAGTGATGTGGATATAGTGGTGAACAAGACATATAACATGGTCCCTGCCCTCTCGAAACCTGCAGCCTAGTAGGAAATATTATGTACTACATGAGGAAATACTATATACTATATTAGATCTCATATAGTATATAATACCTGACTATTCTTAACTGATAGGAAAGTGAGAGGAAGTGATAGAAAGATAATGACCAATTCAGTGACCCAGGAACACTTAGGAATCAGGATCCTGAGACAATACACACTAAAAGGAAACAGTTTATCTATTATTCTTTAATTCTTTGTTCCATTCTTGGCAAAAGAGTTGACTGCAATAAATGTGGAAGGGGAAAAGATGAATTTGTCCCATTTCTCCTTGTATCCCTTGTATCTAATCCTGATCTAGCCAATTCCCTAAGGAGACATATCCTGAGGGTAGCCCCTGACCCCCCAGTCTCAATTCTCCTGGACTGGAGGGTTTTAGGTATGACTCAGGACCCGTGGCTCTATTAACTCCTGGGATCCAGGCTAGTTTATGAGATAGGTCCTGTTTTCAAAATCTTTCCTGTCAACAGACCAGGAGCTTCTGGTCCTTTTCAGGCAGTCACCTCACAGCTAACTAAAAATACTCCCTTAGATCTAGGTGTCTGCTTGGGAGAATAGCTCTGGAGTGTTCTTGGTTAGAGGGAGGAGCCCTCACATTACACAGAAAAATTAATTGGGAATTTCAGGGCATCCATGTCAGCTGTTTACTGGGATAAGGCTTAACAATGACTGGGATGTTTAGAATGTAATAAATTGATGATTTAAATGTCCTACTTCCATGCCATATTTCACCTTTTCTTCACTTTTTCTTTCCAACACAGCAGCTGGTTCTTAAAATGTGGTCTGGGAACTCCCGGGGTCCTTGTGACCCTTTTATTGGGCGGGGGGGGGTCACAAGATTAAAACTACTTCATAATAATACTAAGATGATGTCTGCCTTTATCACTCTCATTTTCTCACAGGCATACAGTAGACTCTGTGAGCCTGACAGTTTCACAGAATTTAAAGACTTTTCTTATGAGCTTGATAGAGATAATAATATACGTGATTTTTTAATATTGTGTGTCAGTACTTCGAAGATCTGCATAACTCAGTGAACGAGTATTTCCCAAATGGTCAACGTAAGATGCTACAAGTCATTCATGAGTTAAAGACCTATAGTGCAAAATACAGGAAAGGATTTTTTTTTTTTTTTTTTTTTTTTCCGGTACGCGGGCCTCTCACTGCTGTGGCCTCTCCCGCTGCGGAGCACAGGCTCCGGACGCGCAGGCTCAGCGGCCATGGCCCACGGGCCCAGCCGCTCCGCGGCACGTGGGATCCTCCCGGACCGGGGCACGAACCCGTGTCCCCTGCATCGGCAGGCGGTTCCTCAACCACTACGCCACCAGGGAAGCCCTACAGGAAAGGATTTTAATGTAACAGTACCAAGTTACTGATACAGTTTCAGCTTCCACATTGCAACTAACCATTTAAAAATCTACCATTATCCAGTTTTGGAAAAGCATCAAAGAAGAATATTCACAATTATCTAAAAAGGCTGTTAAAATATTTCCTCCTTTTCCAACTACATCTGAAAACTAGATTTTCTTTAAATACTTCAACCAAAGAAACATACATCGCAACAGACTAAATACAGGTATATTCCAGCTATCTTCTATTAATAACAGATTAAAGAGATTCGCAAAGATGTAAACAGTACCACTTTTTACACTAATTTTTTTTTGATCTGGAAAACAGTTTATTTTTTCAAAAATATGTATGATCTGTGTTAAACATATAATGGGTTTATCATTATTATTTTAAATAAATCAGTAAACAAACATTTTAAAATTTCTTAATTATAATTTCTAACACAATAAATTGAAAGCACATTTAAAAAAAGCTCTTTGGGGTCCTCAATAATTCTTAAAGATATAAAGACCAAAAAGTTTGAGAATTGCTGCAACAGAATAATTAAAATACTTTGCAAAAATGAACTCAACCTACTACTTGTTTTCACCTAAACCCTAAAAACACAGCAGTAATTTTACAGAGAAACAGGTAGGAGACAGGTTGGGCAGATGTCTCGAGAGGATCTCAGCAGATCTGAAATACAGGAAACTGACATTCACGTGAACTGTGCGGTGGGAAAACTGAAGCCAGTCGCCACAGACGACCAGGTACGTGTGGAGGTGAGTGAGGAGCGGGTGGCTAGAGACTGCAGTACAAGGCTTATAGTCAGGAGCCCCCGGTTCAAATCTTGCCTGCAACACCTACTAGCTATATAACCTTAAATAAATTAGTAAATCTCCCTAGGGCTCAGTTTCCGCAACGATTCGTCCAGATAAAATCAGAGAAACTGCGGGAGAGTCCTGGGACAAAGAGTATTACTACTGTGTGGGCCTTCTAAGCAAGTCTTGGCAGTCAGCCACGGACTCTAGGAATCCACAGTTTTTCTCAAATGGGGAGATTAGAGGAAGTGAACATTTTCATGCAAAGCAGGACATCTCAGAAGCTCAGCTTTATTTCTGAGCTAGGGAGCAATCAGTGCAACTCTGTGCTGAAGCCTATGGATTAATCAGAGCCCATTCAATAGCAAAGTGTTAATGGTACTAAGGTATTCATTAACTAGCTCAGGATGGCTCTCAAGACAAGGGCTGGATTACAACAAAGCTACAAGCACAGTTTTCCCCCAGAAGAGACTGAACTAGGAGAAAGGTGAGGTGAAGGTGAGACAGAGATGGTTCCAGGCCATAAAGGAGTCCCAGAAGGGGTTAAATCAGATTTATAAAAGTTCTTCATTCATTTTTCCAACAAATATCTGAATGGGCATAGAAGCAGACCTTGACTTTAGGATTTTATCTGAGAGAGGAGAGGATATGAACATTCGTAAATATAAAACCACATACAGTAAAAAGCAACATGCAGAGAGGTACGTATAAACATAATGGAAAGATGAAATGATAATTTCCAATTGGGGGTGGGATGGAGGAGGGTCAGGGAAGGTTTCTTGAGAAAAGGATGTGAAGAATAAATACAACGTGGACAATTCAGAAATGGAAAAAACAGGGCATCTTAGAGAGGCTGTTTCTGGAGCAAAACAGAGGGTAGAAAAGAATCATCGTGTATGAGAAGCATCTAGTAGTTCACTGTGGTGTAAGTATAGGGTGCTTGAAGGGGCACAGGGACTGGAGACTGAAGAGGGAGTCTGCATCGGGGAGGGGGAGTGCTATGAATTCCACCCCAAAGGGGAGTTCCCTCTCCCATTCTTCTTAGTAACTACTCTAAACTGTCACTATTGTCTTCAAGCTCCCGACTCAACCTCTCAAACCCTTCGATAAGATTTTTAATTTCCTACATTATTGAAAACTAGAGACTGACAGGTGCCATCTCTCTCCACTTCCTACTCCCCATCTACAAACTTGCCCCCACACACCCACCTCTCTTGTGCTGGCGTCTTTGGGGGGGGACAAGGTACCCCCTTTCCTGTTAGAGGCTACGCCTATTTTCACATCTCCCAAGACTGTGTTCTACTTTCTTTTCTGTTCTACTCCATTTTTACTTCCAACCCTCCTTCTTCTGGGTTTCCTCTCCAACAGATTATAAAAATGCTTATTTTTGGGCTTCCCTGGTGGCGCAGTGGTTGAGAGTCCGCCTGCCGATGCAGGGGACGTGGGTTCGTGCCCCGGGCCGGGAAGATCCCACATGCCATGGAGTGGCTGGGCCCGTGAGCCATGGCCACTGAACCTGCGTGTCCAGAGCCTGTGCTCCACAATGGGAGAGGCCACAACAGTGAGAGGCCCGTGTACCGCAAAATTTAAAAAAAAAAAAAGCTTATTTTCACCCACATTCTTTTTTTTTTTTAAGATGTTGGGGGTAGGAGTTTATTAATTAATTTATTTATTTTTGCTGTGTTGGGTCTTCGTTTCTGTGCGAGGGCTTTCTCTAGTTGTGGCAAGCGGGGGCCACTCTTCATCGCGGTGCGCTGGCCTCTCACTATCGCGGCCTCTCTTGTTGCAGAGCACAGGCTCCGGACGCGCAGGCTCAGTAGTTGTGACTCACGGGCTTAGTTGCTCCGCGGCATGTGGGATCCTCCCAGACCAGGGCTCAAACCCATGTCCCCTGCGTTGGCAGGCAGATTCTCAACCACTGCACCACCAGGGAAGCCCCCACCCACATTCTTTAAAGAAGTTTGAATGAGAAGTCTTTACTTCCCACTCAACACGGCATCCACCCTTACCCTGGACTGAAATATAACTTTCAAGTTCTCAATGACTTCTATTGCCGAATCCAACGGATATTTCCAGTTCTGATCTCATCAAGCATCTCTGTTAAGTTTCAATCCATTGATCACTCCACTGCCTTCTCCCACCCTTGTGCTCTCCAGCCCTCACTGCACTGTCGGTTCTCTTAGCACCTCTAACGACCGTTCACTTGTCTTCCTCCATGAGTTCCATCTCTGATGGCCGTGAACATCAGTGGCCCACTGTTCTTCCACCTGACACACCTCTCCAAGTCATCTCATCCAGTCTCATGGTTTCAATCCCCACCTGTCAGCTCAGGACCTCTTCCCTGAGCTATCATTTGACTATCCATGTGTCTACTAGGTTTCCCAACAAACAATTCAAACTTGGGATGTCCAAACTGGAACGTACTTTTCTTCCAAACCTGGAATGTCCTTTCTTCTGTCTTACTGCTCCCTCACCAACACACATGTACATTACTTGACTAACTCCTGTTTATCCTTCATTGATCTTCCCCAGAAAATCTTTGCTGAACCTCCAGGTTGGAATAGATCGGTGCCCTCCAAAACACCCCAGTGTATCTCAATTATGGAATAATATCATCAATGCTATTACACAAATAATTTTTTTAATGTATCTGGTTGCCCCATTACACTGTAAGCTCCCTAGGGCAGGGATGGTGTTCTAACCACCTTTTAATCTCTAGGACCTAGCACAATCCTTTCTTTTTTTATTCTTTCTTTTTTTTTTTTTGGCGTTACGCGGGCCTCTCACTGTTGTGGCCTCTCCCGTTGCGGAGCACAAGCTCCGGACGCACAGGCTCAGCGGCCACGGCTCACGGGCCCAGCCGCTCCGCGGCATGTGGGATCTTCCTGGACCAGGGCACGAACCCACGTCCCCTGCATCAGCAGGCGGACTCTCAACCACTGCGCCACCAGGGAAGCCCCCTAGCACAATCCTTGACATACAGTAGGCACTCCATAAATGCTTGGTGACAAATAATGAGAGAGATGTTTTAGGAAGTGATCTGCTGACAATATATAAAACATAAAGGAGAGAGAGACAGACAGGAGTGAATGAAGCTGCAATGGATAACTGCAGTAGAACAAAGTAACACAAAGTCTGAACTAAAATAGGATTAATATGAATAAAAAGAAGGGGATGGACATGAGAGATTCTGCTGTGATAAAATGAACTGGACTAGCAAAAGACTGAACTGGGAGGTGAGAGATGTAAGGGAGAGGCACAATCAATCATCTCTGGGAAACAAGAAAAGACACTGAATACACTGCCATAACCAGGAACTGTAATCTATTCTATACCTTACAAAACTTTCTTTGAAAGGGGGAATTAGGGCTTCCCTGGTGGCGCAGTGGTTAAGAATTAGCCTGCCAATGCAGGGGACACGGGTTCAAGCCCTGGTCTCGGAAGACCACACATGCCGCAGAGCAACTAAGTCCGTGCACCACAACTACTGAACCTGCGCTCTAGAGCCCGTGTGCCAAAACTCCTGAAGCCCGCGTGCCTAGAGCCTGTGCTCCGCAATAAGAGAAGCCACCGCAATGAGAAGCCCATGCACCGCAACAACGAGTAACCCCCCTCACCGAAACGAGAGAAAACCCGCATGCAACAACGAAGACACAATGCAGCCAAAAATAAATTTAAAAAAAAAATTGGGGAATTAAACGGCTTAAGAATTGGATTTTGGTGGTGTTCTCTGAAATCCAAAAATACCTATTATGTGATGAAATTTATAGTAATACAATGCTCAATAATAATCCATAAGTCCTCTCCCTTCTCTTTCTTTTAGTTTCCCAATTTATCAAAGTTGGGTAAAACTGGAGGCTTCTAATATATCATAGGCTAATTTATCAGCATGACACTATATATCTAGAATAATTAATTACTAGAACTTGCTACACTCAAATAAGGTGACCTAAAGAGTTCCATGACTTTTTTTTTTAACCTAAAATTATATGAAACTCTTAAAAAGAGGTATTTGATCTAAATTCTGAAGTTCAGATGCTAAGAGGAGAAAAGTTCTTCATGATGTTTTAGAACATAAGGCTTGCTGGTTGTGACACAGACTTTACTGCTATGGTAAGTTTGCCAAAGGTGACCAGGTTGTCCTAGGGCTAGCTTTAGAGCAGAGAAGGGAGCGCAGGATTAGAGCACAGGGCAGCCCTAATACGCGAGTAACACTTCCTCCTAAAGGAAAACAGCGTGTAGGTATGGAGAAAAAGGCCTGAGAATGCAGGAATGGGTGCGGAAAACGTAAACCCAAAGGGGAACATGAGAATCAAGTGAGATTAGGAAAACCAAAATTTCTTAGGCTTATTTGACCCAGCGCAAAGAGTTTACCTGATTCATGATGGAAAATTTCCTCCCAATTCTGTTGTCTGGTAGCCGAAAGCCCTTCCTCCTCATACCATCTTCTGACTCTGACTTGAACACCTTCTCGGGATCCCCTTTCTCTTCCCCTTCAGAGAGCTCCTTTTGTTTCCTCTTCTTTCTCCTGTTACGTCTCTCTTTGGCACTCTTGGAACTGAGCTTAGAGATTTCAGATGAGCTTCGGGGCGAGCCTGCCCCTTCTTCACCTTCTTCCTCTATGGCATCTTCTGAGACAGTTCCTGCTGAAGTGGCCATCGCCGCCGCCTACGAAAGGAGCCACAGCAACAGTGCAGATCAGAAGCAATGAACTGGAGCCACCCAAAGCCAAGCAATTAGTACAGGTCGTTTCCTTTCCCACAGATAGGGGAAAAAGGGAAAAAAGGAGGAAGGGAAACCAGCCCGTCAGAGGAGCCTGTGGCTGGGGCCTGGCATCCCTTCTTCCTAGCTGAAGCTGTATCGTGGCACACAGCCTTGCATAACCAGAGCAGAACGGCATGGTGAGAACTCTGGGGTTTATTCTCTTGAGTATCTCAGACAAGAACGTGGCTGCCACCTTGGTACCAAATGATCCTTTTTTTGGACAACTCTGCAAATCAATGCTAAGAAACTATACTATACATTATGGGCCCAACAATGTAAAAATACATGTATATTTGGATAAAGATAAAGATGAAAAAGTAAAGTGTTAGGGTGTTGGTGGAATCACAAGTTTGTTTTTCAAATTTTACCTGTATCTTCTTTTCAAGACTTGCTATGACCACAGAGAATCTCTCAAGGAGACCCTAATGTTTTTCTCAACAAAAAGGCTATGCTTATATGAAGCATTATATAGACTGCTCTGGCCACTTTCTTTTCTCCCCAGCCAGCACAGCAGTTGTACACTGAACAGTTGAGAAATTCAACAAAAGATCATATTCACAAACAATATGGCCATTAAGACAAATGGAATAATTGGACTGACCATCTGTAGTTGTTACTTGGGTTATTTTAATCAGATCAGTGACTTCTATTTGACAGTGACTGATGCCTAAAGAGATCCATTGGAATGGCAATCAGGCGGGGCCTTAGTCACCGTGATATGGCAGGAAAGACCATAGCAAAGAATTGGTCACCAACCTGTGCCTCTTCCTGTTGCTTCTTAAGTTGCTCCAACATTGCTTTGAATTCAGCCTCTTTCTGCTCTGCTTCCTCCAGTGTTGCCTGATTCTGTTCTTCATAAGCCATGGCCACCACAGCCAAGATCAAGTTCACCAGATAGAAAGAACCCACAAAGATGACCAAGACGAAGAAGATCATGTACGTTTTCCCAGCTGCTCTTAAGGTCTGTAAAGACAGAGACCACTTTCTGAGTTGCTTGCATCAAACGAATCAGGCTGAAAACAACTCATGGGCTGGTGTTCCTCTGCAGGGGCACTACTGAATTTTTACTTTTTTTTTTTTTTGCAGCATGTGGGATCTTCCCGGACCGGGGCACGAACCCGTGTCCCCTGCATCGGCAGGCGGACTCTCAACCACTGCGCCACCAGGGGAGCCCCCACTACTGCATTTTGAACAGGACAGTACTTCACTGTGTGGTACTTCTTCACACTGCAGAACACTTAGCATCCCCAATGGCCAAACGGCCTCCCCTACCCTCAACTCACAGTAAATGTTGGTAGTACGTCCCATTCATTATGACAAAAAAGTCCTCTTCCACTTCCAAATACTCTTAATATACTCCTTTTGTAGAAAAATGCTTAATTTTTTTCTTAAAGGAAAAATCGCTCTGGGCTAAGAATTACATTTGACTTTGTCAGCTCGTTCTAAAACAAGTCTGAAGAAATGAATACAAGACCTCAGCTCATTTATCTACTGGTCCTCAAAGAGCATTAACAGACAAATTCCATCTCTGGGATCAGGTCCAAGTCATAGGAAGTCCCTATCTTGAGGGACATCCTTCCTTAGCCTGTTGCAATAGGATGAGTTTTTTGTGTGTGTGCGTGGTACGCGGGCCTCTCACTGTTGTGGCCTCTCCCGTTGCGGAGCACAGGCTCCGGACGCGCAGGCTCAGTGGCCATGGCTCACGGGCCTAGCCGCTCCACAGCATGTGGGATCTTCCCGGACCGGGGCACGAACCCGCGTCCCCTGCATCGGCAGGCGGACTCTCAACCACTGCGCCACCAGGGAAGCCCCGTAGGATGAGTTTTTAAAGAGGGGTATGACATAAAGGATAGTGTAGGGAAAAGAAAACAGGAAGGAGGATCCCAAGAGTACTCCCTGGGGACTACTCAAGGAATACTGAGTATTCCTTGAGCAAGCACATAGACATCAAAGAACAATTGTGTTTTCGGTTATGTACACGGGACCCACTATTACTTAGTTTGCATTTTTGTTCTTCTCAACCACAAATTGAAACTTAGCATAAGTCACAAATATTTCATGGGAAAGATTCAATCCTGAGGGAATACTGGGTTGTACAACAGAAAGGAAGAGTTCTAGGAGATACGAATAAGAAACTTCCCTTAAAGAGCTTCCTTCATGCCTGAGGGGAACACATTTCTTATCCTCAAACTAATTTGCATTACCAAATGCTAGAGTCAAATGGAAAACAATGGATCATCAGAGAATCTCTAAACTGGAAGGCCCTCAGCAGTCACCTAGACTAACTTCTCCACCACAACCAGCAAAATTAAACGACTTGCCCAGTCACCAAAGCAGCCTAACAGAATAGTAGTGACCTTTAAAAAAAATCTGTCACAACATTCTTGAACAAATACAAATGTGTTACAAACTTCAGAACATGGACAAGATCTTATCCAAGATCCCTGTGGATAAAATCTCATCTTTATAATGTCTAGCATAGTGCCTTGTACAATGTGTTTAATATTTCTTAAAAAGATGCCCTAAGCCCAAAACTCCGAAAGGAGAAATACTGAAGATGGTCTGGTGAAATGATAGGAAGCAGGTAGAGAATGCAGATTCCCAGGCCGGGCAAGAGGCTCTCAAGTCTGTGAACCTCTACAGCTACCCATGATGAGCATTAAAGGACCAGGCCAAGAGCTGGGAGAATTCACTTACTTTTGTAAACCAGCTGACTCTGAGAAATACCACCCTAAGATCCTATATAACGTCTTCACCAAAGGTCTCTCACACAGAATGTCCCCAACCCCACAAAGCCTCATGCAAATTCTATCACCAAAGAAAAAGAGGTAGCACTCGAAAAAGAGGTATTACTTACTAATTGATACAAGTTCTCCCAGTAGTCCTGGGTCATAAGGCGAAACAATGCCAAGAAGGCCCAGCTAAAAGTGTCAAAGCTTGTGTAACCATAGTTGGGGTTCCTTCCTGCTTTCATACACTGGTATCCCTCTGGGCATTGCCTGAGGAAAGAAAGGGAAACAAAGGGCTTTTCAATGTAATCCTACCCAGTCATCAGCTGTAAGGCATCTCTGTGACCTTGGAGATAATAAATATATAGATGGTTATTTATTACAGGCCAACAAACAGGAATTAAAACAAAGAAAAAGAGGAAAGAAACAAAGTAGCAAGGTCAATTTTTCAAAAAATGATGTCATGGGGACAGTCAAGGATCAGAATCACCTGAAAAATGTTGATTCCTATGACCTACCCAAGACCTAGGAATAAAAGCTCTGGATATGGGATCCAGGAATCTGTATTTTTAAGGGGCGTGTCAGATGATTCTTATGCATGCCAAAATTCGAGAATCACTGTCCTAGATTCATATCAATGTGCAATTCAACCCAATTTAACTTAGCTGCTATCCGAAATGACAAACGGCTAGAAGTTTCTCTTAATCATCTCGATTCTCTTAACACCCATTGTGACAACCATGTCATACTGGGGATTTCAGTGACCTTGATTATAACAGTTCTTCTGCTTTAAGACTTGCCTGATATTTATTTCAGTGTAATTTCTAGTAGCTACTTCAATACAGAAATTAAATGAACTTCTAGTCGTCATGTCATCTTAAAACACCAACTCCTGTATTTACCAATATACTCTAAATAATGACACTACACCCTACATTTATATAGTCCTCTGTTTACAAAGCACTTTCACATATGTTATGTAATTGGATCCTTACATAACCCTTTGAGAAAGTGAGAACATGATTAAATCCGTTTTTAGATGAAGAAACTGAGGCTCACATAAGTTAAATGGCTTGCCAAAAGTCTAGAAGTAGCAGGATCAGGACTAAACTTTGTTGCTGTACACTCATGTTCATAGCAGCATTATTCACAAGAGCTAAAATGTGGAAACAACCCAAGTGTCTACTGACAGATGAATGGATAAACAAAACGTGATATATACATACAATGGAATATTATTCAGCCTTAAAAAGGAAGGAAATTCTGACATATACTATAACACGGATGAACCCTGAGGACATTATGCCAAGTGAAATAACCCAGTTGCAGAAAGACAATTACTGTATGATTCTACTTAAGTAAGGTACTTAGACTGGTCAAAATCATAGAGACAGAAAGTAGAATGGTGGTCACCAGGGGCTGAGGGGAGGGGAGAATGGGGAGTAATTGGGTACAGAGTTTCACTGTAGGAAGATGACGAGTTCTGGAGATGCATGGTGGTGACGGTCGCATAACAACATCAGCATACTTAATACCACTGAACTGTACATGTAGAAATGGTTAAGAGACCAAATTTTATGTTACGTGTATTTTGCCACAGTATAAAAAGGGGAAAAGATATTACATTGCAACTCTTTCCCCTCCCCCACGTTGTCAGGCCTGGCATATTCTGGGTCAACCTTGGGTGCTAACCTATCATGAAGACGGTGTCCTTATTCGATATTTTATTAATTGTGTTAGGATAGAATGAGGAGAGTCTTCAAGAGACAGGCAAGATATCTGATGTTATAGATTCTGTCTTTAGCCTTTTACGTCTTTAATTTTGGCTTGAGACTATGGACACCTTCACCTACTAGTGAAATGTCAACTTTGGACGGACAAATATAAGACAGAAAGAAAATCTGAGTCACCCAATACGTCGGGCCCACTAAGGATCCACTATATGAGCACAAAGAAAGAGAACATATTGTCCATTTTTGTCTGACAAATTATTTTAAGGGAGGAGAATAAAATTAGGTGAGCTACTTACCCAGCATCAGAACTGTTCCCACAGAGCAAAGGTTCCAGCATGCCAGGAACTGTGTAAAAATTTGCTAGAAAAGTTTGAAGAGGCAGGAAATGAATAAGGCAGATTTCAGTGAATGAGAGAATAAACAGTTATTGATTTTAGCTCACATAAATCTTTCCTGACAGCAGTGAAACCTGATAAGAATTCTTTCCCATTAACTATTCTCCTATATATATTTAACAATGAAAAGTGCTGCTGTGTAGCCTTTAGTGCAATGTTCTTTTCACAGACACCTGACTTCTACTCGTACTTCAGATCTGTACGCCACGTTCTAGCACTTGAATCAAAGGGTTGTTACACCACTCTACTCTTCTATCCTTATAACTTCTCTCTACCAAAGATAAACTGATCGCTAGTCACCATGCCCCACTTTAATTCAGAAGGCACGTTTGCCTTTCGTGTCCCTGAAATCCCCTTTGCAACACTTTCTTGTAGATACTAACTGCCTTTATTCCTCAGGAGTGACTGACAGTGAGACTGCTAACTTTCCCCCATTGTTTTACAGAAGTACTACTATACCAAATATTCCTAAGGGTAAGACCCAAGTGCCTTGGTTCCTGAAATGAACCTGTTAAAACTCCTTAACTGTAATAGGATCAAATGATTACTTAGAGATTACTCGACTCCCAAAGACCAGATTGATTCCTAAGGTCTAAGTAGTATTCAGAAACCTTACTAGGTATATACTCTATAAACTAAATGTTTACATATCTCAGGGAAAAGAGGATTTTTATCAAGTTTCTAAGCCTGATTTTCAAAGCAAAAGTTTAGGGGTACATGTGAAAAAGATCTAAAGTTTCATTTTTGCTTTTAAAGGGAGAGAAAAGAGAGAGAGGGAGAGGGGGCTGATATCTGAGAGCTTCTGAACATTATCCGACCTCACGGGAAGGGAGTAAGTTCCCAAGGCTCGTTCCAGCAGTCCTGGCCTTCCTTTCCGGAAGGCTGTTTCTTGCGCACTCGCAGAGACGGGGCCACCTACTTTTATTGTTGATGTACTCGTCCCAGTCAAAGCCCTTGGTGCCATTTTCAAGATAGCTCTCGTTGAAGTTTATGGGCCACACCACACACTTGTTTCGCAGGTTTCCCATGAAGAGCTGCAGTCCGATCAAGGCAAAGACACTCAGGCAGAACACTGTCAGGATCATCACATCCGACAGCTTCTTCACGGACTGAATCAGGGCGCCCACGATGGTCTTCAGGCCTGAGGGGAGAGAACCCCCAGAGTCAGAGTCATCCCACAGCCCTCCCCACCTCCCCCAGCCTCCCCGCTCCGCCACGGCTCTTAGTCTGCCCCACAGGGCCGCCCACGAAGCGCGGCCACTTCACCATTTACACCGTGGGAATAACAGTGGGGCGGCGGTATTGTCAATTCTTCCAGGGGCATCAATTTTTAAGTCAATATTTTTTTGAAAAAGAAAGTCCCTTCTCCAGCATGTGGCTCTTTTCTTCCTGGAAGCACTTCCCTGTCTCTGACTGCTTCTCAGCGACTCAGATGAGTCAAGGTCTTACTTGCCTCAGTGTTGCCACACATGCTGTTCCCTCTGCCTGGAATGCTTCCTTCCCTTCTCTTGTCCCTCCTGCCTGTTTCCTATTCATCCTCCACTCTCGCTTAAAGAGCAATTCCCCCAGAAAGGCTTCCCTGACTTTACGACTCTTCTCCCTCCCCTACTATTACTATTTTAATAGCACCTTTTACTTCCTCTGTAGCATTTATCATGGTTATGGTTAATTATGTCTGCCTTGTTCACAGGTGTATCTGCATGGCTTAGCCCACAAGGTACTCAGTAAATATTAGCTGAATAAACAAACAGAAAATCAGGAATTGAGGAGGCTTCCAGTTTGGAAAGAGAACTACAGGTAAGTTTAAAAGCCAATAATAGGTGAGAAGGTACAATAATATTTTCCCAAGAGCTCTGGAAATGCCAATATATTGAAAAGGTTAATCAGTATCAATCTAGTATTTGTAGTTTGTATTTCCACTAAAAAATATACCTTCTCTGCATCACATATACTATACCTTTTTTCTGTCCTAGATTAAAAACTTGAAAAAGTTTAAAAAACATATAACCCACTTGAATTGGCGGTTTAAATGCAAGCCACCGGTTCAAATTTGAATCTGCAGGCAGATTTCTTAACTGCACAGGGAGAGATCGGTGATAGGAGGCAAAGAAAAGTATGGTTGTGGGCTCGTGATGTTTGGATCAAGACTGAGTCTACATGTGGTTCTCCTGGGCATGCTCACACATCAGCTAACCATAAACCATAAGACATGGCCAAGAAAGCACTGAGCACTCCCGGGGTGCCAGAACACCAGGACGGACAGCAGGCAGACACACAGCCTTGACACACAGGCCTCAAGAGGGATCTTATCCCTAATCTACTTCTTTTCTGTTTTGTTTTGCTTTGTTTTTGCGGTACGCAGGCCTCTCACCGCTGTGGCCTCTCCCGTTGCGGAGCACAGGCTCCGGACACGCAGGCTCAGCGGCCATGGCTCACGGGCCCAGCCGCTCCGCGGCATGTGGGATCTTCCCGGACCGGGGCACGAACCAGTGTCTCCTGCATCGGCAGGCAGACTCCCAACCACTGAGCCACCAGGGAAGCCCCCTAATCTACTTCTGAAGACAAGACTATCACACTGAAATTCTACAGAAATCCTAACCCTGGCTCTGATCCTAACCCTAATCCCAATTCTAATCCTGAGTCTGGGTAGATAATTACTAATCTTAATCAAGTTATACAACTTACTTACGTGGCCTGAGCAATAAACCTAATCTCCTTGGACCTCAGTGTTTTCATCTTTAAAATGGGGATGATTATAGTAGAATATCATAGGGCTGTTGCGAGGATTAAGCATGATTCATACAAACACTTAACACAGCACCTGGCACACAATAAATGAATCAAATGTTAACCATTTTTGTCTGAACCTTAGTTTACTCAATTGTAAAAGGTATTTAAAATATCAACCTCGCTGGGTTGTTGTGAGGTTTAAATAAGATAATGAATGTTAAATACCAAGTACAGTGCCCGGTACTTACTACCTGTTAGCTATCACTATTATACCTACGTTGCCCTCTTCAAAGAGACAGGATAATGGGATGATGACACTGCATGGCTAACCTCGTACGATGGTGACCTAATGGGTAGTGTGGACGTGACTCTTCTTTTGCTGTATTTTGCAAGTGACTACCTAGAATTTTCAAAGTTGAGTCCAATGGTGGTAATGGATGCCGTGCCTAGCACAAGCCCTGGCACAAAGCAGACCCTTAATATGTTTTTAAGTTCTTTATTGAAAGAGTAAATGAGTAAGAAGCTTTCTTTCATACAGATATCCTGAAAGGGATGTAAGGGAAATTAAAGAAAAAAGAGCCAAGAGTTAGACTGTAGAGACGTGGCAGTGTGCAAAGACTTATGTTTGCTCACAGAGCGGGCCTTCCATGGACACTGTGGCCACCAAAGGGGTTAGGAAGAGCTTGCCTGGGCTCCAGGGATAAGGCATTTCTGGCCTGATTCCTTGTCTCCTCACAGGGCTGTTCAGAAAGAGCACAGGGCAGGAATCAGAAAGCAGGAATTCTGATCCTGGCTCAGCCACTATTTATGACCCACTGTGTTTCAGAACAAACTTAAGGTCACCTCCCGGTCTCATTTTCTCATACACAGAACATGGATAAACACAGGAGCACCGGCAGTGGGCAGTGGAGGAGAAGCTGAAGAATCGTCTCTAAAAGTGTTTTGGTTTTTTTTTTCTTTTTAAAATCTTTTTAACTGTGCCTTGTGGCACGTGGGATCTTAGTTCCCCGACCAGGGATCAAACCCGTGCCCCCTGCAGTGGAAGCGCAGAGTCTTAACCACTGGACCGCCAGGGAGGTCCCTCTAAAAGTCTTTAAAAATAGGGCAGAGATATTTACTTGTTCGTGATTAAGTAGCTGAAGTTTCAATCTTTTATTCCTAAGTCCTGGAAAATTGCATCATAATCACACAGCTAGGTAAGAAGGTATTGGTGGTATAGAATAAAAGGCAGCTATAAAGAAGTAAAAATTGTTCCAGTGTTCTGGAACTCATTTCAATAAGTCGCTAAGGAATAGAAAAGTCCTTCACTGTATTTGGCTGGGTTGAGGCAGGTGTATGTTGGGTCGATAAGTCAATTCTAGGCTCCTAAAATTATGCAGTTCTGCTTTCAAAGTCAAAGAGTGATTTTTAAAAAAGAGTAGTTGATAAACCATAATGGAAAAGAATATGAAAAAGAATGTACGTATATGTATAACTGAGTCACTTTTCTGTACAGCAGTAATTAACACAACATTGTAATTCAACTATACGTCAATAAAAAATAAATTAAAAAAAAAAGAGTAGTTGAATAGGTCACTGAAGAATGGCTGTAAAGTTTATTTTCCTGGACTTCTTTATGAAGAGCTTATATAGCCATCTCTCCTGAATGGTTCAGACAATCACCTGTCTGAATACTGGATGATAGCTCAAGGCCCTTTCTACTTCTATTTTAATGAATTGAGAAATGAGCTGTAAGCTGTCATTTGTATTAGTAACAAGAGGATAAAACTTTAAAATAGTCAAACCAATGTATTTGTGACATTAATTAATTTTTAAGAACATACAATTTTAGCATAAGTCTAATCTGATTTTCCTGGGCTGGGAACTCTTTGGACAGTTCCAAGCCCATACAACAGGACGTTCCAGGCTATGAGCTCAAACTATCTTCTGTTCCATAAGGGTGGGCTCCCAGCAGCCTTGTTTGTAGGAAGTAACCTTCTCTTAGTAGTTAGATGTCAGGATGCACACCTGACCTAAATCTAGATCCTGTCCTCCAGGAATATAGAATGGGACAAGAGACAGTCCAGTAGCCTTTTCATGTGGTGGGAATGATAATATATAAATCTGGAAGCTAAATGGTAGCCATATTCTATCATTATATTAGGATATGTCTGTGAAGTCAAGACAGCATTCTAAGGGACAGAAAAAGGAAATAGGAGCATGGAGAAGAGAAAGATGAAGACAAGGTACTCCCTGGTGTCTGGGGCTTTCTGGCTCTGCATTCTGCTTTCACTGGCTTCCAGAAGCCCCAAAGCATTCCAGCCCTTAGTTTCCTTGAAGTACTCCTGTATCTTTTTACTTGCAACCAGAGATGCTCAAATAATACACCAACCCTACATGGAACTCCTCACTTTTCTGGGGATTGACCTGAACACTCACAATCGGCTGGTTCAACATCTCTTCTCCATAAACCAGATGCTACCGCTGAAGAAATCTGTACACATGAGTCCAGAAAGCTAAAAAAAAATTTTCAAGTGTTTTCCTTTGAAGTCTGAGGCTTAGATCAACTCCTCTGTGGAGTTCTTTCAACTTTCAAGAAGGTTAAAGTAGAGACTTAAGTTGGAAATGGTATTCAGCCGCTTATACTTCACAGGGTCTCAAAGGAACAAAACTTAATTAAGCAAAAATGATCACTAAATAACACTATGGCCAACCAAAAAGTTTACTCTCTAAGATTCTCATCCAGATTGTTAGGAGAAAATTAGAGGAAGGCACAGGAAGAAGAAAGGTGACGTAACTTAATATCTGTAAGTGAAGTTAGGCACACAATTACTCAGCAATATTGAATGGTTACTGGATTATACACGGGCCTCAGCCAAGACTCTTCTTCCTTCCGTTAGTGTTGATAATTGCAAATGACCATATCTGCAGACACTGATGCCAATTTATGGAAATGACGCCATCAATGCTTTTCTTTTTTCTTTTTTTTTTTTTTTTGCGGTACGCGGGCCTCTCACTGTTGTGGCCTCTCCCGTTGCGGAGCACAGGCTCTGGACGCGCAGGCTCAGCGGCCATGGCTCACGGGCCCAGACGCTCCGCGGCATGTGGGATCCTCCCGGACCGGGGCACGAACCCACATCCCCTGCATCGGCAGGCGGACCCTCAACCACTGCACCACCAAGGAAGTCCCATCAATGCTTCTCTTAAGCTCAACCTTCATAGTCTTGCCAGCAGTGGCTGCCACATACTAGTAAACACAGCCAAGCAAAAGTGCTCCCCCAGCAACAAGCAACACGGGTCAAAAAAAGTAGGAAGTTGCTGGTAGAACTTCTGACCCGAGGCGTGCAAGAATGGAGACTGTTCTGGTTGTGAGCATAAACTGTCTTACTTCCTCAACCAGTTCATAACACCACATACCAGAATACGCAAGAAAACTAATAATCCGAAACAGAGCAGTGAGCTCCTTCTTGTGACTCCTACACAACAGAGTGTGACACAGGAGCCATGCGGCGGCAAACTGGACAGCGAGAAGAAGAGGCGAACGTCCACCAGCACTGGGACGTGTCTGAGCAGAAGTAGTTAATAGACTTACTACAGAACAAGGAAAGACAGCTGGACCCGATGTACAGAAAGGTCAGCTACCAGACAGGAAGTCGGACACTTAAGAAATTTTGAGAAGCAGGTGCAGCCGCTGTCACAGAATTTTACTCCGCTGTATGTCCAAAGGCGCCTCTGAACCTCCTGTCACCTTTCCCAAGGCCCAGCAATCCCTTAGACAAATGAACAAAGCCTGCTTATGTGCTAAGTCCAGAGAAACCAGCCATGCATGCTGGGATCAAGATCGTCCACCATGCTGGTGCCAGATTATAAATAAAGTCCATTTATCTTTCCTAGTTCATGGTTCAGGTTGAGAAATCTAACTGGTTTGAAGCAACACGAGCCACCCCTCCTACAAAATGAACATCAGAACAGGCCTCAACAGCAGTAACAAGCAGCTCTCGCAACAGGGGGAAGAACAACTCCCCGGTCCCACAGTCTGGCTCGGTCCAGGCAAGTCCTGGGGTACAGTCATGCCGGGTCACCTTCCCTGCTGCAGATGCAGTCCTCACAGTGACAGTTCTTGCAGGTTCTTCAGATCAAGAGTAACGTGGGAGAGACCTGGGGGGCCCTTGATTTATTTACTCAAGACTAGATTCGTCTTGAGTAAGCCTGACCACAACTAAACGAGCTCTCAGAGGTGGGGCTGGGAGGGGGCGCTGGGAGTTCTCAGTGTTGCTCCCATCAGGACCACTGTGGTAAACTTCAGCTGTCTTTCCTGAGAAACAGTGTGGGAAAAGGAGAAACACAAAAGCAACTGGATTAATCACTAGAGTATTTTAAAAGAAACAATGACTCTGAATAGAGTCTTAACACACTTTCTATCCCCCTTCACAGCGCAGCAGAGATTGCCACATTCATAATGGGCACATTTAAAGAAAACACCTTCTTTGTGAATATTGCGGGGGGGGACGGAGAAGGGCCTCTCATTTTCCCTGCTTCTTATCTGATACCACAGGTAAAGAGAGAGAGACGGTAACAGAAATGAAAGCAGAGAAATAACAAATCCAAGAGAAAAATGATCAAGAAATTACAGCTCGAAAGAGAGCAAAATGACCAACAGAAGTAGTGCTTTGGGGAGCCATTTAAATGATGATGGAAATGAAAAGGGACTGGCAGCGAGGCCCTCCCAACCAGTTTTATTTACACCATTAAGTGCTACACTCTAAGAAAACCCTGAGACACCTTCTTTGAGATGTCCACCTTATCTTGGGGGCATGTTAGTCCCGTGGCTCATGGCCAAAGCACGCAGGAGATGAAAATTCTGACAAAGTCACTTAGAAGTTCATTTTTGTACCCAGATGAACACAAAGTGAAAACAAAGTTTTAAGGTATACGACATTCTCCACAGAACACTTCAATGTCAAGTTGAATCCAGCAAGTTCCAGACCAAAGAAAATATTCAAAGGGTCTTTTCCTATAACTGACCCTTTTAGCACAGTTTGCATGGCACTATTCTTCAAGTGGAGTTCTCCGAAGCAGAAGGGAAACCATGAATGATAGGTATCCAGGTCTTGAGTTGGCAAATAAAAAGGGTCAGGATGTGAGTTCAGTCTTTTCTAAGCCACAAGAAGGCTCTAAATCAAAGTATCTCTTGTATAAAAGGCTGGAGCTAACTGGTGCACTGTACTCTCCAATCTTCAGGGAGTCCTGACTGCCCTGACACATTCAGAGTATCTATCAATACCAAAGATGCTAAGAGGGAGGACGGCATCAGCCAGGTGAGCCGGGTGAGTGCTCTAGGAAAGGGAAAACTCTCATAAAGAGCCCTGTGAGAACTTGCAGGTCCCACATCAGTTCTGTGCCTGCTCTCACTCCTGTTTTTGGCAGCTTCGGCCGCATAGCACAGGGAGATCAGCTCGGTGCTTTGTGACCACTAGAGGGGTGGGATAGGGAGGGTGGGAGGGAGGGAGACGCAAGAGGGAAGAGATATGGGAACATATGTATATGTATAACTGATACACTCTGTTATAAGGCAGAAACTAACACACCATTGTAAAGCAATTATACTCCAATAAAGATGTTTAAAAAAAACAAAAAGCCGATCATCAAACCGGGAGCAGGAAAAGGCAAAAGAAAGCAACAATCCCACTGAAGTGGCCCATGAGAAAACTTGGTACCCAAAGCAATGGCTTTTACTCAGAGGGAACTATGGCCTAACTCTGTAACTGTGGAGTCAAAATGACTTAGATTTCCAGTCAAGAGAGGGCCCAGGTCTACTGCCTCATACACTGGTGTTACCACCTGGGAAGGAGACCTGGGTAACAGGCAGGTAGGAACAAGGCAATAGCCCTCTACACGTAGAATGGGGAGCAAAAGGACTTGGGATTAAAAGTCACACTTTAATTCAAGTATCAATTATACCATTCACGGATAGTGATCTATTATTGGCTTTATTACCCCTTAAAGTTATTTTCCAAAGCCTCCCAAAGCCATCTGAGTTGCGGGGTGCTCCTAGAAATAGGAATCCAGGAATCTATTTCAAACTGTGAAGCTGGTGTCTAAATCTTCATACAAACCTTTTCTTTGGGTTTAGGTTTCTTCTTTATAATTGCTACTGCTAAAATCATTTATGGAGGACTACTATGGGCCAGGCACTGTGCTTATAAATATATATTTGTAATACAGAATATAAAACTAGACATGAATATATACCTATAAAACTAAAGTAATAAGGATAAATTACGTGACATCAGTCAAGAGTTATCTTGCAGAAATGCTGCGGTCAGAAGTTAATCATACAGCAGAGACAGAGACAGAGGCTAAGAGCTGGAGCAGAGACAGCATCTGCTGCCCTAGTTAGTGAGCAGAACGCAGCTTTCCAATTTAATTCTGGAAGAGAAGTTTTGAGATCACAAGAACATAAAGAGACAGATGCCTTGCGGAGTACGCTGGGGGAAGTGAGCAGAAAACATGGGATCATATTTAAAAGAGGCCAGAGGAGGAAAGAGACCAAAGGAAAAATGAAAGTAAAGATTTGGTGGTACAGATGTCTTAAAAAAAAAAATAAGACAAGGCCTGCCTAAGGGTTAGGCTGCCATCAACAAGCTTCATGAAGCTGCCTAAAGAATGAGCTGAATTTTCTGTCAAACGGATTTGAAACGGCTAGGAACTAAACCTTGATAAGTCAGGGTTATAGTTTTTTGCCAAGGAGAATATACTCCAACTGACACCCAGCCTCTGGTTGATAAGCAGTAAGCTACCATTGCTAAAAATAAAGGAATTCATTTTTAAAAAATATTTATTTATTTGGCTGCACTGGGTCTTAGTTGCAGCACACGGGATCTTTTAGTTGTGGCATGCAAATTCTCAGTTGTGGCATGTGGGATCTAGTTCCCTGACCAGGGATCAAACCCAGGCCCCCTGCACTGGGAGCACCGAGTCTTAGCCACTGGACCACCAGGGAAGTCCCAAGGAATTCGTTTTCTTTTTCATTTAATAAATTTATTTATTTTTGGCTGCATTGGGTCTTTGTTGCTGCACGCGGGCTTTCTCTAGTTGCGGCGAGCTGGGGCTCCTCTTTGTTGCGGTGCACGGGCTTCTCATTGCGGTGGCTTCTCTTATTGCGGAGCACAGGCTCTAGGCGTGCAGGCTTCAGTAGTTGTGGCACATGGGCTCAGTAGTTGTGGCTTGCGGGGTCTAGAGCGCAGGCTCAGTACTTGTGGCTCACGGGCCTAGCCGCTCCGCTGCATGTGGGATCTTCCCGGACCGGGGCTCGCACCCACGTCCCCTGCATCGGCAGGCGGACTCTCAACCACTGCGCCACCAGGGAAGCCCGGAATTTTTGTGTGTGTGTGTGTGGTACACGGGCCTCTCACTGTTGTGGCCTCTCCCGTTGCGGAGCACAAGCTCCGGACGCGCAGGCTCAGCGGCCATGGCTCACAGGCCTAGCCACTCCGTGGCACGTGGGATCTTCCCGGACCGGGGCACGAACCCGTGTCCCCTGCATCGGCAGGCAGACTCTCAACCACTGCGCCACCAGGGAAGCCCTGGAATTCATTTTTAATAGGGCCATAATTTACTGGCCCGCTTCATAGCCCAAATCTGTAAATGGAGAAACTTGAGGTTTACCTTCCTGAGGTTCTCAGTAAGCTACATTCTAAGTCTTCCCTCTCTCGGATTCTACCTCTGTGCTTCCCTCTCTCTGCATCTGATATCTAGATAACGTGTTGAAAAGGGGAAAAGAGGAATTATTTTTGGTTCAGCCACAAGGAGAAGAGCCACGTGATGCCAGGAATAGGATGCCTCTGTTCTTCATGTCCCTGTTTCTACAAAACTGCAGTGGAAAGCCTGGCCTCTCGGGAGTCTTCCCTGAAAACTCCTGAACATAACCAAAGTCGAACCAGCAACAACGTAGTCTTGACTTCTGCCACATTTCTGCCAACAATATTTTAGTTAGCAGACTAACTAAAATATCTTTCCTTCCAGATTTCAAGACTGGTCTTTAGAAAAATAGTTATTACCTGGTAGAAAGGATTTGAATTAAATTAATGGATCTCAACCTGGGGGCCACAGGTGGGCTTTGGTGTTGGGGGGTGGTGCCTGTGACCTTTCATCTGATTCTCAAAAGGATTCAAAACCTTCAAAAGGTTAAGAACCACTGAGCTAGCTCAACCAGAACCAAGAAAAAAAAAGGCAAACATTTTAGAGAGACTGTCAATCAACTACCTCTCAACCACCCGCGGATTCCTTTTTTTTTTTCTTATGAAGTTTCTGTACTTTTTTGTTTGCCCACATGTTTAGACGTATCTTATCTTACCTTTGACTTTTTTTTTTTAACAGCACCTGCATAAGCTTTCACTGGGATTTATGTTTGAGAATGATCTCTGAATATATATGTAGTAGATGTCTACTGGTTCTTATTCTAGTGAAACAGACAGCAACAGAATGTGATAGACAGTGATTATTAAAGTTCAGGCTCTTAAATTTGTCTGGAACACTGGACTAGTTAACTGGGTAAGGTCTCTTCTGTGATTAAATAATTCCATTAACACAGTAACAATAAAAGTACAATTCTTCGAATAACATCCCATCAGCAAACCATGCGACAGGAAGCCTAGAAATCATAAGCAATGGAATGATGGTGAATGTTAAAATTACTGTAATTCCATGAGGCTAGGAAGCAAGTGATTGATATTCAAAGAGACAGCTAGCTCCGTGACAATTCTTTCAGATATTGTAAGATCCAAGTGATTCTTAAGCACGTGCTTTTTCAAAGCATGGATGGAATGGGGGCCGCATGCCTAGCAAGCACTGTCAGAGATACTGCTAAGGACCAAAGAGCCATTCCAGAGAACGTCTCCCAGGACAAACATGCGGAATGCAAGGCCATATCCGCTGTGCTGATGCCGCTTTAGAATGTGGTGGACAAAATGAATGGAGGAGAGAGAGGAGATGAGGCAAAGTCAGTCTTGTGTTTAAATTTTCTCACCTGGAATTACAGAGATAGTTTTCAAAGCTCGCAGAACCCTGAATGTTCTCAGCGCTGAGACATTGCCCAGGTCCACAAACTCTGTCACATATCTGTAGTAAGGGAGGTCACGCACAGACACAAATGACAAACACGGACACAAACACAAACACCGAAGGAAAAAAACAAAACCACAACAAAACAAAAAGTACAATACGTCACGTCAGGGCCCTAACCCAACACCTAACACCAACCCCGGGCCGTCTTACCTGGGATTACCGAAATAGTTTTCAAAGCCCTCAGTACCCTGAAAGTGCGCAGAGCTGAAACATTGCCTAGGTTTACAAACTCTGTTATATACCTGCAGAATCAAACCAAAGTTAACTTGTAATGGTACCACTGGGCGAGGGTTTGAGCACGGGGGTAAGAAAGGGTCTTATATACAAGCTATGATTTCATTTATTTCCTTGAAAAAGAAAAGTTTCAAAATATAAACATTTAAGGAACACATTTTTTTTTCAATTGGGCAAGGAGAATTCAAAAGTGTATTTGAAAGAAGTGATACCACCAGAAGGTTCCTAGGGCTTCCTTTCTTCCTCAGCATTGTGATGTGCAGATCCCAATCAGAATGACTACTTAGTCCATTCATTTTTTTTTAGTAAAAAGGAAGGCCAGGAGGTATTCAAAGGCTTATGTCTCCAAGTTTTATGAACAATTTCTTAGGAAAAGGAGACAAATTTCTGCAACAGGAGTCTCATAAAAACAAACCTACATTCAAGTAACTCCCTAGTTGATAATGGCAAAAATGCCTAAAATCTCTGCATAAATGACTTATCTAAGAGTTGTATGCATATCTTTGCAGTCATGCCTACAGATGAAGTTTTAGCCCGTGACATACAAAAACAGGGCTCAGGAAAAATCTAGATCATGGGATCAGAGCCAATATTGTGTTAAGTGCTCATTTAAGTGCCCATGTGGCACTGTGGCACTGTGTTAAGTGCCAATATTGTGTTAAGTGCTCACCAGCTCTGTGCCTAGCAAGGACACTTAAATTTTAAATGAACACCAATGTGTATTCATAATGCTGGAAAGCTAGAAATTGCCTTAATATAACAGAAAGTCAAAGTTCCAGTTTCAAATATTCAATGCATATCATTCATTCACACTTTACAGTTGAAATACATTTTTCTATCTGATGTTCAGACCCATACATACACAAATGCACTCAATTTCTTACACGTCTGTGTGCATACACATAAACACACACACAATCTATACAACACACTTAGCCCCTACCAAACCACAAAGTACTTTCCCAACCTGAAAATAAAAATAAAGTCTGCTATAACTCTTCTATCACCAGCTAAACTTCCCAAAGAGATACATTTTCATTGTTAAAACAACACAGATTACCCTAGCATACCAATGTGGGGTTACACTGCTCCCTAGTAATAATAGTTTGAAGCTCTGGTCGGTAATTCTTTACGAAGTGACCAGATTGGATACACTTGGCTCATGTTTTGACTCTAAAATATGCTCTGAATTCCGCAACATCTGGATAGCCTCATGAAATTACATGTGATATAACATACCCAGGACACTGAGTTCCAGCCTAAGGTTTACACCTAAAAAATCTGAGGTCTTCACTGAGGCCGCCTAGTGATAATTGTGCGACCCCGGGTCAATGCTGTAGGGGAAAATAAAATATGAGGGAGTGTCAATGGGAAATCACTTCCTACTTTCTCTCCCAGCTGTCAAGCCTCTGCTCACCATCTCCCATATATACATGCTGTCATTTCCTGAACCACAAGAGGCCCTCATAAGCAAGAATCATAGGCATAAGTCCATACCACCTTACACGGTTATCCATTAATTCCTCATACAACTAAGCCCACAAACTCACACTTACAAACTGTCATACAAACACACCCAAGAGTACAACCACACACACATAATCACCCAGAACACCAATAAAGTAAGCAGAGAACTTACGCCATCATGATGACACTGAAATCTAACCAGTTCCACGGATCCCGTAAAAAGGTAAAGCCATCTATGCAGAAACCTCTTGCAATGATTTTCACTAGTGATTCAAATGTATAAATCCCTGTGAACGTGTACCTGTCAAAGAAATGGATATCTTGAGGTAATTTCTGAACAGACAGAAACTTTAAATGAATCTTTTAAGATAACACTTGCCGACGGATGGCTTCAACTAACAGAGACAAAACAGAAAGAACACAGCCAATGCAGCAGAAAGGAAGTGAGGAAGAGAAAGGGATGCTTCAAATGAAAATTACTGAAATGCACAAAGCAAGAACTCTGGAATGTGGCACTGGGCCCTGACGGGTGTTGCAAAGAAAAAACTCTGTATTGCCATCTAGCACATGATCATTTTGAACCAGGCGAGGAGGCCCCACAGTTAATTTTAACTTGAGACAAGTCAACAAGAAAGGGAAAGCTAATGTTGGAGAAGAAGGCAGTATCATCAGGAACTGAGGGTACAAGATGGTGATGGGGCAGCAAGTCAAAGCACTGGCTGACACAGGAGAGGGCAGAGGTGATGAGTAGTAACTTCCAGGGCATACTTTCTCTTTCTAGAGTTGACTTCTAAGGATAGTTCTTAAATTCCACACGTATCCTCACACATCTTTGTGACATGAAAAGTGGGCAATAATTTTCTTCCTTGGTGGATAAGCTGTGCAGTGCAAGATTCAGTGACTAAAAATACTTAAAACAAGCTGGCAGAAAAATAAATAAATGAGCTACTTACTCCACATTCTTCGACCATTCGGGAGGGTTACTAAAAGTCATGAATACACAGTTGGTCAAAATAGTGCACATAATGATCATGCTAAACACTGTAGAAAAAAGTCAAGGGAGAATATACAAAATCTGGCCAGTTTTTATCCTCAGGAAGCAAACACACATCGCATTGGGTATCACAGGAATTAAATCAGTAACCTGAAAGGAGACAAAGCACAGAGAGGAGGAAAAGGCGAGGTGATAATGAAAACTGTGGTCATCACCACGAACAGAGAGCGCCACCATGTGGACCCACACCTGGCCAGAGAATGTGAGTGGACACAGCAGCATGGCCACTCTCTTTCTTTCAAAAGCACTGTCACTGCTCTACTCCTTTTGGATAAACATTTCTCCCTCTTACCACTTATGCCTCTAAATACCTCTCTGCCCAATAACCAGAAATCTTGCAGTCCACCAGATGCCAAAGTCATCAGGTGAGAAAATAAATTAAATCTAATCTATATTATTCAGTAGTCATTTATTGTTAATTATCTTGCATTACCCGTTATTTGGAAATGTGCATGTCATTAATGATTTTTCTTTTTTTTAATAGTCTTCCAAAGGTCTGATTGTTCTTGTGGGGCAAGGCAACAGTCAATGTACGCTGAATTTGTCCAATCTGGGAAACCAGTTATGGTACATTGGGTAAGGATTTTAAGGACATCTGCACCACCGTACTCCTAAGAATTAGGTAACGAGGCAAATTCATCTGATCATTCTGAAAGTGCCTGGGAATGTTTATGGGTAGCAAATCATTCTGTTGCCATTTTAATTCCATCCAGGATCTCTCTCAGCCCTTCCTGTTCTTGTCTACTGAGAAAAATTAAACGGCTTCAGGTCAATATGAGTTACTCGAACTCAAACTGTCACTTTAATAAGCACAGAAGCCATATCTCATTTGTTGCTAATTCACTCTCTCTTGCTAATGGCATTCACTATCTTCATTCTATTAGTGGAGTTTTAAAAAGAAAAACTACTTCTTACAGCTGGATTTTTTTCTTCACTACAGCTGTATTTTTCTTCAGGGAATAACAACATGTTCTGGCTAGAAGAGAAAAAACACCATCTTCTGATCCAGCAAAAAGGGAAGTCCATTGTGAGTTATTTATTTACTTATAAACCTTTAGATTTCAGATCTATGTTGCTTGTAAACCAAAGATTCCAGACCAGGTTGCGAAGTTCTTACTGTTAATAAAACGTGCAAAAGCTCAGCAAACCTATTTACAAAGTAGCAACTGCTGGTTTCCTCATCCTACTTGGAGGGTACAAAAACCCTGAAGCATGGGACTAAGTACTGTCAAATTGAAGGCCAACCATGAAAGTTTAAAGTCACTCTGCAAAGTTGCTAACCCCATCACATAATTTGTCATCTGTCATATACTCTCCTATATTAATAAGACATAAAAGTCAAGCCACATGAATAAATGGGCATTTTCTGTTTAAGGGGAGCAAAAACACCAAAACAGATTCATAGCAATCTTGCAATCTAGATCTAAACCTCTGTACCAAGGAGGCCATTTAATCTGAAAAACTATCCTAGATACTTTCTAAGCTCACTGTTCAAGAAATCAAAAATATTCAAGGCAGATCTCTAAAACACTCATTCAATTATTTGTAACTCAAGAAGTAGCCTTTCAAAAATTCTAATATGGACTTTAATATATAGGAAGCTGAACAATCTTGAAGTCTGAGTGCTTTAAAAAGTAAGACTTCAGTAAAAGGTTACCATCTTCATTTGTTGCTCTTAACGATACCCACAAAATTCCAGACTCCCATGACATCATCCTAAGAAAAAAGAATTTGCTGCAGCTCAACTCAGGATTCAGCAGAAGTCACTCTTAAAACTTCTAACTGGTGGGATAGTCACCTACACTATTGGTAAAATACTTAATATACAATCAAGTTGTCCACATTCAGAAACACACACCAGCGACCATGCAACTCCTGCACGCACTCCACATTTGCAGAAAAGGATATGAATGTATCAAAATTTTAATAGCTATTCTTCGTATCAGGTTAAAAGGACTTAAAATGTACAAGGCAGGCGTGGCACTAAATCTGAAGAGAGTTTTCCCTCTGTTTAATACTACAAAGGTCTGTGGAAAAAGAGAGAGAGAAATTATTAAAGCATGGGAATTAATCATCACATGAAACAACATTTTTCTAGGCAAGAAATAAACTCAAATGTACTTGTAAGTTTTACTTCCCAGTTTGGTGTCTAGGGCAAGAAACCTTCAGGCAATATTAAGGCAAGAGAAACCTCTTTCCCTCACCTCCCTCCCCCCTCCTTGCCCCAGATTACATTACAAATAGATGACACTATCTCAGCAGTTTCACAGAATAAACTTTCCTTTCAGAAACAAGACATTTGAATTATACATAAACTATTTTATGCCAGCTCTGGACAAGATACTTAAGTTTATTTTTGTTTCCCTTTTTTTTGTTTTTTTGCGGTACGCGCGCCTCTCACTGCTGTGGCCTCTCCTGTTGCGGAGCACAGGCTCTGGACGCACAGGCTCAGTGGCCATGGCTCACGGGCCCAGCCGCTCCGCGGCACGTGGGATCTTGCCGGACCAGGGCACGAACCCGTGTCCCCTGAATCGGCAGGCGGACTCTCAACCACTGCACCACCAGGGAAGTCTTAAGTTTATTAATTTAGGATTCATTCACTCAACAAATATTTACTCAGTGCCTACTATATGCCAGGCAACGTTCTAGGTGCTTGGGAAGTATCAGTAAACAAGGCCACCCTAGTGTGAGGAGCTTATACTCTAAGGGGGGAGACAGATAATAAATAAAAAACATAATGAGTAAGTAAATTACACCAAATGTGATAAGTGCTATGGAAAAAGGAAGAAGATCAGGGAAAGGAGGCTCTAGAGTGCAGGGGTCAGGGGATGGGGTGAATGGAGAGATGACAGGTTTGGTGGTTTTTTTTTTTGAAGTATAGTAGATTTACAATGTTGTGCCCATCTCTGCTGTACAGCAAAGTGACTCAGTTATACACATATACACATTCTTTTTTTTTTTAAATAGTCTTTTCCATTATGGTTTATCCCACGAGATTGGCTATAGTTCCCTGTGCTACACAATAGGACCCTATTGTTTATCCATTCTAAATGTAATAGTTTGCATCTATCAACCCCAAACTCCGAGTCTATCCCTCTCAGGTGGTCAGGGTAAGCCTACCGAGAAGAGAGATTTGAGCAAAAACTCAAAGGAGGTGAGGAGGGTTCTTCATTCCGCCAGTATTTACCTACCAAGTCTACTCTGTCTGGCTTTTAAGAGCCTCCATTATCAGCCTTGCCAAAATCATTCCTGGCATGAATCCTCCTGTCTTGCCAAACCAGTACAGGTTATAGTCATTTAAACTTTGGTCTTGGCTCTCATTGCTCATCCTACCCAGAATGCCTTTTCCTGTCGCATGACCTCAATTCAATTAAAATCTTTTTGAGCATGTTTTGTGCCGAGCATTGTGCTAAGCTCCTTGGATACAAGATTGAATAAAATTGTACTTTTAGGGAAGACATATATGTGAACTAGTAATTATGATGCAGGGTAAATACAAAGTTCAGTAACAAAAATATGCGTAATGTATGAGGCAGCAGGAGAGAGAGATTTTTCCCCCATTGGGTGGGAAATGCAAGGGAAGAGAGTGGGTTGCGAGGTGTTCACAAAGGCAGGTAACTAAACATTTGGAAGGGGTTTTAAAGGACAAGCGGAGATTAAGAGAGATTAATTGGGCAGATAAAGGAGGAAGGGTTGGCAAGGAAAGGGACCAACATAGGATTACAAAGGCACAGTAGCACAGAACTGTGGGTGTTTTCAGGGAATTGATAAGTAATTCAGTGTTGATGGAGGATAAAATAGAGAGGGGGAGCAGCAGACTGTGAAGCTGGAGAGAGATGTAGGGGCCTACCAGACTGAGTTCCTAAGGACACAAGGTCAGTGGCAAGTACACAGCCCTAGCATCTCACCGTGCAGGCGAACAAAGCAAATGGTCAAATGCTAGCCATTTTAAGTAGGCTTTTGGTTTTGTTCTGTTTTTTAATTTAAAGCAATACACGTTCATAATCATTAAAAAAGGAAGAGAGGGCGGGCTTCCCTGGTGGCGCAGTGGTTGAGAGTCCGCCTGCCGACGCAGGGGACGCGGGTTCGTGCCCCGGTCCGGGAGGATCCCACGTGCCGCGGAGCGGCTGGGCCCGTGAGCCATGGCCACTGAGCCTGCGCGTGCGGAGCCTGTGCTCCGCAACGGGAGAGGCCACAGCAGTGAGAGGCCCGCGTACCGCAAATAAAAAAAAAAAAAGGGACGAGAAGACAAGTTCCATCTCATGACCCAACGATAACCTTTGCTGCTTGTATATCTTTTCAAAACTTTTCTGTATTAATATAACATAAATATGCCTTAAAAAGACTCTCCTTCTCTCTCTCTCTCAAATGGGATTCTACCATAAATACTCTTCTGCACCTTGCATTAAAAAAATGAACCCTCACAAAGAAAAGCCCAGGACCAGATGGCTTCTCTGATGAATGCTACCAAATGTTTAAAGAATTAACACCAATCCTTCACAAATTCTTCCAAAGAACAGAAGAAAAGGGCACACTTCCCAACTCATTCTGTAAGGTCAGTACTGCCTTGATACAAAACCATACAAAGACATTACAAGAAAAGAAAACTATAGACTAATATCCCTTATGAATATAGATACAAAAAGCCTCAACAAAGTACCAGCCAACAGTATCTGGTAGCATATAAAATAAGGATTATACACCACGACCAAGTGAGATTTATCCCAGAAATGCAAAGATGATTTAACATATGAAAAGCAATCAATGTAATACAACATATTAATAAAATAAAGCATAATTGCTGCATGATCATCTCAATAGATGCAGAAAAAACGTTTGACAAAATCCAATACCCTTTCATGATAAAAACATTCAACAAACTAGAAATAGAAGGGAACTTCCTTAACCTGATAAAGGGCATCTATGAAAAATCCACAGCTAACATCGTTTTTAATGTTAAAAGACTAAAAGCTTTCTCCCTAAAATGAGGAACAAGGATTCCACTCTCACCACTTCCATTCAACACTGTACGGGACGTTCTAGACAAGCCAATTAAGCAAGAAATACTATTTCTATTTGCAGATGAAATGATCTCGTATATGGAAAACCCTAAGGAATAGATACACACAAAACTATTAGCGCTCATAAACAAGTTCAGCAAGGTTCCAAGACACAAGACCAACATATAAAAATCAGTTGTATTTCCATATACTAGCAATAAACAATCTGAAAATGAACTTAAGAAAACAATGCTATAGAGCGGCTGGGCCCGTGAGCCATGGCCGCAGAGCCTGCGCGTCCGGAGCCTGTGCTCTGCAACGGGAAAGGCCACAACAGTGAGAGGCCCGTGTACGACAGGAAAAAAAAAAAAAAAAAAGAACACAACGCTATGGGGCTCCCCTGGTGGCTCAGTGGCTAAGAATCCACCTGCCAATGCAGGGGACACAGGTTCCAGCAGCCCTGGTCCAGGAAGATCCCACATGCCAAGGAGCAACTAAGCCCGTGTGCCACAACTACTGAGCCTGGACTCTAGAGCCCGCGAGCCATAACTACTGAGCCTGCGAACCACTACTGATCCCGCACGCCACAACTACTGAAGCCTGTGTGCCTAGAGCCCGTGCTCCGCAACAGGACAAGCTACCGCAGTAAGAAGCCCGCGCACCACAACGAAAAGTAGCCCCCACTCGCCGCAACTAGAGAAAGCCCACGTGCACAGCAACAAAGACCCAATGCAGTCAAAAATAAATTAAATAAATAAATGTTTTAAAAACTATAAAAAGCAAAAAAGAGAAAGAAAACAACTCCATTTACAAGAGCATCCAAAAGAATAAAACACCTAGGAATAAATTTAACAAAAGAAGTATAAGACTTATACACTGAAAACTATAAAACATCATTAAAAGAAATTGAAAAAAACATAAATAAATGGAAGGACATCTTGCACTCATGGATTGCGAGACTTAATATTGTTATGGTTCAACGCAATCTCTATCAAAATTTCAACTGCCTTTTTGGGCACAAACTAACAAGCTGATCCTAAAATCTGTATAGAAATTTAAGGGAACCAAAATAGCCAAAACAATCTTGAAAAAATAAGGACAAAGTTGAAGACTCGCACTTCTCCATTTCAAAGCTTACCACAAAGCTATAATAATCAAAACTGTGGTACTAACATAAGGATAGCCAAACACATCAATAGGATAGAATTGAGAGTCCAGAAATAAACCCATACGTCTATAGTCAATTGATTTTCGACAAGGGTTCCAAGACGATTTAAAGGGGAAAGAGCAGTCTTCAATAAATGGTGCTGGGACAACTTGATAACCACATGCAAAAGAATGAATCTGAACCTCTATCTCACACCCGATATGAAAATTAACTCAAAATGGATCAAAGACCTAAATGTAAAGGCTAAAACTATAAAACTCATTGAAGAAAACATAGGTGTAGATCTTTATACCTTTGGATTAGGCAATGGTGTCATAGGTGTGACAGCTAAAGCACAAGCAACCAACGAAAAAAATAGATAAACTAGACTTCATCAAAATTCAAAACTTTTGTGCAGCAAATGACACTATTAAGAAAGTGAAGACAACCCAAAGGATGGGTGAAAATATTTGCAAATCATGTATCTAATAAGGGTTTAGCAGCCAGAATAGATTAAAAAAAAAAAAACACCTACGACTCGACAGTAAAAAGACAAATAATCCAACTTAAAAATGGGTAAGGATTTAAATAGACATTTCTACAAAGCAGATATACAAACAGCCAATAAGCACATGAAAAGATATTCAACATTATTAGTCATTAGGGAAATGCAAATAAAACCACAATGAGATACCTCTTTACATCCACTAGGATGGTAATAATTTAAAAAAAGAACATGGAAAATAACAAATGCTGGCAAGAATATAAAGAAACTGGAACTCTCATATATTACTGGCAGGAATATAAAATTGTTAATCCACTTTGGAAAACAGTTGGCAGTTCCTCAAAAGTTAAACAATGAGTTACCACATGACCCAGCAATTCCACTCCTAGCTATATATCCAGGGGAACTAAAAACAGGTTCACACAAAAATGTATACATGGATGTTCATAAAAGCACTATTCAAAATACTGCAGAAGTGGAAACAACCCATCAGCTGACAAACAGGTAAACAAAATGTGGCATATATCCATGTGACAGGATACTCTCCAGTCTTAAAAGGATTGAAATTCTGACATATGCTACAACATAGATGAACCTGGAAGACATTATGCTAAGTGAAATACGCCAGGCACAAAAGGACAAATGTTATATGATTCCACTTATCTGAGGTATCTAGAATTAGCAAATTCATAGAGGCAGAAAGTAGAATAGAGTTCATGAGGGGCCTCAGGCAGGAGGACTGGACAGTTATTGTTTAATGGGCAAAGTTTCTGTTTGGGATGATAAAAAAATTTGTGGACATGGATAGTGGCGATATGGTTGTACAACATGGTGGATGTATTTAATACCACTGAATTGTGCACTTAAAAATGGTTAAAATGGTAAATTTTGTGTTATGTATAGTTTATCACAATAAAAATATATTGACCCTTGAACAACATGGGTTTGAACTGCTCAGGTCCACCTGTACGTGGATTTTTTCAATAGTAAATCCCACAGTGCTACACGCTCCACAGTCGGTTGAATCTGTGGCTGCGGAAGCACCGGTACAGAGGAACCGCAGACACTAAGGGACCGCAGGTGTGGGGGACACTGCATGTTTGGAGGGCTGGCTAGAAATTATATGTGGATTTTCAACTATGCTGAGGGTCCATGGCCTTAACCCCTGCATCGCTCAAGGGTCAACTGTACATTATTACCTGAAAAGTGCCCATTAAGGTGTTATTGATACATTTTTAAAAATCAGTTTTATTACAAGCCAAATAATAGAATTAAGAATAGTCATAGCTAAAAGTGGTTCCCAACCCATTCTGAACTTCAGAAAGATTTAAGGAGCTTTCTGAAAAATAAGGACATCTGGGCCAAGAAAAAAAGAAAGAGAATTTAAGTGTTTATACATGCTACAACATGGTCTTGCAAAATCCTGAAAAGAGTTCAGACACAAAAGGCCACGTGTTGTACGATTTCGTTTACGTGAAATGTCCAGAACAGGCAAATCTTGATGGAAAGTTGGTTAGTGGCTGCCTAGGGCTGGATGGAGAGGGGATTAGGAACTCGCTGCAAATGGGTCTCTCTAGGGTGATGAAAGTGTTGTGAAACTAGATAGTGGTAATGCCTGCAAACCTTGTGAACAAAAAGCCAATGAATTGTACACTTTAAAATGGTGGATTTTCTAGCTTGTGAACTGTATCTCAATTAAAACAAAACACCACAAAAACACACACAAAACTGAACCATGTAAGAGGTATAAGACATATAAAAAGTTCTAAAGAACGATACCACATTTATGCACCCATCAGTTAGCCTAGGAAATAACGCCTTACCAGTACTGCTCCTTTCTGTCCTCCTTTCCAAATACACACTCTCCTTCCCACAGAGGTCAGCGATATTTTGAATTTGGTACTGAGGTCCCACCTTTTGTGGTATATTTCCAGTTACTCTGAGCTCCCCCTTTTCTACACTCAGAGTTTGTGTCTTTCATTATTCTCCCAGCTCTTTTTGTACCCTCCCCTCCACCCTCTCCACCTACTCCTAGAACTAAGTTTCAAGCTCTTGGAGAGCGGGAACCAACCTCACTCCTCCCACTGCCTCCCACAGCTCCAATATAATGCTCAGGCCAAGCACTCCCAATAAACGGTTGCTGGCAGATTTTTCAAAGTTCCTGTCTCCTCATCTTCTGCTCTTTCCTCTCCTAATCTGACAGAGCCACACCGGTCTCTCCACAGTAGAAAAGCAGTGCTGGTACTGAGCCATATACATCCTGGAAGTGCTCAATGCACCATCCCCAGGGTGAGAATGCACTGCAATAATATTCTTCCTGTACTAGAAGGGACTGGTTCCAGTGGGGCACGCTGCAGGCAAAGACTAATCCTAAAAGCAAGAGGAAGTAGTAGACTTGGGGTTAGGCTGAAAGAGGTCAAGGGCTGAGCTACCGGCTCTTCCATATTTTGGCTTCCCAAAGAAACAAAGAGCCCTGCACTCTCTCAAAACCCCCTCTCTGAAGTACTTGTACTCCTCTGTGTTTCTATAGCAACCCCCTCTCTGAAAATGCCAAGCCTTTTAAATAACCTCCTCATTCAACCTCATAATATTCCCGTGAAGTATGTGTGAAGGAGGGATTATTATCCTCTATGCATCTCACAAAAGCTCAGGAGAGGGACACCACCTATCAGAGGTCAGGCAGCAAGGAGCAACACATTATTCCAAGTTTAGAGCCTCTTTACAGCTCCTATTGTGCCGGATTGAGAGGCAGTTCAATGGGAACATGGCAGAGAATGAACCTGGTGTGGGGGGTGGAGTCTCCGGTGAATGAGAACGTTGAGCCCCTGGGGTACGCTGCACAAAAGCCTCAGCAACAAGGGAAGAAGCACTGGCCCATGCCCCAGGATCCAAAACCACCAGGCTGGGCCTTTCCAAAGTCACCTACCTGCCTTAGAAGAAGACAGGCAACAGGGTTGTTAAAAGTTAACAAACTCTGCACCTTCCCAATTTCTCATCTCGTAGTTTGGTCATGATGGAAAGATAGGTCTAGAGGGACCACTGAGGGTGTTTCCTATCTCAGAATCAGAGCCTGCACAGCACCTGGCATGGAGCAGATGCTCGATAAATGCCTGTTGCTTGGTGACTGAACAAATGCTTGTATGTCTGAGGTGAGGGAAAAGGAGAAGAGGAAAAGGAAAAGGAAGACGTTAGGAAACTGAAGTTGTTAGGCCTTGGTTGAAGAAGAACTAGGAGGTAGCTAGGATTCTGAATGAGTACAGTGCTGAGTTGGCAAGAAAGAGACTGATGATCCTGAGGGAAACTAGGTCTTTTTAGTGAATTTTAAAACGATGGTTTTGTAGGTATAAAGGCTTCCTTATGGACATTTTATGTGTGAAGGAGAAATTTCACCATTAATTTGGATACTGAATACTGTATACAGAATAGTTTATCATCACTCCTTTCTAAATATTTACACCCTCTATCTTTATCAAGTATAAAAACAGGAGATATTTTTTCTATTCAAAGAGAAATAAACATCTAGCTTTCACCAAACCTCCAGAAACGAAGGTGAATCCTCCATACTTCAAGCAGCAAGTTGTATTACAATAAAACATACTTTACTGTTAAAATAATTAGATTTACATATGCTTAATTCATATGCAGTTTTTCAAACTTCATCTTTTGCATAAAGCAAGATGCTGTTTGGACCAACACAAGTTCTCAAGGCTTAGGAATCTTTTAACACTGGGGCTTGCAGTGCTTATCTGAGAGACAGAATAATATATATCGGGGGTCAGCAAACCTTTTCTGTAAAGGGTCAGATAGCAAATATAGGTTCTATGGGCCATACAGTCCCTGTTGCAAAAACCTGCCATTGTAGTTGCAAAAGTAACCACAGACAATACGTAAACAAATAAGAGTGGCTGTGTTCAAATAAAACTTTATTTACAGACAAGGAAATTTTAATTTCATAAAATTTTCACATATCACAAAATATTATTATGCTCTTGACTTTTCCCCAACCCTTTAAAAATGTGAAAAACCTTCTCTTTTTTTTTTTAGCCACACCATGAGGCTTGTGGGATCTTAGTTCCCCAACCAGGGATGGAACCTGTGCCCCCTGCAGTGGAAGCGCGGAGTCCTAACCACTGGACAGCCAGGGAAGTCCCGTGAAAACCCTTCTTCTTAACTCATGGGCTGTAGAAAAGCAAATGGCAGAGTTGATCTGGGCCAGGGATCAAGGTTGGCTAATCCCTGTTATGTACTAACACCAGTTCTGACCTAAACCAGACTGGTTGCTTAAGAATGATCTGATCAGCTTTAAAAAAAAAAAGCAGATTCTCAAGGCCCACCTCAGAGGTTCTGATACACAAGCTGCAGAGGAATCTGTGCTCATCAGGATTTGAGAACTGCCACATCACCTGTCAGGTATTAAAACACATAGGTTGTCCTTCTTCACCTGCCTCTACCTGGCTATGTGGCCTGGGGGAGCCCCTGCAGCTCTCTGGATCTCCTTTTCCTCATCTCTAACATGAGAGAGGGGCTGCCTGACGGGCGTACCCAGGTCCTTTCCAGCTCTGCAATCTGTGAGTCTACAGTTTGCAAAATGCACAGAAGCATCCAACATTCAGTGCAACAAAGCAGCAAACCGTACCTTTGAGGAGAAAACCTACTATTATTCATTCCTTCACATTACATCTTGCTAGAACTCTCCTGAGTTACTTATTTTGCTCCTTCAACTGAAACTCTGTCAAGTCCATGGTCAACAGTGCTTAATACTATCCTGACAACTATACTTATGTGGGCAGAGGGCAGCATGGGGCAGAAGGGTACCAGACAGAACTGTACCACAGGCTGCTTTTTCCCTGCCCTATATCCCCTACTTATACCCCCTGTTCTTAGCAGGACAGTGACTATGGGAGAGAGAATGGATAGGGATGACTGGTGATGGGTTGGCTTTTAAAAAAATATATACAAAAGCATTTTAAAGTCATACACATGGCTGATTTAAATGTCAGTCATCATTGTTAAACTGCTGGTAAGAATCCAGAAAAGAAGATTCGTCCCTTATTCGATGCTGTGCTCCAACACCAGATCCTTTAAAGCTCAGGAGGACTGGGAAGGACAGCAAGCCTTGGATTCTTACGAGAATATTTCTTAAGCAACAGTCACTTGGTACTCATGAAGTCCAATAATATTCTACCTAATCTGTCTTAAATTAGATCTTTGTGAAGTAAATGAGTTAAAAGGGAAATTGAAATTGAATTGTGGCTTATGGCCCAAGGGAAAATATCAGTTTATAACAACAGCCACTGAATGTGTGTGAGCACAAGGCCCATTAGCAGCGGTGGAACAGCTCTTCACAAGTTACGGCATGGAGTATTAACAAATGTGTCATGCCGGCATAAGATGAGCCTTCTGAAAAGCACAGGTTCGGGCTTCCCTGGTGGCGCTGTGGTTGAGAGTCCGCCTGCCGCTGCGGGGGACACGGGTTCGTGCCCCGGTCCGGGAAGATCCCACATGCCACGGAGCGGCTGGGCCCGTGAGCCATGGCCGCTAAGCCTGCGCGTCCGGAGCCTGTGCTCCGCAACGGGAGAGGCCACGACAGTGAGAGGCCCGCGTACCACAAAAAAAAAAAAAAAAAAAAAAAGCACAGGCTTTTCATTTCTAATTAGCAATGTGGGGATAGAGCACACGATGGGGGAGCTTTGCCATTGCTAACGCAGGGTAAGAGATATGCTCTTCCGTCTACAGTAAGGAGCAGGGACATTGTGCAAGGCCAGGTGCGAGCGCATTCACGGTCATGCCAAACAAATCCTAGCACACTGCAAACACAATACAATAAACGCACACAGTTACCAAAGTACTGCATGCAGCCAACTCCTGAGCATTTCCCCACCCTCACCCCAGGACTGGATTAAGCTTTTTAGCCATACAAAATGTATAAATTAAAGTAATAAAGGGTGGGTACATATGAAAGGACATTACAGGGAGGAGTACTCAAGGCAGGGGTGGAGTATATCACAGAACAGAAAGCTTCTTAGGGAAAGGTTTATTACCCAGCTCCTGGTTTGCTGTGGGACACAAGGCCCAGGAGAGCAGTTCTCCACCCAACCAAGTTCTCCCTCCCCTGAGAGGTCATCATTTCAGTTGGGGCGAAGGTAACCCGCAGGTATCTGATGGCCTTCCAGCTATAATGAACACCTAGGGGCTCAGGGATTGAGCTAA
Organism: Orcinus orca; assembly: GCF_937001465.1. NCBI lineage: Eukaryota > Metazoa > Chordata > Mammalia > Artiodactyla > Delphinidae > Orcinus > Orcinus orca. The sequence goes on along the minus strand of NC_064569.1, from coordinate 41,626,023 downwards.
TCTACAAGGGGGCAGTTGGCTCCATCCGGCTCTAACTGTTATCGACACTGATTTACGACCATCTCCCCAGGGTTTGGACCCTAGATCCTAACTGTTTTGACTTCCGGAATTGCCTGACCCTCTCATTGTTAGCTGACTTCTAGCCTTAAATTCTTGTCTGCTAAACCTAATATATACATATGTACCTTTTTCTCCCAGACATATGTCACCTCTTCTGAACCAGGCAACTAGCTAATTTGACTTACAACAGTTCTTAGCTCTTTCCTGCCTAACTATAAATTCTTAATTCTGGTACCTTCTACGGGGGCAAATCCTCTCTGCCTATTGGTTTCAGAGTGTGCACGCACAGAGAAGGACTCTGCTACCCAATAACAATACAAATACAGCTGATCTGAAGAACAGCTATAACAGTGATAAGAGCAGTAGCCAGCTGTCCACTAGTCAATGGCTACAGTTTTTGGCATTCGCTTCTAAGTAACTATACAGCCAGTACAGCAGGCAACAAATAAATGTCCTTTCAAGTTTTCCCTGTTTTACTACAGAAAAAACGTAATGCTAAATCTAAACAGATTCTACCTCAGACTAGGAAGCTGTTCAGAAATAAATGACCTGCACTGTCAAAATGACTTACACCCTGCTGAAAAGGAGTCCTGATGCCTTTCTGAATGCTAATCTGCTCAGTGGGTCCCTCAAGTAAAATTACAATTATAGTCCCAGTGTGTCCCAGGAAAGGCTCCAGCAAAGGCACAACTGCCTGAATCCCCAGAGTGCCTGTGTCCTGGTGCCCAGCTGAGAAATACTGAACTAAAAAGCAGGACATCAGGACACAGGCAATTTCCTTTTTTTCATTTAGGCTCATACTTCTGTTTGAACTATATATTTAGAGCCCTCATCTTCCAGGTCTCTATTCCACTACACTGAGGGGTGAGCAAGACAGACCTCCAAATCCCATATTTATATTCCTTTTATTCATTGATAATTGTACCTATGAGTCTGTTTGAAGAGATAATAACATTTAGCATGTATTAAGCAGGTACTATGCGGCAGGCACCCTACTGAGATGCCTTATACAATACCTGTCTGTCTCACAGCCACCACTCGATGAGGCAGGGACATTTTATAGATGATGAAATTGTAGCAAGACCACAAAGTTGTTTAGTGGTAAAACTTAGAACTGAACCAAGGCAGTCTAACTCCAAAGCTTATCCCTTTTTCCTTTATAAATTTATTTATTTTATTTATCTTATATTTGACTGCGTTGGGTCTTCGTTGTTGCGCACAGGCTTCCTCTAGTTGCGGCGAGCGGGGGCTTCTCTTGTTGCGGAGCACGGGCTCCAGGCGCACAGGCTTCAGTAGTTGTGGCTCGCGGGCTCTAGAACGTAGGCTCAGTAGTTGTGGCGCACGGGCTTAGCTGCTCCGCGGCATGTGGGATCTTCCCGGACCAGGGCTCGAACCCGTGTTCCCTGCACGTTCCGCGGTGGCGGATTCTTAACCACTGCACCACCAGGGAAGCCCCAAAGCCTACACTTAATTATCACACAATACTGCAATTTTGAAAAAGCTTCAAAACTACTTATCAAGTCTAACTCCTCACTTTACAGATAAGAAAGCAAGCACAGAGCGCTCTGCCCAAGCTGAGACCACAGAGGTGGGAACAGGAATAGAAGGGTTCCTCAGAGTCCTGAACTCTTTTCAGCACACCAGGTCATCTGGTCCAAACCTCAGGCCAATGAAGAAATCTTTTTTACTTAATACCTTTAACTCTGGCAAAAAAAAAAAAAAAAAAAAAAAAAGCCCTTGCGCATGCCACAGAGTTCACAGCAGCTATTTATGGTATTTTCCCAAGCTAAGCTCCATGCAGATAATGCTAGCACCCCATCTGTCTGTGGCTTTGCTGTTTCCCACTGCTTCTGCATACACTTCCTCATTTGGTTTGACCTTATAACCCCATGCCCTTCAACCCACATTTGGAGCAGCTGACACCCCCTTCCTGCCCACATCCTGGTCACAGGAAGCCACACCTGGCAGAACAGCAGCTGCTTCAGCTCTGAAACAGCATATGCTGCTCCCCAAGGCAGGGCGGCTCTGAACCTCCTACGTGGCCACCCCGCCTCACTGCCCTTCAGTATGAGCTTGCTTTTGATCTCCTTCCCCCTTCCCCTCTTGGGGGTACCCAGCCTGCAGCTGCTCCGGGGGTAAAGCAAAAGGCAAAAAGCAGGTTTATTACGTAAATGCCTCTCTTCACTGTACTCATATTCTAGAATTTATTCTCATTCTCCTTTCTCTTAGAAAGCAGCAGAGGAGACTGGTTTAGAGGCTTTAAGCCACAAAGACCTGGATTCAAGGCCCAGCTCCATTGCTTATTAGCTGTCATGATTTTAGGCAACCAACTTAGGTTGCTAAGGCTAAGTTTTCTTATTGATAAAATAGTGATAATGAGTGACAGCACCTACCTTATCAGATTATGAGGATTAAGTGCAAATTCACAAAAAGTCCTTACTACAGTGCCTGGCACAGAAGAAGGACTCAACAAATGCGATTACAATAACGCTGCTGCTGCCACACAGATGCTGCTCTTCCTTCTGCAACTTGGCACCTCAGGCAGGGTAGCAGGAGGGGACTAAGGGGTAATATTCAAGTTACTTAGTATTCACACACTTGACAGAAACCAGTAGGACACTTGTGCATAAGCTACTCCAAGAGTCCAAAGTCACTAGGACCAAAGTCACAGTACAGCTGCACTGGCTCAAAATGGGCCCCAGAGGTTACTTCAGACCTGAGAACTCTGGAAGCAGGAGAAAAAAAAAAACAAAAAAACTGCTGAATGCACACAGTGGGATCCAGCCTGCCTCTCTCCTTTATCTCCCTTCTTACCAGACCAAGCCCCATGCTCCAGTCACAATGAAACTCATGGTTTTAAACACTTCAACGTTTTGCACGCCTCTCTGTCTTTTCATGTACTGTTCTTTATACCCAAACTACTCTTTCTTCTCTTTAACAGATGAAATGTTTTTTAACCATACTTTAATACTTCAAGGTACAGCTCAAATATCACCTCCTCTCCATTCAACTCTCTCAAACAGAATTATCCTTCCTTCCTGTGTGTTCCCACAACACTTCTGTTAGAGCACTTAACATAGTACTGTCACTCTGTTTATACATCAGTAACTCTCACTGGACCCTGAGATCCTTAAAGGCAGGGGTGTATCTCCAACTACTGTGACTTTCTTAGCTTAGCAAGCAGAAGATGTAATATGATGCCCATCTGGTACAAGGTAGACAGTTCATACCTATTTGTTGAATGTATGAATGAATCTCTTAGTCATGAGGCAATGATGCAGCTAAAATCAACTAACTTATAACTATATCCAACTTTATGCTAGGTGTCTAATCGACCTTTTCCACTCTTTCGCTCATCCACCCATAAAAATTTATTAATTTTAGTTTGAAAAGTCTTTTCATCTTTTCTACATCTTAGATACCATGCTGAAGATATGATATGCAACAAATGAACTAAAAAAAACCCATACTATATTCATATTGAGGCCGTGCAAAATGACAGAAATTATCTAAAAATGATAGTAAAAAACAAAACCCCAAAATCATCCTGCAATATACTCTATAGAGACAGCATGATATGGTAGAAAGACCATGAGCATTAAATTCACATATCCCGGGAACTGAAACCCGGCTTTACCACACACTAGGTGAGGGAATTTCAACAGCAGAGTAACATTTCTGAGCCACAATTTTTTCCTACTTGTAAAAATGTGCAACATTCACTGATAGCTTCCTAAGTGATCCTCAAGGACTGCAGAAAACTGGAGAGTCAATAATGACACCTAGAATTTGGGTGGTATCCTCAACTAAAGTAGCAGATGGAGTAAGTAGGTTTGAGGGGAGAAAACGAGTTCAATTTTGAATACACTGAGTTACCTATGGGAAGTCCAGGTAGAGATGCCTGGCAAGACACTGAATATTTAAGGAGTGCTCTAGGCTGGAGATACAGATTCATGTGAGAGAATGGGTAAGATCAGCCAGGGAGAATTTGCCAAATGAGAGGAACACAGGCCAAGGACTGAACCTGTGGGAATGTCAACATTTAAAGGAAAAGTGGAAGAAATGAAGGAAAGAGAAGGAACAGTCCGAGATGGAAAGAGAATTAGGCCAAGGAAGTGAAGAACTGCAAGAATCAGGGAGTAATAAACAGTGTCAAATACAGCAGAGAGGTTCAGTGAGATAAGAACGGAAAAAATGTCCATTAGATTTGGTAATTTGAGATCCTGGAGGATCTTATATTGAGAATGCCAGTAGAGCGGGGAGGATGCAGACTCAGCTGCAAGGATGGAGGAGTGGGTAGGAGATGTGCAGGTGGTGAGGGTGAGCAACGGCTACTCTTTAAAAGCTTCAATGGCATGAGAAGAGAGATTATACCTGCTGGAGATATGGGGTCAAGTGTGGGCTCATTAAGATGGGAGAGGCTTTTCGTATGTTTATAGGCTGAGGGGAAGAACCACTGTGAAAGGGAAAGATAGAAAGTACAGAAAAGAGAGGGGATAACTGAGAGAGTGAAGTGCTAGAGGAAGTTGGGAGGCATGGATGGGCTCAAAGGCACAGGGAGAGGGATTGACATTGAACAGCAGATGGGTTGGGTACCTTATCCTCTGAAATGGGAGGAATATTTTATTCAAACTTCATTCCATAGGCCAAACTTTGTAGACTCAAAGTGTCTGGAACAGGAGTGCCTTTTCAGAGCAGGTATCAAAAATTTTGCTAGAATCAGTTGACAGAAAATGCCATATAATGGGGAAATCCTAATCTTGAATTGTGTCAAATAGGGTTATATATAAAGAATTTACAACTCATGTGAATTTGGAATCAGTCAATCCCTGTATAATGATGTCACAGTCTTACTCTCTTTTACTAAGAATGGATTTAAAATATGGCTAATTATAGTGAGAAGATGATCAATATCACTGTAATCTCGAGAATCCTCCAACATTTATATGGTCATTATTAAATATCCCATTCAACAGGTTCTTTTTTTAAAAAATAAACTTATTTATTTATTTTTAATTTTTGGCTGCATTGGGTCTTTGTTGCCGCACGTGGGCTTTCTCTAGTTGCGGTGAGCGGGGGCTACTCTTCGTTGAGGTGCGTGGGCTTCTCATTGCAGTGGATTCTCTTGTTGCAGAGCACAGGCTCTAGGCATGCGGGCTTCAGTAGCTGTGGCACACAGGCTTAGTTGCTCCTCGGCATGTGGGATCCTCCTGGACCAGGGCTCGAACCCGTGTCCCCTGCATTGTCAGGCAGATTCTTAACCACTGCGCCACCAGGGAATTCCCCAACAGGTTAATTCTTAATAGAATAAAAAGATTTCATAAACTACACCCTGGAGAAACCATCAGAGATTAATTCCTAAAATTACCAGTCAGCGTAATGTTATGGCTCAGGTGATTAGCTAATAATATACACCCAAGAATTCAGGTAAGGGCTTCCCTGGTGGCGCAGTGGTTGGGAGTCCACCTGCCGATGCAGGGGACACGGGTTCGTGCCCCGGTCCGGGAAGATCCCACATGCCGCGGAGCGGCTGGGCCCGTGAGCCATGGCCGCTGAGCCTGCGCGTCCGGAGCCTGTGCTCCGCAGCGGGAGAGGCCACGACAGTGAGAGGCCCGCGTACCACAAAAAAAAAAAAAAAGAAGAATTCAGGTAAAAGTTGTCTCTTATACACTATGTGGCTCAGAACCTTGGAACTGCAAATTAGGACTTGTACAAGGACTAGAGAAGACCTGAGGTTCTTTTCTGGGGAAAATTTTCTTTTCTGGGGAAAATTTCAACACTAATGTTGAAATGTATTGATCTCCTGCCTATGTAAAAATCTAAGATTGGCAAACTCAGTGGAGTAACAATACTGGCTTTTAAACAACTCAGAATACCTGTGATATGGGTCCTTTTGAAGATTATAACTTAGTACTTGCTAAAAGCGTATTTAAGACACTGAATATTTAAGAGAGCATGTAGCCGTTGACTCTTCTGCATTCTCCACGTTTGGGTCTCTGTACCAAGTTACAGCACCACAATCTTTAAGGTACCTGGACTATATTAAATTCATTAATGTACCTATGGTTATCTGTAATAATTTTATTTCTTTACTTGTCTATTATCTGTCTCCCCAACAAAAACTGACTTCCAGGAGTGGTATATAGAGCTTGCCTCCTTTGTTCCCGAGGGTATGGAACAGAACCTGGGTATAAAGAAGACAATAACAATTGATCCAATTATCAAATGAAGGACTGAATGCTCAACTCTTTCCTTAAGCTTCTACAATCAATCACAAATTCCTATCAATTTATCTCTACATCACTTCTGACTTCACCTATTCCCCTTACTTTTCACTTCCACCACCACACTTCAGACCCTCACTACTTCATAGCCGGTCGCTCTGTCCCAGTTCTCTTTCCCTCTGGTTTATCCTACACATCACTGCCACATTCACCTCCTCAAAACACAACTTTGATCACATATCCTTACTCCCATTCAAAAGCCTTCAGTAGGGCTTCCCTGGTGGCGCAGTGGTTGAGAATCCGCCTGCCAATACAGGGGACACGGGTTCGAGCCCTGGTCCAGGAAGATCCCGCATGCCACGGAGCAACTAAGCCCATGTGCCACAACTACTGAGGCTGCACGCTAGAGCCCATGAGCCACAGCTACTGAGCCCACGTGCTTACAGCCCGTGCTCCGCAACAAGAGAAGCCACCGCAATGAGAAGCCCGTGCACCACAGCAAAGAGTAGCCCCTGCTCACCACAACTAGAGAAAAGCCCTCACGCAGCAACGAAGACCCAACACAGCCAAAAATAAATAAATTTATTTTTTTAAAAAACAGGCTTCAGTAGTTGTCTATTGCTTATCAAGTGAGGACCAGACTTCTCCGTCTAACACTGTAAGTCCTCCATGACTTGGCTCCAGCACACCCTTCCCAGACGCATCACCCAACTCCCCCAATTCCAATCAAATTAGACTATTGAGCTTTCCCTTACATTATCTTATGCCCTTGTTTCTGAGCCTTTGTTTATATTGTTCTTTCTGCCTAGAATGTTTCAGTCTCTCTTTTCTAAAATCCAAATATTATGCCTACTATGAAGTAATAAGGCCCTTTCTGAGGCCCCCTTATCAAAAGTGATACCACCCCACACACTACCATGTTATAAGCTACGTAAGGGTCAAAAATGGACTTTATTAATCTGTGATCCCCCCAAGAGAGCCCAATACCCCCAAGGTCTCACACATAGGAAGTACTCAAGAAGTATTTGTTGAATAAATAGATCATATTTTATATGAGACAACCCAAACTGGTATATACCCCACGTCAGCTTCTCTCACTTCCTTTAGAGTCGGTTAATACAGGGAGGGTAACACAACTCCCACAGACGAGAAAGAAGCAAAACACTTAATAAAGGTAGGTATGACAGAACAACTTCGAATATTCAGGAAATAACATCCTTTGTGTCATAGACTTGATACCAATAAATCAGGAAGAGCACTAGGTAGCGGCTATTACCTAATGGTCTTTGATAAAGTCCCTGCTAATCTAAGGAGCTAAAAGCGGAGAGTTAAGACTGGTGCACTTACCAAAAGTAATTCAGCCCTCCGAAAGTCCCCTAAAATGTCAGGAAACCCATTTCTTTTTTTTTTTTTTTTTCTGTACGCGGGCCTCTCACTGTTGGGGCCTCTCTCGTTGCGGAGCACAGGCTCCGGACACGCAGGCTCAGCGGCCATGGCTCACGGGCCCAGCCGCTCCGCGGCATGTGGGGTCTTCCCGGACCGGGGCACGAACCCGTGTCCCCTGCATCGGCAGGCGGACTCTCAACCACTGCGCCACCAGGGAAGCCCCAGGAAACCCATTTCTTGATCTAATTCCTCAGCCCCTAAAGGAAACTAATTCTTCAGGAAAGGAAAAGATATATTGATAATCAGTGTTTTTCCCCCTAGAGTTCCATTCATTTTGGTAGATGGGAAAACTTTTCATTAGGAAAAAAAAAAAATCATAATGTCACCTTTCATGTTCAAAGCACTTAGAAAAGTACATAGTGTTTCCACAGGCATTATCTCATAAGATTGACTCGTTCATTCAACAAATATGGATTGAACACTTACTATAGGGCACGCACTGCTCCAGCTAAGGAGCATACAAGAGAATGAACAATAAACAAATAAATATATGCTAGGTGTATAATGGAGAAAAATGAAGGAGGGCTAGCACAACAGGCTGCTTTGTTTTGTATAGTGTAGGCAAGATATAATCTTCACAACAACACTGTAGAATAGGTGGGATATTAACTATTAGCATAATCTTAATTTTCTCTATGAGGGAGACTGAGATGCTGAATGGTTAAGTGACATGCCCAAGATCATTTAGAATTAGGTGGAAATGGGATCAGAAATAAGGTTTCTCAGCTCCTGGTCTATTGCTAAGGCTATGAAAGAGGAATCTGATTTAAGATTGTTTAATTAAATTCCTTTTCCTCTAGATAATGATACTTGGAGAATGGAAAAGAACCCCATACCACGCACTTCCTTAACCCACCACCCTGAGAATGGCCTTCCTCCCATTTGCTCACAAGCATTTGCCTCAATTTGATTTGGTGAATAAAACAATGGAAACATTTTGTTTTTTTATATTGCTGCAAAACTTTTTTTTAAACAAAATAAAACGTCTAGCTTTAAAACACCTAGTTTTCGCTCAAAACAGAAAGCGGCATCTAGGCCTGTTGTGCAGCAACAGGCAATTCAACGCTTCATTAGCAATACTTCAAATCACACCTAATGAATGTAAATCCTCCTTTAACAGCCTGTCTCCACTCTGCACACCTGCTGAAAGTGTGTGAAACTAGATTCTGCAAGGATTTTCTGCCAGGAGCTCATGGGCATGCATGCATGCGGCACGCGCGTGTGCGTGGTGTGTGTGTGTGTGTGTGTGTGTGTGTGTGACTTAAGAGTTCTTCATTTGAGGAAGCTGATGGCATTAATATTAGGGATGTAAGGAAAAAACTGTAAACATTGCTGGGCACAGGGTGCCCTGCCATACCTAACCTGAGTTACAACTAAAACCCACTTCTCAGGGCTGGGATCTTAATGTATTATAGAAATTCAGGAGGAGGAATCCGTTCCAATGTAAACAACAAGTTAGGCTGTAAGGAAGAAGAGGCCTCAGGGCTAGGCCTAGACAAATGTGGTTAAGTGTCCAAAGGTGAAGTTAAAGCATAGAGTATATTCCAGAAGAAGGGGATGGAGACCAGAAGGCAGGCGGCACCAGGGCAACAGAATAGTTTGCAACAGATAAAACATAATAATGTGACAGGCATAATATGTGAAATACAATTAGAAAGATATAGACATAAGCGCAACTCTTACCTTGCATATATTGTAGGTAAGGAAATTTGAAGCCCAGAGAATTTAAGTGATTTGGCCAAGGGCAGACAAGAGGCAATGGCAGAACTAAAATGAGGTTTTTCTATTCCCAGTTAAGTGCTCTTTTCACTATATCATTCTGCTGGGGGGTTGGCGGGGGCTAAGAAATAATCTTCCTTTAAAAAGCAAAAATATGTGAAGAGGTGAAGTAAAATTCCCTCCAAATTACACGTCCAGCTGAACAGTGGTAGCAGTATCGATACTGAGCCCATGTCTCTGGACCAAGTTGTCTAGGCTGCTAGACTACTCAGAGCTCCTTCACTTGAGAAGGTAAAGTACTGGAGCTAACGCAAATGCCATCCTTTCCCCCAGAAGCACTGCATTTCTTAGGACCCATCCTAAGAAGGGCTATTAAACCACAGGGACTATAAGGGATGTGAATGAAAAAGCAGGGTTTTTTTCTCTCTCCGTATCTGCATGCCTCACTTCAGAAGGACTGAGCCAACCGAGGCTGAGGATCAATCAATGAAAAATTAGAAAAGTGGAAAACTAGAAATATGTTGTAACAAACTGAGAGTTAGGAGGTGTTCGCAAATACTTTTGACAAAGCATTTCACCTTATTAAGTTTATAAAATGAGGAGGCTGAACTAGATGATGTCTAAGCCTACCATATTCTAATTTTCTTGGATTCTAGGTTGACTCCAATTTGCAGGAAAAGACAGACATGAAAACTTGAAGGTAAAATGAACTTTGGGAAACCATATGTAATTTTTTAATGCAATAGGTATGTGCCCAATTTAAAGGAACATAATCAATCCTGTAATTTGGATTTTTGCTTACAGGGCTTTCTTATGGGAGGGCATATCCACAGAACAAAAAGGACACCAATAACAATTATTGGTTTTAATAAACAGGAAAAAAGGGTAGCAGCCAACTCTGAAGGCCTTCTTTCAACTTAATACACTGACTTTCTTGTTGCCCCACTTAAGACAGTTCTTAGGACTAAACACGGCCATTTAAAATTCAACAAGTTATTATTAAGCACTGGAGAGTATATTTTGTAGTAAAGATAGAAAGACACTTCAAGCAGTAGAGAAGAAGTCCTTGATTTGATTTACCAAAAAGCATGTGGAAGGGGAGAAATGAACAGAGAATTTACCCTGATAAAACTTAAGATTCCATAGTATGAAAGAAGGGAAAACAAATAACAAAATTAAGACTTCAATTGGCTTAATAAAATAGAAAGAAAACCAAGAGCAAAGGCATTCAGGACGGCTCAAGTTCCTAAAATACCTATTTGTTTTTGGTTGTACATATGCAGTATAAAGAAACTCTGGAAGATACTACTAACAATGGTTACCTGTGGCAGAGAGGCAGGAAGTGGGCTGAGGAGAGACAGGTGTAAAGGGGAGACTTTTACTCAATACCTTTTTTACTGAGTACCTTTTATTGAATTTTTAACCATGTAAATATATTACCTATTTTAAAAATTAAATAAATTAAAAAGTTTAAATGTCCTGTAAATTCAATTCTTTTCAGGTGACACTCGAAAAACAAGAAAGCCAAAGAATGGAGACATGCGAACAAAGTACCAAGAGGCAAGGAAAATGTTGTAGCACTGGGAGTTCTGAGACAGTCCAAAGAGAGGATGATCTGGATCGTTCTGGGGGCCATCCGGGAAAGTCAGGTGAAATGCAATATGGACACCACCAAGAAGCTTAGGATAGATAGCTCAAACCAGCACCAGCTGGTGCAATGGTATCTTGAAAACGTGATACACATGTTTTATGACCCTGTGTCCCTGGACAGTGTGAAATCCACAACAGAGAACTAGTTCTCTTTCACCCTCTAAAATAAAGAGAGAAGGAAATGAGAGTCACAAAAATGATCAATCAGGTAGAAAACAAGACCTATGAGGAAAAAATAAAGAAACCCACTTGTACCATTAAGCAAAGAAAAGAAATTCTACTTTGCAAGAATTATTTAAGGCAGCCCTTAAGAAACAAATGGAAGGGAATGTCCTCTTAAAGTCCTTTCTACTCTCAGGATATTTCAATATGTGGGTTGATTCCCAGCGTGCTTCCTTGTAGGGGAGACCTCGCTAATTTGGCCCAGTGAAAGGCCTGGTTAGTAAGACGTCTTAGTAATGCCAGTGAAGATATGCAAGTGAACTTGAACAAGCACATTATTTTTAATCAATTGAAAAACGCTTTATTTAAAAAGACAAATAATACCTTGAAGTGCTACTAATGTTCTTTCTTGTCATAGGTGTTCGTTTGCTTTTAATAATCATTAAGCTAAGCATTTATGTTTTATGAATTTTTCTGCATGGTGGTATATTTCAGGTTTTTTTTTTTAAAAAAAAGAATTTAAAGAATACAATTAAAGTTATCCTTTCCACAAACTATCTACCCTTGTGGTGAGGCCAAAGGCTGAAGTCAGATTTTCTATCATGAAGAGCCAGTCCCCTACTGGAGTGCCATCAACAGCTGGCCTAACCCGGAGAAGAGTCCCCATTAGCGCCAGAGACCACTCTCTGCGGGTCCTCACTCCCAAGCTAGGAGCACCGAAATCTAAGGCACTGGGAATGGAAAGAGGCTGTCTATAAGGCGGGAAGCAGGGAAAAAGGCAAGCAAAGGAAAACTAGGCTCTGACAATGAAGAGCTCTCTACATTTTTCATATATTAGTCAGGCTTAAGAAAAGGAAGTTTAATTTGCATCTGAGTTAGAAAAACAAATAGTTCAAATAAAAGCAAAGAGGTTTCAGGCACCTGAAAGGCCAGAGTCCAAAGGGCTTTACCTATCTGCTTATTGCCATAAGAGTATTTTCTGAAAAAGTTACACCAGTTGGCCAAACTTATCTCAGTAGGCACGACCTAAACTCTGTGTTTTGTTATTTCTTTTTACCTCTAAAAAGACTAAGGACGCAAGGGCAGGAAAGAGGAGGGAAATATATCTTAAAATATTTCAAAATTTTACAATCAATGAAATATTTTTTTAAAAACAGTGCAAGATTCCATGTTCCCTTACTCACTAACCCAGAAAGCTAAAACCTTGTCTCCTTCCTCACCCACCTACCCCCATTCAGCAAAGGCCCAGATTAAATAGTTAGATTTTAAAAAAAGGATAAGTAAGTAAGGAAATCAATGACAGTTTATGGAAACTTACTTAGCCCCAGAATTTGACATTTGAAAACATCCTTAGAAGTCTTGTCCAACTTCTCAATTCCTACATGAGAAATTTAGGCCCAGAGAGGTGAAATGACTTGCTCAAGGACATGAACTAGTTCTGAGATTTTTTTTCTTTATCTACTACTTTCTCTTCCCATGAACTATTTGTGGTAGCTTGAAAAATACACATACTAAGGAAGGAAACTATAAATAATAAACATGGTGAATTACGGTAGAGTGAAGATTTCTTACTTCTAGTCTACTTTTCTTTATATCATATCATGTTTTGTTCCTTAAACATTCTAAATTTCCCAGTGGAAGTTACAGGCTACTGATTCTACTTTTTCCTATTACGTAGCTGTTCTGAGCTGCAACAGAAGTACCAGGGTGAAGGGCCATTTTCTGTAGACAACGTCTTAACTAGTTTTGCCATTCAGACCTAAGATGCCTCCACAACTATAGCTAAATCAAGAGATCTATTCGCCTCAAGTCTTACTTCTGTCCCATTATTAAGACAAAGAAACAGAAATTTCTTCCATAACTGAAAGACTAAAAGGCAATTTAGTTAACGGCAGTTTATAAGACAGTTTTGTTAATAAAGGCAGTTTAGTTAAGCTTTATATTTGTTAATATATAATTACACAAAGCCTTTTTACCCTTCATCTGGAAACACCTATGGATTTAATTCTTTAAATGACATCTGTCAAATGGGGGATTCCCTAAAATGGTATCTGATGTCAGTCTTCAGTATTCAATGGCTAATTACTTGGCCACCGGATTAACTGGGGGCTCTGCTTCATTACCTGTTGCCTAGTTTCAAAAGATAATCGTGAGAAAGAAACCCAAGGTTTGGTCAAACATTTGTCCGGGAAATTTGAAACTCTTGGCAAAATGAAGATTGGTATTTCTTTCACTCATGCTTCTTACTAGCAGGAATAACAGAATTGACTCTATGTAAGAATCAGTATTCACTGAATACAGACAACTGTGTAACAAGGCTACAGACCTGGTCTCCTCATTGGCCCAGTTTGATTTACTCTATTCTATTCTTGTCCCCAAAGGCTATGATCTAATGTCACAAAGGGGGTTAGGTAAGCAGACAAAGCCATCATCTCCATTATATTAACAACAGGCTCTGTTGATGCTGCGATAGTAACATCATCTTTATATATAAAGATAGAATTCTGAATGTGTGAACAAGATTCTACAGGGCTGTGCCGTCTCTCACTATGCCATCTTTCTTGTACTCTATTAAAACACTCCCATTTATGCCCCCCCCACCTTTTTTTTTTTTTTTTTTTTTTTTTTTTGCGGTACGCAGGCCTCTCCCTGTTGTGGCCTCTCCCGTTGCGGAGCACAGGCTCCGGACGCGCAGGCTCAGCAGCCATGGCTCACAGGCCCAGCCGCTCCGCGGCATGTGGGATCTTCCTGGACCGGGGCACGAACCCGCGTCCCCTGCATCGGCAGGCGGACTCTCAACCACTGCGTCAACTGGGAAGCCCCCCCCCTTTTTTAAATCAATCTTTTTCTACTGTCAAATCAGTTAAAGGAGCCAAAACCAGAAGTCTTATTAACAGACTGAAAAGTGCCAAGACCCACAAATGACCCTTAGCAGCAATTAAACCAAAAAAGAATCCGTCAACTGGAACTGAAACAAAAGGCTAAGTACTTATCCAAACTCTGGCAAAGACACAGCTCTTTCCCCCCATCCCCCCTGAGCCTGTTAGGAGCGGGGTATCTGAAGCTGCTGCTCCGTCTCCTCCAACTCACTTTCTGCGTCAAATAGTATGGGTCAAAGTCCTCCAAGGGAACCGCAACCAGGCCTTGGGGGATGTCCCCATAGATGAAAGGCAAACTCTTCCCTGCTTCCAGGTCACTGTTTGGCTTGGGCTTGCTGTCCTCATCATCTTCCCGATGACTGCCATCGGCCTTTGGCGGTTTCTTGAGTTTGCTCTCGGCAATGCGCCTCTCAATGTTTGCCAGTGACTCAGGGGTGAAAGGCTTGAAACTATCAGGGCCTGGTGGTGCGAGCAGCCGCGCTGCCATCTTCTCATCCTGCAGCAGCTTCGTTAGTTATGCTGCGTCCAGGACAGGTCAGCTCTGGAAGAAACGGCAACACAGACAGCATTAATCAATCGCTGCTCTAAAAAGAGGCCAGACCAAACCATCTCACTCTCAACCTTTAGTCACAACCTTCGCAACACATAGTTTCTCCCATGACATGGGTATTTTTCTCTTCAGAAAGTCTGTGGCATGAATGGACGAGGCAATGTCCATAACCACCCCTCAGGGGAATGAGAAGCCAAGGAGATCAGAACATGGGAGTCTCCTGAATTGCTAGTTTTTATTATTGACTTAGATGCAGCTCACAGTTAGGAACCACGTACAGCTACAAAGATATATTCCACACCCTCTGTGCTTAGTGAAATAAGTCAAACAAAGACAAATACTGTATGACGGCACTTATATGTGGGATCTAAAAATACAGCAAAAACTAGTGAATATAACAAAAAAGAAGCAGACACAGATATAGAGAACAAACTAGTGGTTACCGGTGGGGAAAGGGAAGGAGGAGAGGGGCAATAAAGGGATTAAGAGGTACAAACTATTAGGTATAAAACAGGCTACAAGGATATATTGTACAACATGGGGAATATAACCAATATTTTATAATAACTATAAATGGAACGTAACCTTTAAAAATTGTGACTCACTATACTGTACACCTGTTAACTTATATAATATTGTATAGCAACCATACTTCAATAAAAAATAAAGTGATTTTCTTATAGACAACATTAAAAATATATATATTCCATACCCTCAAGTAATTTCTATTCTAAATGAATAAGGTATGTTTAACATGACCGAGAGGCACCTATTAGCTTTGGAATCCTTATATGCTCAAGTCATCTTCCTTTCCTAGAACTCTGCTCCCTAAAGAAACACTCTTTTTCCAAGGACAACGCAAGGGTAAACTGCCTCTCTTTTCAAATTTCAGTTTCTGAAAACACTAAACCCTTCAAAACTTTGGAGGCACAAAAATATAGACAGAAATGCTTCTATTTGCTTTGGCTCTTCTGTTTCAAGTTCTTTTTCAATTCACCAAGGTTTGTAAAATCCATCCAGTATAAAAGTCCAGAAGTACCTGCTCTGATGACCAAGCTCGTGCCAGGGACAAACACAAAGCGCTTTTCTTCACGGAGAGGGCACCTATTGCTCTACGTACCTCCCACTCAGCAACAGGAAAAGCAAATGGGAGAGGAATCTTAGAGACCTTCCTCTGATGCAAGAGCCCTGCAGCACTGCAGGGTGAACGACAGCAGAAAGGCCCCTGAGCGGGGCTCACGCCAGAAGGACAGGAAGTGAGAAATGAATCACAAACCAAATTCCTTTCTAAACAGAGAAACTGAAGTAGTGCCATACTAGAGCCAAAGACTTCTAAGCATGGTATCTGAAAAGCCCATTTTCATTTATGTGTATACAGAGTCCTAGGTTATTGAAACACACACCTTGGAACAGGGGGCTCCCTAATGTCAAAGCAATGGGACTCTTCCCACGAAAGCTTTAGGGCTTCACTGGCAGTTCATCTGGCGCTCGTGGTGCTGCTTCTTCCTTTTGTTTTATGAGCTTCACAAAGACGATCTGGGACATTTTTTTAAAGGCTAAACACAGTTCTTTCCCTCCTACTTAGCCCTCAGGGTCCACTCCAAGGCTAGCATCCATAAAGCTTGAGGCTCCTTAAGAGAACAGTAGTAGAGTTGGTGCTAAATAATCTGGGAGTGAGATACCCAAGGGCTCTTTGCATAAATACCCCCGCAGAGAGCCCAGAGTTTTCCAGTGGTGCTGATGGCTGCGAAAGGCAGTGTGTGGTATCCACATGGGCTCATCAGCTCACTCGGTTACAGCCTGGCACTGACGAGGCCAGAACCGCAAGTCAGCTCCATGCTGCACACACACAAAACACCATTCCTCAGACGATGGGGTCGAAGAAATCCTTTTCATGTGTGAGGCATGCGATTCTAGAGCTGCGAGGGACTTTATAGATCCAGTGCACTTCATTTTAAGAATTGGGAAACTTGCAGTCTGAAGAGATGAGGTAACGTGCCCAAAGTCACAGGGCCAGGAAAAAACACACAAAGAGCTCTGACTCCCCCAACCCAGACTTCTTTTATTCTGACAAATATCAGTTACCCCTCTGCCTGTCCCAGCCTGACTCCCACTACTCCGCAACAGGAACAGTCTGGTTCAAGTAAACCGCACGCAAATGCCAATGGTTTTACTGATCTAAGACTTTACTCCCACTGTTTCCCCCAAACCTAAAATTCCTTTCCTCTTATCAGTCCCTGAACTGCCTCCCGTAAATCCCTACTCCTCCGAAGAATCTTCCCATCAGCTCCAGCCCTTACGAATTATTTTCCCCTTGTGAACTCCTACAGCTTTATCGTGATCTCTTAGCTAGCACTTATCACATACTTGCTATGTTTCAGGTATTGTTCCAAGCGCCTTGTTTGTATTAACTCGTTTAATCTCCAGAACAGCCTATGAGGTAGATATTATTATTATCCCCTTTTAACAGATGAGGAAGAAGAGGCACAGAGTCCTAACGGAGCTTGGCCAAAGTTACACAGCTAGCAAATGACAAAGTCAGGGTTCAAGACATCTTATTCACACTGGCTTTGGCTCTCAGTCATTGTCTAACTGCACCATATAAATCCCTAGGGGCATGAGTGGTGTCTTAAACTTCTTTCGTATTCTTCTCACAGAGAATACGATTATGCCTGGAACCCATAACTGGTCCAAATACTTGGGACTCCTTGGTTCCCACAGCCACACTCATCCTCAACCCTGGGTCACCCTACTTAGAGGACAGAGAATACTGCAAGAGGAAGTCACTGCAGATGCTGACAAAGTCTTGTAACCTGACTGTACACACCTGGGCTCTTCATAGGTAAAGCCATCCTAGGCTAAGTCCTCTGCCTTTGTTTCCTCCTGCCTTCTCCAGGTTCCCTCAACGATCACGGGTCTCCAACACATTCTCAATCTTCACTTTTCCTCTCCTACTTCTGTATTTTCTCCCTTTACATCTTCATCCCCCCCCCACTCTCTCTTCATTTGGCTTAAGCGATTCTGGTTCTCTTCTGATACCCTGGTTCTATCCTGGTTCTTCCCCTACCACCTTTTTCTTCTGTAAGGGCTGGTTTTCTGCAATCTCTCTGCATCACTCCTCCTTTTAGGAATCTCATCTACTCAAAATAATCTGTATGTGGGTGATTTTCAGATTTCTATCATCAGCCCTGATTGCTCTTCTGAGCCCCACAACTGCCTGTCACCACTTCACAATTAAAGCATTTAAAACCACTCATCTTTTCGCTTCCAAGACGGAGTCCTCCACTTGGCTTTCTTAATTCTGTGATGGGGACCATCGTTTTTCCAGCCATCTAGCGTGGACCTTCAGTCATCTTTGCCCCGTCATCCTTTGCTGTCCTTGCCCAACCAGTCACCAGCCTCACTAGTTCTTCTTCCTTCAGAGTTTCCATTTTCAACCTAATTCAGGTCCTACTGCAATAGCCTCCCACCTGTGGACCAGTCCTCAGCCCACCAGGCACATCTCCAAAGATCCGTTTCCCTAAAAAATCTGCTTCCATTTTGTCATTTTCCTCCCTCGAAGTTACTGGAGTTACAGAAAAGAATCCAGACTTCTGCCATTTCACTGTCATTCAAGGCTTTCTACAACCTTACACTTCTCAGATATTCATCTACAACCTTATACTTCACAAACATGCTTTTCTACTGCTTCCCTGCAAGAACATCTACTCTGGCGACTGGTTTTTGTTTTAATTTTCTAGTATTTTTTTTTAATTTTTTTTTTTTTTTTTTTGCTGTACGTGGGCCTCTCACTGTTGTGGCCTCTCCCGTTGCGGAGCACAGGCTCTGGACGCGCAGGCTCAGCGGCCATGGCTCACGGGCCCAGCCGCTCCGTGGCATGTGGGATCTTCCTGGACCGGGGCACGAACCCGTGTCCCCTGCATGAGCAGGCGGACTCTCAACCACTGCGCCACCAGGGAAGCCCTTCTAGTATTTTTTTTAAAGGTAGAACAATAAAGTGTATACGAATCTTAAGCGCACAGATTAGTTTGTAATATGTATACACCTGCGTAACCACCACTTAGATCAAGATACAGAAGATATGTCTCCAGCACCCCAGATGGCTCTCTTGAGCTCCCCCGTCAAAGACCACCACAACCACCCCTGCCCAGCAAAAGCGCTTCTGACATCTACCACCATAGATTAGTTTGGCCTTAGCAGAAGATAAAATATACTCTTCAAAATCTGGCTTCTTTCATTCAACATTATTTGTGAAATTCATCTTTACTGGCGTGTGTAGCAGCAGTTCATTCTTTTTATTGCTCTGTGGTATTCCATGTAGGAACATACAATTTATTTACCCGTTCTACTTTGCTGGACATTTAGGTTGTTTATAGTTTCAGGCTATTATGAATGAAAGCTGCTAAGTACCTTTGTGTGCACGCCTGTTGGTGGCCATATGTGCTCTTCTCTTTCCAGCACATAGGCAGGAGTGGAATGCTGGGCTCAGAAGAGAGCATACGTTTATTTAGCTTTAGTGATACTTCTACCAGCGAGATAAGAGGGTTCCAGTTGCTCTACATCCTCACCAACACTTGGAAATGACAGCCCTCTTAATTTTTACCCATTCTAGTGAGCATACGTATAGTGATAGCTCATGGTGTTTATAAAATTTACCGAGGTGGAATTAACCACTTTAAAGCGAACAACTCCGCGGCAATTGGTACATTCACAACATACTGCAACTACCGCTTCTATCTAGTTCCAAAACATTTCCATCACTCCAAAGTAAAACCCTTTACCCGTTAACCAGTTTCTCTCCATTCCTCTCCCCTGCACCCACCCAACCCCCCAGCTCCTGGTACCCATCAGGCTGTGTTCTGTCTTTATAATCTATTGATTGATCTATTCCAGAAATTCATATAAATGGAATCATACAGTATGTAACCTTTCATGTTTGGCTTCTTTCATCCTCATTGTAGCATGTATCAGTTCTTCACTCCTTTCTATGGATGAATAATGTTTCAATATATGTCTGTATCATGATCTGTTTATTCATCCATCCACTGAGGAACAACTGAGGGGGGAGGTCTTTCCACTTCTTGGCTATTGTCAACAGTGCATGCACATGTACTTATTTTAGTTCGTCCCTGGTTTTTTTTGATGTGAACCATTTCTTCCTTTTTTTAAAAAAAAATAATAAATTTATTTATTTATTTTTGGCTGCAGTGGGTCTTCGTTGCTGTGCGCAGGCTTTCTCTAGTTGCGGCGAGCGGGGTCTACTCTTCGTTGCGGTGCACGGGCTTCTCGTTGCGGTGGCTTCTCCTGTTGCAGAGCACAGGCTCTAGGCACGGGGGCTTCAGTAGTTGTGGCTCGCAGGCTCTAGAGCGCAGGCTTAGTAGCTGTGGCGCACGGGCTGAGTTGCTCTGCGGCACGTGGGATCTTCCTGGGCCAGGGCTCGAACCCGTGTACCCTGTGTTGGCAGGCGGGTTCTCACCCGCCTGCGCCACCAGGGAGGCCCTGATGTGGACCATTTCTGAAGTCTTTACTGAACTTGCCACAACACTGCCTCTGTTCTATGTCTTGGCTCTTCGGCTGCAAGGCGTGTGCGACCCCAGCTCCCAGGTCCCCGACCAGGTATCCAACCCTCACCCCCTGCATTGGAAGGCAAAGTCCCAACCACTAGACCGCCAGGGAAGTCCCTTAGTCCCTGTTTTTAATTCTTTTAAGTATACACGTAGGAGTGGAACTGCAGGGTCACATGGTAACTCTAAGCTTTATTTTTTGAGGAAATGCCAAATTGTTTTTCCACAGAGGCTAAACCACTTTGCACTCTCACCAGCAATATAAGCAAGGTTCCAATTTCTTTACATCTTAGCCAACATATATTTTCCTCTCATTATTATTATTATTATTTTTTTGCGTTACGCGGGCCTCTCACTGTTGTGGCCTCTCCCGTTGCGAAGCACAGGTTCCCGACGCGCAGGCTCAGCAGCCATGGCTCACGGGCCCAGCCGCTCCGCGGCATGTGGGATCCTCCCGGACCGGGGCACGAACCCGCGTCCTCTGCAGCGGCAGGCGGACTCCCAACCACTGCGCCACCAGGAAGCCCTCATTATTATTTTTTTTAACAGCCATCTTAGTGGGTGTGAAGCAGTATCTCACTGTGGTTTTGATTTGCATTTTTCTAATGACTAATTATGTTGAGCATTTTTCCATGTGTTTGTTAACTCACTGGAGTTTTAATTTGCTTTTCTCTGACGACACTGAGCACCTTTTCATACGTTTACTGCCCATCTAGAAATCCTCCTTTGTGGAACGCCAGTTTCAATCTGTGTGCACTTTTTTCTAGAGTCATCTGCATTTTCTTATTGATCTGTCGGAGCTCTTTGCACATTCCCCATACAAGTCTTTTGTCAGATATATTTCAAATATTTTTCTCCTTTTTACTTTCTTAATGGTGTCTTTTGATAAAAAGTAGTTCTTAATTTTACTGAAATCCAATCTATCAACCTTCCCTTTCATGTTTTTTGTTGTTGTTGTTATAAAGAGATCTTTGTTTATCCCAAAGTCATGCAGCTATTAGCCTAAATTTTCTTCTAGAAGCTTTTTTGTTTTACCTTTCTTATTTAGACTTCATATAATCTGGACCTGATTTTTGAATATTGTGCGAGATAGAGGTCGAGGTTCATTTTTTTTTCTACGTGGGTCTCCAATTGACCCAGCATCACTTAATAAATGGTCACCGTTGTTTTCGTTGACTCCTAAACACACTTTCATTTTCTTATTTTAAATCTCCCGAAGTCTTTCTCTCTTTCTCATCTAAATTCCATTCATCTCTAAAACCAGCTTAAATTCCTCCTCCTTCTGAGGACTAAAAATAAAAATAAACTTTTTAGATTTAGAAGGAATTTAGAGACCATCTAGTCCAACTTTCCTTAACTTTACAGATAAGAAAATTTAAGAGTAAGTTAAGTAAGAGAGGCTGAGTTGTCTAACTGCTAATCGGTGACAGATGCAGAGCTAGGGCACAGGTCTCTTGGCCTCCAATATAATGCTTTTTCACTATGCCACACAGTCTCTTAGGCAATACACCTCATCCATCATAACAATAAATGTGACTTTTAGCCCTGAGAATTCTGAAAGAGATTGAACCAGACTCAAAGTTGGGAGAAATCGATGATTAGGGCTCCCTTCTGTTGGTCACCCAGGCGTATTAAGGCCTTAAAATGTCAGTTGTGGCTTGAACACACTAAAGATGACTCTAAATTAAGGAAAAGGGGGTGGAAGAGGGAAAGAAAACGGGCACTGGAGTGAGGTTATGATGAAGATGAAGGAAGAGAAGTCATCTAGGAGGAGTTGTTAAGGGAAACACTATAGGCGGGGGTACACAAAAAATGTTAGAAGGAGGATCAAATAGCAAGTAGTATTAAAAACTTGTCAGACTTAAAAAAGAACAAGTTGGAGGACTCATATTTTCTGATATCAAAAATTACTACAAAGATACACTAACCAAAGCAGTGTGGTACTGGCATAAAGACAGACATACAGACCAATGGAATACATTAGAGAGCCGAGAAACAAATCCTCACATATACGGTCAATGATTTTCAAAAAGGGTGCCAAGGCCATTCAATGGGGGAAAGAACAGTCTTCAACCAATGGCGCTGGGAAGATCGGATACCCAATGTGAAAGAATGAAGTTGGACTCTTACCTTATTATACCGTATACAAAAATTAACTCAAAATGGATCAAATATCTAAATGTAAGAGCTAAAATTATAAAATTCTTAGAAGAAAACATAGGGGAAAAGCTTCACGAAATTGGAGCTGGCAATGATTTCTTGCATATGACACCAAAAGCACAGAAATAAAAGAAAAAATAGATATATTGCACATCATCAAAATTAAAAACTTTTCTGCATCAAAGGACACTATCAAGAGAGTGAAAAGGCAACCCACAGAATGAGACAAAATATTTGCAAATCATGTATTTCATAAGGGATTAATACTCAGAATATATAAAGAATTCCTACAACAACAAAAACAACAACAACCAAAAAAAAATCTAATTTAAAAAATGGTCAGGACTTCCTGGGTGGTGCAGTGGTTAAGAATCCACCTGCCGATGCAGGGGACACAGGTTTGAGCCCTGGTCCAGGAAGATCCCACACGCCGTGGAGCAACTAAGCCCGTGCGCCACAACTACTGAGCCTGCGCTCTAGAGCCCACGAGCCACAGCTACTGAGGCCGCGGGCCACAGCTACTGAAGCCCGAGCACCTAGAGCCCGTGCTCTGCAACAAAGAGAAGCCACCACAATGAGAAGTCCACGCACCGCAAATGAAGAGTGACCCCCACTCGCCGCAACTTGAGAAAGCCTACGGGCAGCAACGAAGACCCAATGCAGCCATAAATAAATAAATAAACAAATAAATAAACAAATAAATTTAAAAATAAATAAATAAATAATGGTCAAAGGACTTGAATAGACATTCTCCAAAGAAGATATACAAATGGCCAATAACCACATATAAAGATGCTCAACATCACTAATCATTAGGGAAATGGAAATCAAAACCCCAATGAGACACCACTTCACACTCGTTAGGATGGCTATTATAAAATGAAACAAAACAGAAAATAACAACTGTTGGAGAATGTGGAGAAACTGGAACTCTTGTGCTGCTACGGAAAACAGTACGGCGCTTCCTCAAAAAATTAAACACAGAATTGCCATAAGGTTCAGCAATCCCACTTTTAGGTACATACCCAAAGGAACTTGAAGCAGGGACTCAAACAGATATTTGTACACCCATGCTCACAGCAGCATTATTCACAATAGCGAAAAGGCGGAATCAACCCAAATACCAACAGACAGATGAATGGATAAATAAAATGTGCTATATACATACAATGGAATATTATTCAGCCTTAAATGGGAAGGAAATTCTGACATATGCTACAACATGGATCAACCTTGAAGACATTATGCTAAGTGAGATAAACCAGACACAAAAGGACAAATACTGTATGATTCCACTTATATGCGGTACCTATAGTCAAATGCATAGGGACAAAAAGTAGAACAGTGGTTACCAGGAGCTGGGGGGAAGGAGCAATGGGGGAGTTACTGTTTAATGGGTACAGAGTTTCAGTTTGGGATGATGAAAAAGTTCTGGAGATGGACAGTAGTGATGGTTGCACAACAATGTGAATGTACTCAACACCACTGAAGTGTACACTTAAATGGTTAAAAAGGAAAATTTTATATTATGTATATTTTACCACAACTTATTTAAAGAGAAAAAAACTGAAGCATTACTGTGTCCCTACTATATGCCAGAAACTGTACTCACGATCAGTATAGCTCCTTGCCTTTAGGGACCTTTAAAGTCTTCTGGGAGTGGAAGACAAATAAACAGGCAAAGTACAGTAATGATAAATCCAGTAAAGTAAAACGGGCTTCGACAGACAGATACAAGCAAGACACCTAATCGGGGAGATCAGGGAAGGTTTCCTGAAGAAAGCGACATCTTAGCTAAAGCCTGAAGCTGGTGAAGTACAAGGTGGCAGGAAAATGGAGAGAGCTCTGCAGGAAGAAAATATAGCACACACAGAAGACCACAGACAAGGGAGATCAAGCCCCTAAGGGACTGCAAACAGTTAGGTGTAAGTGGTCTTTACAAAATTAACTAACAGGTAAACAGGTGCCTCATCAGGGGGGCAAAGTCATTATCATGGCAAGTGGTTCTGATTTTATCCTGAAGGCAATAAGGAGATACCGAAGGTCTGAATGACTTGATCAAAGTTACACTTTAGGAAGATTATTCTGGCTACAGTGTAAAGAGACCGTTGTAGCAATTCAGTTGAGAGGAAGTGATGGCCTGAACCAGGCAGCAGCAATAGGGATGATGTACAGAACGGAATGTCGACTAACTGAAGTGGGAGGGAAGGTAGAAGGAAAATCAAGAAAGAGGCCCAGATTTTTGCTGTGGGCAATGGATGCAAGGTAGTAAAACTCAGAGACAGGGAATAAGATGTGATGCACAGCTCTGGCGTTTACGGTTATGACTTCACTTCTGAGTTGCTTTGGTACATCCAAATGGAGATTCTGAATAGGCAGTAGACACGTGGTCCTGAAGTTCAAGGGAGAGACTTAACGACAAGAACTAAAAGGAGAGAGGCAGCTTTGTATAGAACTACAGCTAGACTCTGAGGACTGCCAGCCAGTCTCTGCATGTTGATACATAGCTCATTTGGAATTAGCCAGAGGAACAGCAGTGCACTGGGAGGAAGGTGGGCGGCTCTCATCACAGGAGAAGAGAGAAATGCAGCCAGATGGATAGAGTTTACACTGTCCCCACTCCCTGGGCCCCTCCTTCCTCCAGTGACAACTAGATTCTAGGCTGCCAATTTTCTACTTTGTCACTTACAGATTTCATTTTGGAAAATCATATAACAGCTCTAGAAACTGAAATAAAAACAATTTTGTCAAATCTTAATTTTACTCATTTGAAACATTAAAAATTGCTGTCTCTCGATAACATTGAAATCTGGCTCTCCCTCCTGCAAGATGCTATGGCCCATCCTCACCCTGATGCGTGTCAGCACCTGCGCTAACTGACAGCGGTCCTGCGCATTCTTCTGTCTCACTGGCTTTCCACCTCATGAGGCCACTTCAAAGTTCGTTCTTCTTAAGCCTCACACCCACCCAACTTTTCCAAAGCTGAGCTATTTGCCTCTGATTCTCAATAACTGGGCTCTTCTTAATCCTCTGAGATAGTCACTCTTGGTTGATTTACATCTGTCTTCCTGCAGATACCCTTTGAAGGATGTGTTTATAGAATATTTTGAAAGAGGGCTAATATGGATATAAATTTAAGATTAACCATGATAAGCAAGTAACTCTATCTGGAGGTACGTGTGAAGCACCTACACGTTGAGTACTTGAATATTTTGATCTAAAAATGCTTTTAAGTGAAGTCAAAACCAATGATTATAATGATTTTTACATGGATCTAGAAGCTTCTCTGAGCAGGTCCCATCAGCCCAAAATGAAGATAGGTTTCCACCTTGTCTATGTATCCATGCAACTATCAAGCCTAGTCTTCCATCTGCTACTCAATATACAGCCCAATCAAGAGGTCATTAGACTTCCATCTCCCTGGCCCTGCGGACACCACAAGTCACATTTTCCCTCAATTTTATCACCTATCCCCCATCACCAATTTTCTTTTTTTCAAATTTAACTGGCTTTCCATGTTCCTCTTATTTCTTCCACAAGGTACAGGAGCCTTTCCCCTTTCTATCCCTTTGTAGGCTCTGGTTGTTCCCCCACCCTCCCACCTATTGCCATTCTCTTCACTAGTCTCCTGATTCAAGTTACGATGCAAACAATTTTTCTTGCCTATTGCTTTACAGCTGAGAAGGGTTTCATTTCTGTGATCTGTGGTTCTCCACTTCTTTCTGCCTCAATTCCAACATACCCATTAGATTTTACCCTCAATTTCCTATGCATTTCTTTCACAGTAATATTGAGATTCCCCTCTCACCTATGTGGTCCCTTCCTCCCATCTCCACGCAACCCCACGCAATTGTCTAAAGAGACAGCAGATGTTGTCTTATTTTCCACTAGATTGTCTCCGTGTATTCCAGAGAACTAAACTACTGACATATGCTTGACACTGAGAAAAGAAATGTCAATTAATAGGTGTTCCCACTCTAAGGGAAGACCAAAATGTTTAGGAAGCCATATTTTATCTCCAGTATCTAAGACAGGCTTCTAGGTACTACTCTAGAGCCTGGATGAGAAACTCTCACTTTATACCATCTCCCATAAGCATTTATTGGGCGTGGTGGGAACAGGAAAATCCCTCCATATGAAGGAACATGTTGGGAGTGGAGGAAGGAAGTAGCTGTACACACACAAACATTATAAAGTTCCTAATTATAACTGAGGGAATCAACGAATCTCGTATTTGATGTTGTTTTTTCCTTTATAATTATACACAGTTAATCAGCTTAAGTCCAATGAATATGCGATTTGGACTCATATATATATGATTCACTGCTCTGACCAAAAATCCAACGGTTTTAAGCTTTGCCTCTACTATATAATGACTGTGAGACCTACTAATAGACAAAGAAAGCACAGGGTTAATATGGTGTCTAACATGCAGAAAGGGCACAGTAAATATTAGCTCTTAATACCATCTGTATCACCAGTTTCATTTCTTCCATTCCACACAACCTTCATAAAATAAATAAAAATCCAAAACAATTTCTGCAAATCACTGCATAAATCCTGCTGAACAAAGATGCCATCACTGTGGAAATTCATCTGTGGTGGGCAGTCAGTGAAGGAAACATTTTATCTATAATGTTCACTTTTCAGTTGATACAAAAAAAAATCTAAATGTGGGTATAAATGGTAGTTAAGGGGTATCAATATATCATGTGTACAAAAGACAAATGTAGCCGAGTTGTAGATATTCTCTACTACATTACAGACTGCATATAGCCAGAGGCACACTTGCCAAGCTCAACTGAGGAATGCAGACGATGTCACTCTTAGCAGAGAAAGAGATGGTGGAAATGCTTGCTGGACTTATCTTTCACAACTGAGGATGAAGGTATGGAGTACGATAATATTAATAACATCACAGGGTTATATTACTTTCATCTGCATATACCCTTTTTCATTGCATATAGAATTCAGAACTTAAGTCACAAGATTTCACAGCTAGCTTTAACTTTGCCATCTTCAAAATATGGTGTTTGACTATAATGAGGATTACAAGGTTTCTGTTTTCCACAATTGGTAAGACCCCAGCCCATATGCGTCTATAAAGCTTGACAATTTGCAATCAAATTAATGGTTGTAGGGCTTCCCTGGTGGCGCAGTGGTTGAGAGTCTGCCTGCCGATGCAGGGGACGCGGGTTTGTGCCCCGGTCCGGGAAGATCCCACATGCCGTGGAGCGGTTGGGCCCGTGAGCCATGGCTGCTGAGCCTGCACATCCGGAGCCTGTGCTCCGCAACGGGAGAGGCCTCAACAGTGAGAGGTCCGCGTACCGCAAAAACATAAAAAAAATAATGGTTGTGGACAGCTGACATCACCTATGCCATAGAGATTTTTTTTTACATTAAGACATCAGATCAGGATCTCTACCACACCCCCCAAAGAGATACAGTCCTAGGCCATGCTTAAGAAACTGATGTTGTAATTCAGATATTGTCACTGACCAGCCGTATGGCCCTTAATAAATCAATTCACCTACCCAAGCCTTGGTCTTATTTATAAAAGGAGGGAGGTGAGTGAAATGATTTATAGAGCCAGATCTATATTATGGAGGTTCCATAATATTATGGAATTTGCCCAAGGTCAGTTAAATGACCTTGGAAAAATTCCATATTATGGAACCTCCATTTCCTCATTTGAGGGTTAAATGAGACGATGCATGTGAAGTAGGTCTCAATAAATAAATGATCATCATAATACTACCAATAATAATAGTTAATATGGAGTATTTACTACATGCTCTAGGCACAGCTCTAAGAGTTTTCATTATAATTCTTTTGATCCTTCCTACAACCCTGTGAGGTAGGTATTATTACCATCCCATATTACTTGTGAGAAAACTGAAGCACAGAGAGATGAAGTAACTTACCCAAGGGCACAGAGTGGTATTCAAACCCAAGTTGTTTGGCTCCAGGGTCTGTGTTCTTCATCATTTCACTATACTACTTCTTGTTATCAGCACTCTTTTTCCCTTTCTCTGAACCTCTTCTAAGATCCCTTTCAGCTCTGCTTCCAGAAAAATAGACTAATTAGCTACCCCGGACTCTGACAGGCTAAGCAAAGTTGGCTTCGCTGAGAGAATTACAAAGGTTCTAAATGTATAGAGGCTTACATCAGAAAGAATTGTGTCCGGATTCAATACCTATCATTCAATGATTATGTGTTGAATAAAGGAATGAACACAGAGGCTAAAAAGAAGTCAAGTACCATTCGGTTGATCCTTACGACAACCGTGACCAAGAATTCATTCATTCAATAAGCACTTCTTAGGTGTCTACCATATGGCAGGCACTGGCAAGCTCATAACTTAGAGAACTGATATCAGAACACATTCTCCTAAGTCATTATTTGGCAGTCGTGTTGTAAAGTAGATTCCTGTACTGGGTAGTAGAAAGTTGGATGAAAACTTTAAAGCTTTTTTGTTTTTCAAATGAAATCTCAGATGAAATGTCAATATATAACATACACGAAAGCATCTCTGCTCTGGTTGAAGCAGGGAGGGAGCCTGAAATCCACCTCGCTCTGCCCACGTCGCCCCAAAGACATTCCCGAAGAGTGTCAGGATGGCTCTAAAAGTATTACACAAAACAGTTATTGGGTCTCTTTGAACTCCAGAATCAGTGGACACCTCTTATAGCAATGGATCGTGATGGTTTACTAATAAAGTTCACTTGATATGTACATGCAGGAATATATGAATGTGGTTATGTGCCTGTATGCAAAGCTGGTGTAATGTCTATAAAGATTATTATAATATCGATTGGCAGGCATTTTATAAACATTACCTGTAATTGTCACAACCACCTAATTAAGCAGGTATTATTGACAGCTTCATTTTACAAGCGAGGAAAGTGAGACTCATATAAAAAAATATGAATTCCCAAGGTCATATGGGAAGCAGCCTCCCTCCAAAGCCCACAGGGTTTCCCTTGTAGACTAAGGTCAGGTACTTGCCTACTCCAAAGAAGCTCTATAAACAGGAAGAAGATGCAAGAATGGACAGCTTATATGGAATTTTGCTACTCAGGCAACTCGCAGGTTGTTTCACTGGTCAAAAAAGGTGACACCCCAACTGGGTCAGACCTAGGGCATTCAAGCAGCATTGAGAACCAAAGCGTTGCACGTGGCTAAGAGGTTGGAATACAGGAACCACAGACGTCTCGTGGAGCGCGTACGGTTTTTGCTCTTCACTTGCTGAATCAATCTCTAACGAAGAGCAGGGCAGACCCACTAAATGGTCACTAGAAGATCACCTACTTACCAAACTCGGAAGCACGGCTCACACTTCTATGAGGTTGTACGGGGGAAGGGAAGATGGGTCACCCAAGTAGCTGCTGTGGTTCTCAGACACGGTGACTACAAGCAGGGAGACACACACAACAGGGGGGTCTGAGATACCGCTTCAACCAGGGGCTCACGAAATCCTCCTCACGGGGTTACCGCGAGGAGCTGATGGGAGAGTATCTGCGAAGAGCTCTTGAGGTGTTATACAAACGTCAACACAGCAATACACAGCAGCCTGCCCGTGAAGTGCTAGGAGGTCATCGCAGCAAACAACCTGGTGTGGTCAGCCACGATGAAAAACAGCACAGATCTTTCCTGAACAAGATTTTAGACTTGCTAGGAATCCTAGGAGATTCAGCTGACAGAGCGACAAACTCTGCAAACAGTTGCTGAGGCTACAAATTAATGCAACCTCATATTTGTATAGGGTTGTAACATTTACAGAGCATTTTCTTATCCTTCACCTCATCTCAGCCTCACTTGTGAGGTTAAAGGAGCAAATATTGCCAGATTCAATTTCACAGAAAAGGTATTTGAGGTTAGGGAGGCCAACTGACTTGCCTTGTTTCAAAGAGCCAGTGACACGGGGACAAAGTATTAAATGCGCCCCTATCCATTTTCTAAGGAGGGAGAATTCCTTACCTGTTAAAACTAGCTATCTTCCTAATGCTGAAAAGAACAATAGGTAAGAAGGGAAAGGGGAAAACTCTTTAAATAATGATGATGGTAAAGAAGCCACGAAGGAAAACTCCGGGAACGTGGCTGCTGCTGGAGGTGGCTGTCAGTGCAGCTGGGAAGTTTGGGGACAGAAAGAAAAAGAGGAGAGAGGGCAACTATTGTATGGAGTGGCTAAAGAATACTCTTCAGGAAGTCTAGCAGTTTAATGCCCAACACGCTTTGCTAATCTCTTCAAGAATCATGCACTGAAGACACCCATTACTCATTAAGTCTTTCGGAGGCGAATTTGAGGGTGTTTTGTTTCTGTTGCTGTTCTGTTTTGTTTTTATGGTGCATTAAGACAAAAGCAAGGTAGCTTACAAAAGCAGACAGTTACATCTGAGTTACACCGGCAAGTGGCAGGGTGTGGGCTGCTTTCTACCCCAGTGCTTTTCTATGACAACACACTGCCTCTAGGCACTGTGGACGTGATGTAGACAGTCTTTTCAGAAGCATCCATGAACATCATCTCCGAATATATAGCACAGCAACATGCATCCCAATACTGTTAGTAATGCTTTCACAACTACTTTCCAACTGAAATCCCACAACCACCCTATGACAGGCTCACAGAGGTTAAGTGACATCTTCAGGGTCACAAAGATAGCAGGTAGCAGAGCCAGGACTTAGACTCAGGATATGACTCTGCATCCAGTGCGCTTTTCTGTAGGTTGATGTTCCTCATTCAGGAAAAGAATGTTATAATGGGACGGGCACAGTGATAACAAGATGAGAACTCTATTTCTAATCTCATTTGTAAAGCATTAACAAAAATTAATCTTATGCTTTCCCCTACAACGTTCAAAGTTCTCGCTCTCATCTTCTCAGAGATGATGCGACTAGCAAAAAATCCTGTAGGAAAAATCAAAGCAGAAAATTGTTCACGTTTGTTATGGTGCCTTAACTATTGCTAACCGCCGCACTGACGACAAATGAATCCTTTCAGCCAGCACAACCCATGCAACCTCTGGACAGTACAGTAATTCTAAACTGGTGGATACACTTGGAAACTGGTATGAAGTTTAGGTTTGATGGCCATGGCTCCCTTCTGCTCAGAAACCTTCAGACTCTCCACGGCTTTTGATTAAAGTTTCAAATCCTTAAATGAGCACTCAGGGTCCTTTTCAGCCTATTAATAGCCATTCTCCACTTGTATCTCATGCTCCATAACACCACTCCTCACTCCTTCTGTGCTTTTCCATTCCCACACCTGTGGTTGTACCACTCCTTTTGCCTGGAATGCTACCTTACCTATCCTTGCTTGGGATAGCTGTTCATATTCCCCTAGTCAAAAACAATCTCACCCTCCCCTCAGTATTTTGTATCACTCCTAAAATACTACTGGAAGTTTTATGTTTCTGTGTTTCATTTTCCCAACCTGATCGTAAGTAACTCAAGGGCAAGATCATGCTTATTAATCACTGCATCCTCCGAATGCCTTTGCCTTGTGCTTTGCCCACAAAGAGGAATACAGTGGGATGTCAGATAATTGTGGCATAAATGAAAGAATGAGATTCAGTTTTTGTCCTAAGACAACGGCTATGCTGGGAAGCAAACTGACTCCAATACCTTTTAAATAATGCATCCAAAAGTCTCGAGGTCGTCAATATCCAAGAGAACCAGGGCTCAAAAATCGACTATATAACTAACCTTCTATTAATCACCTTTCCACATACCCATAGTCCAAGATCTCTGTGATAAAAGTTAAGTGATGGCTCGGGAATGTGGCATTCATTGTCAATAAAATGAAGCATCTTCTTTGGGCAGAAGCTGCCATGCCTTCATTCAGACCACTAGATGGAAGATGGCAACGATCTGAATAGTCGGACCCAACTGGCTGACTTACTCCTGATATTAATAGGAGTATGACAGGTTGAAGTAGTCTATAAAAACTGTATTATTAAAAAGAATGAAGACTCAGGATAGTAGCTCCATTGGGGAAAGGTAGAAGAGGCAGGAGGAGACTTCTGGCTTACTGGTTACAGAGGTATGTTCACTGAAAACTTACCAAGCGTACAGTCATGGTTTCCGCATTTTTCTATATGCATGCTACATTTCAATATGAAGTTTTTATAAATGATGATTAAAGAAATTATCTAATATTAAGAAACCAAGAAGAAAACAAAAAAGAAACCATACCATTTAAAACAATATCTTAAAACAGCACTTAAAATCAGATAAGATGAAGGAGGAACCAATTAAAACTTTTTTAAATCATTATTTATTTCAATCCTAGGTATACTTTCTTCATTTCACTACTTCCTCATTCATTATGTCTAGTAAGGCAATAGCATTTAAAACTCTGGCTTTTCGTTTCCCCACTTAAAAGTTCAGACAGGGGCTTCCCTGATGGCGCAGTGGTTAAGAATCTGCCTCCCAATGCAAGGGACGTGGGTTCATGCCCTGGTCCGGGAAGATCCCACATGTGGCGGAGCAACTAAGCCCGTGAGCCACAACTACTGAGCCTGTGCGCTAGAGCCCATGAGCCACAACTACTGAAGCCCACGTGCCACAACTACTGAAGCAAGCCCGCGCGCCTAGAGCCTGCACTCCATAACAAGAGAAGCCACCGCAACGAGAAGCCTGCGCACCACAACTAAGAGTAGCCCCGGCTCGCCGCAACTATAGAAAGCCCGCGCGCAGCAATGAGGACCTAACACAGCCATAAAAAATAAATAAATAATTTATTTTTTTAAAAAAAAGTTCCAGAGAGAATTCTGGAATTCTTATTACTCAACCTAATGACTTCTCTTGTACCTATGAGTAGAAAACCCTAGTTTAAAGTTTCTTATCAGAGTTGGGGGGGTGGTGGTGAGATGAATTGGGAGATTGGGATTGACATGTATACACTGATGTGTATGAAATGGATGACTAATAAGAACATGCTGTACAAAAAAATAAATAAAATAAAATTCAAAAAAATAATAATAAAGTTTCCTATCAAATGGCTCAGTTTCCAGAATGTCCCCTTCAGTTGCGACATTTTCATTAATTGATTCATTCAATTTATTCATTAATTCAAGCATTACCAGTGCTTTCTATGTGCTGGACATTGTGCTAGATACTGGGGATTAATTGAACAGTGAACAAAATATCTGTATCCCATCCTGTGGAGCTTAAACCCCAGTAGAGATAGACAGATTATCAGCCAATTACAATGCAGTGACACGACAGGATTAAGGATAACCCAGAATGAGGAGCAGATGGGTGTGGGTGGGGAGGGGGTAGAGGTAGCGTTTCCTATAAAAGTAATACCTAAGGTGAGAAGAAAAGGTAGTTTGTTCTATGAACATGTGAAATGTGAAGTCCTAGGGACAAGACAAACAGAAAAGAGCTTAAAATTAAGTTTATTTCTCTGCAGTCTGATCCAGCCTGTCTTCAACTCTATGAGAATTTCTTCAAACTAGGAAGTGGCTAACTTGTTAACCATGCTGACAGTCTTTGAAAATCATTATTTGTCTTAACATGATTTTACATAATATTAAATAGCATTCTTCGGCTTTAAAAATCCTAGCAGCTTTTTCCTCTAAACCCAATTCTTTAAGAAAAAAAAATTTTTTAATGCAAACAGAACAGTAAAGCACTCATCAAATTAAAGTGTTTGAAAATTACAGCTAGTAAAATAGTCTCAGGTCCAGATTGGAGAAAAACTCTGAGTGGCTGCCAATACTACTTTACTGCCTTATTTTGATATCCTGTGATCTCTTAAATAAATATTAAATGAGTAATATTTATTATCGTTTTTCCTACAGAAAACTCGAAAAATAGGAAAATATAGAAAATGAAAACCGTCTAGAGATGAATGACTATTAAATCCTTCCACGTTCTTTCCTTTGTCCGTAATTTTACAAAGTTGAGGGTCATATTTTATATACATTGCTATAAGATATCTGTGTCCTCCCAAAATTCATATGTTGAATTACAAAAGGTAAGAGTCCCTTATAAAAGAAACCCCAGAGAGCTCCCTCGCCCCTTCCACACAGGAAGACACAGTGAAAAGACTGCCTTCTATGAACCAGGAAGCAGGTGCCCACCAGACCTGAATCTGCTAGCACCTTGACCTTGGACTTCCCAGCCTCTAGAACTGAGAAATCAATGTCTGTTGTTTATAAGTCACCGAGACTATGGTATTCTGTTATAGCAACCTAAATGAACTAAAACATACATTTTGAATTCTTTTTATTACAGTTGACTTATTTTATGAAATATTTCAGGTATTAAAAGAACACACAGGGAATTCCCTGGCAGTCCAGTGGTCAGGACTCCTCGCTTCCACACCAGGGGGCATGGGCTCGATACCTGGTGGAAACTAAGATCCTGCATGCTGCAGCCAAAAAACAACAACAACAACAAAAACATATAGATAGTAACAGAACTTTACAGATACAACTGAAGCCCCCTGTGTATTCTTTTCCATACAATACCTCTCTTCCCTCCTCAAAAGAAACCACTATTTTGAATTAGGTGTTTTTCAAATTCTTGCACTTTTTATATTATTACCACATAAACAGTGTATCCATTTATAACATAAAGGACTGTTTTGCATGTTCTGAAACTTTGTATAAATGCGAAATATTGATCATATCCTGAAACTTGCATTTTTCCGTTCCACATTATGGCTGACATTTATTCCTTCTGACATATTTTCTGCTAATTCATGCATTTTCACAGCTTCAT
Source organism: Orcinus orca (assembly GCF_937001465.1). Taxonomy (NCBI): domain Eukaryota; kingdom Metazoa; phylum Chordata; class Mammalia; order Artiodactyla; family Delphinidae; genus Orcinus; species Orcinus orca. The sequence goes on along the minus strand of NC_064569.1, from coordinate 41,590,876 downwards.
AGTAGTGGGTCATTGTTTGACTATACCACAATTTATTTACTCTCCTATTGATGAATCTTTGTTACTAACAATTTTGCACTATTGTCAACAACACTACCATAAACATTCTTGTCCAGGCCGCCATGTGCTCACGTGAGAAAGTTTCGCTTGGGTATATATATACTTAGGAGTTCGATTACTGGGTTCTAGAGTATACGCATTTTTAATTTCTACACTTGAATCTTAAACGTTTTAAATAATAAAACTGAATAGTCCTTCAATACAATTATTCAGGAATACCTTCACCCAAGTATCCCTTCTCTGGTTTGGGCCAGGGTATCATAATTTAGTAAATGTGGACGCCTCAAGACAATGAGCGCCGACCAGGATCTATAAAGACAGCCTGCACACAGTGGCACAGAAATGGTTAAACAGTAGTTACACCTGACTATCTTCAGTTTAATGCGCTATGAAGGAATTGTTGAGGCATCCTTAACTCTTACCAGGAGAACTCTCTTCAGACTACATTCAGCAGGAGAAATAAAGAACAAAGGAGAGAAAGACGTATTCTGGGGCCATAAAGAATCGGTAACAGTGGTTTCCCTGGTGGCGTAGTGGTTGGGAGTCCGCCTGCCGATGCAGGGGACGCGGGTTCATGCCCCGGTCCGGGAGGATCTCACGTGCCGCGGAGCGGCTGGGCCCGTGAGCCATGGCCGCTGGCCCTGCGCGTCCGGAGCCTGTGCTCCACAACGGGAAAGGCCACAGCAGTGAGAGGCCCGCGTACCGCAAAAAAAAAAAAAAAAAAAAAAAAAGAATCGGTAACAGAAATTTTGCAAAGCATATTGGTAAAAGCAAACCTCCTTAGCCAAACAGTTGATGAAGATTCTCATTGAAAATGTGATTTTTGAGCAAACGGAAACTAAGAAAATGACTTTTTTTAAGTGGACGTTCCACAGCAAAACAATGTGGGAGATAGGTCAGAAAAAAGCTCAGAACCTTGAAAATGATAGAAGGGAATACAGAGATGATTTCCCCTTGGTCTCTGCCTTCCAAGTAGTTCTAACTCTCATCTGTGCGTATGTACATACGTGTGTAAACACATCCAAGTGTAAAGTAGATATGTTAGAGTTTGAAACAGCCCTTGGGAATTCTGATATACCGCTTCCCTCGGCAATCTCCTTTCCTCCGCTCCCCCTCCCACAGCCTTGGAAAACATCGCTGTGGGTTCTCTGTCCAGATGACTGATGCCACATGTAACACAGAGCTTTACAAACGACCTCCACATACGTTACTGCATTTGATTCTCAAAATAACTTGGCGACGGCAGGTGCTGCTATTATTCACATTTTAGAGAAGAGAAATATAAAGCTCAGAGAGGTAAAGCGATTTGCCCAAGGTCACAGCAAAGGATGGGGAGGGGAGCTGTGAACGCACTTGAGGAAACAGAACAATGAATATAGGTTTTGTAAGGCAGACCTCCTACAGGGAGGCTAAGCGCTCTGCAAAGAAGGTTTGTTCAAAAGAGTTGGGGAGGGGGGCGCACACGGCGATTCTGGGCTTCGGGTGAACCCATGATGATTTCTGACATTCAGAAAGAGACCTAAAGCAAATATTATATTATTCTCTATGTTTTTCTGTATGCTTAAACCATTTCATATTAAAAATAAAAGAATTCTGTGGGCGAAGTTTAGAGATACCAACATATTGAGGTTAGGATGCCACGGAGTAGACAGTATCTGAGGCCCAGGTAGAAAAGGTTTTACTTCTCCAGGAATCAGAAGAGGTGAAAGGTATAACTATGTTTAGGATGGAGGTTGACACAAGAGCACACAAGCAAGAGAGACAGTTATGCAAGCAGTAGACCTAGAGGGGAACTAGGGAGCCCCCAAAGAAGCCAACAATACTTTACACGGGGTCAAGCTGATTTCAGTAACCTGAGGCCACACACCTAGGACGAACTTTCTCCGTAAACTGTTCTGAAATAATTCCCCCACTTAACAGAAAAATCGTTTGTGCTTTTTAAAACAGATGAATGTATCCAAGCACAATGCAGTGAGTCCCGCGGCAAACAGGCATGACTGGTTTGAAAAAGAACAAAGACTAGGAATGCTGGGGTTCACCTTGGAGGAGAAATTCCTCCTTACTTTAAAAGTGGAGGGCTTCCCTGGTGGTGCAGTGGTTAAGAATCCGCCTGCCAATGCAGGCGACGCGGGTTCGACCCCTGGCCTGGGAAGAGCCCACATGCTGCGCACAGCAACTACTCCCGTGTGCCACAACGATTGAGCCTGCGCTCCAGAGCCCGCAAGCCACAACTACTGAGCCCGCGTGCCACAACTACTGAAGCCCGCGCACCTAGAGCCCATGCTCCGCAACAAGAGAAGCCACCGCAACGAGAAGCCCGCGCACCGCAACAAAGAATAGCCCCCGCTCGCCACAACTAGAGAAAGCCTGTGCACAGCAACAAAGACCCAACGCAGTCAAAAATAGATAAAATAAATTAATTTTTTAAAAAAAAGCTTGAAAGAAAGAAAAGCGGAGGCTATGGTAAGTTACTTGAGCAAGGGTGGTGACAAAGGCTGGCCAACCAGGAGTCACAGGGTAGGGGGCCATGCTGCCTCATAATCTTGCTGGGAAAACCATTTTATGTAAAAAAAAAGTCTTCTATCTCATCTGTGGTGCTGGTTTTACCTATTTCCCTAATCCTTCCATATTAACACGGTGGGGGTGGGGGGGGAGAGGGATGTATCTTGCTGAAGGTGCATGGCTGGGCCAAGAATAGAACTCCAGCATCCTGTCTCTCGGTTCACTTCTGGATCATGCTACCTCAGGAAGGAACATTTGGAAATAGTGATTCTCTCCCACCTTGCAAACAAGCTGTGCACAAGCACATGATCAATGAATGAAGCTGGCTAAGTGACTCAGCACCGGGCTGGCTCTCTTGTGAGTCAGGCCCAGAATCCTGAGTGGCTGGAAGCACAATCTCTTTAAATGAGACTTTAAAACCAAGGTCTTTACCACCCAAGAGCACTGAAATATTTCAGGGGTATTTTATTTCGTTTGAACAAGGATCAGGATGTCACTTCTCACATCTTGGGTGTGAATCAGCTTGAGTAATTATATCGTCCATAATTTCCATGGATGTACTTTCTTTGTACATCGTAGGTGGATTCAGGTAGTAGTCTTAGAGTCCAGAACCAGGTGAAGTGGATAGAGGCAAGAGCATAGACAGGACAGTGGATAAGCGGCTGGACTACAGGAATTAACTAACGATTTAGGATCACATCTGCATCCTTCCTCTTTAATGCAAAAAAGACCCAAAAGTAAGGCCTTCTCATATTCCTCTGAAGATAACAACTAAACACACAGCTTTGGGGGCATACGGGTAAGCTGCCCCAACCTGACCCTGTCAATAGCTGTTGCTTTTGACCACCTGCTCCCAGTAGGGAAGAAGCTAGCCTCTGAGCAATGACCCCTGTGACAGATGGCACGGCACAGACAGAAAAGGGTCAGCCAAAAATACTCCTTCCCACACAGGGAGGGAGCCTGGGTGTTTAAAGGCAGGAGTCAAAGGAACAAAGCAATGAAATTCACCAAGTGTATCTAAAACTTACCCTCAGGATATCAATAGTCTTTTGAATGACAAATGAATCAAAACCCTTGATGAAGGGACCTCAGGACCCTGGGCACAGCAAGCTGCCACCAGCAAGGTTTTAGAACAAATTATCTTGGGGAAAAATGTGACAATGGAGCCATTAAAGAGAACCTGAGCACTTAAGGCAACCTTAAGATCAACTCCAATTTCCAGAGACTGACTAGTCTTGATATAACACAAAGAGTTCAGAGCACAGTGATTGCAGACATCCGTCCTGGAATGGACTTTAAGTGGCAGGAAAAAAAAAATCCATTAGCCCCTGCTTTGCTTTGATTACCAGTACTAGGAGGGAGATATAAAAGAAGCAAAAGTGAAGAAGCTGGCATAAAAAATGGTGAGTAAAGGAAATGTCACTTATCATGTGCCCATGCCCGGCACTCCTCAAGGAGCCTTTACACACAGTACAAAGGAAGCATTACTTGTTGCCATTTTAAAACAACAACAACAACAGAAAAGAAAATACCGTAGCAGCATTATTTGCAGTAGCCGAAAAGTGGAAGCAACTCAAGTGTCCACTGATAGATGAATGGATAAAGAAAATGTGGCATATACATACAATGTAATATTGTTAACCCTTAAAAAGCAAATTCTGACACAACCTACAACACGGATGAAGCTTAAAGACATTTTGCTGAGTGAAATAAACTAGTCACAAAAGGACAAATACTATATGATTCCTCTTATACAAGGTACCTACAGTAGTCAAATTCATAGACAGAAAGTAGAATGGTGGTTACCAGGGGTTGGGGGAGAGGGAAAATGGGGAGTTACTGTTTAAATGGGTACAGAGTTTCAGTTCTGACAGATGAAAAAATTCTGGAGGTGGATGGTGGTGATGGCTGTACAACAATGTGAATGTACTTAATGCCACTGAACTGTACACTTAAAAAATAGTTTAGGGGCTTCCCTGGTGGCTCAGTGGCTGAGAGTCTGCCTGCCGATGCAGGGGACACGGGTTCGTGCCCCAGTCCAGGAGGATCCCACATGCCGCGGAGCAGCTGGGCCCGTGAACCATGGCCGCTGAGCCTGCGCGTCCGGAGCCTGTGCTCCGCAACGGGAGAGGCCACAGCAGTGAGGGGCCCGCTTACCGCCAAAAAAAAAAAAGTTTAAATGGCAACTTAAGTACCCATCAATAAATGAATGGATAAAGAAGATGTGGTACATATATACGATGGAATATTACTTGGCCATAAAAAAAGAATGAAATCTTGTCATCTGCAACAAGATGGATGGACCTAGAGGGTATGATGCCAAATGAAAGAAGGCAGGCAGAGAAAGACAAATACTGTACGAGCTCACTTACACGTGGACTCTAAACACCAAAACAAATGAACAAACATAATAAAACAGAAACCATGTCACAGATACAGAGACCAAGCAGGTGGTTGTCAGAGAGGAGGGAGTGGAGGGAGGAAAGAAATAGGTGAGGGAGATTAAGACGTATGAACTCCCAGTGGCAAAATTATGAGTCATGGGTATGAAATGTACAATGTGAGGAACAGAGTCAATAGCTGTGTAATATCTTTGTATGGCGACATATGTAACTAGACATAGGTGGTGATCACTTTGAAATGTACAGAAGTACCGAATTGCTATGCTGTGTAACGAGAACTAGCATAGTGTTATAAGTCAATTATATTTCAAAAACAGGCCAACTCAGAAAAAGAGATCAGATTTGTGGTTACCAGAAGCGAAAGGGTGGGAGGAGGGGGAATTGGATGAAGGCAGTCAAGAGGTTCAAATTCCCAGTTGTAAGATAAATAAGTAGTAGAGGGGGAAATGCTTAAAGTGGTAAACTTTATGTTATGTATATTTTACCACAATTTTTAAAAATGAAATAAACAGGGCTTCCCTGGTGGCACAGTGGTTGAGAGTCCGCCTGCCGATGCAGGGGACACGGGTTCGTGCCCTGGTCCGGGAAGATCCCACATGCCGCAGAGCGGCTGGGCCCGTGAGCCATGGCCACTGAGCCTGCGCGTCCGGAGCCTGTGCTCCGCAACGGGAGAGGTCACAACAGTGAGAGGCCCGCGTACCGCAAAAAAAAAAAAAAAAAGAAAAGAAAAAGAAATAAAGCATAGGAAACAAGGTTAAGAAATTTGTCAGGTCAAAACTCATAAATGGAGGAGCCAAGCTTCAAGCTTGTGATCTCCTCGGGCACTCCTCCCTCCTCCACCCCAGAGCTGTCCAGGCTTTCAGCGGGAAGGAAAAGGATGAGGAAGAGAACATTGATGTGCTGCTTGACCACAGTGGACTTGGCTGTAATGGCTAATTCACATCTCCCCCCTTGCTCTAGTCATTCAGGTGTCTTTACTCAAACCTTGTCTAATCTTCTCATTTTCATCGCATAGCTCTCTCCCAAGAGTATGCCCTGTTTAAGAAACGTCCTGTATATTCCAAGCTCATGGTCACTCAACAGGTTCTGAAAACCTTCCAACCCTAGAAAGCCTCCCAGAATTGGAAAGTAACTGAATACCACGACTCCAATTATGCAGGCCCTCTGAACAGTTCTTTCTTGCTGAAAAAAAATGTATGCTGCAGAATTCACTTGCAAAGCAAAAAAAAAGTTTAAAAAGTTCTGAGGCACCTTAACTTCACCTGGCCCAGAGGTTCTCTACTGGGGCAGTTTTGCTCTTCAGGGAACATTTGGCAATGTCTAGAGACATTTTTGAGTGTCACAACTCGGGGCAAGGGGAGTGCTACTGGCATCTAGTGGTAGGCCAGGGTTGCTGCTAAACATGCTACAATGCACAGAATAGCCCGCCACATCAAAGAATTCTCCCAATCAAAATGTCACGGGTGCCAAGGGGAGATATGCTGATGCCGACAGCCCAACCATTCCATGCCACTTGCACTCCCTTTACACACTGCCAAGAGACAACAGCCTCTGCTGTCGTGATGAACAGAGAGCTGTGACCTGAGGCAGTTCATTTCATCTGTGAACAAATAAGTGCATTCCTCACACGCCATCAGAATTTGCCTCTAAGGAGCTTTCACCTGTCAACCATAATGCTAATTCTTGAGGTCAAAAGGTAGTCGACTCCCTCATCTACATGGCGTCCTTCAAAACCAGAAGATAGTTACCACATCTTATAAATGTAGTAGATGGACATTTATATATTGTCTAGACATGCTTTCATGTTTATTTTGGTTTAAGAGCCCTACACTGAAATTGTCAGGCAACATGTCTAAATTGTGTTGCCCAGTTTACCAGTAAAAATATCCAGCCTAGTACTTAATAGTCTATAACTAGTACTATTAATATATAACTAGGTTGATGGTGAACATGAAGGAGGTGACACCTGCCAACCTGCTGTAATTCCTGGATAAGCAAAAGGTTCCCTTATTTTACAGAAGTACCATCACTAGCCCACACAAACACAGGCCTGTTGATATCAATGCTCGACTCCTCTTTCCACTTTAAACAGTCTCTACCACGGAGGCCAGCATGTAGACACAGACACACACACACACACACACACACACACCCCAGCTTGTGAGAATCCCTACACAGCAAGAATTCTCTTCATCCTCCAGAAGGAAAGTAACCCAAACATCTCCATAAAAGGCTGCTAATTCCTGGCCTATCTGCTTATCTGAGCTACAAAACTGCTAAAAACCCCTGACACTCTACATGGATTATATTATTAATGACATCAGCAGTCTAAGAGATTGGCTCTGCAGAAGCAAGAGGCTTTGTAAGCATTAAGTCTAAACCTTGAAGAGCTACTCCATACAATGACAAGGACTCATTTCTGAACAGAGTTCGAAGGTTGCTTGTTTGACTCTGGCAAATGTATAGCCACAGTGAATAACTGCAAGTTTTAAATGATTCCTAAAACCTCAACAACTTGGCCTTTACTACTGTCCCACCAGTTCATGCACCTCCTAATACGCCACTGTCATTCCGACCTCTAACCCTCCATCAGGCACGCCCTTCTTTTGTTTCCCAAACTAAACCTCCAGTGTCTTTAAGGTCTACATCAGGATCTGCCTCCAACCTTCTATCAAGTCTTTTTATTAAATCCTTTCCTTGATGATCTCTCCCAGGCAGTACACCAACTTCTCACTCACTTGCATATATTCTGCTTTAGAATTAGTTCTCAAAGCGTTTATTTAGATACCCTAAACATTGAACCAGTATCAATGAATCAACAAATATTTATTGAGTACCTATAATGTACTTTGCACTCTAGGTTCCATAGGAGATAGGAAATATATATACTTTTTAGTTACTCCCCTTAAAGTGCCAAAACTAACTCACTCAAAACAATCACGAGGGCTTCCCTGGTGGTGCAGTGGTTGAGAGTCCGCCTGCCGATGCAGGGGACGCGGGTTCGTGCCCCAGTCCGGGAAGATCCCACATGCCGCGGAGCGGCTGGGCCCGTGAGCCATGGCCGCTGAGCCTGCGCGTCCGGAGCCTGTGCTCCGCAACGGGAGAGGCCACGGCAGTGAGAGGCCTGCGGACCACAAAAAAGAAAAAAAAAAAAAAAAAAAATATCACGAAATATAAGGAAGAACATAATTACTAAATTATAGCTACAGATGATAAATACTGCCGAAGTTCAGAAAATAAGATCAAGGTCGCTCAGTCCTCATTCCTTGGAGTGAATGTCAGAAACAAAAGAAAAAAGAGATATATTCATTCATTCCCTCAATATCTTCTGAGGCTTTTTATGTATAAGGCATTGTAATATACCTTACATTTATAATGGACTTTAAGTCTTATTATCTCATTTCATCTTTAACAACAATATGAGATAGGTAGACAAAGTGGTAATCATCAACCCCATCTGTAAATGAGGAAACTAGGCTCAGAAGGAGGAAGACATCTGATCCAGATGCACGTGTTAACAGCAAAGTCAACAGCAGAACAAGTTTCCTGACTCTAACTCTCTCCTCACAGCCCCAAATAGTGCCCCACAATCCCTCCTCCCCTAACTCCTCCAGCTACACGCATATGACTATGCTCCTTCCCCAATCGCTGCTTTTCAGATGCAATAGTAAAAAGACAACTACCTAAACACAACTTTGAGTTTTTAAAATATCTGCTCCAGGTCCTTAAAAGAAAATCTGTCGATCATATGCCTTTCCTTATATCTGTCATGAATGTGAAAACTCAAATCCGTAAAATAAGCTCCTCTAAATCTAAAGTATTGGGTGGGCCCAAAAGTACCTTCGGGTTTTTTTTGTTTGGTTTGATTTTGGTTTGGGTTTTGTTATTGGGGTATAGTTGTTTTACAATGTTCTGTTAATTTCTACTGTACAACGAAGTGGAGTTCCCTGTGCTATATAGCAGGTTCTCATTAGTTATCGATTTTATACATATTAGTGTATATATGTCAATCGCAATATCCCAGTTCATCCCACCCTGCCAAGCCCCTTGGTGTCCATACGTTTGTTCTCTACATCTGTGTCTCTATTTCTGCCTTGCAAACCGGTTCATCTGTACCATTTTTCTAGATTCCACATATATGCAATAATATACGATATCTGTTGTTCTCTTTCTGACTTACTTCACTCTGTATCACAGCCTCTAGGTCCATCCACGTCTCTACAAATGACCCAACTTCGTTCCTTTTTGTGGCGAGTAATATTCCATAATATATATGTACCACATCTTCTTTATCCATTCGTCTGTCGAGGGACATATAGGGTGCTTCCGTGACCTGGCTATTGTAAATAGTGCTTCAGTGAACACTGGGGTGCAAGTGTCTTTTAGAATTACGGTTTTCTCTGGGTATATGCCCAGGAGTGGGATTGCTGGGCCATATGGTAAGTCTATTTTTTGCTTTTTAAGGAACCTCCATACTATTCTCCATAGTGACTGTACCAATTTACATTCCCACCAACAATGCCAGAGGGTTCCCTTTTCTCCACACCCTCTCCAGCATTTGTTGTTTGTAGATTTTCTGGTGATGCCCATTCTAACCGGTGTCAGGTGATACCTCATTGTAGTTTTGACTTGCATTTCTCTAATGATTAGTGATGTTGAGCATCCTTTCATGTGCTTGTTGGCCATCTGTATGTCTTCTTTGGAGAAATGTCTATTTAGGTCTTTGCCCATTTTTGGATTGGGTTGTTTGTTTTTTGATATTGAGCTGCATGAGTTATTTGTATATTTTGGAGATTAATCCTTTGTCCATTGATTCATTTGCAAATATTTTCTCCCATTCTGAGGGTTGTCTTTTCGTCTTGTTTATGGTTTCCTTTGCTGTGCAAAAGCTTTTAAGTTTCATTAGGTCCCATTTGTTTATTTTTGGTTTTATTTCCACTACTCTAGGAGGTGGGTCAAAAAGATCTTGCTGTGATTTATATCAAAGAGTGTTCTTCCTATGTTTTCCTCTAAGAGTTTTATAGAGTCCAGTCTTACATTTAGGTCTTTAATCCATTTTAAGTTTATTTTTGTGTATGGTTTTAGGGAGTGTTTTAATTTCATTCTTCTACAGGTAGCTGCCCAGTTTTCCCAGCACCACTTATTGAAGAGACTGTCTTTTCTCCATTGTATATCCTTGCCTCCTTTGTCATAGATTAGTTGACCATAGGTGCGCCTTCAGTTTTTTAAGTAAAAATAAAAGACACATTTTTCTTTTTTTTTTTAACATCTTTTTTTTTAACATCTTTACTGGAGTATAATTGCTTTACAATGGTGTGTTAGTTTCTGCTGTATAACAAAGTGAATCAGCTATATGTATACATATATCCCCATAACCCCTCCCTCTTGTGTCTCCCTCCCACCCTCCCTATCCCACCCCTCTAGGGGGACACAAAGCACCGAGCTGATTTTTCATTTTCACCAAGAACTTTACTGAACAATGTATTCACCCTTTTGTTCTACTACCTTCTGCCATTTTTCAGGCAACTTCATAATTCCATCTTCCCAAAACTTTTTATCTTTTGAGCAAAGAACTGTTCCAGGTGCCTTTTACAGTCTTCCAGGGAATTGAAATTTTTTCTATTAAGAGAATTTTGTAAAGACCAAAATAAATGGAAATCCAAAGGTGCAACGTCCGGTGAATACAGTGGATGAATCAGAACTTCCCAGCCAAGCTGTAACAGTTTTTGCGTGGTCATCAAAGAAACATGCGGTCTGGTGTTATCCTGATGGAAGATTACGCGTTTTCTGTTGACTAATTCCGGATGCTTTTCGTCGAGTGTTGCTTTCATTTGGTCTAATTGGGAGCAGTACTTGATGAATTAATCATTTGGTTTTCCGGAAGGAGCTCATAATAGAGGACGCCCTTCCAATCCCACCATATATACAACATCACCTTCTTTGGATGAAGACTGGCCTTTGGTGGTGGTTCATTTCGCTTGCCCCATGATCTCTCCCATTCCACATTATTGTACAGTATCCACTTTTCATCACCCGTCACAATTTGTTTTAAAAACAGAACATTTTCATTACATTTCAGTAGAGAATTGCATGCAGAAAAACGGTCAAGAAGGTTTTTTTAGCTTATGTGGGACCCAAACATCAAAGCAATTCACACAACCAAGCTGGTACAAATGATTTTGAACACTTGACTTGGATATTTTGAGTATGTCAGCTATCTCCCGCGTGGTATAACATTGATTGTTCTCAATTATTGTTTCAGTTTGATCACTATCAACTTCAACTGGTCCACGTGACCATGGAGCACGGTCCAGCGAGAAATCTCCAGCACGAAACTTCGCAAACCACTTTTGACGTGTTCAATCAGTCACAGCACCTACTCCATACACTGCACAAACCTTTTTTTGCATCTCAGTTGCGTTTTTACCTTTCTTGAAATAATAAAGCATAATATGCCAGAAATGTTGCTTTTTATCTTCCATCTTCAATATTAAAATGGCTACACAAAAATTCACCAAATTTGATGTCTTTTTTTAAATGCTCGCTGATACGACAGCTGTCACATACAATCTAACAAAATTGTTTCAAATGAAGTTAAATACAACGAAGTGTTACTAGAGCCATCTTAGGGGAAAAAATGAACGAACTTTTTGGCGCACCCTATATATTCGGAAAACAACTGGAGTGTAGGGGGGAGAGGGAAATTGGAAACACAGAGCAAAATAAGAGGATGTATTTTTGTATGAAACATTAATGTTTATAAGGGAGAGAAACGTACCCTATTTATTTGGTTACAAGCTTTCCATCTGTTAGATTAAACCCTGTGTCTTCAGAGACTAGCAAGTGCCTGGCACATGGCAGATGTTCAATAAAAGTTAGCAAATGAATGAATCTGTTTTTTCTGATGTATCATGAGCTCCCTGCGGGCAGAGACCTCATCTCATCCACTTTTGTACTCCTGTTTCATAGTAGGCAGTCGATAATGTATTGAATTAGATTATCCGACTGCTGGGTAGAGGCAGCACCATGCAGGAAGGCTCCATCCGTGCTCTGTGTTTTCGCAGAGCCTGGATTTGTCTGTTTGGCATCCATTAATCACAGGGCCAAACTAATGCCCAGCATCGTTTACACCTCCCCTGCCAGCAAGAGCCCATATTCGGGACGATCTTATTTAACTCTCACACACAAGGCCAATACTTCCCCTGCCCTAAATCAACCCAGGGCCAGGTACCAGACAACAAGGAACAGCCCCTATGCCCCAGGATCCAAGGAATTATTCAAACCAGCCAATTCTAAGCCATTTCCCCTGCCCTGTCTTGCCTTTCCCGTGGAAAACACAGAGGCTCTGGGCCATGCCTTCTCCTTGCTACTGACCAAACCGGGTGCTTCTCCTTGCGTCCCCGTGTGATGTGGCATGTCCCCTTCTCCTGGGAAATGTAAATGATACATCTTTCTTTTAATGGCATTGACCTCTCCACGTTGTCGTTTGTCGCCTTTATATTTATTTACTTATTTTGGCCAAGGGATCCTAGTTCCCTGACCAGGGATCAAACCTGGGCCCTCAGCAGTGAAAGCGTGGAATCCTAACCACTGGATCACCAGGGAACTCTCTCAGTCACCTTTATAAATTAAGACTTAGGCACAAATCAGTTGGATACTATCGCTACCACACCACCAGACACAAAGAACCAAAACTCAACCCAGACTAATCCTATACGCCGGCTTATACCACTGCTTACAATATCTGACCTCCCCTATCAGATGGTACCTCCTTTGACGACTTAAACAAGACCTGCTCTTGTATCACGGACTCACCAAAGTTAATGCTATATACACAGCAGCCACTTGATAAGCTGAATGTTCCAAAGATAAGTAAATAATCAGTTGACTTTTTTCAGCCCAAATTTTATCAATTGTTAATTATTCCCTCTGCCCTCAAAAAAGAAAAAAAAACACCTGAAAATGGGTGACTAAACTCTAATGCCGCACAGCTGAGCAGTTTACTTAAGTGTTTAGAGCAACTTTATAACTTTAGTTATAGTCCTATAACTTTAAACTGGAAACAACCAAGATGTCTTCCAACAGGTGAATGGATAAACAAATCGTGGTGTATCCACAGAACGGAATATTATTCAATGACAAAAAGGAACAGCTACTGGTTCATGAAGCAACACGGATGAAACTTCAATGCATTTTTGCTAAGTGAAAGACTACAAATCGTATGAGTCCATTTATGTAACGTTCTAGAAAAGGCAAAACTATAGGAATGGAAAACAGATTAGTGGAGTTAAACAGTAGACAGTGTGACTGCTATGCGGGGACGTACGTGGAAATTTTTAGGGTGATGGAACTGTTCTATATGGTACTGGGGTGGTAAATATCTGACTTTATGTGTTTGTCAAAACCCAAAAAACTATACCTTACAAACAGTGAACTTTAATGTACACAATTTTTTTAAAACTCAAAAAGGATATCAAGGGATCCCAAGATAGAATGCAGACTGTGACAAATGAATCTCACATATTATAAATGTATGACATAAACTCACTGAAGGGGGTGGGGGGAGAAAAGGAGCTGACCTAAGTAACCTTGGAAAATGTTGTTTCAATGGGGAACTATAAGGCTAAAGACAAAAGGAACTGTACATAAACACTGTAAGCTAATTGGTAAATTTACTGCTCACTGGAGTATGGACTGACAATTCTGAACTTGCTTCACGTGTATACAGAATTAAATAAGTAAGTAAACCCACCATCTACTGTGGAGGATGGTGACAGGCAGGGTTCTCACTGTCAGAGAAGGAACTGCAGATAAGCAAGGGGGGAAGGCTAGAGTAAACTCTGTGGTACTGGATTAGAGTCAGAGAGAACAGTGTGAATCCATGTTTAGCTTAATATATATGCAGATGGATACATAAATAATTATACATATGTATATACATGTGGGTTAGTATACAGATGTGTATTTCCTAGCTCTCTCTGCTGAGGGGGCCTACTAGCAATGCACACACCCAATGCTCAGATCTTGGTTTCTCCAAAGAAAAGAACCAGGGCTCCTGAAGAAAATGCTGATTCTAGAGCAAGGGCAGGGAAAATACAAGATGAGCCTGGAACATCTCCTAGTTCTAGAAAGTAAGGAAGTGCTCTAGTGGCAAAAGGAGGAGGGCATGTCAAAGGGATACAGAAGCCAGCCTGGAATAGTTCCCAGTAGCTAAAACTGGAACAATTTCAGCAATAAAATAAATAGCATGGTACTGTATTATAACCCAAAATATATGAGTTCATACGGATATAACTTAATGGCAATTAATAAACACACGGGTAAAAAGAGTAAGTCTTCCTTTACAGAAGAATTCAAAATAATATAAGCAGACAGTACCTCCTCCAGGAGGTGGAGCTTAATCCTCACCCCTCCTCCCCCAACTGTGGGCTGGACTTAGTGACATTTCCAAAGAATACAGCAGGCAAAAGGGAAAAGAGTCACTTTATGGTGGAGAAACCTGGCAAACACTACCTTAACCAAGTGATCAAGGTTAACATCACTGGTGATAAGTCATGTTAGCACCACATCCCCAGAAGGGATGTGATGAGGAAGACACTTCATCTCTGAGGTATTCGTCCTCAAAACCCATAACCCTTGTCTAATCATGAGAAAGACTTCAGACAAACCCAAACTGAGGAACGGTCTACAAAACTCCTCACCAGTACTCTCAAAACTGCCAAAGTCATGAAAAACATGGGAAGTCTGAGAAACTGTCACAGACCAGAGGAGCCTAAGGAGAGAGACATGATGACTCAATGCAATGTGGTACCCTGAACTGGATCCTGGAACAGAAAAAGAGCATTAGCGTAAAAACTGGTAAAATCCAAACAAAGCCTTGAATTTAACAGTAATGCACCGATGCTGGTTTCTTAGTTTTGACAAATATACCATGGTAACTTCAGATGTTAACATTAGGGGAAACTGAGTGAGGAATGCAGGGTATTTGCAAATTTTCTGTAAATCTAAAATTATTCCAAAATTGAAAGTTGACTTTTTAAACAATCTAACGCTGGTGTGGGGTCAAATTAGTGAGGAACAATTAACTAAATTTTTATTTGCAAGACATCTGTATGACAGAAGTATAGGATCACATCATTGGGCACATCTTTTTACAGAGAGCAAATGAAGTGCACCTGACACACTATCTTATAAACTGAATCTACTGTAATGATACTTCTGTTGATGGAGAAAATGCATTTCCATGGCACATTCACAGTCAGGTGCTTCTTTACCAGAGGGAGAAATAATCCTCCCAGTATAGGACTACATGTTCTTTCTTTGACAAGAACTCCTCCCTTCCCTCCCACACCTCCAGATGAGATTAAGTAGGTTTCCCCGGCCATTTTTGCCTTTGTAGCAGAACTCTGGCCTCTCTTGAGACCCTCACCTTGTCTGGTCTGGACCCTGACGTGCCTATAAGAGGCCTAGGGCTGTCCTGACTTGCCTATAAGAGGCCTAGGGCTGTGACTGAGACTCTGCCCCTTCCTTCTATTCACTATTGCCTCTGACACACAACTAAAGCAAGCTGAACAATCCCAGTGTCTCCATGTCCAGATTAAATCATTCCCAGAAGCATCACTGTGTACATAAACTGAGAATAGCAATGTCTTAGCCTACAGCCAAATAAATGCATAAGGTATTCGAACTGAGGAGTAATACCCTACTGTCACAATTTTGAGAGCTCACTATCTAAAAGAGGTCATCATTACAATGCACTTTGTATTCCTAAATGAAAAGCAGCACTATTTAGGGTAATGATTTAAAATTCAAAGAAGTCATCGGCTGCCTTCTCAGAAAGATGAATACTGACTCTGATCTCTAAATCCAACTTCAGTAAATAACATTCAAAAGAGAGAGAGCTTCTAGACCCAAAGAGACACTGTAAGTTTATGATAAGGGCCACACTTGATTAACTGGCTTTATACAATAAGCAGAGAAGATCACAAAACTTTATGATGGTAAAAGATAAAGCATTTAAACAATAAAAGTTTCTTTTTTTTTTTTTTTTTTTTGCGGTACGCGGGCCTTTCACTGCTGTGGCCTCTCCCGTTGTGGAGCACAGGCTCCGGACGCGCAGGCTCAGCGGCCATGGCTCACGGGCCCAGCCGCTCCGCGGCATATGGGATCTTCCTGGACCGGGGCACGAACCCACGTCCCCTGCATCGGCAGGCAGACTCTCAACCACTGCACCACCAGGGAAGCCCCAATAAAAGTTTCTTGACAGTCTTTCCTCTACTGCATTACTCTGAAAAGCCACAATCTGAGGAAAGGCCAAGGATACACCGTGAACCATCCTCAGCATCTTCCAGTAAGCCCACTCCATTCAAGTCTTTGTAAGAACCGTCACACTCTTCCTTTCCAGTTGGCCCCAGTGCTATCTGATCCTAGTCTTTTTTTTTTAATTTGACTGACGTGGAACAGGTTTGAAGGGCAATTTCAAACAAGAAATTCCAACAATGTTTTGTGTAACAATTGCTTCACTGTATTAAGTGCACAGCCTTCCAAGATCACTGTTTTCCTTTGTTCTGTATTTTCTACTGAGTTATATTTCTTTTAAAAAGTAATACATGCTCATCCAAATTTTTCCAAAAATATAGGGTTAAATACATAAAAATTAAAAGCAAGATGACTATTTGAAGAGCCACCCAAACCAGTTTTATTACTTAATAATTTACCCAATTAGGGTTCCCACTTGGAGAGAACACACCATTCACTTTAAAAATAGTCTTTTTTTTCCAGATTAATTTTATAGCTAATTTTATTTTTTAAAATTAATTGAAGCAGATAACAATACAGTCAAAGCCAAGTAAACATGAAAATTTTTAAGCACCTCACTGATCTGATTTCTAGTCTCGCGTGTAATGTAAGGACTGTTACTAGTAAAATGCTCCATCGTGTTGGAAAATTTGTATGTCAGATTTTCCAAGAAAGCCTTGCTTTCAAATAAATACTATGAACCATCAGAAAAACCGCTAAGCGACAACTCTTTGGTATCCATAATAGTAAATATGTCTCCAAGACTGCTTCACATTAAACATTTTCACATCAAATGTGTTGATCTAGTGATCAGAAAAAAAAAATCATTATGGGTTTCCCTGGTGGCGCAGTGGTTGAGAGTCCGCCTGCCGACGCAGGGGACACGGGTTCGTGCCCCGGTCCGGGAAGACCCCACATGCCACGGAGCGGCTGGGCCCGTGAGCCATGGCCGCTGAGCCTGCGCGTCCGGAGCCTGTGCTCCGCAACGGGAGAGGCCACACAGCCAGAGGCCCGCGTACCGCAAAAAAAAAAAAAAAAATCATTATACTTGTAGGGCTTCTGTTCCACCGTAAGTACAGCAAATGATAACAGCTTTCACTTGCCCTCTCTACCTACCTATATGGGCATGGTTGTGTAGGTGAGAACACATGATAGATAAAATGTTCCTCAGAAGAAAGGCTTTCATGCAAACCAACATTTGAGGTTTAGGAACTGATTGTCCAGTCAACTGGTCCAAGATCCAAATCCTCCTGACTGTTATAGCCTTCCTTTTGAATAGTTCCTATTTAGTTATTTTACAGTATTTTTTTCACAGCTTGTTGGCATGTCTCTTACTAGAGTAAGAAGGGAGAAGAAAGAAGGAAAATGCCAATTAACACATTTTCCTTTTCTTCCATATCATGTTGGTAAAAGACTAGGCAGAACCAGAGTTAGATGTTAACCAGAGTTAGAAAAAGACTTAAGATTATATGAAGGTTTCTATTACCTATTCTAATTTTACTCTCCTTACCAAGGCTTAAAAAATTGATGGATTATTTGCAGTTGTATGAAATAAGGTATCAATACGCTATTAACAATCTGGTAAATTTAAATGGACACACATACTTTCTAGTCCAGCAATGTCACTCCCAGGTATTTATGCTATAGATATTGCCCCACATATGTTAAATATGTATACAAGGGTATTCAATATAACTTTCCTGTAATAACAAAGGACTGAAATTGATGGAATAAATATTTATTTGCTGACTAAATAATCATTTATTGGTGGAATAAAGTCCATCAGTAAGGGACTTATTAAATGAATCATAGTGTATTCATTCAATGGCATTCTCTGCAGCTGCTAAGAAGAATGAAGGCTTCGGTAGCCACTGCTATGGAAAGGTCTCCAGGACATATTAAGTGAGAAAGCAAGGCATACAGCAATATGCACAGTACACTGCTGTTTTTGTTATTATATGCACACATTCCCATTTTAAATTTGGTATTGTGGGGAGTATCTCTGTAAGGATACACAAGCAATTGGTACATGGGTGCCTCCAGGGGAAGGAATTAGGTAGCTAGGGGATAAGTAAGTGAGGGAGACATACCTCTCTCACTTTTTTCCCTTTATATCTTTCAAATTTTGTACTGAGTTCAAATATAATCTATTTTTTAAAAACTTTTAATTTAAATTTAAAAATTAAAAAGGAGGAAGAGAGAGCATCCTGCACTGAAAACACTGGAGCCCTTCCTTGAGGTGTCTTCTCCACTAGGGACCCTAAGGCCTGTCAGTCCAGTCATTTGATCTTTCAGGATTGATAACCTGCCTTGAAGCCAACACCTTTCTTGCCACTGCCAACCTTGGTCCTCTCTTAAAATGTGTCTAATAAATAATCAAAGTTTCTGGTTCCTGTTAAGACGGAGTAAGTTCACTCTACCCTGTCTCTCCCAGTGAACTCAGCTAAAATCCATGGATAGACAGAGATGCTCCATGCATCATCTGATGACTGAAAAGTAACTGATAGCAGGTGGATTGGAAAAACAAACCAAAGCTCAAAATATCGTGAAACCAACAGAGCTTCCCTTTTTTCTTCTTCTGGTATCTCTTGGCCTGGACTCAAAGGCAGCCCAAACCCAGAACTGTGCACCAGGTACAGACAGAAAAAGCTCCAAGATAAGACCTCCATTTTTGGCCCAAGAAGCAAGAAAGGGAGGCCCTAAGGTCAAAGGGAGTGGAGGAAATCCCCTGATTTTCTCTGTTTCTCTTTTGTCCTCCCTTGCCCTACCTCCAAGGCAATTAGGCAGCAGTGGCAATGACAACACCAGCCAGAAAGGAAAACCTTTTCTCTGACCTGAGGAACTGTGATCCCAAGAGCATAGAGGGAACCTCCACTGCTTTGTTTTCTCTCCCTAGCCTCTTGCCATTTGGTTCCCAAGGAAAAGGTAGTTACAGGGCGTGCAAGGCAGAGCAGAGAAATTCAAGTCTCAGCTTTCTAGCAAGAGGAGCAGGAAGGAGAATCCTTTGGATCTAGAAAGTTTGGGAAAACAACAGGAAGAAAAGGGAGTTCAGTGAAGCTGTGTGTGAACTCCAGGAATCATCTCCAAGCTGTACATGAAAGTATCTGACCCTAAACAGCATTCTGAAGGTTTTGACAACTGATATATGAGGTATACCTGCCCAGGTCTGAGTCTAGCCACTGGCTGGTATGTACGTGGAACAGACACAAATAGCACAGCAAACAGAACTTTGAAAACTGAACAGATACTGAACCCCAGCCCAAAGAAGGCAGGTAGGTACTTGTGGCCTGAACCTAACTGGACTGACTGCCTGCTCACATAAACAAACAAACAAAGACATTCTCTACAGGATTTAAACAAGACCCAGAGTCTCATAATATAATATTCAAAATGTCCAGGATACAAATCCAAACTGATATACAGCTGACCCTTAAACAACATGGGTTTGAACTGCGTGGATCCACTTACATGCAGATTTTCTTCAATAAATGCATACTACAATACTACACAATCTCCAGCTGGTTGAACCCGCAGATAAGGAACTTCAGATATGGAGGGCCGTTGATAAAGTTATATGTGGATTTTCGACCGCATGGGTGTTGGTGTCCATAATCCCCACACTGTTTAAGGGTCAACCCGTAAAATGAGACTTGAAAATCTCAATATCTCACAAGGGAAAAGACAATCAACAGACACCAACCGCAAGATACTGGAATTAGCAGACTTTAAAGCAGCTATTATAATCATGCTGCAAGAAATAAAGGCAAATGCTCTTGAAGTAAATGCAAAAATACACAGTCGCGACAAAGAAACAGATGAAGAAAAAGAAGTCGGAGGAGAAGGAGAAGAAGAAGAACCAAATGAAAAAAATCTAAACCAGAAAATACAATAACAGAAATTTAAAACTTCACTAGATGGGACCTATAGTATAACTGAGATGACAGAAGAGTCACTGAACTTGAAGATGGATCAACAAAAATTACCCAAGCTGAACAAACAAGAAAAAAGATTGGAAGACAAAAATGAACAGAGCCTCAAGGACCCACTGGACCTATTTAGATTTAGACCTTAATCTAAAATATCAATAATTATGTTAAATGTAAATGGTCTAAACACATCAATTAGAAGAAAGATTATGAGGATGGATTTAAAAAAAAAGACACACTGTATGTCATCTACCAGAAACCCACTAAATACAATGATATATATAGGTTAAAAATGAAAGGATGCTGAATGTAATATGGCAGCCTGGATTGGATTATAGAACAGAAAAAAAGACATTCGTAGAAAAACTGGTGAATTCCATATAAAATTCTGTAGCTTACTTAACAGTGTACAAATGTTAATTTCTTAGTTTTGATGAATGTACTATGGTTATGTAATATGTTAACATTAGGGGAAGCGAGGTAAAGTGCATATGGCAACTCTCTGTACTATTTTTGCAACTCACTTATAAATCTGAAATTATTTCAAAAAAATTTTTAAGTAAAAGGAGAGGTAAGTATATACCATGTAAACATGAATTATCAGATCTATATTAACTATATATATAAACAGGCTATATTAATATCAGATAAAGTAGACTTTAAAACAAGGAAAATTACCAGGGATAAAAAATTATTTATCATTTTAAAATTAAAAAAATTATTTATTTAAAAATAAATTTTTAATTTAGTTATCATTAAATAATGATAAAAGGGTCAATTCACTAAAAGTTATAACAATCCTAAATGTGTGTGCACCTAAGAAAGGAACCTCAAAATATATGTAGCAAAAATTGATAGAACTAAGGGAAGAAATGGACAAATCTACAATTATAGTTAGAGATTTCAATCTTCCTTTCTTACTAATCAATAAAACAAGTAAACAGAAAATAATCAAGGATATCAAAACATGTTGTACATGTTAAATATATATAATTCCTGTGTGTCAATAATATCTCAATACATTTGAAAAAATAAAGAGATAGGACATAATGTTGCAATTAAATAATAAACCACATTTCAATTTTTTTTAAAAGGAGAAGGAAAAAATTCAAGGATACAGGGGAGTGAGGGGAGAAAAGAAAGAAGTAAGGGAAATAAAGAGGTACAAACTTCCAGTTGCAAAATAAATGCGTCACGGATATGAAATGTACAGTGTGGGGAATACAGTCAATAGCTATGTAACATCTTTGTATGGTAATTTATCACGATGATCATTTTGAAATGTATAGAAATATCACAACACTATGTTGTGTAAAAGGAACTAACATAGTGTTGTAGGTCAAGTATAAGTATACTTTAAAAACAAAAACAAACAAACACAGAAAAAGAGATCAGATTTGTGATTACCAGAGGCAGGGGGTGGGAAGAGGGGGAACTGGATGAAGGCAGTCAAAAGGTAGAAACTTCCAGTTATAAGATACATAAGTACTTGGGATGTAATGTACAACATGACAAACATAATTAACCCTGCTGTATATTACATATGAAAGTTGTTAAGAAAGTAAATCCTAAGAGTTCTCACCATAAGAAAAAAGTTTTCTATTTCTTTAATTTTATGTCTATATGAGATGATGGATGTCCACTAAACTTACTGTCATAATCATTTCATGATGTATGTAAGTCAAATTATTATGCTGTACACCTTAAACTTATGCAGTGCTTCACGTCAGTTATATCTCAATAAAACTGGGAGGAAAAAAATCAAGAATACAGAGGAACTGAACAACCAATTGCATATAATTAACATTTATAGAACATTCCACCTAACAACAGTAGGATATACATTCTATTCAAGTGCACAGGGGGTATTCACCAGGATAGACCACATCTTGGTTCATAAAACAAGCCTTAACAAATTTAAACATATTGAAACCATACAAAGTATGTTCTCTGACCATAATGGAATTAAACGAGAAATCAATAAAATAAAGACTCTGGAAAATCTCCCAATACTCCAAACACTTGAAACAACACACTTCTAAATAATCCATTGGTCAAAGAAGAATTTTCAAGGGAAATAAAAGTCTGACATATCAAAATTTGTAAAATGCAAACACAGCAGTGCTTACAGGGGAATTTATAGTATTAAAAATAAAAGCTTATATTAGGAAGGAAGAAAGGTCTCAAATCAATGATCTAAAAAAGAGTTTTCCACCTTAAAAAAATAGAAAAGAAAAAGAAGAGTAAATTAACTCAAAGCAAGCAGAAGGAAGAAAATAAATAAAAGAGCAGAAATCAATTATATTGAAAACAGAAAAGAAAAAAGAGAAAAATCAATAAAATCAAAAACAGTTTCCTTGAAAAGATGAATAAAATTTCTAAGCCTCTAGCCAAAAGGAAAAAAAAGAACGAATACACAAATTATCAATATTAGGAATGAAAGAAAGGATATCACTATAGACCCACAGACATTAAAAGGATAATAAGGGAATACTATGAACAAATCCATGTACGTAAAGTTGACAACTTAGATGAATGGGCCAATTCCTTCAAAGCCACAAAGTACCAAAACTCACCCCAAAAGAAGCAGACAACCTGAATTGGCCTGTATCTATTAAAGAAATTTAATTCGTAGTTAAAAACTCTCACACAAAGAAAACTCTAGGCACAGTTCACTGGAGAATTCTACCAAATATGTTTAAAAAGGAATCTACAATTTCTCTTCCCCCAAATACTAAAGGGAACACTTTTTAACTTATTTTATAAGACCAGCATTATCCTGATACCAGAATTAGATAAAGACAAGAAAAAAACAAAACTACAGACTAACAACTTCATGAACACAGATGCAAAACTCCTCAACAAATACTAGCAAATCAAATCCAACAATACAGAAGAATAACACATCACAACCAAGTGGTGTTCATCCCAAGAATGCAAGGGTAGGTCAATATTTGAAAATCAATCAGTGTAATTCATTATATTAACAGATAAAATAATTTAAAAATCACATAATCATATCAACTGATACAGAAAAAGCATTTGACAAAATTGAACATCCATTCCTGAAAAAACTCTCAACAAACTGGGAATAGAAGGGAATTTACTCAACCTGAGAAAGAGTATCTACAAAAACTAACAGCTACCATCATACTTAATGATGAGACTAAATGCTTTTTCCCTAAGATCAGGAAGAAGTCACAAATATCCACTCTCACCACTTTCATGCAATATCTTACTAGAAGTCTGTAATAAGGGTGGAGGAGAGAGAGAAATAAAAAGCATATAGATAAGAAAGGAAGATATAAAACTGTTCCTTTTTACAGAAGACATAATTGTCTACATAGAAAATCCAAAACAATTTATAATAAAGCTCCTAGAATTAATGAGTTTAACAAGGTCGTAGGAGACAAGTTCAACACACAAAAATCCATCATATTTCTATATACAAGGAATGAATTAGAAACTGAAATGTAATTTTAAAAATTTACAATAGCTTAAAAAATACTTAGGTATAAATCTAACAAAATATATGCAAATCTATATGCTGAAAACTATAAAATGTTGATGAGAGAAATCAAATACGACCTAAATAAGTGAAGACATTTATCATATTCATTGATTGGAAGGCATGATACAGTTATTAATTCTCAAATTGATCTACTGATTTAATGCAGTTCCAAGCAAAATGTCAGCAGGAGTTTTTGCAGACACAGACAAGCTATGAAATTTAATGGAAAGATGAAAGAACTATAATAGCCAAAACGATTTTGAAAAAAGAAGAATAAAGTTGGAAGACTCACACTATATAATTTTAAATCTCACTGTAAAGTTACAGTAATCAGAACAGTATGGCATTGGTGACAGGACAGATACATATATCAATGGAAGAGAATAGAGAACCTAGAAGAAGGCCCAAAAAAATATAGCCAATTGAGTTTTGACAAGAGTGCAAAGTCAATTCAATGGAAAAAGAATAGTCTTTTTTTTTTTTTTTTTTTTGCGGTACGCGGGCCTCTCACTGTTGCGGCCTCTCCCGCTGCGGAGCACAGGCTCCGGACGCGCAGGCTCAGCAGCCATGGCTCACGGGCCCAGCCGCTCCGTGGCATGTGGGGTCTTCCCGGACCGGGGCACGAACCCGTGTCCCCTGCATCGGCAGGCGGACTCTCAACCACTGCACCACCAGGGAAGCCCAAGAATAGTCTTTTAATAGCAATGTGCTGGAACAATTACACATCTATCTGCAAAATACATAAAAATGAACCTTGACCTAAATTTCATACATTATACAAAAATTAACTCAAATGGATCAGAAATCTAAATGTAAAATGCAAACTATAAAACTTTTAGAGGAAAACAGAGAACATATTTGTGACCTTGGATTAGACAAAGAATTCTTATTTATAACATCAAAAACATGATCCAGGGCTTTTTAATCCAATTTAAAAAATGGGCAAAAGATTTGAACAGACACTTGACGAAAGATATATGGATGGCAATAAGCATGTGAAAAAATGCTCAAGATCATTACTATTAGGGAAATGCAAATTAAAACCACAATGAGATACCACTACATACCTATTAAAATAGCTAAAATTAAAAATCTGAATGCTCAATGTCACTAATCATCAAAGGAATGCGAAATCAAAACTACAGTGAGAAACCACAGTTGTCAGACAGCTATTATCAAAAAAATCCCAAAAGATAACAAGTGTTACCAAGGATGTGGAAAAACTGGAGCTCCCTGCACACTGTTGGTGGGAATGCAAAATATTGCAACTGCTATGGAAGACAGTATGGAGATGCCTCCAAAAATTAAAAACAGAACTACCATACTATCCAGCAATCCCACTTTGGGGTATTTATCCAAAAGAATTAAAATCAGGATCTTGAAGAAATATTAGCTCTATCATGTTCATTGCAGCACCATTCAACTGTAGCCAAGATAGGGAGACAACCTAGATGTCCATCAACAGATAACATCTAAAGAAAATGTGGCATATACATACAATGGAATACTATTCAGCCTTTTTTAAAAAGAAGGAAATTCTGACATATGCTATAACACAGATGAACCTTGAGGACATTATGCTAAGTGTAACAAGCCAGTCACAGAAAGAGAAATGCTGCATAATTACACTTATATGGCGTATATAAAATCATCAAATTCAGAGAATCCAAGTAGAATGATGTTTGCCAGGGGCTGGGGGAAGAGGGAAATAGGGAGTTGCCAATGGGCAGAAAGTTTCAGTTAAGCAAGATGAATAAGCTCTAGAGATTCACTGTAAAACACTGTACCTATAGTCAACAATAACGTATTGTACACTTAAAAATTTGTTAAGGGGATAGATCTCATGTTAAGTGTTCTTACCACAATAAAACTAAAAAACAAACAAAAATCTGACAATACCAAGTGCAAATGAGGATATTAACAACTGAACTCTCATACACTGCTGGTGGAAATGCAAAACGGTATAACCACTCTGAAAAACAGTTTGGTAGTTTCCTATAAAGGTAAACATACACTTACTTTATTACTCAGCAATCACCCTTAGGGATATCTTTGAATACTGTAAATTTAGATTCACACCAAAACCTACACATTTACAGCAGCAGTATTCATAATCACTTGAAATTGGACACGTCTCAAATATCCTTCAACAAATGAACGGATAAACAAACTGTTACATAACCACACAATGGAATACCACTCAGCAGTAAAAAAAAAAAAAGAACGAACTATTGATAAAGACTACAACATAGATAAATCCCCAAGGTATCATGCTGGGTTAAAGAAGCCAGTCTCACAAGGTTATACTCTGCAGTATGATCCCATTTCCATGATATTCTAAAAAAAGCAAAACCACAGGAATGGAGAGCCAGTTGGGGGCTGCCAGAGATCACAGGTTACAGAGAGTCTGACTACAAAGGGGCAGCAGAGGGGGGCTTTTTGAGGTGATGGAACTATTGTGTATCCTGATCGTAGTGCTGGTTACATGAATCTATACATGTGTTAAAACTCATAGAACTATATTCCAAATTTTTTTCAACTGTACTGCTTGTAAATTTTTTAAATAATAATTAAAAATAACCAGAGTTGTTAAAAATGATGTTAAAAAGGCAAAAATATATTTGTCATACATAAGTTAGAACTTCAAAAGGTCTTCAAATATTAGTAATATTGAACTTATTCTTCTGAAGGAAATAGTACTCTACTCGGTTATAGGCCCCTAATAGGAATAAATTTCCAAATAGGAAGAAGGATACTGTCCCAGGGGCACTGTGTCTTGGCCCAAGGCCACAACTAGACTTCAAGGGGTATGATGCCTCAATTTCCACCAGAAGACTATCTGATACTCTCTTGCCCAAAATATAGACTAGCAGCCACACTTCGAACTCTACAGATCCACTAGATTTTTATAATACCCTCAAAAGTCAGCATTCAGTTCTCACAAATAAGAGTTCTTACTAGGTTCTGTGATTAAACCACGGAAGGAAAAAACAACTGGCAAAGCCCTGACAACTCAACGTCTATAAACAGAAGCAGTGCCTATAAGAAGCTGATGGCTCTGGAATCCTGGCTAGAAAAGTTGTACTGTTTTCTGGAGGATTTTTTTTTCCTTGAGATTTTGCAATAGATTGCACTGAGTGATAAATGCATTGCTCTTAAAAAAAAAAAAACTTTCTCTGAGCACTAGCCTGGGCAAAGGCAGAGCTGCAGAGCAGAGCCCAAGCAGGGCATAGAAGTCACACACACCCGTGTGCTCTGCCTCACCCCTGGGAACCTGGGCAGCCTGCTGAGGAGAGGGAGGTGAAAGATGCGCACCTCTACAACCTGAAAGGGACAATACAGGCCAGAGACTTACTAATGGTCAGGAAGGAGCGTGTGGCTAGGAACAAAGCACGTCAGCCCCCAAGGGTCAAGCTGCACACAAGCTTATTAAAATTAAAGAGGGAAGACGCTCGGATCTAATTAATAACAAGTCTTTGATATCCACTCATCACACAAAATGGACTTCTTTTCTTTGAACTATATAGCTTTTGAGCAATTTCTAATGCAAAGAATCTACACTAAGGTCCCAAAATAAAAGAAATTTCTACCCCTTTAGCCCTTATGGCTGAAGTTTTCTTGTATGAGTCAGAAAAGAAAACAGCCTTGTGAGGTAAGTGAAATACTCATAGGATCATTCTGCTTTGTTTCCCCACTACATTTAATCACTCAATCTATCTGCGTCTTTGGTTTTCTACCACCCCTCTTTTCTAGAGACAAGGAAGAAGAAATATTACTAATAGAAGGAAAGTGAAAAAATAAAAACCTATACACCTACTGAAATATTACTTGCACTAGAACATCTAGATTAATAAAACAGATTGCCACCTTTCAGTTTAGTGGTCTTTATGGACTTTCCTCACCCCAAACTATTTTAAGAATGGCTTCCCAAGAGTCTGTTGTTTACCTATTCTTCATCACTGTTACTTTGAGCATTCATACTAGGAAGCCGCTACAAACTTACAGTGTGACTGCGCAGAGAACCTCCTGATGGGATTACTGTAAAGACGCTTTATACCCCTAAACAGAGTCTAAGTTTACTAACATCTTGTACATGAATTCTGCCTGCTCTACTGGTTCCACATAAACCATGGAGACTACTGCGAACAATCTGAGTGCAAACTATGGCAAATGTTAATGCAATTTGCAAAAACTCAGTAACTTTGGTGGTGAGAAGGAAAATTAAATGGAAAGATTTACTGAATTAAATTGCTTTTCTCCAGGCGCATTCTATTATTTTGCATGCATATGTTCTGATGTTCCAATCACCCTTTATTTTTTCTTTCTTCTTTTTTTTAAATTAATTTATTTTATTTATTTATTTTTGGCTGCATTAGGTCTTCGTTGCTGCGCGCGGGCTTTCTCTAGTTGCGGCGGGCGGGGCCTACTCTTCGTTGCAGTGCGCAGGCTTCTCACTGCAGTGGCTTCTCTTGTCGCAGAGCACGGGCTCTAGGCATGCGGGCTTCAGTAGTTGTAGCACACGGGCTCAGTAATTGGGGCTCGCGGGCTCTAGAGCGCAGGCTCAGTAGCTGTGGCACACGGGCTTAGTTGCTCCGCGGCATGTGGGATCTTCCCGGACCAGGGCTCGAACCTGTGTCCCCTGCATTGGCAGGCAGATTCTTAACCACTGCGCCACCAGGGAAGCCCACCCTTTAGTTTTTCTTATTCAAAGATCTTTACTGACTGCAAAAGACTAGACTAGAACCCAAGCTCCCTGAGCTCACCCTTTGCTCTAAATTATCACAGTATACTGAAATTACGCATTAGGGTCCACTCTCTACTCTCTTGTACCCCAGCTACACCAAGGAAGTTTATGCAAGTCTGACCTTTTGTATTGACAGCCCAAGGTCAATACCTGAAATAACAAGCAACATCACTGGCTGATAAGGCCTAACACTTTCCCTCTGCTTTCACCTATTAGAATTCTCTCAGTTGCTACCTTTAATTCAACCTGCAATTTCAAATACTTACTATGGCTTCCATGAAACACACAGAATATAAGCAAATGATCAAAGAAAGAAAGTCACTGAGTTTCAGTAAGGACAAAACAGTCATCCACCTATGGAAAGGTGCATAATTCTTGTTTCTTTATACACTAAACCGAAGGTCAGTTGAGAGTATAAAGGAAAAAGACAGCGAGCTAAGTGTCTATAAATGGACAGAATAAAAGACCACAAAATAAGAAAAGGACAGAGACCCACAAAGATTAAGTAATATTTATCAGTGAGAGAACACACAGAATAAAGAAGTTGGAAGATTTAGGTTTTCCTTAAAGAAAGCATGAGAAGCTGATGGGGGAAAACCCTCTGCAGAGAAAGGATTAAAAATTAGAAATTAAGGTAGCTTGCTAACCAAGATGCTCTGGACTACACTGCCAATGTGTATTACAGAACTTACTTCCTCAGATTTTCTAAACAGAAGAGTCTCTGTCGCTGAACTTTAAAACAGCAAAACAATCTTTAACTCCTCCTCCCTTTTCCCCAAGTAAAGTTATTCACCAATTCCTATTGGGCCTTCCCCGAAACAATTTCTTACATTATAAAAATGCGACTTAAACGCACACATCCGTGTGACACACATATACAAAATTGTATTTATATTCTTTCCTTTCCATCTTCATCACTACTGTCCGAGTCCAAGCCTTTGTCACCACACAGCTAGGCCAAATCAAACAGTCAATTAACTGGATGTCCATTCCTTGTTTTGTTCCATCCTGTTATATACACACTGCTGCCCAATTCTCCTAAAATATTAAAGCACGGCTTTGATGATGTGTCATTTTGCACCCCCTAAAAAATCTTCTATGTTCTCCATTGTCTCCAAGGATAAATGCAACTTCAAAAAAATTCTTAGTGTTTGGCTAACTCTACTGTATCTTTGCAGGCTTGTCTGCCACTGGGGAATTCTACCCCAGCCCAACTGATTTGTTCTTAGCAAAATTTCTAATTTGAATATAATTCTAATTATACTCTATATCCAAATCCCCAAATTTATGACACAGAATGGAAGAGATACCTTCAACAGTGCCTTCTGAGAAAATGTTTTCATATTAAATGACTTAAAATCCTTAAAAAAATAAAAAGAGGAAATAAAAAAAAACACTTAAGAATGTCACTAAAATTTTTGCTAACGGGAATTAATTGATCTAAGATGACCTAGAATGAGAGTTAAATCCCCAAACTATTTTTAACAGTCTTCCTCAAAAGACAATGGACATAATTGTGGGGGAGGGCAGGGGAGAGAAAATGTGTGCAGGCATATATATGTAGAAAGGATACAAGAGAAACTGCTAACAGTAGTTGCCTTTATGGAGGGCACACTGAGTGAAGGTGACAGTATAAAAGACTTAACTTTGAACTCTCTGATTTTTTAACCCTTTGCCTCTGTAACTACTCAAAAAAATGTAAAAGATATATTTTATGTATAGAATACAGAGATACCTTCCACGGTGCCTTTTGAGAAAATGTTTTTTATATTAAATGACTTAAAATCCTTTTTTTTAAAAAAAGAGGAAATTTTGAAAAAACATTTAAGAATGGTACTAAATTTTTTGCTACAAAGCAAGAAAATTTCTCCAGCTTTTCCAAAGCAGACATCAGATAACGTAAGCAATTTGCAGCAAAGTTCTAGCAGAGAAAGGGATAAAATAACATTTAAAACATAAAACATCTTCCTGGTTCTGTGCCCTATCCGGAAAATTGGGACAACTCTAGTTCAGGAAGAAGAACAAAGACATGTATCCAAAGGAGTTTGCAGAGGAGAGAGAACTCTTTCTCTTAGAACATGAGCAGGGGCTTCCCTGGTGGCGCAGTGGTTGAGAGTCTGCCTGCCGATGCAGGGGACGCAGGTTCGTGCCCTGGTCTGGGAAGATCCCACATGCCGCGGAGCGGCTGGGCCCGTGAGCCGTGGCCGCTGAGCCTGTGTGTCCGGAGCCTGTGCTCTGCAACGGGAGAGGCCACAACAGTGAGAGGCCCACGAACCGCAAAAAAAAAAAAAAAAAAAAAACATGAGCAGTTCCTCCAAGTTCACATCCAAATTCCCTTGTCCATTTTCACTGCAGTCATTCTTTCACCTTTCCTCATTCTCCACCCTGATGATTCCTCACACTCTCAATGCTTTCTTCCCTATCACAATATAAATCTGTTTAAAATGCTTTATTTTGTTCAAGGTATCTTTCCTAGAAATAAGACATTCCGCCTTTTTAGTCTTCACCAAAATCTTAGGAAATCCAATTAAGAACTCTGTAGCAAATGAGATTTCTGGCTATTCTGACCTCTGAGAAAGCTCTACCAGTCTCATTCGCAACCTGCTCGATTTTTCTCTGCAATTTAATAATAACGCATCAATTTGTTTTCATTTAAAAGCATTTTATTCAGCTTCTTGCTAAGACAGAAAGTCACTAGTGAATGTGAAGAAAAGCCTGCTGCATTATCCTTAATTGAAGAAGAATTCCTTGTGAAACAAGACTAACCATGTAATAAATTAAGCCCTATTTATTTACAGGGCTGTCACTCAGTAAAATGAGGGGAAAATGCTATTTCACACTGGCTTCCAGGGAAGCCTTTGGAGGCTCAGCTTTCAACTGTCTGTACTTTAAAATAAGGAGAGAATAAGAATACACTAAAAATGAGTTGCCTTCCCATTGATCTCTTCCTTTCTCAATCATTATCTAAAAATTTACAGTAACATTTTAATTTTGACTTTTGCTCCCTTCCCAAGTTCACTCTGATGGAAATGCTAACGATCAGTTAAATGCTCAAGATGCAGAAAACGAGAGGAAAATAAGTGACATGTATAATTCATAGCCTAGATAATCCATCCTTGGATAAATAAGCGTTCGCTATATTTCTCTAATGTTCTTATTCCCTAGGAACCCAAAAGATTTCACATCATAAAAATCTCACTAATCAACTGAACATGAAAGGAGCCTGTTAATGTGTCTTTTGAGGGATTTCAGTGCTTTCCATTTCCAGATCCTGGGACAAGCCCAGTGAACACAGGAGGATTCTCGCTACCACCAACAGTGAATATAAAAGCGTTCCAAACCTCTCCAGACAACATTTTAGTTATCCTAACCCAATCGACTCCTTCCAGGATCAAGAGAGCTTCAGTCCCAAACTGAGAGCACATCTTAGACCCTCAGGGTCCTAGCTTTTCTTCTGCTCCACTCTCCTCAGTATGACACATCTCCATATACCTAAGGGAAACTGTAACTATTATCTACCTTCACCTTTGCTCTTTTAGATCTAGAGCCTCCCAGAACTTTTTCTGCTTCAACTAGCATAACCTTCCCGCCACCAAGCACCAATTCTTCTCTGAGTCCTACACCAATTTCAGCCTTGCATAAGCAAAAAAGTCCAGGTGATAGTGGCCATAATTCCCCTGTGGTCCTGGTTATAACTTATACTGGCAACGTGGGAGCATTTATGAGTAGCCAAATGTGTATTTATGTGCAAGAGAAATGACGAATGACAAGCAGACACCAAGACATGATGACCTTTAAAAAAGTAGCCAGGATAGCTGCAGAAACAAAACGACCACGTTACTTCAATGCCTCCTATTTTCATCCATATTTTATTTATTGATATATCTTCTGTTCATTTTCCCTCTCCTTCCTGCTTCCAAATGCTCTCCTTCAAAGGTACTCTTGCCCTCCCTCTGCCTATCCCAGAATCTTTCATTATGCCCACTCAGTAAGATATGTTTAGATACCTAGGGTAATGATAATTTCTTAAAGCCAAAATCGTTCACAATACTTGGCTATATGAACATCAGAATATAATACCATTTAATGGAAGAAAAATTTTTAAGCATGAGTCAACCAACCTGGGTCCCTGTCTCCACTCCATCACTTAATGGTCCCATAGCCCTAGACAACTCATTCAAGCTCTGGGATCCTCAGTTTCCTCAGCTATAAAATGCGTAGAATAATATTTATCTTACCTAACTCAAACTATCAACAGATAGAAGGATTTTTTAAGTTTTTATAAACAGATAAACATAGAGTAATAATTACCAAAAGTAGATGGTCAGCCATGAGACCTAAATGTATGAGACTCATTCAAATAAAGCAATTAAAAGACTATATAATGGGCTTCCCTGATGGCGCAGTGGTTGGGAGTCCGCCTGCTGATACAGGGGACAAGGGTTCGTGCCCCGATCCGGGAAGATCCCACATGCCGCGGAGCGGCTGGGCCCGTGAGCCATGGCCGCTGAGCCTGCGCGTCCGGAGCCTGTGCTCCGCAACGGGAGAGGCCACAGCAGTGAGAGGCCCGAGTATCGCAAAAAAAAAAAGAAAAAAAGACTATATAATGGGAAAACCTAGAAGGGTGCTGAAGACAAAAGCAACTCCAAACCCGTGTAATCACTTACTACAATTAAAACATTCAGCTCAAGTAAGGATAAAGGGACACCTCAGCCTTTGGGCCCATTCCACCTTCAGATCCCAAACTATAACTAAAAACAGCCCAGCTGCCTGCCAACCGGCGAATGTCAGAGCATTCCTATTTGGTAAAGAGTCCTATTCTAGAATAGTTTGGGAATGAATGCAGAAAGAGTTACTCTGGTAACTCCATTTGCACTGTGTTGGTGGAGGTCAGCACTGCAATTATACAGTAAAACTCTTCTCCTTTTATATTAGCAATGTCCACCCAACTCAGCACACCTGCAGATTCTATTCTCTCTGCCAGACTGAAGATAAAGCAACCGTCTGCTTTTCAGACTACTGAAATTTAATACAGTACATATATACTCTATCAAATACACATATAAATACACACTAAGCTGCTAAATCCCTAGAGGAAAAGGAGCTAAAATATACTGAGCTCTATGTGTCAGGAAACAGAGATTTCATTTAATCCCCACAAACACCTTGCAATGTAGGTATTATTATTCCTATTTTTATAGGTGAGAACACTGAAGCTCAGACAGATTAAATGACTTACCCAAGGTGACAAAGCTAGTAAGTAGCAGAATCAAGACTTGAACTTAGTTTTGCCTACCTCCAAAGCCTACACTGTTCCTGACTTTTTCTTCTCAGCAGTGTAACTAAGGCAACCTTCTTGGGTCTTCATTTCACCTTAATTCCTGATAGGTACTTAAACGCGGGTCCTGGTTTTGTATCTATAACTTCACGGAGGGACAGAGAAAAATTTTCCAGAAGATTTCTTCTTTGTCTTTTATTCACATACATTTACTTCATATTCCTGCACACATTATTTTTTTTAGGTTAAATCACTTCCAGTCAGCATTTCAGCAATTAATATATGTGAAGGGTGAAAGCTCCGTTTCCTTCTTTTAACACTTTAATAGCCATAGGTTTTGAGCAGGGTATAATCTTCTAAGCTGAGTCCTGCCATTTAAAGAGTGTTAGTGCTTAGTGCAACGCTTCACACACAGTAGGGGCAGAGGGAGAATATCTGTAAAGTTTTCTTTATTCTTCTAGTTAACTTGCTATATTTAAATCAAAAGACTTTACAGGAGTCCAATTCTAAGAATGAATTGGAATTCACATTAAAGAAATTTCGTGGAAATTTTTTTTACATGATTCAGAAAATAAAGGTAAACTGAGATATAATGATCTAGCTGTTAAGCTTCTCAATGACTAACTAGTGGACTGTGAACTTAAGAGTTTAAAAGGCTTGGTTTTAAAATACTTATTTTTTGTTCTTCTGAATAACTTTTGCAAGTGCTTCTTGCCCTCTCTACAGAAAAAAAAAAAAAGACTGAAATAACCATAAACACAGACAACTGTTTTGCTAAGGATGACTTTTTTCCTGTCTTTTATATATTAAAATATTTCTGCAATAAGTATACTTTTTTTTTTTTTTTTTTTTTTTGGCGATACTCGGGCCTCTCACTGCTGTGGCCTCTCCCGTTGCGGAGCACAGGCTCCGGACGCGCAGGCTCAGCGGCCATGGCTCACGGGCCCAGCCGCTCCGCAGCACGTGGGATCCTCCCAGACCGGGGCACGAACCCGCGTCCGGACTCTCAACCACTGCGCCACCAGGGAAGCCCTACATTATTTTTATAATTATGGAGACTGATCTGACTCTGGATAAACTGTATTTTTTAACACTTTCTATACAGTGTGGGGGCTTTTTTGTTTGTTTTTTAACATCTTTATTGGAGTATAATTACTTTACAATGGTGTGTTCGTTTCTGCTGTATAACAAAGTGAATCAGCTATACATATACATATATACCCATATCTCCTCCCTCTTGCGTCTGCCTCCCATCCTCCCTATCCCACCCCTCTAGATGGTCACAAAGCACCGAGCTGATCTCCCTGTGCTTTGCGCCTGCTTCCCACTAGCTATCTGTTTTACATTTGGTAGTATATATAGGTCCATGCCACTCTCTCACTTTGTCCCAGCTTACCCCTCCCCTCCCCGTGTCCTCAAGTCCATTCTCTACGTCTGCGTTACAGCGTGGTCTTATTTTCCGTCTCAGATATAATCTGTAGGAATTAAGTATTCATTAATTCATGCATGTGCCTCCGGAACAACTTGTTACATAATATCAGCACATTAAAGATAATTACTTTTCCTTCCATTCAAGAATGCTTTTCTTGCTTTAGGTGGATATGTCTCTATCTTCGTATTCTTTTCAAGCAGGTGCAGGTTTCTTGTGTAATCTCTATAGAACACTGAATGTCAATCTTTTCTTGGTAAGAAGCACAAGAATGACATTTGCCCCTGACACAGCCCCAATTTATATGTCTTTCAACTTTATGTATGTTACCTTTTCAATGACACAAAAGTACTTCAATCACAGTGGAACCCAAAAGGAACGAGCTGCTTTATCCCTGTGCTAGGTGAGAGATTCAGACAAGCTGAATTTTATGGCTCCCTTCACTATTTTAGGATTTTAAAATACTTTTTTGACAAATTACTTTAGTGAAACAATGAATCACATACTGGCCTCTGCTGTGTTGAGTCCTTTTCCCAGCTCACTATTCAAATCAACCCAAAGAAGATGCCCTTCTGATCCAGCTTAATTTAGCAAGCTATCTGATTACTTCTTGAGGAGACCAAATTCCCATAACATTAATAGTTTCTTGCTACTTGAAATTATCAAAATGTGCTGAAATAATGCAGTCAGCAAAATGTCACTGTATGACTTACATATGGATCTGCTGCAGCCTGTGAAAACACTGTCTCCATGAGGGACAGCCAAAATGAAGAGTTATGTGGGAGTAATAAAATATGGTAACTAGGCCTGCAACTTCAAGTATAAACCCAGCTGCGCATGCACATGCGCGCGCACACACACACACATCTACAGGAAAGCCTGCTGATGATAAAAGCAGGAAAAACCCAAAGCACGTCCAGCACGAGTGCACTCTACGGCAGGACTGTCAGGGAACTGTCCTTTCAGCACCACGGCAAGAAACCCTGGCGCAAACCTCAACACTGGCAACCAAAGCTGGGCAAGTTGGGCCCTGCGAAAAATTTGTTAAAGCCCCTACAAAGAAAGCAAAATCAACTGTATGATTGTTTGTTTGTAAGCATGCTATATTCCATTTCATAATCTTTTATTAATTTAAAATAAAATCCTTCAAATATTTTGATAAAAGTTGACAAAACCCCAAATGAAAACGGAAGCCTCTCCAACTGAACCCAAGAAACCAGTAACTGACCAGCACTATCAAGAACTGTGTTGTAGTACCCACCAGCAGCCCTACTAAGAAACAACATATTTACACATACCCTGAATCAGATGTCCATAGAACACAGGACACGCTTGGAGCCCTCTCCAGGGAGAGCCTCAATTTCTAGGACAGACAATGTTTGCTGAGTACCAAGCCATCACTACTACCCGCTTCCAGGCAATCCAATTCTCTTTCAGGGAGAACTGAAGCCTTGTGGATCGTGAGCTCCAAAGAAAAAATGCTGCAGTATTTCAAGAACCAGGTTACAGGTAACGTGTTACAAAGCTTTCAGCATTTTAAGTCTGATTCCCCTGAGATTTCTACCAGGATGGTGGTACCAGGTGGTAATGTTATCCAGCCATTTGCATTACACATCAAAAAAAAAAAACCAATTTTTTTTTTTGAGGAAAGAAAAAGAAGTCCCCTAACCACCATTATCTTCTAATACACGTGGAGAAAAGAGAAGTACAGAAAGATTGTGAAACAGTGAAAACCTACCTACCACACCCGAAATCTCCCTTGGAAAGCTAAAACATCCCACAGCCCTAGCACACCACTACCTTTCTAAAGGCTCTCCAGGTTCAAACTCGAGAAAACGGTTATAAAAAGCACTCTCTCCCTTTGCCCCCAGAGCCCTCACCCACACTTCCTGCTTCCATCCCGGCTTCTCTGGTGCCCATTGTGCGTGCATTAAAAGCAATTTTCCCTGTTTGGTAGAGCTTGCTCCATGCTAATTATTTCTCCCTCCCCCTGAATTAGCCAGATGCAATGCAAAGTTTCTTCTACCCCTTCCCCTCCCCCAAAACAGATGCCATCCTTTTATTATGAATACCGACGCTGAACCTTGGCATCTTGGAATCTCCGGATATAAAATGTATTCCCCCATGTTTCAAAAACTGCAGTGTAAGTGAGGAAGAGGGCACAGGGTGGGGTAGTTGGAAGGAAGGCATGGATTGTAGAATCATATTTATCAGGCTGTAAAATTATTCCCACTTCATCCCACCTCGAAACTGGGGCCCTTGAAGGGGTCTGAAAGCCGTGGCTAAGCCCCCCCGAAAGTTAGCTGCCAAGTCTCCACCGGTGGTTGCTGCCGGCAAGGAGGGGATGGAGCTGAGCTCTCAGGAAAAATGCAGAGGCTTTGCGGTCCCCCAAGTACCAAGTGAGAACTAGAGAGGAGGGGTCCAAGCCTGTGGAGCTGGGCAGTCCTGCAAGCCCAAAGCTAGCAGAAGCCCAGGGTGCTGCTGCCGGTGGTAAGGTGGGGGAGGGAAGCAGAGAGGAGGAGAGGAGCAAGCTCTGCATCGGGTGGCGTAGGGGTGGGGGCGGGGGAAGGGGATGTTCTGAAAGTGATGTACTCCCTAATGCAGGAATCCTAGCCTGCCAAGGAAGGTCCCGGGGGCCCCCAACAACCCCCGAGTACCCTGTCGGGAGGGGGACGGATGCATCCGAGTAAAGGACAGGGGAGTCCTGGCTGCCCTAAGAACCCACGAGCCCCAGGCTTCTGCAGTTGGTAACAATCTGAAGCCGGATGGGGGAGAAGGATGCAGTAAGACATGGGGGAGGGGGTAGAGCTAAGGAGCTGCCTAGAAGATCCGGACGGCGCTGCCCTTCCAGTGCAACCGGGCGAGGGGCCCCGACTCTGGCCCGGCTCTGAGAGATGGGGAGGAGAGGGTGCTGCCTTACGGAAGGGGCGCCGAGGGCACGCCAGTGTCCCCCAGTGCAGCCAAGAGCGGAGGAGAGAGAGGGTGTATGGGGGTGGGGGCCGGTGGTCCTCAGTTCTCCTCAGGGATCCCCAGTAAACACGGTAGAAGGAAGCAAGACTTCCAAACACCTGTCCAAAACAGGGAGGGCACAAACCCCGCTCCACTGCCCCTGGAGCCCCACCGCGCACTCTGCGGCAAAGCCCCTGGCTGGAGGTGGGCGAGCCCCGCTCCAGGGTCCCGAGGCGAGAAGGGGAAGCCGGCGGGCGAGGAGCGGCGCCGGGGCGGGGGCTATGGGGCTACTTACGGCAGCGGCGGCAAGGGAGGCAGCGGCGGCCCTAACGCGGGGCCCGGGAGGCGCGGCCGGACTGCTGAGGTGCGGAGGATGCTGCGGGCGGGACTGCGGTCGGCGCCATCTTGGAGCGCTCCCCGCGCCCGCCCCCCGCGCCGCCGAAGTCCTTGCATAATTGATGACTCGCGCCCGCCGCGCGCCGCCGCGCGCGCCCCCGCCCCCGGGCCCCCCGCCCACCGTGCCCCCACGCCGACCCCCGGAGCGCGCCCCCTGCCCGCCTCCTGCCCCCGCTCGCGCACGCCGCCCCCGCCCGCCTGCCTGCCTGCGCCCAGCAGCCCACCTACCTCTGCAGGGCGCGCCCGCCCGCTCGCTGGCTGTCAGGCCGGCGTCCCCGCGCCGCCCGGACCGGATCCGGGGCGAGGGAGCAGGGCGCCGGCAGGGGGCGCCGCGCCGGAGCGCCTCGCGAGCGTCCCCGGGCCCGCCTCCCTGACGCCCCCGCCGAGCCGCGCGGGAGGGGCACCCGGGCCGAGCGCCGGGACGCGGCCGCTGAACGCTGGCGGGCTGTCAGCCAGCACGCGGGCGTTGAAACCCGAAAGGTGCTTTGTGGACTCGAGGGCCCCGTGACCCTTGGAAATGCCAAGTCTTACCTTTCTCCTGAACGACAGTCG
Organism: Orcinus orca; assembly: GCF_937001465.1. Taxonomy (NCBI): domain Eukaryota; kingdom Metazoa; phylum Chordata; class Mammalia; order Artiodactyla; family Delphinidae; genus Orcinus; species Orcinus orca. The sequence goes on along the minus strand of NC_064569.1, from coordinate 41,551,829 downwards.
CAGAAGGAAATGCCTAGTAACAGTGCAGTGCTCAGTTGTTAGAATCTCTGACATCTAAAAACACCAGGAACTCAATTTACCCGAGCTTTGGCTGCCTGAGAAAAAAACGCAGAAGTCTATGAGCAGCAGCTGGAGCCTTGTGATTCAGTGGACGCGGCTCCGGTGTGAGGAGGAGGGAGAAATCCCTTCCCCCAGGCCTGAAACTGCAATGGTCACCTTAATCCTTTTGAATCTCAGTTTGTCCATCTGTAAAGTAGGCACGATCATTTGAACTGCTTACTCTACACTCTCTTACGAAGATCTAGACAATGAATGTGAGAACTCTTAGCACTTTATTGTGCTTCTCACACATATTTCTTTTTACCGCAAGTTCACAGTTAAGAGTGAAAGAGTATGGGCAGGCCGCCGCCACTTACTGAGTACCCTTGGACGCGAACAACTCTGAGCTTCATTGTTCTCATCTGTAAAAGGGAACAATCATAGGACTGACCTGATAGGTTTGTTGTGAGAATTAAAGAGGAGAATGCATTTCACACCCTGAGAACACGATCTGGCATACATAGTGTGCCCACTACATACATTTTTAAATAGCTTTATTGAGGTATATTTGACATAGGATAAACTATGCATGTTTAGAGTGAACAGTTTTGACATATGTATGCATGCATGAAACTATCACAACCATCAAGGTAATGAACATACCCGTCACCTCCAAAAGTTTTCCCAGGCCCCTGTGTAATCCCTCTGTGCATCACTCTCCCACACTCACTGCCTCTCCAAGCAACCACAATCTTCTTGCTATTACTGTACAATAGTTTGCATTTTCCAGAATTTCAAACAAACAGTATCATACAGTATGTACTTTCTTTGTAGGGCCTCTTCTGCTCAGTTTAATTATTTTGAAATTATTCAGTTGTCTATCAATAGTTCTTTCCCTTTTATTGCTGAGTACTATTCATTATAGAGGTATACCACAATTTGCTTATCTAGTCACCTGGTGATGACATTTAGGTTATATCCAGTTTTTGCCCATTATAAATAAAGCTGTTATGAGTATTTGTGTGCAAGTCCTTGTGTGGACGTATGCTTTTATTTCTCTTGGGTATAAATGTCTTAAGAATGGAATGACTGAGTCCTACTGTAGATGTATATTTAACATATTAAGAAAGGGCCAAACTGCTTTTCAAAGTGGTTGTGTCATTGTACATTCTTACTAGCAGTATATGAGAGTTTCAGTTGCTCCACATCCTTGGCAACACTAGGTATGGTCAGTCTTCTTCATTTTAGCCATTCCAACAGGTAAGAAGTGTTATTACGGTTTTGATTGGCATTTCCCTAATGACTAAAGATACTGAGCATCTTTTCGTGGGCTTATTTGTCATCAGTATATGCTCTTGGGTGACGTGTCTGTTCAAGTATTTTGCCTATTTTTTAAGTTGGGTTGTTTGTTTCTTATTAATGAGTTTTGAGAGGTGTTTATATATTCCAGATACAAGTCTTTTATGAGATACGTGATTTGTACATATCGTCTCCCAGTGTGGGTGTACCTTTTTATTCTCTTAAAGTCTTTCAAAGAGCAGAAATTCTTAATTTTTATGAAGTCTGGTTTATTACTTTCTCCTCTTCTATGGATCATGCTTTTGGAGTAATATATAAGTTCTTTTTTTTTGACATTGATATCTAGTGTTCCTGCACTACCTGATTACCCTTGCACCTTTGTCAAAAATCAATTAATCAAGTATGTTAAGGGTCTGATTCTGGACTCTCTATTCTATTTCATTGATCTTTTTGTCTATCTTGACACTAATACCACACTGTCTTCATTACCCCTGCTTTATAATAAATCTTGAAGTCAAATAGTGTCAGCCCTCCGACTTTGCCCTTCCTTTTTAAATATTGATTTTGTTATTCTAGGTCCTTTGCATGGCCATATGAATTTTAGAATCAGCTGGTCAAATTCTGCAAAAAAAGCCCCCTGGAATTTTGATCAAGATTGCATTGAATCTGTAGATCAATTTGGGGAGAATTGATATCATAACAACACAGTGTATCATTCCATTTATTTCAGTTCTCTTTAATTTCTCTCAACAATGTTCTGTAATTTTCAGGATATGGTTTATTTTTCACCTTTCTGGGATTTATTCCTAAATATTTCATATTTTTAATGCTATTAGTGTTTTTATTTTTTAGCTGCTCTGCAAGGCATGTGGGATCCTAATTCCCGACCAGGGATCAAACCCATGCCCCCCTACAGTGGAAGCTCAGAGTCCCAACCATTAGACCACCAGGGAAGTCCCAGTGTTTTTATATTTTAATTTCTGATTATTCATTGGTAATATATAGAAGTACAATTAATTTTTATATATTGACCTTATGTATTGCAACTTTGCTAAATTCACTTATTAGCTGTTGTAGATTTCTTTGTAGATTCCATCAGATTTTCTACAGAGACAATTATGTCATTGGCAAATAAAGAGTTTTGCTTCTTCCTTCCATTCTGAATGCCTTTTATTCCTTTTTCTTACCTTATTGCACTGGCTAGGACTTCTAGTACAATGTTGCATAGAAGTGGTTAGAGCAAAAATCTTCCTCATCTTAGGGGGAATACATTCAATCTTTCATCACTAAGTATGACGTTAACTGTAGGTTTTTCCTAGATACCCTTTATCATGTTGAGGAATGTCTCTTCTTTTCCTAGTTTCCTGAGAGTTTTTATCAGGAATGAATGTTGAATTTTCTCAATCCTTTTTCTGCATATGGCTTTCCTTTTTAGTCTGATAATATGGTGAATTACATTGATTGATTTTCAAATGTTAAACCAACCTAGGATAATGTATTGATCATGGTGTATTATCCTTTTTATATATTGTTGGATTTGATTTACTAACATTTTGTTAAGAATTGTTGCATCTGTGGGACTTCCCTGGTGGCACAGTGGTTAAAAATCTGCCTGACAATTCAGGGGACACGGGTTCAAGCCCTGGTCCAGGAAAATCCCACGTGCTGCGAAGCAGCTAAGCCCATGCGCCACAACTATTGAGCCTGCACTCTAGAGCCCGTGAGCCACAACTACTGAGCCCGTGTGCCACAACTACTGAAGCCTGCGTGCCTAGAGCCCGTGCTCTGCAACAAGAGATGCCACCACAATGAGAAGCCTGTGCACCACAATGAAGAGTAGCCCCCACTCGCCTCAACTAGAGAAAGCCCGCGCGCAGCAACAAAGACCAAATGAAGCCAATTAAATAAATAAATCTTAAAAAAAAAAAAAAGACCAGGATTCAAAAAAAAAAAAAATGACCTTCTTCATCCTTGGCCATATTTTTTATTCTGAAATTTACTTTGTCTAACATAGACAAATACTGGCATGGTATTTCTTCTTACATTTTTAAAATTTTAACCTATTTATATCTTTATATTTAAAATGGCTTTCTTTTGGGCAACATATGGTTGGGTCTTGTTCCCCACTCCCCACTCCTGCCAACTAACAAGTTATGTTTTTCAATTGGGGTGGTTAGACAATTTACAGTTCGTGTGATTATTAATATGGTTGGGGTTAAATCTAACATTGTGCTCTTTGTTTCCTATTTATTCTTTCTATTCTCTGCTTCTTCTCTTTTTCTGCCTTATATTGATCAATGGGAATATACTTTATGAGTCCATTTCATCTACATTGTTGACTTATTGCCATAACCCTTTGCTGTGTTATTTTGCTACTATATAAGTTTAAGTATTTGCCTTAACTTGGGTACTGACTTAAACTGTAACTTCTTTGACCACTTGGGCTCTGTGTGCATTGCATACAGTAGGCTTTGAATACATACTCATTGAATGAATGAGCATTTATTTCTTCTCATCTTACATCAACATTTAGAGATTACCTGCTTAGGGGGCTCCGGATAACTGAACTAGAAGTTGGTTTTGATTGGAGCAGGCCTCATACCAGGTGAAGAGACAGAGAACTGATTTCCGATATGGTAACTATATCAAGATGATTGTAAAGAGAAGGAAAGGAAAAGAAATCCACAAAAAATGGTTAAAGTAGAATTACTAAAGGCTTTATGTAGTATAATTTATAAGGAAGCCAATGTGTAAATAAGTTAGAGAAGTTGAGGTTACAGATTTTTTTAAAATTTAATCCCATGACATAGAGAAACTCTTCTTTCTTGCCTTTGTAAATGGTTTTTGCTTTGCATTTTTGAAGCTCTATGGTTGTTATACTCAGGATGTATGTCCTCCTTATTAAACCTGCTTTTCCTGAAAATCAGACCCTTTGGAGCTATCATTAGACATTATTAGCCAAAGAGTGAAAGAGGACAGAGTTCTATATCCTTTCTCCAATATTTTCATGAACATGGAAATTCAGCCTCTTGGGATTACATGGGGTTCATGTAATAGGATCTGTTACTTTTAAGCTCCGAGTAGCTAAACTTACAAACTTTTCAAAATTTGAGAATCTTTGCTGACTTCACGAGAATCTTCGAAGGCCTTACAAATGTCAAGGATTTCCTTTAACAACTAAGCACATGTCAGAAAAAAATTCAATACACTGAGATGAAGAGGGATTAGACTTCCCAGTGTCGCTCCAGAGGGCAAAACCTAGACCAGGGGTGGGAGTTCCTAGAAGATATGTGCCAGCTCACCATGAGGAAGGACGTTCTAGCAGAGCTGATCAGCAGCAAAACAGACCACCCCTGAGGAAAGAAGCCAAAAGCATTGGTTCAAGGAGAAACTGTAAGATCAGTTGTTCTGGACATTTTTAGGATGCAGGCTTCCTTTGAAAATCTGATGAAAGCTATGGATTTTTTTCTTCCCAGATAAATTCGCAGATCCATGCCCACACATGCACATATACGAATGCACAGCTTTACATTCTATTGTGAAACTCGTCCTTGAACCCCGAGTTAAAAATGCCTGGTGTACACAGATGTTTAAAGTGTGAAGTGGGACATGCCCCTTCCTACTCTGAGAGCCTGTGACCCTTGGGTTCTACCCCCGTCCTCACCACTATTTTTAGAGGTCATCTGTGGTTTCCTGATGGAAATCCAGCAGAAGTGCTTTCCCTCTTTGGATGTTCTGCCTCACTTCTCATCTCTACCTTTTGACCCTATAATAGTCTACTTAATCTTCTATCCCTCATTCCAGACGTTACTGCTTCCTCTGAATTTACTGTTCCCTTCCATGGAAACAGGATTTAATCCCTTAGCTTTCTGTGATGCCAGCAGACTCCAGTCTGGAACTTTTATCTCTGAGATTACTCCTAATCTTCCACACTGCAGAAATATTGGTGATGTAGAGGACATCACTCATTCTAGTCTTCTTTTGCACTGCAAGCAATGTGAAATCCCCCAGGACAATATCCACCATGTGTTAGCCTGTAGACTTTTGGACAGTCCTACTTTGGGTTTATCTTACTTCTGGCTTATCCTACTTTTATTATAGCTTTACAAATAATTTGCTGATTAATTTGGTCAAACTACATCTACAAGAGCATACCTCAGGCCTCAAGATCAGCATCCGGAACCTCAGTGATGGCACTGCTATGCATTCTGTGTAGTAAGTACACTCTCTGATAGGCACAATGAGAGGCAGTATTCATAGTGGGCAGCCACGTGGACTGTGGAGTGAGATGTCAGGGATTCAGATTCAATCATCAGCATGACTTAACTACCGTCTTTCAAACCTCACATCTGATCCATCGCCAAATCCAGAATCTAACCTCTCTCACCACAGCTACCTCTGGTCCAAGTCACCATTTTCTTTCACCTGACTTGTTTCAGTCGCCTCTGGGCTGATCTCCCTGTTTCTCCCCTGGCCCTTCTTCCGTCTCTTCTCAACTTAACATCCAGAAGGATCCTTTTAAATAGAAGTTAGGTCAAGTTACTCCTCTCAAAACCTTCTAACAGCTGTAAAAACCAAAACCTGTATTATGAATTACAAGCCCTCCCAGGATTGGCCCTTGCTAATTCTCTGACTTCACATCCTTCTATCTGTACTCACACCACAGCACTCACTGGCCTCACCCATTACTCAGACACAGCAGGCACAGTCCCATCTCAGGGCTTTTGCACTTGCTGATCCTTCTGCCTGGATCATCCTTCTTCTCTCTTCCTCCAGACAGCTACAGGGTGCTCCCTATTCCCTTTAGATATAAACCCAGGTATCTCCTTCTCAGTGATGCCTTCCTTGGTCATCCTATCCAAAATTTCAGCCCCACCCCCAATACTTCCTGTTCCCCTTCGTGCTTTATTTTTCTCCTTAGCAAATATTATTATCCAACATACTGTCTATTTTATTTATTTATCTTGTTTATTGTCTGACTCTCCCACTAGAACAGAAACTCTGGGAAGGCAGGGATTTTATGTCTGCTTTATTCACTGCTTTATCCTCAGTACCTAGAAGAGGGTCTATCAGGCACTCAAAATAAATGTCTTGAATGAATGACAGAAGGAAAACTGAAATGGGAAAAAATATATGGTGTTCGCACAGGGTTAAGATGAATAGAGCAATGGAACAGAATGGAAATCCCGGAAACAGACCCCCACTTATATGAACTCTTGATGTACGACCATAGGTGACATTGCAGATCAATGGGGAAATGACATACTTTTCAATAAATGGTGCTGAAATTGGGTAACCAGATGGAAAATAATGAAATCAGACTTCTACTTCCATGTGGAATAAATATCTAAATGTGAAAGCCAGAACTATAAAAGCTTTGAATATAATACTGGAGAATAACTTTACGATCTCAGGGAAAAGAAGGATTTCTTAAACCAGACACAAAAAGCACCACCTGTAAAGGAAAAGATAAATCCAGTCCTGATCAAATTGAGTCTTTATTTTCCAAAAGATTCCATAAAGAAAGTACAAAGACAAGGTGTGGGGTAGGGAAAATATTTGAAAAACATATAACCGACACAGGCCTAAGATTAAGAACTCCTGCAATCAAACCACCATTAGAAACTAGTCAAAGACTTAAAAGACTTAAATTAAGCGCTTCACACGAAGAGAAATCTAAATGGTCAATAAACATATAAAGAGGTGTTCAACCTTATTGATGATGAAAATTTCAAATTAAAACCACAATGAAACGCCTATCAGATTGACAAAAAAATTCAAAGTCTGACAATGCCAACCGTTGGCTTAGATGAGGGACAAGGGGAACTTTCGTATACCACTAATGCGTGCACTGTGCAAGACAGAATGGAATTATCCAGTCAAATTAAAGACAGGCACATTCCATATCCTAGCAATTTCACTCTTCAGGTGTGTACCTTAGAGAAACTCATGCTCATCTGCACCAGGATACATGGGGGAAAATGTTCATAAAAGCGATGTTTACCATAGTCAAATGTCCTTCAACACTAGAATGAGTAAGTTAAATGCAGTATAGTCACAGAAAGGACTGCTCTACAGCAATGAAAATGAACTAATGAGCCCTACATGAAACAACATGGATGACTGTCACAAACATCGTTTTGGACACAGAAGCAAGACACAAAGTAAATAGAGCTGATTACTCCCTTTATAGAAAGTTCAAAAACAGATCAACTACATTACATAATTCAGGGATCAGACATAGGAGGCAAAACTATAAAGAAAAGCAAGGAAATCGTTATCACCAAAGTCAGGGTAGTGATTGCCTGTGTAGGGGAAAAAAGGAAATTATAATCAGGAAGGGACAATTGGAGGGCTTCTTGGGGGTCAGCAAGGTTCTGTTTCTTGACTTGGGTGGCATTTTACAGGTCTTCATTTTCTGATTTTTCTTGAAAATGTGCTCTCTGTTTTATGCCCTCTGCTGTATGTATGATGCATCTCATAATAAAATCTTTAAAAGGAGAGGAAAGCTGGCAGATGTTAACACTAGAGTAAAAAGTTAAAAGGTCTAAGAAAATACAGTTCTGTCAAGAAAATGGAAATATTGGGTCTATTAAAGAGTGAAATGGGGCTTCCCTGGTGGCGTAGTGGTTGAGAGTCCGCCTGCCGATGCAGGGGACGCGGGTTCGTGCCGCGGTCCGGGAAGATCCCACATGCCGCGGAGCGGCTGGGCCCGTGAGCCATGGCCGCTGAGCCTGCGCGTCCGGAGCCTGTGCTCCGCAACGGGAGAGGCCACAGCAGTGAGAGGCCCACGTACCGCAAAAAAAAAAAAAAAAAAAGATTGAAATGTCACATATGCCTGTGGCAGAGCTTTGTGATGTGGATGATCCTACCATAGGTACCAGGTAAAAATAAGAAAAATCAATTTGTGAAACTGTTTCAGCAAGTATTCCAGCTGAATATATATATATATATATATATATATATATATATACCAAATTATGCGTATCAGATGAGATAAATTAGTAAGAGTCCGAAAGAGTCATTTAAATTTTTCAGTTATACTTTGAGAGGAAAATTTTATACGAAAGTGGTGTATTAATGAAATTGATACAAACTGCAATAACAGATATACACTGTAATCTCACTGGCTAAACACAATAGAATTTCATTTCTCATATGCAGCCCGATGGGTGATGGGTGGCAGGGGGCAAGGGGAGTAAAGTAGCTTTGCTGTACACAGTCATTCAGGAACTTCCTGGATGTCAATACCCACAGGAAGTTTTATGGTTACATCACTTCTGCCCACATTCCATTGGCCAGAATTTAATCACATGGTCCCACATGCAAGGAATGCTGGAAACAAAGTCCTTTGCTAGAAGCCACTTCTCAGCAATAACTCTATATCCTGCAAGGGGAGCATGAGACTTCATTAAACAGACTTCATTAAACACCTCACTGCCACCGTGGTCTTCATTATTTTATCGTTTTTGAAGATTTCAGAATATATATTTTTGATGGTCAATGTTCCATGGTACATCAACTATAGCATTGTTATAGTATGCTGTCTGAACTATGAACTTCATATTGATAAGAACTGAGTCTATTATTTTAACAGGTAAAAATACACAGAAGAAGTTTTAACCCCCCCCCTCCTATTTTACACAAAAGTCGGCATAGTATACAAAATGTTCCGCCCCTTGCTTTTATACTTAACAGTATATCTTGGAACACTTCCAATGTCTTTACATAAAGAGCCTCCTCATTTTTTGTTATTGCTACATAGTATTCTGCTATAAAGATGTTTTGTCATGTCTTTAACCAAGGACAGGTCTTATATCCCCAGTGTCTAATAAAGCACCTGATACATAGGGAGACCACTTTATAAAGGTTTGAGAAATGAATAACTCTGCCCTCAAGAAGATGGTACTTAAATAAAACATATAAACCTAGGCATGAAGAAGGCCAAGAACGTGATATATAACAGTATATATGATACAGTACTGTTAAACAAACAGATGTAATTTATTTTAAAAGGTAATTATTCAAGCAGTTAAGTAGAACGTGATGTCGAAGAGCCCACGTTCTGGAGTCAGACCACCCGAGTTGCAATCTGAGATCTACCATTCACTAGGTGTACGACCTTGGGAAAACGATTTACTCTCAGTGTGCCTCCGTTTCCTCATCTCTAAATTGGACCAACTAAAGGGGATAATGCATATAGAAATTTTGTACAGCTCCCGGCACATCCCCAGCACTGAGTACTCAGGTTAGATATCATCGTGAGATGGGGCTAACAAAGGCAGCCTTATGGAGGTGTGTTCTGACGGGGAGAGGGGAGGGTGATACAGATAATAGGAAGGTCTCAACAAGAAGGAGTGTCGGGAACAAAGGTGTAGAGGTGGGATCCCTAAGGAGTCTGTGGGAAATGTCAGCAGATTTGTATCTGGGGCACAGACGACCTAAGGAGTAATGAAAAAATGAGATTGGTAAGATGTAGACTTTGATAGCAAATTGAAGTTTGTGATTAATACCACTATAAGTCAGAAAGATGACATAGCAAGGATCTCTGTTTCAGGAAGATAATTTTAACAAGCAGTGTTCAGGATAGATCAGACGAGAGAAAGACCAGAGAAAGAGGAAAAAATTAATATTGTGCAGTGATGATTTTGTAATGTATAGAAATACGGAATCACTATGTTGTGTACCTGGAACTAACGTAGTGTTATAGATCAATTATCCTTCAACTTAAAAAAATCAGTATACCTCCTGACTAGCCAAGTGCATTAACTGAAAAAAAATTAATATTGTTCTCCTATTTTGTGTTGATTTTGACACTTCACAAACTTGATCTCATTCTGTCCTCACTCAACTCTATGATGGTGGTATTATTAGCCCTGCTGTAGAAATAATCAGGCTTGAAGAGGCTGGATATATTGCCCATGGTTGGAGAACGAGGAACCAGTAAAGTTAAATAAAAATCTGACTTTGTCTGACTCCAAAGCAGAGATGTGCCGAAGCTGACACATACAGCCTTGTAAGAGCTGATAGTCAAAGCTTCAGGAATTTTATGAGCATTTGTTAAGCACAGCCATTATTAAAAATTAAGTGATGCAGGGCTTCCCTGGTGGCGCAGTGGTTGAGAGTCCGCCTGCCGATGCAGGGGACACGGGTTCATGCCCTGGTCTGGGAAGATCCCACATGCCGCGGAGCGGCTGGGCCCGTGAGCCATGGCCGCTGAGCCTGCGTGCCCGGAGCCTGTGCTCCACAACGGGAGAGGCCACAGCAGTGAGAGGCCCGCGTATCGCAAAAAAAAAAAAAAAAATTAAGTGATTCAAACTTACAATAAATAAATTATATTTAAAACAAGAGAATAAATATTCAAAATTAATTACTTCCTAGTTATAATCATTACTTTTGATTAGTGTCTACACTCTTAAGATTCTTTACATCTCTTAGAGCTATAGGGTGGAAATACTAAATAATATTGTGTTACTTCACATCTCTTCCTAACTCCATATTCAGTAAGATCACTTTGATAACTTGAAATTGACCACGCTGGGAATATTTACAACATAGCAATCGGCACATATTACAGTTCAGGGCTTCATTTATCATTTTGCTGATTGTCTAGCCTTAAGAAGGTGGGAAAATGTTCGAAATGTAGACTAAGCTTGAAAGTGTGTTGTGTCTATAGCTGTTACATTCTTCATAACACGAGAACACTGAGGGAAGATTCTTTCAGTATTAGAAGACTGTTATCTGATTCAGCAAGGAAATCACTCATGTCATTGACAAACCAGTGAAGTTCCAACATATGTCTTTGCTGTTCACTTTGCTCTTATTCATTAATGTAAACAAAAGTACCAACCAACGTTCATGTCAAAACTGTACTCGTTTGTCAACTGCAACCGTAGGTTGGCTATGGATACAGTGTTAGGGAAAAACCAACAAAAGTGTTCTGTGGGAATCAGTTGGCTATATGGTAATTACCAACAAAGAGTAATATATTTAATAATGTTTTTAAACTGTGTGCTACGTATCCTTTATATAAGTAAAATTTATAATAAGCCTATATATGCACGTTTTTCTAGAAAACCAGTTGCTAAACATTTATCAGCACTCCAGTGCTCTAAGTTATCATATCACCTTGCCTCCCAAGGAGAGAGGGAGATCAGCCATGCTTTTCTACATCAAGGTAATGAATACCAGCCTCCACCAAACATAGTACATTTATTTTAGGCAAACTATGTTATTTTCTTTTAACCTTTTCCCTGATTTTCTTCTAGGTCCTTGAAATACATCACTTCTTATTTTCAGCCCACATTATGCAAGTATGTAAGACTTCCTCTAATTCTGTAAATAGTAATTTTCTGACTCTGCCTTTTCCTTCAACACACTGATTCATCAGTTCTAAGATGCACATTTTTTTTTCACATTTTAACATCTCTGAAATCGAGAATCCTCTTATAGTCACTGTTGGCCAGGCAGCAGCTGTGTCACTGCTTCACATGTGTGAACTTGGCCATAGCTATTCTATTGGCATCACTGCAGATGAGCTTAGCTGATGTTTAAAATGTCTTTTAAAAGACTGCTCATTGAAATGAAAGGTTATTGTAGTCACAGAAAGGCAGAGAAACACAGCAACAGGGGCACACTGGTAGTAATAAAGCAAACATTCCACTTTGGAGGAATGGCCAAAATTCTAATTCTCCTGTAAAGACCAACCAAGAGCTTTACAGGGCCGAAGAAAGGAAGAGGGCCACAACAAGATGAAGTTGTGTTCCATTTTGTACCTGACATACATATATGCAAAAGCAATGTCAATCATAATACCACCAAGCAAATAAGGCAAATAAAGGGAGGAAAAATAACCAAATCTTTTGGAATAAATCAAAGAAATCTCAAAGCAATAAGAAGCTGATATGACCAATTCATGTGTCACCCAGAACTATTGTTAAGGTATGGTTTCACATTTAATTAGCAGCATTTTCCCCTATAAATGATTTATTAAAATAATGGTCAATGGTATTTGAGATTTGCTGAAATCTGACTACTAGTTTTATCTTCCTCTTCCATCTACCAATTTGTATCAAATATCAAACATTGCTTTGCATGTATATCAAATATCTTATGTTTTGGTATTTCACTGGAGAAATGTAACAGCTATTGATACTTTGAAACCAAAAGAATACCACCTCCACATAGGCTCTGTCCTAACTCTGTGATGCCTCTCTTTCAGTCTTCCTTCCTTTAGAATATAACATAGCAACCAACCTCTTCTCTTTTTTTTTTATAAATTTATTTATTTTTATTTTTAGCTGCGTTGGGTCTTCGTTGCTGCGCTCGGGCTTTCTCTAGCTGTGGCGAGCGGGGGGGGGCTACTCTTCGCTGCAGTGCGTGGGCTTCTCATTGCGGTGGCTTCTTTTGTTGTGGAGCACAGGCTCTAGGCGTGCGGGCTTCAGTAGCTGTGGCTCGCGGGCTCTAGAGCGCAGGCTCAGTAGTTGTGGTGCACGGGCTCCGCGGCATGTGGGATCTTCCCGGACCAGGGCTCGAACCCGTTTTCCCTGCATTGGAGGGCAGATTCTTAACCACTGTGCCACCAGGGAAATCCCCCAACTTCTTTTTTAAAATAACTTTTAGATTGATATATAATACACATACAAAAAATGCAAACATTATGAATGTACAGTTCAAAGAATTACTACAAGGTGACCACCATGCAAGTTAAGAAATAGAACATTAATAGTACCTCAGAAACTCTCTGCGGGTCCCCCCCAGTTACTAACTCTACTCTCCTCCCCAAAGATAACCTTCTAACACCATAGATTCATTTTGCCCATTTTTAAATGTTATATACATAGAATGAGATCGTTTATATTATTTTACTTTTGATTTCTTTCACTCAATAACATGTTTCTGAGATTCATCAAAGTTATTGTATATAGTTTAGCTCACTTGTTTTCATGGCTGTATGCTATTTTCTTGCATGAATATACCATGATTCCTTTATCTATTCTACTGCTGATAGACATTTTGATTGTTTTCATTTTAGGGCTATTTTGGGGGGCAGTTACCTTTTTTAAGATTGAAATATATCTGACATATACCATTGCACAAATTCAAGGTGTACATCACTGTTAATTTGATACATTTATATACTGTAATATGATTGCCACTGTAGGATAATTAGCATCTCTATCCCATATATGATGATCCTTAAGACCCATAAAGTGCTGGTCTCTTAGCAAGTTTGATGATTACAATACAATACTGTTGTCTATTGGGCTGAGTAGTGCTGCTATAAACATTCTCAAATCTCTCTTTTCACGCACATATGAATGCATTTCTGTTAGATATACATCTAGGAGTGGACTTAATGGATCAGAGGGAATATGTCTGTTCAATTTTAGTAGATAACTCCCAAATGCCTTTGACTTATGACAGTTATCACTGTAGCACAATAAGAAAAAGGATGATTTTTAAAACAGTTGAATTTGTCCTTACCTCATGCCATACACAAAACCCAATTCCATGTGAATTTCAAATCTAAATGTGAATAAAAGAATGCTAAAGCATCTATCAGATAATTTTTGAGTATAGAAAATATTTGAAAAAACACTTCACTTTTTAAAGGCGCGTGAATATTGCCTTTGGCCGTATGACCATCAATGTAACAAATACCTTTAGCCTGATTCTCACATTGAGTAAACTTCAGGATTAAAAAGGGAGAGTCAATTATAAATAGGGATAACCAAACAGGTAAGGAGAAGCTTCTCTTTGTAGAAATATTCCAGCTAATATATAAAGAAGAAATGATAGAATTAAAATATCACCACTTTGTATCCCCTAAAGAACTAATAATGGATTGAACATGATTAGTGACACCTCAAAAGAAGAGACAACCATACATATTTTTAAAACCTCTACAGTTACTAGTTTATTAGCATCATCCAGGACTCAGATGTTCAGTATTCCTCCTGAAATTACATAAACAAATGCAAATGGAAAGAATCCAAGTCCACATTATATAACAAAACTTCACTCCATCACAAAAGCATGTAAAATTACAAGAACGCTATTTTAAAACACGGGCACTTTAAGAGAATGATAATCTCAAAAACCACAAAATTGCCAAAGTGTTCCCTAAACTGCTAAGCAGACAAACCTATGACTCTAATGAATGAGGCTGAGTTTTGTAAAGAAAATTCAAATTCAAATAAATCAGATAATTCATACTGAGATCACAAAAGCTTAAGTGTCTTCTTCCCTCATGTCTATTTGATTTATAAAGGGGCAGACCATAATATAGGAAAATGTACCTGATTTAAAATGCGGTATACAATTTTAAAAGTTGGCCCAATTAATTAAAAGTACCTTTAGTGGAGGGTCTCAAGTTTCCTAAACAATCCATATTTAGATAAATAGGAGAAGACATTTATAGCCAGCACTTTTTTTCCAGAGCCTTTGCTGGGACTAATGTCAACAAAAAAATTTAATATGTTAGTCTTGTATTTTAAGCTCACGCTTTTGGGGATACATTCTCAGGTCTCTAACGTGGGAACTGCAAATATAGCTGCCGTTCCATGGTAATGGGAGTTAAAGAATGTAGAGTCCTCGTGTAGAGATTAGAACATACTTTTCTATTAGTCCTTCAAGAACAGACTTTCAAACGTTTGATTCTAATAATCCAGTCCTGTGAGTAGATTGGTTACTCTTCACTTTGTAAATGTAACTGGGCTATGTGACATCTGATATCAACCGATCAAGATCTGCGTTTCAGTTATGGATGAAAACTGTCTCAGTTCAACTTTTATTACCCTCATCACGAGTATGCAGGGTGTGTAGACAAAAGCTTTTTATCAGCCAACTGTATGAAAGATAAACATTGTAATGATTAGTCTGATCCAAAATGGCAAAAGCAAAAGACTACCTTCCCCTTAAGAAGAAAGTTTTCAGACCTATGGAAAGGCCAACAATACTAATTAAAAAAAATTGTATTTACTTAGAAGCATTCAGAATGTCAACAAAACAGCTGCAATATCTTTTCTTTTTTTTTTTGCAATTATGGAATGGTATTCAGTTAACAGAACAATAATTATTTCGTATAAGCTGCATCAGAGACAACTGAAGATGAAAAAACTACCATCCCCATAGATAACTAATTTGTGCTGTGCGCCCACAAGAACCTGCTTTAAATTTCCATGCCAATTTACAACCCCCGTACCGTACCAGGCAAGGTTAGTGGCTATTGAAAATACCACCAGGACAGGGCTATCTAAAGACACATTTGGTAATGTGTTAACTATACAAAAAGAGACACTGTACAGTTTAAAAACAAATCTTACACAGCCTTACATTTCAATATTTTTCTTTAAAAGGAGTGAGTTGTGTACAGGGGGGTTAAATGCTTTATAGACAAGAAAAAAAACTGCGCTAGAACCGATTTATTCATCAACATCATCTTCTTCTTCTTCTTCATCCTCTTCATCTTCCTCATCTTCCTCCTCTTCCTTGTTCTCTTGCTTTTTTCAGCCTTGACGACTCCCTTTTTTGCTGCATCAGGCTTCCCTTAAACTCGGTATGCAGCAATATCCTTTTTGTACTTTTCCTTCAGCTTAGCAACCTTCCACTGACAAGGCTGCTTGTCACCTGCAGCAGTGTATTCCACATCTCTCCCAGTTTCTTTGCAGCATCACCAATGGATAGGTCAGGATGCTCTCCTTTGATTTTTGGACGATACTCAGAACAAAACAAGACAAAGGCCGAAGGAGGCCTCTTGGGTGCATTAGGATCCTTGGACTTTTTTGTTTCCCCTTTAGGAGGGATATACGTTTTCATTTCTCTTTCATAACGGGCCTTGTCAGCCTTTGACATGTCTTTGAATTTTCCTTTCTCTTTAGCGGACATGGTCTTCCACCTCTCTGAGCACTTCTTAGAAAACACTGAGAAGCTGACTGAAGCATCTGGATGCTTCTTCTTGTGCTCCTCCCGGCAAGTTTGCACAAAGAATGCACAGGATGACATTTTGCTTCTCGGCTTCTTAGCGTCTCCTTTCCCCATGTTTAATTATTTTTCCTCAGTGAGGCACAGGGGGGCCCAGTGCCCATCCAGCTCTCCCTTGCCCGGGGAACTGTCTCTATGGAGCTCAACGTACTGCAATGGCTATGACAGCTGGAGCCAGACGCAGCCTCCTGACTCTCTCCACTCTGTCGACAGCCATATATTTGTGTCTGTCTGAAAGAGTCTTGCAAAAGTAAATGTATAGGGACTTTCTGGTGGCGCAGTGGTTAAGAATTCGCTGCCAAAGCAGGAGACACGGGTTTGAGCCCCAGCCCGGGAAGATCCCATGTGCCGCGGAGCAACTAAGCCCATGCGCCACAACTACCGAGCCTGCGTTCTAAAGCCCCTGTGGCACAACTACTGAGCCCACGTGTCGCAACTACTGGAGCCCGTGCTCCGAAACAAGAGAAACCACTGCAGTGAGAAGCCCGTGCACTGCAACGAAGAGTAGCCCCTGCTCACCGCAACTAGAGAAAGCCCACACGCAGCAACGAAGACCCAACACGGTCAAAAATAAATAAATAAATAAAATTTTAATAAATAAATAAATGTATAAAATCTGAGGACTTCCCTGGCGGTCCAGTGGTTAAGACTTCACACTTCCACTGCAGGGGGCTCGGGTTCCATCTCTGGTTGGAGAACTAAGATCCTACATGCTGTGTGATGCAGCCGAAAACATAAAATAAAAAAAATAAAATCTGAATTTATTTATTATTTATTTCTTTATTTATTTATGGCTGCATTGGGTCTTTATTGCTGCACACAGGCTTTCTCTAGTTGTGGCGAGCAGGGCTACTCTTCGTTGCAGTGCGCGGGCTTCTCATTGTGGCGGCTTCTCTTGTTCTGGATCACGGGCTGTAGGTGTGCGGGCTTCAGTAGTTGCAGCACACAGCCTCAGTAGTTGTGGCACATGAGCTCAGTAGTTGTGGCTCACAGGCTCTAGAGCACAGGTTCATTAGTTGTGGCACACGGGCTTAGTTGCTCTGCGGCATGTGGGATCTTCCCGGACCAGGGCTTGAACCCGTGTCCCCTGAATTGGCATGCAGATTCTTAACCACTGCACCACCAGGGAAGTCCCAAAATTTGAATTTCAAAGAAGTACAAAGGATGGAGGAATATTTTAAATAATATCACGGGTGGGAAACTGTGTAGGACAAATGACCTGGTTTCTCCAATACTTAAGTTGAAAGGAAAAAAGAGAGAGAGAAAAGGGAGAAGCCATAGATTAAAAGAAGCTTGAAAGGCGTACCAATCAATTACAGTATATGGACTTTATTTAGATCTTGATTTGAACAAAGTGTAAAAACAACCAAACATGCAAACCTGAAATGAGTGAATGTTTGATACGAAGAAATTACTGTTCATTTTTAAGGTGTGATAATGTTATTATGGTTATGTCCTTATAGTTAGGAGTTCCTATCTTTTGGAGATTCATGTTGACATATCTACAAATGAATGGACGTAAAGCCATGGGGGAGGGTAGTATGTGGTGTATAGATGGAAAAAAAAAATGGAAATGAGTTGATAGTTGTAGTTGGGTGATGGGTCCATGGAGTTTCATTATATATTTTCTCTACTTTTATATTTGTTTGAAATGCTCCATAATATGTTCTTAATATAAAAAATTGCCTCCTCCATGGTGCCTAGACCAGCATTTACACATAGAAGGTACTCAGTGAAAAATATGTATTGAATGAAGGAATTGTCAGACAGTATCAGCCTTAGCAGAAGGGGCCATCTGGGCTCCAACACACATTTTCAGTACTGGTATTCACTCAACATCTTTCATACAGTGACTGCTCACTGCCTTCTGAGAATTCCCATCAAGCCCCTGTTGTATGACAGGAATAGACAGCTGATCAGGGCCGAATGCACCTGGGGTAGCAACCAAGTCACAGGCAGGTGGGCCAATCAGATTCTCTTTCAATGACTTGAAATAAGATGCTAAGACCTGGTCAGACAAGAAGGAGCCCTACAAGTGAAAGGTTTTGTAGGGTGGGGGGCAAGAGTCTGCACCATACCCTTTTACATGAAAAGAAGTTCAACTTCACTCACTATAAGAGACATACAAATCGAAACTACACTGAGATACCATTCCTTACTCATCATATTGGCAAAAACTCAAAAGCTTAACAACATACGTGGTTGGCAAGGTGGTAATGATACAGACACTCTCATACATTGCTGGTAATAATACAAACTAGTACAGCCCAATGGAGAGGAAGTTGGTAATATGTAACATGTGCCTTTTGGGCCAGCAATCCCATTTCTAAGAATTTAAGTTCAAAAGACACCTCCAACAACACAAAACTACACAGGCACAGGGTTATCTATGATAGCATTATGGGTAACTTGTAACTGCAGAATACTGGAAACCACTTAAATGCCCCAAAGCAGTAAATTGGTTGAATAAACTACAGTACAGTCAAACAATGGAGTACTATGCAGCTGAAAAAACAATGGAGATAATCTCAGTGAACTGAATTGGAGTGAGTTCCAGGATTTATTTTTAAGCGAAAAAAAGCAAAATGCAAAAAAGCATATACAGAATGCTACTTTTGTGTAAGAAAAAAGAGGAAATAAGAAAACAAACACATATCCGCTGATTTTTCCAAAAAGATACAGGCAGAATAAACTAGAAACCAGTGAGATGGTTTATCTACAAGTGGAGGATAGGTCAGGTAGAGGCAGCGATAGGCAGGTAAACCAATTGTCTGGAAAAAATAAAACAAAACCCTGCAAAAGCCTTGGTTTGTAAATTTGCCACTTTCCTTGGTGTAAATACTCCCAATGTGGTCAATTTCAAGCTGCCTGCAGAGATGCACAGAATTGGCTCTTGCAAGCAAGTGCAAGCTGGCTCCAGCAGAACGCTGAGTAGAAGGGGTAGAAATAGTAGCACTTCTCTGAATATACGTTTTGTAAAGTTTTTTCATCAGCTTTATTGAAACGAAATTTACATACAATAAAATGAGTCCACTTAAAGTGTACAATTTGATGAGTTTTGATGAATGCATATACCCTTGCAACCACGCCCCTGCTCACATCCAACATATGAAACATTTCTATTGCCCAGCATATGGAACATTTCTATTACCCAACACATGGAACATTTCTATTACCCCCAAGGTTTTCTTATGTTGTTCCTTCCCAGTTAAGCTCTGCAACCCAACACCAGCTTCAAGCAACCAGTCATCTGCTTTCTATTACCATGCATTCATCTTCTTTAGAATTCCATACAAACGAAATCATATAGTATATATTCTTTTGTGCCTGGCTCCTTTGACTCAACATAATGTTTTTTTGTGGTTTTTTTTGACAGTTTTGCTTTATTTATTTATTTATGGCTGTGTTGGGTCTTCGTTTCCGTGCGAGGGCTTTCTCTAGTTGTGGCAAGCGGGGGCCACTCTTCATCGCGGTGCACGGGCCTCTCACTATCGCGGCCTCTCTTGTTGCAGAGCACAGGCTCCAGACGCACAGGCTCAGTAATTGTGGCTCACGGGCCCAGTTGCTCCGCGGCATGTGGGATCTTCCCAGACCAGGGCTCGAACCCGTGTCTCCTGCATTGGCAGGCAGATTCTCAACCACTGCGCCACCAGGGAAGCCCAACAACATAATGTTTTTGAGATTAGTCTGTGTGGTCTCGTGTATCACAGTTCATTTCTATTTATTGCAGAGCAGTAGTCCATTGTATGGAAATACCACAATTTCTTGATCCAATCATCTGATAATGGACATCTGCCTTGTTTCCAATTATTTTACTATTATGAATAAAGTGGCTATGAACATTCACGTACAAGTCTTTGTGTGGACTTAGATTTTCATTTCTCTTAGGTTAATACGTGGGAGTAAAATTCCTACGTCACATGGTAAATACAAAACTTTACAAGTTTATTTAAAAATTGCCAATTTTTCCCCAAAGTTGTTCCAGAGCTCAACAGTATGAGCTTTTTAGTCATCCACATCTTTTTCAATGATTTTATTGTCATTCTTTTAATTTTAGCCATTCTAGTGAGTGTAATCGTATATCATTGTGGTTTTAATATAAATTTCCTGATGATTAATGCTCTCGAGCAACGTTTTTATGCGCTTATTGGCCAATAGTATATCTTATTTGTGAACCAAGGCTTTGTAGAGAAATTGCTGATTCCAGAGCCAAAGCATCACAGCTACAGCAGATATCTTGACATATTTACAAGCCTTGCTACTTGCGATGAAGTCTTCTGGATTTGAACCACTCTGAACTGACCTCCTTGAGGGCAGACACTGTGTTGTTTTTCATTGCCTCCCCATCCGCAGGGTGTGGCACTTAATAGATGCTCAGAATTGTTTGTTGAAATGAATTGATTTCTATAGTTCTGTTAAGGTCTTGCTACCTGGAAATCCAAAGACCCAAAAAAAGATATTGAAAAAAGAAAGAAAGAAAGGAAGAAAAAGGAACTTCTTGGCAATGGAAGTTAGTATTTTGTTCCTCTCTTGACTCCACAGAGAGTCTACCACTTGGCCTCTTCCATATGCTATTGTGTTTTCCTTTGGCTTGTAACTTCCTCCCAGTATCAGGCAATAAGATACCAGCCGCTGAATAACACCCTATTCCTGATGTCAGTTTCAGACATTCTGTTTTTCTATGACAACTGTCACTTAAAATAGGGGTCTAGTTTCCTGGCTTGAGCAGCTCATTCCCATGCTGGGCATGTGTTCTTAGTGATGCAGCTGATTGGCAAAACAAGATAGCTGGACTCTCTCCCCACAGGGCAGGAGGCCCTAAGCTGAGGACACCTAAGGGGAGAAGGTCGGTAGATAAATATTTCACTATTGCAAGGGGAAAAACCCTTGTGGGTGAGTGTAGAGTAAAAGCAGTCAGTGAATGATTTCTGCTGTAAAAATATCAGTTTTCTACTGCTGCATAATAAACCCCTCAAAATTTAGTAGCTTAAAACATGAACAATTTATTCCTTTACCATTCTGTGGGTTGAAAGTGCAATTCTTACGTTCGTCTCTCCTGGCCCCATTCATGCAGCTGCATCCTGGGCTTGATGCAACAAAATGGCCTCACTTGTGTGTCTGGGGCCTCGGGTGCGATGGCTGGAATGTTTGAAAGAAATGGGCCTCTCTTTCCACCGGCTCTCATATCCTGGACTTCTTCTCACACGGTGGTCTCAGGCCAGAATCCCAAGAGGACCGAAGTGGGAGCTGCTAGGTCTCTTGAGACATCACCTCTGCTATGTTCTGGCCAAAGCAAATCAAAAGGCCAGCCCAGATTCAAGGGGTGGAGAAATAGGCTCCAACTCTTGGTGGAAAGAGTAGCAAAGAATTTGTGGCCATTTTAATCCACCACATGATGTGAAGACAGTAGCATCCCCCAAATGCTATGATACCAACTATATAAGAGAGTGTCAGCACAGAGCTAAAGAGTGGATAAGGAACACAAGCGAATTAAAAGTTGTTTTTGTTTTTCTGGTTGTGGGGTACCTGGGTGATTTTGTTTTATTTCTAGAAAGAGAAGGTCAAGAGAAGAATCCTGAGGGTGGTGGAGAGTTCAGATCACCGAGACACACTAGAAGGAGCTAGAGCTGTTTGTCCTGGTGATGAGAAGGCTCGGAGGGGATGGGAACTGATTTCAAATGTCTAGAAAACTAGTATGTGTTAGGAGGCTTGTTTGTGTGCTACCACAGAGCAGAACCAGAACCAGAGCTAGAACTATAAGCAGATTTTTCTTAATTTAAGAGAGAACTAGCAATCAGAGACGTACATAAACAAGATGAACTACCAAAGAGATAGTGAACTACTCTCCACTGGGCTGCACAAGCAGATGTTGATGTGACCACTGTCCTAGAAGGTAGGAGCTATTCATGCATCTGGTGGGACCTCTGGGATTTCTCCCAACTCTGAGATTTGATGATGCCACCCCCTTCTATTGATACCTTGGGCCTCTGTGATATGGGGATTACCCAACTGCCCGTGCATTCGGCACTTTCCAGAGCCTCCATGCCACCAGTCACTCCCTGGGCTCTGCAAAATCCCCAAGTGCTAGCTGGATGGCACAACCCTGCACCCATCCTTAATGAAAGCCTCTGACAGTTTTGCTCCTTCACTCTGCTACTGTTCTGCAATTTCCTTCTGATGTTTTCCAGGAGGCGGAAGCGATTTGCTTTACCTTGTCTGGGGTGGATGTGTTTCTTGCAGCCCAGAGGCAACAGCCAACATTGACTCTTTTGCGCACTGGTTTATGGTGGGATCATCAGTAACTCTGCAAGGCGGCATCCACCCCATTTTACCTGATACCTGGCTCACGGTTATGACCAGAAGGGTCAGTGGCACCTCCGCTTTGAGCTCAGTTTCCTTAAGACTGCCCAAGGTGTTAACCTAAAGACGCATCTCGTCACTGAAGCCCAGGACAAGGACGTGCTTCCTCCGATTCAGGGAACGCACTCCCACCACCCAAAAAACATGTGGGTGTTTTCTGTGAGCCAGTGCTTACATGTATGATCCCAGTCCCAGTAACACAATTCTATGGGGTGGCTACAGAGGACACGATGGAGGCAAAAGAAGTTAGGTAACGAGCTCAGGGTCACACAGTTGCCAAGTGGCAGAAATGAATCCCAGACAGTCTGACTCCAGAGCCTGTAAACTTAGCCATGGCACTAGAGGGGCTCCCATTTATTGAGTGCATTACACATTGTGGCAATGTCTTAAGCACTTCACATCCACTCTCTAATTTAATCCTCAGAACAACAGTTTTGTGAGATTTGTGTTATTATCTCCACTGTTCCAGATGAGGAAACTGAGGCTCAAGGAAGTTGAGAAACTTGCCCAGGGACACAGTTGTGAGGAGCAGTGATGGGTGAAACGTGGCCCCAGACTGTTTGACATTCCTCCCACAGAGAGCGAGATCTCTCTCCCTTCTCTTAGATCTGGGCTGGCCTCAGATTGCTTTGACAGCAGAAAGGGGGCTTTGTGAATTCTAGACCCAGCCTTTAAGAGGACTGGCAGCTTGCTCTCTTGGAGCGCTAGCTGGCATGTAAAACATCTGACACCCCTGCTGGAGAGACCACGTGGAGAGGCCCTGAGACCACACGGAAAGAGACAGGGGCCCAGCTGAGCCAAGCCCTCCAGCTAACACCACGATGCACCAGATATGTGAATGAAACCATCTTGGACACTTCTGACCTTCAGCTGGTCTTCAGTTGCCAGCTGAAGACCACCAAATGACCCCAGTTATGCCATGTGGGCCAAAGAACTGTCCTGCCAAGCCCCGTCTGGATTCCTGACCCACAAAATCATGTGACATAAAATAGCTGCCACTACGTTTCCAGGTAGTTTGTTACAGAACAAACTGGCATAATAGCAAGATTTGGAGATGAACCCAGGATATCTGGCTCCAAAGCTCATGCAATTCAGCCCCAGGCTACTCAGATGACGTTAGCAGCCATCATCAGGCGAAAACCAACACCGCAAGCGTTCTGCATGCTTTCGCAGAACACCTGCATTGGTTCTATATTGCTAGACAGTTCAGAGACTCTGTCTACTGCCCCTCCCTCGGTTCCAGGCACGCCTTCCTGCATGAGATGATATAGGAAGAACCCAGACGGGCTTCAGTGTTGCAGAATGGACACACGACACGAGAGAAAGTCCGCTGTCGGAGTGGGAGAGAGTCCATCACAACTGCCCAAGAGGAAAGGGAGCCAAGTTGTCCTAATGATAGGGTTCTTAAGCTGGGGTCCAACAAATACCACCCCACCCCCCAAAAGAACAGGGCCAAGCAGAAAAGTACAAACTATATAGCAGGCCCTGAACAGCCCTGGAGACACAGAGATGACAAGGTAGGGGAAAGAACTGGGGACAGGCAGCCTTGTGTTCAATCCCAGTTCTGCTGATTTCCTGCTATGCAACCTCGGGAAAGTCACTTAACTTTTCTGACCACCATCTCCCTTTTAACAGTGAGAGAGAAAATATTTCGCCTTCAGTGTTGCTCTGAAGAATAATATAATCTGTGTGACATACTGTTTGGCATGTCATAAGAACTCATTAATTGTTAGTTTCCCTTGATCCTTACCCGGGGATTCAGAAGATCACTTAGCTCTTTTTATCTCTCCAGTATTTCATGGTTTCTGATCATGAGGATTTGTTACCATTAAAAGGGATCAGGGAAGAGGGGGAGAGAGAGGAGAGAAACGTGAAATCGGAACCGCATCTCCTTTTTTGCAACTAACCAAAGCAACTTACTACCTGCTGCCAGTGAGGAGTTGGGCCTCAGACCTTTTGTTGGGGGGCAGGTGGGCTGTGGCCAGGCGGCTCACGTATCTCCTCTCTCCCTGAGCACATTGGCCTGAGCCCTGATTTTAGCAGGCTGCTCAGCCGTGCCGTTTCAGTGTGAGGTCCGCTGGCTGGTGGTTGTCTGTTGGTCCTGCCGGTGTGGTGTGATGAAGACTCTGCCGGGGGTAGAGAACAGGTTGGGGGACGCCATCAGTTCAGCTGCTGGAAAACCATTTCCCGACACGGGGTCTGGGCTCTTGCTGCTGCAGTTAATGGGAAACGACAGCTGTGGATCTCACCATCTGTCAGTCAGCAGGAGGGAGGACAGGGACCCAGGGAGCTTGTTCAAGCTCCGTCTTCGTAAGGGCAAGAACTGGGGAGTGGCTTGCATCACCTCCACTTACAAATCATCGGCCAGAACTCAGTCAAGAGACACACCTGGCTGCCAAAAGGCTAGGAAAACCAGGCTCACCTGGTAACTTTGTAATTTTGGAAGAAGGGGAGAATAGATACTGGGGAACGGCAAGAGTCTCCACCCACTCCCCCCTTCCAGTTCATGTCTAATACAACAGTATAAATATGCAAATTTTTGCAAGGAAAAAAACAACAACAAAGTGATACACTCAGAGCAGCAGGACTTTAAAAATATAGAGATCAGCAACTTGTGGTGCCAGAAAGCAAGGAAGCACTCAAAACACAAAAGGATGTCAGACACAGGAACCAGCTTGAAAGAGCACCCAACGGCTAAAGCTGGGACAATCTGAGCGACAAAATAAATAGCGTGGCAGTGGATTACAGCCCAAAGTATAGAGTACGCATGACATCTTGGTATAAATTAATGATTCAGTATATGGATAGGGGACAAAAGACAAATCTTCCTTACAGAAGAATTGCAAATAATACAAGTAGACACTCCACCCTTAGTAGGTGGAGCTTAATTCTCGCCTCCTGTGGGCTGAACTTAATGAACACAGAATGGAAAGGGGGAAAAGAGTCACTTTACAGTGGAGAAGCCTGGCAAGCACTACCTTAACCAAGTGATCAAGGTGAACATCACCAGTGATGTCAGGTCAATAGCTTCTACCCCCCAACAGGATGTGATAGGAGGTCCTCCACCTCTTCAGGGTTCTTCCTAAAAACTCATAACTCCACTCTAATCATGAGAGAAACACAAGATAAAAACCCACCTCTGGAGGGTTCGTAGGTTGAGGGACATTCTACAAAATATCTTATACCAATACTCCTCAAAATCGTCAAGATCGTGATAAACAAGGAAAGACAGAAACTATCAGAGACCAGAGACGGCTAAGGAGACACAGTGACTACGTGAAAGGCAGTGTCCTGGGTTGGATCCTGGAACTAAAAACTGTAAAAACGACTGAAATCCAAATAGAGTCTAGAGCTTAGTTAAGAATAATATGCCAATGTTGTTTTCTTAGTTTTAACAAAGCACTATGGTAATATAAGATGCTAACAGGGGAAACCGGGTGGGCGTATGTGGGAACTCTCTGTATTTTGTCTTCACGACTTTTCTATAAAATCTAAAATTATTTAAAGATAAAAAGTCTATTACTATATATGTATATTACTATTTGCATATATATGGGTATTGTATATGTTACTACAATGCGTGAATACGTGTGTGTGTGTGTGTGTGTGTAAAGATGATCCAGGTCCAGATTGAGTACCTTCACATCAGTGGCTTTCAGACTTTTCCAACTGGGACATCTAGTGTAAGAAATTCTGTTTGGGGCTTCCCTGGTGGCGCAGTGGTTGAGAATACGCCTGCCGATGCAGGGGACACGGCTTCGAGCCCTGGTCCAGGAAGATCCCACATGCCGTGGAGCAACACAGCCCATGAGCCACAACTACTGAGCCTGCGCCCTAGAGCCCGCGAGCCACAACTACTGAAGCCCGTGTGCCTAGAGCCCGTGCTCCACAGCAAGAGGCCACCGCAATGAGAAGCCCACGCACCACAATGAAGAGTAGCCCCGACTCGCTGCAACTAGAGAAAAGCCCACGTGCAGCAACAAAGACCCAACACAGCCAAAAATAAATAAAATAAATCTATAAAAAAGAAATTCTGTTTATGTTGTGTACACATATATATTACTGTACCACCCGCAGTGCATTCTGATGTTTTCTACTCCATTTTGATATTTTAACATGCTGCTCTCACCCCACTAGTGAGCCTCTCCCTGGGGCTCTGCCCACGTGACCAGCTCCCCAACCTCATCTCCCAGCCAGCCCAGCACATTGCCAAAGTGCCATCGCTCATACCTGGAACACCCATTATACAGATACTGAAATAGCTCAGACCTTCGCTTTGAACGAGTCTCTGCCCAAACACCACCTCAGCCCCAGAAAGTCATTTCCTGACTATCCTGTCTAAAGTCACACTTCCTCCGTAATCCTGTCACTCTCTGTCCTGTTACCCTGCCTTCTATGTCTTTGTAGCGCTGATTACAACCTGATATTATGTCCCATGTATTTGCTATCTATTTGCGTGTGTGTCTCTCCCTGACAGCCCCATGAAACGTGGACTTGATCTGTTTTGCTCATGCCTGTGTCCTCCTTCCTGGTACACAGCAGCCACTAAGTAAACATCACTTTGTTGACTTCACTAGACTTCTAAATGCAAGGAGAGAAAGCACGGCTTGACTAAACCTTGGATTTTCTTCCTGTCCCCCCTTAGCTATGGACTCCAGCCCTTCTCTGGTCTCTTGAATTGGTGTTGAGTTCTCTGCAGCCCTGCTGTGACCAGGCCTTGCAACCCATGCCTCTCCTTCTGCTCCCAGCATGCACTCAACTTTTATTGACAAGCTGGCCCCTCTCTGTTTCCATCTGCCTATGCCTCCAGGCTTCTTGGCCATCTTTTTTTATTTCCAGCAAGAATAAGAGAGGAAAGAAAGGATGAGGAGAAAGACGATGCATTGGCCTTCTCTATCACTGTTTTTCTTGCAATTAAAAAAAAAAATGTCACTCTTGGCCATCAGGCTTCTACAGGGCTCACTCATTCCATAGCCTCTGACTTTGGCATTCTCTGCGGATGTCCAAATTGTCCCTGCAAAAAATGACTTAGGAGTTCTCTTTAACTACATTCTGTAGCTCAGTGTCTTCTGACTAGATACAAACTGCTTCTACCTCCTAAAGGGCTGTACGTTTCTTCCCCTTCTGACCATTTTGCTGGGAGGGTTACTAGTAGTTTCCTCATACTTATGAGTTTTAAAAAGGGGATTCGATTGTTAAGTAGAAAGGATCAGGAACATGGCAGTGTGAGTGATCTGCACAGTATCTTAATAGCTATGTAAAGGGGAAAGTTGGAAAGCATGTCTCCAGTTTTTGCTTGTAAATGCAGAAGATACTGGGAAAATACACATAAGGAATGAATAACCATGGTTCCCTCTGGAGCATCCCTTGGGAACAGGAAAAAATTTCAGTTATTTATTCCAAACACTTCATCAATCAGTCAATTCTAAAAGATTGGCCCTTGCAGGTGGACAAGAAGGTCCATGCAAGTTTTGTTTTGGAGAACGAAGCAGCTTGTCTGTTTGTGGAAGGTGTGACGTCATAGAGAGTGAAATTGAAGGGGATGAAGTTGATCTTTGATACTCAGGGCCATTTTAAAAACTTTGTAAGCCCCAGGGACTCCTACTTTTATTTTATCAAATATATTAAAATGCACTCACATCCTACATTAAATATAATTTTGCCCTGAAAATTTGAATGGAGTTTTATAATTTTACTTTAGAAATTATTTGGCTATGAGTAATATTTAATTTGCAATTGGCTACGATTTGTCAGGAGTCATTGTCTCTCCTTGGGAATTCTTATGAATGAGAAAATCTAACCCACAAATTCTATTCAAATGGAATGAATATTTATAAATGCTAAACTGAATAATTAATGAATTTGACGTTATATTTTATTGACATTTAATTAAGTATATGTTAATTTTGTTTTACTGGTTTCTTTTTGTATTTGGAGCCAATAATTTCTCTTTGGATCCTACAAGATGCAATGGCTCCTTTGATATGTGTCCCACACTTTTCCTCTGGAACCTCTGGCTCAGGGTAAGGGAGTCCTGAGTCCCCTTCTGCCCTCTCCAATACCCCAACCTCTCCCCAACCTCCACAGCCAACTGTCTTCAGAATTGTCCCGTGCTCAAGCTCTCCTCCTTTATTCCTTTTATTCTTTTTTTTGCTTTTTGGCCACACCATGCGGTATACGGAATCTTAGTTCCCCGAACACGGATCAAACCTGTGCCCCCTGCGCTGGGAGCACGAAGTCTTAACCACCGGAACACGAAGGAAGTCTCTCCTCCTTTACTCTTTAACCTTCTTCCTTTTATCATCTTTCTTTGCCACCTAAAAACTTTTCCCATAACACTATGGCTCTGAGCTCTGGGCACTGCTGACGTGCTAATGCCCTGAGTGGTTAATAACTCACAGTCCAGGCAACATGATGACATCTTTTCATAGTTACATTTTCATTGGGTCTTTTTGAAGATACATCTGAATTCAAAGGACTTCTTTTAATGATGTAAATTTAGGGTTTATTTTTAGGAGACATTTCTGGGCAGGTGCAAAATCTTTCAGGAGTAAATTTCCAAAAAAGAAAAAAATCAAGGAAATCCTTTTCTCCTGGGATCTCACAAATCAGTTAGGGAGATAACGCATGTACTACATAATCGTGACATAAGGTAGACAGCACCATTTAGGGAAGTGTAAATGAAGGGCTGTGAGAGCACATAATAAAAGGACTTGCTTCCAGCTGCAAGAATGTGGGGAGGCTTCCTGGAGGAGGTGACATTTAAGTTGGACTCTGAAGGATGAGTAGGATTTGAATGGGATTCTGGAGGCCTCCTGCTTTTGGCTCTGTCCCTCTGGACTAGCCGCTGTTCACAAGTCACTCCAGCAGAGGGCAGGCTGAGCAAAGATGGGATGGAAAGTCCAACCTTTTGGCCAAGTCTCTCATGCTGGTCTCAGCACACCCTGAACTGTCTGGACAGCTTCCTAGACTTACGAAAAAGGGTGAGTCCTCTCTATGTGAGTTTTGGAGTTATTCTGACCCAAGTGTGGGCTCCATATTTACACCTTTAGCTTTGCCTGAAATTGATACCAACTCTGCCTCAGAGGTGGGCTATACGTTCATTTAACAAAGAGTTACCAAGCATCTACCATGTGCTAGATGCAGTGTTTCACTGGGAATGCAAAAATGAGCACAACAGACCTCGTCTCCGTCTTCCAGAAGTTTAGAGTCTAGTCTAGTTACAGGCCAGTTTTTGGACTTTGGCATGTAAAACCATGATTTATCTCCTGATTCTTCTGAGATAATCTATCTCAAAGGTAGGCAGGGAAAAGGGACCATGGAATAAAGATAACAAATATATGGGTGAGAAAACTCCTACCATATGGTCAGCTCTGCCCTTTGAACCTGCTGCTGCAGATCTGGGGGGTCCTCCAGTGGCTTGTCTGAGGCCAGAGATTTGCTTGAAGCAAGGCTGCCTTCTGAGATGAAGGGCAGCCAGAGAATATCAACGCTGTGTCCATATGTATTTATCAAATACTTACATGGCAGCTACTGTGGGCAGTACCCACTACCACCCCATGCTCTGTGCTACTGTGGGCAGTACCCACTGCCACCCCATGCCCCTGTCTGCAGCTCCTGCCATGCTCCTGATGCAGGCTGCGTGTCCCGGGAAGGGTAGCAGACACCACTAGCTCTGCCCCTGGAGCCCCTTCTGGATCCAGTGCTTTCTTACTCTCATATGCCCATCAGCTTAGCCCTCCCATCCCAGACTCATGTCCTCCTTGGCCTCCCGCTAACCGGTCCCTTTCCTTAGATCCTTAGAAACCCTCTTTCTCATAGGAACATACTCCCGTTTATTCTTGAACTTTCCTGCTATTGCTCCTGGCACTCTACTTTCCCTGAAGCTCAGCTTTCCCCAGATACTTTGGTTCTCAGGCTCTAATCAATGAAGTGGAGATAGAATCAGTCTGAAGTCTGAGAAGCGAGCTAGGGCAGTAATGAGGATGGAAACAGGAGTTCAACAAGAAACACCCAAGGGCAGATCTGAAGGTCCCAGAGTCACATTTCAGTGGACGAGAAAGAGGTGAGGAGCTCTAAGACATGTGGGAAGGGTGATGGACCAAGGCGGTAACAGATGAAATTGCAGGAGCTTGGGAAACGCAGAGCCACCATGATTAGCCCTTAGGGCGCCTTTGTGCAAATTTGAAAAAGGTCCTCCTTCCCCCACCCAAATGCAGCCATGTCGGGGCACACAGCATGGTGAGTGGAGTGAGAGCTGGGTTCCAGCTCCCGTTTTCCCTTTGACCTGGGCACCTTTCAGGGCGACCTGTGCATAAATACACAGAGTGACCCTAGGAAACCCCAGGACAGAAGAGGCAGCCCTGTCTCCCTTCTCCTCCCCGAGTGAGATCAGCCAAACTAAGTCCAAAGGCGGTTTGGCAAACTTATCCACACCAGGCATTTCAAGGCATTTCAATCCAAGGGGCAGGGCAGACACAGCTGTGCAATTTGGGCTGCAGTAGTTTTCAGAGTCTGGTGGCCATCTGGGTGGTGCCCTGGAAGGGCTCTACCAGGAAAGAAAGACCTTGGAAACTCAACCTAGAACTAGTAGGAATGAGGAAGGTGTAGACTTCCAGTCTAATGCTGGGGCCCAATGGCTGCTGGGCCCCAAGAACAAGGGAGCCAGGCAAGCAGATCTCCATGTCATTACTTGCTGTCCCTGCCCTCCATCCTCCCTGATGTGCCCAAGTCCCACATCAACGCCAGCACCTCAGATTCTGTTACTCTACATCAGTTCTGTATCTCTCAGTTCAGCATCAGCTCTCCTCATACACGGTAAATGCTTGCGGATTAAACATGGAGAATTAAACATTCTCTCTGTGACCATCACTTGTATGATATTTATGCACTACAGAATAAACATTAAACACATAATATGTACATTGTATTGTAGCAGAGTAATTTCAAATGTATCATAAAATGATGAGGATGGAAGTGATCTTAAACTCATTGAAATTCAACATCCTCTCTTTACGGAGAAGGAAACTGATACCCAAAGTAGAGGCGTGTCTTACCCAGAGTCGCACAGCTAGTGAGTGGCAGAGCTGGGATGCAGAGATGAAAGAAAAGTCAGATGGGGAGTGGAGTTTGGGCCTGGCAAGCAGGGAGAAGGCTCGCTAGTGGCTGAAGTCCCAGGCCTTGCCTTTGCTCCTGACCTGTGTGGCTAAAGCAGAAAGGGAAATTCTGAGTGTGAAAAAATAGAAGAAAAAGTGTAGATTGGTCTCTGCTCCCAGTTCCTGGCACAGAGCTCTTAAAACCCTTATAATTTCCTGAGTTACAGGAGCATCTGACACAGAGCTCCTAAATCCCTTGAAATTCCCTGGATGATGGGAGCTCTTTTGTTCTAATGAGGCCACCCTGGGTGGGCTCCTGGATGGGGGCTGATCACTAGAAAGACCAAGTCATGATTAGAAGTGTGGAACTACCAGTCCCCCCCCCACCCCCATTCTCTGGAAAGGGGAGGGGGACTGGAAGTTGCGTCAATAATTGATATTCCTAAGTGATGAAGCCTCCATAAAAACCCCAAAAGTACAGGGTTCGCAGGGCTTCAGGGTTCGTGGACACATTCGTGTGATGATACCTCAACTCCACGGGGACGGAAACTCCTGTCTTGGAGACCCTTCAAGGCCTCACCCTATGTATCTCTTCATATGGCTGTTCACCTGTATCCTGTATCCTTTGAGATAAATCGGCGACAGTAAGTAAACTATCTTCCTGGGTTCTATGAGCCACTCTAGCAAATTATCAAATCCAAGGAAGGGATCGTGGGAAGTTTGTAGCCAACTCGGACAGAGGCTGTGGATAACCTGGGGACCCACTACTTGTGACTGACATCTGAAGCCGGGAAGGCAGGACAGTCTTGCGGGACTGAGCCCTTAACCTGTGGGGTCTGTGCTAACGTGAGGCAGTCAGTGTCAGAACTGCCTGGTATGGAAAACCCATGCATCTGGTGTCAGAAGTATTGTGGGTTTGGGTAGAGGAAGAACAGAAGAGCTTTTCCCTATTCACTGAGCATGCTCAGTACTGCACAGAAAATCTCTGGCCTCCATGATGCGAATCTCAACAGGGAAGGAGGAAGTTGCTCCCTGATAAGCTGGTGGCATTCGTGGGAGGCTTTTCCCCTGAAAATGAAGAAGCCCCCCAGAATCTGGGCACAGATGTTCTACATTTTAAAATATTTCTTGAAGTTCCTATTTCTCTTGAAGTGCACCTGGCCCGTCTTCTGGGCTTGTCCCACCTCTGTGGCTCCTGGCTCACCACAGAGTTGATCCTGCCAAGCAATTCCTGCCCTCATTATAGACTCCAGGGACATCAAACTTGGAGGAGAGTTAAGAAACCATCTAATCATATTTTCCAGTGATCACACTCCTGGGCATGAAACCGGAGAAAACTATAATTCAAAAAGATACACGCACCCCAGTGTTCACAGCAGCACTATTTATAATAGCCAAGACGTGGAAACAGCCTAAATGTCCATCGACGGACATTGGATAAGGAAGATGTGGTACATATATATATACAACGGAATATTGCTCAGCAATATTGCTCAGCAATAGAAAAGAATAAAATAATGCCATTTGCAGCAACATGGATGGACCTAGAGATTATCATACTAAGCAAAGTAAGTCAAACAAAGATCATATGATATCATTTATATGGAGAATCTAAAAAAATGATACAAATTAACTTATTTACAAAACAGAAATAGACTCACAGGGACTTCCCTGGTGGCGCAGTGGTTAAGAATCCACCTGCCAATGCAGGGGACACGGGTTCGAGCCCTGGTCCAGGAAGATCCCACATGCCGCGGAGCAACTAAGCCCGTGCACCACAACTACTGAGCCTGCGCTCTAGAGCCTGTGAGCCACAACTACTGAAGCCCGCATGCCACAACTACTGAAGCCCGTGTGCCCTAGAGCCCACACATCGCAACTACTGAGCCCACACGCTGCAACTACTGAAGCCTGTGCCCTCTAAGGCCCGCGTGCCACAACTACTGAGCCCACGTGTTGCAACTACTGAAACCTGCGTGACTAGAGCCCATGCTCCACAACAAAGAGTAGCCCCTGCTTGCTGCAACTACAGAAAGCCTGCGAGCAGCAACAAAGACCCAGTGCAGCCAAAAATAAATAAAATTTAAAAAAATAAAGAGAGAAATAGACTTACAGACATAGAAAACAAACTTATGGTTACCAAAGGTGGAAGAGGAGGAGGGATAAATTAGGAGTTTGAGATTAAAGTATATACACTTCTATACATATAATTGATAACCAACAAGGACCTACTGTAGAGCACAGGGAACTGTACTCAATATCTTGTAATAACCTATAATGGAAAAGAATCTAAAAAAGAATATATGTGTATATGTGTGTGTGTATAACTGAGTCACTTTGCTGTACACCTGAAACTAACACGAAATTGTAAATCAACTATATTTCAATAAAAAATTTTTTAAAAACCCATCTAAACATGACCTCTCATGTATACTGACGAAGAAACTGAAGCCCAGAGACGGAAACTGAAGCTAGTAAATGGTAGAGTCAGGCCAGAATCCTGTCTCCTGACTTCCCCTTTCCCAGAGCCATGTGACCACCATGAGACTGGGGGTCCATTACAAAGTTTTCCAAACTGCCCATCCTGTTAGTGAGATCAGCCTCCCCGCTCCAGTGTAACGTTCTCATTTGTGTCAGCCCCTTCTAGACCGGAAGTCCCGTGAGTTTGTTCACCGCTGTGTCCCAAGCCCTAGGGGCAGTGCCTGGTTTGGAGTAAATGCACCGTCATTATTTGTTGAATCAATAAGGAAGTCACAGTGGTTGAGAGTCCGCCTGCCGATGCAGGGGACACAGGTTCGTGCCCTGGTCCGGGAAGATCCCACATGCCTCAGAGCGGCTGGGCCCGTGAGCCATGGCCCCTGAGCCTGAGCGTCCGGAGCCTGTGCTCCGCAACGGGAGAGGCCACAACAGTGAGAGGCCCGCGTACCGCAAATAAATAAATAAATAAATAAATAAGGAAGTCAGTGTAGATATGGCCAAACCAAATTACTCAGCCCTCAAAGTGGTCATTTAGGCCTAGAAGTTGGATGAGCTGAACCAGTGTGGTCAGAACAATGAACAATGATGTGGTTTTGAGCAACAATGTGCTCTGGACTCAGCAGGATTTGGGTTTGAATCCTAGCTCTGCCCTCTACGGGCCGTATATCACTTAACTTCCTTAACCTCAGTTTCCACACCTGTAATAAAGGAATAACAATGCTTACCTCAAAGAATTGTGAGAGTTAAGTGAATCATGCATTGAAAGTACTTGGCTCAGTGTTTGACACATCCTGAGTCTTTACAGTGGCTTTTTATACTAGAGATGCTACATGAGCAATGATGCTGATCCTACCCATAACTCCTTCTAGGAGCGACCCCTATTCACAGCCTCTGCTGCCCATGTGACCTTGACCTTGGACACAGCTGACTGGACCAGGGTAGGGAATTAGTAGGGGTCAACCTCTTCAGTCCGCCTCTTTGTGGGACCTGGGCCTTCCAGGCAGTTGCCATCTTGTAATGAATGCTCTCTCCCTTTGGCCACTGGAGGAACCAAGGCAATTTGGCTTTGGGAAGCCACTGGCGGAGGGTGACTCAGCACTGCGAGGAAAGGCTCCTCAGCCCTGGATCAGAGTGAGCAGCTCGGCGCTGCTGCCTCGAGGTCCCCAGTGAGCCAATGCCGTCAGCACACGAGGGTGCCGGCCCAGTGCAGACTGGATCAGCACAGCGTGTCCACAGAAGTGACGGAGGCGGCAGTGGCAGCAGGGTCTCGCTCAGCAGCGGGCGTGGAGCTTGGATATGAGGTTGTCACCGAGGTCACCATTTTCATGAGCAGATATGAGTCGGTTCTGGGGGTTCTGAGAGGCCCTGGAGGTCCTGTAATAGCAGCCTTTTGTGTCCTTATGGAACCCCAAATTTTAACCTAGACCCACATAATCCAGGACCCACATAACCCAAAAACCCTGCTCCAGAGCGGTGGGGATTCGAAGTGCTGAGGCCCTGCTCGGCCTCAAAAGCAGACAACTACATCCCACTCTCTCTCTTCCCTGCACCGTTTGCTCCTCCACTCGACTCAGACATCTGTTCCCCACCCACTCCTTCATCACCACGCTCCCATCTCTCATCCTCCTCCCGGGCGATGCTGTCTGTCTGCGGCACCCTCCCTATCCCTGTCACGGAGGCATGGGCCCGCCCGTCCATCCTCCCACACCTGCAGGTTCCTGGCCGGCGTCCACCTTGCACCCCTGCAAGCTGGGCACGCCCTGGCTCCTGAGGTAGCGGATTCCATTCTCGGTTAGCCCTAAGTGCCAAACCTTGAGCCCAAATCGGCCTTCCTAGAAGAGAAGCTGGTTCCAGTTACATCCTCTGGAGCTCTGTCAAACGAGTTCACTCTTTATGCCTTTTGCTCAGACGTGTGGCGTTGGAGTGATGTCCACTCCGCCTGTGTGTCCCCACATCCGGCTGCTTTTTTCCTTCAATTCTTCTCCCTCATCTGCCCTTCCTCTCCATCACCACTGGCCCCTCTGCTCCAGAGCCCACCACCTCATGCTGGTCCACCCACATTACTTCCCCTCTTCCAAGCCTTCTTCCTCACTGCCACAAGATGAATTTTTCCAAAATGTCAACGAGCATACGTCTCCCTTGAGATAGTGGCTTGGAACCTATAGGAAGGTCCTCCTTAACCTGGCGTTCGAGGTCTTCTTTCCTCTGCCTCCAAGTTCATGTACAATTGCTTTCTGACACAAAACCCTTAAGCGCAGGCAAACCAGTCAAATTCACTGTCATCAAAATATTCCATGAGCATTCTTGCCTCTGGGACCTGACTATATACGGTCTTCTTTCCCTCCTCTCCTTCCTTCTCTCCTGTATCATCTCTGGAGGCCTCCCTGACTACCTGGGCTCTAAAGGGATCCCCTCCTACATCCCACAGAACACACAGTCCTCACCGCTGTGCTCTGTAGGTCCTCTGAGAACTTTTATTCCCCCACCCCCTTCATTGGTAGGCACTCAACACATGAGTTTTGAGGACAAAGATGAGATCAACCCAGTTGCCAGGACTTCCTGAGTCTCTCCTCCATTTTCTTCAAGTGTTCCGCCTCCTCTGTTTTTCCAGCAGCCTCTGAAGAAGACACAGGAGTCCCTGTGGGGTCTGACCACCGTCAGGTACCATGAAACCACAGTTCCCCAGAGCCAAGGTAAGGAGAGGGATGCAGTGGATTATGATGCAACAATTTGGCCACCAACAATGATTTACCCAGGTTCCCCAAATA
Organism: Orcinus orca; assembly: GCF_937001465.1. NCBI lineage: Eukaryota > Metazoa > Chordata > Mammalia > Artiodactyla > Delphinidae > Orcinus > Orcinus orca. The sequence continues at coordinate 41,514,805 of NC_064569.1, read as the reverse complement.
TCTGATCAGCCGTTGAGTTCTTCACATTTAACAATGTATCCTAAAGTTCCTCTTCTTGAGAAAATGTTTCCAGTATTGCTCAGAAGTGACCATTTCCCTTGGCCATTCAGAGGACAGAAAAAAAGGAAGGAAGGAAAGAAGGAGGGAGGGAGGGAAGGAAGGAAGGAAGAGAAAATCATTGGATACCTGCCATATCATAGGCACTCTTTCTGGAATTTGTGTTTGTTTTCTCAACTTTGCCTGCTGTTTAAAAGTCATGTAACTGGTATGTTCTCTCATTGCACATTTCTATAATAATTTTCTCAGTCTGCCCTTGTCCTTTTCTGTATATATCAGGGCATGTGTTTTAGACGCAGACCCCATAGTTGGAAACCTTGTGAAGCCTGTAGAGAGTGGCAACTGAGGGCACAGATTCCACACACACGAACATGGGTTCACTCAAGTCTCTGCTATACCAGCTGTGTGGACTTCAATACTGTAATCTCTGTGAGCTTCCCTTTTCCTCAGCTGTAGGAGGAACGGTACCCATTCCATGTATTGTGAGGGTCAGATCATGTACGCGTGATGCATTTAGCCAGGCATGGCACACACACAACAGATGTTGGCCACTCTTGCCAGTGATCCTCTGGTGAGGGCTTCAGCCCTGCATGCTAGGTTATGAGGTGCCCAAGGAAGGCTTTTGAGGGTGATGATGGAACTGTTAAAAGAGGACACGGAGGCCCTTCTGACTCAAAATTAGAGCTAGAATCACATAGCCCAAAGTTACTAGAAAACTTACCACTACTTTGAGCAGTCAAGGTCTGGGCATCTTCTCTTTACCCACTGTGCCTATTAGGGAAATCAGGTGATAGTTTATTTCGTAATTTCTGAGAGTGCCGAGGGGCTCTGGGGACTCTGGTAAGAGTAGAGAAATGGCCATTACCCTTTAGGGCTTGGGAAGCCCCTGGTCACCCCGTCTCTCCCCTCTGCACCTAGCGAGTATACCCCAAAGGTCACTGGCTGAATGAGGAACAGATGATCTTACACTGGGCTGGCGCCCTACAGCCCCAGATGGAAGCTGAGCTGGGGAGCACGGCTGAGACCAGGCAGCCTCCTTCCTGAGTTAATACCTATAAACCACACAGACACCGCGACCCCTTTCCCCTAGACTCCAGGGCGTCCACTCCACCACACAGCTGCGAGACCGAGGACTGGGAAGGCAGGAGAGGGGTGGACCTGCTTCTAAAGGAGGCACAGAGGGCGCGCAGGGAGGGGCCGGCCTTACGTGCTTGATTAATTTAGTCTTTGCCATACACCTGTAAAGTAGGCGGTATTATTACTCCCGTTTTGCAGGGAAGAAACTGAGGCCCAAGTGAAGCGCGTTGCCCCAGGTCACACAGCTGTGAGGGCAGAGCGGGACTGGAAGGCAGGCAGGCTTGTTCCTGGCTTCTTGTCATTTACCTGCCACTTGCTGGGAGCCTCAATCACACCCCCTTAGCCTCGTGACAGGGAAGCTCTGCACTGCCCTCCACTTGTGAGCGCTGACATCCACCAGACAGGTGAGATTGTGCGGGGCGGGTGTTCTGCTAGCGACCTTTGGGGGCAGTGGTTGAAGGAAGGAGCAGTGGAATACTTGCTCATTTTTCTTGCAAGCATGTACCTGTGAGCCCCAGTAATTAAACACAACCAAGAGGTAAAAGAGGTGAACTTGTGACCAGGTCTGTAACCCAGGGATCAGCCTTGGACATCACTAAGATAACTAGGCACGTCAATTACTCTGTCTCCCTGGCCCTTGTCGCCTTCTAAGAGAAACTGACAAGCCACAGCCCTTGCTGAAGGAACATCCCTCAACTGCCATATTTTTTACTGCTTGACCCTAATTCTCCCCCAGTTGACCCAGGGGTGGTCCCAGACCCAAAGGCCCCTGATTCATAGGCTGGTCAGGGACCTACAATGTGGCTAAGAAATGATGGTCAGAGACCAATCACATTCTCAATCTTGGGAATCTGATTCTGGAAATACAGAGATGGTGAAAGCTGTGAGCCATAGGGATTGAAGCTCAAAGAATCTGGAGATGGAAGGCTGTGACAGGTTAGGCAGAGAGACACTGACATTGCAGAAGGGCTGTAAGGGAGAAGAACATATACAGTGGAGGGTGAGAATAAGCTGGTTTGAAGTGAAGCAGATACAGGCGAGCTGTCAGGCCAAGTTGAAGGTGAAGCGTAATAGCAGTTGACGTTCAACCCTGCCTGCACGTAAGGATCATCTGGAGAGAAGTTTGTTTTTGTTTTTTTTTTTTGCGTTACACGGGCCTCTCACTGCTGTGGCCTCTGCCATTGCGGAGCACAGGCTCCGGACGCGCAGGCTCAGCGGCCATGGCTCACGGGCCCAGCCGCTCCGCGGCATGTGGGCTCTTCCCGGACTGGGGCACGAACCCGTGTCCCCTGCATCGGCAGGCGGACGCTCAACCACTGCGCCACCAGGGAAGCCCTGGAGAGAATTTAACAAATGCCAGTGCCCGCACTTATCCCCAGAGAGTCTATGTAATTGGCGTGGAGTGGGGGCCGGGCATTAGTAGGTTAAAAATCTCCTCAGGTGACTCTCAGGTAGAGGCAGGTGGAGAACCACTGACCTGCGGGGAGGCTCCCTGGCCTCCTGAGGCTCCTTGTTGCTGCTGCGGCCTGGCTCCAGCTCTGCAGGAGGCCCCGTGGTTCAGATTCTCCTGGATCCTTTAGCAGAGCCTTTTGGATATTGAAGCGCTTACAGCTCCTGCCTTATTCCTTGCTGACAGAATCCTAATTTTGTACAAGTATTGGAGCAGCAATATGGTCAAGGAAGATGGACCCAACCCCAGAGGATGAAGACAATTGGTCCTAGCCAAACAGGACAATCCCATCCCCTTCTCCCATCTTAGAGATGAGTATGTGACCCAGTTCTGACCAATGACATGTTGCGGGGGGAGCCCCTCTGGGAAAGGTTTTCCCCTTTAAAAAGAGAGGGAGAAGCTAGAGAAATGCCCCTTTAGCCTCTCTTGTATTGGGGAGTTATGCTGCCTGATGTGATGCCTGGAGCTCCTGGAGCCATCTTGTGACTATGAGGGGAAACCCAAGACACCTGCAGAGAACCTGACCAGAGCCTGATGTGACTGCTGCTATTAACCATCCAGGAACCACCCACCTCCAGACTTCTTGTTACTTACTCTATGCTAACTGTGTGCCAGGTGCCGTCCTAAGTGCTTTTCATGTCTGAATGCCGGGGTCCCCAACCCCTGCGCCGCAGACCGGCAACAGTCCGTGGCCTGTTGGGAAGCGGGCCGCACAGCAGGAGGTGAACGGCGGGCTAGCGAGCGAAGCTTCCTCTGCCGCTGCCCGTGGCTCGCACTGCCGCCTGAGCCACACCCCGCCGACCGCCTGTTCGTGGAAAAACTGTCGTCCATGAAACCGGTTCCTGGTGCCAAAAAGGTTGGGGACCGCTGTCTCAGTGGATGAAAGCTGGCTCCATTCCCTCACCTTCCCATACACCACCCACTACCCAATGCAATATGAGCATGTCTCTGTGAGACGGAGTGACCTAACATGTATATAGCCAAAGAGAACGAGAGGCCTCAAAGCTGGCTCATCTGCTGTCCACAGCCCACTTGCCCTGGCTCTCCTTACTGCAAGACCCACACTGGGCTGGTGTTCAGGATGCTCCCAGCGGATGCCCTCCTAGTCACATTCCACAAAGCTGGCTGATTGGCTCTCCCCCCACCCTTGCCTTTCACCCCCTCACTCACCTCTCTACTCTTACTGCATTGCTTCCCTCATTTCCTTTTCTCCATCCCTCCAGTGACTGGATTTGAGAGGAAGAGAAATGGAGCACCCCTGCCCCGCCCCCCACCCCAAACCAAAACTATGTGGAATGACGGTAGATTTTTAAAATCTGGATTTCTATGCAGTGGTTGAGTCCTTAAACATTAGCAATTGGTCTCATCAGCCTGGCTGTATCTCCCAAGTGGGCGTTCTTTTCATGCTGTCCTGTCCCCTCACCCAAACATAAATCGAAGTGGTCCCCAAAGAAAGGGCCCTCTAGCCTCTTCCATGACTCTGCCTAGGGACTGCTCAGGGTCTGCACCCAGAGGTGTACAGGCCCCTCTTCAGACCCGCTCAGCAGACCCCACGCATTCCCCCACCTTCATAACTCTCCTTCCCAAGTCTGGAAGGTGGTCACCTCGCCTCAGCCCCGTGGTTCGAGCTCAAAGAACACCACAGGTGTGAACAGTTACACAGACTTTATTTTTCACCCATTGAGCACAGGAAGGTCTGGGCAGGCAGAGGCGTCACCATCACCTCCCCTGGTTCACAGACACAGGCCGTGAGACTCGGTGGTGAGGGACAGGGGTCCCACCCCTACCGCAGATCGCTATGGAATTATCACGGCAACGCATTTGTTCTCAGTCCTATTTACACCAGGGAGTGTGGAGAGGGTACATTTCTTACACCAAAAATATATACTTTGGAATCTCTAAAACAAAAATATCTCTATCTCTACAGGAGACCTACTAGAAAGAACACAGAAAACGAGGGAAATGTACCAGCACCTCAAGCCGTCCCCTTCCGTGGGAAGGTCGCTCTGCTCTCCACCTGACACCATGTGCTTGGGAGGGCAGCCGTATCTAACCAATCAGACAGACAGACACAGATCAACGAGGGGGAGGCTTATCGTCTTGGAGGAGTGAATATGGGAGAGAGGCATGGGGAGGAGGATTCTGGCCTCTTTTGCAAAAGGAGTTAATTGCATATTCAGTTTGGTACTTCTGTTTCCAACATTATTGCACATGTGAAAAACCTGCATGTTGGAGTCAACTGCAAACCTGCTAAGAGAACCCAAGCTCTGCTGATTTCTGCTGGGCTCGGGAAAGGGCTGTGAGTGGGCTCGCTCTCAGAAATATTAATGCCATCAGCTAGAAGAAAACTTCTGTATTCTCCAATGCTGAAAGTGGGTTAAAGAAAATGCTATTCTTTTTCTTTCCAGAAGGATCAGAAACCATTCCATTCCCTTTGAGCACAGAATCTTCTAAAAGAATTATGCTTAATGGATGAATCATGCCACTTTCTGAATTTTCCTCTTGAAAAGATTCACGTGACACTCCTTTCCTCTTTCCAAGCTTCAGGCAATCATATAGTTACTTCACACCTCTTTTGGTGGTGAAGATCAGCCTCCTTTCCGATAAAGAAATGTGAGCTGAGTCAGCTACCCATTCTCTATAATTAATGCAAGACCCCAAGGGCACCAAGAATTATAAAGAGGAGATTTGGGCTTCCCTGGTGGCGCAGTGGTTGAGAGTCCGCCTGCCGATGCAGGGGACACGGGTTCGTGCCCCGGTCCGGGAAGATCCCACATGCCGCGGAGCGGCTGGGCCCGTGAGCCATGGCCGCTGAGCCTGCGCGTCCGGAGCCTGTGCTCCGCAACGGGAGAGGCCACAACAGTGAGAGGCCAGCGTACCGCCAAAAACAAGGAGTAGATTGGCAGAAAAATCCCTTCTATTTGGTTTTGGAATGTCTTTTTCTATTTACACCGAAATATGGATGACCCTGAGGGCTTGAGAATCCTTAGTCCCTCACCCTAAATAAGGCAAATAACCGTAAGTCTCACCTTTTTGAGAAGCCCCAGAACCGTCCAGCCTCCTCCCCCTCTCACCAGCCCTAACTGGCCGTGGTGGTTAGGACCTCTGACCAAGTACTTCTTCCCTCCAAGGAAAACTTGACAGACTGAGGAAAAGGCAGAAAGGACGGGAAGGAGTATGTGAAAAAGCTGAGTCAGTACAAGGGGGAAGAGCTTAGACGCTGTCTCATTTGGCCAGTCAGGGCCGACAGGAAGGATTTCTACCTTAGGAGTCCTGGCAGCTGCAACCAAAAGAAAGTCAAGAAGCCTGAGAACATCCGATGCATGTTGAATGTCCTGCCAGGATATGGCTTGGGAACCTGAGAAGTCTGAGGAAGGTGTAAGAAGGTGGCACTAACTCTCCAGCAAAAGAAGACACTTAGAGAAGCTGATTAAGTAGCAGAGAGAACATACTTAATAGCATGTCTGACGCTGCTTAAAATGAAAGCCACGGGTCCTGGGCTCAAGCCTTCTCCTACGCATCAGGAAAATGTGGAGACTCCAAACGTGGACACTGAAGTTGACAGAGAAGCTGCAGGGAGAATTACTGATTCCTCTATTAAGAGAGAAGACTAGAGCACTGAGTAGGTAGAAAATAAAGTCGAACTGGGAATTGTGTTTTTTTGAATGACCGGAAACCAGATTCCCCAAACCAGAGACCTCTGAAGGTCTGACCTCTTGTCAGCCTGATATGTCAACAAAACCTAAGACTTAGCATATGCCAGATTTTTATCAAACATTTATGACTAATTTAAAAGCCAGACACATCTCAGACAAATAGAAATAGCAACATTTATAACGTCTTTTGAAAATATATGGTTCTCTACCCCAAAGGCAAATTTATACCAACAAGGAGAAGGGGGATAGGAGCTGTGTGCAGTAAAGACCAGCTCTCTTGACAATCCCATTATCAGAAGTTTGAAATCATATACAGCTACAGAGAACTAGCCTGCATTTCCTGCAACCAGACGTGCTGAGCAATTTCACAGCATATTTCTGCTGGCCTTCACCTCCTATCTAAACCAACCCCTTCCATAAGTCATGGGCTAGGACGTAACCCACCCACTTAGTGATGCCAGTTCTTCTGTTTAGAAGCAAGAGTCCACTCACCATCATTTTCTTAAATCTCCGGCCTCCCTCCCTTCCTCCTCTACACTGCTAGCCTATCAGGCATTGCCCTGCCAACACTCAAACGACTCCTGAATTTACCCTTGTCAGAAAAGAGGTGGACTACTTCTCTGGCCCAAGCAAGCCTGGGCATGGGAATTACCTAACTACCTGCTTTCTACCCCTAAATCAGTGTCTCATTAATGTTGAGCTTAAACACCTTTTTCTAAGACTAATCTACCTGTATTTGCCCTCAGGCAATTCTATCAGAATAGAGAGGGGAAGCGCTAGAAGGGAGAATGACCATATTCTTTTGATGTCCCCACAGCTCAGGTGCACGAGGTTGTTTAGCAGCAGCAATGAAATCTCATGGATACACTCTCACTTGTTGGTAGACACACGTGCATACACACACAGGTACATACACGTGGCTGATGCTCCACCACCAGTCCCAGTCTCCTACCCTAAACGCCCCCCCCCACCCCCAACTTGACTCTGCAACCCATAGTCACCAGCCACTGAGCAGGGAAGCAGCCAGGACTGGGGCTGAGGGATGGGTGGGACTCGGGAAAGATAAGAGAGGAAGAGTAGGGAATGGTTCCTACCACTGAGATGTAGCACAAACGAGGCTGGCTGTTGTTTGAAGAAAATCTAATAGCCTAAAAAGACTGGCACAGCCTTCCAAAGTAGCTAACGTTCCGAAGGCGCGGTAAGCTGGGAGGGTCTGGCTCAGGAAGCGTACTACACAGAGTTAACAAAGACCGGCTCCCCACTCTCGGGAAGCCTGCCAGCACAGGGCATCACAAGACGTCAGTGTGGGTGTAGAGAGGTTTTTCTGAGTGACTCTGCCACGTAGTTCTGTTGCATGATGGACTCTTCCCTGCCGTATTCCTCATCGCCACGCCGAGGCCAGGGGAGCAGGTGAAGCGGTCACCACCCTCCCTATACAGAAGTGGCAGGAAAAGATGGGCAGGGCAAGATGGGGGAAGAAAAGCGGGGTGTGTGTGTGTGTGTGTGTGTGTGTGTGTGTGTGTGTGTGTGTGTGTGTGTGTGTGTGTGTGTGTGTGTGTGTGTGTGTGTGTGTGTGTGTGTGTGTGTCCTCAGGGAACAGAGAAGATGAAAAAGGAGGCAAAAAGCTCACAGAAGCAGAGAGGGACAGGGAAAGTCAGCAAGAAAGCTTTTCCCAATGACAGGTTGCCTTAAGATTTTTCTAAATTAGGTAGGTAGATGGGTACAATATTACATTTATCCTAAAGTGATAAAATGTGAAGCTTTGGCTCTCAAAGATTTTAATGCCCATATAGTTCAAAGAAGCATGCCTGTTCCTGTCTGCAGCATATGAAAGGATGCCGAGGCTGTCCCTGAAACAGCCTTGTGAGTAGAAATCAGACAAGCCAGGAACAATACCCACAATTCAAAGGAATGTCATTTTAATCGTTGAAAGCCCCGTGACGTTCAGCCAGTAGGCACTGGCAAGGCCATACATACTGCTTGTTTACAGCAGGCATCCGTTCTGAGTGGTTGGTGCCCATTCTGTACCAGTTGTTAAGTATTTTGAAAATCATCTGTGTATTAAAAGGACTGACTCTAAGAGATAGGGAAATAGGAAAAAGGCAGGATTCCTTCAGTATCAAAGGTCCTTAGAGTAAGACTACCTGAATATATTTATGAGTCTAAGGAATGCAAAATTCAATAAAGTTACGTAGCCAACTCTTCACCTATGAAAGGAGAGCACACCGACGGACGGTCCCACCGTACAAATATTTTCCAGGAGGGAAACTGAACTGATCAGATCCCCTGGGTACCAACATGCTTGCTAGTCACATTCTGTGCACAAAGGAAGGGAAAGTCTATACACAATGGAGCCCAAACCCTCGATATTCATTGCAAAAGAGAAGAGGAGACAGAAACCATAAATATAGTTTTAAACTAAATACCAAAATTAATTTCACCACTTACAGTTCATTTCCCAATGTGGCTTTTTACATCTGAAAGTCAGAACATCTGTCAACAAAAAAATCCAGGATGATGAAGGTGGTCTGGTCCATTGAGTTGGTGATGGTTTGCTACTAAGGCAGCTAAGGAGACGTTACGTAAGCACTTGGATCTCTCCAGGAATGGAATCAGAGTGTGTCCTCAAGAGACAGCAGCAGGACATGGATGTTTCCACAACATGGCCAATTAAGAACACCTTATCTCCTTTTCTACTCACAAACGACTACAGTCAAACCTTTCCCAGATATCTAGAAAGCAGACACTATGACAAATCTTCAGGCTAGGAAGTCCTTCCTGGTGTCTAAACTAATTCCTTCTGTAGCCACTGAAGCTTGTTCTCTTACCCTATCAGTGGAGTTAGGAGAAGCTGTTCATCCTCACTCACCATCACTGATTTTCCCCCAGGCCTTTTCCTGTCTGAGCTAAGCAACTTCAATGTCCCCCTTGGCCCTTTCATCATCCAAGGTTCTTGCTGAGTTATGCAGGCTGCTGCTAGGGAGCGATGAAGACGCACCAGGCCAGAGGCATCTTCTGGCTGTGGTGGTGAGCACTGCCAAGGCCCAGGGCGCTGACCCTCCTACGAGCAGACCCTCCTGGTGGCCTCTGGGTCTCGCCAGCATCCCCCAGAGCAGGCAACCAGACCAAGGCCCGGGGCTGCCCAGGAGCCCGCGGCCACTATGGGGCTGGAGGGGCTTCCTATTCCTCTCTGCTCTCCTCCTACATCCTCACCCTGTCCTTGAGCAAGAGGGACCTCACCGAGGAAATCCTCAGTGGCAGAATGGATCCGTACGGCTCAGCAGGCCAGCAGAGGGTTTCGGAGGAAATGTCTGGCAAATGGGAAGCTGGGTCTTCGGCGGTGGCAGTTCTGAAGAGAAAGAGAAGGAAGAGGAGAAGTACCAACGGGAGGTGGTCTTCTGCTTCCACACTCATACCAGGCGGTGCCCTCCGACGCACACCACCAATAACTGAATGCTCGCGTGGCTTCGACAGGACCAAGGACAGGGCCACACTTGGGCTCGCTTCTTCTCGGAGACACTCGTCATCTTCTCTGTAACCAGAACTTCCCTGTGGCACCTCACGGCCCACATCCTCCATCCCAGCAAAGACTTTTAGTTGAAGAGACTGAATAAAAGTGTTACAATTAGACGAAAAGGGAACACATGATTCATTCCTGATTTTAACACAATACTTTGAAGATGTCAACACAATTTCGATCTGGCTGTATTTTAAGTTCATTTACAAGGAGACTAGTTCTCAACTAAAAATAACCGTGTGCGTTATACATTTCGACAGCTGCCTGGATTTTCCTCTGAAGGAAACAAGATTCTATATTTCACTCACATTCAGTACAGATTTCTTTTAACCCATTTGATGAAATAGCCCATCACTACCACCCACTGGTGGCTGTGGATTTCCAAAGCACATCAGTTTCTCCTCAGAGCAGCCTTATGAGTGAGACAGTTATTATTACCCCCATTTCACAACTGAATAAACCGAGTACCAGAAACAGTGGTCTGCCAGGTTACACATGGAACTAACAGCTACGCCAAGTCTCCTAACCTACCCTACTGCTTTTTTTTTTTTTTTTTTTAAACTAGAAAAGTTGCCTTTAATAAGACCTAAGATTTTACTTTCGGTTATCTGATGACTTAGTGTTTGGACCAAATTATTCATGTAATTTGAGTACACAGCCTACTTCAATGTAAGCAAAAATGCCTCAAGTCTTTCCATTTTTTTCATTAACCAGATTAAGAATTGATCTATGCTACTGACAAACAATACTCAGAATTTAGTTTCCAAAATAAGAAAACGGTTACAATTTAATATTTCAAAATCTTTCCTTGACAATTATTCTCATTACGGAATAAGTTAAATAGGTTAAAGTCTGTATCAATACTATCAATACTACCCAAATATTTTAAGTATTTTCCAGTTTGTGTGGTTGCAAGAACCAAAGAGATGCTCTACAGATTTTGAAATGGGAACTAGAAAGAGGATTAAGGGAACAAAACAGATAAAGCAAATTTACATTCCAAAATAATTCCATCCTGACTTTGGGCGTGGGTAAATGGGCAGCTCAAACCAGCATATCTGCTCAAATAGTTAGAAAACATTTTTCCTTTTCTTAGGTTTATAGCTATTCTGTGGGGTTAGCAACAATGCTAGATGTGCTATTCATGGATAAATTCAACTTTACAACTAAAACATATTTTACTTTCAACATGATTGCTAGTTTTAAAAGTCAGAAATAAAAATCGGCAATTATACCTCTTTTCCTTTGTGTTTCCAGAATTCATACTGAGAGCTTTCCAGACTGTGGTTTTAGGCATTTCATCAGATATATTAATCTCAGAGGGGTCACATCTGAAATCAATGCTTAGGACAGTCAATGTCAGACATACAAATAAGGTCTACATCTCAGTCTATGATACCCACTACCCACCAGAAGGGAAAAGATGAGGCGTGAGGGAGCTTGTCTCACAGCTCCCGGGAGCACTGGGAACCAGATGGTCGGAATGTCGAGAAGCAAGGTGGCCTGTGAGTCAGAGCTGAGGCCTGGGCCGGGGTGCCGGCCAGCGGCCAGCCCTGCCCCCACAGTTCTGCTCTCCTTTGAAGGGCCCCTCTGGGGATGCTGGTGACAGCGCTATGAGGCCAGAAGTGGCAGCATCAGGAGCTACCATTTAGTGAGCGCTTGCTGTGTGCCAGGCATGGTGCTAAGCTGTCTTTATTTTCTCATTTACACGGCCAGATCTTTTCCATTTGTAGTTTACAAAGGACTGTTACAATATATTATCTTAACTCTCACAGTATCAGAGATTATTAACATCCTCATTTTTAACGTGTAGAAACCAAAGCTCATAGGGTTAAGAGACTGTCCAAGGTCAGACGTCAGTAAGTGGAGAATCAAGACCTTGAATCCAGTCCTTGGTCTCCTAGACCCACCCCCCCCCCACCGCCCCCGCCAGTACTCTAAACTTTTCCACATGCCAGACTCTCCTTCTAAAAGGCCAAGAGGGGAGGCAGCATCTGCTAGAGAAGGAACATGATTCCTGTCTTGCCGTAGAGAATGCAAAGCCTATGGCTCCTTCCCTGACAACTTATAGAAAGTTTCTTAAAGATCAAAGATTCCATTTCTTTGGGGTAAGTTAAAAAAAATTGAACTCATAGCAACAGAGAGGAGAATGGTGGCTACCAGAGGCTGGGGGGTGGGAGAAAAGGGGAGCTATTGATCAAAGGGTACAAACTTTCAGTTATGAGTAAGTTCTGCAGACAATGTAAGGCATGGTGACTATAGTTAATAATAATGTATTGTACACTTGAAATTTGCTAAGAAAGTAGATCTCAAGTGTTCTCACTACGCACAAAAAAGAATGGTAAGTATAGTAAGTGATGGATATGTTGTTAGCTTAATTGTAGTAATCATTTTACATATATATATGGATATATATAATTGCACACCTTAAATATATACTATTTTTAGTTGTCATAAATAACTAAATAACCAAAGAAAAGACTTTCCTCATCTCCCCCTCAGTATAAACCACAATCAATTCAATAACTCAGCAGTAAGTTATCTAGCATCTAGATAACCCAGTCCCCTCTCTCTTCCTTTTCTGTACCCTCTCCACCTCTGAGCTTCTTTCAGCTTCTGTGTTCCTCTTCCAAAGCGGAAACAAACACCAGGAATGAAACCGCAAATGGACCAGTTTAGCTTCCTGTGATTTGTGGTGAGCAACAGGTTTAATACACCAAAGGGCTAAGATCGCTGGCAGAAGTAAGGAATTTGGGGAATCCCAGTTCGGTTCCCCCTTGGCTCCCAGGACTGCAGCCGCCATGAGCCAAGCTGGAAGGGGCTGTCTCTGCCCAGCCCCCAACGGCTTGCCTAAGCATGGGAATTTCATGCCCACCAGGCTGAGAAGCAAAGACTACATCCTGTTCACCTTTGGAAGGTGGCAGAGAGAGACAGAAGGACCACTGGTTTGGGGAGCACATGCGCTCCCATAGCTCTGTCCTCCTGTGATTCCCAGCACCTGGCATAGTGCCCAATGCATGGCAGGCCCTCAGAAAACCGGGAAAGGAAAGGTGTTTTCACAGGCTGGAACCGGGAGGCTGAACGTTTAGCTGTTTATACCAGCAGCTGCATTTGTGACACAGCCCCCATCACAGAGCCAGAACATTTACACAACCACCAGAACAGTCAACTCCTTGGGGCTGGGGGAGTTTTACCTGAAACTGTTGTTCTTTCCAGGACTACTTAGTAACTTCCTGCTCTCTAAGGGGAACTTGTCTCCCCCCATTTCTAACATTTTCTCAGCCTCCTGCAAGAAAAGGAGACATTACTTTATCTTGGATCAAATGAAACCAATAATCTACACCAGCCCATTTTTCAATCACCATAATTTCTACCTGATTTTCTCTCCATTTATTATAAGTAAGTATAATTATGTTCTTTCATAGATCTGACTCACCACAAAAAGAGAGACAACCCAATATCTGTACCTATGGAATAGTATTTAAAAAAAAAAAAAAGAACCTGAATCTGAGTAAACCTTTAGATACAACCACCAATTTACTGGAAACATAGGAGACAGAGAACATGTTAAATGATACCAAAAGTTATATTTAGTAAAATCTAAATGGCAGGAAATCTTGTATGTCAAAGACAAAAAAGGCAGGAGGGGGGGCTTCCCTGGTGGCGCAGTGGTTGAGAGTCCGCCTGCCGATGCAGAGGACACGGGTTCGTGCCCCAGTCTGGGAAGATCCCACATGCCGCGGAGCGGCTGGACCTGTGAGCCATGGCCACTGAGCCTGCGCGTCCGGAGCCTGTGCTCCCACGACAGGAGAGGCCACAACAGTGAGAGGCCCGCATACCACACACAAAAAAAAAAAGACAGGAGGGGAACCCCAAAAGAAATTTTTTAAATATATCAACCAATTGCAATATATGAACCTTACTGGATCCTGATTCAAACGGATGCTTAAAAATAATAATAAGGCAATTAGGGAACTATGAATACTGACTGTTCTACCTTTGTGTATATTTAAAATGTTCCACAATAAAATACGCACACACACACACACACACACACACACACAATGGAATACTATTCAGCCATTAAAAAAGAAGAAAATCCTGCCATTTACAACAACATGAATGAAATCTGAGGGCATTATGCTAAGTGAAATAAGTCACAGAGAGAAGGACAAATACTGTATGAGCTCACTTTCATGTGGAAACTAAAACAACGGAGGTCATAGACACAGAGAGCAGGAACGCCTGGTGGTTGCCAGGCATAGGGGGCAGGGATGGGTGAAGGTGGTCAACGAGCTGAATAAGTTCTGGGGATATAATATCCAGATTGCTATCTATAGTTAACAATACTCTATTATATATTTGAAAATTGCTGAGATTAGATTTTATAATTTCTCACCACACACACACACACACACACACACACACACAAATACAAGTATGTGAGGTGATACATGTGTTAAGTAACCCTATTGTGGTAATCACTTCACAGTATATACATATATGGAATCATTGCATTGTACACCTTAAACTTACACTATATTATATATCAGTCATATCTCAATAATGCTTGAAAAAAAATACAAGATTTTTAAAATTCAAGATTTTAGGAAAAAAATTCCTTTGAAATGAAGTCCAGGCTTCCCTGGTGGCGCAGTGGTTGAGAGTCCGCCTGCCGATGCAGGGGACACGGGTTCGTGCGCTGGTCTGGGAAGATCCCACATGCCGCGGAGTGGCTGGGCCCGTGAGCCGTGGCCGCTGAGCCTGCGCATCCGGAGCCTGTGCTCCGCAACGGGAGAGGCCGCAACAGTGAGAGGCCCGCGTACCACAAAAGAAAAAAAAAAAAAGAATTTCAAAGGACACTATTTCAGGCACTAACTGTATTTGGAAATACTTTCAGGCTCATTCTTGGCCTGGTATTTTCATTTTGCTACACATCCATTCTTTGCACGTATAGGCCATTGATTGAAGGTCCATTGTGTGGATGGCAGATGCCAAGTGCTGAGGGAAATGAGGAAGGACAGAAAGTCCTATGCAAGTTATCTTTGCGAACCACAACAACATCTGCAGTTAGGTACGTGACAAATACTCTTGGAAAACAGTAGGTTTTTTATACTTGTCAAATTAGACCTTTGAGAGAACATGAACCATTTGATCTGATAATAAGAGCAGATTCCATGTTCATACTCTAAGTGTGAACCTGATGAGTAGACTGTAGACAAACAGAGGGAAAACAACCGGTTATCAAATCTGACGATGAAGGACAGACATCGGCTAAGAATATCTTTGGAGTAATCTTCCCCACTCCTAAATATAACCCTTGGGATTCGAGACATGCTGACTTTTCATGTGGCCCTTCCTATGTTCTGTAATTTGAAGTTGCCCCAAAGTCTGCAGTTGGTGCAAGAACTATGACCTCTTCCTCCTTGGCCTTCTTTTTGGCATCATCCAACTTCTTCTTTTTGCTTTCCGGCATGAGATCATCTAACCAGCTCAGCTCCCGCTTAGAGAAACAGAGATCCATGACTTTCCTGACAAAGACCAGGGCCAAAACCTGAAGAAAAATAAAGAAAGTGAATTAGGGGGGCTCATTTCCTCCCTGGAGTTTAAAAGCAGTCTTATTTTCACAGCAGACTAGAACATGTCAAGCAGAATCAAACTCATAATAATCATAATATTTGCCTTTATTGAGGCTCTCTGAACCAGATACTAAGTTAAGTGTTTTCTATACAATAGTTTATTTAACTCTCATCATAACAACCCTACAACTTACTGATGCCCTAACTGAACTAATTTAATTCCTTTATTGAAAAGAGGAACCCTTCATCAGCAGATGGCCCTAAGAGCTGCCTTCCCCTGGCTTGAGGCCAGCAGGAAGGGCTACCAGGCAGCCTGGGGGTGGCGAACCTCTCCAGGAGATGGCTTTGGTGGGGCCAGCCAAGCTCAAACCAAACATGGGTCACCAGGGGGTGATAGGGCCTTAAAGGACCGTCTGGACTTCCTCGGATCCTCTGCCTACACATTTACTCACAAAATCCTTGCTTTATGCCTGCGGCATGGATCTCGAGCGATTTTTGTCTCTGCCCTCTGGCCTGGCTTGACACTCATTTTATAAATGAGGAAACTGAGGCCCAGGGAGAGAAAGTGACTCACCTAAAATCTGACAGCTAATTTCCTCCATGGAAACGACCAGGGATCTCAACTGCTGCTCCACTTTCTCCCCATGAGGGCCATTTCAGCCAAAGGAGAACCAATAATAACCCAGAATGACCTGCCTGGACTGACTGGTATTCACCAGCTAAATTTGGTGACTGGACCAGGCATGGGGCAAATCAGGCTAATTAAATTCATTTCTCCCTAATTTCAATGACTATTTTCCCAATAAAGCCAAAATTCATAGTATCCCTTCCAGGAGTTGCCAGGAATTTGCTATTTCTTTAACCAAACACTCAAGCCCTGAACATAACACCCAAATGCAGAACCCTACATGTATTCTGACAAAATTGAGACACCCATCAGGAGGGTATATATCTAGGAGATTAGGGGAAAAGGACCCCGAAGATTCCTCACCCTTGAATATTCTCCCAGTAAGACAGAGTTCAAAAGTAACTAAATGAGTACCAGACATTACCCTCACTGGCTTTTCCCTTCTGAGGCCCACCCTTTGGGTAACTTTCAAAGAGTCCACTGAAATCTCAGCATCCTCATGACACAGAGTGAGCCAGAGACAGGAAGCCCTCAAGAGGACAAGATGGAACAGTGAGGTGGTCAGGTGGCAAGAATTTCATCATCACCCTAGTTTTAGAAAACAGGTTGTCACCTGTTGCTGAACCACACAGTTCAGCTTTCCCGGTCTCCTTTCCAAAGCACTTGCTTCAGTCAGAAAAGAGGCAAGGATGTCCCAGTCACTTATCAGTGCTAGACCAACCTCTTCCTCTTTCCCAGTGGCTTGAAATGGTGCATTTCCACCACTATAGACACTTCTGATTGCAGTAAATTCTAAATAGGAACCATATTGCTTTGAGGTAATATGCAAGTTACTGCAAACATGAAGAGTCCTCTCCATGTCAGATATATGAGAGAAAGAGAGAGAGAGAGAGAGAAAGAAATTCAGACAGACAGACAGGTAGACTAGTAGCCTTAAAAGTAAACATAGTAAACTACTACACACATGCTTCCACACCTCAAGGTCCTCAAAATAATGCTGCTCCTGCAAAGACCAACCAAAAAAACAAAAACTCACCATCAGTAAAGGATTAATATCCAGAATATATAGAGAACTCCTAAAACTCAACAACAAAAAAAATACCACTTTATTTTAAAATGGGCAAAGGACTTGAATAGACATTTCTCCAAAGATGATATACAAATAGCCAAGAAGCACATGAAAAGATGCTCAACATCACTAATTATTAGGGAAATCAAAACCACAATGAGATACCAACTCACACCCATTAGGATGGCTGTTATCCAAAAAACCCCGCCATGCCACAACATGGATGAACCTTGAAGACGTTATGCTAAGCGAAACAAGACAGTCACAAAAGGAAAAATACTGCGATTCCACTCACATGAGGTAACTAGAGGAGTCAAATTCACAGAGACAGAAACCAGAATGGTGGTTTCCAGGGACTGAGGGGAGGGAGAAATGGGGAGTTATTGTTTCATCGGTACAGAGTGTCAGTTCTGCAAGATGAAAGACCTTCTGGAGGTGGATGGTGGTGATGGCTACACAAACATTGTGAGTGTACTTAATGCCACTGAACTGTACACTTAAATACAGTGAAGATGGGAAGTTTTACGTTCTGTATATTTTATCGCTATTTTTTAAAATAAAGAATAATACCTTTTAAACTCACCATCATTGGAAAGACAATGGCAGCTGGAGATGCCTTGATGACCCAAAGCAGGATGAGGCAGGTCAGCTGGATGAGGGTGAAGAGGTGCACTTTGCGCAGCGGCACGTGCCGAAGGTAGATGAAGTCTGGCTGGTGCTTTGCAGGCATCCCAAAGAGCTTCAGACGATCAAAGAACTGAAAGGAGGGAACTGGCATTTATTTTCAGGTGGTTTCTCTGGGCCTCGTTAATCCCATTCATATCTCTTAATATCACCTGCTCCGAAAGGTGGGTAATACCGTTTCTACCTGACAGAAGGGGAAACTGAGTCTCAAAGAGAACAGGTAATTTGACCAAGGTTGGTAAGTGACAGAGTCAAAATTTGAACCTATCTCTTCTAATTCTGGGTTCAGCTTTCTCTCTCCTCTCCCACACTCTAGCTCCTGAGACAGATCTTTCTCAGGGAGTGTTGAAAACAAAATAAGCAGTGGTATCTTTCTGCTTAAAAGACCAAATCTCTTATCTGTTCTTTGAGGAGTTTGGAGCTTTTTACTGATTATTTAAAGTAAAAAGATAGGGACTCCCCTGGTGGCACAGTGGTTAAGACTCTGCACTCCCAATGCAGGGGACCCAGGTTTGATCCCTGGCCAGGGAACTATATCTCACATGCATGCCGCAACTAAAAAGTTTGTGTGCCACAACTGAGGAGCCCACGTGCCTCAACTAAGGAGCCGGTAAGCTACAACTAAGGAGCCCACCTGCCACAACTAAGACTTGGTGCAACCAAATAAATAAATAAATAAAATCTTCAAAAAATATATATATTTTTTAAAAAGTAAAAAGATGAAATCTCATGGGGCTTCCCTGGTGGCGCAGTGGTTAAGAATCCACTGCCAATGCAGGGGACACAGGGTCAAGCCCTGGTCCAGGAAGATCCCACATGCTGCGGAGCAACTAACCCCATGCGCCATAACTACTAAGCCTGCGCTCTAGAGCCCACAAGCCGCAACTACTGAAGCCCACCCGCCTAGAACCTGTGCTCCGCAACAAGAGAAGCCACCACAATGAGAAGCCTGCACACAGCAACAAAGATACAACTCAGCCAAGAACAAATAAATAAATAAATAAATTTATTTTTAAAAAAATGAAATCTCATAACATTCTGCATATAGAAAAAATGACCATCTTATATTATAAAAAGGAAAACAGAGACCCAGAGAGATTAAATAACCTGCCCAGGAGTTGGAGGACTCAGGCTCCCTGACTTCAGACTATACTACAAAGCTACAATGAACAAAACAGTACTGTACTGGCACAAAAAATAGAAATATAGATCAGACAGAACAGGATAGAAAGTCCAGAGACAAACCCACGCACCTGTGGCCACCTAATCCGTGACAAAGGAGGCAAGAGTATATAATAGGGAAAAGACAGTCTCTTCATAAGTGGTGCTGGGAAAACTGGACAGCTACATATAAAAGAATGAAATTAGAAGACTCCCTGACACCATACACAAAAATAAACTCAAAATGGATTAAAGACCGAAATGTAAGGCCACATACTATAAAGCTCTTAGAGGAAATTATAGGCAGAACACTCTTTGACATAAATCACAGCAAGATCTTTTTCAATCCACCACCTAGAGTAACGAAAATAAAAACAAAAATAAATAAATGGGACCTAATTAAAAGCTTTTGCACAGCAAAGGAAACTATAAACAAAACGAAAAGATAACCCTCAAAATGAGAGAAAATATTTGCAAATGAAGCGACTGACAAGGGATTAACCTCCAAAATATACAAATAGTTCATGCAGCTCAATATCAAAAAAACAAACAACACAATCAAAAAATGGGTGGAAGACCTAAATAGAGATTTCACCAGAGAAGACATACAGATGGCCAAGAGGCACATGAAAAAATGCTCAACATCACAAATTATTAGCGAAATGCAAATCAAACCTACAATGAGGTATCACCTCACACCGGTCAGAATGGCCGTCATCAAAAAATCTACAAACAATAGGGCTTCCCTGGTGGCACAGTGGTTGAGTCCGCCTGCCGATGCAGACGACACGGGTTCGTGCCCTGGTCCAGGAGGATCCCACATGCCGCGGTGCGGCTGGGCCCGGGAGCCATGGCCGCTGGGCCTGCGCGTCCGAAGCCTGTGCTCCGCAACAGGAGAGGCCACAACAGTGAGAGGCCCGCGTACTGCAAAAAAAAAAAAAAAAAAAAAAAAAAAAAAATCTACAAACAATAAATGCTGGAGAGGGTGTGGAGAAAAGGGAACCCTGCTGCACTGTTGGTGGGAATGTAAATTGGTACAGCCAGCATGGAGGTTCCTTAAAAAACTAAAAACAGGGCTTCCCTGGTGGCGCAGTGGTTGAGAGTCCGCCTGCCAATGCGGGGGACACGGGTTCGTGCCCCAGTCCGGGAAGATCCCACATGCCACAGAGTGGCTAGGCCCGTGAGCCACAGCCGCTGGGCCTGCGTGTCCGGAGCCTGCATGTCCGGAGTCTATGCTCTGCAACGGGAGAGGCCACAACAGTGAGAGGCCCGCATACCACAAAAAAAAAACAACTAAAAATAGAGCTACCATGTGACCGAGCAATCCCACTCCTAGGCATATATCTGGAGAAAACCATAATTCAAAAGGATGCATGCACCCCGATGTTCACTGCAGCACTATTTACAACAGCCAGGACACGGAAGCAACCTAAATGTCCATTGACAGAGGAATGGATAAAGAAGATGTGGTATATATATATATACAATGGAATATTACTCAGCCATAAAAAGGAACAAAACAGTGCCATTGGCAGAGATGTGGATGGACCTAGAGACTGTCACACAGAGTGAAGTAAGTCAGAAAGAGAAAAACAAATATCGTATAATATCGCTTATATATGGAATCTAGAAAAATGGTATAGATGAACTTATTTCCAAAGCAGAAATAGAATCACAGATGTAGAGAACAAACTTATGGTTACCAGGGGTGGCGGGGTAGGATGAAATGGGAGATTGGGATCGACATATATGCACTACTACGTATAAAATAGGTAACTAATGAGAACCTACTGTAGAGCACAGGGAACTCTACTCAGTGATCTGGGATGACCTAAATGGGAAGGAAATCTAAAAAAGAGTGGATATATGCATACATATAGCTGATTCACTTTGCTGTACAGCAGAAACTAACACAACATTGTAAAGCAACTCTACTCCAATAAAAATTAATTTTAAATAAATAAATAACCTGCCCAAAGTCACATTAGAACTCCGTGCATAACAGTGACCACTAGACATTGTAAAATAACAAAGAGGAACGAGCCACCAGTATAAGAAGTGGCTAAATTATCAAATTATCTGGGTACCCAAGTTACCTCCTGATTCTCTCTGTTCAAAGGACTCAGAGGAATGAGTTGATGGATGGGAAAAGGCAGACTGTGACAGGAAGTAATACCTGCTTACTTGGAGCAGCTCCCACGACTCCCCAATCTCTTCACCAATGTACCCCCAGTTAAACCCGCCCCCCCCCGCCTCACACTTTAGCCTGGCACTAAACCTAGTGTTGTCCATGTGTGGAAGCCAGTTTAATTCTTGATCAACCTTTCAGATCTAAGTTTACCAGCATCTGACAAAATGTGTTTAATACATGCCTGATGATTGTCTGCTGAATAACTGACGAACGACTGGAACCATGACATTGAATCAGGCCACCCTGAAAGTCTCTGTGCACTCATGCCAACATGACCCTATTTTGCCCAATGCCCAAAGAAATGTCTAAAATAGCTGAAGCAGCAAGACTAGGAAATGGTTTCTCAAGAACTGGTTTGTGCTCCCCTAGGGAGGCTGTCTTTCCCTGGTCAGGACAGGTGAGCTCACCAAGAGAAGACACTGCCTGGCTGAACCATGCAATACCTGAATTCCCTGTAGTGAAGACACTCCCATGTAGAGGAAAACTCCGTAGAGTACCGGCATCGGGATAAACTGAAGACGAAAGGGCAGAAAGGCCAGAAATTAAATTTGGTATCATAGCACACTCAAGATTATATAAACTTCCAAATCTCCAAGAAGGAAGCCAAGTCACAAAATCACTGCATAGATGCTGCATTCGTTTCTGCTGCCTTTACGTGACTTAGAAGTAGAAGCAAAAACAGACGCTGACAATGATAAAAAATCATTTTGTTCGGAAATGAAATGATTACACGTAAGTGTAATTTGGTCCTGGTTAAATCATAGGTCTCACATCTTCTTCTCCCCATCTGGCTCTTCCTCCTCCAGGGAAATGGGCGCACACACACACACACGCACACGCACACACACGCACACGCACACACACACACACATCTCTTTTACGGAACTGAAACGTTTTAAATCTTTTCTAATCGCAGAATCATCTCCTCAGGGATTTGGTGTATTTTAATATAGACTAATAACATTTGCTTTTTTACTAACCAGAGACTTGAGGGCAGGAGTGGGGAGGTTATCTTAACAGAGAAGGAATAATTTGGGGAGAAATATCAACATTACTCTACTGCATTTGACTATACATACTTACCACATTATATCAATCTAGGTAATTTTCAGAGCAACTCTATGAGGTAGAGTAATGAGGCCTATGGAATCAAGGCAAGGAAAGTCTTTTTGCAAAGACTAAACTCGACTTGCTTTTATTCTGAGGCTAAAGAACATTCCCAAACATAATTCTTCTTTGAACCAGAAAATCCCCATTGGATTTTACGTTGCTCCAGCTCTAGAGCGAGTAGACATCTCAATTTGGTGCTAACCTGGTTGGAAGAACTACCGAATGGTTTCCTAAAAGAATCCCCCTGAGACAGTTACAGGAAGGCCAGGCAGTGCCCACCACCAGGCCTTCATGGTTACATTCCCAGACGAGCAGCGTCCTTTGGGCTCCTCCAGATGGCACCTAGACCAGAGGCACCTAGGGCTGGGGACAGAGAGTAGAAGGGGGCAGGGCCATGAGGAGAGGTGGCAAGATTAAGTGGAAGGTAAGGGGACAGGAAGATGGTTCAGAATCCTTTCCCTCCTCTCCCACTTCTCACCCTTAAATAGCATTTGCAGTGCAGGCTGAGGTGGTTGACAATTCATCAAAAAGAGGGAGAAGGAGGCAAAGGAGATAAGTAAGTGCTCCGGAATGGTTGGGGCTTGCAGACAGAGCTTTCCTTTTGATTCTATTTTTCCCAGATGCAGGTCTTACACCCACAAAAAAAATTTTTTTCTCATTTTCAAGGTGGCTCCATCTGTCCAAATATCCTCTTTTCACCCCACATGTCACACCAGCCACTGCCCATTTTTCTGTTCCACTTCACAGAAAAAAACCTCTTGAAAGAGTTGTCTGCCCACATGCCCTTTACTTCCTCACCACCTGTTTACTCTCCGGCCCCTGTCATTTGGCTTCTGCTCTATTGTTCCAATGAATCTGCTCTTGTCAAGTCCCGTTAGGCCTCCATGTTGCCAAACCCAATGGCCTTGATTTAGTCTTCATCTTTCCAGACAGTCTCTGACCAATCACTCCCCTTGCTTGGCTTCCCTGACATCACAGCCTGCTGGTGTCCCCCCTCCGCCGCCAGCAGCTCCTCTGAGCCTCTGTTGCTATCTCCTCCTCTACCCAACTTCGAAATATCGGCTCTCCTTAGACTCTGCTCTTCTCTCTAGTCCTCCTCTTTTATATCTACCTTTCTCCCTCAATCCACTCTTTTGGCTTTCAATACCACCGACGTGCTGTTGACTCCCACATTTATATTTTTAGCCCAGAAGCCTCCTCTAGCCTCTTCACTCAGATGCCTCCCAGACATCTCACTCAAATCTGACCACGCCCACCCTTTATAAAATCACTTCCTCCTTCATAACAGTCTTCTCCCTCTTAAATGCCATCACTCTCCACACAGATGGTCAAGTCAGAAACCTAGCAGGCATTTTGATGCTTCCATTTTCCTCACCCCATTCCATATCCAGTCGACCAGCAAGACCTTTGGATCTCCTCTGAGATATCTATGCATCCCTACTACCAACTTCCTCATCCAAGTCACCATCCCCTCTCACCTGTAACAGACTCACCAGTCTCTCTGCCTCTATTTTTCCTCAACCCTAAAAACTTACTCTCTAGATATCAGCCAGAGAGATCTTTTTAAAATACTAAATGGATCATGTCCCTCTCCTGTTAAAACCCTTCAAAGGTTACCTTTACCAGTGTCAGCGAGGCCCTGCGTGATCTGCCCCTGCCCACTCTTCAATCTCATCTCAATGCTCTTGCCTTAACTCAACACCCTTGAGCCCTGGTATCTCCTAGAACACATATCATCATTTCCCACCTCAGGGCCTGTCTAGACTGCTTTTCTCCCTTCCCCCACGCCCTCTCCCACCATCCATGGCATGGCTGGCTCCATCTCATCTTAAATACCATCTCCTTAGAGCGGCCTTCTCTGACCATAGTAACTAAAACATCTCCCCTTAATTCTCTATAGTACTACAGAGAGTACCATATATTTCCTTTTATCACACATCATATTCTGTAATTACCGTGTTTGCTTTCTTAACTAACCTTCTTAACTACATCTTATCTGTCTTATACCACTAGAATAAATTCCTTCAGGGCAGGTATCTGTACGTGTATCTGTTTGCCATAGTGCTGTATTCCCAGCACCTAACAGAATTCCTGGCACAAATCAGGCACTCAGTATTTACCTAATGAATGAATGAACGGTTACCTTTAATATAGCTGTCATGAAGACTGAGCAGCCCATCAGCACAAAGATCATAAGGCCTGTTACTCTCTGTTCTCGGATACCCAAGAATTTGGGCTGTTCTCCAGGGGCAGAGCACTCAGATTCCAGTTTGAGGCTGTTCACATGTGTGATGGACAGGACAGTTGCAGCCACAAACCAGGGCAGGCCCATGACGGAGCAGACACCCAGCATGACGGCCACCATCAGCAGGTCCAGGTGGTAGCCACATCCTTTCTGTGGGGAAACAGAGTCTCCGTCACCATCAGTGGGCTGGCTGTAGTGGGACATAGGACAGTGAGCTAAGAGTCTCAGGCCCAAAGCAGGAAGGAGTGTATGGATAAGAAGGAAGGGGTCCAGAGATTCCAGCAGAGTCTTCCAGCCCCTCCTGGTGTGGAGGGAACAGAGAAGAAAGAGAAACCTTAGCTGGTCTTACACATGCCAATATCCGACTTTTATTCAAGTGCCCCCAGATCTCACCCTGAGTCTCACATATTCAAAGATTCATCCTTTCTTGACAGAGTAAGCAGAGACCAAGCCACATCTTGACCATTCTAGAGGGTAGACCCTACAGGAGTCGGAGATAAACAGGTTCCCACAAACCCTCCCCATTCCTTGCCAAATACGGTTGCTGCCTACTCTAGGGAAGAAAGGAATAGAGATGAGGCGTGAAGCCTCTCACTAATAAATGTACTGGCACCAACCCTGCCTCCTAGAATCCTTGGGCTCAAGGTTCAGTCTGGAAACCTCGATAATGCACATCAATGAGAGAATACCTGTTTCTAGGAAACAGTGGCCCAAGCCCTGACCTGAACATCAGGAACCTAAGCCCGACCCAGACCATGTGGCTACGTGGGGACCACCAGGAATTCTGCCCACCAACCTCCCTCACAGGTTTGAGAGAAGAGTAATGGACTCCAAGCTTCCTTCACATCATACAATCATGCTCTACCCCAGTTTCATCTCCAAACCAATCTTTGTCATTAATGGAGGGATTGGAAACCCCTGGAAACCCCATATGAGCTCCTCCCATGACTGATTTTATCCAGGTTCTACAGTTCCTGGCCTAAACAGGCTTACCCTAAATTTTTAAAAAATATAATAGGCTGCCGTTATGAGTCCTAGGTCAGAACTTCTTGTTACCTTGAGCTTGTGTTCCTTCCTGTTAATGATGACAGCTGTGATCTGCTGGTCCATGAATATCAAGATAGTGCAGAGAAGAGCTGGGATAATTGCAGCTATCACAGTCCACCAGGGATTGGGGCCAATGGGACTAATAATCCACCCTCGATCATCCCGTGTTGGCTAAAGGGAAAAAACAAGATTTTTGTATTTCAAGTTAACTATAGTCATTAGGGCAAAACAGATCAAACGGAATCACAACAAGCACAATTCTTTTTATTCCTGAATGAGAATCCTTATAAAAATAAAAATAAAAAAAAGCATGAAACACAGGAAATCTATGGCCTTGTTCCAAATCCCCTTTTGAAAGACTCGGTCCCCAACTGTCAACTTCTTATGGAATATTCATTACTACTTCACTTCCTTCCCCTACTCTCCAAACCCCTGGGTACAGAAAAAGTGACTTTATCTCAACATTAGCCCAAGTAAAATATAATTAACAACAAAATCTGTTGTCAAAAAAGAACTTAGTGACTTCCAAAGACAAATATAAATAACTTTGATTATCCTCCTCACTGCTCCCCTCCAGAAGCCGTATAATGTATGTCTACAGAACAAATAAAGGCAACATAGAGCCAGTTACATGGAATTTCAGGGGACTGGTCCAAGGACCTCCTCCCATCAGCAGTGAAACAGGGTCCAGGCACTAGAGACTTGAGAAAGGAGCCCAAGACTGCTGAACTTGGGGACTTGTGTGATCTAGGACTCTCTCTGATGTCCCTGTAAGACTACTGTTCATAAACCTTATTTGGGTGTTTGTAAAATTCCTAAACTCTCCTAGATCTCAAAAAAATGCTAAGGTACTCTGAGGAAGAAAAGTTCACTTTGTTTGGCGAGTAGTGATGGAGGATAAAAGGCCAGGGGTACAAATTGGCCCAGAATTCACCAAAACTCAATGAACAAAGCAAAGACTATCACATCCAAAGTATTTGGTTCCATATTGGTTATGACTCTAGGATTCAAACACTCTTCAATAATGTCACCAAGTCCCAAATTATGAATAGCTTAGGTTCCGAAAGTTTACAGAATCTGTGTTTCCTTAGTAACAATGTTCTAAGTGGTAGGTAAATTGTTAGGTCAACACAAAAACTTATTAAACCCTGACTGACATTACCCCATCAGTACTAGTACTAGCCTTCAGATTGGGTCTTGGTCACTGGCGGCCATGTGGTGTAATAGGGAAGAGAAGAAGGAAGAAAATTTCTTCTCTGCTTCCTGAAAGTGAGGCCTGCCAATGAGGAACACTTTCTTTGACATTCTCCCATCTCCCCTCTCGTCTCTCCTACCTCGCAGAGGCCTTCTTCCCAGATGTCCCAGAAATTCAGTGTCTTCTGACTGTCTTAAGCCTACCCATCAGGGAACATTTCCAGGGACTTCTTAATGCTCCCAGATTAGTTATTTTTACACAAAATCCATTCCTCCCGCAGGGTCAACCTCAGCCAGGTATTAGAGAAAAAGCTGACTGCACTCGTTCACACAAAGGTGAGAATGCCATATTCTAGGACGTATATATTTTTAAAGAGGGTGTTTTTTAATCCATCAATTTCTAACTGGTGGCATTTCAGTGAATTCAACAAAATAAAATTTAAAATTTTCAAGCAATATGGAAAAAGGTATTTTTAACCAGGCCTACTTCAGAGAGAGCGAGAGAGAGAAAGGGAAGACAAGGCCAACTGTGCCGGGTGTTTACAAGATAAAGGCCTACGTTCCAGTTCCCTCCTCCTCCCCAGCCTCCCCCATTCTCTCCTCTCCTGGTTCCTCTCTGGTCCCTGAGGACGCCCAGGTTTTCTCTCCTCTCCACCCTGCGGGGACCTACGGAACTGAGCTCAGCTCTTCCATCTTCTCAGTTTACTCAGTTAGTGCCCCCAAATTGAAATAGATTTGGAGTCCCCATGTTTTGATCATTTGTTTTACTTTTTTGTATTGGTTTTTGGATAAACAGTATAGATTATAGAGAGATATACAAACAATGGATGAGGGTTGAAGAGATGTCACGATTAGTCTGGTGGGGGCCCTAGACTGAGAATGAAGCTCCTGGGCCAGCTCACCTCCTCGTAGGGCAAGATTCCTGAGGGGCGGGACCGAGGCCGGCAAAGAGCCTTTTCATCCTTCCTGATACCCTTATACAGTTGATGCTCAGTGAAGTGCTGTTAACCGGACGTGTTCCAGAGACCCATATTTCCACAGTCTCTGGCATATATTTATGTAAATACACATATTCCATTGTTTTAAATCTTCACATATTAAAAACAATAAGTAGCATTAATGAAAATAAATAATAATTTTCACTCATTAAACAACGTTAGATGTTCTGACTTTTCTGACTTGAACTCGGCCAAGCCTGAGGAGTTTGCTTTTCTGAATGGTGAGGCAGGAGAGCAACGTTCAGGTTTAGAGGACTACACAATTCATGATCAGGATGGGGAAAGGCCTCTGAAATAACTTGGGACCAGATTCTGTGAAACTCCGTAAGGGCATCAAGTACCCTGAGATCTGTTTACCTTGAACACACTGGGAACTTGAAGCTTTGGTGATGGGATTCCAATCAAAAAATCAACAATCACCATTGTGAAGATAGTGAGGAAAACAGCAAAGTCACTCACCGTGGAGCGGACCTGGCACAAGAAAGGATTGGAGACGTGTTTCAGTAGGTTCAATATGATAGAAAAGACTCAGGTGTTGTAAAAGGCTTAAACATCCTCAGAAGAATGCTTTAATTTTATGGTTCAATTAATACAAGCATTTTTAAACAACAGGACACTGTTAACATGCCCAAATTCATCCCCGAAGTGTGGATAGGACGGGGGAGAATGAATCCTCTGACAAACTCTACTGGAACCCACTCCAAACTCTGAGGAGTTCTGTTTAGAGCATCTAGGCCAAGCATTTAGAGAATAGTTCTGAGAACTTGGGATAAGATTTCCTGGGACCAGCAAGGTCCAGCTGTGCCAGCCGAGAACCTCACAGCAGCACCACTCCTCTTCTCTCTCAGACCCAACATCGAGTCCATCTGCAAGTCCTGTTGGCTCTGCCTTCAGCTCATGCCCAGAATCTGAGCCCTTCTCACTGCCCCCACGGCTTCCACCCAGATCAAAGGCACCAGCGACTCTTGTCTCTATAGCTGCAGCAGACTCCTAACCCTGCCCCTGTCCTTATTTAAAGCTGCTGGAGGGACTTCCCTGGTGGCACAGTGGTTAAGAATCTGCCTGCCAATGCAGGGGACACGGGTTCGAGCCCTGGTCCAGGAAGATCCCACATGCCGCAGGGCAAGTAAGCCCGTGCACCACAACTACTGAGCCTGCGCTCTGGAGCCTGTGAGCCACAACTACTGAGCCCACGCGCCACAACTACTGAAGCCTGCACGCCTAGAGCCTGCTCTCCGCAACTCGAGAAAGCCCACGTGCAGCAACGAAGACCCCATGCAGCCAAAAATAAATAAATAAATAAATTTTTTAAAATTAATGAAAAAAAATAAAGCCGCTGGAGTGATCATTCAAAACACAAGTCAGATCACATCACTCCTCTACCCAAACCCTGAAATGGCTCCTCATTTCACTGAATTAAAAAACCCAGAGCCCTTCTTGGCCTGTGAGGCCCGCATGCACTGGCATCTTTACTGCTCTGACCCAGCTCCCCACGCTCCCTGGCTCACTCACTCTGCTCCAGCCACACAGACCTCCTTGCTGTTCCTTACTCACGCCAGACTCACTCCCACCTCAGGGCCTTTATACTTGCTCATCCCTCTGCCTCAACTGCTTTCCCTCCAGGTAACCCTGTGGGTAGCTCCCTCTTTCACGTTCACTCAAATATCACCTTCCCCATCGGATCTTCTCTGATGCTCCTCCTTAAAAGTGGTCACCACCCTCCATCCCAGCACTTCCTGTACTCCTTTCCTACTTTATTTTTCTCCATAGCACTTATCACCATTTTGTCCCTTAGGGGACTGACTCTCCCACTCTACAGTTTAGTGTAGCTTTAATAAAATACAATGCCCCTCAAATGCCCAGTGCCCACCTTAATCCGAACTTCCAACGAGACAGAACCAAATATATCTTAGCCCCATGTAACATCACTGACATCTTCATCTGACTTTGCTTTCCTTTGAAACCTGAGGTTTCCAGCTCCCTTTCCCTGGTTTTGTTAGTTCTCCTCTGAATGTTACATAAATTCTCTGAAAATGTAGCTGCCCCACCGTGAAGCCCATCCTGACCAGCCTGGGGCCCAGGGCCCGTCTCTCCTCTGAACTCCTATGGCCCTTATGGCATCTAACTGTTTACTACTGTCTCCTATGGGCATGGTTGCTTCATGGGTTTCCCTTTCCTATCTGATGGCAGGGACCATATATTTTTTAAAATCATATAATAGCTTTATTGAGATACAATTCACATGTTTTACAGTTTGTTTTATTATTTATTATTTTTTTATTGAAGGAGAGTTGATTTACAATGTTTCAGGTGTACAGCAAAGTGATTCAGTTCCATATATATATTCTTTTT
The DNA here is from genome assembly GCF_937001465.1 of Orcinus orca. Taxonomy (NCBI): domain Eukaryota; kingdom Metazoa; phylum Chordata; class Mammalia; order Artiodactyla; family Delphinidae; genus Orcinus; species Orcinus orca. Next base: position 41,484,790 of record NC_064569.1, on the reverse strand, counting down.
CAGATCCTTTTCCGTTATAGATTATTACAAGATACGGAGTAGAGTTCCCTGAGGTCTACAGTAGGTCTTTGTTGTTTAATCTATTTTGTATATAGTAGTGTGTATGTTACAGAGGTCATATTTTAAACTTCTTCTGCATCCCCCGTAGCACTCGACCCGGGCCTGAGCAAGTAGTCAGTACACAGCTGCCACTTGTTCACAGTTCGTCCAGACCGGAAACACGCCCCAGAACTTACTCCATACGTGCCTCCCTTAACCACTGTGCAGGCTGACTGACGTCTGAGACTGTGTTTTCATCGTGAACGTGTGCACAGTAAATGCCTCAGCCACTGAGCCCTCACCCATTCACACATCCTGCTCTGCAAAGGCGCCCAACTGAAGACTCGCACACGCAGAAAAACCGCCACTTCCTCCTGATTGATCTCCTCCTCAAAGCAAAGACCCCTTTAGCCACTCTACGCTTGGCCTCTAATTCCACCCTGCCCAAACGAGTCACGACACAAATAATGCCATCTGCGTCAGGGAGAGACGGCTGAGGCTTCAAACCGTCATGCAGACCAAGTCAGCGATTTCATAAGCTATTGCCAGAGCCATCCCAGGGAGGAGACTCTGGGGTCCCCTACACACACCTCAAGCAATCATCCCAATTTACTATCTTCAGGAGCCAGCTCCAGCTGCTGCTCGCTACCTGCCCCAGCAGGCTGGAAATGAGACTCATCACTCTTAGAGAACACGATGACCACCTTAAACTCACCTGACACTTTTCAATCAAAACCTCTTAAGTATTAACCCCTCATCCCACACCACACATCTATGAAAGAGGCTGCTGGACACAGGAAGAAGAGAAGGCCACGCCCTCCAAAATCAGGTCATTTGGAGCTCGGCGCCTGCCAATCCACTCACAAGCACCACGGAGGCCTAGAACAGGCTCTGTTATATTAGAAGTCTAACACGAAAGAAATGCAAGAGCGTGCTACCTACTCTGGTTGGGAAATAGCGGCTTGTCTTAAATGTCTTCAAGGTGCTGGAGAGGATGAAGGTGGTGAAGAATAGAATGCAGGACCAAAAGAGCACATCGGGAGTATAGGGTCCATGGTGGCCACACACAGAGCCCGTGAACTCTCCATGCATCTCCTGGCACTCCTGAAGGAACAGGCATTCCGGGTGATGAAAGGCAGGCAGGAGGGAGGACACAGCTGCTGAGTCCACCAGCACCGTCATCCCACGGCTGCTGGGAAGCTCAGGCTGCCTGCAGCATCTACTTGCCCTCCATGTAGTTGTGGGGCTCTTGCTTGCAGGTAAGGGTGACTACTTAGAGTCCTAACTAAAACACTTTTGTAAAGGAAACCAAACTGTCTCAAGAAAACACGAGGTTCTAGGAGGGCCCTAGTAATCTGTATTATTTCTATTACAGAGGACTTCCAAACTTGAATGTTCTTCGAGCCCCACAAAACCTGGATGTGGCCCCCTACCCTCTCTGATTTCATCCGCCCACATCCTGAGTGCAGGGTCACTGGGTGGGATCGTGTGGGAGAGAAGAGAGAGGTAGTCCTCCTTTCCCTTTATGCAGAGAGAATTTTGAAGGGGAAAGGAAAGTCAGTAAGAATAGTTTAAAAAAAGCTTTATTTCTGTAAATGCCAGAGCTTGCTGAAGGGCTACCCCACTCCTACCTAGAAGGTCCCCTTAAACCTGGTGGTCACAAGACCGAGCCGCCTGGCAGCACCCAGACTTACACTAACAGTCAGGTTGGCCCAGTGGACTTCTGTTGTCACGATGTTGTGGTCCTTCCAGTACTGTAAGGTGTGATTGTTTGGGTTCTCTGGGAGAGTACACCTGCAGCTGAGGGGAGAAGAAAAAAGATTCCTAAGGGAAGTAGCCAAGTATTCAATTAAATATTTCTAGTCATGACAGGGCTACAGGCACTGCCAAAGCCCACATTATTTCTCCTTTGCCCACTTCAGATCCCTGAGGTTGGTCCTATTCATTGAGACCCAACCATACCCTGATTTTTCAGTCAATCGTTACTAAAACTGGGCTCAAGTCGGCATGCGGGTCTTGGGTTAAATTGTGCTGACAACCAAGTTTGGCATCTGACGTGGTAGTTTCCTTGCTTAGTTTGTATCTCTTAGGCTCTTCCTATGAAATTCACTCTACATGGCAAGGAGGACCGGATACGCCGTTCAGCTCTCAACAGCGTCCCCAAGCCTAAGTATCTTGCTCCTTAAACCTGCATCACATTCTTGCTCTAAAAATCAGAGCCTCTTGGAATTATATAAGACAGAAGCTACATTAGCCCTGGTAATATCCCACTATCTTGACCATTCCCTGGCTTCCCCCGGCCTCGTCTTGCATCCAAACCAGAGCAGACCAGACCTGTCCCACTGGCCACCATGTTGCTTCCTAGTCCCAGCATGCTTCACTCCTGAACTGCCTCCCAGTATACTCAACTGATACAGCCATTCCCACCAACTTTGTTTCATCTCTGATTTTAATGAGCATGCCTTCTAAGGATATAGCATCACAGAATTAAAATTCAAAAAGATCTCAATAGGTAATAACCATAGGAGGAAATCAACAAAATGAAACTAGGGAAAGCCATAAAGTCCTACATTTAGGTATAAAAAAATCAATTCCAGACTTGGAAACAACAAAGATGTCCTTCAGTAGGTGAATGGATGTACTGTAGTACATCTAGACAATGGACTATTACTCAGTGCGATAAAGAAATGAGCTATCAAGCCATGGAAAGATACAGAAGACCTTTAAGTGCGTATTACGAAGAGAATGAAGCCAATCTGAAAAGCCTACGTACTGTTTCATCACAACTATATGACATTGTGGAAAAGGCAAAACTATGGAGTAAAAAGATCAGTGGTTGCCAGGGGCTGGGGTGATGGGGAGGGATAAATATGAAGAGCACGGAGGATTTTTAGGGCAGGGAAGCTATTCTGTAGGACACTATAGTGGCAGATATGTCATTACACATTTGTCAAAACCCACAGAATGTACAATGCCAAGAGTGAACCCTAATGTAAACTCTGGACTTTGGGTAATTATGATGTATCACTGACTGCAACAAACATGGCACTCTGGTGAGGGATGTTGATAGTGGGGGAGGCTGTGTGTGTGTGCACAGGGGGTGTGTGGGAACTCTCTGTACTTTCGGCTCAATTCTGCTGTGATTCTAAAACTTGCTCTTAAAAGATTAAGTCTATTTAGGGACTTGCCCGGTGGCGCAGTGGTTAAGAATCCGCCTGCCAATGCAGGGGACACGGGTTCGAGCCCTGGTCCGGGAAGATCCCACATGCTGCGGAGCAACTAAACCCGTGCGTCACAACTACTGAGCCTGTGCTCTAGAGCCCACGGGCCACAGCTACTGAAGCCCGTGCACCTAGAGCCCGTGCTCTGCAACAAGAGAAGCCACCCCAATGAGAAACCTGCGCACCGCAAAGAAGAGTGGCCCCTGCTCGCCACAACTAGAGAAAGCCCGCACCCAGCAATTAAGACCCAACGCAGCGAGGAGGAGCTCCAAAATGGCGGAAGAGTAAAACGCGGAGATCACCTTCCTCCCCACAGATACATGAGAAATCCATCTACACGTGGAACTGCTGCTATAGAACACCCACTGAACGCTGGCAGAAGACCTCAGACATCCCAAAAGGCAAGAAACCCCCCACGTACCTGGGTAGGGCAAAAGAAAAAAGAAAAAACAGAGACAAAAGAGGGAGCTGTGAAGGAGGAAAGGTCTCCACACACTAGAAGCCCCTTCACGGGCGGAGACTGCGGGTGGCGAAGGAGGGAAGCTTCGAAGCCGCGGAGGAGAGCGCAGCCACAGGGGTGCAGAGGGCAAAGTAGAGAGATTCCCTCACAGAGGATCGGTGCGACCAGCACTCACCAGCCCGAGAGGCTTGAATGCTCACCCGCCAGGGCGGGCGGGGGCTGGGAGCTGAGGCTCGGGCTTCGGTCGGAGCGCAGGGAGAGGACTGGGGTTGGCTGCGTGAACACAGCCTGAGGGGGGCTAGAGTGCCACGGCTAGCCGGGAGGGAGTCCGGGGAAAAGTCTGGAGCTGCCGAAGAGGCAAGAGACTTTTTCTTCCCTCTTTGTTTCCCGGTGCGCGAGGGGAGGGCATTCAGAGCGCCGCTTAAAGGAGCTCCAGAGACGGCGCAAGCCGCGGCTAAAAGCGCAGACCCCAGAGACGGGCATGAGACGCTAAGGCTGCTGCTGCCGCCACCAAGAAGCCTGTGTGCGAGCACAGGTCACTGTCCACACCTCCCTTCCGCGGAGCCTCTGCAGCCCGCCACTGCCAGGGTCCCTGGATCCAGGAACAACTCCCCCGGGAGAACGCACGGCGCGCCTCACGCTGCTGCAACGTCACGCCGGCCTCTGCCGCCGCAGGCTCAATCCGCATGCGCACCCCTCCCTCCCTCCGGCTTGAGTGAGCCAGAGCCCCCAGTCAGCTGCTCCTTTAACCCCGTCCTGTCTGAGCGAGGAACAGACGCCCTCCTGCGACCTACATGCAGAGGCGGGGCCAAATCCAAAGCTGAACCCCAGCAGCTGTGCGAACAAAGGAGAGAAAGGGAAATCTCTCCCAGCAGCCTCAGGAGCAGCGGATTAAATCTCCACAGTCAATTTGATGTACCCTGCATCTGTGGAATACCTGAATAGACAAAAAAATCATCCCAAATTGAGGAGGTGGACTTTGGGAGCAACGATATATATATATTTTTTTTTTCCCTTTTTCTCTTTTTGTGAGTGTGTATGCGTATGCTTCTGTGTGTGATTTTGTCTGTATAGCTTTGCTTTTACCATTTGTCCTAGGGTTCTGTCTGGCCATTTTTTTGTTTGTTTTTTGTTTTTAGTATAGTTTTCAATGCTTGTTATCATTGGTGAATTTGGTTTGGTTGTTCTTTTTCTTTCTTTTTTTTTAATTACTTAAAAAAATTTTTTAATAATTATTTTTTGGTTTTTATTTTAGTAACTCTTTATTTTATTTTACCTTTTTCTTTCTTTCTTTTCTCCCTTTTATTCTGAGCCGTGTGTATGAAAGGCTCTTGGTGCTCTGGCCAGGCGTCAGGGCTGTGCCTCTGAGGCGGGAGAGCCAAGTTCAGGACATTGGTCCACCAGAGACCTCCCAGCTCCACGTAATATCAAATGGCACAAATCTCCCAGAGATCTCCATCTCAATGCCAAGACCCAGCTCCACTCAACGGCCAGCAAGCTACAGTGCCGGACACCCTATGCCAAACAACTAGCAAGACAGGAACACAAGCCCACCCATTAGCAGAGAGGCTGCCTAAAATCATAATAAGGTCACAGACACCCCAAAACACACCATCAGACGTGGACCTGCCCAGCAGAAAGACAAGATCCAGCCTCATCGACCAGAACACATGCACTAGTCCCCTCCACCAGGAAGCCTACACAACCCACTGAACTAACCTTAGCCACTGGGGGCAGACACCAAAAACAAGGGGAACTATGAACCTGCAGCCTACGAAAAGGAGACCCCAAACATAGTAAGTTAAGCAAATTGAGAAGACAGAGAAACACACAGCAGATGAAGGACCAAGGTAAAAACCCACCAGACGAACAAATGAAGAGGAAATAGGCAGTCTCCCTGAAAAAGAATTCAGAAAAATGATGGTAAAGGTGATCCAAAATCTTGGAAATAGAATGGAGAAAATACAAGAAACGTTTAACAAGGACCTAGAAGAACTAAAGAGCAAACAAACAGTGATGAACAACACAATAAATGAAATTAAAAATTCTCTAGAAGGGATCAATAGCAGAATAACTGAGGCAGAAGAACGGATAAGTGACCTGGAAGATAAAATAGTGGAAATAACTACTGCAGAGCAGAATAAAGAAAAAAGAATGAAAAGAATTGAGGACAGTCTCAGAGACCGCTGGGACAATATTAAACACACCAACATTCAAATTATAGGGGTCCCAGAAGAAGAAGAGAAAAAGAAAGGGACTGAGAAAATATTTGAAGAGATTATAGTTGAAAACTTCCCTAATATGGGAAAGGAAATAGTTAATCAAGTCCAGGAAGCACAGAGAGTCCCATACAGGATAAATCCAAGGAGAAACATGCCAAGACACATATTAATCAAACTATCGAAAATTAAATACAAAGAAAACATATTAAAAGCAGCAAGGGAAAAACAACAAATAACACATAAGGGAATCCCCATAAGGTTAACAGCTGAACTTTCAGCAGAAACTCTGCAAGCCAGAAGGGAGTGGCAGGATATATTTAAAGTGATGAAAGGGAAAAACTTACAACCAAGATTACTCTATCCAGCAAGGATTTCACTCAGATTTGACGGAGAAATTAAAACCTTTACAGACAAGCAAAAGCTAAGAGAATTCAGCACCACCAAACCAGCTTTACAACAAATGCTAAAGGAACTTCTCTAGGCAGGAAACACAACAGAAGGAAAAGACCTACAATAACAAACCCAAAACAATTAAGAAAATGGTAATAGGAACATACTTATCGATAATTACCTTAAATGTAAATGGATTAAATGCTCCAACCAAAAGACACAGACTGGCTGAATGGATACAAAAACAAGACCCGTATATATGCTGTCTACAAGAGACCCACTTCAGACCTAGAGACACATACAGACTGAAAGTGAGGGGATGGAACAAGATATTCCATGCAAACGGAAATCAAAAGAAAGCTGGGGTAGCAATTCTCATATCAGACAAAATAGACTTTAAAACAAAGACTATTACAAGAGACAAAGAAGGACACTACATAATGATCAAGGGAGGATCAATCCAAGAAGACAATATAACAATTGTAAATATTTATGCACCCAACATAGGAGCACCTCAGTACATAAGGCAAATACTAACAGCCATAAAAGGGGAAATTGACAGTAACACAATCATAACAGGGGACTTTAACAACCCACTTTCACCAATGGACAGATCATCCAAAATGAAAATAAATAAGGAAACATAAGCTTTAAATGATACATTAAACAAGATGGACTTAATTGATAGTTAAAGGACATTCCATCCAAAAACAACAGAATACACTTTCTTCTCAAGTGCTCATGGAACATTCTCCAGGATAGATCATATCTTGGGTCACAAATCAAGCCTTGGTAAATTTAAGAAAATTGAAATCGTATCAAGTATCTTTTCCGACCACAACGCTATGACCCTAGATATCGATTACAGGAAAAAAATCTGTAAAAAATACAAACACATGGAGGCTAAACAATACACTACTTAATAACGAAGACATCACTGAAGAAATCAAAGAGGAAATCAAAAAATACCTAGAAACAAATGACGATGAAAACACGATGACCCAAAACCTATGGGATGCAGCAAAAGCAGTTCTAAGAGGGAAGTTTATAGCAATACAATCCTACCTCAAGAAACAAGAAACATCTCAAATAAAATACCTAACCTTACACCTAAAGCAATTAGAGAAAGAAAAACAAAAAAACCCCAAAGTTAGCAGAAGGAAAGAAATCATAAAGATCAGATCAGAAATAAATGAAAAAGAAATGAAGGAAATGATAGCAAAGATCAATAAAATTAAAAGCTGGTTCTTTGAGATGATAAACAACATTGATAAACCATTAGCCAGATTCATCAAGAAAAAAAGGGAGAAAACTCAAATCAATAGAATTAGAAATGAGAAAGGGGAAGTAACAACTAACACTGCAGAAATACAAAGGATCATGAGAGATTACTGCAAGCAACTATATGCCAATAACATGGACAACCTGGAAGAAATGGACAAATTCTTAGAAAAGCACAACCTTCCAAGACAGAACCAGGAAGAAATAGAAAATATAAACAGACCAATCACAAGCACTGAAATTGAAACTGTGATTTAAAATCTTCCAACAAACAAAAGCCCAGGACCAGATGGCTTCACAGGAGAATTCTATCAAACATTTAGAGGAAAGCTAATACCTATCCTTCTCAAACTCTTCCAAAACACAGCAGAGGGAGGAACACTCCCAAACTCATTCTACAAGCCCACCATCACCCTGATACCAAAACCAGACAAAGATGTCACAAAAAAAGAAAACTACGGGGCAATGTCACTGATGAACAGAGATGCAAAAATCCTCAATAAAATACTATCAAACAGAATCCAACAGCACATTAAAAGGATCATACACCATGATCAAGTGGGGTTTATCCCAGGAATGCAAGGATTCTTCAATATATGCAAATCAATCGATGTGCTACACCATATTAACAAATTGAAGGAGAAAAACCATATGATCATCTCAATAGATGCACAGAAAGCTTTCGACAAAATTCAACACCCATTTACGATAAAAACTCTCCAGAAAGTAGGCATAGAGGGAACTTACCTCAACATAATAAAGGCCATATATGACAGGCCCACAGCCAACATCATCCTCAATGGTGAAAAACTGAAACCATTTCCACTAAGATCAGGAACAAGACAAGGTTGCCCACTCTCACCACCATTATTCAACATAGTTTTGGAATTTTTTGCCACAGCAATCAGAGAAGAAAAAGAAATAAAAGGAATCCAAATCAGAAAAGAAGAAGTAACGCTGTCACTGTTTGCAGATGACATGATACTATACATAGAGAATCCTAAAGATGCTACCAGAAAACTACTAGAGCTAATCAATGAATTTGGTAAAGTAGAAGGATACAAAATTAACACACAGAAATCTCTTGCATTCCTATACACTAATGATGAAAAATCTGAAAGTGAAATTAAGAAAACACTCCCAGGGGCTTCCCTGGTGGCGCAGTGGTTGGGAGTCTGCCTGCCGATGCAGGGGACACGGGTTCGTGCCGTGGTCCGGGAGGATCCCATGTGCCGCGGAGCGGCTGGGCCCGTGAGCCATGGCCGCTGGGCCTGCACGCCCGGAGCCTGTGCTCCGCAATCGGAGAGGCCACAGCAGTGAGAGGCCCGTGTACCGCAAAAAAAAAAAAAAAAAAAATAGAAAAGAAAACACTCCCATTTACCATTGCAGCAAAAAGAATAAAATACCTAGGAATAAACCTAAGGAGACAAATGACCTGTATGCGGAAAATTATGACACTGATGAAAGAAATTAAAGATGATACAAATAGATGGAGAGCTATACCATGTTCTTGGATTGGAAGAATCAACATTGTGAAAATGACTATAGTACCCAAAGCAATCTACAGATTCAGTGCAATCCCTATCAAACTACCACTGGCATTTTTCACAGAACTAGAACAAAAAATTTCACAATTTCTATGGAAACACAAAAGACCCCGAACAGCCAAAGCAATCTTGAGAAAGAAAAACAGAGCTGGGGGAATCAGGCTCCCAGACTTCAGACTATACTACAAAGCTACAGTAATCAAGACAGTATGGTACTGGCACAAAAACAGAAATATAGATCAATGGAACAGGATAGAAAGCCCAGAGGTAAACGCACGCACATATGGTCACCTTATCTTTGATAAAGGAGGCAAGAATATACAGTGGAGAAAAGACAGCCTCTTCAATAACTGGTGCTGGGAAAACTGGACAGGTACATGTAAAAGTATGAAATTAGAACACTTCCTAACACCCTGCACAAAAATAAACTCAAAATGGATTAAAGAGGGCTTCCCTGGTGGCGCAGTGGTCGAGAGTCTGCCTGCTGATGCAGGGGACACGGGTTCGTGCCCCGGTCCGGGAAGATCCCACATGCCGCGGAGCGGCTGGGCCTGTGAGCCATGGCCGCTGAGCCTGTGCGTCCGGAGCCTGTGCTCCGCAACAGGAGAGGCCACAGCAGTGAGAGGCCCGCGTACCGCAAAAAAAAAAAAAAAAAGGATTAAAGACCTAAATGTAAGGCCAGACACTATCAAACTCTTAGAGGAAAACAGGCAGAACACTCTATGACATAAATCACAGCAAGATCCTTTTTGACCCACCTCCTAGAGAAATGGAAATAAAAACAAAAATAAACAAATGGGACCTAATGAAACTTAAAAGCTTTTGCACAGCCAAGGAAACCATAAACAAGACGAAAAGACAACCCTCAGAATGGGAGAAAATTTTTGCAAAATGAAGCGACAGACAAAGGATTAATCTCCAAAATTTACAAGCAGCTCATACAGCTCAATATCAAAAAAACAAACAACCCAATCCAAAAATGGGCAGAAGACCTAAATAGACATTTCTCCAAAGAAGATATACAAATTGCCAACAAACACATGAAAGGATGCTCAACATCACTAATCATTAGAGAAATGCAAATCAAAACTACAGTGAGGTATCACCTCACACCGGTCAGGATGGCCATCATCAAAAATCTACAAACAATAAATGCTGGAGAGAGTGTGGAGAGAAGGGAACCCCTCATACACTGTTGGTGGGAATGTAAATTGATACAGCCACTATGGAGAACAGTATGGAGGTTCCTTAAAACCTAAAAATAGAACTACCATACGACCCAGCAATCCTACTACTGGGCATATACCCTGAGAAAACCATAATTCAAGAAGAGTCATGTACTACAATGTTCACTGCAGCTCTACTTACAACAGCCAGGACTGGAAGCAACCTAAGTGTCCATCAACAGATGACTGGATAAAGAAGATGTGGCACATATATACAATGGAATATTACTCAGCCATAAAAAGAAACGAAATTGAGTTATTTTTAGTGAGGTGGATGGACCTAGAGTCTGTCATACAGAGTGAAGTAAGTCAGAAAGAGAAAAACAAATACCATACGCTAACACATATATATGGAATCTTAAAAAAAAAAATGGTCATGAAGAACCTAGGGGCAAGATGGGTATAAAGACGCAGACCTACTAGAGAATGGACTTGAGGACACCAGGAGGGGGGAGGGTAAGCTGGGACAAAGTGAGAGAGCGGTAGTGTATATATGGACATACATACACTACCAAATGTAAAATAGATAGCTAGTGGGAAGCAGTCGCGTAGCACAGGGAGGGCAGCTCAGTGCTTTGTGACCAGCTAGAAGGGTGGGATAGGGAGTGAGACTCAAGAGCAAGGAGATATGGGGATATATGTATATGTATAACTGATTCACTTTGTTATAAAGCAGAAACTAACACACCGCTGTAAAGCAATTATACTCCAATAAAAATGTTTAAAAAAAAAACCCAATGCAGCCTAAATAAATAAGTTTATTATTTTTTTTTAATTAAGTCTTTAAAAAATCAGTTCCACACATATTAACATAAAATCACTTGAAGAGTTGGGGAGTTCTAGCTTCATATCACCTCTATATGAATCGACAGTGGAATGCAATGGAAATATAAGAAAAATACCATCTTGAGCTTTATTAACAAAGAACTACAGTATCCAGATTCAAAGTCTACTCAGTCCAGAGCTGGTCACTTTTGTCTGTCTTCTCCCACTAGAATATAGCCTCATGAGGGTAGATCCTTTGTCTGTCATGTTCACCGTTATGTTTCCAGAGCCTAAACAGTGCCTGGCACATGGTAGGTGCTCAACAAATATTTGTTAAATGAATAAATGAATGATTAAAAAAGGTCAAAGAATGAACCTTACTCCAGTGCCAATGGGCAATCCACTAGCTTCAAAGACTATACTCCCTAATGGTGATTATTCTGTAATAAAATCATTTTTAAATTCTAATGCATGTTTTATGAGTCCTGATTTTTAAAGGGTGAAAGAAAGGATAGCTAGAATCTAGAAAAGTGTATCTGTGGCTGGCTGGCAGGCACTTCCACGCAGTGTGCCTTCTGCTCAGGCAGTTTCACATTGACATTGTTCACTTCACAACCAGACCTTCCACATCAGGATGGTACAGCCAGAAGGAGGGAACTTGATGTTCAAAGCTAAAGGATGAGGAGAATTCTATTTAGTCATAATTTGGAGAAGACTATTCCAGAGAAGAAATGTTTATAGGACCAGACTCTCCTAGAGGGTTGAAAACACAGCCAAATACTATGTCCCTTTTCCAAATGATCCAAACCATACTGAATAACCGAAGAAAATACAATCTCTTGAGTTGAAATCTAGGTAAATAAGTAGATTTCTAGATCTTTAGCATACAGAGTAAGAGACCTGTGGATCTGTAAGGAATTATTAATATTCTCTACCTGATAATGCCTAAGAGTAGCCTATATATACTTAGAGAGATCTTGATGTGGTCCAAGGCCTCACAAGTCCTTGCAAAAGAAGTTCTTCCCAACAACTAACTTGAATTCTCCCTGCTACATTTGCAGCCTACTTTTGTCTTAATGCCTGGACCCAAAAGACATGCTCTGGAAAGCATTTCTCAAGTCCCCTCTAAGGTTCACTCTTAATCCATCTTCCCCATCATCACTTTTGACTGTTCTCCTCTGGCAGGCCCCCAGGTCTCCACGTCATGTCTGAGCTCTGTTTCCCAGAGGGCCAAGACACTTCCTTAACAGAAGCTACAAGTACTGCCTGGCACACTACCTCAGCCATTATACTCAGGTCCTTCATTTTATTTTTTAAAAAAAGAAGAAGCAGAAAGCATACTTACTAATACAGGCTGAGGTGGTCCAGCTGACTGTGCATGTGGATGGGGTAGGTCTCTGCCAGGTGAATCAGCTTTTCTATTGCTTCATAGATGAAAATAATGCAAATCAGGGAGGCAAACGCTTCTTCAGTGAAGCGGGTAATGTAGCAGACAAGGGAACTGGCGTCAGTTGCCACAAGGACAATACACAGGAAGGCGGTCCACAGTCCGATACAAGCTCGCAGGGAGAGGTATGAAAGAGCATAGTCTCTGAAACAAAACCAAAGTTCATCAAAAATCAGGGGTGGATGGCATTACATTCTGACCCATTGCATTGGAGGCAAAGGGTCAGAAACGTGGTTAGTTCATCCCTTATTATCACTTCCAGTACTGCAACCCAGTTTGTCCCTAATTCTGACTGCACTTCGCTCCTGAAGGCTGCCCTGGGATGGTGTGACAAAGATTTGCTTTATGGGTGGTATTTGCCACAGCAAGGACAGAGACAGTGGAGGAGGTGGAAGCTGTCCGCCACACGCTTCTGCCATCACTGCCCGACGTGATTAAGATCCTATTCTTGCAGTTAAGAAAAAAGAGCTGGCCCTTGTGGACATACTGTATAGCACAGGGAACTCTACCTAATGCACTGTGGTAACCTAAACGGGAGGGAAGTCCAAAAGGGAGCGGATATCTGTATGCGCATGGCTGATTCATTTTGTTGTGCAGTGAAGGCTAACACAACAGTGTAAAGCAACCCTACTCCAATAAAAAGTAATAAAATAAAAAAAAATGGACTGGAAATGGAAATGGAGGAGTTTGGATTAGCTAGGGAAAGTGTTTTTAAAGATAAAAAGTCAAGACTTCAATAGTGGTCGAAGGACATTAATAAAGCTCTTTAAGGCCAAGAGATCTGCTATTTTAGGTATGGTCCTACCTGGGGGCAGGGCAACAGACCAAACAATGCTCTTTGCCTACTTATACTCACCTAGGACCCTGACATTCAATCCTAACAGCACACTAACACATCCAGATAGAGTTTTCAGAAAACCAAATGTCTTACTTGCAGAATTTGAACAAAATCTTTTCAAACACAAGCACTGGCCCAGTACTTCCAAGGATGGTGAGAGCCTGTCCGGCAAACAAGGAATAGGCAATCCCAGTCATGGAGGCTCCAAACAAGGATTCAATTGCACTCTGAGAGGGGAAGAAAAGATTATCCCTGAGTCCAAAGCCCATCTGCAGTGAGTGATGCAGGCTATGTTCAGCCCCAACTCAGCTCTCCGGTGTGCCTGACAAGCCATTTGCTTGTATTTCGTCTTAGCAAGGGTGATGTGTACACAGTCTAATCCTCCTGTAAATGGATACCACTTTGATAATTCAGGTGCCCAAATCCATCCACATGTGATTCCTTAACTAAGTCCTGTTCTGCATGACTCAATTCAGTATTTATAAATATACATAGAAAAGCACAATGATACCGTTCACACTACGGGCCATCATACAGAGTCACCTTAAATCTTATTTGCATATGACATTGAATATATCATTTTCCATCCTTGGAGCAATGGGCAATGCAACTGGGCAATCAGTTACTGAAATTGATATTCAAGCAGAAGAGGGTCTGTTCTAAAGGGAGAGCTGTGCTGCTGGCTGGCATGAGGTCAGAAGACCACAGTAATTCAGTAGGAAGAATCCAATCTCCTCAGTCCTCGCCCAGGGAACTTTCCCCCCCAGTGGACTTGGCTGCCATCATAAAATTTTTACTCTTGTTTGGGACCATTAGAAGTGGTTAAAAGTTCTTACTATGCGCCCCTCAGTGGCTTCTCCGAGCAATCCCCCAAAGGTGATGACAGGTGACATGCAGGCACAGTACAGGAACAGAAAGGAGGCCAAACACTGTAAGCTGAGTGCATCCCGGTAGTCGCTCCAGTACCAGGGGGCCTTCCGCTTGATGTCCAGCACCAAGCCCCCAAACAGCCTGCGGAAACATGGCAGACAGGCCTCTAACGCAGTCCCTCTCCCAGGAAAGCGTGTCAACAGCACACATCTGAAAGCACTTCAGATGTGCTCTGAATTAGAGGTAATATTTTGGCTTCAATGTGGCCCCAAGTTCAAGAGATCTCTCTGGGGCCAGCACGGATTCTATCTGCAACCAGGGGCATGAGTTCGAATGATTATCCCAAGCATAAAAGGAATTAATTTGGGTGTGCATATTACCCATTCAGTAAAAAGTTCCCAAAATTCAACATGAAATTAAGTATTAGCTTCAAACTTCAAGTTCTGAGATGTTAGGAAGAAAGGTACAAAAGCATCAGGGTATTAAAATTGTTAGTTTTATTATACATTTTCTAGATAAAAAGCCCCTATCACATGCACTTTCTTACTCTGAACAACTACCCACCTTACTCTTGAGAAATTAGCATAATAATTCATTCATGCAGTTGACAAGTAGTAGCAGATACTTCATGCCAGGCACTGTGCCAGGTATTGGAGATGCAGCAGTAGCAAGGCAAACACAGCCCTTCTCTCTAGGACCAACAATCTAGTGCAGGGGACAGGCAGTGTTGTGAGGGAGCAAATGGCAGCAAAGAACAGGGACGGGCATTGCAGTGGGGACTGGAGAATGAACCAGGAGTTAGCCAGATGAGGCAGCGGGGCTGGCATGGATGACACCTAGGGATGAGAGCGCATGGCGGGCTCAAGGTGCTGAGTTATGGCTGGATAAGACAGTGTGAGGGGCAAATACCAATAGACAAAGCTGGAGATGCTGGAAAAGCTGGGTCACAAAGGCCTTGTAAAAAAGGAATTAGAACTTGATCCCAATTATGTGTCAAGTACTGAAGGACTGTAAACAGGGAAGCAGCATAAGTAAGCAGGCATTCTGGAAGGATCCCTCTGATGGGGGTGTAATGAGTGGAACGTAGGGCAAGACAGGAGGCTGTGGATTGGAAAGAGGAGAAGTGTGTGTATTCAAGGGCTAATCAGGAGGCAGAATTAACAGGACTTGGTGGCAGGACCTCAGGACCCCTCTCCACTTCCCAAGCATGAGACAGATCGAGAGCAAGGTGTCCTACACCAAGGAGGAGGAGTATTCCCAGACTGGGGCACTTTTGCTAAGAGTGGAATCGCTGCACCAGGGTGAAAGCTGTTAGGTGAGTAACAAAGAGAGCCATTCAGCGTTCTACAGGACAAATTACCTAGTTTCTTCTACACATGAATGACATAGGAAGAAAAAGGAGGAGAGCTGTTACAGAATGGGAACATAAAAACCAAATGCAAACCTCCATTGGATCCTATGCCAAACAAATGAACTCTAAAAAGATGTCGCTAAGACAACCACAAAAAGGTGAATATGGACTGAGCATGAGACAATTTAAAGAATTATTGTTAATTTTGTTAGATTTCATAATGGCATAATAGCCGTTTTTCAAAATGTCCTTATCGGACAGGGATACCTGCTCAAGTTGTTACAGGGGAAATGACATGCTACTGGTGATGTGGTTTAAAATAATCTAGAAAACAAAAACAAAACAATTAAGTGGGGGAGAAATAGATGAAACAAGATTGGCAAAATGTTGATAACTATTGATGGTCACGTGGGGGGTTCATTACACTGTCCTCTCTTCTTGTTTATGTTTGAAATTTTCTATAATAAAAAACTAAAAAAACAAAAACAAAAAACCGAGCTACTCTCTCATGAAAGGAGGCTTGGCTAGCTCCTTCTTTCTCTTTGCCCTGTGTCACACAAGGCCTGGGACCTGTATGCCCGGGGAGAAGGCCCAGGCAGCTCTCTTTCTCCATTCAAAAGCACATGCTGTCCTGTTAGACCCACTTGCTCTTTTCCTCTGGTTTGAGGGGCACAGTTGGGATTCATCCTTCTTCACCTTACAGCAGTAACATCACAATCTGGGTCTGGGTTTAGGGGAGAAAGGCAAAGCCAGCCTTGTGACCTGCTTTGGTTTTAGCCTGTCTAGCAAACCTGAGGTAAGGAGCCACCCACAGGGTCTAACCTAGAGCATAAGCGTTCCGCCTCAGGGTTTGGGACCAAGGTTACAGTCTGTAATAAAATGTCACTTGGCCCTGCTCTCTCCTCTGAGTGGATAGCCCCTCAAGGACCTTACGGGCAACCGTGGTTAGTCTGGGGCAGGATTCAAGTGTTTCTAGGTCCTTAGCCAACATAGCATCTTTAGTACCGTGTGGGTATCACCTCCCGACCACCAGTGACCTTCCTCTGAAGGGTATTATTCTGGGAGAATTACCTTCTACAGTAATGAGCCTCACCCTATGATGCTGCCATGATTGGTCCTCCTGGATGTGGGAGGCTCATTATTCAGGGAGGAGTGTCTGTGAGTAACGGGCAAAAGATTTATGTGAAACGGACGGATGAGAAGCCACAGAAAGGAAGGACATCTGTCTGCCTAGTGATTGAAAGGAGAGAGAAAAGATCTGAGGCTCCTATTGATGGTATAAATTAACAGAATGATTTCCGAATACTGTTTATGGCGTCAGCCTCATCCCTCACTCACGCAGACTGCAACAGCTCCTCTAGCACAGATAGTAATCAGACACGGATGCTTCCCTCCACGTTTGGGACTCCCTTTCCCTTTCAACACTACCCTTGGTGTTCAAGTTGGGGTGGGGGGGGATGGGCAGGAGGCACACAGGGATATGAATTTAAGCTTGATGCAAGAAAGGACTTACCCGTGTAGAGGGTCCCTAGGCTCTGGTGCACTGACTTAGGAAGCCCTCTCAGGAGGGCTTTAGGGACAGGCCAGCCATCCATTTGTCTGCTGTGCTTTGGAAGAAACCTGTTTGAAGTGTGGGGGGCGATCATCGAGATAGCAGCTCCTGATTCTTCTCTTTCATCAACCCTTCCCAGACGTGGCCTCCCCAGTGAGGTACACAAATCTACCTTGGAAAACCCCTTTGCACAGTATCCTCTCTGCCATGAAGCTTCTGGCCTCGGAACACTCTAGTCAGACTTTCCTCTTCGTTCTATGTGGGAATGCCTTGGCATCATGGCCTATGTCAACATCAGGGAGGCCCAAGACACTGTCTCAGCCCTGGCTTGGCAGGTCAGATCATACACAACTCAGACCGTTCTCAACTTTGCCTCCTTTCCCATCTTCTTAGAGCCTACACTACCGCATCTTAAATACCTCTCCATCCGACAAGGATGGTACCCCCAGGTTGTGCCCCACCTCAGAGAAACACAGCTAAAGGTATGAAGAATTATAAAGCCCAGGCTAACGCATCTTTACTCGGTGAAGTCCAGGAAGGTCCAGAAAATTCTAGGATGCCCACCTGCAGGGGAAGGTTCACGTTCACCCCTACGTAATTTGAGATTGGGAAAAGAGCCAGAGCTGGCATGAACTATGATCCCCAATATGAGCATTAGGTCACCTGGACTAAAAGGCTACAAGGGGAGGAAGGTCATGTGTCTTGAGGACTGAGGAAAACTTCCGGAGCTCAGGAAGAGGCAGCATCTCCCACAGTAAGCCGAGTGAGGCTCTGAGTCCAGATGACCCTTCCTTTCAGCTTTGTCAATTCCAGCAGCTCCTCACTCAACATTATGGGAGAACTTCCTCAAACCCCATTTGAGTTTGTGAGTAAAGGTACCTGGGGTTGCTGGTTAAGTGTATGTCGGTCCTGGCTCTACGGGATTTTCTTTTGGGATGACAGGCACCATTTCCAAGATTCTATAACTGTTGAGATCCAATCTAATGAGCTCCCAAACCCCCATGTGGAATTGACTATAAGTGACTGCCCGCCTAGTTTATTCTCCTCTTTCTGACACCGAAAGAAAGATGAGATCTCACCTCTGCATGGATTATGTGTTTGAAGGAAAGCTGTTGGCTTTACAGTCAAAAGGATAAATCATAACTCTGAAATTCTATCAAATCCAAACCCAAGACCCTTCCCTTAAAAAACACCGTCTTGGGCTTCCCTGGTGGCGCAGTGGTTGAGTGTCCGCCTGCCGATGCAGGGGACGCGGGTTCAGGCCCCGTTCCGGGAGGATCCCACGTGCCGTGGAGCGGCTGGGCCCGTGAGCCATGGCCGCTGAGCCTGCGCGTCCGGGGCCTGTGCTCCGCAGCGGGAGAGGCCACAGCAGTGAGAGGCCTGCGTACCGCAAAAAAAAAAAAAAAAACCACCACCTTAGGACTTCCCTGGTGGTGCAGTGGTTAAGAATCCGCCTGCTAATGCAGGGGACACGGGTTCGAGCCCTGGTCCGGGAAGATCCCACATGCCGCGGAGCAACTAAGCCCATGCGCCACAACTACTGAGCCTGTGCTCTAGAGTCCGCAAACCACAACTACTGAAGCCCTCGCACCTAGAGCCCGTGCTCCGCAACAAGAGAAGCCACCGCAGTGAGAGGCCTGCGCACTGCAACGAAGAGTAGCCCCCGCTCGCCGCAAGTAGAGAAAGCCCACACGCAGCAATGAAGACCCAACGCAGCCAAAAATAAATAAATAAATAAATTTTAAAAAAACACCACTTCATCTAAGACAGTCTCAATCCTGGAAACTATTCTAAAGACAGATGCTTCCTTCGAACTGCTTCTCAATACCAGGCCTCCCCACCCAATTTGGACCCCTTCCAACTGTAAAGAAAATGTGAAACTTACTCTTGGAGCTTGCTCCCTCTTTTCAGTGACCCCTTCCATCAAAAGGCTCCTCCTTTCCTCCGGTGATCCCTCCCCAGAGCCCAGTTATCCTTCCCCGCCCTCTAATACATTCCTTCCACCAGATGCATACTCCCCATCAGGACACTGCTGGTTAAGTGCCATTCTCTCCTGCTTCTCAGTCTCCTCTCCTTTCTCTCCCTGAATTTCCAAGAATGCAAAACTAAATCGCTCTCCACAATTAAAAAAAAAACAACCTTGAGTTTCCATTAGGCAGGGCACTGAGGATAGGGAAATAAGGAAAGCAACTTCAAGCAAGGAGGAAAAAATAAGGTGAAAGCAATAGAATAGAGGACAGTGAAAGCTCCTTTGCATCATCTGAGTCCTGTCCTGGGAATCTCCGCCCAACAGATCCTTCTTAGACATAAGCACAACTTACAGAGCCAGAGCCATAGACTGAACCTTCTCCCACGATCTGGGGGACACCTCTGGATGCCACTCCAACCCCAAATACCATCCTCTTCTACTGCCTCCCTACCTGGAATATAAAGCCTCCCAGCCTGGGGACCTGCTGTCCTCACCTACCATGGAGAACCTCCTCCTTGGACATCTGTCCTAAAATCTGGGCCCAAAAGAGTAGGTTGCCTATTCTGAGACACACACCTAAAATAGTACCTATTTCCCCACCTCAAGGGGTTTCTTAACTTAACCATTCAATATTTATCCATACCTTGTCCATTCATGCTACAGAACAGACATCATTCTAAAAGCATTCATTCACTCATTCATTCATTCACCAGATATTAATTGAGTGCCTACTCTGTGTAGGGCACTGTGCTGGGTGCTAGGAATATAATGGGGTCCCTGCCCTTATGGAGCAAACATTCTGGCAGGAAAGACATCAAATCAATAAATAGTAATAAAGCATGATCAGGACTATAACAGGTGGCTGGGGGGAGGGTGGCAGGTAGGCAAGGGACAGAGCTCAAAGCTGGGACACCACCTAGCAGGAACACCTAACCTCCTCTAAAGAGGGTCCTGCAAGGCTCTCCAAAGGAAGTGACACCTAAGCTGCGTCAAAGGATAAGAAGCAGTCAGCCAGGAAATGAGGAAGGGGACAAGTGTTCAAATCAGAGGGAACGTGTTCTGTCTTCCCTCCTGGGGCAAGGCCAGGAGGGGAGACAGAACATGTTAGGTGGTTTGAGAAATTTGAATGAATGAATATAATATTTGATATATTTGTAATACTTATAGTCAGTGGTTCCATTTGAAAAGTAATTCGCAGCCAATAAAGATACTACAGAGAAGAAGGCTGAAAGGAAAGAGGATGCCTCATTCCTTTATACAACTTCTGTCCGGTAAGCAGCATCAGCTGTGAACTTACCGCCCAGTGCGTTGAAGTTCTGGCCCGCTGTGGCCCCCATGTGGTTCCGGTTCTATGTGGCAAACATTTCCATTTGGAACTCCAGGCATTTTCCTTTTCTCCTTTTAACAGAAGACCGCAAAATTAACAAACTCAGCCCTGTATTCTGTCTTTCCTGCTGGGGGCGGGGGTGGGGGGTGGGGTGGGGGTGGGGGGTGGGGGTGGGGGGTGGGGGTGGGGGGTGGTGATGAGAAAATCCAAAAGCAGCCCCAAAATAGCCAATTCTTTGTTATAGCTTTCAAATGCATTTACTGATTTGGAGGCGTTTACTGACTTTCCTGAAAAAAAAAAAAAAAAATTTCTCCTCCTCTCTGCTGATACCTAACTGTCTCACCCAGAGACGGAAAAGTGGAGGCTTTGGCATCAGATGTGACCTAAGTTCAAGTTTCAAATCTGTGTGTAATCTTTACCTTAAAACCTTGGAGATGGTTTTTTTATTCCTCATTTGTAAAACAAAGAACAACAATACCTATATGGAGATGTTACCGGGAGGTTGAATTAGCATATGTAAAGCACTTGGCCTGGGGACTAGTGTACAGTAGAAGTTCCCTTCCATCTTTAACCTCTCAAAAAAAGTGTGAGGGACTCTATTTGCTCTCTCTATACAACTACCTCTTTTCATTTAATGGCTTCATTCATGATATGCTCCCAAGAAATGTCCTCTCCTCTCCTCTCTGCCATTCTACATCAATCCTTCAAAAGTTGGCTTAAAATTCATCCCAGGGTAATCCTGACTGGCCCCACCACACCTGAGCCAATCTATGTTACTGCACATTCATATTTTATTACTGTTCTGACATGCTAGATGCCCAGAAACAGAACCACATCTCAACTTATTTAGCATACACCCTCACGGTCTCTGCTTTGTCCATGGTGTGCACTCAGTAAGCGACACTAAGCCACCACTGGCTCATGTGCATACATTACCTGGGAAGGGACGTTTTTGGGCGGCTCAATTCTAATGGAGGGGTCCCACTCCCCCGGAGGCAGCACCGTCACCTGGTCTAGGAACTCGTCAATCCCCGCCAGGAGATCGTCCCGCTCTTTCGCCTTATATGCCACGTCATGAAAAATCTACAGAGAAGAAAAATGTCCTCAGGAAAACTAAAAGTCACTTTACTTAAAACAATCACCAGTGGAGATGGTGAAAGATGAATAAAACCTCTTGATTTTTATCTCTGTCATGGGGATCTGAAATGTAGATAACGTTAGCACTTAGAGAAGTGCAAGGATAAAACAATAAAAAAAAGAATCTAAAGATGAGATGAGTCAAAAAGAACTAAATATATGTCTATTAGTATAGAAAGAGATAAGATGACTCGAAAGTTTTATAATTCTGTTATCTCTTCAAAGAATGGAACAAAAGCCAAGATGCATGAGAAAGAATGGAACAAAAGCCAAGATGCATGAGGAATTTTCCTGATCATAATGGGTAGAAAAAACTGCATGGAATTCCTCAGAAAGGTTCCTCATATGCCTCCAATATGCCTCCGAGCCAAAGACAGCTGATAAAACACAGCCCACGCCCCTCTGCCTGCTAAGACAGAGGCCTCTTCAAGGCCTTACTTTGCAACTTACCTGAGCTGCACAGTCCTCAGCAGGGATGCAGTGGGGGTTCAGGACCACGGCAGCCGAAGCGTCTAGTCACCCTGGTACATTCACATGACAGTGCCCGAGAGCATCCCCCTGACCTTTATACTAACTGGTCTCATTTACGTGAAATGGGGGTGAGGTTTCCTTATGTAAATAGCTTGGATGTATTTAATTAACCATCTTCTAGATCTAGAAAGTTAAGTCAGCCTTAATATCTTTCTCTCTAGGTATCCTACTTGGCAAAAATAATTTTCCCAGAGAAAGATTTCTCTGCATCCTTGATTATTCAAAAAGCGAGAGATGACAGAGGAAGAAAAATCCCCCAGAGGGCTTGGTCCTCAGAGACGTGACCTGTACTGCTTTCCAGCAAACATCACGATTATAATTATTTTATCCCCAATGACTAGCACAATGCCTGGCACAGAGTAAATGCTCAATAAACATTTACAAGACGAATGCATGAAAAGCAGAAGGGGTGTGCGTACCTCATCTGTCATGATGGTGGCCATGGATCTGCCAATCTCATGGTACTGCTGACCTTTCCCTACTGGACCCAGTAGGATAAACAAAAATCTGGCAACACACAAAAAGGATTAAATTATGTAAGTAAATATAAAGAAGTGGCATCTTTCCTCTCTAAACAGCAGAACATTTCTCTTTCCTATCAAACAGAAATCATCACAGTACCTTCAATAAAAGGAGACAGACTAATGACGGAGCAATACGAGTAGCCTTGACCCAATAGCTCCACTGTAGGCATTGGAAGCCACCTGTACAACTCATTCAATAATGTGGTTATAATTCTCAGGGTTTCCGTAGACACAATTCCTTACTATAGGAAGGACATTTTTTCAAAACGTGGCACTGTAGTGCAAATTCAGGGTTATCTGAATCTCATTCATTGCTCTAATAAGAAAATGATGGGGAGAGGAGAGGGATAAAGCAGTTGAAATGATCAAGCCCTGTAGAGGAGTCTAAATTGTGTCCCGGACATCTGAATACTCTGTAATTAATGGGGCCCTGAATCACCTGAATCACCACCTTCAGAGCGCATGAATAGCCTTTTGAACAAATGTGGACATACTTGCAAACCAAACAAATCCTGCCGGAACTGTGGAAAGAGACATCAATACCTTTGGTCAGAGACGTTTCCCTGGGATACAGCTTGGCAGAACAGGGAGAGCAAGACAGGCTTCCCATCCCAGCAAGCAAGTGGCCCTTGAACACTCTTTGGTTCTCCATTTCCAAGGTCATAGAAACTGAACCGTCAGAGCCTTAAAAGTCTTACAATTCTTCCGCACAGAGGTTGATCAAATATACCCCAGTTTTCTGAGATCATTGCTGAATTTTAAACAGCATTCCCCAAATTAATTAATCCTCCATTTTGGCATTAGCTGGTTTCTTCCACCAGAGCACACACAAACCTGCACACCAGACGGAACGCACTGAGCTTTGCGGTCCAGGTCTTTACCTTGTTGGGATGGGCACTTCTGTCAGGCCCGAGAGAAGGACTGCCGGAGACAGCCTCACAAAGGCGACAACGGGGCGGCCCAGAGAGTCCACCTCTCCAACCAGGACATTCGAGGCCTCTGCCCCACTGGGAATTTTCTTCATGAAATGAAGGTCGACCTGAAAATCCAAGAACCCCCTGACAGTGTGGGAGCCATCACCTCACGCATCCGTCACCCTCCTCATAACTGACATTCATAAAGCATTTTTGATTTAACACGTTTTCTCATACTACTTCACTTGATCCTTACAATAGCTCTGTAAGGTCTAATTAGCCTCACTTTTTATTTTAAAAAATGAATGGAGCCACTGAGACCCAGAGAAGTGAAGTTGACTTGCCCAGGACGACAGAGCTTCTAAGAGAATTTAAATCCAGGGGCTCTGATTTGAATTCCATTACACCATGCCTCCCCAAAGAAGAATGTTTTTGAAGCTCCAGGTCAAATTGTTTCCATTTTAAAATACTGGAATGCTTTGTCGGAGGTTTCAGGGAGCCTTATGAGCTGAGAAGTGACGTGACACTGTCTGCATTTTGGAAGGACAGCGTCGGGGAGAGACCAGAGCAAGGAGAGGCTGGCGGCAGGGAGATCACGGTTTGAGCCGGAAGCTGCAGGGGGCCCTGCTCCTGCGGGAGGCCTCGGACACCAAGCCACAGTCCCCAAGAAGAGTTTCAACCACAAAGTAGTTTTAGGAGACAGTAGCAAAGATGCTGCTTCTGCAGAACCCTTGGAGGCTAAGAAGGAGCTACTGGAGAGCAGGTATCAGAAAATAGTTCTGAAACACCAGGAGGTGTGTGGCAGGGAGGATTATTAGTGGCTAGTGGGTTTCAGCATGTTGAATCTGGGGAACAAGCTGATGAGTCAGAGAGGTCTGGGCTGGAGAAGGAAGAAGACATGAGCAGATAGATGGGCCTCCTTTTCTGCAGAAGGGGCTCTGGTCCTGGAGAAAGGGTATTGAAATGCCAAAGCTTATCCAGCTTCCAGCAATGAGACTCTGGGTTCCACTAGAGATCTGCTTAGGCCTGTAAGCCAACTTCCACGTCTCTGCTCACCTTGCTTAAGTCCACGGGACTGTGTTCACAATTCATTCCATTTTTTACTTCAAGACTTGTAGTTGGAACGGACTGAGGAGACACAGTCTGACCTATTTGGAGAAAATCAAACAGAATTCTCCGAGTCCTGCCCTTTCCCCCTTTGACACGCCCCGTCCATCATCAGCTGGCTATGACTATCTCCTGCAAAGTTCACACAGAGAAGTGGTCCAAATGACTATGAAGCAAGGACCCACACACACCTATCTCCTTACCTACCAGTTAG
Organism: Orcinus orca; assembly: GCF_937001465.1. NCBI lineage: Eukaryota > Metazoa > Chordata > Mammalia > Artiodactyla > Delphinidae > Orcinus > Orcinus orca. Next base: position 41,459,858 of record NC_064569.1, on the reverse strand, counting down.
CAGTAAAGGGAGGAACAGAGGTCTTCCTACTCCTGCACCCTCTTCCTGAACCATCTGTGATCCTCTTTTCTTCCTCTATTAAAGGCAGTAATCCTTAACCAGGAGTGCACACCATAAAGTCCTAGGGAGAACTTTTCAAAAACTTAGACTCCCAGGCACATCCCCTGCACACTGTGATTCAGTAAATGTGGGGACAAGGAGACCAGCATAGATGAGGCCTCAGAAAAGGAAACTAGTCAGCAGCTGAAATTCACTGAATGTTTACAACCCACCAGGCACCTGGCTCCAGGGCTTTACATGGATTAATTTATTGAAGCCTCACTGTAGACTGAGGAAGCAGATCTCACTATTATCCTTATTCTACAGAGGAGAAAGTAAGACTTAAAGAGGTTTCGGAGGTTGCCCAAGGTCACACACTTTGCAAAAGGTGAAGTCAGAATCTCCAGCCGGGACATCTGACTCAAGAGTTGACACTACTGCATTTTGCCTCCCTAATCTAAGACATTGGTTTACTTCTAAAAAGCTCCTGTGGAACTTCTCTGGCCCCGAATTATCCCTAATGTGGCTACCTCCCCAAAGCCACATCAGTTCTGAGGCCATTCTGGGGCACCATCTTCTCCCCCGGGGTCCACTGAGATCTATCTGAGGCATGCATCCCTAGTGCCACAAGAGATGACCGTCACCAGCCCCAGCCACCCATCGTGCCTATCCACCAAAAAGGACTGTGTCTAAGTGAGCATGAAAGCATATTAGAGAAATACAGCCCCTACCCTCTAGTAACTTAGCATCTCCAACTACTTCCTAAATGTCTTATTAATCAAAAGAGAAAACAGTTACTCCTAATAATCTTACCATGTTTATCCATTGAATGTGGATCAGACTGTTTCTTGCCAACCTCAGCAAAGGAGCGAACAATGGGGATGAGGTTATTTCTCTTCTTTTCATTCTGATGATGATGCTTTTTGAGAAGGGCTTCCCGTACTTTAACCCTCATGCTGTCATTCAGGTCACTGAACAGTTCCTGCTGGTCCAGGATCAGGTCTGGAAAGCAGGTGCTAACATGAACACTCAAACTGATGGTCAGTGAACCCAAAGAGACCAAGGGCAAGTGGGGTGAGGGGCAAGGGACAAGGAGTAGGAGAGGCAGTTCTACCAGGGTCAGTGATGTACAGTCTCCGCTTCAGTGCCTGAAAGAGCTGTTTGATGATAGCAGCTGTGACACATTATATGTTATTCATGTAACAAATCATTATTATTAGAAATGGAAACTATTGAGCATTTAACATGTGCCAGGAACGACACTCTGAACTTTTTACATAATTATCTAATCTAATCCTTATAAAAAACCCTGAGAACTAGGTGGCATTATAACAATTTTTACAGATCAGGAAACTGAGGCCCGAACATTACAAAATTCCCCAAGGTTTCACATCTAGTACGTTGCACAGCTGGGAGTCAAACCCAAGACTGTCTGACTCAAAAATCCACATTATTACCATTTTGTTCTGTCATCTGCCAAAGTTCCTCTACGTTCCCTTTCTCAGAGATTTTAACATTGCTGTGATTGTCAAGAGAAACTATAACTGTAGAACTCCAAATGACTACGTAAAAGTGGAACTTCCAAGAATCATTAAGTTGTTCTTGATTAAGTACCCCACGTGATTACCACCAAGCATCAACCTTTACCTGTCAAGCCTGGCAGAACTGAGGGGGAAAAAATCCCAATACCTGCTACTGAGAGGCAGTCAGCACAGCAGTTAACAGCATGGGTTCTAGCGCTAAAGGTCCACAGTTATCCCACTTCTACCACTTTCTGTGTGATAACCTCTCTGTACCTCAGTTTCCTCATCTGTAATATGGAGCTAATATTATCACCTACCTTAGAAGACTGTTATAAAAAATTAATGAGACGTATAAAGTGCTCATTCACAGTAAACACTTGAGACTGTTTACTCATCCTTATCACTAACACGAATACCTCAGGTACCTGATGGGAAGAACCACAGCAGTTCTACTTCAACCCTACATACCCATTCCCCCACCTCCCCAAAACTCCAACCTATCTTCAACTCCAACTCCATCCATGACTATCCAAGTGCTGGAAGCAATAAATAAAGAAAATCTGTTTTCAAATATTAAGTGGACGATCCAGGTTTCTGTCTTTAACCTTTATATTGATTGGTTCCTTGCCCCATATTTTAAACATGCTTCAGGATCCTTCATCTTGGGAAAAAAAAAAAAAAGAAGGAGAATGTCCACCCCAGGTCTCCCATTATCTACTGCCTCCTCTCTCCCTCTCTTTCTCTTTCTCTCTCTCTCTCTCCCCTATCTCTTAAAGTTCTCAAAAGAAAAATTCCTCACCCCCTGCAATTTGGCTGCCTCAATGAAATTGCTTTTAATAAAATCATCAACAACCTTCCAGTTGCTAAATCTGGCAGATGTCTCTGGTCCTTACCTAACCTGACCTCTCTACAGCATCTGACACTGATGAATTGAAACTCTCTCCTCTCTTGGCTTCCTTAGTGGGTAGAACGGCGCCTCCCCCACAAAAGATACGTCTATGTACTAACCCCCCAGAATCTGTGAGCGTGATCTTATTTGTGGAAAGGGTCTTCCCAGATGTAACTAAGGATCTCAAGATAAGAGCATCTTGGATGATACTGACAGATACCCTTATGAGAGAGACACAGATAAGAAGTCCAGGTGAAGACAGAGGCAGATTGGAGTTATGCACTCATGAGCTAAGGGACACCTAGAGCCACTAGAAACTGGAAGAAGCATGGAATAACTTTCCCTTAGGGCCTTCGGAGGTGACACCAGATCCCATCAGTACTGACCCCTCCCTGGGTCCCCATGTGATCCCAGAGAGGCAGAATTACTTGGATACTTGAAATGGAGAAAAGTTTGGAGAAATCTTTATGTAACCTGTCCAGCCAAACAAAGCCAAGCTGAGGAAAATCCTCACATGCACCCAGGTGTTTATCAAACTCCATTCCTAAAACATAGTAACTTACACTCACCTGTACCAGGCAACTCCATCAGACACCTCCCCGTCACGTCTTGCTGAAGAAGTGGGGGTACTCTGGCTCAACTTCATACGTGTCTTCCCTAGCTGCCATCTTTTAAAATCTTTCTTTCACTCTAACCCCCTTTTCTCTGCACAACTCCCAGTTGCCCCTTTCTCTAATTATTACCAAACCAGAGCTCTTTTCTTGCACCCATGGCTATTTTCCCCACTAGAAGGGGAGCTCCTTGAGGACAGAAATTGTATCTTATCTTCATTCCCCTGTGCCTAGCACATTATCAACCATTAATAGATACAAAATAAACGTCTGCCAAATGAACAGACAAATGGAAGACTTCACACCATGTCATTTGTATCCCATAATAAGCCTATGGAATAGGTAGGGTAGTTTCTTAGTTTGAAACCCATCCCATAGCTGAGGGCGCTGAGGTCGGGAAGGTAAGTGACTTGCCCAAGGACACACAGCCACTTTCTTCTTTCCTCTACACCACTCTTCCTAATTGACACAAACATTCCTCTGTTTTCTCTCACCTAAACTTACCTGAGATTTCTTCTATGCTGTTTGCATGCATATCGAGAAGGACCGTTCCGTTAATAAGGCAGCTCCTTAGCTCAAAGAGACTGTGCAGTGAAAGGGTTGCGACGTAAGGCTTGCTCCAGCGCTCTCCCCCATCCTCAACATCTTCTTCAAACTTCAACCACCTGGAAGCATTACAAACAACCAGATGTTAAAGACAGAAAATGAGGAATTTTCAGGAGAGAGTTTTTAACGTAAGCCACAAAGAAAGATACCCAAATAATCATATTGAACACTGTAATCTAATCTATACGTTCAGGGTACACTTGTAAGTGAACAAAGTAGGTTATAAAACAGTGCAAAACTGATTCCATTTTTCTTTAAAGAAAAATTTTAAAATACAAACACACACATGTATAAGACATCAAATGTTATATTCCTCATTATCCCTGGCTTGGTAGGATTTCACGTAATGTTCGTCTTCTTTTTGCTTATCTTTATTTTCTAATTTTCTCTAGTGGGCATGCATTGCCTATGCAATTAAAAAAATAACAGATCTAATCTATATCATCTGGATACGTTGACAAATCACATTAATAAAATGATATATTTATCTTTTTAAAAAGCCTATCTGGGACTTCCCTGGTGCCGCAGTGGTTAAGAATCCGCCTGTCAATGCAGGGGGCACGGGTTTGAGCCCTGGTCCGGGAAGATCCCACATGCCGCGGAGCAACTAAGCCCATGTGCCTCAACTACTGAACCTGCGCTCTAGAGCCCGCGAGCCGCAACTACTGAAGCCCGCGCGCCTAGAGCCCGTGCTCCACAAGAGACGCCACCGCAACGAGAAGTCCTCACACCGCGATGAAGAGTAACCCTCGCTTGCCACAACTAGAGAAGGCCAGCGCGCAGCAGTGAAGACCCAACGCAACCATAAATAAATTAATTAATTAAAAAAAATAAAAAGCCTATCTGTGTGACTTTCAGACGTTGGCAAAGACAGAATGACAAGGCTAATTCCCTCCTTGCTTGGTACCAGGCTGACTGGCCTGTTTAATCCTCTCTACCCAGGAAACACACCCACGGATACAGCAGGTATCCAGGAAGCGCTGTTCCAATGAGAGGTGGAGCCACGCCTTCGCTGGTTACCCACCTTATCTCCTTCCCCGAGGCTCAGGCACACCGGCTTTGTATCACCCAGAAGCCTCGCTTGTCAGTCACTGCAGGAGCTCTAGACATGGCCCTGGTCAATCTGAGGGCTCTTCTGGGGTTTGGGCCTTAGACAAGCATAGTCACTCTACAACTAATCCAGGGATGCCTACTGTCAGGCTGGCTATAATCCCAAAGGTGTCTGTGAAGTTGGACTGTCCAATAGGATGTCTCAAAAATTCTGGAATTTCCAGTGAATTAAAACCCAAATGATGCTATGGTTCATGCGCAGGAAAAGGCTGGACCTACGCTATGTCTGCTGGGCGAGGTCTAAACCAAGGCGGCCCCCTCAGGCATCTTATAAGCCAGACCTTTAATATCAAGAGCCCAGGAGCTAGTAAGCGAGGACCCCCTTAACGTTCTGTGTTTCCGTCACCAATCCCGGGCTCAAGGTCAACTGACATAGGTATTACCACAGACGTGACCAAGAGGCCAGCATCAAGGCTTCCCCCAGAGGACTCTAGAACGTCAGTCCCCGTGTCAGTCGTCATGTCTCCCGTGAAGAAATAAAAGGCAGGCGGGCCTGTCACTCACGGAAAGGCACACATTTGTCTGCCCAAGCGAATCTGGACCCAGGCGATCTTAAGGCCTCACCTGGCTGTCTCCTTCCACTCGGCATCTTCTCCCTCTTTCAGGCAGATCTCATCCAGTTCTGTGAACAGCTCGTGAGGCACATGCTCTTCGTCCTCCTCAGTGCCAAGAATGAACTGAACACGCTGAGATGGCGTGTCTGGAAAATCAGCCACGGAGAAAGGTCTGCTCCCAGCCTCAGCTTACAACAGAAATAGCATCCTGCCACACTCAGCGCACCTGGGGGGCCTCACAACTTCAGGAACATACACAAGATAATCCTGAACTCCGGTCAAAAAGATTTCTTTATTCCCAGAAAAAAAGCTATGCTTTGGAAGCAGTTTCATAGGAGGAAAAAAATTATTAATAAGACCATTTGAAGAAATGGTAAGAAACTAGAAATCCCGTGAGAAACTAGAAATCTGATGAATTTGATCAAAAAGAATGGCTAATCCTCTAGCAAATGATTTCACCTTCTATGATATTGATTTGGGGGGCCTGAACTGTGAAGTTTTCAGGAAGATACTTTTGATTCTCAGAGGCATTTCTTCTTCCTGGAAGCATGCTGGGGAAAGTCTATGGAAGAGAGTCAAGCCCACCCCCTGCTCCACGTCCATCCCACACCCCTTCGGCCTCACCAGACCTCCCCGCGTGGACACCCACCCGGCCTCCCTCCCGAGGTGTTACCATGGGCCAGGGCCTCGGGGCCTTCCTCCCCCTGGCTGGCTCCCTTGCCCCGCCCTCGTCTCCGATGCTTCTGGCCATGGGTTCGGTGGTGCCGATGGCTCTGCCGGCCCAGCGGCATCCGGACCCCCACGTACAGAGTCCTATGACCTGAAAAGAAGCAGAAGGTCTGTGGAGAGAACTCCTTCACGAAAAGGAGGCTAGTATACATGAGAGGGGAGAAGAAAAAGAGTACAGTCCTTTGGCCTGGTCACAACGCTGTAATGACAAAACTTCAAAGACCTCCAGGACTGAAGCTGTAGAGATGGGGGAGTTGAAGGTCTCAGTCCTGTACGTGGCTGCAAACCTCACAGGAATGTTGTTAAGATCAAAGGAAATAATGGGCGTGAACATGATTTGCAAACTGTAGAGTCCAAAACAAACGCTAGTTGTTGCTACTACAACGATTTGAGCAATTGATAAAACGTGATGCAGTCACACCATGACACCTACAGCAGGTCTCGGCAGGGAGGCCACTTCCATTTGAGAAAGTGGTTAAGCGCTCAGGTCAACCTGCCCGGTACGCGGGCCTCTCACTGCTGTGGCCTCTCCCGTCGCGGGCTCAAACGGCCATGGCTCACGGGCTCAGCCGCTCCGCGGCATGTGGGATCTTCCCGGACCAGGGCACGGACCCGTGTCCCCTGCATTGGCAGGCGGACTCTCAACCACTGCGCCACCAGGGAAGCCCTCTGTGACTGTCTTTAAAAAGGAATACTGAAGCTTATTCTTTAAACTCAGAAGATTTTTGTGAGAAGCAAATAAGAAATGTACGTAAAATGCTTAACACGATGCCTGGAATCAATTTTAGCAGCCAGTAAATTCCAGGATCAGTTTCCATTATATTTTTTCTGCACCATCTAGAATAACAGTGAGAGACTAGTCACAAATCATAAGGGGCATAAGGCTGGGAGCATGAGGGAGAGATATTAAATATTTTACAAAAAGAGGGGAACACAAGAAAGTAAGTGATCCCATAGTGTTCCTCTCTAGTTCCTCCTTCCTGCTCTCTCATTCCATCCATAAACATTATTTTGTTTTGTGCCTGACTTCCAGGCCTCTCTCACCTCCACCTGGTTTCCCCAGTCTTCCTGGTGAGCCTGGAGCCCAGAAGCAGTAGCTGCAGGGATGCTACACCTGGATACACAGAGCAGTGATCTTCCCCCATTTCTGCCCAGTTACTGCTGCTCGACACTCTGGATCTCAGGCTGCCCCCGCACATCTTCCACCACGGGAGCTGTTACAGTCTTTAGTCACTGTCTTCAAATCGACAACCGCACCCACACTTCCTCTGAGCAGGTGACCTTGCTTCATATTGTACTGAAAAGACAGGCCCTGTCCTGGGAACTCCCTCCATTCTCAGTCAGGCTCACTTTCCTCCTCCAGCTTTTCCTCTTTTCCAGGCTAATGAGCACCGCCTCCCACCCCACTGGGTCCCACTTCATCAGTTATCCTCAGTCTCTCCTTTCCATCCATCCCTTCCACGGGTTTCTCAAGTCCCTCTTACCTAAAAAGGAAATATTCCTACCATATGATATGACCCAGCAATTCCACTCCTGGGTATAGATCTGAAAAACACAAAAATACTAATTCGAAAAGATACATGTACCCCAATGTTCACAGCAGCATTATTTGCAATAGCCAAAATATGGAAGCAAACTGAGTGTCCATTAACTGATGAATGGATGAAGAAGATGTGGTACATATATACCATGGGATACTACTCAGCCATAAAAAGAATGAAATAATGCCATCTGCAGCAACATGGAAGGACTTGGAGGGCATTATGCTAAGTGAAATAAATCAGACAAAGAAAGACAAATACTCTATAATATCGCTTATTGGTGGAATCTAAAAAATGCAACGAACTAGTGAATAAAACAAAAAAGAAGCAGGCTCACAGATATAGAGAACAAACCAGTGGTTACCAGTGGTGGGGGGCGGGGAGGAGGGATAGGCAATATAGGAGTAGGGAGAAAAAAGGGTTATTATGGGATTATATGAAATCGTGTATGTGAAACTTTTGCACACTATAACAATTTAAAGAATCCTTCATTCAATAAATAAATATTTTAAAATAAAAATAAAAAAGAAATGTTCCCAGTGCAGTGCTATTCTCCCAAGTCTCTGCCTGTCCCCTTCCCTTCTCCATTAAGTCATGTTCAAGAACAGTGTGCCGACCTAGCTCCCTTTCCTCACCATCCCCTTGTTCCACAGCCTCTGCACGTGGCCGCTCTCCACTGAAACGGCCCTCATCAGGGACGCCAAAGCCACTAAATCACCAAACCTCTATCATCTTACGTCTCTCTCAGTTCAATTCAAAAGACTCTCTGGAGAGCCCACCATGCTCCAGGCGGCAGCCCCATCCCTTGACTACTTCCTCCCCTTGGTGGTCTGGGCTTCTCCCATACCTGTACCACGGCCTTCCCTGGCTCACTTGCACTCCTCTGACTGCTTCTCCAGCCTTACCACAATCCACCAAAGGAGGGTTCCCCGGGTTTCTGTCCTTGGTCCCTTTCTTCTCTCTTTTTAGCGATATTTGCTCTCCTGATTTCAAAGTTTACTTCTGCAAATGATCCCCAAATCTTTATCTCCAGTGACTCAATATGTTCCAAAGCAAACTCACCATCCTCCACCTGAAATCAGACTCATGCTCGCTTCTTCCATGTTTCTGTTCATGGCATTCTCTCAACTTTCCAGGCTTGAAACCTCAGCATTACCTTGGATTTCCACCTTGCCCCTCAGCACTCCATCCCATAGATTAGAGATGTCAAGTCTTTCTCTCCTCCCCCTTTGACAACAGCAGGGGCCTCCTTCCTGCCTCCCCCACCAATTCGATCCTACAAACAAATCCTCCGGAAGCACTGCTCTGATCACAGCTCACTCTTATAGTCGGGACCCTTCATGCTCCAGCATGCTCGGGCCCCAGCCTCCTTTCTAGTTTTTTCTTTCTCTAGAACAAATTATACATTCAACAGGGAAACAAAGGGAAAGCTCTCTAAAAGAACTGAGTGATCATCTCAAGAGAGATCAAAGTGGAAATCCCACACATGCTCACACCAAATAAATGTTCTGGGGGAAAAAAATCTAGAGATGTGCACCTTCTGCATCTATACCAACAACAAGAGGACAGCCCGGTGGTTTTTGTTTAATAAATTATTTTATTTTATTTATTTATTTTGGGCTGCACTGGGTCTTCACTGCTGCTCGCGGGCTTTCTCTAGTTGCGGCAAGCAGGAGCTACTCTTAGTTGCGGTGCGCGGGCTTCTCATTGCGGTGGCCTCTCCTGCTGCGGAGCACGGGCTCTAGGCACGTGGGCTTCCGTAGCTGTGGCACACGGGCTCAGTAGTTGTCGCTCACGTGCTCTAGAGCACAGGCTCAGTAGTTGTGGTGCATGGGCCCAGCTGCTCCGCAGCATGTGGGATCTTCCCAGACCAGGGCTCGAACCCGCATCCCCTGCATCGGCAGGCGGGCTCTCAAACCACTGCGCCACCAGGGAAGCCCCACAGCCTGGTTTTGACTCCGTCTCCTCCTCATGGCCTCAGCTGACGCTCCCACCCTCACCTCACACTCCCCTCCACCTAAACCAAACTGCTCTTCCACAGATGCACCAATGCTTTCGGACACCGACTTGTCTCACTCCTTCAAGATCCATTGCAAATGCACCTTCCTTCTTGGTATTCTTGCTGATCCCCCTGATCAGAGGTGCTGCCTCTTTCCTGTCAACCCTGAGTCCTTGGCTAGCATTCTCTTATGAACTTATCTTATGCCTTGCATTAAAGTTAGGCATCTATCAGTCTTTCTCCCGCTATTCATCTGCAAGCTTCTCCAAGTCCCAGGTCAGACCTTCTTCCTCCTGGAATCCCTCACATAACAAAGCACGGTATCTTCCACGTGGTCATTACTCCACAAATATTCAGAAAATGGAATACCTCCTAGATGCCTCCAGCAGGAACATAACCCCTTAGGATCCCCTCAGCAGTACACAACCTGAACTAAGAAGGCCTCTGATCTGAAAGGGGTCACAACAGGAACATGTAACCAAAGTGAATGTGTTTCGAGTGGATGAAATACTCACCAGGGCATGGGATGATTGAGAAGGTCCTAGCCAGCCTGAGGATGGAGAGCGTATTCCAGGAAGAGTTCCTGGATAAGGGGACTTTTGGAAAGAGTTAGCAAGGAAGACTTTTCCTTCTCTAAGAAATTTTTTTGGTCCAATCAGTTCCCACAAACATTAGCCAACCACAGCACCTGCCTTTTGAAAACACCAGAGAGACAGGCAAAAATGAAAACAAGCCCCAGCAGGACACAGAGCTAAGAATGACCGAGTGGTTATCAGAAAACTAGGCATCAGTTTCTAGGCTGGAGACTTGGAAGCAGGGACTTGGATATTCTGAGTGAAATCAAAAAAGAAGACAAACAAATAGACACTGGGAAATGAATACAGCACCAATAAAATCCAGTCCATCTAACGGGATTCTGCAGCCCAACGACTTTACTAAACCAATCCTGTGGTCTCTTTGCTGGCCTTTCAACTGCTCTCCTGCCCACACAGTCTTCATCCCCCTCATCTACCTACCTACTCACCTAAATTCTGCCTTCTTTCCAGTCTTTTTTCCAGTTATTGTCAAACCTCCTCTCTGGGGACTGTGTGCAAATACAAGTATTCATTTAGTAAAAACTTATTAGAAGATGTAATTTTAGAATTTATTTTTTAAATAAGTATGCACACACGTACAGAGAGCAATCATTAGTGAACTGGGATGGAACCTTGCAGAGCAGGACAGAAATCACAGGGGGAGCCCACCCTGCAGGTGGAACCTGGACCTTCCGAGGCGGAGTACATTCCGAGCACACTGTTTATTAAGCATGCGCAGAGCTCGCTAGCTCACACGGACAGACGGGTGTCCCAACCCCTGGACTTCAAGTTGACACAAAGTCAGGAACCGCGGGGGGAGTCTAACATGTGGAGCACATGCAAGCCTTTTTTTTTCAACTTATAACTAAGGCCAAATGGCTCTTACCTCTGTTGAAAACTTATTAGAAGGTACCAAACTTACTCTAGGATTCATTAGTCTAGTAGTTAATCAGGAATAATGACCTGCCAGAAAAGACGGAAAAAGCCATTCCTCTAATTAAAGCCACTGCTCGGTGTTCTTCTGGGACCGGGAGAGTCCACTGAAGCAATCATGGACTATTGCTCTTTGCGAGTTTCTCTTCGGAAATCTGTCCTACTGTTTGCTTTTGATTCTTCCCATGTATGTAAAAAAAGCGATGTTATGGTTTAATGCACCTTCTCCTGCTGATGGAGTTAATTTTTGCCAAAAAAACCACGTTTACAAGTCTCTAACAATGTCCAGAGACTACCTCTCAGAAGTAGTTCTCAAAGTGGTTTATGTCACGTGGTGTAGAGGGTATAGAACAAAGGGGAAGACCCAGAGCTTTATCTGCTGCCGCAGAACCTTGTATCATGGCACACATGGCAAATTAGAACACAGTTAGAACAATTTACTTGTCTTCCATCAGAGTGGGACTGATTTTATTCCACGCCTTCAAGAGACAGCACTTCCCTGAGTGCAGCCTCACTGAGCCCTAGGGCTGCCCTCGGGATGAGTCAGGGCGGGGCCCACAGCATAGCCGATCCTCCAGCAAATCCCAACTTCCTCTTGTCTCCAGAGCTACTTGAGAACTACATCAGGCCTGAGGCGTGGGCACTATATGTCCTCTGTTGCCTGTAGTGCTTTTTTTTTTTTAAGTGCTATAACATAAATAAGATTCTAGTTTTCCAAAAGGTCTATGTATAAAGGACTGTTTTCCCCTAGCAATGCCATCATCACAGACGGCCTTCTTTTACAGGAAAATGGATACTACGTAAGGAATAGATGATGTCATATTGAGAAGATGCTCCTACTGCCAATTACTCAGCTGAACTCTGTGATGGAACCCAGTCCTCGGGATCCAAGAGTGTTTGCCCAGTCTTATTATTCTACTCCCAAGTAGATAAGAGTGTTCATAAATGGTTACCTCTTTGCTGAGGGCAAAGGTCTAGTGGGCCCAGACAACTAAACTAAAAGTAAAAGTACCCCCACGGTACAGTGAGATGGTAGGGAGGCAAAAGGATTATCAGGGCAGAAGGAGGGGTGGGGCAACACATAAAAATGTTCATATGATGGAGCAAGAAGCTGAGGTTAGGTGGTTAATGCTGGGTACCGTCCTCCCTTGCAGGCAGTGTGGCAGAGTGGAAAGAGCAGAATTCCATCCCAGCCTCACCTGCTGTTAGGCTAGATGACCCTGAGCAGTTTCCCCATCACGTAAGATAGGGATGATGCCTACCTGCCTGGGTTGCTGTGAAGATTAAAAAGACGACTTGTGCAAAGTGCCTAATCGAATGCCTGTCACACAAGGGTCATTCAACAAATGTTAGCCTCCCACCTCCACACCCCTCCTTCTTCCCCTTTCTCCCAACTGCTGAAACCCACACTGGCTCTTCTTCCATCTGGTCAAAATAACTTCGAAAGCTCGACCTTGATATGTCTGAACTCCACTGACCTCCACAGAGCCACCCACGTAAGTTCTCATGGTAACAGACCCAGAGGATGAGTCAGCCTCTACAGCTTTGGCTCTCCCATCCAAAGGACGAGTTTTCTCTGGGGACTGTACAACTTTGATGGAAAAAAAAAAACCAGCACAGGAACAAGCAGTACAGAGAGACACTTCACGTGCTATCTCAGTCATTAGAAAGTTACTGCATCATAGCCTTCAACGTTGCAGGAAATGCTGCAGAGATTGCACAAAGGCTTTTGAGCCAAATGTGGGTTCTCGTTCAAGCTATAGAGGACGCGAGCCTTTCTTTAATAAAACTGAGCATTGCCATCATTATCAGGAAACTAGGCTCCGTGGGAAAAAGGAAAGCAGAAGGACAGCACAAAAGGGTCATGGGGGGAGTGGGGGTGGGAGAGGAGAGAAAGGAAGAAGAGCCTTGATAAGGTAAACTAGATAGAGCAGGTCAATTAAAAGGCCTCTTCCTTCCCTTCCACTTCAGTGGGTTTTTATACAACTCTATGCTGTGAACTCTCACCAAATATGTTATAGGTGCGTGTGTGTTTTCCCTTTTCTTGTTTAGATGAAAACACCAGGCAGAAATGGGTATTGTTAGAATGGGAAGAGCATACATTGGAAATGGGGTAAAAACAGGGTCTTATGGCCAAACTGAGTTTTTAAAACTATTTGTATTTTATTTTCTTTTGTATAAATTTGTATCTATATTTCCAAGCAGTTGTCAAGAATCAATAAACTGATCTGAGTGTTTCACATTCTCAAGGAATAGGTCATTTATTAATATTTATATTGGACTTTACTGTGCTGAAAGTACTGTCTCACAAGCTGTCTGTCTACTAGAGCCTAACAGTGAGACAGGTATTATTATCCCTACTTTTATTTAACATATGAGGAAAATGAGGCTAAGTGAAATTAAGTGATTTTTTCCCAAGGTCTCACAGCTAGTGAAGAAGAGTTAGGACTCCAACCCACGTCTCCTGATGGCAAAGCTGCTCCTCCCACGCCAGGCTGCCTCTTGCTGATTTCCCTCGGTACACAGAACAGCAGTGCTTACCTTCCAACTCTTCTTTCTCATAGTGGATGTTGAGAATTGTACTGGTCCCACCCTGATCCACCACAGCTTCTTCATCTGGTCTCTGTTGAAACATAAATTAGTAGCCACAGTAATACCCCTACATTCATTCAAACACTCATTCAAGTGAATTCCCTGGCGATCCAGTGGTTAGGGTTCCACGCTTCCACTGCAGGGTGCATGGGTTCGACCCCTGGTTGGGGGACTAAGATCCCGCATGCTGCGCGGCCCCCCCAAAAAAACAAACAAGCACTCACTCAAGTACCGTGTGTATGCCACACCCTTTATGCAACACTGTGGGGGAAAACCCAATGGTTTACAGATATTTTTACTTTTTTTTTTTTTTTTTTGCGGTACGCGGGCCTCTCACTGTTGTGGCCTCTCCTGTTGCGGAGCACAGGCTCCAGACGCGCAGGCTCAGCGGTCATGGCTCACGGGCCCAGCCGCTCCGCGGCATGCGGGATCTTCCCGGACCGGGGCACGAAACCGTGTCCCCTGCATCGGCAGGCGGACTCTCAACCACTGCGCCACCAGGGAAGCCCAAGTTTACAGATATTTTTAATTTCAATCTCACAATATCTCTGAGATGCAAACATGGCAGCCATTCTTTCTCATTTCATAAATAAGCAGCCGGATACTCAGAAAACTTTAAGTAATTACTGCCCAAGGTCAGAAATATGCTAAAAGGCAGAGCGAGGACTGAGTCCAGGTCTTGTGACTGCAGATCCCGTGCCTTTCCCACCCCTCCCCACTCCACCCATATGTCTGTATAACATGTTGGCATTTTGCAAGTGGTGTCAACCAGATTGTCTCATTTGGTACAAGCTGGTGTCCTTGACCTCTGTTTACCACTCTGTCCTTGAAATTCTCCACCCTTCTCCTCTGTCCCACCCTAAGTCTCATCTCCTTCTTCTAACCATAATTCCCAAGGAAAAGCACTCTATCTTTTGTTTCCCACACTTGAGCCTTACAATTTCAACAGTAGCCTGAAGCTGTGAGGATTGGTATTTGACAAACGGCCAGAATGTCACGCCTCAAGATCCATGTGTCTAAAACCCAACTAATCTGCCTTCCAAACTAGTACCCTGTGCCCATTTATTTACTCCTACCCATGACTCCATCACTTCGTAGTCCACATTTGAAATCTCAAGCTTATTTATTCATCCATTCCACGTATTGAGTGCCTATCATATGCCTTCCAGGAAACAGTTCCTTTTTCTTATCAAGTCCTCGTTTGCAATTTCTCTCGAATTCACTCTCATCTCTGATCCTCTCTATCCTCCACTGTCCAGCCCTTTCAAACACAGAGGACATTTTTTCAGTTATGGAACCACACTCATTTTCTTCCCTGAGGGCTGCCCCTCGGCCTAGAACTATCGCCCTCTCCCTGCTACTCCCACGTCCATCACCAGCAGCTAACACTTATTCATCATCCCATAGATCTCAGCCTAAACACACTTCCTTAGAAGGCTTCCCTGACTACCTCCCATTAGTATGCCCCCACAGCACACTGTATTTCTCCTTAGTAATGAAATGTCTCTGCTCCTTAAGGGAGAGACCATATCTTTCTTCCCCGTTTCCCCTAGCACCCTGCAGACTTTTCACAAAGTAGGTGCTCAATAAATCTTTGTTAAAAGAACAAAGATAATGGCATCTACCTTATCAAGACCCTCACCAGATCCTGAATTATTTCAAATAATTATTTCCCTGACAATCAATTTCCTTTACCAAACCTGCAGCTCTAGCCAGGCTCTCTGATCCCGTAGGCACCATACACATTCCACACTGTCTGGTCATCTAGCAGGTCCTTCCCCAACTCTCCAGCACACCCAAATCCTCACCATCCTTGTAGATCCTGCTCAAATTTCCAACTTCCGGTTCCAATTGTACTGTTTTATAGTTGCCCACCCATGCTCCCAAATAAGGCAACCCTGAACATAAAGCAATCCATTTTCCCAATGAAAAGATTCAAGAACAGTTTTCGAGGCCAAACTTTTAGGGAAGTAGCTAAAATAGTCAAATGTCAATTTACAGTATTTTATTTATCAATTTAGTTTTATAGGCATATTTTAAATTATATATTATTACTACCATGGAATAATCTCCAAGATATAATATTAAGTTTGAAAAGCAAGGTGGAACGGCCGCCCCCTGGGGAGTTCGGGGAGCGCAGGGTCGCCGCCGCCGGCGGCGGCGGCGGCGGCGGCGGCGGCGGCGGCGGCGTGTGAGCGGACGGTCGCACGCGCCGCCGCCTCCATAACTGTTTACCCCGCTGCATTGTGGGAGTTCGACTTCCGTCGCCCGCCAACCGCCGCCAACCGCCGCCTCAGCTTTCGCCGCCGCCGCCGCCCACGCCATGGGGTCCGTGACTGACGACGAAATCATACGGAAGCGTCTCCTAATTGATGGAGATGGCGCTGGAGATGATCGGAGAATTAATCTGCTAGTGAAAAGTTTCATTAAATGGTGCTACTCTGGATCCCAGGAAGAGGACTACAGCCAGTACCAACGTATGCTGCTCACGCTGTCCCAATGTGAATTTTCAATGCGCAAAACTTTGCGGGTATATGATATGAATCTCAGAGAAATGGAAAATTATGAAAAAATTTACAAAGAAATAGAATGTAGCATTGCTGAAGCACATGAAAAAATTGCTGAGTGCAAAAGGCAAATTCTTCAAGCAAAACGAATACGAAAAAATCACCAAGAATATGATGCATTGGTAAAAGTGATCCACCATTATCCAGACAGGTGTGAGACATTAAAGGAACTAGAGGCTCTGCGTAAAGAATTAGAGCATCTTTCACATATTAAAGAAGGTGTTGAAGATACGCTGGAATTGAGAAGGAAACAGTTTTACGTTCTTCTTACTGTCCTCCATGAACTTAATCAAACAACGGAAAATTATGAAAAGCCCGCAAAGGTAGAAGCAGCTCAAGAAACAAGCATGGAAACTGATCCTAAACCACAGACCAACTGACCACTCACCATTCCCAAGAATATTGAAGTAGCAACATGATCTTAGTGTGTTCAGAATTTGTTGTGCTCTTGAGACATTTAAAGTGAGACATTTAAAGTTTTGGCAGTGAACTTTGCCTTTAAATATTAATGCACAGTTCATTCATATTTCTTCACACAAAGGAACATGACTTCATTATATATTTGTTTTTATTGAAATGCCTTTTTTGTACTTAAAAGATAGGAAACAACATCCAAAAATGTTTAATGTTTTCAAGCCAGATATGTTAGTGCTCGTTGGTATTCTAGGTAGTTTTTGGTCACAAAATAAGTGGAAGATAGTGAGAAGGTGGCATTTCTAGGATGTATATGAGAAAATGAGTCAATTTCTGGAAATCGTTACCACTTTTGAAAATGAAGTCCATGAATAGGCTCTCAGGAGGGCTGTGACCTTGTGAAATTAAGTACAAAATGTTTGTGATGTACGCTTATTGTGGGAGAGTTTCCATGATAGTAAGAAGCACTGATAGCAGAGGTAATTACAAGATGCAAAGTAAATCAATATGTATTACTTTCTAGATCTCTGTCCTTAATACTTGAGCAATGTGGTTGTTAAATGTTTTGTTGAAATGTTTTCTCTCTATCGTTTTGTTCTGTAGGAGTCATTTTCAAGAGTCTTGCAAAAAGGATTTCATGATCTTTTTGAAAAATTAAACTAAATCTGAATCACTTGTAATTGTCTTAAGTATTGAATTACTGTCTAATACTTCTTTAGGTTCCATTCTTATCCATTTATTTTAGTTCAGAAACATGGCACTTTGCATGAATCATACCTTAATAATGTTACATTTTTGTAATTTTAATACAAACTCGTATCTTTAAAAAACTTAAAAAGATGGGGCTTCCCTGGGGGCACAGTGGTTGGGAGTCTGCCTGCCGATGCAGGGGACGCGGGTTCGTGCCCCGGTCCGGGAAGATCCCACATGCCGTGGAGCGGCTGGGCCCGTGAGCCATGGCCCTGGGCCTGCGCGTCCGAAGCCTGTGCTCTGCAACGGGAGAGGCCGCGGCAGTGCACAGGCCCGTGTACCGCAAAACAATAAATAAATAAATAAATTTAAAAGCTAAATAAAAAGCAAGGTGGAGGAAACTCTTTAATTTGCTAACTTTTATCTAACAAAGGGTGTTGGAATAAAAACATCTGCTTACACTTAAAAACATACATAGGAAGAATGAGCGAGCCGTAAAAGATGTTTTTAAATAGTTACCTACAGAGGAGGGAGGGAATGGGGTAAAGAAGATAAGGATAGAAACTAAATTTCTTTGAAGATAACTTATTTTGCACATTTTTTACATAATTTTAAAACAAAATTAATTAATTTTAAAAAACCCAAAATTTTACATTTTAAAAAGCAATTCCCACGAATCAAAAACAAAATGAAAACAAGTGCCAAACTGATGGCATAACTATTCCAAGTAACTTTATACCATAAAGTTATAACTCACTGAACGTTCTTAGTGACATATATCCTAAGAACGTTCTCAGTGACATATATCCTAAGGACAAAAAGCATTTGAAAAGATCTTAAACTGCTTTTTAGTTGTCATATTGTTGGTTGTAGTGTTGGTGTTATTTTTCTGAGACTGTTGTGTACTGTGAGATAAAATAAATGAGTGATTATGTGAACTTTCTGGCACTCTCAGTGTGATTGAGACCTGGGGTTCTCAGAAGGTGTGAAAGCAGATACGGTTGCAGGACACATAGTCCTGAATTTGAATTGGAAGCACTGGAAGTATCAACAATGATATATCTTTAAATGCTTTAAAATTTGTAAATTTATATTTCCTAGCTCCGTCCAGACTAAAGGCCTAGAAAAAATGATCAGCCAATAGTAATAAGTATCATTAGCACCTAGATTGTGGTCTCTTAAAATGCCATTTTCTCTTAAAAGACATTCAAAGACAACGAGGGTTGTGTCAAAAGGGCTCAGGATCCAACTTAGAGAGGTCCCTTGCCAAAAACAGGACAATGTGAACATCAGTAAGGGTAATAACTGTAACAGATTGAATATATCAAATATGTTTAAATCCATGAGTTCACCATGTCACTTTAAAAATTAGCTAATTGGTCAACATTGGAGGATAATACTAGCAAACCAACTCATTATTTTGCAAAATGGTAAAAATTTATCCCGACTTTCCTATTTAAATTGTACCATAGAGTGGTACCATAGAGTAGATGAGAGAAGTTTCTTATTATAGAAAAGAATAAATGAAGAAGGAATGTTAGAATTAGAACATCGCCATTTTGCAATCCCTAATGGACTGCATTGATTTTCAAGGCCACTAATATCACAAAAAGAGAGACAACCAGACACTGTGTGCCTCCTAATGGGAGACCTTATCACCACGCATGAAGTAATCTCACCAAATAAATTGTCCCTGAATCTGATCAAGACTCTAAATCCAAATACCAATTTACCGAAAATACAAAGAAACAGAGTTCAGTGGGAAAAAAATACCACAGGAGTATAATCAGCAAAATCCAGACTGTGGAAAACTATAGCTATAGAACAAATCCTCTCCCCACCACCTTTTTTAAAATAAATAATTGCAAGAAGAGAAAGAGAGAGAGGAAGGCAAAACCAATAGGTTAAAAGAGACAACAAACCAATCTCAGTATGTGGACTTAATTTGAATACTGATTTAAACTAACTAAAATAATTTTTAGTTATTTATAAAGTAATTTTTAAAGTTATGACATTTGAGACAATCAGAAATGTTTATCTTTTATGATATTAAAGAAATTATTTTCTCTTTAGGTGGTACTATGCTTATTTTTTTAAAGAATCCTTATCTTTTAGTATTCATACTGAAATATTTACAAACGATTACAGATACATAAAACAATATGTTAACTTAGAAATACTACTTTTCTCACATTTTATAAAGTAATGTTATTCAAAATCGTCAGATACATCTTTAACATCAATGTTTTCCTCATTACCATAGATGCTTTGAGTCAATCTCCCAGAGCATGTCAGTTTCACTTCCAGCTAAGTTGTAAAGACTCTCATAAAATAAGTCAAGTCCTTTCTAAAGAATAACTTTTAGGTGGAAAAAACTTACCTTTATTTTAGACTTATTTGTTATCTGTGAATTTCCTGACAGCAGGAGTCACA
The DNA here is from genome assembly GCF_937001465.1 of Orcinus orca. Classification (NCBI taxonomy): domain Eukaryota; kingdom Metazoa; phylum Chordata; class Mammalia; order Artiodactyla; family Delphinidae; genus Orcinus; species Orcinus orca. The sequence continues at coordinate 41,440,053 of NC_064569.1, read as the reverse complement.
TATTTTCATCTTTTTGTTCTCCTAGAGCCTAATACAGTAGCTTACCACTGTAAGTAGCCTGTGCTCCTATAAGTTACAGGAGGGTAGGTACTGTGTCTTATGTTCACCACTATGTACCTAGCACCTAGTACAATGTCCAGTATGTGGTGGGTATCCAATACATTTTGATGAGTAAATATTTATTAGTTTTTTTAACTCTTTCTCATATGATCATATATTTCCTCATAAAACTTCACATATATGTATACCTATGTACGTATATACGAGTAATTTTTCATGTTGGCTTCCCCACAGGTTTGTAATATCTGGAGGGCAGGGACCAATTAATTACAATGCTTAGTACTGTCCACAGACAACTCACACAGCATAGAACACAGCAGGAATCTGGAGCGGGGCTGTGGTGCAGAGGGAGGGATGACTGATTTCTTGACTCTAAGACTATAAAAGCAAAATATAAAGAGTAAGGTCGATCATCTAAAATATTCAGGTTGAAAATCAACTTGTTGTTTGTTTCCCTAGTTTTGACTGGTTAATCACAGTCTAAAGTCACTGAATAAATGTTCATCCACTTTCTTTGTCCTGCCAAAGAAAACAGAGCCATTGTCAAACACCATCAGCCACAGCATTTGAAAGGTCAGGCTTGAATGTGAATGTGTGGCCCTTGATTGGATCCTGGTTCAAAAAACTATTTAAAAAAACTATAAGGTGCTAACAGAAATTTAATCAACTGGATGGGTGTATGATTATATTAAAGAATTACTGTCAGTTTTTAAGTAAAATAATAATACAGGAGTACATCATTTTATTGCGCTTCACTTTACTACACTTCACAGATATTGTATTTTTTACAAATTGAAGGTCTGTGGCAACCCTGCATGAAGCAAGACTATTGGCACCATTTTCCAACATCATTTGCTCCCTTCATGTCTCTGTGTCACATTTTGGTAATTTGCAATACTTCAGACTTTTTCATTATTATTATATTGTTATGGTGATCTGTGATCAGTGATCTTTGATACTACTATTGTAATTGTTCTGGGGCACCACATACCATGCCCATTTAAGACAGCAAACTTAATCGATAAATGTTGTCTGTGTTCTGACGAGCAGTTCCCCATCTCTCTCCCTCTCTTCAGGCCTCCGTATTTCCTGAGACACAACGATACTGAAATTAGGCCAGTTAATAACCCTACAATGGCCTCTAAGTGTTCAAGTGAAAGGAAGAGTTATACGTCTCTCACTTTAAGTCAAAAGCCAGAAATGATTCAGCTTAGTGAGGAAGGCATGTTGAAAGCCGAGATATGCCAAAAGCTAGGCCTCTTACACCAAACAGTTAGCCAAATTGTGAATGCCAAGGAAAAGTTCTTGAAGGAAATTAAAAGTGCTACTCCAGTGAACACACAAATGATAAGAAAGCAAAACAGCCTTACTGTGATGTGGAGAAACTTTCAGTGTTCTGGATAGGAGATCAAACTAGTCACGACATTCCCTTAAGCCAAAATGTAATCCAGAGCAATGTCCTAACTCTCTTCAATTCTATGAAAGCTGAGAGAGGTGAGGAAGCTGCAGAAGAAAAGTTTGAAGCTAGCAGGGCTTGGTTCATGAGGTTTAAGGAAAGAAGCCGTCTCTATAACATAAATGTGCAAGGTGAAGCAGCAACTGCTGATACAGAAGCTGCAGCAAGTTATCCAGAAGATCTAGCTATCTCAGATAATCGATGAAGGTGGCTACACTAAAGAACAGATTTTCAGTGTAGACAAAACAGCCTTCTATTGGAAGAAGATGCCATCTAGGACTCTCATAGCTAGAGAGGAGAAGTCAGTGCCTGGCTTCAAAGCTGCAAAGGACAGGCTGACTCTTGTTAAGGGCTAATGAAGCTGGTGCCTTTAAGTTGAAGCCAATGCTCATTTGCCATCCCCAAAATCCTAGGGCCCTTCAGAATTATGCTAAGTCTATTCTGCCTGTGTTCTATCAATGAAACAACAAAGCCTGGATGACGGCACATACGCTGACAACATGGTTTACTGCATATTTTAAGCCCACTGTTGAGATCTACTGCTCAGAAAAAAAGATTCCTTTCAAAATATTACTGCTCATTGACAATGCCCCTGGTCACCCGAGAGCTCTAATGGAGATGTACAATGAGATTCATGTTGTTTTCATGCCTGCTAACACAACATCCATTCTGCAGCCCATGGATCAAGGAGTCATTTTGAATTTCAAGTCTCATTATTTAAGAAATACATTTCATAAGACTGTAGCTGCCATAGATAGTGAATCCTCTGATGGGTAGGGGCAAAGTAAATAGAAAACCTTCTGGAAAGGATTCACCATTCTAGATGCCATTAAGAAAATTCTTGATTCTTGGGTAGAGGTCAAAATATCAACATTAACAGGAGTTGGGAGGAAGATGATTCCAACCCTCATGGATGATTTTGAGGGGTTCAAGACTTCAGAGGAGGAAGTAACCGCAGATGTGGTAGAAATAGCAAGAGAACTAGAATTAGAAGTGGATCCTGAAGATGGGACTGAATTGCTGCAATCTCACCATGAAACTTGAACAGATGAAGAGTTGCTTCTTATGGATGAGCAAAGAAAGTGGTTTCTTGAGATGGAATCTCCTCCTGGAGAAGATGCTATGAAGATTGCTGAAATGACAACAAAGGATTTAGAATATTACATGAACTTAGTTGATAAAGCAGTGGCAGGGCTTGAGAGGACTGACTCCATTTTTTTTTTTTTTTTTTTTTGTGGTACGCGGGCCTCTCACTGTTGTGGCCTCTCCCGTCGCGGAGCACAGGCTCTGGACGTGCAGGCCCAGCGGCCATGGCTCATGGGCCCAGCCACTCCGTGGCATGTGGGATCCTCCCAGACCAGGGCACGAATCCTCATCCCTTGCATCGGCAGGCGGACTCTCAATCATTGCGCCACCAGGGAAGCCCCTGACTCCAATTTTGAATGAAGTTCTACTGTGTGTAAAATGCTATCAAACAGCATTGCAGGCTACAGAAAAATCATTCGTGGAAAGAAGAGTAAATGGATGTGGCAAACCTCATTGTTGTCTTATTTTAAGAAATTGCAGTAGCCAGCCCAGCCTTCAGCAGCCACCATCCTGGTCCATCAGTAGGCATCAGCATCAAGGCGAGATCCTCCACCAGCAAAAAGATTATAACTTGCTAAAGGCTCAGATGATGGCTAGCATTGTTTAGCAATAAAGTATTTTTTAATTAAGGTATGTACATTTTTAGATATAATGCTATTGCACACTTAATACATTACAGTATAGTATAAACATAGCTTTTATATGTACTGAAAAACCAGCAAATTTGTGCAACTTGCTTTATTGCAATATTCACTTTATCGTGGTGGTCTGGAATTGAACCTGCAATATCTCCAAGGTATGCCTGTATTGTAATATGGTGATTATGTCATTTTTTTAAAAAAAGGGCCCTTCATCTCAAGTGATACATACTTACTTATATGATGTCTGGGATCTGGAGAATGGGGAGACCCATAAACGAAACAAGATAGGTTGATTGTTCATTGCTGGAGCCAGGTCATGGGGTACTTCAAGTCTCTCTACTTTGGTATATGCTTAAAATGTTCCATAAATTTCAAATATATAAAAGTTTGCTTAAAATCATAAAAAATGAAAAGAAAGGAACCTCAAGTCTCATTGGTCTGTGCTTGCTGCAGATTCCTCACCAGTTGATTATTACTTCCTCTGATACTGTCATTATTTATGGCTGAGAGGATTTCTTAACCATGGATTTCCAGGGTTCCTAGGAATGGGCTTCAGAGGATTATGTGTGAGGGTGCATTTTTCTTGGGAGAGGGTCCATAACTTTCATCAGATTCTCAGGGAAGCTTGTGACTCAGAAAATATTAGAATCATAAGAACCACACTGTATAAGTTTAGGAGAAAAAGGAAAGGAGGGAGGGAGGGAAAGAGAAAGGGAAAGAAGGATGAACTAGAGAAAAGACCCTGTTTCTGTATGTCTCACTGGCTCATGAGAATGACCCACTATGTAAATGTGTATTGACTTGGGTGCCCACCGGAAGGACTAAGTAAGATAAAAAGAACTCAGAGGGTTAAATGCACATTAAAACACTGAAATTGCAAGGCACATCATGAGAAAGAAAGCACTGTTATAAGCCTTGACAAATGAATGAATTATAGCTGAGTAGCAAACCAGATTCTCACTTACAGTTAATGGACAAGTTAAAAGGCACCAGTGGGGCTGAGTCTCACATAATGGCCCCAGATCCTTGAAGCAGACACAGAGGCTGCAGGCGAGGGAGAAGCAGCAGGCAGTGGAGCCCACCTTGAGCCCTCTCCCTGACCCCTCGCTGCGGCTCCACTCTGAACCTGCAGGGTGGTAGTACTGCCAGACTCAGCTCAGCCTCCCTTCCTGCAATCAGTCTCGACTCTTTCACCTCCAAAGCCCCTTTCATCTTTTTTCTTTAATTAATTTTTTTTTTGGCTGCATTGGGTCTTCGTTACTGCGCGCGGGCTTTGTCTAGTTGCGGCAAGCGGGGGCTACTCTCCATTGAGGTGCAGGGGCTTCTCATTGCAGTGGCTTCTCTTGTTGCGGAGCACGGGCCCTAGGTGTGCGGGCTTCAGTAGTTGTGGCTCACGGGCTCTAGAGTGCAGGCTCAGTAGTTTTGGCGCACGGGCTTAGTTGCTCCGCGGCATGTGGGATCTTCCCGGACCAGGGCTCGAACCCGAGTCCCGTGCACTGGCAGGCGGGTTCTTAACCACTGCGCCACGAGGGAAGTCCCACCCTTTCATCTTTTATCCAATGGTTTCAGGTAACACCCTCCTACCCCACCCACCCAACAACAACAAGTATTTATTGAGTTCTGATACACAATCATTTAAATCAACAAATACAGAAGTGACTTCCAGGGTTTCTAATCAACAAACTAAGTCACCACAATTAGTACTGGGAACAAATATTTACTGAGCACTTACTGTATACCTAGCATTGTGCTTTACACATCTCACCTCACTTAATCCGCACAACAGTCCTAAATCAAGGCTAAGTAAGATCTCACAAGAGTTAAGTGAGACAGGAGGAACGTCAACTCAAGTCTCTCTGTATTAACATTATATACTACAATGCATTAACATCATACACTAACATTGCCAAAAGCAAAGAACCTGGTCGTTTTAGAGAGCTCTGGTCACCTAATCATGGATTAATGTCCACAGTGAAAACAGCTCAAGATAGTCATATTATTACCTTCTTAAATCCTTGTACTTCACACTGCCTTTACTGCCCAGAATTCCAATACTTCTCCATCTCCTTATTCACTTCCAACTCCCTCTTCATCCAGAAAGCCCATGAATTCTGACCCCCTGTAGAGCCCATCACTGAATCTGACCCAAAGATCCCCAACTCTCTAACACCCTCAATTTGACTTCCTCAATGAACGCTGACAACCTATAGCAAGAAAAAGGGGTTCCATGAGGATGTATGCAGCTGTTCTAGACCCCTTCTCAGTGGCCGTGAGCTCCTGAACACCCATGAGCTTCCTATTCTGACACTTCAGCAGCCTGCTAGGGGCCTAAAATTCCAAAGTGGCTCTGGTTTCTCAGTGACTTTTTTATTGAACCCTACTTGGAGTCACTCCTGTTCCATACAACTTACTAGCTAGCACATCGTGGTTGGCAGAATAATGGCCCCCAAAGGACTTGCACATCGTAATCCCTGGAACCTATGAATACGTTACCTCACACGGCAATGGGGAATTAAGGTTGCAGACGGAAACAGGGTTGCTCATCAGTGGACCTTAAAATAAGGACATTATCTGGATTATCCAGTGGGATCAATGTAGTCACAAGGATCCCTAAAAGTGGAAGAGGGAGGCAGAAGAGTGCAGCTGGAGAACGAGGTTTGATGACAAAAGCAGGGTCTGAGAGATGCTGTGTTGCTGGTTTTGACTGTGGAGGAAGGGAACTGCAAGCCAAGGAATGCAGGCAGCCTCACGAAACTGAAGAAATTAAGGAAACAGATTGTCCCCTAGAAGCTCCAGAAAGAAACAGCCCCATTCAACACGTTGATTTTAGCGCAGTGAGACTTGTGCTGAACGTCTGAACTACAGAACTGTAAGCTAATCAATTTGTGTTGCTTTAAGCCAGTAAATCTGTGGTCATTTTGTTAGGGCAGCAATAGACACTAATACATACATTAATGGCTTTCTAACTAGCAAAACCAGAGTAAACTTGTTACTACCTTACAGGAAACAACCAACCTCTCCATTATCTCAGATTTGCTGGTGTTACCTAGCAGCAGATTTAGAACACATTGCTCCTCTGTGTCCTGATTACCACTGTGGCAGGCTTAACTGAGAGCCCTGTCTACCCTGCCAAGGCAAACCATGAGCTAAGACAATTATCTACAAGTCAGAAGGAAGTAAATTTGCAAACTGAATTGTCCCCCCAGCCTGCCTCAATTCTCTGCTTGGCAGGAAAGTCCACACCTCTCCTACTGAAGCTCCCCAGTAGAACTGGTGATGCCAGATAAAGAGAATGCTCACATGTTCCCCAATTCCCACACAGGAAAGGAACACCTAGTGCGTGGGGAGGGGCTGGAGGCGGACGGATTGTACATTGCAAGGCAGTAACAGGAGAAGCTGCTCTGGTTGATACTTTTGTTCAGTAACATTCAGCAAATACATACTGACTGCTTCCCATGAACTGACCATGACCCTCAGAAAAGTTATCCGCTCTCTACAGAGCCATTCGTTCGCTCAGCAAATATTTATTGAGCACAAACACGTGCCAGGGCCGCTGAGCACTAGCCTCCGAGAGTTTTTCAGGTCTACTTTAAAACATAAAGTGTGACTCTCTTCCCATCTGCCACGCTTCCCAGTTATCAGCCATTCACCAGGATTTGTTATTCTGAAGATTTCTTCAAAATTTCCCGTTCTAAGCCGGCCTGATTCACATAAAAGCCTTGGTAATTGCCCAAATTCACTTGCTCCCCTCTCCACCACTTGCACCCTCTCTGAACCTCCCTGCGCTTCCCAGCACCACTTGGCTCAAGTGCTTCTGGTTTCAACCTCTCCAGCCTTCTCTTCCAAAAATTCTTTCTGCTCAGTTCTGAAAGTGCTGATCGGGAGAATTTTGAAGCTACAAGTTGTCCCTAGTTCCAGTCCAAACTAGGAGCTCTCCCTCAAGCTTTCTGATCTCCTTCCACTCTTACTATCCCTTTTAAGAGCTCACCGGCCCCTAAAACTGCAATAACCACCTCCGGAGATCTCATCAAAATTCAATAACACAGGGCTTCCCTGGTGGCGCAGTGGTTGAGAGTCCGCCTGCCGATGCAGGGGACACGGGTTCGTGCCCCGATCCGGGAAGATCCCACATGCCGCGGAGCGGCTGGGCCCGTGAGCCATGGCCGCTGAGCCTGCATGTCTGGAGCCTGTGCTCCGCAACGGGAGAGGCCACAACAGTGAGAGGCCCGCGTACCGTAAAAAAAAAAAAAAAAAAATTCAATAATGCAGGCCTTCATTAACTCATCCTAAACTCCACCAATAGCCACCTAGCTGGCCTCCTTCATTCCAGCTCTTCCCACTCTAATACATCCTTTGTACACCTTGCCACACGTATCTTCCCAAACACGTTTAAGTGCTCATTTTTAATCAGTCACCGGTCCAGGTGTCAGAGACACAAGCCACGGTAATGTAGAGTGATGAAGGACACTTCTTTAGAGACGGCCAGCTCTGCCACTTCTTAGAAGTTACTTAACCACTCTACATCTTGGTTTCCTCATTTGGAAAATAAGCATAATAAGGGCATGTAAGTTTCAGGGTTATTGAGAGAATTCAAGGAGACAATGCATGGAAAGCACTTGGCAGCGTACCTGGCACGTGGCAAGCACTCAATACAAGTTACACAACCAACAACATGAAAGGGAGCTGGCAGGTTAGCAGCAGAGATGAACATGTAGATTCCACAAGTAAGGGATGGAAGAAGTTATAGCACGTGGTGGTGGTTGTGAGCAAAAAAGAGTGAGTGATAAATTCTGATGATGACGTGGAGCCAGACGTTAAAGATTCCAATGGAATATTCTAGGTGGAGAAGCGGGGAAAAGTTTTCCAGCTAGAATACCTGAGCGAAGGCACAGCAGCAGGGAAAGGAGAGCTTCCGTGTAATAGAGCAATGGCCGTCTGAGGCTCTGGGCTGATACTGACAAGACCAGGAGCGCCTTAAAGAGAAGTACATTGACTTTGGATACAAAAAAGTCGTTCATTCACTCAGCAACCAGCCACTGTGCAGATGACAAGATTTTCAACCCGGTCCCTGCCCTCATGAAGCTTCTATTTGAAAAGATAGTAATCAAGAAATCAAAACAAGAACACTCCAGATAAGTTATATATACTATTAAGAAAAGAAAGCAGAATCGTATGAACGAGATTAACTGTAAGTCGAGGCCAAGGAAAGCCACCCTGAGGAGGGGGCATCTGAGTTGAGTCACGAGAAGGCCCAGGTAGATGAAATGTCCACAGGAATGACAAGAACAATGCTGTTGAGGCCTGAAGGAGCTGGTCATATTAAAGGAACGGAAAGATAGCCAGTGCAGGGGTGCGTGGTGAGAGAGGGGAGGAGAGGTCGTCAGGGAGGGTGGGCAAGGCCCTGGTCACAATGAAGCTTGGTAGGCCACAATAGGGAGTTTGGATTTTATTCCAAAGTGCACTGGGAAGCCACTGAAGGGTTTCCAGATAGGATATGACATCTGATTTGTGTTTTTAAAAGCTCTCTCTGGGGGACTTCCCTGGTGGCGCAGTGGTTAAGAATCTACCTGGCAGTGCAGAGGACATGGGTCCGACCCCTGGTCCGGGAAGATCCCACATGCTGCAGAGCAACTAAGCCCATGTGTCACAACCACTGAGCCTGTGCTCTAGAGCCCGCGAACCACAACTACTGAGCCCACGCACCTAGAGCCCGTGCTCCACAACAAGAGAAGCCACCCCAGCGAGAAGCCCACGCACTGCAAGGAAGAGCAGTCCCTGCTCACCGCAACTAGAGAAAGCCCGCAGGCAGCAATGACGACCCAACGCAACCAAAAATTAATTAATTAATTAGTTAATTTTTTTTTTTAAAAAAGCCCTCTCTGGGACTTCCCTGGTGGCGCAATGGTTAAGAATCCGCCTGCCAATGCAGGGGACACGGGTTCAACCCCTGGTCTGAGAAGATCTCACATGCCGTAAAGCAACTAAGCCCTTGTGCCACAACTAATGAGCCTGAGCTCTAGAGCCCGTGAGCCACAACTACTGAAGCCTGCGTGCTCTATAGCTTGCATGCCACAACTACTGAGCCCACGTGCTGCAACTACGGAAGCCCGTGCACCTAGAGCCCATGCTCCACAAGAAGAGAAGCCACCTCAATGAGAAGCCCACGCACTGCAACAAAGAGTAGCCCCCGCTCGCCGCAAGTAGAGAAAGCCTGCACGCAGCAACGAAGACCCGACGCAGCCAAAAAAAAAAAAACTCTCCCTGGCTGCCATGGGGCAAGTGGACTGTAGAAGGAAGAGCAGAAGGAAACTGTTAGGAGCCAGCACAGTAGTCCAAACCAGAGAAAACAGCCTAGACTTAGGTTATTTAGATGTGATGCCTGGAATCTCAGTTTACACCAAGTTACACAGTCTGCTCACTTTGCAATGCCCGCTCCCTTCCACACAGCTCAGTTGGCACACAGGAGGCTTAGTTGGTAATTTTCAATCGATTGACTGTGTCTCCCCCAAGTCATCCCCATTTCCTTTCCTCCTTCTACTCTTGTTTCTTTTCCACCCTATATCTCAAGTACCCATTTGCCCATCACCTGACTCAGCCTTTACGAGGTCCTGCTGTTTCCACTCTATTCTTTGCTCTCTCATCACCCCACTGCCCACAAAAGTTTCATGAACTAGATATAAAAGAGATAATTATTTTCTGTCCTATCCCAGAAGCACTCAGGAATTACCATTTTCACAGAGCACTAACAGAAGCCTGGGGGTTATTATGATCTTGACAATACAACTGGAACACATTCTGCATGTTAAGGACACTGTCTCCTCACATTCGTTCCAGCCTGTTCTCCCTGCTGCAGCCAGAGAAATCTTTCAGGAGGAGAATGTAATCATGATCTCATTAGCTCTCATTCTCTCTCTGGCTCCTCTCTCTTTCTCTCTCTCTATGTTATGACCCCAGAGTACATCTCACACCATTCCCCTCATTGCTGCCTATGGCTCCATCCACAATGGCCTTCTTTCAGGTCTTCTAACCAGATGTGCCTCCTCTGCTGTTCTTTGTCTCCAAAGCCCTTTGATCTCCCTCTTCCCTCAGTTGACACTTATTCTTTAGATCTTTGCCCAAATTTTCTTCCTTAGCAAAATCTGTGATCTGAGACCAAAGCTGGAACCATTGTGATATACACTCACAGCACTGCATATCTTCCTTTCTAAGCACGCATCACAGTTTATAAATAATACATTTATTTGTGTGACTGATTAAAATGGTTATTCACACACACACAAACACACACAGACACACTCAATGGGATCATCTAGTAGTAAACTATTACCAGGAAGAAGAGGAGTGAGTCAGTGATACCCATTTTGCTACAAACTCAAGTTTTCTCTGCCTCTTTACAGAAACCATCCTGACGTCAACATGACCCTTGTTTCAAGACCTGTCATCCTTCTGAGAAGGTCCATCATTCTCTTCACAGCCCTCCACTTCAGACTTGACCTCCCTTCAACACCTCTTTCCAGAGCAGTAACCACATCGTCACGTGATGGGCACAGGAAAGGGGGGAGTGAGAATTCAATGAGCTCCCACTCCTATACTGGTTGCCACACAATAAACATCATTTTACAGAGCTCTTTCACAAACAGCACCTCATTTCGTCCACAAAATCACCCTGTGAGGTAAGCAAAGCCGATAATATCATTCCCATTTTGCTAGATGCGGAAACTGTGGTTCAAAGAGGCAAGTGACTTACTCAAGGTCACAAAGCCTGTGAGAGGCAGATGTAGGATTTGAACCTACAGTCTCTGACCCCTAGTCCAATGCTTTACCTTACATTAGCCACCCCAACAGTTGGGTTATCAGCTACTTAAACCTAGTTTCCTCATTCCTTTAAATAAACACCTGTTCCTGACCCCTTAATACTTCCCCAGCCCGTTTCCACTTCCCTATCCAGAACTTGACAGCTGGCTGTGCAACGGGATGGAGGGAGTCATAAAGTTGACCACACTGACAAGGGTTAGGGTTTGGTCTCAGCCTCAAGTCTTTTCCAGCTCTTCCTCTGAGCCAGTGAGGAACCAGAAACCCCCTGAAAGAAAAACACAAAGAGGAGACATGCCTCACCAGAGCAAGGTCCCTGGCTACCCTTTCTCCCACGTTCCAGCAGGACACGGCAAGGCCAGAAGCCAGCCTCTTTCCCAGCAAGGAGGATCCGAGGAGAACAGAGGTCACCGGCCGCGGGCCGTCAGGGCTCCTCAGCCGGCCACGCAAAGGATGCGGCTCCCCCTTTTGGCCCAAGGTCACCCATTCGCAGCCCGGGCCCGATCCCCGACCGCCCCGAGCGCCCCCTGGTGTCCCGAGCTGGCCTCCCCTCGCCCTCAGGGAGTGGCCTGCGGAGCCCCGACTCGGGGGCAGAGAAAGGAGGGTGGGCAGAGGATGAGGAGGCTGAGCCCCGGGGAGGGGCGGGAGGCGGGGCCCTACCTGATAGCTGAGGACGCCGTCCGGCTCGTTACTCCCGGCCCGCATGGCGGAGCCCAACTAGGTCTCGCCCGCGGGCTCCAGGCCGAACGTCAGCAGTCCAAGCACTCTGGTCAGGTTTGAGGAGATCGCCCGAGCGGCGACCCCTACCCTGGAGCCAGCAGTCAACCATCAACTGCGGCCGCCTCCTCCATAGCCGCCGGCCCGCGAGGCCTCGCCGCAGCCAATCAACGCGCGGCCTGTGCGGCCAATCAGGGCGCGGAGCACCGGAGGCCGCTGTCCGGCGGTACCCTGGACTACCAGGAGGAGGAGGAGGGAGCCGGGAGAGCCAACCGCTCCGGGGCCCGGTTGCCATGGAAACCGCCTCCCTCCCTTCAGGGGCCTCTGGGTTTGAAGGTCCTTCCGACTGCTTGCTAGAGATTGAAAATTTCGTGGTTCTATTTGTAGATGCACCTGACCCTTGAAAACTGAGAAAGTGTCGGTTTTGTCTATCGTGATTTTGTTCTTTGGGTGTTGATTTTTAAATTCTGGGGAACCATCCCTTGGGGTTGCAGAAGGAAGGAACTGAGGGTGAGGGGGAAGGGCCTTCTAAAATTACTTGTTAATCCTCGAGCTAGCGGTCAGCTTAAAGAGTATTAACGAGAAGCAGGCAGGCAGTGATCCGATCCCCTCCATGGACTCACTGCAGTTTAGGTCTTCTCCCTGGGTCTCAGGTTGGCAGTACAAGCACAGAGTTGAGCTAAGGATGATTGTTGAAATAATGTCACAGAAATGCTTCCAGCTTTTCCGAGAAATGATCTAAGGCAAATTATTTAACAACAGAAGAACTACTGATCTAAGGCAAGGTTAGAAACCCATGAGTAACACATTCAGTTTGATTTGGGTTTAAAAGAAAAGAGAGGCTGGCCATGATCCAGCCAATTCTCTGTCCCCAAGAGGAGGAAAAAGGGGTTTTTGCTTTATGTCCACTATCAGACTGTAGGTGAGTCCACATTATTAAAGGAAAAAGAACAGTTGCAAATCAGCCTCCAAAGAAGCTACATCTGGGGAAAATAGTATGGTTGGTGCATGTTAAAGTTTCAACCCCTGCATACCACTCCTTGTGTTGGCCCGAAAATCTGAAACAAGTTTGTGCTTCAGTGTCCCTGAGGCAGAACCATGTTCCTGGTCTCTGGTTTAAGGCCTTGGTCCTGTTTCTTAGTGTTCATTGCCACCGTCTCTTCCCTAATTCATCACTTCACTAATCCTGTCCCTTGAATCTGGAATTCACCCCCATTTTTGCCCATCTAAATCTTAATCATCCTTCAAAGTTAGTCTCAAAGGCTACCTCTTCCAAGAAACCTCAACTCTCCCCAACACCCCTAAGAGATGTTATCACTCCCTCCTCTGAATCTTCATAGCACCCCATAACTTTCTTATAGCAGTTACCATGCTGTGGTTAAGTACTTTCATTAAATGTTGACTTTAGCTTACTATAATATTGTAAGTTTTTGAAGGCAAAATTATTTTTCCTATGCCCTTCTGTATACTTCACAGAGCCTCAAAAGAATGCTGGGCACATAGAACATAGCTATAAATATGTAAGTTATACAAGTTGTATAAATATATATACATAATTTCTAAATACATAAGTGAATATATGTGCTTTTAATTCAGTCTCACCAAAAACAAATTGAACACCTACTAAGGACAAGCCCAAATGGCACTGAAGATGCAGAGAAATCTAAAATAAAATACAGGGAGTTCCCTGGTGACACAGTGGTTGGTAGTCTGCCTGCCAATGCAGGGGACACGGGTTTGAGCCCTGATCTGGGAGGATCCCACATGCCGCAGAGCAACTAGGCCCGTGAGCCACAACTACTGAGCCTGTGCTCTGGAGCCCACGAGCCACAATTACTGAGCCCAAGTGCCACAACTATTGAAGCCCACACGCCTAGAGCCAGTGCTCCGAAGCAAGAGAGGCCACCACAATGAGAGGCCTGCACGCCGCAGCAAAGAGTGGCCCCTGCTCGTCGCAGCTAGAGAAAGCCCACGCGCATCAGCGAAGACCCAACGGAGCCAAAAATAAATAAATAAAAATTAATTAAAAAATAAAATAAAATACATATCTCCAAAGGGCTTACAGTCTAATCATGGAAATAGTATATATGTTAATATGATGACAAGATAATAGAACATAAAACAAGAGCCATATGAGTAATATAAACAACAAAGTTTATAAAAATTCAGAAGAGAAAATGATCTTTATGACTTGGGACACTTTAGGAACATGACACAGAGGACATGGGTTTGGGCTAAATCTGAAAACAGCCGAGCCAAGGTAAGGAGAGCAAGCATCTCAATTCTTGGGCAAAGATTTAACAATAGGAATGCACATGACCCATTCAGGATAGCCACAACTTGGACCAAAGCAGAAAGTTATAGAGAAGAGCAGTAGGAAGTAAAAATTGTGGTAAAGAAAAACTATGACCAAATTATAGAGAGCCAGCTAATTAGTTCAGACTTTTTTTTCTCTCATGTGATAGAAAGTAGGACACTGCTGAAAATTTTAAAGAACACTTCCATGCACCAGGCCCAGGGTTTAAATGCACTGTGTCATTTAATATTCCTAACTCTCCATTATTTCTCCATTTCACTGGTAAGAAAACTGAGGCTGAGAAGTTTAGCAGCTTTCTCAAGGTTAAGCAGTCATGAAGCTGGGATTTGATCATTTATTAATTCAGAACATATTTACTGAGAATCTGTGTATTCAGCATTGAGTGTTAGGGAAACAGCAATAAAACAAACAGGGTCTTGACCTCCTGAGCCTTACAGTCTAGTGGGGAGACAGCAAACAAGTAAAAAGACAAGACAATTACAGGTTATAAGAGCTGCTGTGAAGTAAATTGCAAAGTTATGTGATAGAGTAATGGGCATGGGGGTGGGGAGAGCTACATTAGATGGGGTGGTCAGGGGGGCTTCTCTGAGGAGGTGAGGAGAGTCTCATCTGATGAGATGAGTCAAGGATGAATCTGTCTGATTCTAGAGTTCTTGGCCACAATGCAACGCTGTCCTATATAAATGGTACCATTGCTGAAATCTGCCACTGGGGGCAAGATGGGTTAGAGGGGGAAACGTGAGGCAGGGGGTCATTTATACGGACTCTGGTAACGTGGTAATTCAGGAGGGGCCAAGGATGGCAACCAAAGGGAAGATGTGTCCTCCATTCCCCACTCCCTAGAAAGCCAGCTCCCGTGGTACTCTCATGAGAGTGGGCATGAGTGGTCAGGGCAGGGAGAATGAGGAGGTAGAGGATTCCTGGGAGCTCTAGTGGATCTGATTTTCCTCCAGTTCAAATGTAGAAAAAGTCTGAGCCTCTGGCCCTTGACTCAGGGTCAAGAGCCCCATCTTCTGGTCTATTGCGCAAATTACAAAAGGAACTAGGCTGCCCTGAGGCAGCTGCTCTCTGGAGCGCTGCAGATAGGCTCTCCCCTCCCAGGGTTGTTTTGGTCTCTCCTTCCCAAAGAAGTCTAGCTCGCTTGGCTCCAGGGTCCAGGTTCTAGGCTTCCAGCCACTACTGCTCCCTACACTGCTTGGAAAAGTGCAGATACGCTGCTCTCAGCCTGGCCGGCAAAGAGGCGTGGGAGGAGCTAGAAGGAGGATTTTCAGCCAAGGACACCACCTCACACTGATTATTCTTCTAAAGAAAGCAGAAAAAACAGCATTCTTGGCCTAGAAGGAGTCATAAAATGGACAGGAAAATGCAAAATATGGGTAAAGACAGAGACCACACACACACACACACACACACACACACACACACACACACCACAGGGAAGCAAGGAGGCTTGCAGCAACTCTATGAGGTAGGTTCTATCATCCCATTTTACAGATGAGAACACTGAAGACTGAGGCTTAGAGATGTAAGTTGCCCCAGTTCACGCAGCAAGCACAGTTAATAAATGGAGACGCTGAGCTCTCAGCTCAGATGTATCTGATTGCAGAGTGCACACGCTTAACCACCTACTGCCTCCCACGGGCTGCCTGGGCTTTTGTCCTTCCCTAACTTTTGTAGCCTCCCACCCTCTCTTCGTGGCTTCCAAATGTGGCTATCCTTCCAACTTTGTCTCTACATCCTTCCTTCTCTAATACCAGTGTTCTTAGACTTTGGTGGGGAGAGGTTAGGTCTTGAACCCCCAGGGACATGGTAAAGTCTGTGGGACTCTCTTTTCAGGTAAGTAAAAAAGCCCCAAATTTTCCACTAGGCACCTTACCTATATGATTATTATTTTTTTTAATTTATGAGGAACAAGAGCCCCGTTTTTTTATTGGATCATTTCTTGCATTTGAAGTACTCCTCGATGACATCCTTGGCCTGAGACTCTGCCGTAGTCCTTAACCACCACACAACTGCAACCGACCACTTTATAGGGTTCTCCCCCTCTGTCAGTTTTACAGAGGCCAACCCATTCCCCTAGTTTCTTGCTGTCATCAACCTTAACCAGGTTGATCTGGTGCTCAGCACAAAGGGCCTCCACGAACTTGACATACATAGGCTCATCACAGTTGGATGCAAGTACATAAAGATGGGCTGGGCGCTTGTCTAAGGCTTTAGCAGCCTGGCGAATTCCACGGGCTAGGCCACCGTGGCTGAGGGCGGTCTTCAGCACCTCTTGCAAAGCAGCGTTAACATCCATTACACCTCCAGCAGCAATGCCTTCTTCGGCCACGGCGGTGGGTTACAGGTGGAGCCGAATCTTGAACGCACCCGAGCTTCCCCCTCCGCGCGAAGCAGGGAAAGAGCGCCTACATTATTTTTAAACACTGGCTGGAAAACATTGAAATTCTCTTATTCAGAGACAAAAAAGGCGCAAACACAAGAAACTCAGAAGGTCTGAGAAAAGTGTTCTCACATCATTGCAACCAACTTTTCCATCTAAAGCATCTTAATTTCTCCATCAACTTACCATATTTCTTGCCCTGTTTAAACTGTCAAAAGAGCCGCCAGGGCTTCTCTGGTGGCGCGGTGGTTGAGAGTCCGCCTGCCGATGCAGGGCACACGGGTTCGTGCCCTGGGAAGATGCCGCGGAGCGGCTGGGCCCGTGAGCCGTGGCCGCTGAGCCTGCGCGTCCGGAGCCTGTGCTCTGCAACGGGAGAGGCCACAGCAGTGAGAGACCCGCGTACCGCAAAAAAAAAAAAAAAAAAAAAAAGAGCCGCCAGGGCAGAGGTTCTAGTCTTTTCTTACCGTTAGGGAGCTCCCAATTCCCAGCTGCATCTTATACCTGATTTGCTTTCTCCTGCTTCCTCTTACTTATACATCTACACCCAAGGAAATGTTGGAGGAAAAGACGTCAGGATCCGAGGAAAGACTTAATTAGGGCTTGCTGTGCGTTTGTCTGGGAGCATTTCCTGTGAAGGGAGGGGGCGGGGGAGAGAGACACTATTCTTTGTCAAGCTGAAAAGGTATGCAGGTGCATGATATGCCTTCAGCTCTTACCAAGTCACAGCATATCTAAAGAGACTACGGAATACGATTTTCTTTGTTCACAGCACGCTGCCATCCTGGGACACCACACATCATAGGGAAGAACAATGAAGCGCCACAAAAACTGACTCTTGACTGGGAAAATCACTCTCCCTCCATTTGTCATCATCATCCTAGAAACTGCCTATACTGGGGACTTCCCTGGCGGTCCAGTGTGGGGTGCTTTCATAGCCATGAGCCCAGGTTCAATCCCTGGTCGGGTAACTAAGATCCTGAAAGTCACACAGCCAAAAAAAAAAAGAAAAAAAGAAGAAAGAATAAAAGAAATTTCCTATACTGTACTCATTTACACCTTGTTCCAGACTAAAGTAAGGTTCTGGTAGACGGAACCCACGTAAACTGGCAGAAACCTACGTTCTGCTTTCTCTGGAATCACAACTGAGAAGGAAAAGACTTATAGAGGGATCAGAACAAAACAGAAAAGCAGGCCTTGAAGAAAAAAACTTTGGGATTTCCAGATCCACATAGGAAGGAAGTCATTCAGGAATTTAGGAGAAACAGGTGTTAACCAAGGACCACTTGCCAAGTCCTTGATATCAGATTTGAACACATTTGTATTCATTAAATACATTTATCTTATCCGTTTCTAACCAAACCTCGCCCTGCTTAGAAATCAAGCCTGTTTACAGTGGTTTCACTCCATATCTTACCTTCTTGGGGATAAGACCTCTTGAGCTTGTTATGCTAAGCAGGGAAGTTCTTATTTCACTTGTAGCCAGTAGGCCTAGTATATCCTTAAGGTGGCTGCAAATTCAATACTGCACATCTGTATAATTCTATATGCTCAGTGTTTTTATCACCTTATCTCATTTCTCTCCAACGGGTCTGTCATTGTACACAGAACACTCCACAGACTAGAAAGCTGAAATGTGCCTAAAATAGGGACTTGCCCAAGCCAGTTAGTAGCAGAGCTGGGTCAAGAACTACTCAGGCTTTCCACTTCATTGTGCGGATTCCTAGAAATATAATTCCATTCAGCCGTTTCCTGCATAAAGTTGAATTGCCTTCAGTTGAACAGTGAATTGTGAATCTCCTTTAGAATTGACATGAACTCCCCAGAGCAGAAACCAAGGGCTTCCCCTCTGTTACCCTTTCCCATCAGATTACAGCTTCATATAATTTCCACTTTGGAAAGCTTGTCAGTGATACCCATTCATTAGTTTACTGAACAAACCCTCATGAAGTTCTGAAAATAACTATTACTGCCTCTTATCTCTAAAAACATATTATCTGACATAGATATAAATTCAACCCGAGCTACTTCTACTCGCATTGAAACACCCCTTGAGGCCTTTTATTTTGCAGTTAATAAAAAAGAAAAGAGACCTATTCAGCATTTGGGCTGGGGCAAAAGGGGCTAGACATAGAATTTGAATGTATCTCATGGTTTTACCTTTTTCTACCTCTAATCTTTTGCCAAATTGAAAAGGCCAGCCTCCTTTTTAAAGAAGGTAGAGTTTCTCTGGTCCTTTCTTATACAATATAAGAAAGAAAGAGTATTTGCTAGATTTACCACAAACAACGAGGACTATGAGATGGTCAGTCAATGAATAGCAGAGAAAAAATATCCAGCCTTGAAGCAGATATAGAAACACTCAGCTTTGTTTGGGGTAGGCAAAATGAACAAGGGCCATTACAATTTGTTTTTTGTTTTGTTTTCTTTTTAATATTTATTTATTTATTTTATTTTTGGCTGCATCAGGTCTTAATTGTGGCATGTGGAATCTTTGTTGTGGCATGCAGGATCTTTTCGTTGCAGCATGCGGGCTTTTCGTTGCAGCGTGCAGGCTTCTCTCTAGTTGTGGCAAGCAGGCTCAGTAGTTGCGGTGCTCAGGCTCCAGAGCACATGGGTTCTGTAGTTGTGGCACACGGGCTCTGTAGTTGTGGCTCGAGTGCTCAGGAGTTGCGTCGCACGGGCTTAGTCACCCCACAGCATGTGGGATCTTAGTGCCCTGACCAGGGATCAAACCTGCGTCCCCTGCATTGGAAGGTGGATTCTTAACCACTGGACTGCCAGGAAAGTCCCAACAATTTGATTATAATCTAGATATCTGTTGGCATCTCTCCAGAACTTCTTGTCCCTGTTCTCTGAGAATTGTTGGAAGGGACATAAAAGTCCTATATTCCAACACCATATACAAAAATAAACTCAAAATGGATGAAGGACCTAAATGTGAGACCGGATACTATAAAACTCCTAGAGGAAAACATAGGCAGAACACTCTTTGACATAAACCACAGTTATATTTTTTTGATCCACCTCCTAGAGTAATGGAAATAAAAGCAAAAATAAACAAATGGGACCTAATTAAACTTAAAAGCTTTTGCACAACAATGGAAACCGTAAACAAAACGAAAAGACAACCTACGGAATGGGAGAAAATACTTGCAAAAAATGCGACCAACAAGGGATTAATTTCCAAAATATACAAACAGCTCATATATCTCAATATCAAAAAAACCCAAACAACCCAACCAAAAATTGGGCAGAAGACTTAAATAGACATTTCTCCAAAGGAGACAGGCCAACAGGCATGTAAAAATGCTCAATATCTCTAATTATTGGAGAAATGCAAATCAAAACTACAATAAGGTATCACCTCACAGGGGTCAGAATGGCCATCATCTAAAAGTCTACAAATAATAAATGCTGGCAAGTGTGTGGAGAAAAGGGAAACTTCCTACACTGTTGGTGGGAATGTACAATAAATTGGTGCAGCCACTATGGAAAACAGTGTGGAGTTTCCTTAAAATAAAAATAAAGTTACCATATGATCCAGTAATCCCACTCCTGGACATATATCCAGAAAAGATGAAAACTCTAATTCGAAAAGATACATGCACCCAGTGTTCACAGCAGCACTATTTACAACAGCCAAGACATGGAAGCAACCTAAATGTCCATCAACAGATGAATGCATAAAGAAAATGTGGAATATAAATACAGTGGAATATTACTCAGCAATAAAAAAGAATGAAATAATGCCATTTGCAACAACACGGATGGACCTAGAGATTATCATACTAAGTGAAGTAAGTCAGACAGAGAAAAACAAATATCATATATCACTTATCTGTGGAATCTAAAAAATGATACAAGTGAACTTATTTACAAAACAGAAATAGACTCACAGACATAGAAAACAAATTTATGGTTACCAAAGGGGAAAAAGGGGGAAGGGATAAACTGGGAGTTTGGGATTGACAGATATACACTACTGTATATAAAAAAATAAACAAGGACCTACTGTATAGCACAAGGAACTGTATTCAATATCATATAATAACTTATCATGAAAAAGAATCTGAAAAAAATATATATATACATATATATAAAAATGTATATATATAGTACTGAATCACTTTGCTGTACCCCTGAAACATTATAAATCAACTATACTTCAGTTAAAAAAAAAAGTGATGTGTACACACACAGAAGAATATTACGTAGTCATAAAAAAGAAGGAAACTTCCAGTCATAAGATGAATAAGTTCTGGGGATCTAATGTACAGCTGATGACTATAGTTAAAAATATTGCACTATAAAAAATATATATATATATTGCACTATATACTTGAACGCTGTGTGATGTAATGGATTACCTTATTGTGGTAATCATTTCACAATATACATATGTATCAAATCATCATGTTGTATACCTTAAACTTACACAATGTTATACGTCAATATAATAATATATCTCAATAAATCTGGGAAAATGTATATTCAAAACTAATTCTTTAGAGAAAAAAAAAAGATAAACTATCAGTTAACCAAATCATAGTGTGGGGAGGGGCAGGTAAGTGAAAAAGCATAAGTGTGAAAAATAAGAGATGATATAAATAACCTCACTGATGCAAAGAATATGTACTCAATTCTGTGTAAGTAACGGAAAAACTCAATTAAATGGCAAATGCTCTATAAAAAGAAAGATTGTTAGAAGACATAGAAAATCCAAACCATGGATGGGGGAAGGAAAGACAAGAAAGTTTCAAAGAAATACCCTCCATTAAAAAAGATGAATAGGACTTCCCTGGTGGTGCAGTGGTTAAGAATCCGCCTGCCGATGCAGGGGACATGGGTTCAAGCCCCGGTCTGGGAAGATCCCACATGCCACGGAGCAACTAAGCCCGTGTGCCACAACTACTGAGCCTGTGCTCTAGAGCCCACGAGCCACAACTACTGAAGCCCGCGCACCTAGAGCCCGTGCTCTGCAACAAAGAGAAGCCACTGCAATGAGAAGCCTGCGCACCGCAACGAAGAGTAGCCCCCACTCACCACAGCTAGAGAAAATCCTGCGCAGCAACGAAGACCCAACACAGCCAAACTTAAATAAATAAATAAATTTATTTTAAAAAAGAAAAAAGATTAATAAATCCAAGCGCAGATGCATTTGTGGGTGACTCTGACTGGAACAATCAAAGCCAGCACCATTCTTAACAGGGAAACAATAGAAGTATTCCCAGTAAAGTCAGAAACTAGTTAAAGATGACCACAGTCACCAGTATTAATGGATAGGGCAGGAATTAGCCAACAGACCTCGACGACAGAAAAAAATAAAATAGATAAATGATCAGGAAGGAATAGACTAAATTATATCATTGTAAACCTGGAAAACCTAAGGGAATCAACTGAAAACTATTGCAAACAAGAGGCATCAGAAAAGTGGCTGGGTGCAAGATTATTATGCAAAACTCAATAGCTTCCCTATAACACAGAGCACAACTGATGAGGTAATAGCATGAGAGAAAAGATTCCCATTACAGTCATAGCGAAGAGATGAAGAGATCAAGCAGAAAAGTAACATGCAAGAATATGAAAACTATTACTGAGTGGCACAAAAGAAGTCTTGAGTAAATTGAAAGGCACACGCTGCATCTGGTAGGAAAAACTCGATTTTATTAAAGCTGTTAATCCTCTTCTTATTCATCTATAAATTACAGGACATCACAATAAAATTACCAACAAGGTTTAGTTTTTTAATGGGCAAACAAAAATATCTAGGAAAACTCTGGGAAAAAAACAAACAAACCTGGGTCTCCAGTTAGATCCCTTTTCACGCCTTAGCTGTTCGGGAAGGAAAACGCTCTGGAGTGAGTATTACACTGGGGGCCTCTTTCCCTGAAGAATGGCTGTGAAAAAGCCCCCAAATGGCTCCCTTGACAGAGACTCAACTCTACAACCTCCTCCAGACCCAGCATCATTGCGGTGTGGCAGAGCCCCAGCTCCCTGGAGCCCACACCTTCCTGTAACCACAACTGCAGGCAGCCTTGGGTCTGCAAGCAAAAAAACGTAAACACTGTGTTCCCGGGCTGTCACCCCTGAGCTGCACTTCAGAGCCCTGGGAGCTGCCAGACTTTCCTTACCACCTGCAAGCTCTGCCGTGTGTCTGAGAGACGCTGCTATGGGTTAAATTATGCCTCCACCCAACCAACAGCAACAAAAAAATGTGTTGAAGTCCTAACTCCCAGGACCTCAGAATGGGACTTTATTTGGAAATAGGTGATCACTGCAGGTTGAATTAATTAAGATGAGGTTACACTGGAGTAGCAGAGGTCCCTAATCCAATATGACTGGTGTCCTTATAAAGGGACAGCCATGTGAAGACACGGAGAGACACAGGGAGAACACCACGTGAAGATGGAGGATTGGAGCGATGTGTCTCCAGTCCAGGGAATGACAAAGATGGATGGCAAACCACCAGAAGCTAGGAAGAGTCAAGGAAGGGTCCCCCTACAGGTTTTTAGAGGGAGCATGCCCCTGCAGATTTCTCCAGAATTGTAAGACAATAAATTTCTGTTTTAAGCCACCCAGTTTGTGGTACTTTGTCACAGCAGTCATAAGAAACAGATACAGACGTCTACAATTAGAATCTGTGCACTCCACACCCCTAGGGCAGGAGGCTGCTTACCCGCTGGAAGTGGCCTAGTGGAAAAGCCAAAAGAGTTTTAAACAGGGAATTCTGACCAGTCCAGCCAGGAGTGCAATGACCTCTCAGGGCAAGACATAGCTGCAGCACCCTTGTCCTTTCACATGCCTCCAACTTTGCCCTGAGGACGAGCTGGCTGGGGCTGGCTCCTCGTTAACTTTGGCCCCCTTCTGCAACAAGCCCGCCTACCCCGCACCCCTCTAGCTCTGCCGCTACTCAACACTAGTGACCACAGGGATGCTGGGGAGAGAATGGAGTCTCAGAGGGCCCTAGGCTAAGCTTCTGGATCTGCTCTGGCAGGCCAAGGGACCTAGAGCACTAAATTCTGGGGACAAGCTGGGGCATGTTATTTGCACTCCAAATTCTGGGGGCCACCCAGGTCACACGTATGCCCCTCCCTCTATTTGTGTCTCCCCCACTTGCCCACCTGGCAAACTTCTACTCATTCTTCGCAAACCAGGTCACCTCGCCTCTTCCTCCAGCAGGGAAGTTAATCATTCCCTCCTTTGTGCCATCCTGGACCTCCTGCATAACGTCCCTCTATTACAGTACGGGTCTTATCTCATTCTAGAAGGTTTGTGCAGTAGACTGATATCTCCTCACAGATAGGGACTGAGTTTTCATCTCTGATCCCCTAGTGCCTACCACTGCACCCCACGCCAGCGATGCTTTACGGCTTCCACGGAGCTTCCACGTGCATTAACCATTCCAACTGTGGATAGAATGTTAGGATGCTCTTGCTTATGCCAGGACAGACTTTCCCTCCTGGGATAATTTGATTTGTAGCTGGTGATCTCTCTCATTCAACAAAGAGCTCCCTGAGAGAGAAATGCTAGTTCTTTGCCCTCCTCCGGTCCTAACCCTGTTTACACAAAAGTCGCCTTCAGTAAATGCAACTTCAGTTGTTACTGTCCCGACACTTCCTATATTCAAGGAAGCACCCTGATAACCCCATTAGGTCTTTCTGGTGCTTTCTGACCCATGTATCTTCAGGGAACCAGGCAGTCCAATTTGTTTAATGCTATGTGATCTGCTGCACCCACACCACATTTTATGGTCTTAATTCCATTTATTATAGACATTGTGATATGGCTCTGTTTTTCTGAAAAACAGGTCACCTCTTACTCTAGTTATTTAGCCATCAGCCCTCTCCTAGCCAACAAGGGTGTGGACTTTTTACATCTCTTTTCTCGTAATGGATAATAGTGCCTCCTGGAATAAGAATCAAAAACCTTAATAATGTTCATAGCCTTTGACCCAGCAAGTTCCACTTCTAGCAGGTAACCCTAGGAAAATGGCCAAAGATTTGCACAAAGGAAGGTTACAGAGGCACTCTTTATATGCAACAGGGAAGACCTCACTAGGGAACTCGGTACAATCTCTCCAAAGCAAACATGGGGGACATGGTTGGCCACAGAACGTCAACAGGCCTGAACCGAATGTAGTAGTGAAGTGGAGAAATGGCGAACTCTCTGCTCACCCAGCACTAACAGGGTCTGAGGCACACCATGTCCTGAGGGGCTTAGGGATAGGCCAGACCCTGCAACAGCCTCTTGCCTCTCTAGACTTGGGGACGTCTCCCAAGCAGAAGCCCTCCAGTTCCCTGGTCTCCCAGCTATCTCCAAGTCCTACCTGGGAAATTGTCTGGTTCGAGTATATCTCACAGGTTAAAGCCTAAAAGGATGGGTGGTCCATCCCTCCCAATCTGTAAGTGTCCCCCATACCCTGCCACACTACAACTCTCTCTGCTCCTTGGAGAGCCAGAAGTGTCCTTTCCTAAGTTTTTATTAGGAGTTTCCCTCTGCTGTCTCTCTGCCAGGCCCGGTTTTAAATGAACATAGAGAGCCCTTTTACCTCTCTCCCAGAGCAGTAAGTTAATTCAGTGCGTCATATTGTTTACTGGTCAGATTCTTTGGGTTGCAAGTAACAAAAACACACTCAAACAAATTTCAACCAAAACGAGAAAGAAGAAAGGAAGGAAGAGAGGGGGAACAGGAACAGAGGGAGGGAGGGAGGGCGAGACAGTAAAGGAAAGGAAAAAATGGAAAAGAAAAGGAGAAAAAGAGAAAGCGGAAGAAGGGAGAAATCTAGGAATAAACGACTTCAGGTAGAGCAGGATCCAGGAGGACAAAATATAACGTTAGGGTCCTCTCGTGCTTTACCTTTATTCTTTGCTTTCTCAGTGTTGTCTTTATGCTCAGGCTGACTCTCCTTCCTCATGTAATAGCAAAGATGGCCATTAGCTGCTCTGAACTTACATCACCTTCCCAGCTAATGATTCCATCAGTGGTCACGTGGGGTAGGGGATCAGAGGTGTGGGGCTGGGGGGAGGGGGTCATCTTTTTTGCTAGTTCCAGGAAATATCTCAGGAAAGGCTCTGAGTAGCCTGGCTTGGGTAATGTTCTAAACCCTAAACTAATCACGGTGGCCAGAGGATCTTTGCACATACATATGATATACATAAATATACATATTTATATGAATTTCTGAGCCTGCTTGGACAGCAAGGTGCAAAGGGGTCAACTTGGCAGCATCCTGGACTCTGGAATTCACGTTAGCCTAGACACTGATCGGGAACAGCACACTTTCTGAACTACCACGTGAAGAAAATTCCGGCCCTTGCTATCCACCTGCTCAGCAGCCCCAGACTCTCGTTTCAGGATGGCCTTGGCCACCTTGTTGTTCTTGTAGGTCTTGGCACAGGCAAAGGGGGTCAGGGCCTGCCTGTGTCAGACATGCAGGCGGATGTCAGGGTGGGAAATCAGCAGCTGAATGACGACGCCATGTTGGTTGCTGATGGCCACATGGACAGGCGCTCTTCCTTCTGCATCCTGTGCATTTACAGTGGCACCAAACTCCAGAAGACACTGTATCGTCTCTCCCAGCCCCCAGGAGGCTGCCAAATGCAAGGGGGTCTGCCCACCTCTGGCCTCTTCCTCTCCTTCTCCATCAGCACCACGCTGTCTGGGACTATTCACATCGCAGCCACTGCGAATAAGAAAGCAGACGATGGACTCGTTTGTTTTCATCAATGGCTCTGTGCAGCAGTGTCCGAAGGCACCCACTAGGTCCTGGGCCCCAGCACGTGGCATCACAACCACGCCTGACCAGAGTGGATGCGATGTCCCCCAGATTATGTGCCAGTGCGAGCCACGGTGGGGCGTTCCCCTTCTCATCTGGCCCAGACGTGCCAGCTCCTCGCGTGCGTGTGGCAGCCACGACAAGGGGAAGCTGATTTCTGACGTCCAGCTGAAGAGCCGTCTCCCCAGCCTGAGTCCTGACGTTTATGTCCGCCTGGTGCTCCAGGAGAAAGAGCACGCTCTTGCCGTCCTGCCGCTGCATGGCCGTGTGCAGCAAGGTCTGCCCGTCTGACATGGTGTCGTGGATGCAAGCCCCGGAGCCCAGCAGCTGGGCTGCGGTTGTGTGCGTGCCAGTCCCTAATGCCAGGCCCAGCACAGTGTGGTCTCGGGAATCCTTGAGGCTGAAGGCTGGAATAATTTGCAGGTTGTTGGTGGCATGAAGAGCATTAGCTTTTTGCTCCAGGATGACAGACACCACATCCGGATGATTACAGGCAATCGTCACGTGCAGTGGTGTCCACAGGTAGACGCTGCTGTCCGCTGAGCGGGGCGAGGATGCAGGCTCCTTTGGTCAAGGCAGGGCCCTCCTCCGTCTGTAGGTCCACCCTTGGTACTGGGGAGTGAGGTGGGCCTCATCTGAACTCCATGGACTAAGAATCAAAGGTGGTTCCCTGAAAACATGCTAGACAAAGAAGAAAGAAGGTCCTTTGCCCTTGACCGGTCCTGTCCCAGTCTCCGTCTGTCCCCATACATAGTCAAGCTCCCCAGGCTCTCCTGCATTTGGTCAGGAGTCAGCCTCACAGACTGACAAGTTCATGCTCAGTAGGCAGTTCGGGTCCTAAGTAGTCATCAGTCTCCTCCACGCAGCTCCTGACATCAGATCTGCGTCTACTCTTACAGCAAACAGCAACAGTGGCGAAGCAGGCAGATTCCTAGAGTTTGCCCCCGAGTCTGGTTTCACCCTGAGTGAAGCCCCTTCCCTTGCCTCTGAGGCAGAGATCACTGAGGCAGGCTGTGGACAGAGATGGGAACTCCGAGACCGCTCCGGGTGGCCGTGTAGCTTGCACCCGGCTCACGCTTCGCTTGCCAAGCTATGCCCTGACACAGGTCTGTGCCTGCCCAGAGGAAGGGGGGCCTGCTCACAACTCATAAGGCTCTTTACGGACTAACAGCTGTCTACCTGCAGCACAGGGACAGATAAGGGGAGACAGACTGCCCCAAGGCTGATCCAGGAAGCATTTCAAGGCTTGCAGTTTAGACCCGGGTCACCTGGCTTGAGTAACAGAATGATTGCCTTACGAGGTATTTTTGTTGTTTCTGGGTGTGCCGTGCCCGGGGTCCAAAGGCAGCCAACCTGCAGTTCTGCACTCCTCCATTCTGGCAGACGTCTTCCTGCCCACTGGCTGCCAACGTCACCAAACTCTGAGGGATGCTTCTCTGGGCACTGACACAAGAGGCCATGGGGAGCCACCTGGATGTACCCTGGTCTCATTTCTATCCCTTGGACTGCTTTCAGCTCCTTGGGGAATAAACCAACACGAAAGAACTCTGAACTGGATCCAACTGGTCGTCCTTGCCCAGCCTCAAACCCAGACCAAACTCCACAGTCAGCCAAGCTCATCAAAAAGCTGTGTGGCTCCTGCCCAAACGCTGAAAACAAGCACGTGAGGCTTTCTGGAGGAGTTATGGGCACATACCAGGAAAGCCATTCATTATATTCTGAGCATATTACAAGTGATTTACATACATTATCTCACCAAATTCCACAACAGACCCACCTCAATATCTTCTTTTTAAAAAGAGAAAACTGAGGTTGAACAATTTGCCCACGATTACAGAACTGCCAGCTAACTGAGGGACCCCATGCCGTCACTCTCCAAGTCTTTCCTTTGCTTGGGGGGAGTTCTATCAGGGCTTCCCACCCCATATACTGAGATGTGCCTCCCCCATAGCATCTGACTGTGGGGTAACCCTGTGAAGAATGGGCGAGGTGACCTGGCACCTCCAGAACGTTCCCTGGGCTCCTACTCTCTGGTCCCAAAGGCAAGAGGTGCATGAGTCCCAGCTCCAGTGCTTCCCTCCTCTGAGAGGGCTCAGAGGAGCTGCTCACGTGGGCAGCAGGCTAAGGCTCCCATTCAGACGTGGCTTCCTCGCCATGGGAGTTAAAAGATGAGGGTCATATCAGCTCTGAGGTTCTCTGACTCCCCAGGTAGGATGGTTTCCACTGTTGTGCTCCAGGTTCTATAGAAAATTCTAATTTTTGTACACTCAAAGCAAAATCTGAATGTCCTTAGAGGAGGTCTGGGTCGCTTTGGACTGGTGCCTCCTATCCTTCCCTTGGCTCCAGAACAGCCCACTGAGTTATCTCACATAACAGATACCAGGATAGGATGGTCCCCGTGAGCAGTATAAGCTCCAGTTCAGTGGTGTCAGTGGTGGGGACTTCCCTGGTGGTCCAGTGGCTAAGACTGCGCTCCAGTGCAGAGGGCCAGGTTCGATCCCTAGTCAGGGAACTAGATCCCACATGCCGCAACTAAGAGTTCGCATGCCACAACGAAAGATCCGCATATCGCAACTAAAGATCCTACATGTAGCAATGAAGATCCTGCACGTGGCAATGAAGATCTCACACGTGGCAACAAACATCCCACGTGCCGCAACTAAGACCCAGCGCAGCCAAATAAATAAACATTAAAAAAAAAAACAAAAACCAGTGTCAGTGGTGGCCCAGGTTCTGTCATCCCTTTGCTCCACCTTGTCACTGTGTGGGCTTTGTTCTCAGATAGGCTTTTAAGAGGCTGTCTTATTCTTGTATCTGTTTCATTCAAAGGAATGGAAAGCTTTCCCGCAGGCCCCCAGTAGACACACTTCTTTGCCCATCACTGGCAAGGAGATCACCATATTGAGCTAATGGCCAAGGGACCAAAAATGCCAGGAGGTCAAATACCCTGACCACTACTGCCTTCAAATTCAGCACCTAGGGCTTCCCTGGTGGCACAGTGGTTAAGAATCCGCCTGTCAACGCAGGGGACACGGGTTCAAGCCCTGGTCCTGGAAGATCCCACATGCCACGGAGCAACTAAGCCCGTGTGCCACAACTACTGAGCCTGCACTTTAGAGCCCACGAGCCACAACTACTGAGGCCCGCGCCCCTAGAGCCCGTGCTCCGCGACGAGACAAGCCCCGGCAACGAGAAGCCTGCGCACCGCAACAAAGAGTCAATGCAGCCAAAAATAAATAAATAAAATGAATTAATTAAAAAAAAAATTCAGCACCTGTGGGCTCCTCAGGGTACTGAACGCCAGGACAGGATAACACATTACAGAGCCCATCAGGGTCCTAAGTCTGTCTCCAGCTCCCCAGAGTGGGGCTCCTCCTTCTATTCGCAAGGCATCCTTGTTTTGTACCTGGTAAGTCACTTGGTAGTTTGGCAAGCCTGGTATAGTTTTCCGTAAACCTCGCGTAACTGCTGAACCCCATGATATCTTAAGTCTTGATAATTAGTAAGTGGAGCCAATTACCTTTTCAAAGTTTAAGCTCATCCCTCGTTATGACAATGTAATGCTGTCCCATCTTACTGCAGCCTGGAGGACTGTACTTATATCAAGGCACCACTTCAGGTCTGTCTTTTCCTGGTAGTGTAAGATATAAAGGAGTTCATTCATGCTCCTCTGAGGTCCTGTTGAAAAAAATTATGTGATATAAATAAACTAGATAATCCACATCTCCAGTCATCTTTTCCATGGAGTGGATAAAGGGATCAGAGATGTCCTGGGGCATCCCTTCAAATTGATAAAATTCCATGAGTAAGTAAGAATGTGGGTTTTTTCCTCACCAACTATAGGTGTTTCTTAGTACCACTCCTCACCCAATACCACCAACTCCCTGTCTGGCAGTGGGTCCCATCTGTGAGAAGACCTGTACCCATTCCCATGTGCTGGACTGTTTTTTCCCACTACTACATGGGGGGTGGGCTGAGGTTGTAGGTCTTGCTGATAATTAGCAGCTCTTTAAAGAGCCATAAATCCATGATTTCAAACAATAGAATCTATCTTAATCTGCTCTCAGCAAACACAACTCACATTCCATTCGTGGAGAAAGAAAAGGTAGCTTAGGGCTTCACCTTCAGTCTCTCCTCCCGGTCACTGGCTGTTTAAAAATCCCCAAGATCAAAGCCCTCTGGATCTATGCAGATCCAGGTCAAACAAACCCAGGAGAGGGCAGAGGAGCAGTCCTTGGTTCTGTGTGGCCTCTGCCCACTCTACCCACCACACCTGTGGGGAAGGACCACTCTGTACTTACATGCTGCTTTTGGAGGGTGCCAACTTATTTTTTGTTTTTTTTTTTTTTTGAGAGTGCCAACATTTTTTAAAGGCTGGATTTAAAATCAGACAGAGATTCAACCCAGGTCTCACTCCAAAACCGTTTTCACTTTGCCAAAATCCTATGCTGTTCATAGGTCTGTCTGCCTAGAAAACCCAAGAGAGTCCACTGGAAATCTATCAGAGGCACAAAGAGCGCTCAGTAAGTTAATTGCTTTTAAAATAACTTTAACCACTTCAGACAATATAATGAAAAAAGTTGGACTTCCCTGGTGGTCCAGTGGTTAAGACTCCAGGCTTCCACTGCAGGGGGCATGGGTTCGATCCCTGGTCAGGGAAGTTCCACATGCCACATGGTGTGGCAAAAAGAAAAGAAAAGAAAAAAGCTACTATTTAAGGTACTTGCTAAAATCAGGGTGACTCCTTCTCTGGGCTATGTTTCTAGAAAGAATCAAAAGAAATTGCTAACAGTGGCTGCTTCTGGGGAGGAAAACTAGGTGACCAGGGATAGGAGTAGCTCACTATACTTATGAACTTTTGATCATTGTGCCATACGCACGTTACCTATTGAAAATAAATAAATAAGATTCCATGGGAATTAAGAAGCAGTGAGGCAAAAACTTCAGGATACTAAGGGGACATTAAAAATCAGGACATTAGACCTGCCATTGAGTTATTCCATCACCTCTCCTTTACTGTCAATCTGAAACAATATTAAACAACACTCCAGTGCCATCATATATATTTCAACCTTCTGTAAGGAAATGTATCGTCTGTTCAAATACTTAAGAAGATAGGAACCTCCTCTCTTATTTTTTAGGGATAGATAACAGAGGTTTTGCAGTTAGCTGGGGGAGAGTTTGCTCTGGTGGAGTTTATTCTTATATTTTTGTCAGGTTGAGATACAATTACCTTTGTTTCAGAAGGTTCAATGTGCATATCTCTTTCTTTTTTAAAAAAAGTTATTAAACAATAATATATCATCGGGCTTCCCTGGTGGCGCAGTGGTTGAGAGTCCGCCTGCCGATGCAGGGGACACGGGTTCGTGCCCCGGTCCGGGAAGGTCCCACATGCCGCGGAGCGGCTGGGCCCGTAAGCCATGGCCGCTGAGCCTGCGCGTCCGGAGACTGTGCTCCGCAGCGGGAGAGGCCACAACAGTGAGAGGCCCACATACCGTCAAAAATTAAATAAATAATATATCATCATTTTCAGCAGAAAGAGTTCTCATAGCAAAATCTTGCAAGCATGTAGATGTTCTTCACAATTATTAAATTTCTCTTTTTTAAAAAGTACACACAGATCCTGGGTATCTTGAGTGCTTTTAAGAAGAAAATCGTGCGTAATTTAAGTAGAAGTGTCCTTAGTCATAATGCACCTTTCCCACGTTTCCCAAGAGAGTAAACAATTATTCATTGTATGATATAAGGAGGCTTCAGTTATATAAAAGAAAAATGGGGGAATTACCTGGTGGTCCAGTGGTTAGCACTCTGTTCTTTCACTGATGAGGGGCTGGGTTCGATCCCTGGTTGGGGAACTAAGATCCCGCAAACTGTGCAGCGAGGCCAAAAACAATTAATAGAAAAAAAGCATGGACATGGGGTCCACATCTTTTCTTTTACCTCAGGCTCCAATATGGCTCAGCAGAGCACTACTCTTTGTTTTCAATTGTTCATATTTTGTTCATCATCGATACCTTTTGCACTAATTTTGATGTTTTTAAATATTACATTATATACTACTTGACTACTGAGTTTTTGGTGCCCCCTTCAATTTTAAACCCAAAGCACTTGCCTCGCTTTAGTCCTGGCTCTGCCCTGTCCTAATCCTTTTTACGTCTATCAACCTCCCTTCCTAGGTTAAGGGTGTCCTGAGGAGAAGGAAGTAGATTGTTTACTTTCGTGTCTCTGGTCCTACTCAACACCTAGCACAGAGCTAAAGCATGGTGGGCTAACATGGTATTGTTGAAGGTAGCAAGGGAAGAAGGACAACAGCTAGTGATAACGACTGACATCCTAACATTTATTGTGTGCTTATTGTATACCAGGCACTGGGTTAAACGTTTTACTTATTTAATGTAACAACTCAACAGTAAAAATAATATTATACCTTTTTACGGATGAGGAAGTTGAGGCCCGCAGAGCAGAGTGAATTGTGATGCATGAGTGATTACGGCAGAACTTGGAACCGCTCTGCTTGGGCTCCTAAAACATTTCTCGCTTTGATGGTTTCTCTTCAGAGCACGGGAATGAGATGAGAAAGAGGAAGGGGGAAATAGGGGGAGAAAAGAGATAAACGGATGTAACAGAGGACCTGAACTATGCCATTTTCGCATCAGTTCTCAGCTCCACCTGCACAACCACCCCTAAGGCATCATTAGTCCTTACAGATAAGAAACTGAGACTAAAGATGTTCAAGGGATGTGTTAGGTTCCTTCCGCTGGTCAGGCACCTGCAGAGGGTGGGGGAGGGGTACAGTCTGGGGCAGGGTGGGTGGGCCTGCCCTCCCTCCTGACCTCCCTGGGGTGCCCGTGGCAGCTTCTCGGTCAAACTTTCCCTCCCAAAT
This sequence comes from Orcinus orca, assembly GCF_937001465.1. Lineage (NCBI taxonomy): Eukaryota > Metazoa > Chordata > Mammalia > Artiodactyla > Delphinidae > Orcinus > Orcinus orca. The sequence continues at coordinate 41,406,923 of NC_064569.1, read as the reverse complement.
GAAGCCAGCACCTCCTCCTGGTGGGCAGGTCTCCTTCATTCTGCCCCACCCAGAGGTGGGCATCCCCTCGCCAGGGACCACAGGCATAAGGGAGAGACTCAATAAAGGCCAAGGCTGATGTCAATAGCCTCCCAGAGCTGTTCTTGTCTCGCTTGCTTCCACCGATCTGCTCCCCACCACACTTCCTGCCTTTCTGGGGGAAAACCCCTGAAGTACACTGCTGTGAAAAGCGAAACTTCAGAACACCCAAAAACAGAAACTAAAATGGCAAGAAATAAGAATAAGATTCTGAGAAAAGAAAAAAGAAAGAAAGAAAGAAAGAAATTCACAGGACTTCTTGAGGAGTGGGGAATCCAAGCCTGCCCTGCAGAAGAGTTTAATGATGGAAAGTTTCGGTCATGAGTAGGCACAGATGATTTCCAGAGAGGAGTGAATGAAATGTATCTTTCACTGTATACCTTTTGCTAGTGCTTGAATTTTTTTTAACCAGGTGCCTTTATAATGTTTTCAATTAAAGAAAACTATTTTTTAAGTGGCCTGCCATGCAGTCATTCTGTGTGGTTCGCCTCCAGTCCTTCCTGCAAGGACAGAACAGCTCAGTCATGGGACTTCCCTGGTGGCGCAGTGGTTAAGAATCTGCCTGCCAAAGCAGGGGACACGGGTTTGAGCTCTGGTCCAGGAAGATCCCACAGGCTGCGGAACAACTAAGGCCGTGTGCCACAACTGCTGAGCCCACGTGTTACAACTACTGAAGCCCGCGCACCTAAAGCCCACGCTCCACAACAAAAACAAGCCACCTCAATGAGAAGCCCGTGCACCACAATCAAGAGTGGCCCCTGCTCACCACAACTAGAGAAAGCCTGTGTGCAACAACAAGGACCCAACGCAGCCAAAAATTAATTAATTAATTGTTTTAAAAAAGAACAGCTCAGTCAGTGTGGTCACACATCCTGTGGACTACGTGCACCTCCAAATCAGGCAGCTCATTGTTCTGAGGACTCAAAGTCATGTTTAAAATCAGAGTCAGGTAAAGTAAAACTGAATGAGTAATTTGCTTCCAGAATGTGGAACACACAACACAGACCAATGCTGCTTCCTTGGGCATCAGCCTCTCAGGGACTCCGGGATGGGGTTAGCAGTCATGACTCTGTCCTGGGGAAGAACTGAGGCTGTGAGTCCAGACGAGCCCATCACCCTCAGGTCAGGCTGGGTCCTGACTAAGGCTCAAGGGTCAGATCAGCATCAAGAGGAAGGGTGGTGCAAAGACTATAGGGTCAGACGCGCACAGGAGTGTCGAGCCCCCGGAAAGAGAGAAATGAAGGGCAGCATCCCACAGTCTTCAACAGGAAATGCCCTTATTCTGAGAAAAATAGCTGTGGAATCAGGCAAGTGACAAGGGTGGCAGCTGGAGCAGTGGGAACAAGAATGAACCCTGAGGGTCTGTAAAGGAACCAAAACGGATGATCAAGGAAAACTCTGTAGAAAGTCTCTGTTTAGGGATTAAACCCCAGACAGAGTCTCTAATGTGAAAGGAAGGGAGTTGGGGCGGGGGGCAGGGGGTGGGGTGGAGGTGGGATTACTCAGCTGCTTGGTGTTAGGGGAGGAGATAGGTGACCAGGCTGAGAGTGAGTGGATGCCTCCATTTTCTACCCCTTTGGGAATGTCCATCCTTCACCTGCTTCCCGATCTAGTGTGGCTAGGCAAGATCTTCTTCTCCATGCCTCACTGGCCTCCTCTCTCCAGAATCCATCGCTGGAATAACGCTGGCCTCCTTCTGAATAGCTCAATTCTACCCTGGGGTCCCAGATTAGAAAACAAGGTTACTTCTCTCCATCCAACTGTTAATCCCCAGTAGCTTCCCCTGCCCTTCCCAGTTCATGTCACAACTGCCTTCTTGCTCAGATCTACCCACCCACGCCCCTGCTCCCAGGTCTTACAGACTTAGAAACACAAACGCCTTTAAATATCAAAACAGAAGAAAACCAGAATTGGTGGTCGAACTTTCTATGCCAGAAAATTTCCAAATCATCAGCTATTTGGAGGGGTCCTTCTCTATTACTGAGACAAGGACCCAAAAGGTTACATCACAGAACCTTAGAGCTGGATTGAACCGGTGAGCAGCCCGAGGGGGATGATTCAGAGCGTGGCTGTAGGAACTGAACTTACTTATTTGGATTCTGTCTCTACTCGTTCAGTGGTTCTCAAAGTCGAGTATGCACCAGAATCACCCAGAGGGCTTTTAAAGATAAAATTGCTGGGCCCCATCCCCAGAGTTTCGGATTATTTAGGTCTGGGGTGGGGCCCAAGAATCTTCATTTCTCACAAATTATCCGATGACGCTGACGCTGCTGGTCAAGGAACCACACTTTTGAGGAGCACTTGCTAGCTGTGTTATCAGCCGCCTCCCATGTATATTCCGGACAATAATCGTAGGTATTTGCTAGGGCTGGGATTTACCTGAGACCTGGCACATGAAGGCTTTTTTTAGCATTGTTCGGGGCACACAGCAAATTCCCTGCTCTCACTGTTGGATGGAGGGGAGGAGTCATTTGCTAGGGACCACCCCGGCGATGAGAAGCAAACCTGGGACGGAGCCCAGGGGCGCCTCTCTGCCCGGCTCTGAGCGCTCCGGCAGCGCAGCCCCTCAGCCAGCGCAGCCCCTCAGCCCGCGCGCCACACGCTGCGGTTCCATAAACAAGCTGCTTCCGCCGCCGGCGGCTCGGCTAATGCCTGTCGTCTCTGGGGTGGCTAGGACACTCCAATCTTTACCGGCGCTGAGAACCTGGCCACGGAGGGTGCCCCCCGGGGTCTGCTGAGATCCGGAGAAGCTGGAGCAGCCGGGCTCCCAGCAGCGGCGGCGGCGGCGGCGGGCTGGGTGCAGAAGGCCGGGGGCGACCTCAGGGCAGCCGGGCGTTCCGCGGCGCGCTGCAGCGCTCGGGGGCGCGGCGGATGGCCGCCTGCACCTGGCCCGGGAGAGGCGGGGAGGACGCGCCCCAGCGGCAGTGCAGGGCCCGCCCCGGCCCCGCCCTCCAGGACTTCCCGTCGGGAAACCCGCGACCTGCACGGCCGCGCGGCTGTGGCTCTTCCTGGGCGCGACAGGTAAGCGGCAGAAGCAGCCCGCGACCCTCCCCTGGACTTGGAACCCAGAGCTCTCCTGCTTCTCGCGACTTCCCGCCAGTCGAGCTCGCTTCTGCCAAGTCCTTGCTCACCACCTCCCCCCTCCGCCCACCTTCTACTCCTCCTGTTCTTCCTCGCCACCCCCCGACAGTAAAATGAAGGGGCAGGACCGGGCTGGTCCATCTGTCGTGGTGGCCTCTAGCTCCTCCCTCGGTAGGACCCCCTCTACCTTTGCGCCTTCCTGAAAGGACGAAAGAAAAGCTCAGGTCTCTGGGACCTGGAGGGGTAGGATGAAGAGGGACTAGACAGCGCACTCTCTCGGGACCCTGTGGCCTCTGCCCTTCACCCACCCATCCCCCCGCACCCCTTCTGTGCCCCATCTCCCCACGTTGGGCCACCCCCTGTTCTCCGCTACAGAAAATCTTTCAGAGAGGTTTCCTCCTGCCGGTGCCACGCTGCCCCTGAGCAGAAGGGGCTAGCGGTGAGAAGCCTCCCGGTGGGCCTAGGGCCTCAGATGTTCTTCCTCTGGAGGCTTGGGCCTTTGCGGGGCAGGAGCTGTGTACACGGTATTGTGGGGAGGGAGTCTGATGGGTGTTCATGATTGTGACTGTCACCAACTTCCTGATTCCCTGTCACTTGTTCCAAACCCCAGGCTAACCGAAAGGAGAAATAGTTTGTTACTTGTCCCCAGAGCCAGTCATCCCAGACCCTGTCATCCCAGACCCTGACCTCGGTAGCCAGTAGGACAGGGCTCTCCTGTGTGTATGGGGGTGGAGGGAGGGTGTCAATTTGCCAGCAAAGCGCAGAACAGACCCCGCTATTAGCCAACCACCCATTGCAACATTCACAGGGAGGATTTTAATGCTGCCCTCTCAGTGCACTGCCAGACCCACAAATGCAGTTTACAGACACTGCATGAAGTTAACAACTCTGGACACACCAAGGAACCTGGGGCTCATTTTGCCAGAGATGTGTGTGCACTACCCCCGCCTCATTCTCCTCTCCTACGATGAGCTGTGTCTCTGCCCATCACAGGAAGGGTGAAAAGATTAGACAGGCAAATGCGTGTGATAATACAAGCTAATGTGAGGGGTTTGAAATATACTTTAGTTCAAATTATCCAGCAGAAGCCAGTATCATTGCAGGTGCTTCCCTAGCTCCTGTTTCTCAACAATGACATTCACTTTAAGCACCCAGAGGTAACAAGAGAAAACTACTTTCAGGGGCACCAGGGCAGTAAGCAGGGCAGGTCTGTCAAAGGAACCATGAAGGATACTGGGCTGCCTGAGATGGCCTCATCCTTGGTAATCACTAACCACAGTTAGCAGAACAGCTGATTCCTACCCACAGCAGAACGGAAGAACTCACACCTGAAAAGGGGAAGTCCTGAGGAATGTCAAATGCCCTCTGAGATCAAAAACATCTTAGTCCAAATTCAGTTGGGAGAAAACTGAACAGGAGATGTGACCATGGGCTTAGCCCATGTAGCCATTGTCTAGAACAGAAATTAGGAATCAGAGGGGCAGCTCACCCTAGGGCAGAGGCAGTGGGTATAATGGAGGCAGAGAGCTGGCTCAGCTCTGTCACCAATTTAGCTGTCTAGCCTTGGCCAGATCACATGAACACTCCCTGGGTGGGAGCAAATGACAAGGAGTATATGAAAATGCTTTGGCAACGCTCCAAGTGCAACGCAGCACTTGGTGTCATGGTTAAGACAGTGAGCTTTGGAAAGACATGTGCTTGGGAGCAAATTCTGCCTCTGCCACTTCCTAGCTCTGTGACCTTGGTGAGGTTACTAAACCTCCCTGTGCTTCAGTTTCCTTATGTGTAAAATGGAAAAGACAACTGTTTGTTGATATGGTAAGTAGTAATATTAAAAATGGCGGTGGTATTGTCCTGAACCTCCTCTGGCTCCATGGATGTGTTCTGACATCTCCAGCCCTAGAAGTGAAGCTGAAGGCCAAAGTGGCTTTCTGTGTACCAGAGGGACCCAGTGACTGTGCCAAAGATTTGGGTGAACCTGGCTCCTCCTACACCCCTCTGCCCCTCTCTGGGAAGGCCCAAAATGTCCTTTCTTTTGATGGGAATGAGAGTGAGGGTTTGAATAAATGGGAGGTCAAGTGCAGGGCACTGCCTGTCACTGTGTTGAGCTCAAAGCTGTAATTGTGCTGTGTAAAAGGCTTGCCCAGTGAACAAGGATGGGCTCAGTCTGGGGAGAAAAAGGACTGTTACAAGACTCTTTTGTGGCACCTGAGAGCCCTGGGAGGTCAGGTTATTCTCCTGTGCCCTGTGCAACCTGGTCCTGAGCCCTAGGTAGAGATTTGAAGAAAGGAGGAAACCCAATCCTCACCCTCAGCTCTGCATACGATAGAAAACAAAGAACAGACAGATCAGGGCAGTGGAATTAACTACCAAATACCTCAGGACAGAGGGATGCTGCAGGGATTAGAAAGCTGGGTGAACTGGTAGGGAAAAGCGTACAAGAGGCAAAAGATTGGGGGCGAGGAGTTAAGGATTGGGAAGAAGAAAGAAAACAGAATCTACGTGGCACAACGTCTAGACTTGTTGGTTCTCCCTCCCCCCTAAAAATCTAGTGAGGAAGTCCCACGTGGGGAAACATGGGCAGTGAAACTTGGAAACAAATACACCCAGATACTGAGGGCAGTAAGATGTACCTTAGTCTAAGAAGGCTCCTCGGAGGAGGGGAGTTTCAGGTAAGAATTGAGAGAAAGGGAACATGGCTAGCTTAGCAAGAATAGAAGGGAAACACTTTGAAGAGGAAAAGATAGACGGTGAGGGTGAGTAGCAAACAGGAAGCAGACTGCCCAGGCCATGTTTCTGCTACAATCAAATGGCACTAAAGCAATATGAATATGGCTCTTCTGATTGTGAAAGAGAGAGAGGCCTGAGGCAGAGGACGCTGGCAGGCAGCGTTTGCTGATTCTCCAGATATTGGGCGATAAGAGCACAGTCTCAGATGACGGTTTTGAAAAGTGGAGAGGAAGAGAAGGATCTGGGAGGCAGAGAATGAATCAGCAGGACTTGGGCATGGGCATGGAGTGAACCTGATGTTGAAAACTGTTTAGAAACTCCGTGCCTGGGAGTAGAGCAGGGCCAAGAGTTGTTTCCAGGATCTCGACACTACTGGCAGCAGTGGGGAAACTGGGAAGGCTGGCTAGCTTAGGGGGCAGGGCACAGACACTGAGTTCAGGGTGTGGCACGTTGAGTATCCAGTGGCCCTAGGCAGAAGTCCTACTGCCAGGAGCACCCTGTGCGGTGAGGACAGAAGGGAAAACTTCGGTTCTGTCCTCACCATCACCTGCCCCCCAATCTGGAGGCCAGCGCAAGCCTGCAGGAATACCCCTCCTGTTAAACTCCCCCACCCATTCCCCTTCCTCTGACAATCAAAGGATGATAAAACTCAATCCAAGTTCTTTTTTTTGCCTTCTCTCAAACCCAGCCTGATTGTCACCAGGGTTCCTAGATAATTAGGGAATCCCAGCTCATACCCACCTGGGGTCCTCCTTTATCCCTGGATTCCAAGGAGTCTCAAGGCTCAGTTTGAGATAGTTGTACATCCCTGCCTCACCTGGCAGGGCCTGGAGGTCCTCCATCCAGTAACAAAAACCTGTGAGCTGTTGAACTTCCTGCTTGGTCACATATTATTTTGATTTTCAGTGACTTTTACAAACTTGGAATAAATCAAGAAATATTTACTGAGCACCTACTATATGCCAAGAATATTCTAGGTGTACAGTGTGAGTAAAGTTGGGTTGGGTTTTTCAATGGAAAAATCTGTTTGGGTAACTAAAGCTTAAAATGCTATGCAAACAAAACATAAACCTGCATCTACCAGGGAGAAAACCTGACAGACCAGCTACTGAAATAACTTTCAGTGCATCTTTCTGGGAAAATAACCACGTACTGCAGCTTTAGTCTTGGGGGAAAGCTGAAGTGTCTTCAAAGTGTAATTATGGAGAAAAGTGAAAACCTCCCAGCATTCTGTAATTCAAAGGGTCAGAGGTGGGAGGAGGAGTTCGGACCAGATAGTTTGCTACTTTGTTCACAGCATGAGAACAGAGGAAGTGAAATGTAGGCAGGGTTTGATGTCCAGAAAGTGCTGGCAGGGAAGAAACGGAGAATCGTTTGTCCAAAACAGCCTCTTGGCTCCCTCCCCCCAGCCAGTAGCTTGAAATTGACCTGTCGTTCCCCCACCCCCAGCGTGGTGTTAGCTCCTCCACACACATGCTCCCAGTGAGAGCGGCAACAGTCATCACTCTTCAAAGAATAAACCTGTAATTGAACGGTAGTCTGACCAACCTAAGCAAACATCCCTGTTGGTGGTGTTGCCACTGCTAACTTCTGGTCCCCACGTCTCCAGGAGGTCAGCAGCTCCACTGATAAACAGAAAGAAACTTTGTTACAAGACGCCACCTAGCCAGCAAGAGCACGTTCTTGGTAACTAACACCACCCCCACCCCCACCCCCACCCCGGCTTTCACAAAAGGCGAAACTTTACCTGGGACTTTGATTTGCAGCATCTTTAAAGCATTTGTAGTCCTAGGTGGGAGTTGGAGGAGGGCAAGCCCTGGCGGGTGGTGGGAGGAGGGGGGAGGGGAAGAGGGAGGGGTAGAGGCGGGGTGGGGGGGGGAGGAGGTTGTCTATGAGTGGAATTGGGAGGTTCTGGAAAATTGCCCTGCCCCAGGCTCAGGAGAGCCAAACCTGGTCCCCAAACTCCCCAGGTGACCTCCAAGGGGGAGGTAAGAGGGTGGGAACAGAGCAGTGGCCTGGGAGTTGGGAGAGCTGTGAGCTGTGTGACACAAGAGAAGTCACCTAACCACTCTGGCCTCACTGTCAAATGAGAGTAGTGGACTCAGACCTAGTCTAAGTGCCACGCTGGTGTGTAACAGCAGATCGTGTAACTCACATGCTTGTTGGCCTAAGTGCATTCAAAACATCATTTAGTGAAGCCAGCCCTCACCCTTGTAGCTTTAAAGGGGTCATGTTAACCCCACCGGCTTCATCTCATTTAACAAGGGTTTATGGAATACCTGCTACATACGAACCTTGTGCTAGACTTTGCAAGTGATTAAAAAGGTGAAAATAACCTGTCCTCTCTGGTCCAGGAGTTCACAAAGGTGTGAGAGAGGACAGACTGTGGTAAGGCCAAAGTAGAAGTATAAACCCAGGCCCCAGCAGTGAAAGTGCCGAGTCCTAACCACTGGACCGCCAGGGAATATCCTTAGAAGAGTTTTACACTTTAATCGCATAAGAGGTATGAATTCTACAAACTAACAAAAAACATCATTTGAAAATGTAATAATGTAAATTTCTTTTACCTATGTGAATTTTGAATAACAAATTTTGCATTTTAGTTTTGTACCAGGAAATGTTTATCATCTTCAGTGGACAGAGACAAACATTAAAATAAAAATTTATTATTCAAAATTCATAAAAATAAGGTGAAAGAAATTTAAATAAAACTTTCAAATGATGTTCTTTGTAAGTCTGTAGCATTTATACTTCTGAAGTTATTGAAGCTTAAAACCATACTACCTGGTTTCTGGTACTGAAAGTTCGGGTGCTACCTGAACTTTCAGTACACTCTATATACGTATTTATAATAACTGAAATGAAATGTGAACGAAACAATACTTACCCATGTTACATGTGATGTAATGGCAGTTGGTATTTTCTTTTTTGTTCTAGTCTAGTCTAATCTTTTTCTTTTTTTAATACATTTTTTTTTTTTTAATTTTTTTACTTCTGGCTGCGTAGGGTCTTCGTTGCAACGCCCAGGCTTTGCAGCGAGCGGGGGCTACTCTTCGTTGCAGTGCACAGGCTTCTCATTGTGGTGGCTTCTGTTGCGGAGCATGGGCTCTAGGCATGTGGGCTTCAGTAGTTCTGGCCCGCAGGCTCAGTAGTTGTGGCTCACGGGCTCTAGAGCACAGGCTCAGTAGTTGTGACGCACAGGCCTAGCTGCTCCATGGCATGTGGGATCTTCCCAGACCAGGGCTTAAACCCATGACCCCTGCATTGGCAGGCGGATTCTTAACCACTGCGCCACTGGGGAAGCCCTAGTCTGATCTTTTAAAGAATTTTTTTTTTCATGCTGACTTGCAACACTTTAAATTTATTTAACAATCCTATAATGAGTTGCAATCAACAGTTTGATAGACAATGCACTGGGTGAAGCCTTAGTTCCCTTATACCAGGGACAGAAGGTAAATTTGTGTTCTGACTGGTGAGGCCAGGAAAACAGGTCCAATTTGTTCAGCCTAGGAAGTCTTCCTAGAATAAGAGGATTTCTGGCATCATCTCACTACTAAAACCGAGATGGTCTGATGTGTTGCAATCCCAAGGGTGGTTGGAGGAAAAAGAGTTGGGAATGAACACCCAGCAGCAGCAGGTGGGGAATGAGTGGGTGAGGGCCAATGGGCATACTTGCCAGTGGACCTGGTGGCCAGCCTGAAGGTGAGGGAGCTACACTGCGGGGAGGACCATGTGAAGCCCTGCTCTTGACAAAGGACTGTGTACAATAGGGGCTGTTTCTTCCCCAAGGCTGGGGACCTCCCCGACCTTGCCAGCCACACTTCTGGGAATCGTTTCTTACTCAGAGAGCAGGAATCCTTAAACCCAAAGTCTTCTGACTTCCATCGGAATCAGATTATGTGTCCATTCTAAGGGACTCTCCCATCTCTCGCATGCTGAGCAAACAAACCAGAGACCGAGTCCCTTACTGCCAAGGCTAATCACAGGTGTCTTGTTTCATTTTAGGATTTGGTTAGTACCTTGAGGAACTGCAGGCACCAGAGAGAAAGCCTTAGACAGCCAGGTTGGATCGAGAGAGCAGATGCCTGGGAAGCGCTCAACTTAACCCCAAGTCTCTCTCCAGGAGAGAAAAAAAGGAACAAAGGGAAACCACACTGCAAGGGACTACAAGGCAATGCCAGGATGAGGGAGTTGGAGTGACCTGGGTGATTCTGTGTGAGTCAGTCAGGGAGGCCTTCCTGGAAGAGGTGAGTCTTAAGCACTTGGCAACAGCTGGTAACTAAGCTTTACAGGCATACCTCGTTTTATTGTGCTTTGCTTTATTTTGCTTCACAGATACTGCAGGTTTTTTTTTGTAAATTGAAGGTTTGTGGCAACCCTGTGTTGAGCAAGTCTGTCACTGCCATTTTCCCAACAGCGTTATTTTTAAATTAAGGTTTTTCCTTTTTCTTTGACGTAATGCTATTGCACATTTAATAGACTACAGTATAGTATAAACATAACTATTATATGTACTGGGAAATCAAAAAATTGTGTGACTCACTTTCTTGCAGTGGTCTGAAACTGAACCCACAATATCTCCAAGATATGCCTGTACCACGCCTTTGTTTCTAACTGTGCTCCCTCTTTCTTGCTGGAGTAGAAGGTAGACAAAGTATCAGGGAAGATGCAGCCTGCAGGATGGTTCAACAGTGTCATGGCGAACACTTCCCCATTCTGCGGCCCTCAGTCTTTGCTTAGCTGGGGCAGTTGCAGAACTGATGAGGTGTCCATGTCGGGCAGAACCCTTTGTGCCGGCCCAGCCACCCCTGGGACAGGACACCACCTCTACACTGAATCTCCATTTCCCCCTTGAAGCCTTCTTCAAGCCCACAGGGAACTCTACCGTTGTCAACTTGTCTGTGCTATTCTTCAGTTCTAATTTTATTGATTTTTGAATAGGTAATGTAGTCAGGGTTCAAAGTGCAAAAGGGTATTCAGTGAAAGATCTTTTTCCTACTCCTGTTCCCTCCCTGGACGGGTGCCACCTGAACCCGGTGCTACCGGTTCTTGTTCTCTAACTAGATTTTAAAATCCCATGGGGAGAGGGATGGTCTCACACCTCTCTCTGTCCGTCTGTGTCCCAGCTGGGATGAATTGTCCCACACCATCACCCACGGGAGTTTTCCTAACACCATATCTTCCCTCCTCATCTGTATTGCTGCTCTCATGGGTCAGACCCCCAAGCTCCTCTTAACTGGCCCTCCAGCTGCCAGTTAGGTCCATCTCCTGGACACGCTCCACCAGCTGTCCTACTACACTTCCTGTCATGCTGGGTTCCCACTAATCCTTTACCGCTCCCCATACCTCAGGTCAAGGGCAGACTCCTTGCCACGATGGCTTGGTTTCAGCCACCGCTCCAGACCCATCATTTGCTACTCCCATCAGGCTTCACACTCCCACCAAACCAAACTACTTGGAATTCTCTGATGGGCCACACTGTCTCCTGCCTCTAGGGCTTTCTGTGTGCTGTTCCCTCTGCCTGAAATGTGCTCACCTCACTGGCCAACCCCTACTTGTGTGTTAGTGCTCAGCCCAAGCTTCTCCCCTGAGGGGCTTCACAAATATCCCCCTCCCCCACGGGCTGACATGACCTCATCCTCTCTCCTTCAGCCCCCGAGGGTGCCTCTGTCATGCTGTCTTCTCACTGGGTGATCTCTGTTTAAAATTTGACTCCCCCAGTTGACCGTACGCTCCTTGAAGGCTGGGCTTGCGCGTCTCTGTATCTCCTCCATCTGACAGAGCACCTGGCATGAAGCAGGAGCTCAGTCAATACTGGCACAATGAACAAATCTCTTCTGTCTCCCAGACAACGCCTGATATAAAATAGACACTCAAAGAGATTTGATTTGATTTGATCTTTGCTGCTGCTTCTGCTGCTGCATCTGACGTTTTAAAAGAAAATGACCTGTCTCCCCCCCACCCAAAGTGACCCCGTTCCCCCTTGATATCGTGACAGCCACGTGCGCCCCAAGTGGATCCAAGTGACTCCGAACACCAGGCTTCTCCACAGGCAGCAGCTTGTATGTTTAAATAACAGCGCAGCTCAGCTGGAGTTACTTTTAAGTACGACAGAGTAAGGAGTGTGGCTTTGGCCAAGGACCAGGTGTTTAAGGATAATTCCTGGGAAACTGAGCAGGGATTTATTAATGATAATAATAGAACTAATTGAAGGCTGAGTCTGTGCCAGACGCTCTGCCGAGTGCTTTACATACATTATTCTTGATTTAATCCTTCTCACCACCCTGTGGGTTAGGTATTAGTTACCCCCACTTTACAGATGAGGAAGTTGAGGCTTAGATTAACTCATTTGCCCAAGGGTCACACAGCTGCTACTGATAGAAACTAACACTTTTAGAGCACTTACTGGGTGCAGAGACTGCTAAGCTTTTTCCATGAATTATTTCGTTGAACTTAGCGCTTACAACAAACAACCCTAGGAAGTAGGTTGTTATTATTAGAAGCGGCAGATCCAGAATTTGTGCCCAGGTTTGTTGCCACCGATGTCTAGTCCTTAACCCCTGAGCCTTATACTTGCAGAGCTGTGTACAGAAAGTTTTACAATCACTCTTCCTCTGAGGTCTGGGACCACGTACGTGGGGGTACATGCTGGAAGCCATGTTCCTGCCAGAAGGTGCTATCATTAGAATCTTAGATTTTTAAAAAGATTTTTTTTATTAAATATGAGCAGATACAGAATATTTATAAAATATGTGTAGGGCACAAAGAAGAGCAGTGCCACCAGCAACCACCATACACTGTTTTTTTTTAACATTTATTTAAGCTGCTCAGGGTCTTAGTTGAGGCACTCGGGATCTTTTTTAGTCGCAGCATGCAGGAACTTGTTTAGTTGCAGCATGAGGGATCTTTAGTTATGGATGCAGACTTCTTAGTTGCAGCATGTGTGCGGGATCTAGTTCCCTGACCAGCGATCAAACCTGGGCCCCCTACATTGGGAGCGAGGAGTCTTACCCACTGGATCACCAGGGAAGTCCCGCCACCATCCGCTTTAAAAAAAAATCACTTCACTTTGAAGTCGCCTGTATGCCTTTATTCCCATATCTTTCCTCCCTCTTCAGAAACTTTGGTTTCACTGTTTCTTTAGTTTTCTTTATATGTAGCTCTACCACATATTCTTTTTTTTTTTTTTTTTGGCCAGTCCTCTCGGCTCGCGGGAATCGTTAGTTCCCCGACTAGGAATTGAACCTGGGCCCATGGCAGTGAAATCGCAGAGTCCTAACCACTGGACCGCCAGGGAAGTCCCACACATATTCATTTTTGTATTCATAAAACATACGTTGCTTAGTTTTATGTGTTTTTAAATTTTCTATAAATGGAATCATACTGGATGTATCTTTTTTTTTTAACATCTTTATTGGAGTATAATTGCTTTACAGTGGTGTGTTAGTTTCCGCTGCGTAACAAAGTGAATCAGCTGTACATATACATATATCCCCATATCCCCTCCCTCTTGCATCTCCCTCCCATCCTCCCTATCCCACCCTTCTAGGTGGTCACAAAGCACTGAGCTGATCTCCCTGTGCTATGCAGCTGCTTCCCACTAGCTATCTATTTTACATTTGGTAATATATATATGTCAGTGCCACTCTCTCACTTCATCCCAGCTTACCCTTCCCCCTCCCTGTGTCCTCAAGTCCATTCTCTACATCTGCATCTTTATTTCTGGCCTGCCCCTAGGTTCTTCAGAACCTTTTTTATTTGTTTGTTTAGATTCCATATACATGTGTTAGCGTACGGTATTTGTTTTTCTCTTTCTGACTTGCTTCACTCTGTATGACAGACTCTAGATCCATCCACCTCACTACAAATAACTCAGTTTCATTTCTTTTTATGACTGAGTAATATTCCATTGTATAAATGTGCCACATCTCCTTTATCCATTCATCTGTCGATGGACACTTAGGTTGCTTCCATGTCCTGGCTGTTGTAAATAGTGCTGCAAAAAATATGGAACGTTTCACAGATTTGCGTGTCATCCTTGCACAGGGGCCATGCTAATCTTCTCTGTATTGTTCCAATTTTAGTCTATGTGCTGCAGAACCGAGCACTGGATGTATCTTTCTGCAACGTGATTTTTTTCACTCAACATTGCATCCAAGTTGTGGCATGTAGAAGTGGCTCATTCTTTGTCACTGCTGTGCAGTCCTCTGTGCCGTGGATGTTTCACGCTATTTATTCATTATAATGCTGACAGACATTTGGATTGTTTCTGATTTTTGCCTTTTTCGTCAGTGCTGCTAGAAACGTTCTTGTGCATGCCTCCTGGCATACGTGTGCCAGAGTTTATCTGGGATATAAAACCAGGAGAGGAATTGTGGGGTCATAGGGTATGTACGTTTTAAATTTTTCTAGAGAATGCCAAATTGTTTCTCAAAGTGGTTAAGTTGATTAAATCTCTTCATGTAGAGTTTCAGTGTTCCAATTACTCTAGATCCATGAATGTCAGAATCTTAGGGCAGAAAAGAAACAGAGTCCATTTTCCTTTTTCTGGATGGAGGAAATTTAGGTGCAGGAAAGTGACGTGGCTGGGCTAAGGTGATGTAACCATTCAGCAGCAGAGCCTGGACGCGAACCCCGAATCCCCCGACTCCCTCCCCACCACTGCCTTGGGTCATTTCTCTCTCTCATCCCCCCTTCTCAGGCCGAGGCCCCAGGGTGTGGCCACCACAACCCATCAGGCTATCTACAGGGCCGGGCCAGCGCTTGGAGCTGACCCAGCCGGGGTTTCCACTGGTTCCAGAGGATGAGGCTGCTCCGCAGACGCCACATGGCCGTGCGCCTGGCCATGGTGGGCAGCGCCTTCGTGCTCTTCCTCTTCATCCTGCAGAGGGATGTAAGCGGCAGGGAGCAGGCCACAGAGAAACCATGGCTGAAATCCTTGGTGAGCCGGAAGGATCATGTCCTGGACCTCATGCTGGGGGCCGTGCACAACCTTAGGGATTCGATGCCCAGGTTCCAGATCAGGGCTCCGGAGCCCCAGCAGACACTGGCCTCCACAAACCGGACCTGCCTCCCCGAGTTCTATGCCCCAGCTGAGCTGAAGCCCCTCTGGGAACGGCCACCACAGGACCCCAATGGCCCTGGGGCAGATGGGAAAGCATTTCAGAAGAAACAGTGGACGCCCCAGGAGACCCAGGAAAAGAAAGAGGGCTATAAGAAGCACTGCTTCAATGCCTTCGCCAGCGACCGCATCTCCCTGCAGAGGGCCCTGGGCCCGGACACCCGACCCCCTGAGTAAGTAGCACCGTGTCCTGGGGTGAGGCCAGGGCTCTGCCAAAGGTGTGGCTGGTGTGGCCACGGCCACGGGCTGAGGACCAGGTAAAGGGCTGACAGGGATTTTTGAGTATGGGCAAGGATTTCCTCTAAGCCTTCACTTTTCCTAATCAATTGCCCTTATCCCAGGGCACAAAAGATTTTGTATCTTTTGGTACAAAAAGATTTTGTATCCTCACGTCAAAGATTTTGTGTGGGGTTCGTATTATGGTCAGGCCAGAGGCTCAGGGAGACCTGTGAGAGTGAAACACAATTGTGAAGGTGACAGGGTACAGAAAAAGGACCTCTGTCCAGGCTGGGACCAGACGTGGCCTAGGGGTAACTGGGAAGGCCTGACTGCAGGCCACGTATTCGGTGGCCTTGCCCCATGCTGAGGCCTGCCCCAGAGACTGCAGGACTCCGCTGCTGAGCTCTTGGCCAAGGGCATTTCCCAACAGCAGCCCTGGTGGTCAGGATTATCCCCACACCTCCTGGTTTCTTTCAGTGAAGACTCACAGGGCCAAGAATTCATTCCAAGCTTTATTCGAAGCTGTTTGTACTTTCAATCCCAGGCAGTGAACCAGTTCTTAGATCTTTGAGCCGTAGCCACTTCAGTCTGTGTTCATACTGTCCTCACATCAAAGATTTTGTGTCTTTCTCATGTACACTTTGTCATTCCCAACTCAAGAGTAATACCCTTTTTGGCCTTTTCTCACATGGCAGTTCCCGTCCTCGAGTTCATGATTCTTTAGGACTTCGAACCTGGGGTTCCTCAGACTAGGACCTAGTATTGGAGGCCTAGAACATGGAACCACCCCAAGTTATTAGGGCTCCTAGCAAGGAAGGGCAGTGGGCGTGAGGGCAGCCAGTGGAGGAAGTCTGGGGGTCTCCTCTGGAAGGCTGCTGAGAAATCTCTCTGATCAGCAGAGGGGGTTAAGAAAGGGCATCAAGGGACTTCCCTGGTGGCGCAGTGGTTAAGACTCCATGCTCCCAATGCAGGGGGCCTGGGTTTGATCCCTGGTCAGGGAACTAGATCCCACATGCACGCCACACTAAGAACTAGATCCCAAATGCATGCCACACAATGTACAGTTTCTCTCTAAGAACTAAGAGTTCGCATGCCACCACTAAGGAGCCCACCTACTGCAACCAAGGAGCCCATGTGCCACAACTAAGGAGCCCACAAGCCGCAACTAAGACCTGTCGCAACAAAATAAATGAATAAAATAAATATATATTTTTAAAAACTATAATGATTAAAAAAAAAAACGTCATTAGGCCACATGACTCCTTGAGATCCAGCATTCACACATTCCTGCCCCCAGCCGAGATGGCGTGTCAGAGATGGTGGCAGTGTGGCCAAGTGCCACAGAGTGGCTGGAGTGGATGAGGATAGAGAAAAGGTCACAGGAAATTGTTTGTGATAATAGTATCAGATTCCAGGGAATTCATGAGGAAATGGATTAGAGAGAAACTGTACATTATAAAGAGAAAAGCCTTTTCCTCTTATTGAGTATGGAAATTGTAGTCATTTTTCTCAGATGTCAGAGTTGCCTTTTATTACTTCCTCTCTGGGACCTCTGGATTGGATTACACTTTATGCATCACACATATCACTGAGGAAGAGAGAGTCAGCCCTGGGAACTCCTAGAGCAGATGAGAGAAGTGAGGGGGATGCCCTCGGCATCACCGCTGGGGCACCGAGCCAGCTCTGGGGAAGACAGGTTTTGGAGTGGCTTGGTTAGGACCTGTGCAGAGGCTCAGAGTAGGTGGCAAATGGTGGGAAAGCTGGAAACAGGGAGCAGCTATTACCAGCTCCAATGGGGAATGGAGGCTGGGGGATCCAAGGAGCAAAGGATGGTTATAGGAATCTGTGGACCGAGCCCTCCCTGCCCCCGGAACTCCCAGGGACCTGGAGAGCTGTATCTACACGTTCATCCTTGCAGATGTGTCAACCAGAAGTTCCGGCGCTGCCCCCCACTGCCTGCCACCAGCGTCATCATTGTGTTCCACAACGAGGCCTGGTCCACGCTGCTGCGGACGGTGTA
The DNA here is from genome assembly GCF_937001465.1 of Orcinus orca. NCBI lineage: Eukaryota > Metazoa > Chordata > Mammalia > Artiodactyla > Delphinidae > Orcinus > Orcinus orca. Next base: position 41,389,674 of record NC_064569.1, on the reverse strand, counting down.
CAGTGTCCTGCACACCACCCCAGCCGTCCTGCTGAAGGAGATCATTCTGGTGGATGACGCCAGCACAGAAGGTGAGGCTAGGGGGCCCCCCAAGGAGAGGCCTGGGGTCTCCCCTGGTATTCTGTGAAAGCGGGCAGGTGCTCCTGAGGGAGCAGGCACTGCCTCATGGCCTGTTGTCTGGCATCACAGCTCATCATAGAGGCTGGGAGCAGGAAGAAGGCAGGTGGGGGCCAGGGGGCAGGTAGACCGCATTTCTAGAGCCCAAGCTTCGTTCACATTTTACCCCAAGAGCTCCAAAAGCTTAGCAGTCCTGGCTTCAAGGACTCCCTTAGAGCTACCAAGCCCAACCCCAAGTTAGAAATGCCAGGAGAGGTCAGGGCAGGGCAGAGGGTGGGGACGGCCTTCCCTCTGTTTCCTACCTGACGGACCATTCCCTTGCTCTTGAAGATTCCACCTCAGAAGCCCTTTGCTATAGTTGGTAATAGACAAGTGAGGTTGCTTGCCAAACTTCCACCATTCAAAGCAATTCCAGAAACATCTACGGAGTACTTTGTGCCTGGCACTGACTTAGGCATAGGGGATAGTATGAAAAATGACAAGTGAGGGACTTCCCTGGCGGTCCAGTGGGTAAGACTCCACGCTTCCAATGCAGGGGGCCCAGGTTCGATCCCTGGTCGGGGAACTAAGATCCCACGTGCCATGTGGCCAAAAGAAAAGACAAATGACAAATGAGACCTCTTGCCCTGAGTAGGCTAACAGCTCCCATAGTCAGATGACTGCTAACAGCACCAACCACAATGGTGTGGCCTGTAACACACCCCAACAGACGTGAAAGGGCATGGACTTGAGAGTCTGACACCCAGGAACTCAAGTCCCAGCTCTGACTCTTCCTAGCTCTGTGACCTTGGGCGAGACACTTAGCCTCTCTGAACCTCAGTCCCCTCCTCTAAAAATGAAGACAGTGGTGGCCGAGGGCTCAGCGATAGGTGGTAAATTAGATCATTCATGCGCTACAGAGTACTTAGTCTTGCGTAAGAGCTCCGTGTGCATTAGTTTCATTTTATTCTTTGTATGGGAGCAAGGCGCTATGGGAGGTGTTATTTCTGTGTGGCATGGCTGGGGCCGTCCACCATGGAGGCCAGGTTAGAGCGGCGCCTGAAAGCCCGAGTGTTTAGGGAGAGAAGAGGTATTGAAGGGCAGTCCCGGAAGAGAGAACTTCCGGAAAAAAACATCAGTGTGTTTGTGCTGTGTGTTTGTGAATGAAATCCATGCCGTGCTAAAAGTATTTATCTGGGGGGGAAAATAAAACGAGGTATCATTGAAGGTGCTTAAGCTGGAGGGTGACCTTATGTCAGAAGGATGGCAGCTTTGGGGAGGGTAATTGTCAGGAAGAGAGGAAGAGGACCCCGAGTCCAGAGAGGAAGTTCATAAATCACTTGAGCATGGGATGCCGAGGCCAGAACTAGGAAAGGGACTGCGGCATCCATGCATCGGTAGACTGGGGTCCTCCAGGAGCTGAGCCCTCCTCCCAGGTGGCGCGTGGGGGCTGGGGCTCTCCCGGGTTGGCTTCCTGTGCCCATGCTCCCGTATCGAGGGCAGGAACTGTGCGGCCCCTCCAGTGGAGCTGCTGACGCCCCCTCCTCTCCCCCAGCCCCCTCCTGCCCTCTGGGTAAGAGGACTAGGGCCGCGGAGGGCAGTGCGAGGAGAAGCTGAGTATGGGCACTGTTGGTCCATTTGTTCAGGGAGCTCACATTTCCCTGGGAAGGACAGACACCTGGCAGCACTTAGAAAACAAAAGCAGGCAAGTACGAGGGATGCAGTGAAAGGGTCTGGTAGATAAGGAGCAGAGAGATTAGCTTCTGGAAAGGGAGGGCAGGGAGTTTGGCGCAGAGGGTTGGGGCTTGGGAATGACCTCCGAGGAATCTCAGTAGCAGCAGGTTGTTTGTAAGGAGTGGAAACCAATGTATCAGCTGCCCTTCCTCTCAAACTGGGCTCTCTCATAACCCTTCTCCCCACAACCCTGAGCGGCCCATCCCTCATAGCTTCTTCCCTTGAGTCCCATGTGGTGGAAGCTCTAAGCAGTTTCAGCTTGTCACTCAGAATTGCGTACATCCCTAAGGCACAGCTGGGCAGTTCCTCTGACCAGGCCAGCCAGTGACGTAGTGCCAGGCCGCCACGGACAGCTTTGAAAGGGCAGAGGGGCCTGTGCCTAGTAGGATGGGCTTGGCAAAGAGCCTGCCCCTCTCGGGCCACCCGACCTGTTCCGGTTCCTTCTGGTGGCCTCTCCCTTGTTGCCCTGGACTCTCTCATACAGTCAACTCCAGCATCTCGGAATCACCTGCCTGAAAAACCGAAACCAGCCATTCTTAGTTTCCTGGGTCCTGGCCTCCTTTGACAACCTGTTAAAATCTATGCCCCTCTCTCTAGAACCATGCACAGCTGCCACAAGTGTGCACAGACCCACATTTGTGCCTGTAATTCCAGGGAATTTGCGGACCCCGGGATGAACCACCCTACCTTGAGGGCTTTGGGACTCTAGAGGTACTTTCAGCAATGTTCAGTTCAGCAAAGAAAGAAAAAACCCTCAGATCCATGGTCAGAAGTCTCTGCAGTCCACGGTGGGATAAAATTTCCCACACGTTTGACCATTTGATCAGATCACCTGGCTCTCATTATACACACACACAAACAATGGCCGTGTCTCTGCTGAAATTCAGTGTCTTTGCTCTCTGTCCTCCTATCCAGGTGCCCGGCAGCACGGTTTGACCACAAGTGTACGGGCATGTGATACTGGGGGGCGGGTATCAGAAAGAGGCCCTGTGCCAGGCTGGGGAACTTTTTCTTTCCCACTTAACAGTCCGTCCCCAGGCACAGACTTCCCTCCTGCATGGCCAGGTCAGCAGCCGAGGGCCAGTCTTGGTCTAGCACGTTCCACAAGCTCCTAAAACCTGCCCCCCCGCAACACTGTCCGTCTACCACGCCCCAGACACGGCAACCCCTTGTCCAAAGCCCTTCCCTGCCCTTGGCAGGGAGGCTGAGTAGGAGAACATATGCCTCCCTCCTGTGGGAATTCGCTAGATGGTTGGGAGGAAATCAGACACTTACCAAGGACCCAGAGAGCCGATATATGAATAGGATCCTCTGTGAGCAAGTTCCCCAAGGAGAGAGGAGGAGTGGGGAGACGGGGTTGGCCTGGGAGAGGGGCTGTAGGAAGGGAAGAGGAATCAGCCAGGAGAGGAAAGGAGAGGAGGTGTGTGTTTCCTGAAGTCAGGAAACACACTGTGAGAAACGCAGGGGAGGAGACATTGGGAGCACTTTGGATTAGCCCACGATTTCCCCCACTGCCATCTCCCCTGGCCAGTCAGGACTGAAGTGAGTGGCAGTTCCTCTCGTGGCCCCCTGAACTCCTAAGAGACACCAGTAATGCAAGTTAGGAATTATTCAAAGCCTCCAATTCTAGTTGAATTACAACTTCCAGTGTCTATTCTAACAAGTAAAGTTGCTTTATTACTGCTATCTCTTACCTCTTTCCTTGTTTAATAATATAGGAAGATGTCTCTGTAGTAACTCTATGTCCTGGATTTTCTAGGAAGGTTTCCATTCGATATTTTCTTCGCCATAAAGAAATTCTATTCCCGCATGTCAGTTTCACCTGCCAGTTTAATCCTCACGCTTGGAGATGGAAAGAGGCCGATAATGAGTCCTGATTTGGGTTCGAAAATATAGCCCAGTGTCTAAATGTTCCATCTGGGCAGGAGGATTGTAGAATACGCCCAAAGGGTGTTACACTCGTTCCTTTCTCCTGTTCTCCTTGCAAAAGGATTAATCAAGAAAAATTTCCACATTGCAGTTCGATTTGAGGCTGGCTAGATGGGCATGAAATGAAAACAGCATAAAACGAGAGAGGAAAAGTTAAGAGGAAGTCCTCCCTACAAGAAGGGCTTTCTGTTTTGTTTCTCTTTTCTAGATTTTTCAGCAGCCAAAGTAGAGAGGGAGAGTCCACAAGAGAAGCATAAATAAAGGCAGTTCACTGATGTGCTTAATAAGTATTTATCAGTACCTACTGAGCACCAGACCCTGGGCAGTCTCCAGGGGTATAACAGTGAACAGTTGAACAAGGTGTCTGTCTTTTTAGAGCTTACTTTTTTAATGGGAAAGACAGAAAATAAATAATTGCAGATAATAATAAGTGCTATGAAGAAATTAAATTAGAAGAAAAATAAGAATGCAGGTGATGGGCTACTCAGTAATTAGGCAGCTTTTTTAGTCAGAGTAGCCAAGAAAGGCTACTCCGAACGCTCCCCACAAAGGGAACAGCCAGTGCAAAGGCCCTGAGGCTTAATGTGTTAATGGGGCAGAAATAAGGTCAGCATGGCTGCAGGGAAGCGAGCAAGGAAGCAGAAACAGCACTGATACAAAGTGAGTTTACAAAGGTGAGCAGAACTGAATCACGAGACCTTTTTAAGCAGTAGTGTAGTGTGTGGATTTTTGGATGTGTGTGGTGAAATACACATAAAATTTACCATCTTTATCGACTATTCAGTGGCATTAAATACATTGTCATTGTGGTGAAACCATCACCAGAACTCTTTCATCTTCCCAAATTGAAACTCTATGCCCATTAAACAATAACTCCCCATTCCCTAGCCCCCAACCCCTGGCAGCCCCCATTCCACTTTCTGTCCATGAATGTGGCTCCTGGAGGTACCTTGTATAGGTGGTATCGTACAGTATGTGACCTTTTGTGTCTGGCTTATTTCACGTAGCATAATGTCTTCAAGGTTCATCCATGCTGTCACATGTCAGAATTTGCTTCCTTTTTGAGGCTGAGCGCCCCATTGTTTGTGTGGACCACATTTGTTTATTCATTCATCCACCCATGGACATTTGGATCGTTTCCACATTTTTGACTGTTGTGAATAATGCTGCTATCAACATGGCTGTACAAATATTTTTTTGAGTCCCTGCTTTCAATTATTTTGGCTGTATACCCAGAAGTGGAATTACTGGATCATATGGTAGTTCTTTGTTTAATTTTTTGAGGAACCATCATACTGTTTGGATTCGTTTTTTAAGTGCAATTTTAAACCACCGTGGTGACATGATGTGATTTATACTTTTAAGAGAGAACTCACTGTGGCTGCAATGTCACGAATAGATTGGGAAGAGGAGTGTCGAGTAGAGGCCGGGAGACCACTCAAGACATGATTGCTGCAGTGACGGTGGGGATGGAGAGAGAGAACTGGCCATATTTGCTGAAGGACTGTTTGTGGAGGGGGTGAAGGGGAGAATCCAGCACGATTCCTAGTTTAGAGCAGCTGGAGGGATGCTGGTACCATGTATTTACATGGGGGGAGGCTGGGAGGGCAGGTAGGGAAGAAATCTGCGGCACCATTTCAGGCGTGTTAGGTTTGTGGTTTTGTTAGACATCCAAGTGAAGATGGCAAGGCCAGGAAAAGAGGCCCAGGAGCATCTGCATATAGATGGTATTTCAGACATGGCACTGAGTATGGCATGTGTGGGGGGGGTGGTCACAGGAGTCTCATAGACTCCAGCCGTGAGGAATGAAGCCGGGCTGGGGTGGGGTGGTGTTGAACCTAAACGAGGAGGGTCTCGTCTGGGGGACATAAGGGAAAACGGTTGGGACCGTCTGTCTTTCCACACTCGGCTCTGCTACACTCCGCTCTTGGGTTTATGTCCAGTGGGTGCAGGGAGGGGCCTAACTTAGGAGAGCTATCGCACCCCCATCAAAGGGCCTGAGGCTCACGCGCAGAATTCCCAGGTCCCACCCAGCCCCCCGAGATTGGAGGGAAGGCGTGGGGGAAGGGCTCTGTAGAGCTCAGGCTGCCCTGACATTCACAGCTCAATGCTTGACGTGCTCTTACCACAAAACCCACTTCCTATGATGTTTTGTCCCTGGGTTATCTCCACCACCATGAACTTCCTGTAAGCACAGTTATGTTCTCAGGGGAAATGTCCGCCGGTAGCCGCACCGAGAAGGTAAGACTCGCGCACGGGGATCCTCCCACCTCCCTGTTAGAGCCAGCACTCGGGGCTGTACTTGGAGAATGAGCCTAGGAGCTCCGTGAAGGCAGGACCCAGACCCCGGCCCTCCCTGCCCAGGATGGTGGCTGGCACCTGGCAGCGTGTTCACAGGTGTTTGCTAAGGGAGTGCTGGGCTGAAGGTGCCAAGTGAGGCTAATTTTGATTCATCAACACGGGGGACAGTACTGCCTATTTCATAGCGCGTTAATCTTCACAGAGAAGATTAAACAAGAAAGTTAAGGGCTTCCCTGGTGGCGCAGCGGTTGAGAGTCCACCTGCCGATGCAGGGGACGCGGGTTCGTGCCCCGGTCCAGGAAGATCCCACATGCCACGGAGCAGCTAGGCCCGTGAGCCATGGCTGCTGAGCCTGCGCGTCCAGAGCCTGTGCCCCGCAACGGGAGAAGCCACAACAGTGAGAGGCCCGCGTACCGCAAAAAAAAGTCAACATGGAAGCACCTAGTTCCATGAGTGGCACATAGTAGTGCTCAGGTATTTGGGCTGTGTGTGTGTGTGTGTGTGAGTGTGTCAAAGTAGAGAGAGAGTGACTTCCCTGGCGGTCCAGTGCTTAAGAGTCCGAGTTTCCACTGCAGGGGGCCCGGGTTCCATCCCTGGTGGGGGAACTAAGATCCGTCATTCTACGCGGCGTGGCCAAAAAGAAAAACAAAACGAGTAGAGCGAGAGATCAGTCACGCCTCCACAAAGCTGACTTCGGACCCCAGTTTGTGTGACACTGCATTGAAAGCGAGGCCTGAGCTCTGGGCCAATCCCACAGCCCTCAAGAGAAAGGACACAGTCAGCTGCCACACCCGCCCCGCCACTTCTGAAACCACAGGCAGCTCCATTCTGCACAGCGGGGAACAGAACAGTGGCACAGATAAACCAAAACAGCAGGTACTGAAACATCACTAAGATCTGGACTACGTTCCAAGGTGCATTGCTTCAGAATAGGGCTATATTTAATGCTCTGAGGATTTCCGACTAATAACAAGAGTCATGAAGTGAGCCCTCTCTCAGAAGGGGCTGGAGATCTCAGCAGATACCCCTCCCTTCAAAGCGCTTTCCCCACCCCCTCCAATTCAGGATGGTTGCCCCTCCTGGAGACTCCCCCAGCCCTGCACCACCTCTAGCAGCTCACTCATCACCTACCCTGCTGTGGCCCGTTCCCTGGGTGGCCAGGCACACCACTGTGCCTAGCTCATGGAGGTGCTGGGTACATGGTTTTTAAATGTAATTAAAAAGCCGCTCAGCATCTTTTCATCTTCCTAAAGAATTCCATGTGCAGAGGAGGTAATAAAGAGGATTAGAGGAGGGACTTCCCTGGTGACGCAGTGGTTAAAAATCCGCCTGCCAATGCAGGGGACACAGGTTCGAGCCCTGGTCCGGGAAGATCCCACATGCCGCGGAGCAACTAAGCCCGTGCACCGCAACTACTGAAGCCTGAGCTCTAGAGCCTGCGAGCCACAACTGCTGAGCCCACGAACCACAACTACTGAAGCCCGCGCACCTAGAGCCTGTGCTCCGCAACGAGAGAAGGCACCGCGATGAGAAGCCCACGCACCGCAATGAAGAGCAGCCCCTGCTCGCCACAACTAGAGAAACCCCACACGCGCAGCAACGAAGATCCAACGCAGCCAAAAATAAATAAATAAATTTATGTTTTAAAAAAGAGGATTAGAGTAAGACTTCTTGCTGCTGCCCCAGAAGCCGGAAATCAATACTTGTGTCCGCTCTACCTGTCAGACTTACTCTGAAGAACCTGGGAGACAGGGACTCAGACAGGGAGAAATGACTGCCACAACCTGCAGGTGTGGAAAGGAGGGGAGGCCCAAGGCCTAGCTCTGAAAAGATGGGGGCTGAGAGGGTGCAGAGACCAAGAGGGGCATCTGAGAGCCTTTGTCAGAAGTTGATACTTGATTTGAGACCAAAGAAACAACTCTGAGGTCCTGTCTCAGACATTAGAGAAGGCGCCCCAGTACGCAGACACAGGATGGGCCCAACAGAGCCAGTGGAATGTCCTGGCAAGGCGACCACGTGCAGTGGGACCACACAGGGGACCTCGTCCTTCCACCACCACCCCCCCCGACCTTGGGCTTCTGTGGAGTTGCTCAATGCAGTGTGGGCGGGAGGGTTAAAATGCAGGCCTGCTGGAGGCCTGAGAACGCCCAGACTTGGTGCACATGGGGGATTAGGTTTGCAACAAACTGGTGAGCTGGCGACAATGACCCTGTCCCTTCCAGAGTACTTGAAGGAGCAGCTGGAACAGTACGTGAAGCAGCTGCAGGTGGTGAAGGTGGTGCGGCAGGAGGAACGGAAGGGGCTGATCACCGCCCGGCTGCTGGGAGCCAGCGTGGCCCAGGCGGAGGTGCTCACCTTCCTGGATGCCCACTGTGAGTAGAAGAGGGCCGGCCTGGCTCTGTCCCCCTTCCCTCCCTGGCAGAAGGAAGAGCTGGGACCATGGCCTCAGCAGAGCACCTTCAGCTCTGCTGTCCCAGGATCGAAGCAGGCTTGGGACTCCCCTAGCTGCTTCTACCCCTTTCTCACCCCAGTGCCAAGGATGGCTATCAGGAGGCACACACAGCCCCCAAACAACTGGTAACCCCACAGTTGCTGGGAGTGTGTTCTGGAGCCCCAGACGTTCCCCTCTACCGCCACCATCTGAACCTCACTCTGAGCTCAGCCCCCAGAGACGCCTCCTGTCGCCACTGGGCACTGGTTGGCGTGTCACTTTCCTGCAGGGCCACATGGGGCCAGGAAGGCCTGCTTCTTGCCCCAAAGCAAAACACTTCCCCACCATTGTCAGGGAAAGAAATGTTCCCTAAAAGCAGTGATACAAATTCTGAGAAGCTATTGCCTTGGAGTCAGAAGCCCTAGATTTGCGTCCTGGCCCTGCCACTAACCAGGCCTCAGTTTTCTCTTCTGTTAAGTGGGGTGAGGATGCCAACCTTACTCACCAACAAAATGAAGGCTAAATCAAGTCATACATGCAGTTCCTCGAAAATCTCCAAGGGATGATTATTCTCCAACTGGAGCTGAAGCGTGAGGTGCAGAGATCCCTGGGAGAGGGGACACCCCCCTGTGAAACCCACACTTGGGTGGGGAGGGCCGACTGAGTGGATAGGCTACAGACCCTGAAGACACCCCTCCAGGGCTTTCCCTGTGCCTTTGGGTCCACCATGTTACTCCCCTGAGACCTCCATTCTCCTCTCCAAAGCCACCTCTGCCTCTTTTGGGGGGAGAGGGCAGGTGTAGGAGGGTCCTGGGAGATCTCTGTCCACTCTCTGTGGCCGTGGAGCTTGCACGTGCTTCCCTGTCCACAGCTAGGGAGTGAGCGCTTGTCATCCTGGGGCTCCCCGCTGGTGGGGGGCACGGGCTCAGCTGTGGGCAGGACCCTGACTGACGTCTCCTGGTGCCGACCTGCAGGTGAGTGCTTCCATGGCTGGCTGGAGCCCCTCCTGGCTCGCATCGCCGAGGACGAGACGGCGGTGGTGAGCCCCAACATTGTCACTATCGACCTGAACACTTTTGAGTTCTCCAAGCCTGTCCAGAGGGGCCGAGTCCAGAGTCGTGGCAACTTTGACTGGAGCTTGACTTTCGGCTGGGAGACCATACCTTCACATGAGAAGCAGAGGCGCAAGGATGAGACCTACCCCATCAAGTAAGTACTGAAGCCTGGTGGGCCCACATCCTGGTCTCCATGGTCCCGGGGACCTGGGCCATCTCAGGTCAGCATTTATGAGGTGCTCTGTGAAGCACTTGACATATTGAATCATCATCCCCTATGCGGTAGGTACTGTGATTAGCCTTTAATCGTCATCCCCTATGCGGTAGGTACTGTGATTATCCTTTAATCGTCATCCCCTATGCGGTAGGTACTGTGATTAGCCTTTAATCGTCATCCCCTATGCGGTAGGTACTGTGATTAGCCTTTAATCGTCATCCCCTATGCGGTAGGTACTGTGATCAGCCTGCTTTGCAGGTGAGAACTGAGGCTCCTGGTGATGGACAGCTGGCCTCAGACTATACACTAGAAAGCGGTGGACCCAGGATGCCCATCCCGCCAATCTGGCCCCAAGCCCGTGTCCCCATCATGGCTCTGTCCTACCTCTCACCATAGCAGCTGGCTCTCACTCACCACCTTCTGTGTGCCAGGCCCTGGGCTAAGGGCTTTCCACACCTTATCCCATTTATTCCTCCCTACATGTAGAAGGGTGTGACTGCTGCTTTCAGAGAGATGGAGGGTAGAGGCCACTGTAAAATAGCCATTATAATAAGAGGGGGTGGTGTGTGCACCCAGGTCACCGTCTTTGAAGAGACTGAGAACGTATTAAAGGAAAATAGACAAATGTCCTGCCGTTTACAGTGTGTTGCAGTTGCCCTGAACTTTTTCGGGCAGAGGGCTAGATAGCAGATATTTTAGGTTTTGCCAGCTACAAAAAATAACCCTTTCAAAATGTAAAAACCATTCTTTGCCAGAACCTTAGAAAGCCAGGCCAGCTTTGGCCCACAGGCCACAGCCTGCCAGCCCCTGAGCAAGAGGGCAGATGCTTGAAAGTGTATCCATTGTTTGCTGCCCAGCTGGGTTTGCCTTCCCCTCACGCACCCACCCTGCCCCTCCCTCTCCAGATTGCCTGTTGGTGTTGTTAGAGACCACAGACGTCTCAGCTAAAGCGTCTCAGCTACCCTCTGCTTCCGGATCATCTGTGCCATTGCTTTCCTATACTGGTCAGGAAACTGAAGGGTCAACAAAATATATATACCAGGGATGGAGGGAAGCAGAGTTTGGGGATACGGTGAGCAGAGATAAAAGGGAAGGCTTTCTACCCATGCACATGCCCAAATCCTAAGAAATGCTGCCCAGAGCCTCAGTAGGGAGGGCTCGGGTGGGCCACGGGAAGGAATCCCACGGTCCTGAACAGCCAGCCGCTCTGTGTCCTTTAGAAGGGGCAGAGGGGAAAGGAGAAGGCAGGAGAGAGAAAAGAAATTAGAACTCCCTATAGACCCTCTGCTTGATTCATAGATGTCTTTTGTTTGAGATGTACATCAACAAAACCCCCTTCCCCCAAGCTGGGGGCCAGGCACACAGTGGCACAGTCAGGGACAGGGCACCTGGCCCCCACCCATCACTGACGTCCCCCGCTCTGATGTCGAGGACCATACAGCTGGAAGACAAAGCTCCAGTGTTTGAGGAATTAATTTGCTCCCTGGTCCAAATGCCCTGGTGGTGTGCAGGGCTTGCCTGAGGCACTTGCATAGGACCCACCAGGAGGCCTGCAGGCAGCACCCTCCCTTCCTCCATTCCCAAAGTCAACGGGAGGCCAGGAGGAGAGGTGAGGGCCCAGGGGACCCTGAGAAGCAGGCCAGGAAATGCAGAGTGTTTCCAGAGGTTGCCTGTTGGTTGTGGGTCTGCAGCGAAGTTCCCCGTGTAGAGTTTATCCTCAGAGATAATTTGTCAGTGGCTTCTTGGTCAGAGGGACCTCTCAAAGCCAAGAGACAGGCCCAGGTTGGGGGAACCCTGAAGAAGTAGCAGGTTAGGGACTTCCCCGGTGGCACAGTGGTTAAGAATCCACCTGCCAATGCAGGGGACACGGGTTCGATCCCTGGTCCAGGAAGATCCCACATGCCGCGGAGCAACTAAGCCTGTGCGCCACAACTACTGAGCCTGTGCTCTAGAGCCCACGAACCACAACCACTGAGCCCATGTGCCACAACTGCTGAAGCCTGTGCACCTAGAGCCCGTGCTCTGAAACAAAAGAAGCCACCGCAATGAGAAGCCCCACGCACCGCCACAAAGAGTAGCCCCCGCTCGTCACAACTAGAGAAAGCCCGCACACAGCAACGAAGACCCAATGCAGCCAAAAACAAATAAATAAATAAAATTATTTTTTAAAAAAGGAAGCAGCAGGTTAGTTCCAGAATGCTCATCTAGAATCCCAGGACTCTCTGAGGCTTTCCTGGCCTTACTTGGGCTGGCTTAGAACCCCTGGGAGAGGCCACAACCAGTGACAGAAAGCTTGCCTGAGCTTGAGGGTTTCCCAACCGAAATTCCTTCCAGAAAGTGGCTGCAGGAGCCAACTTCAGGGTGACGACAACAGCCAGAGGGTAACGCCAAGGTCCTGGGTAATAGCCTTGACCAGTCAGTCCAGTGAACACTGATTGAGCCCCTGCTGTGTGTGAAGCACCTTGACCGGTTCTGGGCTGACAGAGAAGGTTTCTGCATGGTTGTGCCACATGGAGCCACCCACTGAGGGCAGCAAAGCCCCATCCAAGCCAGCCTGGCGTGGCACAGAGGCCAACAGCTAATGATCTCTGTGCACTCCTGCCCTGTCTGCCACCCCCGCCTCCAGCCCTTAGCCCAGCCCCTCTCATGAGCAACGTGGTATCTAAGTTCTAGATGTTTTTGTCAATTAATCTAAACATGGGTCTGTGCCTCCCTGCCTTTGTCTGAAAGCCAGAATCTTGTTGTAGCCCCCAAATGCTCCCTGTAGTTCAAGTTGAGCTTAATTTCACCTCGCTTCCTACTCTGTTTCTGGGAGCACCGATGTCCAAAAACAATTTCACATAGCTTCTGATAACCGAGTATCTACTGTGCTTTTAGGAACTTTGCTGCCAAAAAGCAAACGATTGTGGCTTTTCCCTCAGCTACTACACTGAGCTCTCAGAGGACAAGATCTGTCTCTCTTTACTCTGCACGACTAGCACGTAGCACAGGCCCTGGAAGCCCGTGTGTAACACATCCTTGGTTGAATGAATGAGTGAATGGATGCCTTTTAGAAGAGAGTAATGATAATTACATCTCTCCTCAACCTGATCTTAGAAGGTGAAGAGAACATAATAAAAGCTCAATAAACATTTGCTAAGTGCATAAGCTAGTGGAAGAGGGGCTGCATATCCCAGGTGAGAGGAAAGGAGGAGGGAGGGAGTTTAGGAGGCGTCATCGGTGAGGTCACAGCTTTCCACGCCAGGTTCTGGCCCCTCTTCCCCCCAGAAGATGCACATGCTTCTCCCTCTGTCTCTCCAGATCCCCGACGTTTGCTGGTGGCCTCTTCTCCATCTCCAAGTCCTACTTTGAGCACATCGGTACCTATGATAATCAGATGGAGATCTGGGGAGGGGAGAACGTGGAAATGTCCTTCCGGGTGAGAGTGAAGAGGGCTTCGCGGGGGAACCACAACGGCCCAGGGGACGGCCTGAGAACCTGTCTCTGAGGCAGTGCCAGGGATATCAGTTCTTCAGCTGAACTTGGAAGGGTGGCTGTTTCCCGTCATGGCCCCACCTTCCCTCTGCCCCGTCCCTGTCCATGGCAGTAGGGGCTTGGGAGTCGGATTGGACAACTTGAGAACAAATTACTGGGCAGAACTCCTCAGAGGGAAGGGGGAATAGAGGTACTAGGAACCAGACATCTGGGGACTGGTGACATCTTTCATGATGTCTGTTGGAAAAGGGTTAGGGTGAAGGTGGAACAGGTCAGTAAGCAGTCACTATCCTTTTTCTGGAAAAATCAGGCTCTGCTTTCCAGGTCAGAGACCTCACGCCTTGGTAGCCTTAGGAGTTTCCCTCCCCCTCTGTTCAGCAAGCCCTTCATAACCATAGGAGAAGATGATGGCCAAATTCTGGTGGGCCCCAGAACCGAGGGATTTCAGGAATAAGGAAAATCAGGATTAGGTTGGAAGAAGGGCTTGCCTCTCCATGAAATCTACACAGATCCCCATCCAGTGGAGAGTAATTAACAAGAGAATGAGCTTGTTTATGAAGTCACCTCTCACAGTGCTTGGCACATACAAGCACATCATTGATACCTGCTGTTACTATGGCTATGATTATGTATTTCTGTTGCTGCTATACTAAAATGAATGACAACATACCTCCCAATCTAAAACCTGAAAAAAGGAGAAGACACAGGTGGAAGGGATGTCGTAAACCAGCCCTCTGACAGAGGAGGGTCACCAGCTCAGTCACCATAACTCCCATGGTTCTGATCCTAGGCTCGTCCATGAGCCTCTGACCTCTGTTCAGTCTCTCTGCAAGGAAGCTAGTGTGCCGAAGGTCCAGGTGACCACAAGCCACCTGATGGTAGCTATGAATTAATGAATTGATGCTTTGATTAGGTCACAAGTTGATCTCGATTTGGAGGAGCTTGAGTTTCCAGTAACACCTGCGTGAGCTGATAAAATCACATTTCCAGGTCAAAAAGCCAGGTGGGGCTTCCCTGGTGGCGCAGTGGTTGCGAGTCTGCCTGCCGATGCAGGGGACACAGGTTCGTGCCCCGGTCCGGGAGGATCCCACATGCCGCGGAGTGGCTGGGTCCGTGAGCCATGGCCGCTGGGCCTGCGCGTCCGGAGCCTGTGCTCCGCAACGGGAGAGGCCACAACAGTGAGAGGCCCGCGTACCGCAAAAAAAAAAAAAAAAAAATAGCCAGGTGTCCAGAGCTCACAGTAGGTAGATGCACATAAAATTCGCCAAGTGACTTTTCTCCCAAGTGGGCCCTGGTAACCCTCAGGACCCTGCACATTTCTGTTTGCTTTAATCAGAGTGAACCAACATCAGAGAGCCAGAGACTGTGTAGTTATGGCCTGGGAAGAAGCCTGGTCAGTGTCTTTTTTTCCAGCGAGAGAGCGCAGCGCAGCATTTCCCTGAGTCCGTGGACCTGGGGTCTGGCACCCTGGGAATGGAACAGAGCTGCTTGCGGGGGAGGTTTTCCCACCCACCCCCTGAAATCCCCATCCCATATCCTCTTACGGCAGGTGTGGCAGTGCGGGGGCCAACTGGAGATCATCCCCTGCTCTGTGGTCGGCCACGTGTTCCGTACCAAGAGCCCTCACACCTTCCCCAAGGGCATCAGTGTCATTGCTCGCAACCAAGTGCGCCTGGCTGAGGTCTGGATGGATAGCTACAAGGAGATTTTCTACAGGAGGAATCTGCAGGCAGCAAAGATGGCCCAAGAGGTGAGCGGGGAGGGTGCTCAGGAGGTGTTTAGATGAATAGAAGGGCAGAATCCCAGCCCCTGGTCAGGAGCTTAATGATGACAGAGACCCACGCATCTCCACCACCTGGTGCCTTTACCCCTCAGACCTTGGGAGCTAGAGCCCAGGCTGTATTTTGGAGGCTAGAGCATGAAGAGAGGAGACTTTGTTGTCCCTGCCTGGAGAGCCCCAGTATGTTTTAGGAGGGGAGGGAGAAAAGATTTGGAGGAAGAACCTCTTACGGGAAGAATGGCTTTACTCTGAGAAACTAGGAATTGAGGACTGGGAGAAAAGTGGGAGTTCACAGGAGATGCAGGTGGTGCTGTGGGTGCGGGTCCCAAAGCCGAGGCAGGGGGGTTGGGATTAGATGTGGGGCCCAACTGGTCCTGAGCAGGAATGAACAGGAGACCCGCTCTGGGAGGAAGTAGTCCCAGAAACTCTGGGCTGCTTCCACCCAGAAAAGAAGGTCAAGGCTTGTGGAACTGACCCTGAGGGGGCTGGCTCGGTTGACAGAAATCCTTCGGAGACATTTCGGAGCGACTGCAGCTGAGGGAACGACTGAACTGTCGCAACTTTTCCTGGTTCCTGCACAACGTCTACCCAGAGATGTTTGTTCCTGACCTGAAGCCCATCTTCTACGGAGCTGTGAGTCCTGAGAACCAATGTGCCCGCCCATCATCACAGAACCCCGGGGAGAAAAGTTCAGGACCACTGACCCCGCAGCTGGATGACAAACAACTGATTTTTACTCTCCACGCTCCCTTATCCGGGAGGAGGACCGAGAGGCCACCCTGGGCTTCTAGAGCTAGCTAAAAACCTTGTAAGGAGGAAACAACCCCTAAGCAGCGGTTCTCAAATACTCACAGGCCTCAGAATCACCAGGAAGGTCTGTTAAGACGCAGGCTGTTGACTCAGGAGGACTGGGTTGGGGCCTGAGAATTTGCGCTTCTAACAAGCCTTCAGGTGATGCTGACGTCTGGGGATCACACTTTGAGAACCACTGCTCTTAAGGACATTCCCATATGCCCAGGGCTTCTCCCAGGGACCTGGCAGGTTGCCCACCCTGTTCTTGCCCAACCCCTGGGCTCTGCACCTCACTTTACTATTCACTTCAGGCATCTGCCTGAATGAGCAGAGGAGGAAAGTCACAGAGGAGAAATCCAGCCGTGCACATTTATTCCAGGTGGATCCCACACCACAAACCGAAAAATTCCTAACTGTGCTCCCCTGGTTCCCCTTTCTGCTCAACATTCTGCAGCTCAAGAACCTCGGCATGGATCACTGCCTGGATGTGGGAGAGAATAACAATGGAGGAAAACCCCTCATCATGTACACCTGCCATGGCCTTGGCGGCAACCAGGTACGGAGCCCAGCCCAAGGCGAGCCTGTCTCTGGGGCATCTTCTCTCTTCACAGGCCCCCTTCCTCCGCTCATAATCGTCCTTTCCTGAGGACTAGGGTAGGGGAGATCCAGAGAGAGGGGGAGATACCAGCCCTGCCCCCAGTCTGAGGGGGAATGCATGATACCGACAGACAAGGTCTTAAGCGTGGACCGGGGCATCCAGAGAGGAGTGGGCAGCAGTGCTGGCTGCTAGAGAGGGGCTGGGGGGGAGGATTGGTTTTTGGTTGGGGTTTTGTTTTCCCACACTCCCCACCCTGGCAGGGGAGGATTCTTCATCAGAGGAGGCTTCCTGGAGGATGCCAGCTGCTGAATGGTGTTTTAGGGTGACTGTGGAAAATTTTTGAGCCCCTCGGCTACACTCAACTTCTATCTTCAATGCCTTCCTTACCCAGAAGGTACCACTATGATCCTAGCACCCATCAGTGACCCCAAAGCAACCACCTACTGACATCTCACAGCTACCTGGCATCCTGGGAATTTCCCCCATGCCCTACAATGCCCAGCTCTTCCCTGAGGAATAACTAATAACCTCCCTGGACCCAGCCCCTCAATCTACCCTGAATGCCCAGCATTTGGTAAGTAAGAGGCACTTAAACAGAGTTGAGGGCTTCCCTGGTGGCGCAGTGGTTGAGAGTCCGCCTGCCGATGCAGGGGACACGGGTTCATGCCCTGGTCCGGGAAGATCCCAGATGCCGCGGAGCGGCTGGACCCGTGAGCCATGGTCGCTGAGCCTGCGTGTCCGGAGCCTGTGCTCCGCAACGGGAGAGGCCGCGGCAGTGAGAGGCCCGCGTACCGCAAAAAAAAAAAAAAAAAAAAAAACAGCTGAAACAAGGAAAGGAGTGGCATGGGCCACTGAACAGGATGCCAACAGGATGTTCAAATGAAGACTAAGTCACTGGAGCAATTTCCTGTACCGCTGGCCCGCGTGGTGATTTTAGGTGGTACACTGATGAACATTTTTTCAATAGTAATCTATTAGCAAAAAAGAACTAGCACATGATTTCACCAATAATGCTTTAAATGAGGCTTTTTTTTTTTTGGAGTCCTCACCACTGGACCGCCAGGAAAGTCCCTAAGTTAAGTTTTTAACTAAAGAAAAAACCTTTAGTAACTATTATCTATCATTCCAGTATCACCCAGATGCGGTGGCACATGAATTACTGAAGTCTTGGCACCTACTCACTTTCCTCCCCAGGAGGCCATCTGTGGTTGGCATCTCAAGGCAGTTGGCTTTGGAAGATGGTGGGCAAACTCTCTGCCTGCCCCTCAGGACCTCCTCTTATCTTGTGTTCTAGTACTTTGAATACACGACCCAGAGGGACCTTCGCCACAACATTGCGAAGCAGCTGTGTCTCTATGCTGGTGCTGACACTCTGGGCCTTAGGGGCTGCCACTTCACGGGCAAGAATAGCCAGGTGCCCGAGGATGAGGAATGGAAATTCACCCAGGTGAGTCAGCGGCCCAGAAAGCTCAGAATCAAGAGCCTGAGACCACAACTGCCCCCTCCCTTCCTTCTGCATCTTCTGCCTGAGATACTACGGGGTGGATCCGGACAGTGTACAATAGGAAGTATGGAGAATGTGGGCTTGATCACAGGCAGGGTTCTCAGGGCCTAAGTAAGGTTTGTTGATGGCTGGTTCTGCTTGATATAAAGATGGGGTCGGGGTTATGGTCCAGGACCAGCTGTGTCATAGCTCACGTATTTATAGGCTGAACACAAGTAGATGAAGTTGAAGAGTCACTTGTGGTTCCTGCCTGGCCTCTGTGTGCCGGGCACAAGGCTATGCACTCACATACATTGGTTTGGTTAATCTTCCAAGTAGGTGGTGTCCCCACCACTAGAGATGGGCCAGCCGAAGCTCAGCAAGTTTGTGACTGGCCCAAGACCCTTCACTAGTAAATGGTAGGCCTGGGGTTCTGATCTAGATAAATCTGACTCGAAAGCATGGGTTCTTTCCATTACACCACACTGCCTCGGGATAAACGATGTAACTTCTACAGGATTGGGCCCAAACCAGCAGCCCCCAGTGAGCCTCCACACCCCACTCCACCCCAATCCCCAGTCCTTGGCTTGGGGAAAGAGGAGCCCAACCTTGGAGCTACAGGGAAGGGAGGAGTCTGAACACGATCAAAGGCAGAAGGTGCGGGTGGGCAGCAGTGGCCCAGGTCTTTGAGACTGGCCATCTGGAGTGGGGGGTGGTCCTGAAAGCCTTTTTCAGTGAGCCCATGGTCCTGCCTTCCTCTGTTCCAGCCATTCATGCTAAAGCTGGGGGTGAAGAATTGGTACCACGCACAGGTGGAAACTCAGGAATGCATCCCATCAGAGTATCTGGCATCCAAGGAAAGGAATTTGGAAGTGCCCTCTCTGTGCCTCATTGGGTTTCCTTTGCCTTTTGTCTACTGATCCCTATTTCATTGCCCCCTAGTAGCACTGTCAGAGGTCTGAGGCCCAGGCTGACCGTTTGCCGTGTCATCTTTTTAGGATCAACTCATCAGGAACTCAGGATCTGGTACCTGCCTGACATCCAAGGACGAAAAGCCAGCCATGGCCACCTGCAATCCCAGTGATCCCTACCAGCACTGGCTCTTCATCTAGGCCCTGGATCACCCCCCTGTGGGAGATCCCACAAGCCTCTTAGGAAACAGGATTTGGGGGAACCTGATGTTTGAGAACCTGATCATCAGTTCCCTGTCGGCCTTAGAGATGGATTTCAAACTCGATGCAAATCAAGGCAGGACCTTCCTACTCCTTGCAACAACATTGGGCCCATTTTCTTTCCTCCACGTTGGTGGAAGAGACCGTTAGAACACATAATACGTTACCTAGAGCTCTCCTTCTGCCCTAGAAACAGACTTGCAAAGCAGAGGAGGCAGCTGGGCTAGAGCCCAGGGCAGCAATGCTGATTTCAAGAAAAGTACCTCTGCGGCCACGTCCTGAATCCCTGATCATCTAGAACACCCACAGAATCCAGTGAAACAGTATATTCTACCAGAGGAATTAGAGGTCTAAGAGTCTCCCTTGCTAACATTACCTGAAGCTTCTTGACAGGAATCCTTTATCTTATTTCATCTGCACGATAGTCCCGTGAAAAAGACAGGAACCACCGTGCCCATTTTATAGACAAGAACGCTGAGGCAGAGAGAAATAAAGGAGCTGGTCTGTATCCTGAACCTGGGCTCCTCCCACCACACCACAAGAACACTAGGCAACTAGCCATCAGGTCCCCACTCTCTCTTCCCTCCAGTCTGATCATTTCTGGCTGGCTGGTCTCCATAAAGCCTAGAGCAGTGCAGCCAGGTAGCTGTGAGGGAGACCATATTTAGGAATCCTGAGATGTTCGTTTTGAAAGAAAACTTGTGGAGCCAGTGATTCTCAGGTTTAAGTCCCAGAACCTTTTTTCAGTGCTCCATGTATAATGTAGTTCAGAAGCAAAATAGCCACGGATGAAAATGAGGGTGGGTGAGGGCATTGCCCACCAGCCCCTGAACTTTTCTAAAAGTCTGCAAGCACAATTTGAAATCATCGTTTTAGTCCAGCCCTATCATTTTCATATTATGAAACCAAGGCCAGATAAGTGAAGTTATTTGCCCCAGGCCACACAACCACGTATCGGCAGCCCTGAGGCTAGGACCCAGATAAGGCTAACAAGAGCCCTGGGAAGTCTGAAGAAGCCGGGACAGCAGGTAGTGTGGAGCACGACTGCGCGACGCCTCGTCTGCGGTTCTCGCGTGAACTCCCCGCACAGAGCAGACCTGCCGTGCGTGTCAGCTCTTCCCCAAGCAAGTTGGACCCCACCACGCATGGCTGCTTTGCCTGAAGTAGAGAGCCCAGCTGCCCAGAGGACTCATTCCTTCTTGGAGGGCTTCCTACTTGAGTAGCAGGCTGTCTTCTTGGACAGCACCACATGAGGGTGCCGTGGGACCACGGCTGCCTCTGCTTCCCACGCAACTCCCCGCCGCAGGAAGTCTCCTAGGTCCTATGGGGTAGCCCAGCCAAAGGGAGAGGAGAGAGTGGCCAGGACGTGTCCTGGAGTGGGGAAAGGGAAAAGTTCTTTGCCAGAAGGAGAAGAGAATTGCACATGAGATCCCACTGGAAATAAAGGTTTTATGGCATTGGTAAAGGAAGTTTGCACTGGGTTCCTCCTCCCCTGCTATGCCCCTTAGCTGATCCGTTTGGAGGATCAGTTGATTCAAGCTGTGAAGAATCACACACGTCTGAAAAGTTCTGTCACAGCCACTGTCTCGTCTCCAAATATCCTCTGGCCCCCCAGTTTAGCCTCCACGCTGTGTCAAGCACATGTAGACATGAGGAGATAATAAGGCTCTTCCCCCATGGAACTCACACTTCAGCTGGGAAAACAGAGAGGTAAGCAAGTCATGCCAAGGAGATGTTCAGAGATGTGCTACATGACTTAGAACAATTCTTAGGGAAGCCTCACAAAGTTGGTGACATTTGACCTTAGACCTCAAAGGATGGATCCTCAGGTAGGAAGAGCTCAGTAAGCAAAGGTCTCAAGTGTGAGAAAAGTCGCAGAGGGACAACAGTACATGTGGATGCAGGGAACCAGGAGGACTGAAGGGTGGGGGCGCAGTGAATGTAGAAGCTAGAAGGTCAGGACCACGCTATGGCTTTCATGAGCCCTAGGCACTTGTGCCTTCATTAAAAAAGTGGTAAAGAGTATGTTTTACAACTGCATTGATATAACAACGAATATAATCCAGGATGATAGTATTCTGATTTTAAAAGAAACTGAAACATTTTTGTGGGCCTAAAAAGTATTGTGGGAGCTTCCCTGGTGGTGCAGTGGTTGAGAGTCCGCCTACCGATGCAAGGGACACGGGTTCGTGCCCCAGTCTGGGAAGATCCCATATGCCGCGGAGCGGCTGGGCCCGTGAGCCATGGCCACTGAGCCTGTGCGTCTGGAGCCTGTGCTCCGCAACGGGAGAGGCCACGACAGTGATAGGTCTGTGTACAGCAAAAAAAAAAAAAAAGTATTGTGGGCCTCAGGCACTGTACCTGCTGTGCTTACTGGGTTAGTCGGCCCTGTAGAACAGTGGCTTGGGGCCCAACTGAAAAGGCTTTGAATGCCATGCTAATAAGTCCAGTAAATCCTAGGGAGCCTTAGTCCTCAACTCCAATCTTAGCCCTACTCTTGGTTGCATTCAACATCCAAACATTTACCAGGCACTGTTTGTTTGCTATTTATCCTAATATCGCTCATACTCTCTATAGCGTCACTCAAGAGCTCTCCAGCCCGATCTCACGACGCATGCCCAACTGAGGAGCCCTGCTGTGGTGCTCAGTTTCCTCACCCCGACCACACAGCAGCAGAGCATCTCGCAAGGGTGGTCAGCTAAGGGTAACCCACGGGGACTGAGAGATGCAGCAGGTTTGGGGGTGAAGGGAGGACTAGGGAAGAGAGGTGCTCAAGGAGAGGGAGAGGGCACGAACAGGGAGGTGGGAGGACTCAAGAAACCAGCTTCTTGGCCTCCCCTTAGCCGAGGATGGCCTTGCCCTAACCCCACATCTGCACTATTAAAATCCACCCCTCTGACCATTCTCAGGCTAACCTAAAACCTTAAGTCCTGCTTAAAATCTTTTTTATTTATTTATTTATTTTTGGTCGCGTCGGGTCTTCGTTGCTGCACGCGGACTTTCTCTAGTTGCGGCGAGCGGGGGCTACTCTTCGTTGCGGTGCGCGGGCTTCTCGTTGCAGTGGCTTCTCGTTGCAGAGCATGGGCTCTAGGCGTGCAGGCTTCAGGAGTTGTGGTTCACGGGCTCAGTAGTTGTGACTCACAGGCTTAGTTGCTCGGCAGCATGTGGGATCTTCCCAGACCAGGGCTCGAACCCGTGTCCCCTGCATTGGCAGGTGGATTTTTAACCACTGCGCCACCAGGGACGCCCAAGTCTTGTTTAAAATCTTGATGCTAACTAGGCCTGTGTTACTATCTCCTGGCTCCAGGAACCTCTCTCCCCTTAGCCCTGCGTGGCTCATCTCCTCTGGGGATCTATTTCCCACTTGAAGAGTATTGGCGCCATTGCCCAAAATGGATAAATGTCCCAGAATATATTCTTATTTTTAATTACAAAAATAAGGGACTTCCCTGGCAGTCCAGCGGTTAAGACTCCTCACCTCCAATGCAGGGGACACGGGTTCGATCCCTGGTCGGGGAGCTGAGATCCTGCAAGCCATGTGATATGGCCGAAAAATTACGAAAAAAGAAAAAGTGAAATTGATCCTCACGACACTGCCATACCTATTGATTCATTCTCTAGAAGTAGTAACTTCTAGAAAAGTAATAATTTCCAGGTATAAACCTTCTCTACCCTTTTTCTATGAATATACATAATATATAAAGACACACACACAGAGTACCATATTGTTTGAAACTTGATGTCTTCATTTAATATACCAAGGACATCTTTTCATGTCAGGTCATTTAAGTCTAACTCATTCTTTTTAAAAGCTGGATAGTATTGGGATTCCTTGGTGGTGAAGCCCTGGTGGTTCGATCCCTGGTCCGGGAAGATTCCACATGCCGTGCAGCAACAAAGCCTGTGCGCCACAACTACTGAGCCTGTGCTCTAGAGCCCACGAGCCACAACTACTGAAGGCCGTGCTCCTAGAGCACATGCTCCACAACAAGAGAAGCCACCGCAATGAGAAGCCCGTGTACTGCAACGAAGAGTAGACCCCGCTCACCGCAACCAGAGAAAGCCCGCACGCAGCAACGAAGACCCAATGCAGCCAAAATTAAAACCAAATAAATAAATAAATTTATTTTTTTTAAAAGCTGGGTAGTATTCCTTAATATGATTAAACCCAATTTCTCTAACCTTCCCCTATTGATGAATACTTGAGTTTTTCCCAATTTTGCGACAAACTTTATGACAAACTACACAAAGTTTGGTGACAGACTACACTAGAACCCACATCGTTGTACATTTATTTTTGTGCCCGTGTTTATTTCAAAAGGATACATTCCTCTTGGAAAATACGCAGTGCCTCAGAATGAAAGCCAAAGCCCTCCTCTACACCTCACCCTAAGAGGAGGAAAAGAGTCTGACCAGCGTGGGAGATGAGGCTGGGTGTGTAGATTACTCAATGGCTTGGGAGCATTGAGTGCAATCCTAAACAGTTTGGTTTTTAAGCAAATACAGATAAGGCTTCGCCAAGGGTGCAGCGATGGATGTGATATTGACCCTGCGCTCAAGGGCTCACTTTGGAGTCTGTGATGTGGAGGGGTAACCTTTAAGAGGCCCTTGAGCCTCCCCTTGGACTCCTGATCCTGGGGGCTAGAGCTGTCTCCCTATTCTCCAGAGGAGGCCACGGGGTGTGGGGGTGGGGGAGCGGGTGGAGAATGACAAAGGAGGCCCGGATTCCCCAGCCAGCTCAACTCTTCCCCCACCCCCCCACCCCCGGGGTCTCCTTTGGGTTAGAATGTTGGGGGTGGGGCTGGAGAGGGAGCCCTTAGTGCAATTCCCACCCATCACCCCCCACACCCCCCCCCCCAGCTCAAGGACCTGAAAAGGTGACCGTCTGTACGGAACTCCTTCCTCAGCCTTTTCCAGGCCTCTCCCACACCTGCAGGCTTGAAACTTGAATTCTGGAGTGTCTAGGCAACAAAAGCCCCCAGGTGAACTGGCATACTTTCCTGCCTGCCTCCCCCTGGGCTTACGGCTTCTCTCAGCCTAAGTCCACCCACAGTCCTTGCTCTGGGACCTCCCAACCCAAAGTTCTCTGCCCACCGCAAGGTCCGCGGCACCTCCCTCCATCCCCCTCTCCTGACTCCGATGGCCAGAGCCTCTCATCTCCTGCAGGACACTCCTGCCCTGCTCTCCACCCTCATAGCACGCAGACTAGCTCCCTATCCTGAGGGCTTCCTCTTCTCACCGACACTCTCCTTCCCTGGGAGCTCTCTTTTATCTGCTCTCCAGATGAGTCTCCCCAAACCTGTTTCCTAGTGAAGCAAGAGGGAAGGGGGCAGAGCACAACCTTTGAAAGAATGACATAGCCCAGAGGACACGACATAAACTTATTAGAACCAAATGGGTCCAAGATGGCAGACAAGTCGACTTCCACTAGACCTCGAGCCTCAGGATACGTTCGTTGTAACACATCAAGCTAAATGACACACCCACAGGTGCCATGACAGTTCCAAGACCAACCATAAGGATCAAAAAGTGGGCGGTGGCCCAATTCCTGGAAATCCCCGCCCCTTCCTAAAATCGTTGGAATACTCCTCCTACTCATTAGCCTATGAAATTACCCACTCCTATAAAAACTGACAACCCCATACTCTGGGGCCTTTCTCGCCTTCTGAGAAGGCCCATGCTCTGTCTGTGGAGAGTGTTTCTCTCTAAATAAATCCACTTCTTACCTATCACTTTATCTCTCACTGAATCCTTTCTGCAATAAGACATCGAGAACCTGAGCTTCATTAAGTCCTGAAACCAGGTGTGTGATTTCAGTTGGCAGACTGTGGGTTTTGGCCGGGTTCGAGGCCCAGCCGCATGGGTTCAAGTCCCAACCCGTGGTGCACGGTTTCTTCCATCAGAATTCTCTCCACTGCAGCTACGCTGCTTTTGTCTCCTTGCACCTACACCACTGTCTGCGTCCTGGGGGCGCGTGCCGTTTCCCTCTTTGCTGTCTCCTCTTTCTTCTTGCTCTCCTTGCACACTTCTCTCCTCCAGCCCCCCATGCCTCCAAACCCTGGTGCACAGGGTAGGTCTCTGCACTGACAGTGCCCCCGAGGGCAGTGAGACGGTGGCAGGCTACCAGCAAGCGGAGCATCCCAAGGGAAATGCCAGTCCTGGCTCTCCATCTAATTTCTTTTTTTATATATATTTTTTTAACATCTTTATTGGAGTATAATTGCTTTACAATGGTGTGTTAGTTTCTGCTGTATAACAAAGTGAATCAGTTATACATATACATATGTTCCCATATCTCTTCCCTCTTGCGTCTCCCTCCCTCCCTCCCTCCCTCCGTCCCTATCCCACCCCTCCAGGCGGTCACAAAGCACCGAGCTGATCTCGCTGTGCTGTTCCATCTTATTGCTGAAAAAGACTTAGTTGGATGCTTTTCAGCTGAAAGAGATGATTAATTCAGCCCTGACCTTGTTCTGTCTTTGTTCATAGACAAATTCTTTTACTTAAAAAGAAACCTTTTCATTTGTGTTTCCATTATCACCTGTGATTTCCCCTGCCTTCCAAATGGCCCTGCCAGTTGACAGGAAGGTCAGCAAAGCTGCTGATAAGCGGAGATTAAAGAGGGCTTGTGGCAAGGGGGCAGTGGTCTACTTGCTGGCAACATGCTGCGCTTGCTGGTGTTCACCACGCTGGTCCTTCATGGTAAGTGGGTCATCTGGCTGGAGTTCTGTAGGGAGGGAGGTCGAGCAGGAGGGTTGGAAAGCTTTCCTTAAGCCCAGGTCTGCTCTCTATCCCAGGATGGGAAGGAGACCCTGCCTGTGAGTCTAGCGAAAACTTTATTCTCCTGGAGCCCATGATAGAAAAGGTCGGGGGCCTCTGCTTGAAAGTCCCCTGAGCCATGAAGCAGAGAGAAGCCTCTTCCAGAGCCCTGGGCTCCCCCACCAACCCCACTGACAGGAAGACATCCTCAGCGGGCATCTGGTGGCATGTGCACTGCTGTCCCTGCCCCCTGGAGAATCCCGCCAAAGCACTGTGTGTGGGAGGGGGAGGGTGGGGTCAGGGGTGGGGGGTAGGGAGCGGGGAGTCACCTCAGGCCAAGGGTGACCCTAAGCAAGGCTGAGACCATGAGGAACCTCTGGGGCCTGGCACGGCAGTGTGAGATGGGTCCTCGTAACATGCCAAGGTTCTGGGGACACGTAGGGGAAGCAGGAAAGCAGAAGGCACTTAGACTTATCTGCTTTCAAAAGGGGCTCAGAGAACTCACAGCCGGGCCCCTCATTTGCTAGGGAGGAACTGTGCGTTTGCAGACAAAGCACAACTGCCACCCGCCCTCCCACCCTGAGCTGACCCCATGCTTAGTCATCACTCACTTTTCTTCTGCCCCACAAAGGACATAGTGCCCAGGACTTTCCAGAAACCAACTCCCGGGTAGTTGGAGGGACTGAGGCCCGGAGGCATTCTTGGCCCTCTCAGGTGGGTGTTCCTTCACAGCCCCAGACTGCCAACGAAATAAGAGTTGCCCGTGTCCTGATATGCAATATTATGTATGTTTGTGTATATCCTTATCAACAGGAAGCTCTCCAGCCGCCTGGATTCTAGCTTTAAAAGATGAATGGGACGAGGCTTAGGAATTTTTTTCTAAGTGCAAAAGGCTTGGAGGAAAGGATTTAAACACCAACCACACTCACTCTCCCAGGCACACACCCAAACACAAACCACATTTACACTCCCAGCAATACCTCTTGTGCCACACTAGCAAGACTGTGTGCCAGACCCACACCTCAGACTCTACACACCTTCACACACACACACACACACACACACACACACACACACACCCCACTCCACGCAATTCGTGTCACACATGCAAACACACCTCTGCCCCCAAATGGAGCACGTTGCTCGTTTGGCTATTTAAAGAGTTTCCACTTTCAAAACAGGGCAGCTAGGCTGTGATTTAAGCAATTCTAAAAGTGTAAAACTGGCAAATTCACTGGTGAATAGCCATACTTTGAGAGAAATCACTGCGATTAGAATTAAATTCAATTTACAGAAGTTTGTGCCCCAATTTTCAGGGGTAGAGCTATTGTGTGATATGAGGCAATGAAGGAGGAGGAATGAACTGATAAAAATGAATACTCCGGTGGTGTTTCTAAGTATCTGCTGGGGTGAGGGGACAGGGTGTATCTTCAAAACTTCGGAGGGGAGTTCTGGGGACCTAAGTTTGTGGCTTAGGTGATGGAGCAATTCCATGGCTACATTTCCTTCCCAAGAGGGAATGGAGGTAGAAGGACCTGGGTTCCTGGCCCTTTGCAATAATATAGGGTAACGATGCTGAATGCACTGTGTGTGTATGTCTTTACTCCCCCTTCCATGTACACAGCAAACATCACCAAATGACGGAACACTCTTTTCTGCTGGTCCCAAGGGCATCTACACGCCCCTTCTCACCACTACTCCAGGTAGCCTCAACAGCAAAAGGTCAAATGAAAACAATTCGCCATCTCTAGCCCAGAAAGTTGGAGAATGTTTTGAGGTATGGCAGGAGTTTAAGGAGGTAACACATGGCTGGGATCAATGCCTTTCAAGAATCACCAACCTATCCCTCTTTTCTTCTCTCCCCATCTAGATTTCCCTCCAGTACCAGTCTGGAGGTTCCTGGTTTCACATCTGTGGAGGGACCCTCATCAGACGGAACTGGGTGATGACAGCTGCTCACTGTGTGGACAAGTGAGAAAAACAAAGACCAGCTTTTCTGAGCCCCTGGGAGGGGAAGAGTCTGGTCCTTCTGGAGGAATATGTATGTTTGACCGCTCAGGGCAAGACTTTAAGGAGGTGTTGGGGGGCCTGCGGGGAGGTAGTAGGATATAATGGAAAGTACAAACTATAATGTCAGGCAAACTCAGGTTCACCTCCTGTCCCAGCTTCTTCTAGCTATGTGAACTTGGATGGCTTACTTAGCTCTCCAAGCTCTCCCTCCCTTATCTCTACCTACTTGGTAGAATTATTGTGAGAATTAGGTAGGTAAATATTTAAGTGCCTAGTCAACGCCTGACTGGTAACCATTTTTTCATGTTTATCGTGAGCAGTGGTTCTTAAATTTGAGCGTAGATCAGAATCACCTGCAGGGCACAGATTGCTGGGCCCAGCCCAGTAGAGTTTCTGATAGGAAGGTCCAGGTTGAGGCCTGATAATCTGCATTTCTAACAAGTTTCCAGGTTATATTGATGCTGCTGGTACAGGGACCATGCTTTAAGAACTACTGGTCTAGGACTTCCAGTGGT
Source organism: Orcinus orca (assembly GCF_937001465.1). NCBI lineage: Eukaryota > Metazoa > Chordata > Mammalia > Artiodactyla > Delphinidae > Orcinus > Orcinus orca. The sequence continues at coordinate 41,361,331 of NC_064569.1, read as the reverse complement.
TAAGGCGCCATGCTTCCAGTGCAGGGGCCACGGGTTCAATCCCTGGTCGGGGGGTACTAAGATCCCGCATGCCATGTGGTGTGGACAAAAAATTTTTAAAACAAAAGAACTACTGGTCTAGAAGTTTATATGTCCCTCGAAACCCCTCTATGGGCCGAGAGCCATTATTTCATTTATGCTCAGCCCACCTCTCCCAAGTTATGAGATATTCAGCCTCTGATGTTTAGCTTAGTAAATTGGGAACATGAAGTTGATGGTAGTTTTTGTCACTTCCACAGGTTAGCAAATTGGGGATGGGAGGGTTGGTTACTTCCTCATCTTCCAGGGTCTTCCATCCTTCCACTGCCTGGGCCAGATAAGAGGGATTCCTGTCCTAAAGATGAGATGTAAGATGGCTTCCCAACTTTTCTCTAAGAGGGGAAAAAGAACGATCACTCAGGGCTCCCCTCTCTCCCTCCAGACAAATGAGCTTCCGTGTGGTGGTTGGAGACCACAACCTGAGCCAGAACGATGGCACCGAGCAGTACGTGAGAGTGCAGAGGATCAAGGTGCATCCCCACTGGAACAGCAATAATGTGGCTGCAGGGTAGGGGCAAGGCGGGGCTAGCCTGGGGCTGGGAGGTGGAGGGCTGACTGGCCAGCCATGGGGTCTTGGCTTCCTTCACATTAATCCAGGAGGACTCTGAGAATTAAGATGTTGGAGGACTTGAGAATGTTTGAAGATCTTTGGGGATTTGTTTGATCTACGCTGGTTTGCATGATTGGATCCCCTGAATCTCCTCTGCAGAGTTTAATGTTCCTGTTTTTATTGTTAGTTATTATTCATTTTATGGAATAGACTCCATCAGCAAAAGTAGATTTCTTAAAATGAATCTCACAATGAGAAAAGTCCTGCAAGACTGAGCTGTAAACTTTTGGAAAGGAAGTAGTTAAGATGGTAGCCAATTCTATAGCGTGGGTTCAAGTAATTCGGATATTTCTGCAGAGCATTTGACATCTTTCTCCTCTGAGAACTCTTCTCTGCTACGAAGATCAAAACACTCTGCTCCTTTCCGAGTCCCCATTCACAACGAAAGAAGCGAGCTCCACTCCCCGCTGGGTTGCAGACCAGAGCTAGGCGGCAATGCTGAGACCTCACCAGCAGGGGCTGCTGTTAAACGTAGAATATCCTACAATCCAAATGCGTAGTTCCTCGAATTTGAGTCTTGGCGAGTCAGTCCCCTCCTTCTTTGAAGTCATTGGTTTCCAATTCCATGGGCACACAAGGCTTAGGGAGGGCTTGTCCCTATGCTGACTTAAAGGAAGGCCTGGTCCTGCAAGCGAGCGGTCTCCTTTCCTCCCGCAGCTATGACATCGCCCTGCTGCGCCTGGCCCAGAACGTTACCCTCAACAGCTATGTCCAGCTGGGTGTTCTGCCAAAGGAGGGAACCATCCTGACTAACAACAGCCCCTGCTACATCACAGGTTGGGGCAGGACCATGAGTAAGTCGCCTACATTGGCACCATCCACCACATGGATCTTGATTAGGTAGCTGAGCTTCTGGGGCACTTTTTCTGTGGTCCTAGGTGTTCAGAGCCAAAGACCAGGAACCAGAGATAAAATAACTGGTTCATGAAATCAAGCTAAGAACAAGCCATGGAATAGTCAAGTCAGAAATTCTCAGATTCTTATAACCAAAAAAAAAAAAAAAAAAAAGATAGACACCTTACCTCAGAGAGTATTTTGTTACCAGCCTCTCATTTTATACATAAGGAAACTGAGGCCCAAAGAAATTAAAGACCTTAAAAAAAAAAAAAAAAGAAAGAAATTAAAGACCTTGTTCAAGATCACATGACCAGGGAATTCCCTGGTGGTCCAGCGGTTAAGACTCTGCGCTCCCATTGCAGGGGGCCAGGTTCGATCCCTAGTCAGGGAACATAGATCGGGCACGGCACAACTAAGAGCCTGTATGCTGCAACTAAAAGATGACGCATGCCGCAACTAAAAGATACTGCATGCCGTAACTAAAAGATGCCTCATGCCGCAAAGAAGATCTCTCACACGGCAACAAAGATCCCATGTGCTGCAAGTGAGACCCAGCACAGCCAAATAAATAATTTTTTTTTTTCTGGTACGCGGGCCTCTCACTGTTGTGGCCTCTCCCGTTGCGGAGCACAGGCTTCGGACACGCAGGCTCAGCGGCCATGGCTCACGGGCCCAGCCGCTCTGCGGCATGTGGGATCTTCCCGGACCGGGGCACGAACTCGTGTCCCCTGCATCGGCAGGCGGACTCTCAGCCACTGCGCCACCAGGGAAGCCCAATAAATAAATATTTTTAAAAAAAATCACATGACTAGTTAGTAACTAGTTAGCTGGGGCCAGAAAGCAGGTATCCTGGCTTCCACCTTGGTGGTCACGACACCATTGCGCTGCCTTCATAGACAGTCTATAGGCTGTGGGCTGGAGTGAATGAGCCAGGGGTGGCTGCAGGTCCAGAGGAGTCGAGGCAGAGGAGGCCTCAGCTTCTTCCGGTCAATCATGGGAAGATTTCTGGAAGGAAAAGTCATTAGATGACATGGAAAGGTGGGAGAGGCTATGAGCAGAGATAGTTAACAAGGGTAGAGACAGCAGGCCTGGCACAGAAGGCTGTCAGCCATCAGACAGGATCTGAGCTCTGGAGGGGAGGCAAGGCCTTGCTGGGAGCAGCCAGTGTACTGGGGAAACCTGGGGCTGAGAGAGACACATGCTTGTAATCCAGCTCTGCTCCCAGTTCACTCAATGTCATTGTAGTTCAGTTTCCTGATCTATGTATAACATGAAAGGATTGTTGTAAGTATCCAAAGAATAATTCATGTGCAAAGCCTTTGAAAAGTCAAAAAATGCAGATAGGGCTTCCCTGGTGGCGCAGTGGGTGAGAGTCCGCCTGCCGATGCAGGGGACACGGGTTTGTGTCCCGGTCTGGGAAGATCCCACATGCCGCGGAGCGGCTGGGCCCATGAGCCATGGCCGCTGAGCCTGCGCGTCCGGAGCCTGTGCTCCGCAACGGGAGAGGCCACAACAGTGAGAGGCCCGTACGCAAAAAAAAAAAAAAAACTGCAGATAAAGGAAAGCTCTTAAGAAATGGAAACAAGGGTGCATAGTCCCAGTTCTGCTTCACAGGATTTACAGTGTAAGGAGGAAGCAGGACAGATAAGTTATTAACAAATAAGACCATTCTAGTTACTTAATTAAGGTATCCATGAGATTAAAAAAAAAAAAAAGCAGGCATAGGATTAGTGGTTTGGAACCTGGGAACGTAGTCAAGGATGACTCCTTAAAGGAAGGTGCCTGTAGCTTTTATATAAAGAGAGACAAAAGGAGGATCTATGACATGCAATGGGCAGAGAAAAGGAACTTGCCCTGACCTCAGCTTTCATCAGAGCTTGGCAAGGTTTAGCCGAGTGTGGAAGGTTTTTTTTTTCCCTGGATAGCAGCTGGGGCTGACCTCCAATGCTGTGTGTCCTGTTCAGCCAATGGGCAGCTGGCCCAGACCCTGCAGCAGGCTTACCTGCCCACCGTGGACTACGCCACCTGCTCCAGCTCCTCTTACTGGGGCTCCACCGTGAAGAATACCATGGTGTGCGCTGGAGGAGACGGAGTTCACTCTGGATGCCAGGTGAACACAGGCGGGAAGTGTCAGAAGTCTCACCCCAGGCCCCTCCCCTCTCTGTTTCCCATCCCCCAGCTTTTACTCACCTACTTCACACCTACTCCCACTCCTATGTACAGACTAACCTTTGTATTCTAGCATCTGAAGGAGAATGATTCTGTGCTACTAGGTCTATATTCACAGAATCTCCAAGTTTAAAGGAACCTTAAAATTCATCTTGCCTATTACCCTCCCCCACCTCAAAAGTTTGTATGTGGCCCAACATTTGTGTGTTGGTATATGTGAGTGTTCTTTAGAAGTTATTTGTGCCCTAGATTTTTTTTTTAATAATTTTTTTTTTTTTTTTTGGCTGCGTTGGGTCTTTGTTGCTATGTGTGGGCTTTCTCTAGTTGCAGCGAGTGGAGGCTACTCTTCTTGTAGTGCATGGGCTTCTCTTGTTGCGGAACACAGGCTCTAGGCGTGCGGGCTTCAGTAGTTGTGGCTCGCGGGCTCTAGAGCACAGGCTCAGTAGTTGTGGCTCACGGGCTTAGTTGCTCTGCGGCATGTGGGATCTTCCCGGACCAGGGCTCGAACCTGTGTCCCCTGCATTGGCAGGCAGATTGTTAACCACTGCGCCACCAGGGAAGCCCCTGTGCCCTAGATTTTTAATGGCTGCCATGGGGCTAGGCCTGGAGTGGTGGTTGTAACTGTGTATAAGTTAGCTCCCCTCCCATCAACCCCAATTTTTCTTATAGCTCCTCCACCACCACCCTTTTGACCCAATATTATTGATAGCAGAATGTATACAGGTGAATATGGTAGGGGAAAGTGCACAAAATAGTTTTATAATAGTATATATATAAATCATCTTCTATTTAGACAAGATCAATCACCAATGCACCATCTTACAGATTTCTTTTTTTTTTTTTTAATTTTTATTGGCGTATAGTTGATTTACAATGTGTTAGTTTCAGGTGTACAGCAAAGTGAATCAGTTATCCATATACATTTATCCACTCTTTTTTTTTTTTTTTTTAGATTCTTTTCCCATATAAGCCATTACAGGGTACTGAGTAGAGTTCCCTGTGCTATACAGCAAGTTCTTATTAGTTATCTATTTTATATATAGTAGTGTGTATATGTCAATCCCAATCTCCCAATTTATCCCTCCCCCACCCTTATCCTCTGGTGCCCATAAGTTTGCAGATTTCTTAATGCAGTTCAACAAATATTCTTGATCATCTGCTAAATACTAGGCACTGTGTTTGATTCATCTTTGTATGAAAGATACAAAGATAAATATAAACACAGTGTCTAGTGGAAGAATGGGAAGAGCAGACATAAAACAGAACATTGTAATACAATGTGGTTAAGTGTTATAACAAAAATGTGGATAGGGTGATATGGGAGTTCAAAAGATAGGTACTTATCTCCGCCTGTTGGTGTCGGAAAAGACTTGCCTTCCCTGAGAAACTAGAGTCTGTACTGAGTCATAAAGCTTAAATAGGAGAAAGCCAGGCAAAAAAAGAGGAAAAGATATTCAGAGAGAGGGAACATGAAGAAAGGCATGGCCCAAGAACCTAGAACAATGGAGAATTATAGGGCATTCCCTACCGTTAGAGCAGAGGTCAGGGCCCACAGCCTCCAAGCCCAGCTTGCTGCCTGTTTTTACGTGGTCCATGAGCTAAGAATGTTTTTCACATTTTTTAATGGTTGGGAACAAATTAAGAAAGGCATAATATGTCATGGCACATGAAAAATATAAAATTTCAGTGTCGTTAAAAAAAACTTTTATTGGAATACGGCCTTACTTCTTCATTACGTATTGTTTATGGCTGCTTTCACGGAGTTGAACAGTTGCAAGAGAGACTGGCCTGCAAAGCCTGAGATATTTACTCTTTGGCTTTTTACAGAAAAAGTTTGCTGACCCCTGGGCTAGAACATAAACTATTACCATACTAGGGAATGTCAGGAGATGACACTGGCGACAGGTAGGAGCCACACGACTTAGGCCTTCAAATGTCATGCTTGGGGACATGAACCTTTATCTTAGGCACTGGGAAACCACTGAAGAGTTCTAAACCGGAGAACAGCATGATCAGATTTGCCTTTTAGAAGCACTCTCTGATGACAAGGTAAGCATGTTTTTTTTTTTTTTTTTTTTTTTTTTTTGCGGTACGTGCGCCTCTCACTGTTGCGGACTCTCCCGTTGTGGAGCACAGGCTCCGGACGCGCAGGCTCGGCGGCCATGGCTCACGGACCCAGCCGCTCCGTGGCATGTGGGATCTTCCCGGACCGGGGCACGAACCCGTGTCCCCTGCATCGGCAGGCGGACCCCCAACCACCGCGCCACCAGGGAAACCCTAAGCGTGTTTTTGAAGAGAGCAAAATTAGCAGGGAGACTGCTTAGGAGACTCTTGCAATTATCTAGGCAAGAAATCTGAGGGCCCGAATTAGGGCAGTGGAGAGGAGGAAGGAGGATCAAGAATGACTTCCAGGCATCTGATTTAAGTGATTTGGGGGAGGTGTTTGTTGCCTCTATGAGACAATATTTATAGGATTTTGGAGGGAAGGTTGAGTCTGACAAGTTGAGTCTGAGATCCCAGTGGGACATTCAGTTATAGTTAACTGGTAAGAAACTATATATAAAGAGAGTGGAGCCTGAAGGAGAAAGCTAGGTTAGAGATAAGCTTAACGGGAAATGAGATCCCTCAAAGTCCCCCAGCCCCCATCCCCACCTCCCCCAGGGAAAAGTGGTAGAATGAGGAAAAAAAAAAAAAGTGAGCTGGGGGGAAGAACTGTGATAACATAAATATTTGAGTGCTTCAGAGATAGTTGGAGGACAAAGGACCCGTAAGGATCTAAAAAAGAGATAAGAGAAAAGCATAGTAAATAAAGGTTTCACAAAATCTCAGGAAATACTGATAGATCATCACATCGTATACGTTGCAGCCAGGAGCCGCGGCGGATAACTGAAAGTGGCTACTTCCACAGTTGACGCGTCACTGGTAACTACAGCTAGAGCAGTTTCAGTGGAGTGGTGAGGGCAGAAGCTTGATTGAAGGGTAAGGAATGAAGAGGCAACACTGGGTCATTTGTAGAGATGTGGATGGACCTAGAGTCTGTCATACAGGGTGAAGTAAGTCAGAAAGAGAAAAACAAATATCGTATATTAACACATATATGTGGAATCTAGAAAAATGGTACAGATGAACCTATTTGCAGAGGAGGAATAGAGACGCAGATGTGTGGACATGGGGCAGGGGGCAGGGAAGGGGCGGGGGGGATGAATTGGTAGATTAGGTTTGACATAAATGCACTACCATGTGTAAAATAGATAGCTAGTGGGAACCTGCTCTATGGCACAGGGAGCTCAACCCAGTGCTCTGTGATGACCTAGATGGGTGGGATGGGGGGGGGGAGGTCCAAGAGGGAGGGATATATGTATACATATAGCTGATTCACTTCGTTGTACAGCAGAAACTAACTCATCATTGTAAAGCAATTACACTCCAATTTAAAAGAAAGAAAGAAAGAAACATAGCAAAGAACGTAGAATACTCTTTCAAGAATCTTGGATGAAAGTGAGGAATTTTACAAGTCTGGTAGCTTTAAGGAGGATGACAGTCATGGAGGGGGTGGATCTTTTAAGAGGGAAGAAAATTAAGTGTGTTTCTGGGCAGAGAGGAAAGGATCCTGTAGAGCTGGAGAGAGGGAAAAAATGGATGACACAAGATCCCGGAGGAGAAGGAAGAAATGAACCAAGAGCACAGGTGGAGCTGGCCTTGAACAGAAGAGGGATACAAAAATGTGCATGGACATGAAAGAGAGTGCAGGCTGGGTAGCTGGAAGTTGACAGGTGTTCTGCAATCTTGCTTCTATTTACTCATGAACTAGGAGTCAGATTAAATGCTGAAAATGAAGGGACAAGGGTTGTTTGTGTCTGGACTGATTAAGATGAATGGGTTTAGAAAGACTGGCCCATGATGTTACTGTATAGGCTGAGGTTGGAGACCATGCAATAATCATAATGGATATATGATTCACTCCATTCAAAGATCTAGTTGTAGTGAATGGATTAATCCAGGGCTGGGTTTTCATGCATTATTGGGACATAAAGACAAGATCGCAGATCAAATGCAAGCTCCAAGCTAGGTGGAGAAGGAGGCTGGTAGGCTGGCTGAAATAGTAGAATCAAAGATTAAAGGATTTTTTATGTGTTTGTTTTAAAGATTTTTTTTTTTTTTTTTGATGTGGACCATTTTTAAAGTCGTCACTGAGTTTGCTACAGTATTGCTTTTGTTTTATGTTTTGGCCCTTTGGCCGCAGGGCATGTGAGGTCCTGGCTCCCCAACCAGGGATCGAACCCACACCCCTGCCCCCGCACTGGAAGGCTAAGTCCCAACCACTGGAAGGCTAAGTCCCAACCACTGGACCGCCAGGGAAGTCCCTAAAGGGTTTTTTTTTGTGTAAGCATTTAGAACTACGGAAGTAAGGTGAGCAACTCATCCCAATTTTCCCAGGACTTCCCCAGTGTCAAATGAAAACAAAACAAAACCACACAGCCTAAAAGTTGAGAGTTATGTTTTATTCAGTGATCTTACTAAGGACTATAGCCCGGGAGACAGCCTCTCAGACAGCTCTGAGCAACTGTTCCAAAGAGGTAAGGGAAGGAGCCAGGGTATATTAGAGTTTTTGCTGAAAAAAAAACATGGAGACAACCATCAAAGATTACTGCTAATAACAAGAAACAGACATTTCAAGTGAATGATTTTAGTGTTTTTCTGTGTATGGGAAGATGCAAGACTCTGGGCTTACAGAAATCATTCCTTTGATATGCATCGCAACTATCTAGGGCCAGTATCATTTTTCTCCATCCTGAAATCCCCTCAGGATATGGAAGGTGGCTGCAGTGGCTGGTGGCTTGATGACAGGCAACATTCCTTGTTTCCCAGAATGGAAGGCAAAATTCTTTGTTTACTGACATGGCAGGCAACATTTTTTGTCCACACCAGTGTCAAAACTTAGAAGTCCTATATCCTGGGAACCCTACCTGCAACTTGGGGCAAAAAAAAAAAAAAAAAAAGATGAACACATAAGTCAAGCTCTTACAGGTCCTCACCAGCCACCTTCACCTACAACCTCTTAAGGTTTAACCTTTCTGAGTTTAATTCACTTTGCTCTCTCTCAAGGCCTTGAACTCTGAAAAACAAGAGTACTTTTCTTCTTGCTGCCACTCCAGATAGGCAATTCTCTGAAGCGATTGTGTCACCAGGTCTCTTCCCACTGGAATTTCCCAAATATTGTGTCTTTGTTTTCTGGGCTTTCAGATTTCTGGGTCCCAGCCCTTTTCCTCAGAGTGGATTCACTAAGCCCCTCTCACCTCAATCCACCGTCTCCCACCGAGCTCTTTCCCAGCTCTTCCTTCTGCCCTGATATCCTCAGCCACACCCCCCATCGCTACAGTCTTTGTTTCTTTTCAGGTCAATTAGCATAAGAAAATCGTATGATATACAATTCAATTACCTTCCATTCCTCTAGCTTAGAAATACTATCAAACCCCTATTAGAATTTGAGTGGAAGATATTTAAACTGTTTTGTTTTGTGTTGAGTACAATAGTCTAAAGGAAGCATCTTCTTTTCCTAAACATAGTTGGGATGGGGTACAGCTATTTCCTTTTTAAAAGAGTTATCCGCAATTTGAACTTTTGGTCTCTTTCCCTAGTTCTTCTTTTTTTAAGTTTTAATTTTTATTGAAGCTATGTGTATTAAACTGCGTAAGGTGGCCAGTAAAACTGTGAGGCCTAATAGTGGGAAAGAACAGTCATAGTGTTCTTTCTACCACCTCAAGCTCTCCCTCCCTAGAGGGGACCACTTTCAACTCTTCAGCTGATTTCTTTCAGTGTCTACTTCCACCTCTCTAAAAGCATATACTTATATTGCCACTTAATTTTTCAGCTCAGGCATTATGCAAGGTGTGCAACCTCTCTTCCTTTTACACATATATACTTGCCCCCAGCATGAACTTTTCTATCTGCACCCACAACCTCCCCAAATAATTTTGGTTAAATTAACATTTAGTATTTATTATGATTATGTAAAATGATATTCCCTGCATAATTTTGTTTTCCCTGGGGTTAATAATTGTCTTTTTAAATTTGCATAATGTATACTCAATTTATCACCAGTTCAGCCCCAAACTCTCCACTAATTTATAAGTGACCTATTTTATCTTCTCTTGTTCTGTATCTTGGTATGGGTCTATCTGCATTCATTTTGAGGGACATTTAGTGGGTTTCTTCATTCTGGAAACTCCAGATCTTTGCTTCTGAAAATGTTTATTTATTGATCATTTCCTCCCCTCCATTTTTATTTTCTCTTTCTAGAATTTCCATTATTCACACATCTACCTCCTAAATTGGTCCTCTTATTTTCATATTTTCTCTCTATATATTTTGTCCGCTTTATCTCCTAACCCAGTCTTTCATTTCTACTATCATAATTTCCAAAGGCTCTTTTTGTTTTCTGAATGCTCTAATAGCTTGCTGTTCTTGTATCATGGATGCAATATTAATCATAGTTTTGTTGTTTATATTCTTCTCCCTGCATAATCTTGGTTGCCTTCATTTTTTATTTCTTTGTTTTGATCTTTATTTATTTATTTTAATAAGGAGGTTTTAATTTTTTAAATTTATTTATTTTTAAATTTATTTTATTTTTGCCTGCATTGGGTCTTTGTTGCTGCACACGGGCTTTCTCTAGTTGCGGTGAGCGGGGGCTACTCTTTGTTGCGGTGCGCGGGCTTCTCATTGCAGTGGCTTTTCTTACTGCGGAGCACGGGCTCTAGGCGTGCGGGCTTCAGTAGTTGTGGCTCACGGGGCTCTAGAGCGCAGGCTGAGTAGTTGTGGCACACGGGCTTAGTTGCTCTGCAGCATGTGGGATCTTCCTGGACCAGGGCTCGAACATGTGTCCCCTGCATTGGCAGGCGATCCTTAACCACTGCGCCACCAGGGAAGCCCCTTGATCTTTATAATTGAGGCTTTCTTCAGATGTTTGGTCATCCTTGACCATATGCTCTTATTTCAGAGTCAGACAGTGAAGAGCTGATAGGTAGCTCTGAGCCTTAGGTGGTGTTCATCTATAGTGAACTGCTTTGTCAGGGGATCTGGCTAGGCCATTTCATTGGGGGACTTACAATGTTAGTATCTTTAGATCTTCCCTCTTGTGCTGATCAGATTCTCCAAAGAAATATCTTCCAATTTAATGTCTGGAATCACAGAACTGACATTCTGGGAACTGAGTAAGGAAACGAGTGTCAAGGTCACAGTCTGTAAACTCCGGTTTGTCTGATTCTAAGCCCGAGCACGTAACCACTACCCAATACATCACTTTCTCTTCTCTTTACGCCGGTTTAGTTTAACATGGTTTGACTACCTACCCTGTGTCTAAAGGCTAAGTCTAATTAGACCCGTTGGTCTGAATGCTGGGGATAAATAAATCATTAGAACAACTTATTCCCCTCACCCCAGGTTCAATTTAAGTCAGTAACAGCTATTGAGCCTAAGATGTTCAAAGTTCTATGCTAGCATCGTGGAGAGGAAAATATCAGTAAGATGCAGTTCCTGTCTCAAGAAGCTCACAGATAAGCGTGGGAGATAGAAACAAATTATGAAACCAAAACACAAGGCAGAACATGACATGAGTGCTACAAAAGAAAGGAAGAAGTGCTATGGTCGTTTAGAAAGGAAGAGGAGGTTCATCTTGATTGAGGGGATATGAAGGAAGTGGGGATCTTAATTGGAGCTTTTAAACAGTACAGGATTGTACAAAGAGATGGGGGTGGGTGGGTGTAAGCAGAAACAAAGGCCCAAAGATCAAAAGATGTGGCGTTTTAGGACACTGCTTCTCCTCTCCACAGGGTGATTCTGGGGGTCCCCTTCATTGCTTGGTGAATGGCCAGTACACTGTCCACGGTGTGACCAGCTTCGTGTCCAGCCTGGGCTGTAATGTCTCCAGGAAGCCCACAGTCTTCACTCGGGTCTCTGCTTACATCTCTTGGATAAATAACGTGAGTCCTCTCAAATGATGGTTTGAAATAGGGTTACCTGGAGACCCAAGCACTGGCTGGGTTGGGGAGCAAAAGTTAAGCAGGGGAAGCCATCCTCTTCCTCACCGCATTCAAATGTTTACTCCTTTCCCTTCCTCCGTAGTGTACTTTCGCTCGATAACGTTGCCGTCCTGAGTTCCACTTCACATACCCACTAAGAATGCTTCACTGTACTGTTTACTGCTTAGGGTAAGGTGGGTGGTGGCAACAGCAGATCTGAACCAGGTACATATCAGTGCTGTCCAAAGTCAAAGCCAAGGGGAAAATGGCTTCCCTCTCCTGGGCGAGGGAAGAGGCACTAACCTTCTCCTCCACCAGTTCTTTCTAAGGGCATCATGGGAATTTGCTCTACCCTTTGCCAAGAGGTTTTACCACCTTAAACAATGCTTGAGGGTTAGGTGAGACTATACCTACACTGACCTGGTGGTAGAGCCTCACACCTATACCCTCCAGTCTTCAAACACTTTCTGGAGTCTTGTGGCATGAACCTTGACTCACAACCGATTCAAGGTCTGCCCTTGACACTAAGTCTTGAGTACGTGCCTATAACACTGAATTGCCCTGACACAGCTGAGAACTACTTCCTGCCCCCCCCCCCCATAAACCCAGTACAGGGCCATGCTCAACTGGGAGCCCTGAAGGGAAAAGAAAGGAGGTGGGCAGAAGTTACTGACTGGATATAACCGGTTTTTCGTTCAGGTCACTGCCAACAACTGAACATTTTCTTGGGTCCAACGGCCTTCCCAAGATGATTCTTAGATCCACAGCAGGACTTGAGGCCATCCAGGAAAAACCATTCTAACAGACTACTGAGCCAGATGCAGAAATGCAAATAAAATTGAATATATATATTACCCTGTGTCTTTTTTTTTTTTTGCAGTACGCGGGCCTCTCACTGTTGTGGCCTCTCCCGTTGCGGAGCACAGGCTCCGGATGCACAGGCTCAGCAGCCATGGCTCACGGGCCCAGCCGCCCCACGGCATGTGGGATCCTCCCGGACCGGGGCACGAACCCATGTCCCCTGCATCAGCAGGCGGACTCCCAACCACTGCGCCATCAGGGAAGCCCCCTGTGTCTTTTTATTTGTAATTAAGCCCTCTAGTGGAAATGCAGTTACAGGGCCTGAGTTGGATTTCACCACATTTCTGGGCTCGTTCTTCCATTTGCTGCCATCTCTATCAGTTCACAAACTAAGCCAAGTGAGAGTGGTCTTACATTGTCCTTTTTGGATTATGTTAGGACCTACTCATCCATTAATCTGCCCATCTGTCCCTCCTCCCAAACATATTTGCTATAGTCAAAGGCACAGAAGGCTTTAAAATGTTCCTGAGTGACGAAATGTGCCCTGACTCTCCCAAGTAGACTGTAGGCTTGTCCTTCTTTTGTTTCTCCCTTCAGTGCCTAGAACAGTGTTCACCCCAAGGTTCTGAGTCATGGCAACTACAAGGATACACTAAAGATAGGAATACAGGATTAGGTGGTAGGTCAGATGCCAGCAGACAACGTAAGTGACAAATTAGAAAGGAGACAGAGAGGAAAGAATAGAAAAAAGGAGAAAAGAAGATAAGGAACAAAGAAAGGAAAGGGTTGAGGGGAAAATAATATGTGGTCTCAAACTAAGTATGAGTCAGCACTTCAAGGCTGGACAAAAATAAGCAACAGATCCGGGGTTCTATAAACCACAGAGAACTGGGAAGCTGATAATTCTGTCCTATCCTGGCCAGGGCTCAGTCTGTTAGAGTGGCCTGTGATAGAGTGAAGAAGGAACTGAAAGGAGAAGGCTAAGAGGGTGACAAGTAGCTTTTCATAGTGATCGCTGAGGACCAGACAAGAGGTACCGGGAGAGTTAACATTACAGCAGGAGAAACTGGCTAAGACCAGTCTTGCAATTTATAGGCTGCTGTGTCAGCAGAGGCCTCTAGAACGGTGTATACACCAAAAGAAGCTGGGCTAGACAGGACACCTTTATTCCCAACTCACAATTCACTGCCACTGAGGAACTGGGTAACCTTGGGCAAGTCACCAGCCCTTTCTGTTACTCAGTTTCCCTACCTAGTTAACTTCTAAAGATGTTTCCTGCTCTAATAATACTATATGATTTGGTGACGACCAATTTCAGTTCCCAAGGGATTGGCACTGAAGACGGTTTCTTAGGAAGCAGTGGCTGGGCTGCACTGCTGAGGATTCCTGACAGTGACCCAGGTATCAGCCTCCTTCTGCTAGTGACACACCTGTTGTCATCGCCATCTCTCCTCAGTGTTCCCACAGCACCACAGTCCTCCCACTTGCCCCCACTTCTCCCCACCCACCGTGAAGTCCTTCCATTTTCTTCACTTTGCCTCTTCTAGACCATCCCCACAGCTAGCGTTATAACAGAATAAACCCTAATGACCTATTACCTGAAATTTTTGTATCCATTTCTAGAAATGAATTAAGCACATAACATTATAAACATCTGATTAACAACCTACCTCAACTTCCAGACATTAAGCATCTTGAAGTCAGGGATCACATTTTATTTATTTATTTATTTATTTGCGGTACGCGGGCTTCTCACTGTTGTGGCCTCCCCCGTTGCAGAGCACAGGCTCCGGACGCGCAGGCTCAGCGGCCATGGCTCACGGGCCCAGCCGCTCCGCGGCATGTGGGATCTTCCCAGACCAGGGCACGAACCCGTGACCCCTGCATTGGCAGGCAGACTCCCAACCACTGCGCCACCAGGAAAGCCCAGGGATCACATTTTTAAAATTTATTCTTGGCTTCCCCAACACTCAGCAATGCCTGTCACATGGTTGACCCTGAGTGCAATATGCCTTTTTGGGGGAATGACCTGAAAAACTAGCAGAGAAGGCCCTCCAATTTTGTCTCAGACCTCCAGCTTCCCTCGCCAGTTCTTAGGAAGTGTATTTTGTCCCTCTTCCTTTCTTTCGGGGCATTTTACTTGTACTATAAAATCCTTGAGTGAGCAGCTCCTCCAAACCCAGAGTCCTAATTCCCAGCTATCCCCTCAAACATGTCAGGGAGTTACTTTCTTTTCTTTTCTTTCTTTTTTTTTTTTAAAATGTGGTCCTCTCTGCATTAGAAATTAAGTTGAGTTTTATTTTAATTAATTAATTAATTTATTTTTGGCTGCTTTGGGTCTTCGTTGCTGCGTGCAGGCTTTCTCTAGTTGCAGTGAGCAGGGGCTACTCTTCGTTGCGGCGCGCAGGCTTCTCATTGCGGTGGCTTCTCTTGTTGTGGCGTGTGGGCTTCAGTAGTTGTGGCATGGGCTCAGTGGTTGTGGCGTATGGGCTTAGTTGCTCCGCGGCACGTGGGATCTTCCCGGATCAGGGCTCGAACCCGTCCCCTGCGTTGGCAGTGGGATTCTTAACCACTGTGCCACCAGGGAAGTCCCAGGGAGTAACTCATTTGGAGACCTACTACCTAGAGAAGAAACTGTTATAATCTGAGCAGTCCCATCCCAAGTTACACAATTGATATCTTCTCTCCATCTAGTACACTGTACTAGTTCCTCCAGCTAGAAAAATCTGCTCCCCACCCCCAGCAAGGCTTCCATACCTTCATCCTCAGCCTTTTTTCAATAAAGGTCCTCTCCTTTCCTAAGCATCCTTGTTTCTACTTCTAGCTCAGTTGTTCCTCCCTTTCAGGTCCAGATGTGGAGTTCTGTCCCCTTTGCTCAGCCTACCCCTATCAGATCTAGGTTTAGAGCTGTGAGTGAAAGAATGTTGCCTGCCGTATCAGTAAACAAAGGATGTTGCAGCCATCAAGCCATCACACTACAGCACCCCCTCCCCCAGTGGTGAGCCCTGAGGGAACTCAGGATAGAAACAGGATACTGACCATCAAGCCATCAGCCACTGAAGCCACCCCCAGCCCCAACAGTTTACCCTGAGGAGACTCAGGATGAGAAAACACAGCGTACTGGCCCCAGATAGCTGAGGTGCATATCAAAGGAGTGATTTCAGTGAGCCCAGACTCTTGCATCTTCCCACAAACAGAAAAGTGCCAAATTCCTTAACTTGAGATATCTGGTTTTCTTTAATTAACCATAATCTTTTGATGTTCTGACAACCTGGTCTTTGTTGCAAGAACTCCTACATATCCTGGCTCCTCCCTTACCTCTTCCCGGCAGTCTCAGAGCTACTTGAGAGACCGTGTCCCACGCTTAAGTCCTCGGTTTTGTCCGCCAAATAAAACGCAATTCTCAACTTTTAGATTGTGCTTTTTTTTTTTTTTTTTTTCAGTTGACAGAGCCAACCTCCTCTCTGGTAGAGGGTTTCCATCTTTAAAAACTGCACCCCGGAGTAAGAAACTTTACTTGGTGACCCAGTACACACACCCATGTAAGTCAAACCCGTTTTCCCATACAACATTCTTTTTATTTATTTATTTATTTATGGCTGTGTTGGGTCTTCATTGCTGCGCTCAGGCTTTCTCTAGGGCATTGAGCGGGGTCTACTCTTCCCAAGCGGTGCATGGGCTTCTCATTGCGGTGCCTTCTCTTGCTGTGGAGCACGGGCTTCAGTAGTTGTGGCACATGGGGCTCAGCAGTTGTGGCTCACCAGCTCTAGAGAGCAGGCTCAGTAGTTGTGGCGCACGGGTTTAGTTGCTCCGCAGCATGGGGGATCTTCCCGGTCCAGGGCTCAAACCCGGGCTCGAACCCGTGTCCCCTGCTTTGGCAGGCGGACTCTCAACCACTGCGCCACCAGAGAAGTCCCTTATACAACCCTCTTGCTGAGTGGAAATCACAGTATTTTCTACCCCCTTGTTTCAGTTATCCCCCACCCCACACACACTCCCGCTAATCGGTTACAGCTAATTTGGCTCTCGGGGAACACTGAGTCTTGGCGCACGTTCGCAAACTCTTCAACGGGGCTGGTGTTCCTCTATCTCAGGGCCGGAGGGTTTGGAGAGCCGCCTGAGGGCAGGCCCGCCTTTCCCGCCTCCTGGGAACAGGCGCAGGCGCAGCCCCCGCCTGAGCCCCACAGGTGCCCCATTGGCCCCTCCCCGGGCCGCACCCGGGAGCCGGATGGGCTTCGGGGGAGGGCCCCGGGGCGCCACCGGCTGGGCCTCGAGTGGGCCTTGCAAGGGTCTCCGTGAGGGCTGGGCGCCCTGGGCCTCAGGCAGCCTCGGGCAGCCCAGGGTGAGCCCGGGTCGGCGGCGGGGCGGGGTGTGCGCCGCGAGGCCCGCCCGTCCGACCGGATGCGAGGCATGCCGGGAACCTCGCTTCCTCCTCAGGGGCCCAGAGAAAACCACAGGGCTCCGGGCCAGGGCCTGCTGCCCCTGGGGAGCTGGCAGGATGGCCGAGGGCAGGGCGAGCGGCGCCGCCGGCCTCTTCGCCAAGCAGGTGCAGAAAAAGTTCAGCAGGGCCCAGGAGAAGGTAGGCAGCCGGGAGCCGAGGCCGAGGCTCCACGGGGCGACCAGGGCGTGCAGGGCGCTCGGGGCCGGGAGGCTGGGCCGCCCTCAGGGGTATCCGATTGACCTCGGGAAACGCGAGCTGGGGACTGGGTTTCCATTGAAACAGGCAGATTTGAGAGAAAGCAGAGCCTTGCCTGGTCTTGGGCAGGGATGGGGGAAGCTGGGAGACGCTTCCCACGGCCTCTCTCAGGAACCTTAAACAACGCCCAAGCTGACCCAGAAAAGGGGAAAGAAAGGAACTAACGTTGGTGACTGCTGTGTAGCAAATTTTGGCCTCGCAACCCAGCGAAGGTGGTATTTTTTACAGATGATGAAATTGAAGGTTCAAAGAGGGTCATTTCCCAGAGTCATAAGACAGTACTGACCAGCTGGCCTGCCAGCGAGCATCACCCGTTAGCTGGGACCGGGAGGCCAGGAGGACTAGAGGAATTCTGCCCGATTCCCTCTGTACCTGACCCGGCCTGGCCGCGGGGTGTTGCTTAAGCTGATGTAAGCAGAAGCCCGTATCTGCTTCCTGGGCCTCGCTTTGGCGTTGGAGAGTACCCTGTTCAGGGTGGGGAAAGAGCACTCCTTTTTGCATTGCATCCTCGGGTAGCGGTGGGTGGCCCTGCTCCATCTAGGTAGGCTGTCTGTACGTCCGTCTATAACTTGCCCACCTACAGAGACGGTGTGGACGCTGCTCCACACACTTCAGTGGCATTACTGTTTCTACCCGTTCAGAGTATTTTCTTTGCTTCTAGCCTGAACCCCTGCTCTCCACCCACCAACACTCTGGTAGGTGAGATGGTAGGGGTAAATGAATAGGCTAGAAGAAAAACCGGAGGGAGAGAGCGATAAGGACCTGGGAGAGAATTTTGGTTTTCTAAGACTTTGTGGTCTTAGAAGCATTTGAATGAACACCATATGCTTAAGAATTTAAATATTTGTATCATCTTCCAAAAGCGGAGCACTAGCTTGAGTGCTGGGAAGGATTAAAGGCAGCCAGCTCTCCCAAGTGGGATTATCAACAGAGAATTGATGGAATATAGATGTAGTGCCTGTGTTTAAGAGGCTCACAGTGGAAGGGTAGGGGGAATGTGTGTGTTTTTTCCCCCGGTCTTTGTCTGAGGAAGCTGGGGTCATGTGAAAGAGCAGAGGAAAAGGAAAAGATTTTTGTGTGGCTAGACTTTGTTACTTTACCCTAACTTCACCTTGATCATGGTTTCAGTCTCTCCAAAGGCTGTCTAGTTACAAATCTGATAGTGATCAGAGCCTGTGGGAAGGTCTAGTTAGAAGTGGTTTGTGGAGGAAAAGGAGGTACTAGAGAAGAGAAGGCCAGCTACTAGAGAAGAGAACGCCAGCTACTCTATGGGTTGGAAAAACAAAAAGAAATCGCCGAAGACCAAAAACTCGTGGATAATAGTTATGTTTAAAAGACACAGCAATTGATGTTACCTCACTCTTTCACCTGTCCTCATCTAGCCTATCAACACTACGCCCTTGCTTTAAGATTTCTTTCCTTTTTTAGCATGGGCTCCGAAGCCTCAGGTAAATAACATCCCTGCTCTGAGCTTCAGATTCTGCATCTATAAAATGAGAATTGATGTTCAGTGATTTGGAACCTTCAGTTTGGTGAGGACACCAAAGTGAGAAGGGGAGAGGGCGCCTCAAACCTCAGAGTCAAGTATTTCCCAAAAAGAGAACCAGCTGCCCAGGACACCCTGTTCTTTCTTCCTAGTCTGAACCCTGAGAAGGCAGAAAGGAGCAAACTCAAATCTGCCCTGAGGAACTCCCAGGTTGTTGCAGAAAACAAAGAGATACTCTGAACCCAGACTTAGACACAAAGGCAGACATTGAACTTCGAGCTGTACCGCTGGCACCCTAGGGGTAGTGGATGTTGCCTGGATAGAATGGGAATGGCCTAGGTTTGGGAGAAAGAGCTCAGCTCAGCCTGCCAGAGTTTTTGAGTCTTGGGAAGTTATTGAAGGCAAGATAAAGAGGGAGAATGTTATCGTCAAAAGAAAGGACTCACTGGGACACTGCAGTTTTACTATAGGCAGTTGACTGTAATCATCTGAGTAATATGTAACAACTAATGTGTCAAATATCAAGTGCCTGCTATGCACAAAGCACAGGAATATAAGAAGGACGTGATATCTCCCTTTATGGAGCCCACATTCTTGTGATATGATCTCACTTCATCTTTTCAACTCTTTGAGCATGCTATTAGTATCCCCACTTTAGAAATGAGGAAATGAGTCTCAAAAGAGATTGGCAAGTGGCAGAATTATCGCTGAAACTCAGAGGTGTCCTGCCTTAGGATCCCAATCGCAGGCTGCTCTCTTTACAAGTTTCCTGAAAAACCACTCTAACATCTGTGTCTCCCCACTTCCTCCTGTGCCTGCCCACTTCCTGCTGATCTCGAAGGAGCAAACCTAGGAGTGAAGGTCTGGGGACTGTTAAACACAATGGAGATGAAGCATTCTTGTTTTATTTTCCAGTTCCTACTCAGACTCAACAGGAGTCTGGCTTTATTGTGTTTTTACAGTACGATACATCTTCACGTTTCAAACTAATACTTTCACCATCTGTTTGTGATTTCTCTGTGGCAGACTTCTCAGATCTCCCCCAAGAAAGGGCATTCATTGTTTACCACTCGTTTGTTGGTCTTTTCATCTGTTGACTTTTACTCAGCTTGTATCCCAGAGGGTTCAATCAGCAATATTTACAGAAAAACTCCTTTGTCCGAGATACTGGGCTGGACCCTGGGAGGGAATTTAGAGATAAGCAAGAGGCATTCTTGCCTGCTAGAAGCTTACAGTCTAGTTGGGGGTTTTTTTGTTGTTGTTTGTTTGTTTGTTTAAAGTAAATAAGTGACCTGAGAGATCTGCTTGTCCGTGGGAAATTCAGAGGACAGAAGAATTGAGAATAGAGGGAGGTTTTGTAGTGAAGGCTAAATTTGAGATAGGAATCATGGCTGATTAGTAGTTCCTCAGGCAAGTGGTGAGAGAGCAGTCCAGCTGAGGAATGCCAGCATGAGCAAGGCGTGGAATCTGGAAATCCTTTTAGGCGGAATAGGGAAAAATGCAGCTGAGCTGGAGCTGAGGGAGTGGTGGGAGAAACGGCTGGAAAATGTATTAGGGCCATATTAAGGAGAGCTTACTTTAGAATATATCTTGAAAATAAGGGTTTTTTACATAACTACAGTATTATCACATCTAAGAAAAAATTTTCTAACAAAATTCCATAATGTCTAATATCCAACCCCTCTTCAAATTACTCCAATTGACAGAATTAACTAAAATATAAAACATGTCTGCAGTGATTTTTTTTTAAGCTTCATACTTCCACCCCAACCTACACAAAAATTAAAATAGGTCAATGAACACTGGAATATTCTTCACCTGTTTCACCAAGTGTTAACATTTTGCCACATTTACTTTCTCTCTTGTCCCTGCTCTTTCTCTTTAAATAATCTGTACTCTAACTTCTCATCTGCTAGGCCAGGCAAACTGGGGTGAAATTCTCAGTGCAGGACTTTAAGGATTGGCATTATATGAGCTTTCATTAGTAAATAATCCAAAGGTAGAATTATTAATTCTTTCAACAGACATCTGTAGAGCATCCCTACATCCTCCTTCCTCAAGGAACTCTATAGTTGAGGAGGAACATCTACAACATAGTGTAGGTGCCCTGACACATGGCCCTCTTGCTTAAGGCAACAAATACTTTGGGCCCAGGGCATTGGGTTATGTTTTCAGGGTGATCATACTCATCTTTTCAGTTTCAGAGTTGAAGGTGGGAGTGTTCCCTCAACACACACACTCCCACACCCTCCAAGCCTTCTTGCCTTGAGCCTTTTGGCGTTTGGGGATATTGTTCTGCTCCAGGGTGTGCCACATTGACTCTAGACTGAATTGACACCTCTCTCCTTTCGGCACCCCTCCCCGCACCCCCAGCAGAAGAACCAAGCCCCAGTCAAAGGAAGGGAGGGGTGGCAGGAAGGAAGTGAGAGCTGCCATTACCACTAAACAAGGTGGTGTTGCAACTTTCCGGTAGAGGACAGTGTTTGGTTGGGGGCAGAGGGTGGAGCCTGGGAAGATGAGCGACTCTGCACACCCAGGGCCGGCTGTCAAGTGAGGTGGAGTAGAGAGACACAGACAAACACATATGGCTAAACTGAAAAGGAAATAAAGACAGGTATTTATAGGGAAGGGAGTGGAACTAGACAGAATGATAATATTTGTATTAAGTACTCACCATAGGGCAGCACTGTGAAAGCAATTTATGTGTATAGTATCATTTAATTCTCCCAACAACTCCAGGAGATATTATTATCTTAGTGGGGGAAAGGGAGTTCTGTAAACTGAGGCTCTAGAGTTGAAGTGATTTGCCCAAAGGCTTATAGCCAGTAAGTGGAAAAGCCAAGATAGGGGCATATATCTGTCTCACTCCAGCGACCTTGAGCTTAACCACCATAGAGAGAGCTCCAGAAGTGAGAGATGTTAGCTCCAGGATTAAGAATGGAGACACCTTAGTCAGAGTCTAC
This sequence comes from Orcinus orca, assembly GCF_937001465.1. Classification (NCBI taxonomy): domain Eukaryota; kingdom Metazoa; phylum Chordata; class Mammalia; order Artiodactyla; family Delphinidae; genus Orcinus; species Orcinus orca. The sequence continues at coordinate 41,339,670 of NC_064569.1, read as the reverse complement.
ATAGAGCCGGTCTCACGCCCAAGACCTGGGCGCTCTTCCATAAGATTCAGAGTCCTTCGCAATGAGACTCCAATCTCCCTTTCTAGTTTCCTTACCCATCACTCCCCATAACACACCCTAAACCAGTCATGCTGAACCATCTCATGAAACTGCCATGAATTTGCATACTCCTGTGACTTTGCTGATGTTATCTTTGCCTGAAATCCTCTTTCTATACTCACCCTTTTTACTTTATTTCAGTCTAGCAAAATCTTTTTTTTTAATATTTATTTATTTATTTGGTTGCACCGGCTCTTAGTTGCAGCAGACGGGCTCCTTGGTTGCGGCTTGCCTGCTCCTTAGTTGCAGCATTGCAGGCCCCTTAGTTGTGGCACACAGGTTCCTTAGTTGTGGCATGCAAACTCTTAGTTGCAGCATGCATGTGGGATCTAGTTCCCTGAACAGGGATCGAACCCTGGCCCCCTGCATTGGGAGCGCAGAGTCTTATCCCCTGAACCACCGGGTAAGTCCCTAGCAAAATCTTAATTCAAGGCCCAGTCCATTGGTTCCCTCCTGTATCAGTCTCACTCTCCTTCCTGTTGTAAGTATTAAGTATCTATTTGCTGGATACTGAGAAATACAGATAAGGCAAGTGCCCAATCCTCAAGGAGCTCACAGTTTAGAAGGAGACATAGATAAATGCAAATAATAAAATAGTAATAGGGGAATTCTCTGGTGGTCCAGTGGTTAGGACTCAGCGCTTTCACTGCTGGGGCCCGAGTTCAGTCCCTGGTTGGGGAACTAAAATACACCGCAAGCAGTGCAACATGGCCAAAAGAAACAAAAAAACAAAAACAAAAACAAAAACCAGTAACAAAAGTGTATACAGGTACAGAAGTTGTAACTGCTTAGGAGGGAGCGATTTAGCTTGATTAATGGGATGAAGTAGATGTGATTAAGTGTCACAAAGGATATAGAGTATGAATTAGGTCTTTTTAGATAGTTGGCTGACGATAAGGTGAGGAAGAGCATTCTGGAAAGAGGGCATTGGGCTATGGTTATAATACTCTCCCCCATGCTGAAAACCACTGTAAATAACAGCATCTACAGCAAGCAACAGTATGGCTTATTAGAAAACTAAAGAAGTGTGAGAGAGAGAGACCGGTAGGAAGAAGGAATGCTGAGAGCTGAGGCTCAATGAAGGGTCAGATCATTGAGACCCATATGTATGCTAGAGTTAGAACTATAACTTGTAGATACTTTTTTTTGGCTGCGTTGAGTCTTCATTGCTACACATGGGCTTTCCCTAGTTGCGGCGAGCGGGGACTACTCTTCATCGCAGCGTGCAGGATTCTCATTGCGGTGGCTTCTGTTGTTGCGGAGCATAGGCTGTAGGGCGCGCGGGCTTTAGTTGCTCTGCGACATGTGGGATCTTCCCGGACCAGGGATCAAACCCGTGTCCCCTGTGTTGGCAGGTGGATTCTTAACCCCTGTGCCACCAGGGAAGTCCCATATTGGGCATTTAATAAAAATCTGTTGAGCAGATGAATGGAGAATCATCAGAAGGTTTTAAGCAGCAGCATGATAGACCAGGCCAGGTGGAAAACAGTGAAGGCCTGGACTAAAGCTGTGGCAGTGAGACTGGAAATCATGGGATGGTTTCCAGATGGTGAGGGATTCCATGAAGGAAGTGAGAGAAGTAGTTGAGGGCAGCTCCTGATTCTGACTTGGGTCTGGGGGATGGTGGTGCCTCCTTCTAAAATGGGGTTACAGATACAAGAGTCAGGGTCTTCCTTGTTAGAAGTGAGTGTCCCCTATGAGAACAGGAGCTGTGCCTTTCTCATTTCCATGTCCTTTGCATGAGCACTCAGATCAGTATGATGGTTGGCTCTCCCGGTCCCAGGGGAGAGGAGATCAATATGGACAGCCCTCACTTCTAGCTGAGTTTCAAATGCATTATATCAGGGCTTCTCAAAGTTTTCCACAAGGGCCTTCAGAAGAAGAGAGTCTCCTGCTCGCCTCTCTGACCTCATCTATCTAAAGGAATCTGCTGTGGCTGGAAGAGGGTCTCTCAAGTAAAAAAATGTCTTCAAGCCTCATGTTTTATCTTTAAAAGCCATGCACATTTTACATTCTTCTAATTAATTCTTGTTTTAATATAATACTCTCCCCCACGCCGAAAACCACTGTAAATAACAATTTCATGCCAGGAACGTATACCTTATTTATTCTGGTCTTTATATATACCCCCTAGTACACTGCTGCATATCCCCAGGAGTACCCCAATTTGAGAAGAACCATAAAACATCATTGATTTTTCAGCAACATGCTATATTTCTAATTCTGTTGGGCTGATATGAGTACCTCCCTTAAGTTGCACCTGAGACTCTGAGAGAAGCCAGGGTCAAATGAGGCCAACAGTTAAGAGAGACTTGAGTATAACAGTGTGGACCTCTCTGATTTATATCCCCAGGTACTGCAGAAGTTGGGGAAAACTGTGGAAACCAAAGATGAACGGTTTGAACAAAATGCCAATAACTTCTACCAACAACAGGTAATCTGGAGGGTGGGAAAAGGAAGCTTGGAGGAAGAAAGAAGATATGAGGGCCGATTGGCAGAAGAACAGCAGGTTCTGCAAATCAGCAAGCATCCCTAGTAACCCATCCTCCCCCCAGGAGTAAGGGCCACAGGGTGACCTGCTGCTTATCCTTCTCCTGGGAACCACAGAAAATTACCTTTCCTGTTCCTGCTCACTCTGGGTTTAGGGGGACAGACGAGTGTTCTTCTTTTCTCTTGGTGGTTCCCCCAGGGTACAGTGACATCACCAGGTCCTTAGACAAAATCAAAACAAGTCCCTGTCACCTTAGTTTCTGGCTTACTGTCTTCCCTAGGCTGCCTCTCTCCCACCCTAAGGGTCTTCTCATCTCAGTGGCCCCATGTTTTGTTGCCTCTTTGTCCACTGCATCTACCTCACCAAAGCCATTTATTCTAAAACAATATCTCCATCTTTTACCTGTCATTCTCACCCAAACCTCCTGTTCTCACTGTTCCTTCTGTCTTCACTGGACGTTATGGGTAATTTTATGTAGAAAACTTACTTTAAGAAGTGGATAACAGGTCACTGCAGCCAACTCTGAAAATTCTATAGTACACATGCAATTGGAACAAGAAAAAATATATAACTCATATATAGTAACATTAAAAAAAAAAGAAGTGGACAACAGTTGGTGGCCTGCAAAAGGGGAGAGGCAGCTGGCCAGTCAGCGGGCCTTGGAGAGCCGTGTTTCCAGAGCTGCTGGACGTGACACCCTCTCCAGACCCAGCATATGAATGCCAGGTGGCTGCCATGAACTACGGAGCCATGAGGATCTACAGCAAAGGACATTTCCAGGGTGGAGTTCATGTCAAAAATGAAAAAAATAGCCATCTTTAAACTCTGAAAACTGATAACAAACCAGAAAAATCCAAAAGTAAGCCACTTTGGGGAAAAGTATTTTACATTGACTTACCTTCTGTCACTGTATCTGAAAAACTGCCAAAGGACATTAAGGATCTGGGACGGCGAGTTCAAGAATTTCTCAGTAAAGATATCAGTTATCTTATTTCAAATAAAAAGGACAAATTTCTCGTGTACCAAGCCCTGAATTTGCGTATAGTGCAGAAACCACTTCACCTTATTCTAGCCATGATGGAAGTTCATTTGAGTCTCCAGATTCAGTGTGTTTGATCAGAGGAAAATTAGTGGTCGAAAAAGCTAGAAATGACCATGATTTTTTTCTTTCAAATAGTATATTATCAAATGCCTTGTCATGGGGAGTAAAAATTCTTCATATTGATGACATTAGATGCTACATTGACTAAAAGAAAGTATTTACTCAAGAAATCAAGCACTTCTGTAAACGATGTGGGGAAAAGAATAGGTATTGGTCCACAAAAAGCAAGAACAAGTAGACTCAAAAAGCCTTTTGTAAAGGTAGAAGATATGAGCCACATATTCTAAGTGAGCAGCACAGAAACTTTGCACAGAGTAATCACTATCAAGTTGTTGATGGTATTGTATCTAAGTTAGTTTTTGATTTTGTGGAATATGAAAGGGACATGCCTGAAAGAATAAAATACAGTATTAGATCCATTTCTCCTATTACTGCAACTGTCCTGAAAAAGCCTGAATATAAAGAAAAGCTAGAATCGCAACATACATCTCAGACTTCAGGGAAAATAACGTACAAGTGATTGAGCAGAGTTTCCTGTATAAAGAAACCCAGGAACCCGAACAAAATGTGTTTATTTCAGAACATATTCCCTACTTTTCCAGTGAATTGAGAGGGCTTGATGAGACAACATCTAATAAATGTTCCATTTTAAATCCAGCCGAAAATGACATAAAAGAAAATTTTACACATCTACCTCCACATAAAAATGAGCAGGAATGCATTCCTGACATTTCTGAACAGAAATTAATTATACATGAAAATGACTTAGAAGTAAGGGTAGATCACTATCCATGTCGGCCACAGACATGTATATACATTTCTAATTTCAATATGGATAAGAGCATCTCAACCAAAACGAAAGTCAGATGCTGTGCATTTCCCAGCACAGGATCTGAAGGAAAAGGACCTTCATTCAGTATTTGGTCATGATTCTAGTCTGTTAGCAATAAACAGTTTACAGGAACATCTAACAATTCAGGCAAAGACTCCATTCCAGAGTCCTCCTAGGAACCTAGTGAATGTGACATCAAGAATACAGGTAGTTTACCTTCTGGTAAAATCCACTGGAGAGTGAAAATATTATAAGGAAGAAAAATAAAATCTGGAACCAAATGTGGAGTTTGATAAGAAGAGAACTGAACTTCTTACTACGCAAGAAGAAAACAATCTGTAGTTCACCACTACAATCTCTACTGAACTTATTTCAGACTAGTGAAGTCAGAATTTTTAGATTTCACAGGCTATGCTGAAAACAGTGGTATATGTGATATTTTAGGTACTTGGGAAGAGGGAAATTCAAATAATCTGTTGTCAATGTTTTTCTCTTCCCTTTCAACCTGTATATTTACTGGCTTTTGACTTAAAATAAATAGCTTTCAGAAGTGATGAAGATCATATTCTTGAAATTTTTAAAATTTGTATAAAAATTCTTATTTTTTTTTTTGCCAAGTTTGTTTACAGAACCAAATGTAAATATTAACAATAAAGGTGATGTTTGCATTTTTCTGCAGAATTCATTACCTGTTACAGAAAAATTATAGAATAAACTTGTGGCTCATTTTTTAAAAAGGGGGGCAAAGAAGTGGATTACAGAGGTTTAGGATATTGACTTTCCACCTCTGTGTGCCAGGCATCCCATTTATCTCATTTAATTCTGACATGAGTCCTGGAAATTGGATCCCCTCTTTATAATAGAAAGGAGTTAGTTATTAACTTAAATGAATATCCAGTTGCAACGCAACTCTGACACTAAATACCCAGAGTTAGTTCAAATTTCATAGGTTGAGGGCATAGTCCGCCACTAGACTACCTCACTTCAGACACCATCTGTAAACCTCCAAAGTTCCCAGGCCACCTGCGCTTTTGACAAACTGGCTACAAATGTGGGGGTTCCTACAGACCACTCATCTTCCGTAATTCACTAGAATGACTCTCAGAACTCAGCAAAGTGCTCTACTTAATCACAGTTTTATTATAAAGGGTACAAATCAGGACCAGCCAAATGAAGAGACACGCAAGGGGAGGTCTGGGAGGATCCCAACCATGAAGCTTCTGTGTTCTCAAGACACGTCACCTTCCCAGCACGTTGATGTAGGATTACCAATCAGGGAAGCTCACCTGAACTGCAGGTGTCTAGAGTTTTTATTGTGATTTCATTACATAGTGAATCATTCATAGGCCGTGTGATTGAACTTAATCTCTAACTTCCCTCCTTTCTGGAGGTCATACTGATATCACCTGTATGAAAGCCCCAACCCTCTAATCACTTGGTTCACCTTTCCCACCTGACCAGCCACCATTCCTGAGTCATTTGTTTAGCATAGACACAGGTATGATCTGAGAGGCCCACCATGAATAACAAAATGCCAAGGATTTATAAGTTACTTCTCAGAAACCAGGGCCAAAGACCAGTCAGATTCTTTACAGTATGATGTAAGAATTATATGGAAAATAATTCTTTAAAATTATATTAGGGACTTCCCTGGTGGTGCAGTGGTTAAGAATCCACCTGCTGATGTGGGGGACATGGGTTCGAGCCCTGGTCCGGGAAGATCCCAAATGCTGCGGAGCAGCTAAGCCCATGTGCCACAACCACCGAGGCTGCTTTCTAGAGCCCGCGAGCCACAACTACTGAGCCCATGTGGCACAGCAACTGAGCCCGCATGCTGCAACTGCTGAAGCCTGTGCGCCTAGGGTCCATGTTTTGCAATAAGAGAAGACACTGCATTGAGAAGCCCGTGCATGCAACAAAGAGTAGCCCCTGCTCGCCACAACTAGAGAAAGCCCGTGTGCAGCAACGAAGACCCAATGCAGCCAAAAAATAAATAAATTTATTTTTAAAAAATTATATTAAAAGGATATTAGCTATAATCTAATTCAGTAGTTGACTGTATCAGGATCATTTGAGAAATAATGCAACATCTCTGGTAGTAGGGCTTGGGAATTTATATCTTAAACTTGTTTTAATGGAAGATTTCAAATGTGTATACTAAGATAGAAAAACCTGTATAATGAATCCACAGGTACCCATTACCCAACTTCAATAATTTATCAACTCTTGGGAATCTTGTTTCATCTATGTCTCTACCCACTTTCCCCATCCTTGATCATTATGAAGCAGATTCTAGGTATCATTTTATCTATAAAAATTTCATTATCAGTCTCTATAAAGATAAGGACTAACTATAACCACAAAATCATTATCACACCTAAAAATATTTTTCTATGAAACATTTAATCATTACAACAAATCAGAAGGTATATCAAGAGGGAATTCCCTGGTGATCTAGTGGTTAGGATGCTGTGCTCTCACAGCCCAGGGCCTGGGTTCAGTCCCTGGTTGGGGAACTAAAATCCCACAAGCCGCATGGCCAAAAACAAAAAAAAGTATATCAAGAAAAAAGTGAATTAAAAATAATGATTTCACACCTCCCATGCTACAACTACTGTTGTTTTTTTATGCTTACAATTACTTTGCTATGTATGTGTATGATCTCTAAATATATCCACAACAAATAAATAGGTTTACAAGTGAGACTGTTCCATTCTTATGGTTTTGTAACTTGACTTTTTTTTTTTTTTTTTTTGGTGGTACGTGGGCCTCTCACTGTTGTGGCCTCTCCCGTTGTGGAGCACAGGCTCCGCGGCCATGGCTCACGGGCCCAGCCGCTCCGTGGCGTGTGGGATCTTCCCAGACCGGGGCACGAACCTGTGTCCCCTGCATCGGCAGGCAGACTCTCAACTTCTGCGCCACCAGGGAAGGCCTGTAACTTGACGTTTTTACTTAATTTAATACAAATATCTTTTCAGATATTTCAGATTAAATATCCAGCTAAAACATAAATTTTAGTAATATCTTAAAAATCAGCAATAATTTTTTAATATCATAAAATATTCAGTGTTCACACTCCTCTAATTGTGTCATTTTTTTAACAATTTGTTTAAATCAGCAATTTGTTGCCATGTTTAATAAATCTCTTCATCTGTAGGTTTCTAATCCCTCCTTTTTGCAGTTTATTTATTGATGTTACTGGGCTGTTTTCCTGCAGTTTCCTGCAGTCTCTAAACTTTGCTGATTGCATCTCCATGGTATTGTTTAACATGTTACTCTGTCTCGTATTTTCTGTAAATTAACAGATTTAGAGGCTTGATGAGATTCAGATTTTTGTTTTTGCTTGTTTTGGAGGCAAGAATACTTGTTATTATAGGTATTATAGTCTTCCATCTGGAGGCACATAATATCTGGTCATCTCCTTTTTTGTGTGGTATTAACCATAGGTGATCATTAACCAGAGAATCTGTGTTTTACATTAAGCTTTCTATGTTTATTATGTAGCAGCTAGTCTGAGAACAGCATTTGGCAACAACCACTGATCTAGTCTAACTCCATCAAAGGGAAATAGGATCTGATTGAGAGGGAAGTAATATAATCAAGGTAATATACCATAAGAGTTGCAGAGCTAGGATTCTAACTTAAACCCTGTGCTTTTTCCCCTCTACCTCACAAGGAGGCCACCCTGGGCCTCTTCACAACTCCAGTTACTGTTCTACTTCCAACTCCAGGATAGGAATCAGTAAGTTGACACCTGCTTTGAAAGGTTTCTGACGCTTGGCCCATTCTGTCCCTCAGTCCTTTCTCTACCTTATAGGATAGACCTACAATGGCAGATGTGTGGGTAGAAAGGGTAGGAGATGAAGGAAGGGCCATCAAGAAGAGGGGGCTTCCCTGGTGGCGCAGTGGTTGAGAGTCCGCCTGCCGATGCAGGGGACGCGGGTTCGTGCCCCGGTCCAGGAAGATCCCACATGCCGCGGAGCGGCTGGGCCCGTGAGCCGTGGCCGCTGGGCCTGCGCGTCCGGAGCCTGTGCTCCGCGGTGGGAGAGGCCACAGCAGTGGGAGGCCCGTGTACCGCAAAAAAAAAAAAAAAAAAAAAAAAAAAAGAATCCGCCTGCCAATGCAGGGGACATGGGTTCGAGCCCTGGTCCGGGAAGATCCCTCATGCCGTGGAGCCACTAAGCCTGTGCTCCACAACTACTGAGCCTGCGCTCTAGAGCCCACAGGCCACAACTACTGAGCCCGTGTGCCGCAACTACTGGAGCCCACGTCCCTCAACAAGAGAAGCCACCTCAATGAGAAGCCCGCACTCACTGCAACTGGAGAAAAGCCCGCGCGCAGCAGCAAAGACCCAACGCAGCCAAAAATAAAAATTTAAAAAAAAACAAGAAGGAGAATAAGAGGATTAGATGGGACAACCCCCTCAGAATTCCCTATGTGAGCCTACCAACTAAACACCACTTGGGCAGGGAAATAATTTGAGAAATGAAATGGAGTTAGGCTAGGAATAAGGAAAAACTTTTCTCCTGAGAAAATGATACACATAGTAACTGGTGTTTGAACATGCTTGGGAAGTTTATTTAACAGACATTTTATAAGTACCTGCTGTACGCCAGGCACTGTGCTAGATGCCGGGACTTCAACTTGAATAAGACAACATGCCTGTTCTCAAGGCTCTCACAGTTTAAGGAGAAAGACAGCGAAAAAAGTCAGGTCTGAAGCTGGACCTAGGTGTCTGAGATGAACAGGAGGAAAAAGGACAAGGTCAAGGAAATTGAAAGTGAAGAATTCCAGAAGTTGGACCAGTTGGTCATGTGCCCTACCTTTCACCTGCAACCAGTTTGTAGGTAAACTTTTTTTTTTCAATTTATTTATTTTTGGCTGCATTGGGTCTTCCTTTCTGCACACGGGTTTTCTCTAGTTGTGGCGAGTGGGGGCTACTCTTCGTTGCGGTGTGCGGGCTTCTCACTGCGGTGGCTTCTCTTGTGGAGCTCTAGGTGCGTGGGCTCTAGGTGTGTGGGCTTCAGTAGTTGTAGCACACGGGTTCAGTAGTTGTGGCTTGCGGGCTCTCGAGCACAGGCTCAGTAGTTGTGGCGCACGGGCTTAGTTGCTCTGCGGCATGTGGGGTCTTCCTGGATCAGGGATCGAACGCATGTCCCCTGCATTGGCAGGCGGATTCTTAACCACCAGGTAGCACCTGTAGGTAAACTTTTTATTAATAAATAAATAACACTTCCAAACATCCCAGTCAGATTTCAAGGCCTTGACACTTGCCTAGGTTCTTAAATTTCCATAAGTAATTTTTCTTTGAGGGCTCTGCTTGCTTCCCCCTTTCCCTTTCCTCAAAACACATATTGGGTTGATTTTTCCATAACATCTTACGGAAAAACCCGAGCAAACTTTTTGGCCAATGGGAAAGAATTATTTTCGTAAAGCAACACTTTAATCTCTTATTTCTGGTAGTGACAGCTGCTTCCAGTTCATTGCCTTTAAAATCACATCTAACAATCGAGCTTCATCTTTCCCTTCTGGACCTCGATTAGATCAAGAACTGTCAGCACTTGCTCAGGGTTGGTCATGCTCTTATTTTGCTGAGTGTTTGGGATTCTGAGTCCATTTTTCTCTAGCAAGTTGGGAACCCCAGGACAGGCACTTCTTCTCCATCCTCAGAACCCCAGTCTCTTAGGAGGTAGCTCTGCTACCTGAGTGCTTAGGACACACTTCCAGAGTGAGTGATTCATTAACTGAGGGCTGGGACTTTGTATCAATATAAGGGATGGGGAGGACTAACACAGACTCCTTATGGTACTGCCAAGAATTTTGCAAGGACTTAGAGAGCAGAAGTGATAAAATCGTAACATTTAGAGCTAGAATTAAGATTTAGAGCTAGTCTTACTTGGTATTTACAGATGAGGGAATTAAAGCCAGAAAAGTGGAATCACTTGCTAGTTGGTAGTAGAAACAAGTTTTTGACTCCCAGACCAGTGGAAAGCTAAGACTGTCAGGAGAGAAGAAAGATGCTGGGATTATTCAGCCTGGAGACATTTCAGGTCAAAGGAATAAAATGACACAGGTGCTATCCCACCACCCCACCCTCTACTACCACTACCACCACCACCATCTCTCTCTCTCTCTCTCTCTCTCTCTCTCTCTCTCTCTCTCTCTCCCCCTCTCTCCTCTCTCTTCTCTCTCTCTCCCTCCTCTCAAAGGAAACAGTAGGAGCAGAAAAGAAGAACTTTGACCAAAAGACTTGATTCTAAAACACGGACTGTGGTATAAATAGTACCCTTAGTTTTGAACAGTGTACATAGAACCTGTACCACCATACGTGGTAGCCTTGATCACTGATCTGATTTTTCAGGCCATATAATATCTAGTGGGATAAAAAAATTAAGAATTTCATTTGTAGAAATTATGCAAGATCGGGCTTCCCTGGTGGCGCAGTGGTTGAGAGTCCGCCTGCTGATGTAGGGGACTCGGGTTCGTGCCCCGGCCCGGGAAGATCCCACATGCTGCGGAGCAGCTGGGCCCGTGCGCTGAGCCTGCGTGTCCGGAGCCTGTGCTCCGCAACGGGAGAGGAGAGGCCACAACAGTGAGAGGCCTGCGTACTGCAAAAAAAAAAAAAAAAAAGAAATTATGCAAGATCGTTTAACAGCTTTTGTTATTCAAACATGTATTTTGGAGACCAAATCTTCATGGTGAAGTAAAAAGTTGGATCCATGTTGTTTTCTTTCAAGAAAGAAGTTAAAATCCTTGTTAAGTTTTATAATCCCCAAAACTCTTTCAAACCATGGTTATCACATTTTCAAAACTCTCAGTTATACCTACCTACCATATCCATGTTTAAAAGCTGTTACGTCCATTTAACATGTTAGACTGTTTAAACTTTTTTTTCTGTGAATGAAAAGCAAAGAGGAAGTGAGACATCTTTCCTGGTGAATGCTAAGTGTTTCTGAATTTTGTTAACTGACTGAATCTGTCTCTATCATGCTGTTGAAAGCACTTTCTCAAGGTCACCAGTGACCTCCAATTACCAAGTTCAGTGATTTACTGATTCTTCATGCATTCTAACCTCTCTGAAGTATCTGGTCCTTCTTCAGTCATCAGAGGATGCTGTCTTGATCCTCATTTGCTATAACACACCTTATGATCCCAGTTCTTCTCCTACCCCTTTGACAGTGCCTTAGATTCCCTTGAGACTGTGTCTTCGTGTCCCTTAAGCCCTGGCATTCAGCCTCTTGAAAAGGACTTTTAACCTGACATATGGTCAAGAGTTTGGACTGGCTCAGAGGTGAGCTGTGGAGGCAAGAAGATGGATAAAATAATTAATCCAGTTTCCTTTGTTTACTTGACCAAGTAGACCTGGGTTTTCTGCTGCTAAAATTAAATAATAATGATTTTTCCCTCAAAGAATTGCACAGATTAAAAAATTAAGTTATTAGATAGAATTTTCAGCTTTTCTCTCATAAATTTTTTATACTTTTGGTATGCTCAATAGCCTACCTATAATGAGCATAAGCAAATAAAACAAGTTCACAAGTATTTTTATCATGTACTGCAAAATGGATCTTAGCTCAAATCATCTGAACTGAGGATCACTGGCCCTGTACGATACCCTTGATGTGGGCTGCACCTTTCAGTCCAGTCTCACGCTCCTGTAGTCAAGCTCCAGTGTCAACAGCCTGGCCTCAAAATTCCTTCTCACCCAACTGGAAACTAGAGTTCACATAGAGGAGAGAGCCCAGAATGGGAATGGGCTTTAGACAACACCGTGAGGAACAATTGAGGAAGCCTCTGAAAAAGAGGACTCGGTGCAAGCCATGTGAAAGACATCTTCAAACCTGTGTGCAAGAGAAATTAGCCTGCTCCAAATACAGAAGGCCAACCTAAGACCAGTGGGCAGAAGTTCTAATAGAGCTATTAAAAAATGAAGTGCAAACTAATAGAACATTGTAGATCAAGTATACTCCAATAAAAGTTAATTTAAAAAAAAACCTATACATTGGTCAAAATCTTCCTAGAGATGACACAATTTAGTTTCATGATGGTGAACCTAAATTTTCCTAAGACTTGCCTATAATTAGGCCTGGTAAAGAGTGTTATTGATTAAAACATATAATACAGGAAAAATAAAAAAAATGAAGTGCATGGGAGAAGAGGAATGGCCTGTGTGAGGCTGCAGAGAAGAAGAGGGCCTGGTGTCTATAGAAAATGGTAGCAGTTTTTCTACCCAGAGAGGAAGGTGTAAGTCAGAGGATCACATATATAGTGTCACATAGGACTCAAGTTCCAACAGAGGAACTATAGGTTCTAGTTCACTGGAAGGTAGAACAGACAGAGGAAAGAAGACATGCCAGTGCAATGGGAGCAATTTCCCAACTTAAAATTTGCCCCAAAAGAGATAACCAACGACTTCTTGGTAAAGAGAGTAGAGGCTAATATATAACAATTGCAAATGTTTGAAGAAATTCCAGGATTGATTTCGCTTTTAACCTACTTTTCAACTTTGACTTCTGGAGCATCTTTCCAAATATATCTCTTTAGTCATCAAAGGCATTTCTCCCTTTCAGGCGGAAGGCCACAAGCTATACAAGGACCTGAAGAACTTCCTCAGTGCAGTCAAAGGTGGGTATCAGGGAGCACAGGGGGATCCAGAGGGCGTTTATGCAGCTACTAAGAGGTCTGGGGGATGGGAAAAAAAAACAACCGTACTCAGGCTTTTCATCACTTGCCTGTGCCTGACTCCTGGATATTTGTGGGCCGAGGAAGAGTAACTTTTCCTATCCCAGCCCCATCCAGCTTCTCTGACTGATAACCCAAACCTTTTGAGTTTGTCCTTTTGGATTGGAGCCACTGACTTGTCTGTCACCCATATGATTATACCAAACTACCTGATGGTAGGACTGAGTTCTCTCCTTTCAGTGATGCATGAAAGTTCAAAGAGAGTGTCAGAAACCCTGCTGGAGCCACTGACTTGTCTGTCACCCATATGATTATACCAAACTACTTGATGGTAGGACTGAGTTCTCTCCTTTCAGTGATGCATGAAAGTTCAAAGAGAGTGTCAGAAACCCTGCAGGAGATCTACAGCAGCAAGTGGGATGGTCATGAGGAGCTGAAGGCCATCGTAGCGGTAAGAGTATTCTGGGCTTTACAGCTCTTCAACACTCACTCTACCCTCATCTCAACCTCACCCCAGCTTGTCTGTCCAAGCAAATAGGAAAACAAAGAGCCAGTTCACACTGTTCATTTGTATAGCTGTGATCACAGGTGGTAGGAAAAAGCTGTAACAGGAAAATATTATATGAAGTTAAAAACAAGTTTTCTGTAATCTGTGGATTCCTCTGTTTTTTACCCTCTTCCTCTCTTTAAAAACTTAGGAAGTTTTACCCACACAAAACCAATGGGTTGTTTTTGAAAACCAATTTCATGCAGTTATTTGCTCCCAAACTTCCCTGTCCTTCAAGCTCTAGAGTCCAAGACTCTCGACCATCGGTTCCTGTTCTTAATCCCTTGAATGCATGTCCAGTCTCTTATACAGCAGTTCCTTGGGGAAGGGCTGTTTCTTCATCTGACTCTTCCCCAGAATCCGAAATGATATTCTGAAAATATCAGTGCTCCAAAAAGGAAGTTTGTTGCAGGAAGAATTTGGGTATTTCCCTGGAATGCAGTTGCTGTTGAGAAGTGGAGCCCTCACCACTCCCCTCTGCCTCTATCCCACAGAATAATGATCTCCTTTGGGAAGACTATGAAGAGAAACTAGCTGACCAGGCTTTGAGGACCATGGAAAACTATGTAGCCCAATTCAGCGAGATTAAGGTAATCGATTTACAGAATCAAGGATGGGTTATGGGTGGCCCATATAAGTTAGAAAACATGTTGGGTTAAAAGTATAAGCAGAGTTAGACCCCATGGCTAGGAATGAAGTTGGATAGGTTAGGAAAAAGATTGAAAGTTGAGGGTTAGACAAGAGGTTAGGGAGGAGGGTCATAGGTAGTGTGAAGGTTACATTTAGACTTAGATTTCAGTGAACTAGATTTGGGCTGGCTTTGAATTAGATCCAGGTCAGGGCATCCCATTTCGTTGTGAGAAACAGTTGGTGGGACTATAGACGTTTATTGTAGAGAAGAGCGAACTTGGAGGAGTTATAATAATTATCTTCAAATACTTTAAAGTCTATTAGATAAAAGAGGAATTCAACCTGTTCTAAACTGTTCCAGAAAGTAGAATTAGAATTCATTAATTCATTCAACTCATATTTATTAAACGTCTACTCTGTTGGGCACTGTGCTGGTTTTGGATTAATATAGGAAGAAATTAAAGGAAGCCTCACTTAAATTTCTCATAGCTAAAGCTTTCCAAAAAAGAAATGAAATATACTGTGAGATAGTGAGTTCTCTATTCTCTGTTCAAGAAGAAGTCGAACTACTTCTTATCTTGGATATTGTAGAGAAGCTTTGTGTATTGAATAGGAAGTTGGATTAGATAATCACCAAGATCCTTTCAAATTCTGTGGTTGAGAGAACAAGACAAAGCCATTAACATTGTTTGCCTCTCCCTGGTATAATTTGTAGTTGATTGAGTAAAGGTTCTCTCAGTGCTCATAATAATTTACTCTTTGTATTATGCTTTAGGCTTTTCAAAGCCCTTTATATTCAGCATTTGATCTTTAAAATAACACTATAGGGCAGATGAGGCTCCTGAGGCTCCAGAAGAGGTGTGCCTTGCCCTAGGTGACAAGGCTAATAAACGGCAGCATTGGGAGTAAAACCCAAAACTCCTGACTTTCAGTTTAGTAGGATTCTCAAGGCCGTTTCTTCCAGATGCTGAACCAGTTTCTAGTGGGTTCCCAGGATGTATTAAAATTCAGTGCAGGCTTCTAGGTGCTCTGGAGAATTGCCCTCTACTCTCTCTCCCCCTGAGAATTCCCATTCTTTCCAGATAATGAGGGAGATCCCTTTGGCACAAAACCCTGTCAGAGAGTAAAATTTGATACTAGGACAGGAATCTGGCTTCTCTGTTTGATACTCTGTTACCCACATCCTGGCCACCGAAAAGTGAGTATCAAGGCCCTCTCTCTTGACTCTGGGTTAGGAAAGAATTGCCAAACGGGGCCGGAAACTCGTGGACTATGACAGTGCCCGACACCACCTGGAGGCAGTACAGAATGCCAAGAAGAAAGATGAGGCCAAGACTGCCAAGGTAAAGAAGAGCCTGGTAAAAACTCCCTGCCCTCCCTCTCCCCATAATGGTGGCAAGTGGCTGGGCCAAGCTGGGTTTAGGAAACGATAAATTCAGCCTCCGGTGTCCTGAAGGAAATCCTGTCTCCTCTGACACTGATGCTCTAAGGATGGGCAGAGACCTGAGGCTGGGGAGGACATAGGTCTGGGGAAGGGGAGGCATGGTTCCAAGTAAGCCCCGTCCCTGAAAACATGCAGAGAATAGCTTTGGGTTCAGGAATGAGGGGAATTGTCCTGTCTCTTTTACCACCTAGGCAGAGGAAGAGTTCAACAAAGCCCAGGTTGTATTTGAAGATCTGAACCAGGAACTACTAGAGGAGCTGCCTGTTCTTTATAATAGGTAATGATTGAGATTCAGGAAAGGGCTGGACCCTCGGGCCAGTGGAGTCCCAGGCCACCTGGCAGCCCAAACATGTCCTCATGAAAAGAGCCCTGGTCCAAGAGTGGGATGTAGCCTCAGCCCTGCTCGTAACTTGCTGTGTGATATTAGGCAAGCCACCTTTCTCTCTCAACCCTGGTTTCTTTGTCTGCAATACAGAGATAACCATCCCTGCCCTACCAGCTTTTCCGGGTTTAAAGATAAGATGCTTCTTGGATAGGAGAGATCTTGGCAAGTAAAGTGCTGTCATCATGCATACTAGGAGTATCTGGTTTTCTGCTCGAGCGTGTATTGTTTTAAACAAGTTTGGTTAGTGAACATCCGGATTCATGTAGAAGATACACCATGGCATGAGTCTTTCCATTAATGAAGATGTCTCTGCTTCACAGTAGGTAAAAATGTTTTAGATGTAAATTTTCCACATTGGAAGAGGAATCTGAACAGAAGCTCTATTTGTATCCTATTTCCTTTTCATTGTACAAGATATGCTTTAAGGGACTTCCTGGTGGCGCAGTGGTTAAGAATCCGCCTGCCGATGCAGGGTACACGGGTTCAAGCCCTGGTCCGGGAAGATCCCACATGCCGTGGAGCAACTAAGCCCGTGTGCCACAACTACTGAAGCCCACGTGCCCTACAGCCTGTGCTCCACAACAAGAGAAGCCACCGGAATGAGAAGCCCGCGCACCACAAAGAAGAGTAGCTCCTGCTCGCTGCAACTAGAGAAAGCCCGCTCACAGCAACGAGGACCCAACGCAGCCAAAAAAAAAGAAAGAAAAAAGATATGCTTTAAAGCAATTGTAGTCAGAGTATTTTGTATTGTCACTTTATATTAGTCTATGAATGAGGGAGCCTTTTTAATGACTACATGTATTCTAAAACATTAATTATGTGATTCCTAATTTACACAGGATTGAAATTTAATAGTTTCTTTAAATGTAAACTTCCCCAATTCATTTACGGTAGAATTCCATTAATGTACATACAGCTTCATAGAAGTCCAAGTATTGTATACTGAGAAAGAATACTTACTATAATAATTATAATTGTATGGCCTTATATTTATACGGCACTTTAAAAATTCTTCAAAGCACTCTCATATCTACTTCAGAACCTAAAGAGCCTGAATCAGATAACTTCTTTCATAGAGATCTGTTGTACTTTGGTGTCAGCCTAGGCTGGTCGTGTCTCCTCTGGCCTTCCCACTCCTGAGAGTCAGTTGTACCCCTGGCCTGGCTCGGACAGATGCAGATCCCAGAACGTCCGGAGCCTAGGCCGTGGGGTGCTTTTCTGTGCGGAGCCGGCAGTGGCTTTGGCTTACGCTCCTACCTTGTACTTCAAAGACTTCCTTTACCAACACTTACCTTTACGTGTTTGTTGTTTTGCCTCTTGATAGTCGTATTGGCTGTTATGTGACCATCTTCCAAAACATTTCCAACTTGAGAGACGTCTTCTACAGGGAAATGAGCAAGGTGAGAAACATCCGGCCAATTTAGACATCTAGGAGGGTTTTTCTAATGAATATGAAGGTCGCTCTAATTTACATAACCTCATTAGATATCCATATGGGCATCACAAATTTTTACTTCTTTCTCATGATGAAATAATAGCACTTGATGGACTGTGTTGAACGTATTAAAGCACAACTTTAACTTAAAAAGGATGAATTGTATATTTTAAATGTGAATTATATCTCAATAAAGATGTTAAAAAATACATAGTATAGAAAGCTGAAAGGTCCTATAAGGAGAAATTGATAAATCTTCATAGGAGATTTTAGCAAAGGGAAACCAAATTACTGACAAACTAACAGAGTGAGGTAAGAGCTAGAAACCTAAATGATCAATAATTATATGGGAAAACCCCCACAAATATAAATAACAAAAAACGCAGAATGAAGTGGTGATAGTGGACATTCTTGTCTTGTTTCCAGTTTCAGGGGAAATTTTTCAGTGTTTCATTTCTAGGTATGATGTTTGCTTTAGGATGTTTGTAAATACCCTTCATAAGTTAACAGAAATTCTTCCCTATTTCTAGTGTACTGAGTTTTTGTTTGTTTTGAATACACTGAAGAAAATGAAAAAAAAACCCACGTTTATATAATGTCAGAGGGCCCTCTCCATCTCCATTAACAACTGAATAATGGCGTCCAAATGGGCTTTAGATGCATAAAAGAGATTAGACTTATGGAAGGAACAGCTAAAGTGGGGAACCAAGTTAAATCTCCATCTTCTGTTGCTGGGGAGCAGAGAGGGCAGTGTTTAGGCACAGGTCAGTTTCTCAGGTAGTTCGTCTTGAATAGGGCCAATCCTATTCAATGACGGGCAGCCACAGAACATGACCTCACAGGGTCACTTCTGGTCCTGCGATTCCAAGACTCTTTGCTGTTAAAATATTAATTATATTCACATCCACATTCACACACGTTCCTCTCCACAGTTTCTTTTGCTAAATTATGATTTGCCTAGTTAATATTACAATGAGTTTTCATTCCCTGGATCACCTGAGAGACGCTAGAACCTCAAATCAACATCAAATACCAGGGACCCAGCCTTGAGAGAGCCGCCAGTCTGATGGAAGAGGCAGAACTTTAGACATAGTAAAGGAAGAAGGGGTAGTGGGACAGGACCCTGGACACTAGTGCAAAAGGGATAAGGAATTTTATCAAGGGTAGGAAGGTTTTATTTTGGGGAGAGAAGGGATATGCCAGTCTCAGGTTCCCACGTGGCTAGCATCTCCTTCTCTCTTGCTTACTCCAGCTGAACCACAACCTGTACGAGGTGATGAGCAAACTGGAGAAGCAACATTCCGACAAAGTCTTTGTGGTGAAGGGACTCTCAAGGTGAGCCACTTCTGACACTCATTTCTGCTTGGTTTGTCCTGTGTGTGAACACATTCAACACTCTCACCTCCAATCCCAAATCCTGACCTTTCCTTTCTGTTCATGTACATAATATTGTTTTTTGTTGGTGCTACACTCCTATATAAAGTATTTTTACAAAATATTTTAGTGGTAACTAAACGTATAAAGAATAATGCAACAAAGAGTCATATACCCACCACCAAATTTAAGAAATCAACTATTGGGACTTCCCTGGCGGTCCAGTAGTTAAGACTCTGCACTCCCCATGCAGGGGGCACGGGTTCGATCCCTGGTCGGGGAACTAAGATCCCGTATGCCGTGTGGTACAGCCAAAAAAAAGAAAAGAAATCAACTATTATATATATATAATTAAATCTCCCAGTGTCCCTTCCCCACCCACTTTCTCTTCCTGTCCCCCACCAAGTGTAACCACTATCTTAAATTTAGTATTTATCATTACCATGCATGTCTTTTTACTTTTATTATATACATATATATGCACACATAGAAAATATTATTTTGCATGGTTTAAAAATTTATTTAAATAGAATTATACTGTATGTGTTCTTTTGCAACTACTTTTGTTTTCTTAGTATTGTTTGTGAGATAACTTATCCTTGTTGCTACATGTTGCCAGCTCTGATCTTTCCTTTTCTTAATTGTTATGGATGCTGTTGTATGGCTAGTTCACAGTTTATTTCTCTGAACTGCTAGTGGACATTTGGGTTGTCTTATAGTTTTATGCTGTTACAAATAATGCAGTGAACGCGTTTCACATTTCTCCTTGTGAATATTATCAAGAGTTTCTTTAGGATGCATACTGGGAGTCGAATTGCTGAGTCATAGGGTCTGTGCATTTGGGTTTCTTCAGCCTTACTAGATATTACCATTGCCAGATTGCTCTCCAGAGTGATTGTTCCAATTTACAACTCACCGGAAGTGAATAAAAGCCCTCATTGCTCCATATTCTTGCTACATGCGACATTGTCAGACTTCTTAATTTTTCTAAGGTAATGGGTATGAAATGGAATTTTTGCAGTTTTAATTACGTCTCCACAATGGCTGGTTAGCTTGAACATCTTTTCGTGTTAGTGGCCTTTTAAGGTTCCTTTTGTGTGACTTTCATGTTTATCCTTCACATTTTTCATTTGGATTGTTTACCCTTTTTAAAAAACTGATTTACATGAGATGGGTTTTTTGTATATTCTGGATATTAATCCTTTAATGATATATACTGCAAATATCTTTTCTTTCTTCTTTTTTTTCTTTTAATATTTATTTATTTCAGCTGCTCCGGGTCTTAGTTGCGGCATGTGGGATCTTCATTGCAGCATGAGGGCTTTTAGTTGCGGCATGCGGGCTCTTAGTTGCTGCATGTGGACTTCTTAGTTGTGGCATGCATGTGGGATCTAATTCCCCAACCAGGGATCGAACCCCGGTCCCCTGCACTGGGAGCGTGGAGTCCTACCCACTGGACCACCAGGGAAATCCCACAAATATCTTTTCTTAACCTGTTATGGCTTGCTTTTCTGTGTGTGTGTATGTGGTGTGTCTGTTGCCTTCATGCATTCTTTATGCTGGTAAATGTAAGCAATTCACTGGTCCCTCAGAATGTGATCGTTTTCTTATTCTGATGCCTTTGGTTAAGCAGTTTTATTAAGTTCCTTCTATACACAAGGTTTTATGCTGAGAGTTAGGCATCTAAGGACATAGGTGACTTGTCTTTCTCCTGAAGTGATTTACAAAAGTTGGAAGGGGGACTTCCCTGGTGGTGCAGTGGTTAAGAATCCGCCTGCCAATGCAGGGGACACGGGTTCGATCCCAGGTCCAGGAACTTCCCACGTGCCATGGAGCAACTAAGCCTGCGAGCCACAACTACTGAAGCCCACGTGCTGCAACTACTGAAGCCCGTGCGCCTAGAGCCCGTGCTCTGCAGCAAAAGAAGCCACCGCATTGAGAAGCCTGTGCACTGCAATGAAGAGTGGCCCCCACTTGCCGCAGCTAGAGAAAGCCTGTGCTCAGCAACAAAGACCCAACGCAGCCAAAAATAAATAAACTAATTAAAAAAAAAAAGTTGGAAGGACATAAAATGTGCCTAAGGAAACAAGGAACAATATAAGATTGCACATACTAAGGGCCTGAGGAAACCAGTAGGAATTCAAAGAGTTAAGTAATTGCAGTGTGCAGATAGATGGTCAGGGAAGGCTTTGAGGAGGTGGTGAAACTGAGCTTGAGATTTGCAGGAAGAATGGGAGTCTCAGTGTGTTGTTTCTATTCCTCATTTAGCAGTTAGTTACAGACTGTTAAAAAGAATCACTAACAGGCCAATATAGACTTCCCTTTTACTCCCAAAACTCTTTTTCTCCTCTTCCCTGCATTGAAAACCAGAGTTCTCTCTAAGTGTCCATTCATCTGAAACTTACCATCATTTACACCAAGATGTCCCAGAAGCTTTTAGGGAAATCTGGTCTTTTCTTGCTACATCCTGGGCCTTCTAAACCTGCTGACCCATAGAATGCTAGTGCTAGAAAGAACCTTATAGCACTTAGCTTAGCTTATGTCAGAAACTCCCACAGGGCTGGAACTAAGTTTTTCTCTTTCTCTTCCTGTCACCGTCTCCCATTCTTGAACCCAGGACACAGCACATAGTTGGTATATGTCAAGTAAATATTTGTGAGTTGCTTAATCAGTTAGTGGATGGTACATGGGAGGCCCTTAAGGAGATGAGTAGGAGTCAAGCTCATGTTGCTGTAGGAGCACTCAGCACAGTATCCAGCATACTCGATAAATGTTATAGTCAGTTTTCATTGTTCGTGGTAGTTTTTTTTTTTTTTTTTTTTTTTGCGGTACGCGGGCCTCTCACTGTTGTGGCCTCTCCCGTTGCGGAGCACAGGCTCGGGACGCGCAGGCTCAGCGGCCATGGCTCACGGGCCCAGCCGCTCTGCGGCATGTGGGATCTTCCCAGACCGGGGCACGAACCCGTGTCCCCTGCATCAGCAGGCAGACTCTCAACCACTGCGCCACCAGGGAAGCCACGTTCATGGTAGTTTTGTTCTAAGTCACCATGAGCACTGAATTAGTGAATACTGAACCATTGCTCCTAGGGGAAACACAGGGTTAGTTTCCTGTGAGCCCCTGGTCCTAACATTGTCATCAGTCGATCAATACATAACCTTTCTTGTGTGTGTTTTTGTTTAAATACACCTCATTTAGTACATATTGTTGATTCATTCCTATTGAACTCACAGCCACCAGCACTATGCCTGAATGACGCTTATCTAACATGTATTTTCTCTGTAAGGCACATCACAGACTTTCTCCTCTCAAACAGCACTTTAGCACTATACTTGGAGGCCATTTTAAGCAGCAAAATCACCAACAGAAAGCACAACAAAAAACCTGGCAAACAGGACATATTTACAGTAAGAGAGCTAAAACAGGAAGGCAGAGGCTCGCCTTGTTAGACCTCAGCTGGGAAAGTACTGGTCAGGCACTCATTCTTCACAGCTGGCACATGTCTGTGAATGACCGCAAAAGAACCATGAGTGTTGATTTTGAGGTTATAAATAAATTTCAGGGGGTAAGTGCATTTGCAAATACAGAATCCATGAGGATCAACGGTATATCACTTGTGAATCTTTTCCCCAAAATACTTTGTTAATATATTGCTGAGTTTTTTTCCAGTTTCTTTTTCTTTATATATTTTTAGATAATCAAGATCATGATATGGATAAAATTTTATAGCCTTTTTCCAATTCACTTTGTAATATAAGCATTACTACAAATTATACAGACTTTCCAATACCATTTTAAATTGCTTTATTCTGTTTTATTATTATGTGAATGTATCATTATTTATTTGGGGATTTAGGTTACTTCCAGTTTTTAGCTCTTCTGAATCTAAATGCCCTTCCTTTTTTAGCAGCAGCAGACGCTCTCTAGTCATCTCTCCCCCAGTTCGAACATCTACAGTCTCCAGCCCTCTTACCTCACCTACCAGTCCCTCTGCGCTTTCCTTGAAGAGTGAGAAGGACTCCACCTCAGCAAGTGAGGAAGAGCTGGCATCTGATCCAGCCCAGGGAGAAGACAACTCCGAGATTAAAAAAGAGCCCTTAACAGACAAGGAAATAGAGGAGGAGGCTGAAGCAAGCTCCTCTGAGGAGGAAGAGCCTCTGCTAGCTTTCAACGGCCCCTCCCAGCCCCAGCCCTCACCCACCGCTGAGGGTGGAGAGTCCCAGGAGGAAATTCTCCCTTGCTCCCCAGCTCCATCACCAGGCAGAGCTCTGATCCCTTCAGAGCAGGCCGCACCTTTCCCAGAAGTAGTCCTCCGAACCCGCACCTCAAGCGAAGGATCTGAACAGCCAAAGAGAGCCTCTATGCAGAGGGCCTCAGCACCGCCCGGTAGGCCTCCTCCACCCAGAGCCACTCCCAGCCCCAGGTCCTCCTTAGGGAACATGCCCTCCAGCCCTCCAGCCTCTGAACCGAGTTCACCCACCAGCCCTAGGGCCTCCTTGGGGGCTGAGACTCCAAGTCCTAGGGCCTCCTTAGAGGCCTCTCCTGATCCACAGCCACCAGAGAAGCCAGCAAGAACTCCTGAGGTCGGAGAGAAGGAAAACACCGATAATCTGAACCCAGAAGAGCTTCGTACTGCCCCAGCCTTGATGATCTGTCAGGTGAGAATGGAGCTGGCTGAGTCTTTATTCCCTTTCATAACCTCCATGTGGATTATTTTTACTATGGTCAGGTTGCCCCACAGTAGATAAGACTTTATGTCATTATATTACAGTTTCAGGGATACTCTTGGACACCTTTTTTGGTTCTGGGGATTGCACATCTTCATAGCAACTAACTTAGCGACCTGTACTCCCAGGGTAATTGACTGCTGCAAAGGGCTTATCTCTAATATAAGAAGATTTTTACTAATTTATTTCTTTTGCTCCAATTTCTGGGAGTTCCCAACTGGATCCTGATCTTTCCTTTTTTTAATGTGGGAGAGGGAGGAAGGTCTCACTTCACTTTGTCATACTTGTGATTATGGTGAATAGACCCCAAGCAAAATGGCATCAGCAAATTTCCAAGGTATATCTTGTTTGATGAGAGAAGGCTAGAAGAAGGAACTCACAAAGGGAAGGTAAAGCAAAAGGGATGGTCTTTTGAAAGGTGAAAATATGGATGAGAAAAGGATTCTGTTAAAATAGAGACACAGACCCTCTGGAGAGCAACCAATTCCGTGAAGGATCTGGAAATCAAGTCATATTCTATTCAGATTACATGGAAGTCTGTCATATAGAGGAGAGATCTGACTTGTTCTGTAAGACTCCTGAGGACAGAAAAAGGCCCTGCGTGTAAAGTGTTTTTGTTTTTTTAAGTACATTTTGGATCAATATAAGAGGAACTTTCAGCAATTAGCTCTAAGAAGTGGTATGGGAAAACATTTTTTTTAATACAGAGGAAAGGGGGCACAAGGGGCATCCAAAAACCAAAATGGGCTGGGCCACCTTGAAAACTAGTTCCCCTTCCTTGATGTTAAAAGCTAAGGCTATATGGTTCCCTGTCAGGTGCATTATAGAGAGGATTATGGGGCAGCATCTGACTAGGTGGCACCCAGATTCATTCGTTCATTCCACAATCACTCATTAAACCCCTACTATGTGCCAGGCACTTTTCTAGGAAGTGGGGTATTACAGTGAACAAAACACAAAATTCTCTGCCTTCCAGCTGCTTACATTCTAGTGGAGGGGGAGATAGACAAGAAACAGAATAAGTAAGTAAAATTACAGTTTAGTGGTGATATGAGTTAGGGAGAAAAATTAAGCAGGGCGAGGCATAGGGAGTGGGGGCTGAATTGCAGCTTTAAACAGAGCGGTCAGAGAAGGTGACATCTGGGCAATGAAGGAGGCCAGGGCATGAACCATGTGGATATCTGGGAGTGTGAGATGTCTGGTTACCCCTCAGATCATACCACCCTACTACTGAATATGCCTACCTGAAGGTTGACCAGGCTGTCTCGGGAGCCTCCTGCTGTCTGAGAGGAATTAACATGGACAGAGGGAACAAGGGTGTGATGTCTTGCAAGGCAAGGAAGGTAGAAGACAAGAGGACAATAGACTTATCTCAGTTGACTCCCCTGAGATACTAAAATCTGAGTCATCAACAGTATTATGCCCCCAGTCTTGATTCACGTGAGGTACTGAAGGTCCTAACAGAGCATAATATAAAACCTTCCCTTGTGTGGTTTCCAGTCTGAGGTAGCTACACTGAGTGAGAGATATGCAGGGCATGTGGGTAGTGAATAAGCCCAAGATAAATGTGGGACTTTGCGTAGATGAAGAGTATAGCCACTTCTCCACTGAAAAGAGCAACTCAACTCTATGGAAAATCCAAAATTAATTTAAATTTGACTGTAATATGTTATATGATTTTAGTATAGAGACAACAATCGAGTGACATGTTAGGCTCAGGTGAATAATAAAACAAGTTTGCATTCTTGGAGTAATTTTACTGAAGGGATTATGGGAACCAAGATGCTGTCTATTTGGAGGAACAGGCTAGTAACACTGTCCTCCTTGGAAATGAGGTACAGGACACAACTTCCTTCCCCTGAGGTTACCTCCTTATTTTTTTTGCGTTACGTGGTCGTCTCACTGTTGTGGCCTCTCCCGTTGCGGAGCACAGGCTCCGGACGCGCAGGCTCAGCGGCCATGGCTCACGGGCCCAGCCGCTCCACGGCATGTGGGATCCTCCCGGACCGGGGCATGAACCCGTGTCCCCTGCATCGGCAGGCGGACTCTCAACCACTGCGCCACCAGGGAAGCCCTACCTCCTTATATTTGAGATTTACTCGCAGCCTCTCCTGTGGGATTGCGTTGGTCACTGGCTAAGGAGACATCTTTTTCCTATGGAATTAAGCAATAGAGCATCTTAGATCCTAGTGTATCAGTATTATCAATCCTCTGAAGCCTGTTTCCTATAAGATTTGTTCATCTCCCTCACAGATGCATCATAAATCATATTTTCTGTCAAGCAGAATTATGGACATACCACATATAAAAACGGGTAAATAAAAAGATAACTGTGACAAAAAATAAAAAAAAATGTTGGGGCTTCCCTGGTGGCGCAGTGGTTGAGAGTCTGCCTGCCGATGCAGGGGACACGGGTTCGTGCCCCGGTCTGGGAAGATCCCACATGCCGCGGAGCAGCTGGGCCCGTGAGCCATGGCCGCTGAGCCTGTGCATCCGGAGCCTGTGCTCCGCAATGGGAGAGGCCACAACAGTGAGAGGCCCGCGTACCGCAAAAAAAAAAGATAACTGTGAGAAAATCTGTTCTTGCTCAGCATTTGACTCACCTGAGAGAAAATGAAGATTTTGATAACCTTCTTGGAGGTATTAATAGTATTACCTTTGAGGTAGTTCATGGCCTAGAATCAGCAGAGGGAGTACGAAGAAGGAAATTTTCCTGAAAGGAGAAATCACAGAATTTCAAGTGGCTGTCATACTGTTAGAAATCGGTTCTACTTTAAAAGGGTGAATTTTATAGTGTGTTAAATAAATGTCTTTTTTAAAAAGTTCATTCTAAACCTTAGAGTGCCAAGGTCTTCCCCTGGCTTAGTAGTTACTAAACACGGCTTTTTCCACACCTTGGGCTCCCATCTCAGAACCTAGACCTTTTCCCAAGGAAATCATCCTCCCACTTGCCTCTCCTAACTGCTCTGGGTTAGGATCATCTGAGTGTGAGAACTGCCATGTATTCTTGAGGAGGATTAGCCTAAAAGTGATAGGTCGTGGTTTTAAGACCTATATTTATACACTTACAGAGTCTCACCTAGCTATATGTATAGATGCCATGTCACACAAATCATGGAAACAACTCTGGAATCTGAAGACCTGGCTTCCTGTCCCAGCAAGTCATTTCACCCTTCAAATCTTGGTTTACTGATATGAGGGAGGATGGCAGTAAAGCCTTCCCTGTTGCTTTCAGGCTGTAGTGAAACAACATTGTATGATTGCCTTTAGTATTATCTATGACCCTTATGAAGTGTAAGGCACAAAAGACCCTTCTAAGCTGAGAGGCTGGGAGGTTGAGACACGTCTCACTGGCAGAACTCTTCTTTTTGTAGAACCAAGGTCTTCAGCTTCATGTCTCTGCGGTTCCAGAAGAGAGCAGCGTCATAGCACCCGAGCCTCAAGAAGAGGTAAGGAGCCCAGATATGCAGACAACAGGAGGGGTGGTGAGACTGGGATTGCGGATGGACAGATGCTTGGCTACAGGCTGGCATCCTCGCTGTGGGCTGTGAGGGGAACCCAGCAGTGAACAGTATCCTTAGGGAAAAGTCAAGCAGGTGGGAGCCAGAAGAACCAAGAGTGACCGCGCTTTGTGGTTCCTTTGTGCCCATTTCCCAACTGGCTTTGAACCTCCTGACCTCTTCCCATAGCCCTATCTCCTAAGAATTTATTTAGTTATACCTGAATTTACTTCAAAAAGGAGTTAAGAGCTACAAAAGGCATACAAAAAGTAAATACATCCAGGCACCCACATGAAATGTAGTAAAGTAACTCAGAAGTGTATTAGTGAGAGTGACTAATAAATGACTAAATAAAATGGAGCCATGACCTAGGCAAGTACAAATGTGCATTCTATAAAATAGACTTCCTAAGGATGGACCACAAAATTGGCTCCAGACTAACATCCAAGAAGAAGAGGAAAAACCTGATCAGTTCACACAATTTATGATGCCCATTCCTTAGGAGAACAACTCCTGCTACTAAGATGAAAAGGAAATCTCTTCTGCGAATCCTCATAAAGAGATGGTGAATGACAGAATGAACAGTATCTGCAACAAGTCTTTACAATAATCCTAACAGCCAGTTTCACATTGCCCCCACCTCCATACAGGCCAGTGCATGACATGAAATATAATTCAGGACAAGAAAATGGAGTTTTCACACACACCCCCCCCTTATTAATTGGTTAGTGGGAGGGTAGGTCAGCATCTAATGCAATCATGTTTCCTTTCTAGGTGTCTACCATTCAAAATGCACAACTCTGAAGAGGAACTGCCAAGACCTCCCCACACACACCTCCCCAGAAAGGCCCCTCAGCTAGAGGATATAAGTCAGAGGGACTTAAGATCCGGCATTCATTTCTGGTTTCTCAAACTATGAATGCTGGCGGTCTCTAAAGACCTAGCATTAATGGAAGCTGAGGAGCAGACTTAGGGGAGGCAGGGAGGCAGTCTTGGGAGAAGAGACTGTTAGACTTGGAATATTTAACTCAGGTTTTGGCATTGTTAGAATAATAAGACTTTATATACTAATGAAGTGGGGCTAAAATGACTATAAAAAGCAAAAGCATCTGTAGACATAGACATTTGTCCACCCACAGGCATATAACCACACATACTCAGAGAATAGTGAACAGATCTTTTTTTTTTTTTTTTGCGGTACGCGGGCCTCTCACTGTTGTAGCCTCTCCCGTTGCGGAGCACAGGCTCCGGACGCGCAGGCTCAGCGGCCATGGCTCACTGGCCCAGCCGCTCCGCGGCATGTGGGATCTTCCCGGACTGGGGCACGAACCCGTGTCCCCTGCATCGGCAGGCGGACTCTCAACCACTGCGCCATCAGGGAAGCCCGTGAACAGATCTTTGATTTACCACTCATTTTGCAAGACTTAAAACCAAAAGAACATATTTTCAGATTGTTAAATAAAGTATTATTCTGATGATGTATGGATTTTTTGTTTGACACAGGAAGTTGTTCCAGCCCAGCAAACTATTCTTCACTTAGGCAAGGTTATTGACTCTACCCCAGGTTCAGAAAGCTTTAGTCACATCCCTGACCTCCAGCTCACCCTGCCTCCTGGCTAGAACTCTTTGATGATGCCAGGGGCCACAGGCTCCTCTCCTCAATCTAGATGCTTTATTGCCTGACCCCGCCCCCGCCCTTTGGTTAATAAGCAAATATTCTTGGAAAGGGTTTATATTTTAGAGCTGTATCTAGTGCCTACAGTTTGGTACTCAGTGTAAATAAGGATCTGAGCAGGATGGAAGAAGAAAGAGAACTCCAAGTGAAGGGAAAGGATATATGGTATAGATACAAAGTATAATGGAAATGGTATGGAAGTTCGAGTCAGAAGTCTTGGATTCAAGTCCTATCGTGTGCTTCTGTGAAAAGATTAAAAACTAACTTTGAAGTCCTGCCACCCTGATAAACATGCACACGTATGCAAGCACTCACTCATCCATCTTTGCTTTTGTTTCTGGGGGTGATGGATGATGTCACTGTTGATTCAGTCATTCAGCAAGAATGTGTTGAGTGCTCTGCCAAGCACTGTACTAGGTACTAGAGAAATAATGATGAGGAGAAAAAGAACGTTATAGAGACAGAATACTGAGCAGGGAGCAGACAGGCTGGATTTAGCAATGAGTGAGAGGAGACGTGATGAAGACTGAAGTTTTAAGGAATTATTCTAGGTTAGGCGAGAGAGACTAGAATTTGGTGCCATTTCCTGAAGTGGTGACTGTAGGAGGAAGTGCATTATATGTGAGTTTTCTCGTTGCAACCACCAAACTGACACAGTTAAGCAGTAAAGGATACGTTCGAAGGATACTACGCAGCTCATAGAACTGAAAACAACCAGGCTGCAGAAAGAACCCTCGGATGTCTGTAGCAGGAACGTGTGGACTGCCCCTCCAGGCAGCTGTCATTGGAAGACTCAGCTTCAGCTGCCTCCTGCCACTGTGTCCTTTCCAGATGCAGATTCCCTGGAGAAAGAATCTGACTGGCCCAGTTTGGGGGGAGGCATGTTAGGGTCTACAGTGACAGGAAGACCAGTGGTGGTGGTGGTGATATGGGGTGGGAGTAGGGAGGGGGGATTACGAAGAAGCACAAGGAAGCTTTTGGGGTGATAGAAATGTTCCTAATTTTGATTATGGTGATAGTTTAATGTGTATACCTGTGTCAAAACTGATCAAATTGTACCCTTTATGGGCAGTTTATTGGGTGTCCCATACAAACATTGACATGAAGAGCTTGAGAACTTGCATGACTTTTCAGTAGACATGTCCCTTAGGGAGCTGGTAATGCATATTTGTATTTAGGAGTCATTTTTCTAAGATCTAATCCTATTACTCTTCCATTTAAAAACTTTCAAAGGATCTCTACTGCTGTAATGGAGAGGAGGTTGCATATCCCCCTATAAAAGCCCTACTGCCTGTATTTTAATTCCTCTCCTAGAAGGCATCCCACTCCCGTGGCACTCAGTTACTGCTGGCAGTGATACTCAGAGCTAATGGAAGGGTCGGGGATATGCTAGGGATGCAGGCTCCTGGCTGTCCAAGGTCCTCCAGGACCTGCTTAGAGTACCCCTCCCAAGGCAAAACCCAGTTCAGGCCTTTTCTTTACCAGGCTTTCCCTGGCCCTCATCTCCTAGGAAACTGATCCTCTTTGGAGAGTGTGCCAGAGAGTACTTCTGGGGACTTATGGTCTGGTGGTGTGGAGATAAGCACTCAAGGTAACTGCTACAAAAGAGGCACAAATGAAGTGGAAAATTTGACTAAACTGAGACTGACACTTCATTTGCATATGGCCCTACTGGAGGCTCCAGGAAGATAGGGAAAAGGGCCAGTAAGCTGGGCATGAGTAATAATTTTGCTTATCTAGGGTAGATAGTCCCAGCTAGGGACCAGATTGTTTAATTTACAAAATAGTAAAATTGTGGTTGGTCCAATGGTAGTGCATTAACAGAACTTATTAGACTAGGACTTAGAAGACTGCCATCCTGGCAGCAGTGCAAGACTGGGCTGAAAGATGATAAAATTGGGCAGAGATGAATATCTCTTATCCCCTGCCCTGAGGCCCCTGGAGGTCTGTTAACACAAGGATGGCTGTTCCAGTTTCTGAAGTTTAGCATTTAATCTTTGGAGAACACTGGTAGCTCACCACCACTTGAGGCTTCATCCATCATCTCCCTGTATGCATCTCAATCTAGAATTAATTGCAGGAACATCACCCAGTCCCTGCCTTCCAGCAATGTGAAGGACAGTACTGACCGACTAGGTAAGATATCCAGAGAGTACTAGGAACAGCGCACATCCAGGATATATGGGACGCTCCAAAGAGCGAGTACATGCTGCTTACAGTATTGCTTATTTTATGCTAAGTTGGGTGCTGAGCATGTACGTATTGGATCCTGTTTTTCTGCATGTTCACACTTTCAAAATCAGTAGCATGTGCCTACAGGGTTAAAATCATGTACCAGCAAAACTTTTAAGGTTACATTTTAAACAAAAAAGATGCTTGTGAGAGACTATTAGCCGTCAAATTAAATTGTAAAAGTAACACAGCAAATCAGTATTCAGTTGGGCTGGATGGCCTACGAGAGTCTGTGGTTCTTAACAATCTTCAGACATAAAGGAATATGCCACGCGGGAGACTGACCCAGATAACAAGAAAAATCTCAACTTTTCTTGGAATTCATGGGCAGCTTGTCAATAAATGCAAGCAGTGGTCCACCTTTGCAACTTAACCGTTAGGATTTGAATTCCCTTTTCTCTTGGGTATTCTTTTATCTGAGGACTGGCCAGCCTTACCTTTTTATTAACTTACATCCACCTTGCCTACGTGTTACTTTCTTTGCCTTTCTTGGTTGGATTGGTAGTTTTCCCACACGTGGGCTTTCTTCTTCCTCACTGATAACTGCTATGCCTTTAAAAATATATTCAAGTAAATGAATTTAGTTAATTTACTCTGTTTTTTCTGTTATTTTTTTTCCAACCACATAACATCTTTAGGAATGAAAGCAACTATGCTTTCTTTCTTTTCTTTCTTTCCTTCCTTCCTTCCTCCCTTCCTCCCTCCCTCCCTTCTTTTCTATCTTTCTTTCTTTGCTTTTTTTCTCACCCTGTGCCCCCATTCTCTGAGACTCTTTGTCTTTGTCTCCCAAATGAACATGCACAATTCTTGTCTCTATCGATCTATATAAATATTGATTCCCAAACCTAGAGACTGCGTCCCAGGAATAAGAAGCAGGGAAGTCTGTATCACTGGGAGGGAAGACAGAATAACCACAAGAGTTCTAACCCTAAACAGGAAGCCAAGATAACATTTACTGAGCACTTACTGTGTGCCAGGTAAGTTTCTAATGCTTTAAATGTATCAATATTAACTCATTCCATCCCCACAGTAGATACTGCCCCAGATAAATGAAACAAAACTAAGATCACACAGCAGAGCAGGTTCCAGAACCTGTGTTTATACTTTACATCCTTACTCATTGAGTTCCTCATTAATTTGGGAACGTTTCCTGCCAGAAAGAAGCGAGTCAGGAGGTGACTAAAGTATGGCATTAATTAGTAGTTAAACTGATGTGCTTCCCAGGTGCTAGAACCACGCTATGAAATGGCATGATTTTTCAGTCCCCCATTTGAGGGATGAGGGAACGGCTTTTAGAGATGTTAAGTAATTTGCCCAAAGTCACACAGCTAAGAAGCGGCGGGGCTGGGACTGTTTGAGTCCAAAGTCCACAACGCTCTTAACCTCTACACTACACTGCCTCAGATGAATTCGGGCAAGGAAGATCCGAATGGGGCAACGTTCCTCTCCCCACCTCACACCCCGCTCCCTGGCCCGGGGTGTGCCCACTAAGTTAGCTTATGTTCCAAGCTTCTGGATACAGACCTATTTACGTAAGTGATATGCAAACGCAAGTA
Organism: Orcinus orca; assembly: GCF_937001465.1. Taxonomy (NCBI): domain Eukaryota; kingdom Metazoa; phylum Chordata; class Mammalia; order Artiodactyla; family Delphinidae; genus Orcinus; species Orcinus orca. The sequence continues at coordinate 41,306,962 of NC_064569.1, read as the reverse complement.
AATGTAATTTTCCACATTTGCTGAAAATTCAAATAACGTCGATGGCGGGGAAAGCGGACAGATCCCATTAGCTCCGGGCTCACTCTGATCCCGTGCCCTCCGGTGCCTCGAGGCAGGCGGGGGAGGAAGCGGCTCCGGATGGAGAGTAAAGTGACAATCGGAGAAGGAAAAGCAGCCTTTCCTCCCGGGGGAGCTGAGGCGGCCCGGCGGGCAGAGGGAACCTGCAGAGGGCGGTTTCTCTCTTTTCCTGTCCCACCCAGTCGGCCGCCCCCCCCCCCACCCCGCCCCCGGCCGGCCTCGGCAGCTAACTCTGAGCGTCTTTGCGCTGCTTCCTCAGGTCTGGGTCCCCGGCGGGTCCTCGCGGTGTCTGCGGTTCCCGACCCCGTCGAGTTGAGCCGGACGCGCGGCGCCTGCCCTTCCCCTGAAGCCCGTCCGACTGGTAAGGTGAGCACGCGGAGGTGGGGACCCGGGCAGGGCCGAAGGGCCAGGCGAGCCCGGTCACCCACACTCACGCTGCAGCCGCCGCGGCCGCGTCAACAACTGAAACCGAGAGCGGCCGAGCTCGGGCCTCGGCTGGAGCCTCCCGTCGCGGCGCCTCGGAACCGGTGACCGGGACGGGCCGCCCTCGGAGCGCAGCTAGCCCTGCCTGGCGCGGGTAACGCAGGAGGGCTCTGGACCGGGGTCGGGGCGCGGGGGGCGGTGCCGCGGGCTCGAGCCCCGACGTCCGCGGACGCGGCGAGGGCCCCAGGGTGCCAGAGTCTCGGCCGGGCCGGTGGTGGGCGGCCGCGGGGGCCCGGCCAGCGGGGCTCGGTGGACCGCGCGGACGTTGCAGCGGACGCCCGAGGGGGCACTGCGGGCGGAGGGCTGAGCCCTGACAACCGGCCGTCTCGGACGGGCCTGAGGGCGCCTGACGACCCTCCCTCCGGTGCCCGGCGCCTAGCTCCCCGGCCCGGCCCCGCCGCTGCCCCCGCGCCGGCCCCGAGCCTGGGCCGGGGGCCTGACCTCCCTGCGCTCTCCTGACACCTAGTGGACGGCTCCCCACAGACTGCGGGCTGGGAGAGAACCGGGGACCTGTTACCGCGCCTGGGTGAAACTGGGTCCGCTGCTAATTTGCGTACATTTACCTAACTTTCTCAGGCCTTGAGAAACCTCCTAGGTAAATGTGGTGGCCCAGTGAAAGGATCCCCCGATAGACGTTCAATAGGGCGGGGGTGGGGGTGGGGGGAGAGTTGGGGAAGGGACTCAGGAAAACCTGGCACCAAAGGCTTTCCTGGGATTTCCAGTCGTCTTCTGCCCCAGGCATGGGCCCATCCACCTCATCCCGCTCTTTGTCCCTCTTCCTACAGATCTGCACCTCCCTGCAGGTGCCCGTCCACCTGCCGAGATGACTAGCCTCCCAACCACGCCTTCTCCAGGAGGTAGGTGAAGGCCTTTCCCACTTAAACTGCCCCACCCCAGCCCAGTCCTGGAATTCCCTGAGCCCTCTGCCCAGGTGGGAAGACTCCCACTACTCTCCACCTGCCTCATACCAGGAAAGGTCCTGGGAGGAAGGAGAAGGGAACCAGCATGCACACTTTCGTGCAGTTTGAATCTGAAGTTTCATGGACCTGGACCGATTCCTGGTACTACTACTTAGAGCTTTGTGACCTTGTGACCTACCCTCTAAGCTCCAGTCTCATTTGTAAAATGGGGGAAATAGTACCTTATTTGTGAGGATTAAATGAGATAATCCATGTAAAACACCTAGCACAGTATCTCATGTCTAGCAAGCACTCAGTAACATTGGTTATTATTACTGGGTGCTTGTTAGAAAAGCCCACCTATTCCTAGAAAGGAATTCTGCGGCACGTGGGATCTTAGTTCCCCCACCAGGGATCGAACCCACGGTGCCCCCTGCTTTGGAAGTGCAGAGTCTTCACCCCTGGACTGCCAGGAAAGTCCCTCTGCCTGCTTTCTAATTCCACTCCTCTGATGATTCACTCCAGCATCAAAAATCCCTTGTTCCCCGGAACTATTGTTACCCTTGTTCCCTAGTCAGGGATCCCCCTCTTTCCCCTTCACGTTAAGAATGGATTCCACCCCCCCAAAAAAAAAAGAGAATGAGTATGGATTCCTACCTTTCATTTCATAACCAAGCTGAGCTGGACAAACCATCAGATACACATTGGTTGTTTTCATTACATGTTAATTAGGGTGAGGGAGGAACAAAACCTTGGTTGGTCTGCACACCTTTGTTTCCATGTGCAGTCTCATTTGTCATTAGGACAGACATTCTCTGCTTTACTGATGTGGAAACAGGTGAGTGAGAACCCCAGGGGAAGTCAAAGGCAGTGTCCTCTGTGACTGGTGATGTAGCAATTCAGATCCTTAGTTGTCTGCTGGAGATAAGAAAAGGGAGAAATGGGCAGCCGTCTAGATTAGTTAGTACAGGCTTCATGCGTGGGGAAGGGATGGAGCCCTTACTCTTGAAGGATGGGTAAGGTTTATACAGGCAAAGAGGGGTGCAGCAGGGATTCCACATAAAGGTAGCGCCGCCACTTCTGAAACTACAGAGACTGTGCTTACCTTGGAGGGTATTCTGGGGGACAGGGCAGAGGACCTACAGAATAAACCTGCCTGTAGGGAAGAGAAGTGATGCTTGCTTGGGCAGCTGAGAAATTAGGACTTGGACAAAAGCAGAACTATATACGTTCTTTTTTAAATTTTGTGGTAAGATAAACATAATATAAATGTTACCGTTTTGATTATTTTTTGGTGTACAGTTCAGTGGTATTAAATTTTGAGTGATATTCACATTGCTGTGCAACTGTTACCATCATCCATCTCCAGAACTTTTTCGTCTTCCCAAACTGAAACTCTGTATCCATTAAATAATAACTCCTCACTCCCCGTTCCCCACAGCCCCTGGCTACCACCATTATACTTTCTGTCTAAATTTGACTAGGTACCTAGTATAAGTGTAATCATACAAAGTTTGTCCTTTTGTGTCTGGCTTATTTCACTATAGCATTTCCGAGGCTCATCCATTGTGTAGCATGTGTCAGAATTTCCTTCCTTTTTAAGGCTGAATAATATTATATATATATATAATGTGTATCATTTTGTTTATCCACTCATACATCAATAGATACTTGGGTTGCTTCCACCTTTTGGCTGTTGTGAATACTGCTGCTTGAACGTTGGTGTACAAATATCTCTTCGAGTCCCTGCTTTCAATTCTTTTGGGTATATACCCAGAAGTGTGGTAATTCTGTTTAAGTTTTTGAGGCACTGCCATACTGTTTCCCAGGGTAACTATACCATTTTACATTCTTACCAGCAATGCATAGGGTTCCAATTTCTCCACATCCTTGACAACACTTGTTATTTTCTGATTTTTTTTTTTTTTTTGCGGTACGTGGGCCTCTCACTGTTGTGGCCTCTCCCGTTGCGTAGCACAGGCTCCAGACGCGCAGGCAGAGCGGCCATGGCGCATGGGCCCAGCCGCTCCGCGGCATGTGGGATCTTCCCGGACCGGGGCACGAACCCGTGTCCCCTGCATCGGCAGGCGGACTCCCAACCACTGCGCCACCAGGGAAGCCCTATTTTCTGATTTTTAATAGTGGCCATCCTAATGGGTGTGAGTGGTGTCTCATTGTGGTTTAGATTTACATTTCCCTAATGATGAGTGACGTTGAACATCTTTTCATGTGTTTATTGGCAACTGTATATCTTTTGGAGAAATGTGTATTCAAGTCCTTGCCCATTTTTCAATTGTCTGGTTTTGTTGTTGTTGAGTCATGTATTTACATTTTCAACCCAACAAACGACATGAGTGGAGTGGTATTTTAGGACATATCGTATAGTCCCCTACCCACTGGGTCCAAGCAAATGTAAGTTCAGGGACAGAAATGGAGAAATTACAGACAGGGTGAGGACTTGTACTTTGAAGAATGGGATCATTGAAGGTCTTGCATGTCTCTTCCCCACCTCCCTCTCACATCCCTTTGCCCCAGTCTATAAAGATCTCCTAAAGGAGATATCCTTTAAGAGGGCTGAAAGTGAGGGCCACATTAGAACTTTCAGGGGCCCTTGTCACTTTTGCCTTTGTGGGCCCATTCCTCCATTTAAAAAGGTAATGTGTTAAAAATTGTATTTTACAACTATGTTGGTATAAGGAAGAATACAATATTAATATACAATAAAATCATTAATGGTTATATTTATAATTGATTGATATAACAATATTATAATTTCCTTGACATAAACATTCAATTTTTTCTTCTGATTTTAAAAGAAATTAAGATCACTAAAAAACATTTTCATGGGCTCCTGGAAGTATGGTGGACCCTAGGCGCGTTGCCTGCTGTGCCTAGTGCATAAGTTGCCCTCTTGGAAGGAGAGTGGGGTGGAATAGGCATTGTCCGCTCTGCCCACCCCACTGGGTAAAGCCCATCCCTTGCCATGTAGTCACACTAGCTACATCCTAGGTTGTCCTCACTCTAGGATAGACGCTCAGTGTTGTTCATCTCGCTTATTCCTCATCACAACCCTGTGAGCACGTTTCATTCTCATTTTACAGAAGCAAAAACTGAAGTTCAGGGAAGTTAAGAAATTTTCAGAGGTTAGGAAATTCTCCCAAGGTCACGCAGCTACTAATGGCAGAGGCAGGGTATTGTGCCAAGTCCTGTATTCTTTCCGTCATGGTATACTGCTCTCAGCCACTCTACCCCATGGCAGGGGCACATGAAAGAGAAGGAAGGAGAAAGGGAGCAGAATTCCAGGGCGGGTTCCCATGGAAAGGAGAATTGGGGGAGCCGCCCTTTTCTGGGCAGGGCTAGAGCAAATAAATAGGTTGTCAGACTCAGGTGGCAAAGGATCTGATGCCTCAGTGATAAGAGATTTAGCCCAGGAACAAGGGCCACAAACAAACCAACAGGTATCTAGGTTAACAAAAAAAAAAAAGGTGAGTGAGCCAGATAGATCTTGAAGTTCATTTGCTGTAGGTTAGGGTTTGGGTGGAGCCTCAAATCTCAAATCTCAAATCTTGTGGTCCTCAGCCCCAGGCCTCCCTCCTTAAAGAAAATGCATGCTACAGTCTTTCTAAGCCTGAGAAGGGAAGGAGGAAAGTAATATTCTCTTTTTTTTTTAATATATCTTCTTTCCTTAGTATGTTGCCGTTCTTATTTATCTATTTATTTATTTAGGCTGCGCTGGGTCTTGGTTGTGGCACACGGGATCTTCATTGAGGCATGCAGGATCTTTTAGTTGCGGTGGGCAGACTTATTAGTTGCGGCATGCAGACTCATAGTTGAGGCATGCATGCGGGATCTAGTTCCCTGACCAGGGATCGAACCCAGGCCCCCTGCATTGGGAACACGGAGTCTTACTCTCTGGACTTCCAGGGAAGTCCCCAAAGTAACATTCTTACTCCTTTGTTTGGAAGAGGAGACAGGAGAGAAATGGGGTAGGAACAGGAGATAATGGGAAAGCTGTAAACCATTTCCCCTCTTGTATGCCACGTTTCCTGAACTTAGTTTACTTCGCTGTTGTTGTTCTTTCATTACAAAGCCATTACATGCCTCTCAGGGAATAACCTTCTAGACTTTTTCGATGTGTGTGTGTATATATATATATGTTTATAGTTCTATTTTATTTTACTTTTTTAAAAATTTATTTATTTATTTTTGGCTGCGTTGGGTCTTCATTGCTGCGCGTGGGCTTTCTCTAGGCATGCAGGCTTCAGTAGTTGTGGTTCACGGGCTCTAGAGCGGAGGCTCAATAGTTGTGACACACGGGCTTAGTTACTCCACAGCATGTGGGATCTTCCTGGACCAGGGCTCGAACCTGTGTCCCTGGCATTGGCAGGTGGATTCTTAACCACTGCGCCACCAGGGAAGCCCTACTTCACTTTTTTTTACAAACATGTAATCATATAACACATACTGCCCTAGCAATTTGCTTTTTTCGTCTAACCATATATTCTGTCCCAGTAATTGCAGATCTACCACATTCTTTTTAACAACTGTGTACTATTTCCAGAATGAATGACCTGTCATTTATTTAATCATTCCTCTGCTGATAGACATTCAGATATGTGTCACTCTTGCAAACAGTGCTTTAGTGAACACCCATCCTGCAATAAAACTCTGAGAACCAAACCCAGTGGACACATCAACAAAATGTTTAGCTGGAGGCAGAGCAGGGATGGTTCCAGAAGTTGCAAAGAACCTTGAAGTGAGGAGATAGATTTAAAGCCTGGCTGGGCCAACCACTGAGTGACGGTGGGCTGGTTGACGAAGCTTGCTGAGCTACCTCAATTTTCTGGCTTGTACATAATGATAATACCAACCCTACTTACATCACATTCTTGGGGTAGAGAGAAAATAATGTATGTTTTGCAAACTGTAAGTCACAAATATAGATTATCGTTCTGATACTTAAAGCCCGAAGGCTCCAGCTCATTAGCTCGGACACCTGTGACTTTTAGTCTGAGAAAAGCTCTTCTGGGTGGAGTAGAATTCAAATTCTTGATTTTTTTTTTTTTTTTTTTGGCCTTGCTGCGTGGCATGCAGGATCTTAGTTCCCCGACCAGGGATCGAACCCATGCCCCCTGCAATGGAAGCACGGAGTCTTACACACTGGACCACCAGGGAAGTCCCTGATTTTTTTTTTTTTTTTTTTGGCGGTATGAGGGCCTCTCGCTGTTGTGGCCTCTCCCGTTGTGGAGCACAGGCTCCGGACGTGCCGGCTCAGCGGCCATGGCTCACAGGCCTAGCCGCTCCGCAGCATGTGGGATCTTCCCGAACCGGGGCACGAACCCATGTCCCCTGCATTGGCAGGCAGACTCTCAACCACTGTGCCACCAGGGAAGCCCCCCTGATTTATTAAAAGTTTTTATTGGACTATAGTTGATTTACAATGTTGTATTAGTTTATGCTGTACAGTAAAGCGAATCAGTTATACATATACACATATCCACTCTTTTTTAGATTCTTTTAAATTTTTGATTTTTTAATAGACATTTTATTTTGGAATAATTTTAGATTTATAGAAAAGTTGCAAAAATAGTACAGAGAGTTTGTATACCCTTCATCCATGTTTCCTCAAATGTCATTTGGTACATTTGACGTCGATAGAGATGGCCACAATACATCTGTGAAGACCAGGAAATTAACATTGGTATGATACTGGTTTTTTTTTAATGCATTATTCTTTTTATTTTTATTTATTTATTTTTAAAATATTTATTTATTTATTTTGGCTGCACTGGGTCTTAGTTGCGGCATGCGAGATCTTCATTGTGGCATGTTTAGTTTCAGCATGAGGACTCTTAGTTGCGGCATGCATGTGGGATCTAGTTCCCCGACCAGGGATCAAACCCGGGACCTCTGCCTTGGGAGTGCAGAGTCTTCTTACCCACTGGACCACCAGGGAAGTCCCAACATTGGTACGATACTGTTAACTAAACTACAGACTTCATTGAGAGTTCACCAGTTTGAAAATTTGATTTTGTAGTGAATTCTGATAGAACATTTTCAATTTATAAAAATTCTAACATTAAGGCTGAGAAAGGTCCTGAGGGTCAGATAGTTCAACTACCCGTTCTGTGCTGGAACTCTCTCTCCAGTTCCCCATGAAGCATCTGCCCAGTTTTGCTCTCCATTCTCTGGGGAAGACATCCATCTCCCATTAGTTTCTGCCATTAGTCCTCTTGTACGGGTCATCGTCGGTATATTCAAAGACAGCATTCAAGTCCTAACCCTCCATCCCCAACTAAGTTTTCACTCAGCTTTCTCTTACAGGCTTTCCTGATCTGATATGGTTTCCAAGCCATTCACTGTGTTGGCTGCTCAGCTCAAAACTGGCACCCAGATGCAACTCAGCGGTCTAGGAATAGTGCAGAGTAGGGCTGCACTGTTGATGCCATTGTAGAGACCACATTTATGTTCATGGTGCCTAAAATAGCAAGTTATAAATATTTTATGATTATAAAAGTCATTATCATCATAAGAACTTTGGAAGGTAAAGGAAAAGAAAGAAAATAAAAAGCATCCAAAATTCTATGACCTTCCTCTCACTCTTGCTGCTCTTTTGGATTCTATCCTTCCAGTGTCGGTGAATTTCTAGTGATCCCACTGTAAGTCTTTTATAGGTGCTGCTAAGCTGTGGCTTCCCCATTATTTGTGAGTAGTTGATTTCCCGGACCTAAGAGCAAGGTGTATGTTGAATTCTCATCTTGTTCAGTTTGGCCAATTTCTCCAGTCATTTTAAATCTCTTTATCAGCTTACTAGTTGCCCCTCTAACTTTGAGTCCTTCACAGATTGGTTGAAGCTTCCCTGGGTCTACCCAAAGGTCACTAAACCCTTCCACACTAAGCCTGTGTGGAAGGCACCAATAACGCAGAACACCAAACAAAAGCTCTCACAAAGGATTTAATATTCACTTTTTTTTTTTTTTTTTTTTGGCTGTGCTGCCTGGCTTGTGGTATCTTGATTCCCCGGCCAGGGATTGAACCCAGGCCCTCGGCAGTGAGAGCGCAGAGTCCTAACGACTGGACAGCCAGGGAATTCCATCACTATATTTTAAAAACAAGCAAAAAAGCCGAGTTGTTACCATAAAGTGAAAATGTATTATTGGACTTTCTTATATCTGTCTTGTGATTTAGTATTTTTATTTATCTATTTTATTTTATTTATTTATTTTTATTTATTTATTTTTTTTTTTTGCGGTACGCGGGCCTCTCACTGTTGTGGCCTCTCCCGTTGCGGAGCACAGGCTCCGGACGCACAGGCCCAGTGGCCATGGCTCAGGGGCCCAGCCGCTCTGCGGCATGTGGGATCTTCCCGGACCGGGGCACGAACCCGTGTCCCCTGCATCGGCAGGCGGACTCTCAACCACTGCGCCACCAGGGAAGCCCTATTTATTTATTTAAAAAAAAAAATTTATTTATTTTTATTATTTATTTATGGCTGTGTTGGGTTTTCGTTGCTGCGCGCGGGCTTTCTCTAGTTGAGACGGGCGGGGGCTACTCTTCATTGCGGTGCGCAGGCTTCTCATTGCGGTGGCTTCTCCCGCTGCGGAGCATGGGCTCTAGGTGCACAAGCTTCAGTAGTTGTGGCACGTGGGCCCAGTAGTTGTGGCTCACGGGCTCCAGAGCACAGGCTCAGTAGTTGTGGCCCACGGGCTTAGTTGCTCTGCGGCATGTGGGAATCTTCCCAGACCAGGGCTCGAACCCATGTCCCCTGCATTGGCAGACGGAGTCTTAACCACTATGCCACCAGGGAAGTCCGTATTTTTATTTTGAATTACACAAAGGCCTTAATTTGGCCCTGGCATGGTCTGACATCATAATATCAATTCAATAAGAATTAAAGTCAGGGGCTTCCCTGGTGGCGCAGTGGTTGGGATTCCGCCTGCCAATGCAGGGGACGCGGGTTCATGCCCCGGTCCGGGAAGATCCCACATGCCGCGGAGCGGCTGGACCCGTGAGCCATGGCTGCTGAGCCTGCGCGTCCGGAGCCTGTGCTCCGCAACGGGAGGGGCCACAGCAGTGAGAGGCCCGGGTAACACACACACACAAAAAAAAAGAAGGTCAAATCCCAGTGGAAGAAGAAGCTCTGTTTAGACTGGCATCACTCCATTCCCTGATGGCCAGTTACTCCCCACCACTTAGTCCTTTTTTTTTTTTTTTTTAATTTTTGGCTGCGTTGCACAGTATGCAGGATCTTAGTTCCCCGACCAGGGATAGAACCCGCACCCCCTGTATTGGAAGGTGGAATCTTAACCACTGGACCACTGGGGAAATCCCTACCCAACTTAGTCCTTAATAAAGCCAGGCTGTGTCACTCCACAGGGATATTGGAAACACTCTATCACGGTTCTTGGATGAGACGTTGGCTATTCAGGCAGCACCTTCAACTCATCTAACCCCCTCCCCATGCTTACTCTCAGTTGATGACACGGCCTTCTATTTTCTGGAGCAAGTTAAAGTTCTCAGAAGAGAACTGCCAAAGGCTCCCACTGCCCCCATGTACCTACTGCCCATGTGCACATTAGTCATGAAGGATCTCTGCTGTCTGCAGCCAATACCTTCATCCGTGCACTGGGTCCCATCCCTTCAACGACATGGCTCCAGCTGTCAATTGTTCCCTCTCATATGAGTCATTCCTGTCCGTACATAAACAGGCTGTCATTTCTCCCATCTAAAAAAAGCAAAAATAAACAAAAAGCTTGAACTCTCTTCCACCTCCAGCTATAGCCCTATTTCCCTGTTCAACTTTAAAGAAAAAAAAAAAGTTTATATTCTGCCTTCAGTGCCTCTCCTTCCCTTTTTTCTTTCTTTCTTTTTTTTATTGAAGTCTAATTGATTTACATGTTGTGTTAGTTTCAGGTGTACAGCAAAATGATTCAGTTATACATATATATCTATTCTTTTTCAGGTTCTTTTCCCTTATAGGTTATTACAAAATACTGAGTTTAGTGTCCTGTGCTATATGGTAGGTCCTTGTTGGTTATCTGTTTTATAGATAGTAGTGTGTATTTGTTAATCCCAAGCTCCTAATTTACCCCTCCCCCCCTTTCCCCTTTGGTAACCATAAATTTGTTTTCTATGTCTGTCTGTCTATTTCTGTTTTATAAATAAGTTCATTTGTTTTTTTAGATTCCACATATAAGCGATATCATATTTGTCTTTGTCTGGCTTACTTCACTTAGTATGATAATCTCTAGATCCATCTATGTTGCTGCAAGTGGCATTATTTCATTCTTTTTTATGGCTGAGTAATATTCCATTGTGTGTGTTTGTGTGTGTGTGTGCTTGCGTGTGTGTGTGTGTGTGTGTATGTGTATGTATATATACCACATCTTCTTTATACATTCATCTGTCAATTGACACTTAGGTTGCTTTCTTTTTTTCTTGAACCCACTCTAAACCAGGGGTTTATACTTAGCACTTCGCCAAGCTTTTCTTGTCAAGGTCACTCATGACCTCTGTGGGAAAACCTGGTGGTCCTTGTACTTGGTCTCTTTGGCTGCTACTCCTCAGCTTCCTTTGCTGTTTCCTCCCTGGGCTCAGTCCTTGGTCCTCTTTATCTGTACTTACTCCCTTGGTGATCTCATTCAGTCTCATGGTTGTAAAGATGCTGACTTTTAAAATCTCCAATCCAGACCTCTTCCCCAAATTCCAGTCTTTTTTTTTTTTCCACACCACACAGCTCATGGGATCCTAGTTCCCTGACCAGAGATTGAACCCACGCCCTCAGCAGTGAAAGCACGGTCCTAACCACTGGACCACCAGTGAATTCCCCCAAATTCCAGTCTTGATGTCTGCAATCATGTCCAAAATTGAACTCTGGATCTTCCCCTCTAAACCTGTTCCACCTGCAGGCTTTGCATCTCAGGTAACAGCAGGCCTTCTCTCCCTCCAGTTACTCAGGCCCCAAACATTGGTGTTATCCGTGACTTCACCCCACATCCTCAGCCTTAACTTCAGAATATATCCAGAATCCCACCACTTTATTCTAAAAAAAAAAAAAAAAATATTCATTTATTTGGCTGCATCGGGTCTCAGTTGCGGCACATGGGATCTTCGTCGCAGCATGTGGGATCTTCGTCAACACGTGTGGGCTCTTTTATTGCAGCATGCAGGCTCAGTAATTGCCCCGCAGCATGTGGGGTCTTAGTTCCCCGGCCAGGGATCGAACCCACATCCCCTGCATTGGAAGGTGGATTCTCAACCACTGGACCACCCGAGAAGTCTCCAGAATCCCACCGCTTTCTCACGGGACTGCTGCTAGACCCAGCCAGTGCCTTTGTGCAAACTAGAAAAAGACTCCCCCCTTTGGGTGGATTCAGCTGTGCCCACGTGCTGGGTATAATCTGCTTCTCCTGTCTCTACCTTCCCACAGCCCGTTGTCCACACGCAAAGAGATCCTTTAAAACTCTGTTTCTGTTTCAATTACCTATTGCTGTGTAACAAACCACGTCAACACTTAGTGAATTAAAACAACAGCAATTTATTATTTCTCACCATTCTGGGAGCTGGCTGGGCACTCCTCTGCTGTTTTCACCCCTGCTCACTCATGCAGCTGCAATCTGCTGGAAGGTCCACTGGGCTAGAAGGTCCAAAATGACCTCCATCACATGTCTACCAGTTGGTACTGGCTGTCGGCTGAGCTGGGGATGCCTCAGTTTTCCTCCATGTGGCCTGTTATCCTCCAGTGAGCCAGACTGGTCTTCCTTACAACATAGTGGTCTCCGTGTTTCAAAAGGACAGTCTTTGGAATTTCAGGCCCCACCCCAGACTTAATGAACCATAGTCTGTATTTTTTTTTCACTATTTTATTTTATTTTTATTTATTTATTTATTTTTGGCTGCGTTGGGTCTTTGTTGCTGCGTGCGGGCTTTCTCTAGTTGCAGTGAGTGGGGGCTACTCTTTGTTGTGGTGCGCAGGCTTCTCATTGCAGTGGCTTCCCTTGTTACAGAGCATGGGCTCTAGGCGTGCGGGCTTCAGTAGTTGTGGCACATGGGCTCAGTAGTTGTAGCTCATGGGCTCTAGAGCGCAGGCTCAGTAGTCATGGCGCACGGGCTTAGTTGCTCTGCGGCATGTGGGATCTTCCCGGGCCAGGGCTCGAACCCGTGTCCCCTTCATTGGCAGGCAGATTCTTAACCACTGCGCCACCAGGGAAGCCCCTATAGTCTGCATTTTAACAAGCTCCCTAGGAGATTCTTATGCACTGCAGAGTTTGAGAAGCACCCCTTTGAAATGTAAATCGGTCTCTGCTCAAAAACCTCTAAAATGGTTGCATCTCACTCACTGAAAAAGCCAAAGGCCTTCCGTGACCTTCAACACCCCTCTTATACAGCCCCCTCAACTTCACCTGCTCCTCCGCTCCCCCTTGCTCCTTCCAAGTGACCTCCATGATGTACCTTTAACATGCTGAGCCTGTGACGGCCCCAGGTGCTTTCCAATATTATTTGATGGCCCTACCTTGAACTTACTGTTCCCTCTGCCTGGAATGTTCCTCTCCCATGTCTCCTCATGGCTGCCTCCCTCTCCTTCTATAGGTGTTTATTTTACTCAAGTCACCTCGTCAGGGACACTCCCTGACCACCCCTATCCACATCCCAACTCCTTATCCCCCTTCCTGATTTTATTTTCTGTATGGTACTAACCAACATCTAATATAGTATATCTTTTACTTCTTTAACCTGTCCATTGTCCATCTTCCCCCCTCACGATGTAAATTGTATGACAAAATGTTTTTTCTTTAAGTTGTGGTAAAATTATACATAACATAAAATTTACCTTTTTTGGGGCTTCCCTGGTGGCTCAGTGGTTGAGAATCTGCCTGCTAATGCAGGGGATACGGGTTCAAGCCCTGGTCTGGGAGGATCCCACATGCCGCGGAGCAACTAGGCCCGTGAGCCACAACTACTGAGCCTGCGCGTCTGGAGCCTGTGCTCCGCAACAAGAGAGTATAGTGAGAGGCCCGTGCACCACGATGAAGAGTGGCCCCCGCTTGCCACAACTAGAGAAAGCCCTCGCACAGAAACGAAGACCCAACACAGTAAAAATAAATTAATTAATTAATAAACTCCTACCCCCAACACCTTAAAAAATAAAATTTTACCTTTTTTTATTGCATTTTATTTTTTTTCGAATTTTATTTTTTATTTTTTTATACAGCAGGTTCTTATTAGTTATCTATTTTATACATATCAGTGTATACATGTCAATCCCAATCTCCCAATTCATCACACCACCACATCCCCGCCCCCCTACTTTCCCACCTTGGTGTCCATATGTTTGTTCTCTACATCTGTGTCTCAATTTCTGCCCTGCAAACCTGTTCATCTGTACCATTTTTCTAGATTCCACATATATGCATTAATGTATGATATTTGATTTTCTCTTTCTGACTTACTTCACTCTGTATGACAGTCTCTAAGTCCATCCACGTCTCTACAAATGACCCAATTTCTTTCCTTTTTATGGCTAATATTCCATTGTATATATGTACCACATCTTCTTTATCCATTTGTCTGTCGATGGGCATTTAGGTTGCTTCCATGACCTGGCTATTGTAAATACCGCTGCAATGAACGTCGTGGTGCATGTGTCTTTTTTTTTTTTTTTGCGGTACATGGGTACTGTTGTGGCCTCTCCTGTTGCGGAGCACAGGCTCTGGACGCGCAGGCTTAGCGGCCATGGCTCACGGGCCTAGCCGCTCCGCGGCATGTGGGATCTTCCCAGACCAGGGCACGAACCCGTGTCCCCTGCATCGGCAGGCGGACTGTCAACCACAGCGCCACCAGGGAAGACCCCCTGCATGTTTCTTTTTGATTTACGGTTTTCTCTGGGTATATGCCCAGTAGTGGGATTGCTGGGTTATATGGTAGTTCAATTTTTAGTTTTTTAAGGAACCTCCATACTGTTCTCCATAGTGGCTGTATCAATTTACATTCCCACCAGCAGTGCAAGAGGGTTCCCTTTTCTCCACACCCTCTTCAGCATTTGTTGTTTGTAGATTTTCTGATGATGCCCATTCTAACTGGTGTGAGGTGATACCTCATTGTAGTTTTGATTTGCATTTCTCTAATGATTAGTGATGTTGAGCATCCTTTCATGTGCCTCTTGGCCATCTGTATATCTTCTTTGGAGAAATGTCTATTTAGGTCTTCTGCTCATTTTTTGATTGGGTTGTTTGTTTTTTTAATATTGAGCTGCATGAGCTTTTATATATTTTGGAGATTAATCCTTTGTCTACTGATTAGTTTGCAAATATTTTCTCCCATTCTGAGGATTGTCTTTTCGTCTTGTTTATAGTTTCCTTTGCTGTGCAAAAGCTTTTAAATTTCATCAGGTCCCATTTGTTTATTTTTGCTTTTATTTCCATTACTCCGGGAGGTGGGTCAAAAAAGATCTTGCTGTGATTTATGTCAAAGAGTGTTCTTCCTATATTTTCCCCTAAGAGTTTTATGGTGTCCAGTCTTACATTTAAGTTTTTAATCTATTTTGAGTCGATTTTTGTGTATGGTGTTAGGGAGAGTTCTAATTTCATTCTTTTACAAGTAGCTGTCCAGTTTTCCCAGTACCACTTATTGAAGAGACTCTCTTTTCTCCATTGTATATCCTTGCCTCCTTTGTCATAGATTAGTTGACCATAGGTGCATGGGTCTATCTCTGGGCTTTCTATCCTGTTCCAAACATCTATATTTCTGTTTTTGTGCCAGTGCCATATTGTCTTGATGACTGTAGCTTTGTAGTAGAGTATGAAGTCAGGGAGTCTGATTCCTCCAGCTCCATTTTTTTTCCCTCAAGATTGCTTTGGCTATTCGGGGTCTTTTGTGTCGCCACACAAATTTTAAGATTTTTTGTTCTAGTTCTGTAAAACATGCCATTGGTAATTTGATAGGGATTGCACTGAATCTGTATATTGCTTTGGGTAGTGTAGTCATTTTCACAATATTGATTCTTCCAATCCAAGAACATGGTGTCTCTCTCCATCTGTTTGTGTCATCTTTGATTTCTTTCATCAGTGTCTTATAGTTTTCTGAGTACAGGTCTTTTACCTCTTTAGGTAGGTTTATTACTAGGTATTTTATTCTTTTGGATGCAGTGGTGAATGGGATTTTTCCCTTAATTTCTCTTTCTGATCTTTCATTGTTAGTGTATAGGAATGCAAGAGATTTCTGTGCATTAATTTTGTATTCTACAACTTTACCAAATTCCTTGATTAGCTCTAGTAGTTTTCTGGTGGCATCTTTAGGATTGTCTATGTATAGTATCATGTCATCTGCAAACAGTGACAGCTTTACTTCTTTTCCAATTTGTATTCCTTTTATTTCTTTTTCTTCTCTGATTGCCGTGGCTAGAACTTCCAAACCTATGTTGAATAATAGTGGTGAGAGTGGACATCCTTGTCTTGTTCCTGAACTTAGAGGAAATGCTTTCAGCTTTTCACCATTGAGAATGATGTTTGCTGTGGGTTTGTCATATATGGCCTTTATTATGTTGAGGTAGGTTCCCTCTGTGCCCACTTTCTGGAGAGTTTTTATCATAAATGGGTGGTGAATTTTGTCAAAAGCTTTTTCTGCATCTATTGAGATGATCATATGGTTTTTATCCTTCAATTTGTTAATATGGTGTATCACATTGATTGGATTGCTTATATTGAAGAATCCTTGGATCCCTGGGATAAATCCCACTTGGTCATTTATATGATCCTTTTAATGTGTTGCTGGACTCTGTTTACTAGTATTTTGTTGAGGATTTTTGCATCTATATTCATCAGTGATATTGGTCTGTAATTTTGTTTTTTTGTAGTATCTTTGTCTGGTTTTGGTATCAGGGTGATGGTGGCCTCATAGAATGAGTTTGGGAGTGTTCCTTCCACTGCAATTTTTTGGAAGAGTTTAAGAAGGAAGGGTGTTAGCTCTTCTCTAAATGTTTGATAGAATTCACCTGTGAAGCCATCTGGTCCTGGACTTTTGTTTGTTGGAAGACTTTTAATCACAGTTTCAATTTCATTACTTGTGATTGGTCTGTTCATATTTTCTATTTCTTCCTGGTTCAGTCTTGGAAGGTTATACCTTTCTAAGGATTTGTCTGTTTCTTCCAGATTGTCCATTTTATGGGCATAGAGTTGCTTGTAGTAGTCTCTTAGGATACTTTGTATTTCTGCAGTGTCCATTGTAACTTCTCCTTTTTCATTTCTAATTTTATTGATATGAGTCTCTCCCTCTTTTTCTTGATGAGTCTTGCTAAAGGTTATCAATTTTGTTAATCTTCTCAAAGAACCACCTTTTAGTTTTATTGATCTATGCTATTGTTTTCTTTGTTTCTATTTCATTTATTTCTGCTCTGATCTTTGATTTTCCTTCTACTAACTTTGGGTTTTGTTTGTTCTTCTTTCTCCAGTTCCTTTAGGTGTAAAGTTAGACTGTTTATTTGAGTTTTTTCGTGTTTCTTTTTTTTTTTTTAGCGGTACGCAGGCCTCTCACTGTTGTGGCCTCTCCTGTTGCGGAGCACAGGCTCCGGACTCGCAGGCTCAGCGGCCATGGCTCATGGGCCCAGCCGCTCCGCGGCATGTGGAATCTTCCTGGACCGGGGCACGAACCCGTGTCCCCTGCATCAGCAGGCAGACTCTCAACCACTGCACCACCAGGGAAGCCCTTTCGTGTTTCTTGAGGTAGCATTGTATTGCTATAAACTTCCCTCTTAGAACTGCTTTTGCTGCATCCCATAGGTTTTGGATCGTCGTGTTTTCATTGTCATTTGTCTCTAGGTATTTTTTTATTTCCTCTGATTTCTTCAGTGATCTCTTGGTTATTTAGTAACATATTGTTTAGCCTCCATTTGTTTGAGTTTTTTACGTTTTTTTCCCTGTAATTTATTTCTATCTCATAGCGTTGTGGTCGGAAAAGCTGATTGATAATGATTTCAATTTTCTTAAATTTACTGAGGCTTGATTTGCAACCAAGATGTGATCTATCCTGGAGAATGTTCCATGTGCACTTGAGAAGAAAGTGTAATCTGCTGTTTTCGGATGGAATGTCCTGTAAATGTCAATTAAATCTTTCTGGTCTGTTGTGTCATTTAAAGCTTATGTTTCCTTGTTAACTTTCTGTCTGGATTATCTGTCCATTGGTGTAAGTGGGGTGTTAAAGTCCCCCACTATTATTGTGTTACTGTCGATTTCCTCTTTTATAGTTGTTAGCAGTTGCCTTATGTATTGAGGTGCTCCTATGTTGGGTGCATATATATTTATAATTGTTGTATCTTCTTCTTGGATTGATCCCTTGAACATTATGTAGTGTCCTTCCTTGTCTCTTGTAACAGTCTTTATTTTAAAGTCATTTTATCTGATATGAGTATTGCTACTCCAGCTTTCTTTTGATTTCCGTTTGCATGGAATATCTTTTTCCATCCCCTCACTTTCAGTCTGTATGTGTCCCTATGTCTGAGATGGGTCTCTTGTAGACAGCATATATATGGGTCTTGTTTTCGTATCCATTCAGCGAGCCTGTGTCTTTTGGTTGGAGCATTTAATCCATTCACGTTTAAGGTAATTATTGATATGTATGTTCCTATTACCATTTTCTTTTTTTTTTTTTTTTTTTTTTGCGGTATGCCGGCCTGTCACTGCTGTGGCCTCTCCCGCTGCGGAGCACAGGCTCCGGATGCACAGGCTCAGCAGCTCCGTGGCATGTAGGATCCTCCCGGACCGGGGCAGGAACCCATGTCCCCTGCATCGGCAGGCGGACTCTCAACCACTGCGCCACCAGGGAAGCCCCTATTACCATTTTCTTAATCGTTATGCTTTTGTTTCGGTAGGTCCTTTTCTTCTCTTGTGTTTCCCACTTAGAGAAGTTCCTTTAGCATTGTTGTAGAGCTGGTTTAGTGGTGCTGAATTCTCTTAGCTTTTGCTTGTCTGTAAAGCTTTTGATTTCTCTTTTGAATCAGAATGAGATCCTTGCCGGGTAGAATAATCTTGGTTGTAGCTTCTTCCCTTTCATCACTTTAAACATATCGTGCCACTCCCTTCTGGCTTGTAGAGTTTCTGCTGAGAAATCAGCTGTTAACCTTACGGGAGTTCCCTTGTATGTTATTTGTCGTTTTTCCCTTGTTGCTTTTAATAATTTTTCTTTGTCTTTAATTCTTGTCAATTTGATTAATATGTGTCTTGGCGGGCTTCCGTGGTGGCGCAGTGGTTGAGAGTCCGCCTGCTGATGCAGGGGACGTGGGTTCGTGCCCCGGTCCGGGAAGGTCCCACATGCCGTGGAGCAGCTGGGCCCGTGAGCCATGGCCGCTGAGCCTGCGTGTCCGGAGCCTGTGCTCCACAACGGAAGAGGCCCGCGTACCGCAAAAAAAAAAAAAAAAAAAAAAAAAAAAAAAATGTGTCTTGGCATGTTTCTCCTTGGGTTTATCCTGTCTGGGACTCTCTGTGCCTCCTGGACTTGGTGGCTATTTCCTTTCCCATGTTAGGGAAGTTTTCGACTATAATCTCTTCACATATTTTCTCGGGTCCTTTCTCTCCATCTTCTCCTTCTGGGACCCCTATAATAAGAATGTTGGTGCGTTTACTACTGTCCCAGAGGTCTCTTAGGCTGTCTTCATTTCTTTTCATTCTTTTTTCTTTAATCTGTTCCATGGCAGTGAATTCCACCACTCTGTCTTCCACATCACTTATCCGTTCTTCTCCCTCAGTTATTCTGCTATTGATTCCTCTAGTGTATTTTTCATTTCAGTTATTGTATTGTTCATCTTTGTTTGTTAGTTCTTTATTCTTCTAGGTCTGTGTTAAACATTTCTTGCATCTTCTAGATCTTTTCCTCCATTCTTCTTCCAAGGTTCTGGATCATCTTCACTATCATTATTCTGAATTCTTTATCTGGAAGGTTGCCTATCTCCACTTCATTTAGTTGTTTTTCTGGGGTTTTATCTTTTTCCTTCATCTGGTACTTAGCCCTCTGCCTTTTCATTTTGTCTTTCTTTCTGTGAATGTGGTTTTTGTTCCACAGGCTGCAGGATTGTAGTTCTTCTTGCTTCTGCTGTCTGCCCTCTGGTGGATGAGGGTATCTAAGAGGCTTGTGCAAGCTTCCTGGTGGGAGGTACTGGTGGTGGGTAGAGCTGGGTATTGCTCTGGTGGGCAGAGCTCAGTAAAACTTTAATCTGCTTGTCTGCTGATGGGTGGGGCTGCATTCCCTCCCTGTTGGTAGTTTGGCCTGAGGTGACCCACCACTGGAGGCTGCAGGCTCTTTGGTGGGGTTAATGGCAGACTCCGGGATGGCTCATGCCAAGGAGTACTTCCAGAACTTCTGCTGCCAGTGTCCTTGTCCCTGCGGTGAGCCACAGCCACCCCCCACCTCTGCAGGAGACCCTCCAACACTAGCAGGTAGGTCTGGTTCAGTCTTCTATGGGGTCACTGCTTCTTCCCCCTGGGTCCTGATGCTCACACTATTTTGTGTGTGCCCCGCAGGAATGGAGTCTCTGTTTTCCCCAGTCCTGTCAAAGTCCTGCAATCAAATCCTGCTGGCCTTCAAAGTCTTATTCTCTGGGAATTCCTCCTCCCGTTGCCGGACCCCCAGGTTAGGAAGCCTGACGTGGGGCTCAGAACCTTCACTCCAGTGGGTGGACTTCTGCAGTAGAAGTGTTCTCCAGTTTGTGAGTCACCCACCCAGCGGTTATGGGATTTGATTTCATTGTGATTGAGCCCCTCCTACCATCTCACTGCGACTTCTCCTTTGTCTTTGGATGTGGGGTATCTTTTTTGGTGTGTTCCAGTGTCTTCCTGTCGATGATTGTTCAGCAGTTAATTGTGATTCCGGTGCTCTCACAAGAGGGAGTGAGCACACATCCTTCTATTCCACCATCTTGAACCAATCCTAAAATTTACCATTTTAAAGGATACAGTTCAGTGGCATTGTGTACATTCACATTGTTGTGCAACCATCACCATCATCCCTCTCTAGAACTTTCTCATCATCCCAAACTGAAACTTGGTAGCCATTAAACAATAACTCCTCATTCTCCCCTCTTCCCAGCTCTTGATAACCACTGTCTGTCTCTATGAATTTGACTATTCTAGGTACCTCAGACAAGTGGAATCCTACGATATTTGTCCTTTTGTGACTGACTTATTTCAGTTAGCATGATGTCTTCAAAGTTCATCCACATAGTAGCACGTGTCAGAACGTCCTTCCTTTTTAAGGCTGAATAATATTCCATTGTGTGTGTATATATGTACCATATTTTGTCTATCTGTTCATCTGTTGATGGACATTTGAGTTGTTTCACTTTTTAGTTATTGTGAATAATGCTGCTGTGAATATTGGTGTACAAACATCTGTTTTGAGTTCCTGCTTTCATTTCTTTTGGATAGATACTCTGAAGTAAAATTCCTGGATCGTATGATAATTCTGTGTAGTTTTTTAAGGAACTGTGAAGGCATGAGTTTTTGCTTGTTGTGTTCACTAATCTATGCCCAGGACCTTGAACGGACCCTGGCACAAAGTACGCACTCTGTAAATACTTGTTGAATTAGCCTTTTAATTTCTCTGTCTATGAAACTGGAACCTCAGTCTAAAAAGGCTGTGTGGGAAAAAAAAAAAAAAAAAAAAAGGCCGTGTGACTTGTCTGACCCAGCTCGCTCCTAGCGGTCTCACATTAACTCTTAATGCTTGTGGTTTCAAGTTCAGGACCCCCAAAGCAGTTCCTTATAACTCGTTCTAGAATTTTGCTGAGGCACCGTATCAATTTCACCAGTTGTTTACAGAATCCACCTCTTTCTGTGGCCCTTCAGGCTCCTGACCCCTCTGTCTTTCTCAGAAGCTCCTGTATCCCCAATAGCGATCCCATTGACATGTTCTTTCGGTGCCCTTGGCTGTCACTTACCTGGATCCCTTTTAGATTAGCTTGGTGCTTTCTGGGTTGTGTCCCTTCTCTTGAGCTCACTTCCCCACATCACCAAGGCTCCTGCTCTCCTTCAGTGCAGAAATCATTCTCTTTGATAGGAGACAGAGGCAAAACGGGCTGGGAGAGTTCTAGTTTCTCTGTTACCTCCTACCTCTTAGCTTCGGGCCCAGGCAGCAAGCCTGGCCCATTTCCTTGTTTTTGCTCCAAATATAACACTTTTTAAACTGTCCTTCCAATGTGTTTGCCACCTTGAGCTGTACGGAGCTTCCTGACACTATTCTTCTGAGTTTCTGCCTTTAACCTTTATGTGCATTTTCGAAAAGATTCACATTCTGAAATCACATTACTGGAAATGGTCTTACAGGAAAGACAGAATTGGGACAGAACACTCAAAACTTATGAAACTTTGTAATGAGAACCCTAAAAATACAACAGTCTGAATTAAAATACTGGCAGTTAAATCTCCACCAACATTGAACCTTGAATCCCTGTCTGTCCTAGACCCCCTGTGCCCTGGGGAGTGTGCTTCCTCCTTTTAGAAGTTGGTTCCAGAGAGACTTAACTTTCAACAGAGATTATTTTCATCAAAAATAAAAATCTGATGTAGGATCTGCCTTCTTCTAGTGTTTTCTCATAGAGGTAGATTTCATATAGAGGTAAATTTCTTCCATGGCTCTGCCTTCTTCTAATGTTTTTGTATAGAAGTAATTTTTTTTGGTACCTCCTTCATTTGTACTTACTGCATCACCAGATGGCTTAGTATAAGTGGAAACCAACTGATAACTGCGTCCAAGGAAGGTACTTCTAGTGCATTTTATGTTTCTTAAGGTCCTTATTGATGAAATGTGCTCTTGAGTTGTAGAAAGCTTGAGGTTGCATGTGAACCAACGTGACTGATATCATTCCCTGCTGCCCAGTCGCCTGTGAGCAAGTTCACATTAAAGGAGAGCTCTTTGTAATGCGACGGTCTGTATTTGATTGTGCTCCTATGGTGTTTCTTCCGCAACTGTCCGTATCTTTTAAAACCTCACACTTTTGGAAAGCTCGTTGTGCTGCCTCCTAGTTATCTTTTGTTACCTTTTCCTCGTTTTCCCTATTGGAAAAAAAAGACAGTGGTAGGAAGGCTTAGTATAAATACCTTGGACTTTGGAGGGGCTAGTCCTGGATTCAGATCTTGGCTGCATCCACTGTTCCTTCATGTGTAATACGAGGGATGTCACTTAACTCTTCCCGGGCCTCAGGGTCCACATGGGCAAATAAAAACACCTGCTGTGAAGTGGTTGGTATTCTAAGGATTAATAATTATGTATACGAAATGCCCAGCACAAAGCAGGGACTTAGCAAATGGCAGCTGTTATAATTGGGATTATTTGCAGAATTTCCCAACTAGGAATCATCTACCCTCCTGGATTCCCTTTCCGAGGACTCATACATATCTGTTCTCTGAAGCCTCACTAAAATTCAGCTCCATGGTTGGGTCCTTGGTGAGCCTCATCACTGCTGCTTGCCCAGCATCTATGACAGTGCCCCTGGCACGTGGTAGGTGCAAACTAAATTCTTGTTGATCGATTGAACCGAATCTTACTCATCTTTCTATTGAAGCTTCTGTACATACATTATTCTTCTCGGTGCTTTGTGTATCTTAAGTTCTCAAATGTTTAAGAAAGACAAAACTGAGAGCAGCTGTGTAGAACTCTAGATCAATGGTGGGAAGATGGTGTGCAGCCCCAGGACATTGGGGGGAGGAAAGCCTGCATGGTGAGGGGCAGCAGTCTGAAGCAGTGAGCAGGTGGATAAACTTCAGGCCTTGTCTTTGATGGAAGTCACAGTATAATCTCAGAAGTGACAGCCCATCCCTTTGGCTGTATTCTGTTTGTTAGAACCTAGTCACTGGGTCCAGCCGACACACGGGGAGAGGGGCTTACGCAAGGATGTAAACACCAGGGGGTGGGAATCATTGGGATTCATCTTAGAAGCTGCCTACCACGCTCCTGTTTTACGCATGGGAGAGAAACTGAGGCTCGGAGAGGTTTGGTAACTTCCTCAAAGTTACCTAGGACTATGCTGGGGCAGGATTCAAACCTAGAGCGGCTTTCCCTTTTAATGATGCTTGCCTGCACGTTTTCTCATTTAGCCTTTGCAATAGCCCTGCAGAGTTGGTTAATATAGTTCCTACTGGTTACAGATGAGAATGGATGGATGAATCGGGAGATGTAACCATTTGCCCGAAGCCACAAAGTAGCTGACTGTATCACTGCTCCTAAAGAAAGAGTGGAGAACGGTTTGGCCTGGCCCTGGGAGCGGGGTGGTGATCCAGGCAGCCCACATCTGCTTTTCCTGTGGCAAGACCAGGACGGTTCAACAGGCCTCCCCTGGCCTGTGTGAGAAGGTCTTTCAACACCACTGACCCCTCTTGGCACTGCTCCCAGGCTCACCAGACCACCGCTAGTGACTGAATTTCCCTTGTCCTGGATGGCATCCTGAAGGTGTCAGGCGAGAGACAGGAGTCAGGCGCACGCCCTGTGCTCCAGCCACACTGGCCTTTGGGTCCTCTCATCTCGGAGCTTTGATCCAGGCTCTTCCCTCTGCCTAGAATGTGCCCCACCTCCTGCCCCTTTCACTCTGTAAACTCCTACCCCTGCTTCGGCCCCCAGCTCAAATCCTGCTTCCTGGGGAGGCTGTTCGTGCCAGAAGACTAGCTCAGGCCCCTCTGCCACATGCCCTCCTAAGCTCCCAGATGTTGCCTTTGCCATACGTATCACAGTTCTTAACTGTGAACTTGCTGTGGTGGAGGCTGAGCTCGGGGAAGGTAGACCATGTCTGTTCCGCTTGCCCCCACTGTGCCTGGAACACACCTGGCAGAGAGTAGAGAGTTAATGAGTGCTGCTATTATTATTTATTGAATGAATACTGAGATGCCTCCTGTGGGTGATTTTAGGGTCAGTCAGACTGCTTTCCCCAGGATACCTCTGTCCTGCAGTAACTAACGTTTTCAAACCCCTACACTAAAATGCTAACTAGGAGAGAACGGAAGGCTTCCTGACTTCTTTTGGAAACACTTAGGAGTCTGGGTAGTGACTTTAGGAGTGGGACTTTCAGGCTGTGAAGGACAGATAGACCGATAGCAGAACGAGATATGGGATATATTTTAGGGTAGGAGAGGCCTTATTTCAGAACCTTTCAAATTGCAG
Organism: Orcinus orca; assembly: GCF_937001465.1. NCBI lineage: Eukaryota > Metazoa > Chordata > Mammalia > Artiodactyla > Delphinidae > Orcinus > Orcinus orca. The sequence continues at coordinate 41,282,369 of NC_064569.1, read as the reverse complement.
GGCTTACTCTGGAAGCGTAGAAAAGGGTTTCAATAAGGGAAGGAGCATTATTTCATTATTAAAAAATAATGTTTACAAAGAGTTTGTAAAAACAGTGAAGAAATGCATGTGGCATATAATATAAATATATTGATATATACATGTATATACATTTATCATTTGATCTCATTTATGCAAAAATGTATTCCTAATAATAGCTTACCCTTATTGAATTACTTAATACATGTCGCAACAACCCTATAAAGTAGGTACTATTATCTCTATTTTCCAAATGAGGATGCTGATGCACAGAGGGGTTAGGTAATTTTCTGAAGATCACACAGCTAGTAAAAGAGCTCAGATTGGAACCTCGTCAGTCAGCTCTAGAGCCCATACTTTAACCACTATGTTAGAGAGAAATCCATCAAAATGTTTATCGTCTTTGCTGGTGGTTTGTTTTCTCCTCTATTCTCCCGGTTTTTCTATACAGATGTCCTATAGGAGTTAAATGATAAAAGTCTGAATAGGGAAGAAGGTGGGGTATGGGGTAGTGAAATTGAAGGACAAACATGTGTTTTAGAACAAAAGAATTCACCCCATTTCCTTTTCCACTTTGCTAAATTTTCCAGAAGAACTGATGGCCACCCCAATCCTACAGGCCACTGAGGCCCTGTCCCCAGAAGCTGAAGCCAGCACAGCACTCATTGCAGGTAACAGGCTCTGAGCCAAATCAAGGGACCTTCTGAGCTCAGGGGCTCTGTTGCTCCAGAGACAATGTGATAGACCAGGATTTTCCCTACATGGGAAAGCACCACAGATTAGAGACCAAATCCATTAATGGGCTCGTTTTGGCATGCAAGTTATATTACACAAACACACACACAAGATTATAAAAGACTCTTAGAGGCTTCGTGTAGAGGTACTGCCAGTAAATGACAGGTTGGGAGGTGGCCACAAACAGCTGCAGTGCATATGGGCACTACAGTTGAGTATGGGGGTAGGGATAAGGATGTGTGCAGCTTGTTGAGTGGGTGAGAAAGAGGATGGGAGGGATCAGAAACCCCTACATGATGCTATGAATTTTTTTTTTTTTTTTGCGGTACACGGGCCGCTCACTGTTGTGGCCTCTCCCGTTGCGGAGCACAGGCTCCCGACGTGCAGGCTCAGCGGCCATGGCTCACGGGCCCAGCTGCTCTGCGGCATGTGGGATCCTCCCGAACCGGGGCACGAACCCGTGTCCCCTGCATCGGCAGGTGGACTCTCAACCACTGCACCACCAGGGAAGCCCGAGGCTATGAATTTTAAAACCCTTCCTGTTGGGATAAGCGATTTCCTGTTTCCCTCCTTCCTGTTTCTATCATAATCATCAGGAACTAGTTGAGAGGGAATTCAGTTTTGTCAGAAACCAAAAGCCTTGTGTCCCTAAGCACAAAGAGACTCCAGATATCATGTACCGAGGAAGTCAGGCTTGGTGGGAGAATATGGATTTGGAAGTGGACGCTAGTTAACTTCAGCAGGAGGACCCTCACCAGGAGTGAGGGAATCGTCTAATGCAGGGGACCTTGTGAGTTACTGAGACGTCCTCAATCCTGAAACATCTCTGCATTTTCCCTCTCCTTTCCAAGTTGTTATCACAGTGGTCTTCCTCACCCTGCTCTCAGTCGTGATCTTGATCTTCTTTTACCTGTACAAGAACAAAGGCAGCTACGTCACCTATGAACCTGCAGAAGGCGAGCCCGGCGCCGTCCTCCAGATGGAGAGCAACTCAGCCAAGGGCAGGGAGAAGGAGGAATATTTCATCTAATGGTTCCCAGACCACAAGGAGCTTATCCAGGCTTCAGTGCTAACATACAATTTATTAGGTGGAAGTTTTATCTGAAACCGGTGAGAAGCATCGATTGATATGGGCAGAACTGAGCTCCTTCTGGGACACAGGCACAAGTGCTAACATCACCGACGCCAGGGACCAGGGACACGAAGAAAGCTGATCGTGACGTCTCTAGCCAGGCCTCTGTCATACAGCCGGTGCTTCTGGCTGACCACCGAGGTTGAGCTGTACCAGGCAACACTGGAGTGTGTGCCCAGTCATCTTCACTTTTTTCACAGGTCGAAGGGAAGGAGGAGAGTTGGGGGTCACTGGATGCTCCTCTGTCCCATACCTGGTCACCTAGTGACAGCCCAAGTGGAACTAGTGTCCCATAGAAGTTCTTCCCAGAGGCCGGACACCACAGTGAAAGGCCAGGCCAGGAGGGCAGGAGACTGTGGAGACCTCTTTCCTGATGAACGTGCCACATCCCTTAATCTGAGCCCTTCCTTTCTATATTCCCAGCAAGCCAGACTTATGCTATTTTTCTCGGAATTAAAATCTTTCATTGATACAGAAATCAGATTCTCATGTGCAAGAAATAACTACCTTTACACTTTACCTTTGCTTAAACTTTGACAGTTTCTTTTGCTCACTTAACTCATTTGCCTGTGTTCTCTCCCAAGCAAAGGGGGCCCCAGGGAAGTTTCAGAAGTTCCCAGAACAATCTCAGGGTCTTGAAACAAAGATGGTCCTGGGAAGTTTGTCCTAGAAGTGTCATTAGAAACATACCCTGGGGGATTAGTTGTTTAGCCTCCATCCTGGCAAGGGCCAGAATTTCCCAGACCCATTCTGCGTACACACAGAGGGAACCAGGAACAACCTACCTACCACTTTTCCCACCAGTGCCCTTTATATCAAGCCCAGAGAGGCTTCTTGGAGCTAACTTCGTCTCAAAATGAGGTATGTTTAAAAGGTACAATGTTTTGGTAGAAATCACTAGCTCTTCAGGTATTGTTTACTTTGGAATTAAGCTGTATCTCTTTCGAGGTCTTAAATATATTGCCTCCATTGTTCAAGCTCAAGTCCACCCAAGGTGAGACCCAAGAGTTGAGGGATCAATCTTGGCAACCTAGGTTCCAGGAGTTTTCAGTATTTCTCCAACAGGATTTTGGAAAAACTGAAGGTCATCCTGAACTTACACAAACTGTTAAATACTAAAAAACATCTTCCTCAAGTCAAACTTAAGGGCAAGTTAGAATCAACTGTTCCCTTATTTTTAAGTTTATGTTCGGAATTCCTCTGGCATAACAGGCTCATAAGAATCTGAAAGAGCTTAGGAAGTAAAATGAAGAAAAGTTAAACATCTAAACATCTAGAATGGAACTCATGAAAATGGTCAAGTCTTAGCCTTGTACTCCTGCATTTAGTTGAAAGGCTTCATTTAAAAAACCAGAATGACAGCAGCACTTATCTGAATTCTAGGTGGGATATAAAAGAAGATATATACAGAAGAGATCTAAAAACAAGCTGAGTAAAGAATCCTTGAAGTGAGGTGTAATGCAACTTCATCACTTTATTCAAATCTTCAAAATAGTCTTTATTCTACATTTTTAGTATAAAAAATCCACAAGTTAAGTGCACCACAGTGTAGAGAGAGACATACAACGCTGAACTTCCATAACAGTCAATGGTACAGTCAAACATCACATGTACAGAACACAAAATTTAGATGAACTGAAATCATAAGATAAAATAAAATAAAATCCAATTTTAGAGAACAAAAATCAAAATATTAAGGATCCCTGAAATATTCTTAACCCTAATGAGATTTCACTGGACTCAAGTCATTTAGTAGTGAGGCATTCACGATATGACCCCATTAACCCAGCTCAGGAATTCTTGGGAGTCATGAGTGGCTGCATCAGACACTGACAAGAAATGGTAACCAATTTTTGATCTGAAAACTCCCCTTAATTTGGCTGTAGAGTCATCAGGCTTTTAAATGCATCCTCCTCCTTGCCCCTCAAATTATAAACAAACTGCTGTTTACAAAACAGTTTGCATCCTTTGTTAAAACAAAGCTCAGTTTTTCTGGCACCAAAGCAAATTTGGGTTTGCAAATTTGGTTCATGTATGAAGAGACAACCTACGAGGAGGGTCCAAAAGGCACCCTCCACTTTTGCTTGAGGAGACGCAAAAGCAGAAGTAATGGGGTCTGTGCTTGGGGCACAGGGGGTTTCAGAGGATCCTTTGTGAAAGACTAGTTAAAAGATGACAGGTGGGGAGAAGTGCAAGGAGAGAAGGAAATTAGTCTGACTGGCTTTCTGTCCTGCACCATTGATTCAATGGAGATCGGTGGGAAGGAATGGAAGACGAGGGTTGAGGGTAGGACGTGGAGCAAAGGACGGAAAGGAAAAGGCAGATAACTAATGCAGTTCATTTATAACAAGTAATATAAATCAAAGACTTAAAGGAGATTAAAGACCAATCAGAATAATTTGGCAACTTTAATTCTTAGGAAGATCAAAGTTCCCTCCAAACCTAATTTGATGTTTTATTACTAAAAGCAAAGACCAGTATGGTACAGTATTACTCCGGAGGAATTAAAGGAAGATCCTTAGGGCTGCTTTACCCACATTCATTTTATGAATGGATACCTCCCCTACCTCAAAATGCTTTAGGGCGGTACTGCTACCATTACGTGGTTCCTTATTACGTTTGAAAAGTGCCTGAAAGTTTGGGCACCAGAAAGACACCCCAACAACATGTGTCTAAACTGCAACTTCAGGTTAATATGACTAAAGCAGTTACATTGTGAGAAGTGCTGAAGGTATGTGATGTCTTTCCCGGCACAGAGGTGGCCTTGGTTCTTCACCAGATGGTGTAGCCACCATCTGAGCCACCCATGAAGAAGTTTCCCTTCCGCTGAGTTACAAGGACATTGGCTCCCTGCATGACTGCAAGCTGAGCAGCATTGGGAGGGCATCCAGGGGGAGGAGGCTGAAAGGAAAAGACAAGGTTGATTAGACACAGGGCAGCTGTGGAAGGGAAGTGGACAAAGGTGAAAGAGGACCAGTCAGGAAGACGGCAGTGTGCTAACCCATGGCATCTCAAACAGCTAGCTATGCCACCAATTCAGGTACAGCAGGTCTCTAGTCTCTGTGAGCCCAAAGATATAAACAGGAAACCCACTCACTTAAAGGGTTTCAGGTCCAAGATAAAGCCTATGGATACCTTCTGAGTGTGGGTAGTCCAGACCTATAGGCATATTCAGGGCAAAAAATCACTCCTACTCACATTCTAAAATACAGGGAGCGGGTACTAGGTCCAGGGCCTTATGTCACAGGGTCCAACAGTTTTCAAATGGCCCTGGATAATCTGAAAGCTCTACCTGATGACAGCATTCTCACCTCATCCCTAGCCTGTGGTTATTGAGTAGATGGTCCTAGCAAGGACCATTTGGGCTCTAATTCCCATACATAAGAGAACTAAGCAGGAGATATAACTAAAAGCCCTAGTAACTTTCTAAATGTAATCTAATGGGGATTGTGCATTCTACTTCTTTAATCATCATGGTTCCTAATACAATGCCATACAGATGGCAAATATTAAGTAAATGCTTATGGAATGAATGAGCAGTTGTTACTAGACCAGTACCAAAAGTGAACTGGAAAAGCAGCAGGCAGGACTCCTAGGACAGGAAAACAAAGGAATCTGATTAACTCAGACACCAGTGAATGTGCCAGATGCTACTGACTTGCCACAGTTCTGCCCCCTCCAGTGCTTTCTGCCTGACTACTGGACGTCAGTGCTTGCACCAATACCAGCAACTATTACCCAGGGATGATGAAAGGATAACTATGTAGTCATTTCAGAAAGTTAAAATACGCAAGGGTTGAGTTTTTTGTTTGTTTGTTTTTTTGCGGTACGCGGACCTCTCACTGCTGTGGCCTCTCCCATTGCGGAGCACAAGCTCCGGACATGCAGGCTCAGCGGTCATGGCTCACGGGCCCAGCCGCTCCGCAGCATGTGGGATCTTCCCGGACCAGGGCACGAACCCGCGTCCCCTGCATCAGCAGGCGGACCCTCAACCACTGCGCCACCAGGGAAGCCCAAGGGTTGAGTTTTTTGTGACAAAGTCATACTCACAGGAATGTTTCCAGCAGTAGCACCAGCTCCAAATCTGGCACCTGCATCATACCCTCCTTCCACCAGCACTGCTGAACCAGGTGGATAGATGGGACCAACTGGATAATAAGCCATGGGGATTGTGGAACCTAAAGGTCCAACAGCCACAGACTGGGCCATGGGAAGATACAGTGAGGCGCCAGGAAATGCAGCTGACATGGTGGGGACTGTGGCAGCCCCCGGGTGCACAAAGCTCGGACGATAGAGCTAAAAGAGGCAGAAGAGAAGGCAACTAGTTACTTTATGACATTTGTATTTCAGATCTCTTTAATGAGTCAATTCTTAATTCTCCTTGTGCAGATTACACTCTGAGTTACACAAGTTGCCTTTCCACTGCCACTAAATGTTCTCCTGGATCACTTCCTGCTATAGCTAATGTTAGGCTCAAGGAACGCAAACTCATCTTCTTAACCTCAGCCTGTGCCAAATAACATAAAATAATCAGATAATGCATTCTCAACCCCAACAGAAATTGCTGAACTATACAATGTTTTAGATTATTCATGTGAGCATTCTTTCCTGTTTGTGGAGAGTAAATAAATGTGTGGAGTCAGACTTAGCTAAAGACTGAAAACGTGATCCAAGAGTATTCCATTAATAAAGTCTAATAAACTGGAAGCACCTCTGAGTAGGCAGGTGGAGCATCAGTATAGGGTGGAGCCTGAGGAAGATGCAAGGTCTGAGGGTACACAGGATTCCCAGGAGGCTGCACCGGGTAGGTTGGCTGCGTTGGATATTGACCTGGAAGACAAGAAAACAATGCATGTTGCCTAGAATACAGAGTCACCAAAATACGGCAGGGCATGCTGGGTAGCCTAGCCGGAACGAGCAGAAAGAGATCTGCAAACAGACCGACTGCCCTGAAGGCCCTGATCCCTGGAGCCAAGAAAATAAGCATCCTCTTTGCACCCTTATAACTGAATATGCTGGATTCTAACTGGACAGGAAAAGCTCTTTCCAGGAGAAGACTGGTGTCAGGGGAAAGTCTAGCTGGGCCCAAGATCCTTCCAGAATGCAGGGCAGCTCTGTGAACCCCTTCTTGCTGATGTTTCAAGAGTGTGTCCTGTCTCTCTACTCTGGGTGGTCTCCAAAGGTCTGGCTGTAACTGACCAAGACCTCATGAGTAACAGTGGTTGTGCCCATCGACCTCACAGGTTCCTACTCAAGGTCGACTTCCAAATAAAGTGAGTGGTGGAAGTGAACCTTGAGATCGGAGAGGGGGTTGAGGGGAATGTCCTGACACAGGAACCAGGAGACGTTCTGGCCGCCAGCGAGGGTAAGGGGAAAGAGACCCGTCGGGCCCGCCTGGCCCGCTCACCAGCGCCGGCACTTCACTAGTTAAGCCCGGGGGCCTGCCTGTGGTTCCGGAGCGCGGCGCCCCGCCTCTGCCAGCTCTCCATTGGCCCACCCAAATCTCACCTCTAGCTCCCCATTTGCTCCTGCAGATGCCCATCTCGACAAGCCTTCTCCCCCCCCACTGCCCCCCCAACCCGAGCCCGCGGCTCCAAACTGCGCCACAGAGTTTAAGGGGGAACGGGCCAGGAGGGAGCGAGCAACCGTAGTTCGAGAATGACAAAGGCGTCCGGCGCAGCCCCGGGCACTGAAGCTGGCCCAGGAGCGCGGCGCAGCTCTCCCCAGGCCTGGCGTCCAGTGACCCTGGGCTCCGGGCCCGCTCGCTCCGGGCCAGCATTACTTCCCCCGGCGGCCTCAGCCGCCCCCTGTCCTTGCCTTTGCTGTTCATGGTGGCTGCGGGTCCGGTTCGGCTCGGCGTCGCGGACGGTTATTTTTTTCGTCCTCTTCCTGTTCGTAGTCACTTCCGTGTCACGTGACGATTTGTCCGCCTAGCGTCACCCGACGCCCGAATGCCGCTGCCACCGGAAACCCCGCCCCTTCGCCCGGCCTCCAATAGCTGGAGGGAGGGCCCACGTGATCCCGCCCGCTCGTGTTGGCCCCGCCCACTGGGTCTTGTCCTCCAACCCCTACCCTTGTCTCTCGACTGGAAGAAAACCAAATAAACAGGTATTGTCTCGAAACAGGAACTTCTCTTTCTTGGGCGCTCGGAGGCAGTACCATTAAACTACTCTCCGGAACCTTTTCCCACCTACGCACAGCACCTCAAGGTCATCTCACCTTGACAGTCTTTCCACGAAGGGGCATAGATTTCTACAAACGTCTCTAACTGCCTGAGATACGCTCCCCTCCCCAACCCTTGATTTATCGATCACGCGTTCCCCTCACTCGAATCTTCGCTGCCTGTCCTGCGGACAGTCGGTATTTATTTCTGTGTCGCTTTCTCACCATAAAGAAGGGTATGCTGTGTTGTGTCCCTCCCGCAGCAGCTAGCATTTAAACTGGCATACTCGTGGTAGCCAAGCAGTGCCTGTGGCCCGGCCCTTCCTTTGGTACCTGTTACAGGCACCAGTACGGCATCTTACGTGTATTTTCTCCGTGTTATCACTTCTCTTCTAACTTAATTGTTCTTAAGGGCAAAGGTGCCATCCTTTAAGGCAGCAATTAAGTTTTTCCTTCTGTTCTCCATTTTAAGATATCTGCTGAGTGCTTGCTATGTGCAAGTGCAGAGATGGAGCTGAACAAGACAGCCCAACACTATTTCCTCATGGAGTTTACATTCTGTACTGTAGGAAGAATATTAGAAAAGCATCTGAAAAGGGAAAGCTTTGGAAAGAAAAGTCCTCAGTAAACATTAGAAGCCTGATAAATACTTGCTGATGAATGACTTAAACCACTGAAAAGAGCTGTGCTCACTTCAATTCAGCAATCCCTTGTTTTTCTCTCCAGTATCCTATTACAGTTTGCAGAGCACCCTTAAAATGCACGATTTTATGGGGTCATCATAGGTCTTCACAGCAGCCCTGTGTGTCAGACGGGGCTTGTTTGATCATTCCTGTTTTTCAAATGAGAGAATTGATTAAAGAGATTTGCCCTAAGTCACACAGTGAGCAGGTTACAAAGTCAGGTCTTGTATCCTGGTTCCCAGGTTCCCAAGTCAGTTTTGTTTTGTTCTTATCACTTCACTCTGACTATCATGGCTAAAATACTCTAAAAGCCCAATTTCCAAGACTATTTGTATTTGGAGTTCTTTTAGGTTCCTTCCCTTTCAGTAGATTCATATTTATTTAGTTCAGATTAATATTAGTATGTTAAAGCCTATGATATTTACCTTTTCCTGTATTTCTGACTCTAATCTTGAAGGCAGGCACAGTGTTGGATATTCACTCATTCAACAGTTCTTCAGAGAACACTTACAAATGCCAGGCACTGTTCTAAAACAAAACAAAGCTCTTGCTCTCCTGAATCTCACCTTCTGGTAAAGGGGCTTGCAAACTTTTGGGACCCAAATTGACAGTAATACACTTTAAATCATGACCCAGTACACACGCATTTATAAATATACGTAACTGAAAATTTTATGATCTGATACCTCCTTCTGTGTACAATGCACTGTCATATTTTCTATTTTCTCCTATTTCCTTTTTTCAATTCTGGTTGTGGTTTCACATCCTAGTAACAAGTCAGGACTCACAGTTTGAAAAACATTGGGTTTTTTTTTTAGTGGACTTTTACCCTCAGGGCCTTGCATTTTTCTTAGCGTGAAATTTGCAAGCAGTAGTTGGTTAATTTGAATGAACATCCTTGGAGGTCAGACCAGTCAAATCTTCTTCCTTGTAACCTAACTTTTACAAGTCAGATCCTAAACTGATTCCACCCTAAAGCCTAAAACTGGAGAGGTCATTAACCTATACCCATCCTAACCTGTGCTCTGGGCCTCAGAAAATAAAGGAGTGAACCTGAGGAAGGAAACTTACCTTTTTTCTCTTACTGGGCCCTCAGTTAGGGACCCTGAAATTGTGATGACTATAGCAGCCCACACCAGTGAGAGTGTAGGAGAGGGATGCGAGTTCCAGACCTCACTGTGTCACCAACTAACTTGCTTTGGTCCTCGTCTCCTCAGCTCCCACTTATTCCTTGTCATGTAGAAATCAGATACTGCACCACTATCCTTGCAGATATTATCCACCTCGTGTCCATAGCAGACCAAGGAAAAGTGCAGGCAAGCGGACTGTATTTCAGAGAGGTTAAGTAGCTGAACTAAGTTATACAGCTGCAGAGCCAGGTGTTCAAACACAGCTTTGCTTGATTTTACAAGCCTTGTTTCTAATGTTTACATTGTTTAATCTATTTACATTGTTTTTAATCTGCTGCCTCCCAAAGGTCTCAGTTTCATCATCTGCCAGAAAATTCACATGACCCTCGTTTCACCTCAGGCTCTAAATCTAGACTCTGTTTTAGGGAAGGAAAAAAGCAAAGAGGAGCCTGAGAAGGCAGACGGGAAGTAGGCCAAGCTGATAATCAGGTTGTAAATTCTGATCAGGCCCTAGATAAAAGTACAAATACTTCTACTGGATGGTAAACAGCCATTGGCCCAAGCCCTCTCCCCAAATACCCTCCTCTGCTCCAGCCCTCCACTGAAACCCCTCCTCCCCAGACCTTTCCATGGTCCAGTAATTAAAGGGTTAACTCTTTTTTTTTAATTGTTTTTTAATTAGTTAATTTAGCTGTGTCGGGATCTTCGTTGCAGCATACGGGATCTTTTGTTGCTGCACCTAGGCTTCTCTCTAGTTGTGGCACGAGGGCTCAAGAGTGCACGGGCTCAGTAGCTGCAGCGCGCAGGCTCTCTAGTTGTGGCACGAGGGCTCTAGAGTGCACGGGCTTAGTTGCCCCACGGCATGTGGAATCTTAGTTCCCCAACAAGAGATCGAACGCGCGTCCCCTGCATTGGAAGGCGGATTCTTAACCACTGGGCCACCAGGGAAGTCCCTAAAGGGTTAACTCTTGACACCCAGGAAGCCTGCAGGACCTAGCTCCAGCTAAGACAAGCTGCCCTCAGATTGGTCAGTGCCTCCTCTACAGGATGTTAGGTATTTTGCTTAACACGCTGGGACCAGGGTCTCCTGAAAGCCAGGGTGGAGCCAAATGAGATTAACAACAGAAAAGAAGGGGCTACAAGCCACTGTTTTCTCTGGCAGGTGGGATTAAGGGGCATCTGGCTACTTTCTTGAACAGGCATCAAAAGCCTTTCTGTTTTCTTCATTCTCCTTGGTCCCCCAATGAGATGAAGATGTCATTAAGTCATCAAACATCCTTTCTTGAGTTAATTTAACAACTGTTTATCAAGCACCTGTTATGTGCCAGACCCTGTAATAGACACTAGGGAAACAATAGTGAAGAAGCACACTTAGTCCCTATCCTCATGGAACTTAGTCTACCTAATGGATGAGACAGAAAAGTAAACAGATAATCAAAATATAGCGTGATTAATGCTGCCATAAGGACAGTATGGGGTGTTATGAGAACACCTGGGTGAGGTATCTAATCTAAAGGTGTCATGCTGGCAGTGATGTCTGAGATGAAATCTGAAGGGTGGGTGGAATTTAAGCAAGTGAAGAGGGGTCCCCAAATAGGGAACACTGTATGCAAAGGCCTACAAGTGGGAGGGCTTATGGAGAGGGAGGATGTGACAACAGTTCAGTATGGCCGGTACATGGAATGGGAGGTGAGGACTGGTCAGAGATGAAGCTGAAGAGGTAAACAGGTGCCTTTCCATGCAGGGGGCCTTGGCGCCCATGGAGGATTCTATCTTAAGATAATGGAGTCTGTCCTACAGGCACCAGTTAGCCACCAGGAGTTTTCAGCAGAAAAGTGACATGATTATGGGGTTTTTTTATGATTATGTTTTTATTTTAGAAATATCTTTCTGGCTACCAAATGTAAAATAGATTAGAAAGGGGAAGAGTTGAGGTGTGCCTGGGAGACACAGTTAGGATACAATGCAGTAATTTAGGTGACTGATGATGGCAGACTGGCCTAGGAAAGTGGCATTTGGGTAGAAAGAAGTGGGGGGATTCCAGAAATATTTAGGAGGCAAAACAGCTGGACTAATATTGGGATTAATGTCCAGGGTTAATTAACAGGATTAATGTCAGGGATGAAAACTCCATAAAGTCAAAAGAAAAATGACAAATTGGAAAAAATTTTGCAGTTTACATCACAAAGGGCTAATTCCCCTAAATATTAATAGCTCCTAGAGATCAATAAGTATATGGCCAACGATTAGAAAAAGTAGCTGGGAGGAGGGGGAGTTAGATGAAGGTAGTCAAAAGGTACAGACTTCCAGTTATAAATAAGTACTAGGGAATGTAACATGATACAGAGCATTAACACTGCTGTACATTATAAATGAAAGTTCTTAAGACAGTAAATTCTGAGTTCTCATCACAAGGAAAAACATGTTTTCTATTTTTTAAAATTTTGTTTCAGCATGAGATGACGGATATCCGCTATCTAAACCTACTGTGGTCATCATTTCATGATGTACGTAAGTCAAATCATTTTGTTGTACACTTAAACTTATATAGTGATATATGTCAATTATATCTCCATAAAACTGGGGAAAAAATTTAACCAAATTTATAAAAAAAAAAAGTAGCAAATGACATTTACAGACAGTTCACAGAAAAGGAAATGCAAATGGCTTCTAAACATATGAAAAGATGTTCAGCCTCACTCTTAATAAGAAGGCAAATTAAACCCACACAGATACCATTATCAGATTGGCAAAAATCCAAACATTTACTAACCTCAATTGTGAGGCTGTGGATAAGCGGACGCTCTAATTTATTGATGGTGGGAGTACAACTCCTATAGGGCCGATTTGGCAAATGTCTATCAAAATTACAAATTACCATCCCCACTTCTAAGAATGATTCCTACAGTTATATTTGCATTCATGAGAAATACTGTGTATATAAGGCTGTTTACTGCAGCATTGTTTGTAATAGCAAAAGATTAGAAATAACCTATATATCCATCAATAGGGAACTGGTAAAATAAATCTTAGTATATCCATATAAGTAAACACTGCATGGCTGTAACAAAGAACGAGGAAGCGCTCCAAAATATTTCATAAATGAAAACAAGGCAAGGTTCAGAACCATGTGCTTAGCATGACGCCTTTTGTGTAAAAAAGCAGGAAAACTATATTCATTAGTATTTGAGTAAAGAAATTCTGGAAGATTACACAAGATAGCTACAAAAGTGGTTACTGGGTAGGGTGGGGAGACAGAGGTGGGAGTGACTTTTCACTATACACCTTAAAAATTTTTTTTTAAATTTTTGAACCATGTGAATGCTTACCAATTCAAAACATTAAAACAATGTTGGCACACCTATTAAAATGGTTAGCATTAAAAAGACTGACTGCTTCAAGTGTTGGAGACTGTATGGAGCTACTAGAATTCTCAGGCACTGCTGATAGGAATGTAAAATGGTACAACCACTTTGTAAACAGTATGACAGGACTTTAAAAGTTATATATACCGGGCTTCCCTGGTGGCGCAGTGGTTGGGAGTCCGCCTGCCGATGCAGGGGACATGGGTTCGTGCCCCGGTCCGGGAAGATCCCACATGCCGCGGAGCGGCTGGGGCCGTGAGCCATGGCCGCTGAGCCTGCGCGTCCGGAGCCTGTGCTCTGCAACAGGAGAGGCCACGACAGTGAGAGGCCCGCGTACTGCAAAAAAAAAAAAAAAAAAAAAAAAAAGATATATACCATGTGATCTAGTCCTTCCACTCCTATTAACCCAAGAGAAATGAAAGAATATGGGCATACAAAGGCTTACCCATGGATATTTATTACAGCTTTATTTGTAACAGCCAAAAACTGGAAACAACACAAATGTCCATCCACAGGTCAATGGATAAACACATTGTGGTGTTGCTATACAATAAAAAGCAATGAACTGCGGGTCCACACAACAACATGGATAATCTCAGTTATGCTGAGGGAAAGAAACCAGACAAAAGAAGAGTGCACACTAAGGGATTCCATTTATATAAAATTTTGGAAAATACAAACCATAGTGATAAAAAGCAGAGCCGTGGTTGCCTGTGTAAAGAGATGGGGAGGAACAGGAGGGAAGAGATGGACTTTGGGAAGCTTTTGGGGGTCATGGATGTGTTCACTATCTTGACTGTAGTTATGGTTTTACGGGTGTGTACAAGTGTCAACATTTATCAAATAGTACACTTTAAACGTGTAGTTTATTGTATGTCAGTTATGCCTTAATAAAGGTGTTTTTTAAAATAATGTTGGGATGAAGGAGAGAGAATAGCCAAGGATGATGGCTAATGAACTCTTTTAGTGAGTTTGGGCAAGAGGGATGCTGAAAAGAAAATTACAGCAGAACTCGGTAAGTGCTACAGTAGAGATGGATAAACTGTCCTCTGAGGACTCAGAGAATGACATGCCTCCTCCTGCAGCGTCTCCTAGTCCCAGTTAATTAGGCTGATTAGAACTTTTTAATGTACCTTTATTGAACACCTACTATGTATTGGGCTCTTCAATTGTGTAACTAGAGAACAAAACGACCTCCTATTCCCCAGCCCAAAGAGGGAGTGTGGAGGTTTGTGGAAGAATCCAGTCAGGCTCTGAAGCAGCCTTTTCAAAACTTTGGCTGGTCTTTATGTAACTAAGGGAACAAGGATTACAAGATATATGACTCAGAAATGGATCCTTCTTTCTTTTCTTTTCTTTTTTTTTTTTTTCGTGGTACGCGGGCCTCTCACTGTTGTGGCCTCTCCCGTTGCGGAGCACAGGCTCCGGACGCGCAGGCTCAGTGGCCGTGGCTCACAGGCCCAGCCGCTCTGCGGCATGTGGGATCCTCCCGGACCAGGGCACGAGCCCGTGTCCCCTGCATCGGCCAGTGGACTCTCAACCACTGCGCCACCAGGGAAGCCCGGATCCTCCTTTCTTATTGCTGGAGAGCCTTTGTAGGAGAGGCACTAACACTGCTCTGCCTGATAATGTAAAGGCCTCACTCCACCGTGGCTACAGCAGCCTAGTAAATCCTGGGGCAGCGTCTCTTCTTTTCGGGTTTTGAGCAATTTTTCTCCGTGTGAAATCCCAAACCACCTGCATCAGAATCATTTAGTGCTTCTGCACCAGGGAAGTTGGGACTTCCCTGGTGGTGCAGTGGTTAAGACTCCATGCTCCTTGGGCTTCCCTGGTGGCGCAGTGGTTAAGAATCCGCCTGCCAATGTAGTGGACACAGGTTCTAGCCCTGGTCCGGGAAGATCCTACGTGCCACGGAGCAACTAAGCCCATGTGCCGCAACTACTGAGCCTGCACTCTAGAGCCCGTGAGCCACAACTACTGAGCCTGCATGCCACAACTAATGAAGCTGAACTTCTCAGCTGGTTTTCACTTGGATTATAGGGAAAGTTAAAATAAAAAATGTAATGCTCTCCTCTATTCTTTGGAATTCTCTTTAGTTTTTCCCTAACTCTTCAGTAAAGAACCACCTTGTGTAGTCATGTTGGGGAGAATTCACAGCTGTGCCCCACTGTGACTACAGCTGCATTTCATGCAGAGGGACCATACCAGGTGACTGGCAGCCAAATGAGTGGCCGAAAACAGAATGAAACAGAGGGTCAAGCGAAAGACTTGGGGGACAGGCATGCGGCAAGCCTTACCTTCCATTCCACTTCCCCAAACGTACAGTCTTTCTTCCATGTCCACGGGGGATTGGTTCCAGGACCCCCTCCCCTTCACAGATACAAAAATCCGAGGATGCTCAGGTCCCTTACATAAGATGGTATTTGCATAAATGGTAAAATAGTATTTGCCTAAAACCTATGCACTTTCTCATGTGTAACTTGAAATGATCTCTAGATTACTTATAACACCTAACACAATGTAAATGCTATGTAAATTGTTGTAAATACAATGTAAATACTATGCAGATAGTTGCTGGTTTGAGGCAAATTCAACTTTTGCTTTTGGGGACTTTCTGGAATTTATTTTCCAAATATTTTCAATCCTTGATTGGATGAATCCTCTGATGCAGAACCCATGGATACTGGAGGGCCAACTGTGCTAGAAGGAGGGGACCTTTAAAATGGAGGAAAATGCTGACACTTGGGTTTCATATACATTATCTCATTTAACACAAAAAACTCTAGAAGTAAGCATTATCCCCATTTTACAAATGAGAAACTACAACCTAAAGAGGCTATCTTGCCGCAAATTACACAGCTAGTCAGTGACCATGATCAAATCTGAACCCAGATCTGTGGATTTGACTGAATTATAATATCTCCTCCTGGCTCCTGTGGCGAAGGAGGTTGGCAATCGTGGCAAACTGTCCATTTGTTATTCTCTATTCTATAGAACTTTGTTTTATTTGATGCCTTCAAGCCTATATTGCTTCTGTAGTTCACAGAAATAATAAAGGTATTAAAAAGAGAAAACAGGGGCTTCCCTGGGGGTGCAGTGCAAGAGAAGCCACCTGCCAATGCAAGGGACATGGGTTCAAGCCCTGGTCCAGGAAGATCCCACATGCTGCCGAGCAACTAAGCCCATGTGCCACAACTACTGAGCCCGCATGCCGCAGCTACTGAAGCCTGTGCGCCTAGAGCCTGTGCTTCGCAACAAGAGAAGCCACCACAGTAAGAAGCCGCACACTGCAATGAAGAGTAGCCCAGGCTCGCCGCAACTAGAGAAAGCCCACGTGCAGCAATGAAAACCCAACACAGCCAAAATAAATAAATATTTTAAAATAAATAAATAAATAATAAAAAGAGAAAACAATAAAATTAATGGTTCTTGGAAAACAATGTTAAATGCCTCTATCTTGGGAGTGGTGAGTTTTATCATCCAGAGGATTTAGGAAGACAGAGTATAAGGAACATGGAATATGGAAGAAAATGTAGGTTCCAGTCCTGGTCTGCTCACCAGCTGTTTGGCTTTAGATACGTCACTCAACCTCTCTGAGCCTCAGTTTTCTCATCTTGAAAATTATTCCTATCTCACAGACTTGGTGTGAAGGTCAAATAAGAAGATAAATGATAATACTTCTTGGGCTGTAGAAGGCAACCTGGATCTTAATATAAGTATTAAGTCTATCAGATTTGATGAAGCTACTCTTTTGCTGCAAGAAAGGGGGCCCCCTTTGGCCACTTCCTGGACACAGTTTCTGTGGAAGCAGGAGTCAGAGGCCTTGAGCCAAGTTAAATGAATGATGGTTGATCCTGCCCATTTATTTCCTACTCCAAGTTTTATTTCCTCTTATCTACACATCTACATGTCAGGAATAAATTTTTTTCCCTACAATATCATTTTTTGATGGAAACTTCCAGACTTACTCAGATGGGAAAAAGGAGGGGGGAGAATAAAAGCCCACATTTCTTCAGGATTTCAATCAACAACCTCATTTTCTTCTAACAGTTGAAGTGAACTTCTTATGAATAATGGATGATAACCTGATGAATATGCACACAGCCTATTATGCCTGTGAGGTTTGGTGAATAATTTATGAGCTAAAGTGTTCCTCACCTTGTTACTGTACAAAAATTACGGAAAAAAAAAACCTTATTTACCCTTTGAGCTGGTAGGGTGATCTGTCAGAGTGACAGCAGCCCAGCAATAATTTTACATCATTGCTAAAATTAAAGTAAATAGAATATATGCATTTCAGGGTGGGAAGTCTATAAAAAATGGAGCATGCCCAGCCACGCTCCTTGCCACATGCAAATTTTTCAGAACTCTGGCTTCTCACCTTAAATAGCCCTGTATTGTTAACAGCACCTTTTCTTTGATGGCCCATTCTTCTCATAAGGACTTCAATATAACCAGTCAAGGTGGACAATAGCTTCCTTGTTTTAGGAAAGCTGGCTAACCACAAACTATTGACATTGTAAAATTAAAGACATTAGAGATTTTTAAAAAAGAAAGTCCTAAAAGCTTTCAGAGAACAAGCAGATAAACACATGGCGGGCGGGGGTGGGGGTGGGGGTGGGGGGGCGGGTGGAGGCTGGGCGGGACCCGGCCCAGAAGCACTTGAAAATGCATTTGCATTGCTGTCTTTCCTCACGGCTGAGAGGTTTTTTTCCCTGCTGACCAACCTGACTCCCTGCTGTATCATCCTTCAACTCACTCCCACCACCTGCCCAAGCCTCCTTCCCTTAGCAACAGCAGAGATGCCTTTAATCTGGTGATTGGAGGGGGGAGGGGCAAGATTAACTACGCAGTTAAGGAAGGTGTTTGGAAAAATATGCCTGGATCCTGGAGAAATGTGGTTGCTCCAGGGCAAGTTTTGAAGATTTGAAATTGGGTCAGTTCTCAAACCAGGTAAAACAGGATCCTGAGGATTATCTACTTAGATTCCAAGAGCTTTCTAGGAATAGAGTACGGGGCCAAGGGAGATTCTTACTGTCAACAGAGCATCCGTGATATGCTAGGTGCTTGGAGGAGACTGGGTAAAAGAGGAAACATAAGGCCCTGTCCTATATCTGTTGGGTAAACCAATATAGTCTCAGGAAACAGAATGAAAGGCCTATTAACTACAAATTATATAATGAAGTTATTGGAGCAATGATGTAATTAAAATAATAATATTAATTAGAACAATTCAGTATTATTCAAGAAGACCTCTTGAATAGAGTTAAGAAAGAAAGAAAGGAAGGAAGGAAGGAAGGAAGGAAGGAAGAAAGAAAGAAAGGAAGAAAGGAAGAAAGAAAGAAAGAACGGACGGACCCAGGGCTTCCCTGGTGGCGCAGTGGTTGAGAGTACGCCTGCCGATGCAGGGGACACGGGTTCGTGCCCCGGTCCAGGAAGATCCCACATGCCGCGGAGCGGCTGGGCCCGTGAGCCATGGCCGCTGAGCCTGCGCGTCCGGAGCCTGTGCTCCACAACGGGAGAGGCCACAGCAGTGAGAGACCCGCGTACCGCAAAAAAAAAAAAAAAAAAAAAAAAAAAAAAACCCAACTGAATGGAAAGATTGGAGGTGTACATGGCCAGGCTTTCCTGATCTGGGCCCTGCCTATCTTTCCAACTGCATTTTGTGCAATTCTCCCCTGTCACTTGCTGTCTTCCAGCCACATTGATCCTCTTTCAGTTTCTTGAACAGCAAATTTATTCCTGCCTCATTGCCTCTGCTGTTCCTTCGGTCTCCTGCTTATTACATCTTTTAAACTTTGCCTTATATATGACTTCCTCAGGGAGGCCTTCCCTGCCCCCAGTGTTATTCTCTCTCATATCACCTTCTGGTTTTCTTAATCATCACGTGTAATGATATATTTCTGTGTTTATTTTTTGTTTAACATCTATTTCCCCGGAAGACCATAAATTCCAAGAAAGCTGTCTGTTTTGTTTACCACTGGACACTTAGCTTCCAGCCCAGTGTTTGGCACATAGTAGACAATAAATATTTGTTGAATAACTGTAGGCTCAGAGGCATGGGAAGTGGAGTGAAGGAGAAAAAAAGAAAATGTGCTGGGCTGAGGATACTGTTCATGAGTTTTCTTTGGCATGGCATATCACTAGTGACATCTTCTCCCAACTCAGCCATGGAAATATCTGTACTGTTGACATTTTTTTCTGATTATAAAATATATACTTATTCTAAAAATATATTTCAATATTGCAAAAAACAGAGACTGTATTGCAAGTATTGGTGAGGGTGTGGAACAACTAGAATTCTCATACATTACTAGTAAGGATATAAATTGGTTCAAACATTTTGGAAAAGTATTTAGCAGTATCTACAAAAGTTAAACATATACCACAAACCTAGCAATCCCACTCCTCAGTATCTACCCAGGAGAAATATGTGCGTACATTCACTAAAAGACTTATGCAAGAATGTTCACAGCAGCTTTATTCATAAAAGACAAAAAGAAACAACCCGAATGCCCATCAGTAGTAGAATGGATAAACTGTGGTATAATTATACAATGGAATATATGCAGCGATAAAAAAGAACAAATAATACTGTTAGACACAACAACATGGGTGAATCTCAAAAACATATGCTGAGTAACAGAAGCCAGACACAAAAGAGTACACATGCTGTCTGATTCCATTTATATGAAGTTCAAGAACCAGCAAAATTAAGCTATGGTGATAACTGGAAGTTTACTTAACAAGGAACACAGGGGAGTCTTCTCAGCTGTTGGAAATGCTCTACATCATGTCGTGGGTGGTGATTTTGTATATATATATATATATTTTTTGTGTATATATATATATATATATATATATATATATATATATATATATAGTGTGTGTGGGGGGGGGTACATGGGCCTCTCACCGCTGCGGCCTCTCCTGTTGCGGAGCACAGGCTCCGGACGCGCAGGCTCAGCGGCCATGGCTCACGGGCCCAGTCGCTCTGCGGCATGTGGGATCTTCCCGGACCGGGGCACGAACCCGTGTCCCCTGCATCGGCAGGTGGACTCTCAACCACTGCGCCACCTGGGAAGCCCGATTTTGTATATATTTATAAAATATATATATGTGTGTGATATAATAAAATATAATGATTATAATAAATATATAAATAATATATGTAATCTATTATATATGTAGATGTATGCAAGTAATATATGTAGATAATATTTTATATATATATAAATAATTCATCAAGATGTACATTTAAGATTTGGGTACTTTGCTGTGTGCATGTTATACCCCAATAAAAAATTTCAACAAAAACGTAGTATATGTTCAGCATCAAAAATTTAAGCAGAAGTGTATACAATATAAAATTAAGGCTTCCTTTTCCCAAAGAAAACCACAATTAACATTTAAAAAAATAATCAATTTATTTACTTTTGGCTGTGTTGGGTCTCCGTTGCTATGCGTGGGCTTCTTAGTTGTGGCGAGCGAGCGGGGGCTACTGTTTGTTGCGGCGCGTGGGCTTCTCTTTGCGGTCTTGTTGCGGAGCGTGGGCTCTAGGTGCGTGGGCTTCAGTAGTTGTGGCTCACCAGCTCTAGAGCGCAGCCTCAACAGATGTGGCGCATGGGCTTAGTTGATCCACGGCATGTGGGATCTTCCCGGACCAGGGCTCGAACCTGTGTCTGCTGCATTGGCAGGAGGATTCTTAACCACTGCGCCACCAGGGAAGCCCCACAATTAACATTTTGATGTATGTGTCCATGAACCCCTTTGATCACATCCATTTCTTCCTTCATACTATCCCTGATGTTCGTGTCATCCAAAGCATTTGATTTATCTGTGTGTAGCACCAAACCAAGTCACATAGACTAAGAGTTTTTGTCTTCGTGTGACAACATTCAATAACAATACTGAGCCTCTTCTTCACATAAAGAGCAGTAGGAAATCCGAAAATTAGTAAGTCACAATCTGTGCTCTTGAGGAATTTACAGTCTGAGAGGAAGGACCATAGGGACTACAGACCAAACAAAAACGCCCAAGAGCTATACCACCATGTCATGTATTAGTTTCACAAGGCCAGTTATAACAGGTTAAAACTGAGGCTTCCCTGGTGGTGCAGTGGTTGAGAGTCTGCCTGCTGATGCAGGGGACATAGGTTCGTGCCCCGGTCCGGGAAGATCCCACATGCTGCGGAGCGGCTGGACCCGTGAGCCATGGCCGCTGAGCCTGCGCGTCTAGAGCCTAAAAAACAGATTAAAACTATTGTACAGATATTTCCAAAGTTTTTTCACATACAGGCTCACAATTAAACTTCTTAACTTTGTGAAGTAATGATTATAGGTATCACCCTCTTTATTTTAAAAGTAATGAAGAAGTTAAACTACCTGCCTGAACTTCTAGTGGAAGAGCTCTCTTCTCCTCTCCCCTCCCAGTGCCCTTCCATGGGAGGAGGCGTTAAGCAGCAATGGGCTGAGGGCTCCACCTCTATTCCCACACTACCTCTAACTCATCTATGCTTAGCTCATCACAAGGGGGGAGGGGTGGCAGTGGATGAAGGGGCAAAGGGGAAGCAGCCCAGGCTGATGGCAGGCTGCCTCAACGTTGGGATCCACAGCTTACTGGATTTACAGTGCTCCCTCCTCCCCAACTCGCCTCCCCTCATTCTTTCTCTTCCCCTTTGTTCTTCCAACTCCTTCTTCTTCTTTTTTTTTTAATTTTTTTTGCGGTACGCGGGCCTCTCACTGTTGTAGCCTCTGCCGTGGCGGAGCACAGGCTTCTTTGTCAACTACTTCTCCGTCCATTTGCCCTCAGCCCCAAACGGTGCCTCGTCTTATTCCTTCCCCTTTCCATACCTTCAAGAGCCTCTATTAAATAAACCAAACCCTCCTTGCCATCACCACCACCAAAGCAGAAACTTGTTTTTTCTCCGTGCCACAGAACTTTGCCTATATTTTACATTTCCTAGTCTACTTGGTCAAGAAAGCAGGAAAGCTGTCTTTAGTCAAGACAGCCCACAACTGCTCTTGAGGTGGGGGTGAGGGAGCTTTCAGGCCCAGGGTCCCCTCCGTGAGATGGAGCTGGGGCACAGCTGCTCAAAAGGTTGGTTAGGCCCTGGCTGAGCGATGTCTGCGTTCCCTCCCTTTTCTCGCAGTGAGGTTCCGGCCTGGGGCTTGGGAATGGACATGGACTTGACTTTCAACGTTGAGGAGGGCAACTGACTAACCCAGAGAGGAAAGGCAGCCGCTGGGAGTCACGGCCCCAATCCTAGGCTGACGGGAATGTGGCACAGGGTCCCCAGTCCGGACTCCTGTGCTCCCGCGCCCACTCCCGCACCTTCCAAAATGGAACGACCTGAAGCGGCACCTCGGAGGGGGCTGCGTGACCCGCCCCACCGGCCTTCCACTCCTGTCCGGGGAGGGCGCCTCTGGGGCCTCCGGGGTGGCAAGGGTCTGAGCCCCCCGGCTCCCCGCCCCAATCGCTCGTTCTCGCCTCCCCAGATCCCCTCCCTTCTTCGCCGGCCCGCCCAGCCCGCCGCCCCCGGCGGCTGGCGCGCGCGGTGCAGCATGCGGCAAAGCTCTTTGCATAAATTATGCTCATGACGCAGCAGCTAAAAAAATCCAAGTAGCAGAAGGAGGGAAAAAAGGGGGGGGGAGAAAAAGGAGGGGGGGCCGTGGAAGGGGGGGAGAGGAGAAAAATATATATATACCTGACCGCCCCCCACACTGCTCCCCCTTCTCGCTTCCCGCCCGTCCCCTCTCCGCCCAGCGCAGCCCGCGGGGTCCCCTTCGGCTCTGCCCAGCCCGGGCTGGGGGCCCGGGGGCGGCGGCGGGTCCAGACCGGCTCCCGGGCCGAGCCGAGCCCAGCCAAGCCGCACTGGCTTCTTTGTCTGAGGGCGGCGGCTGCCCCGGCCCCGGCCCCCGGCCCCCTGGCTCGAGCTGTGAGATGAATCTCTAATCGGTTGACGCCGGGCACCCGGGGCGAAGGCGGCTGGGGCTCCGGTAAGTAGCGGGGTCCGGGGCGGGGAGGGGTTTGCACGGAGGGGGAGGGGGCCGGGCAGGGGAGGTTTCGGGTTTGGTTAATATGCAATGCCCGTAATTAGCATAATTTATATATTTATGATAAAGAGAAAAAATGCCGCGGGGCCGCGGCTCCTGGATGCTGGCCCGGAGCGGCGGGGAGCTCTGGGAGTGGGATGGCTAGCGGCCGCCTGCTGTGGACCGGAGACCCCGGGGGTCGCGCCCTCGCCTGCCTGCCTGGGCTGGTCTGGACTGAGGAGAGGAGGGGGCAGCCGCCAGGTGGACCCCGTGGGGAGCTTGGACCTGGCCCCTCCCCATTTCTGCTCCTGGAGCCCAGGTGGGGTACGGACCAAGGGGACGTTTTTACAAGACCCCGTGGCGACCGCGAATGGATTCTCGCGCCACTGGAGGACCTGGACGCCTGGGTTCCCAGCAGTTAAGGTCAACTGAGGCGGCCAGAGCTACCTGTCACAATTCTCTCCAACCACAGTGCACCGGGAGGACTGTGGGTCTCGGGGTTAGGGAGCTGGGTGCTGCGGGAAGGGTGGCGGAGTGGTGGGAGTGTCACCGTATAGCTGAGCATGAGCACTTCATAAATATTTAGTGACAATATTATTATTAACAAATAGTCATCATAATGGACCTGATATGTGCTTCCCTGGGCATTGTCACCTGGCAAGGCCGGGGGAGCCCCAGGGTGCCTTGTAACCTCCACTTTAGCGTTGGGATCCCCTACTTATTTGTCATTGGAAGCCCCAAATCTTCACAGAACAGCCTCATGTGCGGGCGCGTGGGGGGGAAATAAAACGCGGTCGGGCAGCCTTCGTGGGCAAATGAAAAGAAGCTCTTTGCAGAGAGCTAGAATCTGCTCTTCCATATTCCTTGTTCCAAAAGTAGAAGGCTGGTCTTCAATTGTTCATAGGCAATATCCCACCTCCCTTTTCTTGATAATCTAAGGCAGCCACCATTGACCAGCAGGGCCTTCTGAGGAATAATTTTGTATATTCCTTTTTTTTTTTTTTTTTTTTTTGCGGTACGCGGGCCTCTCACTGTTGTGGCCTCTCCCGTTGCGGAGCACAGGCTCCGGACGCGCAGGCTCAGCGGCCATGGCTCACGGGCCCAGCCGCTCCGCGGCACGTGGGATCTTCCCGGACCAGGGGACGAACCCGTATCCCCTGCATTGGCAGGCGGACTCTCAACCACTGCGCCACCAGGGAAGCCCTGTATATTCCATTGTGATTGAAGTCCGGGTTGGTTCTCAGCGTGGTATTTCTGTGACCTGGTACTTCTTTGCATATCTGCGGTATACCTTCATCCATTTGTTCATTAGTGCAACAAAAATATCCACTCTGTGCCAGTTCTGAACAATACAGACAGAACTTCCCTTGTCTTGGAGTTTTAATTCCGGTTTGGGAGTGGAGGTGGGGACAGGCAGATCATAAATGTGAAAACAAACAAGATAATATAGAGTGATACTGTGTGTGTGTGTGTGTGTGTGTGTGTGTGAGAGAGAGAGAGAGTGAGAGAGAATGAGAGTGAGAGAGAGAGAGAGAGAGAGAGAGAGAGATGGGCTATTCTCTTCTTGGAGTTACTACCTAGCAATTAAGAAATGAGTCAGGGCTTCCCTGGTGGCTCAGTAGTTGAGAGTCTGCCTGCCGATGCAGGGGACACGTGTTCGTGCCCCGGTCCGGGAAGATCCCACATGCCGCGGAGCGGCTGGGCCCGTGAGCCATGGCCGCTGAACCTGCGCGTCTGGAGCCTGTGCTCCGCAGCGGGAGAGGCCACAGCAGTGAGAGGCCCGCGTACCGCAAAAAAAAAAAAAGAAATAGAAGAAATTTGCTTCTCTAAGGTTTCTCTGCATTGTGAAGGAACTTGGGACAAGATCATATCCCCCCCTCCCAAAGATTTACTCACTATAAAGTCATAGTAGTAATCTTACACATTTTTTATAACACTTTACAATTAAAAACATTTTATATGCATGCTTTACTTCAATTTAAAGTAATTACATAGTGTTTGCTGTGTGCCAGGCCCTGTTCTAAGAGCCTTCCATAAATGTTATCGATTTAACAATAGCCAATGGGGTAGGTACTATAATTTAGCCCCATTTCATAGATAACGAAACTGAGGCTTTGAGGGGTTACCTGAAACAGAAGCAGTACTCAATGTGGGTCTTCTGCCTTTAAACCCCAAGCTCCTTCTGTGTCAAAATGAGGGTCAGTCAGGCCACAGATGGAGTGGGACTCGGGAGAAACTGGACAAATGACGGAAGGCTTGGGAATGAGGAGCTGGACCGGCACGTTAGGAAGGGGCGAGTGTGACTGGGGTTCTCCAGAACTTAATACTACTTTGAAATCGTTTTTAAGCAGCCCTAGCATTGGGAACGAGGGCACAAAATTTGAAATAGGCTGTGTGTTTTGAGGAGGAGGTAGGAAATATGAGCAGGCTAAATGATACGATCCGACATCATAATTTATGTTTTCCTCTCATATTCATTAACCTCTGTTGTGTACCAGGAATTATACTAGACTCTGGGATATGATGATAAGTGGATATGCCTTCTTGGTCCTTACAGTCTAGTGGGGGAACATACCTACTTGTTATTGTTCACGTTTCATTTGCCCCCTCCCTTCCCCCTGCCTGGGTGAATCAAGTTTGGGCACAAGGGGATGGGGGCAGAAACTAAATCTATCCTATTAAACTAGACTTTACTGTTTGACTATATATGTGTAAGATTACAAATGGTAGGTTGGGAAAGGAGAAGTAAGGTTGTTCACGACTTTCCTATCTTTTGCCCTTTCCTTCCCTTCTGGCCCATGTGTGTGCCTAGCTGGTCTACCAATAGCTTGGCAAGTCATTTATCTCTGTCCATGAATCGGGGTGTGGGGAGGGAAGTTAATAAATTAAGCCTGGAGCAGAACCGAGAGCTTCCATTTTCCAGTGTGTCCTGATCCTTGGGGGCCAGAGCAGCCCCCGTCAGCCTTCCTCCCATTTCCTGAATGGAGGCTTAGTGTGGTGTCAGGAGGACAGGAATCTGGAGCAGGTGGATGTGGCCTTGAAGTTTGAATCTGCCACAGACTCTCTGTGCCCTTGGGCAAGTCACCTGACCTCTCTCAACCTCCATCTTCCTGTAGATAAAAATGAGAGTCATAGTAAGAATACCATGTTAAGCATTTTACTTACAGATCTCATATCATCATCATAACAACCCCACAAGTCTTGCCCATTTAATCAGCATTTTAAAGATAAGGAAATTAAACTTCAAAGAGATTAAATCATTTGCCCAGGATGGCACAGCTATTTCATGACCAAGCTGGGATTTGTTTTAGGTTTTTATCCTAAGCCTATGCCCTTACTTACCTCTCTTTGATCATCAGCTTTCTCATCAATAAAAATGGGGATCGTAATAGCTAATTTTTATTTGTGCTTTGTACGATATAATTCCAAGATAAGCTCTCTTATTATTTATCCCTGAAAAAACAGAGAGTAATCCGCCCACCTGCAGACAGTGACACAATTGGTCAAGCTTCACTATGTGTTTGCTCTGCGGTCTCATGGGGCTGGTGTCAAAACTGAATGACAATAGTTAACATTTATTGAACCCTTATACAATTTACTACAACGCTAGCTATCCCCGTTTCAAATATGGTAACTGAGGCATGGAGAGGCTAGGTCCTTGTCCAAGGCCTCACAGCTAAGAAATGGTGAAACTGAGAGGTGAACCTAGGTTCCTAACTGCTATACTAAATTTAAATGAGATAATGTATGTAAATTTTTATAATACCTACCATCTTCTGAGCACTTACTGTGTGCCAGGGATGGATCTAAACTTTTTACATGCATTAATTTATTCAGTCCTCATAATAGCCCTATGAAGTAGGTGTTATTACTCTCATTTTTACAGATGAGGAAACTGAGGCAGAGAGGTTAAATCATCTGACCCGAGTCCCACAGCTAGTGAATATCAAAGCTGAGATGGTGAACCCAGAAGTCTGTCTCCAAAGAGTGCTCACTGTAATACTATGTGTAAAGGGACTGGGTTCCAATAAACTATTTTTTAAATTTATTTTTTAATTGAAGTATAGTTGATTTACAATGTTGTGTTAATTTCTGTTGTACGGCAAAGTGACTCAGTTACACACACATATACATTCTGTTTTATATTCTTTCCATTATGGTTTATCCCAAGACCAATAAACTATTGATGATGATTATTTTTCAGCAAGTGGGAAGGGAAATCTATGTCCTGGGGCCAGAAATGGAGAAGGGCGGGAGGATAGGCAGAAAATCCATCAGACAATGAAAACCTGAAAGAGGTAGCAACCTGCCTGGAGACTCACGACTTAAGAACAAGGCAGACGATGCTTGCCAAGCAGGAGGGGAGGCCGTCTCGTGTTTCTTTACACCAGCTACTACATCCGCATGGACCATGGTGGTAGTGATAAGAAGTGGGGGGATTCTGGGCGCACTGGAAGAGACAGCCAACACGATTTGAAGGAGTTACTATTAGATGTATAGGTAGATGTAAGAGAGAAGGCAAGGATGATGGCAAGGCTTGGGGCCTGAGCGTCTGTGGAAGGATGAAGCTGCCGTTTGCTGAGATGGGGAAGGGTACAGGCAGATGGAGCAGGTCTGGGGTAGAAATCAGGAGTTTGGTTTTGAACATGTTGAGTAGGAGATGATGTGAGCAGTCAGTAGGTAGTTGGATATATGAGTCTGAAGTTCCCAGGTGAGGTCTAAGCTGGAGAGTTAGACTTGGTGGTTGTCAGACTGGGTGAGACCGTCTTGGGAGCCCAGCTACCAATCTATACTAATCTCCTGCTTCCTGTCCTTGTGGCCTTTTTAGATGGCAGCTCTGCAGGAGGTAAGTAGGTGCACAATTTAAATATAAATGTGGTGTAGAGCTGGAGATGCTGATGTCAACAAACAACCTTGCTGGAGAGGATTATGTCAAAAATTTGAAAGGTAATTTCCCATAACAAATGTGACTTTCTTTCCCGTGAATACCAGTAAAACTCATTCCAGCTTAACCAGCCATTCTTTCAATACAAGCAGAGTGCTCTCCACCCCCAAAAATGATTATAATGAGAAGGTACTTTACACCTTGAAAACCTCAGACACATTAAGTGTAAAGTGATTAAAAGCACAGAAATGAGTCTGAGTTAAAAGTCTGAATCCCGGGACCGCCTTGGTGGCACAGTGGTTAAGAATCCGCCTGCCAATGCAGGGGATACGGGTTCAAGCCCTGATCCGGGAAGATGCCGCGGAGCAACTAGGCCCGTGCCACAACTACTGAGCCTGCGCTTTAGAGCTCACGAGCCACAACTACTGAAGCTCACACGCCTAGAGCCCGTGCTCCACAACAAGAGAAGCCACCGCAATGAGAAGCCTGCGCACCACAAGGAAGAGTATCCCCCGCTCGCCGCAACTAGAGAAAGCCCGCGCGCAGCAACGAAGACCCAATGCAGCCAAAAATAAATTAAAAATTAAAAAAAAAAAAAAAAAGAAGGCAAAGGAGGAGGCTCTGTCTGGGCACTGCTTCCTGTCCTAGCTTTAACCATGATCTATGTGTGTACTGGAGTTCTACTGCTGGGGTGATCATAAGAGCCCCTTCTCTTAAAACAGACAGTCGATCATCTCTCTTCACTGCTGTCAGGCTGTGGGCACTGCATGGCATCATGAGCTCAAAGGAGGCCATCCAGATGTACTATTTACCACAGTCATTGGGGTGGAAACCCTAAAACCCCTAGGGTGAGCCAGCAATTGCACTCCTAGGTATATACCCCAAAATTGAAAACAGGTGTTGCAACAAACACTTGTACACAAAGTTTCATAGATGCCCTATTCACAGTAGCCAAAAGGTAGAAGCAACCCAAACGTCCATCAGCAGATGAATGGATAAACAAAATAGGGCATATCTATACGTTGGAATTTTTTTTTGACATATGAGTTTATCTACTAGACCAGCCAGATGGAAATATGTGATAAATGGATGGAAACAAGGGTCATAAAATGAGAGAGGCAGGCATTTTTAGACCCATTTTGGTTTAGACATTCACCTGGTTGGACTGTTTTTTAACATTTACAATAAAACTTTTTTTTTTTTTTACCACAATAAACAATGTATTAAAACTACTTCCAGGATTGTCCAAATTATTTTTTAATCATTATTAACATTTTTCATATTTATTTAAATGTTGTTTCCTTTAGCAAATTTATCCAAAATACTGAATTTTCATTTTAGAACTTGGTTTATATTTAGATAATAACAGAGTTCCCAAATTGGCTTTCATCAGGATACCTTTCTCTAAGCTCTAGTGGTTGATACCTTCTCTTTAAAATATATAAGCATCTTTTTTATTATGTTGTCATTCTCAAAGATACTCTGGAGAAAAAAATATGAATGAAACTCGTAGGAATTCTTCTTCATTTCTGTTAGAGTGTAGCAATTTATCATCTTACACACAGTGATCTATCAAATGGGTGAGGCTCAGTTTCTTGTTCTTTTCAGACATAGTTGATTGCAGCTCACAGAGTAACACCTGCCTACAACTTCTTCACTTCCTTATTAACAGCTGTAACTGGGACAGGTCATTCTTTGAGTGATACATTTTGACTAGTTTTAGCCTGTGAAGAAGGTCTTCTTTCTCCCGAATCTCCATCTATTTTGCTTTTTCTTCATTTAATCCTTGTTTGGGAAGAATTCTCATTCACAAAATCATTTTGGAGGCCTCTGCGTGACCCAGTATCCAGTGATTTAGATTCACTTGCATCGATATTCTTAAAAGTATTTTTCAAATGTGTATTTTCTTCTACCTCACTATGTGTTTAAAATTTTCTTGAAATTCCAGTTTTCTTCTGCTAAAGATGCTGGCTTCTCTGAAAAGATCTGATTTTTAAAAATTTTTATTTATTTATTTATTTATTTTTATATAGCAGGTTCTTATTAGTTATCCATTTTATACATATTAATGTATACATGTCAATCCCAATCTCCCAGTTCATCGCACCACCCCCACCCCCCCACACTTTCCCCCCTTGGTGTCCATACATTTGTTCTCTACATCTGTGTCTCTATTTCTGCCCCGCAAACCAGTTCATCTGTACCATTTTTCTAGGTTCCACATATATGCGTTAATATACGATATTGTTTTTCTCTTTCTGACTTACTTCACTCTGTATGACAGTCTCTAAGTTCATCCACATCTCTACAAATGACGCGATTTCGTTCCTTTTTATGGCTGAGTAATATTCCATTGTATATATGTACCACATCTTCTATATCCATTCATCAGTCGATGGGCATTTATGTTGCTTCCATGACCTGGCTATTGTAAATAGTGCTGCAATGAACATTGGGGTGTATGTGTCTTTTTGAATTATGGTTTTCTCTGGGTATATGCCCAGTAGTGGGATTGCTGGGTCATATGGTAATTGTATTTTTAGTTGGTTTTTTTTTTATAGTGGAACTCTTTTTTAAATTTATTTTATTTTTGGCTGCGTTGGGTCTTTGTTGCTGCGCACAGGCTTTCTCTAGTTGTGGCGAGCAGGGGCTACTCTTCTTTGCGGTGCGTGGGCTTCTCATAGCAGTGACTTCTCTTGTTGAGGAGCACAGGCTCTGGGCACGCGGGCTTCGGTAGTTGTGGCGCACGGGCTTAGTTGCTCCAAGGCATGTGAGATCTTCCCGGACCAGGGCTCGAACCTGTGTCCCCTGCATTGGCAGGCAGGTTCTTAACCACTGTGCCACAAGGGAAGCCCTATTTTTAGTTTTTTAAGGAACCTCCATACTGTTCTCCATAGTGGCTGTGTAAATTTACATTCCCACCAACAGTGCAAGAGGGTTCCCTTTTCTTCATACCCTCTCTAGCATTTGTTGTTTGTAGATTTTCTGGTGATGCCCATTCTAACCAGTGTGAGGTGGTACCTCATTGTAGTTTTGATTTGCGTTTCTCTAATAATTAGTGATGTTGAGCAGCTTTTCATGTGCCTCTTGGCCATCTGTATGTCTTCTTTGGAGAAATGTCTATTTAGGTCTTCTGCCCATTTTTTGATTGGGTTGTTTGTTTTTTTAATATTGAGCTGCATGGGCTGTTTATATATTTTGGAGATTAATCCTTTGTCCCTTGATTCATTTGCAAATATTTTCTCCCATTCTGAGGGTTGTCTTTTCGTCTTGTTTATAGTTTCCTTTGCTGTGCAAAAGCTTTTAAGTTTCATTAGGTCCCATTTGTTTATTTTTGGTTTTATTTCCATTACTCTAGGAGGTGGGTCAAAATGATTGTTTTTTTCATTCTTGACTTTAAGACACTTTACCACGCCATTTAATTATGGGAATTAAATGAAGATCTTGTTTTCCTTAATCGTTCTCTAAGTGTTGCACTCACAGATTGTTTTCTTGAACTATTCGTGTGGGGGAGGTGTTGGATTGGCACAGACCTGTGGAGCGCTGGGTAAAGTCACAGCTGAGTCTGATGGACTTTCCATCTTGGAAATGAAATCTTGGTTTACCTGTGCTTCCGCCTTCCCCAGAGAGTGCGAGAGCCCATACAATGGAATTTTTTCACAGTTCTTTTCTGTGAAAAGAAATGAAGCACTGATACATGCTGCATCACAGATGAACCTTGAAAACCTTCTGCAAAGTAAAAGAAGCCAGACACAAAAAGACCCCATATTGTATGATTCCATTTATGTGAAATATTGGGAATAGGCAAATCCACAGAGACAAAGCAGATTCGTGGTTGCCAGGGGCTGGGGGTTGGCAGGGGAAGGGAGTGACTGCTCATGGGTATGGGATTTCCTTTTGGATGATGAAAATGTTCTGGAACTAAATAGTGGTGATCGTTGCACAACATTGTAAATGTACTGAATTCCATTGAGTCATACACTTTAAAATGGTAAATTTGATGTTATGTGAATTTTACCTCAATTAATAAAATAACAAAAAAAAAAAAAAAAAAAAAAAGGAAAAGAAACGAAGCAGACCCAGGGGTAGAAGAGGAAGAGGAAGAAAAAGGTGAGGAATCCGGAACACTTGTCCGAGCTTAGTGTCCTCATCCATAACATGGCTATACTAACGCTCCCATCCCCCAGCTGGCATGAGTAATGATGTGAATTAGTGTTCCGTAAAATGCTTAGCACAGTGGGCACTCAGAATAGAGGTTAACTTACTCTTTTCTATATAAGTGCCTAAAACTAGTTGTCCCCTTGATTACCTCTGTTTCTTGTGACTGTGGTTTGTGGCTCCAGCACGACCGCCTGTTTCTCGCAAGGGCTTGTTTCACTCTGTCTCACTGCGTGTGGCAGCTGCTGCACCATCTGGGATGTTGTCCTGCCTCCCATGTCAAAGACCAGTATGGTTCTCGGACCACTGCCACAGAATCCCCTGAGTGCTGATTTTGGGGCACCCACCTACTAAATCAGACTCTGGGGATGTTTGGTCTGGGGAAATCGGGGTGGGGGGGTCCTGCATTTTTGATGTGTTCCAGGTGATAATCAGACACATTCGTCTGAGACAACTGTTGTAATTTATTCCTATCTTTACCATCTCTTCCAGGAAGTCCACTCAGACCCCTCCCCTGAGACATGCCCTGATACCCAGTGTGCTCCTTACTTGTGTCTGGTTCTGAGAGTCTGGGTCAAAGTCACCTTGGGCTCTACTGGGTCTGCTCTTTCCCACTGGACTGGGGAACTCCCAGGGAAAGATGCCTGGCCCCCTCTTTCCTCTTGTCACACTCGCTCCTCTTGAGTGTAGGTTCTCCTAGGATGCTGTAGGAAGTGAGACACTTTAGTTTTAAAGTCCTTAGAATCCTATTTCCTTTACTTCTACACATACCTGGGAGACCTTAGCTTCTCTCTCTTCCTTCCATTCTACTTCTGACTTTCTGAGATGGCATGGAACTTTTATTACTATGTCGCATCAGCCTTTGCTTTTCCCATCCCATCTCACCCTGCAGGATGTGTAGGTGTGGGCCAGCCCCACCCCACCCTGACAAGTGACCATGGATCCTGGAGCCGGGCCAGACTCATCTCTGACTGTCAATGAGCAGGTATCTTCTGGGGCAGGAAGAGGTGGGGGAGTGAGGGTAATGGACCAAGGAGGAAAACTCC
The DNA here is from genome assembly GCF_937001465.1 of Orcinus orca. NCBI lineage: Eukaryota > Metazoa > Chordata > Mammalia > Artiodactyla > Delphinidae > Orcinus > Orcinus orca. Next base: position 41,249,021 of record NC_064569.1, on the reverse strand, counting down.
ATAGAGCCCCTCGTCTGTTTCTTACCAGAAACACCCGTCCAGATCGTCACTTTACCTATCCAGATGTAGTTGCCAGCTAGGATTTCTCAGGGGCTGGGTTTGAGGACTTAAGCTGTGACTTTAAAAAGTGAAGTTAAAATGTGAAAATATGTATAAGTTAACATGGGGAAAGATTTGGATATCAGGGAATTAATTTTTTTTCTTGCTTATATATCATTTTCTAATTTTTCTTGCAATGACCTTTTATTACTTATGTAATTTTTTTTTTTCTTTGGAGAGCGTGGTTTATGGAATCTTAGTTCCCTAACCAGGGATCGAACCCAGGCCCCTGGCAGTGAGATGCCAGGGAATTTCCGACTTATGTAATTTTTAAAAGGAGAAAAAAGATTAACTAACATGTCTTAAAATGTGATGGGAGTAAAGTCCTTCACAGGCCAAGTTTGAGTCAGAAAGGGAACTGCTGGGGGCGGGGGGGCGGTTATTGCACTCTTACTCCCCTGATGGGTCACAGTGTTGCTTTTTTCCAGCAGTCTCTGGCTGGATCCAGTTTTCAGGCCTAAGGAGCGTGTTGTGGGAGTGTCTTCAGGCCTAGGCGGAGCAAGGCCTGACACAGAGCTTTTTAATGTACCGGGTGTCCCTGACTCTTGAATGGCCCAGTTGGAAGCATGTCAGTGCTGGAGGTAAAGCACTGAGTGCTGGCTCTTTCAGCAGGAAAGGGGACCCAGTGTTCCGAGGAGGCCCAGGGGCTGCCTGCATTGCTGGGCGTGGGGGCTCTGCTCCAGGTCGGAGCACGCCCACAGCAGAAGGCACACTGGAGCTGCAGGCCCACAGGGTACAAAGCTCCAGTCCAGGAGGGCCAGCGAGAGGCCACGTCTTCAGGATTCCTGACCCTCGCTTCAGGAAGTTGGCTTGGAGGGAAATCTTGGCCCGTACCCCAGAGTTTTGGAAATAAAGGAACCATGAGCTTAAAAAGTTACTCAGTATCGTGGAGCATTCATTTTCCACTCCTATAATAACTCAAGGGACGTGAAGAGGGATTTGCTTCTTGTCCCAGCGTAAGCTGTGGATATGGTGTTAGGGGCCATCGTAATCACACTCCAATATCCTAGCAGCCAAGAAGACAACCTTGCAAGGCTGTGGGAGAGGACTTTACCACTCCCTGAACTGAACCCAAGAGAGGAAACAAACAGAAATGTCCCCAAGTGGTCTGGCTCTGTGGGACTTTTCCTAGCTTGTGTCAGGCCCTTCTCCCTGTCACCAGGGCCTACTTTCTCCTAGTACCTCCTTCCCTGGAATCAGGGAGCTGCAGTCCGCTCCAGGCTCTGGAATTCTCACAGGGCACACAGTCCTTGAGCCAGGAGGTCTGCATCCTGACATGCTCTCTCCTCTCTCCCTCAGCCATACCCAGAGCTCCGGTTCCCCAGGGCTGATCCGTCCCTCCCCCCAGCAGTGTCCCTGTCCTCTGTTTGCAGGTCATCGTGATGTCAGGCCATGAGACCATCCGAGTTCTGGAGGTTGGAGTGGATGCCCAGATCCCTGCTGAGGAGGAGGGCAAAGCACTGGAAGGTGTGGCCGCCGAGGGCTCCCAGAGCGGAGGCCCCACCAAAGCCGGTGAAGCTGCTGGTGAAGCTGGGCCAGACAACCCAGACTCCTCCGCAGAGGCAACTGGTACGAGGCTACCTGCTCCCATGTGGCATTGCTCCGCCTGAGTCCCCTCCTGTGTTCCCCCCTGGAGAGCCAGCACGAAGCCGGAGGGGGCTAGGTGGCTTTAGGGTCTCACTGTCATCCTGTCCACTGGACAGCCCCTGGTCACAATCTGTACTGTTGGTCAGTTCCTAGGCCACTCCTTGTCCCTGGAACTTTAGCTCTGGTTTCAGTCACTTACAGACCTAAACTGGGATGGGTCAGGGTGAGGGGATTGAATTAACCTCAGAGAGGGCTGCCGGGTCTAAACCAGACCCTCAAGCTCAAGGCGGAGAGGACTAAGCCTTCAGGATGCTGACGGCCCTTCCAAATCAGTACCTTTTGTGGTAGAGCTGGGCGGTGCCAGGAGTTGGGGATGGGAGGCCATCACACCCACCTTGGACTAAGGATGTGTGTGTTAGGGAGGGCCTTGTAGAATCCCAGCCCCTCACTCCCAGCTGGGCTGGCATGAGTCTAGCCTGGTGGGCTTATTTGTGCTCTTATTCTCCAAAGATGACTTCAGGGCATGAGTTTGATTCTCCTGCATGTGGAATGTATATGGCTGATTGACTCACGCTGTCTCCCCTGATGACCCTGCAGTACAGCTGTGAGACCGCCTGGGCTGTTCTAGAAGCTGGGGCTGGTCCTAGGCACTGCTCTCTGGGCACAGGGCACCCTTTCATTGACTTTCCTCATTAACACCTTATTAACACCTTTTGCAGGAAGCCTGGGGCCTCTCTTGCCAATTCCCCCAGAAAGCCATGATTCATCTCCCCTTGCTTTCTGCTGAACTTCGCCCCTTCCCTAGATTGGAGATGTGGTTGGGGGAGAGGGTGTGGGCCAAGAGGGGGAGACAAGAAGAGAGCAAAGAGAACAGGCAACTCTTTAACAAAACCCCTGCCAGATCTCACCTCCCTCGTTCTACTCGCAAATCAGTGTGCAGATCCATTTGGGACCCTGGTAACCCGGGTTATCTTTTCTCCTTTTGAGTAAAGGAATGACAAGAGAGGTGACCATTTTCCCCTAGCCTGGAAATGTTCTGCTTCCTTGTTGAGGCCAGGATGAGCCACCACCTGCTCCCATGGGCCAGTGCCCTGGTGAGCAGACAGGAAAGACAAGGATTCTCCATCTCGGCCACCCTTTCCATTTCTTTCCGGGTTTATCCACAGTGCCTTAACTTCCTTTTTTACCCTTTCATCCATCTTCCGTATCTCTGGCGCCTTAATTCTGCTCCTTATCCAAAACCTGCTCTCAGGAATTGATCAGAGATCAATTATTTACAACTTAGCGTGAGTGTTCATGGTAGTGTGCATCTTCTTCCAGAGGTTTGTATACTTAAGCTTTTCACCAAAGTCTTCTTTATAAAGGAATTTCAGTCATTGTCAAGCAGGGAAGGGTGGTATGTTGATGGTACCTCCTAAGGAGCTGCCAGCTTAAACTGTGGCTTTGGCGGAACGTTTCTGTGTATGTAATATTGAGAAGTGTTTCCTCTTAAAACAAAATAAAACTAAGTAATAGGAAACTTTCAGGATGAAAAAAGAATCTAGTGATTTGTGTCACTCTAAATTATTACCCAAACCTTGTCACACATGCACATTTTTATAGGTGTGGCCCCTGAGGGCAGGCTAAGTAGCATGACACTTACCACCGTATTGTTTCATATTCCATGTCCTTTATTGACAGATTCACTCATCTGATTCTGGTTTTGGCTATTATCAAACTGTCTGATTTTTCATTGTCATAAACAGTGCTGCTTTGAATGGCCCTTTAATTTTATTTTTCTTTGAGGTGTAGTCCACCCAAATTCCTTTTGAAGAGAAGCCAATTGTTTACATAGGAGGAAGTCATCACACGGAAAAATACAAAATCTTGCCGTCAATGAGGGAAAAAGTAATTGGCTATGAGGTACCACCTATGCCTATTAAGCCAGAAAAATAAATAAACAGTGATAAAACCTAAATTGGGTGGTGCTGTGGAGAAACAGGTACATTGTTGATGGTGCTGTAAACTGGTTCAGTCTTCCTGAAAAGCAGTCTAGCAGGAAGCTACAAAAACCCTAAATGTAGGCAGACCCTAGGGCCCATGGTCCTACTCTGGAAATACAGCATATCCTAATGAAATGACTGTACACATGGTAAGCTTTCATCACTCGTGTCTATCACATTCCCATTTCCTCAGTTTCCTTTTTAGGTTTCATTACACTTTGTCAAGCAAAATATTTTTCAAATTTCCAGAGGTTCAGATTATCCTTCTCTGATTTTTTTTTTTCCGATAGTTAGAAATGTATCTCCCCTTCACAGTGGAGATAAATCTGCCATTTTGTTTTCTTTAGTATTTTATAAGGCTTTTGTGGTCATTGCTTGTCTCTTTCATTCTTTAAGCAATCTGGATTTTTAAATTATATACTGTAAACAGTCTAGTCCTTCGTTAGGTTGGTGCCTTTCCAGATTAAAACACAGGCTGGGAATGCAGCCGTGGAAGGTTGTCTAGTTCAGTGGTTCCCACTTTTTCTGTGTGCTGTATCACAAGGGAGCTTAAAAGGAAAAGAGAGAGATGAAAGGTCCCTGGCCTCCACTCCTGGACATTCTGACTCAGTAGGCCTAGACTAGGGCCTGGAAACCTATACCCAGTCAGTATTTAGAAGCCACTGGTGTGATGAACTGGGAGATCGGGATTGACATATATACACTAATATGTATAAAATGGATAACTAATGAGAACCTGCTGTATAAAAAAAAAAATTAAAAAAGAAACCACTGATCTGGTCGAACACACAACACCTAGATTCTCTTTAATGTCTCACCATATATTAAATAATAACCCCTCTCGGCATTGTTGTGTGGCTTTAAGGAGGTTTCCTGGTACGGGTCCCAGTACCTAACTAAATCCAGGTGGCAAGAGGAAGCTCTCACCTGGGTGAAAAGCTCCAATGCATAGGAAGTTCCTTTAGAACTTCCTAGAAGCTGCTCACCCAGACTTCAGACCTCAGGGAATGGCAAGAAGAAAAGCTGCCTGGCCCGGAGAGCCCCGTTAATCCTGAGTGTATCCAAGACATGTCACTTCCAAGACTTCACCCTACAGGAGTCCCGCCCCTTCCCCAAGCCAGCACCTGCCTCCAAAAAGTAGCCTGAAGGTTGAACAATGATCCAGTTGCTGGATGAGCCAGTCGATCCCATTGATTCTAGCTCCTTCTCTCCCTGACACATGTTCCTTTCTGCTACTGATTATGTGATAGGTCCTAGCATCCTACAGAGCCAGGAGATGAGAGACTGATACCCAGCTGTGCCTGGGTCTGCATTTTCTTCATCCGCCTGTGAGAAGAGGGTGGCCTACCTTCCAGGTCTGGCACAGGGCTCTCCAGCCTCCTAGTCTCACTACCCATAGCTTTTGGGAAGCTGCCTCTGTGGGCCAGGGAAGGCCAGTGATTAGCCTCGGGTTATGCAGAAATACAATGGAGGGCTGAGGGTCGTCACACTCACCCAGGCTCACTCCTTGTCCCTCTTTGTCCCAATGCCACTTGAAGTGAAGTCACTCCCGGGGATGCCTCCGAGCCCTGCCCCTGCCGTTGCCACCTTCAGCCAAGCCCCATGCCAGCCTCAGGCATCGCAGACCCTGACACCGCTGGCGGTACAAGCTGCCCCCCAGGTAAGGGCCACCCCAGGGAGCTGGACAGAGGGCAGTGGGCAGGAGCAAGGCATGGGATAGCCAACATGGGCTGGCCGTGGGATCTGGGAACTTCATGAGGCAGGACGGGGAAGGGGCTGTGGCTTGAGGGAGGGAGTCTCCTACTAGGTACCCCTGGCCTCTCCCCTGCCCCAGATCAGGCCCCCTGGGAAAAGTAGATCTGCATTTGCCAGGTAATCTCCTTGGGTTCAGGAAGGATTATAGAGATTACATTAACTCCTTCAAGTCATCTAATGACTAAGTGAGTGAATACCCTTGTCAGCCCCTCTAGGGGATGCCTAGAAGAGTTCATGGATTTTTGGTCCTCATTTAGAGCCAGGGGCAGCCCCAGCTCAGTGAGAAGCTGTCTCCAGGGGCCTCCAGGCATGCTGAGCTCCCTGTGACCTTTCACTGCAAGCACAGTTCTCCGAGGCATCCGTCAGGATTGTCCTCCATCAGAACCTCCCGGAGGCCCCTGTGGGTCTTGACCACTTGGTTCCACCAGCCCCTGCCCCCTGCTTCCTGGCCACAAAGCATTGGTCCTGTGGGCAAGGGCCCGGGGAAGGCTTGGGAGGCACCAGACCGTGGTGGGAGAGGCCTGTGACCCTTCGTGGCCCTTGAGCAGGGCTAGGCCCTGTCCCTGATATGAGCTGCTTCTCTGAAGGCGGTATAGTCCAGTCCAGGTGCCCCCTCGGGCGGGGTTGGGCCTCCAGCTAGGGCTTGTCTCTTCCCCGCCCTCATGCGGCCTTTTCCCACTGCCCTCAGAATGCTTTGTGTGTGCTCAGCTGGGTCTGAGAGACCCAGTGTTTGCGCTGTCGATGTTGATTTTGTATTTTTTCTTTTCTTTCTGAAATCTCGTTTGCTTTTGCAGGTCTTGACTCAGGAAAACTTAGCCACAGTTCTGACAGGAGTTATGGTTCCAGCAGGGGCAGTTACTCAACCTCTTCTTATCCCCATCAGTATTGCAGGTCAAGTGGCTGGTCAGCAGGGGCTGGCCGTGTGGACAATTCCTACAGCAACCGTGGCTGCCCTCCCAGGACTGACCGCTGCTTCTCCCACGGGGGGAATTTTCAAGCCACCTTTAGCCGGTCTCCAAGGTAACGGCAACTCTCCCCAGGACTGCACCAGGCTCCCCACCACCTTACACTACCATCCCTGCACGTGTGCTTGCCATGTTGGACTCCAAACCCGCGGCCCTCCCAGGGCGACAGCCCTGGAGTCTGGATCTGGTGTCCCAGGCACCCAGCCACAGAGCTGCTGCACCACCTTGGGACTCTAGGCCATGGTACCCTGCTGGCCCAGCAGGCCTCTCTTCCTTCAGCCAACTGTCTGAGACTACCCCTCCCCCCTACGCCAGAACTCACCCCGTGACCAGCCTCCTGAGAAGGACTGCAAGAAGATCCAACTTCTGGTTTTGAATCTGCACCTCTCCAGGCCCAAGGGAGGGGGGATGAGAGAAGTTGGCGTGTGCCGCCCCCGCCAAGATCAAGTGAATCACAGCTGCCTGTCCCTCCTGCCCCAACCCCCCCTCGTTCTCGTGCCAGATCCCTTGGGATTGGAGCCTCCCTGGGCTACGGCTAGGCGTTTGAGCACCTCTGTCTCTGCCTTGCTCCGTAGCAGCTGCCGTGCTGAACGCCGCTCTCCCGGCACCTGTACAAGCTGCCCCACCAGCCCAGGCCTCCTCGCCCACCCGGCCCCAACCGCCAGCCCAGCCCCAGACGCTGATCCAGACCCAGCCGCTGCTGCAGACCACACCTGCCATTCTGCCGCAGCCCACTGCTGCCACCGCGACTGCCCCCACCCCCAAGCCAGTGGACAGCCCCCCACAGATCACCGTTCAGCCTGCAGGCTTCGCGTTTAGCCCAGGAATCGTAAGCTGCTGCCCCCACCAGGGGCTAAACGGGGATGGACCGAATCTCTGGCCAAGGGTGAACCTGACCCTTCCCTCGGGGGAGGAAGGAGGTAGAGGACCAGCCCCCTGAACACGGCTCTCTTGCAACACTTCGGCACAGATGGGCTCCTTCTGAGGCCTTCCCCTGCAGCTGCCAGCCCATCCGTCCCAGACAAGAGCAGACAACCTCTGCCAAGAGGGCTGGGCAAATCCTCCAGAACCTGAACCACTGGACCAGCCTTGGAGGGTGGGATGATGTCTGGGGATTGCAAACTTGTGAGCTGTCGCTAAGGTGGAGTTAGAGGCTGTTAGATGTGACTAGAGTCACATCAGCCCCTCCAGTCTGGCCTTTCTACTCTCCCAGGGCTAGCCCGAAAGATCAGCCAGAGTTACTCCTCCATGACTGCGACCCCGCCCTTCCCTGCTCACCCCCTGCAGCCCCTGGCCCTGGACACTGTTCAGCTGGTGGACTTGGGCCTGCAGCCCACATTTACCTCTGCCCAGCATCCATCCCCCCTGCCCCAGTACCCTCGGCCCTCTTCCCTCTGCCTTGGGCTCTTTCTCACCCCATCGCCTCTGAGCAAGGCTCTTCCTCCACCCACAGATCAGTGCTGCTTCCCTCGGGGGACAGACCCAGATCCTGGGCTCCCTCACTGCAACTCCGGTCATTGCCAACGCCGTTCCCAGCATGCCGGGGATCAGCAGTCAGATCCTCACCAACGCTCAGGGACAGGCAAGTGGTCAAAGCCAGGCTGAGGGGTGGGGACTGGTGGAGATGCTGGCTGTGGACGAGGGGCAGGACGTGGGCTGAGGGTCATGCGAACTCAACTAGGGTGACGAGCTGCTGTTCATACCTCTTGTGTGACAGCTCTCTGCTGATGCTGAGGCCAGGCAGGGGCGTAGCCCCCATCCAGCCCTGGTGGTACTCATTCTAGCCGGGGGTTTTCGTTTACGGAACACTCGCTTTGTGACCAGCCTCTGTGCTAGGTGCTTTCTCGTACATTATCCCACTTCTTTTTGAGTACACACCTACTGCGTGGAGATTTTTATTCCCGTTTTACAGGGGAGAAGGCTGAGGTTCAGAGAAATTAAGCCGCACCGTTAAAATGTGGCAGAGCAGGGATTCACATCCAGATCTGTCTGAATGCACATGCAAACCTACTCCTGCCCCACCACGGCTCTGGAGAGAGAATAAAGGAAGCGGCCCCTAGAGTGGGAATCCTTCACTTTCTTGTGAGGAAACAGGCCCAGAGGGGTTAAGTGATTTGTCTCAGTCCCTTCCTGCCAATGTGGGGATTTGGGGTGGGGGTGGACCCGGACGCTGCCCTCACACTTGGGGTCCCTATGTTTCCCCCCAGGTTATTGGAACACTTCCGTGGGTAGTGAACTCGGCTAGCGTGGCGGCCCCAGCACCAGCCCAAAGCCTGCAGGTCCAGGCTGTGACCCCCCAGCTGTTGTTGAACGCCCAGGGCCAGGTGATCGCAGCCCTGGCCAGCAGCCCCCTGCCTTCTCCCGTGGCTGTCCGGAAGCCAAGCACTCCTGAGTCCCCCGCTAAGAGTGAGGTACAAGGGCTGGGTTGGGGGATGGGGGCAGGCAGTGCCGTCTGGCATGGGTGGCCTCCCTCCAGGCTGTGAGCGGGACGACACTATTTCCTGAAGCCCCTGGGAAAGCAGGGCACCTCCCCAAAGCGGGGGGGAGGTTCCAGGGTAGAAGGTTCACACGAGTCCACGCATTCTCTGCCTGGGAAAACAGCACCACCGTCCCCTGACCCCTTACCTACACACACCCAGCATGTGTATATGTGCCCTCAGAGGTCAACAGCACTCTGAGAAAGCCAGGCAGGGGTGGTCAAAGTAAACTGGGCCTCGGCCAGCTCCAGGGTGAACAAATCGCTAGAAAGGCCCTGGGAGGTTCGTTCTGTACCCTCTCCCCCTTCACCCCTTCATCCCTCCACCCCTCCGCCCTGCACTGTGGCATTGATTATTCATTTATGTGTTCATTCTAGGAGCAGTTTTTGAGTGCCTACTATATTCCAGGTGCCGAAGATGTAGAGCTGAATAAGATGCCCTTCCTAACCTTAGGTAGCCCAGCATCAGAGACAATTATAAGTCAGCGTGGCAAAGGCTGTGATAGGGTCAGGAGAAGGTGCTTTGGGAACCCAGAGGAGGGAGCTCTCAGCAGACTGGGGAGTTTGACAAGCCTTCGTAGAGTAGGATACTGAACTAATCGAAAGGGATGAGTTGGATGAGAGAGTGTTCTACCTCCACAGAATTGCAGGAAGTACAGTGTGCCAGAGCAGAGGTTCTCAAACGTGAGTGTGCGGCAGAACCAACTGGAGGGCTTGCTGGGATGCAGATTCCCGGGCCCGACCCCAGGGCCTCTGAGTTAGTAGGTCTGGAGTGGCGTCCAAGAATTCACATCCCTAACGAGTTAGTGGTATGTAGCTTCCCAGCTTCATTGAATAACCTCTTAGCCTCATCTATAAAATGGAGGTGATAAGAGTACCAACTTCAGAAGGTTATGAATGTTAAAGGATAGATTACACATAAGGCAGTTTATACTCTGGTACGCAGAGAGCACTTGAAAAATGGTGCTTTTATTGTCATCACTCATATTAGGTAGTGGGGAGTCGCGGGAGGGTTTTTAGCAGGGAAGCGGCTGATTAGATTTGCAATTAAAAAATTCCCTCCGTTATCCAGGTGGAGTCAAGAATTGGACTGTGGTGAGACTTGAGTCATCGTCCCTGTTAGGAGACAGCTTAAACAATTCTAGCCAGAGACAAGGAGCTCTGAACAAGGCCCTGGGGATGACGAGGGAATGACTTGAAGCTACCAGGAGGTAGAATTCAGGGAACAGGACCCATCCTAAAGGAATCTGCACTTTCAGGAAGCTTTAAAAAAAATCATACTAGGGCTTCCCTGGTGGCGCAGTGGTTGAGGGTCCGCATCCCGATGCAGGGGACACGGGTTCGTGCCCCGGTCCGGGAAGATCCCACATGCCGCGGAGCGGCTGGGCCCGTGAGCCATGGCCGCTGAGCCTGCGCGTCCGGAGCCTGTGCTCCATAGTGGGAGAGGCCACAACAGTGAAAGGCCCGCATACCGCAAAAACAAAACAAAACAAAAAAGAATCATACTAAAAATACTAATTTCATATATTTATAGTTTCTCCTGATTATAAATTCGATACATGTTATTTATAAAAATTCTAACATTATGTGTGATGTCAAAAGGTAAAAATCCCTTCTAACGCTACTTCCAGAGATGACTTCTGTTGACAGTTTGCTTTATATGCCTCAAGATTTTTTTTTTTCCGGGTAATTCATATGTCTTTTTAAAGGAATTATTCCATAAAAACTGTTTTTCATCTTACTTTTTTTTCTTTCACTTAGCACTGTGACTCGGAGCTCTTTCCATGGCAGCAGTTAAGAGAGAAACCTTATTCTTTGTCATGGCTGCACAGTATCTTAATGTAGAGAGGTCTCAGAAGTCATTTGCCAGTTCCCTATTAATGGATATTTGGGGCCTGGAGGCTCTAGAATCAGGTTTAGGTTTCTCCTTTTTTTTCTTTTTTTGCAGTACGCGGGCCTCTCACTGTTGTGGCCTCTCCCGTTGCGGAGCACAGGCTCCGGACGCGCAGGCTCAGCGGCCATGGCTCACGGGCCCAGCCGCTCCGCGGCATGTGGGATCCTCCCGGACCGGGGCACACCCTGCATCGGCAGGCGGACTCTCAACCACTGCGCCACCAGGGAAGCCCCGAGGTTTCTCCTTTGAGGGCAGAGATTTGAGAGCAGTTATCTCAAGGGCGGACACTTGTTGGGGCTTTGACCAGGTGTGCTGAACCTTTCTGAGCCTCTGACCTGCCCGGGTCATAGGCAGCAACAAGGCCCCGGCTTGGTGGGGCACGTTCTATGCTTATTTTGGAGGTCATTATCATTGGGTGGGTGCTAATGCGTAGCTTCTAGTCTTGCTTTTTGGTGGGGCACACGTAGGAGTGTGCTGGGTGAGTGAGGATTCCATGCCCACTTTTTTAAAAAAATTAATTAATTTATTTTTGGCTGTGTTGGGTCTTCGTTGCTGCATGTGGGCTTTCTCTAGTTGCGGCGAGCGGGGGCTACTCTTCGTTACGGTGCGCAGGCTTCTCATTGTGGTGACTTCTCTTGTTGCAGAGCACAGGCTCGAGGTGCACGGCTTCAGTAGTTGTGGCACCCGGGCTCAGTAGTTGTGTGGCTCGCAGGCTTAGTTGCTCCACGGCATGTGGGATCTTCCCGGACCAGGGCTCGAACCCGTGTCCCCTGCATTAGCAGCCGGGTTCTTAACCACTGCTCCACCAGGGAAGTCCCGCCATGCCCACTTTTGCCCTGCCTCTGGCCCCACCAGAGACTCCACCCCCTGAAACAGGCAGGCGGGCAGTGGGGTTTGTTGGCGCTTCTCCTCGCAGGTGCAGCCCATCCAGCCCCCGGCAGCCATGCCCCAGCCAGCTGTGGTCATCGCCAGCCCAGCCCCAGCGGCCAAGCCAGCTGCCTCTGCTCCTATCCCGATCACCTGCTCAGAGACCCCTACTGTCAGCCAGCTGGTGTCCAGTAAGTGGCTTCTAGAGAGGCTGTGGAGAAGGGGAGAGGCATTTATTTGACCTCATTAGATGACCTCATCAGATGACGCTCTCCTTAATAAACTTCCTTGAGTCCACAGGGGAAGGGCACAGGCCCATTGCCAGGAACTGGCTTTCTTATTCTCATTCTGTGGAGCTGCATTCTATGCATGATGATGGTGGAGGCTGCTTAGCCAGCTGTCTGGCTGCTTCTCTGAGAAGCCAAGCCATTGGCTGTCTCCCCTATGGTCTCTCACCCAGCATTTGAGGAATGTGGATGGCCAACAGGTGTGCTTGGGGCCAGGCTGGGGAGAATGGGGGAGGGTCAACAGTTAGAGCTGGAAGAACTTGAAAATAGGCCTCTACCTCTATGCACATTGGTCCTGGCCCCTTACCCCCAAGTTTTATATGTCTTGGGGACAGGGGTGATGAGGGTCTTAAGGGTACATAGGTCTTTTGTCAAATGTCCTTATCCCTCACTACAGCACCAGGCTAGGCCAATGGGCAAGATAAGCAGTGAAGGTTGTCTGTCTTACACACACCCCTGCCCCCTTCCTCTGGCCTAGAGCCACATACCCCGAGTCTGGATGAGGACGGGATCAACTTAGAAGAGATCCGGGAGTTTGCCAAGAACTTTAAGATCCGGCGGCTATCCCTGGGCCTCACGCAGACCCAGGTGGGTCAGGCTCTGACCGCGACGGAAGGCCCAGCCTACAGCCAGTCAGCCATCTGCCGGTGAGTAAGGCTGCCTTGGACAAGGTCAGGGCACTCACAGGGGCCCAGGTGATCCGGCCCTTTTCCATATTCTCCCTGGCTTCCGCCCTCTTCCGGACAAGGAAAGCTGTTCTAAGGGTAGACATGAACACCTCGAGTAGCCAAAGTCTTTCTGGGGGCCCTCTGAAGTTTAGCCCCAAATCCTGAGCATTTCTATTGTCTTTTATGGGAAAGCCAGGATCATGATCCACTTAGGAATCCTAGAGGGACAGGAGAACAACTTACGAAATTAGTCACAAAAGTGGGAACTTCAGTTCTGGCTTGGTTCTCAACTCTAACCCACTATCACCCCATCATGCTCCCATCTCCCCCTCTTTTGAGGCATGACTATAAAGTGATGTAGCTGATTTTTCTGTGTGCAGCGTACAGACCAGTTCTGGTGCCGGTATTAAAGGAGGGGTAGGGAATTCCCTGCCGGTCTAGTGGTTAGGACACTGCTAGGGTCCCAGGTTCAATCCCTGTTCGGGGAACTAAGATCCCGCAAGCCACGTTACGTGGCCCAAACCAAACAAACAAACAAAGAAAAGAAATGAAGGATAGCCGAGGGTTTCAAACACGAAAAAACACACGGTTCAGGGATGGCCAAGAGGTTTCATCTGCCCGCCAATTATATAGATTAGACTAGAGTGACTATTAGACTACCGTGGCATGTTGGGAATTCTGTAGTCGCATCGGGGCTCAGCCAGAAAGAGTATTCTGTCTTAGAGATGCTGCAGTTGGAGGAGGACAGTACTTGCGGCATCCGTTTGGCATCTCTGGAGGCCTCTCGAGATGACTCCTTAAAGGACCTCACCCATTTGGATATGAAAGTTCTGGAATGGTGCTCATCAAAGCAGTTGCCCTGTTATCATCGCACTACTGAACCGAGGCCATGGGAATGATCTCCCTGTTATGACCTGGGATACAGGACAGTCCGAGGAGTCTGGGCTTGGCCGAGCCAGGGCGTTTTAGTGGGGGTGGTGAGGGGAACACTGAGCACAGCCCCACCAGCCCCAAGAGGAGCAGCCCCTTGTGGACAGCGCTCACGCCCGGTGTGGGGAGTAAGACACTCTCACTGTTCCTTCCTGGGCTTGGGTCACCTACAGGTTTGAGAAGCTGGACATCACGCCCAAGAGCGCGCAGAAGCTGAAGCCAGTGCTGGAGAAGTGGCTGAATGAAGCCGAACTCCGGAACCAGGAAGGCCAGCAGAACCTGATGGAATTTGTGGGAGGCGAGCCCTCCAAGAAACGCAAGCGCCGCACCTCCTTTACCCCCCAGGCCATAGAGGCTCTTAACGCCTACTTCGAGAAGAACCCGCTGCCCACAGGCCAGGAGATCACCGAGATTGCTAAGGAGCTCAACTATGACCGGGAGGTCGTGCGGGTCTGGTTCTGCAACCGGCGTCAGACGCTCAAGAACACCAGCAAGCTGAATGTCTTTCAGATCCCTTAGGGCTGAGCCCCCAGCCCTGTGTTCCAGCACTTTGTACCTTCCCTTGGCACCCGGCTGCAGCCACCGCCCTGCGGCATCTGTCATTCTGCCACACGTGGCTGTGTTTGCCCTGGGTCGTGAGACTACACTGTGCGCCTGTGTTTCAGCCCCCTCCCCCTCCCCCCATATCGTCCACATCCTGGGGAGGGCAGTGGGGCCCGTCTGAGACCTCCAGGCTTGGGCATGGTCACGCCAAGGGAGGGGATTTGTGGTGTCACTTGAAGAAGCACTTTGCTAATGTGGTTTTTGAAGGGTGAATTCTGGTTGGGAACCGGAAACTCCCCTCTCTGGGGCAGGGCTGCTGCAGCCTCTGAGGGCTGCTGCAGCCTCTGAGGACGACTGGCCATTAGCTCTTGTTTCCGACAGCATTCTCTTTCCACTCTCCCTCCTCCTTTGCTCCTCTGGCAGGTACGGTGGCTAGTCCAGCAGAAACACAGCCTCACACCCGCCCCCCGTCCCCCACCCTCTGCCTGCAGGTACACTGTCCCCTGAAAGAACCCAACACATACAATTCTGAAAAGGGTGATGCGCTGCTCAGAAGGTCAGATGCCATGTCTGCCTTGACCTCAAGGTCAGAAGGTTTCCACAGCCCTGGGGCCAGAACATGTGATCTCCTCTCCCCATCTCTCCCTGGTTCCTTTGGGAGGGTGGAAAATTGCCGTAAAACAGAATCTTTTCTTTTGTAAATCATGTTGGAAGGAAGCAACAGTGAACTCTAGCTGTCCTGGAGTTGACCTGGGTCTATAGCAGGTTGGGAACTTAGTAAATAAGGCCATCTGCCCAGATTTTAATCTGATCTCTGTCCCTGGCCATCTCCACATCAGAATGGTGTGGTTAAGAGAGCTTGCAGCCTGGAAAATCCTCCGGCCCAGCTAAGCAGGCACTGGGTTGGGGGGTGGGGGGGTGGAAATGAGGAAAGGAATGCTGACTCTCTCTTGTCCTCACACTCACCGCCCCCCCAGTCCTGGGCCCTTCTCAGAAGCAGCAAATTAAACAAGAAGCCAGACAGCAAGGCCCTGGGGAAAAAAAGCCAAGATCCAGAAAGAGCTGATGGCAGCCCTGGAAGGTCTCTTTGTGGAAAGTGACTTAACTCTAATTTTCTTTGGAACTTGAAGTCTTGGATACTGGAGGAGAAATCTAACTTTGTCCAGAGTCTTAGACCACGTGTTTGTGTAAGCAGTCCCCACAGTGCGCTTCTAAGCTAAGAATACCCCTGGAGCAGGCTGGGGTTTGCCTTCAGAGAGGGTAGCTATGGTACATTGGGGGTTGGCATCTCATCCGAGCTGTTAAGTGAGTTTCCCAGCCTCACTGTGGCTGGGCCTCCCCTGGAATTCAGTAGGGGATCAGGAGAGCACTGCAAGGTTTGCTGAGATGAGCCCAGACATGCTGTGTAGACTAGACTTAAAGGGTCACACACAAGTCACAGGGGTGAGCCACCCCCTCCTTTCACAACTCCTGTCCTTACAGAGCCAGGTCTCTAGGTCTCTACAATAAACCCTGAAGAGGTGACTGCCAGGCGAGGGCACATCACCACCTCTGTCAGACACTGGTGCAGAGCCTAGCCTCGCTTCCTCTGGCATGCTGTGTTTCCTTTCCTGCCTGCAGCTGCCCCCTCCCAGGCCCTACAAAGCCAGTGTGGCCGCCCTCTTGGTAGCTCTGCCAGTGAGAAGGCAGTTGTGTGTCCAATGGCCCGCTCCCGCCTACCCCACGCCACTGCATCCTGACCAGCGAAACGTGCTCGAGTGTGGTGGAGGATGAGGAAGCAGGTGGGCACCTTGTCTGCCCCAGCCTCCCGGGAGAGACTACGTCTCCAAGGGTAAGGCTCCGCACTCAAGTTCAGGGTTATCAACCTGTCTCAATGAGATGACGAGCTCACTTGAGAGGGGTGTTGTAAACAAGTTTTCAGTAAGAATAAAGTAGTGCCAGAGTTTGTAAAGGATTCAGTCACTTATAGTTCAATAAATTAGACAGATATGGGTTTTTACCCTCAAGCCCTTGTGTTCAGATATGCTTTCTTTTTTGGGAGAGACAGGTGGGTCGTGGCTGGTGCCCTGGGAGTAGCATATAGCCCAGGGCGTGTCTGTGGCAGTGGATATGCGGGAGGACACCATCTGTCCTGTGACACGGCAGGAAAAAGCGGATGCACTGCTGCTCTAAATTAGGCCTGGCCATGCTTTCTTAGCTCCTCCCGCATCTAAATGTGTCTTCCCAAGGCTGGGCTAGAACTAAAGCATTTTTTCCTCTGCTGGAATGACGAGTCGGTCTTTCAGAGGAACAAGTCCAGGGGCAGAATGTTTGCAGGCTGAATTCCCCAGGCAGGGGGGTACAGGATGCCCCTGAAGTGTGCCCAAACCAGAGCTCACCGGCCTGATCTCTGCTCTTGTTTCCCCTACCACAGGGCCCCCAGAGAGCAGCAGTGGCCCTGAGGTGGGTTTTTTGTTTTGTTTATATTTTTGTTTTGAGTAGCATCAGGTTCTGAAGGGAGTTGATATCAATTTTGTTTTGAAAGCACCTTTCTGGTTATCAGCCAGATCTCAGTGGCTCCCTTACCATGGAAAGGCAGGAGAAAGGGCAGAAATGGCTTAACTGTTTGCATGTGTTTTGTTTGTTATTGTTTCAAAGACCAAAACTTTCTATGGCTTAATGAATTGGCTGGGGCCTTTGACCCTGCACTAATCAAGGCATTTTATCCAGGTGGGGTCCAGGGAAAGAATTCAGTCCAATGGGTTAAGGAACCCATTTGACTTTGGAATGAGAGACCCTGACATTTTTGTGTCCTTGGAAATCCAATCACCTTCCGATGCCTAGATTCCCTTCCTGTCTCCTAGGCCAGGCTCTGACGCTGAGGTTCTGACTGATCCCGGACGTGGGACAAAGTCTGCTGAGAGCTGGAGTGAGGGGTCAGGAGGGGAGAATGGGGGAGAAGCACTTGATGTAGTTGTGTGGAATAAACGGTATTTTTTCTTTTGTACTGGTCTGCTTGTTTCTCTTCTACCTCTCAGGGTGATGTGAGGGAATCAGTGTCAGAGACCAGGGGAGGAGCTGGCTTTGCTGTCAGAGTCTGTGGCCGGGAAAATCCCATTGCAAGAGGATCAGTGCCCTGAACTCCTACTTCCCCGCCCAGGCCCTCCAGCCGGGACTCTCCTCATTGGGTGCAGGGTCAAGGGGATATGCCCTTTTTTTTTTTTTTTTTTTTTTTTTTTTTTTCGGTATGTGGTCCTCTCACTGTTGTGGCCTCTCCCGTTGCGGAGCACAGGCTCCGGACGCGCAGGCTCAGCAGCCATGGCTCACGGGCCCAGCCGCTCCGCGGCACGTGGGATCTTCCTGGACCGGGGCACGAACCCGTGTCCCCTGCATTGGCAGGCGGACTCTCAACCACTGCGCCACCAGGGAAGGCTGGGGATGTGCCCTTTTTCCTTCTAGATCACCCCCTGATACCTAGGACCCCACAATTCCCTGCCAAGCCCACTTTCTAGCCCCTCTTCCCTGGGTAATAGTAATAGATAATAGATTGTGCTGTTGGTGTATACACTCCTGGCCCAAGATGTGACCGAGAGGCAGCTGTTTGTCAGAAAGCTGGGTGGATGGAGCTTGGCTGTGCAGACTGAATGCTGATACGTATACACAAAGCCCTTTTAAATGTGAGGGGGTGCTGCGAGGGGGAAGAGAAGGCAGGCTGCAGGCTGGGGGCCAGGACTGGGTCACATTCTAGCACAGAACATCAAGGAGTCTTAGAAGTCCAAATTCAAACCTGGCCTTCCCGGTCATTATGAAGGTATGCTTATCATGATAGGAGGCGAGAACAGTCACAATTAGGTTGATTATGCTCTATAAAAATTTAGATATATGGTAAGTGGGTCTTCCTTTGTGCTTTTCCCCAGGCCTGCAAATGTTATGGGCAGGCCTGCCACCTGAGCTCAGGGCTGGGAGAGCATGGCTGTAAAAAGGGTCTCTCCCTCCTAGGAGTAGGGTTCATGCCATGCTCCCCTGCAACCCTCCCTCCTCCCCCCTCTACCTCCTTGGTACTGATGAGGTCTGGGCTACATAATCTAAACTGGTGACGACAAGGCATCACCTTTGATTCCACCCAACCGGCATTCCTGGGCCAGGCACTGTGCTGGGCTCTAGATCATGCTCCGCCCCCCTCCCCAACCCAAGGGACAAGAGATGCCTAAGACGCTGACATCAGGCTTGGGGATCAGAGGGGCTTTACAGCACTCGACATAATGAGGCCCAAAATGACACAGAAGCCAGCACTCACCTCTGCATAGATCTCACAACCCTAATATTGGCTGTCCACACTAGACTGCAACCCCTCAGGACCGAGGCCAAGGGCACAGAGCAGGTGCTTGATAAATATCAGATAGATGACTGAATGCATTTGTACCCCCCCTTTCAAGGAAACAATAGGAGCTGAGTCCCTGACTTCACGCTACTGGGAGAAAGCAGGTACAGAGGCTTCAGCATCAGCGCTGCAAGGTTTGGACTGTGATGTGTGGGAGTGAATGGAATCTGGGCCGCAACTGGCCCTGAATGGAGAGAGGCATCTCCCAACAGCTCCCAGCAGAAGAGCCAGTGGAAGCCGTTACCACTGGCTCAGACCAGTTTGAGTGTGGTTCTTGGCAAACTGGCCCAGGAAATCTTTAAAGGAAGAGGGGTGGGTTTGTGGAGGGACTGCAGTTTCTATTCCCAAGTCTGGGATGTTCCTCTGGGCTCCTGAACCCAACTCCAATGGGTGTGTGTGCAGGCTTCCCCACACCAAAAAGCATTTCTCAGGCACTAGCAGTGTGTCTGAGAGCTCAGTTCAATTCTGACATTACCTACCCAGAGATGGCATCAGATTCCACAGGTAAAGGGCTCAGTCCCAAAAGACTGCCTTATACTTCAGATGCCTTTTCTCTTAACTGCAGGGTCCATCAAAAAAGCCAGACTGGGCCTCAAAGGCTTGCTGTCTGGAGTGTAGGAAGATGTGAAGAGTTAAAACTAGATAGTCACACATGAAAAGATGCTTAACATCACTAATTATTAGAGAAATGCACATTAAAACTACAGTAAGGTATCACCTGACACCGGTCACAATGGCCATCACCAAAAAATCTACAAACAATAAATACTGGAGAGGGTGTGGAGAAAAGGAAACCCTCCTACACTGTTGGTGGGAATGTAAATTGGTACAACCATTATGGAGAACAGTATGGAGTTTCCTTAAAAAACTAAAAATGGAACTACCATATGATCCAGCAATCCCACTCCTGGGCATATACCTGGAGAAAACCGTAATTTGAAAAGATACATCCACCCCAATGTTCATTGCAGCACTATTTACAATAGCCAGGACATGGAAGCAACCTAAATGTCCATCAACAAAGGAATGGATAAATAAGATGTGATACAGGGATTCCCTGGTGGCACAGTGGTTGAAAGACCGCCTGCCGGTGCAGGGGACACGGGTTCGTGCCCCGGTCCGGGAGTCTCCCACATGCCGCGGAGCGGCTGGGCCCGTGAGCCATGGCCGCTGAGCCTGCGCGTCCGGAGCCCGTGCTCCGCAACGGGAGAGGCCACAACAGTGAGACGCCCGCGTACCGCAAAAAAAAAAAAAAGAAAGACTATCCAGGGAAGTGGGACTGAAGCAGTCTTGACCCCGTTAAGAGGTGAGTTTTATGAGACAGTATTCCACGAGCAAACAAACGCTTGTTAGGAGCGTTTAGGTAAGTCAGCCAGGGTGTGGGTGTGGGTTCAATAAGACTAGAGCCAAAGCTCCACCCACGCCGTAGGGTGCTGACTCGCTTACTTAGCGGACGCCAGAACTCAGGTAGCCCCAAGGCGGGACGTTTGAACGCACGCCGTTTCCTCTGCCAGATCCCCCCGCCCATCTCCCGCGGGCAGAGAGCCGTGGCGTAGCTAGCCTATCATCACTGCCGAGGCCGGCGAAGTCGCTTCTTCATTGGCTAGCGTCAGGGTGATACACGTTCTTCGGACCCGAGAAGGAAGAGGGCGCCATGATTGGCTGGCGCTGGGGCGGTGGGCGGTGGAGGAACCTGGCGAGTCTGGGATTCAAGCCGGTGCTGAGCTTTCTCCACCCATGCTTTGAGGCCGTGGGGGGCTGCAGAGGGCTGGGAGTCGACTCAGCAGAAACCTGGATTTGGTTCTAAGAGCCGTGGGATTGAGAAGGGGTGACCGGAAGTGATTTTGGGACTGACCGGAAGCGAGGCCTGGAGGGGAAAGGGAGACTGGTTCCCGGGAGGGAGGGGGGGTTTCCCGCAGAAAGGGGCGGGGGGAAAAGGTGGGAAAGCGGCGTGGGCGCGCAGGGTAGGTAGCGGGTCGCTGCTGCTGGTCTGTTTAGAAAGCAGCGACTGACCACCACGAGTTCAAGGAGAGAGCCCAAAGAGTGGGAGTGCGAGGAATCCAGGGTTGCCTTTGGGCAGTCGGGAAGAGTGAAGCCAAAGGACCCTCGCGCGGCTCCGGAGAGCTGGGCGGGGGTGGAGGTGAGGGTGGGGGTGGGGGTAGGGATTTTTGGAAGTCAGGGCAGCCAAGAGCGAGGAGACAAGGGTGCGGGAGATTAGTTGTGTGGGCAGTGCGGGTGGGGCTTGGGGGCGGCTGGTGAGTACTGCGGGGGAGATCTTGGTTTGGAGTTTTCTACAGTCTTGCAGTCTTGCGTTGGGTAGAATCACACTGCTCGCCTTTGTACGAGAAACGGTGTCTCCTGAGGCAAGGAAGGAGCCAGGATGGCCTGGGCTCTGAAGCTGCCTCTGGCCGATGAGGTGATTGAATCCGGGCTGGTGCAGGACTTTGATGCTAGTCTTTCCGGGATCGGCCAGGAACTGGGTGCTGGTGCCTATAGCATGAGGTGAGTGAGATTTTCCCAGACCCTGCACCTTCTGAATAACAAAGGCAGGATAGAGAATAAGGGGGGAAAAGAGAGAGAGGTGTATAGAGTTAGAGAAGCTCTCAGTGGTTAGAGAAAACGAACTTGTTTCTTTTGTTGTTTTGAGTAGTGAGTATTGCGGTAGAAAGGGAAAAAGAGATAACAGGCAGTGTCAAGAATAGCCCTTGATTAGCAACCAGATGAATGTTGAGAGGCTTTTGTGCCAGTGTGGGTGACTTGGAGACTGTTGGTGTGTGTGCGCGTGTGGATAGGTTGCACTGGACTTGTGTGAAGAAGAGGCCACGTTGAACATGTGAGAGGTGTTTAGGGAGTTGGGGCTTAATGATGAATGTTGGTTGACTGCTTATTGGGAGGAAATGTGAAACCTTTAAGGAAGAAGTCCACACATCTGTATCTTAACCTGCTTTGAGGCTTTACTCAATTCTAGGGTTTCTGACTTTTGAAACATAAGCTGTGAAATGAAAAAGTGTCAAAAAGAGTTCTTAGATGCTTCTAGACCTTCATGTATCAAGCCAAATGTTGATAAGAAATAAAAATCTCCTTTGAAAGCAACATAACCTCCCATGTAATATATTTTCATGTGTTACCTACTTCATTCCCCCAGTATAGTTTGTTTTATTTACAAGGTGTGTAAGAGCCATGTCTGGAAATGTTGAAACATCTGCTTCTTAATGTTTGATGGAATATAATTGGGTTTCCAGATACATTGTAAGGCTTAATCTAAATGAGTCAAAGAGACTTTAGAATTTAGCACTTTAATTAGGTTTATGAATTTATAGTGGGAGGATGCCTTTTATGGGGAAAATGGACAAATTTTTCATTCTGTTAGTGAGCTCCTTTGAGTTATAAAAGTGAACTTCCTTTCTTTAACTCTGCTAAGCCAAAGTGGAATTTCCTCACTGAAGTAAAATTATGAATTAGAACTTAATACTTCATCTTCAGGAATCTTTGCTTACAGTTAAAATAATAAAGGCTGTCCTTGAATGCATATTTTAGTGATTTTCAGGGAAATTTGAGTTCTATCATGCAGTGCTCTTAGCCTTGAGAAATTTAACTCTAATTTTGTCTGTCCTTGTTTACATAAGTCTTACCATAAAAACAGAGATTAACTTGGTCTGAAAGTAAATGTCTTGACCCTGAACTTGCACGTCAGTATGTGACATAATAGTTGACAATTTATGCTGTTGTTCGTGTAAAGATTACTGCTGCAAAAAGTTTAGTTTTGTCTAGGTTATCAGAGTTAAGGATGGAGATAATTAAATGTAACAGTACTTGCTATAAAAATAGTCTGACATCAACAAACATTTGGGTATCAACTATGTGCTCTCTCTGCCATGCAACTTTACATTTATGAGTGCCTTCCTATTCATATCCTGAGTGGTCCTCACAAGTATTAGTAGAATGGCTTGCATATTTACACATTTGGAATTTTTTTCCAAGATCAAATCAACAAGAGTTTTCAAACATCACTTTACGTTTTCTCAACAGCGCAATGTGCAAACATTTTTTTTCTTTGCTCTCTTTCACCTTGCTCTTTTTCATGCACTTTACTGCTGTCATGATTCTCTTGTCTCCTACACACATTTAATTATTTGCATTAATTTGTGTTAATTAGATATTAAGTTAGTTCTCAAACTTTAGTGTTTATGAGAGTCATCTGGAAACTTATAAAAAATAGTTTACAGCGTCCCATCTTTGGTGATTGTCTGGGGCACAGACCAGAAATATAATTTCTTTTTAAAATAAATTATTTTATTTTTGGCTGCATTGGCTCTTCGTTGCTGCTCGTGGGCTTTTCTCTAGTTGTGGCGAGCGGGGGCTACTCTTCGCTGCGGTGTGCAGGCTTCTCATTGAGGTGGCTTCTCTTGTTGTGGAGCGTGGGCTGTAGGTGCACGGACTTCAGGAGTTGTGGTTCGCGGGCTCAGTAGTTGTGGCTTGAGGGCTCTAGAATGCAGGCTCAGTAGTTGTGGTGCACGGGTTTAGTTGTTCCGCGGCAAGTAGGATCTTCCCGGACCAGGGCTCAAACCCACGTCCCTTGCATTGGCAGGCGGATTCCCAGCCACTGCGCCACAAGGGAACCCCTGATATTTTAAAAACAAGTTCTTAGATGATTTTGATGCACATAGTCCAGGGACCACATTTTGAGAAACACTGATTGGAGGAGTTTTTATACTCAAAGACAATGATTCTTTGCTCTCCCTGTTTCTTTTTTTAACTAAACCTGTGATTACTTTTCCTAAACCTTTTTTAGGGAAAATATTCTCTTTTGGACAGCAATTTGTTTTGTAAAATATTTTCCCTAACGTATTTGTTTTACCTTGATTTGCTTCTACTGCATCTTATAATGGTTTTGCTTCACATCTATTGGTTTATATTTTATAAAAATTCATCTTAGCTGGATTCCTGTTTTTGATTCTTGATCTGCCATTGCATTCAGTGATTGTATTCTTTTCATAAGTGGTCCTTTAATAGTCTCCTTACTTTTATCCTTACGTTTTAATACATGGCACAAACTTTATATTTAAAATAAAGCAAATTCCATGAAAATATGCTGAGTGAAAGAAGCCAGTCACGAAAGACTGCATATGATTCTGTTTCTTAGAAGTGTACAAAAGAGGCAAATCTATAGAGACAGAAAGTAGATTAGTGGTTGACTGTAGGAGAGGAGGGAATGGGGAGTGACTGCTAATAGGTACCGGGGTTTTTTTTGTGGGGGGGGGCTGATAAAAATTTTTTAAATTTAAAGATTGCATAACTCTGACTACAGTAAAGACAATTAAATTGTACACTATAAATGGGTGAATTGTATGGTATATGAATTGTATCTCAATAAAGCTATTATTAAAAGAGTAAACATTAAAATTTTCTTAAAACTTTTTTCTTTCATTTTTTTAAGGTTGAGGCGGAATTCATATTACAAAAAGTTAACCATTTTAAAGCGAACAATTCAGTGGCATTTAGTATGTTCACAGTGTTGCACAACCACCACCTCTGTCTAGTTCCAAAACATTTTCATCACCCCAGAAGAAAGCCGTATACCTGTTAAACAATTGCTCCCCATTTCTCCCTCCCTCCTCTCCTTGGTGCCCAGTAACATGCGTTCTGTCTCTATGCGTTTACCTATTCTGGATTTCACATAAATGGAATCATATAATGTGTGACTTTTTGTGTGTGGCTTCTTTCACTGAGCCTAATGTTTCCAGGGTTCATCCGTGTTGTAGCATGTATCAATACTTCAGTAATTTGTTCCTTTTTGTGGCTGAATAATATGCCATCGTATGTATATATCACAATTTGTTTAACCATTCATCCACTGATGGACGACTATTACAAATAATGCTAACATAGCACTATGTTTATAAAGAAAATGTTTATAAACATTTGTGTTCAAGTTTCTGTGTAGACATTTTTTAATCTAAGTATAATTGACGCATAGCATTGTATTAGTTTCAGGTGTGCAACATAATGATTCCACGTTTGTATATGTTGCGAAATGATCACCACAATAAGTCTAGTTAACATTCATTACCATACATAGTTATAAAATTTTTTTTTCTTACGATGTGAACTTTTAAGGTTTAGTCTCTTAGCAGCTTTAAAATATGCAATACAATATTGTTTTTGTTTGTTTGTTTTGTTTGTTTGTTTGTTTTTGCGATATGCGGGCCTCTCACTGCTGTGGCCTCTCCCGCTGCGGAGCACAGGCTCCGGATGCGCAGGCTCAGTGGCCATGGCTCACGGGCCCAGCCGCTCCGTGGCATGTGGGATCCTCCCGGACCGGGGCACGAACCCATGTCCCCTGCATCGGCAGGCGGACTCTCAACCACTGTGCCACCAGGGAAGCCCAATATTGTTAACTATATTCACCATGCTGTACTAGACGTATGTTTTCATTTCTTTTGGGTATATACCTAGGATTGGAATTTTTGAGCCATATGATAATGCTACACTTAACTTTTTAAATTTTATGTAACTTAAAGAGGTTTTTTTTGTTTGTTTGTTTTTAAAGAGCAGTTTTCGGATCATAGCAATATTGAAAGGAAGGTATAGAAATTTCCTATATACCCCCAGCTTCTACACATGCATAGCCTCCCCTATTATCAACATCTTCCACCAGAGTGGTACACACTCTGTACCTACATTGGCACAGCATAATCACCCAAAATCCGTAGTTTATCTTAGGGTTCACTCTTGGTATTGAATGTTCTGTAGGTTTGGACAAATATATGATGACATGTATCCATCAATGCAGTATCATCCAAAGTATTTTCACTGCCCTAAGAATCCTCTGTGCTCTGCTGATTCATTCACCCACCACTACCCCAACCCCTTGCTACCATTGATCTTTTTATTGTCTCCATAGTTTTGCCTGTCTGGAATGTCATATAACTGAAATCATACAGTATGTAGCCCTTTTCATATCTGCTTCTTTCACTTAGTAACATGCATTTGACGTTCCTTCATGTCTTTTTCATGGCTTGATAGCTCATTTCTTCTTTTTTTTTTTTAGCACTGAATAATATATCATTGTCTGTATGTATCAGTTTATTTATCCATTCACCACTGAAGGACATCTTTTTTTCTTTTAATAAATTTCTTTCTTTATTTTTGGCTGCATCAGGTCTTTGTTGCTGTGTGTGGGATTCCTCTAGTTGCGGCGAGTGGGGGCTACTCTTCGTTGCAGTGTGCGGGCTTCTCATTGCAGTGGCTTCTCTTGTTGCGGAGCATGGGCTCTAGGAGCATGGGCTTCAGTAGTTGTGGCGCACGGGCTTAGTTGCTCCGTGGCATGTGGCATCTTCCCGGACCAGGGCTTGAAGCCATGTCCCCTGCATTGGCAGGTGGATTCTTAACCACTGTACCACCAGGGAAACCCTGAAGGACATCTTGGTTGCTTCCAAGTTTTGGCATTATAAATCTGTTATAAACATCTCTGTGCAGATTTTTGTGTGCAGATACTTTTCATCTTCTTTGGGTAAATACCAAGAAATGGCATTGCTGGATCATATGGTATGAGTATGTTTAGTTTTGTAGAAAACTGCCAACTGTCCTCCAAAGTGGCTGTACCATTTTGCATTCCTACCAG
This sequence comes from Orcinus orca, assembly GCF_937001465.1. Taxonomy (NCBI): domain Eukaryota; kingdom Metazoa; phylum Chordata; class Mammalia; order Artiodactyla; family Delphinidae; genus Orcinus; species Orcinus orca. The sequence continues at coordinate 41,222,984 of NC_064569.1, read as the reverse complement.
CAATGAGTGAGAGTTCCTGTGTTACTCCACATCTTCTCAGGATGTGGTGGTGTCACTGTTCTGGATTTTGGCCATTGTAAAAGGTGTGTAGTGTATGCTTAACTTTTTCAAGAACTGCCAAGCAGTTTTGCACAGCAGCTGAGCCATGTTACATTCTCACCAGCAATGTACAAGGGTTCATACTTCTCTACATCCTTACCAACATTTGTTGTTTTCTGTTTTTTATTAAAGTCATCCTAGTGAGTGTGAAGTAGTATCTGTTATTATTTGTTCTACATTTCCTTGATGACCATGATGTTGACATCTTTTCATCTGCTTATTGGCCATTTGTATATCTTCTTTGGAGAAGTGTCTCTTCAAGTCCTTTGCCCGGTTTTAAATTGGGTTGTTGTCCTTTTGTTGTTGAGCTGTAAGGGTTTTTTATATATTCTGGTTACTAGATCATTATCAGATATATGGTTTGTAGATACTTTCTCCCATTCTGCAGGTTGTCTTTTCACATTCTTGATAACGTCCTTTGTTTGATTCACAAAAGTTTAATTTTGATGAAGTCCAATTTATCTATTCTTTTTGTTGCTTGTGCTTTTGATGTCAAATTCAAGAATCTGTTGCCAAATTCAAGTCATGGTGATTGACCCTGTGGTTTCTTCTAAGAGTTTATAGTGTAAGCTCTTATGTTTAGGTCATTGATCCATTTTGAGTTAATTTTTGTATCTAAAATGAGGTAGGGTTCCAACATCATTTGTATGTGGATATCCAGTTGTCCCAGCCGTATGTTCATTTCTCATTGAATGTTCTTTGTAGCCTCATTGAAAATCAATTGGCCATACATGTAAAGATTTATTTGTGGACTCTGTTCTGTTCCATTGGTTGATATGTCTATTTTGCCAGTACCACACTGTTTTGATTACCATAGCTTTGTAATAAGCTCTGAAGTTGGGAAATGTGATTCCTCTTATTTTGTTTTTCTTTTCCAATATTGTTTTTTGCTATTTAGGGCCTCTTGTAGTTCCATACAAATTTGAGGGTAAGCTTTTCTGTTTCTGCAAAACATATCATTGGAATTTTGATAGGGATTTCATTGAATCTGTAAATAGCTTTGGGAGTATTGCCATCTTAACAATATCGAGTTTATCAATCCATGAACGTGGGATGTCTTTCCATTTATTTAGGTCATCTTTAATTTCTTTAAGCAGTGTTTTGTAGTTTTTAATGTACAAGTCTTTCACATCCTTGGTTAAATTTATTCCTACATATTTTATTCTTTTGGATGTTACTGGGACTGCTTTTTTCACTTAGCATAGTGTCTTCAAGGTTTTGCTCAGTGTTTGTTTCATAAAATGGTGTTAAATTTTGTCCAGTGCCTTTTCTATTGAGATGATTGTATGGGGTATTGCATTGAGTGATTTCCTTATCTGAACTACCCTTACATTCCTGGGATAAATCCCACTTGGTCATAGTTTAGAATCATTTTAATGTGCTGTTGGATTCAGTTTGCCAGTATTTTGTTGAGGATTTTGTTTCTTTATTCATAAGGGATATTGGTCTGTAGTGTTCTTTTCTTGTATCTTTTTCTGGCTTTGGTATTAGGATAATGTGGCTTCATAGAATCTTAGGAAGTGTTCCTCCTCTTACCTCTTTCTCTTTTTTTGGAAGAGCTTGAGTAAGAATGGTGTTAAGCCTTTATTTACTTATTATTTTTTTTTTAAGTTTATTTATTTATTTATTTGGCTGTGTTGGGTGTTTTGTTGCTGTGTGTGGGCTTTCTGTAGTTGTGGCGAGCGGGGGCTACTCTTTGTTGTGCGCAGCCTTCTCATTGCGGTGGCTTCTCTTGTTGTGGAGCACGGGCTCTAGGCACGCAGGCCTCACTAGTTGTGGCTCGCAGGGTCTAGAGTGCAGGCTCAGTAGTTGTGGTGCATGAGCTTCATTGCTCTGTAGCATGTGGGATCTTCCTGGACCAGGGCTTGAACCTGTGTCCCTTGCAATGACAGACAGATTCTTAACTACTGTGCCACCAGGGAAGTCCGTTGTTAATTCTTTAAATGTTTGGTAGAATTTACCAATGAAGTCATCTGGTCCTAGACTTTTCTTTGTTGAGAGGTTTTTTATTATTGATTCCATTGCTTGTTAACAGGTCTATTGAGATTTTTAAATTTCTTCTTGAGTCAGTTTTGGTACTTTGTGTGTTTCTAGAAATCTGTTTTATCTAGATTATCTAATTTGTGTGTATATAATTATTGTGTTTTCTTATAATCCTTTAATCTCTACAAGGTTGGTAGTAATATCCCACTTTCATTTCTGATTTTATTTATGTGTGTCTTCTCTCTTGTTTTCATTGGACAGTGTAGCTAAAAGTTTTTCAATTTTGTTTATCTTTTTAAGGAACTGACTTTTGGTTTTGATCCTCTGCTATTTAAAAAACAATATTTATTTACTTATTTGGCTGTGTTAGGTCTTAGTTGTGGCACATGGGATCCTCGTTGAGGCATGCGGCATCTTTTGTTGTGGTGTGTGGGTTCCAGAGCACACAGGCTCAGTAGTTGCAGCGCGTGGGCTCTCTGGTTGTGGTGTGCAGGCTCTAGAGTGTGCAGGCTCAGTAGTTGTGACACATGGGCTTAGTTGCCCTGCAGCATGTGAGATCTTAGTGCCCCAACCAGGGATCAAACCCGTGTTCCCTGCATTGGAAGGTGGATTCTCAACCACTGGACCACCAGGAAAGTCCCCTCTACTATCTTTTAAATTCTCTATTTTTTCCTGCTTATCTTTGTTATTTCCTTCTTTCTGCTAGTTTTGGATTTAGTTTGCTCTTTTTCTAGTCCCTTAAGATGTAAAGTTAGTTTATTTGATTTGAGGTCTTTCTTCCTTTTTTATGTGGGCATTTACAGCTATAAAATTCCCCTTAAGTACTGCTTTCACTGTGTCCCATAAGTTTTAGTATGTTGTGATTTCATTTTCATTTGTCTCAAAGTATTTTTAAATTTCCCTAGTGATTTCTTCTTTCATCCATTAGTTGTTTAAGCGTGATCTTAAAAAAAAAAAAAAACTGAGCTAATTTCCATGTATTTGCAAAATTTCCAGCTTTCCTTATTTTACTGATTTCTAGCTTTCTTCCATTATGTTCAGAGAAGACAGTTTGTATGATTTTGATCTTTTTAAACTTACTGAAAAGTGGTTTATGGCCTAACGTGGTCTCTCCTGGAGAATGTTTTATGTGTCCTTGAGAAGATAATATATTCTGCTATTGTTGGGTGGAGTGTTCTGTATATGTCTGTTAGGCCTGATTGGTTTATAGTGTTGTTCAAATCTTTTGTTACCTTATTGATATTCTGTCCAGATGTCCCACTCATTATTTAAAGTAGGGTATTGAAGTCCTCAATGATAGAAATGTCTATTTATCTCTTCAATTCTATCAGTGTTTTAGATTCTTATTTTGGGGGGCTCTGTTGTTTGGGTGTGTACATGTTTATAGTTATTCTGTCTTCTTGATAAATTGGCCTTTTAAATCAATATAAAATGTCTTTTGTGTGTGTCTCTCTTTTTTTTTCTTTGTGTGTCTTGTAACAATTTATGACTTAAGTTCTATTTTGTCTGATACTTGTATAGTCACTCCAGCTCTCTTTTGTTTACTATTTGCATGGAATATTTTCATTTTTTTTTCATTTTCACCCTATTGTGTGTTGTATCTAAAGTGAGTCTTTGTAAGCAGCATGTGGTTGGCCTTTTTTTCTTACATCTTTTCTGCCAATCTGTGTCTTTAATTGGTCAGTTAATCCATTTGTACTTAAAGTGATTAGTGATAATGAAGGACTTATTTCTGCCATTGATAGTTTTCTATATGTCATATCTTTTTTTGTTTCTCAATTCCTCCAATATGGCCTTCTTTTGTGTTCGATTTTTTTCTATTGTACCATTTTGTTTCCCTCTTCATTTTCTTTTTTGTATATTTTTAAAGTTACTTTCTTAGTGATTACTCTGGGAATTACAGTTAATATCTTGAGTTTATAGCAATCTAATTTGAAATGATGTCAACTTAGCTTCATGAGCATACATTAAACTACATTTATTGTGGTGATCATTTTGCAGTATATATGAATATCAAATCATTATGTTGTATACCTGAAACTAATATAATGTTGTATATCAGTTATATCTCAATTAATAAAAAAGAGCATACATTAATTCCATTTCCCCTCTTTATGTTGTTATTGTCACAAATTACATCTTTATGCATCATGTACCTGTTACTGTAGATTTATAATTATTATTTTATGCATTTGTCTTTTAAATCATATAAGAAACAAATAGAGGAGTTACATACCGAAAATACGGTATACTATCTTGTGTATTTATCTATATAAACTTTGTAATGATCTTTTTAAAAATATGAAATCATTAAATTTAATTTTATTTTATATTGGGGTACGGTTGACTTACAGTGTTGTGTTTCAGGTGTACAGCAAAGTAGTTCAGTTATACATATACATATATCCATTCTTTTTCAGATTCTTTTCCCATATAAGTTATTACAGAATATCGAATAGAGTTCTCTGTGCTATACAGTAGGTCCTTGCTGATTATCTGTTCTATATATAGTAGTATATATATGTTAATCTGAAACTCCTAATTTATCCCTCCCCCCACCTTTCCCCTTTGGTCACCATAAGTTTGTTTTTGAAGTCTGGGAGTCTGTTTCTGTTTTGTAAATAAGTTCATTTGTGTCATCTTTCTAGATATCATATGATATTTGTCTTTCTCTGTCTGACTTACTTTGCTTAGTATGGTAATCTCTAGGTCCATTCATGTTGCTGCAGATGGCATTATTTCATTCTTTATTATGGCTGAGTAATATCCCATTGTGTATATGTACCACATCTTCTTTAACTATTCCTCTGTTGCTTCCATGTTCTGGCTATTGTAAATAGTGCTGCAGTGAACATTAGGGTGCATGTGTCTTTTTGAATTATGGTTTCCTCTGGATATATGCCCAGGAGTGGGATTGCTGGATCACATGATAGTTCTATTTTTAGTTTGTTCAGGAACCTCCATAGTATTCTCCATAGTGATTGTACCAATTTACATTCCCACCAACAGTGTAGGAGGGTTCCCTTTTCTCCACACCCTCTCTAGCATTTATTGTTTGTATACTTTTGATGATATAATGATCTTTATTTTTTTGTATGACTTTGAGTTACCACTTAGTATTCTTTCATTTTAGCCTTTCCCTTTCGTTTCCCTTTAGTATTTCTTATAGGGCAGGTGAACTGGTGATGAATTCCCTTAGCTTTCGTTGAGGAATGTCTTGATTTCTCTTTTATTTTAGAATTCTTTTTTTTTTTTAAACATTTCCCACGTATGGCTATTTATTTATTGGGTCTTTATTGCTGCATTGGGTCTTTGTTGCTGTGTGCGGGCTTTCTCTAGTTGCAGCGAGTGGGGGCTACTCTTCTTTGTAGTGCACGGGCTTCTCATTGTGGGCTGGCTTCTCTTGTTGCGGAGCACGGGCTCTAGATGCACGGGCTTTAGGCGCATGGGCTTCAGGTGCATGGGCTTCAGGCACACGGGCTTCAGTAGTTGTGGCATGTGGGCTCAGTAGTTGTGGCTCGCAGTTTGTAGAGTGCAGGCTCAGCAGCTGTGGTGCACAGGCTTAGTTGGTCTGCAGCATGTGGGATCTTCCCAGACCAGGGCTCAAACCTGTGTCCCCTGCACAGGTGGATTGGCAAGTGGATTCTTAACCACTGCACCACCAGGTAAGTCCTATTTTAGAATTTTCGGTTGATAGTTTTTACCTTCAGCACTTTAAATGTATCATCCCCGGCCTTCTGGCCTCTATGGTTTCTGATGAGATATTGGCTGTTAATCTCATTGAGGGTCCCTCATATATGATGAGTTACTTCCTTTCTGTTGCTTTGAATATTCTCTTTGTTTTTCACCAGTTTGAATATAATGCACTCGGTGTGGAATTCTTTAGATTTATCCTGTTGAAGTTTGTTGAGCTTCTTGGATGTGTAGATTCATGTCTTTCATCTATTTGGACTGTTTTTGATGATTTTTTTCTTTAAATTTTTTTTTTCCTCTTTTCTTCCTGGGACTCCCAGAATATGTGTGTTCATACATATGATGGTGTACCATAGGCCCTTTACACTCTGTTCATTTTTCTTTTTCTTTGTTTCTTTTTTGGTCATGCCACATGGCATACAAGATCCTAGTTCCCCAACCAGGGATTGAACCTGCACCCGCTGCCTTGGGAGCATGGAGTCTTAACCACTGGACTGCCAGGGAAGGCCCTCTTCATTCTTTTTTTTAAAATTTATTTAATTTTATTTAATTTTAATTATTTAAAAAATATTTATATATTTATTTATTTTGGCTGCACTGGGTCTTAGTTGTGGCACGTGGGATCTTTTAGTTGCAACATGCAGACTTCTTAGCTGCAGCATGCAGACTCTTAGTTGCTGCGCGTGGGCTTCTTAGTTGCAGCATGCGGACTTCTTAGTTGTGGCATGCGAACTCTTAGTTGCAGCATGCATGCGGGATCTAGTTCCCCAACCAGGGATCAAACCTGGGTCCCCTGCATTGGGAGCGTGGAGTCTTACCCACTGGGCCACCAGGGAAGTCCCTTCATTTTTCTTTGTGCTCCTCAGCCTGAGTAATTTCTTTCTTTCTTTTTTTTTTTAAAACAGAGTCTCAAAGAGATATTCATACACCCATGTTCATGACAGCACTATTCGCAATAGCCAAATATCAGAAGTTACCCAAGCCTCCATGGACAGATGAATGGATAAACAAAATGTGATATATACACACTACTATATATAAAATAGATAACTAATAAGGACCTATGGTATAGCACAGGGAACTCTGCTCAATACTCTATAATTCAGTCTGAGTAATTTCAATTTTCCTGTCTTCAAGTTCACTAACTCTTTCTTTTGCCTGGTTGAATCTGATATTGAACCCCTCTAATGAATTTTTAATTCCAGCTATTGTACTTTTTTGTACAGAATTTCTGTTTGGTTCCTTTTTATACTTCCTGTCTTTCTGTTGCTATTTTGTACTTATTCATACATTGTTCTCCTGGTTTCCTTTAGTTATTTGTCCATGGTTTCCTTCAGCTCTTTGAACATATTAAAGACAGTTAACTTAAATCTTTGTCTAGTAAGTCTAGTATCTGGGCTTGCTAGAGGATGGTTTCAGTCAATTTCTTTTTACCTGTGAATAGGCTGTATTTTCCTTTGTCTTTGTATGCTTCGTAATTTTTCTTAATTGAAGTATAGTTAAGTCCCTGTGTTACGCAGTAAATCCTTGTTGCTTATCTATTTTATTTATAGTAGTTTGTATCTGTTAATTGCATACTCCTAATTTATCCCTCCTTACTCCCTTTACCTTTTGCAAACTGTGAGTTTGTTTTCTATGTCTGAGTCTGTTTCTGTTTTGCCTATAGATTCATTTGTATTATTTTTTTAGATTCCACGTATAAGTGATATCATATAATATTTGTCTTTCTCTGTCTGATTTACTTCACTTAGTATAATTTTCTCCAGGTCCATTCATGTAGCTGCAAATGGCAATATTTAATTCTTTTTTATGACTGAGTAGTATTCCATTGTGTGTGTGTGTGTGTGTGTGTGTGTGTGTGTGTGTGTGTGTGTGTGTATCTACATATATCACATCTTCTTAAACCAATCATTTGTTGATGAGTACTTGGGTCCTTTCCATGTCTTGACTATTGTAAATAGTGCTGCATGTATCTTTTCGAATAATAGTTTTTGTCTTTTCTGGATATATGCCCAGGAGCAGGATTGCTGGATCTTATGGTAGCTCTATTTTTAGTTTTTTGAGGAAGCTCCATAATTTTTTCCACAGTGGCTGCACCATTTACATTCCCACCAACAGTGTAGGAGGGTTCCTTTTTCTCCATACCCTCTCCAGCATTTATTGTTTGTAGACTTTTTGATGATAGCCATTTTTACTGGTGTGAGGTGATACCTCATTGTGGTTTTGATTTTCATATCTCTAATAATTGGCAACATTGAGTATTTTTTCATGTGCTTGTATGCTTTGTAATTTTTTGTTGAGAACTGGACATTTTGAGTATTGTAATGTGGTAACTCTGGAAATCAGATTCTACTCCCTTCTTAGAGATTACTGTCATTACTGGATGAAAGCTGCAGTTGTCTCTAAGTTTAGTGACTCTTCCAAACTAGTTTTGCAAAGACTATATTCCTTGCTGTATATGGTCACTAAAGTCGCTTCTGTTATCTCCACCCCATCAGTGACTTGAAAGAGATTTCCTTAAATGCCTGGATCCAATAAGAAAAGACAAGGAAAAAAGAGAGTGTTCTCTTTTTTTGAATCTCTTCATCTCACTTTGTTAGGGAAGCCACTTCAGCCATGGGGGTTGAAACAATGGTGAGCCTCTTTGCCAGCTCCTCAGCAGTCAAAAGCAGTGATCAAGACACATAACCTTGGGAGTTCCCTGGTGGCCTAGTGGTTAGGATTCTGGGCTTTCACTGCTGTAGCCTGGGTTCAGTTCCTGGTTGGGGAACTGAGATCCTTCAAGCTGTGTAGTGTGGCCAAAAAAAAAAAGAAGGAAAGAAAGAAAGACACATAACCTTTATTTTTGGAGGACAAGATCCCTATTGCCCACCCTAGCACCAGCAAGCTGCAACAGGATCTTGGGCTGTTGTTCCCACTGCTGCCTCCCATGGGACTGGGAGCTGGAGGATGATAGGTGCTATGCCAAATGCTGAAATTAAATAAAATTTACCAGCCTCTTTCTTCATCAGGCACTCCCTTGGATGCTGAAAGTGTTGGACTGGATTCCAGAGTTTCAAAGTAATTAAGCATTTCTTGCCAGCTCAATAGTTCTTTTGGTGAAAGGACCAATTCCTAGAGCTTCCTACTCTGCTATCTTCCATGACCTCTGTCCTTAATCTACAATAGCCTTTTAAATGGTCCAACCCTGCTTTTAACTCTGCACGCACCACCCCCCACCCAGTCTATTGTCTACACTGAAACCTTTGTGTGTGGATATTTTGTTCATTTAAATAAAAAATAATTTCGGACTTGTGGAAGATTTGCAAAAATAATCTGAAGAATTTCTGCATACCCTTCATCCGGATTCCTTAAATGTTAACTTTTACTAAGTTTGCTTTAGCTTTCTGCCTATCTCTTTTCAGACACCTAGAATTATTCTTTTTCTGAACTATTAAAGAGTAAGTTGCAGATATGATGCCCCTTAACACCTAAATACTTCAATGTGCCTTTTTTTGAAACAAGAAATTCTCTTAATGCAACCACAGTACGATGATCAAAATCAGGAGCTCGACACTGACACAATACCATTATCGAGCTATGGAACTTATCCACATTTCGCTAGTCATCTCATGTCAGTCATCTGACATGTCTTTCTTGTCCTTTAATCTAGAATAGTTCCTGAGTCTTTCTTTGTATTTTCATGGCATTGACAGTTCGATGAATACAGGGCAGTTATTTTGTAGAATATCCCTCACTTTGGGTTTGTTGTTTTCTCATGATTAAATTCAGTTGATGCACTTTGGGTAGTAATACCTAAGAAGTGATACTGAATTCTTCTCTGTGTATCATATTAGGATGCACATGCTATTGATTGGTTCCATTACTGGCAATGTTAACTTTGGCCATTTAGTGAAAGTGGCATATGCCAGTTTTCTCCCTTGTAAATTTGTCTTTTGTAATTGATAAGTATCTTGTGGGGAGATACTTCAAGACTATGTAAATATCCTATTACTTTTCAAACTTTTACCTATCAGTTTTAGTGTTTATTGATGATTCTTGCCCTAATCAGTTATCATTATGATGGTTGCTAACAGATGATTTTCTAATTATATCCTTCCTTCTAAATTGGTTAGTTGGCTTTATACTGTATGAAAGAGCTTTTCCAAATACGTGCATCCCTATCTTCATAGCAGCCCTATTTACAATAGCCAAGACTTGGAAACAACCTAAATGTCCATCAACAAAGGAATGGATAAAGAAGATGTCGTATAGGGCTTCCCTGGTGGCGCAGTGGTTGAGAGTCCGCCTGCCGATGCAGGGGACGTGGGTTCGTGCCCCGGTCTGGGAGGATCTCACATGCCGCGGAGCGGCTGGCCCCGTGAGCCATGGCCGCTGAGCCTGCGCGTCCGGAGCCTGTGCTCCGCAATGGGAGTAGACCACAACAGTGAGAGGCCCATGTACCGCAAAAAAAAAAAAAAAAAGAAGATGTCGTATACATATACAATGGAATATTACTCAGCAATAAAAAAAGAATGAAATAATGCCATTTGCAGCAACATGGATGGACCTAGAGATTATCATACTAAGCAAAGTAAGTCAGAAAGAGAAAGACAAATATCACAAATAAGTGATATCACTTATATGTAGAATCTAAAATACAACATAAATGAACATATCTACGAAACTGAAATAGACTCACAGACATAGAGAACAGACTTGTGGTTGCCAAGGGGGAGAGGGAGGTGGGGGAGGGAAGTATTGGGAGTTTGGGGTTAGCAGATGCAAACTATTATATATAGGATGGGGGAACTGTATTCAATATCCTGTGATACACCATAATGGAAAAGAATATGAAAAAAAATTTTATATATATATGTGTGTGTATATATATATATATATATATATATATATATATAACTGAATCACTTTTTTAAAAAAAGAGCTTTTCCTTCTTATTTATTTTTATCAGTGTCGCCTCATAGATTCTTACTTTATTCAATAGATTGCAGTCTTTTACTATCACTGTATATTTTGGTCAATTGTTCCAGATTTGGCCAGAGGAACCCCTTCAGGCTGGCTCCACACAGCAGCCTGTAAAAATTAAAGTCTTCTTAATGCCTTTTGTCCTAACATAACTATCAATAGCACCCTCCTTCACTCACCAGTGTCCCTGTTTGAGTGATAAATTATATGATTATCTTACTTAAAATGTAAACCAGATCATGTTACTTTTCTCTTGGAAACGCTCCAGTGATTTTGCATCTCACTTTGAATAAAAGCTTCAGTTCTGGCATTGCTCCACATGTGGTGGTGCCTCTGTGACCATCTTGTCCATGTCTGCCCTTCTCCTTGCTGCTGACCCCAGCCACATCTAGCCTTCTTTTGGTTCCTCAAATGCTATGCACACTCCCACCTCAGGGCCTTTGTATTTGCTGTAACTCTTCCTGAGATAGTCTTCTACATTCCTCACTTCCTTTAGGTTTCTGCCTAAATGTCACTTTATCAGAGAGGCCTTCTCTAACTACCTTCACATAAAATAGCAAGCATGTCCTTCCGCTCACACCAGCACTCTGCCTTCTCTGTTCTTTATCTTTTCTGCAGTATTTGATGTGTTATTCATTTGTTTGCCTCTTTCCCCAACTAGAATAAATGTTCCTTGAAGGCAGAGACTTTGTTCTGTTCTCTGCTATATCCCTAGTACCTTAGAAGAGTGTCTAGTAAATAGTTTGTGCTGATTTGTTGAGTGAATGAACTGAACTCACTCTCACTCTGTTTTGTTTCAAAGGCAAGTACAATAGTATAGCATTTTCTGAGGCAGCTGTTTCTCTCCATTCACACTGATTTTTGTTCTTTTTTGGTGTTTCTTTTTTGCTGTGCTGCTTTTTCAGTACTGTTTACTTTCCTTTTTTTCCCCTTCAGCTGTCACCTATCCATCTTCCAAAGCTTCATCTTTTTGTCCTGAGTTAATCAGTCGTTACTAACTGTTCCTTTTCTTTCCCTTTCATTCAGAGTCTCTTATGATGGACAGATGAAATTCCTCCCTTTGTCACAAAATTTATCCACTACTTTTAAAAAAAATGGCACTGCTGTAAAAATATAAAGAAGTGAATAAGAATGTTTAACTCCAAATTCAGGATACTGTTGCCTCTGAGAGTTGAAGGGGGCTATAACTGAGGAAGTATACAGAGGGCTTTAACTGTTAATGCTCTATTTCTTAAGCTGAGTGGAGTATACACAGGTATTTGTTATACTTTTTTTTTTTAAACCTTTTTATATGTCTGAAATACTGCATAATAAATTTAAGTAAAAAAGTCTCTACTGCATGATCTATTGCTGGCTAGCTTTCCTCATCTTTAAAATCATCCTATCCCATTTGTTGTTTTGTTACTAAAGGTCTATAAATGTTTCTTTTTATATATGTATATAAATTTATTTTATTTATTTATTTTTGGCCGTGTTGGGTCTTCGTTGCTGCGCATGGGCTTTCTCTAGTTGCGGGAGTGGGAGCTACTCTTCGTTGCAGTGTGCGGGTTTCTCATTGCGGTGGCTTCTCTTGTTGTGGAGCAGAGGCTCTAGGAGTGAGGGCTTCAGTAGTTGTGGCACACAGGCTCAGTAGTTGTGGTGCACGGGCTTAGTTGGTCCACGGCATGTGGGATCTTCCCGGACCAGGGCTTGAACCCGTATCCCCTGCACTGGCAGGCGGATTCTGAACCACTGTGCCACCAGGGAAGCCCCTATAAATATTTCTTTGCTTTCTTAGTTTTCTTGCCCTCTTATAATTCTTATGGAAGATGACCTACAATCCAATAATGTTGCCATTCCTTACTTATTCTACTTTATTACCTTCTTTTTCTTTTTTCCACCTCCTCCTATCCTGCCCTCATTCTTTATCTGCCTTGTTGGCAGTAGTTTCCAGTTGTAGCTGGTAGTTGACTCACTATGCATCATCAGGCTAGAATCTGGGAGAAAAATTCATTTGGGACTTTGGATACACGAATCAGCGTTCTCATTTTTATTTCACCACTAGTTCATGTTTGGTGCACACAGCAATTCCTGGTTGATTCAGTTAGTCACTAAGCAAATTTTTATTCACCCATTTAACAAATATTTGAGTGCCTTCTATGTGCTAGGTTTTGTACAGCTTGATTCTGTAGCTTTGAGTCTTTATCATATGCTCCCTTATGCAGGTGCTGTGTCTAGTGCTATGGTGATTAAAAGACTAATCAAGCAGGTTCTTGTTCTCTATTTGCTTACAATTTGGTAGAGAAGATAAGCCTTGAATATAAATATGTATGATGCAGGCTAGAAATTGGTATGCCAGAAACACTTACAAAATGCTATAGGAGTTCAGAACATAGAAATACTACTTCTACCTTCTGAAGGTGGTATCTCAAGAGTAAGATTTGGTCATGCAAAGTTAGAGAATCTATTCCAGGCAGAGGGATTGTAGGAATAATGGAATTGCTGGATTATGAAGTTTGTGCCTCTTCATAAAAAATAATACTAAATTGTTTTTCCTGGTATACTTTAAGTGTTTTGGTTGTTCCGTATCCTAGCCAATACTTTATTTAGTCAGAATTTTAATTTTTGTCAATCTAGTGGGTGTGGATTTTATTGTGGTTTTAATTTGTATTCTCCTGATTTCCTGTGAGTCTGAGCACCTTTTCATATGTTATGTTATTTATGTTGTCTCCTGAGAAGTAAATATTCAAGTTTTTATTTGTGGGGAGCAGAGGGGTTGGTCTTTTGTATATTAATTTATAGGAATTTAAAATATATTTTGGATCCTCATCTTTTATCATTTATGTGTATAGCTGGTATCTTCTGGTTTATGGCTTATCATTTCATTTTATGTGTCACTGGTTCCAAAGTTATTAATTTAGTGTATTATAATTTATCAGTCTTCTCTTTTATGGTATATGACATTAATGTCTAAGAAATTCTTGCCTACTCTAAGGCCATAGAATTATTCCTTTTTTTTTTTTTTTTTTTTTGGTGGTACGCGGGCCTCTCACTGTTGTGGCCTCTCCCGTTGTGGAGCACAAGCTCCGGACGCACAGGCTCAGCGGCCATGGCTCATGGGCCCAGCCGCTCCGCGGCATGTGGGATCTTCCCGGACCGGGGCACGAACCCGCGTCCCCTGCATCGGCAGGCGGACTCTCAACCGCTGCGCCACCAGGGAAGCCCCCAGAATTATTCTTTTATATTGTCTTCTAAAAGTTTTACAGTTTTGCTTTTCACACTTAAATCTTTAATCCACTTAGTTTCTTTGTTTTTGTTTTTGTTTTGAGTGCACCATGCAGCTTGTGGGATCTTATTTCCCCAGCCAGGGACTGAGTCCGGGGCATGGCAGTGAGAGAGCCAAGTCCTAACCACTGGACCTCTAGGGAACTCCCAGAATTGTTTTTTTTTTTGGCTGTGTTGGGACTTTGTTGCTGCGCGGGGGCTTTTCTCTAGTTGCGGAAAGCGGGGGCTACTCTTCATTGCGGTGCGTGGGCCTCTCATTGAGTGGCTTCTCTTGTTGCGGAGCACGGGCTCTAGGTGCAGGCTTCAGTAGCTGTGGCTTGTGGGCTCTAGAGCCCGGGCTCAGTAGTTGTGGCGCACGGGCTTAGTTGCTCCGTGGCATGTGGAATCTTCCCGGACCAGGGCTCGAACCCGTGTCCCCTGCATTGGCAGGCGGACTCTCAACCACTGCACCACCAGGGAAGCCCCCAGAATTGTTTTTTTTCCTTGAATTTTGTATTGGGTATTGTTAAGGATCCAGTTTCATGTTTCCCCATGTAGATATCCAGTTTTTCCAACATTGTTAATTAAAAAGTCAGTCCTTTTTTCACTGACCAGTGATAATCAGCTCTGTCATAAATCAAATTTTTGTATATGTGGGGTCAGCTTATGGGTTCTGTATTCGTGAAATAGTTTAATTTGTCTGAGTCAATACCATTCTGTCTTAATTACTAAAAACTTCGAAATAATATTTGATATCTGACAGGGTAAATTTCTTATGTTTTTTCTTCTTAAGGAGTATCTTGGCTATTCTTGGTTTTGTTAATTGATAAAATTTTAGAATCAACTTGTCAAGTTGAATCTGTTGGGATATTGAGTGGGATAGAATCTGCAGATCAGTTTGGGAAAAATTGACATCTTTATAATATTCAGTCTTTCAGTCCTTGAACATGATATAACTCTCTATTTAAGACTTACCTGAATATTTCATAAATTTGTCCCTACTTTCATTACTCATTCAGATTCTCATTATTTCTTACCCAGACTGTTGCCTTAGCTTTAAACTGATCTCCCCCTATCTTTTGTCTCCTTTTTCCAAGAGGCAACCTAGCATAGTGAGATCTGGAGCTAGATTTAGGAGTATGAATTCTGGTTCTATCAGGATTAGACAAGTTCCTTAACCTCTGTTGCTTTAATTTAAAATAGAAATAATAATAATAGTACCCACCTCATGAGGTTCTTATGAAAATTAAATGAGTTAATATACGTATTATAAAACAATTAGGACAGTGTTAGGCAAAGAGTAAATGCTCAGTAAATGCTAGCTGTTATTATTGCTGTGATTTAAATTCTAGTAGTCTAACTCCAGTGCCTACACTCTTAATTCCTATACTTTACTGAAAGGAAGATGAGTTCAAGATACATTTTTCAGATAAAAATTCATAGGACTTGTTAATGGGCATGAGATAAGGGAAAAGTATCAATCTAGGATTCCTTCAAGGGTTCTAGTTTGAGCATTCTGATGAATCGTTTGGCATCCAGTACAAGGGTGGGAGGACTAGGGGGAGGGGAGTTAGGCTGAGCAGGTTTGGAGGAAGATTGAGAGTTCTCTTTTGGACCTGGCCCATTTGATATCCTTGAGAGACATCAAAGAGGCAATGTTAGATAGGTATTTAAATATGGAATTTGGAGTTCAAAATAGAAGTCTGGACCTAGTAGATATGTTTGGGAGTCATCAGAATAAGGTATTATTTAAGTGTATGGGAATTAATGAGATCATCTGGGAGTGTAGAAAGAGAAGAGCCAAAATCAACTCCTGAGGTTTTATGGAGGAAGAGGGGTTGCCACAAGGGAGTTGAGGAGGCATTGCTGGTGAGGTAGGAAGAAAATTAGGAGAGGATATTCAGGAGGCCAGAGAGGAGAATAGCCAGTGTAGGAGTTACAGCTATGGTTTTTGGTTTTGTTTTTTAATATTTATTTAGGCTGCACCGGGTCTTAGTTGGGCACGCGGGATCTTCGTCGTGGCATGCGGGATCTTTAGTTGTGGCATGCGGACTTCTTAGTTGCGGCATGCGACCAGGGATCGAATCTGGGCCCCCTGCTTTGGGAGCTCGGAATCTTACCCACTGGACCACCGGGGAAGTCCCAGTTATAGCTCTGTTGAATGCTGCTGAGAGTCGAAGTAAGGTGAGCCCAGAGAAGTGACTTTTAGTTTGGCTACATGGAAGTCATTGGTGACCAAGACAAGCACTTTCCATGGGGAGTGAAAGCCTGTCATGGTTTGAGGAATGAATCAGAGATGAGGAAATGGACACTCAATACATATAGATAATTTTAGTTATGAAAGATACAAAGTGTAGTCGTAGTTGAAGGGAGATGTGAGAAGAGTTTTTTTTGTTAAAGATGGGAGATACTCAAACGTGAATATATGCTAATGGGTATAATCCAATAAAGGGAGATTGATGGTACATGCATGGAGACAAACAAGGGAATAAAGTTCTTGGGAATTGAGAATGCATGGATTGTAAGTCTGTGGGTAAGGATTAGCCTTTCCTAGGAGGAGGAATTTTGCGTTCATTGTATCAGGAGCAAAAGAAAAGATGCTTTCAAGGCTTGTAGGTTTGGTAGTGAAAGATGCTTAGAAATATCGTATGAAAGATTTAATTAGTAAAATTGTATGTGGGGAGGCAGTTGTAAGTAACATGCAAATACTCAGAAGCTCTTCACAGGGGTGGTAGACAGCCAAGTGCTCACTAGAGATTTGATAATAAATGATAGCAGCATTTTCTGGACTATTCATCCACAAGTATAACCCAGTCATTGCTGAGTAACCTAATTATGATGACCTGGATTTTCTAATGGGATTATTACTATTCCTATTATTACTGTTGTTGTAATCATTTAAACAGTATTTATTGAGTACCTACTACGGCCAGGCTTTGTTAATACTAGGATGACAAGACAGATGAGGTCCTTGCACTCTTTGGAGTTTGCATTCTTATGGAGGGAGGAGTAGTAAATAGATAGGTAGGTAGATAGATAGATAGACGGATATATAGACAAGGAAATTTCAGAAAAAAGTGCCCTGATGAAAATGCGTACAATCTGCTTTAGGTAGAGTGACCAGGAATGTCTCTGTGTAGACCTGACAGTATAGCAGAGACCTGAAGGATGAAAACGAACCAGGCAGGCAGAATTCTGGAAGTTCAGCTTCTGGACAGAGGAATCAACCATTGCAAAAGCTTTGAGCCCTTTTTGTGAAATCAGTTAATTGACACTATCGTTCTGTTAGTGTGAATTGCACAGATAGCCATGTGCGGAGTATTAGCGTGCATCACCTTTAGAAGTATCTTCGGAGCGTTGCACAGGAGCTCTTGATCACATTTTTTCCTCAGGAATGTTTTGAACAGGTGCTGCTTTATGCCAGGCATTGAGTGATAATAAAGAAGGATAAAACTTGGATAAAATTTGTTTACTGTTTCCTCTCTGCCTAAAACAGTGCCAGGCCCATAAGTGCACACAAAATATTGAGTGAATGGATAAATAAACTTGGATTTATATTTGCTATTTACTAGCCGTTTAACCATGGGCAAGTTATTTAACATCTCAAATTACTAGATCCTCAGTTTCTTCAACTGGCAAATAAGGAGGGGAGACAGTTGCTCCTACCCCACAGTGTTATTGTGTGGATTAAGTGCTAGTTTACATGTAAAAAATCAATGGTAGTAGTTGAGTGGGAGTGGAGGGGAGCAAGGGAAGAGAGCTACAGTTTGTCAGCTGAAACTTTTAAAGAGGGAAAAGAGAGGTGGGGAGTATAATGAGAGATGAGACTGAACAAGTAACCTGGGTCGTTTGGAAGGGCCTTGAGTGCTGTGTTGAGGAGCTAGTGCTTTATCACGATTTCATTGGGAAGCCACTGAAGCATTGTAAACAGAGTAGGGACATTTTAGATTTACATTTTTAAAGGTTACTCTGGCTGTAGATTGGAGGATAATGATAAAAAGCTAGTTATCATTCCTGAGAAGGGTTGAAGCTTAGTGAACTGGGTGTCTTTTGCTCTGCATATCCTTAGAAATGCAAATTAATTCTCTATCATCTGTTTATTCATCTATCTACCTACCTACCTATCTGCCTTCTGTCTACAAGAGGAGGGGAGCAAATAACAGATCTGCTTTGACTGCATCATCTCCAGGGAATATGTTGGCCATTTTAGAAGAAAGGACCTTCCTCAAAGATGTGGTCTGAAGGAGGAGAAATTTTCATAAGCCCTGCCACTGTGAGCATAAAGGGGAGAGGGATAGCTAAAGTCTTTTTACCATTTCATGGGACTGGTATTCTGATACTTTTAGGATTTCCCCCAAAGTCATTAGTGGTTAAAGCGTTAACAAACAGAAAAATGTCTGTGTTTGTCTTTCACTGCAGGGAGGAATGGGGGACTAGGGAGATTGTCCAGCTTTGAAGCTAGCTAGCTGGGCTTGGTAGCGGGGATGGAATGAGCGAGGCAGAAGAACCTCAGAGGCGGTGAGTGATTCTTGCTAGTGAAGAGGGAGGGAAGCTTAACTGCAAAACAAAGACAAAAACACAAACAAAAACAAAAGAACTGGTAGACATTTTGGACCTGAAAAGAAGCTTTGAGGTTCGGCAATATAGGGGCTAAGCGTGGTTTCCCTTAGTCACAGGAAAACAAGAACAAAAAACTATTGTTGTTTTCCCAGATAGGTCATAATATGATGCTGGATATCAGATCTTTGAATACTGAAATGGGAGCTCTATTTTTTTTATCTCAAAACTGCCAGATTCCCTGGAATATAGAACCCATGGTTGTCATCCATCACCTAAATGGGAAGAGTCGGTGATTTCAGAAATTTAATGAAAGAGCCTGGTACTAATGATGCCACAGGTGATGTTTTCAATTAGCAGTGTTTTAATGAGATTTGTAGGCTGTAGGAGCTAATCCTGTAATGTTGGAAAAAAACAGAAAGCAGGCCTATATCTGGCAAATCTCCTGAGGTCGGGCTTTGCTGATTCAGGTTGCTTTGACTAAACTTTTAATATCTCACAAGCTCTCTGGAAGTAAATTTGTATCTGATATTGCTCAGATACTTTTCAGCTTCCAAAGTAAGTAAGGCTTCTAGACAGATTAGAAATGAGAAGTTTTTTAGTGACTTTCTAAGTTAAAGGAAAATAAAAAACATTGCTTATAGAAGGAAATAAGTGGTAATTGGCAAATAATTCAGCATGGTAGAAATGAGGGAGATTCAAGAACTTGGAGGGGGACTTCCCTGGTGGTCCAGTTGCTAAGACTCCACACTCCCAATGCAGGGGGCCCGGGTTCGATCCCTGGTCAGGGAACTAGATCCCACATTCTGCAACTACAGATCCCGCGTGCTGCAACTAAAAAGATCCCGTGTGCCGCAACCAAGACCCAGTGCAGCCAAATAAATAAATATTTAAAACGACAACAACCACCACAAAGACTTGGAGGGAAAAAAGAAATGAGCTTCATTTTTGGGTAAACTTTGAGATGTACATAATAAATGACAACAATTCAAATTTCTGGTCTCCTAACTGCTGAAGAATGGTTTATACCTAGAAGCATTTCTTAAAGTGTTTAAAGAACATTAAGCCCAGTATTGAGATCTGGGAAAAAGTGCCAGAAACAGTATTCATAAAGAAAGACTGTCAGATGACCAATATCTCTTTCAAGGACATCATCAGCATAAAATCCAGATGTGTTGTTTTATCTACTGCTTCCTTGTGTTTGGAGGTCATACCGAACAGTCCCTTTTCCAGGTTTGAAGTTGAAGTTTGAAGTTCCAGGGGAGTAGAGTTAAGCTACTCAGGGTAGAGTTGTATAAAGCACCTACCGTAAACGTAGTAGGCCCTGTTGAGTTACGTAATCTTTACTATTTTTAAATAATTCATTTATGCTTCCTCACGTATGAGTAATACTGTAAGGACAATGAACTGGAATGTAGGAAAACACTAGGTGTTTGTAGAATGATTTAGTAAGATTTGTTGCTGTGCAGAGATAGAAATTTAGATGACAGTGATGCTCTGTGCTCTGTAAGGGGATCTTATCTATAACTTTTTTTTTTTGCGGTACGCGGGCCTCTCACTGTTGTGGCCTCTCTCGTTGCGGAGCACAGGCTCCGGACGCGCAGGCTCAGCGGCCATGGCTCACAGGCCTAGCTGCTCCGCGGCATGTGGGATCTTCCCGGACTTGGGCACGAACCCGTGTCCCCTGCATCGGCAGGTGGACTCTCAACCACTGCGCCACCAGGGAAACCCTATAACTTTTTTATTTAAATTAATTAATTAATTTGTGTTTGGCTACATTGGGCTTTGTTGCTGTGCATGGGCTTCTCTCTAGTTGTGGTGAGTGGGGGCTACTCTTCGTTGCGGTGCGTGGGCTTTTCATTGCGGTGGCTTCTCTTGTGGAGCACGGGCTCTAGATGCATGGGCTTCAGTAGTTGTGTCATGCAGGTTCAGTAATTGTGGCTCACGGGCTCTAGAACGCAGACTCATAGTCGTGGTGCACGGGCTTAGTTGCTCCGCGGCATGTGGCATCTTCCCGGAGCAGGGCTCGAACCTCTGTCCCCTGCATTGGCAGGCGGATTCTTAACCACTGCGCCACCAGGAAAGCCCCTCAGACTTCACTTTTGATGAAACCTGGTATCAGCATTTTTGGCAGCCATGTTACATTGCTTGTCTCACAAATAATTTTTTTTTTTTAAGTCCTGGTCTTTCTCACATATATTGGGCCATTTTGTTGTTGCTGTTGTTAGTACTAAGTGCATGACTTTATATTTATCCTTATTACATTTTATCCTGTTAGATTTAGCCTCCTATTCCAGCCAATTAGAATTACTTTAAAAGTTGATCCTATCATATATGAAATTGCTTTCCCGTCCCAGATTCCTGTCATTTGCATATTTGATCATCGTCCTCTTTAGTGTCCTCATCGAAGTCATTTATTTCTAAAACATGTTGCAGGGGACAGGTTTCTCTGGGGTCCTGTGGCGTATCACTAAACCTTCTTCTAGACTTACCTGCACTCTAGGTGCAGTTGTGTAGTTATCTTAAAGCCACTTAACTTATAGAATTCATATTTTTCACCTTCAACAAGGATATCAAGAGAGACTGGTTTATGCATTGCTGAAATCCAGATATATTTATGCTTATAGCATTCCCTGGTCAAACCATATTCAAAAAGGAAAATGAGATAGTTTGGTTATGGCTTCCAGTGATTCTTGGTGCCCTGCCTAAATAACTCATAAACTATTCTTTGAATAACCTTTTCTGCAGTCTTGCCTTGGACTTCATATCAGATCGCTCTGGTATAAGGTAGGAAGAATATACTCTTTTTTCATTTTGAAAATTGCTACTACAGACATAAAAAGCTAATATATTTGGCATTATCAGAATCATGAGATTTGTCTGAGTTTACACACAGAGTGTCACCAATGGATCTCATCTGCACATTCTTTGATTCTCCTGGTATATAATTTCATCCAGGTATATAATTTCATTCCAGGTACTTTTTGATAGTCTTATGTATCATGATCTATTAATCCCATATTTGGTGGTCTTTTTCTACTCTCAAGATGGTTTTTCTTTACAGAAAAGATAGAAGAAAAAACAGGAATTGAGATGTTCTTCTGTCTCTGCTTTATATTAATTAGTAATATGCCATTTACATCAAAGAGTGTACCTGTGCCTTCTCTGATTTGCAAGCCTTAGCACATTCTGGGCTTCAGCTCCAGCTTGCTTCTTATATATATTGTTGCCACTTTCTAAAAAATGGTTTCTTTCCTTTTATATATTTAGTTCTCTTGTGCATGTCCTTCTAAGTCTGAGTTGATTGGTGACCTTTCCATCCAGTCTCTTGAGATACCTCCCTTCTTTTCTGCCTCTATCTCAGATAATGTGGGATTGGCAGATTTCATTTTTGAGAACTTTTTCCCATCTCAGACCTTGAGCTTGAGTCCTGTCTTCTTCACTGTTTGAAGCCTGCTCTCTCTGTGTTCCTTCTTCTTCCAGCCTACCTGGTTTGGTTGCTTTCTTTTGAGGCTCTCACCACTTCCTCTTTTCTGATCAGTTTCTCTTTCTGAACCTAAGTTGATTGGTCAAACTTAGGTTCAGAATTATAATTCTACTTATTCTGCCATCTGGGTGATAGAACAATTAGCAAGGCAAATTTTTTACTATATATGCTGCTTTCTAGTTGAATGAGATTTTTCACCAGATGTTCAGGTAGCAAAAATCTTTTACCACTTTGTGACAGAGGGCTCCTACCAAGAAAGTCAGTTTAATTTCACCATTACTCGGTAGTTAGGGCATCTCACTGGCTTCATGTTAAAACTTGCAGGGCTATCTTTCCTGGCCAGGTGTCCTCCCTGATCTGCCCTTCCATCCTTCCCACAAATCCAAGGAAATCAGTCTGCTGTCCTCTCCTCTTTAAAAGTGTTATTACCAATTATTTACTGGATGTTTTTTTCTTTTGAAGCTGACCCCAGTGTAGGGTGTCCTCTTTTCAGTTCTTGCCTTTTCATTCTGTAACTAACATAGGGATATTGACATGTTTTATTTCATGTTTTATTTTCATAGTGATGGAGTCTAAATAAGTGTTATAAATAGGGAAGTTAGAAGTTCATGGCATTTTTTAAAAAAATAAATTTATTTATTTATTTTTGGCTGAATTGGGTCTTTGTTGCTGCGTGTGGGCTTTCTCTAGTTGCAGTGAGCAGGGGCTACTCTTCATTGTGGGGCTACTTCTCATTGCTGTGGCTTTGCTGTAGAGCACGGGCTCTAGGTGTGCAGGCTTCAGTAGCTGTGGCTTGCAGGCTCTAGAGCACAGGCTCATGGCACACGGGTTTAGTTACTCTGCGGCACGTGGGATCTTCCCAGACCAGGTCTCGAACCCGTGTCCCCGGCATTGGCAGACGGATTCTTAACCACTGCGCCATCAGGGAAGCCCAGAAGTTCATGGCATCTTATTGTCCCAAGTTAGTTTCTAATTTCCTTAGGTGCTGTGGACATCTGTCTGTTTGCCTCTTACTCAAGGTAAAGTTCATCAAACCTCACCCTCTCTTTACTCCAGGCTCTCTAGAAGAGGGTTTCAAGAAATGGTAAGCCTGGGGGAGAAGGTTAAACCATAGCTGTGCATTAGTAGAGACCATTAAGAGGCTGTCTTATGTCACAGGGTAACTTATACCTCAGAGGACCCTGAAGCAGCTCTTCATGGAATCCCAGTTACATACAGGAAAGATCATACCTGATACTGTTTCTGTTCCTCAGTTACTTCCACTCAAATGCTTTCTGCTAGGCCTCTACTCTCAGGTGTGGATTTCTGCTTAGCAGTGCACATTTTTAACATATACTTATCTTTAACAGGTAAGATTTCTATATCCTTATATTTGATCAGAGATACTGTGAGATGTTGAAAATTCGAAAATGATCAAAATGTATTAGGGCTGGACTTCCCTGGTGGTGCAGTGGTTGGGAATCCGCCTGCCAATGCAGGGGGCACGGTTTTGAGCCCTGGTCCGGGAAGATCCCACATGCCGTGGAGCAGCTAAGCCCGTGCGCCACAACTACTGAACCTGCGCTCTAGAGCCTGCGAGCCACAACTACTGAGCCCGTGTGCCTAGAGCCCATGCTCCGCAACGAGAAGCCCCTGCAATGAGAAGTCCACGCATGCAACAAAGAGCAGCCCCCGCTCACTGCAACTAGAGAAAGGCTGTGTGCAGCAATGAAGACCCAATGCAGCCAAAAATAAATAAATAAAGTTATTTTTAAAAAATGTATTAGGGCT
Source organism: Orcinus orca (assembly GCF_937001465.1). Taxonomy (NCBI): domain Eukaryota; kingdom Metazoa; phylum Chordata; class Mammalia; order Artiodactyla; family Delphinidae; genus Orcinus; species Orcinus orca. Next base: position 41,199,187 of record NC_064569.1, on the reverse strand, counting down.
GAATATTCTGGAGAAACAAATAAAAATATAAATCATGTCAACACGTGTTTACTAAACACACAAAAGAGAAGTTACTCCCTTTAAGTAGCTCATGTTTCATTGGAATGAATAAGTATATGAGGCAATCAAAGAATATAATAAAATGCTGAATTATACATGGGTAGCAACTACTTAGAGTCCACTAGAGTTGGTTTTCCAAATCTGTACTCAATTTATGTCTGAGAAGGAGCAGCCTTCTGTATTTCTAAAATTGTTTCTCGCTGAATTTGTTTGTTATAGTTTTGGTGTAAACAGGGGCCTAGAGCTGGGTTTGCCAGTGACCTTTAGCCCCCACCTCTGGGAATGTGGAACTGAGTGGTATTCTTGCTCCTGCAGCAGAGTGAAAGCAACACAGTGTGGTGGGAACATGAGTAATTCAAATATATTTGAGCATTTTAGATTTTAAAATCTCTCATGAGATAACACAGTTTTGTGTATTTCGGTTGGCTGTGCTGTTTTGAGGTAATTTTAGGGGTAGCTTTTAGAATGAATTTTAGAATTCCAGCCTCAAGTGACAGTCCTTTGCTTAGTCGTGAGGGGTTAGGTGTAATGCCATATTATATTGAGAAGACTAGGAACTGTTGTTATATATTAACCTTACTAGGCACTGATACTTGAGAAGAAAAAAACCCCCTACATTCATAATGTTTCAGCTGTTGCTGTGTTGCAAAATCCAGTTTGCCTTGATTCCTGGTAATAGCCACTAATCTTTCAAGGAATTATCAGCTATGATGCATTTGAGGATGATAAGGCAACAAAGTCTCCTAAAGACTAATCTCATGTTTCTTAATTTTGTAGTGTTTTGCTTTATTTTCTATACTGTTTGCTGTGGGAACAGTGGTAGCTTCCTGATTTTGAGAAGAGGAAGAACTGGGACAGTACTTTTTTAGAAACCCCAGTGCTTCTGCAGTTTTGTATAATCTCAAGGGAACAATAGTATGTTTTGCCTGACAAATTAATATGAACAGAAAGGATTCCCCACCTTCTCCACTCTTAACCCCACCCCTGTAAGCAAAACACACACACCTTCAGGCCTAAGGAAGAGGAAAAGCACCCTTTGTTTTTCTTGCCTTTGAAATACTTTTTAGCAACAAGAAACCTGTGTTTCATAAACACTGGTTTATATCTCTGCTGACTGGATTCAACTCATAACATGTCTTTGCTATTTAGACATCAGCAGAAAGAGAAATTTCTTTTTTTCTAGCCCTCCCTTTTTTTTTTTTTTTTTAACATTCATGCCATTAAATTTTTATTGTACCTATGTGTATTCTTAGGTCAATAATGAGAACATTTGCTGCTTGTTTTATATTCCAGTAAGAATTTATAATCTTATATATATGATTCATATGATTGCAGTCACTTTTCTATTAATTGTTGTTTTTGCCTGAAGGTAATAACCTTATAATCTAATGTTGGGGATAATGTAGACTGCTGAGGGATATAGGTGCATATAAGGAATGCCTTTCCATCTGTAGATAGTAAAATTGATTTTGATCTCTTTGTTTTACAGTATAAGCATAATATTTAAATTACAGGTAAAGGTTTGAGTGTATTTCATTTTGAATGTGGGGAATGTTGACAGGAATCACTGGATCCCTGACCTCTAACCCTTTAGAATCTCAATTGGTTTTTTTATGTTATGTATCTGTTGCCTTTCTTTTATACCTGGAAGTACTCTGTGGCCTATACATATTTTTTCTATTTTAAAAAAAAACTTCATTGTAGAAAATTTCAAACATATATAAACAAAACAGTGTAATGAACCCTCTTGTACCTATCCCCCAGCTTTAAAAATTACGTTACTACTCTTTTATCATTTATACCATTTCCCATCCTCCAGTCAATAATTTATTTTTTTCTTTTAGGTAAAATTTATATGGATTGAAATGCACAAATTTCAGCTGTACAGTTACGACCGTGTAACCCACACACATCTAAACATAATATAGAACACTTTTCTCTCCCCAGGAAGTTCCCTGTATACCTTCCAAGTCAGTCCCCGCCCTGCTAGCAAGCCACTGTTCTCTTTAATTTTGCCTGTTTTAGAACATCACATAAATGGGATCATGCATGATATATTCTTTTTTTCTGGCTTCTTTTGTTCAGTATCATGTCTGTGAGCTTCATCCATTTTGTTGCATTCCTTGTTTTGCTGAGTAGTATTCCATTGTATGAGCATACCATAGTTTGTAATCCATTTTCTTAATTATGAACATTTGGATTCTTTCCAGTTTTTGCTTTTATGCTATGGACATTCATGTATAAGTCTGTGGTTGGTCTTATATTTTCATTTCTCTTGGATAAATACATATGAGTAGAATTGCTGGATCAACGGGCAGATGCGTGTTTACTCTTGTAAGAGACTGCCTAACCTTTTTCTAAAGTGGTTGTATCATTTTACATTCCTACTGGCAAAGTATGAGAGTCCTAGTTAGTCTACAGCCTTGCCAGTATTTGGGTTGTCATTCTTTTTCATTTTAACTGTTCTAGTGAGTATATGTACATATTTTTTAAATTAAAATACATTTTATTTTGAGAATTTCATGGCATGTCTTGAGATAATTTGAAATACTCTTTAATTTGGTACAGCTCTTAAGATCCTTTTAAAGTTTGATCTGGACTGAATGCTGATCACAACAGTTGGTCTCCAAGGCCCAGAATATTCTTTCTCACTAACCATGGCTAGGACTTCTGAGGGGAAAAAAAAATTTTTTTTTAACATCTTTATTGCAGTATAATTGCTTTACAATGGTGTGTTAGTTTCTGCTGTATAACAAAGTGAATCAGTTATACATATACATATATCCCCATATCTCCTCCCTCTTGCGTCTCCCTCCCACCCTCCCTATCCCACCCCTCTACGTGGTCACAAAGCACCGAGCTGATCTCCCTGTGCTATGCAGCTGCTTCCCACTATCTATTTTACATTTGGTAGTATATATAAGTCCATGCCACTCTCTCACTTCGTTCCAGCTTACCCTTCCTCCTCCCCGTGTCCTCAAGTCCATTCTCTACATCTGCGTCTTTATTCCTGTCCTGCCCCTAGGTTCTTCATAACCTTTTTTTTTTTTAGATTCCATATATATGTGTTAGCATACGGTATTTGTTTTTCTCTTTCTGAATTACCTAACTCTGTATGATAGACTCTAGGTCCATCCACCTCACTACAAATCTCAATTTTGTTTCTTTTTATGGCTGAGTAATATTCCATTGTATATATATGCCACATCTTATTTATCCATTCATCTGTCGATGGACACTGAGGTTGCTTCCATGTCCTGGCCACTGTAAATAGAGCTGCAGTGAACATTGTGGTACATGACTCTTTTTGAATTATGGTTTTCTCAGGGTATATGCCCAGCAGTGGGACTGCTGGGTCATATGGTAGTTCTATTTTTAGTTTTTAAAGGAACCTCCATACTGTTCTCCATAGTGGCTGTATCAGTTTACCTTCCCACCAACAGTGCAAGAGGGTTCCCTTTTCTTCACACCCTCTCCAGCATTAACTGTTTGTAGATTTTTTGATGATGGCCATTCTGACAGGTGTGAGGTGATACCTTATTGTAGTTTTGATTTGCATTTCTCTAATGATTAGTGATGTTGAGCATTCTTTCATGCGTTTAGTGGCTATCTGTATATCTTCTTTGGAGAAATGTCTGTTCAGGTCTTCTGCTCATTTTTGGATTGGGTTGTTTGGTTTTTTGATATTGAGCTGCATGAGCTGCTTGTAAATTTGGGAGATTAATCCTTTGTCAGTTGCTTCATTTGCAAATATCTTCTCCCATTCTGAGGGTTGTCTTTTCGTCTTGTTTATGGTTTCCTTTGCTGTGCAAAAGCTTTTAAGTTTCATTAGGTCCCATTTGTTGTTTTTGTTTTTATTTCCATTTCTCTAGAAGGTGGGTCAAAAAGGATCTTGCTGTGATTTCTGTCATAGAGTGTTCTGCCTATGTTTTCCTCTAAGAGTTTGATAGTGTCTGGCCTTACGTTTAGGCCTTTAATCCATTTTGAGTTTATTTTTGTGTATGGTGTTAGGGAGTGTTCTAATTTCATTCTTTTACATGTAGGTGTCCAGTTTTCCCAGCACCACTTATTGAAGAGGCTGTTTTTTCTCCATTGTATATTCTTGCCTCCTTTATCAAAAATAAGGTGACCAGGGCTTCTCTGGTGGCGCAGTGGTTGATAGTCCGTCTGCCGATGCAGGTGACACGGGTTCGTGCCCCAGTCCGGGAAGATCCCACATGCTGTGGAGCAGCTGGGTCCGTGAGCCATGGCCGCTGAGCCTGCGCATCCAGAGCCTGTGCTCCACAACGGGAGAGGCCACAGCAGTGAGAGGCCCACGTACTGCAAAAAAAAATAATAATAATAAGGTGACCATATGTGTGTGGGTTTATCTCTGGGCTTTCTATCCTGTTCCATTGATCTATATTTCTGTTTTTGTGCCAGTACCATACTGCCTTGATTACTGTAGCTTTGTAGTATAGTCTGAAGTCAGGGAGCCTGATTTCTCCAGCTCCATTTTTCTTTTGCAAGATTGCTTTGGCTATTCGGGGTCTTTTGTGTTTCCGTACAAATTGTGAAATTTTTTGTTCTAGTTCTGTGAAAAATGCCATTGGTAGTTTGATAGGGATTGCATTGAATCTGTAGATTGCTTTGGGTAGTATAGTCATTTTCACAATGTTGATTCTTCCAGTCCAAGAACATGGTATATCGCTCCCTGAGGGGAAATTATTTCTAATCTTTTCCATCCATTTTAGCCCCTTATTGTTTCTGAAATATTTTCTCATATATTTACTCTTTGCAGCAAATGTGGTTCCCATTTTATAGATGAAGGAATGAAGACTCAAGAGAGCTTGCCCAAGATTTGCCCAAAGGTTCTAGAGACTGAAAGCTAGGATTTCAAACTTGGTCCAGTACTCTTTAGCACATAAAAATGAGCAACATATTAGAATTCATTGGATGTGTCTCTTTGGTTTGCAAGTTTAGATAAACTGAGAAGTATAAGAAGCTTTTTCTTGGAGGAGATAGCTGGTAGGGATATATCAATATTAGTTGTATTCCACAGAATGTAAACTGACCTTGAAATATATACTGGTCATTGATTTGTGCTTTTCATGTGGTTTCTTGGAATTTTGGTTATTGTTTTAATCCTTAGAGTAGATGAGCTGATGTGGTTATAAAGATTCTGCAGTTGGTACCTTTCTGGGAACAAATACATTACTGAGTGTCCTAAATTGACATTTGGGAACTCTGCATACAATTTTCAGAGCCCTTTTAGGAGTCCCTGTCTATGATTCCTAGAAACACTCTCTTTGGACACTTAAGTGGTTTTAATAGTGAATGTCTGTCATTGCCCACATTGTTGTGGTCAGAGGGATATTACAGCAGGTAATCTGAACTGAATGGTTAGGAAGAAACTTCTCCAAGGTGTGTCATGTTTATGGTTTTCCAAAGCGAATTGCAGTTAAATGGTTTCATTAATAAATCGGCTCTTACACCATTGTCAGATGTTAAAGTAAGTCATTTGTTTGTTTTATTTCAGTGATGTCCTAGCATTGCCCATTTTTAAGCAAGAAGAGTCAAGTTTGCCTCCAGATAATGAGAATAAAATCCTCCCTTTTCAATACGTGCTTTGTGCTGCCACCTCTCCAGCAGTGAAACTCCATGATGAAACCCTGACATATCTCAATCAAGGTTAGATATGGTGTTATTCATTAGTATTATTGCAGACCTGCTGGATTCATGATATTTAATTAGGTACACTTATATGTAAAAAGTACATCTTTCTAGTGTGACCTGTTAAAGTCAAAGCCTCAGTGTCGTATTTGATATATATTACTGGTTTCTTTTGTCTACCTGTCCATTTTTAGTTCCAGTCTCCCTCTTTCTAATCCATGTTCCCTGGACATCCCCAGTGGTCACTGTCTGAGAAGTATTACTGTATCCAGCTCTATTATTTACCAGTTGTGTGGCCTTGGACAAGTTGATTAAATTCTGTGTTTCAATTTCCTCATATGTGAAACTGGAATTGATAATACCTTAGAGAATTGTATCAATTAAATGACATAATTTATGAAAACACTTAGCACTGTGCCTAGCATACAGTAAAGGATTATGGTTGTTACTAATACTAATAATGTTATATACTCTTGTATATTCAACCAACTGAATTTCATTCTTTCTGAATCTTGGGAAGTTAATTTATGATGAATATAATATGTAGTTACTTTTTGTTCTAGGCCAGTCTTATGAAATCCGAATGCTAGACAATAGGAAACTTGGAGAACTTCCAGAAATTAATGGCAAGTTGGTGAAGGTAAAAGAAAACAAGTAAATCATTCCTCTCCATAATATCCTTTTACTGATCCTTTTTGGATTAATATTTTTTCTTTCATAAAGGGCTTGGTGGTATCTCTTACCTGCTACAGTTTGCTAGCAGAGTGGTAAACTGTTGTGTTACTTCTTTGGGGTCAGAGTGAGCCCACCTATTCACATGGATTTTTCAGAGCTGCAGAAACGACAGCTTAGCACTCCATGTCAGGAGAGTCTCATGGCTCATTGAAGTTCTTTTTGGGTGGAATAAAGTAACCTCTTCGAGATCTTTAGAGAAGTTCCAGTGTCTCTTTGGATACGTGGTCTAGTAGCAAAGAAACCAGAAGCTACTGTTGATGAATAGCAGTTTTCTTAATCTGGACTGACAGTAATGAATTCACAGTATAATTGAGACAGAGGAGTTTGGTCAGCTGCTGTAGAAGATGATGAGAGGGATATTAATAGGCACTTCCACAAAAGGAAGGTTGATGGAAACAGCCCCTACCTACCCTCAGTGTTTACAGGTTGTATGGTGGGTTAGCAAGCAGGGGACTTGGTGAGATTTTCACATGTATCTGAAGAGCTGAGCCAGATGTCACACGGTAACAGTAGAGGCATGTAGAAATGCTTCCAGTGGAGTCCTTTATGCCTAGTTACCAATCAGGGCTGATGTTTAAGCCAAGTTTTAAATATGGTACTAGTTAACTATAATATAGATTATATTTGAGCAATTATAAAGTTTGCCTTGAAATACAGTATGGTATGGGTTTTAGAGTAAAACAGGTCTCAAGAAAAATAATTTTAAGTTGTGTCTGGAAACCAACTGGGGGTGACTCCTGCTAGTTTTCCTTTGTCAGCACTGATTTTTAAGGGATCCTGTTAACATTTGATTTTGTTGCTTCCTTTTAGAGTATATTCCGTGTCGTGTTCCATGACAGACGGCTACAATACACTGAACATCAGCAGCTGGAGGGCTGGAGGTGGAACCGACCTGGAGATAGAATTCTTGACATAGGTAAGTTAAGAGAATCTGTTGCCCAGGAAATGCCTATAACTATGGTCTGAGAATTGGTTTTCTTTCCTTGATGTTTACTTTGATTCAAAATGCTTCAGGGGCTCAATCAACGTGAACCTAGAAATGGTTATTGATTAAGCATAAGAAATTACTGATATAATGATTCCAAAACTGAAGTTGAAAGTGTAGACACTTCAGTTCTGTAACAGTTGCATCCATAACTTGAGGGTGAGTTTTTGTTTTTTAAATTTAGTTGTGGTAAAATATACATAACATAAAATTTACCATTTTAACCATTTTTTTTTTTTTTTTTTTTTTGCGGTACGCGGGCCTCTCACTGTTGTGGCCTCTCCCCTTGCGGAGCACAGGCTCCGGACGCGCAGGCTCAGCGGCCATGGCTCACGGGCCCAGCCGCTCCGCGGCATGGGGGATCTTCCCGGACCGGGGCACGAACCTGTGTCCCCTGCATCGGCAGGCAGACTCTCAACCACTGCGCCACCAGGGAAGCCCCCTTAACCATTTTTAAGTGTACATTTCAGTTGCATTAAGTACATTCACATTGTTGTGCAACCGTCACTACCATCCATCTCTAGAACTTTTTTCATCTTGCAAAACTGAAACTCTGTACCCATGAAACAATAACTTCCCATTCCCTCCGCTCCCCAGTCCCTGGTAACCACCATTCTACTTTTTGTCTGTATCAATGTGACTACTGTAGGTGCCTCAGATAAGTGAAATCATTCAGTGTTTGTCTTTTTTGTAATTGGGTTATTTCAGTTACCATAATCCTCAAGATTCATACATATAGTAGCATGTGCCACAACTTCCTTCTTTTTGGGAACCCTTGTGCACTGTTGTGGGAATGTAAGTTGGTACGGCCACTATGGAAAACAGTATGGAGGTTTCTCAAAAAACTAAAAATAGAACTACCATATGACCCAGCAATTCCACTCCTGGGTATATATCCAAAAGAAACAAAAACAATTCAAAAAGATACATGCAGGGGCTTCCCTGGTGGCGCAGTGGTTGAAAGTCCGCCTGCTAATGCAGGGGATACGGGTTCGTGCCCCAGTCCAGGAAGATCCCACATGCCGCGGAGTGGCTGGGCCTGTGAGCCATGGCCGCTGAGCCTGTGCGTCCGGAGCCTGTGCTCCGCAATGGAAGAGGCCACAATAGTGAGAGGCCCGCGTACCGCAACAAAAAAGATACATGCACCCCAGTGTTCATAGCAGCATTATTTACAGTTGCCAAGATATGGAAGCAACCTAAGTGTCCATCAACAGATAAATGTATAAAAAAGATGTGAGATATATATATACACATACACACACACTTACATACATATATATATTTATACACACATATACACACAATGGAATATTAGCCATAAAAAAAACGAAATTTTACCATTTGCAGCGACATGGATGTCATTATGCTAAGTGAAATAAGTCAGATAGGGAAAGACAAATGCTGTATGATGTCACTTGTATGTGGAATCTAAAAACTACAACAGACTAGTGAATGAAACAAAAAAGAGTTTTTTTTTCTTAAATCCTAAAGGGAAGGATCTTTACAAACACACATGCAGCCTCTCTTCGTGAATGTACTTTTAATTCTGGCATCTGTGTCTTTGATCTCTTATTGGTTGTCATCTCCTATTGGTAAGCATAGTTGTTAAACAAATCTAAGCACTACTATTTTTATCTGAGAAAACACTGGTTCTCCTACAGATATCTTGATATATATTTGATAAACTGGCTTTAGGATAAATCCAACGTAGCTAATGCTGTGGAGTGGAACCCACTTAATGCTTTCTTGTTTGAATCATTGATACTAAAACAGTAGAAAACTTATAGCATAGTTATGATAATAAATATCAGCCTGGCCTTATCCCCCAGTTTGAATATTAATAGAAGTCAGGGAATGATATTTAAATATATGCCATATGGACTGGAAAGCAAAGTTCTAAAGCCCATTCATTTTTCTTCCCTCCTGAGAATAAGATGTGTCACTCTGTTATAGGATTCTTTGATGACTTCATAAGTCAGCATCAATTGTTACGTTAAATTTTCCCCACTTAATATTTGTGATAACAACACTTTCTGCCTTTATTCAGACACTCTGCTTTATCCTTCTATGACAATCCTCTTAGTTTACTTCTAGCAGTAATACTAACCTTAAAACTGTAAGTGAAGCAGATTGTAAATTAAATTTTTCATGACACTAGAGCCAGTGTGTAGACTAAATCTATCTTTAAATAGAATTTTGGCACATTAAAAGGAAACTACTTTTAAATTGTCTTATTGTAAAAACTTTTTTAAATGGAAAAAAGATACTCAAAAGGAAAGTATTTAGGTCAATTTTAGGTCAAATCAAACTCTTTTTATTGGCAAAAAAAAGGTTTAAGGTATGATACACAAAAATCTTGGTAATTAGGGACCAATAATATAAGAATCGGTGCGTTCTTATTTAAACCCAGTAGCACTCAGAATTGTTCAATGATAACCATTTGTTTCTCAGATATCCCAATGTCTGTGGGTATAATCGATCCTAGGGCTAATCCAAACCAACTAAATACAGTGGAGTTCCTGTGGGACCCTGCAAAGAGGACATCTGTGTTCATTCAGGTAAGACACTGCAGATAGGGCTCCAGTTTTGAAGAGGATCTCTTACTACCAGTTTGGTTCTTAAAGGATAAAACATGTTGAATTTGAAATCTTTACAGGGTTGAATCTCTCAACAAGTGCAGACTTACTCAACATGTGCCTGAAAGCAATGAGGAGTTTCTGAATTGCTCTTCTAATTTCCCCAATTTATTTATTTGTTTCTCTCAAAAATACTTGCTAGTGGTTGCATAATATTTTATTCTTTGGCTGTACTTACCTAACAATTATTTAGCTTTGAGAATGTTCTAATTTTTCACTATTATCCAAGAAGTTATTTTGAACATCTTTATACTTAGAATTTGATTTGCATATCTGATTATGTCCTTTGGGTAGATTGCTTGAAAAGTCTTATTTGTTAGAGTTTATTTGTATGATAACCAATAGTTTGAGCACTTCTCATCAGGTAGTCACTGTGTTAAGTAAATACTTTTTATACATGATTTTACTTAAGACTTTCAAAAATAATCCTGTGTTGTAAGAATAGTCCTTGAGGCTTAGAGAAAATAACTTACCCAAGCTAGTATTTGGTCAACCAAGATTCCACTATTAAGATTACCAAGATCTTGGACTTTATGCAGTAGCCTAGCAAACCTTTTTCTTCCTATTGCTTGTGAGCTTTCATATTTACTGTGTTCCCAGCATGGATGGTGCCTGTGCTTTCTAAAATCTACCTTAAAGTTCAGGAAAGTTTTAGTAACAGAAACCATTTCTCTTTTATGTTAGCTCTGTCTTTTCTGAAACGATTAATGAATGCCTCACAGTAGCTTTTTGTTAACATTAGATCTGTACATTTACTTTGTTTGCATTTGTAAATCGTTTAAGTTTTCCTCATTTCCTCATGAGAGTGTGAATTCTTCATGATCAAAAAGAGAGGAAAAGTTTCTTTGTAGGTGTTTAAAGGTTTTGCTGTTAGTAGTTGCCCCAAAAATGTTGCTGACTGGTTTGGCTAGCTAACAGTACTGAAACCTGGCTGGATGTTGCATTCTTTTCAGGTGCATTGTATTAGCACAGAGTTCACTATGAGGAAACATGGTGGAGAGAAGGGAGTGCCATTTCGAGTACAAATCGATACCTTCAAGGAGAATGAGAACGGGGAATATACTGAGCACTTACACTCAGCCAGCTGCCAGATCAAAGTCTTCAAGGTACTCCTGGGCGCTGTGCTGGCCCTTGGAACTTTCCCTCTCGTCCTTCATTTGCAACATTAGTCACCAAGTGAGAACGTCAGCTTGTCCCATCTTCAAAAACTATGAAAGCTCAGCCTAAATTAGAGTTATTGAAATAATTACTGATATGCCCGGTAAAGAAATTTAAATAGGGATGGTCATGGGAGAAGGGGAACTTGGAAAAGGGATCATATGGATATCATATGGATAGATACCTTCTCATTGCGAAAGATTCATTAATACAGCAGTATTCAGAGCACGACACTGAAGTCCCCCTTTACCACTCTTACCCTGACTCCCCAACCTCTCCCCAGAGGTGACCACTGTCAATAATTTCATATGTATCTTTCTAGTTCCCTTCTGTGCTCTTATATACACAGGTACCTAGATATACACATATTTTCTTTTCTTTGAAACATAAATGGGATTTTATGAATTGTTTTGAAGCTTGTTTTTTTCAGTTAACTATGTGCTTTAGAGATGTTTCCACGTCTGTAGCTATAGATCTCTCATTCTTTTTCAACTCCATCACACATTTAAATATCCTATTTTCAGACTTAGATGTAATGATGGATCTTGTCTTTACCTCATTGTACATACCTTTTTGTTTCACATGTGACTATTTTAAGTTCGTAGAAGTAATATTGTTGAGTCGAAGGGTGAGTATGTGAGTTTGAAACAAAATATTTCTCATTTTAGCCCAAAGGTGCAGACAGAAAACAAAAAACAGATAGGGAGAAAATGGAGAAACGAACGCCTCATGAGAAGGAGAAATATCAACCTTCCTATGAGACAACTATACTCACAGAGGTAAAAGGATTTCTTTTGGTGACAATTTCAATCAGTACTTTTTACTCTTAAAAGAAAAATACAATTATTTTGCGATATACAGTTGACCCTTGAACAACACAGGTTTGAACTGCATGGGTTCATTTATACATAGATTTTTTTTCCCACTAAATATGTACTACCGTACTACATGGTTTGCAGTTCATTGAATCCAAGGATGCAGATACAAAGGGCTGACTGTCAAGTTATACCCGGATTTTTGACTGTGGAGGGGGAGACGGTGCTCCTAATACCTGCGTTGTTCAAGGGTCAACTGTATACATATATCATTATGTTGTATACCTAAAACTAATATAATGTTCATGTCAATTATATTTCAATTTAAAAAAAAAGAAACATCACTTCCAGTCTGGTCAAAACTTACTTGTCCTCTTAGTTGTGAGGGCCTCTGAGGAATTAAGATTTACTAATCAAGATGTGCTATTCGACAAATGAACTTATCTACAAAACAGAAATAGAGTTACAAATGTAGAAAACAAACTTACGGTTACCAGGGGGTAAGCTGGGGGAAGGATAAATTGGGAGACTGGGATTGACATATACACACTACTGTGTAAAAAACAGATAACTAATAAGGACATACTGTATAGCACAGGGAACTCTACTCAGTATTCTGTAATGGCCTATATGGGAAAAGAATCTTAAAAAGAGTGGATATATGTATATGTATAACTGATTCACTTTGCTGTATACCTGAAACTAATACAACATTGTAAATCAACTATACTCCAATAAAATTAAAAAAAAAAAAAAAAAAAGATGTGCCATTTGAGTAACAGTAGTACATCTTTGTGGAATTTTGACACAGAAAGAGTCAAATGTACTTTCTGTGTCTAAGTTGTCCTTTGTTTTTAGTGTTCTCCATGGCCCGAGATCACATATGTCAATAATTCCCCATCACCTGGCTTCAACAGTTCCCATAACAGTTTTTCTCTTGGGGAAGGGTAAGTCTGGGAAATTGGCTTGTGTTTGTCCTAAATATGTATTCTTTCGTTATGTCTCCATAAACAAAATCTTTCCAAATCAATAAGACCTTCTATTTGGTCAGTCTTTGATGGACTTATATATTAACTGAGGTTTGGGTTATCTTCAAAAGAGACTGAAAGAGTTTTTATGTAGCCTTTTTCCCCCTCTATTATTTATTTATTTTATTTTATTTCATTTGTTTTGGCCACGCCACAAGGCTTATGGGATTTAGTTTTTCATTGCCCTTACGGCCCTCGGCAGTGAGAGCGCAGAGTCCTAACCTCTGGACCTGCAGGGAATTCCCTTTTCCCCACTATTAGGAAACAGCATTTATGGTCAGTTTTTAGTGATTCAGGGAATGAATTTTCTGTGTTTTTCCCTTCTTCCTCTTACTGCTTCTCTTAAAGTTATTTCACTTCCTGATCAGAGTGGTCGTTGGGAATTGAAACACAGTTGTGCAAACAGTAAAATCTGTTTGGTTACTTATTAAGAATGATCCCAACACCTAATTATTATGAATCTTTGATAATTGGGGGAAGAAGGTGAAGATGAGCTAAAATAATAGATAATAGAAGTATTGGATCCAAGAGTAAGAATGTTTTATGAGATAGCACAGATTCCCTTAAATCTCTAGCTTAAGACTTATGATGATGAAGAATGAGGCGATGAACCCTAGTATGTGTCATGAACTCATCCTTTCATTTTAAATGTTTCTTTAGAAATGGTTCACCAAACCACCAGCCAGAGCCACCCCCTCCAGTCACAGATGTAAGTCTAAAGTTATATAAATGTCAGTTATTATAGTCTAATAGTCTGATGTCTAATAATACTTTGGTGACTGTGTGATTCAGTAGAAATGCCCAACTTTTAGGGAGTATTATTCATTCACTAAGCAAACATTTATTGAATTTTGGCCTGAACCAGATACTGTGCTGTATTTAAGGAACTTTCAGTCTAGTGGGGAAGATAAGGATGGAATTCCATGGATATCTTGCATGGTTAGAGAAAGAAGACTGATGTATAAACAACTTCCAAGCAAACTCAGCCTGTCTGAATGTGGGTGTATTTGGCTGTTGTTACCTAATGATGTAACATTTACCTTTTTAAAGTTGAGTCTATTTAGTTACCAAAAAAAATGCTTTCCCTCTTTCAGAACCTCTTGCCAACAACCACACCTCAGGAGGCTCAGCAGTGGTTGCATCGAAACCGTTTTTCCACATTCACAAGGCTTTTTACAAACTTCTCAGGTTAAATTTGCTTGTCCTTTTGTTTTCCCCAGCATGGGATTTCCTTTACATTCCAGGGCCTCCTGGTATCCCTGTGTTGTTTTGTGTGTAGAGGGGGGAGATCTTAATGCATTTTTCTGATTAAATGAATTTCATTGAACCCTTCAGACTTTCTCACCAGCTGCAGCTGTGCTGTGAAATGCTCAAAAAAGAAAGACCTCTTAGTTTAAACTCATTTTAATTTTAAAATATTTATTCTATACAATACTTTAAAATATATTATCCATAAAATATTTTATCAAGGAGCATTGCAGGTAGTCGGAAATTTTCCCCTTGCTATCACTATATTATGTTTTCTTTGCACATTCCACTCTTATTTAGCACCTTCTGTGTACCAGGTATGGTAAGAATACACAAATGGATAAGGCATATTTCCTGATCAGTCACCATCTAGTATCAAAGAAAACCCAAATCAAAATAAAACCCTGAAAAAGGTAAACAAATAGTTGTAATGCAATAGATAAGTGTAAGGCTCTGGAGTTTGGGAACATGTGTGATGTGTGATGCGTGAGGTAAATCTTGAGGGCTGAGGAAGAGTCTGGTGGTCAGACAGTGGAAGGAACATGTGTGATGTGTGATGTGTGAGGTAAATCTTGAGGGCTGAGGAAGAGTCTGGTGGTCAGACAGTGGAAGGATATTTCAGGCAGGAGGAACAACTTGCTCATTAGGCGTGATCAGCATGATGAAAGCATAGGGTTAAATGAATAAGTTAATTGGGTGGGAATTGAGGTGAGAGAGGATGCAGGGGCCAGGTCATGGAGGGCCTTATATGCCATGCAAGAGATTATGACTGTAGCATACTAGTAATGAGGTGTCGTTGTAACACAGTCCATTTTAAGTCATTAACAAGGAGAATCTTTGCCGTTATCACCCATTTTCTTATATTTATTCCAGGGGCAGATTTATTGAAGCTAACTAGAGATGATGTGATTCAAATCTGTGGCCCTGCAGATGGAATCAGACTTTTTAATGCATTGAAAGGCCGGTATGTAATTAGTGGTAAAATATCAGTGGGGCTGGATTTCAAATGGATTTGGATTCAGGGACTCTTCGCAATACTTTTTGTACAGCTAAATACATCTTGTCGAAACATTCTTTTTGAATGCCAGCTATGTACCAAATAAAGATGAAAAATATCTTTTCCTGTACTTGATCCAAGGAGGTCCTCATGATATTCCATTTTTCATTCAGTTAAATATCCGTTGTCCCTGTTATGAGCCATTAGGCTTTGGTGATACATTGATGAGCTTTCTGATGGGGAGAGAGAGAAAGATTATAAACTATAAGTATTTTGAATAGTGATAAGTATTTTGAAGGAAAACAAAACAAACAAACAAAAATAAGGTGGTGTCCTACAGAGTACAGAATATAGTCAGGAAAGACCTCTCTGAGGAGGGGGCATTTAAACTGAGTTATGAGAAGGATGGAAGCTTTGGAGTCATGAGGGAAGAACATTCTACGCAGAAGAAACAGTGGGTGCAAAGGTCCTGAACTCAGTTTTACTAAAGAAGAGATTATTCTTAAGTTTGGGTAGGAATTGCTTAAGTGTCTGCTTACAAATATTACATGTAATACAGAGGAACTTCTAGTCTCTGTTTGGGATTTACAGTTTACAATAGGAAGTAGTAATATTGATGGAAAAAACATACAGGTCAGTGCCACAGAACCAAATCAGTGACTAAATAATGAAACAGATTGTGAAGTATTTGTGTTTGTGTATATTACAAGAGATAATTGAATCAAGTTGGAAACTTTTTTTAAAAAATAAATTTATTTATTAATTTTGGCTGTGTTGGGTCTTCGTTTCTGTGCGAGGGCTTTCTCTAGTTGCGGCGAGCAGGGGCCACTCTTCATCGCGGTGCGCGGGCCTCTCACTGTCACGGCCTTCTCTTGTTGCGGAGCACAGGCTCCAGACGCGCAGGCTCAGCAGTTGTGGCTCACGGGCCTAGTTGCTCCGTGGCATGTGGGATCTTCCCAGACCAGGGCTCGAACCCGTGTTCCCTGCATTGGCAGGCAGATTCTCAACCACTGCGCCACCAGGGAAGCCCAAGTTGGAAACTTTTAAGGAAAGAGGTGAAATTCAAAGGGTTGATGACTGGGAGGAAAAGAATGGATCTTTCATTTTTAAAAGTATTACCTACAGAGGAGCTTCCCTGGTGGTGCAGTGGTTGAGAATCAGCCTGCCAATGCAGGGGACACGGGTTTGAGCCCTGGTCTGGGAAGATCCCACATGCTGCGGAGCAGCTAAGCTCATGTGCCACAATTACTGAGCCTGTGCTCTAGAGCCTGTGAGCCACAACTACTGAGCCCGCGTGCCGCAACTACTGAAGCCCGCGTGCCTAGAGCCCATGCTCCGCAATGAGAAGCCACCACAATGAGAAACCCGCACACTGCAACGAAGAGTAGCCCATGCTCGCCGCAACTGGAGAAAGCCCGCGCGCAGCAGTGAAAACCCAACACAGCCAAAAATAAATAAATTTATTTAAAAAAAAAAGTATTACCTACAGAGCATTTAGAAATAGGAAGGAATAAGATGATCAGAGCAAGAGGTAATTCAATATTGTTGTCTAAGAAGAAAGAACAGAAAGAAGGCTAAAGACGCTTAGGAGAAGATAATGAGGGAAATAAGATTTTCTAGTTTATCCTGTTGGTACTTTTAAGTATCAATAGAAGGTATGTCTTGAACTGACCCACAAAACAGTGGCTCACACATTTTGAATCTTTCTAACCTTTACATCAAAGGTTACAAACTCAAATGACTACAGAGACCACATGTAAATGAGTGACAGTCAAGTCTGGGGGGTACTGAAGAATGCATGCACCACGCAAGTAGAACAGCTGATTGGGTGTTTTGTAAGAATGGGGGCCTTGGATCACCAGATCTGATTTTTCAAGGAAAACCAGAGGTTTATATGAGGGCTTCTGTTGGAATGAATTCAGTTAAAATGCACGCATGCACGCGCGCGCGCGCACACACACACACACACACATACACACACACACACACGCCAGTGGGGAGCTAAAATGTAGACACACAAGTTCTTCCTTAAAATGTGCTCACCATGAAAGAGTAACAGCTTTCTTTTTTCCTCCTTAGGATGGTGCGCCCAAGGCTAACCATTTACGTTTGTCAGGAATCCTTGCAGCTGAGGGAGCAGCAGCAACAGCAGCAGCAACAGCAGCAGAAGCATGAGGATGGAGACTCAAATGGTACTTTCTTCGGTAGGTCGTTCTGCACAGGCCAGGACAGATGAAGAAAAATAAAGAGATGACTTATGAGCATGTGTGATGGGAATTTATCAAACAGCAGATTCAGCATTTGCTAGAAGGAATGGTAATTGCTAATGTTTATTGAGTTCCTAATATATTATGCCAGGCACTATTCTCAGCACGTTTACATGTTTTAATTTTTACAACCGGTGTTTCCTCTTTGCAGTAGATTTTATTGTTCTTGCCAACATTTCGATGAGGAAGATGAGGCTTAGGGATGTTAAGTAACTTGCCCCAGGTCACACACAGCTAGCGAGTGGTTGAGCTGGCATTTCAATTCAGGCAGTCTGCCTCTGAGTCCTTCAGGAAAGTGGGCATTCCTAGTGATCAGATTACATTTAAGACCAGAGACACTCTGTACTGACTGCCTTTGCTTTCTCCTTTTTGCAGTTTACCATGCCATCTACCTAGAAGAACTGACAGCTGTTGAACTGACAGAAAAAATCGCTCAGCTTTTCAGCATTTCCCCTTGCCAGATCAGCCAGATCTACAAGCAGGGGCCCACAGGAATCCATGTGCTCATTAGTGACGAGGTAGATTTTCAGCACAGCTGAATCACCAGACGACAGTGATTTGTCTGGGCAGATGACAGGAGCAGGAACCGTTCTACTGGGGCAGAGTGCTCTGTTTTCTAAGACGAGGTTTTCAAATGTTTTTGTTTGCTTACCTCCTACAATGATGTTTTAAAACTGTGTATCCCCTTGCACGTTTTTAGGTTGACTTAAAATTTTTTGTTTTAAGTTTAAATAGTTGCAAAAGATGTCATTTCTGGGCATATTATATGACATTTAAAAATGAAGTGATTACTTCACTACTCTAGCTATATTCCGTGTAACCTAAATACAAGAGTAATTTAATACTGTCATCTGTTTAAAAAAATACATGAATATACTTTTTTAACAGAATTTTTATATCATTTCTCTGCTTCGTTAAACTCATATTTTCATTCACTTCCCCCACAGAATTTCATCTTACCATAACCTACCTTTATGCTTGAATATCTTTTATTAATTATCCTACC
Organism: Orcinus orca; assembly: GCF_937001465.1. Taxonomy (NCBI): domain Eukaryota; kingdom Metazoa; phylum Chordata; class Mammalia; order Artiodactyla; family Delphinidae; genus Orcinus; species Orcinus orca. The sequence continues at coordinate 41,180,600 of NC_064569.1, read as the reverse complement.
ATATTTCTTTAAAACAAAAATTTGCTTCAATAAAAGTAAAAAAACTCTTCTGAATAGAATTATCACCATAATTATACAATGGATTAAAATAACATAAATGTATTATATGTTTTGATAAGTAATTATTAAACATTAAGAAAAAATTTATTAATGCATTAGTGAATCTAGGGAGTTCCCTGGTAGCCTAGTGGTTAGGATTCTCAGCTTTCAGTGCCAGGGCCTGGGGGTTCAATCCCCGGTCAGGGAACTGAGATCCTGCAAGCCGTACGGTGTGGCCAAAAATAAATAAATAAAATAAAATACAATAAAAGTGCGTCTATTAATGAGATGGATGAGATTACTCGATTCCTTACCCTCCCTCCCACAGACAATTAATTCATCGATAGATACATACTGCCTATTGATTGCTAGAATGAAATAGAGTTCAGCATCAATTCCATCCGTTTTTTTCCCCCTAGATATAAGTGCTGTGGAATCTGTTCCATATAAATTGATAGACAGGAATGGATGGAGTTTGCTGTAACAGCATTGCTGGATTTTTTTTTTTTTAACTTCTGAGTTATGTGCCAAAAATTGCATAGTGATATTATCAAAAATTATTTTGAATCATCTGTCATTTGACAATTTGTGATTAGATCACTTCAATTCTGGTGAAAGGAAAGAATTGAAAATAAGACTTTATTACCCAGTCATTTGAGCTTCCGTTTGCAATTACACTTCTGCATCCTGGGGGCTTTTATACTCCAGGGCAGTGCATCTTCATAGGATTTCAGGAAGGTGAAACTCTTGCCTTTATTTTATAAAATGGGAAAAGGTAGTTTGAGAAGGGAAGTAGGAAAGGAAAACTGAAGAGGTTCTCAGATGGTTTTAGGAAAGAACAGATATGGAAGTTTAATTCCTCCCATATGGGCCTATCTGTATCTGTGTGCCCCTTGGAAAGTCTTGGGGTTAGCCCAAGAAAATGCACACCCGAATTTTAAGAAAGCAGTTTTAGAATGCTTAGCTTTGAAAGCTTTTGAAAACTAAATAGGAGAGAAAACAAAACAAAGGATTATTCTTCACTTATATCTAGTATAATAAACACACAGGCAAAATAAATATAGCAGGGCTTCCCTGGTGGCGCGGTGGTTGGGAGTCCGCCTGCCGATGCAGGGGACGCGGGTTCGTGCCCCGGTCCGGGAGGGTCCCACATGCCGCGGAGCGGCTGGGCCCGTGAGCCATGGCCGCTGGGCCTGCGCGTCCGGAGCCTGTGCTCCGCAACCGGAGAGGCCACAGCAGTGAGAGGCCCGCATACCGCAAAAAAAATAAATAAATAAAAAATAAATATAGCAAACCAAGGTTTTAATAATCAGCAAAACTTCTTGCTTTTTTCAGATGATACAGAACTTTCAGGAAGAAGCCTGTTTTATTCTGGACACAATGAAAGGTAATGAAGTAGTAAGGCAAATGCCTTTCTCGAAGGAGTTTGAGGGTTTTTTTTATAGTACTTTGAGGAGAGAGGGAAAGTATTAACTGCCGTATTTGAGGTAAAGAAAGTGACATTATTAGAGATTGTTCCTTTTTATGAATTGGCTTCTTGCCATTATTAGAGTAGACAGTGTAACTGATGACTTCCTGCCATCTTCTTCCACCTTCCATGGACAAAGGATGAAACGGAGGCATGCTGTTCTTATAATGCATGTTTATTACAAGTATTCTGTGATAATTAAGTATACTGCCCTCTGTCCTTCTGTTTTTTCTTTCTCTAAAGAACCTTACCACATATATTTTTCTCCTGCTGTGTTTTAGAGGTAACTAAAGATTATTCTTTTTTCTTTTTTCTTTTTTTTTTTTTTTTTTTTTTACAGCAGAAACCAATGATAGCTATCATATCATACTGAAGTAGGTGTGGGGCATTCCGTCCTCAGTGGCTGCTGCTGCTTTCGCCTATGGGAACTCCCCTCTCGAAGGGGGTCTTGCAAATGGAGCTCTGAAGGGCTGCAAGAACCTGACCCATCTGACTGTGTCCAGGCCTTGGAGGCAGAATCCCAGGCATCTGTTGGCCCAGGCTCTTAGGGCACCCACAGATTACTGCCCAACATGCATTTCTGCAACGATTTCTTATTTAAAATTTCTGGACCCTATTGTTGTTGAATATCAATAGAAAACTCCACATCATTTAGGGTGTGTGTAGGGCATAATGATGATGAGAATTGTGTGATGTTTAATGGAAAGATGTTAAATTTTGTGATATGGAGCCATGTAATTTTTTTTTCTAACATAAAAGCAAACATCTATATTCATAAGACTAGATCCTCAACCTTTTTTGCCCCTGAAAAACCTCATTAAAGAGAAATATGGAGAAAGAAGAAAATTCTTCTTTTGATTCCCCTGTAATTCTATGACTAATAGTAATTTTAGGTAACATTTATTGCACATTTAGTTGTGTGAGGCAGTGTGATAAATTCTTTAAATAGATTACCTTGTTTAAATCCTCTTAATAGCCCTATATGAAGTAGGTAATAATGATCCCTAATTGAAGATGAGGAAATGGAGACAGAGTGGCCGAGGAGCTTGCTGAGTAACAGGCAGCTAGCAGCTAGTGACACTGAAATGCAAACCCAGGCCGTCTGGCTCTTATTAACAGCCACCCTTGCAGTCCTCTGTGCTTGCCACCGTTTCCTACTGTGGCTCTTCTGGTGAATTGGATCTAACACTGAGCGAGAACTGAGGAATTAACACCAAAAGGGACAAACCACACCTAAATAATGATGAACAAATCAAGACCTACAAAAAAATGAAAACATAGACACTTTCAAAGCATCATCAGTTACCAGATTCACAGAATTTGAGGTGGTGAAAACTAGGGATTATCTGTAACTCCCCAAATTCACTGTTCTTGAATGACCTTCTCAAACTATTAATGAGTTAGACTAACCTCTGCTTTCTCTTTCCCCTCTCTGCATCTTCTCTTGGTATAGAAAGTTCTTTTACTCATGTAGCGTTCTTTTATATAAGCTTTACAAGAAATTCATTCCCATCCTGTTTGCATTCTTACCATATACTTTAGTTCTTCCTGATTGTGATTGTGTGCTCTTGTGTGTGTGCATGTGTAAGACTATGGGTCTTTTTTCACATGTAAAGTTTTATCCAGAAATCCCTCTACGTGTTATGCTGAGGTGAAAAATGATAATGTTCAAAAGATTCTGTATTGGATTTGAATCTGTGTGTGTGTGTATTTTTAAAGCATTTGATAAAGTTTAAATGTTTTTATACAGAGATTTTCGTTCATTAAAATCCACCTTCAACATGGTCTGTTTTCTTTTGGTTTGAAAGAAATTGAAAATTTTGAAACCAGAAAATTAAGTCAAATGACTTGTTTAAAATCGACCTGGACAACTTGACATATTAGGCCAAAATACTTTTTTAGTGACTGATTACCAGATGTCCCCATTCTGGGGGGACATTTCTAATTGTATTATGTTCATAGGACTGGTTCTCAGCTCGGGGAAGTCAGCTCTCTCCCCAGCAGGCTGCTGTTTTTTATTTTTATTTATTTATTTATTCCAGTTCTTTCTGAATGTTAGGCTGGGAGGGTTGGACTTTTACGGTCCCTTCTAAATCTGCATCTGTGACTCTTGTTTACTGTAAATGATACACAGAATTCTATTAATATATTTACTATAAATTTACACTTACTAATTTTTACTTGGAGATAGAGGGTTTTTTAAGAGTAGTTTTCAAATTTATATAGAAATGAATTTATGTAAGTTTGTAATCATAGATCCTCAGATTAACTAGAAAATCTCTTGGGCTTTCTTTAGCTTCAAACAAATATTTATAGTGCTAATGCCATATAATTGGTAAGAATTGGTGTAGTGATAGAACACTGTAATTATTCAACTTGCTTTAAAAAATTGCATTTGTTCACTATTGATCCTTGCAGTTAAATGAAAATTTTAAACTAGCTTTTTCATGATGAAAGTAATACACAAAGTGATAAATTCAAATAAAGAAAGGTATAACTTATCTCCTTGTCCCACTCTATAGAGGTAGCCATTGCAAAAAAGTTTCTCTCTTTCCCACACACACACACCCACCCACCCACACACACACACACACACACACACACACCCACCCACCCCAGATGGGCTCATGTAGTACTAATGATCTGCAGTTTTCTTTTTATGTTTAATATATCCTGAACATCTTTCTATGTTAGGATTTATAGTTTGACATCATTCTTTTGGGGAAAAAAATGGCCATTCCTTACGGATGCCATTTAGGTTAAGCCCATTTAAACATGTATTCTCCTAAGTTTTTTGCGTGTATCTCTAAGATATATTCCTAAAAGTAAAATTTGCTGGATTTTACCTCTTTAACCATGTGATGGTTGATACTTAAAATAAAGGAGATGGTTTAATGTTTCCATTAGGGTGAGGGTATATGAGAAGGAGAATGGTTAGATTTTAGGCCCTCCTGAGAAGTGGAGTAGCATCCTGTTTAACTTAGTATTGTCTGTACTGTTTCCTTGAAGTATAATAGGTTCCATCTAGAAGAATCTATTGTGTAAAGACTTGATAGTTAAAAGGGAGTCATTGGGAAGTAAAAGGGTCACTGCAGAACTCTTAAGGACTGAATACCAGTCACTACGTAAAATGTGGCTATTAAGTAATAAGATTGTCCAATATTATGCCCCAATAATAAGAATGTTTGCCCAAATATATGATTTATTTAAGACGCCACTTAAAGGGAGGGGAAATGGGGGTGGTCATCTTGTCTGGAAAGAGATTACAGTACGACAGATATAAGACAAGTAAGTAGAGTCTGAAAGACCTGAGGTGGTGAGGTTCTCTTGAGGGGACAGACGTGATTCCTGGAAGTCAGGCACTGTCAGGCACTGGGTACGCTGTGAGGGGCAGGGCATGATCTCACCACTGTGAGTTGGAGGAGCATGGCAAGTGAAGAAGGCTTGACATAATGAGCCTCGCCATTTCTCATTTAGGCCTAATGAAAGAGTGTTCTGAAAACCCTTTGTATCTCCAAGTCTCCTGAGAAAGCCTTTCATATAGGGTTGCTGCAGACATTTGGGCTATCTTCAAACTACCGTGAAGGATTGACTGAAGCTTCAGCATTCAGTTTTGAAAGTAACACAAATTTCAGGTGCAAATATTTGAAAACAAGACCGAGTTTCTCCTCCTTCGCTGAAGCTTTTTTCTCTGGCCAATACCTAACAATTCCAGATAACTTGGAACCAGAGAGCTGCAGTTGAGCCTTTTTATCATTTTTCTGAATCTTTAGTTGTCTTACTTGGCCATGGATGGTTCCCCTATGGGAATTTGATCTGTTATGGCCTCTGCTGCTCTGTTATGAGAACTCCCAAGTCTCAGCAGGAATGGCACAAATGCCCCACCTAGCTGCATCTTTTTATATACTAGTTCGTATAAAGTAATCCTGCTTCATTCTTCTGCTTCTCCTAAAAATGCTCTGTTTTCTTAGTCATGAGCTAAGGCTTTTCCTGCTAGAATATTTATTTTTAGTTTGTGATTAAATTATTGTTTCATTATACAAACTCCAAGACTTAAATAAGGAAGAAAGATGCCCTATGTGATGTGAGGTTAATGCCATCAGCACTTGTTTTCTGTTTTGTTAATACTTTATTTCTCCTCTATGCTTCTTTAATGACTTTGTATTTTGCCTTTGACCTTGAACTTCCATCTATTTCTACTTCCTTCTTTTTTCCGCATCTTTCCTCTTCACTTCCAGATCTCCTCTGTATTGTTCCTTATGAATTCTGGCCTGTTCAACAAATTAATTTGGAAATTGCAACGAAGTCTAGCATTTGCATTCTCAAATTCAGAGATTTAAAAGTTGTATATGAATTAAATTTTTCAGTTGGATTAAAGTCAATTTTATAAAGGAACTTGCTATTTAAAAAACACTATTGTATTATTGTATTGTACTATTTTGTATTATATGGGATCTTTTGGGACATGAGTAATAACCAGTTTATCTTGTAAATCTGTGTTTTCATATATTTGCATAAGATGAGATACACATTCCTCATTTTAATCACTACAGATTCCTGTTTTCTTCCTTTTTTTTTGGCTGTGCTGTGTGGCTTGTGGGATCTTAGTTCCCCGACCAGGAATTGAACCCAGCCCCTTGGCAGTGAGAGCACGGAGTCCTAACCACTGGACCGCCAGGGAATCCCCTCTTTCTGAGTTCTAATGTCTAATTTTTCATTTAAGGGTTTAGTTAATATCTTTCCCTAGACATCTTTATAACTTTACTTCAGACTTTCATTCACCTTTTTTAAGCTTATTAAGCTTGACCTCTCTAAACTCACCCTTGCACTCTACCCCCTCAAACCTGTTTGTTATTTTGCTTTTTTAATAGGGTTTTTGTGTGTGTTATGCACATATATAGATAAATTTGTGTGTCTTTTTTTGAAACCTTCCTTGATAAAACACACAGCTTCTTCGATTTTTTGTGCTCTTAAATTGCTGTGGCCCCGTCTTTTTCCCAGATTTGCTCTATTGATCTCTTTCGGTTAGTGTGGAATTAGTCACAAAGAGGTGCCTGTCTTTCTAGATCTGGATTCTAATTAAATGTAAATTAGTAAAGTAACATACAACTTCAGGGCTAAATCTGCGAATTCCCTATCAGAAAAACAAATACAATGGCTTAGATTTAAAAAAAAAATTTTTTTTAATATTTATTTATTTTTTGGCTGCATCGGGTCTTAGTTGTGGCAGGTGGGATCTTTCATTGCGGCGTGTGGGCTCTTCCTTGCAGTGCACGGGCTTCTCTCTAGTTGTGGCATGCAGGCTCATTAGTTGTGGCATGCAGGTTTAGCTGCCCCACGGCACGAGGGATCTTAGTTCCCTGACCAGGGATCGAACCCATGTCCCCTGCATTGGCAGGGGGATTCTTAACCACTGGACCACCAGGGAAGTACATGCAATGGCTTAGATTTTACTTAACTCTTTTTTCTCTAAGAAGCTCAGCACATAGTATCCTCTGATCTATTCATTTTCAACCTCCCTAGAGAGTGTACTCTTTATCTTTTGTTTGGTAAAGAGTAGTTGATGCAGTACATACTTTGGTGTCAGATAAGCCACTGTTCAAATCCCAGATCTTGCTCTTCCTGGATGTGACCTTGGACAATATAATCTCTTAAACCTTAACTTTCTCATCTTAAAAAGGAGATAATGCTTAATTCATAGGGTTGTTAGGGAGATTACAAAGGATAATGAGTATAAAGCAGTTTTATTTTGTACGTAATATACTTATTCAGTTGCTTAATAAGTTTAGGATACTATTGACTACAAGATCACCTTTACATGTAGACAAGACTGCAAGACAGACGTATAAACACTGCCCAGGACATAAAATCTGACCTTTGGTTTTCATCTTCATCTGTTCTTGATCATCTGTCTTTTCTTCCTACTTGACTTTTTTGTCCCTAAAACACACCCATGCATGAATTATGCATGGTCTGGAACAAAGCAGTCACATTTAGAATTAGATGTCCATTGTTATAATTTACATATTAATAATATTAGCATTTCTTTTCACTTTTCCTTGTATCTTCTGTTCTACTGCACTTAAGCTTAACTTACCTAGTGATTCTATCAAGACAATGAAATATGGTGAATAAGTGACTCTGTGATAAGTAGTTGGGATGTTTGTAAGTCCAGATGATCTTTCTGACTGATCTAGAGATTACTGCCAAATTGGATTCTGCTGTCTCCTCAAAGGATGTGCCTAACTTTGCTTTGGCTGTCTTCTAGTTTGGTGTCATTAACCAACAAAGCTTGGGCATTGAGGCTGATGGTACTCTGACAGATTTCTATGACTGCTCAAATTCTAGATGTGTAGGCATATGAAACACTTTTAGCCTACCCAGCATGGCCTTTAGGCTGCTTTTTTTGTTACTCAGCCCGCTGATTCTACAGAGCCTGGGGTCTTCTCTTCCTTTTTGATTTCTGTGTGGCCAGGAAAAACACATTGCACTGTGTTGCAAACATTTTATACTACTAACTATTTAATCTCCACAAAACCCTATGAGATACATACTTTTATCCCCATTTTGCAGATGAGGAAGCCAAGGCACGGGGAAGTAAGGGGCGAACTGGCACCATTGTAATAACTTACCTAGTGATGCTATCAAGACAATGAAATATGGTGAATAAGCGACTCTAGACGTAACAACTTCTGATTTCTGAGTCTTTTTCCCGTTTTGAAAATGGAGTGCACAGTTGTGAAGATCAGAAGCCATGTAAGAAATTTCTGGAAGGAAAACAATCCATCAATACATACTGAGATTACTCTGCATTGCTTGTATTTTCTTTATACCTTGGGCAGGCTGCAGCACGTCATGCTGCTTAAGACTTAGATCCCCTGAGCAAGGATAAGGGGGATTAAGTTCCTTAGGCATGGGAGTGTGGGCCTGGCGAAAGGAAAAGGGGAGTTATAGAAGACAATTTGTTTAGTCACCGAAGATCTGTAGCTGAGGGTCTCCGCTTTTTCTCTTCAAAAGGCTGCTGTGGCGTCAACTCGCTTGCTTTCCCAGGGTCCGCTGCTGCGGACTCACAGCCTCCTGAGCCTGTTTGCGGGCAAGTTTCGGCTTTGCGCTGGTAGCCGCCTCCAACTCCCGGCATGCCGCTGGGCGTGGGGCCGGCACATAGACTCCATTTCCCAGCCTGCCCCGGGGCTCGGTCCGGACGTGCCGGCGCCTATAAGACCCTGAGCGCTGCAGCCAAAGCCTATTGTTAGCCGGAGCCGGGGCGGTTCTGGGCGGCTGCTGCCGGGGGCGCCCGAGTTGCCGGCGCCGCCCGCCCTCCGCCGCCTGCCGGCCGACCTGCCCACCCACCGTCTCTCCCCGCCCTGCCGCCTTGGGAACTCCCAGACCGTCTCCGCGGCCCCGGGACTCGCTCTCTCCTCCCTCCTTCCCACTCGGGCTAGGGCGGCGACGGCGGCGGTAGCGGGGGCGGCAGAGACCATCACAGGAGGAGGCAGCTGCGGCGGAGCCGGTAATGGGCCTGGGGGTGCGGGGCGGAGGGTGCCGCCTTGTCCTTTCTCGGGATCGGCCTCCCGGCAGCTGTGGAGGAGTGGTCAACCCAGAGCCGCGGGGATGGAGGGGTCAGAAATGAGGGAGCCACGAACGGGAGCGGTCGGCGGGGGGGGCGGGGAGCTAGGGCGCCGCTGGGAAGGGAAGGAGTCGGGAGAGGCGTGGGAGCGAGGGGCACGGAGGACGCGGGCCCGGACTGCGGGGGCAGCTTGAGTGAGACCGACGGGCGGGCTTAGAAGCCGGCAGGAATTCGGATGCGGGTTGAGTTCGGAATGGAGTGGAGATGATGTACGATGGAGGGAAGTGTAGGAAGGGGAGGGGGGAAATAGAGGAAAATGTGGGAGGAGTGGTTGGGAATTTGTGAGTAGCAGGCAGGAAGGGATGGGAAACCGGGTAGGGGCTGCAGACGATTGGAATGAGCGGGAAGGTTAGCAGGAATCAGGAAAGGTGCCCCGGAGCTGAAGGGTTCAGCGGGGGTGTCCGTTAAGGGGAACTGGTGACTTGACATGTCCTTTCAACCCAGGTTCCTGATGTCTCCCATTTTTTCTGGCGTTGTGTGGGAAAACGAAAGCATCACTTTCCCTGGTTGCTAGCTTGATCTTTTTTCACAGGCCCAAACACGCAGCTGACTGCCATCCATTCCTTTTAGTGCCATGGTCTTGATTCATCCTTTTAAAGGGGTTTAGAGTGGCAGCGTGACACACAAACCGTTCTTCAGTATGAAACGTTAGAAGTTATCCCTAAGAGACACAGTGTCCCCTTGTCCTGCAGTTTTCAGTTCAAGGTAAATCCATAGTTGATTCAGATTTTCCTTTTCTTTACTGACTTTCCATTTTGCAAATGTCCAAAGCCAGGAGGATGTTGGTGTGTGCCAGATTTATAAATGACTGGATATCCTTGAGAGTTAATGGCTCCTGCAGCATCATGTTCCATTTCTACCACAAAGATCTCATGTCCTTCATACGATGGGAGGTTAAACATGGAAAGCCAAATTCTAACCTTGTGTCAGTGAAGGGATAAAAACCAGGGAGTGACGGATGGAGGGGGGCTTCCCTGAAATACCTAGTTTAAACAAGATGTTTTCACTTGAGCACTTTGTAAGTTCACGATCCTGGTAATCACACGGACACATGGATCCACGAAATTCATAGTATTTGAGAAGCAACTCACAGTGTTTTGTAAAAGGAGAAACAGGACCTGTCATCTTATTTAGGTTGATCCTGACACTTAGCAGCAAGCCTGCCTTCCTCTAACCCTACAGCTGGTAGCACTGACGATCTTACTAGAGATTTTTGGCCCTTGACCTTTAGCAGGTTGGGTTTCACTTGAGTAGAGAGGCCTTCCCCTGTGAGATGTACCTTGTCTTATTTTGGACTCATTTATGAGAGAGGCTTTCATTACCTAAACTTTGTCAATACATTCTGCATCCACAAAATTGGGGGGAGGGGCAGTTCCTTTTCTGCTAGTCTCATGTATTTGGGCTTTTGTTTTTGGGGGTGGTTATAGGAATCCACATAGGCCTGAAAAGGCTTAAGTCTAATACTAAAGTACAGATATGATATAGATCTATTTTATTTGGTGCTAGCCTAAAAACTTCTATATACTATGGATCTAAATTATTTCATGTACCTTTGGGAAATGTTCAACTAGTAGAAACACTTGAGAAAAGACAGAAAGACATGTAGCTAGAAAGGGTCAGTTGACCTTTCATTTTACTGGCATAAAAGCTTTTATAGAGGTTTGCATTATTTTCTCCAAAAGCATTTGTTGTTTGAGTTCGTCATTTTGATAGTTAACTGTCAGTTATGACCTGCATTTCCAGTCTCATCGTGTTTATTTCTGTATGGGTTTAAGTGCTTGGAGTATAACTTAGAAGTGTTTTTCTCGAACATAAGCACTGATCCTCTGCCAATGAATAAATAGTTGAGAGAAGTGGGAATGACTGACTTCTAATTGTGGTTTGAAAGGAAGTTGAATTGATGAACTGGAAAGTGGAACCCATTCTTGTTGTTGCTATTTCAGAGAAAGATTTCTTCAGGCCACAGTGGAAGTGGATGGGAGGTTTCTTGGTGCCCAGTGGACATCTTTATCTAACAAGTCAAGTTCACACCAGAGAGTTGGATGAGGAGAGCTGGGTTGAAATTTAAACTTATATTGGTTGTCAGGACAGAATCGTCGGATTTTTTTTTTTTTTTTTTAAGAATGGGTTAATGGCAGAAAAAATGATGCTAACATCCTGGATAGGGTAAAGAGAGCTCAGTCAATATGGACATTATTTACATATATAGCCGTTCAGACATTTTAAGGAAAATACTTTTTTTCTAGGTTTCACATCTTTTTTCTACTTTCTTACCTGCCTCTTGTCATTGCCCAGAAACCTTTACTCCAGAAGTGGAAGTGAGGAAGACGTAGAAAAAAGAGAAAGAGAATAGAACAAGCAGCCTGCAATCCTGGCTGCAAGAGAGTGCACAAAAAGTGACCTGAAGAGAAGGGATACCCTGAGGGTACCTGGGTTAAGACAGTGGAGAATCCTCATAGTAAAAGATGATCTTGGACCAGACCCAGCCTCCCGCAGGAAATATTCAAAGGCAACCACACTACCAGAAGCAAAGGGACACCTGAACAAAGGACAGGGTGCACATTTGCTTCCAGTTGTCAATCCCCGAGTGCTTCCAGGCTGAGGAAAAAGGCACTTCCTAGTAGCAACACTAACTGGATCTTAGTTAAAACTGAAGCCAGACTTATGTCCTTTCTGAGAAGGATTTTGAGCTCAGTCTGCTTTTTCATGTGGTCGATAAGATTTTTAAGTGGGGAGGAAATATTAAATTCAGTGGTCAACATTCTTTTATTTTTTTTATTCCACCCACATATGTACTCAATAGCAAAGGTCTCCCCTCCCCCAGTAATAGAATGGAATGAGAAATTTGTTAGTTAATAGGTATCTTTAAGCCCAGCTGAAATCTTAACCCATAAAAGTCCTTGGCTGTCTCCATTCTTACCCATGTCCTAGGAATGTGACCTCTGATGGTAAGATCAGTAACCTGAAGAACAAAATTGATACTTTGGTTTCATTTTTAAATTTAATTACAATTCTTATCTAGTGCTTGATTATTTTCTTTCTGGCCAGTTTATTTCAGGAATGTGCTTTTCTGAGACCTATGATGACAGGTTTCTTAGGTGCATCTTGTGACTTGAATGCAGAATTTTGATGAGATTTGGCTAGATAAATTAGGAAGTTCCTAAAGTACTTATTAGGTCTGGTTGACTGTGTAGAGCTGACCCAAGAGCAGGCAAATCGCTTCCAAGAGACAGTCCAGAAAAACAGCTCTGTAGCAGGCATCTCTTGACACCACAGTATATTCTGGGTAGCTGCTCTGCAGTAATGCAGCCCTGGCTTTCTGGGCAGTGTTGTTATTCCTGCTGCATAATTAGCAACTAGTGAGATCATAGTCTGGGGAGATTCTGGCATTACTGAGGCAAAAGCAGGGAGGTTTCAGATCATCACTTGTGGCTCCAGCTTTGACAGCGTTTCTGCTGAGCAGATTCATATCCTTGGGAATTTAAGTCCAAAGATGGAGGAGAAAGATTTGTACCTGGGAAATGGAATATCCCAGATTCCTTGGTTGTGTGGCAGCATGTTGAAAACACTGCCTGCCATGTCAATGTAACCAGAATAAATTGTCACTCCTTCTGCTGTTTGTTGTGCCCTTGCTGGTTTCTTTATTAGAGGGCAAAGATTGTAAAGCTACGTCTTCCTTGCACAGAGGATGATGGTAGGTCAGCTGAGCCCTATTTTATGGAGCAGTAGGCGATTGGGAAAGAGTCTGGGTTTTGAAGCCAGTGCAGATTCTAATCTTCAGTCCATTCTTTAGAACCCAATTTGACCTTTTTAGGAGGCTGGTGAGACACTTTACATTTGTGAAGATCTGGGTAAAGCATTTCCCTGACTGCCAATGTACTTTGAAATTGAAAGCCTAGAGCAGTATTTCCCGAAGTGTGTTCCCAGGATCATTTGCCCCCCACCAAGATGCTCTAGAAACAAAGGGTTCCTTAATCATGGGTGCAAAACGCTGCATTCTATTTCCTCCCACCCTTCACCAGGTTCATTAGCATATTAAAAGCCTCTAAAAGGTCTTCCATAAGCAGTTTTCTAAAGTATTTTGACACAGCGGTTCCATTTCCATGTAAAAGCTATTAATATCTATGGAACTAGTTTATTTAATGGATACGCTTTAGGAAATGCCAGGCTATATTTCCACTAGGAATAATAATTGGATCTAGTCTAGGTTTAGGCACAGCCTAATTCTGCCTTTGATCCCCAGTCCCTCCTGCTGACCCCGTGGAGAGCTCTCCTGGGTGAGCAGAAGAGCAGCTACTGTTACCCCAGGGCTAATGAAGCCTAGAGGCCAGCCGGCTTGGAAGCAAAGGCCTTCACTCCACTGGGAAGGTGCTGCCGCTAGTCATCTCATTATCCTAAGAGTGACTGAGACTGGAGGGCTGGGGAGAGACAAAAGTAGGAGAGTGCTGGCTGGAGAGAGATGACGTTGTTTCTAGAGAGCAGACATCAGTGCTAGCTCGGGTGCTTTCTTCAGTTGGAGAGCCGTGTGTATAGACTTGGGAGGGGTCTGTCTTAGGACAGGAGTGCTGATTCCTCTTTTCCCCTGGGCAGAATCCTAATGCACCTGGCTGACTGGTGGTGAGCAGGGGCTTTGGGGCCAACGTGGTGGGTTCCCCAAGGAAACCCCTTTGAAACCAATGGATGCATTCACGGGCTCGGGTCTCAAGAGGAAGTTTGATGATGTGGATGTGGGTTCATCAGTTTCCAACTCCGATGATGAGATCTCCAGCAGTGACAGCGCTGACAGCTGCGACAGCCTCAATCCTCCCACAACTGCCAGCTTCACACGTGAGTGAGCTGCTCCCTCCCTGCCTACCTCCATGTACCCCAAGCACTGGAGCCCATTGCAGCTCTTTGAGACACCCTTTGTCCAGCTTGGGGATTTGCCCTTATTCGTAATCTCTCCCACACGTAGCTCAGCCTTGCTCTTTGGAGGACCTCATTGCTCTAATATCATAGACTTATATTAAATGTGAATTATTCTAGCTGATTTTACTTGTGCTGTGCTTTGTGAGTCCCCAGAATGGGTTGGATTAAACTGAAGAAGGAGTTGTCTAGGAGTCTACGCTTCCCCACTAGAGTCCTATAGAGTTCCACAAAATTGTAGCTCTAGCAGGACATAAATGCTTACTGCCTGGACAACTGGGGCATCTCCACACTTCTTAATTCTTATGGTTCAATTAGTTTCTTGGAAAGAACTTCGAATTCTGTAGATCGGGGGTTGTCTGTGGGCTAAATCTGGCTCACTGCCTGTTTTTGTAAATAAAGTTTTATTGGAACACAGCCACACCCAGTGTCTACGATGGCTTTTCATGCTACAGTGGCAGAATTGAGTGGTAGTTGGCAACAGAGACCTCATGGCTTGCAAAGCCTAAAATATTTACTACCTGGACCTTTACAGAAGAAGTTTGCCATCTCCTGCTATAGAGCAACACTATCCAGGGGGTGTTGCCTGGTCGTCTAGTGGTTAGGATTCGGCATTTTCACTGCTGTGGCCCGGGTTCAGTCCCTGGTCAGGGAACTGAGATCCCGCAAGCCATGTGGTGCGGCCAAAACAACAACAAAACACCATCCAAAAGAATGTTCTGTTACAGAAATGTTCTATATCTGCACTGTCCAGTATGACAGCCATTAGCCACATGTGGCCATTGAGCACTTGAGTTGTGATTAGTGTAACGGAGGAGCTAAATTTTAAGGTTTATTTCACTTTAATTAATTTAAATTGCCCACATGTGGCTAGTAGCTGCTGTATTGGACAGTGAAGCTATGTAGATTGTTACATCCTGAAAAGATTACCTAGAGATTCTCTTCCCAGCTGATGTCTAAAAATAGATTTTGTGATCATCTGTTTGGGTGAAGTCAGTCTGGAGGCAGTGGTATGGACCAGCAGATGGTCAAGGTCCCTTCCCACTGTGCTTTTAAGATTTGAAAATTAGGAAGGTCTCTAGACCTTCTAAAAGTGCTCCTACAGGGAGCACTTTTGGAGAAGAGTTGAGAGCCTAGATGAATGAGAAAGAATGAGGTCCCCAAACAGGCCATCTCTGGGTTAAAAGTTTTCTTTCTGTGCTCCCTTCTCAGCCACATCCATCCTGAAGCGGCAGAAGCAGCTGCGGAGGAAGAATGTGCGCTTTGACCAGGTGACTGTGTACTACTTTGCCCGGCGCCAGGGTTTCACCAGCGTGCCCAGCCAGGGCGGCAGCTCTCTGGGCATGGCCCAGCGCCATAACTCTGTACGCAGCTACACGCTCTGTGAGTTTGCTCAGGAGCAGGAGGTGAACCATCGGGAGATTCTCCGTGAACACCTGAAGGAGGAGAAGCTCCACGCCAAGAAGATGAAGGTGCCTAAGGGGTCT
This sequence comes from Orcinus orca, assembly GCF_937001465.1. Lineage (NCBI taxonomy): Eukaryota > Metazoa > Chordata > Mammalia > Artiodactyla > Delphinidae > Orcinus > Orcinus orca. The sequence continues at coordinate 41,165,074 of NC_064569.1, read as the reverse complement.
AGGGTCTGGTACTTCCCATGTGCCAAGATAAAGCAGGAAACCGTCTAGGTCTATCATGTGGTATTTTTGTTTTGTTTCGGTTTTGGACTGTTGCCTTTGGTACATAGAGATTCCGTATCTTTCTAGTGAGAAATCTCAGATTTGGATTCAAATCTCAGTCTGAGATGCCATTCTTTTTGTCTCTGGTAGGGAGTCTAGCAGAGATAGCAAAATGGCTTCCCTAGAATTCTCTATTCTCACCCGCTCTGCAAGTGTTTTTAAAGTTTAAGGTGTGAATACCTGAAGGTATTCAAGTCTGCCACCCCTGGACCCTGAGGAAGCAGTGTTTCAGTTTCTCGTCAGATGATTGTCCATTGGCCTGATGCACAGAACAGGTTTGGGGTCTTTTACATCCTCTGAAAGGATCCTGCTGATTCTGTAACTCCCATTGCTAGATGATAGTTTTTCGGGTATAAACAATAGCATTACCAAATAGTTATTTCGATCTGTTTAGTACTGGGCCTGCAGTCTGATGCCACACCAGCTCTTCAAGTTTAGGAGGAGAACAGGGCTGGAAGACCCATCTCAGATGGCTCTTTATAGCTACACATTTGCTCTCGGCACTGCTTGGCACTCCACAGCCATAGTTTCCACCAGTCTGCAAAAATTGCCCCCAGAGTTCCTAGTTCCAAATTTGGAGAACACTGCTTCAGGCCTGGCCAAGTTCTTCTGGGCTCAAAGTATGCGGACCCACATTAAAACAGGTGGCTGCGTTATTTCCAGGGCTGTGGGTGAAATCCTAATGAGACACACCAGAATGTGGTAGGGTTGGAGAACTGGTGGCAGAGGATGTATGTGAACCAGATCTCGCTGCTCTCTCCCTTTGAGAGCTCTATGTCTGCTGCCCGAAGTCTACGCCTAAAGACTTAACACCTGTTTTTCTAACTAGAAGGACATTCAGGCTTCCCTTTCTTCTGTCTGAGGAATTCCGTCACTGACCCTATCACCTTCCTGCTGCTATAGCAACAGGTGGGCAGATAAACACTCTTCTTATCATTTGTAATGAAGGTTTTCTTCCTATTCCCTAAGAAGAAACATCTCCCCTAAATCTGGTAGAGGGATGACATGTCAAAGCAGACACCCTGTTCTGTGTCCTCCCTTGTAGGAGGTCTAGGGACAAAGCCAGGCAAACTTGAGACTGAGAAACAGGACTGCTACTTATTAAGCAGATTTAGTGAGCAGCACAATGGTGGCATCTAATACATCTTCTATGTCGAGAGAACACCCTTACTTTGCTCCACTTTACTCTTTTCTTAGAAATTTTTCCTTCCTTAGCACTCTATAGGGGAGGCAGTTGGTCTCAAAAAATATACATTTTGCCTCTCCCATATGCCATCTAATATTTGTTTTCCCTTTGGACTTCCACCCCCTCCAAAAAAAAGCTGCTGCTGCTTTGCATCAGTATTAGTACCTATCATTTTTCTAATATTTTATTACTTTTTTTGGCCTTTTATCCATATGGAATTCATTATTATGAATAGTATGAATTGGGAATCTAACTTACTTTTTTTTCAAAAGAATATACAGTTGTCCCAATACCGTTTAATGACTAGAAGAGTCTTTTCCTTACTGATTTGAAATGCCACCTCTGTTAGAATATATTAAATTCTCATATCTACATGGGTTTCTTTCTATTGTATGTCTCATCTCTTTCCTTTGAGAGGATAGCAAGGAGGGAGGGTGCTTCGGAGGAGGCCAACCCCGGTGAAACAGGCAGGAGCAATGCTAAAGTCTGTGGAAAGGCCCCTCGTAGTTGGCCTGCCTGGGACAGAAATAATAGTCTAGGGGATCCCCAGAAGCACCACTTTATTTCTCTCATTTCTCTTATCATCTCCCCCCAAACAAACAAACAAACAAAACAGGTGTATGCCTTACTAGCCAGGTCTCTTGCATCACGCCTCTCCCAGGAGTTGTTCCTTTACCAGCACTTTTTTGGCTGGCTGATGAAAAAGCCAAACCTGCCAAAAGCTTGGCTTTTATCCTGCTAGTACCTTCCAGAGCCCTGGGGATTGTGAGGCCTCGTTTTCTTTACCTGAATTCTCTAGTGAGTTTTCAAAACTCATTCAGCCACAGATTGTCTTCAGCTTGTCCTTCCACTAAGATCCCCTTTCCTGGCTCTCTGTCCTTCTTATCCAGAGAACCCAGATTTCTGCCTGCAGAGAGTACACTCAGTATCATGTATGCCACCCTGCCTCACACACAGACTTTTTTTGAAACCAAATAAAAAAGGATTAGGAAGGAGAAAGAGGGAATTCCCTGGTGGTTAGGACTTGGTGCTTTGACTGCCGAGGGCCCAGGTTCAGTCCCTGGTTGGGGAACTAAGATCCCACAAGCCACGCGGCACGGCCAAAAAAAAAGAAAGGAGAAAGAATATATTTCTTCTAGGCGTGGCTTGGAAGTGAGGGCTTTCTTGACAGCCATTAATAACTTCCTCATTTTTTTTCTCCTCCACATAAAATGAAGCTCTTCTGTGTATGCACAGATAATTATTCACACTGTGGGGATTCAGGTTCATTGACAAAGATTGGTAGGTAGTCTTGTGCTATACTTTAATGTACTCTTCTTCCCACAGTGTGGTTTGGGGTCCTTTAGGGTGCAAACTGAAGGGTGTTTTGCAAGGTTGTTTACATCCAAGGAACATACAGCCATTGAAATACCTTCTCTTCTTCCGTGTATGAGAAGGCAGGTTAGCCGAAGCTAAGGGACACAAGCCTGGGAATGGAGGGTATATTTGTGGGAAAAGATCATCTTCTGGGAGGGAAGGTGAGACAGAGGTTTTACGAAGCGTTGATCCAGAAAGGTGATGTCCCTTGTGTTGACGGGCTGGTGTTAGAGCTGCACAGGCTTCCTGTCTTCCTGCTCTAGAACTGTTCTCTTCACCGACTCTATCCTGTACGGTAGCCACCAGCCATACTAGTGGCTGTTTATACGTAATTAAAATTAAATAAAGGTAAAAGTTCAGTTTCTCAGTTGCACTAGCCCCATTTATAGTGCTCGGTAGCCACACGTGCGTCGGGATGGGCGGCACGGATATCTCCGTCACGGCAGAAAGTTCCCTTGGCCCAAGCTGCTCTAGGTGCACCCGGTGGGAAGGCTCCTGCTGATAGTGCTCTGTCTCTTGGCAGCTGACCAAGAACGGGACAGTGGAGTCGGTGGAGGCCGACTGCCTGACATTGGATGATGTTTCAGATGAAGATATTGACGTGGAAAACGTGGAGGTGGATGATTACTTCTTCCTGCAGCCTCTGCCCACCAAACGGCGACGGGCCCTGCTGAGGGCTTCTGGGGTCCACCGCATCGATGCTGAAGAGAAGCAAGAACTTCGAGCCATCCGACTGTCACGGGAAGAGTGTGGTTGTGACTGTCGACTGTATTGTGACCCGGAAGTGTGTGCCTGTAGCCAGGCTGGGATTAAATGCCAGGTCGGTCCACATTTTGCTGTGATAGTATATCCACCCTAGAGTCAGGGGTGTCTAGTGTGGGTGCCAGTGAATGTGGGAGATGCCCATGCACAGGTGAACACTTCAGTTCTACATCCCTCCTCCACCAACAAAGAAAACAAGTATGACGGGATTCTTAGGCTGTGGAGATAGCAATGATCTTTTTTTTTCTGTGTATCTCACTTCAGAGGTGATAAGCAGCAGTTGCTGGCACATGGAGGAACGGGGGTTAGTGAGTTTAATATTTAATAGCTGTCCTTGAATGTGGACTGATTCCTTGAGGTAAGTGGAAGCAGAGAACTGAGGTAGGCCTTTAGATTTTATCCTACAAACACTTATTCACAGTACCTCTACTCCAATTTTGTAAAAATCAGAATAGTCCTCAGAATCTAATTCAGGATCAGATTTGGGCTTAAATCCATAGTGTCCTAAGAGATAGAAAGCGTCATCCCCCAGAGGGCCTTCTGACAAGGGACAGTTTGGAAGACACATCTCAACTGAAAATGGCAGTACCATCCCAAAGAATGACATTTATCTGGAACCTGTATACCGAGGCTGTGGTGCTGAGTCCTTGTGGTTGGAGTTATCTTAACCTTTTCTTTCTTATTTTCAGGTTGGTATCAGATAGCTATAGCAGGTCCGACCAGATAATGCTTTTCAGACTGAGTCCTGTAATGAATCACTCTGTTACACACAGACCTGAGGACAGTCCTAAGAAATGGATTGTTCCTAAGAACTGGAAGGGAGAGTTCTAGAAGCTGATTTCATAGGAAGACACTGTATTTGTACAGAAGACTTATTTGTCTTCTCACATTTTTAATTTTATTTTTGATACGTATGGGGTGTTTTCATTTGGGGGATTCAAAAGGGAGATAAGGAGGTAGAAAGCATCTCCTTTCCAGATATCCCTGGTGTAGAAGTTAATTATCTTGATAACTACTTCCAAACCAAGCTGGCCAACCATCAAGGGAAAATGAAGCAGGTAGTGAAAAGCTGGTCATTATTTTGTTCAAACCTTCAGTATAGCACCTTGGCAAAGGCACCTTTGCCTAGTTTCCCCATTATGTATTGCTTTGGACTAGCGAGATCTTCTACCTCCTTTCCCATCCCTGTCATCAAAGAACACAGTAGGCTTGGGCCCTGGCCTTTTGTTTTCTTAATAAAGTAGGTAGGTTCTGGAAAAGTCTCTGAGGCATACACATTTCTTTTCTCTGTGAACTGTCAGCTTTCAGAGAGGTATCCCTGGTCTTTTGACTGGAAGGGCCCTTTCACGTGATCTTTGTCTTCTTTTTATTTAGAAGCGGAAACAAAGCCCTAGAGAGAGAAATGACTTTCTTGAGGTCACACTACTAATTAGTGGCTGTGCTAGAATGGAAAGGCAGGTGGTCTGATAACTCCCATCTAGTGCTCTGGTAGCTCACGCTGCAGCTTGTGTTTTGAATTGGTTGTTTCTCTTGTAAGAGGACCTCAAACCCTGACTCCCTGTGTTCGCCAGCTAACGTCTCGTATCTCATCTGGCCTCAACCTCCTTGTCCCCTCCTCAGGTGGATCGCATGTCCTTTCCATGTGGCTGCTCCCGGGACGGCTGTGGGAACATGGCTGGGCGCATTGAATTCAACCCAATCCGGGTCCGGACTCATTACCTCCACACCATCATGAAGCTGGAGCTGGAGAGCAAGCGGCAGGTGAGCCGCCTGCCAGCCCCAGACGAGGAGCCCTCCCCCGCTGCCAGCTGCAGCCTGGCGGCAGCACAGGGCTCAGAGACACAGGACTTCCAGGAGTTCATCGCTGAGAATGAGACGGCGGTGCTGCACCTGCAGAGTGCGGAGGAGCTGGAGCGGCTCCAGGCGGAGGAGGACCCGAGCGGCTCCAGTGCCAGCCTGGACTCCAGCATGGAGAGCCTGGGCGTGTGCATCCTGGAGGAGCCCCTGGCTGTTCCCGAAGAGCTGTGCCCGGGCCTGACAGCCCCCATCCTCATCCAGGCTCAGCTGCCCCCAGGCTCCTCCGTGCTGTGTTTTGCCGAGAACTCAGACCAGCCAACTGCCTCAGCCGTGAACAACCCATCCTACTTGAACAGTGGGCCCCTGGTCTACTACCAGGTGGAGCAGAGGCCAGTCCTGGGGGTGAAAGGAGAGCCTGGTACGGAAGAAGTCCCGCCCTCGTTCCCCAAGGAGAAGGATCTGAGTGTCTTCTCTCTCCCGGTTACCTCACTGGTGGCTTGTGGCCCCACAGACCCGGCTGCCCTCTGTAAGTCAGAGGTGGGGAAAACATCCACTCTAGAAGCTCTAGTGCCCGAAGATCGTAACCCCGAGGAGCCTGAGGATGAAGACTTCCGCCCCTCTTGGTGCCCCTCAAACCTCCCCTTGCGCACGGACAACGAAGAGGGCTGTGTGGTGGAGACCGCACGGCAGAACGAGGACCGGCCCCCTGAAGAGCCTTCCCTGGAGCTCCCTCTGGCAGTGTGACACAGGGATGGAGATTATGCCTCTTACCCATTCTCTATTTATTCCCTTATTTTATCTAACACCATTTCAAAAACAAAACTGTAGAAGCAGCTGCTGCTCCCATGTTATTTTATTGGGGTCTTTGGGGAACGGGTAGGAAAGGATTGTCTGTACAAGTATTTTTTACAGGGCCAACAGAACCAAGGAGACCAGCCTCAGCTCGATCTGGGGATAGAGTCTTGGGGCAGAGGAGGCTGCATACTGAGATTTCTGGGCCATTGGAACCGCACTACGATCTCACAGGAGAAGCTGGGTAATTCAAACAGCTGTTCACGTAGGGACCAGAACACAACAATTGGAACAGCATGACAGAGCCCCTTCCCTCTCCTGAGCTCCAGGCGGGGAACAAGCTCATTTTCCTCAGTGGTTACTCTGATATCCCACTTTGGTGTATCATAATAATACAGTTGGAATCAGCTGGTTGAGTCTAGAGAGCAGGGGGTGAAAGGGTCTCTGCTTCTGTACAAAACATCCAGGATCTATATAAATTTAACCTGCGTTCCCTGGGCCCCATTTGGTAAATAAGTTAATATTTGACATGTTTGGTGTTCTCTGACCCGTTCCCCACACTGGGGATTCCTGGTCTTAACTTGAATTGTTTCTTTCACGTTCTTAGGTACTAGAGTTAAACTGGTCTTGTTTTTTTTACCCCTCTGTCCTTTTTCCTTTGCAGGGAAAGAGCTAGGTTGGCTGGGGATGTGGCATCGAGAGCCTGAGTCCTCTGTGTACGTCTAACCCCAGCTCCATCGGGCAGCTTTAGTCTGGGGCTCACACGTCCCACGGGAGGCCTATGTAGAGCATTAACCTGTGCCCAAAGGAGGCAGCAGGAACAGGCTGCTGTCCAGAAAGATGACTTCTTGCCATGCTTGCTTTTTCAGCCAGGTTGTCCCCCTACCCCAGTTTGAGCTTTAAAGGAATGTAGAATGTGGCAAGTTCACCAACTAGTCTTTGTTTCCTTTTGTATCTGCCCTCATGGTCCCTCTTGGATATACAGGGTTAGAGTTCTTATACTGTATTCTTATACTGTTCACCCCCAATAACTGCAAATGCTTATTGGATCCCTCCCATCTCGATATATAAAGATTGGAGGCCAAACCAGTTCTTAAATGCTACATACAACTTCCAGGTTCTGAAGAAGTCAGGTTCTGACTGTAACCTTTGAGGTCTAGAGTGGGACTCACATTCAGTTTGTACCTGAATTAGGGGGGATACGGTTCCTGTTCTCTTATGTCCTGCTTACGTTCCTGGATGTCCTCCATTGACCACCACTGAATTCTTTTTACTAGCAAAGTTACCTTTGCCTGTTTTATTTCATTCTCTTTTTTATGGCCTCTGTTTGAAGAGGGAGGCAGTAGGGAGCAAAACACTCTTTAGCATCCTTTACACCATGCTTCATTACTGCTATGGTTTATTAACCAGAAAAAAAAAAAGTAAAAAACTTTTTTTTTTTTTTGCTGGAGGAGCTAACTGTTCCTACTTCTCTTGCTCATAAAGCCTTTTCTTGTGGGATCTTAAGGCCCTGGTGTCTGAAAGCAACCTTCACATACATCGCAGCAGCATTTCACCTATCAAACCTAAACTGAGCCTGAAAGACCTCGTATTTAACACAGTTACATCTTTTAACGCATTCTGCCTCTCCTGTTCATTCCTGTTTTTGCTGGGTTTTACATTTGCAGGGGAGTTAATAAGTCATAGGCCCTTATCTCTCCCCATTCTCTAGTCTCGAAATGGAGTTGAGAGTCTGAAGTACCTGAGATCTAGGTGCTATCCCGAACTGAGCTACACTCTGCCACCTTAGACTGGTCCCCTCAGATATAAGACTGAAGTTTAATTGGGAATTTGGAGAAAAATCTTTCTAGAAGTTTGTGTTGGAAGGTGAAGGTGAGCGTTGTACATTCCCTCCTTAGGAAGGCTCCAGCCTAAGCTAGGGAGTGGATTTCACCTGTTCAGTAAGACACACATTTGGGTTCAAACCAAGAATTTGCATCTAACTAGACTCATTGCCAACCTCCAAGATAATCTGATTTTTCTGAAAAACTAGTTTAATGTAAGTCCATCCCTTCATTAACTCTGCAATTCTGACTCGCCTATCCCAAGCTTTTAAATGCTAAATATTAACGTTTAGCATTAACTGTCTTGTCAAGCAAAGGGCCTCTTCTACAAACCTGATCCATCTCGTTTCTGGTGCTACCTGAGTTGGACAGAATTATAGTTCATGGTTGCTAGAAAGGCTAGGCCTCTGATCACAGAGGCAGAGAGCTTCAGTCCTGCTTAGTCTAGGCCTAGATAAAAAAATGATTATTACAACGCTTAATTATTTTCCAATTTCCTTTCTCACATACTGTATGCAGGTAGTATTTCAATGTGAATCCAAAGCTTGTCTGGTTCTCTGAAAAAAAAATTTTTTTTTTTTTTTTGCCTTTTAGGTCCTTTACATTGTGATAATGCTGTATTTAAAGAGAATATTTAAATGTAATATTAAAGAAATATCCAAAAGAATGGTGTGTTATTCTTTATCTTGGCAGACCACAAGTCAGTTACTTGTTAGAGAAAAGATGCTTCTCTAGCATTGTATATAAAACCAATTAGGTCAGTTAAGGATTAATGTTAACAATAGGAATGTTTTATGGTGGAAAAATAGAACATTCTTTGGAGCATCAAGAGCTTGACTTGCATCATATGCCCTAACATACCTTTTCAGCTGAAGCAGGCCTTGATCTGCCCTGCTGGAGCTTTTCCCTCCTCAGTCCCTACTCTTGGGGCCCACTTTGTAATTCCATTACTTTACACACACACACACACACACACACATATATATATATATGAAATTCTCTATTCCTGGTTACCATCTTAAAATCCAGCAAGAGGATCAACTTCAAATTAGCTCCTTTGTCATTTCCATCCCATCAGAAGGTTCTATTCCAACCAGTTATCTTGCCATTAGTTAGCTTATGTCAGTCAGTCTTGTAAAAGGAGCCTTAGTAAAATGATTAGGGTATGCATAAGTAATTTCCAGCAACTGGTTGCAGGCAGTCTTTACTTGAGCTTAAAAACCGTGCTTCATGCGTTTACAATAAGTTACTACAGGTCACTGATGCACACAGACAAAAGCTGAACCCAACTTACTATCTCAAAGTAGACCTCTCCTGGTCTCTGGGGCTGGGCAGTAATTAGTACCTTACAGGATTGATCCACGGCCCAAAGGCGGCCCCTGTCAGCTACAGTTGGATCGCTGCAACACAGTGGAAGTAGCAAAGCGTTTAAGATCCACAGGGGCTGTAGCCCAGTCCAGAAGTTAAGAGAGGGAGGGGAAGGCTGTAAACACTTGATTCAAGAAGAGCTTGTATTTTCTTTTATCTTTCCATTAGAATGTTCCCATAAGTTATTTACTTAAAAAAAAAAAAAAGTTAAGGTGCTCAAAGGATTTGAAAAAAAGGGAAGTGGTTAGCCCTGTGAGGGAAACAAAAAATAAAAATCCCTATTTTTGGTCATATCAAAGTGCTGACGGAGGCATCAAAGTACATGCATGGATATAAAGGCTCCAGTTTAAGTAGTGTCTTGAACAAAAACAGCTGTAACGGGGCTTCCCTGGTGGCGCAGTGGTTGAGAGTCCACCTGCTCACGCAAGGGACACAGGTTCGTGCCCCGGTCCGGGAAGATCCCACATGCCGCGGAGCAGCTGGGCCCGTGAGCCATGGCCGCTGAGCCTACGCGTCCAGAGCCTGTGCTCCGCAACGGGAGAGGCCACAGCAGTGAGAGTACGGCAAAAACAAAAAAAAAGCTGTAACGAATGTGGCAGTGGGTAAGTCCTAAGCCAAATGAGGATTCCCACCTGGGGCAAAAGCTCACTTCCTGGGACCCGAACTTAAAACACCATAGTAAAAGCCCAGTACAAAGCCTGCAGCCAGCTCCAGCAAATTCTGAGGAAGTTGGGATGACACCTCTCGTGGGCCGCCCCAGCAGGAGGGTTTCTTTCAGTTCCAGCTGCCACACGGGCACCTGCTCCTCTGCCTTGCACACGCCTAACAGGGCACACACTCTTTGCTGACAAGTGCTGTTTGGTCCCACGCTGCTGGACTATGTGACTGCATGCAGGACAATGCCACCCGCTCCTTGTCGGCTCAGCGCCTTGTCCCAATGTAGTTGATGGAAAGCAGGACCACATTGTGTAGCAAGAGGGACAGCTCAGCTTCTGAAAACAACATCAACGTTAATGGTTTGGCCAGGGAAGAGCCTGCCTTCCAGCTACCTTGTTATGTGGGGCTTGACACCAGAGGCAGAAAGCCAAGTACAGGGAGGTGTGACATTAAGAGGCCACTGTTCTCAAAGTTCCCCTGCTTCATTCCAGTCCCTGCATGCACACTTTCTTTCCTTCCACCGAATATCTGTATCTACTTGATTCTCATGTGATGGCAGTAGAAAATTCAGAGATGGTAATGGTACTAAACCCCACTGTCACCCTTCGGAATTTTCCGGTAGAAGCTGGTCCTCCAGGGACATTTCTCAGCCCCAAGGAGATTAGTAGGCCTACCCTGATGTTCAGAGGCTTAGAAGATATCGAGGCCTAGCCAAAGGTTCCAAACAGGAGACCCATAGGTCTAATACCCACCCGCAGATACTTTCTGTTTAGGCAACTGAGTGTTTTCATTCTGAATTTGAACGCCTTGGGGCTGGTGCTTCTCCCAGAGTTACATGGCAAGGTCTGGAGACATTGCTGGTTGTCAGAACTGGGTGAGGGGGTGCTACTGTCATCTAGTGGATAGAGGCCAGGGATGCCTGCTGTATCGTCTTATAATGCACATGACAGCCTCCACAGCAAAGCATCAGTAGTGCCAAGGTTGGGCAACCCTGCTTCACACTCGGGTTCCCATAATCCGTAGTCCTCCCTCTTGTCTTGCACAGTCTACTTCATTACCTGCCTAGCCCCTGTAGGCAAGTGAGTCTGCGCCCTTTCAATTAGACATATATATTAGATAAGGGTCTCACACTACTAAATAATTAACTCCCAAATAAAACCTCAGAATAAAATACAAAAATGACTTGGATCTTAGTGGCATAACCACAGGCATTTGTCTCACCTTTCAGGCTGCAGGAAAGCTGCAGCCATTCTCCCAGCCAAGTTCGACACCTCTCTTCAGCAATATGGGTGGAATTCAGGCCACGAAGATAACAAGCCTAGATCGCTCAGAAGAGAAACAATCCTTAATGATCACAGAGCAAGTATGCCAAGGAAGTATAAACCCACAGAGAATCCCAAATCCCCTTTAAATAAGTTAAAACCTCATCCCCACAAGAAACCTTTCACCATGGCAATATGAACTCTGATGGACAGGATGAGAAGCAAAAAGCCCTATACAATCTAAAACAATAGATGTAAAGTGTAGTGTCCTTGCTTTTTGAAGGGCCAGAAGAAAACATACATAAACCAAAATTATTGTGGGCAACTCCTTCCCACTAGTTAAGTTCACTCAGAAAAAAAGACATAGCAATGAGGTGAGAGAATAAAGAGCCTGGGCTCTGCTGTAACAAGCAAGACAAGGAGCTCCCTGGAAGCTCCCAGCCCCGTGAGCTCAAAAGCCCACCAAGGACTGCAGGTTGATATTGCAATCAAGCACTTACCGACTTCACCTCCTGCGCAGTCAGCTGACCAATCCCCAGCTTTGCCAAAGCCTTGTCCAGTTGGTGAATCACAGTGGTATGAGTCTTTAAACGGTATCTCAACAAGACAGGAGGCAGATAAGGTGTGAGAAGCATTGCTCGACTCAAGGCTTTCTGTGACACAATATAGGGGGAGAAAGTCAACTCGGTGTTACTGCAAGTAAGACCTGAAGCGAGGTGACGCCATGGAATAGAGAAAGCCTGAGTGCTCACCATCTGCAAAGCATGGAGCTGGTTCATGCCCAGAGGACGGTTAGAGAAACACTCTCTCAGAGCCAGGATATCATGTATTGCTGGGTGGGTACCACGTTGCATCTTGGGAGAGGTAAGAGATGGGCAGATGTTAGGAAGGTCCAGACTAGCCTTCTTACCCAGTTTTAGTGCACGCTGGATCTCACAAGATTCCTGGTTTGCAGGAAGGGTTAATTGGAGGAATACCTTGGTGCACAATTCTGTCATATGCCACCGGAGTCCTGAATCAGAAATGAGAGGGATAACCTTTTCTAAATAACAAAGAATTTCTGGGTGGGACTGCTTCCGGAGAGCATGATAGATATCTAAGAAATCAATTTGTTGCTTTGGGGTCCAGAAATGTTGGATCAGCAGTTGCCTAGGAAACAGGTACCTGAAAAGAAAAGGAATCACAAAGTCACTTGCTGAAACGGGCATCTTTCAAAGTGAGCTAAGAAAGCATTTAGCAGACATGAATGCTTGGAGGAAGAGATGGAAACACTATTTCCCTACCTTACTGTTCTTTCCTGTAAATGAGTGTCAGACCAAGGTTTAAAGATACACTGAAGCCCAATTTCAAGCAACATTACTGAGGTTATGTAAAAGGAAGCAGTAAGGGAACAGCCTTGTATGCAGCAATCAGATAAATGGCTCCTTTTGAATCAAAGCATGTGATGAACATATTTTGGACAAAGCTGCAGACAGAGCTGGACTTTGTATGTGATGTTGACAACCTCAAACTGTTCACAGTCCCTATATGTATACAAAATGGAATTCCTCTAATTCATTTCTCTATACGGGCGGTGGTTTTAAAACATGGTTACAAATTCCCTGGCACTCCTCTTATTGAGAAGTGAGGTCTGTGCCTCTGGTTTTTAAAATCTGGGTGAGTGCCATCAACCAACAGAATAGAGCAGAAGTCTTTGTGACTTCCAAGGCTAGGTTATAAAAGGCCATGCAGGGCTTCCCTGGTGGCGCCAGGGAAGCCCCATGCAGATTCTTATTTGCTGGAACACTCATTCTTGGAGCCCTAAGCTGCCATGTAAGGAGTCCCGCTGCCCTGAAGCCACCACATTACAGAGGCCATATGCAGGCACCCTAGTTGACAGTTCCAGTCTTCCAAAGCCATCCTGGCTAAGGCACCAGACCTAAGAGTGACCTTAGACTGTCCAGACTAGTCCATTCACCAGTTTTAACTATCACTGAGAGACACGGGAGAAAAATCTTTCCGCCACCTGAGTCCTGCCCAAATTCCTGCCCCATAAAATCATGAAAGTCGTGGTTGTTTTAAGCTATTAAGCTTTGAGGTTGTTTGTTATACAATAGATAACTAGAAAAACATGCAAGGTCATAGTTTAAAACTGTCATCTTCAGATATAAGGTAAAGTAATAAAGATTGGTATTATCAGAATATGAAATGCACTTTGCTCCTGAAGAAAAAACTTTGTCCCAAGTTGCTGTGCCTCTGAGAGAGTGGGTTGCTGCCTCTAGGGATGACGGGAAAGATCATTAGCTTATTTCACATCACACAGGAGCAGCTAAGAGACAGGGAGAAGCCAGGCCACCTGCTCCTACAGCCGTCGCGGTAACCCGGGTGGCTTTTATGAACCTTGGGCTAATGAGAAAATTGGAGCAGAAGTTTGATAACCTCTGCCTAACTTCTGAAATGGAAAGTTCTTAATTTGTAATTTAAAAAAAATCTACATATCTTCAGTATGCCGGAGAGACAGAACTCTGTACTCACATTAGCAAGAAGACCAGGTAGTTGGCCAAGGGTGGAATGGAAAGAATACCTAGGAAAAGACACTTGGCGACGTCTCGACGGAACTAAGCAGAAATAAACACAGATGCAGTTTTAACCCAAGTAAGTTTTTAGGACAATGGACAATCCCTCCACCCCACTGTGCAGTAAACTTCTATTAGAGCCCAGGTAAGGATCAAGGTTATTTCTATCTACCTCTAGTTGGTAAGTTCCTTAAGGACAGGAGCCCTGATCTGTTTACTTTTGTATCCCAAACAATGCCTAGTACAGGGCCTGACAGTATACCAAATCCCTAAGTAAATTCTTCCTGATCTGCAGAATGGTCCTAGATTCTTACTCTCAGCTTCAAAACTACCATCAAGTTATCACCAAATACTACTTCCCTGCTGCCTTTGGATCCTTCCTTGCAGATTTTTATATGTTCAGAAATGAACTGGACTTTACTGTTCACTTTTATTCAGAAAGTGTTCCAGAAACTCTACGGAGCTCTGCTATGGAGGCTCACAACTCTGAATGAACTGATTCTGACAAATGATCTGATCTCATGGCAAGGGGCAACAGCTTAGTCAGTGGTGAAGAAAATAGGAACGAAAAGACTTGAGCTCTGGGTTAACTTTAATTATATCACCGTGAACTTCTGGACATCTGCCCTTGGCGCATACCTGTCTCAAATGCTCCATCTCCCGGTATGAAAGTTGATGAAACTTTATATTGTGCTTCCACATATTTGTCTTTATTCTTCTAGCCTTTTTGGCATCAGCCCATAACATCTGCAATCCTACCTCATTAAAGTAGAGGACAGAGTGTGATGTTATCCCAATCTGATTACCACAGCCTTTTGTTCCATGTTCACCCACAACACACACTTGCCCCTCCCTCCCCAATGCTACTCTAAATCAAAGCTTTAAACTAGGTCACTTGAAACTCTTGTGAAGCTGACCTATATTTCGTTTCTTATCCTTCTCCCCTCTGCCCCCTTCCACCCCCCTGCCCCCTTCCACCCCCCTGCCCCCAGCATATCACCTCTCCTCCTGCCAAGCTGGCGTTCTGTGATCTACCAGGGAATGGTCTCCCTCTTCTGGTTCATTACTCACTCCCTTTTTAAAATAAAAATTCAAAGCTCTTTAACCTCAGGAAGTCTTGCTCAATTAACCCTTTGTATATCTCAACCAGATATTAACTTTTCTCCTTTCTAGAACACTTTTATAATTACTGGAATTCAACATATTTCTAAGATTGCATTTTCACTTCATTCCAAGATAATCCTTACACTGACCTAGAACTTTAGTTCATAAAAATGTTTTCCTATTTATGAATGAAATGGTATAATGTCTAGGTTGGCTTCAAAATAATACAGGAGAAAGCCAATGTATAATTGATATAAGACTGGTGGCCGTGAGTCAATAATTGTTGAAGTGAGGTTGAGAATATGGAAGTTCATTGTATTACTCTACTTCTGTGTTATGTTTGAAGTTTTCTGTAATAAAAGGCTTAAACACAAACAACCAAAATGCTTTCAGACTCTTTTTTTCATTTGATTTTAGTTATAAATTGGGGAGCAGACAAAGCAGTCATTCTTATCTCCACTTTACAGCTTTTGCAAGTACATGAAGCTAGTAATAATTATAATATTCAGAGCTGACAATGTGGGAGTTTACTATAATTGGTGTTATGATAAAAAAAGTAGAGTGGGCTTCCCTGGTGGCGCAGTGGTTGAGAGTCCGCCTGCCGATGCAGGGGACACGGGTTCGTGCCCCAGTCCAGGAAGATCCCACATGCCGCGGAGCGGCTGGACCCGTGAGCCACGGCCGCTGAGCCTGCGCGTCCGGAGCCTGTGCTCCGCAACGGGAGGGGCCATATCAGTGAGAGGCCCGCGTACCGCAAAAAAAAAAAAAAAAAAAAAAAAAATTAGAGTATAATAGTTATAGCTAGCTACACTTACTGAGCAGTCACTATGAATCTGGTCCTAAGGACTTTACATGTATGGATTTATTTCATCTTCATAGCCATGCAGACAATAGGCAGGTTCTATTACTACCCTCATTTTACAGATGAGAAAACCAAAGAACAGAGAGGTTAAGTAACAAGTCCAATCACACAGCTAGTGACTAGTTGGGATTTGAACCCAGGCAGTCTGGCTCCAGAGTGGACACGTGACACTCTACCATCTCCTAGTAACTAGCAGAGCTCTGATCTGAACCGAAACATTCACAAACCAAGTACGTGTAGTGCTATTTCCACAACGTGCTACCCAGGAGAGATCTGTGACAAACATTAGACTACATTTTCTTACAAGCCAAGTCAACTGGTAAATCACAGGGCAGGTCTGTGCAGCTATAGATCTCTGCCCTTGTGCACGACAAATAATTTCTACTATAGTCAGATGTGTGGTTAGGAAAAGTGCAAAAATACCTATAATTCTCCTGGGTGTTGTCAGAAGTTGTTTCTCAACATACCTTTCTAGAAACATCAAGAAGGGCTAACTTACAAGAAATAGTTTAATGCTCAAGCATTTATGAAACAGAAGACATACCAGCTTACACCCCCATCGCAGAGCCTGCAAGCGATCTTACTTATTCTAACTCTCTGACACTGCCCAAGAGCTGATTCAATGGATTTTTATTTTAGTTTTGTCTTTACCTTTCATGAAGATTGTATACAGGACATAGAAGCGGGGGAAATGACGACCCAAGAAACGATGGTATTTCCCATTAAGCACTTTTGTCTTGGTCACCACATAAGAGATCAAGCTCTTCACATCTGCCTTTGGAGAAAGGTGAAGCTTTGAAGACCTACAAGGAAGATGAAAGAGACTATCTGGGAACCAGCCTGGAAGCCCCTTCACGCCTGGGTTCCATAATGTAAAACATCTGCTTCAGAGAATGTATGCTAAGACCTGAAACTTCTGAAATCCAAAGATCTTGAGATCATGGAGAGATAAGCAGTCAGACTGAGAAAAACAGATAAGGCAGACGAGAGGCCAGGCAAGAATGGATGTCGGGGAAGTGGTGAGTCTGGAGAGAGCGGAAGGCCTGAGGGGCAATCTGAGCAGCAGGCTAAAGCCAGAGAGGTGAGATCCGGATAAGCAGTAGTAAAATCTGAGCCGAAAAAGGGAGGCTCAGGACACGTGGGGAATTCAGACAACATGGGGCACTGAGAATTGAGGGTCACGAAGCCAGCTCTCTAGCAGGGATCCCGGTGCGAATTCTGCGCGGCACAATAAAAATCCAGGGGCCGGGGCGTGGAGCCCTGAGAATTAAGACACAGCATGCAAACAAAACTGAGACACTGGAAGAGCCTGAACGTCAAAAATGCTTTTCTCTCTCCAAATCCCTCACCGAGGGGCCCCCCAGGTCATGCCAGAGCGAACAAACTGCAGCCTCCGTGCGACATAAGGTCCAGGGGGCCCCGCCGAACCCCACAAAGCAGCCCGCGCCCAGCACATTCTGGAGACCGCCATCTTCGCAGTGAGGGAGGGGCAGACGAGAGTAAGTCGTCTTCAGGTCAAAGTTCCCGTACGTTGCGTTCTTTTGACGACGCATGCGCCTTTCCTGAGAGCTGATTGGTAACCATAGGCCGTTCGCCTCGCGCTGCCCGGGCGAGGAGCGTACGTTAAGGCTAAGTTCGGAAGGAGGGCCAGGATTGGACGCCGCCGGCACTTCCTGGTTTAGAGGCGCCGGAAACCGGCTGTCCTGGAGGAAGCGAGAGAGTATCTGCTCTTGGTTGGGTTGTGATCCTGAGAATGTCCTCTCTTTGAGGGCCTCATGACCCCTCGCGATGCTCTAGGGCCTTCGGGCTTCCTAGCGCCGCCGCCCTTGCTCTCTGTCCGTGTGCGGACTTCGGGGCCTTGGCGCGGCAGCTGCCAGAGGTCAGTTAGGCAGGGCCTGTGTCTACGGTGCCTCCTGGGGGTTGGGAGGACCCGCGGCGCCCTCTAGTGCCGGTCAAAGTTTGCAGCTAAGGTTGGATGCCTGGAAGCCGCCCCTCTGTGGACCAAGTCCGCCCTTTCCTTTTGTAGGCGTTTTTCAAAGTAGGTCTGTGGGAATAATGTCTTAAGGTAAGTGCCTCCTGAAGACCAAGTTCGGGTCTCAACCTTAATGCCACTTTTCTGAGAGGTTCTCTCCGACCAGAGGGACATATATTTTCTCCCATCACCCTGTGTATTTTTTTTTATAGCACTTACCGCATCATTTATACATTTGTTTCCTTTGACCGGCTCCCTGAATCACACTGAGGGCAAGCACCTTCTTGCCTTGTTCACTGCTGTACCTTATCCCCACCGCTAGGTGTCATGCCTGGCACCTAGTAGTTGCTCAATAAGCTTTTTTTTTTTTTTTTTTTTTGCGGTACGCGGGCCTCTCACTGTTGTGGCCTCTCCCGTTGCGGAGCACAGGCTCCAGATGCGCAGGCTCAGCGGCCATGGCTCACGGGCCCAGCCGCTCCGCGGCATGTGGGATCTTCCCGGACCGGGGCACGAACCCGTGTCCCCTGCATCGGCAGAAGGAGTCTCAACCACTGCGTCACCAGGGAAGCCCAATAAATATGTTTGACTACATTAATTAATACCTGAAACTGGGAAGGTGTCCCAGAAGTGGTATTGCAGGAAGGGGGAGAGTGGGCTCTTGTCTAACACTCGGAAATTAATTGTCCGAGGAGACACACCGTGCTGACAAAGCAAGAGACTTTATTGGGAAGGAGCACCCCGGTGGAGAGCAGCAGGGTCAGGGAACTCAAGAGAACTGCTCTGCCACGTGGTGGCTCACAGCCTCAGGTTTTATGGTGATGGGGTTAGTTTCTGGGTTGTCTCTGGCCAATTGCTCTGACTCAGGGTCCTTCCCGGTGGTGCAGGCATTGCTCATCCAGCGAGATTCCAGCGAGAAGGATTCTGGGAGGTTGGTAAGACATATGGACTGGCGTCTCCTCTCTTCTTTTGATCTTTCCTGAATTCTAGCTCATTAGTTCCACGTTCGTTACCAGGACCTCCTGTTGTAAGATAGCTCATGCACGTGGTTACTATCTTGCCCAGCCAGGGAGGGTGGTTTCAGTCAGTGGTTCCCCTAACAACTCCCCCCTGAGAGACTTCATAGTCAAGATACTGCTTGGGAATTGGGGCGGAGGTCTCTCTCTTCTGTAACTACTTTCTGCTGAGGGTGGGCGTAGTCCTGCCTAGTAGAGTAGAAGTGTCTCGCCACCTGATCTAAATTGATCTAAATTCTGTGCCCGAAATTAGCGTTTACCGTCATAGTAACAAATTTAGCTTGACACTGTTGGACCCTGTTGGAGATGAACCTTGTAAACAGTTGAAACACATGGGCCAAACAGGAGGCCTAACAGGATGGTCATCGCTGGGCCCAGAAAAGGAAGGCAAAATTTGGGGTGAGGGCTACAGGGTTCTTCTCATTGGTTGGAGGTGAGGTAACAGGATGGTGCTCTAGGAATCTTGCACTCAGCCTGAAGTTACCATCCTCCACCTGGGTGGGGTCCCGGTTCTGCAGAAGAACTCAAAGATACACACTCCTTGAGGAGGAACCAGGTGCCTGCCCAAGGCTGAACCACCATTTGACTGTTTCTCCCCTGTTTTTGCATCCCCTCCCTTTCCTGATTAGCAACTGTTTGAATCTGCGCTTTGGAATTCCAGGAAGGTCAAGGAGGTTGAATGAAGTCTGTATCCTATAAACAAGAAACAGTTATGCACACTCCTTGAGGAGGAACCAGGTGCCTGCCCAAGGCTGAACCACCATTTGACTGTTTCTCCCCTGTTTTTGCATCCCCTCCCTTTCCTGATTAGCAACTGTTTGAATCTGCGCTTTGGAATTCCAGGAAGGTCAAGGAGGTTGAATGAAGTCTGTATCCTATAAACAAGAAACAGGGGACACAGAAAGGATTTGTATTCTTGAGCCCCTCAAAGTCCTGTTCAGTTTTAATTCAGGAAACTGGGCGACGATGGCTCTTGCCACTTCCTGCTAAAATGGGACATAGTCCTGCCTCAATTTGGAGAATAGACACTGAATTGGAAATATTTCTGAGTTCTGAGCCACTCTCTCACTTCGTCCCAGCTTACTCTTCTGCCTCCCTGTGTCCTCAAGTCCATTCTCTATGTCTGTGTCTTTATTCCTGTCCTTGGCAGGCGGATTTTAAACTACTGCACCACCAGGGAAGCCCTGGACATGTCACTTTAGCTATGAGCTTATTTCCTCTATAGTAGTACCTATTTTATAAGAGTTCTGTGAAGACCCGAGAAGAAAATGGTTGTGAAAGCTCCCACATCTGTATAATGCTTTATGGGTCACAGAGCTTTATGTTAGCATAGGCTGTTTATGCTTGAACCACTCATGTATTCAGAGGAAAAGTTCTATAAATGGGTGGATTTCTATAAGTATTAGGTATATGGGAGTGGGTGGGATAGAAAGTTGACTAAAACATCATCTCCATCTTCAGACAATTTCTAAGTTCTCTCAACAGCCCTCAATGTATTTCTCAAGAATGTTCAGTTCTAAGACTTCCCTGGTGGTCCAGTGGCTAAGACTCCGCACTTCCAATGCAGGGGGCACGGGTTCAATCCCTCCTCATGGAAGTTCCACATGCCGCTTCTTAAGGCCAAAAAGAAGTTCAGTTCCAAAATTCTAGAACACTCCCAGAAAGAAGGGGCTAAGATCATTCAGACAGTTTTGTGGAGGAAACGAGAAGGAATTTTGCCTGGAAGGATGGAGTAGAAGGAAGACGTTTCATGTGGTAAAACAATATGGCAGGAACACAGAAATTCATTCATTTCTTCCTCAAATATTTATATACTGTTCAGGGCCTCTCCCTCCATGCCCTCTCACCCTACCATACATACACTAAGCCTTGTTGGTTCTGTCTTCTGTTTCTTCAATCATCCAGCTTCCTTCTCTCTTCTGTGCCACTTCCCTAGTCTAAGCGACAAGCCTCTAATCTAGATTACCAGAGTAGGCTCTTTACTGGTTTTCCTTTCATCTATTTTGGCCTCCCTCCAACCAGTTCTCTATGCTGTAGCCAGAGACCGCCTTTGAAGTTGCAAATCTAAGCTTGTTACTCCCTTTTGTAAAACCTTTCAACTTTCCTCTGACTTGGAGGATAAAGTTCAGACTCCTTATCCTGGCCTACAAGGCCTTGCATAATTGATCTCAGCCTACCTTCCCAGCCTCGCCTCACATCTCATGGTATCTCTTTCCCCTTAGCTTTCTTTTTTTTTTTATTTAATATATTTATTGGAGTGTAATTGCTTTACAATGGTGTGTTAGTTTCTGCTTTGTAACAAAGTGAGTCCCCCTTAGCTTCCTATGCTAAGGAACATTGGCCTTTCGGTTCTAGAATAGGCCAGGCAACCTTATGCCTCTGGGCTTTTGCACATGTCGCTCTGCTTAGAGTTTCTTCCTTCTTCCCTTCCTCTTGGCTTGTCTTTCAGGTTTCAGCTGAAATGGCAACAATAGCTAACATTTATTGAGCAGGTACTGAGTGCCATCATTGTTAAAAGTATTAACTCATTTAATCATCACTATAACTTCATAAGGTAGATACTGTTGTTAGTTCCACTTTATAAATGGGGAAAATGAGGTTAAATAACCTACTTAAGGTTTGAGTCAAGATTTAAACCCAGACTGACTGGGCACGTGAATTACTGCTGCACTGTACATAAACAGCATGGTATAGGAGACTTTTAACCCCACAGACCTAGGTTCCCCAGTTACTCATCTTGTAGCTATCTAAACTTATCCCTTATAGTACTTAAATGATCATAATTAATTAACTGTGGCATTATACATTTAATGACTGTCTTCCCTGTGAGATTCTAAGCTCACTGTATTTCCAGTTCCTAGCACAGTGCCTAGCACACAAGCAGTGCTCATTAAATATTTATTAAATTAATAAATACCTTATATACCTGAATATAAGGTACTGTTTTTCCTCTCAAAATAATTCCTCAGAAAGGAAGTTGCCTTATATTTTGTGTTCTTATAAAGTCTCCTATTATAGTCCACAATGTCTGATTTTTTTTATATATGATATTTTGTTTTGAATCAAGGTATTGCTTGGGAGGATGCAGCCTGAGATAACTTCAGTCAATGCTAGTTCTGCAAGCGTATAGAGGTCACTGGATGGAATCACTTAAAAAAACAAAAGAGGGAATTTCCTAGTGGTCCATTGGTTAGGACTTGGCACTTTCACTGCTGTGGTCTGGGTTAAATCCCTGGTCAGGTAACTAAGATCTCTGCACGCTACAAGCCGAGCCGTGTGGCAAAAAGAAAAAAAGAAAAGGAAAAAAATTTAACACAGATTTAATTAATTATTCTGGGGTTAGGACCTCACAGTTTTTTTTTTTTTTTTTTTTTTTTATTTTATTTATTTATTTTTTTAGGACCTCACAGTTTTGAGTGTTAGATATTGTTACTAATAAGCGTTTTAAAAGCAACAGAGGGACTTCCCTGGTGGCGGAGTGGATAAGACTCCGTGCTCCCAATGCAGGGGGCCGGGGTTCAACCGCTGGTCAGGGAGCTAGATCCCACATGCATGCCACAACTAAGAGTGAGCATGCCACAACTAAGGAGCCCGCCTGCCGCAACTAAGGAGCCGTGGAGCCGCGACTAAGACCCGGTGCAACCAAATAAATAAATAAATATTAAAAGCAACAGAAAAAAAGCAACAGAAAGAGGTTATATTTTGGATATCAGGAATATGCAAGCATAGCATGAATTAAAAAGGAAAAAACAACTGTCCTCAAACAATTCAGATATACGTAGGATGACATGATCTGCAAATTGAGCAAGTTGACAATAAAAGTGACTTGAATGATGATGAAGGCACTGATAATTTGAATTAAATTGTTATGAAATTTGAGTGAAAAAGCATTATATCTAAATACTTTATAAATGATTTAAAATATATGTTGCTAAATAGTATTAGACTTAAATTTTCACTAAATTAGTAACTATTTAAAGTAGACATATGACTATTTCATGTATATCAGGTTGACCAAAAACTATTTTTTTAGTTCTTCTCTTTGGGGAAACAAGGATTGCCTTATATTTGGGCACATATATTAAAATGTGCAGTACATTTTATTAGGTGTTGTTTATTATGTATTAGCAGACACAAAGATGGGCTGATAGGAGCTTGCAGAGAACAAAAAGAAAACTAGCTTGGCTGAAACAAATGGTTATATTTTAGAAATAGTCTGTTTATTCATTAATTCCACAATTATTGAGCATCTCCCCCAGGCCAGGCATTGTTCTTATTGATTGGAATAAATCAGAGGTCAGACAGATAGATTCCAGCTCCAGTATATTTCACACTATAAAATGATTGGGAGAGGGGGTGGGAGGGAGGCTCGAGAGGGAGGGGATATATATATATATATATACACACACACATATATATATATACACACATACAGCTCTTTCATGTTGTTCTACAGCAAAAACTAACACAACATTGTAAAGCAATTATACTCCAATTAAAAAAAGATACAGTATTAATTGATAAGGAACATATTAAAATAAAATGATTGGGAGATACGTTTGGAATACTAGAGCAAGGGAGGATGCTTGGGCAGACTTATGTGTGAAGATTAGGGATTTGGATTTGATTTGAAAGGTATTAGGGAATCATAATGCATTTTGCCCAAGGGAGTGACAAGATGAAAGGGATGTTTTGTAAAAACTAGCCTGGAGAAGTGTCCTCCAGGTTGTATAAGAGTGGGAAAAGATGGGAGGTTAAGGATACCAGTAAGGTTATTACAAGGGTCTGGAGAAGAGATAGTGAGAAACCATCAGACTGCCCCCAAATGATGACCATCTTTAAGTGGTTCCAGTTTTGTGGTACAATAAGTGGGAACCAATTTGAGCTCCCCAAACCTGTGCGTCATTTAGCTTGTCATCAGCATTTGCTATTAATTCAGCAAACACTGAGGGCCTGCTCTGCAGCCATTCTACTAGGTTCCAGGAAAATAAAGGCAAATACGAGGCAGGCCTTTCCTTCAAAAAACTCAGAGGATTAGTAGAGATGATCGACATTCAAAAATAATTGAGCTCTAATGTGATAGATGCTATAACAGAGAAATGTCAAGGTACAGTGAAAGTTAAAGGAAGGAGTAGTAAATTGCTAAATTCTGGTGGTGGTGGGGTCATCCATGAAGACTTTCTTTTTTGAGGAAGAGGAGGAGAAGCTCATCCCCAGGAGTTGATGAAGGGAAGGGAGAGAAAAGAAGGTCATCTACTTAATTTTGTCTGCATGTATATTTATAGAGCTCATATGTTGAAAACCATATGCAGTGAATAGGGTTAGCCTCTGGCCCATCCCTTTCATTTTAGATGTTAATCTCCATGTCCCAAACTGCTTAACCCCTGCTGCGCAAGGATATCCAATTCAGTGTCGACCTCAGACTTTCCTGTGGGGGGAGGGAAACTGCGAGAGTATCTGGGAGAGGCCTGGGGAGGTGTGTGGCCTTGTACCCACAGCCAGATAGGTCTCAGCCTCTGGCTTCACCATGAAAAGTCAGGTCTGAACTAGATGATGGAGGAGATGACTGGCAGATTGGGAGATTGACTGGCAGACAATAGAGGAAGGGCTTTCTGAGAAGAGGGAACAGCATGTGTGAAGAGCAAAGACTGAAGCTTCAGGGAAAGATAAATCTCTTTTGCTAGTACAGATAATAAACATAGTGATTTGCCACCTCTAGATACTAATTTATTGAGTTTGACAGGCTGATGTGGGGCAGATTATTCTTCTTAAGGCACTGAAAAAAAATCGCGGGATGAAAGAGTTGTTTGTTTTGTTTGTTTTGGCCACACCTCGCGGCATGCAGGCTCTTAGTTCCCAGACCCAGGGATCTAACCCATGCCCCCTGCAGTGGAAGCACAGAGTCCTAACCACTGGACCACCAGGGAATTCCCCAAAGGGTTTTAATAACCAATGGTTAATGCAATTTTTATTTTATTGCATCTCAGAGCAAGATTAAAAACTTTATAATTCCATTTATTTTTTATGTGTTAAAAAATTTTTTTAAAGGAAAAGAACAAAGAATATTATTACATTCATCTATGTGTCCACCACCCAAAATGAATAAATAACATCATACCTATTTTCTCCTCCCAAGTTCCATTTCCCTTCCTTCCTTTAGGCATCCCTTTTATACCAGTCCACTTTTAATACTTTAAAAAAATATGTGTACCATATACTACTTGTGGTATATATATATATATATATAGGATATAGTATTTTTATATGTTTTAAAAATTCATATAATTGGTTTAGTGTGACATTTTTCTGTTTTGTTTCCCCTCAAACTTCTTTTCAGAATTCATCCATATAGAACAAGTTCATTAATTGTAGCTTCTGTGTGGTGTTCCATCACATGAATACACTCCAATTTGTTTATCTATTTGCTGCTAATAGACATGTACTTTGTTTTCAGTGTTTCATTATTACAAACTCTACATCACAGGGAACATCCTCAAACATGCCTTCTTGTCCTTATTAATGAGAGTTTCTCTTAGACAGTGTTTTTATTTCTTTTTAAGTGTAACTCACAATAAGAAATGCATTTTATATCAAGACCCAGTTCATTTATGAAATAAAAGTTTAACAAAATAATACCTATTTTTGCTAAATGCACTCTATTTCCTATTCTATTTCATTTTTGTAAAATGATGGATGTGACCCAATAAATTTATTTCATGACCTACTAATGGATTGAAAAACACTGCTGTAAGGCAGTAGAGTTTCTGGGTCAAAAGATATGTGCATTTTCAACCTCAGTAAATATGTATTGTCAAGTTGCTCTCCAAAGTGATTGTGTCAGTTACAGGTTATGAGAGTCCTAGTTTCTCCACATCCTCACCAATGCTTAAAATGGTCAGACTTTCAGGTTATTACTAATCCAGTAGATGTGAAGTGAATCTCATTGTCAGTTTATTTTGCATTTCCCTGATTACTAGAGAGGTAGAGTAGGTTTTTCTATGTATTATCGGTTATTTGGATTTCTTCTTCTGGAAATTGACTATTCCTGCCTTTTGTCCATTTTTTTATAGAGTTGCTTCTCTTCTTCTTCTTCTTTATTATTATTATTGTTGTTGGTTTGTAGGAGTCCTTTACAGATACCCATCTTTTTCTGATACACATGTATGTTGCAGATACCTTCTCCCCATCTCCCTGTCTGTCACTTGTATTTTAACCTTGTTTGAGATGTCTTTTATGTAGGAGATTTTAATATTTGTTATAGTAAATTTTATCAAAATTGTCCATTTTTCATACTTCTGCTTTTTCTTAATTTAAGAAATTAGATCATGAGGATATTCTATTTTTTTTTCAGATAATTTTGAAGGTTTTGTTTTGTTTTGTTTTGTTTTACAACTTCAGGTCTTTCATTCACCTGGAGTTTATTTTTGCCTGTTCCTTTTCTGTCTTCTGAAACTTCTGGGGCTCACCATTTGATTCTTCATCACATTTCTCTCTAGTGAGAAATCTTAGGCACTCTAGGCATCTTACCTCCTCCTTCTGAGTTTTTCTCCTAGAAATAACAGAATGGGAATATAAATGAAGCTCCAGGCTTAGAAAACTAGCTCTTTGAAGGCCTGTAAAGAAGAAGCAAGTGGCAGAGATGCGGTAAAAGGAGTCACTGGGAGGAATCTCTGCAAAAGATGATACACAAGCGGTTCTTCCTACTTTACACAAAGAACCTAAGGCTCCTGAAGAAGAATTATGCCTGTGGGGAGAAAGAAGAGTTTCTGAGAGGGCTGGCCCTGAAAGAAAGGAGGTGTGGACTTGAGGCAGGATCCTTATGTCCTACTTTTTTTAAAAAAATATTTTTATTTATTTATTTGCTTGCGCTGGGTCTTAGTTGCGGCACACAGGATCTTCATTGCGGCATGCGGGATCTTTTAAGTTGCGGCATGTGGGCTCTTAGTTGTAGCATGTGGGATCCAGCTCCCCAACCAGGGATCGAAGCCAGGTGCCCCACGTTGGGAGCACAGAGTCTCAACCACTGGACCACCAGGGAAGTCCCCTTATGTCCTACTTTTAAAGTCCTTCCACATCTACTTTCTTATTTTACCTCTCTCCCCTACCTTCAAGCCCTGTGAGCCTTTTTTTTTTGTCTTGCACTAGCAGATTGAGAAACGGAGGCACATAGAGTCACATAGAATTTGTTGGTGAATTTAATGGAGAACCCAGGTCTCCTGATCATCACACTGGAAGGTTTCAGGCAAGCTCAGCTTGAAACCAATTTATGAGAGAAGATTTGTAAGAGAGGAGGCTAGCATTTCCAGAGGAGCAGAATCCCCAAGTACGAGAAGTAGTCTTTGATTTCTAGTGTAATCATTGCAGTCTTATTCATCATCAAAAAGCCTTTATCAGTGCCAGCTTGCAATGAGCAATTAAGGTAGACACTGAACTAAATTTAGAATGTATTGCTCATGAACATGGTCTAAGAATTCATACTCTGAGATTAATATAAGCAGATAACAAAGGACATATCTTTATGACAATAAAGAAGAGGTAGACCAATCTAGCTACTGTGGACAGTAAAGAATTAACGTCAAACATGTCAGAAGTCACTGCAATTCAAGGAAAAGAGCATCGCTGGGTGAAGAGCAGTGCCTAGTAGGGATAGGTTATAGGGGTTCCAAGTTCAGGGAAACTGTTACCAACCAGTTAGGGAGGGCAGGTCTCTTGCCTTCTGACTTCTTCCACTCCCTTCCACCTGCCACACACATGCCCCACCCCAAGCTTTTCCTCTTCTAGGCAACATAACCCTTGCTGAGGCTGAAGATCAGAGGAATTTTTACTTCGTGTTAGTCTTTGAATGAGGGGACCTTTACCCAGCATCAGTAGGAACCACCCTCAGGAGCCACTTTGCGCTGCCGGGCACGTCCACAGCACTTAGACCAAAAGGACAGAGGTGAGGACACTCCTGGAGAGAGGGTCTCCCCACCCAGCTTTGGCAGGGTCACCCACGATCTCTGCCATCAGCCTTGATGTTTCTTGTGGCACATGGCTCGTTATTCCACCTGCACCATTCACTAAGCTTCTCCTGGGTTCAGATTCTGTGGGAAAAAGGAAGCCCCTGCTTCAAGGTACTCTCAGTCCAGGCACATCTGCATATTCAGCAAGATTCCTAAATGTCTTACCTAGCTGAGTCAATATTAGAAAGACTCCATGGATTTTGGAGTTTAATATCACTCTCATAATATCACTATGAAATGTTCTAATGTAGGAAAATAAAGGATTAATATGTTCACACACACATGCAAATGTGTATGTTGCTAAATGCACACGTATTGCTCAGGGGGAACTCATTGGCCCTGTCTCAGGGTCTTTATACTTGCTTTTCCCTCTGCCTGGAAGTTCTCCTCCAGATAGCTATTCATGTGACTTGCTCTCTCACTTCGGTCAGATTTATCCTTCAAGGTGAGGTCTCCCCTAACCAGCCCCTCTGAAATAGTCCTTACCTCCCACGGCTGGCTCTTGCTGCTCCTTACCTTGCTCTTTAAATTTATTTTTTAAATAGAATTTATCACTGCCTGACATATGCTTACTGACTTGTTCATTATTTGCCCCCCTGTCCCCAGAAAGTAAGTTCCTTGAGCAGGAACTTTGTATGTCTTGATCACTGCTATTTTCCCATGTCCAAACAGTACCTGGCACATAGTAGATCCTCAACGCTGTATGAAATGAATGCAATCAAATGAAATGGAACAAACATATGTGTTTGTGTGTCCTTTTTCTAATGTTGTATGGTGACATTAAATAGAAGAGACCGAGATGTCTTCCTAAACTAACCCTATTCAGCTTTGGAAACTTGGTCATTCTGAATCTCTGACCCCACCTCTTGAGAAGACTTCTCACCAATCTCTTTTTCAGTCCAGGTGACTCACCCTCTAACTCCAAGGGTCAGCTCGTGTCCCAGGCACCCCTGGCCACTATTTTTGGTTTGAGACTCGGCTCGTAACCCAAACTAGGTGTCAGACAGAGCCCTGAGATTTTTGCTGCAACAATAGGGGAAAAGATACTCTTCCTGCTGGTGGGGAGGATTCCATCAAGCCCAGAGCAGATGGTGGCCATCATCCCACCATGCAGGCGGAACCTGTCTGAGAATAAAACCGCCCTGGAACTGAAGTAGAGCCCAGAGTGAGAGGGAGGTAGAAAGAAAGAGACAAGTGGACAGCAGCTTGGTTGATATTATCTGAGTCCCCAGTTGAAGCCCTGCCCAAAGCTAGCTATACCATTGGGTTAGGTGAGTGATTCAGTTTGCTTTGAACACAATCATTCTGAATTGGGTTTCTATCACTAGTAATCAAAAAACGAAACAAAGGAATTCCCTGCGATCCAGTGGTTAGGACTCGGCACTCACTACCAGGCCCGGGTTTGATCCCTAGTCAGGGAACTAATATCCCGCAAGCTGTGAGGAGTGGCCAAAAAAAAAAAAATTATGGGACTTACCTGGTGGCGCAGTGGTTAAGAATCGTCCTGCCAATGCAGGGGACACGGGTTCGATCCCTGGTCTGGGAAGATCCCACATGCTGTGGAGCAATTAAGCTCGAGTGTCACAACTACTGAGCCTGCGCTCTAGAGCCCACGAGCCACAACTACTGAAGCCCGCATGCCTAGAGCCCGTGCTCCGCAACAAGAGAAGCTACCACAATGAGAAGCCCGCACACCACACCAAAGAGTAGCCCCCACTTGCTGCAACTAGAGAAGGCCTGTGCGCAGCAATGAAGACCCAATGCAGCCAAAAAAAAAAAGGAAAGAAAATCATGTCTAATGCACATTTAGCTGTACTACATCAATTTTCACTTGTTTACTAAATGACACATGCAGGTTTTTACTTAAAACTTTTGAACATTTATATAGCTTACAAAATAATCTTGTATATATGTATCACATATATTTTAAATTTTTTATTTATTTATTTTAACATGTTTATTGGAGTATAATTGCTTTACAATGGTGTGTTAGTTTCTGCTGTATAACAAAGTGAGTCAGCTATACGTATACATATAGCCCCATATCCCCTCCCTCTTGCGTCTCCCTCCCACCCTCCCTATCCCACCCCTCTAGGTGGTTGTATCACTTAATTTTAGTATGAGTATGTGAGGAACGGTATATTCTTTTAGTAGGCTAAACTGAAGCTCAGAGAAATCAAGCAATTTATCCAACAACACACAGCTAATAAATAGCAGAGCAAGAACTCTAAGTAGTTATTTGGCTCTAAGTTCAAAGCCTAGTCTGTGGCTCTTCAGCTGCTTTCTTAAGTATCTGTGGAGTTTCTTCCTGATTTTTTTTTCTTTCTCTTAATAGAAGAGAAACTCTCTTAAAGACAGGACATTGCTCCTTGCCTTGAGTCTTAATCCCTAGGGCAGCTCCCTGGAATGAGCGGGGTTCAGTGTGGAGGGTTGGCTCTCACAGATTGCAAGGGTAGAGTTTGCCAGGTCTGTTCTCTCATCAAGGAGCTTGTAATCAGCTGGCTGAAATAATGCATATGTATTACAGTGGTGTTTTTCCACCTTTTTTAGACTACTACAGTAAGAAATTTTACATCAACCCAGTATACACACACACACATTATTAAAATAAAGTTTCACAAAATAATACCTACCTTAGTACTTGTGACAGTCTCTGATACTTCCTATTCCATTTTTTAAAAATTCTGATTGTGATGCACTAAATTGATTTCATAATCCAATCATGTATTGAGACCCAGTTTGAAAAGCACTGTTATAGATCACATATATATATAAAGTCAAATCCAAGCCAAAGTTCAATATTTCAAATGCTTGTTAAGTACTAATGATGTGATAGGTGCAGTAAATGATATAAAATTAATGTACAACTGTCTTTATGAGGCTCACAACTTAGTGGCAGAAATTAGAGAATAAACAAATAATTAGTAAAAGAAAAAATATGAGCCAAAAAAAGCACAAAGATTCAGGAGCAGAAGAGGTCACATCCCATGAGAATCAGGGTGGGTCGCATTTGAGTTAGGTCTTGAAAAATGGACAGGATTTCAATACTCGAAGTGTGGGTGCAGGTAACAGTAGGAGCCAAGGCACAGGGTCAGGCAAGCCCAGGTTGTGTTCAGGAAAGGCTTGAGAGAATCAGGAAAGGCTTTAAGGGGTGGGTCACATTTGAGTTAGGTCTTGAAAAATGGACAGGATTTCAATACTCGAAGTGTGGGTGGAGGTAACAGTAGGAGCCAAGGCACAGGGTCAGGCAAGCCCAGGTTGTGTTCAGGATGGAGAGAATATGAAATTCAACTGTAATGAAGGGTTTACATGGTGGAGAGATGGTGAGGTGGAAAGAAGGCTGGAACCATGGTGTGGGGAACCTTGAATGTCAGACGAAAAATCTATTCTGTATTTAAATTTGATAATGTGGGCATTAACACTCAGTTAATGTGTGCTCTCTTCCCCTTCCTTCTCCTCTTCTCTGTAGGCAATAGGGAGCCTTTGGAAGTTTCTAAGTGGGGAAGAGAAAAGATCAGATTGATCAGGAGGACCTTGAGGTTGTTGAGGTCAGAGGAGTGGAAGCCTAAGCAGGAAGGTGACAGCTGAAATAGACAGGGACAACTGACCTTGTGCAGATACGCTATAGTCATGGCATCGTTTGATGAGAGGGAGGATGAGGAATCCATGAGAACTTTCCATTTTCAAGCCCCAGAAACTGCAAATATAGGCAGATTGTAAGAACAAGATGGTCTGAGTAGAGAGGAGGATAGTTTGGGATACAGCAATGTTGACTTTCCAGCTGGATATCCGGGAAGAGAGACAAAGTGGCAGCTGTAGCTCGGGGAAAGAGGCTACAGAGAATAGCCCTCAAGACTCATCCTCTGGAAGGTGAAATGGTGCTGGGGCTGTGAAGGGATGCTGCCAGCCTTGGAGTCCTCCCTGAGGATACAGGAGTGAACAGGACAAAGTCCTGGCCCTCAAAGAGGATTAGAGACAAACAGGCAAAGCAATTCCATGGGATAGTGCTACGGGAAAGGGAAGAATACACTATAGGGTGTCACAGAAGACATACCTCACTCAGATATTGGGATCACAGAGGCCTTTCTGGAGGAAGGAACATCTAAAGTGAGACATCAATGGTGAGTAGGAGTTAGCTAGATGAAGGATGGACAGAGCAAGAATGTTGCAGCATAGGCACAATATGTGAAAAGACAGGAAGGGAAAAGAGAACATTGGTGCATTTGGGGAATAAAAAATATGGCGAGCATCCTTATGAGGCTGGTATTGTACCCAGTTCAGATAAAGAAATGGAACAAAAAGATTTAATAATTTACCCATGGTTTCTCAGTTGGCTTGACCTGGAATCCAGGTCTATTTTACCCTTAAGAGGCTGTTCTTTTTACTCTAACCTGTCCCATGAATGTCTCTAATGCTGAGTGGGTCCCCAGTATTATTACGTTGAAACTGCAGACAGATTGTTTCGAATTAGAAGACGACAAAGGAGTGAACCTAAGGAATGCCTACATGTAAGGAGTAGGAGGAAGAAAAGTCCCAGTTGAAGGTAGTAGGGAAAGAGCAATTCAAACGACCCAAAGAGCAGAGTGTGATGGAAGCCGAAGAAAGAGTTGTAAGTGGAATGGTAGCACCTTTCAAATATGGAGAAAGTTGAAGAGTTCGTGGGTTCTGACTCTACTTGGCAATGATGATCTCAATTAGCTAACGAGAAAGTAATTTCTAGGGTGGATCACAAAATGGTGGAAAAATGAGTGTTAAGGAAGTAGAGGAGTGCAGATCACTTTTTCAGACACACTAATTTCCGGATACAGAAAGTAGTAGGATGGGAAGCCAACTCCAAGATGGAGGCAGTATGTTTATTAGGAAGTGATCTTGGGATAGACACTAAGGGAAGGGAAGGCAGCAGTCTGCACAGGAGAAGTTGAGCTGTGATACAGGATAAAGGCTTAGCCAACCTTCAGAGCTGTCCCGGTTGGGATGAGAGGGATGAATCTTTACATTCCCACATAGATCAGTCATTTGATGTGGGCTGCCTGAGAAAGGGGCCTGACGTGAGGCCTGAGGCCAGCAGCATCCCCACTCCAAACAGGGGTAATAAGTCCTTCTTTCTCAAAGGGGATCCTTCCTGTGCATTCCAGCATTATCACAGGGAAGAATATTTTCAGGATAGAGGAAGACTCAATTTTGGAAATAGAAACATAAATATAAACAGATATAGCCTAGTTATTTGTCTTCATTGCCTGACAGCCATAACATATTAAAAAATGGGATAATATATTTATGGAACACCTCCTATGTATCTGGCTTTTGTTAGCACCTGGTGTACAAAGATAAGATAATCGCCCCTATTGAGAAGTTCACATTTTAGTGGGAGAAGAAAGCACACAAATATTAACCCACTAAGGGGCTGTGCTTATCTTATTTGTGTTGTATCTGTACCACCCATCCTCTGCCTGGTGTGTAGTTATTTTCAATAAATATATTCAGAATGAGTTGGGGCTAGAGTAGAGTAAGGAGTGTTTGGGTAGCAGACAGAATGTAGAGCTAATGCTGCCTGGAGGAGTCAGGGAATGCTCCAACACGGGGATATTTTAGTGGAAGCTATAACAATAGCAGTAACTACAACAATAATGAGTTTTCCAGGTAAGGAAGGTATATGGCTGTTAGCGTAACTGACGCCATCTTGACCCTTACAGTTCCTCTTCTCCTTCCCCTGACCCAACCCAGGACTGTACTGTGCCGTGAATCACTTCCCTGTTACCAAGTGGTTTGTAGTTAATAGATATTTTTTTATAATCATTAGGACCAGGTGGCCCCGATGCTCTGTTGGTCCCCAAACAATGACGACAACCTTCGCTGATGTATTCCCTCGAGACTTGTTACCCATTCATAAATCTTGGCTTAGGAATGCACATCCTGTTTCGAGCACCTACCCCCACACCCTAGGTTAACTGTAAAATTGTCCCAATGGCCCTTTGGTGGTGTGGAGCGCAGTTGCGAATGCCTCTGGATCGTTATTTGCCCAATCCCACCCTGTGAGTAAGTTACCATATAATAAACTGATCCATTGATTATATGGAGCTGCCTGCCTTGCTTTTCTGTCTCGAGGTGCTTTCTCAGTTTGATGGGCACTTTTTGTTGCCTGCGTCCTCCGACAGAAAGGGAGGGTTGGAAGGAGTGAATTTCAGACAGTTGTTTCAGGGAAAACAAAAGCATGAAAAAGAATACTTGGAGAATGGATGGGAGGTGACTATGGGAGGAAAAGTCTCCTATTTAAATAAAGAGCACACATGATGCAGATACATATTCACATCTATTTAGAAATCAGTTGGCTATCGTGGTAATGTGGAATGCTCAGTGAATTTACATTAATAGGATTTTATAAAAGAGATCATTTCCGAGCTAGAGATTTGAATGGAAGGGAATTGTTTTAGGTGTGTAAGATGGAGGCATTATGGTATGGTAGTTGGAGTGCTGGCTCTTGCATCTAACCAATTTGTGTTCAAAGCCTGGCTCTGTCACTAACTTGCTGTGTGTCTTTAGGCAAGTTACTTAACCTCCCTTAGACTCAGGTTCTTAATATGCAAAATAAAGATTACAGTTCTTGCCTCACAAATTTATTGCGAGGATTAATTCCTGTTTATAACGTGTTAAATATGGGGTTTGATACATAATAAGAATTCCATTAATGTTGTCAGTTACTATAAGTGAACAGTGGGGATCTAGTAGGAAAGAGTGGAGTGTGTACGTTGGGAGCAATTCCTGAGGCAATAGAGGGGGCTATGGTAGAGTCTCATTGTAAAATGCATTCCTATTTTGGAAGTCCTAAACCAAAATAGGGCCTTTTCCTGCAACAGGTTAGTTCATGGGTGATTTCATATTTCTTCTTTTTTTCTTCTACTTTCCCATGAAGGGGAACAAATTGAGCCCCAATCTAAGGCGGTTTTTTTTGTTTTTATTTTTTGCGATACGTGGGCCTCTCACTGTTGTGGCCTCTCCCGTTGCGGAGCACAGGCTCCGGACGCGCAGGCTCAGTGGCCATGGCTCATGGGCCCCGCCGCTCCGCGGCATGTGGGATCCTCCCGGACCAGGGCACGAACCCGTGTCCCCTGCATCGGCAGGCAGACACTCAACCACTGAGCCACCAGGGAAGCCCTCTAAGGCAGTTTTGCCTTAGGGAACTTGTCTGCTGTAGAACAAGGACAAAGAGATAGGTCAAGTTGTAATGAGACGACTTTTAGTACTTGAATGAAGAGATCTTCATCTTGGGTCGAGGACAGAAGATCCATAGTTCCTTCTACTGACTCTATGGCTGTTCTGTGTAGGCACTAGAGCCTCTTGCTAGAAGATGGATATGAATTGATTGCTGCTTTTCTTTCTTTTCCATTCTAACGTAATTTTTTCTATCACATTTATTGCATATGTTTTTTAAGCAGATTTTCCTTAAAACTACCAGAAAACTTCCTGAAGCCAGCAAGGTCCTCCTTCCAGTATCCTACCCATTCTCCTCACCCCACTCCAATGCCTCTCCTTTCCAGCTTTGCCTCCAGCTGGCGTACTAAACTATATTTGTCTGAGGCAAATTCCACGCCCCCCCCCTTTTTTTTTCCAGCTCCTCTCTTCCTGGATTGAGAAATCCTGGCTTGCTCTGGATTTTTTTTTTTTTTGTCAGTCTCAGGTGTTTTTTCTTTTTCCCTTTGACATCAGGAACAGAGTCCTGGGTTTGTGTGGCTTTGTTGTCCACCTGTGGATCACTGATTGACCAGGCTGATGCCAGCGGGTCCTTCCGATCCCAAGGGATGGACTGGTTGGCATTTTCACCCATACTCTGAGACTGCCTATAATTGCATTGGTGCTGCACATACCTATGTGGAAAATATCTGGACTGTCAGGCTTGGGGTTAATTGGTTTCAGCTTACATCTCAGGGGAGCAGAGTCCTAGTGCACATGCAGCCCTGGTTCAAGTGCCCAAACCAGCTTCCCTCCAAGGGGAGTGGCGTCCTGAAGGAAAGCAATTCCTTTTTCTCCACCCCTTTCAACCACTGGCACACACAGGCCTGCCTCTAGCTCCTGTGAAATGAGACAGAGATGAAATCTTAGAATAAAAGTTTTCAAATGCAATTCATTGTTCATCAATACCCAGGAGTGGCAGGTATATATGCTTCCCTTTTCATGAGAGGTCAAAGATGAAATTTATGCTTTGAAGGGTGTGGTTTGCTTCTTGAAATTCCATGCGGTGTCTTTAACAATGTGCTGCCCAGAGCAGCCTAAAGTGCCCTTATCTAACCAAGGGAGGCACATTTGTCTGCATATATAGAGGCAGGAGACAGGAGCCGGCACTGGGAAAAGTTAAACCCAGCCTGCACAATGAAGAAACAGCTTAAGAAGGAGGCAGCTCCACACATAGAGCTAAGTAAGTAGCCAGCAAGTAAGTATGCAACAGCCCAGGGAAGTTGCCCACCTGAGCAGACCTGGAACGAGAGAAGGATGGCTCCAGCCATGTTATTTTCTAGTTGCAGTAGAAGTTCCCAAAGGAAAGGTTCTGGTCTGGAGGGACTTCATCAAGCCTTTCTGAAACTCCCCATATGTGCTGTAGAGAGATTCTCAGAACTAATTTGTGCATTTTCTTTTCTCTCTAGGAGAAATTCTGTATGGAAACTAGCCTGTACCAGATAACTGATGAAGCTCAGCCCAGTTTTTTTGGGTCCTTGAATTTGTTTTTACTTTGTACTTTATTTGGATTTTCCTTTTTGCAGTTTACTCTCCTTTCCTCTTCTCTTGGACTCTTTTACCAACTAATAAAAATTTCTCCTAGCAGTTTTTACAGGAAGAAAGATGTTGGAGGGGTTTATGCTTTTCCTCTCTAGGCCTATGACTTGGTTAGATAAGCTTGGTTACCTTTAATGAAAGCAGTTATGGGGGCGATATGGGGCGCGGGGAGAGGGGTGTCTAAGAATGTTTCTGTTAGCTCTAAACGACATTGTAGAAAATTAGGGTGGTTAGTCAGACTATTTTCTCCACTCTAAAGCACCACAAGTCTGGTCATCATCTTCAGAGAAAGACTCTGGTATGTGAGATTGAAACTGCGGATGGAGTGGGACTACTTTTGGGTAGATGGAGAATAAAGTTTGGGGGAAGAAGTGAGGCAGCTGCGTAGGAGAGCGGAAAACAATTCATTACCGAAGCTTGGGAATAGGGCAACTGATGCAGCCGAAATGGCTGCACTAGCTGATGTTTCGCGGTTCCTCCCAGGTGTGGGGTGCTGTTGGTGGGGCAGCAGATACTATGATGTGGCTCTGGGGCCGAGAGGAAATGGTCCTGCCAGGTGGCTATACTTTGTAGGATGGAGCTGTATCTCTCACAGAGCCGCGTCTCAGAAGAAATGATCTTGATTTCCAGGACCTAACGTGAGGCCGCGGCGAATTACAGCAGGAAACTTACGTGTCTGCAGGTTGCCAGCGGGGTGGAAGACTCCAACCCACACTGTGGGTTGGACCAGCGCGAGCACTAGCTCTGCAGGAGACAGCTCCCGCCGGGGCCGCCGTGGCCCCGCCTCCAGCCTGACCTGGGGAGGGCGGAGCCCCGGAATTTGCCGTCGGCCCGCCTTGCTCGCCGGCAGCCGAGGGGAATACGGAGAATCCAGCCAATAGGAAGGTGCAGCTGCGGTCCTGTCGGCCAATCGCGGGGCGTGTAGGGGGTAGGTTGGCGTGGCACTGGTTCCAGGGGTATGGAGCATCTGGCGCGGGGACAGACTGTCAGGTGGTTGCTGAGCCGGTAAGGTGGGGTGCAGGGCAGGTCAGAGGTCACGCGGACGCCCGGCTTTCCCCGGGTTCCCCGGATGGAGGGCTGCCCTGGGAGCTGGCGCCGGGGCCAGAATGGGGCGTGCGGGGCGCCGAGCGGGGCTGCGAGGGGCGGCACGGGCTTTGAGGGCCTGGGCGCGGGGTCCAGATGGAGCCGCATTATTCGAAGGAAGACCGAGAGGAGGGAGCGGGGGGGCGGGAAGAAAACGCCAGAGGTTGCAGCGGCCTCACCCCTTTCCCTTCGCGGCCTAAGAGAAATGGCCGAACCCCCGGCCGGACCAGCCGCGGGGCCGGGACCCGTGATCGACGGTGCGCTGACCCCGTTTCACGCCGCGGAAGAGGCCGACGGCCACGGGGCAAGGTCCCCGCGGCCGCCTTCTTATCTGCGGAGACCTGGCGCCCGTCTGCTCCCTGGGCTTCCCTTCGCCCCACTTCAACAAAAGAATTCATTTTACTTCAGCCGACATCCAGGGAGCGCCTTCGTGTGAGGGGCCTGGGCAGGCCGCTGAGTACTTGTGTGTAGATTGGTTTTAGGGCTGTTTGTGCAGCCTCCAGGCTCCAGGCACCTTTGTAGGGGGCATTATTGTGCACGGTATGTGAGTGGGGTGGCAGCTCTCCATTTGTTTGGTTTCATATGTCCCTGCTTTTAAAGCTATGCTAATTTTTTTGATGTTACGCCTTTGGGTTCATTTTCACTTGGTTTCCCCAAATTCCCTTCATATATCAGATTATTTCAAAGAGCATCATTGGGGGAGAAGTTGGGGAACCTGGGCTTGGAATTTCCTGTGTGTCAAGTGAAGATACTCTCATATCGTGCACTGCTTTCAAAGGAGCGTTATGAAGTTAAGGGAATGTGACATCTCTTTAAAGTGAAAAGCAAAAGCAAAAATTATATGGAAGGGGAGGCAAGAGGAGACGGGTTTCCAGAGGTCATAATTCTAGTGAATATTGGTGAAACCAGGGGACACTGTGTTTCTACCTTGACTCCAGTGGAATCTGAACCCCGACTAGTTTGCAGCACTTCTTGGCTCTGTAAACCTTTGAGCAAGGTGCTTCTTTGTTCTTTTGTTTCCACATACTTAAAATGGGGGTTGATAATATCAATCTTAAAGAGTTGGTGGTGAGTATTAAATGTGTTAATATTCTTAAAGTGCTTAGAACAATTCCTGGCATTTAAGAGTTTTATTATTACCTACAAGTACCTTCTTCCCCCTAAAAGATTCCACACTAAAAGAATTCTGACCTTATTACTTATCCTTCTTCAAAATCCTGTGAGCCTATTGCCAATGAACCCTTAGGCCTGTTTTCCATCCACGTCATTCATGATCTGAGGCTATAGTAGAGTTAACGTGTGACTAGAGGTTTTCTGCTGGGTGTTTATCATTAAATAAGGTTGGAAACTTCCTCTATACAGTACTGGGTCTGTCCATGATAGCTGTGTTGGGTAAATGAAAACTTCTTTGACTGTTTAGTTTTTCATTGGATGATATTTCATTTACAGTCTTGGCCTAGACACAGTTTTTTTTGGACCCAATACCAAAAAGGCCATGATTACAGCATTCTTGGTTTCTCATGTTTCCCGGATGGCTGGGACTTGGGCGGGGAATTTCTGGGCAGCCTGGCAGCACTTCTGGTAGTGAATGGGGAAGCTTCTAATCTTCCCCATTCTAATTCTAATTCTAATCTAATCTTCCTCTACTGTTAGGAAATCAGCGGTGATCCCTTGGAATACTCCACAGAGCTCCTAAGCAGCTTTGGTTCAGTTTTGACTCAGTGAAGTGAAGGTTAGAGGTTAGAGAGTCGTATCTATTGATACAAAGCAGCATCTTTTCTACTTGACCTATAGTGCTAAGAGCTTGGGTGGGTGCTGTGGAATCAAAGACATCTTTATTCCCTGTTTCCTTACTGTGTATGTCTGCTGCCATACTTATGCCCTTTCTGTGAGCTTAAAAGTCCCTCTCAGATTCTCTTGGTACTGTCCGGAAGGTTCTAATGGAAGACTTTTTTGTCTTCCAGTTCTTCCCTTCCAAGAAAGCTGCTGTTTATACAGGTAGCATTACTGGGAACTAATCACAAAATGAGAAACTTTGAGTTTACTAAAAAGAACATCGCTTACTGCACAGTCTTGCTGGCCTAGTTTGACTGAAGTACACATAGTGTGAGTTTAGTTATTTAGCTTTGGAGTAAGATAGTTTAGTACTTGTATAAGGTTGAAAGTTGGATGTTGGCTTGGTGAGAGTGGAGGACAGTGTCTTTGTGAAACCTCTGTGCTTTAATAAGGACAGGGAGTGACACCTTTAAAGAGTTGAGTGTTTGAGGCAGAAAGGGAAGACCTTTTGCCTTAATATTGTTGTCATCTTTATCATGTGAGTCCCTCTGGTTTTAATAAAATATTTTGGAAAAGAAGAGGCAGGGAGTATTTGACTGTACCAAATGTAAGGAGTTAGAAGTCCTAGATCCTTGTTGTCGCACCCATCCGATGCCATTTATTCTTTTGATAATTTAACAGACATGTATTGAACAATTAACATTTATTGGCCCCTGGAGACACAAAGACAAGGCCTCCGGGTATCATCAGGAATATCATGGATATAATAAAACAACAATGTATTATGAACTATAATAACATCAGAATGGAATATAAAACAGTTGGCCAGGGATGATAAAAATATATTTATTGTCTAATTCCTCTTCCACTTTTTTAAAAATTAATTTATTTATGGCTGCGTTGGGTCTTTGTTGCTATGCGCAGGCTTTCTCTAGTTGTGGTGAGCGGGGGCTAGGCTTCGTGTGGTGCGCAGGCTTGTCATTGCGGTGGCTTCTCGTTGTGGAGCATGGGCTCTAGGTGCGCGGGCTTCAGTAGTAGTGACACGTGGGCTCAGTAGTTGTGTCTTGCGGGCTCTAGAGCTCAGGCTCAGTAGTGGTGGCGCATGGGCTTAGGTGCTCCGAGGCATGTGGGATCTTCCCAGACCATGGCTTGAACCTGGGTCTCCTGCATTGGCAGGCAGATTTTTTAACCACTGTGCCACCAGGGAAGTCTTCCACTTTTAATTTAAGGTCAGAGTAACTTACATTTTTTAGTGTAAGGACCAGTTCCCAGTAAAGACTTAAATTAGGAAATTAGGGTTCTCAGGCTTGTCTTTGTGCTTATTGCTAATAGGTCATCTTGTGTGGGTTATTTTTGTTTGTTTTGGTCCCATTTATCACTAACAATCAAGCGTCTATTAAAATTCCTAGGTAATGAAAGGAGGCTACACGTTAACTATTGAACTTGTAGCAGGTTCCAAAGAGCAGAAGGAGGCATGTATGAGGCTGGAGAATCTTATATGTATTGTCTGTCTTTACAGACAGTTTTTCTTTGCTTTAAGCAAAGAAACATTGAGGAAGATATGTACTTAAAATTGTTAGGGTCAGTCTGCATTGGGGGGCCAGTATCTGTCATTGGAATAAATAAGTTGAATGTAATCTAATAATAATCTTTCTTCACATTTGCCAGAGAACAGCTACTTAAGCAAGTATAAGGGCAAAGCACTTTTTTTCTGAGGCAAGAAGTGGGTATAGACTGATTTAATAGACTTTCTTACTTCATTGTAAAGAGGTCTTTGAAATTTTCACAGAGCTCGGAGTTGTGTTCCGGGGTAGATGTGTCACGCCAGGAGGCCAGGTTGGGCCGCGAAAGGGAA
The DNA here is from genome assembly GCF_937001465.1 of Orcinus orca. Taxonomy (NCBI): domain Eukaryota; kingdom Metazoa; phylum Chordata; class Mammalia; order Artiodactyla; family Delphinidae; genus Orcinus; species Orcinus orca. The sequence goes on along the minus strand of NC_064569.1, from coordinate 41,123,984 downwards.
ATGCAGTGCTGTAAACTTCAGGTTGGGAGGAAATCGGGGGAAGCCTCACACTGTGAGAGTCGGGAGGAACAAAGACCAAGTTATAGTTTCTGGAAGTAAGATATTAGTGACCCTGGTGTGTGAGCAGTCAAGGAGATTTGAAGCTGGCTAAGCCTCAGAGCTCTGAGCAGAGAAAGTGAAGAGCTCTATTTAACGGGTATTAATTGGGCCCTTGTAATTCTGAAGTCTCTGGTTGATGGGTGATATTTTTGTCTAAAAGTTCAGTACTTCTTGACAGCCTGGCCACGTTTCTCCCCACTGTTATCGTCTTTGACACCCAGGCAGCCGGTTTTATTATCAACTGTACTCTTCCTCCCCTTATCTTACCCCCTCTCTCCTCTTCTTGCTGCTTAAGATTTTCTCTTTCTCTTCTTTCTTTATCATTAGATGTTCTCCATGTCAGGTTTTCCTTTCAACCGTCAAACAGATTTTCAAAAGTCTAACTCAGGTGGAAGTAGCAAACTTGATGCTGAGCTGAAAATTGTAGTTCTCTGGTAGACTAAGGGAGGTGTCTCCAATTTTGAGATTATTACTATGGAATACAAAGTCAGTAACATGAACAGTCTGTCTCAGTGGCCATTGTGCCAGAGAGAGAGAGCGAGAGAGAGGATCTGATGTGTGTTAAGCACATTGTACAATAGCAACACTGTTTGTACTTTATGAACTGGGTGTGCTTGTGTGACTTTCAGCTTACCGAAATATTACTCACTTAGGTAGAGGGGATTAGAGTTTCCAGGCCTTTTTCTTAAACTAAAGGGTATTAGAGTTTCCAGGCCTTTTTCTTATACTAACACCAGAGGGGCTTTTCGCTTTGTTCTTGTCAGGAAGTAGATGTAATCTGTCTCCAACCTTTTTTTCATTTTGTCATTTTATATCAAATTCATTTTAATGAGAGAAAAATAGGATTATTTTTTATTCAAATTGAAAAAATAATTCCAAACTTCACATCCTCAATTATAATTTAGAAATTCACATGGCTTTTCTAAGCTGTTTCTCTCCCATCATCCCCAGTGGGGGCAAATTGAGTTTTGGAATTAATTAGATGTATATCCTGATGGAAAGACTCGGAAATTGGTGCTTCTTTATTGACCTGGAATGGAAAAACAGAGGAAGTAATAATTTCTCATTTTAAAAAATGGCTAGTAATATTCCTTATTAAAATACGTAGGGTTCAGACAGCAGTTAGATCTGTTTGAACCACTGAATATTTCAGTTTTGTTGACTCCCAGTCATCAGGGGTAGGAGCTCACCTTCATGAAGAACATCTTGCACAGCATAGATGTTAGATGAACAGTCATGATTTAGTAGGAATATCAAGTGCTTTAGCCTTAAAAGTAGACCTTTAGAGAAAAGGGAATTTTAGAAGGATCTGGAAATCTTTACATTTTCTTCAAAACAAATGGAATTGTTTTTTTATCACAGCTCCTTTTTATTCTCTAATAAACAACTTGGGGATCACTTTTTAAAGCCTGTACATCTGGCAGTTTCCACTTTGTCACCAGCATGGCACTGAACGTTGGCTGAGGAAACATCAACAGGGAGAAGAGATGGCTTTGGCAGCAACTTTAAACATTCCTGTTCACATTTTTTTTTTTTTTTTGCGGTACACGGGCCTCTCACTGTTGCGGCCTCTCCCGTTAAGGAGCACAGGCTCCGGACGCGCAGGCTCAGCGGCCATGGCTCACGGGCCCAGCCGCTCCGTGGCATGTGGGATCTTCCCGGACCGGGGCACGAACCCGTGTCCCCTGCATCGGCAGGCGGACTCTCAACCACTGCGCCACCAGGGAAGCCCTTCCTGTTCACATTAATCAATTGATTCCATGCACACTTCTCTAGTTGCCTCTATGAAACTTCTTTTCCTACTTAATGTTGTCTCTGATTTTATTTATACAAGGTGGGGGGAGGAAAAAAGGGGAGAGGAATTAGAGGACTGTTCAAAGACATTCCTCTCCGAAACTTAAAATTAATTTTAGGGAGACCTTTGCAACAATGAACGTAGTTCTAAAATCAGTGAAATGGTTTGTGGTGCCTTTGCTCTCTGTAGAAGAATTTTATAAGAAAAAAATTAATTTAAATTCAAACTTCTTTTTAACCATAGGGGGAAGACGTTTAAGTTGAAGTTATATATGTGCTTTAATACTCAGTATTTCATACTTTCTTGGTGGCAATTTTTTTTTTTTTTTTTTTTTTGCCGGCACGCGGGCCTCTCACTGCTGTGGCCTCTCCCGTTGCGGAGCACAGGCTCCGGACGCGCAGGCTCAGTGGCCATGGCTCACGGGCCCAGCCGCGCCGCGGCATGTGGGATCTTCCCGGACCGGGGCACGAACCCGTGTCCCCTGCATCGGCAGGCGGACTCTTAACCACTGCGCCACCGGGGAAGTCCTCTTGGTGGCAATTTTAAAAACTGATTTGGGCTATCCAAATTGTTCTTCTAGAGTTCTTGTAAATGATAAGAGAACACATGGAATTATTATTAATTAAATGTTCGGCATTTATTATAGCTAGTATGTGTTTGGGGCGGTATAATTGTTTATTTTGATATAATTTCAGACTTACAGACGAGTTGCAAGAATAGTATTAGGGAATAAATGCTTTCAGGATAGGGTGATATGATAGTAGTAAGCAGCAGGTGCTTTGGGGGAACATGAAAGAGGGCCGTTTAACCCAAATTAGGGAGTCAGGAAACACTTTCCTGAGGAGAATTTTTCTAATTCTTTGCATTCAGGTGAAACTTCCAAATCACAATTTCAGAGCTTGGTTGTTTGCACACTGAGTCAAAGTAGTAGTAAGTTAAGCTTGAGGCCATATATGCCCGCTAACCAGACGGCTTCAGATCTCTGATTGTGCATTGTGAAGCTTTATCAGAGAGAACTGGTAAGTCCCTGAAGTGTTCATTGAGAAACTGAACGTCCCTGAGGTGTTCGTTGAGAAACTGAGTAAACCTATGTGACCTTTATGTTTTAAAAAAATAAACAATACAGGTACATGGTAAAAAAAATTTTTTTAAGTGCAAAACCGTATACAGTGTATATTCAGTGAGAGGTCTTCCTTTTCTCCTGACCTCTTTTGTGCTCCCCCACTGCTTCCTCTTAGGGACGGCAATACCAGCTTTTGGCATGTCCTTTGGATATCGTCTGTACATGTATGTGTGTATTCTCTCTCTCTCTCTCTCTTTCTCTCTTTTTTGCTACATAAATGATAGCATGCTGTTCTATAAACTGGGTTTTTAACTTCACAGTATATCTTGGAGATTGTTTCCTATTAATCCATATAGATCTGCCTTATTTATGGCATTCCATCCTATAAATGTACTAGGTTGTTTCAGTCTTTTTACACTACAAACAGTGCTGTGGGAAATATTCTTGCACATACTTCCTGTGGGACTGTTTCTTTAGTATGCATTCTTAGAAATGGAATTGCTGCGTCAAAGGATATGTAGGCTTTTGACATTTAGACAGAAAATGTAATTAGCATTCTTATCTTTTAAATAGTCTTACAACTTTTGAGAAGGAATCAGATAAAATAGTTATTACATTGAACCATGAGTGCCATTTTTTTCCTGCTGTCGATTGCTGTTCGAGAGGAGGAAACTTACTGGCTTTAAGAAAAGGTGACACTTAGTGATTGGGGGTGAGCTAGAATATCAAAGCAGTGTTAATCATAGTTATCAGAGTACTGCTGGATTGATTCTTGTTGCTTGTATCTCCACTTGATCTTTTTCTTTCTTTTTAATTTTCTTTTTATTTATTTATTTTTGGCTGATTTATTGGGTCTTTGTTGCTGCGTGCGGGCTTTCTCTAGTTGCGGCAAGCAGGGGCTACTCTTCGTTGCTGTGTGCGGGCTTCTCATTGTGGTGGCTTCTGTTGCGGAGCATGGGCTCTAGGCGCGCGGGCTTCAGTAGTTGTGGCACTCAAGCTCAGTAGCTGTGGCTTGAGGGCTCAAGAGCTCAGGCTCAGTAGTTGTGGCGCACGGGCTTAGCTGCTCCGTAGCATGTGGGATCTTCCCGGACCAGGGCTCGAACCCGTGTCCCCTGCACTGGCAGGTGGATTCTTAACCACTGCTCCACCGGGTCAGCCCGATCTTTTTCTTAGCATAATTAAATGACTGAAATGACCTGGTGGTATGGTCCTAGAGAGCAAAACTGTCTTGCTCTTAACTTACTGCTTCCTTATGGGTGTTAAATTTTCATGGAGACTTAAATACTGTGCAGCACACCAAGCATACTGACCCTCTATTCCCTGCCCTAGTTATATTCTCTAGACACTATAAACAGTGGAGTTTATAGTTTGTTGACTCAATGTTTTGATGAGAAAGTTGGAATCTAGGGAATTCCCTGGCGGCCTAGTGGTTAGGACTCGGTGCTTTCAGTGCCGGGGCCCTGGTTTGATCACTGGTCAGGGAACTAAGATCCCGCAAACCGAGAGGTGCTGCCAAAAAAAAAAAAAAAATGTTGGAATCTAGAATCATTTCCTCTCTTGGAATAATATATTTCTGAGACTTCACAGAGAAAACCAGACTTCTTGTATTTTATCGGCTCTATAAGTAATTATGGGAGTAATCACTTAAAATACTAATAGTAATTATTAAAAATTTTATCTTGAGATATTTCTGTTTAAAATTATTTAACACCTTTTCACATTTCAGACTTGGGGAAAAACACACTACTATCTCAATTTGTTTTTTTAAAAAAAAGAAATTATTTATTTATTTATTTATGGCTGCGTTGGGTCTTCATTGCTGCACGCGGGCGTTCTCCAGTTGTGGCGAGCGGGGGCTACACTTTGTTGCAGCGCGCAGGCTTCTCATTGCGGTGGCACCTCTTGTTGTGGAGCACGGGCTCTAGGCACGTGGGCTTCAGTAGTTGTGGCATGCGGGCTCAGTAGCTGTGGCTCGCGGGCTCTAGAGTGCGGGCTCATGAGTTGTGGCACATGGGCTTAGTTGCTCTGCGGCACGTGGGATCTTCCCGGACCGGGGCACGAACCGTGTCCCCTGCATTGGCAGGCGGACTCTCAACCACTGTGCCACCAGGGAAGCCCCTTGCTTTTTAAATATAAGTTTTAAAGGCCTGTTTTGGATAGGAATCTTACTCACATGTGTTAAACACTTCTGTGCCTTCTGAAGCAGGATATCAGTCATCAGTACAAAAGTAATCTAATTGAATCGGTTCTTCGTGAGTAGGGCTGCAATTAGAAACTTGAGTTATTCTTAATAATAATATAATGTTAGTATTCTTTTAAAAAATAACCACTGTTAATGCTTTTTTGCACTTCTTCCTATTTTAATTAATTAATTTATTTATTGGCTGCAATGTGCAGCTTACAGGATCTCAGTTCCCCAACCAGGGGTTGAACCCGGGCCACAGCAGTGAAAGCCTAGAATCCTAACCACTAGGCCACCAGAGAACTCCCAATAATAATATTCTTTTTTTTGGCGGGGACCGGGGGAGGATGGTGCTCTGTGTGGCTTGTGGGATCTTAGTTCCCTGACCAGGGATCGAACTTGCACCCTTGGCAGTGAAAGCACGGAGTCCTAACCATTGGACCACCAGGGAATTCCCAATAATATATATATATTTTAAAATATTTATTTATTTATTTGGCTATGCTGGGTCTTAGTTGCAGCACGCGGGATCTTCATTGCAGCATGTGGGATCTTTTAGTTGCGGCATGCGAGATCTAGTTCCCTGACCAGGGATCGAACACAGGCCCGCTGCGTTGGGAGCGTGTAGTCTTAACCATTGGACCACCAGGGAAGTCCTCCCAGTAATATTCTTCATAATAATGTTCTCAGAGCTGATTGAAGTATAAGGAAGTTGCCTCATATCAAATAGCCCAAGACTTTCCCTGTAAGAGCCATAGTCCCAGATCTGATTTGTGGTTTCCAGTTTATTGTGTGTTATCCTGGCTTCTTAGAATGATATGTAAAATAAAAGTAAAAAGGCTCTGAGTGGGGCCTAGGAGCTGTGCTGTGATTGGAATCCAAGTGGCACCGCTACTGAGTGGTCGGATATGTAAATCCCATTTAGGTGAGGTGCTATTGTAACTGGCTGAAAGAGGGGTTGGATTTAGTCAGTAGTTTTGGGATCTGTTGGCGAAACCATCTGGTGGCTCAAACTCTGATAGGAAGGACGTTACTATTGTTCATTATAACAAGATACTTGATATTGGTGACTATAGACATGAAAGATTATGTTTTCCAAATTAGCAAGTGGTGATATGTTTTACATTCCAGAAGATAGATGAAACCTAAAACCCCCTTCAGGTCTTAATTCTGTAATTTTGCAAAATATGTATAGAATATGTCGATAGACTATCAAAGAAAGTAGAGCACTGTTCAAATAGGGGCAATAAAGGTACAATAGTGGGAAAAGATTAATTAGTAAAAGTTAGCTAAGGGGAGGCTTCATCACTTTTTCAGTAGGATAGTTGTTATTGGAATCTAAGGGGGGGCAGTTAACAATTAATACTGCTTACCTTTCCCTTTCTAAATTTGGAATCAACTGAGAAATAGATTCCTTAATCAGTAGATCAAAATTTTACAAAATCAGCCTTATTGGTGGGGTTGACTGGAGAATATGCCATAGATCTGTGGCCCAATGGGCTTACTAATATCCCCCTGCCCCCCAGTTAAACTTAACCCAATAGGATGCTGGACATCTGGGATACCCCCTTACGCCAGCCCCGCCTCAGGCTGCTTATTGCTGAGGGAGAGAAGTGCAGGCATGCTGCCTTGTCCTCCTGGTGCCTCAGCTCTCATTAGTTTCTTCTCCCAGTTGTTGAAGTGTTGGGGAATGAGACCTGAAACCTTACAGCTGAAGTCTCTCTTCAGGGAAATGTGAGGCTGGGAAATAGTGACCCTCTACTTGTACTACCAGTGTGCTGGTGAGGTGCTTCCCCTTCCCCTGTTCCAGAAAATTGAAACAAGAGCTTAAATTGTTAGTTAGATCAAAGAGAGTTATAGATCTCTGTCCTTAAAAACTCATCAAAATGCGGGGGGGGGGGGTCAGTCTTTTAAATATTTGGGTTAATCTGGAGGCAGAGACTGGGTAATTGCCTAGCAGCCTCTCTGTAGATGCTTATTAAAAACTATTTGCCCACTTCCCTGAAATACCTTTTGCTTCAGTTTGGTTTTGAAGTCTTGCCAGCAAAAACATGATTAAAACTTTTACATTTTTTATTAAATATCTCTTAATCATATTCTGAAAACTGTAATTATTTTCAAGGTTATCTAATTCAATAGAACAATTATTCTTTTAACATTGTAAGGGTTCAGTCATACAGAGTAACAGAATGCTGGTTCTGAACTTGTTGGTTTTAGTTTGTTCTTGCTAATTCCTCTCCCTCTCTTTTCTCCTTTCCAGAATCTTATTCTAAGAACTCAGACACTCAGGTATCCACCATGGTGTTGGGTCCTGAGCAGAAGATGCCAGATGGTAATTTACAGCTTTGTGTTATTGTCTAATTTTTATTTGGAATTAGGCTTAAGCCAGTAACAGAAATTTACCATATTGTCCTTCTTGTCTTCCGTTCCAACAAAAATTGTCCCCACCTCCTCTCCCCCAGCCAACAATATCATCATGGAGACCTGCTCCATTCAGAGGTCACCACCTGGTAACTTAGGCTGTAAATGAAAATGGATTTATAACCACAGAGACTTGCCTCATATCTTACTTCCAGTTTTGAGATGAGCCAAGATTAGCTACAAGTTTGGTTTCTATAGCAGTAATGCTTGTAAAGGCAGTATTATTTGCAGACCTGGCATAAAACCTCTAGAGTGCTTTGTCTGCTCATGGCGCTTCAGATATGCATGGAACAGTAAAATACTGAGCCAGCACCTAATAGTGTATTTAATGAGACTTCTTAAGTGCTTTGACTAATTCTTCCTGATTCTAAATTTCTCCTTTAGAATTTCCATTCCTTTTCTGTACATTTCCTCCTCAGATCAGGGCCACTTAAGGTGAAGTGGATCAGTTCCCTATAGAAAGAAAGCTTTTGTTTTTCTGATTGGATGTTGCAAAGGTTTCTTGGAAACCTTGAGATTAGAGCTTTGTGGTTAAAAATAGCCATTTGAAGGCTACAGCAAACTGGGCTTTGTATTAGCCCTTTTCTCCCAGACCCTCCCCCTCCCTGCTTTTAAAATTAACTGCAAAGTGTAGGATTTAAGGAAACACTGACGATTAATCTGAGATGAGCCCTCCTATCAGGAGGGTGATACCTCCCTCCCAAGCTCTTCGCTGCAGGCCTTAGTCAGGAGGGTTCCTGTTTGGTGGTTTCCCTGCAGCTTCAGATTTTAGCCTGAAATGTGGCAGGAGTTTGCAATTTACACATTTTTGGAGAAGCCTGATGGAGGTATAATGGCCAAGGATGATTCTTTGAGTAAGTCCTAACCAAATAATGGGGGGCAGGGAGGAGGAGAGAGGGGAGGGTCCCACTAGACTGACCTATTTCCTTCTAAAAGTTAGGATTTTAGGTTACCAGTGGGACTAGTCTGGGGATGTTATTCAATACATTGAGCCCTAGACATCACTGTTTTTAGAAGAAAATGAAATGGTTCTAAAAATTGGCAAATGGGGATAGAAGTGTGAAAGTAGGGGGAAATCATTGTGGGATTCATGCTGAAAACTGATGTAGAGCTGAGTGACGGGCACAGGGGTGAGAGGGAGCTTTTTTATCATAAGCGTTTTTGTACTTCTCAAATTTTCAGCCATGTGAACATATTGCCTATTCAAAAATTAATTTATTAAAAATATAAATAAAAATAAAGTACTAGAAATTGAGAGAGTCAGGTTCATCTTGTGCATTTAGGTATTAAAAAGATTTAATACCAGCATTTCGAAGGATGAGCTGTTAGTGTATTTTGTTCACTTTAATCCATTTCTTCTCAAACCTGTTAATTCAGAAGATGCTTCTGGAGACCACGGGGATTCTGCCAGTCTTGGGGCCATCAACCCTGCCTACAGTAACTCCTCTCTTCCACAGTCCCCCGGGGGGCACTCAGAGGACGCTTTCACCACGTACTTTGATGAGAAGATCGCCATTCCTCAGGAGGAGGTTAGTGACAGGTCCTTGGAGGAAAACATTATTATCTAGGGACAACCTATGAGTGGCAAGTCTGCTGGACAACTCCAGACCAACAGCTTCAGGTCTAATTCTGGCACGCAGTCTCTGAAGACTGAATTTTTGTAATCAGGGTAAACAGAAACTGATAAGGAAACTGAGGGCCTTGAAAAACCCATTGCCAAGTTGGACTAGTGAGCATTTTTTCACCAAGAAAGTATGAATTCCATGTTCCCTTTTTTACAGTGCCTTTTGTCCTATTTGGGTAGTGGTTGTGCACAGAGGTACTGATATTATTGCTTGGGTTTTAGAATGAAAGGCTGTTGGAAAGAGCAGGTAAGAGAAGGCCTCTTACTTGGACAGAGAGGTGGCCAGCTTATTGATGAGAAGTGGATAAGATGGACGTGAAACTTGGGCACACCCAGTATCCAACTTCCTAAATGTTCTTATGAAGCTAATATTGCTGCTTTATATGTGACAAAATAATAGATAAAATAGATCAGCAGTTTGGAGGTGATAATCATTTTGACCTGTTTTCCTCTCTTGTACAGTACTCTTGTTTTAGCTTTCGTAAACTCTGGGCTTTCACGGGACCGGGATTTCTTATGAGCATTGCCTACCTGGATCCAGGAAACATTGAATCTGATTTGCAGTCTGGAGCAGTGGCTGGATTTAAGGTGAACATCGAGTCCTACCCCTTTCCCGTTTAAACACACATAGCACACCACATCCTTTTCCTCTACTCTTTCTGTTGGATATGAACCTCAGCGGCTACATGCTGATACTTGATTGGCTGTGACACTTCAGCGAAAAGTACTTTTCCATCTGTTTTTAAATTTTATTTTATCCACATAGATGGTTTTTTATTTTATTTTACCCACATAGTTTCCTTGAACACAGGAGAAACTGCAGATGGGAGAAACTAAGGCTCAGAAAGGTGCAAGGTGACCTAGCAGGTTCTGTGCAGAACATGATGCAGAACTCAGGTCATTTGATTCCTGACCGGGGCTCTTTCCTGAACGTAGTGTTTCCCATTCACATTGCCAAACAACCAAACAAAAAAATCCCAGTTATCTAATGAGTGTAATGGTGGGATTTTGTTCTTCTCTAGTTGCTCTGGGTTCTTCTGATGGCCACCATCGTGGGGCTCCTGCTCCAGCGCCTTGCAGCTAGACTGGGAGTGGTCACTGGGCTGCATCTTGCTGAAATGTGTCACCGTCAGTATCCCAGGGTGAGCAGTGTTTGTCTGTTACTCATATCATAGGTGACTCTGTGTCTGGCAACCTGTGCTGGCCCCCTTGTATACTGAAATAGTGGAGGATGTAGGGATCCGTGGCCCTGAGGACTGGGAATCCCAAGGGAAATTCTATAGCCCCTCTCGCGGCTGACCCATGTTTCTGTGCTCCTTCAAAATCTAACATGAGATTCACATTTCCCAGAAAGTTTCCTTAGAAAAATTCTGTTTGAGTAAACATTTACCTTGCACTCTGCCTTTTGGTACCTAGCAGTGCCCAGTTCACAAAGGGGCAGGGGTATTCTGTCTAAGCACTTTCATTCATACATCCATAGTACTCCATCGCTTTGCATTATGCATATTTTCTTTTTTGTTTGTCTTTGCCATAAATTTGAAGAAAGTGAGTTTTTTCCTTTTGCTGCAAATTATATTACACAGGATCTTTGGATTTGTTAATAATGATTTTTCAGTTACCTTGACCCTGGAGTTTACACTGTCCTCTGTAGTTTCCTTCTGGATATTTTGAACCTTTCTTGCTGCTACCTAAGGCAGGAATGGATGGACCCAATGTCTGGAAGACAGCTTTAAACTGGCCTGATCTTTAGATAAGTACTCATCTACCTGTTTGTCCTAAATGTTTAATCTCCTTTCCTGGCTGTGAGAAAGTATCCTTACCTGGTTTTTTTTTTTTCTTTCTTTTTCTTTTTCTTATATGCTTCTCAAAAAAACAAAACAAAACAAAAAAACCCCTTGATAATTTATAATTTCTTTTAGCTTCTCTTTCTTCATGTATCTTAGCAGTTGTTTTTTGTGACATATTTTTTGGGTAGTAGGTACCTGGAGGTGTTTTTTTTTTTTTTCCCTGGCCTCAGTGAGCCAGCACTACTTAATTGCTTTCTGCTGGATTATTTGACCAGATTAATTCCCAGATTTTGTTATAGGACACCCAATTCCAACCACTTTGCCCCGAGTCCCTTTGCATATTTGTCTTTTTTACTTGCTTGTGCATTACTACATTAAGGATGACTCTAACCTTTTCATGCTTGTTTTGTCTCTTCAGCTATGGTCAGGATAGATATTTTCTTCTGCAGCATTTCTGTTCTCTCCTGAACAATATTTTGACCATCTTAGCATCCTCATTTTCCCCTAAGACTTTTAGGATTGTTTTCAGGCAAAAAATTAAGTGGAAATAATGGATGGAAATTCCATTCTTCTGTCAAGTGGAAAGGAATGAGAAAAAAATTGGAGTCAGCCGCTGCCCTGACCTTGACTCACAGGCTCTGCCACATAGAAGCAGTCTGGTCTTCTCCAGCAAGGGGCCAAGTGGAGCTGAGTTCTGGTACTTTATCTCTAGACCGAAAGCTTTTAAAGGACTCTTTATGGATCAGTGCCAAAATGTGAATTCCAAACTATGGGGGAAAGTTCTTAGAAATGATTAATTAGAACCATATCTTTCTGCTGTTTGGTGTTTAGGTTCCACGAATTATCCTGTGGCTGATGGTGGAGTTGGCTATCGTTGGCTCAGATATGCAAGAAGTTATTGGCTCCGCCATTGCCATCAATCTCCTCTCTGCAGGAAGGTGAGGGGGTTTTTCTCTAGAAAGTAATCAATGTTTTGCTAGACTTCCAAGCAAGTGTAAAAACAAAAACCCAACTCATTTTCAATTTTCAAGATTCAACTCAAGTATCAATACTTTTTCTGTGGAACCTTTCTGGAACCACCTTCTTCTCTCTTGGCAAATGTAGGTTCTGTATCTTCCATGTTCTTATGTTGGGTCATGAGACCCAACACACCCTTTATTATCCAGGGTGTGGCAGTGGGTATTACAATTAATTTGTATGTCAGTTTATCCCACTAGACAAGTGAGCTTGAGAGATAAGACCCATACTTTTCAGCTTTGTATCCTGGTTGTCTGAAATAGTAGACAAAGTTGAATGAATGAGTTACTTTACTTGGTGCTGTGCCTGGCCTCCTGCCACTGTTCCCTTTTCCCTAAGTCCTTGCTTCTCCAAGTGTTGTATAGCTGGAGAGCTGTTGGGAAGAGAGTGTTTCTCAATGTTTCTTTTCTTTCCTTTAATCTCCATTTCTTATCTCTGACCTAGGGTCCCGCTATGGGGTGGAGTTCTTATCACCATTGCAGATACCTTTGTATTTCTCTTTTTGGACAAATATGGTAAGCAGAGTGGGAAGGGAGGGGTCAGTCAAAGGAGCTGCTTTCCATCACATGGCTGATGGGGGAGTCTGCCTTCCGTGAGCTCACTGCTGCATTTTCTCCCTTAGGCTTACGGAAGCTAGAAGCATTTTTTGGTTTTCTCATCACTATTATGGCCCTCACATTTGGATACGAGGCAAGTGTTACAGGCTGTTCATTAGCTTTTTAAAACAATTTTTTTTCCTTTTATTATAAAAGACAGTATTTGTTAACAAAAAGCCAAATTCAGTCCTGAGCAAATTTGGAAGGAATAAGAGGTAGCAAAGACTAGTGTCCAGGAAGGCCTGCAGGGACTCCTAGGTCAAAAATGATTAGAATTTCCAGGACTTTCCAGACTAGACTCCCTGGTTCCAAGTTGGCCATCCCAACAACAGAACAGCCTTGGAGAGGGTTAAGGAAGGGATTGCAGGGTTATTCTTGGCTGTTACCTTAGAGGGATTCTGTTTTTGTTCATCCTGGTTGATAATAACTGCAGCTTGGACTTTCTCTGTAATGCAGCAGTTAATGAACTATGGGGGATACAGTGCATGTTTCCCGGTTTGTCCCCCAACCCAGATACTCCATTGGGTTAACCCTAACCCTACTGTTATATGCACCTACAGTAATAGCACCTTTCTATATCCAATTGTTATAAACTGATTTCTGCTTATTGACCTAGCTAAACTTTTTTTTTTTAAATTAATTTATTTATGGCTGCGTTGGATCTTCATTGCTGCACATGGGCTTTCTCTAGTTGCGGCGAGCAGGGGCTACTCTTCATTGCGGTGCGCGGGCTTCTTACTGTGGTGGCTTCTCTTGTTGCAGAGCACGGGCTCTAGGCACATGGGCTTCAGTAGTCGTGGCATGCGGGCTCAGTAGTTGTGGCGCATAGGCTTAGTTGCTCCACGGCAGGTAGGATCTTCCTGGACCAGTGCTCGAACCCGTGTCCCCTGCATTGGCAGGTGGATTCTTAACCACTGTGCCACCAGGGAAGTTCCTGGCTTAGCAAACTTTTAAAAATGCATCTACTCTGAGTAGATGATACAGCTTGGTCTAAGGCTTCCAAGAGAAATGCCAAACCAGGAAAAAGTGTGTATGAGAAGTGTCTCTGAATGAGTCTCAGCAGACGCTAGTGGCAAACATAAGTGATTTTTACATACATAGGTGAACACAGCAGCATGATTAGCGTGGGTAATCAAGAATTGACTCTCTATTCTTGGGTGTGTCTCACAGGAGTTACTGTGAAGCTAATATCAATAAGGCCCTTAGTAGCCATTTTATTTCTTTAGAGTATTAATTACATTCTCTACACATCTATTTTGTTTATCTAAAATATGATGGGAAATATCTGGATACCCCAGTCCTAAATTCTCTGACCTTGTACTGCTTGGTTTTTTTGGATGGTTCTGTATTCCTCATTTCCTATGTAGCTGTTGATGAAGGGGTTTAAGGAGTAAAGGTTGCAGAGTGTTCCCTAGCACTGTGTTACTGCCCTGGTCTCATATTCCAGTAAAGGCTAATAGCTGTTCGGTTGGTATGTAGTATGTTACAGTGAAACCCAGCCAGATCCAGGTCCTCAAAGGCATGTTCCTGCCATCCTGTTCAGGCTGTCGTACCCCACAGATCGAGCAGGCTGTGGGCATCGTGGGTGCTGTTATCATGCCACACAACATGTACCTGCATTCTGCTTTAGTCAAGGTAAGCAAAACCCATATCTCAGTGGCCTGTGTAGTTCATGGGATCTTTTCCTTTGGTTGCAAGGGACACACACTTAGTTTACAACTGTTAGAGCCCCGAAGGAGCAAGATGTTTTTCCACAGTTGGACTCCACACACTTGGACTCTGTTTTAATCACCAAGGTGACCAGAGATAACTGACCCCATAAAGAAGGGACTAAAGTCCTTCTTAAAAGGTCTGAAGGTGCACCGTGTCTCTTGTGTTTAAATCTCAAAAGCCTGAGTGGCCTCGTGGAGGTCAGGAGGAAAGAGCCCAACCTGGCTTTTACCAGTCAGTCCAACACAATAGTTTGCTGGGCGATTTCAGAGACCTTTGTAATTAAGGTTATCTGCCCCTTAGGTCTGAAATCAGGTTGTTTTTGTAGGTCAGTGTTTTTTTGTTTTTTTTTTGCGGTACGCGGGCCTCTCACTGTTGTGGCCTCTCCCGTTGCGGAGCGCAGGCTCAGCGGCCATGGCTCACGGGCCCAGCCGCTCCGCGGCATGTGGGATCTTCCCGGACTGGGGCACGAACCTGTGTCCCCTGCATTGGCAGGCAGACTCTCAACCACTGTGCCACCAGGGAAGCCCAGGTCAGTGGCTCTTGCAGCCACAGTAACTGAGAGCTCAGCAGTCACTCGGTCACTTTTCCGTTTGGGGATGTGTGGTATCATCAAAGGGTCATGGAGTTCTTACTCAGTGAACCAGGATGTAGGCGGAGTCTCACATTTCATGTGGTTAGTTGTTTGCCCTCTAGGTCTTTCAGCTGACTCCAAACTCATGAAATATTACAAGGAAACTTGTTCCAACTAGTCAAAAAAATGACCGTTGCTGTTATCTCTCTAGTCCAGACAGGTAGACCGAGCCAATAAGGAGGAAGTTCGGGAAGCCAATAAGTACTTTTTCATTGAATCCTGCATTGCTCTTTTTGTTTCCTTTATCATCAACGTCTTTGTCGTCTCAGTCTTTGCTGAAGCATTTTTTGAGAAAACCAACGAGCAGGTGGTGAGTAAGCCAGGGTCCTGGGTGGTAGTGAATGTGAGGGTAAAGAGGAGGCTGGATTGGGGTAGGAAAAGGTGACAGTGACTTAGAGCTCAGGGGAAATAGATCTCAAGCCTCAATGCTGCTCCCTAAACCACTGCACTAGTCGTGGGTTACAGTCTGGGGGCTGTGACCAAGCCTAGACCCATCTTCCCAAGCTTTTGACAGGGAAGGGAGCTTGCCTCAGACAAAGATTGCCTCATGCTATTATTAGTGGCTTCACGCCTATTTGACTCTTTGTTATCCCCTTTTGTTTCCTGCTACCCAACTACTAGCCACTTGCCAGTTCTGCCATTTGGTGGTGACAGGTTGGGCGGAGCCAACAAACAGAAAACAGAAACTGTGGCTACATAGACTATCTTGTCCTTTTGAATTCTCTGTCATCTTGATTCCTGATTGCCTATCTAGTTTTGATCACTACTTTCTTATCTATAGGACCTCTGACTCCTGGCTCTGCTTTGACTAAGGACTCCCTATTCTGGGTGTCCTATCATATCTGAAGCCCCCTTAAGGGCCCTCGCCTCCTGTCATCATTTAAAATGACCCCGCATTTGTGTATTACCATGCACACTCTAACTCAGTAAATGTTTTTGAAGGCATGGGGGTGTAGAAAGATTACGGAGGAAGACCTCAAGTGACACTGCAGCCCGTCTCTGCCCTTATCACAACCTGTGTCCAGTGTCTTGCCTCCAGCATCCATCTCTTGGGTGACCTGTGTATAATCTGTAGGAGAGGGCTTCTTGTCTGGGTGCTGGCCTCAGAAGTAAAAGTTGTTCCTCAACTGCTTTGGTTCCAGGTTGAAGCCTGTAGAAGTATCAGCAGCCCCCATACTCACCTTTTTCCTGACGATAACTCAACACTGGCTGTGGACATCTACAAAGGGGTAAACCTATTCAGATTTCTGATCTTCGCTCCTGAATCAATATTCTTAGCATAGTATCTGGTCTTTTCTGTGGGTTCACTTCAGAGCTCAGCATATCTTCTCCGGAGTGTGTTTTTTTCAGAGGTCCAGATGCTGGACAAGCCTTTTGGGTTACGTGGAAGGGAATAGAAGATCAGCTGAAAAGATGAATTGTATCAGCAATTCCCAAACTTGTGTTCATAGTATATTGTTCTATAGGACGTTAATTGGGGTGACTAAAGAAAGTGTTCCTGGGAATTCCCTGGTGGTCCTGGTGGTCCAGTGGTCAGGACTCCGTGCTCTCACTGCCGAGGGCCTGGCTTCAATCCCTGTTCAGGGAACTAAGATCCCGTAAGCCGCATGGGGCAGCCAAAAGAAGAAAAGAAAGTGTTCCAAGTAAAGTGGTGGTCTTTACTGGGGCCTCTCTGTCCCTTTTATGCTGGTTACATTGTGAACCTCCAAGAGTAGAATATATAGTATGTAGCATTTGCAAAATTTATTTGAGCTCTCTCTTCATTCCTGTTACCATCTTGCAGAATAGGGTGTTAAGGAATTTAATTTGGGAAGTGTTGTGGACTTTTTTTTTTTTAATAGTTAAGATATAGGTTGAGGATAAAGGCTTTAGGAGCCTAGAGAAGAGAAGGGACTAGGCTGAGGAGAAATAAAGGTCCCTCCAGCAGAATTTAGGTTGAAAGCCTCTAGAATGAGGTCAGGACCTAAGTCTAGCTTCTGTTACAGTGCCCAGCACAGCACTTGGTATAGGTAGGTGCGTAGCCAGGAAGAGGGAGAAATGTCGCAGAGGAGTGCTGTTTGGAGTGTTGTCTCAGGTGGTCTTTGACACAAACATATCTTTCTCCCTTGCCTCCCCCAGGGTGTTGTGCTGGGGTGTTACTTCGGGCCTGCTGCACTCTACATCTGGGCAGTGGGGATCCTGGCTGCAGGACAGAGCTCCACCATGACAGGAACCTACTCTGGCCAGTTTGTCATGGAGGTACCTGCTGTTTGGACTGGGATAGACTAGAGGAGGAGGACATTGCCCTTTTGTTACTTCTTAATCCCATGTATCTAAGGTCTTCCTGAACCTCCCCAGACCTTTTCCTGTGTCCTATTCCATACATTCATCCTGCTTCTGTGTTTCCTTCTAGGGATTCCTGAACCTAAAGTGGTCACGCTTTGCCCGAGTGATTCTGACCCGCTCCATTGCCATCATCCCCACTCTGCTTGTTGCCGTCTTCCAAGATGTAGAGCATCTGACAGGGATGAATGACTTCCTGAATGTTCTTCAGAGCTTACAAGTGAGGAGGGAGCTGGGGAAACTCACATCCCATTGAGTCAGGCAGCATTTTATATTGCCCTTAGTTACCAAGCCTAGTGCTGCGTGCTGGGGAAAATTCAGAGGAAGAAAGAGGCACAGTCTTGGTCTATAGCAAATGCATATGAAATCCCTGGCATCTAAAAGGCTTTTAGAAAGGGCTGGGTTTTTCAGCTTGGTTTTTTTTTTGAATGGGAATTATAAGCTATAATCACACATAGAACACAAAACTATTGTTCGTTAATCCAAGCAAACATTAAATAACGTATAGGACACTGCTAGATTTTGTGGAGATTAAGAAGACAAGGCAGATACAAATTTTGTATCTGACACTGTGTACAAGACACTATGATCATAATTGATGCTAGGTTAATGACACCTCTACAGATTTCCACATAATGCTCCAGCATGTTGGAATGATAGGAATAATTTCTCATGGAGTAGATGAGACAGGGTCTGTGTTTCCCTTTTGCTAACAGTGCTACTCTCTGGGGTGATACAAGGACCCCCAGTGGCCCTATCTGATCTTAGTTTTTTCTTTTCCAGCTTCCCTTTGCTCTCATACCCATCCTCACGTTTACGAGCTTGCGGCCGGTAATGAGTGAATTTGCCAATGGACTGTGAGTGTACTTCTTTTAGTTCCCCAAATATATATGGGGGAAGGGTATCTTCATCAAACAGGCCAGTCAGAAAATAAGTCATAGGGGAACTATATGCTTTGAGAGGTGATTGCTAAAGCTGCCCCCTCGGTCTTTGACTTAGAAAATGGAGACTGTGAATGTAACAAAGGAGGGCAAGCACAGTTTTCATTTCTGGGGGAAATTTTTCGGCTTTTAGGGCTTTAACTCTTTAGCTTCAGCCACTTAAGTTTAAAGCCCCTTAATTCCGTGTTAAATGATCTTGATGAGAAGGGCATAAGCTAATACCTTTTATATACATCTTTAAAGGACATGGTTTATTTGAAATGACTTGTTACATCTCTAGGGACTCATGACTTTTTGCATTTTCAGGGACTTTAATAATAGGGATTATTTGATAGTGTTTTTTTTTTTTTTTTTTGGTACGCGGGCCTCTCACTGTTGTGGCCTCTCCCGTTGCGGAGCACAGGCTCCGGATGCGCAGGCTCAGTGGCCATGGCTCACGGGCCTAGCCGCTCTGCGGCACGTGGGATCCTCCTGGACCGGGGCACGAACCCGTGTCTCCTGCATCGGCAGGTGGACTCTCAACCATTGCACCACCAGGGAAGCCCTGATAGTGTTTTTTTCCCCTCTTTCTCCCTATCATTATGTAACTATCATTATGTAACAGATTAGGCTCATTTAACCTAAGAACCACTTTTCAGTTCATTTTGAAATGCCTCTTAACTCCTGTCCTGTGTACCCCAAAAGACACAGTGTCTTTTTATGTTTGTGGACAGGTTGGGCTATTCCACCAATAATTGTGCTGTTTCTTTTTACAGAGGCTGGAGGATCGCAGGCGGTATCTTGGTCCTTATCGTCTGTTCCATCAACATGTACTTTGTCGTGGTTTATGTCCAGGACCTAGGGCATGTGACATTGTATGTGGTGGCTGCTGTGGTCAGCATAGCTTATCTGAGCTTTGTGTTTTACTTGGTAAGTCCATTTGGGAGGGGGCAGGGGCATATAGGTATCAGGGTGGTCGAGGTGTGGCTAGCACTCAGAAATGAAAGGACCTGAAAGAGTCGTTAAACCAGCTGTGATTAAACAATATTTTTAACCATAAAATCTACCTTGGTTCCTAAGAGCTATCATTTTTCTATTTCTGTCACTTCTGTCTGGTTTCCATTCTTAATAATTCCTAACAAGAGAGTGTAGTATGTTTGAAGAACTAAAAGAAGATCAGCAGTATAGAAAGTAGAGAGTGGTACGAGATGGAATTGGAGAAGGGAGCTGTGGAGTGTGATTTCAAATCTTTGGAGAGCAGCACATGTGGGTTCACAGCCCTGCCCAGCTCTACTACTTAATAGCTATCCAATAAGGACATAATTAAATAGTGATATTCTCTCATTGAGTTATTCTAGAGTTATTTTAAAGTGATGGTTATAAAATATAGCTACATAGAAAAGGAATGCAAAATTGTGTATACCTAGGTAATCAAAAAAAATTTCAAAAGTCCAGAGTAAATTATGTAAAAATCGTAATAGTTGTTGTCTTAGGCTGGTGGGATTATGGAAATATTCTTTTCTCTATTTTCCACATCTTCTGTAACATTACTTATATTAATGAAAAGCAGCTATAGCAACAACAAATCCACCTCCCTATTCTACACAGGTTTCTCTGAAAAACACAGGAGTTAAGGATTAGGGACAGCAGACTTCATACCATGTCTGCTACAGAGAATGGCAGGGATGGAGGGTGGAAACCCACTGCTCATCTTTATAACACTTACCTAGTCCCCATGCCAATGTCTGCTACAGGTTATGTACTTGATTGAGAAAATCATTTTAGTGAATATTGAAAAATTATGCCCTGGTTGGATATATCCCTTCTTTTTTCCTCCCCAGTAAACCATGGGCACTCTAAGATTATGCTGACCATAATATAGGGACTTATTCCAAGGAAACCCAAGTAACTGAGTATGTCCTTGACAGAAACTGTTTTAAAAATTTGCTATAGAACTTAAGGGAATCCTTCCTTCGTGCAAATTGGTTATGAAGGTGCCGAGTTCTCAGTCAGCCTGAGACTATTGAGATTGTTGAAGACCCATTTTTAAAAATAAATTTATTTATTTGTTTGTTTGTTTATGGCTGCATTGGGTCTTCGTTGCTATGCGCGGGCTTTCTCTAGTTGTGGCGAGCGGTGGCTACTCTCCGTCGTGGTGCGCGGGCTTCTCATTGTGGTGGCTTCTCTTGTTGTGGAGCACGGGCTCTAGGTGTGCAGGCTTCAGTAGCTGTGGTATGAGGGCTCAGTATTTGTGGCTCCTGGGCTCTAGAGCGCAGACTCAGTAGTTGTGGTGCACGGGCTTAGTTGCTCCACGACATGTGGGACCTTCCCGGACCAGGGATCAAACCCATGTCCCCTGTATTTGCAGGCGGATTCTCAACCACTGTACCACCAGGGAAGTCCCTGAAGACCCATTTTTAAGGCTTAGGGCTGATTCTAGAGTGAATTACTACTGTTTAGCTCAAAAACGTATACTTATAGAGCAGCTCAGGAGACTATAGCAGTTGTATTAGCCAATCAGTCATTCCCCCTATCGTGAGGAATGGGGTAGGACTGAAGAAAAGTGGTCTTCAGGGAACTCTCCCAGTCAGCTAAAAGAAACAAACCAAACACAAAGCAGTAGGAACAGAGGGAACCCAGTATTGAAAATAGTATGGCAAAAGAGGTGTGTATCTGAGCAGTGCAATGTGGGCAGTCATGGGTAAGAGGGCTCTTCGGAGAGGTCGGTGAATGATGACTGTATTTTCTCTTTCAGGGTTGGCAATGTTTGATTGCACTGGGCATGTCCTTCCTGGACTGTGGGCACACGGTAAGCACCTCTAAAGTCCTGCTGACCGAAGGAGCCACCGGTGGCTGTACTAAGTAAACACTGGGTCAGTCTGTCTGTCTTCCGCAGGTAGCCATCAGAGCCAGTGCGTTGCTATGGTTTACTGTGTGAACATAGCCAAAAGTATGTGCTGTTGCACAGACTGCATTTAGGACTCAACTGTTTGTTGGGAAAGGCTTTTGCATATGTGTTTGAAAGAAGCCATTATTTTTCTTCCTGACCTCCTAACCTGGGAACTGGATTAGGTAGGGTCCTTGAAAAGCTGACATCTGCTGCTCTCAAACAACACTAAACTCTTTAACTGCCCAAGGGCCAGCTTGTTGTATCGTTTTGAGAGATTATCATCTATGCATGATTTTTTTTTTTTTTTTTTTTTTTTTTTTGCGGTACGCGGGCCTATCACTATTGTAGCCTCTCCCATTGCGGAGCACAGGCTCCGGACGCGCAGGCTCAGCAGCCGTGGCTCACGGGCCTAGCCGCTCCGCGGCATGTGGTATCTTTCCGGACCGGGGCATGAACCTGTGTCCCCCGCATCGGCAGGCGGACTCTCAACCTCTGCGCCACCAGGGAAGCCCTATGCATGATTCTTAACAAGACTGACTATATGTTAAAAAAACATATTTGGAAAATGCAGTAAATTTTTCATGATACAAATTACAGAATGGGTATGCAAGTTTTGTTTATCAAAAGATAATGGATTTTAAAAGGCTGAGAAATACTTTCCTTATGCATACCCTTTGAATTATTTTAATTATAAAAAAATAAAATCTCAACTAGAGTGGTTTGATCCATTTGAAATATAAAATTACGAGATATCTACCTCTATCAGGTTCAGGATTCTCTTAACTTGTTTTCACTTTAAATTTCTCTGGATGTTAAGAGGGGTGAGAAAGCATAAAGAAGATGGTAAATGGACAGATAGCAAAACTCACCTGTAGGTGGTGGTTACTCATCTCATTTGAAAATCACTTTGATGATTTTCCTCAGAGACTGAAAGCTTATCGAAATTTTCTTGGGAGTCCTAATTTTAATAACTTTCATGTTAGTACCAAGCTTTCCTGACGGTATTTCTTCTTGAGCACTTAGAGTCATGAAACCTTCACCTTCCTCCTTCAGGAGGGTAGTGATAGAAAGAGATGGTAGCGCTTATGCACTGATGTTCTCATGAGACTTTGGGGTGAGGAGAAAAACTTGAAAGAAGAAGAGCCATCTGTTTTATTCCTAAAAGCCACCTTCTACCAGAATCGTCACCTTTTTCTGAAGCATGCCCAAGACGACTTGCAAGGCAATCTCGGGAGCTCTGGATCTAACGGTTGCAAAGCTCGCTCGCTCTCAGCAAGTCCTTAGGTATCACTATGGTTACAAAGTTCTCTCAGCAGGGTTGTGCTGGGCTACCTCTCTTCAGCCATTCCCTCTGAGGGAAAAACTTTGAGACCAGATGGTGGAGCTCTGGAATCAGAGGAGATGGGTCCCTTCAGCATGCAGCTGCTGCTCTTCAGCCACTTCTGACATTTTCACATGTGGAGCCTGAGACTATGTGATTATCTCAAACAAAATCACATTTGTCTGATGGAGATAAATAATCAAGTCTTTTATAGCCACTGACTTGGAGAGAACAGTAATGGGAATGGCATTGAAGGACTTCTCATTTTTGGTATTTTTCTTCTGGAGTCCTTGTTGATTGATGTTCTCTGTTCACCTGAGCCCCTAAAGGCATTATTGCCGATACTTTGTACACAGTTAAAAGCATAGACTGAATGGACTGTCTTTTATATGGCATTAAGGGTAAACTACTATGTTTCACTGACCTTACCTTTATCTCAGCCCCTCCAGTGATAGAGCGCAGGATCATGAGAGACAAATTTCCCTAACTGTCCCTCCTCATATCCCTCCCTCTCCCCTACCATCATTCCCCAAACTGACATAAGACCATACTGAAGATATCGGGGACTGACATCTTAAGCTCTCATCTGGCTGCTGTAGGTGAGGGCCACATTGACAAAATTCTTTGTAAAGACACTACAGTAACATTTACCTTTGCCCCCAGTCTGGGTGAGTCCAGTCAGTCTCAGATTCACAAATATTTAGAAGCCCAGGTAAAAGCTGCTAGTTTTCTTTGAAAAGTTATATATATGACTTGCAATGATGGAAAATTTCTTCCCAGTTAAATGACAGTTTATATCTGTGTGTGTGTAGTAGTATTCAGTGTTAAAAACACTCCCATACTGTATTCCATTTGATCCTTTCAGATAGAAAGTGTACTTTCCAGTCAGCCAGTACTTTGGGTACAATAAACAATGTTTAGGACTGAAGTCTTCCAGTGCCAGCATGTGCAGTATGTTTGTGTGGAATGTTTAAGGGTATACAATTGTATTTTATGTAAACTGGTCCTTGTTCTACATAAATGTGGCATGAAATAATTGTGCTGCTACAGCATACTGGGAATTAACAGGGATGGGAAAGAGCTGCAGTTTGGCTCCTGTGAGGTCCTGCTAGTGGTTTTAGGAGTGATTGCAGCAAGTTTTTAGTGATCATTCAACAATATGTAAACTTGGTTTGTAATTAAAAAGTTTTTTTTCCTTTTTCCAATTTGGTTTCCTGGGTATTTTTTTAACTTTGAAAATACTTTATTAATGGGGCGTCAACCACTTTGAAATACTGAAACATCAACTACCACCTGGAATGACATACTAAACTCACACTGTTAGTGATTTTTCTCTTTAGAAGAGAGAGAGAAATACAGTTGATCTCTGGACAACCCGGGGTTGGGGCACTGACCCTCCATGGAATAAAAAATCTGTGTAAAATTTATAGTTGGGCTTTCATGTTTATAGTTGGCCCTTCATGTCCAGTGTTCCTCCGAATCTGCGGTTCCGCGTTCTCAGATTCAACCTGCCTGGGGTCATGTAGTACTGTAGTATTTACCACTGGGGAAAAAATCCATGTATGAGTGGACTCACGCAGTTCAAATTTATGTCGTTCAAGGCTCAACATAGGTTTAGTTCCCAGAAGACTTGATGAATTGCAGACACCAAACACTAATTTCTATTACCCATTTAGTCAGATAGTTTTGCCATTGCTAAAGGTTACATCATTACCATATTTAAAGTTGAAAAAACATTGTCATCTGGCCTTTTTCTGCTCTAAGCTGAACATTTTTCTATCTGTAGTCTTGTTTCACCATTGAGGTCTTTTATATTCTGTATATGCTACCAAAAAAACAGTATGAGTATTTGAAAAGTATGAGTATTTGAAAAGAGAAACCAAAATTGTTTAGGTTAAAAATGAAAGCATTTTGGCAGACCTGATATAAATGGAAATATTGGCACCGTTTAATAGAAACAAAGACAGAGCCCAGACACAGTAAACTACTAGCCTTGTCACCAAACACATGGCAGGAAAATCTAAGTCAGCACTTAATTTGTCTCAAGGGTGTCACTAGAACTTCATTTTCCCTTTCTCTGTTGCAAGCTTTCCCTGTCTGTCTTACAGGAGCTGAATACTGTAAGTAACACCATAGAAGTTATCTGGCAATTTTGTTCTCCATGTTGTCCTTCCTCATTTAGCTCTCCCTTCTAACTTTGTTTCTGTTTAAATCTTACTTTTTTTTTTTTGCCTTGCTGCGTGGCTTACGGGGTCTCACTGCGTGGCTCCACTCGGGCCCATGGCAGTGAAAGCCCTGAATCCTAACCACTAGGCCACCAGGGAACTCTTTACTTTGGATTTAATTTCAGAACTAAAATCGGATGCATAACAATTTGAAGATCCTGATCTGAGTTATTTCCTTTAGCTCTGCCCTCTGGAGTGCTTTCTGTTCCTTCCTTGGATAGGACCAGTGCATCCAAATGTGTCACCTTCTCTTGGCACCTTGGCTTTTGAATGTTAAAAATGACTAACACACTGCTATGTGCTAGCCGGGGTCTTTGCACTCATACTATCTCATGTAATTCTTATAACAAGAGGATCAGCCTCTATATAGATAAGGCAACTGAAAGACCAAAAAGTAAAATAATACATCACTAAAAAGTGGGCAATTGGCATTTGAACTTGAGTAGCTTAATTCCAGAGCCCACATCATCATTACCAGTCATGCTATATAATATATAGTATACACTTCATGCGCAGTTAAGACCCCAAGCTTTGGTGTTTAGCAGCTCCAAGAACAGCAACATATCAAAGATACTTTGCTTGATACTCTGATGAGTGCTAGAATATGGTTTAGATCAAGAGCTGCCAGCTGGTAGGCTAATTTTGTTTGGCCTGTGCTAAATTTTAAAAAGTACCTGAATGCTTTTTCAGGTAGATGTGGAAAATGGGCAGGGCCCTCTATGATCCTACCCCAGCCATAACTAAGGACTAATAGTTTATTCATTTGCATACCTCTCTGCCCTTGAAAGGTTTAGCCAATTCCTGTGCAATTTACCCCATTTCTTCGTGCCTCCAAGCAATATGACAAACTTCTCCAGTGAAGGAGTGCTCTCTGCTAAGTCATCTAAGTGATACAACCTGGAGGTCATGGGACTAAAAATGCAACCCTTGCTTTCTACATAATGAAGAAGCCCACCACCTTAGCTCACTTGAGAAAAGACTGCAGTGAATTGTCAGTGTATCTGACAATCGCTCTTGGTTACTAAAGCTTGAGTCATAAACCTTAAAGTGAGTAAGCAAGCTGAAGTCTGAAGTCCCGTTGTTCTGCCCTAAGGCCAGTGTGACTCAGTAATTTCCTAGCCCACTAGTTGAGAATAGTTTTATCTTGGGCTCCATTTGGTTTCATCTTCACACAGTCATCACAAGCTTGTGAGGTATACAGGGCAATTTGTAATGTGTTAAAAAATTATTGAAGACTGGAACTTCCCTGGTGGTCCAGTGGTTAAGACTCCGCACTTCCATTGCAGGGGGCGCAGGTTCTATCCCTGGTTGGGGAACTAAGATCCCGCATGCTGTGTGGCACAGCAATTACTGAAGACTAACATGAGATAGCTTATTAACGTACTTGACATTTTCAAATGTAGCGTTTATTCCCATTTTACAAATAAGTAGGATAAGGCTCCAGAAAGATACATGACTTGCTCAAGGTCATAGGAAGGGGCAGAGTTGGAGCTTGACCCCAACTCCAGTTCCTTTTCCACTATATAATAGAAACATTTTCTTTCTATGAATTTATAGTGTGCATTCGGCATCCTGGGCACTCATGATTTCATTTAATTCTTATAACAAAAGGATCAGCCTCTATGCAGGTGAGGCAACTGATAGCCCAAAAAGAGTTTGTTGTTGACAAGGGGCAACAACATTCCTAACACCCCAAGTAATAACAGTAGCGCTAAAAGGAGACTCAGTGATTGTCCCATGGTGAATTCGGAGGAGAGAAAAAGTAAGATACAACTTCACAGATGCCAACACAAACCATCTGGATTCAGGTCTCCAGGGGTGGGTCTGACAATGTGTTTTAAAAGCAGCTGAAGTGATTCTAATTCAGCCTGATAAACGTTTGGGACCCGTAGCTCATCTCTTCTCTTGGTACATGCCATTTTGTTTTTTTAATGAAAGGCTTTGCTTTGCTCATGTGCCAAAGGATAATAGGGCCCAGATAATAGGGTCAGGATTTAGATTATTTGCAATTTTATTTCTTTTTTTTTTGGCCGTGCTGGGCAGCTTGTGGGATCTTAGTTCCCCGACCAGGGGTTGAACCTGCGCTCTCAGCAGTAAAAGCCTGGAGTCCTAACCATTGGGCAGCCAGAAAATTCCCTGAATTTTATTTCTAACACACTTGGTATTAAAGTACAAAAGCTCGCAGTGCGTTTGCTCTTAATATCCTGATCAGAAACAATCATCCTGAGGCAGAGTGTGTCGCAAGGATAGTCAAAGTGCAAATTTTCCTGAGGGCATTCGGTACCATCTCAATCTTTAACTATTTCGGCTCCTAGCAATTATTTTATATACAATAAACCATTCATGTATCTGTAAGCCATTTCTTTTCTGAAATGAAAGTCTATATAGAACTGAAAAAAGACCTACATTGACATGCTGATTATAGGTACTTAAATGCCAAATTCAATATTTAAATACTTGCAAATCAGTCTAACCCTTTTCCATCTTTTTGTCCTCAGTACCTACGTCTGGGATTGACAGTTCAGCCTGAACTCTACCTTCTGAACACCGTGGATGCTGACTCACTTGTGTCTAGATGACTGACAGCCTGAGAGACTCTATAAGACCCACTTTCTCTTAGTCCTTTTGTGCCAAGTGTCCTGTTAACGTATCTCTGTTAGTTCAGTGGTGAGTTTTGTTCAACCATTTTGAGCAGAAGGCAAAGATTTCCTCATGGGACGGGTGTTAAAAGCTGACAGCTTTAAGTGTAGGTCAGAGACCCGGAGAGTCCTGCAACTGCCAGAGTTAAATTTTTAGCCCGTGATGGTCACACACCCCTATGGGCTTGTGTCTCGACTTCTGGAATTTAAAATATATATATGTGTGTATGTTTAGGTAAACCTGAACATATCAGTTTGGGTAGAGTTTTAAGGTTATATAAAAATGATAGATCTTTTGTATTTTTTTAACAAATGTTGCTCAGATAAATCAGGTATTTATTTTGTCTGGATCGCAAGTGACAAAGGAAAAGGAGCATTGTTCTTTTTCAGAGTGAACTGGTCAAGCTGACTTACTTTTAAAGTGATACTTGACTATAGCCAGTTAAATTTCACTTTGATTTTTATTGACCGAACCTTGGTGACTACTGATTCTAGCACATCATTTCCAAAGAAAACACTTCTTCTATTTGGCATGTTTAATCCTGGTTGTCGGTGTGCTTTGTGATTGTTATTTTCTTTGTTGCTTTTCTTGAGTTTTTTCCAGAGATATGATGGTATTTTCCAAAGAGCTTAACGCCTACGAACAGGAGCCAGAAATCACACTGAAACCAATGATCAGTTTTCCCTGCTGCATTGTAACTCAGCCCATTCTAGCATTTAAGTTGTAGGTATAAAAAGAATTCTAACATTTAACTTTGTAAGTCCCAACAGAAGATAATGGAGGTATTAGTTTTCTTTCTGATGTGTGTATAGTCCCACCATGTCTTTTCTTCCCACTTTTCCCATTAACACTCCAAACACCATTTCTAGGTCCAAAGTCTATTTCCCGGAGTGGCTAATATTTCTAACGCTGACTCTCCTAGGGAATGCTAAGCGTTTTAAGTTATATATACCAAGTATAATAGTATGAGATGAGAACTAGACTGGGACTTGGAAGATTTGTCCACATGTCACAAGCTGCCTGCCTACATGTGGCTTATAGATATTTTTTGATCCCCCTGTTCCTAACCAGGATTTTTTTTTCCATAAAATTTTTATAATAAAACATTTAGTATTTAAAACTTGAAAGTTTCTACATAACGATCTGATTGAAAAGTCAGAAGATTTTCAACATTGGGCCCACGTTCCTTCATGGAAGTGCAGTTGGCTTAAACTGAGTGGCAGCTATCCATTTTTTTTACATCTTTATTGGAGTATAATTGCTTTACAATGGTGTGTTAGTTTTTACTGTATAACAAAGTGAATCAGCTATACATATACATATATCCCCATATCTCCTCTCTCTTGCGTCTCCCTCCCACCCTCCCTATCCCACCCCTCTAGGTGGTCACAAAGCACCGAGCTGATCTCCCTGTGCTATGCAGTTGCTTCACACTAGCTGTCTATTTTACACTCGGTAGTATATATAAGTTCATGCCCAGCTATCCATTTTTAATGGAATATACTCCAGGGTGGCATCCATGCCTTCTTTCATTTCCTTCCAGCCCCAAAGGCATTGAGTTTGCAAACCCTGCAGCCTTTGTGTGTTTGAGCATCACTTTTCTCTTTCAGCGTAAAAATTGAATATCCAACCCCTCTGCCTTATTTTATTTTATTTTTTTCTGCCTTATTTTAAAACTTAGTACCTTTCAATAAGACTTAAAAAAATTCAGACATTGCCTATGTTCATTTATAATGATTTGATCCTCTAAGTGGCAGGGATTTTTTTCCAAGATGATACTTTCAAATTCCCTTATTTCTACTTCATGGCCCTTGAAACGTCTGATAAGAGCGGCATCCTTGCAACCTAGGTTAGAGACCTTCTGATCTCAAAAATGAAACTGAGTTAACGCCACTTATCAGCTTTTACTTGAAAAAGCGACTTAAAAAATGAGTTTCAGCGTTTTGGTTTCTTTATACAGAGACAGCAGTCTAGATGAATCAGTTTGTTGGATTTTCCTCCCTCCATGGGCAATTTCATTTCTCAGTAGTTTCACTACCAGAGAATAGTTGGGGAAAGAAAAAAAAAAGCAAAAAAGAAAATCCTGTTTTGCAACTCATAAAAAGATAAGGTGGTTGGTTAAACAGAGATTAAGTACTTGAGGAATTTCTGTAGCTTTTCTCCATTCTTTAACTGTATGTTACTAGGAACAGACTAGAGTTTACAAAAATTTATAAGTATACCCCTCAGGTCATATAGCTCCTGTAATCAGAAAATTTGATAATAAAGCAAACTGAATCATGCTAAAACCAGTAGAGAAGATTGATGTCTAAAGAGTGAGTCTTGGGTAAAGTTTTATGCTAAGTCAAGAATATTTAATTATTCTTTAATTTATGATTTACAAATCTGGATTTCTATGTTATGTGCTTATATAGATATTAATATATTCAATCTTTTTTTTTGGCCGTGCTGTGCAGCATGTGGGATCTTAGCTCCCCAACCAGGGATTGAACCCTCACCCCCTGCAGTGGAAGTGTGGAGTCTTAACCTCTGGATCGCCAGGGAAATCCCAATATATTCAATCTTAAGATTAACCTAGATGCATATACTCACTCAGTTCCTGGGGTTTAACACTGTGGAGTCAATTTTTTAAAAGGATGCTCTGACAGTGTATACCCAGAATGCTAGAAAAATGCAATTAAATAATGGTTACTGAGCAGCTGCTGCTACCTACCTGTGTGTTGGCTTAATATAAAAGGCAGTCAGAGCATATCCAGGCACATGCAATAGTTTAATTAGTCAGTGAGGCAGAGGTTACAGCAGATGATGAAAATAGCCTTCTCAGTTTTAAACATTGTGATATTAAGCCACCAAACCTTTGCCCCAGAAGTATTGTGCAAATTCAGGTACTGTATTTTATCTATTTATAAGGTCCTCCTGCAACGGCCTCCCCTCTTTACCCAGGCTAATGTGGGTAAATGGGCATCCTGCATACTTAACTTTTCTCCATACAAGATTTTACATTTTAATTTAAACATAATTTGTGAGCTCTCATGCATAATACTTTTTTTTTTTCTTTTTTTTGCGGTACACGGGCCTCTCACTGTTGTGGCCTCTCCCCTTGTGGAGCACAGGCTCTAGACGCGCAGGCTCAGTGGTCATGGCTCACGGGCCCAGCCGCTCCACGGCATGTGGGATCTTCCCAGACTGGGGCACGAACCTATGTCCCATGCATCGGCAGGCGGACTCTCAACCACTGCGCCACCAGGGAAGTCCCATAATACTCTTAATAAATATTTTTCATTGCTTTTTTCAAGCAATAAATATTTTACTTTAGTACTTTCAGAGTAAGATTATGACAAAATTCTGGAATCTCTTGGGTTTTGTGAGAAAAGCCCATTTCTGATTAAACACTTCAGTTAATCTATTTTTACTGCTGAGCATATATTGAGAGAGTGGGATCTTTCTGGTAGCCTGATTAGAAGTATCTTTTCATTGTGTAATCAACATGAAGGATGACATTTCTATTCCAGCCATCTTAAATTTTTCTGACTTTCATGGAACATATTAGAGCCAACTGCTGGAATATTTACCCTAGTAGAATAAAGTAGTTGGATTCTTTCCTTGCCTATTTTTTTTAATTAATTAATTTATTTTTGGCTGCACTGGGTCTTCGTTGCTACACGCGGGCTTTCTCTAGCTGCAGCGAGCGGGGGCTACTCTTCGTTGCAGTGTGCAGGCTTCACATTGTGGTGTTTTCTCTTGTTGCAGAGCACCGGCTCTAGGCGCGTGGGCTTCAGTAGTTGTGGCTCACAGGCTCAGTAGTTGTGGCTTGCAGGCTCTAGAGCAGAGGTTCAGTAGCTGTGGCACACGGGCTTAGTTGCTCCACAGCATGTGGGATCTTCCCGGACTAGGGCTCGAACCCATGTTCCCTGCAATGGCAGGCGGATTCTTAACCACTGCACCACCAGGGAAGTCCCTCCTTGCCTATTTTCTATGGAGGACAGTGTTGACTGAAACGTGTACTTGTTGGTGGCACTAGAAGAGCCTCATGATAGGTACAGATGGCAACTTTTAAAATAATTACCCTGTGCCAGTAGAGAAAAGTGTATATAATACACAGAACAGTGGGGAATGTCTAGAATGCGGATATATCTTCAGATCTTCCTGTGTCTTTCCCTTTCCAAACACTAGACTTCACCTTCCTGTCAGAGTATTCCTCCACTACAGGCATCAAGGAAGGGGAAATCAGCACCACAGATAATATTACAGTGTATTCTTGATTTTATCTTAGTGGGTATTTTTTTGTTTTGTTTTGTTTTCTTTCCCAGGCCTGGAGTCCGGGAATAAATCTGAGCGATGGCAGTTATGACTTCCACAAGGTCTAGCTTAGTTTTTAGAACCCTAGGGCAATTGCAGAGGAGTTTGATGCCACAGGTATACTTAACATTTAATATCTTCCTTGTTTCTTGTGTTTTCTACAGTGTCATACCAGATTAGCAGTAGCACTTCTGGACTAAATCCTTTTTTCCCTCAATACTGCCATCTGAGGGAAAAGGGATTTTTTTTAGCAATTTACCTTTGTACTCCTAGAAATACTTTCAACAAGTATAAAACTGAATACACAAATATTTAAATGTTAAGACCTTTACGTTTGTGGTAAAATAGTCGTTTTTATGTAAGAGTGAGGTGCACAGTGGTGAACCAGATTTAAATAACAACATGGCCATTCTCCTCTGATGTAATTTTTGCCCATTCTAGAAAGGAGTTTATGAAAGCCTTAATTACCTTGCCCTGTTTGTGGAGAATTAAGCTGTGAATAGAGCATCACATTTAATAGGGATAGAGAAAATTTTTCTGTAGCCACTATATAACTCCTAATTTTCAGATTGATTTGGCGTAATATAGATTATTTTCTGCCACTAACTAGAAAATAAAAATTTTAAAAGTCAGAAAATCATGGCCTAGCCTTTGAAAGACATCAAGAAGGATATTTTTGAGCTGACTCTGTTTGTTGATTTGGAAATCAACTTCTTAAACAGCTGAAGTCTATGAGAATTCCGGCTGAAACTTCTGCAGTATAATTTGCTACATATTAAAAATTCTTCATAATAAATAGGTTTCAGAAGCCTTCTTGTTTTTCTTGTCTGAAGCTTCATTTTTTGGACACATGGAAGGATCGAGGTCTAATATAATCCTTATACATAGAATAGAGAACACCTAGAAACCAAAAGATGTATATCAATAGAGTATCCATGGGAAACAAACACTGAATTTCTTCACTTGTATTTTTTCTAAAACCAACCTACAATTAAAAAACAAACAAACGCCCTCTATCTTATTAATTTTTGGCTTGGATCATATGAGTGACTCCAGGAAAAAAAACCAAAAAACAAATCTAAGAGCCCTTTGGGATCAGTATAAATCTGAATTTATGACATTACAATGACACCCTAAAGTTTGAATTTTAAAATATTGGTGAGAAAGGGAAGTGGGAAGGTTTGGCTAGATCTTGAGATAAAAACAATAGGCACTTCAACTTAGAAAACATCTATTCAGTGTCTGCTAGTACTCAGTATTCTGAAGAAAAGCAAGGTGAATGCATCGAATCCCTGCTTCTAGGGATTTACAGTCCAGTGGATGAATTGGCTATGTTTAGGCAGATGAGGTAAATGTACATCTTCCCCAAGGATGAGGTCCTAGGGCCATGCAGAAAGGGGGAGGTGGCCAGGGAAAATATCCTGAGGAAGAGAGGAGCTGCTTCAGTGAATTCCAGGGATATCAGCAAATGTTCATATCCAAAGCAAGTTAGGGGGCTTCCCTGGTGGCACAGTGGTCAAGAATCCGCCTGCCAATGCAGGGGACACGGGTTCGAGCCCTGGTCTGGGAAGATCCCACATCACGGAGCAACTAAGCCCATGCGCCACAACTACTGAGCCTGTGCTCTAGAGCCTGTGTGACACAACTACTGAAACCCGCGTGCCACAACTACTGAAGCCCGCGCACCTAGATCCCGTGCTTCGCAATGAGAAGCCACTGCAATGAGAAGCCCATGTGCCACAACAAAGAGCAGCCCCCACTCGCCGCAACTAGAGAAAGCCTGCACGCAAAAACAAAGACCCAAGGCAGCCAAAAATAAATAAATTTATAAAAATCAAACAAACAAATAAAGCAAGTTAGGGAGTCACAGATTTAAACTACAAGTCACCACTCTCCCCATCCATATCAATTGTCAAGGCATCAGCTGTCTAGTAGATTGTCTGAACTAAACCTTTACTTCATTTTCCTTCAGCTTTATTTCTGACACCTCCTATTAATACCTACAAAAAGTGCACAGAGCCTAAAGGGTAAGTTAGTTCTCATCTCAGTTAGATAGCAAATTAGATATCTGCACAAATAATTATTAACCTCTTGCCTACCTCTTAAATGTTGGTGTTCCCTGGAGTTCTGATCCCAACCCTTTTCTCACCTCATTCACACCTGTTGCTTCACTGGTAAGCAAGTTAGATCTCTCTTCTGAATGTGAGACACATGTATAGATTATATTATATGTGACATTTCCATATCCCATAGTTATGGCCTTTAAAATTGTATATAAGTAAATATGTTGAGCATGCCCTTCATAATGCACATTTATTTATAAACCATATAAATGTACTACGATCAGTCTGTATACTGGTAAAGCTTTTTTTGTTTTTGGGTTTTTTAGGCTATGCGGTGCAGCATGCATGCGGGATCTTGGTTCCTCGACCAGGGATTGAACCCGTGCCCCCTGCATTGGGAGTATGGAGTCTTAACCACTGGACTGCCAGGGAAGTCCCGCTTTTTTGTTTTTAAGATAAAAATATTTTCTTCCCATGTCCCCATGGACCTCCTTATACATCAACTAGGGTATGAGTACTGTAATTTAGAGACATCTTCCATAGGCATCTTAGTCAGTATAATATAAAAATAAGAGTTCAGGCTCTGGAATAGATTGCCCATGTTACTGTGAACAGGTAACCTTTCCTCTCTAAGCCTAAGTTTCCTTATCTGTAAAACAGATTATGACAGTACCTACCTCATTGAGTATTGTCCTTTAATAAAGACTTTGTCTGGTCATGAGCCCCTTGAGTCATACCTGAATTTATGCCGATTAGTGACTCATGGTGGACTCCTAGGTAGCTTCAGGATGTGGCTAGTCATGCCAGAAGACCAGCCATGATTAGACTTTCAGGGAGGGGAGTAGGACTGGAGACTGAGTTCAGTCATGTGGCCAGTGATTCAGTCAATCATGCCTACATAATGAAGCCCCAGTAAAAACTCTGGACACTGAAGCTCAGTGGAGTTTCTTGGTTGGTAAACACACGGATGTGCTGGGAGGGTGACATGCACCAATTTCACAAGGCGATATATATATATTTTTTTCACAGGGTGAGATTTTGAGTTTGGGACCCTCCCAGACCTTACCCTATGTGTCTATTTGGTCCTGATTTGTATACTTTATAATGAAACTGTAATTGTGAGCATGGTGCTTCCCTAAGTACTATATGTTCTTCTAGTGAAATATCAAACCTGAGGAAGTCTTGGGAAACCTTGAATTTGTAGCCAGTTGGTCAGAAGTGCAGGTGGTCTGGGAACCCCCAATGGCAGTGTCTGAAAGAAGGGCGGTGCTTTCAGGAACCATGTCCTTAAACCTGGGGCATCTGATGTGAGCTCCACGTGGTTGACATCAGTATTGAGTTGTCCTGCAATACACCAGGTGGTGTCCAAGTAGGTATTAAGATTAAATGAGATAATGATATATAAAGCAGAGTGACTTATACATCATAAGCACTCATTGTATGTTATTATTGTTTTATCCGATATGTACTCATCCTCTCACCAAACCTGTTCTTTCTTCTTCATTCTTTTTTTTTTTTTTTGCGGTACGCGGGCCTCTCACTGTTGCGGCCTCTCCCGTTGCGGAGCACAGGCTCCGGACGCGCAGGCTCAGCGGCCATGGCTCACGGGCCCAGCTGCTCCGCGGCATGTGGGATCCTCCCAGACCGGGGCACGAGCCCGTGCCCCCTGCATCGGCAGGCGGACTCTCAACCACTGCGCCACCAGGGAAGCCCCTTCTTCATTCTTTTTATGTGTGAAAGGCAAACCTTTCATCTGGTTGCCCAGACCAGAAACCTAGGAGTCATCCTTGATTCTTCCTTCCTTCCTTTTCCCAATCACTTAGTTGCTGAGTCCTCAGTATTTCTAGAATCCATCTCCTCTCTGTTGCCATTGCCACTGCCTTAATTCATATCCAATTCATCATCTAATTGGCTTCTGCCTTTTTTCTCCCCTCCTTTGCAAATCATCTCTAATCATTTTCCTTTTCCTCTTAACACTTTCTTCATGGTGATATAAATATGCATGGAAAATAGTTCATAAAACTTAAATGACCAGATTAACAGATAGTTGTAGAATGAACACCTGTAATTATGGGTCAAGAAGTAGAATATTACAGGCATCCTGGGAGCCTCCAGGTTTCCCTTTCTGATCATATTCCCCTCCCTTTTTCATAGGTAACCACTGTTCTGAATTTTATGATAAGAGTTTTCCTTGCCTTTATAGTGTGACAGTCTGTTTAGTATCCCTAAACAAACAGTTTCATATTGCCTGTTTCTGATCTTTCTGTACAGCAGGCATCTTTTTTTTTTTTGGCCGAGTGGCATGTGGGACCTTAGTTCCCCAACCAGGGTTCGAACCCACACCCCCTGGATTGGAGGCGTGGAGTCTTAACCACTGGACTGCCAGGGAAGTCTCCCAGCAGGCATCTTTTAGATGCTGTTCTGACTGTTACTCCCCTGTTTAAACCCTTCACTGTCTCACTTCATCTTTTTACTCCTCAACTAGCAACCATATAAATCTATTGGGGGATTTGTTTTAATTCAGTTTAACTAAGCTGTTACTGTGTTTTCCAGAATTCCCTTCCCTGCATAGTTCCAGGTTAGCTTGGCCATGAGAGACATTTTACTTGAGATTTGAAGGTGAAAGTTGAAGCAGGAGCTGCCAAATTCTTTTTGCACTTGGAAGGCTTGGTGCAGAGCACCAGGTGCTAGTACAGCTTGTGTATGTTGTTGTTTATCTGCTGGCTCACCTCGCTGTTGATGGGCAGCAGTCAGGCCCACAAATCCTTCAGCTCCTTCTGGATCTCCTCCATTAGCTTTTCTGGCTCCTGGGCCAGGTGTGGATTAGCTCCATGATAGAGCGTGCCAGCTTTTCCTAAAGGTCATGCCATGATCAAGGTTGGAGTCAGCAAGACTCGGACTCAAGTTTCCATTTGTCTTTGTGGGTTCCAGCTCACCCTTGCAGATTCTAGTTTAGTTTTCTTTCCCAATTGCTGCCTTGTTACCTTCAGGTGCCAGCATTAGAAATATAACCAACAACCTAACATGGACTGTTTAGCCAGCTCCCCAAATTGCTTAAGGTCATATCTCTATAATAAATCCCTTTTTATATATCACTACTAGTAGTTTTCCTTCTCTGATTGAACCTGACGTATCCAGAATTTGGTATTGGAAGCTTCCAGAGGAACATAACTCTGAGCATTGGTTCTCTGAATTGGTTCTGGGTTATCTGGAGTTGGTTCTCTGATCTGATTACATTTAAAGGTATTAATGGGCTTTTTTTTTCCCCTCCAGTGGCAAAGAGTATGCTAGCAGTCCATGGCATGTGGTAGCAAAACATTAAAAAAATTATCACCTTGCAGATACCCTTAATCAGGTGCCTATAGAAAGCAAGGCTTTGGATGATCAAGTATTTATTGTCATAGAACATTTAGTGGAAATAAGGAGTATAATAAGGTTAGTAACTTTTAAGTGTGCTGGAGAACTTGGGGAAACTATATGATGGGCTCATGGCTTTAAATTCCTAGCTCAAGGTCTTGTGAGGGACCTGAAAGCTTTATGACTTTCTAAAAAGAAACTCTTAACTCCTGTAGCCTTGATACTGGTATTTTCGAAAAATGTACACAGGGGCTAATCCTGTGAGTGACTAATCACAACACAAATTAAATTCCCAAACTCATAACACCTCTTAAGTTAAAGTTTAGGGCATTGGGGACTTCCCTGGTGGTCCAGTGGTTAAGACTCCACACTCCTAAAGCAGGGGGCAGGGGTTCGATCCCTTGTCAGGGAACTAGAGCCTGCATGCCGCAACTAAAAAAGACCCTGTATGTCGCAACGAAGATCCCTCGTGCTACAACTAAGACCTGGCGCAGCCAAATAAATAAATATTAAAAAAGAAAAAAAGTTTAGAGCACTGCTTTGGAAGGCGTGGGACTCTGAAAATTGGAATGGGGACATATAAGCAGATTTCAGTGAAACTGGGTCCTTGAGCCCCTATATCTTACTGAGACTCTTTTGCCAGTAGAAACAGTCCTTCCCTCTGTCTGAGAATGGCTGAAACTTGGACCAAAAAGTAGTCTCCACTAAATGAAGTTGAAATACCAGAACTTCCTTAGTATACTTCCATGGTACAGCAGTGATTCTTCTTTACTGGGGCAATTTTGTTCCCCAGGGAAATCTGGCAATGTCTGGAGACATGTTTGGCTTTCACAGCGCGGGTGGGTACCATTGGCACCAAGTGGGTAGAAGCCAGGGCTGCTGCTGAACATTCTGTAATGCACAGGACAGTCCTCCACAACAAAGAATAATCCAGTCCAAAATGTCAGTAGTGCTGAGATTGAGAAACTTTGCCATAAAGGAAGGTATCCAAAGGCTTAGGGAGATTGGAATGTTAGACTGGATTTATCCTGCTCACTCACCCCCTAAATATATCTCCTTCCTTCTCCAGAGCTCTGAGAAGTACATTTGTGAAGGCAGCCCTGCCCTCCTTGAAGAGGTCTATGGTAATGATTTCCTATAAGCCAGAAATGACAGTAGGAATTTCTGGGCTCCCTGAGTTCAGTAGGGATGATGGGATTGTGGGGTGGCAGGGGTCAAGCGGCAGCTTTTAATTGACAAAGACAAGGAAAGCATGATTACTGTAATGGGCAGCAAAGCCTAAGCAGTAATCAATATAGTCTAAGCCACAAAGATCTTTGGCATTTTGACTAATTGATCATGTTGTACCTAGAGTTGAAAGCGGTGAGCAGCATGTGAGCAGAAAAGCTCTAGGTCTGGCGAACAGAAATTTGACTTGAATCATCACAATAGAGAGCCATGGCCCCTCAACCAATTCCCAAATTTGAGTCAATTCGTAGACCCAAAGTCCCTGGAATTAACGAGAGGTCAGATCTCCTTAAGGAAAGACCCTGTTTCACAGCCAGAAATGCAAATACTATAAATCCTCCTTCTAGTCTTCCCCAAAGGCACCTATGACTATTCAGCAAGAGGAAGGGGAAATAATCACATTTGTGGGACATTGTTAAATATTGATTTTGAATTGATACTAATGCCTGGAGAATTAGTGTGTTCTACCAGTCGAACTAGGAGTTTATGGTCAGGTCAGTGGAGTTTTGCTGTGGGTCTATTTTACAGTTGGTCTGGTGGGTCCCTGAACCTACCTTATGTTATTTCCCCAGTTATGGAATGTGTAATTGGAGTAGACATACTCAGCAGCTATCAGAATCCTCACATTGGTTCCCTGACCTGGGGAGTAAGGGCTATTATGGTAGGAAAAGCCAAGTGTAAGCCATTGTTGGTTTTTTAAAAAATTAATTAATTTAATTAACTTATTTTTGGCTGCGTTGGGTTTTCATTGCTGTGTGCAGGCTTTTCTCTAGTTGCAGTGAGTGGGCTTCTCATTGTGGTGGCTTCTCTTGTTGCCGAGCACAGGCTCTAGGCACGTGGGCTTCAGTAGTTGTGGCACGTGGGCTCAGTAGTTGTGGTATGTGGGCTCAGTAGGTACAGCACACGGGCTCAGTAGTTGTGACACATGGGCTCAGTTGCTCTGCAGCATGTGAGATCTTCCCGGACCAGGGCTCAAACCCGTGTCCCCTGCATTGGCAGGCGATTCTTAACACTGTGCCATCAGGGAAGTGCAGTGTAAGCCATTCTAGATGCTTCTATTACCAAAGCAATACTGCATTCCCAGAGGGATTGTAGAGACTAGTGTTATCATCAAGGACGTTAAAGATGCCAGGGTGGTGATTCCTACCATATCTCCATTCATTTTGCCTCTTTGGCCAGAAGACAGATGGATCTTGGAGAATGATAATGGATTTCTATAAACTTTGCTATAGCAAATCAACACAATTTTTGCGATTTGTTTTGCAGCTATTAATCTGATTGATTGCTTTTTTCTGTATACCTTTTAGTAAAGACCATCAGAAGCAGATTGCTTTCATCTGGCAGGGCCAGCAGTATACTTTCAGTGTTCAGTCTCATGGCTCTGTGAACTCTCCAGCCCTATGCCACAATCTAGTCTGCAGGACCTGGATCATCTCTCTATTCCACAGGACATCATATTAGTCCATTACATTGATTTGATCTATCAAGGGTAAATTGTTACTATACTGGTAGGGTAAGGAGGAGTGTGTCTGGAATGTATACCTTCTGGGGCCTTTCTTAGCAGTCCCATGTCATGTGATTAAAGAAGGTGGAAAATTATACCCAGTACAGGAAGGATCATTAATGACCCAGATCATTTCAGAATGTTTGGGTCAACAACCCAGTCAAATAACCATGAATAGCCAAGGTGCTTTCGGAAGGCAAAGGGTGGATGAAATGGCCAGTGGAAAAACATAGTTATAATATGAGCCATGATCATCCGACCAGTTGCAGAAACAAAGACTGTGATAGTTATGAATATTTCTTCCTTTTTTTTTTTTTTTTTTTTGCGGTATGCGGGCCTCTCACTGTTGTGGCCTCTCCCGTTGCGGAGCAACAGGCTCCGGACGTGCAGGCTCAGTGGCCATGGCTCACGGGCGTAGCCGCTCCGCGGCATGTGGGATCTTCCCGGACAGGGGCACGAACCCGTGCCCCCTGCATCGGCAGGTGGACTCTCAACCACTGCGCCACCAGGGAAGCCCCCTTATTTTGATATGAATACACGTGTATACGGTCACCAATTTCTTTTTCTATTTGCCATTTCCATTTACCTACCATCTAATATAAGAAGTGTTAATAGTAGTTAACTTTATATCTCAGGATTTAAGTCACAGGATATCAAAAGGGAATATGACTCAGCTCAAAGATGAATCAACATCACCCAAAGATGGACAAAGGGATTTTGTATCCTCTTTTGGGAGAGAGTTAGCATGTTTTTGGTTATACAAGGGATGGTTGATTTTGCCATTGTCTTTATTTGAAGGTAAGTGTATTAAAAGAGGTGTATATGGATGCCAGGTTGACAAGGGATAGAAAGTGACGGATTTGTAATGTATCAACTTAGCTAAACTGTAACTAGATTTTCCAGAATTCCTTTCCTTTCATTCCCTGAAAAATTGCACGAGACATTTTGCGTGAGATTTAGAAGGTAGAAGTAAAGCAGCCAGCAAATTCTTTTGACCTGGGAAGGCACTGTTGCAGCATAGTTTTGCTTATCTGCTGGCCCACCTGGTTGGCATGGGGCAGCAATCAGGAGCGCAGCTACCATGGCTCCTGCTGAATTTCCTCTTTCACCTTCTCTGACTCCTTGGCCAGGTCCATGTTTAGCTCCAGGATGAGGGGCATCGGCTTTTTCTATGTCACTCCATCATCAAATTTGGAGGTTTAGAGATGGTGAGAAATCCATAAGGATTCCAGACCATCCTGTGTGTTTCAGCTCATCCTTGCAGGTTCCAGATTTTTCTTGCTTCTCTCACTTTTCATCTACCTTTTCTAACTGCTTGCTCTGCCCACTTCAGGTCCCAGATCCTGATACATAAGAAAGAGCCTCACAATTACATAAGTCCAAATACCTAAAATAAATCTCTTACTATATGTTACTACTCCTAGTTCTGCAGTCTCATCAAACACTGATTGATTCACCTACCATACCAAACTGTGTCGAGTTCCACTAACATGCCATGCTTCTGTGCCTTTGTTTTTTTCCTCTGCCTAGAATCCTGACCTCCTTCTCTGCTT
This sequence comes from Orcinus orca, assembly GCF_937001465.1. NCBI lineage: Eukaryota > Metazoa > Chordata > Mammalia > Artiodactyla > Delphinidae > Orcinus > Orcinus orca. Next base: position 41,082,735 of record NC_064569.1, on the reverse strand, counting down.
AGTTAATTCCTCTACATTCTTGGCTCATCACATGGTTTGCATCCTTAGAGAAGCCTCCCTGGACTCTCAGCCCTAGTTAAATGCCTCTCCTTTGTGCTTGTGCTTCCGTAGCAACCTGTGTTAATCTTATTGTAGTACCTCTGACTTTATATTGTCTTCTCCTGCTCTTGATCTCTCTCCCTAAGGAGATTAAACTAGTTGAGGGTAGAGAGTTAGTTTCACTGCTGTATCTCTAGACCAGCACAGTGCCTTGCACATAGCTCATGCTCCTAAGTGTTTTCTGAATGATGAAAATGAGGCCTGTTACTTCATAGTAAAGTTTCTTGTTGTATTTTGTTCAAGACTCATATCACAGTTCATAGTAAAAAGATAATTACCATATAACTCCCTACAGGCAAGCCCCACACCCATCATCCCATAATCCTAGACCTACTCAGGCTGATTCTACTTTGCACAGCATGAAGGGGAGCTAAGGACATTGTGACTTGTTCTCATTAATGTAGATAAAAGTTTTAGGTAATTTAGGTCCCAAAGTAGACTCCTTGTTAGAACTAAATGATTTAGCTGTTGATATAACCTGAGTCAACCAGATAATTTTATACCCACTCTTTGGATTTGACTGTGTAAATATTGCTTAATTTATAGACTAATAAAAAATTACCTATTGCTCTGGCTTGGAACAGCTGAGTTATACAGGGTATAAACTATTCACTGCTCCTTTCACTATAGAGGATAACAGAAACTATAACCTAGTTCTCCACTGGGTTTTTCTTTTTTTAGATTGAAGTATAATTCACATACAATTTGAATTTATGTTGTACAACATAATGATTCTATATTTGTATGTATTGTGAAATGATCACAATAAGCCTAGTTAACATCTATTACCATATATACAGAATTTTTTTCTTGTGATGAGAACTTTTAAGATCTACCCTCGTAGCAACTTTCAAATATGCAATACAGTATTATTGACTATAGTCACCATGCTGTACATTACATCCCCATGACTCGTTTATTTTATAACTAGAAGTCTGTACCTTTTGCCTACTGAGGTTTTTTTTTTTTCAGTGCTTAAAATACCAAGAGATTAAGCCTATAACTGGGCAGCAACCTCAACCAAGTGAAAATCACTGTCTTTCTTACCCTTCCTCCTCCATTACATCATCTTGACCCAATATTCATGAATGAACATGAATGAATAAATAAAAATACTAATATGAATGGATGAATAAATCAGAATACTCTCAAAGACAGCTGAACACAAGATACAAATTAAGCAGGTTACCTAGAGTCACAGCTCTTACAACAAATCCTTGGGCAGCAACTCTCATGTGAATAAGATGATGGACATTTTCTGATCTCTTCCGTATTTTAACTTGTAAAGACCATAGGACCCCACAGTCATAAAGCCTGCTATCCCTGTAAATTAAAAAAGTAGGGATTATATAAATAGCAGGCTAAAATTCCCAAGAGCTTAGAGAATTGAATAAAAGACTGTGCAAGGGATCAGTACCTGGAAGATAAGCAGGCAAGATACCAAAGGATACTTCACTCATGGATTCAATATTTGCAGTTTTGACTCTTCCCAGAAAAACCTGAATTGTATACTATAGTAACTTGTCTAGTAATTTCTAATTTTCCTGAGGCATGGCTTCAGATTTATAGGCTGCAAGCCTTTTATTTGGGGCAAGTCACTTAACCAGTGAGTGAACCAACCAAGATCTCAGCATTCATAGCTTTTGGGTGTTTGGCTTTATTCCTCTCTACTTGTTATTAAATAAGGAGTAAATCTAGTAAAGTGAAAGAAACTTTACTCTTCTGTGAAAATGAGATATTAAATTTTAATGAGAGGTAAAAAGGTCTGAATAGTTGCATGAGAAGTATGTGACTCTGGGAAGAACTGTGATTCTAGAAAATTCCAGAAGCCCATACAAATATTTCTGTATTCACTACATATGTCAAGGGGTGAATATACTGCTGGGACAACCAAGATTCTGTGTAATTCACTCTAAAACAGAACACTGAATAGGAATCAACTGAATAGGGAAAATTCTAGAAAGCGATTTGAAACACTGTGAGAACTTAACCCATGACAAATCAAGATAACAAAATAACAGATAAGGGAAAAACTATTCGAACTAATTTGGATTTGTGTCTTACACCAGACCCTACAAAGAAAGTCTGGATGGGTTAGAATTAAATATGAAAATAAAAATATCAACAAAATCTAGAAGAAAATAGAACAGCATATTTATAACATCTAAAAGGGGGTAAGGTAGACTTAAAAAAAGTGACAAGGACAAAAATGCTATATTTTGACATAAGAGTAAAGGAAACTTTTGCATAATAAAAGTGTGGCTCTATTCTGGGGGATCTCTCTTCTCTCCTATTGATTTATGCATCTATCCCTTCATCAATACCACACTGTTGATTACTCTATATATTAAGCCTTAGTATCTGGTAGGAGTGATTCCTTCCACTTAATACTTTTTTTAAAATTATTATTAAAGGTATCCATCCTTGAGATCAACTGCCTTTTTTTTTTTTTAATTTATTAAATTTATTTATTTTTGGCTGCGTTGGGTCTTCGTTGCTGTGTGCAGACTTTCTCTAGTTGTGGTGAGTGGGGGCTACTCTTCGTTGTGGTGTGCAGGCTTCTCATTGCAGTGGCTTCTCTTGTTGTGGAGCATGGGCTCTAGGCGCCTGGGCTTCAGTAGTCCTAGCACGCCATCTCAGTAGTTGTGGCTCGCAGGCTCCAGAGCACACTCTCAGTAGTTGTGGTGCACGGACTTAGTTGCTCCATGGCATGTGGAATCTTCCCGGACCAGGGCTCGAACCTGTGTCCCCTGCATCGGCAGGCGGATTCTTAACCACTGCACCACCAGGGAAGCCCTACTTAATACTTTTTCTTAAAAGAGGTAGTCTTAGCCATTCTAGAACTTTTGCCTTTATATAAATTTTAGAATAAGCTTGTTTCTGTCTACAAAAAAACATTGCTGGGATTTTGATAGGAATTACAGTAAACCCATAGATGAGTTTGGGGAGAATTGACATCTTTATTGAGTCTTACAATCCACGAACACAATAGTCTCTACATTTATTTAGTTCTTCTTTGATTTCTTTCATTAGCATTTTGTATTTTTTCAGCGTACAGATTCTGTACATGTTTTGTTAAGCTTATACCTAATCATTTCATTTCTTCAGAGCGATTGTAAATGGTCTTATGTCTTTAATTTCAGTTTCCGTATGTTGTTAGTATATAGAAATGCAATTGATGTTTATGGACGATAGCAAGTTTTGATTAACTATTGGCACATGTTTGTCTCTGTGGGTGGGTGAGGATACATTTATTCTCTCAGAGTATACTTAATAAGTGGAAATAAGAATCAGAGTAAATAATCACATTTATATGTATATTTTGTAGGCTGATTAGTAATAAGTGAAATTGAAATAAAAATGACAAACATAAAAACAGCAAAAAACAAATAACAGTTAAAACGACAATGGCAGGTACATTGAGAAACAGGTACAATGCTGAAAGCTCTGTAAGTTTAGCCAGATCTTTCTGGAAAGATCTCTGGAGACATATAATAAGTGACATTAAACTGAACATGCTTCCTGCCCTGGAAATTCTGCTTTGGGGACATACTCCAAGGAAGTAAGCAAAAGAAAAGTCAAGAAGTTGACACAAAGATGTTTGTGGCTACATTATGTATGAGGAAAAACTAAACCCAAATGGCCCAAACAGAGGGAAAACTACCATAGCTATAAAAAAATTACAAGTATAGGAAGTACTAATATACAGAAATGTACTATGAAATGTTACGTGAAAGAGGCAAAAACAAATAATCTATCAACACAGAGTTTAAATACATGTAATGTACACACAGACCTTAACAGTATTCATAAGATTTTAAATAATATGAATAAATTATAATGACAGAAGTTAAGACAACAAATTAAAATGTTCTGTAAATTATTGACAGGATACTCTGTCTTGCAGCAGAAAATACTTAGGAGATATTCTTAATAAAACAATAGCTAACAAACTATTCAATAATATATATACAAATTTGATCAGATATTTTTCTAGGAAAAACTTGGCTCTCTTCCCTTATCAAATCAATACTCTGTTCTAACTGAAATTTGTTTTGTTTCTTTTAGAGATTAAAGTCAGCACCTTTACTGTTTTCCATACGATGTCTCTGTAGATTGAATATAACTGAATTTAGCTGGAAACACTTTTCTCTTTCTACTTTAATCACGCTAAATGTCTCTGGAAAAACAATTTAATTTCCAACAGGCACAGTGATTAATCTCTGTTCATTACAGTGATCTGCTCAAGTGGCACTGAGTCCTTGAATTGTTTTGTTAGTTAAAAATGCTAAAGAAGAGGAATAAATCACTACAAAATTATTTGCCTCCATTTCTTGTGCCATTACAAGCCTTAATCAAATTAAGTGGAACTTTCAAACACAGAATATTACTATAAAGTAAAATTTTGATTCTTTTTGATATGTGAATAATGACACATAAAGTTGCTAGGTTTGTAGTGGTATTTAATGGAAACATATGACTTATAACTCTTTAGAGGCTTTTGTGGAATTAATCACAAAGTTATGTACGTCTGATTTGTATATATATTTTTAAAACAATTTTATTGAAGTATATTTGTTTTACAATGTTGTGTTAATTTCTGCTGTACAGCAAAGTGATTCAGTTATTATATATATATATTCTTTTTCATACTGTTTTCCATGATGGTTTACAACAGGATATTGAGTATAGTTCCCTGTATGTACATCTGATTTAAATAAGTTATTTTAATAGTTTCCAGACAAAGAAAGCACAAGGAAAGAGGCATGGCTGAAGTATTAAATAATAATGCCTAGGGCAGCTAAAGCATCCGAAAGAGAAAGAAGAGAAAGCTTAGATTTTAAAACATAATATTGGTGCTTAGATTTTGTGGGGTTTTTTTTAAGTCCACATACATATAGTATTTGTTTAAAATGTAAACATATCAAATATGTGTTGGGAAAGGATAAAGAGGCTAAGACTCCAGGTATAATTAGAATAATACTTCTTTAACCTGGAGTTTACTTAACCATCAACCTCAGCATCTGGAACACATCAGGAAGCCAGCAACAAGCCACAGAGCATGCACACCACAAAGTTCATGCTCTCAAGTGTACAGGTAGGCCCAGGCTTTCATTCAGAGCTTCTTTACTCTGAATTGACTCATGGTTCTTTTAAGCGTGGGTATCTAGCTTCTGACACCACAGAACATTAGAAGCAGAAGTTTCTGATGGTACCCAACAGTAATGGAAGAAACAGAAAAGTCTATAAGCATCGACACAAGAACTTAAAGTTTGGAGTTGAGGGCTTCCCTGGTGGCGCAGTGGTTGAGAGTCCGCCTGCCGATGCAGGGGACACGGCTTCGTGACCCGGTCCGGGAAGATCCCACATGCCGCGGAGCAGCTGAGCCCGTGAGCCGTGGCCGCTGAGCCTGCGCGTCCGGAGCCTGTGCTCCGCAACGGGAGTAGGCCACAACAGTGAGAGGCCTGCGTACCACACACACACACACAAAAAGTAAAGTTTGGAGTTGATTAGAGAACAAAGAGACATGTAAATCTTCCTCAACTCATGACAGGGTTACACCTTGAAAAACCCATCATAAGTTGAAAATACTGTAAGTCAAAAATTCATTTAATACACCTCACCTATTGAACATTATAGCTTAGCCTAGCCTACTTTAAATGTGCTTGGAATACTTACATTAGCCTGTAGTTAGGCAAAATCATCTAACACAAAGCCTATTTTATAATACAGTGCTGAATATCTCATGTAATTTATTGAATATTGTACTGAAAGTGAAAAACAGGATGGTTGGGTACAGAGTGGTTGTTAAGTGTATTAGTTGTTTACCTTCATGATGGCGAGGCTGACTGGGAGCTGCCACTGCCCAGCATCATAAGAGAGTATCATACTACATATTGCTAGGCCAGGAAAAGATCAAAGTTCAAAGTATGGTTTCTATTGAATGCGAATTGCTTTGTCATCATCTTAAAGTCAAAAAGTCGTAAGTTGAGGACCGTCTATATACATCTCAATAGTCTCTAATAGGCTCTGTATAATAAACTGATACTGCAGCTGCTGATTCTGAGTCATTACAGAAAAGTTACAGTCCATTCAATCAATCCTATTTAGATTGGCTGGGAACTAGTAATTTTCGATAGACTGCTAATCAAAATGGATTAAACAGAATAAAAAAATTGATGCTTCATAATAATAAGAGTTAATATTTACTGAGGATTTGCCATACACTAGAAACTGTGTTGAAAGTGTAACTCATTCATGCATAGAAAGGGTTAGCTCCAAATATCTGAAAACATTTAATTATATAAACTATTTCAATACTCAAAGATACTGGGTAAGGCATTATTGTTTTATTAGAAACAGCTTCACAGTATCCAGTCAAGGCTTGTACTTACCTACAGGGACAAAGGGGGAATCTCTAGATTTCCTGATCAGTCGGGATAACAGGCCTTCGTCCTCATCTGCTGACCGCTGGTTATCTGAAGACATTTTTCTCTCTAGTAACAGTAGGGGATAATCAAAAAGAATCTGTTTCCGTCTCCCAATATACTCTTATGTGTTCTTCTGTCTTCATCTGCTTGACATGCTTGTCTTCTCAACTGAAATAAAGTTATCTTTCCTTCACCCTTTGCATTGTGGAGTTCTTTCATTTTGTTTAGGGGTGGAGGAAAGAAGAATATACAAAGAGGTAAATGATGATCAGATTCCATGAATACAGAGTAAAAACACAGATCATAAGTGTGTTATTCAGTCCCCTTTCACTGCTTGGCATTTGAAATCATTGGGAACCTCAGAACTTCCACAAACGGTAAGAACACAGAGTTTCTTTCACAAAATATAGTTTTAAAGAATGATGGCAGTGCCAACATAGGCAAAAATACCTCCAGATTTACAGGTGATGGGAGAATGATCACTCCAGTGCTGCAGAATGTGTAGGGCATTATAAAGCACCTACCATGTACCAGATGCTATGCTAGACAATGGAAATAATCTTCCTTGTCTGCACAGGATGAATGAGGAAACTAGCAAGAGCAACTATAATCACAATCAACATGGTCTGGCAGTACCTCAGTCTGTTATCCGTGCAACCCTCTATTTTCAACCCTCAAAATTCAAATATGGAGGCTTCATTCTACAAATCAGCTTTCATCAGAAAATGTAAGCCGGTAAGTGGAAGAAGCACAATACCTTTGGCGTACTCCACCACCTGCAGCCTGTTTCCTGGTGTTCGTTCAGCTGGAAGCCATAGATCAGAACAGGCTTTGTTAGGCCAGGACACGTTTACGTGCAATTTCCAGCTAATTGATAATGGGAAAGCCCAGAATCCTCCCCTCACCAAGGGGGCGTGGCCGGCTGGTATTGGCCATAGCCCAGGCTGGAAACTCACTGGTAGCGGCACCTGGACCACAAACAAGAGGCTTTCCAAGATAATATTCAAGGAAACATTAGGCTTTTGAAGAAGATGCCTTTCCTTCTCCCTTCACAAGGACGCTCCCAACATCCGTCTGTGGCTTTGAATCCCGCTACCCAACTCCTGGGCCCGAAATTGAAGGGAAAGTTGGTGCAGGGTTACAACACTGGGTTTGTAGGTGGGAGTGGGGGTTAGCCTTATGAGGCCAAGATTCTTGTGGTTTTTTAGTGCGCTTGCCAGAGGGGCGCCCACTGTGGCCGGGATCCGGGACTGAGACGCCGCGAGCCTGCACCAGCTCGCCTGATGGCCAGACCGTCGCACCTGGCGGCTCCACGGGAGCCTAGAGCTGCACGCGCGCCCTGCCGGGAAGGACGTGATGTCACTGCGTCCCCGGCCAATCCGAGGGCAGGGCGGGCCGGCACGGGAAGACGCAGAGCGAGCTGCTGCCATGCGCCTGCGCGCGGAGATTGAGGCTAAGCTGGCTTTCCCGGCGGGTGGTGGTGGACGACCCCTTCGCTGCTGTTGTGAAGGTGCACCCTTGAGCCCCTTGAGGCCTCGAAGAAGTTCGGACTCACCGCCTCCGTCTGACTGCAGCCACAGAGACCTCAGGATGAGGGCAGAGGACCAGGTAGCGTTCACGCTTTTTCCTTGTAACTTTTAATTATTAAATAATTTTAGATTTACAGAAAAGTTCCCAGAATAATACCCCAAAAATGTGTATCTGACACTTAGATACCCCTTTATTAACATTGCGCCACATTTGCTTTATCATTTCTCTCTAGATGCGATTTCTTCCTTCCTTCCTTTATATGAAACACCTGAGAGAAAGCTGCACCGATAGGCCTATACCCCTATATACGTTGTGTGCATTTGGGGAATTCTCTTACATAACCATAGTACAATGAGCAAAATCAGGAAACTAACATTGCTATAATACTATAATGTAAAGATTTTATTCATAGTTCACCAGTGGTCCCAATAATCCTTAATAGCAAAAAAGAATTTTTTTTCTGGTCTAGGATCCAATCAAGATTACATATTGCATTTGGTTGTCAAGTCTCTTTAGTGTCCTTTAATCTGGAACATTTCCTTAGTCGGTGTATTACTCAAGGTTCTCCAGAGAAACAGAATTGATAGGATATATATATACACATACATATATGTATATATGTATACCTGATCGAAGATATGCATATATACATATGTATGAGGAGATTTATTGCAGGAATTGGTTCACGTGGTAATGGGGACAGAGAAGTCCCAGGATCTGCCACCTGCAAGCTGGCAATGGTCTAAGTCCCTGTCCAAGTCCAAAGGCCCGAGAAGTAGGAGCACTGATGTCTGAGGGCTGGAAAAGGTAAATGTCCCAGCAGCTCAGGCAGAGAGCAAATTCACCCTTACTCTGCCTTTTTGTTTTACTCAGGCCCTCCATGGGTTGGATGGTGCTAACCCGCATCAGTGAGGGTGATCTTTATTAAGCCTATCAATTCAAATGCTAATCATCTGAAAATACCCTCACAAACCCATCCAGAAAAAATGTTTTACCAGCTTTTTCGGCATCCCTTAGCCCAGCTAAGTTGTCGCACAAAATTAACCATCACAGTTGTCTTTTGTCTTTCATGACCTGATACGTTGCCAATGCAGGCCAGTTATTTTGTAGGATGTCTCTAACTTTAAGTTTTATCTGATGCTTTCTCATCATTAGATTGAGGCTATGCATTTTTGGCAGAATATCACAGAAGTGATGTTGTGTCTTCTTGGCTTGTAATATCAGGAGGCACATAAAGTCAGCTTGTGTGGTGGTAGTAACTTTTATTCGATATTCTGCTGATAGATGTCTAACAGCTGGATCTGCAGGGGAAAAAACCCCTTGTTGGTAATATTTGCCGATTTCCATGGTATAAATACTCCCACCCTGGTCGATTTCAAGCTACTGTCGTATAGTCACTGCACGCAAAATTGGGAAGAGATGTGACTCTTCTGAGTTGGTGTGAAGTTGGCTCTAGCATACCACTGCTTTGATCACTTGGTTTAAGGTGGTGTCTGCCTGTTTCCCCACTGTAACGTTACTATTTTTTCCCTTTATAATTAATAAGTATTTTGTGAGGAGATACTTTTTTTTTTTTTTTTTTGTGATACGCGGGCCTCTCACTGCTGTGGCCTCTCCGCCGCGGAGCACAGGCTCCGGACGCACAGGCCCAGCGGCCATGGCTCACGGGCACAGCCGCTCCGCGGCGTGTGGGATCCTCCTGGACCGGGGCACGAACCCACATCCCCTGCATCGGCAGGCGGACTCCCAACCACTGTGCCACCAGGGAAGCCCGAGATTCTTTAATATTATATAAATATGCTGTTATTTATCAGATTTTTACCCATTAATTTCAGCACACAGTGATGATCCTTGCCTGGATCAATTAATATTATGTTTGCCCAATGGTAATTTCCGAAATCCATCATTCCTTTTATATTTTTCAATTGGTATTCTACTATAAGAAATCGCTTTCCCTCCTTCCCTGTTTAATTATTCATTTATTTATACCAGTTTGGACTCATGAATTTCCATTTTATTCAGTAGCTTATAATTCATACCATAATTAATTTATTTTGATGGCCAAATTGTCCTAGATTTGGCTAGTGGGAGCCCCTTCAAGCTGGCTCTCCTATGTCCTATTGACATGACACTGTCATTCTTCAAACACTTCTTTAAATCCTGGTGTAGCAAGTTGTTCCAGGCTGAACGTGTAATTTTTCTCCCCTAGCCCTGAAATCAGCCATTTCTTCAAGGAGTCCTGATTTATTTTAGTGGAGAATGATACTTAGAAAACAAGTTTTGGGAACTAGAGGTTCTCATTGTTACTGGAGTGTCATTACTTCTAGGTCCTCTTAGCAGAGTTAGGATTTATATCTCTCTCTGTTTTTATTCCTATAAAGCTTTGTCAAAACCATGAATTCATAGTAATGTCTTCAGTTTCAGTCCAATTCCACAGTGTTGATTCCAGTCTTCCCCTTTTCATATTTGTGATTTCTTTTCCTGACTGTGAGAGACCTGACTCCCACTATCCTCAGTATATTCATCTGCTTTATTCTAGACAAAAAAAGTAGTTTCAGAATTTCTAACCCATACCTCTGTGAAAAACAAGCCTATGAAATATTTTTTATAGTTCTTTTTGTCAAAGGAATACAGTCAAAATACTGTCTTCAAAAATCTCTTGGATTGAAAACATATGTCTACACAAAAACTTGTTCACAAATGTTCATAGCATCTTTATTCACAATAGCCAACAAGTGGAAACAACCCAAACATCCATCATTTGATGAATGGAGAAATAAAATGTGATATATGCATCAATGGAATATTATTTGGCCATAAAAAGAAATGAAGTACTGATACATGCTACATCATAGATAAACCTCAAAAACATGCTAAATGAAATAAGCCTGTCACAAAAGACCACATATTGTGTGATTCCATTTATGTGAAATGTCCAGAATAGGCAAATCTTTAGAGACAGAAGGTGGTTGCCTAGGGCTGTGAGACAGTGGGGGCGGGGAAATAGGGAGTGACTATTAATGGGTACAAAGTCTTTTTAGGGGGTGATGAAAAGTGCTTTAAAAATAGATTGTGATGGTGGTCACACAACTCCGAATATACTGAAAACCACTGAATTGTATACTGTAGGTAAATGTTATGATATATGAACTATATCTCAAAACTGTTGTTAAAAAAATAAGTTACTTGGATTAAGTTTTTCCTCCTCCATCAATGTGGTTAGCACTCATTTGAAATACATTTCGGCGTTTTTTTATTTTTCCATTTTAGAGGTCCCCTCATTTTTCATTTTATTTTATGTAAGACATTCTTTTACCTATTTTATATAAAACATAAACATGATTCCAAAAATCAAAACTATACAAAGGGTGGGCTTCCCTGGTGGCGCAGTGGTTGAGAGTCCGCCTGCCGATGCAGGGGACACGGGTTCGTGCCCCGGTCCGGGAAGATCCCACATGCCGCGGAGCGGCTGGGCCCGTGAGCCATGGCCGCTGAGCCTGCGCGTCCGGAGCCTGTGCTCCGCAGCGGGAGAGGCCATGGCAGTGAGAGGCCCGCGTACCGCAAAAAAAAAAAAAAAAAAGAAAGAAATCTTCCATAAAAAAATAACTTGGCAAAGCTCTCATTTTTGTACCTGACAATAAAACATTGGCACCTGCGATGAGATGAGATGCACTTGCTTCAGCTACTGCAAATAACTTCTACAGGGAATGTTACAGATACAGACAAGATTTTCTAAGTACCTCTAATCTTGGCTCCCATCTTACCTGTCAAGCTAAGCAGGTAGTATTAAGACTATAAAAGAAGTAGCACTCCGTTCAAATTCTATGTCACCTCTTAGGTTACAGGAACAGATTATTAACTCTGATCCCAGAGGAAGAGCTTTTTTTCTATTTTATTGTCCCCCAAAGCTTAGGAACAAAGAAATCTAAAAACTTTTTTTTTTTTTTTTTTTTAAATCAAAGGCTGGACTTCCCTGGCAGTCCAGTGGTTAAGACTCCACGCTTCCACTACAGGGGGCATGGGTTTGATCCCTGGTCGGGGAACTAAGATTCCACCCACAGGCCATGCAGCATGGCCAAAAAAAAAAAAAAAAAGCAAAGGCTGAAACAGTAAGATAAATACACATTTATTTATAAATATAAATGATGCCATATACCAAACTGCTTGCCAATGCATACAACCTCATCTGCCCAAATATTATTAATAAAAGTGGGAGGAAACACTGGAGAAAATGGACAATATTAATAAACTGTTAACCTGTCAGCCACAAAGCTGGGAAAAGTGTTGAGGTGTCAGTTGACAGATGGCCCTAAATTCAAAGTTGAGCAGTTTAAATTCAGTCTTAAATTCAGTATTCTGGAAATTATGAGCTCATGCTCAGGAAGGGGTGATGAAGGCGTGGAGCCATGGAGACCAGTTTGAAGCATTTTCTGGTATGAGAGATTATGACTTGGGTGAGATATTGATGCGTGCCTAGGAAGCCACTTCTTTGTACCCCAGGAAAGTTGTTTGCTGAGCTCCTATTTTTCCATGGGGTGTATTGGGTGAAGGAGGGCAAAGAAGGTTAAGTCGGTTATAAAAGGAGTGTTTTTCTGCTACTGTATCCAGATGTAGTATCTCCTCCTCACCTTAGAGCTACTCCCCTGTCATACCCTTGAATCAGGTGACACCTGGCAAGTTCCGACATAAATGGTTTATCACTTCAGCCATCCCTACTCAATTTATACATACGGTCATTCAGGCATTAGTTCTCATGCTAAGATGGTGGCTGTGGAAGTGCAGTAGAAGGGACCGGTTGAGAGGTATGTAGAAGAGGCAGGACCTGACAGTGAATCCATTGGCAAATACCTTCCGAGCACCTGCTGTGTAGTACACACTATATTTGGCATGTAGAAGAAAGGAAGAAGAGATTGGTGGATATTAGTGAGTGCTAAGTGATTTCTCAAAGAAGAAGCTTCTTGAAACAGCCAGAGAATGCTTTCTAGAAACATCACTTTACCTGGTCCTTGGGAAATAATCATAGATATTGAGGAAGTTGGAAAGGGTTGCTTACTTAGGGAAGCAGAGAGTGAATTCTTTTTTGATGTGTTAAATCTGAAGTATCAAAGGCATGGAAAGTGTGAGGTTTAGAAATCTTCATGTAGGTGGTGGTTCACAGCCTAAGAGTATAAGAAACTCTTAAGGGACTGTATACAGACTGAATGAGTCTTAGGGGATCATTCAAGGGAAATGGTGGAGGAAGAAGGAAACAGTTACAGAGACTAGGATTCAGAAGACCTTGAGAAGCAGGGCAGCACCGTGAGGAGCTCTGGGCTTTGGAGTCAGGTGAGCCACGTGGGAAAACCAGGGTGACCACTCACTATGTGGCCTTGGGCAAGTAACGGAACATCCACTGGTCTGGTCTGCTTTCTCCTTTGTCAGATGCAGATAATTATACCTGCCTGGTAAAGTTATGAGTACTAAGTAAAATAATTGTGTAAACTTCCTAGTATAAAGATGGCATGTAATAAATGGAAATTTTTATTATTAGCTGTTAGACTCATGGAAAAAAAGGATCATTCCAAGGAGAAAGTTGACATCAGGGTCAGATACATTTTAAAGATTGAGAAGGATGCAGCCTGGGTTGCACTATGGGATGTGAGAGATTTTTACCTTTAAGAATGGTGAATTCTGAATGGTGATTTTCCTTGTTCCCATGTAATTCTCTGCAGGTTTCCACATAGTTTCCTTTAGAAACAAATAATGCCTTACTTGATCTGCGTATTACTATTTTTTCTTAACTGAACTAGAAATTGGGAACATTGGCCACTCTGTTCATTTCCTGTGTCCTTAGTTAACATAACTTCTGCCCCCAATTCTCTGGTGATTCCATGGTTCAGGGAATTCTGGTTTTTCTTTAATATAGCCTGAATGCTTTTGGTTTTAAATTTTGAGGTATTTAAAGTGAAGCTTATTGAATAGTTTTATTTTTTGCTTTTGTTGACATTAGTCTGCTATGATTCATTACACCCTCAATTGCCTCAACAGATAAATAAGAATTGAATTTCAGTTACGTTAAGCTCTGTGTTTTCTAAAGCAATACCAAAGAGAAAGGCTTACGTTAGGGTCAGGAGTACAAAAGGAACTATTATGTAATGTTTGCCTCACTTTCTATTCAAGTGTGAAATAGGTAGGAATTCAGGAGAAGCAATTGGAATATCAGAACAGTTAGGAACAGAATATAATACATATATATTATATAAATATAATAAAATTTAACTGTTTTGTTTGTTGTCGTTGTTAGCCATTAAAATAAGTGTTGAGCTCACGGACCCAGGGCCTTAACAAAATTAGGCACAAGCTGATGGAATAGTAGCCATCCCCAAATCTGCCCTTCAGGCTCTGGTGCCCAGCCCTGCCTACTTCCTTTCAGTTCCTTGAACATACTGTGTTTCTTCTTTTTATTTGTCTTTGGCACAAGCTGTTCCATAAGGCTGAAATACTCTTTATTCATCCTCTGGAATTCAGTTCACACGTCACTTCCTCAGGGAAGCCTCTGACCCTCCCCCCAGCAGGGTCAGATTCCATTCTCCTGTACCCTGCACTTCTCCCTCTTAGAGAGCACTGATCACAACTGTATGCTCCACCAGGGCAGGGAACAAGTCTAGTTTATTCAGGGCTCTAAGCCAATCACTAAGAGCAGAGTACACAATAGGCACTCAGTAAATATTTGTCGAATGAAGTTCAGCATTTATTAAGCACCAAGTACCTCACTTCGTCAACTCCTCACAGTAACCCTTTTAGGTATTCTTATCCCCATTAACAGATGAGGAAAGTGACACTAGAAAAGTAACATGCCCCAGGTCACATAGTCAACGAATGGCACAGCCAGAACTTGACCCACGTCACTTTGATGCCAAAGCCAGTGTCCTTCTTTTCTTTTATTTCTCTCATTGCATGCTATTATCCCACTGAAAAGCCAGTGTTCTAAGCGTGGCACTACGTGATGTTCCACAGAAAAGCCGGCAGAGGGTCTGATCAGAATGTAGCTTTGTACTTATAATGCCCATTCGTAGTGTGCCTGCGTGCTTTCCCCAGTCGCAGGCTCTGCTTTCATTTGGAGGATATACAACTCTCCATGTCTCAGTCCACATGGTCTGGGTGAGCTCAGTCCTAGGGATGAAGCACTGTGCCAATCAGCATGACCCATCCCATTGAAATATGATGATTGATTCAGGGGTGGGCTTGTGACCTAATATTGTCAATAAGAGCCAATTGAGACTCAATCTAGAACTTTGGTTGGAGTCTTTGCAAAAGTGGACTTGATCTTTCCAACTGACCATGGGCCCTGGAAGCATGAAGATTGGCATTACTTCAGAGACTCACCACCTGAAACAGAGAGGAGGGCAGATGTGACCCTAGACACTGTCTGGCTCCTGATAACATTATCTGAGCCTTGCTCAAGCTGTGCCTGAGGTTTTCTGCCTGAATACTTTTCACTAATTTAGTCAGTGGAGTCCTTTTTCTGCATAAGCCTTTTTGGATTGGAAGTTCTGTCACCTGCAGTCAAGGGAATCTAACCAACACAGGACCTAAAAGACACTGGACATGTTTTGACTCTTTTCTGTTTCCATTTTGCACAGGCTTAGGTCACTTCCTTAGGCTCTTTCAATGATCATAAATGTGTGTTTTCTGGGCCTGGGGAAGAAAGCAGTGAGAAGGTAGTACGGCAGCGATGCTTGTCAAAACAGGTGTTGTGGCTTTAGGAATCGTGGCCCTAGGACTTGCTCAGTAACTTGTGGAATGTAAGAAATTTCACTTACTTATTTTTCTGCATCTATAAAGAGTGAGGATAATATTTGCTACACTGGGGCTTCCCTGGTGGTCCAGTGGCTAAGACTCCACGCTCCCAATGCAGGGGGCCCAGGCTCGATCCCAGGTCAGGGAACTAGATCCTGCATGCCGCAACTAAGATCCCACGTGCCCAAACTAAGACCCGGCGCAGCCAAATAAGTAAATATTAAAAAAAAAATTTTGCTACCCTGTTTAAACGAGAGGGAGTTGATAAGAATGTGCCTAGTACTTTGTACTTTGGTACGACTCACCTTCCAATGTGGCAGTAACACTTCACCATGTCAACCTGTGGCTTTTCATATTTCTCAGTCCCTAGACTGACCTAACCAGTAGTGAGGTGGGTAAATAAGGAGGCTCCTACTTTTGGACGACCATAGAGGGAGGATATTCATGTTCCATAGCCCAGGAGGCCATAGATGCATGTCCTAACCTCACTGAAACATTAACTGTTTTTACGCTCAAGAGAGAATAGTAAGCTTTCTTTCTGCTCTATGGATTTCACAAATGCTGCGGAGCAACTAAGCCCATGCGCCACAACTACTGAGCCCTCGCGCGGCAACTACTGACGTCCACGCACCTAGAGCCTATGCTCCGCAACAAGAGAAGCCACCACAATGAGAAGTCTGTGCACTGCAATGAAGAGTAGCCCCTGCTCGCCGCAACTAGAGAAAGCCCACACGCAGCAATGAAGACCCAACGCAGCCAAATAATAAATAAATAAATAAATAAATAATATCTGCTAGCCGTATTTAGAGTTACCTGGCTGTAGAAGGAAAAATCTGTATGTTCAAATAGCTTAATTTTCCACAGTGAAGGAAAGCCCTCCCAGAGACACTAAGAAAAATGAAACCAAGCCAGCAAAGATATAAACCATTAATTTTATTTCCATTCCTAAAATGTATGTGAGTTTATTGATTTGATATTTAAAGTAGTCTCTTTGCAAAATCATCTCAGAAAATATTCTAAATTTATTAAAATGCATGCAAACTATTGCTGAAAATTCTAAGTCCTCTTATTGACCAACTTGTTTTCACAACACTTGTGATGATTTCCCAAGGTTTCCATGGTTACAGGGAACAAAGAAATCATCTTGAGACCAGAGTGGAAATTTGATCAGACTAATCCGAACAGTATTTATCTACCTCTTTACAGACTCACAGCTTGCCTATTTTGAGGCGGCTCTTACAAAGCGTATCTAGTTATTCAAGGTTTCTCTAATTACAGTGGGCCTTTTCTTTGCCTGCAATTTACTACATTCAGCAAAGTATACGTTAGATAATAAGGAAAATGAACCCAAGAACTCTAACTGCTTCATATAGTTTTATGGATATACTGAAGTGTCAAGTACAAACTTCATCTTAAGAATTGAAGACTGGAATGCAGGGAAACAAACTCTGGTGCAATACCAGAATAAAAAACATAACAAAGCTGGGCAGAACTAGGTGTGGAATCCTGGTACATTAATTTTGAAAGCCAGCCCAATGATACTAAGGACAACAAATAGATTCAGATTTCTTTTTTCTTTTTTGTTTTTTTGCGGTACGCGGGCCTCTCCCAAAGCGGAGCACAGGCTCCGGACGCGCAGGCTCAGTGGCCACAGCTCACGGGCCCAGCCGCTCCACGGCATGTGGGATCTTCCCGGACCGGGGCACGAACCCACATCCCCTGCATCGGCAGGCGGACTCTCAACCACTGCGCCACCAGGGAGGCCCTGATTCAGATTTCTTTAAAAAAAAAATCTGTGCTGTTTAGGTTTGGAGTTTTCAACTAGTCAGTATTTCTTTATTTAGTTTGTGAATTCTTAAGATTTTTTTGGAACTTCCCTGCTGGCGCAGTGGTTAAGAATCCGCCTGACAATGCAGGGGACATGGATTCGAGCCCTGGTCCAGGAAGATCCCACATGCTGCGGAGCAACTAAGCCTGTGCGCCACAACTACTGAGCCTGTGCTCTAGAGCCTGTGAGCCACAACTACTGAAGCCTGTGTACCTAGAGCTTGTGCTCCGCAACAAGAGAAGGCACCACAATGAGAAGCCCGCGTGCCGCAACTAGAGAAAACCCACGCACAGCAACGAGGACCCAACGCAGCCAAAGATAAATAAAAAAATGAATTAATTTTATAGAAAAAGATCTTTTCACGTCTCCCTCTTCAAAGTCTTCTTTTGAGTGATTAACTGCTAATTAGCATCAACCTCTCAAAGAGAAGGTAAAATTAAAATCTGTTGGGTAATAATTTAAATAAGACAGAAAAAATTTGAAGTTACTGAATAAAGTAAGGTTTGAGGATAATGGTGGACTTCAATTATGAAAGCCCATTGTTTCCTTTAAGGGAGAGTTCAAAGCTGTTTTGTTTTGTTTTTGATTCTTTGGCAGACAATAGAAAATAGCTAAATAGGTTATAACATAAACTTTTAGTGATGAAATTCAAATTTACCTTAAAAAGGGGGTTCCCTTCTCCCAATTAGTTGTGTGTGTGTGTGTGTGTGTGTGTGTGTGTGTGTGTGTGTGTGTGTGTGTGTATGGCTGTGTTGCGTCTTCATTGCTGTGTGCAGGCCCTCTCTAGCTGTGGTGAGCAGGGGCTCTAGTTACACGGGCCTCAGCAGTTGTATCCATGGCCTCAGTAGTTGTGGCTCGTGGGCTCCAGAGCACAGGCTCAACAGCCGTGGCACATGGGCTTAGTTGCCCCACGGCACGCGGGATCCTCCGGACCAGGGATCGAACCTGTGTTCCCCACACTGGCAGGCAGACTCTCAACCACTGCACCATGAGGGAAGTCCCCCAATTAGCATTTTAAGTGTAAAACCCAAACCTTAAATTATTCGAGCCCTTCAGGTTTCAACTTCTATTTCACAGCATATCCGTAGATGTGAGGGCGCAGGAGCTCCCAGGACAGGGGGGCCTGTAAGTGCTGCAGCTTCAGCTTGGAGAAGCGGGCCCACTCCAGGGCCTTCCAGCTCTCTCTGGTCAGGTTGCATCCATCAAACAGAAGGTACCAGACAGGAGTCAGGACCTGTTGCCAGAAGTAATTCCAGGTTGAAGGCTTAGCTGCTACATGCTCCATGAAATAAAAAGCTCCTCCCTGAGAAAGAAAAGAAAAGAAAAAAAAAAAAACACATCAAGGATTTTAGTTTGGGGGAAAAAATTTATAAGATGATTTTTTAAAAATTAATTAATTTTTTTATGGCTGCACTGGGTCTTTGTTGCTGTGCGCAGGCTTCCTCTAGTTGCGGTGAGCGGGGGCTACTCTTTGTTGTGGTGCAGGGGCTTCTCATTGCGGTGGCTTCCTTTGTTGCGGAGCATGGGCTCTAGGCGCATGGGCTTCAATAGTTGTGGCTCACGGGCTTTAGAGCACAGGCTCAGTAGTGGTGGCGCATGGGCTTACTTGCTCTGAGGCATGTGGGATCTTCCCGGACCAGGGCTCAAACTCGTGTCCCCTGCATTGGCAGGCAGATTCTTAACCACTGGACCACCAGGGAAGTCCTATAAGATGATTAAATGTCAGATTTCAGTGGCCCCAAAGGCCAACTTCATGAGAAGACATGGAGAAATTCAAACTTACTACGATACTATTCTGGTTAATAGTGTCATCTTCTGTCAGATTTTATACAGAGTTGCCAATCTATATTTTCTGTTCATAAAGGTAATACATAATAATAGTTAGAATTTGAAGCAGTTACTGCATGCAAGACCCTGTCTGTAAGGCCTATCACATGTTAACTCAATCCTTACAATGCACTTATTTGGTAAGCATTATTATTATCATTCCTATGTTCTACAGATGAGGAAACAGAGTCACATAGAAAATAAACAACTTGCCCAAGGTCATACAGCTTACAAATGTCAGAATCAGGTTTTTACCTTGGGTGGTCTGGCTCCAGAGGCTGGCAATACTGTCTCACCAATATTATTTTAGAAAATTCAGAAAATACAGAAAAGTTTAAAAAGAAAAACAGTCAATCATCTTTCATCACCTCGAGACAACTACTGTTAAGATTTTGTGGAAGATGGTGGAGTAGAAGGACATGCACTCATTCCTTCTCGTGAGAGTACCGGAATCCCAACTAACAGTCATCGACAGGAAGACACTGGAATGCACCAAAAAAGATACCCCACATCCAAAGACAAAGGAGAAACTGCAGTGAGATGGTAGGAGGGGTGCAATCAGAATAAAAGCAAATCCCATAACCACTGGGTACGGGTGACTCACAAACTGAAGAACACTTATACCACAGAAGTCCACCCACTGGAGTGAAGATTCTGAGCCCCACGTCAGGCTTCCCAGCCTGGGGTGTCCGGCAATGGGAGGAGGAATTTCCAGAGAATCAGACTTTGAAGGCTAGTGGGATTTGATTGCAGAACTTCGACAGGACTGGGGGAAACAGATTCCACTCTTGGAGGGCACACACAAAGTAGTATGCACATCAGGACCCAGGGGGAAGGAGCAGTGACCCCATAGGAGACTGAACCAGACCTACCTGCTAGTGTTGGAGGGTCTCCTGCAGAGGGAGGGGGTGTCTGTGGCTCACCACGGGGACAAGGACACTGGCAGCAGAAGTTCTGGGAAGTACTACTTGGCATGAGCCACCCCCCCCCCCCCCCAGTCTGCCATTAGCCCCACCAAAGAGCCTGTAGCCTCCAGTGCTGGGTTGCCTCAGTCCAAACAACCAACAGGGAGGGAACTCAGCCCCACCCATCAGCAGACAAGCGGATTAAAGTTTTACTGAGCTCTGCCCACCAGAGCAACACCCAGCTCTACCCACCACCAGTCCCTCCCATCAGGAAGCTTGCACAAGCCTCTGAGATAGACTTATCCACCAGAGGGCAGACAGCAGAAGCAAGAAGAACTACAGTCCTGCAGCCTGTGGAACAGAAACCACATTCAAAGAAAGATAGACAAGATGAAAAGGCAGAGGGCTATGTCCCAGATGAAGGAACAAGATAAAACCCCAGAAAAACAACTAAGTGAAGTGGAGATAGGCAACCTTCCAGAAAAAGAATTCAGAATAACGATAGTGAAGATGATCCAGGACCTCGGAAAAAGAATGGAGGCAAAGATCGAGAAGATGCAAGAAATGTTTATCAAAGACCTAGAAGAATTAAAGAACAAACACCTAGAAGAATTAAAGAACAAACAAACAGAGATGAACAATACAATAACTGAAATGAAAAATACCTTAGAGGAATCAACAGCAGAATAACTGAGGGAGAAGAACGGATAAGTGACATGGAAGACAGAGTGGTGGAATTCACTGCCACAGAACAGATTAAAGAAAAAAGAATGAAAAGAAATGAAGACAGCCTAAGAGACCTCTGGGACAGTATTAAATGCACCAATATTCACATTACAGGGGTCCCAGAAGGAGAAGAGAGAGAGAAAGGACCCAAGAAAATATTTGAAGAGATTATAGTCAAAAACTTCCCTAACATGGAAAAGAAATAGTAACCCAAGTCCAGGAAGTGCAGAGAGTCCCAGGCAGGATAAACCCAAGGAGAAACACACCAAGACACATAGTAATCAAATTGACAAGAATTAAGGACAAAGAAAAATTATTAAAAGCAACAAGGGAAAAACAACGAATAACATACAAGGGAACTCCCATAAGATTAACGGCTGATTTCTCAAAAACTCTACAAGCCAGAAGGGAGTGGCATGATATACTTAAAGTGATGAAAGGGAAGAACCTATAACCAAGATTACTCTACCCAGCAAGGATCTCATTCGGATTCGATGGAGAAATCAAAAGCTTTACAGACAAGCAAAAGCTAAGAGAATTCAGCAGCACCAAACCAGCTCTACAACAAATGCTAGAGGAACTTTTCTACATGGGAAACACAAGAGAAGAAAAGGACCTGCAAAAACAAACCCAAAATAATTAAGAAAATGGTAATAGGAACATACATATCAATAATTACCTTAAATGTGAATGGATTAAATGCTCCAACCAAAAGACACAGACTTGCTGAATGGATACAAAAACAAGACCCATATATATGCTGTCTACAAGAGACCCACTTCAGGACACATACAGACTGAAAGTGAGGGGATGGAAAAATATATTCCATGTAAAAGGAAATCAAAAGAAAGCTGGAGTAGCAATACTCATATCAGATAAAATAGACTTTAAGATAAAGACTGTTACAAGAGATAAGGAAGGACACTACATAATGATCAAGGGATCAATCCAAGAAGAAGATACAACAATTATAAATATATATGCACCCAACATAGGAGCACCTCAATACGTAAGGCAAATGCTAACAGCTATAAAAGAGGAAATCAACAGGAAAACACAATAATAGTGGGGGCCTTTAACACCTCATTTACATCAATGGACAGATCATCCAGACAGAAAATTAGCAAGGAAGCACAAGCTTTAATTGACAATAGACCAGATAGATTTAATTGATATTTATAGGACATTCCATCCAAAAACAGCAGATTACACTTTCTTCTCAAGTGCACACGGAACATTCTCCAGGATAGATCACATCTTGGGTCACAAATCAAGCCTTGGTAAATTTAAGAAAACTGAAATCATATCAAGCGTCTTTTCCAAGCACAACACTATGAGATTAGAAATAAATTACAGGGAAAAAACGTAAAAAACACAAACACATGGAGACTAAACAGTACATTACTAAATAACCAACAGATCACTGAAGAAATCAAAGAGGAAACCAAAAAATACCTAGAGAAAAATGACAACGAAAACACGATGATCCCAAACCTATGGGATGCAGCAAAAGCAGTTCTAAGAGGGAAGTTTATAGCAATACAATCCTACCTCAAGAAACAAGAAAAACCTCAAATAGTCTAACTTTACACCTAAAGGAACTAGAGAAAGAAGAACAAACAAAACCCAAAGTTAGTAGAAGGAAACAAATCATAAAGATCAGAGAAGAGATAAATGAAATAGAAACAAAGAAAACAATAGCAAAGACCAATACAACTAAAAGCTTGTTCTTTGAGAAGATAAACAAAATTGATAAACCTTTAGCCAGACTCATCAAGAAAAAGAGGGAGAGGACTCAAATCAATAAAATTAGAAATGAAAAAGGAGAAGTTACAACGGACACTGCAGAAATACAAAGCATCCTAAGAGACTACTACAAGCAACTCTATGCCAATAAAATGGATAACCTGGAAGAAATAGACAAATTCTTACAAAGGTATAACCCTCCAAGACTGAACCAGGAAGAAATAGAAAGTACGAACAGACCAATCACAAGTAATGAAATTGAAACTGTGATTAAAAGTCTTCCAGCAAACAAAAGTCCAGGACTAGATGGCTTCACAGGTGAATTCTATCAAATATTTAGAGAAGAGCTAACACCCATCCTTCTCAAACTCTTCCAAAAAGTTGTAGAGGAACACTCCCAGACTCATTCTACGAGGCCACCATCACCCTGATACCAAAACCAGACAAAGATACTACAAAAAGAGAAAATTACGGACCAATATCACTGATGAATATAGATGCAAAAATCCTCAACAAAATACTAGCAAAGAGAATCCAACAACACATTAAAAGGATCATACACCATGATCAAGTGGGATTTATCCCAGGGATGCAAGGATTCTTCAATATATGCAAATCAATAAATGTGACACACCACATTAACAAATTGAAGAATAAAAACCATATGATCATGTAAATAGATGCAGAAAAAGCTTTTGACAAATTTCAACACCGATTATGATAGAGACTCTCCAGAAAGTGGGCATAGAGGGAACCTACCTCAACATAACAGAGGCCATATACCCACAGCAAACATCATTCTCAATGGTGAAAAACTGCAAGCATTTCCTCTAAGATCAGGAACAAGACAAGGATGTCCACTCTTGCCACTATTATTCAACATAGTGGCAAGGAACTCCTAGCCATGGCAATCAGAGACGAAAAAGAAATAAAAGGAATACAAATTTGAAAAGAAGTAAAACTGTCACTGTTTGCAGATGACATGATGCTATACATAGAGAATCCTAAAGATGCCACCAGAAAACTACTAGAGCTAATCAGTGCATTTGGAAAAGTTGCAGGATACAAAATTAATGCACAGAAATCTCTTGAATTCCTATACACTAACAACAAAAAAATCAGAAAGACAGATTAAGGAAACAATCCCATTTACCATTGCAACAAAAAGAATAAAATACATAGGAATAAACCTACCTAAGGAGGTAAAAAACCTGCACTCAAAAGACTGTAAGACACTGACGAAAGAAATGAAAGATGACACAAACAGATGGAGAGATATACCATGTTCTTGGCTTGGAAGAATCAATATTTTGAAAATGACTATACTACCCAAAGCAATATACAGATTCAATGCAATGCCTATCAAATTACCAATGGCACTTTTTACAGAGCTAAAACAAAAAATCTTAAAATTTGTATGGAGACACAAAAGACCCTGAATAGCCAAAGCAATCTTGAGGGAAAAAACCGGAGCTGGAGGAATCAGACTCCCTGACTTCAGACTATACTACAAAGCTGCAGTAATCGAGACAATATGGCACTGGCACAAAAACAGAAATATAGATCAATGGACAGAATAGAAAGCTCAGAGAGAAACCCATGCACCTATGGTCAACTAATCTATGACAAAGGAGGCAAGAATATACAATGGAGAAAAGACAGTCTCTTCAGTAAGTGGTGCTTGGAAGACTGGGCAGCCACATGTAAAAGAATTAAATTAGAATACTCCCTAACACCATACAGAAAAATAAACTCAAAATGGATTAAAGCCCTAAATGTAAGACCGGACACTATAAAACTCTTAGAGGAAAACGTAGGAAGAACACTCTTTGACATAAATCACAGCAAGATCTTTTTTGACCCACCTCCTAGAGTAATGGAAATAAAAACAAAAATAAACAAATGGGACCTAATGAAACTTAAAAGCTTTTGCATAGCAAAGGAAACTATAAACAAGACGAAAAGACAACCCTCAGAATGGGAGAAAATATTTGCATATGAATCAACAGACAAAGGATTAATCTCCAAAATATATAAACAGCACATGCAGCTCAATATTAAAAACACAAACAACCCAATCAAAAAATGGGCAGAAGACCTAAATAGACATTTCTCCAAAGATGACATACAGATGGCCAAGGAGCACATGAAAAGCTGCTCAACATCACTAATTAGTAGAGAAATGCAAATCAAAACTACAATGAGGTATCATCTCATGCTGGTTAGAATGGGCATCATCAGAAAATCTACAAACAAAAAATGCTGGAGAGGGTATGGAGAAAAGGGAACCCTCTTGCACTGTTGGTGGAAATGTAAATTGATACAGCTACTATGGAGAACAGTATGGAGGTTCCTTAAAAAGCTAAAAATAGAATTACCATATCACCCAGCAGTTCCACTACTGGGCATATACCCAGAGAAAACCATAATTCAAAAAGACACATGCACCCCAATGTTCGTTGCAGTACTGTTTACAATAGCCAGGTCATGGAAGCAACCTAAATGCCCATCGACAGACAAATGGTTAAAGAAGATGTGGTTCATATATACAATGGAATATTACCCAGCCATAGAAAGGAATGAAATTGGGTCATTTGTGGAGACGTGGATGGAGCTAGAGACTGTCATACAGAGTGAAGTAAGTCAGAAAGAGAAAAACAAATATTGTATATTAACGCATTTATGTGGAATCTAGAAAAGTGGTACAGATGAACCGGTTTGCAAGGCAGAAATAGAGACACAGATGTAGAGAACAAACGTATGGACACCAAGGGGGGAAAGTGGGGGTGGGGGCGGTAGGATGAACTGGGAGATTGGGATTGACATATATACACTAGTATGTATACAATAGATAACTAATAAGAACCTGCTGTGTAAAAAAATAAAAAGCAAAAAAGCAAAAAAAAACAAAATTTTGCATATACATTTATATATTTTTTTTTCTAAAACTAGGATTGGAATATACATTCTGTTTTATAATCTGTTTTATTTTATTTATGTATTTGAGTATTATTCTAAAAGATGGTTTAAAAAACCTTTATGCAATATTTCACACCACTGAAGTTACCATCTCTTTTTTTTTTTTTTTTTGCGGTACGCGGGCCTCTCACTGTTGTGGCCTTTCCCGTTGCGGAGCACAGGCTTCAGACGTGCAGGCTCAGCGGCCATGGCTCACGGGCCCAGCCGCTCCACGGCATGCGGGATCCTCCTGGACCGGGGCACGAACCCGTGTCCCCTCATCGGCAGGCGGACTCTCAACCACTGCGCCACCAGGGAAGCCCTACCATCTCTTATTTAACCATTCTCATTTAGGCTATTTCCAATTTTACATTGTTATAAATACTGTTACAGTGAACATCCTTATCCATAAATCTTTGTGACCATCTATAATTATTTCCAAATAAATAACTTGCTAAAAAGTGGAATTGCTGAATCAAACGTCTGTGCCTTTTTAAAGCTTTTGGTACAGGTTGTCAAATTGCCCTTTGGAAAAGTTGTAGCAGTTTGCATTCATGCTAGCAATAGATGTGAATGCCCATTTCCAATAAACTCTCATCAGTACTTTTTTCTCCTATATCTTTGTCAATTTGATGTGTAATATGGTATTTTTGATAACCTGCATAGCTTTAATATTCGTAATCGTAACATCTTTTACTAAACCTTATTGATTATTTGGATTTCTTGTTTTCTGATTTGTCTGTTAATGTCCATCCATTATCAGTTTTCTTCTTTTTTCTTTTCTTTATTTATTTGGTTGTGCTGGGTCTTAGTTGTGGCAGGTGAGCTCCTTAGTTGTGGCTCGCCAGCTCCTTAACTGTGGCATGCTCACTCTTAGTTGCGGCATGCATGTGGGATCTAGTTCCCTGACCAGGGATTGAACCTGTGCCCCCTGCGTTGCAAGTCTTAACCACTGTGCCACAGGGCAAGTCCCCACTATCGGTTTTCTAATAGGCCATTGGTTTTTTTCTTACTGATTAGTAAGGGCTTTTAGTATAATTAGACTACATAGACTACAGATGTTTTCCCTTGTTTGTTGTTTGCCTTTTAATTACAATTTTTTAAACTTCCCCTTTTATTAAAAAAAAAATCTTTAAATTCATCTGAGTATTGTTCTTAGGCTCTGCTTTGCAAACCTGTGGGTGTCTGAATCCATACCTAGTACTGCCTGGGACTAAATAACCATGTCTTATACTTTTTTTTTTTTTTAGTTCATTAGTTCATGTCTTTTATTAACCAATATACAATAACCTGTCTTCTGGTTTGTTGAAACAATAGGTCAGACAACATTTGTCACAATAGTGTTTGTCAAAGTGGCTGGCCATAAAAACTCCACACCACATTTATCTGAAGGGCACTCCCGATGAAGGTGACTGCTTTTGCCATTCTGATCCGCCTTACAGTATTTCAGGACAGCCAGCTTAACCTTTCTCTCTCTCTCTCTCTTTTTTTTCTTTTGGCCATGTGGCTTGTGGGATCTTAGTTTCCCAACCAGGGATCGAACCTGGGCCCTCCGCAGTGAGAGTGCAGAGTCCTAACCACTGGACCGCCAGGGAATTCCCAACCCTCTTTCTCTTATGCTTGTTCTTCTTGGGAGTGGTGTAAGACTTCTTCCTTTTCTTAGTACCAGCACGAAGTCTCAACAGAAGATGAAAAGTAGACTCCTTTTGAATGTTGTAGTCAGACAAAGTACGTCCATCTTCCAGTTGCTTGCCAGCAAAGGTTAGTCTTCGCTGGTCAGAAGGAATTACTTCCTTATCTTGGATCTTGGCCTTTACATTTTCTATTGTATCTGAGGGTTCGACCTCGAGAGTGGTGGTCTTCCCTGTCCGGATCTTCATAAAAATCTGCATCCTGGTGGCGGCACCACCACAGATGGTGGATCCAAAAAGCCTATGTCTTATACTTTTGTGCCATTGTCACAGGATGTAAACGATAGGATTTATTTTATTAAAATACTGAATCATCTAAAAGTGTTACTAAATTCATGGTTATATTTTGTCATTAGGTATTTTATTTGGTCAGTGGATGCTGTGTGTAAATTACTGTCATATAGGAGTTAGTAACTGCTGCTTTCATCTAGGACGGTCCTATACTTATGGGTCAAGTCTGGACACAGTAGAGGCTACACATTATTAAGGAGTCTTCAGAAGTTTTCTACTTATCTACCTCTGGGGTGAAGGGGGAAACGGACCAATGATTACCTCCCAGACCCAGGGTGACCGTCCCACTCCTTAGCCTCTTCTAGCCTCCCTAGTGTTGGCTCTCCCAGGCAGGGTTTAGAGATGGAGTTCCTCCAAATCTATGGGTAAGTGTAAGACCTGTGTTCAGGAATGGAAAACTTGACATTTCCTGATTGAAATATTTTTTTTCCATAGAAGAGGACAGGAGAGAAGAGGTGATCCAGGCCTGGGGAGGTTGCTGATGCCCTCTGGGTTACACAGGTTAAGCTAGAGATGCCTGTTACCCACTCAGGTGACTGTCGAGTAGACAGCTGGGTATGAAGATCTGGGGTTAGAAGAGAGATCTGAGCTTGATACTTAGATTTGGAAGCCATTTGTGTATGCACAGTAATTGAAAACATTGGGGGTACATGAGATTGCACAGGGCGTGTATATAAGTGAAATGAGAGCTAAAAAAGAAACTCCAGCGTTTAGGGGATGGGCAGAGGAAGAAAAGCCAGCAAAAGTGGTAGAAATGTTGAAGTCAGATAAAAAGCCCCAGTGACAAGCACTGTGGTACAGTGATAAGAATATTTGCATTAAAGTCAGACATAGTGGCTGTGTAACTTGAGGCAAGTTTCTTAACTCCTCTGGGTCTGTTTCCCCAGTCCAACATGAAGGCAATACCTGCTTTAAAGGACTGTTTCCTACATGAGAATGTAGGAAAGCTCTTGGTTCTGTTCAGCAGAGAATGGGTGCTTCGGAGGAGCTAAGGAAGACCACCAAGAATATGATCCCCTAAGGGCACTCTCAGGGCTTAAACCAGAGATGACCGTTACTTGCTTTGCAGAGGTGTTGTGAGATTAGTAACACTGTAAGCAAAACCTCTAACTGTGCCCAGTCTTAGGACACAAGAACCCAGGATTTGAGTATCAGAATCAGACTTTTTTCAGTTACTACTTTGACGTTGGCCTATCCTTGAGCCAAAGACAGAATTACAGTTGGCCCTCAGTATCCACAAGTTCTGCATCCTTGGATTCAACCAAATGCAGATCAAAAATGTTTGGAAAAAATCCAGAAAGTTCCAAAAAAGCAAAACTTGAATTTGCCACATGCTGGCACCTGTTTACATAGCATTTACATCGTATTAGGTATTATAAGTAATCTAGAGATGATTTAAGGCATATGGGAGGATGTGCATAAGTTATATGCAGGTACTGCACCATTTTATATAAGGGACTTAAGCTTCTGTAGATTTTGGTATCTGTGGAGGGGACAGGGAGGGACCCCGAGGAAATTGAGGGATGACTGTATATTAATTGCCTCTAAACACTATCTTCAAGTCCTTTTCTTCCTGAGGAACTTCCTCTGTTAGAAAATAAAACTGGGGATTACAGAACATCCATTTCCTCTAGTATAGTAAATTCAAATGTTAAGATACCCATACTTGAGACTCCCCTGGTGGCACAGAGGTTAAGAATCCGCCTGACAATGCAGGGGACATGGGTTCGAGTTCTGGTCTGGGAAGATCCCACATGCCGCGGAGCAACTAAGCCCGAGTGCCACAACTACTGAGCTTGTGCTCTAGAGCCTGTGAGCCACAACTGGTGAGCCCGCATGCCACAACTACCAAAGCCCACGCGCCTAGAGTCTGTGCTCCGCAACAAGAGGAGCCACCCCAATGAGAAGCCTTCACGCTGCAACTAGAGAAAGCCTGCGCACAGCAACAAAGACCCAACGCAGCCAAAAATTAACAATAAATAAATTAATTTAAAAAAGATATCCATACTTTATGTTCACCTATGTTTAGAATAAAACTATTTTAAACTAGTTTTTAAACAAACAATAAAGGTAATATGTGAAAATTACATATAGGTATAAAGAATTTCAAACTATACAGAGAGGTATAATATGAAAAGTAATTCCTTCCCCTCATCCAATTCCCTTCCCAAGAGGTAACCACTGTTAATAGTTTCTTGTGTATCATTCCCATTAACATAAATACTTATATAGGTATATTCTCCCACACACACACAAATTGACTTATACTGTATATAATATTCTGTGCTTTCATTGCTTTTTAATTTAACACTGTCTCTTGAGGAGATAGTTTTTTCATATCAACATAGGTAACTCTTCCTTGTTCTTTTAACAGCTGCACAGAAATCCTTTATACGATGCGACAATTTACTCAACAGCCTCCTACCTCCTATTGCTGGATGTTTAGGTTATTTACAATTTGTGGTATTACAAATACTGTAATGAATATTTTCGCATATGAACGAGTTTTTGCACATTTGTGCAGTATAGCTATAGGATAAATTCCTGTTGGATGAAGGAGGAAGTGTCCTTGAAAATTTGATATTATCAAATTGCCCTCCAAAGAGGGCACTTCCTCCAACTGGGGTAATCCAGTCCCCCAGACTCACCCCAACACCATATTGAACTTAAAAGTCTCTGACAGTGTTAGGTAAAAATAGTATCTTGCTTTAATTTCTTCTTAATTGAAGTATAGTTGATTTATAATATTATATTAGTTTCAGGTGTATAACAGTGATTCAGAATTTTTATAGATTATACTTCATTTAAAGTTATTACAAAATAATGGCTATATTTCCCTGTGCTGTAGAATATATCCTTGTTGCTTATTTATTTTATACATAGTAGTTTGTATCTCTTAATCCCACATCACTACCTTGCCCCTCCCCACTTTCCTCTCCCCTCTGGTAACCACTAGTTTGTTCTCTATATCTGTGAGTCTATTTCTGTTTGTTATATACATTCATTTGTTATATTTTTAAGATTCCACGTATAAGTGATATCTTGCTTAAATTTGTTCTTTTATTGCAAGACAACATTTATATCATATATTGGCTATTTTTATTTATATTTCTGTTCCTGTGCTTTGCTTACTTTTCTCTTTTTTAAAAAACTGATTTAAGAATTCTATTGATCTTGATTTGTAATGTCTTTTATTTTTTTATTAAAATTTTTTTTTATATTAATTTATTTAGTTTTGGCTGCCCTGGGTCTTTGTAGCTGCACGCAGGCTTTCTCTAGTTGCTGCGAGCGGGGGATACTCTTCGTTGCAGTGCAAGGGATTCTCATTGCAGTGGCTTCTCTTGTTGCAGAGCATGGGCTCTAGGCGCACGGGCTTCCGTAGTTGTGGCACGTGGGCTCAATAGTTGCGGCTTGCGGGCTCTAGAGCGCAGGCTCAGTAGTTGTGGCACACGGGCTTAGTCGCTCCGTGGCATGTGGGATCTTCCCGGACCAGGGATCGAACCCATGTCCTGCTTTGGCAGGCAGATTCTTAACCACTGGACCACCAGGGAAGTCCTGTAACGTCTTTTAATATGAAGTTAACGCATTATCTATCATCCTTGGCAAATACTTTTTACAAACTTTTTTGTACTTTAAGTTTTTTTACACTCCTTTTTTTTCTCTGCAGGAGTTCTAAAATTTTACATATTCATGTATTATCAATCTTTTCCTATATAGCTTCTTTTCCACTCTAAGATTTTTTAAAACATTCGGCAGTGTCTTCTCTAGTAGTTGTACTTTTTATGTTAGGGTGTTTGATCTACCTGAAATTGATAGGGCTGCCCTTGGTGATAGTGGTTACTACTAACCAGCCCTCACACCCTGTACTCACCGGCCTCAGCACCCTGCACACTTCCTGGAGGATCCGCTCCTGGTTCTTCACGGAGCACAGGACCAGTGTGCAGACCACCACATCCATGGAGTCGTCAGCCACCTGGTGCAGGTCCTCCCCGGCAGCCACCAGGAAGGGCTCAAACTGCAGGTGTCGGTTCTCAGCAATGCTCTTGATCAAGAACTTCTCAAAGTTGGGGTTGGGATCAATACAGGTCACCCGGCATCCAGGCGGGTAGAACTTGAAGTTGGGCCCTGTGCCGCAGCCCAGCTCCAGCAGGGAGAGCTTCCCGGAGGGGCCTGCGAACTCCTGTAGATTGCTGAAGAGCTCCTGCTTCTTGCTCGCCATCCGTTCGTTGTACATCACAGTAAACCTTGCCAAGAAGTAGGGGAGCGATTTTTTGCATATCCAGTTCCACAGGCCCAGGAAGTCCAGCAGGTACACGGGAAATGCCAGGATGCAGACGGCCAGCCGGAGGATAAAAATGGTCAGCGCCATCACTCAGAAGAGAAGAAAACAGATCAGCAGTTAGAGGCCTGACTCCTTTAATTGCAGGAAGTAGGTTTCTGGCCACATTCCAGAGCCAATCAGCTGCAGAGGAAAGAGCTGGTTGTGCTGGAGAGACGCAGCTGCAGTAAAATCTCGGGCGAGAGGCCCATTTCACCCAGTTAATAGATGTTTGCCAAAAGTTGCCTCATAGCTTACTTTTCATGAGGTAAAATGAGAAGGTTCTCAGCTTTTCCTTAGAAGGAAGGCTGATTACAACCCATTGTTACAAATCTATTCCTGCTTGGAGACTACTGCAAGTTTCCTGCTGAAGTTTTAAATGCACAGCATACTTACAGCCTGTCTGGTTCTCCAGTGACCTCTGCTAAGAAAACAGAATCCGTGGGTGGAGCCTGGTTAAACCACACCAGAAAGCCACTGCCAAAGCCCATTTATTACGTGACCTCTCCTACTTCCCTTCCATTCCGCCCTCATGTTTTTTTAAACAAATTTTTTTTTCTGCTGATTTTATTTATTTTTTGTCTCTTGTGGATGCCTTTTTTTTGGCTGCATTGGGTCTTTGTTGCTGCATGTGGGTTTCTCATTCCAGTGGCTTCTCTTGTTGCAGAGCACGGGCTCTAGGCGCGTGGGCTTCAGTAGTTGTGGCACACGGGTTCAGTAGTTGTTATAGCAGCCTATATTTTGAAAAGCATTTCCCTCACCCCCTTTTTTTCTTCAGTCTCTGTAGGCAGTATTTTCGTTTTCTCCTGGGGTGCTTACATTTCAAAGACATTCACAACTTCAGGGACAGAGAAAGAATGACGTTTTTCTCCTAGGAGTTTTGGGGTGTATTTCTCTATTATCAGAAGTCTAGGGTGACTACTGTTTAGATTTTTTCTTTGTATTAGGGGTTGGGCAACATGAGGCACTCTGTTTCAATCACCACAACATCTTCCCCTTTGCTCTCCTCACTTTCCCAGGGATTCTACCTCTTAGCATCCTAATCAGGCTTTCTCACAAGTACTTGGACCTTAATCTGCAGTAGCTTGTGCCCTCCTAGCTTTGCAAAATGGCACATGAAGGTCTCCAACTTATTATTCTGCTCTTGTACCTTGTCTGCCAGCCCCGAAGCTAGCAGAGTAGTGGACAACTGCATGTTCTTCTCTAACTTCAGCTCTTCTTCCAACTGTCTAACTCAAGCTTCAGCCTCTATTTGGGCATCAGTGGCCACAGAACTGCCCACAGTAGAGGACAGCCCACCGCAGCAGCCATTTGTTTCCCTTCTTTGCCACAGTGTGCTCTGCTCAGTTCCTCAAACAAATGCATCAACCCACCCGGCTTTTTCAGGGTGCCCCTGTACTCACACATTGGTCCACAAGCATCTAACATACAGGCCACCCCTCCTGACATAGAGGTTGATGTCTAACTCAGGATATTATCCTCAAATGCCTCTTGCCCAGGGCTTGTTTCTTCAGTCTCCTGGCTGCCTTATCAGTTGTTAGTTCACAACCTGGCTGCTGTACACACTGAGCAAGGAGAGACTGAAGAAAGAAGCAGACCACTCCAGATTGGTAGCTGGCAGGTTTAATAAGAAGGGGGCTTACTTATGAGGCTTGCCTTAGATGGCCACGAGATGAGTAGATCTCCACGCCCACCACCAGAATCATAAAAGTTTAGATAGAGGCCTTAACTGGGATCTGTCACCTCCACAGTCCAATGGTCTCAACACCTTACTCTCTCAAAGCTGTATCCTTGGAACAGCTCCCATTGTGGGGACAGTGGTAAGAATGGACATTTCAAGGGCAGTTGAGGGAATGAGGAACCTCTGATTGCCTGAGTCCAGCCCATCAGTCAATCACTGATTACATCCTCTTGATGACCTCCTCCAATATACTTTGTGTCCTTTTTTTTTGACCACACCCCGGGGCATGCAGGATAATAGTTCCCCCACCAGGGATCGAACTTGGCCACCCCCACCCCCCGCCCCCCGCAGTGGAAGCACGGAGTCTTAACCACTGGACAGCCAGGGAAGTCCAGTTTGTGTCCCTTTTTTAGTCAGTTTATCTAGAGGTTTTTCGCTTGTATTGATCTTTTCATAAAACTAGCTTTTAAGTTTTGTTAATTTTTCTCTAGTGTTTGTTTTCTATTTCATTATTTCTGGACTTTATTATGTTTTTTTCTACTTACATTGAATTTAATTTGATCATCTTTCACTTCTGAAGTTGAAAGCCTTAATAATTGATATAAGCCCCCCTTGCCTCTTCTAATGTAAGTATTTGAAGCTATAAGTTTTTCTTATAGCACTGTTTTAGGTGGATACACAAAGTCTGATGTACTGTGTTTTCATTTTCATTCAATTTAAAATGTTTTCTAATTTTCCTTGTGATTTTTTTCTTTGACCCCATGGATTATTTAGAAGTTGTTTAAATATTTGGGGCTTTCATAGGTATCTTTGTATATTGATTTCTAATTTAATTTTATTGTCACAGAACATACTATGTGGGCTTCAATCTTTTGAAGTCTATTTAAATTTGTTTTATGGCCCAGAATATATTTTTTCTCAGAAAGTGGTCCCTGTTCATTGAAAAGAATGTGTATTCTGAAGTTGTCAGGTGTAATGTTCTATAAATGTCAATTAAGTTAAGGTAGCTGAAAGTGTCATTCAGATCTTCTGTATTCTTATTATTTAGTTGCTCTGTCAATTATAGTGAGAGATGTCTTACATCTACAATTATGATTGTGAATTTGTTTTTCCCTTTAGTTATTTCAGTTTTTGCTTCATGTATTTTGAGACTCCATTATTAGGCACAAATACATTTATAATAGTTGTAGCTGCCTGATACATTTCCTTTTCATCATTATGAAGTGTCCTTCTTTGTTTTTAGTGTTTATTTTTGTCCTGAAGTCTATTTTGTCTGGTATGTATTTAGCCACTCCGTATGCTTTCTAATGTTTCCTCTTTCCAACTTTATTTTTTATTGGAGTATAATTGCTTTACAATGTTGTGTTGGTTTCTGCTGTACAATGAAGTGAATCAGCTATATGTATACATATGTCCCCTCCCTCTTGGACCTCCCTCCCACCCATCTAGGTCATCACAGAGCACCGAGCTGAGCTTCCTGTACTCTATAGCAGGTTCCCACTAGCTATCTGTTTTACACATGGTAGTGTATATGTATCAATCTTAATCTCCCAGTTCGTCCCACCCTCCCCTTCCCCCACTGTATCCACATGTCTGTTCTCTACGTCTGTGTCTCTATTCCTGCCCTGGAAATAGGTTCATCTGTACCATTTTTTCTAGATTCCACATATATGCGTTAGTATACGATATTTGTTTTTCTCTTTCTGACTTACTTCACTCTGTATGAGAGTCTCTGGGTCCATCCACATCTCTACAAATGACCCAATTTTGTTCCTTTTTATGGCTGAGTAATATTCCATTGTATATATATACCACAGCTTCTTTATCCATTCATCTGTTGATGGACACTTAGGTTGTTTCCATGTGCTGGCTATTGTAAATAGAGCTGCAATGAACATTGGGGTACATGTGTCCTTTTGAATTATGGTTTTCTCAGGGTATATGCCCAGTAGTGGGATTGCTGGGTCATAT
This sequence comes from Orcinus orca, assembly GCF_937001465.1. Lineage (NCBI taxonomy): Eukaryota > Metazoa > Chordata > Mammalia > Artiodactyla > Delphinidae > Orcinus > Orcinus orca. Next base: position 41,046,954 of record NC_064569.1, on the reverse strand, counting down.
GGTAGTTCTATTTTAGTTTTTTGAGGAACCTTCATACTGTTCTCCACAGTGGCTTTATCAGTTTACATTCCCACCAACAGTGCAAGAGGGTTCCCTTTTTTTCCATGCCCTCTCCAGCGTTTATTGTTTGTAGATTGATTACGGCCATTCTGACCGGTGTGAGGTATTACCTCAGTGTAGTTTTGTTTTGCATCTCTCTAATAATTAGTGACGTTGAGCATCTTTACATGTGCCTCTTGGCCACCTGTCTGTTTTCTTTGGAGAGATGTCTATTTAGGTCTTCCATCCATTTTTTGATTGGGTTGTTTGTTTTTTTGATATTGAGCTGCTTGTATATTTTGGAGATTAATTCTTTGTCCATTGATTTGTTTGCAAATATTTTCTCCCATTCTGAGAGTTGTCTTTTTGTCTTGTTTATAGTTTCCTTTGCTGTGCAAAAGCTTAAGTTTAATTAGGTCCCATTTGTTTATTTTTGTTTTTATTTTCATTACTCTAGGAGATGGGTCAGAAAAGATCTTGCTGTGGTTTATGTCACAGCGTGTTTTTCCTATGTTTTCATCTAAGAGTTTTATACTGTCTGGTCTTACATTTAGGCCTTTAATATATTTTGAGTTTATTTTTGTGTATGGTGTTAGGGAGTGTTCTAATTTAATTCTTTTACATGTAGCCGTCCAGTTTTCCCAGCACCATATATTGAAGAGGCTGTCCTTTCTCCATTTTATATTCTTGCCTCCTTTGTCATAGATTAGGTGACCATAGGTGTGTGGGTTTATCTCAGGGCTTTCTATCCTGTACCATTGATCTATATTTCTGTTTTTGTGCCAGTACCATATTGTCTTGATTACTGTAGCTTTGTAGTATAGTTTGAAGTTGGGGAGCCTCATTCCTCCAGCTTCATTTTTCTTTCTCAAGATTGCTTTGGCTATTCGGGGTCTTTTGTGTTTCCATACAAATTGTAAAATTTTTTCTTCTGATTCTGTGAAGAATGCCATTGGTAATTTGATAGGGATTGCATTGAATCTGTAGATTGCTTTGGGTAGTTTAGTCATTTTCACAATGTCAATTCTTCCAATCCAAGAATATGGTATATTTCTCCATCTGTTTGTGTCACCTTTGATTTCTTTCATTAGTGTTTTATAGTTTTCTGAGTACAGGTCCTTTGCCTCCTTAGGTAGGTTTATTCCTATGTATTTTATTCTTTTTGTTGCAATAGTAAATGACATTTTTTCCTTAATTTCCCTTTCTGATCTTTCATTGTTATAGGAATGCAAGAGATTTCTGTGCATTAATTTTGTATCCTGAAACTTTACCAAATTCATTGATTAGATCTAGTAGTTTTCTGGTGGCATTTTTAGGATTTTCTGTGTATAGCATCATGTCGTCTGCAGACAGTGACAGTTTTACTTCTTTTCCAATTTGGTTTCCTTTTATTTCTTTTTCTTCTCTGATTGCTGTGGCTAGGACTTCCAAAACTGTGTTGAATAATTGAGGCGAGAGTGGACATCCTTGTTTTGTTCCTGGTCTTTGTGGAAATGCTTTTAGTTTTTCACCATTGAGAATGATTCTTGCTGTAGGCTTGTCATCTATGGCCTCTATTATGTTGAGGTAGCTTCCCTCTATGCCCATTTTCTGGAGAGTTTTTATCATAAATGGGTGTTGAATTTTGTCAAAAGCTTTTTCTGCACCTATTGAGATGAACATATGGTTTTTATTCTTTAATTTGGTAAAATCGTGTATCACATTGATTTGCATATAGTGAAGAATCCTTGCATTCCTGGGATAAATCCCACTTGATCAGGGCGTATGATCCTTTTAGTGTGTTGTTGATTCTATTTGCTAGTATTTTGTTGAGGATTTTTGCATCTATGTTCATCAGTGATATTGGTCTGTAATTTACTTTTTTTGTGGTATCTTTGTCTGGTTTTTGGTATCAGGGTGATGGTGGCCTTGTAGAATGAATTTGGGAGGGTTCCTCCCTCTGCAGTTTTTTGGAAGAGTTTGGGAAGGATAGGGCAATACCAGCCCCCGCCAACTGGTAACCACTAGTTCTCTCTGTGACTCTGCTTCTTTTATGTTAAAAAATAATATAATTTAAAATTTGAGTTTATAAGTAGAATGAGTCCTTTGTTCTAGTAAGTTTTTCAGATGAAAGAAATAGGGTATTTATCTAATACATAATGATCTATATAATGAAAAGGGTCGTATGAATCATGGATGGGATAATAATAACAGTAAAAACAGTAACCAGTTATTGAACACCTTCAATATATCAAGAATTTCATATAATCAACTTATTTAATCATTCACAACAGTTGTGCCAAGGAGGTATTAATAATTGTCCAAACTCTTACAGTGACCAAGTTAACAGAAAGAAATTTGAAACAAAGTCTACCTTAGATTCCAAAGTCTTATCTCTTGTGGTGGAGAGAAATGTTACATAACTGAATTCTGGTTGGCTGAAATAAGTGAACTAAGCTGGGGGAAGAGGTAAGAGGTTACAGACAGTAGCTCCTGCCTGATTACAAAGGCAGACCCAAGCAGTAAGTAGGACGGACATACCTTTGAAGTGAAAAGCAAGGGTTTTTCCTCCAGTGCTGTCGATACATTTTAGAAGAGTTTCTTAATATCAACTAATATCCAGGGTTTATCAAGTGAATCTGAATGATAGTCAGGTAGAATAAACAGGAAATGACTAATGTATTATACTGATTGCTATGAAAGCATCACCAACTAATTCCTTATAAGACCTTGTTGGTGGATAAACTAGGGTCTCCTTCAAGAAAGAACAGTCAGTATCCCCTCAGTGTTGCTCATAAGTCTATAAAAATCAGTTTTCTAGGGCTTCCCTGGTGGCGCAGTGGTTGAGGGTCCGCCTGCCGATGCAGGGGACACAGGTTCGTGCCCCGTCCGGGAAGATCCCACATGCCACGGAGCGGCTGGGCCCGTGAGCCATGGTCGCTGAGCCTGCGTGTCCGGAGCCAGTGCTCCGCAACGGGAGAGGCCACAGCAGTGAAAGGCCCGCGTACCGCAAAAAAAAAAAAAAAAAAAAAATCAGTTTTCTACCCCTTGAATGTTAAACCAGTAATGATCCCCAAGGGAATTAATTGATGGAAAACTAATGCTTTCAGTTAAATCCTGAAATTAGGTTAAAGCCAAGCAAAACAAAACAAAACAACAACAAAAATACATGATCTTAGCTGGTTGAATGTAAAAAAGAAGGATGAGAAAATAATTATTTCTCCCTTACTACATGGGTTCTCCAAAGTTTAAGGGAGATGTGAGTTGATTAATAGTAGATACTAAACCAGTCAATTTTTTCTTTTGTTTTATATAATCCATATTAAAGATTAGTCATCATAAAGTTAATCCCAGGTTGGCATCCCTCCTTTCCCAGCATGCTCTTCTGTCACCTCTGCTCACAGTTAATTCCAGGGCCCAAGAAATACAGACCTTTCGCATGGGCTTCAAGAAAATAATGTTCAGAAAATAGGTTATAACGTTGCAAAAAAAAGTCACAGTATACATTTCTAAATAAAAAGTAAATTATTTGGGGATGTTTGCACCACAGTTCTCTCTTGGCACAGGAAAGGAAGTATTAATATTAAATAGTTTTAATTAGAATTTGAAAAACAGGCAAATACTTACTTCTTCAAATATCCTTTGAGAACCAGAAACAAGATGATGATTCAAAAATATATATATCATACAAACAAATGTTTTTGAATAAAATAAAATCTAACTTAAAAATAAGGTTTGATTAATTTAACAAAAGAACATTTTTAAAATTATTAACTCTTTATTTTGATATTTATATACATAAAGTATATATTTAACTGAATATTTTACACAAACTCTAGGAAGGTATTCCAAATGAAAAAGTATGATTATAAAGTACAACAAGATACATCGAGGAAGCATGTGATTCAGTGCCAAATTTATAATCACTTATCTAATATGTCACAATCCTTTTATTCCAGAAAATGTCCACATGAGGACTCTAAAATGGGCAATTACTTGTCAAAAGAATAAATGATTTTCATTATGTAGAACATGGAAAGGGACACGAGGCAAAATAAAGATCCTTCAGAATTTCTTTATGGAGCTGCTAGTAAGACAACAGAACCTAAGGCTACAAGGACCTGTCCAAGCAGAATATTTATATTAAATATGCCTTCATTGCTTGCCTGGTAGAATTGATCTGTCAGCCACTTTTGGTAGAAGGATGGCCCACTATAGACACCAGGAAAATTTTTTCGCCCACAGCCATATCCGTAACTGGTAATTCCCATTACAAAATATCGTTCATGTTCTGGTAAGTAGCACATTAATGGTCCACCACTGTCACCCTATTAAAAAAGTCCCAAAATAGTATTAGTTACTTCCACTAGTCCTTAAACAACAGTAAAGCTGAAATAAATTAATCACATTAATCATACATTTATATATATATTTTCAAAATACCTCCAACTTACAAAGAACCGTAGATTTTCAGTTTTATATTCTGACTAAAACAGGAGGTATTCAGTCTGGCCTGGTGTTTAGAGGCACCATATAGCTGGTGGATAAACTTCGCACCTGCATAGTTTTGAACCAGAATACTATAAATCAAATTGTTTGAACTTTTTAGTGCAGTTACTCAGGAGAAATGTAATTTAGGAAGTGTGAAAAATACTGCAAATATTGTCTATTAGAATACTTCTGTTAATGCTGTGTGGGAAAGGTAGAACTAAGATATATAAAGGATTCATTTAGGGATGTGTGTGTGTGTCGTTTGCTAACTAGAGGACAGGAGTAAATTGGCATCTTGCAAGAGATGGCATCTTTCTAAGTGTTGACATTGGCTGGTGCAGGATAACAGGAATCGATGGCTAGTCCTCTTAATAGTATTACAAATAACAAATCTCTATCATGGTTTATACAAGACTGTTAATGCACTGAAACACCTTTACTGAGGACTGTTAATCATTCAAAACAGTAAGGACGCTGAGATAACTGTTTCAGTGCCTAAAGTATAAGGACTGTGTTTCTAAGGTGTTTGCAAATTCTCTACATAAGGTAAGCATTGAATAATTATTTTTGAAGGTAAGAATGTTTCACTTAGGAATACAATTCATAAGTGAAAGTATGTAGATTGGATTCTTTCACTCAGCACGATTTTTAAGGAAAAGGACACAGGAAAGATAGACCCTGGATTGCAGAAATCAGAATGAGTAGGAAAAGATCAGAGCATGGGACACTGTTTGGGAGTGATGTGCTGGTAGATTTAGAAGCAGTGAAGAAAAGAGGAATAAAGATTCAAAAAGCACAAGGGACAAAACAAAAAATAGATAAATTGGACTCCATAAAAAATCAAAGACTTTTGTGCTACAAATGATAACATCAGGAAAGTGAAAAGACAGTCCACAGAATGGGAGGAAATATTTGCTAACCATACATGTGGTAAAGGACTTGTATCTGGAATATGCAAAGAATGTTTGTGACTCCATAATAAAAAGATAAATAACTCAATATAAAAATGGGCAAAGGATCCGAATAGACCTTTCTCTAAAGACGATATACAAAAGACTAATAAGCACATGTAGAGATGCTCAACATCATTAGTCATTAAGTAAATACAAATTAAAAGCACAGTGAGATACCTTGAGATACCCACAAGGATGGCTATAATCGAAACTCTAATTCAAAAAGATATATGCACCCCAATGTTCATAGCAGTACTATTTACCATAGACAAGACATGGAAACAACCCAAGTGTCCCTCAAGAGATGGTTGGTTTAAGAAGATGTGGTATATATATGTACTATGGAATATTACTCAGCCATAAAAAAGAATGAAATATTGCCATTTGCAGCAACATGGATGGACCTAGAGAATATCATACTAAGTGAAGTAACTCGATAGAGAAAGACAAATATATATGTTATCACTTATATGTGGAATCTAAAAAAATAATACAAATAAATCTATATACAAAACAGAAACACGACTCACAGACATAGAAAATATATATAACTGAAAAAATATATATATAACTGAATCAATTTACTGTATACCTGAAACTAATACAATATTGTAAATCAACTATATTTCAATTAAAAAAAGATAGATTGTAAGAAATGCTGTAAAGGATGTGGAGAAATTAGAACTCTCATACATTGTTGAGATGGCCAGAAAGCACATGAAAAGATGCTCAACATCACTAATTACTAGAGAAATGCAAATCAGAACTACAATGAGGTATCACCTCACACTGGTCAGAATGGCCATCGTCAAAAAAATCTACAAACAATACATTCTGGAGAGGGTGTAGAGAAAAAGGAACCCTCCTACACTGTTGGTGGGAATGTAATTGGTACAGCCACTATGCAGAACAGTATGGAGGTTCCTTAAAAAACTAAAAATAGAACTACCCTATGACCCACCAATCCCACTCCTGGGCATATATCCAGAGAAAACCATAATTTGAAAAGATACATGCACCCCAATGTTCATTGATGCACTATTTACAATAGCCAGGACATGGAAGCAACCTAAGTGTCCATTGACAGATGAATGGATAAAGAAGATGTGGCACATACATACAACGGAATATTACTCAGCCGTAAAAAAGAACAAAATAATGCCATTTGCAGCAACATGGATGGACCTAGAGATTGTCATGCTGAGTGAAGTAAGTCAGACACAGAAAGACACATGTCATAGGATATCGCTTATATGTGGAATCTAAAAAAAAAAGGGCACAAATGAACTTATTTACAAAACAGAAGTAGAGTCACAGATGTAGAAAACAAACTTATGGTTACCAGGGGATAAGGTGGGAAGAGATAAATTGGGAGATTGGGATTGACATATACACACTACTATATATAAAATAGGTAACTGATAAGAACCTGCTGTATAGCACTGTGAACTCTATACTCTGTAATGGCCTATATGGGAAAATAATCTAAAAAAAAAAAGAGTGGATATATGTATATGTATACTGATTCACTTTGCTGTACACGTGAAACTAACACAGCATTGTAAATCAACTGTACTCCAAAAAAAACAAACAAAAAAAGAACTCTCATACATTGCTGGGTAAAAATGTAAAATGGTGCAGCCACTTGGGAATACAGTTTGGCAGTACTTCAAAATGTTAAACATTGACTCAGCAGTTCTACCCCTAGGTGAAATTTCCAAGAGAAATAAAAACATACCTACACATGGGCTTTCCTGGTGGCGCAGTGGTTGAGAGTCCGCCTGCCGATGCAGGGGACACGGGTTTGTGCCCCAGATGGGGAAGATCCCACATGCCACGGAGCGGCTGGGCCCGTGAGCCATGGCCGCTGAGCCTGCACGTCCGGAGCCTGTGCTCCGCAACAGGAGAGGCCACAACAGTGAGAGGCCCGCGTACCGCAAAAAACAAAAACAAAAACAAAAAAACCTACACATAAAAACGTACACAAATGTTTATAGCCACGTTATTCATAAAAGCCAAAAAGTAGAAATAGCTCAAATGTCCATCAACGAATGAATGGATGAATAAAATGTGGCATATCCACACCATGGTATATTATTTGGCAATATATCAATGCATGCTGTAATAGAGATGAACCTTGAAAACATTATGCTAAGTAAAAGAAGCCAGTCACAAAAGACCACAAATTGAATGATTCCATTCATATGAGATTTCCGGAATAGGCAAATCTCTAGATATCAGTGGTTGCCTAGGGCTAGGGGTAGGTGAGAGGAGAATGGGGAGTGACTGCTAATGAGTAGAGTTTTTAGGGGCGGGGGGTGACAAAAGTGATCTAAAAATTAGATTATGGTGATGGTTGCACTATTCTATAAATATACTAAAACCCCACTGGGTTGTACACTTTAAATGGGTGAATTGTATATATGTAAATTGTATCTCAATAAAAGTGGTAATGGAAAAAAAGATTCAAGGCAAATTTTGATTAAGGTTGACCATGATTGTAGAAACCAAGGAATCAGGCAAGCAAGACGATTTGGATTGTTGGAATAGTTAAAAAAGGAGAAAAACAATTTAGACTTGAGAATTAAGACTTCACCAGAAAGTGATCAAAGGACTTGTTCAAGTTCCGTTCTGTCTTTAGAAAGTATTTCTAAGGAAAATTATTTGGTCTTACCTTGCAAGTATCAACAACTCCATCTTCATCACCTGCACAAAATGAAGTGTAAGGGATTATATCCCCATAACTCTTGTCAGAATTACAAAAACTTGGAGAAATATAATGCACTTCTGCTTCATGTAATTTTTTTGTAATATTACCTGTTAACAAAAAAATACCAATAAATTATTTTGGAGAGCAGACATTTTGACAGCAATATAAAGTATTCCTGATGAACAAGTTTTCTTTCCATAGTGCCTGATTGAACAATTATGTAAAATTGTATCCATGTATGTATGTATGTATGCCTAGAAAGACTGTGAAAGAAAGTTCACCAAATCTTAATGACAGTTATCTCTAGATAGTAGGAATTTCAGGTTACTTTTGTTACCTTTGCTGTCTTGTATTTCCTGGAGGTCTCACAGCAGGATCTATAGCTTTTTTTTTTTTTTTTTTTAAAAAGGGTATTTATTTATTTATATTTTATTTTGGGCTGCATTGGGTCTTTGTTCCTGCACACGGGCTGTCTCTAGTTGCAGCGAGTGGAGATGCTCTTCATTGTGGTGTGCAGGCTTCTCATTGTGGTGGCTTCTCTTGTTGCAGATCACGGTCCTAGGTGCGTGGGCTTCAGTAGTTGTGGCACGCGGGCTCAGTAGTTGTGGTTCGCAGACGCTAGAGTGCAGGCTCAGTAGTTGTGGCGAACAGGCTTAGTTGCTCCGCGGCATGTGGGATCTTCCTGGACCAGGGCTCGAACCCATGTCCCCTGCATTGGCAGGTGGATTCTTAACCACTGCGCCACCAGTATTTATAGCTTTTACAAAGTAAAACTATATAAAAATTGTCAAGGGCGAAAGAGGTAAATGCTGAGGTCTATCTTTCTTATGTTGTAAGCTGTGAATAATTTTAATTAAATTTTTAATGATGCTAAAGTCTTGAAGGATGTTGAATATGAAAATAAAACAGATTTTTAATTCATGCACTCCCCTAAATTCCCTGCTAATTCCTGAACATAAAGTGGTTCTTTGCTACAGAAAAGATAGGAAAATATAAGAACACTTCAGGTACTATTAAAGGACAGATCATTTTAAGGTTTATCCATAGAAAAGCTACTGTAACAGCAGCATCTCTTCTCATCAGCCTGTCTCAGAGTTACAGGTGTCACATGTGGTAGCTGAATATTTTGTGTGCCCCACATTCTTCCCTAGCTTTTCAAGTAATAGACATTTTACCCTTAGCTGCAAGTGGGTAAATGACCCAACTGTTCCATTCACAGAATTCCATTCTCCTGGTTGTGCTGATTGGTCTAGAGGTGACTATATTTGGTATAAAGCTAGCCAATTGGAATACTTATCCAGCATTTTAATTTAATTTTATTTTATTTTAGCAATATAGAAATACCTTTAATATCGTAAGTGAAAAATAAGTACATGAAATAGAATGCAGGCTATTATGACAGCTATATACAATTATGTAGAAAAGACCGAAAGGAAGCATATAAAATCATTTGTAACTTATTTAATGATAGTGGGATTATATATTTCCCCATCTATTTTTCAAATATTCTGCACTATTGTTATAATGTTTTAATAAAAATGTTAAATCAAAGATTATTAATAATATTCTTCACTTATTTCCAGTATGGCTGTAATGTTGGCTGTAAATATGAAACTTTCTTCCACACACCAATATTTTCAAGAATGGCATATTCTCACGCAGTATGTTTATCCAGCATTTTTAAACTGGAGCTTCCAGAGAAGAATCTGTTTCACCCTAGTCACATGACTGTTTAGCTATAAATTCAAATCAGTCTGCAGCCATAGTTCCAGACTTATGAGGACAGGCAGCCTGAGAAAGTAAAGTCAACATACAGAGAGAATAGCAATAGGAAATAGAAATTAAATATGTCTAATGGCATCCAGATTCCTGGATCAAGGCTCCTAGAGGCCAGCCTTTCTGCGCTTTATTTATTTATTTATTTATTTTGCGGTACACGGGCCTCTCACTGCTGTGGCCTCTCGCGTTGCGGAGCACAGGCTCCGGACGCGCAGGCCCAGCGGCCATGGCTCACGGGCCCAGCCGCTCCGCGGCATGTGGGATCTTCCTGGACCGGGCCACGAACCCGCGTCCCGTGCATCGGCAGGCGGACTCTCAACCACTGCGCCACCAGGGAAGCCCAATGCACTTTTTAAAAAAATAATTGAAGTAGTACTAGCTGTATATAAAAAAATATATATATAACATATAAGTTATAGAATACAATAATGAAATGAACACGTGTAAATCTACTACCCAATTTATGAACAATACTAATCCAGTGTGGTATTGGTATAGGGCTATTCAAAATAACCAGAGATTTTCCAAGTGAATAGGAGAGAGAGCCCAGAAGTAGATGTCTGGGTTTTCCATTTTGTTCCACTGGTCACTTAGAATATTCTTGCACAAATACAACACTGATCAATTACCATAGCTTTAGAATAAACCTTGATTTCTGGATGGCAACTTCTCCAACATTGTTTTCTTCCATAGGAGTGTCTTGGCTATTCTTAGGTCTTTTAGAATGAACTTTTTCATTGTCTTAACACTCATGTTAGGGTTTATCGTAACCTGGTGCTTTTCAGTTTTTCAGATAGAATTGACATCTTTCTTTTTTTTTTTAATAAATAAATAAATTTATTTTAAAAAAAGCCAACAACAGGGCTTCCCTGGTGGCGCAGTGGTTGAGAGTCCGCCTGCCAATGCAGGGGACGCGGGTTCGTGCCCCGGTCCGGGAAGATCCCACATGCCGCGGAGCGGCTGCGCCTGTGAGCCATGGCCGCTGAGCCTGCGCGTCCGGAGCCTGTGCTCCGCGACGGGAGAGGCCACAGCGGTGAGAGGCCCGCGTACCGCAAAAAAAAAAAAAAAAAAAAAGCGAACAACAGTAGAAACGCACCCTTGCATGGAAGGAAGTCCCTGATATCACATGAAATAGTAATTCAGAACAGTCTGTGTGATTCTGTTTATGGAAATGATGATAATATATGATCATTTTTATAGAGGAAAAATCTGGAAGACACATCCAACTTGATAGTTTTATCTCTGGAGGAACTTTTTTTTTTTTTAGTATTTGTTGGGTTTTTTTTGTTTGTTTGTTTGTACTGCAGGTTCTTATCAGTCATCAATTTTATACACATCAGTGTATACATGTCAATCCCAATCGCCCAATTCAGTACACCACCATCCCCACCCCACCGCGGTTTTCCCCCCTTGGTGTCCATACATTTGTTCTCTACATCTGTGTCTCAACTTCTGCCCTGCAGACCAGTTCATCTGTACCATTTTTCTAGGTTCCACATACATGCGTTAATATATGATGTTTGTTTTTCTCTTTCTGACTTACTTCACTCTGTATGACAGTCTCTAAATCCATCCACATCTCAACAAATGACTCAATTTCGTTCCTTTTTATGGCTGAGTAATATTCTATTGTATATATGTTCCACAACTTCTTTATCCATTTGTCTGTTGATGGGCATTTAGGTTGCTTCCATGACCTGGCTATTGTAAACAGCGCTGCAGTGAACATTGGGGTGCATGTGTCTTTCTGAATTACAGTTTTCTCTGGGTATATACCCAGTAGTGGGATTGCTAGATCATACAGTAATTCAATTTTTAGTTTTTTAAGGAACCTCCATATTGTTCTTCATAGTGGCTGTATCAATTTACATTCCCACCAACAGTGCAAGAGGGTTCCCTTTTCTCCACATCCTCTCCAGCATTTGTTGTTTGTAGATTTTCTGCTGATGCCCATTGTAACTGGTGTGAGGTGATACCTCATTGTAGTTTTGATTTGCATTTCTCTAATAATTAGTGATGTTGAGCATCTTTTCATGTGCTTCTTGGCCATCTGTATGTCTTCTTTGGAGAAATGTCTATTTAGGTCTTCTGCCCATTTTTGGATTTGGTTGTTTGTTCCTTTAATATTGAGCTGCATGAGCTGTTTATATATTTTGGAGATTAATCCTTTGTCCGTTGATTCATTTGCAGTATTTTCTCCCATTCTGAGGGTTGTCTTTTCGTCTTGTTTATGGTTTCCTTTGCTGTGCAAAAGCTTTGAAGTTTTATTAGGTCCCATTTGTTTATTTTTGTTTTTATTTCCATTACTCTGGGAGGTGGATCAAAAAAGATCTTGCAAAAAAAAAAAAAAAAAGATCTTGCTGTGATTTATGTCAGAGTGTTCTTCCCATGTTTTCCTCTAAGAGTTTTATAGTGTCCAGTCTTACATTTAGGTCTCGAATCCATTTTGAGTTTATTTTTTGTATATGGTGTTAGGGAATATAGATTGACATCTTTCTGATAACTGAGTCCTCCTATTGTGGCATAAACTATACCATTTCGTTTACTTAGATATTCTTTAATGTCTTTTTTAAACGTTTCAGGATTTTTTTCTATAAAAGGCCTGCAATCTTTTGTTAGATTTGTTTTTAGCTACCTAATCATTTTGGTATTATTGTATTTGTTGACTTCCATTATCTTTTGTTACCAAGAATTGTCAAATACCCTTTATTCAGATTCACCAATTGTTTACTTTTTGTCACACTGCACTATCATTTTTATGTGTATGTGTATAAATTTTTCTGAATCATTTAAGAGTGAATGGCTGACATTGTGCCCCTATACCCTTAAATACTTCAGTGTGTACTGCTTAAGAACAAGGACATTCTTTTATATAACAACAGTACATTTATCGAGATCAGGAAATTTAACACTGGTCCAATACTATTATCCAGTTTAATCTCCATGTATTTTTAAATTTTCCAGCTATCTTTCTGTTATTGATTTATAGTTTAATTTCATTGTTTATAGTTTATTTCTAACCATTGCTTTGCTTTCTGTCTCTATGATTTGCCTATTCTGGACATGGCATCATATAAATGGAATCACACAATATGTGGGCTTTTGTGTCTGGCTTATTTCACTTAGCATAAGATTGTAGCAGGTATCAGTACTTCATTCCTTTTTATGGCTGGATGATATTTCATTGTATGAATATATCACATTTCGTTTACCCAGTTATCAGTTGATGGACATTTAGGTAGTATTCTTTTTTTTGCTATTATGAATAATGCTACTGTGAACATTCAAATACAGGTTTTTGTGTGGACATATGTTTTCATTTCTCTTGGGTATCTACCTAGGAGTGGAATTGCTGAGTCATAAGGTAATTTATATGTTTAAATTTTTGAAAAACTGCCAAAATGTATTCCAAGGCAGCTGCACCATTTTATATTCTTACTAGCAATGTATGAGAGTTCTAATTTCTTCACAACCTCATCAACACTTGTCTAACTTTTTTTTTTTTTTTGTCTAACTTTTTGATAAGTCATCCTTGTGGGTGTGACATCTGTTACTTTTAAAATTACATTTTCTAACTACTGATAGTGTATAGAAATGAAATAGATTTTGGTATATTGCTTTTATATCTGGCCACTTTACTAGACTCTCTTAATTCCAGTGGATTATAAATTCTTTTTTAATATAATGACATCATCTGCGAATAATGAATGTTTTGTTATTACCTTTCTAAGTCATATGTCTTCTGCATCTTTTTCTCGTGTTTCTGTACCTGGTAGAAGCTCTACTAAATATGGAATAAAAGTGGTGATAGTGGGGGAAATCACTGCTGATTTTAAAGGAAATGTTTTTCTGTAGTAATGATGTTTGCTGTAGAGGTAGATAACCTTTATCAGGTTAAGAAAGTTTCCTTCTATGTCCAGACTTAAGAGTTTTTAACAGTGTTTCTTCAGCACTATTGAGATAATCATGGGGTATTTTTTAATCCTTTAATCAGTTAATATGGTGAATTACATTAAGAAACTTCTAATATTAAACCACCCTGAATTCCTTAGATCAGTGGTCCCCAAACTTTTTGGCACCAGGGACCACCGGTTTTGTGGAAGACAGTTTTTCCATGGACCGGAAGCAGTGGGGGGAATGGTTTCGGGATGATTCAAGTGCATTACATTTATTGTGCACTTTATTTCTATTATTATCACATTGTAATATATAATGAAATAATTATACAACTGACAATAATGCAGAATCAGTGGGAGTCCTACGCTTGTTTTCACTTGCCATTCATAATAGGGTTTTGATATGAGTCTGCAAGCAATTGATTTATTGTGGTCTCTGTGCAGTCAAACCTCTCTGCTAATCTGTATTTGCAGCCGCTCCCCAGCGCTAGCATCACCGCCTCAGCTCCACCTCAGATCATCAAACGTTAGATTCTCATAAGGAGCACGCAGCCTAGATCCCTCAGCATGCGCAGTTCACGGTAGGGTTTGCACTCCTATGAGAATCTAATGCCACCGCTGATCTGACAGGAGGCGGAGCTCAGGTAGTAATGTGAGTGATGCGGAGCGGCTGTAAATACAGATGAAGCTTGGCTTACCCGCCGCTCACCTCCTGCTGTGCAGCCCGGTTCCTAACAGGCCACGGACCGGCACCAGCCTGTGGCCCAGGGGTAGGGGACCCCTGCCTTAGTTAAACTCACCTTGGTTATGTGGAATTCTGTTTATACTATTCTTTTTTAAAATTAATTAATTAATTAAATTTTTTGTTTATACTATTCTTGATAGATTTGGTGTGCTAATAATTTGGAATGTCCACATTTATGATACTGGCATTTCTTGTACTATACTTACTTAATTTGGGCATCAAGATGATTATTATCCTCATACACTGAGTCGGGGTATGTTCTCTTTTTTTGGATTCTTTATGAAGATATTTATATAATACTTAAATAATTGCTGGTAATTATGGTTGACTCACTTGTTCTGAGTTCTGGTGTTTTATTTTTGAAAAAAATTTAATTACGGATTAAGTTCTTTTACTGTTTAAAGGACTATTCTTATTTAGTTAGTTTGGGTTAGTTAGAATTTTCTAGGAATTTATCCATTTTGTTTAAGTATTAAAATTGAGAGCATAACATTGTTTAAAGTATTATTTTAAAAAATTATTTATTTATTTATTTAGGCTGTGCCGGGTCTTAGTTGTGGCGTGTGGGATCTTCCTTGCGGCATGTGGAATCTTTTAGTTGCAGCATGTGGACTTATTAGTTGTGGCATGTGGACTCTTAGTTGTGGCATGCGGGATCTAGTTGTCTGACCAGGGATCAAACCCAGGCCCCCTGCATTGGGAGTGTGGATTCTTACCCACTGGACCACCAGGGAAGTCCCTAAAGTATTATTTTTTAATTCATAATATTATTTATATTTGTGCCTTCTCTCCTTTTCTCATCAATCTTACCAGGGATTTGTGGTTTTTTCAAAGATCTAGATTTTGGCCTTGTTGGTCCTCTTTTTTTCTGATTTTATTTTATTTTCATTAATTGTTGTGCTTATCTTTATTTCTTTTCTTCTGCTTTCTATGGGTCATGTAATATTCTTTTAACCTTTATAAAGGTGGACATTTAATGTATAACATTCAGCCTTTCTTCTTTATTAGGCTGAATATTCTAGGTCAAATATTTGCTCTTCCGTATGGCTGAACCTAAAAGTTTTAAAGCTTTATTATTTTTATTTTATTTATTTATTATTTTTGGCTGCATCAGGTCTTAGTTGTGGCATGCGGGATCTTTGTTGAGGCATGTGGGATTTTCCGTTGTGGTGCACAGGCTTCTCTCTAGTTGTGGTGTGCGTGTTTTCTCTCTCTAGCTGTGGCAGGTGGGCTCCAGAGCACGTGGGCTCTGTATTTGCAGCACGTGGGCTCTCTAGTTGAGGTGTACTGGCTCGGTAGTTGTGGCGCGTGGGCTTAGTTGCCCTGCGGCATGTGGGCTCTTAGTTCCCCAACCAGGTATCGAACCCGTGTCCCCTGCATTGGAAGGCGGATTCTTTACCACTGGACCACGAGGGAAGTCCCTAAAGCTTTAAGTGTCCCTTTATGTAGTACCTTACTTGCAGCACTGAAGTTTTGCTATGTGGTATATACATTACTATTCAGTTATAAGGATTTTAGATGATTATGATTTCTTCTTTGATATAGGAGTTATTTAGCAGTATATGTTGAATTTTCCAAATGTGTGGTTTGAAAAAATTTTTTTCTCATTTTTTAAAAAGCTTTATTGATGTTTAATTTACATAGCATAAAATTCTCACAGTGTAAGCACGCAGTTCAAAGATTTTTGTAAATTTATACAAGCCCCACATCTAATTTTAGGATACTTCCTTCACTCCAAAGAGTCCTCCTCCCGTGCCCATTTGCAGTCAGTTCTCACCTCCAGCCCCACACTCAGGAAATGATGGTTATGATTTCTGTCTGTGTAGGTTTGCCTTTTCTAGAAATTTTGTGTAAATAAATCAGTTGGTCATAAATATAAGTTGGGTTTTGTTTTGGACTCTGTATTGTGTTCCATTGATCTCTGTGCTATTTTTAAACAACCAGCACAGCAGAAATACAAAGGATCATAAGAGACTACTACAGGCAACTATACACCAATAAAATGGACAACGTAGAAGAAATGGACAAATTCTTAGAAAGGTACAATCTCCCAAGACTGAACTAAAAAGAAATAGAAAATCTGAATTACCGTACTGAAATTGAATCAGTAATTTTAAAACTCCCAACAAACCAAAGTACAGGACCAGATGGCTTCACAGGTGAATGCTACCAAACATTTAAAGAAGAGTTAACATCTGTCCTTCTGAAACTATTCCAGGAACTTGCAGAGGAAGGAACACTTCCAAACTCACTCTGTGAGGCTCCATCACCCTAATACCAAAACCAGATGAAGATATCACAAAAAAAGAAAATTACAGGCCAGTATCACTGATGAACATAGATACAAAAATCCTCAACAAAATACTAGCAAACAGAATCCAACAATACATTAAGAGGGTTATACACCATGACCAAGTGGGATTTATCCCAGGAATGCAAGGATTTTTCAGTATCCACAAATCAATCAATGTGATACACCACAGTAACAAACTGAAGAGTAAAAACAATATGATCATCTCAATAGATGCAGAAAAAGCTTTTGATAAAATTCAACATCAATTTACAATAAGGACTCTCCGGAAAGTGGTCATAGAGGAAACATACCTCAATATAATAAAGACCATATATGACAAACCCACAACTAACATCATACTCAATGGTGAAATGCTAAAAGCATTCCCTCTAAGATCAAGAACAAGACAAGGATGCCCACTCTTGCCACTTTTATTCACCATAGTTTTGGAAATCCTAGCCACAGCAATTAAAGAAAAAATAAAAGGAATCCAAATTGGAAAGGAAGAAGTAAAACTGTCATTGTCTGCAGATGGCATGATACTATATATAGAACATTCTAAAGATGCTACCAGAAAACAAACCAATACCATACAGTCTTGATGGCTATAGTTTTTAGTATATTTTGAAATTAGGTAGAGTAACTCTTTCAGCTTTGTTGTTCTTCAAAAATTTTTGGCTATTCTAGGTTCTTTGCCTTTCCATATACATTTTAGGATCAGCTTGTCAAATTGTATGAAAAACCTTGCTGGGATTTTGATAGAGAGTGCATTGAATATATAGGTCAATCTGGGGATAATTGCCATATTAACAATATTGAGTCTTCGAATCCATGGATGTGGTATGTCTTTCCATTTATCAGGTCTTCTTTGATTTCTGTATGTAATGTTTTGTAGCTTTCAGTATACAGGTCTTGCACATCTTTTATTGACTACAATGAGTCTAGGTGTGGATCTCTTTTTTTAATCTTAATTGGGGTTTATTGAGCTTCTTTTATAAATTAAGGGTTTTTTTCATGAAATTTAGGCAGTTTGGGGCCATATTTTCTTCAAATATTTTTTCTTCCCCATTTTTCCTTTCCTCCCTTTCCAGAAATCTCATTATATGTATGTTGGTATATTTGGTGTTGTGCCATAGGTCTCTGAGTGTCTGTTTTTTTTCAAAAATATTTTCTCTGTTTTCTCCAGATGAGATTATTTCTATTGCTGTAGTTTAAGTTCACAGATTCTTTCTTGTGCCATCTCAAATGTCTAGAATTTCCATTTGGTTCTTTTTAAAATTGTCTATTTCTCCACAGACATTCCCCATTTGGTAAGTCATTGTCATCACATTTTTCTTTAATTCCTTGAACAATAATTCCTTGAACAATAATTTCTTTTAACTTGTTGAACATATTTAAAGAGCTTCTCTGAAATCTTCGTCTGCTGTATGCAACATCTAAACCTATTCAGAGTCAGTTTCTATTGACTACTATTTTCCCCTGAGTATATGTCAGTGGGGTTTTGTTTGTTTGTTTGTTTTTTATGATGTCTTACAATATTTTTGTTAAACTGGACATTTTAGATTAATGTATTGCAACAACTCTGGGTTTTGATTCCCTTTTCAACAATATTGTTGTAATTTTTAAAATAACTTGCCTGGACCTAAAGTGTGTAATCTGTCTCCCCCACATTGCGTGATTGTTGATGTCTCTGCTCAGTTTTTTAATTCTGATTTTTTTTTTTTTAACTTCTTTTGGCCATGCCTTGCAGCATGTGGGATCTTAGTTCCCCGACCAGGGATCAAACCCATGTCCCCTGCATTGGAAGCACAGAGTCTTAACCACTGGACTGCCAGGGAAGTCCCTTTTAATTCTGATTTTTACCTTTTAACCTGGCTTCATAGAGCTTTCCCATGTGTCTGCATAGTTTACTGGTCAGTTAATGATTTAAACTTTCATCCTCTGCTGATGGATCTGTGTGTGGGTTGGGGAGTGCATTCAAAGTTCAGTCAGATTTCAAATCTACCTTGGTTTTCACTTTATGGTAAGCTGTCTCAGATTTTTTCCCACACATGTATACGTGTATGTTTCCCAGTAAGCCAAGGATGTTTGGAGAGCTTATCTAGCCATTCTATAGCTGTCTCATTTTCAGGTTCTTCCTGTCAGATTTCTGACTGTTCTACTCCTGGCTGCATCTAGGACCTCAATCCCAGAACAGCAGAGCTGTGGGTTTCCCCCATTCATCTCTTGCTGAGTCTAATACTTTTTTAAAAATTTATTTATTTATTTTTTCGATACCTGGGCCTCTTACTGCTGTGGCTTCTCCCTTTGCGGAGCACAGGCTCCGGACGCGTAGGCTCAGCGGCCATGGCTCACGGGCCCAGCCACTCCGCAGCATGTGGGATCTTCCCGGACTGGGGCACGAACCCATGTCCCCTGCGTCGGCAGGCGGACTCTCAACCACTGCGCCACCAGGGAAGCCCTAAATTTATTTTTAAAAATTTTATTTAGTTTTTTGAGTCTACTACTTTTATTGACAGTGCTGCTAGACTGGATTATCAACTACTGCTCTAAATCAAGTCCATCTCCTCTGGTACCAAGATCCTTTTTCCTCATGATCCTGGTAAAACTGTTGCACTGATTGATCTGAGAGGGGAGTTAGGAGCAGCCACAAGCAAGAAAACTACAAATTCCTCTTTTTACCCAAATTTCTAGCTGCTTATAATAAACAAATACTCTTCAATTTATTGTGCATTTTGGTTGATTTCCAGGGCTCTGAAATGGTTGCTTTTGACAATTTTTGTCCATTTTATACTTACATTGGGGGAAGAGGATTTTCCAACTCCTTATTCCATCATAGCCAAAATTCCCATCTCTCTTATTGCTAAAATAATTGTAATCAGAGTATATAGTCTGTACATTACCTATTCTTTGAATTTTGAGATTTGCTATATGGCCTAGTAAGTGGTCAATTTTTATAAAGTTTCCACCTGTACTTGAAAAGATGAAATTCTCTGATTTTGGGATGCAGAATTTTCTGATTTGGCTATTAAATCAAGCCTCCTACTTCAAGCATTATAAATCTTTACTAATTTTTCATCTGCTTAATATGCCAATAATAAAAAAGAGAGTTGTGTTAAAATTCCCTCCTATCATAGGGAAGTTATAATGTTTGCCATACAGTTCTATCTATTTCTCTTTACTGTTATCTGGGTCCTAGTTATTAGCCTCACAAGTCTAGAACTGTGCTATCTTCCTGGTGAGTTGAATCATTTCTAAACATATAATGACCTTCTTCACCCCTAATAATTCTTTTATCTTAAAGTCTATTTTGTCTGCTGTTTGTATAGCAATACCAGCTTTCTTTTAATTAGAATTTGCTTGGTATATTTCTTTCCTATTGTTTTACTTCAATCCTTCCATATTGTTACATTTTAAGTATGGCTTGCTAAAGTAAGCTGAATTTCCTGCTTCCTAATCTGATTATCTTTATTTTAACTAGTGATGTGGTCCATTAACATTTATTATGATTATGGATGTATTTGGGCTTGTTTCTAATGCCTTATATAGTTTTATTTTTCTTATGCTTCTTATTTCTCCTTTCTTGATTATTTTTATTGAGATTTTATTTGCCTTTATGTTCTTATTCCTTTTGTTTCTTTCTACTGGTCTACAAGCTGTATCCTCTATTTCTGTTATTGAAATTTGACCATTCATGCTTAAAATCTAATGTTAATCAGTATTTTAACACTTTTCCTGAATAATACAAGGACCTGAGACCACTTTAACTCTGGTTACCCATTCTGAAGTACATGCTTTTTTCCAATTATTTAAATATCTTTTTTAAAATTCCACAGAATATGCATTGTTTTTATTTTATTCCACGGTTTCTCCGTTTTGGCACTATTGACAGTTTAGGCCAGATAACGCTTTGTTCTGGAAGGTACGAGTACTCTCCTGGGTATTGAAGGATGATGAGCAGCATCTCTGGCTTCTACCCACTAAGAACCAGTAGCATGCTTATCCCCTGCCCAACGGTAAAACCAGAATTTTCTACAGACATTACCAAATGTTCCCTGGGGGCAAAAGTGCCCTCAGTTGAGAAACAATGTTGTATACAGACAATGTTTACTTACAATTACCTATGATTTTAGCTATTTCTTTGCTCACTTCTCTTTTTTAATTTTTATTTTAATTAATTAATTAATTAATTTGGCTGCACCATGCGGCTTGTGGGATCTCAGTTCCCTGACCAGGAATTGAACCCAGGCCACGGCAGTGAAAGCCCGGAATCATTTTGCTCGCTTCTTTCATTTCATACCTCCCTTTTGGCAGCATTGGCATCGTTTTCTTTCTCTCTGATGTATTTCTTATTTCCTCTGTGAAAAATTATTGGTAGTAAATAGTTTTGTTCACTCTTATTTTTGAATGATAATTTTATTGGATACACAATTGTAGGTTCATAGTTCTGTCCTCTCAGTAATTTGATCATGATATCTTATTGTAGTTTGACTGTCATTATTGCTATTGAGAAGTTTTCTGAAAGCCAATCTCTAGTTATTGTATAAGGATTTCTCTTTTATCTCTGGCTGTATTCAGCTCTTCTCTTTGTTTTTTCTCTTCTACAGTTTCATTACACTGTATGAAAAGGGATTACATTTTGTTTTGGCTCATGTTGTGCTTACTGTAGTATCTAGATTCATGTTGTCTTTCATCAGTGATAGAAAAATTTCAACCCAAATCCATTGAATATTGCCTCTCCTCTATTCTCTTCATTTGTTCTCTCTAGTGCTCTCATTAGGTGTATATTTGACTTTCTTTTACTTGACTTTCTCTCTCTCTCTCTTTTTATTTTTGGTTATCAAATAACCCTTTATTAAATTATTTTTCTTTGCAGTTCTTAACTAGCTGGACATTCCATCACACCACTGTTGATGTCATCTGTGATGTCGTAAGGGTGGTGGCCATCAACATTGCAGCCCACAGACTGGGCAGTTCCCAGGATCTCTTGAATGGTTCCAGAGAGTTCTCTAGCTAAAGATCAATGCCTTATCTGTCAGGCATTGTTGACAATCTAATCAAAAGTGATGTTTCCACTATGCTTAATGTTTTTCTGCTTCTTTCTGTCTCTTGGCGGTTCCTCAAGGGCTTTGATGATCAGGGAAGAGGCAGAAGGTATCACCTCAATCTGGGCCTGTCTATTTTGAATGGTCAGTTTCATTGTAATCCTCAGACCCTTCCAATCACCAGTTGCCGTGGAGCAACTTGGATGCCTTGGATGTCATCACCAACCTTTTTTGGAGAGAGACCCAGGGGGCCGATCTTGGGGGCCAGGGCAGATGTGGCACCAATCTCCCCACTGGTGCACCTCAGGTATACGGCTTTGATCTCGCTGGGGTCGAACTTAGGCGGCATGGTGGAGGCCTCTGGTGTCGGATGAAACCAGATTCAGGATGACTGAAGAAAGTTGCACCTTGGCCTCCTCCGAGCCAAGAGCCAAAAGCTCTTTCTCTTTATTTTCTCTGTGCCACAGTCTAGGCACTTCTTCAGATACATCTCTGATTCACAGATTCTCTCTTCAGATGAGTCTAATAGGATGTTTATTTCATCCAGTGAGTTTTAAACTTAGGCAATTACGTTTTTCATTTATAAAGATTCTATTTGGTTCTCTTTTAAATCTGCCTGATCACTCTAGATCATCTATCGCTCATTTTTAATTCTACTCTTTTATTTCTTTAAACAATTCACATATACTAATTTTATATTCTATACCTAAAATATTAATATCTGAGATCTTTGGGGGGGCTTTATCAGTTATTTAATTTCTGTTGATTTCATAATTATGATTTGTTTCCTTATGTGTTTAGTGATCTTTGACTGTGAACTGATATTTAGCTGATTTTAATCTGGGAATCCTAAGTTCCTTCTGACTTGGTACTACTTTAGCCATTGAATTTATTTCAATTATTGTATTTTTTAATTGTCACAGTTACGTGGTTCTTTTTCACATCTCTTTTCATTTTTTAAGCACATCTTTTATTCTTGTAATATCAATATATTAAACATTTAAAAAAATATTTATGTATTTATTTGGCTACACCAGGTCTTAGTTGCAGCATGTGGGATCTTTGCTGCTGCATGCAGGATCTTTAGTTGTGGCATTCTGGAACTTTAGTTGCAGCATGAGAACTCTTAGTTGCGGCATGTGGGATCTAGTTCCCTGGCCAGGGGTCAAACCTTGGCCCCCTGTATTGGGAGCACAGAGCCTTAGCCACTGGACCACGAGGGAAGTCCCATTAAACATTAAAATATATTATCTGATGATTCTGGTATCTGAAATCTTTGTAGGTCTTATTCTGATGTCTGTTGTGCCTTGTTTCCTTTGGTGTTTAGCAATTTAAAAAATTATAATCCATTTTCTTTGAAACTTTGGTGAAGTTCTTTGAGGTTTCAGGTGACATTGGGTTTCTACACAAATTATTGGCATTTGATTCTCTCAGGCACCTAGAGAACATTAACAGTCTAGGAACTACTTAAACTAATTCTAACCTTGAGGCTTTCTAGTCTACTCAGAGTGATTTGGGGCATATGAGTGGTATTTGTAGTTACATATTTTCTGGGAAAATTTCTTCATTTTTTGCCTTCCATTAAGCAGTTTTCCTAGCAATCCTGGGGGTGGGGTGGGGGTTGAGGATGCTTTTGTTATATATGATTCATTTTTTAAAAAAACTTTATTTACTAATAATTATAGTTAACAGGAAGTTGCAAAGCAAGTACAGTGAGGGTCAGTGTAATCTTTACCCAGTTTCCTATAATGGTTCTATCTGTATTATTGAAGTACAATATCAAAACCAAGAAATTGACACTGGAACAATGTGTGTGTGTGTGTGTGTGTGTGTGTGTGTGTGTCGTTCTACACCATTTTATGGCATATGTAGATTCATGTAATCACCACCACAATCAAGATACAGAACTATTCCATCGTCACAAAGATCTCCATGCTATCTAACCTTCTTACCCCACAGCGATCAGTAATCTCTTCTCCATCTTTATAATTTTGTCCTTTTGTGAATGTTGTATAAATGGAATCACACAGTATGCGACCTTTTGAAAATTGCTTCTTTTCACTAAGCATAATGCACTTGTGACCCATCTAAGTTGTTGTGTATATCAATAGTAAATTCCTATTAACTGCTTAGTAATGTTTCATATTAAGGATATACTGCAGTGTATTTAATCATTCACTTATTGAAGGACGTTTAGGTTTTTCTAGTTTGGGGATATTACAAGTAAAGCTTTTATGAACATCTATGAACAGGTTTTTGTGTGGACTTATGTTTTCATTTCTCTGGGATAAATGCCTAGGAGTGTGATTGCTGGGTTATATCGTAAGTGTATGTATGTTCACATATGTTTTTAAGAAACTGTATCTCTGCTGTTCCATGGTTACACACTTAGAATTGCTGTGTCTCCTTGGTGGATTTACCCTTATAATTATGTTATGTTCTTCACTGTCCCTGGTAATTTTCTTTGCTCTTAAGTCTACTTTATCTGATATTAATGTAGCCAGTTCTGCTTTCTTTTCCTTTTTCCCCCCCATTCCAGCTTTTCTTTTGATTAATGTTACCATGGTATGTCTTTTGCCATCCTTTTACTTACTTTTTTTTTTTTAATATT
Organism: Orcinus orca; assembly: GCF_937001465.1. Lineage (NCBI taxonomy): Eukaryota > Metazoa > Chordata > Mammalia > Artiodactyla > Delphinidae > Orcinus > Orcinus orca. Next base: position 41,022,413 of record NC_064569.1, on the reverse strand, counting down.
TATTTATTTATTTGGTTGTGCCAGGTCTTAGTTGCAGCAGGTGTGCTCCTTAGTTGCGGCGCGCCAGCTCCTTAGTTCTGGCATGCGAACTCTTAGTTGTGGCATGCATGTGGGGTCAGTTCCCTGACCAGGGATTGAACCCAGGCCCCCTGCATTGGTAGCACAGAGTCTTAACCACTGTGCCACCAGGGAAGTCCCCATCCTTTTACTTTCAATCTACCTATATCATATTTGAAATGAACTATGTATATATGAACTATGCAGCTAGGTCTTGAGTCTGACTCAATTTTAGAGTACAGCCCTGAAGCTCCAGCTTTATGAGTGTCTCCCCACACACACTCAAGCAGGCTTTGTTCTTCAAGCCTCTGAAGGCCTATGAAACCACAGAAATCAATATTGAATGTTACCAATTTGACAAATACCCTTAAGATGAAAGGCAGCTTTTGTGCTCCAGTTATCTAAGTTCCTGTCTTCACACTCAGTCCTTGACCTATGCATTTTCTCTCTTTAATAATTTTCAGTGGGAAGGTTGGTGTGTGCATGTAATCTGCCATGTTGCTGGAGAGCCAATATAATCCTCAAAACAACTCTCTGATAAGGTATTATTGCTCTCATCTTACAGATCATGAAAATGTATGACATTGTGAGACATGATATAATATAATGGAAACACATGAGTTTTGAGGCAGGCCGACCTAGGCTTGAATTTTTGACTCCTCAGTTAGCTGTGTAACTTTGGGCAATTTATTTAATCTCTTTAAAACTCAGTTTATTCACCCATATTATAATATTTCTTATAGTGTTGTTGGGGCATTAAATGAGAAATACATTAAAATGCTTAGTATTTTATTTAGTACCTAGCCCTGAATAAATAGTAGTTGCTCCTATCATCATTGTTCTAACTGTTGTAAAAGATTCAATAACCTGCCCGTGGTAATTCAGCTAGTACATGGCCAGGCTGAGATTCAGACTTAGGTCTGTGATTCTAAAGCCCATGCTCTTTTTCCTGCACCATGTCACTTTCCTTATCTTCCTTAGAAAATATTCACAGAGAAAAAAAGAAAAATAATAATTCACAGACTTTTCATACATTTATTTCTATCCTATCTAAATAATCCACAAATATTTAAATGGCTAGGTTTGGTAGAGAATAGAAAAAAAAGAGTCTCAGCACTTGATCTCATATATTGCTAAACAGACTTCAATTCCCTCAGGAGCAGATTGTATTTAATGTACTACTTAAATATTCAGGCTTTAGAATAAAGAAAAAACTTAAACTTGAGTCCCAGCTTCTCAACCTCTAAGTTTCACAATTCCTGGTCTGTTAAATGGGAATAACAACATTAACTCCCTAATAGGAATATTGGGAGGATAAGATAAAATAAAGTAATATATTTAGAACAGGGCCTAAAACATGGTAAATGCTCCCAAATGGTAGCTGTTGTTATTACCAAAGGCAGAGACTGTTTTCTACATTTTTCATTCCTCCCATTAGTTCAGTCAGTCAACGATTTGTGCCTCTTTGTGCACTAAAGAAAATACATGGCAATCAACCTGTTTGATACTAAACAGTGCACTAAATAAAAAGTATACTAAATTTGATTCCTTATAGCCAGAAGCTTATTATTTAAGATAAGCAAATCTGCTACAGAGCTTGCTTCATCACCTAAGAGTCTCAGAAACTACAGAAATACTTGGAACCATCATTCTCTCTGAGAATGTCTAAAGGTTTAAGTATCTTGGCATGTATAACAAAAGAAGTCTCTATTTCTGCTTTGGAAGATAATTTTCTCTCTCCCACAAGCAAGAAAAAAAACACAGAAAATTTAAAAAGACATTTCCTTTTCACTGGTTTATAAAGACCTGTTGTTCAAACTCATGATATAAAGAGATAAAGACATACATATTCACCCTCTGCCAATCATCAGGAAAATCTGTATCAACAAAATTCAGATCATAATTACCTTTTTCTGTTGTTCTTCCCCATCCACTTATAAAACACTTCGTGTTTCGGTTCAGTCTTTGGAAAACACCAAAAGGTAGACAGATAGGCTGAATATAATCATTATATCTCACTGCTTTTTTTAAATGAAAAAGCGCAATATCATTTTCATAAGATTCCACATCGAAGTCTGGATGGATAATGATTGCTTTAACTTTCATCATCTTGGAGTGTGGCTGACGCCCACCTATATTATTAGTTCCAATCACAACTCTCCACATTACAGGATCTCTGAAAGAAAGTAAATGTTCTTATCCTAAACAGGTATTTAACTAAGTAAATATTCTTAATCTCCCACTAGTTTTTGTTTTTCTCATGTTAGATTAATAACAAAAAAATTAATCCTACTTTCATGTGACAAAGTCATAGCAAGTAAAAACCTAAATATTGTGATGTAGGAAAAGAGAAAAAGATCAATGGGACAGAAAGTCCCAAACGGATTCAAGTACATGAGAATTTAATATATGGTAGCAATTCTTACCAATGGACAAATGGATGAATTATTCAATAAATGGTATTGGGACAACTAGCTAACTAACAAACTAGTTTGAAAAGTGAAATAAAATTAAATCCCTGAAAAATTATTAAACACTAAAATAAACTCCAAATGGATTAAATATTTAAATGCACGAATCTTTTAAATAAAGACTTCCTATCTTTTAGAGATACGTAAAGTGGTATGTCTGAGATTTCTTTCAAAATAATTAGAGGGGGAGTTGGCAAGAATAAAGATGAAACAAGATCAGCCATGAGTTGATAAACTGAAGCTGCATATTATGCATATGGGAATTCATTAAACTATTTACTTTTACAAATTTTTGAAATTTTAGAATGAAACATTTGGATATTAAATTAGGATGAGAAGTTTAAAAATTAAACCAGAAAGAAAATATAGATGAATACATAACATTGTTATGGAAAGGATGCCACCAGGGAAGCCCAAATTTGCCTTTTTGTAATTCTATTTGAGCAAGTTGGAACATTCCACTGGACTATATCTCAGTGAGAAAGGACTTTATAAAGCATGACACTAAATATAAAAGAAGCAACTAATGGATCTTGACGTCTTTAAAAGCAAAAAGCAAGCAGAAATCAAACCAAACCAAAAAAGTCTTCTGTAGGTCAAAAATCAACAATTAAAACCCCAAGTGGTTAATACTTATTGCATGTGAAATTTACAAATGCCGAAATTCCTTTCACCCTTCAAATTGGCAGAGTGTGTGTATTTAATGATTATGCTCAGTGCAGACAAGAGTCAGAGGAACAAAGTTACTCTTATTCACTGAGGAATATATAAATAGATAGGCACTCTGGCAGCATGTACCAATAGCCTATAAAAGTTGCATTGATTTTGACACTGCAATTCTACTTCCTAGAATTTATTCCAAGGAAATAGAAGATAATTAACTATCTTAAAATTGGACTAGGTAACCTCTAAAAAGTTTGTAAAAATGTTTATACAGTCCTAGTTCTATTGTGTTTAAAAAGAAATTGTAGCTTAAATGCTTTAAGCTGCTTTAAAAAAATGATGTTTGGGCTTCCCTGGTGGCGCAGTGGTTGGGAGTCCGCCTGCCGATGCAGGGGACGCGGGTTCGTGCCCCAGTCCAGGAGGATCCCACGTGCCGCAGAGCGGCTGGGCCCGTGAACCATGGCTGCTGAGCCTGTGCGTCCGGAGCCTGTGCTCCACAACGGGAGAGGCCACAACAGTGAGAGGCCCACGTACCGCAAAAAAAAAAAAAAAAAAAAAAGTTTCTTTTCCAAATGTATACAATTTATCTTTCTTGAATTAAAATTTTTTCCCGTTTTATTGAGAAATAATTGACATACATCACTAAGTTTAACGTGTACTGCATGTTGGTTTGATTTACATATATTGTAAAGCGATTACCACAATAGGTTTAGTTAACATCCATTATCTCATATAGATACAATAAAAAGGAAAGCTGGTGATGTAAACTCTTAGGATCTACTCTCTTAACAATTTTCCTATATCATACAGCAGTGTTAACTATAGTCATCATGTTGTACATTACATTCCTAGTCCTTATTTCTCTTATAAGGGAAGTTTGTACCATTTGACCACCTTCCTCCAATATCCCCTCCCCCCACATCCTGCCTCTGGTAACCAACCACAAATCCCATCTCTTTCTCTAAATTTGGTGGGGAATTTTTGTTTGTTTATTTTTATTTGTTTCTACTTATAACTGAGATCCTGCAGTATTTATTTGTCTTTTTTTGTCTGACTTATTTCACTTAGCATGATGCCTTCACGGTCCATCCTCAATGTCACAGATGGCAGGATTTCCTCATTATTTATGGCTGAATTACACACACACACACACACACACACACCCACGTCTTCTTTATCCATTCATCTATCAGTGGACACTTAGATTATTTCTGTGTCTTAGCTGTTGTAAATAATGCTGCTATGAAATGCGGTGCAGATATTTTTTCAAGTTAGTGTTTTCATTTCTTTTGGATATATTCCCAGAAGTAGAATTGCTGGATCTTGTGATAGTACTATTTTTAAGTTTTTGAGGAACCTCCATACTGTTTTCCATAGTGGATATACCAATTTACACACTCCCATCAGTGGTGCACAAGTGTTCCCTTTCCTCCACATCCTCCCCTTGATGATGGCCATTGTGAGGTGATATTTCATTGCAGTTTTGTTTTTTTTTTTGTTTTTTTTTTGCGGTACACGGGCCTCTCACTGTTGTGGCCTCTCCCGTTGCGGAGCACAGGCTCCGGACGCGCAGGCTCAGTGGCCATGGCTCACGGGCCCAGCCGCTCTGCGGCATGTGGGATCTTCCCGGACCAGGGCACGAACCCGCGTCCCCTGCCTCGGCAGGCGGACTCTCAACCACTGCGCCACCAGGGAAGCCCATCATTGCAGTTTTAATTTGCATTTCCCTAATGACTAGTGAGTTGAGCATCTTTTCACTTACCTGTTGGCCATTCATATATCTTCTTTGGAAAAATGTCGATTCAGATCCTTTACCCATTTTTAAAATTGGATTATTTATTTTTTTGCTATTGAGTTGTATGAGTTCTTTATATATTTTGGATATTAATGCCTTATCAAATAGATGATGTGCAAATATTTTTCCCATAGGTTATCTTTTCACTTTGTTCATATTTTCTTTTTCTGTGTGGTTTTTTTAGTTTGATGTAGTCCCACTTGTTTATTTTTTATTTTGTTGCTTGTGCTTTAGGTGTGATTTCCAAAAAATCATTACCAAGACCTATGTCAAGGAGGTCTTTTTCCTGTGTTTTCTTCTAGGAATTTCATGGTTTCAGGTCCTACATTTAAGTCGTTAATCCATTTTGAGTTAATTTTTGTTAATGGGGTCAAGTTTCATTCTTTTCCATGTGAATATCCAATTTTCCCAGCACCATTTATTGAAGAGACATTCTTTTCTCCACTGAGTATGCTTGGCTCTCTTGTCAATTATTAGTTGACTGTATGTGCTTGGGGTTTTTTTTCTGGGCTATCAGTTCTGTTCCATGGTCTATTTGTTTTTATGCCAGCACCATACTGTTCTAATTACTATAGCTTTATAGTATATCTTGAAATCAGGAAGTGCGATGCCTCTGTTTTTTTTGTTCTTTGGATTCAGGATTTCTTTGGCTATTCAGGGTCTTTTTTGATTTCACATAATTTTTAAGGGTGTTTTGTCTATTTCTGCAAAAAGTGCCATTGGAATCTTGATAGGGATTGCACTGAACCTATAGATGGCTTTTGGTAGTACTGACAGTTGAATAATATTAATTCTTCCAATCCGTGAACATACCTTTCCATTTGCTAGTGTCTTCTTTATTCCTAAGTATTTTATTGTTTCTGATGCTGTTGTAAATGTAATCAATTCTTTTATTTCTTTTTCAGAGAATTCATTGTTAGTGTATAGAAATGCTATTGATTTTTGCGTGCTAATTTTGTACCCTGCAACTGAATTCTTGGATTAGTTCTAATGGTTTTTTGGTTGTGTCTTGGGATTTTCTATATATAAAATCATGTCACTTGCAAATAGAAACAATTTTACTTCTTTTCCAGTTCTCATACCTTTTATTTCTTTTACTTGCCTTATTATTATTATTTTTTTGTGGTACGCGGGCCTCTCACTGTTGTGGACTCTCCTGTTGCGGAGCACAGGCTCCAGACGCGCAGGCTCAGCGGCCATGGCTCATGGGCCCAGCTGCTCTGCGGCGTGTGGGATCTTCCTGGACCAGGGCATGAACCCGTGTCCCCTGCATCAGCAGGCGGACTCTCAACCACTGCGCCACCAGGGAAGCCCTACTTGCCTTATTTTTTTAAAAAATATTTATTTATTTATTTATTTAGGCTGTGCCAGGTCTTAGTTGTGGCATGCGGGATCTTTAGTTGTGAAATGTGGGCTCTTAGTTGCGGCATGCCTGTGGGATCTAGTCCCCTGACCAGGGATCAAACCCAGGCCCCCTGCATTGGGAGTGTGGAGTCTTACCCACTGGACCACCAGAGAAGTCCCTCTTTTACTTACCTTATTGCTCTAGCTAGGACTTCCAGTACTATGTTGAATGGGAGTGCGAGAGTGGGCAGCCTTGTCTTGTTCCTGATCTTAGAGGAAAAGCTTGCAACCTTTCAGCATTGAGTATGATGTTAGCTGTGGGCTTGTCATGTATGGTCTTTCTTATGTTGAGATATGTTCCTTCTATGCCTAATTTCCTAAGTATTTTATCATGAATGGATGTTGAATTTTGTCAAATGCTTTTTCTGTGGCTATTGAGATGATCATATGATTCTTTTCTTTCATTCTATTAATGTAATGTATCACATTGATTGATTTGCACATGTTGAACTATCCTTGCCTCCCAGGGAGAAATCCCACTTGATCATGGTGAACAATGCATCCTTTTAATGTGCTGCTGAATTTGGTTTGCTAGTGTTTTGTTGAGAATGCTGCATATATATTCATCAAGGATATTGTTCTGTAGTTTTCTTTTCTAGTAATGTCCTTATCTGTCTTTGGTATTTGTAATGCTGGACCTTGTAAAATGAGTTTTGGGAGGTTCCTTCCTCTTCAATTTTTTGGAAGAGTTTGAGAAGGACTGGTGTTAATTCTTCTTTAAACATTTGATAAAATTCACCAATGAGCCGTCTGGTCCTGGGGTTTTCTTCTTTGGGAAATTTTTGATTACTGACTCAACTCCTTACTAGTAATTGATCTATTTAGATTTTCTGTTTCTTTCTGATTCAGTCTTGGTAGGTTGTATGTTTCTAAGATTTTTTTCATTACTTCTAGGTTATCCAGTTTGTTGGCATCTGGTTGTTTACAGTAGACTCTTACGACCCTTTGTATTTCTGTGGTATAAGTTGTAATGTCTCCTTTTTCATTTATAAGTTTGTTGATTTGGGTCCTCCCTCTTCTTTTCCTTGGTAAAGCTAGCTAAGGGTTTGTCAGTTTTGTCTATCTTTTCAAAGAACCAACTGTTATTTCGGTTAATCTTTTATTTTTATTATTATTTTATTTATTTTTGGCTGCACTGGGTCTTCGTTGCTGCGTGCGGGCTTTCTCTAGTTGTGGCGAGCGGGGGCTACTCTTCGTTGCAGTGCACAGGCTTCTCATTGCAGTGGCTTCTCTTGCTGTGGAGCACAGGTTGTAGGCACACAGACTTCAGTAGTTGCAGCACGCGGGCTCAGTAGTTGCGGCACGCAGGCCCTAGAGCACACAGGCTTCAGTAGTTGTGGCGTATGGGCTCAGTAGTTGCAGTGCACAGGCTCTAGGGTGTGTGGGCTCTGTAGTTGTGGCGCACAGGCTTAGTTGCTCTGTGGCATGTGGAATCTTCCCAGACCAGGGATCGAGCCCATGTCCCCTGCATTCGCAGGTGGATTCTCAACCACTGTGCCACCAGGGAAGTCCCTGGTTAATCTTTTATATTGTTTTTTTGTTATCTATTTAATTTATTACTGCTCTAATCTTTATTATTTCCTTCCTTCTAATTTTAGGGTCATCTTTTTCTAGTTCTTTAAGGTGTAGAGGTAGGTCGTTTATTTGGGATCGTCTTGCTTCTTTTTTTCTTTATTTTTTGCGGTACGCGGGCCTCTCGCTGTTGTGGCCTCTCCCGTTGCGGAGCACAGGCTCCGGATGTGCAGGCTCAGCGGCCATGGCTCACGGGCCCAGCCGCTCCGTGGCATGTGGGATCTTCCCAGACCGGGGCACGAACCCGCGTCCCCTGCATCGGCAGGCAGACTCTCAACCACTGCGCCACCAGGGAAGCCCTGTCTTGCTTCTTAATGTATGCATTTATTGCTCTGAACTTCCCTCTTAAAACTGCTTTTGCTGCATAAGTTGTGTTTCCATTTTTGTCTCAAGATACTTTTTAATTTCTTCTTTGATCCACTGGTTCTTTTTTTTTAGGAGAGAGTGTTGTTTAATTTCCATGTAGTCATGAATTTTCCAGTTTTCCTCTTTTATTGATTTCTACTTTCATGCCATTGTGGTCAGAGAAGATCCTTGGTATGGTTTCAATCTTCTTGAAGTTGCTAAGACTTGTTTTGTGGCCTAACATATGGTCTGTCCTCGAAAATGTTCTATGTGTACTTGAGAAATACTCTGCTGCTGTTGGTTGGAATGTTCTGCGTATGTCTCTTAAGTCCACCTTGGTCTACAGTGTTATTTAAATCTGCTATTTCCTTACTGATTCTCTATCTGGATGATCTGTCCGTTGTTGAGAGTGGGATATTAAAGTCCCCAACTATTATCAAATTGCTGTTTATTTCTCCCTTTAACTCTGTTAGTTTTTGCTTTATATATCTAGGTGCTCCAACGTTGGATGCATAAATATTTACAATTGTTATATCTTCTTGATGGATTGACCCCTTTACCGTTGTGTGGTGACCTTTTTTTGTTTCTTTTTACCATTTACATTTAAAGTCTATTTTGTCTAATATAAGTACAACTACCCCTGCTTTTTTGGGGTTACCATTTGCTTGAATGTCTTTTTCTATCCCTTCACTCTCAGTCTATGTGTGCCTTTAAAGCTAAAGTGAGTCCCTTGTAGGCAGCATATTGTTGGACAAAGACTTTTCTGAACAGACAAAAGCTGAGAGAGTTCATTACCACTAGACTAGCCTTACAAGAAATGCTAAAGGAAGTTCTTTGACTGAAAGTAAAAGGACACTAATTAACATCATAAAGACATTAAAAGGTAGTGCAAAACTCACTGGTAATGGTAAATATATAGCCAAACTTAGATTCTGTAATTTGGTAATAGTGGTGCATAATTTACTTACAACTTTAAAAGTTAAAGGAATTAATATAGTAAAAATAACTATAACAACACTAATCTATTAGTTACACATTATAAAAAATATGTAAATCATAACAGCAATAACCTAAAATGTAAGGTGGAGGAGAAGCAAAAGTGTAAAGTTTAGGAATTCTATTGAAGTTAAGTTGCTAACAGCTTAAAATAGTGTGTTATAATTTTAAGATAGTTTATGTAAGCTTCTTGATAACCTCAAGGTAAAAACCTGTAGGAATTACACAAAAGGACTTGATAAAGAAATCAAAGCATACTGATACCAAAAGACATCAAAACACAAAAAAGACAGCAGGCTAAGAAACAGGGAACAGTGGATCTAGAAAACAACCAGAAAACAATTAATAAATGGTGATAGTAAGTCCTTACCTAGCAATAATTACTTTAAATGTAAACAGATTAAATTCTCCAATCAAAAGACATAGAATGGCTAAATCAACTTATATTACTTACCTATTTCAATTTATATTCAGACCGTGAGATTAAAAAACAGGTTGTATACACTGAAAAGTACAAAACATTGCTGAAAGAAATTAAAGAAGACAAATAAATGGAAAGACATCCCTTGTTCATGTATTGGAAGACTTAATATTGTTAAAATGACAGTACTACCCAGAATGATCTATAGATTCAATGAAATACCTATAAAAATCCCAGTGATGCTTTTGCAGAAATAAGAAACCCATCCTAAGATTCATATGGAATATCAAAAGACCCCAAATAGCCAAAATAATCTTGAAAAAGAAGAATAAAGTTGGAGGACCATACTTCCTGATTTCAAAACTTACTGAAAAGCTACAATAACTGAAACAGTGTGATACTAGCATAAGGGCAGATATATATACCAATGGAAAATAGAGAGCCCAGAAATACACCCTTGCATATGTGGCCAATTGATTTTCAACAAGAGTGCCAAGATAATTCAATGGAGAAAGGAAAGGCTTTTCAACAAATGGTGCTGGGAGAATTGGATATCTACATACAAAAGAATGAAATTGGACCCTTATACCATATGCAAAAGTTAACTCAAAATAGATCAAAGACCAAAATATAAGAATAAAGCTATAAAACTCTTAGAAGAAAACACAGAAAAGCTTCATGATATTGGATTTGGCAGTGATTCTTGGGTATGACACCAAAAGCACAGGCAACAAAAGAAAAAAATAGATAAATTGGACTTGATCAAAATTAAAAACTTGTGCATCAAAGGACACTTTCAAGAGAGTGAAAAGACAACCCACAGAATTGGAGAAAATATTTGTATATCATATATTTGACAAGGGATTAATATCTAGGATATATAAAGCACTCCTACAGCTCAACATCCACAAAAAATCCAGACAGCCGAGTTCAAAAATGGGCAAAGGACTTGAATAGACGTTTCTCCACAGAAGAAATATAGGACTGCCCTGTTGGTCCAGTAGTTAAGAATCCGTGCTTCCATTGCAGGGGGCACGGGTTCGATCCCTGATCCAGGAGCTAAGATCCTGCATGCCACATGGTGTGGCCAAAAATAAAATAAACCTTAAAAAAACAGAAGAAATACAAATGGCCAGAAATCACATGGAAAGATGCTCAACATCACTAATCATTAGGGAAATGTGACTCAAAACCACAATGAGGGACTTCCCTGGTGGCGCAGTGGTTAAGAATCCACCTGCCAATGCAGGGGACCATGGGTTCAAGCCCTGGTCCAGGAAGATCCCACATGCTGTGGAGCACCTAAGACCATGCGCCACAACTACTGAGCCTGTGCTGTAGAGCCTGTGAGCCACAACTACTGAGCCTAGAGCCCATGCTCCGCAGCGAGAGAAGCACCGCAATGAGAAGCCCATGAACCGCAACGAAAAGTAGCCCCCACTCGCCGCAACTAGAGAAAGCCTGCGCGCAGCAATGAAGACCCAACGCAGCCAAAAATAAATAAATTAATTAATTAAAACAACAGAACCACAATGAGATACCACTTCATGCTCATTCAGATAGTTACCATAGTAATAGTGTAAGTAATGAACTAGGGATATGGAGACTGGTATTCTGAATCTACTTCTCATCAGTGGGGAGTATTGGGGGACAAAAAGAAGCAAATTTAAGAGATACCGCACAGAGAGAGTCAGCTAACTGTCGAGGTAATGGGACTGTTGGTGAGGCTGTTATCTGAGAAAATAGAGAAGGGATAGAATTAGAGGGAAGATTTTTTTTTTAATAAGATGGGAATTTAAACTTTATACCTGATTTTGACCACTTCCAGATTTAGCATGCCATAATAACACTTAGAACAGTTGATAGTCAGTTTTTAAAAATTAATTATTTTTGCCCGTGTTGGGTCTTCGTTCTGTGCGCAGGCTTTCTCTAGTTGCAGCGAGCAGGGGCTACTCTTTGTTGCGATGTGTGGGCTTCTCATTGCGATGGCTTCTCAATGGAGCACGGGCTCTAGGCAGGCTCAGTAGTTGTGGCTCTTAGGCTCTAGAGAACAGGATTGGTAGTTGTGGCACACGGGCTTAGTTGCTCTGCGGCATGTGGGATCTTCCTGGACCAGGGCTCGAACCCATGTCCCCTGCATTGGCAGGTGGATTCTTAACCTCTACGCCACCAGGGTAGTCCCAGTTGATAGTCATTTGACTAAAAACACAAGTTATTTATAAACCACTTAGTATGTATTCACTTTTGTATATAGATTGTAATCCAAGAAAAACAAAATGGTAAATTAAAAGTTCAGATGTCTTAGATAAGACTTGATTTCTGGGCTTCAGAAAGATGTGGAAACTTTTCCTGAAGAAAATTTTCTTTCTTGCTTGCTAAACTTGTCTTCCTTGCTTTGATGCAGGCTTGTTTCTCAATTCTCAATCTGACAAAACGTTTCACCTAGGGCACTGCAAAGAATCGCTTTCTATTGTTTCCTTTATTTAGGTACCAAGGTATAGGCCACTGCTTGAACTTGTGCCAGATGATTCTTCGAAAGATGTCTCTTCTCCAAGAACCAGGTCTAGCTTTTTCTTGACCAGTCTGAAGAATTCTGAGGGCATCTTCCCTTTCCTGGACAACTTTATCTAATGTATCCATGGAATCTACTACCTTTTCTAACTGCTTCAGACTTGGCATTGGCAATCTCTGCTGCTTAGCCTCCTGCTCTAGAGTTAGGAGCATGTTTCTTTCAGGAGAACATACCAAAGTTTATGTAAATCTTCATGACTTTTGTTCCTTAATTGCTGACAGGTCCATGAAGCTCCCTGTGCTAGCAGGGGCCTGAGGACTTATTAACAACCTGAAAGCCTTCAGGGCTGCTGAGACTGTTCTCTAGAGGAAAGAGTTTAAAAGTTCATGTTTGGACTTGTTGGGAATGTGACTCCAGTATATACGTATAGTAGGGAGCTGGAAATATGACTCAGCTGGAGAGACTTGGGAGTTGCCAGGACATGGTGACTCCTAAAACAGAAGTAGATGAGACATCTCTAGGGAAGAGTACAGATGATAAGGCAAGAGGATAGAAGGTGGAACTCTTGAAAATACTGCCACTTAAAAGAAGACAAAGACTCAAGGAATAAGGAAAAAAATTTTTTTAAGGTAGAGAATAGTGGTGTCTTAAAAATCAAGAAAAGAGATCAGAGGGAATTCCCTGGCAGTCCAGTGGCTAGGAATCCGAGCTTTCACTGCTGAGGGCCCGGGTTCAATTCCTGGTTGGCGAACTAAGATCCCACAAGCCGTGCGGCATGGCCAAAAAAAAAAAAGATGTAGAACAGCAGTCAACTTTGCCAAATGTTATACAGATGAAATAGGATGGGGATTGAGTAGAGGTCATTGGATTTGGCATAGAGGTGGGTCTTTAATAGTGTGTTCTGGCTACAAAAATCAGACTGCAATTGGGATTTTATGAGTCAATGCAGGTGAAGCAAAAGGGAGTCTTTCTTTCAAGGAGTCTAGTAGTGAAAGGAAGAATAGAAACAGGTAGGGTTTGTTTGTTTGCTAAATAACGATGAGGTGACCTAAACATGTTTGAAGGCTGTAGGAAAGAAGCAAGAGGAAAATACTGAAAAATACTAAAGAGACAATGAGGTGTAATGAAACAGCTATAGACTTGAGACTAGGTTTAAATCAATAGGTTGCCACTTTACAGCAATGTGGTCTTGGGAAAATTACCAAATATCTCTGATCTCTGACTCCTCAGGTGTGAAATGGAGATAACAGCTATCTCAGAGGGCTACTGGGAGGGCTTTTTTTAAATACAGAGTTATATGTAACATTCTTAAACAGTACCTAATCTCAGAGCGGGTCTTTCATGTTATAAGAAGGAATAAGGGATAACTGATGGTGCAAGGTTTAGGAAATGAGGGGGAACAGGAATAGAAGTGGCAGAGTCTTCTGAGACAGGAGGTACTCCTGAAAAATACAGACTATGCCTCAGTAATGTCGACTTCCTCAGCACCTAGCCCAGTCCCTAGCATATAATATACATTTAGTAAATGTTTGTTGAGTAAAGGGGTAAAAATATCAATAAGATTTAGCCTTGAGAATTGTTAAGTGGAATATTAATATTATCTTCAAATGCTTGGAAGAGTAATGAGGTTTAATATATATGGCTTCAGAAGGCAGAATGAAAATCAAGACACTTAGTTCAACATAAGGAAAGGCTTTCTAAGAAATAAAGCTGCACAAAACTTAAATGAAATTCTTTCCAAGGTAGCAGTTCATCATCACAAGAGGTGTTTCAAGTAGAGAGCCAAATGATATAGTTATGGTTATGTGTGTGGATTTTCATTATGACACACCTGGATTTGATCCCTGATTTCACTGTTTTCCAGTCAGGGTCTCCCTACAGTAAAGAGTGGTTGTGAAGAGTAGTGGAAATTGTGTCTGAAAATATGCCTGACTCAATGAATTAAAGCAATAATTATTTCAGACTAGAGAACCCTTTACTTCAATATTTTAAGAAGGATTCATATACAGGACAGAGAATTGAACCACACCTTTATAATACCTCTTTGAACTCTAAGATTTTATGACAATATAACAAAGCTATATTATTTGACCAAGGTGGTACATCTAGTAGGTTCTGGAATCTTACTTAAAGCCACGTACCACAAAGTGTCAGAGGAGGACTAGTATACAGGTCGCCCCTCTCCAAATGCATTGTTCTCCCCACGTGTCAAAGGAACAGACTAGGGCTTCCCTGGTGGCGCAGTGGTTGAGAGTCCGCCTGCCGATGCAGGGGACGTGGGTTCGTGCCCCGGTCCGGGAAGATCCCACATGCCGCGGAGCAGCTGGGCCCGTGAGCCATGGCCGCTGATCCTGCGTGTCCGGAGCCTGTGCTCCGCAACGGGAGAAGCCACAGCAGTGAGAGGCCCGCGTACCGCAAAAAAAAAAAAGGAACAGACTAGTAAAGGCCCAATATCAGGACTTAATAGGTGAGAAGAGCTTTTCCAAGAATCTTCAAATCATACCAAGCAGGCTTTTCCTTCCTTGGTTTAAGGTTTGAAAGCTGTTGAAAAGCAGTTTTTAAAGACAGCATTTTAGGAAAGAGTTGTAAGACACCCACACCTGAAAGACCAGAATTGATTTCTAACTCTGAAGCTGTTTTCTACATTTTTTTCTATACCCTTGGGTTTATACCTCAATAGCTTCCCATTTTTCTGATCTCTAGTCCTCAAGAGGCCAACTTATGGAACTGAAATGCATGTTTTTTAAATGTGGTAAACAGATTAAAAGATTAAAACCTTAGGAACCCCATCAGGCCAGTTACCCTCAGTTGAATTTTGAAGTTGTTGTTAGTTTTTCTTAGAGACTTTTCATTCTTCTCCCAGATAGCTCATAAAAATTAGAGACTAAAGAGAGACTGTATGACAGGTACCACGGTTTTCCACAGTATTTATCTTAGAGCTTCATTTTAAATGTTAGGAGGGTCATAAAGTTCTATTACAACTATGGTAAATCTATTTCTCCAAGACTGACATCATCCATAGACTCAATAAATATTTATTATGTCTCCTGTAAAGCAGGCCAACTCCTGTATTAGTACCAGAAATACAAAATAAAACATGTAGTCCTTGTCTTCATGGACTTGTCTCACCATGATCTAATGGTGAGAAAGACAAATACATGATTACAATACAGTAATTTTTAAAGCTAAAAGAAATGCTATTTATTATTTAAAGCAAGGTCCAACAAACTACAACCCACAGTCTCCTATTTTAATATAGCCCATAAACAAAGAATGTTTTTTACACTTTTAAATGGTTGGGGAAAACCCAAAATGACAAAATAGGATTTTGTTCAGATTTCAGTGTTCATAAATAGTTTTATTGCATCACAGCACACTCATTCAGTGATGTATCATCTATGACCACTTTGGTTCTACTGTGACAGAGTTGAGTCTGGCCTGCAAAGCCTAAAATATGTACTGTCTTTACAGAAAACGTTTGTTGACCTCTGACTTAAAGGATTTATTTCAACAAATATTCAGTGTACTATTCAGTGTAAGGCATTATGGCTACCTGGAAACATATCGCTTAACTGAACATGGCTGAAGTCAAGTGGTCCTCCGCCACTTCAAAATATCCCCCAAGAGCATAAAATAAGAGTTCTGTTCTGAATACATACCTAGTGTCCTTATTAGTGCAGTGGGCAGCCGTGAGGACCCATCTATTTTTCACTAAGCTTCCCGCACATACATGAGCACGATATCTGCCAGATTGAATCTGTAGGCTAACTAGCCATGGCCATGCGCCAATTTGAGCTTCTGTGCCCCCTACAATCCGAGACCCCTGGAACATACTTGCAAGTGGTGCTGTTCCACAATCTAAAAATAAAAATGATACATTATTTGGACTGAACATATTATTATATGTATTACTTTATAATCTTAACACGTTAATGTAATATTTGAAATCCCTATTTAAAAAACGCATAAAGCAAGCTGGATACCTAAGCCATGCCCATATTTTGAAAAAAGATCTTAGAGAGCTAAGACAAACATGCCTTAATTGCTTACTCACAAATAGAAAGACATTAAATCAGCACAATTCATCCATTTTAAAACTCTTCTCCTGAGAAGTATAACCATGAGGCAAGTTTCTCTGGCCAGGTATCGTATTTTTACCCCGTGTGAAACGGCCACTAAAAGAGCCTGGGACTGGTCAACCAAGAGCTACAAGTTCTAATACTTGCCATTTAACTTGTTGGGTTAATTCTTCTTAACTGTAGTATGAAAAAGTCACCTAACAGCCCTTTCATCTTTGAATTCCAATGAATTATTAGTCTGTAAAATGGGAATGACAAAGCCCAGAACGTTCTGAGGCGCATATACAGACGCAGAAGTGTATCGCATTTTTACTATTAGTACTACTACTATAGTCATTAAAATCGGGCTGCTTGGATCCGTAAATTTTTAGTTAAAGGCAGCTGGAAAAACAGAAAAGGAGGGCCCCAAATTCAAATACTACTTAAGTGGGGAAAAGGCAAGGACGACTGTCCAAAGAGAAGAACGAACAGATACTGCCTTTTGCGTTCAACCCTTCCTCTTCCGGGGCCTGGGGCTCCTGCGCCCTGGGCCTCCCACTCATGGCTTCAGGCCACCTCCGACCTCCGGCCTGTTCCCGCGAGGAGCCATGCCCACTCCTTTCAGAGAGTGGGTAGTGTTCTGAGCATATGAGAGCGCCCCCCAGAAACAACAGCGCTGCGCTCAGGAGTCCCAGCCCCATGTCGGAACTCCTGGTGGGCAAGATGGCGGCAGGCATTTCCTGCCCGCCCCCCCCCGCCCCCTTCCCCCACCCCGCGAGCCTGTGGGCCCTCGGCCTGAGCAGCCCGGCAGAGGAGGTGGGCGAGGTGGGCGACGCGGGAGCTGTGCGGCTGGCTAGGTGCAGGGGGCGGGGTGGGGGGCAACGTCACACCACCGAAGTAGGCGAGGGGTTTTGATGGGGGCTGAGGCCTGTGAGGCTGCGGAAGTGCCCGGATGAGTCAAGGCCTCAGCCGGTGTTCTGGTTACGCGACCAATGAAATGTCTCGCCCTCAGCCAGGATCTGGGGATTCGCTAACTGGCGAGACCTTCCTGAGCCAGATCTAGACACTTAGATGGTACAGTAGGACTGTTGTGGTGAGAGGGGAGCTGCTGGAACCTCTGGAGCAGCTCAGACTTCAAGGCCAGGAAGGCTTCCTGAAGTAAGAGCACCTAAATTGAAGTGAGTAAGCTGGGGAAGGGAGACGTAAAGCAGAAGGCAAAGCAAGTGTAGAGGTTGGGATTTGAGACAATGTGGGCGTTGGGGGAGCCCAATTTCTGTAATGCACATTGATCTCATCATTAATTGTTCTGTAGTAGTTTACCTTCGACTGGTCACCTCAGGGTGAGCTGATTAAATCAAATGTAAGGACCTGCAGGGACATCCCTGGTGGTCCAGTGGTTAAGACTCCATGCTTCCGCTACAGGGGGCGCGGGTTCATGCCTCCAAGCGCACCCCCCAACGCCAGAATTTAAGAACCTGCCTGGAAGTTGAGGACAAAGTCTGACTGAAGGTCACTGCACCCACCCCAAACACACACACACACACACACACACACACACACACACACACACACACACACACACACACACACACACACACACCAGTCCCCAGCCTGAGAGGTACATTATTCCTTGCACCATCAGAACCCCCAAGATGCCCCTTGACATTACAAACACTGTGGGAAAAGAGCACAGAGAAGTGGCTCCAGTTAATCGATCCACTGAACACGTATTAACCTCATACTACGTACCATACACCAAAATAAGTATCATATCATGGGAGGTGTGTTAAGACCTGGCCCTCTGACCCAGAGAACTTTATAACTTGGCTAGAAGAGAAAATCAGGGGTAATTCACTTGGAGAACAAAGAAGGAAGCCATGACACCCAAGCCTAATATGAATTCAGACACAAGGGATTGGTGTGGGCTGTGGCAGTCTGGGAAGGCTCCCTGCAGGAGGGGAATGTGAGCTGGACCTAGGTAGAGGGGGAAGATCAAGAAGAGGAAGGAGATGTAGTGAAGACAGACTAAGCAAAGGTATGGATATGTATTTGTGTTTCTCCAGAGAAACAGAACCGATAGGATATATAGAGATATATAAGAGGAGATTATTTATGGGAATTGGCTCTCCCAATTATGGAGGCCGAGAAGTCTCATGATATGCCCTCTGCAAGCTGGAAAACCAGTGGTATAATTCAGTCCCAAACGAAAGCCCGGAGAACCAGGAGCTCTGATGTGGGAGGGCAGGAAAGATGGATGTCCCAACTCAAGAAGAAAGGAGAAATTGCCCTTGGTGCACATTTTTGTTCTGTCTGGGCCCTCAGTGGATTGGAGTGAACGATACCCATCCAACATTGGTGACGGCAGGTCTTCTTTACTCAGTCTACTAGTTCAAATGGTAATCTCCTTCAGAAACACCCTCACAGACACACCCAGAAATAATATTTTACCAGTGATCTGGGCGTCCCTTAGCCCTATCAAATTGACACATAAAATTAACCACCGTAGTAATAATAATACAATGTATAATTTTAGTTTTTTGGGGTTTTTTTTTTTTTTTTTTTTTTTTTTTTACTGTTTTCTGTTATCTTTCAGAGACTGAAGAGAGAAACCATGCCTTAAAATTTTTGATCAGGATGTATAAGAGAAAAAACTAAGTTTAAGGCTTCTTCCTGGTTTTGTACTTGATTTGATTCTTTTTGGAGTCCAGGATTGTGTATGACCCTTCTTCCCTTTAGCAGAACCATTTACTATGGTTTTGGATACGCAGTAGTAGGCTTGGACCCTGCTTTGTACTTAGGGGTATAAGTATGCTCAGCATAATGAAGAGAAATTTTTCAGTGTGCAAAGGAGGAGAGAGAGGAAAGAGGTAGGCCGCCCACCAACATGGCAGAAGGCCAGGCCCAAGCCAAAAAGGTATCTGTGAGAGTTTCACTGTGGTGGGTTGACCCATGGTTTTTAAGAACAATGATGTGTAATGTTTGGTTTTAAATTGTTTTATCATTGCTATCTTGAGCTGTGCTAAAGGTTTCCTCAGTTAACCTGACTCCTTCAGTAACAAGGGCGCAGTGTGGGCTTGTGGTAGTCTGGGAGGCTGGTCACATGGTGGGGAATGAAAGTAGGGGTCAGCAAAAGGACAGCGCTGTGCTCATATCATCCTCCTAGTTTGTCATGGTTGGCTGCATTAAATCAAAGGAGCCTATTAGTTGAGCCTTACAGGTGGTAACAAGTGGAAAGAGAACAGATGCTCCTGGGCTGAGCTGAAATCAGTGGGAGGGAAGCAGGTGGTGTTGGATAAACAAGTTGCAGCATGAACTGACCTAACCCAGGAGCAGAACAGGAAACAAATTGACTTTTCCCCAAATAGTTGAGTGAAAGATGATACTTGAAAGGGGGGAGACACAGTTGGGGTGTGTTTCTGTGGGGGAGGGATGTGATCAGATTGGGGATGGCATTGTAAGCAGGGCAAGATGACTGGTCTTGCTGTGGCAGATGACAGACATTCAACAGATTTCTTTTCCACATCCTGATCAAAAACAGGTGCATGCAGCCAAGTCATGAAAGAGCAATGAAAAATGCAGTGGACCAGTACATGCAAAGGTCCTAGGCCTGGATTTCCTCTGCCTTCTCTGGGTCTTCACTCTTCTCTCCTGCATTGCTACTTCCTTGTTTTGTGGGATCACTCCAGTCCGCAGACATATTCTCTGGTGTGGTAGGCAGCCACCACGATGGCCTTTAATTAGCCTTGTCTTCTGGTATTCATACCCTTTGTTAGCCCCCTCCCCGAAGTTGGCAACTCTAAGTTGGCTAGATTTAGTGACACGCTTGTAGCAAACAGATGGTGGCAGAGGGGATGGGCTATCCCTTCCAAGACTAGATTATAAAAAGATTGTGACTTGTCTTGAACATTTTCTCTAGCTCTCTTGCTCTGAGGGAAGTCGGCTGCCATATTATGAGCTGCCCTATGGCCCTATGGAGTAGCTTACAGTCATAGTAGATCTAACGGCCTATGAAGAAGCAAACCACACCACATGAGTGAGCTAGGAAGCAGATCTTTCCCAGGTCAAACCTTCAGATGAGACCACAGTTCTGGCTAAGATCTTAAATGCAACCTCATGAGAGGCCTGAAGCCAGAGACATCCCCCAAGCCACACTCAAAATTCTTGACCCACAGAAATTGTGAGATAACAAAATTTTGTTGTTTTAAGCTGCTAAGTTTTGGAATAATTTGTAACATAGCAGTAGATAATGCATCTTGTTTCTCTTATCTTTGAAGGAGGATGAGGGCATTAGTGCTGAGCCTGGGGCCTGGGGTAGGGTGTGGGGGGGGATGTAGGATGGTAGGGTTGATTGGGTCTGGAGTTAGGGGAGATTTTATTCTTCTTGGTTGTCCCTTGCTCCACTTGAGTTAGTGCTAGAAATCTTTTTTTTGGATAGTGGATGAACAATAAATTTACTGGATGTCTGATAAATATGTGGATAGTCAATAAATGTGCCCCCAAGTATTCAGTGAATGCCAAACAAATATGTGCAAATACGGACGTCTAACAAATGAGTAAACAAAAATGAAAGAAGAGGTATGTGACTTGATTTAACCTCTCTCAGGCTCTATTTTTTTCAGCTGAAAAGGGGGATCCGATACCTAACTCATGGGAGCAAACCTTAAGAGAGGAAAGAACCTAAGTAGATGGTAGAAATTACTATTTTTCAGAACTTGCGTCCTGATTTTTAGTTCAGGGTCTTGAGCTCAACGTCTCGAGATTTATATCTTAAGCCATGAGAGGACCCTTTTAGGGTTTTTTTGTTGTTGTGTTTTTTAAACATCTTTTTGGGGTATAATTGCTTTACAATGGTGTGTTAGTTTCTGCTTTATAACAAAGTGAATCAGTTATACATATACATATGTTCCCATATCTCTTCCCTCTTGCGTCTCCCTCACTCCCACCCTCCCTATCCCACCCCTCCAGGCCGTCACAAAGCACCGAGCTGATCTCCCTGTGCTACGCGGCTGCTTCCCACTAGCTATCTACCTTACGTTTGGTACTGTATATAAGTCCATGCCACTCTCTCACTTCGTCCCAGCTTACCCTTCCCCCTCCCCGTGTCCTCAAGTCCGTTCTCTAGTAGGTCTGTATCTTTATTCCTGTCTTACCTAGAAATCTTTTTAATAAAAATATTTTATTATGTAGACTTTAAATAATAACAACAAAATAAACTTCTGTGTACCCACAACCTCATTCACTATTTTTGTTTTGTTAAATATTTAATCCTTTTGAAGGAATGTTTATAGTACAGTTTATGTACTATAAACTTACATAATGTACTATAAACTTTACAGATTATGTACAGATTATGTACTATAAACTTTACAGATTAAAGAATAAAAACAATATAAGGATACCTATTTAAGAAAAAGAACATCATTGTTACTTTGGAAATCCCCCGTGTACCTGTCCCTGTCCCTTTCCCTTTCCCTTAGAAAAAACCAATATTCTGAATTTTGTACTTAGTATTCCATTGATTCTCTTTATAAACCTGACTGTACAGTATGGTGGTCACTAGTGACAGGTGACAATTTAAGTTTAAATTAAATTAAAATTTAGTTCCTCAGTCATGTTAGCCCTGTAGCCAGTGGTTACCATATTGGACAGCATGTTTAGTTTTGCCTGTTTTTAAACTTTATATCAGTTGAATCATGCAGTTCATTTTCTTTTGCAGCTAGTTTTGTTTCATTCAGTATTGCGTGCTCAGCATTCATTCATGTGGTTATTTATAACTGTAACTCATTTATTTTTACCATGTGCATGGTGTGAATATGCCATGATGTATTTATCTACATTGGAATCTATTACTGATGAACATTTGAACTGTTTCCAGAGTTTTGCTCTTACAACTGATACTATTATGGATGTGAGCAGGAGTTTCTCTGGACTATATACCAGGTTAGGACTGCTGACTCTTAGAGAATATACACCATCACCTTCTCTAAATAATGACAAATAGTTTTCTGAAATGTTATAACAACATACTGTCCAACTAGCAGCACGTAAACGTTCCCATTATTTATATTATCATCGATGCTTTTTAATTTTTTACGAATCTTGTTGGTATGAATTGAGAACTCATGGTTTCAATCTGCATTTTCCTGACTCTAAATGAGTTTGAGTATTTGAATATCTTTTCATATATTACCTACTTAGGTCTTTTATGTGTTTATCTTTATGTTATGCATTTCATTAATGCAGCCACTCATCTTTTACTGTTTCCATAGTTTTGTCTTTTTCAGAATACCGTATAATACATACCTACAGTATGTAGCCTTTGCAGATTGGTTTCTTTTACTTAGTAATATGCATTTAACATTCTCCATGTCTTTTCTTGTTTTAATATTTATTTTTTTGGCTGTGTCGGGTCTTAGTTGCGGCACGCGGGGTCTTCGTTGTGGCGCTCGGGCTTTTCTCTAGTTGTGGTGTGGTTTTTTTTCTCCCTCTAGTTGTGGCGTGCGGGTTCCAGAGTGCCTGGGCTCTGTAGTTTGCAGCACGTGGGCTCTATTGTTGAGGCACGTGAGCTCAGTAGTTGTGGTGTGCGGGCTTAGTTGCCCCGCAGCATGTGGGATCTTATTTTTTTTTATTATTATTATTATTTTTTGCGGTACGCGGGTCTCTCACTGTTGTGGCCTCTCCCGTTGTGGAGCACAGGCTCCGGATGCGCAGGCTCAGCGGCCATGGCTCACGGGCGCATCCGCTCCGCAGCATGTGGGATCTTCCCGGACCGGGACACGAATTCGTGTCCCTGCATCGGCAGGCGGACTCTCAACCACTGCGCCACCAGGGAAGCCCAGCATGTGGGATCTTAGTTCCCCGACCAGGGATCGAACCCTGCATTGGAAGGAGGATTCTTTACCACTGGACCACCAGAGAAGTCCCCCTCCATGTCCTTTCATGGCTTAAGAGCTCATTTCTTTTTTGTGATCAATAATATTCCATTATCTGGATATACCACAGTTCATCCGTTCACCTATTGAAGCACATCTTGGTTGCTTCCAAGTTTTGGCAGTTATGAATAAATTTGCTGTAAACATCTGGGTGCAGGTTTTTGGGTAAACATAAGTTTTCAGCTCCTTTGGCAAATACCAAACAGTGCAATTGCTGGATCATATGATAAGAGTATGTTTAGGGCTTCCCTCGTGGCGCAGTGGTTGAGAGTCCGCCTGCCGATGCAGGGGACACGGGTTCGTGCCCTGGTCCGGGAAGATCCCACATGCCGCGGAGCGGCTGGGCCCGTGAGCCATGGCCGCTGAGCCTGCGCGTCCGGAGCCTGTGCTCCACAACGGGAGAGCCCACGACAGTGAGAGGCCCGCGTACTGCAAAAAAAAAAAAAAAAAAAAGAGTATGTTTAGTTTTGTACGAAATTGCCAAACTGTCTTCCAAAGTGTCTGCACCACTTTTGCATTCCCAGTAGCAATGACTGAGAGTTCATGTTGTTCATGAGCATTTGGTGTTACAAATGTTTTGGGTTTTGGCTATTCTAATGGGTGTATTAGTGGTATCTCATTGTTTTAATTTGCATCTCCCTGATGACACGATGTGGATCATCTTTTCACATGTTTATTTGCTGTCTATATATCTTATTGATGAGATGTCTGTTAAGGTCTTTGGCCCATCTTTTTGTTGTTGTTTTTTTTTTGCTGTATGCGGGTCTCTCACCGTTGCGGCCTCCCCCATCGCGGAGCACAGGCTTCGGACGCGCAGGCTCAGCGGCCATGGCTCACGGGCCCAGCTGCTCCGCGGCACGCTGGATCCTCCCGGACCTGGGCATGAACCCGCGTCCCCCGCATTGGCAGGCGGACCCCCAACCACTGCGCCACCAGGGAAGCCCTGGCCCATCTTTTAATCAGGTTCTTATTGTTGAGTTTTAAGAGCTCTTTGTATTTTTTGGATAACAGTCCTCTATTAGATATGTCTTTTGCAAATATTTTCTCCCAGTCTGTGGCTTGCCTTTTTCTTTGTCTTTCACAGAGCAGAAACTTTTAGTTTTAATGAAGTCCAATTTATCAATTCTTTTTTTTATGGATCATACTTTTGGAGTCATCGACAAACCCAAGGTCATTTAGATTTTCTCCTATGTTATCTTCTAAGAGTTTTATACTTTTGTGTTTTACATTTAGGTCTGTGGTCCATTTTGAGTTAATTTTTGTGGAGGATATAAAGTCTGTGTCTAGATTCTTTTTTTTTTTTTTTTAATGTGAATGTCCAGTTGTTCCAGCGCCACTTATTTAAAATACTGTCTTTGCTCCATTGTATTGCCTTTGCTCCTTTGTTGAAGATCAGTTGACTGTATCCCTGTGGGTCTATTTCTGGGCTCTCTGTACTGTTCCATTGATCTATTTGTCTGTTCTTTTGCGAATATCACCCTGTCTTGATTACTGTAGCTCTGTGTTATGTCTTTTTTCTTAACTGTTTTTTTTCTTTTTGGCCACTCGGCATGTGGGATCGTAGTTCCCTGACCAGGGGTCGAACCTGTGGCCCCTGCAGTGGAAGTGTGGTGTCTTAACCACTGGACCACCAGGGAAGTCCCACTATGGTATGTCTTGAAGTCAGGTACTGTCAGCTCTCCAGGTTTGTTCTTCTCCTTCAATATTGTGTTGTCTATTCTGAGTCTTTTTTCACTGTGTATAACCTTTAGAAGCAGTTTGTTGATGTCCACAAAATAACTTGCTGGGATTTTGATTGGGCTTGTATTAAATCTGTAGAACAAGTTGGAAGAACTGCCATCCTGACAGTGTTGTTTTTCTATCCATTAACATGGAATACCTGTCCATTTATTTAGTTCTTGTTTGATTTCTTTTATCAGTTTTGTAATTTTCCTCATATAGATCTTGTACATATTTTGTTAGATTTATACCTAAGTATTTCATTTTGGGGGGTGCTAATGTAAAAAGTATTGTATTTTTAATTTCAAATTCCAGTAGTTCATTGCTGGTATATTCTAATGAGATTGACTCTTGTATATTAACCTTGTATCCTGCAACCCTGCTGTAATCACTTATTAGTTCCAGGAGTTTCTTTGTCAAATCTTTTGGATTTTCTAATAGATTAACATATCTGTGAACAAAGACGATTTTATTTCTTCCTTCTCAATCTGTATACCTTTAATTCCTTTTCTTATCTTATTGCATTAGGACTTAACAGTATGATGTTGAAAAGCAGTGGTGGGAATTCCCTGGCAGTCCATGGTTAGGACTTGGTGCTTTCACTGCCAGGGCCTGGGTTCAATCCCTGGTTGGGGAACTAAGATCCCACAAGCTGCACGGTGCAGCAAAGAAAAAAAAAGTCCACTCTTTCCAATTCTCTTTAACATTATACTAGAAATCCTAGGCAGTACAGTAAAGCAAGATAAAGGCATACAGGGCTTCCCTGGTGGCGCAGTGGTTAAGAATCCGCCTGCCGATGCAGGGGACACGGGTTCGAGCCCTGGTCCGGGAAGATCCCACATGCCACAGAGCAACTAAGCCCGTGCGCCACAGCTACTGAGTCTGTGCTCTAGAGCCCGCGAGCCACAACTACTGAGCCCATGCGCCACAACTACTGAAACCCATGTGCCTATATAGCCCATGCTCCGCAACAAGAGAAGACAATGAGAAGCCTGCACACCACAACGAAGAGTAGCCCCTGCTTGCTGCAACTAGAGAAAGCCCACGTGCAGCAATGAAGACCCAACACAGCCAAAAATAAATAAATAAAATAAATTTATTAAAAAACTAAAGGCATACAGACTTTAAAGAAAGATATAAAGCTGTCTCTATTCACAAATGCCACTATCTCAATAGAACCCCTCCCCCCCAAGAAAATCTATTTTAAAAACTCCTCAAACTTATAAGTCAATTTATAATAAGGTTACAGGACAAAATTCCTCTTTTTATATATTAGCCAACAGTTGGAAACTGAAATTTAAACATTTAAAATACCTATAAGAAAAAAGAAAAAGAAGTAGTAATTAGGTATAAATCTAACAAAATATGTGCATGGTCTCTGCCAAAAACTACAAAACACTGAAGAAAAAAATCAAACACTAAATAAGTGGAAATATATTGTGTTTATGAATTGGATGAATATTGTTAAATGTCAGTTCTTCCCCAGTTGATCTGTGTATAGTTTTAACACAACCCCAGTCAAAATCCCAGCAGGATCTTCTTTTATAGATACAGACCAGCTGATTCTAAAATTCATATAGAAAAGCAAAGAAACTGGAATGGCCAAAACAATTTTAGGGGAAAAATAAAAAATAAAACTTGAAGAATTCATACCACCTGATTTCAAGACTTACTATGAAGCTACAGTAATCAAGACAGTGTGGTTTTGGTGAAAGGAGAGACACACATAGATCAATGGAACATAGTCTGGATAAAACCAGTCCTTTGAAAATTTGTTGAGACTTTACTGCCCAAATTATATGGTTCTATTTTCATAAATACTCTTATGTGTTATTTACAGTTGTATTTTCTACATCAAATTTCACTGATTAAAAGATGTCTGTTTTTCACATTTAAACATCTCTGAAATCAGTATGCATCTGGCCATCCATGGCATGGCGTAGTTTAACTGGCAGTGGCTTTTCTTTCTTAGTGGTACTTAAGCTATAGCTCGCTTTACAATCAGCGGTGGCTTACAGTTGATGAAATTTAGTATGTTAGGTCAAGTTTTTTTATTGTTCAAGTCTTTGTACTGATGATTTTCCTGCTTTTTGTATCAATTATGAGAGAGGTATGCTAAATTCTACTAAGATTGTGAATTTTTCTTTCTCATTATATTTCTGCATTTTGCTTAACATCTTGATCCTGTATTGGTGTATCCAAGTTTAGATGTGTTTTATCTTCCAAGTGAGTTAAATCTTTTTTCATTTTATAGTGACCATCTTTGTCCCAAGTAATAATTTTTTCCTTTAAAGTCTATTTTGTTCAATATAAATATAGCTATACCGATGCTTTCTTTTGGCTAATATTTGGCTGGTATAACTTCTTCCATGCCTTTACTTTCAACCTTGCTGTGTCCTTTTATTTTAGATTTACCCCTTATATAAACAACATATAGCTGGATTTTGTTTTCTAATCCAATGTGACAATTTTTAATATTTAACTAATATCCAGTGCATTTTTATTTATTATCATTACTAATACACATAGATTTCTATAATTTTATTTTGGGCAATTTGTCCTGCCTGTTTCTTTTCTCTCCTTTCTTATCTTTTGGATTGATGAGTGTTTATTAATTAAAAAAAATTTTTTGGCAAGCATTTTTTCCAGATGTGATATTAAATTCTAAGAGTTGTCAGTTGGAAAAAATAATGCTCTGATGCTCAGGTTTTTTCCAAAACAAAGTATTGTTACCATAGCTAAAATCCTAAATTTTCTTTGGTCTGAATTAAGGTACCATTTATAAGCTTGTAAAAAAGGTACTACAGTCTGATATGTGTTATTTATGTATTCATACAATAAATATAAAAACATGGACTGGTTCCATCCTAAATTCATGATAGTGGTTTCCATCAGGGAGGGAAATTGGACTAGGGAAAGAAAGGTGAGGAATTTATCTGTACATCCTTCCTCTTCAGAAAATGATCTGAAGTAAAGGCAACAAAATGTTAACAGTTATTAATTATGGATTGTGCATGTACAGGATTTGATATGTTAACTTCTGTAGTTTTCTATATATTTATTTTAAAAAGTTTGTAAAACTTCCGTGATTTTGAAATGGAGGTTGCCATCTAGTGGACACATTTAAATAGGACTTTTTTTTTTTTTTTTTTTTTTTTGCCGTACGCGGGCCTCCCACTGTTGTGGCCTCTCCCGCTGCGGAGCACAGGCTCCAGATGCGCAGGCTCAGCAGCCATGGCTCACGTGCCCAGCCGCTCCGCGGCATGTGGAATCTTCCCGGACTGGGGCACGAACCCGTGTCCCCTGCATCGGTAGGCGGACTCTCAACCACTGCGCCACCAGGGAAGCCCTAAATAGAACTTTTTAAACCTTTGATGTTGAGTGCAGAAGGATTCAATGAAAAAAGCTTTTCAGACTTGGTAACACATGCAAGACAGAAGGTACACTCTGGTGGCTAAGACCACAAACTTTGGAGTTGATCAGACCTAGGTCCGAACCCTAGTTTTGTTATTTACCATTTAACCTTAGGCAAAGTATCAAACCTCTCTGTGCCTTAGTGAGTTTGAACCCCAGACCCTCATTCATTTTAACAAACATTATAGAGCACTCCTTTAAACCAGGTGAGCACTGCCCTAGACTGTGGGGATACAGAAAAGCACGAAAGAGACAGAGTCTCCCCCTCACGTTTGATAAAGGAGTGTGTTGGGCGGGGATGTGCTACTATTTCATATTGAATGGTTAGAGGTTAGGTTTATATCTGAGATCCCTAGTTATTAATACTCATATAACTTTAGGTAAGTACCAATCTCACAGGATGACATTAATATCCAAGTTCCACAAGAGATATAAGTCTGCCTTGTCACTCCTCCTAGTAATGCTTGGCATATAAAAGGCCTTCGATAAATATTTGCTGAATGAATGAATGTCATTACTTTTACAGTTTCTTATGCATAGTAGATACTCAATAAATAGTAGATATTAAGGAAACAGTAAGGCTGTGTATGTTATGTACATAGGTAACCCTAGATTTTTCTTTTTCTGGCTGCACTGGGTCTTCATTGCGGAGCGCAGGCTTTCTCTAGTTGTGGTGAACAGGGGCTACTCTTCGTTGCGGTGCATGGGCTTCTCATTGCAGTGGCTTCTCTTGTTGCGGAGCACAGGCTCTAAGCTTGTGGGCTTCAGTAGTTGCAGCACGCGGGCTCAGTAGTTGTGGCACGTGAGCCCTAGAGCGCGTGGGCTTCAGTAGTTGCAGAACGTGGGCTTAGTAGTTGTGGCTCGCAGGCTCTAGAGCGCAGGCTTAGTAGCTGTGGCACACAGGCTTAGTTGCTCTGTGGCATGTGGAATGTTCCCGGACCAGGGCTCGAACCCATGTCCCCTGTATTGGCAGGTAGATTCTTAAACACTGTGCCACAAGGGAAGTCCAACCCTAGATTTTATAATAAATTAAATTGACAAATATTTACCTAAGTTAAAAACATATATACTTATTGAAGGCAGCAAACTATTAAATATATCCAGTCAATTTTGAGGAAAAGGATTTCAACCATGAAAGGGCAAAGACTTGGCCTCTAATGCCTATCTATGTTTGCTATAAAGAAATTTACACTGATAAAAGGGGATTGAGTTATCAGAATCTCTCTTAAAAAAAAGAAAAGTTAAATGGCCTAAACCTCCTCCAACTGACTCCCTCAAAGACTTCTGCCAGGGACTTCCCTGGCGGTCCAATGGTTAAGACTCCACCCTTCCACTGCAAGGGATGAGGGTTTGATTAAAAAAAAAAAAAAAGACTTGCCAAACACTCCCTAGAGTGGCCTCCTGAATTCTACAACCTTGATATAAGTGTTCCTTTACTTTGTTTTATAGCAAAAAAACAAGCAGTATTTATTAAAAATAAAAACCTACTTTGTATAACAGAGTAAATAATGTTACATGATTACTGCAATTAGATTGTGGTATACTTTGACATTATTTCATTTCACTATAACCTGTGACTTTTCCTTTAACTTAGCTATCAAGTCCCTGGTCAAATTCACTCACTTTATATCATTTCAGCATCTTTTCTGGGAATTTGAACTGCATTTACGACAACTTTATATTCCAAAGCATAATACATTTTTTAAAATATCTGTTGTTACTTTATTTAATTATTTAATTTTTTTTTTTTTGGTGGTACTCGGGCCTCTCACTGTTGCGGTCCCTCCCACTGCGGAGCACAGGCTCTGGACGCGCAGGCCCAGCGGCCATGGCTCATGGACACAGCCGTTCCGCGGCACGTGGGATCTTCCCGGACCGGGGCACGAACCCGTGTCCCCTGCATCAGCAGGCGGACTCTCAACCACTGCGCCACCAGGGAAGCCCTATAATACATATTTTTTTATTGGAGTATAATTACTTTACAATGTTGGGTTAGTTTCTGCTGTACAACAAAGTGAATCAGCTATATGGATACGATATCCCCTCCCTCTTGAGCCTCCCTCTCACCTCCTGCATCCCACCGCTCTAGGTCATCACAGAGCACCGAGCTGAGCTCCCTGTGCTATATACAGCACCTTCCCACTAGCTATTTTACACACGGTAGTGTATATATGTCACTGCTGCTCTCTCAGTTTGTCCCACCCTCCCCTTCCCCACACTCCCATGTCTGCAAGTCCATTCTCTACATCTGTGTCTCTTTTCCAGCCCTGCAAATAGGTTCATCAGTACCATTTTTCTAGATTCCATATATATGCGTTAATATACAGTATTTGTTTTTCTCTTTCTGACTTACTTCACTCCGTATGACTGATTCTAGGTTCATCCACATCACTACAAATTACCCAATTTTGTTACTTTTTATGGCTTAGTAATATTCCATTGTATATATGTACCACATCTTCTTCATCCATTCATCTGTTGATGGACATTTATGTTGTTTGCATGTCCTGACTATTGTAAATAGAGCTGCAGTGAACATTGGGGTACATGTATCTTTTTGAATAATGGTTTTCTCAGGGTATATGCCCAGTAGTGGGATTGCTGGGTCATATGGTAGTTCTGTTTTTAGTTTTTTAAGGAAGGAACCTCCATACTGTTCTCCATAGTGGCTGTATCAATTTACATTCCCACAAACGGTGCCAGAGGGTTCCCTTTTCTCCACACCCTCTCCAGCATTTATTGTTTTCTTTTTAAATTTTTATTTATTTATTTATGGCTGCATTGGGTCTTTGTTGCTGCCTACAGGCTTTCTCTAGTTGGCTCCAGCGGGGGCTACTCTTGGTTGTGGTGTGTGGGCTTCTCATTGAGGTGGCTTCTCTTGTTGCAGAGCATGGGCTCTAGGCACACAGGCTTCAGTAGTTGTGGCACGGGGGCTCAGTAGTGTGGCTCGTGGGCTCTAGAGTGCAGGCTCAGTAGTTGTGACACACGGGCTTAGTTGCTCCGCGGCATGTGGGATCTTCCTGGACCAGGGGCCGAACCCATGTCCCCTGCATTGGCAGGTGAATTCTTAACCACTGCGCCACCAGGGAAGTGCCCTCTCCAGCGTTTATTGTTTGTAGATTTTTTGATGATGGCCATTCTGACAGGTGTGAGGTGATACCTCATCGTGGTTCTGTTTTTTGTTTTTAATTGGGGTATAGTTGTTTTACAATGTTGTGTTAGTTTTTATTGTACAGCGAAGTGGAGTTCCCTATGCTATACAGCAGGTTCTCATTAGTTATCTATTTTATACATATCAGTGCAGCAGTCCCCAACCTTTCTGGCACCAGGGACCGATTTCGTGGAAGACAATTTTTCCACAGGGCAGGGGGGATGGTTCAGGCGGTAATGTGCACAGTGGGGAGCGGCAGATGAAGGTTTGCTCGCTCACCGACTGCTCACCTCCTGCTGTGTGGCCCAGTTCCTAACAGGCTGCAGATCGGTACTGGTCCATGACCCAGGGGTTGGGGACCCCTGTATTAGTGTATAAATGTTAATCCCAATCTCCCAATTCACCACCCCCTTCCCCCCTTGGTGTCCATACATTTGTTCTCTACATCTGTGTCTCTATTTCTGCCTTGCAAACTGGTTCATCTGTACCATTTTTCTACATTCCACATATATGCATTAATATACGATATTTGTTTTTCTCTCTCTGACTTACTTCACTCTGTATGACAGTCTCTAGGTCTGTCCATGTCTCTGCAAATGACCCAATTTCATTCCTTCTTATGGCCGAGTAATATTCCATTGTATGTATGTACCACTTTTTTTTAATCTATTCGTCTTTCGATGGACATTTAGGTTATTTCCATGTCCTGGCTATTGTAAATAGAGCTGCAATGAACATTGGGGTGCATGTGTCTTTTTGAATTTTGGTTTTCTCAGGGTATATGCCCTGAGGGATGGCTGGGTCATATGGTAATTGTTTTTAGATTTTTAAGCACCCTCTATGCTGTTCTCCATAGTGGCTGTATCAATTTACATTCCCATCTACAGGGCCAGAGGATTCCCTTTTCTCCACACCCACTCCAGCATTTATTGTTTGTAGACTTACTGATGATGTGAGGTGATACCTAATTGTAGTTTTGTTTTGCATTTTTTTTAATAATCAGTGATGTTGAGCATCTTTTCATGTGCCTCTTGGCCATCTATGTGTCTTCTTTGGAGAAATGTCTATTTAGGTCTTCTGCCCATCTTTCGATTGGGTTGTTTGAGTTTTTGGTATTGAGCTGCATGAGCCGCTTGTATATTTTAGAGATTAATCCTTTGTCGTTTGATTCATTTGCAAATATTTTCGCCCTTTCTGAGAGTTGTCTTTTCATCTTGTTTATGGTTTCCTTTGCTGTGCAAAAGCTTTTAAGTTTAATTAGGTCCCATTTATTTATTTTTGTTTTTATTTTCATTACTCTAGGTGGTGGGTCAAAAAGGATCTTGCTGCAATTTATGTCAAATAGTGTTCTATGTTTTCTTCTTTTTAAAAAAAAATAATTTATTTATTTTTGGCTGTGTTGGGTCTTCACTGCTGCACGCAGGCTTTCTCTAGTTGTAGTGAGCAGGGGCTACTCTTTGCGGTGTTTGGCCTTCTCATTGCAGTGGCTTCTCTTGTTGTGGAGCACGGGCTTTATGCGTGTGGGCTTCAGCAGTTGTGGCTTGTGGGCTCTAGAGCAGAGGCTCTGTAGTTTTGGCACATGGGCTTAGTTTCTCTGCAGCATGTGGGATCTTCCCAGACCAGGGCTCAAACCCGTGTCCCTTGCATTGGCAGGCGGATTCTTAACCACTGTGCCACCAAGGAAGTCCCCATGTTTTCTTCTAAGAGTTTTATCGTGTCTGGCCTTACATTTAGGTCTTTTAATCCATTTTGAGTTTATTTTTGTGTATGGTGTTAGGGAGCGTTCTAATTTCATTCTTTTACATGTAGCTGTCCAGTTTTCCCAGCACCACTTATTGAAGAGATTGTCTTTTCTCCATTGTATATTCTTGCCTCCTTTTTCATATATTAGGTCACCGTAGATGCTTGGGCTTATCTCTCAGCTTTTCTATCCAGTTCCATTGATCTATATTTCTGTTTTTGTGCCAGTACCATACTGTCTTGATCACTGTAGCTTTGCAGTATAATCTGAAGTCAGAGAGCCTGATTCCTTCAGCTCCATTTTTCTTTCTCAAGATTGCTTTGGCTATTCAGGGTCTTCTGTGTTTCCATACAAATTGTAAAAATTTTTGTTCTAGTTCTGTGAAAAATGCCATTGGTAATTCGATAGGGATTGCATTGAATCTGTAGATGGCTTTGGGTAGTATAGTCATTTTCACAGTGTTGATTCTTCCACTCCAAGAACATGATATATCTCTCCATCTGTTTGTGTCATCTTTGATATTTTTCATCAGTGTCTTACAGTTTTCTGCATACAGGTCCTTTGCCTCATTAGTTAGGTTTATTCCTATGTATTTTATTCTTTTTGTTGCAATGGTAAATGGGATTGTTTCCTTAATTTCTCTTTCTGATTTTTTTTGTTGTTAGTGTATAGGAATTCAAGAGATTTCTGTGTATTAATTTTGTATCCTGTGACTTTACTAAATTCATTGATTAGCTGTAGTAGTTTTCTGGTGGCATCTTTAGGATTTTCTGTGTATAGTATCATGTCATCTGCAAACAGTGACAGTTTTACTTCTTCTTTTCCAATTTGGATTCCTTTTATTTCTTCTTCTTCTGATTTCTGTGGCTAGGAGTTCCAAAACTATGTTGAATAATAGCAGTGAGAGTGGACATCCTTGTCCTCTTCCTGATCTTAGATGACTTGCTTTCAGTTTTTTTACCATTGAGAATAATGTTCGCTGTCGGTTTGTCATATATGGCCTTTATTATGTTGAGGTAGGTTCCCTCTATGCCTACTTTCTGGAGTTTTTATCATAAATGCGTGTTGAATTTTGTTGAAAGCTTTTTCTGCATCTTTTGAGATTATCATATGGTTTTTCTCCTTCAGTTTGTTAATATGGTGTATCACATTAATTGATTTGCATATATTGAAGAATCCTTACATCCCTGGGATAAATCCCACTTGATCATGGTGTATGATCCTTTTACTGTGTTGTTGGATTCTGTTTGCTAGTATTTTGTTGAGGATTTTTGCATCTGTGTTCATCAGTGATATTGGTCTGTAATTTTCTTTTTTTGTAGTATCTTTGTCTGGTTTTGGTATCAAGGTGATGGTGACCTCATAGAATGAGTTTGGGAGTTTTCCTGTCTGCAGTTTTTTGGAAGAGTTTGAGAAGCATCGGTGTTAGCTCTTCTCTAAATGTTTAACAGACTTCTCCTGTGAAGCCATCTGGCCCTGGGCTTTTGTTTGTTGGAAGATTTTTTTTTTTTTTTTTGCGGTATGTGGGCATCTCACTGTTGTGGCCTCTCCCGTTGCAGAGCACAGGGTCCGGATGCGCAGGCTTAGTGGTCATGGCTCATGGGCCTAGCTGCTCCGCGGCATGTGGGATCTTCCTGGACCGGGGCACGAACCCGTGTCCCCTGCATCGGCAGGTGGACTCTCAACCACTGCGCCACCAGGGAAGCCCCCTGTTGGAAAATTTTTAATTTTTTTTTTGCGGTACGCGGGCCTCTCACTGTTGTGGCCTCTCCCGTTGCGGAGCACAGGCTCCAGACGCGCAGGCTCAGTGGCCATGGCTCACGGGTGCAGCTGCTCCGTGGCATGTGGGATCTTCCCGGACCGGGGCACGAACCCATGTCCCCTGCATCGGCAGGCGGACTCTCAACCACTGCGCCACCAGGGAAGCCCACGTTGGAAGATTTTTAATCACAGTTTCAGTTTCAGTGCTTGCGGTTGGTCTGTTCATATTTTCTATTTCTTCCTGGTTCAGTCTTGGAAGGTTGTACTTTTCTAAGAATTTGTCCATTTCTTCCATGTTGTCCATTTTATTGGCATATAGTTGCTTCTAGCAGTCTCTTATGATCCTTTGTATTTCTGTGATGTCCATTGTAACTTCTCTTTTTTTTTTTTTTTTTTTTTTTTGCGGTACACGGGCCTCTCACTGCTGTGGCCTCTCCTGTTGCGGAGCACAGGCTCCAGACGCACAGGCTCAGCGGCCATGGCTCATGGGCCCAGCTGCTCCGTGGCATGTGGGATCTTCCTGGACCGGGGCACGAACCCGTGTCCCCTGCATCGGCAGGTGGACTCTCAACCACTGCGCCACCAGGGAAGCCCTGTAACTTCTCCTTTTTCATTTCTAATTTTATTGATTTGAGTCTTCTCCCTTTTTTTCTTGATGATTCTGGCTAATGGTTTATCAACTTAGTTTATCTTCTCAAAGAATGAGCTTTTAGTTTTACTGATCTTTGCCGTTGTTTTCTACATTTCTTTTTCACTTATTTCTGCTCTCATCTTTTTGATTCCTTTCCTGCTATACTAACTGTGTGGGGTTTTTTTTGTTTTGTTTTGGGGGTGTTTTTTTTTTTGCTTTGTTTTTTGTTCTTTCTCTAATTGCTTTAGGTGTCAGGTTAGGTTGAGATTTTTCTTGTTTCTTGAGGTAGGATTGAATTGCTATAAACTTCCCTCTTAGAACTGCTTTTGCTGCATCCTGTAGGTTTTGGGTCGTGTGTTTTCGTTGTCATTTGTTTCTAGGTATTTTTCGATTTCCTCTTTGATTTCTTCAGTGATCTCTTGGTTACTTAGTAGCGTATTGCTTAGCCTCTATGTGTTTGTGTTTTTTCACTTTATTTTCCTGTAGTTGATATCTAATCTCATAGTGTTGTGGTTGGAAACAATGCTTGATATTTCAATTTTCTTAAATTTACCAAGGCTTGATTTGTGACCCAAGATGTGATCTATCCTAGAGAATGTTCCGTGTGCACTTGAGAAGAAAATGTATTCTGCTACTTTTGGATATAATGTCCTGAAGATACCAGTTAAGTCCATCTGGTCTAGTGTGTCATTTAAGGCTGTGTTTCCTTATTAATTTTCTGTCTGGATGATCTGCCCATTGGTGTAAGTGGGCTGTTAAAGTCCCCCACTGTTATTGTGTTACTGTTGATTTCCCCTTTTATGGCTGTTAGCATTTCCCTTATGTATTGATGTGCTCCTATGTTGGGTGCATAAATATCTACAATTGTTATGTCTTAATCATTATGTAGTGTCCAAGGCATAATACATTTTAACTGGAGAAAAACACAGGTTTAACTAGTAACTTCAATATAATAACTGCTGAATGACTAAATGTATATGGTAAGATTTCCAAAGCTCTAAAACATGCCCATTCTTTATGCTCTATTCCAGTGGTCCCCAACCTTTCTGGCCTCAGGGACTGGTTTCGTGGAAGACAATTTTTCCACAGACCCTGGGGGGGATGGTTTTGGGATGATTCAAGCACATTACATTTATTGTGCACTGTATTTCTATTATTAATACATTGTAATACATGAAATAATTATACAACTCACCATAATGCAGAATCAGTGGGAGCCCTGAGCTTGTTTTCATTTGCCACTCACTGATACCGTTTTGATATGAGTCTGCAAGCAATTGATTATGGTCTGTGTGCAGTCAAACCTCTCTGCTAATGATAATCTGTATTTGCAGCCACTCCCCAGCGCTAGTATCTCCGCCTCAGCTCCACCTCAGATCATCAGGCATTAGATTCTCATAAGGAGCGTGCAAACTAGATCCCTCACATGTGCAGTTCACATTAGGGTTTGTGCTGTGAGAATCTAATGCTGCCACACTAGATTCTGACAGGAGGCGGAGCTCAGGAGGTAATGTGAGCGATGGGGAGTGGCTGGAAATAGGGATGAAGCTTCGCTCGCTGGCCTGCTCCTCACCTCCTGCTGTGTGGCCTGGTTCCCAACAGGCCATGGACCCATACTGGTCCATGGCCTGGGGGTTGGGGACCCCTGCTCTGTTCAATAAAATTAAAGGGTTATCATATTTTATATGCTCAAGATGTGTTCCTGGGCAATAATGTATTTCCGTCGATATAACAAATTAGTAAATTGATTATTTAAAATAGTAAATTGAACTAAGGAAATAATTTCTTTGGTCTGATGAATTTCTGAAGTCTAATAATTTCAGGTTTGTACCACAATCACCTTTAAAGTGTCATAAGCCCCACACTGAATTCAAATTAGAAAAACATCTAGGAAGATAATTTGGTATGCATTTATGGAATCCTCAGTGGCTTGCCCATGCCTGTTACATATAGCTAAACTAGTTAACATTATCTAGTGAGCAAGGCCCTATACCAGCAATGTGTAGGCTGTGGAGAATTTACATATATGTGTGGATGTCCAGTTGTTAAGGTACTAAGAGCTAGGCTACTGGAGCCAAACACAACACCTACCCAATATATTATCTTTTAAAACACTCTGGATATAATCCACTGACCCCATACCTCCTAATATTCTTTAGCCTAATGGGTGACTATTTTGAGACTCAGGCTTTACACAGGACAGGGATATAAGTAATCCCACTGGTGATCAGACTTTATCTTTCTTTACATAAACTGCTGCCAAGTCAACAAAATCCCATTTTAAAAGATGCTGTTAATGAAAAATTTTACTAGGATTAATCACAAATTTATCTGTTAGGTTAAGATTTCTACACGACAGGCTCCTTAACCATGTCCTAAACACTTGTAGAACAAAATATTTAGCTATCTTCAGTTTGTTATAATTGGTTCTGACTGAATCAAAACATATAAACATATCCCCTTCTTAAAATAGGTAGTGTAGCCCAGATTTTTAAATTTATCCTCATTTTAAAACTAGAAATGCACTATAGTTAGTATAATTAACACAATGGCTATCAGGAAGCTTGTCATTCATATATCAAGCAATATATTTTACATTTGGCAAACTTAATTTTTATCAAATGTCCTTTAATTTCATAGACAACAATATGATACATATTGTATAAGAAGCACACAATAGTTTTGCAGTACAATTTCAAAGTGTATACAAATTGGAATACAGAGGTTAAACACTGGTGTGCTGACAGCATTTTTGAACTCTGGATAAACTGCATACAAAACTTACAATTCAAATATTAGCCAACCTGGAAACTTTACTTCCTATAATATAAAAATGATACTTTGAGATGCAAAATATTTTTTACTAACAAACTATATAAACATTTAAAATAATCATTAAAAACTCAACTTTAGAATTTATAAAGATTAGCTATAAAAATATATTGGCAGTCACATTTCTTATAAATGTACCATTCACTACATTACAAAATAGTCTCTCACATAAAATTGCCTTAGTAACTGTACTATTTTAGAATCTGATAAACCTTACATTAAACCAATTATAAAATCCTCTTGGAAAACTTTGGTATGCATCTTCAGAAGGTTTTTAAAATACTCTGACATCTCAAGGGCCTGTAAACATTCCATTCTATTAAAGCACAACAGAATAAGTAATGTATATTTAACTGCATACAGAATATAGAATCAAAAAACAATTTATTAAATATTTGTAGAAAATCACCATTCCCAGAGTAACCAAAAAACAAACGATTTAAAAGTATCAAACTTTTAAACAATTCTCTTTCCATTCTGATAAAAAAAAAGTTACAAAAATCACCACACTCCATTCATGTACCTTAGATGCCTTTTAGGACAAGGCCTCAAAAATAGTTAACCCAGTCTCAAAAATCCTCTCAAGTTCAATAAACAAACTTTTAAACACCCATTTAAGACCTGATGATAGAGCAAGTATACATAATCAGAACACATAGTTTATATATTTAGTTGTATATTAGCTTTTTTCTATTTGTAATTTAGAATTTATTGGCAGAAGTTGCACACACACACAATTGAAAAAGGTAAATTTTAGGAAACGGTAAGAAATGCAAACCTATAGGGTAAATTGATTTATTTTTAAAAATCTGATTTATCAAATTTCATCTTATCTGCCATTTTTGGAATATGACAACTATTGTTATTTAGAAAATTTGAATTTGTGAAAGTTTATTTCTTGTTTCTTGAGTATGTTTAATTTTTACAGAGTTTCCAGTTGTGCCAGTAACCTCCTTGAGGTCTTTTTCCACTTTATCCTCTGTCACCAGATCTCTTGCATAAGATATTTATCTTTAAGTTGCAAAAGCCTAAATAAAAAGCTTCATTTTTGACCTTTTAATTCATAAAACTCCACTAAAAAAGAAAAGAAATTCCGTCTAATTTTTAGGCAAGTCCACAAAAATATTTTCTTTCTTAAGCATCAAACACTTTTATTAGAATAAAGATCCTTCAAAGTTTTCAACTCTTCTATTAGAGTTTTATTTTGATTTTCCAGGACTGCAACTCGATTTTCCAGACATTTCACATATTCTTTCTTCTTTCTGCGACATTCTCGAGCAGCTTCTCTAAATGTAAGCATTAAAAAAACCAATGTTAGAAAAAAGTTCACATTCCTTAAATGGTAAATGCACTTCAGTAATCTTCCCTGGTCATTTTCCTCATTAAAAAAAATTAAGGTATAATCTATATACAGTGAAACACAATGATCTTCAGTGCAGAATTCAATCAGTTTTGGCAAATGCATATACCTGTATAACCCACCCACTCATCAAGACATACATTTTTATTGCCCCAGAAAGTTCCCTCATGCCCGTTCATCTCCCCAAGCAACTACTGGTTTGATTTTTATCACCATAGATGAAATTTTTCCTATTCTAGAACTTCAGATACCAGAGTCATACAGAATGTACTCTTGTGTCTCATCTCCTTTCACTCAGTATATTTTTGAGGTTTATCTGTGTTACTGTGCAGTGGTTTGCTCCTTTATATTGTTGGGCATATTCCACTGTATGAACATCATTACAATTTGCTGATCCATTCTCTTGGGCTGTTTTCTAGTTTTAGCTGCTATGCATGTTCTTGTGCCAGTCTCTTTGTAAACATATGTCCCATTTCTCTTGGATAAATACCAAGAAATGAAATTTATGGGTCCTCTTATTAACTTTTGGCACATAGACTCTCTAATTTTTATTTATTGAGTTTTAATTACAAACAGTGATTTCATTCTCAGTTTTGTACATGTCCTGTTAGAATATTTCTATGGATTTACATTCAAGTTTTACATACATATAGAAGTAAAAAGTATTACTTTGAGTATTTTTTATACTACGGACTGTAGATATTATCTGCAACTCGCTTTTTTTACACATACTATTTTAATGATGTTTCTATTGATATACTGGTACACAGTTCTTTGCATGTGGACATTTCATTGTTAATTTTCACTTCCCTAACTACTAGTGTGATTGAGCATATTCTCAAAAATTTAACGGTCTTTCAGATCTGCTCTTACATAATTTGCCTATTCATACCCTTTTCCATTCATACATTTTGCCCATTTTACAATTAGAAATTATTTGAAAGATGAACAACCTAAGAACTCTCAGTGCATTATACACAGTAACCCTTTATCTGTTTCTACATTATTTTCTAATCTACCACTTGATTTCTGATATTTTTATTTCTTAATGCAATAAATGCTCTTTTTTAAACTCTTTCTTGGCTTAAATTAAAATGTGATACACTATGTATTTCTCTCTAAATTTTATCTTAAAGATTTTATTGCTTAATTTTCACAGTTAAGTCTTTAATCCATCTGCAATTACTTCTGTATATGGTATAAAATAGGGGTCCAATTTAATTTTCCTCCAGATGTGGAGTTGTGTCAGTATCATTTCAAAAATATATTCAACATTTTTTCAGTTGGGTTGTACTTCTGATTAATTCAGAAGATCTTTATATTTTTTCAAACAAATCTGTTGTTTTTGGTTAGACATGTTGCAAATATCTTCTATAGGTTTGAAGCTTATATTTTCATTCACTTTGTCTTTTGATGAAAAAGACATCAATGAGGATTCATCAATTTTTCATGTTAATTATTGTGTGTTTATGTGTGTTGTTTTAAGGAATCTTCCTTATACTTGAAACCATGAGGTTATACATTTTCACCTAAAAGTTTTTAAAATTTCACCTTTCACATATATGTTTTTAATCCATTTAGTATGATTTTTGTGTATGGTGTGAGGAAGAAATCCAATATATTTTTTCACATATAAATAACTATCTTAGCACCATTTATTGGAGTCCCTCCTTCCCCCAATAATCTGCCCTACCAGGGTTTCATGTATTCACAGATCTGTTTCTGAGCTCCCTACTCTATTTCACTGGTGATTTTGTTTATCTCAATGCCAATATAACATGATTTGAATTACCACAGCTTTAAACAAAACTTGATATCTCCTCACCTTATTCTTGTCTGGAATATTTTGGCTGCTCTTGGCCCTTTACTCTTCTACAAATTTTAGTATCAACTTGTCAAGTTCTTCAAACAACCTGTTTGGGTTTTGATTGGAACTGCATTGAATCTATGGATCAATTGGGGGGAAAAATAGGCATCTTTATAATACTGAGTTTCCATATCTATGGACATAGTATATTTCTCCATTTATTTAGATCTTCCTTAATGTCTTTCAAAAACATTTTACAATGTTTTCTGTAAATGTCCTGGACAGCTTTTGTTAGATTTATTCTCACATATTTTATTTATTGATAATATAAATGATATCTTTTAAATAATTATTTACCAAACTCTTTATTGATGATGTGAAGAAATACAGTTGATTTTTTTTTTTGCGGTATGCGGGCCTCTCACTGTTGTGGCCTCTCCTGCCGCGGAGCACAGGCTCCGGACGTGCAGGCTCAGCAGCCGTGGCTCACGGGCCCAGCCGCTCCACAGCATGTGGGATCTTCCCAGACTGGGGCATGAACCCGCGTCCCCTGCATCGGCAGGCAGACTCTCAACCACTGCACCACCAGGGAAGCCCTACAGTTGATTTTTGAAAACTGATTTTGTATCTAGTAAACTCATTACTTACAATAATTTTTCTCTAAACTGATTTTATATCTAGTAAACTCATTACTTAAAATAATTTTTCTCTAAGTCCATTTGGTTTGTTTTTTTTTTAAATCAAGCAATCGTATAAAAGATAGTAATAGTTTCTATTTTTTTCATTTAAATCCTTGTAATTTCCCCTCCCTTTTCCTGTTTTACTAAACTGGCAAGGGCTTCTGGTACAAATGCTGATTTTCAATTTCAAATAGTTTGCAGACAGATCTTCCTGGATATTCTAAGCAGATGAATATATCTTTGCTAATAATAATAGTTTTATTTTTCCTCTCCAATTTTTATCATTTTTATAGTCTCTTGAGCTTTGATGATTTACAATGACATCCTTTTTTTTAAATACAAAAGACATACTTCTTTCCCTCTCTCCACTCGATTACTAAGACTTCACAAAACTCATTCTGTCGTCTGCTCTTTCTGCTGACTCTTGCTCCTGAAAGGCAGTGTGGGATTCCCTAAGACTTTGGACTCTAAAACTTGGACCCATGAATTTAAACCCTACCTCTATCAGTTACTAAGCAGTGTAACCTTGGTCAAGTAACTTAACTTCTCTAGGCCTCAGTTTCCTCATCTCAAAAAAATGGAAATAATTTTTTGTGACAGTTGCCTAAGGGGTTGGCACATATAATGGAAGCCTAATTCCTTGGGTAGTCTGATTTTTCAACTTATATTTGTTAGAACTCAATGTATGGGAATTCATTAGAGCCTGTGTTGAAGTTGCTTTCTCCAACTGGGGGCACTAATTTTTAAAATTACAATTCTCAGCTTATGGATGTAGTACTTCTTGGGTCTTGACCTCATGAAAAATAATCTGTGATCCAGTTCTCCAGCCTGCAGAGGCCCCAGGCTCTGTCCCGAGTCCCCTCTGCATACCAAAGCTATACCAATCACAAAGATCTGAATTTATCCCTAGGATATACAGGGGCTGCTTAAGTGCTTATTTAACATCATGGTCCTGGGCTTCTGGTTCGCACATCTAACCTCAATAGATTTCTCTTACTTGCTGCATGCTCATCCAGTCATTTAAAAGGATGGTTTTTATATTTCATCAAGCTTTTATTATGTAGCTGACGTTACATTGTCAGAAAGAGAAGTCACACTCTAGTAATTTTTAACAAGTCTTTTGGGTTTCCTAGGTACACAGTCATATCATCAGCAACAAGATACAATTCTTTTCTAATAATTTACATAACTTACTTCATTTACTTGTATTTGTTGGAACCTCCAAAACAACAGATGGTCCCTGCCTTGTTACCAAGTCATTTACAGTGATGCTTCCTCTTGTTTTTAGTAAAGAAACATTTTATCTTGAAGTAATTAAATGTATCCATCTGGTCCTTTTATGGTAATTTTTATTGCTCTAGAAAATTATCCTTTATTCTAATTTTCTAACTTACTGGAGAGGACCTGAAAATAGAACCTTATTATAATTTTAAAAATCTGTTGTATCTGTGGCTATTTACCCTTTTTTGTTTCTAATATAGTTTACTGGTGTCTTTTCTTTTCCCTTGAACACACTGCAGAAGGCTACCCATCATATTCTTTTTCTCAAAGAACTAGTGATTTTTAATGCCTGATGTATATGTAGTGCATATAGCAATGTTTAAAATACATTTAAAACAAACAAATGTTTCTGGGGGTTAAATGACTACTATATTTCATGATCAAAATTCATTTTTAAGAGCAATTCTGTATCCAGAAGTATATTAGGTATTATGCAGAATCCTACTAATTCTTGCCTATTCTTACTCTGGTCAACAGCAAGCAGCAAATTATTATTTTCACTTAACTTTGTCATCTGAGTAAGAACAAAATATATTGTTTGAAAAGTTTTGCTTAACAGTGCTATTCAAAGGACACAATAAAAATAGAAGAACTCTAGGTTATATATTAAATAAAGAAACTATGCAAAGGGACTCACTGATCCACTGGAAATGTACTAGACATAATCTAAAACTCTTAAAATAATGTTGATATAATCCCCTCTCCTTGTTTCTAATATACAATCTCAGTTAATATCTGGTTATATTTTGAGGTTTATAAAAACATTACCCATTCTGATGATAGTATAATTTTACTACCTACCTATTTTTCATCAACCTTATTTCTCTTTTCAGTTGGGGGTCATCTGTCTTAGTTGTCTGAGATGTAAGGGTTACGGGAGATGTCATCACCACGGTTTGTGGTAGCGAAGTAGCTGAAGGTGTGGTACGGATCTGATATGTCTGCATATCTCCTGATGCAGCTGTGTGGTCAAAAGAATTAGTTAATTTGTAAGTGTCTTTGAAAGTACTTTGTGATGCTTTCCATAGATACTTAAGCAAACTTACTTTGTACAACCACCTGGTTGCTGGGCACAAGTATTTGCTGTCCATCAGAGGTCTGTGCATACTGGAGAATTGTTGTACCTTGTTGAGTACTGCCTGAATTTGTCATGGTTAATGTCTGAAGCCCCTGTACTCCATCTGTGCCTGGACTGGCCAGCTGTAAGGCTCCATTTGGGGCAATGGCAACTTAAACCAAAGAGAGAACATAGCTAATATAAGGCTGTACAACACACTAATGACAAAGGATTGGCAAAAAAAAAAAATTTGCTATTTATTAAAACAGGTTTAAATGCAATTCCACTTGATAACTGTTGACTACTTTGGGTGAGCTATATGTAAAACAAGTAAAACG
This sequence comes from Orcinus orca, assembly GCF_937001465.1. NCBI lineage: Eukaryota > Metazoa > Chordata > Mammalia > Artiodactyla > Delphinidae > Orcinus > Orcinus orca. The sequence continues at coordinate 40,977,415 of NC_064569.1, read as the reverse complement.
GCATTTCTTCAGAAAATATTGTATTTCAGATGCACTAATCTTAAATTTAGTCTCAAACTGTACAATAACTGACTGGTCAAAACCCATTTGGGGCTCTATAGAGCATTCCATGCTGTTAATGTTGTCACAGCAATTTTGGGCCATTAGAAGAGGGTACCACCGATGACAAACTTTTAAAGGAAAAATAAGTAGTAGGAAATATTAACATAGTTTGTAATTTTTATTTAAAAGCATTAAAAAGATTGTATTTTAAAGTATTTTTGAATAGATAAGTGTGCCTATGGAAGAAAATTCAAAAAGGATAAAAGGTTACATAATGAAAAAGTAAATCCTCATACTCTTTCTTAGCTCCACTCTCTAGTGGTGACCACTGTTTCTGATTACCCTTATCCTTTCCCTACTACCACACAACAAATATTCCCATATACTTTAATTTATAAAATGACTTTAGAAGTAAAGACATTAAAATTTTTTAGGGGCTTCCCTGGTGGCACAGTGGTTGAGAGTCTGCCTGCCAATGCAGGGGACACGGGTTTGTGCCCCGGTCTGGGAAGATCCCACATGCCGCGGTGCGGCTGGGCCCGTGAGCCATGGCCGCTGAGCCTGCGCATCCGGAGCCTGTGCTCCGCAACGGGAGAGGCCACAGCAGTGAGAGGCCCGTGTACCGCAAAAAAAAAAAAAAAAACATTTTTTAGATTCAGAGATTCGTTTTAAACTTATACTAGGAATTACTTTCAATCTCCTTCCCTGCAACACACATTACATACATATATAAATATATATATAAAAAGTCCCATTATCCCTATTTATTCCACTGTCCACTCCCCACCCCCCTCCTGAGGTAAACATTATTTTGGTGCACAACCTTCCTAATCTTTTCCTATGCTCACACAGATTGATATATAAATATCGAAATAGGTTTATTTACACACATTATAGATACACATCTTTTGATGTTAAATATATATGTTAATACAGAATATTTTCATTTTTGCAACATATCTTCCTGTACTTGCTTAACAAATGTATATTTACCTGGTTGAATTTACTTCTTTGAAGAACTCAACTGTACTGTTCAATACAGTAGCCATGAGCCATGCGTGGCTATTTAAATTAACTAAAATTAAAATAAAAAATTCAGTTCCTCAGTCTCACCAGCCACATGTCACGTGCTCAGTATTCAGATAGTTTAGCAGCTACTGTACTAGACAATGCAAATACAGAACGTTTGCATCATCAAGTTCTACTGGATCATGCTGCCCTAAATATGACTTGTACTGTACTTACTTCAGTTGTAACATATGAAATATTAGCCCAAGTTTCTTTGTAGTTTTCATAATTCTAATTTTTAATGGGTTTAGAATAATAAACCATTTAATATATCATAACTTTTAACTTGCTAATATGCTGCCTTAAAAAAATTTTTTTGGAAATAGCAATACATGTATATGATTAAAAAAAAAAATTCAGTTTTGTTTAAAATGAAAAGTGAACCTCCCAATTGCCTCTAATCTCTGCTCCTAAGTTTCCTTCCTTGCAACTGCTATTCCCAGTTTCTTATGTGTCCTCACAGAAATATTCTACATATATTCTTAAAATCATATATTCATAACACATTTTAATGAAAGCCTACATGTGCCAGGCCCTGTATGCCAAGGTCATAGTTGTGAACTTACATTCCTTGAGAACAGATCATAAATAAGCTAATCTATAATTATATACATTCTGTAATTAAGCTACTATATTTTATGGCATTTATACGTAATTATAAAAAGTGAGGATGTAAGGCATGTGAGGATCTGATGAAGAACGCGCAGGTAGTAGGGATGACACCTCCAAAGATCCTGAGGTAGAAACAAGCTTCATGTGTTAAGGAACAGCAAGAAAGTCTGTGTGGCCAGAATGGCATCAAGTGGTAGGAGATGAGATCAGAGTGGCAGGCAAAGCCAGATCCTGAATGTAATGCTTTGTGGGACCTATTCTAAAGTCACTGGAAGATTCTGAGCAAGAATGGTGTGATCTAATTGACATTTTAAATAAACTGCTTTGGCTGAGATATGGAAAAGTATTAGAGCAAGAATGGAAGCAAGATGACCAATCGGATACTGCAGTAATTCAGATGAGAGTGTAGACTGAGGTGGTGGAGAGGATGACTGGAAATGGTGACAGGTGGTCAGATGGGACGCCAATAAAACTTGAAGAACAGGGGTTAGGAGAGGAGGGAGAGATTATCTACAAACGGACACAGCACAAGTGAATTTCTTGGGGTGATGGAGTGTCTTGATTGTGGTGGTGCTTAAGACAGCTCCATGCATTTGTCAAAACTCACAGACTTATACCCTAAAGTAAGTATATCATTTACAAGCCGTGTATCACTTACAAGCTGTATGACTTCAGGGATATTATCTGACTCTCTAAGCCTCGGTTCCCTCATAAATTGATAACTGCCCACCTCACAACAAAGTTGTAAGGAATAAATGAGATAATACTGAAAAAGAACTTTGCATTATTTCTGGCTCAAAATGTTATCCTTTAATAATCATCACTATAAAGGATGACAGTTTACACACCACTTCTTCAAACAGAAAGGTTAGTTTTTGTGTGTCTATCGGGTGGGAAATTTATTCCTATACGTACTGTACTGTCCGGTGCTAGTCTGATAGATGGGAGTTGGAACAGACATAGAAGTGACAGCAGAAACTCCAGGATTTTCTCCGTCTCCTTTTCTGCCCCGTGTATCTTCAGAAGATAGGTCTTTCAAAATTTTTCTGTGAAAAATAGAACTCTATTATTACTGTTGGTGATGAGGACAGCTTTACAAAGAAATTACTAAACCTTTTAAATCTCAGTAATCTGGTAGACACCTAAACTCTTATGTCAAGGAATCCTTTGTTTAGCACATACTGTGTTTTAGCACAAACTAGACTTTGTTTATTAGCAGGCTGGTTATATTTTAGTTTATGACGACATGAAAAGAGACACTGAGCAAATACCCATACAGAGTGCCTTTCAATATACAAGGCCCTTGTAGAGGTATAAAATGTCTCCTTCCCCTACAGGAGAGATGGCTCCATTGTGAGGTATTTCATTAATTAACAAAGTACTATTCATTTTCTAAATAGTGTCAGTGACCTTTATTAAAAAGATTAAATTTTGGACTTCCCTGGCGGGTCCAGTAGTTCCAGTAGAACAATCCGCGCTTCCACTACAGAGGGCACAGTTCGATCCCTGCTTGGGGAACTAAGATCCTGCATGCCACGTGGTGTGGCCAAAAAATTAAAATGAAAATAAAAAAAAATACTACTATAAAGACTGGTGGTTGTCAAGGGGGAGTGAGGTGGGAGAGGGATGGATTGGGAGTTTGGGGTTAGCAGATGCAAACTGGTATATATGGAATGGATAAACAACAAGGTCCTACTGTATAGCACAGGAAACTATATTCAATATCCTGTGATAGACCATAATGGAAAAGAATATGAAAAAGAAGGTATATATGTATGTATAACTGGGGGGAAAACCCCATTTTCCTAACTTTGATGGAAAGTACAAAAAAAAACTACTATAAAAATGCAGTTATCAGTGATAAATAAAATTGCTTATTTTAACGAGAAGTACATTTGATTCCACAGGCACCCCTCAGACTTGGTTAAAAAAAAAAAAGGGACTCATGGCAAGAATAAGGGGATGGAAAAAAGATGCCTTGCTGAAAAGAAAGGTCTTCCAAAACACAGCTGGGGATGGAGGGAGCATAATTTTGTTTCTGGGGAAAAAAAGAAAAGGAAAAAAATGTTTACTCAAGAATTCTGTGTTTATTGTAGAAAAATCAGAAAACCTAAACTACTTGTGTGGAAACAATAATAAAAAAGAATCACAAAGGAAAAAAAAAAACCCTCAGCATTAAAAGGGATCTTTCATGTTATCTATGCTAACCCTCCAGCCAGTGGAGGAATTCTCTAGCATTGCTAACAGCCTCTACTTCCAGGAATAATTCATCTACAACTTCCAAAAAGCAAACTATTCAATTTTTGGATGGTTAGAGCTCATCCTTATTTAGACTCAAAGCTAATTCCACCCAATGAAGCTAGAGAAAGTTAAGCTTTACCCTAATTGGTTTGGCCAAAAAGTTCATTCGGGTTTTTCTATAACATCTCACAGGAAAACCCGAATGAACTTTTTGGCCGACCCAATATATCCATGTCCTTCTTTGCAATATTTGACAACTGCTACAGGTCTTCTTTATTGGAGGCCAAATAATTTTAGATCCTTCAGCTGTTCTCTTACCACACATTGAAGATCCTTCTCCAGCTTGGTCTCTTTACTCTGGACAGTCTTCCCACAAAGACCTGCAAGTGTAGACTGTACTAACAGAAGTCCCACACACAGAGCAAGAGAGGTGGCAGTCCTATAGGACTCTGTGTTAGCCATCTGTAGAATTGTCACAGTGGTTCCTAAACCTGCTTATGTACCAGAATCAGCTGGAGAGGTTTACTGAATTCAGATTCCCAACTGGTAACCCTAATGATTGAGTGGACAGAGCTCCAGAATCCATTTAACAAGCTGCCTGCATGGTCTTAAGCAGCCAGCCTCGCATGAGACTGTGGAACGCTGTGGCCATTTCTTTTTCAATTTTAAGTTACGAAACATTTTGAGCATAAAGAGAAGTACAGAAAATAAAACACCAATGTACCATGTACCAAGAACCATTAGATGGTATTTTGCCATGTTTGCTTTAGATATCTCATTTTTAATAGGAATTAACTTACAGATACACCAAAATGTCACTACCAATTCCTTTCCCTGCTCTTCTCCCCCCTTAAAGAGTACCATTATCTAAATTGTTGTTTACCATTCCCATATATATTACTTTATTTTTACTATATTTTGAGATATTATTTGCCACTGTTTTGCATTCTTCCTCATCCTCCTGCCTCATTCTTGGAGAACCTTAGTCTTTTGGACTTCTCTTTATCTGTATTCTTTCTAATGAGCTCATCTGTCCCATAGGCTTGAATACCTTGTGTATACTGATGACCCCTCAAATGATATTTCCTCAACTTCTCTCCTTAACTCGAAACTCCTATATCCAATTGTGTATTGAATACTTCCACTCAATAGCACCTCAAACTTAATACATCCAAATCTAATGTCAGATATCCTTCCACCGCTTGCAGTCTTACCCACGTCAGTAAATATCGACTGTTTTTCAAAAATTTTGGAGTCATTCTCTCTTTCTCACAACCTTTATCCAATTCATAAACAAATCCCATTGTCTCTATCTTGAAAATATATCCAGAATCTTACCCACCCTCATCACCTCCACTGCTACACCCCAGTCCATGCCACCGCCCTCTTGACTGAATAGTAGTAGCCTCTAACAGGTCCTCCTTTAGTCTACCCTTCTCTTGCTACATTCCATTCTCCACACCAATCATCAACAACCAGTCATCTTTTTAAAATGTCAGTCAGATCAAGTCACTCATCTGCAGTGGCTCCCTATCAGAATAAATGACACAGTCTACAAGGCCATAACTTGTCCCTGTGACCTCCCCAACCTCATCTCTGACCACTCTCCCCTTTATAGTCACCATTCCCCCCATCTTGCTACCGGATTATCAATTTTACTAATTCTTTTTCCCCCAAAGAACCACCTTTCAGTTATATTATCTCTATTAGTTTTCTCTTTTCAAGTTCATTGACTTCTGCTCTATTTTTCTCCCCTGGCCGTGCCATGCATCTTGCAGGATCTTAGTTCCCCCGCCAGGGATCAAACCCGGGCCCCTGGCAATGGAAGTGCAGAGTCCTAACCACTGGACCACCAGGGAATTCCCTGATTTCTGCGCTTAATCTCTATAATTTCATTTCTCCTGCTTGCTTTGACCTTATTTTGTTTTTCCCCTAGTTTCTTAAAGTGGAAACTTGTTGATTTGAGACTTTCCTTCTTTTATAAGTTTTTATTTAATAAGGTAAATTTTCCTCTAATTATTTCCCACTGGTTACAGCTCCAGATTTTGATATTTTCATTTTTCATTAAGTTCACAGTGCTTTCTAATTTCCCTTAAGATTTTCTGTTTGGTCCATGGATTATTTCTAAGTGTGTTAATTTCTGTATGTTTGGAGATTTTCCTGTTATCTTTCTTTTACTGGCTTCTAGTCTAATTCAAATATAAAAGAACTTTGCACAATTTCAATTCTTCTAAATTTGTTAAGGTTTGTTATGATCCAGGATGTGGTGTTTCTTGGTGAATGTTCTTTGTGCACCTGGGTAAAGTGTGCTAAAAATGTCAATTAGATACGACTGATTGATTGCATTGTTCATTTGTTCTATAATCTTGCTGAATTTCTGGCTACAAGTTCTGTCGGATACTGAGGTAGGTGTACTCAAATTTTCAGCTATAACTGTGGATTTATTTTGCTTTCCAGTTCTGTAAGTTTTTGATACATGTATTATGAAGCTCTGTTGTTAGATGCGTACCTATTTAGGATTGTTATGTCTTCTTGGTGAACTGACTCCCTCTTTATCTCTGATAATCTTCTTTGCTCTTAAGTCTTATTTTGTTTGCTTTCTTTTCCTTTTCTTTTCTTTTTGTTTTTTCAGTACACGCGCTTCTCACTGTTGTGGCCTCTCCCGTTGTGGAGCACAGGCTCCAGACGCGCAGGCCCAGCGGCCATGGCTCACCGGCCTAGCCGCTCCGCGGCATGTGGGATCTTCCCGGACCGGGGCACGAACCTGTGTGTCCTGCATCTGCAGGCGGACTCTCAACCACTGCGCCACCAGGGAAGCCCTTAAGTCTTATTTTGTATGATATTAATATAGCCAATTTTCTTTTGATTATGTTTTTATTTCTCTTGCTTATATATATAGCAATAGTAGTAATGGCTTATAAGGTATGTATGTTCAGTATTTTGAAGAACTGCCAGATTGTTTCCACAGCCACTGCCCCCCTTACCAACACCTGTTATGGGTTTTTTGTTTGTTTTTTAGGCATCCTACTAGGTTTGAAGTCATATCTCATTATTTTGATTTGCATTAACCTAATGACAAATGATGTTGATCAGTTTTTCACATACTTATTGACCATTTGTATATCTTCTTTGGAGAAATGTTTATTCAAATCTTTTCTTCATTGTTTAACTGGGTTATTTGTCTTAACAATATTTAGTCTTCCAACTGATGAACATGTGATGTCTTTTTGTTTAGATTTTTAAAAAATGTCTCTCAACAAGGTTTTGTAGTTTTCAATACACAAGTATTATACTTCTGTTTTATATAATTTGAATTTATAAATTTAATTTCAAGTATTAAAGTATTTTATACATTTTATGTTATTTTAAGTAGGACTGTTTTCTTAATTTTATTTTTGGATTGTTTATTGCTAGTGTATAGAAAACCAATTGATTTTGTATCCCACAACCCTGCTGAACTTATTTATTAGTTCTATTTTAGTGGATCCTTTGGGATTTTCTATATATGAGATCATTGTTATCTGCAAACTTTTATTTCTTCTTTTCCAATATGCCTTTCATTTCATTTTCTTACCTGATTTCCTGAGTAAAACGTTAAGTAAAAATAGTGAGAGCAGACATCCACAGCCTTGTCTTGTGCCTGACCTTAGGGGGGAAAACATTCAGTCTTCCACCATTAAATATGATGTTAGCTCTGGGCTTTTGTAGATGCACTTTATCAGGCTGAGGAAACTCCCATCAATTTGTTTGATGAGAATTTTTATCATTAAAGGGTACTGGATTTCATCAAATGCTTTTTTGTGTCTCTGTTCAGATGACTATAAGTTTTTTGTTTTTATTCTATAAATACGATGTATTACATTAATTGATTTTCAGATGTTAAACCAATTTTGCACTCTGGGATAAATCTTACTCAATTATGGTGTATAATACCATCTATATGTTGTTGTACTTGGTTTACTAATATTTTCTTGAGGATTTTTGTGTCTATTTATAATCTTTTAGTGAGTTTAAGTCATGCTGTCTTAATATAACTACTGATATTGGTTGATCTACCATTTTATTATTTGCTATCTTTTAAAAAAATTCTGCATTCTTTTGGGTTAAGATTTTTCAAAACTCTAATATATCTATTGTGTATTTGACTAAATCTCTTTGTAGTTTCTTTAGTAGTTGTTCTAGGTGTTACAGTATAGATGCCTAGTCTACTTATAGTCACTATTTTATCCCTTCAAGTGAACGTTAGAAACTTTACCACCATATTAAATCTCTTTATCCTCCCCCATTTATGTTGTAGTTGTCTTACATATTAAAACTGCCTACACTGGAAACCCCATCAGACAGTGTCATTTTTTTCAACCATCAAACATATTTTAAAGAATTTAATAGGAGAGTAGTCCATTATATTTGCCCAGATCTTGCTGTTGCCTTTATTCATTCCTAACCTTCCAAGTTTCTTTTGGTCTTAACTTTCTTAGCAGTTATTTTAGAGCAAGTCTGCTGTCAATGATTTCTCTTAGTTTTCCTTTATCTGAGAATACTTAGTTCACCTCCATTTCTGAGGTTATTTTCACTAGATAGAGAATTCTGGATTAACAGTTTCTTTAGCACTTTAAAAATGCTATTTCATTTCTTCTAGCTTGCACAGTTTTTGATGAGAAATCTATAATCATTCACATCATGCCCTTATAAGTAGTGTCATTTTTCTCTGGCTGCTCACAATATTTATGCATTTTTCAGCAGTTTGATTATGATATATGTCTGGGCAGGGATTTCTTTGCATTTTATCTATTTTAAGATTTGCTAAGCTTTTTCAATTTGTAGGTTTCACCGAATTTGGGAACATTTCAGCTATTATTTCTACAAGTATTTTTTCTGCAACATTTTTCTGTTCTGTAACGCAAATGACACAGTTTAGATCTTTGGATATTGTCTCACAAGTCCCTGAGAACTAGTTAATTTTTCCAATCTCTATTCTTCAGATTGGATAATCTCCAATGAACTATCTTTGAAGTTGACTAACTCTTTATCTCTGTTCTCCTATTGAATCCGTCCAGTGAGGTTTTGTTTCTGTTAGTGTATTCAGCTCTTAAATTTCTATTTTGTTCTCTTTATATCTTCTGTATTTTGCTAAGAGTTCCTATCTTTCCATTCATTTCAAGAGAATTCACCCTTACTTGTTAGTTAGAACATTTCAGTAATAGCTCTTTTAAAGTTTTTGTCATATAATTCCAACATCTGGGTCATGTAGGAGATGGCATTTGCTTATAATCTTTTTCCTTACAAGTTAAGATTCTTCCAAGTTCTTTGTATGCCATGTAATGGTAGACATTTTCAATATTATATTAGACTCCTGTTTAAATCCTATGGAGAATTCTTGATATTCTTGTTTTAGCAGGCTATCAGCCTGGTTGTGTCCAAGCTGCAAGTTCTGACCAGCCTTCTGTGGGTCGTAGTTCCATCAATTTAGTTTTCAAAGACTATGCAGTGCTATTCAGATTTGGTCCACGTGTGTACCATGTTTGGAACTTGAGCTATGATCTGTCCTATGTATAGTTCAGTTCTCAAAGTCTGTATATGCTAGGAAAGTCCATTTTTATTCCTATTTGCTAAAAATTTGAGTGGGTGCTGAATTTTATCAAATACTTTTCTGCATTTATTGAGTTCATTGTATATTGTTTCTGCTGATTCTCACTTATAATGGTTTATTTCTTTGTACGCTTGATGATTTGTGACTGTAAATTCATATTCGGTTGATCCTATCTTTGGTAATTCGGAAAGCTTAACTTGGGGAAACTTTGTTTCAGGTGCTCTAGCCTGCTGTAGGGATCTCAGCTTAACACAAAAATCTCAGGTTCGTAGTCCCTTCCTGCAGTAGACCTAAAGTAATGGGTGTACCTTGGTCTTCATGCTTGCTTCTGCTTCCCATTCTAGTTTCAGCTCATGTATTTGTATGTATATGGTTTTATGTTTATTAGAGTAGGCTGATAAGACATTTCTGTTATTTCCTATAAATGCACAATTCATTAACAAGTATTTATCTAGGAGCTAAATAACTGTTTTGTGCCAAAAGAGCCCCACTATTTGGAAATTAAACTTTTTATCTGTATTCTTTTGCCAGTTACCTCTAACAGTCTAAGGTAAGTCTAAAGGTAGTCGATGTAAGACTCTAGTAGACCATTCCTGTCTTATATATTTCTGCCTGATATATTTCTTTCCATTTGTTTTTAAACTACCCAAATTAATCAATCATTATTAGTATTATTCTAAAAAGTCAATGGTAACTTAAATGAATGTCTTGGTTCACCATTCTTTCTTATATTCACGTTCCTTTTGTTTGGTTTCATTTTCTTCTTCCTGACATGTACCCTTTAGTAATTTCTTAAATCAGTTTGAAATGATTTTAACTTCACCATTATTTATGAGTGATTGTTCAGGTGGGTATATAATTCCAAGGCCAACTGTTACTTTCTCTTGGCATTTAAAGATTTTAGTCCATTGTCTTCTAATATTACCATTCAAAAATCTGTTGTCAGCCTAATGGTCACTCCTTTCTAGGTAATTTGTCTTTTCTCTGTGGAAGCTTTTAAGATCTTATTTTTATCTTTGGTGCCCTCCAATTTTGCTTCATAAGATATATCTAGATGTAGGTTTAGATTAACTTACATGGTTGGAACCTTGCTTTCTAAGGCTGAGAAATTCATAATGGATTACTTTTTTTTTTGGCCACACCGCGTGGTATGTGGGATCTTAGTTCCCTGACCAGGGATCGAACCCATGCTCCCTGCAGTGGAAGCACGGAGTTTTAACCACTGGACAGCCAGGTAAGTCCCTGGATTATTTTTTTATAGTTTCAAATTGAACTCATTTTAGTAGGCTTATTTTTCACTCCCCCAAAAATTCACAGACAAAATTTTTTGTGTATTCAGTAGAGTCCCAATTCCTTAACATGGTAACAAGGTTCTAAGTAATGTGGCTCCTGTTTACCTTTTCTTGCTAAACCACCCCTTCTTCCTTGTACCTTAAAATTGCCAATTCCCAGAACAGGCCAACCTCTTTGATATCATACAATCTACCTTTCATTACACACTGTTCCCTCAGCCTAAGAAGCTCTCTTCCTGCCTTACAAAACCCCTCCCTGCTTCCAGAATTTATCAGATTGATGATGAACTAAATTACATCTTTTTTTTTTTTTTTTGCGGTACGCGGGCCTCTCACTGTTGTGGCCTCTCCCGTTGCGGAGCACAGGCTCTGGACGCGCAGGCTCAGCAGCCAGGGCTCACGGGCCCAGCCGCTCGGCGGCATGTGGGATCTTCCCAGACCGGGGCATGAACCCGTGTCCCCTGCATCGGCAGGCGGACTCTCAACCACTGCGCCACCAGGGAAGCCCTAAATTACATCTTTTATGAAGTCTTTCCTACTTCTTCCGTCAGGCAGGAATGAATACACCCTATAAAAAGTTCTCTCGTAACATCGAAAACCTTACTGCATTTGTCTATGTGTTTCAAAAGAGCATTTCATCCTTTTCTGTCTCCCTTTCCTCCTACCATCTAGTCATCAGGTTTGGTCAGTTCTACCACAGAAGTGTCTCAGATCCAGCCATGCCAAAGATACCACACTACCTATATGAAATCACCCAGATTATTTCAAAAGCTTTCTGTCAGTTAGTTGTACTACTTCAGCTTTCTCTTCATTCAACAAGTAATTATTAAGCATCTACTCTCATCTGGTCATTCTGCTAGGCCCTGAGGTGACAAAAAATAATAAAGCACTGGCCATGCCCATAAATAAACTGGAATTCCAGTAGCATGAGATAAGTACTATAATAGGGGTTAGTAAAAAGATGCCACAGAAGAAAGACCTAACGTGGTCTTGGGAGGCTGAAGAAAAAGTAAACAGAGAAGGTTTCCAGGAGGAAATGAGGCCTAAAGTATGTGCAGAATGTAGAAGAATGTGTTTTAGCAAAGGGACACACACACAAGGGAAAGACAAAGGCTCAGAGCTAGGAAGCTAAGAAAGGGAACACAAAGTAGTTTAATTCTTTCATATTACTATTAAAGTTAGTAAATATGGATATCTAATACTTTGCCAGAAGATGAGTCTAAATTCCTCTTCAGCACAGCAACTTGGGCCCTTCAAAATCTTGCCCTGTCTCTCTTAACACTTCCCTTCCTATACAAACACATGCTCCTTCTTGATATAATTTGCTTTGCCAGCACCATTCCAACTCATATGGTAATATAACACATGCAGGGTTTGACACGAGTACTCACCTGTAAGATGGGCGCCGTGCTAGGATCCCGTGGGTTTTCTGTGAGGAGCCTATGCTGTCAGATGAGTCCTGAGACTCTTCACTTTCTGATAAAGATGATACCTGAAAAACAGAACTGGTTTTACTATGATGAACAAAGCAGGTAGAAAAAGAATTAAATTTAATTTTTACTTTCAGAAAAAATGATCTGTCTTCTGCCACCCAAATTCCTTTGTCATTAAATCTAAGGTCGAAAAGAAAGAAATAAAAGGAAAAGAGAAAGTTTATTTCAGGAGCCCAAACTAAAGGAACATACAACACAGCAGGCTTAGAACTAAGAAGAAAGTCTATCCCCCAAATAAAGCAATACTACTTCACTAGAGTTGTAAAGATCAGTCTCTACACTGATGCACATTATTCAAAGTTTTTTTTTAATCATTAATGCTGTCTGATTTGGATTTTGGACATGCTAACTTTGAAATGTTATCAGATATCCAACCAATATCTAATTATTAGATAATGAACTTGAGGAGACTGCTGAATATACAAGCCTGTGAGTCAGGGAAGGGGTCTGGGTGAGACATATATTGGAAGTCACAGTTCTTTAGATAGTCCTGAAAGCCACAAGACTCAGTGAGCTCAATAAGGGGATAAATATAGGACAAAACCCAGGGACACTCTAGCAGTAAGAGGTTGGAAAGAACGGGCGGAACCAGCAAATGAGACCAAGAACAAGCCACCATGAGGAATAACTAAATGAGCAAAGTGTCCTTGGAAAACTAGCGAAGACAGTGTATTGAGGAAAAAAGAATAATCAACCATGTCAAATTCTGCTAGCAGGTGAAGTAAAACAAGGACTGAGAACAAGCATTAGATTTGGCAAAGTGGAGGTCACTGGCAAGGGCAGGTACAAACACATGCAACTTAAATATCTGTAATAATTAGCTGTATCTCACTTCACAGTTGAATGAGTTAATACATGTAAAGCACTTAGTGCACGGCACAGCGCAAGCACACAGTAAATGTTAACTCTTATTAATAATAAACCTATTAAAACTAGTTACTACAATAACCATATGCAAGTTTTAAGTTATGATATCTTACAATTGAGGAAACGACTTATTTTCAATTTTTAAAATGTATTAAATTTCTCAGCATTTTTCTGAAGTTGCATTGTGACACCTGACTTCATCTTCATTAAAAAAAATAAACAAAACAGGCTTCTAGAACGGACATAAATTCTCTACCTTACTTACTCTCTACAGAAGGCCTTCCCCTGAACTATGTAGACTCAGATCTTAAATTTCCAGAGAAGCTTGTTTTACATTCTATAGTCTCCTTCAAAAACAAGGTCTAGTGTACTTCTACTTTTTTGTATCTTAAATCTTTGTCTTTAGATAGGAAAGAAAGATCACAAGCTGTAATAATTAAGAAATAATCGCAGTAATGAATAATAAAGTAATAATTAATCTGTCACTTCTATAGATCTGTCACTTCTATATTTCCTCATGCACCACAGATATGCCATTTCTAATCTAAATATTAGCTGTTTTCCCTGTCTGTCCCTAAATTTACTCCAAAGCCTCCCACTGAACTCAAGTAAGAAAATCACTTCTAAAACTAAGAGATTCCTTATAACTAAGATCAAGTATTTCTCTTTAATAACAGCACTAATAAGAGTAAAATCTTCATATAAAACCTCAAAAATCCATGTAGCAGTCACCTTTCCTATAGGAAAAAAACCAAAAACAAAGACAAAAACAAAAAACACATAAAGATGCAGCTCTAGAGCTGACAACACTGCCAGACACTGTATACATTCAAGAGGAAAAAATGAGTTATACAGCTTTTCTTCCAGGATAGCTGCTTCTAAAAATGAGAGATGACCAAAGGCATTCTGAGACTCACAGGAGCCAGAAGATAAAATGGGGAGAAAGAGTAAAAAGAAAAGGAACCCAGGATGGCCTTTTCCTCCCTACTGTTGTCAGGTGTAAATATGAAGGTAGATAGATATAAATAAGAACTTCACTATGAGAGAACTACTTTTATTTGATCGCCATAAAGCATAAGGTAGGTACTTTCTTAGTTTGCTAAAATGCTCACATCATCACCCTTTCTTCAGAATTCTCTTTTTCATGAAGGATACCACTAGGATAAAAAGGTGCTTTCCCTGCAGAAAATTTTTCATTTCCTTAAATTCTAAGCAATAACTTCTTCCCAAAATTGCCTTATATTTTTACTGGGTAGTATATACATGAAGCTAGAAGTTCTAAAATCTAATTTCTAAGACAACTTTATTATCTTGTTTTACAATATTATAACTATAGCAACTTCAGTGTGTCCAGAGACTCAGGGTTCAAAAGTCCCCTCTCTCAACCACTAAGTCTTTGAATTTCTGTACCGTTTGCACGTGTGGTGGGTGAATTACAGAAGACTGAGCTGTCTGGATGACCCCCTGAACCTGTACTTGCTCTCCAGGAAGAGGTACAATTGTCACTGGCGCAGATCCTCTTAATGACATCTAAGAACAAATAAAAATTCAATTAACATAATATAATTATACCTGTGCCTGTAAGAAAGCTGAGTTCTTAATACTGGAAAATACATTTCAGAGCTTATTATATTTAACCACATCTATTAATCACATATTAGGTATCTTCTGTGGGCAGGAGACTGCATTAGGGGGTTGAGAGTACAAACTAAACAAACAACAAGAGCTATAATATAAGCAGAGAAGTAGACAGCACTGTACTGTGGGAGCAAAGAAAGGGTGCTACTTCAGCTAGGTCTTGAAAGATATACAATTCCCTGAAGGTGTGCTTGGGGGATAGGGTTGGAAGGTATCTGGGGCAGAGGAACTGATTGTGTAAAAACATGGTGGCTCTTCAGAACATGTCATTCTGAAGATACCTGGTTAAAAAACAATTAAGAAATCAAGAATCAAAAAGTGAGCGAAATACCAACTTTGGGCAGTATCTTCAAAGAAAAATAAATTATAATTTCATGATTCAATTATTTACTTGAAATATTTTATTTCTGTGGAAAGTAGATGGGGTTTCATGGAAATACCACAATAAAATGCTAAACCAAGAAAAGCCCACCCGTCATCCTTCAAGACTCAGCTCAGGTTCTACCTATTCCAAGAAGCTTTCCCAGATATTTTCAGATCTCTCACCTTCCTCTACACTATCCTGGTTCATACCATCCATCTTGGGCTTAAATCACAAAATAAAATCCAAGGCTGCTTCTCAAGTCCTGAAAAACACCTTTATGACTCTTTTCTGTGTTTGCATCAGGCCCCCAGAACAATGCCTTATTCTGTTTCATTGAAGGTTCTTTACCCTTTCCCAAGACTGGATTAAATTCCAGTCTCATTATCTCCCAAATGCCCAGGTCAGGGAAATATGTATATAAAACTTTATCCAAATATCAGAAAGGAAATGTAAAAAAACAGTACCTTTTAAAATCACACCTCCCCAAAATAAAATACTTAGGAATAAACCTGACCAAGGAGGTGAAAGACCTATACTCTGAGAACTATAAAACATTAATAAAGGAAACTGAAGATGATTCAAAGAAATGGAAAGATATCCCATGCTCTTGGAAATGAAGAATTAATTTGTTAAAATGGCCATACGACTGAAAGCAATCTAATGCGACCCCTATCAAATTACCCATGACATTTTTCACAGAACTAGAACAAATAATTCTAAAATTCATATGGAACCATAAAAGACCCAGAATTGCCAAAGCAATCCTGAAGAAAAAGAACAGAGCAGGAGGCATAACCCTCCAGGCTTCAGACAGTACTACAAAGCTACAGTAATCAAGAGTGTGGTATTGGCACAAAGTCAGCCATATGGATCAATGGAACAGAATAGAGAGCCCAGAAATAAACCCACACACCTATGGTCAATTAATCTTTGATAAAAGGGACTTCCCTGGTGGTCCAGTGGTTAAGACTCCAGGCTCCCAATGCAGGAGGCCTGAGTTCGATCCCTGGTCAGGGAACTAGATACCACATACGGCAACTAAAAATCCTGCATGTGGCAACAAAGATCCCCTGCAACTAAGACCTGGCGCAGGACTTCCCTGGTGGCGCAGTGGTTAAGAATCCTCCTGCCAATGCAGAGGACATGGGTTTGAGCCCTGGTCAGGGAAGATCCCACATGCCGTGGAGCAACTAAGCCCGTGCGCCACAACTACTGAAGCCCATGCGCCTAGAGCCTGTGCTCTGCAACAAGAGAAGCCACCACAATGAGAAGCCCATGCACCTCAACAAAGAGCAGCCCCCGCTCTCTGCAACTAGAGGAAGCCTGCACGCAGCAATGACGACCCAACGCAGCCATAAATAAATAAATTAATTAAAAAAAAAAACTGGTGCAGCCAAATAAATAAATAAATATTAAAAAGAAAAATCTTTGACAAAGGAGGCAAGAATATACAATGGGAAAGACAGTCTCTTCAGCAAGTAGTGCTAGGAAGGCTGGACAGCCACATATAAATCAATGAAGTTAGAACACACCCTCTCACCATACACAAAAATAAACTCAAAATGGCTTAAAGACTTAAACATAACACATGACACGGTAAAACTCCATGAGAACATAGGCAAAACATTCTCTGATATAAACTGTACCAATGTTTTCTTAGGTCAGTCTCCCAAGGCAATAAAAATAAAAACAACAATAAACAAATGGGACCTAATCACACTTACAAGCTTTTGCACAGCAAAGGAAACCATAAGCAAAACGAAAAGACAACCTAAGGAATGGGAGAAAATATTTGCAAATGATGTGACTGACAAAGGTTTACTTTCCAAAATATACAAACAGCTCATACAACTGAACAACAAAAAAACAAACAACCTAACTGAAAATGGGCAGAAGACCTAAATACACATTTCTCCAAAGAAAAAACACAGGTGGCCAATAGGCACATGAAAAGATGCTCAACATTGGTAAGAGAGACATGCAAATCAAAATTACAATGAAGGGGAATTCCCTGGCTGCCCAGTGGTTAGGACTCTGTGCTTCCACTGCAGGGGACATGGGTTTGATCCCTGGTTGGGGAACTAAGATCCCACATGCCGCATGGTGTGGCCAAAAAAAACCTACAATGAGGTAGCAGCTCACACCAGTCAGAATGGCCATCATTTAAAAGTCTACAAATAACAAATGCTGGACAGGGTGTGGAGAAAAGGGAACCCTCCTACACTGTTGATGGGAATGTAAGTTGGTGCAGCCACTGTGGAAAACAATATGGAGGTTCCTCAAAACTAAAAAATAGAATTAGCATATGGTTCTGCAATCCCACTCCTGGGCATATATCCAGACAAAACTTTAATTCAAAAAGATACATGCACCCCTATGTTCATAGCAGCACTATTCACAATAGCCAAGACATGGAAAGAACCTAAGTGTCCACTGACAGATGAATGGTAAAGAGATGTGGTACATATAGACAATGGAATACTACTCAGCCATAAAAAAGAACAAAATAATGCCATTTGCAGCAACATGGATGCAAATGGATTATCATACTAAGTGAAGTAAATCAGAAAAAGACAAATACCATATGATGTTGCTTATATGTGGAAATATGACACAAATGAACCTATGAAACAAACAATTGCAAACAGAGAGAACAGACTGGTGGCTGCCAAGGGGAGGGGCTGTGGGAGGGATGGAATAGGAGGTTGTGGTTAGCAGATATAAGCTTTTCTATATAGAATGGATAAACAACAAGGTATACAGTACAGCACAGAGAACTATATTCAATATCCTATGCCAAACCATAATGGAAAAGAATATATAAAAAAATGTATATATATATATATATATATATATATATATATATAACTGAATCACTTGGCTGTACAGCAGTAATTAACAACACTGTAAATCAACTATACTTCAATTTAAAAAAACAAAACAAAACAAATAACAAAACAAACCAACCTTTATCCAGGTACTGAAAACTGCAGACTTTCAGCACAAACAACTCCATTCAACCTCCCTCACACACACTAAGAGACATGACCAAACTCTACCACAGCTTCTATCAGTTCAAGGCTGAGTCCCTAGGATGACCCAGCCTCCTTAAAATGCCTCCTAGAGAAAGCTCAATGCTGCCAAAATAATTAACTGTTTGTTCTAGCCAAAACCTGACTATAGGCCTTTGACCTCACTTTTCTTAGAGCACTTACTTTAGAAAACTTGCGGTTGTCAATCTCTGACCCTGGAGATAAACAAATCTTGTACAACCCAGAAATGTCCTTCTCAAGGACCTGGGAGTCATCCCTTCGCAATGTAGTCATCAAGAAGGATAGGGCCTTTGTCTACCAGTCTCTGTTGGAGGATGGGAGCCTAAATTTGATAAGCACCAATTAGCAAGTGGACACAAATGGCTGAATCACAGTGACCAACCTCTCCACCTAACATCTTCAGTACTTTTCCTTTAGCACACTCCAGCATTTCAAAAGGGACCCACCTTTTGTTTCAGCAGAGTTGAGCTCAATTTATGCTGGAGTCTCTCTTCCCTACTGCACTAGTCTGAATGAAATCTATCTTGCTGCCTTTAACAGGTGTCTGGCTCTGTTTCTCACTGACAGTATCCCAATATGGGGACACAGAAATTAATGAGTAAAATGAGTAAAAATAAACAGAATTCATGAATCTGAAGAGTCCAGCTCTAGAGTCATTACACTCAGAGGTCCCCTTACTTTTCAGACCCTAACTAAAGCCACTCACTCAAATAATGAGGAGAGCTTGTGAGGGGGTTAATTTACGTTTCTAAAGGGATAAAAGCAATCATTCCTCCAGAGTTTCTGGCAATCCTTGTGATTTTGTGCAGACTGAGGATCTGGCAGGCAGAAAAGGAAAAACAGCACCAGATTTTGTTTTAGCTAGCAGTCATCACTTCCCCTTATTATCACTGTTCTAACCTCACAAAATGCTCATCACTCAGGGTCCCAAAGCCTGGTGTCTTCCCACTGCCACTCTCAAATGTGATCATCTAAATCCTGAGATCTTTCTCAAAGAAGGAAAAGAGGGACCTGCTGTTCCCCACCCCCCAATTTTAATCTGCAGTTGAAACACAGATGATTGCCTTCACCTGTTACTTTTCAGTGCTGTCTGAGCCTTCTGCAATGATAGAAATGTTCTAAATCTGCACTATCCAATATAGTAGTCAGTATCAAGCATTTGAAATGTGGCTAGTATGACTGAAAGACTGATTTTTAATTTTGTTTAACTGTAAGTAATTCAAATTAAAATTGAAATATCCACTTGTGGCTGCCATACTGAACAGTGCAGTCTGAGATCTTAGAGCTGTAGCACGTGCTAGTACACTATAGCACCAACCTCAGAACCCCTCTTAGGAGATGTTAGAAGAAGTAGAAAAGGATTTTTTTTGGAGCTGCTCTGATTAAATTGGGAGCTGTAGGACTAAGGCCCCCTGATTGCCTCTCACTCCACAGGGTAGCTGAGCTCACTCTTATTCAAGTGACTGGGCAAAAATTAGCATTCTCCTTAGCTCCCTAATTAGGGGATCCCTGGACCACAAACACTTGGGTGAGGGAGGGTGGGAAGTTAGTAGAGTGGCATGGGAAAAGAAACCTCTATTTAACAGAGTTTGAATCCAAAGTCTTCTAAATCCAGAAAGGCATACAGATTTTGGAGTCAGACAGGCTTGGGCTGATTTTTAGCTTAAGGCAATCATTTGCTGCTCTGTGATGCTAAACAAATTACTTAACTTCCCAGGACCTCAGTTTCCTCCTTTGTAAATAGAACAAATAATACCTTTTTCAGAGTTACAGTGAAAATTAAATAATAAGTTAAAAACAAAAGGTGTGTTAAAAAAATTGTGTACACACATACAATAAATAACAATTTAGAAAATTTAAACACTGAATGGTCATTTGATAATATTAAGGAATAATTTTTTTAGGTGTGTTAATAGTATTGTAGTTATGTTCTTTAAAGGAGTTCTTATATTTTAGAGATACATACTGAAATATTGAAGGCTTTAATGATACCTAGATTTGCTTCAGTATAATCCAGTTGGTGGTGGGTTAGGGGGGACAAGGAGCCGTGCTGAAACAGGGTGACGGGAACCATGATGGCTTAACCTAATCATCTCTTCTTCTGAATATGTTTGAAATTTTCTGTATTAAGTATTTTGAAAAGTAAAATACTGAACACAATAATGGGTGGTCCTGTGTCGCTCCAGAGCCCAGTGCTCTTTCCAAGACATCTTATCCCTCCTGGTACCACTGACTTTTAAAACCTCTCACACTCTGTATGTTCTCAATTTGCTTCCTACACAACAAGTTTATTTGTTTTGCCTTTTCATTTCAAGGAAAAAGGAAGAACAGACTGTTTTGACATTTGGAATAATGACTTTTTACTTACTTCAGTATCAACTATGGCAAACCCTTAAGCCCAGGGTATCCTGCACAGTTATTAATGGACTGGAGCCGTTATTTCAAAATACAAATGAAAAATAAAATGAACCAGAGCTGTACATCTTTTAGTTTATTATTTCATGTAAAGATAATTTAACTGTAATTTTGTGGTTTTAATTTTTTTGCCCCATAGTTAAGCCTACGCTGTACTTGCCCCAAAATGTCACTACTTCCTAGGTCTCAAAAGATTCAAATGATCCTTGGACAGAGAGGATTTATACATGGTAAACTGACCAAAGTAAAGAATTCATACTCAACAGCATGCTTTCAGGAAAGTGTATCTCCTATACTATTATTTACTTCTTATTTTTCTTTAAAGTATATATCTGCTTTTGTAAACTCAAAGTACTTAAAAAGAAAACCTTAGGGCTTCCCTGGTGGCACAGCAGTTGAGAGTCTGCCTGCCGATGCAGGGGACGTGGGTTCGTGCCCCGGTCTGGGAAGATCCCACATGCCACAGAGTGGCTGGGCCCGTAAGCCATGGCCCCTGAGCCTGTGCATCCGGAGCCTGTGCTCCGCAACGGCAGAGGCCACAACACTGAGAGGCCTGCGTACTGCATTAAAAAAAAAAAAAAAGAAAAAGAAAACCTTATTTCACTATGATAAATAGAAACTCGTATCACTTGCTGTAAGTATATGGTAACTATAAAAATAAATATAATGAAAACAATGCTGTTACTAAATATATTTTAAACTTAAAAACAGGGTAAAATTTTAGATGCTTCATATTTCTTGACACTTCTCTGTCCTCTGCTTCTTATATTCTAAAGACTCTATAGATTCTAAATCACCAAGCCAAAATCTGAAGTACAGTGAGAACAAATAAAAGAGTAAACAAAATCACCTATCAAGGTAGATTTGAACTGCTCTCAAAGGAGAGGCGGGAATAAGAGGCCAGATTTTTCTCTAGGTAAAGATAGGGGACCTCCTATTAAGCTGGGACTTTCAAAGGGCCACATCATCAGGGTAAGGTAACAGAAGGAAAGTTGCCTAGGTATGGAGGAGGGAAGGGCTGAAGAAGATGTAACTAGCTCTCCAGCAGACTCAGAGCCCAATTAACATCACCTAGGTGGTACAAAAAGACAAAAAGAGCCTCAAACCCTGAAGGCGGTTCCCCAGGCACCTGGCAATAGTAAATTCTTTCTGGAGAAAGGCACACTCATCCTTGGCCACAAAAAATTCCCACAGTTTGTCAAGATTAATGGACAGTAAAGAATAAAAAATAACAACAAGGCACCAGGAGCAAGATGCAAAAACAGCAGACAGCACAAGCAGACCCAAGTGATTTTTAGATATTGACATTATCAGACATTATAAAGCAATTATGCTTACTATGTTTAAAGAAACAGCAGATTATGTTTCAAGACAAGCTTGAAAATGTCTTCAGTAAATAGAAAACTACGGTCGATTTGAAAAAGAACCAGATTTTCTAAAAATAAAGATATAATACTTGAAATTTTAAATATTGTTCAGGGCTTCCCTGGTGGCGCAGTGGTTAAGAATCCGCCTGCCAATGCAGGGGACATGGGTTCGAGCCCTGGTCTGGGAAGATCCCACATGCCGCGGAGCAACTAAAACCGTGCGCCCCAACTACTGAGCCTGTGCTCTAGAGCCCGTGAGCCACAACTACCAAAGCCCACGTGCCTAGATCCCATGCTCCGCAACAAGAGAAGCCACTGCAATGAGAAGCCTGTGCACCGCAACGAAGAGCAGCCCCCACTCGCCACAACTAGAGAAAGCCCGTGTGCAGCAACGAAGACCCAACACAGCCCTCCGCCCCCCAAAAAAGTCATTGTTCAGATATACCAAACAAAGCTAAAGGGAAACTTAGTGAGCTGGATGACAGGTAAGAAGAAATTATCTGAACTGCAATACAGAGAGACAAACAGATGGAAAATATAAGAGAGGTTAAGAAATACAGAGAATAGAGTGAGAAGAACAAAGAGTAGGATACAGGCAAAATCTGAAGATATAATGCCTGAAAGTGTTATAAAACTCATGACAGACACCAATCCATACATTCAAGAATCCTAGTAACTCCCATGTGGAATAAATAAAAAGAATCCTACACCTTGGGACTTCCCTGGTGGCGCAGTGGTTAAGAATCCACCTGCCAATGCAGGAGACACGGGTTTGATCCCTGGTCCAGGAAGATCCCACATGCTGCGGAGCAATTAAGCCCGTGCACCACAACTACAGAGCCTGTGCACCACAACTACTGAGCCCGAGTGCCATAACTACTGAAGCCCACATGCCTAGAGCCCGGGCTCCACAACAAGAGAAGCCACTGCAACAAAGAGCAGCCCCCACTCGCTGCAACTAGAGAAAGCTCGTGTGCAGCAATGAAGACCCAACACAACCAAAAAAAAAAAAGAAAAAAGTCTACACCTAAACACAACACAGTGGAACCTACAAAACAACGAAAGGTAAAAAGAAGACTATAAAAGCACCCAAAAGAAAAAAAACATTATATTTAAAATAACAACAGTCCTGTTTTAAGCTTACTTCTCAAAAGCAACAATGGAAGACAGAAGCCAGCAGAATATTTTGAATGTGCTAAAATATAACTTAGAATTCTATGCCCAGTGAAAATACCTTTTAAAAATGAAAATGAAATAGGTATTTTCAACAAATAAAAATAGAGCAGCAGACCTACATCAAACTAAATTCCAAAGCAGTGTTTCTCAACCAGGAATGATTTTTGCCCCCCAGGGACATCTGGCAACACCTGGGGACATTTCGGGTTGTCATAATGGGGTGGGGTGGTTGGTACTGACATCTAGTGGGCAGAGGCCAGGGGTGCTGCTAAATAGCCAACAATGCACAGTCCACCACAACAAAGAATTATGCAGCCCAAAATGCCTGCAGTGCTAAGGTTTTTCTAAAGCAAATACTTAAAGTAAAAGAAAAGTAATCTTAAATGGAAGCTGAGACATGTAAGAAGGAATGAAGAGCAAAGAAATGATAAGTACGTGGGAAAAAAGCAAATAATGATGAATACATAAAAGAATTATGATGTTTTATGGGATTAAAAGAGAAAAAGATAAAATTAAATCCTAACAACAGTGACAAGTGAGAGGATAAATGGGAAATAAATGTTTTAAAGTTACTGGAATGTCTGAGAGGAAACGTATTAACTTTGGACTTTACTAAGTAGGCTTGCTATAATTAGTAGTAGCTGAGTTTATGTACAGTCCAAATTGATACAAGTGATGGCAGGATGGAATGAGAAGAAATAACTCAAAAGAAGACAAGAAAGGAGAGAAAAAGAAACATGGAACACGTGGATCAAAAAGTAAAAAATAAGATGGTAGGTCTAAATTTATATGTATGAGTAATTATGTCAACTGTATATGGATCAAAGCTCTGTTAAAAGTCTAGAAGACTACAATGGAATACTATTCAGCCATAAAAAAGAATAAAATCTTGCCATCTGTGACAACATGGATGATCTTGAGGGCATTATGCTAAGTGAAATAAGTCAGACACAGAAAGACAAACACCACATGATTTCATTTATATGTGGTATAAACAACAACAACCACCACCTCACAGAGAGACTGGTGTCTGCCAAAGGCAGGGGGTGAGCAAAAAGCACAAACTTCCACTTATAAAAACAATTACTGTACTGCCTATTTGAAACTTGCTCAGAGTACCTTTTAAAACTCCTCATCAGAAGGAGAAAAGTATTTCTAACTATGTGTGGTGAGGGATGTTAACTGGACTTACTGTGGTGATCATTTCCCAATGTACACAAATATTAAATCATTATATTGTACACATGAAATTAATACAATGTTATATGTTAATTATACCTGAAACAAACACAACAAAACAAAAACCACAATGAGATACTGCAACACATTCATCAGAATGGTTACAACTTAAACTCACAATACCAATTTTGGGTACTTAAATGTATCAACAGCGCTCTCATATACTTCTGGTGGTGTTGTAAATTGGTGTAAGTTTATAAAATTGTTGGCAGTATCTACTATAACTGAACATTTGCATATCCTATGACCAATTCATGGGCAGCACAGACACGTACAAGTGTGTGCACTAAGCACAATTCACAATATGTAAAAACTGAGGGGAAAAAAGTCTAGGAAACTAGATCTTTTTTTTTTTTAAATCTAGTTATATACTGTTAACAAGAGATACACCTAAAACATAACCTAAGGACACAGAAAGTTTGAAAATAAAAGCACAGGAAAAAAAGATGCCATTAACATACTAAATTAAAGCCAAATTAGTATCAAATTAGACTCTAAAGTAAAAAGCATTTCTAGAAATAAAGACACAAAAGGGACAATTCTCCAGGAATATACAATTTTAAAATCTAGGGACTTCCCTGGTGGCGCAGTGGTTAAGAATCCTCCTGCCAATGCAGGGGACGCAGGTTCCAGCCCTGGTCTGGGAAGATCCCACATGCCGTGGAGCAACTAAGCCCGTGCGCTGCAACTACTGAAGCCCATGAGACTAGAGCCTGTGCTCCACAACAAGAGAAGCCACCGCAATAAGCATGCGCACCGCAACGAAGAGTGGCCCTTGCTTGCCACAACTAGAGAAAGCCCGTACGCAGCAACAAAGACCCAACACAGCCAAAAAACAAACAAACCCAGTAGAACTCTTTAAAAATAAATACATAAAATCTGCATTCATTTAATAACATAGCCTCATAGCACACTTTCAATCACACAGCATAAATTGAAGGACCACTAGGCAAAATCAGTCCACAATTATAATGGAAGATTAATGCAATGCTCTCAAATTAGTCATAGAACAAACAGACAAAAAGTGATAAAGACGCAGAATATTTAACAACATGACCAACAAAGCTGAACTAATAAATACACAGAACTCTGCATCTAAATGCAGAATATACCTTCTTTTCAAGAGCACACTAAACATTTTTTAAAAATTATCATAGATTCTATGATAGCAAAGTTGTATTGCAAATTAGTTTCTAATTTATTAATTTTATGACCAAAATCACACACATTCTATTATTTCATGGGAAGAGATATCAAGAAACCACAAAATTGCTTCTCAAGAAAAAAACAGGGAATTCCCTGGCAGTCCAGTGACTAGGACTCGGTGTTTTCACTGCCGGGGCCTGGATTCAATCCCTGGTTGGGGAACTAAGATCCTGCAAGCTGTATGGCGCAGCCAAAAAGAAAAAAAGTACTCAAAATTATATCATTACTTAGAAAAATGCACTTAGTATGAAAATTCTGAGATACAAACTCAGTTTTCTTTTTTTTTTTGGCTGCACTACATGGCATGTGGGATCTTAGTTCCCCGACCAGGGATTGAACCCATGCCCCCTACAGTGGAAGCGCAGAGTCCTAACCACTGGACTGCCAGGGAATTCCCTGAAACTCAGTATTTTTTTTAACAAATTCACCAAAGATGGAGTCTTATTACCCTTAATGATAGAAACTTGCTGGTCATGCTTCCTCCAAATAGTTGTATGTGATATAATGTACCAAAGTTTCTTCTAAGGTTTAATCGTTCTTCTTAGTCCTTTTACCACAAAAACCTCCTTCATCAACAGAGAATGCTACTGTGTGTACTCATATTTGCTTTGAAAAAGCTCATGTATACTCAAGACCTCTTGGGTTTCCAACATTCAGACATTTTCAGTGACCTCACTAAGTCTATCAACACATTACAATACTATTTTGCTACTACGTACTATACTTCAGTTGTAGATTAGAACATTCACTCTATATTCTGCGGAACATTCATCTCTTACCACAGACTGTTAAGTGAGACCTCTCATGTTAAACCCCTCCATATATACTGATTAACTTAAAATTAAGAACCTTTTGGTCTATTAGTTCAGTCATTACTTTCCGTAATTTGGGGCTGTAATCTAATAGTTCCATAGGCCAAGTCCAGAGTATTATTAACACTACAGACACAGTTATTATAATAACTGTGATGTATCTAATGTCTACTATAGGTAAAATTTTTATTATAGCATGATATTTGTAAATTATATGTACTCTCACATCCCACTGAAGAAATTAGCTATTCCTTATAAATACATTTTCTCATACTTTCTCAAGCTAAGAGTCATTCCATTATAACAAAATATCTCATTTCACACTGTCTGCAAAATAAATGGATAGATGAAGAGAAAATCTAAGCTGTTCATAACTCTTAATCTGCTTTCAAAATGAAAGAATGCAAGTGAACCACTTTCTTACACCATATACAAAAATAAAAAAACAGATTAGGGCTTCCCTGGTGGCGCAGCGGTTGAGAGTCCGCCTGCCGATGCAGGGGACACAGGTTCGTGCCCCGGTCCGGGAAGATCCCACATGCCGCGGAGCGGCTGGGCCCGTGAGCCATGGCCGCTGAGCCTGCGCGTCCGGAGCCTGTGCTCCACAACGGGAGAGGCCGCAACAGTGAGAGGCCCGCGTACCGCAAAAAAAAAAAAAAACAGATTAGACCTAAGTGCCAGATCTGAAACCATAAAACTCCTAGAGGAAAAGAGACAGTAAACTCTTTGACACTGGTCTTAGTAATATTTTTTTGGATCTGTCTCCTCAGTCACGGGCAACAAAAGCAAAAATAAATAAAATGGTACTTCATCAAACTTAAATACTTTTGCACAGCGAAAGACAATATCATCAAGACAAAAAGGCCGGACTTCCCTGGTGCACAGTGGTTAAGAATCCACCTGCCAATGCAGGGGACACGGGTTCAAGCCCTGGTCTGGGAAGATCCCACATGCTGTGGAGCAACTAAGCCAGTGCGCCACAACTACTGAACCTGAGCTCTAAAGCCTGTGAGCCACAACTACTGAGCCTGTGTGCACAACTACTGAAGCCCGTGTGCCTAGAGCCTGTGCTCCACAACAAGAGAAGCCACTGCAATGAGAAGCCCATGCACCACAACGAAGAGTAGCCCCCCACTATCCACAACTAGAGAAATCCTGCATGCAGCAATGAAGACCCAGTGCAGCCAAATATAAATTAATTAACTAAAAAAAAAAGGCAACCTACTAAATGGGAGAAGATATTTGCAAATGATATATCCAATAAGGAGTTAATATCCAAAATATAGTAAGAACTCATACAACTCAATACCAAAAAAAACCCAAACAATCCAAATTTTAAAATAGGCAGAAGACCAGAATAGACATTTCCCCAAAAAGACATACAGGATCGCCAACAGACACATGAAAAGATGCTCAATATCACTAATCATTAGGGAGATGCAAACCAAAACCACAATGAGATATCACCTCACATCTATCAGAATGGCTATCATCAAAAAGACAACAAATAACAAGTGTTGGCAAGGATGTAAGGAAAGGAGAAACCCTCATGCACTGTTGTTGAGAATGTAAATTGGTACAAACACAATGGAAAGCAGTATGGAGGTTCCTCAAAAAATTAAAAATAGGACTACCATATGGCCCAGCAATTCCACTTCTGGGTATTTACCCAAAGAGAACAAAAACACTAGTTCAAAAAGAAATATGCACCCCTATGTTGATGGCAGCATTATTTACAACAGCCAAGATATGGAAGCAACCTAAGTGTCCTTCGATAGATGAATGGATAGAGAAGATGAGGTACGTACGTGTACACACACACACACACACACACACACACACACACACACACAGGAATATTAGCCACAAAAAAGAATGAAATCTTGCCATTTGCAACAACGTGGATGGATCTAGAGGGTATTATGCTAAGTGAAGTAAGTGAGACAGAAAAACAAATACTATATGATTTTACTTATATGTGGAATCCATAAAAACAAATAAAATGAACAAACAAAAGATACAGACTCATAGAGGAGAACAAACAGGTTTGCCACAGGGAGGGGAATGAAAGGTTGGGCAAACTAGGTGAAGGGGATCAAGAGGTACAAACTTCCAGTTATAAAATCATATGATCACACCAACTGATACAGAAAAAGCATCTGATAATCTAACATCATTTCATGGGAAAAATAAAAAAACAAAAAACCTCTCAGAAAACTAGGAATAGAAGGGAACTTCCTCAAACTCAAAAAGAGCATCTATAAAAGACTTACAGCTAATGTCGGGTTTAATGATGAAAGAATGAATGCTTTCCCTTTGAAACTGGGAACAATGAAAGGATGTCCATTTTCACCACTTTATTCAAGATAATTCTGGAAGTTCTAGCCAGTGCAATAAGGCAAGAAAAAGAAAGAAAATGCATACAGATTGGAAAAGAAATAAAACCAACTCTTATTTGCAGATGACACGAATATACATAAAAAATCCTAAGGAATATTAAAAACAAACAAAACCCCCAAATCATCCCTCCTAGAACTAATAAGTGAGTTCAGCAATGTTGCAAGGTACAAGATCAATAAACAAAAATCAACTGCATTTCTATGTCCTTACAACAAACAAGTGAAATCAAAATTAATACAGTATCATCTACAATAGCTCCAAAGAAAATATGCAATATTATTTACAACTGCTCCAAAGAAAATGAAATACTTAGGTGTAAGTCTAACAAAACATGTATGGGATCTGTATGTTGAAAATGACAATATGCTATGGAAAGAAATCAAAGGAGATTGAATAACTGGAGAGATTTACTATATTTGAGGACTGGAAGAGTCAACAAGATGTCAGTTCTCCCCAAACTGATCTACAGGTTTGCAGACACAGACAAGCTTATTCCAAAATTTATATGGAAAGGAAGAAGACCTAAAATAGCCAAAACAATTTTGAAAAAGAAGAATAAAATGTGAGGAATCATCTTCCTGATGTTAGGGCTTACTATAACATGGTAAGACAGTGTGGCACTGACAGAGGGACAGACATATAGATCAATGGAACATAATAGAAAACTCAGAAACAGACAAATATGCCCAAATGATCCTGACAAAGGTGCAAAAGCAATTCAGTGGAGGAGAGATACTCTTTTCAACAAATGGTGCTGTAGCAATTGTACATACATAACAAAACCCCTCAAATCTATACAAAAAAATACCTTAAAATGAATTGTGGACTTAAATGTAAAACATAAAACTTTTAGGAAGAAACAGGGAAAAAAAATCTTTGAAATTTAGTTCTAGGCAAAGAGCTCTTAGATAACATCAGCACAATCCATAAAAGGAAAAATTTATAAATTGGACCTAATCAAAATTTAAAACCTTTAGCTCTGTGAAAGACCCTATTAAGCAAATGAAAAAGAAAAATTATTCTTCTATTCCCCATACGATTCATACTGGAAACATCGAAATAAATTCACCTAGATTTCTAACTCTCTATAGAAGAATCTTTCTTTTCTAAAAAGTAAAATCAATATGACCAAGCACATCCAAAACATCAGATAATCGCCAGGTAAGAAAGGATTACCAAAAACACTGGTGCGCACGCACGCACGAGCACACACATTCTTAGCTTATCCCTGGACAAACCCTTGGGCTAAATTCTCATGTCAAATATATGAATGGAATGAAAATCAATCTGTTTTAAAAGTGTTCTGGAGCCAAGCCTATTTGTTAATTTCTTAAATTATCCTCATTTATCATCATCCACTGCCTGGAGGCAACAAAGGACTGTGGTGATTATAAAGTCTGCAGTTGTAGTGGACACCATGATGCAACAGCCAGATCCCCTTTTCTCTGGTAAAAGACTTATTCCCCAGCTGCTGGAAGACAGCTGCTGACAGTGTTCAGTTGTCAGCCCTCTTTGGAATTGCCCTGGCTGATGAGAGTCACTCTGCCTGAGGTCACACGTACCCCTTCCCGGGTCAGTCAAGATCCAATGCCTGGTGCATGCAGGAATATAAAGGCCTGGCTGGTCCCTTACCCCAATTCTGAAGAGCTATCTCAGCTTCTAATCTCCCTATAGGGTCAGTTGAGGTCTTCATTGAGACTGAATCAAAGTCCAACTTTTCCCTCTGTTCAATCCTGCTTCCTCTATTCCTTTCTTTCCCTTCCACAGGTGGCAATCCCAAGAGGACCTCCTAATAAACCTCCTGCATGCTAATGTCCATCGCATTGTCTGCTTCTCAGGAAACCCAAGCTGTAAGAGAAGTCAAACTGCTGGAATTCAAATCATGTCTCTAGCCTTACTAGTTGTGTGACCTCTAAAATGGGGATTAGAAAAGCACAGTAGGTTGGTAAGAGGTTTGAAGGCATTAAAACATGTAAAATGCTTACAATACACTTGGCACACAGTGGATACTCAATAAATGTTACCTATTACTATCAACATTGTTTTCCCCATTCACACATAGTTAAAGTACACAAATTTCTCTACGGTATGAGAATTACTGAAAGTTAGGAGCTGGAAAAGACTTTACAGATCACCAAGTCCGATGCCTTTATTTCCAGATGCTGAACATCAAGTCTAAATAAGTTAAGTGGGGACTTCCCTGGTGGCGCAGTGGTTAAGAATCCGCCTGCCAAAAAAAAAAAAAAAAAGAATCCGCCTGCCAATGTAGGGGACACTGGTTCAATCCCTGGTCTGAGAAGATCCCACATGCCTCGGAGCAACTAAGCCCGTGCGCCACAACTACTGAGCCTACGTCCTAGAGCCTACGAGCCGCAACTACTGAGCCCACGTGCCACAACTACTGAAGCCCACACACCTAGAGGCCATATTCTGCAACAAGAGAAGCCACTGTAATAAGAAGCCTGTGCACCGCAAGGAAGAGTAGCCCCCAATCGCCGCAACTAGAGAAAAGCCTGTGTGCAGCAACGAAGACCAATGCAGCCAAAAATAAATAAATAAAATGAATTTTTTTTAAAAAGTGATTTAATAAATAAGTTAAGTGACTTAGTCAATGTTCCAGAGTCACTAAGTGACAAAACCAGGATTCAGACCAGGTCTTAAGCAAGGTTGCCTCTCAATCTATATATACTTTGCAATTAAATGAAATTCATCAAGTACTGAGTCCCTCCCCTTCACCTTCTTGCCATAATTGAACCTCTGCTCTCCTCTGGAGAACACTGCCTCTCTCCTGCACTCATACCATGAGCCTACAGACAGAGTTGGTATTTCCTTTGCTCTTCATTGCTACTTCCAGGCCACTGTCCCAAGTTCTACCTGAAAACTCCCAAGTTTGAGGCTCAGAGCAGTAGACTGTCCCTGTGGCAGTCATGTCCCCTCATTTCTTTAAGACTTTAGCCCCAGGATCACTCTGTTCTCTCCAATACTATTCCTGATGTAATTTGTGGTGATTTCAGTATGCAACATCCAGTATCCTTCCATGTCTGGGCCAGTTTTTGATTCCTCTCCTCCAAAGCCCTGTCTTCTACCCTTCTTGGCCACCCACTCCCATTGTCATACCCTACAGGGTTTCTGAACAGGCATTTGGGGTAGGACAATTCTTCCACGTGCAGGAATATCCTGCACAATGAAAAACATTTAGCATCTCTAAATTGCCCATTAAATGCCAGTGGCAACCACCATCCCTAACCCCCTACATATTTCTAGACATCTCAGTGGGGAAGCAGTACCACTCCAGTTGAGAACTACTTACCTAAACCTTATCATTACCAATAACCCCTCCTATAATCTCAAATTCAAGTATCCCTCTCTCTGAGTACCACCTACTTCCAACTCACTACCTCTACTATTTGGACTCTCAACAATTCTTGGACTCCACAGGAACTTATAATCCATCGAGTCTACTATCTTTTCCCTGCTCTTGACCCCATCAAGTCCCCACTTCTTCCTTATACAGCTTAAATTTCATGGTACAGCATTATAATCACTGTATCACATAACCTTCAATGTCCTTGTCTTTTTTTGCTTTGCTGTAGTCCCTGGACTAAACAGCAACCTGTTAACTCACATACTCTATGCCTGTAACCTGTATGCAAGTACCTGAATCTGACTGGAGAAAGACACACAACTGAACTTAATGGTCACACTTTAAGTTCATGATCAGTAACCTCAAGTGGACTGTTAATGCTCTCCAACAATCCTACTATATATCCCTAGTCCACTTACGTTCTCAAAACATTTTATCTGACTGAAAAACAAAGAAGTTATCAAAAGGAAACTTTCAGAGTACCTCATTCCCAATCTACCTACCTAACCTGTATTTGATTGCTTTCTTATTATGAATGAGGTACCTATGCTCATGTAAAATAAATTTTCCACTTGCAGACTAATGCTCATCCCCGCCCCTCCTGAAGGACATCATCCCAGATTGTCCTTTCTATATGTCCTGTGTCATCAAATATTATTGCATCACTCCCACTGGTATATAGACAGGCTGTTAATTCCTCCCATCATAAAAAGTAATAATAAAAATAAAACTTCCATGACTTATAAAACCCCCTCCAGCACTTCATTTTGTAGATCCCTTTGCAGCAAAACTCCTCTCTACTCATTTTCTCCCCTCTTTTCTTTTTCCCATGTTCTCTTAGATCTAATTAGATTTTTATCCCCACTTCGACTGAAAACAGTTCTTGTCAAGGTTGTCAATGAACTCCATGTTGCCAAATACAGTCAACTCTTGTTATTTGTGGTTATGTTCTATGAAGCTGCCATGTACACTGAATTAGCAAATGCTGAACCATTGTTCCTAGGGGAAATACAGGGTTAGGTTGCTGCAAGCCTCTGGGCACAATATTTTCATCAACCGGTTAACGTATAACCTGGTTTTAAGTGTGTTTCTGTTTAAAGACACCTTATTTAATACAGGCATACCTTGTTTTATCGCACTTCACTTTATTGTGCTTTGCAGATACTGCATTTTTTACAAATTGAAGGTCCGCGGCAACCTTGCTTAGAGCAAGTCTCACTGAAGGCACAAAAAGTTAGCACTTTTTAGGAATAAAGGTTTTTTTTTTCCCTTGGCCGCATGGCTTGTGGGATCTTAGTTCCCTGACCAGGTATTGAACCCAGGCCCTCGGCAGTGAAAGCTGGACCACCAGGAAATTCCAGCAATAAAGTATTTTCTAATTAAAGTATGTACATTGTTTAGACAGAATGCTGTGGCACATTTTTTTTATTGATTGATTGACTGCTGTGTTGGGTCTTCGTTTCCGTGCAAGGGCTTTCTCTAGTTGTGGCGAGTGGGGGGGCCACTCTTCATCGTGGTGTGCAGGCCTCTCACTGTCGTGGCCTCTCTTGTTGCGGAGCACAAGCTCCAGACGCGCAGGCTCAGTAGTTGTGGCTCACGGGCCTAGCTGCTCTGCAGCATGTGGGATCTTCCCAGACCAGGGCGCGAACCCGTGTCCCCTGCATTGGCAGGCAGATTCTCAACCACTGCGCCACCAGGGAAGCCCTATGGCACATTTTAATAGACTACAATATAGTATAAACATAACTTTTATATGTAGTGGAAAACAAAAAATTTGTGTGACTTGTTTTATTGCAATATTAGCTTTATTTTGGTAGTCTGGAATATAGTACTGTTAATTCATTAACATTGAACTTATGGTCAACAGCACTACAAGTCACACCTGAATGAAACTTATCTAACACATGTATTTTCTACATAAGGTACATCACAGCCTTCTTGCACTTAACACTTAAGCCCTATGCTTAGAGGCCATTTTAAACAGCAACATCACCAACAAAAAGCACAATAATGTGAAAAACACAGCACTAACTAGACCA
Source organism: Orcinus orca (assembly GCF_937001465.1). NCBI lineage: Eukaryota > Metazoa > Chordata > Mammalia > Artiodactyla > Delphinidae > Orcinus > Orcinus orca. The sequence goes on along the minus strand of NC_064569.1, from coordinate 40,943,137 downwards.
CAAAAAGGAGAATTGTTTATAGTATGAGACCTAAAATTGTAAGACAGAGTATTGCATTGTTCGAGCTCAACTGAGAAAGTGACTTAAATTTTTCACTACTCCACACATGTCCACTAATGACCACAAGAGTGCATACTGATTTTGGGGTTACAAATGAATTTTATCAAGTTGGTGAATTTGCAAATACAGAATCCTTGAGGGACTTCCCTGGCAGTCCAGTGGTTAAGACTGCACATTTCCACTGCAGGGGGTGCAAGTCTGATCCCTGGTCAGGGAACTAGGATCCTGCATGCCACAAGGTGCAGCCAATAAAAAAAAAAAAAAAATCCTTTAATAATGAAGTAACAGTTACTGTTACTCCTCATTTGACCTACCAGCAGCATTTTACATAGTTGATCATCACCTCGTTCCTAATTTCCATGATCCCCATTTCTCTTGATTTTCTTTTTACTGCTTTGGCCATCCCTCTTCAATCTCCCCAACCCCCAAATGTTGGAAAGTCCCAGAGTCAAATCCATTGACCTCATCTCTGACTACACTCACCCCCAGTAATGTCATGTAGTCCCATGACTTTAATTACACTTATGTTAAATATTTAGATATTGTCCCACAGCTCTCAGATGCTCTGTTCTGTTTTTCTCCCCACTTTTTTTTCTTTTTTCAGTTTGGATAATTTTTGTTGGCCTATCTTCAAGTTCACTGATTCTTTCCTCAGCTGTGTCAAATCTACTAATAAGCCCAAAAACATAATTCATCTATGTCACAATTTTTATTTCTAGCATTTCCATTTGACTCTTTCATACAGTTTCTATTCCTCTGCTGAAATTTACCTCCCGTTCATACATGTTGTCCACTTTTTCCACTATAGCCTTTAATATATTATTATTATTTTAAATTCACTATCTGATACTTCTAACAACTAGTCATCCTGAGTCTACTGATCATTTTTACTTCTGACAGCGGGTGATTATTTCCTTGCTTTTTTGTATGTGCTTCATAATTTTTGCCTGAATGATGGACATCATGTGTAGTAAGATAGTAGAGACTGAGGAAACAGTATTCATGCCTAAAAATGGCGTGGTAGTTCTTCAGTACTTCTTCTACTAGGCTTTTAGTGCAGGTGGTGGCTGGGGGAGGGACGAGTCAATCTATCCAAGAATTGAGCAGGGTTTGGGTTTTGTTATGATTACCTTAAGTACACAACCAGCTCTAAATTCCTCTAGTGTGACCTTCTGCTTAGGGTGGGGCCTGGTTTGCCAGAGGGTTTTTCTCAGTGATCCTGCTCCACCCTCAGCTTTAGGCTTTCTCTGTGCACCTGACCCAGAGTGTCTCTCCATACTCTTAGTCCTCCCCAGGGATAAACTGCTATTGCTTTACTTGCTGGAGGAGCTAAGGGGAGACTGAGAAGTTGCTCTGTTATCCTGGCCTAGTCTCAGTCTCAGGGGGTAGGGCTTTCTCCAAGTAGTAGGAAAACTAATGGTCTGAACCCAGGAAAATTTTCTGCCCTTCCCTCAGGGTTTATGTATTTTCTTTTTCTTTTCACTTCTACCCACACTGGAAAATGGGGTTTATTCCCTTCCCCCAGTGGCTTAAAGCTCTTTTCCACAGGGAAGAAGGGTCCAGGCAGGCCTGTACCACCTAGAGAGGCTTTCTCTTGTCTCCCTTGCTTCCCCTAATCTTTCTCATGAGCAACTCTTGGGGATCCCTGGAGTGGGTGTTACCTACCCTGTGTCTGCAGCTCCCAAGGGTTCTATGTTCTCATACTAGCCTACACTTAGACTTTAGCAATTCAATAAAAATTTAGCTAAATTCTTCTCTTTTTCTGACCATTTTAAATTTCTTTAATGTTGTATCTACTTTATTTATTTTTATTCTTGGCTGCATTGGGTCTTCGTCGCTGCCCACGGACTTTCTCTAGTTGCGGTGAGCGGGGGCTACTCTTCATTATGGTGTGCAGGCTTCTCATTGCGGTAGCTTCTCTTGTTGTGGAACATGGGCTCTAGGCGCGTGGGCTCCAGTAGTTGTGGCTCTCGGGCTCTAGAGCGCAGGCTCAGTAGTTGTGGCACACAGGCTTAGTTGCTCCGCGGCATGTGGGATCTTCCCAGACCAGGGCTTGAACCCGTGTCCCCTGCATTGGCAGGTGGATTCTTAACCACTGTGCCACCGGCGAAGCCTCAATTTAGCTAAATTCTTATTTCCCCCTGTATGACAGCCCTGCCTTCTTCCTGTACCCTGCTACTGCTACAGGTGAGCCATGCCCACATGCCACTACTAATGTGTTGAAAGAAGTTATGATTTTTGTATATTATAGCTTACTCTTGTTTTACAGTGGGAGCAATATGCTTTCCAGCTTTCTACGTCCTAAAGAGAAGCCAGAAATCACCCAATGAGTTTAAATACCACCTATATATCTACAATGCCTAAATTTACATTTCCAGTCTGGACCTCTCCCCTGGACTCCAGACCATATATATCCAACTACCTATTGGACAAATCTACTTGTATGGTTTGGCAGACAAATTCTAAGGCGGCCCCTATGGTCCCCACCTTCTGGTGTTCATGCCTTTGTGTAATCCTCTCCCCTTGAGTGTGGGAGGGATCTGTGGCTTGCTTCTAACCAACAGAATAAGGCAAAGATGATGGGACGTCATCGCTGTGATTATGTCACATTTTATGGCTAAGGAATGGGATATCATTCCCTTGATTATATTATATAAGACTCTGTCTTGTCAGCAGACTCACTCTCACTCTCCTGCTGAACTTAAAGTAGGAGGCTGCCATGTTGTGAACTACTTATTGGAGAGGGCCAGGTGGCAGCGAATTGCAGGCGACCTCTAAGAGCTGAGGGTGGCCTCCAGCTAAAAAAATTAAAGTTCTCAGTCCTACAGCTGCAATAAAATGAATTCTGCCAACAACCTGAGTGAGCTTAGAAGTGAATTCTTCTCCATTCTAGTCTCCAGGTAAGAAGCCAGCCCTAGCCAACATCTTGACTGCAGCTTGTGAAACTCTGAAGCACAGAACCCAACTAAGAGAAATTTTAGGATAATAAATGTGTGTTGTATTGTTTTAAGCCACTAAATTTGTGGTAATTTGTTTTGCAGCAAAGAAAACTAACAAATAGTATCATAAATTTAACATGCCCAAAAGCTAAATTCCTGATTGCCAACATCTCCCCAAAAAGAAAAAAAAAATGCGCCAATGTTGTCCATCTCAGTAAACAGCAACTCCATTCTTACTGTTATTCAAGTCAAAAACTGTAGAGTCAATCTTGACTCCTTTTTCCCTCTACACCTACATCCAATCCAAAAGCAAACACTGGGGGACTTCCTTGGTGGTGCAGCGGATAAGACTCTGTGCTCCCAGTGCAGGGGACACAGGTTCGATCACTGGTCAGGGAACTAGATCATCCCACATGCATGCTGCAACTAAGAGTTCGCATGCCACAACTAAGGAACCCACCTGCCGCAACTAAGACCCGGTGAAACCAAATAAATAAATAAATTTTTTTTTTTTTTTAAAAAGCAAACACTGTTGGCTTCACAACCAAATTATATCCAGAATCTAACTTTTTTTTTTTTTTTTTTGCGTTACGTGGGCCTCTCACTGTTGTGGCCTCTCCCGTTGCGGAGCACAGGCTCTGGACGCGCAGGCCCAGCAGCCATGGCTCGCGGGCCCAGCCGCTCCGCGGCACGTGGGATCCTCCCGGACCGGGGCACGAACCCGTGTCCCCTGCATCGGCAGGCGGACTCTCAACCACTGTGCCACCAGGGAAGCCCCAGAATCTAACTTTATCTCACCACCACCACTAATACCACCTTGGTCCAAGCCACTACTGTCTCATGCACAATCAATGTAACAGCCTCCTAACTGGTTTTCCTACTTCCACTCCACAAAGCAGCCAGAGGAATCCTATTAAAATATCAAAGTGCTTTCTCTGTAAAATATCAGTCAAATCAGGTTTTTACTCAAAAACCACTCCCAAGGTTCCTTATCTCACCCAGATTAAAAGCCAGAAATCTTACAGTGGCATACAAGGCCTACGTTATCTGGCACTCTCCTCTGCCATCCCAAACCTCTCTGCCTCATCTTGTATCCCTCTCCCCTCATTCATCCCTCTCCTACCACACTGGCTGCCCTGCTGTTCCTTAACCATGCCAAGCACATATCAGTCTCAGAGTTTACAGCTGTTGGTCCATATAATTGAAGAGGTATTTCCACAGATACGACTTCTCAGACCACCTTACATAAAAAGGCAAGTCCCCATCCCCATCAACAACCCCCTATTCCTCCTACCCTGCTTTATCAGCCTCCACAGCACATACTACGAACTGATACATTTTATTCTCCCCAACACTAGAATGTATGTTCCATGAGAGCTGAAACTTTTGTTCACTGTTATATCCCCACCTTATACTGAATGACTGAATAAATACTACTGTTATTAGATACTTCTTCCTTACAGAAGTTAGCGTCTAATAAAGCAGTCAAGCCACAAGAATTTGGATAGCAAGTCAGTGACATTATTTTTTAAAATCACTATAAAATTATTTACCGCCTAGAAATGTACTTATTCTATCTCTGTAAATATGCTTCTGAGGAAACCTGTAAAACATTCACATCTAACCAACATAACTGAAATGTGTATGTAAGCCAACTGAATTAAAACATTTCTGTGAAGGGCCCTATTAACAGAAGGTAAATGAAAGACTCTATCATTGTTTTTCCAGTACCATCTAGGGAAGATATCATTATTCTTCACAGACATAGCCAAATAAGAGAAGGATACCTCAAGCTTGAAGGACTAATCCTTCAGTTGCTTGGTTCTCTAACTTTTTCATCTCAAGACCCTTTTATACTCTTAAAAATTACTAAGGACCCCAAAGAAATTTCATTTATGTCAGTTTTTAATCTAATACTTACATTTAAAATTTAAACAGAAATTTTAAAACTATTTAACAGTTCATTTAAAAACAGCAACTAGAGAAAGCCCGCGCACAGCAACAAAGACCCAACACAGCCAAAAATAAAATAAAATAAATGTATAAAAAATAAAAAAATAAAAACAATCATAAATCCATTACATGTTAACATAAATGATATATTTTCACTAATATGACTAAATATACCCCCCCAAATTCGTGACAGAAATGACACTGTTTTACATTTCTGCAAATCTCCTTAATGTTTGAGTTAATAGAAAACAGCTGATTTCTCTTATCTGCTTCTACATTAAATATTTGCCATATGTGGTTTTGTTGAGGTATATGAAGAAAGTCTGGCCTCACTCAGGTATGTAGTCAGAAAAGGGGGGGCGTGTTTTAATTGTTTTTCCAGATAACTATGGATATTCTCCTTTGAAACCACATTAAAACTTGACAGGTTGCAGTTTCTTAAAGGTTGTCTGCAATGTACAATTTGAACTCTGTGTATTCTGTTAACATTAAAATCCATTGGTGTATCTCGCATTCTGAATGGATCTTATACCATGCGTGATTTTGTAACACAATTTTGTAACGAAAAAGTTGGTAGCTACTGGGAAGCTGTCAAGTTCATGATGGTGAATACAAGTTATCCAAAATTCTAATTTTTACTTGAAAGTTCAAATCCTGTCACTGGCAATACATAGTTTCAGTTGTTTTCCCTGAAGTGGGTCAGGTGCATGGATCAGACAACTTGAAATTTTAAAAATATCATCAGTTCTGCAATATGCATGTCTGTCAATTTAAATTCTCTAATGAATATGCCTATTTTCCAGTTCAGCAAAAATATTTCTTTTATATCCACAATACATCTGTTGAATTGAAGATGGTCTGCCTCCTGAAACTATTAGTCTCTATTTCAAGTCAGCCCAAAGGGGCAAATAATTTTTCATTTGTCTTATGCAGCAACAAAATTAGTCTGAAAAAAAACCTAAAATAATCATGTACCGCATAAAATGAACTCTACCTCCCCAAGTTTTGAGAAGTATATACATGTTAAAACACTAAATATGTTATAACAGAAAATAAAACTGAATGATCTTGACAAGATATTTAAATCAGATAATTCCTTCCTTCCATACATTTCAACATCTTACAGGGGTTTTTTTCTCTTTTGCTTGGTTCTTTTTTTGAACGTTAGTAATTGGTGATCTGCAACAACAGCTTAATCTGCATAACAAATATTCCTAACTGGTTCAATGTTTTGGCTCGTTCCTGCCTTACCTGTTGAGGAATATGAGAAATATGAGCTCCCTGAACTGTTGAACCAGACTGAGGTGCTGTCTCTGAAGCGTTATTCTTGTGAGAATCTTCCATAATCAACTGTAAGGGGAAAAAAAAAGTTAAAAGATGCTTTCTAACTTCATTTTCAAAAAATCTTAAGACATTTATTTTCTTAACATGCATACTTTTTAAGAGGAACAAAACAGGCTTTTCTATACTAAGGGCTGAGCTCAATTTATCCAGACTCATGTTTCCACACCTTCGCTCTGGGTGTGTAGTGACCTATGATAAGAGCTTTTAAAATGGAAAATAAAAAGTGCTACAGATAGTTATGGATATATAATGGATATGGATATATAATATGGATAGTATACTCTATAGTTGCTTAAAAATTGGTAACTTGGTTACCTCCACGGAAGAGAATTGGTAGCTACGGTACAGAGAGAGAAAAGAGATTTTCCTTTAAATTTTTTGAATTTTGATCCACATGAACATGTTTAAATTTAATAAAGGTATACATAAGATAGTCTTCTGTGCAGGAACACAAGCATTCTTTTCTTTTTTCTTTCCTTTAAATTAAAATAAAAATTTTTTAATTTATTTTTGGCTTTCTTGGGTCTTCGTTGCTGCGTGCGGGCTTTCTCTAGTTGCAGCAAGCGGGTGCTACTCTTCGTTGCGGTGCGCGAGCTTCTCATTGTGGTGGCTTCTCTTGTTGCGGAGCACAGGCTCTAGAGCGCAGGCTCAGTAGTTGTGGCGCACGGGTTTAGTTGCTCCATGGCATGTGGGATCTTCCCGGACCAGGGCTCGAACCTGTGTCCCCTGCATTGGCAGGCGGATTCTTAACCACCAGGGAAGCCCAAGCATTCTTTTCTACAGTCTACGGAACAGTTTTTCTTTTCTTTTCTTTCTTTGGCCTGCAACATGTGGGATCTTAGTTCCCGACCAGGGATTGAACCTGTGCCCCCTGCAGTGGAAGTGCGGAGTCTTAACCACTGGACTGCCAGGGAAGTCCCCTAGGGAACAGTTTCTAATTGCATACATAGTTTAATATAGAGAACTTATTGAGCAAAGGTTGAACAGAATAAATAAATAAATGAAACCATAACTAAGGAGTTTCTGAAGATCTAGATGATCTAGATAATCAATTGCAGGACATGTAGGCTGGGTAAGAATGAGAATAAATGGGTTATGAGAGATGGAATATGTCAAATAGGAGAACTACGTAGAAAGAGGCTGGTAAAAGATTAGGGTAGAATTTAAGGTTTTTCTAATTATGTGAAAAGACATAAAAAGAGAGAGGGCCGGCCAGCAAACAAATGAAAAGATGCTCAATTTCACTAATTATTAGGGAAATGCAAATCAAAACTACATTAAGATATCACCTCACACCCATTAGGATGGCTAATATTTTTTTTAAAAAAAACAGAAAGTAAGTGTTAGCAACGATGTGGAGAAACTGAAACATTTGTGCACTGTTGGTTGGGAGTGTAGAATGGTGCGGTCACTATGGAGAACAATATGGTGGTAACCCAAAAAATTAAAGATAGAATTACTATACGATCCAGCAATCCCATTTTGGGGTGTATATCCAAAAGAATTGAAAGCAGGGTCTTACAGAGATATTCGTACACCTATGTGCATAGGAGAATTATTAACAATAGCCAAAAGGTGGAAGCAACTCAAATATTCATCAGTGGATGAACGAATAAACAAAATGTGATATACATATACAATGGCATATTATTCAGCTTTAAAAAGAAAGGAAAGGAAATTGTGACACATGTGACAACATGAATGAACTTTGTGGACATACGTTAAGTAAAATAAACCAGTCACAAAAAGACAAATTCTGAATGCTTTCACTTATTTAAGGTACTTAGTAGTCAAACCGATAGAAACAGTAGAATGGTGCTTAATAGGGACTGGAGGGAGGGGAGATGGGTAGTTGTTTAATGGGTATGAAAAAGTTCTGTATATTGGCACCACAATAATGTAATGTACTTAACACTACTGAATTGTATACTTCAAAATGGTTATGATAGTAAATTTTATTTTATGTGTATTTTACCACAATTCAAAGAATTTTTAGAGAGAGAGGGGGTAACTAGGTACTTAGCCCTTAGCATCATTAATTTAATAATTGTGAAGTTTAAGCCTGCATATTCTTTCTTCTCTTTTTTTTTCCCGTTTTGGACAGCAGAAAATAAATTCATTCTTAACTCTGGATTGATGCTACTGTTTTTAGCCATTGAGAAAAGGTATAAAATCACCTCAAACATAAAGTGCTTCTAATGCTTTTCCCTCTAAATATGTCATGAGCCTTTTTTTCTAACATGGAAAATATAGAACAGAAAGAGAAAGGATGATAAAAACTTAATTATAATATTGTCTAATTTCTTTTCAGTCTTCTCTTTCCACAACTTTTAAAAAATCATAAACATACTGTACGTACAATTTTGTATCCTGTTTTCATTTATCACAAATATTTTCTAGGTTTCAAATAGAAACATATTTAAATGCTACATAATATTCCATCCAGTGAATGTACATAATTCACATTTTTTTACCAAACAAAACAATACTGAGATTAATATGTTTAGCATATAAAGCTTTTTCTGTAATTAAAATTATTTCCATAGGATATATTCTAAAAATGAGAATTACTTGGTTAAGGAGAATGAATATTTAAGGTTTTCTGAAAGAATTACAGTCCACCAGAAGCACATGAGAAAGCAATGGGAATTTTTTTTTTTTTTTAAGAATTCAGGGTTTTTTTTTAAAGTCTTTATTGAATTTGTTACAGTATTGCTTCTTATGTTTTGGTTTTTTGGCCCCGAGGTATATGGGATCTTAGGTCCCTGACCAGGGATCGAACCTGCACCCATTGCATTGGAAGGTGAAGTCTTAACCACTGGACCGCCAGGGAAGTCCAGTGAATTTTTTAGTCATGACTAACCTGATAGATGGAAAATGGTACATTGTTTTACATTTCTTTAATTCTCTATTAGTTATGTGAGCTCTCTGTTCATATTAGTTGTCCATCCATCTATCAGATCTTGTGTTTTCCTTATTACCCTATATTATTTCTTCATATAAATTTTATTTCTTTCATTTTGATACAAATGTTTCCAGTAACTATGATTTTAAAACTTTAAATTTTGACAAGTTCATCTAGTGTTCCCCTTGTTTGAACTGCTTTTAAGGGAACTGCTTGAACTGCTTTTAAGCTATATATAGTCCCTTCTTTAGGAAGAGTGCAGTGATTTTTAATCTACACTAAGAGAAGTGTAATTCCAAAGACTGAACATACAGACAGCATCAAAGATGGAATTTTATACTTTCTACATAGTATCGCTACTGAAAATGCCTTTTTAAACACTCCATTTCAGAAGACATAAGAATATAGAGCAGAGAGAAAAAAAAAAGATGTAGTGCTAAAGCACTGAAAGAAACTATAAAAGATTTTATAATACCTTGTTAAATTACTGAAAATGATACTTTTCTGTTTCACTGTGACTCACTGATTTTCCCCCATAAGAATATTATTAAGAAATTTTATATCTAATGGAAACTAACATCATCAACAAAACATCTGACATTTCATAGTAAAAGCCACTACAGTCAGCAAATAACACTTTGGACAATTACTACAACTATATTTCCTACAGAAAAGAAGACAGTCTATTTTCTGTTTTGTTTTTTTTTTTTTGCGGTACTCGGGCCTCCCACTGTTGTGGCCTCTCCCGTTGCAGAGCACAGGCTCCGGACGCGCAGGCTCAGCAGCCATGGCTCACGGGCCCAGCCGCTCCGTGGCATGTGGGATCTTCCCGGACCGGGGCACGAACCCGCGTCCCCTGCATCGGCAGGCGGACTCTCAACCACTGCGCCACCAGGGAAGCCCTCTATGATTTTTTAAAAGAGGAATTAACCAATCAGTTTTTTTTCCAAAATGAAAGCAGCCTTTATACCTTCGGCTCATTATTAACAATACATAGTTTTTTAGTGACGTTATCAGAATGTGTAACCTTTATTTGCTTACTTTTTAAAGCTATTATTCCTAAAATTAAGGTTAAGATTAACAATCTGTTAAAAACTTGCTCAACACAGAATTTTATGCATACATTTTCTGTAAAAATAAAGTAAGCCCAAGGCAGCAGATGGAAGCTTAACATGAAACAATCCCAAGTTGGGCAGAATCACAAGTGGGCAGTGAAACACAGCTTCAAAAGTACCATCAATGGGGTAGTTCCCTGGCAGTCCAGTGGTTAGGACTCGGTGCTTTCACCGCCATGGCCCCAGGGTTCAATCCCTGTTTGGGGAACTAAAATCTTGCAAGCCACGCAGCGTGGCAAAAAAAAAAAAAAAAGAATCGAACTGGATTTCAAATGAATAAAATAAACAGACTGAAAGAAGAAAAAAAAAGTACCATCAATGGGAATGAATTTGGGGAGCTAAATCACAGCAGGCTGCGATCCTGCTGACATATGAAGAATGTTAAAGTAAAGGCATGGCACTTTAAGAAAGCTTGTTAAGAAAGGAACATATGCTAGGCACTAAACTAAGAGTTCTTTATATATCATCACCTGGATTCTTTATTATTATGTTTTTGGATTCCCTATTTTAGAGATGTGTAAACTGAGGATCAAAGGAATTGCCATTTCTGTGGATCTCACAGTAAGATGTGAATGCAAGATCTGAAGCCAGAACTGTTTTAAGCCAAAATCCATGTTCTTTCATTCCACGCTGTCCCTCTTCCAAGAATACCTTCACATCCCCAACTCGTCCACCTGGCAAACTCCTCATTTTCAAAGTTTCATCCCAAACATTATGTTCCCAACTGCTCTAGGTCCTTCCTTCCTTAATGCTTGTTCCACTGTGCCTTGCAGATATTTCTAATGAGGTTACTTAACATTCTGAACTGTGTTTATAGGCATGTCTGTTTTCGCCAGTCTTAAGATGCCTAAGAACAGGGCCTCTATCTTGTGAATGTATGCTCTGTGCCCAGCAGACTGTCACGTATGCAGTAAAATAGTAAACATCAACAAATATAGTTTTCTCATCTGATGAATGAAGAGGGTCTTAAGTTTCTCCACCTACAGATGATATAGAAGCCTGTGGGCAAGAAGTCTCTTGCTCAACATTTCCACAACTTAACTCACAATCTCCCCTCAAAATTGCTATTAGTCATACTGAATTTGTTTCAGATCTTCAAATGTGCCTGCGCTGCTTTCTCTCACCTTCAGGCTTTCATGTATGCTATTCCGTCTGCCAGAAACACTATTCCTCTTCAAGCGGCCTATTCCTATAAGTTATAGTTCCAGGCAAACTTTCATGACTCCTTTAGACTGGTCTAGAAGCTTTGGCTGCATCCCCACAGCACATGCTTCCCCCACCTTTCATGGCACTTATTATCACAGTATAGTAATGGCCTGTTTTCTGTCTCTCTACCAGAATGCAAGCTCTAGGGAGTCAAAGACCACTTCCTGTTCCCAATATAATACCTTGCACTTAACTACTGGTGAATAAATCAATGTGTTTAGTTGGGTTTACCTACTTAAAACTGATAGAAATAATGGTTAACAAAATATCTTTAGACAATTACTCCAGCCTAGCTTTAGGAACAGGAAAATTCAGGCACAACACCCTACTTTAGAGCTGAAAATTCATTAGTATAAATAAATGGGATGACATGTGAAAAAAAAAAAAGCATTTTTTGAAGGTACTGCCACCTACTGGTGATACAGTAGTACTGCACAGATGTAGCACAGACGAAGCCGAACCTTAAAGGACAACTGCAAATAACAGACCTAACATACTCGTCTTAGCAACACAGTAGTGATTCTAATTGAGACACCGAGTAAACTGCATATTATAAAGTCTATAGGAAAAACAGCATTTTAATAAAACTGCATATTTCTGCTGGTAATGAAATTTTCAGGATAAAACGAATTTTGCGAACATAAGCAAACATAGTGTACAAACTCTTAACCACAAACGAGGCCAGTTTGACAGATGCTTGCCAAATCTATGCTGAATAAGCCTCAGAAACGTAAAGGCTCCCAATGACTATTTTAGCCCATTACGCCTCAAAAGCTGACAAAACAACTAGTGATTAACATCTACAATAACTGTAAAGAGATCAAGGGGGACGCTCCACGGCGTAGTTGACGCTATGAAATACCATGCTTACTTTCGTGATACAGGAGAAAATCAAAGAGAACGTTTGCTCAGTTTGATCGTCTGTCCGGGGGTAAACAGACGAGCTCTGTCACTCCACACTCCCCTTCCTCGCCTGCCGGCTGCACCTTTCCGTGATTATTTAGGGTGTGTGTGATTATTCTACGTCTCCCCACTCGACTGGAAGCTCCCAGCGGATAAGGGCTGGCTCTGCCCACACAGCGAGCGTCCTGAGCCCCGCACCCCGAGGGCGCCCGGCGCGCTCTGCGGGGTCCCGGGCGGAGATAACCGGTCGCGGGCCGCGCTCGGCGGAAGACGCGCGGAGGCCAAGGCCACGCCGCCCTCCCCGCGGCTCCCGCCCCAACCCCGAGACCTTCGACGGAGGGCGCTCGCCTTGGGCCACAGAGCGGCGGCTTCAGAGGCGAAAGCCACCCTGCGGCAGGAGGTCTTCGGTTTATTTTTCATTGGGGGGGGCAGCAGGCGAGAGGGAGGAAGGAGGAGACCGTCGACTGAAGGGGCACCGGGCGCCAAGGCAGGGGAACCGGAACCGCGAGCAGCCCCTCCCCCTTCCGCCGCGCGCCCTCCGCGCCCCTCCCCCACCTTGGCCGCCCCGCGCGACCCCCACCAGGCGCGCAACCCGGCTTGGCGTCCCCGCCGGCGCCGCGTCCCCCCGCCCTCCCCTTGCCCGGGGACACGGGAGCCCGTCCCACCCCCGCCCCCTGCTTACCTGTGGCTGCCGCCTCGCCGCAGTCCGGGGTGGGAACTTCCACTCCCCCCTCCCAGGTGGATCCGAATTCACTACCCACTTCCCCACCCCCTCACTTGGCGGGGACGTGCCTCCTTCTCGGGGGTCAGGCGGGGCGGGGAGAATCAGTGTCACGTAACAGCTAACTGTCCTAGGCTACCGTTTCCTCGGCAGTCAGGGCCGCCACTGGCGGCATGATCTACACCAGGCCGGGGGCGGGGGAGGGAACGGGGGCAAAACTGAGTAACTAAGCGTGGGGGGTGAGGTTAGGGCCGTCCCTCCTTGCGAGCCGCCGTCCTACGTCACCGCGTTGCGCACGTGACGCGCCGCCATCTTGTGTCGGGGCACTCCGGTGTGGCGAGTTAGTATCGCGGAGGTGATATTCTGGCGAGAGCGGGGCGTAACAGTTACCTGCGGTTCCTTTTTACTTCAGGAGCTCTGTCCTCACTGCTCCCACACGTGTTTTCGGAGGCCGGCACCTGCTCGGGGTGTCAGGAGACCGCTCGGTGTGGGGCAGTTTTCTTCGGTTGGGGCGTCGCGCTCAGCCCCTACTTGCTGTGGCCTAGAGGTGTAGTCCTCCCCGGCCTTGACCCACGCCTGACCTGCCCGCCTCTTGTAGACAGAGTGACTTGAAGCTTGAAGGCTTGTCCTCAGCTTTTCTTACCACCCAGACTAATGTTAATCCCGGAAATCTGCGTTAAGAGTTGTATCTTTCAACACACGTGAAAGGATTAAAAAGCCACACCCACATGGTACTCGTAGGGTTAGTGTGTTAGTGGGACTTAAGTGTGTCACGCTGAAGCACAGATTTACCCCAGCTTTTAAACTAGAAAAAAGTTACGTACGATCGAGTGTCGTAAAATAAAATCACACCGTCATTTTAATACATTACAGAAACTTAAAAAAATATTTTTTAATGTGTGTCTACCTTTATGGAGAAGGGATTATGCATCATTCTGATTTTTTTTCTTTATTCATTTCCTTGCAAAATCTTTGATGGCTTTCTAGTGATAATAAACAACAAATGATAAACCTTTCAGTTTGCTCTTGATAGAAAGTTCAAGAATTTTTCTGAAATTTTACTAGTTTGAGATCTCCAAGTAAAACTGATTGAGTGGATAGAGCCGTTCCTGGTTTGACCTTTAGGGCCAGATGATGTGATTTAAAGCTCAAGAGTTACTCTGCCCGACTGTCCTAAGAACTCACTAATGTTTATCAGTTGTCGTTCATTGACTACCTATTAAAACCTACAATAGGCAACTGCCCTTACTTTACATTTTTGATTAGGCAAATCACCCAGCCTCTCTTAAGTGTCTCTTCTTATCAAAGTTGGGAAAAGTGTAATACTCATCCCATATCCCAACATTATTTAAAGAATCAAAATGTCATATATCACAGAAAAGCAAAGTGCCCTATAAAAGTAAGGTGTGGAGAAGAGATTCTCAGACGTCGGCCTTTCATGATTAACAAAGTCCAGCGACAGTCGTTCTAGAATCCAGAATATTAATGGCTGGGAGACTGGTTCTAAGTTTATTGTTCTTTTCTTGTTCAGTTGTTTCTTCCTTAGAAGACAGAATGCTTAACAAATGTTGATCAGGACAAGAGGGATGGGGAGACTGAAAAACGTCAACCATCAAAAGAAACTAAATTACTGAAACCTTCAAAATGTTAATGGACTGCTCCTTCTTTAGTTCCTCTTCCACCCATAAAGTATCTTAAGTCTAAATCAAATATTATGCTGTGCAACACTGCCACTCACAAGTATTTCCACTGGCCTTGTTTCTCATAGAAGTGTCACAAGCTGTACCTACTACTCTTCTGCAACTTGAGGAATAACTGAAGATGAAGAAAAAAAAAAGTATTGGTTATGATGCACATAGTTCTATCCAAATAGTAAGAGTTTTAAAAACCAGATGGACAGTTCTTTGACTTCAGAAGGGAGGAAGTAGAGTGAAACAAAGAAATTTAACTTTCAATTACCTTTCAAAGGTAACTTTTAAAATAAACTGGTCAAGCCAGTGGTGACACCTCATGGGCTCTCCTGCAGTACTGTTTTCTAGTTAGGAGAGAGGGACATTATAATGAAATGGGTTTAACAATACTACCTATCCCATGGAGTTTTGTAGATTGGATGAGTTTAACACCTGTAAAGTTAGAGCCAATGCCTGACACAGAGTAAGCACTAAATAAATGTTGGATATTAGTATGGAAGATACTGCAATATAACTGCTGGAAACTTAGCTAAAAACATGAATTGGCTGCACACCCTGAGAAGCCTCATGGGTTAACAAGAGGACTGAACTGGAGTGGAGGACTTGAGAGCTGTGAAACAGTATCTGGAACAGGGTAGCTCTCAAAAGGCAGAAATTATTTAAAGCTAGTAAATGTAGGCTTTGTGGTCTAAAAATAGGCTTAATTTTTTTTTTTTTGTTTTGTCCTTTTTCAGTACTCAAGTCTAAACTCGCAGGAAAACCTAACTAAGGGGACTTCCCTGGTGGCGCAGTGGTTAAGAATCTGCCTGCCAATGCAGGGGACATGGGTTCAGTCCCTGGTCTGGGAAGTTCCCATGTGCCACGGAGCAACTAAGCCTGTGCACCACAACTACTGAGCCTGTGCTCTACAGCCCGCGAGCCCCAGCTACTGAAGCCCGTACGCTCCAGGGCCTGCGTGCCACAACTACTGAAGCCCATGCCGCCTAGAGCCTATGCTCAGCAACAAGAGAAGCCACCACAGTGAGAAGCCCGTGCACTGCAATGAAGAGTAGCCCCCGCTTACCGCAACTAGAGAAAGCCCACGTGCAGCAACAAAGACCCAATGCAGCCAAAAATTAAAAAATAAATACAAAAATTAAAAACCTAAATACGGATAGGTCCTAAATGCCTGCAGGAATTGTATGAACTACAATCGTACTGTTTCAGCTAACACTCCTAAAACAGAGTTGTCCCAGATAACTTAGCTCTGAAACTTTGCTGCTTCATCTTAACTATGCTTGAATTGAACTCCTAGAGCTAGTCTGTGAGGCCCTTGGAGTAGTGGACAACTACAGGGCTGTCCATCTATCCCTCCTCCTTTTTATGGAAACTTCTCACAGTCATCCATATCTTACCAACAGCGGGCACCTGACCCAAGCTGGGCCATCAGAGTCTCCCCTATGGAAATTTGTCTTTGGACAAAAATTAGTCTTTCTCTAGTTAAATGATCCTAAAGCTTAGGAGCTTTGTAATGAGCCTCTTCCATCTGTGAATGACGCAGATGAGCTGAGAGCTACCCAGTGGCTTTGTAGGCCCCAGTTCTAGAACCTGCTGCCTGCCTCAGCCCTTAGGTTCCATGAGCCACCCTTTGTCATTCTAATGAATAGCACTTTTCTATTTAAACTGGCTTACTTTGATTGCTATTATTTCTAGAATCCTAACTAATACACCTGGATACAGGAGAAATTATTTCCATGTGACCTCCTCCCTTTCTGTGTACCTCACCACTATCCCCTAAATCCAACCTATCACTATTTCTTGCATTGTGAATTGCAGTAGACTCCTAGCTGGTTCCACTAGAAAAATCCTGCAATGGACAAGTACTAGTTATTGTGCTAGTTGGAGTGTATGCAATCAAGTTATTTACCTTCAAGATTATGATGACAGAGTTGTAGCAAGACAGCTTGGAAATGAAATTCGGCTTCCTGGAGGAAACTTCTTTATGTTGGTCAGAGCAGCCTGCAAGTATCATGCCCCTTTGTAAGCCCCCAGGTAGTGATGCTGAGGGAGGCTCAGAGGGCAGGATGGTCAAATTCTTATCCAGAAAAGGTAAGTCTATTCACATGAGAACAAATCACTAGCCCTTCTAGGATGGAGGAAGCCTAGTGTTGTCAACTTACTATCAAGTGGCCAATTAGTCTCCTAAATAAATAGTGCCACCTTGGGAGCTCAGTGTTGGTCTCTGTCAATATTTACGTGAAGATTCAGAGACAGCAGTAGCTACGTCAGCCTTGGTAAGTGGGAGTCCGTGCCATTGGGCATAGCCTCCATCTCTACCACTGTATCTATTCCATTCATGTGCTTATCGTGCCGATACTGAGATGGCCAGTATGTGGCTGACATCAGCCAGCCAAGTCATTCTGTCTATTAGGATGTTCAGTGTCTCCTCCATGGTGAATTCTTTTTCATGGGCATTGATATATGAAGCAAAGATCTTCATCATCTGTCTTCCCTCCCCTATATCCATCCATATACCTCTACTGCAGACCTTGTTGCAGCCAATCTTCCAGTCTTTTTCCTTTTAAGACACTGACCAACTGGCCAGGCCATTTGCCACTGCCCATGAGTTCATATATATTCTCACTTTGAGCCACTTCTCCTTCCACACAAAATGGGTGATCACATTAATATCTGCCAATTGGGAAGATTTCCACTGCAACTGCCTTTCAAAGTTACCCCTGAAAAGGGTCAGAACCCACCCATAGCCAAACAGGCTTTTTACACCTGCTTCAGCTGGAGCCACCCCCATGCACCACTATGGCCATAGGTGTGAGCTGAGTGAAGAACACTTAGGTGCAACTGCAGTGGGTAACAGTGGGTTCTGGGTTGTCTCTGCACGCATAGTGCTTGTGTCCTCTGATTCTGCTTAGGCTTGGTCCTAGGTGTAATGTTCCTGTCTTATGTCGTCTTGGTGTTGGGCCCATCTGACTTTACAACTTGGTGCATTTGACAGAATCCAGCCAATGATGGCCAGTTCCAGATGCATAGTCACTTGGGGTCCCCTGGTCAAGTTTTCCATCTCTATCATGGCCCAGTAGCACACCAGTCGCTATTTTCAAAAGGCTTACAATTCTCTACTACAACTGGCATATTCTTGCTCCTGGATTTCAATAGCTTGCATTGTGATTCTCCTGCTGGGTCTTGCCATAAACTTCCCACTGCTTCTTTTTCCACGACTGTCACCTCCACGGAATCTGCAATATCATATGACTCCACGCCTGACTTAAAGCTGTCACCTGGTATTACTTTTTCATGGGCATTATTACTAGGCATAGAATGTACTGTCCCCAGAACCTGAAGAGGCCTGCTTACCAAAGAGTGTGCTTCCTTCTTTGAGAAAGGGGATGCAAGATGCAGTCATTTGTTTTTTTTCTGTCTTAGGGGATATGTCAGCACGCCCCTGACCACTAGACCTCTGAATCTTTCATAGAGTTTATTTCCCATCCTCTGGATTGCGTGCAGCTTACCAAGACCTTCAGCGTACTAACCACTTCTTGTTCTGTCTGTCTGATCAGAGTGATGTCAGGTAATGTAATTCTGGGGCAAAGCTATAAATGTATGTTCCTGTCCCTTCTATGTGAATGTGAACTACTTCTGATTCTTTAAAAAATTAAAAAAAAATTAGATATAATTGACATATAGCATTATGTTAGTTTTCAGATTCAATATATGTGTATATTACAAAATGATCACCACAATAAGTCTAGTTACTATCCATCACCACACATAGTTGCAAATTATTTTCCTTGTTATGAGAACTGATTTTCTTTCTTCATTGGAATACAAAAAGACACATTTGTCAAATCAATGGCTACATACCATGTACCTGAGACCTTATTAATCTGATCTAGCAAAGATACAAGTACAACAGCTATAATTGGGTCTACTATC
Source organism: Orcinus orca (assembly GCF_937001465.1). Taxonomy (NCBI): domain Eukaryota; kingdom Metazoa; phylum Chordata; class Mammalia; order Artiodactyla; family Delphinidae; genus Orcinus; species Orcinus orca. The sequence goes on along the minus strand of NC_064569.1, from coordinate 40,924,370 downwards.
TGGTTGAATTTGCAGTAGTGCACTGCCATCCCCCAGGATCCAAGAATTTCTGCAGGGACCAGACTGGTGAATTTAAACAAGGACCAACGCCTCTGAATCTGACATTCTTATGAATGGCACTAATCTCCACCATTCCCCCCTGAGATGCAATATTAATATTGTTATTGTTTTATTAACTTGGCTGGGTTGGGGACAGTTTCAGAGGTTTTCCCATTTCTGGACTTTCAATTCTATTCCACTGATTGATAGGTCTATCCTTATGCCAGTATCACACTCTCCTTATTATAGCTTTGTAGTAGGTTTTGAAATATGGATGTGTAAGTACTCCAACTTAATTATTCTCTTCCAAGATTGTTTTGACTACTCTGAGTCCCTTACATTTCCAGATGAATTCTAGGATCACTCTATCCATTTCTGCAAAATAGTCAGCTGGGATTTTGATAGAGATTGCATTGAATCTGTAGATCAATTTGGGGAATATTGCCATCCTAACAATAATAAATCTTCCAATCCATGAACATGGGGATGAACTTCCGTTTGTTTAGGTCTTTAGTTTCTATCAATGATTTCATAGTTTTTAGTATACAAGTTTGTACTTTGGTTATAATAAGTAATATTTTATTCCTTTTGATGCTATTTTAAATAGAATTTTTAAAAAATTTTATTTATTTATTTTTGGCTGCGTTGGGTCTTCATTGCTGCGCGTGGGCTTTCTCTAGTTGCAGCGAGCAGGGGCCACTCTTTGTTGCAGTGTGCAGGCTTCTCATCTTGCTGGCTTCTCTTGTTGTGGAGCACGGGCTCTAGGCATGTGCGCTCCAGTAGTTGTGGCATGTAGGCTCCAGTAGTTGTGGCATGTGGGCTCCAGTAGTTGTGGCATGTAGGCTCCAGTAGTTGTGGCTCGCGGGCTCTAGAGTGCAGGCTCAGTGGTCGTGGTGCATGGGCTTCGTTCCTCCACGGCATGTGGGATCTTCCCAGACCAGTGCTCGAACCTGTGTCCCCTTCATTGGCAGGCAGATTCTTAACCACTGAGCCATCAGGGAAGTCCTAGAATTGGTTTTTAAATTTCATTTTTGGAATGTTCGTGGCTAGTAAATAGAAATAATATCTTTTTTATTGATCTTGTATTCTGCAACCTTGCTGAACTTGTTTAATAGTTTGGGTGTGTGTATTCCTTAGGATTTCATATATACAAGTCATTTCATCTGGGACTAGAGATAGCCTTAATTTTTCTTGTTCAATCTGGATGCCTTTTGTTTCTTTTCCTTGCCTAATTGCCTTTTATTCAATGTTGAATAAAAGTGGTAAGAACAGACTTTCTTGCCTTGTTCCCAACCTTAGGGAGAAATCATCCTGTTTTTCACTATTAAGTGTGGTGTAAGCAGTGAATTTGTTTTTATAGATGGTCTTTATCGGATTGAGGTTTCACCTTCATATTTGAAGGATAGTCTGATGAGTTATAGAACTGGATAGCTTTTTTTTTTCCTTCCAGCACTCTAAATATATCATTCTGTGTTTGTTCTTGTGGCTTCTGTTATTACTAATGAGAAGTTGGCTATTAATTGTATCATTGTTCTCCTGTATATAATGTGTCACTGCCCCTTGGCTACTTTTAAGACTTTTGCTTTATTGAAGTTTAGCTGTTTGCCCTTGATCATGTTTAAGTGTGGTTTTCTATATACCACTTGGGGTTCCTGGAGTTTCTTCAGTTTGTAAATATATGTCTTTCCAAATATGGGGAGCTTTGCCACTATTTCTGCACATTTTTTAATTTTATTTTTTTGGCCGCACCGTGTGGCATGCGGGATCTTATTTCCCTGACCAGGGAGTGAACCCATGCCTCCTGCATTGGGAGCACAGAGTCTTAACCACTAGACTGCCAGGGAAGTCCTCTGCACATATTTTTTTATGTCCCATTCTCTTTCCCACCTGGAACTCCAAAGGACTCTAAAGCTTTCTTCATTATTTTTTTCTTCAGTCTTTTTTCTCTTTGTTCTTCAGACTGATAATCAGTCATCAAGTCCACTTATTCTTTTTTTAAAAAAATAAATTTATTTTATTTATTTATTTTTGGCTGTGTTGGGTCTTTGTTGCTGCACGCAGCCTTTCTCTAGTTGTGGAGAGCAGGGGCTACTCTTTGTTGCGGTGCATGGGCTTCTTATTGCGGTGGCTTTTGCTGCAGAGCACAGGCTCTAGGAGCGTGGGCTTCAGAAGTTGTGGCATGTGGGCTCAGTAGTTGTGGCGCATGGGCTTAGTTGCTCCGCGGCATGTGGGATCTTCCCGGACCAGGGCTCGAACCTGTGTCCCCTGCATTGGCAGGCAGATTCTCAACCACTGCGCCACCCAGGGAAGCCCCATTTATTCTTTATTATACCATCTTCAATCTGTTGTTAAGCTCATTAAGTTCCTCAATTTTTCATTTCAATATTGTACTTTTCAGTCCTAGAATTTCCATTTGATTCTTTTTTATAGTTCCTATTTCTCTGCTAGATTCCCTATCTGTTTATCCATTTGTGTATATTTCCCTTTAAGTCCCAGTATGTATGTATGTATGTGTGTGTGTGTGTGTATATATATATATATATATATAAAATGGCTGATTTAAAGCTCTTGACTACCAATTGTAACATCTGAGTGATCTTGCAGTTGGTATCTATCGACTGATTTTCTTTTTCCTTAGGTATGAGTCATATTTTTCTGTTTCTTCAGGTTTCTAGTAGTTTTATCATTGGGATGGATTATACTCTTTTACAGAGTGATTTTTATTCCAGAAGGCAGTTAATTTGAGAGGGCTTAACTTCCCATCTCGTTTTCCTCTGTCATGGACAATGGCTGAAATCTCTGCTTAACTCTTTCAGCTTCTAGCTGATGCTCTGTTTCACCAGGAACTCTGGGTTTTTCTCCACATAATTTAGTTTAGCTTTTAGTCAAAGATTCTGACAGATTCTATATGCAGATTTGGGGACTTACATCTTCTGAGGCTTTCTCCCTGCATAGATTTCTCACCTAACTACTCTCTGGCTGCTCTGCCAACCTGAGACTCTGTCCTTTTACACCTTAAGCCAATAGGGTGTGGCTCTCTACCACTTAAGCTATTTGGAGTTATGGGGATGTCCTCAGACACAAAGTCACAAACACACAAATGTCACCTATTGCATTTCATTTTTCAAATGTAGTTATTTCTATCTTTGGGAGGGTTAATCTGACCAAGTTAACTCCACCATTATCATAAACTAGAGACATATGCTATTGATATTTATATGTTTATCCTGTATTCAGCAATCTTGCTAAATTCCTATTTGTTTAAATTTGTAGATTCTCTTGTATTTTCAACACAGACTATCATACTGTCTACAAATATTAATGTTTTTCTTCCTTTGTATGCAATTCATATAGCTCATTCTCTTTCCCCTAATTATGCTAGCTATAATATTAAGTACAATGCTGAATAGAAACAGTGATAGACAGTAAGCATCCTCATCATAATCTTGACTTTCATGGTAGTGCTTCTAAAGTATCACCATTAAGTATTTTTTATTGTAGTTTTGTAACAGATGATCTATCTATCAAAGAAGCCTTAATTTCTCTTTCTGCTATTCCACTGTTAGTTTATAGAAATGCAACAGATTTCTGTATATTAATTTTGTATCCTGAAACTTTACCGAATTCATTGATGAGATGTAGTAGTTTTCTGGTAGAGTCTTTAGGATTTTCTATGTATAGTATCATGTCATCTGCAAACAGGAAACTATCCTATTTACCATCACATCAAAAAGAATAAAACACCAAAGAATAAACCTACCTAAGGAGGCAAAAGTCCTGTACTCTGAAAACTAGAAGACGCTGCTTAAAGAAATTGAAGACAACACAAACAGACGGAAATATATACCATGTTCTTGGATTGGAAGAATCAATACTATTGAAATGACCATACTACCAAGGCAATCTATAGATTCAGTGCAATCCGTATCAAATTCCAAAGGCATTTTCCACAGAACTAAAACAAAAAAATGTTTATTATTTTTTTTTTAATTAAAAAAAATTTTTTTTGGCCACGCCATGCAGCTTGCTGGATCTTAGTTCCCTGACCAGGGATTGAACCCAGGCCCACTTCAGTGAAAGCGCTGAGTCCTAACCACTAGACTGCCAGGGAAATTCCCCAAAGTTAAAAAAATTTGTATGGAAACACAAAAGACCCCAAGTAGCCAAAGCAATCTTGAGAAAGAAAAATGAAGCTAGAGGAATCAGGCTCCCTTGACTTCAGACTATACTACAAAGCTACAGTAATCAAAACAGTACGGTACTGGCACAAAAGCAGACATATAGATCAATGGAACAGGATAGAAAGCCCAGAAAATAGACCCAAGCACCTATGGTCAATTAATCTACAACAACGGAGGCAAGAATACATAATGGAGAAAAGACAGTCTCCTCAATAAGTGATGCTGGGAAAACTGGACAGCTACATGTAAAAGAATGAAATTAGAATGTTTTCTAACACCATATACAAAAATAAACTCAGAATGGATTAAAGACCTAAATGTAAGAATGGATACTATGAAACTCCTAGAGGAAAACGTAGTCACAACACTCTTTGATGTAAATCACAGAAATTTTTTTGGATCTGTCTCCTAGAGTAATGGATATAAAAACAAAAATAAACAAATGGGATCTAATTAAACTTAAAAGCTTTTGCACAGCAAAGGAAACCATAAACAAGATGAAAAGACAACCCTCAGAATGGGAGAAAATATTTGCAAACGATGTGACCCACAAGGGATTAATTTCCAAAATACACAAACAGCTCACACAGCCCAATATTTAAAAAAAAACAAAAAAAGACCAACCCAATTAAAAATTGGGCAGAATATCTAAATAGACATTTCTCCAAAGACATACAGATGGTTAATAGGCAAATAAGAAGATGTTCAACATTTCTAATTATTAGAGAAATGCAAATCAAAACTCCAAAGAGGTACCACCTCACACCAGCCATAATGGCCATTATCAAGAAGTCTACAAATAATAAATGCTGGAGAGGGTGTGGAACCTTCCTACATGGTTGGTGGGAATGTAAATTGGTACAACCACTATGGAGAACACTATGGAGGTTCCTTAAAAAACTAAAAATATAGTTACCATATGATTCAGTGATCCCACTCCTGGGCATATATATCCAGAGAAAACTATAATTTGAAAAGATACATGCGCCATAGCAGCACTATTTACAATAGCCAAGACATGGAAGCAACCTAAGTCTCCATCGACAGATGAATGGATAAAGAAGATATGGCACATATATACATATGTATAATGGAATATTACTCAGCCACAAAGAAAATGAAAACATTCCATTTGCAGCAACATGGATGGACCTAGAGATTATCATACTGAGTGAAGTAAGTCAGAGAGAGAAAGAAAAATATATAATATTGCTTGTATGTGGAATCTAAAAATATAATACAAATGAGCTTATTTACAAAACAAAAACAGACTCACAGACATAGAAAACAAACTTTTGGTTACCAAAGGTGAAGGGGCAGGTAGGGATAAATTAGGAGTTTAGGATTAAAATATACACACTACTATATATAAAAAATTGATAACCAACAAGGACCTCTACTGTATAGCTATATAGCACAGGGAACTATACTCAATATCTTATAATAACCTATAATGGAAAAGAATCTAAAAAAGAATATATACATATATATGTAACTTAATCACTTTGCTGTACACCTGAAACTAACACATTGTAAATCCACTATACTTCAATAAAAAATTTTTAAAAAGTCTTCTTCTATTCCTTGCTGTTTGAATTTTTTCCATTAGTCAATGTTGAAGTTTACCTTTTTTCCCCCCTGAATCTGTTGAGATGAGATAATCATATGGCTTTCTCTTTTAAGCTGTTGATAAGAGGTATTATATAAACAGATTTCTCTAATATTGAACCATCCTTGATTTGACCCTCTTTGATTTTCATGTATTATTTCTTATACACTACTGGGTTTGGTTTGCTAGTGTGGAAGATTGAATTTTCCAATATAATATCTTCAGACATATGCACAGAGGTATCTGCCAAACCACATGCTCCTTTGCAATGTGACTTTGCTTCTCTCTCATCAAGATGTAGAGTCATCTCTCTTGCATCTGGGCTGAGCAGTAGAATGCAACAGAAGGAACGTGCATGCCTTCCAAGAGTGGATGAGACATTTACAGCTTAACATGATCCTCTTCTGATGCTCCTTTTCAGAACCCAATTGCCATGCTGTAAGAAGTCCTAGCTATGAGGAAAGGCTACATTAAAGTGCTTCGGTCAACAGTCCCAGTTGAGTCCAGTCTTCCAGTTATCCCAGCCTGGGCTTCAGATATGTGAGCAAAGAAGTCTAGATGATTCTGGCCCCAAGCTTTTCAAATCATCCCCCCCAGACCTAAGAGTCCTCATAGCTGAGGCCAGACATTTTGGGACAGATATAAGACGTTCCCACTGTGCCCTAATTCATGATGCACAGAATGTATATATGCACGACTTTGTTTTATGCCACCAAGTTGGGGCAGTGTACTACATAGCAGATAACCAAAACAGCTAGATTTTATAATTTTGCATCTTTTCACAAGTGAGATTATTTAGAATTTTAAAACACTGCCTTAGTCTGATTTTGGTATCAAGGTTATACTAACTTTGTACGATGAATTGGGTGGCTTTTTATTTTATATATGAAAAAAGGATTACCTGTTCCTTGTGGGTTTGGTAAAAATCAGATTTTTCTACTTCTTGAGTGAAATTTTCAAATCTCATAGTTTCTAGAAAATTATGTTTCATTTAAAATTCAAATTTACTGCAATATTATAATAATCCCTCAAGATTAAAAAAATACTGTAGCTGTAGTTATATTCTCCTTTGTGTTTCCTACTAGTTTTTTTTTGTGTGTGTGTGTGTGTGCATGTGCATACACAAGTTTTACTAGAGATTAGGTTATTTTTAAGAAATCAGCTTCTGGTTTTGTTGAACCTTTTACATTTCCTTTATTTGTATTTATTAATTTCTGCCTTTCATTATTTCCTTCCTTCTACTTTTGTAGAGGGCCCTTTTTTTCTTTTTTTAGTTGAATACAACTATTTTATTTTTAGTCTTTGTTTCTATGAGTTTCATGTAAATTTCCCTCTTACATCTGCTTTTTAGGAATTCCCATTATTTGCAGATTCCATGTTATTTTTTGTCAGCTCTATCATATTTATTTTAGAGATTATCTCAGAAATGAATATTCATCTCTGTAGACTGAGAATGGAGATTCAGAGAAGTGAAGGAGGTCATCAGTAGTAGGCCTCTACTAACTTCCTACTATCAGGATCTTGCCTCTTCCCAGTTTTATTTGAAAAAATGTGCTTCCTCCCCTTAAAGGCTAATCGTTCCACCTGTTCTCTGGATCCCCACCCCTCTTACTTTCTCAGTGACCTTGTTTTGTCCATTATCCCTCATTGCTTTATTTGGAAACTTTCCCTCTACTCAGGAATATTTTATTTCTTCTGTCTTAAAAATAGTCTCCCTCAATTCTACATCCCTCGTTTAACTACTATCCCATCTCTTTCCTTTCTATGTGTAGATACAGCTTCTAAAAAGAGTAGCCTCTGTTCGGTCACACTTCCCATCACACCTCTCCGGAACCAGTCTTCTGCCTCCTGCCCTCATAGCTGCCACTGCTTCTGCTCTGACCAAGGTTACCAGTGACTGCCTGGTTGCCAGATACCACAGACGCTAGCCAGTCCCTGTTTTCTCAGCTTCATTGTAGCCTTCGGCACTGCTGGGCACTCCCTCCTCTTTAAAACTCGTCCTTCGATTTCTATGCCCAAGCTCCTTCTTGGTTTTGACGCTATCTCTCCAGTCATTCCTTCTCCCTTTTGTGGATTCTTCTTCCTCCCTCAGGCTTTGAATGCCCGTGTTCCCTACGGCTCCATCATTGGGCCTTTTCTCACTCTACATGATCTTTCTTGGCACTATCATCCGTTCCATGGCTTCAACTACCACTTTTAAAAGAATGTCTCCCAAATGTGTATTTCTGGGCCAGAGCTCTCGAGGCAGAGACCTAAATATTTAGCAGCCTGTTGGACCTCCACAGCACCTCAAATGAACGTGACCAACATGGAACACAGCATCTTCTTTCCCAAATCCATTCCTCCTTTTTCCCTATCTTGGTAAATGACTCCACATCTACCTAACTCCCGACGTCAGAAATCTACAAGTTATTTTGGATTCCTCCTTCCTTATCGATTGACATCTTACTCTCTCCCAAGTTTACATGCATTGTCTCTGGTCTCCATCCTGTCACTGCGTTGGTTAAAGTGCTTTGCTCTATCACTGCAGTTTCTGCAAAGGCCTCTCAACTGATCTCCCTGTCCCAGGTTTTACCTTTCTTTCCCTACCTGCACCAATCCATTTTCTACATGACTACCAGAATAATCTTCTATGTTGCAAATCTGAGCATGTTATTTCCTTGCTATAAACACCTCATTGGCTCTCTTTGGCCTTCTGGATAAAAGTCCAAAATTCTTAGCTTGACACATCAAGGCCCTTAGTGATCTGTCCTTGGCTCAGACCTCCACAGATAGTTATCTTTTACTTTTCTCCCTTTAAACCCTACATCCTAATAATAAATTGCAGTTTCCAGAATATACAACTCTGCCTCCCCACTTGCTGCCTTTATTTGGCTATAGCTCATCCTTCAAGACTCAGTTCAGATGTTACCTCCTCCAGCCCGAATTCCTCATTATCCTCCTTCATCACTGGATTGGGTGCCTATCCTACCTGCTCCCACAGTCCACCTCTACTCGCAACCCTTAATATAGTGTATTGTTTTCCTGTATCTTCTTGAGGGCAGTGACTTGAGTTTCTCTCTCTCTAGCTTCAGTTGTTATCACAGTGACTTGTGCCTAGTGGGTAGGCACTCAATAAATGTGTATTAAGTTAAAGAAAAGTTCTCAGCTGCCTGAATAGCTTGGACTGTAATTCAAGGACCAGTTTCAGTGTCTGAGAATATGCTCAATTTGATAAAAACTCCCATCAAGTTTCTTGAAACCAGGAAATGGGAGAGCAAATGAGAAAAGCTGAAACCCAGTCCAATTACAGATTTTAAAAAATAATAACAACATGTATGATCAATAGTTAAAAACTACCAAATGCTACAGGGGTAGGAGGAAAACTAAGTTATAATTGGTCTGGACAAAAGGCTTATTAGTTTTCAAAATGACTCTCTATTGTTCCTCAATCTGGCCTCCTTTTATAGAACTGATTTGCTATAACTTCGGATCTCTGTGTTCATTTTCCTTAGACCTCTCCAGGTATCTTTGGGTCTTACCATCTGAAGTTAAATTTAAAATTTATTAATTCCAATTTATCAATTCTCCCGATGTGTGAAGCATTAAACATAATCAGGCATCAATATTTATTAACACAAGACAAAGGAAACACATTCAATGAGTTAATAGAACACTGTCCAGCCAGATGTTAAATTTAAAAATGTATATCTAGTCTAATTTCAAATAAATAAAAAAAAACTTTATACATAATTACACAGTACTATAGTTTGAATCTGACACTGGTAAATATCTTGACAAAAAATAAACAAAACAGCATTTAGGACTAAAAAATTATTCTTATATCTTTACACTCTCTTCCTCTGGACAAATAACATGGCCCATCTACATAGACCTAAACCAGAAATGTTGCATGAATGATAAAGAAAAGGCCTATTTTGTATTTGGAGTACTGCAGCTTGCTCCAAATACTCTTGTTTTTACACGAAAGCAGACAACAAAAACAACTCTAAGGCATAGATCATGTTGTAGTTTGAGGGTGAGGTGATAACTCCTCATTGCTTCAGTCTAAAGATTCCTGGATATTCAAGGAAAGTAATTTATTTGGCCAAGATATTGAGCACCATGCCTGGGGCACAGACCTTAACAAAAAAGCCTAAGGCCTCGGGCCCTTTGTTGATTCAACAAAAGCATTAAGCAAGCATTGCCCAGGGACTAAAGTTAAGGAGACACTCCTATGACCAATAGACAGGCAATGGTCCCTAAACAGCCTGAGGCAGCACAACTTCAGGAGGACCTGGTACGGGGAAAGCAGGGGCCCTTTATGAGGCAGGAAGGAAATAAAGAGTGTGGATTCACTGATGCCCATTAGCATGCTGGTCATTCCCAAGGTCTCACTGATGCAGGAGATGGCATTTGTTCTGAGGAAGCCCCTTCCTGATCTACCTTGTTACTTCTGCTGAGAGGCAGAAAGAGTTTCAAAAACTTTCAGATGAATAGGTTTCTCTTATCTGAAATGAGGGCTTGCTATTCTTTAGTCCCCCCGCCCCCACCCCCACTCCCCACAGGCATAAAAACCCAGACACAATATGTTCCCAAGTTTTGGCCAGGCTGTTTCTATTAATAATGGCCTTTGGGGCCTCTCTTAAGAGTCAGTTCTACCACAAAGGTTCTACTTAGTGTGGAAAGACTAAGAGCGTTGTGTCACCAAGAGAAAGTTTTCTTACCAAGTCTGCAACAGACTAGGCATCAGATCTGTAGATGATCCCACAAACACCTCTAAACTAATGACTGACTCTCTTCCCCTTCCAGAGGATACTTTACCAGAGTTACTGGTGAAGTTCCCGAAAGACACATCTTAGCATCTTAGTTTTCTTTCCTCCACCAGCTTATTCTGGCTTTGGGGGATAGGCAAAAGATAAATAAAGCAGCCACAAGGCAGAAAGCAAAAAAAATAACAATAAATCAGAGGCCTGAGGAACTTCAAAACTAGATAATCAGCCCCTAAATAACTGGGAGTTGGCCATACCATGAGATTAACGGAATATTTTATTTGAAGGAATGAGTATAATCTGCACAGTCCAGTATGGTAGCCAACAGCCATGTGTGGCTACTGAAAACTTGAAATATGGCTAGTCCGAATTGAGATGTGCTTAATACACACTGGATTTCAAAGACATAATATGAAAAAAAGAAAGTAAAATATCTCAATAATTTTTTATATTGATCCCATGTTGAAGTGATAGTATTTTTCATATATTGTGCTAAATAATATATTAAAATCAATTTCACCTGTTTCTTTTTACTTTTTAAAATGTGGTTACTAGAAATTTTAAAATGACAGATGTGGCTCACAGTATATTTCTAGCAGACACCCTAACTTGTGTAATGAGAATTATGAAAGCAACCCATAGGATAGACTCTGCCTTATACCTTTTTCTTAGAACTTGTGGATTACGGAGCTAGAAGATCCTCAGGGTCCCTTGCTTTGATTAGTGAATCATTAAAAACTGTCTTAAGAAAATTACTTTCCAAATAAGCAGGCTGTTTTCTCTGCTAGTCACTGGATTTCTTACCCCAATGCAAGTGCTTTTTTCCTGTACATCCTAGAACCTCTCCCATCATGTGTAAGTTAACGTCATCCAAAATGTTGAAAAAGAGATCTGGAACTGGAAAATGTCTTGAGGTCTTCCCTCTGCGGAGAACGAGTTGGGAGGAAAAGAGGGTTATGTAAAAGGGAGGCAATAAAGTGGCTTTGAGTCATGAGACTGTGTAAGGGCAGCCCCCCAGGAGTGCTGCCGTGGCGAAGGGTCTGGTCTTTGCATTATAAACCTTATTTTCAGGGTAATTACAAGTCTAAAAAATTGTTTAAAAACATATTTAGTTTACATGATGTTACAGTGGGGTAAATAATGTGTATTATTAAAATAGTCTAAATAAATATTTACACAATAGACCAGAGTGGGTCAAAGAGAACCATTCTGATTTAACAAGTTAACTCTGTTCACTTTGAGTTTTTTTTTTTTAATTTTAAAAAATATTTCTGTAAGAAAAAAATAATAAAATTCAACTATATTCAAATATGTGAAGTATCAGACCAAAGAAAGGAAACCGAGCCAGAGGCCAAACTCAGTCCCAGGCTCTGTCCGCTTGGCCTGGGCACCACAGTTATTTCAAAAGAGTTTCTTGCATACATCAGACTTCCCCTATTTCAGCATAAGCCTGGCTACTTTGGCAACCCAAATCGGTCAGTTCTGAGACATGCAGTTACGAGGCCTTATGCCTTCGCGTGACTATCGATCCCACTGCCTTCCCAGCCTATTGCTCTTGTTCTTAAAATCCCCGCCCTCGTGAACTGGAAGAACAGAGGATGCTCTTCAGTCCTCAGAAAAGAAAAGCTAGATGTATAACTGCTGACACAGTATACAATGGGCCTGGAAAAGAGGAAATTCTAAATTCTTATGCAGTCATTCTAAACGTGAAAGACGGTTTCAACACTGGGGGCCGGAGTGAGTTATTCCGGTTCCTTAGAACTGGGTGGGATCTAATGAATCTTAGCTTTTCCTAACATGTTGATTTTTCAGCTGAGATTATTCAGTTTGTAGAAACAGGCTGAATTCTTAAAAGCTTAAGCTGATTCTGGGAATGCAAGCTTAAAAAACAAACATAGGCAGCTTCAGTTTATAAAATACACCAGCCAACAGAGACACAGTACAATGTGCAGCAAAACCTGCAAACAATTTGCACTTTTTAGTCACCTATTCAATTACACTGCATCCAGAGAATACTGAGATTCTCTCAAAGTAGAAATGTTTCTACTTTAGTTGTTACAACTATACAAGCCAATTCTTCAATTTTTAGCTGAATTATGTGTATTCTTATTTACATGTTTAAAACACTGGTCAAAATGTTTTACCATCAAGAATTTTCTATATATAAAGTAATTCTCATATTCAGTGGGTTATCTGATTTGCTATGGGTCAACTGAAAGTAAGCCAAGTAGTTCTGTGTTAACAAAACCCGCAGAAGGTCTAACTATGGTAAAATGGCAAAATACAGTACAGAGCGGGGAACTGTGTAACTCAGACTACCCCATCACATGAATTCATTAAACTCCCTTACAAAATTCTAAAACAGCATTAGATAAAAATACAACTATATACAACAGATGAAAAAAATGCAACATGGATGTAATTGCTTTAGTAACGTGCTGCTCACACTACGTCAAAGCTCATGACCAACAGACTGTTAATATTTTTTTCATTTGCTACCACAGAATTCCCCTTTCCTGTGTGTCACGTGATTGCAGAATCCCACAGGATGAGATGAAGGATATAATGTAGCCATCTCAGCTTATTTCACACCATATGAAAGCTTCCTCCTAGTCACGGGTCTTTGGTCCTGTGGTTTTGCAGGATGGCCCCTGCAGTCCCCACAAGGCTGGTTACATGTTATACGCCACATAGATGGGGTCCAGCTGGTCAGCGAGGAAGCTGTCACGGAGGTGCATCCTCTGCTTCTCTCCTCTGGAGTTGATGGGGATAACGCCTGGGTCCACCACAACTACGACGCCCACGATGAGGTAATGCTCCTCCAGGACGACATTTGTCACTAAAGGAACCAGATCTAGGGCCTCCTGTTCAGAGCCACACAGTTCCACAACCACCACGAGCAAGTTGGTCCACGTGAACACGGCACTGAAATTTCAATGACATTCAGTTAACATGTCATCTCTTACAGTGTCTGCCCAAGACTTATCCCCATTTTCCCTGAGAACTGCCTTCTCGCTTGGATCCAACCAGAAGGCTCTCAGCCACGTCTTTAATACATGACCTTGCCCCTATGATCACAGCTGATTAGCTGAGCCATTTAAAATCTCTTGGGAGTTTGGAAGTGGGAATGAAAGTTGTTAGCTGGTCACCTGAACTGAGGACACGTGGACTGAACGTTCTGGGGTAGCAGGTGTGCAGAGAAGTACAGAGAATGGCTCTTCAGGGAGGAGAGAAAGAATGAAGTGGATGCCCACATGGCTCTAGAAAGTGAGAAGACGGTGGTTCCTGATGGCCTTCCCATTCCTTGTTTCTACCTTTCTTGAGATCCAGAGCTGGTCAGAGACTTCTAGGAACCTCTGAGATAACCAGGTATTCTGTCCATGAACTCTCTTTTGCTTAAGTTGTTTTGAAGAGAATTCTTGATATTTGCAACATAAGAGCTTTGACTAAGATTATTATCTATATTATAATACCAAACGGGAAGGGAGTTGGCCTGGCCTCATCTGAACTCAGTGCCCCATACACGCTCTCTCCTATTGTGCTATAAGGTAGAAAGTTGCCTTACATTCAGTGGGGTTTGCTGGGTTAGAAGGTATGACCTGACTTGTGTTTTGCAGTGTTGAACTGCTTTGAAAAACAGATTCAGTCCTTAAGAAAAATGTACACAATATCTGGTAGCATCAAAAGTCAAATGGTTAAAATTAGGGGGTAACCATGGCGCCCAACTTCTCTGCGTTGTTCTTACACCTCATGGGCATTGTTCAGGTCTGTTCAGAGGAGAGACTCTGACAAAAGCAAGACAAAGAAGCATCTGGAAAGCATGAACAAACCATTAAAAGAACTGTGGCTACTTTGCATGAAAAAAAAAAAAAAAAACCTGAGAAGGACACACTGACTTAAACATGTATAAAAAGAAACTGGATGGATTCTGTACTGTTAAGAATCCACGATGAAAGCAAATAGGTAAAAACTACAGAGTTCTAATTTTAAGAAATTTTTAGTCAACGTTGAGGTCGGATGATCCTTTGTCAGGGGTAATGTAGGGGGAATTCCCGCACTAAGAGGGAACCTGGACCAGATAATAATAACAGTCCTTTTCATCTGCTTACCATTTGATAGCTTACAAAGCACATTCTCACTGGATCCTCCTGATAATCAGGAAGGAGCAGAGGAGGCATTTTCAGATGAGGAAAGCAGCCTCTTTCCTTGGGAACGCTGGCAGCGCTGGGCCTTCCAGCTGGGTCTTTTGACCTGAAAGTCATGGTTCTTCCCACCACCCTTTACCAACTTTCTAGAGGCGGATGATCAGTTAGGTCCCTTCCAACGGTAAGCGCCTACCATTAAAAAGGACCCAGCCCCACCACGAGTCCACGGAGCCTGTCTTAGCAGACGGCACACTGCCAGACAAGGATCAGTCCGTTTATTTTCTGGCTCCCCTGGAGTTCCACAGCCGTAGGTGGTCTGCTACAGACGGCTGACTACAGAGCAACTTTAACTGGTACCGCAGCTGCGGGGGAACCTATGCTGTGCAGGGGATTTACCATTCGGCCATGCTCCTGTGGATCCGAGACACCGAGGTCTCGATGTCGATGGGGTGGTACCGCAGGCCTCGCAGTTCCAGTGTCTCGTCCAGAGCTCCCACCACGTACAAGGCATCGTGACGCTCTGATGGGGAGAGAAAGAGGAACCTGGTTCATCAGACGCACTGAGTGTACTACATCGTTGGAGTTAAGAGCACAGGGTCCAGACTGCCTGCCACGTCACCTGGCGCCACCACTCACCAGCTCCGTAACGTGGAGAATTAACTTAAGTCTCTGAGTCCTGCTTCCCCTCTGTGAGACAGGGGTAATAATAAATGGCTGCTGTGAGGATTCAATTCACTTAAGGGAGTTAATATGATGCCTGGTACACTGTAAGTGCTGAAAACATTAGCTATCGTCATTATTATTATTACCACGTGCCAGGAATTGTGCCTAGTGCTGCGGAGACAAAGATGATATAACATGATTCCTGCTCTGAAGATACTTACTGTCTAGTGGGGGAAACACACACACAACAGATGTCCTATGGATGGACATCAGGTGGGATGAGGTCAGCCCAGCGACCCGAGTGTGCACTAGGGCCCCCCCTCCCCGAGCTCAGCTCAAGGGTTCAGAAAGGGAAAAGCTGAAGCCATGCTGAGCTTTTAAGGATAAATAGGAATTAGCCAGATGATGGCTGGGGAGGGGAGGAGGGGAGAGGATTTGAGATGGAAAAGAAGTGAACATATGTCATTGTTCCTAGACATCTTCAAGGACTCCACAGAGACTCTAGTCCTGGTTATTAATAGGCTTGTAATCCAGCAGGACGTTGCAGAAATCTTTTTTTAAAGATTTTATGCACACAGTGCATACACAAGGCTACATGGTTTATGTCTATATAGATACTGAAAAGAAGAAGAGAGATGATTTAGCTAGGTCTACAGAATGTTGTATTTTCAGGAAAAGGTAGATTTCTGAAAAATTTAGCAAAACAAACTGCTAGGAGCTGTTGGAGAGAGAAGGATGAGGAAGGCCAGCAGAGTCCCATCATACAAGAGCTGAAGACTGTAGTAACAAAAACAA
Organism: Orcinus orca; assembly: GCF_937001465.1. Taxonomy (NCBI): domain Eukaryota; kingdom Metazoa; phylum Chordata; class Mammalia; order Artiodactyla; family Delphinidae; genus Orcinus; species Orcinus orca. The sequence goes on along the minus strand of NC_064569.1, from coordinate 40,908,187 downwards.
CGGAAAGAGTAGCTAATGACTCTCGAGTGTTTTCTGGGTGCCAGTCACTGTCCCAGGCACCTGAAGGCATTATGTCATTTAATCTCACATCATTTCCACAAGGCAGGAAACGTTATCACTCCCATTTTCCAGGTAGGAAACTGAGAGGTTGAGTGAGTGCTCAAGGTCATACAGCAAATGACAGAGGTAGGCTTCCAAACCAAGGCACCTGGCTAGGCATGCTTCCCTCACCACCAGTATGTTATTCTACTTCCCTGTGAAATATGGAGACACTCTGGAGCTGGTCAGTGGGGAACACATGCAAGGGGTGAAGGAGAAGTGACTTGGCTCAGTTCCAGCTGCTCAAGTCCAGTGAGTGATCTGTGTCAGTTCTGGGTGTGGATGATGCAATTGGTGCTGGGTATTTTAAAATGGCCATTCATGCCGTCAGGAAGGTTGAAGTCACGGCTTCACTGTGGCTGCCCAGTGGGCAGAGGATGGCTGGGGGCTGCTTACACGAGAGCCCTGCCAAGCAGGCTCGTGTCCAACGTGAGCCGCTGAAGGGACAGAGTGCTTCGGCAGGCTGGCTCCTCTGCACTGCCTCCCGCTCGCAAGGCTTAGGAGCAAGGGACTAAAGGTGGAATACCTGTCCCAGGAGCTTGCTGAGGGCCGAGTCCTGCCAGAGGCATCTACCCATCACCAGGCACATCTCTATGACTGCCTGGCCGAGCCAACCCACAGGTCAGGGATGCTGACACGGGGCCCCAGTGCTTATTCCCTGGGTCCTCTTTGAGGGCAAAGTCTTACTTCAAATGAATACAAGTTCGTGTATGGGTTCAAGAGTCGGAGAATGGAATAATTCAACACACACACTCCACATCCAAAGGCAGGCTGCGGAAGGCCAGCCCGTGCTAGGGGCTGCAAAGCGCAGCAGGACGGGGGTGAGGAACTGCTGAAGATACCTCCGGTGGCTGCTGTGAGCTCGGTCCGGCGGACAAAACCCAGGTATCCTGTTCGAGCCCACAGGGTCTGAGCAGGATCCCCAAAGCTGAGGCGGGTGTTGAAATGGTCAGCTTGAAGAGTCTCACTGTCATAGATGGTGTAATAGCCACTGGCTGTATGGGGACTGTTCACCCAAATCTACAACAAGAAAAAGCACTGGTCACATTTCGCCAGAATCAATTCAGTTCTCTGGGACAGATGATTTTGGCTTAATTTAATTAATTTTGGCTGCACTGGGTCTTAGTTGTGGGATCTTTTAGTGGCGGCATGCGGACTCTTAGTTGGGATGGGATCTTAGTTACAGCATGTGGGATCCCTGACGAGGGATCGAACCTGGGCCCCCTGCATAGGGAGCACGGAGTCTTACCCACTGGACCACCAGGGAAGTCCCTATTTTGGTTTTTTAACCTCATTTTTATAGTAACAACACAGCTGCAACAATAAAGGCAGCTGTCAGTTATCAAGTGTTTACCATGTGCTGAACAGTATTATATGCCTTACCTCCATCAATCCTGACATATATGACATGACAATACAGTTTGTACTACTGTTATTCCCATTTTACAGATGAAAAAAAAAAGGAGTTAAGTAACTTGCCTAAGATGCAGAAACAAGGAAACCTACACCCAAGCCTGGGTGGCCACAGAGGCCGTGCTCTTAACCTTGAGGCTACATTGCCTCCCTGGCTCATTTCTTTCTTTCTTGTTTTAAAAAATAAATTTATTTATTTATTTATTTATCCTTGGCTGCGTTGGGTCTTCGTTGCCACGCACGGGCTTTCTCTAGTTGCAGCGAGCAGGTGCTACTCTTCGTTGCGGTGCACGGGCTTCTCATTGCTGTGGCTTTTCTTGTTGAGAAGCATGGGCTCTAGGTGCACGTGCTTCAGTAGTTGTGGCACGTGGGCTCAGCAGTTGTGGCTCACGGGCTCTAGAGCACAGGCTCAGTAGTTGTGGCATATGGGCGTAGTTGCTCCGCGGCATGTGGGATCTTCCTGGACCAGGGCTTGAACCCATGTTCCCTACATTGGCAGGCGGATTCTTAACCACTGAGCCACCAGGGAAGCCCTCCCTGGCTCATTTCTCAGCCTCTTTCAGAGTCTCACAAATGCATCAAGGGATCATTTCTATGCTCTGAAACTAAGTTACGAAGACCGCGGGAAAATACTACAGGCTATTTGAATTTACAATGTAAACACAGCAATAGCCGACGATGGTAACAAAACTAGTATTCACTGTGTGACAGGCACTGTTCCAAATATATGACAGATACAGGTATTAATGCATTTAACTGTCACACAATCCTACTAGGTGGGTGCCATTATTACTTATGGTTGAGGAAACTGAGGACAGAGACGTTAAGTAACTTGCCCAATCACAAGAAGCTGGTAACTGGCAGAGCCCGGGTCATCTGCCTCGTGCACCCACAACATTGCTCCCAGTGAGCTATGAGATGAGATATCAGTGTCTCTCAGGGATTTGGGGGAAGAAAAATTAAGTCTTAAATATTTTTATACTAATACAAAAATGGATACATTTTGGAATAAAATATAAAATTTGTATAAATTTTAAAAATTTAAAATTTGTGGCTCCTTTTAGTTCCACTCCTTAATAGGTGGGAACAGGTGGGATTTGCCCATTTTCCTTTTCAGTTAAGGGTATGTCAGTGGACCAATCTGGGACTAGTTCTAGTTTCGGTGCCTAAATCTTCACTCCATCTTGGTCTCAATTTCCCCTCTGTCCATGTCAGTTTTGAGCCTCACAGAGAAAGATGAAAACTTTCAAAAATTCACCATGAGGGAAAAGCTATAGCCACAGTTTCCTGACTTCTAAAATATGAACCCTAAAGTCTTTCACTGCTGACTCTTCAGAGTAAAGGGGAATATTATACATACCTCTCCCAGGTGAGAGTCTCCAACAGGGCCTTTGGTCTCTGGATTAACAATAACTACTTTCACTCCAGGTAAAATCTAAGAATCAAAGAGAAAACACAAAGACGGGGTTCAATTAAATCTAATGACCTCTAGGAAATGCAGTTCCCCGCCCCCATCTCTTTAGTGAGGTGAGGGAGTGTACAAAGGCAGGAGTGGAGACGGTGCTCACGGGATCGTGCTCAGTGGAGACAGAGGTATAACAAGATTCAACCTCAAAAATAAACTGGGGGGCTTCCCTGGTGGCGCAGTGGTTGAGTCCGCCTGCCGATGCAGGGGACACAGGTTCGTGCCCCGGTCCGGGAAGATTCCACATGCCGCGGAGCGGCTGGGCCCGTGAGCCACGGCCGCCGGGCCTGGGCGTCCGGAGCCTGTGCTCCGCAACGGGAGAGGCCACAACAGTGAGAGGCCCGCGTACCGCAAAAAAAAATAAAAAATAAATAAAAAATAAACCGGGGGAACTTCCCTGGTGGCGCAGTGGTTAAGAATCCACCTGCCAATGTAGGGGACACGGGTTTGAGCCCTGGTCCGGGAAGATCCCATGTGCCATGCCTCAGGGCAACTAAGCCCATGCACCACAACTACTGAGCGTGCACTCTAGAGCCCATGCCAGAATTACTGAAGCCCACACAATGGAATGAAGAGTAGCCCCCGCTCGCCACAACTAGAAAAAGCCTGCGTGCAGCAACGAAAACCCAACACAGCCAAACAAACAAACAAAAAAACACCCCACAGAAAACAAAAACTAACTACTTCTACACACAGACCACCTTCCCAACGGTTAACAGAACAAATTACCTTTCCAGACTCTGAGAGGAGCAAACTCTGGGGGGCACCCCGTTCCACAAGACGAACCCTGCAGAAAAACAATATTTACAACATAAGAGCCTTAAAAAAAAAAAAATGACTGCACCGCATCTACCACAGCTATTTACACTGCCTCCCCAAACCTCTAATCTATCTCTCCTCACATCAGAGCAGAGTTTCTCAAACTCAGCATTACTGACATTTTGAGTCAGATATTTTGTTATAATTCTTTGTGAGACACTATCCTGTGCACTGTAGGATGTTTAGCAACATCCCAGGCCTCTACCCACTAGATGTCAGTAGCATCCCCTTGTTGTGACAATACATATGTCTCCAGACACTGTCAAATGTCCTTTGGAGGACAAACTCTCCCCAGGCTGAAAATCACAGCACCAGAGACGCTCTGCCTGTGCAGCCTGGGTCACTGCCACGGGCCACACTGTGAACACAGCCCAAGTCAGTGGGACTCAGGAAAAGGTCCCAGAGCCCTCCGCCAGGAGCTCCCCTTGGCGTATAGCTACGATTCACCTGTGAGCTGCTGAGGAGGAAGGCTTTTATTCCTGGGGCTCAGATAAAGTGTTGTTTCAAAAACCCTACTCTGCCTCATTTATTCTGTCTGTCTCAGTTATTTTTAAACTTCCAGAGCAAAGAGTCTATCCATTTTAGTGTAATTTATGTCAAATGTTACAAAATACCAGTGTTACATTTTAATATTAAAGAACAGTGCAGCAACTGTGAGAATTAAAGCTTTCTTCTTATAAATGAAAACCTTATTAGGTATTAATAATGAAAATGAATTTCTTCCCTTCTCCCATCCCCCCAGAAGACACCAACAGAAGGAAGGAGTGGGGAGAGCTGACTTTCTCGAGGCTCAGAACTTTTCATGCTTAGGAACGCTAACAGAAAGTAAGCATAACCAATCTACTGTACCTGTCATGTCTTAATGATTTCAGATCTACATACACAGTAGTTGGATCAGGCCCTGAGGTTCCCTAAAGAAAAATAAATGTATTGTTTATTTAAAATTAACTGAATGGTATTTCCATATTTTACATTTTCAAATCAAGAAATAGATAATTTAGTCACATACATGAAAAATCCAAACTCTATTTTGAACGATGAGGCAGGGCTATAACGAAAGAGACTCCTGGCCCCGCTTTCTTCTCATCTTTCTTTCCTTTCCTCCCCCAGGGGAGTAGAGTAGGCTGGGGGCCGAAGCAGCACTGAAAGGTTACCAGGCTGAGGAGGGTCCTCACCCCTGGACTCAAGGCAGGGATGAGACAGACCAGCATGCATGGGACTCTCAAAACCAGCACTGGCCCAAGCTGGCAGCAAGGGGCCCACAACAGGCTCCAAAGTTCAAGCGTCATGATGCTGCTCCAAAGTCATCCGACCACAGACACAGAGGACCTGAAAGTATCCACCCATTTACACCACCTTCTGTGACTCTCACTCTTGTCCATGTCTGTATTTGCCTTACGAGCTTCCAAGCTACATAAAATCAGACTCAGTTCTTTTCTGTTATTTCAGCCTCTTTTCTGTTATTTACCCACCAAGATAACATGGCAAAATCGCCATCTGGCTGCAGAAAAGAATGCAGGCTTATTTGTACTTCTTTTGCAAAAAAAAAAAAAAGGCGTAAAAGATGGAGGAGACAGAAAACAAAGGGTAACATATAAATAAAATTCAAATAGGACTCAGAAATCTTCTCGACTCATCATCTTGGACCATAAAACCACTACTTAGAGTAAACGTTTACATTAGAGCTCAACTGCCGGGCACAGCTCCAAGTGCTTGGCACCTAGAAACTCAGTGGTTCTACAGAACGACCCTGTGAAGGACGATGCTACCATGTTCATTCTACAGATGGGCAAAATAAGGTACAGTGAAGTCCAAATAAAAAGCCCAGAGGCCTACAGCAGCTAAGCGGTAGCCTGGGCTCTGAGCCCCCCACACAAGCAAGATTTCATGACAGTCACCTGCAAACATATCGCTACATTGACTCTTGATCCAAAAGTGGTGCTGACAGCCCGAGGGGACAGACCGATGTCCTTGAAAAGCTTGGAGAAGGACTGCTGGAGAGTAATGCGGGGCCGCTCCTCAGCCACCACCACACACGTCCGGATGCAGGAGAGGTTGATTCCCCTGGTCTGTAAGACACCACGCACAGGAGCCGAGGTCAGCAGAATCACAGAAGTGCTGAACAAGCAGGGCCACTGCTCTATCTCTATGGTCAGGAAAAGCCAAGGAACTATGTTTTCTCACCTCAGACACCCAGAGAAAACATATGCCTTTTCAGAAAATGCCAAGGAATTCCACTAAAGTCATTATCCACAGGTCAATATGCTCATTCTCTATTTCTTTCCTCTTTCACCTAAAAATCTTAGGTTTTCAGCAATATATTTTTAATCCCTCTTTATTTCTATACCTTACATTTCTCTCTATTTCAAATGCAGAGATGGGACTGAGAGAAAAACAAATTTAGCAACATAGATATCTAACCTCTTACCTCTTTTTTTCATTCTTAAGGTCACATTTCTCTACTAAAGAAAATTCAGTGTTTTTTGACTCTCACATGCCAGTTAGACATATGATCGTGGGATACACTCATGAATGAGCGACCTTATCTCTGGGGCAGTCGCCAATCTCTGAGATTCTCAGGCTGCAAATTCTATTGGGAAAAATCCTCTTGGAGGTCACAGTTTCTGTTCATCTTCACATAAAGTCATTTCTGTTCAGCCTCCTCACCAGTTTTACCTTCTTCTCCACAATGTAAGAATCAGATTAAACTCTGAAAGAGTGCATTAAATTAGAAACTGAAAGAGATAAACTTCCTGAGGTTTACAAACACCTGTTTGCCTAGAAAAAAAGCAGGCAGATGTGTCTGGCCAGCCCAAGGTGGGGTATCATCTCGCCTGGCCCATTTCCCTCAGGACTGTCTCCTGGTTACAGCTGCTTCTTACCTTCAGCACCTCCACTTGGTTTCCAAGCCCCTTGGTGCAGAGCTCCATCACTGAATAGGAGCAGAAAGTGTCTCTTATTTTGTACTGGTTGACCGTGGAGAGCCAGAGGAAAAGGTTGTTTTCCAACTCCATAGGAGGAATTAAGATGGACTGGTGACCTGAATAGACACTGCAATGAAAAAAGGCAAGAACTGACATTATCAATTCATCCTAGAACACCATCAATTCAGCAAATATTTACTGAGCATGAAGGACAGGGTTGGGTCATATTAGATATAAAGGTCTAAGAATCAGCCTTGTTCCTATGCAACTCACAAGATACAATAACTACAGAATAAAGCAGACTGTGGAAGGCGGTAACTGAGATGTGAATAAAGGCCATCACGATCACAGAATGACGAGCAAGTCATTCAAACTGGGAACACAAGGGGCGGCAGGTGTTTCACTGAGTCGGCAGCAGTTGAGCTCGGGCTTGAAGAATGAGTAGGAATTTGACAGTGGCTGGAAAAATGGGGAAGCTGGTGAGGGCATTCCAGGCAGAGGGAAGAGCATATGCAAAGGCACGGCAATATAAAATTACATGGTGTGTGTGAGGTTGTCAGAAATAGGATTCCAGAGTGAAATACTAAAGCATAGAATGCCTGGGGAGTTGTGAGAACTGAAGCCAGAAGGGTCAGGGCCAAACTGTGAAATCACTGATCTATTATTATATCAAGGAGTTTAGAATTTACCCAGCAGGTTGTCACTATAGCTTGAAGTTGGGGTAAAGCTAGTTACACGGAGCGGCTATTGGAGACACGAGTCACTGAAGGCTGAGAGACAGTTAGGAGAGGCTGCAATAATCCAGGTGAGAGAGGATGAGAGCTTGAACCCTGACAGTGCACCCAGGATAAAAAGGAAGGAATCCTGTATTGTAAAAAGGAAAGAGTCCTGTATTGTATGTACAATCTCCAGCCGTGAATCCTCAACTTCCTAAACCTTGAATATAGACCAGAATAACTAGGAGCCCAGGAATCCTGTATTAAAAAAAAAAATACTGGAATTGTGGTTTCCACCTCTGGAGATCTAGGTTAGTATGTCTAGGGAAGCCCCATTAATTTTTTTTTCATAGACCCCTAGGTGATTCTTATGTAGAGATAGGTTTAAGAATAATGGAGCCAAAGGATCTGACATTTAATTGGAAGTATGACATAAAGATATAGAGTTGAAGATAAAGCCCAAGTTCCTAGTGTGGGCCCCTAACCTAGGTGGATGAGCCCATCCTAAGAAGAATGGGGACACAGAAGGAAGATGTTGAATTGAGGCATCTGTGAAGCATTCATGAAGATGCCCATCAAGGAGGTGAAAATGCAGGCTGAGATGAGGTCCTCTGGGAGGAGAGTAGAAGGAGTTGGGATCTGCTATCCCACAAGGAACAATGTGGCCAATGTGCTACTTTCCAGCCACATGCTGTCACCCATCTCATTACATTCCTTCCTGCCAAGCCTAGGGGGTGCATTCTGGCTGACACAGTATGACATTTCACCCAAGTGTCATCCTTCTACTTGGCTCTGCTTCTAAAATGAGGATGACAGGATGGAGCACAGAAGAGGCAGTAAGATCACTGCCCTTTTGTCTGAGGCATAAAACTAATAGAGGGAATACAAACAAACCAGACAAACGTCGAAGATACATTAGATGCACAAATTCTGGAAAGCATCAGCATTTTATTGAAACTTTACCAAATTAAGGGAGCAAACGGAAGGATGAGATGCTCACAGCCCCAAAGATATTCCCATGCATTCTGTTTCTTTGCTCTTCCATGCCTACCTGCAGAGACACCAGAGTGCAAAGCCAAGTCCACAGTAAGGGTCAAGGCAGATGGCGATCTGCCGAGAGGAATACAACTCGCACTGGAGCTTGATGGCTCTACAGAGAGCATTGACCGCAGAGTGGGACATCTGGAAGGTAAGGAACATGGAACAGGATGGAACTGGCATCCCACAGGCAGAAAAGCAGCTCTAACGAGAGTTTTGAGAAGCTTACATTCCCTCCAGCTCCTCAAAATGATGTATATTTTTCATTGCTTCAAAAAGCCTAATCAAAGTCTAACTGAAGGGTAAGTCTATCTGTTAACTTCTCAATACTGAGTTTTATGAAATACGAATCTATGACTTCATACTGGCTTGAACTAACTCGTGTTATCTGTTGGCTTCTATGCTAGGTTCAGAACACTTCATAACACAAATTCCTTGGGATAACTTATGCCAGAAGAGCCAATGCTTTTATTTAAATATAGCAGTGGCCCTTGATCCTCTGCCTACTGGTCTCTGGTACGACCAGCTGGCCTCTCCATCTTAAGTCCCTGGGGCAGTGGTCATCTCTATTTTTTGCAGCCCTGGCACTTTACCAGCATCCAGTGAGAGAGTAAATATATCCCGACTACTCTACCTTCACTCCCGTAAGCATGCCAGTTGTGGAGACACTAAAATCAAGGTACGCCAACATCTCAGGAGTGGGTGGTTTGTACAGCTGAGGTAACCTTTTCCTGGGTAGATCATCTGCAAGGAAAAGAAAAAACCCGATGTCAATCAGACATGTTGACAACAAGATCCTACTGTATAGCACAGGGAACTATATTCAATATCCTCCGGTAAACCATAATGGAAAAGAATGTGAAAAAGAATATATATATATGTATAACTGAGTCACTGCGCTGTACAGCAGAGATTAAACACAACATTGTAAATCAACTACACTTCAGTAACATTAAAAAAAAATCAGACACGTTGGAACTCGAAAATCACTGCTCTTCAACCGGTCTTCTGTGGCTTTGCTATGGCCACACTTAGCTTCTGGGATTTGCTAAAGCTGAGGCTTCTCGTATTTAACCAACCAGCTCACATATGTCACTCCTAGAGGAGGGTTGGGGTTGAGGGCACCAATAGACAATATAAGCAAGGAAACTACATCAGGCAGATGTATTTACTAGACGATTAGAGAGGGGTAATATACCATAGTAGCTGAAAACACAGGCTAAAGAAGCAGACTGCCAGTGTTCAAATCCCAGCTCTGCCATTTCTCAGTGATGTCATCTTGATGTTATTTAACCGCTTTGTGTCTGTTTCCTTATCTCTAAAGTGGTAATAATACCTGCCCTCCCAGAACTGTTAGGAAGTTAATTCATATAAAGCACTTTAAGACAACTCAAGAAGCTTTACTTGTTGTTATGCTGGTTTCAAGTTAAAGTTCATTATTTACAGTTTAGTACACGTCACAGTAACCATGGACTGCTTTAAAAGTTGGACAGTTTTTCTCCAAGGTAACATGACTGATTTTAAGAATGATAATCTAGAATTGGGAATTATTTTCCTTTGCTCTTTTATGATAACCTCTCCCTTCCCTCCAAATTTGCTTTATAAGTATGTCATATCCAAAGATATCAAGGATGTCTCTGGCCCCAGCCATGCCTCCTCAATGGCTCCTTTGGCTTTCCAGATCAAGAAACGATTCTGACTCTGACTTTTCAATCTCTGTATCATTGGGCACTCATCTCTGGTCAAACCAAAGACTTTCTCTATCACCTTCAACCCACCTCTGTGTAGGGAAGGGCCACTCAAATACCTAAAGAAACCTTTCTGTTGTCTGTATCACAGACCACATTCCAGGTCTTCCTGAAACATGACTGAGTCCAGTAACCACAGCAGATCTATCTACATCATTTAACACCAACACAATCCACCTGTGTTACATATTACAAATGACTTTGTGTATATCCTTAAGTAACATATGTAAAAAAATATAGCTCAGCATCTGGACACAATAACCATAAATAGATGTCATCCCTGCATTTAAATCCACATAAATGTCCCTGAAGTGGACACTACGTGATACTTACTGAAAACTGGTAGGGAGGAGATAATGATTAAGGGGCTGGGAGGGGAGCCAAACTGACTGGGTTTGAATTTCAGTTCTGCTACTTACTTAACCTCCCTGTGCCTCAGTCTTCTTATCTGTAAAATGAGGCTAAAACTGGCACCTATCTAATAGGGTTGTAGAAGGAGGAAATTAGGTAATACATGTTACATGACTGCCACATGGTAAGGGCTCAATAAAAAGTTAGATGTTGTTATTACTGTGATTGTATGCTGGTGCTTTACATTATGTCATTTAATCTTCATGACCCCATGAAGTAGTTACGAGTAACAGAGGATGAGGATTTACACCTGTCTGCCCAACTCCAAAACCCACACTCTCCCCTCCACCACCATCTCCAGCTATCCCAAAGTCTTACCCCCTTCTTTAGTATGAACACCATCTAAAATTCATACACTTTATGGTTTTCAAAGTATTTTCATATTATGTTGCATTTGATATTCTCAATAAATATGTGAGTCGGGCCAGGGTAGGTAGTGTTTTAGGAAAGGGTCATCTCAGACAAGGTTATACAGAAAATAAGGACTGAAGCTTGAACCAGAACCAGGTCTTCTGACTCCTAGTGCAATGCTGTTCCAACTCTATCACATCTGGAAGTCAAGGGTCAGATCCTCCCCATACTTTATGTAGCCCAACATGTCTACGGTCACATCTGGCATAAACACCTAACCACCGTTTGACGATGCCAAGAGTAACAGCAAGTCACGTTTTGTCGCCAGAGTTCTGGCACACTGTGATCTGCTTCTCTGGATCTGGATGTTGCAGTATCCAGTCCTTTGGTAACTCAAGCTGAGTGGATATTAAGTTTTGCCTCTGTCTTAGCAGGTGGAATGGGCTGCAACGGAAGAGCTGTGTAAACACCTTTGGTATGAGAACCTAGGAAATCTCGGGGAGTGAATGTTCTTGCCCCCTCAATGCCTCTGGAGAAATCTCCCTTTCACCTGTGTCAATGATAGTTGGCCAGGTTTTCACATCCACAGCTGCTGCTGCCTCTCGGGACCTCAGTAACCTCATTAGGGTCTGTGTGGTGAGAATGCAGGCTGCTTTGCTGACCTAGAAACAAATGGACAAAAATAAGCACCATGAGGCTTAGCCCCGTGTAGCACCATAGGCTCTGGCTGCTGCTAAAAGCAACTTGCACATCATACTGGGACAGGGCAGTACCAGCTTTTCAAAGAATACACACAGGACAATGGAGGTCAGTGTTCCCCTTACATTTGTCCTGAAAAATGCGTAACACTGAATTAGAATGATGGACTTGTTCATAACACAAGTTACTGTTTACAACAGTGATTCTCAAATATTCCATGGTTATAACCTCACTATGGATCCCCAGATCTCTTGATTTCATGAAGACCATAATAAAATAGAAACATGGACTTCGTAGTACTCAGGGAATGAGAGGTGTTGGAGGATCATCTCTGAAGGAGGTAGTGTTTGCAACAGTCCAGGGAATATGGTGAAACACACCGGACCTAGAACATACCCTGGACTTGAGGGACTCTGTGCACTCAGAGGAACGAGCTCTCCCACACACCCGCACGTGGAAACGCATGGGGACCAACTTCCCTCACCCCGCAAACTGTGTCAGTGGAAGGAAACTCCCCTCCCTGCTGCTCCGGCCTACTTTGCAGAATATAACCAGGGCATTTTGCCAAACTGAACTTTGTAGTAAAATCATCTGTGGCAAATGCACCTTTTATACTGCAGGCTCCAGTTGGGGATGGAGCAGCAGTTCTTAGAGAAACAAATGTGACATAAATTGGAACTTTGTAACTCTTTGCTTTAAAGTACATTAGGATATGATTAGAATAAGATTTATCTTACTTTCCTACTATAGTATACTTTAATACTATACCAAGCGAATTTATAAGACTAACCCCCCAAAAAGTGACCTGACATGGGGAGAATTCAGTTTGGCATTTAAAATTACCTTGGTTACTGTGCAGAAAAAATATTAGGACTTTTTTAAGAAGAGGGAAAAAAATAAGTTTCATGGAGAAATACTAATGACAGCTTCACTTCCTTAATGTTCATGATAAAAACACAATCCTGTATCTCACCAAAAACTGCTTTCCCCACATTCCTTCACTGGAAAATGCTGGTCACTTTGATCAGATAAAGGAAAAGGAGGTAGTTTGCAGGAGACAGATTCGACTTCCTGACTCAATTAGACTGGAAAATGAGTAAGGATGCTTAGCTGTCTGACTCTGGGTTTTATGAGATGAGGACAAGGCAAGTTATACCCGGCACTTACATCAACAATCATGCGGACGGTGGGCAATGTGGCTGTGAGGTTCTGAGCATGAGGAGGTCGGACGGTCACAGGTATGCACCCGGCATACAGGGAGCCGTAGAACGCAGCGATTAACTCGATGCCTGCAAGACAGAGCCACTTAGCTGCCTGGTTTGTCACCGAGAAAGCAAAAGCCAGAGCTTCCAAAACCAATTTATTTATTTATTCCAAAATCAGTTTATTAAATCATGTGCCAGACGGGTTCACTAGACCGTAATTTAACAGAGACATTATCGGAAGAAATTTTTTAAATTTAGAAGAAACAGAAGGTAAAGAAGGATGCATATAAAACAACTTAAAAAAAAATATAGAGAAGCCAAGAATAAATAACGAGAAAGGAGCTCAGAAGTAAGCTCTTGAAAGATACCTGACGAAGGTATTTTGACATCATTACTTGATATTACCTAGGAGAAATAACTGCAAAAATTAGGGCTGCTCCACTTGGAAGATAAAAGAATGGGAAAAGGAGAGATGAGGAACACTTGAGCTTTCTTTCACTCTTTAGAAGGCCGCTATGTGAACAGCAATTGGACCCCCAAGATGTCACTCCCCCAGTGGGTGCAGGTTTTAGGGAGGCAAGGCATCACTTGATACGAAGCCTCTGCAATATCAGGACTCGAAGGGTGGCCTCCTTGGGAAGTGCTGTGGTCCATTACCATGATTAATTGGTAGATGGAAGACAATCTCCCAGGAACAAGGAGGAATTCCTTTACCAGATGACCTTCTAAGAAATCTTAGTATCAATGTAAATAAAAAAGCAAAGTGAGAATCACAGTAAAATGAGGTAAAAGGGATAAAAGACCACAGAAGGCTGGATTTATGAGTTAGGTGGCCGAAGACTAAAGAAAGGGACAACTGAAATATTTCACCTAAAATTTTTAATATTTACACCAAACTCATCAAGTAATTCTGAGTCCCTCTTTTCTTTAATTTTATTTTTGGCTGCACTGGGTCTTCGTTGCTGCGCGTGGGCTTTCTCTAGTTGTGGCAAGCGGGGGCTACTCTTCGTAGCGGTGCACGGGTTCTAGGCATGCGGGTTTCAGTAGTTGTGGCACTAGGGCTCAGTAGCTGTGGTGCATGGGCTTAGTTGCTCCACGGCATGTGGGATCTTCCCGGACCAGGGATTGAACCCGTGTCCCTTGCACTGGCAGGCGGATTCCCATCCACTGCACCACCAGGGAAGTCCCTGAGTCCCTCTTGATGTAAAGAGGTTGCTGAATTAGAGCGTGGAAGATGAATGCAGTAATAATCGAGGGACAGTAAGCACGAATTACGATGTGGAGAATGTGAAGTCAGAGTTCACACACAACATGCTTTTGAAAACTGGGTGAAAGAGTCCTGTTCCTGAGCACTCCTAGAAATAAGGGTCTCTTTTGAGTGTTTCCAAAAGTCAAGAAGTTGTCATTCACTCATTCAATATTTACCATAGTGCCAGGCACTGAGCTAGACAGTGCCTGGAAATACAAGAGTATTATACAAGACAGGAAATACAAGAGTAAATACAACAGACCCGGTCCTGGCAGAGCCCTCACACTGCACAACCCTGAGAGGAGAGGCCTGTTCCCGTGGCATGAGCCTGTGCGCACAGCCCACGTGGTCATGTATAGCAGCCCTGAGCTCCTGTCCTCTTAGAGTCTGTAGTCTAGCAATGGAGCTTGTCTAGTCTACCAATCCAGCACTTACCAGGTGGATAGAGTAATACAACGTTGTCTCCTGCATTGAGATGTCCCTTGTCACCAAGAACTGCTGCAATCCTCTCTGCTCGCTTATGAAGCTGAAGGCAGCTGGCCGTGCACACCGTAGTTCCCTGTTAATAGAAGAAAGGATAAGCAGGTTGACGCCCAGTAAGGAAAACGGTAACAAACAGAGCCAATCTGACATTATATGGAAGGCTTGTGCCTTGCTAGATTATCTGCAGCAAGCTATCAAGTTCAGTGAAAATTCCCCAAGCACCAAAAGACGTGTGTGGTATTCCTTTTCTTTCTCAATGTTTGAAGGTACTTAGGGACTAACAACATTAACTTAAATCAAACGTATGTATTTACAGTCTCTCTTATTTAAGATAGCTTTAAAAATACATAGCAATTTTGTATTTACATGAAGAAATAAGAAAAGAGGGGAAAATAAAAGAAATGAAAGCAGGACGAGGGCATGAGTGAGGTCAGGGCGCTGGCTATGTGGTTAAGTACACTTGTGTAAAACACGAGTTTGGCTCTGAGTATTCTAACAGCAGAGATGTAAACAAAAACACGAACAGTGAATTAACAAAGGTTAGCAGATTAGGAGATGGCCAATTATTCCTGGTCCTGAGAATAATTTCTCCTGCGGGTCTTCATAAATACCCTTATTGTCCAATTCAAGTTTCACCGAGCTGGGCTTTTTGAACCCCTGTGCCTTTGTAAAATATAACACACGAGTGTGAAAGTGCATAAGATATGAACGTGTAGCTTAATAAAAAATTATAGGGCTTCCCTGGTGGCACAGTGGTTGGGAGTCTGCCTGCCGATGCAGGGCACGCAGGTTCGTGCCCCGGTTCGGGAGGATCCCACGTGCCGCGGAGAGGCTGGGACCATGAGCCATGGCTGCTGAGCCTGCGCGTCCGGAGCCTGTGCTCCGCAACGGAAGAGGCCACAGCAGTGAGAGGCCTGCGTACCGGTAAAAAAAAAAAAAAAAAAAAAAAAAAATATATATATATATATAAAACAAGCATCTGTGTAAGAACCAGCCTGATGTGAAAAAGACCCCTGCTTAAAAGCACCCTCATGGGTGCCTTCTCCTTCCCTCCATAGGGAACCACTATCGTGACTTTTTAATGTTAGTGGCTAATTTCTTTTTCTTTATATTTTTACCACCTATGAAATATTTGATTTTCATAGTTGTACTGTACATATGTTTTTTTGTGATTTGCTTCCTTCTCTCAACATTCTATGAAGCGTCATCTAACCTCTCATGCTTAGGTGTATAGTTCATTTGCTTTTGTTGCTGCACAGTATTTAACTGCATGAACATACCACAATTTATTCATCCATTCTACTGCTGATGGACAATTCATTCTAATACATATATCCTGGTGCATAAATATATGAGTTTTGGTCAGGTATAGCCCTAGAAATGGAATTGCTGGGTCAATGGGTATGCCCACCTTCAACTTTACCAGATAAAACCAAACTGTTATTTGTCTATATCGTGCCAATACCACAGTTTTAATTATTGTAACTTAACTTTAAAAAACTCATGATAAAAACAAGTTTACTGAGCTGTTTCTTTTAAAAATAACTTTTAAATTTCATTAATATAAAGTAGTACAAGTTCAATATAGAAAATTTGGAAAATATAGATTAGTAAATATGAGATGTAACCACTATTAACTTTTGCTGTATATTTTCCTGGTTTTTAACAAATGAGTATGTATTATATATAAATTCACATGCAACATTAAAAAAAAAAGGTATACTATATTATGCCAGAGGCTGTAGAGTGCATTGGCTAAGAATGTGGGCTCTGAAGCTAGTTTGGGTTCAGATGAAGGAGCTAATTTCCTAGTCCTACCACTTAGGGCCCTGCGACCTTGGGCAAGTGATTTCATGTCTCTATGCCTCCGTTCCCCTAACCTTAAAATGAACTATGAAATGGAAAGCACCCAGGACAGGGTCTTCAGTAAGTACTCAATTATTATTAAAGTTTTATATCCTACTCTTCCTACTTCCACATTATGACTATTTTCTGGGTCATCAACTATTCTATAACATTATTTTCAATGACTGCATAGTATTTCATGTTTATATGCCATAATTTATTTAGTCAATTGTCTATTGTTGGACATTAAGGTTATAACACTAAAATGAATATTCCTTTGGCTAAAATCAGGGTTAAATTCATAAGGCCATTTCTTACAATGGCTCTCTTTTTGGTCCTTGGTACGGCAGTAAACTAAACTTCAGTAAGAAGCATTTTCTGGGCATAAGGGAACAATGTTGTATGGTTCCTAAGCTTTCTGGTGGCCTGGGCTAATCCAAGGTAAAATGTTAGAATATGCAGAAGAATAGATGGACTACATGTCCTTTAGTCATCCATATATATTATTTCTCTACCCAAGAAGCAAATTTCAACTTACTTTCACTAACAAATAGATCTGAAGTATGATTTGACAGGGCCATAAGTTTAACTGTAGCCAAGCTTGGGAGTGGAGAGGGGAACAAGCTGGATTGGCATCTTCTTACTGAAATGGAAGGACCCTAATCAATCCATGGGCTTGAAGAGAAGCCCACTTCATGCAGAGGTGGAGCAAGGAAGTCCCAAAGTTTTGTACTATAGAGCAATGGTTCTTAAGATTTTAACTGACTTTTCACTAAGATGCACAGCATATTCCTCTCAGGTTCCATCACTGCATAAATTCTCAAAGCTGTGTATGTGTGTGTGTGTGGGGTGTGTGTGTGTGTGTGTGTGTGTGTGTGTGTGTGTGTGTGTGTGTGTGTGTGTGTGTGTGTGTGTGTGAGAGAGAGAGAGAGAGAGAGAGAGAGAGAGAGAGAGAGAGAGGGAGGGAGGGAGGGAGGGAGGGAGGGAGGGAGGGAAGGAGGGAGAGAGAGACTATCAGAATCCAGGGCCTGGGGCAGAAGGGGGCCATCTGGGTAAGTCCCCTAAGGGACTCCAATAGGCCCTCCAGTCTTCCCCCTGCTGGTGACAAATACTGTTCTATGCTGTGGTCACAGTACCAGCTTCGGACTCAACCATTAAAACAAACAAATCTCAACAGACTCCCATGGAATGCATAACTTAAAAAATACAATATTCTGGCGAACCATCCATTAGAAAGCAATAGTTAAACATACTCTTGAATAATTTTCAATTTGCTTTTTATGTTAGCAATAAATAATTTAAGTATGTACTAGAAACAACTGGTTTTTAAAATGTTGATCTAAAGTCATTTTATTTCTGGTGGAAATCAAAGAATTAAAAGTCAAACTGGGTTAAAAATTACATTGACACAATGCATTCTGTCTATCTGTAGATTATGTAATTACATGGTTGTCCTATGGTTCCTATCAGAACTGAATAAAGACAACTTGATTGTGACAAAAAGAGACAGTATTGAATAACACTCCAGGAGGTCTCATTTCAACCTTGAAATAACTGCACAATTTATCCTCATATACCAAAACGAGGAGAAAGCAACAACTCCTTCCTCTGAGTTGGCAACAGAACTTTTCTGATGAAAGAAAGAGATCAAGTGTGCCTAAGATACTCTCACAATAGCCAGCTGATTAGACATACAATTGCATTTTTAATACCTTGGCATTTAACAGCATGAAGAGTACGTGGTCAGGAGTTGCCTGGGCTCGCCACTGTAAGATCTCCGCCAGAAATTGGTGCTGAAGTCATAAAGCAGAAAAAAGAATCATGGTCAGCAACTTTTAAGAAGCTGGACAATGCATCTGCCATCTGTTACCTGAAGCGTAGGTTCTGTCCTTGACTTGTTTGTAAGAATCAACACTTCTGGAACACTTACCTTCTTCACTAAATCATTCTCTTCAATTTGCCCAAGATCCCTTCCTGCAGCTTGTGCTATGCGTTTTCCTGCAACCAGATTCCCAACCATCACAGAAGCAGGGCCTACGCCTGTAAGTAAAAGCAAAAATCAGCTCTCTGGAGATGGCGATTCAAGCTACATACCAGCCCCACGCCAGCCACAAGCATTTCCAGACTGACCAAAGCTGGTTCAAACGTTCATTCAACCAATACCGACTAAGCACCCTTCTAGGCACTGGGACAAAGTAGCAAACAAGACATACAGCTTGTATTCTAGCGGGGAAAGGCAACCAATAAACACATACACAAATAATGTCAGGTAGCAGGAAGTGCTGGAAAAAAAGAAAATAGGACCACAGGAGAGACATGGATTGGGGGGTGGAGGGACTGTGTAGAGAGGGAAGTTTTCACTCCGAGGAGGTGACAGTTGGTTGCACTGGTTCCTACTGATACATTTCATCTGTTCCAATCATGGATAAAACCCTAATGGGGGCTTAACAGTAATAAATATCTGGTCTGAAAAGAAATCTGCCATCTATGAGGACTGAGGGTGAGTTCATCAGGAAAATCAGAAGGGCTTTATTTTAAGTGAGCAATGAAATCCAGATTGTAGGACATTCTACAAGACAACTGGCCTGGATTCTTCAAAAAGGTCCGTGTCTTGAAGACACAACAGATTTGGGAGTTTTCAAGTTAAAGGACATGACAGCCAAAAGCAATGTGTGACTTTAGATACTGGATTAAAAAAAAATCAGCTACTAAAATAAACAGGTGGAGAAATATGAACATAGATTGTGTATTATTAAATGATAGGATTATATTAATGCTAACTTTCTTTTTTCTTTTCTTTTTTTTTTTGAGGTACGCAGGCCTCTCCCGTTGCGGAGCACAGGCTCCGGACGCGCAGGCTCAGCGGCCATGGCTCACGGGCCCAGCCACTCCGCGGCATGTGGAACCTTCCCGGACCGGGGCACGAATCCGTGTTCCCTGCATCGGCAGGCGGACTCTCAACCACTGCGCCACCAGGGAAGCTCAATGCTAACTTTCTTAATAGGATAATGGCATTGTGGCTGATTAGGAAAATTTTAGGAGAATGTTTTTGTTCTCTAGAGATACACTGCTGAAATATTTGGGGGTGAAGTGTCATGATGTCTGCAATTTCCTTTCAAAGAATTCAGTTAAAAAAAAAGTTAACAGTTGCTGAATCTAGGGGAAGGTATATGGGTGTTCATTACAGTATTTTCAACTGTTCCAGAGGCTTGCCACTTGGGGGAAAAAAAGTGAAAACTCTCCCTTTCTCAATAATGCTAGGGCTTTGTATGCCTTTCCTGATGGTCACTTAAAGATTAGACTCCAACGTATGAAACTAAGAAGACAGCTAAAATATAACAAAATTTATTGCCAGCTGAGTTTTGAATAATGCTGATGCTATGCTTTGATTAATATTAAATAACGTTTATTGCCAAAATCTGTTGATTATGAATGTACTGAAATAGCTGGAACAAAATCACTTAAATCATGGAATCACTTTAAATATGTGGGGAAGCTGGTTAAAGAGTATAAGGCAATTCTTTTACTGTTTGGCAACTTTTTTTGTAAGTGAAATTACTTCAAAATAAAAAGTTAAAGAAAAATTTTAAACTCAAAAAAAAAACACACCCTAAGGGTAAAGAACTCCAATACTCTGCTAAACAGTTTTCATCTACAAAGTGTATGTCCACTGAAATTTTAAGTACTGGGTGGCCAAAAGGTTCGTTTGGTTTTTTCCGTAAGATGGCTCTCTAGTAGTGCTTAGCTGTCTTTAAGTTCATTCGAAACAATTTTGTTAGACTGTATTATGACAGCTGTCATATCAGTGTGCATTTTAAAAAAAACTCATCAAAATTGGTGAATTTTTGTGTAGCCATTTTAATATTGAAGATAGAAGGAAAAACAACATTTTCGGCGTATAATGTTTTATTATTTCAAAAAGGGTAAAAACGCAACTGAAACGCATAGAAAGATTTGTGCAGTGTATGAAGAAGGTGCTGTGACTGACTGAATATGTCAAAAGTGGTTTGCAAAGTTTAGTGCTGGAGACTTCTCACTGGACGATGCTCCATGGTTGAGTAAACCAGGTGAAGTTGATAGCGATCAAATCGAGTCACTGAGAACAATCAACATTATACCACGCGGCAGATAGCTGACATACTCAAAATATCCAAATCAAGCGCTGAAAACCGTTTGCACCAGCTTGGTTACGTTAATTGCTTTGATGTTTGTGTTCCACATAAGTTAAGCAAAAAAAACCTTCTTGACTGTATTTCTGCTCACGATTCTCTACTGAAATGTCATGAAAACGTTCCATTTTTAAAACAAATCGTGACAGGAGATGAAAAGTGGATACTGTACAATAATGTGGAACAGAAGAGATTGTGCGGCAAGCGAAATGAACCACCACCAACCACACTACAGGCTAGTCTTCATCCAAAGGTGATGTTGTGTATATGGTGGGATTGGAAGGGAGTCCTCTATTATGAGCTCCTTCTGGAAAATCAAATGACTAATTCCAACAAGTACTGTTTCCAATTTGACCAGTTGAAAGCAGCACTCGACAAAAAGAGGAATTAGTCAGAAAACGCATCATCTTCCATCAGGATAACGCAAGAACACATGTTTCTTTGATGACCAGGCAAAAACTGTTACAGCTTGGCTGGGAAGTTCTGATTCACCCGCCGTATTCACCAGACATTGCACCTTCAGATTTCCATTTATTTCGGTCTTAACAAAATTCTCTTAATGGAAGAAGTTTCAATTCCCTGGAAGACTGTAAAAGGCACCTGGAACCGTTCTTTGCTCAAAAAGAAAAAGGTTTGGGAAGATGGAATTATGAAGTTGCCTGAAAAATGGCAGAAGGTAGTGGAACAAAATGGTGAATATGCTGTTCAATAAAGTTCTTGGTGAAAATGAAAAATGTCTTTTATTTTTACTTAAAAACTGAAGGCACTTTTTGGCCAATCCAATACAATATGCAAAATTCTTTCCCAAGAGACTGCATAATACGTTAACAGATATATTATGTTGGAGACAGCCTTTTTTATGTAGGCAGGACTCAGACTATATATGACTGTGTAAGTTGCCCATTCCTGGACTCACAATGTAAAGTTAATAAAGGTGTGATGTTTTAAAAAGTGAATTTTTCAGAGTAATTTAAAATGATAAAAATAATTCAGCAGTAATTTCTTGAGGTCCTTTTGTGTGTATTTCTTGAGACTATGAGTCAAAGAGTGAAAAATTACTGAAAGCAATAACATCTACGAGGCTAATTGCTGATACTGTGCTGTACCTGTAATATGTCTTCTTATTTTCTCCACAAAATTCTGTAAATTTCCACTGGCAAAGACTGCTAGTCATCAAGCCCTAGTCTCCTCTTTTTCCTTAAAAACACAACCCCCAGTTTTTAGCTGGGCAAATGCCTGGAATAAAGACTATATTCTTTAGCGTGGGAGAATAATAGGTAAGAGTAAGTAATATGTGCGATTTCTAGAAGATATGTTTAAAGGGGAAGGGTATTCCCTTCTTTGTCTTTTTCTCCCACCTGCTAGCTGGAATGCAGAACTGATGGCTGGAGGTCAGGAGCTTAAATGAACCCTGAGGCAGTATGCTAAGGCTGGCTGTGGCAGATTGTTTGATTTTCTTACAAGTCTTCCTTGCTGTGATTACATGAGAGGAGTATATACCTCTCTGCTCCATTGACTTTGGGCCTGGTCTGACTTGTCTGGACAATAAAATGTTAGGAAACATGAAGCAAACAGAAGCTTTCAGTATGCTTGTATGGTTTGGCTTGCTTCTTGCTTTTGCCATCTGCCTTGAGGAAAATATGGCACAGGTAGCTGCTGGTCCCATGATGAGGACACACATGGAACAGGTCTGAACCCAACCTACAGCCTGGAGCCAAGCCAAGGCCAGCGGATCCCAGCCAGGTTCAGCAGATCCACATTCCATGAGTGAAAAATAAATGCTTCTTACTTTAAACCACTGAGTTTTAGGATTATTTGTTATGCAGCACATCTATAACAATAGTTAACTGATAACAATGCCTACGCAATAAGATGGGAAGCTGGACCAACAGTGACTGAGGGTTCCTAGCCAGTTCCATCCTAGCCTTGGACTGCCTAGCTCTGGATTTCTTTCACTTGAGAAAGAAAAAACTTGCCTCTTGTTTAAGCAGCCGTTATGTTCATCTGAAACGTGCAGCCAAAGCCAGTCCTAACACATTCCCATTCTTTACACGACAGCTTAACAGACATCTCAATGAGATTTTTGTCACTGGGCTACCTTAACACCGTTTCTATCTTCCTTTTCCTCTCCTTTCCTTTTTTACCTCACTCCCAACCATCTCTATGCTCCTGTATTCTTCTTAAACCCCATCCTCTCATGCTATCCCCACATCATGTCTGTTCCACCAATGCTACATTTTCAAGCTGCTTTGGTCTGACCCATAAGCATTCCACTAAGATCTTAGCAGACCATCACAACAGACAGCAAAAACACAGAATCCAAACCTAATGCTTTCATCAGACAGGTGGATGCTATGCCTATGAGGGCTTAGGAATAAACCTTTTATACAGGTTTCATCATTTAGTAAAACTGGGTGAAATCTGGCTAGCAAAAGCAATGTTTTAAGCAACTACTATGTCTCTGAGTTGCATCCTTTAAGCATCTACTGAAATGAAAGCTTTGTTAAAGGAATTCTAGATTAAATGCTATTTAAAATAGGATTTTACTCATATGACAAATGTAGGACTTCAGTATAACAGAATACAAGATGGAGAAGGATTTGTATGTTTTACATATCCATCAGATACGTAGGCAGGAAATATGAAGATACTTCTTTTTATATATTTCTTGATTAGTACAGACTTGATTCCAACTGCCCCTTTAGAATATTAGCCTCCATAAACTGTCATTTCCACTAGCAGAAACTGATAAATATCATATATACTTTAGCTCTATATACACTGTTACTAAGATAAGGTTACTTGGTGAGTTGACAATAACGTCTATATAACCAAATGTGATATGACCTTCAGCCACCAGACCACTGAAGTAATAACTACTGCAAAGCAGAGCAGATTAACATTGTAATATCCTAATAAAAATATCCTAGAGAGTCAGAGGCTTACCTTTTATTTTATTATTGTACATCATATTTACCTTTCAGCAAAAGCGGTCTTAATGGAAATATAATTAAATGCCATACTTCCCTTTGACTTCCTAATCTTCCCACTATGTGTATGTGTGTGTGAGTGTATGTGGTAGCAGTGGGAACTGTAAAGGCCAGATTTTGGCTCTCATGTATTTCCAGGCATACAAGAAACTGGGAGGCTCTCATTAACTTCTCAATTAAAATGAAAAAGCTTCAATAAAACTTAATGACTTCATGTTGGATTGAATAGATTTTTTTTTTTTTTTGCGGTACGCGGGCCTCTCACTGTTGTGGCCTCTCCCGTTGCAGAGCACAGGCTCCGGACGCGCAGGCTCAGCAGCCATGGCTCTCGGGCCCAGCCGCTCTGCGGCATGTGGGATCTTCCCGGACTGGGGCACGAACCCGTGTCCCCTGCATCGGCAGGCGGACTCTCAACCACTGCGCCACCAGGGAAGCCCTAAACAGATATTTTAACATGACTGACCATCAATCACTTACTCCTGCCTTTAGTCTCCTACTCATTAGCCCTACAACCTAGGTTTGTTCAGAAATTAGGCAAAATGGTGAAATTGACTATTTGGTTTTTTCCTTGTTTCACATGGCAATTCACATACTTCTATTTGCATCTTGAATTCATAGGAATATGGCAAATGCAAAACATGCTATTTATCTCACCTCTGTCACTAACCAGCTATATGACTTTGGGCACAATTCTTAGCTTTTCTGAACTTTACTTTCCACAGCTGAGGGCGAAGCTCTAGGATCATATTTGTAAAATGTATAGCTCATATTTGGCTTTTAGTAAGCCTCAATAAATACTAGCTCTTCTTATTATCAGAACCTTCCCTTACGGGACTTGCTCTATTCTACCTCCGCCAGTGGGATTCTGATCACCTTGACCCCATACCTTACATCCAGGGAAAATGGAGGCACTCTACTGAGAATTACTCAGAAGACTGAGCCAACAGTAAACCTGGAAAAGCTATTTTACAAAATCTCACTCCTTCCTGCTTTTGGTCAGCTGATACGATTCTCATGTTACTTACTAATCTTTGTAAAGTCCAACTCTAGAGAAAAACATCATGCTGAGAGAATTCAGCTTCTTCAAGTTACAGTTTTAATGTCATGCCTTCAAAGCCAGCATTCTTACCTGGTTGCTTTTGCCGGGGTTTTGGCAAATTTGTCACGCATGTATGTGGGCACATGAGGATATTACAGGGATGTAGCGATCCCTCCAGAAAGAGCTGTTTCGTCTGAGATATGTGGATCCCTCCCAGTGGAGTTTTGGGCAGAGTATTGGCAGGCACCAGAGCAAGACAATAAACCCCCACTTGATGAATGCTATCGATTGCCTAGAAAAATACAAACAAAATAAATACTCAGTGAGATTAATTTTATGACATTTGACATCCTCCTAACACAATGCATTATTCTACTCTAAGAGTTTTTTGTGTTTTATTTTATTTTTGGCTGCTTGGGTCTTCGTTGCTGCGCGTGGGCTTTCTCTAGTTGCGGCGAGCAGGGGC
Organism: Orcinus orca; assembly: GCF_937001465.1. Classification (NCBI taxonomy): domain Eukaryota; kingdom Metazoa; phylum Chordata; class Mammalia; order Artiodactyla; family Delphinidae; genus Orcinus; species Orcinus orca. The sequence goes on along the minus strand of NC_064569.1, from coordinate 40,883,058 downwards.
TACTCTTCATTGCGGTGCGCGGGCTTCTCACTGCGGTGGCTTCTCTTGTTGCGGAGCACGGGCTCTAGGCGCGAGGGCTTCAGTAGTTGTGGCTCGCGGGCTCTAGAGCACAGGCTCAATAGTTGTGGTGCACAGGCTTAGTTGCTCCGCGGCATATGGGACCTTCCCGGACCAGGGCTCAAACCCATGTCCCCTGCATTAGCAGGTGGATTCTTAACCACCACGCCACCAGGGAAGCCCTAGAGTTTTTCTTTCTCTCTCCGTTCTAGGTCTAGAATCTGGTAGATTATTAGTATCCCATACATCTAAAGGTACCTAATCCTTCCAGTGATGGCAGAGTGGTGAGGTATTGGCCAACCCAGTACAATCTAAACGGACAGAGGTGGATACTGATTTGCAAGCCTCAGTATGTTCTCTCTTGATTGATAATGTCCAAAACCTAGAAATTTGTTTCGGTTCGTTTAATATTTTAGCTGTCCAACATAGCTCAATTAAACAGAGGCAAAATATTTTTATTTTTAATTTTTTTTAAATTTTTACTTATTTATTTTTAATAAATTTATTTATTTTGTTTATTTAATTTTGGCTGCACTGGGTCTTCGCTGCTGCATGCGGGCTTTCTCTAGTTGCGGCGAGTGGGGGCTACTCTTCGTTGTGGTGCACGGGCTTCTCATTGCAGTGGCTTGTTGCGGAGCATGGGCTCTAGGCGTGTGGACTTCAGTAACTGTGGCACGTGGGCTCAGTAGTTGTGGCACACGGGCTTAGCTGCTCCGCGGCATGTGGGATCTTCCCGGACCAGGGCTCGAACCCGTGTCCCCTGCATTGGCAGGCGAATTCTTAACCACCGCGCCACCAGGGAAGTCCCAGTATTTTTATTATGAACAAAACAGAAGCTTTGTAAGTAAGCCCTTGCTTAAGCGGTTCACCAGGTTACTAGGCATCCCCTTTGCAAAACATCCAGGTGAGGCCCACCTCACACTGAGTCCTGGAGGCCAACAGCTCCCTCGGCGCACCCCTGTTCCCAGCCACGCACCCGTGCGCTCACTGAGTGTCAGCTGTGCCTGCTTCTATTCCTTTTACAGCTGCTGTTCTTGTTACTGTGCTCAGATAATTAACTATTATATCCACTGATAAAATATGAATGCAAAATAGGTAGAGTTATGCTTTTTAAAGACTCATTAGAGGTGAACTCCTACTGTTGATAGGAATGGGCAAGTTAATTCTAAAACGTAAGTTTCTGTTCAAATATTCATGTTCTAGTCTAACTTAAAGGAAATGAAACCAGAAACCAATGCTTTTGGACGTAGTTTATGGAAGTAAGCTGACCTGGAACTCAAACTGGTGTAACTCACACTCACACGCCTCTGCGTCAAATAAAAGGCACACTTGTTATGTTTTGTGTTAAAATTTAATACTTGAAGAATTTCTCATTGTTATGGTTTTCTGCTTCAATCACCTTTGAAAACTAACTGACCAACCATCAATACCATTTCTAAACATGCCAGTTGAGAGGGTTCTTTTGTACTACCCACAAATCTTACTGAAAAGGAGATCCAGCCTGAGAAGACGAATGGACCAAGAGTCATAAAAGACAGACAAGGCCTTTTATTAAAATGACTTAAAAGGGCAGAGGAATAAACTTGAAAGCATATTCTTCAGACTAATCCACTAACCAACAGAGATAACTAGGAAATGGGAAGTCTGTAACAGTTCCTAAGTCTTGAGTATCTTAGAATATACAGGAAGTTAGCAAATGTATCATGTGTAGCTTGGATTCCTCACTGAAAATATGCCACCTGGTAAGTCATCCACTGACGACGTTCCTTAGAAGGTGTTGAGTTAGGTGTTTAGTTTATATCATACACTGACCTGGAATTAAACAACCTCTGGGCTCTAACCTACCAGAACACATGGAGTTCTTAATGTTCTACTATGGCTCCAAGTACCCCAAGCAGAGAAGCTACATATAAGATAATGCCTTCTTATTTCACACCCAAATCAGGCCCCAAATGACTTTAACAAAAATTTGGATTAGTAAGTTTAGCACTGCATTTAATTCCTATAGTTGCTTTCCAGGGAAAAATAACAACCTGGGAAATTTGCTTCCTGTAACTGGAAAAAATACATAATTCACCACAAGATTCTACCACTATCCCCCAAAGTTCTTTCTGAATGAAATAAGCAGTGTGTTTGAAAATATGAACAGTATAAAAAAATTCTCTCTGCGGGTCTGATTGCTAGCCGTCTCTCAGAGGTCGCCCAGTCCCACTCTCTTCAGTGTTTTCTATCTAGCCCATCTTCAGCATTCTCTCCTTTCTCTGAGTTTTGCACTACAAACAGCCTGTGCTATACCAACTGATAATTCCGAATCACAGACCCTGCAGATAGGAAGGATCTTAAAAGTCATCTAGTGCCATCACTCATCTCATGCCTACAACATTTCTACAACATTACTACTAACTGGCAATAAATAAATCCAAATGCCCCAAGCAGACAAGTTATAGACACTGGGAACAATCCCAATACATATAAGTTGAATGGTAAGGACAGTCCATGCTTTCTCTGGACCATCCATTTATCCAACAAATATTTGCTGAGCCTACTCTGATGATGTGCTGGCATAGCCATCTGGTTCTGGACTAACAGGAACAAGAGAGTAACTCTTGGCTTTCACGGGTCTTCTATTATAGTGGATGTAGAAAACAATACATATGAAGACACTTATATGCTGATAAATACTAAGCATAAAATAGAGCAGAGTGAGGGGACCGAGAGGAAAGGGAATGTTATTTAAGATAAACTCCTCATTGGAGATATGCTTATGATTGTTCTTTTTTATATTAATAATGATCGCCATCATCTTGTACTGAAGGCAGGCACTAAATATTTCAATTCATTATCTAATTACCATCAATTAACCTTCCAATAGCTCTGTAATATAGATAATTTTATCCCCACTTTACAGACGAGAAAATAAACTCAGTGAGGTTAAGTAAGCTGCCTAAAGGCACTTATGTGGTAGGTAGTGGAGCTGGGATTCAAAGTATGATTCTAAACGAATACTAGGCTCTCTTCATCATTCTAGCCTGCTCCCCTAGAAACATTTCCCTTATACTGAGCCCATATCTTCCTCCTTCCCTAGTGGTTTACTTCACCTAGATCTCTAACTCCACAGTAAAGCTCCTTCAAAGGAAGAACAGCAGCTCATATTGGATTCCTCACACTCTAGGCACCACTTGTAGCATGCAGTAAGACTGCAGCTGTTGACATGGGGACTGATTATGTCAAAGATGTGTTCCACATTTGGACAGTTAAAACGTTCATGGGTAGTTAACACTCAGGCACAAAAGAGTGAAAGAACTTGCTGAGGCAGGTCAAATTCAATTGTTTTTGGCAACCTGAGCAGAAAAATACTTTGTGGTACACAAGGAGGCGTGGTACTATCTGCTTTTGCTAACAGTAGCTGGAATATTTGAGTAGCTACTGGCAGGAAAAAAAAAAGGCAACATAACTGGTCCACTGAAGAAAATGCTTCAGCAGTGGCTTCTGCTGCCTTTGACAGCAAAGTCAACCTCCCCGACAGAGACCCCAGGTGCGCTCACCTGTAGCACACGGCTCATCCACTGGAAACTATCTTCCTCGGAAGCGTCAGGTCTTTGTTCCGCAACCACCACGATGCGCTCATCATAAAATACAGACACAGAAAACACAGCAATTCTAAGAGAGACAGATCAAACACATCAGGACTCCCTTTACAACCAGTCCTATTTGCTTTGCTCAGTTGGAATTACAGAGAGGACACATCCCCACCGCACTGCCCAGGAAGGAGTAGTTTAGAAAAGAAAACGTCACAACCATTACCATCAAAACGAGGACTCAAAAAACGCGTACTAAGCGCCACTGTCGTGAATGTTGGGACGTAGCGATAAATAAGCTGAAGTCCCTGTCTTTGTGGAGCTTGCGTGTCAGAGACAGAACAATCACGTCGCGCTACACACCGGGGGACCGAGGCAGGGCGGGGGCGGAGCAGTGTGTGGGTCGGGGGGTGGTTGGGGGGCGGGCAGCGCCTCCCTGAGGAGCGGACATTGGAGCAGAGACCTGAATGAGGTGAGGACGCGAGCCGCACGGAGATCTGGAGGAAGAGGTTTCCGGGCAGAAGGAACGGAAAGCGAAAAGGTTCTGAGGTAGGAACGAGCTTGGCAGGTTTGAGGAACAGCAAGAAGGTCAGTGTGCCTGGAGCAGGGTGGTGAAGCAGAGAGTGGTGGGGAGAGGTCAGACCCGCCCAGGTGGTCACGGAGGACCTGGAGGCGGGGGGAGGGGTTGCTCTGAGTGAGGTCTCGGCTCAAACGTCCCCCTGCTAGTGAGGCACTCCCAGACTTCCCGTATAACCCGCAGGCACCACCACCCCGCGTGTCCTTCCTGCACAGCACTCATCACCAGCTCACCTAGTATCTGTTTCCCTATGTGGTTACCTGCTCTTCCCCCAATGAGAATGTGAGTTCCCGCGGGCAGAGACGTGGCCTGTGCTGTTCACTGCCACACCCTGAGCATCCAGAACAGTGGCACACAGTTGGCACCCAATAAACGCTTGCTGAATGAATGTGTGAAATAACGGGAAGGCACTGGAGGGCTGAGAACGCCAGCAAGCCTGACCACCTCCCTTCCTTCTTTCCTTTCATCCACACATAGTTAATGAACACCTACTGCGTGCCAGGCGCTGTGCTGAGTGCTGGGGATGTGACCGTGACCAAAGACAGAAGGTCCAGTACCCCATGGAGTTTACATCTCACAGGAAGCCACACCATTACAAAAAACTATACATTTCAGGAACTGGTTCTCTAGTGGTTTAATTTTTCTACTGCTTCAAAAACTAAGGGACACCAGGATTGCTTTAAAGACATATATCCACGACTGAAAACTACTGAACAGGACATCAATTACTCAAATATATGCCAAATATCTTTTCTTGAGTTAATAAGCAAAGAAAAGAGGATATCTAGTCGACTTCATCCATGGAATTTGAAATTAGCGCTTATGTACTATGTCAATCTCTACATTAAAATGGTAATAATTTAGAGTCAAGTTAGGGAACAATTCTTAGATGTAAACTCCTACAGAGTAGCATCTATCTCAATTAGACTGAATGGGGTGACTTCTGTATTGAAGGAATGTAGGAAGTTCAGTGTTTCAGAAATCTCTCCTCAGTCTTCAGGATTCAACAAACAGTAGTAATTAAAACCTGAAATACAGGATATGGTTACAGCCCCTCAATTACAGCCAAAGAACCAGACATTTTAAGATAAATATTCAAAGCCTGGTTTCTGCTACACTTAATCAAAAACAACCTAATCTACAGCATCTACAGAATACAACTCAAATCACCCTACAGAGGTATCTTTAGATTCCACCAGAAGTGCTGACCTTTGAACTCTGTACTACTCACCTTCCTCTATAAACAGTCTTTATTGATTCAACAGCCAATCCAGTAGCAACAATGTCATCAGCATTATGTCTTCGACCACTAACCATCAGTAACCCATCCATTTTTCCAACCACGAAAACCAAGCTGCCCTGAAAGGTAACAATGATTTACATAATTTAAATAGCAAAACAGACATTTTACTTCCTGCCTTGAAATAAATCTCATAAAAACTGTAGGAAAGAAAATATCGTATTTTATGGATTCTAAAAAAGTGTTTCACATCTCGACATCTCAGAATCAGTGGCATCTTACAATTAATGCGGTCTTAATAGTATATAAGAAGGGAAACCATTCATATTCATTCTTTTTAAATTAATTAATTAATTAATTAATATTTGACTGCACTGGGTCTTTGTTGCTGTGCGCGGGCTTTGTTGCTGTGCGCGGGCTTTTCTGTAGTTGAGCGAGTGGGGGCTACTCTCCGTTGCAGTGTGCAGGCTTCTCACTGGGGTGGCTTCTCTTGCTGCGGAGCACAGGCTCTAGGCGTATGAGCTTCAGTAGTTGAGGCACACAGGCTCAGTAGTTGTGGCTCGCGGGCCCCAGAGCGCAGGCTCAGTAACTGTGGTTCACGGGCTTAGTTGCTCCGTGGCGTGTGGGATGTTCCCGGACCAGGGCTCAAACCCGTGTCTCCTGCATTGGCAGGTGGATTCTTAACCACTGCACCACCAGGGAAGCCCCATATTCATTCTTAGGGAGGAATTTTATTTTATTTTTTTGCCGCACTGCAAGGCACGTTGGGATCCTAGTTCCCCGACCAGGGACTGAACCTGTGTGCCTTGCAGTGGAAGTGTGGAGTCTTAACCACTGCACCACCAGGGAAGTCCCATGGAGGAATTTTATAAGAAAGCAACTAGGATGCCAAATGAGCACAGTTCATTTTCCCAGTCATGATTATGTATTAGTTCATCTTCTGTACTTATTCATGGGATGGATGCAGAGGAGAAAATTGTTAGACCATTTAACACTGGAATTAGGAAGAGAGTAAAACAGTTTTAATGTGAGAATGAATGTCTCAGATTTATAAGGGTAATGTTTCCATCTGGTAATATTAGAACTAAGTTAATAAAGAAAGGTCTAAGGAATTGTAGGAGCCTCTCCTTTCCAAAAAAATAACCGAGCTGCAGGAAAGTCTGCTGTCAATGTCCTCAAAGCATCGCTGTATAAATAATTCTATTATTATTTCATATAATTTTTATCAATAATTTTCCCAGACCCATTTGAAATAAATTAACTTTTCCCATTCATTATAGAATTCCTAAATTTTTGGACCATTTACATATATTGAATTATCTAGTAGTCATCTCCATTTGAATGTCACTAATTGATTTACTAAGCACAATGTAATGCCATACACTGACTAGGCTTTGTAAGTAAGACATAATCTCTAGTCTCAAGAAGCTACTGGCCCATCCTTCTGTCATCCCAGAAGACAGAAGAAAATCAGCCATTTTCAACACAGTCTGAAAAGTCCTACGGTGGAAGTGAATAAAGAGAACAAGACAGTCTCTGCTGGTCCTCCAACATCTATTTTTCCATTTCTTTCACAGTAGTAGAATTTCTAGCTGGGCATGCATTTCAGCCTCCCTTGCAGCTATGTGTGGCCAGGTGACTAGTTCAGAACAACGAGATGTAAGTAGAAGTGTTGCTCAGCAGCTTCAGGGAATTTCTCTTAAGAGATAGTAGGGCTACATCCTTTCTTCTGTCCTGTTTCCTGGAATGCAGATGTGATGGCTGGAGCTCCATCTTGGACCTCAATAGTGGAATGGAAGCTAAAAGGAGTTGGGTCTCTGAGAATTTCTTGGTGCTGAGTGAAGAAGTCAAGACAGTAGGTGCAGATGTCTCTTTCTAGGAGAGTGATTTTCTTAGAGGTATGTCCTCAACCCCACCGTCACCCATAAATGGTGGGGAAGAAATAAAATAAAATTAGATCTTTTCTTATAGAACTTGAACTGTTATGAGGAGAAAAAACAGAGGGTAAGGAGGTAATTAAGATGGAGGGAGGTATGTGGGCTCAACTATGATAATGAAGGTCTACTACTTACAAGATAAAATCCAAACTTCCCATTATGTCATGCAAAGCCCTTCATGCTCTGCCTCTCTGCCTTCCTCACCGGCTCATGAAACTAACTGTGAGCTCTTTGAGAACAGGTTTTATATCCTAATTGTCTCTGTAAACCCAATGCCTCTAAATACCGCCTGCTGAAAAACAAATCGTTTTCATTCAGAGAATTTACTGTTACACCTGGTGTAGTACTGATAATCTGTATGAAAATGATCTGTACACTACTATGGCTTCCCTTTGCTATTGAAGGTTAACTTTTTCAGCACTCTTCTAACTTACTGAAATATATTAATCAAATCAATGCAACATAGGAAGAATAAGTGAAAAGAGTTTTGAAAATAAAAGATAATGTCTTAGTTTGAAGGAATAAAATGAATTTGGGTAACTGGAACAATAAACATTACTCATTTTATGACATTTTTACAGGAACTGCTCTAAATGTAAGTTAAGCGGCCCTGTAATACTCTTGGACTAATAAGAATTTGTTCTGTGAACCAAAGTACAAATATTTGGATCAGATGCACCAAAACAAATATGCAAGTGTCACTTACTGGCCCTACAAACCCCAGTAATCCCGACCGGATGAACGGTACATCCCCAACAGGAGAGCCTGCGGAATTCACTGGAATCACCTAAAAGACGGAAGAAAGTGAAAATGTTAGCTTAAAAAAAAAAGTATTTGATTTTCAAAAAGTCTTAAATAAAAAAAAGAATTTAGAACAGTAATACATGCTTGTTGAAAACTAAAATTATAAAAAATAGTGAATCCAGTAATCCCACCTGCTTAAGACATAACAAACATTTATAATTCGTTGTTTATCTCTCCGGACTTTTTTAGATTCACATAGTAACATATTAAGCATTTTTTAAAGGGATCGTATTATATATACTATTTTGTAACTTGCTTTTTCATATATTATATGTGTTTCGTATCGTATATGTATTTTGGATACCTTTACAAGTTGGTAATAGTCAATCTAGCTCTCTTTGTACAAGAGTTCTATAACATACCATCACATGGGGGAATGAGACAACATAGCCCTTGGAGTCAGATGTAAGTTCAATGTCTGTCTTTGCCACTTACTAGTAACATGGGCCTTAGGAAGGTTCCTGCATTTCTCTATACCTCAGTTTCTTTAGCCATAAAATGGAATTCTCAACGCCTATCACAGGCTTAGGGTAAAGATCAAGGGAATATAAATAGATTTGTAGATGCAAGCACAGTGCCTGGCCTAGAGTCGGTACTCAGGAAACCATCAGAATCAGCACTATTAGAATGTAACCAGTCTTTCTGGCTAGGTAGGTCATTCTAATTTTTCACTATATGAACAGTGCTTTACTGAATACTGCTGTACATATTTCTGTGCATTTGTACAAAAGGCATGAGTCTTTTCAATTTTAACAGGCTGTCCTACAAAATTATTATAGCAATTTACACTCCACCAATACCATATTAGAATGTTTTTCCCATACTCTGGCTAATATTACATGTTATCAATTTTTCTAAACTTTGCCAATCTGGTAGGCAAAAAAAGAAATCCCACTATTATTTTAGCTGCATTTATTTATTACTAACATGGATGAATTTCTTTTCCTTAATTTACCGGCCATTTGTATTACTTTTATGAATAGCCTAGTCATGTCTCCTGTCTATTATTTCTATTTGATTGGATTTTTCCCTTTAATTTTTAAGATTTCTTTTTTTACACAGGGAACAACTATAACAAGAGCTAACATTTATAAAATGGTTATCATGTACCAGGCATGGGTGTAAATACAGTTAATTCTCAAGAAAACCCTATGAAACAGAATATTTTCATTTTACAGATGAGAAAGGCACAGAGTTTCATTTGCCTCATATCAAATAGCTAGTAAGAGATGACGATGGAAAATTAGCTCTTTGCATTCATATGTGTTGCAAAGTTTTTCTCACCAGAAGCTTTTTTTTTTTTTTTTTCCTCCTAGCTGCACCACGCGGCTTGTGAGATCTTAGTTCCCCAAACAGGGAATGAACCTGGGCCCTCAGCAGTGAAAGCAAGGAGTCCTAACCACTGGACCGCCAGGGAATTCCCTACCAGTAGCTTATTTTTAAAATACACTTTTATTTTCTAAGCAGCCATTTTTAGATCTTTTGTTCTAGTGAAGTGTTAACCACATTGAAAAATTCTCTCAGGGTTTAAATATAAGAATCCAGTAAGAAAAATATGAGAAACTTTAATTTGCAAAACCAGTGCAACAGTTTTCTTCTCCTTTTTTGGTTAGTATTATTATTGTACTTCACGGTCATTAAATTTATCCTGCAGATTTCAAAATTTCTTCATCACTATGGACCTAGCAGCTTAGTAACAAATCTGAGAATTTTAGCTAGGCACTTGCCCTCCCAGGGGAGGCAACGTAATAAAATATTATTAGTATCTTCAAACACTGCTTGAAGATCTTATTTATATAAGGAAAATGCAATGAAGAAAACTCAGCTATTGGAAACATATGTAGTCCAAGCACTTAAAAGAGAAATAAGGTGAGAATAAAATTAGTAAAATGTATGAAAACTCAGCAGATAATTAGTCACCTGTGAAAGTAAACCAAGAGAATGGCAGTAAGCATGTGCTTTAAGAGTTTATGAATTGGTCACAACTTTTGAAGGTAGGTCAAGAATGTAGTAGTGATAGTGATGGTGATGGTGATGGTGGTGATGGTGGTGATGGTGATGATGATGATGATGATGATGATGATGATGATGATGATGATGATGATGGTGGTGGTGATGATGATGATGGTGATGATGGTGATGATGATGGTGGTGGTGGTGGTGGTGGTGGTGGTGGTGGTGGTAATAATAGACATTTAATAATATATATTATGCCATTTTAGGCTGTATAAACATAGATGATGGAGCCTTTTTGAGCCACCACATCACACCACACATATAGATAACACTCTCCTGCCATTTACATCTATTATTACATAATTACATGCACTGATTTTCAAATGGGATGGTAGACAGATGTGCCCTGCCATATTGAGACTGAGAACCACTAGTCTAGGTTATAGAAAAGGGAAGCTCAAAGACTGAAAATTGGCAGTGGTCATATAAGCCCTGTCTAGTGTGAAGGGGACATGGCCCATAAACTGGAGTTCTCTTTTCCCTAAAAGGTACCCCGAGGCAGGTTAATCCCAATTAGGAAATACAGACAATTAATTACGCCTGTTCTGATTTCCAGGCTCACCAGGCAAACTTTCATTACAATTTGGCTTCACATGCAGAACTGCCTTCAGAAAAACGATGTGCTAGTTCCACTGAAATATGAGCTATTTGAGTTTTATGTATTTTCCTGATGTACCACAAGCATGGAGAATAGTGCCAGACATGCAGAAGGTGCTCAATAAATATTTCTCTCACTGAAAGACTGAATAACGGCAACAATCTGCCCCCGTGACAAGCCAGGTTTTCATTTTTCATTAGGAGCTGGCATTCTGGTTTACATTAGTCTTTACAAGCGTGGTTAACTCGAGCCTACTCTTGAGAGATGGATCCATTCTCACTGCACTCTCAGAACTAAATTTTGGGTCTTATACGCTCAAACCATGGCACATTCACCAGGGTGAATTTCTGTGAGGCCTCTTACTCTTCATATATGTAAGAGATAAACAAGGGCGCTTCCTGTGTGCCAGGTACTGGTCTAAGCACTCTATAAACATTAACTCATTTAGTTCTCACAACGTTCCTATGGTAGATACTATCATTACTCACATTTTAAAAAGAAGGAAATTGGGGCACAGAGAGGTTAAGCGGCTCAACTAGTGCATGGCAGTCAGGGCTGGACCTCGGGCAGTCTACCTCTGGAGCACACACTCCCAACAGCTACGCTGTGCTATTTCCCATCAGCCCGCTCAGCTGCCTTAGTGACACTGACCTCACGCAACACGTTCCCCATGAAACTTTAACGTCACGTACCTCAAATGTATTTTTTGTCACACCAGCAAGCCCAAAGTACATCATGCCTCCTGTTCTGGAGCTGACACAGATTTCTCCAATTTCATCTGTTTTGCAGAGTTGGGGAGGTCCATCGGGTCTCACAATGCACATCATTCCTAGTGTACAGAAAGTATAGTCAAGGGACAGTCTGGAAAACCTTCGAAAAAACAGTCTCATCCTTATGAACCCACGAAAGTTTTACATTCACTGAGTGGCATTAAGTAAGAATACCAAACAGGAATGTTAAAAACAGACTTGATGCTACATAGGTATATCTGAAATTTCCACCTTTCACCCGATACTAAAGAATTTTTTAAATTCAGCAAATAAAAACATACAATAGATGCAGACCGAAGCTTTTAAAGACAGTGACTTATTCAAAATGACTACAAAGTCCAAAGAAACAGGTTAAATTAAAATACCCTTACACAGATCAAATTCAAACACGCAGGAAGCAATGTACTCTTAACTTTCTGCCAGCCCATCGTCTTGGCAATTACAGTGAAAACCGGACAACTTTAGTATCACTCAGTACTTAGCTTTCCATGTGAACAACTGTAACTGAAACATTCACAATTAAATCATCCAATTTCTGCCGGAAATAAGTATGATTAGAATCGCTTAACTCTTAGAGAGGCTTTTTGAAATTAAGTGACTTAGTACTAGATTTTGGATTCCTGGTTTTGGATCTCATATTTTATCAGGCTCCACTATCTCTAAAGACGAATCTTCATGAAACACCAAATGATGCCCCTGAGAACTCACCCCCGGGCATTACATGTCCCACATCCTGAACCGTCAGTGCTGAATTTTTATCTTCAGTATTGACCCGTATTACCCCATAGCTCAATCCATTCATGGAGAGAATGGCTCTTCCCGGCAAAGGGGCCCCTGGGACTCCAGGCCTGAAAACAAAATAAACTCATGAAATTTGGCAAATAAAATGATACTAAGAGAAAAGTATGAACATGTAGGAAAGGAAATTTCCTCTGGCTAGCATACACACAAAAATCCGCATTTTTCTCTACCCAAAACATGCCAAATTAATCTAATTTACATGTGCAAAGCATGGTGAACTTTCATTCAGATGGAAAAAGTAAATTTTAATCAGTTGTTAAGAATATACTGGCTTGCAAGGGGGACGGGGAGGGAGCGGGATGGACTGGGAGTTTGGGGTTGGTAGATGCAAACTATTACATTTAGAATGGATAAACAACAAGGTCCTACTGTATTAAAAAAAAAAAAGAAGGGATATATGTGTATAACCAAGTCACTTTGCTGTACAGCAGAGACTGACACAACACTAAATCAACTATATTTCAATTAAAAAATAAATAAATAAAAGGAATATACTGGCTTGGGTGTACTCTCTATATAGGTACTTTGCATATATAAGCTACAATCAAGAACAGTCTACTTGTAGTCTAAGATGCTAACTAAGGATTCTGAAGGGCAAAACAAGACAGAAAAAGAACTAATTCACAAATACGAGATGTTAATAACTAAAGTATAATTTCAGTTTACCAGTTACACTTAGGGCAAGAGTGGGAAAAATAAATGAGATGCTTCAAACTGCTTTACAAAGTCATTTTCACTTTCAGGATTATGAAGCAGAAAATTAGATCACACCCCTTGTCATCACCTGGTCCATTCTGCACATTTGATCAGAGTTGTAACATACATCAAGAGCACCAACATTCTCAACGATACCTGCGGATTGCGACAGTCATGGCTTCGGCGGAAGTAGCACACGGACAGATGGCCTCAGGTTTCAGACCATGGCTTTGGAACAGACTCAGGAAGGCATCACAGGATGACACAGACCCTGAGGAGTTGAAACAGATCAACTTGAAAACTGAAAACATGATTTTCATTATTGCAGGAAACTGGTAAAGAACAGAAAGCCGACACATCTGTACATCAAGTCCATGCAAATATTTTACTGTGCCTGTGAAATGGTTGATAGGTTTCAAGGACAAACAAATGCTCATCTAGCCCACGAAAGGTCAGTGACACTATTGAAAGTTACAACTTAAAATAAGGCTGCTCCTACCAAACTGCCCAATCAATAGCAGAGATGCACCGCAGGCAACAGGTGGCCAGTTCGGAAGCAAGCAACTCTTCCTGAAGTAACTACTGCAGTTTAGCCAGTGCATTACTAGTACTCTGGCTTAGTTCCATCCTGTTCATGTATTCTCTGACTTGTTTCTTACTAAGGTCAGTCCCAGGTCTGTGTTTTATACCAAGATGATCATTGTGACTACCGACAAAAATCCACGATGACAAAGAACACAGTAGTATCTAATGCTTTACCTGATTCTACCCTGTGGAGGCTTCAAGATGTTTATGCTTGTCAGGAAAAGCAGGCAACACAGTAAGATCTCTAAAAGCTTTCGCAAACTCCTTAGATTTGGTGACAGGGAATTTACATAAAGTCCAGACACTTGGCTCTATCAAGTTACCTTCTCATAGTTCTTTTTAGTTACATGACAGAGAAAGGACCTAAATGAGTGAGCATGGAGTGGTTTTAAAAGCTTACAGATCCATCAAATGATGAATGACTAAATAAAATACAGTATATCTATACAATAGAATATTATATGGCAATATAAAGGAATAAAGTACAGACACAGGCTACAACATGGAGGGACCTTGAAAACATGCTAAGTGAAAGGAGCCAGTCACAAAGGACCACATATAGCATGACTACATTTATGCGAAATGTCCAGAATAGATAAACATACAGAGACAAGGAGTAGATTAGCAGTTGCCTAGGGCTAGGGCACAGAGGATGGGAAATGGGGAGTGACTACTAATGGGTATGGGGTCTCTTTTGGGGAGGATGATGTTCTAAATTCAGGTCAATGGTGATAGCCGTATAACTCTGTGAATATACTGAAACCATTGAACTGTACTTTATTTTTTTTAATTCTTTAAAAGATTTTTTCTGATGTGGACCATTTTTAAAGTCTTTATTGAATTTGCTACAATATTGCTTCTGTTGTTTTATGTTTTAGTTTTTTGGACAGGAGGCATGTGGGATCTTAGCTCCCCGACCAGGGATCGAACCCACACCCCCTGCATTGGAAGGCAAATTCTTAACCACCGGACCTCCAGGGAAGTCCCCCATTGAAGGGTACTTTAAATGGGCAAGTTTTATGGTATGTGAATTATCTCTCAATACAGATATAAAAAAAAAATGCTTACAGAAAGGGGATGAAAACCTCAGACTACCAAAGGAAAGGATATTCCCAGACTGACACTCTAGAAATACTCACAGGGATTAGCTCCGTCAGTCACAATCAACATGCGGAGGGAGCTCAAGCTCACATCTCGTTGGTCCCGATGTGCCATCATAGCCCAGTGCAAGTCTCGGCATTTTACTAAAGCAACCTTGGCTATAAATGCAAAAGAGATAAAGTCAATACACACATGTTAAATTTGGTAGATATTAATATATTATAATAAAAACATTTTTACTTATTTTAGGAATCATGATTTTCACTTAGAGAAAAATAAAAACGGTTTCAAAGAAATTGTTCCAGGTGCTCTGAGGCAGTGGCAACTGACTGGACACACGACTGCCTCGCTCACTGTGACCTGCAGGCAGGCCTTGTATCCTAGCCAAGGAAGCTTCGAACACCAAAGCACCCAATAAATCTAATTCAGGGCCCGGATTCAGGCACAATTCTTAAGAATGGACATCAACTGAGATGAACTAGACAACATATCTGATTTTTTAATAACCAAACTCTAAAACCTGTCAAGGCACCAAGGCATAGAATTATGTCGTTAGAAAAGCAATTTGAAAATCCCTGAAATTGCCAACAGTCACGTAATCAAAGCTTAGATGCTGTGTGTAACTACCTTTGTGGGCATGTACTCTTTGGACCCAAGAGAGAGGGCAAGTCTTCATAACAGAGTAGGGTACACTAATTGTATGCATCTTATTCATTACATTCTGAAAAGCAAAGAAAGATAAAAAGTAATCAATACCTAATACATACTTAGCATTTTAAAACTGAACTGATATTTTGTTAACAATTTTAACCATATAATACTCAAACACATGCTCTTTGAAAAAAATTGAAAATATTAACTATAAGGTTGAAGCCTCCTTTGCTACCTATTCTCAAACCTGGTTCCCTTCTTTCCTCCTCAGAGATAATCATTGTTATGAATCTGCCATGGATCCTTCCAGTCTTTTTCCCATGTATTTACATATATATTCATCCCCAGAGAAACATAAAAGGCATCATACTATACATATATCTACAACTTGCTTTTTTTTTTGTGGTACGTGGGCCTCTCACTGTTGTGGCCCCTCCCGTCGCGGAGCACAGGCTCCGGACACACAGGCTCAGCGTCTATGGCTCACGGGCCCAGCTGCTCCATGGCATGTGGGATCCTCCTGGACCGGGGCACGAACCTGCGTCCCCTGCATTGGCAGGTGGACTCTCAACCACTGCGCCACCAGGGAAGCCCCAACTTGCTTTTTTTTCACTTAAATTGTTCTAGCGCTAAATCTATGTACATCAGTATAAGAGATCTATACAATTTTTTGGACCTGCTGCATAGTATTCTATAGTATGACTGTACCACAATTTATTTGGGCATTTCCCTATTATTGACAGATTTTTTTTTGCAATTACAAACAATGTTTCAAGGAACATATTTATACTCATTTCCCTGGCACGTGTGTAAGTGTGTCTCTAGGGTAGGTACAGAAAATTTGTACTGCTGAGTCATAGGATGTGTGCCTTTACCACTGAACAGAGAACTGCCAAACTGCTCTCTAACCCTCTGAGCGCTTTCATCATGTTTATGCTTGCCACATACCACCAAGGGCTGGGTCTTACAAAGCAAGAAATCAACGTTTCCCTGTCGCTTACCGGAGGTCCTGCCCAGACCCGTTAGGTGTTGCGGTAGATAAAGCTGAGTAACCTAAGGGGGTCATGCAATTTGGTGTCTCTCCTGCCACCCAGACCGAACATACCCAGGACCCCCTGTCCCCACAGAGACCCAGCCTGACAGAGTAGTTAAGTCTTGGTACTTAGACTAGCCATTTTGTTCACCACCCAAGTGGCCCAAAGATACCAAAATACCACTGTAAACCTCTTTTTCCTCCCTCCCCCAAGTTTCTAGCTATGGTGACAAACTTTTGGATTTCAGGGAAAGAATGGTGTGTATAACTAATTCTTCACATGTGTCCCTATCTTGCTCTGTGTATCAGAGAGAGAAGATTCCCTCTAACTCCTCACAAGGGTTTCTTAACCGCTGATTAAAAAAAAAGAAAATGGGAAGGACTTTAGAAAAGAGCAAGAAAGCATGTATGCTCAAGGAATAAGGGTTTTTTTTTTTTTACACTAATTTGAGGGGTCCTGGGAGAAAAGGGAAACCGCTCCTCTTCCCCATGCTTCATTTCCTACTCTTTCTCTGACTCCTGCCATGTGTGATGAGATACTCTCAAAGGTTCTTTCAACTGTAGGATACTGTATCTCTCCTCTCTCCCCTCCTAATCAGCATGCTCCATATGTAGCTTTTCCCACTTGAAATGTCCCCCCTTCTACTTCCACCCCCCAAACATCTCTGTATGGCTACATCTTACCCATTTTTTAGTCCAACTCAACTGTCACCTCTTCCATAAAAATTGAGGCCACAGCTGGGAGGAAGTCACCTTTTTCTAACTCCCTTAGGATGGTACCTGTTCCTCTATTATGGAAAGCAGTCTCATCTACCTTGTTATTCTACTCTTTCATTGCAGCATGGACTCATTCAAGACATTTTGTCCAATGGAAAGGTTAGATATTATTAAACACAGTTGCAAAGTTCCAGATATATTTAAGTAATCTTTTCTTCAGAAAAGAGAAGAGGTGACTCTCATAGTTTTTTGAAAATTATAAATAAACATATAGCCATTTGTAGAAATTTTTAAGCTTTGAGTCATCATAGCAGATATTTAAAGGATTTTTGATCCTAAGTTCTCCTATATACTATTATGTGAAAGGTATACCCAACCACACAATGAAGAAAAAACAGAATTACATTCTCCTTTAAAAAAATTACCATTCGTATCACAAAATCAAATTCCCCTGGAAAATACTACTGATCTTTTAGGGGCTTACATTTCAAACAAGCACTGAGTGATGCTGTGGTTACACAGCACACACAGTGACCTGAATCATAAGCACAATTTACACTAAAGGCCTCGATTCTGTGTAGCTTACCGCAAACATGCCATGCCACAGCCCCGCATCCTTCTTAAAGTCTAAAACATTTACTACTGTTTCCCCTAAAATAGAAAAAAATAGGAAAAAACACAAGGAAATCATCTTTAGTGTTAAGTAGCAAAATTATGTCACTTGCCTCTATTAAACAACTGATTTGGTACTTTTAAAGAAACCACTAAAAGTTCTCAGGGTCTTCTAATTACTTCTAATTACTTTGAGGGTACCCTCAAATTGGCTGGGGGACTGATCACAGGGTGACGTGGTCACAGAAGAAACAATGAGTTTGGAATTCCTTGACTTTGGCACTGTCTTCGAGATAATAATTTTTTCCTAATTATATAAGGAACACATGTTTGTTTTAGAAACTTTGGAAGTTTCACAAGCATATGTAAAAAATTATACTTCCTAGAGAAAACAAAAAATGTTGGTGTATGTATATATCTATATATTATATCTACATACATGCACATATAATTCTAAGCTTATATACTTATAATGCTTATATAGAGACAGATACTTGACTAACAAAATTGGTACATACTGCTCTGTATCTAATTTGTTTCCACTTAATGATATACTGAAACAATCTTTAATATTCAAGAACATGAGTTTTAATACCTCAGCATATAACCCATTATATGAATGTATTATATAATAATCAACTGCATTTGTTGGCATTTTGATTTCATTACACACACATATATATTTTTAACCAGACAAGAATGCAGCTCTGTAATGCTGCTATAATGAGCATGTATTAACTTGTTTCATTCTATGAAAGGAAAATAAAACACTAAAAAAATTAATATTGTGAAGAACATTCTAAGGGGAATAGTCATTACACAATATATATCAACACATCTAAAGTCCAACAACCCAGAATACATTTTTGTGTTTTAATTTGTGTTTTTTGGTAGCAGAATTTCTTTGACTCTAACTCCATACAGCTGGTGGCAGCTCTAATGCATGGGGAGATGGAGGTACCTGACATTCCGCGGCTAATAAGCACATGGTTTTAATTAGTTTTCTATTTCTGCACTCTAGAAATCATGCTTTACATATTTGGTTTGCCCAGAATTCTAGCTTCTTTAAATCACAGCATATTTGTGAAAAAGAAGAAAGCAAGCCAAGAATGTGTCTTAGAACATTTCCCTCTGAATGCGGTCATTAACTGGAGTCCAGCCGCCGAGCGCTCTGCGCGAAGTCACACAGATCTGAGCTCACAGTGCAGGCAGTCACGGGGTGAAGTCTGACCTTCAGAATAATTGCAGGCCTGCGACAGAGCTTGGCAGTGAGACAGCATTGCAAGGCGGGACACTGTAACTCCCATTACACTCCCTTCTTTGCTTGTTTTATACTAGGAAAAAAAAACACAAAAACAAAAACACAAGAAACAACAAAATGGGTTATTTCAAACGACAAAATTAGAATCCAAAAACGAAACCCCGAAAAGCCATGACGATGGGCTGAATTTAACATTTCATATAAATATCTGAGGCTACGCACTTGGGCCCCAAACTCTAATCACACAAAGATAGGACTGGGTAATGTCAAAGCTCAGCGAAAGTATGTGTGAAAAATTCTTAAACGTTTAATTAGTCGTCAGTGTGAAGTGGCTGCTAAAGAAGCTAAAACAAACATGTGACTTCAGCCGTGTTAACAGAAGCACAGTATCAAATACACGGCAAGAGCAAGAGCTAAAGGTGTGCAAGTGTGGTCTCTGTCTATCAGCAGCTCCCGGCTGGGAGGGGAGGCTGGGAAATGGCCTATTCACTCCTCCAAATCAATCAGCTATAATTTTGCTTTTACCTCGATGCTCCATTCAAGTTGCTTTTTACCAAGATCAGTCACATTTTTATTGTTAAATCAAAAGCACATACTGCATACGTTACTTTATCAGACCTTTCTGTAATATCTGACACCTCCTTTCTTGACACTTTCTCCTTCCTTGGCTTTTGTGATACTCCCCTTCCTATTCAATATTCTCTCTCTCTCTCCTTTCCCTCCACTTTCTCTGCCCATCCCTTGAATGTTGGCATTCCCTGAACGTTCTGTTCTTCCTCTTCTCTTTTCACTTTAATTCATCAGGGTACCACATTCCTGATGACTCCCAATTCTCTACTTCCAGTCCAGACCTCTCTCCAGAGATCCAGACTCAGAGGGTCAACCCTTCCCCTCGAATGACCCGTACTCCTGTGAAACGCAGCCAACACCACCCCTCTACCTTTTGCCCATGAAAACTTTTCTTGCTGTATTTCCTGTCTTAGCGAAGGATGCCATCCATCATCTATCCAGTTGCCCAAGTCAGAAACCCAAGTGTCTTTCTTGCCTCCGCCCTCTCCAGAGTTAGTCACTAAGTCCTGTCTCTTCTGTTTCTTACTGTATCTCAATTCCATCCAACCACTTTTCTCCATCCACATCACCATGAACTTGGGCTCACCTGGATAACTGTGAAAGCTCCCCATTTCGCTTCTTAACTCCACCAAACAGATAAATCTTTTAACAACATATTTATTCTTGTCACTCTTCTGCTGACAACCCTTTAAAAGCTCCTTATTACCCACAGGATACTTGAAACTCACTAGCAATGTCCTGTGGGTAATAAGAGGGTCCTAAGTGAAAACTGCAAGTTAATTCAGAATAGCAGAAGCATAGAAATGTAGAGGACAGTAGTTCTACATGAGGTCAGAGAGCTAAGCAGGGGCCACAGAATGAAGGGCACTTTACCTTTTAGGAAGAACCAATAAAGAAGACTGAAAAGGAGTGGTCAGTGAGTAGTCAGGGAAGCCAGTGAGCAGTTTTAAGGGGGATGAAGGGGTGAACCATGTCATCACTGGGAGATGATATGGATTGAGAGCTGACTGCTAAATTTGGTATTTTAATCGCCTGTTTACTTGTCTGTCATTTAAATGTATCCAGATCCCTTCCATCTTTAAAAGCAATCCTCCTTCGATCCAACATCACCACGTTGCCTCAAAGCTACTGCCCACTCTCTTCCCTTTTATAGCCAAAGTTATCACTACAGGGCTCAAGTTGGGTGGATTTTTTTCCCCAAACTTTTTTTAAAATTTATGGATGTTTATTCATTAATTTAGCAAACAGTTGGTGAGCATTTACTAATATGTCTCAAGCAAGATGCAGAGTACTCAAGGGCATAGCTTTTAGAGTGAAACAGGTATGAGTTTGAGTCCGAGTTCTGTCAACTTCGAGTCAAAGGTTTTAGACAAACCTTTGGTTGGTTACTCAAGTTAAAGTCTTAGTCTCCTCAGGTACTAAGCAGGTTTAATAACAGCCCCCCACCTCATAGGGTACTTGTGAGGACTGACTGAGATAATGCATGTAAAGCACTTGGCCTGGGCTTCCCTGGTGGTGCAGGTTTAGAATCCGCCTGCCAATGCAGGGGACACGGGTTGGAGCCCTGGTCTGGGAAGATTCCACGTGCCGCGGAGCAACTAAGCCCTGTGCGCTACAACTACTGAGCCTGTGCTCTAGAGCCCGCGAGCCACAACTACTGAGCCCGTGTGCTGCAACTACTGAAGCCTGTGTGCCTAGAGCCCGTGCTCCGCAACAAGAGAAGCCACTGCAATGAGAAGCCCGCACACTGCAACAAAGAGGAGCCCCCGCTCGCCGCAACTAGAGAAAGCCCACGCGCAGCAACGAAGACCCAACACAGCCAAAAATAAATAAATTTTAAAAAAGTAAAAATAAAAAAAATAAAGCACTTGGCCTGGTGCCTGGTATGCAGTAGGACTTAATCCCTCAACTGAATTATGTTATCAATCAGTCAAGTTCCTACACTAACATTCAATACCAAACCCTCTAGCCATCTGTTTCTTCTTGCTCTTTATCTGTTAAATTTGTTCTTTTTTTTTTTTCGGTATGCGGGCCTCTCACTGCTGTGGCCTCTCCCGTTGCGGAGCACAGGCTCCGGACGCGCAGGCTCAGCGGCCATGGCTCACGGGCCCAGCCGCTCCGCGGCATGTGGGATCTTCCCAGACCGGGGCACGAACCCGTGTCCCCTGCATCGGCAGGTGGACTCTCAACCACTACGCCACCAGGGAAGCCCTAAATTTGTTCTTTTAAAGCACAGCTATTTGTCCTCCTCAATTCTCCAGTCTCTTGCTTCCCATCACCCCCCACCACTCCCATCCCCAAAGCAGCAGAAAAATATCTCTGCCAGTAAAGCATTTCTTAAACCTCTGAACTTCTCTAAGTCTTTTGTAACTTTCTTATATGACAAGGATCAATTTCTTTGTTGTCTTTCTCTTGAATATGTATTTATGTTCAAAATAATTAGAATAGAAGGGCCACTATAAGGCATTTTACAAGCCAAAAGATGGAAATCTAACAAACCAGGAGGATCTACTAACATTAACACTACAAAAAATTAGTTTTAAATTTTGTGGGACAGCAATTGAAGCCAAAGGAAAAGTCAGAATGTACATCCTAGTCTCAGGACTTACCTCAATGTATGCTGGTTCTGTACCAGCAGGTGAGATGTGGGGTTGCCAGTCTTTAGGTGGCTTTGAAAGGTACTTGGAATCTGTTACAACCCATTTGAGCCGGGGCCAACCTAAATCAAACCCAAAATAAAAATTGAATTGCCTAAGCCATCAGGAAAGGAGTTCACAATGAATTGGTCATTTTAAATATCAAGAGACCAAATCAAGGTCATTTTATAACCAGTAAAATATCTTTATTAGTGTTTAGTGATAAATCACCAGACAATTGTACTTTCTTTCGAAAGTACCATCGTTCCACATGCTGATTCCAGGCCTTGACATTACCTCAACAACTGGGAGGTCCATTTGGCAGTGGAAGTCCACTGAGGATAGGGTCTATCCTCTGTCTCTACATGTAGCATTTAGCTTTAGTGAACAGAGTGGTAGCTTTTCCAACCATCAGCATAAAGGTTAAGGGTGTGGGCTGTGGAATCAGACAGATCTGGGTTCAAATCGCTGCTCTGCCATATATTAGCTGTGACTTTGGGCAACTTACTTAACCTCTTTGTGTCTTACTTTCCTCACCTGTAAAATGGGGATAATAATGGTACCTACTTCATAAGATTGTGAGAATTAAATAAGAAAATATATGTTAAGTACTTAGCTATTATTAAATTAAAACACTAATTAAAGCACTCAGCTTTAATTTTTAAATGATAATTCAGGTACAAATATTACTAACCTTTAAACTGTACAATTTCTCCATTCTGGGTTTTTGGCAATCCCTTTAGACAAACTTCACTGGTAAGAGCTAAGGCAATACCACAGCTTCCCAGCAAGAAGCCAATCTGCTGCCCTCCAGCATCCTGTGGAGAAAAGATAATGAGCAAGGCAGGGGAGTGAACGTGAGCATACTGAAGGCCCAAACCTGACACTTAGTAACACTCTGGCACTTGTGTGACACATTCGTGGAACCCCCTGATATCTGGCAATTGTCAAAATCCAGTGACAATATGTTCTTCCAAATAATTTCTACAACACAGTGACTTCCTGAGTGCAAATCCCATTTTATTAATCTGACATTGCTAACGATGAATTCCACCAGCCAAATGCGACCATTTTAGTGAACGGTCAGCAACACTCCTCTCTTAGATTAATCTCAGGAAATGAAATAAAAGTGAACATGGTTAAGTTGTCTTGACCTAGCCATACCTCCAAATCCAAAAGCAAAGCAATTCAGGTCAGAACAAAATAAATAATGTAAATGGACATCAAATGTACAAATCTACAATGAAAGTGAATGGACGGTTATACCCAGGTCCACATACTCCTTATTATTCTATTTTAAAGGGGGTAGATTTAAGCCTTACAGCAATAGCTGAGGAAGAAACCAAAAGAGATAGCCTAAAGCATTTCCATTAAAATTTCATCTTAAAAGTATCATTATGAAGCCACATAAACATTGCCAACTTAATAATTTAAGAACAACCCTATGGTTTCCTGACCAATCTAAAGATACTATACCCATCAACCAGAGTTTCAGGGATGCTACCCAGTTTTTTATTCCTTTCAGAAAATACTTTTTTTCTTATAAATCCATAGTCTCTACCATATTTGTCTTCACCATCAACTCCCAATAATAAACTGCACAAGAAAATTAGGGTCAAACAGCTCATGGAGAAATCATTCAGTTAAACTTTGACATCTGCCACATATGCTTATTTTAGTAGGACGGATGTGTGGTCAAAGTAAATTCTGTACCCCAGAGTAGTAACACAACATCACTGCATCGCCCTTCGACTTAATGGAGGCCCTAGATGTTATGATACAGTTAAGGGAAATCCCTTCACAGAAAGGTTTCACCTATTGTAAATGTGGATTATCTATAGTCTCTGAAGCAAGAGTGGTACTTCT
Organism: Orcinus orca; assembly: GCF_937001465.1. Lineage (NCBI taxonomy): Eukaryota > Metazoa > Chordata > Mammalia > Artiodactyla > Delphinidae > Orcinus > Orcinus orca. Next base: position 40,858,952 of record NC_064569.1, on the reverse strand, counting down.
TTTTTTAAGATTTTTTTTGATGTGGACCATTTTTAAAGTCTTTATTGAATTTGTTACAATATCGCTTCTGTTTTATGTTTTGTTTTTTTGGCCCCAAGGCATGTGGGACCTTGGCTCCCCGACCAGGGATCAAACCCACACCCCCTACACTGGAAGGCAAAATCTTAACCAGTACACCACCAGGGAAGTCCCGAGAGTGGTACTTTTTGTTGTTGTTGTTGGCTGTACCACGTGGCTTGTGGGTTCCTCGACCAGGGATTGAACCCGGGTCCACGGCACTGAAAGCCCAAGTCTTAACCACTGGACCGCCAGAGAATTCCCGAGTGGTACTCTTTATAAATGGTAATCGTTGAAAAGTCAAGTATGTCCCCATAACTTTTACGTGATATATAACACTAGAAAATTTCTATCTCGGTTGAAAACAGGTTATTTTCATGAAACTTATAAATATTCATAAATAAATTTTCTACAACTTTCATGTTTTTATAAAGTGAAGCTAAGTACTTAAGAAAGTGGTCAGACTATTTTTTAATGTTGTAACTGAGTCAACTGATCCAAGAACCCAATGCCTGCCATGTCGCATCAGGCTACCCTTCTCTTAAATTTAGCAATGTTACCTTTCTGGTAAGAGGTACCTCTATAGGCACTGGAATCACTTCGGCCAGGAGACATCCATAAAAAGCCACCATAAACATGACTGGATCATTGTTGGGGTAAACCAGGGCTACCTATAATACATAATGACATTCAATACAGAGGAATAAGAGGAGACTAACGCTTTCAATGCCACTAAGTGATAGATTTATATATGACATTTAGCATGGACACAATACATCAAACCATTTAATGGCCTAAAGAAAATTAACTTATTCAGAAGGATGCACACATCTAAAAAGATCTCTGTCATTCCCATGATTATACTAGGCACAATTCGGGGACTATAATGCAATTCAGCATCATCACCATAAGAATTTTTCATTTAATTCTATTGGTGATTTAGCAGTGAACAACCCACCTTCAGTAGTAAGTTAATTACTTAGAAAACCTAAGGCAATTTACTTTAGTGCAGGGCTAAAGCAATAAAATTAATGTGATGGATCTCTCTAGACAGACTAACATATTAAAGAATAAGCCTTATATCTCTCAGAGAGAACCTACAAGCATTGACGGACTCAATTACCACCTTAGGGCAAACCTAAGGTTTCTTACTTTTTAACAGATTCATTGCATTAATCCTTATACTCACTTAACCAACAATGCAAGTATACTAGCAAGAAGGCATTTGGTAGTAGGTATAAGCAATACTGGCAGAAACCATTATGAATATAAAGTTAATTCATTTACAAAAGATAAACAGTGAAACCTCCATAATATGTTCAAACCTGTGATCTCACCTGTAATGCATCAGAGATAACTGACCCTTCCTAATTTCCTCAAGGAATGCAAAAACACAGAAGTCACGATTGTTGTGGAGTTTGTTCCTTGGCTTGGATATTCACAGATTAACATTTGAAACTTAATTATGTCATTGGACTTTTGTTTCTCCCTTTCTTTCTCTCACTTAAAAATTCTCTTAACTTACTCCCAAGATAAGTTCAGTTCTGAACCTTCTAGAGTTCTAAAAAAAATGCTAAATGCACAAGACATTTAAACAACCCATTTCCTTTCTGCACACAAGTGTCCATGTTGTTAGGAAGACACGAAATTACCTTCTTAGGGTTCAGTGAAGATTATGATACACTCACAAGTCATACTTAAAAGTAAAAGCCATACTTTAGATGCCCTTTGCCAAAATGCAGAAGTATTAATATCTTTAAAAGGCTAGTTTAGGAAATTTTGTAATCATGAGCCTACTAAAATGAATTCTGTTGTGTATGTAGCTGGTGTTTCATTCTACAAGCCCAAATGAAAAGTAATATTTGATGATAAGAAGTAATTTTATTTAGAAAGTGAATAAAACCTTTAAATATTGAAAAAAATTTTAATGTCACCTCTAATTTAAAAAGAAATTAATGATGTCAATTTGTTTCTTCTTAGAAGTAACATAAGTCTCCCTCCCTGTCCACAAAAAACCCCAGAATATTGTTTTGAAAGTTTTATGGGGCATTTTTCAAAGAAAAAAATCAAAGAGTAAACTTGATTGCTATTTTTGTTGTCTAAATATTGAAATATTTATTTACAGAAAGATTTAGGTTTCTCTTTATTTTCATTAGTAAAGAGACACGTGAATATCCTTCAAACTATAAATGCAAGAATTATATAACCTGCGTCGGAACCAAACCATTTTCATTTTCTAAGAGTAAGAGTTATATAAATTGTGCTGTTGTACATTAAAAATTCAGAATGTGCATGCTAGAAAACAATAAGCATCGCCTCCCTAAAACAAACAAAAAACCCCCCAAAAAACCAACCAAACAAACAAAAAAACCAATTACCCTGTCTCCAGGTTTTAACACAGGTTCATTTTTGGTCCCCAGTTTATTAAGCAGTGTGTAGGCCAACTTTAAACTTCTGCTCCACAACTTTCCTGGAAAAAGAAAACAGTCATATAGAAAAACACAGGCCTACTTCAGCAAGAGGGCATTCAGTTCATCAGCACACCAAAGGAGATAACGGCCACTAGCAAATGATACATTAGACAAGCATCACCCTCAACACACAGAGAGGCCCTCCGCCACAAAAACTGCTTCACAGTCACTCTAGTTTACGAAAGCCAGTGCTGCCTTCAAGCAAAAATGAAACATCACCGAAAGCTCACTCTGATTTAGATAATATTTCAAATTCTTCTCTGAAGTAATCTGAATATCTTTAGAAATAATCTGATGTGAGCTGATCAGATTTAAAGGGAAGGAAACAAGTTTTTATCACAGGACTGAAAATCAGAAGACAGCTTCTTTCTAAGCTTTTTCTGAAGAAACACTTACACATATGATACTGGATACCTGAAGTAAGTGCAAAGCAAAAGTACGCCTCAAATGACTGAGCATTCCATACCACTGTATTTCAGTGAAAACAGACAATAAAATGGAAATTAACTATATGAAACATGTGGATATAGTCAAAGATGTTAAATAAACATGTAAAGATTTGGCTAGCTGACTGCTTTCTTAAAGGGTACATGGATGAGATTAATGTACAGCTTCTGAAATGAATGCTAAAAACAATTTTAGGGGGAAAAGCCTATTGCTCCCCTCTTCTGGCTCCTTTCCCCGACCACCCTTAGAAATTCTTATTTTAGATTATGAAGAAAGTAAAATCATTTTATTTTGCAAAGATATGTTAGTTTTACACACAACTCGTTCAGAGGGGCATTGAAGATGGAAACTCATGTCAATCTGTACAATTCTTTAAATAAAAACTATTTCTCTAAAGTATTCTATATGGAGATCTATGGACAATGTATACCACTTGTGAAGGTTGAAAAAGGAATCTGTCTGAATAAACTAGTACAAAATCTCACAGCCCAAGTTGAATCCATTCTTCTTGTTATTTAAAAAAAGAAATAATAAAAATAAAGTTATTTAAAAAATTTGTAAAACAAAACTAAATGGAAAACTACTGATTCTTTGTTCATTATAGAATTTTGTGCCTATTACACGCAAGAGGCAGGATGAAGTAAATGACAAAGATCTAAAAAGTAACCAATTTCAATTTTTAGATAAAACCACCTGATTTTTACCATATGCCATTAATCCTGCCCAAATGTCTTCCTAAAATCCTCTCCTAATGTTTAAACATCAGTGGATCTAAAAAGTCTCTTTCTTCTTTTAAATATCAGCTGGCTTGCAACAGTCCCTTTAGCAAAAGAAAATATTTGGCAACAGCTATACTTAGAACTTAGGATCCTATTAAAATAATTTAAAAGATCTAGTGAAACACAATGACCAGTAACTGCTAAATAGCAAGATAAAAACATTACCCATGATAATCTGAAGAACTATTAGGAGAAAAGGAAGGAACTGGACTCCTGAAACTCACCATAAGTAAGAGTGTAAATTGGTTTCCCTGTTACGTCCAGTGCAGTCAGACAGGGGCATTTTGCCTGAGTGGTGCCCCAGCGCTGCAGGGCAGACTCAAGAGCAGGAGGCCAGTTACAGATGACTCCTAGTGGCTCTCCCTTCACAGGGGTCATCTGCCGTCCCTCAGGCTTGGGTTGGTTGGGGTCTGGCTGAGGTACTGTACCAAAACAACCCCAACAGGTTATGAAAATAAGATCTGAAGTAAGTACAAATACCAAGTAACACAACTTAGGTCTCTAATCTCAAGTATATTTCCCCTTTCCCTTTATCTTTATCTGGCTTGAACTCACTCTGAGAAAATAAAGGACGTCGTTAGAAATAGTAATCCACAAACTGGGCCTTAATTCATTTTCCCACATAATCGTAAAATCATATTTAATATATTTTACACAACAAATCCTGACCCTGACAAAGCAAATGCCTGAACGTTCAAAAAAACACAAAGCATACATTTCTGTTTAGCAATTTTACAATTTTTAGTAAGCTTGTTTTTAGACCTTTAGTTTGTGTCCAATGTTAGAAAGCCAGGTTCCACCTCACCAGGTTATGTTTAATGATAAAGCATTGAACTATGAATCAGAAAACCCAAGCTTACATTCACTTTTTACTAGTGTGACCTGAGGCAATAGGAGTTACCCCAGCCTCAATTGTCCTCATCTATAAAATGGGGATACAACAGGGTCATATTGGACTCAGGCAGACAATGGGCATGAATGACAACGTTCCTTCCATGTCTCTATACCTCTGTGCACATCTCATACGGCCAATCCCTTTGCCTCCTGGTGAACTTGCACTCATCCTTGTCGGGATGCAGCTCTAATGGTACCTCCCCTGGGAAGCCGCCCGGGGCCATTCCTTCCTTAGTGCTTCCACACTGTGTGCTAGTACACCCTTATTAAAGTACTGAGGATGCTCAAGAGCATCTACTACTCTATAATTTTTTCTCCCCCTTTGACTGAGAGCTCTTTTTTTTTTTTAATATTTATTTATTTATTTGGCTGCTCTCGGTCTTAGTTGCGGCACACAGGATCTTCGTTGCGGCACGTGGGCTCTTTAGGTGCGGTGTGCGAACCCTTAGTTGCGACATGTGGGATCTAGTTCCCTAACCAGGGATCGAACCCAGGCCCCCTGCATTGGAAGCGTGGAGTTTTAACCACTGGACCACCAGCGAAGTCCCTTGACTGAGAGCTTTTTGAGAGAAGACATGGTTCATATTCCTCTTATTGCCTAGAGTGCCTAATACATAATGGTTGCTCAATCAATGTTAATTAAATTGAACTGAACTTGGGGGACAAAAAAGAAAAGCACCAGGATCATTAACATGGGCAATTCCAGAAACTGGAGGTGACTAATATTTCATATTCTTTCATATAGACAAAACTTAAGTCCTCTTAATTTTTCTACAATAAACAAGTATTATTCAAACATTAAAAAGCAAAAAAAAAAAAATCCTGTATTTTCATAGCAGGAAAGATAATTTACATATGGAACAAAAGGCCAAGTATTCACTGAGTGCCAATTATGTGCACAAGATGTGATAAACATTGAGAAGATAAATGCTGCACATATCATTCTTTGAACAAACATTTATTGCTTCTAATAATGCCGGGTACAAGGAATACAGGGTCCATGCCCTCTAGGAGTATCCAGACAGTGGGGACACACTCATACACAGAGCTAAGTAAACATGACCAGTGCGTGACAGAGACAGGTACAGAGAGGGCAGAAGAGGGCCATGCCACCCAGCTTAGGGGATGGGGTCTCCCACCTGGAGGAGGTAATGCCTGAGCTGAGTCTTAAAGGGAGGGGAAGGGTAGGGATTAGCCAGGTGAGTAGGAGATGAGAGAAGCATTATAGAAGAGAGAACAGATGGAACGAGCAGCAAGTATTAGAAGGGCAAATGAAATGTGAAATAAATTTTATTTTACAGCTCAATTTAATGACAGGTTGGGGAAACTTACTTAAAATGTCATTCATTTTCCTACTGATACAAAACTAACAGTTTCTCTTCCCAACTCATTGCCCTAGGTAAATAACATTTGCATATTCTCAGACCCTAAACCACTGGATTAAGTATAAAAATAAACATGGGTGATTCTAAATAAATAGTTTTCTTTTTATGGACAGATTGTATATATGGTAGGCATAGTTCTGGTCATAAAAGTCTGTACATTATTGCCATCCATTAGGCCTCAATGCAGACCCTGGGGCACACTCTTCCAGACTTCCAAAGACATATAGGTATTTTTCTTTTCCAAAGGTAATTGTCATTCAAATAAAAACATGCTGCCCATTTAAAATTAGTGGAAAGCTGTTAGCTCTATTCTAATTGAGCTCAAGTACGAATATTGCTCAAGTATAACTCTATTAAACCTTGACCTTCACTTGCCTAGTCAATACACAGTACTAAAAAGACTGAAGAGAATATTACTGGCACAGACACCCTGAAAATATCAGTCCATCAAGAAAGATGACCATAGTTCAATGAGTTTAGTGACTCCTAAAGAAACAGAAATTCATCTTAACCTCATACGTCAGGTTGCTCGTTGCTTCCTGCTGTACAAAGTGGGCTAAGACTGGATCTGGTCTACCAACATGCCTAGTTCCATTAAGGTTTGCCTACTCTTAGCCTCAGGACGTAAAAAAATACAGGACTGCAAAACTACCAAGACTTAGTCCTTTGGATGAAAGCTTTTGTTAGATAGAACTATCAAATGGCCACCCTCATTCCATCTATGCCGCCATATGGTCCCGTCCCAATCCTTCTATTAAATTCCAGACATCATATTATTTTATCCCTAAATATTTTTAAAATTATTGAATGAATAAATCACTTATCACTTCCTCTAGGGAGCCTTCCCTAACCACACAGATGAAATGGAATTCTTCCCTTCTCCAAACTGCCTGTACCAGTTGACACATACATATTGACTAAACTCAGCTTTCACCTACAGTATATGTTTTGTCTAAATTGTAAACAACAACATGAAGGAAGAAGGAAGTGACTGTATTTTCGTGAACCTATTTCACCATCTACCACGTTAAAGCAGATACATATATGTGTTGACTGGTTGATTTAACAAAACGACTGGGTTATATTAGAAAAGAATGGGCAGGACTTCCCTGGTGGTGCAGTAGTTAAGAATCTGCCTGCCAATGCAGGGGACACGGGTTCAATCCCTGGTCCGGGAAGATCCCACATGCCTTGGAGCAACTAAGCCTGTGCGCCACAACTACTGAGCCTGTGCTCTAGAGCCCGCGAGCCGCAACTACTGAGCCCGCATGCTGCAACTACTAAAGCCTGTGCGCTTAGAACCCATACTCCACAACAAGAGATGCCACCACAATGAGAAGCCTGTGCACTGCAACGAAGAGTAGTCCCCGCTCGCCGCAGCTAGAGAAAGCCTGCGTGCAGCAACTAAGACCCAACACAGCCAAAAAAAAAAAAAAAAAAGAATGGGCAAACTTTTGAGATCGAATTTGACACTCCTGTTCTAGGATAATGCCAAATATAAACAATTTTAAAAATTATGTGTTTGTTCCTAATTTCAAAGAGCATATTTCTGTGTTCCATAGTTATCTCTTTGTTTTTCTCTCCCCTCCCTCTCTCTTTACTTTTCATCTCAGATTTAAAATATAAAGAGCAGAAAGCTATCAACTCTTTCAACCAAAAAAGATGCCTTGTTCATCCTTAAATCCTATAATACCTAACATGTAGCAACTGCTTACGAAATTTCTAAGGAATATACATGTTTGTTAATATTACCACTACCTTCCACAATTTCTTCAGAGTCATCCACAAAAAATTCTTTTAAGGGAGGCCTTTTGGGTCGTTTCAGAGTGTTGAGAAGCTGCTGGATTTTTGTGGATACTCTGCTACTGACAGGAACACCTATAAGGGAAAAAATGGTAAGTTAAAATTAATTGATTTTAGGGATATTTCAGTTCCTCAATTCTCTTAGGAGCTTTTATTTCTAATGATGTTTGGCCTTTGTCCACAGTCTCATTCTATTTCAACTGGGCCAAATACGTACATTATCATTTTTATGACAACAGAGAAAAAATATGCTATTATTAATACTCTTTAAATATTTCATCTAACATCCCTTTTCTCTCATAGCATTCTTTCCTTTTTCCATACTTTTTGTTCAGAGTATCTTTTTGAAAGTATAGACGAAGTGTGAACAAGTGTTAGTGCTGCTACAGTGCAGACGTTGAAAAGAGGGAGCTCAAGATGATCTGTGTGAGTAGGTCAATCGCAGTATAGTTCTGCCACTGCTGGACATCAGGCAGTGCTGTTTATAATTTGAATTTTTTCTGTTTAACTAATATGCCCTATTTAGCTATCAAACAGAGATGCCTACCATCAGCTGTATCCATGAGGCTGGACCTGTTGGATCCTTTGTGCATGCCTTTAACTATCCCCGATGGGGGTAGATCAATATTTGCTGGGCGTATTGAGGAAGATGATGATGAAGAAGAGGTAGTTGTAGTGACATCAGGGGGAGCAGAGAAATTCTCTAAGAGGGAAGAAACCAAAATTTAGAATTATATTACATTAGCAATAAAAATAAGAATCTTTAAATCTTTTTTTTTTGGTTTGTTTTTTAAGAAGAAAGAAAACTACATAAATGGGACATTAGCTCCAATAAAACAACCTTTAAAATCACATTTTACTAGCAAGATATAATGAGAGAGGAAGAGGTTAAGCCAGGGCATATCAGCTTTCTAAAATTATTACTCTTGAGAACTTGAGCAGCCTTAGTAAGATAAAATCGCATATCAAATATTTCTCAAAAATGCTGTTTCCTACACAGAAAGTCTGGTAGAAATCCAATGTTATAAAAATAACCATAATAAAATAAAAATTGCAAGTGACTTCAAAATGAAATCAAAGTATGATCATTATGGCTACTAAAAGTCTAGTCTTCTGAGCATTTCTTCATGTTTACGTTGGTTTATCTATGTTTCTTCTTTCACTGAAGACAGAAATTGTGTCTTGGGAGTCAGATCGCTCAAGTTCCCAAATGAAGAAAACCAGATAAAATCCACTTTTAATTTTTATAAAATAACCAATAGGTTACTTGGATTTACTTGACAGAAAAGGTTCTTCCCTTGCTCTAAGCACGATTAAACAGTGTTGTTATATTCTGCTTCATGTAGGGATTCTTACTATAAAGAAAATGATATAGTTGGAAGAGAGCCATTCAACAGGGATGTGTTACAAAAAACTTAGAAGAAGAAAACGAAAATTAGAGGAAGCAAAGTATACAATTCGCAAGAACAATGAAAGGCCACTCGTAACTATGGAAAAGGGAAAAAGCATAATGTAAACAATTTCTAAAATCAATTTGGGAGTAAGCTTTCCATGCCCCAAAAGTCTATAATTACTAGTTTAATATTTTTTAAAGCTTTAAATACTTTGCACAAGTATATTGCAGTATATTCTTTCTGTAGGATAATGTGATAACAAAGCTTTAAAAATAGACATTTTTATTGGACCCAGCAATTCCACTTATAGGAATACATCCTAAGAGGAAATAATCAAACAAATGCACAAAGTTGTGTGTTCGAGGATGTTCATTCCGGTTTCATAATAGCAAAAAACTGGATACCACTTAAATGTCCAAAATAGGGAAACGGCTAAAATAAGCTAGGGCACAGCCATACAGTTGCATATTTTGAAACCATAAAAAAAAAGTATAATTCTGTATTAATGATATAAAAGATGTCTGTGATACACTGCTAATAAAAGGTTATGAACATTATATTTAGTACAATTTCACTTCTGTAAAAACAAAAACAAAACCTTACATATTTATATGCAAATAAGGTCTAGAAGAATATACGTGAAAGTGATAACACTGAAGTGTTATCCATAGAAGTGGGTTTGTAGATTATTTTCCCTTTTATCTGTACTTTCAAATTTTTCTTTTAGAAACATGAATTACTTCTGTTAGAGCAGACATCCGAAAGGCAATAATGTGGGATAAAATGGTTCCTGTGAGTACCTGAACCAATAACTTTTCACAGAGTGGAAGCAATATGAGCTATGAAGTCAGATGAAATCATCTTGTTAACAAAAATTCAGGTAAAGTTAACTGGGTATCAGGAAAATATTTTTAACAAGTGAAACTGCTCTCTTTTAGACAATGTGGGAATAAAACCTGACCCCACCATGGCTCTGTTGCTTACCCTCCCAATAGAAGGGTGGTGAGCATGTTCATCCGTAGCTGCTTCGGGAGGTTCAGTCAATTAAGGGCACAGCTAAGAGTGCAGGACAAGCCATCAGTTGCTGGCACTTGGCCTTTTAATGTAGGCAAGCATACCCTCAAGGTAGCTATTTTCTTTAAAAATTATAGGCTTAAATTGAAAGGTTTCCAAGTTATTCTTTTCAGAAATCAATGAATAGAATAAAGATATATATAAGGTGAAACAGGAAGGTCACTGATATAAAAATTAAGACACCAAAATGCAAGTGGATTGTTAAAAAACAAGGAAAAGTATCACAGACACACGATGTTCATATACATCACTTAGTGCCATGTGTACCAACTAATTAAGCAAAAGCAGAGATCTGAACTGTATCCTTATCTGCAGATGTCACAGACTCTTAGAACACACACACACACACACACACACACACACACACACAAAGCAGAGCCAAGCGAAAGCTATACTCCATAGAGGAGCACTGGCAGCAGGTAGCAGCTCACAGAGTACCAACGTTCTCAGCCCGCACACTCCGTTGTAGCAATAGCACAGCAGCAACGACAATAAATCCAGTCTTTACGCTAAAGACAAAAGGGTCTTATTGATATTGTCTTAGTTCAGAATTTGCTCAGGTTTAATTTTTTTGTGTTTGAGAGAATGTAGACAACAATCCTGGGAAAATCTAATACATGGCATCTTTTAACACCTTTTACTTGATGGAATATTCTCCAATAGGGATAAACCACACTAAGACTGGTGTTATATCTTGCAGCTTGAGTATTGCTTATAGAAATAGCTATGGCTTCAGGTGGGCAATAAATACTATGTACCAATAATGCAGACGCTCTCTATCATTGCAAGTGTAACTAATGCTCGTGTTTCCTTCTTTGCCTCATTAACTGTCATGTTCTTTCTGATTCTATTTTTTTTAGGCCACCCTGAAAAACCTAATACAAATCATAACCTATTTCCTGGATACTGGGAGCCAAATGGAACATAATTTGGGCTTCTCGGGTAGATCCAGCTCCTACCTATTCGAGTATTGGCAAATACATCAGCTAGAGACCCACTGGTTCCTTTGACCTCTCCATGGGACAGCGTAGAAGATGCGGATGAAGAAGTGGACGATCCCTGAATTGAACGGTTGATCCAGGACTCAGCATTCTGTAAGCTCTGTTGCAAGGCAGCAGAGAGCGCAGCTTGGCGTCTCAGAGAGCCCTCATCCTCAGAGGCCGAAGACGTGTCTGTGTGGAATTAGAAAAAAAGAAGTTCTCGATCCTGCCTAGAACAGAGGGCTTTCAGATCTTTCTCATCGATCACACATTCAATTTTGACAGCAGCAAAAAACATTTATATTCTTAAGGTAGATTAATATGTAAAGTTTCTTGAGAATCTCAAGGAAAGGTTTATGAACCAAAGTCTGCAAAAATAAAGCAGCCAAAATCTAGAGGTAATTTTAAGCTATTTTAAAAAACCCATTTTAGAACATTTAAACTTCACTGTTTTTCTGTTCTGAGCTTAATCAGTATCTGAATTCTTCTGGCTTATCTTCTTATGTTCAAATAACCCTGAAGTGCCTCTATATCTTCTTCAGTCTCTTTATTAGAGAACGTTGTGATAGGCTGCTATACTGATTTTCGTTAAGTACTTACTAATTAGTGTCTACTTAAAAGAAAATGATCTTGATGGGAAATATAAACACTTATTTTTGGTAACAACAACTAAAGTGCCACACAGTGAACTAGGTGTTGAGGAACTGACTTATTCTTATGTGGAATAAGAAACAGTGCTCAGCCTGGAGGCATTCATGGTTTTAGTGGAAAAGCTAGCTGGTCACAGGGCACAGGTGAGCTCTCCAAACGTGACTGGAGAGGTCACAGATCCGTATTTCTCTCCTTGATTCCCAGTCAGAGAACTGTGAGAAATTCACTGACGTCTGTATTTAGACTGGCTCTGACTTCAGGAAAATAAGGTCTAAATTAGAAAAGCATGTTGAAAAAAAGAAAAAAAAAAGAAAAATTCAACCAAATATAGGATAGCCAAGGGAAGCAGAAGTCAGGAATTTATTCCAGGGCTCTGAGCTTACGAGTCGTACAAGTTAGAGTGGCATTTAGTCTGATGTCAGATAAACCCTTCTAAATGATTTTGAGGGTTATAATTTATGGCCTGTGGATTGAATTTCATTCAATTTTTTAAAAAGTAAATATTCTGTGGTTTGTCCTGCTGAACTCTTTCCTCTAACTCAGGTGAAACTGCGGGTCCAGATTCTATTACTTTGGTTCAGAGAGCCAAACAGATAACTAACAGGGCTAGAACACTGCTAAAACCTGACAATGGAAATTCGAACAAAAGACTAATTTAATCTAGAAGTCAAATTGCGCAGATCCGGGGTAAGAAAGTTAGAATAATGACTACATCCTTGCTTCCTGCTCTGAACTACCTCTGACTCATTCTCTCATACTGAAGGAGATCTGAGGCCCAAAACTTACTTATTTACTTACTTATTTATTTATTACAATGTACTACTTAGCTACATAATGTGTGCTGGGAACTGTCAGGTTCTGGGGATTCTGAGATGTATGAATTCTTCTGAGACAGTAAATGCCCTAAGAAGGCTTACCATCTAATAAAGGAGATACACAACTCCTCAGACTATTTCATACGAATATAACAGATGCTAGGAAATGGGGTGAGCAAAGGGTTTCACAGGAGGGGCACCAATCTCAGTCAGGGATCTGAAGTACTTCTATGTAAATGGAGCACACTTTGAGGAGGTAAGGAAGGGCAAAAGATGAGGCTGGAGAGGTAAACAGTGACCAGACTCCAAAGGGATAAAGCGATGAGGTTCTTCAAAAGGAAAAGAGATTTATAATTAAACAGAGGGTGATTAAAGGAAAATACAGAGAAAGAAAAGTAACAGAATCTGTAACCTTTTACTTAAGGAAAACATTTTTGCATAATCTCCAAGAAAATATTCTAACATTTCATCTGTACCTTGGGAGGCAGAGATTTCAGTCTTTGCAAATATGCTTAAAAAAAAAAAAAAGTACATGTGGGAGGAATAGGACAGGTGAATCTGACCCTAAGAATAAAGTATTTTCGGGGTGATACCTCTCAGGATCCCACAACCTCCACTGTATTTGCAGGCTGTCTTTACTGAATCAATTATTGTAATCTGTGTTAAGTCTAAAGTCAGAATAACTCAATTTTAAAAAGATAGTAAAACCAGTATTTTCATGATTAGGTTTATGGAAAATTGGCTTCATTATGTTCCTATATTGGATCAACATGTAATTAGGTATATTGTTTCAATTCAATTACCTCATTTGCCTGCCAGTCCTCCTCAGAGTGTTTAGTGACTACAACTGTGGGGAGGCTTAGTGTAGTGGAAAAAACATGGCTTTGGTGTCCTCCTTCCATTTGAACTCTGGGGTCCACCACTTACTAGCTATGTGACTTGGGGACAAAATTACCCATCTGAGAAGGTTGTTTGCTTGTTTGTCCATTCAACAAATACTCTAAGTACTACACTAGTTGGTAGGAATAAAATGGTAAGCAAGAAGACACAGTCCCTACTCTAACAGGACTTAGTCTTAAAGGAGTTCGAGGCAGGCACCCAAGGAAGTGAGACCTCAACCAGGGTGGAATGGTAAGCAGGAATTACTTATGAGAGGAGAGAGGAGAGTCAGGTAGAGGGAACAGCATGTAAGAAACCTGGGAGGGGACAGGAAACAAAGCACATTTGTGGATCTGGAAGAAATGAGACCAGCTGAAGCACAGGATGCAAAGCTGGTACTGACGAGAGATGAGGCTGGACGAGTAGACAGCACTGGGTTGCTAAGGGCCACATAAATCAGCTGAGGAAACTCGCCTCTGTGCTAACTGCTGTGTGAGACCACGAAATGAGACAAGCTACAGAAAGCACCAGCAGTGCCAGCATACAGCAGGTGGCCAATAAACATCAAGTCCCCTTCTGCCCTGAAAAACCCACCCTATGTTACCTCACAGACACAAAACTGTGGCTGTGAAATGCTTACAACTGATCACATGTTAAGATCACACAAAATGTAAGCACTGCTCTAGGACTATGTCTTTTTAAAGATTAAAAACAAGCTCCCTTAAATATTCATACATTTATTTGGTACCTTTTTTTTTTAAAGTAACTGTCGCCCATGAAATTGTTATGGATTAGCAGAAAATTGGGCAAGATTAAATGAATATTAATAGAAATAAAGCTATCATTTTCCCACTGATTCTGCTCTGGTTGAACAGGAACTCACAACTCTTTTTTTTTTTTTTTTTTTTTGCGGTACACAGGCTTCTCACTGCTGTGGCCTCTCCCGTTGCGGAGCACAGGCTCTGGACGCGCAGGCTCAGCGGCCATGGCTCACGGGCCCAGCCGCTCCGCGGCATGTGGGATCTTCCCAGACCAGGGCACGAACCCGTGTCCCCTGCATCGGCAGGCGGACTCTCAACCACTGCGCCACCAGGGAAGCCCAGGAACTCACAACTCTTATCCACCATAACTAAAGCCCTTGCCTAACTTCCTGTATATTATGAATATAATAGGTCTACACAACAGAAAACTATTTTGGAAACACAGTTTGACCTTCAGGTTATAACTGATGTGATTTTAACACAGTATCATTTAATAGTGATCACCAGAAGCCTAAAATCCATTTATAACCAATTAGGAAACATATAAACAATTAGTTTGTGGACTTTAAGGGAAGAAAAGTCCTGAATTTATTTACTAACTGCTGTAGCACTCCTTAGCCATTTGTGGAAATGACTCCCTTATTCTTGGTAGAAAATATATCTATTATATCTAAAAATGTTTATCTTAAAATTTTAAATACCTACCATATTATCTTTCCATCCCACTCCTGGGTATCTACCCAAGAGAAATGAAAGCATATATCTATCTGTACAAGGACTTCTACATGAATGCTCATAGGTGCTTTATTTGTAATAGCTAAAAATGGGAAACAACTCAAATGTCCATCAACAACTGAAAGGATAAACAAATTGTGGCATATCTTTATGATGGAATACTACTCAGCAATAAAAAGGAATGAACTACTGATACACACAACGACATGGATGAATCTCAATGTAATTGTGCTGAGTTAAGGAAGTCAGACCTTCCACCCACCGAAAAGAAGAACAACTGTGTGATTCTATTTATACAAAAACATGAAATTCTAGAAAATGCAAACCAATGTATAGTGACAGAAAAAACAGATCAGTGGTTAGTTACCTCATGGGGAGGGGGAGAGTTGAGATTACAAGGGAATTATGAGGAAACTTTTGGGGGGGTGATAGATATGTTCATTACCTTAATTGTGGTGATGGTTTCACAGTTTTGCTATGTCAAACACAGCAAAGTATATGCTTTAGATATGTGCAACTTATTGTATGTCGATTATACTTCAACAAATCTGATTTTCATAGGTTTGTAGGGGTGAAAAAGATGCCTTGGTGAGAGGATGGTAACATCTGAAGGTTAGTCTACACAACCTGAGGGTATGGTGCAAGGTGCAAAAGTTCCTGGAAAGACAGCGCTTGCCACTGGGTTCTGACAGCTGATACCCAAACTAGGCCCAGATACCAGCTTAGAACAGCAGGTAAGTCAAGATTCACTGAAAGAAAGACCTCATCCTAACAACTATTCCAAAATATGCCACATACACTAGGCCAGAAAATGGGAGCTTCAAAGAACAAATAAAGGAAACAACCATTAACCATTGTACAGTTAGTGTACAATACTCTGGAGCCCATGAAAAGAAATTTTTGTGTGTGTTTGGGGTTGGCAGGTGGGAAGGGGTGGTATCAGGCAGGAAAGTGTCATGTTCGCTTGCGTTGGTGGCTCAGGGGAATTAAGGACTTCCAGAACCTTCAAGAGAGGCAAAGGAAGTTTCCATGTAGGCAAAGATAGAGTTTGAAGCTTAGGAGGGAAAAGCTTTAGAGACCCAAGAAGGGGCAGTCCGGGAGTAAAAGCATATATGGAAGAGAAGATTAAAAGGTTAGTTTGGGAAGCAGTCCATTCTGAATTTACGTTGGGCTACAAATTCTGAACAGATTAATCTAGCACTAAACTCAACAAGGGTGAATACTGATTCACCAGACAAGGCTTAGGGAGATGTTCAGAGCTACTCAAGAGATTTTCCAGCATCCCACAGTAACCTGTGTGGACAGAGAGCTGGCTGGGGCTGAAAATCACTATGTAGAGCCTAATCAGCAGAGGCCCATGCATTGCCCGACCATTAACATCCAAACGGGGATACTTACGAGGGAGGAGCACTGACTAGTAATAATTACTCCGGGCTCACTCTACCTATAAGAGATCTCCACTGTTTTTCTAGGTATTGTCCCAGGTCTATGAAAAAACATCTCACAAAATGAACTAATATTACAATTAATATTGGGGTGAGAAGAGAGGTGTTTTTTTTTTTAACTTATTACCTACTTGAAAAGTTAGACCAAACATGCAGCAATTGTTAGAGCTCCAAAATTACCAGAAAACATTTACTTGACAGTATGGCAGAATGCGAGGCAATATGCCAAGTGGGAGAATAGGCTTTTAAAATCAGGCTGCTTTGAATTCCAATCTTAGCTCTGCCCCACTGATAGCTGTTGGGCAAATCAGTTCTTACGGGTCTTAACTCTACTGTTTGCTGTTGTTGTTCTTTTTCTATTGATTCTCTTTCATGGTGGATCTTAAAGAAAGAAAAAAAAAAGAAAAGAAAAAGAAAAAAAAATTCAGTGGATCTTCGTCTGTGGGGATCGTAAGTCCCTGAATTGATGCTGTATCCTTCCAGAAACCATTTGCGCCCCGGGTTATCATCAGCCTAGGACCACTTTCTAACATTAGTTCTTACCAGGCAGGCCACTGAAATTCAATTCTTGTACCTACTAACCACAAATTGTTAGGGAAGGTCCCTGACCCCATCATTCTAAGGTCAGGCAACAGGCAAGCTTTCTCGACAAGGTCTTCTTTTGCTGGCAGGTTAATTTTTTCTAGTTCCCCCTTCTGCTAAAGATGTGAGTCCCTCTTGGGGTCTCAATTCCAGCTTCCAACCTTACACAGGTCCAAGGTTTTATATTTTCTACCCTTATAGTAATTAAAATTTAGGCCCCTTGTTTACTGTCTCCCCTCTCCCTGGGCAGCCAAAGTCAGCTCCATCTCATCACACTGATTTTCAGTGATCGTTCTCTTCCTCTTGCTCCTGTGTGTATTTAAAAGGAAGCTGGTTATATTCTATCTAGCATTTCGAAAGAGAAATTTTCTTTCCTCTCTTTCTAGGAGAGAACTTTCAGGTTATCTAACTGACTACATAGCTAGAAACAGATGTCGGAGCAAGTTACTGAGTCTCTTTAAATCTGTTTTCTCATCCGTAAAATGGTACAGAGAATTGTTGAGAGAACAAATGATAAAAAATATATATGTTAAGCACTTAGCCCTTTGACCAGTACACAGAGGTACTCAAGAAATGGTAACTATGAAATTACTTTTCTTGGAAAACCTTAAATTTTACAATAACCTATTGAAATAAACAAATTCAATCTGATAGAGTGGGTTTTTATTGTGCTTTGGCTTAAAGAATATTGAATACTAATCGTCCAAGTAATTACGGAGCTTTGCTCATAACCCATACCAATAATGAAAGTATGTTATTAAAAGATCCAACTCTATTAATTAGACCACGTTTATAGAGGTCTGATTAGCCATCTCTGTTTACTTTGTGGTTCTGAATAAAATTAGAATATTCTGGGGAAACTCTCCAAGTTGGTAACCATCTATTATGTGTTTTGGACTATAAGCTCTCAGAAGGCAATAGCTATTCAATTTGCTTGGAATAATACCCATTCCAGGACCACGCATACAGGAGTATCTATTAAGTAAAAAAGGACTTTCCAAACCTGACACTTTAGTAGAGAAAAAAGAAAATCAAGAAAGGAGCCTGACACATAATTGCTGAATGACCTGGGGCAAATCACTTAGTGACTAGAAGGTTGTTTGTTTCCTCATCTCTAAAGAAATCTGGACTTCACAATTCTCAGAGTAGTTGGTTATGAGGAACAAATGAGGCAGCGCAGCCACTGGTATATGGAAGTCCCTTACATAGTGTAATCCTATAAAGCATTATTAAAGTGTGTTAAAAGTATAACAATATCCCAGTCTGTTCATGGGCATCATTTTCACATATAGAAATGCAGAGAGGTAAATCTCTCTTTTGTCCGGCCCTATGAATTACTACTATAGGCACTTTCAAGCGGAGACCTGTGGACACAGACCTCTACATTTTAAGCTTCATTTTATGCAAGTCAGTCAAAATACCTTACTGTGTTTTGGGGTCATTACGTGGTCTATTTGTTCATCTGTGTACCCTCAGAACGCAGTGTAGGGTAAGTCCACACGGGTGCAGAAAAAGCTTAGAGGAGAAAAAATATATGCTGTAGTTTTTGCATTGTGTTTATCTGTATGAATGAGTAATAGTGTTACACAAAGAACCCCTACACAGAAAGAGCTGAGGTAATTGCCTCATGACATTAGTAAATGGTTTCAGCACATAAAGGGAACTGGATGGCAGTAATTCAAGCAGTCTAAAAGACTATGTAAGAGGCCACAGGCACTAAAAGAACCATAGATTGCTACCAACTTGAGAATTTAAATTTTCCAATCCACAAGACAGAAAGCAGTGCACATATCAATAAGCAAATTTTAGGCTGATTGACATTTTATTGTTTGAGAAGGATTTATGAACAAAAGACAAATGATTTCTCATGCTGTTTACCATATTTTCCAGACTATATGATACTACGAATAAAGCCAAGACTTATGACATAGTTTACTCCTTAAATCCTTTTTGTTAAATCTCTCCAAAAACAGCTCTAAATTTTCATCAGTTCAGTAATTCCGATAGTTATGTGTTGGGTGCCTCCCAAAGAAGCCGACTGGCCAGCGTGCTCTAGCAGGTATCCCAGAAACTAGGTTCACCTGGCACAGCACGTGCAGAGTAAGGGCTCTGACTGGAAACATGTTTTGTGATGTGTGTGGTGTGGCTTCTCAGTGCGCAAAGGACAACACAACTAAAATACTGTGAAATTTGAGGTTAATTTTGCTCTGCAAGACTGGCACAACTTTTCTAGAAAGAAAATCACAGCAAGGTCACCTTTATAGCTGCCTAGAAAATCAGTCCATAACCAGCAGTAATTAATGTCAATTCTCCTCTTCCTCCCCACCCCTTGAGCGCAGCTTCAGCGTTTCCTCTAAACTTCAGGGTTTGGGGGGCTATCAGAGTAAATGTGCAAGAGGAAACCTGCCTGCCACCCCTGGGTTCGGCTGCAACAGGCTCTGGGAGACACAGCGATAAAGGGCTAAAGTGCGACAGCCAAGTCTCTAACCGGTGGCTCTCAGATGCTTGGACAGAATGGAATCCAAATCCTAACCCATGCAGAGCACATTCTACCCCCACGTGAAAGGTGCTAACGGAAGCCTTATGATACAGCCCTTCCCACACATTCCCTCACACTGGAACACAGGGTTTGTCCCAGACACGTGTGTTATTGTTGAACAAAAGCATCAAGATCCAGCTCTATGCGGGGGCCACGTTAGAAACCGCTATGTGGGATACTCTCAATGCTCATGCTGGGAGAGAATTCCTCTTCTATCTGACAACACTGATGTCTCTAAGAGCATATTAACATCTCTCATGTACTATTCAGAGCTCCCGGAAGAGGACATAAATGGATAGGAAACCTTTTTATTTCTCTGCTCTGCTGAATAAAAGGTCTTAGGAGAGAGGACTGAATCTTTACAATCATGAAATTATTAAAACCACAAGGTGATCAAGAAAATGATGCCACATCTTCAAGGCTGCAGACAGAGGAGAACATTACTGTTTAGAAATACAGAGGCCTGTGGTGAATTCCAAAGGACTATAGTCTCATTCAGCAATGAATAGCCGTGATTTAGAGTTGGTAAATCCCCCTCAGGCAATGACTTTTGTAAGGGGATAGAAAAGGTTTCCATTCCTTCCGAGCATTCTTAAGATCCTTTGCTGCACTCTCACATTTCACCCGAGGCCATGGGAGCAGACTATTTACTGTGAAACTGCATTTCTTTAGTACAGTTCTCGAGAGGACTGTTTCTAAGAACTCCCAGTCACATTGATCCCTACCCTTTGCCATTTACTACAACTGAACCCTCAGCTGCGCTGCAGCAGAATCTGCCAGGAAGGAATAGCTACGAAACTGAGAGCCCCCTTTGTCCACGAGGACCCAACTGGTGCTGTACTAATGCGGAAGGGAAGCCATCCAAGATTCTGAATGAGTGGGCTGGAAGTATGCACCACTATAGACACAGAATGTCTCATTGTGATGGTCTGCAAGAGGTATCCTGTGTTACGTTTTGAGAAACACTTGAAGCCACAGAGCTATTTCTCTTTTGAACATATTGACACCACAGATGTAAAGAAAAAAAAGCACACACAGTTAATGAGCCCACAGCACACCCAAATGCTCTGAGAAGTTAGCCAAAACCTAGTAGAAGACTATTAATATAAACCCAGGCCAGGGAATAGGATCAGCGTGAACAGCTCAACCTGACGGCTGTGAATCAAAGTCAACCACAACAAATGTAACCTTCCTGGGAATCTCCCCCAAAAGACAGGGTAAGTCGCTGAGACCAAAACAGTACAG
Source organism: Orcinus orca (assembly GCF_937001465.1). Taxonomy (NCBI): domain Eukaryota; kingdom Metazoa; phylum Chordata; class Mammalia; order Artiodactyla; family Delphinidae; genus Orcinus; species Orcinus orca. The sequence continues at coordinate 40,838,016 of NC_064569.1, read as the reverse complement.
GAAACATTTTTCCCCGAAGATTTCATTACCAGTAACATGACGGTAGCGAGACAGACACTACACTGAGGCTGTGAAATACATTTACTATGTTTAGTCTCAGAGGCCTACATCGAGATTCTGTCTGTGATTTCATCTCACAATTTTTTTAAAGCTTTGGGAAAGATTCTGAATAGAAAAGACAACTTGAAGTTGTTCCAGTTGCTCCTCAAATATGAATTTATGGGGGTGGGGGGTAAGGCTTCCAAGCCTAGGGGATGGGGATGGGCCTCTTGGTTCCCGCTGATCTCCTGATCCTATTATAGAAAGTGGATTCTTAAAAACATATACAAAATACATTAACGCATATAAACACACTTACATACGTCTTCCAGATTTATTATAACTTTGCATGACTTCTCTCTCTCATGACACAAAAAAATTTTGTCCCAAGACCACACATTCCTGTGATTGTTGCAGAGAAAAAGCATCTGATTTAGGAGTATAAATTTGTTAAAGACATATATGACTCTGGGTCATATTTTGGGTGTCAATGAGAATAACTATTATATTTAACTACAGAAGGATATTTCTTAGACCCTAAGCTTTGGCTTTATTTATTTATGACTACATGAGTTTGGAGATTACAGCAAGGAAATGCTGAAAACTCAGAAGGAAATTTTTTTAAAAAATAGCTTTACTCTTGAGGCCTCTCTTTGTGTGTGGTTTATGATGCAACAATCAAAACCTGTCACCTTCAGTGTGTACTCTCATACACCTCTGATGACAGGAGAGGAGTTCTGGCTCCTGCCTCAGAAAAGAAAAAGCAGAAGTCATTTGAGAAACATCGAAGTAGTAACTGTCAGACAGAAAGCTTCTGATAAACCTACCGGGAGGTGTGCAGGCATCCGCGGGAGACTGGACAAATGTGGACCGCCTTTTGGTTGGCATGGGCAAAGCCATTTTCTGTTCTTTATGCTTTGCCAGCGCAGCTTGAACTGCTTCTGTGTGGATATCTGAAAGATTAAACATTTGCATTTATTAGGTCCTGGTTCTCAAAGTGTTTACTTCTGTGAGCTGAACTATCACTGCCTCAATCGTTAAAACGGGATGTTTAGGTGAGTTTTATTTATCATTTGCGTTATAACAAAAATGAATATGAAAAAGAGACAAAAGAAGTAGTCAAGGATAATTTACAGGGGAGGAAAATGAAGCCGAGAATGATAATGAGACTGCTTAACACAGCAGAGAAGGAGCTGATGGAGATGGGGGTGGGGGTGGAGAGAAAGGAAAAGTCTAACGCGGATCTGGGCCCGGTGGGGACCCGACCTCTGAACGGAATGCGTGCTGTGCAGGTGCCTACAGGACACTCTCTGTTCTTCAAATTTAGGATTTGCTTAGCTGTCTGAAAGGGGTTGAGACTCCTCAGTTCTATACCACAGGAAGAGAAGGGCTGATTTTGATCTAGAAAATATAAGGGCTGATGGTACTTGTTTGCCACTCTGGCCACAAAAGAATTCAGCTCTCCACTTGAATGTCTAATAGGAATCGCAAAATAGCATATCCAGGCAGAACTCCTGATTCTCCACTCCCATCCCAAAACTCAATCTACACTTGTACAAAATAGGATCATACTATACACAGTATTTTGTACTGTGCTTTCATTTTTTAACTCTTATAAAATCCTACTGAGGTAGATAACATCTGAGGTGGCTTCCTGGATCACAATGATTTCCCATTCTCAACGAATGGGCCCAATCTACATAAGCAAATGACCTTTAAAGGCCTGTCCCTTGTAAGAGCTGGACCAATCGGATTGTTTTGGGGAGAGGGGGGAATTGAAACTCTGAATCAAGAAACCACAGCTCCCAGAGTGGAGTCACTTGAATGGCAGTGCCCTAGAAAGAAAGAAAGTTCTTGAACTTCAAGGTTGAGATCCCCAGAGCTGTCTCTCCTTCCTGGAGATTTCTCAGCTGTTCCTTTGCTTCTATAAACTACCCCAGCCATTTAAGCTAGACTGAGTTATCCTATTTCATGCAACCCAAAAACCTTCACTAACATAACTAGAAACATCTTTCTATGTAAATGCAGGTCTACAATATAATTTTAAAGGGCTGTGTAGTATTTCACTGTATAAATGTGCCATGATTTATTTAAATAACTGTGTTTCCAAATTTTTGCTACTATTCATACAACTATCCACAAGAATAATTCAGTATTTTCATTTTAGCACATATGTCTAATCCTGTTTCTTCAGGATTAATTCCAACAACTGCTGAAACGTATTTCCTAAGAAGGAGGATTTTTTTCTTATATAGCCACAGTGCATTTATCAAAATCCAGAAATTCAAAATTGATACAAACTATTATCTAACCCACAACCCATATTCCAACTTAGTCAACTGTCCCAATAATGTCATCTACAATTTTCCCCCTTTTTTCCTGATCCGGGACACTATACAGAATCACACATTACATTTAGTTGTCATGTCTCTTTATCATCCTATAATCTGTAACAGTTTCTCAACTTTTATCTTGTATTACCTTGACATTTGTGTACAGACTAGTTACACTGTAGAATGTCCTTTAATTTTGGTTTGTTGATATTTCCTCAGAATTGGATTTAGGTTATGCATTTTTGCAGGAATACCACAGAAGTAATGTATCTTCCTGAAACAAGATATCAAGATGCATCTGCCCTGCTACTGGTAATAATGACTTTACTTAGTTAAGATGGTGTCTGCTAAATTAATCTACTGTAAGTTACTATTCTTTCCTTTGTGTAATTAATAAATAACTTATGGGTGAATACTTTTGAGACTATGTAAATGTTACATACTTCCTTAAACGTTCACCCACTAGTTTCAGCATCCATTGATAATTCTTGGCTGAATCAATTATTATAATGGTTACAAAATGGTGGTTTCATAACTCCAACATTCCTTCTGTATTTATTAGTTGGTATTCTCTTCTAAGAAAAAGCTTTCCTTTCTCCACTATTTATTTATTTATATCACCATTTATTTATTTATATTTGGACCTATCAATTCTCATTTTATTCCATGACTAGTCTGTTACTATCGTTACTTATTTTGATGCTCACATATCCCAGCTTTGGCCAAAAGAAGCCCCTTCAAACCACTTCTTATATCCTTTTGATGTATTCTGGTCACTTTGAATGTTCTTTGTTTTGTGGTACAAGATGATCCATGCTCATCTGGTATGTTCCCTGCTCCAGCACTGGAATTATACATTTCTCCAAGGAGCTCTGGCTCCTCTTAGTGAAGAATGGTATTTAGAAACCAAGATCCTAGAACTAGGAGTGCTCACTGCTATTGGGGTCTTTCTTCTAAGCCTTTTCAGTGGATAAAGGAATATAAACATAAACCAATATACACACATATGTATCTATATCTATTTTCATCTATATTAAAAACCATGAGTTCATATTAATACCTACAATTCCAATTCAACACCACAGAATTCATTCCAATCTTCCCCTTTCCATTTGTAAACTCCCTTCTCTAACAGTAAAACACCTGGTTCACAGTATAATCAATATATTTTACTCATTCATTAAATGCCACAATACACAGAAAGTTTCAAAATTCCTATGAAAGGTAAATCTAACTAGAGTTCAATATTTGAGTTCTTTTTGTCTTTAGACTAAATTAAAGTACTGTGTTCAAAAAGCTATTTGGGGAAAAAAAAAAAGCTATTTGGGGGGCTTCCCTGGTGATGCAGTAGTTAAGAATCCACCTGTCAATGCAGGGAACACAGGTTTGAGCCCTGGTCTGGGAAGATCCCACATGCTGCAGAGCAACTAAGCCCATGCACCACAACTACTGAGCCTGTGCTCTAGAGCCCGCAAGCCACAACTTCTGAAGCCCGTGCGCCTAGAGTACGTGCTCCGCAACAAGAGAAGCCACCGCAATGAGAAGCCCGCACACTGCAATGAAGAGTAGCCCCTGCTCGCCGCAACTAGAGAAAGCCCACGCGCAGCAACGAAGACCCAATGCAGCCAAAGATAAATAAATATTAAAAAAAAAAAAAAAAGCTATTTGGGTTAGTTCTCACCCCTCCCCCCTTTGGTGGTTATATTATTCTTTGAGTAATACTGTTAGGTTCATTTGTTTTTCTTTGTATTCCACAGGTCCTTTCCAAAGTGTGGATTAAACATTATGTGACACAATAAGAAACATACATTTGGTCTCTGCCTGGGTTCCTGACACTGAGCTCCTAAAACCCTGTAATTTCCCGAGTGACAGGAATGTCTTTTGTTCTAATGAGGCAACTCTTGGTGGGCTCCTGGATCGCTTCTGGGTGGGGGCTGGTCACCAGACAGACTACGTTATGATTAGAGGCTTAGAACTTTCAGCCCCATGCTCCATCCTCTGGGGAGGGGAAAGGGACTTGGGATTGAGCTAATCACCAATGGCCAATTATTTAGTCAAGCATGCCTAGGTAATGGAGCCTTCATAAAAAACCCTGAAGTAAGGGGTTTGGAGAGCTTCTCGGTTGGTGAACACATCCTCGTGCCACCAGGGTGGTGTACCCTAAACTCCACAGGGATGGAAGCTCTTGGGTTTGGGACCCTTCTGGACCTTGCCCTATGTACCTCTTTATCTGGCTGATCATTTGTATCCTTTATAATAAACTGGTAACGTTAAGCAAAGTATTTTCCTGGGTTCGGTGAGCCATTATAACAAATAATCAACCCTGAGGAGGGGGTTGTGGGAATCTTCATCTGTAGCCAAGATGGACAGAAGTATGGGTAATGTGGGCACCCACTACAAACAGTCCCCAACTTATGATAATTCAACTTATGATTTTTTGACTTTACAACGGTATAAAAGCAATATGCATGCAATAGAAACCGTACTTCGAATTCTGAACTATCTTTTCCTGGGTATGATTCTCTCTCGTGATGCTAGGCAGTGGCAGCAAGCTACAAGATCACAAAGGTAAACAACTGATACACTTATAACAATTCTGTAACCATACAGCCATTCCATTTGCCCAACTGTAGGCTAATGTAAGTGCTCTGAGCACGTTTAAGGCAGATCAGGCTAAGCTATGACGTTCGGTAGGTTAGATGTATTAAATGCATTTCAACTTACAATATTTTCAACTTACGATAGGTTTATTGGGATGTAACCCCATTGTAAGTCGAGGAAAATCTGTACTTGTGATTGGCGTCTAAAGGTGGGGAGAGTCTTGTGGGAATAAGCCTCTGGGGTCTGCACTAACTCCAGGTAGCTAATGTCAAAATTGAATTAAATTGTAGGATACTTAGTTGGTGTCTGCAGAGAACTGGAGAATTGCTCAGTGTGGAAAACCCACACACTAGATGTCAGGAATACTGTGAGTAAACATACAGTTTTTCTTTAATTAACATGGTTCCAAAAGTCAAAACTATACCAAAAGGTAAACTTAAAGATGTGTCACTACCCCCAATAACCACTTCTATCCCAATTCTACCTTCTCTATAGGTAACCAATCTCCTTATTGATTTATCCTGCCTATATTTCTTTTTGCAACAAATAACCATATTTTCTCATATCCCTGTCTTTCATACACAAAAGGTAGCATACAATATATACTGTTTTGCACTGTGCTTTTTTCACTTAACAATAGATCCTGGAATTCATTCTGTATCAGCTACTAGAGATCTTTTTCATTCTTTAAAGCAGCATAGATAGCACTCCATTGTATACCACAGTTTATTCTACTACTATCCTATGTGTGGGCATTTAAGTGTTTCCAATATTTTACAATTACAAATAATGATACAAGAAACAGCCTTGTGCAAATGTATTTTTATACTGATGACAATATATCTTCAGGATAACCTCTTACAAGTGAGACTCCTAAATCAAAAATTGAATACATTTTAAGTTTTGTTACATCTTGCCAAATTCCCCTCTGAAAGAGCTTTGTCATATTGTAGTACTATCAGCAATGTATAGGTGTGCCTGTTTCCCCATAGCCTCACCTTCAAAGTGTGTTATCTACCTTTTCACTGTTGCCAGTTCAGTGGCTGAGAAATGGTACTATTTTATGTTACTTTTTGTTTTTTTTTGGCTGCACTGTGCGGCATGCAAGACCTTAGTTCCCCAACCGGGGATCGAACCCATGCCCCCTGCAGTGGAAGCGTGGAGTCCTAACCACTGGACTGCCAGGGAAATTCCCTCAGTATACTTTAAATTTGCACCTCTTTTATCATTAGTGAGATTAAACATCTTTACAGAGGATTTTAGAGCCATTTAGTATTTGTTTGTTTGGAAGTGAAGTGAATGTTCATGTCACTTTACCATTTTTCCATTGGGATTCTCAGTTTATTTTCCCTTGATTTTTTTTTTTTTTTTTTTTCAGTACACGGGCCTCTCACTGTTGTGGCCTCTCCCATTGCGGAGCACAGGTTCCAGACATGCAGGCTCAGCGGCCATGGCTCACGGGCCCAGCCGCTCCGTGGCATGTGGGATCCTCCCGGACCAGGGCACGAACCCGCGTCCCCCGCATCCGCAGGTGGACTCTCAACCACTGCACCACCAGGAAAGCCCCTATTTTCGTTTGATTTTTAAAAGTTTTTCATATATAAAGGATATTAGCCCTTTATCTCTGAGATATGTTAGAAATATTTTCTTTCAGTTTGTCATTTGATATTGTTTGCAGTGGTTTATTGCCACGCAAACGTTGTTTTTTAATAAAAAATTTATGTAAGATTTCAAATTAGCAACCTAAATGCACAACTGCAGGAACTCAGAAAAGACCAAATTAAAACCAAAGTTAGCAAAAGGAGGAAATAACAAGGATTTGAGTAGAAATAAACAAAATAGAGAATAAAAAAAACAATTGAAAACAATCAACAAAAATAAGAGTTAATTTTTTGAAAAGATGAACGAAGTTGACAAAATTTTAGCTAGATTAAGAAAAGACAAATAACTAAAATCAGAAATGAAAGAGGAAATATTTCAACTGATGTCACAGAAATAAAAAAGATTATAAGACACTGAATAATTATGCACCATAAATTGGATAACCTAAAAGAAATGGACAAGTCCCTAGAAAACATATAACCTACCAAGATTAAATCATGAAGAAACAGAAGATTGGAACAGACTGATTACTAATAAGGAGACTGACTCTGTAACCAAAAACCTTCCAAGAAAGAAAAGCCCAGGTCTCACTGGAGAATTCTACAAAACACTTTAAGAAGAATTAACACCAATTCTTCTCAAACTCTTCCAAAAACCTGAAGAGGAGGGAACATTTCCAAATTCATTTTATAAGGCCAGCCTTATCCTGATACCAAAGCCTGGCAAAGATACTACAAGAAAAGAAAACTACACACCAAAATCCCTGATTATTAATGCAAAATTCCTGAACAAAATACTAACAAACCAAATTCAACAGCACATTAAAAGGACCATACAGCATGACCATTAAAAAGACCATACATACCATACCTAAGCTGATTCAACAAATGTGAACAAATTCAACTCAATATCTGTAAAACTCTAATAGAACAAAGGTCAAAACTCATATGATCATCTCAACAGATGCAGAAAAAGCATCTGACAAAATTAACATCCTTTTATGATAAAAACATGCTACACACCAGGAACAGAAGGAAATTAGCTCAAGATAATAATGATCATACATGAAAAACCCACAGTCAACATCATATTCAACAGTGAAAAGCTGAAAGCTTTTCCTCCTAAGGAATAAGGCAAGGATGCCCACTCTCACACTCTTTCAACACAGTACTGGACATCATAGCCAGAACAATTAGGTAAGAAAAAGAAATAAAATGCATCCAAATTGGAAAAGAAGAAGTAAAACTGTTTCTGTTTGTGGAAGACATGATGTTATATGTAGGAAACCCGTGAGATCTCACATATAAAACTTTTAGAAAAAAAAAAAAACTGTTAGAACTAATAAACAAATTCAGCAATTGTAGGATAGAAAATCAACATACAAGAATCAGTTGTATTTCTGAACACTAAAAACAAATCATCTGAAAAGTAAAAAAAAAATCTTATTTACAATAGCATCAAAAAGAATAAAACACTTAGGAATAAACATAACCAAGGAGGTGAAAGATGTGTACGCTATAAAACATTGATGAAAGAAATAGGAGACAAAAATAAATGGAAAGACATCCTATGTTCATGGGTTAGAAGACTTAATATTGTTAAAATGTCCATATTACCCAAAGCAATCTAGAGATTTAATGTAATTTCTATCAAAATCCCAATGGCACTTTTTGAAGAATTAACAAAACAAAATTCCCAAATGCATATGGAATCTCAAAAGACTCCAAATAGCCAAAACAATCTTGAGAAAGAAAAACAAAGCTAAAGGCTTCACCCTTCCTGATTTCAAAACACATCACAAAGTTACAGTAACCAAGACCATGATATTGGCATCAAGACAGACATGTAGAACAATGGAACAGACCGGAGAGCCCAGAAATTATCTTGGTGTATATGGTCAAACGGTCTTCAACAAGGGTGTCAAGACTATACAACAGGGAAACGATAGTCTTGATAGAAACAAATGGTGCTGGAGAAACTGGAATATCCATATGTAAAAGAATGAAGTTGGACCCTTACCTTTCACCATATACAAAAATTAATCAAAATGAATTAAAGACCTAAACATAAGACCTGAAACTATAAAACCCCTAGAAGAAAACACAGGGGAAAAAACTTCATGACCTTGGAATGGGTAATAATTTGCTTGGACATCCAAGCAGAAAATAGAAATAGGACTACACCAAACTTTAAAACTTCTGCACAACAAAGGAAACAACAGAGTGAAAAGGCAACCTATTGAATCAGAGAACATATTTGCAAACCATATACTCGATAAGGAGTTAATAGGTAGAATATGTAAAGAACTCCTACAACTCAATAACAACAACAAAATCTCAAATAACCCAATTTTAAATGGGCAAGGGACTTGAACAGATATTTCTCCAAAGAAGACAAAATGGTCACTTTTAAAAAAACCAAGAAAAACCAGAAAATCACAAATGTTGGCAGGGAGGTGAAGAAATTGGAACCTTTGTGCACTCTTGGTGCGACTGTAATGTTACAGTTGCTATGGAAAACAGTATGGAGGTTCCACAAAAAAATTAAAAATAGAACTACCCAAAACAATCCTACTTTTGGGGTATATATCCAAAAGAACTGAAAGCAGGGTCTTGAAGAGATATTTGCACAACCATGTTCATTGCAGCATATTTACAATAGCCAAGATGTGGAAGCAACCTAAATGTTCATGAGTGGATGAATGAATAAAGAAAATGTGGTATATACATACAATAGACTATTACTCAGCTTTAAAAAAGAAGAAAATCCTGTCATATGCTACAACACTGACATGCTAAGTGAAATAAGCCAGTCACCCACACACACAAAACAAATATATACCACTTATAAGAAGTATCTAAAGTACTCAAATTCATAGATGTAGGGAGTAGAATGGTGGTTGGCTGCAGGAGGGAGAAACAGAGTTGTTGATCAATGAGTATAAAGTTTCGGTCATGCAAGATGAAAAGGTTCTAAAGAGCTGTTATACAACAATGTGCATATGGTTAACAATATAATGTACACTTAAAAATTTTAAGAGGGTAATTCTATGTTATGTGTTTTTACCTCAGTAAAAAAATTTTTGTGTCGTTGTATCACATCTCGATTTTGAGTCTCAGAAAGCCTTCCCATAGGCTTTCCATAAGCTTAGATTATTAAAAAATTGACTAATATTTTCTTTAGGTATTTATATGGTTTCTTTTTTACTTGTAGATCTCTGATCCATTTGAAGTTTTTGCTTGTATATGGTGTGAGGTATGGATTTACTTAATCTTTTTCCTGTTGTCCTAGCATTGTTTACTAAAAAGTACTTTTTCACCCAAGTGATTCACAATGCTATCTTTATCATATAATAAATCCCAGATGTACTTTGGTCTATTTCTGAACTTGTTATTCTATTCCAATGGTCTGTCTGCCAATTTGTATGCCATACCACACTGTTTTAATTATACAGTTTTTGGAGTATATTTTAATATCTTTTAGGTTTTCTTTCTCAGTGTTTCCTAGCTATCCTTACGTGTTTATTGTTCCAAATGAACTTCAAAAATATCTTTTCTAGCTCCATAAATAAATTTGATAGTGTTTTTATTGGAATTGGATTAAACTTATAAACTAATTTTTGGAGTCCTAACATTTTTGTGATGTTGAATCATCCTATCTAAGAACAAGGGATGCCTTTCCATTTATCATGTCTACTTTGTGTCATTCAGAGTGTTTTAAAGTTTCCTTTATAAAGATTTTACACAGTCCTGAAGTTTATTCCTAAATACGTTTTATCTTCTTTATTGCTTTTGTAAATGAGGTTTGTTCTACCATTATATCTTTTGACCAGTTATTGTTTGCATATATGAAGGCTACTGGTTTCTATACTAGTTTCAGATCTTGCTACTTGACTAAATTATTTCATTAATTCTGTCATCAATTCTCCTGGGTTTTTAAAATGAATTATCATACCAACTGCAAATACAGCTTCACCTCTTTTCTAATTCTTACACCTCTAATTGATTTCTCTTGTCTCTTTGTGTTGGTTAATACCTCTAGTTAATTTAAATGTTAGCATCCCTAGGATTAGAAAAACTCTTACAAATAAGAAAAAAAAAAAAGAACCCAACTTAGAAAAAAAATAGGCGTAGGCAATGGACAGGTAGTTTACAGAGGCAGCACAAATGGAAAATAAACATATTCTAAAATGTCCAGTCTTGGGGCTTCCCTGGTGGCGCAGTGGTTGAGAGTCCGCCTGCCGATGCAGGGGACACGGGTTCGTGCCCTGGTCTGGGAGGATCCCACATGCCATGGAGCGGCTGGGCCCGTGAGCCATGGCCGCTGAGCCTGCGCATCCGGAGCCTGTGCTCTGCAACGGGAGAGGCCACAACAGTGAGAGGCCTGCGTACCGCAAAAAAAATAAAATAAAATAAAATAAAATGTCCAGTCTCATTAGTAATAAAAGAAATAACACTTCTACCAACGAGGTGAGAGACTGTCCATTTCCCCACATCTGTGGACAATACTGGGCCATGTTTTGTCATCTTTCCCAAAAAGTTAAGTGGAAAATGTTATTTTACATTTTTTAAGTAGCTGCTCCTATCCTTGGCTTGTTGTTATGAAGTGGTTAAGACATGGTACATAAGTGGCACAGCTGGGCGTTAAGGACCAGGGGCAGAACAGACACCAAGTGCCCTTACCTGCTAGGACACTACTTATAGACAGACAGACAGATAGATGAGGACAGATTGAAAGGCAGATGTGTGGGCCGGTTGAGTCGTTTAGGTAGAGAAGTAGAGTTCAAGGAGTTACCTGTAAGCCAATTAGTAGTCATGCAATTTTTACCGATTTCTAAGGTACTGATCACTTTCACATCTTTAATTATGGCAAAGGCAGCAACTATTAACTTCTGGAACATTAGGATATCACATTAATTTTGGCACTACTCTATCTGCTGGTGGGGAGGAGCAGTGAAATTTTAATTTTGCATTTCACATTCCCCTGCCTTTACAAATTATGTTTCTTTAGCCTGGAATATCTATATAGCAAACAGTTATTCATTGTTCAAAATGGCTCGGACTTCACCACCTCCACGAAGCCTGCCGCTGACAGTGCCTGGTGCCCAGGGGCTCCTTCCCCTGTCACCCCCTCTTCTATGCTGCCTCTACCTTGTATAAAGGATTTCTGTGTTTAAGAAAGGAGTCCTGTGTTTCTCTAGCATCTCAACTGTGCTCAACTCATAGGAGGTCTATAATAAATGCTTGCTTAACTGAACTGAACTCAATTTATCTTCCTTGGTATGAGGAAGTGTATTACTAAAGAAATAAAATGGTCCTGGTGTGCCAGTGGCAGCCACCTTGGCAAATGTCACCATATCAGAGATCATATTTGCATAGAGAAAGAAAGTTCTCAAGGTGACAGAGGTAGTTATTGTTGCATTTAGCTCACAGAATTAAGTCAGAAAAATCCACACTTAGAGTAAAAATCACTAAGAACAACTGATGTAAGGCTTTAAATATTTTATCCAGGGATATCACCTTAATAACTATCTTTTACAAACTTCCAGTTAGAAAATAAATAAGTCATGGGATGGAATGGTGACTATAGTTAATAATACTGTATTGCACATTTGAAAGTTGCTAAAAGAGAACGTCTTAAAAGTTGTCATCACAAGAAAAAGAAATTTTTGTAACTATGAAAGGCGACAGATGTTAATGAAACCTATTGTGGTGATCACTTCACAATACATACAAATATTAAGTCATTATGGTATATACCTGAAACTAATGTCTTGTTATATGTCAATTATACCTCGATTTAAAAAAAGAAAACAATCTTTGTTATTTTTTGTTTAAAATTAATATACATAAATTTTGTTATATGCATTTTGCATTTTACCACAACAACAAAAATCCTGGAAAAAATTAATATACATATTGGGGAAAGACCTAAACACATATAATGCTGCAGTGAAAATTTTCCCTAGACCCATCACTTCCCAGAAATAATCCCACCTCAATAGTCTGGTATATATTTTTCCAGATTTCTGTATCTGTGTACATAATAATATATGTAATTGTTAGTATTAATATTTACAAAATTTAGATCATATGCTACATACTGTCTTGTATTTATTACTTAAAAATGTATTTTGTACATCTCTCCATATCTGCTCAAATAAATCTAATAACCTCATTGTTTTTCCACGAGCCTTCACAGAAGTTTTAAACCAGCTTTCACAGAATTCCATTGTGTGGACCTACTATAACTTATTTAATCATTGTATTTATTATGAACAATACGATAACAAACATTTTCGTATATATATATTTTTGTGTACATACGTAGGTGCAAATTCTTAGAAGGAGAATTTCTGGGTCAAAGTGTATGAATACTTTAAAAGATAGCGCCAAACTGTTGTGCTGTTACTTTTAAGACCACAGTACCAACGTACTTTTGTCTCTGAAATGAAATAATTTTATACTGCATTTATATTTATTATACTATTTTAGTGTCCCTGAGGTTTACTTAGTTGAATCAAGATTGTCATTTTACTGAATCTATGATGCCACCTTATATAAAAGATATCGTCCAGATTAAAAAAAAAAAAAAAAAAAGATATCCTGAGGGAATTCCCTGGCGGTCCAGTGGTTAGGACTCCGTGCTCTCACTGCTGAGAGCCCATGTTCAATCCCTGGTCAGGGAACTAAGATCCCACAACACACATGGCAGAGCCAAAAAAAAAAATGTTTAAAAGATATCCTGCTTTCAGGTATGCTAGAATGTGAAAAGTGTCCTTCTTATATTAGATGAAACTATGGTTCTTAGCTGTCTTGGAAAACCAATGAATAATTGCTTATACTGAGAAAAAGCACTTTCTCAACAGAAAGACGGCACATTAAATGCTCATACTTTTTAGTCAAAAGTACTGCTGCACGAGACATGAAACATGTGAAAGCAAACCTGCGAAAACTAGGGACTTGTTCACATTAGTCAAGCTTTAGAAGGCCCATGATATCTGGATAAGTAATAATTAAAGAGCATGTTCTTCTCTGCCATAAGGATTCTTAGCATCGACCACAGAACAAATCAAACCACCCATTTATTTCCTAACATGAGAAGCCCTGGCCCATACACGTGTGTCAAAAGGAGATGTTCACAGTTCCTGTGTTAGCAAAGCCTCTTTATCGATAAGAACAGGCAGCTCTTGTGACTGGATTTGACTCATTCAGCAGTATACAATTCATCTTGATCTCTGATAGAGAAATCACTTCCGAAGTTCAGTCCCCAGACGCGGCTGACTTTGGATATCTCTGCCAGGAGCACCAGAAAGCTGGGTTTCATTTTCCAGCACGAATGTTTGAGCTGAATAAGGTGATACAACTGCTCCTTTAAAGGCCTTTTTTTGTTTTGTTGTTTTGTTTGAGCTAACTGCTCAAAAGATTAACATTAAAGAAGTTGTCAGAGCGACCTTCCATCTCAGGCACTGACTGTGACTACACTTGTGACCATAACACATGTGTGTATCCTGCTTTGATGGGCAGGTAAAGGAGGTACTAAATTAGTGTATTTGAAATGTCAGACCCTCTTGGCTAAGCACAAAGAACAGAATAAGGGCAGATAATCTAAACTCTGAATAAATAAAAGCTCTTTACACCATGTCTGAAACATGAAACACTAAGTCTATTTAGATTTGATTATGATTAGTTGAAATGTGGTAGGTATTAATAAGCCTCCACCAAATAAGAGAGGATTTTCAAGTTACATTCACTGAAATCAATATTAAATCCTTTCTGTGTACCCATCACTTTAATCTGAATGCTTGTAATTTTTTCTAAACATACCCTCCATTCTTAAGCTATTTTTGCATGTGACATGTAAACGTAACCCTTCCTATGAATGGAGCGGCAAAGAGGCGAAGTTCCAGTCCCATAGATTTCTACAACTTATTTGCTCTACTTCTGCGGCTACCGTTGGTTGCTTCTCACTCACCAAAGCTAGAATTCTCGTCGTGTGCTCAGCTTTGCTTTGTTATTTAGTTGGGCACACCCTAACATGGAAAAATGTGATGTTTAGCCAAAATTCATGCTTGCAGGCCTCTTCTTTCATGTTCCCCGCTCATGACAGTATTGCAGAACTCTCATAACTTTCAATATCTTCAGGGTTTTAAAATCACCTCTGTTCCCTACTTTACCTACTCTCTGGCCTTCTTCTCGCTACTACCCTAAAAAAAAAAGTCCTAGTGAGACAAATAACCGAGACCCAACTATTAAACCCTCTTCAATACCCCTGCACCTAACCACAGTCTGCTAACCAGTGTTTGATTCACAGAGTATACTTTCTAATATTGGGGGTAAATCTGAAAGAATTGGTATAAAAGATAGTTGGGGCTTCCCTGGTGGCGCACTGGTTAAGAATCCGCCTGCCAATGCAGGGAACACGGGTTCGATCCCTGGTCTGGGAAGATCCCACATGCCGTGGAGCAACTAAGTCTGTGCATCACAACTACTGAGCCCGTGCTCTAGAGCCCATGAGCCACAACTACCGAAGCCCGCATGCCTAGAGCCCATGCTCCGCAAGAGAGAAGCCACCACAACGAGAAGCCCACGCACTGCAACAAAGAGTAGCCCCCGCTCGCCACAACTAGAGAAAGCCTGCACGCAGCAACGAAGACCCTATGCAGCCATAAATAAACAAACAAACAAACAAACAAATAAATAAGGATATTAAAGAAAAAAAGGATAGTTGGGTTTTGGTAGGTGTACATCAAAGTTTTACACTGTTGAATCAGCTGGCTAAAGCCTTTTTTCTCTATGTGATCAGCTTGGACATAGAGTATAGAGAATCCTCTTTGGGGTTCCTTACTAATCCTTTTGTTATCTGCTGTAAAACCAAAGAGAAAGTCAAAGTTAAAACAAAAAACAAAAATCTTCCCAGAAGGCCAGGGATGAGAGCTGTACAGGCTAGAGCCCTTCTGGACTGGTTAGAACCTGCTGCTCCTGCAGCACCTGAGCCCCAGCCTCTAAAAGCAACACCAGGTGCTGGGAAATCGGGCTGGGGTCTTGGTGACAAACAGGAGCTCCTGATATGTTTTTCCAAATCTAGCCTTACCTCCCTCTAATCCATTCCCTAACTAATACTACTTTTTTTCCTTCCTTTCTCCAAAATATTTATTTACCTCTTAGGTATGTTAGGCCCTGTGCAGCTGGCGCAAGTTACTAGAACAGATTACAAATCTTTGTTACTGCTCTGCTGAAAATCCTTCAACGGTATTCAAGATTCCTCAAGTCTCTGATCATCTTCTAGCCTCATCTCCCACCTCGTTCTGGGCCCTTGCTTTCTAAGTTTCAGTCATAATGAACTACTTTCAGGTTTACTATCTGATGCTATTTCCCTCACTCTGTCTGGCTGCCATGACATCGTTCAGATGTTTTATTCTCTGAGAAAGCCTCCTCTGATCACTCAACACCAGGTTTGGTACAAGGGGAGATTCTGTTGTGGCATGCAACCTCTATCTTTCTGACTGAACACTTCTCATTCCCTCCTTCCTTCCAGTGTGTGAAAATATATATCTAATAATATCAGCTCACAAAATAACCATCCTCTAAAGCAGTTTCTGAGAGGGTTGATATAAACCCTGTTTTTCAATTCAAGAAAAGGATAAGGTAACCTTGGCTGGTATAAGGGAGACAAAAATCTGGAGAAAGTAAAATAACATTCCAGTTAGTCTTCTGGCTTAATTCTGCTAGTCCTTAAAACAATAAACATGCTGCGGAGACTATCCTAGTGCAGTGGACAGCAGGTGGGCATGGGATGAGCTCACTAGGCCACACGTCCCCCTGAGGGTCTATGATTCATTTTTGCTCATCAGTGCTGGACACGGTGTGGCAGGAGCATGCCCCCACTGCCAGCCACAGCACATCACCTTTTCCTTTCCCATGGGTTTTTCCTGGGTGAGAAGAAATAAAGTTTAAGAATTTACCAATCTGAAATTTCACTGTTGAGTTTTTGTTCCAGCTCCCTCAGTCAAGAGACTAATCAACAGCTCTGGCAAACACAGAAGGACATGTCTCTTCAAACAGAGCCTACTGAGTTCTCCCAGTACCATCCCATGAGACCCTAGCCCTCTGCCTTCTTATTTATGCACAGTGCCTTTGTACTTGCCTGGCTCCTCTTCTGCCCTTGAGGGCAGAAATGTCTTATTTGGGGCTGTATCCCCAGCAAATAAGAGTTATCTACTACACCTGGCACGTAACAGGTACTAGTTAATATACACCTGTTGGCACTTCAAGGGAAAAAAATAAAACAAACATATATCTCAGGATATACAGTTCACACTACAGTTAGTAAAAACTGTTCCACTGGTAATTTTCAGTTCCCTCTCACCTGATCGGTATCGTTCATCCCTGGCTCCCCCAGATCGACTTCGGTGGTACTTAGAAGGAGCGGAAGTTTGAGCTGCAGATGGAGCAGGTGTCTGGTTTCTATGTTCTTTCTGTACTGCTGAATCAGTTTCTGAAACAGGAAGTTTGGAAGATGGTTATCAGATGACAATAATAGCTGATGTTTTCTGAGCACTTTAAGCATTTCCACAAACTTTGAGGTAGGTACTATTACCCCATCTCCAGTAAAGGGTCAGAGAGCTTTATTTAACGTAAATATGTTAAAAAGATACAAAGACATCCAGGCTAAAAAAATATCATCTTGGAGCTGTAACTGTCAACAGGCGACGGGAAATATAAGTAAATGAAAAGGCCATTCCAGAGACTCCAAGGACTGGTCAAGTGGGAGAATGGCAGGTGGGGTGGGGTGTACATGCCCCCCTAATCCTGCATAGTTGCACAAAGCATAGCTTGCGGAGCTTTGGCCTCCCCATCGTAAGTTACTCCAAGTAAACGTCATTAAAACAAAACTAGGGTGGTTATTGTGCAAACACACCTTCAAGTCACGTCTTACTAGCCCCTCTTCCAACTGGAATCACCATTGAACTTATCCCTTTCTAGTCCCTGGCCTGTCCCTATATTCTGTCCTCCCAACATTTACTGTTTTACCAAGAATATGGGGCAGAGAAAATAAGCAGTAAAATAAGCAGAAGAGAAACACTTTAAGTTCTGACATTTTAGTGCCTTTTTTTTCAAATGGTGTTAGCTCCTAAGTCATATTTTTTTTTAAACTGTGGTAAGAATATTTAACATGACATATAATCTTTTAACAAACTGTTAAGTGTACAGTACAGCATTGTAAACTACAGGCATGATGTCGTACGGCAGATCTCCGGAACTTATTCATCCTGCGTAACTAAAACTTTTTACCCACTGAGTAGCAACTCCCCATTTCCCCCACTCCCAAACCCCTGGCAACCACCATTCTACTCTCTGCTTCTATGAGTTTGACTATTTTAGATTCCTCATATGAGTGGAATCATACAGTATTTGTCCTTCTATGATTGGCTTAATTCACTCAGTATCATGTCTTCCAGGTTCATCCATGTTGTCGCATATTGCAGGAATTTGCTGCTTCTTTTAAGGAGTATTTTAAGTTTCTTAAATATCATTTAGCTGTGCCCAGAAGGGTACCTTCACACAGCAAATTAAGTGCCCACTATAGGAAGATGTCACCTACCCAGCAAATGCATTGCTCCAGACCACAGCTAAGAATTGGCTTATGAAACCCAAAAAGAAAAAAGCAGACTGAAAGACAGTGGTCTGGGGAGTGCAAGTAACAGCCCCACAAACCTCAGCAAAGGCTGACGGAATCACAGTACTACAGGAACTGAGATGTTTAACGACAAAGTCATAGCAATTTTAAAAAACGGTTAGCATGCTAGAGAAGCCAGGTGTAGGACCTCTAGTCCACAGTCCCAGCTGAGCCCAGCCTTCCATCTGCCTCTGCCAAAAACCAGACATGTCACTGAAGCCATCCTGGACCTTACAGACCAGGTGAAAAGTACTTAGTGACGGACCCCAGGTGACACCATGTGGAGCATAAGAATCACCCATCTGAGCCCTGCCCAAATTCCTGACCCACGAAGTCAGAAGATGTAATAAAAAAGGTTTCCTTTTTTAAAACAAGATTATTTTTTTATATACTATTTTTGTGTTTTTTTGCAGTACGCGGGCCTCTCACTGCTGTGGCCTCTCCCGTTGCGGAGCACAGGCTCCGGACGCGCAGGCTCAGCGGCCATGGCTCACAGGCCCAGCTGCTCCACGGCATGTGGGATCTTCCCGGACCGGGGCACGAACCCACGTCCCCTGCATCGGCAGGCGGACTCTCAACCACTGCGCCACCAGGGAAGCCCTTATATACTGTTTTTAAGAAGGCAAGGAATAGTATATTTTAGGGTGCTCTCTATTAAAGTGCTTTTATGGATCTAGAAATGTTTATTTTTGATGGTTCCTAGTAGCTGAGAGTTTTATTATAAAATATCTGAGCAGAACAATTTCAACACTGAGACTTTTAAGTGTAACGTCTGGGGTTATAAATGGAAGTTTTTAACCAACCTAAATCCTATTGATAATCCATTTCCCAGAAGACCTGTACTGATTCTTGATATATTCACACCTTGTTTCATTTGCTAAGTCTTATTTCTCTAGAACACGGGTCAACAAACTAATAGCCCATGTCTCTTCTTATAAACAGTTTTATCAGAACACAACCACATGCATCTGTTAGCCTATGGCTACTTTCACTCTGTAAAGGCAGAGTTGAGTAGTTGTGACAGAGACTGTATGGTCCTCTGATACCTTGATAGCTTCAAGATGGGGGAGGAGTGAGACGTGGAGATCACCTTCCTCCCCACAAATACATCAAAAATACATCTACATGAGGAACGGCTCCTACAGAACACCTAGTGAACGCTAGCAGAAGACCTCAGACTTCCCAAAAGGCAAGAAACTCCCTGGGAGGGAGCTGTGAAGGAGGAAAAGTTTCCACACAGTAGGCAGCCCCTTCACTGGCGGAGACAGGGGGTGGGCGGGAGGGAAGCTTTGGAGCCACAGAGGAGAGTGCAGCAACAGGGGTGCAGAGGGCAAAGTGGAGAGATTCCTGCACGAAGGATCAGTGCCAACCAGCACTCACCAGCCCGACAGGCTTGTTTGCTCACCTGCCAGGGTGGGCGGGGGCTGGGAGCTGAGGCTCGGGCTTCGGTCGGATCCCAGGGAGAGGACTGGGGTTGGCTGCGTGAACACAGCCTGAGGGGGGCCAGTGCGCCACAGCTAGCTGGGAGGGAGTCCGAGAAAAAGTCTGGACCTGCCTAAGAGGCAAGAGACCATGCTTTCGGGATGCGCGAGGAGAGGGGATTCAGAGCAACGCCTAAATGAGCTCCAGAGACGGGCGTGAGCCGCGGCTACCAGTGCGGACACCAGAGACGGGCATGAAACGGTAAGACCGCTGCTGCAGCCACCAAGAAGCCTGTGTGCAAGCACAGGTCACTATCCACACCTCCCCTCCTGGAGCCTGTGCAGCTGCCACTGCCAGGGTCCCATGATCCAGGGACAACTTCCCCAGGAGAACGCACAGCGCGCGTCACTCCGGCCTCTGCCAATGAAGGCTCGCCCCGCATCCGCACCCCTCCCTCCCCCCGGCCTGAGTGAGCCAGAGCCCCCGATTCAGCTGCTCCTTTAACCCCGTCCTGTCTGAGCGAAGAACAGACGCCCTCAGACAACCTACACGCAGAGGTGGGGCCAAATCCAAAGCTGAACCACAGGAGCTGTGCGAACAAAGAAGAGAAAGGGAAATGTCTCCCAGCAGCCTCAGGAGCAGCAGATTAAATCTCCACAGTCAACCTGATGTACCCTGCATCTGTGGAATACCTGAATAGACAACGAATCATCCCAAAATTGAGGGGGTGGACTTTGGGAACAACTGTAGACTTGGGGTTTGCTTTCTGCATCTGTTTCTGGTTTTATGTTTATCTTAGTTTAGTACATAGAGCTTATTATCATTGATAGATTTGTTTATTGATTTGGTTGCTCTCTTCCTTTTTTTTTAAAATATATATATTTTTCCTTTTTCTCCTTTTGTGAGTGTGTATGTGTATGCTTCTTTCTGTGATTTTGTCTGTATAGCTTAGCCTTCACCATTTGTCCTAGGGTTCTGTCTATCCGTTTTGTTTGTTTGTTTGTTTGTTTGTTACTATAGTTTTTAGCACTTGTTATCACTGGTGGATTTGTTTTTTTGTTTGGTTGCTCTCTTTCTTTTTTTGAATTACTTTTTTATTTTTAATAACATATTTTTTATTTTAATAACTTTATTTTATTCTTTCTTCCCTCCCTCCCTCCCTTTTCTTCTGAGCCGTGTGGATGCCAGGCTCTTGGTGCTCCAGCCAGGCGTCAGGGCTGTGCCTCTGAGGTGGGAGAGGCAAGTTCAGGACATTGGTCCACCAGAGATCTCCCAGCCCCACGCAATATCAAATGGTGAAAGCTCTCCCAGAGATCTCCATCTCAACGTTAAGACCCAGCTCCACTCAACGACCGGCAAGTTACACTGCTGGACACCCTATGCCAAACAACTAGCAAGACAGGAACACAACCCCACTCATCAGCAGAGAGGCTGCTAAAACCACAGTAAGTTCACAGACACCCCAAAACACACCACCGGACATGGTCCTGCCTACCAGAAAGACAAGATCCAGCCTCATCCACCAGAACACAGACACCAGTCCCCTCCACAAGGAAGCCTACACAACCCACTGAACCATCCTTACCCACTGGGGGCAGACACCAAAAAAAAGAGAACTATGAACCTGCAGCCTGCAAAAAGGAGACCCCAAACACAGTAAGTTAAGCAAAGTGAGAAGACAGAGAAATACGCAGCAAATGAAGGAGCAAAGTAAACACCCACCAGACCAAACAAATGAAGAGGAAATAGGCAGTCTACCTGAAAAAGAATTCAGAGTAATGATAGTAAAGATTATTCAAAATCTTGGAAACAGAATGGAGAAAATACAAGAAATGTTTAACAAGGACCTAGAAGAACTAAAGAGCAAACAAACAATGATGAACAACACAATAAATGGAATTAAAATTTCTCTAGAAGGATATCAATAGCAGAATAACTGAGGCAGAAGAACGGTAAGTGACCTGGAAGATAAAATAGTGGAAATAACTACCGCAGAGCAGAATAAAGAATGAAAAGAATTGAGGACAGTCCCAGAGACCTCTGGGACAACATTAAATGTACCAACATTCGAATTATAGGTGTCCCAGAAGAAGAAGAGAAAAAAGAGGGACAGAGAAAATATTTGAAGAGATTATAGTTGAAAACATTCCTAATATGGGAAAGGAGACAGTCAATCAAGTCCAGGAAGCACAGAGAGTCCCATACAGGATAAATCCAAGGAGAAACACGCCAAGACACATATTAATCAAACTATCAATAATTAAATATAAAGAAAAAATATTAAAAGCAGCAAGGTAAAAGCAACAAATAACATACAAGGGAATCCTCATAAGATTAACAGCTGATCCTTCAGCAGAAACTGCAAGACAGAAGGGAGTAGCTGGACATACTGAGAGTGATGAAAGAGAAAAACCTACAACCAATTTACTTTACCCAGCAAGGATCTCATTCAGATTCAATGGAGAAATTAAAACCTTTACAGACAAGCAAAAGCTAAGAGAATTCACCACCAAACCAGCTCTACCACAAATGCTAAAGGAACTTCCCTAGGCAGGAAACACAAGAGGAGGAAAACACCTACAATAACAAACCCAAAACAATTAAGAAAATGGTAATAGGAACATACATATCGATAATTACCTTACATGTAAATGGATTAAATGCTCCAACCAAAAGACATAGACTAGCTGAACGGGTACAAAAACAAGACCTGTATATATGTTGTCTATAAGAGACCCACTTCAGACCTAGGGACACGTACAGACTGAAAGTGAGGGGATGGAAAAAGATATTCCATGCAAATGGAAATCAAAAGAAAGCTGGAGTAGTAATTCTCATATCACACAAAATAGACTTTAAAATAAAGAGTATTACAAGAGACAAAGAAGGACACTACATAATGATCAAGGGATCGATCCAAGAAGTAGATATAACAATTCTAAATATTTATGCACCCAACATAGGAGCACCTCAATACAAAAGGCAAATGCTAACAGCCATAAAAGGGGAAATCGACAGTAACACAATCATAGTAGGGGATTTTAACACCCCACTTTCACCAATGGACAGATCATTGAAAATGAAAATAAATAAGGAAACACAAGCTTTAAATGATACATTAAACAAGATGGACTTAATTAATATTTATAGGACATTCCATCCAAAAACAACAGAATACACTTTCTTCTCAAGTGTTCATGGAACATTTTCCAGGATAGATCATATCTTGGGTCACAAATCAAGCCTTGGTAAATTTAAGAAAATGGAAATCATATAAAGTATCTTTTCTGACCAAAATGCTATGAGACTAGATATGAATTACAGGAAAAAAATCTGTAAAAAATACAAACACATGGAGGCTAAACAATACGCTACTACATAACCAAGAGATCACTGAAGAAATCAAAGAGGAAATTAAAAAATACCTAGAAACAAATGACAATGAAAACACAACGACCCAAAACCTATGGGATGCAGCAAAAGCAGTTCTAAGAGGGATGTTTATAGCAATATAATACTACCTCAAGAAACAAGAAAAATCTCAAATAAACAACCTAACCTTACACCTGAAGCAATTAGAGAAAGAGGAACAAAAAACCCCCAAAGTTAGCAGAAGGAAAAAAGTCATAAAGATCAGATCAGAAATAAATGAAAAAGAAACGAAGGAAACAACAGCTAAGATCAATAAAACTAAAATCTGATTCTTTGAGAAGATAAACAAAATTGATAAACCACTAGCCAGACCCATCAAGAAATAAAGGGAGACAACTCAAGTCAATAGAATTAGAAATGAAAAAGGAGAAGTAACAACTGACACTGCATAAATACAAAGGATCATGAGAGATTACTACAAACAATTACATGCCAATAAAATGGACAACCTGGAAGAACTGGACAAATTCTTAGAAAAGCACAACCTCCTGAGACTGAACCAGGAAGAAATAGAAAATATAAACAAACCAACCACAAGCACTGAAATTGACACTGTGATTAAAAATCTTCCAACAAACAAAAGTCCAGGACCAAAGGGATTCACAAGTGAATTCTATCAAACATTTAGAGGAGAGCTAACACCCATCCTTCCAAAAATCTTCCAAAATATAGCAGAGGGAGGAACACTCCCAAATTCATTCTACGAGGCCACCATCACCGTGATACCAAACCCAGACAAAGATGTCACAAATAAAGAAAACTACAGGCCAATAGCACTGACGAACACAGATGCAAAAATCCTCAACAAAATACTAGCAAACAGAATCCAAGAGCACATTCATACACCACGATCATGTGGGGTTTATCCCAGAAATGCAAGGATTCCTCAATATATGCAAATTAATCAATGTGATAAACCATATTAACAAATTGAAGGAGAAAAACTATATGATCATCTCAATAGACGCAGAAAAAGCTTTCAACAAAA
Organism: Orcinus orca; assembly: GCF_937001465.1. Taxonomy (NCBI): domain Eukaryota; kingdom Metazoa; phylum Chordata; class Mammalia; order Artiodactyla; family Delphinidae; genus Orcinus; species Orcinus orca. The sequence goes on along the minus strand of NC_064569.1, from coordinate 40,813,920 downwards.
TTCAACACCCATTTATGATAGAAAATCTCCGGAAAGTAGGCACAGAGGGAACCTACCTCAATGTAATAAAGGCCACATATGACAAAACCACAGCCAACATCGTTCTCAATGGTGAAAAATTGAAAGCATTTCCTCTAAGATGAGGAACAAGACAAGGTTGTCCACTCTCACCAGTATTATTCAACACAGTTTTGGAAGTTTTAGCCGCAGCAATCCGAGAAGAAAACAAAATAAAAGGAATCCAAATCAGAAAACAAGAAGTAAAACTGTCACTGTTTGCAGATGACATGACACTATACATAGAGAATCCTAAAGATGCCACCAGAAAACTACTAGAGCTAATCAATGAATTTGGTAAAGTAGCAGGATACAAAATTAATGCACACAAATGTCTCACATTCCTGTACACTAATGATGAAAAATCTTAAAGAGAAATTAAGGGAACACTCCCATTTACCACTGCAACCAAAAGAATAAAATACCTAGGAATAAACCTACCCAAGGAGACAAAAGACCTATATGCAGAAAACTATAAGACACTGATGAAAGAAATTAAAGATGATACAAACAGATGGAGAGATATATACCATGTTCTTGGACTGGAAGAACCAACATTGTGAAAATGACTATACTACCCAAAGCAATCTACAGATTCAAGGCAATCCCTATCAAACTACCAATGGCATTTTCCACAGAATAGAACAAAAAATTTCACAATGTGTATGGAAACACAAAAGACCCTGAATAGCCAAAGCAATCTTGAGAAAGAAAAATGGAGCTGGAGGAATCAGGCTCCCTGACTTCAGACTATACTACAAAGCTACAGTAATCAAGACAGCATGGTACTGGCACAAAAACAGAAATATAGATCAATGAAACAGGATAGAAAGCCCAGAGATAAACCCACGCACATATGGTCACCTTAGTTTTGATAAAGGAGGCAAGAATATACAGTGGAGAAAAGACATTCTCTTCAATAAGTGGTGCTGGGAAAATTGGACAGCTACATGTAAAACAATGAAATTAGAACACTCCCTAACACCATACACAAAGATAAACTCATTTAGGATTAAAGACCTAAATGTAAGGCCAGATACTATCAAACTCTTAGAGGAAAACATAGGCAGAACACTCTATGACATAAATCACAGCAAGATTCTTTTTGACCCACCTCCTAGAGAAATGGAAATAAAAACAAAAATAAACAAATGGGACCTAATGAAACTTCAAAGCTTTTGCGCAGCAAAGGAAAACATAAACAAGATGAATAGACAACCCTTGGAATGGGAGAAATATTTGCAAATGAAGCAACGGACAAAGAATTAATCTCCAAAATTTACAAGCAGTTCGTGCAGCTCAATATCAAAAAAACAAACAACTCAATCCAAAAATGGGCAGAAGAACTAAATAGACATTTCTCTAAAGAAGATATACAGATTGCCAACAAACACATGAAAGGATGCTCAATATCACTAATCATTAGAGAAATGCAAATCAAAACTACAATGAGGTATCACCTCACAGCAGTCAGAATGGCCATCATCAAAAAATCTACAAACAATAAATGCTGGAGAGGGTGTGGAGAAAAGGGAACCCTCTTGCACTGTTGGTGGGAATGTAAATTGATACAGCCACTATGGAGAACAGTATGGAGTTTCCTTAAAAAACTAAAATCAGAACTACCATATGACCCAGCAGTCCCATTACTGGGCATATACCCTGAGAAAACCATAATTCAAAAAGAGTCATGTACCACAATGTTCACTGCAGCTCTATTTTCAATAGCCAGGACATGGAAGCAACCTAAGTGTCCATCGACAGATGAATGGATAAAGAATATGTGGTACATATATACAATGCCATGTTACTCAGCTTCAAAAAGAAACGAAATTGAGTTATTTGTAGTGAGGTACATGGACCTACAGACTGTCATACAGAGTGAAGTAAGTCAGAAAGAGAAAAATACCGTATGCTAACACATATATATGGAATCTAAAAAAAAAAGGTTCTGAAGAACCTAGGGGCAGGACAGGAATAAAGACGCAGACGTAGAGAATGGAGTTGAGGACACAGGGAAGGGGAAGCTGGGACAAAGTGAGAGAGTGGCATGGACATATATACACTACCAAATGTAAAACAGATAGCTAGTGGGAAGCAGCCACATAGCGCTGGGAGATCAGGTAGGTGCTTTGTGACCACCTAGAGGTGTGGGATAGGGAGGATGGGAGGGAGACGCAAGAGAGAGGAGATATGGGGATATATGTTTACGTATAGCTGATTCACTTTGTTATACAGCAGAAACTAACACACCATTTTAGGGCTTCCCTGGTGGCGCAGTGGTTGAGAGTCCGCCTGCCAATGCAGGGGACACAGGTTCGTGCCCTGGTCCGGGAAGATCCCACATGCCGCGGAGCGGCTGGGCCCGTGAGCCATGGTCGCTGAGCCTGCGCGTCCGGAGCCTGTGCTCTGCAACGGGAGAGGCCGCAACAGTGAGAGGCCCGCGTACCGCAAAAAAGAAAAAAAAAAAAAAAAACCACACACACCATTGTAAAGCAATTATACTCCAATAAAGATGTTTAAAAAATCATCATAATAAAAGCTAACATTTAAGTGTTTGCTTTGTGCGAGGCACTGTGAATTTTTCTCTTATTTATTCCTCACAACAACCCTACAAAGCCAGAACTATCACTCTCAACTTTTTATGGAAAAGAAAAGAGAGACATGGATTAGGGTTACAGAGCCAGAGGATGGCAGAGCCAGGATTCAAACCAGGTCTAACTCCACAGGTTCTCGACCTGTAAAGGTTATGAAAATTCTCCCAAGGCTCTTAAGAGGAAAGCAATCAGAATTAATAATTTAGTTTAGGAGCATCTAAATGCTTCAGGATTTACAGTCAAGAGTTAATTTTTTTAAATCATCTCCCTTCATGTGAAAGATAACGCAGAAATCCCCTCCAAATAAAGTTTTCAGCCATTCACTAGAGAAATTATTTAAAACATATTTCAATTACCTTTAAACAGAGAACAAAAAATAGAAAGGGGCTATTTTTATTTGTATGGTCAGATGATACATACAGGAAGGAAATCAGATTAGCACACATGAACTACTCTGTCTGTAAACATGCACAGAGAAAATGGTTTGACTTAAACAGATAAAGCACCCATTTTAAAACACTGGTTTTGTATTCCTTTTTGGAGGGTTATAGTGAATATAAAATTGAATTACCTGTCACTAATTTCTTTTTTTTTAATTAAGTAAGCAGATTTGCTAGGATGAACCAAACTACCCTGCTAAGAAACATGGCGCTTTCAAATTAGATAGTTAATAATCCAAAGGATAAAAAGAAGGAATATGGATTCTCATTTCACAACAGATGGAAACAAAAGCCTGATGTATTTTTTTCTGATTCCTCCCTCACTGTGCTTTTATTTTGTATTTTTCAATGTAATTAATTAGGAAAAAAGAAGATAATGTGGACTAAATAAAAAATTTTACCAAAAAATGATCGGGAGGTGATAGGGGAACTGGGAGTTGATAAATTTGAGGAAGAATTAGAAAGAACGAACATTTCCACTCAGGATTATCTAGAGGTTATCAAAGAACAAACCACAAGGAAATGTAACATAAATACAGACATCTGATGAGAATTGAGAGTCAGATGACACTTAGCCAAGAGATCTACTGAACTGGTACCAAAAAAAAAGCCTCACAACACGCTATTCACCAAGCAACATTAGTATGATGCTCTGCAAAGTTTTTCTCGGTCCCCTCGGGTATTTAGTCATCCAAGCAGACCAGGTCTCTTTGGGTCTAAAATCATGACAGACATTTCAAGGTAGCTTGCCAGAAATGAAACCAAAAGGTCAACTTGCAGTTTCAGTAAGTGGCTGACAAGTTTGTTCAGTGAGCATTCCTCGGGTGCCCAAAGCACAATGCCACAAAAACATGGATTTCTGACAGAACAAGCTTGGTTCAAATGTTTAATATACTTGTTCAGGTTTAAGAGAGGTGACATAAAAGAAACAAAAAAAGAATAAAATGAATTCCTAGGAACTGAATCCTAGGAATATACTTTAAGTATAATAGGGAAGACTTCCCTGGTGGCATAGAGGCTAAGAATCCGCCTGCCAATGCAAGGGACATGGTTCGAGCCCTGGTCCGGGAAGATCCCACATGCCGCAGAGCAACTAAGCCCGTGCGCCACAACTACTGAGCCTGCGCTCTACAGCCCGCTAGCCACAACAACTGAGCCCGCGCGCCTCAACTACTGAAGTCCGCGCACCCTGGAGCCTGTGCTCTGCAACAAGGGACGCCACCACAATGAGAAGCATGCACACAGCAACAAAGAGTAGTCCCTGCTCGCTGCAACTAGAGAAGGCCTACATGCAGCAACAAAGACCCAAAGCAGCCAAAAATAAAGAGGGCGCTTCCCTGGTGGCGCAGTGATTAAGAACCCACCTGCCAATGCAGGGGACACAGGTTCGAGCCGTGGTCCAGGAAGATCCCACATGCCGCAGAGCAACTAAGCCCGTGTGCCACAACTACTGAGCCTGCACACCTAGAGCCCGTGCTCCACAACAAGAGAAGCCACCTCAATGAGAATCTCACGCACTGCAATGAAGAGTAGCCCCCACTCGTTGCAACTAGAGAAAGCCATGCACAGTAATGAAGAACCAAAGCAGCCAAAAATCAATCAATCAATCAATCAATCAATATATAAATATTAGGAAGGAAGGGAGAAAGGAAGGGAGAAAGGAAGAAAGAAAGAATAACAGGGAAGCTTAATGATGAAACTCTGTAGCTAATCTGTTTGATTGTTAATAATCACTCTCCAATTTATTACGAATTTTATTTTATAAATTTTAATTTCCATGTATTGGAGTTTCATTTTTTAAAACACAAGACTTACAGATATATTTTATATGTGCATTAAAAAAATGGAAAGCAAATACAGTAAACCGTTAATAGCCATCATTTCTAGGTGATGAGATTGGATGTTTTGTATATTATTCCACAGCTTTACTAGGTTTCCATAATTTAGAGAAGTTCTCTTTTTCAGGATATAAAAATAATATATGTTCATTATAGAACATCAAGGTAACAGTTAAGTATAAAGAAGAAAATAAAAATGATATTGGATTTTCTTAATTTGAAGGGCATACCACAGAGAGCAGATTCTTACCAAAATAAGTTAAAATAATGCCCAGTTTTCAGTTTCCTAGAGAAATTATGACATTGTGAGCAGGATTTTCCAATCTTCTAAAATCAATTGTCTTCTTTTTCTTTCCCCCAAAGCAACTGGTAATTCAATGCATATATGGAGGTGAGAAGGAGGAAACTATGTCCTGGTTGGATTAAAAAAATCTTGGAATGCTTACTTGCCAGGGCACCAATTCATCACAGAAGGAAGCAGGAAACATGGACCTCAGGTCTCCTGAAAGAGGAGGAAGAGGTCTGAGGACATAGGGGCCCAGCAGGGCATTATTTAACAGCATGTCCAATGTCAGCTGGGCAGGCAAGTTGCTGCTTAAAGATGAATCGCTCCCTGGCCATGGTTTCACACTCCAACCAGATCTCAGGAACTACCTGGGGCCCAAAAGTAGAGATTTCTACATTTTGAATAAGATGTGCACAGTTTCATTACCACAGTAAGAAGCTAAAAGCAAAGACAGAATTAACTTATGTATCAACATGAGGAGATACATATTATATGCCACGAAAAGTGAAAAACTGTTGACTATGCAGACACATGAAAAGGTCTCCAGTAATAAAAGAACACCAAATATTATGTATATAATTACAATTGTGCATGTAAAAACTATTCACATACAATTATACGGATTGGAGGGGATATAAAATCCCCTAAGTAGTTGGGATGAGGTAGGGATGAGGTACTCTGGAGAACTTTACCATTTCTTTACCACTTTGTTTACTGAAAGAGCTCTGTATAAAATCAAAGTAATTTTAAAAGACCTTAAATATAGGTTAGGTAAGGAGACAGCTATAAGGAGAGCTGTGAACCTCATAAATCAAGCCTTCTTCCAAACTTCTAAATTCTATTGTGAAACATACTTGAGATTCAAAGAAAAAAATTACTCGCTGATCACGACACACAGTGACCACTTCAGTTTGGGAGTTCCTGGATCTTTCAGTCTGTTATACAGAATATCCACTAGGGGTCACCATTATGTTTAAATAGTGATGATGTTACAATGTTTATTAACAATAAGTTTAGACAAATTTTCATTTCTTCTACAACACAAAGCCTCCTTTCTCAATGGTCAGCATGTACACAATTTATGGTTCTCTGGCAGAAAGAGACATCACAGTCTTGCATGATTCTACTGTTTGAACATAATAACAACGATAACCTGGAAAAGAAGCTGATCTTTAGTATAAAACCATGCAAAATCTCCAAATCAGAAACATGGAGGAAAGCCAACCTTGGCCTCTTATCTTTCAACTCTGCCAATGATTAAACAGGAATTTTCACCTGTAAGAGTAACAGAGGGAAGGAGGATGTGCTCTGAGAACCAGCGAACATAATGCTTCAGCTTTTTAAGCAGACATGGTCACTGGTCTTGGGGCTGGTGTCAGAGAAGAAATATATTAAATAAGTGATCACCCAGTCAGGTGTATCTTTTACAACGTGATCGGCGCTGAGAAGGAAAAAGACAAAGATCTCTGAGCCCACGTAATGAGGAATTTAATTTGTACTAGAGTTTCAGGAAGAGCCTGTTAAAAGGATAGGCTGATGCGGGCTTCAGCGTGGGGGTGGGGGTGTGGGGAGGGCTACTTTACACAGCAACGAGGTATTTGTATAAGTCCCGTGAGGGAGAAAAGCCTTGACAAGTCTAAGAAAGACTGGTGGGGCTGAAGCACAGTGAAAGAGGTGGAGTGAGACAAAATGAGGCCATAGAAGAAAAGCAGGGTCAGGTCACTTTTCCTAACCCATCGAGAGGCCTTTAAAGGGCTTTAGAAAGGGAATGACAGAATAACAATGATAATACAGTTATCAGTGATAATACAGGCTCTTTAAACTCATAACACCATCTAACAGATACCATAAAGGAGGCAGGACACCTATACCAGATTAAATTTGTTTTTCTACAGTGAGAGTGTGTCCATAATCACCTTGAATCATTATAAACAGAGCTTCCACTCCCAACTCCACGCTCCACCCTGGGTGAAGGTACCTTGAATCACTCAGAGACTCTTCCCTGGGAGCTCACTGAGGAGAGTTTTCCTCAGAAGGATGGGTGATTAACCTGCCTCGCTGCCTGGGGGAAGGGAGGAAAGAAAGAGTCCACATTCACAGTCTGGAAAGGGGCCATCTGCCTAGGGTAAACCTGAAGCTTCCTGGGCCACTTGGCATCAGGAAAATGGCTGTGCGTGGACTAAAAGAACACAATACTTAGAGCTTTGCCCTGAGAATCCAAGTGGGGTACCTTGGCTGAGCCGAGCACCTTCCTCAGAGTGACTGATGCAGGACCCAGGGTTAGCAGTGGGACAGCATTGCTGGTCACAAGGTGAGGATCGGTTTTCAGTAGCGCCCCACGAGGCACTGAGGAGCAGCAGCAGACAATGGGGTTCTTCCCATTTGGGTGTGGAAGCTACACTGACCACCTCTCCTCCTGTACTACCTATATCCCAGGGGGTTCTTGCACAATTCAAGAGGAAAGAGGAGCCCCAAAAGACAGCGGACTTCCTTCCAATGAGGCATGTGGGTACAGATAAGATTGCAATGCGTGCTCCAGTTCACAGCAACTATACAAGTGTCCAAACCTAGCTAATGAAAGGGCAGAACTGGGACTGGAATAAAAAATTCCATGTTCTTTCCATTATTCTGTGATCCTCACTTGGGAAGGAACTTTAAAATCAAAACGTGATAGAGAAAATACAATCAATCCCACCCCCAGCACACAAAGAGGCACTCTGTCTACTTAACATTTATATGGTTGGGAATGTTCTACAGCATTCCAAAATGCTGTTCTTGATTTCAGTAGCTAGTTTTAGGTTCACATCCCTTTGAATTTCCGTAATATTTTGTTTAGAACTTTCTTACAGTGCTTATTTCACTCTACCTTTTTTTTTTTTTTTTTTGCGGTATGCGGGCCTCTCACTGTTGTGGCCTCTCCCGTTGTGGAGCACAGGCTCCGGACGCGCAGGCTCAGCGGCCATGGCCCACGGGCCCAGCCGCTCCGCGGCATGTGGGATCTTTCCGGACCGGGGCACGAACCCGCGTCCCCTGCATCGGGAGGCGGACTCTCAACCGCTGCGCCACCAGGGAAGCCCCTATTTCACTCTATCTTTTATGATTCTCATTTGTGCACCTATCTTTCCTATTTTATAGTATAAATAAACTTGAGGTCAGAGGCTGGTCTTAATTCATCTTTTATCTCCTGCAGTAATTAGCTCTGGGTATTACGCTGCAGGCACCCAAAATTTTAGTTAAAATAAAGAAATTAAGATCTTTTCTGTCTCCTCACTTCCACCAATGGGAGTGGGTGGCTGGGAAAAACAAAGACAAAAATGAAGAGATACCAACTTGAAGGATATGGTTAACTGTTAATCTGAGAAGGCTGCTTATTTGTGTATCTCTAAGCCGCAAATATTTTATGCAAAAATTTGTGCCTCTCACAATTTTCATACAATTACATGAGGTCTGTAAGAATAACAGGATCACAGACTATCCTTGAGAGGAGTTACCAGAGTCTTTAGAGAGAGAGGATAAAACTTACAAGGCTTTCTTTTCTTTCATTTTCACTCGGTTATATACACATTTGCACAATCTCAAAGGCAGGACTGAACTCAGAAGACCTGGGACGAAAGGGGTGGGGAACAACTGGCAAGTGCAGCATATGTACATACACTGGAACACTGGTGAGCAAATACCCTGCAGCAAAATAGGCAGCAACCACAAAAGGAATCCAAGTTTGGAAAGAACCTTTGGGCCACCAGCACTTCTTACCAAGACAAGCTAGAAAATGCCAACACGTAAGTGTAATCATAAACTGACATGTCTTACCCCTAAAAGGGCAGCAGGTAAGGGCCCAGGGGAAAAATAATGTGGGAACCTAGCCCAGGAAGGAATATATAAAAGGCGAGATCCTATTCTGAAGCAGAAGACAAACACAATTAAATGAAGTGAAAGACAGTAGGACAAAGTCAACGGATGAAGGAAGAAAAACAAATACACAAAGGTCACAAATGATCTCAAATACACAAGGACAGAATGGAATGTGTACATCAATGCCATGAAAAACAGAAGCTGCAGTAATATCCTAAAGCAAAGGATGTGGGTCCAACAGAAGATGCCACCGTTGAACTTCAAGGGCAGTTTTAAATAGCAGAGAGTTGCAAAACAGAGCTGAGGCAGGGCTCGTTCTCAGAACCACCCAAAGGAGGGAGGCCCCCCAGTTTCAACACTTTAATCAGGCTGTGGTAGAGACCATTTGATTGGCTTGTTGGTGAACAACCAGCAAATAAGGTACTGACGTCTTTGAGATCTTTTAGATTAATAGAAATGATCTTGGTACAAGTTTTGAACAATCCTTAAATAGAAACGTTAGTATAAAGAATCCTGATTAAACATGGCAGAGTAACACCTCTATCTATCCCCACTCCTTCCTAAAACACCACTAGAATGATAATAAAGGTCTGTAGCAGGACAAAGAAACAATCAGTTCAGGAAGAGACAGCATCAAGAGTTGTCTCTATAAACATAATAATAATAATAAAACAATGGATTAACTGTAAAAAAAAAAAGGGAGAGAGAAAGAAAGGAAATGTAATCCTAGTAAACCAAGTGACTTAGCTGTGAATAATATTTACATAATCAAAATAATGCAAACACTGAATGCTAACTTAGCAACAACAAAAGTAGTACATTGAACAGACAGCCCACAGTGAGTATGAGATGGGAGATGTGAAGGAAGGGGTAAAGGGAAGGGGAGTGTGTGGTGTCCAGGTGGTTGGGGGAAGAATGTGTAAGAGAGAAAAATTCTAATCTTTTACCTACAGAGGTAAATGCCAGAAGAAACAGTTAAAACAGTTGAAAGAAGCTGTCTCTGGGGAAGAAGAGGACACTGCTTATTTTTGTTGTTGTTACAAACCTCGTAGTAGCATTTGACTCTGTAAAATAGATTCAGTAATCTCATTTAAAAATAAAAATTAAGTAAAGAGGAATGCTAATATTGATATAATGTTGTAATATAATATTGATGAGAATCAATATGTGTGCACAGTCTCTTGAGATTTAGTAGATCTAAATTAAAAGATCTATTGAAGGTAGAGACAAGTTGCCAGGACCAATCACTCTCCAATCTGTAGAGCAATCTGCTTTTTTCATTATCTGACACTTCCATCTTCACAGATGTTTACGAAAGGAAATATTTCTAAATTCTAAATGTTCCTTCTGTTTAGTTCCACAAACATTTATAGAATTCTACTATGTGCCAGGTACTAATGCTAGAAACTGGGGACATGAAGAAATAATAATAAAAAGAGAATGTTCCTGATTATAAAGACTTTAAGAGTCCAGTAGGGGAATAAGACACACGAACAAACCATAATCTATGGGACAGTCAGAGAGAGCTTTTTATAAACGCAGCGCAGATCATGGGAGTGGGGACTGTTTGTGATAAAGCTGGTCAAGGAAGCCTTCTTAGTGTTAGTTGTAGCTGAGCAAACCCCTAGTAGACTGAGGGAGCAAGCCAGGGGGTCCCAGGCAGTCTTGTCCAATGCTGGCTGCCTCCTGATGTCTTAACAGTACTTGGAGCACAGAAAGCACACAGTAAATACGTGCTGACCTGAGGTTCTGTCAGCAACCCAGGTATCATTAGAATAAACTCTTTTCTATTAAAACTATTTGGAATTAATCAGTTACTTGTATGCAAAACATCTTAAGGATTAGACTACAGGAAGTTGCCTCCCTGCACAAAACCTTCCATTTTCTTCTAAATCCAAATGTGGCCAAGAGCGACTAATTTACAGAGGAGTTAAGAGTGTATGTGGTTTGAATAATCAATTCTTTGGGCCTTGACAAAAGAGAGTTAATTTCTGGCCTCTTCTCCTTGCAAAGCTGCTAATAACTGAGGTGTGTGGGAAGCTTTATATCCAGGCTCTCGTAGCTTCCAAGCCACTGAAAGATGTTCTATGGGTCATTCCTTTCAAAGAGCATACGGCTCAGAACGAGGAGATATGAACCTGCCACATCCTCATTTCTCCCTTGCCTCTCATAGTGAGAGCATCTTGCGGCCCCGAGTATGGTTTTAACCTTTATCAAGATATGAATTTCATACGGCATGCCCTTAAATACCAGATAAAGTTTGGGTTTTGTAGAAACTAAAGAAACAACAACCAGCTCCAATGTTGACAGGTTAAAGTGATTTCCAAGGGTAATTTTGAGACATCAGACTTTTGTTATACAGTAAGTTTAGAATCTAACCCCTGTGATGTTAGTGAACAAAGCTATGTTTATTATTACCCCAAATTGTCCTTACTCAATTTCCACTAAGTATTTTCTTCAACCATGTGTTCTCTTCCATATTTCCCCATTTTCCCTGTTACATTGTTAATTTTTTTCTGAAGGTCCTATTTTAAAGATTTATGTAACATTTGAGAAAAGAAATCTAAAATATACATAAATATGCAACCTAAGGTCACTCCAAGTCAATTCTGTATGGAAAATCACTCACTGAATTTTTAGATAAGCATGTGCATGTAATTGTTCTAGCAGTACAATGCTGCAAGCAGTATTACTTTTTTCTTTCGAGAGAGACTGGTGGAGAATGTTACTTTTACATACTACACTCAAGGAGCCACCCTCACAATGAAGCACACCTCACAACTGGAGGAAATGAAATCTAACAAGGTAACAGAAATAGTTTGAAAGAGGTTGAATCCCTCTAGAAGTAAGTAGGAAACTCCTACTAAAAGTGTTAAAATGACTTTCATTTCATTTAATCCTATATAAAGCATTAATACAATTCAGTAAGTTTAAAATCTGCATTAAATCCAATGCCATTAAAAAAAAATCAAACTAAACGCCTTCTTCAAAATCTACAAAGACATACGGGGTAAAAATGTCAAGGTGTAATCTCTTCTTTTGCTACAGAATCCATACAATATAACCCAGCCCTACAAACAATCCATTTCTGGGAAAGACATGAATAGATTCAAGAACAAAGGTGGGAAAAGAAAGTGACAAACACAAATTGAGAGACTTTTTACCACTAAGAAAAGTCTCCCTTGAAAAGCTCTAGGGAGACAGGGCATTGGTTCTCCATACCAGCAACCATCACCTGGGAACCTGACAGAAATGCAAATTCTCGAACCCCAACCTGGACCTACTGAATCAGAAACCCTGAGAACAGGGTCCTGCAATCTGTATATGAACAAGTCCTCCAGTGATTCTGATGTAGGCTAAAATGTGAGAACCACTGATATAGAGTGAGATGTCAGGAGGGCTTGAGGTCTTGCCTTGGGAATTCCAACATTTAACACAGGAGAAGGAGCCTGCAAAGATGACTAGGAGCAACATGAAGAGAGGAGTAAGAAAATGAGGAGAGTGTCTCAAGAGGCAGAGTGGCAAATAGTACTGAGATATCACTTATGGCAGCTTCAGAAGGGACTGGAATGGGCTGAGAAGTGAGAAGGTGTTGAGAAAACAGGGATAGTAAATATAGACAGTTCTCAGCAGTCTGATCATAAAGGGGAGACAGACAGGGTAGAGATGGAAGTGGTCGACAAGGGAGGATTTTTTTTTGGCCATGCCACACAGCTTGCAGGATCTTAGTTCCCCGACCAGGGATCGAACCTGGGCCCCAGCAGTGACAGCGCCGAGTCCTAACCACTGGATCACCAGGGAATTCCCAAGGGAGGATTTTTTTAAAAAAGAACAGTAATGAGTATGATGAACTTCTGGGGGAATAATCTGGTTGAGAGGGAGAGAGTGACAGTACAAGAGAGACAGGGAGCTGACTGCAGTGGCACACCGAGGGGGCAGTGCAGCTGTCTGACTCAGCGGGAGGAGACTTTACTACTTACAGCATTTAGAATTGCTATCCATGGTGATAAGAAAAAGCCGACCAACTTTTTGTTGGTTTTATTACTGCTTTTAAAATTCCTCTAGATACTGCACCCCTCACTGCCTGCACTGGGGCGGCCCACTCCCACTGCCCTGTCCTTGGTGTCACGGGACGATAGTAAAAGGTTTCCGAAAAGGGAGGAGGAGATGGGATCAAAAGCCCAGGTGAAAGGACTGCCCTTGGCTAGGAGGGACAGATCACCTCTTCAAGCAGAAGGGAGGAGGTGATAAACATGATGGGCACTGATGTGGTGAGTCTGAAGTCTAATAGCAGGAAGGAGATGCCATCAAATGGCTTCTCTTCCATGAGGTCACATGCAAGACCATCCCTACTGTGAGATGCTATGTCACATTCTCTTGGCCTGCTGTAACTAAATGTCTGCTTCGTCATATCCATTCTCACTAAGCAACCTTCTATGTGTGATCAAGCTCCTCTCGTAGGCCTGCCCGTGGGGCAAGAATGTGCTGACCACACAGACTTGAATGTGTCTCAGTGGTTTCTCACAGTAAATTGATAAACTGGTTTTTGAACATGATTTGGTTTCTTTGTAGCCTGACAACAGATATGAGACAGATCATGATCCTTTTTATAGTTACATTCCTTACTGAGTTATTTTCTCAGGATCTGATTGCTTTTGCACAAAGTGACTACAGTAAATCTCTGGGCCTACAGAGGCATGGACCAGATCCATAATTAAGCAGCCAATCAGAGGACTCCCCTTTTCTGTCATGCCTTGCTCAGCAAAAGCTGGCTTTTCATTAGCTGTCACTGGCCTGATTTCCACCTCTTTTCTCTCAATTCATTTCTACATCCATCTGTTCATTAAGATATTTTAAACTGGCTATCACTGAATTGACCTACTAGTTTTTGCAGGGAGGAATTTCCAAGAATAATGCAGGAAATAAAACAAGGACTTCAGTGAAATCGATTGGTATACCACCATTGCTCATTTATTTATTCCATTATCCATTCAACAAATATTTACAGACTATAAACCTTGTGCCAGGCTTGATATTAGAACCATGGGGGATCCAAAGTCCTCAAAGGATTATAATCCAGAAATAAAAGCAATTATTAGTTCCACAAAACACAGTCTTGTGGAAATGGACTCTAACTGACTGCAGGGGGGAAGTTAGAAATAAAGAAAAAACTCTTTATAGTAAAAGTGATTAAATAGAAACAGGCTATCAAAGGAAATCCTGGAGGCTGAGTAACTTTAAAAATATGATGACTTAGAAACAGACAGCCTTGCCTAGAGGCAAAGGTTCCAGCAACCCGCCTGGAATTAAGCACAGAAGTGACTCAGAACTTTCTGATATATAAAGAACACGCCAGTCTCTTTGCAGAAGGAATAAGTCAGGCTGTGAAATAGTTTAAGAGTTTATTTAGGGTTCTTACCCCCAAATGCTCAGGGACTGCAATCCTTGGGTTGCCTTGCAAACTAAATCTGTCCCTCCTTCTTATCTTTGCCCCACTTGCTCCTCTCCATTACAGTTCATGCTCAGGCATTTAAAAGATGCAGTTTTTCCATAACCTGGAATTTTCTGCCATTGAATCATGTCAGCTACGCATAGACACACTACCACTCAAGTTCTGTATAAATGATTTGATGACGTTGGGTATTTTAAAAGTGCCTACCACACAGCAGATGCTCAATTAAGATTCATTTCCTCCTTTCCTTCCTTCTGTTTTTTCTCTTCCCTGGTGAGGGAGGGAAAAAACAGGAACCAACAAAAAAGACAGGTCTCCTGTAAGACAGCATTCTTACTGAAAAGGTTTAAACCACTTCTCATTGCCTACCTTGTGTCTGCGGGATGTAAGGAGACAGGAGTTTTGACCTTTTCTTTTCATATCCCTTCTGTGTGATGTCCCCTAAAATAGCAAGAACAGAAACTTAGGTTATGCATTATTCTTACTCTGTGGTTGTTCACTGTAGAAATAAAATTAATTACAGAGTGTTACAGAATTACTACATAGAGAGTAGGAAAAAAATGTATAGTTCTTTGCCAAGGATTTTGCTATGTGTGATTTCCCACAGGATTGGAGCTGACTTCTTGTGGAAAATTGCAGGGTTTATCCCTACACCAATCTAGCAGAGCAGTATGCTGCATTCCATGTCAGAGATTCCCAAGTTCCTAGGGCACCCCCTGTTTCCGTGGTATTTAAGATATACCAAAATGGAACGTGGCAAGGCTGGCAGACAAATGAACTTCTCTCCAAGGTTTTAGTTTGACCAAATGAATGCAATTGACTTGGGAGGTATTCAATTACATTGCTCTGCAGAACCACATAAAAATCAAAAGTCCAGTTAAGGGGAGAAGTCAAGGTTCACGCACTGGGATGGGATTTTTGAAATGCACTTTTGCACCCTAGGATCTGTGCTGGAACTTGGAGCTGGAATTCCCATATCCTCTCCACTTGGTTCACTGGTTTGTATTATTTCGATTCATGTATGTCTTTTTCACAAGGTTAAATGAAAAAGTACATATACAATAAATGCAATAAGGATAAAACTGATTAATAGAGGAGAAACTCTGTGGCTGAAGAGTTCAAGAAATATGCTTGGTCCTAAAGAAAGGGTAGAAAATGGATGGGCAGAGAGCATGGTTAAAAGGACCAGGAAATGCAGCAGGAGAACAAAGGGACATTTAAGGGACAGTGAGTAATTCAAAGCCGGGGGAATAAATATATCTGGTGAATAAATATATGTGGTGGGGAGAAAAAAGCCTATTCTGATGGATACAGAGATTTGAAATCATGGGTGATGAACATTAGATGTGTTGGCCTCAGCATCTGACTGATGGAGCAGATGGCGGAGAGGCAGCAGGGCTCACTGAAAGGCTTAAGCAGGCGAGTAACACTTGCATATCACAGAGTGCAGCAAGTTTACTCTTCCTGAGGAGCGTGGAACCAAGGGTAAAAGCCAGAGAGGCTAGTTCTTGCCCCAGTGCTACTACAGTGATCTGGGCTAGTAGCTTAAATTAAAGATAGAGGTAGAAGGGATGAAAAGAAGTGAATGGATTAAGAGAGACATTAGGGAGGAAGACTAGATAGGATTTGATGACTGGTTCAGTGTAGGATGGAGAAGGTTTTTGGCTTGAGCAACCAGGCAGATGGTCATGATATTCTCTGACAGAGAAATACAGCAAGAAGTGCATGTTTGGTGGGTTGAAGAAGATGACAGTTGAGCTTAGGAAAGGGCTATGAGACACACAGGAGGAGATGTCCAATCAACAGTTGGCTACATGAATCTAGAACTTCAGAAAGAGATATTGATTTGGAACCATCAGGATATAGTTGAAAAATAAATCGATACAATCTCTGGAATAATTTGGCAATTTCTATCAAAATTCTGATTCACCAACTGCACTTCTAGGAATTTATTCAACGATAAAATTCACAGAGGCGCACAAAAATCAGTATAGGAATATTCCCTGACCCATTCTTTGTCATGGAAAAACTGGAAGGTCTCTAGATGCTTACATTATAGACCATCTGTATCAGTGGCTTTCAACTAGGAATGACTTTGCCCTCCAGGGGACAACTGACAACGTCTGGAGACATTTTTGTCACAACTAGAGGAAGGGATGCTACTAGCATCTAAAAGATAGAGGCCAGGATGCTGCTAAGCATCCTGCAATGCACAGGACAGGCCCACGACAAAGAATTAACCAGTCTAAAATGTCAGCAGTATTGAGGACAAGAAACCCTGATCCACATGATATTATGCAGGTATTCCAAATGTACTGGCACAGGAAGCTCTCTAAAATATATTAAGGGGGGACTTCCCTGGTGGCGCAGTGGTTGAGACTCCACACTCCCAATGCAAGGGGCCCAGGTTCGATCCCTGGTCAGGGAACTGGATCCCACATGTACGCTGTGGCTAAGAGTTCACGTGCCACAACTAAGGAGCCGACGAGCCGCAACTAGGGAGCCCCCCTGCCGCAACTAAGGAGCCCACGTGCCACAACTAAGGAGCCCACCTTAAGGAGCCCATGTGCTGCAACTGGGGAACCGGCAAGCCAAAACTTGAGACCTGGCACAACCAAATAACTAACTAAATAAAAATATTAAAAAACTTTTTTAAAATAAAATAAAATATATTAAGGGTAAAAGGCAAGTTGCAGAACACTAGGTATAATAGGAACTAATTTTGTAAAAAAAAAAAGGTAATAGAAATGTTTGCATATATAAAGAAAATAGTCTAGAAGGCTATATATATATACATATATTAAATGTTTATCCTTGGGGGAATGAGATTATGGGGGATTTTCATTTGTTTTATATACTTTAACAGAGTTTGATTAAAAAAAAAAAAGCCTGAACGACTTGTATAATCTTGACAATAAAGTTTTTTTCATTAAGAATGAATAGTTCTGTAGATATATATTTGTTAACATAATAAGATGGTCAAATTATATAAAAAAGGCAAGATACTAAACAGTTTACACAGTATATTCAATTTCTGGAATAACAACATTTTTATACATACATGTATATGCACAGAAAAAATTCTGGATTTTTATACACCAAAATATTGAGTGGTTAGTTATGGCCTGCAAGATTATGGATTGGTTTTAGCTTCTTTGCAATTTTGCTTGCCTGTATTTTATACGTTTTCTACAATGAGCATCCATTATTTCAAGAAACAAACATTTTAAAACTGCAATCATGACTACTTACTAGACTGTACAAATTTAATCACAATGGCCCTTCATCTCTGTTTTCCTAGTGAAGCAAGAAAAACCCACAGTGCATTTTTGGAAATCAAAACCAAGCCTTGTCAAATCTGCAAACTGCAGAGTTTAGGTAATCTCTAATAACACACAAAACTAATAGAGATGTGGGAGCCTACCAAGGAAACATTCCTGAGAAACAGGAAATCATGTCTTTTATTGCAAAAGAAACAAGCATTCTCCTGTCCCATTCCCCACTCACAAGCTCCCCTACCTCCACCACGCGCACACACACACACACACACACACACACATGTGCGCACACACATGAGCGCACACATGCCACTCCCTGAAAAGCACAAAGACCACTTCTGCTGGCTCAGAACACATCTGATAAAGTGAAAGGGCTTTAAAAGCTTTCTTCAGTGTTTAGAGTATCAACCATTCACTGTCGGTAAATGATCGTGGGACAAACTGCTAGACTTGGTATCATGGACATTACTCAACAACCAACCATCCCAGGTTTTGAAAAAGGTCAATAAAGAGAGTCTGATTCAGCCATGCCAATTAGCTCCATTTGTTCCATAAACGAGCAAAGACAGTGAAGAGCCCTAGGAGAAGATGCACTGCAAAGAGAAGTGAGGACTATGGTGATATAACTTACAAATGCCCCCTCCCTTTTCTCTGAGTACAAGACCCTGCTCAAAAGTCACCTCCTCTGCGACACTTGCCACCAATTGTTAGTCACTTCCTCCTGGTGCCCCTACAACTCTGCACACACTTCTGTGATAGCACTCAGCACATCACTGGTATTTTAATTATTGGTTTACACATCTATGTCCCTACTAGACTGTGCACTGGAGGGCAGGGCCTGTGTCTTGTTTATCTCTGTAGCCCGCCTGCAGCCCGGCACAATAGACACTTATTGAATGAGTGACTGAATGAACTGGTAAAACGAAGGCAGTGAAAGAACAATAAATCAACGAGACACATGTGCTTGGGTGGAAAACTGGAAATGGGAGAATGAGTGGGGAATGGGTCTTTACATTAGCAGGAGCTGAAACGCCCAGGGAGAGAAATTTAGTGAACCAAAAGTTTACTGAAATTCGACAGCTAGACCTCGAAGATGGCCAGAAAAGCAAGAGAGGAATAGTACATAAATCACTGGGCACTAAAATCGGAAGGAACTCCCACCAGATAGCGAGGTATCCCTTAGTCAGAGAGCAAGACCAGACAGAAGGAATTCAGTTATCCCACGTAACTGAATTTGTTATCCACACTTCTGTCATTGCCTCCTACAGTCTGTGCTCTTATCACTCTTACCACCTGTAGCTAAGCACTAAAGCAATGCTTTTTTTGCACTAAAAAAATGCTTTTTGCTGCACTAAAGCAATGCTTTCTAAACTTGCCCAATTTTTAAGAATCACCCGAGGAATTTGTAAAAATACAAATTCCAGGCCCCTCCCATGAAGATGCTGATCCACTAAGTTTGGATGAAGATCCAGATACCTGTGTTTCTAACAAGTTCCTTCCAATGAGTCTCAAAATCCAGGAAGTGTGGAAATCGCTGCACTGAAGAATCCTGTCTGGAGTGTGCTGGACAGTTCTGCTGACTTAATGTGAGAAGGGTGCGTGAGAAGGTTGTCTCGGCGACATGGCCTCCAGGGAGAGCACGGAGCCTCGGGAGCTCACAGATACTAAGTCACACCACAGGCATTCTTACTCACAACAGATTTTTTGCCAGCTGGCATATAAAACAAAAAGGAGTGCCGTAATTATACCTGTATAAAATTTGCATTAAAATGGCACAGAGCTAAGTTAAACCTGTTGTTCAAGTTTTTTGAGAAGTAAACAAATACAGGGAGGATTAGCCTTCCCCTCCCACTAGGGTAACGTATTTCTTCACCCACTTAGTGAACACTCAGAAGAGTAGCCACTTCCAGAGGTCTGCAGCACCCAGCAGGTGTGAAGGCTCCTGGCCTGATGAGACAGGGACCCAAGAGACCAGCCCTGAGCAGTCAGAGACCCACGTGACCCAAGACTGTCTAGATGCTTCAGCACCACCACAGTCTTGAAGAGCCACACCAGACCGATGGAGAGATGGGTGTGTGGGGCAGAACAGAAAGGAAGCGTGTTCCCAACTTCTCTCCTCGCCACCTGGGATCAATGAAAGTGGCTTGGCTCAGGCAGCCCGCAACTCATCTCCCAGCAGAATGACAGAGCGCCTGGGAGGAGGTGGGTGCGAGCCTGCCAGCCAACCCAGCCTCTTAAAGGTCAGCGATGATAGGAGGAATAGTCCCACAAGTCAGTTAGCAGTTCGGGGAGTGTATGTTTACACTGGAGGAGCGGCACCATGCTGTGGTTCAGAACCTAAGAGCTAGACACAGCTGCACCTGGAGCACAGCCTTATCACTTCCTGGCTATCTGACTCTAGACAAGTTTCACTTAACCTCTTGATACGTGTCGGTTTCCATGTCTGCAAAATGGGGAACAATAATATCCATGTTGCAATGTTTTTATTTGTGATTAAAAGTACTTAGTGTGGGGACTTCCCTGGTGGCACAGTGA
The DNA here is from genome assembly GCF_937001465.1 of Orcinus orca. NCBI lineage: Eukaryota > Metazoa > Chordata > Mammalia > Artiodactyla > Delphinidae > Orcinus > Orcinus orca. The sequence continues at coordinate 40,793,585 of NC_064569.1, read as the reverse complement.
TTAAGAATCCACCTCCCAATGCAGGGGACACGGGTTCAAGCCCTGGCCTGGGAAGATCCCACATGCCGCGGAGCAACTAAGCCCGTGCGCCACAACTACTAAGCCTGCGTGCTGCAACTACTGAAGCCCGTGTGCCTAGAGCCCGTGCTCTGCAACAAGAGAAGCCACCGCAATGAGAAGCCCACACACCACAACAAAGAGTAGCCCCCACTCGCCGCAAGTAAAGAAAGCCTGCACGCAGCAACAAAGACCCAACATAGCCAAAAATAAATAAATAAAATAAATAAATTTTAAAAATTAAAAATATAAAAATAAAAGTACTTAGTGTGGGCTCTGGGATATCAAAAGTTCCAATAGCCATAAACATTTACTGAAGGCCTACCCTACTGGCTGGGTGGGGCAAGGGCAGGCAACTATGTTCAGAGAGAGGAGACAAGGCACACAGCATCACTAATGCTCCACAATGAAGCGCCACGGACAGGTGCACACCAACTGCAGCGTGGGGCCCAGAAGGGAGTGTCGTGCTCTCTACTTGGGTACCGAAAGAAAGCTCTACAGAGTGGTGACATTGGTCTGGGTCTGGCCTTTCTACTATCAGAGCTATGACATGAACTCCTAATGGCGCAGTCACTTATTGCTTTACTAGTTTTCCTCTGCTGCATGGGTATGGCCGTGTTTGGTAGTTCCTTTATGATTCTCATCTCCCAGAGAGAAGTAGGGCAATGTTAAGTAATTCTCACAGATGACCTTGTGCAGCACCCTGAGCAATTAGGTGCTAAATAAACACAGGGTCTGGGAAATTCTGGAGGGTCACCAAGTCGGATGTAAGTATGGTGTTGTTGGACAAGGATTACAGCTTGTTGAGAGCAAGGATTACAGCTCTAGCCATAAACTCTTTCTGCTCCGAAGGAAATAAAAAGGTATGTGCCACTGCAGCTCTGCCTCAAAGTCACACCTATTCAGTCAGAGGGGGCAATGGCTGGGGGGATTTGGAAGATGCCACAAAAAAACATTTTTGAGCACTGAATGGATGACACACAGAGTGTTAAGCAAAGATGAATAAAATAGTATCCATGTCTTCAAGAAGTTTCAGGTCTAAAAAAATAACTACGATAAAAGTGACAAGTGCTACATTAGAGATTATGTACAAAGTCTTACGTAAGTATGAAGGAAGTAACGGTGATAAAAGATAATTATAATATTCAATAAGAATAAATAAGTAAACAACAACAACACTTATCAAGGGCTTACTACGTATCAGTCTCCGTTGAAGAGCCTCACAGCAGTCTTATCAGGTGATATTATCATCATTCCCATGTTATAGGATGAGGAGAGTGAGGCACAGGAAGTTTAAGCAACTTGCCCGCAGTCATACCTAGTAAGTGCTATGGTCAAGAACTGAACCCAGGCAGACCTGGCTCCAGGGCGCCTCCTCTTAAACACTACACTACATTCATTTTCAGAGAGAAGCTCCAAATTCAGCTTCAGAAACACTGGGAAGACTTCACAGAAGTTGCTCTTGGGTGGGGTCCTGAAGGATGACTTCAGACAGAGAGACACTGAGGGTGAAGACACTATTTCTCAAACCCTCGGCTGTGAAAGAGAGTGGCATGCTTGGAGCAACAGGCGGATATGAGAGCTGTAAATTCAGTCTCCCGCAAACAGGGCAGGACACTGGCCCTACCGCTACTCCTGCAGGTCCAGCCAAAGGGGAGCATCAACACGGGATCCTCAGAGGCTTGAAGTTTAGGGCTTATATAATCTCATGGGTCATCAATTTACTTCCCCCTTCCTTAAATGCCTCTATATAATGCAGCCACCATTCTAGATTTTCAAAATATTCTGACAATCCATTTAATCTGCCAAAAACTCCTCTTCAATATACAGGAAAGGCATGACCTTTATGACAGAACAAGAAACTGAGACATGAAAAGATAAATATCTTTTTTAAGGATACACGGCTAGACTAGAATCTGGGTCTTTGGTCTTATTGTTCTTTGTCCATTGTTCATTTGTAAGTGGCCCCCAAATCAGACACAATGAAAGTATAAAACTAACCTATTGTTCATAGAATGAACAGCATGGGACAAACAATTTTTATGACTCACCCCAAAATATAGATGACTTTCAAGAAGGCATTAAACACCAGCGGCACCACCACTACCACCCTGCCTGCAACAGGGCTCTGGGTGAATTGTCTCTTTTAGCTATTTTTTAAATGAGACAGCCAACTGTAGAAAATGTCCAAGTGCATTAAAAAAACAGTCAGCAAGAAGTGATTACACATCATTACTAAATACTCAGCTAAGGGAGAATGTGGCCTCTCTGTTTTGTTAAGGAGTCATTAGGAGGGAAAGAAATGAGAGACTGAGAAGAAAAAGTTCTAGACTCATCACCTTTAAATCTATACCTGTATCTAAATCCTATTCTATCCTCTACATGTAAACGTTAGACCGGGAAGGTGGGACACGTTGGCTATGACTGGAGATGGGGAGTCGGACTGGGATTTATGGCTATTCGTATGTTAGGAATATAAATACACACATAGAGAGAAAGAGCCAAAATATAGCTGAGAATGTGAATGGGGTCAGTCTTAGCAAAACTGAAAAGGGCAGAGGATTTGGATCATATCCAGGAGACATGGGCCAGAAGACAAAGAAAGTTATCGATCGTTAAATTTTACCATGTTCTCCTTACAGTGACAATTCCATTCAATGAATTACATGTACCAGCCACGGATCCTCCAAATATCCTCCTTCCAGAGGTGATATATAAAGGTTCACAAACATACAAAATAAAGGCTCATCATCACCGAAAACAATGGCCTTACCCCTTAAGCCAGATATAGAGGCATTTTGGCCTTTTTTTCCTACCTAGTTTTCTTCCCTTATCTGAACTAAAAGGGGCTAAGAGGACTCCAAAGAATTTGAAACCTTGAATTACTTTTAAAACTCTCTGAAGTTTCTTTCTGCACATAGATAGGACTAATCTTATGTTGAAAGGAGGGTGAAAAGATACAATATTTTCATAGTCTAGCAGAAGTAAACCTCTGTTAAAATACTTCAATCTGCTGAAAGATGAGAATTTTTACTTTATCTAATTTTTCTTTTGGAAAAAATCAGTGATTCTAAAGTATTCAACTGGCAGCCTATAAAAGCTACGGTCTTCTCTTCTTTTAACTTTGTTAATCTTACAAAAGATTTTCAAGAAAATTTAACTTCAAGACATTCAAATTTCCATTCTCTGTAGATGTCCCCTCACCTCATTTAGGACAATAACTAGACATTTCCCACATCAAGAACTTGAGAGTAAGCCCAGACTGCTTTCTCCCAAAACTCAAATCACAGAATTGCTCTGGCTGCACCGTTCTGTTTTCTAGGTCAAATATATATGAATTCTTACAGATGGTATTTCACCTAAGGCACCAAGCAAGTTCAAACGAATAAAAAGCAACAGAGTAAAACACTTGAAACACACGGAGAAACCAAACTCTAAGGCTACTACATCATCAGGCAGCTGGCTAAACTAATTCATCTAATGCAAAAGGTATGTTCATGTGTCCATTAGAAAAACTATGTCTGCAAATAAGAGATCTGCTATACAAATGACCTGAATGTTTAACCAGGACAGGAGGAATCTCTGAGATGGTTCAGCCAGTAGAAGAAGCACAGGGTTTAGCATCAGGCAGACCTGGACCTGGGTTTGGACCCTCAATCTGCCATTTACTGGCTCCTGGACAAGTTACTGAACAACTCTGCCTCAGTTTCATAATAGGCGAAATTGGAATAACTCCTACCTTGAGGGCTTATGATGAGTCTTGAATGAGAGAATACATACAAAAGTTCCTGGCACGTAGCACACACTCGACTAGTTGTATTTGACACCACCCCAGCCCCAGTCCCACCCTTAAGTCCTAATATTAACTTTATCCTTAAAAGGGTTATTTAGAAAATTCTGGGTTGGTAGGTTCTCTTTAAAAAAAAAAAAAAAATTTAAAAGAGGAGAGAGTGCATTGTCTCTAAAGACACATCATGGCACAGTTCTAGATCCTTAGCAGTAGGAGCCAGTGAAGTTAGTGACTTTGGGTGCTAAGAGTCTAAAAGAAGGAAAACATATCAAAGAGGAAGAACAAATATCTAAACCAGGAACGAGCAGATTAGTTCAAATAAATATATATAAATGTCTGTAAATAAAACAGTGCCATTATGTACAAAACAGGATTACATGCATCTGACTATGGATGTTGTAGTTTTAATTTAGGGCTAAAACTACAAATGCCTCGAGTGGGTGGGGAATGGGAAAAAAAGAAAAAGAAAAAGAAAAAAAAGGTAATTTTCTTTTCAGCTTCTTTTTTTCCCTGATTTTTATCTTTAATTTTCCTCAGAAAATTAGAAAACCATTTCTTACAAGGACAGCTAGGTATATGCAATTACTCTGCCTTTATTCTAGCATCGATCAGAATAATTGTTTTAAACTAGGCAATATGTAATGACATCTATACCATTCATCGACTCTGAATTGAACAGTGCATGGTGCCAGGCAATCTTTGTCAATGGTGCAGATGAAATTAACAATGAATCGAAAATCTAAGTATGTCCTCTCTCAAGTACAGAAATAAAGTGAAAAATTTTAAACACAGGAAGAATTTTGTTGGTAGCCAGTTCACTGCTCTGGAAACCAAAGACGCTCAGGGAAAAATATAAGTAGGGAGAATACCACCACTGTTGTAGTATGTGGATCACAAAATAAGCAACTTGTTTGATCTCAGATTCCAGGTGTCAGAAGACTTACGTTTTCTTCTCTGTTTTGCTCCAAACTAGGTCTCTGATCCTGCAAGCCACTATACTTCTCTGGGCCTCGGTTTCCATATATGTAGAAATAAGGATCAAATGAGCTCTAAGGCTGCTTTTGGTCAATGTTTGATGAATGCCACTTGCCTGGCACTGCTATGTGTGACAAGGCAAAAACCAAGGGAAGGGGCTTCCCTGGTGACGCAGTGGTTGAGAGTCCGCCTGCCGATGCAGGGGACACGGGTTTGTGCCCCGGTCCGGGAAGATCCCACATGCCATGGAGCAGCTGGGCCCGTGAGCCATGGCCGCTGAGCCTGCACGTCCGGAGCCTGTGCTCCGCAACGGGAGAGGCCACAACAGTGAGAGGCCCGCGTACCGCAAAAAAAAAAAAAAAAAAAAAAAACACCAAGGGAAGGTATCCAGTAGGCAATAGGACAGATGAGCTCTGGGTAAGATATATACATTCTCTCCATCACTGTAGAAGGTGGGAGCTGAAAGCTTGGGTGTGAATGATATCATCAGAGGGAGTACAGTGTGAAAAGAGAAGGGCAGAAAAGAAATCCTAGAGAAAACTAACATTTAAAGAATGGGCAGAGTTAAAAGAGATGATACTAGGACACAGCAGGGAGACCAGGAGGGCACAGGGGGACGGAGGAGAGAAGAGGGAGAGGGAAAGCGAGAAGGAGATGATGAATAATGTACACTGTCACAAATGTAAAATCAGAATCGAAAAGCACCAGCTAGATTTGGCAGCTAGATCACCAGTGGCCCAGTTAAGAACAGTGTTAAAGGAACTTGAGGAAGAAGACAGATTATTTACAGTACTAAAGCGTAGATAAGTGGTAATATGAGAGTAACAGATTTTTTTCTTTCAATATGTTTTGTTATAAAGTGAACAAGATATGGGGCAGTATCTACAGAAGGCTACAGAGTCAAGGAGAATGAGTCTTCTTTTCTTTCTCTTGAAGATGGACAAATTTATGTATTATAGAGAAAGAGCTATTAGAAAGAGGGTGAAACACTGATTCAACCAACAAAAACTAAGAACTTGCTACCTGCAAAGCACTACTTTAGAGGTACAGAACAGAAGAGGATGGACTTGGTCCCAAAATTTATAGTCATGGTCATGAGTTTTCCAGCACAGAGATATCCTTATAATGACAATCATATAATGAATGACTTAAATACAAGTTTGATAAGGGCTGCACAGAAGTTGTCCAGGGGCTGAGAGGGCTCTGACAGACGTCAGCAGGCACGTTGCTCAGCGCAAACCTGCAGGCAGTTTCTGGGCAGCTAGCTGGGTAAGGCTGTTCTGAGGAAGTGGGTGACATTTAAGCTGAGACCTTAAGAAAAAAATGAATACACTTAAATATTCTGAAAACGACACAGAAGCTGGGGGCAGGGGCAGTGGGCCTGCAGTAGTGCTAAGCACATCCCCTGAGAAGACCTTGAGGGGGACACGTCTGGGAGGGAGCACAGCTGAAAGCCAGTGCGGCCAGTGGGGTGAGATGAGGTAGGGGAGGCAGCAGGGGCCCAGATCCTGCAGGGTCCTGGAGACCATGCAAAGGTTTAGGGATTTCATTATAAATGAGAGAGAAAGCCTTTGAAGGGCTTTAAGCAGGAGAGTAACATGATGAAACAGAGCCAGGGAACAAGGCAACTGACAAGGGCTGAAGTTCCTGAAAGGATTAGAGGGAATAAGATCCAGAGCTGGGGGAAGGGGTACCTCATGGGTCAACCTATGCTGGGAATGTGGTCTGTGTCCTTGATCTGTGAGTGCTTCCTGGGTGTGGAACCGTTTATCCTCAGCCCTTGGGCTGCCTGACAGAGCTTAGAGAAGCTGGGAACCCTGGAGCAGTCACCTCAAGCAGGCAAACAGCCTTTTTAATCCCACTGTCCTGAGCAAATATTATCATTTTCTGTGTCTGTCAGGATGCATGAAAGATTGGAAGTGCTGTAGGACTTTAATCATATCCCTTTCTCGGAGAAAGGAGATAAGGATGGATAAGGCAGTACAGTTGCTGAGGGAGCCCTGGGGGTGGGGGTGGGATGGGGGGCAGAAGACAAAGGGACTCTGGTCAGATGACCTCTAAATTTCTTTCTGCATAGGCATCAGAGTAAAGGTTTTTGATCTATTTTTCCCCCTACTTTCATTTAGTACTTACCTCATGCCAGGTACCATTCATCAAAACATTCACCATGTAGGGACTTCCCTGGTAGCGCAGTGGTTAAGACTCCGCGCTCCCAATTCAGAAGACCCGGGGTCGATCCCTGGCCAGGGAACTAGATCACACATGCATGCCACAACTAAGAGTTTGCATGCCACAACTAAGGAGCCCACCTGCTGCAACTAAAGGAGCCCATGTGCCGCAACTAAGGAGCCAGCAAGCCACAACTAAGGAGCCCACCTGTTGCAACTAAGACCCGGCACAACCAACCAAATAAATAAACAAACATTCACATGTGTTAACTCACTTAATCTTCAAAACAATCCCATAAGTGGTATTATTATTAGTCCCAGTTTTCAGGTGACAAAGTGAGGCACAGGGAGATTAAGTTACCTTCACAGGACACACTACTGTGAGAGAGCCAGCTTCAAACTAGACGGTCTGACTCCAGGGTCCAAGCTCTTAACCACTACTCAACACTGCCTTGCTAAGGCTCTTTGCTGAGAGGGACCAAAGAGCTGGAAGAGAGGGTTTTGGTAAAGATATTGAGTTGCCACTATAAGAATAGGAGGTAAAGCAGGAACTAACACACCATTGTAAAGCAATTATACTCCAATAAAGATGTTAAAAAAAAAAGAATAGGAGGCACATACTCTGAAGATATAGTGTGTAGTCCCAGCTCTGCCAGCTGTGTCTGAAAAAAGTTAATCTCTCTAAGCCTCAATTTCCTCAACTATAAAACAAAGATAATAGAATATACACTTTGTGAGGATTAAAGCGATAATACGTGCAAAGTTCTTAGTTCCTAGCACTTAATAACATCTGCTACTCTAATGGCAGAGGGGGTTAACTAAAGAGATGAGAGTGTGTCAGGCACTGACGAGAGTCCAGGGAGAGAGGACAAAAGGAACTTTTAGTGGCACCAATTTCCAGTTTTGTGATTTTCTCCAGTAACCTCTGGGAGAAGGCTGATGGTCTGAATAACTGAGAGCTGGGTTTTAACAAGAAAGGGGAATGGAAGGGAAGGAGGATGATGGGACCCAGGCTAGCAAGTATTTATTAACAATCAATCAATAATAAATACTCGTTGAATAAATGATTTGTAATACTATCAACCTAACTTCTATAACTTTTTAAAGTTTCTATGGGGAAAGCACTCAATTCACCTTGAGATAGCAGAATACATCACCCTCCAGAAGAAATAATAGGATTCCAAAAGGAGAGAGTACGGAAAGGAATTAGAGAAGGGAGATCAGGAAGGTATATAAAGGTTCCCTGCTAGGCTAATTCTCCTTTCCCACCCCCCATACCTGTTTTTCATTTCTCACTTTGAACCTACTAAACACCAAAAAACAACAACCAAAAAACAAAAAAAATGATTAAAGACAAAAACCATGAAAAAAGTGATAAGGAAGACTAAAGATTAGTTTATGTTGTAGAAGAAACACTAAAAATTGAAATGTTCTTTGGCATTTCCGCCTAAAAGGCCTGGGGGGCAGGGGCAGAGTCTATAAATGAAGAGATAATTGCTGGTGCAGGGAGCAGGTTTGTGGGAATTGGTAGAAACTGAGAAGGGGATCAGGTCTGGTGAAAGAGTGACTGAGGGATGGGTTACTAGAGGAAGGGAGAGGATAAAGCTATCAGAAGAGGAAAAGGGAGTTCCTAAATCCAACGGGGTCCATCCTGAATCAGACTTCCATAAAAGATGGCCAGATGCTGCTGCCAGTTCCTCTTTCTACCATGGCAAAATTTAAAAGAACTAGCTGGTGGTCACTATTTTTAAAGATTAAATAAAAACAACCCACACCCCTCAATGCAGCCTCAACAAAAAGAATAAATGTTAAATGTTAATAATACTCTCAGGAATAGAGGCTCCCTGAGCAAAAGCAAAAAGAATAAAAATGATCTTGCAGCTACACAATTGGTAATAGAAAGCTGCCCGTGGCTTTTCACTGGCCCAGGAGATAATATCCTTAGCAGGTAAAAAAAAAGTAGAGTGAAAGAAAGAAATGGGATAAAAACGGCTTAAGGATTTTTACAAATGACTTGTAATTTTGTATACACCATTCACCAGTGTTTAGGAGCTGTAACTTTCGGTTTGGCTGACGAAGAATGGTTTCTTTCTTTCTGTAATGTGTGTGTCTCTTGTTTCCCTGGAGATATTTAAATCTCCAATACCATTACCTAAAAAATCTACTTCTTTCCCGCAGTTTCACTTGGAGAAAAAAACAACAACAAATTCCTTCCTAAAATAGCAAAGACAACAATGCAAGGAATAATACTTCAGAGTCTGAACAGATATTTCCTGTACTTCACTCGAGGTACTAATCACAATCAAAATTAGGAATTAAAAGGAAAAAAACACCACTACTGACACTTATCCTCAGTAACAACAAAATACCCAGTACACCATTCTTGCCCTACCCTCATCACCCCCCCAAAACAAGACACTGCTTGCTACCTGTCTGAATATTACAAAAATAAACTTTGAGAGCTGTCAATACATGGAAATGTGAATATTAAGCAGGATAAACAGTCATCATAATAACAGTAGTGTAAGTAATGAGAAAAGCTACTGTTCTAGAATAAAAGCTAGAAATAATCTAAAGTTGGATTTGTTCAATTAGTAGCTGTATACTTAGAATTTTTTTTAAAACTTTACTATTAAAATTCTTTCATTCAAAATATTTTGTCGAGACTTCCCTGGTGGTGCAGTGGTTAAGAATCCGCCTGCCAATGCAGGGGACACGGGTTTGAGCCCTGGTCCGGGAAGGTCCCATATGCTGCGGAGCAACTAAGCCCGTGCACCACAACTACTGAGCCTGCGCTCTAGAGCCTGTGAGCCACAACTACTGAGCCCGTGTGCCACAACTACTGAGCCCGTGTGCCACAACTACTGAAGCCTGCGCACCTAGAGCCTGTGCTCCGCAACAAGAGAAGCCACCGCAATGAGAAGCCCGTGCACTGCAACGAAGAGTAGCCCCCGCTCGCCCCAACTAGAGAAACCCCACGCACAGCAACAAAGACCCAACGCAGCCAAAAATAAATAAATAAAATAAATTTTAAAAATATATATATATTTTGTCATTGTGAATTTGAAATACTATTTCCTTATTACCTTTCCCATTTGAAGTGTTTTTGCAATGTAGTTTTTTCAGAATGCAATTTTGATATTTTAACAGAACATGAAAGGTGAGGAAACAGTATAAAAAACCAAGTATAAAAGAAAGAAAAGCCAAGCATAAGCAGTTTGTGTGCCAAGGAGTTTAAAGACAGACAAGTGCCCCCACCAACTCTTCTTTTCTTCTCCAGAAGAGAATTTTTAGCTGGGTAAAACAACCCTCAGGATAAAAACCACATTTCGCGGTCCCCTCACAGCTAGGTGTGGTCAAATAACTAAGTTCTGGCCAATGTGGTCCAGACAGAAAGAATGTGTGCAACTTCCAGGTCCTGCTCTTTAAGGGAAAAAGCACGTCCTCCCTTTTTCTCCCTTCCTGACAGCTGAAATGGGACTGTGGTGAGCAGTCATCTTGGACACGGGCTGACGGCCAGATCCAAGGATGGTGAAGTTCAGGACAGAAAGAGCCCAGAGACTGACGACCTCATGGAGCAGAGTGGCCACACTAGTGCAGACTATTACATAACACAGAAGTCAACTTCTATTGGGTTTAAGTACCTGTTATTTGGTATCTCTGTTACATACAGTCAAACCCATAATTCGACAAATATATAGTAAATGAAGTGATTTCCAGTCTGTGGCAGCAAATGATTGCTGCTACTTGTGTCCCCACCAGAAGCACAAACCATGGCACTAAAACTGTTAAAAGCTAATTTAACTGTTACATAGGTGAGACATACCCTCATCAACTTCTCACTGTTAATCCTCTTGATAAATCTTTTTTCACAACCAGTTTTATGTAAATGTGATTTTGATCCAGGCTGAATTCTTATAAAGTAAATCTGGTTTACTTATCTGAAATCAAAATATTGCACAGCAACTCTTTGTAGAATTATCTAAGAACACACATTAAGAGTCTTGAACTGGGCGCATCAATACACTGTGCATGTTAAATATTTCTGATAGATGCCGTTTCCATGAAAGGTTTTTAGCACAATCAGGATGGCATTTCTACACTGTGCTTGTGTTTATTTTTATTCTTAAAGTTAAAACAGCAATCATTTGATATGCGGAGCTCCCCATCAAAATATTACCTAAATAAACTCCCAGTTAAAAATAGATGCTTGAACACAAATTCCAATTACCAATTTGCCAACTGTTGAAGGACTACAGCCTGGAAATAAGCAAGCTGTTTGAGGAATGATGTTTTCAGACTAAGAGCTTGCTATACCAGAGCCATTAGTAATCCAGGAAATTCTCTGAGCTTCAACAAGAGCAACTCTGCTTTTACTGATAACACTCAATCATGCTTCAGTGTAAGACCGTGTTTGAACAAAAACCCCTCACCTTAGCCAGAAGATTTTAAAACTACCTAATATACAGCTAATAGACATAGAGCAATAAGCATATAGCTGCTACTGAAAAAAAAAGTTGTCAAGTAAAGGAAGAAAGATAAATCACTGGAAAGACCTGATGTGATGAAAAGAAGTAATGAGATTATCATTAAAAAAATTGTTTTCAATGTTTAAAATGTTTTGGATATTCCATGTCTGTGTGATGCTCCAAAAGTCAAACAGATCTAGGTTGAAAGCCTAGCTCATCACTTATCAGCTTTGTCTCTTTGGACAAATTCCTTAAGTTTCCTGGGTCCTTGTTTTTTCCATCTGTAAAATGAGGAAACCTGTACTTGTCTCACAGGACTGTTAACAGGATTGGGAATGTACACAAAGCTCCTAGCAGTGTGCTTAGTTCAGAGCAGACAATCAATAAATGCTACTTCCCCTCTCCACCCACTCTGCCCCTGCCACCAAACACCAAACTCTCAGAACAAATTTCAAATGAAAGGGTTCTAGGTGGGTTGTATGCCTTTTTGCAATGAGTGATATTTATGTTGGAGATCAGCTAAAAACACTTCCCTGGATGAAACCATACATTCACACAAAAATTTGCACATGCATGTTGATAGCATTATTCACAACCAAACAGTAGAAACAATTCAAATGTCCAACAACTGACGAATGGATAAACAAAATATGGTATGTCCAAAACCAGAATATTATCCAGCAATAAAAAGGAATAAAGTACTGGTACATGTTACAACATGGATGGCCTTGAAAACATTACGTTAAGTGAAAGAAGCCAGTCCCAAAAGACTGAATTTTGTATGATTCCATTTACATGAAATGTCCAGAAGAGTCAAATCCATAGAGGTAGAAAGTAGAAGGGGTGGAGTGGATGGAAAGTGACAGCTGATGGGTATGGGGTTTCCTTTGGGGGGGATGAAAGTGTTTTAAAACTAGATTGTAATGATGGTTGCACAACACTGAACTTACTAAAAAACACTGAATTACATATTTTAAATGGGTAAATTATGTGGCATGTGAATTATACCTCAATGAAGCTTTAAAAAAACCTCACTGCGGGGCTTCCCTGGCAGTGCAGTTGTTAAGAATTCACCTGCCAATGCAGGGGACACGGGTTCGAGCCCTGGTCCGGGAAGATTCCCCCATGCCGTGGAGCAACTAAGCCCGTGTGCTACAACTACTGAGCCTGCGCTCTAAAGCCCACGAGCCACAACTACTGAAGCCCACGCACCTAGAGCCCGTGCTCCACAAAAAGAGAAGCCACCGCAATGAGAAGTCCGTGCACCGCGAAGAAGAGTAGCCCCCGCTCATCGCCACTAGAAAAAGCCCGTGTGCAGCAACGAAGACCCAATGCAGCCAAAAATAAAATAAATTAAAAAAATAAAAATAAACCACCTCATTGCATCTAAAATGTAATAAATCAAATCATGGCTATTCAAAATATACTATCATCTAGAAAATAGACTACACTGGTGGGTATGTGTATATAAACCTCTAAGTCACTTTATAATGTCTTTAGCAGTTCATCATGTTTATTTCTTTCTACTCATTATATACAATGGATGCCTTATCTCCTGTGCACCTCAAATGATACCAGCTATGTACCATACTTGAGAAAACTGAGAAGAGCCACTCAGCTTAAATCTCTTGTAGAATTCTAATTGATATACATTCTTTTTAAACAAATAGAACATTTATGAAAACTGACCACATACTAGACCATAAAGTAAGTTATAAACATGTCAAAGAACTGCTATCCTACAGACCACTTCATATGTCAACAATACAATACAAATCAATAAAAGGTAACTTTTTTTAAAGGCCAGCTATAAAAAATAGTCTACTGTGCCATTTACTTGTATTATATACTGTGCATGTAATATATATATACTGCCACTTGATAATGTTAGTTCATAAGGAAATGGGCTGAGGTTGGGTGTATGTTTGCATACTGCCAACAGACCTTGTTATATTTAACACATTTGTTTCTCAAAAAATGTATATAATCAATCATATTTAGGAGCATTTGGGAATTTGCTATTTAAAGCATTCATGGAGTGAATCTTTTTGTACTGTAAATAATTATTGCCTAACTCATCTGCACTTAATTCTTTCAAAAGCTTATTCTGTATTTCGCAGAGAATTCAGTACACTATCACTATCTGGGAGAATACAAGCCATCAGGAGCTTGCATGAGATGCAAAACAATACAGAGAAAGGAATTTGGTGCTCTGGTCAGTGCCAAGGTCAACATTTCCCCAAAGTGTTCTTCTAATTCAGCAAGCCAAGGCCTGGAACCAGTCCACGGCTTTATCATCACTGTGGATTTATCCTTGAGCAGTTCCTGAGAAAAGACCTCCACTGGGTCCTATCTTGGCAGAAAAATGGGACCAAGCTTCAATCACTTCAGGTGACCAACTAGCTTAAAAATCTGAAAGACAGCCACTGATCTTCCTCACCACTAAAATGGCAAGCCAAGTCATAGCTCTCCCCCTTCCTTTCCAGGCTAATGTCACTGAACCACTTGAGCCTCTTTTGAAAGACCCAATTCCCAACTGCTTGCTTTTCATTAGACTAGGCAGTCTTCAGATGAAGACAAAACTAAGTGCTCATTTCTTGGACTGTGATGTTCTCTTCTCCTGGTTCCCCCACCCTGCCTAGTCCTCTTTTCAGACCTGGACATATCAAAGGCAACACTATATTCTTTGCTAATTTATAAAAAGGCATGATCTTGTCAATCTTGTCTATTGCCTCTTTAAATTGACATCACTTGTTTATTTGCTTGAGAAAAATAGTTGCTGCAAATATTAAATACTGAATTTTAACTTAGATACCAATTATATTGCTGAATAATGTATGTATTAAGTTACATAAACTTTGATGCTACCATACCATTTGTGAGTGTGCAAATTGCTGCTCTATTTCTACCTCATTTCTTTCTATAGATTCCTAAAAGGGAAGATGGAAACTACTTTAGTAAATTAATATACAAGCTTTAAATTTGAAACATATGAACCTGCTCAAGGCTGACAAGGGGGATTTCCAGAACTCCAAAAGCTCCTTTGTGATCCAGCCCTGAGTGGCTAATAACAAGAGCAAGAGAACTTTTGCTCTCTGATCACAGGATCATTATGTTGACTTATATAATAGGATCAGTAACTGTAGAACCAGGAGAAGACAGACCAGAAAACACAGGGGTGAAGATGGTGCCTAGAACAAAATCATATGCAAACAGATTTGGGCTCTTTAGAGACTGGGGATGAGACAGGGTAATATTTAAGTGCTAGAATAAAAGTAACAGGTTAAATAGGAAGCAAGGTGTAGTAAGAATGCATAGAAACATTAAAAAGGCCGACAAAAACATCCTACTGTGAGGCAATGTGGCATACTCGTTAGTGTCCCAAATCTGGAGCCAGATGCTTGGGTTTAATTCCTGGCTAAGATGTAAAAACACAATGTATAAATCATAAAATATATAAAACATGAAAAGCAAACATACTTTTAAGTTAAAAGGCTCCCCTGGTCAGCCTGTTCCACACACCTTGTACTGTCCACATAAACATACATAAGCATGCACATACGTAAGTGTGTGTTACTAATCTCTCATTCAGCCAGTGCTGATGGCCTGCGAGGCGTCAGGCACTGGTCTAGGTGCTTGGAGTGTGCCAGAGCAGACAAAGACTCCCTTGTGGAGCTTAGATCTGAGGGAAGAGATAGACAGTAAACTATAAACATAACAAGTGGATACATTATATAGAATGTTACAAGGTGGAAAATGCTTTGGAAAAAGAAAAATTTAGAAGAAGGAGAGCAGAGTATGGGGGGATGTTCATCAGGCGGTAGCATTAAATAGGGCAATCAGGCAGAACTCATTTGAGAATGTGAGATTTGAGCAAAACCTGAGGCAGGAGTTAGTCATACAGACATCTTGAGAAGAGCCTTCTGGTAGGAATCTTCCGGGAAGAGGAAACAGCTATGCAAATCAATGAATTGAGAAATATGAACATGTTTCAAGCTTTAACACAATACTAGAAGCAAATATCAGGCTTCTCCAAAACACTCAATCACCTTTGGAAAAAACTTTTCTGAAGGGGTTAAAAAAGATAAATAGGAGTGTCCAGATTTTACAGAAATATTTTTAAAGTAACCCACTGATTTAAAAACTAATCAATTAAAAGGGTTATCTGAACAGGTAAGTGAATATTCTCCTGAACTATCCAGTGGGGGAAAGAAGACAGCCCATGGGCAGCTAATGCCAGGCCAGGCTTGCAGGGCCCCACCTCCTCACTCCTCTGTCAGGCCTGTTACAGCCTGTGCTTCCAGAGAGTAGACTTTCCCCACCCTACTATCAGGCTGCTCCCCCCACACAGGAAGCACATCTAGTTTGGGACTCACAAGAGAGAGATTTGTTTTTCTCATTTGTAAAGTGTTATTTACACCCACACTTATTCATACTACAACAACAGCTTTTCTGTGGAAAATAGCAATCAACATATTCTAGTATTAATACTGCTAATAACTAAAACAGTAAATTCTTAAGAAAATAATTTGTCCTCATCAGGTACTCGCTAGTAGGAACCAAAGGGAGGTTTTGGAAATCATTTGAAACATCAAAAGATGTCTAGGGCTTCCCTGGTGGCGCAGTGGTTGAGAGTCCGCCTGCTGATGCAGGGGACACGGGTTTGTGCCCCAGTCCGGGAAGATCCCACATGCTGCGGAGCGGCTGGGCCCGTGAGCCATGGCCACTGAGCCTGTGCGTCCAGAACCTGTGCTCCGCAACGGGAGAGGCCACAACAGTGAGAGGCCTGCATACCGCAAAAAAAAAAAAAAAAAAAGATGTCTAAATTAACTATCCTGGTCATATGCACAAAACTGAAGGGCAGAGATGTATTTAATTCAAACATATACCATTCCTGAATTTATTTGTATTTATTTACTAACCTGAGTAAGTAAATGTTAACTACTAACCATCATGAAAATTGCCCTTTCTGGTTCTATAAACTGACACCATCTCCCAGCCATTTGAGGTGGCTTACTAATTAAAAACAAAGGTTCCCAATATTTCAATTTTTTTTCCTGTTCAGTTGAGCTGCAGGAAATGGAAGCAGTTGAATGTGAATGTAAATACGGATGTCCTTACAGAACTGTTGTCATAAATTACATGATCAGGAAAAGAGCAAAACAATACGAAAGATCATAATCTCAAAATCTCCTACTGCCATCACAGAAAACAGGCCATTTTTATAGAAATGGTGTTGATGATAACAGTTAAACTAATAAATAACAACCAGTGACTCCAGTCTCCCTAGGCAAAGGCTATAATTACTCTCTGTCAAGCTTTCTGTTATATTATATGGCTATCTGGTTAATATGAAGAAACAATGAAATCAGAACATCCTTTCAGGGGAAACAGTTGTGCAGCGTTCACAAGTTTGTAAAACAGTTATATTTCGACCCAATACTACTTCTAGGAATCTACCCAAAAGAATAACAAAAATTTGTCCACTCAATGTTATTTTTACAGTGACTGTTAACAGTTTAAAAAACTATTTTACAATATTATATATCCAGCAAAAAAGATGTTCACTACGAATTCCTCGAGCAAGGGCGGAGTCAAGATGGTGGACTAGGAGGACGCGGAATTTGCATCTCCGCACAACTAGGGCACCTACCAGGCACCGGTGGGATGGGAGGAACCGCCAGCGACCGGCTTGTGGGATCTTGGTTCCCAGGCTGGAGGTTGGGCCTAATCTCCTGTGGTGGGAGCTCCGAGTCCAAACCACTGGACTAACAGAGAACCTCAGACCCCAGGGAATATTAATCGGAGTGAGGTCTCCCCAGAGGTCCCCATCTCAGCACCAAGACCCAGCTCTATCCAACTGCCTGTAAACTCCAGTGCTGGATGCCTCAGGCCCCACCCATCCAAAAAAAAAAAAAAAAGAAACGACAAAAAAATATGTTATAGACGAAGGAGCAAGGTAAAAACCTACAAGACCAAATAAATGAAGATGAAATAGGCAACCTACGTGAAAAAGAATTCAGAGTAATGATAGTAAAGACGATCCAAAATCTCAGAAACAGAATGGAGAAAATATAAGAAATATTCAACAAGGATCTAGAAGAATTAGACAGCAAACAGTGATGAACAACACAATAAATGAAATTAAAAGTACTCTAGAAGGAATCAATAGCAGAATAACTGACACAGAAGAATGGATAAGTGAGCTGAAAGATAAAATGATGGAAATAACTGCCAGGGAGCAGAATAAAGAGAAAAGAATGAAAAGAACTGAGGACAGTCTCAGAGACCTCTGGGACAACATTAAATGCACCAATATTCGAATTATAGGGATCCCAGAAGAAGAAAAGAAAAAAGAGGGACAGAGAAAATATTTGAAGAGATTATAGTCAAAAACTTCCTAACATGGGAAAGGAAATAGTCAATCAAGTCCAGGAAGCACAGAGAGTCCCACAGAGGATAAATCCAAGGAGAAACACGCCAAGACACATATTAATCAAACTATCAAAAATTAAATACAAAGAAAAAATATTAAAAGCAGAAAGGGAAAAACAACAAATAACATACAAGGGAATCCCCATATGGTCAACAGCTGATCCTTCAGGAGAAACTCTGCAAGCCAGAAGGGAGTGGCAGGACATATTTAACGTGATGAAAGGGAAAAACCTACAACCAAGATTACTCTACTGAGCAAGGATCTCATTCAGATTCAATAGAGAAATTAAAACCTTTACAGACAAGCAAAAGTTAAGAGAATTCAGCACCACCAAACCAGCTTTGCAACAAATGCTAAAGGAACTTCTCTAGGCAGGAAAAACAAGAGAAGGAAAACACCTACAAAAACAAACCCCAAACAATTAAGAAAATGGTAATAGGAACATACATATCAATAATTACCTTAAATATAAATGGATTAAATGCTCCAACCAAAAGACATAGACTGGCTGAATGGATACAAAAACAAGACCCGTATATATGCTGTCTACAAGAGACCCACTTCAGACCTACGGACACATACAGACTGAAAGTGAGAGGATAGAAAAAACATATTCTGTGCAACTGGAAATCAAAAGAAAGCTGTAGTAGCAATACTCATATCAGATAAAATACACTTTAGGGGCTTCCCTGGTGGCACAGTGGTTGACAGTCCGCCTGCCGATGCAGGGGACACGGGTTTGTGCCCCGGTCTGGGAGGATCCCACATGCCGTGGAGTGGCTGGGCCCGTGAGCCATGGCTGCTGAGCCTGCGCGTCCGGAGACTTTGCTCCTCACGGGAGAGGCCGCAAAAGTGAGAGGCCCGCATACAGCAAAAAAAAAAAAAAAAAAAATACAGTTTAAAATAAAGACTATTACAAGAGGTAAGGAAGGACACTTACATAATGATCAAGGAATCAATTCAAGAAGAAGATATAACAATTGTAAATATTTATGCACCCAACATAGGAGCACATCAATACATAAGGCAAATGTAAACAGCCATAAAAGGAGAAATCAACCATAACACAATAATAGTGGGGGACTTTAACACCCCACTTACACCAATGGACAGATCATCCAGACAGAATAAGGAAACACAAGCTTTAAATGACACATTAAACAAGATGGACTTAATTGATATTTATAGGACATTCTGTCCAAAAACAACAGAATATACTTTCTTCTCAAGTGCTCGTAGAACATTCTTGAGGACAGACCATATCTTGGGTCACAAATCAAGCCTTGGTAAATTTAAGAAAATGGAAATCGTATCAAGTATCTTTTCCAACCACAACACTATGAGACTAGATATCAATTACAGGAAAAAAAATTGTAAAAATTAAAAACACATGGAGGCTAAACAATAAGCTACTAAATAACCAAGAGACCACTGAAGAAATCAAACAGGAAATCAAAAAAAACCTAGAAATAAATGACAATGAAAACATGATGACGCAAAACTTATGGGATGCAGAAAAGCACTTCTAAGAGGGAAGTTTACAGCAATACAATCCTACCTCAAGAAACATCTCAAATAAACAACCTAAACTTACACCTAAAGCAATTAGAGAAAGAAGAACAAAAAAACCCCAAAGTTAGCAGAAGGAAAAAAATCATAAAGATCAGATCAGAAATAAATGAAAAAGAAATGAAGAAAACAATAGCTAAGATCAATAAAAGTAAAAGCTGGTTCTTTGAGAAGATAAACAAAATTGATAAACCATTAGCTAGACTCATCAAGAAAAAAAGGGAGAAGACTCAAGTCAACAGAATTAGAAATGAAAAAAGAGAAGTAACAACTGACACTGCAGAAATACAAAGGATAATGAGAGATTACCACAAGCAACTATATGCCAATAAAATGGACAACCTGGAAGAAATGGACAAATTCTTAAAAAAGCACAACATTCGGAGGCTGAACCAGGAAGAAATAGAAAACATAAACAGACCAATCACAAGCACTGAAATTGACAATGTGACTAAAAATCTTTCAACAAACAAAAGCCCAGGACCAGATGGCTTCACAGGTGAATTCCATCAAACATTTAGAGAAGAGCTAACATCTATCCTTCTCAATCTCTTCCAAAATATAGCAGAGGGAGGAACACTCCCAAACTCATTCTATGAGGCCACCATCACCCTGATACGAAAACCAGACAAAGATATCACAAAAAAATAAAACTACAGGCCAATAGCACTGATGAACACAGATGCAAAATTCCTCAACAAATTACTAGCAAACAGAATCCAACAGCACATTAAAAGGATCATACACCATGATCATGTGGGGTTTACCCCAGGAATGCAAGGATTCTTCAATATATGCAAATCAATCAATCTGATACACCATATTAACAAACTGAAGGATAAAAACCATATGATAATCTCAACAGATGCAGAAAAATCTTCTCACAAAATTCAACATGCATTTATGATAAAAACGCTCTAGAAACTAGGCACAAAGGGAACCTACCTCAACATAATAAAGGCCATATATGACAAATCCACAGCCAACAGTGCTCTCAATGGTGAAAAACTGAAAGCATTTCCTCTGAGGAACAAGACAAGGTTGCCCACTCTCACCACTATTATTCAACATAGTTTTGGAAGTTTTAGTCACAGCAATCAGAGAAGAAAAAGAAATAAAAGGAATCCAAATCGGAAAGGAAGAAGTAAAACTGTCACTGTTTGCAAATGACATGATACTATACATAGAGAATCCTAAAGATGCTACCAGGAAACTACTAAAGCTAATCAATGAATTTGGTAAAGTTGCAGGATACAAAATTAATGTACAGAAATCTCTTGCATTCCTATACACTAATGATGAAAACCCTGAAAGAGAAATTAAGGAAACACTCCCCTTTACCACTGCAACCAAAAGAATAAAATACCTAGGAATAAACCTACCTAAGGAGGCAAAAGACCTTACGGAGAAAACTATAAGACACTGATGAAAGAAATTAAAGATGATACAAACAGATGGAGAGATACACCATGTTCTTGGATTGCAAGAATCAACATTGTGAAAATGACTATACTACTTAAAGCAATCTACAGATTCAATGCAATCCCTAACAAACTACCACTGGCATTTTTCACAGAACTAGAACAAAAAAATTTCACAATTTGTATGGAAACACAAAAGACCCCGAATAGCCAAAGCATTCTTGAGAAAGAAAAACGGAGCTGGAGGGATCAGGCTCCCTGACTTCAGACTATACTACAAAGCTACAGTAATCAAGACAGTATGGTACTGGCACAGAAAGAGAAATATAGATCAATGGAACAGGATAGAAAGCCCAGAGATAAACTCACACACATATGGTCACCTTATCTTTGATAAAGAAGGCAAGAGTATACAATGGAGAAAAGACAGCCTCTTCAATAAGTGGTGCTGGGAAAACTGGACAGCTACGTGTAAAAGAATTAGATTAGAACACTCCCTAACAGCATACACAAAAATAAACTCAAAATGGATTAAAGACCTAAATGGAAGGCCAGACACTATAAAACTCTTAGAGGAAAACATAGGCAGAACACTCTATGACATAAATCACAGCAAGATCCTTTTTGACCCACCTCCTAGAGAAATGGAAATAAAAACAAAAATAAACAAATAGGACCTAATGAAACTGAAAAGCTTTTGCGCAGCAAAGGAAACCATAAACAAGATGAAAAGACAACCCTCAGAATGGGAGAAAATATTTGCAAACGAAGCAACTGACAAAGGATTAATCTCCAAAATATACAAGCAGCTCGTGCAGCTCAATATCAAAAAAACAACCCAATCCAAAAATGGGCAGAAGACCTAAATAGACATTTCTCCAAAGAAGATATACAGATTGCCAACAAACACATGAAAGGATGCTCAACATCCCTAATCATTAGAGGAAAGCAAGTCAAAACTACAATGAGGTATCACCTCACAGCAGTCAGAATGGCCATCTTCAAAAAAATCTATAAACAGGGCTGCCCTGGTGGCGCAGTGGTTGAGAGTCCGCCTGCCGATGCAGGGGACAAGGGTTCGTGCCCCGGTCCGGGAGGGTCTCGCATGCCGCGGAGCGGCTGGGCCCGTGAGCCATGGCTGCTGAGCCTGCGCGTCCGGAGCCTGTGCTCCGCAACGGGAGAGGCCCGCGTACCGCAAAAAATAAAAATCTACAAACAAATGCTGGAGAGGGTGTGGAGAAAAGGGAACCCTTTAGCACTGTTGGTGGAATGTAAATTGATACAGCCACTATGGAGAAGCGAATGGAGGTTCCTTAAAAAACAAAAAATAGGCCTTCCCTGGTAGCGCAGTGGTTGAGGGTCCGCCTCCCGATGCAGGCGACGCAGGTTCGTGCCCCGGTCCGGGAAGATCCCACATGCCGCGGAGTGGCTGGGCCCGTGATCCATGGCCGCTGAGCCTACGCGTCCGGAGCCTGTGCTCCACAACGGGAGAGGCCACAACAGTGAGAGGCCCGTATACCGCCAAAAAAAAACCAAAAAAAAACCCTAAAAGTAGAACTACCATATGACCCAGCAATCCCACTACTGGGCATATACCCTGAGAAAACCATTATTCAAAAACAGTCATGTCACAATGTTCACTGCAGCACTATTTACAATAGCCAGGACATGGAAGCATCCTAAGTATCCATCGACAGATGAATAGATAAAGAAGATGTGGCACATATATACAGTGGAATATTATTCAGCTTTAAAAAGAAACGAAATTGAGATATTTGTAGTGAGGTGGATGGACCTAGAGTCTGTCCTGCAGAGCGAAGTAAGTCAGAAAGAGCAAAACAAATACTGTATGCTAACACATATATATGGACTCTAAAAAAAAATGGTTCTGATGAACCTAGGAGCAGGACAGGAATAAAGACACAGACATAGAGAATGGATTTGAGGACATGGGGATGGGGAAGGGTTAGCTGGGACGACCTGAGAGAGTAGCACTGACATATACACACTACTAAATGTAAAATAGATAGCTAGTGGGAAGCAGCCACATAGCACAGGGAGATCAGCTCAGTGCTTTGTGACCACCTAGAGGGGTGGGATAGGGAGGGTAGGAGGGAGATGCAAGAGGGAGGGGATATGGGGATATATGAATGCATATAGCTGAATCACTTTGTTATACCGCAGAAACTAACACAACATTGTAAAGCAATTATACTCCAATAAAGATGTTAAAAAATAATAATGATGCTGCTGCTATAAACATGGGTTAAAAAAAAAAAAGGAGCTATTTTTGTTTAGGAAAAAACTTTTTAAATACACAAAATAGACAGTATAGTATGGTGTAAAAAGCATTGGTTCTGGAATAAAATGATCTGGTTAGTGATCTGGTTCTATTCTTAACTAGTTATGTGACTTTAAGCCAGTCATTTCCAGCCTTCTGTTAGTGTCCTCATCTGCAAAATAGGGATGTAAATATCCAACTTACCTTCCTCACAGGAATTTGTATGTGTGCATGTGTGAGCAAAGGAAAGTAATAAATCTGAAAACCTTCTGAAAGTTGTTAGTAAAGGATCATTATCATTATCATCAAAGCTGCATCTGAAGGAAAGGATAAAAAAGGAAAAGGAGGTATTTTTATTCTCAGTAGCCAAAGGAGAAAAGGAAAGCAGGATGCCTTGTAGAATTACCCACTTATGGGTGACCAGAGAGGTAAAGTGGTGGCATTCACGGAGAATCTGGAGCTGGACAAGGATACATTTTAGAGCAATAAGAAGCAGCTGAAAAGCCAGGTAAAATAATATGTTCCAAAAGTCTCTAAGAAGGGGAGGATGTGCGGTGGGAATGGGCATGGAGAAGAAAGGTATGTGTGTGAGGGATGGGAGGCAGGATGACAGAAGAACTTGTGTTAAGATTCTCCTGAAGAGTTTAAGGCCAGGATTAAGACTACTTAACAAAATTCTGTTCAAGAGGAGTACAACTTGTGTTGCAAGTTATATCCACTGTTCCCATGACACTACCATTATCATTACCTTAAGTGATTTACCCAGTAAATCATCAGGATTCCCAGTTTGTCCCTCCTTTAAAGAAAAAAAGAAAAAGTCCTTTGCTCATTAATGCAGAAATAGGTAGGTGTGGATAACCTACACCTTTCCTTAAAGAAAGGAAAATAAACCAAACTCATATTTAGAAATTACTTAAGTTATTTCTGCATCTTAACATCAGTCAGTCACATGGCTGCTTTGGACCCAACCTGACAGAATTAAGTGTGACCATGTTCTGCAAGAGCGCTCACTTCATGCCAGTGGGAGGTAGAAAAATATACTTGCCAAATGTGATAAAGAAAACTCTGAAGGGCTGAAAACAACTAAACCATCCAAAGAACCTTACTGTTCACTGGTAACCTTCTCCCTTAAATGTGACCATTCACTTTAATATAACATAACTTTATATTCACAAAGAAGACTGAAAAGATAACTATAAAAGAGAAGCTCTAAAATATTATTAAAGCATCCTACTGTTTCAGCTAAACAGGAGTCAGCATTCATCATTCATGCTACTCTGACAAAGTCCAGGACTGCGCAGGAGAGGTCTGAGAGCCCTGCTCCCTGATTCCAGGGCGAGTTCTTCTGACCTCCCTCCTCTCAGATGCCCTCAGTCATCAGGCATCCCAGTGCTGCCCGCTGACTCAAAGAAGAGATGCTCATTTATTAATCATACTCCTCCAGAAACAGGAGGCCACAGCACTACCTAATATTGTTATATTAAGATAACATTCTCACTTTTAACCTTTTCCCTCTCTAGAGTAAGCAGAATAGTGAGGGAGCTTCTGTCTGTAAACTCTGAGGACAATGGATAAATTAAAAACTCATTTATATGAAATTCCATGCTGCTGACAAAGAATCCAGACATTTCAATATTAGATGCCAGGTACAAATAAACTTATTTACAAAACAGAAGTAGAGTCACAGATGTAGAAAACAAACCTGTGGTTACCAGGGGATTGGTGGGGCGAGATAAATTGGGAGATTGGTACTGACATATACACACCACTATATATAAAACAGATACCTAATAAGAACCTGCTGTATAGCACAGGGAACTCTATTCAATGGCCTATATGGGAAAAGAATCTAAAAAAAAAAAAAGAGTGGATATATGTATATGTATAACTGATTCACTTTGCTGTACACCTGATACTAACACAACATTGTAAATGCACTATACTCCAATAAAAAAAATTTTTTTAATTAGATGCCAGATTTTTAACCACCTGTGCTTAAATTAAAGTAACTTTTATAGTGATTTAATAAGTTATGCTGTCAAATAAATGATGGATTTCCCATTCCAATATGCACTATGCAGGCCTTTAAAAAAAATGAAGTAAATCGATATATGTTGATATGGAAAGTGCTCTGAGAGTAACTAAGTGAAAAACAATGTGCTGAAAACTTTGTAGAGTGGAGCCCCTCCATACAAAGAGTACATCTCTGTGTGTATATGCTAGTTTGCCTAAAGGGCAAATTAACAGAAGGATTCACAAAGACTGGAAAATATGTGAGTTTTTAAATATATAAGGAAAAAACTAGCTTAGATAATTTTTAAAAGAAGTTAGTGGAAATTTTTACTGATCTTGTATAAATATCTGACTATATTTAAAGCAAATATTACCTATTCTAGCATAAAAAGTAAAAATAACCAAGTTTCAAAGAAATAAAACTGAGACAAGTCATAGCTATTTTTAAAACATGCAAATCATATTTATCTAAATACCTTGGGTTACTGAACTCCTTAGGTAGTGAATCTTCAGTGTACTTTAGTGCCAATTGGAAGCTGTGTTTTTCAGGATCATCCAAACCAGGTCAACACTCTGAAAGTCTCCTGGTCTTGGACACAGTCAAAGCTCTAAGATTCAATTAACCCCAGACTGGCTATGCGTAGTAATGATCATCCTCAACTATCTATATATATATGGCTTTTGTTAACCTGTTTTACCACCATGCAAAACAGACACAATCCAACTCATATGGTCAAAACTTTGTCTTTAAGACCCTCTCCCAATTTCTCCCTTTTTCATTTCTACTTATGATTCTTATTTTATATTTCTAAAACAAACTCTATCCCTGCCAAAGGTCTTCTTTTATATACTAAGTTATATAAAGCACTGATAAATGAGATTAGATTCTTCTTACATGAACCAAAGTCTTAAAGCCATGGAGCTATCAGGCTGGAATACTGTGTATAAGATGGCAGCACCTACTGGCAATGTGCTATAGAATTATTCAGCTTTACTGAACACTGTAAATGCCTAAAAAACACAGAAGGAAAGAAACCATGTTCGAGAAGTTGACCTGGAGTTATGAGATCACAAAGGCACAAAGAAATCCCACCTTGAGGGTGGAAGAAGGAAGGTTGAGAGTAAAGGGGGAGAAGGGAGGAGCCCTTCAATACATTCCCAGGAGGGCATGTGCCAGAGGCCACTTATTTCTTTTCTCATTTTTACTTTAGTCCATCTGGAGATTTTTCTTCTGTGAATAAATGGCTTATTTTATAATGTAAATCAATACACAGACTTTTGGTTAATACATTTAATTGTCACAAAGAAAGAAAAAACTATACTTGAGAGACATGGATGTAGTATTCTCCTCAATGGCCACATTAAGTATAATCTTGGTGTACTTGAAGCTTTCTGTTAATAAAACCTTACCAGTCGGTACTTCCCTGGTGGCACAGTGGTTAAGAATCCACCTGCCAATGCAGGGGAAACGGGTTCAAAACCTGGTCTGGGAAGATCCCACATGCCGCAGAGCAATGAAGCCTGTGCGCCACAACTACTGAGCCTACACTCTAGAGCCCATGAGCCACAACTACTGAGCCCACATGCCACAACTACTAAAGCCCGCGCACCTAGAGCCCGTGCTCCACAACAAGAGAAGCCACCTCAATGAGGAGCCCACGCACTGCAACGAAGAGTAGCCCCCACTCGCCACAATTAGAGAAAGCGCGCACATAGCAACAAAGACCCAACGCGGCCAAAAATAAATAAATAACATTAAAAAAAAGAACTTACCAGTTCACTCTCCAGTTCTAAATATATTTACCAGTACACAAAGGGACAGGAAACCCACTAGCTGTGTGCACCACTAGCTTGCTAACCTGCGTTGCCAGAGTCGGCATGGTTTTAGTCTCATTAGAGCCAACAGCTGCCAAAGTGTTAATCCTTTTAGACTTTGAACCCAAGCTCTGTGATAATTTATGCGGCCAGTGTAACCTAATGGTACTAATAAAATAATTTTTTTAACACATCAAGTTATTCAAAGTAGAGCTCCTCCCTCTCAATAAGAGAAAAATGTCAAAGTAAACTAAAATAATTGAATGACAGCTAAAAGCTGAAAGGTGGGGGAATTTCCTGGAGGTCCAGTGGTTAGGACTTGGCATTTTCACTGCCACGGCCGGGTTTGATACCTGGTCAGGGAACTAAGATCCTGCAAGCCGTGCAGTGCGGCTCCCCCTTCCCCCAAAAAAGCTGAAAGGTGGGTCACCAATTCTGAAAGACAAACCCTTTAAGACACCTAGGGCTGACACCATTAAGTTATTTTACCATTGTTAAAATAAACCAGATAATCTAAAAACCAGTCAGGCAAATAAAAACAGCAAAATACCTAAGTTGATATAAGACCAAGATAGACAAAACACTTTATCACGTATCAAACTATAAATACCTATGTTACATTTGAGCTGGGCTCAACTTTTTAAATACATTATTTTAATAGTTCTAATGTCCTTTTCTTATTTGACAATTAATGTTGAGTTCTTAGATCAATAATCCAATCGCTAAACTGCTTCACACTTACCATAAAGCCTTATAATGACTGAGTATATGAATCTTGATCTATATCACGAGGTAATACATGTGACGACGTAATATATGTACCAAGCTTCACGTTAACATACACTGAGTTTACTTCATATAATTAAAGAAAACTCTACTAAGTTCTAAAATTGGTCTAAACATCAGCCAAATAAAACAGGAGGTTTCTTTCCATCTAGAGGCCCCATCACTTAAAAATTAAACCTAAATTAATTCTCACAAAATCCCTTGAGGTAAACACTATCTTTACAGGTGTGAGAATCAGATCAAAGGGAAAAGAGCAAAAGATATCATGGTTCAGATTCAAGCTTAGGATGACATTTGCTTCTGTGCTCTAATATTAATTAATAAGGCAGCAGAGAAGGTTGCTTGTGTTCCAGCATCTCATACTTGAAACAAAGGGGTAGCCTTCACATCATCTCCATCTGTGACCTTAGGTGATTCACTAATCTCTGACTGGCTCTTTTTCATATGCAAAATGGGTGGAATCATTTGTAAAACTGGGACATGTATTTAATGAGCTGCTGCTTTGAGTTTAACATAAAGTCAACATGTTTGATCTTTCTAGAAGACTAAACTCAGCTCTGGTCTTATACCAGGACATTAAGTCTAGAGCTATACATAAGTTCTACTTAGTGTATGGGTTTTAATTCCAGCAAGAGTAGAAAGGTTGAGAAAGGTTGTAGGAGAAGTGTAAAACTCAGGTTTAGCTCAGACTGAAATTTAGTTGCCTGCTAAAGAGAGAAAGGAAAAAAAAAGAAAAAAAAAGAAAGAAAAGATCTAAAATAACACACACCAGATGGATACACAGAAAGAAAAAAAAAATCAATATAATAAAATCTTAGAATAGCTTCAGGTTCAACAACTGGGCATTAAATTTAGCCCCCAGCTTCTTGGCCTTCATGGGGAAATGAGACAAATGATTTAGTTCCTACTATTTGAAAAGATGGTATACCTAACTTGTAAAAGGAATTTCCTATGTGAGTTCTGGTCCATAAACAAGCTAAAATTTTATAACATCAAAACTTGATCAATCTATACTTTTATATTAAAGTCTAAATTCCTGTTTTTAAAAAAGTGCCTTCACTGGAAATAATTATCACAATAATGATCCTCTAGTAGCAGGTGCTGTAACAATTAACCCAATGAGTCACTCTTTGGGCCACAACCGTGAACCTCAATCATTCCTCCAGTGGGGCGACAAATGCCATCTTTAAAGAGAGAAGGAAACCATGCTATAAATGTTACTCTGCCTATCTACTCCACCACCTTACTTTCAACAGTTGCAAGGAAGAAAAAAGAGAGAAACAAGAGCAGCATGAGAATCTTAGAAAATAATTAGCTCCTGATTAGCACATATTTCCACTGTAATATTCAAGTTTCTCCTCTTAACCTCTTCTAACTTTTCTTCCTGGAGGTCCTACATCACTCAATTGTTTAAAATTTAGGTAACATGAAGAATCCTCCTCTGGCCCAAAAGAGCCTACTATATCTGCCTCCTGTTCACCCGTATCTATGGATCCCATCACCACTCTTCTAATTCACCAACCTCACACCCTTTGCAGTTACTCAAATACATTGATCTGAGGATCCCTGCACCAATCATTTCCTGTGCCTGAAAAACACCTTCCCCAGACTTTCTCATAAAATGGTTCCCTCTCATCATTCCAAGTCTCAACTCAGTCTCTTACCACGTTTTCAGAAACAATGTTTCTTATCACCCTAGAGAAAACAGCACTCTATAACCCATCAGTTTTACCTTATGTCATAGAAAATAGCGCACTACAGCAATTACTTGTCATTTTAAGGCAACCAGCAGGATTATCACAATTTTAAATCAATAAGACACTTCCAATCACTTCATTAAATTAAATGACTTTAAAGGTCCTCACCTTTAATACAAATAATACAAATTCTGAACGTCAAGAGATTTTCCCTTATACATCACTTGACTTCACCGGTCCCCACTCCACCCTCTACACTTAAAACGTTCTATAGAAACAGGCACAACACCCAGATGGACAGCAGCGGCCATACACATATAACCCAGCAGCTGGGTTAAGATGGAATTCTAGCTATCATGGTCTTGTTAAAGGTGCCTGTTCCCCACACAGTAGAGGGATAGAAAGGTATCTCATTCAGATAGCATTCCCTGAAAAAGGTCCTCCTGATCTTCAGTGAAGTGACTAGTAAGGAAATAACTACTGTACATCCATTCGGAACTCTGAATATCTTGTGTAAGCACAATACAGTAGAAATACTAACAAAACAATTTCTAAAGCTGTTTCACCAATGTGTTATTCCAAGGTTGGTTTTCTTGGGGGAGGGGTGGGTCAGGGTAACTGAACATATAAGTCTAGCTTTGCTTTCATTCATCAGTATTCTGTAGCTACCAAAATAAATTCTAAGCCTACAGATTACATTTTTATAAAAGCCAATGGTCCCAAGAGAGAATTTTCTTCAAAATTTCTTTCCTATACCTTGTTTTCAAACACAACTAGGACAGAGTTTAAAGTATAATACAGCTTGTCTTTCTACTCTCTGATGGACCTCAAAACAGAAATGCAGGCAGAATGCTTGCAGTATGTAGACAAGTAATTGGAAAACTTAAGAGAACCAGTGGGAAGAGCAGAATAGAGAAGCACGAGTGGCAGGCAAGGTTTATGTGGATTTCTAGCTTTCGAAAATGAACTGGAAATGGTTAAAGTATTTTTTTTTTTTTTTTGCGGTACGCAGGCCTCTCACTGTTGTGGCCTCTCCCGTTGCGGAGCACAGGCTCCGGACGCACAGGCTCAGCGGCCATGGCTCACGGGACCAGCCACTCCGCAGCATGTGAGATCTTCCCGGACTGGGGCACGAACCCACGTCCCCTGCATCGGCAGGCGGACTCTCAACCACTGCGCCACCAGGGAAGCCCACTACTTACTTTTATCATACATTCACCCGTGGTTCAAAATCCAAAGATACAAAAGATATACATATAGTGAAAATATCATTCCCTCTCCTGTTTTCCAAATTCTTTCCTGAGAATTTGCCCAAAGATGCACATATAATAAGCAAAAGCACATTTTCATGTAGGCAAATTCTGATCTAGATGTTTATAATAATATTTTTTAAAAAGCAGTCTTTGTTTTAAATAACTCACTGGCATCACACACATTCATACATTCCAACTTTCTATGAGGCTGACTTCAAGACTGGTTTTTCTTCGGCCCATCAACGCGGCTTGCAGGATCTTAGTTCCCTGACCAGGGATTGACCTCAGGCCCTCGGCAGTGAAAGCATGGAGTCCTAACCACTGAACCACTGGGGAATTCCCGAAGACTTTTTTTTTTTTTTTAAAGTATCAAGAGAAGAGTGAAAGTTCTGGATTATGAAGTCTGGGTTCTTGCCTCAATTCTGTGCAAGTCTGGGAAAGTCCCACCATTTCTTCAGCATTCTCCCTTATCTCTGTGGCCACCTCTTGAGTCCAGGCCACCATCAGCTCCTGCCTGGACCTGCCCCAGCCCCTCCACATCCTCCAAATAATCCACCCTCTTGCCTCCGCTAGGCCATTCTACTCAGGACTGTAGCTGACATAACTTTTTAAATGCAAGTCTTGTTTTAACGTGAATGCTCAACTCTTTTGCAATCTTTTCACCATTTCGGTGAAACCAGGAACAGAGTACATGATCGCCCACAGCATCCACAGTGAGGCTGGCAGTCTTTAGAGATCACTCCCTGAGGTGGATTCCCTCACTGAACACAGGAAAAGACTCAAGCTCACAGAGACAAGGTAAGTGGGCCACATCTAGAATGCACTGCTTCACAGAATGCCATGATTATGTGGGAACCTAAAGGTCATTTATTCATTGATAAGTATTTGCCGAAGGCCGGGCACCGTGCTAGGTTTCAGGAACTGCGGTGAACAGGTGAGGTCCCCGACTTCTTAGAGCTTATATTTCTAGATATACTTCCAGAAAAGAAGCAAGTAAATACCCAAGATGATGCTCTCTCACTTCATTGGAATCCCTGTCAAAATGTCTCCTCCTCTAACCGCTGTCTAGAACAGCATCCCTCACTTCACCCCACCTGCTTCATTTGTCTACACAGCACAGATCACAGTCAGAATATGATATATTTGTGGTTTGTCTGTTTTCCCACTAGATGGAAGCTTCCTGAGTGTGTCTACCTCACTCACTGCTATCGCCCCAGTGCCTAGAACAGTGTCAGGCACAGAGTAGGCACTCAATAAATATTGCTGGAAAAAACAGATAATGTGACAAAGAAGAAACTGAGGTGGGCAAGTAGCCACTTTGGGAAGGGTGATCAGAAAAGGGCTCTCAGACGAGGTGACATTTAAGCTGCATCCTGAACAGTAAGGACAAGAGCCAGGAACAGATTAGTGCATGCAGAAGGAACAGTGAGTGTCAAGGCCCTGGGGCATGAAAGATTCTGGTGTGAAAGGGACAAGGTAGCCCTCCATAATGAGGGAGGGGAAAGCAGTCGATGAGGCTGGAGAAGCAGGCAGGACGCTGAAGGCTATGGTGAGGAGCCAATAATTTATTCTACATGAAATGCCATCATTAAGGACTAAGCAAGGAGTTACATAATGTGGTTAAGTGTTTTTTATAGAGCACTGTACCTGTTGTGAGGAGAATAGTGTATGGAAGACAAAAATGAAAGCAGAGGAACCAATTAGGAAACTCAAGTAGTTTTCCAGTTGAGAAATAACAGGGATTTAGTGGTGAAACGCAGATGGAGAGAGGTGAATGTACTTGAGATATGTACTAAGGGAGAATTGATAAGACATGTTGATTGGCTGGATGGAGACAGGAAGGATTTAAGATGATTCCCAAGTTTCTGACTTGTGCAATTGGGTGTATCAGGATCTACTTACTGAAATGAAAAAGGATTGAAGGGGAAAAGCCAGAACTGTCTTTTGCACCCATGAAGCCTGAGTCATAGGTTACCGATCTCTAGGTGGAATTCAGAGGACAGGTCTGGGCTGCAGATACATACTTACGAGTCATCAGCATAAAGATGGTATTTAAAGCCACAGGAGTGAGTGAAATCACCGCGGGAAGGAGTACAAATAAAGAGAAGTGAGGCCCAAAACTGAGCCTGGAGGCATGCCAGCACTTAGAGGTCACACAGGGCAAGGGGAGGCAGTAAAAGAGAAGGAGGGCTGGTCTATGAGACAGAAAGAAAACAACTAGATTCCATCGCAGAGGACCTGGGTGCTCTTGGCAGGAACGGTTTCAGTGAAGTAGTGAGGAATGGAGCCAGTAATGAGTGGTTTAAAGAGTGAATGGAAGAGAAAAAAAAGTAGAAGAGAGAACAGACAACTCTTTTGAAAAGAGCTGTGAAGGGGAGAGAAAGCGGGTCACTAAGTATCGACAGAGGTGGATTTAACAAGGGACAATTTAATTCTAGAGACAGAGTGCACCAGAGCGTATCTGTACACTAACAGGGATGCTCTAGCAGACAGGGAGAGCCTGAAGATGGAAGAGGGAGATGGGGGACCACAGAAGCGGCAAGGTCCCTGTGAAGGAGGTGGGACACTCAGCACAAAGGAAAGGACTGTAATGGCGGGGGGTGGGGGCGGGGGGGAGAAACAAGCTCTTGCTACATTATAACCAACTGGAGGGAAATGAGAGAAGAGTGGCCCAGCTGCCAAAAAATCTCTAGATGTGGTGGAGGGCAGATGAGGGTGTCCCTCTGGACAGATGCTTCTCAGAGAAGCATCAAACAAAGCCATCAGCTGAGAGAACAGAAGTCTATGAGGTTTGAGGGAAAGGTACGAAATAGTCTTCTTAGAACCTGAGAAAGCAAACTTAACAGCTGGGCTTCCTGGCAGTGATAAAGCCCATTTCAGGCTGGGGTTATGTCTACATGGAAATTTAGTAACATTTTCTGTACATGGTAAATATTTCCTTCAATCGATTTGTTATTCAAATTTATACCAGGAATTAGATTTGTAATACCATCTTTGGAAATCACTGATCCAATATAAGTAAATGCCGCCCCCCTCACCAAAATAGAATATTATGGACTCTCTACACATTCCCAGGATTTGATTCAATCATCTGATCACCAGCATCTTTAAAAAAGAGACCAGACAACAAACCAAAGAGACAAAAAAAAAAATTATATAATCAGGGGAAATGTGACCACAGACTGAATATCTTACATATTTCTGGATAAAATTACATACTGATGCTTGATACACTTTAAAATAATTGGAGGGGGTGGAAGAAAGCAGGTTAGGGTACAGATGAGATCAGACTGGCCATGTGTTGGTAACTGTTGATATTGGGGTGATTGGTACATGGAGATTCCCTATACTAGTCTCTCTACTCTGGTATATGTTTGAAAATCTCTAATTAAAAAAGTAAAAACAAATAATAAAAGAAATCCAGAAGAATAAAATACAACCAATATTTATTTCATGCTTCCAATATAAACTAATATTCCAAAGTTTCATAGTTTTTTTTTTTTTCATTTCCAAAATTCTAGTTTGCTTAACAACTAACTAATCAGGAAAAGAAGCTATTATCCTTCCAAACAAAATTCGCCTTATTTCAAAAGTCACCATCCTTCTCTCTTGCCTGTTTTGCTGGATCAAGCCTGCCCCACTGCCCAGGTCCCCCTGCAGCCTATCCACTACTGTCCGACTTGGGGGTTCGGCTTCAGGCTCACCGGCTCCCACAGTAAGCTCTGCCTCGATCACTATTAAAGGCAACATTTCGGTCTCAAAAATGAAAAG
This sequence comes from Orcinus orca, assembly GCF_937001465.1. Taxonomy (NCBI): domain Eukaryota; kingdom Metazoa; phylum Chordata; class Mammalia; order Artiodactyla; family Delphinidae; genus Orcinus; species Orcinus orca. Next base: position 40,759,084 of record NC_064569.1, on the reverse strand, counting down.
GAAAAGAAAAAGTAAAAAAAAGTGACCATCTTTTCTTTCCTTCCTCAACAACTGTCTCATCTCCACAGCTCTTGGAACCACCCCAACAAACAAGCTCACCTTCATGAACTTCTCTTTTAGCCAAAAGAAGTAAAGGGCCAAGACCAGAGGATCCTTGATGGTGGGAATGGACTAGACAGCCCTCTGTGCTTCCCAGTCAGTGCCCCTGCTGCCTTGATCAGGTTAATTTATACCAGAAGTAGCTTTTCAGAACACTTAACCACTGTGGTGAATGTGGGTAGCAAATGAATGCTACGGAAGAGAAGTCAGCACTGAGTAATTCCCCTCCTGAGATATAAGGTAGATCATATTTCTTCGATTCTACTAGCAATTCTCCTCTATCGCCTCCCTCATCTCTTTTCACCACCACCCCCTTCTAAAACCAAACTTGTGGCAAATAAAATGAACTGGACACCATATGACTGGAAAGAGCCACAATCTTATTGGACACCGCTGCTCCAGTTCCACCTTGTCAATGGGAGGGTTACTTGACTGGTTTCACTGACAGAACTGGTTGCCCAGTAGGGTGGATATTATCTCTGAGAGCCACAAAGAACGTTTTCTCTTTGTACTAGCTGTCCTAAAAGTTTCCTAGCTTATGAATACATATCTGTTTCAGTGGTTCCCAAATCTGGTTAATTATAGGAATTTCTAGAAGAGTTCTTTTAAGATTTGGTTGGGGCCCATAAAAATTATTTTTAAAAGTCATCAGGTAGTTGTGTTCACTCAGGTACAGAAACTAATGTTGTATTATGGCCTGAGGTACAAACATAAGTCATATTCAAAAGAGTAATCTACCTCTAAAATCTTTAATTATTCTGAACATAATCGAAATACTTTCTCTAAATAAAACCACAATTCTAGATAATATGCAAAGTAAAATCAAACTGTTAATTCAGCAAGAAAAAAAATTAATAAAAAGCTAACAAATTACAAGGAAGGACTAACACACAGTCTTTTAAGACTGGTATTATTGACATTTTGGACTGGATGATTCTTAGTTGATACAGGCTGTCCTGTAGGATGCTCCTATCATCTGAGTATAAATTCAGTGAAAATCTTACTGTAACAACATAATGAGTGATTTTGCTGAAATGAAGGCAAGCTCTCTGATTTCTATCTACTAGAATGATAGAAGCATCCCCCCAAGTTCTGACAATCAAAAATGTCTCTGGACATTGCCAAACGTCCCCTGGGGGCAAAATCACCCCAGTTCAGGACCACTGGATTAAAGGAACTGTGTTAAAAATAGAAGAAAAAAATTGCACAAGTAGACTGGAGTGAAGATACAGAAAGTTAAATTGTCTTCAAAATATAAAGCAATAGCATGAGAAGCACTGTTATTAGCTCTTTATTTTTATTAAAAACAAAACTAAAGAAAATGGACTTAAGTTATATAAGGGAGCATCTAGAGTACTCATAAGGAAAAACTTCTTAACTCCTAAGGTTTATTACTGCCAGGAAAACTTGAGGCCCTTTCCTGGAGATAATTAGAATGAAAAGGCTGTGATATGACTCAGAAGATTTGGGACTAGAGTGTGTAGGTCTGATAGCCCTATGGAGGGCCCTTTCTAGCCTGAGAATCTCTCCCACCCCGGAGCCTGAAAGACTGCTTCAGAAGGAAAGCACTTGAGTAGTCATAGTTAATGTCTCCCTCTGGACTCAGGTCCATGTGATGTGACCAGTTTCTGAATGCACACACAGCAAGCCAACAAGGCTAGCAGGTTTATGGCCCTTCCTTGTTGCTTGCCCAAGGTGAGGCTGTGAACTAGTCTTCTCTTTTGTGCCCAGGGTCAGTCCTAGCATTGGCCTAGTGCCCATGCTGAGGCTGCCAGTCCAGAGTGGAGCTCTGACCCGTAATGGTATTCAACCTAGATCAGTGCATCTATAGGGTCTATCTCAGCAAAAGTAAAGGCAAACAGAAGAAATCTGAGAAAAGAGAAAGAAATAAGTCATCACAAATTACTGTAAATCAGCGGTCCTCCAAAATGTGGTCCGTGGGCTTCTGGGGGTCCCCCAAGAACTTACGAAGGTCCACAAAGTATAAAATAGTTTAATAATATATTAAGACATTATTTGCCATTTTTACTGTGTGAAAGTCTGTTTTAAATTTTTACCTCTTGTTCTTTATCTATAACAATAGATTTCAAACTTTACACTTCTAAATTATTTGCTCTGATGGTATAAAAGCCATGGAGAATAAAGTGGCTGGAGCCTTAGGACAAATCAAGACAGCTGGTGATTTAGGCCCTGCACTCACAGTGGTAGTCACTAGTTTTATTACATTTTGACCCCTGAGTCCACACCTTTCTAATATTCTGTGTTGTCTCAAAGAAGAGCACTTACATAACTGAGTTGTGAGCTGAACTGACTGCCTTTTTTTAAAACCAGCTACATTCACTTTATTTTTCTCATATAAAACTCTGTGATCGCTACAGCTGGATCCTGGGTCCTCTGCACAGAAACTCTGGTGTGGGCCTTTACAAGATGGTCAGTGAATTCCTGATATGGAGACTTGGTGAACACCATCTCTTTCCAGAAATCAGGAGTGAGATAACTGTAGTTCTTAGAAATGGCATCAAAAGCGGCCTTGGTGAAGTTGCCCAGGGTGGTGGTGCAGCCTCTGGCAGAGGTGTAGCAGTGGTCAATTCCGGCCATCATCAGTAGCTTCTTGGGCATAGGGGCTGAGACAATGCCAGTGCCCCTGGGGGCAGGGACAAGGCGCACCAGTACAGAGCCACAGTGGCCAGTCATCTTGCAAGGCACAGTATGGGGCTTGCCAATCTTGTTACCCCAGTAGCCTCGCTGCATGGGGATGGTGGAGAGCCTGGCCAGAAAAATGGCCCCACGGATGGCAATGGCTACCTCCTTTGAGCACTTAACACCCAAACACCATTTTTACTTTAACACCATTTCTACTTGAAATGATGAACAAACTATGGTTTTCAGACTTGAGTATCTGGCAGACATGTTCTTAAAAATTAATGAAGTGAGACAGTTACTGGCAGCATTAATGACAATCATAAACTTCAATGAACTGACAGTGATTTCAAAGCAAAAATCAAAATTTTAGAAAACTTGAGATTGACAGCTTCCCAATACTCAGCATTTTTTCTTATGAGACTGAAGGTGAGATTAACAAATATAATTTTTGACAATGTATAATGAAATGTGTCACAATTTGCAAGATGTAACTAACACAGCGATTCAATATTTTCCAAATGACCAATGCATGATGTTAAAAACAAAAAATCATACACAAGTTAATGACCCATTCAAACTATAATTTTAATGTAACAGTATGAAAAGTTATTGGTTTCCCATCCTACATTGTAACTAATCTTTAATAAACTATCACTTGAGTTTGGCTGTAGTACCATAGAAGACTATCCACAGTTATATGATAAGACTATCTCCTGGTTTTTCTAACTACATAGCTATGGGAGGCCAGATTTTCTTCATATACTTAAACCAAAACAATTTATCATAACAGATTAAATGAGTAAGTAGATATGAGAATCCAGACATTAGAGTCACAAAAAATGTAAAACAGTGCTTTTCTTTTCATTAAATGATTTTTGTTTACGAAAACAGGTATTTCTCATAAAAATATATTACTTATGAGAATGTAATAGATTTATTGTTATTTTAAGTGAACTAAATATTTTTAAAATATTTCAGTTTTAATTTATAATGTAGTAAGTAAATAATGATAGATGCAATACACATATAAACAAAGGCTCTTTGAGTCTCAATTTAAGAGTACAAAGTTTGGGGCTTCCCTGATGGCGCAGTGGTTGAGAGTCCACCTTCTGATGCAGGGGACACGGGTTCGTGACCCGGTTTGGGAAGATCCCACATGCCGTGGAGCGGCTAGGCCCGTGAGCCATGGCTGCTGAGCCTGCGTGTCCGGAGCCTGTGCTCCACAACAGGAGAGGCCACAACAGTGAGAGGCCTGCGTACCGCCAAAAAAAAAGTACAGGGGAAGAGTACAAAGTTTGAAAACCACTGTTACAGATAAAGAACAAGAGGAAAAAAATGTAAATAGCCTTAAAAAAAAAAACTGCAGTGATATATAAATAGGGGAGAGTTTCATCTTTTAAAAGTTATGAAAATTCAGCAACAAAAAGAAACAAAAAGGAAAACTACTGATACACAAAACAACCTGGATGAATCTCCAGAGAATTATGCTGAGTGAAAAAAATCCAACCCCAAAAGGTTACATACTGATTCCACTTAGATAGCATTCTTGAAATGACAATTGCAGAAATGGAGAACAGGTTAGTGATTGCCATGGGGGAGGGGCAAGCTGCGGTGGGAGGGGAAGTGGGTGTGGCTATAAAAGGGAACAGGAGGGATCCTTGTTAATGGAAATGTTCTGTATCTTGACTGCCTCAATGCCAATATCCTGGTTGTGACCTTGTACTACAGTTTTGCAATATGTTACCATTGGGGGAACTGGGTAAAAGATAACTGGGATAGCTTGGTATTATTTCTTCATAACTGCATGTGAATCTACAACTATCTCAAAATTAAAAATGTAATACTGAAAAAGCTATGAAACAGAAATCAGGAGAATGTAGCATGACTCTATCAAAAGTCTAGATGTTATAAATCCTGCCTACCAACTCAAACTGATTAATGATATCTTTAGACTACTAATATTTTTTCATATCTTAGGAATAAGAACTATTTCTTAAAACACCCATTAATTCATTACAGTCCTCTGACATGCCACACACAGCTAGGTAAAGAAGACATAGAAACGAATAGGAAATGGAACCTGTCCTCCAGGTACGCACAGTGTTGTAGGGATGACTGAATGGCAAATGGATTCTCAGAACACAATCTAGAATGTGTAATAACAGAAGTACAGACCAGGTGGAATAGGGGCATAACTCCATAAGAAGGCAGGTGGGCTTAAGGAAAAGGTGACAACTGAGCAGAGTCCTACAGGCTGAAGAGGTGGCAGGCAGAAAACAGAGGAGAAAAGGGCAAAATACACTGCAGGATTTTAAACAAGAGAGGACATCACTAGGTTCTGTGTTTTATAAAGAAATATGACAACACTTAGTTAGGAGGCCAAGGGAGAAACAGGGCAGGTGAGATTTTGGGGGGCAGGGGGGATAGAAAGAAACAATTAAAAGTGATGTTTTAGAGGGAGAACTGATAAGACTTGCTGGCCTCAGACAGGGGTCAGATAGTAAATACTTAGTCTTTGTAGACAACATAGGGTCTCTGTAACAAATACACATATATGCTTATTTTAAACAACCACTTAAAAATGTAAAAACCATTCTTGGCTCACAGGTCTCTGGCCAGATACTGACCCCTGACCTGGGAGGTAAGCAATAAAGGAGAGGAAGAGCCTGCTGAGGTGACATCCACGTTTCTGGCCTAACCTAGTGGATAGGCTCAGATGCCACTCACAAAGACTGTGGACACAAAACAAAAGACAAGGATTTCTGACTGATGGGAGTTGAGAGTGTGCGGGAAGAATAAGTCAGTTTTACATGACCCAGGTGGAACTGTTAAATAGAGTGCTGGACATATAAATATGGAGCTCAGAACAGAGGTCTGGGTGGAGATAAAGATTTGGAAATCATCAAGATACTAAACAGTTAAAACTGTGTAAATGGCTGACAGCCAAGGTGAGAGTGTCAAGTGAGAAGAAAGTTGGCTACGATCATGGGAAACACTAGGGTTTGGGGGAGGAGACAAAATGAGTCTGTGAAGAAAACTCAAAGAAGAGACAGAACAGCAAGTATATTTTAAAATGCTAAAGGACAGCAGAAGACTAAGTTGTGGGCCTTTATTTAATGCCCAGCAAAGCATGCTAAATCACAGATGCTTCAGAAAGGCAGCAAGGGCTGCCTAAGGACAGACAATTTCTATGATTCTGGTAAACAAACGTTTGCTATAATTTTCAAGAGGCCAATTGTTATAAGGCCTCTTCCTCAAAACAAAGGTTTGCTCCTGGCCTAGTTATGCTACCATTTCCTACCTGGCACCAACGCATTCTTCATAGAAACCACGCACAGGAGAAGAAGCCAAATGCTAGTGGGGAGTGCTTATTCCTCATTTCTGAAGTCCCCTTCTGTGAACGGAGCCCTACCAGTTGTAACCTCTCTGGCATTTCTTTGCCACTTAGATGCTTCTATCCTGGGGAGGGAAGCAACTGATCTGATTGGCAAATCTGGGAAAAATAAATGGTCCAGCCGTGCCCTTCTTCCTCATATGAGTGAGCTGCCTATAGGAATTGGGTTGGGTGGAGGCTCTGTATACCACATATTGCCTTCTCTAATCCAGCACTACTTGTGACCAGGGGGTAGGTCTGCCTAATTTTGGAACTTAGTTAGCAAGCCAATTTGGCTCTAATATTAAGCTGCTTCCTTTACCTTCACCTTTATCAATAATAAAGGTAATATTATGGCCACCATTTGCTAATCCTTTAGTTTTTATTCAATTTACTGAAAACTTTGGTGGGGGAGAAAGGTGCTTTTATTGCTCTCCCCTCCTTTCTAGATCTTAACACCAGGTTTAAGTAAACAACCACCTAACTTTAGATAAATATAATCTAATTAATCTAATTTAGTGTAATCAGAGTAAAATAACTCAAGACTTCTAAACAGGTTGTATTAGTTCCCCATCCTCCTTTTAGATGCAAGTTTCTTAAGTATTTTGATGATGAGGGTGTTGCACTTCTCATTTGTTATAATATGAAACAGGCAAGAGACTACCACCATTAAAGATATAATTACAGCTGAAATTAATTCCAAACACTCCACCCACTTTCAAATTGCAAGATTTTGGAAAAAATTTCCAAGAACTCTTAATATCATCAAACATAGTCAAGGAAAGCATAGCACAAATCTATTCTTAAGAAAAACACATTTCCAAAATACCCTCCAAGTACTTAAATGTAATTCATAAATATTTATCCCTGGTCACTTTAAAAATACTTGAGAAGACAAATTATTTGAATAAATGAATTCAGTGATTTCATGCAAATAACCCCACACTATTATACACTACATTGTGCTATTTTTAGTCTGAGGAAGGAAAAATACACACTGTAGAAAAAGGAAACGTAAACAAAATTGGGCTAACCATTTTTAAAGACTGCTTCCTATCTGGGTTCTGCCTGCTCCATGACAATCATGGGACTCAGTCAGAAAAATAAAATGGCCCTGAAGCAGTACCTCAAGTGAATAGCTCTACAATGGGCTTCACCAATCACTGCAGACCCTGTCCAGGGATCAAGGCCCATCTCTTCTACTGTTTCCAATATCCACTCTACATTCAGGATAGGTTATACAGATTGTGTTGGAATAACCATACTGAATGATGATGGGTCAACACCAAGTGGTAGGTGGCTACAGACCAGGGTAGGCCAGGAAAAAATGGACCTGTAGTGGGAAGACCGGTGGAACAGCTAGACCAGGGTGCTACTCAATCTGTAAGCTACTTGACAGGTACTCAGTCTTGTCTCTTTACAGCCTGAAGCACCCAGCACAGAGCTCTACATAATAAAGATAAGTGGCTGTATTTGAAGATTTTACATCTTCTGGATTATGTGCTGACTGCCTGGGACAGACTTAGGGGAAAGCCTAAAAGGACACTTAACCATTTAGTTCTGCCCAAATGAAAGCACGGAATGCCCTACGTTGCTTTATTTATTGGAGCTCACACATAGAATGGTACATGCCTAACCACTTACTGGGTGCCAAGAGTTTTCTTTGTTTCACAGCACACTCTAGCCAAGATGCTGACACTGGGCATATTCTCAAACTCTCAACTGTCTCCTAGAGCTGCTCAGATCTGATTTAATACTGTCAATGAAGACTCACAGCACGAGAGGGGCTGGCTCGAGATGCTCTATGAAAAGCAGCCACTCATGGAAATGTTAATTTGCGGAAGGAGACACCAAATATTTTCCGTTATTTTAAATACTGGCAGCACTACGGAGAACCAGCAACCAACATTTTAAGCAAACTAATTTTATAGCCTTTCCAGCTTACAGACTTGATAAATCACAGCTCTAATTTTCATTATCTGGGAAATGGCAAACATGGAGAATGGAACAGAGGAGACTCAGAAACAGTGCTGTAAATTGGAAGATCCTTCAAAACAGAGCCTATGTTCATTTTCTGACCCGTCAGAGGGTCTAGCAGCAATGCTTTGACCACAGCATTCAGTAAATGTTTGCTGAATCAAATTGTTGTGAAAGCATTCTCGGCTCACCACCAATCCTGCATGCCTTGAGTTTAGCAACCCTTAACTCTCTCCTAGCAAATGCTTTCAGTTCTGCTTACAGCAAAATATTTTTTCTAGGAAATATATCTTAACTTCATAATATATAAATGAAAAAAACCAGAATCTCCTTTGTAAAGGTATATTTCTTTTAAAAAGCAGCCATATATTACTCAGCAAAGTTTGACGCGACTACGATCTTAGTCTGGGGGTAATATTTGTGTATCAGCATGTGATGGACATCTTAGTGTTGAAGAGAAAAGGAAGACACATGAGGACGTTAAAGTAGAGTAGATCCAAGTTTCTGATTTTTTTTAAAAAAGTTTTGCTTTGTTTATACGGACTGAATGAAGACAAATGAGAAATATTTTTTGTTAAAAAGGAAAGGGCAACCTAAGCAAAGCAGGATAACTGTAACTGTGTTATAAGGGGCTCTGAAGAGCAAACATCTGTAATGCTGCCATACAGCTGCATCCTTAAATGCCTATTCCTAAAGGACTAGTTAAACTAAAGTTTAAACTAGAAAGACAGATGCATCTTTTAAATAAATTCCCAGTCCTAGATGTACGCTTAAGTTATTTATGAATAATTAAAAGGCCTAGGTTCCAAGGGTCACAGAGAATTGAACTCCCATCTACTTACAGCCAAAGTCATTCAAAGGGCTGCCAACAATAATATATTCTGTGAGGCTTTTCCTGGCAAACCCTTTCCCCAACCTCTCCCCTATGTTGCCATGGCATTTTCTTTTCATACTTCTATTATCATTTACCTCAACATAGAATCAAACTTTAATCTCCTTTTCATTACAAGTCAGCTCCTGATTAGACTGTGAGCTCTTTGTGGACAAGAACTGGGTCAGAGTCATTTTGCTATCCCTACAATCTACTAAAATAGTAAAGCAGTTAATAAAAGTTTTGTTGAAAGAATGAAATCAAAACTTCTGAGACTATCATTTTACAAATTAAAGGTTGCTCACTGAAAGGAAGGCCTCAAGTAACTCAAGGTATTGAAAAGAATTGTTTACACAACCTATAGTCACATATTGATGCCTATATCTTTAGGCAGTCAGCAACTGTCTCATGCAGAACGATGTTTGACCTTAGTAGGTGTTCAAATATTTACTGATCCAATTAATACATGTAGAACACTGTAGGTGTTTAAATACATATATATATAAAGAAAGGCAGGGTCGGGGAGAGGTGGGGGAGAGAAAGCAAAAGAAAGAGAGAGGAAACATATATATTATATACTATAGAATCCCCTAGATCTGTTTTCAATATATGAACATGTTAAATAACATATAAGGGAAAATTATGGAACTTTCTCATTTTTAACCACGACTTGGAAAATCTTCTAGAGTTGATTTTCAGAAGTGATAAAGGAATCATGACACAGCAAAAAACCAGTCTGACTACTGAATCTCTCACAAAGGAATTGGATAACTTCATTCATAGAGGTGACAAGTTTCTACACCAAACTGCAAAAGATTTCTCACTTTAACAATTAGCAGCAAATGTCAACACAGAAGCTGAGCTGTTACTCCTTCTTGGAAGCTAGAAGATTTTTAAACTTATTAGTTTCACAATAAATATAAAAACATGTAAAAAACAAAATCTTTTTAAAAACCAGTATTCATCTGATATCTATATAACTTTTAAAATAGTAATTATGGAAACAAGTATAAAAGCAAAATCTCTAAAGTGACCAATGTTTACCTGATATTTATATAATAACTTTTAAAATCATAATTATAGTTCCTTTAAAGGTGGAGTAGGGAATTCCCCAGAGGTCCAGTGGTTAGGACTTGGTGCTTTCACTGCCTGGGCCTGGGTTCAATCCCTGGTTGGGGAACTAAGATCTTGCAAGCCACAAGGAGGGAGGGAGGGAGGGAGGGAGGGAGGAAGGAAAGAGAGAGAAAAAGAGAGAAAGAAAGAGAAAGAAAGGAAGGAAGGAAGGAAGAAAGAAAGAAAAAGAAAAGAAATCTATAAAGGTGGAGCATAGTTATATAAAGGAGAGCTGAATCTCAAGCCACCATTTGGTAAAAGGTAATCCTGAGAAGTCAAAAAAAGGGTCTGACAGTTGACAGTGAGGCTACACAATCTTTAATCACCACCTACATAAAGGGTTAAGAGCCTCATCCTTCCCTTAGAGGAGGGGTCCCCAACCCCCAGGCTGCTGACCGGGTCACACAGCAGGAGGTGAGCAGTGGGTGAGCAAGCCAAGCTTCATCTGCCACTCCCCAACACTCCCCAACACTAGCATTACCGCCTGAACGATCCCCACACCCCCGCCCCCCACCATCTGTGGAAAAGTCGCCTTCCAGGAAACCAGTCCCTGGTGCCAAAAAGGTTGGGGAACGCTGCCTTAGAGCTTCACCTCCAACACACTGGAAATAGTGACAAAAGAGCAGACCAAGGGAAGGGGTCCAACAGTTCGGATGGTGGAATTCACAGGCACATTCTCTTTCACCTTCAAGTGTCTGGTAGGCTAAAAAGGATATTACCAACCACATAACATCGCCTTGGTTTTCAGTAACAAAATGTCATTTAGCAAGTCACAACAAGACAAAATTCTAAAATGTCCAATATACACTTAGAGATTTACTTTTACACTGTAGAGGGTGGTGATTTTCTTATAGGAGACATGTTTAGTAACTCTCTTTACTATCTCAGTAATTAACATACCCCTTGGGTAAGCTACAATAAGAACCAAACACAAACTCTAGAAGAGAAAAACGATCACGTTTGCTAAAAACTAAACTATCTTCATCACTAACTTTTTTCCTTGATTAATAAATAAGGAAAAATGCCTTTGAGATACTGGCAATCTTCATTAATATGTATAATTTAAAATTTATTACAGATCCAGTAAAAGTATAATTATAACATATATCTAACATCACTTTCTTCTTTTATTTAATGGAGTATGACTACTTTTAGTAAAAACATATTCATTTGTTATAAATGTAGAGTGTGTGTTATGGGCTGAATTCTGTCCCCTTAAAATTCATATATTGAAGCCCTAACCCCCAGTACCTCAGAATGTGACTATTTGGAGACAGAGCCTTTAAAGAGGTAAGTAAGTTAAAATGAGGCCCTTAGGATGGGCCCTAATCCAATCGAACTGGTTTCTTGTTAAAAGAGGAAATTTGGACACACTGAGACACCAGAGATGAGCACACATAGAGAAAAGACCAGGTGAGGACACAGTGAGAAGGCACTGTGTGCAAGCCAAGGGCAGAGACCTCAGAAAAAATGAAACCTGCTGACACACTGGCCTTGGACTTCTAGCCTCCAGAACTGTGAGAAAATTAATTTCTATTGTTTAAGCCACCCAGTCTGTGGTCTTTGTTAGTCTCTGTTACAGCAGCCCTAGCAAACTAATGCACACAGCAAAAGATGTTCTCCAAGTGATCAAGAAGTAGTATGGCAGAGATGGCCGGCTGCCCACCGGAGGTTCATGTTTCCCATCACAACTGGTGCTGGAAAGCAGCTGACAAATACAGAATACATTTTCTGCCCTCCCACCCCACCCCCCACCCCACATCTAGGTTGGTTCTCACCAATCCAACATACCATACCCACTTTGGGCTAAGATTAAGAAGTTTTGTTACCCTCTCTTTTTGTCACCCTTTCCCTTTCCCAGTCTCCTGGCTGGATATCAACCCCCAGGACACCTGGAAGCCATGTATGAACAATGGAGGAGACTTCATCATCCTGAGTCTCTACGTGACCTCACTGAGCAGCTTCCCCCATTCGCTGTCCAACAACGGGAATGTCCATTTTGGACTGTGTTATGCCTCTGAGATTTTGGATTTGTCTGTTAAAGCATCAAGCATCACCTTAATACAGATCATATTTAAACCTGAGGTTTCATTTTCTTTCTTCAAATTGCAGAACTGAGAGTTAAATATAGGTTAAATCATGAGAAAATGCGGTTTTTGTAAGTCAAAGATAGTCAAATATTGTCAATTGCACATGCTTCAACCTAATATGTTTGGTCTACAAAAAAATGGACAAGGCATGACTGCACCCCCAGCTCACTACTCAAATTCCCCCACTAGGTTTAACACATTGATGGATTCTAACAGCTCAACACTCTTCCCAGACTGAGAAGCAGTTCCATGGAAAGCTTATATTCAGTACCAGATAGTTCTCTGCTTTCACAAATCCACGCCCTTAACTAGTTTCTCTACTATTTGATACTTTTTTTGCCCTGAAATTAACAAATTACACTCTACCAAAGATGCCAAGATGGAGTAAGCCCACTCTCTCCCACTGATTACAACTAAAAACTCTGAACTGAAAACAGAAAAAAAAAAAACTACCTGAGGATGGAGAAAAGTACATAAATAACAGGCAAGTAGGGAAGGGAAGTAAAAACTTGAAAAATTACAGTACCAGTGAATTTCCTCGCCTTTTTATTTTTTTCTTTTTAAATTCCTTCACCGCCCAGCTTTGACCCAAGAATGGCTTTGTCCAGGTAGCCAATTCACAATGGCACAGCGCATGCGCACGTACAGACACACACACACACACACACACACACACACTCTCTCTCCCTCTCTCTCTCTCTCTCTCTCTCTCTCTAAAAGTGCTGAGAGAAACTTTCTTGTTCTGGCCAGAGGACTGGAAAAAAGAGCCAAAGCAAGCCAGAGTACAATGTAAATTTTTTCCTTTTTTCCTTCTCCACAGAACTACATGGGAAAGGGGCCTCTGGAAGCCCAAGAATGTAGGGATATACCAAACAAGAAAAAACTGGAAAGAGGACATATAAACAATTCTACATATAAACAAATGTTAAGTCTTGGGCTGAGTCCTTCTCCCCTGTGTCCACCCCCTAAAGTGTCTGTCTGCTCTCCAAGTTCACATGTGTAGAATAAATCCAATGAAGGACAGCAACTGCTTTGAGTCTGAACTACAATATGACATTGCCCAAGTCTGATTAGTGCATGGGCAGTGTAGTTCCAAAGAGCATAACAAATGCTGAGAACTGAAATGACACTGGAACCACCACTCACAGAAGGTGAAACCAAACTTATGATCTGAACCTAACCAAGTCAACTGTCAGCTAAAACAAAAAAATCTCAACATTCTCCAGAGGATTTTAACAGCACCCAAAATCTCACAACATAATATTCAATATGTCCATGACACAATTCAAAATTACTCGACATACAAAGAAGGAAGAAAATGTAACTGATTCTTCGGGGAAAAAAATCAATAGATTCCAAAACCAAAATTAAACAGATATTCAATATTAGAATTATCAGAGAATTTAAAGCAGTTATTATAACCATGCTCCATGAGGTAAAGGTAAACACTCTTGAAAGGTGTTTTGTTTCTGATGTTCTCAACAGAAAAGTAGAAACAATGAAAAAAACCCAAAAGGATGATGATACAGTTCTGCAGTTTGACTGTGGTGGTAGTTACATGATACAACACATGATAAAATTGCATAAAACCATACCCACATACTTGTACCCACACACACAAGTGCATGTGTAACTGGAAAAATCTGAAAACGCTCTATGGATTGTACCAGTGTCAATTTCTTATTATTAATAACATATGAGAGTTACACAAAATGTTAACACTGAGAGAGGCTAGGAAAAGAGTGCATGGAACTTTTCTGCACGTTTCTTTGCAACTTCCTATAAATCTATAATTATTTCAAAATAAAAGTGTTTTTAAGGGCTTCCCTAGTGGCGCAGTGGTTAAGAATCCACCTGCCAATGCAGGAGACATGGGTTCAAGCCCTGCTCCGGGAAGATCCCACACGCCGCAGAGCAACTAAGCCCATGCGCCACAATTACTGAAGCTCGTGTGCCTAGAGCCCATGCTCCGTAACAACAGAAGCCATTGCAGTGAGAAGTCCGTGCACTGCAACTAGAGAAAGCCCACACACAGCAATGAAGACCCAACACAGCCAAAATAAATAAATAAATAATAAAATAAAATACTTTTTTAAAAAGTGTTTTTAAGAGAACCAAATGGAAATTTTACAACAGAGAAGTAAAGTATGTCAAATAAAAAGATCACAGGATGGGGGCTTCCCTGGTGGCGCAGTGGTTGAGGGTCCACCTGCCGATGCAGGGGACGCGGGTTCGTGCCCCGGAGTGGCTGGGCCCGTGAGCCATGGCCGCTGAGCCTGCGTCTGGAGCCTGTGCTTCGCAGTGGGAGAGGCCACAACAGTGAGAGGCCCGTGAAAACAAAACAAAACAAAACAAAACAAACAAAAAAAAGATCACAGGATGGGCTGGATAGCAGAATTGAGATAACAGGGGGAAAACTCAATGACCATAAAGACAGATGAATATTATGATTCAATATGAAGACCAAAAAGGAAAGAGACTGAAAAAAGTTAACACAGCCTCAGAGAACTATGAAACACTATCATCCATGTCATTGGAATCACAGAAGGAGAGAAAAAATTGCTTGGTGTAGAAAAAATAATTGAAGAAATAATGGCTATACACTTCCCAAATTTGGTGAAAGACATAAATTTAGAGATTGAAGAAAACCCAAACAGGACAAATTTAAAGAAAATCATATCCAAACACATCATAATCAAAGTGCTGAAAAAAAAAATCTTAAAAGTACCCAGAAAAAAAAAAAGAGTCATATTACACATAGGGGAACAATAATCTAAATAAATGCAGACTTCTCATCAGAAACTATGGAAGCCAGTAGATGGTGGAACAATAATTTTAAAGTGCTCAGAGAAAAGTACTGTCATTCAAAATTCTATAATAAATTCAGTGAAGATATCCTTCAGAAATGAAGGCGAAACAAAGATGAAGAAAGGCTAAGAGAATTTGTCAGTAGTAATGGGAACTTTCTGTACTATCTCCACAATTTTTCTGTAAATCTAGACTTGTTCTAAAATAAAAATTTTATTCTTAAAAAAAGAAATGAAATGGATACATTGCCAGAAAAATATAAAATGCCAAAGTTGGCACAAGAAAAGTTGTGAGCTTAGACAGACTAAGCATTAAGAGGACCAGAAAGTGGTAGATCAATTTTGAAAAAGACCTCTACTTTTCCATTCAAATTTGTAAATGTCTGCCAAATCTAAAGGGAAAAAATAGATGGAATTTAATTGGGACTACACTGATTTTACAGATTAATTTGAGAAAGAAATGACATCTTTTTAACTTATGTACCATATGAGTTTTTAAGACAGCACAAAGCTGAGTGAAAGAAAAAAAAAACAACAACCAGTTGGTACTCATGTGAGAAAAAACAAATATATCTAAAAAAACAAAGACTATTAAAAAAGAGAGCCATGGGGCTTCCCTGGTGGCGCAGTAGTTGAGAGTGCGCCTGCCCATGCAAGGGACACAGGTTCGTGCCCCGGTCCGGCAAGATCCCACATGCCGCAGAGTGGCTGGGCCCGTGAGCCACGGCCGCTGAGCCTGCGCGTCCGGAGCCTGTGCTCCGCAACGGGAGAGGCCACAACAGTGAGAGGCCCACATACCGCAAAAAAACAAAACAAAAACAAAAAAACATAAAAAAAAAAGCCATGAAAACATAGGAATGTGATATATAAGGACAGTGGTACCACAAATTAGTTCATGGGGTTGGAGAAACAGTCTTACTACATACAGAAAAAATTACTATTCTAAGCCATATACAAAGATGGACTCTGACAGATTAAAGACCTCATGTAAAAAGCTGAATTATAAAAATATATCATTAAAACTACAGAATATCTTTATTATATTTAACAAGACCCAGAAAGCCATAAGGTAAAGAAAATTATAGACTTATTACATCAAGGTTAGCTTCTGCTCAACAAAGGGCACCACTGACAAAATTAACGTATTATCACAGACTGGGATAAGGCAAATACCAGGCTAATATTCTAAACTAGATAAAAGACTTCTGCAAATCAACAAAGAAAAGACAGAAACTCTAATTAAAGAAATGGGCGAAAGATATGAACAGGTAATTCACTGAAGGGGCATTCAAAATGGATTAATTGTATACAAAGAGATGCTGCAAGTCATTAGTAATTGGAGAATGCAAATTAAAACAACATTAAGATACCACTTTACCCCTATCAGATAGGCAAAACTTAGAAAGGTAGATAAAGCCAAGTGCTGGCAGGAAGATGGAGAAACAGGATCCATTGTGCACACTGACAAAGAGCCCAAATCTGGCAGTTGCTTAATCAAAGTACGTGCAGCAATCCACTCTTATGCAGATGTCCAGAAAATTCTCCCGCAGGACCACAGGAGAACAAGTGCAAGGCTGTTTATGCCATTGTCTGTGGTGGTGGGGAGTTGAAAGCAATCTGGGTGTCTATTACTGAGAGAACAAATCATTTATAGACAGTAGATGGCAGTTAGAAACAAAGAACTAGATATATACACAGCAACAAAAATAGTCTTTAAAGGGGGAAGGAGGCAGGGGTTGATGGGGATAAGAAGCAGAACAAAGACTACAGCACACCATTTAGGTAAATTTAACAACACACACATCAAAAAAAAACACTACTATATATTTACAAAAATACATCAAACATATTAGAACAGTTAACTATGGGGGACTGAGAACAGAAGTGGAAAGTGGAGGCAAAAGAGAAATTAATTAATTCTAATTAATTCTGAAAGCTAAGAGAGAAGACTTGCACAGATCAGTGCTGATGGTGTGCCATGAACTGGGATACATGATTAACTCAATCCTCACCACCTAAGGACTGAAAAATAAATTTGCCACATGTCATGTCAATGCTTCAAGACTTAAGGATCAAAGAAGGTACACAGAACAAGAGCTTAAAAAAAAAAGGAAAGGAAACAAAGTGGAAGAAATTACATCTCAACAAGACTCAAGCATACGTTGAAACCAAACCACCAGCAGCTCCCAAACAAATGAACTGAATGAAAATTGGTGCACTGGTTTTCTGGTTCCATGAGTAAATAAAGCTATGCTTTATAACCTTAAAATTTTTAAGAATTATTCTACACCTAATTTTATTAAAGTATTATAGGTTTCTTTGTGGCAGCTAGGTCAACTGAGATATTAAATCATTTCTAGACAGTTAGATGGCAGTTAGATTTTACAAGACAGTTAAAATGGACCTGGCGGTTCGTAAGAGTTACAATTATTCCCTTGGTACCAACATGACTAAGTATTTATTTGGCTTACATTTCATATTGTACTACAATCAGTCTGTCCCTACCCCACCCCTGGCCACCCAAAGGCCATAAAGTCATACTAATGAATTGTACTTAGGTGACATATTAATCTGACCATAAAATAACCTGAGGATATTTTTAAAGAAAATTAACTCCATAACTGTCAATATAAATAGCATTGCTGGGACTTCTCTGGCAGTCCAGTGGTTAAGACTCCACACTTCCACTGCAGGGGGCGGGTGTTCGATCAGTGGTCAGGGAACTAAGATCCTGCATGCTGTGCAGTGCAGCATGCATGCATGAATGAATGAATGAATAAGCAAACAAACAAACAGCATTGCTGTAAGGGATGGAAAAGTTATGCTTTTAAGCATTTGCTCCAACCCTATGTACAGAAGAGACCTAAATGCTAACTTCCTTCCTGTCCTTATCACCATCTATACTCCCTTACTATGCCCTATAGTCTTTTTATTCTAGAATCAGGGATAACCACTATTTAAGACCTGATCCAAAATCTGGAACAACAGTTCATGACACTTCCCCTTCCTCTACCACCTCTTTTTTTTTGTGTGTGTGGTACGCAGGCCTCTCACTGTTGTGGCTTCTCCCGTTGCAGAGCACAGGCTCCGGATGTGCAGGCTCAGCAGCCATGGCTCACGGGCCCAGCCACTCCGCGGCATGTGGGATCTTCCCGGACCGGGGCACGAACCCGTTTCCCCTGCATCGGCAGGCGGACTCTCAACCACTGCGCCACCAAGGAAGCCCCTCTACCACCTCTTTTTATTCAGAAGCTTGTACCCAGCAGTCAAGAGGTCAGTTGAGATAACTAAACAATTCACATGTCACTTTGGAAAGTGATTCCAAATATCTGAATTATGACACTATATTATTTATTCTCTTTCATTCAATCAAGAAGGACTTATCTCACAATACAGAGATAAAACTTGGTCACTTACTAGTAGATTAAGAATCCCTCAAAGGGAAACAAACCAATCATTACAAAAGAGATTGAACAGTATTACGTTAGAATCAATTAATTTCTTCAGTTATATAATAAAACAAACGAACAAAAAACACACTCATCAGCCTTCTTTAAGAACCTGGAAACGTCTCCAATTCAAAATGATGGCCCCTAAGCATAGTTAATGAAGGACAATGAAAATAAAATCTCAAATATTCACCAATATTAATTCCCTTGGTTGAGTGGAGGAAGGAAAAGGATCTGGGGTGTCTAACTTTCCATAAACAATCTATATTGAGTAAATAGGGGGGAAATGGCTGATGAATGAAATACAATTCAGCGCCAACCTAATTTGCATGGCAGTTAAAGGTATGTGCTCTTATATGGGTTGCTATTTCCTAAAAGTTTTATTCTATAGAATAAATTTAGGAAATACTGAGCCATAAAAATGTTGAAACAGTTTATTTGCCAGACACTTGCCTAACACTTTAATATGATATTGGTTTATGTGAATCTCAAACCACTGAATCTTTTAGAGATGGAATACCTGAGATTAAGAGATACTAGAATATAATGAGAAAGACAATTTTATTTTTAAATTTATTTTTTAAAATAGAAGTATAGTTGATTTACAATATTGTGTTAGTTTCAGGTATATGGCAACATGATTCCGTTTTATTAATTTTTCAGATTGTTTTCCACTATAGGTTATTACAAGATATTGAATATAGTTCCCTGTGTTCCCTTGTTGCTTACCTATTTTATATATATTAGTTTGTACCTATTAATCCCATATTCCTAATTTAGCCTTCCTGCCATTTCCCCTTTAGTAACCATTAAGTTTGTTTTCTATGTCTGTGAGTCTGTTTCTGTTGTGCATATAGATTCATTTGTATTACTTTTTAGATTCCATGTATAAGTGATATCATATAATATTTGCCTTTCTCTCTGACTTACTTCACTTAGTATGATACTCTCTAGGTCCATCCATGTTCCTGCAAATGGCAGAAAGACCATTTACCCTCTGAGGGTAGGGAACAAGATTTTTTTTAAACTTTTTACCCAGTCTTACACTTTACACAATGACAACTAGATTGAACTTGGTGTGCTGAATCTCATCCCTTCTACAAGAACAAAGAATACATCTTAGGATTCTTTGTACGCCATCCCCACCTCCATGGCCAAAACATCTAAGGTGACTTCCAAGATCTATGGACTAATAAAATAATATTTTTCTAAAGCACCAACTGCTGATTAGTCCAATTGTTAGGACAAAACTGGTATAATACCAAGAAAATATTTACCCTTCGACTTTTAAACTTCATTACATCATCCTCTTCTTTTCTGTGAAGATTAACTTCTAAATTACAGGAGAGGCAAGAAAAGGTAAAATGAAATGTTATCCAAAAACCTAAAGGATTCACTCAGTGGGAGAATGGTTAGTAAGAAGTCTGTCCCTTTCTGGGGAAGGGGTGGGGGTGGGCATCACCTAATCACCTGTGTCGCAAATTTGGAACTAAATCAACTTTGATATATGATACTAGGTATGGAGAGAAATTACACATGAGTAGAAAGTGCCTTGACAGCATGCCCTCTTTGCCCTCAACTGTGCCTGGTGTCCCCCATTCTAGAGATCCTCTATTTTACCCTCGTTAGAAAATAAATCTGTAGTCTTCTGCTAGGATGAGGAATTCTCATGGCTGCATGGAGGGAGAGTATCTGCGAGTCTTAACTTCTCTTAAACAAACTTTCAATGAATCTTTGTTTGTAACCTACTTTTACTCCCATCACCAGAGCGAACTGGTCTAGCCCATTCCTGAGCTTTTTGGATTTACACAGTCGCCTTGCTTCCCCATTGCCACTAAGGTTCAGCTTTCTTGTATCTGCTCAGTCAGCTATCACTCATCCACTTGCTCTGCAAATTTCAGAACTTTGTTGCTATTGTCTCTTCTATACTTCTGTTTTACCCTTATGAGGTAATGCTTAACTTTTTTTTTTAATTAATTAATTTTTGGGGCTGGGTTGGGTCTTCATTGCTGCACGTGGGCTTTCTCTCTAGTTGCGGTGAGTGGGGGCTACTCTTCATTGCGGTGCACGGGCTTCTCATTGTGGTGGCTTCTCTTGTTGCGGAGCACGTGCTCTAGGCACGTGGGTTTCAGTAGTTGTGGCGCATGAGCTCAGTAGTTGTGGCTCGCAGGCTTTAGAGTACAGGCTTAATAGCTGTGGTGCACAAACTTAGTTGCTCTGCCACATGTGGGATCTTCCCAGACCAGGGCTCGAACCCGTGTCCCCTGCATTGGCAGGTGGATTCTTAACCACTGCTCCACCAGGGAAGCCCAACTTTTTTTTTCTTTACTGACATTAATTGAAGTATGAGAAAGAATAGAGGTTGTTAGGCATATTAATCTGGCCATTTCTGACTGGAAGCTGAACTGTTGTTGAGATGCTCCTTGTTGGTAGCAAACAAGTTCAGAAATACAGTGTTGCCAACTCAGTGACCTCAAGCAAACTACCCCACCTCTCAGGACCCCAATTTCCACATCTATAAAAAATGTCAGAACAGAGAATTCCTAAGGTTCCTTTCAATCCTAGGAGTGTACCCTTGTGTACCCTCAATGATACCCTTGGCAGAAGCACAGAAACTTTTAAATCACCTTGATATCCTCAGCCAGCACTGCTGTATCTGAAACTATTTAAGTTTTTCTGTTATTTGGGTTATCTCTAAGGGTAAAGGAGATTGATCAAAACAATGCAATCTCTAAAAGTTTTTGAACTAGATTGAGTTAATCTATTTAATAAAACCCTATAAATCTTGAAATTTGTGACAATTTACATTGGATTGTGCTGATGTTCACTGTTCTTTTTTCTTTTTTTGATGTGGACCATTTTAAAGTCTTTACTGAATTTGTTACAATACTGCTTTTGTTTTATGTTTTGGCTTTTTGGCCCTGAGGCATGTGGGATCTTAGCTCCCTGACCAGGGATCAAACCCGAACCCCATGCATTAGAAGGCGACGTCTTAACCACTGGACCTCCAGGTAAGTCCCAACGTTCACTCTTTACTATCTATAACACTACCATTTATGTACTTAGTTTTCCTTATTTAAAAAAGGAAACATGGTTAGTTAAACAAGGAAGTATGCCAATTATATGGCAGAGACGCAAGCTCAACCTTAGGAGAAACAACAAGAATGCTAGACAGTATTTACTAAGATTCATAAAGTTTATATAACTTAAATTCTTCCAGGGCTATGCTGGCCATGCATATAGATATAGTCACAATAATGGTAATAAATTTTTGCTGGCTTTTGCCCACCATGGGCTCCAGCAGATCCCTCAGGGAGTATCTCCCCCAGAGCAGCCCATAAGCCACAGTTCAGCAGGGGGCAGCCATCTTCATGCATCCTTGCAGTGTCCTCTGCCTAGGGAGGCCCTGAAACTGCTGTGAGAACATCAGTGTCCCTACCAGGAATGGTATAACCAATGCTTCAGATCTACCAAGCTAAGAGGACAGAGCAGCGATGGCTTCCACACAAAAGTGGAGATACCACCCAAGTTGCAGCCATGTCCCCAGGGATCTACTAATTCCCACTGTTGCACACACACCACACTCGGAAAGCACCTCCCGGACCTCTGCCTGAACCACGTGTAGAAAGCGAGATGAGCACAAAAATTACATACCATTTCAGAGCTTCCCAAACTCTTTTGCTCCATCTATCTCATTTGCCTCTCAAAGTCCCGTAAAGTAGGAAGAGATTATTATCCCCATTTTATACACAAAGAACCAAGACTTAGCAATTCAGAAAGTCTCACAATATGTATTATCATTTAGGATAATAAACTCAGCCTTCCTAATATGTTTGTTCTATTATTCATGTGTTTTCTACATAACAAGTAAACACCTGTTTTCCTAGTGACAAAACCCTGCAAGGAGGAAGACATACCAATAGATGAGTAGTTGGTATAAAGATGAGAAGTCGAAGAGACGTGAAGCAGGATAAAGTGATAGCTGACTGAGCAGACCCAAGAAAGCTGAATCCTAAGTGGCAATGGGGAAGCGGGGCAATTTACACTGTGAAAATCCAAAAGGCTCAGGAATGGGCTGGACCAGTTCCTTCTGGAAATGGGGGTGAAAGTAGGTTACAAATAGGAAGATTTGTTGAAAGTTTGTTTAAGAAAAGTTAGACTCGCAGATGTTCTCCCTTCCTCCATGCAGCCAAGAGAATGCCCTTTCCTCACCCTAGCAGAAGACTACAGATTTATTATCTAGAAGACAAAATAGAGCATCTTTAGAATGGGGGACACCAGCACAGTTGAGGAGGCGGACCCTGTATTGAAAAAGTAAGAGGCATGTAGAGATGTCTTTCAGAGATGCACTCAGCCAAAGTGAAGGAGTAAATCCCAAGGTAAAGACATGGAACCCAGAAACCAGAGGATGCAACACAAAAAGCAAAGGCAATCCTGAGGTACCTAGAGAAAGGTGATCCCCTCTACAGCTGTGCCACACAACCAGATCAACCCATCTACCCCAGAGTGGGTCAGAAGACTCCAGGATGGACCTGTTCAAGAAGGTGAAACCGACAGAATACTTAATGCAAACGATCACATAAAGGGGAGACTCGGGCAACTGGGAGAGAGTTTGGAGACATATGAATGATAAATACATAGAAAATAAGCAAATAAAAATATCGAACAATTCCAAAGAAAACAAATTTAAGCAGGAAAGAAGAAATCTTAATGGCGTACCACAATATTTAGTGTCAATAGCATTTATATAGTCATAATAATGTGAACATTTAATATCAATCTAACATTTAACCACAATTATGCTATATGGAGAGGAAGGTGGTATAGAAAATGGAGGTGGGTGCCTGAGGTGGGAACTAATATATAACGCAAAAAAAAACCAAAACTAAAAATCAAAAAGAAGTAATGTTTGCATGTTACATAAAGGCATAAAGGTAAAACCTAAACGAATCAGCTAAAAGCTCTAGGGAGAAAGATATTGGGTGAATGGGATGAGCAGAAGACTCCTGTTTGTGGTGAAATCTTATAAAATTATTTAACTTTGAAATATGTGCATATAAAATTTCAATACAAATAAAATTTCAGTAAAAATTCAATTATAAAGGAAAAGAGAAATGAACCAAAGGCCTCTTTTAGGAGACTTTTTTTAAAAGACTGTATACTGGCTGTCAGAATAACAATCCTATTTAGATAAAATGGACAGTGCTATCAGATATGTAATTCAGTCCTACCTGGCAACACTTCTGGCAATATTTCTCAAACCGACCTGCAATATACATGCTGGCTCTCGCTAAACTGCTTAACTCATTTACTCAATAAATGAATGTTGAGTGCCTATACTAAATGTGAGGCACTGTGCTACATGCTGGGGTACGAAGGTCGGCAAAACAGTCACAATCCCTGCCTTCATGATACTTCAGTATAGTGGGAGAGAGATTTAATCAAATGATCTCGCAAATAAAATGACAGTTTAAAAAACAGCTTAAGTGAAAGGGTACCAAGACTACTCAATGGAGAAAGGACAATCTCTTCAACAAATGGTGCCAGGAAAACTGGATATTTACATGGAAGTGAATGATGTTGGACTCTTACCTTACACCATCTGCAAAAACCAACCCCAAATAACTAAAGACCTAAATGTAAGACCTGAAACTACAAAGCTTTATGGGGAAACTTTAGGGGAAAAGCTTTACGACATTGGAATGGGGAATGATTTCTTGGATATAACACCAAAAGCCCAGGAAACAAAAGCAAAAGTAGACAAATGGGACTGCATCAAACTTAAAAGCTTCCATGTATCAAAGGACACAATCAACAGAGTAACAAGGCAACCTACAGAACAGGAGAAAATATTTACAAATCTCCCTTTGCAACTACATGGATGAACCTTGAGGGCATTATGTTAAATGAAATAAGTCAGACAGAAACACAAATACTGCATGGTATTACTTATATGTGGAATTTTTTTAAAAAGTCAAACTCACAGAAACAGTAAAAAAGTGATTGCCAGGGGCTGTGGGCTAGAGAAAATATGGAGAGGTGGTAAAAGGATAAAACCTTTCAGCTGTAAGATGAATAAGGTCTGAGGATCTAATGTAAAACCTGGTGACTGTATCTAGTAGCACTCTACTGTATAACTAAAGTAGCTAAAAGAGAATTTAAATGTTCTCACCAGAAATAAATAATTAATTAATTAAATTCATACATGCATATGTGAGGTGATAAGTGTGTTAAAATTAACCAGAGGGGCGGCTTCCCTGGTGGCGCAGTGGTTGCGAGTCCGCCTGCCGATGCAGGGGACGTGGGTTTGTGCCCCGGTCCGGGATGATCCCACGTGCCGCGGAGCGGCTGGGCCCGTGAGCCATGGTTGCTGGGCCTGCGTGTCCAGAGCCTGTGCTCCGCAACGGGAGAGGCCACAACAGTGACAGGCCCGCATACCGGGGGGGAAAGAAAAAAGAAAAGAAAAGAAAAGAAAATTAACCCAGAGGGGGACTTCCCTGGTGGCACAGTGGTTAAGAATCCACCTGCCAATGCAAGTGACATGGGTTCGAGCCTTGGTCCAGGTAAATCCCACATGCCGCGGAGCAACTAAGCCCGTGTGCCATAACTACTGAGCCTGTGCTCTATAGCCCATAAGCCACAACTACTGAGGCCATGTTCCACAACTACTGAAGCTTACACGCCTAGAACCCATGCTCCTCAACAAGAGAAGCCACCGCAATGAGAAGACTGCGCACTGCAACGCAGAGGAGCCCCCACTCGCCGCAACTAGAGAGCGCCCGTGCACAGCAACGAAGACCCAATGCAGCCATAGATAAATAAATAAGTAAGTAAGTAAATTTATTTTTTTAAAAAATTAACCAGAGGGGGAAATCCTTTCACAATGTGTATGGTTCCAAATTACTACAACGTATACTTTAAATCTCCTACAATTTTATGTGTCAATTATAACTCAATAAAGGTAAAATTTTTAAAGTATTTACAAATCACAGATCTGATAAGGAGTTAATATCCAGACTATATAAAGGACTCCCACAACTCAACAATTAAAAAAGCAAATAACCTGATCAAAAAATGAGCAAAGGGGCTTCCCTGGTGGCGCAGTGGTTGGGAGTCCGTCTGCTGATGCGGGGGACGCGGGTTCGTGCCCCGGTCCGGGAGAATCCCACATGCCGCGGAGCGGCTGGGCCCGTGAGCCATGGCTGCTGGGCCTGCGCGTCCGGAGCCTGTGCTCCGCAGCAGGAGTGGCCACAGCGGTGAGAGGCCCGTGTACCGCAAAAAACAAAACAAAACAAAAAAAAAATGAGCAAAGGACTTGATTAGACATTTCTCTACACATGATATATAAATGGCCAACAAGGATATGAAAACAGGCTCAGCATCACTAATTATCAGGAAAATGCGAATCAAACACACAGTGACTTCAAAAACACACCACTATAAAATAAACAACAAGCATTTACTGTATAGCATAGGGAAATATATTCGATATCTTGTAATAACCTATAACAGAAAAGAATCTGAAAAGGAATATATATATATATAACTGAATCACTTTCCTATACACCTGAAGCTAACACAATATTTAAATCAACTACAGTTCAATTAAAAACAACAACACAGTGACTTATCACCTCACACGCATCAGGATGGCTGCTATCAAAAACAAACAGAAAATAAGTGCTGGCAAGGATACAGAGAAATTGGAATCCTTGTGCACTGTTCATGGGAGTGTAAAATGGTGTGACTGCTATGAAACACAGTGTGGCGATTACTCAAAAAATTACACATAGAATTACCATATGATACAGCAATCCTACTTCCGGGTATATATCCAAAAGAACTGAAAGCAGGGTCTCGAAGAAGAGATATGTGCACTCCCATGTTCACTGCAGCATTATTCACAATAGCCGAGATGTGGAAGCAACCTAAATGTCCACTGATGGATGAATGAATAAAGGAAGTGTGATATATGTGTGTATGTGTGTGTCTGTGTGTATATATAAAATGGAATATCATTCAGCCTTAAAAAGGAAGGAAATTGTGACACATACTAAAACATGGATGAAGCTTGAGGACATTATGTTAAGTGAAAGAAGCCTGTCACAAAAAGACAAATATTGTATGATTTTACTTATATGAGGTACCTAGAGTAGTCACACCAATAGAAACAGGAAGTAGAATGGTGGTTACCAGGGGCTGGTAACCAGGAGAAGGGGTAAAATGGGGAGTTGTTTGATGGGCACAGAGTTTCAGATTTGCAAGATGAAAAAGTTCTGGTGATCTGTTTCACAACAGTGGAATATACCTAACACTACTGAATGTACGGTTAAAAATGGTTAGGATGATAAATTTTATGAGACGTGTTTTTTACCACAATTAAGAAGACAAAAAGCTTAGGTGAGAAACAAGGAAACAAGTGGTTAACAAGAAACATGAGTGGAAGACAGGCCTAATGAAGAGCATATGAATCAATTCAATGTAAACATTTATGGCTGCTTACAAGGCACTGCCCTAAGTTCTCTGGAGGTGACAAAGATGAGTGGGACTGCCCTAAGAAGTGACAATCTCTGGGGAAGACTTACTGGGCTCTGAACCATAATACCAAGCAGTATATGGTAAACTCTAGACTGTAAGTGTAAAAGTGCTGTACTGGAATAGAGAAGGTAGAATTTGATTCCTAAAATGAAGATAGAAAAAACACCTGCATAAAAATGCGAAGAGACATATCATGTGTCAGGCAATGTTTCAATGTAGAAGAGAGAAGATGCCAACACTGCCCACAATGAGCTTATAGTCCATAGTTCATAGTCTAACGAAAGAAGAAAAGTAACACACAAGACAGTGTGGGAAATGCTACAAGAGGGTTGATAAAAGGAACTAAGAGGTGGCATATGAAAGGCACCTAGAACCCAGCCCTGGGAGTGAGTGATAAGGGAAGGGGTCACCCAAACTGTGACATGAAAGATAAGACTGGCAAGAAAAGTGAATTGTGTAAAAGAAAAGAGATGTAAAATACACAACTTGTTACAGGACCCACAAATGTTACTACAGGACTGGAGAAGCAGGCAGGCAGGGGGCAGGAATTGATTCTAAAGAAATTAAGAAAAGATACAGTGTTTAAGACTACGCAATGCACATGGTGTCTAAAGTTGAAAAAACACGAAGAGCCTAAATGTCCAAGAATGGGGGATGGGTTAAATATATTATGTTAAAGCATACTATGAAACAGCATGCAATTATTAAAAATGATTCTGACTGAGCTCTGCTCACCAGAGCAACAGCCAGCTCTACCCACTACCAGTCCCTCCCATCAGGAAACTTGCACAAACCTCCTAGATAGCCTCATCCACCAGAGGGCAGACAACAGAAGCAAGAACTACAATCCTGCAGCCTGTGGAACAAAAACCACATTCACAGAAAGACAGACAAAATGAAAAGGCAGAGGGCTATGTCCCAGATGAAGGAACAAGATAAAACCCCAGAAAAACAACTAAGTGAAGTGGAGATAGGCAACCTTCCAGAAAAAGAATTCAGAATAATGACAGTGAAGATGATCCAAGACCTCGGAAAAAGAATGGAGGCAAAGATTGAGAAGATGCAAGAAATGTTTAACAAAGACATAGAAGAATAAAGAACAAACCAACAGAGATGAACAATACAATAACTGAGACGAAAAATACACTAGAAGGAATCAACAGCAGAATAACTGAGGCAGAAGAATGGATAAGGGACCTGGAAGACAGAATGGTGGAATTCCCTGCTGTGGAACAGAATGAAGAAAAAAGAGTGCAAATAAATGAAGACAGCCTAAGAGACCTCTGGGACAACATTAAATGCAAGAACATTCACATTATAGGGGTCCCAGAAGGAGAAGAGAGAGAGAAAGAACCCGAGAAAATATCTGAAGAGATTATAGTCAAAAACTTCCCTAACATCGGAAAGGAAATAGCCACCCAAGTCCAGGAAGCACAGAGAGTCCCATACAGGATAAAGCCAAGGAGAAACACGCCGAGACACATGGTAATCAAATTGGCAAAATTAAAGACGAAAAATTACTGAAAGCAACAAGGGAAAAACGACAAATAACATGCAAGGGAACTCCCATAAGGTTAACAGCGGATTTCTCAACAGAAACTCTATAAGCCAGAAGGGAGTGGCATGACATATTTAAAGTGATGAAAGGAAAGAACCTACAACCAACATTACTCTACCCAGCAAAGATCTCATTCAGATTCAATGGAGAAATCAAAAGCTTGACAGGCAAGCAAAAGCTAAGAGAATTCAGCACCACCAAACCAGCTCTACCACAAACGCTAAAGGAACTTCTCTAAGTGGGAAACACAAGAGAAGAAAATGACCTACAAAAACAAACCCAAAACAATTAAGAAAATGGCAATAGGAACAAAAATATTGATAATTACCTTAATCGTGAATGGATTAAATGCTCCAACCAAAAGACACAGGCTCACTGAATGGATACAAAAACAAGACCCATATATATGCTGTTTACAAGAAACCCACTTCAGACCTAGGGACACATACAGACTGAAAATGAGGGGATGGAAAAAGATATTCCATGCAAATGGAAATCAAAAGAAAGCTGGAGTAGCAATACTCATATCAAATAAAATAGACTTTAAAATAAAAAATGTTACAAGAGACAAGGAAGGACACTACATAATGATCAAGGGATCGATCCAAGAAGAAGATATAACAATTATAAATATATATGCACCCAACACAGGAGGATCACAATACATAAGGCAACTACTAACAGCTATAAAAGAGGAATTGGACGGTAACACAATAATAGTGGGGGACTTTAACACATCACTTACACCAATGGACAGATCATCCAAAATGAAAATTAATATGGAAACACAAGCTTTAGATGACACAAGAGACCAGATAGATTTAACTGTTATTTATAGGACATTCCACCCAAAAACAGTAGATGACACTTTCTTCTCAAGTGCGCATGGAACATTCTCCAGGATAGATCACATCTTGAGTCACAAATCAAGCCTCAGTAAATTAAAGAAAACTGAAATCATATCAAGCATCTTTTCTGACCACAATGCAATGAGATTAGAAATGAATTACAGGGAAAAAAAAGTAAAAGACACAAATACATGGAGGCTAAACAATACGTTACTAAATAACCAAGAGATCACTAAAGAAATCAAAGAGGAAATCAAAAACTACCTAGAGACAAATGACAATGAAAACACGACGATCCAAAACCTATGGGATGCAGCAAAAGCAGTTCTAAGAGGGAAGTTTATAGCAATACAATCCTACCTCAAGAAACAAGAAAAACCTCAAATAAAGAATCTAACCTTACACCTAAAGGAACTAGAGAAAGAAGAACAAACAAAACCCAAAGTTAGCAGAAGGAAAGAAATCATAAAGATGAGAGCAGAAATAAATGAAACAGGAACAAAGAAAACAATAGCAAAGATCAATAAAACTAAAAGCTGGTTCTTTGAGAAGATAAACAAAATTGATAAACCATTAGCCAGACTCCTCAAGAAAAAGAGGGAGAGGATTCAAATCAATAAAATTAAAAATGAAACAGGAGAAGTTACAACAGACACCACAGAAATACAAAGCATCCTAAGAGACTACTACAAGCAACTCTGTGCCAATAAAATGGACAACCTGGAAGAAATGGACAAATTCTTAGAAAGGTATAACCTTGCAAGACTGAACCAGGAAGAAACAGAAAATATGAACAGATCAATCACAAGTAATGAAATTGAAACTGTGATTTAAAATCTTCCTACAAACAAAAGTCCAGGACCAGATGGCTTCACAGGTGAATTCTATCAAATATTTAGAGAAGAGCTAACACCCATCCTTCTCAAACTTTTCCAAAACACTGCAGAGGAAGGAACACTCCCAACTCATTCTATGAGGCCACCATCACCCTGATACCAAAACCAGACAAAGATACTACAAAAAAAAGAAAATTACAGACCAATATCACTGATGAATATAGATGCAAAAATCCTCAACAAAATACTAGCAAACAATCCAACAACACATTAAAAGGATCATACACCACGATCAAGTGGGATTTATCCCAGGGATGCAAGGATTCTTCAGTATACTCAAATCAATGTGATACACCATTTTAACGAACTGAAGAATAAAAACCATATGATCATCTCAATAGATGCAGAAAAAGCTTCCAACAAAATTCAACACCCATTTATGATAAAAACTCTCCAGATGGGCTTCCCTGGTGGCGCAGTGGTTGAGAGTCTGCCTGCTGATGCAGGGGACGTGGGTTCGTGCCCCGGTCCGGGATGATCCCACATGCCATGGAGCAGCTGGGCCCATGAGCCATGGCTGCTGAGCCTGCACGTCCAAAGCCTGTGCTCCGCAATGGGAGAGGCCACAACAGTGAGAGGACCGCGTACAGCAAAAAAAAAAAAAAAACCTCTCCAGAAAGTGGGCACAGAGGGAACCTACCTCAACATAATAAAGGCCATATATGACAAACACACAGCAAACATCATTCTCAATGGTAAAAAACTGAAAGCATTTCCTCTAAGATCAGGAACGAGACAACGATGTCCACTCTCACCACTATTATTCAACATAGTTTTGGAAGTCCCAACCAAGGCAATCAGAGAAAAAAAAAAATAAAAGGAATACAAATTGGAAAAGAAGAAGTAAAACTGTCACTGTTTGCAGATGACATGATACCATACATAGGGAATTCTAAAGATGCCACCAGAAAACTACTAGAGCTTATCAATGAATTTGATAAAGTTGCAGGATACAAAATTAATACACAGAAATCTCTTGCATTCCTATACACTAATGATGAAAAATCTGAAAGAGAAATTAAGAAAAACACTCCCATTTACCACTGCAACAGAAAGAATAAAATACCTAGGAATAAACCTACCTAGGGTGACAAAAGACCAGTATGCAGAAAGCTATAAGACACTGATGAAAGAAATTAAAGATGATACAAACAGATGGAGAGATATACCATGTTCTTGGCTTGGAAGAATCAATATTGTGAAAATGACTATACTGCCCAAAGCAATCTACAGATTCAATGCAATCCCTATCAAATTACCAATGGCATTTTTTACAGAACTAGAACAAAAAAAATCTTAAAATTTGTATGGAGACACAAAAGACCCCGAAGAGCCAAAGCAGTCTTGAGGGAAAAAAAATGGAGCTGGAGGAATCCGACGCCCTGACTTCAGACTATCCTACAAAGCTGCAGTAATCAAGACAATATGGTACTGGCACAAAAACAGAAATATAGATCAATGGAACAGGACAGAAAGCCCAGAGAAAAACCCATGCACCTATGGTCAACTAATCTATGACAAAGAAGGCAAGGATATACAATGGAGAAAAGACAGTCTCTTCAATGAGTGGTGCTGGGAAAACTGGACAGCTACATGTAAAAGAATGAAATTAGAACACTCCCTAACACTGTACACAAAAATAAACTCAAAATGGATTAGAGACCTAAATGTAAGACCGGACACTATAAAACTCTTACAGGAAAACCCAGGAAGAACACTCTTTGACATAAATCACAGCAAGATCTTTTTTGATCCACCTCATAGAGTAATAGAAATAAAAAGAAAAATAAACAAATGGGACCTAATGAAACTTAAAAGCTTTTGCAAAGCAAAGGAAACTACAAACAAGACAAAAAGACAACCTTCAGAATGGAGAAAATATTTGCAAACAAATCAATGGACAAAGGATTAATCTCCAAAAAATATAAACAGCTCATGCAGCTCAATATCAAAAAAGCAAACAACCCAACCCCAAAATGGGCAGGAGACCTAAATAGACATTTCTCCAAAGAAGACATACAGATAGCCAAGAAGCACATGAAAAGCTGCTCAACATCACAAATTATTAGAGAAATGCAAATCAAAACTACAATGAGGTATCACTTCACACCAGTTAGAATGGGCATCATCAGAAAATCTACAAACAACAAATGCTGGAGAGGGTGTGGAGAAAAGGGAACCCTCTTGCACTGTTAGTGGGAATGTAAATTGATACAGCCACTATGGAGAACAGTATGGAGGTTCCTCAAAAAACTAAAAGTAGAAATACCATATGACCCAGCAATCCCACTACTGGGCATATACCCAGAGAAAACCATAATTCAAAAAGACACATGCACCCCAATGTTCATTGCAGCACTATTTACAATAACCAGGTGATGGAAGTAACCTAAAGGCCTATCGACAGACGAATGGATAAAGAAGATGTGGTACATATATACAATGGAATAGTACTCAGCCATAAAAAGGAACAAAATTGAGTTATTTGTAGAGACGTGGATGGATCTAGAGACTGTCACACAGAGTGAAGTGAGTCAGAAAGAGAAAAAAAATACCATATATTAATGCATATATGTGGAACCTAGAAAAATGGTACAGATGAACCAGTTTGCAGGGCAGAAACAGAGACAAAGATGTAGAGAACAAATGTATGAACACCAAGTCGGGAAAGTGGCGGGGGCGGGGGTGGTGGTGGTGGTGTGATGAACTGGGAGATTGGGATTGACATATATACACTAATATGTATAAAATGGATAACTAATAAGAACCTACTGTATAAAAAATGAATAAAAATTTTTTTAAAAAATTTTACATAAATAAATAAAAATGATTCTGTAAAAAAGATTACTCAGTGTCCTTTCAATAGAACAGAGGTACACCCTTCCAGGGTTATCTGAAACTACTGGAGTCTGGGGCTTTCACAGTCATTGACAGCTATTTCACAACTCTGGAACTTGTATAAAACTGATAAGAATGAAAATGAATTCTGTCCAGAGAAAATGTAATGTAACTGATACTCTCACCACTCTGCCCCTCAAAACACCAGTGTTGTATCTATTAGTAAATTTATTTCAGCATTCCTGATTGTCTATACAAGTGCCTGCTCTTTGGATTCTCTTTTGAATACGTTGTAAAATTCTTTGACATAAATTCATTGAATTTTTTTTAAGTTGTGAAAATATATTTATTGAAATGTAAAGAGCAGATTACAAAAGAGTATGATTCCATTTGGCAAAAAGAAAAAAAGGAAGAAAAAGAAATAAAAGACATAGAATTATATCAAGTCCTTGCATACATGTATACATCCCTGTGCATCTGCAAGCGTGGGTGTGTGCATGTGTGTATGACTTTAGGGGGATATATACCAAAATATTCACGATGGTTAGCTCTGTGGTACATGGGTAAGTTTTCATCTTTTTTCTTAGCTATGATTTTTTACTTCTCCTACAATGAGTATGTATTGCTCAATATGGGAAAAAGAACAAATTTTAATCAAATTCAAATTTAAAATAAATGAACTGATCTCACAGAGAAGTATCAGAAACCGTTAAAGCACAACAATCAGAAGCCATTCAGTACAGAGATGAACATAGAGATGAGTCTTTCACATCTCCAATGCCCAAGGACACCACAGCAATATAGTACAGTGCAATAAACATTCAAAATAATGAACCCCAGGTTATTAACTATGCTATGTTTAAGAAATTAGAGAAAATATATCATGCAATTTAGGTTGAATTACATCGTCCCTGACTCAAATCTGAATAGCTTCTGCTCTTCAAATGTGCTTATGGTAAGTATCAGTCATCTGGGAAATCTACGTATTCAAAATACCATGTTACTCAACAATAATAAAAGAATTATTACCATATAATTACTGCTTTATTCTTTTGAATCAACTACCCTGACTGATGTAATATTTGATACTTTACAAAGAAAAGGTGTAAGTGAAAGAAGTCACAAAAGACCACATATCATGATATGATTTCATTTATATGAAAAATCCAGAACAAGCAAATCCACAGAGACAGAAGTTTCGTGGTCGCCTACGGCAGGGCGAGAGGGAAAGGGGGAGTGGTTTTTAATGGGTTTGGGGTTTCTTTATGGGATGATGATGAAACTATGTTAAAATTAGACAGTGGTGATGGTTGCACAACTTTGTAAATAGAGTAAATACCACTAAATTCACTGTACACTTACTATAAAAGTGTGAACTTTTGTGGCATGTAAATTATATCTCAATAACACTGTTATTTTAAAAAAAAAAAAAGAGGTAAAGGAAAGAATGAAAAAGTTGACCAAAAGGAAGTGTGATAAAAGGTCCAAGTGTTGGAAATTCCCTGGCAGTCCAGCAGCAGAACTTGGCGCTTTCACTGCCATGGGCCCACCAGGTTCAATCCTGGGTCCGGGAACTAAGATCCTGCAAGCTATGTGGCGCAGCCAAAAATTTTTAATTAGAAAAAAAAAAAGGTTCACGTGTTTAATTCTCATGTGTAAATGAAAATAACAATACCTACCTTGCAGGGTTTTTGCATAAATAATATATGTAAAGTACTTAGCACAGTGCCTGGCACAAAGCGGTACTCGATAAATGGAAGCTATTGTTAACGTATACATTATGTAAGCTGCTTTGACTACAGACTTCAAAACAAAGAAATGACAGAATCTGGTTCTCAAAATATTGTTTTCTGAAAACACTACTGATAAACCTTAAATCTGTGGCTAAATAGAATCCCTAGAAGAGCAATTTGTCACTTGCTTTGAGATGTGTGTAAGCAGCACCTGTCGCCAGCCCACAGCAGTGTTTACCAACTGCACAGAAGTTGGCCAGTGCGTTGCCTGTAGATTAACAGCCAGCGCAAGCACTGACTGACAAATCACTCCCTTCCCACTGAAGCTGCACAGTTTAGAATCCAGTTCTACCAGCTATTCACTTCCTTATGTTTAAGGTAATTTTTCAATAAAGTAAAATGAATCATGAGAGATAGAAAAGCCTGTTAGGTTCTCCAGACCATTCCCCCTCAGGAATCCTGTAATATGGTAAACTGTTACAGACCTAGTAATATACCAATGGTTATAAAGAATATCTTAGAGGCTATTCGTTCTTTTAGACAGCGTGTCTCTCATGAAATATTCATACTTAGATTCTGAGTAGTTCAATTTCTCAATTCACTTGTGAATGTCACAGTCTCATGAAAAAGACGAACAGAGAAAAAAAATCAATGAAGAAACTGGCCAAATCGTCAGGAAACTTCAAGTCTCAAAAAGCAAGCTGGTATTTAATCCCAAATTTAAAACCCAAGAGATCTCATCGAAATTTTCAAAACTTAATGTTATCTATTACACACAAAACTAGTCAGGCCTAAAAAAACAAATCGACAGTTTCTAGGCATCTCCTTTGCCTTCACTAGGCA
This sequence comes from Orcinus orca, assembly GCF_937001465.1. Taxonomy (NCBI): domain Eukaryota; kingdom Metazoa; phylum Chordata; class Mammalia; order Artiodactyla; family Delphinidae; genus Orcinus; species Orcinus orca. The sequence continues at coordinate 40,723,408 of NC_064569.1, read as the reverse complement.
AAGAACTAACACAGAGCATACGGCTGCCGTTCCAGGGGGCAGGCGGGGGAATGAAGAAGGAAAACAGAAGCACAGATAACCTGCAAACTGAAGAGTCTCTAGAAAATCTAAAATTGCCAGTGACACTGAAGGGAAGGTTAAGAAAATTTCCAAATCTGATACAACTAGGTATTTTGACTATTAAATCTGGAATAGGACTTTTCCTTTGTTACATGCGGAGCTTAAATTTCCATATCTAAAAAAGAACAAGTCACAAGATTCAATTCTTTTTTTTTTTTTTTTTGCGGTACGCGGGCCTCTCACTGCTGTGGCCTCTCCCGTTGCGGAGCACAGGCTCCGGACGCGCAGGCTCAGTGGCCATGGCTCATGGGCCCAGCCGCTCCGCGGCATGTGGGATCTTCCCGGACCGGGGCACGAACCCACGTCCCCTGCATCGGCAGGCGGACTCTCAACCACTGTGCCACCAGGGAAGCCCAAGATTCAGTTCTTTAAAAATTATTCAGAATAAAACAAAATTAAGAGCACAGAGACATAAGCTAAATATTTCTACATGTAAAGGAGATCATTATAAAATAAATTTAAACAGGAAATCATGAACAACACACAGCTTTCTTAACAGACCCTACTCTCATCCCTGACTTGGTCACTGGAAGAGAATTCCAACTTACAGTCCAAACCCAGAGTGCTTGTACTGAGAGTTTCATTGCTCTGGAGTACTTTCTTTGCTCTGTTTCAAAGGTCACGCAGTTGGTTGATTACCATAAAATTTAAACTTTAACTAAGAGACATGAACAAGCTGTAACCTGCATTGGGGAAACGTGGACACACATTACTGCAACACTAGAAAACTGTACATTTCCAGAACAAATCCTATCACTTCTTAAAGAACTTAAGAACTATTATTGTACACTGTGATGTTTGAAAAAACACTTCTTTGTGTCTTGCACTTTAAAATGCATGTCAATACAATGCATCATGCAGCTTAACTGAATGTCCAACTGTAGTCACTCATATGTATGTGTGTTTGTGTGTGTATACATAAATTTATGTATCAATACATATATACAGGAGTATGCATATAAATACATACAATTTTAAAGGGCATCCTTGTTAAGAGTAGCTAGTTGGATCCATATCTCCCCCTTACTGTTCTCCATTAATTTTTCTTTTTTCTTAAGGTTGCTTTATTTGAAAAATCACAGAAAAGTACACACAAAAAATGTAAAAGTCACCCATAATTATCAGCCATAGTAAGAAGTGAAAGTTCCTTACTCTGCCTCTCTAAACCCAATTCCAATGGAAATCATTAAGATTGAGTTTTTTCCTATGTTTACACAAAGTTTAACATATACACACTTCTTTTAACACAAAAATGAAATCATGCTATACATACTGTGTCACAGCCTGATTATTTTCACTTAATATATCAGACATTTTTTAGCTCAGTACCTGTATAGCTCATTTTTTTAATGAATGAATAGTAAAGATGATAGTAAAAAAAAAATAGTAAATTTTCACTATTTTTCTACTGACAAGCATTTAGTTTGTTTCCCACTTTTGCTCTTAGACTAATGCTTAGATTAACATCTCACGATAGATATTTTTACCGTTCTTGCTATTATTTTTGTGCGAGAGATTACTAGACATGGAATGTGCTGGATCCCAAATTACAGAATGTTAACCCTGCTCTGAGTTACTGCCAAATTATCTTCTTGAAAAAATGGTACCAATTAATATTTCCATTAAGCATTTTAAATGACTCTTTGTCTAGGGTTGTAGTCATCATTAAATTACGCAGGACTTCCCTGGTGGTCCAGTGGTTAAGAATCTGTCTTGCAGTGTAGGTGATGCAAGTTCGATCCCTGGTCAGGGAACTAAGATCCCACATGCCGCGGGGCAACTAAGCCTACATGGGGCAACTAAGCCTACATGTGGCAACTAAACCCACGTGCTGCAACTAGAGAAGTCCACAAGCTACAACAAAAGATCCGGCGTGCCGCAACTAAGACCCGATGCAGCCAAAAAAAATAATTAATTTAAAAAAATTACACAGGGAAATTATTACTTCCTAGATATCTTTCAATCTTTTGAGACAAACTTTAATTTTAACTACCAATCGAATCAATAATCAATGGTTAGGGCTTCCCTGGTGGTGCAGTGGTTGGGAGTCCGCCTGCTGATGCGGGGGACACGGGTTCGTGCCCCGGTCTGGGAAGATCCCACATGCCGCGGAGCGGCTAGACCCGTGAGCCATGGCCGCTGGGCCTGCGCGTCCGGAGCCTGTGCTCTGCAATGGGAGAGGCCACAACAGTGAGAGGCCCGCGCACCCCCCCAAAAAAAAAAAAAATCAATGGTTAAAGTTAAACATAAAAGTTTGTCCCTTCCTCCCCAAAAAAGAGTGAAATTGTTTAGAAAGTGCTATTTTCACTAAAGCCAAGGGATGAAAGGGCTTCAACTAAGTTTGTGGTTAACAGTGCTGTGAATGTCAAGGAGGAAGGGAAGTAAAAATAAGCCAAGGTAAATTGTTAACCTTTGAATAAGCAGCTTCAGTAAAAGGAATAAAGCCTAATAGGAAGTGGTATCTTTTTTAATTGTTTTGTAAATAATGCATTTCTAAATTATTTATACATAAAACCAGTTATAAGTTCAAAACAGACATCTCGTTTAAAAATTCTTTCTCCACTGCCTACTACATTAGCCCCTGCAAATTGAGACATAGGGCCGTGATGTGGTCATTCTTGGTTCAGAAGTGTCCCTATTTGAGAGCTAACACGTGTTAGGCACCTATTATTTGCAAAACAGTGGGTAGATGCTTCACATGCATTACCCTATTTCATCCTAACAAGCATGTGAAGGAGGTATTACTGGACTCATTTCCAAATAAGAAAATTGAGACTCTCAAAGAACAAAATAGCTTGTCTAAAAATAAGTGTTGGAAATATCTGAATCAGTCAGGTTCCATACTGTGCCTTATTCCACCACCTATGGAAGGTAAATATGTGGCATACATGTCCTCTTCCTGCAACAAAAGCAGAGGTTTCTATTCACTGATCTCAGGCATGGCCTCAGATTCTCCACAGCGCATACCTCCAACCGACAGGAAGGAGTAAGCATCTAAAACTATATGCCATCCCTGGAGTAAACCATGCGGCCTCTCACTTAATACTAGTTCGTTGTATTTCCCAAAGGGCAGGACTAACTTTTGCTGCATTTGTACATGTTTGCACAAGTGTGCATAAACAATGAACCGTTTTCATCTTATTTGAGAAAGGAAGCACATCTGGTTGGCCTAGGATAGGGTAAGATGATGGAATCAGTGCAGAGTGGAAACAAAGCTGACAGGCATAGCAGCCTGCTGTATTCAATTGTACTCATATCTTTTCCATAGAAGGAACTGTAAAATCAAGAGGAGGAATCCTGCTTTTGTTTCTAATAAATTCCTCAATAAATCTTACTTTATATGTACTCGGATTTTTCTCTCTGTTAAAAAGGTGTTCCATAACTATATTCTGTAAGTCTTTCTTAAGGTGTAAAGAAATTCTGAAATCTACGTAATTCATACTTGTATACAAAATTTAAGTAGATAAAGCCAAAAAAAGCAAGATATTATAAGAGTAATTAAATTATAATTTAAAAATAACTTTGTGTCACACTATTCATCCATCGAAAAAACATTCACTAAACCCCTACCATATACCAAGTGTTTTCCTAGACAATAGGAACAGAAAAATGAACAAGATTCAGTCCTGTCCTTAAAAAGCTCATTCTATTATGAAAGACATGTAAAATATTACATATGCTTTGCACGATAAATACAGGGGTTAGCAAACTTTTTCCTAAAGGGTCAGATAGGAAATATTTTAGGCTTTACTGGCCGAAGGCAAAATCAAGACTATTATGTAGGTACTCATATAACCATTTAAAATGTAACTCTGTTAACTGAAAAACGATTCTTCACTCCTGGGTCATTTAAAAAAAAAAAAAAAAAAGATAACTGACTGGATTTGGTCTTCTGGCCCTAGTTTGCTCATTCCTGCATTTGGGAAGACTGAGATAAATAAAGTGGTGGCTTGAAGGAGAGAGCAATCAGTTTTGCAAAGGCAAAAACAAAATGCTTCACAGAGATGCTGTGCTGATTTGAATCTTTGAGGATAAGTAAAATTCTCCAGAACAAGGGCAAGATAAGTCTTTTAGACAAAGAGAATAGATAGCTACAAAGCAAGAAACAATTTGGCAGTCAAAACAATCTTGAAAAAGAAGAACAAAGGTTGGAGGACCCACACTTTCCAATTTCAAAACTGATTTTTGACACAGGTGCCAAGACAATTCAGTGGAGGAAAGAAGAGTTTTCAAAAAATGGTGCTGGGACAACTGGATATCCATCTGCAAAAGAATAAATATGGACCCCTACCTTACACCATATACAAAAATTAACTCAAATGGACTAGAGACCTAAAGGTAAGAGCTAAAACTATGTAACTCTTAAAGGAAAAACATAGGTGTAAATCTTCATGACCTTGGATTAGGCAACCATTTTTTTTAGATATGACACCAACAGCACATGCAGCCAAAGAAGAAATAAACTGGACTTCATCAAAATAAAAAACTTTTGTGTTCACAACTCTTTGTTCTATCAAGAAAGAACCCACAAAGTGGGAGAAAATAATCGCAAATCATGTATCTGAAAAGAGTCTACTATCCACAATATAAAATAAACGTACAATTCAACAATAAAGAGACAAACAACCCATTTACATACCTACTAGGATGGCTATCAACAAAAAGACAGATAATAAATGTTAGCAAGGATGTGGAGAAATTAGAACCCTCATACGTTGCTGGTGGGAATGTAAAATGGTGCAGCCACTTGGGAAAAAATCTACCAATTCCTCAAAAAGCTAAACACAGAGTTACCATATGACCCAGCAATTCCACTCCTAGATATATACCAAAGAGAGCTAAAAATACATGTCCACACAAAAACTTGCACATTAATGTCCACAGCAGTACTATTCATAATAGCCAAAAAGTAGAAACAACCCAAACGTTCAACTGATAAACTGATAAACAAAATATGGTATATCTATACAATGGAATATTATTCAACCAAAAAAATAATGAAGTACTGATACATGCTACAACATGGATGAACATGGAAAACATATTAAGCGAAAGAAGCCAGACACAAAGGCCACATATCATATGACTCTGTTTATATGAAATGTCCAGAATAGGCAAATCCACGAAGACAGAAAGTAATTAGTGGCTGCCAGGGGCTGGCTGGGTGAACAGGGAGTGATCGCTAACAGGCAAGGGTTTCTTTTGGAGTGATGAAAATGTTCTGGAATTACATAGTGCTGATGGTTGTACAACTTTGTGAACATACTAAAGACCACTGATTTGTACACTTTAAAAGGGTGAATTTTATGGTATGTGAACTTGATTTTTTTTTAAATTGAGGAACAAAAAAAAAAAAGGAAGAAGGAAGGGAGGGAGGGAAGGGGAGAAGGGGAAGGGAAGGGAGTATTTTGGCATGCTTGGGGAACTAAAAGTAGACCACTAGTTCTCCCCCAGACCACTGTAGCAACTCTCTAAGTGGTCTTGGAGCTAAAGTGGGCTCACCACACCCAAAATCTGTCTTTCAAATAACATGGGCTACCCTTCTAATATAGAAATTTCATCAAGTCACTCCTTCGGTTAAAACTGGTCAATGGCTCTGACTGACTACAAAATAAAATACAAACTCATTAAAATGACTGACACAGCTCTTACTGATTCGTCAGGCTCATCCGAGGCTGCTCCCCTTTACCTACCCAATGCCGAATCAAACCTAAGACCTGAAGTCCCACAAACTGTCAATGTCTCTTCCATCCCCATGCCTCCTTCTGCCTTCCTTAATCTTGTCTACCTGGCTAACTCCCATCGTCTTCGGGTCTCAGGTTAAGCATCACTTTCTCCGAAAGGTAAAATTTGGTTCTAGTGACAGAGACGGTTAGCTGTTCTGCAAAATTCATCCTCCTCTTCTAAGTTAGGGAACCCCCATTTTTACCTAAGCACTTGGGTAGGACCCCCGTTTTTAGCTAACTACAGGGGTAGCTATATAATGAAGCTCTCACCAATGTAATATAAGCACAAGGGTTCATGGACCTTCTTTAAGAGACAGCTCTATGCCTTTTCTTCTTCACTCCTTTCCCCATCCTACTGCCTGAATGAAGAGGCTGCCATCTCAGACCGTGAGGTTGGGGCCACACATGGTGGAGCACTAACACGGATGCTCTAACACCATGAAATACCACACCACCCCCCAGTCCACCTAAGTAAGCATTTATGTGAGAGGGAAGCAAACGTCTACCTCACATAAACCACTGTTAATTTGGGCTTTCTGTCTATCTCAGCTGAACGCGACTCTAATACAGAACTTCCCTGTGTTCCCTTACTTCCTTTGACATATGTCTCACAATAGAACGGATGATAAGCGTTGTCACTGTTTTTTCTGTCTTCCTCTAGTCTAGACTGGGAGTTCCCAAAGAGAGGGCTATCTAATTTATCCCTAGCCTGGTATAATATCTGGCACACTGTCTTGGCACATTAATAGGTGTTCAAAAGGCATTCACTGAATTCAATTGTATTGATAACCAAGTACCAAGTCATTAACTTCAGCTATCTTGCCCCTTCTTTATTTTCAGTCCAAGTATGACAGGACTTCCTTTTCTGAACATGTCTCTCAGTATTTCTCCCAAATTTCTGCCCCAAATCTCAAACTGAGCTATTTTTTTCCTTTTTGAACATTGTTGAACGTAAAATGTATTTTTACAAAATTACAGTGTTCTCAGCATCTCTTCCATGTCAGAAACTCTAAAAGATTAGAAATAAATTCATCATTGATTTAAAAGCCTGTATTAAGTATTTACTATGTGTCAGCACCATAAAAGCAGCTTAGAATATTAATTAGGCATCCCTGGTTCCTGGCTCTCATGGTCTGTTCAGTCTGGTGTTTCACTTTGAGGACCCACCCCTAGCCCAGCAAGAAATGTCAAACTGTGCTTTACGGGGACTTACGCTAAAGGAACTTCACGTTTGTGAGATGTGACTCAAACCAGTTTGTGACATGCCTGTACCCTGTCCCTTCTCTGTCTCTATCTTTGCCTCTCCAGCCTCCTATCTCCTCCAGGCCTTCCAGTCTGATGTCTAACTAAGCAGCTTTTCCTGCTCTGACCCTCCCAATTTATTTCCTGGTCTACTTCCTATCCCCCTAGTCCCTTCATGGAAACTTTTTATACAGCCTCTTGATAACTGACCTCTGACTTGGTCCTGCCTACTCCTCTTTTTAAATATATATATATATATATATTTATTTATTTATTTATTTTTGGCTGCATTGGGTCTTTGTTGCTGCATGCAGGCTTTCTCTAGTTGCGGCGAGCGGGGCTACTCTTCGTTGCAGCGCGCAGGCTTCTCATTGCGGTGGCTCTCTTGCGGCGGAGCATGGGCTCTAGGAGCGTGGACTTCAGTAGTTGTGGCACGTGGGCTTCGTAGTTGTGCTTCGCTGGCTTTAGAGCGCAGGCTCAGCAGCTGTGGCGTGTGGGTTTAGTTGCTCTGTGGCATGTGGGATCTTCACAGACCAGGGCTAGAACCCGTGTCCCCGGCATTGGCAGGCGGATTCTTAACCACTGCACCACCAGGGAAGTCCTGCCTACTCTTCTTGAATACTATTTCAGAGGCAAAGGCAGTGTCCTAAGTTTCATATCAGTCTCTCCCTCTCTCCCCCATGCAGACACATCAGCCCTTTGAGGGGATGTGATGTAATGGAAAGAGCACTGGCTTAAAAGCCAGAGCGGCATGGACGTGTATGGCCTTAAGAAAACTAATAAACCTCTCGACCTTCAGTTTCTTCAAATATAAAATGGGGATTCTATCTATCCATTAGTTACTATAAGGATTAAAAAAAATTCATGTAAAGGGCCAAGGGCAATGCCCAACACAGAAGACTGTCAGTCATCATGACTTATTTTAATACAAAGAGGTAAATATTATAATAGATCTGAAGTCTTGTAATAAATTATAACAATTAATATTAATACGGAAAACCTAGTTACAGTTCCACAACATTTACTGAGCACTAACTCTAAGTTGTGCTAGGTACTGGAACTGTTAACTGTAAACAAGGAAGTACCTGTCCTCAAGGGGTTTTCATTGAGATAAGGAAGAAAAGCAAGTAGAAAGATAATCACAATAGAGTGAGGCAAGGACCCAAACACAGGTTAAAAACAATTTTAAAACAAAAGAGCATAAAATATTTTAGATACACATTGAACATGTCCAGGGAAGGAGGAAGGCAGAAGGCACAGTAGGAAGGATGGAGTGGCAACAGCAAAGGTAGAGACACTTTTGTGAAATTTAAAGGAGAACGGTACCTGCCTATTGGCCAATTTGCACTGATTACTTTCCTCCTGTTCAAATAATCAGAGCCACAGACCAGCCTACTAACTCATACACTCGTGTAAGATTCTTATACTTCTGCTAGTCCCCTACCCCACCCTCCTTCAAATCCTAGGGTTATGAAATATCCACACATGAAATACAATGTCAAAATACAGCACACTGGGAACAGGACAGCAGCCAAAAAGCACCCAATTCAAACAAACAGTTAAAGAAGACGAAAAATCAATGGGCCAATTGGGGAAATTCTGAACACATGCCTGAATACTTGACAAAACTAAAATTTTTCTTTTTTTAGGTGATAACAGTATAATGGGGTTTTTTTGTTTTGTTTTTAAGAGGTTTTTTTGTTTATTTTTTTGTTTTTGGTTAAGAGTTTTTTGTTTTTGTTTTTATTTTCTAGAGATATGTACTAAAATATTTATGGATAAAATGATATAGCTGGGATTTGCTTTAAAACAGTATGGGGTGGGGGGAAGACAACAGAGTTATAAATGAAATAAGACTGGTCATAAACTGATCATTGTTAAACTGGGTGATGGGTACATAGGGATTTGTTATACTATTCTTTCTACTCTTATGAATGAGATATTCCATAATAAAAAATGTTTTTTTAAGAAGCACTAATCTAGACAGTCTATAACAGTAGAGAATAATATTCATGAAGTTTATTCTTTCCTTTTGTTCATTTAGAAATCCAAGGCAGAAGAAATATTTTAAAACTTACCTAGTCTCCAGTTCCCTTTGTTTTTATAAGATATTACAGATATATCTTGTTTTCTTTTTGGAACCTCAAATCACAGAAAGGATAGAATGAATTCTTAACCAGGAGACAATGCCTATGTGTTACTTCTCTACCCTTAAAGAAGAGAATTCATTTTAGGATTCCCTCATTGTCTTCCGAAGGAATCAAAGGATGATTTAACACAGAAAATTATGACTATATTCTTAGAGGGAGATTAATTTTTTAGCAAAGAAAAACTTTTAAAAAAACAGTTCAAAAAACAAAAACAGTTCAAGTATTATGTGTTTTTTAAAAAATCAATTATTTTTTTTAAAAAGTGCAAGTGGTTGAGCTGTATAAACTGAACTCCTGGTGTCTACTGACAAACGCTGATTGGAAGAGTTACCTCCACAGGACAAAAGCTTAAACAGGAGAGGCAGTTTCAAATCTAGATATGACTCTGAAGCCAAAAGGAGAAAAGTGGGATAAAACAATCTTTGAATATGTGCATTTATGAACCTTTAGGATCACTTATATCTTTATTCTAGCTCTCTTAAAAATTCTGGTTTCTCAGGAATTCCCTGGCAGTCCAGTGATTAGGATTCTGTGCTTTCACTGCCGTAGGCCTGGGTTTGATCCCTGGTGGGGGAACTAAGATCCCGCAAGCTGCGTGGTACAGCCAAAAAAAAAAAAAAAAAAAAAATCTGGTTTCCCAAAAGCATATGTAAATTCGGTTTGTCCTTACAAATAAATAAATGTTTTTAACCTTATTTTTTATCCTTTACTTCCTAATAAGAGTAAATAAACATTTATTGAGCGCTATGGGCCACAGACACCTGCCATTAATTATCTCATTTAATCCTCACAAAAGCCTTACCAGGTGGGTTCACTATTACCCTCATTTCAAATATGAGGAAACTAAAGTTGAAGGAAGATAAATACCATACCAAAATTGCCAAACTAGTAAACAGAAGAGCTAGAATTCCAACCTGAGTCCTTAACCACTAAATAATACTTCCTTTCTGTCTTTTTGCCCTCAGTACCTATATTTTTAACTTTTGATTTGCAGCTCTTATTTTCTTCTAAGTCTGGAGAAAAATAAAGTCATCTTTTACTCTTTTATATAATCCCTACTTTTTAAATGGATAGATTAAAACATATCAAGATCCTATGCCACTGCGTGCAATTTAAGCATTAACTTGTATGTACAATACTTAGTATAAAAACATGGTTCTACTAAGCCAATATTAAAAGGGATTGAGCTTTTAGTAGTCTCCCAGGGTTAGAGAGAAATTTCACCGATCCATCCACGTGCTCAGCTGGTTCCCCCTGCAACGAAGGGCCCACATTTATTTGTAAGAGAGCTGGCACTGCTGGGGAGGCAAACCATGGCCATTATGCTGGACAAAGCTAACTATAACAGAACTTCTGATTTTATTATCCCCTTACGCACTGTCCTCCAAGTAAGTAACCTCTGGCAAGGCACGATGTGTCTACATTTTTACCAAATTAACACTGTCAATTTTTTAAAGTTTACTGTGTAATCAAGAGAGACCATTAAGAGAGTAAAACGTCAAGCCACAGAGAGAAGATATTTGCAGTGTATGCAACCAATGAACTCATCCCCAGCATATATAAAGAATGCCTATAAATCAATAAAGAGACAAACACAATTTAAAAATTGCCAAAACATTTGAACAAGTACTTCACAGAAGGGCATATCCAAAAGGCTGATAAATATATGAAAAGGTGCTCACTATCAAAACCACTAGGAAATACTACTACTATGTATCTACTAGAATGGTTAAAAGTAAGAAAACTAACAATACCAAGTGCTGGTAAGTACAGGACCAAACGGAACTCTCATACATTGTTGATGGGAATTTGGTATAATCACTTTGGGAAACCATTTGATAATATCTATGAAAACTGAACATATGACCACACATTTCCACTACCAGGTATATATCCAAGGTACAGCACCAAAAGACATATAGAATAACATTCATAAGAGCCAAAACTGGAAATAAACCATACGTCCACAAACAGTAGAATGAACAATAAATTGTAGTAGAGTCATGCAATTAAATACTGTATAGCATAAAAAGAATTAGCTACTGCTGTAAGTAACAACATGATGAAACTCACAGATACAATGTTGAGTAACAGAAGCCAGGAACTAAGGAGAACATACATATGACTCCATTTATGTAAAATTCATATCAGGCAAAACCAATCAATGAGGAAAGGAGCCAGAGTAGTGGTTAACTTTGGGGAGGTAATAACCGAGAAGGGGCACAACTTCTGGATGCTGGCAATTAACTTACACTTTCTTGATCTGGGGGGTTTCATGGGTGTGTTCATGTTATAAAAATTCACTACAAATTCTCTAAGCTATACGTTTATCATTTGGACTCTTTTTTTGTATAAGTTATACTTCAATTTAAAAGTTTACTTTATAATTTTTTTTTTTTTGACCACACCGCAAGGCTTGCAGGATCTTAGTTCCCTGACCAGGGATTGAACGCAGCCCTTGGCAGTGAAGGCGCTGAGTCCTAACCACTGGACCACCAGGAAATTCCCTGAAAGTTTACTTTAAAAGCAGTTTACTGGAGAAAAACTGAAAGCTACCTATAATTCCAACAGTAGGTGAATATCCAAATATTATGGTATATCCAAACCCATGGAATATTACTTAGTCATGTTTTTAAAGAATGATGAAATAGGAACTGTTCAAAATAGTTTTTTTTTAAGTTAACTAAACTGAATTTACTGTAGTACCTCGATTTTTTTTAAAAGATATGTAAATAGAAAAGTGACTAGAGGAGATTTACTAAATAGTATTAGTGTTTATATTTGGGCGTTAGGTTTAAGGAAATAGTCATTTTCTTCTTTAGTTTCCTTTTTTTTTTTTTAAATTAAGCATGTGTGGGACTTCCCAGGTGGTTCAGTGGTTAAGAATCTGCCTGCCACTGCAGGGGACACAGGTTCAAGCCCTGGTCCGGGAAGGTCCCACGTGCCTTGGAACAACTAAGCCTGTGCACAACTACTGGGCCTGTGCTCTAGAGCCTGTGAGCCACAACTACTGAGCCTGCACACCACAACTACTTAAGCCCGCACTACTAGAGCCGGTGCTCCGCAACAAGAGAAGCCACTGCAATGAGAAGCCCGCGCACTGCAAGGAAGAGTAGCCCCCACTTGCCGCAACTAGAGAAAGCCTGCACGCGGCAGTGAAGACCCCATGCAGCCAAAAATAAATAAATAAAATTTTTTTAAAAAGTGTTATTTTTATAATGAGGGAAAAGTTATTTTAAAAACATTAACGGCTTACCACAGACATTGAGAATATCTTAACCTTAATGAATTTACCCATGAAAATCTATCTTGGTATAGGATCTGTAGCACTGAAACCACTGAACCAGACCAACAATACCAGAAACAACTAGAAATTTGTTTTGGTTATGTGTTTCATTTTCTTTGTATGGCCAAAGTGAGAAACAGCATAATCATGAGTCTGATAAAAGCTTTGCAATTGTTCTAGCACCCGTTCGACTTTGCTGATGAACAACACACATGTGACATAATAAAATCCAGACAGGATTTAACAAGTAAGGAATATCAAACACAGACCCTGTTATTGTCAAGGTTTCTAGGTGTGGTTGCAGCTCAAGTATAATAAGATCATTTACATCTCTCTGAGTCAGTCACCACTCTCCTCTCTGTGTCTCTCCTTCCACACCAGACGTGGGCAGGAATATAACTCTATACATAGCACAGATCTGAGCAAAACAGTATATTTTAGGAGAGTGATAACTCAGGAATAAAAAAATCTTTTCCTTTTATGAAGGGAAATGAAGAGAGGAAAAACTTACTGAAATACACATCTACGAAGATAAAAAAATGAACTTTTAAACGTGTTTATGAATTCCAAGACAACTGTAGCCTTTTTCCATTTTATTTATGAGATTCTCTAGCCTGCCCTAATTGTGTGTGTGTGTGTGTGTGTGTGTGTGTGTGTGTGTGTGTGTATGTGTGTTACCTTCCCACACTACAGGTTGGAGAGTACAAGGAATTAAGATTCCAGAAAGTTCCAAACTTCAAAAGGTCACACAGCTGGCAATCACACATACCACTCAAGTTCACAGAATTCTAGTAGAAGTCTAGTCCAAAATTTAAGGGGATAAGAAATGCTACAGTAAGCCACAACACAGGATTAAACATTTTCTATTTGTATTTCTCTTAGCCTGCCTTTCTCTCTGTTCTCCAAACAGAAGTTGTCTGTGACCATGGATTAACAAAAAAAGAAATTTCCCCTCCAACTGTCAGTACATCGGTTCAGTTTTTATACTGCGACGATGAAAATTTCAAACCGGAATTACAACTATTACTAACACCCTAAGCACTTTTAGGGATTTTGACTCTCATTCAAACCAAGTACACATGGATCCCTTTCCCTTACTAACTTACCTTAAAAATAACTAAAATATTAAAATACAATATTTGGGTCATTTTCTCCCCGTCTTTTCCTCCAGACTCTATAAATATTGTTAAGATGGGACTAATCAATAAATAAGAGCATCACATTCTGTACGGGAAAAACTAACATTTCTCTACAATACATTCACAAATATTTTAAGTCATGCAAGACCAAAATAAAATTTCTAAAAGGCTTTCCCATGGTAGGGCACAGAGATCATGAAGTATTTTGTTTGGTGAAATATGAAAAGGAGATGATATAAGAAACAAAGTGCTCGCATTTTAGGAGTTAATATGGACATTAAGTGGGTTGTTGCATCAACCCCAATTTTCACTTTCTAATCTCCTAAGCCATACATAAGTCTAAACTATTATCAACTTTCTTCTTCCACCCAACTCTGAAACTTGACCTTCCTGAATTAAAACTGGCATCACGGCCAATTTTTCTCAAGTTTGTACAGTACATGTTGCTGCAAAGAGGTGGTGCAAGTGAGGAGGACCTCTGGGATTCCTCCAAAACTTGAGGTTTAGGTTCTTTCATAAACCAACTGAGGATGGGCTTCCCTGGTGGCGCAGTGGTTGGGAGTCCACCTGCCGATGCAGGGGACATGGGTTCCTGCCCGGGTCCGGGAAGATCCCACATGCCGCGAAGCGGCTGGGCCCGTGAGCCACAGCCACTGAGCCTGTGCGTCCAGAGCCTGTGCTCCGCAACGGGAGAGGCCACAACAGTGAGAGGCCCGCGTACCTCAAAAAAAAACAATTAAAAAAATAAAAAAACTGCTTACATCAAGCAAGTTCCATTACCCAAATTTAATACCACGGTGTGATCATCAGAAATTTTCAAGTAACTCCCATAATATGTTTAAATGGAAGTATTACCATGTTTTGTACTTCAGGAAGCACTCAAAGAATGACACTTGTCTTAGAGTAAGAACTCCAGAGGCCTGTGAGTGATGCTTATCAGAGGGGGTGCATCTTTAAATGAAGGTCAAACAAAACTGTTCCACAAAGTTTACTAGTATATAAAATGGATTTTTCCTATGTCTGAGGCCAAATTTATCAGTTCTATTGCCAATCAATGAAAATTGAACACAAATTTCCCAAGCTCTGTGATCAGTTGGTTTTTAAATTTTTATTTGTTATTATTATTTTTTAATTTATTTTTGGCTGCGTTGGGTCTCCATTGCTGTGCATGGGTTTTCTCTTGTTACGGTGAGCGGAGGTTACTCTTCATTGCGGTGCCCAGGCTTCTCACTGTGGTGGCTTCTCTTGTTGCTGAGCACGGGCTCTAGGCACAAGGGCTTCAGTAGTTGTGGCACACAGCCTCAGTAGTTGTGGTGCACGGGCTTAGCTGCTCCGCAGCATGTGGGATCTTCCCAGACCAGGGATCGAACCCGTGTCCCCTGCATTGGCAGGCAGATTCTTAACCACTGTACCGCTAGGGCAGTCCTGATCAGTTGTTTTGAATGATCTATTTGCTCAGTCACCTGGTGCTCTGAGTCAGTGAGGCAATATAGAAAAATTGTTACCCAAAGTGAGTCTGTGTTATTTAGAGTATCAAAAATCATTATCAAAAGCCTGGCATGCTTCATTCTGAGAAACCTTACCACTAAAACAAAAACAAAACCCAAAATCTTCACAATTCAAAAGCTTAATTAACCTATAATAAATCTCTTAAATTTTTTGAACGCTTTCAAAAATATTCTTTGTCCTCAGATAGCAAAGGTTTTGGTAAGTCTCCTTTATCCTGCATGATGCTGACAAAGGAAATGTGAGTGACTGATGGTAGATGAAAAGGAAAGTAACAGAAAAGAAGTTTAAAAAGTTACAAACTTGACATAAACACTATAATTCAAGCTTGGAAGTACTTACAAATAGACTAACTTGATATAGATGGCATTGTTAGTGACTCTACAAAACCTTTAAGGATGCAAAAAAACACAGTTAACATTATGAAAGTTGCACTGAATTTTTCCACATTTATTAATGCAAATTTCTCTTATCAACTCTTATCCTTTTCTGTGTTTTCCAAAGAAAAATAGCGAGTATGTTCAATTGATTTTTTAAAATTCCAGACCATAAAATTAAGGGCATGTAAGGAACTATGGAAAATACAAAGTTTATAAAAGCATTTTTAATCATTCACAATTTCCTATCCAGAGATTTTGTTCTGTTTAATTCTAGACTTTTATATATGCATTTGAAAATCCATGACTAAAGGTATAAAAAATATATATATATTTAAATGTAGAAGGCATACACAGGAATGTTCATAGCAATGTCATTTGCAACAGCAAAAAACTAGAAACAACTGAAATATCTGCCAATGGGTGAATGAACTAATAAAATGTGGTGAATTCATGCAATGGAATGCCAGAGCAGCAGGAAAACAAAAAAAGAACTACAGTAACCTGCATCAGCAAGAATGAACCTCCTAAACAATGCTGAGCAAAAAAAAAAAAGCAAGTCACAGAAGAATACACACAGCATGATTCCACTCCTAAAGTTCACAAACTTACAAAACTAAATAATACTTTGTTTGGGATACATACAAACTATAAAGCAGAAATAGGGAATGAGTAACAAAATTCAGGATGATGGTTACATTTGAGAGTGAGGTGAAAGTAACAGGACAGGCCCAACGGGCCTTCAGAGGTATTTTAAGGTTTCAGTTCTTAAACTAGATGATGGACAATTTGCTGTTTTTCCTTAAACTGTGCACACATATAACATATACTCTTTTGCATGTGATATTCCATAATAAAAATGTAAATAGCTAATAAGACCTATTCAACTCCAGAAGAAAACCACACCAACTACCTAATCAACCTAGTGACACATTAACTGCGAACAACCACGAATGACATCTGAGGAAACCCAACAGAACAGGAAAAGTAGACCAAGATGGACCTCTGGAAAAACATGCCCCAAAGGAAATATTAGTTATTTCAGGAATTAAAAGAGAACTTTAAAAAAAATGCTAATTAGCATGCTCAGAGGATATCACGTCTATAAAAATTAAGAGGGCTTCCGTGGTGGCGCAGTGGTTGAGAGTCCGCCTGCCGATGCAGGGGACACAGGTTCGTGCCCTGGTCCGGGAAGATCCCACATGCCATGGAGTGGCTGGGCCCGTGAGCCATGGCCGCTAAGCCTGCGCGTTCGGAGCCTGTGCTCCGCAACGGGAGAGGCCGCAACAGTGAGAGGCCCACATACCGCAAAAAAAAAAAAAAAAAAAAAAATTAAGAATAAACCTGCTGTTAAAACGGAAGTAAAAGAGAGAGAGGAAAGACAGCAAACACAAAACAGATTTAAAAACATAGCACATGGAAGGGAAGAAATAATAAGACAAAATTCTCCCTGAGCTCCAGAAAGACAACCAGTAAATTCAAAGAGTCTTCTAACCCCCAAACAGGATGATGGAGAAGACAGGCACCTAGACACACCCTAGGGAAAACGTCAGAACGTCAAAGACGAAAAGCAAACCCTAAAAGCATCCAGAGTATAAAAACAAGTTACATTCACAGAAATGACAATCAAATGAGAGATAAAGACGTTACTGAAAGGCAAGGACTTAAAAGTTTAACTCTCTTGCACCCCATATCAAAAATAACTACTCCAAATTTTAAGAATACAAGAAAAATGAGAACTTAAAGTACAAGAAACAACAGCAGTTGAGTAAGACCGAGAAGGAATATAGAAAGCAGAGACAAAATTAAAAGTAGATCCAGTAGGGACTTCCCTAGAGGTCCAGTGGTTAAAGACTTCACCTTCCAATGCAGGGGATGTGGGTTCAATCCCTGGTTGGGGAGCTAAGATCCCACATGCCTGGAGGCCAAAAAAACAAAACAAAAAACAGAAGCAATACTGTAACATATTCAATAAAGACTTAAAAAAAAATAAAGGGTTTTTTTTAAAAAAGAACACTAATATGACTGCAAAAACTCAGAAGGAAAGAGTTCTGGAAATGGGTACACTCCTCAACTGTTCATAGCAGAGAATCAAGACATGCTTCCTAAAGGTGACTTAACATATTGAAAGTTATACTACTAACTGATAAAAAATGGCTACATCTTGGGAAGTGGGATGGGGCTGGGCGGGGGGAGGAGGGAGGCTATTTTTCCATTTCATGGAGTTTTTCAACAATGTTCCCATGCCATTTTTTTTTAATTTAATAGGAAAAAAATGCACAGTATTCTTACAAGTATTCTCATACCTCATTTCCACTTCAATAACCCTTAAATAAGACCATCTTTTTTCCTGCTTCATAAAAACAAACACACAGGGACTCAGGAATGCTGCTGGTCTCAACTACGAAGCCCAGGTTAGGGCACTGAAGTCCTGAAGCCCCCAGAGCACATTCCATCTTTACTGCTGGTTTCTTTTGCTTCCCCCCAGACCCCAGGTCCTGTCACTGTCTTTGCAGCCAGCGTCATTCACACTGACGACTTTTATGACACCCTGATCTCACAGTTGGACACAAGCATCACAACTGTGTCCCCTCCAAATTCATGCTGACCACACTCTGTCTGCCTACAAGCACCAGCATTGCTTTCATTGTTTCATTAATTCCTCCCGAACTCCCCTGCAGCTGCTGCTCAAATTCTTTTCACATTTCTCAAAACCCCATGCTTCCATCTTTCTGAATATTCTTTTCCCTTTAATCCCACACCAATTTCCTCTCCCTACATCATTTTTTTCAACCAAACCATTCTTCCTGTCTCAGAGAGATGCTCCTCCCTCCTCTCCAACCTGACGGCAGCCTGCTCTCAAATTCACCCTCATCTACCCTCCAGGGATCTAATCTGTGTCCAAATCTCCCTAGCCAACACAATCTTTTCTTAGCCTCCATTCTTAGCCTCCCAGGCCTATAAGGATTTCTCAGTATCCTCTATTATTAAAAAATAAAAATTAAGAGAAATAAGTACTCCTTTGAACCTGCCCTTGTTCTTTAATTCATTTTTCCCAACTTCAAACTAAGAAGCCTACAGACTCATTGCTTCTGTGTCCTCATCACTTTTTAATGTAGCCTCTGGTCCAGCCACAGGACTGGAACTGACTAATCCAATCATCTGTATTCCCTCATCTAATTCTCCTAACCTCTCTGTAGCTTTAACATAGTTGAGTATTTACCTCCATAAAAGCCACTTACTACGCACCCCAGTACACCTCCTATTTCTGCGATCACCTCTGGCAGCCTGGATGACTCTTCTTTCTCCTCTAGCTTTCTAAATACAGGCATTCCCCCTTAGCTTCATTTTTCACTTTCCCTTTCAAAGATCTGACTCACCCTGATGAACCTCATGAAGATGATGCTCAAATCCTCCAACTGCTCCAGGATATAAGTCACCATTTCTAACTGCCTATTGAACAGTCTACCTGAATGTCCTGCCAGTGCCACAGATTCCATCATCTCCAAAATTATATTCATCATCTTCTCCCCAAACCAGCACCTCAGGTATTTCTACGTATAACATAAACATTCTCCCATTACCCCAAATTAAAATCTGGGCCATCTTTGACTCTGCTGTTACCTATTTCCTCACATATTACCTTTCTTCCCCTCAATGTTTTACAATAAGGAAAGTAAAGACAAATAAGACATGATTTCCAGCCTCTGGGAAGGATAAACAGAAATGTAAGGGGGGACTTCCCTGGTGGTGCAGTGGTTAAGAATCCACCTTACAATGCAGGGGACATGGGTTCGATCCAGGTTCTATTCCTGGTCGGGGAACTAAGATCCCACATGCCGTGGGGCGACTAAGCCCGTGCACCACAACTACTGAGCTCGTGCACCTCAACTAGAGAGCCCGCGTGCTGCAAACTACAGAGCCCATGCGCCCTGGAGCCTATGCTCCACAACTAGAGATAGAAAACCCACACACCACAACTAGAGAAGCTCATGCAGCACAACTAAGAGCCCACGTGCTGCAACAAAAGATCCCCCATGCCTCAACGAAGATCCCTCATGCCACAACCAATACCAGCCAAAAATAAATAAATAAATAATAAATAAATCTTAAAAAAAAAAAGGAAAGAAATGTAAGGGAACACAGGCATTACCAAAGATAAACACAGGATGCTGAGGTTGGGGAGGCATAGAGGGACAAAGGGAAGAGGAGATGCATTAGGAGGGGAATTTGATAACCTGTAACTTGTAAGAGTCAGAATGAAAGTTCCATCCCCTAAGCCTCACTAGACCAAAATAATAACAGCACACATCCTGAATAATTAAATGTATACCTCGCTTTAGGAAAATTCAATATATAAGTTTTGACTGAATGAATATAAATTAGGCAACTGATGATTCTCATTATACATGGATTTCCTTTAAATGATAACTGTCTTAATGAATTTAAAATATCAACAGGATTTCCTCCGGAATTCCCTGGCGGTCCAGTGGTTAGGGCTCTGCTTCCACTGCAGGGGGGATCCAGGTTTAATCCCTGGTCGGGCAACTAAGATCCCACGTGCTGCGCGGTGTGTCACGGCCAAGGGAAAAAAAAAAAAATATATATATATATATATATATATATGATTTTTTCTTCATACATTTTCCTAAACCATACTCACAGGTCACCTCAGGAATTAAGAGCTGGAAAGAACTAGATTCCCTCATCTAGCCACTTCATCTCCCAGCAGCCAGGAAAGGTTAAATGATTTGCCTGAGGTCACAAAGAAATAGCAGAAATGGGACCAGAACCCAGTGACCTTTTCCCTGTTACCTCACTCACTGTCTCTGACATGCCTCATCTCAGAATGCTTTCCCAGTTGATTCCCGTAAAAGGCAACAAAAATGACAATCTGTAAAGAGGGTCCAGACGTCAGGTCTCTTTCAAAAGTCTTCAACATGTTCTCTTAGACACACACACACACACACACACCATAAATTCCAGGAAAATAGGGATCTGGCTATAACTTAGTTCTCTGTAAAAATGAGAAACAGGTCCTCAGCTTGTTGATGCCAAATTGACCTGGAGACTCTCTTGTCCCCTAGGTTCTCCCCCAAATGCTGATAAAGTCATTCTTCTTCCCCCAAATAAAGGCCTAACTGGAGTGCTAACTATTCAACTAATGGCTAAAAAACTTAGAATTGGGGGGAATGAGGTGGAGGCACATAGGGTTTCCCCCCATTGCCCATCAGAACTGGGATGGCTTGCAGCAAGGGTCCCCAACCCCCGGGCTGCTGACTGGTTCCGGTCCACAGCCTGTCAGGAACCGGGACGCAAGCAGGAGGTGAGGGGCGGGCGAGCGAAGCTTCCTCTGCTGCTCCCCATCGCCCCCATTCCACCTGAACCCTCCCCCCACCCCATCTGTGGAAAAATTGTCTTCCACGAAAGCAGTCCCTGGTGCCAGAAAGATTGGGGACCACTGGCTTAGAGAAAATGAATTCTAAGTACTGAGCCAACTGAGACGATACCAAGTTCCAATTAGCATGTCTTAGTCAACCTCTGATTTCACCTCCTGTCAAGAGAAAAAAAGGTACTTCTCTCCATCTCCAAAAATTGACAGGTGCTTTTTACACCATAAACCTGCCTTCCCTGATAGGGCAGTTAAATAAGTGATTAGAATTTGCAACTTGTTCTAAGCAAAACCCCTTTAACTCTTAGAATCAGATCCCCTTCTGAAAGATCCTCTGCTCATTTTATAGGGAACGTGTTTTAACATGTGAGAAATCCAAGAACAGAAGTAGCCAGGACTCAAGTTCAACTCTAACCTGCCTCATGCTGCTTAGCTATCAGAGACTGATTCGCAATAATGGCCATTAAGGTTAATAGCAAAAGACAAAAACAAAATTTGCTTCACTGGGTTATTTAATTTCAATGAAAGTCTAGAAGACTAAAAGACCCATCCTTACTACTCTAGTTTCCCTTTCAGAAAGTTTCTGAGAAGTAGGCAGTCTTGAACTCAAATAGACTGAAAATAGAGAATTCTGAACAAGTGAAACTTTATTACTAAACAATTGCTAATTAAAATAAAATGGACACTTCAATATTCTTTAAATTAATTCTAGCTAAAGCCTGATGTAGTAAATAAATATGGTCATGTCTTGTTCTTCATGACTCACTGCGACACTCTCATATCCTTTCTCACTACTACCTGTGCTTCTAAACAGACAAATCATTTCAGATAACAGGTTTGACAAAAGTTGGGAAAGCAGTTTCCTATCAAATGAATCAGAAATAAATCACTGGAAAACCAGCCTGGTTAGAACCAGAAGAGTTACTAACAATGAGTGACTCTACTTCCCTCAAGCCTCAGGTTTCAGTTCGTTTTATCTCAAAGAGGAACGACCGAGCTCCATGCACTGCCTCTCCTCCCACTTCCCCATGATCCAAGGACAGTCTCCTGCTGACAGAAGGTTCCTGGGGCAGGGTGAAATGGCGTGCACAGTGTGTGTGGATCCCTCCTCCCAGCTCCCAGCCACTCCCTGCATTCCCGTCTGAAACTTGAGACCTCTTGTCTCACCTACTTACTCATCCCCTGGGTGCATCCTTACCTCATCTACCCTTTATATCACCGACCACAACCTTGTGTGTGCCTACAATTACCTGTCTGTGACTCTCGCCATAAGCATAGCTGCTTAAATAGAGGTGGCTTTTTTGTATGTCTTCACAAAATGTTTTCCAAGGATACACACATGATACTCATTCTTAATTTATTTTTAACTCAGAGAATACTCATAAGACCATCAGGAGAGAACTCCCTCAACTTCCTCCTCCACCACCTGTAAACATCTACCTCTGCTCCCATCCGTTCCTCCTTTCCTTCAGTTTCAGCAGAAAAGGAGCCACTCCTGGTATCCTGGATAGTCACTCCAGAGGGGCTTGGAATCTCAAACTTTCCTGACTCATGGAGACCATGTTCCATCACATCCTTTCTCCTCTAGACCTTCAAACCTTCCTCTCCAAGACCTCTTACCCTTCCACCCTACAAATGAACATGCTCAAGTCTCTCCCATCTTAACATAACTCATTAATTCAGCCACCAAATATTTATTGAGCACCTACTAGGTGCCAGGAGCTCTCTTCTACCCTGGAGATATAGCAGTAAATAAAATGAAGTTCCTGCCCTCGTGCAACTTACCTTCTAGTGGGAGAGAAAGAGGAGGTGAATGTATAAGCATCCTAGCTACTGTTCTCTCCTCCACTTCACAGAGCCAGGCTCGCAAGAGCAGCGCGGGCAGCCTGCCTCTACTTCCTTCTCCCGCCTTGGATGCCTCACCCTCTCCGGACAGGTTTGCAGTCCCCACCCCCAACACCACTGAAACAGCTCAGGCAAAGGTCACCAGCAGTGGCCTCCTCCACGGGTGAATCTGGACGGCATTTCCCAGTCTACTCTTAAACTCTCTTGCAGCGACAGGCACTTCTTGAAATTCCCTGCTGCTTTGCTCTTCTCCTCCCTCTTTGGCCACACATACCTCTGACAGTTTCTCAGGTTCCTTTCCTTCAGCCTCCCCCCTTAAATGGCAGCACTTCCAGAGCTCTCTGTTTAGCCTCTCCTCACTCGCTATGCTCCCCTCAGACCACCTCAGTCATGCCCGTGGGCCTCACTGCCAGTGATGGCCACTCGGGAGAACTGAAGGTGTGTCATCAGGACAGGCCTTTCTAAAGAGCTCCACACACACATAGCCAACTGCCTGCTACGCACCTTCACCCGCATGGCCCAAAGACCCCTCCAATTCAGGAACACTGAATTTATCTCCTCCCGTACTCCAAACTGTTCTTCTGCTATTCCTTGTACTAGAAAATGGTGCCCTCCCTCCCTCAAGATGCTAAGCCAGAAATTTAAGTTTCTTAGGCGTCAACTTAGGTTCTTCCAACACATCACACGCTCTCCTCTTCTACACGAGTCTCATCGATTCTCTCTCCTTAAATACCTCTTTTCATTCCCTCTTCCCCAATCCAACTGCAGAGGCCACCAGCTCATTTCAGTAGCCACCTTACAACTCTCCCTGTCCTGTCTTGCCCTCTTGTCCTGTTCTTATCTACTTAAGGTATTTCGCATTGTATTCTATGTGAATGGTGACCCTTGACTGTGTGACACAGGAGCCTGAAACCATCCTCCTCTAGGCTGATCTCCACCAAATACAGATGTCATCCACTCCCGCTTACAATTCCTCAATGATTCCCCATGACCTATATGGGTGGTTTTTAAACTTTCACCTGAAGAAAGTGATGGGGGGGAGTGGAGGGTCTAGAAGAGGCACAGCCTGAAAAAGCCAGCAACTAAGGCAAAATGTATTATTTTTTTATTTAAAAAGTTAAAATTATATTTTATCTTGGATTTTAAATCCTGTATTATAATATATTCATGTTTTAATGTAGCAATAATTTCCCCAAAATTCAATTAAATGGATACCCCAAGAAGATTCTTGTACCATGTTTATCCTACAGTTTTGAGTACCCTGGCACATTTCCTACTGAGAAGCAAGAACCTACGAGATAAAGTTTAAGATAAATAAATTAGATAAAATTCTAAGACCTACCCACCTGTCCAGGTTTATTGGACCTACTGAGCTTACTCTTTATGCTCTAGCAATGACTACTAAATCATCGTAATTCCTCCAACATACTCCAGTGATTCACAAACCCATGTCTTTCTCCAAACCTAAACTATCCTCCTCTCTGGTCTGTCCTCCCACCAAACTCCTATTCAACTGATGACTCTGAGCCTGAGCAATACTCCTCCCCAGAAACAACACAGGCACATGAACGCCCTTTGCCTGAGCACCCTCAGTATTTGTACATGCCTTCCTTATGGCATTTATTATGCAATAAACATACTGTTTGCAATATCCTATCTCTGCAAAAAACTACTGTCAGGGACTTCCTGGCTGGGCACTGTTCTAATCACTGTATTTTTATGTATTAACTAATTTAATTCTCACATCAATCCTATAAGGTTGATAGCATTCCTAACCACATTTTATAGGTATGGAAACAGACAACTAAAACTGACTGGGGGGCTTCCCTGGTGGCGCAGTGGTTGAGAGTCTGCCTGCCGATGCAGGGGACGCGGGTTCATGCCCCGGTCTGGGAAGATCCCACATGCCGCGGAGCGGCTGGGCCCGTGAGCCATGGCCGCGGAGCCTGCGCGTCCGGAGCCTGTGCTCCACAACGGGAGAGGCCACAACAGTGAGAGGCCCGCGTACTGCAAAAACAAAAAAATCTGACTGGGGCGGGGGGGTGGGGGGAAGGCAGGAAAGAATCCCTACCTCTAATGAAAAACTCTTTTTTCTACAATTGCAAGGAAAAGTTAGAAGATAATCAAATCAAATTCAGAATTCTGAGCAATTTACTACTTCTGTCAATGGTGATCTCTGGTTGATAAACATATAATACTTTAGTCTTATTTTCAACATGATAATCATCTAAATCATATTTCTTTCAACCCTTGCTGAAATAGGATAATATTAATTATTAAGATGTTTCACAAGTTCTATTTCTCAGCCACAAAGATAAACTTCAAGTTGATGACAGAATAATAAATAAATGGAATATTGGAGATTTTTATTATATTTATCCTATGTGTAAAATTACAATAAATTTAGTGTCTGAACAACATCTTGGACACAGGTACTCAAAGAGGCACCTGAGAGAAAACATTGGGACCTAAAATAAAAGTGTTGTATGCATACAGGCAGACATATTATGGGCGGCCTATGAATGCCCTCAGAAGTCTAGCTGGCCACACAATTTGCATAAACGACGATAAACTGTCCAAAGGTGTGACAGTTCAACAAACCAAATACTTACCATATGGCTAAATATTTCACTTCCCTGGTTTTCCAACATTTTGGAAAAGATGTAATGTGGCCAAGAAAAGATGTTGAAAAACCAAACATGGGAAATATTTAGTTTTTCCCAACCAGGACTGACCAGTTAAACCAAAACGAGGTTGCTTACACTATCTATTCTACAGAAAAACTCACCCAATGAGCTTACACCTCAGATCAGATCCTGTGAGTAATACAGTTGGTCAAGGTAGAGGAAAAGGGAATCGACACACAGGCAAGTACAAGTCAACACAGAAGTGGACGTCCCTCCATGCAGGGAGCAGAGGTCCTCAGCGGCCTGGCTCCAGCTCTGGCTCTCATGCAAGCGCTCTACCAGGCTTGGCACTGCATCTTCTATACACTTCTGCATAATAAATATCAGCTGAACTGAAATGTATGGGCCAAAGAGCCAGGTCCGCTGATAAAATGGAAAGTTGTCACACACCACCCAACTGTAAAAGTCACATGGAAAATCAGAGCGTGCAGATAAATAGGTGAAGGAAACAAAGGAAAAACAAACATGAGAAACTAACCGAATGCCAGGAAACATCATGGGCCCCTGAGTTCCAGCCCTGGCCAGCTTCCACAGGGGTCCCTGTCCCTTCCCAGCAGAGGCCCTGGGACAGAGCCGACATTTCTTTACTCTGTAAAGCTATCACCATCTAAGGAATCCTGTTGGAATCTTCTCCCTGCAAAGTCCATCTATTCGCGAACAAGTGTCTACTGAGTGTCTTCTATTCTAGGTCCTGGCATCCAGCAGGGAGCAAGGCAGCAAGGCCTCTCACAGAACTAACATTTTACTGGGATCAGATAATAAATACACAAACAAGATCATTTCAAATGGTGGTATTAAATAGAAAATTTTAAACAGAAAAAAAAAAAAAAAGATGAGGGCTTCCCTGGTGGTGCAGCGGTTGAGAATCTGCCTGCCAATGCAGGGGACATGGGTTCAAGCCCTGGCCCGGGAAGATCCGACATGCCACGGAGCAACTAAGCCTGTGTGCCACAACTACTGAGTCTGCACTCTAGAGCCCGCAAGCCACAACTACTGAAGCCCACTGGCCACAACTACTGAAGCCCTCACACCTAGAGCCTGTGCTCCACAAGAGAAGCCACCACAATGAGAAGCCCACGCACCATAACGAAGAGTAACCTCGCGCACCATAACTAGAGAAAGGCAGCGCAGAGCAACGAAGACCCAACACAGCCAAAAATAAATAAATAAATAAATAATCACTTTGACTTCAAAATAAATAAATAAAAAGATGAGATGGGGAAAGTGGGGAGGAGCTGCTCATTTAAACTCAGCAGTCAGGGAAGGCATCTCTGAGAAGGTCACTTTTGAGCTGAGACAGAAAGGAGGCAAAGTTGCCAGCCAAGCACAGCACTTGGAGCAGAGCATTCTCAGCAGAAGAAAAGCAAGGAACAAGGTCTGGAGGCAGGAACAAGCATGGTTTGTTCAAAGGAGAGAAAAAGCCTCACCATCCTCAGGTTTCTGTTCGAGTGCCATCTTATGATGAAGTCATCCCTGACTCCCTACTTTAAATTGTATTCACTGACCGGCCCCAGTATTCTCTATTGCTCTTCATGATTTTTCTCCACTGAAATTTTTACCATCTGACAGGCAATCTAAATTACTTATTAATTTCTGTCTATTCCTACAGAATGTAAGCCCCTTAAGGGCAGGGAGTTTTGTTATTTTAATCACTGCCGTATTGCCTGTACCTATGTGGCATAAAGTAGGCACTCAGTAAATAGTAGCTAAATAAATAAAAAGGAAAAGAAAAGAGAAAGGGAGGGAGGCAGAGAAAGAAGGAAGAGAGGAAAAGAATGAGAGGGAAAAAAGAAAAGGAGAGAGGGAGGAAACGAGAAAGGAGGGAAAGAAGAGTCAGCCAGTGTGGCTGAAGCAAAGTAGATGGGGGAACAGGAGTGCTGGCCTTGTAGACCATGGAACAGGAGCTGGAATTACATTTTACTTTTTTTTTTAATTTTAATTTTATTTATTTTTGGCTCCATTGGGTCTTCCTTGCTGCGCGCACGCTTTCTCTAGTTGCAGCAAGTGGAGGCTACTCTTTGTTGCGGTGCATGGGCTTCTCATTGTGGTGGCTTCTCTTGTTGCAGAGCACGGGCTCTAGGCGCGCGGGCTTCAGCTGTTGCAGCGCGTGGGCTCAGTAGTTGCGGCTCGTGGGCTCTAGAGCACAGACTCAGTAGTTGTGGTGTGCGGGCTCAGTAGTTGTGGCTCGCAGGGTTAGTTGCTCCGCGGCATGTGGGATCTTCCTGGACCAGGGATCAAACCCGTGTCCCCTGAATTGGCAGGTGGATTCTTAACCACTGTGCCACCAGTGAAGTCCCTGGAATTTTATTTAAAAGACAGAAGTCCACCGAAGGAAATTCAATGGCAGGGAAGCGACATGATCTGATTTGTATTTTACAAATTAGGTTTGGAAAATAGGTTAGAGAGAAAAAAGCAGGGACACGAGATAAGGCACTATGAAGCTACAGATGAGGTAACAGAGGCAAGGTGATCATCGGCAGTGATCAATGATGGAGAAGCAGATGCGAGGGTATTTCTCAAGGTAGCACCAAAAAGACTTACTGATGGACTAGATATGGGCCGTTGGATTGAAGAAAAGAGAGGAGTCAAGAATGTGCCAGTTATCAATTTATTGCTTCTCAGCTCCAGATCACCCCTTCATTGCCTGCTCTGTGAAAATTAAGATGAACCCTTTAAATATTTTTCCTTTGCCAGATGCCACAATATTAAGCTTTGTAGAGGCACTGGAAAGACACTGCAGGAGGAATGGTTCCAGTGTGCTCCTCTTGGCAGGATAAATAGAGTATCAAGGATAAATACAATATCAGTATTTCTGATGTCCTATGGAGCCCTGGCCAACTTATTTTAAGATCTTTTGTTAATTTGAGACAATTGGAAAGAAAGCTAGTCTAAGCTTGCAAAACCTTCATGTTTTTATAATTATGTTTCTTACATATACAAGGATTGGGATACTTTATTGTTTGCTCATCCTTATTCACATGCTGATACCACACTGCTTTGAGTATGATCATTTTAGAATCTGTTTCAATACATGGTAAAGCAAGGACCACCTCACTATTCTGTGCCTAAATATTCTTGGCTATTCTAAAACATTTATTCTTCTATCTGAACACAGATTGTTTTACCTATTTCCCCACCCCCAAAAGAATTCTCCACTGGAGTTGTAATTAATTTCCATTAAATTTACATCTATTTAGTTTTCCCATCCAGGAACACGGTATATATTTCCATTTTTTTCAGATCATCCTTAATCTTTTACAATTTTCTTCACACAGAGCCTGTGCCTTTCTTGTGATACTTTCCCTTAAGTATTTTACAATTTTTTTAGCACTATTATAAATGAAGTATTCTTCTCCTCACAAAGGCAGTTCATTGCCATACTTCCCCTGCCAACATCTCGATGATACCAAAGAATGCTTTTAGTTCCCACTCACCACACACTACCCTGTCCTGCGATGTCCAAGTTTTGCTGGAATCATTTAGAATATTTCCTTCAGACAGCAAGGTTTTCTCTTTCAATATGTGTCTTCAATTTCAAAGATCCTTACTTAGCATTTATATTACACATTCCTTATCACTCTCAATATATGTAATTATATTGATATATATATGTAACATAGAGTAACAATAATATATGATATATATATATTTCAAAGTCCATTGTCTATCACTGTTTCCTCTCCTCTTCCTACTTTGGAAGGAGGAGAGGAAATATTATTTGTTTGATTAGAGTATACTGTCCAGATTAGAGTCTATGGGTGATATAATGTGAATCCTTGCACACCCACACAGAGCTTTCTTTTCCCTGAAAGGTGAATAGTATCTAGACTGTCTATAAGATTTTTGGAGTGGACCTTTTCTCTAAATAGTCTGCTTCTTACACTAACACTATAGTGATGCAAATGAGAACAGTCTGTTTTGTGGTAGTTTTAACTTTTTCTTTTGTATCTTTATCTTCTTTTGAATGTTTCTCACCTTTTCTTTTCTTCTGAATCTTTATCTTTCTATCTAGGAACTTACTTGTAGGGTTTTTTTTGTCTTTACCATTGAATTCAAGAATTTTATCAGAATATGCCTAGGTTTGTGCCTTTTCTCATCGATCTTGCCTGGAACACAGTGAACTCATTCAATCTTCAGTCTTTTTCAATCTGCAATCTTTTTTTGGCTCAGGGAATTTTTCTTCTATTACTTATTCCTCCTTCTAAAATTCTTGTTATCTGCATTTTTGGTTTCCTGGATCTATCCTCCAAGTCCTTCGACTTTCATGAGTTCCCATTCCAACTCTTAGTATTTTTGTTCTAAGCTTTGAAATTGTTATTTTACTTGAACTGAGTTTTAAAAAAAGAGGGCAGCAGAGATGTGCTCAAACTGCCATTTTCCCAGAATCATTTCAAATGGCGTTGTTTAAATGCTATCTTATCACTCAAGTATAAAATAGTTTCTACGTGCTCACTCAAAAGACAATTACTTTAAATTAATATTTTTAAAGCCCAAACAGCTATTTGTTGAGAAGTTACTAGACTGAAAGCTCCTTGAGAGCAGGGTATCTGCCTTCTACGTATCTCTCACCCTCTCAGTAGATCTTGTAAATAAATGTGCTCAATACATCTTTACTGATATATTGATGTTTAGCACCTTACAAGTTCCCAAAGGTAGAAGACCTTGTCATTACACTCACAAAATCTAAAGTCTAACTGAGGAGGCAAAAACAACATAAACAAAACAAATAAACAGCTGTCAGTTAAGTGTTAAACTGTCACTGAATACAACAATAGCTTAAAAATAGAAGAGATTAATAAGGACTAAAGTAGTCAGTTGGTTTCATGATGAAAGGACATCAACCAGGCCGTGAAACCACAGGTAAATTTTACTAGGAGAAAAGGTAGTCCTGACAAAGAAAATAGTCGCTGCAAAGGCATAGAGATGAGAATGAGCCAGTCAGGAAAAAGAGTGAGGAAACCAGTCTGACTGTAATAGAAGAGTCTGTCAGATACTACTAAGGAAATAAGAATAGATAAGGAGGCTGATGACAAGAGTCTAGATTCATTCACTGGCTGAATAATTACTGAAAAGCACTTATGCTGAAGGATGCTGTGTGCTGTCCTCAAGCAGCTTACAAAGGGAGATGAGAATATTTATGCAAATGATCACACAATAGCTTTAAGGTCATTTGAAAAATAACTATAATATAGGAGTAACATTAGAGATTAGAGCTCAGAGAACCAACAAATGAGGACGTTGTCTTTTCTTTTAACAGGAAGTTCTCTTCTAGGACTTCCCTTGGTCTCCTTGAAGAAAATGATAAGCAAAGAACCATGGGAGGAAAACTCACAAATGCTTTTGCTACACATTCAATTTACAAATGACAGTTTCTCCAAACCAGAAAGGAAGTCCAATAAAGTAAGAATAACAACTCTTGGGACTTCCCTAGCGGTCCAGTGGTTAAAACTCTGCATTTCCACTGCAGGGGGCACAGGTTCAACCCCCGGTCAGGGAACTAAGATCCCGCATGCCATGCAGCGCAGCCAA
The DNA here is from genome assembly GCF_937001465.1 of Orcinus orca. NCBI lineage: Eukaryota > Metazoa > Chordata > Mammalia > Artiodactyla > Delphinidae > Orcinus > Orcinus orca. The sequence continues at coordinate 40,692,409 of NC_064569.1, read as the reverse complement.
AAAAAGAATGACAACTCTTTACAATTTTAAGACAGGAAAAAATTGTAACTATGTATGATGACAGATGTTAATGAGATTTACTGAGGTGATCATTTCCCAACATATAGAAATATCAAATCATTATGTCATACTCTGGAAACTAATATAACGTTGTATGTCAATTATACCTTGATTAAAAAAAAAAAAAATTAAGACAGCCTGCTTGCCTCAGTCACAGATTTACTATGCAAGAAACTATCAGAAACTTCTCCTCACAATTCCTGCTGGGTTCATTTTCATTTTTTATTTTTTATATTTTTGGCTGTGTTGGGTCTTCGCTGCTGCACGTGGGCTTTTCTCTGGTTGTGCCAAGCAGGGGTTACTCTTCGTTGCGGGCGAGGGCTTCTCATTGCGGTCGCTCCTCTTGTTGCAGAGCATGGGCTCTAGGCGCACGGGCTTCAGTAGTTGTGGCACGTGGGCTCAGTAGTTGTGGCTCACGGGCTTAGTTGCTCCACGGCACGTGGGATCTTCCCGGACCAGGGCTCGAACCTGTGTCCCCTGCATTGGCAGGCTGATTCTCAACCACTGCGCCACCAGGGAAGCCCCTGGGTTCATTTATAAAAAGGAGATTCAGGGCTTCCCTGGTGGCGCAGTGGTTAAGAGTCCGCCTGCCGATGCAGAGGATGCGGGTTCGTGCCCCGGTCCAGGAAGATCCCACATGCTGCGGAGCGGCTGGGCCCGTGAGCCATGGCTGCTGAGCCTGCGCGTCCGGAACCTGTGCTCCGCAACGGGAGAGGCCACAACAGTGAGAGGCCCGCGTACCGCAAAAAAAAAAAAAAAAAAAAGGAGATTCAGTGACAAGACTGGCCAGCACTGTAATGCATTCATGCCTGACCTGAATTAAAACCCAGAAGGTTCCAGTTTATGAATAAATTGAAACATAACCCAAACATAACCTTGAAACAAGGTCCTTAAAAAGAAAGAAAAAAATCCTACAGCTGCTTTAGTTTACCCCTAAAAGCAAGAGTCCTCTGGAAAAAAAAAGGAGATATGAGAGCACTCTTCTTTGACAAAAAATAACTCCAGAAAAATCAACTAAAGTAAATGTCATTTACAGAAATATCTACATTAATTTAAACATTAATTTTTAAATTAAACATTAAATATCCTAAGGAAAAAACAAAGCAAACAAAAAACTCTTTCTGAACCAGAATGTAACAATACTCTATCTGTAGCCCAGAAGCTCAAGTCCAGGGCACAGCAAGGACCTTTCAAAGATGCCAGACCTGTGCATTTTCATTTAGGGCTGTCCTGTGTAGCATCCAAGATATTCTCCTTCTGGATTTTCCCCTTTCAGCTTCTCATCAACCCCATCTCAATTCAAGGAAGAAAAATCAATCTCACATCAAAATAGAAGTACATAAAATTATCTCTTACTTTACAGATACGCAGTCTTAAAGGATTTTACCCAATATCTTTTGCTCTTTTTAGAAAAAAAGAAGTCACACCCTTCCAGAAGTCAAGCTGATATAAATGAAATCCTCCAAATATATGTTGGAGTGCTGGTTCTGGCAAAGCAAGGTCAAAAATAACCAACCTCACTCCAACTGCTATCCATTTCTCTTAGGATAGAACATTCCCATTCTTTTCTCTCTGGGGAGCCCTACCTCCCAAACTCCAAAGACAGAAGCCGTATCCTAAGAAAAGCGGGGCCCAATAGTTAAGATGGAAAAGAATTTTGCTGAAATTACTTGAAACGTGATTCAGGGAGATGGAGGCAGTGTGGTAACACCGTGGGGTTTGGAGCCAAGTTGAGGTGGGTTCCAACCCCAGCACACTTTACTTTCAGGCTTCACGTTCCTTAACAAGTCTCTACAGAATGGAAATGACACACCTATCTTTAGGAGTTGTTAGGATTAGAAGCACACTTCAAAGACTTGTCCAAGATCATACAGTAAGCAGCAGAAACAGTTCTAAATGATTCAAGTGTGTTCTCTCCCCTTTGCCATTCACTTCAGAACGTTACTGTTCCTGGTAGGGAAAAAGGGAAAGATCAGGTCTGTGTGAGGGCAGGAGCTGGCACACCCTTTGTTCCACTCAAGGTTCAGTTGCTTTTTGCTAGCTCAGTTCCCTCATCACCATAACAACAGCAGCAATTTATTCAGCACCTACTTACTGGTCAGGCAGGATATATAAAGTGCTAAGCACAGGGCATGTTACATAATAAGCACTCAATAATTGATGGCTACTTATACAGAGATCTTAACTTCTTAAGAGAGCTTAGGAAAGGCTGGCTTCTTACAGGAAATTGAGTGGAACAGAAGTTAAAGAGACAGAAAAAGGGGAAGAACATGCCCGAGTGGGCATTTCTCAGAGAAGGGCAACGTGTACAAAGGAATGGAAGTGAAAAAGCACCATGCATTCAGGGAAATACAAGTCATTTGGCACGGCTAGAGAAGACAGCAAAAACATGGAAGGCGCGGGAAGCGGGGCTAAAAAGGCAGGCAGGCAGGTCTTGTTACACAAAGGATGCCTGGAATTTATCCTGTGGATTGGGGAAGCCAGTGAAAATTTTTCAACAGGGAAAAGGACACAATTAGATCTGTGTTTCAGAATGATCATTCCATCACAGAATAGAGAAGGATGAACTGAAGAGAGAAGAGACTGAAGGCAGGCAGACGAGTTAGGAGACTACTGTAATGGTCTCAGCAAAAGATGGTAAGAGCTTAAACAAAGGCTGAAACAATGGGAATGGAGGGGAAGAAGCAGAATCAACAGAACTTAGTGACCCATCAGAAGTTAAGGATGACCCCCAAGTATCTGCGGAGCAGAAACAAGGAGTACAGTTTTGGACCTACTAAGTTACAGTTGTCTGGGGAGAATAAATAGGATGTCTGGAGCAGAGAGGAGTCAGGGCTAGAGATACAGACTAGGGAGTCATCTCCCAGCCTTGACAGCTGAGGCCCTGGTCATAGATGAGATCAGTCAGCAAGTGTCTGTGAAGTGAGATGAAGGCTAATGACAGATACCAGGAACACCCACACCAGGAGGAAGAAAGAGAAAAAGAAGCCCAAGGGAGAGCAGAAGGAATAGGTAGGGAGCTGGAAGGAAATTATACCATAAAAGCTAAGGAAGGAGGGAGGTTTATAAAGATATTGGTCCACAGCATCCAATGCTGTAGAGAAAGATGCAGAGAAAGATGTGGGTACTTTTCAGTCTAAAATCAGAAGTCACTGGTGGCCTTGGAGACATTTTTTTCAGAGGCTTGATAAGACAGAAGCAACGGACTAAGGAGTGAGCAAAGGTAAGAAACAAAATAAAGGAAATGTAGGCTCTACTTTCTAGGATCTATGAGAGGGAGTGAACGCTAGCACACAAAAGCAAATAGGCTCCAATACAAGATCGCGGGAAGATACTTTTCTTAAGATGGGAGAAACTTCAGCGTATCTATAGGCTGAAGGGAGGGGGCCAAGAGCCAAGTGTTAAGTGAGAGGCTAAAGATGAGAGGAAAAAACAAAGACAAAAGACTACAAGTGAATAGATGGATCAATAAAGTAAGATCCCAAGATCCCAGAAGAGGAGAAGGGATGAGGACTGAGATCATAGTCACAGGGACACACTGCAGAACAGGAGGGGGACAGTTCTTCCTCTGAGGAAAGAAGGAAAGAGGATACGGGTGGGAACTGATATAGGTAAGTTTGTGAGTGTTGAGGAGGGATGCTGAGGGAGTCTGGCGTTCCTTACAGGCTAGTAAGAATGAAGAGTGGTAGTACACAGACTTGGTTCTCGCTTCACAGTCCTCTTTGAGAAACTGATGAAAGCTGGAGACTCTGTTCCCCAAAAAGGCACATAAGCACTCACACTCACAATTCTACACACGGCTTTAGAGTTTCCAGGTCCACTAAAGCCAACCCGTGTATCCAAAGATCCTGTCAGCTGTGATGCTATAAAATTCCAAAGAAATGGCCTTTCAGAAAATATTTTATTCATAGAAGAGCATCCACCAGGGAAGGCAACTTATTCATTATAAACACAAATATACGAAAAGTCTTACTTAAATGTCCATGACATAGTCCAAAAAAAGTTGTACTAGACTTCACTGGTGGCGCAGTGGTTAAGAATCTGCCTGCCAATGAAGGGGACACGAGTTCGAGCCCTGGTCCAGGAAGATCCCACATGCCGCGGAGCAACTAAGCCCGTGCACCACAAGTACTGAGCCTGCGCTCTAGAGCCCGCGAGCCACAACAACTGAGCCCGCACACCACAACTACTGAAGCTGCGCACCTAGAGCCCATGCTCCGCAACAAGAGAGCCACCGCAATGAGATGCCCGCGCACCACAACAAAGAGTAGCCCCCGCTCACCACAACTAGAGAAAGCCCGCACACAGCAACGAAGACCCAACGCAGCCAAAAATAAATAAATAAATACATATTTTTAAAAATAAAAACTAAAATAAAGACAATGAGCGACAGAGCCTTGGATGTAGCAACGCCTTTAGATAAAAATGGTATTTTTAAAAGATAAAAGATCCATCTAGAGCTGACCCTTAGGTCTAAAGATAGAGGACTGAACAAGGCTGGTGGTAAATGCAACTTAAAGGAAAAATGGATGCAAGAAAACTTTTGAACGAGGAGCCAAAAGGAGTTGTTCACGAAGGACAAACGGGGGAAAAGGAAGAGTCAAAAGCCATGTGAAGGTTGAGCATCCACACGTGCCTTTTCATACATAGCGTGAAGATGCTTGAGTCTAAGAAACGATGCTTAAATTTCAGAGCCATTTGCCAGAGCCTATAGGCTTAGAAATGCACACATGCCAGATGTCTACGTGAAACAAACCAGCTACTCTGTGCTGCTCTAGTCAACTGCTTGCACTGACACAACATGTGCTGAACTAGGGTAGAGGGTGCCGACAGGAGCAACTGATGGAGGAGTCAAGTATTACTTGCAAAAAAGAATTACACTAATTGATTCCATTCATCACTTCATATGTAATCATATTCCGCTAAGTAACACAAGATATTAAAAACAGCCAAGTCACTATGCAACCATTCACTATCAGAAACCATAAAGATTACACATACCAAGCACTTACTACACGCACACGCCACACTCAGCTGTTCTCCTACGATCTCACTTTAAACCTCCTTACAACTCTAATAAGGTTGTCCTTCCTTTTTTAAGAACTGAAGAACTAAAACCAGGGAGGTTAGGCAGTCCATCCAAGGTCACAGGGCTAAGTGACAGCCAGGACTTGGACCCAAGCCCACCAGATGCCAAAACCCGTGCTCCTCAAATGATCATACAACCCCACCCCTTGTGCCAAAATCAAATCCCCAAGACAGAGGCTTTGCTTCAATTAAAATCTGAGGTGAACAAAAATTTATTGCACTCCTAAAACAATACAAGAAAGAAATTGTTGAGCAGTTGTTTAAAGGACTTAGGAGCTTACATGGAGGTGAAATGAAAAACAATTTAAATATTTACAAGATCCATGACTGGCAAAAATGATATAAACTGTAAATGCTATAAGGTTTGGAGAAAGAGAGCTCACAGTGTTCAGGGGCAGGTTTAGAAAAAAGGTAGAACTTCAACTAACTCTTAAAGAACTGTGAGAAATGGTGCAGACAAGCAGGAAGGAGTGTTTCAAAGACCATTCCTGATTAATCATGAGAGAGAACCATGAAGAACTATAATCATTAAAATACAAATACATGTGAAGGCTGTTTTTAGCCAATCATCTGAACTTTCAACCCTGAGGTGTTAATCCTCACAAAGGCCAGGAAAGAAAGCAGCCACCAAGGGCTGGGCTGAGAGTGAAGGGTTAAAGATTTCTCTTATTCAAAAATCCAGGGGCTTCCCTGGTAGAGCAGTGGTTAAGAATCCGCCTGCCAATGCAGGGGACACAGGTTCGAGCCCTGGTCTGGGAAGATCCCACATGCCCCGGAGCAACTAAGCCCATAAGCCACAACTACTGAGCCTGCGCTCTAGAGCCCGCGAGCCACAACTACTGAGTCCATGTGCCACAACTACTGAAGCCCACGCACCTAGAGCCCAAACTCTGAAACAGTTCAAGCCACCGCAATGAGAAGCCCACGCAATGAGAAGCCCACGCACCGCAAGGAAGACACAACACAGCCATAAATAAATTTATAAAAAAAAAAAATCCAGCTCACTGTTATGGACTGTCAAACAACAGGATTAATTTTTCAAAATACATAGAACTAGGGTGTCTAAACAAGCGCTATCCTTTACAGTAAAGTGAATCATTCTTCCAGTGAATTTGTCTGTCACTACTCTTCTGGAACTACCCTCAAAACCAGTTTAGCATCATTCTAATTTTTTGACAGTTACAAATAAAACACATTTATAATCACTCTAATTTTTTCATTCACAGCTAGTTTGGACTCCAGAAGAACATCAACCAGCTTTTCTCTACTTGACACCAAGTAACCCATAAAATGAAACTCTACCCTCAAAGAATTAAAATTTGCCGCTATGAGGATTTTCAAAGGAATGTGTCACAGGCTCTGACAAGCAATTCCTAAAGATAAGCTCCAACATAAGGCGGGTATAGCCCACCAAAAATATAGATATGCAACTTTCAGAGAATAAATCACTTAGATAATGCCCAGTTTTGGTTTTTCAAAAACCCACACACCTGCTTTCCTTAATACTCCTAACACTAGGAATGACAACTGCTTAGTCATAATTTTCTGATAAAGGTGTTTCTTATGAATTAATGACTATGCTACATATTTGGGGGGAAGTGGCCCACTTTCCCATTATAAGTAAAGTAAGAAGGATTTACCAGTTTTCTAGTGGCTTAATTCCAATTGCCCACTTTGAACACTGTGAAATACAATCTCAATTCAGCATCTCCCCCTTTTCCTCTTCAACTCCCCCACCTCTGCCCAACTCCTAAAGAGGATTCACTTCAACTCCTAGGAAGCAGCTGTCTCCTTCCCCTCCACCTTCAAGGTGGACCTGTACCACTCTCTGAGGACCCTGAGATACGTGATGAAACAGACAGGAGAAAGGGAGGATGTGACTGGGTTTGTTGTGTTTGTGGTCAGAGAAGTGTTCAAACAAGAAAAGGGAGGATCCCTTCCTGTAAGCATTATTTTATCTTAAATACCTTTCCAGTTGTCATCTTGGGACTGTTTTCAGGCACTGAAAGACTTGCACCCCTTCTAATTTGCCACAGACTGCCTTCTTTCCTTCACACTTACGACAATTTCACGAGCTAAATCACAGCCCTCTCTACCAGCCTCCAGTTTTGTATTTAAGGTTCTCTGCTGTTCCTTTTTCACAACAACAAAGCAGACAGCTTCCTCTTTTCTTAGAAGGCAGTTTCTGTACAGAACCCTCATGGACTGCTTTGTCTCATGGACTGTTTTGTTGGTATTTTTAAGTGATTCCCCTACCGGACTCAGAGCTCCTTGAAAGCTAACACAGTTCCATACTCACCTCTGTATCCCTAGCACATAGTAAGCAGAGAGTAAATGTCTGCTGAATCAAATAAGTGAAAGATAGATTTAAAAGAGATTTCAGAAAGAGAATCAACAAGACTCTTTGGAATTGTGGCATACAACTATTTCGTAGCATTTGCTTAGAGTAAAAATTAGAGTTAATAGCTTGTGCAATAACCATAAAGATATTTAAATCATTTGATGGTAACAGATGCCATAATTACCTGTCAGCTTAAGATAACGCACTTATTAGTGAGCAACTTTAGACAAAATACTTAACCTGAGTCTTAGTTTTCCCTTCTGTTAAACCAAAACAACAACAAAAAACTATTAACAGGTGTTAATAACATCTGTTCTACCTAATCACAAAGTTGCAGTGAGACTCAAACGACATAATGCATAAGATCATGACACAAACACAATGAATTATCAGACAGATTTAAACAAATTCCCCTCATTAGTGTTATTTTACGTGCATACACTTGACTAAAACATATGACTCCAGTTCAGACAACAGAGCTTATTACCAAATACATAATAAATGTAACAATACATGTGAATCATGAAAAAATTTTCAGTTATGGGAATACTTGCAGAAACCTCCTGCCTATTCAATTAGTCTACAGAAAAGCTTATGATGAGGTGTCCGTTCAATTTTAAATGATTCTCTGGACAGTGCTGGGCTGTTCTTTTTGGTGCAAAAGCAGGCAGCTTTAAGCACCAAGTCCATGGTGACCTGCCTGAATGAAGCAGCAGCCACAGCACTGGGTTCTGCAACGCACTCTGCGGCAAACCGCCCAGAGTGGCACAACCTGCGTTCCGGTGCAGAGCTGGCCCATCTGCGACCAGAGAGAGCCTGCAGCTGAAAATACAGGCGAGCACAAAGAAAATTCTTTAACGGCATACAGCTCAGACGATCGCTATAATTAGGACCAACTACAGCCTGAACCTAAAAAAATGAATAAAATGGAGGAATGAGTGCACCAAAGCCAACAACACACAATGAACACATAGTTAAAAGCATCTTTTTTTTTCCCAGAAGAAAAAAGTACTTTTGTCAGAGCAGTAACCGTAGAGAAAATTTTAAACAAACAAAGGTCCTTTCAAAATATGGTACAGACATCACAAATAGCATGCTATAGATTTGGGGGTTGTTGGTGGTTTCAACTTCACTTGAATTCCTAAAAATGTCTACCTACTCCTCCAGTCAACCAACCTCTGTACTTTAAGCAAGAGAGACAGACAGATGGCCAAGATGCTGACACTGCAGGTCCGAGGTTTTTCAACTACATTTTTTCCCGTTTTCCATCGCTAAAAGAGATGAAATACAAGATGATGTAGTATAAACCTTTAAGAAACCAATTCAAACTCAGTTACACGCCAAAGCAAAACAACCCTGCATCAGAAAACAAACCATGCACTTGTCCTTAAAAATGTTGAAGGCTTGGCAATACAGTTTGCAGGAGTTTCACACTTTCTTGAAGGAGACACAGGTGAGCTAATCAGTGTGAGTCCTAGAAATAGTTCCTTGGAATCATCTCTAGAAACACCCAGAGAAGTAAACGATAAAAAGCTGGAAGCAGATATATCAAGAATAAAGAGCTTCCAGGATTTCCCTCTCCATGTAAAAGCAATCAACTCCTATTTTTAATCTCGTTCTGATGCAAACATCCAGCCAAACTTCTCTCCTTCTGGCTAATCAAAGATAGCTGATGTGATACTATAAAGTAACCTTTATAAGTCTGACTTGAATGAAAGTCATCACGGATTGAATGACAATGCTTTAGTCCAGAAGAATGAGGTTTTTTGAGAGGCAGAACCAAGATAGCAATGCCCTAAACATTTCACAGAAACAAACTCACCCACCACAACTGATTCTGGGGACTGGCCAAAGAATAACTTCCCAACTGGTTAATTGAAAAAAAATATGCTGATAATTAAGTGCAAATGAAAACAGCACCTCCCTATACATTGGGAAAACCTAACAGGGTTATTAAAAATAATTATTTCCCTCCATGCCCAACTGGCTTTATAACACTCAAATCTACTTCTGGTTTTTCATTGTAAAGGACTGCGGGGTGGGAGAGAGAATGCCTTGATAAGTAAACAAAAAGTCAGAACTCTCCTGGGAACTTATCACATTCTTCTTTTCCAACCAACAATTTTTAATCCACTTGAAAAATGCTAGCGAAGAGGGCCTTTGGCAAAGAACTTAATAAGAATATGCAACTCTGGGGACACCACCACAGTACTGACATCAAGCTTGGAGAAAATGCTGCTTTTGTCTCAGAGGCAGCCTGTGATAAAAACAGGAACTTTGTGGAGAACTGATCACAACTGCACAAGAAGCCTGATCACATGCCCACAACAGAGCAACGTTTCTCTCATTGTTGTCCAGAGACTTCTCTAATAATAGTGGCTCGACTTATTCCATTCTTTTAATTCTCAATACCAATCCAACCCTCCTTGTAACAATCCATTAACAAAAGAAAGACGGTGCCGGCCAGGATTTGCCTGTAACCGGTAGCCACCTCTCTCCTTCCCTCTTCAAAGACTGCAAAAGGTGATCAGATGCGGACAATTCAGCCTGAATACAGGCACCAGGAAAAAAAAACCCTTATGACAAAGGTGTTCTAGAAGCAGCCCTGTGTGTCCCTCTCTGTGTTAATGCCACTTCTTCTGGCCTCCCTAGGACCCTCTACGGCCCACCCCGCTTCTATCTCTCTCCTGTCACTAGGGAGGCATCTCGCATTGTTAAAGAAGGAAGAAGAAATGCTGGCGGATTTCCCCTGTCTTTCTCTTTTTCTGAAGACGGGGAAGGGGAGCTGAAACAGGCTAGGGCCCTCCCCTGGAAAAGGGTAGAGGAGAACAGGAGAAAGCTGTCAGCCACCCTGCTGGCGGCCTCACCCCCGCCCCGCCCCCACCGTGCCCCGGCGCCCGGGCAGAAGCCTGAAGCGGGAGGACACAGCTTTGTCTCGGGTTTTGGGGGGCAGGGAACACAGAAGCAGCCCGGGCCTGGGGAGGACCTCTCTCCAAGCCTCTGCTCACCCCCTCCCAGGAAACACAATGAATCACACGGAAACCCACTTCCCAGGGTGAGAGAGAAGGGGAGCGACCCTTCAGAGCCCGGGCCAGATTTCCGGCACCCTCCTCCACTCTGCCCGCACGGCCACCAGGGCGCGCGGCGGGGACCTGGTCTCCCCTCGCCGCGAGCCGCAGCGGCGCCCGGGCGCCCGCTCCCCCGCCCGTCTCCTACCCTCCGAGAGCTCCAGCTCCAGCTCCGCCAGCTGCGCCCGCACTTCGGGCGGCAGCGCCGCCACCGCAGCCGGCGAGGGTTCCAGGCCTCGCTCCGCCATCCCGGCTCTGTCAGCCACACTCCGGAAGACAACCGAGGGGGCCGAAAGAGGGACGGACTGACGCGAGCCCACACCCCGGCTACAGGATCCGGCTCCGGCCGCCAAGCGCCGCCAGCGCCTCCGCTGCAGCCGCCGCCATGAGCAAGGGTCACGTGAGCGCGGCAGCCCCGCCCCCGGGCTGAGGATGCACCGCCTCCGAAGCCGAGTCAGGCTGAGCACTCGCGGTCTGATGGCGCCCTCTACTGGGAGACTCCTGAAACGACGAGTCCAAGCCCGCCGCCCCGATTTCTCCAACGCTAAATACGCCAACGGTGTTGATGTCCACCGGGACACGTAGCCTTTACCTTTTACGAACTCACGACCACGCAGTTTTCAGGGGCCCCAGGCCTTGCTTTTTCCAGTTCTCTTCACTTAGTAGTGTATCCCTTTGTCTTGTCACTTCTTCCGTTTCCCCCTGATTGACACCTCCGATTCATAAAGATTTGAACTCAGGCCAGTTCTTTCACTGGGGCTTCCCGATTGCATTTACCAGGAGCTCTTTTTTTTCTATTTCGGTTCTAGCATTTAAGACAAAGGAGGGAGAATCTGCCTCCCTCTTCCTAGACATCTAACCACTTACAGGAGAACTTCGTCTTCTTTATCTTTTTATCCTCCTTGGTGTATGACTTAATAGGTGTTCCAAAAGTATTAATATTTTAATTCAGTATAAGGATCCACACATGTGTGTTTTTACCAGGAACTACTGGGGCGGATGCCTTAAACTGCCATTCATAGTCTTTCTTTAGTAGTATTGAATCTTTTTTTAAACGTCAAAAGTCCCCTGCAGAATTAGAGGGAATTCCAGTGTTTTTCCTTCCCTTCCATTCTGATCCAAAATTGGTCCTTTGAGAGTAAGGCCTCAGCATCTGTTCTTTAGTAGTTCCCAGACAGTATTATATCATTCATGGGCTGGAGGGGGAAAAAAAATTGAATTTCAGCTTAAAAAAGGAATGTAATAAGGTTGACTGGGAAGTAGACTTTGAAATTTCCGTTTAACTGCAACAATGTAAGGAGAATCTATGGGAATATATGTATGTATGTCTTCTGGTTTACATGAGGACTATGGCAGTTTTTAAATTTTATTTTATCTATTAAATTATGGCTACGTTCCGTGTTCATTGCTGAGCGCGGGCTTTCTCTAGTTGCGGTGAGCGGGGGCTACTCATTGTTGCGGTGCCTGGGCTTCTGGTTGCGGTGGCTTCTCTTGTTGTGGAGCTCGGGCTCTAGGCGAGTGGGCTTCAGTAGTTGTGGTGTATGGGCTCAGCAGTTGTGGCTCGCGGGCTCTGGAACACAGGCTCAGTTGTGGCGCACGGGCTTAGTTGCTCCGCGGCATGTGGGATCTTCCTGGACCAGGGCTCGAACCCGTGTCCCCTGCACTGGCAGGCGGATTCTTAACCACTGCGCCACCAGGGAAGCCCTTAAATAAGAGATTTTTAAAGGAAAGAAAAAATTTATGAGGATCAGGAAAATTTGAACACTAGATATTTAGGAATTATTGTCATATTTTTACATATGGTAATGACATTGTGATTATATAACTTTAAAATAGTACTTTTTAATGGGAAAACATACTCAAATATTTATGGATGAAATGGTATGCCTGAGATTTGCTTCATAATAACCCAGTGTAAGGTGGGGTGAGAAGAAGGTAGAGGTATATCTGAAGTAATATTGGCTGAGATCATAGAAGGAGTTGGGTGATGGGAATATGCAGTTTGATTATACTATTCTACTTTTGTATATATTTTAAAATTTCCATAAAAAAACATTTTTTTAAGTAGAGAAATATTTCTGCAGGAGATCATACCTTTGTAATTGTATCTTTTTCTGTTTTTTCTAATATTGCTATATATTAAGAGAATGGGTACTTTAAAACATGAATCTACAAAGCAATCTTTACTAAAAGTTTCATAATTATAACAGTTGAAAAACTGGAAATATTGTCTACCCAGAAATCCAAGAGAATCAACTAAAATACTATCATTCACTCATTCATTCATTCAAACATACTGAGTTAATGTAACATGTTAGGAACTGTCTAGGTGCTAGGAATAGTGTTTGAAAAAGGTGTATACTCTCACGGAGCTTAGTTTAGTTCTATCAGAATTACAATTAGTTTTATGAAGTGGCTTAAGATTAGGCCAACATATAAAAATAAATAATTTCCTGTCTTACAGCAATAGGCAATTCAAAGAAAAATCCATTTGGTCACAGCAAAACATAAGTAGGAATAAACCTAACAAGAAATGTGTACGATTTATATGAAGAAAACTGTAAACCTAAATAATAGTTACCTATTCCCAGATGGGAAGACACAATATCATAAGGATATCAATACTCCAAAAATTAATCTATAAAAGTTAATGCAGGGCTTCCCTGGTGGTGCAGTGGTTGAGAGTCTGCCTGCCGATGCAGGGGACACGGGTTCGTGCCGCGGTCCGGGAAGATCCCACATGCCGCGGAGCAGCTGGGCCCATGAGCCATGGCCGCTGAGCCTGCGCGTCCGGAGCCTGTGCTCCGCAACGGGAGAGGCCACAACAGTGAGTAGGCCCGCGTACCGCAAAAAAAAAAAAAAAAAAAAAAAAAAAGTGAATGCAATCTTTATCAAAATATTACTGTAATTTTCTAAATCTTGACAAGCAGATTCTAAAGTTTAAATAGAAGATTAAATGCTCAAGGAAAGTCAAGAAAAATTAAAAAATTTAGAAGAGGAATTTGCCTGAGCAGATATCAAAACATACTAAAAATCAACAAGCCTCAAAACCAAAAAGTCATGAAGGAATACTGATTGTGAATAATGAAAGATAAGACAAACATGCATGTTCTTTAGTGGCAAGACTCATAATTTTTGTCGAGTCAGTTCTCCCAAAATTTCTTGTAAGTACAATGCAATATCCATAAAATCTTCAACAGAACATTTTGGTTTTTTTTTTTTTTTAACAAAATTTGTTAGGTGATTCTAAAGCTCATATTAAAGAAAAAAATTCACAAGAATGGCCAAACATTCTAAATAAAAAAACTATGGGAACAATTTGTCCTTTCAAATAACAAAATATGCTAAAAAGCTACTGGAGTTAAAACAGGGTGTTATTAGTGCAGGAAGAGGATAGAAGGAATTTGATAAATACTGAAGAAACAGACTTACGCATAACTAGGAATTTCCTTTATGATAAAGGTGGCACCTCAAATCAAGGAGAAAAGATCAAGTATCTAACAAATTGTTTTTTAACAAATTACTATTTAGAAGAAATAAGAGTGACACTTCATAATGCACCAAAAGAAACTGAATGTGTTTAAAAGTTAAAATTTAAAGAAAAAAATTAAGGTATTAGAAGAGAGGAAAAATATTTAATAACTTCAGCATAGGCAGGGCTTCCTAAGCAAGTTGTACAGGTGAATGTTGATAGATATGGCCCCCAAAACAATTAAAATGCAAGAAACCATATACAACAGGTGTCCCCAAGCTGCCTGAACCATCCCCCCCACCCCCGCCACAGTCCGTGGAAAAATTGTCTTCCACGAAACCAGTCCCTGGTGTCAAAAAAGGTTGGGGACCGCTGATATAAACGTTAACATTTTTTAAATTACAAATAAGAATGTGTTTCCAGTATATTTAACAGACGGTGAAATATCCGGAACATAAAAAGAGCCCTGGACTTCCCTGGTGGCGCAGAGGTTAAGAATCCGCTTGTCAATGCAGGGGACACGGGTTCGTGCCTTGGTCCTGGAAGATCCCACATGCCGCGGAGCAACTAAGCCCGTGAGCCACAACTACTGAGCCTGCGCTCTAGAGCCCACGAGCCACAGCTACTGAAGCCCGCGCTCTGCAACAAGAGAAGCCACTGCAATGAGAAGCCCGCGCACTGCAATGAGTAGCCCCCACTCGCCGCCGCAACTAGAGAAAGCCCGCGCGCAGCAGCAAAGACCCAACACAGCCAAATATAAATAAGTAAATAAATTATAAAAAACAAACAAAAATAGATTATAAAAAAAGAGCCCTACCAGTAAATAAAAGTTGACCACCTAATGAAAAAATAAGTAACAAATAATAAATGGCTAATAAGGATACAAAAACATTTAAAAACTTACCAGCAATCAAAGAAATACAATTTTAGCAATAACAGATAAGAAGTACCTAAATGATATATAGATACTGGGTGTATCCCTTCCCTTGATGGCTGAGGACCATAAGCTACAGAATCATAAAAGCCCAAAACTCTTGAGGGTGATTTGTCCTGTTGTGTGAAAGATTTGGACACTGGGGAGGAGAATTCATTCCTCATCTGGAAATTGCTGCAAGGACCTCGTAAGCCTGTAACTGCTACTGACCAATCTTTCCTGTCACATAGAGAACGCACCTGAGGAAGAAGCCAACATACAGCTAGTGGATTGGGCATGGGAGGGAAAGGTGTGGAAAAAAGGTGAGGGAAGAGGAGAGAAGAGGGATTAGATTAAGATTGATTATGCACTTGGGTCCAGCTCCATCACTGAACGTTTAAAGTAAGCCACTGGCTCCCCTCTACTTATTCTCCAACCTATTCTCAACCCTCTATTATCAGGCCTCCACTCCTAGTCTATTGAATCAGTTTGGTAATGGTTACCAGTAGCCGTCCAACTGTCAAATCCAATGGACTCGTCATCTCACTTACGTGGCATTTATACTTTACATCTTGAAATTTTCTCCTTTAATTTCTTTAACATCTCTTTCTCCTGCTTCTCTTGTTAGAACATTTAATGCCAGTATTGTTTGGGAACTCCTTTTCCTCTACCTTCTTTTACATTTTTAAAAAGTGTTTTTACTTGAAAATATTTCCAGGTATAGAGAATTATACCTATGTACCTATCTCACCATCTATTTCTGCTTCAGAACTTTAAAGACATTACAGATACATTTGAAGGCCCTATACATGCATCCCTAGTATTATTTACCTCCCTTCCTCCTTCCCAAAACATGGTTATTTAAAAGGTATCCACCATCTTGCAGCCGGTATCATTCCCAAGTATATTATTACATTTTTATACTTTTACTAGATGTATCCATAAACAATAAATAGTAATTTAAAAACTATAAATAAAAGGTATCAAACTCTATATGTCAATCTAACTTGCTCTTTCAATATTTCTTTTGACACGTAAGAGCTGTTTCCAGTTCATTCACTTTAAGTGATATATAGTATTTCATCACAAGACATACTATAGTACTACTGACTCATCTCCTGCCTCCCTCTTAGACTTACCTTTGTGAATATATTGGGCCCACCTGGACAATCCAGGAAAACCTCATTCCAAATCTTTAACTTAATGACATCTGCAAAATCCCCTTTGCAGTATAAATAACTTTCACAGGTTCTGGAGATTAGGATGTGGACATCTTTGTGGGAGAGATTATTCAACCTCTCATACTGTTTTAACTACTGCTCCCTTAATTCCAAACATCTTTCTCACCTGGACAATTCCCAAACTATTCACATAGCCACGAGCTTTGTGTTCTCAATTTCGAATATAACCATAATCCTCTCCTTAAGACTTTCGGTGGTTCAGCATTCCCTACAGAATCAAGTGAAGTCATTTTCTTAGCATACAATTGGTCATGATTTGACTGCAAAGTAAATTCAGCTTTTCTCTTGTCGTACTCTACTGAAACCTACACTCCACCCATTCCAAACTATTATACTGAATTTGCCACATGGTCATGCCTCTTTGCCCTTCTTTACTTGCACTCTGTCAGTATGCTGTTCATTCTTCCTTCACCTACCTAGCCAACACATATTGTTCATGAATCCATTTGGAAGTTAATGCCTATCCCCCCAACCCCAGCAGAGCTGACCACCATTGAATGTGTATTTCTAACACCATCAAAACATTCATAACACTTCATAGTAATATTTTGGCTTATAATGCTCCACTCTAGTTATTAAGGGTAGAAATTTCATAATTTTAGCATTCTGTGCACCTAGTGTCTTGGCTTATAGTAGCTATGTAAGATCAAAATGGTCATAAATGAAACAATTAAGGTCATGGAGTTAGTGTGTGGGTATTTCTAAGATTTGAATACTGATGGAAAGTGGCATGCTACACAAACAGCCATACATCCACAAGAAAACAAGTGGTGAGACACAATAAAAAATTTTTTTAACTTAGTAAGTTAAATCTGGAATCTTGAAGAGTATGTGCTATTACTCCCTAAATTTTTGGATGAGTAAACAAGCTGAGAGAAAGAAATGATTTGCCTAAATACACCAAGATTAATAACAGAGTTGGCTATAGCTATGGGAAGACTATAATGTTACTCAGGGTTGGGGGGGATTTGACAGACATTCAAATTTTATAACCTTCTAGCCGTGTTTATGAGCGTGTTACTTCATTTCTAGGACACAGCTGGTTTGCTGAGGCATGTGTGAATTATGTTTTTTAGGGATCTTCACATAGAAAAATGGCAAGTTGATAATAAAATTTTTTTTAGCAGTGATAACAGTCACAACAAGCTTAATGCTTTTAATTCCTCTCCAATCTGACAATTTTATTGGTGAGGATTGGAAACATTAAAACTTGAATGAACTCACATGAGAAGTGCTTAACAGTAGTTGGCATGGAGACTGTCCAGGTGGGAAGAGAGGATGATGATTAGGATTAGGGTAGCAACAATTAAGACAGAAATAGGGGTAGATATAAATTAAATAATTTTTAGCCCTATCCCTAAGTAAGCTGAAAGAAAATGTAATCTAATGAAAATCACCATAATGCTAGAGATGAACTGTTTTTTAGAATTAAAGGGAATGATTTTAGTTCGGTATTTCTTTTTGCAGTCCCCCCACCCCCATCTTGCCATTGTTAGGATTATCAGAAATCCTGCAAGAATAAGCATAACCATCTCAAAACCGTACTGATATCTCCCTGCCCACAAAAGGTTCTTTGCCAATGTATTCAATCATAGTGAATGCCACAAACTTCCATCCAGTTCCAAAGTCACAAATTCATGAGTCATTTTCTATGCCTTCCTCTTACCCTCTATATCTAACCCATTCACGTTTTTTTCCCAAATGTTTCTCAAATCTACCACTTTGCTCCAACTGTATCATCACCAGGTAAAATCTATCTCGTCTCATCTGTTCTCCATAATGCACAAATTTCAAACCCAGGAGTCTGGCTCTTAACCTCTTTCTCTGTCCTCAGCTTGGAAGATGGAACAAGGTCCCCCCCATACTGTATCTGCAGTACACTATAATTCTTCCAATGCATCATAAAGATGTACAGTTTGCTCCTTCATCTGGAACACTCTCCTCTGGGCTCACCTAATTAACTCCTACTCCTTCAGATATCTGTCCTCGGTTTCTCAGGAAAGCATTCATCCCTGTATCACACCCCACTCCAACTGCATGGACTCTGCCTGGTTCTGGCTTTCACATTTACTGCTGGTCTAATTTTGCAATTACTTATGATTATTTCATGCTAAGCACCATAAGGGTAGGAATCCAATCTATTTTTTGCTGTCTAGCACAATGCCTGGAACACAGCATGCAATATATACTGGCTAAACAAATACCCCACCCATCACGATTAGGTCCAATGCTAAGTCAATACCCTCAGTTTTGACATGTCGAGGTCATAGTTATTTGTATAGGCAGAATTTGGAATGCAAAAGAGCAAAATTAGAACTTAGATGCATCATTCAAAATAAATATAAAACATACGTTAAAGATAAATAACAGCCTACATAAGGTTATAGGGAGGCTGGAGTTCTACTATGGTTCGTTAAGTCTGATACAGCAGGTATGCAGAGGAAACAGGAGAGACGTACAGCAGCTTCAAAGATTTGCAAAACAGCTACCAAAAATGAATTTAAAAGATAACATTTAGGAAGCTTGTTCCTTCCCACAACACCAGAAGAAAATGGAGCATTATGAAGAAAGTGAAAACATCTCAATTCCTTTAAACCCTCATACAAACTAAAGACATCCTTGATAGTTTTCATTCCAGAGATTTTTTAAGGAAATTCAGTCCTCTAGTAGTGTTAAACTTTTTATAAAAACTTCCAGGCATAAAACTGAAATTTAAACTTGGAGACATACTTCGGTTAATATTTTCTAACAAGGCATAAATACATAAAGTATCTCAGTGATAAGACTCTTGATAAATCCATTCATTTTTAATACAACTCAAAAGCCTACATAACTAAGTTTATCAATTGGTCATTAGTCCACCTAATACACAATTACAGTGTGTTCCTGATATGGTAAAGAAGAAATTTAAGTTATGTACCTCCTCTCTTGGCCAAATAAACTCACTAACACACTGATAGAAAGCCCTAAGGCTTTGTTAGCATGTTTCCCCTGTAAACCTGTTATTACTGGGATGATTTTGCTCACTGATATCAGCTATCTTCATTAAGATAAATGTTCATTAGCAAAATAAAGGTTTTAGCTGTTGAAAGAGCAATGCTACTAAGTCATCATCAAAGTGAATGTTCACATTAAATGTTACCTTTATATGTATTATTTATAAACACACTCATAACACATAACTTGTGGAATAAATATTTCTGAATATATGAGAATTAGAAAATCTAATTTGAAATTAGCCTATATTTTAAAAGACCTAGATTTCTACTATTCAAGAATAAACTGTGGCATAACAGCTATGTAACACTTCAGGGTTTTTTAGCAATGCTATATTCAATAAAAGTTGAGCTGTCACATTAATTTGCAGATACCAGCTGTTAAAAAAAGCCAGAGATTGCTCAGCTTTTCCATTTTTGCCGTTATCATAGTTTAAAAAAAGATTAAAAGACTCACTTAAATTTCCCAGTAAACCTTCCCTTAAAAAGCTCCCCCAAACCCTTTAGCTCTAGGGTTTGCAATCAAAGATGTGGTTGAAAAGGTAAAGGTAACCAAGGGGCTTTCTCTTGGAAACAGAAGTTTAAAGACCCAGAATTTACACACTCAAATCAGGCCATAATCTGACCCACGAAGGCAAACCCTTAAGCTGCACATTGCCCTGTGATTTTTCTCCCCTTCAATAACTGCTTCTGACACTAAAAGAATTTAAGAAAACCCCAGAATCACAGAGCTGAATCTTCTAGCTCTCTACCCTCACTGTGCAGATGAAATATCACACAATCCATACCCCGCTCCCAAAAACAAAATAATAGCTGAAACCAGAATAGAACTAGAGAGTGGGCAACATAAAAGCTAATCAGAAAGTAAATACAAGTAGCCATTTAGAGATAAGCCACCTGGAGAAAAGGAAACCAGTCCTGCTTTTTAATAATTTTATTTTTTCTAATTTTGTGTTAATTTCCCATAGCACCTTGGCAATGTTGAAAACAAAAATACAAATACAACGATGTACTCATTGTAACATAATATGCATGAGCATGTGTCACACCATTTGCGGGGGGTGGGGGGAGTGGTTTTGACAACAAGAACAAACCTAAGCAACGGACAAGAGAAGCCAGATAACTGGTTCTGACTCCCAACCCCGAACATTTAAGAGATATCACTCACACCTGAATCAGGCAAAAAACAAAACCCAATAATGATGTGGATTGTTTCTTACACTAATCAGTGTTTTGTGCTTCAAAACTGAAAATAAAACCATTTCATTGTATACACAGCCTGTTGATATCTCACTTGTACTTTCAGGAACCGTCTACTCAACAATTCACAGCTTTTAAAAATAAAATTGAAACTATTTAATAATTAGGTGGAATTTAAAAAAGAATACACTCTCAACTTGAAAACAAATTCTCTTTCAACTTCTTAAAATGTCCTCAATTAATGAGGACTGAAATGTCTATGTATCTTCTTGAAATCTCAGACTAAATTAGCATACACCAAAAAGCCCAAAGTTAAATTAATGGCCACCAAATTGTAAGGAAATATAAAAACTTAGGAAAGAACACCGTACACTGTAGTTAAGAATTTACAAAAACTCCTCTTTCGCATTTTACCCTTCCTGTAAAAACAAAACAGTACTTTTAAAATATGGTTAATATACATGGCCAACATAAATAACAGACTTAACCCCAGTGCTGCTCAACTGTATCAAAGTAAAACCAATGGACATTTAAGCCAAAAGACTAAATATTTAAGGCCATAACTAATAAAACTATAAAGTGTTCAGTAACTTTTAAATATTAGTCTCTGCTCCAGCAGATGCTAATACTCCCTCATTACGCCTTCTCCAAAGCCAACCTGGTATTTAAAAAGAAAAAGGAATGTACAACAATATTCAAGATACCTTAATTTTAGAAACCAAAAATAAATAAATCTGCATGTCATCTGATCACATGCAAATAGAGCACATAAGATGATAAGAACAATAAAACCATATCACTGAAAGATCTTTTCTTCTTCCAAAATCCAGTTGAAAAAAATTTAGATGGATCATTCCTTTGAATGCCAGTGTCTATATTTGCAAAAATGAAATTACTCAGATTAAAGACAGGCCTAGATACCATGAAAACCTTAATTATCTGGATAGAAAATGGAGGCAGGTTTTGCCATATCTCTATCTATATACCTTCTCTGTGAAGTGCAAGGTGATGAACTTGTGTGACTCTTGTTCTCATGCATTTAAGAAGTATGGCAGAAGATCACTGAACCATACACTCAAGATCATTTGTATCTACTTTTACCCTCCAACAACCCAAGGACACGTTAAGTCATAAGGATGAAGAGAAAAACTTGACATTTAAATTCCTCATTCTAAAGAACCAAATAAATAGTTAAACTACAATGAATGCCCGACCCTCGTCAGTCACAGAGTAATGCTGGACAAAAAAGCCATCAGTTTCACACAACTCACAGGCATCATTTAGATACAAACCTTAAATCTGATATAATAAAATAAATGCTAAATACATATTGTGAATATATATATTATATATATATATATACACACACACACACACACATACACCCACACATTATTCTTCCCTATACATCCCATCAAAATGGGAACTATTAGCTGTAATGAGGCAAATTAACTGAAAAACATTATATTTAATATGAAATTTAAAAATGGTCATGTCTTTAAATTTCTACTTTCAATAACACCTTCTGGGAAAAAGCAAGAACACACTTGCTTTCTTGAAAAAGAACTCTTTTCTTGCGTATCAATTAGAACATTTAGTTTTTAGAAGTTGGGTAGACTAACAGCAAGTCATACAAGGATACAAGTAATATAGGCCTATTTCTGTGACACATTGTAAAAAAAAAAAAAAGTATTGTTTCATCTAAGTGCAATAATTAAGTTTATAATCCTTACCAAGCGATTTTTGTAAAATGTTTATTCTCTTAAATCCAATACATTCACAGAGTGTTAACACTTTAAACGTTTATCATTTCCACCAGCTGCAGCATTATCTAAGTAAACCAAAATAAGCACTTTTATCATAGATGTAGTCAGTGATTATTAATACTTTTTTTTTTTAAAGGACCTAAACTTCCCCCAAATTTCAGCACAGGTAGTTTTATGGTATGTTTCATTTAGTAGAAAATAGTGTGTAGAAATGAATAGTTTCAAACTGCTTAAATATATCATGTTATCAATCCACCAAATCAAAAGCAATTGCCAAGCTGAATAATAAGTTACAAAGAAATGATAATTCTGGCTTGTACAGAAATGTGCGGTGTTTTCAAAGCTCTGAACAGTTACCTACTAATACAAATCTCCAAAGCTTAACTTAGAGTTGGAAGATGAGTTTCACAGTAATGTAATTTTAACCCTCATTTACATTCATTTTAATATATTACTAAGATGTTTACTCTATGTCACAATGGTGCTTTCCAGTGTTCACAATTTACAGTTTCAATTTGTACATATGTAATTCACTAACATAAGGGACAGTTATTACTATCACAAACTATCCCTAAAAAGAAAACAAAACCCCACCTTACATAGAACTCTGAAAATGGTATGACTTAAAACAGATTAATGCAACATGGTTTTTAATTTTTTAGCCATTTTCTAAACACCAGCATGTAAACTTGCCTATTTAATGTGAGAGCTACAACTTTATTCACTGAGAAATTATATGTTAATTTTAACTATCTTTCTAACCTCAACTCAAAAATTTTGTGACTTGCTGGTTCTGTTTCTGTGAATTCCAAACTGCTTTTTTTTTTTTTTTTGAGAAAGGGAAAGAAGAAGGAAGGTGATAAATACATTGTAAACAGAAAAGGCTGTCCCCAAATTAAACCTTTAAAAAGAAATTTCTTTTTACATCTATACTATTTAACACTTTAAGAGTCAGCTACAATGTTTCATCTTTAACACTAACACAAATAAATTACTGTAGGGTCGGTCTGCCCTATCATTCTGGGATCTAAAGTTCTAAATACATGACCAGAAGAGTAAAATACTTTAATGTTCAAGTCAGAAATTTAGAACAGTTATATGATTTGACTAGACTGAGCGAGGCAGCTAGAAACATACAATTCTGTAGGTGATTGGTTATTTTGCTTTTGGGGGTGGATAATCAAAGAACAGAGTAATGAAGAAAGTAACAAAAAAAAAGAAATCGTTTCCTATTTTGGGGGGGGAAGAAAAATCACAGGGCAGCTTAAACCTCTGAGCTCCATTTGACCCACCCCCTCAGATATAACACAAAATTTTAATTTTTCAAATAACCCCCATTCTTTCCTTGAGTATCAAACTGATTGGTAGTCACATCCCCAAGTACAATCAGAGTTTAACAGCTTGTTGAATGAAATATTAGTAAGGTCAAAAAGACAGACTAAATTTCAAACTGGAAAAAAAAAAATCTACTCAAGTATTACATTCAGTTTTCAAATCATTTACTAACATGACAACAGATTTGGCTTCAATCATACTTGCACACACTCACACCACAACAGTCACCCCCAGCCACTGATCTGTTTTGCAACACAAGGCCATATAGGCAGAAATGGCATTCTCCAAGCCAAACTTTAAATAGATTAAAAAAAGTAATTTCTAATTTTACAGAAATGTTTCTTCAAAAAATATTTTCTCTCACTCCCTCATCTCCTATACTGAAGGATGTATAATGTGTTTTTCTCCCAAGCTAAATCTGAACCCTCAAAATTGATTCCAGGCAGAAGATCTCTGCAAATTAAAATCAAAAACAAAAATAGAAAAATTATATTTTTATATATGTATACATATATATATATATTTATACTGATTGGAATCCTCCAGCATTTTAAAATCGCTTTAGAGATGAATTTTGGGATTCTATAGCTCACAACTCCAAAATCCATAATGATTTAAGGATGTACTTTCTCTTGTTTCCTTCCTGGCCACGCCCTCCCCTCCAAAACAGTTCAATATAGCCAGGCTCAAGTTTAATGGGAAGAGAGAGAAGTTTCTGAACAGTTTTTTTGTTTTTGTTTACTTTGGTGATCTGGGTGGCACGTATTGCTCTTTGCCATTACGTCGAGTCACTCCCTGAGGTATAGCCCTATGGCCAAACTGGCGTCTCTGTTCCCTGATTTTTCCAGCTGCTCCCCTGGGAATGGCATTGCCTCGGAAGCCAGAGTAATCCTTACTAGCCCTTGCTTCTGGCTTCTCATGTTGTTTCTCGAAGGACTTCTCAGGAGCTCCATTCTCTTCATATTTGGTGGGAGATACTGCATTGGAGCGAAGTTCTCGCAGTGGCTGCACAAGAACTGGAGATGGCTCTTTAGGGGGCTTCTGGCACACCTCAGCATAACTTAGCTTCCGAGGTTCCTTTGAAGTAAAGATAAGAAACAAAAACATTTATGGTACATATTCTCTAAATAATAAAGTACAGAAAGAATAGTGTTAACCACAAGAAATCAGTAAGTTATCTTGTAGGAAAGGGCACTAGGCAGTCTCTTATACACTGCTATTAAAGTGTACAGGTACAATCTTTAAAAATAAAATTTGTTGAATATAATTAAAAAGTCTTAGCAATTTATGTATGATACAATAATTTCACTTGAGATATTTATTTGAAGGATATACAAGTCAGCAATGTTTATAATGATGCAAAAAAACCTGGAAACCTAAATGGCTAACAAGGAAGAACAGATTAAATTAATAATGGTACATCCACATGACGAAATAAAATGGTTCCATTCTCTCTTCCCTGACTACAAAGAACCCTAAGAGAGATACAAGAATCTCAGCAGAGCAGTTGGAAACCAATAATATAAACTCTTAATTACCTCATCTGAAAAGGAGGAGAATAGGGATGCTGTGAGAATGGGCTAAAGCATAAAAAAAGTCTTTAGTACTGGTCCTAGCATATAGTAGGCATTTCATAAGTGGTAGGTGCTATTCTATTATTATCATCGTTATTATTAAAAGACAAGATAAAATGTTCTTAACCTGGAAAAAAAAAAGAGCTGTACCAAAAATGCACTAGTTATATCAATGAATGAAAGACTTATAGGTAAATTCTGTGGCTTTTTTTCCCCTGCTTTTCTATATCTTTCAAATTATAAAAATGATTCTGGAAATTGAATAAAAATGGCAGTGGCTCCTCATGGGTTTCATAGATTTGTTAAGCATTATACAAAAAAGAATTTCAAGAGCCTCAAAGCCTCTATACCCTAGCCCAAAAAAAGGTACAGTCATCATAATGAGAAGGAAGCTTCACTTAACCACAATCTGATTGGAAATAAAGCAATCAAAAGAAACAGAATAAACAGTAATTTCTTCATTCCCTCAACAAGGCTAAAATTTCCAATTTCTTCAGAGTGACTTTAAATTCCTTTTTCAATGCGGGCAACCAGTCCCAATTGGGCTATTTCCAAATGACTCTGCTCTAGCAGAGTTATGTGAAAAATAAAATTTCTCATTATTTAACCTATTGTTTTATTCTCGCTAAACTAAATTCATCAAGTTACCTGTAGGGCCACAGCTACAGCTGCACTTATGTTACTATTACATGGTGAAGCAGTATTTGTTCTCGATGGCTTTGCAGTACTCGGGGAAGAAACTGGTATAGTTGTCTGGTTGGGAACATCTTTTTGAACAGTTGAATCCTCTATTAGATCCTTTTCTTGCTGAGTTGTGCTATGGAAAAAAGAACTTGACATTAGGCTTAGTATAGAGCACAAAGAAACACCTGAGAAATGATCAGAAGAAAAAGTAATCTTAATGTGAAAGATCATCTACTTTGAAATTGTACCTTAATGCAGAAAGCTCAGCTGTACATGGAGGACTGGTGCTCATACTGAGTTGCTGGGCAGAGGTGCAGTCTGTCTGTTCATCCTCTGCAGTCACTGGGCAACTAACTCTCAACTCTTCCTTATCCTTAAAGTGGAAACATATTTCAAAATTGAACTTATATAGATACTTCTCCAAAGAAGATAAACAAATGGCCAATAAGCACATGCATGAAAAGCTCAACATAACTGTCCATTAGGGAAATGCAAATCAAACCCACAATGAGAAACCGTTTCACACTCACTAGGATAGCTATAATCAGTAAGACAGACAATAATGAATGTTAGTGATGGTATGTAGATATTGGGACTCTCATACATTGAGGGTGGAAATGTAAAATGATGCAGCCACTTTGCAAAAACAGTCTGGCATGGGGATTCCCTGGTGGCGCAGTGGTTGAGAGTCCGCCTGCTGATGCAGGGGAAACGGGTTCGTGGCCCGGTCCGGGATGATCCCACATGCCGTGGAGCAGCTGGGCCCGTGCGCCATGGCCGCTGAGCCTGCGCTCCGCAACAGGAGAGGCCACAACAGTGAGAGGCCCGCGTACCACAAAAAAAAAAAAAAAGTCTGGCAGCTCCTCAAAAAGTTAAATATAGAGTTACCATATGACCCAGCAATTCTGCTTAGTTATAAACCCAAGAGGAAACACGTCTATACAAAAACTTATACACAAATGTTCACAATAACATTATTCATAATAGCCAAAAAGTGAGAACAAGCTAAATATTCAGCTGGTGAGTGGATAAACAAAATGTGGTGTAACTATCCAGTGGAATATTATTGCACAATGAAAGGAATGAAGTACTGATACACACTATGACAAAGAATGACCCTTGAGGATATTATGCTAAGTGAAATAAGACAGTCACAAAAAGACAAATACTGTTTGATTCCACTTATATGAGATACCTAGAGCAGTCAATTTCAGAGACAAAGCAGAATGGTGGTTGCCAGGGCCTGAGAGAAGTGGGGGAATGTGAGCTGCTATTTAATCGGTAAACCATTTTAGTTTTGCAAGATAAAAACAGTTCTGGAGACTGGTTGCACAACAATGTGAATGCATTTAACACTACTTAACTGTACATGCTTAACATGGTTAAGATGATAAATTTTATGTTATGTGCATTTTACCACAAGTAAAAAACGAATATCAAGAAAGAGCCCTAGGGCTTCCCTGGTGGCGCAGTGGTTGAGAGTCCGCCTGCCGATGCAGGGGACACGGGTTTGTGCCCCGGTCCGGGAGGATCCCACATGCTGCGGAGCAGCTGGGCCCGTGAGCCATGGCCGCTGAGCCTGCACGTCCGGAGCCTGTGCTCCGCAACGGGAGAGGCCACAACAGTGAGAGGCCCGTGTATCGGGGGCGGAAAAAAAAGGTCTTAGAAGTGGTGAAACAATTACAAAATTGCATAATTTTTTTAACAAGGGAAGACAGTGAAATACCTTCAAAATTCTGAGGGAAAATGATTTCTAATAGAGAATTCTACAGAGATAAGCTACTGATCAAGTGTGAGAACAGAAGAACATTTCAGAATGCAAGATCTCAAGAAATTTATACTAAAAACCTTATACAGGAAGCCTGGGAAGATGTGACCCACCATAATTTGGGAAAGTCATACAAGAGTAAGAAAAAGAAGGGATCCACCAAAGAAGAGTAAAGAAAATTCCCAGGATGACAGTGAAGTCCCAGGAACACAGCTGTGCAGAGTATAAGAAAGGAGACATAATAATAATATACCATAAGCCTCAGTTATGGAAAAAAATGATGCAATATTGAGATGTGACATACAAATGATGGCATAGCCTAGTCTAACTGGCAGTGTCTTTTACTTTCTTAGTGATACCAAAATAATGGGGCATCTTGTAATTGATGGCAGCATAGATATGATGAAGTACAATATATTGAGAGGATGAGAAAAGTATATTGGTTTAAGAGAGCTAATCCCTCAGCTTCTAGAATGTAAAGTTAATAGACAACGTCTAAAACTGAAAAATCTAAGAAGGAGCAGTATAAACATGTTAATTAGATATACAGGGATAAATGTCAGGAGAAAAAGCGAGAGTTGAAAGTGGTAGCAGGGGACTACTATTTTTCATTATAAGCCTAGATATACTATGTACATGTACCCTTGAAAATGAAGCTGAATTAGAAACAAAAGGTAGAAAATGAGAAAAATTTGTGGGGCATGAGGATTTAGCATATAAAGATGTCTACACTTAAAAAAACATTGTAGGATGGGTCATCCCAACCTTCTGACATCAACTCTCCATTTATTTGGAAGACTGAGTTTACCAGAGTAGCTTAGAATTCATTCGCGTTATCACTTAATTATCGATATATGCACTTAAGTGGAAATGACACTTTCCATTCACCTTTCATAAATTAGTTCTACCAAGCTGGGTTGACTGATACAAAGACAGGCAAAGGTGAAGAAACATTTTATTGACCTTGTGTAGCTTTATCACAGATCTTTTCATAATACTCAGAGTATGCTAAAAACTCATGAATAAACACTATGATAGAAAGAAACATTGAGTGCAAATAAACTGTTAAATAACCCTGAAAACAAAGGCAAAAGATTGGTCCCATAAGATAAAGATTGGATGCTTCAGTGTTTACCTTTTCTTTGCAGACACCTTTAACAACATCAGACAACCTACTCTCCAAAACAAGTTCACCTGGCGTTCTTGATGAACTTCCAGGTAAAGGAGGAAAGTTTGAGGCTAATAAGTCAAACTTTGGTGTTGGAGCCTTTGCTTCAGCTGTTGAAGGATGGGGTCTCTAAAAGACACAAATCAAAAAACAGGTTACATGCTCATCTCATTCTCTAATCCTGTACCACAGAAGCTGAAAGCTCTAAGAAACAAACCAAACTCCACCTAATGAAGAGAACTGTTCCTCTATAAATTCCTGGATTCTTATTTTACTTCTCATTAGTATTGATCAATCTGACCTATCTTTAGTCAGCTCCTTCTATTGGTTCTTTTGCAAACTCTGCCACACTCTTTAAACCTTCTAATCAATCTCCACTATTCTTTGCTTTCTAAATTTGCTATACCCTCTTCCATAACAAAAATAAACACAAAAACCCCTACACTATCTAAATTTGCCATCATCTTTTCTCCTTTTATAGTCTCAAGGGAAAACAATATCCTTCCTTGAAAATCTTTTCATCTTTCTCCTCCACCTACCACTCTCTATACCCTCTGACAAGCCTCTCACTTGTATCTTCTTCTCTACTCCCTCACCGCACCACTAAAATTGCTTTGACAAGTCACCAGTGCCTTCTTCCACAATGCAAAATCTGACAGACTTTTTTTTCTGACCTCACTCTAGCATTTGGCATGGTAAACATTCTTTCCGGTGGGAGCTCATTCTTCCGTTAGCTTCTGATACCTCTTTTCCTTCATTCTCAGATCCGACAAGCATGTGCTCTTCTCCCCCTGACCACCTCTTTGGATGGTTTTGGTTTCTATATGATTGCCACTCTTTCTCCCTTTCCATACTCTCCCTGTGTGATATCCATTATCCACAGCTTCAACTACTACCTACATGCAAACAACTCTTAAAACAATCTTTTTCACTTTTTGGTGAATTTTTGGCTGCACAACTCTGAAAATTTACCAAAACTCACTAGGTTGTACGCTTTAAATATTTTCAGACCAGATCTTTGCCTGAAACCCAGATATCAATTTGCCTATTAGCTATCTCCACTTGGATTTCTCTTGGATACTTCAAACAACAAAATGAATAATCACATTTTTCAGCCCCACAGCTACTATGTTCCTCAAGTTCCATTCTCGGTCCTTTTTAAAATCACTTACTCTACTGAGAGTCCCCTGCATGATCTCATCTACTCTTGTAACTTTAATTACTACATGTAAGCTTACAAATTCTAAATTGTACCTCTAGCTAAGATCTCCTCACTGCACAAGGGTACCCCCACCCTGCCCTTTGTACTAAGAAGCATGCCGGTCTCCTGTTTCTTCAGTCCTAATCTTCAGTCCTCAATCCAGGTATTTTCAACATATTAAACAGACCTCTAACCTAATCTCTCCTCTCCTCAATTGTTCAGGGCCACTTGAGGATTCACATAGACTGCTACAATGGTATCCTAAAAAAGGTGTTGCCTAAAGTCTCAAGGCTGCCATGGTATAGAAAGCTATAAATGAAAACCCAACACTTTTAAAAGGTTCACAGTTTGCCCCAAGGACTATTCTTTTTGTTATAATGCAATATTTTTCTTCTTTGAAAATCTGTACCTTTTCACTGCTTAAACATGTGATATCTGTATACTTATATGTATATGTACACTATATAGTATACTATTAAATATGTATATAATTCACTACTTATACATGTAAAGTGAGTATTATATTTCACATTTATGATATAAATGTAAATTCCAGGCAGGGTTTTCTTCAGACCTCCATGTCTTCCTGTACTATTTTTATTCCTCAACTCCTTTTGACCACAGTTAAGAAATGGGAAACATTCACCATGAACAAACCACACACACAAAAAAAATATGAATAATTTGAAGCTAGGTAAGTGAGGATTCAAATAAGAACCTGCCTAGAACTATAAAATTTTTTTTAAAAATCTCGAAGTGGTTTTACAGGATTGGCAAACATAAGAATCAGCACTAGGTAGAAAACTGCCCCCAAGTAACAATTAATAAATAGTATAACAGTTTCCAACACCATCCAACAGAGCTTTAAAAGTGAATCACATATGCTACCAGACTGGCAAAAAACCATATACCTTGTAAGGCTTATGGATAAACAGAAACTTTTTTCAAAGAGTGAAAATCAGCACAACCCCTATAGAAAGCCATTAGGCAGCAACTTACTGAACTGTGACTCAGAAATCCCACTTCTAGGGATTCTCCTTCAGATACTACTGCACACATAGGAAGTGATGGTTGTATGAGGTTATCATTGCACTGTCTGTGGCAGCATTGTATAATCAAAAGATTGAACCTCTTTAAATTTCCATTAATAAAGCAATAATTAAACTTTCCATGGAATATTTTCATATATTTTATTTTAAACCATGTGAACAGATTAGGTATTCAAGTAATTTTTTTTAAAAGTGAGCAACACAGGTCAAAGCTCTAACTATATGTGTGCTTTAAGGGTGAGGGGTAGTGATGATGGCGGATATTTCAGGGTAAGAACAGGCTCTAATTATAATCAATATTATAATCAATAAAACAAAAACCCGGAAAGATACACCAGAAGTCAACGCCATAGTAAATCACAGAAGAAACAAAAAAATTGAACGTATGTAATTAAAGGTTAAAAAAAACAAAAAACTTACTGGGATCCTTTCATCTTCCCGACGTCTTCGACCTCTGAAGAGAGTTCTCCTTTAAACAATGACAAAAGGGAGTGGGGGTGGGGAAGCAGGTGGGAGGGACAACTCATAAGTTTCTTCAAATGTATACATTCTATCAAGGATGGGTGAACTTCTATTTTAAGTATCTATACTTCCTAAATCTCCTTTATTATTAAAAGATATATTTTCTTCTGAAGAGATCCTGAGCTAATCTACCAAAAACTTCACCTACTACCACCACCACCACTAAGTAAGCTGGGCCCATTTTTATTAGCAGTGCTCCCTCCAAATCAGAAGCATATTAGGGTTCATTTTTTTTGTTTTGTTTAGGAAGGGTAGATAACATATAACCCCATTCCCACAGTTTAGATGTTGCTAGAAATTAAAACTATGATGCAGATGGAATCTTATCTTTCTAAGCTAATCTTTCCTTAGTGAACTGTAAAGAACTTCAGAATAACTTTTATAAACCTCTGACTCAGAGCTATATGGGCATTCTGAATTTCTTAATTATGAAAAACTAGTAACACATATTACATGAATAAAGTATTTATTTAGCATAACTATATACCAATAATTAAATTTAAAAATCACTAGATCGTGGTCTTCAAACATTCATATTATGATTAAAGAATTTTCATATACCTTATTTCCATATTTATTACCATATTTCCTTACCTGCCCCTACCATAGTCCCCATTCTGTTCCATCTGCAAAGTGGGAGTCTCTTTTGGAAGGTAGCTTTGCTCCTGGTGCCCTGTTACTGTAGGGTTATGTCGTTCAGTTGGAAAGTTCCTTGAACCAGATCTGTTCAATGGTCCATCCCCCAATGACACAGAGCCCTCTGTTGAGTGTTCTGAACCACTTGACCTAAAATGAGGCTTCACACTATAAGAAATATAAGACCATATATGTGAAAGGATAAATTAAAATGGAAAATATTTTCTCTTAATGGTAGAGACTCTTAACAGGCCAAGTTAAAAATTGCCTTCTGCTGTATTCTGATTTTCCATAAACTGGGTTGGACACAGAAGCATTGTGGTGTAAAAATGTAAACCCTTTAATATCTCAGACATATTATTTTTAAAAGGCAAAGAATTTTTACATTAAAAAAAAGCTGTTTGGAGAGATTTGGGAGGTGATCCAAAGTTCTTCAAGATAAGGCTACTTCTACCCCCAAATTTAGGATATAACTAGGATTTTAGCTAATTTCTTTAACACGAACTGCAGTTCTGACACATCTAAATCAGCCAGGCTGGAAGCTTATTGAGTCTATGCCATACATTCTCAATGGGGCAACAATACCCACAAAGGGAGTAAGAACTGGCATACATTACACAAATAGATATACAATAATCTCTAGTATTAAATTTTCATATGGGGGAAAAGTCTAAAAAAACTCTTTAGGGGACTGATAATTTTTTTTTAAAGTAAGGAACAGTGGAATATATTAAAATCCCAGCTTCCTACTAAGCATCCCTCTTCAAATGAAATCAGTTGTTCAAAGATCCAACAAAGATGTGAGACCAAAAAACTAGAAAAATATAACGCAACTAATAGCCTGGCATGACTTCATGAATTAAGGTATGGAATCTGGTAAAAAACAAAAAAACAAACCAAACCAAAGACAAACAAAGCAAAACAAAAACAAAAACCACCTACATCTAACAAAAGTAGCTTTTATCTTGGATGATGGGTATAAGTACCCAACTCTCTTAACAATTTGTAAGCAGATGAAGCTAAGGCAGGGTAAAGGAGAGAGGATGCAGTTTAATCAATAGTGAAAACATCTAAAGTAAGCCCAAGAAACTGAGGACCCTGGCTCTACAGGAGATTAAAAAAGGAAGTATTAGATTTCTATTTAGCCCCTTGCTTGAACTTTATATACTCCATTTTTTTACAGTCTATTTTCATAGTTACAAATTTATAATATTAATAACACACTGTAAATTCCTGGTTCTTTGCATAGGCATTTTAAACCTCATAATTATGAACAATTAAACATTAATTCCAATAGCATCTCCAGCTATCCTACTAACTCTTTGAAGAGAATAACAAATTAGATTACTACTACTAAAACTTAAACATAAAAATTAGGCTATAATGTTGGGCTAAGTCTCATATACAATACTTTTCCAGATAATTACTTATGCGTTACAAAATAGTTTCTGAATAGCAATGAAATTTACAGTATGTCAACTAACACAAACTAATTTACATTATCCATCATCTCTGAAAACGACCTCATGAGGTAGATATTGCTGTTTATGTATCTGTTCAGAAACTATCACTCACTGAAATTCTCTCATTGCATTTCAATACACCCAGTAAACAAGTTATTAGGTTTAACAGCCCTCAGATCTCATAATCTTACCCTTCACAGAGAGGGACTTAACAATCGCAGTCTTGGCAAAAGAAAAAAGGATGATGAAAGAAAGAAGTGATAAAAGATGTAAAGGAAGAAGGAAAATGACAGAAAGATAAAGTATGAAAGGTAGAAAATTGCCCAGACTTCTGAAAGTTAGTCCTATTCTCTCTCAGTAGGTCTAGTGATCATCACTGGGCTGTTACAAGGTTAATGTAATAAACTGCTCTTGACTGATAACTTAAATAAATAAAAATAAAGGCCTGGCAGTGGTCACTTCTTAGAAGTAAGAAGGAAGCAAGGATTTGGGTTGGTGGTCAAAAGGTTCTAGTTCATCTGCAATATCTGCATTTTTATAAGGAAGTATTCGTGTATTATTTCTGTGACTAAAAATTAACAACCTGTATTGGTCAAACAAACGCAAAAAAATGTACACAAGTAGTTTTGAATAACAAGCAAAATTATACTAAACCTATCCTGTATCTTCAAAACCAGATATATATCCTTATAAGCAAGAATGACTTGGGACTTCCCTGGTGGCGCAGTGGTTAAGACCCTGCGCTCCCAATGCAGGGGGCTTAGTATCGATCCCTCCTCAGGGTACTGGATCCCACATGCATGCCGCAACTAAGGCGCCCACCTCCTGCAACCAAGGAGCCCACCTCCCAAAACTAAGACTGGGTCCATCCATCCATCCATCCATCCATCCATTCAACCAACCAACCAACCAAGTAAGTAAATAAATAAATATACTTTTTTAAAAAAGCAAGAATGACTTGACTGTCATTCTTGGCTTTCTTATTGTATTTTTACCTCTTATTGTATTTTTATCTCTTTTTTTACCTCTTGAAAGCACAGCAGTGCTCTCAAGTGACAATAAAGGAATACCATAAGCCCACTTAATGTATTTTTAAGTCAAGCATTTGCAAACACCAATACTTTTTGTTGTTATTAAAAATTGTTTTTAGTCTCTTATAACCAAGACATCTACTTCACGTAGACGTAACTGTTTAAAGCAAAATTTACCTCTTCAAAGAAACGTGAAATCAACAGATACATATTTTTACAAAGCTACTATTTCTAATCATGAGAAATCTGTATCTCCTCACAAGGGAAGTTATAAACTGTCATTTGTATTAACTCAATTATTATTATTATTATTTTGGGGGGTTCGCGGGCCTCTCACTGTTGTGGCCTCTCCCGTTGCGGAGCACAGGCTCCGGACGTGCAGGCTCAGCGGCCATGGCTCACGGGACTAGCTGCTCTGCGGCATGTGGGATCTTCCCGGACCAGGGCACAAACCCGTGTCCCCTGCATCGGCAGGCGGACTCCCAACCACTGCGCCACCAGGGAAGCCCATTAACTCAATTATTTTTAAGAAAAAAACTTTACTAGCTATAGTAGAAGAAAAGAAAATGTGCTAATCTCAGGTCTGCTGATGATGAAAAGCCATGTAACCCTAGCAAGGTATTCATCCTCTTCAACTTTCACTTTCTTCAATTCATCTGTAAAATGAATTAAAACTACATCATAACAAAGGTCTTTCCAGATTTAAACATTACTGTCTCTGTGTGCACCTGGAAATTAAATAATCTTTTTGGAACAACAGGATGGAGGTTAGAGGACAGTGTGTGTTTTTAAAAGCTCACTGTACTTCTACTCATATGTCCTAGCAATACTTCAATTTTGCTGTTATTACTGTATCACCAAACTAAGGGTCATCTACAAGAGCACAAGTAATCTTTTGTTTATAAAGAATCCTTTATTCTTACAATATGAAGAGTTCTCATTCGAAACTTCATAAAGCAATTAAGAATGTGTATATGTAGTAAAATTTTCTGTACACTTAAAAATGATCTTCAGGGAATCCCCTGGCAGTCCAGTGGTTAGGACCTGGTGCTTTCACTGCCGTGGGCCCAGGGTTTGATCTGGGGAACTCAGTCAGGGAACTAAGATCCCACAGGCCGCAAGGCAGGGAAAAAAAAAAAAGATATTCAAATGCTTTAACCAATTGTGTCAGTTAAAGTGAGTACATGGCTTCCCTGGTGGTGCAGTGGTTAAGAATCCTGTAGCCAATGCAGGGGACACAGGTTCGTGCCCTGGTCCGGGAAGATCCCACACGCCGCAGAGCAACTAAGCCTGTGCTCCACAACTACTGAGCCCGAGTGCCACAACTACTGAAGCCCACGCGCCTAGAGCCCGTGCTCTGCAACAAGAGAAGCCACTCAATGAGAAGCCTGTGCACCACAACGAAGAGTAGTCCCCGTTTGCCGCAACTAGAGAAAACCTGCGCACAGCAACTGAAGACCCAACACAGCCAAAAATAAAATAACTTAAATAAATTTAAAAATAAATAAATAAATTCCAGCTATCGTTTTTTATCTTACCGATTTTTTTGGAATGGTCGACCCATATTCACAGCAGCAGCAGCAGCAGCAGCAGCAGCAGCAGCAGCATTTGTTTTATAAGATCCTGGTGAATTAAAGCCATTCACAAAACTACCATTGGGAAAAGGAGCCTAAAAGAAAATTTTAATGTTTAAAAGCTATTCATAGTAAAGACAAAAATCTGGTGTGAAGGTCATACGAAACTTCTAATGAACTAACCTAGCATCAATTTCTTTGATAAGCCAAAAATAATTTTAAACATTTGCAATACTCACTCCAAGTTATCGCTTGAATTACAGAACAAGGAACAACTGGTTCAACACTTAATAAAGAATATTTCTCTCTGAAAAAGTTTCACAAAACTAAAATCATTTTAAATCATTCAGGATTTTTCCAGTCTATTAATTTACCCAGCAACATTTAAAGAATAAAATGATAGGAACCAATAGCTCAACTCTTAGACTTAGTCATATGCATATATTTGATATGGGGGATTAAATATCCTCATCACCATTTACAAGCCAGAAAGTAACCAATATCAACACAAAACAAAATAAAACATGAACTCTAATTCTAGCTGATTTCTTCAAATTTCAGCTTCAGTGAAAAAATTGTATTATTCTGTGAGGATTTCACTTACCAGTGGTGTTTCAAAGTAAGGTGTGGGATTTGGAGACCAAGACTGAGGCACAATACTATAAACAGAGTACTGTTGGTGAGGATTATATACAGGCTGCATAAAGACCGGTGAGGCATACTGTGCTTGAGTTTGAATGGGCGGACTATACATACTAGAATCCATTAATCGATAACCATTCTTAGCAAAAAACGTATTGATGGCTTTTATCCTTGCCTAGAAGCAAGAAGAACACAAAGGATATAATCACAAAGGATAAAGTGTATATTTTCACAAATACATTTAATTTACATTTGGAACATATTTTCCATGACATTATTTCCATGTACTATAGAGTTAGTAGAGCAAAAGAAAAGGAAATGATTGATAGCTGTACTTTTAAAAACTTTTACATGGCAAATACAATTAATACAATAAACAAAGTAAAACAGTGAATGTCAAAATATTAAAACTAACTGCAACTTATCACAAGGGGGAAAAAGAAAGGCAAATGGCTCTTATATGAAAAGATGCTAGACCTTGCTCATAAGAGAAATGCAATTAAAATGGGATTAACATTTCTCACTTATAAAATTGGAAAAAGTCTAAAAATTTGACAACATACTCTATTGATAAGGCTGTGGCAAAACAGGTACTCTGATACATTGATGATGGGCATTCAAAACAACACAACCCTTAAAAAGGAAAATTCAGCAATGTCTTCCAAAACATCACATATGCATATTATCATATTCTTATCAACCCCACTTCTAGGAAACTTTACCGCATATACACAGACCAAAAAGAGGTTTTTTAAAAAATGATGCATACGGCTACTCACTGACACTTACTATGATAGGAAGTGGGGGGACGTGGGGAGTGAGGGGGCTCAGACCCACATCTCTCCCAAACACACACTCACACACACGAGACAACCCAAAAGTCCATCAATGATTGAAAACAACGTGGTATATCCAAACAATTATCAGATGTAAGAAAAAACAAAAAAAGAAAGAAACCTGAGGAACTGCTCTAAATATTATAATGGAGTGATTTCCAGAAAATACTATTTAAAAAAAAAAAAGAGGCAATGCAAGGAGAAAGGTATGTATAGTAAGGTGTTGTTTAGATAAGTTAGATGTGGATATGAAGATATACTTGCATTCATACAGACACGTGAATATGAATTTAATATACTGCTTTAGATATTTTACTTTTAAGCCATGCACACACTGAATAAAATTTTAAAAAATCAGTTTGTAAAAGTTCAATGCAAAATGAACCTAAATGTGTATCCAACTAGAGGAATAACACAGAGAAACTCTAAATGACTTTTGGTATTGTTATTCTGAGACTTCTGTCTGTGATTTTGGATACAGCAAATCATAAATTATATTGGGGTCACTGACATCTGAGATTTTCACGTGGGAGAAAAGAGATGCAGACAGCAACTGAAGAAGTAAAAACCATGTAGCCTGAATTTAAATCGAAAGCATCTATATAAACTCATGATATATACTGTCATTAAAAAAAAAGTATTTAATAGCTCTGTTCAAAGAAAAAGCTTAGAAATAACAAACAATTAGCCAGAAGCACTCCTTGTGCCTAACCAGTGGACTGCAAAACATTACTTTCCCATAAAAGTAACATGGCAACTCCAGAGCCTTGTGACACAAAATGTACAAGAGCCTGGAACATCTTGTCACACTAGAGAGCAAGGAACATTGAAAATTACCATTACAAAAGGACTCAAAGAGGCCGTACTTCATCAGTAAGGACAACGAACACACCAAATATGTTTAAATATTCAAAACCAAAAAATATCTGAATGGTCGTTTTTGAAGGTTGCCAAGGAACCGACACATTATTTTGAAAACTGGTAGTAAAAGCTAGAACCAAGCATTTATCACACATTGTATATATGAGCTGTACCTCAGGGTAATGAAGATGAAGGAAAGCTTTTCTTTATGGAAGTGTTTCAAATAATAAATGGAAAAAAGCACAGAAATAGTACCACTTTGCAACCATTAACAAATCAATGTATCTAGTCAATGATCAGCAGCAGCTAGTATAAGAGAGACACACAAAGACATATACTACATGTTTTTGTTCTCTTTGCTGCTCCAAAATAAAATCTAATTCTGATTAAGCCTCTAGATCTAGCTACCAATTTGCATGAAATACAGAGGTCAGAGGATCGTGTTAAACTACACTCAAGAATATAACTTGGAAGTAATTATACCCCAATAAAGATGTTAAAAAAAAAAAAAAAAAAAAAGAATATAACTTGGGACTTCCCTGGTGGCACAGTGGTTAAGAATCCGCCTGCCAATGCAGGGGACATGGGTTCGTGCCCTGGTCCTGGAAGATCCCACATGCTGTGGAACAACTAAGCCCATGCACCACAGCTACTGAGCCTGTGCTCTAGAGCCCGCGAGCCACAACTACTGAAGCCCATGCACCGCAACAAGAGAAACCACCGTAATGAGAAGCCCGCGCACCGCAACGAAGAGTAGCCCCCACTCACTGCAACTAGAGAAACTCCACGTGCAGCAATGAAGACCCAACGCAGCCAAAAATAAATAAATTTATATTAAAAAAACTTA
Organism: Orcinus orca; assembly: GCF_937001465.1. Taxonomy (NCBI): domain Eukaryota; kingdom Metazoa; phylum Chordata; class Mammalia; order Artiodactyla; family Delphinidae; genus Orcinus; species Orcinus orca. The sequence continues at coordinate 40,653,073 of NC_064569.1, read as the reverse complement.
TTAAAAAAGAGCTCGTTTTTAAAACAAGAAAAGAATATAACTAGTCAATTCAAAAGTGGGCAGAGAACTTGAATAGGTATTTCTCTAAAGAAGATATATAAGTGGCCAATAAGTAGGCGAAGAGATGCTCAACATCACTAATCACTGAAGAAATGCAATTAAAACCACAAAGAGATATCACATCACATTCATTAAAAGAGCTACTATCAAGAAACAGAAAACAGCCAAATGTTGGACAGGATGTGGAGAAACTGGAACCCTTGTGCACTGTTGGTGGGAATATAAAGTGGTATAGCCACTGTGGAAAACAGTATGGAGGTCCCTCGAAAAATTAAAAATAGAATTACCATATGACCCAGCAATTCCACTTCTGGGTATATATGCAAAAGAATTAAAAGCAGAATCTTGAAGAGAAATCTGTATACCGATGTTCATAGCAGCCTTATTCACAAAAGCGAAAATGTGGAAGCAAACCCAAGTGTCCATCAATAGATGAATGGATAAACAAATTGTTGTATATACATACAATGGATTATTCAGGCCTTAGAAAGGAGGGAAATTCTGCAATATGCTACATGGATGAACCTTGAAGACACCATATTAAAGTGAAATAAGCAAGTCACAAGGAGACAAATACTATATGATTCCATTTATATGAGGTAAATGGTCAAAAATCAAAAAGTATGGGCTGAAGGAGGGGAAAGTGGAGAGTTCCTGTTTAATAGGCAGAGTTTCAATTTTACAAGAAAAGAGTTATGAGAATGGATGGTGGTGATGGCTGCACAACAATGTGAATATGTTTAATATTATGGCACTGATAAATGAAATTAAAATTTAAAATGGTTAAGATGGTAAATTTTATATATGTGTATTTTAACACAATAAAAAAACACATAGCTAACGAAATGTATAATGTGAGAAACTTTGTAAGACAAATAACAGTGATTTCAAAAACATACTTCCAAAAGTAAAACTAAAGAGGTAGAGGACAAAATCATAAATTGTATTTTATATTTTTATTATTATTATTTTGCCGCTCCCCGCAGCTTGTGGGATCTTAGTTCCCTGACCAGGGATCGAACCTGGGGCCCCAGCAGTGAGAATGCCGAGTCCGAACCACTGGACCACCAGGCAATTCCCCAAATCATAAATTTTAAAAAAGAAAAAAGAGAAAGAAAAAATGTGAATCGGGAAAATGTGAACAGTGCCTGATGTTTAAGAAATTATTGTTTATTTTTCAAAAAGTGTGATAGTAGTGTGGCTATTTTTTTTAATCCCTTTCTTTTAGAGATACCAGTATTAGTTTATTTACATACAGATGAAATTAAGTTTCAAATTTGCTTCAAAAAACCTGGGGACATCGGGAAGTAGGTGGGATTAAGATGAAACAAGAAGAGCCATGCTCTACTAATTAATCTATTAAAACCAAATAAATATGCTATGGATAAAAGGGAAATAATGTTCTTAAAGACTGAATAAAAGGGGAAATCTCAGCAGAGAAGGAATATATTGTTTAAAATAGAAATGCTAGAACCCAACTTGAAGATGAATTCAAGTCCACAGAAAGTATCCAATCTGAAGAAGAAAGAGATGGAAGAAAAACAGAATCGCAGTGAATCAAGCAATACTACATATGTGTAACTGAAGTCTCAAAAGGAGAGGAGAAAGTGAGGCAGAAAATTTTTTGAAAAACCAGAGGTTGAAATTCCCCCAATTTGGTGAAAAGCATCAATTTACAAACAATAAGTTCAGAACACCCCAAGCAGTATAAATAGAAAACCATAGCTAGACACATTAGAGTCAACCTACTGAAAACCAAAGAGAAAACAAAACAAAAAATATCTTGGCGGCAGGCGGAGAAAAACAACATATATTACAAGAATGACTCACTAGAAAGAACAGAAGCCAGAAAACAATGCAATCTTAAAAGAAGGAAAAAAATTAAAACTATCAACCCAGAATTCTGTATCCATGTACATGTATCAATGTACAGAATTCTGTACCCATCAAAAATGAGTGTGAAATACAAGACAGCTTTAGATGAGGAAAAACTAAGAAAACTCATCCCTGGTGGGCACTGTTATAACATCAAAGGAAGTTCTTTAGCCTGAAAGGAACTAATACCAGGTAGAATTGATCTATGGAGGAAGAGCAATAAAAAATGCGTTCTTGGGCTTCCCTGGTAGCGCAGTGGTTGAGAGTCCGCCTGGCAATGTAGGGGACACGGGTTTGTGCCCCGGTCCGAGAGGACCCTACATGCCGCGGAGCGGCTGGGCCCGTGAGCCATGGCCGCTGAGCCTGCGTGTCCAGAGCCTGTGCTCCGCAACTGGAGAGGCCACAGCAGTGACAGGCCCGCGTACCGCAAAAAAAAAGAAAAAACAAGCGTTCTTGCTTATTTACAAGAGAAACAAGATAAAATGTGAAGCAACTTATTAGCACACACAATAAATGTTTCACTGGACTCCTTCACAAGCATATCTCTAGGCCAAAGTCTGCAAGGACCCTTGACCTTGGATGTCCACTGCACAAGAGTGAGAGCTCTCCCAAATTATCATGGGTGATTTTTATTAATTTTTGAATCATGAACACTATAATTTTCCAATTAATTGGGCACAAAGACACTATAATAAAATATAGCACTATGGTATAATAGCTTTTATAACTATTTTAAATTTTTGTGAAAAACGTAAATAACTATGATTTAGAGGAAAACACATGCAAAAGCATCTTTACATAAAATAGATAAAATCTAAGAAAAATGATAGGTCTAAATTGGAGTTTAAGCATTTAAAGCCATTTTATTAAAAAAAATTGTCAGAATCTAATTTCACATCAGATTTTAAACTACTTTAAAATAAATAACTCTCCATTAAAAAAATCTTTCTTAGGTTAAGAACAGAATTACTAATATTTATATTTTGTATTGGTATATGCTGTACTATAAAACAGAAATCAGTATGTATTAAATTAATTTACTTCATCAAAGAGCAAGTAGTAAAGAAATCATGTTAATATGCTGCAAGGAGTGTTTACATTCAATACAATATGCTTTATGGATTCAGGAAAGAGATTCTGTATTAGGTAGGGTAGAATACATTACTGTAATGAATATACAAATGATTTAAAAGGCCCAAACACAAAAAAATTACATTTACCTTGTTAATACATTTAACAAAATACGTTTAAGACAAGTACGCCGAAAACTACAAAGCAATGAGGAGAGAAACGAAAAGCCTAGATAAATGGAGATACCATGTTAGAGGACTCGATATTAATAAGGTGGCAATCCTCTCAAATTAATGTATAGTGTCAATGCAATCCCAATCAAAATACCAGCAAATATTTTTGTAAAATCGACACACTGATTTGAAAATTTATATGAAAATGTTAATGACTTGGAATACCAAAAATAATTTTGGAAAATCAAAACAAGTTTGAGAACTTACATATCTGATTTTGTAACTTATTATAAAGCTATAGTAATCAAAACAGCAGGGAACTGACTTAAGGGACAAACACAGATCAACAGAAAAGAACAGAGTCTAGAAATAGACCCAAGCACATATATGCTTTAATAGTCAACAAAGGAATAGTCTTCAACAAATGGTGCTGGAACAAGTATTATACTTCTTTTAAAAAAAGAATCCTGACTTTTCCTTCCAAAAAACACAAAGTAACTTGATATAGATCATAAGACGTAAATATAAATACTATAACTATAATACTTCTAGAAGAAATCATGAAAAAAAATACTCATGACATTAGGAGGGGTTGATTTTAGAGAAGACAAAAATAATGAACCCTAAAAGAAAAAGGAGATGAAACAGACTTCATCAAAATTAAAAGTCTACTCTTTAATATACACTGTTAAGAAAGCAAAAGGCAATTCACAAACTAGGGCAAATATATTTGTAATACACATCTGACAAAAAACTTGTAACCAGAATACATAAGGAACGCTTACAAATCAATAATCAGACTAACAACCAAATTTTTAAAGATAGAAAAAAGATTTAAAAAGACAGTTAACTAAAACAGATGTATGGAAAGAACGAAGATGTCTAAGAACAAGTGACTAGATAATCAAATCGCACTACAGGCATACCGTATTTTATTGCACTTTGCTTTATTGTATTTCCCAAATATTGCAGTTTAAAAAATTTTTTTTATGTATTTATTTATTATTATTTTTTTTGGCTGCGTCAAGCCTTTGTTCCTGCATGCAGGCTTTCTCTAGTTGCAGCAAGCGGGAGCTACTCTTCATTGCAGTGCGTGGGCTTGTCATTGTGGTGGCTTCTCTTGTTGCAGGGCACAGGCTCTAGGCACGTGGACTTCAGTAGTTGCAGCACACAGGCTCAGAAGTTATGGCTCACTGGCTCTAGAGCACAGGCTCAGCAGTTGTGGCACATGGGCTTAGTTGCTCCACGGCATGTGGGATCTTCCCAGACCTGGGCTCGAACCCATGTCCCCTGCACTGGCAGGCGGATTCTTAACCACTGTGCCACCTGGGAAGTCCCCACACAGTATTTTATTAGTTTAAAGTGTACAAAATACTGTCCAATATTTTTATATCAACAGCATTTAATAACTTTGTGTCTCTGTATGACATTTTGGTAATTCTCGTAATATTTCTCACTTTGTCAAAATTATTATCTTTGTTATGGTGATCTGTGATCTTTGATGTTACTAATGTAATTGTTTTGGGACACCACAAACCATGCCCATATAAGGCAATGAACTTAATCAACAGATGTGTGTTTCTGACTCCACCAATAGGCAGTTCTCCCATTCTCTATCTCTACTCGGGCCACCCTATTCCCTGAGGCACAACAATATTGAAACTGGGCCAATTTGGCCCTAAAATGGCCTCTAAGTATTCAAGTGAAAGAAAGATTCACATATCTCTCACTTTAAATCAAAAACTAGAAATGATTAAGCTTAGTGAGGAAGGCATGTCAAAAGTCAAGACAGGCTGAAAGCTAGGCCTCTTGTGCCAAACAGTTAAGCCAAGTTGTGCATGCAAAGAAAAAGTTCTTGAAAGAAATGAGAAGGACTACTGCAGTGAACACACCAATGCTAAGAAAGCCAAACAGCCTAATTGCTGATGTGGGAAAGTTTTAGTGATCTGGATAGATGACCAAACCAGTCACAACATTCCCTTAAGCATAAGCCTAATCCAGAGCAAGACTCTCTCTTCAATTCTATGAACGCTGAGAGAGGTGAGGAAGCTGCAGAAGAAAAGTCTGAAGCTAGCAGAGGTTGGTTCATGAGGTTTAAGGAAAGAAGACGTCTCCACAACATCAAAGTACAAGACGAAGCAGCAACTGCTGATGCATAAGCTGCAACAAATTATTCAGCAGATCTAGCTAAAATAAGTAATGAAGATTTTCAACGTAGACAAAACAGCTTTATATTGGAAGAAGATGCCATCTAGGACTTTCATAGCTAGAGAGGATAAGCCAATGCCTGGCCTCAAGGCTTCAAAGCTTCAAGGACAGACTGACTCTCTTGTTATGGGCTAATGCAGCTGGTGACTTTAAGTTGAAACCAATGCTCATTAGCCATTCCAAAAATCCTTTGGCCCTTCAGAATTATGCTAAATCTACTCTACCTGTGTTCTGTGAATGAAACAACAAAGCTCAGATGATAGCACAACTGCTGACAACATGGTTTACTAAATATTTTAGGCCTACTATTGAGAACTACTGCTCAGAAAAAAAGATTCCTTTCAAAATATTACTGCTCACTGACAATGCACCTGGTCACCCAAGAGCTCTAATGGAGATGCACATTAAGATTCACGTTGTTTTCATGCCTGCTAACACAGCTTCCATTCTGCAGCCCATGGATCAAGGAGTAATTTCGACTTTCAAGTCTTATTATTTAAGAAATAGATTTCGTAAGGCTATATAGTAGCTGCCATGGATGACGGATCTGGGCAAAGTCAATCAAAAACCTCTGGAATTGGGGCTTCCCTGGTGGCGCAGTGGTTGAGAGTCCGCCTGCCGATGCAGGGGACGCAGGTTCGTGCCCCAGTCCGGGAAGATCCCACATGCCGCAGAGTGGCTGGGCCCGTGAGCCATGGCCGCTGAGCCTGCGCGTCCGGAGCCTGTGCTCCGCAACGGGAGGGGCCACAACAGTGAGAGGCCCGCGTACCGCAAAAAAAAAAAAAAAAAAAAAAAAAAAAACCTCTGGAATGGATTCACCCATTCTAGACGCCATTAAGTTCATTCATGATTCATGGAAAGACAAAATACCAACATGAATAGGAGTTTAGAAGAAGTTGATTCCAACCTTCATGGATAACTGAGCAGTTCAAGACTTCAGTGTAAGAAGTAACTGAAGATGCGGTGGAAATAGCAAGAGAACTAGAATTAGAAGTAGAGCCTGAAGATGGGACTGAATTGCTACCGTCTCATGATGAAACTTAAACAGATGAGGAGTTACTTCTTATAGATGAGGAAAGAAAGTGGTTTCTTGAGATAGAATCTCCTTCTGATGAAGATGCTGGGAAGAATGTTGAAATGACAACAAAGGGTTTAGAATATTACATAAACTTAGTTGTTAAGGCAGTGGCAGGGCTTGAGAGGACTGACTCCAATTTTAAAAGAGGTTCTACTGTGGATAAAATGCTATCAACAGCACTGTGTGCTACAGGGAAATGGTTTGTGAAAGGACAGAATTGATACAGCAAACTTCACTGTTGTCCTATTTTAAGAAACTGCCATGGCCACCCCTACCTTCAGCCACCACCATCCTGATCCATCAGCAGCTATCAACATCAAGGCAAGATCCCCCACCAGCAAAAAGATTACAACTGGTTGAAGACATGGATGATGATTGCCACTTTTTTTTAGCAATAAAGTATTTTGAAATTAAGGTATGTACATTTTTTGACATAATGCTATTGCACACTTCACAGATTCCAGTAGAGTGTAAATGTAACTTTTATATGCACTGGGAAACCAAAAAATTCGTGTGACTTGCCTTACTGCAGTGGTCTGAAACTGAACCCTCCATACCTCCAAGGTATGCCTGTATATTCCTACACTGGAATACTACTTGGCAATAAAAAAGAGTGTATTACCAATACATGCTACAATACGGTTTACTGAAAATAATTATGGCAAGTGAAAGAAGTCAGGTACAAGAGAGAGTATACTGTGTGGTTTCATTCATATGAAACTACAGAAGAAAACAAACATATAGCAGCAGAAAGCAGATCAATAATTGCCAACACTGGATGTTGATGAGGGGAGACTGAGTGAGAAACAACAGTGAATAAATTTGCAAAAACTAATAAAAATGTATGCTTCAAATAAGTACATTTTATTGTATGTAAACTATAAGAATGTTGATTAAAAAAGAAAATTTTTCTTAGAGAGGGCCTAGCAAAACTACATTCAAATCCAAAGGCATAAAGAAAAATATCAATCTTGTAATCTTGCTACAACAAAATGGATTTCCACACAAATACCACAAACATAGTAACAATACAAATAGTTAATTTGACAAGAAGATTAAGCTCCTCTAAGAACTCATACAAATCAATAAGAAAATCTTCACAGAAAAATAGTCATGGGGACTTCCCTGGCAGTCCATTGGTTAAGACTCCATGTTTCCACTGCAGGGGGCACAGGTTCAATCCCTGGTCAGGGAACTAAGATCCCACATGTGTAGTGTGGCCAAAAAAAAAAAGTTGGAAAATCAGAGAATCAACTACAGGAAATTTTAAAGAAATAAAAAATACTGTAGGGACTTCCCTGGTGGCGCAGTGGTTAAGAATCCGCCTGCCAATGCAGGGGACACGTGTTCAAGCCCTGGTCCTGGAAGATCCCACATGCCGTGGAACAACTAAGCCCATGCACCATAGCTACTGAGCCTGTGCTCTAGAGCCCGCGAGCCACGACTACTGAAGCCCGTGCACCTAGAGCCTGTGCTCTGCAACAAGAGAAGCCACCACAGTGAGAAGCCCGTGCACCACAACCAAGAGTAGCCCCCGCTCACCGCAACTGGAGAAAGCCCCCGTGCAGCAATGAAGACTCAACACAGCCAAAAGTAAATAAATAAAATAAATAAATTAAAAAAAATACTGTAAGAGTGTAAATTGGTTCTACCTAATAAGTAAATGGATATACTCTTCGATACAGATAATTTAGTTCTAGGGTATTATCCTAAAGTTATAATTGCATATATAAACAGAAAAACAGTGGTATAACAGCAGAATAGGCTCTATGCGTAGGTACCTCCACTGCATCAATAATTAAGCAAGAAAGAGTGCTTGTACACTTATAACTAGGTGAGTGCTTGACAAAAGGAGAGGCTGCTGATCTTTTCTAAGTGAGCAGTACATAAAAGTAGCTACCATCCCTGCCCCTCAGTAGCTTGTGTTCCTGGAGTGGCTGGCTGGTGCCAAGGCATGTAGTGGGGACTTTGTTCTCCAAAAATTGAGGGTGCACTGTGGTTGGTCTGGTGGATTCCTGAGAAATCAGTGCCCATGCTCGCCTTAGTTTTTATTCACAGCAGCACTGGTGACTGACTTAAAAGGACAAAATCCTTTGCCACCAGCACTACCCTATTCAGAGCCAGACATTTAGGGAAATCTTTTTTAGGTCACATGCCAAATGCAGAGATAATGGAACAGAAATTTCAGTGACCACAAACAACAAGGAATATATATTTTACGAAAATAATTTGGAAAAGTCACAAATGAACAGCTATAGCCCTCAACAAGCAAAGAAATCAGTAATATATGAGGAGCAGGAGAATCAGATTTCCAGAGTTAACACTTTACACTACCTTGGCATGTCTAATTCTCAAAAAAAATTACAAAACACACAAGGAAACAAAAAACTATGGTCCATTCACAGGAAAAACAGAATTTGATAGAAACCATCCTGAGGAAGCTCAGACATTAGAATTACTGGCCAAAGACGTTAAATCAACTATCTTAAGTATACTCAATAAGTAATGAAAACCATGGACAAACCTAATAGCGATCAGGAAAAAGATGTATAAACAAAATGATAAAAGGTAATCAGTACACCTACCCTTCAAGAAATGCTAACGGGAGTTGTTCAAGGTGAAATGAAAAGACACCAAACAATCAAAGCCATAAGAAGAAATAAAGAACACTGGTAATTACATAGGTAAATTTAAAAAATATTATTGTACAGTTGTCCCTTGGTATCCACAGGGGACTGGTTGCAGAACCTAGAAATACAAAGGGCTGACTGCACCTTTGGTATGTGACTCCTCTTTTTTCCTTATATGATTCAAAAGAGAAATGAACAAAACAATATAAAGTGATACCAATGGGCACACATATAAAGATGTAACCTGTGACAATAAGAATATAAAGGGGGATGGACAGAGAAGTATAGAAGCAGAGTATTTGTACACTACTGAAACTAAATTGGTATTATTCAAATGAGGTTGTTATATATTTAAGATGTTAATTGTAACCCCCAAGAGAACCACTAAAAAAAAAACAAAACAAAACTTAAAAGTATACAGAATAGGAAAGGATATCAAAATAGTTACATTACAAAATTTCAAAAAAGGCAATAATGGAGGAATTCAGGGGGAAAAGACATTTAGGACACACAGAAAACAAATACCTAAATGGCAGAAGTATACCCTACTTATCAGTAAGAACTTTAAATGTAAATGGCTTAAACTCTCCTCTTAAAAGGCAGACACTGGTGGGTTGAAAAAAAAAACAAGATTCATCCATATGCTGTCTATAAGAGATTCCTTTTAGATTCAAAGACATTGAAATTAACAGAACTGAAAAGGGTATTCCAAGCAAACAGTAATCAAAATACAGCTAAGATGACTATATTATTATTATGCAAAACAAAGTCAAAAAAGGATATCAGAGACAAAGGAGATTATATATTGATAAAAGGTTCAATCCAGCAAAAAGATAAAACAATTATAAACATACATGCATCTACCAAGAGAGCCACAAAATATGTAAAGCAAAAACTGACAGAACTGAAAGGATAGACAGTTCTGCAATAATAGAGACTTCAATAACCCACTTTCAATAATGAATAATAACAAAACAGAAAAGCAATAAACAGGGACTTCCCTGGTGGCACAGTGGTTAAGACTCCATGCTCCCAATGCAGGGGGCCCAGATTCGATCCCTGGTCAGGGAACTAGATCCCACATGCATGCTACAACTTAGAGTTTGCATGCCACAACTAAGGAGCCCTCCTGCCACAACTAAGACCCAATGCAACCAAATAAATAAATAAAATAAAAGCAATAAACAAACAGGGAACTTGAATAACACTACAAACACTGACAGACAGTACTCTAAACACCAGAGTATATATTTTTATCAAGTGTACATGGAACATTCTCTATGAGAGACCAAAACTGGTTTTAATAAATTTCAAAAGACTGATATCTTACAAAGTATCTCCTCTGTCCACAATGGAATGAAACTAGAAATCAATGACAGAAGGAAAACTAGAAAATTCACAAATTAAACAACACACGTTCTTAACCAATGGGTCAAAGATGAAATCGCAAGAGAAATTAGAAAATAATTTGAGATGAATGAACACAAAAACACAACATATCAGAACTTACTGGATGTATTAGCCATAAAAAGGAACAAAACTGGGTCATCTGTAGAGATGTGGATGGACCCAGAGACTGTCATACAGAGTGAAGTAAGTCAGAAAGAGAAAAACAAATATCGTGTGCTTCCCTGGTGGCGCAGTGGTTGAGAATCTGCCTGCCAATGCAGGGGACATGGGTTCAAGCCCTGGTCCGGGAAGATCCCACATGCCGCGGAGCAACTGGGCCCGTGAGCCACAACTACTGAGCCTGTGCGTCTGGAGCCTGTGCTCCGCAACAAGAGAGGCCACAACAGTGAGAGGCCCGCGCACTGCGATGAAGAGTGGCCCCCGCTCGCCACAACTAGAGAAAGCCCTTGCACAGAAACGAAGACCCAACACAGCCAAAAATAAATAAATAAATTTTTAAAAAATCGTATATTAATGCATATATGCAGAATCTAGAAAAATGGTACAGATGAACCAGTTTGCAAGGCAGCAACACAGACACAGACGCAGAGAACATACATATGGACACCAAGGGGGGAAGGGGGGTGGGTTGAACTGGGAGATTGGAATTGACATATATACACTAATATGTATAAAATAGATAACTAATGAGAACCTGCTGTATAGCACAGGGAACTCCACTGTACAGCAGAAATGAAGACAACATTGTAAAACAACTATAACCCAATAAAAAAGAACTTACTGGATGTTATAAAAACAGTGCAAAGAGGGAAACTTATAGCTATAAGCACCTATGTTAACAAAGAATGATCTCAAAGCAATAACCTAAGCTACCACCTAAAAACTAGAAAGAAGCAAACTAAAACCAAAGATAGCAGGAGGAAATAATAAAGATTAGAATGGAGATAAAAAGAACAGAAAAATGACAGAAAAATCAATGAAACTGAACGCTGGTTCTTTGAAAAGATCAAGAAAATGAACAAACCTTTAGCTAGACTGACTAAGAAAGGTTAAAGATTCCAATTCCTAAATCAGAAATGAAAACTAAAATCAGACCCAAATACTGATTTTACAGAAATAAAAAGAATACAAGAGAACAGTGTAAACAAAGGCAGATCAACATGTGGATAACCTAGACGAAACGGACAGATTCCTAGAAACACACAAACTACAAAAACTGACCCGAGAAGGTGGAAATTTGAATAAACCTTTAAGAAGGAGGTTGAATCAGTGATTTTAAAATTTCAAAGAGGCCATATGATCCAGCAATCCCACTCCTGGACATATATCCAGATAAAACTATAATCTGAAAAGATACATGCACCCCTATGTTCATAACAGCACTATTTACAACAGCCAAGACATGGAAACAACCTAAATGCCCATTGACAGATGAATGGATAAAGAAGATGTGAGACACACACACACACACACACACACACACACACATACACACACACACACACACGGAACATTACTCAGCCATAAAGAAAGAATGAAATAATGCCATCTGTAGCTACATGGATGGACCTAGAGATTATCACACTAAGTGAAATCAGTCAGAAAGAGAAAGACAAATAGCGTATGATATCACTTATATGTGGAATCTAAAATATGACACAAATGAACTTATCTATGAAACAGAAACAGAGTCATATATGTAGAGAGCAGACTTGTGGTTGCCAAGGGGAGGAGGGGTGAGGGAGGGTTGGATTGGGAGTTTGGGACTAGCAGATGGAAACTATTATATACAGAATGGATAGACAACAAGATTCTATTGTACAGCACAGGGAACTATATTCAATATCCTGTAATAAACCATAATGAAAAAGAAAAGAAAAAAATTTCACCAATCCTTCTCAATTAACACCAATCCTTCTCAAACTCTTCCAAAAAAGTTGAAGAAGAAGAAACACTTCCTAACTCATTCTAAGAGGCCAGTATTACTCTGATAAAACAGACAAAGACACTACAAGGGGGGGTAAAACCTACAGGCCAATATCCCTTATGAATATAGATTTTAAAAATCCACAAAAAAATACATCTTGACCAAGTGGGATTTATTCCAGAAATGGGAGTGGGAGGGTGGGGAGGGAGGATGGGAGGTGGGGTGGTTCAACATAAGAAAATCAATGTAATATGGCACATTAACAGAACAAAGGAAAAACACACATGATCATCTCAATTGATACAGAAAAAGCATTTCAAAGAATTCCACACTTTCAAGGTAAGAATACTCAAACTGGGAAGGGAAGGGAACTTCATCAACATGACAAAGGCCGTATGTGAAAAGCACATAGTTGATATCACACTCAGTGGTAAAAGACTGATGGTTTTTCCTCTAAGATCAAGAACAAGACAAGGATGCCCACTTTTGCCATTTCGCTCAACATAGTATTGGGAGTTCTAGCCAGAGCAATTAGGCAAGAAAAAGTAATAAAAGACATCCAAACTAGAAAGGAGAAGTAAAATGATCTGTTTGTAAATGACATGATCTTATATGTAGAAAATTCTTAAAGAATCAGACCCCCACCCCCACCCCCCAAAAAAGTTAGATCTAATCAACTAGTACAGCAAAGATGCAGGATATAAAATCAACACTCAAAATGGTTGTATTTCTATACACTAGGAATGAACAATCTGAAAAGGAAATTAAGAAAATTCCATCGACAACAATATCAAAAAGAACAAAATACTTAGGAATACATCACCTATACAATGAAAACTATTACAAATTGCTGAAAGAAATGAAAAACCTAAATAAATAGAATGAAACCCATGTTCATGGATTGGAGGACTCAATATTGTTAAGATGACAACAATATTCAAATGATATACAGACTCAGTATACTATCAAAGTCCCAACGGCATTTGCTTGGAGAAACAGAAAACTCCAACCTAAAATTCATATGAAATTTCAAGTGGCCCTGAATACCCTCAACAGTATTAAAAAAGAACAGTAAAATTGAACAGCTCATACTTCTCGTTTTCAAATCTTACTACAAAGCTACAGTAATTGAAATAGTGTGGTACTGGCATAAAGACAGACATACAGATCAATTAAATGGAAATAGAGAACCCAGAAATAAACCCAGCTCCTCCCATGGACACACCAAATTTACAAGTACTTACAGAACAAGTATCTATGACAACAACCTGAAGACTAGCAGAAAAGATTTTCCACAACTAAAGACATGAAAAAGGAAGCACGAGATGGGTAGAATGGGTGGAAATGAGACATAGTCAGGACCCAAACCCCCTGGTTGGTGACCCACAAACAGGAAGAATATCACAATTGTAGAGTTCCTCCCCCAAGGAGCAAGGGGTCCAAATGCCACATCGGGCTCCCCAGGCTGAGGGTCCTAAAACAAGAAGATGAGGCGCCAGGTCTGGCTTTGAAAATCAGTGGAGCTTGCATACTGGACACTGAGAAGATTGTAGGAAACAGAGAATCTGCTCCTAAAGGGTGGACGCAAAAATCTCACCCACCCAGGACCAGACAGACGGCTACACAGGGGAATTCTACAAAACATTTAATGATGCATTAACACCTATTCTTCTTAAACTATTCCAAAAAATTGAAGGAGGAATGCTTCTGAGCTTATTCTATGAGGCCAGCATCACCTAGATATCAAAACTAGACACAAAAAAAGAAAACTACAGGCCAATATCACTGATGAACATGGATGCTAACATCCTCAACGAAATATTAGCAAACAGGATTCAACAATACATTAAATAGATCACACATCATGATCAAGTAAGATTTATCTCAGGGATCAAGGATGGTTTAATATCTGCAAATAAATCAATATATATCACTTTAACAAACTGAACATAAAAATCATATGATCATCTCAACAGATGTAGAAAAAGCTTTTGAAAATTAAACATTTAACATTTATGACAGGTATGTTCCTTATATACCCAATAAGTGGGTATATAAGGAACATACCTCAACATAATAAAGGCTATATATGACAAACCCACAGCCAACATCATACTCAATGGCGAAAAGCTGAAGCATTTCCAGTAAGTTAAGGAACATGACAAGGATGCCCACTCTTGCCATTTTTATTCAATATAGTACTGGAAGTCCTAGCCATAGCAATAACGAGGAAGAGAAATAAAAAGGATTCAAATTGGAAAGGAAGAAGTAAAACTGTCACTGTTTGTAAATGACATGATACTATATACAGAAAAGCCTAAGGATGCTATCAAAAATCTATTAAAATAAATGAATTCAGTACAGCTGTATGATACAAAACTAATACACAGAAATCTGTTGCCCTTCTATACATTAATAATGAACTATCAGAAAGAGATTTTAAGAAAACAATCCCATTTATAACTGCATCAAAAAATAAAATATCTAACCAAAGAGGTAAATGACTTATCCTCTGAAAACTATAAGGCATTGATGAAAGAAACCAAAGATGACACAAACAAATGAAATGGTACACCATGCTCATGGACTGAAGAATTAATATTGTTAAAATGACCAAACTAAGCAAGGCAATCTACAGATTCAAAGCAATCTCTATCAAAATATCAAGGGCATTTTTCACAGAAATAGAACAGTAATTCTAAACTCTGTATGGATACCAAAAGACCTCAAATACCAAAGCAATCTTGAGGAAGAAAAACAGAGCTGGAGGTATTTCGCTCCCAGATTTCAAACTATATTACAAAGCTTCAATAATCAAATAGTATGGTGCTAGCTCAAAAAGAGACACACAGATCAATGAAACCAAAGAGAGAGCCCAGAAATAAATCCACACATATTTGGCCTATTAATCTATGGCAAAGGAGGCAAGAATAAACAATGGGGAAAAGACAGCCTCTTAAAGAGAGCTGGGAAAACTGGATAGCTACATGCAAAAGAATCAAATTGGACTACATTCTCACACCATATACAAATGGGCAGAGGACCGGAATACAGACTTTTTATTCCCCCAAAGAAGACACACAGATGGCCACAGACAGAAAAGATGCTCCACATCACTAATAATCAGAGGAATGGAAATCAAAACCACAGTGAGATACCACCTCAAAACCGTCAGATGGCTATCATCAAAAAGACAACAAATAACAAGTGTTGGCGAAGATGTGGAGAAAAGGGAACCCTTGTGCACTAGTAGGATTGTAAATTGGTGCAGCCACTATGGAAAAACAGTATGGAGCTTCCTCAAGAAATTAAAAATGGAACTCCTATAGGATCCAGCAATTTCACTTCTGGGTATTTACCCAAGGAAATCAAAACTACTAATTCCAAAAGATATATGCACCCTTATATTCACTGCAGCATTATTTACAACAGCCAAGATATGGAAGCAACCTAAGTCCCCATCAATAGATGAATGGATAAAGAAGATGTGATATATATACACAGTGGAGTATTACTCAGCCATAAAAAAGAAATCTTGCCATTTGTGACAACATGGATGGATCTAGAGGGTAATTATGCTAAGTGAGGTAAGACAGAGAAAAGCAAATACCACATGATCTCACTTATATGTGGAAACTAAAAAATAAAACAAACAAAACAAAATGAAAACAGACTCATAGATACAGAGAACATTTGGGTAGTTGACGGAGGGGAGGGGGTTGTGGGGCAGGTAAATAGGTGAATGGAATTAAGAGGTACAAGCCTCCAGTTATACAATAAATAAGCCATGGGGATGTAATATACAGCATAAAGAATATGGTCAGGGAGTTTCCTGCTGGTCCAATGGTTAAGACTCCACGTTCCCAATGTAGGGGGCCCGGGTTTGATCCCTGGTCGGGGAACTAGATCCCGCACGCGTGCCGCAACTAAGAGTCCACGTGCCGCAACTAAGAAGCCTGCATGCCGCAACTAAAGTCCACATGCCACAATGAAGATCCCGCGTGCCCCAACTAAGAGCCAGCACAGCCAAAATAAATGAATGAATGAATGAATGAATATTTTTTAAAAAGAATATGGTTAAATAATATTGTATTAACTTTGCATGGGGACAGATGGTTACTAGACTTAACACGGTGATCATTTCATAATGTATGCAAATGTCAAATCACTATGTAGTATACCTGAAATGAACATAATATTGTACATCAACTATATTTCAATTAAAAGGAAAGGCTAATATTATAAAACCCTTAGAAAACATAGGGGAAACATTTCATGATCTTGGATTTGGCAACAATTTATGAAGTATGGCAACAAAAGCACAGATAACAAAAAAATTAATTGGACTTCATAAAAATTAAAAGCTTTTGAGCCTCAAAGACACTTCAAGAGAGTAAAAAAGATAACCCACAAAATGGGAGAAAATATTTGCAGATCATATATCTGACAAGAGTTTAATATCCAGAATATATAAAGATCTGGTACAGCTCAACAACAAATAACCCAATTTAAAAAATGGTCAAAGGATTTGAACAGACATTTCTCCAAAAAAGACATATAAATGGCAAAGAAGCACATGAAAAGATGCCTGATATCATGTGTCACTAGGAAAACGAAGCAGAAAACCATGATGAGATACCACTTTCTACCCATTAGGATGAGGGCTTTATCCAAAAAGCAAAAATAACAAGTGTTGTTAAGGATGTAGAAAAATTTGAATCCTCCTCCATTGCTGGTGGGAATATAAAAGGATACAACTGCTTTGGAAACAGTTATGCACTCCTCAATATGTTAAACATATAATTATCATATTACCCAGTAATTCCTAGTATATACCCAAAAGAGTTGAAAGCAGGGACTCAGATAGTTGTGCAGCATTATTCACAGTAATCCAAAGACAGAAGCAACCTAAGCATCCTTCAATAGATAATGAATAAACAAAATGTGGTATATACATACAATGGAATATTATTCAGCCAATAAAAAGTAATGAAGTTCTGACACATGCTCCACATAGATGAAGCTGGAAAATATTATGCTAAGTGAAATAAGCCGATACAAAAGGACAAATATTGCATGATTCCATTTATATGTGGTATCTAAAATAGGTAAATTCAGAAAGACAGAGACTAGAAGGGAAGTTACCAGCAGCTGGGAAGAATGGGAAGTTATGGTTTCATGGGTATAGAGTTTCTGGGGATGCTGCAAAGTTCTGGAAATAAATACCGGTGATGGTTGCACAGCAATGTGAATGTACTAAACACCACTGGGTTAGCTGTACACTTAAAAATGGTAAATTGTATGTATGCATATTTTATCACAATAAAAAAAACTTTTAAAGAAAGCATATGTTACAAATTATTTGTAAATAGAACAACAACTTAATAATTAAATCACGGAACAATATTAAATGTATACCTGTAACAATGGTGAATGAAAATATCTATTATGAGAAAAGAATAGGCGTGTATATACTATATATTTCCATTCACGTAAAGACAGAAAGAAAATTCTTAGATAGGTGCAGAAAAAACTGCTCTCTCTCATCACCTCTAGGGAAAATGACTGGAGGAATCTGGGACAGGGAGATTTAATTAACTTATTTACTATAAATCATTTGACTTTCTTACCACATATAGGTATTACTTTCACACTTAAAATAATGTGGAGGATGGACTGTAAGGAGGGGAAAGCTGAAGGCCTAACAGCTAAAAGGCTATTCCAATTGCTCAAGCCTAAACAATGGTAGTAATGATTGAAAGAAGTTTTGAAGGCAGATTTCATAGGATGTGAGAACAGATTAGACATGTAAACTGTGAGCAAGTGTCATCAACGACAATTTCCTGGTTCCCAAATGGCTATTAATGCAGTGATGCAGTTAATTGAAATGAAAGTACTGAGAATGTTTTCCACCTTTGTTACTAAAAAATTATTCCTGCTCCTAAGAGCAGGAATGAGATCTATGATTATCTTACACATTGTCAATCAGCATCTAACTTAAACTTCATGCTGTCTGAAGTTATACTTCTAGAAGAAACTGCTGTTTACAAAGTATTTTGACATTCTATCACTAATTTCCTGAAATAGCATTTCATATGAGCCAGAAATTTCTTTAAAATCATTATGGGTTTTATAAAATGTTATTCATCTTTGTTTGTTAATAGACAGACAACAAAAACCTTCTTGTCTCATGATGGACTAACAAATGTTTCTTACCATGATTGGCTTGCCCTGAAATGTCTTAACTTCTTCTCTTAAGTATTTAAAAGCCTGTTAACAAAGCAGGAAGGAACTTTCATTAGCATTCAAACATTTCATTAAAGCCATCATTATTCTATCAAGAGAGTTTTGGTAATTGCAACTATCTCTAAACTAAACAATAAAAAATTCTGAAGGTGACCCCATTATGCAGGTGACAGGGAATGAAAAAGTAAAAATTTAAGACTTCAGCTACAGTTCACATTTATTGTATATTAAACTACTATGGATTACTACTGACACATACTCACAAAATTCAAAACAGACCCAAAATATCACTACATATCAATTTTAAAATGGGTTCGGAGGGCCTTCTAAGATGAAGAATTAAAAAAAAAAAATCAGTACAAGGTTTTAAAAGGCTATTATAGAAATTTTTGTTTCAAAGGAATATTACTTTTCTTATCTTTAAATAGGCCATGATAACAATTAAGAGTAAAATCATTATGTCAAAATACCAAGAATCAGAACGGAAGTTATAATATATTGCGGGCCTACTCTGTAATAGAAATACTAACTACTGAGTACATAGTCTCTGATCCCCATGTTAATTTAAAAATTGTTAATATTTTTACTGATAGGAAACAAACTGTTCTTAAATTGAAACAAAAAAAGCTTTAAGAAGATCATCAAAAAGGAAACCAATTAATAAGCAACACCAAAAAGGTGAACAAGGTTCTCCAAAGTCTTTACAAACATTACTGTAAGCACACATTTTTCTCAATTAAAATATACACTACTGCTTTTATCACCAGGACTTCAAATCAGAAGAAAAGTTTTCTTCTCACCTGCTGTGCATCTGTGTCTGACTGGAAAGTGATATACCAGTTGCTATTGTGTGCAAATTCACAGCTTATCACCTTGGGGCAGTTTTCATTTTTAAACAAAGCTTTTACTTCCTAAAAAAGAAAATCTTCAGTTAACTCTAAAAATATATCAAAAATGGGCTTTTTTTTTCCTCTTCATGTCTTTTGGTCTTTACTATTTCTTTACTTAGTAACTGTTTACGCCTTCTGCCCATTTTTCTGTTGAGTAGAATTATACTCTGAAACAAGAACATGCATAGTTATAGTGCAAATTTTGTGCATGATTTAGGGATGGAAGCTTATTTTATAATCAGCAAAACTGAAGTATTATTTCAATCCTAGTGGCAAGCTAAATTCTGCTTAAGAGTACAATCTTTCCAGTCCTGTCATTGTCCAAAAAAACAGGTGTGGGTGGGTGGGGGGACTGTCCTACATTAACATTTTCTAGGTGCGAAGTATTTTATGCATTTTCATTTACTCCAAATGCTCTGTCTACAACAGTCACAGACATGAACTGTACACAGATATCTTGTTTTTCATAACTGATTTAATTAAAAACTAAAACTCAAAAAAATATATGGATTTAGAAAAAGATGATTATCAAAACTCAGAGGGACTTCCCTGGTGGCACAGTGGTTAAGAATCTGCCTGCCAATGCAGGGGACATGGGCTCGAGCCCTGGGGTCCGGGAAGATCCCACATGCTACAGAACAACTAAGCCCGTGTGCCACAACTACTGAAGCCTGCACGCCTAGAGACTGTGCTCCACAACAAGAGAAGCCACCACAATGAGAAGCACATGCACCACAATGAAAAGTAGCCCCCGCTCGCCGCAACTAGAGAAAGCCTGCGCGCAGCAACGAAGACCCAATGCAGCCAAAAAAATAAACAAAAATAAATAAATCTATTAAAAATTACTGAAAATAAAATAAACAGTTAAGAATATTTAGCTTTAACAATACTAATGATTTACCTCTACTGGTGTTGTTTCCGGAATCTCTCTAAGAATTACAATACAACGCTTATGACTTGGTCTCACTTTCTCGCCCTTCTCATCAACTTGCACCATGGGAGAAGCTGAAATTTTAAAGAAGTTTCATTCAAAAGTGTAAAAATAGTGATATTAATAATTCCATTAAAAAACTATTCATTTCAATTTCCAACTGAATAAATTAGCAGAGGCTAACATCTTAAAGAAATTAAGTTGTAGAATCAAAGATCACAGTTACAATAAAGTATCTTGAGACTGATATGCAAAGAACATTGTCCAATGTTATTCATTGCACAAATACTCAGTGTACTTATTTTGTGACGTGGCACAGTGTTGGAGTTGAAAAGAAGCCTTTAAGTAGTATACAATATTTATATCTCATAGGGCACTTCCCTGTATACAATTACCAAATTCTTTATTTCAAGTAAAATCAATGTACTGCATTAGCCAAACACTACTCTAGGGAATGTAATGAGCTTTGATATGTGAAAAAATTCTCCTTAAAATTAAAGTCTGAGAAACACTTAAAACCAAGAATTATATATAAATGATTACAATCTTTCTTTCAGATGCTGGTTTTGAGTTAATATAGAATGAAGGTAGTACCACAAGCCAAAACTTTTATTTCTAGTCCCTTCAAAGGATAATATGTCACATCTTCCTGTGCAGGTAAGTAGAGAGAATAAAAGTAGTTGTTAAGGAAGAAGGCCTGTGTATAAGTGCTAGGTTTCAGCCCTTGGAGGTAGGAGATTCTGTCTCTTGGCAAATTCTTTAAATGTTGACAAGACTGGGTCATTTTAAGATCTGGTCAAACCAGATCAAGACTGGTTTGATCTGTACAAACCGATCAGAGATTTCATAAATGTTTTTATCCCTCTGACAATGGAAATCCCTACTCCCATGTAAGTCTACTACTGGACTTGCTTTATTTAACTTTCAAACATTTCAACGAATTTCAAAAAAAAAGTGAAGATCCACCTTTACTCAAGTAGTTAACAAAACCTGTATAAGAGAGGTTACCAAGAAATGCTGATATAAGACACAAACACCACTAAAAATTCTTAAGCCTCAATCTAAAATATAAATTCTTTACCAAACTTTGGAGCAGTGTTTGTCAAACTGCAGGTCGCAACTCTTTTAATAGGTTGTGAAAACAATTTTATAATAAAAGAAATGAACTCATTTCAAGCATTTAGTATTAATCTACTATTAACATTTCAGTTGTGTGTATGTGTGTATTGGGTTGTGATATAAAGTTTACTTATTACTTTTGTTCAAAAGTTTGAAACAGATTGCTTTACAGGGTGTGATAATGACACATATAGCTTTCTAATAGCCCAGAAAACAGAGGTTTAATTGCTTATACTTGAGTAAATGGGTATCAAGATGAACAACCAAGGTACAGAACTGATATACAAGCTATATATGTACCAGTCAGTAAAAACAGATAAATTATTAGCACAGAATAGCAAAAAATATGGAGTTAAAAACAATTTCCTGCATGATCAGAAGTCAAAAGAATATTTAATCTTTGATTTTAAAAGTAAGCTAAAAGGTACGATTTACATACATCTCAACACTTCAAGAATTAGGTCAGGGTCTGTGGTCAGCTTTTTTATTTCTTCCATGTTGGCAACTGTCCAAATTGGGATGAACTGATCACTGTCCATTTGAGATATCAGGTAAAGATCCTTTGACAAATTTTCTCTGAAAGGAATAAGAGAAGCAACAGTCCTATAAAACAAACAAATCTTAAAAAGCACCTAAAGAAAAGAGATGCCTTATTAACTTTTGTCACTAAACCTAGGAAAACAAAATTATGCTATCAGAAATAACACAGTGAACTATGAAAATATGTAATATACAACAGATACATTCTAACAACTCCTGGAAAGTTTCTGAATCCCCAAATACATTGTGCCCAACAGTTTTGAACAAGGAATTTATGAAATTATATTGATGTGGAAAGAGGCTTAATATTAAAGTATATTACAAAATATTACATACAGTTTTGTTCTATCTTATAAATACCTTATCACTGATGTTAGAATATGCATATGGAGAAAATTGTAATGTAAACCATGAGTTGGATCATGGAGGATTTTCAGTTTCTTAATGTTTGCATTTTTTAATAGGTATGTTTGACTTTTTATTTAAATTTAAATAATAAAGTTAAAATAATAAATATAAAACATTTTAAATTAAGACAAAAGACTAAGATACATTTTTTAAAAAAGAAGATACAAATGCTCTATCTTACACATAAAATCTTGTTCAACAAACTGAAGGAGAATCAAATTCATGTCTTGTTATTTACATCAAACCTTTGAAGCAGTCTGGTTATAAACAGCTAGAAATCTTTGCTTAAAAGCCACCTTCTCAATGACCACCCTATTCTGAAACCACCCAAGTACTCCTGATTCCCCTCTTCCCTTGCTTATTCCGCTCTACTTTTTTCCATAGCACTTATCACCTAACACACTTCTAAGCTGCTTATTTATTATGTTTATTGTTTTGTCTCCCCCAGTCAGAATACAGGTTCCACAAAGGATCTTTGTCATTCAAAATGACAAAGCCTTAGTACTTGGCAAAGAGTAGGGTCCAGGCCTTTACATTCAAATTATACTAAAATAGAGTAGTAATTACCTTTTTAAGGTTACAATTGTCAACAAGTGGTGGTTATTTGTCTTGGGGGAAAAAAGAATAGAGAGGATACCAGTAACAGTTAAACTCACTTCTTCATAAAAGAAAGAACAGGGCTTCCCTAGCGGCACAGTGGTTAAGAATCCACCTGCCAATGCAGGGATCACGGTTCGAGCCCTGATCCGGGAATACCCCACATGCCGCAGAGCAACTAAGCCCGTGTGCCACAACTACTGAGCCTGCACTCTGGAGCCCACAAACCACAACTACTGAGTCTGTGTGCCACAACTACTGAAGCCTTGGTGCCTAGAGCCTGTGCTCCGCAACAAGAGAAGCCACCGCAATGAGAAGCCTGCGTACTGCAACGAAGAGTAGCCTCCGCTCGCCGCAACTAGAGAAAGCCTGCGCACAGCAACGAAGACCCAAAAATAAAATAAATAAATTTATTTATTTAAAAAAAAGGAACATACTAGTCAACCAGATATTCTTTAAGAACTTGAAAATAAGACAACTGTAAACATAATATTGTACAACTAAAAGGCTGTAGCCTAAATCAACTCAGACTTTCAGCCAGTCTCTCCTTATAAAACAGTATGACAAACCCTTAAAGAAACTACCTTGTCAGAAGTAAGTCAAATTAATAGATATATAACATCGAGGATTATGACTAATACCTATTATGTTCATGACTAATACCTAATATGTCTTACTGGCAATTCTACTGAGCTACAAATGGCAATTACCCGGCTGGTTTGAACTGTATCGTAGTTCTGAGTAGGATGTGATAGATCATGATAAGCCAGAGCTCATGCTGCAACAACTAAAAAAACTTGGATAGATTACAAAAAAATCATGTTTTTGGAAATAAAAACTGTAGAAGCTACAAGGACAAAATGAAATTCCAGAAAGATAATCTTTCTTTTCCAAGGATATCTGCAGATCCTGGACCAGAAAGAAACTAGTAGAGCTTTATTTTAGGCAGTTGCACAAGACTGGTATTATGAATTGGAAGCTAAAGGAGCCCCCAATACACAGCTGATTTTCCTCTATATGACATTTACTGAGTTCTAAGGAGGAAGATGGAAGGCTGGGACCCTGAAAGATGGAAGGCTGAAAAAGGAGAGTAAAATCTTTGTGGTCTTGTGGAAGCCCCAGTAGAAGAAGCAACCTTGCATCAAACCTAAGACAGGTCTCCCTGACAAGACATTTGCCAGATTTTGAAGCTGTACAGGGTAAGAGGCTGAAGAGCTCATCTCAAACCTCTGAAGAACAGAACTAAATTTCCCTTGGTGTTTCACGACTGAGGTAACAGAAACCTGCCAACTTCTAAATCAAAAGCCTAAGAAGGTTATGCCTAAGGAACAGAGATAAATCAGAGGTCGATCGAGTCTAATTAAAGTTGCTGCTCAGCCCTGACTCAGCTCAATCCTTAACTGGATTGAAGAAATCAATCTGCTTCTGCTTACCAGAAGAAAGCTCAACTCTTGTCTAGAGAGAAAAATTATGACACTGCAGCTTTCTAGTTTCTTTTATTATGTAGTGCCCAGCATATGTAGTGTCCAAATTATAATCAAAATTTATAAGACACGCAAAAAGCCAGGAAATTGTGACAATCAAGAGGAAAAAAACCCTCAAATATAAGCAGACACACAAATGATCCAGCTAGTCGGCAAAGATTTTAAAATAACTATGACAAGTATGGGAGACAAAATGAATTGCATCATAGGCACAACTGACTAGAAGGGTCTTGTTTTCATGAAACTAGGGCCTGTACTAGACTATAAAGGCAAAGAAGAAAAAGGTGGAGAAGAAAAGGGAGATATTCAGGATGAAGAATTAAAACTGAGTCAAGACTGTATTATATGTAAGGAAATAAAGAAGTCTATGATAAAATCCAGGTTTCTAGCTTAAAAAATTGGTTTACTGGTCCTCCTCCAAAAAACAGAAGGTATTACATTTGCACACATATCCAAACTTCTGTTTATTTTGGAAGGGGCAGTTCTACATACTGAAGGTTTATACATCTAAGCTATAAATATACCTACATAATTCTTAATTCTTATCTGTAAATAAGGTATCTTGAAATGTTTGCCTGAAGGAACTCTTTATTTAATAGAAGAAACTGGTAATATAAATTCTATACCCATCCACATCTTATTAAAAATAACTCTATGCTCAAAGATTACAAGAGCAAACTACTAAAAACATAGAGAACCCTAAAAATGAATATGATTATAGGAAAAATATCCAAAAGAAATTTCATTATCTTTCTACTGGGACTAGACCCTTTACATAATCAACTGGAGACCACATCTTTAAATCTAGTTAAGAAATATACTGAAGAATGATACCAAAATACATCACCAAAGGAAATTAAAACCATTTTTCCATTCTATTTCATAGGTATTTCACATCTACTAATCAAACAATTCAAAACGGAGAAAGGTCAGTTTAAAAATGATACTGTACCGTGAGAAACAGAATTCTAATTGTTTCTTCAAACACTCTTTTAGTTCTTCTGTAGAAATTGCTGAGTTGCTTTCTCCTGATAGTAGAAAACAAGAGGGGAAAAGTTAATATCTAATTACCATAGGTGGTAAACTTTACATATTGTTTTCAGAGTAAGCCACAAAGTATGCACAAATTAAAATCACCAGAAAACTGTATTTTTATTCTTTTTAGAATTCAGATACACACAAGGTCTACCTTTTAACCTATCTATTCTTCTTTCTTTAGACAGATTTCATATCAGTTTTTTTTTTTTTTTTTTTTTTTTTTTTTTGCGGTACGCGGGCCTCTCACTGTTGTGGCCTCTCCTGTTGCGGAGCACAGGCTCCCGACGCGCAGGCTCAGCGGCCATGGCTCACGGGCCCAGCTGCTCTGCGGCATGTGGGATCTTCCCGGACCGGGGCACGAACCCGCGTCCCCTGCATTGGCAGGCAGACTCTCAACCACTACGCCACCAGGGAAGCCCTCATATCAGTTTTTAAATTACATATTTTATCAAGTAATTAACAAATCATCGGTAATACTAAAAGCACTTGGATACCATATTGTAAAACATTACCCTAAATACTTAAAAAAATGTGATAACTATTTATTCCTTTAATGAAAACTCAAAGAACAAAAGTAATAGTGGGGCTTCCCTGGTGGTGCAGCGGTTGGGAGTCCGCCTGCCGATGCAGGGGACACGGGTTCGTGACCTGGTCATGGGCCCGTGAGCCATGGCTGCTGAGCCTGTGCGTCCGGAGCCTGTGCTCCGCAACGGGAGAGGCCACAACAGTGAGAGGCCTGCGTACCACCAAAAAAAAAAAAAAAAAGTAATAGTAATCTAGGGGCTTCCCTGGTGGCGCAGTGGTTAAGAATCCGCCTGCCAATGCAGGGAACACGGGTTTGAGCCCTGGTCCGGGAAGATCCCACATGCCATGGAGCAACTAAGCCCGTGCACCACAACTACTGAGCCTGCGCTTTAGAGCCCGTGAGCCACAACTACTGAGCCCACAAGCCACAACTACTGAGCCCTCAAGCCACAACTACTGAGCCCGTGAGACACAACTACTGAAGCCTGCACGCCTAGAACCTGTGCTTCGCAACAAGAGAAGCCACCGCAGTGAGAAGCCCACATGCCGCAACTAGAGAAAGCCCACACACAGCAACGAAGACCCAACGCAGCCAAAAAAACAAATAAATTTATATACATAAACAAAAGTAACAGTAATCTAAATTTGAAGACAGGAACTACACAAAGTGGGATATATATATGGCTCCACATCTGTACTATCGGTAGTAAATCTGATGTTAGTCACACTCCTTAAACTTCTATCTCTTAACAGACTTGTTGTTGCCAAGGGGGAGGTAGGGGAGGGGAGGGATGGATTGGGAGTTTGGGGCTAGTAGATGCAAACTATTATATAAAGAATGGATAAACAAGGTCCTACTGTATAGCACAGGGAACTATATTCAACATTCTGTGATAAAACATAATGGAAAAGAATATAAAAAAGAACGTGTGTGTGTGTGTGTGTGTGTGTGTGTGTGTGTGTGTGTGTGTGTGTGTATTACTGAATCCCTTTGCTGTACAGAAATTAACACATTGTAAATCAACTATACTTCAATTAAAAAAAAACCCACTTCTATCTCTTAATACTCTTTTCATTGCTTAATTTTAGAGCACTATATTTTCCTGTAAAGATAAATTTTGTGCATGATTTTACCACTACTTTGTCTTACTACTCAAGATTCAAAATATTAGATATTAAATTAATTTCATTAAAAATGAAATAAGAAGCATTCTATTTCTATGTAGTATATGCAACCCTTCTAATATAAAATTCATCTACCCAAATGCTGGCTAAATGAATAATAACTTCATTTAAGCTTTCAGTGTTATTACAGCAAACTTTTAAAAATACCAGTTGGTTGCCAATTCACTTAAACCAACTCTAAGTTCAAAGTAGCCAGGATAGGTATATTATAACAAGGAGGGAGCAAAACCTAACCACCTTAAATTACTATATGGAAATACCACCCCATTCTACTTCAGAAATCAACTTACAAGCTGACTGACCTTAGAAATCTAATCCAGATATATATAATAAATAAACTGAGAACAAAGGTTTATATACCTTGACTAATGCCAGGGAACTAAGCAGTGACAGAGATGCCTACTCCCTATTACACTTATTTTCCAAAGAAACCCTTTAGAACTTAGAAAAATAAAGTTAGGTAATCAGGTTCTACAGTCTATCTTTAGTTTCTTTTAAATTTTATCCATTTTAAGTCCAAGCAATTAATAATCCATGCTAATTAAATGAATGTGAAAAAAACATATCTCACAAGTTGAACTGTAGTAGAACTATGATATAACACAACCTTTTTCTCAAAATTAATCCCTGCAATCTCACATTTATAAATGCATTTCACACTGACAAAAGTGATGGGAAAACTGACAGAACTTGCGTTGATCCCAACTAATAGATCAAGAAACTTGGACTCTGAAAGATTGTAATTTAGGTCTCTTTTTTAACTATATTGACTGTTTTCTCCTTTCATCTCTAATTTCACACTTTCCTTTAATAAGATCTTTAAAATAAACTTTTTTTTTAAATTACAATGTTCATGTTTGGCCATTTGAAAACAGTATTTATAAAAGTCACCTAATATTTCATTAACATAAACTTCTTTTCAAATAATAAAATAGACCAATCAATGCCATGTTTACTAGAACAATGATAAAAAGACTGGAGGGGGAAAAAGACTAGCATACTGCATTCTCATTTTAACAATAAAACCATAAAGTTTACCAGAAACATCATATATTTGGTAACTCAGATCTTCTGGTCCCAAAATCATTCCATCAGTTGATTCCTCAATGCCTGTAGTAGTTCTTGTGGTTTCACAAGATGAATACATTACTTCATATTCCTTACACATATCATCTGCAAGTTCTCTATTACCTGTATTAAAAAAAACATACTGGAAGTGAATAGTAATTCTTTAAAATCCTATCTTTAGGCACTCTGGGCACAACAAGATTTTAAAGAATTCTAGCAATTGGGAAAATATCCACAAGATTTTAAGTAAGAGTCCAAAGGAGGTAAGTTTGACCATTACGGATAAGCTAAAATGATTAACAACAGCTTAAACTTACATAGTACTATCTATGTATAAGACAGCTTCATGTTCTTTATTCACTTAATTCTCAGAAAAACCAATGCCAAATTAATTGCTATTGTTAATGTTTTACAGATGAAGGCAACAAGCATGGAGAGGTTAAGTCATTTGCCTAAGATCAAACAGTGAGTAAGTAACACTGGCAATGATGGTAGATCAAAACTAATTTAAAAATACCATATTGTACATGGGTTAAATGCTGAACCCAAAGATACAGCTACTGTCTGAAATTAGTGACAATCCATTCGTACTAGAAATAAACGAGAATGGTATACAAATTACATGTTAAACATTTATAAATATATTTTATCAAATAATCAAAGAATCTATTAAAAGTTCTATAAACTGGTTTGGCCGTATGTTTAACCAAAATGTGATTCAATCTGATGAAATATTTACGACTTACCCTCAGGATGAGACCCTGATGTGGCTGCTGTTTCATGCCAAGAGCTTTCAGTTCCATGAGTTACTGGAGTGGCATCAGTATTTCCTGGAGGTATTTCTTGCCATACTTTGGCATTAGGATTTAAGCCAGTTCCTTTAGATGTTACCTGCTAAATATTAAAAGGATCCATTTGTTAATTTTAAAGGTCAGAGCAGGGTTTCCCTGGTGGCGCAGTGGTTGAGAGTCCGCCTGCCAATGCAGGGGACACGGGTTCATGCCCCGGTCCGGGAAGATCTCACATGCCGCAAAGCGGCTAGGCCCATGAGCCATGGCCGCTGAGCCTGTGCATCCGGAGCCTGTGCTCCGCAACGGGAGAGGCCACAACAGTGAGAGGCTGGCGCACCGCAAAAAAAAAAAAAAAAAGTCAGTGCATTAAAATTATAAATTTAGACAAAACTTTTCCATTACTTAAATGTGAAGAAAATCCCCAATAATATTATGTAATCTAATAATAAATATTAAATAAACAATATTTTAAAGTTTTTGGCTCAACTTGAAAATATAAACCTTTTTAAGCAGATGAACTTGAAATGTTTATATGTAAAATTTAGCTACCTATACAATAAAAACATATTTTTATAAAATACTATTAGTATAGAAATACTGCTTTACCCCAACCTACTTGCAAGTATTGTTAAATTTATTAAAACTATTCACATATCTTTGATGTTAGTGTGTGTTTGAGTACCTAGAACAAATTTTTGAGTTATCTACAGCAATTTTCCACAGTACAATTTTTATTGCCATCTAAGCTGTGATAGAGGGTCTGAATGATTCTGTAAGTGGAAATTTTTTCCCAAGTCAAAAACCGCATTCTGCCTTATGTTACAATGCATTATTTCATTTGTCCTGAAAGTGTATTTTCTTTTTTTTAATTAATTAATTTATTTATTTTTGGCTGCGTTGGGTCTTTGTTGCTGCCTTCAGACTTTCTCTAGTTGCGGCACGCGGGCTTCTCATTGAGGTGGCTTCTCATTGAGGTGGCTTCTCTTGTAGTGGAGCACAGGCTCTAGGCATGCGGGCTCCGTAGTTGTGGCACGCGGGCTCAGTAGTTGTGGCGCACAGGCTTAGTCGCTCCACGGTACGTGGGATCTTACCAGACCAGGGCTCGAACCCGTGTTCCCTGCATTGGCAGGCGGATTCCTAAACACTGCGCCACCAGGGAAGCCCAGAGGATTTGTTTTCTTTCTGCTGGATGACTGCACAGTAAGACTACCAATCTGGTATCACTTAAAATTTTCAACGTGGGTTTCTGGAGAACAAGTAGGGAATTTTAGCCCTACTTTGCATCAAAGAGGATTTGTGGTTAGAATAAGACCCCTCCTTCCACCAACCCAGAGCCAAGGCTAAAGCTGACAAGTTTTCCCTTTTCTCTGAGAAAGCTGTTTTTTCCCCTAGTTTATCTTTTGTCCTGTCTCTAAGCACTGCGATGAAAATCTAAGCTCTGGGCCACTAAGGATCAACAGATGCATTAGGGGCAGGACCTAAGTTTAACACCTGCTTCTTTCTCTGGATTAGTACTTCCTGATTTTTTTGGTCTGAAGATTTCATTTGCTTCCTTACCAGCTTAAAGCTCTGCTTAAAACATAATTTTTAAAAATTAACCACCTTCCCAGTTGTTTTCCAAAATCTCAAATTCGTATTTCTTTAAAAGTACCAATACTGTCTTAAGAAAGCTAAACTGGGGACTTCCCTGGTGGCGCAGTGGTTGGGAATCCGCCTGCCAATGCAGGGGACACAGGTTCGAGCCCTGGTCCAGGAGGATCCCACATGCCGCAGAGCAACTAAGCCTGTGCGCCACAGCTGCTAAGCCTGTGCTCTAGAGCCTGCGAGCCACAACTGCTGACGCATGGGCGCCTAGGGGCCATGCTCCGCAGTGGGAGAGGCCACCGCAGTGAGAGGGCCGCCGCGCACCACAACGAAGAGTGGCTCCTGCTCACTGCAACTAGAGAAAGCCCGCGTGCAGCAACGAAAGCCCAATGCAGCCCAAAATAAATAAATAAATAATTTTTTTTTTAAAAAAGCAAAATTGAAGAGAAATTCCAACAATTGAGAGGCAACTATGGTATAACAGACAAAGATCAAGTTCACTCTTCCACCCAGTAACTGTGCAATCACTGACCCCAGTTTCCTTATTTTAAAAAATATAATGGGACTTCCCTGGTGGTGCAGTGGTTAAGCATCCACCTGCCAATGCAGAGGACATGGGTTCAAGCTCTGGTCTGGGAAGATCCCACATGCCGCGGAGTAACTAAGCCTGTGAGCCACAACTACTGAGCCTGAGCTCTAGAGCTCTCAAGCCACAACTACTGAAGCTGGCGCGCCTAGAGCCCGCATGCTCCGCGACAAGAGAAGCCCCAGCAATGAGAAGCCCACGCGCCACAGTGAAGAGTAGCCCCTGTTCACCACAACTAGAGAAAGCCTGCGTGCAGCAACAAAGACCCAATACAGCCAAACAAAATAATAATAAATAAATAAAACCTTCATTAGGTAAAAAAAGTAAACAAGCAAGTTTTAAAAATATATATGTGTGTGTGTGTGTGTATATATATGTATAATGCCTATTCTACCAAAACTCCTTATAGTTTCTACACACCTTGGACACCTAACTTCATGTGTGTTGGTCACTACTTCCTCTTTCCCTCTTGTTATTTGTACATACTTCTATTTTGTTACCACTGTAATAGTTTATTTAAGTAAGTGTTCTTTGCAACCAGGCAGTGGGCTCAATGAAGAAAAGGTAGAAACTGGGTCTTCCTCTTCTATTTCAGCTATTAATATAAAACAGGCCAAGAGTACACTTTCAACTGTCTATTTGAATGGAACAGTAGAGGCATAGGTGCAAAACAAAACAAACAAAAGAACCCAACTAATGTTTAACTACTGTATTTACCCTTCTGATGTGCTAGAAAATCAGAGTTGATACAATCTTCCTTGTTTTCATGTGCCTGTTTAAAATGGAAGTCTTACATTGGAGTGGTTCTTGGCTTTTTGATTTCAGGGCTGCTAAAAGCTTTTACAATAAACATCAAAACCAATAACAAAATGTCAAACGTAGCAAGGGAGCAAAAGCATCTTTAAAGTAGCACCAAAGATGAATAACCAAAGCAACATCTTCGCTTAGAGATGTTAATTCACAACTACTTCATATCATTAATTAGCTCAGGGAATAAACAACCAATTTTCTTATAGTACCACCAGGTAGCCCCACCAGGACAGGTACCCAGGTATTATTTAAAAACCTCTAGGTATGTAATTCCTTGGCGCTCCAGTGATTGGGTCTCCACGCTTCCACTGCAGGGGGTAGGGGTTCAATCCCTGGTCGGGAAACTGGGATCCTGAAAGCCTCATGACGTGGCAAAAGAAACAAACAATCAAAAACACCTCTAGGTACCGGTTTTTTCTTTTTTTTTTTAAAATATTTATTTATTTATTTATTTGGCTGCACCGGGTATTAGTTGTGGCACATGGGATCTTCTTCGCAGCATGCAGGAACTTTAGTTGCAGCATGCACGAACTTTAGTTGCGGCATGCAAACTCTTAGTTGCAGCATGCATGTGGGATCTAGTTCCCTGACCAGGGATCAAACCTGGGCCCCCTGCATTGGAGAGCGGAGCCTTAGCCACTGGACCACCAGGGAAGTCCCTATGTAGCAATTTTAGAATGCAAGTAAACTTTACATTTGCCCCTATGTAGACATGTAAACAGGGCATGCTTATCAGTTAGAATTCAGAATCCACTCTGGCTAAATTAAACAGAAACGTAATTTATTAAAAGATAGTGTCAGGCTTCCCTGGTGGCACAGTGGTTGAGAATCTGCCTGCTAATGCAGAGGACACGGGTTCGAGCCCTGGTCTGGGAGGATCCCACATGCCGCGGAGCAACTAGGCCCGTGAACCACAACTACTGAGCCTGCACGTCTGGAGCCTGTGCTCTGCAACAAGAGAGGCCGCGATAGTGAGAGGCCCACACACCGCAATGAAGAGTGGCCCCCGCTTGCCACAACTAGAGAAAGACCTCGCACAGAAACGAACACCCAGCACAGCAAAAATAAATTAATTAATTAATAAACTCCTACCCCCAACATCTTTAAAAAAAAAAAAAAAATGTTCCGGAAGTGCCCTGATGAGGAAATCACTAACCCTGCCACCACCAAGCAGTAAATGCCAAAATTCAAATCCATTACAACTTTTATTATTACCAGCACCAATGTCACTTCTCCATTAGGAACTAACTCAACCTTGTATTAACTCCACTTTAAGCTGACCGCCTCTACTGCCACTTCTGTCTATGAAATGGAAGTTATGAATAGAACCCTCATTTCCCTACATTGTATATTTTCAAAAAGAAGACATCTGTAGGTGTGGTCTGACTAGTGGCTCTTAGTAACATGCCTGCATCCATCCAGATACAAGGGAATCTGGGAATTTGCGTTTTGACTAGTACGTTCACTGGAGAGGCCTAATTCATAATATGGGCATTTCTGCAAATGTAGAAAGCTACTGAAGAATTGGGAGGTCCCAAATATGATAAAGAGATTAAGGCTAATATTTAACATACAAGATATATTATGCCACGTATACTTAATTTATAAATAAATACCCAATATTGGGGAATTATGATTAAAAAAACTTAACTTTTACTTACTGACGGGATGTACTATTTCACTAAGCATTAAATAATGACTCAAAATAATTAACTATATGCCTTTCAGCAGCATACTACCCATAAATCTGATGTCTCCCTTGCTAATGGTGCCAAGAATAATCAAAGTGTGAGGTCTATGGCATATAGACAAGCAGTACTCCTGGGCATGTTTATATTTTTCTCCAGACTAGTTAAGAGTATGCACTCTAAAAGCCATTAATGTACAGAAGAAGACATATACAAGAATGTATATTGCAGCCCTGACCCCATTAGTGAAAGACTGAAAATAACCTAAATATCCATCTATAGACAAATGGTTAAATAAAATGTAGTATATTTCATAACATAGAATACTATAAAAGTTTAAAAAAAAAAAGGCCTACATACACTAATGTGGAAAGTGCTCCAAGGTATATTATTCAGTGAAAAAATTCAAGTTGCAAAACAATAAGCATTTTGGTTTTTACTCATATTAACAAACATAAAATCATTGTACAGATAAACATATTGGTATGTAAAAACAGAGAAGGTTTGGAAGGTTACTATTAACAATAGAACTGGGGACTTCCCTGGTGGTGCAGTGGTTAAGAATCCGCCTGTCAATGCAGGGGACACGGGTTTGAGCCCTGGTCCAGGAAGATCCCACATGCCGCGGAGCAACTAAGCCCATGCGCCACAGCTACTGAGCCGGCGCTCTAGAGCCCGTGAGCTACGACTACTGAAGTCCACGCACCGTAGCGCCTGTGTGCCGCAAGTAATGAGCCCACACACCCCCACAACTACTGAAGCCCACACACTCTAGGGCCTGTGTGCCACAACTACTGAGCCTGTGTGCTGCAACTACTGAAGCCCATGCATCTAGAGCCCGTGCTCCACAAGGAGAAGCCACCGCAGTGAGAGGCCCGCACACCACAATGAAGAGTAGCCATTTCTCCGACTGGAGCAAGCCCGCCCACAGCAACAAAGACACAATGCAGGCAAAAAAAAGAAAAGAAAACAATAGAACTGCAAACTAGTAAGAGATCTAACAAACAGGGAAAAGGTACAAAAACAAGCAGGAATAATTAATTGCAAAATGTCAATTTTAGGGAATTTCCTGGTGTCCAGTGGTTAGGACTCCACACTTCTACTGCAGGAGGCACGGGTTCAATCCTGGTCATGGAACTAAGATCCCGCATGCTGCGCAGCATGGCCCCCCACCCCCCAGCCAAAAAAAGTCAATTTTACCGGGACTTCCCTCGTGGTCCAGTGGTTAAGAATCCGCCTTCCAATGCAGGGGACACTGGTTTGATCCCTGGTCGGGGAACTAAGATCCCACGTGCTGCAGGACAACTAAGCCCACGTACCACAACTAGAGAGCCCACACACCGCAACTACTGAGCCCGCGTGCCACAATTGGAGAGAAGCCTGTGCGTTGCAACTAAGACCCAATGCAGCCAAAAATAACAATAAATTAAAAAAATTTTTTTAAATGTCTATTTTACCTATTGAACTACTTAGTGCCATTTTGACAAGTATAAAAAGAAACAACTCACTGCTGTAATTCATATAACTTTGCTAAGAGTTGGCAATGTTTATCAAAAGCCTTAAAATTATATATTCTTTGGTCCAGAAATTCTACTTGTCAGATTTGCTCAAAAGAAAGATATACAAAAATATAAATACAAAGATGTTCATCACAATTTTATAATAGTGAAAAGTTAGAAACTTTCAACTGCTATGGTCTGAACATCTGTGTAACTCCCAACTTCATATATTGAAATCCTAATGCCCAATGTCATAGTACTGGGAGGTGGGGCCTCTGGGAGTTGCTTAAGTCATGAAAATGAATGAGATTAGTGCTCTTCTAAAAGAGAGTCCACAGACCTCCCTAGTCCCTTCCACCACTGAGGATACAGTGAAAAGGCACTATCTATGAACCAGAAAACCCTCACGAAATACCAAATCTGTTGGCACCATGATCCTGGACTTCCCAGAAATAAATTTCTGTTGTTCATAAGCTACCTAATCTGTGATATTGTTATAGCAGCCCGAATAGAACAAGACACCAACAAGAGAGTGAGGATTTGTTCAGTAACTGTAGTCCAGCCACATACAGAATATCCTAGAGCCTTAAAACCAGATTGTATATAAAACTGATGAGACCTGAATAAGTTCTGTGGACTGTATCAACGTAAATTTGCTTGTCTTTACATCATACTATGGTTAAGCAAGGTGTTACTACTGGAGGGACCTGGGCAAAAAGTACACGGTACCACCCTGTACATTCTGGAGACAACTTCTTGTGAATCTATAATTATTTCAAAATAAAGTTTTTAAAAATGGAGAAAAAAATATAGAAGACATGGAAAATGTTCACATTTTGAAGACACTTGGAAAAACAGTAAAGCAAGTTGCTATCTTATGGAAATGATTCAAGTGTGTGAAATAATGCACAAGCACAGAAAAAAGTGGAGAGGGAATTCCCTGGTGGTCCAGCAGTTAGGACTTCATGCTTCCACTGAGGGGGCATAGGTTTGATCCCTGGTCTGGGAACTAAGATCTGCTTGCCGCATGGCACAGCAAATAAATAAACAAACAAATAAATAAATAAGGTCATAACACCTTTGTAAAGCAATATGTCAATACTGATGTGAAAAACTTTTAAAACATTCACTATTTGAGCTACCACAGAGAATATTAGCCTAACAGCTTTATACATAAGAATGTCCTTTATAGAATTACTCAATATAAAGAAAATTTGGAAACTGAAAATGTCCATCAAAAAAACTTTTATGTGGGGACTTCCTGGTAGTCCAGTGGGTAAGACTCCGAGCTCCCAATGCAGAGGGCCTGGGTTTGATCCCTGGTCAGGGAACTAGGTCCCGCACACATACCACAACTAAAGATCCTGAGTGCTGCAACAAAGACCCGGCGCAGCCAAAATAAATAAATTTTTTAATTGAAAAAAAAATTAAAACGTTGATGTTTTCATATAACAAATAATCTTTAAAATGACACAATAATGAATCTGACAAGTCAGTTTAACGAGAACAAAGACTTAATTTTTCATTTAAATTCTAGATAACCATGTTTGACTCATCTTTTGACTAAGTTTAATAAAGAAGCCCATAAAAATCCTTATCTCATTAAAAAAAAATCCTTATCTCTCCCACAGAACTAGAAGTAAGCCCTTGAGGCTACAGTTATATAAAACATCTATTAAAGGATGTAAATTATCCAAGTGCATGCTGAAACTATCTGCCAACATACACATATGCAGTATGTAAGCACAAAGATACTCTCAAATCACCACAAAAAAATTCAAATTGTCAGTCCATAAAACTAACAGATCAATACCTCTATCTCTAAGCAATATATGCCATTATCGAATAAGCCAAAAGCAGTCCTTATGATTGACCCATTTTATGCCAGTTCCTATCTGGGGAAAGATACAAATGAAAGGAAAAAACAGAAACATAAATTTCTTGGCAAAATGATATCTTCTGGTCATAAAAGAGCAGTTTTAAGGTAACAGAACCAAGAGTTAGGAAAAAGTCACCATAAATATGGCAAAACCATCTCTTTGGTCATATATAACTGTTTGTTTTACTTACCTATTTACTATCAGAAACAGAAATCCCATGCCACTTAACCCTACAAATGCTGAAAAACAGAAATAAAGTATAGAAATTGATTAAACTTATTTGCCTCATGGCAGATCAATCATCCAGGTTTAATTTTTACATCTCCAATACTGAGAGGACAACACCACAAGTACTTTAAAAAAAAAGTGGGGTGGAATTCCCTGGCGGTCCAGCGGTTATGACTCCGCAATTCCACTGCAAGGGGCACAGGTTCAATCCCTGATCAGGGAACTAAGATCCCACAAGCTGCAAGGCACAGCCGCCCCCCACCCCCCCAAAAAAATAAACACCTGTCATTTCATCCAGCATGAAACTTCAGAGTCCTACCAGAATATGCTTAGGGGCATTTTATAGAAAGTAAAAATGAAAAATGGGAATTTTTCACCCATTCTGACAAAGGATAACTAACATTTATGGAACACTTAATTCATCTTCATAACAACTACATTTAAATTCTATCATCTACATTTTGTAGATAAGGAAAACCTTACATTACCTAAAGGTAATCTGCCCAAGGCTGCACAGCTAATAAAGACAGAGCCAGAATTTGAACCTAGGCACTCTGCAGAGTCTGCCACTATACTACAGTTGCCTCAGAGAAAACTTTAAG
Source organism: Orcinus orca (assembly GCF_937001465.1). NCBI lineage: Eukaryota > Metazoa > Chordata > Mammalia > Artiodactyla > Delphinidae > Orcinus > Orcinus orca. The sequence goes on along the minus strand of NC_064569.1, from coordinate 40,614,942 downwards.
ACAACAAGTTACATACTATTTAAGGAATATTACAAATCTCCTCACCAAGTCTGTAAAACAGTCCCTGGCCCCAGTTCCACCTACAGTGTCTAACAATACAGAAGAAATGGATATAGAAAATAGACACCAGATAAGAACTAGAGTACCTAGGGCAGAAGTCAATTCAGCTCTGCAATGATTTCTATCTTAGGGCCATGGTACAGCTAATTTTCAGCTATTAAAAAAAAATTTTTTAAAAAAGGTAAGATCCATGGTAATTTATGCAATAAAATTTACCCCCTATTACAAAGCACTTACCCTAACTTGAATTATTTTGTCTGCAAGCTCCACAGTGGCAGTGACCTTGTCTATGGTTTACTCTTCTCTAGCACCTTGAACAGTAACTAGCACACAGGAGACCAATAATAAAATTTATATGCTATATGAGAGTTTCTTAAACTTTACTGTGCATAAGAATCATCTAGGGATCTTGATAAAATGCAGATTCTGATTCAGCAGTTCAGGGATAGGGCTAGAGAGTTTGTATTCTAACAAGCCCTGGGTAAAGAAGTTACTGAGGCTCACACTTTGAATAGCAAGGTAAATGGACCAATCTAAGTCATTTGCCAAATTGTCAAAAATCAGGATTCACTTACTCCACACCTGGAAGGAAATCTTCAGTTTATTCATCAATAAAACTACTACTGCTGATCCTCTAATATCAGAGGGAAAGACAAGTTCCCCAAATTCCCACTTCCTCAGTCAGATGACAGATGATGAGTGCTTAAAACTCTGGGGGAGGGCTTCCCTGGTGGCACAGTAGTTAAGAATCCACCTACCAATACAGGGGACACGGGTTCGAGTCCTGGTCCCGGAAGATACCACATGCTGTGGAGCAACTAAGCCCGTGCACCACAACTACTGAAGCCTGTGCGCCTAGAGCCCGTGCTCCGCAAGGAGAAGCCACCGCAATGAGAAGCCTGCGCACCGCAATGAAGAGAAGCCCCCACTCGCTGCAACTAGAGAAAGCCCGAACGCGACGAAGACCCAACGCGGTCAAAAAAAAAAAAACAACCAACCACCTTTGGGGGAATCATGGATTGATCTGAAGATATAATCAAAATTAGACTTCTTCCTAAAAAGTTCTTCATATGAGATTCATAATCACCTTACTGTTAAAGACTAAGAACCCAATTAATAGATATTTAGCATTTAAATAGTCCTCAAAATACCAAGTCATTTTACTTCAAATTGGTCATCTGATAAAGCCAATAGCTAACTATACAAATGAACTCAAAAAACCTCAAACCTCAAATATCAGTACTAAATATCAAAATAATCCTTTTCAAAAAAGGGCACCTTTTAATTCCTAGTGTGTATAGCCAAGTCAGCAAACCGTTTGTTACGAAAACTGAAATGAGATATTTCATAAGTATATGTGAAAGCAGCAACTCACTTATGTTTATTATGTACCAGACACTAGGTGCTTTACATTGACTGTCAATCCTCTTAACAACCCTTTGAGATAGATAATAATTATAATATCTCATATATTAGTATTATCCTCAATTTACAGATAAGGAAACTGAGAAACACAAGTTAAACAACTTGCCCAAGGTCATACAACTAGAAAATTGCCTAACCTGAGCAGGCAGCCTGGCCCCAGAGTCCATGTTCTTAACCATTCTTTTATGCAACCTTTCATATAAATGTATCTTATTACTCAATCACTGCCCTCCTATTTTTTTCCTTCCTCCAACTCAAAACGATAGAATAACCCTATTTCCCTTGGCTTGCTCAACTGCAAATTTTTGTAAATCCTATAAATTTACATTTCCCATAGCCAATTCAACAACAAATACTTTAGTACCAATTTAGTACACTATCTTCCCTTGTTAATGATATGGAAAAACAACAACCAGCCAAAAAGCACACAGTAAATCTCTGATCTCCTCTGAAAAATTATCATACAAACCAGGACATTTTTGAGAATAAAATGGGGTGCGACATCTGTTCCAGAAAACAGGTGTACACTATGACTGTCCAGGACAAAATGGGAGGTATGGTCACTCTACCCATTTTGTAGTTTGCACTACCTAGTGGTATGAAATACTGGCCAACTATGTACTATACAAACCCTGGATTACTCCTGACTTTTCTGCCCTGACAGAGAAAATGCTTTTCTCTTCCCTCAATAATATATAAATCAAACAAAACTTAATTCCTCATCCTTGGCTCTATGCCTATGTTCATACCATACTCCTAGTAATATTCATCTAAAGTACTCCTCTGTCTTTAATTTAGAGCCAGTCGTTTATAAATACAGAGATATTTTCTGAACTAAAGATTGGTTCAAATGTCCAGACAAGGCAACAGACGAGAGGAAACATGAGTATGTGATATTCAAGTTTCTTTTCCTTACATTTACTTACACTTATACATTAGAAAAAATATTTTTTTCCACAAGAGCAAATATAAAGTGCCGATTTGCACTCTATCATTTGTATTTCTTTAAATCTTGCATATAAATGAGTCTAAATTTTAACAGTCCGCAAGCTTCATTCTCATTTAAAAAGTTTTATTTGCCCAATTGATAATATGCTCAAACTATAAAAAATTTAAAGTAAGGTAATTAACCTGTTTGGCTTACAGCAAATCAATAACAATGCTGGGATTCAAACTCAAAGTTATACGTCTCTTAAATCAGTGCTATCTCACAGTAGCTTTTGCAATTAATAGTGCTACTATCATGTAGTTTTAATAAATTTCCCAGAAATACTTGCTGTGATGATCACATGATAGTGTCTGTCAAGCCTTTACCTAGACTGTATTACAAACAAGGCTTAATACATAAGCACCATGAACACAGGGCTTCCTTCCCTGGTGGTGCAGTGGTTGAGAATCTGCCTGCCAATGCAGGGGACACAGGTTCAATCCCTAGCCCGGGAAGATCCCACATGCCGCGGAGCAACTAAGCCCGTGCGTCGCAACTACCGAGCCTGTGCTCCAGAGCCCATGAGCCACAACTACTGAAGCCCACGCACCTAGAGCCTGTGCTCCACAACTAGAGAAGCCACCGCAATGAGAAGCCTGCGCACTGCAACGAAGAGTAGCCCTGGCTGGCCGCCACTAGAGAAAGCCCGCGTGCAGCAACAAAGACCCAACACAGCCAAACAAAACAAAAAAGAAAACAAAAAAACCCACCATGAACACAACCTAAACTGTCAGAAGAATCATTCTCAAATTACAGATAAGAAGTTGAGGATCAAAAAAAGTTGTCACTTGCCTCGGGTCATAGCTAACATTTGAACCCAGGATTCCAAAACCCTTACAGAAAACATAGCGCAAAACACAAAAGTTTACAATGTTTTCAAGACTGGAAACCTCCCTCAAGAATTGAACTTTAAAGAAAACACAACTTAAGTAAAACACAGACTATAGGAACAATAAATTAAAATCCTACAAGCACTATCAGAGCTAAAGAGTCACTTTCCATTTTCACTTAAGGATATTCGAAGTGGAAGTTTAAAAAATTTTTTTAAGACTTCACAATGATAGCTGCATTCGTTTCCTAACTTCCTCTACTTTCCACTCCTCTGCAATACAGACATGGACCCCATCTCTACCTACAGGGCCTAAATCTTTTTTTAAGCTCTTAGGGAGAGACCAAAATTACAGATTTCAAATGTTCATGTCTAGTACTAAAGATCACTTCCATTAGCTGACAAGTAATATGGAGCTGACAGACAGCCTGAATTGATAGAAAATAGTTGAATATCAATATTTCTAGTTACTGGTTTTTCACATACTGTAATTTGAAGCACCATGAGGTACTTTTACATCTTTATATTCACTTCTGAGCATTTTATTCCACTTTTCACACTTTGAAAATAATTTCTACTTCATTTTCAGCCCATTATATTTGAAAATATTTCTTTGAAAATGTTTATCCATTTTAAAACTCTGTATCCAGCTCCAATAAATATTCCAAAATCAAATTGTTCAAAAATCACTCAGCTATTCACTTATTTATAATTCTTCTTGGCAATAATTTCACAATTCGTTAAGGCACTTTCTTCTTTTCAGTCATTTTTGAAAAGTCATTTCAACTAAGTCATATCTAATAACTTTTTATAAATATGTGATTATTTAAGCTAATGGGAAAAAACTGAGTACTATACTTGAGGTAAAAGGCACAATACTTCCCATGATTACTGAAATATAAAATCAATGAAAAATTATCTAGGCAAATATCTCACTTACTTCAGATTCTAAAGCTAACCTAAAATTTAAAACGTTATCACCTAAAAAAGCAGAAAACTTTAGGGACTTCCCTGGTGGTCCAGCGGATAAGACTCCGCGCTCCCAATGCAGGGGACACGGGTTTGATCCCTGGTCAGGGAACTAAGATCCCACATCCCACATGCCACACGGTGCGGGCAAAAAAAAAAAAAAAGCAGAAAACTTTAGAAGTCAGATAAATTACTTTTAAAATTGTATAAGATCTGGGGGAAGAGGGATTTACTGTTTAATGTGTACAGAGCTTCAGTTTTGCAAGATGAAGCTTCTGGAGATGGATGGTGGCAATGGTTGCACAACAATGTAAATGTACTTAATACCACTGAACTGTACATTAAAAATGGTTAAGATGATACATTTTGTTATGTGTATTTTACCATAATTTTTAAAAATTATGTTAGAGTATGCATCCTAGGGTGCATAAAAGTCACTGCTACCTAAATAAGTAGTTATAAGTATTCATTTTTAGGGAAAAACTCAAATAGAGACAGAAATCCAATTAAAACATTGCCAAACAACTAGAGCAGACATAATTGGCTGGAAATACTGGAGGGAGAAAATGATCTGAAAAATGAATAAAATACTGGCAAACCATAAAAACACGAAAAGATTGCAAACTGCCTCCTTGGCGCTCAAAAACTTAAATAACTCTCTAGCAGCCAGAAGAACACAGCAAATTGCTGTTTCAAACTTTCAGAATTTTTTGTAACCGAATTTATGTTGGAACATGTTTGACAATTTGGTATATTATCCAAACGTTTTTACCTCTTCCCAGAGAGACAGACACGGTATGTGTCTCCTTCAGAACAGAGGTGAGATAAAGACAATAAAACTACTGAAGTCAGTATAGCCCTTTGTCTGCAAGACCAAGTTTTTAAAAAGTTACATCTAAGTATTACCTAAAATAGGATTCCTAGTCTGCCTATAGATTTCTATTGCAGTACACTGCAATTTAGAGTTCTAATTCCACCTTCAATATTCACTAGCTGTACGATCTTGGGCAAGTTTCTTAAATTTTCTGTGCCTTAGTTTCTTTATCTCTAAAATGGCGATAATAATGCTACTTACCTCATAGATAGGTTTGAGTTGATGTATATAAATGTATACATGCAAAAAGACTTAACAGGCCTGACATATCAATAGTGAGCACAATTCATGAGAACACAACTATTATTATATTATTATCATTACTATTATCTATCCCACTGATTCCAGTTATAAACTAGTTAAGCTGGGGTCTCTCCAGAAAAATGCACACAAATAAAAGATTTTGAACACAGCTGCAGAGGACTCATCAATCCCAGATTAGAGAAGTCTTACCAAAGCAACTTAGTTGGTAGTAAAGTAGTTATTAACCTCCCTCATGCCATGGACCTCTTCAGTAGTCCAATTAACCTATGAATCTCTTCTCAGAATGTTTTTAAGTATATGAAATACACAGGACTACAACAAATCAATTATAGTATAGTTATGAAAGTATTTTAAAATTTCTAATTTAGTAATAAATGTTTCTTTACAAGTGCATTAAACAAGACTTTTTTTTACATATAATAAGGAGCAATGCACGTAAACATTTCAAGATATCTGCAAAAACTGTAATATGATATGAAAACACTTCTCTTGTTGCATCCATTGAAATGTCAAGAATTTTTAATTCTCTTCAATTCTAGATTTCAATTAGAAGCTAGTGAAAATAAACAGGCAAATTTTTTTTTCCTCAACCAAGTTCACGGACTTCCTCAATTCCATCTAGGGACCCAGATTAAGAACCCCTGGCTTATTGGAAAGTAAGTGCAAAAATAAGTTTTGGAGTCTGTGACTTATGTTCTAGAAGCCAGACTTCAGACTTTAGTCCCCACATTATTTACACCTGAATGACCTTAGACATCAAACTTCTGAACTTTGGTTCCCTCATTTAGAATAATTCCTACATCATGAGGTTACAAGGATTGAATATTAGTTAACAAAATGCCGAAAGACCAGTATGTTATATTTTATTGATTTTAATACCATATAATTAGACCCAAATATTTAATGCCATTGTTAATTTTCAGTAAAACTCATTATATGTGAAAAATTAAAAACCACATACTGATTTACAAAGAAAATGAAAATATTAACTATATGTAACATTTTAGTGAGAGCTATGATTTGGCTTCAGAATGACCTGTATCTAAATCCCAGTTCCACTACTTTAGTCTTACTAAGTTAAACTCTCCACCTCAGTTTTCTCATCTATAGAACACTGAAAGGTTGTTTTAGAAACGAGAGGATCTAGCTTAAACGGTCAATAAATGGAGTTATTATTAAAGTTCACATTTTAACAAAGCCAAAGCAATCAATTTGGACCTCAAAAGTTTATTCTGGAATTCATGTTTATACAACTACAACTTCACAGTCCTTTGCCCGGCAAAACACATACACACTTAAAACCTGCAGCATTTGCTTGGCATAACACTCCTAACACGAACTGGCACTGCTTGAAATCAGATATGATTTCTTATTCTGCCTAAGGAAAACAACGAGGATAAAAAACGATCAATAGAATGGATTCAATAATTTTAAATCTCTTCATGATTTACTTGGAATCTTTACTACCAAGGTTGGAATACTCTATAAGGTAGCTGTCTCTTTAAAACCCAATATAAAGATATCAAATTTATCAGCTACATATTGTCGGTTAGATTAAAAAAAAAAGGCAGAAGCATGTGTCTACTTTATGCCGGAATACTATAGATTAAGATTCCCCCCTCCCCAAGTCCGTCTGAAAAAAACCCGCCATAGACTGGCTCCCGATCCATTATACAACCTGTAAATTCCTTCCCTCATTGAAAAGATTCTTTTTGTGGGCATAGTTAACAAGTGCCAAGCTGCGAAGTTGCAGCTTTGCTGGTTTGACGTTTTCACAATGCAAGAACAATATGATCTGGAATCTACTCAAAGCATTAGCCAGGCAGTCAGCTGATGCTCACTGCACACAAGAGAAAGACAGAAATAAGAGAAACTGAACCTCGTAAAACCACTACGTTTTAAAGCTAAAATAGGCCAACAGCAGATGTTCCAGTTAAAGTAATATAAGTATTTCTATTGTTAAAATAACAATTAAAAAAATCCCAAACAACCGGCTTTCCCCGAACTAGGTTTCGCTCGTTCTTGAAATTTTCCTTGTAAAGGGCTCTTATCCGTTCATAAAATCAGCTCCTCACCACAGAGCGGCTGCCTGAGTTAACTTTATATAGCCAAACCCTATTGGCTTCTCCTCCGTTCACAGTAACTCGCTTGCCACCCACAGAACGTTCCAGAGATCTAGGGACGGGGACCAAACAAAATTTGGTGGGGGTTGCTAAACAGAAGCTTTCAACTTTCTTTCCCAAACACTTCTACCTAATTTCACCTTCCTGCCTCCGCAGCCCCACATGTTGCTCGCCTGCTCCCAGAGGGCCGCGCGAGGCCTCGGTTCACCCCGGAACGCGCCCACCTGATTACCCTTTTCTCCGCAGACTCCGCCCTCCCCGCCCCCCCTCCCCCCCCCCTCGCTCGCCTCCTCTAGAAGGTCCATATGGGACGCTTTCCCCTTCCTCCGATCCTCACGCCGCACCAGAGAAGCCTCGATACTCCACCTTCGGTTCTCCCCCGCCACGGCGCTCGCCTCTCACAGCCTCCTAAAGTGCTGCGAGCGCGCAAATCGGAGCCGCGGGCCTGCACGGCCCAGGTGCTGTGTCAGCCTATCTGCCGGTTCCGCGCCGTGTACGGCCTGGAAAGTCACATGGCGCTGGAACCGGCCGGCGCCTTCACACTCCTGCTCTCCTCAGAGCAGGACGAGAATCCCAAGTCCACTCACCTCCACGAAGAGCAACATGACTTTCTCCGCTCGGGCCAATCGTTCTCGCCGACGCGACTCCAACTGGCTTACAGGCCGGAGCCCCAATAGCTAGGATAAGGACACTCGCCTGGCCCCTCCACCCGGCAGCGGACCCGGCTCCTCCCCCGCCGTCAGCCGCTGCGGCCTGACCCGCCCAGTCCCACCTCCCTTGAAACAGCAACTGTTTCCGGCTCTAGAGAACAATTGCTTCCGGGAGAAGAGAAAATCCTCGGCGCGCTCAACTTTTGCGCTACCTTTTCCAGCCGCAGTATGGACTGTACTATCATGTGGCCGGGGGGAGGGGGGGCGGGGGAAGCGATCAGAGGAAGGCACCATTCTGTGCCACGGGAGTATGTAAAAATTTTACAGGCGCATTTTATCCCTGGCGAAACGGTTAGTTACCATGGCCATAATAACTCCGCAGTTCTCGTGGCCCAAGACCTAGATCTGATAAAAAGCCGAGCTTGTGCAAAATGTACTGAAAAACAACCACCCCTGCCGAAAAGGCGGCGGCTCTCAGGGAAAAAGTAGAGAAGGGAAAAAAGCAGCAGTAATAGTAAATACATTAACAGCAACTGCTGTACATTAAAGGCCTACTACATGCCTGGCACTATTCTAAGTATTTTACGTGAATTAATCTAAACAATCCAACGCAATAATACTATTATCCCTATTTTACAGTTGAAGGAGCTCTCTAGAACACACTTTGCCCCAAGTTCCCTTGAATTAGGTACCCACATCTCTGCTCAATATAATCCTATTTGGTAGTACTTAGCCTGGATAGCCTCTTCATTGATGTTCTGCCATTAATTCAAATGAAATACAACAAAAAAAATTTTAAATTATCTTTATAATTTTCTGTTAGATGATCCAAAATCCTTATTATCTTTAGCAACACTTACTAGGATTTATCCCTCCCTTATCAGTCCCACTTCTATATCCTAGCTCTGACACTCACCGTTTGAAACAGTCATGTCTTGATCTTCTCCAATGGATTTTTTCTATTCTATTATTTCAAAAAATCTTCCTAAATTGAAAGTTTCATTTTTACCAAACTGTTATTATTTGCTTTCAAGACCTTACCATTCTGATCCTATGTAATCTCCCTTAACCTCAAATGAATCCCTTCATTTTTCATTTAGATACCAAATTAATTTCCCCTTCGAATTGCTGATATTTCTGTCCCATACTCTCCTACTCTGATCTGCAGTAAACTCAACATTACCTCATCTCAATTAAACCAGTCTCCTTACTTTTTCCCTGAAATAACAAACTCTGCACTCACCTCCAAAGCCATGGCTCATTGAAAAGCCTATCTGAAATGCCTTCATTTGTCAGTCAATCTTCTCTCTCCATAAGATTCTCCCAAAGACTCTGCTCCTCACAGGTCTCTTCTTCATGTCCCTTGTTAGCACTTGAATATTATATTCTATCTTAAATTTTTTTTTTTTGTTTTTTAGTTTCTTCACAGGTCCCTATCATATATTTTTCACAGTCTAGTATAATGGTAGCCACATAGTAGTATCTCAACAAATGCTTGTCAGATTGAAGAGATTTTAAAATTTGCTTTAAAAAGCCTTCATTTCCAGTTGCTGATGAATTCCATGCTGCATAAAAAAATATGAAGGAGAGAGAGAGCACAATAATACTAAATTAGTTTTGTTGACAAGTATGTAGGCTGCTTTGTGAATGTCCACTAGGGTAAGCAATATAAAGAAATCAAGAGAAATTAACAGTTATTTAAGGATCTCACAATATAGTATTATTATCAACAAAGTAATTTAATAGATTAATTGATTATGTTGAGAAATGCTGGGTAATGATAGATATTTTAATGAAACCTCACATTTATATAAATAAATAATTCTCCTTAAATGTGGCCCTTTCACAGGAATGTACAGTGGAGAAAGGACAGCCTCTTCAATAAGTGGTGCTGGGAATACTGGACAGGTACATGTAACTGTTGGTGGGAATGTAAATTGATACAGCCACTGTGGAGAACAGTATGGAGATTCCTTAAAAAACTACAAATAGAACTACCATATGACTCAGCAATCCCGTAATTCAAAACGAGTCATGTACCAAAATGTTCATTGCAGCTCTATTTACAATAGCCCGGAGATGGAAACAACCTAAGTGTCCATCATCGGATGAATGGATAAAGAAGATGTGGCACATATATACAATGGAATATTACTCAGCCATAAAAAGAAACGAAATTGAACTATTTGTAATGAGGGGGATAGACCTAGAGTCTGTCATACAGAGTGAAGTAAGTCAGAAAGAGAGAGACAAATACCGTATGCTAACACATATATATGGAATTTAAGAAAAAAAAATGTCATGAAGAGCCTAGGGGTAAGACAGGAATAAAGACTCAGGCCTACTAGAGAATGGACTTGAGGATACGGGGAGGGGGAAGGGTAAGCTGGGCCAAAGTGAGAGAGAGGCATGGACATATATATACTACCAAACGTAAAATAGATAGCTAGTGGGAAGCAGCGGCATAGCTCAGGGAGATCAGCTCGGTGCTTTGTGACCGCCTGGAGGGGTGGGAGTGGGAGAGTGGGAGGGAGGGAGACGCAAGAGGGAAGAGATATGGGGATATATGTATATATATAACTGATTCATTTTGTTGTAAAGCAGAAACTAACACACCATTGTAAAGCAATTATACTCCAATAAAGATGTTTAAAAAAAATGTGGCCCTTTCAGAAAATATTATGAACTTCCTTGAATAAATAGACTTTATTGTGATTTATAGGAAAGGAGGGAGTGATATTTTATGACTGGGGGGGAGGGTGCAGTCTAACAATAAAAGAAAGTATGAAAGTATTCTGGGACTTAGAAAAGTTTCCATGAGGAGAGGAGTTTTAAACTATAATGAATATCCAAATTTTAGACAGTTTCCATGGAGGTACTGAGGAAGAATATGCCAAATGTTAGATAAAGAAACCTAAAGTACCGCATCTGGTTTTGAGAGGTTCACCAACTGGTGGATAGAAACAAATAATAAATAGTTACACTCAATGAGATGAGTGCTATAATACAAAGTTTACAAAATGATTTGGGAACACAGGGGAGGGAGTAATTTAGACAACAGGATCTTAGAAGGGAAAATATTTAACTTGCTCTTACATATTGATTAATATTTTTAAAAGACAATTACATTATGATCCCCTGTATCCCTTTCTCTGAAGGACTGAAACAAATTGTTTAAATTTACAAGTTTACAACAAGCACTCAACATAGGACTAAGTTACAATAAGGACTCAACATAGGAAGTTCTCATAGAGAAATTGTTATACATCCACAATTTATATAAAATCTAAAACATACAAAATGATATTACATAGTTTATGAACACATACACCTGCAATAAAAGTATATAAACAGAGACTAGACACAAATACATCAAATTCATGCTTGTTATGGCCCTCTGAAGAGGGAAAAACAGGAAGGAAGGAGTCTGGGGAGAACACCAAAGGGGACTTCAACTTTATCTCTAATGCTTTCTTTTATTTAAAAATATCTGAAGCAAATATGACAAAATGTTAATATCTGTTCATTCTGGGTGGTAGGCACATGGCTATTTGTTATATTTCTTTCTGTACTTTTCACATTTTTTTAAATTAAAAAATAATCTACACAACCAACAAAACCATCTGTCCTTTTAATTGCTCTAGTGTCCTAAATCCTTTCACCACCTCTACAATCAGAGGAGCTGCCCAAAGTACTCTTCTTTCAGTTAGAAAGCAGCCTCTAAGCATTCCCTTCAATTTCCCAGCCAACTACAGAACGTCAAAGCCTTCTTCAGTCAGGCTTCTTGAAAAAATGAGCCACTAGGCAGTGCAAAGAGTGTGATCTTCATGCAAATACTATCTTCCAAGTTACTACAAGTCTAGGAAAAGTTGAAGGGCAGCTGAGGAAGTTGTAACACAATTATTCCATTACAAGCTTAAACATTCTTAAGCGAAACCTCAGGAGGAGAGAAGAACCAGAAATTACATTTGATACACTGGATCTTGAATTCTAACACCTAGATTTTAAGCTCATTTAAAGCAGGGCTTTAATTTCTTTTAGCGTTTCTTTTTATTTCTTTTAGCGTTCCTGTTTATTCTTTCCTTCCCTCCCTCCCCCCTTCACCCACTACCATCACAGCATATAGAATGCCTAATTCTCTGCATATAGTAAGCACTCTTTAAATGTTTGAGTCAATGATAACGTCACAGTGGGTCTATTATGACATCACCCGGACTGAAACACCACGGCTAGTATCAGGGTACACCACAGATTCTTAACCACTGTACCGCCAGAGAAGTCCCGCAATACCACAGTATCTTGATTACTGAGGTTTCATAATAATTCTTGAAATCATGTAGTTTTAATTCCTAAACTTTGTTCTCTTTCAATTGTGCCCAACTTCTCTCATCTTCCTTTTACTTCCTTTTCCTCTTCTTGGGCTTTTCTCTCAAGACTCAAACACTCATAATCTGAAACCTGTCTTTGAGACTTCCCTGATGGCACAGTGGTTAAGAATCCACCTGCCAATGCAGGGGACATGGGTTTGAGCCTCGGTCCGGTAAGATCCCACTATGCCACGGAGCTACTAAGCCCATGTGCCACAACTACCGAGCCTGTGCTCTACAGCCCGCGAGCCACAACTACTGAGCTCACATGCCACAACTACTGAAGCCCGCACACCTAGAGCCCATGCTCCACAACACAAGAAGCCACCACAGTGAGAAGCCCGGGCACTTCAATGAAGAGTAGCCCCCGCTCGCTGTAACTAGGGAAAGCCCACGCACAGCAAGACCCAAAGCAGCCAAAAATAAATAATAAATAAATTTATTAAAAAAAATAAAAACTGTCTTTATCCACACTGCTTTCTCCCTTTGCTTTTCCATAGGATATTTAGAATCAGTCTGTCAAATACTATTGGGGAAAAAAAAAAAGCCTACTGGTATTTTGACTGGGAATGTATTTAATTTGTAGATCAATTTGGGGAGAATTGAAATCTTAACAATATTGAGTCTCTGACCCTTGAATATAGCATATATCTCCATTTATTTAGGTCTAATTTTTCTCAGAAGTGCTTTGCATATCTTTTGTCAGATTTATCCCCAAGTAGTTCATATTTTTTATATTATTGTAAATAGTATTGTTCCTTAATTTCTATTCTCGAGTGTTCACAACTAACAAAGAAATACAATAAATTTTTGTATATTGATCTTGTATACTGAAACCTAATTTATTAGTTCTCATAGATATTCTTTGTACAGTCTTTGGATTTTCTACATAGACAATCCTATCATATACTAATAGAGACAGTTTTATTTCCTCCTTTCATATCTCTGTGCACTTAAACTTGGTTCTTGACTCATTGGTTAGGCTAGGACCTCCAATATCAAGTTGAATAAAAGTGATGAGACAACCTTGCTTTTTTCTTGATGTTAGGCTTTAGCGGAAAGCATTCAGTCTTCTACCATTAAGTATGAAACAGCTGTATATATTTTATGGCTCTTTATCAAGTTGGGAAATTCCTTCTTTTCCTAGTTTGGTGAGTTTTTTTTTTTTGCTGTACGCGGGCCTCTCACTGCTGTGGCCTCTCCCGTTGCGGAGCACAGGCTCCGGACGCGCAAGCTCACCGGCCATGGCTCACGGGCCCAGCCGCTCCGCGGCACGTGGGATCTTCCCGGACCGGGGCACAAACGCGTGTCCCCTGCATCGGCAGGCGAACTCTCAACCACTGCGCCCCCAGGGAAGCCCCTGGTGAGTTTTTAATCAGGAATAGGCATTGGGTTTTATCAAAAGGTTTTACCGCATCTAAGGAGATAATCATGATTTTTTCCCCCTATTTGAATCTGGCAATATAGTGAATTACATTAATGTTATGAATGTTAAACCAACCTTACACTTTTAGAGTAAATCCCATTTACTCATGATGTAGCATTCTTTTTACTACGTTGTATTCGATTAGCTACACTTTTGTTAACTAAACTTTTTCATAACTAACTTTTTCATCACCGCAAACAGAAACACTGACCCGTTAAACAGTAACTACCCATTCCCCTTTTCCCCCAAACCCTGGCAACAACCATTCATCTTTCTGTCTCTATGAATTTGCCTACTCTAGATACCTTATCTAAGTGAAATCATAAAGTATTTGTCCTTTTGTGCCTGGTTTATTTCATTTAGCATGTCCTCAGCGTTCATCACTATTGCAGTATCTGTTAGAATTTCCTTTCTTTTAAAGGCTAACTATTATTCCATTGTATGTATATATCACGTTTTGTTTATCCACTCATTCATCATTGGACACGCAAGTTGCTTCCACCTCTCTGCCGTTGTGAATAATGCTGCTATGAACATAGGAGTACAAATATCTGTTTAAGTCCCTGCTGTCAATTCTTTGTATATCCAGGAGTAGAATTGCTGGATCATATGATAATTTTATTTTTCATTTCTTAAGGAACTGCCATACTGTTTTCCGTATGGCTGCACCATTTTACATCCTTATCAGCAGTGCACAAGGGTTCCAATTTCCTCACACTCTCACCAACACTTGTTATTTTCTAGGTTTTGGCTTTTTTTCTCATAATAGCTATCCTAATGGGTCTGAAGTATCTCACTGTGATTTTGATTTGCATTTCCCAAATGATTAGTGATGTTGAGCATCTTTTCATGTGCTTGCTTGTCATGTGTATATATTCTTTGGAGAAATGTCTATTCAAGTCTTTTGCCCATTTTGGAACTAGGTTTGTTCTTGTTGAGTTGTAGGAATTCTTTATATATTCTGGATGTTAATTACTTATCAGACATGTGATTTGCAAATATTTTCTCCCATTCTGTGTATTGCCTTTTTACTCTGTTGATAGTTGTGCCAATCAATTTTATGTGTCAACTTGACTGGGCCACAGGGAGCCCAGACATTTAGTCAGATATTCTGGGTATGTCTGTGAAGATGTTTCTGGATGAGATTGACACTTGAATCAGTAGATTGAGTAAAGCAGAATGCCCTCCCTAACATGGGTGGCTTCTTATCCAATTAAAGACCTGAATAGAACAAAAAAAGTCTGAGTAGAAGGGAACTCCACCTGTCTGACTGCCTTGGGCTGGGACTTTTCAGTCTTTAGGCTTGAACTGAAACATTAGCTCTTCTTGGGTCTTGGACCTGCTGGCTTTTAGACTGGAACTATACCTTGGGCTCTCCTGGGTCTCTAGCTTGCCAAGTAGAGATCATGAGACTTCTTAGCCTCCACAATCATGTGAGCTGATTCATTATAAGAGAAAAAAAAGATATATATATCAACTGAAAAAAAATGCACAACCTAAAAGTTGAGAATTATGTTTTATTTGGTGCACTTGCTGAAAACTTAAGCCCAGGAGACAGCCTCTCAGATAGCTGTGAGGGACTGTTCCAAAGAGGTAAGGGAGGACCAAGGATATATAGGATGTTTTGCATTAAAAAAAAAACCAACAACAACAGGTAGCTGGAACATCAAAAAAGATTATTGTTAATTAAAGAAAACCAGATATTTCAAGTTAATGAATTTCGCACTTCTCTAAATTCATTAACTGGGAAGATGCAAGAATCTGGGCTCATTGAAATCATTCCTTTGACATGCACCTTAACTACTTAGAGCCAGTATCCTGTTTATCTCCATCCTTGGCATGATCTGGCAATTAAGATATGCAAAATGTCACCATTGGATATTCCTGATGCACTGCTTATAAGAAGCAAGAACCTGGGTGACTGTGTATATGACACTTTCAAACATTTTTGGCAAATTAACAAATATAATGAGATTGGTTGGTTGCTCCTAATGTCACTGAACAAAGTGGGGAAAGAAAAGGATGAGCTCAGGGAATCAGATTCCCAGCTCAAGTGCCACATAAATGACCTGAAAGCTTCTGTGTGTGCCTTAAAGGAGACCCTTAATCTCCTGTAGCTCCAGGCTAAGACTGATGAAAATTAAACGAAGAATCTCATTCTCTGACTAACTGAATTACAAGTTGATCTCCCAGCCTCACTGGGTGGCTAATGTTAAAGTGAGGGCATTGGGACTACCCTGGTGACGCAGTGGTTAACAATCCTCCTGCCAATGCAGGGGACACGGGTTTGAGCCCTGGTCCAGGAAGATCCCACATGCCATGGAGCAACAAAGCCTGTGCCACAACTACTGAGCCCACGTGCCACAACTACTGAAGCCCACGTGCCTAGAGCCCATGCTCTGCAACAAGAGAAGCCACTGCAATGAGAAGCCCACACACAGCAACGAAGACCCAATGCAGCTAAATATAAATACATAAATTTATAAAGTAAGGGCATTGACTGAAAAGGAATGGGATCCTGAAAGTTGGAATGGGGATGTGTGGAAAGACTTCGTTAAAGCTTGGGATGTTGAAAACTCTAAATTCTGATGAGTGTTCTTTGCCAGGGGAGCGGCCTCTTCACCCAACACCAGTGGGAATGGCCACTCCACCCCTGTCTGAGAGTATTAACCCTGCATTGCCTGAGGAAACTGTACTGACCTCTCCTGAGGCAGTTGTCATGCAAGACAAGGCTGAGTTTCCTCAGGAACCACTCCCACAGTATTTCTTTGTTTCTAGATCTATAACTAGATTCAAATGCCAGTAGGCCACTAAAGGTGAGGTACAAAGAGTGACCCATGAGGAGGTACACTACACTCCAGAAGAACTACTTGAGTTTTCTAATTTTTACAGGCAGAAATCCAGGGAATATGTGTGGGAATGGATGTTAAAGATGTGGGATAATGGTGGAAGGAACATAAAGTTGGATCAGGCCAACTGATGTAGACTCACTAAGCTGAGATTCAGTATTTAACATTTCAGCTTGGGGAATCAGAAAAGGTTCTAACAGTTTGGTTGGTTGACGGAAGCATGGACCGAAAGGTTACTCACAGTGAATAAGTTAGACATGCCAGACTTGTCTAATGTAGGGGAAAGAATTAAAAGGCTTAGAGAGATTGGAATGTTAAAGTGGATTTGTCATTGAAGATCTGCTCATCCAACCTGGGAGAGTCCAGAAGACACACCTTTCATCATGACTGTGAGAAACAGATGTACGAGAGGAGCCTTGGCATTCTTGGAGAACTCTGTGATCACTCTTCTCTGTAGACCAGACCTTACAGTGGGAAATCTAAAAACAATGGGAGTGATTGGATCCTGAGATGCCAAGGACCAAGTGGTGGCAGTCAACCATCAAAGGCCAAGTGGGCATGGTTACCATAATGGACAGCAGAGTCAAAGCATCAATGAGAATAGTCTGACTTACAAAGAACTATGGCATTGGCTAGTTGATCGCGGTATTCCTACTAAAAGTAAAATAGTTAGGAACCTACTAAATTCTTACCTGATCTGTATAAGTGGAAAACTTCTAGGTCAAGTGAACAAAAGTCTAACCTGAATCGTAACAACAGAGAGTCATGGCCCCTCAATCAATTCCCAGACTTAAGCCAGTTTACAGACCCAGAACCCCTTGAATGAAGGGGAGGTTGGGTTTCCTTGCAGAAGGACACTGTCAAAATTTTATACTATTAATCCTTCTCCAAGCCTTCTCTGAAGAGAACTGGCCTTTTACCAGGATAACTGTGCATTGGAGAAAAGGAAATAACCAGACCTTTTGGGGACTACTGGCTCTGAACTGACACTAATTCTAGGAGATCCAAAGTGTAATCTATGGTCTACCAGTCAGAGTAGGGACTTATAGAAGTCATGTGATTAATAGTTTTAGCTCAGGTCCATATCACAGTGGGCCCACTGGGTCCCTGAACCCATCCTGTGGTTATTTTGCCAATTCTGGAATACGTAAAAGGAAAAGACATACTCAGCAGCTGGCAGAATCCCCACACTAGTTCCCTGACCTGTGGAGTGAGGGCTATTGTGGTGGGAAATGCCAAGTGGAAGCCACTAGAGCTGCCTTTACCTAGGAAAGTAGTGAACCAAAAACAATACTGCATTTCTAGAGGAATTGCAGAAGTAAATGCCACCATCAGGGAAAGATGCAGGAGTGGTAATTCCCACCACATCCTCATTCAACTTGCCTATCTGGCCTGTGCAGAAGAGAGATGGACCTTTGAGAATGACAGTGGATTATTGTAAAATTAATCAGGTGGTGACTCCAATTGCAGCTGATGTACCAGATGTGGTTTCATTGCTTGAGCAAATTATCACACACTCTGGTACCTGGTATGCAGCTACTGATCTGGCAAATGGCTTTCTCCATACCTGTTAATATGGACCACCAGACGCAATTTTCTTTCAGTGGGCAAGGCGAGCAATACACTTTTACTGGTCTACCTCAGGACATACCAACTCTCCAGTTTGTTGGAATTCACCAGTGAAGCCACCTGGTCTAGGACTTTTCTTCGTTGGGAGGTTTTTTATTACTGGTTTGTTCTCTGTTCTAGTTATATATCTATTCAGATTTTATATTTCTTTGTTATTCAGTTTTCATATGTTTTGTGTTTTCAGGAATTTTTCCATTTCATCTAGGTTAACAATTTGGTGGCATACAATCGTTCATAGTACCCTCTTGTAATCCTACTTTTTTCTTTAAAAATTTTTAAAATTGAAGTATAATTGATGAACAATATTTTATGTTATGGGTGTACAATATAGTGATTCATAATTTTTCTTCCACCCACCCAACCATCTATCCACCCATCCATCCACCCACCCACTCATTCATCTACCCATCCACCACAGATCCACCCATCCATTCACCCACCCATTCCGTGATTCACAATTTTTGAAGGTTATACTCCATTTATAGTTATTATAAAATATTGACTATATTCCCTGTGTTGTACAATATATCCTTGTAGCTTCTTTTATACCTAGTAGCTTGTATCTCTTGTTCCCCTACCGCTATACTGCCCCTCCCCCCTTCCCTCTCTCCACGGGTAACCACTAGTTTGCTCTCTATATCTGTGAATCTGCTTCTTTTTTGTTATATTCACTAGTTTGTTGTATTTTTTAGATTCCAGATATAAGTGATATCATACAGTATTTGTTTTTCTCTGTCTGACTTACTTCACTAAGCATAATACCCTCTAGGTCCATCCATGTTGTTGCAGATGGCAAAATTTCATTCTTTTTTATGGCTGGGTAGTATTCCATTGTGTGTGTATGTGTACATTTTCTTTTCTTTTTTATTTTTTTTGGCCACACCACGTGGCATGTGGGATCTTAGTTCCCTGACCAGGGATCAAACCCACACCCCCTGCAGTGGAAGCACAGAGTCTTAACCACTGGATTACCAGGGAAGTCCCTATGTACATCTTCTTTATCCATTCATCTTTATCCATTCATCTGTTGATGGATGCTTAGATTGTGTCCATCTCTTGGCTATTGTAAATAATGCTGCTATGAACATTGGGGTGCATGTATCTTTTCGAATTTGTGTTTTTGTTAATCCTGTTTATTTCTGTAGAATCAGTAGTAATGTCCCCACATTGATTTCTGGTTTAAGTAATTTGAGTAATCTCTTTTTTTGTCAGTCTAATTAAAGGTTTGTCAATTTTGTTGACTTAGGGGGAAAAGTCAACTTTTTGTTTCATTGATTTTCTGTATTGATTCTCTAAACTCATTTATTTATTTATTTATTTGGGACTGTGCCATGGGGCATGTGGGATCTTAGTTCCCTAACCAGGGATTGATCTCGTGCCCCCTTCAGTGGAAGCTTGGAGTCTTAACCACTGGACCACCAGGGAAGTCCCTATACTCTTTTTTTTTTTTTTAAGTCTGCTCTAATTTTTCTAATCCTTCTTTCTGCTAGCTTTGGGTTAATTTTTCTTTCTCTAGTTCATTCAAGGTATAAAGTTAGGTTGTTGACTTGAGACCTTCTTTTTTTCATGTTTATTCCTATAAATTTCCCTCTTAGCACTGCTTTTGCTACATCCCATAAGTTTTTTGTTTTTTGTTTTTTGTTTTGGCTGCGTTGGGTCTTCGTTGCTGCACGAGGGCTTTCTCTAGTTGTGGCGAGCGGTTCACAGGCTTCTCATTGCAGTGGCTTCTCTTGTTGCAGAGCACGGGATCTAGGCGCACGGGCTTCAGTAGTTGCAGCGCATGGGCTCAGTAGTTGCAGCATATGGGCCTTAGAGCACATGGGCTTCAGTAGTTGCAGCACACAGGTTCAGTAGTTGTGGTGCACAGGCTTAGTGGCTCCGCAGCATGTGGGATCTTCCTGGACCAGGGATTGAACCTGTGTCCCCTGCATTGGCAGGCAGATTCTTAACCACTGCACCACCATGGAAGTCCCCCCATAAGTTTTTTTTTTAATTAATTAATTTATTTATTTATTTTTGGTTGCGTTGGGTCTTTGTTGCTGCACAAGGGCTTTCTCTAGTTGCGACAAGCAGGGGCTACCCTTCATTTTGGTGCATGGGCTTCTCACTGTGGTGCCTTCTCTTGTTGCAGAGCTTGGGCTATAGGAACGCAGGCTTCAGTAGTTGTGGTTCACGGGCTCTAGAGCTCAGGCTCAGTAGTTGTGGTGCACAGGCTTAGTTGCTCTGCAGCATGTGGGATCTTCCCAGACCAGGGGAAGAACCTGCCTCCCCTGTGTCCCCTGCATTGGCAGAAGGATTCTTAAACACTGCACCACCAGGGAAGCCCTCCCCCCATAAGTTTTTCTATCTTGTGATTTCATTTTCATCTCTTAGAATTTTTTAATTTCCTTTGTAATCTCATCTTTGACTCACTTGTTTAAGAATGTGTTAATTTTCACATATTTGTGAATTTTCCAATTTTCCTTCTGTGGTTGATTTATAATTTCATCTCACTGTGGTTGGAAAAGATACTTTGTATAATATATTTTTAAATACATTGAGATTTATTTTGTGGCCTATCCTGGAGAATGGTCTATCCTGGAGAATGCCCCACATGCAGTTGAAAAAATTGTGTATTCTGGTTTTTTTTGTTTGTTTTTGGCCACACGGTAAGGCATGTGAGCTCTTAGTTCCCTGACCAGGGATCAAACCCATGTCCCCAGCATTGGGAGTGTGGAGTCTTAACCACTAGACCACCAGGGAAGTCCCTTTTCTTCTATTCTGTTATTTGATGGAGTATTCTGTATACATCTGTTATATCTAGATGGTTTATTGGTTGTTCAAGTCCTCCATTTCCTAATTTATTTCTGTCTAGTTGTTTTGTCCATTACTGAAAGTGAAATCTCCCCTTATTGCTGTAGAACTATCTATTTCTCCCTTCAAGTCTGTTAATTTTTGCTTCTTATATTTGGAGGGTATGTTATTAGGTGCATACATTTTTATAATTGTTATATCTTCTTCCTCTATTGAACCTTTTTATTACAGTCTCTTGCAATCTTTTAAAAAATTTAAAGTCTATTTTGGGGGACGGAGTCAAGATGGCAGAGTAGAAGGACATGGAGTTCGCATCTCCTCACAACTAGGGCACCTACTAAGTGCTGGTGGGGACCTCAGACACCTAAGGGGACAGGAGGAATCCCCACGTGACCAGGTAGGATGTGGGAGGGAGAGGGGAAAGAAAAATGGAGGTGGGGCTGTTACAGAGGAAGAAACAGAGAGAAGTTAGAGTTTCACAGAGACAAGAGTGAGTCATTCTCCCAGTCACTGCTTGGACATTTGCCCAGGAAACAAACTTAAAGACAAGCGAGAGGGGAACCAAGATGGCAGAGTAGAAGGACGTGCTCTCATTCCCTCTTGAGAGAACACCAGAATCACAACTAGCTGCTGGACAATCATCGACAGGAAGACACTGGAACTCACCAAAAAAGATACCCCACATCCAAATACAAAGGAGAAGCCACAATGAGACAGTAGGAGGGGCACAATCACAGTAAAATCGAATCCCATAACTGCTGGGTGGGTGACTCACAGACTGGAGAACACTTATAACACAGAGGTCCACCCACTGGAGTGAAGGTTCTGAGCCCCAGCTCAGGCTTCCCAACCTGGGGGTCTGGCAACGGGAGGAGGAATTTGTAGAGAATCAGACTTTGAAGCCTAGTGGGAATTAATTGATTGCAGGACTGGGACAGGACTGGGGGAAACATAGACTCCACTCTTGGAGGGCACAGACAAAGTAGTGTGCACATCGGGATCCAGGGGAAGGAGTAGTGACCCCAGAGGAGACTGAACCAGACCTACCTGCTAGTGTTGGAGGGTCTCCTGCAGAGGCGTGGCGTGGCGGGGGGTGCTGTGGCTCACTGTGGGGCCAAGGACACTTACAGCAGAAGTTCTGGATAGTACTCCTTGGCGTGAGCCCTCCGAGTCTGTCATTAGCCCCACCAAAGAGCCCAGGTAGGCTCCAGTGTTGGGTTGCCTCAGGCCAAACAACCAACAGGGAGGGAACCCAGCCCCACCCATCAACAGTCAAGTGGATTAAAGTTTTACTGAGCTCTGCCCACCAGAGCAACAGTCAGCTCTACCCACCAACAGTCCCTCCCATCAAGCCTCTTAGATAGCCTCATCCACAAGAGGGCAGAGTGCAGAAGCAAGAAAAATTACAATCCTGCAGCCTGTGGAACGAAAATCACATTCACAGAAAGACAGACAAGATGAAAAGGCAGAGGGCTATGTACCAGATGAAGGAACAAGATAAAAGCCCAGAAAAACAACTAAATGAAGTTGAGATGGGCAACCTTCCAGAAAAAGAATTCAGAATAATGGTAGTGAAGACGATCCAGGACCTCGGAAAAAGAATGGAGGCAAAGATCGAGAAGATGCAAGAAATGTTTAACAAAGACCTAGAAGAATTAAAGAACAAAGAGGGATGAACAACACAATAACTGAAATGAAAACTATACTAGAAGGAATCAATAGCAGAATAACTGAGGCAGAAGAATGGATAAGTGACCTGGAAGACAGAATGGTGGAATTCACTGCTGTGGAACAGAAAAAAGAAAAAAGAATGAAAAGAAATGAAGACAGCCTAAGAGACCTCTGGGACAACATTAAACGCAACAACATTTGCATTATAGGGGTCTCAGAAGGAGGAGAGAGAGAGAAAGGACCAGAGAAAATATTTGAGGAGATTATAGTCGAACACTTCCCTAACATGGGAAAGGAAATAGCCACCCAAGTCCAGGAAGCGCAGTGAGTCCCATACAGGATAAACACAAGGAGAAACACACTGAGATACATAGTAATCAAATTGGCAAAAATTAAAGACAAAGAAAAATTATTGAAAGCAGCAAGGGAAAAACGACAAATAACATACAAGGGAACTCCCATAAGGTTAACAGCTGATTTCTCAGCAGAAACTCTACAAGCCAGAAGGGAGTGGCATGATATACTTAAAGGGATGAAAGGGAAGAACCTACAACCAAGATTACTCTACCTGGCAAGGATCTCATTCAGACTCGATGGAGAAATCAAAAGCTTTCCAGACAAGCAAAAGCTAAGAGAAGTCAGCACCACCAAACCAGCTCTACAACAAATGCTAAAGGAAGTTCTCTAAGTGGAAAACACAAGAGAAGAAAAGGAACTACAAAAACAAACCCAAAACCATTAAGAAAATGGTCATAGGAACATACATATCAATAATTACCTTAAACGTGAATGGATTAAATGCTCCAACCAAAAGACACAGGCTCACTGAATGGACATGAAAACAAGTCCTACATCTATGCAGTCTACAAGAGACCCACTTAGGACCTAGGGACAGATATAGACTGAAAGTGAGGGGATGCAAAAAGATATTCCATGCAAATGGAAATCAAAAGAAAGCTGGAGTAGCAATACTCATATCAGATAAAATAGACTTTAAAATAAAAAATGTTACAAGAGACAAGGAAGGACACTACATAATGATCAAGGGATCAATCCAAGAAGAAGGTATAACAAATATAAATATATATGCACCCAACATAGGAGCACCTCAATACATAAAGCAACTGCTAACAGCTATAAAAGAGGAAATCGACAGTAACACAATAACAGTTGGGGACTTTAACACCTCACTTACATAAATGGACAGATCATCCAAAATGAAAATAAATAAGGAAACAGAAGCTTTAAATAACACAATAGACCAGACAGATTTAATTGATATTTATAGGACATTCCATCCAAAAACAGCAGATTACACTTCTCAAGTGCGCATGGAACATTCTCCAGGATAGATCACATCTTGGGTCACAAATCAAGCCTCAGTAAATTTAAGAATATTGAAATCATATCAAGCATCTTTTCTGACCACAACGCTATGAGATTAGAAATGAATTACAGGGAAAAAAAGTAAAAATCACAAACACGTGGAGGCTAAACAATACGTTACTAAATAACCAAGATATCACTGAAGAAATCAAAGAGGAAATCAAAAAATACCTAGAGAAAAATGACAATGAAAACATGACGATCCAAAACCTATGGCATTCAGCAAAAGCAGTTTTAAGAGGGAAGTTTATAGCTATACAAGCCTACCACAAGAAACAAGAAAAATCTCAAATAAACAATCTAATCTTATACCTAAAGGAATTAGAGAAAGAAGAACAAACAAAACCCAAAGTTAGCATAAGGAAAGAAATTATAAAGATCAGAGCAGAAATAAATGAAATAGAAACAAAGAAAACAGTAGCACAGATCAATAAAACTAAAAGCTGGTTCTTTGAGAAGATAAACAAAATTGATAAACCATTAGCCAGGCTCATCAAGAAAAAGAGGGAGAGGACTCAAATCAATAAAATTAAAAATGAAACAGGAGAAGTTACAACAGACACTGCAGAAATACAAAGTATCCTAAGAGACTACTACAAGCAACTCTATGCCAAGAAAATGGACAACCTGGAAGAAATGGACAAATTCTTAGTAAGGTATAAACTTCCAAGATTGAACCAGAAAGAAATAGAAAATATGAACAGACCAATCACAAGTAATGAAATTGAAACTATGATTAAAAATATTCCAACAAACAAAACTCCAGGACTAGATGGCTTCACAGGTGAATTCTATCAGACATTTAGAGAAGAGCTAACACCCACCCTTCTGAAACTCTTCCAAAAAATTGCAGAGGATGCAACACTCCCAAACTCATTCTATGAGGCCAACATCACCCTGATACCAAAACCAGACAAAGATACTACAAAAAAAGAAAATTACAGACCAATATCACTGATGAATATAGATGCAAAAATCCTCAACAATATACTAGCAAACAGAATCCAACAACACATTAAAAGGATCATACACCATGATCAAGTGGGATTTATCCCAAGGATCTAAGGATTCTTCAATATACACAAATCAATGTGATACATCATATTAACAAATTGAAGAATAGAAACCATATGATCATCTCAATAGATGCAGAAAAACCTTTTGTCAAAATTCAACACCCATTTATAAAAAAAATTCTCCAGAAAGTGGGCATAGAGGGAACCTACCTCAACATAATAAAGGCCATATGACAAACCCACAGCAAACATCATTCAATGGTGAAAAACTGAAAGCATTTCCTCTATGATCAGGAAAAAGACAAGGATGTCCACTCTCACCACTATTATTCAACATAGTTTTGGAAGTCCCAACCACGGCAATCAGAGAAGAAAAATAAATAAAAGGAATACAAATTGGAAAAGAAGTAGAACTGTCACTGTTTGCATATGACATGATACTATACATAGAGAATCCTAAAAATGCCACCAGAAAACTACTAGAGCTAATCAAGGAATTTGGTAAAGTTGTAGAATACAAAATTAATGCACAGAAATCTCTTGCCTTCCTATACACTAATGATGAAAAATCTGAAAGAATAATTATGGAAACACTCCCATTTACCATTGCAACAAAAAGAATAAAATACCTAGGAATAAACCTACCTAGGGAAAAAAAAGACCTGTATGCAGAAAACTCTAAGACACTGATGAAACAAATTTAAAATGATACCAACAGACGGAGAGATATACCATGTTCTTGGATTGGAAGAATCAATATTGTGAAAATGACTATACTACCCAAAGCAATCTACAGATTCAATGCAATCCCTATCAAATTACCAATGGCATTTTTTACAGAACTAGAACAAATCATCTTAAAATTTGTATGGAGACACAAAAGACCCTGAATAGCCAGAGCAGTCTTGAGGGAAAAAAACGGAGCTGGAGGAATCAGACTCCCTGACTTCAGACTATACTACAAAGCTACAGTAATCAAGACAATATGGTACTGGCACAAAAACAGAAACATAGATCAATGGAACAAGATAGAAAGCCCAGAGATAAACCCATGCACCTATGGTCAACTGATCTATGACAAAGGAGGCAAAGATATACAATGGAGAAAAGACAATCTCTTCAATAAGTGGTGCTGGGAAAACTGGACAGCTACATGTAAAAGAGTGAAATTAGAATACCCCCTAAGACCATACACAAAAATAAACTCAAAATAGATTAAAGACCTAAATGTAAGTCTGGACACTATAAAACTCTTAGAAGAAAACATAGGAAGAACACTCTTTGACATAAATCACAGCAAGATCTTTTTTGATCCACCTCATAGAGTTATGGAAATAAAAACAAAAATAAACAAATGGGACCTAATGAAACTTCAAAGCATTTGCACAGCAAAGGAAACCATAAACAAGATGAAAAGACAACCCTCAGAATGGGAGAAGATATTCACAAATGAATGAATGGACAAAGGATTATCTCCAAAATATATAAACAGCTCATGCAGCTCAATATTAAAGAAACAAACAACCCAATCCAAAAATGGGCAGAAGAACTAAATAAACATTTCTCCAATGAAGACATACAGATGGCCAAGAAGCAGATGAAAAGCTGCTCAACATCACTAATTATTAGAGAAATGCAAATCAAAACTACAATGAGGTATCACCCCACACCAGTTAGAATGGTCATCATCAAAAAATCTACAAACAATAAGTGCTGGAGAGGGTGTGGAGAAAAGGGAACCCTCTTGCACTGTTGGTGGGAATGTAAATTGATACAGCCACTATGGAGAACAGTCTGGAGGTTCCTTAAAAAGCTAAAAATAGAATTACCATATGACCCAGCAATCTCACTACTGGGCATATACCCAGAGAAAACCATAATTCAAAAAGACACATGCACCACAATGTTCATTGCAGCACTATTTACAATAGCCAGGACACGGAAGCAACCTAAATGCTCATTGACAGATGAATGGATAAAGAAGATGTGGTACATATATACAATGGAATATTACTCAGCCATAAAATGGAATGAAATTCAGTCATTTGCTGAGATGTGGATGGATCTAGAGACTGCCATACAGAGTGAAGAAAGTCAGAAAGAGGAAAACAAATATCGTATATTAACGCATGTATGTGGAACCTAGAAAAATGGTACAGATGAACCGGTTTGCAGGGCAGAAGTTGAGACACAGATGTAGAGGACAAACGTATGGACACCAAGGGGGGAAAACCGCGGTGGGGTGGGGATGGTGGTGTGCTGAATTGGGCGATTGGGATTGACATGTATACACTGATGTGTATAAAATTGATGAGTAATAAGAACCTGTAGTATAAACAAACAAACAAACAAACAAAAAAGACACTAATACTAAACTTTCTTTGGGTTATTTGTATGGAAATATGTTAATATAAATGTTTCAGACATTACATGAAATTTCTAAAAATCTTATATGTTCTGGTATAATGTTATAAGTCATAATTCTAGTTATTATTTTAAAATGTATATCTCAGAAATAACTAAATTTCCTTGTCAATTGCATTATTATGAACTTTCATCAAATCTTTATCCGTGGTCATTTTTAAGTCTTTTGTCATTTACAGACAGTTCTGGGTGTACTCTGATACTTTTGCAAAAATGTTCCTATAAAAGTGTTTCATCTTCAAGGAATTCATGGAAAAGACTGACAAATACAGGTTTCTGGTAACTGACTATACTGCTGAACTGAATGAATAAGCATTTTCAGAACCCTAATGGAAAACTGATGAATTCATAAAAGTGTTAACAAAGATCAAGATGAAAAAAAATTAATTACATGGGACTGAGTGAACTGATGAGGATGATTATATTTGTGACTTTCTGTTTCAATAAAAACAAAAAAAGTCCCACAAGGACTCAGAGGCAAAAAATATACAAATCAATTTTCACTGCAAAGTAAAGGAGCTGTTACAGTGGAGGATTACTGGACTGAATGTCAATATTATGACATAGTATGAGTGTGCTTCCTGTTTGGTAATTGCAATCATTGTTGCTTTTATTGTGGTCATCCATTTACAATGCTTGGTGTCAGTTTATTTATATCTTGTAAAAATAAAATACAGTGTGTGTGAAAAAAAAAAAGCAGAGGTGGGATGGGACCAGCACCCCTGAGGGGGGATGGGGGAGGGGAAATGTTCCCACGCTCAGAGGTGCCCACTCATGGACATGGGACAGTGGGGACGAAGAGGGACCTTCAGGGGATTGGGGGATCGGAGGGGAATACTTCTCACCCGCCTGCTCAGGCCCCAGCAAGCCTGCTGGGGTCCCAGGCCTGAACCCCCACCCATCTGAGGCCCCCTCCGGCTGTGCTGGTCCTGGGCCTGAGCACCCCCCCCAAGCCTCTTCTGAATGCGTGGGTCCTGGGCCTCAGCTGTGCCCCAGCTGGGGCCTCCTTTGGCTGCTTGGGTCCTGGCAGACCTGAGTACCGCCCCCAACAAGGCTTCTGTGGGTCGTGCTGTTCCCAGCGGCCTGAGCACAGCTCCCCCACAAAGCCTCCGTGGGCCACACAGGTCCTGAGCGACCGTGAACTGTCCCAACAAAGCCTCTCCCAGACGAGGGCGTCCTGGGCCTGAGCCCCACCCCCACCAAAGCCTCCTCTAGCCACGTGCGTGCACGCAGCCCGAGTGCCGCCCCTGACAGGGCCTCCTCTGGCTGCACCAGCCTCTGTGGGAGAGGAACACATACATAGGTGGGGCTGATACAGCAGGTCCAGAGACCTACCTAGAGGTCTTGGAGGCCTACTGGGGAGGTGGGAGGAAGCTGTAGCTCACCATAAGGGCAAGGACACTGACGAGGAGGCATCAGGAAATTTTTATTTTTTTAATTTTTTTATCTTATTTTTTTATCTTTTATTTTTAAAAATATTTTTTATTTTCTTTATTTTATTAAAAATTTTTTTGCTGTTGTGGTTCTGCTTTGTTTTGTGGTTGTTTCATTTTTATTGTTATTTTTTTCTAATATATTTTTTATTTTTCTTATTTTATTTTATTTTATTTTATTTTATTTTTGTGTGTGTGTGGTATGCGGGCCTCTCACTGTTGTGGCCTCTCCCGTTGCGGAGCGCAGGCTCCAGACACGCAGGCTCAACGGCCATGGTTCATGGGCCCAGCTGCTCCGCGGCATGTGGGATCTTCCCGGACTGGGGCATGAACCCGTGTCCCCCTGCATCAGCAGGCGGACTCTCAACCACTGCGCCACCAGGGAAGCCCTAATTTTATTTTATTTCTTAGTCTTTGCTATTGTTCTGCTCTTTTCTTTTTGTTGATTGATTTTTTTTACCACGCTGCACAGCTTGCAGGATCTTGGTTGTCAGGCCTGAGCGCCTGTTGTGCAAGCGCCAAGTCCCAGCTGCTAGACTAACAAAGAACTGCAGGTCCCAGGGAATATTACTTGGTGTGAGGTCTCCTGGAGGTCCTCATCTCAGCACCAAGAGCCGGCCCCACCCAACTGCCTGCAAACTCCAGTGCTGGACACCTCAGGCCAAACAACTACCAGGACAGGAACACAGCCCCACCCATCAAAAAAAAATAAGATAACAAAAAAATGTTACAGACGAGGATTAAGGTAAAAACGTATAAGACCAAATAAACGAAGAGGAAATAGGCAACCTACCTGAAAAAGAATTCAGAGTAATGATAGTAAAGACGATCCAAAATCTCAGAAAGAGAATGGAGGCACAGATCAAGAAAATATGAGAAATGTTTAACAAGGACCTAGAAGAAGTAAAGAACAAACAAAGAGTGATGAATAACACAATAACCGAAATGAAAATTACACTACAGGAATCAATAGCAGAAAAACTGAGACAGAAGAACGAATAAGTGAGCTGGAAGATAGAGTGGTGGAAATAACTGCTGAGAAGCCGAATAAAGAATAAAGAACGAAGGGACTTCCCTGGTGGCAGAGTAGTTAAGAATCTGCCTGCCAATGCAGGGGACACGGGTTCGATCCCTGGTCTGGAAAGATCCCACATGTCATGGAACAACAAAGCCCATGTGCCACAACTACTGAGCCTGTGCTCTAGAGCCCATGAGCCACAATTACTGAGCTCACACTCCACAACTACTGAAGCCCGAATACCCTAGAGCCCACGCACCACAACTACTGAAGCCCACACGCTAGGTCCCACGTGCCGCAACTACTGAGCCCGCATGCTGCAACTATTGAAGCCTGCGTGCATAGAGCCTGTGCTCTGCAATAAGAGAAGCCACCACAATGAGAAGCACATGCACCGCAACGGAGAGTAGCCCTTGCTCGCCGCAACTAGAGAAAGCCCACGTGCAGCAATGAAGACCCAACACAGCCAAAAATAAATAAATTAAAAACTAAAGAAATAAAGAAAAAAGAATGAAAAGAAATGAGGACAGTCTCAGAGACATCTGGTACAACATTAAATGCACCAACATTCAAATTATAGGGGTCCCAGAGGAGGAAGAGAAAAAGAAAGGGTCTGAGAGAACATTCAGAGAGATTATAGTTGAAAACTTCCCTAACATGGGAAAAGAAATAGCACCCCACGTCCAGGAAGCGCAGAGAGTCCCATACACGATAAACCTAAGGAGAAACATGCCAAGACACATATTAATCAAACTAACAAAAGTTAAATTCAAAGAAAAAAATATTAAAAGCATCAAGAGAAAAGCAAAAAATAACATACAAGGGAATCCCGTAAAGTTATCAGCTGATTTTTCAGCAGAAACTCTGCAGGCCAGAAAGGAGTGGCAGGATGTATTTAAAGTAATGAAATGGAAAAACCTACAACCAAGATTACTCTACCGAGCAAGGATCTCATTTAGATTTGATGGAGAAATCAAAAGCTTTACAGACAAGCAAACTCTTAGAGAATTCAGCACCACCAAACCAGCTTTACAACAAAACGCTAAAGGAATTTCTGTAGGCGGGAAACACAAGAGAAGAAAAAGATCTACAAAAACAAACCCAAAACAATAAAGAAAATGGTAATAGGAACATACATATTGATAATTACCTTAAATGTAAATGGATTAAATGTTCCAACCAAAAGACACAGATTGGCTGAATGGATATAAAAACAAGACCTGTATATATGCTGTCTATAAGAGACCCACTTCAGACCTAGGGACACGTACAGACTGAAAGTGAGGTGATGGAAAAAGATATTCCATGCAAATGGAAATCAAAAGAAAGTTGGAGTAGCAATACCCATAAGAGATAAACTAGACTTTAAAATAAAGGCTGTTACAAGAGACAGTGAAGGACATTACATAATGATCAAGGGATCAATCAAAGAAGAAGACATAACAATTATAAATATTTATGCACCCAATATTGGAGCACCTCAATACATACAGCAAATGCTAACAGCCATAAAAGGGGTAATTGACAGTAACACAATAAAAGTGGGGGACTTTAACACCCCACTTACACCAATGGACAGATCATCCAAACAGAAAATAAATAAGGAAACACAAGCTTTAAATGACACATTAGACCAGATAGACTTAATTGACATTTATAGGACATTTCATCCAAAAGCAGGAGAATACACTTACTTCTCAAGTGCGCACAGAACATTCTCCAGGATAGATCACATCTTGGGTCACAAATCAAGCTTCACTAAATTTAAGAAAATTGATATCATATCAAGCATCTTTTCCCACCACAACACTATGAAATTAGAAATCAATTACAGGAAAAAAAAACTGTAAAAAAAAGCAAACACGGGCTTCCCTGGTGGCACAGTGGTTGAGAGTCCGCCTGTCGATGCAGGGGACACGGGTTCGTGCCCCAGTCTGGGAGGATCTCACATGCCATGGAGTGGCTGGGCCCGTGAGCCATGGCCGCTGAGCCTGTGCGTCTGGAGCCTGTGCTCCGCAACAGGAGAGGCCACAGCAGTGAGAGGCCCACGTACCGCAAAACAAACAAACAAACAAACAAAAAAACTGCAAACACATGGAGGCTAAACAATACGCTACTAAATAACCAAGAGATCACTGAAGAAATCAAAGAGGAAATCAAAAAATACAGAGTGAAAAGAAAAAAATACATAGAGTGTCCGGAGTGGGTGCTGAGGCCTGAGCCTTGGGACCCTAGTGAAGGCCTCCCCAAGGTCGCTGGGCCCACCCGGGTTGCCCTAGCTGCCACCAAGGGTATCAAAGTTTTAGAAGTTATCAAACCTTTCTGTGCAGTTCTACCAGATACTCAGAAACCTGAAAGGAAAATCCAGTTTAGAAAAAAGGTACTATGGACTCCTATAACTTTCTTCATCTTCTTAGTATGTTGTCAGATACCACTATTTGGAATCATGTCATCAGATTCTGCAGATCCTTTCTACTGGATGGGAGTTATTCTTGCATCCAACAGAGGAACTTTAATGCAATTGGGTATCTCCCCAATTGTAACATCTGGTTTGATTTTGCAGTTGTTAGTTGGAGCCAAATTCATTGAAGTTGGAGATACACCCAAAGTTAGAGCCCTATTCAATGGAGCCCAGAAAAATGAGCTTCAATAAAATTAAAGACCCTTTTCCAAATTTGAAAAAAAAGTAGAAACAAATGACAATGAAAATATGATGACGCAAAACCTATGGGATGCAGCAAAAGCAGTCCTAAGAGGGGAGTTTATAGCAATTCAATCCTACCTCAAGAAACAAGAAAAATCTCAAATAAACAACCTAACCTTACACCTAAAGCAACTAGAGAAGGAACAAAAAAACCCAAAGTTAGTAAAAGGAAAGAAATCATAATAACCAGAGCAGAACTAAATGAAATAGAAATGAAGGAAATAATAACAAACATCAGTGAAACCAAGAGCTGGTTATTTGAGAAGATAAACAAAACTGATAAACCTTTAGCCAGACTCATCAAGAAAAAAAGGGGGAAAAAAAGGAGAGGATTCAAATCACTAAAATCAGAAATGAAAAAGGAGAAATTACAACTGACACTGCAGAAATAGAAAAGATCATAAGAGACTACTATAAGCAACTATATGCCAATAAAATGGACAACCTAGAAGAAATGGTCAAACTCTTAGAAAGGTACAACATTCCAAGACTGAACCAGGAAGAAACAGAAAATATAAAGAGACTAAATCACAAGTAATGAAATTGAAACTGCAATTAAAATCTTCCAATAAACAAAAATCCAGGATGAGATGGCTTCACAGGTGACTTCTATCAAACAGTTAGAGAAGAGCTGACACCCATCCTTCTCAAACTCTTCCAAAAAATTGCAGAGAAAGGAACACTCCCAAGCTCATTCTACAAGGCCACCATCACCCTGATACCAAAACCAGAAAAAGATACTACAAAAAAAGAAAATTACAGACATATATCACTGATGAAAATAGACGCAAAAGTCCTCAACAAAATACTAGCAAACAGAATCCAACAGCACATTAAAAGGATCATATACCGGGCTTCCCTGGTGGCGCAGTGGTTGAGAGTCCGCCTGCCGATGCACCGGGCTTCCCTGGTGGCGCAGTGGTTGAGAGTCCGCCTGCCGATGCAGGGGACACAGGTTCGTGCCCCGGTCCGGGAAGATCCCACATGCCGCAGAGCAGCTGGGCCCGTGAACCATGGCCGCTGAGCCTGCGCATCCGGAGCCCGTGCTCCGCAACGGGAGAGGCCACAACAGTGAGAGGCCTGTGTACCGAAAAAAAAAAAAAAAAAGGATCATATACCATGATCAAGTGGGATTTAACTGAGGGATGCAAGAATTCTTCAATATATGCAAATCAATCAATGTGATACACCATATTAACAAATTAAAGAATAAAAACCATATGATCATCTCAATAGATGCAGAAAAAGATTTTGACAAAATTCAACACCCATTTATGAAAAAAACTCTCCAGAAAGTGGGCATAGAAGTTATGCCCTACCTCAACATAATAAAGGCCATATATGACAAGCCCACAGCAAACATCATTCTCAATGGTGAAAAACTGAAAGCATTTCCTCTAAGATGAGGAACAAGACAAGGCTGTCCACTCTCACCACTATTATTCAATAGAGTTTTGAAAGTCCTATCCACAGCAGTCAGAGAAGAAAAAGAAGTAAAAGTAATCCAAATTGGAAAAGCAGTAAAACTGTCACTGTTTGCAGATGACATGATACTATACCTAGAAAATCCTAAAGATGCCACCAGAAAACTACTAGAGCTAATCAATGAATCTGGTACAGTTGCAGGATAAAAAATTAATGCACAGAAATCTCTTGCATTCCTATACCCTAACAACGAAAAATCAGAAAGAGAAATTAAGGAAACAATCCCATTTACCATTGCAACAAAAAGAATAAAATACCTAGGAATAAACCTACCTAAGGAGGTAAAAGACCTGTACTCAGAAAACTATAAGACACCAACGAAAGGAATCAAAGATGACACAAACAGATGGAGAGATACACCATGTTCTTGGACTGCAAGAATTAATATTGTGAAAATGACTATACTACCCAAAGCAATCTACAGATTCAATGCAACCCCTATCAAATTACCAATGGCATTTTTCACAGAATTAGAACAAAAAATTTTACAATTTGTATGGAAACACAAAAGACCCTGAATAGCCAAAGCAATATTGAGAAAGAAAAATGGAGCTGGAGGAATCAGGCTCCCTGACTTCAGACTATACTATGAAGCTACAGTAATCAAGACAATATGGTACTGGCACAAAAACAGAAATATAGATCAATGGAACAGGATAGAAAGCCTAGAGATAAACCCACACACCTATGGTCACCTAATCCATGATAAAGGAGGCAAGAATATACAGTGGAGAAAAGAGAGTCTTTCAATATGTGGTGCTGGGAAAATTGGACAGCTACATGTAAAAGAATGAAGTTAGAACACTGCCTAACACCATACACAAAAATAAACTCAAAATGGATTAAAGACCTAAATGTAAGACCGCACCCTATAAAACTCTTAGAGGAAAACACAGGAAGAACACTCCTTGACATAAACCACAGAGAGATCTTTTTTGACCCACCTCCTAGGGTAATGAAAATAAAACCAAAGATAAATAAATAGGACCTAATCAAACTTTTGCACAGCAAAGAAAACCATAAATGAGACAAAAAGACAACCCTCAGAATGGGAGAAAATATTTGCAAATGAAGCAACTGACAAGGAATTATTCTCCAAAATATACAAACAGCTCATGCAGTTCAATATCAAAAAAACAAGCAACCCAATCAAAAATGGGCAGAAGACCTAAATAGACATTTCTCCAAAGAAGACATATAGATGGCCAAGAGGTACATGAAAAGCTGCTCAACATCATTAATTATTAGAGAAATGTAGATCAAAACTACAATGAGGTATCACCTGACACCAGTCGGAATGGCCATCATCAAAAAAGCTACAAACAATAAATGCTGGAGAAAAGGGAACCCTCTTGCACTGTTGGTGGGAATGTAAATTGATACAGCCACTATGGAGAACAGTATGGAGGTTCCTTAAAAAACTAAAAATAGAACTACCATATGACCCAGCAATCCCACTACTGGGCATATACCTTGAGAAAACCATAATTCAAAAAGAGACATGTACCACAAGGTTCACTGCAGCACTATTTACAATAGCCAGGACATGGAAGCAACCTAGGTGTCCATTGACAGAAAAATGGATAAAGAAGAAGGGGCACATGTATTCAATGGAATATTACTCAGCCATAAAAAGAAATGGAGTTCTTTGTAGTGAGGTGGATGGACCTAGTGTCTGTCATACAGAGTGAAGTAAGTCAGAAAGAAAAACAAAAGAAACAAATACCATATGCTAACATATATATATATGGAATCTAAAAAAAAAAAGGTTCTGATGAACCTAGGGGCAGGACAGGAATAAAGACGCAGACGTAGAGAATGGACTTGAGGACACGGGGGTGGGGGGAAGGGTAAGCTGGGACGAAGTGAGAGAGTGGCATGGACATATACACACTACCAAATGTAAAACAGATAGCTAGTGGGAAGCAGCTGGATAAAACGGAGAGATCAGCTTAGTGCTTTGTGACCACCTAGAGGAGTGGGATAGGGAGGGTGGGAAAGAGATGCAGGAGGGGGATATGGGGATATATGTATACATATAGCTGATTCATTTGTTACACAGCAGAAACTAACAGAACATTGTAAAGCAATTATACTCCAATAAAGATGTTTAAAAAAATCCAATCAAAAAATGGGCAGAAGACCTAAATAGGCATTTCTCTAAAGAAGATATACAGATGGCCAACAGGCACATGAGAATATGCTCAACACCATTAATTATTAGGGAAATGCAAATCAAAACTACCGTGAGGCATCACCCCACACCAGTCAGAATGGCCATCATCAAAAAATCTACAAACAGTAAATGCTGGAGAGGGTGTGGAGAAAAGGAAACCCTCTTGCACTGTTGGTGGGAATGTAAATTGATACAGCCACTATGGAGAACAGTATGGAGGTTCCTTAAAAAACTGAAGATAGAACTATCATATGACTCAGCAATCCCACTACTGGGCGTATACCCTGAGAAAACCGTAATTCAAAAAGACACATGCACCCCAATGTTCATTGCAGCACTATTTACAATAGTCAGGACATGGAAGCAACCAAGTCCTGATGGATGGAAACATGCATCCATTGACAGATGAATGGATAAAGTAGATGTGGTACATATATACAATGGAATGTTACTCAGCCATAAAAAGGAATGAAATTAGGTCATTTGTAGAGATGTGGATGGACCTAAAGTCTGACTTTACAGAGTGAAGTAAGTCAGAAAGAGAAAAACAAATATCATATATTAATGCATATATGTGGAATCTAGAAAAATGGAACAGATTAACCTATTTGCAGGGCAGGAATAGAGACGCAGACGTAGAGAATGGACATGTGGATGGGAGTGGGGAGGGGAGGTGGGATGAATTGGGAGATTGAGATTGACATATATACACTACCACGTGTAAAACAGATAGCTAGTGGGAACCTGCTGTATAGTTCAGGAAGCTCAGCTCAGTGCTCTGTGGTGACCTAGATGGGTGGGATGGGAGTGGTGGGAGGGAGGTCCAAGAGGCAGGGGATATATGTATACATATAGCTGATTCACTTCATTGTACAGCAGAAACTAGCACAACATTGTAAAGCAACTATACCCCAGTGGGAAAAAAAAGTCTATTTTTTCTGATATTACTATAACGCCCAACTTCTCTTTTGGGTATTACTTACATGGATATCTTTTTCCATCCTTTCAGTTTCAACCTCTTTGGGTCTTTGGACTAAAGTGAGTCTCTTACAGAGGGCATGGATCATTGGTTTTTAAAAAAATCTGTTCTGCTAATCCCTATCTTTTGATAAAATGGTTTAATCCATTTACATTTAAAGTAATTATTGATAAGGAGGGTTTAACTTTTGCCATTTTGTTATTTGTTTTCTATTTGTGTTATAGCTTTTCCCCCCTCATTTCTTTCATTGCTGTCATCTTTTGTGTTTTTTTAAATTTTCTTTTTTAGTGAAATTTAAAAATTCCCTTCTCATTTCCTTTTGAGTGTATTCTATATTTATTTTCTTTGTGTTTATCATGAGAATTACACATAACTTTGTAAAGTTATACACTCTTAACTTGAATTTATACCAGTTAAACTTTAATAGCATATAGTAACTCTGCCCCTTACTGCTCTGTCCCCACTCCTTTCAATTACTGATACCACAAATTATATCTTCATACAGTGTGTGCCCCCAAACAGACTTGTAATTGTTTTTTAATGTATTTGTATTTTTTAAATCTTTAAAAAATTTTTTTCAATTTATTTATTGTATTTTTGGCTGTGCTGGGTCTTCGTTGCTGCACGAGGGCTTTCTCTAGTTGCGGTGAGTGGGGGCTACTGTTTGTTGCAGTGCACGGGCTTCTCAGTGCGGTGGATTCTCGTTGCGGAGCACAGGCTCTAGGCACGCAGGCTTCAGTAGTTGTGGCTCTCAGGCTCAGTAGTTGTGGCGCACAGGCTTAGCTGCCCCGCAGCATGTGGGATCTTCACAGTCCAGGGATCGAAGCTGTGTCCCCTGCATTGGCAGGCAGATTCTTATCCACTGCGCCACCAGCGAAAGCCCTGCATTTGTATTTTAAATCATGTAGAAAATAAGAAGTGGAGTTATAAACCAAAATTACATCAATACTAGCTTTTATAATTTCCCATGTATTTGCCTTTACCAAAGAGTTTTATTTCTTCACACAACATTGAGTACTTTCATTTCAACCTGAAGGACTCCCTTTAGCATATCTCATAAGGCAGTTCTAGTGGTAATGTACTTTCTCAGCTTTTATCTGATAATGTCTTAAGTTCTTCCTCATGGTTTCTGTAATTTTTTTTCCTTTGACTGGGACATGCTTTCCTATTTATTTGTATGCTTTATGATTTTTTTTTGTTGAAAACTGGACATCTGAATCTCATAATGTTGTAAGTCTGGAAATCAGATTCTCCTTCTCTCCCAGGGTTGTTGTTTGTTTTTAGTGTTGTATGGTGTCTACTATGTGCCATGGATCAGCCTGACGTGTAAATTTCAGCTCTTCTCAGGTGTTTTCCGAAACTGCATCTTTTTATGGGCATGCTTGGTGACTTTCTAAGTTCCCTTGAAAATACAGTTGCATTTGAATGCTCTAATCTTTAAATGTCTGGCTCCCAAAAGGGGAAAAAGGAAAAGTGAGGGGAAAAAACCCTGAAACTGTCTGTTTAAATCCCCTGAAAGCAGCTTCCACCCAGTGCAGGTTAAAATGGTAGCTTGCCTTTGTATCTGCACCTCTGTGATTTGAAACAGCAGTTCATAATCAGAACACAGATCTCTCATATTTGGAGGACAAGAATCTTATTGCCCATCCTGGCTCTTGTAAGCTGCTCTAGGAACACTTCCTGTCACAGGCGTGGAGGGTAGGAAATGAATAGCTGCTACCATGTTAAAGGCTGCAATTGAATGAAATTGCCCATACTTTACTGGCCCAGTCTTCCTTTGAAAGATGGAAACCATTGAACAGACTCGAGAATTCCAAAACAGTTAAATCAGACAGATTCTGCCAATACAGTTGTTGTCTAGTTGGAGAGATAGATTCCTCATGCTTTCTACTCAGCCATCTTCCTTGGTGTCACTCCTCCTGCGTGATATTGTTTGATCGAATATCAGATATTGTAATTTTTATCTTGTTAGGTGCTGGGTATATTTCTAATCTTATAAATATTTTCAAATTTTGAGAACACAGTTAAGTTATGCAGAAGTAGTTTGAGCCTTTTGAATCTTCCTTTTGTGCGTTGTTATGTGAGACTATAACAGCATTTACCCTACGCTTAATTTTGTTCCCACTACCACTGAGGCAAAAATCCTTCTGAGTACTCTACCAGTTGTCCCAGGAGTTAAGCTTTCTACTCCAGCTGAGAACAGAAAATACTCCTTCTCCCTATGTGACCTCTGGGGATTGTTTCTATTAACCCTTTTAGGTGGCCCTCTTTTAGTTGTTTCAGATAAGAGAATAAATCTGGCCCATGTGTGTTTATCTAGGGTAGTAACATAGGTTAAATTCTTCTTTTGAAAACTTTAAAAATTATAATAAACATAAGTGAGAACTCACAGTTGAAAAACTCAACAATTATCACGAAGTGAACAAACTCTGAAATTAAAAACAAAACAATTATCTGCATTACAGAAACCTCCTGATTTCCTCTGAAGACAACTATTATCCTGACCTTTAACATTCTAGGTTAGCTTTTCCTGATAAATAGAAGCACACAGTACATATTTAATGTCTGGCTTCTTTTGCTTAATACTAAGTTCATGAGATTCTTTATATGAAGCTATAGTTTATTTTTATCACTGTCATTCTATTTTATGATTTTATCCATTCTGCTACTTTTGTCTACTACAAATAATATTGCAATAAACATTTTTGTGAACATCTTTTGATGCATGTAAGCATGCATTTCATCTACGAATGAAATTGCTGGGCAATCAGCTATGTATAGACTCAACTTTAGTAAATAATGCAAAATAGGTTTTTTTCTTTAAGCTTTTTACTTCAAGTTAATTTTAGATTTAAAGAAGAGCCCCCAAAATAGCACAGAGTTTCCATATATCTCTAACCCAGCTTCCCTTAAGGTTAACATCTTATATAACCATAGTAAAATTGTTGAAACCAGGAAATTAAAATTGATAAAATACTCTTAAAGATCTCATTTGAATTTTACCAGTTTTTCCACCAATATTCTTTTTCTGTAACCAGATCCTATCCAGGGTCTCATATAACGTTTACTTGTTTCTCCTTATTCCTCTGCAGTCTTTACTATTTCCTTAGACATTTACTCATTGTCCTTCATGACCTTGATATTTTCAAAGAATATTACTTTTCTGAATGTCTATCAATTTTTGGTTTCTCTAATATTTTTCATGGTGGGACTGAGGTTATGCATTTTGGGGTCAAGAATATACACTAGAAATGATCTGTGTCCTCAGTACATCATATTACAGTGTTTTGTGCTATGACTAATGTTGAACTTGGTCACTTGGTTAAAGTGGCTTGTTCACTGTAAAGTTACTATTTTTCCCTTTGTAGTTAAGAAATATCTTGGGGCGCTTCCCTGGTGGCACAGTGGTTAAGAATCCACCTGCCAATGCAGGGGACATGGGTTCGAGCCCTGGTCCAGGAAGATCCCACATGCCGCAGAGAAACTAAGCCTGTGAGCCACAACTTCTTTTTTTTTCTTTTTTTTTTTTGCGGTACGCGGGCCTCTCACTGCTGTGGCCTCTCCCGCTGCAGAGCACAGGCTCTGGACACGCAGGCTCAGTGGCCATGGCTCACGGGCCCAGCTGCTCCGCGGCATGTGGGATCTTCCCGGACCGGGGCACGAACCCGTGTCCCCTGCATCGGCAGGCGGACTCTCAACCACTGCGCCACCAGGGAAGCCCGAGCCACAACTTCTGAGCCTGAGCTCTAGAGCCCACGAGCCACAACTACTGAAGCCTGCATGCCTAGAGCCTGTGCTCCTCAACGAGAGAAGCAACCACAATGAGAAGCCAGCACACTGCAACGAAGACCCAATGCAGCCAAAAATAAATAAATACATTTATAAAAAAAAAAAAAAGAAATATCTTGGGGAAGATACTTTGAGATTATGCACATTCTGTACCTTCTCAAACTTTTGTCCACTTTTTGGAATCCACTGATAAATATTGTCTGCAACAATTATTACTGTGGTGTTTACCTAATGGTAATTTTTAAATTTCCTTCTTTCATATTTATTAATTGGAAGTCAATTGCAAGGAAGAGCTACCTCTTCCATTTATTTACTTACATATACTGATAGGTTGATAGATATTTATTCTAGCCTGTGGGGTTATTATTCAAACTATGTGTGTGTGTGTGTGTGTGTGTGGCTTCAATAGTTCCAGATTGGCCCATTAGGAGCACCTTCAGATTAATTCCTGTGTCCTTTCAACAAGTGGCTAGCTATCTATTTATCTATCTATCTATCTATCTATCTGCATTTCATTACTTTTTGGAAGCATAACTTTTACATTCCCAGCCCAGCCCTGGAATCAATGACTTTTCCAAAAGCCCTGGTTCCTTTTACTGGAGAATGATGTTTAGAAACCAAACCTTTGGCTAGGTGTGTTCATTACTATCCAAGTGTCATTTCTTCTAGGTCCTCTCAGCAAGAAAAGAGCTAGGAAATATATGTATGTGTATTAGCCCATGTATATATAGATATTTATACTTATATAACTATCTCTCTCTGAATATATATTTAATATATGGTTTTATACTGATAGTTCAGATTCCAGTCCTGTACCACAGGGTTTATGTTACTCTTTTCTTGTTCCTTATTTGTTACTTCTTTCCCCAAGAGTTAGAATCCCAGTTCTAGTTATCTACAGTATATTTATTTATTTGTTCATTTCTAGCATACACATAGAGTAGTTTCAGAGTTGCTAACTCATAAGCCTGCAAGAAACACGTTTACTGACTAGTACGGCATATATGTATCATTCTTTAACATTACATTATTCAGCCAAGATATTGTTTTCCAAAGTTACTAGCTAGTTCTTTTCTTCTGTGTGGTTATGTTATTCACTTGTATACAATTAGGTTCAATTGTTAGTATTTGTATCCATTC
The DNA here is from genome assembly GCF_937001465.1 of Orcinus orca. Lineage (NCBI taxonomy): Eukaryota > Metazoa > Chordata > Mammalia > Artiodactyla > Delphinidae > Orcinus > Orcinus orca. The sequence goes on along the minus strand of NC_064569.1, from coordinate 40,572,475 downwards.
CTTATCACCCCATATACTGGTTGGTTTTAATAGTTTTTTTTTTTATCAAGTATGTGAAGGGTATGTGAAATACTACTATGGTGATACAAGGCAGAGCTATACAAAAAGATATACTCAGAGAAATGTCACTTCCTCCTCATCCCTGTTGCCCCATTCTTATTCCTCCTTTCCTTCCACCCATTTCCGACATATATCCTGTATATAACCAATCTCTTTAGCATCTAGCTTATTCTTCTTGTATTTCTTCCACATAAATGAGCAGATTCATGTGTAATTTCTTATATTCTCTCTTTTCTGCACAAAATGCAGCATACAATAGTTATTCTTGTTTGTTTTATTTTTTTCACTTTAACTCTGTGTCCTGGAGATCATACCAATTCAAAGAGATCTTCCTTATTCTTTTTTATAGCTGTATAATAATCCATTATGTGGGTAGATGGTAGTTGATTCAATCACTCTCTTGTGTATGGATATTTAGGTTGTTTGCAATATTTTGTAATTCAAGCATTGATTCAATGAATAACCTTGTGTATATATATTTTCATGTGGTTAAATGTATACCTTCAAGGTAGATCCTTAGAAGTGGGGTTGGTGGGTTGAAATGTAAATGCATGTGTAGTTCTGTTAAGTAATAACAAAGTTCCTTCCATAAAAGTTGTACCAATTAGCATTTCCACCAGCAGCATGTTTTGCAAATATTTATTCCCAGTCTGTGGCTTGACTTCTTCTTTTCTTTTCCTTTTTTAATAAATTTATTTATTTATTTTTGGCTGCATTGGGTCTTCGTTGCTGTGCACAGGCTTTCGCTAGTTGCGGAGAGCAGGGGCTACTCTTCGTTGTGGTGCATGGGCTTCTCATTGCGGTGGCTTCTCTTGTTGCAGAGCACAGGCTCTAGGCACGTGGGTTTCAGTCGTTGTGGCACGCAGGCTCAGCAGTTGTGGCTCACGGGCTCTAGAGCGCAGGCTAAGTAGTTGTGGCACATGGGCTTAGTTGCTCTGCGGTATGTGGGATCTTCCTGGACCAGGGCCCGAACCCATGTCCCCTGCATTGGCAGGTGGATTCTTAACCACTGTGCCACCAGGGAAGTCCCTGACTTTTAATTCTCTTAACAGTGTTTTCAAAAGAGCAGAAGTCTAAACTTTTTGTGAAACCCAAGTTATGAATTTGTTTTTTTATCAATTGTGCTTTGATGTCATATCCAAGAAATCTTTGCCTAACCCAAGGTTACAAATATTTTCTCCTTTGTTTTCTTAGTTTTATAGTGTTGATTTTACATTTGGGTCTATGGTCCATTTGACTTAATTTTTTAATATTGTATGAGATATGGATAAACATTTAAAAAATTGTTTTTGGTCATATAGATATCCAATTATTCCAAAACAATGTGTTGAAAAAACAATCCTTTTGGGAGACTTATGATTTCTGATTCTGTATATGAGGAGCTTGGAAGTCACCATTCCATCCTAACAAGTAAAAAGCTGAAAAATCAACTCTTCTTGGATCCGTAAGAGAGGTGAGGACATGGGTCAAACCACTGCACTCAAGACTGGAGAGACAGGGGAGTACAGGGAGTCAACGGATTACTGGAGGAGAGAACTCACAAGCAGAAACTGCTGTGGGAACAAGTGCTGGAGTAGGAAAACCTGAATTGTAATTGACAATTGCTGCAGGCTCAGTGTAGGTGAGTCTGAGAGTTTAAAATTCCAGGGAGACCCAATCATAGGGGGCACCCCATCACTTTCATGAATTTTACCTCCAAGAGCTTGAACAGGTTCTCACAGTAAATATCCGAGAAAAATCCCCTTGTGCTTTTGGCAAGGGGAGGAAAAAAGTATACATTTTGAAATATGCCAGAGCACTCTGTTCTTAACAAGGGCTGCCCTCAGGAGAAACTATTTAACCATAGCCACATCTGCTGGGATTGTATCAGAACCTAATATACCTGGGGGAAGGATAATACCTAATTCCAACTTGCTTTTGCCATTGGGTCCCACCTAAGTGGGGGAAAAGCTAAGAAGCACTGGGGAAGTTCACAGTCCAGAGCATAGGCTCTCCCAAAGACTGGACTATAAAATGTTTCCCCTTCCCCCACACCTTACCACCACACCACTAAAGACCTGTTTACCAGAATTCTTCTCACACAGTACATCATGTATAAATTTCAGCAAAAAATTATAAAGCATGCTAAAAGGAAAAAAGCACAATTTGAAGAGACAGAGTAAGCATCACAATCAGACATGGCAGGGATTTGGAATTATAACACTGGAAATTTAAAATAATAATGGTTTATATGCTAAAGCCTCTAATGGAAAAAGGAGACAACATGCAAGGACAGACGGATAAGCAACTATACTCAAAAAAACAAAAAAACAACAAAAAAACAGATGGATAATGTAAGCAGAGATGCAAATCCTAGGAAAGAACCGAAAAGAAATGCTAGAGATCAAACACACTGTAACAGAAATGGAGAATGCCTTTAATGGGCTCATTAGTAGATTGGAGATAGCTGAGGAAAGAATCTCTGAACACAAGGATATGAAAATAGAAGCCTCCAAAACTGAAAAGCAAAGAGAACAAAGACTGGGAAAAAAAGAAAAAAACAACAGAATATCGGAAGACTGTGGGACAACTACAAAAGGTGTAATCGATGTGTAATTAGAATACCAGGAGAGGAGGGAAAGGAACAGAAGCAATATTGGAAGCAATATTTACTGAGACTTTCCCCAAATTGATGTCAGACATCAAACCACAGATCTAGGAATCTCAGAGAAAACCAGGCAGGATAAATGCCTCCCAAACTACACTTAGGTATATCATTTTCAAACTTCATAAAACCAAAAAAATCCTAAAAGAAACTGGGGAAGGGGGGCAAGAATCTTATCTATAGGGGAACAAAGGTAAGAATTTTACATCTATTTCCCAGAAACCATTCAAGCAAGAGAATGGAGTGTAATATCTAAAGTGTTTAGAGAAAAAACCCACCAACCTAGAATTCTGTACCCTGCAAATGTACCAATCAAAACTGAAAGAGAGGGCTTCCCTGGTGGTGCAGTGGTTGAGAGTCTGCCTGCCGATGCAGGGGACGCAGGTTCGTGCCCTGGTCGGGGAAGATCCCACGTGCCGTGGAGCCCCTGGGCCCGTGAGCCATGGCCGCGGAGCCTGCGCGTCCGGAGCCTGTGCTCCACAACGGGAGAGGCCACAACAGTGAGAGGCCTGCTTACCGCAAAAAAAAAAAAAAAAAAAAGTGAAGGAGAAATACTTTCTCAGACAAACAAAATTTGAGGAAATTGGTGCCAATAAACCTGTCTTGCAAGAAATGTTTGAAGTACATCTTTAGAGGGAAGGAAAATAATATAGATCAGAAATTCTGATCTTTTTTTTTAATAAATGTATTTATTTTTGGTCATGTTTGGTCTTCGTTTCTGCACGTGGGCTTTCTCTAGTTGCGGCAAGTGAAGGCAACTCTTTGTTGCGGTGCGCGGACTTCTCATTGAAGTGGCTCCTCTTGTTGTGGAGCACGGGCTCTAGGCATGTGGGCTTCAGTAGTTGTGGCTCGCGGGCTCAGTAGTTGTGGCTCGTGGGCTCTAGAGTGCAGGCTCAGTCGTTGTGGCGCACGGGCTTAGTCACTCCGCGGCATGTGGGATCTTCCCGGGCCAGGGATCAAACCTGTGTCCCCTGCATTGGTGGGCAGATTCTTAACCACTGCACCACCAAGGAAGCCCAGAAATTCTGATCTTCAGAAAGAAAGAGCATTGTAGAAGGAATAAGCAAAGATAAAATAGAAACCTTTCTTTCTTTTTTTAAAAAATAAATTTATTTATTTATTTACTTTATTTTTGGCTATGCTGGGTCTTCATTGCTGCGCGTGGGCTTTCTCTAGCTGTGGCAAGCAGGGGCTACTGTTCATTGCGGTGTACGGGCTTATCGTTGCAGTGACTTCTCTTTGTTGCGGAGCATGGGCTCTAGGCGCACAGGCTTCAGTAGTTGTGGCACGCGGGCTCAGTAGTTGTGGCTCGCGGGCTCTAGAGTGCAGGCTCAGTAGTTGTGGTGCATTGGCTTAGTTGCTCCGTGGCCTGTGGGATCTTCCTGGACCAGGGCTCGAACCCATGTCCCCTGCATTGGCAGGTGGATTCTCAACCACTGCACCACCAGGGAAGTCCCAAAATTTTTATTTTTCTTATTCTTAATTGCTCTAACAGATAACAGTTTGCTCAAAATAATAGCAACAAATGTATTTGACTACGTATGCTTGTGTATATATTGTATATATATGTGCTTATGTGTCCTGGTATAAAAGGGAAATGAATGATAGCAATAATACAAAGGATGAGAGGGAGGAATTAGGATTATTTTGTTATTATAAGGTACTCACACTACATGTGAAGTAATATAATGTTACTTGAAAATGGACTTCAATTAGTTGTAAGAATATACTGAAAACTCTAAGGCAATCACTAAAAAGAAAAAAAGAAAAAAGAAGTATAGGTGATATACTAAGGAGAAATGAGCATAATATAAAATGCTCAATGAAAACCACAAAAGGCAGAAATAGAGTGGAATACAAATATAGAAAAAGGAGGGCAAAAAATAGAAAACAGTAACAAACATGATAGATGTTAACCCAACTAGCACTAGAAAAAGATCTAAAATCAATAACTTAAGTTTTCACTTTGGGAAACTAGAAAAGGAAGAGCAAATTAAATCCAAAGAGAGCAGAAGAAAAGAAATAAAATTAGTGCCAAAATCAATAAAATTGGAAACAGGAAATCAATAGAGAAAATCAATTAAACCAAAGCTCATTTTTTGAAAACAATAAAATGGATAAGCCTCTAGCCAGGCTAACTAGGGAAAAAAAAAAAGAGAGAGAGAGGACACAAATTACTAATATCAGAGATGAAAGTGGCAACATTCCACTACAAATTACATGAACATTAAAAGGATAATAAAGGAATAATATGAATAAATCTGTGCCCCCCCCAATTTGATAACCTAGATGAAATGGACCAATTCCTTAAAAATCTTATTTTTGATGTTATGGTGAAGAGTATTTTTTGAAAGACTTTATATTTTTTGGAGCAGTTTTAGGTCCACAGCAAAATTAAGAGGAAGGTACAGAGATTTCCCATATACCCCCCTTTCAAAAATACATACCCTTCTCCATTATTAACAACCCCCAAGAGAGTGGTACATTTATTACAATCGATGAACCTACATTGACATATCATGATCACCCAAAGTTCATGGTTTACATTAGGGTTCATTCTTTGTGCTGTACATTTTATAGGTTTGGACAAATATATAATGACATGTATCCATCATGATAGTATCATACAGAGTATTTTCATTGTCCTAAAAATCCTCTGTGGGCTTCCCTGGTGGCGCAGTGGTTGAGAGTCCACCTGCTGATGCAGGGCACATGGGTTCATGCCCCAGTCTGGGAAGATCCCACATGCCGCAGAGCGGCTAGGCCCATGAGCCATGGCCGCTGAGCCTGCGCGTCTGGAGCCTGTGCTCCGCAACGGGAGAGGCCACAACAGTGAGAGGCCCGCGTACCGCAAAAAAAAAAAAAAAAAAAAATCCTCTGTGCTCCACCTATTCATGCCTCACCATCCTCCCTGACCCTTGACAACCACTGATGTTTTTACTGCCTCCACTTTTGCCTTTCCAAAATGTGATATGTTGGAATCATAGAGTATGTAGCCTTTTCGGATTGGCTTCTTTTACTTAGCAACATGCATTTAAGGTTCCTCCATGTCTTGATAGCTCTCTTTTTTCAGTGCTGAATAATATTCCATTGTCTGGACAAACCACAGTTTATTAATCCATTTACCTATTGAAGGACATCTTGTTGTTTCCAAGTTTTGGCAATTATGAATAAAGCTGCTATAAATATTGGTGAATGTTATTGTTTTTCAATTTCAATTTCCAGTTATTCATTGCTAGTATATAGAAATACAATTTAAAAAATTTTTATTGTTCAGAGATTCTGAAAATATGAATATTACTAATTATTTGCTTATCTTCAATTTCATCCACTTTTTCTCTGGTCCTTTTTGACTTTTCTCTTATGTCCTTCATCATTTTGGTTATTTTCTTGACTTCAATGACCCTTATTAAATTGACATTTGAGTCTATTCTCCCTTGGGGCACCTTGTAATTTATAGTTTATTTCTGAGACAATTTTATATTTTTCTTTCTTTTTTTCCCTGATGAGCCAACAGATATCTTTAGTTTATTTTTAATAATCTTTCTGTCTAGTTTTATTAAGATATAATTGATATATAACATTGTATTAGTTTAAGATGTGCAACATAATGATTTGCTATATGTATACATTGTGAAATGATTACCACAATAAATTTAATTAACATCCATCATTTCACAGTTACAAAATTTTTCCCTTGTGATAAAAATTTTTAAGGTCTACTCTCTTAACAACTTTCAAATATGCATACAGTACTGTTAACTATAGTCGCCATGCTGTACATTGCATCTCCAGAACTTATTCATGTTACAACTAGAAGTTTGTACCTTTGACCACCTTTGCCCATTTCATCCACCCCCCAACCCTCACATCTGGCAACAACCAATCTGTTCTCTGTATTTATGAACTTAGTTTTTTTGGATCCCACATATAAGTGAGATCATACAGTATTTGTGTTTCTCTGACTTATTTCACTTAGCACAATACCCTCCAGGTCCATCCATGTTGTCATAAATGGTAGGACTTCCATTTTATATGGCTGAATAATATTACACACACACACACATATATGTGTATATATATATGTGTGTATATATATATACACATATATATATATATTCTACATCTTCTTTATCCATTCATCTGTGGATGGATACTTAAGTTGTTTCTAGTTTTATTTTTCTTTCATTTCTTTCCCATTTCATCATTTTTTTCAATTCTCCCTGTTTTTGTCCATATTTGTTTTTAGTTTTAAAATTTATGATTCAAGGTGGTTTTTCATATCCTCAGATACTTGTTTGAGTGTATTTAATTCTGTTTGGAGTTGGATTTAAATTTGTCTGTGACTTCCTGATTGTTTTTGGAGAGAGAGATTTTCCCCACTTGATTTATGTGCAAACTTATTTCCTAATCTTCTGCAGTAATTTATTATAGATTTCTTTTTTCTCTGCCTCTCTCTCTCTCTCTCTCTCTCTCTTTGGTCCATGCCTGTGCAGCTCCCTGACCAGGGATTGAACCCAGGCCCTTGATAGTGAGAGCACAGAGTTCTAACCACTGGACATCCAGGGAGTTCTCTCTCATTTTATGACAGATTTCCAGTTTAATTGTGCCCTTTTCTGTCAGGATAGCAAAATCCAGGTATTTTAAAGAATTTTAGTTTGTTTGCATTGGTGGTGAGGGGAGGGATTATGAGTCCTGTGATATTGTAGTTCTCTTTGGTTTTGCAGAACCCTAAATTTATCTCCCCCCACCCTTTACTACCCAATCACTAACAGATGCTTCTTTCTTCCTGTGGATTCCCCCTCTCCCCCTAGAAGACTGCCCTTTTAAGTCATACCCCTTTAAGTAGAGGTCCATGCCTGGCATGCCGTATGGTATCTGTCTCTTTGAATCCCATATCTGGAAAAGGCGTTTATCTTTTTAAAACCCAGCTTTGACTCTTTACAGCAGCTGGCCTTCAGGATGCCCAAACTTTGAAATCTCTTCTATGAAATTTAGGATCTCATCTGCCCAGTTACTGCTTTTTTAAAGTATTTTCAGGCTTAAGGTGAATTTGATTTTTCTGGATTGTTCCAATTCATTCTAAGGTATCTTTGCTAGCATCCTTCCTATGTGTTCCCTGTAGTTTTTTGTTTTTTTGTTTTTTTTTTTGCGGTACGCGGGCCTCTCACTGTTGTGGCCTCTCCTGTTGTGGAGCACAGGCTCCGGATGCGCAGGCTCAACGGCCATGGCTCACGGGCCCAGCCGCTCCGTGACATGTGGGATCTTCCCAGACCGGGGCACGAACCCATGTCCCCTGCATCGACAGGTGGACTCTCAACCATTGCGCCACCAGGGAAGCCCTTCCCTGTAATTTTTTGTTTATTGATTTTTTTTTTTTTTTGCTGTGTTGGGTCTTTGTTGCTGCATGCAGGCTTTTCTCTGGTTGCGGTGAGCGGGGGCTACTCTTCATTGCTGTGTGCAGGCTTCTCTTGTTGCAGAGCACGGGCTCTAGGTGTGTGGGCTTCAGTAGTTGTGGCACGTGGGCTCAGTAGTTGTGGCTCACAGGCTCTAGAGCTCAGGCTCAGTAGTTTTGGTGCACAGGCTTAGTCACTCCACGGCATGTGGGATCTTCCCAGACCAGGGCTTGAACCCGTGTCCCCTGCATTGGCAGGCGGATTCTTAACCACTGCACCATCTTCTCTGTAGTTTTGATCAGTCTCCCTTTGCTCATTATAAAGCTCTGCGGCAGGGCAGGGATGGGGTGGGAGTATGTGCGACTGGGTAACTGGTATTTGGTTTTTTCTTCTCTCTTTTTACTTACAGTCATCTTGCATTTTCAGAACTCTTTCAGCGATGTATGTATATATTTGCATTGAATTTTCATACATGTGATGTTATTCTGTATCTTTTAGGAAAGAGATTTAGAAAGATTATTTGCTACATGACCTCCATTGTTTGCAGTTACCCAGAAGTCCCAAAGAGTTCTTTTTTAAAAAAATATTTATTTATTTATTTGGCTGTGTCGGGTCTTAGTTGCTGCACTTGGGATCTTTGATGTGGCACACAGGATCTTTTGCTGCAGAGCATGGGCTTCTCTCTAGTTGTCGTGCACAGGCTCCAGAGCACGCATGGGCTCAGTAGTTTCACCACACGGGCTTAGTTGCCCTGAGGTGTGTGGGATCTTAATTCCCCAGCCAGGGATCAAACCCACGTCCCCTGAATTGGAAGGTGGATTCTTTTCTTTTTTTTTTTTTTTGGCTGCGCTGGGTCTTCATTACTGCACACGATCTTTCTCAAGTTGTGGTGAGCGGAGGCTACTCTTCGTTGTGGTGAGCAGGCTTTTCATTGCGGTGGCTTCTCTTGTTGTGGAGCACAGGCTCTAGGTATGAGTGTTTCAATAGTTGCAGCACTTGGGCTCAGTAGTTGCGGCACATGGGCTCAGTAGTTGTGGTGCATGGGCTCTAGAGCGCAGGCTCAGTAGTTGTGGTGCACGGGCTTAGTTGCCCCTTGGCATGTGGAATCTTCCCGGACCAGGGATCGAACCCGTGTCCCCTGCATTGGCAAGCAGATTCTTAACCACTGGACCACCAGGGAAGCCCCCGAAAGAGTTTTTTTAAGTGGTTGTACCAAATAGACTTCCACGAACAATCTATAAGAATGCCATGACTCTGTAGCATTACCAGTACTTCATATTACAGTCTTTTATTTTTAGCCATTCCAATGGGTATATGATACTATGTTATTATGGTTTTCCTTTGCATTTTATTAGTTACTAATGAAATTGAACACATTTTCTTATGATTTTTGATCATTTGGACATTCTCTTTATTGAAATACCATTCATGTCTTTTGCCTAGTCTTTCTATCGGGTTCTATTAATTTGTAAGTGTTCTTTATATGTTCTGGATTCAAGTCCTTCACTAATAATATGGCCTGCAACTATTTTCTCTTACTCTGTGGATTTCCTTTCATGCTCTTAATTGTGCCTATTGACTAATGCAATTTCTTAAATTTTAATGTAATCCAATTTATTTCTCTTTTACTTTACGCTTAGTGCTTCTTGCATTTTATATAAGAAAAAAGTAATGAAAATATATTTATATGTTGTGTTTACCTTTCACATTTAGATCTACAATCCACCTGGAATTAAATTTTGTTTATGATGTGAAGTAGAGATTAGAACTTGAATTTTAACTAGACACAAGCTTGGGGGAACGAGACAAGTCCAGGTTTCAAGTAAGGTGGGAGGTCAGAACACAGAACTTTGCATGTAATTGGGACCTTTGATAGACAATATCCTCAGTAAATTAACTATATTCCACTGCCCAATACTACCAAAGGTAATAATAAGAAAGCTTACTGGTTCAGTCTTGGGCCTGGAAGGTAGAGAAGAAAAGAAAATCTCTTAGAATGCCTACCAATAGATTGGTGCTCATATGAGTTTGGAACTAGAATTCATGCTAACTCTGTATCCCCCTAAAAATCAAGCTGGAATTTTAAAGAAATCACAAGGGATCTTGCCAAAAATGAATATATAGATCTATAGATCCTGCCCAAGGGGAATTATTTTAAACACAAGACAATGTATTTTCAGCCATGAAGTGTTTTTGTTTTGTTTTGTTTTTTATTTGGCTGTATGCAGGGCAGGTGGTATCTTAGTTCTCCAACCAGGGATCCAACCCACGTCCCCTGTATTGGAAGGGCAGAGTCTTAACCACTGGACCACAAGGGATGTCCCCAGCAAAGAAGTTTTATGGAAGAGGAAATAGGCTACAATGATCAACATTTAGCAGAAACAAGAATCTAAGAAATCACACCCACCAACACTGGATTTTTAAAATTGTCAGATGTAGAAGTTAAGCTCATTTACCATGTGTAAAAGAATAAAAATGACCAGAATACGATAAGATTAAAATTCTCTCAAAGTGAGCAGGAAGTTTTGAAAAATACCAAATAGAATTTCTTTTTTTTTTTAATAAATAAATTTATCTATTTTTGGCTGTGTTGGGTCTTCGTTGCTGTGTGTGGGCTTTCTTTAGTTGTGGCAAGCGGGGGTTACTCTTTATTGTGGTGCGTGGGCTTCTCATTGTGGTGGCTTCTCTTGTTGCGGAGCACAGGCTCTAGGTGTGGGCTTCAGTAGTTGTGGCACGTGGGCTCAGTAGTTGTGGTTCTCAGGCTCTAGAGTGCAGGCTCAGTAGTTGTGGCGCACGGGCTTAGTTGCTCCGTGGCCTGTGGGATCTTCCTGGACCAGGGCTCGAACCCACGTCCCCTACAATTGGCAGGTGGATTCTTAACCACTGTGCCAGCAGCGAAGCCACCAAATAAAATTTCTAAACATAAAAATATTAAAATCACAAACTCAATAGACAGGTGAAATAGCAGATTAAACACTAAAGAAAGAGTTAATAAACTGAGAAAATTGTGAAGAAATTATTAAGAATGCAGCTCATGGGGAATTCCCTGGTGGTCCAGTCATTGGGACTTGGTGCTTTCACTGCCATGGACCTGGGTTCAATCCCTGGTCGGGGAACTAAGATCCCACAAGCCACGCAGCATAGCCAAAAAAAAAAAAAAAAAAAAAAAAAAGAATGCAGCTCAGAGAGATGAAAAAATTGAAACCACAAAAGAGGGGTTAACCAACATGAAGATCCAATATATTCTAGTCAGATTTTCAGAAGGAGAAAATAGAAAAGACTGGAGAGAGGTAATACATAAATAAATAATGGCTGAGAATTTTACGTATTAGATAAAAACACCAATATTCAGATTCAGGTATCCCAAAGAATCCCAAGCAAGGTAACAAAAATCAAGTCAATATTTAAATACATAGTTGTGAGACAGCAGAAAACCAATGACAAAGATTGCATCTTAAAAGCAGGCAGAGAATAAAGTCAGATTCCTACAAAGTAATGGCATTTATTCTCCCAGCTATCTCAAGAGTAACAATGGATACCAAAGATAATGGGATAACAACTTCAAAGCTTTGAGAGTAAACAGCTCTCAACCTAGAATTGTATATCCAGCAAAAAATCTTTCAAGTATGAGGGTGAAATAAAGACATTTTCAGACAATGAGAAATTTAGAGGGTTTGCTACTAATAGACCCTCACTTAAGGAACTTCTAAAGGATGTTTCTGAGGAAGAAGGAAGGTAATTACAGAGAAGTTTAATATGAAAAAAGGTGTAATGAGAAAATAAAATTGTACACATAGGCAAATATAAAGAAATCAGGTATATACAACAATAACAATAAAACAGTAATAATGTCTAATTTGTGGAGCTTTACAATAATAGAAATAAAATACTGGACAACAATAACATATTAAAAAGAGATTGATCAGAGTTAAAGCATTAAGATACTTGTACTATCCAAGATGCGTATCGATATTGATTTACCTTAGACTGTGTTAATTTATAAATATATGTGTTGAAATTTTTAAGGAAGCTATTACTAAGAGAAAAAAATCAATTCAAAAGTCAGCAAGAAAGGTGAAAATCTTAGAACAGTAAGTATTCTAATCAGTCTTATTTAGTGCTTTGTAATCATTCTAATTAGAAATAACGTGAATGATTATAGATGGTAAAAATGAAGCAAATATATCAATCTGCTGGGCCTGGATCTGTTTACCTTTCCCTTAGTCTTCTCTGAATTATGTGGCATGGGAAGGAATGGAGGAGAGGTGGACAGACCCCTGCATGCTGCCTTTCCCAAGCACCTATGCCAGCAGGCTTCTGGGTTTGGACAAAGGAAGGCAAAGCAAAAGGCTGTAAGGCAGGAGGAAGGTAGACCCCCTCCCTTTTTCGCTGGGGCAGTGTCTCTGGAGTATCTCCTTCATGGATCCAGTTCATGACAGGCCTATTATACCAGCTTCCAAGCACCTGAGCTTCAGTAACACAATCTCCTCTCTTTGTTCCTGCTGTTACTAATCTCTGGTTGCCTCACTTTCATCCCCTGTTTGGCCTTTTGGCTCTTCTATGACATATGTAACAAATTCTCTACTTTAAATTTTTTTAATGCTTTACGTATGTAATGCTCTCTCTTTTTCTGGTTAGACCCTGACTGATATATTCAATAGCTATGCAAAAGTAAAAATTAAAATACAAAGATTGTTAGACTGGATGAAAAAAATTCAGTAAATTCTCTTTAGAAGATATCTAAAACAAGAGACAGAAAAATTGAAAACAAAAGGATGGCAAAACATATACCAGACAAATATTAACTGTTGGTGCAATTGTTTTAGTATCAGACAAATAGACTTTAAGTCAAGAAGTATTACTGGAGGGCTTCCCTGGTGGTGCAGTGGTTAAGAATCCACCTGCCAATGCTGGGGACATGGGTTCGAGCCCTGGTCCAGGAAGATTCCCACATGCCGTGAAGCAACTAAGCCAGTGAGCCACAACTACTGAGCCCACGTGCCACAACTACTGATGCCCACGCGACTAAAGCCTGTACTCTGCAACAAGAGAAGCCACCACAATAAGAAGCCCGTGCACTGCAACGAAGAGTAGCCCCTGCTCGCCGCAACTAGAGAAAGCCCACAGGCAGCAACGAAGACACAACGCAGCCAAAAAAAAAAAAAGTATTACTGGAGAGAAAGAGGGTTATCAAGCAATAAGATTCAATTCCATATGTGATAATTCTGAACCTGCACGCATGCCTATGCCTCTAGTAACAAAGCTTAAAAATATACAAAGAAAAAGATTTCACAAGTACAAGAAGAAATAGAAAAAAAATCTATTATTTTGATATAATTGGTTGATTAAGCTAACAAAACCACATTGAAGATGTAAAAGGTTTAAACAACACAATAACAAGCATCATTTAATGGACAAATTCAGGAATCAACATTAAAACTGGAAAATACATATTCTCTAAGCACAAATGGAACATTTCCCAGAATTGGCCACATTTTAGATTAAAGGTTTTAAAATTTTCAAAGAATTGATATCGTACAGACTACAATGTAACCAAATTAGAAATTAGTGGACAAAAGTTGGCTAAAAAATAGAGAAACAAATTGGGGAAAACTCCAAAATAATTCATAAGTCAAATAAGTCATAGTAGAAATTAGAAAATGCTTAGAATAACATACTTAGAATAACAATAAATGCACTATATTAAATGCATATGAGATGTAATGAAAGTAGCACTTACAGGGAAATTTATACCTTATATTAGAAAAGAAAGTTAAAAATGCATAAGTTAAACAGACAACTTAGAAGTTAGGGGGAAAGAAACAACAGATTAAGCCCAGAGAATGTAAAATGAAGGAAATAACAAAAATTAAGAGTACAAATTTAAAAAATAGAAAAAAATACAATGAAGAGGCTTAAGAAAGGTAAAAAATGATTCTTTGAGTAGTCTAATTGAACAATCTTTGTAACAGTTGATCAAGAAAAAAAAAGACAAGGAGCAAATAAACACTATTAAGAATGAAAAGGGTGGACTTCCCTGGTGGCGCAGTGGTTAAGAATCCACTTGTCAATGCAGGGGACACAGGTTCGAGCCCTGGTCTGGGAAGATCCCACATGCCGCGGAGTGACTAAGCCCGAGAGCCACAACTACTGAGCCTGTGCTCTAGAGCCCATGAGCCACAACTACTGAGCCCACGTGCCACAACTACTGAAGCCTACGCACCTAGGGCCCATGCTCTGCAACAAGAGAAGCCACTGCAATGAGAAGCCTGCACAGTGCAATGAAGAGTAGCCCCCGTTCGCTGCAACTAGAGAAAGCCCGCACTCAGCAACAGAGACCCAATGCAGCCAAAAAATTAATTAATTAATTAATTTTAAAAAAAAGAAAACTCATTTCTACCTTTAAAAAAAAAAAGAATGAAAGGGGTAGCCACAACTAAGAAGCCCACCTGCTGCAACTAAGACCCAGCACAACCAAATAAATAAATAAATATTTAAAAAAAAAAAAAGAATGAAAGGGGTGATATAACAGTACATGCCGCAGAGATTGAAAAAATGATAAGAGGATATAGAATATATTGTACAACTTGGGGACAGTAACTTAGAAAGCTTAGGTGAATCGGGAAATTTTCTAGGAAAATTAAACTTACACAAATTTTTCAGAGAAGAGAAAAATGGAAAACTCTTTATAACATATTTTTATAATATTAATATCATATAACCCTCATACTTTTGAAAGATAATTTTGCTGGATATATAGTTCTAGGTTGAGAGCTATTTACTCTTCAAAGCTTGAAGTTGTTTATCAATAAAAAAAATTATTAAGAGGTATACACTGTTCTCATACTGTCTGAAATTCAGCATGTAATTTGTTCTTAGAATACATCTCAAATTGCACGTCAAATTTTCATCAGAAATACTTGATCGATATTTAGATTTCATAAAATTTATAGATGAAGATTTAGATTCATATACCAAGTTCTTCCAAAATACTTAAAGGTTTTCCAATAAATGAATCGTATTAGTTTTACATGTTCAATTAGTTTAATGTAAATTAAAATTTATTTCCTGTCACACTTGCCTCATTAAAATTTCTCAGTAGCTACATGTGGCTAGTGGCTACCATATTGGACAGCGTAGCTCTAGAAAAACTCTTGCATGTGTGTACCATGAGGAATGTTCAAAAATTTTATACCATTGTCTGTAAAAGCACAAAACTGAAAACAAACCAATATAGTAATGGATAAGTAAATTGTAGTATATTTGTGCAATAAAATACTAAACACACAACAGTGTAAATGAACGAGCTATAGGTATACATTCCAACGTGTATAAACTAAAAACAACACTACGTAGAGGGAAAAAAGCAAGTCACTGAAGGATAAAGAGAATAATTTAAAAACAAGCACAACTACACAATCTACTGTCTAAGGATGTGTGTGTGCACACATGCGTGAGTGAGTGCGTGTGTGGTCTCTACTATAGGGGAAAAAACTTTACCTCACCCATTTTAGGTTTTCAGCTAGTACTCCTTCACAAAAAGACAGATTAACAAGAGAAAAGCACTTTATTAACGTGTGCAGTGCACATCACCTGGGAGAAATTTAAAGGAAGAGTAACTCCAAGTGGCTTATGCTAGCATCTTCAACAAAGAACAATAAATTTGTGGAGAAATGACAGGACAAAGGAAAGTAGTTTTAGGCTTTCAAAGTGGCAAACTGTGGGAAGGTAAATATATGGGAGGAAACTAATAGAGTAAGGTTTCTTTGCAGATTCCTCTGGTGCTGATAAGTCTATCTTCGGTAAAAAGAATTTGTATCCTGCCTTTAGGCAGAACAGGGGGATGAGAGAGCTTTTCTGGCATTTGCTGATTTTTTTTTTTTTTTTTTTTTTTTTTGGCCACGCCACACAGCTTGCGGGGATTCAACCAGGGATTGAACCCAGGCCCTCGGCAGTGAAAGCAGGAGTTCTAACCACTGGACAGCCAGGGGATTCCCACGTTTGCTGATTCTTAATAGCCTTCAGCTCAAAATAATTTTTATGTCAGAGGCATATTTTGGGGTGACATATTATGGTTTCCTTCACTGCTGTAACAAATATCCACAACCACGTGGTATAAAACAACAGATACTTAGTCTCTCACAAGTCTAAAGGTCAGAAATGCTAGAGGTCTGAAATCTGCATCACTGGGCTGAAGTCCAGATATCAGCAGGGCTGCTCTCTCCCCGGACTCTGAGAATCCATTCCTTGTCTCTTGCAGTTTCTGGTAGCTGCTGGCATTCCTTGTCTGTGGCCACATCACTCCAGACTCCAAGGCCAGCAGGTTCAAATCTCTCTCTGCTCCATCTTCACTTTGAACCTTCTCTTCTGTATGTGTCTGTAAAATTATGTCCCTCTTCCTCCCTTTTATAAGGACACTTGTGATTGCAATAGGGCACTCCTGGATAATCCAGAATAATCTCTCCACCCCAAGATCGTTAATTTAAACACACCTTCAAAGACCCTTTTTCCATATAAAGTAACTTTTACACATTCTAGGGATTATGACCTGATACTGAAATGGAGTAAGACCCTGTGGGGCCCTCTCTGTTACAAATCCTTTCCGTGTCCCGTTTCTTACTTGCAGGCAAAGTCTTCAACCTCCTCGACCTTCCCTGAGTTCTAAAGGGCAGATTCAAATAGTTGCTAATCAGGGAAGGGAGGGAATGCAGAAGCAAAGGAGGAGCAGTCAAGAAACAATAGTGCAGCCTTGGGGCAGGGTCCTGGTTCCTCTGCAAGGAATATACATAACAATGCCTTTGAGTTCTTCTGCAGGTACTAAGGCCTCCACCCAGGTTATGATGGTAACTTCAGGCTGAACACAAGATTCCTAGAGCACCACGCTGTTGCCTCACCACCAACCTAATCAGAAGAAAGTCACACACCCTGCAGCCCTCACCCCCAATTTTGCCTGTAAAAACTTATCTCCCCAAACCATTGGAGAGTTGTGGGTTTCTGAGCAGGAGCCACCCATTCTCCTTGCTTGGCCCTGCAATAAACCTTTCTCTGCTCCAAACTCCGACATTTAGATTTGTTTGGCCTCACTGTGAAGGAACTTGTGTTCGTTAACAATATCTTTGGGGGATGGGGACATCATTCAGCTTACTACAGTGTTAAAAGTATAGAGATTAAAATTCAGGATAGTATTTATCTCTGGGCATTGGGAAAGGGATGCAATTGATATGGGGAACACAGGAGACTTTAAAGATTTTCTGTTTTTTCAACTGGAGAATAGGTACACTGTGTTCATTTTGCTATTGCTATTATCTGCTTCTCATGTTCTATCCTGCTCCAGGTTACGGTGCTTTCTCTACCCTTCTTCTTACTTTGACCCTTTCACCCCTCTGGCATATAGTGAGCACTTAATAACCTGGTAGCATTTAAAGTGTTTACCATGTTACCTATGGTAAAAGTTTATTTACGGATTATCTCACTTAATTCCCATGATAATTCAACATGGATAGGTATTACTATCAATCCTATTTCACGGATGGGAAACTGAGACTATTTGAGGCCTGCCTAAAGGTCATAGTTGTTACACTGTGGTGGATCTGAATCAAATCCAGGTAGTGTGGGATTTCCTGGTGGTGCAGTGCTTGGGAATCCACCTGCCAATGCAGGGGATACGGGTTTGATCCCTGGTCCGGGAAGATCCCACATGCTGCAGAGGACTAATCCCGTGTACCACAACTACCGAGCCAGAGTGCTGCAACTGCTGAAGCCTGTGTGCCTAGAGCCTCTGTTCCGCAACAAGAGAAGCCACCACAATGAGAAGCCCGTGCACCACAACAAAGAATAGCCCCCGCTCACCAAAACTAGAGAAAGCCCGCTCACAGCAATGAAGACCCAACGCAGCCAAAAAAATTTAAAAATTAAAAAAATAAAATAAAATCCAGGTAGTCTGATTCTACTGCCTGTAACTTTGTTTTTTTAATTAAGGTAAAATTCCCACTTTTGGTATACTGTTCAAGAGTTTTGACAAAGACATGTCATCACCATCAAAATTCAGATTTAAAACAATTCTGTCTCCTCGAAAAATCCCCTTATGCCCTTTTGTGGCCAACCTCTCCCTGGCTGATAGACCCCTGAAGCCATTAGTTTTCTGTCCTTATAGTTTTCCCTTTCCTGAATGCCACACAAAGGGAATCATACCCTACATCATTTGAATCTGTCTTACCATAAAGCATGCTTTCACTAGTTGAAGGATATTGGGGTTGTTTCCAGTTTGGAGCAATTACAAGTAGAGTCACTACAAACATTCATGTATAAATTCTTGTATAAACATAAGTTTTCATCTCTTGGCTAAATACCTAGGAATGGTATTGCTAGATCGTATGGTAGCATACGTTTACAAAATACTGCCTAACTGTTATCTTAAATAGCTTTACTATTTTGCATTCCTACTGGGAAAGTATGAGTTCCAGTTGCTCTACATCCTTGTCTGTGCTTAGAATTGTCATCATTTATTTAGATCTTCTTTGATTTCTTTCATCAATGCTTTGTAATTTTCAACGTACAGATCTTGCACTTGTTAGATTTGTACTTAAGTATTTCATATTTTTAGTGTTAATTGCAAATGGTACTGTTTTATTAAATTTCAATTGTTTATTGCTAGTGCATAGAAATATGGTTTTGATTTTTGTATACTGGAAGCTCTTTTTTATAGATTCTTTGGGAGTTTTTACACAGACAGTTTTTTGTTTGTTTGATTTTTGGTTTGTTTTTGTTTTTGTTTGGTCTGTAAATACAAACCTTTTATTTCTCCCTTTCCAATGAATATTCTTTTATTTCCTTTTCTTACTTTATTGCATTGGGTAGGACCTTAATACAAGATTGAATAAAAATGAATCCTTAGAGCAATCTAGACTTTCACCATTAAGTATAATCCTAGCTGTAAATTTTTTGTAAATGTTCTTCATCACGTTGGGGAAGTTATCCTCTATTCCTAGTTTGCTACAGAATTTTTTTTAAAATCATGAATGAATGTTGTCAGCTGCTTTTTCTGCATCTATTGAGATGATCATATGTTTTTTCTTATTTAGACTATTGATATGGTGACTTACATTTATTAATTTTCCAGTTTTGAATCAACCTTGTGTTCTAGGAATAAACTCCACTTATTCATAATGTTTTCTTTCTAGTCCATTGTTTGATCTAATTTCTAATATTTTGTTAAGCATTTTTGTGACTGTGTTCATAAAGAATATTGACATATAGTTTATTTTCTTATGTCTTTGTCTGATTTGGGTATCAGGATAATGCTGGCCTCAAAGGATAAGTTGGGAAATGTTCTTTCCTGTTCAGTTTTCTGGAAGAATTTATGAGCAGCTGGTTAGTTCGTAATGTTATTTTTCATCACTTGACCTAGCAAAGTTTGACTCTGCTCTCCTGTATACCTGACTTAAATTACTGGCTGCAACTGGATCATCTGTTTCCTATTGCAATATTTCCAGCACTTAACATCTGATTACTCCTTATTTTAATTTTAAAAAAGTTTTTGTCTAATTTTAATTGTGGTAGAATGCACATAACATAAATTTTATCATCTCAATCATTTTCAAGTATATAGTTCAGTAGTATTAAGTATAATCACATTGTTATGCAATCAACCTCCAGAACATTTTCATCTTTTTTTTTTTTTTTTTTTGGCCCCACTGCACAGCCCTTGGCAGTGAGAGCACAGAGTCCTAACCACTGGACTGCCAGGGGATTCCCCCAGAACTTTTTCATCTTGCAAAACTAAAACTCTACACCTATTAAACAATATCCTATTTCCCTCTTCCCTTTAGCCTCTGGAAACCACCATTTTACTTGTTTCTATAAATTCTACCATTCTAGATATCTCATATTAGTGAAATCATACAGTATTTGTTTTTTATGACTGGCTTATTTCACTTAGTTTAATGTCTTAAGGTTCATCCATGTACCATGTGTCAGAATTTCTTTCCTTTTTAAGGCTGAATAACATTTCAATGTATGTATATACCACATCTTGTTATCCTTTCAGCTGTTAATGCACACTTGGGTTGCTTCTATCTCTTGGCTATTGTGAATAATGCTACTATGAACACAGGTGTACTAAGATCTCTTAGGGACCCTGTTTTCAATTATTTCAGGTATATACCCAGAAGTAAAATTGCTGGATCATATGGTAATTCTATTTTTAATATTTTGAGGAACTGCTATACATTTTCCATAGTGGCTGTATCATTTTGTATCCCCACCAATAGTGCACAAGAGTTCCAATTTTCACATCCTTGCCAACATTTATTTTCTATTTTTCTCTTGTTTGTTTGTTTTTGATAGTAGCCATCTGTATGGGTGTGAAGTGGTATCTCATTATGGTTTTGATTTGCATTTCCCTAATGATTAGTGATGTTGAGCTTTTTTTCATATATCTGTTGGCCATTTTATATATCTTCTTTGAATGTCTATTCAAGTCCTTTGCCCATTTTTGAATTGGGTTATTTATTTATTTGATGTTGAGAGTTTATTTTTAAATAAGTTCTTTTTAATATTTATTTATTTGATTGCTCTGGGTCTTAGTTGCAGCACATGGGCTCCTTAGTTGTGGCATGTGAACTCTTAGTTGCAGCATGCGTGTGGGATCTAGTTCTCAGATCCCACAGTGGATTTGACCAGGGATCAAACCTGGGCCCCCTGCATTGGGAGCATGGAGTCTTATCCACTGTGCCACCAGGGAAGTCCCAAGAGTTCTTTATATATTGTGGATATTAACCCTTCATTAGATATATGATTTGCAAAAATTTTTTTCACTCTATAGATTACCTTTTCACTTTGTTGTGTCCTTTGATGCACAAGTTTTAAATTTTGATTTAGACCAATCTATCTATTTTTACTTTTATTGCCTGTACTTTTGGTGTCATATCTAAGAAATCATTGCCAAATCCAACGTCATGAAGCTTTTCTCTCTACATTTCCTCTGTATTATAGTTTTAGGTCTTATGCTTAGGTTTTTGATCCATTTTGAGTCAATTTTTGTATATAGTATAAGATAAGGGTCCAACTTCATTCTTGCATGTGGGTATCCAGTTTTCCCAATATCATTTGTTGACAGATTGTCCTCTCCCATTGAATGGTCTTGGCACTCTTGTCAAAAATTATTTGGCCATATATGCAAAAGTTTATTTCTGGGCTCTGTATTCTATTCTACTGGTCTATATGTCTTTTATGACAGTATGCTATTTTAATTATTGTAGATTTATAGTAATATTTGAAAATGAGAAGTATGAGGTCTCCAATTTTATTCTTCTTTTTCAAGATGGTTTTGGGTATTTGGGGTACCTTGAGATTCCACATGAATACTAAAGATGGATTTTTCTATTTCTGCAAAAAACACCATTGGGGTTTTGTTAGGGATTGTACTGTCTGTAGATTGGTTCAGTAGTACTGATGTTTTAACATTGTCTTTCATCTCCTTGGTTAAGTTTATTATGAGTATTTTATTCTTTTGATGCTACTGTAAGTAGAAATGTTTTCTTAATTTCCTTTTCAGATGGTTAACTGTTAGTGTATAACAACACAACTGATTTTTAAAAATTCAATTTATTTAAACTAAACTAAAAAAAGAAATAGTTCACCCATTTTTCACACTGTCCCTACCCCTACCTTTGGTAACCACCAAACTGTTCTCTGTAGCTATGAATTTAGTTTTATTTTAGATTGCACGTATAAGAAAGATCATACCGTATTTGTGTTTCTCTGTCTCACTTATTTCACTTAGCATAATGCACTCAAAGTCCATCCATGTTGTTGTAAATGGCAAAACTTCATTCTTTTCTGTGGTTGAATAATATTCCATTGTATATTTATGTATGCTTGGTTTGTTTCCATATCTTGGCTATTGTAAATAATGCTACAGTGAACATGGGAGTGCAAATATCTTTTCTAATTAGTATTTTTATTTTCTTCAGATAAATACCCAAAAGTGGAATTGCTGAATCATATGGTAGCTCTATTTTTAATCTTTTGAGGAAACTCCATTTTGTTTTCCATAGTAGCTGCACCAATTTACATTCCCACCAACAGTGCACAAGGGTTCCCTTTTCTCCACATCCTTGCCAACACTAAGAAGTGTTGTTAATTTTAGTCTTTTTGATAATAGCCATTCTAACAGGTATGAGGTACATTTCATTGTGGTTTTGATTTGCATTTCCCTGATGATTAATAATGGTAGAGCATCTTTTCATGTACCCATTGGCCATCTGTATGTCTTCGTTGGAAAAATGTCTATGCATATCTTCAGTCCATTTTTCTAATCAGATTGTTTGGGTTTTTGCTATTGAGTTGTATGAGTTCTTTACATATTTTGAATATTAGCCCCTTATCAGATATATGATTTGCAAATATTTTCTCCCATTTGGTAGGTTGCTTTTTCATTTTGTTGATGGTTTCCTTTGCTGTGCAGAAGCTATTTATTTATTTAGGCTGCACCAGGTCTTAGTTGAGGCACTTGGGATCTTCGTTGCAGCATATGAGATCTTTTAGTTGCAGCATGCGGACTTCTTAGTTGCGGCATGCAGACTCTTAGCTGTGTCATGTGGTCTCTTAGTTGTCGTATGCATGTGGGATCTAGTTCCCTGACTGGGGATTGAACCCAGACCCCCTGCATTGGGAGCATGGAGTCTTACCTACTGGACCACCAGGGAAGTCCCCAGAAGCTTTTTAGTTTGAGGTCGTACCACTTGTTTATTTTTGCTTTTTTTACCTTTGCTATTGGTGTCAAATCGAAAAAATTATCACCAAGAGCAATGTCAAGGAGATTATTACCTATGTTTTCTTCCGGAATTTTTATAGTTCCAGGTCTTACATTCAAGTCTTTCATCCATTTGGAGTTAATTTTTATGTACGGTATAAGATAGAAATCCAGTTTCACTCTTTTGCATGTGGCTGTCCAATTTTCCCAGCACCATATATTGAAAAGACTTTCCTTTCCCCACTGTATATTCTTGGTTCCTTTTTTTTTTTTTTTTTATAATTTTGGCTGCCTTAGGTCTTTGTTGCTGCACGCGGGCTTTTCTCTAGTTGCGGTGAGTGGGGGCTACTCTTCGTTGCGGTGCACGGGTTTCTCATTGTGGTGGATTCTTTTGTGGCAGAGCACGGGCTCTAGGCACGTGGGCTTCAGTAGTTGTGGCTCACGGGCTCAGTAGTTGTGGCTTGTGGGCTCTAGAGCACAGGTTCAGTAGCTGTGGCGCACGGGTTTAGTTGCTCCGCGGCATGTGGGATCATCCCGCACCAGGGCTCGATCCCACGTCCCTTGCATTGGCAGGCAGATTCTTAACCACTGCACCACCAGGGAAGCCCTTCTTGGTTCCTTTGTCATAAACTGATGATATGTGTGGGGGGGTTTATTTCCAGGCTCTCTTTACTGTTCCATTGATGTATGTGTCTATTTTTATGCTGATATCATACTGTTTTAATTTCTATAGCTTGTAATATTGTTTGAAATCAGGGAGCTTGATGCCTCCAGCTTTTGTCTTTTTTCTCAATATTGCTTTAGCTCTTCAGGGTCTTTTATGATTCCAAAAGAATCAAATTTTAGGATTTTTTGTTCTATTTCTGTAAAAAATTTCAGGATTTTTTCTTCTATTTTTAGGATTTTTTGTTCTATTTCTGTAAAAAATGTCATTGGAATTTTGAAAAGGATTGTATTCAATCTGTAGGTTGCTTTGGGTAGTATAGATATTTTAACAATATTAATTCTCGCAGTGTATGAGCATGAAATACTTTTCCATGTGTGTCTTCTTCAATTTCTTTCATTAATGTCTTGTAGTTTCCAATATACACGTCTTTCACCTCCTTGGTTAAATTTAGTCTCAGGTATTTTATTCTTTTTGATGAAGTTGTAAATGGGATTACTTTCTTAATTTCTCTTTCTGATAGTTCATTATTAGTATATAGAAAACTAAACATTTTTGTGTATGATTTTGTATCCTGCAACTTTCATGAATTCATTTATTTGTTCTAACAGGTTTGGGTTGTTGTTGTTGTTTCTGTTGTTTTTTGATGGAAACTTTTTTTTTTGGCTGTGTTGGGTCTTCGTTGCTGCACACAGGCTTTCTCTAGTTGTGGCGAGCAGGGGCTACTCTTCGTTACAGTGGGCTTCTCATTGCGGTGGCTTCTCTTTTGTGGAGCATGGGCTCTAGGCATGCAAGCTTCAGTAGTTGTGGCACACGGGCCCAGTAGTTGTGGCTTGTGGGTTCTAGAGCACAGCCTCAGTAGTTGTGGTGCACAGGCTTAATTGCTCCATGGCATGTGGACTCTTCCTGGACCAGGGATCGAACCCATGCCCCCTGCATTGGCAGGTGGATTCTTAACCACTGCACCACAAGGGAAGTCCCTTTTGATGGAATCTTTAGAGTTTTCTATATATAAGATTATATCATCTGCAAACAAATATAATATTTCCTCCTTTTCAATATGGATGTCTTTTATTCTTTTTCTTTTTTAAAATATTTATTTATTTTTGGCTGTGTTGAGTCTTTGCTGCTGCGGGTGGGCTTTCTCTAGTTGCGGCGAGTGGGGGCTACTCTTCGTTGCTGTGCGCAGGCTTCTCTTGTTGTGGAGCACAGGCTTTAGGTGCACGGGCTTCAGTAGTTGTGGCATGCAGGCTTCAGTAGTTGTGGCACGCAGGTTCAGTAGCTGTGGCTCACAGGTTCTAGAGCACAGGCTTAGTAATTGTGGTACACAGGCTATGTTGCCCCACAACATGTGGGATCTTCCCAGACCAGGGATTGAACCCGTGTCCCCTGCATTGGCAGGTGGATTCTTTTTTTTTTGTTTGTTTTTTGTTTTTTGTTTTTTGCGGTACACGGGCCTCTCACTGTTGTGGCCTCTCCCGTTGCGGAGCACAGGCTCCGGATGCGCAGGCTCAGCGGCCATGGCTCACGGGCCCAGCCGCTCCGCAGCATGTGGGATCTTCCCGGACCGGGGCACGAACCCGCGTCCCCTGCATCGGCAGGCGGACTCCCAACCACTGCGCCACCAGGGAAGCCCGGCAGGTGGATTCTTAACCACTGCACCACCAGGGAAGTCCCTATTTCTTTTTTCTTGCCTAATTACTCTGGCTAGGGCTTCCAGTAATATGTCAAACAGAACTGGTAAGAGTGGGCATCCTTGCCTTGTTCCTAATCTTAGAGGAATAATTTTCAGATTTTCACTTTTCAGTATGATGTTAGCTGTGGGCTTGTCATATATGGCATTTATTATTTTGAGGTATGTTCCCTCTATACCTGTTTTGTTGAAGTTTTCATCATGAAAGGGTGCTGAATTTTGTCACATGCTTATTCTGCATCAATTGAGATGATCATATGATTTTTTTCCCCTTCCTTTTGTAAATTTGGTATATTTCATTCATTTATTTTCACATGTTGAACCATTTTTGCATCTCTTGAATAAACCCCACGTGGTCATGGTATATAATTCTATTAATGTGCTGTTTAATTCTGTTTGCTAGTATTTTGTTGAAGATTTTTGCAACAATGTTTAGAGATGTTGGTCTGTAGTTTTTTTGTTTTTTCTGTTTTGCAGTATCTTTATCTGACTTTGGTATGAGGGTAATTCTGACCACAAAGAATGAGTTGAGAAAGGTTCCTTTCTCTTCAATTTTCTGGGAGAATTTATGAGAAGTTGGTGATACTTTTTCTTTAATCATCATGCTGTGTGTTAGTTTGTAATGTTATTCTTCATCACGGCTTATCAAACTTTGTCTCTGCTCTCCTGTATTTCTGATAATTTGCTGCAACTGCATTACCTATTTCTGATTGCAGTATTTCCAGCACCTAACATTTGATTACTCTTTTTTTTTTTTTTTTTTTTTTGCGGTACGCGGGCCTCTAACTGTTGTGGCCTCTCCCATTGTGGAGCACAGGCTCCAGACGCACAGGCTCAGCAGCCATGGCTCACGGGCCCAGCCACTCCACGGCATGTGGGATCCTCCCGGACCGGGACACGAACCCGCGTCCCCTGCATCGGCAGGCGGACTCTCAACCACTGCGCCACTAGGGAAGCCCTGATTACTCTTTTGACATGGTGATTTGGCTTGCAAAATCCAAATCTTAATGTTATTGTAAGGAGTGTAGAGAGAGTTCAGTTTGTCTGAAGCCAAACTGAGCGAGTAATTGATAAATTTGGAAACGATGGAGCAGTGATTCTCCATCTATCAGATTTACCATTCCCTTTTAAAATATTTTTAACATACCTTTGTTCCTCTGAAGTGAAATTTATAGATAAAATATCTATACTGATACTTTAAAAAATTAATATGTGAGCGTAAATATAAGTGCTAATTTATAATAACATGCATTTCAATGTGTAAATTCTAGGTCAAACTTCACTAGAAGACATAACAAAGTAGTAGATAGAGGCTTGCATCCTTATGTAGAATTAAAATAAATATGAAAGCTACAAATATAGGCTGATACAAATGCAGGTTTATTGTACTGGCACTACATACTATTAGCAGTAGTGCCTTGCTAGTTGGTACTATGGTGTTTCAGAATGGTGAAATTTTATTGGAGAAATTCTAAAGAATATTTTCCTTTGATTTACAAAGTATTTGCATTCCTGGAAATTTCAGTAAGCAATGAAACTTTGTAAAAAATTATTCTGCATTTATACTTTAAAAAGAGTAAGTTTCTAGGCTCAGATAATTATAAACAGATTTTTTTAAAACCTATGTGAATATCCCATGGGACAGTCAAAATTTATGCAGGACGGACCAATTCTTTAACATGTGTACTGTCCATTGCACCGTTGGGTGGGCTGGCACCCCTTACTTAGCACCTTTTACTAAATACAATAAATCTTCCCTCCCATTCATTGTTACAACCAAAAATGCTTCCACAAATTTCTTTTTTAAGTTATTTATTTATTTAGGCTGCGTTGGGTCTTCATTGCTGCGTGCAGGCTTTCTCTAGTTGAGGTGAGCGGGAGCTACTCTTTGTAGGGGTGCACGGGCTTCTCGTTGCAGTGGCCACTCTTGTTGTGGAGTGTGGGCTCTAGGCATGTGGACTTCAGTAGTTGCAGTGTGTGGGCTCTGTAGTTGTGGCTCGCCGGCTCTAGAGCGCAGTCTCAGTAGTTATGTCGCATGGGTTTATTTGCTTCGCGGCATGTGGGATCTTCCCCGACCAGGGATGGAACCCGTGTCCATTGCATTGGCAGGCAGATTCTTAACCACTGCGCCACCAGGGAAGTCCCCACAAATTTCTAAATGCCCATATGAGGCAGTAATTACCCCCACTGAGAATTTGCTGATAGATTCTTGAGGAGGGGAAATAATGAAGTAGAAGTCATGTTGTGGAATATTCTGATAGCTGCTTTCCAGGTGTAAGCGTTGATTAAAAAAAGAAAAAGAAGTAACTTCCTTTAATTAATTAGTAATTAATTAGTTTGTTTACAGCAGCCACAGTTTATAAGGTATTTCACACATCTTACGCGTCTCACATCAACTATAAACTCAGCATCTCCGTTATTTTACAGATGAGTCAGGGCAGCTCAGAATTGTTAAGTGATTTATTAAAAGTCATTTTAATGAGAGAGCTAGAGTTGGAGTCCAGATATGGTTTCAGACCCAATATTCTTTTCATTATATCATAGCAATGCTAGGATGAAGGCAGAGAAAAAAAATTTAAGAGGAAAATCTGAGACTCAGAGAAAAACTGGAATTAGGGGACTTCCCTGGTGGTCCAGTGGTTAAGACTCCATGCTTCCACTGCAGGGGGGTGTGGATTTGATCCCTGGTCAGGAAACTAAGATCTCACATGCCACGCAGCCAAAAACAAACAAACAAAAGACAACAACAACAAAAAACTAGAATTGGCAGGCCTTTGATTAGACAGCTCTATAGTGACTGTCACTGACATTCTGGGAAGAAAGGTGGTCAAAGCTTACTGTCAGAGGATTTATTAATATATTCCCCCTTCTTATTCTTATAGGACCTTAATATGCAGCTGGGTGACATCATGCAGAATGTGCAGTAGATAATAATAAATCACTATACTATGGATGAGAATGTGCACTCTGGAAGGAAAATATCCCTTACAGAACATAAGAAATAGAGAGCAAGTTTGCTGGAGAAAATAGTTACTTGTGCCAAGACTGCTGAAATTAAAGAAAAGACTCTTGTCTACATTCTGGCCTGGTTGGAAGAATGGAGTAAGTTTCCAGAAGTGATTTAGAGTTAATGAAAAAGCTAGAGAATGGAATTATAACCAAATTATGAAGGATTAGAAGAAGACTAAACAAGAAAAGACTAAGGTGGTTATTTAGAGAACAGGTGCTCTCTGTTCCAGGAAGAATAGAATAAGGAAAATATAAGCTCGCTCACTTAGTACCAGCTATTCTGGCCTCCTTGCTTTTCTTCAAGCATGCCAGCATACTCCTGCCCAGTGTCCTTATGCTTTCTAGTCCCTTGCCTGGAACATTTTCCATCAGGTAGCCACATGGCTCATTCTCTGCTTATATTTCTATTTAAAATGAGGTGTTCTCTGACCATCCCCATTCTCTACCCACTGGCACTGTCCATTATTCTTTACTCTTCTTTATTTTTGTCTATAGCATTTCTTACCATCTGACATACTTTATAATTAATGTGTCTTTAAAATATTTTTTGTCTGTGTCCTTTCACTAGAATGTAAATAGTATGAAATTAGGGAATTTGTTTTATTCAATGCTGTATCTTCAGGATCTAGAACAGTACATGACAGAGGAGACACTGGTTGAATGAAAGAATGAATAAGCTAAGAATACAAAAAAGAGAAATTTCATTTAGTTACAAGAAATCTCATGTAACAGGGGTTATAAAATACTAGAAAACTTACCAAAGGAGTTAATTGGGGTTTAGATCCCCAATATTAAAGCACATGTTCACATTTTAGATATCCCCATCCCTGAAGTCAGGGAACTAACAAATTAGACACCTTTCAACCATATTTTAACCATATTTTCATGGCCAAGGCTTATTGTTCGGCCTTCTATTCCAAGTTTCTCTTTTTAAATTTCTTCATAGAGGAAGCCTCAGAATAGAAATAATTACGAGATACCTATATTTCCCAATACTACAATATTGAATAGGTAGCCAATATTATAAGCCTATATGGTTATAATTATTTATTTTTCTGCACAAAAGTAATTTTTTTTACTCTCTTCAAGATGTTATTTTGTCTGAGATGACTACAATTGATATTGATGAACACCACCACTGTATAGCACAAATGGAGATGTTACCAGAAACGCTCAAAGCTATCGAGAGCAATGTCAAGCTACTGAGCAGAATTAGTACATCTTTGAAGAAAAGAAGAAACAAAAGAAAAAACGAGGTAAGAGTGCTCTAAGACTTTGAAAATAGATTTGACTTTTTCTAAAAAAGAGCTTTATAATTTACGTACCATAAAATTTACCCACGATAATTGTACAATTCAATGACTTTTAATAAATTTAGAGTTGTGCAACTATCACCACAATCTAACTTTAGAACTTTTTTATCATCCCCCAAAGATCTCTCAGGCCCATTTGCAGTCAATCCTCATTCCCACCCACAGCCCCAGACAACCACTAATCTCTTTTCTGTCTCAATAGATTTGCCTTTCCTGGATATTTCATGAAGTGGAATCATATTTTATGTAGTCTTTTATGTCTGGTGTCTTTCATTTAGCATAATGTTTTTGAGGTTCAGCCATGTTATAGGATGTATCAGTAGTTTCTTCCTTTCTATTGCCAATTGTACACCATTGTTTGCATATACCAAACTTTGTTTATCCATTTACCAGTGCATGGACATTTGCATTGCTCCCACTTTTTGGCTTTTATGAATAATGCTGCTATGAACACACATGTATAAGTTTTTGTGTGGACATAAAATTTCATTTCTTTTTGGAGATACCTAGGAGTAGAATTTCTATGTCATTTATTTATCTATTGCTGGTAAACTTATGTTTAACTTTTTAAGAAATTGTTAACTGATTTCCCAAGTGACAGCACCATTGCAATTTCCATCAGCAGTGTATTACGGTTCCAGCTTCTTCACATCCTCAACAACACTTGTCATTGTCTGTCCTTTTTATTATAGCCTTTCTAATAAGTATGAAGTGATATCTCATTGTGTTTTTTTTTTTTTTTTTTTGCGGTACGCGGGCCTCTCACTGTTGTGGCCTCTCCCGTTGCGGAGCACAGGCTCCGGACGCGCAGGCCCAGCGGCCATGGCTCACCGGCCCAGCCGCTCCGCGGCACGTGGGATCTTCCCAGACCGGGGCACAAACCCGTGTCCCCTGCATCTGGCAGGCGGACTCTCAACCACTGCGCCACCAGGGAAGCCCTCATTGTGGTTTTAATTTGCATTTCCCTAATGATTAATGATGTTGAGTATTTTTTCATGTGCTTATTAGTCATTCCTATATCTTTGATGAAATGGCTATTCAAATACTTAGCCATTTTTATTATTGAGTTTTAAGAGTTCCTTATATATCCTGGATACAAGTCCTTTATCAGAAAAGTGATTTGCAAATGTTTTCTCCCATTCTGTGGCTTGTCTTTCATTTTCTTAATGGTGCCTTGAAACCCAAAAGTGTTTAATTTGATGATGTTCCATCAATTTATCATTTTTTTCTTATATGGATCGTGGTTTTAGTGTTGTATTATGAACTTGTATCAGTCAGAATTCAACCATGAGAGCAGAACCAGAAGGAGATTATATATAATCTATCTATCCATCTATCTATCACATTGCAATTGAGGAACATGCTCTGTATTATTTTAATTCTTTTAAATGTATTGGGACTTGTTTTATAGCCTAGCATATGAGCTATTCTGGAGAGTATTCCATATGTTCTTGAGAAGAATATATATCTGGTTGTTGTCAGGTGCAGTGTTTTATAGTTGGTTTATCTTGTTGTTCTAGTCTTCTATGTATCTCTTTGCTGATTTTTCTATCTAGTTGTTCTATCCATTATTGAGAGCGGGATATTGAACTCTCCAATATTATTGTTATTTCTCTCTTTAATTCTGTCAGTTTTTTTGCTTCCTGTATTTGAAGGCTCTGTTGTTAGATGCACATATGTTTATAATTGTGTTAGCTTCCTG
The DNA here is from genome assembly GCF_937001465.1 of Orcinus orca. Classification (NCBI taxonomy): domain Eukaryota; kingdom Metazoa; phylum Chordata; class Mammalia; order Artiodactyla; family Delphinidae; genus Orcinus; species Orcinus orca. The sequence goes on along the minus strand of NC_064569.1, from coordinate 40,541,239 downwards.
ATGAACTGACCCTTTTATCATTATAAAATGTCTTCTGTTATCTCTAGAACTATTTTTTTTCCTTAACGTTTATTTTGTCAGATATTAGTATAGTCTCTCTAGCTCCCCTGTCTTTACTGTTAGCAAGATTAAATCTAGGATGTGTTGCTTATAGTTGGATCTTGTGGGCTTTTTTTTATTTTTAAATACAATATGGCAATCTCTGACTTTGGCTGGAGTGATTAATTCATATTTAATGTAATTATTGATATGGTTGGATATATACCTGCTATTTTGCTGTTTTCCATATGTCTCATATATCTTTTTCTTCTTCTATTCTTCTTTTACTGCCTTCTGTGTTAAACAGATATTTTATTTTTATTTTTATTTATTTTATTTTTAGCTGTGTTAGGTCTTCGTTGCTGCGTGCAGGCTTCCTCTAGTTGCAGCAAGCAGGGACTACTCTTCTTTGTGGTTTGCAGGCTTCTCATTGCGGTGACTTCTCTTGTTGCGGAGCACAGGTTCTAGGCACGTGGGCTTCAGTAGTTGTGCCACACTGGCTCAGTAGTTGTGGCTCGTGGGCTCTAGAGCACAGGCTCAGTAGTTGTAGCACACAGGCTTACTTGCTCCATGGCATGTGGGATCTTCCGGGACCAGGGATCAAAGCCGTGTCCTGTGCATTGGCAGGTGGATCTTAACCACTGCGCCACCAGGGAAGTCCCCTAAACAGATATTTTCTAGTCTACCTTTTTTTTTTTTTGGTTTTTTTTTTGAAGTACGCGGGCCTCTCACCGTTGTGGCCTCTCCCGTTGCGGAGCACAGGCTCCGGACGCGCAGGCTCAGCGGGCATGGCTCACGGGCCCAGCCGCTCCACAGCATGTGGTATCCTCCCAGACTGGGGCACGAACCTGTGTCCCCTGCATCGGCAGGTGGACTCTCAACCACTGCGCCACCAGGGAAGCCCTAGTCTACCTTTTAATTCCATTTTTTCCTACATTTTTGGAGTAATTTTCTTAGTGGTTGTTCTAGGAACTGCATTATACACCTTAAATTACCACAATCTGCCAGAGATTAGTACTAACTTAATTTCAGCAAAATATAGAACCTTGCTCCAATACCTCCATTCTCTTCCCCTCCTTTGTGCTTTGTCATACATATTACATATTTACGCATTATATGCCCAACAATATAGTTTTATAATTATTGTTATTTATTTATTTACTTATTTATTTTTGGCTGCGTTGGGTCTTCGCTGCTGCACGTGGGCTTTCTCTAGTTGCAGCAAGCGGGGGCTACTCTTCATTGCAGTGCACAGGCTTCTCAATGTGGTGGCTTCTCTTGTTGCGGAGAACAGGCTCTAGGCACGTGGGCTTCAGTGGTTGTGGAACGTGGGCTCAGTAGTTGTGGCACATGGGCTTAGTTGTGCCGAGGCATGTGGGATCTTCCTGGACCAGGGATTAAACCCATGTCCCCTGCACTGGTGGGAGTATTCTTAACCACTGCGCCACCAGGGAAGTCCATATAAATTATTGTTTTATATGATTGTCTTTTTAATTGACTAAGAGAGGAAAAAGAAAATAATATTTTTACCGTCTTTTAAATTTACTTACATATACTGGTGCTCTTTATTTCTTTGTGTGAAATTGCATTATCCTCTGGTGTCATTTTCTTTCAACCTAAAGGACTTCTTTACTATGTCTTGTAAGGCCAGTCTACCAGCACCAAGTCATTGCTTATCTGGCATTGTCTTCATTTCACATTCATTTTTTTCAGGCAGTTTTAGATTTAGAGAAAAATTGAGACTATAATAAAGTTCCATTTATCTCACCATACTTTATTATTATTAATATTTACATTAGTATGATGCATTTGCTATAATTAACAAACCAATATTGAGACATTATTAATTAAAGTTTGTAATTGATTAATAATTCCTTGTTTTTACCTAGTGTCCTTTTTCTGTTTCAGGAGCCCATCCAGGGTACCAGATTACATCTAGTTGCCATGTCTCCTTAGGCTTTCTTGGCTGTGACAATTTCTCAGATTTTTCCTTGTGTTTGATGTCCCTGATGGGTTTGAGGAGTACCAGTCAGGTGTATTGTAAAATGCCCCTCTATTGGAATTCATCTGATATTTTTCTCACATTTACCCTGGGGCTATGGGGTTTGGGGAGAAAGATCACAGAGGTAAAGTACTATTGTCACAATATCATTTCAAGGGTACATATTATCAAATGATTTATGACTCAGTGTTGACCTTGATCACCTAGCTAAAACAGTGCTTGTCAGGTTTCTCCACTGCAAAGTTAGTTTCTTCCTCATTTACCATATTGTGCTCTTTAAAAGGAAGTCCATATGTGCAGCCCACATTTAAGGAATGGAGAGTTATGCGCCCCCTCCTCTAGGGTGGGGTATCTACATAAATTATTTGAACTTTTAAGCACAGGAGTCTGTCTCTTCTCTCCTATTTAGTAATTTATTAGGTTATTTATTTATATCAAAATGAACTCACAGACATTTAATACTTTGGGTTATAAAACCTAATACTACTTTATTTTCTTGCTCAAGTTCCAGCTTTGGCCATCAGAACCTCTTTCAGTTGGTTTTTGTGCCCCTTTCACATACCCGCATCAATGTGGTTTATTCTCTCTATCTTTTTTTTTTAGCACTTCCTTACTTTCTGGTACTTACAAGTTACAAGATGCTTCAGGTTCATCTTGAATATTTCCTGCCCCAGTTCTAGAATCTGTCATTTCTCCAAGGACTTCTGGTTCCTTTCATTAGAGAATAGTATTAAAAACCAAGATCTGGTTGCTATGTGTGGTCATTGCTACTAGGGTGTTATTTCTGTTTGGCCCTCTCATCTTTCTTTTTTCCTTTTTTTTTTTTTTTTGGCTTGTGGGGTCTTAGTTCCCTGACCAGGGATTCAACCTGGGCCCTTGGGAGTGAGAGCTTGGAGTCCTAACCACCGGAGCACCAGGGAATTCCCTTGGCCCTCTCATCTGACAGAGCAAAAAAAATGTGTGCGTGTGCTGACCCATGAATATACACATATCTATAGACATTTATGTATATAATCATCTGTAACTACATTAAGCTAAACATGAGTTCTTGTCAATGTCTCTAACTCTAATTCATTATCACATGGATCATTCTAGCTCCCTCCCCTTGCTTATCAGTAATTTCCTACCCAAAACAGTGAGAAACCTGTTCCTACCATCTGCCATCCATTTACTTAATTGTTCAGTCCAGTATACATGTATAGCAGTATCAGAATTATTAACCCATACTCCCAAGGGAAACAACTTATCAACTACAGTACAGCCCTCATATGTAGTTCCTTTTGCCTTGGTCTTACAGAATCCTTTCATTTCCAGTTACTTAGGTCAGCAACACTCCCTCTTCCCCAGCACTGCCATTTCCTTCAGTGAGGTTGTGTCATACATTTCTAATATGGTTAGATTCTCGTATCACAGTATGAATTCCTTCCTGGGATCCCCTTACCTCCTAGGTGGTTATTTTAAAAAATGTGCCTATGTAGTTTCACTCTTGGTACTGTAGAGTTCTGTAGGGTTTGACAAATGTATATTGTCATGTATCCACCATTACAGTATCATACAGAATAGTTTCTCCATCCTAAAAATCCCCTGTGTTTAATCCTTCCCCTCTCTCTCCAAGACTCTGGCAACCACTGCTTTTTTAGGGTCCCTATAGTTTTGACTTGTCAAGAATGTCATATAATTGGAATTATGCAGTATGTAGCTTTTCCAGACAGGTTTCTATCTCTTAGCAATACACATTTAAGTTTCCTCCATAACATTTTGTGGCTTAATAGATTATTTCTTTTTATTGCTGAATAGTATTTCATTGTATAGATGTACCACAGTTTGTTTATCTCCCTATTGAAGGACATTTTGGCTGCTTCCAGGTTTTGGTGATTAAGAATAAAGCTACTATAAACATTCTCATGCAAGTATTTTGTGTGGACGTAAGTTTTCAAATTAACTGGGTAGATACCTAGAAGCATGATTGCTGAATCATATAAGACTACATTGGGACTTCCCTGGTGGTCCAGTGGTCAAGACTCCGTGCTCCCAATGCAGGCCCAGGTTCCATCCATGGTCAGGGAACTAAATCCCACATGCTGCAACTAAGAGTCCACATGCCACAACTAAGAAGTCTGCACACCGCAACAAAGATCCTGTGTGCCGTACCTAAGACCTGGCACAGCCAAATAAATAAATATTTGGAACTTCCCTGGTGGCGCAGTGGTTAAGAATCCGCCTGCCAACGCAGGGACACAGGTTCGATCCCTGGTCCGGGAAGATCCCACATGCCGCGGAGCAACTAAGCCTGTGCACAACAACTACTGAGCCTGCACTCTAAAGCCCACGAGGCACAACTACTGAGCCCACGTGCCACAACTACTGAAGGCTGCATGCCTAAAGCCTGTGCTCCACAACAAGAGAAGCCATGAGAAGCCCGCGCACCACAACGAAGAGTATAGCCCCCACTCACCACAACTAGAGAAAGCCCATACATAGGAAAAAAGACCCCATGCAGGCAAAAATAAATAAATAATAGTAGTAAATTTTTTAAAAGACTACATTATTTTGTAAGTAATTTTGTAAGAAACTTCCAAACTGTCTTCTCAAGTATCTGTACCATTTTTCATTCCCACCAGCAATAAACAAAAGTTCCAGTTACTCCATATCCTTGCGAGCATTGGTATTATCTGTTTTTTTAAAAATTTTAGATATTTTAATAGGTGTGCAACAGTATCTCATTGTAATTTCAATTCTCCAATGACAAGTGATATTGAGCATCTTCTCATATGCTTACTTGCTGTCAGTATATATTATTTCTTACCTTCATTAAAAATAAAGAGTTGTACATGCATGCTACTTTGAGAAGCATGTACTTATTTCAGTGAATGGATGTGACAGACATTCTGTAATGTATTTAGAGAAGAGTTTAAAAATACATGTATTAACTATGGATATATGAGTGTTCACTGAAAGCAACTTTGACAGGAGTGTTATTTCAGTGAATGGATGTGATAGCTCTTCCGTAATACATTTAGAGAAGTGTTTAAAAACATGCAATAATGATGGCTATGAGGGCTGTACATTCATGCTACTTTGGGAAGAGTGTTATTTCAGGGAATGGATGTCTTCACTTCTAGTAATCTAGCATCAAGTTTGCTGTGTTATTTTTGAAGAACAGTTTTGCTGGATATAGAATTCTTGGTTAATAGTATTATTCTTTCAGCACTTTGAATATACCATCCCACTGCCTTCTGCCTCAACTGTTTCCGATAAGAAGTGACCTGTTAAATTTACTGCGGTTCCCCTGTTCTAAATGGGTCTCCTTTGATTGTGATGAGTCATTTTTCTCTTTTTGCTTTAAAGATTCTCACTTTGTCTGGCTTTCAACAGTTTGACTATGATGTTCTAGGTATTGATCTTTCGGTATTTATCCCACTTAGAATTTGCTGAGCTTCTTGAACGTGTTGATTAATGTTTTTCATCAAATTTGGGATAATCTGGCCATTATTTCTTCAAATACTTTTAATGCCCCACTGTCTTCTTCTTCTGGGACTTCTATTGCTTGTACATTCGTATGCTTGATGGTATCTTACAAGTCTCTGAGGCTTTGTTCATTTTTCTTTATTCTTTTTCCTCCCTGTTCTTCAGAGTAGACAATCTCTAGTTATCTAGCATCAGGTTTGTTGGTTATTTTCTTCTGTAAGCTCAAACATGCTGTTGAGCCCTTTTGGTGAATTTTTCATTTCAGTTATTGTACTACTCAACTCCAATTTTTCCACTTGGTTTTCCAGTTTTCATCTCTTTAATGATATGCTCTATTTGACGAGTAATTGTCATCATACTTTTATTTTAAAATATGGTTTCTTTTAGTTTTTTGGACATATTTATAACTGCTTCTTTTTTTCTAATAAGTCCAACATCTGCCCACTCCTCTCCCTGGTCCCTGAGACAATTTCTACTGACTGCTTTTCCTCCTGTGTATGGGTCACACTTTTCTGTTTCTTTGCATGCTTTTTTTAATGTTGAAAACTGGACATTTTAGGTAATATGTTGTAGCAACTCTGGATTTTGATTCTCCTTACAACCTCCAGAGTTTGTTTCTGTTGCCTTTTTGGTTTGTTTTTTAGTGACTTGTCTGGACTAATTTGGTGGAGTCTGTATCCCCCACAGTGGGCAGCCACTGATATCTCTGCTCAGTTGTGTTTTTTTGTTTGTTTATTTTTATTTTTAAGCCTGAATTTTAGGGGTTACTTTTGGGTCAGCATAGCTTAGTGGTCAGTCAATGATTAGTCAATCGTTAATTAATCCAGATTGATCCAGTAAGGCTTCTACTCTTTGCTAACAGATCTGTGTATGGGTTAAAGTAGAATTGTTAAAGAATTGCTTTGCTCTAGATCAAATCAACCCCCTCAGGCAGTAGAGCTGTCAGTCCTCACAGGTTGCCTCACTCTGGTAGAACTCAGGCCATAGGGCTAGGGAGTTGGAGATGGAAGCAGCTCCAGGCTAAAACATCATAGCAAATTTTTCTTGAATAAATTCTTCTCAATTTGTTGTATGCCTTTGCTCAGTTTCCAAAGTCCTAAAATGATTGTTTTTGGCAGTTTTGCTCAGTTTTTTCATTGCCTTTTTGGGAAAAATTTGCTGAGTTTCTCATTCAGCCATTTTGGAAATCCCTTCAAATGTTTGCCTTCTAGTCTTTTGTGATCCTTTTGAAAGAATCAAGGTTAGCTTCGACTCAGAAAAGGGAGAATAGAAAGATAGGAACCCAAGAAAGAAAATGGAAAGCACCAAGCATAATCAAAACCAAAGGAAAGTTCTGGTTTACCTTATGTCTAATCTCAAAATTGTAATCGGAAGTAAGTTGAGGTCACAGCTGAGTTCTTCTCCTAAACTCTGGAAGAAGAACTTCTAGATGATTGTGGGAAAAGAGTCATTCTTTTGAAAATAGTGCTGTTTATTTTGGGGCCAAACTTTCCTGATGAAACTTTATCCTATATCTATCTGTTAATTTAGGCTCAATTCCTTAGGCTTAAACATAGAGCACAGCACAAAAGAAGAAATGCGATCTCATTATTTAATTTATTTATTTATTTCGTCTAGCATCTAGAGGTTCTCTATGGAAATCTTGGATAGAAAGTGTTATACAGCGACCTGCAACAGCTCATGCTTTAAGACCAGATCAGATGATTAGTGATCAATTTGCAACAAATACAAAGGTTTCAGAAATCCAAGATATGCTACAGGAACTCAAAGATACTGCAGTGTTCAATAAATTGGAAAACAATGCTATTAAATATATGTCATCAACAATAGAAAACCTTTCTAAAGCTTCGAGTACACTAAATGATGAAGTGAAAGTTATTAACCTCCAAAGTGCCAATATGTATACAAATGAGACAAGTGAAAGAGAAAAAGAGATTTCCCTGAAGATAATACAAGATCTCAGTAAAAAAAATGAAATGCTTCAGCAGAAACTTCAAGAAGCAGAAGAAAAATATAAACACCTTGTTCGATCCAAAGGCGTAGAACACCAAGCATTGCCCACACCAACACTGAGAGTGTTACCTGAGCCTTCTCCACAATTAGCCATTAGCCAAGCTGACACATTAGACAATGTAGATAATATTTTGGCCAAAGAATTTGAAATTGTTGTAGATGAGGCCCCCCAAAAAGGGACCAAAGCCTTGGGGATCAAGTGGGACTCATCTCCTTCATACACAGCCCAAGGTGAGACAATTTCAGATATAACTGACCAGCAATACCCTTTACCTGAAAGAAAACAGAAAAAGTCTTCTGAAGAGATCACTGAAGATATCATTATAGATAAGATATCAGCGAAGAAAGGCGGTGCCTTTCAGAAAGATGGGACTGATCGGTACCAATCACAGGAAGGAAAGCACACAAAAGGCCCATATGTGCAGGAGACCTCTGAATCAAATGTGAATGATGATAAAGGTAAACAGAAAGTCACAGGGACCAAACTTGATCACCACTTTGAAATACAAGCACTAGAAAAGAAAAGAAATAAAATCCTTTTCTGAAAGCAAATCAAAGTCACTCACTGAATCAAAAAGTCAACATTTTCCTTCTGATTTCCCTTCTGACACAAAGAGCCAAGGTGGCAAAAGTGGAACCAGTAGTATATGGGAAAGACTCAGGAAAGCCAAACTTAAATATTCACATAGCAAAAGTCAAATTTCTTCAGAGAATAAAGAGGAACTCATCATTGAGTCAATGGACGAAGAAGGCAGAAGTGAGATGAGTAGCCAAGCAGAGCCATCCAGGTTGAGCCAACTTGATTATTCCTCTGAGAAAATGAAAATAAAAGGAAAGAAACACCAAATCTCTCCAGGAACCATTATAAGCAAAGAAGAAAAAACTGAAGAGAAGGATATGTCCGTCTTCGCCATGAAAGTCAAGTCTCTTGAACTTGTTAAATCACAGTCTAGGATAACTAAAGAGACTTCAGGAATTCCAGATGGCAAAAGAGAACAGAGTAACCTAGAAGAAATTCAGAAAGCCATAGTGTCATTCCTAAAAGAGAAAATTGATAACACAGGAAAGCCTTTGGATAAAAAGACTAGGTCAAAAGAAGAGTTATTATTAAAAAGAGCAGAAGTTGAAAAATTAGGAATCATAAAGGCAAAAATCGAGGAATATTTCCAAAAAGTGACTGAAACTGTGACAAAAATCTTGAGAAAATACAGATATAAAAAATGCAGGATAAATTGGAGAGAAACCTATGAACTAAAAAAAGTGGTCTAATTTATGCCAGAAGTGCATTTTCAGAAGCAGATTAGTGCAAAGTCAGAAATTAGCACCTTACTTTCACAGGAGAGCCTTGGCCCACTAACTGACAATTTAATACAAATGATCTTGGCTGAAAAAGAAAGTGAAAGGGATGTTCCTGTAGCCTCAACAGTAGGGAAAGACCATAAGGAGAAGGAAAAACAAAGGCTAGAAGAAAGGAGCTATGAGACGATAAATAAGAATTTGGAAAAGGAAGAGGCATGGCTCCCAATGAAGGAGGGAAAGCGAGGGCAACAGAAGCAGAAACAGCGGCAGGAAGAAGAGGTGTGGAAGGGACAGCAAAAACAGGATGCAAAAGCAGATTGAGCCAGATGAGAAGCAAAAGAAAAGGGAAGAGGAGAAAGAAGGGCATCAGAAGTCAAAGCAGCAGCAGCTGGAAGCATGGAAGCAAAAAATGAAAGAACAAGGAGTGCCCTTGGAGAAGGAGAAAGGACAGCAGATGATGCAGGTTCAGAAGGAAGTGAGATAACTGGAGCAAGAAAGCAGTTGGCAGAGAGAGGAGGAGAAGCAGAAGCCAAGGAGAAAGGTAGAGGACCATGAAAGGCAGAAGCAGAAAACAGCAAAGGAGATGAAAACTTTTGAACAACCAGAACAGGTGCTCAGTCACACTTCAGTGACATTGTCTTCCAGGTGGCAGAGCACACCAAAAGACGCATTGCAGTTACACCAAAGAAGAGAGTTCAATGGGAATCTTAAGAAATTAGAGAATCTGGCTGATGGAAAGCACCCCATACCAATCATTCCTCCCATCTCTACACAATCTTCCTCACCAGGAGCCTTTTCTATTTCTGGACAGTCTCCCACAAAGTCCATTATTCTTACCCCTCAGCAGACCCAGGCAATGGAAATTGACCTCACCCCTGAAGAGGCCAAGGCACTGAGAATCACCCCCACCTCCCATCAGGTTCAGGAATTGGGGGAAACCCCTACTCCTAAGATGTCTCAGGGTTTGGGAGCAGCCCACACACCTGAGCAGGCCCATGCACTGAGGGTCACTCTTACCCCTCAGCAAGTCCAGGCATTGGGGATAACTCTCACCCATGAGCAGGCCCAGACACTGGGGATTCATGTCACCCCTGAACAGGCCCAGGCACAGGTGGTCCCCCATGTCACTGCTCAGCAGACCCAGGAACTGGGGATCACTCTCACCCCTCAACAGGCCCAGGGACTGGGGATCCATGTCACCCCTCAGCAGGCCCAGGACTTGGGGGCCCCTTTCACTTTAGGACAGGCTCAAGCATTGGGGGTTTCTCTCTCTCCAGAACAGTTTGAGGAATTAGGAGTTCCTCCCACCTCAGATAACAACTATACCTTAGAATCTCCCCACATCCCAGAACAAATCCAACCTTTGGGAGCCCCTTTCACCCCAGGACAGGCCCAGTCCATGGGTATTACTCTCAGGTCTGAGCAGGACCTAAAATTAGGAGCTCTTCTTATTAATGAGCAGTCCTTACCACACAGGGCTGGTTCTCCTTCAAGACATACTCTGGAAGTTGGGATCTTTTCCATTACTGATAAATCTATCACAACACGTGCTCCTCACATTCCTAAGCAGTCCCCAGTATCATCTGCTGTTGCTGAGAAGTCCCCTATATTTGAGGTCTCTTCTACTCCTTTGCAGATATCAAGGTCTCCTCTTACACAAGCCCCCTTTGTCCCTGGGAAATCCTTGGGAATGAGGATTCCTTCAGAACCCAGGAAGCTCCTGGCACCACAGACTTTTCCTTCCTCTAGACAGACCCCAGTTTCTAAGGGTCAATCCACCTCTGTTCGGTTCCCAGCTCCAGTCCCCAGCCCAATATCTGGGCCCTCTCCCACTCCAGGGCAGCCCCTTGCACCAGGCCCTTCTTAGTTCTAGGCAATTCTTCATATCTAGGGACATTGTGACTCCCCAGTTGCCTCTGATATTGAAGCCCCTTCTTGACCTCAGACAGCTCCTTATATCTGGAGTCCCAGCCACCTCTGCACAGATTCCCAGTATCTGGGCTCCTTTCTCTCATGGGAAGTGCTTGGTTCCTGGGGCTTCTTCCACCCCTGAGGAACTCTTGGAATCTGGACCCTTAACCCTCTCTGAGCAGCCCCAGGCATTCCAGACCTCTGCCACCCATGAGCAATCTCCCTATCTACAAGCCCCTTCTACCCTTAGGCAGCATCTGTCACCATGGACCCTTCTTGGGCAAGCCTGCCCACTATGGATCCCTCCCACCCTGGGCAACGCCCTACACTATGGGCTCCCTCAACCCCTGGAAAGCCCCAGAAAAATTTGTCCTCTCCTGTCTCTAAGAAAAGTAAGGAAAGATTGTCAATTATTTCTTCTCTGAAACCTAAATCAGCATTGGTCCATCCCAGTGCTCCAAGTTTCAAGGTACCTCAAGCCCCTTTCACCACTAAGAAGTTCCAAATATCAGAGGTCTCTGACACTTATGAAGAAATCCAGAGACCCCGGAGATCCTTTTGCTACGGAACAATTTAGAACATTTAAGTCCTATCCCACTGATTACAGGACACCAGTATCCCAAACCCCTTACATTGATGAGGGGGCCCTTCCTACTCTCATTAAGCCTGTAATATCATTACCTTCTCTTACTACCCAAAACATCACAGAGCTCACCTTCTGAATGGGACCAGAAATCCCGATTTCCCCCTATAGATAAGCCCTGGATACTGACCTCACTTTCAGGTACCCAGAAAACCAAGATGATGGCCCCCACTTCCTATCCCCAAGAGCTCAAAGAACAGAACTATTTTGTTGATGTGGAGGCTCAGCGGAAGAACCTGATTCTCTTAAATCAGGAGACAAAAGCTTCTATACTCCCTTCACAACTACACACAACAGCTAGGAATCTCATAATTGAGACACTTCATACGGACAAAGTTCGGCTGGGATACCTATTCCACAAGAACATTGCCTATAGGCTGATCCAGTGTGCAAGGTAGATATAAATATTGTGTGTCCAGTTTTCTGAAATCAGGTTTAGTCCTGATTTCAAATATCCTCCCTCACTGCCCTATAAGTATATACATATTTGTCAGATTAGATGTTCTAAAAGATTCTCTTCTAGAAGGTCTGTGGAATGGAAGCATATTTAAGATAGTAAAAGGAAGTATATTTTTTAGGAAATAAAAAATGTCTTATAACATCTATTTCATTCATTTATATCTCTAGCAGACATGCTTAAGTATATTTTGTGGATCATGGTTGATCTCCAAAATATCAACTTCAGAAGTTTAGAAATGCTTCCAACTGCAAGAATGGTAACTTCCAACTGGTAACAATTTATACATTGGTCAGCATTATAAAAGAGTACTTCCCCACATCAAGACTAACATGAAATATTATCAGTTTTTTGGTTCATTGCCAATGTAATAGATAAAATATGGCATTTCAATGCTTTAATTTGCATTACTTTTATTATAGGTTGAGGTTAAGCATCTCTGCATAGACTTAAGAGCCATCTGTATTTTATTTTCTGTGAAGATTCTATTCAATACTTTGCCCATTTTTCAATTGGGTTGTCAAGTTGCTTTTTTAATTGATTCGTGGGGCCTGTTCAAATATTTGGAAAATTAGTCCCTTGTCTGTGACATAAATTGCCAAATTTCCCCCACTTGTGTTTTGACTCTGCTTTTGGTGGGTTCTGCTTTCTAAAAAAATTTTGATTTTTATGTGCTTATATTTTCTTATTTAAATATTTATTTATTTATTTTGGATGCACTGGGTCTTAGTTGCGGCATGTGGACGTCTTAGTTGTGGTACGCGGACTCTTAGTTGCGGCATGTATGCGGGATCTAGTTCCCTGACCAGGGATTGAAGCCGAGCCTCTTGCACTGGGAACTTGGAGTCTTACCCACTGGACCACCATGGAAGTCCCTATATCAATATTTGCAATAATGCTTTGTACCATATTTAGAAAGGCCCTCTCCACTATGAGAAATATAAAAAAATTATTTCTAGGTTGCTTTTAGTACTTTTATGGTTGGTTATTAGTTTTTTGTTTGTTTTACATTTAAGTCTTCGATTCTAAGCTTTCTGTTGTGAGATATAGGTGTGATGTTTTTCACTCCCCCACATGGCTGCACAGTTGCCCCATCACTATTTACAAAATAATCTACCTTTTTCCCCATTGATTTGAATGTAGCTTCGTCATAAATTGTTGTATCATTTAAGTCCATAACTGGATTTTCTATTATTTTTTATTGATTGCATATAGATGAGTTACTTCTATTCTCTGTTATTTATTGCAGTTTTATTTTTATGATGCTGAGTCTTCGTGGTAGTTAGTACTATTTGCCAGTACTTGTCAATGAGATGTGAGCAGAATTAATGTGTATCATTTCTGTACTAAGCTTGTCATTGTCAGTTTGAGACCCTCTAGAGTCTCCTTTTCCTCTGGTATGATAACCTATAGTGTTCAAGGTGATGACTGCTCTGTTAGCCTGTGTTCCTGAGAGTACAGGATGAAGCTCATTCCCTGCAAAGCTATGATGGATTTGTAGTATGAGCAACAGGTAAACTTTTGTTTACAAACAGCAAAACCCAGTTTATCTTTACTAATATAGTCTTCCTATTCAAGAAAATGATATACCTTTGTTTTTGTTCAGGTCGTGTGTGTGTGCGTGTGCGTGTGTGTGTGCGTGTGTCCTGCTGGAACATTCTAAAGTTTTCATCTAGCTCTTGCATATTCTGCCATAAGTGTATATCTTGCTAGTTTTTATTTTTGTTGTTACTATTGTAAATGGACTCTCTTCTTCTATGATACCTTCTAACTGGTTGTTATTTGTATAAATGAAGGCTAGATTTCTCTATATCAATTTTGTATGCAGCCATCTTGCTGTATTCAAAAGCATGTGATAGTTTTTCAGTTGATATTCTTGAGTTTTCCAATTACATAATCATAACACCTGCAAATAATAATTTTTTACATCTAGAATTTCCAACTTTTAAACATCTCATTTCTGTCCCTGTCTACCTGAATTGATTAGTACCTTCAGAACTATATTAAAAAATATTGGTGATGTGGCCACAAGGCCATCTTTGTTCATTTGACTTGCCCTGAGTAACAGCTAGTAGTGCCCTTCCATGGTCCCATGTTATTTTTTTCTAGGAAAAACTCACCTTCAAGAACATTTAAAAGGATTGTTTATATTTATATTCTCCTTTCTGAAAAAGTTACAAAACAACTTTAACCTTAGTCAATTTCATTTTGAGGGGGGTTATTTTCTCCATTCCTTTGTAACTCAGAATGCCAAAATGTAAGTCCTTTCATTGCTAATTATTATAGTGGTGATAGTGGACATCTTTCTAGTATATGTCATTAAAAAATGCCGGCTTTTGGGTTGAAATACATTTTATCATATTAAAAAAGTATCCGTCAGCTCCTGTTTTGTTATTTTTTTTAAATCAAGAGTGGATGTTGAATTTTGTTAAATTTATTAAATCACATTTTGTTAAATGTGATTTCAGCACTTCATTTTCAGGGTTATTAGAGAACATATTTTCTCCTCAGATCTATTAATATGATTAATTATTTTAAACCATCATCACATCCCTGGAATTTGTCCTTGTTGTATCTTTCTTTGAATGTGTTACATTTGCTAATATTTTATTTAGGATTTTACTTTGCATTGATATTCATTAGTAAGTTTGGTGGTTTACTTCTTTTGGTGCTATCTTTGTCAAATTTTGGTATAATTTTAAGTTTATATCATTTAAAAAATGTGAAAGCTTATTTTTTTTCTATGCTCTGGAACAGTTTAATGATAAAATTAGCTATTCTTTGAAAGTTTGGTAGATTTCACCTATGATATTATATGGGCTTGGTACTTTTGGGGGTGAATTCTATGACAACTTTCTTAATTTTTATATGGCAATTAAGTTTGTTTAGTTTTAGTGAAGATTTTGAAGATCTAAGTGACATGATGTGACCTGTTTTAGTAAAATCATTTAAAAATGGAAATATATAGATCAACATTTCATAACAATATTTAATTTATACACTTATAACTTTTATAATTGATCCATCAAGGATCAATTTGTTCATTCTGCAGAAAGCTCTTCTTTAATATTTAATGTTATAATAATCAAATCACCAACAGGTATAACAAGGAATTAAATATTGACAGATGAAAGATTCCATAATAAAAATGGCTGAGTCAAGAAGATTCTAACATTACATGGGAGAGAAAACATAAAGTATAATAATATAAACTATTTTTGAATAAAGAAAGTTTTGTAGAACCTCTGTAAGTAAAGAGTCCATGTTTAAATGCTAAAATACAGTTTTAGAGTTGTATTACCACATGATCAGTGTAATATACCTGAAAAGCAATGACGGAAAGAATGTAAAATTACACCAGATGCTGATAATTAAACATTTCATTTCCATATATATTGAAGAAAGTTCTTAAAGATACTAAATGTTGTGGTGACTAGATAGGATTTAACTTATCATTTAATTCATCAACATTTAAAATATCCACTACATGCCAGGGGCTGGGTTAGGCCCAGGGGGTAGAGGGTGGAAGGATACAAAAATGGATAAGCCATAACCCTGCCTTGAGGGCACTCAAAGTCTACTAAGAGACAGTCATACAAACAGATGATTATATAGTATGATGTGGAAAGAATATATCACCTCCTCTATACAAGAGGACTGAGGAGAGGGGAGAGTTAGGTAAAGCTTCTAGGAGTCCAGACCTTTGAACTATGTCTCAAAGAACTAGTAAAAGTCAGTAAGGCAGCAAAGGCAGAGTCTAGCAGGATAAAGAAAGGAAGAAAGAAGCAAAGTTTTGTGTGTGTGTGTGTGTGTGTGTGTGTGTGTGTGTCTGTCGGTGGAAACCAGTAACTGTTTTGGGGCACAATGAACCATATCCGTATAAGATGGCGAATTTAAATGATAAATGTTTTGTGTGTTCTGACTGCTTCACCAATCGGCCGTTCCCCCATCTTTCTCCCTCTCCTTGGGCTTCCCTATCCCCTGAGACACACAACAATATTGAAGTTAGGCCAGTTAATAATCCTACTATGGCCTCTAAGTGTTAAAGTGGAAGGAAGTCTCATGTCTCTCCCTTTATCACTTTAAGTCAAAGGCTAGATATGAATGAGCTTAGTAAGGAAGGCATGTTGAAAGCTGAGAAAGGCTGAAAGCTAGGCCTTTTGCACAGTTAGCTAAGTTGTGAATGCAAAGGAAAAGTTCTTGAAGGAAATTGAAAGTGCTACTCTAGTGAACACAGGAATGATAAGAAAGACAAACAGCCTTATTGCTGATGTGGAGAAAGTTTTACTGGTCTGGATAGACGATCAAACCAGCCATGACATTCCCTTAATTGAAAGCCTAATCCAGAGCAAGGCCCTAAGTCTCTTCAATTCTATGAAGGCTGAGAGAGGTGAGAAAGCTGCAGAAGAAAAGTCTGAAGCTAGCAGAGGTTGATTTATGAGGTTTAAGGAAAGAAGCCTCTTCATAACATCAAAGTGCAAGGTGAAGCAAGTGCTAATGTAGAAGCTGGAGCAAGTTATCCAGATCTAGCTAAAATAAGTAATGCAGGTGGCTCTATTAAAAAACAGATTTTCAATGTATACAAAACTGCCTTATATTGGAAGAAGATGCCATCTAGGACTTTCATAGGTAGAGAGGATTAGTCAATGCCTGGCTTCAAGGCTTCAGAGCTTTGAAGGACAGGCTGACTCTCTTGTTAGGGGCTAACGCAGCTGGTGACTGTAAGTTGAAGCCAGTGCTCATTAACCATGCTAAATTAAAATGCTAAAGCTACTCGGCTATGTTCTATCAATGAAACAACAAAGCTTAGATGACAGCACAACTATTGACAACATGGTTTACTAAATATTTTAGGCCTACTTTTGAGACCTACTGCTCAGAAAAAAAAGATTCCTTTCAAAACATTACAGCTCATTGACAATGCACCTGGTCACCCAAGAGCTCTAATGGAGATGCTCCATTAATCTTAATCTCCATTAAGATTCATGTTGTTTTCATGCCTGCTAACACAGCTTCCACTCTGCAGCCCATGGATCAAGGAGTAATTTCGACTTTCAAGTCTTATTATTTAAGAAATAGATTTCGTAAGGCTATACAGTAGCTGCCATAGATAATGGATCTGGGCAAAGTCAATTAAAAACCTTCTGGAAAGGATTCACCATTCTAGATGCCATTAAGATCATTCATGATTCATGCAAAGAAGGCAAAATACCAACGTGAACAGGAGTTTAGAAGAAATTGATTCCAACCTTCATGGGTAACTGAGCAGCTCAAGACTTCAGTGTAAGAAGTAACTGCAGATGTGGTGGAAACAGCAAGAGAACTAGAATTAGAAGTAGAGCCTGAAGATGGGACTGAATTGCTACCATCTCATGATGAAACCTGAATAGATGAGGAGTTGCTTCTTATGGAAGAGCAAAGAAAGTGGTTTCTTGAGATAAATTCTTCTGATGAAGACGCTGGGAAGACTGTTGAAATGACAACAAAGGATTTAGAATACTACATAAACTTAGCTGTTAAAAAGCAGTGGCAGGGTTTGAGAGGACTGACTCCAATTTTAAAAGAAGTTCTACCATGGGCTTCCCTGGTGGCGCAGTGGTTGAGAGTCCGCCTGCTGATGCAGGGGACACGGGTTCGTGCCCCAGTCCAGGAAGATCCCACATGCCGCGGAGCGGCTGGGCCCGTGAGCCATGGCCGCTGAGCCTGCGCATCCGGAGCCTGTGCTCCTCAAGGGGAGAGGCCACAACAGTGAGAGGCCCGCGTAATGCAGAAAAAAAAAAAAAAAAAAAAAGTTCTACCATGGATAAAATGCTATCAAACAAACAAACAAAAAATGCTATCAAACAGCTTTGCAGGCTACAGAGATATCATTCGTAAAAGGACAAGTCAATGGATGCAGCAAACTTCATTTTTGTCTTTAAGAAATTGCCAAAGCCACCGAAACCTTCAGCAACCACCACCTGATCAGTCAGCAGCCATCAGCACTGAGGCAAGATTCTCTACCAGCTCAGATGACTGTTAGAATTTTTTAGCAATAAAGTATTTTTATTTATTTTTTTTTAATTTTTAAAAATTGATATATAGTTAATTTACAATGTTGTGTTCGTTGCAAAGTGATTCAGTTATACACATATACGTATAAATATATATACATATATATATACATTCTTTTTCAGATTCTTTTCCATTATAGGTTATTACAAGATACTGAGTATAGTTTCCTGTGCTATACAGCAGGTCCTTGTTGTTTACCTATTTTATATATAGTAGTGTGTATATGTTAATCCCAAACTCCTAATTCATCTCCCCCACCCCCTGGTAACCACTTTGGTAACCATAAGTTTGTTTTCTATGTCTATGAGTCTATTTCTGCTTTGTAAATAAGTTCATTTTTATCTTTTTTTTTTGGGCCATGCCATGTGGTTTGCAGGATCTTAGTTCAACCAGGGATCGAACCCGTGTCCCCTGCAGTGGAAGCAGGGAAGCATGAAGTCCTAACCACTGGACCGCCAGGGAATTCCCTGTACCATTTTTTCAGATGCCACATATCAGTGATATCATATGATATTTGTCTTTCTCTGACTTACTTCACTTAATATGATAAAATTTGGGTCCGTCCATATGCTACAAATGGCATTATTTCATTCTTTTTATGGCTGAGTAATATTCCATTGTCTATATATACCACATCTTTAACCATTCATCTGTTGATGGACTTTTAGGTTGCTTCCATGTCTTGGCTATGGTAAATAGTGCTGCTGTGAACATTGGGGTGCATGTATCTTTTCAAAAGAACGTGTATCTTTTCAAATTAGAGTTTTCTCCAGATATATGCCCAGGAGTGGGATTGCAGGATCATATGGTAACTCTATTTTTAGTTTTTTAGGGAACCTCCATCCTGTTCTCCATAGAGGCTGCACCAATTTACATTCCTACCAACAGTGGAGGAGGGTAGTAATAGTTTTATATACAAATTCTGATCATGCTTTTTCTCTGATGTCAGGAAGAACTTGGCTTGAATTTCCAGTTCTGAACTTCTCTAAGACTCAAATGTGCTGACTCAAATTTGTAAAATTGATGTAATGATAATTACTTCAAAGAATGGTTGCAAGGGGACTTCCCTGGTGGCGCAGAGGTTGAGAATCCGCCTGCCAATGCAGGGGACGATCCCTGGTCCGGGAAGATCCCACAAGCCGTGGAGCAACTAAGCCCGTGTGCCACACCTACTGAGCCTGCACTCTAGAGCCCGCTCGCTGCAACTACTGAGCCCGCGTGCTGCAACTAATGAAGTCCACATGCCTAGAGTCCATGCTCCGCAGCAAGAGAAGCCACTGCAATGAGAAGCCCCTGCACCGCAACAAAGAGTAGCCCCTGTTCACCACAACTGGAGAAAGCCCGGACGCAGCAATGAAGACCCAACGCAGCCAAAAATAATAATAATAAAAAAATATAAAATTAACTCAGAAAGTTAATATATTTAAGTATTAAATGATCCATATATACAGTAGGTTCTAAGCTATTACAACCCACAAAGAGACCTAAGAGTTATTCCCTTCCCCCTCTCTCTATATGTGTAAAATACATATATTCAGAAAAACGTCTTCAGTGGGTTCCCATTGCCTACCTCCCCCAAAATCCAAACTCCATAATATGCTGTTTAAAGCCTTTCACGATCCAGCTATGTCAGTCTCATCCCCCACTATATCCTTTCACATATATGTGATCTAAAAGTTCCAGACTATTCACCACTCCCAAAATATAACTTTTATTGTCTTGCCTTTATTTATAGTGTTCCCTCAACCTGGAATTCTTCATCCCCTTTTTCTCAAACTTCAGTGGCTATAAGTTTTACCTGAGATATTTTTTAAAATACAGATCCTGAAGCTTACCACCAAGATTTTTTATTCAAAAGGTCTGGTGATGCACCCTGGAATCTGCATTTTCAACAAGCACCACCCTCCCACCCCCAATAAAATGATTCAGTCCAGGTGATTAGGGTCCATACTTTGAAAAATACTGGTATTGTGGAAAGAGAAAAGATCTGGATTTGCTTCCAAAATCTGTTATTTATCAATTATGTGACTTTAGAAAATTACTTAACTTTGCTAAGAATCCTTTTCTTCTCCTGTAGAATAGGGATGGCAAAAAACTATGTTTTGGAGGCCCAAACATTGTGGCCTATTACATTATAGTAAAGAGAGTACTACATTTTTATGACTGTTCCTCAAGATCCTATTCAGTATCTTCCTACGAAGCATTCTTTATTCCTCTTATTAGAATTAATTATGTTTTGCTCAAACAGCTAAATTGCTATTTAGCATTTATTTCATTCTCTCTCTGACACAATTTATTAGTCTCCTAATCTGGCTTGTAAGTGCTTTGAAGGCAAGGACACTCTTTTTCATAATTGTATTAAGTACCTTCTATATGTTGTATACATATCAATACTAAAATATAATATATTAAAAAAATAATAAGCAACACTATTTTAACACTAAAAACTCTGTGAGGAGTTAATGAAAATTTGACAGTCATATAGAGTTTTGAAAGTTTAGTCATATAGGGAACTAGATTAAGGTCTCATTAAGCAAGCCTGCCACCCCTATACTATCTCTCTCTACTTACTAAGGATGAGATGAGAATGGTGACACCAGGTTTGCTGAGTTAGTGTCAGTAATTATATGAATCTCATTCTTGTTAATTTTTCCAAGAAACAACATAATTAAATGGTTACAAGCCATCCAGAATACTGGGAGAGGTTATGAGACCCAGAACCTCTACATAATGCTGAGCAGAATTGATGACTATCAAAAAAAGGTGATGCAGATCTGCACAGGGAAGCAGAAGTCGCTACAGCAGAAACAGAATCAGTGCCTCAGGAAAATGATGTACTTACTCAGCCAGGTAATCTGTTTTCTTTTCCCTCTCCCCAGTGTGTTGTAAGAAAAGGCAAAGTGGTAGGCTTTGAAAATAAGTTACCCGGAGATACCATAACATACTACAAATTTCATGGCTTAAAACAACAGAAATGTATTCTCTTACAGTTCTGGAGGCCAGTTCGAGAAATCAAGGTGTTGGCAGGGTTGGTTCCTTCTGGAGGCTCTGAGGGAGAAATTTGTTCCAAGTCTCTCTTCTAGATTCTGGTGGCTATAGACAATCCTTGGCATTCCTTGGCTTGTAGCTGCATAACTCCAATCTCTGCCTCTGTCTTTCCCATGGCCTCCTTCCTAGTGTGTTTTATGTTCTCCTCTTACAAAGCCATGTGTCATTGGATTTAGGACCCATCTGGTTAAACCAGGATGACCTCATCTTGAGATCCTTAACTACATCTGTAAAGACCCTTTTTCCAAATAAGGCCACATTCACATGTTCTGAGTGAACATATCTTCTGGGGAGTTCATCATTCAATCCACTACACTGTGACTTCAGTGAAACTCCTAAATTGACAACAGGAATACTGGCTGGACTCTCTAGATGAGAAAAGGTTAGAATAGGAGAGACTTCCAGAAATGCTCAACTCCTTCCTAGTCAACCCACATCTACCAGCCTCTAGATATGAAACCTCTTGAGCTCACTGCTCTCCAGCTGATTCTTGGTGGTTACATTCCTCAAAACTATCAGAAAGCAAGTTTTAATATGCATTTACAAAAAATGGAGATAAGGGTTTACTTAACTTGCTTACATAGCACCAGGCACAGAAGATCCTGCTAAACTCTGACATCCACCCAATTATGTCTCAGAGCCCTCTCTGAGATGACCATCAGTATGCTTTTGGAAGTGATACCTTCCAAAAGTTATAGAGCTGAGATTAGAGTTCTTTGTTCTGGGATTATATGCTCCCATTATTTTCTCCAGCATGGAGTTCTGGAACATTCTTGGAGTTCTAGGAATATTTATACATCATTTTCTTTTACTAAAGTAAATAATTTACAAGATTAGTTTACTTGCTACTCTAGAAGGTACAGAGAGACTTCTCATTATAGACATATTGTGAATTTTCCAGAAGTTACTTTTTCTTTTCTTTTCTTTTTTTTTTTTTTTTGGCCATGCCACGCGGCTTGCAGGATCTCAGTTCCCCAACCAAGGATTGAATCCAGGCCACAGCAGTGAAAGCCTGGAATCCTAACCACTAGGCCATCAGGGAACACCCAAGAAGTTACATTTTATTTTATTTTATTTTACTTTATTTTATTTTATTTTACTTTATTTTATTTTATTTTATTTTAGTTTGGCTGCACTGGGTCTTAGTTGCGGCATGCACGCGGGATCTCATTCCCCAACCAGGGATTGAACCTGGGCCCCCTGCATTGGGAGCAACGGGCCTTACCCACTGGACTACCAAGGAAGTCCCTAGAAGTACACTTTAAACATTAAAACTCTCTGACCTCAAAAATTGGATATTTTTGACAGTTCTGGGTTTGGAAAATACGACCAATGTAAATGGAGTAAAGCAAGATGAATTGGCAGTGTCATGAACTGTCTGACAGGAATTACAATGTCTAGGGCATTTCAGGGGATTCATATGGGTCTGGGGTCAGGGAAGCTAGAATCTAGATGATGAGGTGGGTATCAAGGCATCAAGAAGGGAGGGGAAAAAGCAAAAAGGAAGAAAAGGGTAGAAATGAATAAATACACTGAATCAGAGTGGTGGTCAAGAGGTTGGTTCTGCTACCAGATTGGGTTCAGATCAGCTTCACCACATACTAGCTAAGAGATCTTGGGCAAGCCACTTAACTTTTCTGAGCTTCATATCCCCATATGTAAGAAGACAAGGATAATAATAGCACCTATCTCATAAGGTAGCAAATATCAAATAAATTAATACATAGAAAGCACCTGACAGTCAAAGTTAGCTATCATTATATTTGCACAATGTTTCACAACTGATGAATATATTGTCTTACACAACTCTCATAAGAACGCTGTGTTTATTATTCTTGTTTTAGAAATGAGAAGAAAGAAGTGCAGATAAAATTAGCAACTAACCCAAAGTCACAAAGCTGGGAAATGAGAGGACTAAAACTAGAACTTAATGCAGGACCACGGTTTTTATACATCACAGTTGCCAACTCTGAAATTGTGTGTTGGAGGCAGGTAGAGGTCGAGGAGTGGCAGGAGGAAGGGAGAAAGGGCCTGGAGAAGGAGAATTCCTTTTCCAAGGAAAAGGAAGTGTCACAGTTTAGCTAAGGCCAGCTAGGAAGACCTTCCTAAAGACTTTGGCCCTTTCTTTTCATGATTTCCTTTTTCTGATTTATTTATGTTTAGCTTCAAGAGATATATAAATTGAATCTAAATCAACCTATCCCTTTGATCATCAAAAAGAAGCAAATACCTGCCTCTACCAAATTTGTTCAACAGCCAATCCTAAAAGAAGAGGACAAAAAGTATGACATATTCAATAAGTTCAGGTATGTGGTAGGAAAGACTGACATTAAACTTTCTTTGGATAATATCTGGGACCTCATGATTTTTTTTCCTGCCCAAGAGCTTTCCCCTTCTCCACAGTTTTGATATGGTTCAGTGGAGAATATTAATTTTCTTAGCTAATTTAGCAAAAGGCTTATTTCTACTTAAATATTTAATAACTAATTTTGAGTTCCTTAAAAAAAATGAAGTTGATTCTTCCTTACGAAGAAACAAATTATTTTAATACACACAGTGAAGAAACTTAGAAGCATTACTTGTTGTTGTTTTTTTTTTTAAGAAGGTAGGAACTTTGGGAAGGAAGGGGAAAAGACTGCTGTGGGGGAAACATAGCCTGCATATGGAGTGTATACTCCATGAAGCTAAGAAAGTCGTTTTAAAACGTATTAGTAGGTGAAGTCAGAAATGCAACTTTCAGGGGGAAAAAACGTTATTTCTGCAAATTCTGCTGTTTTAATCCATCTCTCGGTCAAAGTGGGCATAGCTAATGTTCCTTGGTTCCGGGGGGGCTTTATAGGACACGGTGGTGGTGAAGAGAAGGGGCGAGAATAGGAATTATATCTTTTGAATGGCTATGGAGTTCAGGAGAGTTTGACGCTTCCAAATGGTGCTTGTTCTCTGATTCTCTAGACAAGAAGACCAAATGGAAGCCATCTGGAATGCTGATCTATTCACTTCAAGTTACCCAATAACAGAGAAGACATCAATGTAATCACTCTGGGCCCAGCTGGGTGGGTACCCAGATATTCCTATGCTGCTCCAGTTAGATGTTCACTCTACGTTCAGAAGATCTCTTACATGCATTCAACCAAAGTAAGTTTAGGACTCGGAGGGAGCACTCTGGTAATTGGGCCTTTGGTCACATACCTTTTGTTTCCCTAACCTGACTTTCTCTTACAGCACCAGGGAGTTGCCAAAAGCAGTTTTTTGGTGTGAGGTCAGACTCACACCAGCCATAAAATAGTACAGGTAAATTCAACATTAGTCTTTTAGTGTTTCTCTTCATAGGCCTATAGATGTCACTACTGGAATAATATAAACAAACAAACAAACAGACAAAAAGCAGTTATAATACCATGAAACCTAATCTAACACTAGATAGGTCCACTTTGAATTCCACCCTTAGGGATTTATTACTGGAAGAACCAGAAAGACCGTAGTAGAATGCTTTCACCCACTTCATGATTCAGTAACATGACCTTAAATGCAGTTGTCATATCTAGGCCAAATCTGAAGTAAATTCGGTGCTTGTATCCCAGGATGCACTGAAGAGACTCGGAGAGAACAGGTAAGGTGGTCATGTGGTTCCACATTTCCAAATTCTGTTAAACCAGATTCTCACTGAAACTACTGGAAACCATTCTAGTGGAAGTGAAGAGTTTTGGAGTCTCCATTACCTCTCTCAAGTAAGAGAATTATTTAATGTTCTAAGCTAAGAATTTAGAAATGGAACTTTTGTAACCTGAAAGAGTTTGTGGGAGCAGTCTGATTTATTCTGGTGAAATCCAAGTCCTGGGGTAAGAAGAAATAGTGTTAACTCATCAATTTGTTTAGGTAGCAGACACCATGAAATAAGACAATTAAAATTCTATAATAAAGTAAAGTAATAGCAAAAATATTACATAATGTATACAATATAAAATCATATACCATGAGCACAAGCGTTCATGAAAAAAAGTAACCAAATCAAATGTAACCATTAAGTTGAATAAGTATGACTCCTAAGTTATAGGTTATAATCAGAAAGCAGCTTTCTTTTTGTCTCCCATTTTCCCTTACATTTTTTGAGTAATTAAATTAATTAACTTAGGCTATTTGGAGAGATAACATTGCTAATTTAATGCCTATAGTGCTTGGGACAAGATGTATAAAATTTTCTTTGAATAATATTTCCTTTATCTCCATTCCACAGCTAGCTTCAACTATTAGATATACTACTGACCTAACTATTCACTTCTTACTCATGCTAAATCCTACAAAATTAGTGAGACTCCTACTTCCAATTTACTGTTTGGAAGTACTCAGAATCAAGGAGCTTTCCATAGATTTTTTTTTAAGGTATAATGTATACACATTTTTTTAAGGTATAATTTTTTTTAAGGTATACATTTTTTTAAGGTATAATGTATATACATTTAACCTCTTTAGGGTACAGTTCTGAGTCTTGCATAGTTATGGCAACCACTAATCTGCTTGCAGTCCCTATAGTTTTCTCTTTTCCAGAATGTCATATAAATGGAAGTATACAGTACGCAATCTTTTGAATCTGGCTTTTTCCACTTGGCATAATTCACGTGATTCATCCATGCTGTTACATGTATCAGTAATTCATTTCCTTTTACTTCCTGACTAGTATTATTCCACTGTATGGCTATACCATATTACTTTATCCATTCACCAGGTCAAAGACATCTGAGTTGTTTCCAGTTTTTGGCAATTATGAATAAAACTGCTCTAAAAATTCATATACAGGGTTTGGGGTGAATGTAAGTTTTGACTTCTCCTAGAAAAATACCCAGGTGTGGGATTGCTGGGTTGTATGATAAGTGTATATTTACCTTATAAGAAATGGCTAAGCTATTTTCCAAAGTGATTTTACATCCCTTTACATTTATTCAGTGAAGCTAGTTCTTACCCTACCTCCAGATGAAAACCTAGATGGTTCCATGACATTTCTGGTAACTTTTTTTTTATATAGTATTTTTAAAAATATTTATTTTATTTATTTATCTTATTCTTGGCTGCGTCGCGAATATTTATTCTTAGCTGCGGCAGGTGGGATCTTCACTGTGGCATGCGGGATCTTTTGCTGGGGCGTGTGGGCTCCAGAGAGCGTGGGCTCTGTAGTTTGTGGGCACACCTCTCTAGCTGAGGCACTCAGGCTCAGTAATTGTGGTGTGCATGCTCAGGTGCCCCGCAGCATGTGGGATCTTAATTCCCCGACCAGGGATCGAACCCGTGTCCCCTGCATTGGAAGATGGATTCTTTACCACTGGACCACCAGGGAAGTCCCCATTTCTGGTAACTTTTTAATAATGTAAGTTTATCTAGTCGGTAATTAAAATGTCCAGAACCATGTATAATAAAGCTTTAATTTTCTTTTAAAGTTCTCCTCTCTTCCAGCTAAGACTATTGCAACTTAACAGTCAGGGAAGGAGGACATGAACAGCTTATTTTCTCTCTTGTGGCCTAGTGCTTTTGTTCCAACTTTTCCAGCTTGCTGGCATTGGACCTCTTACGGATTACAGTTCTGAGAAGGGAGGAGAGGGAAAGGGAAAGAGAAAGTTCTTACTGACTACCACTGTTGCATTTTCTCACATCATTGCTTCCTGGATGTGACAGATTTTTGAAGATGACTCTTTCATGGATGTACTTGGTGAGCTCCTTGGTGATCATCATCACTGGAGATCACTCATCTGCAGATGTCTTCTGCATGTTTTTTTCTTTTTGGCCACACCCCACGGCTTGTGGGATCTTAGTTCCCTGACCAGGGATGGAACCCGGGCCCTTGGCAGTGAGAGTGCGGAGTCCTAACCACTGGGCAGCCAGGGAATTCCCTGCAGATTTCTTCATCATGGCAGATACATTTCTATTCCAACTGGTTGTTTGCATGTGTGATACCCCCAGCTTCTCTCTGCTGAGATGTGTTTGCATATTAAGGCAGTTCTCCTGGACAGAATACATGACAGCCCTATGTCATCTCTCCTGGGTATATATGTATGTGTGGCCCTCATCTAGTCTATAGGAAACACTTGAGCCTCCTTTGTCCAGATAAACTCTGAGGCTGAAGGCCTATCCCAATGCAGCAGCAGCTTTTTCTTTGTTTCTGCCATTAGAGCAGCTAGCCAATCAGTCAGGTATGGTTTTTTTTTTCGGGTATGGAATCAGACCCTTGTCTACTGGGCCTCCAAATTGGAGACTCGTGTTAAGTTCTTGGAGTGGAGGAAGGGTAGAAGCACTCTCAAAATCCTCTTCTCCTTGACCATCTCATACCCTCAGAGTGAGTTAAAAGATTAAGAGTTAAGTTCTTTGTAAATCCTAGTCTAGCACTTCTCTTCAGAATTTGGTATCCATTGTTAGGGTTGCCAGATTTAGCAAATAAAAAGGTAGGACACCCAGTTAAATTTTAATTTCAGATAAACAGCAAGTGATTTAGTATAAGTATGGCCCATGTAATTGTAAAAAATTATTTATTATTTATCTGAAGTTCAAATTTGACTAGGCACCCTGTATTTAATCTGGCAACCCTTCTATTGGGCTTTGCCAAAACTTCCATTTTTACATGATATTAGATACAAAATATGTATTAGGAGTTTCTGAGTTATAGAGTTAGATGTTTGAAAACTTTCAGAGTAGGAGATGCTGAAAACAGTGAAAAACTTTAATAAGACATTATAGGAAATAGAAGAATTGAAGACTTGGATTCTTTTCTATTTTTCACTAAACCTATTTTTAAGACATCTTTAATTAGTAATAATGGGCACTACATGATCCGTTACTATTTGCCATCCTCCCCCTCCTTTTTTCCTCCCTAGAATCTCTTCAAGGTCTTTCTCCCTCAAAGAGGATTATATATTTTTTTACTTTGTGGCAATTATAGTCCAAACCAAGAGACGTTTTTCCCTCTGGGTTTGGTTATTTCTACCATCCTTTGGATCTCAGTTTAAACAATCACTCTTTTTTTTTTCTCAACATTTTTTTTTTTGGCCATGCCGCAGGGCATGTGGGATCCTAGTTCCCTGACCAGGGATGGAACACCCGCCTCCTGCATTAGAAGCACAGAGTCTTAACCACTGGATCAAAGGGAAGTTCCCAATCACTCTTTCCGAGCTGTCTTCTCTGACTCCTGTGTTCTCCCATAGCATCAATTAATACTATCTTAGCACTTACCATTCTGTATTGTAATTGCCTTATTACTTACCTCCCCTGATTTCAGACAATATGCTTTTTTTAATTAATTTATTAATTTATTTATTTTTGGCTTCGTTGGGTCTTCGTTGCTGCACACCTGCTTTCTCCAGTTGTGGCGAGCGGGGGCTACTCTTTGATGGGGTGTGCAGGCTTCTCATTGTGGTGGCTTCTCTGGCTTAGGAGCATGGGCTCTAGGTACACAGGCTTCAGTAGTTGTGGCACAGGGGCACACTAGTTGTGGCTCACGGGCTCTAGAGCGCAGACTTAGTAGTTGTGGCCCATGGGCTTAGTTGCTCCGTGGTATGTGGGATCTTCCTGGACCAGGGCTTGAACCCGTGACCCCTGCATTGGCAGACAGATTCTTAACCACTGTGCCACCAAGGAAGCCCCTAGACAATATGTTTTAAGGAGATTAACTGTCTGTTGTGTTCAACTGCCTCTATTTTTGCTCTGCCTGCTTTCCTTTCAAAAATATTTACTACTTCCTATGTGCCAGGTACTATAATGAGGCACTGAGTTATAATATGTGGAAAGGGTTCAAGAGACCATGGACGCCAGGCAGAAGGTACACTACATGCAAAAATCCAGGGCCGATAACATATTTCTTCTTTTACTTTATCTCATAAAAATTTTTTTTTAAATTTAAAATATAGGAACTTCCCTGGTGGTCCAGTGGTTAAGATTCCGCCTTCCAATGCAGGGGACGTGGGTTCCATCCCTGGTGGGGGAACTAAGATCCCACATGCCTTGGGGCAACTGAGCCCACGTGCTCTGGAGCCCGCATGCCACAACTAGAGAGAGGCCCGTGCACCACAACGAAGATCCTACGTGCCGCAACTAAGACCCAAGGCAGTCAAATAAATAAATGATTTTTTTAATTAAAAATATATAAAAACAAAAACCTCCCTACTCTCCAGCACCCTTTCTTCCTGTTTCCAACAGAGATGACTAGAACTAAAATTTCTCTTCCTGCCTTGATGTGTCATGTGATGCTTGGAGCTATTGTCATCTTTGGCAACCCTGAGGTGATAACCACAGGACAAAAAGACAATACACCAAGAATTACAGAGGAGGAGGATAAATGAAACCCTATCTTTGATAACATTAAGTTGCTGGAACAACCCTGAGTACACCTGCCTCTGGCCTTTTTGTTAAGTGAGCAATAAATGACTTTTTCAGTTTCAACCATCCTTAGTCAGGGATTCTGTTACTTTTTTTTTAACATCTTTATTGGAGTATAATTGCTTTACAACGGTCTGTTAGTTTCTGCTGTATAACAAAGTGAATCAGCTATACATATACATATGTTCCCATATCTCCTCCCTCTTGCGTCTCCCTCCCTCCCACCCTCCCTGTCCCACCCCTCTAGGTGGTCACAAAGCAGGAGCTGATCTCCCTGTGCTATGCGGCTACTTCCCACTAGCTACTTTACATTTGGTAGTGTATATATATCCATGCCACTCTCTTACTTCGTCCCAGCTTACCCTTCCCGCTCCCCGTGCCCTCAAGTCCATTCTCTACATCTGTGTCTCTATTCCTGTCCTGCCCCTAGGTTCTTCAGAACCTTTTTTTTTTTTTTTTTAGATTCCATATATATGTGTTAGCATATGGTATTTGTTTTTCTCTTTCTGACTTACTTCACTCTGTATGACAGACTCTAGGTCCATCCACCTCACTACAAATAACTAAATTTCGTTTCTTTTTATGGCTGAGTAATATTCCACTGTATATATGTGCCACATCTTCTTTATCCATTCATCTGTCGGTGGACATTTAGATTGCTTCCATGTCCTGACTATTGCAAACAGAGCTGCAGTGAACATTGTGGTACATGACTCTTTTTGAATTATGGTTTTCTCAGGGTATATGCCCAGTAATGGGACTGCTGGGTTGCATGGTAATTCTGATTTTAGTTTTTTAAGGAACCTCCATACTGTTCTGCATAGTGGCTGTATCAGTTTACATGCCCACAAACAGTGCAAGAGGGTAGGGATTCTGTTACTTGCAGCACAAAATATTACTGACTTAATCAGTTTATACTTTTTTCCCCCGAGGAAAGTTTTCCTAATCTTCCCTATTGCCCTTATGTGCCATTTCCCCAAACTCCCATAATATCCTAAGATTATTACTCTATCATTGTATTTACCATATGTATTATAATGATCTGTTTATGCATCTGTCTCTTTGTATCCCAGGAGATCTGACATTTTGACCCATTAGAGATATCCAAAAAAGTTCAATGTTGAATGAATGAATAAATCTATGTTTCTTTCCCCAAAGGGGTAATAATCAAAGTAGGGGGTGATAAAATACTGAGGAATTACAAAAGACAGCAACTCTCAAAAGAACAGTTTCCATTTTTAAAAAATATTTTCAAAAATATTTATTTATTTATTGGCTGCATGTACAGCTTGTGGGATTTTAGTTCCCTGACCAGGGATTGAACCCGGGCCCCAGCAGTGAAAGTGCTGAGTCCTAACCACTGGGAATTCCCAAAAGAACAGTTTCAACAGGACTCTCTTAGGGCAGAGGAAGCTTTGGAAACTGCAGGCTATCTGGTGCAATTATTGAGGGAAGTACTATTACCTGTTAAGTAATAGTAATAACAATAACACTTCACAGTTGTGTGGTGCTTTTCACAAACAGTGAATCTAATATCAAATTTAAACCTCACAGTCATCCTGATGAGGTAAAGAGAGCAAGCATTTTAAAGACTAGGAAGCTGAAGCAGAACCAGAATTTCAAACAAGTTCTACATGCCACACTAAAGATACCTGAAATTTACCTTAAGCTAAATGGTTTAAATATTTCTCTCTCACTGAGATAAAGACCATCTGATGTGAAAATTCTTACTTACCATACAGTAGACAAAGGTTAGAGTCACTCAGAATGACTGGATTTTCTGTTTCTGTCATTCACCCTATGTCCCTGCCACTTTCTGTATGTCACACATAAGCAAACACGTACACGTGCCTTTCTGTCTTTCACTATTCAAATCTTTGTTTAAAAGATGGGTAGAGAAAGCTGGCATATAGTGTGATATGTCATTCATTCTTTTTTTAAAAAAAATATTTATTTATTTATTTATTTGGCTGCACCAAGTCTTAGTTGCGGCAGGCAGGCTCCTTACTTGCAGCTTGCCAACTCCTTTGTTGTGGCATGAGAACTCTTAGTTGCAGCATGCATGTGGGATCTAGTTCCCTGACCAGGTATTGAAGCCGGGCCCCCTGCATTGGGAGTGTGGAGTCTTAACCACTGTGCCACCAGGGAAGTCCCTAGTGTGCTATGTCATAATTCTTTATTTTTTCTAAGGGCTGGTCCTAGCAGGGGGCTTGCACGCTTGAAAATAAGGAAATGGTTCAGATGTTTGCCTTGGCTTATTAGAGCATTTTCCCTAAAGGGGGAAAAACTACTTAGGACATAAATCAGAAATTAGAAAGTTGTCTGGCAAATACAGAATCAGGGCAGAAGCAGCTGTTTACATGATATCGATGGTTGTGACATAAGATTATGATGTGGATTCATCTCCACCATAAGAATGTACCTGACCAACAACCTGGACAGTTATGCTGGCTACGCAGCATGCTGCTTTTCCAGAGACTCTTCTGTGACCCCATGCTTCTTGTTTCCATGCTGACCATCTGCCATTCCACTTAAAGCCTTTTTCCTAAAGTTTTTCTTTTTAAACAGGGAATTGCTTTTTTCCAAGTATAATTTGATATATTTTTACAAAAATATTTCAAAAATATATAAAGTATAAGAAAGTATAACAAAGAAAATTTAAAAATTACTTTGGACCCCTACCATTCAGGGATAATACTGCTGCTAATATTTTGGCATATAACTTTTGTTTGAAAGGAAAGTTGTATTATTTTATTAAGATATAAAACAATATTATATCGTCCTGGTGGTCCAGTGGTAAAGAATCCACCTTCCAATGCAGGGGATGCGGGTTTGATCCCTGGTCAGGGAACTAAGATCCCACATGCTGCAGGGCAACTAAGCCCGTGCGCCACAACTACTGAGCTCGAGTGCCTCAAACAGAGAGCCCGTGCACGAGCCACAGACTACAGAGCTCACTACAGAGAGAAAAAGGCCCACACGCCACAACTAGAGAGAAGCCTGCAAGCTGCAATGAAGAGCCCGTGTGCTGCAACGAAGACCCGAAACAGCCAAATAAATAAATAAATAATTTTTTTTTAAGTATTTTTTTTACATACGGGGTTAGGAGCTGTTCGTAAATCACAATCTTTAGTTAGCAGCACATGGACTCTAAGGAAAATGAAGCAAAAGAGCAGACTAAGAAGAAAATATAAGTAACAATGGCATTTTTATTAGGTTCATTAAATGCAAGTGGTATCATACTTACCATCCATTAGAGTAATACCTATTATAGTCACCAAATTTGAATTTATAAAAATAAAAATCTGATGAACACCTACTATGAGCTAATCCTAAAAAACAAAAGCAAGACCTAGTTTAACCCAAACTTTGATATACGAATGACTGAAGAGAACTTTATTCCAGGTAATGATTTCTGTTTTGGGTTTTGTTTGTTTTTATTTTTGTTTCTGTTTTCCAGGTAATTATTTCTAACCACACTA
This sequence comes from Orcinus orca, assembly GCF_937001465.1. NCBI lineage: Eukaryota > Metazoa > Chordata > Mammalia > Artiodactyla > Delphinidae > Orcinus > Orcinus orca. Next base: position 40,508,468 of record NC_064569.1, on the reverse strand, counting down.
TGGGATGGTTAAGATTTATGATTCCAACTAAATACTGATTATTAAACAGGGTTCACATTAAAAATTAAATTATAGCATGCCTCAAGAATGTTAAGTAGGGCTTCCCTGGTGGTTCTGTGGTTAAGAATCTGCCTGTCAGTTCAGGGGACACGGGTTCGAGTCCTGGTCCGGGAGGATCCCACATGCCACAGAGCAGCTAAGCCCGTGCACCACAACTACTGAGCCTGTGCTCCAGAGCCCATGAACCATAACTACTGAGCACACGTGCCACAACTACTGAAGCCTGCAGGCATAGAGCCCGTGCTCTGCAACAAGAGAAGCCACCGCAATGGGAGTCCTGCGCACTGCAGCAAAGAATAGCCCCCGCTCGCCACAGCTACAGAAAAGCCCACATGCAGCAACAAAAGACCCAACGCAGCCAAAAATAAAATAAATAAAAATTAAAAAAAAAAGAATGTTAAGTAAACCAGCCCATCATTAACTAACTAATTGACTCCTAGAAGAATATTTACTGAGGGCCTATTACTGCCAGGTACTAGGCAGAGGCCAGGGATGTTAAGATAAATGAGACAGTTTCTATACTTTTATATTCAAATGGAAGCTACAGAGAAGTAAATCAACAATTCCAATATGGTGTGAATAAGTGGTAAGAGATGGTGAAAGTACTAAATATTTTGGAATTACAAAGAAGTACTCAACCCACACAAAGATAAAGTGCCAGAGAAGTTTTCCTAAAGTTAGGGACAATTAAGCAAAGATTTAATAACAAGAGGAAGATGGATGAAAAGGGGAGGAGGGCTGGCTGTGCTGGAGAGGGGGAATGGCAAAGGCTTGCAGGTCTTTTGAGGAAAATTGGTCAGCCTGGTTGGACCACTGTGTACAAACTAGAAGTGGCAAGATTAGAGAGGTAAGTGGGGTCAGAGAAACTATGAAGGTGTTTGTAATCCATATTAGGTTCCCTGGACTTTATCTAGAGGGCTATAGAATATTTTAAAGATATTTATTATCAATATTTCAGACAGCTAAAAGCACAGTAATATTCAAAAATCTGCAAATGCAACACTAAGCTTAAGAAATAAAACATGCGGGGACTTTCCCGGTGGTCCAATGGTTAAGGTTCTGAACTTCCACTGCAGGGGGTGCAGGTTTGATCCCTCGTTGGGGAACTAAGATCCCACATGCCGTGAGACGTGGCCTAAACAAATAAATAAAATTAAAAAGAAAAAGAAATAAAACATGCTCTTTAAAAAAGAAAGGAGGGGCTTCCCTGGTGGCGCAGTGGTTGAGAGTCCGCCTGCCGATGCAGGGGACACGGGTTTGTGCCCCAGTCCGGGAGGATCCCGCATGCCGCCGAGCGGCTAGGCCCGTGAGGCCATGGCCGCTGAGCCTGTGTGTCCGGAACCTGTGCTCCGCAGCAGGAGAGGCCACAACCGTGAGAGGCCCACGTACCGCAAAAAAAAAAAAAAAAAAAAAAAAAAAAGAAGAAAGAAAAAGAAAGGAAAGGACTTGCCTGGTGGTGCAGTGGTTAGGAGTCTGCCTGCCAATGCAGGGGACACAGGTTCGAGCCCTGGTCCGAGAGGATCCCACATGCCCTGGAGCAAGTAAGCCTGCGCGCCACAACTACTGAAGCCCGTGCACCTAGAGCCCGTGCTCCGCAACAAGAGAAGCCACTGCAGCGAGAAGCCCACGCACTGCAATGCAGGGTAGCCCCCGCACGCCACACCTAGAGAAAGCCTGTGTGCAGCAACACAGACCCAACGCAGCCAAAAATAAATAACTTAAGTAAAATTTTTTAAAAAAGAAAGGAAAAACCCAAAAAGCAAAAATTAAAAATACATAATACAAACACACATAAGAGTGAATTCCTCTGTGTACCCCTAACCAATGACATTTTTCTCCTTCTTGCTCCATAGAAACCACTATATTGAATTTGCTGTTAATATTTCTACACATTTGGCTTTATACTTAACTATATATGTAACTCTAAACAACATAAGCACATGGTTGAGGGATGAGCAAGATGCCCACTTTAATCTGTTGATTTTCTCTATTGATTTCTGCTCTAATTTTTATTACTTCTTTTCTTCTGCTTACTTTGGATTTAGTTTGCTCCTCTTTTTTTAGTTTCCCAAGGTGGAAGCTTAGATTATTGATTTAAGATTTTTTTCTTTCCTAACATGTGCATTCAATGCTATAAATTTCCCTCTAAGCACACCGCTTTTGCTGCATCCCACAAATTTTGATAAGTATGTATTTTCATTTTCATTTAGTTCAAAATATTTTAAAATTTCTCTTGAGAGTTCTTCTTTGAAGAAAATTCACATTATCCAATGTTCCTGCATGCTATCTACTTTTTCATCAAAGTCCTTAGCATATTAATCACAGTTAATTATGATTATAATTATCATAATTACAACATCACTACCATATCTGACTCTGGTTCCGATGCGTGTTCAGCTTCTTCAAACTGTATTTTTTTGCCTTTTAGCGTGCCCTGTAATTTTTAAATTAAAATCCAGACATGATATACTAGGTGAAAGAAACTCTGGTAAATAGGCCTTTAGTGGTGTGGTGAAGTATTGGAGAAGGGGAAACATTTTATAGTTCTACGATTAGGTCTCAGTCTTTTGGAGAGCCTATGCCTCTGGACTATGAACTTTACCAGTGCTTCTCAGTACCCATGACTCCCACTCCACCTTAGATGGGACAGGATGGCTAGAGCTGACTGGAGTTGAGTATTTCCCTTCCTCCAAGTAGGTTAGGCCCTGATAAAACCCCAGCATGTTAGACTCTGGTAAAATAGTTTCTCCTGAGGGCAGATTTGTTAAGAACAGAATGCTCTGCTGTATTTCAGAATGGTTACTTTCCCCCTTCCTCTGGGGTAAACATGAGGGGATTTTTCTCCAATCTTCACTATCAGGACCTAGTAGAGTTTCTGAAGGTCCCTTTGACTAGGTCCCCTGGAGTTTTTAACTCTCAGACTTGTTTATACTGAGCCTCCAGCAATTCATCAATTACAGTTTAGGTTTTTTACCAGGCACTGGTTCCTGCAGAAGTTTCTGCTCATGAGTTTCTGTTCTAGTTAAGTTGTAATTCTCTATATCATCTGTCTGTCTCTCCAATTTTGGGGGCAATGGTTTGCCCTGTGACCTCACTTCTCCAAAGAATCAAAGAAGAGTCGTTGATTTTTCACTTTGCTCAACTTTTTACTTGCTGTTAAGATTGAGAAGAAACTTTTTGCATATACTTTTCAAAAAATTTCTGTGCACTTACTTTTAGGTTGCAAAAATGGGCTCATTTCAGACATGTCTTTTAACCTACTTTGTTTCACTTAACAGTAAATCTTTGAAATTTTTCTATGTTAATATAGACTTATATCATCATCTTTATTGTTTGCATGATATTTCTTATAAAGATCTATCATAATTTATTGAACGGTTCTCCTACTGATAGAAATCTGGATCTTTTTCAACATTGCAAACAATGCTGCAGCAAATATCCTTGCACAAGTTTGTATATTTATATGATGATTTCACTTTGAAAATTCCATTCAAATAATTTTTTCCAATTACAAAAGTAATGAATGTTCATCATAAAAAATTTGGAAAATACAGACAAGTCCATGCCCAGAAATAACAACCATTGTCAATATTTAGGCTGTGTTCTAACTTTAGGTGTAAGAATACTGTCTAATAAGTATAAACTATTGCCAGGCTCTGCTCTTCCTGATTTTGGTCCTGGGAGACATTCTGCCTTGTGAAGGTGACTTTTATAAATATGGATTACATACTAATTTTACTAGTTTGACATTGTGAGCCCTGGTGGCACTCTTAATTTCCCTGTGAATCATCTGTTTTCCCACAAATGTGTTCAAGAGCAATTTGTAATAAGATTAATTTTCTCGTCTTGTTTCCAGGTTTAAGAAGATTCCCAAGTGACTGTAAAATTAAACACAAGCATGTGGAAAGTAAATTTCAATGTTTCAGTAAAATGTCTATTTTGCTTTCTTTCATGTATATACATTGCTTTGTCCAACCTATATTTTTATATTTTGCCTGTAGTTCTTCAGGTTAAACATCTTCATTTCCAGACTACTACCATAACCACTCAAGAAAGAACATCTTCTTCTCTAAATTACTTGAAACACAAAGCTTCAACAAACACTGAGGTAGGCTATCACAAAATGATCCCTGATATGATGGCAAAGTGGCACAGTCTACCTCCCCCACCCAACTCACGCCCAAAGATGCCTCAGAAATAAGAAATGAATGGGCAAAAAAAAGAAAGAAAGAAAGAAAATGAAACCAGCAGAAACCCCTGGAGGGTCAGAAGATGGTTATGGTTTGATAAAGAAGGGAAATAGTAGCCCTAGACAAAGGAGGGCCCGGCTTCCAACATGGAGATTTGGGGAGAAATTTTGAGTTGGGCTCTTTTCTATCCACTGCATGCCTAGAGTAGATCACTGCCTTCCCCATCACCCTCTACAATACCAGAAAGCAAGTTCATAGGGTTACACTACTGGGATGTAAGGTAAAAAAACCAGCAACTGCTGGCTCAGCCAACAAACACCTAAGGGTTTCCTCCTACCTTTCCTCATAGGCTTTCTTTTCACCCAGGAGCCTAGACAAATACATTCTTAGAAAAGAACAAAGCCTAAGGGGACTTCCCTGGTAGTGCAGTGGTTAAGAATCCTCTCTGCCAATGCAAGGGACACGGGTTCAATCCCTGGTCCGGGAAGATCCCACATGCCTCGGAGCAACTAAGCCCATGCGCCACGACTATTGAGCCTGTACTCTAGAGCCCGCGTGCCACAACTACTGAGCCCGCGTGCCACAACTACTGAGCCCGTATGCCACAACTACTGAAGCCCGTGCGCCTAGAGCCCGCGCTCCGCAACAAGAGAAGTCACCACAATGAGAAGCCCGCGCACCGCAACGGAGAGTAGCCCCCACTCGCTGCAACTAGAGAAAGCCCTCGCACAGCAACAATGACCCAAAGCAGCCAAAAATAAACAAAAGAACGAAGCCTAGGGTACAGAGACCTTCACTAAGGGGCAAAGCCCTCTGACGAGAGCAATAGATATAAAGACATTCAAAGTTGGACCCTCCCACTCACCAGGAGTTGTACAAGCTAAAGGCGGGTCTTGACTCCTCCCACCGCTTTCTCCTTCCATTACTCACCAAGATAACTGATACTCGTAAAGGAAAATCACCTCACAGGAAAAAATAACTAGACAATTAGGAAGACAATAAATTGAATAACCTACTCTAGATGACAAGAATTAATAGAATACAGGCCAAATAAATGTTCCCAAAGAGGATATTGATCCTGAAGCAGAAACAAACAATTATGAAGAACCAAGCAGGATTACTGAATATTCAATACACAATTGAGATAAACTCACTAGATGATATAAACAGCAAAATGAACATAACCCAAGATCAGGTCAAGAAACTTTTCCAGAAGACATTGAGAATGAATAAGAGATGAAAAAATATACAAATTAACGAAGCTAGACATAGAAAAGACAGCATTTATATAATACGAGTCCCAGCAGGAGAGAAAAAGTTAATGGAGGGAAGATGATATATGAAAAAAACAAGTGAGAACCTCCAAAGAAAGACTGATAATGGAAGGGTATATGGGGAGTGGGGATAAAGAGGGCTGATATAGAAAACATGAATACTTAGTGATATTTTAATGAAATTTAAGAACTCCAAAGGCAAAGAGAACATTCTAAGAAAAGCAGCTCACCCACAAACAGAATGAATCAGAATGTCAGACTTCTCAGGAGCAACATTAGAGACAGGAAAATAATAAATAGTTTTATAATATTGAAAACAGAACTTTGAATCTAAGCTATATTCAGCTAAGCTATTGCTTAAATGTAAGGGTACAACAAATATATTCTCAGACCTTCAAGGTCTCAGCAGTATCATTAAGATCCTCTTTGAAAATACTCTTGAAATAAGTGATCTATCAAATGAAACTTTTAGGAAATGCTACAAAATATAAGATAGTAAAAATGAGAAAATAATTTTGTAAAGCTTGTTGGTGTCTAAAAGCATTGTAAATATACATACACTACACACACACACACACACACACACACACACACACACCCGCAGATATAACAAAGTGCAATATCCAGAGGTAGGCAAGAGTGTGTATGTTAAAGTATTTGTCCCACTATGGAGGAAGACACAGATAGGTGTTGATAAGTTTCAAAAGTTGGGGAAGATAAATACAAGTAAGAGTCGTAACAAGTTAAAGATAACCAGTGGAAGAACAAATACAAAATGCATACTTTACAAACCCATAGAAAAAACTAATATAAGTAAATAAGCAAGAAAAAATGAAAGAAAATTTAATCTAAGAAGAAATAAAATGTTCAACATAAAAGGAATTTAATAAATTAGTTAAATATACCAAGAAAAGGTAGAATTCTCAAATTTAATTTAAAAACAAGATCTAGCAATATAATGTCTACAAGAGACACACTTAAAAGAAGGACAGGACAAAAAGAATCTAAAAACGAGTGGATGTATGTATATGTATAACTGATTCACTTTACTGTACAGCAGAAACTATCCCAACATTGTAAATTGACTATACTCCAATAAAAATTTTTAAAAAGGACAGGACAAAGTTAAAACAAAGAGATAGAAAAAGACAAATATGAACCCCCCCCCAAAAGCCAAGCATACATCTAATAACAGGCAAAAATAGAATTCAAGGCAAGAAGCATCATTAGGGGCAAAGGGAGACAGTAGATCAAAAATGTGTAATATAAAGATAATATCATACATCTATATTGTTAATATAGATGCTTATAACAATATATCCTCAAAATATGCGAAGTAATAACTGACCCCTTGCTCTCCCCTGATAATACTGCCTCACTTGGAGCCCTCTCAAAGGATGTCTATTTTAACTTTCACATCCCCCTTATCACTTGGCCTGGAAATGAGGTAGGGATCTTCCTCATTCCTCAATGCTACTTCCAGATCATTCTCCCCTACTCTCTAAGAAGACTCAGCTTTAAATCTCCTGTCATGAGACTATATACCACCCATTGCTCTCTCTGTTGCAGTCATTTACCTCCTCCTTGCTCACTGTCACTTTTATCCAGTCCATCTGTCATAATCCCTGGTAATTTCAATATTCACACAGCTCTTTCCAACACCTGGCCTCACAATGCTTTGATCTGTTCTCCTTCAGAGATTTAATCCTCTACCCATTAGTCATATCCTTGACCTTGTCAAGGATATGACTAATGGAAAAATAAAAGGAAAACTGCAACCCTTCCATAATCTTGGTTTCAAATAATTCATTCTCCAAACATCACCTCTTTATAGCTCTCTCCTTCTAGTACCCCAACTCCACAATCCTTTTGAACTCCACAGAGACCTTTCCTTCATTAATTCTACCACCTTCTTACTGTCTCTCACCCCTTCATGTCCTCATTTCCTTTGTAACCCAGCTAGAATTCCATAGTTATAATTATAATCAGTTTCTGGTATATGCTCTCAACTCGAACTCATTTGTTTTTCTCTTGCTCTGAAATACTCCTTGGCTGGCCACAGCCCAGCTTAAATCCAGTTTTCTCTGCCTACTCCATAGCTGCACCCTGGAAGCTGAATGTAGCTTCAGGAAAACATTCAAACTTGCTGACTGGTCTTACTTTATATAATCATTAACCTCAAGTGGCCCGTAATGCTGCCTGGCAAATATACTATGTTTCCCTAATCCATTCACTCTGACTTTCCTGGACAAAATTCTGTATTTTCTCCTGTCTCTTCAGATCTCTGCAGCCTTCTCTTCCATCTTCTTTCTTGGCCGATGACCTAGCTCCCTACTGCACTGAGAAAATGGAAGCAATCATTATTAATTCCACATTATTAACCACATCTCCCTAATTATCTGAATTTGCCCTTATATATTCTACTTTCTCTCTTGTTACCTGTGGATGAACTATATGACTCCTATTTAATGCCAGCCTCTCTACTTGCACACTAGATCTCTTCTGTTCAAGGACATTGGTTCAGTAATTCTCCCATTTCTCTCAGTACAGACTTTTGCTTCTCTAACATGATGTTATTTTTCTTAACTTTTAACTTAAAAACAAACAAACAACTCTCTTAGATCCACCTCCTCTGCCAGTTACTGCCCCATTTCTCTCCTTCCTTTAGCAGCAAAACTCCTTTTAAAAACTGTGTAGGGTCTTCCCTGGTGGCGCAGTGGTTAAGAATCCGCCTGTCAATGCAGGGGACACAGGTTCGAGTCCTGGTCCAGAAGATCCCACATGCTGCGGAGCAACTAAGCCTGTGCACCACAACTACTGAGCCTGCGCTCTAGAGCACGCAAGACACAACTACTGAGCCCATGTGCCACAACTACTAAAGCCCGTGTGCCTAGAGCCCATACTCCGCAACAAGAGAAGCCACTGCAATGAGAAGCCCGCACACCACAATGAAGAGTAGCCCCCGCTCGCCGCAACTAGAGACAGCCCGCATGCAGCAATGAAGACCCAATGCAGCCAAACTAACTAACTAAATTAATAAATAAATAAACCTGTGTAAACTCACTGTCTCAAATTACTCTCCTCTCTTGAACCCACTCTAATCAGGTCTTTGCCCCAACTCCATTATCAAACTTGCTCCTAGGGAGGTCACCAACAACCTCCAGATTGTTAAATCCAAAGGTCAATTTGCAGTCCTCCTCTTATTTGCCCTGTTAGCAACATTTGAAATTGCTAATCACTCTCTTCCTTTGAAATAATTTTTTCACGTGGTTCCAGGACATGATGCTCTCCTCGTTTGGCTCCTATCTTTCTGGCCACTTCTAACTTTTTGCTGGTTCCTCTTCATCTCCCGACCTCAGAATGTTGGAGTGGTTCAGAGTTTACTCCTTGGACCTCTTTTCTTGTTTACACTTCCTTGATAGTCTCACTCAGTCTTATGGCTTTAAATACCATATATATGCTGATGACTCCAAATTTATATCTCAGCTTTTATTTTGCTTCCGAACTTTTCCCCTGAATTTTAGTCCTATATATCCAACTATCCACTTGATATCACCACATGGTTAAGCTCCTGATAGTCTGCATACTCCTTATGCTTTGTCCCTGATACTTTTCACCTTGAATTTGTACCTTGAACCTTATATAAAACAGCTATCTGTTTTTACATTTGTATGTTTGGTGTTTCTGCTCATATTAGACTGAAATATCTACTTATATCTCTACTTTCAATTTGTCCATACTCTTTCATTTTAAGTGTGTCTCATAATAATATATTGCTAGACCTTAATTTTTTTTTTTTTTTTGCGGTACGCGGGCCTCTCACTGTTGCGGCCTCTCCCATTGCGGGGCACAGGCTCGGGACGCGCAGGCTCAGTGGCCATGGCTCACGGGCCCAGCCGCTCCGCGGCATGTGGGATCTTCCCGGGCCGGGGCACGAACCCGTGTCCCCTGCATCGGCAGGCGGACTCTCAACCACTGCGCCACCAGGGAAGCCCTAGACCTTAATTTTTAAATCCAGCCTGAGCTCCAATCTGAGTTTGTGTCTTCTTATTGATGGATTTAACTGATTAATATTTATTATAATTTCAGTTATGTTAGAACTTATTTTTGCCATTTTATTTATAAAGATGAGTAAGATGGACAACTGTCTAATGAGTTAATCAGCAAAAAAGATGTAAATACTCAAATTACATAATGAAATCAAGGGAACTAGCAACAGCTACAACAGAGATAGAAAAGAATATGATGGTTAATTATAGACTCATTCACTAAACTTAAGTGAAGTAGATGATTTTTGGAAAATTATAAAATGCCAAAATTGGTAAAAGAAATTAAAAATATGAACAGACCAAATACCTACAAATAAATTGAAAAGTAATTAAGACCTTATCCCTAGAAAAAAGCCTCAGGCTTATATGGTTTTATAGTGAGTTTTACCAAGCCTTCAAGGAAACAATAATCTTTTTATCAATTAAATTGTTCCAGAAAATAGGAAAAGAGGGAAAAAATTATTCCAAACTCAGATAGATAGTACAAGAAAACAGAATCATAATCCAGGTCACTAATGAAAATAGATTTTAAAAAATAGATGCAAATAAATATTATATGACCAAATTCAACCATCAAGATGTTCTTCCAGGAACACAAGAATGGCTTAGCATGAGAAAACTATCAATGTTATTGACCATATCTATGAATTAAAGGAGAAAAAAATCACACATTCATCCCCAAACTTGCAGAATAAAACATGTAATAAAGTTAAACATTTATTTTAAAATTTCTGCAGAAAAACAAATATTATTTCTCTACACTAGCAATAACAAACCAGAAATGGCAAGCTACCATTCACAACAGCGCTAAAAATTATAAAATATTTAACAATTAATCCACAAATATGACATAATACCTTTTCCCCGAAAAACTTGAAACTTTAATAAAGGATATAAAAGAAGATCGGAAAAAATAGATAAACTACATTCTTAGATAAAACAATTTAGCTTAGTAAAGACGTCAACTCTTCCCAAATTAATCAATTAGTTCAAATCTTTTTAAAAATGTAAGCTGGAACTTTTTAGAAACTTGACAAGCTCATTCTAAAATAGATATGGAGGGAATTCCCTAGTGGTCCAGGGTTTAGGATTCTGCACTCTCACTGCCAAGGGCCCAGTTTCAATCCCTAGTCAGGGAACTAAGATCCCACAAGCTGCGCAGCCAAAATAAAATGTATATGCAATAGTAGCCCATGAAAAGATGAGTCAGTTTTGAAAAAGAAAATTAGAAAGAGGATAATAATACAAACTATTAAGACCTAGCACGCTACAGAAATTTTAAAAACAACAGCAACAACAAGATAGAGACAAAAGAACAAATAAACAGGTGAAGGACCTTCAAGATGGTGGAGGAGTAAGACGTGGAGATCACCTTCCTCCCCACAAATACATCAAAAATACATCTACATGTGGAATAGCTCCTACAGAACACCTACTGAACGCAGGCAGAAGACCTCAGACTTCCCAAAAGGCAAGAAACTCCCCATGTACCTGGGTAGGGCAAAAGAAAAAAGAACAGTGACAAAAGAATAGGGATGGGACCTTCACCTCTAGGAGGGAGCTGTGAAGGAGGAAAAGTTTCCACACACTAGGCAGCCCCTTCACTGATGGAAGACGGTGGGGTGGGGGTGGGGGAAGCTTCGGAGCCACAGAGGAGAGCTCAGCAACAGGGATGCAGAGGGAAAAGCAGAGAGATTCCCACACAGAGGATCGGGGCCAACCAGCACTCACCAGCCTGAGAGGCTTGTCTGCTCACCCACCGGGGTGGGTAGGGGCTGGGAGCTGAGGCTCCAACTTTGGAGGTCAGATCCCAGGGAGAGGACTGGGGTTGGCTGTGTGAACACAGCCTGAAGGGGGCTACACTGCCACAGCTAACTAGGAAGGAGTCGGGGAAAAAGTCTGAAACTGCCTAAGAGTCAAGAGACCATTGTTTCAGGGTGCGCAAGGAGAGGAGATTCAGAACACCAACTAAATGAGCTTCAGAGATGGGCGCGAGCTGTGGCTACCAGTGCGGACACCAGAGACGGGCATGAAACGCTAAGGCTGCTACTGCAGCCACCAAGAATCCTGTGTGCAAGCACAGGTCACTATCCACACCTCCCCTTCTGGGAGGCTGTGTAGCCCGCCACTGCCAGGGTCCCGTGATCCAGGGACAACTTCCCCAGGAGAACACACAGCACACATCAGGCTGTTGCAACGTCACGCCGGCCTCTGCCACCACAGGCTTGCCCTGCATTCCATACTCCTCCCTCTCCCGGGCCTGAGTAAGCCAGAGCCCCCTAATCAGCCGCTCCTTTAACCCCCTCCTGTCTGGGTGAAGAACTGACGCCAGAGGGCGACCTACATGCAGAGGCGGGGCCAAATCCAAAGTTGAACCCCAGGAGCTGTGAGAACAAAGAAGTGAAAGGGAAATTTCTCCGTGCAGCCTCAGGAGCAGTGAATTAAATCTGCAGAATCAACCTGATGTACCCTGCATCTGTGGAATACCTGAATAGACAACGAATCATCCCAAAATTGAAGTGGTGGAATTTGGGAGCAACTGTAGATTTGGGGTTTGCTGTATGCGACAGACTAATTATTGATTTTTATGTTTATCATAGTATAGTTTTTATCACTTGTTATCACTGGTGGATTTGTTTATTGGTTTGGTTGCTCTCTTCTTTTTTTTTACTTTAAAAAATTTTGTATTTTAATAATTTTTAAATTTTATTTTATAACTATTTATTTATTTATTTATTTATTTTCTCCCTTCTCTTCTGAGCTGTGTGGCTGACAGGGTCTTGCTGCTCCAGCCAGGTGTCAGGCCTGAGCCTCTGAGGTGGGAGAGCCGATTTCAGGACACTGGACCACCAGAGACACCACAGCCCCACATAATATCAAGTGGTAAGAGCTCTCCCATAGATCTCTGTCTCAACACTAAGACCCAGCTCCACTCAATGACCAGCAAGTTCCAGTGCTGGACACCCCATGCCAAACAACTAGCAAGACAGGAACACAACCCCACACATTATCAGAGAGGCTGCCTAAAATCATAATAAGTTCATAGACACCCCAAAACACACCACAAGATGTGGTTCTGCCCACCAGAAAGACAAGATCCAGCCTCATCCCCCAGAACACAGGCACCAGTCCCCTCCACCAGGAAGCCTACACAACCCACTGAACCAACCTTACCCACTGGGGGCAGACACCGAAAACAATAGGAACTATGAACCTGCAGCCTGCGAAAAGGAGACCCCAAACACAGTAAGTTAAACAAAATGAGAAGACAGAGAAATACGCAGCAGATGAAGGAGCAAAGTAAAAACTGACCAGACCTAACAAATGAAGAGGAAATAGGCAGTCTACCTGAAAAAGAATTCAGAGTAATGACAATGATCCAAAATCTTAGAAACTGAATGGAGAAGATACAAGAAATGTTTAACAAGGACCTAGAAGAACTAAAGAGCAAACAAACAATGATGAACAACACAATAAGTGAAATTAAAAATTCTCTAGAAGGAATCAATAGCAGAATAACTGAGGCAGAAAAACGGATAAGTGACCTGGAAGATAAAATAGTAGAAATAACTACTGCAGAGCAGAATAAAGAAAAAAGAATGAAAAGAATTGACGACAGTCTCAGAGACCGCTGGGACAATATTAAATGAACCAACATTCAACTTATAGGGAGGCCAGAAGAAGAAGAGAAAAAGAAAGGGACTGAGAAAATATTTGAAGAGATTATAGTTGAAAACTTCCCTATAATGGGAAAGGCAATAGTCAATCAAGTCCAGGAAGCACAGAGAGTCCATACAGGATAAATCCAAGGAGAAACATACCAAGACACATATTAATCAAACTATCAAAAATTAAATGCAAAGAAAAAATATTAAAAGCAGCAAGGGAAAAGCAACAAATAACATACAAGGGAATCCCCATAAAGTTAACAGCTGATCTTTCAGCAGAGATTCTGCAAGCCAGAAGGGGGTGGCAGGACATATTTAAAATGATGAGGGGGAAAAACCTACAACCAAGATTACTCTACCCAGCAAGGATCTCATTCAGATTTGGCGGAGAAATTAAAACACTTACAGACAAGCAAAAGCTAACAGAATTCAGCACCACCAAACCAGCTTTACAACAAATGCTAAAGGAACTTCTCTAGGCAGGAAACACAAGAGAAAGAAAAGACCTACAAAAACAAACCCAAAACAATTAAGAAAATGAGAAAATGGTAATAGGAACATACATATCAATAATTACCTTAAGTGTAAATGGATTATATGCTCCAACCAAAAGACATAGACTGGATGAATGGATACAAAAACAAGACACATACATATGCTGTCTACAAGAGACCCACTTCAGACCTAGGGACACATACAGACTGAAAGTGAGGGGATGGAAAAAGATATTCCATGCAAATGGAAATCAAAAGAAAGCTGGAGTAGCAATTCTCATATCACACAAAATAGACTTTAAAATAAAGAATGTTACAAGAGACAAGGAAGGACACTACATAATGATCAAGGGATCAATCCAAGAAGAAGATATAACAATTGTAAATATTTATGCACCCAACCTAGGAGCACCTCAATGCATAAGGCAAATGCAAACAGCCATAAAGGGGGAAATCAACAGTAACACAACCATAGTAGGGGACTTTAACACCCCACTTTCACCAATGGACAGATCATCCAAAATGAAAATAAATAAGGAAACACAAGCTTTAAATGATACATTAAACAAGATGGACTTAACTGATATTTATAGGACATTCCATCCAAAAACAACAGAATACACTTTCTTCTCAAGTGCTGATGGAACATTCTCCAGGATAGATCATATCTTGGGTCACAAATCAAGCCTTGGTAAATTTAGGAAAATGGAAATCATATCCAGTAGCTTTTCTGACCACAACACTATGAGACTAGATATCAATTACAGGAAAAAACTGTAAAAAATAAAAACACATGGAGGCTAAACAATACACCACTAAATAACCAAGAGATCACTGAAGAAATCAAAGAGGAAATCAAAAAATACTTAGAAACAAATGACAATGAAAGCACAACGATCCAAAACTTATGGGATTGCAGCAAAAGCAGTTCTAAGAGGGAAGTTTATAGCAATACAATCCTACCTCAAAAAACAAGAAAAATCTCAAATAAACAACCTAACCTTACACCTAAAGCAATTAGAGAAAGAAGAACAAATAATCCCCAAAGTTAGCAGAAGGAAAGAAATCATAAAGATCAGATCAGAAATAAATGAAAAAGAAATGAAGGACACAATAGCCAAGATCAATAAAACTAAAAGCTTGTTCTTTCAGAAGATAAACAAAATTGATAAACCATTAGCCAGACTCACCAAGAAAAAAGGGAAAGACTCAAATCAACAGAATTACAAATGAAAAAGGAGAAGAAGTAACAATTGACACTGCAGAAATACGAAGGATCATGAGAGGTTTCTACAAGCAACTATATGCCGATAAAATGGACAACCTGGAAGAAATAGACAAATTCTTAGAAAAGCACAACCTTCCAAGACTGAACCAGAAAGAAATAGAAAATATAAACAGAACAATCACAAGCACTGAAATTGAAACTGTGATTAAAAATCTTCCAACAAGTGAAAGCCCAGGACCAGATGGCTTCACAGGTGAATTCTATCAAACATTTAGAGAAGAGCTAAACCTATCCTTCTCAAACTCTTCCAAAATAGAGCAGAGAGAGGAACACTCCCAAACTCATTCTATGAGGCCACCACCACCCTGATACCAAAACCAAACAAAGATGTCACAGAAAAAGAAAACTACAGGTCAATATCACTGATGAACAAAGATGCAAAAATCCTCAACAAAATACTAGCAAACAGAATCCAACAGCACCTTAAAAGGATCATACACCATGATCAAGTGGGATTTATTCCAGGAATGCAAGAATTCTTCAAAATATGCAAAACAAGGGCTTCCCTGGTGGCGCAGTGGTTGAGAGTCCACCTGCTGATGCAGGGGACATGGGTTCGTGCCCCGTTCCGGGAAGATCCCACATGCCACCGAGCGGCTGGCCCCGTGAGCCATGGCCACTGAGTCTGCACGTCTGGAGCCTGTGCTCCGCAACAGGAGAGGCCACAACAGTGAGAGGCCCACGTATCGCAAAAAAAAAAATATATATATATATATATATATGCAAATCAGTCAATGTGGTACACCATAATAACAAACTGAAGGATAAAAACCATATGATAATCTCCAGAGATGCAGAAAAAGCTTTTGACAAAATTCAACACCGATTTATGACAAAAACTCTCCAGAAAGTAGGCATAGAGGGAACTTACCTCAACATAATAAAGGCCATATATGACAAACCTACAGCCAACATTGTTCTCAATGGTGAAAAACTGAAAGCATTTCCACTAAGATCAGGAAAAAGACAAGGTTGCCCACTTTCACCACTATTATTCAACATAGTTTTGGAACTTTTAGCCACAGCAATCAGAGAAGAAAAAGAAATAAAAGGAATCCAAATCAGAAAAGAAGAAGTAGAACTATCACTGTTTGCAGATGACATGATACTATACATACAGAATCCTAAAGATGCTACCAGAAAACTACTAGAGCTAATCAATGAATTTGGTAAAGTAGCAGGATACAAAATTAATGCACAGAAATCTCTTGCATTCCTATACACTAACGACGAAAAATCTGAAAGAGAAATTAAGGAAACACTCCCATTTACCACTGCAACAAAAAGAATAAAATACCTACGAATAAGCTACCTAAGGAGACAAAAGACCTGTATGCAGAAAACTATAAGACACTGATGAAAGAAATTAAAGATGATACAAACAGATGGAGAGGTATACCATGTTCTTGGACTGCAAGAATCAACACTGTGAAAATGAGTATACTACCCAAAGTAATCTACAGATTTAATGCAATCCCTATCAAACTACCACTGGCATTTTTCACACAACTAGAACAAAAAATTTCACAATTTGTATGGAAACACAAAAGACCCCGAATAGCCAAACCAATCTTGAGAAAGAAAAATGGAGCTGGAGGAATCAGGCTCCCAGACTTCAGACTATACTACAAACCTACAGTAATCAAGACAGCATGGTACTGGCACAAAAACAGAAATATAGATCAATGGAACAGGATAGAAAGCCCAGAGATAAACCCACGCACATATGGTCACCTTATTTTTGATAAAGGAGGCAAGAATATACAATGGAGAAAAGACAGTCTCTTCAATAAGTGGTGCTGGGAAAACTGGACAGCTACATGTAAAAGAATGAAATTAGAACACTCCCTAACACCATACACAAAGATAAACTCAAAACGGATTAAAGACCTCAATGTAAGGCCAGACACTATAAAACTCTTAGAGGAAAACATAGGCAGAACACTCTGTGACATAAATCACAGCAAGATCCTTTTTGACCCACCTCCTAGAGAAATGGAAATAAAAACAAAAATAAACAAATGGGACCTAATGAAACTTAAAAGCTTTTGCACAGCAAAGGAAACCATAAACAAGATGAAAAGACAACCCTCAGAATGGGAGAAAATATTTCCAAACAAAGCAACTGACAAAGGATTAATTTCCAAAATATACAAGCAGCTCATGCAGCTCAATATCAAAAAAACAAACAACCCAATCCAAAAATGGGCAGAAGACCTAAATAGACATTTCTCCAGTGAAGACATACAGATGGCCAACAAACACATGAAAGGATGCTCAACATCGCTAATTATTAGAGAAATGGAAATCAAAACTACAATGAGGTATCACCTCACACCAGTCAGAATGGCCATCATCAAAAAATCTACAAACAATAAATGCTGGAGTGGGTGTGGAGAAAAGGGAACCCTCTTGCACTGTAGGTGGGAATGTAAACTGATACAGCCACTATGGAGAACAGTATGGAGGTTCCTTAAAAAACTAAAAATAGAACTACCACATGACCCAACAATCCCACTACTGGGCATATACCCTGAGAAAACCATAATTCATAAAGAGTAGGTACCACCATGTTGATTGTAGCACTATTTACAATAGCCAGGACATGGTAGCAACCTAAGTGTCCATCGACAGATGAATGGATAAAGAAGATATAGCACATATATACAATGGAATATTACTCAGCCATAAAAAGAAATGAAATTGAGTTATTTGTAGTGAGGTAGATGGACCTAGAGTCTGTCATACGAGTGAAGTTAAGTCAGAAAGAGAAAAACAAATACTGTATGCTAACACATATATATGGAATCTAAAAAAAAAAAAAAAAAGAATGGTTCTGAAGAACCTAGGGGCAGGATAGGAATAAAGAGGCAGATGGAGAGAATGGTCTTGAGGACACAAGGAGGGGGAAGGGTAAGCTGGGACGAAGTGAGAGAGTGGCATTGACATATACACACTACCAAATGTAAAACAGATAGCTAGTGGGAAGCAGCTGCATAGCACAGGGAGATCAGCTCAGTGCTTTGCAAACACCTAGAGGGTTGGGATAGGGAGGGTGGGAGGAAGACGCAAGAGGGAGGGGATATGGGGATATATGTATACATATAGCCGCTTCACTTTGTTATAAAGCAGAAACTAACCCCACATTGTAAAGCAGTTATACTCCGATAAAGATGTTAAAAAAAAAGAAAAAAAGAGAGAATGAGCCAGATAACAGATGGCAAGAGGAAAAGAAGACTGAATAATTCTGTGACAGGCAATAAGCAAGATTAGAAAATAACAGATGCCACAAAGAGATCAAGAAGTTCAGTGATGTATAGGGCTATCTGATATATACTGTGAGGCTATTCTTGTGCTGTTGGTAAAATTTCCTTTGAAAGATATAAAAAATGATATCAGAAAATTGTTCATTTTTTCCACAATATTAACAACAATTTCGCCTATTTTTGAAAAATGATTGTAGGATATAAACTGTCTGCTAAGACTAAAATAAAAATTACAGCTCTTCCCTGGTGGCGCAGTGGTTGAGAACCTGCCTGCTAACGCAGGGGACATGGGTTCGAGCCCTGGTCTGGGAAGATCCCACATGCCACGGAGCAACTAGGCCCGTGCGCCACAGCTACTGAGCCTGCATGCGTCTGGAGCCCGTGCTCCGCAACAAGAGAGGCCGCGACAGTGAGAGGGCTGTGCACCGCGATGAAGAGTGGCCCCCGCTCGTCACAACTAGAGAAAGCCCTCGCACAGAAACGAAGGCCCAGCACAGCCAAAAATTAATTAATTAATTAATTAAAAATAAAAAGTAAAAATGAGTTGATTTAAAAAAAAATTACAATATAGCAATACCATACTCTATGAATATACTTAGGGAATTTTTTGTTTGCTTGTTATTTGTTGTTTTTTAAAATTAAGATGAGCTATCAAAGAGTGAAAGATGTAAAATTACTCCTAAATAAGTCTGCTTAGAAAATAACATCAACAACTGTTTGTATGACTCAAAATTATGTTAGTAAATATTTCCTGGGAAAGAATTAATGGAGATATAGGAATTACTGTTTTGTTTTGTTTTGCTTTGCTTTAAGTAAGCATAATATAATTCAGTATCCCATTTTATATCAAGTAATAATTGACAAAGATTATCAAAATAAATAAATAAAGTGAAACAAATTAGAGAAGTAATCATATATAAAAAAAAATTCCCACAACTGATACTAAATACAGAAAGAAAGAAAAAAAAATCCTACAATCTCCAGTTTACATGCAGGTTGGGAAAAATACAGTAGGGACCATCTGGAATCTCCACAAGTGTATCTGTGGTCACAGACTCTGTTTGAAAGAGTAAGGGAACATGGAGGGTCTTAGTGTTGGTAGAACCCAGTAACATCAACGATTCACGTCCAGGAGGAAATCACCCAAACCTTAGTGGGAATAGCTGAGATGTGGTCTGAAAATTGGCAGAGCAGCACTGGCAAGAGAAGTCAAAACATAGGGCTCGAAAAATTCATAGGAACAAAGGTGGCAGTCTTGAGAAGTGCCGCTTTAAGGATAAAGAGGCACTTTGGAAAGAAAGTCATGCTCTTCGGAGACAGCAGCCCGGGGTAATTGGAAGAAAGAAAAATAGTTAGTGGTAATAAGTAGTGCACTTTAAAAAAGAATAGGAGAGTCAGAAGTCTGATTACAAAAACAAAACAAAACAAAAAAACACCAACACCCCCCCCACGCCCCGCACACATTATAATTAAGAAAACTGCTCTTCACTATAGCAACAGAAGAGGGAGCACTTGAGCTGAAAAACCAGGAAAGGCACTCAAACCCCTCTTCATTCTCTCCAAAAGATCCATCTGTAAAAGCTGACCCAGAAAAATCCAACATATTCGAACATGAATAACAGTAACCAAAAAAAAATCAGTATCCAGACAAAACTACTGTAAGAAAAAAACAAAAAACAGAAACAAGTCACAAGTTTTGACAGATGAAAGTATACCAGAAAAAAATGCTGTCGCAAAACAGAAACCAAGACTAAACTACAAGACGCAAGTGTAGTGGATCTTGTGGTGTGCTCCCCAGATACCCACTTTAGGACTGACACCATAATACCCCAAGTTGCTGGAATGTTGGAAGCTGAATCCTTCTCTGAGTACTTCCTTTAGCCAAAGAAAACTCCCTCACCCAAGGTCTAACCCTCTCCCCAGGGTCCACCTGTCTCCAATGACAAGATGAACAGGCCCTTGCCTCAAGGAGGAACATGCTGAAGGGCCATTCCAACTTCAAAGCTCTTCATGATATGGGCTAAGACCTTTGTTGTGACTGGTCATGGTCAGTGATGTGCTGGAGCTGGCTCTTACTGGCTTGTGAGAGCCAATTAACATTTTAAGGAATTTTGCAAGCAGGTTGTTAACCATAGCCATTACTAAAACAAATTATATAAAACAAAATTAAATAAATTATATTCAAAACCAAGGTAATGAATACTCATTACTTCCTAATTATTTTACTACATTTACTATTATCTATGCTCCTGTTATATCTATTGTATCTGTATGGGTGCTACTATGCAGATCCATGTTCAGTGACTCATGTTGGTAGCTTAAAATTGGCCATGATGGAAGTATTTACATGCTGGAAATGCTGCAAATCAGGGCTTCCCGCCCCCGCCTTCCCACCCACCTTGAGAACTGGTTGTTAAACCTTCACCAGCATACCATTCATTGCAGCTCAGCTCCTCCTACTGTCCAATACTCCTTCCTTAACATTGTCACAAGTGTTGATCCCAAAGGTACTCTCCAGTAAACTTCATGTATACAAATCTCTGTCTCAGAGTCTAGTCTGTGTCCCAGGAAATGCAACCTAAAACAACAAAAAAGAGCAACTAGGAATAAATGTATCATTTAGGACACAGAGGATGGAAATAAGAATGGTGAAACAAAGAGATTATATATTTAGCTATATATCTAAGACTAAAACAAAGGTGGGAATAAGAATAGTATATAAATTTTATATGCTCTGACAATATAGTCATAACTAAAAAAAAAAAGAGAGATGGCGGAGAGAGAAAAGAGTAGAATAATCTCACTGATTGTCTAAAAATTTTAAAGTGGGAGTTAAAGGATGTCATTTAAAGCCAACTACTGAATATTATAAACCATAACATATTTAGGAGGACAAAAATAAACATTAAGAAAAGTAACATTATTAACTAAAATTGGATGGTGGAGGGCACACAGGAAAGAGAAGGCGGTTTCAAGTTCGTTCATTATTGCTCCAGGCAGGAGACTAATAGTCAATGTGTAAAGAAAAAGAGGACCAAGGTATTATATGAGTACTGGTATAAAGGAAATCATTAGAACAAAAAATACAAATTTTCCTAAATATCAAGAGAAGAACATACAAATAAAGGAAAGAGCAAAGAAAACCGAACACAGTTTTCTGGAAGACCATAAATTGTTTTGTATTTATAAAGATGACATAATTGAGATCAAACATAGCAGTTGTGTGTGTGTGTGTGTGTGTGTGTGTGTGTGTGTATACACACACATATATACATATGGGCTTACACACACATATATATGGGCTTAAATCACTTATAAGAAGAAAAAGATTTTCAGATTGACTCACAAAATAGAACCTAATTCTGGGCTGATATAAGAGAGCCTAAAAGAATGAACAAAGACGGACTTCCCTGGTGGTGAAGTGGTTAAGAATCCGCCTACCAATGCAGGGGACATGGGTTCGAGCCCTGGTTGGGGAGGATCCCACATGCCATGGAGCAACTATGACTGTGCTCCACAACTACTGAGCCTGTGCTCTAGATCCCGCAATCCACAACTACTGAGCCCAAGTGCCGCAACTACTGAAGCCCGTGAGCCTAGAGCCCGTGCTCTACAACAAGAGAAGCCACTGCAGTAAGAAGTCAGCGCACCGCAATGAAGAGTAGCCCCTGCTCACCACAACCAGAGAAAACCCGTGCGCAGCAATGAAGACCAAACACAGCCAAAAATAAATAAATAAATTTATAAAAGAATAAACAAAGATGTACTGGGTAAAGGCAAATTTTAAAAAGCAAGGGTTATAATCTTAATACCAGACAAGGTAACATTCAAGCAAAAAAGCATCAAATGAGAAAAAGAAGGACACTTTATAGTGCTAAACGCTACAGT
This sequence comes from Orcinus orca, assembly GCF_937001465.1. Classification (NCBI taxonomy): domain Eukaryota; kingdom Metazoa; phylum Chordata; class Mammalia; order Artiodactyla; family Delphinidae; genus Orcinus; species Orcinus orca. The sequence goes on along the minus strand of NC_064569.1, from coordinate 40,486,291 downwards.
TCACTATGAAGATATAATAGTTACAAGTATCTATGCAACAAATAATACAGCAACAATTTTTGTAAAGTAGAAACTACAGGAGAAATTTGGAGAAATAGACAGAAAAATGCTAATAATGCTAATAACGACTTTAATGCCTATCTCTCAGTCCAAGAAAGTCCAAAGAAATAATAACAAAAAAGTAAGAATTTAGGAGAACTAAAAGCAATGTTGGTTGGCTTATCTATAAGACAGATAAAAGGTTTATCAAAATTTTTACTACAAAATATTACATGATGGCATGTCAGTTCTCTATTGCTGAATAACAAAGTACCTCCAAAATTTAGTGGCTTAAAACAACACACATATGCTATCTCACAATTTTTGTGGGTCAGGAGTTTAGAAGCAGTTTAGCTAGCTGGTTCTGGATCAAGGTCTCTCATGAGGTTGCAGTCAAGACGTTGCCTGGGGCCGCAGTCATCTGAAGGCCTGACTAGGGCTGGAGGACCTGCTTTCAAATTGGTTCACTCAGTCGTTGTTGGCTGAAGTCATATGGATCTCTCCACAGAGCCTCATGGGTATCCTCAGGACATGGTACCTGGCTTCTCCCAGAACCAATGACCCAAGAGAGACAGAAAGGATGAAGCCACAATGCCATTTTATGACCTAGTCTCAAAAATACCACACTGTCATTTCTGTCACATTCTATTCATTAGAAGCAAGTCCCTAAGTACTATCCTTATTCAGGGGAGGGGCCCTACATTTTGAAGGGAGGAATATCAAAGAAATTGTGAATTATGTTTTAAAACCACCACAGATAGTGTACCAAAAGTAAAAACTTGTTTTTCTACTAAAATAAAAAATTGTTCTTTGAATATATAGTCTGCTGTCAATGCCTAGATCACGGAAATGTCTTAAATCATGAAAATACTGTGCGCAAGAACTTGTTTTGAGTCGTGCATTCACAGTAGTCATTCAATAGGCATAGGAAAGAAAGAAAGGGAAGATTAAAAGGTTATGGCAAGAAAAGCACAGAAACTATGTTTGGTCAGCATGACTCACTAATGGGAAGCTCCACTATCTGACTTATTTGGAAGACAAATACCTTTTAAGGATAGTGCAATTTAAGATTTTGGACCTGGTCCTGTGTGAGTTTAAAGGGCTTTGCCTTGATCAAGAGCCTCAAGCAGAGGACAAAATGAGAGGATAACTATAAATATACAAGTTGTGATTATCTCCAGTACCTCCAAGTAGGATAAAAGCTACTTATGCTGGTGGCGCAGTGGTTGAGAGTCCACCTGCCGATGCGGGGGGCACAGGTTCGTGCCCCGGTCCGGGAAGATCCCACGTGCCGCGGAGCGGCTGGGCCCGTGAGCCATGGCCTCTGGGCCTGCGCGTCCGGAGCCTGTGCTCTGCGACGGGAGAGGCCGCAGCAGTAAGTGGCCCGCGAACCACACACAAAAAAAGCTACTTATGAAGGACCATATCCTTTTTTTTTTTTTTTCAGTATCTTTATTTATTTATTTGGTTGTGAAGGTGAAGCTCACAGGCTTCTTATTTGTGGCAGGCATGTGGGATCTAGCTCCCTGACCAGGGATCAAACCAGGGCCCATTGCATTGGGAGTGCTGAGTCTTGTCCACTGTGCCAACAGAGAAGTTATTGAAGGACCATCTCTTTTCTCCCTTTCTTTTCTATCTAGTTTAGCTGTTCAACAAATGAGTAACCTAACAGAAATCAAGATAAAGAAATATGGTCAGTCTTTTAAGTACTAATCTATAATTACAAGAGTGCTGAAACAAAAGCCCTGACTTCCAATTCTGCTAGGTAAACGAGCTAATTGGAGTTCATAGTTCTAATTCATCTTCTACTTAAAAACTCTGGTTTACTAAAGATCCTGGCACTCATACTTAAAAAGCAAAATCAATCAAGCAACCCTAAAGCACAATTCTATACTTCTCTAATAAATCTAATGAAAATAATCTCCCAATGAAAGGAAATAAATTGAACACATCTGGGACTTCTTTTAGGGTAAAAAATCTGTAGATCACTATTTAGAACCAACTGCCAGAATTCAATTATCACGAACTTCCATCACATTTAAATGATTGGGATAAATAGTTTGCCTTCTAGATGAGGTCAGTTCCCATAAGGTTATGGCCTGGAGGAGATTGCTGACCTTTTCTCACTCCTTGGGAAGGCATCATTACGTATTTATTTCGGCATGCTTTAATCATACAATATTCCTCAACATCCTCTTATCCAATGGACCAAGTTCTAGGGTGTTCCTTCAATGTTAGGATCTAGAAAATGTTAATAATATTTTTGACCATTACAATAACTAAAACTTTTAGTTCCTTTTACTCCACTTTTCCCAGTTTATTTACAAAGGTAGAATATTTTTAGGACCAATTTAAGACACATATGATACAAGAGAATAACATGTTTGAGGTCTACTACACAGAGAGTATGATCTTAGGTAAGTCATCTAATCTCTCTTTGCTTCAATTTCCAATTTCTAAAGTGGCAACAGTAATATTCAATCTAAATCATCAGGTTACAATAAACAATGAATGACAATTGGCTGAGTTAATTTTAACAAAATCTACAGAACTCAAATTGTATGTTTTAATGCAAGGGTTGGCAACCTGTAACATGTGATCCAAATCTGGCCCACGGCCTATTTTGTATAGTTCACAAGCTAAAATAGTTTTTACATGTTTAAAGAATTTTAAAGGTAAAAGAAAAAGAGGAAGGAGGAGAAGTAACAGAGACTGTATGTGGCCTACAGAGTCTAACATATTTACTAACTGGCCCTTCATAGAAATAGTTTGCTGACCCATGTGTTAGTGGATTCAGCTATCATGAAAACATTACTAGAAATAACATTTTTTTTATTTTTATTTTTTGTTTTTTGGCCGCACTCTCTGCAGCATGCGGGATCTTAGTTCCAGACCAGGGATTGAAACTGTGCCCCTGTAGTGGAAATGCATAGTCCAAACCACTGGACCTCTAGGGAATTCCCTAGAAATAACATTTTTTGATAAATATAATAATCAAAATGTATATGCTTCAAAGCCATATTACGGACAGGTAAGGGCAAAAGAAAAAGAATGAGGAAATTATATTTGAGATCATTCATTTAATAAGTATTTGAATGCCTATACACCAATGTGCTGAGCACTGGTGATCAATTAGGTAAATAATCCCTGCTTTCATGAATTGGAAGAAAGTAGCAAGGGAACAAATAAGCATTTACCATACGGTTTGATAAATGCAATAATAATGAGAAAATTTACAGGTTAATAAGGGATATTTTAGAAGGGATGCTTAATCTAAATTTGGTATGTCAGAGGAAGTTTTCCTGAGGAATGACTCCTAGGATGGGACTGAAGGAGAAAGAAGATTTAATCAAGCGAAATAGGGTAAGAAAAAGTATTCCAAGTTCAAGAGAATGTCATGAGAAGATGCAGAGGCCAGACAGAGTATCGTACTTAAAGAACTAAAGGTCAGAAGAGCTGGGACCTACCCTGCAGGGAAGTGAGAGTGCAGGTAGAGAACTAAGAGATGAAGCTAAGGATACAAGCAGGCAAAAAAAAAAAAAAAGATATAAGCAGGCTTCAGGACATGTTGAGGGTTTTAGATTTTATACTGAGGATAATGAGAAGCCATGAATGGAATTTAAGCTGGGGAGTAACAATAAAATTTTCATTTTAGAGCACATACTCTATTGGTATAGAGAATGGACTGGGGAGGACAAGACAGAAGACAAGACATAGGGAAACTGGCTAATGAAGTTGTGCATGCCATGATCTAGGTGAGAGATGGAATGTACTGGTTCCAATTGTTACCAGGTGGGATGTACGTACCAGTTATTGAGTTACTGTCTCTCAGCTCCACATCCTTCCATTCTCTGCTTTGTAGTGCTGTTTATATTAGAACTTTACTGAACCTGGAATTTATTTTGATGTGAATAGGACAGTATTTCCTATTTTTCCATATGAATAGTCAATTATCCCAACACTCTTTATTGACCACCTCATCAGCCAGTGATCTGAAATGTCATCTTTAATCATATATCAAATTAATCCTTATAGGTAGGAATCTGTTATTAGGCCCTATATTCTGTTTCATTGATTTATCAATCTTAGCACCAATAATACCATATTGTGTATTAACTACTATAACTTTTAGAATCAGTTGGTCAAGTTCCTAGAAAAATACTGTTAGGATTTTGATTGGATTGCATTGAATTTATAGATAAATTTTGAAAAATGAGTATCTTTTAAAAAAATATTTATTTCTGGCTGCCCCGGGTCTTCGTTGCAGCACTCGGGATCTTCGTTGCTGCATTCGGGATCTTTAGTTGTGGCATGCGGGCTTCTTACTTGCGGCATGCATGCAGGATCTAGTTCCCTGACCAGGGATGGAACCCGGGTCCCCTGCATTGGGAGCATGGGTTCTTACCCACTGGACCACCAGGGAAGTCCCCAAAATGAGTATCGTTTTGACATTGAGTCCTCCTACACATGAACATGGGATATTTCTCTATTCATTTATAGCTTCTTTAATGTTTTCAATAAAATTTAAAATTTCTCTGTATCTAATATATATTTTGTTAGATTTACTCCTATCTCTTATTTCTTTTCCTTGACTTATGGGACTAAGGACTGTCTAGGACTTTCTATAAACTACTCATTAGAAGTGGTATATAGTAGATATCTTTATCTTGTTCCTGGTTTTAGAGAGAATTCTTGTAACATTTTAATGTTGGAAATGATCCTCACTGCTAGATTCAATTTACTAATAATTTATTTAGAATTTTTATAAGATTGGCCTTTTTCTTTCCTTGTTTTGGTATCAAGGCTATCATGGTCTTATGGAAAGAGTTGGAGAGTATTTCTACTTTTTCTATTTCTTGAAATGTTTACGTAAGATTTAAATGATCTAGTTTTTGAAAATCTGGAAGAACACCTATCTAGGTCAGATGCTTTAACTACAGACTGAATTTCTTCAATGGTGCTTTCAGCAGCACGTACCAGAATATCCATGTAGCAACAGCTTAAACATAAAGACCTTTACTTATTTCTTCTAACAAGAACTCTTTCCAGAAAAGAGTGTTTAATGACTGAGTGTTTTTCTTACTCATGATGTTGCTACATCTGAGTGATATTGTAACAGAAAGTGTAAAAAAGTTTGTATATATATCTGAGCAGGCTCAAATCTATGCATGAATAAAAGGAGCAGAGAAAAGAATGAGCTTTTGGAAGTCAACCAATTAGTGTGAAATATTATTTGATAGGTGTTATAGTCTAAGTTAAATATATGTACATATATGTGAATATATCTTATATATAGAATCAGAGGAAGAGCTCTGCGTATTTTTATGCTTGAGATAAATCCAATGCACTATACAATAGAATTTCTGTACATGCCAGAAAACAGAATTAGGGCCTTTGAATTCTTTTTTTGTTTTTGTTTTTTTTTTGTTGTTTGTTTTTTTGCGGTACGCGGGCTTCTCACTGTTGTGGCCTCTCCCACTGCAGAGCACAGGCTCCGGATGAGCAGGCTCAGCGGCCATGGCTCACGGGCCCAGCCGCTCCGCGGCATGTGGGATCTTCCCGGACCAGGGCACGAACCCGTGTCCCCTGCACCGGCAGGCGGACTCTCAACCACTGCGCCACCAGGGAAGCCCAGGGCCTTTGAATTCTAATCTTAGCTTGCCTTCCCTGTGACTTAAGTATGAAGTCCAAATCTTGTACTTTTTATATTCTCAAGGTCTAATACAGTGAGTAAACAATATAGAAAGTCTAATCTTCATTTTGTTCTTCATTAGAATTGGAATAGTGATACAGACATAACAGTAAGTTAGTGTAATCAGTCTAACTGATTGGGAGTGTTTTGAGTTTTGGCAGATATTCTCAAAATAAAAATTGATAATTTTTCTGCAATATCCCCAAAAAAGTACATTAAGATATCTGCACACATAATTGAGGATCTGTTGTTTGCTATAGGGATATGGAGGTCTTCACAATAAGTAGCTGGGGCATTTTGAAAAGTTTTTTCCTGCCTTTAGAAATGAAATTAATTGTGAAAGGGCAGGTGTGTGGGGAAGCAGGGAAGAGGAACCAAAAGCAACTTAAATTAGGCAATGCCACTGTCTCTTTCATAGGATCAAGGTGGGAGGAGATGACGAGGGCCAGAATCTGGTAATTTAAGGTAACAAACTCTAATAATAAGTGTCTTTGAATTTAAAAGCTGAAGCAAGAGAGGACATAATTAAATTACATTAGGACAAAGAAGGATAGAGAAAGACTAAAAGGTGCTCTCAGGTCAGCTTTCCACTACAGCTGGGTACTGTTCTCACAGAATTCCCTAGAGAGTCTTCTACCATCAAGTGACATTTGAGGTATTAAACATGTGAGATGGGATTAGACACCTTGAGCATATGATCCTTAAGGGGCTGACAGTGCAAACTTCCTGCTGAACTAGTTTCTTATCCTAGAGTCTGATCCCTGAGCTCATCTGTTCTCCTGTTCCCCAGTAATTTTCAAACTTCTGTCAGTCTGTTACCAAAAAAATAAGGAAGAACAAACAGATCAGCTTCTGATGTGGGGTATACAATTTACCTCCAGAAAACTTCTCAACCTATATGAGGAAGGACTGGGAGAAGAGGGACAGGGATTTGATATTTACTGAATGTGTAGTATATGCTAAGCAGAGTACTAGGTCATTTAATTTAATCCTCATGACAACAATGTCAACCAAGTATTATTATTGCCAATGATGAAGCTGAGACTTGAAGAAGTTAGGAAACTTGCCCCCACCCCTAACTCATGTTAAGAAGTCAAAGAGATTAAATGCAAATGTATTCTGGTTCCAAAGCCTATGCTTATTTCACCAGAGCAAGGGACCCTCCAAGTCAATTGTTAATGTTTGAGTGTTTCCGTTCCTCTTGGTAATGCATCATCTCCCTGGCTCTGGACTTTTCCACAACAGAGTGACTTTTTTTTTTTAACAAAGTGACTTTTTACTGAAACAATTTAAGACTCTGCAAACTAAGAATCTGACAAAAATCCCAAAGGTTTATGAAGTTCAGTAACATTAGTATATATGTATTTAAAGTCCTAAAAGAGTGAAAGGAAGTACACTAATCCTGCCAACAATAAGTTTTTTTAAAAAGGAAAATAACTTCCTCCTTCATTTATTGGAACTGCTTGGAAGCAGAAGTCAGGAAATCCCCTTCCTTGATTTGTAGTATTTATGTTGCTATTATTCCCAAAGAACAGGTTTATTCTGCTTTATTCTTTGAAATTTTCAATATTTTTTTCATTTTTTTCTTAACAGAACATAGTTTTGGTTATTTTAAAGATTTCCACATGACAAGAGTTTACTTTACCCTCTTTTTTACATTCTGAGAAAATGAAGCTATAAGCAAACAAAAAATGCCTAATTACGTCTATTACATAAAAAAATGTATATTCCCTACAATAACTTACTATCCTAGGAAGTACTTATGGGAAAATCCTTTAGTACACATATACATTTCCAGTTCGAGTAATAGGTGTTTGAGGAGAATGAAAATTTTTCACATGTATAGGATTCAGCCCTTTCTCATAATATCTAAGAATAACTTGAGAATACTTTCCACCAAAGTAAAATAAATTATTTTCATTACTAAAAGATTATCATAGACATACAGTTAAATGGAATATAATAGAATGTCCAAAAATAGACCAACACAAATATATTCATTTAATTTTCAACCAAGGGGCCAAAGTAATTGAATGGGGGAAAGGATAACCTTTTCAACAAATGGTGCTGGAACATCTAGATATCCATGTGGAAAAACCTTCACCCTTACCTCACACCATATACAAAAAAATTAACTTGAAATGAATCATAAAAGAATAGGTAAGAGATGAAACTACAAAATTTCTAAAACTACAAAACATAGACAAAAATCTTTGTGACCTTGGATTAGACAAAGATTTCTTAGATAGAATTCAAAAAGCACAAAGCCATAAAAGAAAAAAGCTGATAAACTGTACTTCATCAAAACTTAAAACTTCTGCTTTTTGTAGTATAGTCTGAAGTCAGAGACCGTGATACCTCCAGCTCTGTGCTTGTCTGTCAAGATTGTTTTGACTTTTTCAGGTCTTTTCTGTTTCTATACAAATTTTTAAATTATTTTTTCTAGTTCTGTGAAAAATGCCATTGGTATTTTGACAGGGATTGCGGTGAATCTGTAGATTGCCTCAAGTAATATGGTCGTTTTAACAATATTAATTCTTCCAATCCATGAACACAGTATATCTTTCTATCTGTTTGTGTCATATGCAATTTCTTTCATCAGTGTCTTATAGTTTTCTTAGTCCAGGTCTTTTACCTCGTTAGGTAGGTTTATTCTAGCTATTTTATTCTTTTTGATGCAATTGTAAATGGAATTGTTTCCTTAATTTCTCCTTCTGATAGTTCGTTGTTACTGCATAGAAATGCAACAGATTTCTGTATATTAATTTTGTATTCTGCAACTTTACCAAATTCATTGGTGAACTCTAGTAGTTTTTTGGTGGTGTCTTTAGGATTTTCTATGTATAGTATCATGTTATCTGCAAACAGTGACAGTTTTATTTATTTATTTCCAGTTTGGATTCCTTTTATTTCTTTTTGTCTGGGAATATACAATGGAAAAAAGACAGTCTCTTCAATAGGTGATGCTGGAAAAACTGGACAGGTACAAGTAAAAGAATGAAATTAGAACATTTTCTCAAACCATATACAAAAATAAATTCAAAATGGATTAAACACCTAAACGTAAGACCAGGAATTATAAAACTTCTGGAAGAAAACATAGGCAGAACAGGCTTTGGCATAAATCACAGCAATATTTTTTTGGCTCTATCTCCTAAGGCAAAGGAAACAAGAGCAAAAATAAACAAATGGGACCTAATTAAATTTAAAAGCTTTTGCACAGCAAAGGAAACCATCAGCAAAACGAAAAGACAACCTACTGAATGGGAGAAAATATTTGTAAATGATATGACTGATAAGGGGATAATGCCCAAAATACGTAACAGCTTATACAATTCAACATCAAAAAAAAAAACCAACTTGATCCAAAAATGGGCAGGAGGCCTGAATACACATTTTTCCAAAGAAGACATACAGATGAACAATAGCACATGAAATGATGCTCAACATCACTAATCATCAGAGAAATGCAAATCAAAGCCACAATGAGATATAACCTCACACCTGTCAGAATGGCTATTATCAAAAAGACCACAAATAACAAATGTTGGTCAGGATGTAGAGAAAAGGGAACCCTCTTGCACTGTTGGTGGGAATGTAAATTGGTATAGCCACTGTGAAAAACAGTATGGAGGTGCCTCAAAAAACTAAAAATAGAACTACCACATTATCTAGCAATTCCACTTCTGCGTATACATCCAAAGAAAACAAAAACACTAATTTGAAAAGATACATGCACCCCAACATTCATAGCAGCTTTACAATAACCAGGATATGGAAGCAACCTAAGTGTTCATTAACAGATGAAAAGATAAAGAAGATGTGGTGTGTGTGTGTATATATATATATATACACACACATATACATATAATGGAATACTACTCAGCCATAACAAAGAATGAAATTTCGCGATTTGCAACAACATGTATGGACTTGGAAGTTACTATGCTTAGTGAAATAAGTCAGACAGAGAAAGACAAATACTTTATGTTACCACTTATATGTGGAATCTAAAAAATAAAACAAACTAGTGAATATAACAAAAAAGAAACAGACTCAGAGAGAACAAACTAGTGGTTACCAGTGGGAAGAGGGAAGCGGAGAGGGGAAGGATAGGGGTAGGGGATTAAGAGCTAAAAACTACTGTGTATAAAATAAATAAGCTACAAGGATATATTGTACAGCACAGGGAATATAGCCAATATTTTATAATAACTATAAATGGAGTATAACCTTTAAAAATCATGAATCATTATGTTGTACACCTGCAACTTATATAATATTGTAAATCAACAATATTTCAATTAAAAAATAAAAGGTATGACAAGTAAAAAAAAAAGCCAAAAAGAAAAAAAATCTTCTGCTTTTTGAAAGACACTTAAGAAAAATTAAGAAATAAGCCACAGTGGACTTCCCTGATGGCACAGTGGTTAAGAATCCACCTGCCAGTGCAGGGGACACAGGTTCATGCTCTGGTCTGGGAAGATCCCACATACCGCGGAGCAACTAAGCCCGTGCACCACAACTACTGAGCCTGTGCTCTAGAGCCTGCGAGCCACAACTACTAAGCCCACGTGCCTAGAGCCTGTGCTCCACAACAAGAGAAACGACCACAATGAGAAGCCCACGCACTACAATGAAGAGTGGCTCCTGCTCACCACAACTAGAGAAAGCCCGCGGGCAGCAACGAAGACCTAACGCAGCCAAAAATAAATAAATTAATTAATTTTTAAAAAAAGAAAAAGAAATAAGCCACAGACTGGGAGAAAATACTTTCAAAGCATGTATCTGATAAAAGACTTGTATCCAGAATATATAATAATTTTTACAACTCAATAAGACAAATAATCCAATTAATAAATGGGCAAAAGATTTGAACAGATACTCCATCAACAAAGATATATGAAATGCAAATAAGCACATGAAAAGATTCACATCATTAGTTATTAAGGAAATGCAAATTAACCACGAGATATCACTACACCCACTAGAATCACTATAATTAAAAAGACTAACAATACTAAGTGCAGCAGAGAATGGGGAGCAACTAGAACTAACACATTGCTGGTGGGAATGCAAAATATTACATTGACTTTGGAAAAGTCTGGCAGTTTTTTAAAAAGTTAAATGCACATTGCAATGCAACTCACTCCTAAGCAATCCTACTCCTGAGTATTTGCCCAAGAGAAATGAAAACAGATGTCAATATGAACTGGTATATAACTGGTATGTAAACATTCATAGCAGCTTTCTTCATAATAGCCCCAACTAGAAACAACTGAAATGTCCATCAACTGGTGAATCAATAAATTGTGATATATCCATACAATGGAATATACGACTTAGCATTAAAAAGGAATGAACTACTGATACAACATGGATAATCTCAAAAGCATTGTGTTAAGTGAAAGAAGCCAGAGGTGGACACAAAAGACTGTAGACATTTATATGAAATTCTGGTGAAGTCAAAATTGCAATGACAGAAAACAGATTAGTGGTTGCCGGGGGCAGGGGTGAGAGATTGTGGGGGAGACTGATGGCAAAGGGGCACAGGGAACATTTGAGGGTGACAGAAATATTATATATCTGGATTGTCATGGTGGTTGCACTGCTGTACACATTTGTCAAAAACACAATGAAATGTACACTTAAAATTGATGAATTTTAATGTATGTAAAACATACCTCAATGAAGCTGATTTTTTTTTGTGGGGGGGCGGTTCGCGGGCCTCTCACTGTTGTGGCCTCTCCCGTTGCGGAGCACAGGCTCCGGTCGCGCAGGCTCAGCGGCCATGGCTCACGGGCCTAGCCGCTCCACGGCATGTGGGATCCTCCTGGACCGGGGCACGAACCCGTGTCCTCTGTATCGGCAGGCGGACTCTCAACCACTGCGCCACCAGGGAAGCCCAATAAAGCTGATTTTTAAAAAATGGTCCTCTTCCTGCATGAGAATCAGAGATTTAGATTAGACATAAGGGATTTCTGATCATGGGACATTATTGAAGATTTCCTTTCCTGGGACTTCCCTGGTGGCACAGTGGTTAAAAATCCGCCTGCCAATGCAGGGGACATGGGTTCGATCCCTGGTCCGGGAAGATCCCCCATGCCACGGAGCAACTAAGCCCGTGCGTCACAACTACTGAGCCTGCGTTCTAGAGCCCGCGAGCCACAACTACTGAGCCCACATGCCACAACTACTGAAGCCCGCGCACCTAGAGCCCGTGCTCCACAAGAAGAGAAGCCACCTCAATGAGAAGCACACGCACCTCAACGAAGAGTAGCCCCTGCTCTGCACAACTAGAGAAAGCCTGCACGCAGCAACAAAGACCCAATGCAACCAAAAATAAATTAAATAAATAAATTTATAAAGATTTCCTTTCCTTGGCAATTTTTAAGAATGAAGATGAGAAGGCCATTGATTGAACTAGAATAGATTTTTTTTGAGGCAAAGAGTAAATGATACACTTATCTATATATTGGGTTGGCAAAAAAGTGCCTTCAGTTTTCAAGTAAAAATGAAAGGCACATTTTTCATTTTCACCAAGAACTTTATTATTTTTTAAAATATTTATTTAGGCTGCACCGGGTCTTAGTTGCAGCACCTGGGATCTTTTAGTTGCGGCATGCAGGATCTTTAGTTGGGCATGCAAACTCTTAGTTGTGGCATGCATGCAGGATCTAGTTCCCTGACCAGGGATTGAACCCAGCCCCCCTACAGTGGAAGCACAGAGCCTTAACCACTGGACCACCAGGGAAGTCCCTCACCAAGAACTTTGTTGAACAACGTATTCACCCTTTTGTTCCATTACCTTCTGCCATTTTTCAGGCAACTTCATAACTCCACCTTCCCAAAACTTTTAATCTTTTTGAGCAAAGAACTGTCTTTTACAGTCTTCCAGGGAATTGAAATTTTTTCCATTAAGAGAATTTTGTAAAGACCGAAATAAATGGAATTCCAAAGGTGCAATGTCTGGTGAATACGGTGGATGAAGCAGAACTTCCCAGCCAAGCTGTAACCGTTTTTGCCTGGTCATCAAAGAAACATGCGGTTTTGCGTTATCCTGATGGAAGATTATGTGTTTTCTGTTGACTAATTCCAGACGCTTTTCGTCAAGGGCTGTTTTCAGTTGGTCTAATTGGGAGCAGCTCTTGTTGGAATTAATTGTTCAGTTTTCCAGAAGGAGCTCATAATAGAGGACTCCCTTCCAATCCCACCATATACACATCACCTTCTTTGAATAAAGACAGGCCTTTGGTGTGGTTGGTGGTGGTTCATTTCACTTGCCCCACGATCTCTTCCGTTCCACATTATTGTACAGTATCCACTTGTCATCACCCGTCACAATTTGTTTTAAAAACGGAACATTTTCATTACATTTCAGTTGAGAATCGCATGAGGAAATACGGTCAGGAAGGTTTTTTTCGCTTAACTTATGTGGAACCCAAACATCAAAGCGATAACCAAGCTGGTGCAAATGATTTTCAATGCTTGATTTGGATATTTTGAGTATGTCAGCTATCTCCCGCATGGTTTAAAGTTGACTGTTCTCAATTAATGTCTCGATTTGATTGCTATCAACTTAAACTGGTCCACCCGACCGTGGAGCTTCATCCAGCGAGAAATCTCCAGCACGGAACTTTGCAAACCACTTTTGACATGTTCGATCAGTCACAGTACCTTCTCCATACACTGCACAAACCTTTTTTTTTTTGCATTTCAGTTGCATTTTGACCTTTCTTGAAATAATAAAGCATAATATGCCAAAAATATTGCTTTTTTCTTCCATCTTCAATGTTAAAATAGCTCCACAAAAATTCACCAATTTTGATTTTTTTTTTTTATGCACGCTGATATGACAGCTGTCACAATACAATCTAACAAAATTGTTTCGAATGAAGTTAAAGACAACTAAGTGCTACTAGAGCCATCTTATGGAAAAAATTGAATAAACTCTTTGGCCAAACCAATATTATATGTGATATATATATATATATATATATGATCTATTACACATTAAATAGTAGATATTTATGTGATTTGAAAAGTATTTAGATAAGAACCACAATATTTAACTTAAATCTTCATCCTTCTTTTAAGATTTAGAAAAAAACTACTCTTGAGAGTTTAATTTTTTCATTCACAGTTATCAAAATGATTCCTTATGGGCCTACCCAAAATGGCAAATTTATATAATACTTTAAATATATAAAGCTTTTAAGTTCAATTAAATCATAGTGTATCATACGACTACAAACTTTTTTACATTGTTTTTTAAGATTTTTTTCCCCTGATTTTTCTCTATACCTAATTTAAAATAATAGTTATTCCTGGAAAACAATGCGTAACATATTAAGATCTCTGTTGTTTTTTACTCTATACATTCTCCTAAGGCAATCTCGTCTTCTCAGGGTACTTCGTTACCATCATGTACACTGATAATTTTGACCTATATAGCTCAGAAACAGATCCAAGGTTTTCTGAGGCCTAAAGCTTACACAATCGGGAAATTAAGTTCACACAACTTAAGAAAATTAATATAGCTCTTCAAATATAGAATTCTTAGCGCCTGTCTCAGAGCCTTGAAAGGAGACTTTGCAAAAGAGACCTGGAGTAACTTCATCAGCTTCACAGCAAATCTGCGTCTGCTATAGCTGTATCTTACAGCCAGATATTTCTCTTAGCGACTATTGAACTATCCTCTAGTTGCCTACTGGATATCTCTCCTTTTAAGTCCCCCATTAAATTTTTTAAATTAATTTTTATTGGAGTATAGTTGCTTTTACAATGTTGTGTTCCTCCGTTAAAATTAACAGGCCCACAGTTGAACTTGGTTTCTCCTTTCTACTCTTCCACCACTACCATAAGGAGCTTGCTAGTTTTCCTGCATTCTCTCCAGATCAGGAAATACACCAGCATTCATGCAGCTGCATGTTACCTCCATATCCAAGCAAACCATCAAGTCTTGACAATTCATCTTCCAAATAATCTGACATTCACATCTCTCTCGTTCATCTACTTTTCTCCAACTCCAATCCCAGTCTAGTTCAGGTCATCAACTTCTCTTACCTAGATTATTCCAACAGTCACCTAATGGGTCTCCTAGCCTCCAGTTTTGCCACCTTCTAAACTGTTCTTCATGTTGCAACCAAATATGCATCTGATCATATCACTCCCTGGGCTCTGTACAAACTTCAATATGCCTAAGAAATTACTTGGCATTGTTGTTAACAAACAAACAAACAAACATAGATTTGGAAACTTTACCCTGATTTTAACTTTTTATTATTTTTATTTCTTTGGCTGGGCCCCACGGCATGCAGGATCTTAGTTTCCTGACCAGGGATCAAACCCGTGCCCACTGCAGTGGAAGTGCGGAGTCCTAACAACTGGACCACAGGGAAATCCCTACCCCAGTGATTTTGGTTCAATAGGTTTGGGGTAGCATATAGGAGTGGGCAATTTTAATACGACTTGTAGGTGATTCTGATGTAGGTAATCTGTACTTTAAGGCACAATGTTTAATGGCTCCCCAGTACTCCTATAGTGGAGTTCAAACTCCTTAACATGTCTTCCAATGCCCTGTAAAATCTGGGCCCTGCTTACCTTTCTGGTTTCATGTGACTACTACTTCCTGTATTCTAGGGTTAAGCTATATTGAACATTTCCCCATTTCTAAAGAAAGCATATCCCAACTATGCTTTGTTCTCCCCAGTTGATCCCATCCAATCTATCTATCCTTCCAGTGAACCAATCAAACACACACAACCCTCTGCCTTGCTAATTCTTATTTACCATTCAGTTTAGACATAAATTCCACTAGGAAGACTTCTGAGTCCCAAACCTTTCTAAGGGCTATAACAGCCTCCTATATTTTTCCCAATCACATACTTATCTAAAGTATTCTATTAATTTATTAACTAACCCTAACCCACTGAATCACTGTCTTGTTCTCCAGTGAATTCCCCAGTGCTTGGCACTGTACCTAGCATATTATAGGCACTCAATAAACATTTATTGAATGAAAAAATGAATGACTTTTACTTAGAAGAAGTTGAATGAAGTTAAGGGAAACAAGATAAAGATTGTATTTATGCAATGGAAAATACATACACCAATGCAGAAGTGCCAGGGGGAACTATAGAAAGATAACCACAGCAAATGAACTAGGAGGAAAATGAACAAAGGATTTGAATAAGCAATTCACAGCAAAGAAATTCAAATGGCCAATAAGCATGAAAAAACATATTTATTCTTGTTATCAATTAGACAAGTACAAATTAAACCAATGATACTGTCATTCCATACCCATCAAACTGGCAAAGATTTAAGTCTGTTAATACCAACTTTTGGCAAGGATGTAGAGAAATGAGATCTCACACTACAGATGGAAGGATAAACTGGAGGCATATACCTAGCAATTCTAGCATATAAGTACAAGGATGTCCTTTTAACACTGTTTATAAAGTGAAAAAATGGAAATAATGTAAATATCCAGCAGTGATATATGTTTCAATGGAATACTTCAAAGCATTTAAAAATGAATTAGTTACACATATGAATATGGATAGTGCCTCACAATAAAGAATAAATAATTAATGTCAGTGGTGCAAATGTTGAGAAATCAGGAGTGAAGAAACGAAGGACCCAATACAGGAGAAACCAAAGGGTCATGGTATAACCATCATTTGATGATCCCAATCTGCTAACTCTTTTCCCAATAAATTTCTTGTCATTAAATTTGATACATGACCTACTACTGAACTACCATTTCTCACCTGGTACAAATTCATTAAAATGAAGCTTTTTTCAGCTTTAGCACTATTGACTGCAATAGTGGGTTTTTTTTTAGCTTTTTGAATAGTTGCAGGGAGTGTAACATTGTTTAATTATTATCTACAAATCCCTGAAAAGTTCATGTTTAAAATTTCACTTAAATAATACCATTTCCCCCTACCAGCGATCCATGGTGAAGTTAGTTCCTCACAAGGCCAAGGAGATGGTTCTAATAAATCAAAATAATTCAAAATGCTTTGTTTCTAATAAAAGACATAAATTCATTACTTTTTAGTAACACATTTCTAGGCAGAGCTTCAAATTTATTTTTATTAAATGGAATGTCTTGGGACTTCCCTGGCGGTACAGTGGTTAAGGCTCTGTGCTTCCAGAGCAGGGGGTGTGGGTTCGATCCCTGGTGGGGGAACTAGGATCCCACAGGCCATGAAGCCAAAAAAAAAAAAAAGTTGAAAAAAATAAATGGAATGTCTTTAAACTTATCTGACTTAAATCTCTGACATGAGATTCATGCTTTGTAATACCAATTTGAAATTTTCTAAAGCTTTTACGACACACTTAATTTTTTTTAACTTTCTGAATAGTACTTGATCTTCATTGCAATGCAACTGAAAGTAATGAAAAATTTCAAAGAATATCAATCATTAAAACAAGGTCTTGGGCTTCCCTGGTGGTGCAGTGGTTAAGAATCCGCCTGCCAATGCAGGGGACACAGGTTCAAGCCCTGGTCCGGGAAGATCCCACATGCCATGGAGCAACTAAGCCCATGCACTACAACTACTGAGTCTACGCTCTAGAGCCCGAGCCACAACTACTGAGCTCACGCGCCACAACTACTGAAGCCTGTGCACCTAGAGTCCGTGCTCCGCAACAAAAGCCACCACAATGAGAAGTCCACACACTGCAACGAAGAGTAGCCCTGATCGCCGCAACTAGAGAAAGCCCACACACAGCAACGAAGACCCAATGCAGCCAAAGATAAATTTTAAAAAACAAGGTTTTGTCATTTCTCCAAAGAAGACATACAGATGGCCAAGAGGTGCATGAAAAGCTGCTCAACATCACTAATTATTAGAGAAATCCAAATCAAAACTACAATGAGGTATCACCTCACACCAGTTAGAATGGGCATCTTCAGAAAATCTACAAACAAAATACTGGAGAGGGTGTGGAGAAAAGGGAACCCTCCTGCACTGTTGGTGGGAATGTAAATTGATACAGCCACTATGGAGAACAGTATGGAGGTTCCTTAAAAAACTAAAAATAGAATCACCATATGACCCAACAATCCCACTACTGGGCATATACCCAGAGAAAACCATAATTCAAAAAGACACATGCACCCCAATTTACAATAACCAGATCATGGAAGCAACCTAAATGCCCATTGACAGATGAATGAATAAAGAAGATGTGGCACATATATACAATGGAATATTACTCAGTCATAAAAAGGAACAAAAGTGGGTCATTTGTAGAGACGTGGATGGACCTAGACTGTCATACAGAGTGAAGTAAGTCAGAAAGAGAAAAACAAATATCGTATATTAACGCATATATGTGGAATCTAGAAAAATGGTACAGATGAACCAGTTTGCAAGGCAGAAATAGAGACAGATGTAGAGAGCAAACGTATAGACAACAAGGGGGGAAAGTGGGGGGTGGTGGGGATGGTGGTGTGATGAATTGGGAGATTGGGATTGACATGTATACACTAATATGTATAAAATAGATAACAAATAAGAACCTGCTGTATAAAATAATAATAATAAAATAAAATTCATAAAAAACAAACAAGGTCTTGTAAGAAAGTAATCTTAGCTAATCTCTTTGCCAAACCAGAATAAAAAGAATGAGAAAAATGTATATATGATGAAGTATATGCCTGACATACAGCAGCAGCAGTTTGTAAACTACATGCCACCTATCTCAATCTCAGTACTAGATCAGTTTTTTTTTTAATTGTAGTTGATTTACAATGTGGTGTTATAGACCAGTTTTAATAATCTCAATTTCAAGTTCTTTAGCTAGTTTCCAATCAATCTTATTTTTGTTAGATTGGTGATAAATAGAATAAATTTTATCCAGAATATTTTTAAACAATTGACTTCCATTTCAGATACTGAATTGCAATTGATGACTTAGTGCCAAATAATGGCTTCAGGAAAATTTTCTAACAAATTTGCAGCTATTCCAGACTTCCTTTCCACTATTGTACAAGCACCATTAGAACAAAATGCAATTAAGTTCGCTTTCAAATATTATCAAGGCCACAATCATTTAAAGTAGACAATAATGTATTAGAAATACACTCTGTTGTGGCTGACACAAGCAACAAATACAATTACCAATACAGAAATTGATTCAACCGTGCACTGCAGATAAATCACTAGGCTCTTTTCTTCAAACGTGTAGATGCCTGATCAATTATAGTACCTATTTGGCATTCTCTTCTATAATATTCTTAAATATCTTCATATAATTTCTTTTGCAATATGGTCTGCTGTTCTTGTTGCATGTAAACAATTGTCTGTGTCTATTCCATTCTCCTCTTTCAACTTTATTGCTGCCCTCACTATCAGATAAAGGCCTACTATGTTTTACTAAACTGTGAAGAGTATTAAAAACATCTATGATAGTATCAATATTCTTTTAATTTATACACTAAATTGGAAATTGAGTCATTAGTTGATTCTTTTAACAAATCGTGAATTTTAGTAGTCTTTAGGAAAATCATATTCCTTAATTTTTTTTTTTTTCAGAAAAGTGTGCCTAGTAGTTTTATTAGTACCATTTGGGGTTACTCCATATGCCCTCCATTCCTTGGACATATGAACATGCTTTTTTTCTCTCCCTCCCTAACGCTGAAATATCAAACAATCCTTATATATTAGTTTATATTCTTTTATTTCAAGCAATTTGTACTGCTCTGAAAACATAAACACTTGTCTTTTCATTCCAACAATCTGGAAGCACAAGGTTATCTACCTCCTTTGCTAACCATGATGGTGTTTCTTCAATGACTAGTTGTTCAACAACTTTGAAATTTTTTTCCATTAGCTTAGGTATCCTACAATTTTCACTCCTATCATTTTCTGTGTCTGTTTTAAACTTCATCAGATTTAAAAAACTTAATAAGTCACTCTGTTACTTTGGCATTTTAGGGATCTGAATCTGAAAAATAATTTTAAGTTAGTAAAATTCACAATACTACTTGGGCGTTAACAAAATTTTTTAAAATAATTTTAATATGATTTTAGAAATAGCATACATTTTATTTTTTAATTAAAATTTTTTTACTACATTGTAATTAGCTAAACCAATATTTTGTACCCTGCTTATAAATGTAGAGCTGGGTAAAAATAAGTCACAGATGGTATTCTTAGCTTTTGGTATTAATTTTTTTAATGCAAACTTCTAAGAATATGCTAATATTTGGTTTCATCTAAAAGATGTAGAAAGTGATATTTTGTTTCCATTATTTTAGAAATAATAGGTACGCATCTGTGTTTTTATATATATTATATACCTATGTCATATACATTAGTATATATAAAAATATGTGTATATATAAATATGCATATATATGCCTGGTTTACATCTTTTTTTTTTTTTTAACCTTTTGACCCTCTTCACCCATTTGTCCCCTATTCCCACCTCTGGCAACCATTAATCTGCTCTCTATATCTATGAACTTGTTTTTCCATTTTTTTTCCCTTAAAGATCCACTTGTAAGAGAGATCATACAGTATTTGTCTTTTTCTGTATTATTTCACTTAGCATAATGCCCTCAAGTTCAATCCATCTTTTCACAAATGGTAAGATGTCATTCTTTCTCATGGGTGCGTAATATTCCATTGTATATATACCACATTTTCTTTATCCATCCATCCATTGATAGACACCTAGGCTGTTTCCGTATCTTAGTTTTTGTAAATAATGCTGCAATAAACATGGGGGTGCATATGTCTTTTTGAGTGTTTTCATTTTCTTTGGATAAATACTCCGAAGTAGAATTGTTGTAATATACAGTAAGTCTATTTTTAATTTTTTGAGGAATCTTCATACTGTTTTCCACAGTGGCTGCACCAATTTACATTCCCACCAGCAGTGTACAAGGGTTCCCTTTTCTCCACATCCTCACCAATACTTGTTATTTCTTGTCTTTTTGATAACAGACATTCTGACAGGTGTGAGCTTTTGATATCTCATTGTGGTTTTGATTTGCACTTCCCTGATGATTAACGCTGTTGAGCATCTTTTCATGTACCTGTTTACCTTCTGTATGTCTTCTATTGAAAAATGTCTATTCAAATCTTCTACCACTTTTTAATTGGATTTTTTCTTTGCTATTGAGTTGTATGAGTTGTATCTTTATAGACTTTGGATATTACCTCCTTATCAGATATGTATTATCTCCCGTTCAGTAGGTTGCCTTTTCATTTTGTTGATGGTCTCCTTTGCTGTGCAGAAGCTTTTTAGGATGATATAGTCCCACTTATTTATTTTTGCTTTTGGTGTCAGATTCAAAAAATCATCACCAGACCTATGTCAAGGAGCTTACTGCCTGTATTTTTCCTTCTAGTAGTTTTATGGTTTCAGGTTTTACATTCCAGTCTTTAATCCCTTTAATTTTTGTTTATGGTGTAAGACAGCTTCCCCAACACCATTTACTGAAGAGACTATCCTTTCCCCATTACATATTCTTGGTAACTTTGTCATATGTTAATTGACGATATATGCATGGGTTTATTTCTGGGCTTTCTATTCTGTTCCACTGATCTATGCGTATGTTTTTAGGCCAATGCCATACTGTTTTAATTACAATAGCTTTATAATACAGTCAGGGAGTGTGATGCCTCCAGCTTTGTTCTTCTTTCTCAAGATTGCTTTGGCTATTCAGGTTTTTTGTTTGTTTTGTTTTGTTTTGTTTGATTCCATTCAAATTTTGGATTATTTCTATTCCTTTGAAAAATGCCATTGGGATTTTGATAAGAATTGCACTGATCTGTAGATTGCTTTGGGTTGTATGGACATTTTAACAATATTGATTCTTCCAATCCATGAGCATGGACTATCTTTCCATTTATCTGTGTCTTCTTCCATTTCTTTCATTAATGTCTTATAGTTTTCAATATATAGGTTTTTCACCTTCCTGATCAAATTTATTCCTAAGTATTTTATTCTTTTTGATGCAGTTGTAAATGGGATTGTTTTCTTCATTTCTCTTTCTGATAGTTCATTGCTACTGTATAGGAACACAACAGACTTTGTGTTTTAGTGGAGTCTTTAGCATGAATTTTAAACAAAAATACTAACTGTGCTTTTCGGTGTTTACCTATACCTTCAGTGTGACTTGCTATTTCTTGAATATCTACTATCAGTTTTAATTTTTTTCCAACAATATCTCACAAAATCAGACTATGAATAAATTCTTGATTATGTTCTATAGTAAGACCCAACTGTAATAGTATAACGAATCCTAAAAAGTAAAAAATCTTGATTATGATTTGATTCAGCAAAAAAGATGCTCACATCATTGCCAAAGAAGTGTAGTTTGGACATGGATGCTGATTGATATTTTTGTTTAATTAAGTAGTAAGAAAAAAGCAAAACAGTGAACTTCACTGTTGGAACTTCATTCATATGTCAATGATGTAAGCAACTTCTTTACTGAACTGGATGACAGTTTTTGAATACTGGAACAATACTTTCTTCACCTTTTGTGCTACTCACAACGTCAAGGCCACAGATGTGATACACTGTTTAGTTCTGCATTATTAATATTTTCTCCACTAGCCTACTGCCTGTTTTTATAAATACAGCTTTATTAGAACATAGCCATGCCCACTTTTAATGTAAGAGTTGAGCAGTTGTGACAAAGACCATATGTACTAGAAGGCCTTAAATATTTACTAATTGGCTGTTTACAGAAAAAATTGCAAACACTTGGTCTAGAAAATCAACAAAACAATAAGCCAAGCCCTGATTTGTAGCATTTGCCAATTTCCATGGTGTAAATACTCCTATTGCAGCCAATTTCATGCTACATATGTGACAAACATACAAACATGAACAGAGTTGGACAGAAATACATACAGCATAATATAGTATTTCCATCCTACAGATACCATAGACAACCTTAAGAGTAATTAGTAAAATGAAGTTTAAAAAAGTGACGTTTTGAGGGCTTCCCTAGTGGCACAGTGGTTGAGAGTCCGCCTGCCGATGCAGGGGACATGGGTTCGTGCCCCGGTCCGGGAGGATCCCACATGCCCCGGAGCGGCTGGGCCCATAAGCCATGGCCGCTGAGCCTGCGCTCCGCAGCGGGAGAGGCCGCAGCGGTGAGAGGCCCGCGTACCGCAAAAAAAAAAAAAAAAAAGTGACGTTTTGAGTATTTATTACCTGTTTTTAACATATTTGTTAATTTATATAATTTGATTTTTTTTTTTTTTTTTTGCGGTACGCGGGCCTCTCACCGCTGCGGCCTCTCCCGCTGCGGAGCACAGGCCCCGGACGCGCAGGCTCCGCGGCACGTGGGATCCTCCCGGACTGGGGCACGAACCCGTGTCCTCTGCATCGGCAGGCGGACTCTCAACCACTGCGCCACCAGGGAAGCCCTATAATTTGATTTTAATAGTGGTTATGCTTAACAACTAGCTCATAAAATCCCCCCCCCCCAAATAGCAATCAGCCTTGCAAACTGGTAAAAGCCAACTGTGGTGTACTACTAGCTCTATTTTCAAAAGGCCAGGAGAACAAGGAGTAATTTGCCTGACAAGTGGCTGAGTCAAGATTCAAATCTAGGTGCAAATTTCTGACTCCGGTTCGGCTTCTTAATCTTCTTAGCAGAGAATAAGGGCCTTTATTGGCTTGTTTAAAAAAAAAAAAAAAAGGGGGGAGTGATATATACTAGGGGAACTCCACAGGTAATAGAATGCATTTTCTGCAGTACCATCCTATATATTTGCCACAAGTCTCTAACAAAACTGGCAGGCAGCACGGGAATATGAGTCTCGATGCTTGATACCTAGTCTGGGCTGGGTATCTGAAGGAATAAGAAAACAACTGATTGGTCTATCCATCATTTGCCGTTGGAAATTGATTAGAAATCTTCGTTAACTGCTTTAGGAAGTGTAAATACAGGTGTTTACTACCATGAGCCCCATATAGTGCTTATCGACCTACATGAATTCTGAAAAGCTTAAGAAAACTTGTGGTTTGAAACCTTACTACACGTGGGGCGCACGCAAAGGAAAAGGAAAGGACATTCTCGAAGGGCTCTCATACAGCCACACGTACCTGGGGCAAAATGTGCGGGCAGGATGGCCAAGTGCTAGGCCTCCCAACGTACTCTAAACCTTTAGAGCACAGCTCTAAATGAAGGAATGATAAGGGCTAGAGCTGCTGGAGAACTTGGAGACCTGCCCTTGTACAACCCCTTCATTTACATGAAGAAACTCTGCTCTAGTGAGGTGAGGCGACTTGAACTTCAAGCGGTGGAGCCAGGATGAATTTATAGCTCTTTCCACTACACCCCACGGCCTCCTCTAGAACACCCTCCCTGCACAGAACTTACCCCAAAAGCACCAGGAACCTGGTTGGTGACTGGCCTACACTTGAACCTAAGACAAATCTCCTAATCGCTCTTGAGTCAAACTGTGGAAGCTCTGAGTCAGCAGGTTAAAGCCAAAGTACAGAAGCACAGAACTCTACGTCGTGCAAGAGCGTAGACCCCTCAAAGAACAAAGGGCGAGACACGGCCCCTGGCAAAAGCAGCCACGCCCCTCACCACGCCGACGCCGCACCGCAGAGCAACGCGAGCAGCCGTGAGGAGGAGCACGCAGCCGGCGGCGCGCACGCTCTCCCCGAGGCCGCGCGGGAGACGGTCTGACGTGCGCGCCCCCGCGTCGGTGGGCGGGGTCTTGGGCGGGGCTCTGAGCCGGACCGGGGCGGGGCCGCAGGGAGCTGTAGGTGTTGCAGCTGGGTCGCGACAGGTGCGCAAGGCAAAGCGCCAGGGACCCGTACCAGGGCTGGTAGCAGCGCAGAGAAAAGACCGCTGTTAGCCAGGTAAGGGCCTTCTTTCTCCACATCCTCCACAGCTGGAGAGTGCGCGGAGACCTCGAATTCCCTCCACACCCTCTTTCTCCCGGGACTTTTGGGGGTGGGGGGAACACAAGGAGCGTGAACCCCTCCCCCTCGAGAGAGGGAGTGGAGGAGCTGCTGATCCTTTGCTCTTTCCACTTCTGGGTACTGCGCTGGGGTTGGAGTAATTATGTAGAGCGGAGCTTTTGCTGCCTGAGGGCGGGAACTGATAGGATCCCCTCCTCCTCCAACTGGAACACTCCTTTCTAACTATATGTAACAATATATACTTTTTTGGTGTGGTGGAGGAAAGCGGCAGTTCATCAAAATTCAAAATAGTCTCCCAGGGAAATATTCTAATAATTCAACTGCTCTTTTCCATTCTCCATTTTTAGCCATTCCCTCCCTCTTCGATTTTTCTCCCCTTCCATTCAGCCTTTTGAGATATGTTGATAATATAGCAGTCCTTACAGCTGGATGTGTCACCCCAGAATCGCTATCGTGTACATATGGCACCTGTCAATACGTAGGTGTTAATATAAGGTAACTGTACACCCCTGGCTACACCTACTAAGCCTGAAGCTGTAGGTGCTAGGAGCTAACCATCTGGCACCCTTCCTTACCTCCTTACTGGTGCTTACAATCCTGGTGAGAGATATTTGAAATACTATTATCTTTCACCTAATTCCAGCTTTCAGAAGTCTGCCTAATCCAGATGGTTCTATTGACTTGACTTTTCAAGTTAGTCAAAGATAATTAGGGAGTTATCAGCCGTTAAGACAGTGACCCTTTAAAAGGGGAGAGGTCTTCTTTTGCATTAGGTGTTCTTTCTTTTGCTCTTGATTTAAGTGGTTAAATGGAATACTTTTCCTTTGCATAGTTATTAATACTATTCACAAATAAGTATTTTAGAAACCATGAAATAACACTTTTTTCTGAGGTCTGATGTAGGCACAAAAGAAGATGACCCTCAATGAGCATTTCCTAAGCTCCTGTGGAGTTATAGCCTGGAAGAAGGATGATCATGTTTTAGGTAGACCTTCAAAAACGAGTGTGTACATATGTATTTCTTTGTTTTGCATTGATAGAACAACACATAACATCGTACTAGGTAATCACTTTAAGAACTCATTTCATTTTTTTGGACAAAACATTTATTGAGTGCCTCTTGTATTGTCAGTCCTGTGGATTCAAAGTTCTAAATGTTCTTACTCTAAAATAGCTTAAAATCAAATGGGTTAGGCAGGTCAATAGATACAATTTAGAGTATTAGTGAGGCCAGTGCTATACTAGAGATCAACCCAGAGTGCTGTAGGAGCACAGAGAATACAGTTTTTAAAAAATTCCCTCTTCTGCTTTTCCTTGAACACAAAACAAAATAAACAACAACAGTAACAAAAACCTTTGAGCAATAGTGAGTGATTCTCTTCAGTCCATGTATTTGTGTCAGTCATATTCCTTACCTTATGTTCTGTCAACATTATGGCCTTTTGATAATGGGATTAGGACTTGTCATTAATTCTATGTAGTTCAGTAAATAGTTGGTGGAGCTATTTTCACAGTTCTGAATTGGGCCTAGAAGTGTTGTTATCATGTAGTCCCTGAACTCTAGAGCCTCTGGGAAGAGAATAGTATATTGGCAACATTAGCAAAGCAGTGCCATTTTGTAAAACTTGGTCCATTGTGTAACTTTGTTTAGCTTGATACATTCAAGTTTTGTTCCAGATTCTGGTTAAAGGTGGGCCAAATTTTAACCACCTAATAATTATAAGAAAAGAAAGCTTCAGAAGTGAAAACAATTCTATTAACAGCACATCTTGATGACAGAGGATACTTTTTCTTGCTAAGGTACCATCAAAATGTCTTTTTCTTTCTTTCTTTCTCTTTCTTTTCTTTTCTTTTTTTTTGGAGCAGGGGACAGGGTGGAGGAGGAAAGGGTCAGAAATGTTTGAAGATTCTTTGCAGCATTTTAATGATCTGAAGTCTGTGGTAGTCTGCAGTGTTCTTCATAAACTGCAGGCATTTAGTAACTGCCTACAGTGTGCCAGTGTTCTAGTATATAGAGGATGAACATGCCACAGTCCCTTCTATATGATTATGTTTTTCATTTTTAAAATAGAGATTAAAAAAAAAAATAGTTCTGATGAACCTAGGGGCAGGACAGGAATAATGACGCGGACGTAGAGAATGGACTTGAGGACACGGGGAGGGGGAAGGGTAAGCTGGGACGAAGTGAGAGAGTGGCATGGACATATACACACTACCAAATGTAAAACAGGTAGCTAGTGGGAAGCAGCTGCATAGCACAGGGCGATCAGCTCAGTGCTTTGTGACCACCTAGAGGGGTGGGATGGGGAGGGTGGGAGGGAGGCACAAGAAGGAGTGGATATGGGGATATATGTGTACATATAGCTGATTCACTTTGTTATACAGCAGAAACTAACACAACATTGTAAAGCAATTATACTCCAACAAAGATGTTAAAAGAAATAAAATAGAGATTTTGAGTTAATAATACCGATGATGGTTGTTTCATTTGGCAATGAGCCATGGTACTTGATGAACACATTTCTTACCTCCTTTGACATTGTTTCTCTCTGTTCACGCTCTAGGAAAGTGGTCCCACCAGGAATTTTTCGAAAGACAGTAGGTATTTGCATGTATTTTGTGTATCTACAATGATTTTGTTGTTTACTTATGTTTTCAAGTACAAATTTTAATTATTGTTCCTCTTAGGGTTTCAAATATCTGGATTTCCTCTGGTATTTTTCTTTCTTTTTTTTAAAATAAATTTATTTATTTATTATTTTTTTTTTTGGCTGCATTGGGTCTTCGTTACTGCACACGGACTTTCTCTAGTTGTGGCGAGCAGGGTCTACTCTTCATTCCGTTGCGCGGGCTTCTCATTGCGGGGGCTTCTCTTGTTATGGAGCACAGGCTCTAGGCGCATGGGCTTCAGTAGTTGTGGCTTGAGGTTCTAGAGCGCAGGTTCAGTAGTTGTGGCTCACGGGCTTAATTGTTCTGCGGCATGTGGGAATCTTCCCGGACTAGGGCTCGAACCTGTGTCCCCTGCATTGGCAGGTGGATTCTTAACCACTGCTCCACCAGGGAAGTCCCTCCTCTGGTATTTTTCAACATTTAGAGCTTCTGTATCAGAAAGGTTCATCAAAGACATATATACAACACAGACACAAAAGAATGTTGAGAGTGTGGGAGATCATTAGACATCTTTGCCATAAAAGGCCACCTAACCACAAATTGGGAGAATTTGTCATTATTTATGTTGACAGCAAAACTAGTTTTCAGGCATTCTAAATTCCATACACTCATAAGTAGGCGACTTTCACTGAGATTGGAATTGTACTCTTTCTGCAGATAGGAAAAAGTGTGCCTTGGTTCCTAAGTCAGGAATTTCCATAAGAAAAGACTTTTTTTTTTAAGGTTGGTATGGTCTTTCACTGTATGTTTTTTGATAGGAAGTTTAAGTACTTTATTTTGGATTGTGTACAGTAATCTCCAGGTGATGTTAAATTACTTAACACAGACTCTTCAAGGTTCTTTAGTAACAAATGAGCGGTTGTAAGTTGAGTAGTTTCTACTTAATGGTTGTGGAATTGAGATTCTATGGTAAATGGTACTCTTGGTAGGGCTATACTGATTTGTTTATTCTGTGGCTGGAGGGAAAGTCCTTGAGACTCAGTCAAGTTATTGTGCTAATGCAGACCTCTTTTCATAAACAGGACAAGGTTTGACCCAACAATAAATCCATTATTTAGCATGTCAGATGATTTCTTTATATTTGAAAATGTTTCTAGAAACTTCACATGTCCAGTCATAAGAAGTTAACATGGGGAATTCCTTGGCTCCACACTCTCACTGCCGAGGGCCCAGGTTCAATCCCTGTTCAGGGAACTAAGATCCCACAAGCCGTGCGGCATGGCCAAAAAAAAAAAAAAGTTAACATGATGCTATGAAATTTTACATTATTTTTATTTTTAAAGAATTTCTTTAATACTGCTCTGAAACTAAGAACTTGCATGTTTGGGGAAAAAAGACAACAGCTTTTTTGTACTTCTGGTAACAAGTGTGGAGCTGTTTTCTCCCGTATTTATCCTATAATGGAGCTCACTAAATGGAAACTTTACAATCCCTCAAACATGTTTTTTCTTGTACACCAAAGTATTGCCAATTTTTGTTTCATTACCCATAGATTAGTCATCCTGATATGCTTTTACTTGGTTTTAGATTTCCACAACCTTTTTCCCCCATAAACTGAAGCTTAAGCAAATAATTTAAGCACAGGACTTCTTTTCCTCACAGTCAATTTTATTGAACAGGTAATATTTGCTCAGATTTGATTTCCACCACCAGCACTAGAGGAAACTGATCTGTCCATGCGTAGTACCCAGTGATTTCCCTCTAATGGCCCTGTCACTGGCCTCCTCCTCGTCACTTGACAACATTTGACCAAGTGGACAACTTTTCTGTCCACTTTCATGTGCTTTCTTGATGTGACTCTATCTGGTTCTCCATCTAACCATTTCCTTCCATGCTCCTTCACTAATTCACAGTCTTTTTGCCCCTTAAATGTGTGTGTTGGCCATGACCTGTCCAGCATCCTGTTCTCCTTATACTCTCTCCCCGAGCAATCTGATCTATTTCCATGACTTCAACTGATACCTGAATGTGAGTGATTTACAAATTAATCATCTTTAAAACCTCTTTTCATATTATATATATAATTCTTGTTTTATTTTCACATATACAAACATCCATACATATTTTGAAAATAAGAATTATATATGCTAGTTACAGAAGACCTGGGAAAAAAATAAATTATGAAGGAGACAAAATAGTCCATAATCTGTTCTGCAGAGAAGTACTGTTTGGTGTATTTCCTTTCAGTCTTTTTTTTTTTTTCCTTTGATACACACAAACACACTCACATAAACACACAGGTAACTGGGTTCATTTTCTTACAGTAGATAGAGTTTTGTATCTGCTTTTCCACTTTACATTATTCCATGATTTTCCATGGCATCAAAATTACTTGAAAACAATTTTAATGGATGTTTAATACCCTATTGTATTGATGTTGCAAAATTTAACTATGTACTTGGATGTTTTGATTTTTACACCATTATTAATAAGTGAAAAAACTGAGAACAAATTTATGCATAAATCTTTGTACGAATCACTCATTATTTCCTTAGGTTAGATTCCCAGAAGTTTAATTACTGGGTCAAAGGGCATGAAAATTAAAAAGTACTGCTGTCAAATTGTGTTTTCATAAGGACTAGATCAATATTCTCACCTATGGTGATTGTGAGGGCCTCTTAGTGCATCCTTCGTTAACACTGAATCTTATTTTTTTATCTTTACTAATTTGATAAGCAAAAGTGATTTAATTTGTATTTCTCTAATTACTAGTGAGAGTGAACATTTTTCATACCTTCATTTCCATTTCTGTGAATTGTCTTTTGGTTAATCTGTTCTCATTTTTAAATGTCTTAAATTTTTTTTTTTTTTTTTTTTGCGGTACGCGGGCCTCTCACCGCTGTGGCCCCTCCCGCCGCGGAGCAGAGGCTCCGGACGCGGACGCGCAGGCTCAGCGGCCATGGCTCACGGGCCCAGCCGCTCCGCGGCACGTGGGATCCTCCCGGACCGGGGCACAAACCCGTGTCCCCTGCATTGGCAGGCGGACGCCCAACCACTGCGCCACCAGGGAAGCCCAAATGTCTTAATATTTTAATTATGTTTTTTATTTGTTTGTTTGGAGTTCTTTCATTTATTTGGGGCTTTGGGGGAGGGAGTACAGGTTTTTATTAGGCCAAACTGAATGAGTGGAGTGATTAAAGCGGAAAGTGTATAGAAGTTGACATTATGGTGTTTTACATGTCCATTATTTTGAGAATCCAGAGCTTGTGATGGATGGAGCAGCACCGCAAAATGGAAAGGGTGCTGGCTTAAGAGTCAGGATTCCCAGCTTAGTGTTGGGAACCAATCACTTAGATGATCTTGGGCAAGTCATTCATCTTCTCTGAGCCTCATCTGTAAAATGAGAGGGTTGGGCTATTGATCCCAAAATCCATACAACCTATGTATCGAAAGGATGACTTATGAACCACTGCTCACTAGACATTGTGAAATTATTTTCTGTCCCATCCCTAACCCGGCACACATTTTAAATACATAGAGCCAAGGAAAGACTGGATGCAATAAAGGCATTTTCCCTAGGGGTGTCAAGGCTTAGTGGAGCCTGGGGGCAATTTAATGTATTTGTACTCTCAAGACAATAGAAATTACAACAATCGGTATTTTTAGGCACTCCCGTAGGTTGACACTTGATTACCTGGTAAAGTACATCGAAAGAGCCCTGCTGATCTATGCCACAAAGCCCGATCATCTCTAGTGCATATAAAGCAAGTCTCTTTATGACAAGATGTTTAAGCTACCAAGCCAAGTTATTTAATAACTTCCCCTATTCCATACAGAAACTATTCTTCGTGTTTTTTTCTTTGTGATTTGTATAAGCTCTTCGGTTTTTTGTTTGTTTGTCTTTAACTCTTAGTTCCGCAACCAGGGATTGAACCTGGCCCTGACAGTGAAAGCGCTGAGTCCTAACCACTGGACCACCAGGGAATTCCCATATAAGCTCTTCGTTTTAAGAATATTAATTCTTAGTTCTATGGTCAAATGTTTAGTTATTTTAATTTCGTACGTGGTATATTATTTCTTATCTATAAATCTTTTTCTTCGGGATTTTTCTGTTGCTTTTATGTTCAGAAGTCTTTTGCCATCCAGAGATGGGTTAAGTATTCACTTCAATTTCCTTCTAAATTTTATGGTTTTACTTTTTATATTCTTTAATTTGTCTTGAATTTACTTTGGAGTACCTAACCAGTATGTTTAGTGCCTTTGCATATCTTCTGAGCCCAGATCCATATTTCCAACACCTGGTAGACCATGTGGATGGTCCCTCTGCACCAGGTACCTGCGTCCACCTAATTTCCCTAGGGACAAGGATAGAAGTTGTGTTGAACACTTCCGTCCTTCTCTCCTCCCACATTTAATCACCAGCTTTGGTTGATACTATCCCAACAGTGATAATGGCTCTTCTAATTCAGCTCCCCCTTTTTTGTTAGAGTTCTTGAGCAATCCTTAGAGTTGGCTTCAGTTTTTCCCTTTCAGTCCAGACTTGTCATAAAAAAATAGAACACTGATTTTCAAAGTATGGTTTCCTGATTATCTGTCTCAGAATCACCTGGAGTGTTGGTTTAAAAAGGAGATTCATAGGTCCCACCTAGACTTACAAATCAGTGTATCTGGAGGGATGGGGCATGGGAATCTGCAGTTTTAAGTACCTGAAGAGATTCTTTTACATACTTAAGGGGAACCAAAGCCCAAGTAAATCAAGTCTAAATTTCTCTGCATGCCATTCAAGACCCCAACTTCCACACCCTGACAGTCTATTTTTCCAGGCTTATCTCTCACATCACTACCCACCCACCTGGCACTGTAGCCATACAATGATTCACGGTTTCCTGGACCCACCCTGTCCTTTCCTGCCTCTGTGCCTTTGCTCATGCAGTTCCCACAGCCTCAGACTCCCCCCTTCCCCCCCCTGCCCCCCTTAAATCCTTTTTCCTTAAGAGCTCAAATTAAATGCTACTTTAAAAAAATGAAGCCTTTTCTAAAGTCTTCTATTTGAATCAGTGGCTCCCTCCCCAGCCTTCAGTTGGCACTTTATTTTTACTTCATTTTTTACCTTAGTGCTGTCACTGTTTATGAATTATTGCTTCCTTAATAGATTGTAAACCTTCTAAGTGTGAGAACCTTGCCTTTCCTTTTCATTTTGCAACCATTATACATGTAATAAGCAATTAAATACTCATAGAATACATTAAATATATCTCATGTTGCAAACACTATTGTCTAACAATGTTTGACATCACATCACACTGAGAATAAAATTAAAATCTTCTACCATTCCTTGTAAATCCTATTTAAACTGGCTCTGTCATCATTTCATACTTCTCACTCCCTAGCCATATTATTCCTGCCTCAGGGCCTTTGCATTTGCTATTTCCTTTGCCAGGAAAACTCTCCCATCTCTTCTCTTCACCTGGCTGGCTGCCTGTCTCCTCCCCATCATTCAGGTTTCACCTCAAATGTCATTCACTCAAAGAGGCCTTCCCTGGCCAGTATCTAAAGTATCTGCCCCCTTTCCTACCACCACTCCAGTTACTCTCTTTGTATTTCCTTCACAGCACTAATCACAGTGTTTAATTGTCCAGCTTCCCCAGTGGAATGGAAGCTTCATGAGAGCAGAGACCTTGTCTGTCACTTTTAGTGTTATATCCTGAGCAAATAGAGCACTGCATGACACATGGTAAGTGCTCAAATATTTGTTGAATGAATGAATGAGCCTTGAAGAGAGACTTCTTTTAACAAGTCTTGTTTTGGTTTGCAATCCAAAGTTTTGTTGTGGTTTTTTTTTTTTTAATGGACAACAGCTTGAGATATTTCCATCAGGGTTCAAATCAGGTAGCAGTCTCTGAGGATTTCTGAAGGTAGCAGGACAAAGGTTTGGATACTGTGATAGGCAGGATTCAGTTCCACCTGAGTGCAGGTTTTCCAAGATGTTCCCAGGATCCAGGCCACTATTTTACTACCACTGTCAGCATCTACTTTCAGGGTTATTACTGCTGGCCAATACTAGTCTATTAGCTCTCATTACATTTTTAAAAGCAAGTATAGCAAAACTAGAACCAACTGACTAGAATTTTCAAGCAATCAGAAATTTTATTCTGCTTTCCTTCTCTAGGAGAAAAATAAGAAAGCTACCTAGAATCCTCAAGGAAAGATGAAATTATTTTCATTATACTTACTACATGCCCTGAAATAGGACAGTGTATTGATTAGAGAAGTTTTTAGCAACAGTCTTAATTAACCAAGGGGTTTCTTGTTAACATCTAGCCAAACCAGACAATGTTAAGTAATCAGTTCTAATTTTTTTCCAATTTATCCTCATTGGGTAGAATAATTTTTAATCCCACTAATTTTTTTCCTTGAAACTGGCTTGAAATTTTATTAAAAATTATAATAGTTTTATAGCAATTTATACTTTTCAAAGTAGTTATACTTTTATTTTCTCACTTAATCCTCATAACCATCCCTTGTGAATTATTATCTGTTTTTGAGATAAAGAAACTGAAACCTACCCAAAGAAGCTGATTGACTTTCCCATGGAGAATAAAAGACCACTACTCAATAAATGCCTCTCAATGGCTTTTTAAAAACAGCACCATAATTTGATGTAATTTTAGAAGGTAAACATTAAAATGTAATTAAATCATTAACATTAATATGTTTGTAACCAGTCCTTAAGAAATATGATGCATAGTATTGGTTCACATAAGTAGCAAAATTGTATCACTTCTGTGACTGTGTGATTTGGTAATTCTTTATGTGACCAGCCTCGGCTATGCTTGTCCTTGATTAAAGCATTGTTCTGGGTTAGCTTCTCAGATTTTTACAGAAAGGAAAGGTTAGAGAACTTGCCTAGAGAAGAGTCACTTTTCAGTAAACCTGTTTTAATTCTCCTACTTGAAGGGATTGGTTAAATTGATCTGAACTGGCTTTTAAGATTGAGCAAGTCCTGAAAAAAATACATCATCTAAAATTTCAGATAAGAAGAATGGAAGCCAGGCCCTTCCTGGAAATGGCCAGGAGTGAAACTAAGAAGCCCTGTATTTGGAGAAAACTTGATTAATTATTAAGGACAAAGGACTGGTATAAGGAGGTTATATCTTTAACAGATGCAGCCTTCTTAAATAAGTGTATATATTTCTTCTGCTTTGACATTGCAAAGAAGACTCTTTAATTAGCCACTTTGTCTTAATTAGCATGTAATTTTCAAGACCTGGGAGTATGTAGTTCATAGGCAGACACTCAATTATGCAGGTGGGTCTTTGTCAAGATATGTGGGAACTGAGAACTTGGATAATACTGTTTTTCATTCATATAACATATTTATTGAGCTCCTGCACTGTACCAGGAAGTGATATTTGATGCATCTGATGTTCAAGTATGAAATGGTACAAAGGTTAAAGAAGAAACAGGAATTCAGAGTAAATCCATGTTTTGTGTAATGGCCTCAGTCAACTCTAAATTTCTATATTCTTTTTCCAGTTAACTATACTTTTCTCTAATTTTCACTTTAAATTTGAAGTTATTGACATCATTATCTGTGGGGGCTTTGTTTTGTTTTGGGTTTTTTTGTTTGTTTGGGTTTTTTTTTACTTACTTGGAGAGATTTTCCTTGCTATGTGTGAAAAAATACTGGGGAAAAAACCTCACTGCATTGGACTATGTTTGTCCTTACAGTGAGTTAATTATCAACTGGGGGGAAGGGGGAAGAAGAACCTAGTGAATAAGTAACAAATTAGATTTGAGAGAAGAGATAGAATTAAAATTGGATTAGATCTGGTAATTCCTTAATTTAAAGGAAAAAGAAAAGATCAGAAAGGTTCTTGGTCGGTTCTTCATGACCTGAAAATTTTAGACTGAAGTCAGTTTGTAAAGGCCATAATTAGGGGTTACTCTTTAAACTGTCTAAATAAGCTTTGTGAAGATTACCACAATTATGTAAAAAGCTAATGTGGGTTTCAAAAGTACAAGAAGATAAGATATTCAAATGAATGAATAAAGTAATAGAAGCATGTAAGAAAATGATAATTATATCATCTTCAACTTAGAGTTTTTACAGAGGTGTTGAGAACACCTAAAATTTGGCCCTTTCAAGGTATAATTTGACAGAGGTTTAAACTTTTTGGTGCAGAGAAATGGCGTCAGGGTTTTGAGCAGCTGTAGTTTTTCTGGTTGTAACTACCAGTTTCTCGGAGACAACATCAGAGATGCTCTTTTTTTTAAATTGCTGATTTAACAAAAATAAGTAGACCATGAAGTACAGTGTGCATTGGAACTGCATTTCTGGTTTATCCTTTGTGCTTGAGATCATTGTTTCCATCCCAGCCTTCTAAAAAATGAGTAAGAGCTAGGATTTATTTAACCTCTCTGGGCCTCAGTTTCTTCATCTGTAAAGTGGGACAATACTATTCTGAATGTGTTACTATGAGGATTAATAAATTTACATTTGCAAAACAATTAAAACAATATCTAGTACATGGTAAATGTTCAGTGAATGTTAGCTATTGTTATTACCACCACTACTGTCAATATTTATTAAGCACTTATTTTAGCACTAAGCTAAAGGAACATCTTAGAGATGATGAAACTAAGGCTTAGAGTGATTTTCCTAATTTTACTTAATAGATAAGTGGTTGGGAATTCCTGGCAGTCCAGTGGTTAGGACTTGGTGCTTTCACTGCCAGTGGGCCCGGGTTCAATTCCTGGTTGGGGAACTAAGATCCCGCAAGCTGGGTGGTGTGGCCAAAAAATAAATAAATAAATAGATAAGTGGTAGACTCAAGATGTGGACCTGAGCTGAAAGAAACTGGGGCAGAATTGCCTTAGAGGTGGAACAGGCTGGGGTATGTGGCCCAGCCGTTTCCATTTCTAGTTTTGAGACACTTTGAGAGTGGCCCAGACCACCCCCAGATACAGGGAGGATGTGATTTTCAGTAAATCATCAGAGCACGGACATTAGGGTCTGTCACACTTTTTCAAATCCTGGCTCTGCCACTTACTAGCTGTGTTACCTTGAGCAAGTTATTTAACCTTTCTGAGCCTCTTCCTCTGAAAGACGAGAATAGTATTTATTTCATGGTATCATTAAGGATTAAGTGAATAAGATCAAATGGAATGAATGTCTTTGCATATAACTGATCCCTATGCTAAGGTGGCTCAAACTTTTACCTGATTCTGACACAGTCATCTAGATGGTAGGTGATTAGGGTCTATGTTCGCCTCCCTGCTCCGGCCTAATGACCCCGGGATCAAGCCAAAACTGCACTCCCAAAGCTGTTTTTACATTGGAATCATAGGGGACCCTTTTCAGAAAAATTAGACGTGTTTGGACTCCGCATGAGAGATTCAGATTCCAAAGATGATCTTGATATTCAGAGCACCCTTCCCCTCACACGACTAAGAAGCCTTAGACTGGCTAGTTGAGGGTAGCAGCTGAAGCATAACCACAGAGTGATCTTAATGCCTGGATTGTCACATAGTGTCAGTCAGACTTCTCACAGGGTTGTGCTGTGCTGGGAATATTGATGAGCAATCAAGGGGTGGGTACCCTACAGAAGAGAACTCTACAGAAACGAAGGTCTCATCTGTATAGTGAAGCAACATTTCTATTTGGAAAGAATATTAATGAGATCTGGATGGGAATCAGACACCAGGAAAGACAGCTGCTGTGAGAGGCAATTTGAATTGTACAAGGAGTTACACATGATATTCAGAAGGTCCTTGTGCAAATTTAAAAAGTAATTAAGTTGTAGAGATAATAAACAATTTATAAATGACCTTTTAAAAATAAATGTAGTTTCAAAAAGTAAGTGTATTAAGTGGCCAATATACATTTTAAAATATGCTCAACCTTCCTTATGATTAAAAGAATAAAAACTAAAACAATAATGTACCATTTTTCACATATCTAGCAGACCGGAAAAAATAAAAGTGATTAATAATGCTCAGTATGGGACTTCTCTGGTGGTCCACTGGTTAAGACTTTGCCTTCCAGTGCAGGGGGTGGGCGTTCAATCCCTGGTGGAGGAGCCAAGATCCCACATGCCTCGTGGCTGAAAAGCCAAAACATAAAACAGAAACAATATTGTAACAAATTCAATAAAGACTTTAAAAAATGGTACACATAAAAAAAAATCTTAAAAAAAATAATGCTCAACATTGACAAGGATGTAGAGAATAAGCTTTCTCATATAGCTAATAGTTCAAATATACATTGATGCAAAATTATATATAAATTGAGGCAACTTTTTTTGAGGAACATTTGGAAATGTCTCTTAAAAATTTTAATACATAAGTCTTTTGAACCTATGAAATGCTGTTTTAGGAAGTTACACCTTAGATGCACACCTGAAAGTAGGCAATAGTAGAAGCATGTTCACTGCAGTCTTGTTCTTAAAAATGAAGAACCTAAAACCACATAAATGTTCATTGACACGGGCTTCATTCAATAAGTCATAAACTATTGCAGAATGAAATAGTATGTGGTACTGAAAGGTTGAGGTAGATCTGATCTGTACATCTCAATGTGGGAAGCTGTCCAAGAAGAAATAATTACTGAATAGCACATCAACATAAAACCATTACAGTTTTTAAAAATGTGTGTTCACCTGTGACATGTGTTAACTTCTCTGTGCCTCAGTTTTCTCATTTGTAAGATAGGCATAGTGATAATAGCTTCCTCATGAGCTGTTGTGAAGATAAAATGAGATAATGTATACTGAATGCTTAGAATGGTGACTGACACATAGTACTATATGTTTGCTGTTATTAACATGTATAGGCAATATCAGAAAATCTTTACTCCAAACTGTGACAGAGGTTACCTTTGGGAAGTAGAATTGGCTTGGGAGAAGGGGTGGACAAGAGCAGGTAGAGGCTTCTGTTTTGTGTATTGTATATTTCCACCTAATTGATTATGATGAGCAGGCTCATCCTTTGACCAGTCACTCTGACCAAGGAAGCTAGACAGTGAAGAAAATGGCAGCTTGAAGTGTTTGTTGAGACCAGCGGAGGAGACGTTCCCCAGAAGGAAGGAGGAGGGTGAAGGAGGGTGGCGGTGTGGGGAAATGGGAGGGACGCTGATGGATTACACCTTGGCTGCTGGAACTATTTTTGAAAACTACTGACCTAATTAAAGAAAAAAAATTTTGATTGCACATTCCAACACTTATATATGGACTTATCCTTTTTGCAGTTTAGTTACGTTTATACTAAAAAAGTGAATAATGTTTAATTTGATTTTTTAAAAAATTTTATTTATTTATTTATTTTTATTTTTGGCTGCGTTGGCTCTTCGTTGCTGCATGTGGGCTTTCTCTAGTTGCAGTGAGAGAGGGCTACTCTTCGTCTCAGTGCGTGGGCTTCTCATTGTGGTGGCTTCTCTTGTTGAGGAGCATGGGCTGTAGGCACTCGGGCTCAGTAGTTGTGGCTCACGTGCTCTAGAGCACAGGCTCAGTAGTTGTGGCGCACAGGCTTAGTTGCTCCGCGGCATGTGGGATCTTCCCAGACCAGGGCTCGAACCCCTGTCCCCTGCATTGGCAGGTGGATTCTTAACCACTGCCCCACCAGGGAAGCCCCTAATTTGACTTTTTTAACTTTTTATTTTATATTGGAGTATAGTTGATTAACAGTGTTGTGTTAGTTTCAGGTGTACAGCAAAGTGATTCAGTTATACATATACATGTATCTGTTCTTTTTCAAATTCTTTTCCCATTTAGGTTGTTAAATAAAATCTGGTATGTATTTTACACTTACGGAACATCTCAATACAAACTAGTCACATTTCAAGTGCTCAATAGACTTTCTTTTTTTTGGCCACGCCGTGAGGCTTGTGGGATCTTAGTTCCCCGACCAGGGATGGAACCCATGCCCCTTGCAGTGCAAGCACGGAGTCCTAACCACTGGACCGCCAGGGGGTTCCCCTAATTTGACCTCTGAATAGAAACTACAAAAAGTAATTGCTCAAAGTGCCCAAAACAAACATTTGAGAAGAGATGGGTAGCTTTTCTAATAATTATGTAATTAAAATTTCAATGTTTTAAAGAGACCACTAATTTCTTTCCATTATACAATATTATAAAGAGAGTAATTTTTGCACTAAAAAAAAGTCAAACAGCTGAAGCAAAAATTACATTTATGAATTATTTTTTATCAGAGTCTAATGACATAGGCCTTAAGACAATGTGACAAGTAAACTAAGCCCAAATGTGTATCCTGTTAATGAAGCCTCTGGAATAATGTTTATTGAATGTGTCTTAGACACGGAGGCATATGGAGACTGACAAGATCGGGCTGTGACCTCAAGCTATGTGCTAGGCATGGTACACATTTATTATCTCCTTTTATGTTTAGAACAACCCTGTAGGGTAGGTTATCATCCTCATTTTATGTAGAAGAAGAGGGTAGTACAAAGAGGTCACCATGCATCTGGTTAGCACTGGAATCAGAATTGGAGTCAGTTGGTGTTTCCATGATAACTTACTGCCCTGCCTCCAGATAACCATTGTGGGAGGATGGGTGAAGTGAGCCCTGTATGGGGGTACACTGAGAACTCTCAGGGACCTCAGTGATATCTGTCATCTAGTCTAGTGACTTTCAAACTATAATTTTTTAAAGTAACAGTTTTATTGAAACATAATTCATGTAACATACAATTTACCTATTTAAAGTGTAAAATTCAATGGTTTGTGGTATATTAACAGAGTTGTGCAGCTATCACCACAATCCATTTTACAACATTTTCATCACTTCCTGGAAAAACCCCATAACCATTAGCAGTCAGCCCTTCTCCCCCACCCCCAAGTGGTAGGCCATCACTACTCTACTTTCCGTTTCTATAGATTTGCCTCTTCTAGACATCTTCTATAAATGGAATCATACAATATGTACTCTATTGTGACTGGTTTCTTTCACTTGGTATAATTTGTTCAAGGTTCATCCATGTTGTAGCATGTATCAGTACTTTTCATGGCTGAATAATATACCTTCATATGGATAAACCACATTTTGTTTATCTGTTCATCAGTTGATGAACAATGGGAATGTTTCCACTTTCAGAAACATTCGTGGACAAGTTTATATGTGGATATGTGTTTTCATTTCTCTTGGAGATACACACACACACATACATACATACATACCTACCTAGGATTGGAATTGTGGAATTGCTAGGTCATACGATAATTATATATTTAACCTTTTGAGGAACTGCCAACTCTTTTCCAAAGCAACTGCACCATTTTAGATCCCCATCAGCAGTGTATGAGGGTTTCATTTTGTCTACATCCTCGCCGACACTTGTCAAACTATAATTTTTTTTTAACCACGTGCCACAGTGGGAACTATTTTACATTCTTACCCAGTTTATACACATACAAACTGAAACAAAAGCTGTATAAAAGAATATTTATCTCTCCTATGTGTGATGCACTCTAACATTTTCTGTTTCATTCCATTTTTCATTAACATAAACAAACAAGCATGCTGGTTCTGACCCACTAAAATTGATTTCATGACTCATTAATTGTGACCCGCAGTTAGAAAAACTAGGCTATTTTAACCCCTTCATTTTACACAAGAGGAAATTGAGGCCTTGAGAGATGACTTGTTAAGCAGATGATAGTGTTAATTAGTGGCAGATTAAATAAAGATTAGAGCTCAAGCCTGTTGGCTTCTTGCTTTAACTTTAACATCTCAATAAATTTTAGTTACCCTCATATTCAGTAGATAATAAATTGGAATTTCTATTCAGATACCATATTTTTAACCATGTATATTTTTCTCA
The DNA here is from genome assembly GCF_937001465.1 of Orcinus orca. NCBI lineage: Eukaryota > Metazoa > Chordata > Mammalia > Artiodactyla > Delphinidae > Orcinus > Orcinus orca. Next base: position 40,445,189 of record NC_064569.1, on the reverse strand, counting down.
AGCAACGTTTTAAATTCAGCAACAAACCAATCTAGAGAAAAAAGAGTAAAAAGAATTCAACTTTGGGAAGTCCACAGTGGTCCAGTGATTAGGACTCAGTGCTTTCACTGCGGTGGGCCTGGGTTTGATCCCTGGTCAGGGAACTAAGATCCCACAAGCCTCAAGGCATGGCAAATAAATAAATAAGCCGTTAAAAAAAAATCTTCAGAAAAAAAAAGAACTCAATTTTATTATCATGAGTTATTGGTCTGCACTATATATATATATATATGTGTGTGTGTGTGTGTGTGTGTGTATATATATATATATTTATTTATTTATTTATTTATTTATTTATTTATTTATTTAGGCTGTGCCAGTTCCCAGTTGTAGCACGTGGGATCTTAGTTGCGGCATGAGAACTCTTAGTTGCGGCATGCACGTGGGATCTAGTTCCATGACCAAGGATGGAACCCGGGCCCCCTGCATTGGGAGCACGGAGTCTTACCCACTGGACCACCAGGGGAGTCCCTGCACAGTAATTTTGTGCCATCTGGGCAGGGAAGTTCTAGATGAACCTAGATGATGGGCAACAAATTTATCAGTTCAGTGACCCAGGTTCATTTTGTCCAAACCTCAGTTAACCTTTGAAGGGCAGCCATTTTTTTTACACTGCCAAATTTGAATGACAATGCAAAATTTGAAATGAACAATATAAAAACATCTTATGCTGCTGTTTTTCCATTTTTCTTGGAATTCGTATAGATCTTAGACCTTTTTATTTCAGTGCTTTCCAGCATATGATGGGGAGAGACTTCCAACACTAGAATCACTTCAAGGTTCTTGTTAAGATGTGGTCTTCCTGGACCCTACTCCAGACCTAATGAATCAGAATCGTGGCATGGGACCTGGAAATCTGTATTTTAAACAAGCTTCCTGGGTGCTTCTTACGAACACTTGAGTGACCTACTGAATTAAGTCTCCCCCCTCTTTATTTCTCATCTTAGCTCTCTTTTAGTTTCTAGAATTACTATTTAGCTTTATTACCTGAAGAGGCAGTTATTTGTAAGAAATAGCATTTGTAAGAAAATACCTGAAATATTCCAACAGAGGGAGTGAACTAAAACAATCTGTATAGATAAGGTTACGTTTTATTATGACTGAATTTAATGCTAGAGACCATTTTTTCGGTGGCTATATCCTCTGGTTTCCCATTATTTGGAATGATTTATCTCGGAATAAACAGACATAACCCACTGTTTTGTTTCACTTTCTTTCCCCCCCAAAGTGCTAGTTTATAAAAATAGGTGAATCCAACAAATGATTTCAGATACCTGGTAAACCTCCCTTCATTTAACAAATACTTGAGTACCCACCCATGTGCCAGGCACTGTTCTGAGAGTTAAAATACAATGTGATCCAAAAAATACAGTGTGATCAATGTTGGGGTAGATCTAGTCCTTTGGAAACTTAAGAGGAACCTCTTAGCCCAGTCTTCGGGGTTAGGGAAAGCATCTGGAGGAAAGTGTCATCTAAGCTGGGACCTATATCATAAGGCCAGGGAGAGTCTGAAGTATTTTCAGACAGAGGGAGCAACATGTACGGAGGAAGGCCCAGGCTCTTAGCCCCTATGCCATTCTCTCTTCACTATGTGTCACATGTTAGGCATTTTTGATGAGCTAAGGTTAATGATGGTATACTCTTCAGAGAGTTGAATCAAGTGCCTGTGGTCAACACAATTAGAAAGAGGCAGAGTGAGACCCTGGAAGTCCTCTTTTTGACTTCAGACCTTGTACACATTTTGTTACCGTTATACTGTCTTTCATGCTATGTTATTTATTTTATATAAGCAAAAATTCATATGCCAGCTCATCTTTGGAGAAAAATTATCTGTGGTTAAGTAAACTTAATTTGAAGGGTAATGGTAAGAGGATGATACATATGATTTAGGCTGTATTATGTTGTGTATTTATGTGACACATGAAGCTATCCATCATACAGTGGAAAGTCAGGAAGGTTAGGGCTTATGATACAGCTTTGGGAATCATTTGGTGTAAGTGACCTTTGATGACTTCAGCATAGGTGAGCTTACCCAGAGAGAGGAGAGATACTGACCTTTGAGTAATGTCTAGGAACAGGAGTGGAGAGAGAGAGGGAGAGAGGATTCCATGAGAAAATTGTGAATGGTTTAAAAGATAGGAAAGGAAGCAGGAGAGTTCCATTTAAGAAAAAAGGAGAAATATAATTTCGAAAATGAGGGATTAATCAACAACTCAAATGTCAACAGAGAGTGATAAAAACTGAGACATGGTCCTTGGATTTGATAGTAAGAGGTCTTCAGGAGAATAATTTCAACAGGATGGTGGGAGTGGAAGCTACACCCAAGTGGGCAGAGGGATGAATAGAAGATGAGGAAGTGGAAACAATGAGGACCCGGAAACTAAGTTTCTAAAGATGGGAGCAAGGTGAGATGGTAGTTTGAGGGGGGAAAGGGCTTAAGAGAAAAAAGGATTATTTCCTTAATCCATATATACAAATTTCCACTCACACACACCCCCGAAATGTGAGCATGTTTTTAGGGCAAAGTCAGAGGTGGAGGTAAAGTTAGGGTCTGGGGAAGATAGAAGAGTCAGTATTGTGACACTTATTTTTCTCCTGACATAGGCCAGGTAGGGGGAAAGATTATATCTGAGGGTACTTTCTTCTTCTTTTATCTCTGGAATAGTAACATGTGAATTGCTTAGGGTGATATTTGTAACTGCCTAGTGAAGATTGCTCTGATTCTTTGATGAGCAGTTTCCAGTGAAATTGCTTCCCAGTTTTACAACTTCTTTTTTCATTACTTTTGCCCTGAATCTTAGTGTTTTTCTGTTTTGTTTTGTTTTGGGGTTTTTTGGCCACGCCATGCAGCTTGAGGGCCGACCAGGGGTTGAATCCCGGCCCTCAGCAGTGAGAGCGCGGACTCCTAACCGCTGGACCGCCAGGGAATTCCCTCTTAGTGTTTTGTTTTGTTTTGTTTTGTTTTTTAATAATACTTTTTTGGGGGCTTCCCTGGTGACGCAGTGGTTGAGAGTCCGCCTGCCGATGCAGGGGACACAGGTTAGTGCCCCGGTCCGGGAAGATCCCACATGCTGCAGAGCGGCTGGGCCCGTGAGCCATGGCCGCTGAGCCTGCGCGTCCGGAGCCTGTGCTCCTCAACGGGAGAGGCCACAACAGTGAGAGGCCAGCGTACCGCAAAAAAAACACAAAACACAAAAAACAAAAAAAAACAACTTAAAAAAAAAAGTCTATTTATTTATTTGTTTATTGGCTGAGTTGGGTCTTCGTTGCTGTGCAGGGGCTTTCTCTAGTTGCGGCGAGCGGGGGCTACTCTTCGTTGCGGTGCACGGGCTTCTCATTGCGGTGGCTTCTCTTGTTGCGGATCACCAGCTCTAGGCGCGCGAGCTTCAGCAATTGTGGCACGTGGGCCCAGTAGTTGTGGCTCGCGGACTCTAGAGCGCGGGCTCAGTAGTTGTGGCGCACGGGTTTAGTTGCTCCACGGCATGTGGGATCTTCCCAGACCAGGGCTCAAACCCGTGTCCCCTGCATTGGCAGGCGGATTCTTAACCATTGTGCCACCAGGGAAGCCCTCCCTCTTAGTATTTTGTTTTGTTTTGGTTTTTTTGCGGTACGCGGTCCTCTCACTGTTGTGGCCTCTCCCGTTGTGGAGCACAGGCTCCGGACGCACAGGCTCAGCGGCCATGTCTCACGGGCCTAGCCGCTCTGCGGCATGTGGGATCTTCCCAGACCGGAGCACGAACCCGTGTCCCCTGCATCGGCAGGCGGACTCTCAACCACTGCATCACCAGGAAAGCCCCCTCTTAGTGTTTTTAAGAACAAAATATTCTTATAGAGGAGATAAGAAAGAGACAAATGTTATTGGTAACTCTGACCTGATGCAAATATCTATATCCTTGCTGACCCTGGGGAATTTGGTCATTGTTACAATTTCCCTATTGTCTAGGATATATGTTTCTACAGAGACCTGGCTGAAGCTCTTCCAAGAACAGTAGCAATGATTATTCTAACATGCTATAGACTTGTATGTCACCATGTTGCTGAATAATAGAGTAGTGAGCCTTTTATGCATAGTATTTGAAGTTATTTAGTGGTTCCATTTTCTTTTTTCATATCATTTGAGTTTATCTCAGAGTTTGAATAAGCTAAAATTACTAATTCACAGTTCTGAAAAATGATATTTACCGTCTCAACTTGCCTTAGGACTATATAATGGCAGTCATTTTTTGTACTAATAGTGTTTTGGATAAAATTGAAACCTTCATGCAGTTTTATTCAAGACATATTTATAGAGTTCCTTCTATTTAAAAAAAGCAAGATACTAGGAAGGCAAGAGGCAAAGTAGATCTGTCCTCTCACCTCAAGAAACTTTCTATTGAGTATGATTTATAAAATTATTATAAGGCAGAGGAAGTGACCTATGCTGATTGGGAGAAGGCTAGGGCAGTTCAGGAAAGGGTTCTTTGAGGAGGTAGTCTTTTCACTTGAGTCTTGAAAGGTGAATATATTGAGGAAGGGATAACAGTCTAAGTGTAAAGAAAAAATATATGGTGTATCAAGGGAGTAGAAACTGGCAATGGCATCATTTTGGAGATTCTAGATCTCTCTCCACATTCTATGAAATTAGGCTTCTCACCCTCAGAGAAAGAAGTTACAAATAAATGAAAGGGAATACTGGAATGAATTTTGTGATGCTAGATTGGAGTCAGAAGTATCACTATGAATTTATAGTTTAAAAATATATATGTATATATTTATAAATTTATATATAAATATATATAGGTAGATATAGAGATAAATATAGAAATATAGATGTGTATATATATATGGGTTAATATACATACATATATTCCTAGTTCTGTCCCCTGAGAGCCTAGAAGCAGTGACATCTCTGTAGCAATGAGTACACCTAATGTCCAGATCTTGGTTTCTCCAATAAAAGGAACCAGACTTCCTTGGAGAAGTTGTTGATTCCAGAGCTGGGGCAGGGCAAGCACAAGATGAATCTGAAACATCTTACAGAGCTAGAAAGTGAGGAAGTGCTTAAAAAAAATTGGTGGCATCTTGAAAGGACACCTGAGCCAAGCTGAAAGAGCTCCAAATGGCCAAGGTAGAATAATCTATGCAACAAAATAACATAACCCAGGGAATAAAATAATCCAGGAATTATCATAACCCAGAGAATAAAATAAATATCCATGAGTCTGTACGAGTATAAATAAATGATTGAATAAATAAATGAGGGAGAAAGGATAATTCCTCCTTATAGGATAATTCTTCCTTATATAATAATTCCAATTAATAAATGTAGAAGGAATGAGGGCAACAGAAAATCACCATTGGAACACCACAGTATGGGACTTCCCTGGTGGTCTGGTAGTTAAGACTCCGTGCTTCCACTGCAGGGGGCGCAGATTCGATCCCTGGTCGGGGAACTAAGGGATATAAAGGGAAGAAGATAGTCACTTTACAGTGGAGAAACGTGGCAGGTACCACCTTAACCAAGTGATCAAGGTTAACATCATCAGTAATAAGATATCAAAATCATGTATCCTCTGATATGATGCACTGAGGAGGCACATCAGCTCTGTAGTATTCTTCCCCAGATTCTATAACCTCAATCTAATCTGAGAAAACATCATATTTAAAAAAAAAAAAACCTTTTTTTTAAGAATTGAGAGATGTTCCAGGCTTATCTTGTTTTGTTTCATCTCTTTTTAAAAAAATTAATTAATTTATTTGGCTGTGTTGGGTCTTGGTTGCAGCATGCGGGATTTTTTTGTTGTGGCGCGTGGGCCTAGTTGCCCGCTCCCTCCCCACCCACCCCCCACCCCCGGCATGTGGGATCTTAGTTCCCCAAACAAGGATCGACCCGAGTTCAGCTGGAAGGCAGATTCTTAACCACTGGACCACCAGGGAAGTCCCCATCTCTTTTTTTTTAATTGAATTATAGTTGATGTATAATGTTGTGTTAGTTTCAGGTGTGCAGCAAAGTGATTCAGTTATACATTTACATATAATGTTGATTCTTCTTCAGATTCTTTTCCCTTATAGATTATTATTAGATACTGAGGATAGTTCCCTGTCCAGGCTTATCTTGTATTTGCCCTTCCCCAGCTCTGTATCAACCACTTCTCCAAGGAACCCGGGTTCTTTTTATTCGAGAAACCAAGAAACCCAAATTAGGGGCAGTCTACATAATATCTGCCAGTAGTCTTTAAAGTGTCAAGGCCATTCAAGGCAAGGAAAAACAGAAGAACTGTCAGAGATTGGAGGAGCCTTAAGGAGACACAACAACTAAGTGCAGTATAGGGTGCTAGAATAGAAAAAGGACATTAATGAAAAAACTGGTAAAATTTGAATATAGTTTATAGTTTATTTGGTAGTACTGTACCAATGTTAATTTCTTAATTTTGATAATTGTACTGTGGTAATGTAAGATAAAGCTAGATGAAAAGTATATGGAAACGTTTTACTATCTTTGCAGCTCCTGTGTAAATCTAAAATTACTTCAACATCAGGACTTCCCTGGCAGTCCAGCAGTTAAGACTCTGTGCTTCCACTGCAGGGGACTAGGGTTCCATCCCTGGTTGGGGAACTAAGATCCCACATGCCGCATGGCCCGGGTGAATTTAGTCACTTTTTTTTTTTTTTTTTTTTTTTGCGGTACGCGGGCCTCTCACTGTTGTGGCCTCTCCCGTTGCGGAGCACAGGCTCCGGAAGCGCAGGCTCAGCAGCCATGGCTCACGGGCCCAGCCGCTCCGCGGCATGTGGGATCTTCCCGGACCGGGACACGAACCCGTGTCCCCTGCATCAGCAGGCAGACTCTCAACCACTGTGCCACCAGGGAAGCCCTAGTCACTATTTTTTGTACAAAAATATACCCTTAGAGATAAATGTAGTTTATATTCTAAAAAAAATTATGTGGGAACACATTTCATGTTGCTTTTGTTTAGAATTTCCCTTTGCACCTTGAATTTTTTAAGATTTTTTTTTCCTTTTAATTAAGTCTACAATCTATTTCTAAAAGATAACGTTTTTTCTTAACAAGTGAGTTTGTACTTTGTTCTCTATTTTGAGGTTATGTTCAAGCAACTATGCCTGTTGCACAAGCAACCATCTCAGGAGGAAAAAAAAAAAAAAGAGCAAGAAAGGTATGACTGAGATTGGATTTTTTTTTAAATTGGGGTATAGTTGCTTTACAATCTTGTGTTAGTTTCTGCTGTACAACAAAGTTAATCAGCTATATGTATACATATATCCCCTCCCTCTTGGGCCTTCCTCTCACCCTACCCCTGATCCCACCCATCTAAGTCACCACAGAGCACCAAGCTGAGCTCCCTGTGCTACTGTACAACAGGTTGCCACTAGCTGTCTGTTTTACACATGGTAGTGTGTATATATGTCAATCCCATGAGATTGGATTTTTAAGAACAGGATTTTATTAGTGGCAGCTCATTTGCTTTTGTCCCAGCCTTGTTTCCGGGAGACAATTCGCTTGGTTAGGTAAAGCTGTAGATGAATTTATTAGAGCTGGTTTCCCAAGCAGTTCCAGGCCTCACCCTAAGCAATCTCTTGAGGAAGCAGATACCTGGGGCCAAATTTCCCAGTGTGTCATTGCCCAACCCTTTATTTTCAAGGACCTTTGTTCAGAGATCTTTATATCCAGGCTATAGCTCACCCAAAGGGGTTTAGCTGTTCCACCTCAAGCTACCTGGTGTGATAAAACAACTTTGAACTGGGAATAGCTCTGGCTCTCATCCTGACTAGCTGGTGAGTTTGGGAGAGTTATTGGGTGTTTATGTGGCTTAATTCCCTTACTGTAAAAAGGGGGATTTGATTACTTGATTTCTAAGCTTCTCTCTTGATGTAAAAATCTGCCATATGTACCTGAAACTGAAGGCATCTTCCTCTTAGCAAATAGTTCCCCTTTCTATGTATCGCATTATTACTTGCTGTACCACTGTCCCAGTCTCTGAGGCTAGGTTAATCTTAGAGTTATTTTTGTTACATCTGTTTCCTTTAACTCTTGCACAAAGTTCTACCAATCCAGCAGTTCTTCCTTCACAGTTGAAGTTTGGGTTTTGGAGTCTGAACACTGGATTCTGCCTGGGCCATATGTTAGCTAGATGACCGTAGGCAAATTATTCAACCTCAATAAACCACAGGTGGCTTTTTTGTTTGTTTGTTTGTGTTTGTTTTTTAACGGAAATAGTCTATCTCCAGGAGTGTTGTAAGAATTAGAGTTAGTAAGTGCCCGATAAGTGATAGCTGCCGTCATTATTTGTATATGACAATGCGATGGATTGGATCTTAAAATCCACTGGGCCTCTGGAAAAAATATTCAAGGATATTGTAGCCCAAACCGAATACATCCTTCTGGAAGAGTTTTTTTAGGTGTTGTACATGCCCTTTTCACTCTTAACAGGATTTCTAGGATTAAGGAAGTTGTCCTGAAGTCTGAGAATGGGACTGTCATCTGAGACAGAGTGGGTGAGTTGGGGGAGATATCACACATTTAATGCAGGCCCAGAAAGCCAAGATATTCATGATGGGAGAGTATTTCAAACAGGCCCAAGGTAACTTTTAAGTTGCTCTGAAATTCTTTTCAGAGCAACTTAAAGTTACCTCTGATGCTAAACTTAAAGTTATCTCTGATGCTAACCATTCTGGGAATATACTTGCCACCATACTCTTACCGAAAGATCATTTGTGTGGGTTGCAGCTAGGTGAGTTCAGAGATTTTGCTGCCCGGTTTTCGACCTTGGCTAAAGGTGATGGTCTTAACCATTACTCATACTCGTAGTGGAAAGAAAATTGACTTTGGAATCAGACAGAATATGGATTTGAATTCCAGCTCTGCTACTTTATAGCTAAGTAATCATTGTAAAGTTATTTAATATCTCTGAACCTCAGTTTCTTCATCGTAAAGGTACGCTAATAAAACCAGTCTTTTAAAGTGGTTGTGAGGATTGAGACGTGCTTTGCGTAACTAGATGTTTTTAGATGTTTTAAAATGTTCCTTTCCTTCTAAGAGTCTGATTTTTAACCTTTCAACTCCCTGCTGTGTATCACTAGGATTTTTCTTGCTGACATGTAGATCTCAACATGTGTAAAGCACAGCTCTTCATTCCTCCTCTTCTTCCTCTATTTACTCTCTGTTAGTGGCATCAACAACCTTCTAATGGTTCAAGTTCGATGATGCCACCTTTGATTCCTTCTCTCACCCTAAGTCCGTTTTATTCTAAGAACTCTCAGTTCTTTCTTCCCACTTTTCCATTCCCACCTATGCTAATTTAAACCTTGATTACCTTTCACTTAGACAGTTTTAGGATCTTCTTGACTAGTAAATAAGACTCCAAGCTTTTCCTGTCTTATCAAGTTACACACTGCTGCAGAATCAGCTTTTATTTTTTAAATATTTATTTTATTTATTTGGTTGTGCTGGGTCTTGGTTGGGGCAGGCGTGCTCCTTAGTTGTGGGAGCTATGCTCCTTAGTTGCGGCATGCATGTGGGATCTAGTTCCCTCACCAGGGGTCGAACCCAGGCCCCCTACGTTGGGAGCACAGAATCTTAACCACTGCACCACCAGGGAAGTCCCAGAATCAGCTTTTAAAACATGGCTTTTATGATGTTACTTGCTTTTTCAGAAACTCCCAGTGTTCCACCATTGAGACTGGGTAATCCACTACAGAGCTCTTTTCTTACAGATGTGGATATTGAGGCTCAGGGAAATCCTTTTTTTCATTTGCCATAAAGGTCACGCATGTGCTAGGGAATGACACATGACAACTAGATCTCATCTCTGCTCACCCACAGGCTAGTTCTTTCTGCTATTGGAATATGGTCCAGATTCCTTAGTGTGGTTTTCTTTGTTGTTGTTGTTGTTGTTTTGGCCATGCCGCTCGGCTTGTGGAATCTTAGTTCCCCAACCAGGGATTGAACCCGGTCCCATGGCAGTGAAAGCACTGAGTCCTAACCACTGGACCACCGGGGAATCCTATTAGCATGGTTTTCAAGGCTGTTCCCAGTGTGTCCTCATTCTGTCTTTCCCTACTTTAACTTCTCTTGCATCTAGAGTCTAACTCCATTAATGCTTTTCCTTTTTTAATGAACAAGTATGAGAACATATATTCTGTATTTTTTTTTGATCCATAATTGATCCCTTTACAACTGACAAAATTTATACCTGTACTTACATTGGAAGCATAATTGTACCAAATAATGTCTAAAAGTGTTGTTCGGTATTTCGTGGACTTGGCTTAAAGGGTCATTATTGTGGTTATACATAATTACGTTTAGCTGAATAAACAGCTGTGTCATTTTCTTGTTAGAGAAACGCCTGCCAAGGTCTGGTAGGTCTGTCAGTTACAAACTGGAAAGCAGATAGACAAATGTCATATATTATTTGATACACGCAGGTTTATTTCAAAGAACGTGTGTAGAATTAAGGTTATTTTATCCAGGGAGAAGAGATAATACAAAAAACTAACATTTATTGCTTACTTATTCTATGTCAGGGTCTTTTTTTCTTTATCTTATTTATTCCTCATAAAGATACCATGCAGTAAGTACTGTTGTTATGGATGAAAAATCTGAGTTTTAGGGAGGGACACAGAGCTTTAAGTAATGAGGCCAACACTCCCATTTAGTACATGTGTCTCTTGACATCAGAGCTCCTTACCATAAGAGGGTTCAATGTTGTCTTACAACATGGGGATTTAAACAAACAAACAAAAACAACAAAACTAATGTTGTTTTCAGACAAGGCTTTAGTGGGGAGAACAGGTACTACAAATGGAAAAGTAGTGTGGTCTTTTTGGGTCACTTATCACTTACTTTGCATCACAGGACTTTTAGGGTGAAATGGTAGCCCACATTGCTTGGTTAAGCACATTGTGTGTTCTGCTGTTGTCAAGGCTGTTGGAAGCAGTGCCTGATGAACCATATTTTCTACCAGATAAGTTATGCTCTGTGGTTGTCAGGAGAGCTACAAGTAGCACTTTCATTTATATTGTTCAATCTTCAAATAAGGAAACTATTGACTCATTTCTAATCTCACCTCCAACAAAGGTTGGAACTCCTTTGATAATTACTGGGGCAAAAACAAATAATCCAGTTAATGGATAGGGTCTAGGTGATGTCAAGGGCATGGCTGTATATATTCTTTGACTTGAAGCCAGTACTAATATATTATACTTAAAATGTTCTTCATACTACTATAATTAATGCCTAGTATTTTAAGTATATTATCTCCTTAAAACCCACATCAAAAACCCTGTAAGGGTAGGTATTCTCATTTTACAGTGAGGCAGCTAAAACTGAAAAGGTTATATAATTTGTTCAAGGTTACAAAATTTTGATTTCATTTGAAGTCTACCTTGCCTTAAAGCCCATGCTCTTTGTTTTATTCTATGCTGTATCCACAGCTCTCTCCCCAGCACCAAGTGGTCATTGCTACAGAACTTGGGGAGAGAAGGCAGCCAAAAAAACTTGGATGTAGGTAGAACCTAATTTGGACCTGACTCTACAGAGATGCCAATTGTACTTCCCCTGGGATGTAACTCAGAAGAGTGGGACATTTCACTCCAAATGTGACTTTGGAACAGGCTTAAGTTCAGGGAAAGGCCAATCACTGTTTGCACAGTGGGGTCAGTCATAAAATGATGGAAACTGAAAGGGACCTTAGAGATTACCTGATCTAACCTTCTCATTTTACAGGAAACTACAACCCAAATTCAATCATCTGACCAAGGTTACAGTTTTTGAGAGAACCGGTAGAGGACTACAGTCTGCTGCTCCAGGGCTCTCTGCTCGCTCACTTAACACCACACTGCTGCCAGTCCTTGGATGCTGGAGAATCCTCTTCTGTGTCTGATATTCTGACTTTCTTTGTCACATAGGTATTTCAATATCTGTAGACAAGATGGAATCAACTCCATTTAATAGACGGCAATGGACTTCACTATCATTGAGGGTTACGGCCAAAGAACTTTCTCTTGTCAACAAGAACAAGTCATCGGCTATTGTAGAAATATTCTCCAAGTAAGTGCTGATCCTGGTCCAAAAGGACCATCTGTCTTGAGCAAACATTACCACCTGTCAGGGAGATTGGTAAAGGAAGTACATGGTGTAAAATGGCTTTTCTGAGCACCTTCTGGATTTTAAGTACCACACAAGGCTCTGTGGAGAAGGAAGATGATGATAATCAGGATACACATTCTCTGTACTTGACTTTTTGTTCAGTTGGGGAAAGAAAGAATTATAAACACAAAAGAAATTATAAAACACATTAGTTATTAAGCAAAATGTCAGCAAGTCCAGAATGAACAGGAGTAAGGACTAGATATAAAATACGAGAGAGAGAGTGAATACCGTGGGCAGAAGCTAGTCAGGAAGGCTTTCTGGTTGAGATGAATTTTGAGGTAGGTTTTTACTTGAAGGGAGTATTAGGTGCACTCTATGCCTACATGGTCCAATAGGGTAGCCACTACATATGTGGCTACTTAAATTTAAATTAATTAAAATTCAGTTCATCAGCTGCACTAGCCACGTTTCAAGTGCCAATGGCTACATGTAGCTGGTGGCCACCATACTGGACATCACAGAGGCATTTCACCATTGCATAAGGTTCTGTTGAACAGTGTAAACTATGTAGGCAGACTACAGCCTACTGGCTGCCTGTTTTAGTAAATAAAGGTTTATTAGAACATAGCCATGTCCTTTTGTGTATTGTCCATGGCTGCTTTCATGCAGCAGAGTTGCAGCAGCAGAGTTGCAACAGAGACCATATGGCCCTCAAAGTCTAAAATATTTACTGTCTGGCTCTTTAAGAAAAAGTTTGCTGACCCCTGCTCTGGACCATGAGTTTTTTGGTACGAGGGCCCCTTTCCTGCGCATTTTATATCCCTAGTGTGTAGCATGGTGATTAGAACATAGTAGGCACTCAACAAATGTTGAGGGAATGGTATGTTAATAATATACCAGAGATGGTAAGCACGTTAACTTCACTCAAATAGAGATGCCATAGAGCTTAGGGCAGAGCTTACCTCACTAGTAGAGTTTGTTAATTAATGGGAAGCTATGATACATGTAAGAGAAGAAAGATGGTAAAGATTTGAAGAAAGTGATTCTGGAGCTATATCTAGAATACAGCTAAATACCAGTAGGAAGTTTCTGTAATCTGCACTGTCACCTTTTCTTCAGTGACAAATCCATCAACCACCTGCTCTGTGGAAAACACTGCCCTTCCATCCTGCTGACCATGGGTATCACTTAAGGTGGCATAGAGGGGGGGTGAGACCGCATAGCTCTTTTACCTTCTACGTTATGCTTTTTACATTGCTTTAATTTTTATGTCAAATGTATTATTCTTATCAAAAAATGAAAATCAATAGAGCTATTTCAGAAAAAAGGGATCAAGCTCTGGAAAGCTATTAAGACTTAATTCCTGACCTCAAGGAATGTAATACTATAGTTTAGTATAGTTTGTATAGTAGAGGAAGTCCCCAAACTTCCTTCATCTTAAGAATCACATGAGGTACCTGTTAATAATATGGTGTTCCAGGGAGTTCCCTGGTGGCCTAGTGGTTAGGATTCCGGGCTTTCACTGCCACGGCCCGCGTTCAATCCCTGGTTGGGGAACTGAGATCCCACCAGCCAAGTGGCGTGGCCAAAAAAAAAAAAAAAGGTGGGGGGGAATAATATGGTGTTCCAGTTATTGCTACACAGGAAAAAAAATCTTCAAAATTTAGTGGCTTGCAATAATGACAATACTTATTTTACTGTGAATCTCCAATTTTGGCAGGGCTTGCCTCTGTTCCCCTCACCATCCCCGGTATCTCAGAACTGGGGGCCCTAGTCATCTAAAGGCTTACTCACAAGTCAGGCGGTTGATGCTGGCAGTCATCTGGGATCTCAGCTGCGGCCATGATCAGAACACCTACATATGGCTTTTCCATGTGGCTGCTTGGCTTGCTTGGCTGGGTTCCAAGGGCAAGCATCCAGAGAGGGAGGGAAGGAGGGAACAAAGAAGGAAGGGAGTCAGGGCCAGGGGTTGTGTAGCCTTTTATGACCCAGCCTCAGAAGTTATACAGTATCACTTTTTCCACATTCTCTTCATTAGCACCAAGTCACTAAAGCTGGCTCATGTTCAGAGGGAGGGGAATTTGACTGTACCTTTTGGTGAGAGAAATGTCAGAGATTTGGGGGGACATGTTTTAAAACCATCCTAAATGGCTTCTGAGGCTCCTCCCTTAAAGATTCTGATTCAGTGTATCTGGGATGGGACCCAGGAATTTGTGTTTTTGACAAGTATCCTAGTAATTTTTACCTTCAGGGAAGTTTAAGAAGCACTGGTAATGGAAGAGAGGGACTTACGAACTCAAAGCCGTGAACTTGAATGTAAAGCAGAACAAATAAGGTTTATTGGTTCAAGTAAACGTTCAAGTAAAGGCTTGTGGAAGCTGAACATGAATAAAGGGAATAGGAAAGCAAGGAGTCAGTCGAGCATGGAGAAATACAGAAGGGAGAAGGGACTGGAACAGTTCAGTTAGGGCCAGATGCTGGAAGGCCTTGAGTGCCATGCTAAGTTTAGGATTTAGTTAGATAAACAACAGAAACAATGGAAAGTTTTTATGATCGGGCTTGTATTTAGTGCCCTCTTTTTTTTTTTTTTTTTGGCTGCAGCATGCAGGATCTTAGTTCCCTGACCAGGGATCAAACCAGTGTCCCCTGCAATGAAGTGTGGAGTCTTAACCACTGAACTGCTAGGGAAGTCTCTATCAGGCTTGTATTTAGAAAGATGCTTCTGGAAACAATGTAAAAGGTATATTGGAAAGGTGACAGATTGATAGCATGGAGACAAATTCTGAGGCTCCCTTGAGAACCCAAGTGAAAGCTATTGAGGGTGGGGGGCGGGAGGAGTGGAAAGGAAGGGAAGGATTTGAGACAGTGTTGAGCTGTGATTAATGGGACTTGGAAACTCCCTGTTCTGCAGAGAAACTTCTCCACATTCTTACCCTTTTCACCCTCCCTAGCCCCACCTCTCTTTCACTGAACTTGGCTTTCCCTCGCCAGGCATTCTGTTTCTGAGTAGCGCCTGCTCTTTCTGCACATGCTTCCCTGAAATATTCTGGGGCCAGGAGTCAGGGGTGCTACATCTCCGCTACTGTTTCCCATCCATTGTTTTTTTTTTGCCTAGTTCTGAGGTTGTAAACCTGTGCTTTGAGCTCACATCTAATCATAGCATTCTTATGCTCCCCTTCAGGACAGTGGTGTGCCAAGCTCCTTGCCTTCATTGGGGACACTAGCTTCCAGCTTCATTTTCTCCTCAGTGTTTCTCAATGGGGGTGCTATTAGCATTTTGGATTAGGCAGATCCTCCTTGTGCAGGATGTTCATCTTCTTGCCTTCCTCCCAATGCTAGTAGTACCCCATGATATTGTGGCAACCAAAAAAAAGTTGGGGAGAGACCCCAATAAGATTCTCACACATTTCCAAATGTCCCGGCCAGTAGTGCCCCCAGTGCAGAATCACTGGCCTACATAAATGACCTGTCTGACACTTTAGACTCATCATTTCTTATTTATTTATTTATTGGCCATGCCACATGGCTTGCGGGGTCTTAGTTTCCCGACCAGGGACTGAACTCAGGCCCTGGCAGTAAAAGCACTGAGTCCTAATCACTGGACCCCCAGGGAATTCCCATGGACTTGTCATTTCTTGATCCTCCCTACTTCTTCAACCTGCACATTGTCTCCCATGCCCCTGCATCTAGTCCCAACCTTTTCGTCACCCAGAATCCATCTCTGAAATGTGCATCTGGAAAACCTACTCTCTGATTAGAGCCTCCTTTTCTACTTGTTCCACTTTCTTATTCCCACTGACCCTGCTCTTTGGCCAAACCGGGACACCCAGGCCATGGATGTCAGTCCCCTTCCTGGCTTCACTTCCTTCCCTGCCTAACTCGGTCGGTCACCTCAGTGAAACTCTCTCCCCTTCCTCAGTTCGCATCCCCCTGTTTTATTCTGTCATTGTCCATTCCAGCCAATTCTCAAGATAGAGGATTTGGGTCCTGTAGTAGCACTGATGAGAGGAAGTAGGAAAAAGCTGCTCATTTTAGGGGCTTCTTAATCTTGCAGAGAAAAGGTGCAAAGGGACCTTAAGAGGCCACCTTCTCATAGAATAGTAGGGTGACTGTCTTTTCTCCACAAAGGTTATAAAGGCAAATGGCAGTTACGCAAAACCGTAAATCCTGAAGCCATTAATCAGAATCAATATGCCAGGTACTACACTAGACTCTTGATGGAAATCGATACTATTTCTAATCCTAATAAAAACGATATGAGGGAGGGACTTCCCTGGTGGTCCAGTGGTTAAGACTCCGCACTTCCACCGCAAGAGCCTCGGGTTCAATTCCTGGTTGGGGAACTAAGATCCCGCATGCTGCATGGTATGGCCAACAAAACAGAACAAAATAAAACAAAAAAACTATGTGAGGAAGGGATATTATCCCTGTTTTATAGTTGAGAACACTGAGGGGTAGAGAGTAACCTGCCCAAGTTAATATTTTGATTTTTTTCTGTCTAGTATGTTTCTTCTGATGCATAGGTCCTACTAATGAACTGGTTTTGAAGGATGAATAGAATTTTATTTGGTAGGCCGGGACGATGGTGGTGACATTGCGGAGGAAGGGGAGTGATAGGAGGTAAGACACAGAAATGGGACAGGACATGATGTGCACTTAAGACAGTGAAAACCAGAGAATCAGCCTGGATTCCTTCTCCAGGTTTCGTACTTGGTGGAGACATATTGCCGACACTGCTTAAGGCTTTGAGGATTCACACACAGTAGGTTCCCAAAGCAGATTGCAGGACTGTTTTCCACAAAACATACATTAATTTTACTTCTAACACCACGGACCTGATTTTCTCTTATTTTGTAACGATCTCTATTATGGGGTTTGGAATTAATAAATCCTATACAAGCCTAGTTAAGAGACTGTAGGAAACCTCGGGAGGTTTGTGACCAGAGACTAATATAAAAATGGTATTTGGAGGAAGCTTAATCTGGCTCTGCTGTTTGTAAGATTAGCTGGGCTTTACTTTCTAACTGTTGATAATGTTTTACATGGATGTATACATAAGAGTGATTTTTCTAGCATCACAGTTTGTGTCTTATGAGTGCTTTATAACTCCAGACTTATTTCTTTTACTAAACCTCTATACTATATAAAGCATTAAGTTTGAGCAAGGAGGATGCTCTTGAACAGTCAGTTTGAACAGCTAGCTTTGGTTTCCCTCACAAATGACGGCAGCGTAGTATAATCCTTTGCTTGATTAAAATTTGACTCTTTTGGTAGAATTCGGTTTCTTTGCAGAAGGTTCCTCTTTGACTTATGTATTTTGGGAGCTGAAGGGAATCTAGCCCAGTGGTTTTCAAACTATCTTAATTGAGTTCTTCAGAGGAACCTCAGGGGCCAGTTCTGGGAAGACGGGAAGAGCCTGTGACCTTCCACCCCAGCCGTCCTGCTTTGATCCCTTTTATATGTGAGGTTCTAAGTTATCATTTGAAAAGAGGATTCTCCGACAAAAAAGAACTACTGCTAACTTTTGTCCCATTCCTCTGACAAATAAGGAACTTGTGGTCCAGCAATTACGACTAAAGATCACATCCCAAGATAGTGGCAGAGCTTAATCCAGGACACTTAATCCCTCCACCACCGTGCCTGCCCTCCTGTCGCTGCTTCTCCCACTCTTGTTATAACTTTACCCATTCCACAGTCCCAAGAAAGAACAGGGTTTATATTTAGTTTTCTGTGACTGTTCTTCCTTCATTAAGAAAAAATTTGACCCTCAGATCTCCCTGGTTAACTTCTTTGCTTCTCTGTAACATTTTGGTGGTGAAATTATTCTAGAAGAAAATACATTTCCTAAAACTTGGGAGTTTCTTTTTTCCTCTTTTGGCTCAGTGAGACCTTTGCTCTATTTGAAGGCATACAAGCAAGAGTCATGGCTCAGGAACTCTGTTTTCTGGTCTTAGAAAAGGTTGAGACACTGTTATTACTCCCCAGATAATTTTAGCATCCTCCATCAGCTGCCTGCCTCACAGCTGAGCATTAAGGAGCAGTTGCAAGATTAAATTCTGTGTGTGAAGAGGAGACTGGAGGACAAGAAAATCTGGGAAGGGAAGAGGGATAAGATTTTAATTATAGAAATCTCATGGCAAATATTTTTTCCCTCAGATTTGTATCTTTAAAATGCCTTCACTTCTCCCCCTGTCCAGTGACCTTCACATTTTTTGTCAGAATAATGCTAGTTGCTCTGAGCGTCTTTGAGGAAAGTCTAAGGCCTGAATCCTGACCTAACACTTAATTCGGAAGTACTGTACCCTCAGCATCTCTTAGCATTCTGAGAGTCAAAATGTAAAAGTACCAAGGACCTAACTTGGAAGAAAGCAGTGGTGTGGAACCTTTCCACACCACTAGTAGTGGTGTGTATCTACTATTTAGCAAGTACTTCATTACAAATAAAGGGTGGCGATATTTGAGTGGGAGTTTCAAAACAATTCAAGACAACCATCGGTGTATACACCTGTGTCTTACAGATGCCTCAGTGCTAAAAGGGTAGGACTAAAGATGGAAACTATTTTGATCTTTCTTTAAATATACGTTTCTGTTAAGACAGTAAAGGGAAGGGAACCTCTGAGCTTATTTATCCAACTAATCACAGTGTAAATTGTTCTCCTTGCCTTGGAGAACAATTGGCTAAGAATAAACCTGTCTGCTGATTGGCTCCAGCTCTCATATATTGTATTATTGCTGTAATATACTGTAGATGATTACCCAAGGGGTGTGGAAACATAAGTTCAAGGCCAGTTCTAAGTTTCTTTCTAGCTATAATCCACTGTGTTTCTGCATTTCCATTTTTAGGGACTCTTAGACAGATACAGTAGTACAAGTGGGGAAAAAAATATATGTACAGGGCCATTCACCAAAGCACTATTTGTAATGATGGATAACTGGAAATAATCCAAATGCCCATTAAAAGGACTATGGGTTAATAAATTATATTTATAATGGAAGAGGACTGCCAGGGTTACCAAGGACTTCTACGTTGCTAAATCAAGGAGATGTTTGTTAGCCTTTGTCTTAGATGACCCCTTACCACTTCCTCCCACATTTTTTCTTCTCTTGGCTTCTCTGGGAGTCTCTTGGTTTTCCTGTTACCTCCATCTGTTCCTTCTCATTCTCTGTTATCGCCTCTTCTTCAGGTTCTGACTGCTAAATGTTAGAGTCTCCAGGACTGAGTTCTGGGCCTTTTCTTGCACTACGCACTCTTCATAGATGATATCATATACTTTCACGGCTTTAGTATCATCTGTGGACAGACAAGTCCTAAATTTATATTGTTAGCTCAGATCTCTCTTTCGAGCTCTAGACACACGTATCTAATCACTGCCACCACCAAGTGGATGCTTTAGTTAACACGGCTAACACTGAACTCTTCGTCTTCCCCATCCCCAACTTTGCTTCTCCTTCCATTGACTCATCTGCCGGAAACCTGGGAGTCATTTTTTTTTTTGGGGGGGGGGTGGTTCGTGGACCTCTCACTGTTGTGGCCTCTCCCGTTGCGGAGCACAGGCTCCGGACGCGCAGGCTCAGCAGCCATGGATCACGGGCCCAGCTGCTCTGCGTCATGTGGGATCTTCCCGGACCAGGGCACGAACCCGTGTCCCCTGCATCGGCAGGCGGACTCTCAACCACTGTGCCACCAGGGAAGCCCCCTGGGAGTCATTCTTGACTTCGTCTTCCTCATTACCAATCCTGTTGATTCTGAAATATACCTCAAACCTATTCATTTTATCTCTAGTGCCACCACCCTGGACCAAGCCAGCATCTTCTCTCACTATTGCTGCCTCCATTCTCAGCCCCCTCCAGTCCATTCTCCACACAGCATCCACTGCTCTTTTAAAAACATGGCTTGGGTCAGTGACCATTCATTGTACCTAAGATTACATTCAAAATCCTTAGCATAGCCTGCAAAGCCCTTGCCTCCCAGCATCATCTCCTGACCTCTGCCTTTATCTCAGAGTGCTTCAGCAACATTGGAGTTCTTTGTATATCTTATACACATGAGACACTGTCTTGCCTTGGGGACTTTGTGTGCTCTTCTTCTGTGCCTGGAATGCTTTTCTTGCTTCGTTTTGCTTGGCTGACTCCTTCTGATCAAACTTCAGATCTCAGCCTAAAGGTCACTTCCTCAGCAAGACTTTCCTTCGCACGCACGCACGCACGCACGCACATATACACACCCCACCCACCACCTTCTCAATTTGGTTCCTTTGTTAGGTTGTTTAAATATTCTGTCCTGGGCTTCCCTGGTGGCGCAGTGGTTGAGAGTCCGCCTGCCGATGCAGGGGACACAGGTTCGTGCCCCAGTCCGGGAAGATCCCACATGACGCGGAGCGGCTGGGCCCATGAGCCATGGCCGCTGAGGCTGCGCATCCGGAGTCTGTGCTCTGCAACGGGAGAGGCCACAACAGTGAGAGGCCCGCGTACCGCCAAAAAAAAAAAAAAGTTAATAATAATAATACTCCTTTTTCTTTGAAGGATTTACAGTATATATGTGTGTGTATGTGTATATATTTGTGTGTGTGCGTCTGTGTGCATGTACGTGTTTAATATTTAAGCTGTAAGCTGCCTGAGAGCAGGAACTATGTCTCTTTTGGTTATTTCTCTAGTGCTTAGAACATATTTCTTTTTTTTTTTTGGCCTCGTGGCATGGCTTGTGGGATCTTAGTTCCCCAACCAGAGATTGAACCCGGGCCCACTGGCAATGAAAGGGCCAAGTCCTAACCACTGGACCACCAGAGAATTCCCTAGAACATATTTCTTGAGCAATATTTGTTATTTTTAAAAAATGTTATATATTTTGGATGTTAATCCCTTATCGGATATATGATTTGGAAATATTTTCTGCCATTGCATGGGTTGCCTTTTCACTCTGTTGATGGTGTCCTTTGGTTCACAGATTTTGCTGAAGTCCAATTTATCTATTTTTCCTTTTGTTGCCTGTGCTTTTGGTGTTATTTCAAGAAATCATTGCCAAATTCAATATCATAAGGCTTTGCCCTTGTTTTCTTCTAAGAGTTTTATAGTTTTAACTTTTATACTTAGGTCTTTTTTTTGCATGCGGATATCTAGTTTTTCCAACATCATTTATTGAAAAGACTGTCTTTTCCCCATTAGATGGTCTTGGCATCCTTGTTGAAATCCTTTGACCGTATATGTGAGGGTTTATTTATGGGCTCTCTATTCTATTCCATTGATCTACATGTCTGTCTTTATGCCAGTATCACACTGGGTTGTTTTATTCATTTTGGTAATATGTACATAACATATTGCCTTTTTGGTAATATGGACGTAACATATTACCTTTTATATTAACATATAAAATATACCATTTTAACCATTTTTAAGTATACGTTTCAGTGGCATTAAGTACATTCACATTGTTGTGCAACCATTACCACCGTGCTTTTGTTCTTTATATAGTTGCATAGTATTCCATTGCATGAATACATTATAATTTATTTACCAGTCCTCTGTTAATGGACATTCAGGTTGTTTTCAGTCATTTGCTATCACATTTAATGCTATGACAAATAATGTAATGTAAAAGTCACTTTTGCTTGTGTGAGTATACCTATAAGATAAAATTGGCGAATCGTAACATTTGTGCTTTTGTAATTTTGTAATTCTTGTAAATTGACAAAATGCCTTCCATAGAGGTTTTATTAATTTACCCTCAGTATGTTAGCTTTTTTTTTTTAAAAGCTTTTTCTACTTGATGGATAAAAAAATGTTCTTAGTGTTGTTTGCATTTTTGTTTTGAGGCTGAATGTCCTTATTTTTTGTTTAAGAGTCATTTGATATTTTCTGTGAACTGTATGTTTATGGCCATGCCCATTTTTCTATTAAGTTGTTTATCATTTTCTTATTGATTTGTAAGAGTTCTTTGTATTTTAGGGAAATCAGCCTTTTGTCTGTAATGTAAGTTTCAAATATCTTACTAGCTTGTCATTTGATTTATAGCAGTTCTAATCCCATTTTCTTCCATAACCTATGGTCAATGAAATCCCAGAAAATTTTGGAAGTCCTTTCACCCTACCCTATAAGAAAGTTCTGCTCAGTTTCAGAGTATTACCCAGCTTGGTGAATGAGACACTGATATCTGATTACTGTTAAAATTTAAACAATAATAAGACTGGAAGAGACCTTAGAAATCCTCTCAGATACACTTAATTTCATCAACGAGGCCCAAGTAAATGAAGTGATATAGCCCAGGTTACATAGCAGGTGAGCAATGGTGCCAGATCTAGGACTTTCCTCTGGCTTCCATTTTGGATGAGGTTGTTCTGTTTAACACACACAATAAGGAAGTTCTGAGCTTGTGAAGGTATTTATGAGTTGAACGTTGGTTTTGGTAGAGGAATGGGCCCTTTCCCATACTGCTCTTTACCTTTTTGTCTCATCTCCTTTTCCTTGCCCAAATGCCTTGTGAGTTCTGAAATTCTACCTTAAGGCAGGAACAAATGGCCCGTTGAATGTGCCCTTTTCTAGGGTTGGGTTGGTGAGTTCTAGGCACGCAGGCCCAAGGAAGGCACACGGTGGGGATTCTCCACGTGATGGTGCTGCCTTCAGTGCTTGACTCAGAGGCTCTGAGGAAGCCAGGTTAAGATGGTTTTTAGTGGTTTGGAGATTCGCTGTAACCTGGATCTCCCAAGCTTTCTTTGTCTTCAAATGGAGAAAACCTGATCCCCCCTGAAAAGCCCTGGGACTTCAGTTGTTTCTCAGGGATCTTCTGAGCAAGTAACAAAAATTATAAAATAAAATGATGAAAGTAATAATAAAATTAAAATAATAAAATTATATAAGCCTGTTTATCAACTCTAAGATGCCACTGACTGTAGGCTGGGCCATTATTTTATGCATCACTAAGGAAAAAATACTGCTAATTAAAAGGACCAATGCTTGCTTAGCACAGAAACTTTTCTCACATATCACTCTTACGCATAAGTTATAAAAAGTAAAACAATTTTTCTTTAAATGGCAAATCGTAGTGTAATCTCTCTAAAGACATTTAAGTGGCATTTAAAACATGTATAATATCATCAAATACATTTAGCTGAGCAAAATCAACAGTACCAACAGCATAGACTAAGCTCACACACATACAGGCAGTGTGACTACCTCTTGATCATTTGGCCGACAGGAATGTAAGATTTCAGAGTCATGAATGAGGGGGAAATGCGCAACCTAGGACTAATGCAATGCTATATCCTTTGACTAATTCCAAAGCATTTTTATGCATGTGATCTTGTTTAATCTTCCCAGCTTTATAGTACATCATTTTCTAGATAAGGAAACTGAGGCTTAGAGAGGTTGACTTGCCCGAGATCACAGTGAATAAGTGATGAAACTGGGACTTCAAAACCCCAGGCTTGGGACTTCCCTGATGGTCCAGTGGTTAAGACTCTGTGCTGCCAATGCAGGGGGCCCGGGTTCGATCCCTGGTCAGGGAACTAGATCCTGCATGCCACAACTAAAGATCTTGCAGGCCCCAACTAAGACCCAGCGCAGCCAAATAAATAAATATTAAAAAACAGAAAAAAGCCCCAGGCTTTCTGTTCTATCCAGCTGTTTACCAGCATTTGACCTCGTTGTTTTGGATCTTTCTCTTAGAGCAGATGACTGCAACAGTGCAGGAAGTGAGGGGCTGCTCTGATTCTCGGCTTCTTCTGATAGAGTTGATTAAAGATAATCCCTGGCAGAGATAGGTGTGCAGAAGTGGTTTTCTTAAAGTTTGGAAGAGTAAAAATATAAATTTAATTTGAGGACATTCTCTTTTTTTCCCCCTCTTCTCTGAAGGTACCAGAAAGCAGCTGAAGAAGCAAACATGGAAAAGAGGAGAAGTGTAAGTATTCGGAAGGCCCCGGACATGTGGAACTTCACAGGCAGAGCCCACGTGGCTCAGCCACCTGCAGCCTCTGCGGGGCGTGGGCTCCGAGTCAGCTGAGCCGGGCATGTGTGCCAGCTGGTCTGACTGGTGAATCATTTGCTCAGGAGAACTTGGCTCAGGTGCAGAGACTCTTATTTTTTCCCTGAGGTTCTCCTTTTGAGCCACTTTTTCTTTCCTGAGTTAAGGATAGAAAGCCAAGTACTTTGCTTGTGGTTATAAAATGGCTTACTGCTTCTGCTCAAATTAGGCTACAGGGCTTCCCAGGCTGTTTCCTTTTTTCCAAATCAAACAACCAGAATGTTTCTCTGCATTTAAGTGGTAGCAGCTGTGCAGCTGTTGTCATTTCCCCCTGGGTTCTTTGTTTAAATCAAACCTCTTGACCCAGTCTAGTTAGCAAGTTTCTTAGCTGCAGGATCCACCAAAGGTGAAAACCTCAGAACCAGCCCTGAGCTCATACCCATGTGTACTCTCCCGCTGGCTAACTTCCAGCTGGGCTGGATAGTGTTTTTCTTTTGAGATCTTACTTGATTTAATGGTACGAGGGAAAAAAACCTCACATATTTGGGCAAGAATTCTTTAATTTGGCTGGCATTACAAAAACATCCTCCTGGCAGCTTTCAGTACCTAACCTATTTAAATTAGAACATAACATGCCCCTGTCACTTTGTTTTCTCTAAGGAGGCAATGCTGACGGTCTTTGACTTAATTTTCCTGTAATTCGAGAATGGATCCCCTCTGGTGCACTGTAAGAAAACTTACCATCATTTCACTCAGCTGCTGTTTTCTTTTCTTTCCTCCTTCTCTCTCTTGCGTGTTATTTTTCCCCTTTCTCTTTTCTTCCTTCTTTTTTTCCTTTCACTTATTCAATTGGCAAGTATTAATAGAGCACCCACTATATGCCAAGCACTGCTTTAGGCACTAATACAGACTACATCTCTGCCACCATGGAGTTTATATTCTGGTGGGAGAGGCAGACAATAAAGATGTGTCAGGTATGAAACAACCTGAAGCAGGTAAGGAGGATGAGTATAGTGGTCAAGGAGAGATTTGAGCAGAGGTCTGAGGACATGAGCTAGGGAGAAAAATAATTCAGGCAGAAGATAAGAGCACATGCAAATGCCTCGAGGCAAGAACATTCTAAGTGTATTTGAGGAATAGGAAAGGAAATGTCATGTAGGGCCATTGTGAGGACCTGGACCTTAACTCTGATCGAATGGGGGCCTTTGGAGGGTTTGTGTGCAAAGGAGTAATGTGATCTAACTAAAATTTTTAAAAAGAGGAGGAAGAGACTAGAGGAGCAATGGCAGAAGCATGAAGACAAATTACGAGACAATTGCAGTGATTTAGGCAAAAGATGATAATGGATCGGACTGGAATAGTAGCTGTATAGGTGATGAGAAGTGGCAGGATTTATAGTGAAGGTAGAGAAAAAGAATGGCAACGATGCTTTTGGCCCAAACACCAGGAAACATGCCATTGAGATGGGGAAGATGACAGTAAAAGCAGGTTTAGAGAAGGGGAAATATTTATTAGAAGCTCAGTTTTGGACATGTTAAATGTAAAATTCTTTATTAAGACATCCAAGTGGAGAAGTCAAATAGGAACCTGGATGTACAAATCTGGAATTGGAAGAGATCCAGGCTGGAGATGAGATGTGTGTGTATCAAAGTATCAGTGGTCTGTAAAGATAAGAGATGCATGAGATCACCTGGGGAGTGAGCACAGCTAGAAAAGAGGTCTGAGTACGGAGCTCAGGGGCACCTTGTTGTTTAAAGGTTGGAGATAGAAGGAGGAACCAGCAAAGGAGACTGAGAGGGAGCAGCTGGTGAGATAGCAGTGGCAATAAGAGAACGGAGTGCCAGATGTCCAGTGAAGAAAGTGTTTCTAAAAGACATGTTATCAACAGAGTCAAACACACAGATAGGCTGAGAACTGACCATCAGATTTGGCAATATGAAGGCCACCGGTCACTTTGTACTATTTGAGAGTGATGGGATAAAGGCCTGATTGGACTAGGTTCAAGACAGTAGGATGACAAAAGTTGATACCACAAGTATGGATGAACATTTATGGAGCGTCTTTTATGTGCCAGGTGCTGAAGGCACAAAGAGGAATAAGATGTGGTCCCTGCCTTCAGGGAACTGCTTAGAGTTTGGAAAGTAGAATTTATAATCCCAGTGTTATAAGTACCATATTAAAGAAATACTCAAGGTGCTGGGGGAGAATTTAGGAGGAACTCATAACCTGGACTATGACGTGTCAAGGAAGACTTCCCAGAAGAAGCAGTGCCTGACTGAGCCTGAAGGATGACTAGGAATTAGCTAAGCAAAGGGGGCAAAAGGAGTGGCAGAGGAAGCAGCACGTGCACAGCATGGAGGCATAAGAGAACAGGCACATTGGACAGTTGAAAAGATAATTGTCCCATTCACCAAGATGGAGAATTCAGGAAAAGAAACAGATTAGAGAGTGAGGAGTGAACGGAGGAGAGGCGAGACTTCAGCTTTAGACAAGGATGAATTTAAGATGTCTATAGGATTTCCAGGTAGAACTGAGAGGTAAGGAGAGATTTCTGGCTAGAGTTAATAGGGCATGAATCATCAACAGACAGCTGGTGGGTGAAACCAGAAGGAGGACGTCATCTATAGAAAAATACATAAAGTGGGTAAAGAAGATAACCTAAGGCAGAACCTTGAGAGACGCCACCCATCCTCAGGGAGGGACTGAGGAAGAGAAACCTATAAAAAAAAAAAAAACAACTGAAGAGTGGCCAGAGAAATGGGAAGAAATCTAGGAAAAAGGGATGTCACAGAAACCATGGAAGGAAGGAATTTTGTTAAAGGGGGGAGTGGTCAGTAACACCAGATGCTATAGAGAGATCAAATGAAATAAAACAGAAGTGCCCCTTGCAATTGGCAGTTAAAAGGTAAAAGGGTGTGAACAGGTAATCAAAGAAGAAACAATAAATATACAAAAAATGCTTAGCCTCACTAATAATCAAATGTAAAGCAACTGTGAGATATAAATTGTAACCTAAACAGTTGGCAGATGTTTTTGATCGATAATATTCGGCATGTGAGGAATATTCTCATCCACTGTTAGTGAAAAGTCAATTAGGCAATGCCTATTAAAATATTAAGTATGTTTAGTACGCATTGATCCTGCAATTCTACTTCTAGGACTGATCATTGAGAGAAACTCACTAGTGAAATAAAATAAAAGTAAAAGGATATTTATTACAGGATTCTTTGTAATACTTAAACATTTGAAATAATGCAAATATCCATCGGTGGGGTAGTAGTAAATTATGGTACCTACATCCATCATACTAATATATCATATATAATTTTTTTAATTGATTATTTTAGTTTTGGCCGTGTTGGGTCTTCGTTGCTGTGCACGGGCTTTCTCTAGCTGCGGTGAGCGGGGGCTACTCTTTGTTGTGGCGCGCAGGCTTCTCATTGCGGTGGCTTCTCTTGTTGCGGAGCGTGGGCTCTAGCCGTGTGGGCTCAGTAGTTGCAGCATGCAGGCTCAGTAGTTGCGGCTAGCAGGCTGTAGAGCACAAGTTCAGTACTTGTGGCACACGGGCTTAGTTGCTCCAACGGCACGTAGGATCTTCCTGGACCGGGGCTCGAACCCGTGTCCCCTGCATTGGCAGGTGGACTCAACCACTGTGCTACCAGGGAAGTCCTCGTATATGTTATATATGATATTATACTATGTGGTTAAGATTTTGTGTAACGTGGAAAGGTCTTAAAAGCACATTAATTATTAAAGCAAGGTGCAGAATAGTAACTATAGTATGATTTTGTAGAAAAACATTGCAGATAGTGTATAAAAATAAGGAAAAAATTGAGAGCATGTGCACCAAACTGTTGGCAGTGGATATCTTGGCTGGGAGGAATGGGGGAGTCAAATAGGGAAAATTAAAGCAAATATTCAAGGCAAATATACATTCTTATATTGACTATGACTTCCCCCCCAATAAGTTTTGGGGTTTTTAAATTAATTTATTTTATTTTGGGCTGCGTTGGGTCTTCGTTGCTGCGTGCGGGCTTTCTCTAGTTGCGGCAAGTGCGGGCTACTCTTTGTTGCGGTGCGCGGGCTTCTCATTGTGGTGGCTCCTTTTGTTGCAGAGCATGGGCTCTAGGCACACGGGCTTCAGTAGTTGCAGCATGCTGGCTCAGTAGTTGTGGCTCGCGGGCTCTAGAGCGCAGGCTCAGTAGTTGTGGCGCACAGGCTTAGTTGCTCTGCCGCATGTGGGATCTTCCTGGACCAGGGCTCGAACCCACGTGCCCTGCATTGGCAGGCGGATTCTTAACCACTGTGCCACTGGGGAAGCCCTCCCCGCCCCAATAAGTTTTTTAAATTACTTTTGTAATTGAGAAAAGTAATAAGTTAAAAATAAGATAATGGGGGCTTCCCTGGTGGCGCAGTGGTTGAGAGTCCGCCTGCCGATGCAGGGGACATGGATTCGTGCCCCGGTCCGGGAGGATCCCACATGCCGCGGAGCGGCTGGGCCCGTGGGCCATGGCCGCTGAGCCTGCACGTCCGGAGCCTGTGCTCCACAGTGGGAGAGGCCACAGCAGTGAGAGGCCCACGTACTGCAAAAAAAAAAAAAAAGATAATGAAGTAATTGATGATCCTGATTGGTGCTACTTCAGAAGTGTTTTGGTAGTAGAATTAGAGGGAATGGAAAGTAGTCAAGTGGAAATAGCAATTACACAAGACTGTGCTTTCAACACTCTTAACTGTGAAATGTGGGAGGGAGACAGCAATAGCTGGAAGAAGACAAAGTTGAAGGATGGTTCTTTTTTTTAACAAATTTTTTATTTTAAAATAATTTTGGATTTACAGTAGAGTTATTAAGATAGTACAGAGAGCTCCCGTGCACCTCCACCTAGCCTCCTCTAATGTTAACATCTTCTATAACTGTGCTACATTTATAAAACCTGAGAAATTAACATCGGTACAATGCTATCAGCTAAACCACAGACTTTATTCAAATCTTACCAGTTTTTCCATTAATGACAGACAGTTGCTTTTAAGATCCACCAGACTTTTAAGAGACCTAATTTGTCTCCTGAAGAATAGGGAGAAATGTACATATAAATTTACAGAGGTGACTCTCCAGGTGAAAGAGTACTCACCTGAATACTCCAGGTGAAAGAATATTCATGGAAAGCACGGTAGAGAAACATTCAGGAGCAGGTGGGTAAATTTGTTCCTTTAGCAAATACTAGGATCAGGTTACGTGATAGCTTGGATTCCCAGAAATTCAGCCCTCCTTTTCTCTTCCTCTTCCACTTGCATCTAGGACACAGAAACACAGACCATTAATACGACCATCAGTTATATTTTCAGGTTCCTTTTAAGCATGGGATGTGCCACTTCTTGAAATCTGTGCTGTTTGGGCATTCATCGCCATAATGACTGGCTACCACTTTTCTGAGAAGCTCTTAGCCTAGGAATTTATTCCCTTCCTTGGAGTCTGTACATCCAGGTAGTCCGTGTTTCTAGCCCCACTGCTGTATCCTACCAAGTATCCTCCTGCTGTTAAGATGAAGATTCCCCTGCCAAGATTTCAATGTTAAAGCTCATTTGACCCAGCCTCTTCATTTTGTGGGTGGAATAACAGACCCAAAGAGAGGAAGGGACTTATCTAAGGCCCTTTCCAAGTTGAATGCTCCTGCAGAAAGGACACTGCGTTGCATCTCCTGAGTGTGTCTGATCCGGATTTAGGCAGCCGGTTATGGTCCAGAGTCAATGTCTGCAGAGATTCTCAGCCTTGCTGGATAGGATGAGCAGCATGCTGGATGTCACCTTGAAAAGGAGGATGTGGTAGTCCAGCAACCAATGGGGCCCTTGAAAACTTGTACCCTCCTTGACTTCCCACTGCCTTTTTCTAGGAAAATACTTGGGAAAAAGTTAAAACCCTGACACAAATGACATCGACTAAAATTTCACCTTATTTTGTACCCCCCCGTCCCCCACCCCAGCCCTACTCTGAAACAGTAGACACTGTAGAGAGAGTAGAAACAACAGTAAGTGACTGGAACCCAAGTTCAGGATTTGGGAGATGACTGGCTACTGCGGTTGATCACCGCTGTGAGGTATGGCTGGGGAGTGGGGAGGGCCACTCATTTAACAATAGTCACCGCTACTGGTCAAATACTACATTATGTGCTTTAATATAATCTCATTTATTCTCCACAGTAGCCCTGTATGGAAGTTTCCAGAAATTAAGAAACTTGCCCAGGGTCATTTGGCTGGATGGAGCTGGATTATATAAGTAATGCATGTTCATTGTAGGAAATACAGATACTATACATAAAATAGATAAGTAACAGGGACTTCCTGTATAACACAGGGAATTACACTCAGTGTCTTGTAATAACCTATAATGGAATATAATCTGAAAAAAAAATCACTGAATCACTTTGCTGTACACCTGAAACTAGCACAATATTGTGAATCAACTATACTTCAATTAAAAATTAATTAAAAAGAAAATACAGATAAAGAAATAGAAGAAAATGTAAGTGGCCCATAATCCACTATCCAATGATAACCCAGGCTAACTCAGTCCAGTACTCTTTTCATTGTGTTGCCTGGTCTGCTTTCAGCTCTAGCTTTTGTTCTGTGCCTTCTTCCTTCTCTTTCTTCCCCAGAAAGACTGTAGCCACTGCTTCTGCCCCATCTTTGCTTGCCTCAAGCTCTAAAGGCCTGGAAAGCTGGCATGACCTGGGTGGTGCTGCCAGGAGTGATGGCAAGTTCTGGGGCCTTTAATGCTGTCAGACCTTACAGCGCTACCCCTCCCCTACTTGTCCCCACCCCAGCACTTTTGAACTTGTATCCTTAAGAACTCCTTTTAATAAAAGAGCACATTCACGCCTCTGTTAAGATGCCCCGCTAAGGGATGTCCTCCACCCAGGTCCTTGTTTGGGACATTGCTGGTACTCCGTCACACAAATCCCTCTCTTCCAGGTCATGACAAGTAAAGTAGAGATGACAGCTTTCAAGCTGTTTACAAGTAACATCAAAATTATTTGATATTCCATAGAACCTTTTTCTTGTGATATGAAGACGATGCATAATTTTATTTTTGTATTCATTTTTATTACACAATGAAAGCACATTTATCCTAAAAAGAAAAAGAAGAAGAAAATACAAATGCCCGTGTCAACCTGTTAACATCCTGATGTCTTTTCTTCCGGACTACTTTTCTATGTTTATATTTAGAAACATATATGTGTATTATAAAATGGGATCATGCTGTCTTTTTTTTTTTTTTTTTAATATTTGGCCGCGACTTGGGGGATCTTAGTTCCCCGACCAGGGATTGAATCCAGGCCCAGGCCCACAACAGTGAAAACTCCAAGTCCTAACACTGGACTGCCAGGGAATTCCCCATGCTGTGTTTTTTTTTTCTTTTCTTTTAAGTTTATTTTTAATTTTATTATTATTTGTTTTAATTTTTGGCTGCGTTGGGTCTTCGTTGCTGCGTGCGGGCTTTTTCTGGTTGTGGCTAGCGGGGGCTACTCTTTGCGGTGTGCAGGCTTCTCGTTGTGGTGGCTTCTCTTGTTGCGGAGCATGGGCTGTAGGAGCGCTGGCTTCAGTAGTTATAGCACGCAGGCTCAGTAGTTGCGGTGCGTGGGCTTAGTTGCTCCACTGCGTGTGGGATCTTCCAGGACCAGGGATTGAACCCGTGTCCCCTACATTGGCAGGTGGATTCTTAACCACTGCGCCACCAGGAAAGCCCCCCATGATGTCTTATAATTAGCTTTATTCACTCAAAAGTATCTTATGAGCATCTTTGCATGTCAATAAATATACTTCGATCACATGATATGTCTCTGAAAAAAGTAGTGTCCAGTTACCAAGGCAAAATGCCACTTTGATTCTCAAGGCTCCTGTTTAGGCAGGGCAGAGCAGGTGAAGTTGGAGACCCAGATGACTCATCCATTGTGTCTCAGGAGGGTGCACAGAGCCAAGAGTGCTTCTGGCAGTTAAGGTAGCACCAGCTTTTAAATTTTCTCTTTTCCAACAAGAAAACTTTTCTTGCTGCTTAAATTTCTGGTCCATACATGCTTCCCCCAATGAAGCATCTTGTCAGCTAAGATTTAAACACAAATATCAAGCAGTTGTTCTTCTGTAACTTTCCTTTTTCCATGCCTTGGTCCTACTTGATGAAGTGGCTCTCAGAGTGTATTCAGAAGAGTAATAGGGTGAGAGACTTAATTCCCAATATAGCTGCTAATCCTGTTTAATACCCCAGAGTCTTTCAGTCCTAGGTGGTTTGTCCTTTCTTAGTTGAAAGACCGGCGAGCCACAGGCTGCAGGAATGGAGGGCAAGAAGGTACTGGAGTTTGTGATTTGTTGGGAAGGTGCTGCTGCTTAATTTATTTAGGAGTGCTTTCAGAGTCCGGGACATTGAATTTTACTTCACCCAGCATGTCTCCTCTATTACTGCGGAACAACGTTGACACTTTCCAGGTTGTTTTCAATCTGTCTTATATGTACAAATTAATTCCAGTTTGACCCACGCAAAAGAGAACTGTCTTAGATGTGTAAATGTGTGTCCTTCCATCAAGAGAGGGGGTGGTAGTAGTGTTTCATATGAAGCCTGGGTATTTTTCAACCAAAGGATCTGGAAAATAGTGAATTTTCTGAAAACTGAGGATTTATACATGGACAAACATGTAGAGAAGTACAGGGGGGGAAAAGGATTAGGTTCTTATGTAAAAAATAAAATTTGACTGTTCATGTGAATTATGTCGGATATGATGATATATACATGTAAAAGTCTGGTGGCTGCTTTAAATTTCCACAAAGAGTTTCAATTCTTGATGCTACTGTCCACAATTATTGGTATTGTATAGTTTAAGCTATACTGCATCTTTGTCTCATTTAGAAGGAAAAAACCCAGCCAGGATGTGATTTTGTGGCACGTAATGATGAACTTTTTTGTTTTTTTTTTTAACATCTTTATTGGGGTATAATTGCTTTACAATGGTGTGCTAGTTTCTGCTTTATAACAAAGTGAATCAGTTATACATATACATATGTTCCCATATCTCAATGATGAACTTTCATTAGTGCATATTTACAGGGTTTAAAGTAACTGGTATTTTGCTTTTTCTTTCTGTTTTCCCCATTAATCTCTGGATAAAAATCCCTTGTCTCCAATGTAACTATCATTAGATCTGAGCTCTCCTTTCTTCTCATTTTGTCCTTATAAGGCTATCCTGTTTTATCACTTCCTGCTTTAGCTCCTGACTTTTTCTCTCTTCCCCTCTCCCTCTCTTGCGGTGGATGCTTTCTCCATGTGGCAGGGCTGTAACTGTTCACAGCTGTCTGAAACGACAGTGGACCG
The DNA here is from genome assembly GCF_937001465.1 of Orcinus orca. Taxonomy (NCBI): domain Eukaryota; kingdom Metazoa; phylum Chordata; class Mammalia; order Artiodactyla; family Delphinidae; genus Orcinus; species Orcinus orca. The sequence goes on along the minus strand of NC_064569.1, from coordinate 40,411,757 downwards.
GGAGCAGCTTGGAGTTTTAACTTTCATTTTACAAAGAACAGCATGTTTGAATGTTTCAGCAGGCAAGTTATAACTGGCATTCACTTTTTGTTCTTCTAGAACACTGAAAATCTCCCCCAGCACTTTAGAAGGGGGAACCTGACCGTGTTAAAGAAGAAGTGGGAGAACCCAGTGCTGGGAGCAGACTCTCTCCCAGACTCCGTGCGAAACAGCAGCACCGAGGTCAGGCATAGAGGCGACCCTCCTCCCGCTGAAGTGGCAAACAGCTCTGCCTCTGGGGTCGAGGCTGACCAAGAGGAACGAGTCCACCCCAGACCTAGAATCAAATCGCCTCCTGAAGCTCTTATTCAGTATCCGTACCCCCGCATCGAGGACAGTGAGCATCTTAAAGACCAATCAGCAGAAAGTAAAAAAATGGAAAATTGTCTGGGAGAATCCAGGCATGAAGAAGGAAAACCCGAAATAAGTGAAAATGCAGAAGCTGCAAACAAAATAGAGAAATACAATGTTCCGCTGAACAGGCTTAAGATGATGTTTGAGAAAGGTGAACCAACTCAAACCAAGGTAAGGACTGGGTGGGTTTAAAGCTTGAAAAAGCCAATTCAAGTAGCTAAACAAAGCTGTTTTTCTAGTCTAGACAGTTTGTGTAATGGTGAGTATGTGGTCAGTATGTTTTTTGATTCAAGTTAGACGAGTAGTTAATAAAAAGTCTCAAATGAATTATTTACAGAGATGCTAAGATTTGTGAGTGTGACCCAATTTCACGTGAAATCAAGTGCACACTGGGATTCAGGTCAATATCGAGAAATGAAGAGTTTGATGCTGATTGGGTTATGTGTTTTTGTATGCTTGCCCTTTTAATTTGTCTTCCTGTGCCTTTTGTCATTTGTAGCTTTAGGAGGGGGTGGAATTACTGCTGAATCTCTCTCTGCCTGGACACAGCTGCAGGCTGAGTGTTAAGGCCAGAGTTTAACATTAAGACTGAGGTTTAGTTGTCTCCTTGCTAGCTGAATCCTTTCTCTTCTCAACTTCCTCATCTGTGCCTTCCAACAAATGTTTTCTATCAGCTAAAATCCTATCCCAGGAAAAATCAATGAAGATAGCCAGACTAGCTGTAGCCTTCAGGAGTTTTGACTTGCAAATACAGAGGGTTGCATTTTCCTACAACTGCTAATGAAACTTGATCCTTCATGTGGAGTGCAGACCAGGTCCCCAGAGGGAATTACTTAACTAGAAAATGAGTTACATATGCTGGTGACTTATAACACAATCCAGGGGCCACAGAGCTGGTAAATTTTTCCAGTTTTCTCATACTTTCCTGCATATCTGGCTTTGTACATGGGGTTGGTTTGTTACAACAGTCATTATAATGAAATAAACAGATCTGATGGGGAGCAAAGCCCTCATTTACTCTAGATTCCCTTTAGATGGGAAAGCAGATTTTTTTCAGCTAAGTATTGGCCCAAATTTCTACATTTGTGAAGTAATGGTATGAAGCATTTCTTCTGAGGTAAAAATTAGATAACTTATCCTAGAATCCTCAGTTATGTTTGGTGTGATGTAGCCATCTCGTCTTGTATCTTGCGGTGCCTGTTACTTTTCTACCTGGAAAAGTTCTTTAGTGTTCAGCGATCATCTGTTTGAGGATGTTATCAATAGAAAGAATTTTTAAAGATTTGCAAAGCTAGAACCCTTTTCTCTGCATGAGTTTTTACTCTGTTTTAACACTGAAAGCAGTTGGCAAGAGATGTAACCACAAAGCATTTTATGACTTTTCTTAAACTCTCATCCCTCTCAATTTTGAGTCCTCTAGGCCTGCCAACTCCCTCTTTCCCCTTTATGGTCTTAATAAAAATTAAAAAAAAAAACTTTAAAAAATTTAAATGGGAAGAAGAATTTTAAATGGAGGGAAAAAATGTCAGAAATCCTAAATAGAGAGGAAGGGTCTTTGTTGTGAGTCAAAGCACCATTGTAAGTCTCCTCCTCTCAGACCCTGTTAGGGGCAGGATGGCTGATGTCATGGCAGCACACACAATGTAGATTCAGTGCAAAAGGCTGGTACATGTCAAAACTGGCCCAAGGTAGGAAATGATTGGGACTGCAGCAAACAAAATGCTGATTATGTGTAAGGATCTGGTGAGAGACTTTTTTCTCGTAAATGTCTAGTGAAAGATGGGCCAGAATAAGCCTGTCTCTTTGTGGCTGGTCAAAGCAGAGAAAAAAATTCTCATATAAAGAAAGATCCTACCAGATCAGACTGGCACTCAGCCTGATTGCTAACAGTCTAAGAAGATGGAGGGGTTCTAAGATTGACCTGGGCTTTTTTTTTGGGTGGAGGTACTTTTTAAACTTCCTGATTAAATAGTCATTTGTCGTTTAATGGACTGCTTAGGGAATGTAAAACACAACTGCCCTTGGTTTTATAGCTGCTTCTAAATAAGCATCATTACCCATGTTGGAAACAGTCTAGATTACTTTAAAAATGTTTGTCTAGTATTTCAGTAAAACTGTTTAAAAAAAAAGTTTTGTCTACCTTAGTTTAATGAATAACTAATCAGTTTGAAACTAGGTTATGGTTATTGTTATCATAATTTCAGCTTTAATATGGATAAGGCTTTAATCAGGAAGTTACATAATTGGATCTTTGGAAGGAAGCTCTGAGAAATATGGTGGAGACACTAGCAGTCCTTTTCGGAGCAAGAGTATACAAGTAAGAATGATTACCTCAGAGCTAAAAATTTAGTACTTCTGTGAGACAAATGCATATATTAGGTACAAATCATGTGAATCTTTGTCTCCATAATAGAATTTTAAAGAACTGGACTAAATCTCAACTAACTAGCTGAGCAGGGTCAGGGAGCACATAGATAATGGAAATGCATGATCTAAATCTTTTATCTCCTAAATCTTTTTATCAGAGTTATTTACAGGAGGCCAAGTTAATTGGCTTGAGTTCTACTTTTCTTAGTCTCTCTTGCTCCCTTTTGTCTGAGATGGTTTCTGTTCTTGTCCACTTTTCTTCCTGATCTCTTCTCTGCAGTCCTGTTTTTTTCTCCCTCCCTGTGTAGTCTCATCTCTTTCCAGGACTCCAAGAGACGTATCCCAAAACTAGATTCTAATCTTGAATTCTTAACCCAAGCTTCAGCCCCAATTTTGTGGTTGCCTGCCAGATCACACATCTCTTTGTGAATATCCCTTAAGCACTCAAATTCAAGAAGGCTAAAAAAGAATCCATTATCTTTCCAGCCAAAACCTGTGCTACCCCTGGTGTCCCTTACTGCATCACCATTCACCACATCTCCTGGTCTGTAAAGCTTGGGATCAGTTCTTCTCTGTGCCTGCCTCTTCTCAGTCAGTCACTTACTAAGCCATCTACATAAGTCTACACATCTCTCAAGTATGGGCCATTCTCTCCAAGAGGTCCCACATCTACTTCTATGGTTTAGCCTTATTACATCTTGCCTTGTGGTATTGCTGCAACCTTTCCTATTAGCCTCTTATTTTTTTCTTCCCTTCCATCCTCCATACTGTTGCTATTTATTTTTCTAAGCATAGTTGTAAATTATGTCATTCCCTTGATCAGAAACTTTGGATGTCTCAGAATTAATCCATATTTAATATTTGGGTCTTCTACAGTCTGAGCTCAACCTACCTTTCCAGTCTCATAGCCAATCTTATACTCAAACCCTGGATTACTCCTCATTTTAAATCAGTCATATCTTTCCCCTAATTTCTACCTCTTGAAATCTTACTCCTCAAGGTCTAGGAAGACTGTGAGACCTACCTCAGTTTTTTCCCAGATGAAATTACCTTCACCCTCCTGACCCTCCTGTAGAATTTTCTTTTTACTTCTCTTTGGTCACTTATATCATGCTTTCTTTAATAGTCATGTATGAATTTGTACACTCCCCAGTCTATAATTCTTTCAGAGTAATGATGCTTTTATCTCCCAGTGGTCAGCACAATGACTTGGCTCCTAGTGTTTATTTAGTAAAAAGGAGAAAAGAAGCTTAGAACTCAAATAACTTATAAATAATGAGAACTGATTAAAGGCTGTTCCTCACTTATCCTCTACCTTTGGTGAATAGATAGGTTATTCTGGTCAGATGTTTTAGTCGAACATGATACTTCTAATTCCTATGAGCAAATGAGCAGTGGATGGATGAATGTAACCTATAAGTTATGAGGAAAAAGAAGCCCCCCTCCCACCCCCCAGTGACATACATTGAATGTGGCTTAGCATCCCTAGCTCCATGTGTATGTTGATCTGGGTTTTAGGTAGCCAGAGTAACTATTCCGGGCATTCTTTTATGAGAAAGCTGATCAAGAAGTTATAACCAATATTCAGTTTTCATCGTGTTGACATTTGAATCCATAATCTTCAAAGGCCTTGATGCAGTTATTCAAATCACCAAACAATGTAGGGACAGGCTCCTTAAGTCTCAATTCTTTCTGTTTGGTTCCTAACTTATCTGGTTCACACAAATCCTTGGAAAGGAGAATACAGACCAAATATTTGGAAGGTGTATTTCTACCTTCATCACCTATTTAAAGTATTGTCTTTTGCTTGGGTCAGGATTAAACCTATATATATATATATATATATATATATATATATATATATATATATATATATATACACACCACATCTTTTTTATCCATTCATCTGTTGATGAACTCTTAAGTTCTCAGTGTTATTTTGACCTCTCTGTAGCGGTACATTTCTTGTAAAGACCTCCTACTCGTATAAATTAAGTTTTATTTACCTTAGTTAGTAACTCTGAGTAAACCTTTGGTCTTTTGTGGTAAGACAATAATGGATCCAGATATAAAGATGCCAGTCAGGGAATCGTGATCTTTCTGTTTGTTGCCCTAAATGGCTGTCTTTGATATGTCAGTTAGAGACCAGTCATCTCTTTTCTGCTTATTTTCATGCCAGTTAACTACTTACTGGTTTCTATCCGGTTCCATTAAAATAAAATATGTTGAAAAGTAATATCAGGAGACTGGAATATTCTCTAAGCATTGGTTGGCTACATTAGAGTTCGTAGGGGCCAGAAAGACATCATTTGCCCCAGAAAATCACCTTTTCTTTCTGCTACTGGACTCACTCCTGGATTAAACAACATAGGTGTGTATCCAGATAAATTTATTAGTCATTTCCTTTAGCCTTCTAATTCATTAAGGAGTTACAATGAGTGAGAAATCCCTATCAAGATCGTTGACAGAAATCCTAGAACTATAAGTGATTGTAAAATGTTATTTAATTCAGCTCATTGTTCGCAGGATATTAAAATCCCTATTTTACAGATGGAAACAGCTGACGTCAGAGAAATTAACTGATATGCCCGATGTCATGTGGCTAATTAATATCAGAACAAGAACTGAAATTGTGTAGTACCCCTTCTACCATAAACACTATCTTCATGGATATTATAATAGCTATTTATTAGATAAAAACATCTGGCCTTACGTATTTTTGAAATCTAAGGAAACCAGGAAAGAATTAAAACATATTAACAGCTGTCTTCTCAAAGACTTTAGCTTTCTATCTGTCCTCTTCCTACGTTTTATAGTCTTTTTACTGAGTAAAAAACATCAGGGCAATGAAGAGAATACCCTGGAAAAAAAAAAAAAAAAAGAGAATACACTGGAATGCAAGAGATTTGTACTGAAACTCTTGAGTTAGAAGCTTGTGAGTTTGGGAGGTTTGTTTTTCTTATATAAATTAGTCATCTGAACAGTCACACACACACACACACACACACACACACACACACACACACACACACACACACACACACACACACACACACACACACACACACACACACACACACACACACACACACACACACAGTAAACCAGAAAAGGCCAAGTAAGCCTGGAAAAAAGAGTAACCTTTATCAGTTGTGCACAATGGTATCCTTATCGTTGCATAACTAGATTTTACATGGTTTTAGGTATTGTGTGCTCACTGTTTTGAGTGCTTTATCTTTGGTTTGGTCTTTTTTATATAGACCTTCCTTTGTATCTTCCTAGTTCATGTAGTTATCCTTTTATGGCAATATGTTACTTCATTATACTTTTTTTCTTTTGCGGTACAGGGGCCTCTCACCGCCATGGCCTCTCCAGCCGCGGAGCACAGGCTCCGGACGCGCAGGCTCAGCGGCCATGGCTCACGAGCCCAGCCGCTCCGCGGCATGTGGGATCTTCCCGGACCGGGGCACGAACCCGCGTCCCCTGCATCGGCAGGCTGACTCTCAACCACCGCGCCACCAGGGAAGCCCCATTATACTTTTTAATCATTCCCCAGTAATTAGATTCTCTTCCAGCCTAATGAAAAAGCTCTAAGCATCTTGGCAGAAACATTTTATTTTTAGTTATGGGGGGGGCTATATTACTGAATGATGTTACGTGGTCAAAAGACATAATTCTGTAACACTGCTAGCACAATCTAAGGGCATATTTAATTCCCCAGCAGTTCCTCATCAGCATTTGGTTTTATCATTCTTACCTATTTATATTAATTTTAAAATATGAAGTATTACCTCTCCTTCCTTTCTTTTCTTCCTAATTGTAAGAGTAATACATAATTTTTATAGAACACTTAGAAATACAAAATATGGGAGTTCCCTGGTGGTCTAGTGGTTAGGATTCGGGGGGATTTTCTCTGCCATGCACGGGTTCAGTCTGGTTGGGGAACTGAGATCCCGCAAGCCACGCAGTGCAACCAAAAAAAAAATATATATATATATATATTTATTTATACGTATATGTATGTGTGTATATATATATATATATATACACACACACACATATATATGGAGAGAGAGAGAGAGAGAAATCCCCCTGCCTGGAGATAAGTGCTCCTTCTGTGTGTATTTTGTACTTAAATGAGCTGTATTTTTTCTGCGAGGGTCCCTGGAGAAGGAAATGTTTCTCTCTCAGTATTTTGAGAAATTAAGGCCAGATTTTATCTACACCATATGATCTCCATGCATAGTTCAGCAAAGTCCCATTTTTCCCTAAAAGTCATTCTTCCTCCACGCTTGACTTTGGAGGGATGAGAGAGTCTGAAGGAAGGTCAAAGTTGAATGGTTGAAGGAAATGGCTCTCAGTAAATTAAAGTGTTGAGAATCAACTTTTAAAGAGAATTTTTCCTGAAAATAAGCATACACAGGACAGGAAATCCTGCTTTTTACTTGACATTTGGGACCTAAATTACTTTATTTCTTAAAGAAAACTTTGCAGAGAAAAGAAATTCTACAGACTACTGGCTAAAAGCCCCAGACTATTATTTTCTTACCGGTAAATGTTGATGCATTTGGTTTATGGATTCAATGAAAATATTTAAGGGGTGGTCACACTAATGAGAGTTGCTGCAGTCAGCTGACAGGAAGGAGGACTTGTGGGGTGGGGTGAGGCCAAGCCTTAGGAAATTCCAGAAAGTCTTAAAGTGTCGTATCTTTTCTCTCTTAACAGATTATGATGATTAAGGCTGCCTCAGGCATCTGAATAAAAAAGATTGAAATGTAATAAAAATGTGTTACAGAAGAGTATTTCAGTATCAGAATTCCTGGTGTTTGGTTTTTTTTTTTTCCTTTTCTTTTCTTTTTGTACTCCTTTACTTTCCTTGAGAAATATTGGAGGAAACCCCACCTTTTTCCTGAACCTCAGATTACCACTTGTAAAATGAGGATCAAAAATGAATAGTAAATGAATTTGAGATCTTGGGGTTTTTTTTTTTTTTTTTTGAAGTATAGTTGCTTTACAGTATTGTGTTCATTTCAGGTATACAGGGATCTTGTCATTCTTTATATTTGAGTGGTTTGGAGGTGGAAAGGTATTAAAAGAAATGCATAGTGCTTCACCCGGGAGCTCATTAAAAGCCATCTAATCTCCGAGCTGTATTCCTCCTCAGAACCAGTGTCAGTATAGCTTTGATTTCCAGAGACGTTTTTCTGTTTTTCTCTAAGACCAAAAGACTTTGCAGATTCACTTTTTTAATAGTTGAAAGAAAATAATTCAGAGTATTGAACCCTCATGAATTCTTTGGGGGGGGGAAATGGCTATTTAACCCAAAGATTTAAATAAAAAGCTAGTGAAGATGGGAAATTTTATGCATCTAAAACCAAAGAACCTTGCAGGGCATGTGTTCTGGTTCTAAATGGTCTTGCTCTCAATAACACCAGTGTAGGAACTTCAAGCACAAACAGAAAACTAAACTCCTAGCAGGTTGCAACATGTAACACATACTCTTGGAATTATGCTTGAAATTTACCTTTGACAGAATGTAAATATTTGAAATATTGCTCCAGTGTTAAGACTGCAGAACCCATTCCCTTTTGGTTTAAAAAAAAAAAAAAAAGTATATTTCCAGGCTTTCTCCCTTTTTGAGCCCTGAAAATTTTAGTTTTTATAATGATCTTTTTACAGTGCAGCAGCGTTTGGAATAAATCTTTGGAATTTCCTTTAACTATCTGCAAATGAGAAATGTTTTAAAAACAGAAAAATGTGGATGGAGGGTATTCTGCCAAACTTATCTTTTCACTTTGGCTGATAATCTTCATTTCCAAATGGTAGGCTGTTCCCAGAGCAAAAATGTGTTGCATCATAGGAGTCATGTGGATGTGACTGATGTTGGTGCAGCTGACCTGAGTATGATGTGGCAAGGTTAGAGTTGCTACAGCTTCTTTTAGTTTTTTTTTTTTTGTAAATAGATTCAACCAATAATGTAAATAGCAAAGATGACTGGAGATGCAGTACATTAAATATATATCGAATTTGCTAGAAACTGTATTCTTTTTGGTAGGGTACAAGCAAACCAAATCCTTGGCTCTGATTTCTGAAGTGGCATATTTTCTATCTCCAAGGAGAGAGAGAGAGGGCTGGGGGGCGGGGGCGTGGGGAGGACTTGAAAAAGGGATAGTTCACTGTATTAAACTTGATTGTTGGTTGATTAGTCCATTGAACTTAAAGGTTTAATAATTATTTATTAATGTTGAATTCAAAAGGGAGCTAAATCTTTTTTACTCTTGTCTCCTGTCATATTGGATTTCACACATCTTTTCCACGTTAAGTTATCTGGAAATAAACTGAGATTTCAATGATAGGATCTGCTTGAAGGCTCTCATGGCAAGCTGAATAAACATGACATACTGTCTGTGTTTTATGTCTGGGAACATCCTCTGATACTTACTAAGTGGCTTTCTTCAGTTACTTTTCTAGTCGTAAAATTAGAATTTGGAACTTTCATTAGAGATCTACCCTAAATTTGAGAGATACAAATGTAGTCATTTACGGGAATCATTTTTTTATTAAATAAATCTGTACCTTCCACTTTTCTATTTAAAAAATAAAAAATAGGACTTCCCTGATAGCGCAGTGGTTAGGAATCCACCTGCCAATGCAGAAGACACTGGTTCGAGCCCTGGTCCAGGAAGATCCCATGTGCCGCGGAGCAACTAAGTTCGTGCACCACACCTACTGAGCCTGAGCTCTAGAGCCCGTCAGCCATAACTACTAAGCCCACGTGCCACAACTACTGAAGCCCGCGTACCTAGAGCCTGTGCTCAGCAACAAGAGAAGCCACTGCAATGAGAAGCCTGCGCACCACAGCCAAGAGTACCCCCCATTCGCCGCAACTAGAGAAAGCCCACACGCAGCAACAAAGACCCAACATAGCCAAAAATTAATTAATTAATTAAAAAAATAAAAGCATGGTCTCTGCCCTCAGTAAACTAAGATTCCAGTCCAGTAGAGGGATGCGCAACAATTTGTTAAGCATTGTAATGGAAGTGTGACCAGGTCCTTGAGAACAGAGAAAGGGCTACTTAGATTTATGGAAGAGAGGTAGGGCAGATGCAGAGGGACTGTTGCTTAGCTTACACTGAGTCTTGAAGGAACAGGCACTGTTAGACATAGAAGGATAAAAGAGTAACCCAGGTAGAGGGAACTCATTTACAATATCATGGACCTCCCAGTGGTTTGCTTTTCCTGGAGGGTAAGCGGTAAGGAAGAGAATACCCAGAGAGGGTAGGAAGGGACCAGATCTAGAACTGGTCTTTTGTGACATACTAAGCACTTTAGATTTAATTCAAGGAGTGATTAGGAATCCTTAAAGAATTTTGAACAAGAGAGTAACATAGATTTTTTTTAATTTTATTTATTTATTTATTTTTGGCTGCATTGGGTCTTTGTTGCTACGAGCGGGCTTTCTCTAGTTGCGTCGAGTGGGGGCTACTCTTCATTGCAGTGCACAGGTTTCTCATTGCGGTGGCTTCTCTTCTTGCGGAGCACGGGCTCTAAGCGCGTGGGCTTCAGTAGTTGTGGCACGCGGGCTCCAAAGCACAGGCTCAGCAGTTGTGGTGCATGGGCCTAGTTGTTCCACGGCATGTGGGATCTTCCCAGACCAGGGCTTGAACCCATGTCCCCTGCAATGGCAGGCGGATTCTTAACCACTGTGCACCTGGGAAGTCAAGTAACATAGATTTATATTTGGGGATAATTTTTTTGTTTTACTTGGGATAATGGCAGCATCATAGAGCCTTGATTGGAAGGCAGAAGAACCAATTAGAAAGGTAATGCAAGGACTTCCCTGGTGGTGCAATGGTTAAGAATCCACCTGCCAACATAGGGGACACGGGTTCGATCCCTGGTCCAGGAAGATCCCACATGCCGCGGAGCAACTAAGCCCATGTGTCACAACTACTGAGCCTGCGCTCTAGAGCCCATGAGCCACAACTACTGAAGCCCGCGCACCTAGAGCCTGTGCTTCGCAGCGAGAAGACACCCCAGTGAGAAGCCCGTGCACCGCAATGAAGAGTAGCCCTGCTCACCACAAGTAGAGAAAGCCCGTATGCAGCAACAAAGACCCAATACAGCCAAAAAATAAATAAATAAATGTTCCTTTAAAAAAAAAAGGAAAGAAAGGTAATGTAGTAGTCCAGGGAAAAGATGATGAAGACATGAACCAGGCAGCAACAGCAGGGATAAAATGGGATGGAGAAGGCCAACAGAAGATACTGCCATCAGGACTTGGCAGTTTGGAGAGACATCATTTTCATCTGGGACATGAGGATTCTGCTCCAATGATTGTTAAATTCTGAGGCTTTCTGGTTAAGGTGGTTAGGCAGTGATATTTCACAGAAAGCATTACCTGTATAGAGTTACTTATTTTCCCCTGGGCACCTGTGAATATGTAGTGCTTGATATTTATAATACTAAAAACACACTCTGTTGTATATAAAAACTAATATAAACGGGCTTCCCTGGTGGTGCAGTGGTTGGGCATCCGCCTGCCGATGCAGGGGACACGGGTTCGTGCCCCGGTGCGGGAGGATCCCGCGTGCCGCGGAGCGGCTGGGCCCGTGGCCCATGGCCTCTGGGCCTGCGCGTCCAGAGCCTGTGTTCCGCAGCAGGAGAGGCCACAGTGGTGAGAGGCCCGCGTACGGCAATAAAAAAAAAACAAAAAACTAATATAAAATCTAATCTCTACTGGATATTATTTATAAAGGAGATTTGCAGGCCTCCTTTTTGAACATTGCATCAAGATTTCCCATCCTCACTGCAAAGCTTATTGCTGGGTTTTGTCTTCCAAACAGATTCTTCGGGCCCAAAGCCGAAGCGCAGGTGGAAGAAAGATCTCTGAAAACAGCTATTCTCTGGATGACTTGGAAATAGGCCCAGGTAAGCAGAGAGTTCCATGTGTGGGAAATTTTCTAGGAAGTACTCATTAGTAACAATACCTTTTGACCTCGAAGCTGATGCTTTTAAAGGAAGAGTGGTACAAATGAAAAGAAAGGCTGCTAGATACAAGCCATTCCCAAATCTCATTGCTTTTTCCAAATAGCTTCTCTGTATTTTTAATCCAACTTTATCAACAGTAACCTGTGTTAACCAAAGGGTAACTTTGCAGGATTATAAGGGAAGTACTGTTACCGACAGTTTTGGCTCCATGGTCATCTGGGGCTTGAGGGCTCCCATGGATGGACATTATCCCCTGTCAAGATTGGTTATCCTGTATTACTGATGCTAACATAACACCTTGAGAGCAGAATTATTATGTTTTAAAGGGGGCATATACAAGCACTTCACAAAAGAAAATAAAATCAATTAATATAGGAAAACCATCAGCCTCCTAGGAATCAAAGAAATGCAAATTAAAATGGCATTGCCATCTAATTTTTTCACATGTTAAATGAACAAAAATTTTAAAATATATAACACTCAGTGATGGTAAGGGTTCTCCTTTTAATGTTGGGAAAGTAAGTGAATGTTACCTTGTAAGTGACAGTTATAATCCTGATTTCCTTCTTTGTGTTCTTTTTTAAAAATTAATTAATTAATTAATTTTATTTATTTTCTGGCTGCGTTGGGTCTTCATCCCTGCATGGGCTTTCTCTAGTTGGGGCAAGCAGGGGCTACTCTTCATGGCAGTGTGCGGGCTTCTCATTGCATTGGCTTCTCTTGTTGCAGAGCACAGGCTCTAGGCGCATGGGCTTCAGTAGTTGTGGCACGTGGGCTTAGTAGTTGTGGCTCACGGGCTCTAGAGCGCAGGCTCAGTAGTTGTGGCGCACAGGCTTAGTTTCTTCGCGGCATGTGGGATCTTCCCAGACCAGGGCTTGAACCTGTGTCCCCTGCATTGGCAGGCTAATTCTTAACCACTGCACCACCAGGGAAGTCCCCCTTCTTTGTATTCTTAATAGAAGAGGTTGATTATATTAGATTACAATAGCCCAAAATTTAGAATCTTGAAATCATCCAAATCACATTTTATCTTCTAATAAAGCACATTGTTTGCAATGCTTGCAGGTCAGTTGTCACCTTCATCATTCAACTCAGAGAAAAGCGAGAGTAGGCGAAATCTGGAGTTCCCACGCCTGTCAGAAACCTCCATAAAGGATCGAATGGCCAAGTACCAGGCAGCTGTGTCCAAACAAAGCAGTTCCACCAACTATACAGTATGTGTTCAGCATCATTCATTCGTTCACTCATCCAGCAAATGGTCACTGAGCACGGGAACTAAAAGTGTCTCCCAGACCCTGACCTGTGAGCCTTGGCTCCTTACTGGTCCCCAGCCATTCTCTCTTCACATAAATCCTACCCTAGCTTCATTCATAATCCTCACCATGTTCTAATCCTGACTTTGCTTTCCTAGGCCTCATTCCCACCCCACTCATTTTTTTGTGTGATGTTACCATCCAGTAATGTCATTGAGAATTTTCCTGTTGCTTTTACTTAATCTTGTTGTTAAAGAAGTATTGATAGTATTTTATTAGTTTTAACATATACACTTATTTTTGTTTTTGAGAGAAGAAAGGGAGAATACTGGAGAGAAATATTGAATATATTCAACATTAATGTGGGATGGGGTGTTTTTTGCAATTTTTATTGATATATAATTCACCTGACATAAAAATCACCATTTTTAAATATGCAATTCAGTGATTTTTAATATATTCACAAGGTTGTGCAATCATCACCACTGTCTAATTCCAGAAATTTTCCATCACCCCAAAAAAAGAAACCCATACCTGTGCAGTGATTCCCAATTCCCCACTTCCCTCATCCCCTGGCAACCCAGGGGCTTTCTGTCTTTATGGATTTTCCTGTTCTGGACATTTCATGTAAATGAAATCATACAACATAGGGTCTACTTAATCTTCACTTCTTATGATGTAATAATTTTCTAAACAAATAGAATAGTGGATAGGAAAAAGGGGGAGAAATGACAGGAAGATGACATACTCAGTAAGCACAAAAATGTATTCTAAGTAGCATGGAGGGTCTTTCCACTTTATACTTTCCTAGGCTTAACTGGCAGGAGGACACAACTGAACTGTTTATTTTTTTTATTTTTATTTTTTGTGGTACGCGGGCCTCTCCCGTTGCGGAGCACAGGCTCCGGACGCGCAGGCTCAGCGGCCATGGCTCACGGGCCCAGGTGCTCCACAGCATGTGGGATCCTCCCGGACCGGGGCACGAACCCGCGTCCCCTGCATCGGCAGGCGGACTCTCAACCACTGTGCCACCAGGGAAGCCCTGAACTGTTTATTTGAAGTTGCCTTTTAAATGCCATTTATTCATAAGTACACACACATATATACACATGTACACATACATATATATCTTTCAAACAGTTGTTCCTTCTAAGATTTCAAATGACAAATTATTAATCTCTTGATTGTTATTTTTTAATAAAATTGGAAGAACAGTATTCACTTTTATTTGGCAGGCTGAACTAGTGCCTGTTAGAAATCACAGTGTGTATTCCAGGAGCTGAGCCTTCTTTCCCCCACCTTATGAAGTATGCATTTTCCAATAGTATTTATTGGTGGACTAAGTCTCTAGGCAGTGAGTAATCTCATCTTGATTTTTCAGTATCGATTTAAGAAGAGATATTGTGTGTAAATCAGTAGCGAAGTGGAACATCACAGGCTTGTTATTCACTGGGAGTGTGAAAAATCAGCAAATTTAGACTTCTCTTAAAAGGCAGGTCAGGAGATACAGCAAACAGATGATCTGTGGAGCTTAATTCCCTCTGTTACAGGATTTTGCTGCTTCTCAGTGCCCTCCTGCTATAAACATTCTTACCAGGTGACTCCCTAAGTGGAAAAACCTGTTCAGTGACTTTGTTTTTTTAACTCCTAAATAAGAGTTTCTGCATTGCGGTTCGCCTGCTCTGTAAATTTTAAGAGTTGAGAAGTCTTAAGGAATTCTTATAAAAAGCACGTTTTATCTCATCCCCAAAGAATTTCTCAGGCCTCTTACAGAGCATGGTTGTAGCAAGGCGCACTCTCTCTGGCAATGATTCCGGAGGCTGGGCTTTGAGATGGGGTCACAAATGAGTTTTGGGCTCTTGTACTGTTGGTTTCTGTAGTGCTGGCTGCCAGCTCCTCCTCATAGACGCACCTCCAGAGCTGTAGGGCTCAACCTGGAATTCCACACCTGAGTCAGTTGCACTCACACTCCCTTCGTCGGCCTTGTGGCCATAAATCGCTCTTTTTCTCCCCATGCCTAAAGGAGTCACAGAGAACAGAAGGGTAGTAGATAACTAGCAGACTAAAGGTAGGAAATGTCCGCATTCATCTACCTCTGTACTGATTATGGATCTAGTAATAAAGTCAATTTTAATATTTTGCCCCAAGTGTTCTTTGCAAGGAAAACAAATATGTTTACACTTACTCCTTCTGATTCCTTATGCCTGTTTTTTTATGTTGAAGCTCTATTATGAGAAGTAAAATAAGGTATGTCTTTAGTATACTGAATGAATTTTATGCTAAAAACATGTCTTTGAAAGTCTCACAAAGAAAGGCTGTTTTATGGTATCATTAAGTATAATTTCAATTTTTATATGTATACATCATTGCTGTCTCTCTTTCCAGGCCGGGCATTTATATATATATGGTCAGTATATTTTCTTAATTATTGGCACTTGGCATCTCCTTTCCCCTGCTCCAGAATGGTCTTTTCTGGTAAAACTCACCAGCTTTGCATTCCCACAAGCTCTGCTGCTAGAAGAGTGAATCACGAGAACATTGTATGCGGGGGGTGGTCTGTGTGTGTGTCTGTATTCTAATGAGCATCCAGTTTTAGACTAGTTGTATAAATATTTAACTCTGAGGTATGTGTCCACAAAGCTGCTTTTGTCATTTCACAAGTCAGTGGGTTTTGCTTGTGAGAGTTAGGGGGTTGATTTGACTTAAAGCCTCTTAAAATAATTTCTTTTTTAACATTCCAAGTTTATTTAATAGATGTGCTATGAAGAGAATCGTGAGACTTTTTTTTTTAATTCACAGACTATTTTTATTTTGTAGAATGAGTTGAGAGCTAGTGGTGGTGAAATCAAAACTCATAAATTGGAGCAAAAGGAGAATGTGCCCCCGGGTCCTGAGGTCTGCATCGCCCATCAGGATGGAGAAAAGGTGGGTTGGAAAGTCTGATGTCCATTTGCCAGGGAAGCATGTGTTCTAAATTAGATGCTTAAAATTAGAAACGATTCTAACTCTAGGCTGTAGAGTGTCTGGGAATTTGGTAACAGCTGCCAGGACAGATTGTCTTTTTTGGAGGTCACATAATTTTGATTGGGGAGCTCTGCAACTTATAGCTGACCAAATAATGAACCTTCACTGGAAAATTCTTTTGCCCAGCAAATGCTCAGAGGACTTAGAGCTTAAGTAATTTTTAAAAACCTGGTTTGAATAGAGATATCATCTTCAAAGTTATTTGTATATTATTAATTTAACACATTTTATGTAAGAAAATGTCATTCTTTCACTTCAAAGTATTTTGAAAGCTAGGCACTATGCTAAGCACAGGCAATGCTGAGCTTAGCAACTAAATGTGAACAAACCATTTCACGTGGTCTTTACCTGCAAGAAAGCTAACAGAGTAGGAGGGAGATGAGTGTAGGTTGGCTATTGTAAAACAGTATAACAAGTGCCGTGAAAGGGCTATGAGGGGCCGTGGAAGCTTGGACTAAGGACCCTTAACCTGACTTCCTCAAGAAGGTGATATCTGGGACATCCCTGGTGGCGCAGTGGTTAAGAATCCTCCTGCCAATGCAGGGGACGTGGGTTTGAGCCCTGGTCCGGGAAGATCCCACATGCTGTGGAGAAACTAAGCCCGTGCATCACAACTACTGAGCCTGTGCTCTAAAGCTCGCGAGCCACAACTACTGAGCCCCTGCACACTACAACTATTGAAACCTGTGTGCCTAGAGCCTGTGCTCTACAACAAGAGAAGCCACCGCTGTGAGAAGCCCCCGCACCGCAACGAAGAGTAGCCCCTGCACACTGCAACTAGAGAAAGCCCGCATGCAACAACAAAGACCCAACACAGCCAAAAATAAATAAATAAATGTAAAAAAAAAAGAAGGTGATATCTGAGCCAAGTCTTGAGGGATGTGTGGAAATAGGCCAAGTGAATAAGGGGACGGTTGAGTAAAGAAAGAGAAGGGAGAAACAACAGAGGTTTGGAAACCAGAGAACCCAACCAAGATGACTTGTCTGGAACATGAAGTACCTGTAGGCAATGGCAAGAGACAGGTGGAGGGAGAGGGCCAGGTTGGGTCTTGAAAAACCCTTAAGAGTATGATTGTAGTCCTGCGTCGGAGGAAAGCCATGGGAAGGTTTTAAGCAAATCAGGTTTTATACATTTATGGTTAGATGGATGGCTTAGTTGGATTAAGTAACAATATATATGTCAGGTGAATTTATCATTTTCTCTGCCAATCCATTACCCAGTCTCGTTGGTCTTTCTGTCAATATGATAATCAAATGTTAAGTTAGATGAGGAGAGAGCTTTCAAGTCTATTACAGTGACTAATAGGAGTATAGTCATTGTTTCTGTTACACATATTAACACCCTTGAGGCCATTCTACAAAAGGTGAGGAGATAATTAAAATGGGTTAAGAGCAATAGTTCTCAAACTTATTTGATTATAACAGACTTTAAAATAGATATATTGACAGCATACCAACAGGAACTCATGAGATATACTACACACTTGGACCAAAGGAGGCACACAGAAAAATAGTCTCAGATTAATGGCTACAATATTAGACTCAAAGAATAGAATAGGAAAAAATTTAGGAACATCAAATCGCTTTATTTTACAAAACTATATCACAAATGTATTTTGAGATAATAAGACAAACTACATGGCAGTAATGTGTTTCATAATCATAAAATAATCAAATTACATACATCCTTGAAACAGTGGGCTCAGGCATTATTTCCATGTCACATGTCATGTATCAAGTGAGTTCTCTCATTAGACTGCCTGGTTTTCCCATTTTTTAAGTGGGAGATTATATCTTATGTATAAGTGATATGTTTGGAATTTTTCTTATATACTGTAAAAAAGACATTTAAGAGAAAAAAATATTCCCAGCATTGAAATCCTCCCATCTGTCCTTGGAGCATAATTTGAGGAATGATCATCTGGAAAATCATGCTTGGATTGTCCCTATATCTAATTTCATGTTTCCTTCTTGATTGTCTTCGTATTGATTTGAACCTGGAACTCTGAGCTGAATTGGAGGATCAGAACATTTTAATTATAGCCTAAAAGGGTATCATTGCAGCTGAATCACAAATTGGGAAGTGGGTGGGTCAGAGAGGAGATAAAGATAGTACATAGTCTTCAAGTATATACTGTAGGTTCATGAACCCTTGGCTGCCTTAAAATTCATAAATTTTTTCAGAGCTTCAGCTCTCCTTTTGACTCTTTGCCTAGCTTTTGTTAACCAATACCTAAGAACTATTTGAACTTCAGTTTGTTACAAAAGGACATTAATGCCAGGGTAAACTTGCCTGAAATAGAATATTTTGTCAAGGTATTGTCTTCCCGTTCTCCTCTTGTGAATGAATTTGTGCTTTTCTTTAATGAAGTGTTTGAGCAAAATCTCACATGCTCTTTCCTGGCTCTTCCTGCAGTGAAGTCATCTGGTTGGGCGTGTGCAATGATGTCATGATTGGCATTAAGTTTACCCTGCAGGTTCAAGGTGACTAAATTGGAGGTGAAAGAAGGACATCCTGGGATGGGTGCACCTCCTAATTTAGCAAGAATTGAAGAGCTTTTTATGGCCATGCACAACTTTCAGAAAATTTATTTCGTATCATTAAATGAAATAACGCATGTAAAGTGGTCATTCCAATACCTGGAACATAGTAAGCATTTAATAAATGTTAACTGTTATTATACTGGTTTGGTTTATACCATGTCACAACTCCTGTAATGAACAGAGAATAAAGGGAAAAAAATGACTACGCTGCAGTCAGCCAACAACCTAATCTCCATTGTAAATTTATTCAGTACATTAGACATCCTGATATAAACACTCAGCATCACCCATAAAATCCCTGACATCTGAATGAAAGAATATTCACGAGGAGTGCACATTGGGTCACCTCTTGACCCTTCATGATTTTTTTTTGGGGGGGGGTGGAATTCCTTCCTCATAACCTCACTAGAAGTTCTCTGCATTTCTTTCTTTTTTTTCCCTAATATTTATTTATTATTTATTTGGCTGCATTGAGTCTTAGTTGCAGCACGTGGGATCTTTGTTGCGGCATGTGGAGTCTTTTCGTTGCAGCGCGTGGGCTTCTTTAGTTGCGGCGCGCAGGCTCTAGAGCACGCACGCTCAGTAGTTGGGCTGCACGGGCTTAGTTGCCCTGTGGAATGTGGGATCTTAGTTCCCTGACCAGGGATCGAACCCACATCCTCTGCATCGGAAGGCGGATTCTTAGTCACTGGACCACCAGGGAAATCCCGACCCTTCATGATTTTGAGTGTGGAGGAAGATACCAGGAAGGCCTAGGGGCCAGTAGAAAGGAGAGAGAGCTGGTAGAAAGTACTTTTATTTAAATTTGATGCCAAATGGGGAAAATAATCACCTATACGTAAGATTTGCCATCTTGTTAAACATTGCCATTTTGAGACCAGAACTAAAAAGGGAAACTAACCTTGAAGATAATACCAAAGGTTGGTTTTAGATAAATTTGTTTTATAGCTATCAGAAGGTCTTCTGTACCAGCAAGCTTGTTTCAGCAGAATGCATTTGTTTGGGAAATAAGGAGTTAGGAAAATAAAAGAATAGTTCCTATATGTAAAGACTTTATCTTGCCTTGGAGTGAGTTACAGTTACACGAGTTGTGGTTTGTGGTGAGGAGCTTTGCTCTCCCTGATAGAGGGTTTTGTTTTGTACCCTCCCCGCTCCCGCCTTTTTTTTGAGAGTACAAAGATATGGTTTAGAACTTCTTTTATAAAGGAAGATAATGCACACTTTGGGCAGTTGCTTGCAGTCTGTTATTTGCGTTACTCTGTAATTGAGAGGCATGTTAATATCCTCATAAAAGACATTTTGCTGCCTCTTGTTTAAATGCTCAGCTGTTCTGGGGGCCATTATTTCCCCCAGGCAGCCAGTGACTGACTGGAGTCAGCAGGTTTTAATGGCATTAATAGCAGTTTGCTCTTTTGTTTTTAATGTGATTCTTAATCCACCACCCCCCCCACCCCCACCCCCCCACCACCCCCCCCACCCCCACCCCCCCACCACCCCCCCCACCCCCACCCCCCCACCCCCACCCCACCCCCACCCCGCCTTTCTTTTTCTAGGTTTCTGCATCTGAGAATAGTCTGGCAGCCCGTTCCGCACCTGCTGAGGATGATTCCCGTAAGCTTTCACTCTTAGGTCTGGTGGAAGAGGGTCTTGTTCTCTAGCCCCTGTTTGGTTGGCGGGGGTGGTCCCCAGTTCTGTCAGTGCTGAGAATGTGTAACATGTTAAACCCAGTAATGTAGCTGATCAGATCTTTCACTTGGTTTTAAGGACTGATGCTTGAGTACCCTTCACACATCCCATGCCTAAGAGAGAAGTTAAATTCAATGAAATATGATTAACTTGTGGCCAGCTGAATACTTTCGATGCTTCTCTCATTGAACTTATCCTGTCTTTTGTACCAAACCTTTTCAGGGTTAATGCTATAAAAACTATAATTTTGAAGTTTCATTTTAATAGAAGGTTGGCCAAGAAGGACTTTATTCATTTACAGGAATAAAGAATTGGTATTTGAGTAACCTTTAAAAAATATCTTTTTCTTATTTATCTAAATAGATACTATAATCCTCCCTCTGGCTAGATTCTAGACATTTTCCTGTGGGTGCTGAATTTGATCGCCTTTTCATCCTATTTTGGAATCATTTTGAGCCTCTCTTCTCCCAAAGACAGAAACCTTTGTTTTTTAATATACTATGTCCACTTTTGATTCTGATGTTCAGTGTATTATTTTTTTAAATATATATGGATGTCTAGCTTCTCCTCAGGTTAATTAGTTTACTAGACATTGAAAACTCAGCAAGAAGTTGAAGTATCAGCTAAACAGATCTCTAGTAAACCCTGCCTTAAAATTTTAGAAACTTGCTGCTTGAATCCAAGAACATTCCTTTTGCAGTCATTTTCCTTGGACTAGAAATTTTTCTGAGTTTTGACTAGGTTTGCAAAACACTTTTTTGAAAAATAAGCCATAATCGTTCAGTACTTTGTTGACATAACTCTAGATTTTAGGGAATCTTTTATGGTTCCTTAGCAACTGTGTGAATGACTTCTCTGTGCCTCTTCTGAGTTTTCCATAAAACAAATATATTGGCAGGAAATTAACTTATGCAGGTGACACGTCAATGACTATGAAAAAAACTTTATGGAGTCTTTTTCCATAATCTTCATCCATGGATGTTCGCCATAGGACTGAGTCCCAAAAAGATGGTGTCAGATTATACACACTCATATACATGAGCCTGTCTTATGAAATTTCTCCCCTCACATTCCCCCATTTTCCCAAGTTCAGTTGAAACGCCCCAGAAGGAGTTGCTGGGGTTGCTAACTACCAAAAAGCCATCAAAGTCTATAAACAGCCTTAAAAAATGACAAATGCTACAGGGCAGAAGTTTCCTTATGTAGGGAGGTTTGGATTCCCGCTGCATGTGGCAAAGGGTGAGAAAGCCTCTGAGTTGACACTTGTGAGAGAACAGAGACCAGAGAACGTAAGAGCATAGTTTTTAGCATTAGAATAATGCTTTTCTTCAACAGAAAAGCTATGTTTTTCCTGGTGTTGAAAGGACCTGTCCTTAGTGGAGGTGCCTAAAATTTGCTTTGGGGAGGAACCTTTTCTGAGCCTTCCCTTGAGGTACTATAAAATGTCTTCCTTCTGTAACTCAAGCAGGTAACTCCCAGGTTAAGAGTGAGTTCCAGCAGCCTGTGCATCCCAAGCCACTAAGTCCAGATGCCAGAGCTTCCGGCCTTTCTGAAAGTTCTCCTCCCAAAGCAGTGAAGGTATGATGGTAGTTTCTCTTGGAGCCTTGTAGACATTGGTTTACTAGTAGAGCTCATTGCATCTTTTATCTTTATGTTCATTATAACCTGTTTTTGCTTTCCTGGGGATGAAAATGCCAAATAAGGGCACACGTGAGCCAGTCACTTTCCCTGGAAATCTTGCTGCTCTTGCTTAGGTGTTTGAGCCAGGAGTGGGATGCCTCACTGATACCGCTCCAGTCTGAAATCTGGAAAGCTCATGAAAGAAAACCCAAAGTTAAAGAAGATAACCTGACTTTTTTTCTTGTTAAGTCCAAATTCGTAAATCTATGAATGGGTAAAAACCTATAAAAAGAGCAATATGAAAAATCTGTTAAAATCAGCCTATCGGATGGGAATGTGCAGTGTTACAGATTTAGTGGCTCCCTGGTCTGAGGAACTTGACCATAACATGATTGGTGGTCAGCGCGTTTAAAGAAAGAATGTGTGCATTCCAGTGGGGGTTGACCAGTCCATTTGCTATAAAAATGGCCATTCAAATAACACTTACACTAGGTTATAATATTAGATATTAAGGAATGTCCAAAATGTTTGTACCCGAGGAAAATTTTACTAGGCTACTCAATCTGTGGTCTCCTTTCATTTACTAATTATTTTTTTTCATTCACTAATTTTTAAAAGCAGTATTTTCCCTTTCTATGAATAAGTAAATATTCCCATAAAAATAAACAAAGATAAAAAAAAATCCAACACCTCTTTTAGACTGCTCACCTAACTTGTTTTAATTGAATGCTTTGCTAATGCAGTGTTGATTTACCCACTTGGTTAATAACAAACATATCTTATACTTCTTTAGTGTCTTCCTCCTCTGGTGCTATCTTAAGTAGCTGGGTTTTCTTTCAAAGGTTTTAACATTTGAGAGAAACTCAATAGGTAGAATTAGTTTTAAGGTGGTTTGTACTGCCTCAACCTCATGCACACATCTGCCATGTTTCTATCGCACAACTGTAGGCATGATTGGTCTCTTGATGAAAGTTCTAATGCACAGAAAGGATGGAGATACTCTGTAATGACCTAGATGGGAGAAGAATCTGAAAAAGAGTGGATATATGTATATGTATAACTGATTCACTTTGCTGTACAGCAGAAACTAATACAACATTGTAAATCAACTATACTCCAATAAAAATTAATTTTAAAAAAAAAGAAAGGATGGAGGTAAGACATAGGTGAGGGTTTGGAACAAAGGGAGGAAAGGGGAGAATCCAGGAAAGGGGAGGTCGGGGGAAGAAGGTAAACATGAAAATTTTAGAGGAAGCAGAGATGTAAGAGGGGAGTAAGGTTTATTGAAAGGAACAAAAAGTGAAGAAAGTAGCAAGAGAAAGCAAGTAAATGAGGGAGAAAGAACTGAGCTGCGTGATGGAATCTGCACATGTACTTAACATGACCCTCTCTTCTGGCCTCAAAGTTCTGCTCATGCTGGCATCAGCACTTTTTTTTTTTTCCAGTATCTGAAGTCCAACAAAGTAGCAAATGCCACGGGGTTAATTTCCTCTCCAACAGCAACCCTGCCCAGATGTGAGTCCTTGGGTTGTGGTTCTGGACGAAGAACAGCTAACAAAGCTGACTTGGCCATGGATTCTGTGTGACTGAGGGACTAGGGAAATTCTGTGGCTGATCTAAGAACTAAAATCTGTTCTCAAGTATATTTGAATTCTCAGTCCAGTCTTGCTTACCTCCCTCAACTGTTGGGCCAGATCTCCTGGTCCTGGGTTGGACCTTTGGGACTCCTCCGGATTCATACTCCAGGGTCTGAGCTGATGAGCAGTGTGCAAAGGAATGCACCTCACTTAGGTCTTCCTGGCACACCAGGGAGAGGAGATGGAAGAAAAGCTCCCTCTGCGCCTGCCCCAGATTCATGCCTGCCTTTTTGGCTCTGGTCACCCAGCAGTAGAATGCAGACAAGCCTGCTTGCACCAGACATACACCTCAGGTTTTGAACATTGTATAAAGACTGGGGTTAAACTGGCCTCACTGCCTGTGTTTGCCCATGGTCCAAAGCTCAAATGGTTATGGTGTACAGAGCTCAGGGTGGTACCCAATCACATCTCCACTTTATTTACAGGCCATTTATTTTCTCTTCCTCAAAGTTACTCTTTACCTTCTGCAGGCAAGTATATAGATACTTTAGTGTTTATAGGAAGACCTGCTGGCATAACTGGTCTTGTGGCTATAGACCATGCAACAGAAGTTGTTTCTCAAGTCTGGGAAATTACATACAGCTAAGAATGAACTTGTTCACTCAGAATAGATTTGTGGGTCCCACACGTCCTGGTAAAACTGCTCCTTGTTTCCTGTCTGTTATTGAAAACAGGACATCTAAGGTAAAGACTCAATTCATTTCAAATTTTAGCTTAATAAAGTAAAAATACAGAAAACAAAAAAACACCCCATAAATGATACTGGTCTTTAAAAGTAAGGATTTTATCTGTTTTGAACACTGGCTAGATAATTCAGTTGATGAGACTTGGCACTAATGAAGTTGACGTTGCAGGTTCCTTCTCAAAATAGATGTTCTGGGTCTAGAGCTCAGTGGGCCCTTTCGGAAGGATCAGAACCTTTCAACTCAAGAGACCCAGAGATCTCTTAAGCTTTATGCCCTCCCACTGAAATAAGTTACTCCCTAAATGTTTCTCCCACTGAAATAAGTTACTCCCTAAATGATAAGGAAGGAGATGTGACTGGCCCTGGGAACAGCTACTGGTCTAGGATAGCCCTATCCCAGGTTCCTAGGCTGGTCCTGCTGATGGATGTATAGAGAAAACATGGCAGCCTGCATGAGAGGCTGTACCCTCTGTGCCCTGTCCCTTCCTCCATGGACAGGGTAAGAGGTTTTATGCTATTTTGCAAATCTACCAGAATTGTGCTAGAAGGGCATCTAGAATCTTTTCTCACTGCCTACATCATTACTGCTTTCTCAGAGCACTAACCTTTCCTCTACATGTAGAGCGATCTGTTTAAGGTGTGAATATCTCCAAAATGCTTTCACAGAAAGCTAGGGGAAGGGTTAAGGCTGTTCAGAGCCAGCCCAACCATTTACTATATGGTGAAGAATTTCAATTTAATTACCCAGATATTTTGTACAAATTGTAAGGAGGAAATGAAAGGCTTTTTATAGTGTTCTATCTGAGGAATGGAGGCCTGACATCAATACAGATTTTTCTTTTGATTTCACTGTGTCTAAAGGCTAATTAGCTTCACCATTTATGGCCAGCTGCTACCTGCTCCCCTCCCACACACAGACGTGTACCCCAACTGGAGCCTTCATTAGACTAAAAAATATATATGAGACAAGAGAGTGAAAGAATGTAGATGAAGTCATAAAAATTTATTGTAAAAAAGCTTTAAGTAGATGCTGATCTACAGAAGGCCTGTAACATCCCTCAGATGGGAAAGGCATGACAGTGTTTAGGGACATCAATTACTTATATATTATCGCTCTCATTCCTGAATATCCTGAAGATATTATCTGCATATTTTAATTTGAAACAAAGTGAAGACTGTCGTTTGTTCAAAATGCTGTGGTGAAATTATGTTCATTTGGGTTAGTTAGCATCTGCTCCCTTCCCCAAAGCGTCTCCTTTAGTTATGGAAATTTATTCCAGGACAATTGAGAAAATACTCTATTGGGTTGTGAGTCGGGAATTCTGAGTTTTAATCTTAATTCTTTTACTGACTGTGCAAACTTCTGTAACGCATCTGACATCCTGGTACCTTAGTTTCTACATTTGAAAAATGGTGAGGGAGGGGAGATGAAAAAACATCTTACTAACTGAAAAAATATATTGGAAAGATAAAAAATGTCTGACCGTCTAATATTGGCAGTGTTTTAAAGGTGGCTATGCAAGTTCAGGCGTGCCATGACGGCCTGGACAGGGTGTGGGCCAGGCCTACCATAATGGTAGAGGTTTGGGCACTGACCGTGCTTCCTGCTGTCTGAATAGACATGGGGGCGATTACAGAAAAGTGGCTGAGAGCCCAGGACAGAGGAAATAAAGGGAATGCACAGCCACAACCACTCTGACTTGGCATATTACCATGTTGGGCTCCTCTTGTCTTTATGATGCTATAAGGGCCCTTGGGCAGCTGCCGTATTAACCTTCATTAAATAATTTGAAAAGGGTGTATGGAAAAAAGGAAGAGGAGTAATGGGAATCTGGTAGGTCTGGTGAGGTAGAAGCTTGTGGTTAGTCAGATATTTGAGCTAGCAGTCCATTAATTTGATGTTAAGGGGAGGAATGCCTTTTCACTTGTTGTGGAAGGCTCCGTTCAAGAGGGAGCCACGGGGTGGGGGGGTGTCAGGTGTGGGAGGTAGAAAGACACTAAAGAATTGTTAATGAGACACTCCTTGGGTGAAGGCTATAAAAGCTCTCTCTTCTGAGCTGGTACTCTGATCTAGCCTCAGGTAGATGTGAGTGAGGCTGATTTTGCCACGATTAGCAGTTACTTGAAAAAGAAAGAAACTGTGGTCTTATTCTTGGATATGAGTCTGTAACTGAGTTTCAGCTCAGCTGCAGAAAAAAGCCCTCCAGGGCACACCAAATGCTGTGTATTCATTGAAGGTTCCTGTTTGTCTCTTCCAGCTTCTGCTTCCTGCTCCCGGTACCTAATTTCTGCTCCTGCCTCCACTTTCCTCCTAATGTGAGCTCAACTTGCAGCTTTCTCTCAGGTTTTCCTTTCTGTTCACTGGGCTGCACCCTTCTCCTACCGTGTGTTCTCTGTGTGCGTGTGTGTATGTGTGTGTGTGTGTGTGTGTGTGTGTGTGTAACAGAGGCATGCTCTGTAGGCTTCCAGTCCCCTTTAGCAGAATAATACCCATTTCCTCCTCTACCATGGGAAATTTCTGTCTCCTGCTCTGTCTTTAGCGACCAGAATGAGCACTTACCCTCCTAAGTATTACAAATACAATATTCATCCTGCAACTGAAAAAGATTTTCAATCTGATAAGTAAATACATTTGTCCTATTACTTTTACATTGTCTGAATTGTGATTTGTACAGCTGCTCTCCAGTGGCTCCAGTTGTACTATTATACCCAAATTTTATTCTGCCTTTTAATGGATTTCCTGCTTGCTAGACAAGGACCTAGTCCTTTTAGAGAAACCTAATTAAATTATGCAAGGACATCTCCACTTAGGTCCTATCTTGTTAGATGTGTCCATCCATATAAGAAAAAAACAATTTCGGAATTCCTTGGTAGTCCAGTGGTTAGGATTCCAAACTCTCACTGCTGAGGGCCTGGGTTCAAACTCACAAGCCATGAGGTGCGGCCAAAGGAAAAAAAAAAAGCAAGAGAGAGAAAGAAAAAACAATTCTACAGTGAGGTCCTACTGTATAGCACAGGGAACTATGCTCAATATCCTGTAATAAGCCATAATGGAAAAGAATATGAAAAAGACTATATATATGTAAAACTGGATCACTTTGCTGTACACCAGAAACCAACACAACATTGTAAATCAACTATACTTCAATAAAATAAATTTTAAAAAAAGAAAAAACAATTCTGAGCTCCAAATAACGCCCTAATATCTGCCAGCAGCATTCAGTACAATACATTTGATCATATTTAAGTTCCTCCCTTATGCCTGGTAAACTTAAGTTGTAGCTGTGGTCTTTGATTCTTTAAGTTTTTCTCTTCTACTCTAACCCTAGGAATGGAGGGGCTGCTGTTAACACTCAGCCCTCCTCCTTCACTTTTAAATTCTTTGGTGCTATTTGGGGGCACTAATTTTATTAAACTCCCTTTTATAGATATTAACCTTTACTTCCATTTTCTACTCTCATTTTCTGTCCACATCTACTTGGAAAACCATTCCTATTTTTGCTTTACTTCCTAGTGAATCATGTGGCAAGTGAACCAGCAGTCTGAATTTTTTTTATGGGTCTATTCGGATTTTTTAATCAAAATTCTGTCTTACCCATAAGCTGGTTTATCTTAGGCTTACCTTAACCATTCAGGCCCTGGGCTTTGGGACTAAATTGTATTATTTACCACCATACCGGTCTTGGTGGCAGAGGCCGCCAAGGTGCCCGAAAGAGCTTCCAGGCCACCTTAACTAAAGCTGCTTCTGCATGTACTGGTTGAGCTGTTTCTCTTGGGACAAGTCAGGAGTCACACACACCTAGGGACTTCTTACCCCCACCCCTAGTGGCCATGTAACTATTTCTTATCATGTAAAAACTTATGGTTTTGGAATTCTAGCTTTCATCAGTGCTAATACAACCTACTTTATGTAGTTTAGGACTGAGTTTACCAGCAACAGCTGTGCTCACCCCGCCCATATTCCACACTTTACAAACAGTTCATGAATCCCCGTTGTGACTCACCCCCTCTACCCAGTACATTAGTTTTATTCTCCATTTGGTGTTTTAAAAAGATTATAGAACCTGTAGCTTTATTGGGCTATGCTTTCTTCTGGAATCCTAATAAAATAGTTTGTGTGTCTTTTAAAATGTTCCATTTATGTGTCAATTTTGCTTTATTTAAAAATGCTATGTCTAGTGGATTGAGCAAGTCAAGATTATATACAGAGGGGACTGAGAGATGCTTTATCAAAGTGTCTTTTATGAATATTTAAAACAATGTCTCTGTATAACTGAGTCACTTTGCTGTACAGCAGAGATGGGCACAACATGGTAAATCAACTCGACTTCAGTAAAAATAAATAAATAAATAAATAAAAAGATTTTAAAAGTCTTTTCCTACTTCCCAAAGCCAAATGCTTTCTCTCCTTGAAAGTTACCCCCTTCAGAATCTGGTCTTTAAAAAGTCTGTTCTGCTTCTTCTTTGGCACTTGGATCAAACCATCAAACTTCTTTCTTCTGTATGTGATGACATTTTCTCCTCATTTCCTGTGCGTGGAATCATTTTGTGTGTACTTGTGTGTGTGTGTGTGTGTGTGTGTGTGGTGGTTTGTCTAAGCCCTTCTCTGCAGTCCAGCCCTAGCTCCACCCATCCTCAGTGGCTGCTGCACTTATGGCAGCCAGACAATCTGGGTAAGGAATTCAGGAGACCCTCTTGGCTTTAGAGAGTCAACCGATAGAATTGCAGTAGGCTTACTGTTCCTCTGAGAATTGACAGACCAGGTAAGGGAGCCCTTAGACAACAAAGTAAATCCCAGGGCCCACTTCAGCAGAGTACTAACTCATCACTGCCTTTGCTAGCTAAAGTGGTCCTTTGCTTTTCCTAGAAGTTTCAGGCACCTGCAAGAGAGACCTGCGTGGAATGTCAGAAAACAGTCTACTCAATGGAGCGTCTCTTGGCCAACAAGCAGGTGTTTCACATCAGCTGCTTCCGTTGTTCCTATTGCAACAACAAACTGAGGTAAGCCAGACCAAAATAAGCCATCTCTCTGTGTGGTTGGACCTCCAGAGGGAGTCTTTGGTTTTTAGAACACTGGTACTAAAATCTGTGGTGCTAATAGTGTGTGCTGTTGAGGACCTCTGAAGAAAGTAAAAAGTACCATTTAATGACAGGCATTTTATATCAAATTATAATGGTGTTTAGAACTTCTTGGTACTCTCACATGTTAGTTTACATGTTAGGACCGAAGCTTAAATCACGTAAGTTGCAGGTAACTGCCCCTGTGACCTAATTTAGTAGAATGTTTTCCCTTGGTATCATAGAATCATACAGTTAAGAAATCTCAAGAGGATACTTGTTGAAGCCCTTGAAATTATCCCAAACACTATATAAATGGTAAAAATAGCAATAATAATAGATCCTGAAGGGCATATATTTTTCTGTATATTGCTTCATTTTTTTTGAGAAAATAATTATGTATCATTTCTTCCAAGTTACTCAAAGTATGGATATAAATGTGACAAATTGGGGAAATATTCCGTATTAACTCATTTTAACCGTAGAACCTTGGAGGAGGAAGTAACCAGGATGTCATTTCCTCCAGCCTTCCTTCCAGAGCAAGCACCCTTTCCAGCATACTGTTGAAAGATGTCCTGGCACCTGCGTGGCGCTTCTGCGGGGGTTAATACCCCACTACAGCTAGTTCCAGCGTTAGCGCTAGCTTGAAAACTTTCCCTCCTGTTGAGCCAAAATGTGCCTCTGTAACTTCCACACAGTGGTTCTTTTTCTGCCCACTGTATTTTTTTCTCCAGAGCACATTTTTCTAAATTTTTGAATTTTTATATTTCTTCTGTGGAAATGCTGTTGTTTTTATACCCCCCTTTAAAATGTGTTAACCCTGCGAGAGACACCAGATGTCCTAAAGGCCTGTCCAGCACTCTTGTTAGGGTAGACCGACTTCTGGCTACTGCTCACCATTCTCCTATTAACCATAGCTTTCCTTTATTTAATCACTGACGTCTACTCAGTGCCAAGCGTTGGGAGAGCATTATACCCATTCCTGTAAAAACATGCTTTTAAATTATAACACAAATGGGAAACTAGGAGGGAAAAGATGCAACTTTTTACAAAGGAATATCATTAAAAGTAGTTATAAGTTAGAAATACTTAGGAAATATATGAATGATCAGAACTAGGTGGGACTACCTAGGGAAGACTTCCTGGAAGAAGTAACTTTTTCAACAGTTTTGACAGAGGGGAGTGAAATCACTTGAAAATGGGAGCATGTACCAGGTGGAAGAATGTCTTGTGAAGGTTCAGACCTAGAACTGAGCATGTTTTTTATAAGGATAATAAAACAAATGTGCTTAAAAGGACACCCTCAGTGACTGATGTGTTTTTAAAGGTATTTTTCTCACTTAGCATCTTCTGAATATACTGGAGTTGCCAGGTTTCAGCCTACTGGTGTAAATAAGAGAATACATATTTGTTAACTTTATGCTCTTTTTCTTAAAAACAACAGTCTAGGAACATATGCCTCTTTACATGGGAGAATCTATTGCAAGCCTCACTTCAATCAACTCTTTAAATCTAAAGGCAACTATGATGAAGGCTTTGGACACAGACCACACAAGGATCTGTGGGCGAGCAAAAATGAAAACGAAGAAACATTGGAGAGACCAGCCCAGCTTCCAAATGCAGGGGAGACCCCTCAGAGCCCAGGGGTAGAAGATGCCCCCATTGCTAAGGTTGGTGTGCTGACTGCAAGTATGGAAGCCAAGGCCTCATCCCCGCTGGAGAAAGAAGACAAGCCAGCTGAAACCAAGAAGTTGAGGATTGCCTGGCCGCCCCCTACTGAACTTGGCAGTTCAGGAAGTGCCTTGGAGGAAGGGATCAAAGTATCGAAGCCTAAGTGGCCTCCTGAGGATGAAATCAGCAAGCCTGAAGCTCCTGAGGATGTAGATCTGGATCTGAAGAAGCTAAGACGAACTTCTTCACTGAAGGAGAGAAGCCGCCCGTTCACTGTAGCAGCTTCATTTCGAACCTCTTCAGTCAAGAGCCCCAAAACCTTGTCCCCATCTATCAGGAAAGGCTGGAGCATGTCAGAGCAGAGTGAGGAGTTCGGAGGAGGTGTAGCAGCAGAAAGGAAACAAACGGAAAATGCCAACGCCTCCGAGAAGAATGAGAGTGTGGAAAAAACAACCTGGCCAAACAAGGGATCTAAAGGAGAGGAGGCAGGAAGGAGAAGTAAGGAAGTTCACAGTTTTGAGATGGGGAGTGAAAATCTTATAGAAAATGGTGCAAACTTAGATGAAGGTGATAGAAACCTTCTCACACAGCAGTCTTCACCAGAACCCAACTCTAAAAATTGGTCTACCTTTGCAGATAACACCTCCACTAAAGAATTCACTACTCAGAATCAGACATCCCAGGATGTGGGATTCTGGGAGGGAGAAGTAGTCAAAGAGCTCTCTGTGGAGGAACAGATAAAGAGAAATCGGTACTATGATGAGGATGAAGATGAGGAATAACAAATTGCAATGATGCTGGGCCTTAAATTTATGTTAGTGCTAGTGAGCCACTGCCCTTTATCAAAGTGATGCACAAAACAGCTGTCTTAGCATGAGCTGTAATTTATGTGGAAGTAACTTTGGAAAAGAGTTCTTGCTTCAAAAAAATCCCATACTGTGCAGCTTAAGTGAACCAATTCTAAATGCTAGATAACATTACTTAAATCCTCTCTTTTAGCAATGATGATATACACAACTGCTTTAAGGTCTTTTGGGGGTTGGGAGTGTGTATGTGTGTGTGTGGGGGGGAATATTCCAACGGATATGGTCCAGCTTCCATTGTACTCCCAAAAGACAATATGAAAATGGAGAGATGATTAGTAGTACATTGTTACACTAAAAATTCAATTGTGGAATTAGGAAACATGCAGAAGGGATTTAGGGGCCTAAACATTGTGACTGAATGCACTTTAGTATAAAGGGCACAGTTTGTATATTTTTACATGAATACCAATTTATTGTTTAGTATTCCTCTGTTAAGAGATCAAATATTTAGTCTTTAAAAAAAAATTTAGGTTAATTTTCTTACTCTGATATATATGGGGAATTTACTGCTTGCTCCGATATATATGGGGAATTTATTGCCTCCTGCTTTCTAAACAACATCCTGAACTGGATTATTGAGATATAGCATAACCATCTTTTTGGAGCACCTTTTGAGCACCCTTAGTGCTTGGAGAGATTCATTGTGTCCCAAATAAGCTATGGTATTTGCCAATGCGTTTGACTACACCCCCAAGTGATTGCTTTCTTCTCTGGTGGTATCTGTGCTTCTCATAATTTACTGTAAGCTGCAATATTTTTATAAGATCTTTTGTATTTGCCATGTTGCATATTAGAGCAAAATGATGAGTTTAAAGGAGGAATAACAGAAAAAAAAAAAAAAAGCCTTAAACCACTTGAGCTCAGATCCCCAAACCCTATATTCTACTTCTGATATCCCCTTTCTGGGACACTAGTGTTTTAATACTTATAAGCTCTGAAATGTATTGATTTTTATGGCAGACAGTATTCCTAGGGTGCAATTAAACCAGTTATAGGCCTTTTGTGGGAGATGGTTTTCTAGTATTAAGGTTTTGGAACAATATAAACTTGAGTACAGTTGTTGTACATAATTGATATTCCAAATTCTATGTTGGGGGAGAGAGGTGTTTTAAGGTATAGGCTTTTCTTTATACTGCATTTTTAGAGATTTAGCTCTGATATTTTTTAGAGATGTAAAATATTCTGCTTTCTTACAGTCTTGCTTACTCTGAAACATTTTTATTCAATAAAGCTTTTAATTTACACTTGAACTTTTCAATGTTCCTTTTCCATTATTATTTTACATTGTTACAGTCTCTCAGGACCTGCTTTTACCTTAGCAGTTTGGGTAGAAAAAGCAGATGGATCTGATGGGTATCAAGTGAAGAGACATGCAATGTATACTTCTCACCACTAGGTGGTGGTGTTGGGCTGATCTTAGGATTTCATCCGCCTAGAAAACATTTTTCTTGAAAATTGAAAGCAACTTGGCAAGAGAATTATTGTGTACATTCAAAATGAGCTGTTTGTTTTACCAATTCAAAATGCAGTGGTTTTTTTTAATTGTTAATTGTACTCCGCATTTAATAATTTACCTTACAAGTATACCTAAATGCTAAATGGAATTTCCAAATGCCTCTGCTGAAAATGGACTTGTTTTCTACCCTGGGCAGAGGCATAGTTGGTTGTTTGTTTTCCTTGCTTGCAGAGGCAACTGCCCCAATTAAGGTACCTTTTTTAATGGGAGTGTAGATTTCCTTGGAGATAGAAATGCTTTTTGAGTCATCTGTTAACATTTTCCAGGGTCACTGTGTGTTCCAGCGTCTTGCCTGGTCTTCTAAGTGCTTGTCCGGGTACTACTATCTGCTCTTGGCCCCAACACAGGCTGAAGTCATTTAGAAAGCCCTGTTCACTGAACAGTTAATCCAGAAGTTCCTGCTGACATTTATAAAATATCCAATCTTGGCTTGAGTTTAGCTACCTTTACTCTGTGACTCACTGCTTGCTGCTCTAACCCA
The DNA here is from genome assembly GCF_937001465.1 of Orcinus orca. Classification (NCBI taxonomy): domain Eukaryota; kingdom Metazoa; phylum Chordata; class Mammalia; order Artiodactyla; family Delphinidae; genus Orcinus; species Orcinus orca. Next base: position 40,377,965 of record NC_064569.1, on the reverse strand, counting down.
TCCACATTGTACTCCCTATATCTACTAACCTTATACAAAAAGTCTGAGTGCCTATGGGTGGCATTAATGGGTATCAGTTGAGTATGTCACCGTATATCAGGTACTTGGGGGCTGAGATTACCCTTGGAAGAACTCCTTTCTGTGCCTTTCAAGGGCTAAGGTAGACATAGGTACAGACCGTAGAGACAAGAATTAGCTCCATAATCAATATAATAAAAGGATATTCTTATCAAGAGAATGACCAGATAACACTAAACAAAAGAACCTACAGCCAAATAAAAAGTGCTTATCATTTATTCTCTCAGTTCTCTAAATGAAGGCAACTTGTTGGACTATGTCAATGTTGACAATAGGATGATGTGAATTTTTCTGTTGGTAAAGCAGGAAAAGGGGCCAGCTTGGGACTTGAGATGGTTAAGGAGACTCTGTCCATGACTGCTACAGGGGCCAACTTAGTTCTTTTACCAGCTTGCTGGTCAGATCACTCCTGGCCAAAGTGAAACCTGTACTAAATTTGCTTTTATTACGTATTTCGTCAGCAGTATGTTTTCTAACAATCAAGAGGTTGAGAAATGGTACATATGTGTTTTTCTGGGAATAGATCTTGAGACCAAGATCATTGTGTGTTGGCCTCTGCATGCTAAGTTAGCATGTTCTTTGTTCCTTGGGGCTCTGCTTTGAATTCCCATGGGATCAGAGAGAGTTTACTTCTTTTATTTATTTATTTTGGCCACACCACACGGCATGTGGGATCTTAGTTCCCCAACCAGGGATCGAATCCATGCCCCCTGCAGTGGGGGCATGGAGTCTTAACCACTGGACCACCAGGGAGGTCCTGTGAGTTTACTTCTTTTAAAACGTATCTTGAATATAGGGTAGTTACCATTAAGCTATTTCTGGGTTTGGACGAAAATGGCTTCAGGCAGTGTGGTTCTCAGACCAGCAGCAGTGGCATGACTTCTGAGTTTGTTAGAAATGAGAAATGCACATCCATGGGCCTACCCTGAACCTCCTGAATCAGAATCTCTTTGGATGGAGCCCAGAAAACTTTTAGCAAACTCTCCATGTGGGAGATGAGAGAAGCTAATGTCTGAGCTGTGGCACACTAAGGTTTGAGAACCACTGACCTCAAGCAGACCTTCTAGTCTACTCCTTAAGGCGGCTCCTTTTTTCTCTTCTTTCTCTCCCTTTGAAACTCTTTATCTTCTGCCGCAAGCATGCCTACTAGTATAAAGATACTCTGTCCTTGGACAAGATTAGTTCTTTAATCTTTTTTCAGATCATTCTAGGTAGCCTGTGGTAATTAACCTTGTAGCCAGGTTTGAACGGTTGGCACCCAGGGTTCAGCGTTCTCCAGCGGTTGAGGGACAATTTAGAATTCAATGTTTTGAAGGTTTCTTGTCTATGGCTCCCCTCCCTGTTTATGTAGATCCACAAAAGAGTTCAATGTTCAATGCGGACATCTAAAGTTAAGGAGTTTTATAGGATAAAGCCTCAGGGCTCTGGAATCTAAAGACTTTCTAGTTCAGAAGCTCAGCTCTACCACTTGTTTATATAGCCTCGGGCAAGCTGCTCTCTGGACCTCAGTTAACTCATCCATAAAATAGTAAATACCTACTTCACAGAATGAGGAAGTTAAATAATGTGTGTAAAATGTTCGGGGCAGTACCTGGCATATAGTAAACCTCATTAAACATTGGCCATCATCTACTTTTCTTTTTCCTTTAATATTTTCCTTTGGATATCTTCCATTTCCTTTCCCCATGAGAAGAATAAAAGGATTTTTAAAAGTCAATTTTGAGGGATATACAAGGACAGGGGGTTGAGATCACGGAGGGGCACGAAGAGAGAAAAAGGGTGGGGAGCAAAAAGAACGCTGCTAGTAGGCGGGACCAGCTGAGATGGCGATAAACCCTAGTGAGAGATGGGGGCTGTGAGGGAGGGGGGAGAGAGAGCGCGAGAGAGGTATGGCCTTCCAGGGAGCAGGAACAGCTTAAGCTGGCTGGACTGAGAAGAATGTCCCCATAAGGGAGCTATGCCTGAAATAAGGGGTGTAGCCGTAGCTGGACGGGAGAGTGAGGGAGGAGGAAAATCTTCGCCGAAACCGGTAGCAAAAAGGGGCGGCACGAGCGTTGAGTGCTTGTGCGGGGCGGGACCAGGGCTGGGTGGAGGCGGGGCGGGAAAAGGAGGAGCGTGGCCGGGATCGGGAGGCGGAGTCCCGAGGAGAGGCGGCCGGGGAGGCTGCGGTGAGGGAGGTGGGCGGGGAGGCGGGATGGGCGGTGAAGAAGCTGGGCCCCTCAGAGAAGGCGGACTGAGACGTGACGGGGACAAGAAGGGGCCGGAAGCGGGCGGCCGCCGGTCCGGCCCCGCCCCGGGGCCGCCTCCCCGCGGGTTCTGTTGGCCGTGGCGGCAGCTGAAGCTGTGGCGGCGGTGGCCGCGGGGTGGGCGTAAGATGGCGACAGCGGTGGCGGGAGCCCTGGGCCTGCTGTGGGGCTGGCTGTGGAGCGAGCGCTTCTGGCTGCCCCAGAACGTGAGCTGGGCCGACCTCGAGGGGCCAGGCGACGGCTACGGCTACCCGCGGGCCCGGCACATCCTCTCGGTGTTCCCGCTGGCGGCGGGCGTGTTCTCCGTGAGGCTGCTCTTCGAGCGGTGAGAGCCCACGGGCGAGCGGCGCGAAGGGCTGTGGGCGCGGGCTGGTGAAACCGGCCCGGGGGGAGAGGCGGAGGTCGAGGACCGGAAGACGAGCTGCAGGGAAAGCCCGGAAGCAGGAGGCTGGGAGAGCCCTGGGCCGCGCGCGGGATGCTCCGAGGGGCGAGTTTGGGGCTTGGACATTGAAAGAGTGAGAGTCGAAGGGGACACTGGACCCATTCAATTTGAGAGCCCGGGGTGGGTGTCTCATGGGCCTCTCCCCAACCTCCAAGGATTCTGCAGACCAAGAAACTGCGAGCTGCGACCGAGAACCCGAGGCGGGAAACAAGAAAGGGCTGCCAGAACCAGGACTAGTTGGGATCATGGAAACTGAAGGGTCGGCTCAAGAGCCAGACGTTCCAAGCCGAAGAAATGGGTTCATGGGAAGATAAGATTTGTGAGGGCACTTTAGTTCCAGATAGTTGAGGGGCACAGGATTAGTTAGGCCCTAAGCCTTGGTTCGTCACACCGCATGGACGCGCGCGCGCGCGCGCGTGTGTGTGTTTCAATAAAATTCTGCCAGAGCCCGTAAGAGAGTAGAAATCTGGTAGGGATAGGGTGTGGTGGAGCCTGAGGCTTCCAGAGTATGGAAAGGTGTCAAATTAGTTGCAGAACAGGCCTTGGAGGCCTGAAATGGAAGGAGGAGTGGTCATGTTGAAAGGATGGAGAGCCTTAGGGCGTATGAGACAACAGCTGTATTGAGACAACAGCTGTATTGAGCCAGCTTCTAAGTGACCATGTGTTCTTGACAAAAAGTGTTTTCACTTTTCATTGAGTGAGCGGCTCCTGTCTGCTGTCGAAGATAAAGATATCCATTGAGGACTTGCTGTGGTGATGTTACAATGTGGACTTATAGCTGTGAGTGATCTTGATCGAGTCTACTCACAGCCCGGGAAAGGTGACTTCTTTCTGCATAGGTCTCAGGTAACGAGGATGGCACTTTGACATCTTTTGTTCCTTTGGCCTATAGAGCAGGAATGCCCTTTCGAGGATGGGACTATATTGCAGATAGACTACTTTGTTACTGTCTGAAAATCTAATATTATCTGTTTTGGATTACTTCTTTGATTTTCCTACTATTTCTGACACAAAAATCTTTCAAAATATATATGTTTCCCACCATTCATCCATTATTTAACAGTGTTTATGTATTGTCGTCAAAGTGCTGTGCCAGAAGTTTAAGTATAGTCGTTGTATTAAGTATTCCTGGGGTGGAGGCACAAACCGCTTGTCCCTCTTAGGAGTAACCTAGGTCCAGGTACTCTCCACCTTCGCATCTGTATATGAGAGCAAAAAAAACATAGAGAAAGACAGTATAATGACTGAAAAGGAAAATACACAATTCAGGAGAGAAAAAAAAAGTTCATTGTCTTAGGAAAAGATTCTCTGCTTTTCATATAAATATATACTAATATGGAAATTTCCCCAAGTTAGTGGTAAGAGGAACTAGCTTGTTGCTTCTAAACACTCATTTTATATAAGCTTGCATATATCTTCATATTTCCCAGGAGTACTCCCAGGTGACTGTGAAGACGGACATATCCCCTGGCACAGCCACTGGAAAGGATCCTTTTTACCTGTGGGAATTCTATCTGAATGTTTCTGTGGTGCTCCAGTGTCAGGGGAGAAGGGATGGATGGGAATACTGATGTGAAAGCATTCTAGCATGGTATTCCTTGGCTAGTAAGGACATGTACCTTGTTCATGTCATGTTTGACCTTAGGAAAGTTTAAGCCTAGAAGCAGTCTTGCTACTTTGTTTCTCTTTAAGACCTACGACTTTAGTTAGCAATAGAAATTACAGCTGGATTACCAGTTCTTCTCTTACTGTGCTGGACTTCCATAAAGGTAATAGAAGTCACTTTTAGAGTATAGAAAAAGATATCAGAAATATTGGTTCATTTATTCTCTTTCCTACATTTTCTCCTTTCTCAAATCCTAACTACTTAGTTTCTAAAAAGTGATTCATATAATAATCATGAACTGTAAGAGCTAGAACTCCAACCTCCATTTATATAAATAGTAAACTAAGGCTTAGAAACATTTTGCAGCTTTTCAGAGGCTGCACGCTCACCTGGGGGAGGAGGTAGAACCAAGATCCAGAGTGTTTTCCCCAGCCCCATTCTCTTTCCACTGTATGGTGTGGCCACTTTTCATATTCCTTAAAACCCCCTTTCAAGAGTTAAGATTTAACCTGCCGTTGCTACTATTCTAGGATTTGGAGAAGAAATCCATGTACATCTTATTCTTGGTTATTTAATATAATGTGTTTGACCTGAAATTTGCATTTTTTGCTTCAAATTGTTCTGCATATATTAATGTCTTACACTATACCCTTTGATAAATTATCTCTGTGTTGTTTTAAGAATATCCTAAAGAAAAAATATAGAGTTTACAGTTTATCCTTACTTTCTCTTTCTTATCAACCACACCAAGCATTTGTTTATTTTATTATTAATATTTTATATTTTTATTTATTTATGGCTGCGTTCGGTCTTCCTTGTTGCGTGCAGGCTTCCTCTAGTTGCGGCGAGCGGGGGCTACTCTTGGTTGGGGTGCACGGACTTCTCAATGCGGTGGCTTCTCGTTGCGGAGCACGGGCTCTAGGCGTGCGGGCTTCGGTAGTTGTGGCACGTGGGCTCAGTAATTGTGACTCGAGGGCTCTAGAGTGCAGGCTCAGTAGTTGCGGTGCACGGGCTTAGTTGCTCCGCGGCATGTGGGAGCTTCCTGGGCCGGGGCTCAAACCCGTGTCCCCTGCATTGGCAGGCGGATTCTTAACCACTGTGCCACGAGGGAAGTCCCCATTTTATTCTTTAAGTTCCCACATTCCCTGGAGAGCTGTAGCCTCATCTGATAGGGACGATTTGAAAAGCCACCTGACCATATATTAATGTATCTAGCTATTTCGCTAAAGAACTGCAGATAGGAGATTATTACCTACCCAAGAATAGAGGCTTTTCCTTTGTGGGCCTCTGCTAAGTGGTTGCATTATGGTGGCCTGCACCTTGCAAAATACCTTCGATGTGGCATATGGTCAGTAAATTCTGATTGAATGTTTGAGAAGGGTCCACCCTCATCTACTCAGATGCCCAGAGGAGTAACTGGAATCTAGATCTTCAACATGAAATAGATGTTTGGCTAGACTGAGAGAGACAAAACTATAATTCCTTTGTTTCTGTTAAATTTCACCACACAATATTTGCATGTTGTGCACCTTTCTGCAGTTTCTTTTTCCCCACCCCCTATGCACACACTCATGCTACCCTATACCCTATCAAAAGAGAGATAAGAAACTCTTCCACCTGTTCTTTAAAACTTCTTTTAATATTACATTGATGATTGAGACCTGAGGGAATGAATAGTCCAAGCTAGGTGTGCCGTGTCTTACTTAAATTGGATCTTAAAGATAAAATTGTTTGAAATTTAATATCTAGTCCCTGAGCACTTATTCCTTGGGATCAAGTATAAGCTTGAGACTTAATATTGATATCATCAGAGCTACATAGGCTCATTTATTTTGAATATGGTATTGCAATAGGAGCTTTATGTTGCCAGGAGAAAATTGTTTGGTGAATTATACAGGAGATAGATTAGAGCTCTCCTTACTGCTCATTCATTATTCCAGTCCCCTCTTCTCTCCTGTTACTTCCAAGGCAACCTCACTGGCATGTCTAAGGAACTTTCTCAATACCATTCTCTGGCACAGGGGACTAACAGACTCACTTACTGGCCTATCTTATAACTAGAAACAAGAGCAGTGACTCACTTTTTTGTGCACATTTCTTAACCACTCATTTCATCTTCCTCTTGTAAACCTTGCTAACTCTGCTGCTTGCTGCCTTTTTTTTCTTTTTTTATTTCCTGTTCTTCCCCACTTCTGCCAAGTGGAGGAAGAAGAACCTTTTTCCTCTTCCTGACAGACCTGCTGCCTTCCTTCTAGGTCCATGTCATGTCACAACATTGTGACCCAGTATTAGTAGGTCCTCCAGACTGGAGAGAGGTGTTGGGAGGAATGGACATAGCTGCTGACTAGGTTGTAAGGGAGATTGCCCATTCCACTACATCCCTAAAGGTATTCTGTTGGGCCTTACTGAATTGTAAATCACAGAATTAAGTCAGGTTTGCAGATCCAGCAGAGTGAGATTGAAAAAGATGGTCACATGGCTCTGCCCTTATCTAAGAACCCACCTCTTAATAAGCTCCAGATGATCAGAAGCCTTATGTGTCCCTCCTCTCTCCTGGAAAAATTTCCCTAGCCCTTTCTGTGCAGTGGGTGTTGATGCTCTGCAGACAACCCTGAATACTGTTGTGACTGAGGTCAGGTTCCTGGCTTACCCCTGGAGACAATATATTTGTCACAGAAAAGAAACATGTCAGATATTTTTGCTTTAGCCCCTTCCTGATTCAGAAAACTAGGGTCTCCTAGCTGGGTAAAGAAGAAATTAATGGGGAGAAGAGGAGGCATCAAGTGAACTCTGTACCTTCCTTATAGAGTGGGGAGGGGGAGATGTACCTGTTTTGGCTTCCTCACCAGAGGTAGTTTTAGGCAGATAAAGCTGCTTTCTAAAGAATTCACTGAGTTTTGGGCTCTTTGTGGTTGAATCCACTCCTACTTTATCTTTGGGGAAGTTAATTGAGGTGTTGCTGCAAAAGGAGTTAACCATAGTCACTTCTAACTAAAAAAAAAATCTGAAACTCATTTTCCTAGATGCAAAGGCAGTTTTCCTAGATATGAAGAATTCTCTCTGAATTATCTAGTACTGTGGTTTCCAGTATAGGAGCCACTAGCTAGCACAGTAGCTACTAGCTTTTGGGGATTTCAACTGTGACTGGTCAGCACTGAGATGTGTTCTAAGTGTAAAATACACACCCGATTTTCAAGACTTAATGCAGGGGAAAAAAATGTAAACTATCTCAATTTTTAACATTGATTACATATTGACATGATAATATTTTGGATATATCGGGTTAAACAAAGTATATTATCAAAATTAATTTCACCTGTTTCTTTTTCACTTTTTTTAAAGTGCCTATCAGAAAATTTAAAATTACATATGTGGCTCACATTATTTCTATTGAGCAGTGCTGATGATAGTGATTCAAATAAGTATTAATAACCAAGAAGAGAATTTTAATGTAGATTCACATTTTTTTTTTAACTATTTATTTATTTTTGCTGTGTTGTGTCTTCCTTTCTGTGCGAGGGCTTTCTCTAGTTGTGGCAAGCGGGGGCCACTCTTCATCGCGGTGCGTGGGCCTCTCACTATTGCGGCCTCTTTTGTTGTGGAGCACAGGCTCCAGATGCGCAGGCTCAGTCATTGTGGCTCATGGGCCTAGTTGCTCCGCGGCATGTGGGATCCTCCCAGACCAGGGCTCGAACCCGTGTCCCCTGCATTAGCAGGCAGACTCTCAACCACTGCGCCACCAGGGAAGCCCGTAGATTCACATTTGATTTATTTTTTATTTGTGTTTTTAAAAAATATTTATTTATTTATTTATTTTTGGCTGCATCAGTCTTAGTTGCGGCCTGCGGGATCTTTCACTGCAGTGCTCGGGCTTCTCTCTAGTTGTAGTGTGTGGGTTTTCTCTCTCTCGTTGTGGTGCGCAGGCTCCAGAGCACATGGGCTCTGTAGTTTGTGGCATGCCGGCTCTCTAGAAGCACACAGGCTCAGTAGTTGTGGCACGCTGGCTTAGTTGCCCCGTAGCATGTGGGATCTTAGTTCCCCGACCAGGATCGAACCCGCGTTCCCTGCATTGGAAGGCGGATTCTTTACCACTGGCCCACCAGTGAAGTCCCTGATCTTGTTTTTAAGCACCAGAAGGTGATTAGTTCTGAGTATATTGGACCAGGTTTTAAACAGTGGGGCTTTCTAAAAAATTATAGTAATAATGGGATTTTTAAAATGTAAATCATTTTCTGAATGATTTAAATGACTAGTTACAGTCTATTTTGAGTAACTGTCGATTAACAGTGCCCTCTAGCCAAGTATTGCTCTGGAGTTTTTTTCTTCTGCATATATTTCCTCAGTCGAGTAGTTAATGATGTGTAAACAAGTTTGTCAAGTAGTTCATTGTACATGAGGTGCTACACAGCCCTGATAAGGCAATGAGAATAATCAAACTATTGTATTCTTCTCAAAACTATGGAGTTTCTTAAAAAGGGTATATATCTTGTAGTCCTTAGTTCTGGGGTAGTGTCAGCATTGGTAAGAAGTCTCAATTATAGGCACAAAGGGTCTCAAACTAAATCAGATTGTTGTGGTTGTGTTTTAATACTTCTTGGGGAAATCTCCAGTTATAGACTGAAGTTAGTTAACTTGAATTTCTACTGATTCTCCGGAAATCATTGACCTCCTACATGTAGCTGGTAGGTTATCTGATGACCCAGGAGGACAGGTGGCCACATTTCCTTGAAACGCTTTACCTTTTAGTTGAGAATTAAGTTTTTACCCATTTGTTCATCTGTTCATTTTTCAACAATTATTTTTTGGGAGCTTAGTATATGCCAGATATCAAACTGAGTGCCAAGGGTAAAAAAGTAAGTCATGGTGTCTACCTGCAGGAAGAGAGCAAGAAAACCAGTGGTTAAAATAGAGTGTAATGAATGCATGCACAAGGTTAAGTCATGGGAATTTGGAAGAGGTGGATTCGGTTCTTTTTAACAGTTATTAACTGAAATACAGGCTTAATGTCCCACTAACAAACACTTGTTTCTTGAATTATGAAGGATGGTAAAAACTTCTTAAGAAAGAGCTTTTTGTTAACCTTTTTCTCTAATCCACCTCTTATTCAACATGCATGCATTTATGTTCCTACTTTAAGCAAATGCATTAAGTAGTATAATTACTCACCCATTTAAAAAATAAATATGTTTAATGAAAGAAATGTGTGTAGGTAGTTAGAGGAGTTCTTTAACAACGAGAATCTTAGGGACCTCCAGCTGTTCTCCAGCCATACTTGGAGAACTGCTGCTACTTGCTGCTCTATAGCAAGTAAAGTATTCATTAGCTACTGTATAATAAAACTACAAGTTAGTCTTAAATTAGTTTGTGTCTGTGAAGCATTTTAATATACTTATATACTCTAAGTAATTCTTATTATCTCACGACTTACTTCTCTCATAATAAGGTAAGGTGTAAGCAGAATGCTGATCCTTCTTTCTCATCACAGTACCAAGTAGGTTCATCAGATTGCACAGTTATTAGTCATCTTAATTCTTTAAGGCCCTCTTATAGGTCTAAGTGAAGATGACTTTGATGGAAATGGGAGAAGGAGTGAAGAATAGTCTGGTATAAATCCACAGTGTATGCCTTGTCATGGCTTAGGATAGCATAAAGGTTCTCTTCTTTTTAGTTTGTTTCTGCTTTGTTTTAAGAGCAAATTGGCCAATTAAAAAAAAATAGTCCTTAAAAAAACCTGCAAAGATTACTTGCACACCGACCATGCAAGAAATGTTGGATTTGGTGGTATAGGTGTCCTTGAGAAGTGTAGTACCTCGTACACAACAGGCACATATGTGTACAACAAATGTGTATAACACATTTGCTTGTACATAGCAAATTCTGTCCTCTTAAGAATTTACTCAGAAAAAATACACTGATGTGCATGCATATGTATAGGGAATATACAAAATAATATATGGTTGGGAATCAACAGCACATAAGTGAATAAATAGTATAACTTAGTAATTCTTAAATCTTTTGTTCTCAGCATTTTTCTTTTTTTTACTCTTAAAAATTATTGAGGATCCCAAGGAGTTTTCGTAGATGTAGGTTACATATACCTCTCAATTTTTTCATATTTGAAATTGAAATCGAGACATTTAAGAAATATATTTATTATTTCATTAAAAATAACAAAAATAGGACTTCCTTGGTGGCGCAGTGGTTAAGAATCTGCCTGCCAATGCAGGAGACACGGGTTTGATCCCTGGTCCAGGAAGATCCCACATGCTGCGGAGCAACTAAGCCCGTGCGCCACAACTACTGAAGCCCACGTGCCTAGAGCCAGTGCTCCGCAACAAGAAAAACCACCGCAATGAGAAGCCCGCGCACCTCAAGGAAGAGTAGCCGCCACTCGCTGCAACTGGAGAAAGCCCGTGCGCGCAGCAACAAAGACCCAAGTAGCCGAAAATAAATTAAAAAAAAAAAAAAAGCCTATTACATGTTAACATAAATAACATATTTTTGAAAGATAATTTTCTAAACAAAAAAATATTTAGAGAAAAACATTGATTTTATATTTTTGCATATCTCTTTAATATCTTAGTAGAAGATAGCTGGATTCTCCTTGCAGGCTTCTACATTCAATCCCTTCTGATATGTTGTTTTGGTTGAAGTATATAAATAAAAGCTGGCTTTACACAGATATGTTATTGGAAGGGGGAAGTATTTTATCTTTGCTACTACACCAAAACACAAGGAGTAGTTTCTTAAAGGTTGGTTAGAATCTGAAACCATATCAATGAGCTTTCCATTCATGTTAAAATCCACTGGTGTCTTACACTTTGAATGGACATCATGTATTGGTCACTTGAAAAATACTGGTTCACTAAGTTATACAAATATCCTAAATGTCAATACATTTCATTATACAGTATTAAAAAATCATAGTAATCTCACTGTAACAATCTCATCAGAAAAACCTTGAAGTATTGGGACGTTGTCAAGCTTAAAGGCAGATATATGGTCTCTAAACTTCTAATTTTCACTTGAAAGCTTGAATTTTATCAATGGCAAGATTGTTTTTTGAAGTGACAGGCTTATTTCATTCATTTTTAAGAAAATGTCTCTGAAATACCCAGTTCCTGAATAACCGTAGTTTGTCTGTCAGTCATTCTTTGGGGTAAAAATGGTGTTCTTTGTAAAAAGTGATTTTAGTTTAGCATACAACTCAATCAGTCAAACAAGTGCATTTCTTTGAGACCACCGTATCCTTTGGTATGCAATAAAAGTACTTTATGTGTACTGCCCATTTTATCACAGAATACTTTTTAGAAATGTACTCAAGGGTTGGCATTTAATAAAATTAATCATTTGTATTGCTTCATCAAGAACATTCTTTAGTGAAACTGGCTTTGTTGTTGTTGTTAAGTAAGAGGCTATAGCAAGAAAGAATACAATAACTACTACTGCAGTTTGGTGCCGCTGCCCTGATTTGTGCTCAGCTTCCATAAGTTTACCCACCATTGCTTTTTTTGCATCATCATTGTAAATATCAACACCATAACAAAGGCAAATGTCTTAATATCATTACGAAAATAGTTTTGACTTTATGAGCCCCCAGAGAGTATCTCAGGGATGCTCTGGGGTCTGTGGACCATACAGACCCTCTGCCGTTATTGAATGAGATCACCCAGGGCTGAGAGTGTAAAGTAAGGTAAGAATCTGCATAGAACCGTGAGGAAACACTGTGTTTTAGGAAAAGGCAGAGGAAAAAGAAACCCCAAAGAAGATAAGAGGTATGACAGCCATAGAGTATTTGATAATATCAGTAGTTAGCATTTAATAAGTACATACTTTATCCCAGGCACTGTTCTAAGTACTAAACATTGAATCTTCACAGTAACTTTATGAAGTAGGTAGATACTGTGGTTATCCTCATTTTACAGATGAGAAAACTGAAGCAAGGAGAAAGTTAAGTAACTTGTCCAAGGTGACCCAACTAGCAGTGCACACCAAGAAGTCTAGTTCTACTGCCAGAAAGATAGACGGAGAGAACTAGGAAGAGTGTGACAGAAAGGAAGCTAACAGGAAAGAGCATTTCAAGGGGGAGAACATGCTCAATAATGTCAAATGGCACTAAGTGGTCAGGTAAGATGCAGGCCTGAAAAGCATCCATTTGATTTCACAATAAGGAGATCATTGACGACTTTGGCAAAGAGCAGCTTCAGTGAAGTGTAGGGACAGAAGCCAGATGAGAGAGAGAGGAAGGTTGAGGAATGAGTGGGAGTTAGAAGAGAAGTCATGAGAAGAGAACTTTTTCAAGAACTTTAGTTATGAGGTGGGTGAGAGCCAGAGGGTGTGAGGGACAGGAAGCGCTGTTTTAAGGTGGGAAAACTTGAGCATGTTCAACGTCTGATGAGAAGAAACAAGTAGAGAATGAAGCCAAAGGTAATAGAAAAAAATAGGAATAAATAGAATGAAATTTCTAATCAGGAAGAGAATGGATATAAAGCACAGGGATATTAGTTTTAGATAAAGTGGTTCTGATGCAGGAAGTGAAGGCATTCCCTTCTCAGCGGAGATTCTTGAGAGTCTTAGCTATTTCCACTTCTTTCTTCCTCCTCTTTATATCTTTCGCTGCTATAACTCATTACTATCTTTGAGTCTCCATTTTATTGGAATTTCTTTGGTGAGGGTTACCACCAGTCTTCAAATTGCCAAATCCATTGGATACTGAAATCCCTGTCTTACCTAATCTCTACCTCATTTGATACAACTCCAACTCTGACATTCCTGTCCCCTAAATTCACCTTTTATGTTGGTGTTTCCCAGTATTCTGACCTTGGTTCTCTTTTTAGTTTAGATTCCTTTCTTATGTAGTCACATCTACCCTCACAATTTTAGCTACCACCTGTATTCTCATCCTCTCACTCTCTTTTCTCCTCTTTTTTCTTTCTCATATCTTTGTGTCTGTGCCTGTGTGTATGTATCTTAAGCCCTTCTTCCAAGCTTATTTGCCTACTAGACTGTTGCATTTCAATGTTACATGGGTACTTCAAATTCAGCATACACACAACTCATCTTTCACTCCCAAATTTGCTTTTCTTATCTTATTCTCTACTTGGTTGAGGCTCCATAATCAACTTAGTTTCCCAATCCGGAAACATAGAAGGCACCCTTGATTTTTCCTTTTCTTTTGCCTCCTACATCTATCCAGTCACCAAGTTCTATCAGTTTCACTTTCTCACCATCAATTGAATCTAACCTTGCCTTTCCATTTCTATAGCCTTAGTTCAGTGCTTTGGTACTTATAGCATGGATTTTTTTTACAATAGCCTAAAGCCTTTCAGTGACTCTCCATTAACTACAGGATAAAGTTCAAGCTTAGCATAACATGCAAGGTACCTGTGACCTGGCCCCTAACTACTTGTATAGTTTTTTCCCCTGTCATTATCACCACCTCCATTCCCGATTTGTACATTGCATACTTCTCTAAGCGCTTTCTTATCTCTTTGATTTAGTACATGCTGTTCCCTCAGCCTGAGTGTCCTTTTTTTTTTTTAACTTTTAAAACCTTATTTATTTTTTAACGTCTTTATTGGAGTATAACAGCTTTACAGTGTTGTGTTAGTTTCTGCCGTATAACGAAGTGAATCAGCTATATACATACGTATATCCCTATATCCCCTCCCTCTTGCATCTCCCTCCCACCCTCCTTATCCCACCATTCTAGGTGGTTGCAAAGCACCGAGCTGATCTCCCTGTGCTATGCAGCTACTTCCCACTAGCTATCTATTTTACATTTGGTAGTGTATATACGTCAGTGCTACTCTCACTTCGTCCCAACTTAAGCTTCCCCCTCTCCGTGTCCTCAAGTCCATTCCCTATGTCCATGTCTTTATTCCTGTCCTGCCCATAGGTTCATCAGAACCATTATTATTATTATTATTTTACATTCCATATATATGTGTTAGCATACGGTATTTGTTTTTCTCTTTCTGACTTACTTCATTCTGTATGACAGACTCTAGGTCCATCCACCTCACTACAAATAACTCAGTTTCGTCTCTTTTTATGGCTGAGTAATATTCCATTGTATATATATGCCCCATCTTCTTTGTCCATTCATCTGTTGATGGACACTTAGGTTACTTCCAGGTCCTGGCTATTGTAAATAGTGCTGCAGTGAACATTGTGGTACATGACTCTTTTTGAATTATGGTTTTCTCAGGGTGTATGACCCATTGCTGGGTCATATGGTAGTTCTACTTTTAGTAGTTTAAGGAGCCTCCACACTGTTCTCCATAGTGGCCCCATAGTGGCTATATCAATTTACATTCCCACCAACAGTGCAAGAGGGTTACCTTTTCTCCGCACCCTCTCCAGCACTTATTGTTTGTAGACTTTTTTTTTTTTTTTTTTTTTTGAGGTACGCGGGCCTCTCACTGCCGTGGCCTTTCCTGTTGCAGAGCACAGGCTCCGGACGCGCAGGCCTAGCGGCGATGGCTCACGGGCCTAGCCACTCCGCAGCATGTGGGATCCTCCCGGACTGGGGCACGAACCCGTGTCCCCTGCATCGGCAGGCGGACTCCCAACCACCGCGCCACCAGGGAAGCCCTGTTTGTAGATTTTTTGATGATGGCCATTCTGACTGGTGTGAGGTGATACCTCACTGTAGTTCTTTTTTTTTTTTTTTTTGCGGTACGCGGGCCTCTCACTTTTGTGGCCTCCCGTTGCAGAGCACAGGCTCTGGACGTGCAGGCTCAGCGGCCATGGCTCACGGGCCCAGCCGCTCCGCGGCATGTGGGATCTTCCCGGACCAGGGCACAAACCCGTGTCCCCTGAATCGGCAAGCGGACTCTCAACCACTGCGCCACCAGGGAAAACCCCCTCACTGTAGTTTTGATTTGCATTTCTCTAATGATTAGTGATGTTGAGCATCTTTTCATGTGTTTGTTGCCAATCTGTATATCTTCTTTGGAGAAATGTCTATTTAGGTCTTCTGCCCATTTTTGGATTGGGTTGTTTGTTCTTTAGAGAAATATCTATTTAGGTCTTCTGCCCATTTTTGGATTGGGTTGTTTGTTTTTTTGATACTGAGCTGCATGAGCTGCTTGTATATTTTGGAAATTAATCCTTTGTCAGTTGCTTCATTTGCAAATATTTTCTCCCATCCTGAGGGTTGTCTTTTCGTCTTTTTTATGGTTTTCTTTGCTGTGCAAAAGCTTTTAAGTTTCATTAGGTCCCATTTGTTTATTTTTGTTTTTATTTCCATTTCTCTAGGAGGTGGGTCAAAAAGGATCTTGCTGTGATTTATGTCATAGAGTGTTCTGCCTATGTTTTCCTCTAAGAGTTTGATAGTATCTGACCTTACATTTAGGTCATTAATCCATTTTGAGTTTATTTTTGTATGTGGTGTTAGGGAGTGTTCTAATTTCATTCTTTTACATGTAGCTGTCTAGTTTTCCCAGAACCACTTATTGAAGAGGCTGGCTTTTCTCCGTTATATTCTCTTGCCTCCTTTATCAAAGATAAGGTGACCATATGTGCATGGGTTCATCTCTGGGCTTTCTATCCTGTTCAATTGATTCATATTTCTGTTTTTGTGCCAGTACCATACTGTCTTGATTACTGTAGCTTTGTAGTGTAGTCTGAAGTCAGGGAGCCTGATTCCTCCAGCTTTGTTTTCCTTTCTCAATATTGCTTTGGCTATTCAGGGTCTTTTGTGTTTCCATACAAATTGTGAATTTTTTTGTTCTAGTTCTGTGAAAAATGCCATTGGTATTTTGATAGGGATTGCACTGAATCTGTAGATTGCTTTGGGTAGCATAGGCATTTTCACAATGTTGATTCTTCCAATCCAAGAACATGGTATATCTCTCCACCTGTTTGTATCATCTTTAATTTCTTTCATCAGTGTCTTATAGTTTTCTGCATATGGGTCTTTTGTCTCCTAGGTAGGTTTATTCTCCGTATTTTATTCTTTTTGTTGCAGTGGTAAATGGGAGTGTTTCTTTAATTTGTCTTTCAGATTTTTCATCATTAGTGTATAGGAATGCCAGAGATTTCTGTGCATTAATTTTATATCCTGCTACTCTACCAAATTCATTGATTAGCTCTAGTAGTTTTCTGGTAGCATCTTTAGGATTCTCTATGTATAGTATCATGTCATCTGCAAACAGTGACAGTTTTACTTCTTTTCCAATTTGGATTCCTTTTATTTCCTTTTCTTCTCTGATTGCTGTGGCTAAAACTTCCAAAACTATGTTGAATAAAAGTGGTGAGAGTGGGCAACCTTGTCTTGTTCCTGATCTTAGAGGAAATGGTTTCAGTTTTTCACCATTGAGAACAGTGTTGGCTGTGGGTTTGTCAATATATGGCCTTTATTATGTTGAGGTAGGTTCCCTCTATGCCCACTTTCTGGAGAGTTTTTATCATAAGTGGGTGTTGAATTTTGTCAGAAGCTTTTTCTGCGTCTATTGAGATGATCATATGGTTTTTATCCTTCAGTTTGTTAATATGGTGTATCACATTGATTGATTTGCATATATTGAAGAATCCTTGGCATTCCTGGGATAAAGCCCACTTGATCATGGTGTATGATCCTTTTAATGTGTGTTGGATTCTGTTTGCTAGTATTTTGTTGAGGATTTTTGCATCTATGTTCATCAGTGATACTGGCCTGTAGTAGTTTTCTTTTTTTGTGACCTCTTTGTCTGGTTTCGGTGTCAGGGTGATGGTGGCCTCATAGAATGAGTTAGGGAGCATTCCTCCCTCTGCTCTATTTTGGAAGAGTTTGAGAAGGATAGGTGTTAGCTCTTCTCTAAATGTTTGATAGAATTTACCTGTGAATCCATCTGGTCCTGGGCTTTCACTTGTTGGAAGATTTTTAATCACAGTCTCAATTTCAGTGCTTGTGATTGGTCTGTTTATATTTTCTATTTCTTCCTGGTTCAGTCTTGGAAGGCTGTGCTTTTCTAAGAATTTGTCCATTTCTTCCAGGTTGTCCATTTTATTGGCATATAGTTGCTTGTAGTAATCTCTCCTGATCCTTTGTATTTCTGCACTGTCAGTTGTTACTTCTTTTTCATTTCTAATTCTGTTGATTCGAGTGTTCTCCCTTTTTTACTTGATGAGTCTGGCTAATGGTTTATCAATTTTGTTTATCTTCTCAAAGAACCAGCTTTTAGTTTTACTGATCTTTGCTATTGTTTCCTTCATTTCTTTTTCATTTATTTCTGATCTGATCTTTATGATTTCTTTCCTTCTGTTAACTTTGTGTTTTTTAGTTCTTCTTTCTCTAATTGATTTAGGTGTGAGGTTAGGTTGTTTATTTGAGGTTTTTCTTGTTTCTTGAGGTAGGATTGTATTGCTATAAACTTACCTCTTAGATATGCTTTTGCTGCATCCCATAGGTTTTGGATCGTTGTGCTTTCATTGTCATTTGTGTCTCGGTATTTTTAGATTTCCTCTTTGATTTCTTCAGTGATCTTTTGGTTATTTAGTAGCGTATTGTTTAGCCTCCGTGTGTTTGTATTTTTTACAGTTTTTTTCCTGTAATTGTTATATAGTCTCATAGCACTGTGGTCGGAAAAGATACTTGATACGATTTCAATTTTCTTGAATTTACCAAGGCTTGATTTGTGACCCAGGGTATGGTCTATCCTGGACAATGTTCCATCAGCACTTGAGAAGAAAGTGTATTCTGTTGTTTTTGGATGGAATGTCCTATAAATATCAATTAAGTCCATCTTATTTAATGTGTCATTTAAAGCTTGTGTTGCCTTATTTATTTTCATTTTGGATGATCTGTCCATTGGTGAAAGTGGGGTGTTAAAGTCCCCTACTATGGTGTGTTACTGTTGATTTCCCCTTTTATGGCTGTTTGCATTTGCCTTATGCATTGAGGTGCTCCTAGGTTGGGTGCATAAATATTTACAATTGTTATATCTTCTTCTTGGATTGATCCCTTGATCATTATGTAGTGTCCTTCCTTGTCTCTTGTAACATTCTTTATTTTAAAGTCTATTTTGTGTGATATGAGAATTGCTACTCCAGCTTTCTTTTGATTTCCATTTGCATGGAATATCTTTTTCCATCCCCTCACTTTCAGTCTGTATGTGTCCCTAGGTCTGAAGTGGTTCTCTTGTAGACACCATATATATGGGTCTTGTTTTTGTATCCATTCAGTCAGTCTGTGTCTTGGTTGGAGCATTTAATCCATTTACATTTAAGGTAATTATTGATATGTATGTTCCTATTACATTTTCTTAATTGTTTTGGGTTTGTTTTTGTAGGTCTTTTCCTCCTCTTGTGTTTCCTGCCTAGAGAAGTTTCTTTAGCATTTGCTGTAAAGCTGGTTTGGTGGTGCTGAATTCTCTTAACTTTTGCTTATCTGTAAAGGTTTAAATTTCTCCATCGAATCTGAATGAGA
The DNA here is from genome assembly GCF_937001465.1 of Orcinus orca. Classification (NCBI taxonomy): domain Eukaryota; kingdom Metazoa; phylum Chordata; class Mammalia; order Artiodactyla; family Delphinidae; genus Orcinus; species Orcinus orca. The sequence continues at coordinate 40,359,180 of NC_064569.1, read as the reverse complement.
TCCTTGCTGGGTAGAGTAATCCTGGTTGTAGGTTTTTCCCTTTCATCACTTTAAATATGTCCTGCCACTCCCTTCTGGCTTGCAGAGTTTCTGCTGAAAGATCAGCTGTTAACCTTATGGGGATTCCCTTGTATGTTATTTGTTGCTTTTCCCTTGCTGCTTTTAATATTTTTTCTTTGTATTTAATTTTTGATAGTTTGATTAGTATGTTTCTCTGCATGTTTCTCTTTGGATTTAACCTGTATGGTATTCTCTGTGCTTCCTGGACTTGGTTGACTATTTCCTTTCCATGTTAGGGAAGCTTTCGACTATAATCTCTTAAAATATTTTCTCCGATCCTTTCTTTTTCTCTTCTTCTTCTGGGACCCCTATAATTCGAATGTTGTTGTGTGTAATGTTGTCCCAGAGGTCTCTGAGACCGTCCTCAATTCTTTTTATTCTTTTTTCTTTATTCTGCTCCCTGGCAGTTATTTCCACCATTTTATCTTCCAGCTCACTTATCCATTCTTCTGCCTCAGTTTTTCGGTTATTGATTCCTTCTAGAGTATTTTTAATTTCATTTATTGTGTTGTTCACCATTGTTTGTTAGCTCTTTAATTCTTCTAGATCCTTGTTGAATGTTTCTTATATTTTCTCCATTCTGTTTCCAAGATTTTGGATCATCTTTACTATCATTACTCTGAATTATTTTTCAGGTAGGTTGCCCATTTCATCTTCATTTATTTGGTCTTGTAGGTTTTTACCTTGCTCCCTCGTCTGTAACATTTTTTTTGTCGTTTCTTTTTTTTTTTTGATGGTGGTGCTGTATTCCTGTCTTACTGGTTGTTTGGCCTGAGACGTCCAGTACTGGAATTTGTAGGCAGTTGGATAGAGATGGGTCTTGGTGCTGAGTTGAGGACCTCTGGGAGGCCTCACTCCGACTGATATTCCCTGGGGTCTGAGTTTCTCTGTTAGTCCAGCGGTTTGGACTTGGAGCTCCCACCACAGGAGCTCGGGCCCGACCTCCGGCCTGGGAACCAATATCCTGCAAGCTTTGTGGCACGGTTAAAAAAAAAAAAAAGGAAGAAAGAAAAAAAGGAGCAGCACAATATGAAAGAGAAAAAACAAAATAGAATTAGAAATATAAAAATTATATTAGGAAAAATAAAACTATAATTGAAACAACTGCAACAAGGTAAAATAAAACCACAACAGAAAAAAGAAAAAAAAAAGGGTGGGGGGGGGGGGACAAGCCAAAAGGAGAGAACAATAACAAAGTATAAAGAACAAAATAAAATTAGAAAAATAAAAGATTTATTAGGAAAAATAAAAATATGAAAGAATCGACAGCAGTGAATCAACGATGTAAAACAGAACCCCAATCTAAAAGAGGAAAAAAGAAAAGAAAAAAAAAGCCTTGGCCATGGGGGCAGAGTTTAGGCTGGGGTGGCACTTAGGCAGGGACGGTGTTTATGGTGGGGCGGGGCTTAGGCGGGTGGGGGGTGATGTTTGAGCATGGGGTGGGGCCTAGGTGGGTGATGTTTAAGCATGGGGCGTGGCCTCTGCTTAGGACCTGTGGGGAAGAGGAGAGGCAGCATGTCCAAAGTAGGGCCTCAGGAGTGAGAAGTTCCGTAGTTTGGAGGTAGGGCGCTGAGTGAGGGTGTGTGGGTGGGGTTTAGGCCCAGCTCGTTGGAGGGGGTCTCCAAGTGTAGAGTCGAGGCCCTGGGTGGGGGTGTAGGGGCGGGGCTTGGGCTCTGCACTGCAGGAGGGAGGCTCCGAGGGCAGAGGATTAGGCCCAGGAGCCCAACAGGCTTCCTGGTGCCTAAGTGGACAGGGTGAGCAATGGCTCCGTTCCTTCGTGCCCCTCCCCCACCGTCTCCCCCAGGGTCTCCCCCATCGCCGCTGGACCCCTAACCGTGGGTGGGTCCCGCTGAGTGTAGGAACTCCTCTCCTCCCCCAGCCACCCCTTGGGGTGCTGGTGCTGGAGGTCTGGACTTTACTTTTGCTCTCCCTTCCCTCCCTCTCACTCCCTCAGGACCCGCTGGGCTGGAGGGAGCCTAGGTGGGCAGAGGATCAGGCCTGGGATCTCAGGAGGTGGGCAGGGGAAACCTAGCCACACTCCCTTTTGATCCTCTGCCCTCCCAATGGTCCCCCAATTTCCCCGTTTTCCCCTCCCCCAGCCACCCTTCAGGGGCACCAGTCCCGTCCGGCCTCCACTTCTCCTCCCCCTTCACTCCCCCCACACACTACCGGGTCACTGGGGGTTCCTCCCGTCCCTTTAGGTGTCTGTGGTCCCCCTCTGGTGCCTGGTAGGTGCCCTAGTTGTGAGGAGACGGAATTCCGCATCCTCCTGGTTTGCCATCTTGACTCCGCCCCCGAGTGTCCTTTTTACTTTCTCCTTCTCTTTCAACTCTTAGAAGTTACTTACATTTTTTGTTTGTTTGTTTGTGGTACTCGGGCCTCTCACTGTTGTGGCCACTCCCGTTGCGGAGGACGCGCAGGCTCACTGGCCATGGCTCACGGGCCCAGCTGCTCCGCGGCATGTGGGATCTTCCCAGACCGGGGCACGAACCCGTGTCCCCTGCATCGGCAGGCGGACTCTCAACCACTGCGCCACCAGGGAAACCCACTTACATTTTTTAATGTGATTGGTTTATTAAGAATTAAGTTGTAGGGAATTCCCTGGCAGTCCAGTGGTTACGACTCTGCGCTTTCAGTGCCGAGGGATCGGATTCAGTCCCTGGTTGGGGAGCTAAGATCCTGCAAGCCGAGTGGCGTGGCCAAAAAAAAAAATTCAATTGTAAAGGGAATGGACTTTCTGAATGTTTTCTATGGGATTCTGCATTTGCTTCTAAATATCTCAGCTATCTTCTCTCCATGTTTGTGTGTGTGTGTGTGTGTGTGTGTGTGTGTGTGTCTGTCTGTCTGTCTGTCTCTCTATGTGGAGGGTGGTGGAGGGAGTATTCAGGTTCAAAATATTTAGTTACTCAATACTCTTCACCTAATGATATACCATCTTCATCAGTCTGGATAAGACCTTTCTCTTTTTATTGTATTTTCCCCTTCTTCATCTTGTTTTCTATTTCAGTTTCTTTGATGGTTATTTTTCTTTTTTATATATCAATTTTGACATTTTATGTTTTTCCAGAAATTGATCTAAGCCAGTGCTTCCCAACCCAATCATGTTGCTGCACACATAGAAAATAACATGTGCATGCACAGTGGGGTATATGAGGCCAAAGGCTACAGACAAGGGTGTCTGGCTACCACCCACCCCATGGACCACCCTGAGAGCTAAGAGCAGTATCTCAACATAAGTATAATCCATCTGTGTTACTTTCCATGACACACTAGTTGAGAAGCTCGGTCTAGACTTTTGAATATATTTGTGTATAGTTCACATCCGTCAATGATGTTACAGTGGGTCACAAAGATAGAATTGTTGATATAGCTCTTGTCTCTGGTATGAAAAAGCAAAGCAGTGAGTAATTTCATCTTAATTAACCCAGGCTTAGGTCAGCTGCTGCCATGTATCTGGAGGACAGGAAAGGGGCAGAATGAAATGGTCTCTCTAGAGTAGGACAGATACAGTACAATCAGGTTGGGTCACTAGACTTACGTTCCTGGAGTGGCAAGTGGAAAGGAGTAGTTTACCATTATAGACCACTAGGTGCCTACTTATTCAGATATGCAGGCAAAGGGTAGTCTGGTCTTACAAATTATTTTAAAACTTGGGTAACATTGATACTGGAGAGGACAGAAAATCACAAGATAAGTTTGACGATGTCGTCCAGCACAGCAGTTTTCAAACTATGATGTCAGGAATTTTTACACTATTAAAAGTTATCGAGGACCCCAGAGAGTTTTTGCTTATATGGATAATATCTACCAATATGTACTGTTTTCAAAATTAACATAGAAAAATTTTTAAATTGTATTTATTAATTCACTTATAAATAACAATACATTGATTGTATTGGTAATATAACTAACGTTTTATGAAAAATTACTTTTCCAAAACAAAAAAAAATGTGAGGATAGCATTATTTTACATTTTTGTGAGCCTTTTTAATATCTGGTAGCTGTAGTCTCATATCAGTTCTGCATTCGATCTGTTGCTATATGTCATGTAAGCTGTGGAAAATTCCACTGTACACTCATGAGAGAATGAGAGAGAAAAGAATTATTATGAAACTATAGAATTATGAGAATAATTTTGACCTTGCAGAGCTCCTGAAAAGGGTCTCAGAGGTCTCCAGGCATGCTTTGAGGAGAGCTGATTTAACAGAAAGGATGAATGCTAATGCTAGGCTCTTTGGAGTTTGGCCAACCTATTTTATAAGTTATACTAAATGTCAGGTGAATGATGTAGAATGAACATATGACTAGGTGTGAACTTTCTCAAAGTTCTGATTTGAATTTTTTTTTTTTTGGTTGTGCCGCATGGCATGTGGGATCTTAGTTCCCCAACCAGGGATCCAACCTGCGCCCCCTGCAGTGGAAGCATGGAGTCTTAACCACTGGGCTGCCAGGGAAGTCCCCTGATATGAATTTTTTTATCACAGAAAAAATTCTTTAGACTTCCCTGGTGGTCAAGTAGGTAGGAATCTGCACTCCCAATGCAGGGGGCCTGGGTTCGATCCCGGTCAGTGAACTAGATCCCACAGGCATGCGGCAACTACGAGTTCGCATGCCGCAACTAAGAAGCCCGTGTGCTGCAACTAAACATGCCACAATGAAGATCCTTCGTGCTGCAGCTAAGACCTGGTGCAGCCAAATAAATGATTAAATAAATATATACTTTAAAAAAATTCTTTTCCAATCGTAAGTCCTTATATTTGGTTTTTTTTTTTTTTGCGGTACGCGGGCCTCTCACTGTTGTGGCCTCTCCCGTTGCGGAGCCGTGCAGGCTCAGCAGCCATGGCTCACGGGCCCAGCCGCTCCACGGCATGTGGGATCTTCCCGGACCGGGGCACGAACCCGTGTCCCCTGCATCGGCAGGTGGACTCTCAACCACTGCGCCACCAGGGAAGCCCCTTATATTTGGTTTTGTGCTTCATGCTATAGCACAAAATCAGTGCCCAATAAATATTTGTCAAATAAACAAATTTTCTTAGAGTCTTACAGCTGTCACTGACTTGATGCCAATAGCTTTATGTCTTTCATTGAACTCTGAACTAATGAGGGCAGGATGTGAACTTATGACAACTCTAGGATATTAAGTCTGCTTCAAGGTCTAGATAATAAAGCAATCTTGGCTTCACCCAAGTGATCAGGGTACAACCCCATCCCTGTTGTGTGAAAGAGGGTTTCTTGCTCTTCTCACTTTGCTGGAGGTACCGTCAGGGAGTACCCACACTGAACTATCTGTTCCTAGTGAAAATAATAATAGCTGCCTTTTAATGCATGTTTACAAAGTGTCAGGTACTGGGTTAGGCATGCATTATGTTATCTCATCTTTAAAATAAACCTGTGAAGCAGATACTATTATCCTCATTCTGTAGGTGAGTAGCTTTCACAAAGTCTCTTAGCTGGTAAAATCTGTCTAACCCCAGGGCCTTTAATCACCTGACTGCATTGAGGAAGAGGCCTGAATCAGGGAGTAAGAGTAGGAATTGGAAAGGCAGTTTTTTGTTCTTGGATCTACCTCTTCATTCAATTAATGTAGGTGGGAGGAGACAGGGAGAGAGGATTCAGTGCTTTTATCTCTGATACAGGCACCAACTCAACAGCAAAGAATGGCTACCTTTTTTTTTTCTTTTTTTTCTGGCCGTGCTACAGCACGGCATGTGGGATTGTAGTTCCCGGACCAGGGGTCGAACCTGCGCCCGCTGCAGTGGAAGCGCGGAGTCCTAACCACTGGACTACCAGGGAAGTCCCAAGAATGGCTGCCTTAATTACTGTTCTGGATGGTGATCAATGCTGCGTCCAAACTGAGCTCCAACAGAACAAGGGTGGAATTCACTAGACCTGTTCCTTGTCAATTGCTGAGCAACTACTGAGTACAGAACCTTGATAAATACAAAAACAGTATTCTCTGTGTTCACAAGGAGTTTAAACATGAATGGGGCTTTAAAATATTTGTACACAGAATTATATACCAGGAAGTATAAATTAAAGTATCTGTTAGCACTGGCATTTGAATAAAACTTTTATACCACCGGTGCAAAAGAGAGAAAAGAATGGGTCGCGGATGTGGCTTACTTTATCTGAATCAATGTTTCCCCATGGCTCAGGAACTTTGGTGATAAAGGTAAAAGAAGTTTTCATAGAGGAAGACAATAAACAAAGTTTCTTGTTTTCAGTCCCTCCCTTAGAGATAAATTCTGGATTTGAATGCAGATCAAGAAAATAGGTCAAGAGCATTCCATCTTACACCTCCCCGTTATAATTTCATCACGAGACTCCCTAAGATGCTAAGAGAGCTAGAACTGGTTTTGACTTATTCTGAAAGTGACTACATAAAGCTTTTCCTAGAGCTGAGGCTCATAAAAATCTATGGTTGTGTAGAACAGAGAGATCTTTCTTGCAGAGCCAAGGAATAATTCCTCAATTTTCAAAGATGTTAAAGTTATGTTACTTATAATCAATGATATCACTATGGAATCTTAGAAAGAGAAAAAAATCTTTTATTTTTAAAATTTATTTATTTAATTTATTATTTTTTTTGGTTGCGTTGGGTCTTCGTTGCTGCGTGCGGGCTTTCTCTAGTTGTGGCAAGCGGGGACTATTCTTTATTGCGGTGTGCAGGCTTCTCATTGTGGTGGCTTCTCTTGTTGCGGAGCATGGGCTCTAGGCACGTGGGCTTCAGTAGTTGTGGTGCGTGGGCTCAGTAGTTGTGGCTCATGGGCTTTAGAGCTCAGGCTCAGTAGTTGCGGCGCATGGGCTTAGTTGCTCCGCAGCATGTGGGATCTCCCCAGACCAGGGATCGAACCCGTGTCCCCTGCGTTGGCAGGCGGATTCTTAACCACTGCAGCGCCAGGGAAGCCCAAGAAAAAAAATCTTATACATCATCTCATATAACCCCTTCTTTTAGATGACAAAACCAAAACCCAAGAATTAAGTGACTTGACCAAGTTTATGTGACTTATTAGTGGTAGATCTGGGACTAGAATTGAGTACTAATAGGTAATTTCCTTCTTACCATTCTTCGTAGTTTCCCAGTTTTCTTTCTTCAGAGCTTCTGAAAGTTCAAAGTATTTCCGTATAGTCTTTTGATTAGGCAGGAAGGTGACCATGACCCAGGATATTTGTGTTTAGGAAGAGCTCAGTCTCAGTTCTACCTTTCCCTCCAATTAAGATCTTCTTGATCATCTGATATAAGGAAAATTACCATTTATTAAGCACTTTCCTTGTGTCACGGTCTTCATATATGTAATATCATTGTACCTGCAAGATTCATGTAAAGTAGACCCGCTTCTAACATTTTAATGGGAATATGAATCCCCTGGGAATCCTGTTAGTGCAGATTCTGATTTTGCTGGTCTGAGATGGGGTTCAAGATTCTGTATTTCTAAAAAGCTTCTAGGAAAAACCAGTAATGCTGTTTATCTGTTGGCCTTATGTTGAGTAGCAAGAATCTTAATCTTATAGATGAAAAAACTGAGCTTTAGCAAGATTAAATAAATTGCCCAAGTTCATACAGGCAGTAAATGGTAGACTAGTGATTTGATCTAGGTCTCTCTGACTCTAAAGCTCAAGATGTGATAAGGGAAGCCAGGGAAAAATGGAAAGAGAGCTTATGTTCCAATATTTCTTAAACAGGTCACTTCTCAAGTGAGTCAATGGCAGAATCCAGGACTAAATCAAAAAGTCCTGGCTCCGAGCCAAGTGTTTCCCCTTTTTCCTCTTATCAGTCCCCTAATCAGGATCTTTGCTTCATGCTTAGCAAACCATTTTTAGAATTGGCTTTTGGGTTTTCTCCATTACAGGTTTATTGCCAAACCCTGTGCACTCCATGTTGGCATCCAGGACAGTGGTCCTTATCAGGCCCAACCTAATGCCATCCTTGAAAAGGTGTTCATATCTGTTACCAAGGTAAGTGGGCAAAGAAACAGAGGAAGATTCGTGTGGGGGTTTATCGCATAGGGCAGGGGAGGATAAAAGAGCAAGTATTTCCAAGGGTAGGGATAGGATGGGATGATCTTTCACATTTGGGAAGTCCATAGAGCTATTAGGAAAACTTTATCCACTCAGGGAAATACCTTTGGGCCAGGATCCCTTAAATAAGTCAAGTTTACATACATTTGAGTTTTAGGCCTAGTAGTCACCACCACCCCTCCTTCTCCCCCAGACACACATCATATTTTGATTTTGTTTTTCCCTGCTCCAGCTCTTGTCATTACCTAGTTGCATAATCAAATGGAAATGGTACTGATAGCCTTTGCGGTTGGGTTTTAATATCTCTTTTTACTTAGCTTGGGCTGGAGGGAGAAGACCAAACAAGGATGTGTATAGATGAATGGTAAAGGTCCTTGATGTGTAAAATAGTACTTCATACTAAAACTGACTTTGGGGATGAAACCTGGAAAGAAAAACATTACTTAAGTCACTATAGTTATTGCCGCTTTGCCACTCAACTAGTCAAAGGGATTTAATGAGAGGTTTGAAGAAAAAGGGATGTTCTGACTCTGGTCATACATCTGCAGTATCCTGATGAAAAAAGGCTGGAGGGCCTGTCAAAGCAACTGGACTGGGATGTCCGAAAAATCCAATGCTGGTTTCGCCATCGGAGGAATCAGGACAAGCCCCCAACGCTCACTAAATTCTGTGAAAGCATGTAGGTGTGCAGAAGGAGGTGGGGAGTGAGGAGAAGGGTGGAGTATGACTGGACTAAGGTTTTCTTTTTGGAAATCACTTCTCTTGTTAGGATAACAGTCAATAGATGTGGAGGGCTAACTCTATTATAGGCTGGGAAGAAGAGAACTGGAAGCCTGATCACCCTTAGTTTCTTGGACATGCTTGCCCCTAAGCTAGATGTAGTTCCATTTTGTTCCCCTTTCCCAAATAAATTGGGAATGAATTCCTATACTGGCACTTACATAGGTAGATATGCATACCTACTATAATCCATTTCACTGGGTTTTTGCTGATTATCCTCTGGACACCGAGTGCTGTATTTCTCATTATCATGCAAAAAAAAATAATAGGCACTATCATCAGGGAGTCTAATATGGAAGAAAAGTTTACTAAAGACAGTATACACTTGTGGAAATCTATTTTAAACAGAGGCTGGAAGATTTTTATCTCTTTGGTTTTTTCGGTAACAGTATTTGTCCCTATTATGGGAACTTAATTTCTTACCAGTAACTGTCTTATCCCCAAATCTGCTCTCTTGACTTCTTTACTTCACAGACTTTCTTTTGAGTGAATATTTATCTAACTTCTACTTCTTGCCCATCCAGGTGGAGATTCACTTTTTATTTATGTATATTCTGCTATGGAGTTAGATTTCTCTGGTCGGTGAGTCTGAACTTTCTCTGGTTCTCTGTTGGGTTCTAATCATACCTACATTCCTGGAGATAAGAGTTAAATACCTTTAGATTTTGTCCCTTACTCCCTTTTCTTCTTTTCTTGTGATTTTTTTTTTTTCTTGTGATAAGCTAAATAGATTGTCTTCTGTCTGGGACCTGACATCAGTAACCTCATGACTCTACTGTTTCTCCCATAAATAATGCTAATAATAAAAAAATTAATTAAATCAGCATAGTACGTGATGGTTTACAAAAGCACTTGACAAAAGTCCTGTTCTTTCAAGGAGGAGACATTACAGAAATCAAGTCAGTAACTCATTATAGTGGGTAAAACAGGTATTATTCCTGCTTTTCAGCTAATTGTCAGAGTCAAAGAAGAATTTCAGGCTTTTTGATTCATGAGTCCGTTTTTTTTTTTCACTGTACCACACTATTTTCCTCTAAATGCAATAATTGAGGCTTCAAAATACATGAAACATAAAGAGGCAGAAAGAAGGGAAAAGGAAGAGAATAGACAAATATACAGTCATATTTGGAGATTTTAATACTCTTCATAATTGACTAAATCACTAGACAAAAATCACTGAAGATGTAGAAGATTTAAACAACACAGTCAACCAATTTGGCCTAATTGACATTTATAGGACACTACACCAACAGCTGAAGAATATGTATTATTTTCAAATGTACATGGAACACCAACTAAGATAACCATATGTTAGGCCATAAAATTAGTCTCAGCAAATTTTAAAATATTGAAATCTTACAAAATATGTTCTCTGACCATATGGAATTAAAATAGAAATCAAATTAATAATAAAAAGATATCTAGAGAAATATTTGGAAGTTAAACAACTCTTCTAAATAACCCGAAGATCAAATAAGAAATCATAGGGAAATTAGCAAATATTTTGAATTGAATGATGCTGAAAATACAACATACCAAAATGTGTGGCATGCAACTAAAGCATACTTAAGAGGAAATTTATAACTTTAAATGTTTATATTAGAAAAGAAGAAAGCTTTAAAGTCAGTGATCTAAGTTTTCACTTTAAGATCCAGAAAAAGAAGAGCAAAGTAAACCCAAAGTAAGTTAAAGGAAAGGAAAAAGCAAAAATCGATGAAATAGGCATTAGACAAATAATGGAGAAAATTAATAAAGCCAAAAGTTGGTTCTTTGAAAGGTTTAATTAAAATTGATAAACGCTTAGAAAAAAATAAGAAAACAAATTATCAGTATCAGGAAGAAAAAGAGGCTATCACGGGGATTTCCCTGTTTGTCCAATGTTAAGACTCCGCCTTCCAATGCAGGGAGTGCAGGTTCGATCCTGGTTGGGGAACTAAGGTCCCACATGCTGTGGGGTGTGGCCAAAACTTAAAAAAAAAAAAGAAGCTATCACTACATATCCTGTAGACATTGAAAGAATAATAGGACAAGATTGTGAACAATTTAACAGTAATAAATTCAACAACTTAGATGAAATGGACTTAATTGAAACTCCATTAGAGATTATTACTTTTGACTTGTGAATCTTTGGCATGGAGATCTCGCTCTCAGTTATTAAATGAAATCATTGTCTTCCTGCCTCCCAGTTTCCTATATATTCCAGGTTGTGATGTTTCCAGAAACTATCCTAGAGCTCTCATTGCTCTTACATACCTCAAAGCATGGTTTCTCTCTTTGTAATAACACTTTCTTGTTCTAGAAGAAAAGTCTAGCCATTTAGTTACCCTAAATTCTGTCAAGAGGGATTCCTTTTTCTTTCCCAACTCTTTTGCCCCAAGCATAGAGAGAAAGGGATTATATAGACGAGCCAGGGGAGAATTCTAAGGGCTGACTTAGATTATCTGTTTTCTCTTAGTCGCCTTGGTTCTGGGACACCCGACAATGCTGGCACAGTTACCCTTATCAGGTAGGATCTGAGCCCTTTCAAGACAGGGGTCTTATGTGTGTGTGTAAGATGGGGTTGGGGAGAGTACATTGCCAGTCCTAAGGGAAGATAGCACATTTCCTTGGGATTCTTGAGGGATTAGGGACTGAGTCTCTTTGAGTCATATATTCAGGTTTATATTTTTGGGGTCCCCATAAGCAGTGAAATCCAGTGATCTGTTTGTTCCAGGTTCCTATATTCACCCTAATTGGGCTGGAAAGAAAAACAGCTCCCTGGCACTTAATGAGGTGCTTTCTGGTTCATGTGTCCCTTTTGAATCCCTCAAGATTTTCTACTATGGTTCTAGTCCATAGTAGAAAAATGTCAGGGGACTGCTAACAGAGTAGAAGAAAGAAAGGCCTCAGTGTATTTAATCCCCTGAAAAGCACTAATTGCCCAGAATTCTAGACACACTGATTTGGTTGTGCTATAGTATGTGTTAACCTTATCTGATCTCTGAAAGATGAGAGCTGAAGATGTGTATGTGGAAGGGAAGAGGTTTAAGTCTCCGCACCAATCCAAAGTCTGTTAGCTATTGCAGATCTTGGAAGATGATGGAGAGGAAGGTTATTTAATAATTTGGGGTATGGCTCCTCTGAGAGGGAGAAATTTGGGGAGGTGGAATGAGTCTTTGACTAGCTGGTATTCTAACTACTACTTTCTCTCTTCCAGCCTCTCACAAATGGGCTTTATTACTATTATATCATGGAATTGGCTTTCTATTGGTCTCTTATGTTTTCTCAGTTTACAGACATTAAAAGAAAGGTAAGGACATTGGCTCCCTCAACTCCCTGACTTATTGCATCCTCCTTTCCAGCAGCTATCATCATTATTGTCATTGTGATAGATTCTCTGCCCTGATTGGGACCACAAAAGAGGGAGAAAGTAGGTTTAATGGGACTTTTAGCTCTTTGTAATGTTCTCAGAAGTGAGACCTGACTAATGATGAAGTATATTTGAGGCATTCAGGGCAGCCCAGGATGAAAACAGTTAACCGTCTAAGAAGCATACCCTTTTCCTCATTTTCTCCAAGGTTCTTACATATACAAAGCTCAGGAAACTTAGTCTGAGCTTAGTTCCTAAGCTCAGAACGTAGGGATAGTAAGGCCTGATCCAGGAAAGGCCTTGATTCCAGAAAAGCTAGATCTGGCTTTTGTTTGGCATTAGGGACCCTTGTTCCCTCTCTGTTCTCCCTTCTTGGTGACCCCACTTACTTAAAGAATGTCAGTTGGAAGGGGTTTAGGATGATTTAGTTTACCCTTTACTTACTGTTTAGGAAACGAAGATTCAGAGAAGTGAGTTGACTTGCCCACAGAGTGGCAAAGTTGGAAATGACTGAAGTTTTTTATAAGCAGACAGAAAGGGCAGAATCTTCACCTTTTATTGGTGTCCACCTGACATAATGCAGTTCCAGCAGCTCTAACCCTAATCTGTCACTAACTTGTGGTTATCTTTGGTAAGGAAAATCAGGGTTAGCCTTTGTGGGAATGGATTGAAATTGATCTGGGTTATTGTTGTGTAACCTAGAAGCTTGATACACAATTCAGATGCCTTTCACCCTCCTATGATTAGTAGACACAGGTCTCCTTACTAAAATTTTATTTTAATACATGACGCATATAAAAAGGTTTGTAATACATATGTTGGTTTTAAAACATTCTAGAACGTGTATTTGTAAACTCATCCCCAACTCAAGAGCTAAAATGTACCATTGTATCTGTCTCTGTGGAGAGCACAGACTTTATATCCTTGCTTCTCTGATGCAGATTTACCTGCCCTCTCCCACCCTCTCTCCCTCACTGGGCTGGGAAGTATTTATTAGATATGTCTGATAACTCAGGTATTTAGAGATTTCTCCAGAGCTAACCTTGGCATTTGAACCCAAGAGGAAGTTTGAGCTTTAAATCTGAAAGCAGGAAGTGCTTGTAGTAAGATGGATTGTTTAGCATGTCTCTGAAATGTTTTGGAATAGTTTAGCTTTGCCCCCTTCACAAACCTCCCCTTTCTGTTAGGTCCCTTTGGTTGAAATTTCCTTCATCAAAGCAGAAGAGTCTTAGACTTTCAAGGATATCTGAAATGTCTAAGGCTTGTATGCCTGACTACCACCTGGGAAATTATTTCCAAGTGTCAGCTCAGCATCCAAGCTGTACATGTTCTGCAACTACCAAAGAAAATTGTTCTTTTCTGTGTTTTGAGCTATATTAACGTAGATTATGGGTCAGTCATTGACGTAGAGAGTTTTGGGTCAAATGTTAGGCAGCTCCCTGAGGGAGAATTTAAACAAAATGGAACTTCTAAGGGGTGGAATAAGACCTTCTGAGAACAATGCAGGACATTGAGTTGGCCAGCAGCTCTATGGCCTTGCCTTTACCTGCCTGTTTTATTTCCATTCCTTCCTAGGACTTCCTGATCATGTTTGTGCATCACTTGGCCACCATTGGGCTCATTACCTTCTCCTACATCAACAACATGGTTCGAGTGGGAACTCTGGTCATGTGTCTACATGATGCCTCAGACTTCTTGCTGGAGGTAAGACCCCAACCCCCCTTTCCTCACTATTCCTCTTTCTTTACTTTCCCTCCTGAGAACTGGCTTTCTCCCCAGCTCAATTCTTATCTTCCTTTCTCCAGGCAGCCAAGCTGGCCAATTATGCCAAGTATCAGCGTCTCTGTGACACCCTTTTTGTGATCTTCAGTGCTATTTTTGTGGTGACTCGTCTAGGAATCTATCCATTCTGGTAAGTGGTAGGGCTGTGGAGCTATGGTAGATACGTAGCCATAAACTGGTGATACCTTTCACCAGTTGAGGGAACAGACCACCAAGGTTCCCTAACCCTAAATATTGCTCTGCTTCTTCCTTGACCTAACCTGACCCTTTATGGACTCTCAAAGGACCTCATTTCCCTTGCACAATATTTCTAGTGAGGTGTAATCTAGACTGAGAGCATCCAACTCACTTAGCTGTGGCTCGCCTGACTCATCTCTGAGGAGCAGTCTTCATTTTATGCCTAAGTAATTCCTTTGCCTTCTTTTGTACTGATTACAAAATTCTCAGGCTCTTGCTTGTTTTCCTGCTCTATACTCTGTCTCCCACCCTGACCAACACACACATACACCACTCTCACTTCTACACTCACTACTTTATGATACAAAGTCATTGACTCTGTGGGTTGGAGATTCTCCTTAGTCTGAGGGAATCAGCTACCAGCTGTCCTATATGTGCCTGAGGATCTGAGTAATTCCTAGGATTATGATTAAAATTGGTGTCCCAAACTTGTGAAACTCTGTATATTTGAAGTGATTAATAATATGACTTATTCTATCAGTTGCTAAGATTTCTATATCTTTCCTTATCCCTAAAGATAGAAAACTCCATGGGCCCCTTTCTTTATTCTTTTCTCACTGTGGATGAATATCTCTGGAACTTCAACTGATAGAAGGTATGGGGAGAAAACACAAGGTTCTGCTTTCCAGGGAATTCAGCTTCATCCCTATCTGTCTGGCTTTGACTCTGGAATCTGACCATTGGCCTCCCTCTTACAGGATTCTGAACACGACCCTCTTTGAGAGTTGGGAGATGATCGGGCCCTATCCGTCCTGGTGGCTCTTCAATGGCCTTCTCCTGATCCTACAGGTTCTGCATGTCATCTGGTCCTACCTAATTGCACGAATTGCTTTCAAAGCCTTGATCCGAGGAAAGGTGAGGATGAAAGATGGCTTCTTTCTTTGGGGCTGGGTGGGAAAATAGGTATTACCCAGCAAAGAGCCTAGGGCTCCAAAGTTTCCATCTTTTCTTTAAGTATGAGTATTTAGCCATCTAAGACATGACTTAGATGTCAGAGGAAGGATCTGCCTTCTTCCTGTCCCTTAGGAATGACCATTGTAAAATAATAAACAGGATTAGGTTTGGAGATGACCTCAACCATTTCCTACCCCTTACCTACCTACTTTGTGGATTTCATATTTTTGTTTTTAGCATGGGAACCTTTTTTCAAAGGAAATCATATGCAGAGCTCCAAGATATACACTGTATAAAAGCAGAGATGTTAGATTGCCTAGGAGTAGTTTGGTAAGTCGCAAGCCACCCCAAGATGGCCACACTGTGATGTTCAAGATATGGTTTATGTAAGGGACTAAGTACCGATCTCACCTTACTGTTGTATGAGGCAGGGGTCTTAAGTGAGATAGGTCTTTAGGGTTTCAAATACCCATCTTATGCCAAGAGCCCAAAAGCATAAAGAAAGATCATTCAGTGATAAAACTCATAACTGAATTTTGCAAATTCTGAAGCAGTCAGACTGTGTTAGCCTGCGGGCTGGGGATTCAGCCTTCGGTAATACACAATCCCAAGGGGAGGGGCTCTGGTAGAGGATACACTGACTCTAGGACAAAGGGATGGAATGTTTCCCAGGAATATATGATCCCTTGTGTCGCTATTCTTTTTTTGTTTTGTTTTTGTTTTTTTGCGGTACGCGGGCCTCTCACTGTTGCGGCCTCTCCTGTTGCGGAGCACAGGCTCCAGACGCGCAGGCTCAGTGGCCATGGCTCACGGGCCCAGCTGCTCCGCGGCATGTGGGATCTTCCCGGACCAGGGCACGAACCCGTGTCCCCTGCATCGGCAGGCAGACTCTCAACCACTGCGCCACCAGGGAAGCCCTTGTGTCGCTATTCTTTATGGCTGCAATTGGTTTCAGAACTTGCTTAGTGTGCCTGTGCATCTTGCTGTAGCTACTGGACATCTCTCTTCTCCCCTGCTCTTTCCTGACCAGGTGACCTATCCAGGAGGGATTAGACCCAGACTCTGTACTCTCCACTCTTTTCTCACCTCCTTCCTTTTTTCTATGCCTGGTGGGAGCTGGACAGTTTCATCTCTTGCATGTAAGTGTATCTGTGCTTCTGGTGTTCAGTGAAGCATGTCTGTCTGAATGTGTTTCTCTTCCTTCCTGCTTTCCATTCTGTTTCCCTGGGTTGTATCAGAGCATGTATCTCTCCTGACTCCAGCCACGGTGCCAGTCGGGTGAATGGTCACATGGGAGGCAGCTACTGGCTGAAGAGTAAGGTGGTTGGTATGGGGACTTCAGCGTAGATGGACTTGTAGGGCTGCTGACAGCCTGCTCCTCTGGGCCTCCCCGCATCTGCACTCCTGTGACTAGGGGGTGTGCAGGGCACTGAGGAGAATCAAAGAAGAAAATATTTTCACTTCTTTAAAAAACTCTGCCATTTTATATGGAGCTCAGGTTGGGCCATTGTTGAATGGAGCTCAAGTTGCCAGGTTCTTTTTCCTAAATTGAGGCAAGATTAGAGTCTACTCATTTTTTTTCCCCTTTCTGTTTTTCCTTTCCTTCCCACCCACCCACTGCCCCCCTCCTTTTTGAGCCTCCCTTTCCCTCAAATTTAGACACACTGCCCTCTGGTGGAAATTTCCTAAAGATCAGATAATCAGTTCATCTGGGTTCAGAGGTCGATAGCTATAATAAACCATAGACTCTTAGAGCTAACCAAAGCAATTCCCCCACCCCTTGGCAATAGCAATTGTAGTTTTGTTTCCTTCTCACCCCCTTCTCTTAGTTACTTTAAAAAAACAAAAACAACAAAAAAAACACATTTATTATCCTTCAGTTCGGGAGGGCAAAAGTCTGACATAGGTTTCACTGGGTTTCTCTCCTTTACTTTTATGGTCCACGGTAGAGAATCTGAAATACTGTGCTTGGTATGCAGGATAGTTTAGATTGAAAAACACTGCTCTAATCCAAATCCTTCATTTGAAAATATAGAACAAAAAGCTGAGTTTGAAAGGTAAAGATTCATAGAGAGTAGCATGATTGGGACTGGGATTTTTTACTCACTGACTGCCAGTCTACTTTTCTTTTCACCATACTGTGTATCTTGGGGTTGCTCAAGAGAAGTAACTATCAACACCCTATGACCCTAGTCATAGGGTGTCAATAGTTGAGCCCAGGAAGAGCCCAGTTGTGGATCAGCTTTGGGGATAAAGCAAAACTCTGGATAACCAAAACTGCAGTGGCCACACCACCAGAAGATAGAAGCAATGATGATAGCCATATGTATTGTTTGTGTTGGCCTTTTCTTTTCTTGAGGTACAATAGGAGAAAGGGTGTCTGTGGAGTTTCCTTCAAACCTAAACCACAACTGGGTGAATGATTTCAGCTCTTTTAGGCTGTTCCTGAAAGATAAACTCCTCTACCAAGATGGCTACTTATTCCATTCAGAACAGAATTAGAGATGATGAGAGAGAAACCCAGAAAGCAGGCAAAGGATATTCACAACAGTCTCTGTGGTCCAGATAGTATTTTGAGTCAGGTGCCACCAGAAAGTAGGCCAGATTGGGAGCAATGCCCAAACATGGGCTCTGTGGGCTTTGTCTGTCTTATGATTCTAGAAAAGTTCTGTCCTTACCTTTTCTACCTTTGGCCTCATCCCACCCAGGTATCTAAGGATGATCGCAGTGATGTGGAAAGCAGCTCAGAAGAAGAAGATATGACCAGTAGCACAAAAGGCCCCTGTGGCCGCAGCTCCAGCAATGGTGCCGGTCGGGTGAATGGTCACATGGGAGGCAGCTACTGGCTGAAGAGTAAGGTGGTTGGTATGGGGACTTCAGCATAGATGGACTCGTAGGGCTGCTGGCAACCTACTCCTCTGGGCCTCCCCGCATCTGCACTCCTGTGACTAGGGCGTGTGCAGGGCACTGAGGAGAATCAAAGAAGCAAATATTTTCACTTTTTTAAAAAAACTCTGCCATTTTGTATTTAATAGCCTCCAGGTTCTTTCAGTAATGTTATTTGCTCTGTGTGTGCGCGTGCGTGTGTGCATATGTGTGCACATGTGCATATGCATTTGTGCATATGTGTGAGTTTCGTTGCCTAGGTTGGAGCACAAGCCTGGTCCCCTTTGAACCCACCTCAATCCCAGATTTGGCTGCATCTTGAATTATGCTGGCTCCAGAGAGTCCCCTCCCTTGTTGCCCATGGCTCTTGAAGTTCTGGCCATCTGAATGGAGCAGCTAAGTTCACTCCAGGTTTCTGCACTGTTCCTCCTTTGGAGATGGAATATTTCACACGACGTTATATAGAAACAGACAACCATGAATGGATGGCCAGGATTGCTGTGGCCCCTAGCTAGGTCCCCTTCCTGCCACCTGGTAGTGATGGACAGCTGCTGATAGATACCCTGCTCTTTATTCAGTGGTACGCAGGGAGTTGGGGGGTGGGAGGAACAGGTGAGCTGAGGGCTGGAGGACAACAGCCACTGGGTGAGTTGTTAACGGTTTATACTATTGTTTACTCTTCTGTGATTAAAAGTGCTTCAACCCTCATCTGCTGTCTCAACCTCTTTAGTGACTCTGTCCCCAATCCCCTGAACCCATAATCTAATTAAGAACTTTTTCACGTCTGATTCTAGAGGCCATTGGACACCAAGTTTTTCCTTTCTGTGCATGCTGGAAAGAGAGCACCTGCATTTTAGGGCTTTATATTTTAAGAAAAAATAAACATGTGTAGTGACCATAAGAAAAAATACTGAGCAGATGAAAGCATGTATATTACTAAAGCAACAAAGGCTGTGGTTGAAGAGCTAAGACACCTTGAGTATTTCCTGTATTTCCCATTTTATTGAATACAGAGACTGCCAGTTAACATCTTAAGATTGCGATAAGTGAGTCTAAGCAGATGTTTTCTCTTTTAGTTCTGTTTTTCTCTTTTAGCCTATGGAGAAAAAGTCTTCCTAATCTAGATTTTTCTCTAGTTGAGGTCAAGGCAAAATTACTAATAGTAGTATTCATCTCTTAAAATAGTTTTCCATTTAGTGAATATTCAGATTACCAAAATATTTCCAGATGCTCTTGTGTACATTAAGACATATGGTGTGCTTCATTGTTAGGGAGATGGATAAAAATTGAAAGAAGTAGGTTATTGTTCTAAGAATCAGATACTCATTTGATGTTCATTGACATCATTGGGATATTGACTCTACTAAACTTACTGAGTGGCTGGATTTTAAAAAGACTTACTATAGGGCATGGAAAAATTAAGTTCTAAAAAGTCTTACATAGTTATTTGGTCAGAGCTAGTCAGGAAGACTAAAAGACTAGGGTCTTACATTTAGTTCCTCAATTTGCCGTATTGTTGAATAAATTAGTAATTATGAAATATGAATGAAAATGCTTTTGAAAGTCAGACAAGGTATGTATATTGCCTTTTGAACAATTGCTTTGTAAATACAATCTGAATTAGTTGGCCCAGTTAATCTGACAAAAGATGCAACCAAGTGGTATAATAATTAAAGTAATAATTGCTAACACATAGCTCTTTATTACATGCCAGGTACTGTATTAAGCACTTTACATATGATTAAAATACAGCAAAATAGGTTAACTTGCCTAAATTCAAACAGCTAGTAAAGAATCAAACTCAGAGTCTCTGTTCTTAACCACTATACTGTAACACTTCCCAAGACTTCATATGAGGAAGAATAGTTGTTGAAGAAGCATTTAGCCAGAGGCATAGACTGATTAGAGTTAGCCTTGGATGAGTGAATTGAGATTAGGGTCAGTTATAGGAACAGGGTCTTGTTCTAAAGAGGAACTATATGCATATAGCTGGAGTGGGAGATGAGAGAGAGGTTGCTAGGGAGTTTGAATACAGAGCCGGAAGATAATAGTGTTAACGGGGGGGGGGGGGGGGGGGCAGCAAGACTGTCATGAGGCCAGTTTTATAGATGGCCTGGGAAGGTTTTATGCCTGAGAGGAAGGCCCCAAATCAGTGCAGAGCAGGTTAGATGCAGACCCATCATCCCTACCCAAGAACTAGGAATATTTGTAAGAGAAGCAAGGCATTACCTCTCCTCTGTTGAATGTAAAAGAGTTTTAACTTTATTATTTATTGAAAAGATAACATGTTTGTATAGTGCTTAAGTGCTTTGAAGATGATTTCACAACATCAAAAAGTGAACTTCAGAACACTGCTGTAAAAGTAGGGATTGTTATCCCCATTCCATAAATGAATGTTCTGATTGTCTATTACAATGTAACTAACCACCTGAAAACGTAGTGGCTCGAAAGAACAATTTATTATTTCTCATGGTTTGGTTGGTTGAATGAGCCCAGTTGGAAATATCTCATGTGGTTGCAGTCAGATGGCAGCCGGGAATGGAGTAGTTTAAAGACTCAACTGAGCTGGATGTCAAAGATGATTAACTGGTCTGGCTAGAAGTTAATGCTGGCTGTTCCCTGGGAACTCTGTCGGGGCTATCAACTAACGTACCTAAACGTGGCCTCTCCATGCCTTGGGCTTTGCTCAGGTGGTTGCATTCCATGATGCAGGGAGCAGAAGTCACTAGGACCATTAAGAATGTTGACTGGGGGAATTCCTTGGCGGTCCAGTGGTTAGAGCCGCCAGCACTTTCCCTGGTGGCCCAGGTGCAATCCCTGGTAGGGGAGCTAAGATCCTGCAAGCTGAGCGGTGTGGCCAGAAAAAAAAAAAAGAGAATGTTGACTGGAACTGGCACACATTACTTCCACTATATCCTGTTGATCAAAGTAGTCACAGGGACCACCTAGATACGAGGAGGTGGTGAGATAGATTCTACCTCTTGAAGCAGTGGCGAGGTCACTGCAGAAGAGCATGGGGAACGGGAGGTATGGTTGCATACACCTTTGAAAAATTCAGTCTGCCACAGTTAGAAAACTGAGTCTCAGAAGTTGTTCAAAAAACACAAACATCTTAGATTGCCTATCATGTATCATGAGCTTTTGCATTATCATAATCCTAAAAATAATCATATGAGTTTGGTTAGTGGGTGATAGTATGCTGATTTTTTGGGGTTTTTTTTAAATTTTATTTATTTATTTTTGGCTGTGTTGGGTCTTCATTTCTGTGCGCCGGCTTTCTCTAGTTGCAGTGAGCGGGGGCCACTCACTGTCACAGCCTCTCTTGTTGCGGAGCACAGGCTCCAGATGCACAGGCTCAGTAGTTGTGGCTCACGGGCTTTGTTGCTCCGCGGCATGTGGGATCTTCCCAGACCAGGGTTCGAACCCGTGTTCCCTGCATTGGCAGGCAGACTCTCAACCGCTGCGCCACCAGGGAAGTCCTAGTATGCTGATTTTAAACCAAGTTCTTCAGACTTTAGGTCCAGTATGCCTGCAGGAAGATATTTTCAGTTCAATAAAATATTTATTTAGTGCCTACTTTATGATAGGCACTGTGGCAGAGAAGCTGGGGACACAAAGATGAACAAGATCTGGTTTCTACTTCAGAGATCTCAGACTGCAGTTAGGAAAGGAAAAAAAAATGATACAATGTGATAACAACTATTCTAAATTATTCTTGGCAAGGTGGGAGAAAAGTTGAAGGTGGAGCTGGGCCATTAAAGATGAGTAGAGCTTTGCCAGGAAAACAGGAATAGGAAGGTGTTATGTTTGGAAGAGATGGGAGGATATGAAAGCTATCAGTTCTGTCTTAATGTAGACTAAAATAACCTGAGACAAACATTCAGGAATGGTGGATAAAGTTGTGGTGGTTTTTTTCTTTTTCTTTAATGCACAGCTGAGCTTCCAAGAAAGGGACACAAAAGATGCAAAGGTACTGAAAACGAGAGCAGAAGGCAAAACAGCTGATGCAGTTATTGAAGGGAGAGGAGAATATACCCTAAGGACTTGGGTTTTAATGCTGACAAGAGACAAGATTGTGGCCCCATGCAGAAAGCTGAAACTGAGACCTCCAGTTAAAGCTGGGACCCGGAAAGAGCAACAGCAAAAGGGGGAAGCTATCAAAAATTCACACAGTTGGCAAAAGGAGAAAGCAAAGAAATTTGAATGCTTGGGCTTGTGGGGTCAGGATGCTCCTGAGAATTTTCTCAATTTCTGGGCCCACACTTCATGTGAATCTGAGAACCTGAATGTATACTTCCTGTGTGGTCTGGGAAACATCACACCTCCAACCCCATCCCCAGGTAAGAACTTGCGGGAAAACTGATTTCAGATCAATTATCTATGGGACTGCTCTGGAAAGACCTGTACATGATGATGCAGACGATGTGGGATTCTTATACTACCACCAGCACCCCCCACCAAATAAAAAAGTTCCAAAAGATTTCCTCAAACCTGCAGCACATATAACTAACAAAATACAAATATCCAGAGTATGAATAATTTTAAAAATGACAAAGCCCAATAGCAAGAAGAGGAGAGGGGGAGGGAGCAAAGGATATGCATAGGTAATTCCTAGAGGGTGTATGCCAATGGATAATCAATAAAAAGATGATCATCCTTACTGGAAATCCATGATATGTAAATTAAAATGAATAGAAACCCCTTGACGCCAACAGAATGAGGAAATGTTGCTGGTGAGAGTACATTGACATAACTGCTTTGGAAAAGCAACTTAACAACTAGTAAAGCTAAATATTAGTAATTGGTCTTTTATAGAAACTAGTACAAGGATACTCATTGCATTGCTGTTAATAAGAGGGAAAAAGCGGAAGAGACTCAGTGATCTTTCACTAGAGGAATGGAATAAATTGATTTACTCATGTAATTGGAATATTATACAGCAATTAAAATGAAGAGCTAAGTTTTCCTATTAATATGGATCTATTAGTCTGAACCAGTAGGACATATATATATTTATGTATAAATTTTTAAAAAATGTATTATAGGGAATTGGTTCATATGGTTTTGGAGGCTGAGAAATCTCAGGATCTGCAGTCAGCAAGCTGGAGATCCAGGAAGGCTGATGGTATAGTTCCAATCTGAGTCCAAAAGCCTGACAACCAGGAAAGCCGGTGGTGTAAGTCACAGTCCAACTCCATAGGCAGGAGAAGACCAGTGTCCAGCTCAAAGACAGTCAAGTAGACAGAAAGACTGCCCTCTTACTCCATCTTTTTTTAAAAATTAAAGTATTGTTGATTTATATTATATCAGCTTCAGGTATATATTTTTTAGATTCCACATATAAGTGCCAACATAGAGTATTTGTCTTTCTCTACCTTATTTCACTTAGCATAATACCCTCCAAGTCCATCTGTGTTGTTGCAAATGGCAAATTTTCATTCTTTATGGCTGAGTAATATTCCATTTTATATATATATATATATATATATATATATATATATATACACACATACACACACACACACACACACACACACACACCACATTTTCTTTATCCATTCATCTGCTGATGGACACATTAGTTGCTTCCATATCTTGGCTACTTTAAATAATGCTGCTATGAACATTGGGGTACATATATCTTTTCGAATTAGTGTTTTCATTTTCTTCAGGTATATACCCTGGAGTGGAATTGTTGGATCATATGTTATTTCCATTTTTAGTTTTTTGAGGAACCTCCATACTGTTTTCCATAATGGCTGCAGCAATTTACATTCCCACCAACAGTGTACTAGGGGTCCCTTTTCTCCACATCCTTGCCAACATTTGTTATTTGTGGACTTTTTGATGATAGTCATTCTGACAGGTGTGAGATGATATCTCATTGTGGTTTTGATTTGCATTTCCCTAATGATTAGCACTGTTGAGCATCATGTGCCTGTTGGCCATCGGTGTGTCTTCTTTGGAAAAATGTCTGTTTGGGTCTTCTGTCCATTGGGTTGTTTTTTTACATTGAGTTGTATGAGCTTACTCCACCTTTTTGTTCTATTCAGGCTGTTAATGGATTGGATAAGGCCCAAACCCATTGGGGAAGGCAATCTGCTTTACTCAGTGTACAGATTCAAATATTAATCTCATCCAGAAACACCCTCTCAGGTGTACCAGGAATACTATTTAACCTTCTGTCTGGGCCTTCAGTGGCCAAGTCGACACATAAAATCAACCAGTGTGAAGGATAAATATCAGAAACATAATGTTGAATGAAAAAGGCAAGTTGCAAAAGAATATGTCCCGTTTGATGCAATTAACATTACTTTTTTTTTTTTTTTTTTTTTTTTTGCGGTACGCGGGCCTGTCACTGTTGTGGCCTCTCCCGTTGCGGAGCACAGGCTCCGGACGCGCAGGCTCAGCGGCCATGGCTCACGGGCCCAGCTGCTCCGCGGCATGTGGGATCTTCCCGGACCGGGGCACGAACCCGTGTCCCCTGCATCGGCAGGCGGACTCTCAACCACTGCATCACCAGGGAAGCCCAACAGTACTTTTTAAACCCAAAAATATATCTAGGGTACTTCTGTAGTAGACATACAGAAACATACAGCAACTGCAGGATGGATAGTGCTTATCTTTATGGAGTGGGGGGGGGTGTGGATTTGGTATGAAATTTTATTTCTGGTGCTCTTCAATAAGTTTGGAATAATTCATCATTTTTAAAAACTTTTTAAATGTAAAAACAAGTATGTGGCATTTTCAGGGAACTCTGATCTGTTGCAGTTGGATCAAAGTGGCAGGAGATGAGAATAAGAAGGTTGCTTGGGGCCAGATTGTGAAGAACCTTGACAGTCAGGCCAAAGAGTTAAATTTTAGCTGGTAGGTCATGGGAGCCACAAAGTTTTAAAGCAGTAAGATGAGTCTTCTAAAAGCAGTTGTAGAGAGGGTTTTCCTAGGACTTGGAACGTAACCTAAGAGAGATAAAGAAAATGGCTTTTTTAAAAAGGGGCCTATGAATTGGCATAGGGCAGTACACAGTAGGGTTATCTGTACCACCTTCACCTCAGCCGTCGGCATACAATTCTGTTTTTTCTAGTTCAGCAAGGTCTCTCATAGGGCAGGTCTCACCAAAAAGAGTTCAGCCACAAGCCCTAAGCCTATAAAAGTAGATTTGGGATCTGCTTTCGCTCAACTGACTTCTATGAAAGACTTTTAGGAAACAATATAAAACTTTCTAGCAGCAACATGGCTTTGCTGGTAATAATTTATTATAAGGAATTGTGGCTCGTGCAGTTATGGAGGTATTCCTTGTGGCTGGTCTCTTTCCTTCATTGTCCTCTCTCTCCAATAAGGTTCTTAGGACAAGCTATAACCCTGCTACCAAAGCTGATCCTGACTAACACAGGGTGGGGAGAGCTATGGTGTCCCAAGCTTTGCCCATTAGTCCTTCTCTCCTGAGTCTTTGGCCTCTGAATAGTTGAAGAGACCAGCAAAAAGAGAATTCAATCAGCATATATTTCTTTATGTACATGTAAACACATTGAAAATGGTAGAAAAAATACACCAAACTTAACACAGGCAATTTCTGAGTAGGGAAATGGGAAGGGGTGTTGGGATGGGACAGAGTGACAAGGGGCACTTTTATTTATCTGTATTTTAAAATATTTTCCATTGAAAATATATTCATGTATTGAGTCCTGACCTTAAGGAGTTACAAACTAGTAGATATGATATAAATGAACACAATTTTTTTTCTTAAACAAAAAGCAAAAAACCTGTTGAAGCAAGTGTGGCAATATGTTCAAAACAGTTAAAACAGGAATAAGTATATGGGTTTTATTTCTAAATTCCCTCAGCTTTTGTATATGTTTGTAACTCAAAAAATATTTTTGTTATAAAAGCTACATATGCTCATGGTAAAAATATGTTAAGTACATGACATCTCCATTCACCCTAATCATTATTAACAGTTTGGTATATAGCCTTCTAGAACCACTTGTCAGATAACCAAATGTATACAAATGTGTTTCTTTTAAAACAAAAATGAGATTATACCATACATATTCTGCTGGTTTTGACTGATAACATTCCATTTTATGGGTATACCGTTATTCATTAACTAATTCTTGAGCTTATTTAAGGCTCTTTACTATTAACATAATACTGCAAATAATAACCTTGTACGAAAATATTGTACAGTTGTGTGACTGTTTCTAAGGGCAAGAGTCCTAGCAGTGAAATAACTAGGTAAGAGGGTATAGACGCTTTAAATTTTTGATAGAAAAAGACTGTACAAACTTGTATTGCCATTAACGAGAGATTGCCCTGTATTATTTAAGTATTAAAAGTGCTGTGAAAGGGGTGGTTGTTATGGAGTACAAGAGGTCTTAAATATCATGATAGGGAATTTGACCTTGACCCAGTAGCCAGTGGTTCTCATCTCTATAAAAAGCCTAATAGCATTTTTTTTTTCTCTTGCAAAGGCA
Organism: Orcinus orca; assembly: GCF_937001465.1. Classification (NCBI taxonomy): domain Eukaryota; kingdom Metazoa; phylum Chordata; class Mammalia; order Artiodactyla; family Delphinidae; genus Orcinus; species Orcinus orca. The sequence continues at coordinate 40,332,699 of NC_064569.1, read as the reverse complement.
TTTAAGGGCATACATTTCCTGACATGATCTTGGGCTGTGTCCTGTAATTTTATATGAAATACTTTGTTTTATTGCTTTAAAGAAGGTAAGAAATTTCAGTTTTGGTCTTTCTCTTTGATTTGAGGGTTGCCCAGGAATATTCCATTTCCACGTAGTTGAGAATATCATTATTTATTTATAATTTTATTGGATGTGATCAGAGCATACAGTCTGTAAAATTCCTGCAATCTGTAAAATTCCTACTTTTAAATTTGTTAAAAAATTGTTTTAAATAGTCAATCAGTGTTTATAAGTGAACTGTAGATATTCACAGAAGATCTATTCTATACTTATTATATATACACACACGTGTGTATAAGGTTTGTTGTTTGTATTTTCCATTTCTTCTCAGTCCTTACTTTATTCTTCTAGTGCTGTTCAGTCTGAACAAAGTAAGGTAGACTCTCAACATAATTGTATTTTTAACCTGTTCTCCTGTATTCCTAAGAATTTTTGCTTTAGTTTTTTTCATTGCTTTGTTTGTTGCAAATTTATGATAACCACCCTTCATAATTTATGTCTTTTTATATTACCAGATGATCTCTTTATTCCATTTAGTGTTTGTTAACCTTTCTTAATATTACCATTCTTGCTTTACATTCGTTTGCATTTCTGGTATGTCTTACCCATCTATTTTCAACTTCTCTTTATTAGTGAGTATGTTTATTAGAAACTATATATACTTTGGATTTGCTCTTTTAGCCCAGTCTATTAGATTTTGTCTTTTAATGGGAGAATTCAGTCTGTTGATATTTAGTGTAATAACCGATGAACTTAATTATATTTCTTCATCTTAATTTGACAACAAATAAGTCTATTCTTCTTTATTAAATATAGTTCATGCTCAGTAAATACTAAACAATTGCTTGAGTTTAGGTTTTAACAAGCTTTTTTGAAATGACAGTAGGTGCTCCAAGTGAAAATAAGGTAGGAAAGGACTGAACCTAGGCAGGGAGTAAGACTGGACGGATATATATTGGCATATTACGTATTATCTACTCTATTAGAGTTCTCCAGAGAATCGGAACCAATACATTAGAGAGAGAATAAGAGTGAGGGCAAGAGAGACTGATTTATTTCAGGGAATTGGCTAACACAGTTGTAGGGACTGGGAGGTTTGAAATTTAGAGCAGGCCGGCAGGCTGAAAATGCAGTGAAGAGTTGTTGCAGTCCAAGATCCACAGGCTGGAAACTCAGGTAGGGGTTCTATGTTACGTTCTTAATGCCGAATTCCTTCTTTGTGAACTCTGTCTTTGCTTTTAAGGCCTCAGCTGATTGGGTGAGGCCCATCCATATTATGGAGGACAACGTGCTTTACTCCAAGTTGGCTGATATGTTAATTACACCTAAAAAATACCTTCAAAGCAACATGCAGACTGATGTTTGATGAAACAACTGGGCACCATAGCCTAGCCAAGTTGAAACAAAATTAACCATCACCTCAACACCATAGCAAAAGCTGACCAAATATGAATGGATTATTTCTAAACCAGGTGGTTACAAATATTTGTAACACTCCCTTTGCTATCCTTAAATGCAATTAACATTTAACTTATCTACTGTACACATAATTTTTAAAAATCACCATAATGTTCTAATAGTAGTATAAAGGATATGTTTTAAGAATTTATAATAAAATTATTTCCACATATAAATATTGGGCATAGTTATACTAGCACTCAGATGCTTGCACTTCTGTACATTCACCATGAATACAGTGGCTGCAAATGCAGACTGATACTATCGTGTTGTGTCAGAGATTCAAATGCCAGGAACAGACTCTGCCATCAATGGCATGGTTTTTTGAAATGGTGAACAAAAGTTCTAAATAAACTACACTACAATCTCCCCTCCATTTATACGGTAATTGCATGCCTAGAGGATTCAGAGTACACTAAAAACTGTACAAAAAATACTTCATATTTATAGGTAAAAGAGGTTATAGGCTCAGCTAATTATAGATTTTTTCACTTGAATATTTATAGAGACATTTGATAGTTGTGCAGGACTTGGGACAGTATGTTGTGTAAGACTATCCCAGACATTGTGAGAATTCTGGCATCCTTGGCCTCCACCTACCAGACGCCATACCAGACGCCAGAGATGCTTCCCAATCATTGTGACAATCAAAACACTTTCACCTCTGTTGTGTGTGTGGGGTGCCACTTCTGCTGAGAACTACTGTAGTAAATAATAAGAAGCTATCAAAAGTATTTTTTCTCCCCTCAACTTTTTGAGAAATCGGAAAAAAAAAAAAACCAGAAAAACATTAAGAATGCTGTATGCTCTCATATTTCCAATACCCCAAATTAATACCTCTAACATTTTGTCTTACTTCAAATCTTATTTTTAAAAGAAATAAAAAATTAGAGACCTGTGACATTGTGATATAATAAATATATAATTGGTCTTAGTCCCAGGTTCTTGGCACAGAGCTTCTAAGACCCTTGGGAATCTCCAGAGTGATATATCTTTTTATTTGCTAATGAGGTTACTCTTGGTGGGCCCCTAGATAGTTTCAGGTTGGGAGCTGGTTGCCAGAGGAACAAGACAAGGCAGATTAGAAGGCTGAAACTTTCAGCCCCACATTCCCGATCTCCTGGGAGGGGAGAGGTGCTGGGGATTGGGTTAATCATTGAATGGCTGATGATTTAATCATGCTTATATAATGGAACCTCCATTAAAACTCTATAAACAGTGAGGTTCAGAGAGCTTCTGGGTGGAACACATAGAGATGCTGATACAGGGATGGGCCCTATGCATCTCTTCCATTTGGTTGTTCCTGAGTGGTATCCTTTATAATAAACTAGTAATAATAAATAGTTTCTCTGAGTTCAGTCACGTGAGCCATCACAGCAAACCTGAGGAGGAGGTCGTGGGAACGGATCTGTAGCTGTCAGGCAAAGTTTGGGTGACCTGGGCACCCCACTACTTGTGAATGATTGAGCCCTTAACCTGTGGTGTCTGCGCTAACTCCACGTAGCTTAGTGGCAGAACTGAACTGCAGGACATAGTTGGTGTCTGGAGAGTTGGAGAATTGTTTGGTGTGGGAAAAACATATTTGGTGGTAGAAGTGTTGTGAGTAGAGGAAACAGTTTCCATTTAAGACCCCCCCTCTGCCCTCTTCCACCTCACCTCATCCCCAATGTAACGACTACTATTGTCCTTTCAATCTATTTTTTATACTTTTATAATCACATATGTATCCATAACAACATAGAATATGAATTTCCCCATGGGTTTGTGATGTATCCTCTATCATATTCAATTTCTCACAGATACACTGATCTGTGTCTGAGTTTATTATTCTGTGCCATTGATCTATTTGTCTGCTCCTGCACTAGTACCACAACATTTAGATTACTATTAGCTTTCTACTATGTCTTGATATCTGGTAACCCCAACCCATCTTCTTTGTTTCTTTTCAAAACTGTCTTAGATACCTGTGCTTTTAAAGATTTTTTTAGAGAAAAAGTGGTGTCTTCTATAGATACTTGGCCCAGCATGGGAGCGTGAAGAGTCAGAGAAACCTTTTAGGAAAAAGAGGATAGAAAGGATGTTCCATTTAGAGAGAAAGAACAGGCATGGAGACAAGAAACAACGTGCAACCACACAGGTCATTTGATTTTACTAGAACACAAAGGGTGAGGTAGGAACATAAGGTGGGTCAAGACTTAAGGACCTCATACACCATACCAAGGAGTCTGGACTGGACCTTATAGGTCAGGGATTCTTAACCTATTGTCTGTGGTTGAGCTTCAGAGGGGATCCAAAGCAGAATGCCATAATCGAATCTGTTCCAAATAGATGTCTCTGACAGCAATGTGGCAAATATGAGGTCAAGATTGGAACTAAGACCCCTAAAAGGCTCCTGCAAAAGTATAAGCAAGAAATGACAAGGGTAGAACTGACTGAATGGATGTTTAAATGGTAGAAATTAATAAGACAGTTACTTGGTTGGGAGTAGGGTACAGAGAATAGTGTAATGAGACTCCCATAATCCTGACTTAAATGATAGTGAAAATAAGGGGAAAAAAACAAGTAGGTCCGGGAGATATGAAGGAATGCTGTTAGTCGTGGACAAGTTAGAGAGGACTATAGGATTTGAGTGGATATAGCAAGCAACTGGATATATCTGAAGCTCCAAAGGTGAACCTGGAAGATACAAATGTGGAGGTCAGCAGCAGGTGTTAATAGCTGACAGGTACCGGAGTATTAATATGAATTGTCTCATTTAATCTCAGACCAATCTTCTAACTTAGAAACTACCACTTAAGCAAGTTTATGTACTGCAAAGAAGGAAGAGGGTGAGTTAGATAACTAATGGAGCAAGGTCTGGGGTTGAGATGGGTAAGGCTGGAGGCAGGGCAGCAGTTCGGATGCTCAGCTGTGGGCACAGGCTGGACAGGGAAGCAGTTTAGATCAAAAAGGGGGTGAAAGATTGGAAGGAAAAAAAGGAATCCAAAGATTTGAAGTATTCAAGTTCTCGAATACAGTGAAAATGAGAATATAAGAAAGCTCCTCAAAAAGGACTGATTTTACACTGTTTGAAAGTGGCACTGGGGAGCTGAGAGCATGGTCACTTTACTGTCTGTACAGGCAAATGAGAAAGCAGAGAAGGCAGTGGAGTCCCTGGTTAACACATCAAGAGAGGATGGGAGTAAATGAGTTGAGGATATAGGAATGCTGAGTTTTTAAATCATGGAAGAGGGCCTTCAGGTGAAAGGTTTAGGAATGGGGGACAAAGGTCAGAGCAGTATGTACATGAGAGAGGACAGGTGTCCAAAGGGGTTGATATTTTGGGCGATCACCAAGAATGATGTGAACAAGCAAGCCTCAAAGCTCAAAATGAAATGGTGGTGGGACTTCCCTGGCAGTCTAGTGGTTAAGACTCTGGGCTTCCACTGCAGGGGGCACGGGTTCAAACTAAGATTCCACATGCCGCATGGCCAAAAAAAAAAATGATGGCAAGAATCTCTCTTCATAGTTGGATTTTACCTTGAATGCATCGTTTTCTTTCAAATCCTCTTCACAACTCTGCAGTCAGACCTGCAGGTAGATTCTTGTGCAGTGGCACAGTGAGAAATCAACCCTGATGCTAATACTATACCCACTATGCTTAAGGAGATGGACTGCATTACTGTAGGCTGCCCAAAAGCCCTTCACATTTTAAGAACTATCCGCCTCCATTTTGTGCAATTTTAACAGCTGTTAAACAAGGGCCTCTGCCTCCTTGGCTCAGAAGTGCACATGTGGCCAAGCTGGCCAGAGAACTCCATTACCTGGACACAGTTTAATTGGTCCAGGAATGGTCACTGACCACAAAAGAGCTTTGGTCTTTACAGAGTCTTCTCAGGAGATTTATACAGATGCTGGGACAGTCTTTTCTCTGAGATCAGGAGAGCTGAGATTACTACTCCTAGAACTGTATATCCCCTACTTCATGGGTGCTAAGAGCTCAAGATATGGAAATCCAGTCTGTGACTAGAAAACTGGTAGTCAAGACCCCACCTCTGTAGTCCATACCCTGTTCAAGTAAACAAAAACACCAAGACACAGACATGGCAAAATATTTAATGTCTGTAGGTGTGCCTCACCCTCCCATTCCTGTTATGATTCAATAGCCTCTCCAAACTGACTGTACCAGAAAAAACATGGGCACTTTTTCCCAGCAGAGTTCGAAAACCATTAAGGCCCTGATCCTCTTGACTCAGAAATGATTGCAGGTGAGGTCTTTCCACAACATGCCTCAGGTCTCTCTGCTCAAGGAAAAAAGCCCCCCAGTTCTACGGGACTCCTGAGGTCTTCTGTTCTTCTGCAGCCTGGCGCTGGGAGCTGCGCCGCTGGAAATAGTGGTAGACTCGGGCACTGCAGAGGTAGCCCCCGTAAACAGTGAGGAGCATCATGGAGGTGGAGAAGGTCTTGTAGCCAATGTCGGCTAGTTGCTTGGCAGTTGGCATGTTGTCCCCTACAAAGACAGACTAGATTTAGACCCAAGGATAAGGCCTCATCTGCCCAGCCCACTTACCTGTTTAAGACCATTCTATAACTTCTCAGTTTGTCTGCACTCTATTCTGAATGGCCCCTAGACATATGCAGTCTTATACTGGAAGATATTGTTTGGGAAGTCTTAAGATTCAAAAGGGCAAATAAAGTCTGCATACGAGATACAGAAACACAGCTGGAACCAGGTGTATCTGAATGACATTACAGCTAACACCTGACCCTCCATGTTTATGGAAAGACATGACTGGTATGGACCACCCAGAAATGTTCTTAATTGGTATATTACTTTAGGCATACATCAGTTTTTCTGGCTAGTAGGGAATTTATTGAAGTAGCCAGAGATTAAACATTAGCAGTGAATTATTCTCTGTAGGAGGACCGAATGGGAGCCTTCTGGGCAATATCCAATTTGTTTTCCCATAAAACCATCTTATTTATGGTGCTCAGGTTCCCAGGTTAGTCTTCAAGCATCTGTTTAAGCCATAATATACTTGAAATAGTGCCAACAGTATGTTTATGTTATTTCAGTTAGACATAACCTTCTACAGCATTAATCTTGAATTCCAAACATAAAACCAAGAACCTATCCCAAGGGCTAAAATGAAACTTACTGTGTCCCCAGCAAATTAACTCACATTTGCATGAGATAAATTACTTCCAACTTAACTGTTCCCTGGACATTTCCCTGGACATTCTGAGCCAGGGAACAAGAGAAAGTTTAGAATGGGAATCTCTCATCTTGAACAAAACGTTCCTCAATTTGGGACTATGAATGTATATTCTCAGCCTCCTCTCTGTTGAGGGAATTAAAATTAAAAGACTGAAGTTAGTGAGAATAACTTCTTTCTTAAAAGTCAAGAATATGAAAGGAGAAAAGTTCAGGTTAGCTGGTTGAGGGGGTCAGGGGTAGGGTGTGACATCTAAGTGCTTCTCAGAGTAAGTCCCATGGGCTGAACACTGCCTTTGAGCCAGTCCCTGAGGGTAGATCCCACACTGAACTGAGGCACAGCTTCCTTGAATCATAATTCCAAGTGACTATTGAAAGTGACATTAAATAAGGTCAGAGGAAGAAAACCAAATGGCACAGGGACAAGATGAGAAAGGGTTGTATTCAGGTTATCTGGGGTTTGAAAGGACCCCAAGCTGTGAGACAGTAAGAAAACACACACGTGCCACGGAGCAACTAAGCCCGTGTGCCACAATTACTGAGCCTGCGCTCTAGAGCCCACGTGCCTAGAGCCCGTGCTCCGCAACAAGAAGCCCTCGCACCGCAACGAAGAGTAGCCCCTGCTCACGGCAACTAGAGAAAGCCCGGGTGCAGCAACGAAGAACCCCAACGCAGCCAAAAATAAATAAAATAAATTTATTTAAAAAAAAACAAACAAAAAGAACACACATATACACACAGAGCAGGACACTAAGGTAATAAACAAGCTCCCAGCAAAGAGACCTGCAGCCTTCAACCTCCCCCTCACTTATTCTTTCTCCTCCTATCCCCCATTACCCTGGCCAGATGCTAACCAGTTATAGGACCACCTCTTCTCAGGGCTGGAGGAAGAAGGACAGGACAGTACATCTTGCCTAGAAGACTGACAGATCTACTGACAGATGAAATTTTTCTAGAACCTCATTTTCCTCACTTGTCTAATCCAACCTGAGATTTCTCCTATTTTCAAATTAACAAAAACTTTTCACAGATCCTGAGCTAAGGCAGGGCAATGGAAAAACAGAAGACAGATGAAGTTATTCTAGAGGTAGAACAAGGCTTATTAACTGAATGGGCTAGGGCAAAGCTGAAAATATCTCCAAGTTAACAACTAAGGAAACTTTATGGAGTGGGATACTGCTAATAGAAGAAAGAAGAAACAGGTGTGTGTCACTATGTGTGTAGGGGGATGGTGGTGTCAATAAGCATCAGTCAAGAAGATCATGAACTGGACATGTTAAAGTTAAGATGCTCAATAAAGGGACTTCCCTGGTGGCGCAGTGGTTAAGAATCCGCCTGCCAATGCAGGGGACACGGGTTCCATCCCTGGTCCGGGAAGATCCCACATGTCGCAGAGCAACTAAGCCCGTGCGCCACAACTACTGAGCCTGCGCTCTAGAGCCCGCGAGCCACCACCACTGAGCCCCACGCGCCTAGAGCCCGTGCTCCGCAACAAGAGAAGCCACTGCAATGAGAAGCCCGCATACTGCAACGAAGAGAAGCCCCCGCTCTCTGCAACAAGAGAAAGCCCACGCGCAGCAACGAAGACCGAACGCAGCCCCCCTCCAAAAAAAAAACAAGAAAGAAAAGATGCTCAATACAATATTCATGTGATGATGTCTGTCAGGCACATGGATATGCAAATTTGGAACAAATCCTAGGAGAGAGGCTAGGCTACGGATACATATGGAAGTAACAAGTGTCACTGAAACAGACGATAAAACCCAAGAGAAAGAGGCCAAGGGAACGCCAGTTTGAAGAAAGAAAACAATTACGGAAAGAAAACAGGTAGGAAATTCCAGAAACATCTGGGATGCATTTTCATTTAACTACAACAGTGGTTGAAAATCACTGCTGTATCAAGTCACTACCACTGACAGAGGTATGCTGTATCTTTGGGTGTACTGGGCCAGAATAAAAATTGGGAAACACTACTGTAAAGTGCCATGAAAACTGGTCAGATGGGATCACTGGATGGGAACAGGTGACCAGATCACAGGTAAACCTAGGACAGAAGTCAATTTAATGCACTAAATTGGAACAGGCATTAAGTAAAAAGCATGGATTCTTAGCCAGAGCCCCAGCAGGCCCCATGAACCCCGTCCCGCGAGGTTCACGTGTCTGTGCATTTTTTCTAGGACGCAGAAAAACAGATTATTAGAAGGATCATAACTCCCTCTCACCCCAAAGATACGAATTGATATTCTTGTGATTTGCTGGTTAAGCGAACAGGAGTGATAGGGCAGCAGCCTGAAAAGGTAACAAGGTCAAGTAAATTCTACTTTTGTTTTGCTTATTGATAAGGAGATATGACTATGTTTTAGAGGAGAAGAAACGTGGCTAAACTGAGGATAAAAGTGAGGTGGATGGGATGGAACAAAATCTAGGATGGCCCAGGAAAAGATGAAATTAGAAGCCCAGGTAGAAGGATTAACCTTGGAAATGAAGAAAACTTTTGAGGTTAGCAGGAGAACATTCTCATCTGAGGGACATCCATTTTCTCAATAAAGCTCAAGGCTGGGTCTTTTATGGGGTTAGACTGAAGGTTTCAGAAAAACAGTTAAAAGAAAACAAGAACCATAATGGAAATGACATAGGGGTGCAATCTGCAAAAACCTTTTCAGATTGTGGCTCTTTTCTCTTTTTCTGCCCCCTAAACATGGGAGGACCTCAAGGCTCAGGTCTCTCCTCTGGAAAACTCATTTCCTCAAATGGATCCATCCACCTCAGCTTAGATTTACTCACTTATCTGTCTACCTTTTACTCGTGCTATAAAGGCTGCAGAGAATATGGCTTGTGTCTCAAAGGAGCTTATGGTCTGATGGGGATAAGCTATGCACCCAAAATTCTGTTAGACGAAGTGGAAGACGCCGGTGACCAGAAGAGAAGAGGCGTTTTGAGAGTTCAGAGACAAGGTGGAGGCTCAAGGAAAGTCAGGAGAAAGGTGGGGACGGGGGTGTGGGGGTTGGGCAGCTGTCGTTTTAGAAGGGTGGGCAGGATTTACACCGGTATAGAAGAGGGAGGGGGAGAGCATTCCAGGAACTGAAAGCAGCAAAGGAGCGGATCCAGTTAATCGATAAGCAGGAAGGGTGCCCGGGAAAGCTGCATTTCAGGGCGCAGCGGACTGCAAGACAAGGAAGGGTCAGAGCTACTGGAGTCAGAGCGTGGAGGGCCGAGATGCGCGGTGGCAGTCACCGTGTGACAGGAACCTACAGCCGCAAGGAGCTAGCTGGGCTGGAAGCGGCGCAGATCGCGGCACAGGGTACGCGGCAACCTCAAGGGCGCCGAAGCCCGAAGACTGGGCGTGGGAGGATGCGGAAAGCAAAGGCCGGCCCGAGCGGGCGCGCCTCTGCGGACAGGCGGCCCAGGCTCGGGCCTGGCAGACGCCGTACCTGGATGCTGCCGCTCCCTCCCTTCCGACCGAGGCCTCCTGCCTGCGCGACCTCCTAGCTCAGCCGGAAGCAGCACCCGGGTCCAGAAGAGTGAGGGTACCGCCCAGGGACAACCCTGAACGCTGAGGCGCTATTGGTGCGGAACGCCACCCTTTCTCGCACCCCCACGCTCCGCTAAAGCTCTAGGATTCCGCTCCCGACGCGAGGTACTGCCCCTCGCGCCAGACGCAGCATAACCCCGCCCACCGAGACGAGAGCCCGCGCCGGCTGCAGCTCCGACTGGTTGCTGCCTTTGAACATCCGGCTTCCGGGTCAGCCGCCCTTACTACGCATCCTCAGACGAGCCTTCCTCTCGGAGAGGCCCGTTGGTTTCTGGGGGTTGTAGTCATTCTCCGTTGAGAAAGGGTCTTTGGCGACCCAAACTCTGGAACGGGAACTTTTAGGATACTCAGTCACCACAGAAGAGAGCCGGCCAATCCCCAGCCTGCGGCGCGGTGACGTCTCCGGTAGCTGGGTAGGTTCTCTCGGAGTCCGCCCTCTGGAGGGGGCTGCGCGGCCCCTACAGCCTGGAGCTGCCCTCTTACCCTGGGCAGGCCTTCAGCCGAGCTCAGGAACCCGACCCGCCCTGCGAGGCTTGGACCGCCGAGGATTGCGGCAGGTTTGGCCATAGCCACGGAGTAGGCGCGAGGGTCGAATCTCCGTAATGTTTCTGTCCCGTATGTGACCTCCCCGCTTGCAGGCGGCTTGATAAAGCCCCAAAGAAGCGCCGGGAAGGGGTTGGGAGGGGGTGCCATTTGGGGGAAGGGGGACTGCGTGGGCACCCCTGCAAGGGGCCGGGAGTGGCTGGAATGATCGACGAAGGATTTCTTTTCCTTTTTTCGTTTTTCCTCCGGCATGAGTGAAAACATGTACTTGCATACGCCCTACCACATGCACTTAAGCGCCCTTCCCTAATTTGTTTATGCAAAAACCACGCTTTATTAGGTAGACAAGTAAGCCTGGTTCGAAAGCCTCAGATTCAGTTAATTGTGGAGTGAGCAAAAGTAGGCAAAGGGGGGCTTCCCTGGTGGCGCAGTGGTTGAGAGTCCGCCTGCCGATGCAGGGGACACGGGTTCGTGCCCCGGTCCTGGAGGATCCCACATGCCGCGGAGCGGCTGGGCCCGTGAGCCATGGCCGCTGAGCCTGCGCGTCCGGAGCCTGTGCTCCGCAACGGGAGAGGCCACAACAGTGAGACGCCCGCGTACAGCAAAAAAAAAAAAAAGTAGGCAAAGGTTTTTGACTATCTAAGAGGGTCGCAGCTGCAGCCTAGGGAAGGGAGCTGTCTTTCTGCCCCGACTTTGACCTCCTGGGGAAGCAGCTCCTGAGCCCAGCCAGATCTGGGGTGACTGTGCCCCTCACTCTCGCTGCCTGATCCAGGCAGCTCCGCCCTTCACTGGTAAGACTGACTTCTCAGGGGCTAGGGGCTGAGAGGAGCCTGCCTCCCTGGTTTGTCCAGGAGTAAGGGAGGGTTAACATAATGCTGGCCAGAGCCACAGCATGCCAGATGCTGCCACACAGGAAGCTGAGACCCTCTGCTGGATGTGACAGGAGCCCTCGGCCTCTATTTATAGCCAGGGGTCCAAGCTGCTGACCGGTGACATTCTCCGGCTGCCATTCCATCCTGGAGCAAGGCCACTGCAAAGCACACTCCTCTCCCTCCTCCCCTTCCTGTTCTTCCCTCACCCCAGCTGGTACGGAGGCTTGAATTTTTTTCCTCCTCCACGAGTTTCCCAGCTCCTGAGGTGCTGAAGTAGTCAATACCTCATGAGAAGGCCTTCAGGTGACAAAGGAGAGCCAGCCTTGGAATTCACACCACAGAGATGGGGACCTGCTCATCCTCCCTTACCCACGCTCTGGCCCCCTGGCCTGCAGATACAGGAACTGGTTAGCTGCCCTGGCTGCTCTGGGGGTAGCTGAGAACTAGGGACAGGGTTTAGGAGGTAAGGGGTGGATCCAAGATGTCCTGGGGAGATAGCAGCAGGAGGGACCCAGCTGACACCTCCCCCCACTAGAGCTCCTGAGAAGGGAGGCAGGGCAATTACAAAGGTCACAGGGAGTAGAGTGATCTGAGCCTGCTGTGAAGAGGTGTAGCTCTGTCAGCAGATTAAGTTCTGCTCCCCAGAGAGGGTGCTGGCAGGGAGGGTGAGAGAGCCTTGGAAAGGTCACACATGGTGGGGTGGAGCTGGCAAAGAACTAGGAACTGGGAAGTCCCAAGAGAGAATGACAAGCCCCATGGCCAGAGATGCCAGCGTGGCAGCAACTCTGGTGCCAGGCAGCCTGGGGGAGGGGGAAGGGGATGACCAGAGGTTTCTGAGGAAACCTCAGAAGAAGCTGAGGTTTCTAGGAGAAGCTAGAAGGGGGTTGTATTTTGCGAACAAACAGAGATCCATTGATGCCATGTGGGGCCTGGCAGAGGTCTACATCAGCCCAAAAGCCCAGACCCCTCCCTGCAGCCCTCGCCTCATCCCTCTTGCAGCTGAGGTACTTCTTTAGCCATTAACTGGGCTTGAGGACAGCAGTCCTGGTCTGTGTGAGGCCTCTTTGCCTTGCCTCCCTCCCCTCCCCTCCTCCCCCCACATACTCAAAGCAGGCAGCACTGGGGCTGATTCTACCCCTCCCAGAGGACAGGGAGAAAGCCCCACATATGGAGAGGGACTAGCCAACTCCACTTCTGGTGCGATGAGGTGGCAGGAGGCTGCGGGCTGCTTGTGCTTCAAGATCTCCAGGCAGGTGGCCGGGCCCACAGGCACCTGTCCTCCAGTGAAAAGCTGAGAAGACGCTGCTGTGTGGGGAGTCCCAGAGATCGTGGTGGCCAGGCACCCCAAGCTTCTGCCTGTCTCCGCTGGGGTAAAGAGGCTGCCTGGCCTGGGCCCCAGCCCTGCTCACAGATGTTCTGGATGATTCTGCAGGCAGCGAATGAATTCACCTACTGGCTGGTTCTCGTAGCATACCTTGTACACAGCCATGAACAGAGGGAACCTAGAATGGGGAAGGACAGAACCAGCTGGGCCTCCAGGCAAATCCCCTAACCCTCCACTCCCTACTCTCCCGCCTTGGAGCTCAGGCGGACTCTGGCTCTCAATTTCCCATCGCTGAGAATGTGTATTTCCTAGCCCCGGGGTTTAGGGTCAGGTTTCTATTGCCCTGCTCCCTATCGTATTGAACCCTGGCATGAACTTTTTGTTCCAATTAGGCAAGCCTCAGTAACATCAGCTGTAAAACAGGGTCAATATAACAAAGTAGTGAAGAAGTGATTATGAATTATGTGAAGGTGCTCAATAAATGCCAGTTTCCTTCTTCCCAGCCTGTTGCCCAGGCCGCTCCCTTTACCAGGAGGCTTTACCCTGACCAGCCGCGAGCCGATCTTCTGAGCCTGTTTCGTACTCTCTTGCTCTAGGATTCTTTCCCAGATCAACCGAGTTCTGCTCTGATCAGCCCATCACCCCTGCTGTCTTGTGCTCCCTGAAAAGGAGCACCTTGAAGCAGAGACTTTCCTTTTCCTCACACCTCAGCACCCAGGACAGGATTCACGGAACAAAAGGGTTGGCCTTGGGGGAGCAGCTTAGACTGAGGGTGATGGACAAAGAGGCAGAACAGTCAGAGGAGCTTATTCCTGTCCACCCCCATAGCAGAGGACAAGGAGGAAAGGACAGAGAGCGGCCACGCAGAGGGGTCCAAGCAATGTGGTATAAAGAGCACTAGACTGGAAAGAATTCAAAGACAACGAACGAGCTGGGGGACAGCGGGCATACCAGACCCTGGCCAAGCTCTAGGCTCTGTCTGTAGACATAAGGTAACATTTCCCTCTCTGCCCACTTCACAGACTGAGGAGGGTTCAGGAAGATGAATGGGGAGAGCACTTCTGTCGGTGGTTCCCTCCATCAGTGGGGCTGGGGCAGACGCTTACTTGTCCAGCAGGCCCTTGCGCTGGAGGATGCCGTGTAGCTCCCGGGCTGTCTGGGGCCCCTGCAGCTTCTGCCCATTCAGCATCTCTTTCTCCAGCTGCTCAATGGACTGTGAAGAAAACAGGACAGGCAAATGGAAATGGGAGAGGAGGGTTGTCAGTGTGAGACAGAGAGTCTGGGACTCTGGGAGGAGGTGGGTCTTAAGAGGAAAGAAAGGCTGGGAATGTTCCCAACAATCTTAATGTCTGTGTTCAAGAGATGCCTCGAGCCACGTTCCTCTCCCTGAACACCTACAGGGCCCACCCTCCATTCTTCATTCTCCCCAGGGCCCACCTTTCCTGTGCGGGCGAAGGCCTCGGCCACCTTGCGGTTCCGCCCTCCGTAGCAGGTAGTGATGAGATCAGCAACACCGCAGCTCTCCAAGAAGGTGGCAGGGGACACAGGGCCACTGCAGAAGAGCTTGGTGAAGGCGATCATCTCCATGAGCCCCAGTCGGATCACGGCCGCCTTGGTGTTGTCGCCAAAGCCCAGCCCATCACAGAAGCCAGCCCCCACGGCCACTATATTCTTTGAAGAGTGAAGTCACGGGTGAGAAAGGATCCCCTCCCGCAGGCCCCACTTGGGGCCTTCGGCACCTGCCTCATGCCCCTCCCATCAGCCATGACACGCTCACTGAATAAGTGAAGGAAGGTGCGTGGGCTCCTCAACTATTTTCACCTCTTGGTTTTCCCACTTGCTGCACTCCCTTCTTTTAGCCTGGGCTTGTGCTTTCTGGCTCCCCAACCCTGCCCTATACTCCATCCTTGAGGACTTTTCCTGAAAACCAGTCTTCTACCTCGCCCTCCCAACCACGGCTATTTTGTTCTATGCCCCCGATATCCATCCATAGGTCTGTCCAGGATCCAGAGTTCTGGCCATCAATCCGTCTGGGTGTCCTGGACGTCTTATCTCCCATTAGCCTGAGTGCTCCCCCTGGGCATCTCCTCTTCCCCCTGGACCAACCTTTGGAGCCAGGGACAGGGATGTCCCACAAGGGGCTATAGGGGAAAGGAAGAAGGAAGCCCAATGTCTGATGGTAAGTAATCGGCAGACCTGAGCGAGCCTGGCCTTGCTTCTGCCCTTCTTCCCATGTGTATGAGACTTGGTGGGGAAGGGCAGTGAGTGCCTGGAGTCCCAGCAACCTTGTACAGCTAAGCCAGGCCCTCTTTCAGGGCCTTCTCCCCACCCCATAGCTGCCTCTGAAGCCCTCTCACCTTTAAGGCCCCACAGAGCTCTACTGTGTCCACCTCTTGCACCACCGTGATGCGGAAATTGGGTGTCTGCATCAGCTCTTTCAGAAGCTGTCCCTGGGCCAGGTCCTTGCAGCCTAAAGTAGGGAGGGGATAAGGCTTTAAGAAGGGACTCTTGACTCTTCTTCCCACAACTGCCCTAAGCAGGACCTACAGCTCTTGCCGTAGGGGTGCCCCAACTCCCCTCACCTTTGATGCTGGGATCTTCTTCCTTCACCTGCCTTATGGGGAGAAGATGGCTAAGTGGGTGGGGAATATAGCCTGGGGAGGCGATGTAACTGGAGTTGCATTATCTATGTGGGTGGTGGGGTCTCACCAATGGTTGTCTCACAGAACTTCTCATCAGCCACCTCGCTGGCAATGTTGGCCCCCATCAGCACGCTCATGGGGATGCCAAGGCGCTCCCCAATCACTTCAGAGATGAGCTTCAGCCCGTTGGGGCCCTCGTCTACCCCCTGGGCACAGGATGGAGCTCAGGCCAGGTGCCTTTTATCCCCAACTGAGGGCTTCCCACCTAGAAATCCTGCCCATTGCAAATTCACTGTTCATCAATGTCCCTCCCCAAAGGTCCTCCCCTATTCCAGTGCAGCCAAAGCTAGCTGTGAGGAGAGCAGATAACATGTGAAAACGAATCCATCTGAAAACTCTCCTTCCACAACCTACTTCTCCAAGGTAATGTATCCCCGCCACATCCCTAAACAGCCCACTCCTGAGTACCCCCAACCAACTTCCATCCCAGCCACTGCTCCAAACCAGCTTCCCTTCTCAACTCCTCAAACAAGCCCACTTCTTGTATCCCCTAGGCATCCCTTGTACACCTCCTAAACTCCCCAAGACATCTGCCTCCAAACTCATCTCTTATCTACTCCCCAACCAACCTCCCCTTCCCAGTGGCCCCCCGCATCTGTTTCTCAAGCTTCCCCAAAGCCAGCTCCTCTCTTCAGAAAACTCCTGGCCTACTTCTGCTCTTTTCTGTTTGTCGCACTTCACCCACCCTGAGCCCCACAGCAGTTAGCTGCATCCCCATCCACAGGAGGGTGTCCCTGGCACCTTAATAAGAGATATGCCAATGGTGTCTGCCTTCAGGTGGCCCTTGAGCTGATCACAGATCTTGCCGATGAACTGATGGGGTACCACGAAGATCAGGATGTCAGCATCCACTGCAGCCTGGACCACATCTGGGACAGCCACCTGTGGGGGTGACCAGTGTTCATGGGCCTGACGGACTGCTTCTAGCCCCTGTGGAGCCCCATGCAGGAGATCTAGGAGACAGGGTGAGGCTGGTGGGGAAGAAGGAGGGCAGTTTGGGGGTTGAATCTGGAAGGGCTGAACCTGGAGGAACAAGACACTTCTATTCCTTCCGCCTAGCCATCATTCCCTCTAGGTTCCAGCTGTCCTGGGTTCTTGAGGACTCCTGGAAACCTCCTCTCAGCACTCTCCTAGCCCTTGGCTGTGGGATAGTGAGGGAGGCCAAAGGAGGTCTGGGCTTGGCAAGAGGAAGAGGCCAAGTAAGATTTCATCACCCTGCTCCTTAGGGCTCCCAACTGGGAAGGGAGAGCCCCAGTCTTCCTGCTGTCTTTCCTGCTCCCCCTTTCCAGGTGGGGAGTAAGCCACATGGATCTGACCAAAGACCTTAAGTCCAAGGAGCAGTCTCCACATCTACTAATAACCCAGTGAATGAGTAACAGGGTTATAGCCCGAGGCAGGCACTACCCAGACTCCAAGTCTGGGGGCCAGAGAACCTGTCTTTGGTTGCCACAGAGACCAACTTCCTCATCCTCTCCCCGTCCCTCTCCTGCCTGGAAGCCCACGGGGTGGGGTGGAGATGCATTCAGGTTCTCCCCAGTCCCAGGAAGTGCTCAGGGGAGCAGTTTGGGGGCTGTGCCCAGGGACGCCCTGTGCCTGGAGTAGCCCTCCTGAGATGCTTCTCAAGTACAGGTGGCACGTGAAGTGGCCCCCTCCCAGCAGGAAGCACCCCCTCCACTTCCCTCTCCCTTCTTATGGGGCATTGGGGCTCACCACATTGGGGGGCAACTTGTGCCCTGGCAGGTATTTGACATTCTCATGCTGTGTGTTGATGACCTCTGTCAGCTTTCTGCCCCCGACGTCTTCCTCAAACACCCACATGGTCACCCGTGGGTCAAAGCGTGCCAGCTGGGCTGCGTTGCCACCCACAATCTTGGCGATGGCTGAGCCCCTGGCAGGAGGGGGAGCACAGAAAGTGGAGGAGCGGGGGCGTGAGAGAGGAACAGTGGCGGGAGGGGACAGTGCTCCCCCTCAGGATGTCACAGAAGCCACTGGATTATTTACCTGCCACCTTCCTTGTCACCCCCTCCCCGTGACGCTGCGTCTCTCCTGACCTAGCAGTAGAAAGGAGACTCAGTTTCCTTTCCCTCACACTTTGCTGCTGGAGAAGGGGGCCAGCCTCTTGATCTCCCCCCCACCCCCTAACCCAGGCAGCCTTTCAGGCAGGGAGCACTCTGGAGGCTCCCTTCCCGTGGCGAACAGGTGCTGCTGCCCGAGACGCAAGGGCCAGGAGCGGTCTGGGCATTGTCTGTCCTGCCGGGGTAGGCAGAGAAGACAGCAACAGGGGTGGGCCAGAAGCTGGAGGCATTTCCTCCCCACCGACTGCCTCCTGCCCACCAAACCTCCCTCCCTAACCTCCTGTATACTTGAGGGAGCCTCCCCCTCCCCCCCCCCCCCCAGTACTCCTTGACAGAGCCGCTTACCAGTTACCAGAGCCTACAATGCACACTTTCTTGCCGGCCATGGTGCCGCTTCGCTGCCTGGGCCACCAGCTGGGTGCCACTCTCCCCAGCTCCTCTGCCGGCTGGGAGCATATAACTCCAACACACGTGGGTGCCGCCAAGCCCCGCCCTCCAGGGGAGGGGAGGCGGGCGCCCAGGGAGACAGAGTCTGGCAGGGCCAGGGAAAGGGAAGAAAAGGGTAGAGACAGGTGGGGAACAGGAATGGGGCCGAGACCAGGCCTGCTTTTCCTCTTAGGTTTGCCCGCTGACGGTGCTGGCACGCTGCTTCCCTCGGCCCCAGCCCAGGTCCTCAACCCCTCCCTCTCCGCAATGGTTTCATTTTAAGTTCTGCCAAGACCGGGCCCAGATAAGGAGCGAGTGCCCGGTCCCCCCCCACTCCCGTCCCCTAGCACTGGAATAAATTGTATTCAGTCCCAGCAGCAGATCCAGGCATGCCTTCTTTTCCAAGGTAGGAACCGCCCCACTTGTGCCCCCCAGGACCCGGAAAGCTGCTCTATGGGTTCATCCTCTGGCGATGACGGGTCACGTGTTGCCCC
The DNA here is from genome assembly GCF_937001465.1 of Orcinus orca. Classification (NCBI taxonomy): domain Eukaryota; kingdom Metazoa; phylum Chordata; class Mammalia; order Artiodactyla; family Delphinidae; genus Orcinus; species Orcinus orca. Next base: position 40,314,019 of record NC_064569.1, on the reverse strand, counting down.
ACTGCAGGGCTGTGGGTGAGTGAGGTGGGTGGGTGTGGCTCCTTTAAATAAGAGCACATAAGAGGTAAGGACCTGCTCTGGGGGCAACCCAGCCCAAGGATAAGACCCCAAGAGCCCAAGAAACAAAGCACACCAGTGGGCCTCTCCTCACCTGAATGTTTCCCAGGAAGGGGGGCAGGAAAGCCCAAAGTTGGAGGCTCTGATGCCAAGTGGCCCACAGGTGTTTTGCAGACTCTGGGCTTGAGGAGGAGGATAGGAGAGAAAAGAAGGCAGCCCAAGTGTTCACTGTCCTTGAGAGGTACTGAGCTTCCTTCACTTCTTTCTTGGGTTTCCAGGCTAACCCCACACTAGGGGCGCCTTCAGGTTAGTGGCTAGTTTGCAGAAGCCAGAAGGGAAGGGAGGCAGGACCTGGGGCAGTTGTGACCTCTGTAGAGCTTTGTGGTCTCAGATGCTGTAATCAAGAGCAAGTGGGGTGTGCGCTTCTGGGGGGAGGGAGGATGGAAGGGACGCACAGTGCAGTTCAGGGCTCTGCATCGCCCACAGCAACCTGTTTAACTACGAGGGGGAACTCTAGTTTCTAGGCTGATGTGGAGAGTGGGGCAAAGGCCCCTTACACTCCAGCTGTCTGTGCACCTTGGCCTGGAAAGCAGATAGCACTGTGTGCTCACGTGCTGACCTCCTGGCCGGGCCAACTGCTGAGTGGGTGTTTCCATCCCCCTGGGCTGCTGCTGGCTGCAAACAGTGATAAGCACTGGGCCAGAGGGGAGTTTGTGTGCAATCACTGGGTAAGGGTTAAGTGGCCCTGAGGTCAAGACTGGGGAGAAATGGTTTCCTAACTTCTAAGGACTGCCTGGGAAAAAGCCCACCATACTCTACTCCCATGGCCAGGGAGTTCCCTTAGGGGAACATACGTGAAATCAGCAGTTGATTGCTTCTCTTAGGAACAAAATTATGCCTACTACAGAGCCAGCCCCCCCAACGACCACTGTTATTGCACTGGCACTGCGACAAAGGCACCAGTGCCAGGCTGCCGGCTGGGACCACTGATTATGGGTGATGGAAGAGAAAGAATGCTTCTGTCCCTGGCACACAGGATGAGAACCCCAAAGAACGGATGTTTGTGCATAAAATAACCTCTTGTGTTTGCCTAAATGCTTCCATCTTTTTGTCCCTACGATCATTTAAAGTAGTACGGAGACAAAGAATTTGTTCATTTATATAGGAATAAAGAGTGTGCAGAGATTCAGAACTGGCCTGTCACAGGCCAATTATCTGTACCACTAGGGCTCTTTTCCCAAGAGCAAACTGCAGATTTGCTTGAAATTAATAATGGTTCATCAGCCGTTCATTACACATGTAATTAGCCTGGGTGAAAACAGATGCCATTTCAATGTCCTTGACATCAATTGTTTCCACTCCCAAGTTATCATCACCCACACACACTCTTCTGCTTTCCCCACTCAAGTCTGATAAACTCCCACATTCCAGATTGGGAATAGTGGTTGTATCCTTGGTGGGTTTGACTGCATATACGCAATACTTGAGTGTTCACATGCATGGAGGCAAAAGTTAATTTTTTAACTACAACTTTGGAATGTAGTTGCCTTCACCCTGTGTTCTAAACCCCCTTCTTGAGTAGAACCAAGCTAGATAATGGCACAAAGGAGGAAAGTAAAGAACTACCAGGTGGGAAGCAGGCATATGATGGAAACTGCAGCAGAATTTCATGCTTCTGCTAATGGGACCCAATCCTGAGCAAAGTCTTCTCAACTCTACCAGTGAAGGCTCGGTTGTCCATAGCACGAGGATGACAGTGCAGCACTTCCACGCCAGTCTCAGGAACTAAAATCTTACTCGGGGTTGAGAAAGTGGAACCTTAAAGAATGGCAGGCACACAGACCACAAACGTCTTCAGTCCTCACACAGCGCTGGCCCGCAGGAAGACAGGAGCCCTGGGAATCCTAGAGGAGGCTCAAGTTCATCAAGTGTAAGGGACCACAGGTACCCAAGGACAGCACCCTCGAGCCAGCAGGTGCCCTGGGGAGTTCAGAAGGACAAGGGAGAGAATGGCAGTGCCACTGTCTTGTTAGAATCTTCCTTAACGGGAACTGAGGACAGGACTCTCAGATCCAGTGATGAAGCCCACTACTCCCAACCAGCACCTGGCCTGCTTGGAGCACTGGGGCTGACAGAACAAGCTCTAAGGTGAGAACCTGAGGTCCCCAGGGTAGAAATCTTGTTTTTCACCATATCCCCAGTGCCTAGAACCACAGCTGGCATACAGCAGGTGCTCAACAAATATCTGTCAAATAAAATGAACAAACACCATGAGCATGGCTAATGGTATCGAAGAAGAAAGCTCAGGGAAGAGCTCTCCATCAGTAGGTAGGGGGACCCATCCTTCAGAAGATTCTTTTATTAAAACTGGGTGACATCGATAAGGAGACAGTACAAAAAAAATTTTGGTCCATGAAAAAAACATAGTAATTCAATTAATAAAAAGTTATCTTCAGGGACACTGTGGAGGAGTGCTGAGCTTCCTTCTCATGGTTCCAGCCCCAGGGACAGAGGCTGTCTGTCCAGTGTCACTCTGGGGAGAACCTTTCAAGGGAGGGATGGGATAATGACAGGAAGGGGAAGACAGGGAGGAAGTTCTGCTGTTCCCAGTGTGGGACAGTCAGGGATACAGGGCTGGGGCATGTGCTCGCAGAAGCCTGAGGAGGGGGTGGGGAAGCAGGGGCTTTGTCAGTTCTGCGGGTTTAGAGCCCATGCTGAACGGAATTCCCCCTCTGTGCCCAGCTGTCTCCCACCCTGCTGTGTTGAGTCTTGCGAGCCTGGGACATGCTAACTCAGGGGTGATACAACCTGGAAGAAGAATTTGAGGCTCTCCTGGAAAGATGCAAAACCATCTCAGTTGCAAGGGGCCCAGATCACAAGGTCCTGCTGCTACCTGAGGGGTCTGAAGCTTTTGAGGGCAGGGGCTGGGTAGTCACAATCCTGTGAGGCAGGGAGAGGGAAGAGTCACAAACCCAACTCAGAGCTATTCTCCAGCCCTAGGCGCTTTCACTCCTCAGTGCCCTAGAAGTCACCAGTGGGTGTCAACTGGGCAGACAAGGGACAGGAAGACAGGGATGGCCCAGGGCTTTTACCCGTTTGATTTTAGGCCTGTTTCTCCATGAAAGGATGGGGGAGGCAGGGTGGAATGAATGAATGAGTCACACCTCCAAGCAACAGCAGGAAGGAACAGCCTCTGCCAGCAATGACAGTACCCTAGGTGAGGGCCCTTGGGGCTCTGACAGGGAAAGGCAAGATTCCCCCACTCAAATGCCCTGGGTTAGGACAGGTAGGAGGGAATCCTAAGAAGCAGCTACAGGGAGTGTGGTGAGAGGGAGCAATACTAAGAGAACAAACTCCAATACTGATGTGGACCCCCTACGAGGGAGTAAGAGAAGCACTGAGTCAGCAGGCCAATCCAGAGGGCTGCGGACTGACCTGGGGCTCAGTGGAGCCCAAGAACCAGGATTCCTCTAGTGCTAGAGGGCAACAAGTGAAGGGACAGTTTGCTCCAAACCTGTGGAGGGAAGGTAGGAAACTGGATTCTGTTATCAGGAAAGCCGAGATCAACTAGCTTATAGAGTGCCCCCAGGCCTGAGTCTCGGAGAAGGGGCTAAAGCTCCCACCTCCTGGGTCTCTGAAGGGCAGGATCAGTGTAGCTGGTCCCCTTGAAGACCACTTGGCCTTAGGCCCAATCCATTCAATGCACTGATTACCACTACGGGTTCTCTCTCTAATACTATCTAGAGGTCCTATGCAGACCAGGGGAGGGTACAGGCACATGGGAACTTTGTGGGGCAAAGGGAAGCTGGGGGTAGGAAGGGATGGGGTGGGAGAAGAAGAGGGTAACAGGTATCATGTGAGACCCTCTTCATTCTGGTGTTGTCCTAGAACCAACAGCATCCCCTGGAAGGCCCCAAGCAAGACCAAGGCAGGTGCTATGAGGCAGGCAGCACAGGGCCCCAATAAAGAAATCGGTGCAGCCAATCAGGGCTGTGGGAGAAGCCCTATGTGTTTCGGATTCCCAGGGCTTGCTCTAATTCTTGTCGTCTCTGCTGCACCTAAGGAGAAAATAGTGGAGGGAGCGGAAGATGAGACAAACCAGAAGCTGGTACCTAACACCACTGACCCCCATCAAGGGTGCAGACCCCCTGCCTTTTGTCAGTTTCTCCTGTGCACCCCAGGTGCCTACCTTGGAGTAGAAGTATCGGCACACGGCCTCCTGTGCCCAAGGCTGGAAGTAGAACTCAGCTCGGCGCTCTTCCTCTGGGTTACCCACCACATCAGTCATGGTCTGAGGGAGATGGGAGGGGGAAGACACAGAAGAGACTGGTTTCCTTTCTTGCATCTGTTATGGATTGAATTGTATCCCCTAAAAGATGTTGAAATCCTAGCCCTCCCAGTACCTGTGAATGTGACCTTATCTGGGAATAGGGTCTCTGCAGATGATCAAGCTAAGATAAGGTCATTAGGGTGGGCCTAATCCAGTATGATTGGTGTCCTTATAAAAGAGGAAACTTAAGACACAGAGACAGACATGCAGAGAGGAAAGATGATATGAAGACACATGGAGAACACCATCTGCAAACCAAGGAATGCCTGAAGCTACCACAAGCTAGGAGAGAGGCCTGGAACAGACTCTCCCTCCCAGCCCTCAGAAGGAACCAAACCCTGCTGACAACTTGATTTCAGACTCTAGCCTCCAGAACCATGAGACAATACCGTTTCCCTTGTTTAAGCCACTCAGCTTGTGGTACTTTACTATGGCGGCCCTAGCAAACCACTAAAACAACACCCAAAGTCGCCTCTGCTGTCAACAAGTCATTCCCTTGTTCAGGGATCCTTTCAGGCACCCCCTGTCCCTTGCTCCTCTTCTCGGGCTACCTGCAGTCAATCACCACAGAACAGGCGAGCACTGAGGACACATCTCACACATTCTGCGCTCTTTCCTACCTTCCTGCCTGAGCTTCTGGCGCTCCCCTCTCTGGGATATAACTCAAATCCCAAATTCTCCATGAAGCCTTCCCTAGCTATTCTAGCCTCATCAATCTCCGTTCTCCTTTGTATTACCTTTTTGATACTGGTGAGTTCCAATAATGTCTTACATGATTTACTACTTTTTAAATCACAGTAACATGGTTTCTCTGAACAGAATGTGTGCTACTTTGAAATAGATCAAGTTTTCCACTCTGTATCGCCTCCAATACGGTGCACAGTGACAGCACATAGTAAGTACTAGATAAACATTTGATGGTTCCACCTCCATTTCCCTACTTAATTGTAAAATGGGCCCTGGAACACACTAAAGAAAGTCTGGTCCCTCACTTCCCCCCGGCTCTCCATCTCATGCTACGGAAACAGAGCAAATGTATGCCTCACGGATCTAAGTCTCTTTACACCTGTCCCAGGTTCTTTACCTTGAGGTCCCGGCACTGGGACTGAAGCCAGTCATTGATGAAACCCTGAGGGTCTCTGGCAAAGCTCAGCATGAACTCTCGCTGGGTCTTCAGCTGATTGATAGTTTCTATCGTCTCATGGATCTGAAAGGAAGAAGGAAGCTCGTAACATTTTCACACTGGGGAAATGCAAAGTTAAATGGCAGGCAGTGTGTGACTTCTTGTGCCGCTGCCAACCTAAGAACAGAGTGCAGCCCACAAATGGCACTGCTGCCCCACCTGCTCAGGCGCTCGGCATTCGCTTAGTAGGTGATATGCACCGTGTCTCTATACACCCCACGTGAGGGAAGTTTTCCTTTTAGTCTCCACAATGTCCACTGTGGATGAGGCTACATGCTAAATATTTAATCCACAGCATAAATGGGTCCTGAAACACTCTCAGGTAGAAAAGAAGTGGTACAGAGAGCTGTCTCAAAAGCTGTGGTCCGTGGGTTTTGTTCTTTGTCCTCTTCTCATTCTCTATACTCTTCCTGGCGGTTTCATCTACTTGTATGTCTTCCAGTACCACTGACAAGGTAATGAGTCCCCAGTCTGCAGACCAGAATCCATTTCCCAAACTCCAACCAATCCACCTGCTTGACATCTCAAGGCACCTTAAACTCTCCAAAACTAAATTCACTACCTTTCCCCAATACCTGCATCTCCTCCTGTTCCCAATCTGAATAACTACAACTGTACACCTCATCTGAAAACCTGAGGGTCGTTGTAATGCCTCTTCTCCCTCACACCTCACCCCACTGTCTCCATCCAGTGTCCAAATCCCTGCAAATTCACCTTAACACCTTCCAAATCTACCTACTCATTTCCATCCTCACTGTCAGGACCGTAAGTTTAGGCCCTCGACACATCTCACAGGCATCACTGCACCAGCCACTTAACTGGGCTTCCTTCCTCCACATCTGCCCCCACTACAGTTCACTCCCCACCATCCTGCCAGTGATCATTCTAAATGCAAAGAGCACCAGGCCCTCCAGTTTTCAGGACAAAGTCTAAGCCAGTTTTCCCCGCAAAGCTGCTTCATGACGAGGATTCTGCTTCCTTATCCAGTTTCTTTTCCCCAGCACCCCGAGCTTTATCTAACACAGTAAGCAGCTTGTACTTCTTGAACATGCCAGGCTCTCTGCTCATCTCTGGGCCTTCATATACCCTGCTCCCTCTTTCTGGAATGGCCTCTGCCCCCCAAGCCCCTAAGCACCATCCTCCTTTCTCCCCTTTGACTCCCATGTCGTCCTTCAAGATTTAGTTGAGGCATCAGCTCTTCCAGGAAGGCCTCCCTGTTCTCCTTTGTGTTCCCAGAGCCTTTCTGGCTTTACTTGCATGGACTATGTCTGATAATGGTATCGCTAATAACAATAGGAGCAGCAGCTGCCACTTGTTTTTATGTGCCAGATACAATGTCATGTCTTTGCATACACTGTCTCATTTAATCTCATAGCAACCTTATAAAAATACGTATTATGGTCTCTATTTCGCAGATCAGAAACTGAGGCTCAAAGCTATTAAGAGGTATAGCCAAGGATCAGAACTCATGTGTGTCTGGCTCCAACCAGCACCAAACAGAGTGCCTAGCATTTACTGGGTGGCAGTACATTTTGAATGAATATCAAGAATCAAAAGAAGCCAAGAAGCTGTGACAGAGGGCTGGTGGCACCCAACTACCCAGGGCATGGTCCCTACCTTGTTGTCTAGAGTAGCAATCTCCTGCTGGCTGGCAGTAGACAGCAGAAAAGAATTCATCTGGGTCTTCAAGGTATCATCCACTTCCACATCAATGTCATAACAAGCTGTCTTTTTCTGATCATTCGGGTCAACACTGGGGAGGAAACCAAAGGGGCCTGGTAAAGGGCTTGTCCCCTAAGACCTAATTACACAGGGTCAAAAAGATGGTCTAAGACTGAAGGGCAAGGAGCTGACTGCAAAAGGGCACAAGAGACCTCTTCGGTGTGACGGAAAGGTTCTGTACGTTCCTTGTGGTGACAGCTACAGGATGTATACATTTGCCAAAAATCATCAAATTTTATTTTAAGTGGGTGTAATATATTGCATATAAACCTCAACAGAATTAATTTTTTTTAAAAACTCAATGGTAAAAATTCAAATGTTACAAAAGATATCCAATGAAAAGTAAGTTTCTCCCTCCCCACAAGGAGACCATCACTACAGTATCTTCTGTATCTTTCCCCTTATTAAACTAAAATTGACCCTGAAAATGAATTCAAATAAAACACATACCACGCAAAATAAAAAGTGGCCTAACTTTAAGCCCATGAATACGGGACAAACTAGCTTCTACTGACCCAGTGTATAGGTTGTAGGAGTTACTATTGGCTGAGTGATGATGGTTCAGGGTCTAATGAAAGGAAGGCTAATTAATATGGAATAAGGGAAAGAAGGCAAAGACTACATCCAGCCAGAAGACATGCTGCTTTGAGGAGAAGGTGCCTTCCTTCACTCCATATCTGCCTAGAGATGCCCTGCTCATCCATCTTCTGAGCAGAAAGCAGATGGAGGTAATGGAGTTGGAGTCTCAGCTTGGAATGTCCTACCACCCAGAGAAAAGACAGTAGCTCATCAGTGATGAGCTGGTAAATGTCTAATAACTGATTCTCCAAAAGAGAAGAAGAACAAGAACAAGAACAAGAAGCCCTGACTTGTAGCATCTGCTGATTTCTGTGTTTTAAATATTCTCGACATGATTGATTTCAAGATGCCAACATTACATCACTGATCAAGGAGCTGGGAAGGGATGTGCAGTAGCACATCATTAGATGGTATTTCTACCATACAGACACAACAGACAGAAGTAACCTCGATAATACAAACACCAGTAAACTAATATAATAATTCAGAGATGATAAATTTTTGAGTATATATTACCCTTATTTCTAATATAATGTATTTAACTGCAAGTTTGTATAATTTAACCTTAAATAACGACTGTGTTTAACAACCTGCTTGCAAAATCCCTGAAGATTTTGAGAACTGACTTGTGCAGCTGGTGCAAGCCAGCTCCAGCACACCACTGCCTTGCACACACATGCTTACCTGATGACATGATTAATGATGATGGGCTCTGGTGGCATAAGCAAGGCGTGGAGCCGTTGGGGGATCTCTGAAAACTTCATACGCTGAGACTCAAAGATCTGCGGGAAAGAGGAGAAGCAGCTAAGAGCACAATTAGTGCTCCAGTGGACTTGAGCAAAAGAATGGGTCCTTTTCTTACCTGCTGGAGGTACTTGTCACAGATGACAAACTCCCGCTCGTGTGGGTCCTGGAGCTTATGCGTCTTGATATATTGCCACAGTGCTTGAATGATCACTGGACGGGTCTGGGTGTGGATGCCCAGCAGCCGAGCCAGACGAGGGTCTAATTTAAACTGAGGAGGCTACAGAGAACCAAAGAGTTTGGGATGAAGCTAATGAGCTGAGTCTATGTGCATTATGAGGTGCCTGGCATGGCCATACATTCAAGCCAGTCAACAGGCATTAATGCGGTGCTTTCCCTGGGGCAGAAGAACACTAACAGGAACTCAGAAATGACCAAGACCCTATCCCTATATTTAGGGAGGCAACAGTCTGGCGGCAAATTACCCACAACTAGACTTAAACCTTTAAATGTCAGACTGCTGATGGGATTGGCTGTGAAAGCTGGACCCCCTCACATCACACAGAATACCTGGTAATCCAGCATCAGCAGGACAGTACACCGTACATTCACGTCTCCTGGCCGCTTCACCTGGAAGCCATCTGTCTCCTGGGTAGTGGCGGTCCTGTGCCACTACAGAGAGGAAGATGTCAGGGGGTGCTCTCCCAGAGGAAGAGCTGGAGTGGGAGGGAAGAGCTTCTGTAATGACTGAATATTCAACTTTGATTACTGAAGCTACTGGAGAAGAGCAACAGCATGAGACATTTTAAAAAACTGCACATGACTTTGGGATTCCTGTCTATAAGTCGATTGACCTTTTCATTATGACTGCTCAGGGTCACATTTAAATTAGCCTGATCTTTCAGTGATAATTTTATCCACAAAAATGGATAATATACATGTGTATAGTAAAATAACATAGCTGTCATCGATTGGGTACTTACTATGTGCAGGAGTATTCTAAGACATTTACTTGGATTATCACATTTAATCCCCAAAACACCCATATGAGATAGGCACCATTAAACCTATTCTACAGATGAGAAAACTAATGTTTAGAAGAGTGAAGTAAGCTGCCTAACGTCAACAGCCAATAAGTGGTGGAGCTGCTATCTGAGCTCTGGTGTGTCAGATTCTACAGTCCACGTTCTTAGCCACTATGCTCTACTGCTATAAAGTTAAGTTCAATATATTTACAAATTTCTATTGATTCTATGACTTACTTCCCTTATTAGATGGTAAAGACCTTCCCATGTCTCTTAGTGGTTGAGGTTAAGGGGCTGCAGCTACACTGGCAAAGAAAGGAGCAGGTTAAGTTCACCTGGAGCCCTGGACTGTCTTATTCTGGTTTTGACTATATCCCAAAGAATACTGTTGCTGACATAGTCTTCAGAACACTATGTAACCAGGCATTACCATAAAAAATTTTTGATGATTTGGAATGTGAATCTAAACAGAGCAGGAACCAAAAGCAAGTCCCAGATCTGTAAAAGTAGCCTTGGCACAAGGACTAGAACCCTTAGTTAACCCCCTTAATCACAGCACTTGTCACCAGGAAAAAGGTTGAATGGTGTGTGGATAACTACATCTCACCATTTTTAATAAGCAAGATGCAGAGATGGCTTGGCATCTGTAAGAGGCCTCCATCAGAATTTCCCTTGAAAGTGGGGGCAGCAACCAAGATAGTAAAATTTAAAAGGTGGGACAAGTCAGACTGCAAAAGCTCTTGGGTCCAAACAGTACCAGAACTGAACAGCTAGTGCCACCTGGAGGCCAACGTGCAAACTGCGTTGGAGGAATTGTACACCTGGGGTAACCCTTTATTCATACCTTCCCCTTTCCCTAGACATTAATGTTTGGCTCCCAAGTCCATCATCCTCCAGTCATAAAGTCAAAGCAAAGCCTAGAGGACAGAACTACTCACTTCCACCAGATGGTTATCTGGCCCATACAGGTCTTTGTCCAGTTCGATCACCAAGGACTTAAAAAAAGAAGAGAACTTCCTCTTTTGTTTGGTGGCATCATATTTGGACAAGGCTGACTAGAGGAGAGAGAGGAGAGGTCACGTTAGAAAAGGCCAGAAGAAATTCCCCAAAACAAAGTCCCATAATAAAGGAACCCACAAAAGCAATGGGAAAAAAACTCAGAAATGTCTTCTGAGAACCTCTTAGGAGGTGGCAAGGTAGCTGCCTGTGGATACTGAACAAGTCACAGTAGCAATGAACCCTGAAGAAGCAGCCTATAACACATACAGGGTGACTGACGTACCCACCTCATTTCCCCAAGGGAAATGGGGCAAGTTAAGCCAAACCTCTGCACATAATAAAGCGAGTCTAAACAGAGAAAAGTCTGACTCTACAGGGGAAATGAATCACAGGTAATAAAAAGCCAGAACAAAAACAGCTTTATTTGGATCACATGCCACCACCGGGAGATGGACCGGACCTATACAGAGAAAAAGGAGGCTCTGACACTCAGCCCTGGTTCTCCTGAAAAATGCATTCATGCTGGCTCGCCTGTGAACAGCTAAAAATAGAGAGCCAGAGAGTATAAGGAAATGGCAGGTGAGCTTCTCCAAGGAGCTTCTGGGGTGGGAAGTTTGGGGGCTATCACCAGTCAGCTGATGTTCCCATGAAGCAACGAAGAGCCTGTCAGAGAAATCTACCCCACGTAAACTGTGAAATGTCTCCAATGGAAGCTCGGAAGATGGAGACGCCACAGTGGAGATCGAGGACCTCAAGGACTCAGAGAGGAAAGCATGGCCCAAATGCTAAGTGCAGACTCACTTGGTTTAAAAAAAAAAAAAAAAAAACTAACTGAAAAATCTGCAGATACTGCCAAGTCCAATGGCTAGCAGCATCAGGAAGGAGGTAAACAACAAATCAAATCCCACGACAATAAGGTTCTCGATATGATACCACAGAGGGGGCCAAGCCGTGGGAGCCAGAAACAAAGAACCATTGTATTTTAGTACAGGGAACACAGTGACCCTCTCCCTGCTGTTCCCAACAGGAGCCGTAAGCACCAGTCAGGCTTCCTGCCAACCAGACAATACTGCTTGTTCCCAGCAGCTCCCACCCTAAATGCCGACCACAGTGGACCTTGAACTCACATCCTCCAGGAGCCGTCCTTCTACCCGAAGCTCCCAGGAAGCCACCGTCCCTTCCCCATCCTCGGCATCTGACTTAGCCGGATTGAAAGTGTTAGAAATGAAAATTCGCAGCTTCCGTTTTTGCTGAGGAAGGCAGAAACAGGATTGATAGTGGGGCTTCAGTGGTTTGATGTTGAAGACAAGGGTCTCCCCAAACCTGAAAATGACTCCTAACAGACTGGCTTACTGTCTACCCAGTCCTTGGGGTGGGTGGATGGAGATTCCACCTAGAAGAAAAGTACAGGCCACTGGCCTGAGTGCAAGTGCATTCACCAGGATGTCAGATGGACGGAGTCATGCAAGCTGCCAGGTTCCCAAGGTGGCAGAGCAGTTGTAGCAAAAACACCAACAGGGTATATTTCTGGTGCAAGAAATATCAAAAGCCCCTCCCCCTTCGCTGTTCTGTTCTTATGCTTCTAATGTAATTCTCAGTTCGTAGGCAGAAGGGAGAGATGTAATTTAAATGCCAAGGAGAGCTGTGCTACGCCTTTGATTTCCCATCCCAAGCCTGCTGAAGGTTCCCGCGTCCTCTCCTTTGGCTCTCTGCCTTGCACTCTCCTGCGTTGTTACCTTGATGGGACGTTTCAAGGCCTCCTGGATATCTAGCCGTTTCCTCATGATAGTCTGGTCCAGTTTCCTTTCAAAAGCCAAGAGATCCATATAGGCCTGGGATTCTGGTACCAATTCACGAATCTTAGGAGCAGAAAGATATCATTGGGATCTAGAGCTGACCACCTCTATTCTCAAGCTCAGCATACCTTCAAGAAGACCTATATAGCCTGGACTCACCCTTTGAGGTAGAATTTTGTCAGCCATCTTCTTTTTCTTTGCACTGTTTGGAATAAACACTCTTATCAGGATGGGATGGAACTAGCCAGAACATGAAGACAGGCTGTCCACACCTCCGTTTATAGTGAAGTGAAGGAACTGCAAAGCCTGTCTCAAGTCAGACACCCCCATCCCCCAAAAACGCAAAGAATTTTCAAGAATGAGCACCGTCTGCTGACACAGCACCACCACTTTTTGGTTGAGGGACTCCCACCACCTGCATCCTCACAGGCCTCCTCCTCCCTCCCTCCCTCCCTCCCTCCCTCCACCCTGGGGTCATCTTACTTGTGGTTCCGATTTTGGACCGCCTGCTGCTGGACCTGCTGGATCTGCTGAGGCGCAGGTCTCTTGCGGGACTGGTCCATCCCTGACTGGGCCAGGCCAGGTCGGACTGAAGGGTTCCCCCCATAGCCAGGGGGTCCCATGGAAGGTCCCTGAGGTGTCATTCGGCTGCCTGGTAGCATACCTGGTCTCTATACAGGGGAGAGGACCCAGAGATGTCATCACTTCCCCTGCAAACCCCACCAAGAAAGGCAAAGTGGGGGAGGCCTGAGTTCTTTGAATGAAACAAGGCTGAGGGGGTGGGGTGGAGCACAGTGGTGGGCTGGGAGGAGAGCCCTCTATCTCTGTGAAATCTAGATAACTGGAGCTTCCTCAAATATAGCCCCAAAGCTAAGACAGCTAGATTACACTCAAATTCTCCCCAGTCTATTTTGTATCTGGCGCATTGGACATCTCTAATTCCACATTTGCTCAGAGAGTACTGCCAGCTACTGTCTCCTCAGAAGCTGACCTCAATTTGCCAGCTACACCTTCTGTGTTCCTCTGGGCGCTGGAGCTGCCTAGGCCCTTTTGCACACAAGCTCTCACAGGCCCATGCTTCGCCCCACTTCTTCGTCCACCCTGGTTGTACACCCTGACTCCCCAAGAAAACAATGCCCCTGGGAGCAGATGAGGATGCTAATTGCCTCCCTTCCCTTCCCCGCACTACCTCCCTGCACCCCAACTCACGGCCCGAATCCCTCCCAGGCGAGTCCCTCCTACTCCTCCCCCCACCCCTGTCACTCCCAGGCCCCCGCACGGCCCCGCCCCCGTCCAGCGCGCCCCTCCTCCTGCCGCACTCACCGGATAGGCCGCTCCGGGCATCGGGGAGCGGTACAGCCCTTGACCCGGCGCCGGGCCCATTCGCACCGGAGGCCCCGGAGTCCCGCCCGGACCCAGGGCAGCCGCCGCGCCCGCCCCTCCTGAAGCTCCGGCGCCGCCGCTCGGAGCCACAGACTGGAAACCCGCCCGGGCCGCCATCTTTCCCGGAGCCGCTGCTGCAGCTGCACAAAGAACCGGAACCGGAACTCCCCCCGCCCCCCACGCGCCCCCCGCGCGCCCGCCCGTCCGCCCGGCCGGCCCGCCGGCACGGGAGGCTCGGGGCAGCGAGACTGTGGGCTAGGGGGAGGGGGGGGACAAGCGGAAAAGGCGTGTGACCACTCCCTCCAGCCTTCACGGTCCGGGAGGGGAAAACCATAGAGAGGAGCTCTGGGATAGAGAGGCCCTGCGAGCGGGCGCCCCCAGGCCGACGGAGGAAGACAAGGATCTGGAAAGGGGGACCACAGCTCAGGGTGATGGAGTAACTGCTTCATCTTGGCGCAATGCGTTTAACTTTACAAAGCGCTGATTTTCCTTTCCTTCTCTTCCTGCTCTAAGGCCAGCGCGCTGAAGAGGAGTATGCACTGTTTACTCCATTTTACAAACAGGAGAGATGAACTCAGAGAGTAAATAACTTGGCAAAGTCAACCAACAAGTTAGCAGTAGAAGTCGAAACATAGAATCCAGATCTTCTGGTTGATAGTCCGGGGCTCATTCCATAGATAAAGTGCCTCAATAACTACCTCACGTTCGAACTTAAACCCAACTTTCCCCGAAACCTTTAACCTAACCTGCTTCTAGATTTTAAATTTATTTTGAAGTTTGACTCTGACCCCTCTCCAAAGAATCCTTTGTGCTAGGACTTCTCTTTGGGATCTTTGTTGCCTTTGACCTCTTCCTCTTCCCCTGCGCAGTGGTTCAAACCATTCCTGGTGTGATGGTCAGCCTGTCCTATCCCAGGAAGACCAGAGCATCCCTGCTCCCGCCTCCTTACTCCGGCCCTGATTGTTTGGCCCCAAGCCAAGCTCGGCTCTAAGCACTTAGTTGGAAGGCCTAAATACTATTCAAATAAGAGAAGGATGAAGGCTTCCCTGGTGGCGCAGTGGTTGAGAGTCCGCCTGCTAATGCAGGAGACACGGGTTCGTGCCCCGGTCCGGGAAAATCCCACATGCCCCGGAGCAGCTGGGCCCGTGAGCCGTGGCCGCTGAGCCTGCGTGTCCGGAGCCTGTGCTCCGCAACGGGAGAGGCCACAACAGTGAGAGGCCCGCGTACCGCTAAAAAAAAAAAAAAAAAAAGAGAAGAATGACACTGAAGAGGAGATAGTTAAAACCCAGTTTATTAGACCAGAGGCATGCGTCACCCATAGCCCTGCCTGCTGTTCTCCATCCGGAACACACCCTTTGGCCTTGCTCCTGCTTCCCTCTGGAGAAGTCTGATCTCTAAGGAACTCCTAGGAGCCAAGAATTCCCAAGGATCCTATATCCTCACTCTCCAACTGCAGGCCAATGCACAGGTGACCTGCCACAGGTCTTGTTCTGGGGTTGGAGACTGAGACAGCTGGGCAGAGAAGGCCTGTGAAGGGGCAGGGCTCTGGCCTGGGAGGAATGCCTGGTGGAGGGGGCATGGCAGGTACTCTACCTTGCTGGTTTCTCTTTAAGGTAGGAAGGGAGGGACAGAACGGCAGAGCTTTCAACTTCCCCTCTAGGCCTGTCTCTTTCTTCCCACTACCAAACTGTACCTTACCAGAAAATATAAGTGGTGGGCTTGGGTATTAGGTGAGCAAAGAGGCCTGGGCATCCAGAAGGAGGCAAAGGCCACTGACTGAAGACCTCAGCCTCTGCCTGTCAGCACCCCGCTGCTTCAGCTGCAGAAGTCATCAACCCACAGCTCCCTCTGTCTCTGCAGATCTCAATCCCATGGGTAGGGGCTTTCTCTGTAGCAACCCCCTTCCATGGGGAGGCCACAGTCAGCTAGGCAAAGGACATTGGGGTGGGTGAAGCAGGGGTGGGAATGTTAAGGCTGCAGGGAGGGCAAAGGGTACCCAGGTTGGGGAGAGAAGGTGAGGCCAGAAAGAGGCAGAGCTTGTAATTCACAGCTTCCTTTATGTCGCCACCGAGACAGTGCGAAGGTTACAATGCGCGTGTCGTCTCCTTGTGCTTCTTAGAGGGATGTGTGTACACAGTACAGACACCAGGGGAGAATCCAACTCTTTATACAGGCGAAGGCATTCAGAGACCAGGGAGGGGGTGGAAACACAGAAGGGGAACTTGGGGTCGGAGGGTGGTTCTTAGAGACAAGAGGGGATGAAGTAGAGACAGAGTCAGGGGAAAGTATATACAGAGATATAGCAATATAGAGTCTGTATCATATAGAAATAGAAAATGCAGATGAAGTTGTTGAGAGAAGCAAATGACGTTTCGGGAGAGGACTTGGGAGAGTTCCATAAGAAAATTTATGGATGTGGCCCTCTGCAGGGGCCCCTGGGAGAGGGACCCGTGAGGTTAGGCACCAGTGCCCCTCTCCCTGACCTGGAAGCCAACCAGCTGAATCTTTTATGGGATGGCAGAGGAGGGCCGCCTCTTGGGATATCTCTCCAGCAGCTCTGGGTGGGGGTGAACTTGTAGGTATCAGGATGTGGCCTACAGCACCAGGGCCACAGCTTGTCCCCAGTGCCACTTCTTCAGGGGATTCCCCACCCCTACCTCCCTAGAGACTTCACACTGTGTGGGGTGGTGGGGAGGGAACAGACACGACTCGGGATCCTGCCTGGAGACTTGGGGTTGGGGGCGGTCACTGGGCTGAGAGGGTCTCTTAAGGCTGGGGAAGCCCCCCCTACTAGCCCTCCCCTTCAAGGTACATTCTCTGGTGTGGGGCCAAATTCCAGACCCCGAGGATCCCCTCCACCCCCCACTGGGAGGGGGCTTTGGTGACTGGTGGCAGCAAAATGTAGGTGGACACTCAGATGACAGACAGCCAGACAGACAGAATTCAGGCTGGGAGCTGTGGGAGGCAGCATGGAGCAGAGAGGGGCAGCCTGAGGTCACTCGCCCAGTTCTCTCTTTTTAGTTTCTGTTTTAGATTAGTTTTGTTAAAAAAACAACAACAAAAAAAACAATGGGTTAGAGGCAGGGAGAGGACTCTACGGTCAAGACTCCTTCCTCACCACAGACAAGAGGAAAGGACCGCCCAGGAGTGGGGGGCTGCCTTGGAGGGGGGAGTGAGTCCCCAGGGCGGGGCAGCTGGGGGCCCCCTTGCTCTCCTAGCCCTCCCCATCTAGGCCTTTGGTACAGCGGCCTGCGGAGCTCAGCAGGTAAAGTCCTCAAAAGTGCCTCGGGCCGGATGGTGAGGTAGGATGTTGGCAGCATACGTCATCCCGGCAGGATGGCCCCGGAGGCTCTCACACGGGTTCTGGGGGAACGGCACAGGACAGGCACTGGTTATCGTAAGGGCCACAGGTGCCGCTGGGGCATGGGGGAGGCAAAGGAGAAAAGGTGGCAAGGGGGTGGTCCTGGGGTGGTCGGGGAAGGGATGGGGCGGGAGGGCGCCCCTCTCTCGCTCCCTCACGTGTCTTTTGACGTCATCCAGGCTGAGGGCCACGCCCTTGTCCGCGCTGCTCCGTTTTGCCTCCTTCTGGCACTTCCCTCGTCTGCACAGCTTGTGTTTTATCACCTGGGAGGGAGGAGGGGAGGTGGGCAGGTGGGCGGGCTTGAACCCCGCCCCTCCCGTGGCCCCGTGCAGGCGCCCCGCCCCCACTTACCTCGTAGGCGTAGTCGAAGAGCTCCAGCACAGTGAGGATGCTGGCCCCGATGAACAGACCCATCTGGCCTCCAATGTCACCTGCAGGGGGGCCCACAGGGAGGTCAGTGGGGTCAGGACACAGTGGGAGCGGCAGAGCTCACTGGGGCAGGGGAAGGCCCCTGGGGCTGGCAGGGGAGGAGGCCTTGTGGGACGGAGGTGAGCAGCCTGCTTCGGGTGGTAAGGTGTCACACCATGCCCATGGCATGGGAAGGGGACAGATGCCATCAGCAGCTCACCCAGGAGTCCTGCGATCTCATAGGCCTTCTTCTGCTCAATGGTCTCATAGTTGAGGACTTCAAAGAAAATGTCCAGCACCAGGATGTTCTCCCTGCAAAGGGGTTGGGAGAGGAGACCTCGGATCAAGTCGCATCTCCGTCCCTCACTAGCTGGGTGACCTTCGCAAGTTATCCTCTCTGAGTCTCAGTCTCCAATATCTATAAAACAAGATGCTGATGTGGATACCTGCCTTTTAGAGTGAGGATTAAACGCGATGGTGTAATTGAAAAGACGCTCCACGCACCAGCAATTGCGAGGTGATCCCAGTTACAAGCAATGAGGATGAAGAGAGGAGGAAAGAGGAAGGGGTGCTTCTCCTGCTTGTTCTGGCTTGATCTTCCCTCCATGCCCACCTCAGACTCTTTGGTTGCCTCCCCCATGTTATCCCAGTTTCCTCCTGTCTGCCAACCCCCATCAGAGCCCGCCCGTTACCCTTCACAGTCAGAGCCCTTACCCTATGTACTGCTCAGACTTGTTGAACTTCTTGGCCAGGTACTTGGCTGACGCTTTGCTGGGGATCTTGACCATGGACAGCTCCTTGCCATAGCGAGTCAAGTTGCAGGGCATTTCACACACACAGTACTCCTGGTCCTTCTCCACCAGGAAGTCTGTGCCAGCCAGGTGAGAGGTGCCAGTTGAGTGATGCCCTTCTGCCAGCACCTTCCCGACACGCACGTCCTGGCCCTGCCCAAAAGAGGCCTGAGCCCCCTCCTCTTTTTCTGACTCGTCCTTCACTTCGGCCCTGTGCCCAGCTGTGCTGGTCCTCACCCGGCCTCTCCATGGATATTCCTTAATCCTATATCTCATCCTCTCGGGGCCCTCCAGGGTCAACCAGCTGAGGTGCTTATGGGAGCAGATGAAGGCCACCCCTCCCAGATGACCCCTGTTCATTTTCCACAGGGACCTCTAGAGATGCTATTCCCGGCCTTGCTAAAGTCAGACACAGGAGAGTTCAGGTGAAGCCTGATCCAGGAGTGATTTGAAGCTTCTGGGAGCTTGCCCTGAGACCCCTATGCGTATGGCTGGCAGCGCCTCCTTCCCTCCCGCAGACTTCCCTGGGACAGGGGCGCTCACCCAGGGCAGGATCTGCACACTCCTTGTACTGCTCTGGAGTGCAGTATGGGGCATCCCCTAGAGAGGAGAAGAGACAGTGGTACAGGATGGAGATTAAAGGGGTCTTGTGATGCTGGTGGTACCGAAGGCCTAAAAGCTGGAAGCTGGGAGAGGGTGGGAGGGTAGGAATAGTCAGCCCCCAGTCTGTCCTGGAAGTGACCTACCCCAAAGTCCATACCCCCTGGACCCTTCTGACCCTTCCCCATGGGTCCGGGCAGGAATTGAGGTCAGAGAGGCAAGAGCCTATGGGTATGGACTGGGGCTGGAACTGGGGTGGAGAGAAGCCAGCTGGTCTTGCCTGCATGTTGGCAGGAGGTTAACATGCACGGGGTGCTGGTGAGGGGCAGTGCAGGCTGAGGGGCCCAGGACCGTGTTGGGAACTTTGGGGCCTGACCTGGCATGTGCACCATGCGGCAGTTACAGTTCTCCACCAGGTAGCGGGTCTCACAGTCGATGCGGCAGGCGGTAATGCTGTAGGAGTCGAAGAAATCCAAGTCCATGGTAACAGCTTTGCAGGTGCCCCAGGGCGGGGGCAGGTAGATGAGCTGCTGGGAGAGCCGGGGAGCTGGGGGGTGTGGGGACTTCTCCCCGAGTCACCTTGATGGACTTGTCTGACACGATGCAGAACTCAGGAGTCCTGCCCCCTCTCCCTGTGCAGCCTCTGAGGGTCTCCGAGTTTACGGAGCATCCCATCCGTTAGATCATTCATGCTCTGACTAGTCAGATGGCTACCCAGGCCCTAGCTCCCCCATCCCTCCCATTATTGGTTGCCCACCACTCCACCTCCATCATGAGCCTCCAACCACCCACCCTGGGACTGGCCTCCTGTGGCCCTCTCACCCGCTGCTCTTGACAGGCCACGAAGGTCTGGAACCCTGGGGCTACACCGAAGCCCAGCTGGTCGATGAAGGGAGGTTCATCCTGACTGTGGATCTGCACTTTGATGCCCGCTTCGAAGGACGTCTCATCTAGGGGAATGGGAGCGCTGTGTGTTGGGAGGGCTTCTTACTCCCTAACCTCCTTCAGAGCTGGGGGCACCCTACCTCTCCTGAAATAACCACAACATACACTGAGACTGGGGGAGGGTAGTTAGTCCAAGGGCCCCTGGCCCATCCCCAGCCTCCTTCTGGGTTCACCAGCCCCGTGCTACCCTGTTGACCCCTGAATCCTACATACTTCTTTTCTTACCTGGCTTCAGTTACGCATCTCGGTGTTTCAAATTATTTCTCACTGTCTCAGAGGCTCTCCATCTCTCCCCCTCCTTTTCTCCCTTCTCCCCCACGTCTCTCTGTCCCAAGGCCCCTGAGACCAGACAGACGGCAGGCAGCCCAAGAAGAGACGGAGTTATTTATAGAGTGAGTGGTGGCCACGAATGGAAAGGGATGGCTGGTTACCTTGGAGAGTAACTGAGCCAGGAAGTGGGAGCCAGGGTAATGTGAGTGTGGCAGGCAGGTAGAGTGGAGGTGGAGATGGCAAGATGCTGGGAGGATGGGAGGACGCAAGGAGAGCCCACGCCCTGCCTCAGGCCCACAGTAGAGCCCAGGAGCCCCCCAACGGAGGCTGAGGCCCGGAGCCACAGGGAGAGGGGCCCCCCTGAGAGAGGCAACATACCGGTCTCCCCCCACACGGGCAGGTACTCGTCCTGCTGAATGTCCAGCATGATCTCCAGCCCATTGCCCGTCCCACCCTTCATGGTCTTCAGCCTGGGACGCCCATCTCGGCCAGAGTTGAACGTGTAGCACTTTCCGTACCGTGTGAAGACCTGGTGGGAGCAGAGCAGAGAGCCTGAGAGTCCTGCCAGTACCCTCTGCCCACCAGGGACTGTCTCCAGACCCTCCAACTGGTGGAGTTTCAACCCAGCAGGAATGACCCCTCCTGAGCAGCCCACTCTCCATTTGTTCTCCTTCTCACCCATTCTGTCCTTTTCCCTGCTGTGTGCCCTGGAAGGCTGATCCCTGTGGGGTGCACTGCCTGTGCTCCTTTGCCACCTGGATGGGCTTCGGGTTGGGTTTGACCCATGGGAGGTATCAGTAAAGGCTCAGAGGACAGAAGGAGGGAGAGACCAGGGTATTTATCTGCAAGTGTTCTCAAGGTGGCTTAGACCCTCTCTGACCACAAATTCTGCCAAGAGGGCTCCCTGCATAGCACTGTTGCCTCTTGGTGTTCCTTTAGCTTGAATATGACAATTTCCCACTATTTCTAGGTGCCTCAGTCCCCCTCATTGGTTTCCTTAACTCTGCCCACAACTCTATAAACAGTCCCTCTGTTAGTCTTTTCGACTAAACTATCCAAGTGTTAACCTTTTTCCCGCTGGGACCCTAACATACACACCTCCATCACCTGGAGCCCCTCACTGCCTGGTCCCTCCTTGGGACCCTCTCCTCAGGCCCAGGGCCTTCTGAGACTTCTCTTCTCTTCTCCTGGATTTCACCCCGGGCATCTGGAATCCTGCTCTCCCCAAGACCAAGCTATGCTTTATAGTTTCCTCTGCCATTAGTCCCTTATGTCCATCACTGTTCCCTTATCACCAGAACCTGAACATCCAGGACCTGGCATGTTCGTCAATGCTGGCGCAGAACTATAAGGGCGGCAGAAGGGATCTCAGCTCTGGGGACAGGCCCCCGACTCCATGCCACAGAGCAGCCCTTATTGCAGCCCTGAGTACACAGCCATGGAGAGAAAAGTGAAGCTATTCTTTATGGCCCTTTCCCCACAGCTTCCCAGAATGCCTCCAGGTTCCCACAAATGGGGTGAGTGTGCTTCAACTACTGAGAGATGGTGACAGAGTCCACCAAGCAAGTCATGAGGTGAATACAGACACAGCCCAAAGAAAGAGAGAGACAGAGTGTCAGGCTAGACTGAACAGGGAGGCAGTAGGGGTTACTAGTCAATAGAGTCTTTGCCCCCTTCCCCCTTCCTAGAACAACCTCCTCCTTCCCCCTCTGGAAAAGAAAACCAGTGCTATCCCCCATTTTGTGGGTGAAGTCCAGAGAGGAGGTAGAGAGAGAACTCCTAATCCCCCAGCTCCACTACCAGGCTTTGTGGCTTTCAGCCGCAGGGTCCAGGCTGGACACGCACCCCTGCCTACCCGCCTCCTGGGGATGTGAGGGACTCCTGGTGGCTGAGGCCAGCCGGGAGCTGCAACCTTGAGCTGGCTCGGAGGGCTGTGCTGCTGGTCGGTGGGCTGTGCTGCCACCTGGTGGTGCTGCCTGAGAAGTGCCTGCTCTAGCCTTAGATCCCGAGAAAGCCAGGTTGACCCCTTCCTTGGTCCATGTTCCTCTACCTCCTGGCCTGTCCGAGGCCCAGTGGCCAAAACCTCCATGTTCCTGTCTGTCTGTAGTCAGTCCAAGATGCACTGATATGATGACACCCACCTGCCCCTCCACTAGGGAAAAGGTGGGGGACTGAGAGATGGGTGTATGGGAAGGGAAGGCCTGGCATCTGGCACTTGTAGGGGACAGAAGGGGACCTGTTGGGCCAGACGGAACTGGAAGCTGAACTGGGGAAAGGATGGGGTGCTGCTTGGTCCCTCAGCAGGGAAGGCCCTAGACTCTCCTAGTGAGGGCTTCCCCTGGGAAGAGGGTCCCTGGCCACTTAGAGCTGGAGGGGGAGTGGGGAGGATTTAGAGGAGGCCTGTTATTCTCCCTCACCACACACACACACACACACACACACACACACTAGGAGGAGCACAGGAAGACCACATGAGGACGCTGCTAACAGGCATGCTGGGGTGGAGGGGGGATATCCCCAGCCCTCTGCCTCCCTTCCACACCCTTCTCTTGCACCTCCAGAGACCAGGGGGCACCTGCCCCAGCTCCAGTCCAGGGGTGATAGTCAACATTGTTAAGGCCAAGCATAGGCACCCACCACCAGATCAAAGGTTGACCTCAGCGAAAGATTAAGGTGCCGACCCTGCTGGATCGCAGAGAGGTCTGGGAAAGGGCTGGACATGCTGGAGGATATTCAGGGAGACACCAGGGGCCTCAGGGCAGCAACTAATTACCAACTATGTGTTTCAAGAGTCTAACAGGGAGGGCAGTACTGGCACAGCCCTGGAAATAGAGCCCAGCTGCAGACCCTGGGGCTCCCAGGCAAGCTCCGGCCAGGCCTCTCTCACAGAGGGTGGGTGGTCCAGGTGAGGTGGGGGGGAGGCAGGATGGTTACCAGCCCCAGGAGGTGACGCTCAGGGTGAGCCATGGCAGACACTGTTGGGCACCCACTCACCACTGAGAAGTTGTGAGGGCCACAGGGCCCCCCGCAGTAGGAGCAATAGAGCAGCATGTCCTCCAGCCGGTGGCAGGAGCGATTGTAGAAGCGGTGCAGGTTAAAGGGCTCCCCAGAGAAGGCCTCGGGCCCCGGTGGGGCGAGGGGCACCCCGGGGTCATCGCTTTCATCCAGCCCCAGCATGGGGGCCAGGTAGAGCAAGTCGGGGTAGCTGAGCTGGGACAGCCGCACGGCATTGGTGTTGCAGAGGGTGACCGCCGGGAAGGCCAGCTCCGTCGTGGCCACTTCATCTAGCAGAGTCACATGTGGGTAGCTGAGGTAATAGGCAACTCGATCCCCGACCTGGCACAAGAAGGCACCCAGTGCCAGGATAAAGGCCGCTGCCCACAGGGCCTGCCGTGGCCCTGGACCCCCTTCCACAAAGATGTGGCTGGCTCCATGAAGGGTGCAGCTGTTGGCAAAGGCCACCAAGTCCATCGGTAAGTCCCCCTCTCTGGCCCCCTTCCTCTCTGCCTCCTTTTCCTTCTCTTCTCCCTCCTCTTCTGATTCTGAGTTGTCCCGCTGTTGCCGCTGGTGGGGACCCCAAACATCTCCCAAGGGCCCTGGGGCCTCCTCTCCAGAGGAGAAGGACACAGAGCAGAAGATCTGGATGGGCATCTTCTCCAGGGGCTTCCTGGCACCGGGAGGTGGGCAGGAGAACGGGGGAGGAGGCGTGATCCTAGGCAGGGTCCGGCAGTCCTCTTGCCAGGTCTGTGCTGCCTGGATGGCCGTCCTCCCTTGCCAGGGCCTCTGTGGCAGTGTGGCTGAGGTGGGGAGGGGCTTAGAGAGGAGAGGAGGACCAGCCTGCCCTGTCAGGGAGGCGGCTGTCTGAGCCGATGAATAATTGATGGCTGTGGGAAAGGGAGGCCGATGGAGATGGAGAGGAGCGGGCCAGAGCCCCTTTCCCCGTCACCAACTCCAGCAGGACAGACAGGGTCGAGGACAGAGTGGAAACGCCTGAAAAGCCCGAGGGCTCCAGGGGAGATGGGACCTAGCAGAGTCCTCTGCTCTCACTGCCACGACGTGGGCCAGCAAGGGTCTCTGCCCATCCCCCAAGACACACACCCTCAGGCTCCCTCTCACCCTCCAGTCCACCTGCCCCTCGCCTTCCCACCCCAATTCTGAGTCCTCTGCCCTCATTCCCACCTGGTCCAGTCATTCTTCTGAGTTATCTGAGCCCCACACTCTCTAGGCACCTCTAATTAGCCTCTAATTCTTCTCTAATTCCCCCTGACTTGGAATCTCCCCAATTATTTTATGGAGCCCCCCCACTTCTCCCCATACACCCTTACACTGCAGTTCCCCTCGAAATATTCCTCTGGTCCTCAGTTCCCTTCTGATCACTGGGCTGACACAACTTACTTTCAGTTACTTCCTGAACCCCTGGCTGCCCCGAACCCCTACTCTCTCCCTTGACCTCCGGTTTCCCTCCAGCTGTCCCTGAGACCATCGATCCTCCCCTGACCCCCACCCCCCACTCTACTTCAGTCAGCACCCCCCACCCCCACCACGCTGAGCCGCACTCCCTTCTGTGGCTTGGGGGGCAGCCCAGGTTCCATTAGCAGAGGTCTCTCACTGACCACAGACTCACTTATGGCCAGTTCCTGGCACTGGGGGGAGGCACCCTGTCTCTTGCAGCTGAAAAGCTTCCTGGTAGATCACCGCTCCCTCTCCCATCTTGCCCATCCCCTAACAGTCCAGGAGAGCAGGTGGAGGAATTCTCTTCCGGTGGGTGGAAGAAACTGAGCTCAGAACCGGTACAGGGTCCTGGGTCAGGTGGAGAGTGTTGGGAATAACCTGAGGTACCCCCAAACCCTCAGCCTCGCAGATACCCCCCAGCCCCTCAGTCTCTGAGGCCCCTCTCGCTCCCAGTTGATCAGTCCCTGCCCCCAGGCCCCTGGCCCCTCTGTGTACTCTGATTACTCAGGGCCACTGGTTGAGGAACTTGAGCCAGCAGCCAAGTCTCCAGGGCCTAGAAGGTGACCTGAGGGGAGGAGAGGAGGGGAGGGAGTGAGGGGAAACTATTAACCCTTCCTCCACAGAGCCAGAGGAGGACCAGTGGGGGTCAGACAAGTCTACTTGGGCCTTTCCATTCCTTAACCATCCCACAGCCCCAGGCTCCTGCCCCCCTTTCCTTCCCCCCTCCCTGCTCCCACATCTCTTCCCTCCTCCGTTTGCATACAGAGAGCCTGGAGTGTGTTGGGGATGGCAGGCAGGGTGCCAGGTTCTAGCAGAACTGGCTGATGTGGGACCTCTGGCCTCAGCTTTGCTGCCAGGGACACAGAGGCCCCGGAAAAAGAGCAGCCTTTGAGATCTGGTCCCTCTCCCTCCTTATGCCATTGCCCTCAGACTGGTCTCCCACTCTTTTATCTAAACAACCGCCTCCCAGCTGGTCTCCCTAACTCCCTGCCTCCCTGCAGTTTCTCCCCACCTTTAGTCCATGCTATGTAATTCCGACCACCCTTCCCCATAAAGACCTTCTCTCACTCCCCAGTGCCTCTTGGTAAAATTCAACCCCCGCCACCCGGGACCTACACGGCCTTGGCAAGTCACCCTCCAGCCTCACCCCTCCACCCCACCTAGTCCAGGGTCCAGCATCCAGTCACCATGTCCTTCTCCCATTCCACAGACACACGAGGCTCAGTTCCATGCCTTCCCTGGACTCCACCTGGAGAATTTCTACTCATTTTTCAAGACCCTACTCACAGGTTACCTCCTCCGAGAAGCCTTCCCTGACTCCACAGGGCATAATTAGTGCCCACTCAGGGAACAGACTGCAGGGTCCAGTTCTGCTCAACTCCCTTCAAGCATGAGTAGTGATCAGTAGCTCCTTAAGGACAGGGACTGTGAGAATGAAAGAGCAGGACCCGGGGCTTCCCTGGTGGCGCAGTGGTTAAGAATCTGCCTGCCAATGCAGGGGACACAGGTTCGAGCCCTGGTCAGGGAAGATCCCACATGCCACGGAGCAATTAAGCCTGTGAGCCACAACTACTGAAGCCTGTGCACCTAGAGCCCGTGCTCCGCAACAAAAGAAGCCACTGCAATGTGAAGCCTGTGCACCTCAACGAAGAGTAGCCCCTGCTCACCGCAACTAGAGAAAGCCCGCGCGCAGCAAAAATAAATAAATTTAAAAAGAAAGAAAGAAAGAGCAGGACCCAGGGACCACGTGGAGAAACAGGAACCAGAGATAAATCACTGCAGAGATGAGGAGAGACCTCCCACCTTCAGCTGTTGTCCTCAGGCTTCTCCTGTATGAATCCGTGGGTTCTTCTTCTGTTTCCTGTCCCGTGTGCATTGTCTTCTTGCCTACGGGACCTCAGCTCTTGGAGGGCTCTGCGCATCCCCAGGATGCGTTTCAGAGGTGGGTTCCAGACTTGGGCTGGAGGTGGGCCAGCCTAGGTTGAGGCTTGGGCTGGGAAAGCTGCAGCATGCGTCCCCACACCCACTAAAGGGCATCGTTCCCCTCCCGCAGCCTTTCTGGAAGAGGAAGTAGATTGGACTTCCAGAGGGAAGAAACTAAGGCTGGGAAGCTCCGGGTGCTTCAGCAGAGAGTAGGGTGTGCACACACGGAGCAGCTTCAGAGGACAGCAAATCTGGTGTGGCTGGACACTTCTTCCCCACACGGACACAAAGACCTACACTGCACACCTACACAGCACTACACACAGACACACAGCCCTCTTGTGGGCAACGAAGACACACACACACACCCCAACTGCACTTCCTCCCTCCTCCAGCCTCTAACATTCTCTCCTCCTCATCTCGATCTAGTAGACAAATCCACATTTTGCACAGTAATGGGGAGGTGAGGAAAGGATCAAGCAGCACACACAGACCCCGGAGCGTACACAGAGGAGAAGTACCCAAGCAGACACGCTCGCAGAACAACACTGTATCCAAAGATGCGACCCCTCCCCACATCACTCCCTCCCCAGTACGTCTCTTAAGCTGTGTGTGGCCACCCAGTGCTTTCTGACTTTCTCCACGTCTCTTTCTGAACTCAGGTCACCCCTCACATCTGTGGAATGTCTCCTGCTTTTCAACTGATGCCTCAGGGAATTCGTATACAACCCAGCAAAATAAGCAGGTTTGAGTAATTTCACCCCATTTGACAAATGAGGAAACCGAGGCACAATGACCTGTTCAAGTCTCGCGGAGAGCAAGTAGTAGGCTTGAGACTGGAAGTAGGTCATCCCTCTCTAAATCAATCCCTTCCTTCTTCTCCGTTCTTTCACTTACCCATCAAATATTTCCTGAGTGTCCATGTGCTGAGGACACGTGGAGAACAGATAAGGGACTGGGTCCTTGCGGAGCTTATTATCTAACGGAGAGTTTTTTAAAATCACAAAAATAAATATTTAATTGCAAACTATGATAAGTGCTATGAAAAAAATAATACGGTTCCATGGAGGTGAATGACAGGGGGATCTGAACCAGACTGGAAACTGAGGAAGGTTTCTCTGAGAAAGTGATATTTGAATTGCAATCTAAAGAATAAGGAGGAGTGATTAGGTAAAGGTCTGTGTGTGTATGTGTTGGGGGGTGGGCGGTATTCCAGAGAACAGAGTCAGTGCAAAGGCTCTGAGAGGAGAGAGCTGAGAAGAAGAGGATATAGACGGAGAGCAGGCCCTTAGGGCCTTGAAGGCTGGGTAAGGATTCTGGTCCCATTCCCCATGGAAGGATTTCAAGTGATCAGAGCACTGTTTTGAAGAGACCACTCTGGAGGAGCCCGAGGGATTCTAGAAGTCCTGTTAGGAAGCCACTGCAGCAGTCTAGGTGAGACATGGAGCACTGGGGTGGCCTGGAACAGGGGGATGGAGTAGAGATGTCTGGGAGTCAACACCGGCAGACCTGGTAAGGGAGGCGAGGGAGATGGAGTGTCAGGGATGGTTTCTAGTTTGCATAAGTGGGTGAATGGCTCACTAGATCAGGAACACAAGTACAGGACTAGTTTGGGAGCTAAGATGAATTTGGTTTGGCACATGCTGGTTTCTTAGAGCCTTGGGGAGATCCAAGTGGAGATGTTAAGTGGGAAATTCGCCACTGAACTGATGCTAAGAGGAGAGAGCCGGGCTGAGACAGACATTTGGCAGTCGTCGGTGTGTAGATGGTAATTGAAATCACGAGTGAAGATGAGACTGCTCAGGAATAGAATATAAAGTTTTTTTAGAAGAGCTAGAAAGAAAAATGGCCTGATATGGCAGTATCCACCCAAGCTAAACAGAATCCTAACCTGTGACTTAACCACAGCTCCTAGTTACATACCCAAGAGACATGAGTGCACATGGCAACCCAAAGACATGAACAGGGATGTTCATAGTAGATTTATTTGTAATAGCCCCAAACTAGTCACAACCCAAATGTCTAGCAAGAGTAGAATGGATAAACAAATTGTGCTCTATTTACATAAGGCAATACTACACAGCATTGAAAAAGCACTAACTACTGCTATATAAAACGAGACTGAATCTCACAGACATAGTCATGGGCAAAAAAAAGACAGACACAGACATGTATACACTGCACGGAGGATACATATCGTCTAGGAAGTTCAAGAACCGGTGAAACTTATCTCTACTGACAGAAGCCTGAACGTGGTTAATTCCTGTGGGGTACTGTTGACTAGAAAAGGGCCTGAAGGAACTTTCCAGGACACTAGAAATGTTTTACAATTTTATACCAGTGTAAATACATACCGATGTAATATGTAAAACATTACAGTGTAAGATACACCAATGGAAAAATATGCTAATGAAACATGCATCAAGCTGTCCCATTAAATCACAGCCGCACAATTTAAGAGAAGAGGAAAGCTTGGGATTGAGACTTGAGCAGTGCGAACATTTAACGGCCAAGTGGAAGAGCATGAACTGGCACAGAGGCAGGAGTGGCTAGACAAAGGAGGAAAATCGGGAGAGTACCGTCGTTAGGAAAGAGAATAGTGCAGAACAGAGGTGGTGGTCAAACATTTTGAATGATTTTGAGACATCAAGGATAAAAAATGGTTGTGGGTTTTGGAAATATGGAGGTCACTAGCGGCCTTAGCGAGAACCATTTTGGTGGAGTGCTGGGGCCGGGGGAGGAAGGCCGCCCGAGTGGATTAGAGAGTGAGATGGAGATGAGAAAAAAATGGAGAGAGCGGAATCTATACATCAATTTAAAGAATTTTGTCTGGGAAAAGAAACAGATACTGTGGGAGCTGGAGGGGGCTGTGGAGTTGAGAGACGTTTGTTTATTGGGTTTTATCTTAACCTAAAGCCTGGTACATAGTAAGTGCTCAATAAATATTAACTGTCATTATAGCTATACATCTTTTAAAAATTTATTTATTTATCTTTGGCTGTGTTGGGTCTTGGTTGCTGCGTGCGGGCTCTCTCTAGTCGCGGCGAGTGGGGGCTACTCTTCACTGTGGTGCGCGGGCTGCTCATTGCAGTGGCGTCTCTTGTTGCGGAGCACGGGCTCTAGGTGCGTGGGCTTCAGTATTTGTGGCTCGCGGGCTCTAGAGCACAGGCTCAGTAGTTGTGGCGCGCGGGCTTAGTTGCTCTGTGGCATGTGGGATCTTCCTGAAGCAGGGCTCGAACCCGTGTCCCCTGCATTGTCAGGTGGGTTCTTTTTTTTTTTTTTTTTTTTTTTTTAGAAGCCCGGTCTTTTCTTCTCAATGTCACGGTAAATCCCTTAAAGCTGACTTGGGCTGATTCTTATCTATGAACTTCACAGTACCTGGGAATTTACCCAGTAAGATTTCAGTAGCTGTGTCTCCTCTGTGTGCAGGGAACAAAATCAGGCATTTCCACATGGCCAAGTGCCTCCGCGCAGTCAGTCCAGGCCGGCAGGGCAGGTGGGTTCTTAACTGCTGCGCCACCAGGGACGTCTCTATAGCTATACATTTTAAGATGGGAGAATCTTAAGCATGTTTCAGTGTCAATCGGAAGGTTCCACTGGAGGGGGAGAGACCGACTACAGAGGAGGGAGAGGCAGAATCTTTAAGATAAAATTTCCATAAAGATAGAACGAGATCAGATGGTAAGAACAGGTTGAGATTTCAGCCTAGAGAAGATGGACGTTCCCCTCTGGGGGCAGATACCCAGAGGAGCGGGGAGATCTTGTCTGAGACTTCTATCTTCTCTGTGAAGTGGGAGGTGAGGTCATCTGCTGAGGGTGAGAAGGGGGCTAGGAAGGGTGGTGGTTTGAGAGGCGTAGAAAAATTTACAGTAATCACTGGGGAGAGCGAGTTGACGGGAAAACACAGTGGGGTTGCCAGGGCAGCACTGGCATGTTGATCATGAACACAATGTGATTCCAACCATGTGACTTCCTCTGGTAGAGAGTGGCTGAGGAAGCCAGTGGTGGGTCCATCTAAGGTTGGGACTTGGCTAAATGGTGCAATGAAGAGGCAGAGAAGTTACAAGATGGTGTGCTCAAACTGAGGCTGGGGTTCTTCTCTTTCGCATCCTTTTTTTTTTCCCTTCTTGCCTCATCACACCACCTCTTTACAGAGCATGGGCAGCTGGGGAGCCGGGCACCCTCCTCCACCACACATCCCTGCTCCTATGGTCACACACACGAAGAACCCGGGCTTAGAAGATCTGAGGTCAAGGCACCCACTCTGTCATTTACTCGCTGTGTGGCCTCAGGCAAGTCATGTAACACCTCTGAGCCTCAGTTTCCTCATCTTTCAAATGAAGATATTAACATCTTCCTGCCTCCCAGAATTATGAGGATCACAGGAGCTGAAGTAAAGGGAATTTGTAAACTGCAAAGCATGACAGAAAGAGAAGATTAATTTGGCGGGTATGTGCTCTGCGTGGGGCCAGAGGTTCGTGGGCACACGAGCTTCTCCTGCAGACACATGAAGAGAGCTGTGTGTGCCCCTGTGCACATCCATCCCTGTGTCCACGTCACACCCTGGTCCACGTCTGCATTCTCCCACTCTCAGACATGCACAGGGAGGTGCACATGTGTGCTTGCACACCTGGGGCACACGTGCAGTGTGTGGTGAGGAAGCCTGAGCTGGCTGCTCTCCATGGTCAAGGCCACTGCAGCAGTCTCTCCCCGAGGGATGTTCCCAGCCAGACACGAAGAGCCGACACAGCGATCAGAGACACTCGATACTCAGCTACACAGCCCAACCTCCCAGGCCTCCAGGACTGTCAGCCACGTCAAGGGGGTGCAGATGAGAGGAGTGGGAAAGGGTTTTCTTTCCAAGAATTCATAGGAGCTCAGAAAAATCACAACTTGCCCTCCCTCTCCCTCAGGAGTGGCCTTAGAGAGCCTGGAGTGAGAGTCTCTGTCCTTAGAGCTTCTTAAGGGAACTTTCCCTCAAGGTGACTACACCTCAGTTTCATGTTTGCTTTAAAATTTTCCACGAGGAAGATGTCTGATGCATGTGTCCAGGAAACGGTACTGCACACCCATTCTACACATGGGCCAGCGGGAGGGCTTAGCCAGAGTGGCCCAGAGGCTGAAGGACAGGCTGCCCCTCGGCAAAGAATAATTTACAAATCTATTTACAGCCCCCTTTGCTCACAGGAAATTGAGCCTAGAAGCTGAGAAATGGAGCCAGAGGAAACTATGCCCAAAATAGAACCCAGGAGTCCCAGACGCATCCTCCACCCAAACCAGGCTCCATTCTCCTTCGAGCTGTCTCCTTCCCTGCTTTGCCTCCCAGAATCCCCACGCCAGAGTTCTGACCAGAAGGTTCTCAGCCAGAGGGTACAGACATACTGGGTACAGACATACAGTAAGGGAAGGCTTGTGCCTCGGGAACCTGACCAAAGACCATGACCCTTGCTGGAGAGAACTAGACTGGTCATCAGCTGGGAGAGGCTGGGCTGGGGGAGACACCACACATTCTGTAGAACTGAAGTTTCTCTCTTTCTTTCTTTTAGGCTGCGCCGCACGGCTTGTGGGATCTTAGTTCCCCAACCAGGGATTGAACCCGGGTCCTCGGCAGTGAGAGCGTGGGGTCCTAACCACTGGACCGCCAGGGAATTCCCAGAACTGGCGTTTCTGAATAGCTGAGCTGGGGAGACTGGAAGGACCCCACCTAGATGTGGAGGGTCCTCTCATCCCTGGCACGTGATTCTCTGCTCCGAAGCCCTTCGGCTTCCCTTAGTACCACCCTCTGTACTCTGAGCCTCCCGGGAGTACTGCACGTGGCTTGAGGCTCCTGAGGGCAGGGACAGGCTCCGCCTGTTCACCGCCGCCCCCTGGTGCCCAGCACGAGGCTTGGCACTTCCACGGGCCTCTGTCGGTGACGGGAAGAAGGAATCAAGTGGAGCTCGGCACTCCCACCCCCAGCCCCTCGTGCCTACTATTCAGTCTCCCTCACCATCCCCCAGGAATTGAAACTGCCTTCCACAAAGTTGAAGCATGCTCCCAATCCGGCTCCACCCACAGCAGAAACGTTCTGACCTCTGTGCAGGCGCGCCCTCTGCTTCCTGGATGCACACCACGTGCAGTGGCGGCCCTACCACGGAGCTCTCCGCAGGCTGGGACCGGAGAAAGCCCGAGGCTTCGAAGCACTACTCTTCCCACCCCTCCACTTCCGGCTCCGCCCCCAGAGCCGCTTACTTACATCAATTCCCTATTACTTTAGCCAACAGCCGGAGGTCAATTAACTGAGAGTAGCCTCTTAGCTGACAGCAGTCTAGGACAGGGGCAGAGTCAGAAACGGCAAGGGATGGGGGAGGAGAGGGAGGAGGTGAGAGAGGAAACTGAGTCACCTGAGGGAGGTGTGTGTGTGTGTGTGTGTGTGTGTGTGTGTGTGTGTGTGTGACAGAGAGAGAGAGAGAGAGAGAGAGAGAGAGAGAGACCCCAATGCAGGGTCCCCTGGATTCTTGCAACTGGCTCTACTCCAGTCTCCTTCCAACCTCAGGCACTTCTGAGGGAGGGAGGGAGGGAGGGAGAGAAGGGAAGGGTAAGGCTGGAGGAGGTATCCAAGAGCGGCTAGGGCAGGGTGCCCCTCTTCCCACGCTAACCTCTCCACTCCAGCCTCTCCTATCCCTCTGCACCCCCTGCATGCTCCCCCGTCCACACCCCACGACAACCCCATACAAAGACCGCCGGGCTTCTGGGTGGGGTAGCCCCAAACCCTCCTTTCTTCTCTGTGTGTAGCAGTGTGGGCAGCCCTTCCCTTCAGCAGCCCCTCCACTCCCTGCCTAGCTGGAGGGAACAGACGCAGGTAGTGAGGTCGGGCCCTCCCCAGGTCTGAGCTGCTGTGGGGTGGTGTGATAAGGAAGCTCCCACTGCTAGTCCTGGCTCTCCCTGGGACCTGCCATCCCTGGCTCTTCTTGTTTAAGATGACCTCTCCCTCCAACTTCTGGGTCTCAGGATCACCCTTCTTTGCTATCAGCATCTCACCTCCTCCAGGTGCTCCAGAAGATTCCTGTCCACCTCCAGAACATTGGGGGGATTTCTTTGCCCACCTCTCCTCTGGGAGATTGCCCCCACTCCAGGGTCCCCTGGACTTTTGTCCTCCTATCCCTTGTCCCCCAATTCCACCCTCTCCTGAGAGAATCCTATCCCCACTGCATACCCACCCCCAGGATTTCCATTCTCTGCCCTCCCCTTCCATCCCTTCCAGGGTTCAGAAATGAATTCCCACTTCTCTCCCCCAGGCAAAGGCTCTGGGACTCAGCTGGAAGAGGGGGTGGCACAGGGCAGACTAGGCCACCATCTGCCAGCCCCCTCCCCTTGGTGCTGTTCAGAATTCAAGCCACATCGGAGCTCCCACTGCCAGGGACAGATAAGGTGCAGCTGGAGGCTGGCACCAGCTGCGACTGTGCTCACCCCCCTGACACCCCACCCCTACCCAGGCTTCGGCAGACAGCTGCACCCCTGGGCCCCCTCCATGGAACCCCTATCCTGCCTTGGCCTGGCTGGCCTCAAAGCGGGGTGGGAGAGTGGATCCTCAGACCCTGTTGCCCTGGCAACCAAGCACCCCACCGAGAAGGGAAAGAGGAGGGAAGAGGGGGCCTGTGGGTGGGCCTTTGGTAGCTCTTTTGGTAGCTCAGGAGAGAGCTACTGAGGCCCACCCAACTGGGCTGCTGGGGGGACACCCTTCCCATTGCCCTCTGCCTCTTCAGTCCCAAAGGGTTTTCAAGCCAGTTTCTCCCAGATTCAGCCCAGGTTCCCCCCACTCTCCCAAGCTGACCCAGCCACAGCTGGGGGATGGACCTGGCCAAACACCTCTTGGACCATGTTCATCCCCTGAGGTTCAGCTGGATTCAGAAGCACATCTGCGGGGAATGTGTGTCGCTGCTGACCCCCACCATGGGAGCTGAGGTGTCTAAGGGACCAGAGGATGCCCTTCCTATGCCCCCTGCACTGTCCTCCAGGAGCAAGATTCCTATTGTTGGATGATGGTCGCACTTGGAACCCACAAAAGAGTCCACGTGTGCCTGTGCACACTCTATTCTGCAAACACGCTGAGCTGGACTCGGACCCCCAGTTAAGAACCTCTGCTCTCAAGGCAGCAGAAGATGCCAAGATGGTCTCCCCTAAGCTCTGACCTGAGAGAGAGATGTTTTCTGTCAGTGCCTCATCCGTCCAGGGGCTAGACACACGCCTCGTGTCCTAGCAGAGACCAGCAAGGATGGAGAGGCAGATGTTAACTATGGGACCAGGGAGAGGAGGGAGAAGGTGAAGCGTCAGGGAAGGGGTATCTGTGCCCCTTAGGACCAGGGAGCTGGAGGAGAGTGCCAGCACTCTTCTTCTCCACCAGGGAGATGTCAGACATGGACTCACAATGAGACTCCCATCTGTGTAGGGACATCTCTTATGGGCAGAGTAGAAAGGGGCTGTTGAGGTCAACCTGAGAGGGCAGAAGGAAGGTCTGAGAGGTTTGGGTCCAGCTACATTCAGGGTCAGGCCTTTGACATGGGCTCAGAGACAGCAAAAACCTGGTCCCTGACAACCCAGAACCAAGAAGCGCCAGTGTTGGGCCTGTGGGAGCCTAGCCATGTATTTCTCCCCCAGCAAGAGAAAGAACTCACACTGCTCCAGAACTTTGTGAACCAATCATATCTCCGTCTGACTGTGTAGGGTTGTCCCCTCAGACAACATGGACCAATCACATTTCAGGGTCTCCATTTCCATGAACAAAACATATCTTAGCATCACCACTTGGAATCTTTCTGGATGTGAGGGACAGATGGAGCCTCAACTGTATACTTTCTATGAACTCCACCTTGTTCCTTAGCCCCTTCCCAGGTCGAGCCAAGCAATTCCCTTCCTCATCCAAACACTACAAACCATTCAATCTAATGGGTTTTCTCTATCTTTCTTGATGGTTCCTTCTGCTTGCGTGTGGGGTATGCTGCAGAGGAGGAGGGCTCTGGCTTTCACCTCCACCGTCAACTACAGTTCTACTACCCTTGGGAATATAGTTGGTGAGCCTGGGAGCACTTTGGTCTTGGGCCCTGGGGAATCCAGCCTTCTCCTGTTTTGAGGAAGGAAAAGTGGGAAGGAAATGGCTCTTGCATCATGCTAAGCTCCCTATGAGCTTCGCTTAGCAAGGACCGTGGCTATGTAAACTTTGTCCAGCAGTATTGACCCATGAAACTGGTCTCAGATAAAGGCTTAAAGAGATTGGGAAGTCGTGTGTAACTTCAGCAGGAAAAAACAAGCATAACTGTGGTTCCAGCCTTTCTACACAGACAAATGCAGTTCATGCTCCCATAATGCTAGGGAGGCAGCAAGCAAGTGTGGGAGAAAAGGGGAGGATCTGAGAGTGGAGAACTGGGGGCAGGTATGGACAGAAAAAGAGTCCTAGGGGAGCCTGGGTTTTCGAGAGCAATTGCCAGAACTGGAAGTGGACATGATGACTCCAGGGTCAGCAGTATTAACGCAAAGGGCACACTGCGTTGGGACTGAATGAGACATGAGTTCTAATCCTGCGTCTGTCACTAACCAGCTCTGCGAGCTCGGGCAACTCATTCTACCTCTGTGTCTCAGCTTGTTAAATAGAGATAATATGACTATTCATCCAGGGGATTGAAGGACAGTCTAGAAAGCATTTGGAAGAGTTCCAAGCATCACCCTCACATCTGGTATACTTTTGCATACATGGCTGCAGGTCCTCTGGCCCCTTTCCACAGTCCCTGCCTGTTTCTAACCCACCAAGAACCTGTATGACTTGCCCATGATCACCTGGCACATGAGATGCCAGTCAGTTCCCCTAACCCTCCCTGGGGTGCTGGCTTTGAGGCAGCCCCATCTGTGTGTGGAGGGCATGAGTATCTGTGGGGCATCTCCATTTTAAGACGCAGTCTCCAGTTCAGCCATGACTGTGTACCCCAAGTCATCTCTTCTTCCTCAGACCCTGACTCTGTGGGTTGGCAAGGGGGGAACCCAATCAGACAGTGTGTGTGTGTGTGTGTGTGTGTGTGTGTGTAAAATGGCTGGGGTAGGGGACGGGTGGCACAGAGAGAATTACCTGTCCAGTCGTTTAAGAGAAAACTTCCCTTACTTCCCATGTTTCATGGTGCTTCTCAGACTTTAATTCAGACTACTTGAGGATTTTGTAAACTGCAGGTTCTAATTCAGTAGGTTTGAGAAGTGGGGAGGCAAAGTCCTACATTTCTTTCAAGGTCCCAGATGATGGTCCTTGGACCTCATTTTGAGTAACAAGGCTGCAGCTTACCCATCACCACCCCCAGCTCTGACACCTGTGGCCCAGAAGGTAAGCTTGATGGGGTCAGGGGCCCTGCCAGGCTGTGTGTGTGTGTGTGTGTGTGTGTGTGTGTGTGTGCGCGCGCGCGCGCGCACTATAGCCTCTCTTTCCTGCCATCGTGGACACAAGGCTGAAGCCGAGGACCTCACAAAGAGCAAATGCGTCCCTGAGCTGAACAAAGTACCCCCCTGCCAGAAGCGAACCCTAGGGACACACAACTTCCTCCCCAGAGGTCCGCCCGCTCCTAGTCTCCTCCTCCTCTGGGGGCTGGCTGACTCACACCCCACACCAGCCAGGGGGCTCACTCACCACCTTGAAGTCCTCAGCGCTGCAGACCTCCCCCCGGAAGTGGCAGGAGAGCAGCATGTCTCGAATGTCATGCCCCGCGCGGTCGTAGAACTCGCGCATGTTGAAGGGCTTGGGCTTGAAGCTGCGGAAGTTGGCCTTGTCCTGCAGTATCTCCAGCTGCTTTTCATCTGCCATCTGTGTGTCTGGTATCTCATACCTGGAGCAGGGTGGGGTGTGGTGGGGGTGTGAGCAGTGCATGGATCGGCAGGACCTTCAGTTCCTGCCTCCATTTGGCCTCCGGTGTCCCATGCCCAACCTTGCGGGGAGGGCAGCATCCAGCCCTGGACAGAGGCATGAAAGGAGAGCTGGGCGGTGTCTAGAGGATCTGCCCCGTGGGGTCTGAGAAGGCAGAGGATGGCAGTGGCTGCCCAGGGGCTGGGCATCTGAGCACGTGGGTAAGCATGGGTGGGCAGAGAGATCAGGGCGGGAACTATGGCTTTTATACCATAGTTTCTACCCTTTAAAGATGGTATGCCCGGATCCCCCAAGGGAGGAGAATATCGAGACATAGTGGCGGGAGGGTGGGCAGAGATCACTCCAGGGAGTGTGGCCATGTCTCACAGCTGGGGTCAGAGATTGGGTGCCCTTAATTGAGTGCTTGGCAGTACCCCGATCTCTTTGCTGTGAGTGGCAGGTTTGGGGGGCTGGAGGGCAGGGTGGTATGGGCTGTATGGTGGCTTAGAGAGGAAGCACCCTGACAGAGGGTCTGGCAGCTGGGATGGGTAGGAACCTCCCACCTGTTGTTGAGCAGAGCCAGCAGCTCCCCGGCGTGGTACAGGTCATTCTTGGAGACTTGGCTAAAGCGGAACTCATTGAGGTTGCACAGCGTGACAGCAGGGAAGGTGAGCTGGGAGGCAGCCACCTCGTCGAGCTTGGTGACGTGGTGGTAGTGGAAGTAGTACTGCACACGCTCGGTGCACACACACAGCAGCACAGCCAGTGAGCCCAGGAAGCAGAGGGCCCAGAGCGCCCGCTTCAGAGACAGCCGCTCGTAGGAGAAGATGTGGGCCAGGCCGTGCAACGTGGAGCTGCTGGCGAAGGCCTGGATGCTCACCGGCTGGACGCCACCCACCTCCTCCTCCTCAGCCTTCAGTTCCATCCTGGCCGAGGGGATCCTGGGGGAAGGGGATGGGGGAGTCTGTCATGGTCCTGGGATGAGAGTACACACAGCATCCCTCCAGATGTGCCCATCCCCATCTCCAGAGGTCACTGTCTCTGGTGTGCAAGCCCAGAGGTGGCTGGCTGGGGGACACACTCTCAGAAGAGGGTTCCTCCGAATGCAGGGGTTTGGGAGTTAGCCTAGGCCAAGAGAATGCTCTCGCAGGGAAGACTCCCAGGCCAGGGGAGACCCCAGATGCAGTCACCCGAGGGTGAGAGGGAAGTCCCAGTGCTCCCCCAGGCAGGCACAGGAGTTTCCTCCAGATGTGGGGTCCCTCTGGGACAGGAATGTCCACCCATCCTGGACAGGAAAACTCCCCCAAATGGGCTGAACCCGGGGTCAAGAGTTCCCGGTCAAGGGTGTCCCCAGGACTGGGCTTTCGCCCCCATGAGCTAGACCTGGGCCAGAAACCCCCCAGGCAGGTGGGGAGGGGCCCAGGGAGGTGGGGAGGGGCCCACCCGAGTCCTCACCTGCGGGTGTCTCCGGTTCTCTGAACGGCGCAGGCTGTATGTGTGCATGTTTGGGGTGGGGGTGGGGGGGGGGGACAGAGGGCAACCCGAGGTGGCTGCACAGAGATGGGGGCGCGGTTCCCTCTGACAGCGAGCTGTCCCCGCCCCGGACGCTCCCCCACCCCGTTCTAGCTTCTCGACGCAGCCAGATCCCCTGCTCGGCCCCCGCCCCCCTCCCCAGCCACTGAGCCGCCCCAGAAGCTGGGGAAAGCTAGAGGGGAGGAAAGTCCCGGCTTCGGGGCGCTGGGGAGTCCCGCAGCCAAAGGAGGGGGAATCGGAGACCCACCTGAGGGGGATTCGGGAACCCGGCAACCGGCGGCGGGTCCTGGGGCGCGGGGCCGGACGCGGGCTCAGCGGCTAGCCTCGGAGGGGCTCATGGCCCGGAGCGGGAGCCGGCGGCCGCCGCGGCACGCCGCGCAGAGCCCTGCAGGGAGCGGCCCGCCCGGCCCGGCTCGGCTCGGCTCCGTACGCCCGCCGCGCGCGCTCCCTCGCTCGCCTTGGCTTGGTCCGCCCGGGCTTGGCGTGGTGCGCGGTGTGCGGTGCTCTCAGCCCCGGGATCTGCAGGGATCCATCGTCCGGCCGGGAGGCGGCGGGAGGGGAGGCAGAGGGGGAGGGAGAGGGTGCGCGTGCGCGCCTACGAGTGTCTGCGAGGCTGTCTCTGGGCCGGTGTGCGCGCGGGGCCCCCGGACCGGGGAACGGGATCGAGGGCTCCCCCCGCTGTCTCGCCCCCTCCTCCCGGCCGCTCTTGGCGGCGCTGCCTCCCTCGGTCCCGGAGCCGTCCCCCTGCCTGCGAGGCCCTATGGCTTGTGTGTGACTGTGTGTGGTGTCTGTGTGCGCGCGCGCGCGCGGGGGGGAAGGTGTCTGCCCCCAGCGTCCCCCTCCCTGCGCTGTCTCCTTCGGATCGATGCTCCTGCCTCTTGCTGCTGCTTCCTCTGGTGGCACGCGCGCGCGCGCGCACACACACACACATACACACACACACAGAGGCAAGCTCCGAGTCACACTTGACTGATTCAAGCACTTGCCCGTGTGGAGACACACACACATATACAGACCAGAGTCACACCACGTCACTCACAGCCCCACGCACCTCCCACAGACACCCACACACCCCAGAAGCCTGGCCCACAGGGCAGGAGCTCAAGAGCTTACAAGTATTCACCTGCGCTTATCCCTGCTCCCCACCTACATGTGACACTGTACACACATGTACATATATAAACAAACACGCAGCCTCGGCCACCCAAACCCCATCCTTGTAGCCTTGGCCTTGACTTGGGGAGGGCGGGTTGGCAGCTCCTCACTGCCAAACCTCTAAAGAAGGAGCAGAGAGAAGGAGGGAGAAACAGCCAGAGGTGAAGGAAAATTGGACTGAAGTCGAGAAACAGGGAAAGGGAAGGGAACGCGGGGCGGGAGGAGGGCGTAGGGTTGGGGGGAGGTGGACAGGATGAGGAAGGGATGGAAGGGGGAGCTGTACTCAGGGATGGAGCTGAATTCTGAGGCACTGAGACCAGGCCTGGGGGTAGGGGTGCTTCTCCTCTAGCTCGCACCTCTCTCCTCCTCCTCCCTCTCTAAGAGGTCTTGGGGGGCCCTCCCTATCCAATTAACAGAGAAGGAGCAATCAAAGGGAAGTTGTTAATTTGCTGATGCTCATTAGGGGCTCTTGGCACGAAGACCGTCGAGGTCTGATGGTGTCAGATGATGGGGGGGGGCCGGCGGGACCAGAATTCTATCTCTAACCACTCCTTCACTCCACTTGCGGGCTGGTGCAGCTCAGGGAGAGGAAGGTGAGAGGTGTGTTCCCAGGGTTTTAAGTTAGAATGAGAACCTGTAATGAGAAGGGGCTGGCACAGTAGAAAGAATTTGGAAGAGAAGTTGTGAGGGCTTGGGGCCACGGGGCACATGGGAAGCCAGGGAAGGGAGCTGGAGATCCCTCGAGGGAGGGGTGGCTTAGGGCTGCAGAGGAGGGAGAGTAGGATCCATTAACTAGGTACCTGGGCAAGGCGCTACCAAAAAAGGAAGGGAGGATCTTAGGTTCTCCTCTTGAATTGGGGAGCTGTCCAGCAGCACCAGGCCTTTCCGGAGGGCTGCCATGTCCCTGGGTAGCCACTGGGTGGCAGCACCCTCCCAGGTACTTAGAATCAACCAAAAGGGGCATTTGGGAGTGGGATTTCAGCCTGGGAGGGCCCCAAGCAGGGGGACCTGAGGAAGCATTGGGCAGAGTCTGATTCCTGAATTCCAAGTGTCCTCGGGAGGAGGGGTGGACCATTTTGGAGCATCTGTAATTCCCCTAACTCCCCACCCTTGCAGGTTGAATGACACATGGAGCTTCTTCAAATGGCTGCAAATTGCTTCAGTCACCTGGGATGTTACTGAGGGAGCAGCGGGGGAGGAAGGAAGGCGATGAGATGAGGTGGAGGCAGGCAAGGACTGATTGAGGCCAAGGAGCAGCCTCAGGAGGAGTCTGGGGGAAGATAAGAGAGAATCAGGCAATCTCAGATTCCAGACCTGGTCCCGCCATTCATTAGCATGGGCAGGTCCCTTGACCTCTCTGAGCTCAGTTTCCTCATCTGTAAGATGGGGATAATATTTATTTCACAGGAACTTCTGAGAATTACATGAGCTAATGCATAGAAACTGCTTAGTACATTAACTTGTACTTAGTAGATCCTCAATAAGTAATAATTATCATTATTAGCATTAGTGTTTGAATCTAGCGGTAAAGCCACCAGTGCAGCCGACTCAGGGCAGAATCTGACAGCGGTTCTCAGCCCAGGCTGCACATTTGAATCACCTGTGGAGCTTTTTCAACTGCTGCTGCTGTAGCCCTGCTTTAGACCAATTAAATCAGAATCTCCGGAGGTGGGGCCCAGATTTCCCAACTTTTCAAGACCTGTAATATAGAGCAGTCAGTCTTGAGAAACCTTGATCTTCAGAATTCTCGGGTCTCAATCGAGGCTTCAGTTGTGATTCCTGGTGTGTCAGGCCCCAGCTTTAGAAGTTCTTTCTCAGGTACAACCTGAGTCCCTTTTGCTATTGTTTCCTTTTCATTTGAGGTGAGATGGATCGCTGCACACATCCCCCCCATCCCTGCCCTGTACATTGCGGCAAACCTCCACTGAGGCTTTTCCTGTGTCCAGCCCCAGGATTGGCCCCAGAGACATGGGCCAAAGTCTCTCGGTTTCAGAGGAGAGATGAACATGCTGACACCCACCTGAATCTAGTCTAGCAAAAACCGAGGGAAATTGAGGGATGGGACAGCATCGAGTGGCAGAGGGGCCAGTCATACTGACAGGGGTTTGCAGCACAGGGATGAGGAAAAGGGGAAGTTGGCTTTGGTAAGATGACACTTGAGGGATCCAAGGGCTGTGATTAGTGTCACACTGCTCCTTTCTGCTTCTCTGGGCCCACCTACCTCTTATTCAGGCCTTGACAGATCCTAGCTCCTTCAGCCTCCTCCCAGCTTCTTGTCCACACTTCCCTCCTCTCTGGTCACTGCAGTCCCTAGACCTCAGTACCCTTTCTCTCCTGGGGCTGAGAGAGAAATAGGCCTGGAGATTTCCCGCCCTCCACTGCATGAGGCATCTGGCTAGGACCCACCCAGGGCTTTGGCATCATGCTGACCTGGATTCAAATCCCACCTCTGTCACACCAGCACTGTGTGATCCTGGGCAGGTTCCTTAACCTGTCTGAGCCTCCCTTTCTCCACAAACCATAAAATCTGGTTAATGCCCACAGTGATGAAAAATGTCTGCCTGGTAAACAGTAGGTGTTTCATCAATAGTGGCAAGTATTATTTTCATCCCTGAGAGGCTGATGGGGCAAATTCCCCATGGACACTTCCCTGGCAGATGGCCCCATCTGCTCTAGGTGCAGAAGCACCCTCCAGCCTCTCAGAGACAGGGGGATAAGGGGGAGGGCAAAGGGGGGGGCAAGGCCCCCTGGGACTCCTAGTCAGCTCTTCTCTGCTCCCCGTGCTTGAAATCACACATACCCCCATCTGTCTGCAACCACTACATCTGTGAGCTCAGCAAATGCAGAGACAGTTAAGGAGTTAATCAGCAGACAGTGGGAAGGGGCTGTGGACCCGAGGCTGATGAGACCCATCAACACACCTCTCCCCCACCCCTCCGGGCTCCACTTTGCCCCTTGACCCTCATCTTCTCACCCTGGTCCACGTGGTCATGTCACCTCCTCCCTCATTTCTCTGCTACCCTTGCCTTTACCCTACCCCCCACCCCCTGCCTATCCTATCCTGTCCTCTCTTCTTCCCCATTCCTCTCGCTAATCTCTCCCGTGCCCCACTTAGCTTTTCCTCCCTTCCCTCCCGCAAATCACTGCTTTCTTCATCTTTTGGGGACTCAGCCTTTTCTCCTCTCCATGTTCTCCTCTCATTCTGGCCCCTCTTCACTCTCCACACCTTCCCCCTCTCCCCACATCACCCCTCTCTCTCCAGCATAATATGGGTCTCAGAACGTAGTGCTTTGTTCACTGGGCACCATATCTGCTACAGGAATCAGTGGGTTCAAGGTTGCCTGCTACGCTGGGTCCCACCACTGCTGTCTGAAAGGGGTCTCCTCTGATCCTCACCCACTCCCAGCACCTCTCACTCCCAGTTCTCTGGGTAGCCTAGTCTCTTTCCTGTACAAGTACACCTTTGGGGGCTCTCTCCCCATACTTCTACTGTTGCCTCTCTCTCAGGGTCTTGGCAGTTCATCTGCACATCCAGGACTACGATGGACACTTCTTTTTCCTCCCTGGGGGTCCGGCAGATGGCCACCTTTCTCCCATCACACGTCCCAAATTGTGTGTCATCATGTCATTTGGGGAGTCATGGCTTCAGAAGGAAGGGATGATCAAAGAGAAAACATAGATTAGGAGACAGAGAAAGGCAGAGAGCAAGAAGGAGGGAGAGAAACTGGAGCCAAGGCAGAGATTAAAAGGGCAGATGTGGGGAGGGAGGATGAGAGAGATTAAGACAGAGAGTAAAGGTAACGAGATGGAGAAATAGAGAATTGGAAATAAGGAAGAGACTGCTAAGATCCCTCACTGCTTTAAAATTCTGGGCCTTTGAGAAGAGTGAACAAAGGAGAAACAAAAGACCCACAGAGGACCTGGGGTTTTCTTCTTCCAGGACACTTCCCGGGTTAGTCCTTTACGCACCCCTGATCTCCAGTTCCTTCCTGCACCGGCTGCCTTCTCTCTGTTTTGTGGGCTCTGGTTACTCTGGGAGCAGGTCTGTCCTCTGTCCTCCCTTGACACCATCTTCCCAAGGCAGGGTGCTCCCCCATAGCGGGCAGCGGCTATTTTGACCTCCAGAAGAGGGGAAGGGGAAGGATTGTGGACCAGGCAATTGGCCATAGACTGTGCTCTGCCCACACTCAGTATGTGCTTTGGATCCTGGGCACCTTGAGGGCAGGGACTGCATCTCGAGCTCTGGGATGTCGGGACCTGGCCCGAGCCTGGCCGTCGCAGCTGCTCAATAGTGTTTAGTGAGTTGCATGAATGAGGAGCACTCCTCATGGCTGGGTCTGGGGGTTCCCTAGGCTGGAGACATCTTCCTCTCTCTGCATCACTTGGTCCTGCAGGGCGCTTGTGTCTCTGAGCTGTCCCCAGCTTACAACAGTCTTCCTCTCTCCCCTCTTGCCCCCCACCCTCCTCCCACCTTAACCAGGCTTCTCTGGAAGGCGCAATCTCAGCGCCCCGGGCAGCCTGCGAGCCGGAGGAGGCAGTGCCGGTGAATAATTCATGGGGCTGGGAGGCCCTTATCTCCCAGGCCGGCCCCACCCGGGGCCCCAGCACTGGTCCGCCGTCCCGCAGCTCCTCGCTTTATCTCGACGCCCAGCTTGTAATGCAGCCCGCCATATCACAGGCAGAGGGGGAGATTAATTTTCTGGTTTTGCATGGGCAGGGAGGGGAGGGGGCGTGTGAGGTGCTGGGGAGCAGAAGCTGGGATCTTTCCGATTTCAGACTCCAGCGGCTTAATCCTCTCCCAGGCCTGCGGGAAGGGGGGGAAGAGGGTGCTGCAAGCCAGATTTCATCATCAGCGGCAGCC
This sequence comes from Orcinus orca, assembly GCF_937001465.1. Lineage (NCBI taxonomy): Eukaryota > Metazoa > Chordata > Mammalia > Artiodactyla > Delphinidae > Orcinus > Orcinus orca. Next base: position 40,269,047 of record NC_064569.1, on the reverse strand, counting down.
CCAACAGGGGGAGGAGGTAGGCGCTGGCGCTGAAAGGGGGGTTGTTTGGAAACAGGGGGAAAGCGGCCCTCAGCCTGGGCTCACAGACGCTGGGTTGGTCAGGAGCAAGGAAGGACTCAGGCTGCGTGCGGGGCACACATGGGCACATGTATGTGTACACACAGGAGCTCGGGCACATGCGCGTACCGCTTCAGGAAGTGGCAACAGTCTTGGCTGTGCCACACCTCACACGGGACCTGGCACAGAGGAGTCTAAAAAAAATGTTGACTGACTGAGGGGCTGAATGTCTGGGGAAATGTTGATGAACTAAGCAGACACAGCTCCACATGCTCCTGGAATCTGGCTCTGCCATCTTTCCATCTGCCCCATGGGCCCTGGCCCACGAAGACTGCTGGCTGCCTCCGTTTCCTGTCCCCCAAGGTCCCTGCCGCTTCTGCTTAGCTGACACAACTACCGAGAACTAGAGGAATCCACCTCTAGTTAGTTGAGCACCTATTACACACCAGGACCTGGGCAGGGCAGCCGTGTGTTCCCCAAGATCACCTAGAAGTGGATCTTGCCTTCCAGGAGCTTCTGGCCCACCTGGGATGACCAGACACATAGGTAATTGACTCTGATGCATGACACTGAATGTGATGTTTGCCAGGAAACAATAAATAAAGTGCTCCAGGCAGGGAGAGAGTTGATGATGACCAGGAAAGTGTCTTGAGAGATGTAGCATTTGAGATGGGTTTTGAAGGATGGGTAGGAGTCTGAATTGGCTGTAATGGCATGGGAGGGAGGCATGGCATTTCAGGAATAGGAACAGTATGGAAGAAATGATGACAGGGACCAGGGTGAAGCAAAGAGATGATAACTTTGTCTGTCTGTTAGGTGTGGGGGAATAGCAAAGCAGGGAGAGGCAAGGACATAGAGGTTCCTGACATCATGTAGAGGAGCTTACATTTGTCTGGGGTGACTGGGGAGCAACTAAAGTGTTTTCAGCAGGAGGTGGCAAGATCAAAGTGGTATTGGGGAAAGATAAAGACAGCCAACGTTACTGAGTTTGTGTACTGGGTGTTGTTCTAAGTCTATGGAAGGAATTCTCTCATTAAATCCTCACAACCACTCTCTTAGTAGGTAATGATACCATCCCATTTTATAGATGAGGAAATGGGGTCACAGAGGTGTTTGCTATAGAATGGGAATTGATTGAAGACAGCAGAAATCACAGATGGGAAGTTTAAGATGATAAATTCTTTAATATCTTAGGCACTTTGGGGCGTGGAGAGAAATACTCATTATTTTTTCTACTTTGATGTCCAATTTGTTAATCTTTATTCAATTATTAACATTCCCCTAAATATTCTCCTACTACTTATACAACCAATATACCAAAAACTTATAAATTTGGCAAATTATCTTTCCCCAAATATTTAAACCTTGATTGCAAACGAAATCAAACTCTTCATAAATCAGGTTTTCCTAAAAGCTTTAAACATCTTTAAAAGCAGGCAAAAAGAAGAGTATTACAACAATTGCCCCAAAAAGCCATTACAAAAACAATATCATGCATTTAAATTTCTTTGTTCAATATTTCTGAGATTATTTTCTTTATTCTTATTCTTTTTCCTTCCTGGGGTAGGATTTTCCTGACTTAAACTAGAGAGTCAAGGTTTACCTGCTCCAGCAGGCTGAGGCCACAGATTGGGTTGATTAGAGATGATTTGGGACCGGGCACAAAGGTCCTGGCGAGGTGGGGCTTCCAGGGAGATTCTCCTAGACTTCATTATGCAGCCCTTTGCTTGTTTCATCAGGAACTTTCCTCTTTACACTTGGGCCAACCATAGATTTTGAATTTTCGTGTGTGACCCTAATCTCTTCCCCAAAATGACTCTGGTTCTGACTGCCTTATCTTTACAGTACAGCCCACTGTGTTCTGAGTGGGGCCTGGTCTGGTTCAGTTAAGTCTAAAGCCCTTGGTCAGTTGTTTAACTGGGACTACATCCTTTCCTTCTCATAGGCTGCTAAGACCTACACTATTGTCAGCTAGGTGCTGAAGCGAGGGTCTAAGAAGAGGCATTAAGGGCTTGAATTAGGGCAGTGGCAAAGAGAATAAAAAAGAAAGGACAGTTTCCAGACACTCTGTGAAGGCAAAACTGACTTCTATTAAATGGGAGAGAATGGCTTACCTCGGAGAATCAAATGAAAATACATGTGAAAGCCCTTTTGAACAGTATAAGCACCATTAAATCCTAGTTGTTTTTGCTTTTGTTATTGTGGTACCTTTATGAGATGGCTAAGGACGAAGCCTTAGGGAATTCACACAAGTTTAAGGGGTGAACGGAGGACCGGAGGCAGGAAAGGAGGCTGAAAGACAAAGGGAACTGAGAAAGATTGGTCAAAGGGAAGAACCAGGAGAGAGAGAGGTCACATAGACCAAGGGGGTGGGAGGTGTCTTACGGAGGTCCAGGAGAGAAGAAGCAAAGGACTGAATAAGGGTGGGGAGAGTACAGGTGTGTCTGGAGCGGGAGAGGAAACAAAAGAGGTGAGTTATAGAAAGGGTTGGCAGATGGCTACTACCTGGTTGTACTGAAGAGGGACCAGAGGGGAAGCTGGCGATGCAGAGGGTGTGCACTTGGGGGTGGGGAGTCTGGGAAGAGGCAGAAAAGGAAGGTTGGGGTTGCCTTGGGTTCCTACAATGCACAGGATGAAGGTTCTCCACTGTGACCAGGTTTGATGAGCCTCTGCAAACTGAAACTACTTTTCAGCCACGTGGCCCTAGGCTTTCCGGCATAGCTGTCACCATCCATTCACCCTCCGCCCTTCTCATGGGAAGCATCAAAGTTTAGAACCGACAGGGTCTTCAGAGGTCACCTAATCCACCCCTCACCTTCAACTACCACCAGGAAACAGATGAGGACACTGAGACCAGAAAGCCCAAGTGGCATAAATGATTAGTGAGTGACAAAGCTGGGATTAGAGTCCCGGTCTCCCGACTCCCAAGCTAATCTATTTTATCCCTGTCACTCAACCTGGTGATCCTACTGGAGGAGGACTTGGTCCCGTGACACCCAGTATCACATGGCTGCCTAAAGAGACTTTTCCAGAGAAGTAAGCTTTATTTTGCCTTGCCAGACCTGAAAACCCTGGCATTGGCATTGGATTAAGGGGCTTGGTGGTGGTCGTTGAAGGTACGAAGCATCAGAAAAGGTGAGCTCTGGGAATTCCCTGGTGGTCCAGTGGTTAGGACTCTGTGCTCTCACTGCCAGGGCCCCAGGTTTGATCCCTGGTCGGGGAACTAAGATCCCTCAAGCCTCACCACGTGGCGAGGTCAAGAAAAAAAAAAAAAAGGTGAGCTCCTTCTGTGCTTATTAAAGAACAGGAGTGATGTTGGGGGGATTTTAAGAAACAGCAGGTAGTCAGAAGTAGGGAGAGATTAGAGGCAGGAGATGGAGGCAGGGGGATGGGCTGCCCTGGGCTCAGGGAAGCTGTGGCCTAAAGCCTATGTGAAGGATTGAGAGAGAGAAGATAAAGTGGTGGTGGTGGTGGGTTGTGACCTGTGGGGATGTGAAGCTGGAGACCAAGGACGTGAGGATTCAGTACAGGATGGGGTGGATGCTTTATCCAACTTGAAAGAACCACAGCCCAGTCCCCAAACTGGCAGCACCTCTCTGTCTCCCTTGGGCCTCTGACCACTCTCTTTTCCCTCCTCCCTTCGATTGCTAGTGGTTATTGCTCTCCATTTGACAATTACTTAGCTCATTAATTGCCTAAAGAAGGACATCAGCCTAGGGTGGGGTGATTGGCAAAGAAAGTCATGGCGAAGGAGGACTCTAGGGGAATGGACATGGACCTGGACCTGGAATGGACTGCAGTGTGGTGGAGGAGAGGGGTCTTGTATAACTGGCTCTAGTCAGCTGGACCCCTCTGCTCAGATCTTGTTTGGAGGAACTACTTTCCAACTCTGATATGGACTGGACACCAATACTTTCACTCTCAGATACCTTGCCATCCTGATCCAATCGCGTTCTCCATCATCAGTACCACCACTCTCCAACCCTCCTCCTCCACTATCATCATCACCTCCGTAGCCATCATGGTAGGCAGCCTCTAAGGTGACTCCCAGTGACCCCTGCCTCCTAGTGTTCATGCCCTTGTGTAATCCTAACCCCTCAAGTGTGGGCTGTATTTAATGACTCACTTCTAGTGAATAGGACTCAGCAGGGGTGATGGAAGGTTATTTCAAGATGAGGCTACAAAAAGATGTGGCTTCCCTCTTGCACTGAGGAAAGCCAGCTGCCCTGTGGAGAGGCCCACATGGCAAGGAACTGAGGGAGGCCTCAGGCCAACACCCGGCAAGATCCAAGAGCCCAAGAGGAACTGAATCCTGCCAAAAATCATGAGTGAACTTGGAAGCAGATTCTCCGCCGGTAGAGATTATAGATGAGATTGCAACCCATGCTAACAACTTGGTTGCAGTCTTGTGAGAGACTTGAAACCAGAGGTACCCGGCTAAGCCATGCCCGGATTCCTGATCCACAGAAACTATGAGATAATAAATGTGTTGTTTGAACTGTTAAGTTTTGCGAGTAATTTGCTATGCAGCGATAGATAATTAGTACAGCCACTGTCACCATCACTACCACCATCTTCAAATCATCAATATCACCACCGTCACTTACCAACACCACCATGCTCTCAAACTCACCACCATGACTGCCGTCACAGTCATCACCACTGTCACAATTATCCCCACCTCTACTTTATTATTATTTTTAAAAATTAATTAATTAATTTTGGGCTGCATGGGGTCTTCGTTTCTGCACGCGGACCTTCTCTAGTTGCGGCGAACGGGGGTTACTCTTCATTGTGGTGTGGGCTTCTCATTGCGGTGGCTTCTTTTGTTGTGGAGCACAGGCTCTAGGTGCGTGGGCTTCAGTAGTTGTGGCTCGAGGGCTCTGGAGTGCAGACTCAGTAGTTGTGGTGCACGGGCTTAGTTGCCCTGCAGCATGCGGGATCTTCCCGGATCAGGGCTTGAACTTGTGTCCCCTGCATTGGCAGACGCATTCTTAACCACTGCGCCACCAGGGGAGTCCCCCCACCTCTACTTTAAACTCAAATGTGAATTCTGTCATAAGCACCATCACCACAATCATCACCTTCAGCTACAAAAGTCTTTTTAACACCCAATATGTACCAGAGTCTAGGCAAGCCCCAAGATTAAAAAGAGGTAGGACACATAGTCTGTGCCCTCGGAGAATCCGCTGGGGACTCCCTTGGGGAATCAGGACACATTCATAAAAAGTGACTAGTAAGTTGAGGAAGTCTATGCTTATTGCCACTTTTGGTGGTAGGCAAGGCTTCAAGGAGGAGGAGGCCCCTAATCTAGGCTTCAAAGGATTGGTGAGATCTGGATGGGTAGAGGGGGAGGGGGAGAGAGGAATCAGCGTGACGTGTCAGGTGGAAAATGAAGTGAGGAGATCTGGCCAGAGGGGAGGACCACGCAGAGGAGGTGGGGTGGGAAATGAGGTTGGAACCAGAAAAGAAGCACATGGAGGTCTGAGGCATTTGAGCTCTACACTTTCCAAGGCAGTCTCTGTGCTAAGTTGGTTACGTGCCATTCTCTTAAAGATCTGCCCGGTTTCCCAGCTCGGCCATGGCGAGCCAGGACTGAGGCTGAAGCCTCGAGCCTTCTGCTCCAGCGGGAGGCAGTGTGGAGTGATGGGACCCAGCAGACCCAAGTCAGAGTTCCTTCCAGCAGATAACAATGGGCAAGTTATTCAACCTCCGTGTCAATTAGACCTGCCTCTCAGGCTGCTGTGTAGACCACATATCAAATGAAAAACACTGCATGTGTTTCCAGGCAGCCTAGAAATAAATGTTAAGTCCATCCCCTAGCCTCCCTGCCTCGCACATTGTCCATCACCTGGAGGTTGGGCCGCAGTTGTCTCACTCCCATCTAGGCAGACGTGCCACGCTGCCCAACTCCAGGGGGCGCCATTCACATGTGGACACAAGGCTAGGAGGAGCTAGGAAAGAGATACTATTGACCAGCTGCTTCTAAAATCTTCCCCTCCAGAATGTCTTTCAGGACTGGTCCAGGACAGTTGACCCCTCAGCTCAGACCTGTTTGACCAAGAAATCGCCTGAGGTGCCTTCCCAGAGAAGTTACACCCTCCACTCACTGGGGAGGGCAGGGCCCAGAGCCAGGATCCTAGGGCCGGAAGGAACCATCTGGAGCATCTGGTCGAAGCTCAGTCCCATTCTTCAGCCAGGGAACATACCACGAATTCCACGTAAACAAGACATCGCAACCCTCACAATTGTTTACAGCTTTCATATCACTGCTGCCCTGGGAAATAGTTAGGTCTTGTTATTTGCTTCACCCCCACTTTATAGATGAATGGGAGCTCAGAGACGTTAAGTGATGTTGCCCAAGACCACTGAAGCCATGGATGGCTGAGTGACCTCAGGGTGTCAAATGCCATGTTGTCCCCCAGCCCACTCTGTTCCCAGACTCAGAGATGCTCAGTGACTTGCAGGAAGTCTCTCGGCCTGGATGCAGTAGGGGGGTTAGAGCCCAGGTCTCCTTTCCAGCCCCTAGAGCAGTGTTCTTTCTGCTCCATCACCCTGCGCCAGTAGTAGAACTGCTGCGGGGAAACAAGTTTGGCAGTGGAAAGGGAGAAATGATGGGAGGGGAGAGGAGGGAACTGGAACCCAGCAGGTGACTGTGGAGGATGGGGTCGTTTACAGAGACAGGAGGGCTGGGGCACCAGGGTCCCCATTTGGCTGGGGCTGGGACCAGCCCTCCCCATTCCATCAGGCCTGGGGCTGCAGGCTGCCAGGGCTCCTCTATCGAGACCCCGGAGAGCCTGAAATCAAATATTCCTCCTCCCCTGTTCAGGCAGCCTTATTGCCATTGACAGTAAATGTATTGCTCTAATCTTTTCTCATTTTGCCAGGATGGGCTCCATTCTGACCTCCCTCCCAGCCTTGAAGGCTTCATGAGGCAGGAGGGAGGCACCGAGGTGGGAAGTGTAGGGGCTGGGTTGTAATGGGGCAGCTGCAGTGATCGCAGATTTGATATGCCTTATCTCCTCCGGAAGGCTGAAAGAGACTAGAAAATTTGGAGATCTCTGCGGGGGGACCCATCACTGAGGGTTCCCCTGGGAAAGCAGATGGGAAAGGCTTGGTGGGCAATGAAGAAACAGGGCCTAGAGCCCCAGGGAAACAGACTTCTGCAGAGCAGACAGGCCTGGGTATGTGTGTGTGTGTGTGTGTGAGTAAGCTTGGGAGATGGTCCTGTTGAGATGGGGCAAGGCAGGGCATGCCCACCCTCTCCAGAGTGGCCAGTCCACCCTGTCCATCCTGCTGTCCACTCTGCTGCCCAAGAAGCCTCTCCCCCTGGTCTTCCCTGCTTAGATGGGCACTCAAGCTTGGCAACCTCAATAAGGCATCCTGGGAGGGCCAGAGGTGTGGGAGGGCAGGAGGAGTAGTGCTTGAGAGACACTCAGCTTGGGGGTCAGGGCTGGTGTCCAGAGCCCAGGCAGAGCGGGAAAGGGGTCAGGTAGGCTGAGTGACTGTGGGAAGGAATCTGGTGCTCAGAGCCCACTGGCGGCCCCGAGAAGGGAACAGCAGGTAAGTGGAGCTCGGCCAGGGAGGAGAAGTGAGGCAGTGAGGCAGTGCCCTGGCTCTGGGTCCTTCATTTGTTCTGCTAAAATCAAGCCTGAGCTTGTGTGTGCGTGTGTGTGTGTGTGTGTGTGTGTGTGTGTGTGTGTGTCTGTCTGTCTGTCTGTCCCAGGGCAGGGTAGAGTTTGTAAAGGTGAGCACCTGTCTGTCAGTGTGCACCTTCAGGTTGAGCTGGAAACTTTTCTGGATCCTGACAGTTTATGAGTGTGACAGGACCTCAGCCTCTGGGGTATATTGTGTGGGAACCTACTTCTCTCTTCAAGGTTCTCTGGCCCTTGCCAGGGAGAAATTCCTGGTTGGAGAGCCTGAGCTGGGTCAGAACTCTGCCCAGGGTTCAGCAGATTTGGGGTGGGGTGGGCGGGAGGGTGACAGCGGAGGAGGGTGCCGGCCTCTCCTGTCCTCCCCTCTGGCTGTGAGCTGCTGATTCCTATTGCCAGGCGAGGCAGGCCCACATATCAGCAAAGGTCTTCTCATAATGATTCCTTTCTTAGAATCTCTGCCTGAAGCTACCATCTGTGGGATTATGACTGAACGCCTCTGCTGACCTTTCTGCTCCTCCCTGATTGCCCCCAACTCCACCTTCAGAAAGCATTCCCTGCCTCCACAGATCTCCACCTGTTCCCCACACTCCTGAGGTTCGTGCCAAGACCACTCACTCGGGATGGCCATCCGTGCCGTGTTTGGTACCTTTTCTTTCCTCAGTCCCTTCCCTTGCCTGAAGATAGCTGAGGTGAAATGTGAGAATTTTTCTATGTGCCAGGCCAGGAACTGGAGCTCAAGGTGCAACTAGATGGAACTTAGGTGTCTGCACTGTGCTGAGTCGCCTCTGGGTCCCTTACCTCCCCCAGCTCTGGAGGTACAACTCCCTTACAGAGCCTAATGTGTAACAGGTCTCAGTTGTGGTCTCTAGACCCAAGGCCACACCCTCTCCCAGTTTGGAACCACCCTCTCACGCGCGGCCCTCAGTTTCCATGTAGTACCGGGATGCAGCGCCCCCTGGTGGCGGAAAGCCCCTTCTCTTTTTGTAGCTTTGTAGCGTGGCAGCTCCAAGGGCCTCCGAAGGATTACCAAACTTTTTCATTCCAAAACATTTCCAAGGCCCTGACATGTTAGTAGTTGCATTTTTCTTTTTGGCCGTTCCACGCAGCTTGCAAGATCTTAGTTCCCTGACCAGGGACTGAACCCAGGCCCCCGGCAGTGAAAGTGCTGAGTCCTAACCACTGGTCTGATAGGGAATTCCAGTTGTTGTATTTTTGATATCTGTTGATTGAGAAAACACATAATGACTGAGCTCTGGATCTCATCATTAAAGCTCATTTGTATTTTATTCATCCCCCAGCAATCACAGAGTTACACAGTCAGTTAATTACACACAGATGGGTTACTCACAGTCTTTATGGAGCCAGGAGCTAAGTCTCCTGTGATCACTCCAAGGCCTCTAAATTTGGGAACCATGGATTTAAACCACTCCTCCTGTCACAGATGAGAAGACAGGCCTGGAGAGGGGAAGAGATCTGTTTAAATTCACACAACTCATGAGGGGATTGCACCAGAATTTGAATTCAGGGTAGATATTTGCCACAGAGACTGCCAGTATCAGTTCTATAGGGGCTGAAATAGGGAGGAGGCTGCAGGCAGAGGGCTGGGTGGTGGGCGGGAGAGCAGGACCATCCCCGAGAGGTGCAGAGAGAACTCCGCCCCCACTTCCTTTCGTTCAGCTCTGGTAAAACACACCTAGAGGAGATGTAAATGGGGCCCACGGGAAGGAGATGGCAAAGGAACAAACAGAGAGTTAAGTGGAGAGGAGCAGCCCGCTCTGCTTCCAGCTCTTCCCCTATTTACCCAAACCGCACAGACTCCAGGCAAGTCATTTAACTTCTCTGAGACTCAGCTTTCTCATGTGTAATATGGGAGGGAACTAGCAGTTGAACATTCCCCTCCCTGTGGGAATAATGCCTTTCTTGCTTCACAGGACTGTTGAGAATCTAATAAAATGTGTGTGAAAATTCTGGATAAATAGCAACAACTGAGGAAGGGAACTTTGCATCCATAATCTCCTTTTTAATCCTCAAATCGATCCTGTGAAGTAGGTTCTGTTATTCTCATTTAACACGGGAGACAGCAGAAGTTGAGCGGAGAGGGAGAGAGCCCAGATTTGATTCCAGGCCTGACTCCGATCACTGGTTCTTGACTTAACTTTTAGGGTTAAGAGTTAGTAGTAAGTGCTACTTGTTACAATTTACATAAATCTCTGGTCTTTTTTCAGAACCAGCTACTTTCCTCTTCGCAGCCTGTCTCCCTACAGTTCCAGCCACCTTGAACGCGAGTAGCCGAGCGTCCTCTGAGTAAAGTTCAGGCAGGCAGTAGCCCTTGCTGGGTCAGGGTTAGCTGAGGTGGACACAATGAGGAGGGGAATACAGGAGTGTCAGCGGGGGGAGAGTGCAGGGGGGCAATACAAGGCTGGTGGAACTCAAACCTGTTTGCACATCAGAATCACTTGGGAAGTTTTTAGAAAATTCCTGAGTCTCACTCTTCATGATTTTAGGCCTTGGATCCATATTTTGGATACTCATGACGAGCTGTGCATAGGAAAGGGGTGGTGAAGCTACTTTATTTTCTTGGAGGTAGCCATTCTAGAGCAGTGCTTCTCAAAGTGTGGTACCCACATCACTAACAACAGCATCACCTGGAAATGTGTTAAAAATGCAAATTCTCAGGCCCCACCAAAGACCTAATGACCAGTGGTGCTCAGCAATCTGTTTTAACAAGAACCCTTGAGGGGATTCTGATGCATGCTTGAGAACCACTGGTCTACAGCAGGGACCTACTGAACGTCGGGTACGTTGTTAGAAGTGGGACGAGGTTAGGGTGGATGAGCTGTGGTCTCGACTTTCAAGGAGCCTGGAATCTAGTAGAGATGAGTTCAGGACCTCGATAACTACACCTCCTCCCTCAAGCAAGGCTCTGCTGAGCCTGGGCACCTGGGAGAGGCACAGGTGTGTTTCTGAAGGGGACTTGGTTCTACTAGAGTCTGATTTAATTGAACGTTTTATTCATTGTGAGAGGGTGATTCCTAGGCATGGGGCAGGGAAACCACGGATTCAGGAAGATTTTTTGTTTGTTTCTGTTTTTTCAATGAGACGGAGGAAAGAATCAAAAGAAAGAGAGGAAAGAAACAGAGAAGACAGGGAGACACAAAGTAATAATAACTAATACTTATGGGGCACTTACTATGTGCCAGGCACTGTGCTAAGAGTTTTGCAAACACTGTCTCATTTAATCCTCCCAACAGCCCTTTAGACTATAATTATCATCCCCATTTAATAGATAGGGAAATGGAGGCACAGATAAATCAAGTTGCCCATCACACAGGTCATAAGTGATAGAGATAGACCTTGAGCCAGGGCCAGTATAACTCCAGAGCCCATGCATTTTACCACTATGCTTTGCTCCTTCTCTTAGAGAATAGGAAGTACTCACCTGCCATTTGCTCAAAAACCTTCAATGGCTCACTAGTGCCTAGAGAATTCATCTTAATTTATTCATCTTGGTATTCAAGGTCTCTCATACTGTGATTTCAAAATTCCCTCCAGTCTTTACCATCCCCCTTCAAGATCCTTGCACTTCGGCCATGCTGGATTTACTTCTCCATTTTCTTTTTTCTTTTGTTTTAATGAAATTGCTGGGTCTCATGTCAGTTTTCCTGTTTTATTTATTTTAAATTTTTATTTATTTATTTTTGGCTGTCTTGGGTCTTCACTACTGCCCACGGGTCCTCTCCAGCTGCAGCGAGGGGGGCCACTCTTTGCTGCTGCCAGCCTCTCTTCTGGAACACGGGCTCCAGGCGCGCGGGCTTCGGTAGCTGTGGCACGCAGACTCAGTAGTGTGGCTCACTGGGCTCCAGAGCGCAGGGCCATGACCAGTAGTCGTGGCCCACCGGCTTAGTTGCCCCGGGGCACGTGGGACCCTCCTGGACCAGGGCTCGAACCTGTGTCCCCTGCATTGGCAGGCGGACTCCCAAACCACGGCGCCACCAGGGCTGTCCCCTCCATTTTTCTCTTAACCCTTCTGACTACTTCACTTCCCACTCCCCTCCCCGTTGGGATCCTATCTATTCCTCAAAGCTCGGTTTGACGCCTCTTCCTCTCTGATTCCCAGCCAAAAATGGGCTTGCTTCCCCCGAATCCCCAGAACACAGTCCCCACCTCCGCACTCTGCGCCGCTTGTACCCCACCCCACGCCGGTGCTGAGCGCACTGCCTGGAACGCGGAAGTGCTCCAGACGTCCTGGTGTAACTGACGGAGGGAACAGTAATTCTCGACTGGAGGTAGGGTGGAAGACCTCTAGAGATGGAGAGCAAATGAGAAGGAACTGGGAGATAAAAACCGATAGGGGGAGAGAGGATGAAGACAAACACTGGGCGGCGACTAGACGGCCCGCCGCCACGGGCCCAGTCTCGCCCCGCCCCGCCAGGCCCCCCACTGCCCAGCGACCGACGGTGCCCGTTCCCCGGTAGCGATTTCTGGGCAGGCGGCCCGCCGGGCGAGAGGTGGGGCGCGGGTGGCGGCGGGGCGGCGCGCTCGGCCGGTCATCCGCGTCCTCACATTAGCATAAATCCCATTAGCTGCTCCCGCGCGCCGGAGTGGGGTGAGGGTTCTGCCTCGTGCGGCGGCGAGGGCGGGCGCAGCGGTGCTAACGCATCCTCCGACGGCGCGTTCCGGCTGACAGAGGCCCGTTTACAATCGTTATCTCGCTGGCATCCCTGAACCATCCGGTGCGTGGGGCTCTCCCAATGCGAGGGATTAAAAAACCAGCCAACATCTCGTGTCTAATAGGTGGCCGAGCTGGAATCGAATCCATGCTTTCTGGCATCAGTTCTCATGCTTTTTCCGTTACAGGTGCAGCCCCAGGATGCCTCTCTACCCAGAGTATAGTTTGGGAAGAAAGAGGTTTAAGACCCCCCCGCCCCCGCCCCCCCCCCCACCTTTCCTGTGCTTCTCACCGGGCTGGTGCAGCAGGGAAGGGGGTTGAGTGGAATGGGAGGGGTGTGGTGGTGCTTTGGATGGAGGGAGGAATTGGGGGGGGGGCAGTGTCACCAACCCTCATCCATCATTTGGGACAGAATTTGGGTGATGGAGTGGAATGCTTCCACCGTCCTATTGAACTCACCTCCGCTCACCCAAAGGACTATTTATTGGAGCTGCAAAAGCAAGAGATGATAGCAGTAAATGAGAGGAGTACCATCTCTGTTCTCTGGAAGTTTACAGTCTAGTAGGGAAAATCAGGAATATTTACGGAGCACTTACTCTGTGCCAGGAACTGTGCGAACTTTTTTTTTTTTAACCTATTTTTGGCTGCGTTTGGGTCTTTGTTGCCGCCCGCCGGCTTTCTCTAGTTGCTGGGAGTGTGGGCTACTCTTCCTTGTGGTGCTTGGACTTCTCGTTGTGGTCAGGCTTCTCTTGTGGCGGAGCACAGGCTCTAGGCGCATGGGCTTCAACAGTTGTGGTGCGTAGGCTTAGTAGTTGTGGCTCCCGGGCTCTAGAGTGCAGGCTCAGTGGTTGTGGTGCACGGGCTTAGTTGCTCCGCGGCATGTGGGATCTTCTCGGACCAGAGCTCGAACCTGTATCCCCTGCATTGGCAGGCGGATTCTTAACCACTGCACCACCAGGGAAGTCCTGTGTGCCAACCGCTTTACATGGATATCTCACTTATTCCTCTCAACAACTCTATGAAATAGGTATTATTATGATTTACATTTATAGACGAGTGAGCAAAGGCACAGATGACTTCTGAAAGGCCATATAGCTGGTGACTAGAAGAACCAGGAAGATGAAACAGATGAGCTGACATGTGTGACGGGAGGAAGAGGATGATGGGGAAGCTTGTAGCAAAAGCATGGCTCTAGGCCTCAGAGACCTCCCTGAGCAAGGCAGAAAACTTCTCAGCTGCCCAAAAGGCTGAGTAGAATTTAGCCAGGTAAAGAGGCTGTAAGGGTGGGGAAGAGGAACTGCAAACGCCAGAGGGTCAGGAAATGCAGCTCAAGGGGCAAGCCAGGGCCAGGTTAGGAGAGCCTTATTAAGGATTTTGGTCTTTACTGAGGAGGAAGTTGAAGTCATTAATGGTGTTAAACAAAAGAGAGGCATGATTAGAATTGCATTTTTAACAGATCATTCGGGGGACTTCCCTGGTGACACAGTGGGTAAGACTCCTCACTCCCAATGCAGGGGGCTCGGGTTCAATCCCTGGTCAGGGAACTAGATCCCACATGCATGCCACAACTAAGACCCATGCAACCAAACAAATAAATAAAATAAATATTAAAAAATTAAAATAAAAAAAAGATCATTCAGGGTGTAAAGAATGCAAGTGAGGGGTAAACAGATTCACTGATGGCTTGGCCACTGAATTGGATTAGGGTGGTGAAGGTAGGAAGAAGTAAAGTGGGTACATACAAGAGATACTTAAGAGCTGCGCTAAGTAATTGGATAAGGGGTGAAAGGGAGGGGGAGAAAGCTGAGTCATTTTATACCCCCTTCTCTCCTTCAACCGCTAGATCCAATCATTTAATAAATTCATTTGATTTCATGAATGTCTTTCCCACCCGTCCCCTCCTTTCCATCCCCGCTGCCACTGGCCTGATTCAGCTCAGGTCCTCTCCCTAACAATGAAGCAAGAGTCTTTCTACCTTCAGATTTTCCCCTCTCCAGACAATCCTCCATGCCGTTTGCGGGTACGACCTATGTAAAATGCAAACATAGTCGGAGTCAACCCAGGCCCCATTGTCTTGTCATTTTGTCAATTACAGGATAAAGTCCCATTCTTTCCTAGTCTGGTCGTTCTTTGCTAGCTTCTTCCCCTCCTCAGGCCCAAGCTGCACAAGAGGTGTCACACCCACTGAACCCCCAAAGTTACCTGCATGTTAAGGTAAATATTCCTTCACAGCACTAAACCTTCACAAATCCTTTGCTTGTGTATTTATTATATATACTTGTGACTCATTTCTGAGAGGTCACATTGGCAGGAATTGCCTCTCCTTTCTATCAGGTAAATTCCTATTCATACTTCAAGTCCAAGTTCAGATAACAAGTCTCTGTAGGCTTTTCTAACACTCCCCGCCCCCCTGATAGGATTAATTGCTTCCTCATCTGTGCTTCTAAAGCACTTTACACATATTCTGTTCTTGTATATGTTTAACTGTATTATAGGTGTAGGAGGCAGAGGCTAATGCAATCAACTAAATGAGATCTCCTGACGTTGAAGGGTTGTGGGAAGGAATAAATGGGATAATATGTGTACAGTTAATATTTCTTCATCTCTTTCCTAATAATAAAAATCTTTATTACAGTTTAGAAAGTGTAAACTTTGATAGTGTTCCACATACTCTCCTGTTTGATCTAGGAATAAGCCTGTGAGATAGGATTGATACTGTTATTTCTGTTTTATAGCTGGAGGAATTGAAGTACAGAAGGGTTAAAAAGTGATGATGCGGCTGGTTCAGCAGTATGCGGAGGCACAAAAGTGCTCCACAGTATTTGTTTAAATGGAGTCAAGTTTTCTGGTTATAAAACCTGTGATCTTCCCTTTAAACCACACTGCTTCTTGCATGCATTAGCCAGTATTTTTTTCAAGTTGCAGGTAGCTAATCATTAATAAATTCAATGAGGTAGGGACAACCAACATGGCAGGGGTGGTGGTAAGAGAATAGGAAAAAAATAGTTCAGAATACATTCATGGAGTAAGGATAAGCAGAGTTCTGTACTACGTGGTTGTAATGTAAAATCTGTTTCTCACTGTGGATTTGGATTAAAAGAAAGTATGAAAGCCCCGTGTTAGCACTATGCCAAGTTCTAAATGAACGTTTATTAAATGAAATCATGGCACTTTCATTTTATATTTATTTTTGTTTTCCCGATGTGTAGCTACTGGAAAGCAGATATGTCATCTTTATTTTTCCAGTTCCTAGGAGAGTCCTTGTTACAAATTTGGTGCAATTAATAAATATGTGTCAAATGAAAACCTGGAATGCAGGAATGAATGAAGGCAGTGTACAGCTCAGCATATATGGTTGTAAATGACTGCTGTTCTATCTCCTTCCGGAATTCTTCCTATTCAATCGAGAGATGAGACACTGTTCAGTTAACAGTTTCCAAAAGTCCTATTTCTCAGTCTGGAGAAAACAGTAAGGCCAAGAATAATTTGCACTCAAGAAGTATCACTTGCCCTTAGTCAACATGGTATCGTGAATGGCTTCAGGAAAGGGCTCCGGAGGGGGTGAGGGGAAGGGGGAAACAACAACAACAACAACAACAACAACAAAAAAGGTTGACCTTAGTCAATATGGCTGCCTTTGGCTTCGCTCTATCAGAACGCGCATGCGCAGCCTTGTCCCCGCCCCCACCCCGTGGCCCCGACGCGTGCGTCGCAACGTAAGGGGACAGCGCGGGAGGAATAAATTTCTCTGTGATTGGTTGGTGCCGGATTTCAAACACGAGCTGGCGGCGAGGAGCTTCTCTGCCGTTGGGTGAGGCGCGGAGGGAAGTGGAAGTCCGCCCAGGTGGGACCCGGGGGACCCGGCCAAGTGGGTGCTGGGAGTTGCGAGAAAAGGTGGTTCTGGAGCTGGGTTTGTGGTGGGAGGCAGGCGTCCGCAGTTGTGAAGCCGTGGCCCGCTCGCGGGTTGTGGTGGAGGCCGGCATCTACAGCCCCTCCTTTGAAGGCTCTCCATGGGCCGGGGGCGCGGGCGGCCTGAGGGGGCGATGGCTGGGAAGTGGGTGGCTTCTTTCTTGGCGCCGTGTTTTGTGGAAAGCCGGGGGCCTCTCTTTGAGATGGTGGCTTGAACAAGGCAGGAGCCACCCCAGAGAAGTGGCTCTCACCTAAAGACAGAGTTAGGGAGTGGGTGGGCTACCACCACCGTTCTCCACAGAGGAGCAAGACCTTTTCGAAGGGAAAAGCAAGCCCTGGTGTTTGAGAGGCCGGCGCGGCTCCGAGTGGTGCCCCTCTCCCTAGTGGGCTGTGTGTGTCTAGGTAGGCAGTGACATCTTGCCCTTCCCGTCCTGAATCCCAGCCTTGGTAACAACGAGGCCATTTCACATACATCCCTCTTCAGGATTTCATTCCTCGGCAGAGGGAGTGCATAGGAACGTGGGGTGGGTGGGAAGATAAGCTTTTTTTTCTTTTTCTTTCTTTTAAAGAAACGTCATCATACTCTTCAATGTGGAAGGTGAGCTTTTCGAGTTATTGAAAGTGTTCAGAGAAGACGCTTTTCCTATAGCTTAATCATTCAACAGGCACTTATTAAGTGCAAAATGTAAGTACAAGACAATCTTACTTGGCTTTAAAGGAGCTTGCAGTTTATTTGGGTTAATAGAACTTAGAAAGGTAACAGATTGTGTTACCTTTAGTAGGCCTTTACACTGTGGAGAGTACTGTACATCAGTACAGCCCTTTTAGAAAATATTTTGGCACTGTTTATCAAGAGTCATAAGAGGTTTTCATCCTCTGACTTGGTAATCCCAGCCTTGGAAATCCATTTTAAGGCACATGGCCACCTGAAGAAAAACACTGTCCTCGGTGATGTTCAATTTATTTATTTGGTGAATATTTAGTAATCATTTGCCAAGTGTCAGGCACTGTTCTAGGCACCAGGGGCTCAGCGATGAACAAACAAAAATCTCTGCCTTCTTGGAACTTAAACTATCGGGGAGACAGACAATAAACAAAATAAGTAAGTTAATATATAAGTACGTTAGATGGAGATGAGTGCTTTTGAGCAAAATAAAGCAGAGAAGTGTTGGGGGGAAAGATGCAATTTAAAATAGTGTGGTTAAGAATGACACAATGACTTTTTTAAAAATTGAAGTGTAGTTGATTTACAATGTTGTATTAGTTTCTGGTGTACAGCAAAGTGATTCAGTTTTATATATATATTGTTTTTCATATTCTTCTCCATTATAGTTTACTGAATCTAGTTCCCTGTGCTATACAGTAGAACCTTGTTGTTTTATCTGTTTTATATATAGTAGTTTGATTCTGCTAATCCCAAACTCATAATTTATCCCACCCCCTTTCCCCTTTGGTAACCATAAGTTTGTTTTCTGTGTCTAAGTCTGTTTCTGTTTCGTAAATAAGTTCATTTGTGCCATATTTTAGATTCCACATATAGATATCATATGATATTTGTCTTTTCTCTTTCTGACTTACTTCACTTATTATAATCTCTAGGTCCATCCATGTTGCTGCAGATGGCATTGTTTCATTCTTTTTTATAGCTGAGTAGTATTCTATTTGTGTATATATACACCACATCTTTTTTTTTTTTTTTTTTGTGGTACGCGGGCCTCTCACTGTTGTGGCCTCTCCCCTTGCGGAGCACAGGCTCCGGACGCGCAGGCTCAGTGGCCATGGCTCACGGGCCCAGCCGCTCTGCGGCATGTGGGATCTTCCCGGACTGGGGCACGAACCCATGTCCCCTGAATCGGCAGGCAGACTCTCAACCACTGTGCCACCAGGGAAGCCCCACATCTTCTTTATCCATTCATCTGTCAATGGAAATTTAGGTTGTTTCCATGTCTTGGCTATTGTAAATAGTGCTGCTGTGAACATTGGGGTGCATGTATCTTTTCAAATCATAGTTTTCTCCACATATATGCCCAGGAGTGGGATTGCAGGATCATTTGGTAGCTCTATTTTTAGTTTTTTAAGGAACCTCCGTACTGTTTTCCATAGTGGCTGCACCAATTTACATTCCTACCAACAGTGTAGGAGGGTTCCCTTTTCTCCACAGCCTCTCTAGCATTTATTTGCAGACTTTTTTTTTTTTTTTTGGTGGTACGTGGGCCCCCACTGTTGTGGCCTCTCCCATTGCAGAGCACAGGCTCCGGATGCGCAGGCTCAGCGGCCATGGCTCACGGGCCCAGCCGCTCCGCGGCATGTGGGATCTTCCCGAACCGGGGCACGAACCCGTGTCCCCTGCATCGGCAGGTGGACTCTCAACCACTGCGCCAGGAAGGCCCCTCGTTGTAGTTTTGATTTGCATTTCTCTAATAATTAACGATGTTGAGCATCTTTCCATGTGCCTATCGGCCATCTGTAAGAGGCAATGACATTTGAATAAATACCTGAAGGAAGTGAGGGAGTGACCATGTGAGAGGTTCTAAGTAGATGTAACAGAAAAACGAAATTACCTAAATGTCCAAGGAAGAGAACAGTTAAATAAATGTTCATGAACTTTTTGTAACTTAATGGAAACATGATTTAAAAAAAGTAAAACACAAAATTATATATAAATCTATGATTGCAATTCGATGAAATATGGGTGCATAATGGGCAAAGATTAGATAGGGAGGTGCATATAGTTGTTTAGGGTGGTGAGGTTTTAGTTTCACCATTAAATAACTTTTTTTTTCTTTTTCTTTTTTTAAAATTTTTGGCCACACCTTGCAGCATGCGGGGATCGTAGTTCCCCTGCCAGGGATCGAACTTCACCCTTTGCAGTAGAAGCCCGGAGTCTTAACCACTGGACCACCAGGGATGTCCTTTTTTTTTTGAACATAGAAAATTAACAGTATGAGGCAGTGTTTTATATCTACCAAATGAGTGTTATAGATAATAAAGAGGTTATTTTGGACTAAAATGGTTAGGGAATGCTTTAGTGAGTTGGTAAGACTTATACTAGACCCTGAGGAATGGAACAGTTTGGAATGGAAGGAATTCACAGAAGAAAAAATGAGAGGAGAACTTAGTATAACGAACTGGTAATCATTTTCTGAAAAATAGTAATTCAACTTGTCCCATTTCGTTTTTTTGTTTTGTTTCGTTTTGTTTTTTGGGCCGTGCTGCAGGGGTTTGTGGGATCTTAGTTCCCCGACCAGGGATCGAACCAGGCCCTTGGCAGTGAAAGTGCAGAGCCCTAACCACTGGACTGCTGGGGAATTCCCTCCCATTCCGTACTTTAATCTTCATTCATGTTGGACTGAGAATGTTCTATTTACTCTTTCTGCAATTGACTTGCTCATGAGAACATTCGGTTTCAAGATATTCCTTCTGCCTGCCAGTTGAATAGAGGCTTTGATATGGTGAAGCAGAAGCTGGACATTTGGGAAAAAGAATTATTCCGAAATGCTTTCATTTGAAAGAATCTTGTAGTGTTGAGACAGTCTTAGGGAATGTTTTTTCTTGGCAGCAGAGAACAGAGAACCTGTATTGTTGATTTCTTGGGACTCTCCAGATTTAGTAATGTTTGTGAGAATGTTTTTCATTAAAACTCTTCCCTGAAAAACGCACTGCTTTGTGTGACAGAATTTAACACCCTCAATGCATCTAAAGCCTGATGTATAGGTCTCTTAATAATGTTGTTTGTAAGGGGAGGAAGAAGAGGCTAGAGACTTTTCCCAGGATACTCTGCAGTAAGATCTGTAATAGTCTGTTATTCTGAAGGATGATCTCTGTTCTCTTGGCTGGTGATTGAAATTAAATTGGGGACTCAAAGCAATCACATCAAGCTGAGACTCTTTCCTGGTGATGCCAAATTGCTCCCTTAGGGATACTCACAGATTGGGAATCTGTAACACAGTGACTTCTCCACCTCTGGGGCTTCTCATCAATAACAGCTGAGATTCTCTAGCACCTTTTTGTTTAAAGCACTCAACAATCTGATTTCCTTGCTACACACAAGGATCATTTCAGCTTTCCCGAAAGGCAGCCGCCTCTGTAGTGGAAAAGTGACATCTGTTTTACAGCTGCAAAGCAATGTACTGCAATATGACTTTGTTTTTGTTTCCTTTCACATTAGTGTATCTCCTAGCTATGAGCTAAATAATAAAGGGGGGGAAATAAAGAAGTATTCATGAGGGTAAAAAATGTGACCCAGCAGGAAAATTAAGGCCATTTTCAATTGACATTGAATAGGATGAGTAAATTTTAGCTTTTCAAGCTACAATTTGGCTGAGATATCAGAGTTAGTACTGATACAGAAAGATATTTTTGGCATCTATAAATAATTCCTGAGAGTCACTTCTGTAGCACGTTAATAAAAATGCATGGTCCCTTAGCATATAAAGAGAAGAGGATTATATTTTCTAGTGCTGTTTTTGGATTGCCCAAAGTAAATCTATGTTAGAGGAAAAATTAACTCTTCTCAGATGCTATGAGCCTCATGTAGAAGAGCTTGTTTAAGAGCCTAGACAAGGTCAAGTTTTGCTATCTCCTCCCTTCTTTTTGATCTGGGTTCCAGCTATGATTTGGTAATCACTGTTCTGGGATGTAAATAACAACAATCAGACCAAAACAAAAGCAAAAAATGTATACCCACTATAATACCCTATATTCTTTTTTTTAATTAATTAATTTTGGCTGCGTTGGGTCCTCGTTGCTGTGCACAGGCTTTCTCTAGTTGTGGTGAGTGGGGGCTACTCTTCATTGTGGTGCTCAGGTTTCTCATTGCGGTGGCTTGTTGCAGGGCACGGGCTCTAGGCGCGCGGGCTCCAGTAGTTGTGGCACGTGGGCTCAGTCGTTGTGGCACGTGGGCTCAGTCGTTGTGGCTCGCGGGTTCTAGAGCGCAGGCTTCAGTACTTGTGACGCATGGCTTAGTTGCTGCGCGGCATGTGGGATCTTCCTGGACCAGGGCTTGAACCCGTGTCCCCTGCATTGGCAGGTGGATTCTTAACCACTGCGCCACCAGGGAAGTCCAATACCCTATATTCTTATAATGAGGTTCAATTTATACGGTATAAAACTTTTACCTACGTTAATTTGTAATATTCTGTGAGGTAAATAGGACAAGTATTATCGTTCCCATTTATAGATGTTTCTCAGAATTTAAGTGACTTACGCAAGGTTATACAACGGGTAAATAGAGGAACTAAAATTATATCCTAGGGCTTCTGCCCCCTCACCTTTCTTTTAACTGTTCTGTTTTCATCTATATTAAACGTGATGTTCAGGTACAATGGAAATTCTTTTGACAGAATCATGGGGGGGGCGTGTGTGTGTCTGTGTGTGTGTGTGTCTGTGTGTGTGTGTGTTCGTTCATGTGTTTGTTCTCTGACTTCGATTTATCAAGTATTTTTTAAAAGTACTGAGTCTTTGTGCAATACAGCGGTGCCAAATGTAAGGTTTCTCCTCTCAAATCTACAGTTTAGCTGGGACATAGGATAGAAACATGGTAAAGTTAAATTAGAGTATAAGGTGTCTGAGTGCCAATTGAGCAAAGTAGTTGGGGAAAGACTGGGGCCAGGGAGGCCAGTTGAAGTGAATGTTAATGACCTGCAAGTGATGATGGGCTGGGTATGACACACATGAGAGAAGAATCCACAGAGTTTGGTGATTATACTTGTAGGAAGGGGAGTAACTTAAGGTGACTCTGAGGTTTGGAACTGAGTGACTGGGAGAATGATAAAAATAAGGAAATCAAAGTTGGGTGTCGGTAGGAGAGGGAGTATGGTAGGTCATTGGGTAAAGTAGTTGATGACGTGTGGGGGAAGGCTAGAATGATGTCTCAAAATCGAGCTCAACATCCAGGGCATCCAAAACAAATTGAGAGTTACAAGATTGACTTAGGAGAGAGCTGAGGGCTGGAGAGAGAAATGGATGAGTTGTCTGTAGAGATGTAATGACTAAGGTGGGATAGTTTGATATGTTTAGTCAAACAGCTCTCTCCTAGGTACTAGGCATCATGATAGGAGAACAATGTAGATCGACGTAGTTCTATGAGATAATAGTTACTATGGTGAGATGTCCACAGGTAGGTACTCTGTGTCTATAGTGTTTTCAGGAATCAGGTTGTGTTTTCAAGAAAGTACCTCCCCACAGCACTCACTCTAGGGAGTGGTATGCACAAAGAAAATAGGAAAGAAGAATAGAGGAACTTGAGAAAATGAGGGATTTCTCTTAAAGGAGACAAGGAATCAGGTTGTTGTATTGTCATTTAAGACATAAAAACCCTCTGAATTTTTTTTTTTGTGTGTGTGTGTGTTTAAGGGTAGTGCCATTTATATATGTGTGTGTATATATATATATATATATATATTTTTTTTTTTTTGGCTGTGTTGGGTCTCTGTTGCTGCGCGCGGGCCCTCCAGCTGCTGCGAGCGGGGGCCACTTCTGCTGCGGTGCGCGGGCTTCTCATTGTGGTGGCTTCTCCTGTTGCAGAGCACGGGCTCCAGGCATATGCGGGCCTCAGCAGCTGTGGCTTGCGGGCTCCAGAGCGCAGGCTCAGCAGTCGTGGCGCACAGGCTTAGCTGCTCTGTGGCACATGGGATCTTCCTGGACCAGGGCTCGAACCCGTGTCCCCTGCATTGGCAGACGGGTTCTCAACCACTGCGCCATCCAGGGAAGTCCCTTCTTTCTTTTTTTTTAAAATAACCAGTTTTCAGTTCCCTAGTTGCACTGTCACATTTTCCTTTTCTGCATTCCTGGACAGATAAAAGTTTCCCTATGTACTGAGCTCACTGTCTTATAGTCTCAGAATATACAGATGAGTGCAGAGATGATAGAAACCAATACTACCCCATATTAAAACTGATCACTGGGGGGACTTGCCTGGTGGCTCAGTGGTTAAGAATCTGCCTGCTACTGCAGGGGGCACGGGTTTGAGCCCTGGTCTGGGAAGATCCCACGTGCCACAGGGCAACTAAGCCCGTGAGCCACAACTACTGAGCCTGCACTCTAGAGCATGAGAGCCACAACTACTGAGCCCATGCGCCACAACTACTGAAGCCCACATGCCTAGAGCCCATGCTCCACAACAAGAGAAGCCAACACAATAAGAAGCCCGTGCACCACATGAAGAGTAGCCCCCACTGGCCACAACTAGAGAAAGCCTGCACGCAGCAACAAAGACCCAACACAGCCAAAAAAATAAAAATAAAAAAATTGATCACTGGGAATTCCCTGGTGGTCCAGTGGTTAGGACACTGCGCTTCCACTGCAGGGGGCTCGGGTTCAATCCCTGGTTGGGGAACTAAGATGCTGCATGCTGCAAGGTGCGGCCCCCCCAAAATATGCTGGATGCAATAAATGTTTAAAAAAAAAACAAAAACAAAACTGATCACTGTCTTTCATTTTTATTGGGAGCTAAAGGAAATCATCATTTGAATAGGCTACTGAATGCCCTGCCCCTGTTTTCTGTCCTGTAGCACTTAGAAGTATTTGCCTTTTTTGTCATATTGTTAAAACCCATGGGCATCTCCATGACTTCCACATCTCTTCCTACCAGTTTTAATGCTATTCTTTTAGTTTGGTTCTTAGTTTAGAGGAAGAGCTTTGTAATAAATTTGTTGGTCTGGTTGCTTAGCAGCTTGCCGTGATTATGTAGCTTGGAACAGATACATTGCCATTTGAAAATCTTGGTTTCCAGCCCTGATTCATGTATATATTGCATCCAAGCTTGGAATTGAAAGCTTTTTTGCTATTAGAGCAACCATCATACAAGTACAGATGAATAAGTCTATAGCATTTAATAGAAAATATCTTTATGTTTATATATTCCTTTTTCCTTTGTGTTTTTTCTGCCCTTTCTTGCCCTCATAGCTTATGGTACAATCTTACAAACATTGTAAAATCACTAAACCTTCATAAAAGAGTTCTTAAAATTTTATTTAGATGCATGAAAAAAGGGCCTGGACTAGAATGTTGAAGGGGTGATTAGGAGAAACATAAGAAGAATCCTTTAATGGTGTTTCTGAGAACATTCAATTTTCAAATGAAACTTGATTTTTTAATTTCATTTCCTTGATAATTTTCATAAAATCCCACTGATTTCTTCCTTTTTTGAAGATCTTAGTTCCTTAAAGTGTTCCCAGTTAAAGTCTATTTGGAATAGAACTGCCTGTAAGGACACCATTTTTAATGTAATATCAGCAAGTCTTTGCGGGGGGGAATATGAAGCCTGAAATTCACTATTACAGAACACAGTAGCAAATGATTTTTCCTTTGCCCTTCTAACTGTGAAGGTGGTGTATTGTCTCCTTGATGCCAGAATATGGTACAACATAATCCTTTGCCTATACTTAGTATAAATTTATTAGACATAGTCCCTGCACGCAGTCCAGCAGAGAGCCCTGCATTACAGAAATAATTCTTGAGCTGCTGAGCTGGCAATTTCCCCACTTAATCACTTGTGTGACGTCATCTGCGCTGTTGGTAGGAAATGTGCTGACCATGTACTGCGTTTTAAAAGACAGTTGCAACAGGGGTACTAGCTAAAGATGAAATTAAAAATAAACCTTTTAAGTTACATGGAAGGTCTCCAAAGTGCAGCAGGATTAAAGTGGCAAAAATGTTATATTGATAGGCTTGACTAAGTAGTTGGTCACCTAGCAATCAACTGACATACTTGTCCCTAATTGCTTCTCAGCTCCAGAGTGATTGCAGAGTGGAGGAAAAGAAGTAGGCAGGAAGGGGTGTTATATTCAGGGGACTGAAATGCGTTTGTAATTTTCAAATGAGTCTTAAACATTCCAACTTTGTTTTTATAATAAGGATTACAAAAAACATCAGTTGTTAGCTCGAGATTCTCATAGTGGTAGCTACACATGGAAGAGTCCAGATATTAGTCACTGATCACTGTACTGGATTGCTCCTGAATCTTTTGTCTGGGGGAGATGGCAGGACCCCTAATGTATATTTGATTTCTTGGCAGAAAGATGGATACTTTGATGCTGAATATGCGGAATCTGTTTGAGCAGCTTGTACGCCGGATGGAGATTCTCAGTGAAGGAAATGAAGTCCGTAAGTCATTCTGAGCTGGCCTGTGTGAAGAGAAAAAACAGATTTCAGATTTCGGTCTTCTGCAAAGCCAAAGTGTATTCCAATCCTAAAATTGTTTTTCACTTGAGTTATCTAAAAAGAAAATGATGGTCACTTATCTATGGTCAAAGCTTAATGGACACTCATTCTAAATGGTCACTTATTTTTCTGTAGTTGTTTTTAAATGGGTTTTACCCAGACTTTTTTCATTATCAGGGTTCTCTTTTCACTACATAGTTGGCATTAGTCGTCAGTTTTATTTTCTTATCACAAACTGGGCAAAATCTACTGAATTTCTAAGGATGTTGCCTTTTTTCTTCAGAGTAGTAGTTGTCTACATTTTTTATCCTGGGTTTTCCCTGTGTTCTATAAAACATTTTCAATTGAAGAGGAGAAAAATGACAGTTTCTTTTTGAAGGAGGGACAGTTCATCTGCTTTCACCTACCTATTTGATGCTTAGTAATAAAGGGTTAAGGTTGGGTGGAGAGCTGGGAAGAAAAAGGTGGTGACACAGTAGTCTTCTGGGAAGTAGATTAGTGAGAAAGAAAGGTGGGGCTGATAGCACTGACCTAAGTGATGTAAGGGAATTTTTCTTTACCAGCTTTTCTTTGTGTTACCATGCTCTCCTATTTCAGGTTTTCATGTATACCTAATTTAGCGGGTGTTGCTGTTAAGTCAGTCTCATTGGTACAAAAGTAATGCAAGAACTGTGTCTTAAACTTAAAAAGAAAACAATCTCCATAGTACTTAGTAATGGTGTCTTGCTTGTGCCATTCAATATTTTCTTTAATTTGATTCATGTTTTTGATAGCTCTCATCTACTTACAGGTCTTTCAAAACAATATTCTATTTTTCTCTCTCTAATAGCTGTTGCATGACCCTATCGTCTGGTACCAACTCAATAACCATGATGGCATACTAATTAGGCTTCTCTTTGAGGTCACATCATCTCAGAAGATGGATTGCTTTGGAGTCTAGTGGGGAGGAGTATTGAATAAGAGATCTTAAAATTCAGGTTCACTCAGCAAATAATGGCTTTATGGAAAAAAGTAGGGTTTGAGTTGAGCCTTAGATTAGGTATAGGGTAGGATCCCAACAGACAGACATGAAAGAAGGCATTTAGGGTCAGGGGAGCCACCTGAGTGGAGACAAGAGGGTGTGGAGTGTGAGGGGAATAAGAGTAAGGGGAAGTGGTTTAATCAGAACCGTGCTTTTTGAAGGTTACCCTGGCAGAGGTGGA
Organism: Orcinus orca; assembly: GCF_937001465.1. Taxonomy (NCBI): domain Eukaryota; kingdom Metazoa; phylum Chordata; class Mammalia; order Artiodactyla; family Delphinidae; genus Orcinus; species Orcinus orca. Next base: position 40,242,393 of record NC_064569.1, on the reverse strand, counting down.
GGCTGCATCAGAAGTGGAGGCTGGGAGGTTGATTAGGACATGGTTGCCATAGCTCAGGAAAGAGGCAATGGGGAGCCCCAACTGGAGTGGTGATTGTGAAGGTGGAAATAAGGAGAAATGGGTGGAAGAGATTGTGATTAAGATCTCTAGGAGGAGGCAGCTGATAGTATTTGGGGGCAGAGGGAGGAACCTGAGGTTTGGAGTCTCAGTAACTCTTGCTGGCTTTTAACTGTTATTTTTGTGTCTGTTTCTCCATCTGTAAAAAAGGAATTTTGCCATGAGGATTTCGAGATAAATGAGATACTAGTTGTGAAAATACCTTTTGAAATAATTATGCCCCCCAAAATACAAGATATTATTTTTACAAGAACCTTTATTTTATAAGCAAATTTTTATCTTCCCTTGATTTCTGTTATAAAATAGAGGTACGTTGGTTTTGTTGGTTTTTTTTTTTTTTTGGCTGCGTTGGGTCTTCGTTGCTGCGCGCGGCCTTTCTCTAGTTGTGGCGAGCGGGGGCTACTCTTTGTGGAGGTGTGCAGGCTTCTCATTGCCGTGGCTTCTCTTTGTTGTGGAGCACGGGCTGTAGGCATGTGGGCTTCAGTAGTTGTAGCACACGGGCTCAGTAGTTGGGGCTCGCGGGCTCTAGAGCGCAGGCTCAGTAGTTGTGGAGCATGGGCTTCGTTGCTCCCCGGCATGTGGGAACTTCCCAGACCAGGGCTTGAACCCGTGTCCCCTGCATTGGCAGGCGGATTCTTAACCACTGCCCCACTAGGGAAGCCCAGCGGTACGTTTTGTCCCCTCTGCAAATCCCTAACTTGGAATGTTGGCTTTTTTTTTTTTTTTTTGGTCTCTGCCAGGTCTTATTTGCAGCATGTGGGCTCTTAGTTGCAGCATGTGAGATCTAGTTCCCTGAACAGGGATCGAACCCGGGCCCTCTGCATTGGGAGTGTGGAATCTTAACCACTGGACCACCAGGGAAGTCCCGGAATGTTGGCTTTTGAGGAACTAAAGTGGCTTAGTGTTTTCTAGACTCTAGAATTTCCTTTTCTGCAACCACCCCAGTATGTCCTCTTCTTAGATCCTAGGAATTCCTCCCATCCCTCCGTGTCCCCTGACTCCTTACTCTTGCTTTTCATCATAATAACTTCATTCCTCTTTCTCCTTTTTGTATAGTTATAGTTTTTTTTTTTTCAAGCTAAGTCCAAGGTTACCGAAAGATCAGAGTGAAAGTTAATATTCAAATAAAATGACTTTAATAACCTAGATACTTTATCTTTGTTTTCCCCAGTCTACATGATTTTTATCTTCTATTTTTATCATGGGACGCCTGAACTTTTTTGACGTTGGTGTGTAAATTAGGAATAAATATAACTTAATATTTATCAGGTGCCTATTGTGTGCCAACACCATACTAGGTTGGTGCTATGCTATATGCAGTAGGTGATACTAAAGTGTATGTGACATGGTGCCTGTCTTCAAGAAGATTAAGGTATTTAAGTTTCAGAGACAGGATTCTGTCTCATGAAACAGAAGATAATACAAGTATAAAAATGTATGCTTTGGGGAAGTATAGAAAAATGGAGCAAACAAATTAGGAAAGGATTCATAGAGCAGTTGGGACTAGAAAAATGGGTACATAAAGAAGAGTGGGGAATTCCCTGGCAGTCCAGTGGTTAAGACTCAGTGCTTTCACTGCTGTGGTTCCGGGTTCAACCCCTGGTCAGGGAACTAAGATCCCATAAGCTGCGTGGCACAGCCAAAAAAAAAAAAAGAAGAAGAAGAAGAGTAGGTAGGGCATTCCATTTGGAGAGCATAGCTTGATCCTAAGTGAGAAGACAGAAATGAATACAGGTCTTTCCTGGGGCAGGGACAAATTGGTTTAGCTAGAAAGAGGATATTGGGTAGTGATGGGAAGTTTGATCAGACTGGTGAGGTGGGCCTGGATGCCTGGAGTTTAAATTTGATCTGAACAACAATTTTGCTCAGTCACTCATTTAATATTTAAGTGCCTACTATGTGCTGGGTAGAGTGTAAGGCCCTGGGGATAAAAAAGCAGAAGAGACACAGGGTCCTTGCCCTTAAGAAGCTTAGAAGGTAGTGAGAAAGACAAGAGCCTCTACAAAGGCCTTAGCAGGAGTGAGCTGAAAAAAACAGGATTTCTGGAGCTGCTTTAATCTCTTTGCTGAACTATGAACCAAGTCCTGATTTTTTTTTTTTAATGGATCTAGGATTATTCTTAATTTGTTTTAAGGAAATTTCCCTTCTCCTTTCTCCTTTTTGATAGATGCATTTTGTAATTTAATATACACATAACTTTTTTAAAGAGACAATTTGAATTTAATAAACCTTTTGAATGTATACTTCATGACAGGGGCTAGTACCAAATTAAATTGTGATTCACACACTGACCAAAAAAATGCCATTTGTGTTTATTGATCGCCAGCATCAAAGTTTTTCCTGGTCTATGGTCCGAAGTGCCTTTTTGACCCATGCTAGCACAATTAGTTCATAACAGAATTGTACATAAAAGTAATATCTTAATTATGTATGCAAATGCTCTGGTTTTGGTCTAACAAACTAAACTAGTAATTTAACCATTTGTACTATTAAAATAGGAACTCCTTCCTTGAAATGAACTGATAGTTTATTTGGTTTCAGTTCTGTTATCCAATGCAGTTAGACCTGTAACGTATGCCAATTAACGAATGGGAATTAAAACCCCAATTTAATAAGACTTTTCAAGGAGTATCCTAAGGACCAAGCAAGCCAGCAAAATTAGGTCAAATGAAAATCTTTTCATTCTCAGAATTGTTTTTCAATTCAGTAAGTATTTGAGTGTGTAGGCAACACTATATTTAGAAACATTTAATTGACCACAGTGTGGAGCTAGAAAGTTTTCAGACTGTGTAGTTGAAAAGTGTGTTTCCTGTTCTTTATTCTTTAAAATGGAAGTATCACATACATCGAAAAGTACACAAATAATAAGTGCATTGCTTGGTGAATCGCGAGAGTAAACATGGCTAAGAACCAGCTCTTGTTTTTAATTTTTTCTTATGAATCTGTAATTTTGAAATAGTTAAATTTGCAAAAGGATATGTTGTTTGTTTTCTTTTTGTTTAAGTTAAGGAGAAAAAAACCCTTAGTAATGTGTTCCAAACTGTTAACTAAACCAGTATATCATTTAAAACTATTTGAATTTTGTAATAATATATTTTATTTTTTGAGATCCTTGATATTTGCGTTGTCTAAGATAACTAAGTCATAATATCCTGTTTTGCTAAAATCGATTGTTTACTAAAAACCTGTTTCCATATGTATCAGACTTGGTTTCTCTAGATTGAATTGTTATCCTAATTTGTAAGTTTGAAATTTAGTCAAATTATTAAAATTGCTTTAAAAAAGCACTATATTATTTCTATGCTCTCAGGTTAAATTCAAATGGGGAAAGTACCCTTACTACCTGAGAATCTGCTAGCTTTGTGTGAATTTGGCCTAGTTTCAGCCGTAAACTGGGTTAGTTTCACCTGCAGCAGATGTACACCTTGGAAAGTTCCTCCATGATGCTGGTGGAGTGAAGCTTAGAGGTAGATTGAGGTTAACTAGAATAGTAAGGCATTATAGAATAGTCTTTGCCAGTAGCAGGTGATAAGAACGGATGCCACCAGGGTTATCATGCTTTGAGGTGCTGCCTTCCTTAGAAGGGATACTTTCTTTGCAGACATTTGAAAAGAGTCCACGTTCCTCTATCAGTGACTCACCCAAAGCTAGTATGATCTTCTCTTCCTCTGTCTTTCCAACTGGAATGTTTACATACCCTTCAGGGCTGTGTTAAACAGCAAAGGCAAATTGGCTCTTTACTTTCAAATCAGTATTTGTATAATTATATAGCTGAATGCAATTGTAGGCCTAGACATCTGTAATATTAATCTATATCTACTGGAGCATACTACAGTTACATTTGAATTTGCTGTTTAACGCCTCTCTGGCACAGCAATGCGTGACTCTAAAGGAGACTGTTTTTGTTTTATAGCTGTAACTGTCCTGGTGGGTGACAGCTACCCCAAAGGTATCCCCTTTGATTGCCTTCTGTTCAGGAGCTTTTACTGTTAGTGTTATATCTGGAGCCAGGTGACTAATGACTTACTTATTCCATAGCTGATGCCACTGGCTAAGCCAAAAGTAACTGGCCTATTGAAATAGGAATTGCTCCCCACAAAGCTCTCATCCAGAGTGATGGACATATATCCAGGATCTGCTCCTGGTTATTTTCAGATGGATTTGCCCATAGTTCATCTGGTCCCTTAATTATGCATTTGGAGTAAAACTAACCAGAGGACTCATTTATTAGAGCATTTATACTCTGTTTGGTGCTTGAATTATTAAAGTTTCCCCCTTTTCTTAGAATTTATCCAGTTGGCCAAGGACTTTGAAGAATTCCGTAAAAAGTGGCAGAGAACAGATCACGAGCTGGGCAAATACAAGGATCTTTTGATGAAAGTAGAGACTGAGCGTAGCGCTCTGGATGTTAAGCTGAAGCATGCACGCAATCAGGTGGATGTAGAGATCAAACGGAGACAGCGAGCTGAGGCTGACTGTGAAAAGCTGGTGTGTATTGTTTTTTATGCTAGAACTGTGACAGTGGGGACGGGGGAAGATCAATGGGTAATGTTTCCACTTGCCCAGGTATACCCAGTTTCTTCTACATTAAAGAACTAAAAGCAGTTTGTCTATGATTGGAGCTGAAATTGCAGCCAAGGAATCCTATTCTCCATAGGCTGAAATTTAAATTTAAAAAATTTTTTCTCCTTTAGACCTGAAACTTTTACTTAATAGACAGATTTCAAATGAGAATTTAAAGAATTAAAATTAAGGGGAAAGGCAGAGAAATAAATCCTAGCATATTTGATCTGTCTCATTGTTGATTATAAGTGCTACCTAGAACATCCTCATATAAGATGTCAATAGCTAGTACTTTGTCATTGATATAGGCAGGACAACTCTTAAGTCTTTCCTTCATCACTGCTCTTAATTTAGGGTAAAGGGATAGATGTATTCAACCAATGTGAACACTAGAACATAGAGCATTATCATTCTGATGTACCAGGGTGGGTCATGGTACAAAGGCAAGCCTTTGCTAGGAGGGACTAATTCATCTTCGTACAGCGTTAGATGCCTCAGTAAGCTCAAATTGTCTGGTTCCAGTGCATCACAGCTTTATATCCATTTTAATGCATTTGCTCCACCATTTAGAAAGGTGGGTGGCTGCTTTGAGCTGTAGAAGAAGCCAATAATTGTCCTAATTAGCTGACACTAAAGTGTTTTTGCTATGTGAAATCTATTTTGGGACTCTCATTTTGCAGTACTGTCTTCTCTTGGATTAGCGGTTTGATCCAAAAGTCCTATAGCAGAAACCCCACTATTCTAGATGGAGTTCATTTTACCAGTCAGAAATCGGAGACACAACCTGGGCTTGTTGTGAATTAATATGCTATTGGTGTAGCAGCCTTCTTGAAGGCTCATTTGCATAATGCTGTATTTTAATGTCTTCTGGTCTGCCTGTCCCATAAATTTGAGGTGAAACTTTCTCCCCTGGTTAGTTAGGCTGTTTTACTCTGCTTTGGTCTGTAGGAAAGACAGATTCAGCTGATTCGAGAGATGCTCATGTGTGACACATCTGGCAGCATTCAACTAAGCGAGGAGCAAAGATCAGCTCTGGCTTTTCTCAACAGAGGCCAACCATCCAGCGGCAATGCTGGGAACAAAAGGTGGGGGAACTGCATCTGTTGTTATCTGATCATCAGCAACACAGCTGTCATAAGTTCTTGTTATCTAAAGTCTTAGATATACTGCTTCTGGAATGTGTGCTGAATAAAGCAGAAAAAGACTTTGGAGGAAGGGTGTGTGGGAAATAAAGGCGCAGAGGCCTCCCTCTTTATTTTATTTTTTTATTTTTCCTTAGGATGTTTCATCATGGGTAAAATTTCATGTTGATGCTGAATTGCACATCAATAACTAATCTTGCACATTGCTAAGAAACCTAAAGGTGGAAGTGGCAGTTCAGCAATACTTCCAGTGTTTACTCTCTATAGAGCTCTCGTAGCTCTTCTGGTTTAGAAGGGCCTTCTGTGAGCCAAGACCAGACAATAATTTTGGTTCCACTGCATCGCTATTTAGAATAGTCTCAACCAGGCTTTCAATTTAACACCCCCAATACAATACGTAGGGAAAGGTCAGCACTCTTTTAGAGCTATTTATTTTGTTGCCTGGTTGTTTTATGGGGAATCTTTATAAATAAGAAGATGTACAGGCTTAATTTCTTAAAAAGCTAATGCTGGGTAATACTCTCTCTTGTAGAAAGCAACCACAATTGGGATCAAATTAAACTTCGCTCTTCTGCCTTGTGGATTTTTAGTAGCCTGTAGTACAGACTCAGCAGGGAATAGCACCCATACCCCTGAATGTAACTTTCAACTTCTGTTATAAGGCCTTAGCTGAAATAGCAACTGTGCTGCATGTGTGCTCCTGCACACACACACATAGTCCCCCATGAAAACCATAAAAAGCAACCCACCACAGCTAGGGTTTGAGCTTGTAGTTATCTCCACAGGGAAGATGCTACTGTGAAATTGCTGATGTTACCTGACAAGTGTGACTTGTTCTGGTGTTGGTGGGTTTTACTTTCCAGTTTTGTTTCTAACACTACTGTTTCACTCATTTAGACTGTCAACCATTGATGAATCTGGTTCCATTTTATCAGATATCAGCTTTGACAAGACTGATGAATCGCTGGTAATGAACACTTGATTTCTGAGAGTTATCTATTTTTCTTAACCCTGCTCCCTCAGGAATCTCTCTCCTGTCCTCTCTTCTAAAATTCCCTTATTACTATTTTATTAGTTGATATGTTATAGATACTGACTAGCATTTAAAAATATAAATATAAGCTGTAAGAGACTGGCTTATATATTTAATTTTTGGAAGTGAGAATATAGAATTTAGGATTTAGCATGAGGTTAAATTTATTTAACGGATCTGTGAGCTGCCTGTATTAATTGATTACTACATCTTGACTTATTAAAACCCCAGCTAGCAAAAAAATAATAATAATAATTAGCAAGACTCTATCCAGCCAGGGTTTATTTGCTGCTCTGGGGAGAATAGACTTGTGCCTTATTTCTAAATTAAACTGGTTCTTGAGGAAAACTTAGACATACTTCACAATTAGAAGGAAACCAGTGCCCTGAAACTTCAGCCAGAAGACTGATGAAAGTTTCCAGGCACTAGATAATGCTTTGATGAACAGTGGTTCACCTGTTTAAGCTGTTTGTTACCCTGCTTTTGTGGGGCAGAACCCTTCTTGTAACTTATGGTGGTGTTTCTCCATAAAAGGTCATCTCCTGATATTTCAATCTTTGATGTTCCAGAGACTTGTAGTTTATTGGTTTATGTATCTCTCCTATTTTACTGGCTGGAAGCTAGCAAACAAAACAATAAATCAGGAGGTTATTAGTAGTTGGTTTTCTGATGATAGCAAAATAAATGACAACTACTTGTTACATAGGCAGGGTTTTATGTCCAAATTGTCAGAGTTTGACTAGGGAAATAATTGCCGTTTTGTAGATATTAGTATTAGGTATCACCTTTTTGAAATAAGGAATGACATAGTCTGGGATATGTAATAAAACTAGAATATACTACTGGCTGATTTTAGAGCTAGACCTATGATATGATATCTGTTGTAACTGAAGCTGAATCAAACAACCAGTAGCTAAATTACTTGACCATAAATTGGAGAGGTTAAATTTATTTAGCTAAGCTATATACGACTGTTTTTGGATTTTGTGTTTTCAGGGATGATCAGGATCAGGAGGTCATAGGTAGCTACTAAAAATGAATGCAAATGGTTAAAATGAGCGAAGTGAACTAGACCACAGTGAAAGACAAATAATTCTTCAGTGTCCACATGAATGTCTTTTTTAGGGCCCAAGGAGGAGGGATGATTGAGAGATGTAAAACCTAAATTAGAACTTTTAAAGTGGCTACATTGTACAGAACATCTGATTAGACGATAGCAATCCCTTAAGAGTAAGGCTCACATCTAACGCCAGCAGTATAGTGCCCAACATTCTGTAAGTTCTAAAACTAATTACAAAAATAATCAGAAATAAAGGACCGGGCACCGAAGATAATCACGACAGAAGTTGATTCTTTAACCTTTTCTTGCCTCTTTGGTATTGATTCCTGATTCTATTATAATAGCTTCAATTTTGGAAAGAAAGCATGTTAACTCACTACAGCTCTATAGCTATAACATTTGAGACCCTCCCTTTCTGTCTCCCCAAATTGTGAGTTAGGTACTCTGACTCAAGAGGCCTTTAAAATTCTCTGTAAATTTATTTGTACAGGGTTTAGGGGAGGACTAACCAAAGAAAGAAATTAATACAGTTTAATTGTCAACAGGATTGGGATTCTTCTTTGGTCAAGACTTTTAAACTGAAGAAGAGAGAAAAGAGGGTATGTGTGGTTTGTTTAGTTTTGGGGTTTTTTTGTGTTTGTTTGTTTGGTTTTACAAAGTAACAATAAAAGACTTTTCTCCAGAAATGTTGCCATTGTACTGCATTCCTGACATGTTGCTCTAGCTGTTGTTAAACACAGATTACAAGAGAATCCATGTTGCAGGGGCAGTAATTGATGTTCCTTGATGTCCTAACTCAGGACGGGATCCCATCCTGTTTCACTCTTCTGGGCTGCTCTCAGTTCATTCATGGAGAGTAAAAGGATATATTTAAGTTTGTTTGAGTTGTCATATGAATTTTTATGCAGGACTTTTGTGCTCTGATATAAGTTTCAGATGAAATGTGTGTATAATGGGATATACAGAGATCTATCTTTGTGCTTGTTGAGGGTCCTTAATATGTTTCCAAAGACTTCATGTCCTTCGATAGGATTCCACTCTGCTTTTTCTGGTGCTGTCATCTAAATTTTTCCAAAGCTTGCTTGTTTCTTATAGGGCACTGAGGGCATTTTTGTGTTGGTACAACTTAAGCTTCATGTGGAAATAGGCAGTGAGAGAGTGCACATTGTTATTTCCTGCAGTCCTGGTACCTAGGACTTGCATCCAAGTTATCCGATGGAATAATTTTATCTTTTGTGCTTCAGATCTTCTATTTGGCACTAAAGTTCTTGGTTTTTGCCCCGTCTCTAGCGCTCTAGTAGCCGACAGTTCATTGATGGTCCCCCCGGACCTGTAAAGAAAACTCGTTCCATTGGCTCCACAGCAGACCAGGTAAGAATAGCCAGGCCAGGGCCTCCCTGGTGGCACAGTGTTTAAGAATCTCCCAGTGGTTAAGAACCCTGGGTCATGGGTTCGAACCCTAGTCTGGGAAGATCCCACATGCCGCAGAGCAGCTAAGCTCGTGTGCCACAACTACTGAGCCTATGCTCTAGAGCCTGCGAGCCACAACTGCTGAGCCCGAGTGCCACAACTAGTGAGGCCTGCGCGCCTAGAGCCCATGCTTCGCAACAAGAGAAGCTACCACAATGAGAAGCCCACGCACTGCGACAAAGAGTAGCCCCTGCTCTCTGCAACTAGAGAAAGCTTGTGCGCAGCAACGAAGACTCAGCACAGCCATAAATAAATAAATACATAAAAGAATAGCCAGGCCAAGAGAATTGTGGTCTTGAACACATCAAAGTTTAGCGGCCCCAAGCATTAAAAATCCTAAGTCAACATTGCAGTGTTATTTTGAGAGAGATGTTCAGTGAGCGTTTTTCTGTGTAATAGGATCCTTATCATCCATATGAATAGAGTAGTAAACAGCTGTCAGCTTTATGTGTGGTTCTTAGTTGTTTGTATGTGTGTTCCTGTGACCTGTATTTCTATTTGAAAGTATGAGATTTCAACTTTAAGAGTGTTTGGGGCTGGGGGCTTAAGTCCTGACCTGAGCTAAGTCCTTAAGTCCTGACCTAATTCCTGAGACTCAGGAATTTTTTAACTATTCCAAAACACCTATAGTAGAGGGGAAATTAGATTTATCCTTCCCTCATTACAACCTTTGTTTCAGGGAAATGAATCCATAGTTGCAAAAACTACAGTTACTGTTCCCAATGATGGCGGGCCCATTGAAGCTGTGTCCACTATTGAGACTATGCCATATTGGACCAGGAGCCGAAGGAAAACAGGTCTGCTGGGTTTGTGGCTGAATTGCCTGTGTAAAACAACTGGTAAAATCTGGGGAGAATTGGTTTCTTAGAACCCTCATGAGGCAGGGGTTGGATGTTTTGGGTAGTTGCTTACTGAGGGCCAGAGCACTGTTTGTGTCATGCCCTGCCTTTGGCTTGCTAGCCTGGCCTACACCACTATATAACTTGTTTCTCTGGAAACAGTTTTTTGCATAGCCATTGTATTCATTTCTGATTATTGTTACAGATTACTGGTTATCTACCAGTTATATTAAAATTGGGGTTAAAAATCCAGAAGGGGGAATTCCCTGGTGGTCCAGTGGTTAGGACTCTGCGCTTTCTGCCGAGGGCCCGGGTTCAATCCCTGGTCGGGCAACTGAGACGCCACAAGCCATGCAGCGCAACAAAAAGAAAAAAAAAATTCAGAAGGAACAAAATACCTAAGACACAAAGCTTAGAGTTGCCTGCTTTCTAGGTACTTTACAGCCTTGGAATAGTGACTCCACCTTGAGCAGCAGGCAGCTGGAGCCAAAAACCGACACAGACGGCTCCAGCACTCCACAAAGCAATGGAGGGATGCGCCTGCATGACTTTGTCTCTAAGACGGTAAATCTGGGATTGCTGCTGCTCTTGGGCACATCTACTTTTTAAATTGTGGGAGTAATATTTACTAGCAACAAATTTAAATACTTTAGTGTTGTAAAGTTAAATGTCGAATTTCCTTCCTCCTCCTTATCCCACTTTCCAGGGTTACAGAGGGTGTGTATCTTTCCGTTCTGTGAGTAATATTAAATTAAAAGAAAGCAACTTTTCAGAAGCAGTTGTTTATGCTTTTTAGTGACATGTATTTACATTTCATGCTTGAACATGGCACGTTTTAACTTTGTCCCACTTGATTTACTCCTAAAAACCCGAGCAAACTGACTGAGGCTCAGAGGAATTAACTGACTTGTTTGAGCCACAGGATAGTAAGTAGCAAAGTTAACATGGGGGTTTTCTGACTCCTTGCCAACAAATTCTTTCCACTACTGTACAGTGATCCCTTGCAGCTGGATGCCCTTATGCAAGTTACTTAGCCACCTTTTGCTTCTGTTTCCTTATCTTAGAAAAATTATAGGATTATTGTGAGAATTACACAAGTAAATATGTGTAAAGGGATGAGGAAGTTGTTTGGCACATGCTAAGTGCTTAATAAACATCGGTTGATATGATGATAATTTTCTAATTCATACTACTTCCTGTTTCATCCTCAGGTTATTAAACCCGAATCTTGTGTACCATGTGGAAAGCGAATAAAGTTTGGCAAGCTGTCTCTGAAGTGTCGAGACTGTCGTGTGGTCTCTCATCCAGAATGTCGGGACCGCTGTCCCCTTCCCTGCATTCCTACCCTGATAGGGACACCTGTCAAGATCGGAGAAGTATGTATGACCTGTGGGAACCATCATTGTGTTATGGCTTCTTTAGCTTTTAAAAGCTTTAGGTCATTTTTTTCAAAAATTAATGATGCCACGTATATTTTTTCCCACAAATAATGAATAGAAATTGTAAAATGTTAACCTGCAGCAGAATCCTATTTGGGTTTGTCTGTCTGTTTAGTAACCTTTCTAAACCAAACTCCTCTTCCTTTTCCTTCCCTCCCTTCCCCTTTCTCTCTCCCTCCCTTTCCTTGTTTTCATCCTATTTTCCTTCTCCCTTCCCTCCCCCGCTTCGTTTTCTCTGCCTCCTCCTTCCCCTCCCCATCCCATCCGATTTTGTAAAATTTCAAACATATACAAAAGTAGAGAGGTTAGTATAACTAACCCTAGCTCCTATCACTCAACTTCCACGATCACTGATTCGTGTCCAGTCTTGATTATTAATACCCCCATCTACTCTTCACCCTGTTCAGTGAATTATTTTGAAGCAAATCCCAGCCATCATGTAATTTCATCTTTGACTATTCTTTTTCTTATGTTAGAGATATTCCATACTATGCTCTTTAGATTATTTCTAAAGTTTGATTCATTAAGAAATTATTGTTATAAGCAACAGAAGCAAGAATCAAAACAAAATGGCTATGCTGCTACCCAGCCTCCAGCAAATCAAAGGTTACTTTTCTTTAATCTTAAGAGTTCTTATCCATGCATGTAATTTTTTACAAATTTTCTGTATTCTAATATAGAACCATGGAGTTCTCTCCTACAGATAGGTTTGTGTCATGATCAACTGTGAGTTAGTTGTGTTAAATAATTTTTCTTACTAAGAATAATTACAGTATAGAAAAGGCTTTCTTTTTTAGAGTAATAAATTAGTTTATATTATACTCCATACCTGTGATCTCATTATTGCTTTCTTTCTGATGCCCTTGACTATAAGAGGAGCAGGGGCAGAGTTGTAGCTAGTGGTCTTTTATTACTTGTTCATGCAAGAGTGTGGTATATGTGACCATAAATCAGTCCTGGTGGGGAGGTAGGAAAATAATTGAGTCTTTGTTTTAATACATGCTTTGGGAAGAGGAATTTAAAAGTAAACATGATGTCCCAGCCTGAATATTAGTCTGGGGATGGCTCTTTCCATTGGTCTTCATCTGCTGGTCTAAGTGGTGTAAATACTAATTTTAAACTCGCCTTTTTCAGGGAATGCTGGCAGATTATGTGTCCCAGACTTCTCCAATGATCCCTTCAATTGTTGTCCACTGTGTAAATGAGATTGAGCAGAGAGGGCTGACCGAGGTAAGAGTCCACCCTTGGAGAGGGTGAATTTGTTACTTGTGTCAGTAATTAAGAGGTTTTTAACTGAAAGTGTCATCTTGATAATAGACAGGCCTGTATCGGATCTCAGGCTGTGACCGGACAGTAAAAGAGCTGAAAGAGAAATTCCTCAGAGTGAAAACTGTACCCCTCCTCAGCAAAGTGGATGACATCCATGCTATCTGTAGCCTCCTGAAAGACTTCCTTCGAAACCTCAAAGAACCCCTTCTGACCTTTCGGCTAAACAAGACCTTTATGGAAGCAGCAGGTAAGGGCAGATCTTAATACTTAAATGTGGGACTTCCCTGATGGTCCAGTGGTTAAGATCCCTCACTCCCAATGCAGGGGGCCTGGGTTCGATCCCTGGTCAGGGAACTAGATCCCCACATGCTGCAACTAAAAGATTCCGCGTGCCGCAACAAAGATCCTGCACCCAGCAGCCGCAGCTAAGACCCGGTGCAGCCAAATGAATTTAAAAAACAAAAAAAAAACCCTTAAATGTGAGTCCCATGGGGCAGGAATTTTTGACTTTTCTGTTTCCTGTTTTCTGTTTTATCCCCTGCCTGGTACGTGCCTGAAACATAGCAGTTGCTCAGATATTTTGATGGATGAATAACTCTATCCACGTTCCCCACGGCTATCCTCTTCCTGTCTAAACTGTATAGGGTCCTAACAGATTTTTTTGTTGTTGCTTTGTGTTGTGTTTTTGGTCAAGTTTTAGGTTGTCCTTTTGAACTTGGAGCCATCTTTGATTTTTTTACCTCACGCCCAGCATCTAATCCATTGGCAAATCATGTCAACAAAGGCCCTGTAAATATATCTTAAATTTAAACTGTGTCATTCCTATTATTATCTTGACCTCTCTTACCCTGGAGTGATGTAAGAACCTACTGGTTTTCCTGTTTCTACTCTTGCCCTCTACAGTATAATCTTCACACAGAAGCTAGAGTGGTCCTTTTAAAATTTAAGTTAGGTAATGTCCCTTCTGTCCTCAGTGTTCTCCAAAGTCTTCCCAAAAGTCTCAGAATAAAATCCACAGTCCTTAACAAGCCCCAAAGACCCCACATGATTTGGGTCCTGGCAACATCATTTCTTTCAACACCCTTCCCCTCCTTTCTTCTTTTCTAGTTACACTGGAATTCTTGCAGTTCTTAGAACATAACCAAGCTTACTCCCATCGAGGCCATCATGTTTGTTGTCTCAGCCTGGAGTGATTTGCTCCTTTATTTCCTTTCAGGTTTCTTTTTGGATAGCTTGTCCTCAGAAACACCTTTCCTGACCACCTTGTCAGAAAGAACAGCTACCATTACTTTCTAGTTTCTTGCCTGCCTTACTGTTTATTATACGTATCACTGTCTGATAGGTATTTGCTTTTTGACTGACTCCTCCGGTAGCATGAGGCAAGGTCCTTTGTTTAGTTCTGCTTGATCCTGAGCACTTAGAACAGTGCCTGGCACATAGTAGACTCTTAACATGTTTTGTGAACGAATACCTTCTTAATAATTGTAGTCACTGCACTTATATGTCTGCATTCCTGGAAACATGAGTTTCCAGCTGCTTTTCCTAACTGCAAGAGCTGGTTTTTTAAGAGTTCTGATTTCTAATATTGAGCTGTTGGCCAATATCCTGCTTGTTAATGAAACTAGAGTCTGGTGCAGTCATGAACCTAATCAGAAGTTTCAGAAGCTTACTGTATAGATGAGACTTTGTGATCGATAACTTGGAAGGCCCGCTGTCAAAGGAAAGAAGTCTAGGCCTCTTGGTACTTTCTTTTCATTTATAGAAATCACAGATGAGGACAACAGCATAGCTGCCATGTACCAGGCTGTTGGTGAACTGCCCCAGGCCAACAGAGACACATTAGCTTTCCTCATGATTCACTTGCAGAGGTGAGTAGAGCAGAAATTTGTCTCTGGGAGTCAGGGAATTTTGCCAAGGGGAAGAGAATGGGGTTGGGTGTTAGAGAGGGAATGTGAGGGCTGAATTGTTTTCCTATAGATCTTATATTTTGATCTGCTTTTAAGCAGAGGGACAAGTCTTCTAATTTAATGCTCTTTTACTTAGAGTGGCTCAGAGCCCAAGCACTAAAATGGATGTTGCCAATCTGGCTAAAGTCTTTGGCCCTACAATAGTTGCCCATGCTGTGCCCAATCCAGATCCAGTGATAATGTTACAGGACATCAAGCGTCAACCCAAGGTAAGCAAGCATGTATGTCTATATACGTGAACTTGTGTAACATAACAGGAGAGAATGGTGAGAGGTAAAAGCCCTGAGCATTGGAAGTTTGCTAACATATTTGATGGCATTTAGGTGGTAGAGCGCCTGCTTTCACTACCCCTGGAATACTGGAGTCAGTTCATGATGGTGGAACAAGAGAACATTGACCCCATGCATGTCATCGAAAACTCAAATGCCTTTTCAACACCACAGACCCCAGATGTTAAAGGTAAGGCAAGGCCTAAGGTGTGCTTTTTAAAGGGCCTGACTCCCTCTCTGGTTTTTGGTCAGGTGCCCTCTCCTTGCCTTTGCTAGAGCTGTTTGAAATGTATATTCTTCAATAAAATTAAAATAATTTTGAGAATGTTAAAGAAAAATTTGTACAGTTCCATCCTATTTTTTTTTTCACTTTTCCATATTCTCCTTTCTTTACCCATATGGATATTTTTAAAAAATATAGATAGACTGTTAGATATAATTATTTCTTATTTTACTTAGCATTTTGTGAGAACTTTCTCTGTTACTATATAATCTTATTTATCATTTTTATGGTTGTAAACTAGAATTTGCTTAAATATTCTATTAGGTATTGATGTTGTTTTTCAACTTTTCATAATTACATATAGTCATGCCATCAACATTATGTGTATGTACCTTTTTTTTCCTAATGATAAATTCCCAGGAGTGGGAATTACTGAATTAAAAGTTTTAAACATTTTTGTTTCTTGGTATGTTTTACCAACTTGATTTCTTTCTTTCTTTCTTTAATATAGACTTTAAAAATAAATGTATTTATTTATTTATTTATTTATTAAACTTATGACTGCATTGGGTCTTCGTTGCTGCGCGCGGGCTTTCTTTAGTTGTGGCAAGTGTGGGCTACTCTTCATTGCGGTGCATGGGCTTCTCATTGCAATGGGTTTTCTTGTTGGGGAGCATGGGCTCTAGGTGCATGGGCTTCAGTAGTTGTGGTGCACAGGCTTTAGTAGTTGTGGCTCGCGGGCTTAGTTGCTCCGCGGTATGTGGGATCTTCCTGGACCAGGGCTTGAACCCGTGTCCCCTGCACTGGCAGGTGGATTCTTAACCACCGTCCCACCAGGGAAGCCCCAACTTGATTTTTTAAAGGCTTTTGCCAGTTTGTACTGCCACCAAAAATATATGAGGCTGGTTTCATTCCAACTTCACTGGCTTCGGAGACCTATTCTTTCATTATTGCAAATTCCTTTTTTTTTGCGGTACGCGGGCCTCTCACTGTCGTGGCCTCTCCCGTTGCGGAGCACAGGCTCCGGACGCGCAGGCTCAACGGCCATGGCTCACGGGCCCAGCTGCTCCGCGGCACGTGGGATCTTCCCGGACCGGGGCACGAACCCGTGTCCCCTGCATCGGCAGGCGGACTCTCAACCACTGCGCCACCAGGGAAGCCCCGCAAGTTCCTTTTTAAGGGAGCATATTGTTTTTTCTAGTATAGGAAAAATCAAATGATGTTAGATTTGTGAAGTTTGGAGTGTGAGAATGGCTTAACTCAGAAAATGAGTGTGAGAATGGCTTAACTCAGAAAATGAATGTCAACTACTCACTGAGCAGTTGCTTGCATAGTTCAAAAAATATACTGGGGCTTCCCTGGTGGCGCAGTGGTTGAGAGTCTGCTTGCCAATGCAGGGGACACGGGTTCGAGCCCTGGTCTGGGAAGATCCCACATGCCGCGGAGCAACTAGGCCCGTGAGCCACAACTGCTGAGCCTGCGCGTCTGGAGCCTGTGCTCCGCAACAAGAGAGGCCGCGATAGTGAGAGGCCCGCGCACCGCGATGAAGAGTGGCCCCCGCTCACCACAACTAGAAAAAGCCCTCGCACAGAAACGAAGACGCAACACAGCCATAAATAAATAAATAAAATTAAAAAAAAAAAAAATATATATATATATATATATACTGGTGTGTTATAAAATGATGACAAAACTGACCTCTGGGACTTTGCTAGGTCTCTAACCTTAGCTCTTAAGTGTTTCACAGGATATTCAGCTTAATACTGGCTGCCTGCAAGAGTGCTTTCTTTTTTCCCTTCCTTTAAAAATATGTCTTACCTTTGATTGAAGTGAGTTTACTGGGGCCTGTGACCACTCCTGAGCATCAGTTCCTCAAGACTCCTTCATCCAGCTCCCTGTCACAGAGAGTCCGCTCCACCCTCACCAAGAACACTCCCAGGTATGCAAAATTGGTCTGCTCAGGAAGTAAAAAATGACTGCTTCCTTAGACTTCTTTCCCATCATGCTGAAGCTTACTGAAAGAAAAATTGAATTAGATCTTAGCTAGCAGCTCGACTTTAAAAGCCCCTTTTTAAAAAGGGTCTGAAGGTCTTTACTGTTTCCTCTCCCTCATCTCAGGTGACAAAGAATAGCTTACAGAGTAGTTGTTGAGGGTTTCCTACTTTAACTGATTATGTCAAGTAATGTTACAGTTGTTTATCATTTTTTATAGAATACTTTTCCAGTTCATTCTCTTTTTCTTTAGATTTGGGAGCAAAAGCAAGTCTGCCACCAACCTAGGACGACAAGGCAACTTTTTTGCTTCTCCAATGCTCAAGTGAAGTCACATCTCCTGTTACTTGCCAGCGTTTACCAACTACAAGGAAGGGCACACCTGTACTCTCTGCTCTGCAGCCTCCTGTACTCATTACTACTTTTAGCATTCTCCAGGCTTTTAATCAAGTTTAATTGTGCATGGGGGTTTTATGAAAACTATTTATATCTCCTTCTCCTCAAGTAATGTAATATCAACACCTTGTGCTGTCATCGGGAGCTTTTAGATGGGAGATCTTTACAGGGGTAGAAGTGGGATATGAAATTCGTTGTGATTCTTTTGGGGGCTGGGGGTACATCCCTTTGCCTTAAAGCCAAATTCTCTCATGTAATGACCTTTCTCTGGTGTAATTTCCATGAGACAGTGGTAGAAGCCCTACCTCTTTGGTAAGATTGACTTGTCTCAGGGTGGGGAGTGGGAGGGCAGGGTAAAGAAAGGTTTTGACAGAAGATTTAGGATGGCTCCTTCGAGAACTTGGAAATTCCCCTTCCCCCATTATGAACTGAGCTATAACACGGAGCCTTCATAGAAATGGGGTACGGTGAGGACTGAACTAATAGTGGGAGTGTGCTTAGCTTTAATTTGGATTGATTAGGTTTAATAGTGTTAAGTGGCACAACCTTGTAAAAGTGATACTACAATTTATATTTATTTCTAATGGGCCTCTGGCTGGACTTTGGGTTTGGTTGGGGTCAAAGCCAGTTTGTTCTTAAGTTGAATTCATTCTGATGCTTGACACCCCCCACCCCCTTGTCCATTTAGAAGCCCTGCTTCTAAAAGTCAGTGTACCATCTGTTTGGCACTCAACTAACAATTAAGAGTAGGCTATAAGGGAGGATTGTCAATATTTTGAGTGGCAAGAAAAGCCACAGTCATTTTGTCTTTGCACTTTGGATACTGAAATCTTCCTGTGTAACATAGCTACATCTAGATAAATATGAGCTTTTTCTTCTATTAAAATTATTTCCAATGTCTATCAAAATGCTTTCTTTTATAGAATGTTTATGACCCATAGTGGCCTATAAAACATGTATTTGGAATAATATTTGGAAAAAAGTAAATAGTTTTTTTTCAAAATGAATGTAAGGTTGGTTTTCTTGTCCTGGAAGGTAACCTTAAATTCCTTTTTTTAGGAAATATTTTTCCTCAAAGTGTCATGAGTCTATCATTCATTTATCCCCTCCCCCATCACCACCTTCTCCCAACTTCACCACCACCAGGAGTTTGTTTCTTCGTTTCAGTCTCTTTCATTGTCCAAACTGAAGTCCTAGATTTTTCCTGACTCTTACCCTCTTGTTTTTTGGGTTTTTTTTGCGGTACGCGGGCTTCTCACTGTTGTGGCCTCTCCCGTTGCGGAGCACAGGCTCCGGACGCGCAGGCTCAGCAGCCATGGCTCACGGGCCTAGCCGCTCCGCGGCATGTGGGATCTTCCCGGACCGGGGCACGAACCCGTGTCCCCTGCATCGGGAGGCGGACTCTCAACCACTGTGCCACCAGGGAAGCCCTTACCCTCTTGTTTGAAGAAATGACTTTAAACAAAAAACAAACTTTTTAAACAAGTCTTTAGGGATCAGAATGGTGCAGAAAAACAACAACAACAGCAACAACCCAAACGATTCTGTCTGGCTCACTGCCTGGAACATCCTTCACTGCTGGAAGTGACTCTGGAGTGAGCTGGGATGATTAACTGAGGGCACCTGCACTTGGAACTCTGAAGCTGGTGAACAGAATGTATCTGAGATTGAACGTAAACAGTGGCAGGCTTAATAGAGAGAGGAGGCAACCTACTGGCTTTTCTCCCAGGAGGTGGCAGCTCTCGCAGCAGGGCCCATCTGCCTCAGCAAATTGACAGAAGTTGGGTCCCGTCTCGAGACCCTTACCCCCTTTTACACACACACACACACACACAGGACTGTTACGTTTTGTTTTTTTTTTTAACTTTGTCCTAGATGCCATCTCCTATGTCTCTGCAAGCCTAGTGTTGGCCTGGCTCCATATTTGCTGTTCTGTGGTATCTCCCCAAGGTGCATTTTAAGTCACTAATGTAGAGGAAGTAAATGGATTGTATAATGTCAGTGAAGGCAAGATGATGCTATGCAGGAACTGATGGCCCATTAACGAAAAAGGAAATGGTCCTGTGTGTCAAGTGTTGGCAGCCAGTTGCTCAGTTTTTGGGCTAGGCCGAGACCTTAGCCATGAAAATAATTCTGATATTGGCAGAGGGAAATATGTACCAACCTTCAGCTTCTTTAACAGTACTTCATGTGGAACAGCTTGAATTTCGAGGGCTTTCTTAATTAAATTGTGCTCCCTTGATGTGAGATCTATGGAAGGGGCTTTGGAGTGGGTGTCACCCCACCTCCTGCTCCTAACCATGTCTGATGCTGCCTGTTACTCTGTTTTTAATGCATTTTAGCTTTATTACCCCACTTGCTAATAGCTGGAATATTCACATCTTTAAATCCATTCACCTCCATCAATCTATGTAAGTCTCCTAAGTTTGATGCTTATTTAACTGGGCAAGCATTACATGGTTTGATTTAGCGGCAACAATTTGTGTTTATTATTGGTATTTAACGTTTTTTTTCTTAAGAAGGTGAATTCTTTGCTTGCAGAAATAGAGGGTGAGAAGGCATCATGCGTTTCCATCAGAGGACTATAAGGATGCTCAGTTGATTTACCGTGGGGAAAAAAGTCATTTTTGGCTGTGAACTGATGCTGTGGCATTGAAAGGGGTCTTGAGTTCCTAAATTCGTGCTTAAGTTATCAGGCAGCACAAAGTGACAAGGAGTGCTGCGTGAGTGCAGTGAGCAGAGATCCCAGGCTTGCTGTTTTTGTTTTCTAGGGCTTCTCTTCCCACCTCACGCTTCAGGTAGGTAGACAGACGTACACACGTGCATATACATATGGTATATGGTTTCCTATTGGAAAGCATTTGGGAGACCAACTGCTGTGCCTGCAATACTGACCAGTTTGCTTAATCATGCATCACCTTTTCTTAGATTCTCAGCAGGAGCGGGGAAGGGAGCTGCTGTGGCGTCCAGATCTGAGAAGCAAGGGTGGCAGGCACAGAGTTCAGTGTTCAAGTCGGCACAGCTCACACAGTAGGTTCTCGATCAGTGTGCTTTGATGGTAATCTCAGTTGTGACTCAGGCTTCAGCCACTGGTGCGAAAAGCTTTTAAGTGTGCAGAGTCAGGGCATGTTAGTCATTGTGCTTTTAGTATAAACTGGGTTTGGAGAGTGGCCACTTAACCTAAGAATTTAGTAATTAAAAAAAATCTGTCCCTGTAGCTGGCATATTTTGTAAATAAGTGAAAGTCCCAGGCCAAGAGGTCCTTAACTCGTGTAATTTATTAGACTCTCGTTTTCAGAGTCTATTTGTTGATGGTTTCTGTTCACGAAGTCAGGCTGAAGACAGCTTGACGTCACCAAGAATAACCTTGCAGTGTGTGGGAGCCTTGTCCTCTGCAGTCGTGTGGGATGGGAAAGGAGGCCACTTTTCAGGGACACAGAGTTGGAAGCAGGAATTTTTTCCTCTTGTATACCTTCTCCCTCTGTAACTTGCCAGGCTTCATTTAGTTGCACTGTTTTTATACAGCATTACTCTCGCATCTCACATGGCTGGACACCATCTGTGTGTTAGGCTTAGACACATGTAAATGGATATTTAGACTTCTCATAAAGCACTTGCCAGTTAATATCTTCTCTGGTCATCAATGAAGATGGAATTAAAAAGAAGCCTCTAGAAGATATAATATGGTGATGTACAGTATACTGGTTGCTTCCGTTTATCATCTTATTTGACCTCGGCACACCCATGTGTGGTGGGCGGGATAGTTGATATGATCCCAATCGATGAAAAATTCAGAGAGGTCATTTGGCTCAAATTCTCATAAAGTATAGTTTAGTTGGGATTAGAACCAGGAGATTAAGCTCCTTCCTGCTCTGGAGGTCAGCTGTGCTGCTTGCTACTTCAGACTTCATCAGCTTCGCGGGGCCTGTTAATACATTATTAGGTATGTAAATAATT
This sequence comes from Orcinus orca, assembly GCF_937001465.1. NCBI lineage: Eukaryota > Metazoa > Chordata > Mammalia > Artiodactyla > Delphinidae > Orcinus > Orcinus orca. The sequence continues at coordinate 40,220,657 of NC_064569.1, read as the reverse complement.
CCACGCAGGGCTGTATGTGGATGTGCCTGTGTGCTCTCAACAGATGACCCAGAAAGAGCAGGAAGGCCCAGGCTGCTGGGAAAAGCATTGGGATAGGAGAATGTCTTAACGTTGGCTTGTTGTTAGGATGGAGGACCTGGGCTCGGTGGTCCGGGGCCGAGCTCTGTGTGCAAGGTGGAGGAGGAGCTGGTGGAGGAGGAGCTTAAGGTTGCTCCTGGTGGGAGTCTGTTTTCAGACCACCCGTGAGCATTTTGTGTGCTCCGAAGCTTCGAGCCAAGAACAGGCAAGTCTCTGAGCGAAAGCCATTATCCTGCTTTTAGAGACGTGTCAGCGGATTAGCTTATTGGCTTTCCCCCTGAGTGGCATTAGCTCTCACCCCGTCTCATGTTCACCATCTGGCTTTGAGTAAGAAGTCTTCAAGTGATCTCTCTTCAGCAGCCCGCTCTGTGCCAGGGCTTTCTGAGGGCTGTTCAGCTTTCTCCCTCGTCAACCCCAGGGCCCAGTGCTCTCTGAGAAGAGGAAGCCCGTCTGTTTGTGTCCACATGTATACACACCTGGGATCCAAACAACACTTGAGACCTCAGAGAAAAAATCGGTTCAAAGGAGAATGAGTGTGTGGTTAGTGGCCTAAATTCTTGTCAGAACTGACAAGTGGATCTGTCCTTATGTGAGTTTTAAAGATGGAGTCGTTCTTGCTACAGAGAAAGCTCTGCCTGTGAGATGATACCGTTGGTCCAGATTTTAGTAGAGTGAACACTACCAAGGGGCTGGGATTTTTCCTCCTTATTGGAAAGCAAAGCCTGTGGGTGGACGTGCTTAACTGAGCCACCTCCCCTCCTCCCAGGGAGCTGGCTGCTCTCTCCTCCTAGGTTAATATACATCAACTGGGGCTAAATGCCTGATGCTTCTGGACAGAGTCCAGCCCCCTCACAGAGCAGCCGCACTGTGGAGATACAGCTGCTGGCATTAAAGGGCTAAGCCCTTTCCAGCTGCTTTGCTTTAATGGGAACTGCCTGCAGTCGGCAGCTTAACGGTGCTGTCTTAGCCTGATTAGGAGGAAATAACTAATCTCGGGGCATTGGCCTGGAGGCTCAGGGGAAGGTAACCCGCTAGAGTGGGAAGTGGTTGGATAAATGGTGTTGGAGTGCTAGGTGATGATATAAAAAATGGCAGTCCTGGCTTTGGCAGGGTTTGTGTTTTGTTTTGCCTCTGTGAGAAAAGTGGGGTTCTCTTCAGTGGACTCCCTGGCACCGAAGGAGAGGAGATGGTCGCTGTGAGGGGCAGCCTGGGTATTCAAAAGCTGGAATAGCAACAGATGCGCAGAGGAGTTGAGAGCATACAAGGGCCATGGTGTCCATCCCCTTTAAAGGAAGAAGACTTGAGCCCCTCCAACGTGGTCCCCCCTTGGGCCTTCCATTCCCAAATCTGACTTAAAGAGCCAAGATTTGAAGGAGAAATGATCATTTCCTTGATTGTAAAATGCACTTAAAAATACAATTTAATACCTGAGTATTGAGATGACTTATAATCTGTGGCATATAATGCAGTGCTTTTCTTTCTTAGTGGCTTGTACAATAGCGGTGCATCTTATTATCAACATTATTTGGGTTGGAAATGTTAGCTGTTCTTGGGAGATAGGCTGTTGGCTAGACCAGATGTGGAGGTGAGGGAAGCTGCTACTTAGCTGTGATCAGAGAAAGATTAAAATGGGGAGTTTCCCCAGGTCTGAGGGAAGCTATGGTGTAGGAAAAGCAAGGCTCAACCCCAGGATGCTTGGCATGAAGAAGCAGACGAGTAATTTGTAGGAGAGGATCAAAATCTGTCCCAATCATGACCCCCAGAGCCCTCACGTGTGACCCCTGAATTGAGGAAGTGGCAAAAGAAGCCATTATGAATCAGTGAGGCTGTGACCAAAATAATAGCACCTTCTGGTGGAGTTCTGAAATCACGGTATAGTACTGAAACATTCAGGGTTCTTTAACACAGAGGTGTTAGATAATCTGTGCAAACCTTTGGCTCACCAAATCCAGAATACCAGAGGTCTTTCCTCACTAGAAACTGGAAGGCCATGGTAGGGCACCAACAAAAAAGGGGACAGATGGCCAAGTTAAGGAACCTGTTGCCTGGAGATGAGATTAAAAATACAATTTTGCTTAAGAAAGTCTTCCTGCTTGGGTAGAGAGAGGTGTTCAAATAACTATGAAGTGATGTGTTCAGTGCCAGGACGGAGGTGGGTGCAGAGTGCTGTGGGAACTCAGAGTGGGGAGGAGCTGGAGGCTTCAGAGAGCCTCAGAGGTGATGACATGAAAGCGAGGTCTCGGCGTGAACCGGGCGGCTCGAGAGGCCTGGAAGCATAATCGAGGCTGGGGAAGCACTTCTAGGCTGGTGCTCCATAACCGGACACTGCCCTAGACTGCTGTCCTGGTCTCTCCTCTGACCCGGGGCTGGGCCCTGGCCTGGCTGGGCCTTGTTCCATCTGCCCACGGGGGCGCAGGGGGAGTTATTGGTCCCTGCCTCTGTCTCTGGCCTCCTCCACCCCCAGCTCTGAGACAAACTGCCCCTTTATCTGACTTAGAGCTCTGAAAAATTTTCATCCTCCCCTTTTCTGCCCATTAACTGTAGCCTATTAATTAGAGTCTTTGGGCTCCCCACTTTCATAAACCCCCTTCACTTACCGTGCCTCCCCTCTGCAGCTTTTACTAAATATGTGAAGCTGCTCCCCGCTGAGAAGTGATTATGTGTCTGTGCAGACCCCCTGCCCCAGCTGCCCAGGTGGTGACCGCTTGGCCGGATGCTTCATCTTGATTAGCCCTGACTTCTCCCCTCCCTCCGTCCCTCCTTCTCTCTCTCTCCTTTACGCAAGCTAAGCCTAGGGTATGGGAAGGAAGTGATCCCTTCTTTAGTAACAGCCTGGCCGTGTTCAAAACTGCAGGAGAAACAGCTGAGCTCATTGGCAGAGGGCATGGCAATCTACCATGATGGTGAAAACCACCACTGATCGAGGGCTGTGTGTCAGGCGCAGTGCTGAACACATGCACCCCATAAGGTTCTTCCAGACGCTTATGAACAGACCCTGTTTTCCAGATGAGGAAAGTGAGGCTCAGGATCCTGAAGTGACTTGCTTAAGTTCATGCAGCTGTAAGTGCCTGAGCCTGTATTTAAACTCTTTCAACCCTCTCAACCCCTATTCTATCTTTACATGGCCTTTTTAAAAAAAAACCTTGGTGCACAGAATTCCTTCAGGTCAAAGTGATTTTCTCTGGAAAGTGAAAGTCTCCGGATCGTCGTCGTGCTTCTCTTCTCCTCTCAGTCCATGGAGCCCGAATGTGTCCCGGAGCCTGGCCCCTCCGTGGAGCCGCCTCCACTGTGCAGCGTGGTCCCAGATTAGACCTGTCCTCTTTACACCCGGAGGAGGCAGTGGTGGTGGGGGGAGCGGAGAGGGGCTTCCTGCCAGCCAATGGGGATGCGACAGCCATGGCTCTGTGCTCCCATCATCTGCTCCTGCTAAGACAATCATCAACATAAAAGGCTAATTGTATTAATCACCAAGGCGCCGGCCCCGGGCCCCCCTCCCTTTTGGGAGAATTATGAATTGCAATTGCAGATGGCTCTGCTGATTGAAGGCAGCGCTCAGCGGGGAGAAGGGCCAGATCAGATTACACACCATTAATTAAAAACTTCCCCTGACAAAAGGGAGGAAGGGAGTGCACACCAGGGGTCTGCCTGGTTGGGTCTCTGCCCTCCCCAGGCTCCTGCCCCCCATCCAGGCTCAGGGGTTGTGCCTGTGAAGCGAAGCCCCTGGCTGGCACCGCTGAGCTCTGCCCCCGCCCCCCCAAGGCCAACCCTTCCCACATCCAAGCAGATGGCCGGCTGTCCTATTATAGGGCTCCAGAGAAGGAGAAGCTAACCTTTGGTTACTCATTCCTGTGTCTAACTTTGGATACTCTTCAGATTCTAACCTAATTCCTCACCTCTCATGAAGCTTGTCTCCTCTTGCTCTAGTCTGTTATGACAGAAAACAGCTTTAAAGAACTATTTGTGAAAATAGCCCCCAGCTTTCTCTTCAGGCAATCACCCTTACCCTCTTGTCCCAGAAGTCCCTGGGACAGAGGTTTCCCAGTCTCCTCTGGTGTAGGGGCGGGGGCTCAAGTGTGGCTGTGCACCCTCTTCCCAGCTCCCCTGACCTGTGAGCATAGGCTTCTCAGCTTCTGTCATCTTGGCTCATTTAGAGCTATGACTCCTGAGTTCTCCTCTTGATCAATTACCACCTCCCCTCCCCAGCCGCCCAGCCTCATTCATTCATTCATCAAACTTTTATTGAGCACCCACTGCGTGCTTGGCTCTGGGGATGTGGAGATGATTTGTCTAGGAGCTTAAGAGCCTACTGTGGGAGCTCCACCCCCCTGCCCTCTTCAACCTCCTAGTTCCTGCTTCCTTCCTACCTCTGGCTGCAGTTTGTATAAGCCCCCCTGGAGCTCTATTTTGGAAAATTCTAAGCTGGGAGCTGGGGAGACCTTGGGGGGCTGTGGTACCGAGCTGGGTGACCTTTAGCAAGTCAATCACACACACACAGACACGTGTGCGCACGCGTGCCCAGCTGTCCCTGCTCATAAAAGGGCACAGGAAGCCCTGGGCTCTGAGAGATCTTGAAGATGGACGAGTGGGGCCCAGCTTGGAGAGATGTGAGTAGTACTCTGCACTGACGATATTACAGAACACAGCTGCTGTGGCCACGAGCATTTAGGACTCAGCCACTGCACTGTCACAGGCTGGGCCCTGTCCTTGGGAGACTTTGGCAGCCCCTCCCCTATCTCCAGCCCCTTTGGAGACATTGTGGAAAAGGACCTATCTTTTTTGTGCATTTTGGCTGCTCTATCGCAGGGTACCATAATGACGGGCACGATAGAGATGAGAAGAACTGACTTTTATTGGCTTGTCTCTTCATTCCAGGGTCCCTCCCCAGCCTGACTCCTGCTCCCCCAATCACCCCCCACACACACTCACAAAGCTCCCAGGTCAGTAGGCCCAGGAGAGAAGAAGGCAGGACCCTTGGTAAGTAAAGCAGATGAAAAGAAAAGCCTACTCTGTTTTCCCTCCCTCTCAGTCATCTCCCTCTCCCTTCTTGGCCTCCTTCCTCCCATTACCAACAGCAATTGTATTCAAGCCCAATAATTACAGTAACAGCAACAATAATCATCATTTATTAGGTTTGTTTTTCTAGCATTTTAACCTCCAAAAACATTTTCCAACCTCTTGTTTGTTTTAACATCAATCTCTGGGGGAGATTTTACAGCTGAGGAAGCTGAGATCCAGACAGGACCCCAAATCACAGGCAGAGTAGATTTACCACAGCTTGTAAATATTAACAAACAAGGTGAGACTCAGATAATACTTCAGAGGCACTGAATTGCAAATCTTGGTTTCCTGGGTCATTCCTGAGTTCCTACCATCCTTGGGACGTATTCAACAGCTTTTTGGGGATCCCGGCAGAGCTGAGAATGAGGCTGGAGATGGCTTCTTCAGGCCCAGGTCAGGGACCGAGTGCTGGGATAGGACATTTCCCCTCTCAGGATTGCTCTTGTGAATGGGGCTGTGGAGTGGAAGGCAGGAGAGCACCTGGGGAGAAAGGCCTCTCCGGCCTGAACCTCCCTTGCCTATATCATGCCCCTCTGCTGGCGGGAGAAAAGGTTCCTCTCTGTGTCAGCTCTTCCCAAGGGAGGGGCTCTCTGCTGAGCATTTGGAGGAGAAAGGAATGAAGATCTATTGGGAGGGCAGTCTCTGGCCTCAGGAAGCCCCCCGTCTGAGGGGGGAGCCACAGCCCCCGTCCTCATCCAAGAGCAGAGACATCCCTCTGAGGAGGGCAGAGGCTGTCCTAGGGTCTGATTCTTCTGGGAAGTCTGGTCCCTCCTCCCCAAGGGTGGGGTGAGAAGTTGGGATTCCCAGAGGTCCCCATAGCCCTCAGTCTCTAAGCAGAGTGTCTGTCCGGGCTCAAATTCCCTTTTCTCCAAGACATGGGGACCTGGAAGCCCAGGACCCCCACTGGGGTCCAGACAGATGAGAGACAGGGAGAGCAATCATGAATTCCCCCTGCCTCGCTCTGCTCTGTCCCATTAAAAGAGAGGTAGGAGGAGGAAACTGAGCAGATTTGCTTCCCCGAGATTCCATCTAGAAATGTAATGCCAGGGATCCCCCGCCCACCCTGTTAGGACAAGAGGCCAAGCCTCCCTACCCCACCTCGCAAACCCCACGCCCCCCAGGAAAACCTGAAGTCCGGTTACACGAAGCATGCTGCCCACTTTCAGGGCTCTTTTCAGAAGTGTGAGGGCAGGGGCCAGGTTCTATGCCACCTGACACACATTCTCCATTTCAGTGTCCTCTGAACTGGACTGAGATTCTTCCTTCTGGGGCTCCACCCCTTCTACCTCCTGCACCTCCGCAGTGCCTGTGAGGATGGCAAGTCGCTGGGCCAGGGTCTTGGTGTCAGGGAACAGGATAAAGTTGTAGATCAGCGAAGCCAGGACAGCCCCCGTCAGGGGTCCCACCCAGAAGATCTGAGGAGGCAGAAGTGGGTACCCTGCTCGTGAGCCGTCAGGACCATAGGGTGGTTTTGGGACCCCACCTGCTTCCCAGTGTTGACTTGGTCTCCCAGGAACCCTGGAGCCATCCACGAAGTGGCAAATTTGAGAAGCACAAGTCCTGACCTCCCACTCTGAGTCCCCGCAGGTGAAGGGACCTTGCCTCCCACGGGGCTGGGCCAGGCTCCCCGCCACCCCTCTGCCTCTCTCTTCTCGCCTTCCCCATTCCAGCCCAGAACCCGGGCTAGTGCTCTTCCTGTCCCTGCTGGGGTGTGTGTGTGTGTGTGTGTGTGTGTGTGTGTGTGTGTGTGTCTATTTCTGTTTGTCTTTTTCTTTATCCAAGTTTGGAAAGTGGTCCAGCTGGAAGGAGTGAATAAGGAAACAGCCAGGACTTGAGGCCTGGGCCAAGGCTGCAGCTCCTGCCCTGGCTCATTTCTTGCCAGTCCACTGGGTACCCCGGACTTTTTGAAGCTGTAAAGAAAGGATGCTGGCTCCGGTCTTCTGAGCTTCGGAAAACCTCCACTGGGGGTCAAGATGGTCTGTGGCAGGGGGACTTGTCTCCCCAAGTGTCTGTGGTCCTCCTGCTGGTGAAAGTCCCTATTGCCACTGGGGCCCTCTCCCTTCCCCTGGCTGCCAGCAGAGGGTCTCACCCAGTGGACTGCGAACTTCCCGACGATGACAGCAGAACCAAAGGAGCGGGCTGGGTTCATGGAGCAGCCGGTGAAGTAGATCTGGGGAGTGAGTGCAGGTCAGGGTGTGAGGAGGCTGAAGGCAGGCCTGGGAGGGGACAGTGCCCTCCACCATGGCTCAGAGTCCCAGCCCCGGGCTTGGCCTCTGTAGCACCCTATCCGGGGCCTGGAGTGCGGGGCACAGCCTTGGCCCCAAGACTCGAGGGCTCAGGGAAGGACACCTCCTCGCCTTCAGGGCCCCTGCAGCCTCCCCAGGGAGGGACCAGTGGGTACATGGGCCCGGTGTCCCCTTTGCCCCTTACCCCAATGAGGTGGCCCACTGCCACAGAGGCTCCAATCGTGGCAGCTGGGGAGCCAGTAGTCTGTCTGCTGTCGGTGGAAGCAAAAACGCAGAGCACAAGCTGCAGGGTCAGGACTAGCTCCACTGCCACCGCCTGGCCCGTGGAGACGCTGCTCCGGACCTGTGCAAGGGGGTTACACTGGAGCCAGCGGGCTCTGCCCGGGGCTGGTGACCCCTTGGGCCTCATTTCCTCACTGTAAGGGGTGAGAGGCCTCACCACCGCCAGTCCCAGGACTTAAGGAGCTAATGGGCTGAGGAGAGCTGTGTGGTGGGGTTCAGGTGAGCCCCAGACACTTGCTCCCTGCAGAAGCGAGTGGCACCCCACCCACTACACGGCTCGGTTGGGGCCAGTGGTTCAAGGGGAGGCGGGGGCTCAGGACTGGTGGGAGCAGGAAGGCTGGGGAAGCCAAGATGCACGATGCATGTCTGCAAGCTGCCTGGGAGGGGCCCTGGGTAGGAGTGGAAGGTGGGGACTCAGGGAAGTAAGTGGAACACAGATGATTACAGGAATCTGGGGGAGTGAGACAGGCCTCAGGGTGCTGGGGAGGGAGGAACATGGGACAACAGAGGAGCGGGGGACGTGGGGTGGACCCGGGGAGGTGAAGTGCGTGCAGGGTCCCCTGCCGCTACCCACAGCTCCACCTCTCCCCACCTACCCCCACCCTTAAATGCCTGGTCCTTTTCCGACTCCTGTCCCTTAGTGTGGCTTCTTCCTGCTCCCCCTGTGCCTTGCACCACAATCCCATTCCTGCTCTCCCTGCACTAAGGCCACAGTCATTCCCCTGGGTCCCGGGTCCCAGCCCAGAGCAGGTGTTGCTCTGTTACCTCCCTGTCCCCTCTCCTCCAGCCTGGCCCTCCCCCCTTTCCACCTGTATGGACCTGCCCCCTCCCCCTCCCCGCACCTACCACGTTGACCCCAAAGGTGTCTCGGATGTCCCCGGGCGTGACCCCGTAAAGCAGAGCAGCCCCCGCCGTGGCCCCTGCCAGCTGGGCAGCCACGTAGGCCACAGCACGGGGCAGGGAGATTTGGGAGCCCACGAGGAAGGCCAGTGTCACAGCAGGGTTGACGTGGGCCCCACTAGCCTTCCAGGTGATCTGCACGATCACGGCCGTGGCCAGGTTGAAGGTGATGGCAACCTGCAGCATAGAGGGAAGCGCCAAGGGCCATCTCAGAGCCGAGCCCACGCCAAAGAACACGTACAGCCCCGTGGCCAGGAACTCGGCAAACACAGCCTTGCTGATGGTCGTGCAGAGCCGGCACACCAGCGTCTTGGCCAAGCTGCGCCCGCCTGACTCCATGGCATCCGGGTCCTGGTGCCTTTGCTCCCGGGGCCTCTGTTTCTCTTCCCTCTGATCTCCTCTGCCTCCCCTGGTCTCCTGTCTCCGGGCTGCTCCGGCCCCAGCCTGCAGCTCTTCCACAGTGCTGCTGCCCTGAGGACTGTGTGGTCAGACTGGCAGGGGGCGGGCTGACAGGGTTATGTGCCTCTGGGTGGGTGGGAGTAGGGGTGGCATGACGGGTGGCTCTCACATGCCCGCTCCACCCTAAGCTCACCTGATGGCCAGAGGAGGGGGGCCCTCCCCGGGCACTGAGCTGGAACCTCCCAGGAGTTTTCCAAGCTGGACAGGCCTAACTCCGCTGCGGGCAGACGTCCAGCCTTGGGGGCCACAGGTGCCGGAGTAGCGTGGGCCATGGGATTCCAGGACGCTCCCACCCCCGATGTCAGCTTAAAGCAAGATCCCTGAGATTCCCAGGTCCAAGGCCTGCTTCAGGGGGCCCTGCGCACGCTCCGCAGCACCTGTTCCCCCGGCCCCCTTTGCCTGCAGGCTCGGCCTCCAAGTGGGCTCATGCTGTTCTGAGCCCCATAAACCCAGATGTGTCCTCCATTCCCACCTAGAACCCCACTCACTGAAAGCTGATGTGAACAGAGTCAGCCCTACTGAGGACGTGGGCCTGTGTGGGTGCAGGGGGGCAGATGGAGGAGGTGTTTATTGCACAGCTGATCAGTGACACCTGTGGCAATGGGCACCTCTGCTGCCCGCCAGCCACACACCAGCCACACACCAGTTTCCGCTGGCCCTTCACCCACTTCTGCCTCTTTCTGCCTCCCCTCCCCCAGCTCAGCCCTTCCCCTTACTTCTCTGACCTCCTCCTTCTCAGGGGCCAAAACAATCCCTCATGCCACACAGCGTAGCTTACCATTTTTGTGGCTATGCTGGCCCTAAGGTTACCCGCGCCCTAGGCTCTGCCCTTTAACCCCCAGCAATATACCAAGGTATTTTCTCAAATAAAAGTGTTCCTTCCCTAAGAAGAACCTGCCGAGCTGTTAAAATAGTACACTCTTCACCTGTTCACCACATCTGGGTGCCCTGACCTCACCCCCCGCCCTAGCTCCCTGCCCAGTGGTTGTCCCCTGGTGTCCTCAGGCTCCCCAGATGCCACCTGTCCCACAACGAGATCCTCGTCTCTCCCTGTGACCCCAAAAGCACTCCTTCTGTTGTCCCAGCTCAGTTGGCGGCACCTGGGAGGCATCCTTGACCTCACCCTCCCGCCCCCATCCAGCGAAGGCAGCGAGTCCTAGTGATACTGAATCCTAAATATTTCTTGCCTGTGCCCTCTTCCTGCCAGGCCTGCTGCCCTGCAGCCTTTAACCATTCTCTCTGTCTCCTCCCTTGCTCCGCTCCAATCAATTGCCCCCACTGCAGCCTGAGTGATCTCTCGAAAATGCAAATCGATGCTGCTGCCCCCTGCTAAAATCACTTGAAGCCTCCTGTCCCCTCTGTGAGCCCCGTGCCTGGCCTACAAGGTCCTCTTGGCTCCTGCACCTCCCACCTCACCTCTCCCCACCTTTTGCCTTGTCCTTTACCCTGTGGCCTCACCAGAAGGCCAATGGTTCTAGAACACTCCATGCTGCTCTCCCCTGGCGGGATACTCTCTCCTCTCCCTGGAAAGCCCATCCCACGTCCTTTGCTTGGGTGAGTCCTATTCCTAAGGCTCAGCTTTGATGTCACCTCCCCCTTTCCTGGGTGAGGGGGCAGGAACCAAGTTTTGTTCATCCCTACATGTAACGTCTTGCACAGGGATTTGCGCACTGCTGCAGTAAGGTCCTCAATAAATATTTGTTGAATGAACGAATGAGTGAATAAAAGCTTCTTGGCCTCCTGGAGGCAGGTGACTTTCATGTCTGCTTCATTTCAGCTGGCTCTCCTTATAGCCTTACACCTGTCCTCACCTGGGGCTGGGTCTTCTGAAATCTTCAAGTGAAACATCCCAACTCTGACCACAGGCTCTGTCCATCCACCCTCCCCCATTTCAGTCCCAGTCACATTCCTCCCCCAATGTCTCCCCCAGCCCCTTTCTGTTCATCCAGCCATCCTGGCTTGACTCTACCTTCTCCAGCCAGATCCCCTGGCATCTCACCTCAGTGCCCTCTGTCCCAGCACCCTGTTCTCTGAACCCCGCCCCCCCCAGCCGTGTCCCTCCATCCTCATTCTTCTCCACACCCCTCTGCCCCCATCTGCCCTGCTGAGCGCTGCTGGAGAAACTCGCCCAGCCGTGCAGACTGCCGCCATGACAAGTCCATGGTCTCTGGCCACAGTAAGGGTCACAGCTCTGCTCAGCAATCCTTACACCACACCGTCGCCAGGCGGCTCTCTCCCCATTCTTGTAAGCCCTACTTCAAACCTTCCGTACTCTCTTCAAGTACCCTACCTTGCTCTGGCTTTCCTCCAGCAGATCTACTTGCCTCCTGTCCTACCTAGAAAGTGAAACCAGCTGGCAAGACTTCTTCCCATCCCTCCACCCCACCCTCCCCCAGCCGCAAACTCACCTGCAGCTGCCCCATGCCCTCACCAGCTTCCCTTTGGCCCTGAAGAAGAGGCAGCCCTCCTCCTGTGTCTGCGTCAGGGGGCCCCTCCTTGTGTTCTTGGCTCCCTTTGAGCAACTGGGGCCCTCTCTTGGCCATTCCCAGCCTCATCTACGATTTTCATTTCTCCCTCTCCTGGCTGCTTCTTTATAATGTGCCTGGGTAATCATGGAGTAGTGGAGAGACCATGGGTTTGGAATGCCTTTCCTCTTTGTTTCTCTTTCAAGACTTTGCTCAAGTTCAATTCCTCTATGAAGCCTGCCCTAATTTTCGCCTCCAGGAGAGTCAGGGCAAACTTTGTAGAGAAGCTGGGCTTGGGCAAAGCCAGGGGCTACTTCCGGCTTTGACTTCCTCGGTGCCTCCACTGTTCCAGTGCAGACTCCCAGTCTTGTCTGGCATGAAGGAGTCTTTCAAGAAATGCTCAAGATTGAAGGAATGTAGTGTGAGTGACATTCCTCTCTGGCCCTGGGGTTGGGGGGTGAGGGTGGGGGGATTTCCCTGGCTGTCCCAGGGAATCTCACGGGCATCTATCTCCTTCCCTCCCCTCACACAGGGTCATACAGGGCCTGGGGAGAGACACCTGCCAGTCCCTACATCTTACCTAGCCTCAGTTTCTGCACCTGTACACAGGCAACAAACAGCAGTAATGCCTGTCTGTTGAGAAGCTTTGAAAAGAAAGTGAAAGCATTTGAACACTGCCACATATTCTGTACCCCTGACCAGTGCTTAACTCCTGTGACCTCAGCTTTCCCACTTTTAAAGTGGAGATGTTGGGAATTCCATGGTGGTCCAGTGGTTAAGATTCTGAGCTTTCACTCTCAGGAGCCCAGGTTCGATCCCTGGTTGGGGAACTAAGATCCCGCAAGCCACGTGGTATGGCAAAAAAAAAAAAAAAAAGTGGAGATGATAATTCCCACCTCCCTAGGAGAGCACCCCCCAGTCAGAAGATGTTGGTTATTAGGACTGTCACCTCCCTTCCCACTCCAGCGAGACAGCTGTGAGGGCCGTGCTGGGGTGGGAAGGGTCCAGGACAAGCAGCACCTGAGGCCCCTGCTCTGGGCCCTGGAGATTGAGAGCCTTAAGGGTAGTGGCAGCCCTTGTCTCTAGCTGGCCTAGAGAAGAACCTCCTGGGGCCCTGCCTGGCCTGGAACAAGGTCCTTCACCCCCTGAGGACAGGTGGACATGGGCCAGGGCTTGCTCCAGCTCCAGCCAGCATGTCCCTGGGCCCAGCCAGTCCTGGGCCCTAGTAGTACGCTTTTGAGGTCACTCTTGGTCCAAGAGCTTTTTACAAGCCCCACACCTGGCTGCCTACAGCTGCCTGTCAGGTGGCTGTGTGCTCTGAACCTCTCAGAGGCCTGTCTCTGGGCTCCCCAGACTAGCGGGGTGGGCGTCTCTGTGGGGAGATGTGTGTGTGGTGTGTGCGTGGGCCCGAGGGGCAATGTGAGCTCTGATTGAGGTTCTCTCTCGGGGCTTGGAGAGGATGGGGGAGCAAGAAGGAGGGGAAGGAGGAGGGAACTGGAAGAGATGAGAAAGGACCATAAAAACATGACAGAAAGGGAAAGATTCAAGGTAGTTTCCCTTGTATCCCCTCACCCATCCCCACAAAATGCTGGAAAGAGGAAGCTGAGGCTCAGAGGGGGCTGACAGCCGACCCTCCCGGCAACCCCTCCTCCTGTCCATCCAGCTAGACAGCAAACCCTCTGTCTGTTCTCTGCATGACCCCTAGTCCTCCTCCATCTTTCCATCATGTCACCATGTCCACCTTCCTACCTGGTGAAACTGGCAGCCCCGGGGAAGGGAAGGGGAGGAAGCCTCCTACAGGAGAATCAAAGCTCTTTTGGGTTCTGTCTTCAGGTGGAGCAGAGGGTCAGAGGGATGACTGAGCATGTGTGTGCTTGGATATGACACACACGTATACCTCGCTGATAACACGTGGAGCCAGGCAGCTGGGTCTGGTCCCGAGCGGCCCTGTGACAGGGAATAGGGGACGGGCGATGTGGCTCTGCACACACGCGGAGTGAGCGGTCTATGCCGAAACACGGAGCCCGCTGGGTACAACCGAAGAGCCTTGTGGAGCGGCGCTAGCGTGTGCGGGCTCGTGCGTGCGCAGGTCTTTGTGAGCGCCGGACTCGAGCCGCGCGGGGAGGATCCGACACCAGAGAGCGCAGCGCCCTCTGCTGGCCAAACGGCCCGGCCCGCGGCACCTAGTCAGCCCCAGGCCCTAGGCGGACCCTTGCCCTCGGACTGGCCAGTACCTCCCTCGGACTGGGTGCCCCGCCCATCCCTGAGGGCCTGTCCCTCATAGGCCCACCGTTCACCCCGTCATGCTCCCCGTGGGGCCCATCGGAGAAAGGAACCAAGTTGCTGGGCTGGATGCAGAGGGCTGCCTCCCAGTCACGGCTGTGCCTCACTTGAGTCTTGTGTGGAAGTCTTGCGAGGAGGTCTGATATTCTCGTCCACAACCGCCGGAGGAGGAAGCTGAGGCTCAGATTAGGGTTGAGAGAGCCGACCCTCCCAGCAACCCCTCCTCCTGCCCAGCCATCTAGGCAGCCAACCCTCTCTATTCCTGGCCTTGACCCCTAGTCCTCCTCCATCTCTCCATCCTGTTACCTTGTCCACTTTCCTACCAGGTGAAACTGGCAGCCCCCGGGGCGGGCGGAGGAATCCCCTCTCTTCTGTACCCACTCCCAGACAGTGGGGTGGCGGGGGGGGGGGGCTTGGGGTAGCTGCTTCCTGGTGGCCCAGGGGACCCAGACCTGAAAGACTCCTCAGGGTCCCCTCTCCTCCACGCCGCATCTGGCCCAGACCCGGGACTCGGGGAAGAGGAAGCGCGGCAGCCGTGGATTCGGTGGACGAGGTCGCCCCCTGCTGGTCGGAGCTGGCACTTGCGCCGGTCTCTTGGGTAGGGGCAGGGGTGGAGGCAGCGGGTGGGGGACTGCTCCTTTACCGGGGCTTCACACACACTGCCATTTGGTGTTAACTGCAAGCCGCCAGGCAGGCAGGGCAGGGTGCCGGCTGCCGCTACCATTTACGTATACTAGACTCAAGTTTGGAGGAGGGCTGGGGAGTCTGCCCCTCCTCACCCCCAGCCCCTGGGACTGACCCTGGCCAGCCACTGTCTATGGCTTCTCCCATCGCTTCTCAGTCCATCTCCTGGCCCTGCTGGGCCCTCCTCTTCTGAGGCAAAACTGAAAACCACGGGGGAGAGGTTCCCACACCAGAGAGAAGCGCGAGCTCAGGTTTAAACACTCTCGGGAGAGCAGAGGCGCAGAACTGCGGTGTGGCTGGGGTCCCAGCTGTAGACGTGCTGGTTTTCACGCTAGCAAATCGAGCCCTCGATCTGAGGTGCCTCTCCCTGTTTGCACAAGTGTTTCCCTTTTATCCATTGTTTCATTTTATCCCCGTAACAATCCATGAAATGGGTACAAGTATCCCCATTTTACAGATGAGGTAATTAAAACTCAGAGAGCTTGTGTTACCCAAAGTTGCACAACCAGGTTTGAACTCAAAGTCAGAGTAACTCTGATGAAGAGTTGTGTCCTGAGCTGTTGTGTGCCCCTTTCGCCACAGAGAGCAGCCCAGTCCCAGGAATCTCACTCCCTCCCTTCATCTGACCGCACGACGACCCTGTGAGGAAAGCATTTTTTATCCTCACTTTATAGCTTAAGAGATGGGAGGCTTAGTGAGTTTAAGGGGGTTTCCTAAGGAGTGTCAGTGGCAAGGGGACAAGGGCAGGTAAGGGCAGAGCTACAGGCCCAGAGGGGAAGACAGTGGGAACCATGGCTGGTAGAGGCTGGGCTCGGTGAGGACCCCTCCTTCTCTGCTCCCACTGCCCCCTCCTGACCTCTAGCTCTGTGGCTACATTTGGTCTCTTTCTCTCTCTCCTCCCAACCCCCTCTCTGACTCTCTAAGCCTCCCTTGGCCTCAGCTTCCCTGTCTCTCCACAGAGGATTGTGGAGACGGTGGAAGAGGGTGTGGGATGAGGAGGAGGAGAGGTGATGAGCCAGAGTACCCTGAGGTGAGGCTTCTGGAGAGAGACGAGGCCGAACATGAATGTCAGTGGTTTATTGGGAAGCCTCCGCCCCTAACACCAGCAGCCCTACCCCATGCATCCTTGAGCAGAAATAAATAAGGTGGCATGTAATGAACCAGGTTGCCTCCCTCCTAAAGAGCTCTGGGGAGGGTCAGCCTCTGCTGTCCCGGGGGCTGGGATCCCCCTGGCTCTTGAGGAGGGGCTGGGGAGAGGGAGGGGACACAGACTGCCAGCCACCCCTTCCTGGCGTGGCCTGGGGCAGCCTGCAAGCTTAGCACTGCGTTCACGATCCCTGAGGTCTGACCTCGCTGCAGCAGTCTGCCCTGTGCCAGAGACACCCCTTCCCCACCAGACCCCAGCCCCTGGCCCCCACCCCAAGAGCCCCATCCTGTGTTCCTGCTCCAGCTCTAACCGTTCAGCCTGGGGAGTCAGCACCTCCTCCCCAGCTGCGGGGGAAGGCAGCTTTGCCATCATGTATTTCTCTTCTTTCCCCCTGCGGTTCAGGGGCTGAGAGGCTGGCCCCTGCGTGATGCTAGTCACTGGGCAGTCAGCTCCATGGTCTTCCTCCGCTCCTCTCCGTCCTCCTCGGGCTCAGACACGCCCTTGATGATGGCCACACGCTCACTTAGCCTCAGGGAGTTGGGGGAGAACAGGTAGAAGTAGAGGATAGCAGCCAAAGCAGCCCCCATGATGGGCCCCACCCAGAACACCTGGTGGAGACAGAGCCGTGTCAGTCGGCTGAGCCCCAGGCCTCAGAGACCAAGACCTCCCCCTCCAGAGGACAGACCCATGGGCCTCTCAGAGGAGACAGACAGACAGACTTCCAGACCTCCCGAAGGAAAGACTTCTCTCCGCTTCAGGGGCAGATACACTGACACCCCACTCCCCAATGACAGGGACATGGACCACAGACACCCAGATCCTCAGAGGAGACAGACATCTCCAGAGGGACAGGGCCCCGCCAACCCCACCCTAAAGAGAGACCAATGAACCTTCAGAGGGAACAGACGTGGAGATCCTCGGAGAGATGAACAGAACGCCTCTCCCTTCCACACGGGGATAGAGACAGACTTTGGAGAGCTCTCAAAGGAGATGACAGATTGTCCAGAGGGACAGACCCACAGGAAGGAAGACTCTTCCCATTCCCCCAACAGGGACAGAGAAATAAAACATCAAAGAGGACAGACACACGGACCCCCTGCCCCCCACCATCCAGAAAGATGGAAGCAAAATCCTCAGAGGGTGACACTGGAGCACAGATCCTTTTCCCTTCCCTAGAGGGACAGACACACATAGGCAGCCCCTCCCTCAAGCCAGGGTCCCCTGCCTGAAAAACCTGTCCTTGTTCTGGCTGTATCCCCTTCTCTCTCCAGCCACCCCCAAGCCCTAGGCCCCCATCATCCAGGAAGTCCTGTTAGCTGTCAGCTGCTAAGGCTGGGTTTCCAGGCCCTCATTGCCAGGGAGCCAGGGGAGGCCCAGACTCACCCAGTGCGAGGGGCTGAACTGCTTCATGATCACTGCGGGGCCGAGAGAGCGGGCCGGGTTCATGGAGCAGCCGGTGAAGTAGATCTGGACAGAGAGAGGGAGGTGGTGAGGAGGGCTTGTCTACTCCCACCCGGCCCGGAGTCTCCCCGGGTCCCCCAGCAGTTCAGGGGCTCAGCCAGGTCTCCAACTGTCTCCCAGTTCCTAGGCTGGTGCCCTCTCCCTCCACAGGTTCCTACGGACCCCTCCTCTCCTCTCTGTCTTGCGCTTGGGCTTGGCTTCCTGCCCCCATCCCAACTCCCACTCACTTCCATCTTTCCTCGGACTGGAGAAGGTTTGAGGGGATCAAGTCTGGGCCAGAGTAGAGCAGCTCCACTCCAGGCCTTAACTGCCAGGCTCATAGGTCCAGAAGGTACTCCCCATTATCTGCCCCAAGGGGCAGCACTGCTCACCCCCACTAGGTGGCCCAGTGTGACGGACAAGCCAATAGACAGGGCTGGGGAGCCCACAGGGCTGATGCGGCGGCAGTCGGTGGAGGAGAAGATACAGAGCGCCAGCTGGAAGGTCAGAATCATTTCCACCACAACGGCCTGGCCCGGAGTTGTGTTGTTGTTGAGCTGTAAGGGAAGGGTGTGTTAGGGGCCCTGCCTTCTTCTGGCTCTATGGCCAGGGACTTGGGGGGATGGGCTTTTGGTCTCCAGGGACATCTAGAGCCTGAGCACCTGGAAGCCAAGCCCTGTCACATCAGGGAGGTCATCTGCTGAAGAGAGCACATACTTCGCAGTGAGCACAAAGCTTGGAGCGCAAAGCTGTGGCTAAAGGGCAAGTGTGAGGGGAGCGCTTCCTGGACACAGGCCTGTCACGCGTTCTGCCCAGTCCCCAGTCCCCACAAGCTGGCATTTACCCTCCCTCCTATGGGCAGCTGCCCAGTTTGCTTACGGCACCCCCCAAGCCAGCCTCTCGCCTGTGCCTGACCCGCTGCCAGTTCCAACCTCAAACCCGTCTCTCTGGTGGGGCTGACTCACCGCTTGACAATGGCCGAGAAAATCCTCCTCTGTGTTTGATTAATGAACCCAGTTTGCATGGGACATGGAGGCTGAATCTGGGGCTGCGTGAGGGGGAGGCAGCAGGGGGCCAGGAGCAGGAACCAATACTCATCAGAGACTGTATGCACTGGCCTCACATCAGGGAGTTCACAAGCACGGTTTCTAAACATAAGTCCCTGACTCCTGCTGTTATGCAGGAGTCCCACATAATAGTCCCTGCTGTTATGGCCATTCCCACGTAGTGTGAGTGAGAAAAACGAGACCGGGAGAGGCCAGGGCCACAGAAGACAGTATCACAACCCACCTCTCTCTGATGGTTCCATGAGACCACTCCACTGAGGAGCACACAGGAGCAATGAGGCGCCCAAGAGGACAGAAGAGCTCAGAGGTAAGACAGAAGAGAGAGAAGTTCTGGGTAAGAAAAGAGGGGCAGCAGGCAGGCACCAGGAGAGAGGCCAGGATGGGGCAGCATGAGGGCGTCAGGCGGAGGAGGTGAATATGAACCACAGCAGTGGGCTGAGGGGCACACATGGAGATCCATCCTCCCGGCCTTAGGAGGCTGTGACCTTCCTGGCAGAGGTGTGCACTGGACCAGTCTGTGGCACCCATTCTGGAGATGGGGTTTGGGGGCCAGGTCCAGAGCCCACCACGGGGTCCCTGCCCCACAACCAGCCCCATTGACACTCACCGCGTTGACGGCCAGATTGCCTCGGGCATCGCGTGGTGCCACCCCATAGAGGATGCCAGCCCCGGCAATGGCGCCCACCAGCTGGGCCACCATGTAGAAGGCTGCCCGGAGCAGGGAGATCTGGTTGCCCAGTAGGAGGGCCAGCGTGATGGCGGGGTTCATGTGGCCACCGCTCACGGGCCCCAGGGCCTGGGCCATGGTGCCTATGGCCAGGCCGAAGGCCAGCGAGATCTGCAGGATGGTGGGCAGCGCCGACGGCCACTTGAGGGCCGAGCCGAGGCCGAAGAAGACGAGGATGAGGGTGGCCAGGAACTCTGCGAACACTGCCTTGAGAAAGGCCGCGGAGCACACCTCCTTCTTCATGGTCTCAAGGCAGCAGCCCCCGCAGGGGTCGCACGTCGGGGCGGCAGTGTAGCGGGCCGCGGGGACTGGCTCCCGGGCGCCGAGGGCTCTCCGGCGCCCGCGGCGTGGCTCGCCTCCTGGCGCGGGCCCTGCGGGGCGCGCTATATACAAGGCAGGCGCCCCGCGGCGGGGCGGGCGGGCGCGAGGGCGGGGGCAGTGGGCGGCTCCCGCACCAGGCGGCCAGCACTGCGCGCTGGGAGAGAACTTCAGGCCGCCGCGGTCTCGCCGCTGACCCCGGCCCCGCGCTCCCCTCCCCCCCGCCCGGGCAGCAGCCCGCCCGCTCGGGCCACGTGACCCGGCTGGCGGTTGTAGATCCGTCGGGCTGCCTGGGACCCGCGCATGGTGCGCTTCGGACGGCTCCCGTGCTCTCCTCCGCGCGGCTCCCGTGCTCTACTCCACGCGGCTCCCGTGCTCTACTCCGCGCTGCCTGTCCCGGGCCCCCCCGGGAGACTTTGTCGGGTCCGGGCTCTCCTGTCCTACCGACCTCCGGCCGTCTGCCTCCGCTGGACCTTTATCTCTGGCCTTGGTCTTACCCTTTTCTTCTCTTCGGGCGCTGGGTCCAGCTCCTCCTTTTCCTCCTGCGACCTGGGCATCCTGACCGGGCTTCGCGCCCGGCAAGGTTGGGATGATGCGCTTCCTTGAGGACAGCGCCGCCGCCATCCAGCTCCCTACCGGCCGGTGGCAGGGGCGGGCGGCCATCGTGGGCCTCTCCCCACTCGGCCCGGCAGGCCTCCAGGTTTGGAGAGGGGGCGTTTTGAGATAAGTGGGCCCCGTGCCAGCCTGCGCCGGGACTCAGCCGTCCTCTCTACTCTGTTTCACCTTTCCTCTCTATGTGATTTTGCTCTCTATGACTTTGTCTCTACATCCTTTCCCATGTCTGTCTCTCTTACATTTGGTCTTTTTTAGTTCCCCCAAAGTCAAGTCCTCCTACCCCTGGACTCGGTGACACTTCCTTCCGGTCCCATTCCTCGCCGCCCCCCCCCCCTTCTTGCCCCTTCCCTCTGAGCTCCCAGCTGCTTTCCACCCACCCCTCCCACCCTTCCCTCTTCACACTCCCAGGTTAGGCATGTGGGGAATGAGGCTGGAGGGTCCTCGAGGGCTTGGAAGAGGGGCAGGGACCCACCGCCAGGATTCCAGGAGTGGAGATGCACTAAAGACTCCACCACCACTACCATGACATGTCGTTGGGAAACACTCAGCACAGTGCTTGGCACAGAGTAAGGCTCAATAAAGTTTCCTCAAGTTGTGACTGTAATGTTAAAACCCCCCTGAGGGCTCTGTGTGGAGCAAAGTGAGAAGGTGCAGCAGAGGGAGAGGACAGGTGCTCCTCTGTCAGGGGGCTGAAGGGAGGGGCGTGGAGGGAAGCCAAGGACCTGGAGGAGCGGGATGTGGGCTCTGGCAGCTAAGATGCCAAAGAAAACAGGGAAGGAAGAAACGTCGCTATTGTTCCTGCTCTGCCCCGGTTTCCTGCTGGAGCAGCTCCTCCCCCAGGTCTCTCCTCTTAAGGCAGGAGGCCCATCTGTCCCTTCTGCCATGGGTCCTGGGGCCCTGCCCCTGGCAGAGCATGGCAGCTGTATTCAGGATCTTCATCTGGGCTTAGGGCTCAGGGCTCTGCGGGCCTGGTTCAGACTGGAACAGACTGGAACAATGACGCTCATGACCCCAGAGGCCTTTGGGGACTAAGCCCTTTCACTGCTGAACTTGCCTCCAGTCTGCCCCCTTCCACCTTCTTTTTCATCCTCTCTCTTCAGGCACTGTTGTGAATCCACACGTGGAGTGGGAAGGACTCGGCAGTGTCACCAGGGGAAGGAAGCTCCTGCTTGAGGATTTGAGACCAGTCCTTTATAGCCAACAAATGGCTTTGGCCTCCACTGTGTGATTAAATTCCGAGCTGCCTGTGAGGAAGATCAGACTGAGAGGTTCTGCCTTGCCCAGGGTCACACATGACCTGAGATGGGACCCACGGCGTCGTCAGAAGTGGCCTGGTGTGGCTGAAGAAGGAGACCATATCTGTCCAGATTGCTCAAGTGGGGGCAGCTGGTTACATCTCCTAGGCCTGTGCTTAAAGCCCTTCTGCCTCTCTCTAACCATCAGGGTTACTCTGTCCCCAGGCTGTCACAAGAGCGCCTATAGGCTGGAATTATCTTTGCCCTGAGCACTTGGACCCTTCCCTGCCACAGACCCAGAGGAATGCTTCCCTGGGACCACTCTGGGCCGGGAGATGGATCTTCCCGTGCGTGGCACAGAAAGTGAGAATCTCTCGGGGGGAACCCCTTCTTCCTCTCCTGATATTGGGCCCCCTTGGTTCTTTGGGAGCAGTTTCTGGCTGAGGGTAGAAATGGTAGGTAATTGGCAGCGGGTGATGCTGCCAGGACTCCACATATCCCCAGGTTTGGGGAAGGGTCATTCATTCATTCCACAAAGACTTACTGAGCACTTACTATGTACCAGGCACTGTTCTAGGCACTGGGGATATAGCCGTGAGCCAGCAGACAATGTCTCTGCGTTGTGGAGCTAATATTCTAGCGAAAGGAGACAGACAATAAACAATGGACATATTGAAATTATATAGTACAATAGAATGTGGTTAAGTGCTATGGAAAAATAGAATATGTTATGGGAAACTGGTTCTTTGCATTTTAAATGGTTGTCATGTGGGTCTTATTGAGAAGGTGACATCTGAGCAAAGACTTGAAGAGTGAAGCGGAATCTGGCCTCTGTACCCCAATGTCAAATTAAATCTCAGAGACAGAGTTTTGGGTGAAGTAGAAAAGAATAGCTCTATTGTTTTGCCAGGTAAAGGGGGACACAGTAGGCTAATGCCCTCAAAACTGTGTGTTCCGCCCTGGGGGGGCCTGTGAGGAGTCTTATAGTCCAGGGGCAGGGTTGCCGATAAGGATCAGGGTACATGCAGGGACCGCATTCCTTCAATCCAGAGATCATCTGGTGTCAGGTTATGATGCGTGAACTGTGACCTTCTCTGGAATGAAGAGTGCTTCATCACATCTTCCATTTGGTGAGGGTTTTAGTTCTTCAGAAGAGCTCAAAGATAACATTATGTATATATCCCTTGAGGGGGAACCAGGACCCTGCCCCCAAGGCTGTACTACTGTTTCTTGACTGCTTCTTCCTTGTCTCCATATCCTCTCCCTTCCCTGATTAGCAACCGTTTGAACCTGCCCTTTGGAACTCAGAGAAGGGGACACAGAAAGGCTTTTGTGCCCAGGAGCCCCACAGGGTCCTGCTTGGTTTCAAGAGGAGAGGGAAAGAACCGTGCATGTATCTGGGGAAGAACCTTCCAGGCAGAGGGAGCAGCCCGTGTTGCTGAAGCAGGAGAAAGGGAGGGCAGAGAGTGGTAGCAGTGGGCAGACCTTGTGTGTCACCTGAAGGACCGCAGGCTTCACTCGAAAGGGTGAGGGAGTCATTGCACGGGGACTAGCCCATCAAACGCCTCTGTTGCTGTATAGAGAAGAGATGGGAGGGGCAGGAATGGAAGCGGGGAGGCGGTGGCCTGGCGCTGAGTGCAGGTGCTGAAGGTGAGAGCGATGGGATCTGGATCCCTTGGAGGTAGAACTGACAGGGTTCCCTGGTGGAGTCAGGGCTGGGTGTGAGAAGGAGTCAAAGATGACTCAAGCCTTTTGGCCGGAGCAGTTGGAGAGATGGAGTTGCCATCAGTTGGGATGGGGAGGACTGTGGCAGAAGCAGGTTTGGGGAGACGAGCAGAAGGCCAGTTTTGGACATGTTGAGTGTTAGGCATTGTCCTAGACCCTAGGGTCCCCGCCCTGACTTCCCAACGTGGTGCTACAGCCAGCACGAGGGCACCGAAAGGGGCTGTCCTTCGTTCTCTCTGGAGGACCCACAGCCGGCCCATGTCCTGGTGGCCTCCCTGTGGTACCACCTGGGTGACAGAGCCCAGCATGCACATTTTGGCCAGGCTGACAGTGGGAACTGGCCACCAGAGTTCCTAGCTGAGCTGATTCAGCACTGAAATCCCCTCTGCACCGTCCCCAGCAGCAGCTCTGGGAAGCTCATGACATGCCACAGACCCCAGTCTGTCTTCTGGCACCTTGGACTGCACGGACCATTTCTAAGTTGTGAAAGAAACAGTACTTATTGACAAATGAGCATTTATTGAGTGTTTACTGTGTGCGGAGGGAAGATAGAGAGACGGGTGCCACCCAAGAAATGGAAGGAGCCCTGCCCTCAATGGGCTCACAGTCTAGCTGGGAGGCACTGCCTAGATACAGAATCACAGCTTAAAAGATACAAAACAATATGGAAGCAACATGTGCAGGTGCAAAGTCATCTGGCACAAAGTGGGAGCGCGGAGGTGGAGGCAGCTGGGACCCCGTGGTCAGACACTCCTGCCCTCAGCTCAGAATCCTCTCAGTCTCCAGCTTGGGGACCTGAAGTTCTGTTCATCTACCTCCATGCTTCCCTGCCTCTGTCTGGTTGGGCGTGTGTTTGACATCTACCCTCCTCCAGACTGGGTGCTCTTCAAGGGCAGAATCCAGCTCGTGCCTTTGTCATTTTCTCCCTCCCTGGCCACGGCCCTCCCCAGGGCCCCATGTCTACCACAAGGCAGCAGGCTGGGCTGGACAGGCCGGGTTGTGTGCGCTGGTTTCTGCCAGGGGCTCCCAGGAGGGGCCTGGGATTGGCCTCAGCACAGACCTCGTCTCGTCTGACTTTCGAGTGGAAAGATCATGAGATTTTGCATAAGAAGTCCTGAGTTCAAGTCTTAGCTCTATATACAGCTGTGTAACTTTAGACCAGTCTTTTAGCCTCAGCCTGCAATGGGAAGGACAGTATTTGCTTGCCCTGTCCCAAGGGGTTGGGAGATAATTACAGGAGATGATAAGGGAGTGCTTTGGAAAAAGTAAAACCCAGCATGACTGCTGGCTGCTGTCCTTCCCTAACCTGCCTGAAGTTTTAGGAGGATTAGATGAGCTAACGCAGGTAAAGCACCCAGCACAGAAATTGGGACACAAGAGATGCTTAATAGGTGTCAGTTCCCCTCCACCCCCATCACTTGAATCCTGCTTTGACCTCTGACCTCAGTGACCCCAAACTGGGCAATCGGGGCTGGAAGTGGTGGGGATCTCACATTTAGTTTGGGGGGAAGATGCAATCTTGGAAGAAGAACAGACTAGAGAGAAATTCTTGGCAACTTCTAGAGGGATCTGTTGGGTAGAGGTGAGGTGAGGATGAAATACCTGAGACACATCCAGCCTTGGCTCACAGCTCAGTGCCGTGCTGCCCTTGAACTTCCAGAGCAAAGACACTCAGCTGCCAGGAGTACAGCCCCAGAAGTCACTTTGGTCTCTGACTCAACTCCTCCCCCGGTAGTGAGGCTAAGCGACTGTCATCAGCTGTCGGGGATTGGGAGAATCATCTCCATAGCACCTATGACCTTCTAACCCGAAGGGAGGTTTGGTCAAGGAAGACAGACAAGAGCATGGAGGAGGTAGTGGGCATAATTACAGAGATGTGTTCCTCATACACAGTCAGTCTCTGAAGGGAGTGGAGGGCCCAAAGGGGCTGGAAACTGGTGCACAGTGGTGCTTGGTGCAGTGTGGGACAGACACATATAAAACCCTTGAAAGCATGGAGGCAACAGAGCATGGAGAAGGGGGCTCAAGGTGTGATTCTTAGGTTAGCTATGCAGCAGGCTGGAGAGGGAGGGTAGAATGGACGGTCTGGGTGGTGGGGAGAGGGGAGGGGAGAACAGCCAGTGTGTGCTCAGTGTTGGGAGAGGTTAAGGGACTGGACCAGATGGGGCCAGCCCCAAACCCATCTCCTGCCTGCACCTTGGGGCCCCAGGGCTCTCCTTTGCTTTGACCACCAACTAAAGGAGATAAAGGAGGCCAAAGGTCAGACCCCTTCTGCATTCTCCCCCCAGGAATCAGAAATAATGAAATGATCCCAATAATGCCTGATAATGGTATGAGGAATACAGTTCACTCAGCATCTATACAGGCATCATCTCACTTAATCCTAGTTAATCTCATTTGAGAACCATTGCATTGGCCTGGAAATTTAGAAGCCCAGCTCTAGACACAGTCCTGCCTCTGCCTGGACAAGTCATCTCCCTTCTTTGGTCCTGAGAGCACTAGAGTGCTCTCTGCACAGTAATGTTCTGGTGGGAGCCAGAAGGGAGGGAGCACCAGGGCTGGGGGGTGGAAGGGAGAGAGGGGAAGAAGAGCGCTGCCTGGGGAGGGGGCCAGGCGGTGAGATGGGTGATGGAGGCGTGTTGCCTGGTGCCTGTGGTTGCGTGCCTGAGTGCCTTGCCCAGCCAGCCATAGGTGTGTGCTGGGCGAGAGGACTCACTTGTGAAACTGAGTGTCTCCTTTCAAGAAGTGTCTAGTTGCAAATCTCCCCCTCTCCCAAGACAAAGGCCAGGGGCCTACAAAGGCCTTTTGTTTTCTCTGCCACAGTGGGAGGCTAATCTCGGAGTCTGGAGCCCCCCCTGGAGATGAGGTCGCACGCATGTACACTTGTGCGGCAGGCACACACGCACATGCCTGCTTCCTCCCTGGGCGAGCCTCCCTGGGTGAGGTCCCCTCTTAGGGCAGGAAGGAGGTCCTTGGCCACTCCCCCCCCCCCCCCCCACCGGCGACGGCCGAAGGCCACTTCGGGAGCTGTTCCCTGGTTGATACCTCACTATGTCTAGCAATGGGTCCTGGCAAGTCTTAGGACCCAGTGCTGCCGCTTGGGGAAATTTTCCAGAAGGGGCAGGGTAGGGGGGGGATATCAGTGCCCCCCTTCAGCTCTCTCAAAGTGGCCTCCATACCCTCCTCTTCCCTTCTGCTGGGAAGCACACTTAGAGCTCCTGGGGATGAATGGCCGGAAGGACTCATCCACTGCAGAGGAAGTGGATTTATTGCAGGTGGGGGAGGGAGGGGTCAAGAGGGGAGTAAGAGGTGGCCGGCCATTGCACACTTGCATCACCACAGGCACACCTGCTTACACTCAGGAGCATGAACAACCCTGCACCTGGGGACAGAGAGGCACTGGGGGATGAACGCACAAAACCTGATGCCCCATTCCCAGACCCGTCCCCCGCAGCCCACCCAGTACACTGCGCAGGCTCTCCAGAGCCTTCCTCTGCCCTTCCTCCCCTGCTCGGTGCCCAAGTCCCCAGCTCCCTGCAAGGCGCCACGGGGTCGACTACTCGACTACTCGCTGCCCGCCGCCTCAAGGCAAGGGATCTGCCACGCTCACCGCTATCCCCGCCCTGGCCTCGGCACGTCCTGGAAGCAGCTACTCTGCACTGGGGGCCGGCTTTGCACCTGGGGAGAGGGACTCTGGCGGGGGTGGCGGGCGCTCCCCCGAGCTCCCTCGAGCCCAGCCCAGGCGCTCAGGCCTTGCTGCCCCGAGGCAGGCTCTGCGGCGAGTGCAGCTCCACCGACTGCCGCCGCCGCACCTCGCGTTCCTCCCAGTCAGTGTCGGGCTCCAGCCCCTTCAGCACGGCCAGGCGCTCCGACAGGCTCTTGGCGGGCGGGAACAGGATGTAGTTGTAGAGGAGGGAGGCCAGGATGGCGCCGACCAAGGGTCCGACCCAGAAGACCTGGGGGCGAGCGAGAGGGCGGCTCGCAGGAGTGCTCCTCTCCCCCTTCCCGTTGAAAGGGAGCCTCACGCGGTGAAGGTAATCAAACGCATATGCATGTAGTTATCAACGACTGGTGAGCAATTGGGAAGACTTGGTAATGGGGGCTAATGGTGCGAATTGGAGCCGACTGCCCGGGTGAACTTGGTCAAGTTACTTACCCTCTCTGTGCCTGTTTCCTCACTATAATAAGACGTAATTTCTGGAGTTCTTGTGCAAAACTAAATGAGTCAATATTTGCAAAGCACTTAGAAGAAGTCCTGGCACATACTAAGTACTAGATAAGTGCTAAATAACAGAAATGTGTTACGTAGTATAAATATTGCCATTTATCGAGTTCTAAGGCACTGCGTCATCTGTTTTACACCAGTTACCTCGCTTAATCTTTACAAAAAGCCAAAGCAACCACTGCTCTTATCCTCATTTACAGATGTGGAAACAGAGTCTTTGGCGTCAGACCTGAAGGGTGGACCCAAGACTCCACGGGGGCCCCAAGAGGAGGACTGTGGAGGGTTTGCTGATCCCACCCCAAGCTCTTCCAGCCAGATGGGTTTCTGGGGGAGGGGAAGGCAGGGAGGTTTCAGCCATTACCCAGTGGTTGTCAAACTTGCCAGTGACCACAGCTGGAGCCAGAGAGCGGGCAGGATTCATGGAGCAGCCAGTGTAATGGATCTGCAATGGGAGGCAGGGGTCAGGGAGGGGACGGAGGTGAGGAAGGGGTGGGGGGGAGTCTCTGTGCCTCTCGCCAGTCCTTGACCTCAGCCTAAAGGGAATCCATGCAATGGACAATGGAGTTCATGTTATACTTACAGGGCTCGCTATTCATTTGAAGCTGGAGTGATATCTGTCCCTTTGTGGTATATGGGAGTCAAACCCTCTGGGGTGTGTCCATGTGTCTTTCCCTCTTGGGAGTTCTGTGTATCTGTCCCTCTCCCTTTTGGGCGTTCTGTGTATCCGTCTCTAGAGTGGTCTGTGTGTCTGTTTCCTTGCAGTAGGTCTGTGTGTCTGTCCCTCCAGGGAGGCTGGAACCAGTGGCCATGACCTACCCCGAGGAGGTGGCCCAGGACCACAGAGAAACCAATGGAGAGGGCGGGGGTACCCAGGTTGTCTCCACGGCGCTCATCCGTGGAGGCGAAGATGCAGAGCACCAGCTGCAGGGTCAGGAAAAGCTCCACGGTAACGGCCTGGCCAGCTGTCGAGTTGTTGCTGAGCTGGGGACAGAGAGGGGGTGGGGGGGACACACTGAGCATGCTCCCCACACTGGTGCCATCTTCCTGCCCACCTGCAGTCACAGCTCCAGATAGGCTTCCGGGCAGCAATCCAGAACATCAGGGCTCCCCAGCCACCTCAGTCCAGACTACTGATGGCTTCTTCCTGGGCCATGGCACAAAGGCAGGGGGATGGACCCTACAACTGCTTGCGGTCCCCAGGCCAGAGGTAGGGAAACTGACTCCATAGCCCATTAGATTTGGGAGCTGGGGTTGTGCGCCTGCAATGTGAAAGGAAAAGGATGCTGAGATACATCATTTCTGCTTCCTGAAGAACAAGGAGGGAAGAGGTTTTCATTGCAGCAGGAAGCTTTAGGCCAGGTAATAGGAAGACCTTCGTCTCTATTTAAGCCCTAAGATACTGGTGTAACGAGAGGCCTGCGGTCTTTCCTCCTGTGGTCAAGGGGCTCCCAGGAACAGGATCTAGGGACTTGGCTCTGGGGATGGCGCTAGTGTGCCCCTTCCCTCTGTGACTGCACTGTGCCACTCTTTCCTCTAAACTTTGCCTGTTCCCTTTGACCTTGCCTGTTCCATACTGCATTTCAGGCCTCAATTTTGCCCTGTGGATTGGCTCCCCGCACATCCTCCAGAGGTTGAGGTTGGGGTGCTGGAGCCCTGTACTTTGGTGCCTCCTCACCCCATGTGGGGTGCCCATGGTCCCAGCACACCTTGCGTTGGGTAACAAGAGAACTTGGGGCTGAGCAAAGAGGTGATTTCATCCACCCAGTGCTGGATTTCTTTCTGGGTTTTGTCATCTTATGCCCTACATCCTGCCCTCTCTGGGCACTGCACTGGGTGGAGCTGTGATAGTTCTGAGCTCCCACGATCCTTCTCCAGGCCCTGAACCCCAGCCCTGGGTCCTAGCCCTCAAGCTGGCACCCTTGGGTCTCTCTAGAGTCTAACTTCAACCACCCCCCATTCCCCCCTCCCCTCCAGGTCTTCCAATGTCAGAGCCTATAGTGGGCAGCAGTGAAGAGCTTTGAAGGCAGACACTTTGGCGCTTTTGACTTGCTGTGGGGCCCTACTTATTTCAGCCTCAGTTTGTCTTTCTGTAAAATTGGGATCATAGAATGGATCCTGGAGGACTGTGTGAGAATCAGAAATGACAAGGGCAGAACCCCAGCTCCATTCCCACTGGTAAACAGTGGATCTAAGGAAGACACTGTGGATGTGGGTTAGGTGTCAGACAGCTTGGGGTCCACGTCCAGGTACTGACACTGGTTCTGTGATTTGAGCCAATTAAATGCTGAACCTCAGTTTACCACTCAGGGTAGAGAATCACAGAATTCACCTTACAGTGTTGTACCTAGAATGAGATGAAATCTGGCCTAGCACGAAGCAGATGTGCATCAATGGTAACTTCTTGGTGGACAGACTGGCTTTTCCAGTGACCTCACAGGACACTTGGGACACCCATGGGGGTCAACTAGCTCTCACTAGCCTCAGGACAAGTCAATCCCGCTGCTGCCCCATTCCAGCCAGGAAGGTTCTCCCTAGTCCCTCAAGATGGTAAGTGCTGAGCAGTAACTTGGGGGGGCCTCCTCAGACCCTTCCCTTCTGAGGGCCCTAGTCAACTGTGAGATGATGGGAGAGCAGGAGGCCATGTCCTCATGGCCCCTTAGCACTCCCATTGCCCTGCTATTAGAGGAGGTTCCCCAACCACACATTCTTGAGACTTTCTTGACCATGCTCTCTGGAAGTTCCTCTCTCAGTCTAACTACACCTCATCTTGCTGCAGACTGAACTAATTTCATTCTCAATGGAAATGGTCAGATTTCTCAGCCTGTTCACCACCATGGCCACTCTCGCCTTTTCTCCACCTTGAGCCCCCAGCCTAATGATATTTTCCATTTTGAAGAAGAGACGAGTTCTCCAGTTGGGATACCCCTGCCCTTGCATGAGGAAGGCCACCTGTGCCGAGGAGGGGATGGCCACAGAGACTGTGCAGGACTCTTCAGAGACATCAGAGCTCTTACCCAGTGGCCCAGGGATAGAGAAGGCCAAGAAATGCAGGAGACTGAGGCTTGGGATGGGGGATGGAACAAAAGCTGTGTTGAGGGAACACAGACTGTCCCTTCCCACCCATGCCCTCAGATGCCCAGGCCTTTCACAGACCCGGGGGAGGGGGAGGGTGGGGAGGGGGAAGGGGCTGCGGCATCACCCTCAGCTCCCAAAGGGCCCAAGGCTCCCGATTAGCCACTGTTCATGGAATCAGCAGTTAGCTCGTGGGCTCTGGGGACCTTCTCCGAGGTCTGGAGAGACCTTGCCCCTTTAGCTTTGTCCTGGGTTCTGGTGCTTGTTCTGGTATTGACAAACTGTAGGACTTTTAGACTGTCGCTTCCCTTCTCTGAGCCTCAGTTTCCTTGTTTGCAAAACAAGGCTTAGGTGGTGGCTCAGGGAGGGGACGTTGGTGGGGTGGAAAGATCCTGGGTTTTGCAGTCAAGCCTGGGTTTGAAGCCTGGCTCTGGTACTTCCCCTTTTTGAGCCTCAGCTTCCATGACCTTAAGAAATGGATCTTCTCATCCCTGCCTCTCAGGCTGGTGTGAGGTATCAACCTGTGGCGCATGAGGAGCCCCTGCTGTGAGGCCTGCACACAGTAGATGCTGAAGAAATGTTGGGTCTTCTTCCCTCGAGAAGATGCTGGGCACTAGCCCTCTGAGGTTCCTCCCAGCTCGTAAAGCATGTCTGCTCTGGGACCCTGTCCTCTGCCGGGTCCTAGCGCAGCCCTCCCTGTAATGCAGGTACCAAGTCAACAGAAACCTTGATGCTGCTCTTCCTCCAGGAGGCTCAGGACAGAAAGTACAGGAGACCCGTGTGTATTCCAGCCTCTGCTCTGACATGACTGTTCCCTCTACCCTGACTCTCCTATGGCAGCTGTGTTCCTGGCTCTCGAATTTCTGCCCCTCCCCCATACAGCCACCCTCCCTCTCTTTCTGTCTCTCTCTCTCTCTCTCTCTCCCCCCACCCGGACCCTCACCCAGATCTGGTCCCTCCCCTCTCATCCTTTATAAGAGACTCCCCCGGATCTGCCCCTGTGGAAAGGACAAAGTTCTGGCTACTCACAGCATTGACTGCCAGGTCCCCCCGGATGTCTGGTGGTGTGATCTCAGAGAGCAGGGCGGCCCCGGCCACGGCCCCCAGCAGCTGGGCAGCCACGTAGAAGGCAGCTCGGAGAAAGGAGATGTGGCAGCCCACCAGGCAGGCCACGGTCACGGCAGGGTTGATGTGGGCCCCGCTGACGTGACCCAGAGCCTGCACCAGGGTACCGATAGCCAGGCCAAAGGCCATGGCAATCTGCAGTACAGAGGGCAAGGCCTGTGGCCAGTTGAGGGCTGAGCCGAGGCCAAAGAAGACGAAGACGAGTGTGGCCAGGAACTCTGCAAACACCGCCCTGGAGAAGGCTATGGACCGGAGTTCCCACATGCTGTGGAGACTTCTGTGGGCTAGCCCAGTGGTCTCAGGGACGGGAAGCTTGCGGCTCTCTCTCTCTCTCTCTGTCTTTCTCTCTCGGGGTCTCTGGGGAGGCTAGTCATGGTCATTTATAGGGTTTTTCCAGCCTGGTTTTGGACACGTGAGATGGAGGTGGACTTTGGGCCAATACCTCTTCTCCCCGATGGCTGCCTTCTGCCCCCCCTCTCCACCCCTGCCTGCAGCATGCCTATCACCCCATCTTGGACTTCACAGCTGAATAATGTTCCCCATTAATGAGCTCCAGATAAGGACTGACGTCCCCTAGTTTTCCGTGTTTGTTCCCTTGGTTACCCCATGGCTGCTGCCCCAGGGCCTCCCCTGCCCCCACCGCCCCCGTCTTAGCGGAATTCTCTAGGGGATTGCACCGCCAAACCCCTCTCTCTGATTCAAACTGTTGGCCAAGGCAGGGGCAACACCTTACAAAACTGACCATGAGACAGGGTGTCAACGCTACCCCTTCTGGTGATTGGGAAGTTCTTCCTGCTGTCTGGCCTCCAATTATTCTTTCTTGCAGGGAGTGGAAAATAACTGGTTGATGTGATGTGAACCTTCCAAGGCATAAATGTTTTGTGTATCTTCTGTGCTTGCTTTCTTGCAGTCAGTCACCCATAAGTCATTAAGCTTCACTCGCTCCCTGAAACCCCAGCCAAATAGTAGTTCCCATAGCCTGGAGGCAGGGGGTGATGTCAGAGGCATTGGGACCCTGGCCTTGGGTGATGGAGTCAACCTGGGGTCGACTGAGCAAGCTGTGGGCTTCCATTCCGTGGTCCATCTCTGTGATTTAAAAGGGATAATAAACGTACATGGGCTTAGGGTTTGGAGTAAATGAATTCATGCGTAGAAAGTGCTCAGAGCTGCGCCTGGCCCACAGCAAGCTATCAATAGGTATCATCTGTTATTAATAACATTATTAATACTCTGAGGTAGAGACCACGACTCCCCAAACTCCCATGTCAGGGTCCCAGAAGCTGTGACAGGCTCTAGGCACACCCTGGAGCTCAGAGCCACCCAGGCCACAGGGGGAGGACATTTTCTGTGGGGCAGTGAGCTGTGCAGGCTCAGGGAGGCTGCAATAAGCAACCCTCCAGCCTCGGGGCCCACTCAGCTCAGCATCTGGGCAATGCCACCTCCTGCCATCAATGCCACTCTGGCCCAAGGTCTAGAGACATTTAGGTCTGGGAGTCCCCCCCGCCCCATTCCATCGCACTTCTCTAATCCCGCCAGCCCTGCGCCCTCTCCTGGGACCCAAAGGCAGGGTCAAGCTCAGAGTGTGACTAAGAGGACCGGCTCTGGGCCCTGCTCTATCTCCTGTCCAGCAGGTCCCTGGGCAAGTCACAGTCCCGGGAATGGAAATCTGAGAGTGACTGGAGACTGAAGAGTGGAGCCCCTTGTGTTGCTGTGTGCCCTTGGATGGGCCACACAGCCTTTCTTGTCTTTCCTCTTTGGTCAAAGTGTTCATGATCTTGAGAGAGAAAGTGGCCCACTGACCCTTGATTCTGGGCAGGATCTCCCCTAACCTGGTCAAGTGTAAAAATCTCTTACCTCCCGATATACCCAAAAGCGGTGTCATGACTCCTCTCTGTAGCCCATTAACCCCCAGCCCAAAGTTGTGTATGTGTATGTTGGTCATTCAGTCACATGGTCATACATTTAGAACCCAGCAGGATCTTAGAGGTCATCTAGCCTATGGATCCCACTTTACAGATGACAGCATGAAGTCCAGAGAGACTGTGACCTGCCCACGTTCTGGTCTGGACCCCAGTGTGGAAGGAGGGGAGGGCACCAACCATGACTGGGCCCCTGCTTGGGCTGTGCTTTCCCTTATTTATTTATTTATTTATTTATGGCTGCGTCGGGTCTTCGTTGCTGCACGCAGGCTTTGTCTAGTTGCGGCGAACGGGGGCTACTCTTCGTTGCGGTGCGCAGGCTTCTCATTGTGGTGGCTTCTCTTGTTGCGGAGCACGGGCTCTAGGCGCGTGGGTTTCAGTAGTTGTGGCACGCGGGCTCCGTAGTTGTGGCTCGCGGGCTCT
Source organism: Orcinus orca (assembly GCF_937001465.1). NCBI lineage: Eukaryota > Metazoa > Chordata > Mammalia > Artiodactyla > Delphinidae > Orcinus > Orcinus orca. Next base: position 40,187,164 of record NC_064569.1, on the reverse strand, counting down.
AGAGCGCAGGCTCAGTAGTTGTGGCGCACGGACTTAGTTGCTCCGCAGCATGTGGGATCTTCCCGGACCAGGGCTCGAACCCGTGTCTCCTGCATTGGCCGGTGGATTCTTTTTTTTTTTTTTTTGCGGTACGCGGGCCTCTCACTGCTGTGGCCTCTCCCGTTGCAGAGCACAGGCTCCGGACGCGCAGGCTCAGCGGCCATGGCTCACGGGCCCAGCCGCTCCGCGGCATGTGGGATCTTCCCGGACCGGGGCACGAACCCGTGTCCCCTGCATCAGCAGGCGGACTCTCAACCACTGCACCACAAGGGAAGCCCTGGCCGGTGGATTCTTAACCACTGCACCACCAGGGCAGTCCTCTGTGCTTTACCTTTGAGCCGGGGTGGAAGGTGTTCCTGAGAGGCCGGAGGGTTCCAGCTGTGGTTCCTGGCTGGCGAGGAGCTCCCCCGGGGGAAGGTTGCATTTTGTTTACAGTGACCATGACACAGTGTCTTATGAGGAACAAGGTGCCGTCAACTGCGTGATGTACTAATAACTGAGTGTGACAAACACGCTTTCTTGGAGATGGATGGTGAGATGATGGTTGAACAGAGCTGTGAATGTGCCTGACACCACTGAACTGTGCACTTACAGATGGTTAGGATGGTAGGTTTTATGTTATGTTAAAAATAATTTTTAAAAGTCAGCGGAGGAAAACAGCCCCCAAAATTCTTTCTTCCCAATTTTTGTACATATTGATAGAAGTCTTTTGGATTTATGTAGATATCAGCTATTAGTCAAAAGTCACTCATGCACACATAAAAAAAGGAAATTATAAGCAAAACAAATTGGCTAAAATAGTTCCAAAATTTCTTCACATTCAGAGTCCGACTTTCCTAAATCCCTTTTCGATTCCGAGTCGAGTCCTTGATATCTCTCTACACAGTATCACCCTCTGTGCCCTCTCTGCAGTGTAGTGATCCACCATTTCTTATAAGATTGTTTGCTATGTTTCCAGAATTTCTTTCCAAGCCTCTGATACTCCTTCTGGAAGCTTCTGCAGGTGTTTTCTTGCTTCATATGTGACTGGCAATCGTCTTGCACTTTTCTCAGTAGTAAAACATAACAATTGCATCTGTTTGTGGGACTCTTCCTTTCTTAGGTCCCATGAAACACTTGGCAGTTGTTTTACAAGAAAAGACAGACTTGCGGTCATTCTTCAGTGAGAACTATTTGCTTCACTAATGTCAAATTCTTGCCAGGCTGCTCTGTTTCCATGTCCTTCTGTACGCAAAATAACTTTAACTGCTAAACCACAGTGTAACTTTTTGAAGACATTTTAAGTAGCAATTAAACGGAACAGATGTAGGAATGAGAAGGCATGAAACTCACCTGACCAAGTTTAAGTATGCACAGGTAATGACAACTGCTCCCAGCTGCTGTTAAGACACCATGATTGTTAAGACGTTAGAATGAGGGGGAAAAGGTACACCTTAGAACTGATGAAATATAGCAGTTATAATATTAAATGCTCATTTAATGCTCACTCTCTCATGAACTGCTTTAGACATTCCTACACGTATTAATGCTCTTAATCTTCACAGGAATCCTGTGAGCTAATTTTTTTTTTTTTTTTGGCTGCGTTGGGTCTTCATTGCTGCGCATGGGCTTTTCTCTAGTTGTGGCGAGCAGGGGCTACTCTTCGTTGCAGTGCGCGGGCTTCTCATTGTGATGGCTTCTCTTGTTGCGGAGCCCAGTCTCTAGGCTCGCGGGCTTCAGTAGTTGCAATGTGCGGGCTCAGTAGTTGTGGTTTGTGGGCTCTAGAGCACGGGCTCAGTAGTTGTGGCCCATGGGCTTAGTTGCTCCACGGCATGTGAGATCTTCCCGGACCAGGGATTGAACCCGTGTCCCCTGCATTTGCAGGTGGATTCTTAACCACTGCACCATCAGGGAAGTCCCTGAGCTAAAATTATCATCTCATTTTTTATGAGATGAGGAAAATGAGACAGCAAGGTTAAGTAACTTTCCTGAGACCACACAGCTAGTAAGTGGGGAGGCGGAAGTAGAATCCCAGGAGTCTGACGGGGTTTTTTTGCTTTTATTTTTGTTTTTGTTTTGGCTGCTCCACATGGCCTGCGGATCTTAGTTCCCTGACCGGGGATCGAACCCGTGCCCCCTGCAGTGGAAGCACCCAGTCCTAACCACCTGACCGCCAGGGAAGTCTCAGGAGTCTGACTCTAAGAGGACTTTTTAGCTGTGAAAGTGAATCCCTACCTCATACCCACCCTGTGAGATAATCAAGACAGGAAAGAAATGAGAAAGAAGGCTGAGGGACTCTGTATCCTAAAGCAGTGGTGATTTGTGTGTGGTTTGCTGGTGGCTTGAAGGAGGGGGCTTAGCCTCTGGAAAAGCAGAGGGAGGAGGAGGGTGTCTGTGGGGAGCTGGGCCAGTGAGGGTGCCCCATGTGGGAGCACAGTGACAGAATTCAGGACCGGTGCTGTCTGACGGATGACGTGAGGTGTTTTTCCTGCTCTGAGCCGAGCTGCAAGTGCCCTCCATTCTCCCCACGAGGTCGGTAAAAGTGGGTCACACACCCCAGCCCATGAGGCTGGAACTCTGGGGAAGGAGGGAGAAGGGACAGGGCAGATCTGCAGTCGGGCGAAGTGGGACAGAGTGAAACGAGCAACCCCAGGCAGCAGCTGGCAGGAGGGGTTGGGAGACTGCAGCTCTGCCCGCTTCAGGAAGCCTGAAAAGTATTGCAGGGTGTCAGATCCACGCAGTTCTGGGATGGAATGCGAACCTTTGGATTTCTATGTCGGGTTGCCAGATACAACGCAGGATGCCCGGATACATTTGAATTTCAGAGAAATAACAAATTGTTTAGCGTAAGTATATTCAAAGCAATATTTGGAGCACACTCATATTGAAAAATTACTCATTATGTAAAATTGAAATCTAACTGGGTATCCTGTATTTTTATTTGCTAAATCTGACAACCCTATTCTATGCGAAAGCAAAGAGGGAAGCCAGAGGACTGAAGGCCTGGGAACATCTGGGTTTCAAACTAAATTCTCACAAGGACTTTTGGCGATGAGTCTTATTAGCCTCATTTAACACTGGAGGAAACTGAGGCACAGAGAGGTTATGAAAGTTGCCTGAGATCGCAAGGCTGGTAAAGAGCTGAGACAAGCTATAAATACATATCTGTCTGATTCAGAAATTCAGGCTTTTTCCCCCATGGTTGGCAGACTTCGTCCTCAAAGGCCAAGCAGTCCTGACAGCCGAGGCCCAGGTAGAGGCAGGAAGGTCACAGGATCAAGCTCCTGGGGAGACACAGAGACAGCTTCCTGTCTTCCGCGCCCGTGCGGTGGGACCCAGAGATGAAGAAGATGGGACCTTACCTGACCACCCTACGGCTCCCACTGCCCATAAGACAAGGCCAGACCAGCTCCTTCATTTTGGGGCCCTGATACGCATTGTTCCCTCTGCCTCGGACAGGTGTCACCACCATTTTCTCGTGGCTAACTCTTCCTCCAGGCAAGTGACTTTCAAACCTTTGTAACTGAGACCTGCAGGAAGAAATACATTTTATATCCTAACCCATAAACATTATCTCAATAGATAGAAAGAGACAGATAACTAAAACTAACATTTCACAAAGCAGTATTTCCTAAATGTGATGTTTTAAATTCCTCTACTCTATGTCACTAAAAAAACTCATTTAGGTAACAACTACTCAACTGATTTCATGGCCCACTAATGGGTTGACACTCACAGTTTGCAAAACACTGTTTTCGATCCTGGCTGAAAATAGCTTTCTCAACGGGGAAGAGCGCATTGGTGGGGTGAGGAGGGGTCAGGAACAAGCTTATTCTCATTTAAGAGGATCAGGTGTGAATAAGGGGCACAGGGGCAGGGAGACCTTTCTAATAATAGCCCTGCCTGGTGAGCTAGTGAGTTCCCGAGCTCTTGGAGGAGTCCGATGAAGGCTGAGCAAACACCGGGGAAGCTGTGGCAGGAGCTGGCGCACCAGGATGAGGGCTGGAGAAGATGACGAATGGGGTTGCGTACAGCGCTGCCGCGTGGAGAAGCCCGGCAGCCATGTTGATAAGGCTGCTGCGTAGCTGGGCGTCTGGGAGCCACTGTGGGCGCTAGCAGGAGGGGAGACCAGCCAGGAGGAGAACCTACTGCTCCTCCCTTGACTGAATTCCTCCCACTCCCCGGCTGCCTCCCCCGTCACATCTGGGGAAGGCTGGCCAGGCTGGAGGCCCCAAAGAACCAAGGGTGCCTTGGTACCACCCTCCCTGGGGGGGCAGGCGGGTCCTCCCTGCAGGGCTGGAGGGCAGAGGGGGAAGGGTTTGCCAGCAGACCCAGGAGAGCTGCTGTCTCTGTCCTACAGGGAGAGAGAGGAGTGGAGAATGCCAGGGACAGGCCGTGCTGGGGTCATTGCCAGATTAGGGAGTAGTAACGAGCTGAAAGTGTTGTGGGCAGTGCCTTGCTTGCAAAGGTCACCCAAACCTGTTTGACTTCCCACTCAGAATAGCTGCAGCAAAGCCACCCTGGCTCCATGGTGCCTGTCTCCAGCATCCATGGCTCCAGCGATTGTGGGAACTGCAGGGCCCTGTTTGGGCTCTGGGCAGGTCCCCTCTCCCCACCAGCTCGTCGTCATGCCTGCCTTCCTCCTACCCTGGCGTCACACCCCCTCGTGTCCCTCCCAGACCTCGGCCTCTGTCAGCCTCATACCTCTCCTCGAGGACTCACCCGCCCATCCAGTGCGAGGCACTGAGCTAGGCTCACACAGCTTCTCTCAACCAGTCATCTCAGCTATGTGAGCAAGTGGGCACCAACCCCATTGTACAGAATACAGTAAGGGAGGTTCAAGAACATTAAGCTGGCTGCCACTTCCTCTGCCCCCGCCCCACAGTGCTCTGCTTCACCTCTGTGACGTCACGGATCATGCTGCCCAGGATGATTTGGTCAAGCTCCGAGAACAGGAACTGTATCGAATTCATCTTTGTAGTCCCAATGCTTAATACGTGATTGGCCTGGTGTAAACACTCATAAAAATGTTTGTAGAATGAACTGTCTGCCCAAGGTCAAACAGCTAGGAAGTAGCTAAGCCATAATTCAAATTCAGATCTTCCTGGATCCCAACCCAGTCCCACACCCTTCATCCTCCTCCAGGAAGCCTTCCCAGACTTACTCGGTCAAGGCAGCTTCTCCACCCTACTCCCCAGAATCCTGGGTATTTGTGTGTGTTCCTATCCCCCTTCTCCCTGCTCTCCCTGAAGGCAGGGACCTGGGATAATATCTCAGCCTGCCTCTGATCCCCCAGCTCTGCCCCAGAACTCAAGAAGAACTCTGTGAATGCAGGATGCCCAGCCTGGGGGTGGAGGACCCGGGAGAGGAAGGCCTCAGCCAAACCAATGGTACCTTCCGGCCTGTGGGCCCAGCCACCTGCCTCATGACTCCTGCTCATCCAACCACGATTCTGCCTGGTACTGGGCCTGCTAGCTTCTCATGAGAGCCGGTCCAGGTCTTGGTATTCTCCCGGGGTGGGTCCAGGTGGGGCACCTAATCCTCTGCTCATTTTGCTGCAATTCAATATCAGTCTCCAATTTACACGCTCTGCTGCCATCCTTCCCTCCTCCCTCCAGCCTCAGCGGGGGGAAGGGAGAACTGAGTACTCTCTGTGGCGGTCCTGAGACACCCTTGGGAGTCCCCCCAGCTGACCACAGCCCCGGGCCTGCTCAGGGATGAACGTTGGCCTTGGGACAGAGGGACCACTGTGCGCACCAAGGGAGCAAGACCTTATGTCCCGTGGCCTGGGGTGGATTCTGGGTCCACCTCGTAGGTGGCCTGTCTGTGGAGTCCAAAGCCACTCAGGCTTTCCAAGCTTCTCGGTAAACAAACGTAAAAGTACCTGCACATGGCAAGTGTTCAAAAATACCAGCTGAGGTTTCCCCAGGGGCTGAGGGCTTGTGGTTCTGGACAATCCCTTCTTCACCCAACCACCCGCCTTGGGCTGCAACGTGGGCTTCTCATCCTTGGTTCTAGCTGATGAATGTCTGTCTTCTCAGGGTTTTAGGGCAGTTAAAGCAGTTCACGGTATTTAATTATTCATGCAACAAGTAGTTATTGAGTACCAGTCATGTGCCAAGCAGTGTTTTGGGCTCTGAGATACGTCAGGGAAAAAACAGACCGAGATCCTTGACTTGGCAGGGCTGACCGTATGGGCAGTTAATTAGATGGCGCCTCCCTGCCTGTTCTCCTCCACTTTAAGCAACCTGAAAAGAGATGGAAGGAAACTGTCAATATTGGAAAATAACAGTGCTTACTCTCCCATGTTACTTTCACCCCTGTCTTACCACCACAGCTTGAATTTGTCACGTCAGACGAACGTAATAAGAAGTGTGTGCTCTTCCTCAAAAAGTTAAACACAGAGTTACCATATGACCCCAACGTTCCACTCCTGGGTTTAGACCCAAAAGAGTTGAAGAGTCAGGTGTTCAAACAGAAACTTGGACCCACATGTTCATAGCAACGTGATCCACAATAGCCAAAATGGGGAAATGACCCACATGGCCATTAACAGATGAATGGATAAACAAAATGCAGTGTATCCACACAATGGCATATGATTTAGCCATAGCAAGGAATGAAGTACTGATACCTGCTGCAACGTGGATGAAACTTGTACACGTTACGCTGAGTGAAAGAAGCCAGGCACAAAAGGTCACGAAGTATGTGATTCCATTTATATGAAATGTCCGGAATAGGCAAATCTGCAGAGACAGAAAGTAGATGAGTGGTTGCCAGGGGCTGCGGAGTGGAGAGTGATTGCTTAATGGGTACAGGGTTTACTTTTGGGGCGGTGAAATGTTCTGGAACGAGAGACTGGTGGTTGCACAACATTTTGAATTGACTAAATGCCACTCAGTTGTACACTTTGAGACGGTCGAATGGTGAGTTTTTTTTTAATTAATTAATTTATTTTGGGCTGCGTTGGGTCTTCGTGGCTGCTGCTGCTGCTGCTGCGTGCAGGCTTTCTCTAGTTGCAGTGAGCGGGGGAGACTCTCCCGTTGCGGTGTGCGGGTTTCTCATTGCAGTGGCTTCTCTTGTTGCAGAGCATGGGCTCTAGGCGCGTGGGCTTCAGTAGTTGTGGCACGCGGGCTCAGTAGTTGTGGCTCGTGGGCTCTAGAGCACAGGCTCAGTAGTTGTGGCACACGGGCTTAGTTGCTCTGTGACATGTGGGATCTTCCCGGACCAGGGCTCGAACCCGCGTCCTGTGCTTTGGTAGGCGGATTCTTAACCACTGCGCCACCAGGGAAGTCTGAATGGTGAATATTTTGTTATGTTATTTTACGATTAAAAAACAAAAGTGTGGGGCTTCCTGTGCTCCACAATGGGAGAGGCCACAACAGTGAGAGGCCCGCATACAGCAAATAAATAAATAAATAAAAATAAAAAAACAAAAGTGTGGAGCTTCCCTGGTGGCGCAGTGGTTGAGAGTCCGCCTGCTGATGCAGGGGACACGGGTTCGTGCCCCGGTCTGGGAAGATCCCACATGCCGCGGAGCCGCTAGGCCCGTGAGCCATGGCCGCTGGGCCTGCACGTCTGGAGCCTGTGCTCCTCAACGGGAGAAGCCACAACAGTGAGGCCCGCGTACCGCAAAAAACAAAACAAAAAACCAAAAAAAAAACCAAAAGTGTGTTCTGTGCGGGACTTCCTGTCCCATGCATTGTCTCTGCTTCCCCCCAGGGCCTTTGCACATGCTGGTCCTTCTACCTGGGCTGCTCATCGCTTTTCTCTTCTCCCAGTTAACACATCTTTATCCTTCAGATCTCACCTTCACCATCACTTCCTCAGAGAGGACCAAGCCCCCCTATAACATACTTGAGCACCATGTGCCACCCTGGTGAGGCACTTGTCTTCGTCATAATCGTGACATTTATATGATGAATATCTCCCTCACTAAACTGTAAGCTCCTGGAGAGAGGGCGGAACCTATGTGTTTTTGCTCCTTGCTGTATCCCTAGGGCCTAGCTCAGTACCTGGCACATTGTAGATGCTCAATAAATATTTATTGAGCACATAAATCAGTAAATGTCCCTAAGGGAATTCTAATAGGGTCACTATCCCCACCAACCCCATCTCAGATGGTTTTCCCATCACTGCCACTGCCACGACTGAGCCTTCATAACCACCATGATGCCCCATCATAATCGCCACTTGACAGGGTGGCAGGATGAGGCCGCCAGAAACAGGGTGGCAGCATGAGCAGAAGCAGCCAAACTCTCAGGCAGCTCAGGAGGTGAGAGAGTTGGTCAGAAAGGGTGAAGTTCAGGTCAATTACTAGTATTGGGATCAGGGGTCAGGTACCACACGGGACCACTGTCTGAGCTGGAACTTGCGTCAAGTCAGTGCTGCACAAGATGTGCTTTCCAAGAAATGCGTATTGAGCAAATACCCGAATGAATCATGGGCCAAGCACTTGCATGGGAGGAGCCTGGCACATCGCAGAAGCATAACGATGGATTCTGAGGATATTAAAGAGGAGCCTGGAGGGGACTCAGTGGGCGCTGGAATGTGTCCTCAAGGGAGGGAGGGGTACAGAATGACTCTGGGTGTGGAGTTGGAACAGTGTCATGTTCTTTTTTCAATGACCTCTCTGGGTAGTTTTTTGGGGGGAGAAGGACAAAATGTCAGGGATGGATCAGAATTACCTGGAAAGCTTTTCACAATGCAATTGCCAACCTTCCCAGATGTCATATCGTCTGAATTATGTAGTGGTGACAGTGGGAGCACCACATATACTTTGAGAAACTCCCTGGGTGATGCTGACTCTCCACATCTCCCAGCCCCCCAGAGACCACTGTTGAAGGCTGAGTTCTAGGCCATCCGTGGGTTTCAAACAAAGGTGGGCTAGACTCTGAAAGCACTGCTCTTGACCTCCACACCGTGCTGCGCTAACCATGACCCCCACCTTCATGATCCGAGATACCACCAAGTACCTTCTCAGGTGTTCGCCACCATCACCCCACAGCCACCTGGGCCATACCCTCAACACAGCTCTGTCTCAGGGAACCAGCTCCTGCTGCAGCCCAGCTCCCTCTCCCACCAGCGGTCTGGCCATGTTACCAGAACCATGCCTTGGCATCCACTACCGAGGGCAGGCTGTGTCCTGGCTGGGGTCCTCCTTGGGATTGATCTCTGCCCCAGAGATCAATGTCCTTGATCACTGCCATGCTCTGGCTGGCCTCAGGGCTTTTTCTGGGGATTTCCACTCCAAGATCCATGAAGCATGTGTGTATGTTTCTGAGAAAAGGTCCATAACTTTCATCAGATTCTCACGGGATGTTTTGAGTCTCTGAGTATGTGCATGCTTCACCCTTTGGAGAACTGTTCATCTGTCAAAGCGCAATTCAGACACAGCTGAATCTAGGCACTCTCCCACGCCCACCAGAGCCTTTCTCAAGCTCCATATCTTTACCGGGTTGAGTTTTCCATGATCTGCCTTCTCCACAACAATGTCAGCTCCCGGAGGGCAGGGGTCACAGCTATTCACCCCTATTTCCTAGAGCTGCACCAGCCCACAACACATGCTCAAATGGTTTCCTGTAACAAGACAATCTGTCATGCTGTTCCAGAAATTACTTCTCTTTCAAAAAGCCTACCCAGGGATTTCCCTGGTGGTCCAGTGGCTAAGACTCCACACTCCCAATGCAGGGGGCCTGGCTTCGATCCCTGGTCAGGGAACTAGATCCCACATGCATGCCACAACTAAGAGTTCACGTGCCGCAACTAAAGATCCCACATGCTGCAACTAAAGATCCTGCACACAGCAATGAAGATCCCACGTGCCGCAACTAAGACCCGGCACAGCCAAATAAATAAATACATAAATATTAAAAAAAAAACATGAAGAAGCCTACCCAGATGGACTAGCAGGCAAGCACTTCTTTATCTCAAGGTGATACCTCAGGCCTTACCCCAATTCCCTCTACACCTCATGGTACAAAGGCTCAGCACCTTGTCTCAAAGACAGTGAAATGGAACATATGCTGGATTGATGGGTTGTTCTACATGGGCCATCTAGTTATCTGTCCCAGGCAAGGCTTCTAGATGTCCAACCAAGGCTTCTAGATGTCTTCATATCAGGTTCCAAGCTCTCAGCACACCACTCCCTACCGCCCCCTACCTAGTTCCATCCCTCTCCCCCCAACCCAACTCTTCACCCTAGAGAATTTCCAGTTACTTCATCCCTCTAGAGGTGACCCCTTGGGGGTCCCGCACACCCTCATACTGCTCAGAATATGAGCGTGTGTGGAGACTGTCTCACTGCATGGAGACTGTCCAGTCTACAGTGTGCCACCCCCCAGCACACCTCATTCCGTATAGCTCTGCCCCCTCCTCCCCCACATCCATGCATGAGTCCCCTTTACCAAGAAGCTCTCTTTGACCAAATACTTCCCCACCCCAAGCTCATTCCCTCCCTGTCCTCAGCTCTAAATGGATTCTGACTTATTCTGTGTGTGGTTCTTCTCCCCAACAGCGAGCACAATTCCTTTCTTCAAGCAGGCTTCATCCCATCCTTGGTCATGGACAGAAACGGGGACAGGGCTGAAAAGTAGAAAGCTCTTGGGGCTGCATGGAGGGGAGTGAGACCCCAGAGCCCGAGCTCTGAGTAGTCAAGACTGGAGGAGGAGGCAGACCCTGAAGGAGGCCTCAAGCCATGTCCCTGAAGAGAACAGTAGAGTTATGTCCCCACACTGGTGGGGGCTGCCTGGAGTGGCAGAGGGCAATTATCACAGTGCTCCAGGAATTCAAGTTCCATCAGCAGTTCCCAAATAGTCCCCCCAGAGCAACGTGAGCCAACCCTGGGCCCGGGAGGATTTGTCCAGCAGGGGGCTGGGCAGGGGGCCTGCTGGAGTAAAGGGCACACGGTGGGGTTGGGGGCTGAGGTCAGGTTGAGAAGGAGGCCCTACTCAGGGGAGGGGTCCACCCTCCACAACTCTGTGGTCACTCCAGGCGGGAGCTGGCCAACCCCCAGACCCTTGGCTTATCAGAGGTGGAAGGGAAGTTAGCGACTGTGTGTCTTGTCGGTGGTTCCTGGGCCCAGGGCTGAATGAAGGCGGAGATGGGGCTTCTCAAGTAATTCGCTATAATTCAATGGGTGCATCAGGCTCTGAACATTTCCCCGACACGAGGTTGCCATCAAGTAATTCAGCCATAAAGAGCTTCTTTCCGGAATTCTACCAACCCTGGTTGGCATGCTTGCTATCTGCTGTAGATCTGAGTCTGCTCCATAGGTCTTCTGTTAACAAGAAATGGGGAAACAAATTAATCATTACTTACGTGTGGTCTGCCCCGTCAGCAACATTTTTCAAAGCATGTCCTCCATGGCAGGGATGGGAGTGGGGATAGATAACAGAAGGTGTCTTTGGTGGGGAAAAGGCAGGACACTATTCTCCCCTCCAACCCTGCAGAGGATGCACCTGAGGTCCAGAGAGGGAAAGATTTTTCCAAGGTTGCACAGCAAGCTGTGGACGGATATCAAATCTGAACGCAAGTCCCTGAGTCCTAGATCAGAGCACTTTCCACCAGGTCACCTGCCCTCTCTACCCTCGGACGGACTGCAGAGACCCCCATACATGAGATTTACTCCCTATTCCTCAGGAGGACCAGTCTTTTAAACACCCTTTTGCTTTCTCTCTTCAGATCTTTGACCAATCTGTTTGTTCAAGAAAAAGTGCCAAGAGAGTCCATATTCTATGATTCCATCTATAAAGTACAAAATCAGACAAAACTCATCTCTGCCGTCACAAGTCAGGACGCTGGTTATCCTCGGGGGAGGTGGGGACTGACAGGGGAACGGGAGGAGTTCTGGGTTGCTGGTCATGCTCTGTCTCTTGATCCAGGTCTGGTTACACAGGTGTGTTCCATTGGTGAAAATGCATCAGGCTATATACTAATGACATGTATATCTTAATGTATGTTAGTAATATGTCAATTACGAAATTTAAAAGGTATGTGATCAATAAGTACTTGCCATTGATTGACGGAAGAAAGTACATTGGGACTGTTCCTAAGCACTTTTAATTAGTGGACAAACCTATACCCCCATCACCAGTCCACAGCGCTGTGGAGGCTCTCTCTGCCTCCATGGCTCCACCAGGCAGCCAAAGGCCCCAACAGGGGCGGGTGGAAAAGTCTACATCTTGTGACACCCAAGCTTCATCAGGACCAAGAACCTCTGGCCCAGTTCACGCTGGGCCTTCAGGGATTAGTGCCGGAGTTTGCAGTGAGTAAGGACCCCGAGGGGAATGCCCAGCCTGGTGCCAGAGAGAGGACCTGCACTGATGGGAAGGAAGGCTGGGCATGGCAGACATTCAGGGACCTCTGGTGGAAAGGACAGCTGGAACCCAGAGCCCGGTGGGACTTTGGGCTGTGGGCTGACTCAGGTGGACACAATGACATCTTTCAGACAGTTTCTGACTGGCCCTGTTCTTGGGAGAAGGATGCTTCTGAGTGTACATGTGTGTATAGGTACGATGTATGCCTGTGAACACACCTTTGCTCTAGCGGTTCCATCTGCCTGGAACACCTTTTCCACCCTGCCCAAAATCCTTTAGTCCTTGTCTCTACCTGACAGAATCCTGGGCAGGATTCCAGGCTCAGTTCAAAAGTCTGAGGTGGCCTGATGCCTCCCTACCTCCCAAGCAGAATTAGTCCCGCCCAGCTGCTCTGGGCCTACTGTGTGACCCGGCACTTGGCCCCCTGACTCAGAAGAGTCACATGTGTGCTGTCTCCACACCTCAACTGAAGGCAGGGGCTCAAATTGAGATCTCCGCTGGACTGTTTAAGGGGCCAACGTGTGTATGTAGCTCTGGGAGCATATATTAGAATCGATTAGGGCTAATCCCGCTAAAGAAAGAAAATCATTAGCAGATTAATTAAGAGAGTTGTTTGGAGTACTAATTCAAAGGCTAATAATCTTTTGGTTTAAGCAAAGTCTGAAGCTTTGACAAGACCTGTCATTGTGTTACGGTATTGATTGAGGTTGGGCCTGACTGTGAAATGCCTAAGTGTGCAATTCACACGTAATTCCTCCACTAATTCAGGCACATTTTCCTCTTGTTAATAAGCATTATAATGACTATAATAAACTAAGGAAACCTCAGGTGAAAACACACATGACTATACTTGTCAATGGAAGTGTAACTATGAATTTAATGAATGCATTTCCTAAGCCCTTCTTTGTTAAGGACGTTTGCCCAGGTTCTGATCAGAATATGAACTATATGAGTGACTCAATACCATTCATTTATTTATGCACTTATTCATTCATTCATTCATTCAGCATGTATTCAGCCCTACCATAGTCTTAGGCTCCATGCCAGGAGGCGTGGGGTATATTTTCAAGTAAATAAGACACAACCCCTGCCTTCAACGAGCTCTTCTTCCAGTGAGATTGGTGATCCCAGCAACCTCACAAGAGTACAAGATGCTGTAAGACAAGTACAAAGGAAACGTCCAGAGGAAGGCAGATCCTGAATAGAAAGTCTGGGAAAAGTTCCCTGGAGAAGGTGGCTTTTGGGTTGGAATGAACTGAATATGTAGGATTTTGTTAATAATAATTATATATATATATATATATATATATATATATATATTCTTCTGTGAAAAAGAAGAACAAAGAAGTTGGAGGAGTCATACTTCCTGATTTAAACTCACTGCAAAGCTGTAGTGGCACTCTGTATCAAGTATCAAGGCTGTGTAGGGCTGGCATAAGGGAGATATTATAGATCAATGAAATAGACTTGACAGTCCAGAAATAACCCCATATATTTATGAACAGCTGATTTTCAGCAAAGGTGCCAGGACAATTCAATGAGGAAATAATCATCTTTTCAACCAATTATGCTGGGACAACAGGATATCTACATGCAAAAGAATGAATTTGGAGCCCTATACTAAAATTAAGTCAAAATGATCAAAGACCTAAATGTAACAGTTAAACTATAAAACCATCAGAAGAAAACATAGCGATAAGTCTCTTTGATGTTGGATTGAGTGATGGTTTCTTAGATGTGACACACAACGCACAAGCAACGGAAAAATAATAATCAATTGGATGCCATCAAAATTAAAACCTTTGTGCTGCAAAGGATGCTATCAAGAAACTGAAAACACAACTGATATAATGGAGGACAATATTTGCAAATCATGTATCTGATAAGAGTCTGGTATCCAAAATATGTAAAGAATACTTGGGACTCAACAATAAAAAGACAAATAACCCAATTTAAAATGGGAAGAGGACTTGAATAGATAGTTCTCTAAAAATATGGAGAGAGAGAGAGAGAATAGGTACTTCTCTACAAATATATAGAAAATGGCCAAAAGCAATTGAAAAGGTGCTCGACATCATTAGTTATTAGGAACATGCAAATTAAAACTACAGTAAGATGCTACTTCACACCCACTGAGATGACTACAATAAAAAACACAGACGATAACAAGTGTTGAGAGTGATGTGAAGAAATTGAAATCCTCATACGTAGCCGGTGGGACTACAGATTGTTGTAGAAAACGGTGTGGTGGTTCTTCAAAACGTTAAACATAGAATTACTATACAATCCAGCAATTCCACTCCATACCTAAAAGAATTGAAATCAAGGACTCAAACAGGTGATTGTACACCAACGTTCATAGCAGCATTATTCACAATAGCCAAAAGGTGGAAACAACCAACGTGTCCATCAACAGAGGAATTGATAAACACAGTGTGGTATATCCACACAGTGAAATTTCATGCAGCCTTAAAAAGGAAGGAAATTCTGACACATGCTACAATATGGATGAACCTTGAAGTCATTATGCTAAGTGAAGTAAAGGCAATCACAAAAGACCACCTATTTTATGATCCCCATATATGAAATTTCCTGAATAGGCAAATCCACAGAGATAATAAGTATATAGATTAGTGGTTGCCAGGGCCCAGGGAGAGGGAGAATGGGGAGTGACTGCTAATGTGTATGGGACTTCTTTTGGGGGTGATGAAAGCGTTCTAGAATTAGATGGTGGTGATGGTGGTACAGCCTTGTGAATATACTAAAAGCCACTGAATTGTACACTTTTTTTAAAGGGTGAATTTTATGTTATATGAATTATATGTCAATGTAAAAAGTAGTTCATGCTTGTCATAGTTAAGTGTGGAAACAAATATTTTTAAAAAGAAGAAAAAAATGTCCCCCAAACTCTCACCTGGAGGCTGTCACAGGCTGGGGGAGCCGTCAGCAAAGAAGGTGGGAAAGCGTGGGGTTAGTGTAGCCAGTGTCCAGGGTGACTGGCACAGACCTTCAGAGGGCCTGAATGCCAGGTTAGACCGCATGTAGGACAAGGAGGAATCATGAAGAGTTCTGGGGAGACCAGGCTGGCCCCAGTTAGCAGGCCATGTAAGAATCTGGGCAAGAAGTAGTCTCCATTAATGGTCACCAACCCACCAAATACTGAAAATGTGTTCATTTCATTTACTGTAAACCTGTAAGTGTGCACAGTGTGTGTGCACAGTAAGTAACGAATGAGGATGGCAGTATTATTTACAGTGGAGAGAAAATGGACGCGTCCAGCACTTGCGTCCCTGCAGCTGTGGGAGAGAATGTCACATGGAAAGACGTTCCAAGTACCTTAAGCAGAAAAAAAAAAAAAAAAATCACAATAAGAACTTGATTTTGTTAAAAAAAAAAAAGTTACTCATAACCCCCCTCTTTATATATGAGTGGAGATGGATAGGCTAAAATGTTATTGGTGGAATTAGCTTGACTTTTTTTTTTTTTCTGTACGCGGGCCTCTCACTGTTGTGGCCTCTCCCGTTGCGGAGCACAGGCTCCGGACACGCAGGCTCAGCGGCCATGGCTCACGGGCCCAGCCGCTCCGCGGCACATGGGATCCTCCCGGACCGGGGCACGAACCCGCGTCCCCTGCACTGGCAGGCAGACTCTCAACCACTGCGCCACCAGGGAAACCTAGCTTGACTTTCTTAGTCTTGTGTTTTCTGTTTAAAAATTATTTTTCTATGAAGAACATGTATTACTTAAAAGAATAAAGATAAACATTAATTCACATTAAATGGTAGAGAGAAAATCCTATTTTGTCAGTTTTCTGATTATTCCTGGGAGAATTCTGTGAACCCGGGGCAGTGGGAGGTATTATCAATGGGTCAAAAGTGATTCAAAAGTGGTTTGCTGGGCTTCCCTGGTGGCGCAGTGGTTGAGAGTCCGCCTGTCGATGCAGGGGACACGGTTTCGTGCCCCGGTCTGGGAAGATCCCACATGCCGTGGAGCGGCTGGGCTCGTGAGCCGTGGCCGCTGAGCCTGCACGTCCAGAGCCTGTGCTCTGCAACGGAGAGGCCACAGCAGTGAGAGGCCCGCGTACCTCAAAAAAAAAAAAAAAAAAAAAAAGGCAAAGGTAGGGGGGAAAGGGGGGGAGGGATAAATTGCGAGATTGGGATTGACATATACACACTACTATATATAAAATAGATAACTAATAAGAACCTACCATATAGCATAGGGAACTCTACTCAATACTCTGTAATGACCTATATGGGAAAAGAATCTAAAAAATAGTAGATATATGTATATGTATAACTGATTCACTTTGCTGTACAGCAGAAAATAACACAACATTGTAAATCAACTATACTTTAATAAAACATTTTTAAAAATAGGCAAAGGAATTGAATAGACATTTCTCCAGAGAAGACATACAAATGGCCAAAAAGCATATGAAAATATACTCAATATCACTAATCATCAGGGAAATGCAAATCAAAAATACAATGAGATACCACATCACACCTGTCAGGAGGGCTATTATTTTTAAAAAAAAAAAACCTGATAACAAATGTTGGTTAGGATGTTGAGACCCTGGAACCCTTGTACACTGTTGGGAGGAATGTAAAATGGTGCAGCCACTATGGAAACAGTAAGGCAATTCCTCAGAAAATTAAAACTAGAACTACCATATGATCCAGCAATCCCACTTCTGGGTGTTTATCCAAAAGAATTGAAATTAGGATCTCAAAGAGATATTTAGACTCCCACGTTCATTACAGCATTATTCACAGTAGCCAAGTTGTGGAAACAACCTAAATGTCCATCCATGCGTAAATGGATAGAGAAAATGTGATGTATATATAGTAAAGCATTATTTGACCTTAAAAAGAAGGAAATTCTGCTATATGTGACAACATGGATGAAACTTGAGGACATTATGTTAAATGAAATAAGCCAATTGCAGAGGGAGAAATGCTGCATAATTCCCTTTTGTGAGGTATCTAAAAGTCAAACTCATAGAAGCAGAGTCGAATGGTGGCTGCCAGGAGCTGGGGGAAGGGGGCAGTGGAGAGTTGCTATTTAATGAGTACCAAGTTTCAGTTATGCAAGATGAATAAGTTCTAGACATCCCCTATATAATATTGTGCCTGCAGCTAACAACACTGGATTGTGCCCTTAAAAATTGGTTAAGAAGGTAGATCTCATGTTAAGTGTTCTTACCACAACAAAGTTTTTTGGTTTTTGTTTTTTTTTAAAAAAAAGAAGTCAAAGTGCTCCGGAGGCACTGACCCAGGTCAACTTGCCCTCAATTCTAGCTTCCACCCCTGCTGTAGGGGCACCACCTGTGCCCCTTGTTTTCTTTTCTGGGCTCGCTGCAGCCCTTCCCCCAAGTGTGACAGAGCCCTCGGCACAGTGTCCGGGTTGGAAGGAGGGGCCCACGGATGGCTGTCAGGCTTGGCAGCCGGACAGCCTGGGAAATGGGACCCTGCTTGGGAAATAGGACCCTGGGCCGGCTCATGCTCTGGACTCTTTCCAGAAAAAGTCTGCAGATCTGTCTTGTCCTAGTGACTATCATCTCTGTCAGCTGTTCCAGGAAAAGGTCTTTTTTTTTTTTCCTTTTTCTAACTGAGGCTGATCAAATACTTGCAGCAGGCCTGGGACATCTCCCAGACCTCACTATCACAAGTGCTGCAGAGAACAGGCTGCACAGCCTCGACCACACAGACACCACTGAAATATTTACGAGACTCCTGGCTCATGAAACAGAGCTTTCCACTCAGGAGAAAGGGAAGGGACAGGGCACATGTGAAGACCTACAGCATGTCACACCACTCAGGGAGTTTTACTTTTGGCTCAGTGGAGGAGCTGCCACTAACCCCATCTAACTGGTTAGAAAACCAGTATCTGAGGCAGGACCCCATGTGGCTGAGAGCTGGTCTCTGGGGTCTGGCTGCTGACTGCCAGCTGTGGGAGACCTTGGGCAAGTCACTTCACCTCTCCAAGTCTCAGTTTCCTCATCTGTAAAATGGAGATAAGAGGAGCTACTTCTGGGCTTCCCTGGTGGCGCGGTGGTTGGGAGTCTGCCTGCCGGTGCAGGGTACTCGGGTTCGTGCACCGGTCTGGGAGGATCCCACGTGCCGCGGAGCAGCTGGGCCCGTGAGCCATGGCAGCTGGGCCTGCGCGTCCGGAGCCTGTGCTCCGCGGCGGGGGAGGCTGCAACAGTGAGAGGCCCGCCTACCGCAAAAAAAAAAAAAAAAAAAAAAAAAAAGAGGAGCTACTTCTGTTGTCAAGGACTAAATGAAACAATCCGTGTAGCACACTTAGCTCAGTGCCTAGCATTTACGTGCTCAATAAGAGTTAGCTATTATTATTATTATTCCCGCAGTCACATCACCCTGTTCTCCACTGTTCCTAGGTCTCTTTTCCCCACCATTCCTCTCATGGCCCAGAACCATCTTTCCATGTTATTCTTGTGGGGGAAGATTTGCTTCCTGCTAGCAACCTCCTGGAGGCTGAATGCTTACCAAAAGAAATGAATTTCTAATGGTGGAATCTTAAGCCTTGTGTCCTCTTGGCCAAGGGCAGGCTGGGATGGGGGTCCGTCAAACCCCACCTCTAGGGCAGTTGTCTCTGTGCCTGTGAATGAATACAGCTGCCTTCCCTAGATCAGCCTCCAACCTCACCCTAGGCTAGGCCATCTTGGGATTAGCACAAAATTGGTGCCTCACATTTTCCTTTCTCCATGCCTTTGTGTGCCATTCTCCTCTGCTGAAGGGCCTCCCCTCCTATTTCTGCCACCACGGTCTCTGTCTATTAAATTTTACTTTTTTGTTCCAGATGCAGTTGAAAAGCCACCTCTTCCAATCCCTTCTGATCTCCCAACCAAATATAACCACACCTCTTTCTGAACCTCCCCAAACCATAGTGTTGATAACAATCAGTCATGCATGGCTTTGTCTGAAGGATATTGGGGGACAAACAGCAGTCTCTGCTATACCTGACATTCTAGAACTTTCTTTGTGGTATGCAATATAAGCTGGTGTTGGTTACAGGCTTCTGAACAATGATGGAGATGTTGCCCATTGTTACATAGTAGGTGTGTTAGACTATGAGTTCCTCGAGGGCATGGATGGGTGTTCTGCACCTATGTCTCCCTGACACCCAGCATGGAGCTGGCTCACAGTAAGTTCTCGGTAAATCGTCCTGAATGCATGTTCACAACAACAGCTCCTGTGTGTCATGCCTACTGTGTCAGGCACTGTGCTAATTAAGGCTTTTCCATATGGCGGCTCATCGAGTCCTCACAAACGCCCTATGAGATAAGCGCTAATATTCCCCACTAAGAAGTAAACCCCGCAGGGCTGAGAATTGCATCTTTTGTGTTCGCTGCTATATATACATGAGTGCTTGAGATGTAGTAGGCCCTCAGTAAATATTGGTTGGATGAGTGAATTAATTAATGGATGTCCATTACTAAGCTCTGAGAGGTTTAATGACTTGCCTAAGGTCACTCATGTGATAAGTGGCAAGGTCAGAATTTGTGCCCAGATGGACCTGGATCCAAAACCTGTATTCTTCACCACTGAACTCTAGCAGGTGGAAGAGACGGGGTGGGTGCTGAAAGGATCGAGATAACACAGTCCTACCTTTAAGGAGCTTCCATCTGGTGGAGAAGCAGAAATGCACACGCGCAGTACACAGAACACAACAAGTGATTGTACAACCTGTGACCATCCCAGGAATCAGGGAGGGCAGGCGCCCACACCAAGACTCAGGGGAAGGAATGACTTCTCAAGGCACTCAACACTGCCGAGAGCAGCAAGAATGCGGTTTCACTCCATAAGCCACCCTTGCAGCTGGGAAGAAGGGTGATTCAGGGTGTTGGTGCTTGCCAAAGATTTCATGTCCCTGAGCTTCGGAGACCATATCTGGGGAGGCAGTGTGTCCTGGGGTGAGGGGAGGGGAAGGCAGGAATGGACACCCCAGCACAGAGGGGTTGTGCAACCAGGTTACGACTGGCCAGGACAGGATGTCGGGCTCTTTGCTGTAGGGCTGGGGAGGGGATGGGAAGGGGGGAGGGGAGGTAGAAAGGGCCTGTAAGGATAGCAATTAGAGGGGTAGGGGGCCAGGGACCTGCAGGGCAGTGACAGGCTTCGAAATCTGTGGGAGGCAACCACGGCTGAGGCCCAGGTATACACAGGGGGTGCACTGATATGCCAGAGCTGGCCCGGACCACCACCTCTTGCAGCCCAGCCTGAAATCTGCGAGCCACCGGGCTCTAGACCCTGCCTCTGCGGTTCTCTCTTCACCCTCGGGCGCAGGCGCTGCTGCAAGCTGGGTGTGCAGGCTTGAGTGTAAGGGGGACACGGGGGAGGATCTGGGGAGAGGTGACTGGCTAGCTCTGATTCTGCCCACCTAGGAAGCCTGGGAACGCCCAACTCCTCCCCTTCACGCAGTCTAAGTGCTGCCACTGAATCACTCTTGGGCTGATGGTCCCCTGCTGGGGTACGTTCATTGCTCTTACCTTGGCTTGGCCCCCAACATGTCATGTAACTTTGGGTTAGTCACTCACCCTCTTTAGCCTTTT
Source organism: Orcinus orca (assembly GCF_937001465.1). Classification (NCBI taxonomy): domain Eukaryota; kingdom Metazoa; phylum Chordata; class Mammalia; order Artiodactyla; family Delphinidae; genus Orcinus; species Orcinus orca. Next base: position 40,166,254 of record NC_064569.1, on the reverse strand, counting down.
GCTTCTATGGCTGTAAAATGAGAAGTGATGCCTCTGTCCACACCATCGGCTTCCTCCCCTGGCACCTGCCCCAAACGGAGCTAGCTGGCAATCACAGCAGAACAAAGATCGGGATGGGCCGCCACAGTGTGAGCTGGAGCCCACATGCTCCCCTGCCCGAGGAGCAGCCCTGAAGACACTCAGGCATGGTCTCCGAATCTCTCCACTCCCACCTCAGCTTGGTGGTTGAAGACGGTGATGGGGATTCTGGAGGCAGGAGAGAACTTCCTTCCATCTCCCCCATCCCCCAGGTGCTGCTCCAGGCCGGCTCGACCCCCCTTCCCTCCTTGGCCTCGCTCTCCAGGGATGTCCTCACATACTCTGTGATTCAGCCACTGCCCACATTCTAATAATGGCCAGTGGCCTCTCAGTCCCCGGCACCCACATTGCTCGACTCCGTGAGGCCCCAGTGCTGGGCTCCTGGGCAGAAGGGGCAGTGGTGTTCCCCTAGAATCCAGTGCATGCTGCCCCCTGAGCTGTGTAAGGCCCTGCCTGGGCCTCTTGCCGACTGCCTACGGGACTCCTCCACCTGGATGTCACACGGGCACCACAAACTCAACCTGACCCCATCTGAGCACATCAGCACCTTCCTCCTTCTCATAATGGCACCATTCGCCCAGAGACTCAGCCCCCAAGCCCCCATCTCTTCTGGTGTCCCTTCACCCCTTATCTATGTCCAGCCTCTTCTCAAGTCCTGTCAATCCTGCCCCAAGCCGATTGCCTCTCTCCATCTTTTCTGCCCCTGGATTGTCTGTCTCACTTTAAAATCACCAAACACATATGGAGCACTTGTTATATGCCTAGTCCTGTTCTGAGTGCTTTACCAATACTAACGCATAACTTTCATTTCACAGAAGAGGAAACTGAAGCACAGAGAAGTGAAGCATTTTACCCAGTGGCTGGACTTGAGCCCAGGCAGCCTGCTCTCAAGTCTGGGCTCTGAGCACCCCTCACAGGACCTCTCCCGAAGTCTCCTTGCTTGTCGCTGCACCTCCAGTCTCTTCCTCATTCAGTCCCTCCCATGTGTTGCTCACAGATGCATCCTTCTGCCCTTCTCGATTAAGAAAATGCTTCAGGGCTTCCCTGGTGGCGCAGTGGTTGAGAGTCCGCCTGCCGATGCAGGGGACGCGGGTTCGTGCCCCGGTCCGGGAAGATCCCACATGCCGCGGAGCGGCTGGGCCTGTGAGCCATGGCCGCTGAGCCTGCGCGTCCAGAGCCTGTGCTCCGCAACGGGAGAGGCCACAACAGGGAGAGGCCCGCGTACCGCAAAAAAAAAAAAAAAAAAAGAAAATGCTTTAATGACAAAACTGACTCCAGCAGTGTGGTCTTTCTGGAGCATGCCCTGCTCAAAAAACCTTGAAACCGGCCCCTTCTCCCCCGGCCCCATTTCCCTACTTCATGCTAACAGAATCCTGGGCTAAGGATTCAAGGATGTGACCCCAACAAGCTCCCAACGCCCCTGGGGAGTCCCTCACTGTTCCTGGCTCCCCTCAGGCACCCTGTCTTCTAACCTCCCTGACGGCACCGGTTCCGACCCCGGCACTGCACGGGGGTGAGTTCTGAATGTGTGATGGATCGTTCTTCCCTGAGGAAAGTCTGCAGGTCTGATTCCTCTTTGAACCACCAGAGCATCTACCACAGTGTGTCGCACAGAGATAGGCACGACACACGTGACGAATGAATAACAGTGGAGCCAAGCTGCTTTATGAGGGTGGAAATTAATTATTTCATTAAACAACATTTGTGGAACCCCTAAGGCTAATAGCTCACTTACGCTGAGAGCTTATTTTGTGCTGGTCACTGTGTGAAGCCCTTCACATATATTACCATTTAAACCTCTCTGCAGCCTTGTGAAGTCAGTATTATCACTATCCCCCATTTTATAAATGAGGAAACTGAGGCTCTGAGAGGGGAACTAACTTGTCCGGAGTCATACAGCCTTCAAGTAGAGAAGCTGGAATCAGAACTGAGGCTACCTGACTCTTAAGTCCGTGCTCTTGATCACCAGACCTCACTGCCTCCAGAGGCCAGCAAAGTGATAGACAGACATTCCAACATCTGGGTGCTGTCTCAAGACCACATAACGGGACATATAAGTGATGTCAAGGTCATAGAGTCCAACATCTGAGAAACATCATAGCACTGACAATGTCAAAATGTCTGAGGAATATAAGGATTGTATATAATGTTGCCCTTTGCTCAGCCAAACATTTACCAAGCACCCACTACATCCACGCCAGGCACCATTTTAACCCAAGGGTGTAGTGCAAAAATGCATCCTCTCATATAGTCAGTGGGGCGAGAGAGAGAGACCAAAAAACTAAACAAAAATTATATGTCAGATATATACACTACCAAATGTAAAATAGAGAGCTAGTGGGAAGCAGCTGCATAGCACAGGGAGATCAGCTCGGTGCTTTGTGACTTCCTAGAGGGGTGGGATAGGGAGGGTGGGAGGGAGGGAGACGCAAGAGGGAAGAGATATGGGGATATATGTATATGTATAGGTGATTCAGTCTGTTATAAAGCAGAAACTAACACACCATTGTAAAGCAATTATACTCCAATAAAGATGTTAAAAAAAAATTATAGGTCAGAGGTGACAATTGCCATGGAAAAAAATAAAGCTGAGTCAGGAAAAAGGGACTGTCCCGTGAGCTGGGTGGGGTTACATTGGTGGCACTGCTACTTGTATAGGATCAGGAAGGCCCCCCCCAGCCCCCAATAAGGTGAAGTCTGAGCAGAGCAGTGAGGTAAGTGGGGGAGTGAGCCATGCAGCGACGTGTAGATATCTCAGGCAGAGGACCAGCAAGTGCAAAGGCCTTGAGCTATGCTTGGCCCAGTCTAGGAACAGCCAAGAAGCCCGCGTGGCTGGAGCAGAGGGAATGGGGAGAGGAGTAAGCGAGAGTCACAAACACAGGAAAACGCCAAGGCCTACATAAATTCAGGCTCTGTGTAACACTGCACGTCTGGGTAACAGTAATAGGATTCATTCATTCCACATGCCTGGCACTGTCCTCAGTCCTGCCAGCACAAAAACTGCTACAGACAGGATCTCTTAGAGTCTAACGGGGAAACAGACAAACTCCACAGTGCCACGTGACAGGTGCTATGTCAGGGCACTATGAAAGTACAGAAGAGCACATCTAACCCACACTAGGGACCAAGGAGGCTTCCTGGAGGAGACGGCACTTGAGCTGCCAAGCAGGAGAAGGAAAACGCTCCAGAACACAGACGCAGAGAGGGAGGGGAAGGCCAGAACCCGGAATGCTGGGCAGAGCCTCAGCAGCAGTGCCAGGGCCAGGGAGCAGCTTGTGGGAGGAAGGGGTCAAAGAGAAGGGCTTGGGGAGGAAAGTGATGGGGTGGGGAAGGGCTTGAGTGTGTGGGGACTGACAGAGCACCTGCACAGGGAGGCCCAAGTTTAAGCAAGTGTGTTGGAAGTTGGTGGTTATGGAGTGGGAGATACCAGGTGAGTAGAGGTGATAAAAAGACTTCAGCAATTTACCTGCTGGTCCAGAACCCTGCTATCTCACCGGCAATTAGGTGGGTCCACCTGGGAGATGACAGGGAAGCAGAAGGTAGGGGGCCACCCCCACCTGCACCAGATCTTGGTTTCTCATCCCATCCTACAAGGTTCAGATCCTTCTTTTAGGTAGATCTCTGTGTCCTCACCCTGGGGCAGCTCCAGGAGATTCCTCAAATAATAATAACTCAAATACTCACAACCCTTTGTGGTCTTCAGTGTGCTTCCACCATCATAACCCCTGTGTCTCACAGTAAATCTAGGATGGACAGAGCTCCGCTGTTATCCTCCTTTCCATAGGAGATGCTGCAGCTCAGAGAGGTTAAGGCTTTGTCAAAGTCACACGGCCAGTGGGTGACTAAGTTGGGACTCGAGCCCAGCTCTTGAAATTGCAAATCCCACGGCAACACTGCAGCAACTGCAGAAAACAAGGCCCGGTGATGGCCGAGTCCCAAGGATAAGACTGGGAAAGGGGGTGGGACAGGCTCTGGAATGGGGAGGATGACAGATACAGGGGTGGTGGAGGCTGGGAATGGAGGCAAAAAGGGAGCAGTGTAGGGGGTTGGAGAGGTTTTGAGACAGACCTAGAGGCCTCTCCAGAAATATCTGGTAAAATGTGCCAGCAGGGTTGAAAAAAATACAAGCTGCATCCTCCCAGCCCCATGTCTCTGTGACAAGGGAGGGAGGGGCCTCTTGCTCCCATTTCACAGGTGAGAAAAGGGAGGCAAGGAGAGGTGCCCACATGGCTTGCCCAAAGGCCCACAGGAACTCAGGGCCCAGGGGGCCTTTTGGAAGCCGGTAGGGTAGACAAGACATCGGACACTTTTCCCACTCCAGCGTGAAGGACGCAATAGAGATGATGAGAGGAGAGGTGGTGATGGAGAAAGCAGGGCCGCATCCAAAGAGGGAGAGGAAACAGGCAGAGGTACAACGGAGCCTGTCAGCGGCAAAGATGGTGGAGAGATACGGCCCTGACACCCAGCTCCAGTTACAGGCAGGCAGCATCAGCTGGTCGGGTGTCACGGACTCCCGGCCCCTCCTCCCGCCCGCTTGGACCCGTCCACTTGGGCAGTTGCGCAGCGCAGAGCTGCCTGGTCCCTGAGCGGTGAGGATACCAGGAAGGAGGGGGCGGGAGGAAAGGGCTGTGCGCCGCCTCCTCCACTTCCGCTTGCAAATCCGCAGAGGCCTCCGCCGCAGCCTACAGGCCCGCCCTGGCCCCCTCCTCCCCCCATCTCCCGCCCCCCTCCCCGCGTCTGGATGGTACGCTCCGGTCCTCCTGGCCCGGCTGCAGTGGATGTTGCTAGAACCCACGCGGAGGAAGGAAGAGACGCAGGCAGGCTGCGGTGACCCAAGCGGCCGCCCGTGCCTCAGGGACCCCTTCCCGGAGAGACGGCACCATGACACAGGGAAAGGTATCGGCATCTCCCCAACCTGCATCATCCTCCATCCTCTGGTTCCCCCATCTCCCTGTCATCCTAAGCAAACTCTCAGGACCACTGTGAGCATCCTCCCTCGGCTCTTATGCGAAGGTCCTCCGTGGTCCTTGCCGAAGTCAGAGGCCCACAAGGCCTGTTTCAAGGAATGGGTTGTGGCCTCTTCCTGCCCACCAGGTTCATCTCTCCTCCCATCTACATTCCATCAATTGCTTTGGCATCACAGGAGCCTTCACAGACGCCCATGTCCCCTTAAGGAGTCAGCTTAGGCGTCTGGTGTGTGTGTGTGTGTGTGTGTGCACGCATCCCCAGGGTGAGCCCTGAGGGGCAGTCCCTATAGGGCACCCCCACTCTGTCCAATCCCAACCCCAACCATATATTCATCTTTTACACCCTCCACAGAACCCCCACCACCACCACCAAACTCCCTGTCATTATTCCATATCTGGATACAGCCCCTGTGGTTGGGGGGTTCCTATGGCAACCCTGCTTCAGGATGTTCTAATTTTTGTTTTCGCTTTGGCCAGACATAGGACTGAATGGGATCGGATAAAACATCTTCTCTTTTTATTCCTGTTTTAGGCCTGAAGTGTAGGGGAGGGGCTGGGGCAGAGACTTGGCTGGCCTAGTAGGGTTATGTAACACCAATAGCCTGTGGAATTACACAACCACCAGGGCCTGGGGCAAAGAAGGAGGGTCCTCTGGCCCTCTGCTTGGGGGTGCTAAGGATTGGGCAGAGAAAACAGAAGAAGGGCCTCGCTTCCACTCCCCTTCTTTTCTCAGAGATGAGCCTCAGAGCCAATGGCATCTTTCCTGGGCTCTCAGACCCTCCTTTCACTGTTTTTTAAGCTCATCAGGCCTCAAAATGATGTCATTGGGTGATACCACCTCGTGCCATTTGGACAGACTTCACTTGGTAATGCTGGACGTTGGGGGTCCAGGGCCTAGGGTCAGCAGGGTGGTTGTTGGTGAGGAGGACGAATCTGGACCGGGCTGAGGTCAGAGGTGATAATCCTTTTCCCAGGCACAAGCCCTGGGTCTGGGCTCAGAGAACCTTGGTTCCGGTGGGCTGAAATGGATTCTCCTGGGCATGACCCTTCTGATCTGGGTGATGAAGGGGGCTGGGGAGTGGGAGGGATGAGCCCGGGCCCTACTCCCACAGGCCTGGGTTTTGAGGCCCTTCCCTAAGGACGCAGGGGTGGGGTTCACCATGGTGAAAATGAAGAGCTCCCCGCTCTGCGGATTCTCTCCCTCCATTTCCCACCTCCACCTCCACCAGTCACTTTGCTGACGCTGCTTCCTGTCCTGAGGTGAATGTATGGCCCCTGCCTCCTCGGCCCCTCACCCCCAGCTTGCTCCCAGGCTTTCTGATGATGGAAAAGACCCCTCCAGTTCAGTCATCCTCAGGGCTGGATGGAAGAAGAAACGTTCCGGTGCTTGTTCATCTCTGGGCTGCCTCAGCTAGATGCTGCTCGCAGAGAAGGAACTTTGCAGCCTTCCTCAGTGGCCCTGCAGGTTTAACTCATTCTTTTTGGAACCAGACCTAAATCCCGTTTGTTTTTTGAGGTTCAGTCCTTTTGGTGACGTTTCAGTTTTCATACCATCCCCGCATCCCCAGTCTTCCCTTCCCTGGCGGCATCATTCGGGCCCTCCCAGCCCCTATTTTCTCACCAAAGCTAAACTTGCACATTGTGGAACCAGGGCCATATCTGAGTGTAAATAGACTTGACTTTTCAACCCGCCATGGGATATTTCCCACTGGGCCTCAGTTTCCTCATCTGTAAGATGAAAGAAGTGGCTGAATGAGGAGGTGCTTTCCCTTCCATCAGTGACAGTCAGATTCTGTTCTGGTTTGAGGGAGAGGCTGAGGTTCCAACAGCATGAGGCCAAAATGGACTCTTAGCCAGGGGCCTCTTGCCCCTCCGCTCCCCTGCAGCCCCCATTCCTCTTCCTCTTTTTTTTTTTTTTCTTTGTCTGCACTGCAGCCCCCATTCCTCTTCCTCTTTTTTTTTTTCTTTGTCTGCACTGCCCACAGCATGCGGGATCTTAGTTCCCTGACCAGGGATTGAACCCATGCCCCTGCTGTAGAAGCATGGAGTCTTCACTGGACTGCCAGGGAAGTCCCCCTCTTCCCTTTTTTCCCTCTCCTCTCCCCTTTCTGTTTCCCTGCTCTCCCATCCCCACCCTCCTTGGTCATCTCCAGCCCAGCAGAAGGAGGCCAGCCCCAGTGGACGGTACCTGGGCTCTGCAGCCCAGTGGGCCATGTGTGGCTCTGAGTCATTCTTCCTCTCTGATCCTCAGTTCCTTCATTTAAAAACAGGGATCAAAATACAACGAGCAAGGTAGCAGGGAGATTCAATGAGAGGACCTTTCATTCAGTAATACTTTTAAGGGCCTACTACTCTGTGCCAGGCCCTTCCCTGGACCCCAGAGAAATGGTGGAACCATATAGCGCCAGTCCCTGCCCCGGGGGACGGTGACCACCAATGGTGGGCTCTCCTAAGAATTTTCTCCTTCCTCAGTTCTTATCCCAGCTCCAGTGTGTGCCCCTGGCCAGCCCTGACCCCCCTGGAGCTCAGTTCTCCCATCTGTAAAATAGGGAGATTCTTTTTTTTCCAGATTTATTGGGGTATAATTGACAAATAGAAATTGTATATATCTAAGGTGTGTGATATTTTGACATACATATAACTTGCGGAATGATTACCACAATCAACCTAGTTAACACATCCATCACTTCACATAGTTACCTTCTGTGTGTGTGTGTGTGGCAAGAACACTTATGATCTACCCTCTCAGCAAATTTCAAGTACACAATACAGTATTGTTAACTATAGTCACCAGGCTGCAATTAGATCTCCAGAACTTTTTCATCGTGCATAACTGAAACTTTGTGCCCTTTGACCAGTATCTCCCCATTCCCCCCACCCCCCAGACCCTGGCAACCACCATTCTACTCTGTGCTTCTACGATTTCGACAATTTTAGATTCCACATATAAGTGAGATGCTGCAGTGTTTGTCTTTCTGTGTCTGGCTTATTTCACTTAGCATGATGTCCTCCAGGTTCACCCATGTTGTTGCAAATGACAGGAATTCCTCCTTTTTTAAGGCTGAATAATATTCCACCGTATATATACCCCACATAAAATAGGGAGGTTCTTGTCTGCACCACTGCCGTTCCTAGTGCAGGTGAGAAAGTACCCATGGAAGTTCCAGAAATTGAGGGGCTGGGGAAGAGGACTTAGAAGGTGCCCTCTCCCTGGTGACTGTCTCTCTCTGCCTCTACTCCACAGCTCTCTGTGGCTAACAAGGCCCCCGGGACAGAGGGGCAGCAGCAGGCGAATGGTGAGAAGAAGGAGGCTCCAGCAGTGCCTTCGGCCCCGCCCTCCTATGAGGAGGCCACCTCTGGGGAGGGGCTGAAGGCAGGAGTCTTCCCGCCAGCCCCCTCGGCTGTGCCTCTCCACCCCAGCTGGGCCTATGTGGACCCTAGTAAGTCTCTCAGTTCCTGGAGGCTGGAGCATCAGGGGGAGTGGTGGGCCCAGATGGAAAACCTGCATAGGAAGAAGTTGCCCAGAAATAGACGCACTGTATGGTTGTTGTATGAGGCTCTGATGTCAAAGGTTTGGGATTTGGAGGACTGTTCTGAGGGTAGGTCAAGGAGACCTCCATGAAGAAGGACTGATACAGTTTCTGCAGTCATAATTCCCTTGGATGGGGAAGAGGGGCTTTTTCAAGTCACCAAGCTAGGGCAAAAAGAGGGGACAGATGGGGGAGAAAAACCAGGGGCTGTCCTAGAAGAAAGGGATGCAGAGAGGGAGTGAGGGAGGTCAGAGTGGACACAGGAAGGAGCAGTACGAGGCTACAGCTAACTGTGGCCTCAGCTGGGGCTGGCTCCCTGTGAGTGTGGGTGCAGTTTGCTGACATGCTGGCTGATCTGAAACCAGTCCCCGTGGAGGCCCCAGGGTTGTTTAGGGCGGGGGCCTGAGGATCCACTTCACTCATCACTCTCCTCGTCTCTCTACCCTCCCCCAGGCCTTAACTGGGGGCAGGAGAGCAGGATGTGGGGAAGGTGTGTGGATGCCAGCCTTAGCATCCCTCAGGGCCAGGCACAATTCCTCGGCCGACCCACCCGGGCTGACGCCAGCTCCTTGCAGACTAAGAATCGGGCTGGTAGGGGGCCCTCTGTTCGGTGTGGCAGCCTGTGGGAGCTTTGCCTCAGGGCTGGGAAGGTACAGCTCCCGCAAGCTGCAAGGAAGTCTTCCTCGGCCCCCTCGGCCCCCTCCCCCACCTTGTCACCCCACCCCCACCCCCAGCAGAATTCTAGAAGGGATCCTGGGGACAATGCCTCAGACGTCTCTACTCAGGAGGAGCGGCCACCATGGTCCACACCTCCCACCACAGAGCCCTTCAGCCCAGACCCAAGCAGACCCACCCCACCGTCATCTACTGGAGGGCCTTTGGAGGTCTGGTGTTCATGGGAGCCCTTCCTCCTGCCGCTGACACCCACAGGACTGCTTTTTCTCTCCTTTTCTCCCCCTCTGTGGCCTGGCCATTTGGGCTTTGGTGGGGGACGTGGACAGAACATGAAGGAGTGAAGGATAAGAGGTTGAGGGTCTCCAAGCCCCAGGTCGGCAGTGGGTCCACCTCCCTCCCCCTTCCTCATTTCCCATATCCTGGTTGCCAGGACTGGCTGCCTTAAGGAATGTTTTCCAACGAACTGTCAGGGCAGAGGAAGGCAGCTCATTTCAGTCAGCACGTGACAAACATTTACTAAGCGTGCACCAGGCACCGTGTCTGGCACTGAGCTAATTTCTGGGGATGCATTGATTTGCAAGCCCTTCCCTCACAGAGCTGACAGTGTAGACAAGTAAATGGATGATTACCACATGAAAGGCAGTGAAAGGCAGTGATGGAGGCCTTGGCAGTTCAGCTAACCCGCCTGACAGTCAGGGAAGACTTCCTGGAGGAAGGGGTATCCATGAGGGGAGTCCTGAAGGATGGCATGTATTAGCTTGGTGAAGAGGTAGGAAAATGAGTGTCCAAGGCTGAAAGAAAGAATGTGCAGGGGCCCAGAGGCAAGAGAGCACATTGCTGAAAAAAATATAGTCAGGCTGGAGAAAAGTAGAAGGGAGTAGTGTGCAGTGGGGCTGGAGGACTCTTGGGAGGCTGAGGCGGCTTTGTTAAGGAACTTGAACTTGAGTAAAAGGCAGTGAGGAGCCATCAAAGAATTAAAAGCGGGACAGTGCCGAGGGCAGATTTGAAAGGCCAAGACAGGCTCTTGCTGTGGAGGGGAAGGTCATGGAGAACTTGCAGGGATGGTGGAGAGCAGAGTGGACACATCTGAGGCCTTAGGAATGACCCAGACGAGGGATGAAAGAGAGAGGGTGGTGTCGTCAGCATCAGGCACGAGCTTTCACTTTTATCCGTTTCATCCCTGTGAGGTGGGTATCACTAACCCATATCACGGAAGAGACAAAGAAGGCTGGTGACTTGCTTAAGGCCGCACAGCTAGTCAGTCTTGGGGAGGGATCCACGTGTTTGCTTACAGAGCCCATGCTCTTCCAAAAGCCTGAGTTCTGGGACCAGGCCCCCAAGCTTCACCCACACCCACGTGCCACTTCTTGCCCTTGTCCTGGCTCTGTTTCCCCTCCAGCCTCCCCCAGCTCTGGTTCCCAGCTGGAGCACCAGCAGGTCCACCCCACCTACGAGTCCCCAGTTCCCAGCCCCGGGACCTCAGAGCAAGCCGGGGTAGGACCTTTGACTCTGGGATGTGTGAGGTAGCCCCGGGGGAGTGGCTGTCCTTCTCTGATTCTCAGCCACAAGGGAGCCAGAATGTCCAGGAAGGGGGATGGGGGGGCACAAGAGGGAAGGGCCACATTTGTATGGCAGAGCTTGGGCCCCAGGGAGCTCCCGCTTGGGGTGGGAAGGGGAGATGACAGTTCCTTCTCACACTCAGAACAGGAAAGGTGAGGGGCAACCTGGGAGAGATCTGGGATCTCTGTGGGATGGGATGGGGTGGGGCAGGAGGAGGTTTGAGAATGGGGCTGGAGAGAAGGGCGTTGCCTGGTCCAGAAAGCCAGTCTGACAAAAGGTAGCTCTGAGCCATTGCGGGTGGTGTTTATGTGTGTGGGAGCGCTCACGGCCCTCCCCCTGCCCATCCAGGCAGCAGCTCTAGCTATGAGAGTGGTTTCCCCACTGGAGACCATGAGCTCTTCACCACCTTCAGTTGGGACGACCAGAACGTTCGCAGAGTCTTCATCAGAAAGGTAACTGTCTCCCCCAACTCTCCCAGACTGGGAAGCTGGGTGGGGGGAGCCTCTCGAGAAGCCGCTGGCCCAGTCTCCTGCCCAGAGGCCATCCCTCTCCCCATCCTTGTGATGCCAACTGACGGCACCTCCTGGGAAGTTGGGGTGCCCACTGCCCCCTGCTGCGGCTGAACACGTGGTCTCTTCTCTCCAGATGCCATGGGTGTGGGCTCTGGAGCGTCTTTGCTGTCCTTTCGCCTTGTCCTGGATTCATTCCGATGGCCCCTAAGAAGGAGGGTGGAAGGCCCAGGATGCGGGTCTGGAGGGTAGATGGAGTCGCCGGGAAGTTGGGGTCTCCCTAAGCCTTGCTGGGGGCCTGAGCCTCTCTGGCCCCCAACAGGGCCCCCCAAGCTGAGCGGAACCCCCTCCCACCCCCAGGTCTATACCATTCTGCTGATCCAGCTGCTGGTGACCTTGGGTGTCGTGGCTCTCTTTACCTTCTGGTGAGTTGGCTGTGTGGAGCCGCACGTTCCACGGGTGGTGGCGCCAGGTCTCGGCCTGGGGAGGAGGGTCCAGAGTCAGACTGTTCTTAGAACCGTCTGCCTGAAGATGCTGGTGCAGGGCAGCGGCCCACCTCATGCTGGGAAAAACCTTAGACCGTGCACAGGGAGGGGTCCTCCGTCCAGCAGGGGGTGGCCCCGTGCTTTCTGGGCCTGCAGGTGTCTGTGAAGCAGTCGTTCCTCTCAGATGCAGCAGCCCTACACCTGGGCGCACCCAAGTCTCAGCCTGAGACAGGGAGACTGTGGCTGGAGCTCCCTCCCCCACCAGGGGTGTGGTCTCTCCTTTCTTCCTCTCTGAGTCCTGTGAACTGGCGGGTGGGGCGGGGGGTGGGGGGGTGGGGGGGGGTGGCGGGGGCAGGTGCAGAGGTTGAACTAGAAATGGAGACAGAGGGTAAATTCTGATTCTCTCTCCCTCCCTTCTCTGCAGTGACCCCGTTAAGGACTATGTCCAGGCCAACCCAGGCTGGTACTGGGCATCCTAGTAAGTATACCCAGGCCCCTTCCCAGAACACCCTTCACAGCCAAGGTGGGAAATCTCCGCTGACAGAATCCCAGCCCATGACCTCTCCCCATCCCATAGGAACCGCCTCATAAGAGCATGGCCAGAAGGGGCCTTCTGGGGTGTGTAGAGCTGAGGGGGAGGGGAGGAGATGGGCGTTGGTTCTGGTGCCTGCTCAAGGAGGGAAGGGTGGAAGTGGGGTCATGGCTAGGGAGACCCAGACCTTGGCCTGGAGGAGAAGGGGGGCTGGGACACCTTGGCCCACACTAATGATGATGTTGCTACTCAATATTAACGTAGTTGTTATTAATGCTTGTGAATTATTAATCATAAGAGATACCACTTATAAAGTGCCTAATAAGGGCTGGGCATTGTTCTACGTGCTTGATATGCAGTGTTGCATTCACTCCTCAGAAAACTAAGTCTCAGAGAGGTTGAGTAATTTGCCCAAGGTCACACAGGTAGGCCGTGGTAGAGCTGGGATTCAAACCCAAGCTTCAGGTTGAGGCTTGTACTCTTAACCCCTCTACTTGGCAGACTCCCTTCCCCTCGAGCAGTTGGCTTCTGCTTATATACTCTACTCTTTAAGGAGCATGGCAGGGAACTTTAGAGGTTATTCTGACCCTCCTATGTGGGCAATTAAGGAGTCATTCTGGATACTTCCAGGCCAGACCACCCTGTTCAAAGCAGAACTCCTGTCAGCAAAGTCTCCTTCAGCACCTACTGTGAGCCCAGGCCAGAACTGGAGCTGGTGGAGAGGAGGCCTCTGCAGGGGAAGGTGGTGGGCATACAAGGCAGCCTGTGAAAGAGCAGCATTCAGAGGAGGGGGAGCCCTCAGTCCATGTCAGCGGGTGCGCCTCAAAGGATGAGCCAAGGGGCCTGGGGACTGGGGTGACTTAAGTAAACGCTTGGGAGTGGGAGCGCACGTGGTACATTGGGTAAATTAGGGACCAGGCTGGCGGAGCACCGCAAGCCTCCGTGAGGGGAATCGGGACATCCCAGAGAGAAGCGAGGCCTTCCGGGGTGGAGGCTCTGAATGTCCACCCAAGGAGCTTGCACACTACAGCTGTCCCAGGCCTGTTCCTGGATGGGGGTCTGGTGGGAACGTAGGCTCAGCCCAGAGCCTCCTGGACCACCCGAGCCCAGAACAGTCCCAGAGTGGGCCTCAAGTTAACAAAAGCCAGCCAAAGCCTGACAGGAAGGAGACATCCTGGCCTCTGGGGCTCCCCGGAGGAGTGGAGGAGGAGCTCAGCCAAGTTGGGGATCCCAGGGGAGGAGACATTCACACCCAGAGCCTTTCTTAGGGCACAGGACAGAGGGCCTGTCTGCAGACCAGGCAGGGAGGCGGGCATTTGGGGGGATGGGGGGCACTGTAGGCTAAAACTGATGAGGCCCCAGGAACTGCCACCCCGGCCAGCCCCCGTGGCGGGTTGGCATGGCTCCCGGCACATCAGCACCGCCTGGCAGCCTCTGCGCCCTGCCACCTCGGGAATGCGGTCCCCAGGCCCCTCGTCAGGCCTCCTGCGGGAGGGTCTTTGGGACTCTGTGCCCTAAGCAGATGGTGGCAGGGGGACAGTCCAAGAATAAGCAGGCTCTAGAATTGAGGGCAGAGTCCACCCCACTGAGAATGGTGTGAGAATTTGACCTCTGAATGGTGAGAGGTCCTTCCTCCTCAGCATCTCCAGGCAGAAAACAGATGCTGTCCCAGACTCAGGGGTGGGTGGGTGTGGAGAGAAGTCGGAAGTGGGCATGGACCGTGTGCTTTCCATGGAGCGTCGCCAAGCCTTAAAGGTGCTTGGGAATTCACCACCAAGATGCTGCCCTGTTCTCTAGAAAGCCAGCCTGTTGCTCTGCCCCATCCCGCCCCCTCCCCACATCACTATCCAGTCCTGAGTCTGCCTCTGGGTCTGAGACCTAGCAGGTCTGACACCTAGTGGGTCTCACGTCCTCCAAATACCAAGCCCTTAATAGCAGTAAGAATAAAACAGGTCTTTTTCTATGTATGTAGCACTGTGCCATGTGATTTGCAGATATTCTTCATTTGATCCTTAACAACAGCCCTACGAGGCAGATACAGTTATTATCCCCATTTTTTTTTTTTTAAAGAAGATGTTGGGGGTAGGAGTTTATTAATTAATTTATTTTATTTTTGCTGTGTTGGGTCTTCGTTTCTGTGCGAGGGCTTTCTCTAGTTGTGGCAAGCGGGTGCCACTCTTCATCCCGGTGTGCGGGCCTCTCACTATCGCGGCCTCTCTTGTTGCAGAGCACAGGCTCCAGTCGCGCAGGCTCAGTAGTTGTGGCTCACGGGCCTAGTTGCTCCGCGGCGTGTGGGTTCCTCCCAGACCAGGACTCGAACCCGTGTCCCTTGCATTAGCAGGCAGATTCTCAACCACTGCGCCACCAGGGAAGCCCTATTATTCCCATTTTATACATGAGAAAATTGAGGCTCAGAGAGAAGATGTTTCTTCCTAAGCAGCAGAGCCAGGATTGAACCCTGTCTTTCTGATTGAGAAGCTCGTGCACTTCCCCTCCATGCTCTGCTGCCTCCCCACAGCCTGGGACTGGTCCTGGAGCATCATAAGTTGGGGGAGGACACTGGGTTTGGACCCTGGCCTCCACCTGAGCCTCGTGCCTTGGTCTTGACATTCTGTAAACAGACCACGGCTCTAGCTCAGGCCCTGAGGCCCAGGCTCTGACAAGCAAGTCTGTCTTTCACTTCTTCTGTGATTTATTCTTCGCTCCCTGGGATGGCAGCCTTCCAGCACCACCCCCTCCCCCCGCCCACTCTTTCTCCAGGCCCCAATCATCTCCCTCAGTGGGCTCTCGCCTTATTGTCTGATTGCTCCCTCTGAGCCTTGGCAGCGGGAACTGCGGGCCTCCCTACCGTGCAGGGGAGGAGTGAGGGCTGTGGGGTGGAGGTGGGGGGACCGGACAGAGGAGGAAAAGTGTGAGACCAGACTTGGGGGAGGTGGGTCCGAGCCTCTCCAGGAAGCTGTCAGTTAGCCAGGTTCTAGTTATAATAATAACAACTCCCATCTTCAGGTCCCTACCCAGTGCCAGGCTCTGTGCTCAAGGCTGGACTGCATGCTCTCATTCAGTCCTTGCTACAGCCCAGTGAGTTGGTACCAGCATTCCCGTTTTACAAAGCAGGAGGCTGGAGCTCTGCAATTAAGTAGCTGTTCAAGGTCACACGATGGTGGTGGCAGAGCTGGGATGTGAAATGAGGGTCAGGCTCCCAAACTGCCCCATACGCTCCAGGTCATCCGTCCCTCTGCCCTTCCTCCCGACCACTCGTCTTGAGGGTTGAGGAGCTCTGGACCAGAGAGAAAAGGAGGCTGGGCCCTGCCCTCAGGAAGCTTCCAGTCTGGCCGGGGAGACAAACCCCACAACCAGGATACACATAGACAAGGGTATTATTATTATTATTGTTGTCGAAGTGACTGGTGACTCAAGGGAGACCGAAAGAGAGCAGATGCTGGGGTATTTCTTAACAACTGGGGCAGGACGACTCCACTGTTCCTCACGGAACAGGATGGCCTGCAGCCCTGGCCCTGGCACTGAGAACCCCTCCATCACTGTGACAGCAGTGATGCCTCATTTGAGAACCACTGAAGAATAGGAGAGGGTGAGGATGGAGGGCTCCTGTTTACCAAATGCAATAGGCTCGTCTCAACCCCTACCTTCCCTGTGCTTTCACATTTCACCCAGAAATACATAAAGATTGCCTAAGCCGTGCCAGGCCCCGGGTTGGACAATAGGTTGTTCCAGCGTGCTACATCTGGGTGGGGATCAGATGAGCAGACCCGTGGGGTGTGGGGTGCAGGCTTTGGTTGAGTTATGCCCGTGGTGCACAGAGGAAGCCCCTCCAACCTCAGCCCCAGGCATCCTCGCCAGTCGGTCCTTTCCAGTAGAGGCAGAGAGTGGTGGGCACGCTGTGAGGGTGCAGAGGGCCATGAGGGTAGATGGAGGGGCGGAGTGCGGTGTGGGATGGGCTGCAGAGGTGGGGGGGGGGCGGATCAGGCAGGGCATCACCAGGTCTTTGGAATTTTAAACAGGAGAGTCACATGATGGGATCTGCCTATAGCTTTGAGAGTGGAAGGCAGGACTGGAGGCAGAAGGACCCGATAGACAGAGATGACCCGACCTAAAAGGGTGGTCGTGGGGATGGCGAGAAGGGGACAGATTTGAGAACTGCCTGGGTAGAGGATCAGCAGGTCCAAGTGATTAGCTGGGCATGGCAGGGTGAGAGTCAAGGCTGACCGAGGTCACTGGTTGGGTGACTCGGAGGCTGCATGACATCCTCTGCAACAGGGGATGCAGGAGAAGGAGCAAGGAAGAGGGCAGGTTCGGCTCTAACCTGCTGCATAACAGCCGTGTTTGCCCAGCAGGCAGTTGGGTATTCAGGTCTGAGGTTGAGAAGGAAATTCTAGATCAGAAATATGGTGTGTGAGTCATAAGCATCTGCCTGATAAAGGGAGTCCTAGGAATGAGTGAGCCCACCCAGGAGGATCATGAAGGGAGACCCTGTGCTGAAGGAGATGGAGAAGGAGTGACCAGGGAGGTAGGAGGGGACCCAAGGCTGTGTCATTGTGGGACCAGGGAAACAACGAGAGAGATCAGGTGTCAGCATGTCCAGGTCAGATAAGGATGGACAAGTGTCAGTTGGACTCAACAAAGTCATAGTGATGTGGCAAAGCCAGCTCTCATTAAGTGGGACAGGGGCTGGTTTGTTAAGTTGAGGAGTGATTGTGAGTTGGAGAAGGTGCCGTGAGTGGAGACAACTTTCTGAAGAAGCTTGACTGTGAGGGTGGGTAAAGTGGCAGTAGCTGGAGCCGGGAAAGATGTTGGTTAAAGATGGAGAACAGCTGAGGAGGTTTGTGAGGGAGAAGATGTAGCAGTCGATGGCAGGGCAGTTGAGGGTGTGGGACCCAGAGGCTTGGGGGGATTCACCTGGGATGGGAGGAGGGACAGGAGGAAGGACACATAGATGCATGACGCGATGTTTGCAGGCGGCAGGCAGGGAGCCAGTGGAGCCCCCCACCTCATCTCGAATCTTTCTGGGACACATCAGGCCAGACCAGGTGGGAGAGTGAGGCAGCCTGGGAGGTTTGCAGATGAAGGAGGATGGTTGGCGTTGTTGCTGTAGGGGATGCGTGAGAGAACCGAGGAGGGAGATGGGAAGGATGACAGGTGCCGTGTGTTGAGGGCACACTGAGAGCTGGAGACCATGCATTGGTGTAGGCACCAATCTAGGTAGACATGAGCATGCCCCAGCCTTGGGTCTTCAGCCCTCATGTCCCACCTCCTGGACTGGCCTCCACCTCCACTGCTCTCCAGAAAATCCTTAATCCTCGACCCCTGTCTCTGGGTTCCACCTGAGCTTCCTGCCAGTCTCCCAATGGATACGGCCACCTGATCCAGAAATTCATGCCACAGGTACTTCTTGCTGTGCCAGGTGCTGGCAGGACAGACAAGATCATTGTAGGTAGTGACAGAGCCAGGGAAAGGCCTAAAGGAGGCAGTATGGGGTAGTGGTTATAAGCTAGGACTCTGGAGGAGGAAGCCTGTGTTCTAACCCTGCCTCTGCCGTGTGGTAGCTGTATGACCTTGGACAGCTCACCTGGCCTCACTGTGCCTCAGTTATAAAGTGAAGAACGTGCTTCCTAGAGAAGATAGGAGGGTTATATTAGCTAATCCTCATAAAGCATGTAGCCCTCTGCCTGGCATATGGAGAACACTGTATATGAGCTTTTCAAAACATATATAAGTAATAAGATATTGTCTGGGGGGAACCACTTTGCACTGGGTGGTCAGCTACCACACGGCACCCCAGATTCAGTATTTCTAGAAGCAGGCTCATCTTACTCCCCTTCCTTTCTTTTGGAATTACACCATCACCCTGCCCATTGCAAGGTTCTGAGATGATCGTGCGCTTAACCAACCCCTGCCCCTGGCCCGTGGCAGCCTGCTTGGTGCCCTGTGGGCAGGGGTGGCAGAGAGTGGGACGAGCAGGGGCCTGGGCGGAGGGCCTTCAGGGGCGGCCAGCTCTCGCATCCGTCTGTCTCTCACAGCGCCGTCTTCTTCGCGACCTACCTGACCCTGGCCTGCTGTTCTGGACCAAGGTATGATGACGGCTTGAGGAGCAGCATGGCTGTGGGAACGTGAGCAGGACCTTGGAAGTCCTGGCCCCAGTCCTGCTTGCCGCCAGTGCACCCCTGAGACGGCCCCATCCTTCTCTGGGCTCCATCAAGCAGGCCTGCCCCTCCCTCCTTTACTTGGCACCTCGGGGCGGGGGGAGGGTGAAGGCACAGATGGGGGCACGTGGGGATGTGGCTGAAGGAAGAAGCTCCGAGGCGTGGGGGTGAGTTTGTGGGAGAGCCCTCGGACAGCATGACCCAGCCTGTGCTGCAGGCACGCCCCCTCTCTCCTCTGAACTCGGTGGCTTGCCTTACAGGAGGCATTTCCCCTGGAACCTGATCCTCCTGACCATCTTTGTAAGTGATGTGGGGACAGATGCTGAGTGGGGATGGGGGGAGGAGAGCTGAAGGGTGAGCTTCGAGGGCTAGGAGTTGGAGGTAGCTGATGTGAGGTCACTGGGGATGGCAGGGGTATTTTCGCCCCACTTCTTCTGCAAAGACACCCCACCCTCTCTTTCCAAATAGCCTTTCTCTCCCCACTCCATCCACTCCCTCTTTCCATTGTGATTTTGTTTTTAAGAGGTTTGTATGGGGACTCCTAGAGCTATGGATAACAAGAGCTGGGGGTGGGGGGAGGGTGTGAATCTTAGAAAGGGGGACGAGCAGGGCTGCAGAAAAAAGAAAGGGACGGCTGGGACCTCCTTCACCGGGAGAAATCCTGGAGGTAAATGTGTGTGTGAGCAAAGCAGACTCAGAGTTGAGGGGTACACACAAGGGGTGGAGACCCAGGCTGGCCCTTGAAGGTGTCTGGGCCCCCAGCATTCCCTCATCCTGCTTCTCCTTTCAGACCCTGTCCATGGCCTACCTCACTGGGATGTTGTCCAGGTAAAGGGGCCAGGCGGAAGGGGGCTGGCCACACCCTGAGGGGAGCTGCCCCAAGCACAGTCCTTCCAGGGAGCGTTTGGACGGGGTTGGGGGGGGGCGTTCAGGCAGGCAGGAGACGTGGGCTTGGAGCGTGCTCCTCCCACACTCGGCCTCCAGGACCTGGCCAGGCTGGTGGGTGGGGGTGGGAGACGGAGGAGAGCAAGGTGACACCTCTCAAGCTGCAGCTGAAAAGACCCCAGGTTCATGATCACACAGTTCCCTATAAGCCACCTCCAGGCACCAGCACAACCCCTCCCCACCCCCATTCCCACCTCTTCGAGATCCTTCTAACAGGATTCTGAGTGTGAGCATGTTGGGGAGGGTGGGTCCCAGTAGAAAGAATGAGGAGGCAGAGAGAAGGGGGATCCTGGGAAAGGGGAGAGGCTGGGAGCCAGAGGTCGGGGGATCAGGTCCTGGCAGAAGGGGAGGACCTGGGAGGAGGGCAAGGGGAGACCAGAAGCCCTGCCCTGAAGCCGACCCCCTGGCCTGCCCGTCCTGCAGCTACTACAACACCACATCTGTGCTGCTGTGCCTGGGCATCACGGCCCTCGTCTGCCTCTCGGTCACCGTCTTTAGCTTCCAGACCAAGGTCAGCCCTGGGGCCTTCGGGCTGGGGAAGGTTGGTGGGGGGCGGGGGCGGTGGGCTGCAAGCTCGGATTCCCCAGCTGGGGGAGGTAAAAGGCATGCGTAGTGTCTGGGGGGGCCGCCTGGGATGGGAGGGGGAGGAACAGCGGGTTCTGGGGTGAGCACGGGAAGGTGGCCTGCTGCCTCGGCCTCAGCCTTCTGGCCAGCACACTGCCCAGCCGGGGCCCCCAGGAATGCCGGGCCGCTCTGTGCAGGCCTGAGGGCCCCGGCAGCTGACGCCCGTCCTACCCCTGCAGTTTGACTTCACGTCCTGCCAAGGTGTGCTCTTCGTGCTGCTCATGACTCTCTTCTTCAGTGGACTCATCCTGGCCATCCTCCTGCCCTTCCAATATGTGAGTCTCCAGGTCTCCCAGCCGGCCCCATGGGGATGGCGGGGGTGGGACTGCCGGCCCGAGGGCGCCGTTTCCTCCTACACCCTCCAGGGAAGGCCGCGAGCCAAGGGCTCACAGCCTGCCATCCTGTCCTGCCCCGGGCTGCTTGGCAGTGTAAGCAAACAATGAAGCGAGGCTTTTCTTGACAGGTCTGGGCACCTGCCCACTCCACAAGCCACATCCGCTTCACCTTTCCCATCTTCTCCACTAGGGGGGAGGTGAGGCTGAGGGGGAGGGCTCAGATCATTTAAACCCTAGGCCGGGGAGGGGGCTCCGGAGCTCCATGGGGCCACCAGACCCAGAGGGGCCCTGAGGAAGGGCTTCCTGGGCCTCTTGGGGGATCAGTCAAGTGCAGAGAGGCAGGATCTGGCTGTCCAGGCAGGCGGGAAATGGGACAGTGGGGCTCCGAGCATACCCCTGCCCCATGAGGGTGTCCATGGCGACAGCTGAATCTCAGCTCTTTAAGAAGTGTCCGGCCTGCCTGGGAAATCCCACTAAGACTGCTCAGGGCTCAGTGACCCATTCCAGGAACTCAGGCTGCTGCAGGTGGAGAAGGGGCGGACTTAGGGCATCACAGGAGGGGGTTTGAACCCTGGGAACCCAAGAGAGCAGCTGTTGGACCCATGCTGAGGGCTCAGGGCTTGTACCTGCCGCTACCTCCTCTTAGCTACCTCTAGTACGGGGGTCCCCCACTGCCCCTTTGCTGCCAGGCTGAGAGCAGTATTCCTCACTCCCCCTCCCTACCCCATCCTGCCCAGCCCCAGGTTATTGCCTCCCAGTCCAGAACGTCAGGATTGGTTCTGGCATTTCCTTGGCTCTTCCCAGGATCCTGTTGACGAAGGGAGGAGCCGGAGCTGGCCTGGGGGCCCTCTGTGTATCTAGGATCGGGGGGAGGGGTACAGGAAGGGGCCCCAGAGCTTCCAAGAACCCTTTATCGACCCGGGTCAGGCTGATGGAATGCCTGTGTTTCCAGGAGTCTTCTGCGGGAAGGCTCTTCAGAGGGCACGGCTCGTTTGGCACCTCTTGCAAGGTTTCCGCACTCAGCTGGGTGCCCCTGAGGCCTGGGGGGAGCAGAGGTTGGGAAGGGGTGCTGTTCCAGCCTCTGCAGGGGATCCCAGCAAGCACAGCTGGCAGGGATGCCAGATGCCCCCCCAACCCCTGGACCTAAGTCTTTGTCCCCTTCTACCTGAGCCCCTTTACCCACACAGGCAGAGCCAGGAAGCTCCCGACATGGGGACAGACGGCACAGGGATGAGTCCACACTGGGAGAAGGGCACAGCCTCAGGCCAGACCCAGGCTGGGAGGATGGCAGGGACCCCATAGGATGAGTCACCCTGGGCCAGCCTGAGCCTGGGGCTGTGTGTGGAGGAAAGAAGTGCTGGCCCGTCTGGACCTCGCCTGCCAGCCCTCCAGGATCACTGTTACCCTGGGGCTCCCCCACCCACCGTGAGCACGCAGGGGATTAAGGACCTCTCAGTCTGGGGCAGGGTTGGGGGGGTGAGAGAGGGCCCCCACTGGGGAGGTCTGTGCCACACCCTCCATTCCTGGACTGATCCCTTCTCCCTGCCCCTCTGCCGCACTGCCCATCTCGCCATCCTTGAACCCACTTTTTGTCTGCCCTGCAGGTGCCCTGGCTCCATGCAGTGTATGCCGTGCTGGGAGCAGGCGTGTTTACGTTGGTGAGTGTGGCCTCCCGGGGGCCCTGCCTTCTCAGCCTCCCACCATCTCCTCAGGTCCCTCCACCATCCCCATCTTCCTCATAGTCCTCTTCTCTGAACCCTTGTGAAGTACCAGTGGGCGCAGAGGGGCTCAGTGCTGTCAGGTCTCTAATACAGACCAGCTGACCTGGGCAGAGGGGCAAGGAAGGTCGTAACAACAGGATTGATGCTTTAGACAGAGCTGGGAAGAGGTACCCCTGACTCCTGGGGAGGTTCAGTGCTGCTTGTTGGGGTGGGAGAGTGAGGGTGTCCCAGCCGCATGGACTAAGTTAGTCCTTGCTCTGCTGGGAGTAATCTGGGAAGGCTTCTTGGAGGAAGGGAGATTCCAGGTACCCTGTGACAGATGCACTTAGATTGAGCTTGTCCTTGGCCGTCCTCACCAGACTGAGAGTGTTAATGCTGATGATTATGGTTATGATAACAATGATAGCTGGTATTTTTTGAGCACTTGCTTCTCCCACAGCAAGCTCTGCACACGTACTGAATCCTCACCATAACTCTATAAACTAGGTTCTGCTGTTCTCAGATTAAGATGAGGGGCCTGAAGCTCAGAGGCTTTAAATGACTTGCAGACAGCAGACAGCCTCCTGGAAGTGGAGGGTTAGACTGCGGATCCGCACAGATGGCTCCAGAGCCCCACTCAGGGTCTGAGGCTAGGTGGGGAAGGGAGTGGGGTGGCTGGAGGCAGATGCCCAGGAGATGCAGGTGACCAGGGGCAGATGTCTGCCTAGAGCAGCCCAACACAGGTCCTTTGCTTAGTGGGCTCCCAGCACCTGAATGTGATGGTGCACCAGGGCAAGCCTGTGTTGGTGACATCTTCTTATGCGGTGGGGTGGCATCCAAGGTAAACGTCCACTGCCAGTGGGAGCAGTGACCAGACCCTCCTCTCCCTCACTGGTGTTTTCAGCTCAACTCAGTCTGGTCAGAGTTCTGGGCTTAATCACAGGGTCCAGAGGCTTATGGCTGACAGAGTGGGGGAGCAGATATGGGGGGAAAATAGGGGGTCAGAACTATGAGCAGAGACTGTGGGGGTGTGGATAGGGATCGAGCCAGGAATGGAGGTGTGGTAGATTCATTCATTCATTTCCACAGGTCTTTATTGAGCACCTACAAAGTGTGAGGTGTGTGCTATGCGCCCAGGATGCCACGGTCAGCAGGAAGGGCACAGTGCATGGCACATAGTGGCACTCAGTAAATACCTATGGAGTAACTGGCCTCCAGGCTCAGAAGCTGAGGGCTGGACAGGACTGAAAAAGGGGTCTAGTGAAACTTCAAGCCTCTCATTTTAGAGATGAGAAAACTTAACCCCAAAGAAGTTAAGTGATTTTTCTAAGGTTTCCCTGCAAGATAATGGTAAATCAACTAAGTGTGATTGGCCTTGGTCAAGACTAGGGTGACCAACTTATCCCAGTTTACCCAGAACTTTCCCAGTTTTAGCACTGAAAGTCTCACTTCTTGGGGGAACCCCCTAGCAACTCCAAGGTTGGGCGAACCAGGATGGTTGGTCATCCTGCGACACTAACTTCTCTGGCTCCTGATCAGCACTCTTGCCTGCACACAGTACCTGCTAAAGACAAAGTTTGATGAAAAGGTTGGGGTGGGGGGGTGTCGGCTAGGAGGAAAGGAAGGAGGGTCAGACTGAGGGGAGGGAGACTGGGGAGGCCTCAGAGGACAGCGTTTGCCAGGGACAAATGGAAGAAGAGGGGTCCGTGCCGGGCAGAGTGGGAGGAGGGCGAGCGCTGATGGAGGGTCAGGGAGTTTACTTGGCTTCGCGCCGATCAGGACACAGCACGTGTGTCAGCTATGCGGGGAGGCTGTGTGTACAAGTTGGGTTGGATGAACAGTAATCTTTTAAATTCGTTTAATATCCCCTTGCATTATTAGAATAATAAAAATAATCCCAACCATCTGTTCCACCCTTTACATTTTACAAAGCACTTTCACACCTATTACCTCACTGGATCTCCATCACAACCCAGGGAGGGAGGTGGTGCTGCTGTTAGACCTGCTTTCTACATGTGAAGACCCGCTTTCCACATCCGAAGTCCCGGGTGTTAAGAGGCTGGCACAGGGTCCCACCTCCAGTAAGGGGCAGATTTAGGACAGGACGCAGGTGTCCTGTGCCCAGCCTGGTGCCATTGCCAGAACCCCCATCGTCCCCCTCAAAGAGGACAACTTCTATTGGCTTGAAGTGGGGAGAGGCTGGGGTGATCTCTCCAGCAATGTTCCCCCTCCCTCTCTCGCACCATCAGTGTTGCCCTCACTACTGGATTATTTCCATCTGCGTAGAAACAGGCTGTAATTTCTCCCAACTGAGAAAACAACAACACACAAAACACTCTTAACCCATATCTCCCTCTAGCCCCCCTAATTAGAGCAAAGCTCCTTAAAATGGAATCTACAGTCTCTCCAATTCCTCTCCTCCCTTCCTCCCTTCTTTCTACTCAGTCCTTCTCCCATTCTCTCTTACCCTCTTAAAATCGCTCTCTCCGAGGTCCACAATGGCCTCCCTGTGACTGAATCCAGCTGTCATTTCTCAGTCCTTATCTTGCTCGACTCTCAGCAGCATTTGATACAATTGCTCATTCCCTCCCCCTAGAAGCATCTTCTTCACTTGGTATCCAGACATCAGCTCTCCTGGTTTTCCTCCTGCTTCCCGGGTCGCACTGGAGGACTCTGGGGCCATGGACCGTCCACACTTACTCCCTAGGGGATCTCAGACTGTCTCAAGACTTTGAATACCATCTTTTATGATGATGACCCTACATTTTACATCGCTAGCTGGGAATCCCACACTAGACTTGCCAATTGCCTACTCCGTGTCCACACTTGGAAATCTAATGGGCACCTCAAACTTAATGTGCACAGAGTTGAGCTCCTGCTCTTCCCCTGAACCCCTGCTCCTCCCACAGCCTTCCTTGTTGCTGTAAGTGGCAGCTCCATCCTTTCAGTCACTCAGGCCAAATGCCTTGATGACACCTCGACTCCTCACTCTCCCCACGCCCCACAACTGGCCCAGCAGCAAATCCGGTTGGCCTTACCTTCTATCTAGAATCTGATTGCTTCTCTCCACCTTCACGGCTACTTCCTGGTCCATGTCGCCATCACCTTCCACCTGGATTCTTGAAATGGCCTCCCACGGGTGCTGCCCTGACAGTCTGTGTCCCACACCACAGCAGCTAGAGTGATCCTGTTAAACATTGATGAGGTCAGGTCATTCCTCCGCTTGGCCTCCAGCAATCGCTCTCCACTGCCTGCAGGCCCTCCCTGACCTCACAGCCTCCCGTCGCCCACTCTGCGGCAGCCACGCTGGCATCCTTGCTGCTCCTCAGGACGGCAGGCTCACTCCCAGCCCGGGGCCCCTGCACCCGAGGTTGCCTCTGTCTGTTCCTTCCCATCTGCTCACAGCTCCCTCTCTCCCCTCCTTCAAGTGTTTGCTTTATTTACAATCTCTTGTGCTGAGTGTGTACACGCGCACATGCAGGCACGCACACACGTTGCTCCCTACACCCCCGTTTCTCCATAGCACGTCTCATCCTCTGACATACTACATATTTTTCTGGTTTATTTATTGTTTGTCTCCGTCCAGCAGAATTTAAGTTCCTTGAAGGCAGGGATTTGGGTCTGGCTTGCTCATCGCTGCATCCGTGGTGCCTAGAACAGTGCGTGGTGCACAGCAGGCACCCCTGGATGTTTGCAGAATGAACAGACGCCTGAGAGGCCAGGTCCGGCTGAGGCGCTGTCAGAGTGAGGCAAAGAAAGCATGGGTGCATAGCTGACTTAAGCGTCAGTTTTCTGTGAGTCACGGCGGGGGGCGGGGGGGTGGGGAGGAACCACTGCGCCTAATTACCTGTTAATGTCTCATTAGGAGAGCAATGCTCTGACAGTTTGGGGCTCATCCTGCAGGTTATGTAAACAATGGTTGGGAGCACGTGGTGTCAATGCCCCAGTCCCATCTCCTGCCCTCTGCCACCTGGCTCAAAGGAGGGACGACCTGCAGCCCGTCCCCTGGGTCCGATGGCGTGGGGAGAGTTGAGGAGGGGCTGCTAGACTCATTCCCCTCCCTCGTCTCAGTGTCAGATGGATAGAGACCCACAGAGGCCCAGCCCTATGAGAACTAAGGTTCCCATTCCTCCCTGTTGAGCTCAAGTCAGAAGGTCCTTGACCTCAATCTGATCCTGCTTCCAGCATCACTTCTGTCCTTTAGAATCTGTGGTCCTGTAGCTTCAACCCATCCCCAGAATCAGTGCCCAGCACCCCTGGTCTCTCCATCTGCCCATCCCGGCATCTCCTACCCTAGCCGATGGAGAATTCTCAGCACCATGAGGGGCCATTCCCGCACTGCAGCTAGGCAAGAATGTCACTCAGCGATCCCTATCCTCCTTGCTGCCTTGAGGAGGATGTGTGAGAAAAGGGGGAAGAGAAGTGTCAGAGGAGGGCCCAGATCCCAGTGAGACCCACCCCAACCCCCAGCAGCCTGGGCCTTGGAAGGGCTGTGAGCAGCAAAAGATTGTCTCCTAGAGACCTCAGCCCCTCCCCTGAAGGACCCTGCCATCTTTGAGAGCAGGGCCACCCAGATGGACTAGTCTGAGACTGGGGAGGTGGGGAGCCAAGTCCTCTTAGGGCCGTGGTCCTGCCTGCAGGAACGGGCCCCTCCTCGGCCTCACCCCGACTGGCCTTGGCACGTTCTCAAGAAGCTTGGGTTTTCTCCCTCACCCTACCACGTAACCCCCCTCTAGGCACTAGACTCAGATGCCAACGGAAGTGGGTGAGTCAGCCGAAAGGTACTGGCCTCAGGCTGGCCCCATCCTCCTCTCCCGTCTAGTGCCCTCTCCTGGAGTGCTTTTCTGTAGGAGCCCATGGAAAGTGAGTCAGAGGAACATGAGGGCTGGGCTGGGTGATGAGGCAAGGTGGAGGGGTTTGGACAGAGCAGGAGGGTTGAGGCAGGGAGAGGGAGAGAGAGAGAGAGAGCGCGAGCGAGTGAGGGAGCACAGGTGGCGCCCAGGGCCTGGCCAGCTGCTTTCCTGCAGGGACTGAGCCTCTTTGCCTGCATGACTCTGGGCAGGTTGCTCTGCCTCGGAGTTGGTCTTTCTTTGGGGAAGCTAAGCCTCCCAGCCAATTAAATCAGGAAGCCAAGCCTGGATACCTGGGGAAGAAACCAGGAATAGGACTTTAGAAATTAGGTGATGGGCCCAGTGGGAACAGAACTCTCTCCTGCCTGCCCCATCTGGCCAGTTTGAGGACCTCAGGAAACATCAGTCTCTATGCTTTAAGGAAGATTAGTGAGAAGCCAGATTAATGAATAGGAGAGAGGCTGAGAGATGGTTAGTTAGGAGGCCACTGCAGTGTCCCAGAGTCAGGGATGGGGTGGCACGGAAAGCCTGTGTGGTCAGTACTGGATGCGTCAGGGCCTGTGGTGTTCGGATGAGTGAAGCCTGGATAGGAAGGTGCTTTGTTTGTAGAGGTGCTGGGCCTCCAGTGCTGGGTATTGACTTCTGACCATTGAGGGGACACACACAACCGTCTGCTCTCAGTTCCTAGAAGAAAAGGAACACTGAGACTGTGAGCCCTCAGAGTGACAGGGACCTCCCTGCGCTGAGACCCAGAGGGAGCACACCCAGACACACACACCACACACATGTACACACCACACACATGTACACACAACACACACATACATACTACACACACACATACATACCATACACACGTCACACATACACACCACACACACACACCACACACACATACATACCATACACACGTCATACATACACTCCACACACGTACACACCACACACATACATACTACACACACATACATACCATACACACGTCACACATACACACACAGACACACCACACACACAGACACACCACACACAGACACCATACACACACACCACACACACACATATACTACACACTCACACACACCACACACATGCATACCATACACACGTCACACATACACCACACACACATGCCATACATCACATATACACACCACACACACACACACCACACAAGATACCATACACACACCACACACACACCACACACACACCATACACACATCATACACACACACCACACATACACACACGTATACACGTGCACACCATATACACATCACATATACACTACATACACACACACCACACACATATACACACCACACATGCATACATACCACACACACACACAACACACACACATATACACATGCACACCATATACACACCACACACACACACACACACACACCCCACACATGCATGCACTGTTGGCCGCCAAGCTGGATGAAAGCCCCATTTTCCTGACTCTCAGCCCAGCATTCTTTCTACTCTGTCTCCCTGTCCATTTCACAGATGGGAAGATAGAGGCCTAGAGAGGTCCCCCCACAGCAGGAGGGCCCAGAGAGGCCTTCTCAGCCTCTGTCACCCTGAGGCTAGGCTTTGGGCCGTTACTTCCATTCAGCCCCAACAGGGAATCTGTGTGTCCTGTGACTCTTCCCACGGCATGTGAGGGATTTGGGGAAGAGACTCCAGTCTGCCCCCACCCCACCCCTTACCCTGCTTTTCTAGCGGGGGCTGTGATAGATGCCCTGCCTTCTTCAAAGTTAGAGAAACACTTTGAAAAGTAAAAACGGCTACACAAACCCAAGGCAGGGGTATCACTTTATTTTAGACTCATCTTTATTTCATTCAGAGTTTAGAGACTCTTTTGCCTCAGTGGTTTACATGAGCCTGAAATATCCAGTGAGAACCTTCTCTGTCCTGCCGCCCACCCTCTGCCACCACAACAGCCCTGATGCCCACCCGAGGCCTCATCTGAACCCACTCGAGATTGAGTGGATTCCTCTGAGGGTGGCAGGAGGGAGGGTGGATTGACCAGTACTTGCTCCTTCGGGGGGAAAGTGCACTCGTGTCCCCCTCCTGGACCTCACCTCAGTCTCAGTTCCTGAGACACTAATCCTCCGAAACCAATGCCCTGCTCAAACCAAGCCTTTCAAACCAACACCCTGACCTGGAGAAGGTGAAAGAAGGCCCCCAGCCCCAGTGCTGGTAGACTGAGGGAGGGGTGATTCAGAGTCCCTGTAGGGAGCAGGGCAGGGGAGCACCTACACAGGCATACGGGGCAGAGCCGGGAAAGGTGCTATCAGGAGGGCCAGGGGGGCTCTTCTGGTGGCCACGTGCACCCCACCCAAACCACAGTCAAGGCCTAGCTCATCTTACCACTGTGACCTTTGGGCAAGTTACTTGATCTCTCTGTGCCACATCTTAAAATGAGGCTAATATTAACTATCTCACAAGGATGTGGTAATGCTTTATAAGATAATATATGAACAGAAAAAAGAAAACAGGCTAGCACCTGGAACAGGGTAGTCTCTCAACTACCATGGTAGCTTTCACCCTTATTGTAAATGTTAACCTTATAATTCAGAACACCAGATTTTGGAGCACAGTAGCTGGGTTCAAATCCATTCTCTGCCACATTCGAGCTGTGTGGACTGATCAAGTCATGTTACCTCTCTGTGCTTCTGTTTCCTTATCCGTAAAATGCAGATAATAATAGTACCCGCCTTGTAGGTTGTGACTTTTCAGTGAATTAATATGTGCAAAGCAGTCAGAAAGTGCCTGGCGTGTCATCCGTGATCAATAATATTACCTGTTAGTAGTAGTCAGTTGCCTAAGGTCATAGGCAAGCTTTGAACCCAGGTCTATGCGACTTCCCAGTCCGTGCTCTTAAGCACTGTATCACACGCATGCCCTTCCTCTTTCACATACCTTTTCACACTGCTCCCCTTTTATCTTGGGCCAGACTTTCTGGCTCACACGGCTGCCAGACCCTGTTCCTTTGGTGGTGGTGACCCACATGGGAGTGCTCCCCAGGACCCAGGGCTGCATGCAGAGGTCGTCTGTGCCATTTCAACTTTTGACACCCAGGTTGCTGAAGACAAGAGAAGTATCTTCTATGGGCCCCAGACGAGTCTCCACTCAGCTCCCCTCTCCTTGTCCTGCACCCAACTGAGGGCACAAGGGCTTAAAGCTGGTAGTCTCTTTTCTCTGGAATCCTCAAAGCCCACGCTTAGGGCTTCCCTGGTGGCGCAGTGGTTGAAGGTCTGCCTGCCGATGCAGGGGACACGGGTTCGTGCCCCGGTCCGGGAAGATCCCACATGCCGCAGAGCGGCTGGGCCCGTGAGCCATGGCCGCTGAACCTGCGCGTCGCACAGACACACACACACACACACACCCCCCACACCCCAAAGCAGTGCCAGTCACATGGTGGAAACAGAATGGGATTGTCTGTCCTCTCGGCTGTGTGAAGTGGGTGAGTCATTTATACTCTCTGGGCCTCAGTCTCAGCTCCATGATGGAGATGATCATGCAATACCTGTCCCAGGGGATTATGGGGACAGTTAAATGAAAGCGTTCACAAACTCTTCTTTTGTGTTACTTTAACCCTTCTCTTAGTTTTTTCTAATATAATGTATGAATACACTTATTCATATATTTCATTTTTTTAAATCTTAAATGATATAGATAAAGCAAATGTCATTTGGCTGTGTAACAGCTGTGGTCAGTTGTCTCTCCTTCCAGACCTCTCTATATGCATTTTATAGATATATGCTATGTAGGCCCCTATAACATATAGTTTTGTGAGGTTTTTTTGTTACATAAAGGGGCTCATGTGATTTGGATTTTTCTGCAAGTTGTGCTTTTCTCATAAGAGTGTATATCAGAGATGTTTCTGCTTCAGCACTGCTGCCCACAGTTTACTTAACAATCCCCTGGTTGATAGAGGTTGGGTTTGTTTCCAGGGTTTCACTGTTAGAACCTAAGCTGCCATGAACAGCCTTGGGTGTGCTGCTTTGAGCCCTTATGCTGGCATTTCTGTAGCATGGACATGGTCCACGTATATTTTTTATGCTGATTCAACACATTGCAACCCCAGCTTTTTGTATTCAGTGCCTGTTTGTTGGTGGCTCTGAGCCACCCTTTCCATGGCATGGCTCCCCCAGAGCCTCTCAGCCTCATCTCTGGGAGGACAGCAGACATAAGCCTGGACGAGGCAGGGTCAGGCCGAGCGTATGGCCGTGGGACCCTGACCAGGTGCAGCCCTGGCCAATAAGGTGAACCAGGAAAGTTTGCCTTTGTCTCCTCTGCCCTCTGTGAGTGCTTCCTCCCTCCCTTCAAGCCCACCCTCCCCCCTTCTCTGTTGGAATGTAGGAGACAGGTAATATGGTTCCAGCTAGATAAATGACCATCAGCAAGTCACTCACCTGCTCTGAGACTCCTTTCCTCATATTTAAAATAATAAGGGTGAATATCCACCTCCTAGAGTGAATTGGGCAAGTGAGATAAAGGACTAGCGTGTGAAAAGATGGTTCAGATGTAAGTTAGTAGCATCCTCGCCCAGCTCCTGCCTCTTGCCCCTGACCCACATGCCCCTCCTTCAGGGTCTTGTATCCAGTTGCCTCGCAACTCAAGCACCTGCTGTCCTCTTTTTTTTTTTTTTATGACTTTGGCAGGATTGGGGAATTCTTTTTTAAATTTATTTATTTTACTTATTTATTTTTGGCTACATTGGGTCTTCATTGCTGCGCGCGGGCTTTCTCTAGTTGCGGCGACCGGCGGCTACTCTTGGTTGCGGTGCACGGGCCTCTCATCATGGTGGCTTCTCTTGTTGCGGAGCACGGGCTGTAGGCGCGCGGGCTCAGTAGTTGTGGCGCACGGACTTAGTTGCTCCTTGGCATGTGGGATCTTCCCAGACCAGGGCTCGAACCCGTGTCCCCTGCATTGGCAGGCAGATTCTTAACCACTGTGCCACCAGGGAAGTCCCCTGCTGTCCTTTTAGGTGTCAGTGGTCAATCTGGTTGTTGGCTCTCAACTGAGATCTTAGCTGCCAACTACAATGTTAACTATGACCAAGATATCTGCTCTCAGCCAACATGTTAGGGAACAGCGCTCGTCACCCAGGGAGATTATCAAGTTACTTTCCCCTATGTGAGTGCATGCTCGTAATGTAATCTCTGATCATGTCTTTTGCTTTCATGTTCCCTACAACATAGTAGATGCTCAACAAATGCTGCTGGGAATAAATGAATGGGAAGCCTTCAGCTGGCTCACAGGCATGAGGTTGCAGTGATGGGTGTTCCTGGGCAGTGGGGTTGAAATTTGTGGCAGGCTCTCGCAGATAGCCCATGTAGATAAGCGTCCATGGCCATTGGCCAAGGACAGGGGCAGAAACCATTTCATTCCTCTTTTCTCCAAGAGAAAAGCCAGCTGGCTGTTCTAGGAGGCTCCTTGGAGAGGCCACCCCCAGACCGGGTCAGGTCCAAGCCTTCTAGTTGAGAGATTCAATTTCATTAGCTCACCCAGGGGTGACCGGGCTCTGGGAAATCAACCAAGCAAGTGACTGATTGGTAAGCCAGATCAGCAGTTTATTAACTTATGCTGGCAGCCGTGACTGCGAAGCAGCCGGTAGCATTGAGTCAGCCCCTCTTGCTACAGTCAGCCTGTTCTTGCTACAGAAGGAAACTTTACCTGGCAATCCAAATCACACTGAGAAGGAACAGAGTAGAGTGGAGTAAAACGACACTAAAGAATAACTATAGTTGATGACACATATGCTGTGATACCTTTACCCTCAAAACCACACCCTGGTGTGGTTGTCATTACTGTCCCATTTTGCAGGTGAGGACACTGAAGTCACGTGGGTGATGGCTCCAAGCTATAGAAGCCCAAACCCAGGCGTTCCGGCTCCGGTCCTGTGTTCTCATGCCCTGAGCAGGGCCCCCTCAGCCCTGGCTCTGGTTCTCCATTTGCCTGCTGTTAAGGCTACACAGCTTCCCTAGTGACATTTCTGCCTCCTTGCTGAGTGGCAGGAGACCTGAGTCTCAGCAGCAGCGCACACAAGTTCTCAAGGGGGCGCCTCTCCTTCTGCAGATATAACAATAAAACTCCACTAACAGCCACCATTCATTAAGTGCTTACCGTGTGTCAGGCACCTTGCCAGGCACCTTGCACGCATTATCTCACTCTCACAACATCCTCAGGAGGCAAGCACACTCACCTCCCTTCTGCCGAGGTGGACTCACGGGCTCACAACGACTAAATAACCTGGCCCAGGATCCCAGAGCTAGTGAGTAGCAGAGCTGAGACTGGAATCCAAGTCGGTCTGACTTTCAAGCCCATACTTGTAATCATGCCCACCTCCCCACCCTCAAGGGTGAGATGCCTTGATGTCCCACATGCTGGAGCTGCTCCCTGTTGGAGCCTCTGGCCCCTGGGCTCCAGCCTCTGTCCATCCATCCCTTTGCCCCACTGCTCCTGCCACAATGAATTCCTCATTCTGCACACCACCGCCCTCACCTCCAGGGCTTCCCCAGGCCTGCTTAGTCTAGCAAACTCCTACTCATACTTCAAGCCCCAGGGAAAGTGTCACCTCTCCCGGGCCACCTTCCTCCTGCCCAGTCAGCCCTAATTATGGCATTTACCAGGTTTTA
The DNA here is from genome assembly GCF_937001465.1 of Orcinus orca. Taxonomy (NCBI): domain Eukaryota; kingdom Metazoa; phylum Chordata; class Mammalia; order Artiodactyla; family Delphinidae; genus Orcinus; species Orcinus orca. The sequence continues at coordinate 40,132,647 of NC_064569.1, read as the reverse complement.
TTGTAATCATCTGTAAGTGTCCCCCACTAAGTGATGAGCCCCCGAAAGCATGGTGTTCCTCGTTGTCTCTGCAGCTCTGAGCAAGTCACTGGGGCTCTCGGGGGAGCCTGTTTCCTGGTAGGAAACACATTAACCCTGGGTGCTGCCCATAAGCTGCAGAGCAGAATGGCTAAATGAGGGGGCTCTGGAGCCAGCCTGCTTGGGTGCAGATCCTGGCTTTGCCACTTCCCAGCCCTGTAACCTTGGTTAAGTACTGAACATCTCTGGGCCTTGGTTTCCTCTAAGAAAGGTAGAATCCCTACTCAATAGGGACGTTATTAGGACAAAGTAGGCTAATGTCTGTAAAGCACCTAACAAGTGCCTGCTCCCTGCTCACTGTTACATGGAGCATTCGTTCATCCTCTGAGTAGGGCCCTGAGGGAATGCAAGAAGACTATGCCTCCGCTTGAAGGTCCCCTCCTCCAGGAAGCCTTCCCTGACCGCTGACACACTCACATTGGTCAGATTCCCGTTATCAGCCCCCTGTGGCACTTTGTGTTTCTCTTTGTTACTCACCATACTAACAGTTACTTTCCCGCTAGACTCTAAGCTCTACGAAGTCGGGGATCTTGTCTGTCTTGTTCTTTCCTGCATTGGTGGCTGGCACATAGTAGGTGCTCAGTAAATAAGTGTTGAATTAGGGATGGAAGGTGTTGGGAAAGTGCCATATTCCGGGCTGTCACAGGAGGGTCACTGAGCAGCCAGGTCGCCCGTGATAACAAAATTGGGGGTGGGCCTGGGCTGGGACACTGGGCTCCCTTGGCCAGTGTCACAGTGACCAGACCTTCTGACCTCTCTCTCTCTCTTCCCCCTTCCCTCAGTTCCTGGCATTTGACACCCAGTTGCTGATGGGTAGCCGACGCCACTCGCTGAGCCCTGAGGAGTATATTTTTGGAGCCCTCAACATTTACCTAGACATCATCTATATCTTCACCTTCTTCCTGCAGCTTTTTGGCACCAACCGGGAATGAGGAGCCCTTCCCACCCCCCACTTCCTTCAGAGAATGCCCCCTTGCTGGTCCTCTGACCCCCCCACCCCGTGCTCCTGCCAGCCCAGATATAAAGCTAGTTGCCAGCCCAGCCTTTGGCCAGCCTGCTCACTTCCCTCAGCCAGCCCTCATCCTCACCCTCTGCAGCTTGTACCCATGCCATCAGGGGCCCTGCGGTACCCAGGTCACACCATCCCCTGTGCCGCCCCTTCCCCCCAGTTATATCTCCCAAACTGAGACTGTCGAAGCTGGAGGTTCCTCTGGGTTTGAGGACCCAAGGGATGAGTGGGAGAAGCCCAGCAGGATTTCAGAGGTGGGAAAAAGATCCCAGGAAGCCTGGCCGAGGCCTGCAGCCCCACCATGATTCCTCCTGAAGTTGCCACAGCTGTAGGACTATGGGGCACACTGTCCTGTGCCCACCCCCTGCCTCCTCTCCCTCCTTCCAGGTTAGGTTTTGACATTCGGTAAGAAAGGGGTGGAGAGGACAACTGGGAGACAAGATGTGGGTGCTCTGCAGTGGGGGGATGGGGATAGTGGGTGAACAGGATGGCTGTTCCAGGCTGCCTATCTTCTCTCAGCTCTGGGACCAGTGGCTTGTTCTAGGCACCAGAGCCCTGCAGCAGAGAGAGGGGCAGGAAGCCAGTACCATCTGTGCTTGCCTTGGTTTACCCTCCTGGGTCATGACAGAGCTGTTGGGGCAGGAGGTGGGGGCAGGGGCCCTGCTACTGAGTGGGGACCTGTCCTGAGGCTCCATGGGAGGTGGGAGCAGGCAGCCAACCAACTGGGAGGCCTGGGCTCTGCAGCACCGCTAACTCACCCAGACCTGCATCCTCCTGGGAGGCGTGGCAGGACTGAAAGCAACATCTGCTCTCCTCTTCTCTTAAACTCCCAGGCTGCTCCCACGGACCTGAGGCTGAGTGAGGGCTTGGGCCCTGGAGGACCGGGCGTTCTAGGGAAGGGAGGCTTATCTAGCAACTGAGCCAGCCCCATCAGGAGGGAGTCCGGCCCTGCCTCCAGCCCTTCCCCATGGTCTTTCTGTCCATCTCACTTCCTAAAGCCTCCCCCCATCCTCTGCCAGTTGCTGGCTTATCCCCAGTCAGGCCTCCTGAGGCCTCCATTGGCAGTGCCCATGTCGCCGTTTCACTCCTTATCTCCTCATCTCTCCAATTTGGAAGGCGTCCAGCTGATGTTAACAACCAGGGCAAGTCCCTCCAGCTGGTCCCCATGTGATGGGGTCGGGTCTCCTTATCAGCCTCTGGGCGGCTGAGATCTCACGCAGGGTGTGCGTCAGCCACCCAGCCCCCTGCAAGTCTGCTGGGGAGTGGACCAGGGGGCCACACCTGGGGGAAGCGTGCAGCCTGCCCTTGCTAGCGGCTAACTGGGCCAGTGGAAAGTTACTGTGTGGAGTCAGGGAGGTTCAGAGTGGATACCTGGACCCTTCCTTGGCCTCTCCCTCCAGGGTTGCCTCTCTCCCCACATGCCGGTGGCTCTGTTTGCCCCTGCGGGTGGGGGGATAACTAGGTATGCTATCTAGGTGCTCCTGATCCCTCCCTCTCCGCCCTTCCTATTTCCAACTTGTAAGAAATATTGCAGAAGCATTTGAAGTTTTGTTCCATCTCGGGTATGAGGAGAGAGGGAACCAAGAATGGATGGCGGTGTTGGTGTGTGAGATAAAGGCAACTGGGAGCACAGGTGGGATGCGCCCTGCGTGCTGGTCTAAATTAATCCATACGGCAACCCTACGAGGGTAGTACTCAGTGCATCCCCATTGCAGAGAGGAAAGCTGAGGTGATGGAGAGGCTAACAGACTGGATGGGGGCTGGAATGAGACTGGATGGTCAGGCCCTGACAGCTCGGGGGATTCGTTGTCCTCATTACCACCCCTGGCCTTCCCTCCCCACCCCACCCCAGTTACCACCACCAGATTTTGTACTCTGTAGTTTCCACCTTCTAAACACAAGCTGGGAAGCAGGATTCTGGTGTCTGATTTCCAGCCTCATTGCCAACGGGCTCATGGTATTAAGCAAGTGTTTCTTACTGACTGTGATTCAGTTTTCCTGTCAGCAAGATGGAAGACCGTGGCCAGAGTGCCGCAGAGACAGGCACCAGAACATTTATTTGCACTGACTTCCTTATCCAGTTGCCACCTCTCCTCCGAGGTCCCCTCGATTCCTCTCCTAATCTCCAGTTCCAGTGCTAGAGGGGTTACTTCCCCCACCCCTTGCCCTATAATTCTCAGCCTGGGCCTTGGTCATGCTTCCCAGAATCCACTTGTCAAAGCCCTCCTCTTCCTAGGACAGTTTATGCAGAATTTGGGGTTTACGCAGCTTTTCCAAGGCTGAGCTCCAAAAGCGTGAAGGGGAAGGCAAGCACTCAGCAATAGACAATGTGACAGGGCAACTCAGGGCCATCGCACAGCAGAGTATGCTGCGGAGTCCCTTATTCTGGGTCCTGAGAGGGGTCCAGGACATGCTGAGCTGGCAGCAGAGCCAGGGCTGAGGCTCCTGTGTTCCACCTGCACTGAAGCCATGAGGCACCCCAGGGACACCTGGATGGGCCTTGGAAGGAGGAAGGGTGGGGAACAGGAATGCAGGATTTCAAGAAGCAGAGAAACCGGAGCTGGGCAGGTGGCACAGGCTGCCGAGGAGGAGAGGAGCCTGCTTCCCTGCCCAGGAAGGGGTGGGTTGGATTTTATAAAACTGCAGGCAGCCGAGAATCTGACCATCTGTGATGCAGGTCAGAGGTCTCTTACTGAGGGGAAAACAGAGCAAAAGATCCTCTCCTGGGGATTGTAGATGGTGGGCCAGGGAGGTACACACAGGTCCCTGGCCTCTAGCACCGATTCCCAGGCTCAGGTGTGGCTCCTGTATCGCCTGGGGAAGCCCCTGGAATCTTGGCTCTGCCATCCTCATCTTGCTCCTGGGGGCATCAGGATCAGACAGACACCCTTGTTCCAAAAGGCTCCACCTCTCCCCTCCCTGGCCCACCTGGGATTTCACTCAAGCACTTTGCTGCCCCTCAGTGGCTGCCTGAGGAAAAGCAGGGCCTGGTTCTGCAGGCGAGAAGCAGAAAGATGTGCGGCCTGAGGTTTGCGGGCCGGATCTGGCCACTGGCCTTTATTCCCTGCTCTTCTCGGATCATCCCAGACCACTCTCTGCCTCAGCCTCCTGCTGTTCCCTTTAGTCCAGCCACTGTCGTATCTCAGACACTGTTTACCTGTCTGTTGGAAACACCCCTGTGCCACCCAGGCCCAGAGCTTTCTCTCGAGTGTCCGAGGGCAGAGACACACCCCCAGAAACAAGCCCTTCAGGCCTCAGCTCCTCCAAGTTTCCTGGGATCTGTGCTGTTCCTTTCCCTGGCCTCACCTTCCTGATCCATGACTGACAGGAGATAAGAATAAAAGTAATAATGACACCCGAATCTTCTCCTTTGCCTGCCTTTTGCTCGTCCCCTCGGATGGCTCAGGGAGTGTGTGTGTGTGTGTGTGTGTGTGTGTGTGTGTGTGTGTGTGTGTGTGTGTGTGTGTGTGTGTGTGGCAGTGTGAGGGGTTCACGCCAGAGCTGCTGCTCCTAGTGTAGCTAAGTGAGAATTAAATCTCCACGTTCCACACTGGCCCTCCTGTCAATATATATAGACCCTTGGCGGAGGCCCTTTGTATCCTTGCACCTGTGACAGCCCTGACAGAGGCTCCTCCCAACAGGAAGCCTTCCATGGAAGCCTGTTCTTTTGTGCGCAGTTCTGTTAGAAGATTCTTCCTTATTTTGACCCAAAATCTGGTTCCCTAGAAGGAAAGCCTGTGTTATACCTAGAAGGATGCCCAAGAACAGCGGCTTTTAGAGTTGCCTCTCCTATGAAGCCTTTCTCAATCCTTCCCCCAGGTGCCCTGGCCACTCTCTCCTCGGACCCCTCCTGCTCTGTACCACTCTAGCTGCGTTTTAACCTCTGCTTCTGTCTCCTAGTATAAGACCTGAGCTGCTTGAAGGCATGAACTGTGTCTTGTTCCCCCTTGAATTCATAGGTCTTATGGCAAATGGCGTCAATACACAGCCTTTGAATGAATGGAGGAATGAATGAATGAACCGCCTCCAACCCTTTTATTTTACCTAAGAGGAATCTCCGGAGCAGAGGGTGCAGTGACTTGTCCAAGTTTATACACGAGTGAGTGACCGGGGGTGGGATTACAGGGCACATGGGGTGATGATTACATTAGCAAGTTCCTCTGAGGAACTCAGGGCTGAGCTGACCTGACCTGGCTTACACCTGCCATCTTCTTCACTCACGTCTGGCGACTCTCAGCGAACCTGTGTTTGCCCGCTCACTGATTGTCCCCTACCCCCATCCCCACACACAGACAGCTAAGATCCTCTCTCCCCAGCCCACCCGCCCCAACCCCTCCTGGGGTCTCTGCTTTCTTTTCTGGGAAAACTCTGCCAAAAGGAGCGAACCTCACCCTGTCTCAAAACGAAGAGGGCTTTGGACTCCTGAACGTCGGTGGACAGGAAGCAAGCTGAGAAAACGATTCAGAGGCCCCACCCCGCTCAGAGGCCTCCCCTTCCCACAGCTCCACAGCTCCTCAGCGCTTGCTTTCCTGCTGGGGCCACTTTAAAGCACATTCACTTGGGACTCTCAGCTAAATGGTCCGGAGCTGTTGGCTATGGTTTCTCTTCTGCAACACTCCTGGTGATTTCTCCCTCTCCTATCTTCTGCCGGCTATGGAAGTGCTTTGTACACAGTAGGTGCTCTGTGCCCCTTTGTTATCTCCTTTTTCCACCATGCTAGGGAGGCATGTGTGGGTGCTCTAGCCAAGAGACCAGGCTGAGCCCGGTCTTCCAGCCATGCTCACCAAGTGGCAGCCATGTGAGGGAGGAAGCCAATTTGGAAGTAGATTCTCTCACTCCAGCCCCCAGACATTTGAGTCTTCCCAGTTGAGGCCCAAGACATCATAGAGCAGAGACAAACCATCCCCTATGTCCCCTGTTCAAATCCTAATCTACAGAATCTGTGAGGACAACAAAATTGTTGTTGTGTTATGACACTAAGTTTGAAGTAGTTTGCTATGCAGCAACAGATAAGTGGAACAGAATCTGTTCCCTGGAAGTGAGGCACTGCCATAACAAAACCTCAAACACACAGCATTGATGTTGGGACCAGGTGGTAGGAGATGCCTGACAAGTCTCAATGAGACTGTTAAGGAAAGCTTGAAGGGCTTCCAGGAGACTGCCTATGAAGGTTCAAAGGAAATTGAGGAAAATAGAATTGAAACCCGGAGGGACACAGACCCTTGTTATGTCATGGTAGAAAGTTTAGCAAAACTTTAATCTACACTCATGTGAAAAATAGAAAAAAATACCTAATGAACTGATGGATCTGGCTAAGATGATTTCCAGGTAGAACGCTGAAAGGGTCAGTTGGCTTGTTTTGGCTTTTTATCACAAGAAACAGATAGTGAGAGAAAACCTCAAGAAGGAATATTGTATTCCTTCTCAAGCTTCTCAATCCCCAACTTCTGCATAAACTGTCCTAGGAAGAGGAGGGCTTTGACAAGTGGATTCTGGGAAGCATGACCAAGGCCCACACATTGTATATATGTGCCACATCTTCTTTATCCATTCATCTGTCGATTGACACTTAGGTTGCTTCCATGTCCTGGCTATTGTAAATAGTGCTGCAATGAACATTGTGGTACATGACTCTTTTCGAATTACGGTTTTCTCAGGGTATATGCCCAGGATTGATGGGTCATATGGTAATTCTATTTTTAGTTTTTTAAGGAACCTCCATACTGTTCTCCATAGTGGCGGTATCAATTTACATTCCCACCAAGAGTTTGCTTGTTTTTTATATTCCACATATGAGTGAAGTCATGTGGTAGTTCTCTTTTTCCATCTGATTTATTTCACTTAGCATAGCACACTCAAGATCCATCCATGTTGTCACAAGTGGCAAGATTTCATCCTTTTATAGCTGAGTAGTATTCCACTCTGGGAATCTTTATCCATTCATCCACCCATGGGCACCTATATTGTTTCCATATCATACCTTGGCTATGTAAATAATGCTGCAGTGAACATTGGGGTGCCTATATCATTTCAAATTAGTGTTTTATTTTCTTCACATTAATACCCAGAAGTGGAATCACTGGTTCATATGGTAGTTCTATTTTTAATTGTAATTTTTTGAGGAATCTCCATACTGTTTTCCATGATGGCTGCACCAATTTACATTCCCACCAACAGTGCCCAAGGGCTTCCTTTTCTCCTCCTTGCCAACACTTATTTCTTGCCTTGTCATTTATTCTAACAGGCATGAAGTGATATCCATTGTGGTTTTGATTTGCTTTTCTCCAATAGTTAGTGATGTTGAGCATCTTTTCATGTGCCTGTTGGCCATCTGTAGGTCTTCTTTGAAAAAATGTCTATTTAGCTCCTCTGCCCGTTTTTTAATCAGGTTGTTTGGTTTTTTGTTGCTGAGTTGTAAGAGTTCTTTATATATTTTGGATATCAACCCCTTAATGGATATATCATTTGCAAATATCTTCTCCCATTTGATAGGTTGTCTTTTTGTTTTGTTGAGGGTGCAGAAGTTTTTAGTTTTATGTAGTCCCATTTGTTTATTTTTGCTTTTGTTTCCTTCGCCTGAGGAGACATATCTAGGAAGATATTGTTAAGACTGATGTCAAAGAACATACTGCCTTTTTACACAATTTATGTAATTTTTGGTATAGAAAAATTAGTATATCTAGATAAAACAAATAATAAACAAATACAGGGACAAATACAGAAAACATACACGTTTTCTTCTAAGAGTTTTATGGTTTCAGGTTTTACATTCAAGTCTTTAAATCTACTTTGAGTTGATTTTTGTGTATGGTGTGAGGTAGTAGTCTAGTTTCATGTTTAAGCTGCCCAGTTTTCCCAACCCCATTTGTTGAAGAGATTATACTTTCTCCATTGTATGGTCTTTGCTCCTTTGTCATAAATTAATTGTCCGTAAACCCATGCATGGGTTTATTTCTGGGCTCTCAATTCTCTTACATTGATCTATGTATCTGTTTTTCTGCCAATACCATGCTGTTTTCATTACTGTGGCTTTGTAATATAGTTTGAAATCAGGGTGTGTTTTACCTCCAGCTTTGTTCTTTTTTCTCAAGATTGCTTTTGCTATTCAGGGCCTTTTGTGGTTCCATATAAATTTTAGAATTTTTTTTGTTCTATTTCTGTGGAAAATGTCCTTGGGATTTTGATAGGGATTGCACTGAATAGGTAGATTGCTTTAGGTAATATGGACTTTTTTTTTTTTTTTTTTTTGCTGTACACGGGCCTCTCACTGTTGTGGCCTCTCCTGTTGCAGAGCAGAGGCTCCAGACGCGCAGGCTCAGCGGCCATGGCTCACGGGCCCAGCCGCTCCGCGGCATGTGGGATCCTCCCGGACCAGGGCACGAACCCGTGTCCCCTCCATCGGCAGGCAGACCCTCAACCACTGTGCCACCAGGGAAGCCCAATATGGACATTTTAACAATGCTAATTCTTCCAGTCCATAAACATGAATTCCTTTCCATTTGTTTGTGTCTTCTTCAACTTCTTTCAACGTCTTACAGTGTTCAGCGTACAGGTCTTTCATCTCCTAGGTTAAGTTTATTCCTAGCTATTTTATTCTTTTTGTTGCAATTGTAAATGAAATTGTTTTCTCAATTTCTGTTTCTACTAGCTCACTGTCAATGTATAGAGACACAACAGATCTCTGTGCCCTGTCACTTTACTGTATTTGTTTTCTTTTAATATTCATTTATTTATTGGGCTGTGTCGGGTCTTAGTTGCAGCACGGGGGATCTTCGTTGTGGCATGCAGGATCTTTTGTTGCGGCACATGGGCTTCTCTCTAGTTGTGGCGCGTGGGCTCTAGAGTGCGCAGGCTTAGTTGCCCTGCAGCATGTGGGATCTTAGTTCCCCAACCAGGGATTGAACCTGCGTCCCCTGCATTAGAAGGAGGATTCTTAACCACTGGACCACCAGGGAAGTCCCTGTATTTGTTTATTATTTGTTTTATCTGGATTTACTAATTTTTCTATACCAAAAATTACATAATTGTGTAATAAAATATCCTGCAAAGGGAAGTTAAATAAAATAAATAGAGAAAAAAGGAAGGAAGGAGAGAAGGATGATAAGAGGAAAAAAGGAGAAAGGGAGGGAAGATGGAAAGGAAACTACTTTTATCCATTATACAACTGATAGGCCTTTCAGTTCTGGGCAATTTTCTTGAATTATTTCTTTGCTAGTTCTTTGATTTATTTGCTAATTCTTTGACAGATAGTTTGATAGTTCCCTCAGCTTTCTCTTTCTGGAACTCTTATTATTTGGATATCAGACCACCTAAGCCAGACTATATCTTTTGTCTTCTATTTTCCATCTTTGCCTTTTTTGCTCCACTTTGTAGAAGACTGCCTCAATTTTGTCTTCCAGCTACTCTATGGAGTATTTCATTTCTGCTATCACATTTTTAATTCCCAACGCTTCTGTTTGTTCTTTAAATGTTCTTTTTCCCCAATATTTTGCTGTGAGAAGTTTCCAAACATATAGAAAAGTTGAAAGAATTTTATGATAAACATAACCATCACTTGGATTCAATGTTCTTTTTCTAGCTTGTTTCATGGTTGTAATATCTCTCTTAATTCATAGAGAATGTTAGTATTTTAGGATTTGGGGGATATTTTTCTTCTCCCTGCATGGTTTTTGCTCCTCTGACTTACTTGTTTCCAGGCTATTTGAACTCTATTTTTCATGTTAGAGACTTTCCTCAAATGTCTGATGATCTAGGGTCATCTGTTCTACTTTAAGAGTGGGCCCCCCGATGAGATACAATAGGAAGTACATCCCCACCTAGTAGTTTTCCTGCCAAAAATCAAATCTCAATCTGAACAAGATTCTAGAGCTAACCAAGAGTTCATATAGAATACAAAAGTTGAGAAAATTATTACATGACTTCTACAATCCAGAATATGGGAAATGCTACAGGATGAAATATCTAATTTCTTCAACAAATAAGCTGTAAGGTTTTTATTTTTGTTTTGTTTTATTTTTTAAAGAGGGTGGGCACCAACAGATTGAAAGTATACAGGTATGGAAGAAATAAGATTGGCTGTATGTTTGATAATTGTTGGAGCTGAGTAGCAGGTACATGGAAATCATACCATTCTCTCTACTTTCACATACACTTGGAATCTATTTAAAAAAGAATGGGGACTTCCCTGGTGGTCCAGTGGTAAAGAATCTGCCTTCCAATGCAGGGAATGGGGGTTTGATCCCTGGTCAGAGAACTAGGATCCCACATGCCACGGGGCAACTAAGCCCACACGCTACAACTACTGAGTCCGCACACCACAGCTACTGAGCTCACGCGCCTCAACAAGAGAGCCCATGAGATGCAAACTACAGAGCCCATGCGCTCTGGAGCCCGTGCGCCACAATTAGAGAGAGAAAAACCCACACACCACAACTAGAGAGAAGCCTGCGCACCGCGGTGAAAGGTCCCGCATGCTTAAATGAAGATCCCATGTGCCACAAGTAAGACCCAACATAGCCAAATAAATAGATAAATAAATAAATAAATATTTTTTAAAAAATGACTGGGGCACTAAAAAGCTCTGAGCTTGTGGTGGGGTAGTCTCTGTGAGCTTCACTAGTTCTGGTTGGGCCGTTTCCCTAGAGAAACCCCAGATGTCTGTAAGTTTCCCCAAGCAGGGCTTCCCTGGTGGCACAGTGGTTAAGAAATGCCTGTCAATGCAGGGGACAAGGGTTCCAGCCCTGGTCAAGGAAGATCCCACATGCTGCAGAGCAACTAAGCCCTTGTGCCACAACTACTGAGTCTGTGCTCTAGAGCCCACGAGCCACAACTACTGAGCCCGTGCACCACAACTACTGAAGCCCGTGCTCCTAGAGCCCGTGCTCTGCAACAAAAGAAGCCACCACAATGAGAAGCCCGCGCACCTCAATGAAGAGGAGCCCCCGCTCCCCACAACTAGAGAAAGCTACACGCAGCAACAAAGACCCAACGCAGCCAAAAACTAAATTAATTAAAAAAAAAAAAAATGTCCCCAAGCAGGCCCTCCAGACCTCCCACTTGAAGGGTGTAACCCTGGCTGCCAGTTATCTGGAAAGTGGTAGGGCGAGAAATCTGGGGTTTTCAACATTCACTGTGTAAACTTTCACTTAAGCCTGCAGCAGGTTATCCTTTCCTCCAGTGGGCTGGTGTCCCCCAGACCAGAGATTCTCTATTTTACCCTGTCCACTTTGCTGCCAGGGTTAGAGGCAGGCGGGGGCATAGATGGCTACATTGGGTGGTGGAGAGGGTGAGGGTGTAACTGCTTCCTATATTGATTCTCTAATAATTCCTCTTATTTTTTTAACTGTTTATTTTGAAACAATTATAGATGTACAGGAAGTCACAAAAAGGTATGGTGAGGTCCCCTGTACCCTTCACTGTTTCCCTCAATGATTACATCTTATATAATTATACCACACTACTTAAACTGGGAAATTAACATTGGTACAACGTGTGTAAATAGTTCTGTGACATTTTATCACATAGATTCATGTAGCCACCGCAATAATCAAGATACAGAACCATTCCACCACCACAAACATCTCTATTAAGCCACGATGTTATGGTCACATCCACCCCCCTAACCCTAGCAAACCACTGATCTGTTTTCCATTTTCTATGATTTTTTCATTTTGAAAATGTTATATAAATGGAACCATATAGTTTGTATTTTTTGAGATTTTTTTTCACTCAGCATAATGCTTTAACATCCATCCAAATTGTTGCAGGTATCAGTAGTTCATTCCGTATTATCACTGAGTAATAGTCCATGCTATAGATGTACCACAGTTTGTTTAACCATTCACTTACTGAAAGACATATTGGTTCTTTCCAATTTTTAGCTACTACAAATAAAGCCACTATGAACAGTCTCATAAAGGTTTTGTGTGGATATAAGTTTTCATTTCTCTAAGATAAATACCCAGGAGTGTGATTGCTGGGTCATATGGTAAGTGTATGTTCATTTTTTTAAGAACAGATTTATTGAGATATAATTCACATACCATATAATTCACCTATTCAAAGTGTACAATTTAGGGACTTCCCTGGTGGTCCAGTGGTTAAGAGTCCATCTTGCAACGCAGGGGACACCAGTCAATCCCTGGTCGGGAAACTAAGATCTCGCATGCCGCAACTACTGAGCCCACATGCTCTGGAGCCGGCGCACCACAACTAAGACCCGACGCAGCCAATAAATAAATAAATATTTAAACATAAATAAATAAAGGGTACAATTTAATATTTTTTTTGTATATTTAGAAGGTATGAATAAACCATCACCACAATCTAATTTTAGAACATTTTGTCCCCCCAAAAGAAACTCTATATCCATGAACAGTTAATCCTCACTCCTCCCAATTCCAGTTGTTGTTTGTTTGTTTTTAAGAATCTGCCAAACTATTTTCCAGAATGCCTGTGCCATTTGACATTCTCACCGACAATACATGACAGATCTAATTTCTCTGCATCCAAGAATTCAAGCATTTGGTGTTGTCAATATGTTTCTATTTTCTATTTTCAATATGTTTCAATATGTTCTAATAGATATATAGGGATAGCTCATGGTGGCTTTAGTTTGCATTTCCTTAATGGCTAGTGATGTTTCACAACTCTTCATGTGTTTATTTGCCTCCAGTGAAATGTTTCCAGATGTTTTTTAATGTTTCCATATGTTTTTTAAAGCTTCTAGATGGGTCCATGAAGTCTCTGAGAAGCAGAGGCCCCTTCCACCCTACCCTTGACTCACATTGAATTGAGACATGAGGGAGAAATAAACCTTTATTGTGGTAAGCCACTGAGATTTGGGGGTTGTTTGTTACAGCACTTAACCTACCCTCACTAATTCGGTTCCAGCTTTGGAGAAATTGCCTTTACCTCCTGGGTCTCAGTTTCCTCATCTGAAAATGAGAGGTTTGCATATCCATACATTTATAAATTGTATGAATATTATTTCCAAGTCGTTTAAAAATCTACAAGGATTAATTGCAGTGTTTCTCAACCATAATAAAAAGTAAATTCTCCATTTATAGATGGTTTGTGTTCCAAAAGTCCAGGTATGAGTCCCTTATTGGAACATTGTTTCTGGGAGAAAAGAGATTTAATATTTTAAAATATGCATAGATTCCTGCTTAACCATCAGTTCTGAGGCCCCCCCAAACCCCAGCTGGAGGTAGTGAGTGAGGTGGGAGAGCAGGAACTGAGCAGAGGCTCTGGGGTGTGATTAGAGAGGGACAGGATGGGAGGGTAGGATGAGCTGGACCATGGGCCAGGATGTCAGCTGCGCAAGGTTCCTTGGGAGGCCATAGATGCCATTATGCATGTGAATAGTTCCTAACTTGGTTATTTCAAATTCTACATATACTTCTTCATTTTAACTGTGCTTGGATACGTGTTCTGTGCAGGACAGAAATGGATTTACCATGGAGCTAATGAAACTCAACCTTCAGGGTCCTCTCTCATACCCAGGACCCTTCCAAGGCCTTAGAAATTTTTCTAAGTGTTTACAAGGTCATTTGATTTTACAAAATTTGAAAAAGTTAAGATATTTTAATTGCAGTTGATTAAGACTGCTGTTTCCTGGGCTTCCCTGGTGGCGCAGGGGTTGAGAGTCCGCCTGCCGATGCAGGGGACGCGGGTTCGTGCCCCGGTCCGGGAAGATCCCACGTGCCGCGGAGCGGCTGGGCCCGTGAGCCATGGCCGCTGAGCCTGCGTGTCCGGAGCCTGTGCTCCGCAACGGGAGAGGCCACAACAGTGAGAGGCCCGCGAACTGGGGGAAAAAAAAAAAAAAAAAAAGACTGCTGTTTCCACTTTGACTTACCCTCCTTCACATTTCCCCTTGTGTTAGATGGCACTGGAATGGCCACAGGCATTCTTGGAATCCAGCTAAGGGGAAGTTTACTTGGGGATACGCTCTGTTTGGGATCTATTCACATGGTTTACAGTCACTTCCATGCATAGTTGACCTATTACAGCTATTACCTGACGCCCAGATGAAGGACTAGCTCCAGGAATCTCTTATCTGCCCACCGGGCTGACTCACCTGAAGTTGTGACCTGAAGGTGCAAGGCCAGGGTTCAAATCAAGGTCTAAATGTGTCCTTCTGCACCTGGCACCAGAATTGTATGGGAGTAGAAGAAAATCAAGTTTTGAAAATATATGAAGCTGAAGTCAGACAGAGAAAGGCAAATATCATATATTGCTTATACGTGGAATCTACAAAAATGGTACAAATGAACCTAAACAAAACAGAAATAGAGTCACAGATGTAGAAAACAAACAAATTTATGGTTACCAAGAGGGAAAGGCGGGGGAGGGATAAATTGGGAGATTGGGATTAACATATACACACTACTATATATATAATAGATAACTAATAAGAACCTACTGTATAGCACAGGGAACTCTACTCAGTACTCTGTAATGACCTATATGGGAATAGACTCTAAAAAGAGTGGATATATGTATTTGTATAACTGATTCACTTTGCTGTACACCTGAAACTAACGTTGTAAATCAACTATACTCCAATAAAAATTAATTTTAAAAAAAGAATATATATTGAAAAAATAAACACATTTTCTTTAAAAAAAAGAAAAGAAAAGAAATGTATGAGGCCAGAAGCTAGTCTGAAGAAAACTCTTCTACTTGTCAGCTGTACAAAAATATAAGCAGAGGATCCTGTCCTTATTGACATCCAGTCAAAACAAATTTTGTTGTGTCAGCAATATACTCAATAACACAGCAAATATCATTATATATGCATTCTTTTCTCTTTTGATAAGAACTGTTCAAAATACAACTTATCAAAACTCCTATCTTTATACCTTTTGATGACTTGACAACAAATTACTGATATCAATGCAAATAATAAAAAACTCATAATTCACCATTTATAATGAGGTTTTTCAAAGACAAATTGGTTAGTAAACGAGTCAATTTGAAGAGCACAGTCCCTGCACAAGAAAATTTGAAATGCTCTGAGATTGTATAGCTCCTAGATGAAAGAAACTTGATCAAGGTTTTTCCCCAATTTGATAAAAAACCTAAACATTTACATGACATTGCCAATAGCAAATTGTGAACCTGAAAGAAACTTTTCTAAATGATTAAATAATAAAAAGGCAAATTTGATAAGTCTGAATCATCTTTCTAGTCCTCTTAGTAAAATGGTATTTTCAAATCATTACCATGTGAAGAAGCAATCAAAGTGTATGCAGACAAAAAATGTAAGAAAATAGTAATATTCAAATGTGACTGGCATTTGATTCATCAATTATGGGATTTTTTGCGATGTTTGTGGCATTTGTCAGCTTTTTAAAAATTGTAATTTGTTGTGATTTATTTTCTCATTGTAAATATTCACTTTCATACCTATCTTTGTTTGTAATTTTTTTCTTTAAAGCACTGCCCACCCACACAATTGTATAAGCATCAGGCTTCACAAAATCTAGCCAACTGCAGTGCAGAGCATGCTCTTAGGTGCTACTACAGCTATTTGAGGTGTTGGGGCTGGTTACTCAGGCCCCAGGCTCCAGCTGAGCACTGTCAGGTCACTTGGGCTGATCAGGCTCTGAAAAATGGGCACAGGTTCAAAAAGTCCCCGGACTGAGTCAAACTCTAATGCCTCTTTATGGGCTCACCTCTAAGGCACTTCAGGTCCCCAGTAACATTACCAGGCCCACTCCTATCTTTACTTCTTGAGGCTCCCGGGGTCAGGAGGAACCTGCCATTCACCACCTAGGACTATTGCCTATTTCTTTTCGGGTGAACAGTGTTTTGAGAGCTCAAAAACCATGCCCATGTCCTTGATGAAATTAAACTCTTTACTGGCAAATATATATATACTGTGTTTAAACAGGCAAAGAAAAAACTGCCTACAAAAGCAAGGTGATTCCTGCTCTTTGGAAATTAAGGGTTGCCAAGTGTTTGTGTTAGCATCATCTAGTGACAAAACGGGGTAAGTTCAGCTCACCAAAATCTGTCAAACACTGGAGAGAGAAATGGTGGTGCTGCTGTTCCCCCACCCTCCCCTGCCCCCCTTTTTCTAGAAGTTGTGCAGAATATTGTGGTTAATTCAATCCCACTGTGACTTTTGGTCATTAACTTATGTCCTCTCTGTCTGATAGATCAGACAGAGATGAAAGTATGAAGTAAAAATTGAGAGGAAAAGGGACAGGGCCTATTTTAACTTCTGATGGTACTGTCTGCAGGAGTCATGCTTCAGTCCTTGGAAGAAGTCCAGCAAATCGCTGGCCTCATGAAGCTGGAGGCCCCTTGAAGATGGCTGGCCAGGTGGGGAGAGGTCAGCACAACTCTGCAGACCCCTGGCTGACCCTGCTAGATATTCTGGCCCATCCCGGCTGCTGACTTGAACCTGCTACCTAGGCCGATGCCATGCCCCATCCTACCACCTCGGCGCAGTTTCTTACCAGCTCAGTTTTTTTTCTTATCTCTGGCTCAGCCCACATTTTGCCTAGTTCCATTCCACCAGGTCTCTTTCAGTTCAGTTCCCTTCTTTCTTCCTTTTCAGTTTTCCCAAATCAGACCTGGCTTTAGTTGCCTACTTGCATCCTGTATGGAGTTTGGGTTTTTTAAAAAATTTTATTTCATTGCAATAAGAATACTTAACATGAGATCTACCCTCTTAACCAGTTTTTTTTTGTTTTTTTTGGTTTTTTTGCGGTACATGGGCCTCTCACTGTTGTGGCCTCTCCCGTTGTGGGCCCAGCCGCTCCGCGGCATGTGGGATCTTCCTGGACCGGGGCACGAACCCGTGTCCCCTGCATCGGCAGGTGGACTCTCAACCACTGCGCCACCAGGGAAGCCCTTAACCAGTTTTTAAGTGTACAGTATAGTATTGTTATCTATAGATACAATGTTGTACAGCAGATCTCTAGAATGTATTCATCTTGCATAACTGAAACTTTATACCAGTTGACTAGCAAGTCCCCCTTCCCCTCACCCCAGACACTGGTAACTACCATTCTAGTCTTTGCTTCTGTGAGTTTGACTATTTTAGATACCTTATATAAGTGGAATCATGCAGTAATTGTCCTTCTGTAACTGGCTTATTTCACTTAGCATAATGTCCTCAAGGTTCATCCATTTTGCCACATATGGTAGGGTTTCCTTCTTTTTTAAGATGAATAATATTCTACTTATGTATATACCACATTTCTTTTATCTATTCATCTGCAGATGGACATTTAAGTCATTTCCACATGTTGACTATTGTGAACAGTGTCACAATGAACATGTGAGCACTAATATCTCTCCGAGATCCTGATTTCAATTCCTTTGGATAAATACCCAGAAATGGGATTGCTGGATCATGTAGTAGTTCTATTTTTAATTTTTTGAGGAACATCCATACTGTTTGTCATAGAGGCTGCACCATTTTACATTTCCACCAACAACGCATAAGCGTTCCACTTTCTCCACATCCTTGCCAATACCTCTTGTCTTTTGTTTTTGTTTTCATAATAGCCACCCTAACAGGTGTGAGATGATATCTCATTGTGGTTTTGATTTGCATTTCCCTGATGATTAGTGACACTGAACATCTTTTCATATACCTGTTGGTCATTTGTACGCCTTCCTTTGGAAAACTGTCTATTCAAGTCCTTTGCCCATTAAAAAAAAATCAAGTTACTGGTTTTTGTGCTTTTGAGTTGTAGGAGTTCCTTATATATTTTGGAAATTAATCCCTTATCAGTAAATGGCTTGCAAATATTTTCACCCATTCCACAGGTTGCCTTTTTACTGTCAGTAGTTTCTGTTGCTGTGTAGAAGCTTTTTAGTTTGATGTAGTCCCACTTGTCTATTTTTGCTTTTGTTGTCTGTGCTTTTGGCATCACATCCATGAAATCATTGCCAAGATCAGTCTTGAAGCCTTTCCCCTATGGTTTTTTTTCTAGCAGATATACAGTTTCAGGTCTTACATTTAATCCATTTTGAGTTGATTTTTGTGTAAGGGCCTACTTTCATTCTTTTGCATATGAATAACCAGTTTTCCCAATACCATTTGTAGATATTGAGTTTTCATTCAGCATGTACTTACTAAGCATCTTTGGGTCAGGCATTATGGCAGGTATAAGGGATTCAGGCTGAGAATAACATAATGGCTGCAAGTACGTCCTCTGGAGCCAAAGTGCCTGGGTCAAATCCTGGTACTATCATTTCTAACTGCAACACCTTGGGCAAGTTACTAACTTTGCTGTGCCCCAATGTCCTCATCTATATAAAAGGGATATTAGTTACTGTTCTTCCCTCACAGGGTTGGTGTGCGAATTAAATAAATACATGTAAAGGTCTTAGCAAGGTGTCTAGCGCCTGGTAAGCACTCTTAAGCACCGGCTCTTAAGGCATAGTCCTTGCCTCTCAAGAGCTCACACTCTACGGTTGCCCCTGTCCACCTGACCCATGTGGCAGGCAGGGCCATCTAGGTCTTCTGGCACCTCGAGTGACCCATAGTTCCTGGCATCACAGGATGAACCGGGTGAAGTTCCAGCGTCACAGATTCGCGTGTGACCCTGGACAAGTAATTCCTACTCTCTGGATCTCACATGCATTTGTAAAGGAAGGACGGTGGACCAAAAGTGACTTCCAAATCCCAACAAACTCCTTGTTCTGGGTAGCCCAAGTTGAAACTATGTCAGCTTGAGCAAGTCACTCAACCTCTCTGAGCTTGTTTCACCAGAAAAACGGGATAATATTACTAACCACCTCCCATGTTATGGCGAGGGTTCCTCACGCCAACGGAAACCCCAAACTTCTGCGCTGGCTCAGCGGAGGCCGCTTTTATAGTCACTCGCCTTTGCCATGCAGCGCAGGCGCGCTGGAGCCCGGACCGCGCTCGCCGAGCCTGCAGGTTCCCGACTTCCGGTTCCGAGGCGACCCCGAGGCCAGACTGAGACTAATGGCGGCGTCCATGAAGCAAGCCACCGGGGGCGTTGAAGAGACCGCGGCGGAAGAGGAACCGCGAGTTCTGGAACCCGGGGCCGCCCCATTCGGAAATTTCCCTCATTATTCCCGCTTCCACCCTCCAGAGCAACGGCTCCGCCTCCTGCCTCCAGAGCTGCTTCGCCGGCTCTTCCCTCAGAGTCCAGAGACAAGGCCGATCCTGGGGCTCGACGTGGGGTGTAACTCCGGGGTGAGTCACGGGGGAGGGATCGGACGTCGGTCGAGCCGAGAGGTTGGCAGCCTCCACATCCCCTGGGGTTCCGGCCAGGGCGTGGCACCAGACCCCTCACAACTTTCCCAAAATGAGTTTAAAGGCGTAGTGTTCGACCCCGTGCTGCTGCTACCTCACCTCTAGGGTCCCAGCACCATCTCTTTTAGGAATCTTGGGGAGGAATCGTTTTCAACTACGTTCCGAATTCCTGCGTCCCCGCCTCCGCGCTTGCGGCCTCCTGGCAGAACGCCGGGTGGGAAGGGCCACTGTGCCTGGGCTTCCAGCGCTTGCCTCCTGTCCAGCGTGGCTGGCAACCTGGCTCGGGGAGAGGGGACTTACCGAGACCCAAGTTTGGGAGCGTGGGGTTGGGATTGGTTTACTGGGAGCCAAGGGTGACAGAATCATGCCTGGAATTAAGATTAGTGTGAAACGGTGCAGAATGGACCCTGGAGCCAAGTGGATATTTATTTTAAAAGCAATCAGTTGGCTGAGTACAGGGAAGAAGATCGAGAAAGAAAAATAAAGTATTCTGTGGGAGGAAGGCATTGCCACATTTTCTTACCACAAAGTATTTTTAGGCGTAAGAATGATTATAGTCAAACCACAAGCAAAATAGCGAAATGTCTCTCTGACACCTATTTGTAGCCACTAGGATATCCTAGAGGAGCAGGCATTCTGACCCCATGATTACAAATGCTTCAAAAAGTTAGTACCCTCACTCCATTCCAGACCCGGAGTGGGAGGGAATGAGGAGATTTTATCGTGCTTCTGGCCTTAGGCAGAAGAGAATTTGGTAGAGGGTTGAGGGCTGTAGGCACAGGGCTGGTAAATGGGAGGGAGACATTTGGACACAGGCTAAAAAACTGGAATGAGCAGATGGGTGGGTGTCTGGCTGTCTCTTGCAAACATTTCTCTACTGTGTTGATATAGCAGATCAAAGGGGTAAAGAGACTTGGTTTAAGACTTGGGATTTCATGAAAGGCATTAGGAAACTACAGGAGATTTTAAAGTTGAAAGTAGTATACTTGTACCTTGGGGGCCAGGACATAGTTGCAGTTAACTAGGGCAGTGGTTCCCAAACCTGGCTGTACCTTTAGGGAGTTTTTTATTTTGCACTTAAGAAAAGATGCTTGCACTTGATAAGACCAAAAAAAAAAAAAAATTCAAAATACAAAGGGGCATATAGTAAAAAGCAAGTCTCTACTCCTGACCCTAAATCCTCTTCTCCTACACAATGGGAACTGCTGTTTATAATTTCTTGAGTATACACCTTACAAATAATAGCACACTCTTTTGCACCTTGCTTTTCATTTAATAATTTGGAGATCACTCATGTCACTACAGTCTTTTTTAGCAGCTTCATAATATAGATGTGTGATAATTTGGGGGGTGCATTGTTTTTAGAATTTTAGATTTTAGGAACTCCTAGGCTGTACTCTAGACCTACTGAATCAGGATCTTGGGGATTGAGCCCTTGAGTCTGTGTTTTCTTTTTTAAGCTTCCAGGGGTCTCTAGGATTGGGGAATTGAGGATGGAGAGGATTAAGAGATGTGGTAGAGGAGGGACTGATGTGATGAAATGACTGGTCAAACATGGGGCACACCCAAGATCAGATAGGAGGAGGAAGACAGCAGAGAAATAAATAGAAAGATGGGGAGAAATTTTTAAGCAGCATAATCTTCCTACTCAAAATGTGGTCCTTGAGCTACAGCATCAGCATGACTTGGAAGTTTATTAGAAATACAGATCTCCGCCCCCAACCCAGATCTACTAAATCAACATCTTTATTTTAATAAGATCCCTAGGTGATGTGTATGCCTATTGAAGTATGAGAAGCCTGGTGTGGAGGAAAGAACTTAATGTTGCCTAAATCCTGCCATGTAGTAACCATGTGACATTGGACAAGTCACTAGCCTCTGAACCATAATTTTTAAAATACAGGTTTTTTGTGAACTATGCCACACATAGAGAAAAGTGCACAAAACATAAATTCACACTTTATGAATTATTATAAAGCAGACATCTTTATGACTACTGTCTATATCAAGAATAAAACATTGTCAGCACCCCAAGAAGTCTCCCATATGCCTTTCCCTGCTCATAAACGCCCCTCTCCACCCAGAGAGCCCAACTTTTACTATTATTGTTTCTTTCTTTTCTTTATAGCTTGCTATTTTTGTATCCGTAAACAGTGTAGTTTAATTTTGTCCATTTTCTAACTTCATATAAATGGATGCTTGCCATGTATTTTCTTTTGTGTCTTGCTGTTTTACTCTGCATTATGTATTTGTGTGAGTCATCCATGTTGCTGCACTGAGCTGAATTCCTTCCTTTTTAATTGCTATCTGGTATTCCGTCTTAATCCATGCTACTATTATTGGACATCTGGATTGTTTCCAGCCACACTTTCTTCACCTGCACAAAGGGCATAAATATTTTCCTCACAGGATTGTTGCGCAGAGCAAATGAGGTAGTGAATAGAAAAATGCCTTAAGAAAACAGAACATGAATTTGAGTTAGTTATAATGGTTATAGAAGTCAAAGTTAGAGAAAGGAAATAGTGACTTGTTTAATAGTCAAAAATGTGCTAAGATGGTGAAAATCACAAATCATTGGATTTGGCTAGAAGGAGGTCAGCAGGTAATGGATGCAAAAGCAGAATAAGTCTCAGAAGGGGATGGTGAAACATAACACATGTAGCAAAATTGAAGCTGTAGAGTGAAGGCTGAATGAAGACTTTGGAATGCAGACTTTCCCAACCACAGGTCTGAGAAGTAGATTTTTATAAGGTGGTGCTTGCTCTGTTCCTCACCTTCCTGGCAAGGAGCACTGGTTATGCCCCTGAAATCTTTTCCTCCTCCCTGGGGTCTGAGATACTCAAAAAAAGAAAAAGATAGTGAGCTTACCAGCGTATTACTTAAGCTGGAAAATACTGCTCTGGACTCCTTTGCTGCATCCATTGGGCTGTAACTTTCAACCACACAGCCCATCAGTGTCAGGAAAGTATGGAGATAATGCATTACAGCCTGAGACTCCTGGAGGGCACTGAGAGCCTGCTTTGTGGAAAACTTTTGGGGGGCAACCTGCTTAGGCTATAGTTTAACAACCTTACATCCTATAAAGCCAGGAATAAGTGGCAGTCTCAATGGGAGGATAAGAGATATAGGTTTCTCTTCCATTCCCTGGTTGAGAGCTGCAATGACAAAGCTCTTTTGGATTCCTCTAGGATCTGAGTGTGGCTCTATACAAACATTTCCTTTCCCTACATGATGGGGAGACCTGCTCAGATGCCTCAAGAGAGCTCCATCTCCTCTGCTGCGACATAGATCCAGTCCTGGTGGAACGAGCTGAAAAAGAATGCCCTTTTCCTGATGGCTTGACCTTTATCACCCTGGACTTCATGAATCACAGGACCCGGAAAGTTCTCTTGAGCTCTTTCTTAAGCCAGTTTGGATGCTCAGTTTTTGATATTGGCTTCTGCATGTCAATAACCATGTGGATTCATCTGAACCATGGGGACCAAGGCCTTTGGGAGTTCCTGGCCCACCTTTCTTCCCTGTGCTGCTACCTCCTTGTGGAACCACAGCCCTGGAAGTGTTATCGGGCAGCTGCAAGGCGTCTCCGGAAGCTGGGCCTCCATGATTTTGACCACTTCCGCTCCCTAGCTATCCGAGGTGATATGGCTAATCAGATTGTGCAGATCTTGACCCAGGACCATGGCATGGAATTAGTATGCTGCTTCGGCAACACCAGTTGGGACCGAAGCCTTCTGCTCTTCAGGGCAAAACAAGCCACAGAGACTCATCCGATCCCTGAATCACTGATAGAAGAAGGGAAAGAAAGGAACAGAATAAGATTCTGGAGACAATGAGATGGGAGGGAGGATAGAGATATTGAAAGGGGTTTATACAAAGAATTAAGTTCATTCTCCTTAACTCCTGATAGTTAGGCAGCTTTAAAACTTGGCAGAAGCTTTTTAAATGTCCAGGACATGCAATTAAAAGAATCATCATCTTCCTCATTTGGGGGGATGATCCCTGAGGAGAATATACCTGTGAGGCAATGATCTGTCCTATCTGGAATGACCTAGAGAAAGTGACCCTGGTTCTGGGATATGCAAGGGGCTGCTTTTGGTGGTTATTTAGGAAGACTTAGACCAGGTTAGCCTTAGAATGTCCCTTCCCTGGGCTCCTTAAATCTGATCTGCCTTCAGGCTTCTTCTAGACTTACTCATCCTGTCTATGAGACAAAACCTCACAATACAATCTGGAATGAAAAGTCATTGGCCTGGCTAAAGGAGAAGCTTTGGTAGGAAGAACATCTTTCCAGAGCAGGTCAAGTTTCCAACATGCCCAGGCTGAGCACAGCAGTTACAGATACAGTACTAACCAAGATGCATCGACTAGCATTTAAAAGATGTTTAAAAGATTAAATTATGAACTCAAAATCCAACCGGTACAAATGAAATGAATGAAGTGGGATTGTGTAGAATACATACAATTATATTTTATATATAATAAAAGTGACTTGAGTATGGTTGAGAATACCCTGTGAATCTGGAGTAGGAAAGAAATTTCTGCCTTTAACCACTCTACCCATGGAGGTTTCAACTCAAGAAAAGGAACCTCACCCAAGCTCAAAACAGAAAACATGCCAGCGAGTAAGTTAATTCAGGACTTTTTTTGTCAGTGTCCTCTGTCAAAGCACACCAGTATGGAGGTGGGGGGCATACACCGGTATGGGGGGTGGGAATACGTGCAGAGAAGCCTACACAAAATGCAGCCTACAATTGGATGGCTACAGCGTCAGTGCTGTGGGATAGGTGTCACTGATGTGTGGCAGGTGTTGATTTTTAAAACACCCATGAGTCCACTTCAAGGGAAAGTGAAAGATAGAGAAGATTTGGTGGAGAGAAGATGGAAAAACAAAACATACCTAGCTAAGAAGGGAGATTGGATTGATGAGCTTCACAATCTCTAAGATCCTATTGTTTTCTGAGTTGATGCTGTAGAAGGAGGAACAGGGAACAAGAGAGTCTGAACCACCAAAGAGAGGTTGGACTTTTTGAAGAAGTTAGTAAAAGTTCCTACTAAGGAATTTGAACTTTATGCAGAGAGAGCAGAAGCCAGAGCAGTTCCTAAATAATAGGAGGATGGAACCAAAACCTTCATTTAGGAAAACCAGTTTTTCTATTTTGTGCAGGATAATTGTATGGTTGGTGCCATTTCCAGTCTCAATTAGGCTCTAATACTACTTCTCAGTCTTTTTATATTGCTGCTCCTGATCACTTTTATCCTAGTGACTCTTCCAGACTTTTACCCTTCTGCAGGCAGGCTCTTGACTCTATTCCTGCTCCATTCTCCATTCATCTAAGCAGGTGACCTAACCACCAACTAGTGCCATTTTTGTTTACTGTGTCAGGAAGTCTTTTCTTGCCCTCAGTCTTGAACCCCTTCATCTTCCCTTGTTTTCACTTCTAAACTTACCCAGTGAGCTTTTACCCAAATAACCTCTGCCTAAGTTCCAGATCCCAACCTCTACTACCTCTCCCAAATTGTATTTTATTAAGGATCCCCTTGGTGTCTCCTTGGCCTCATTGAACGTTCCTGTCCACCTACCAACATGCTCAGTTCTCTCTCACCTTCAAAACCACCAACTTTTCCTGTGTCCTATCTCCCTCTCAGCCTTATGCAATCTCCATCTCTTCACCACCGTACATGAGCAAAGCCCTTGAAAGAATACATGCCACCACCTCTGCTTCCTCATCTCCCATTCATCAGTAGCCACCTGAATGCCATATTTTGAGGCCTATTTTCAGTCTTCCTCCTGGGCCATGAAACCATTCAACACTATTGACTCCTTCCTTATTGAATCACGCTCCCTTTAATTCTCTGCCATTCTCTGCCATTATTCTCTTCCAATCTTTTAGTTTCTCTCTACACCTTAAGCAATTGGTTCACATTTTAATTTGCATAAGCATTACCTGGGGAGTCCTGGATTCATCTCTAGAAACTGTGATTCAGGTCAGAAATGGGGCTCAGGATTCTGGTTTGGTTTGATTTGGGGTTTTTTGCAATTTTTATTGAGGAAAAATATATGTAACATAAAATGTACAATTTTAACTGTTTTTGTTTGTTTGTGGTACGCGGGCCTCTCACTGTTGTGGCCTCTCCCGTTGCGGAGCACAGGCTCTGGACGCGCAGGCTCAGCGGCCATGGCTCACGGGCCCAGCTGCTCCGCAGCATGTGGGATCTTCCCGGACTGGGGCACAAACCCGTGTCCCCTGCATCGGCAGGCGGCCTCTCAACCACTGCGCCCCCAGGGAAGCCCTTAACTGTTTTTAAATGTATATTCTGTGGCATTAAATACATTCACAATGAGGAATCTTTTTAACAGGCATGCCATATGATTATGATGCAAGTTGAAACAGACCACACTTTGATGCTTAGAGTTCCTTAGGGTCCATCCAGTCCTCTTCTACATTTTTTTCCTGGGGTGAGTTCCTCCACTCCCATACCTTTAACAACTACCTATATGCTAATAACCCCCAATAGTTATAAGCCCCACCTTCACAATTCCAGATTAATATTTTTCCTGTTTTGTAGTCATATTCCCCTAGATAGTTCTTTGGCACCTCAAATTCAATGTACCCCAAAAGCAAACTCATTACCCTCATTCCAAACCTAATCCTATCTCAATTGTTGGCATCCACCCATTGCTCAAGCTACAAACTTCAGTTAATTCTCCTCATTTTTACTTCCCACATTGAAATAGTCACAAAGTCCAGTGAATTCTACCAATAACATGTAAGTTCCACTTATTTCATCCATGTGGCTGATGCCTACCAAAGGTTTCTATGTTAAGTCCTCTACCCTCCGATCCATTGTCTTGCTGCTAGTGTTCCCTTTCTCAAATATTTAGCTATGCTAGTATTATGCTTAAAAACCTTCAGTGGTTTCCTAGTGCCTAGAGTCCTGTCCTTTATCCAGTGCCTAAACCAATATTGTTCAATAAGGTAGCCGCTTGCTATTTAAATTTAAATTAAGGAAAATGAAATAAAATTTAAAATTCAGCTCCTCAGTCCTACTAGCCACATTTCAGGTGTTCAGTAGCCCCATGTGACTAGTGACTACCTTATTGGACAGCACAGATATAGAAAATGTCCATTGTTGCAGAAAGTTGTATAGTACAGTGCTAGTCTTCATGCCTTTCCTCTACACATCAGCCACACTGAACTTCTTAGCACAAACTCCTGCTTCCCTTCTCTCTCCCCCACCTCTCCCACTTTGCAATGTGGTTCAACTGTTTGTCCTAAAAATGGCTCAGATATTACATTTTCTCAAAAATCTTCCCCAACTCCTATAGCAGTTTGCATTTGTTACTATATTCTAGTGAGGATTTTGTGTAGAGACCTCTATCACAGTGTTTACCTCATCATATTATAATTGTTTCTGTGCCTCTTCCCCACCACCAGGAGACTGAGCTCCTCAAGCCCAACTTAGTTTTGTATACCTAAGCCTAGCTCAATGTCTGACACATGGCAGGTAGCTGAGAATTACTGGTTGAATGAGTATATGAGTGAACAAAAAAGAAATGCACCCGAATTCAAGTACTGAGAAGAAAAGGGAGATATATGATTGGGCAAAAGACTGCCCAGGATACTGGGCACAGTGGTTAAGAATCTGCCTGTCAATGCAGGGGACAAGGGTTCAAGCCCTGGTCCAGGAAGATCCCACATGCTGTGGAGCAACTAAGCCCTTGTGACACAACTACTGAGCCTGCGCTCTAGAGCCCGTGAGCCACAACTACTGAGCCCCCGCGCCACAACTACTGAAGCCCATGTGCCTAGAGCCCATGCTCCACAAGAGAAGCCACTGCATTGAGAAGCCCGCGCACCGCAACAAAGAGTAGCCCCCGCTCGCCACAACTAGAGAAAGCCCGTGTGCAACAACGAAGACCCAATGCAGCCCCCCACCAGGGAAGCCCCAACATAACTTTTAAAATCCTTAACCCTATTGGGGTAGATACTATTATCATCCTCATTTTGCAGATGTTGGAACTGAAGCACACACAGCTTAAGTGACTCTCCCAAGGTCACGTACCTTGTAAGTGGCAGAGCTGGGCTTACCTAGGCAGTGTGGCTGCCGAGACTGGGCCTTGGCTACTATCCCTTGAAATGTCATGGAAATCAAGACCGAGAAGAGACTCCAGAGAGCCAGTGTAAAAGAGCATGGGCTTTGGAGTTACTGTGCTTCCTCAAATTATGTGTTCAGACCTGGGAATAAGAGACCCAGCCAGGCCACTCTTAGCTATCCCTGATGTTCTTAGAATTCCCCTCGCAGAAATCAGGCCTAATTCTAGGTTGAGTACCCAGTAGCACCCCTGCTGCTGCCTACCAGTTAAATAGGCACATACAGCAAACATAGACTCTTACGTCTCCATAAGTGCTAACTACCCTCTTACTGTACCCTTGACTTGCCAGCAACCCTGACCTTCCCCTGAATTCCCAATCTGCCCCTAGCTTTGACTTCTGGGTAGGACCTCAAAAAAGTGGATTTCGGGCTTCCCTGGTGGCGCAGTGGTTGAGAGTCCGCCTGTCGGTGCAGGAGACAAGGATTCATGCCCCGGTCCGGGAAGATCCCACATGGCGCGGAGCGGCTGTGCCCGTGAGCCATGGCCGCTGAGCCTGCGCGTCCGGAGCCTGTGCTCCGCGACAGGAGAGGCCACAGCAGTGAGAGGCCCATGTACCGCAAAAAAAAAAAAAAAAAGTGGGTTTCATCCTCAGGAGGTAGGGATTTCAAGGCCAACTCTAGGATGTATTAAAATCCCAAGATCGGTTAGCTCCTCCTCAGCCTTCTGAGATTGAGTTTGGCCTGGGAACAGAGCAGTGAAAAGAACATCAGGTTTGGAACCAGGATCTGCCAGTAACTCATTGTATGACCACCCTATTCAATTCATTTAACCTTTCTGAGCCTCAGTTTACTCATCTGTACGACTGAAATAACAAGACCTTCCTTTTCCTATGCCCAAATGTGCTAAAGGATATGATGGTAATTTGCAGAATATGGATTGTTAAAGTGCTGTTACATTCTAAGCATGCTACAGACCACAACCATGCCTGTTAGATCAAAGACTTATGAGAAAAACATCTCATCTCTGTAGAAAACATGCATCTTACTATTTCAAATAATTTGTTTTTTAAGATGAGGGAGTAATAAGTAGTTCAACTTCAGCCTACAGAGCATTTTAAAGGAAGCAGTGGTGGGAGGGAGAGAGTGATCATTGCTAATGGAAATGAGGTTTATGATGGTCGCAGAGTGATAACTGATTATAGACGTGAATTTACCTACTTCTCTGTAGATCTTAATTTAAGAACACTTTGAAACCTTGTGACCCTGCTGGTGCTCTCTCCCTTCACCAAGGCAGTGCAAAGAAATATATATGGTTCGGGGGCAGGCTGAATACTGGTCCTCCAAAGTGTCCACATCCTAATCCCTGGAACCTGTGAACGCTACCTTAGATAGCAAAACGGACTTTGTAGATGTGTACAGTTGTGTAGATTAAGGATCTTGATTAAGGATTAAAGATTTTGAGATCAAGAGATTAATCTGGATTATCACGGCTGGCCCTAAATGTAATCACAAGTGTCCTTATAAGAGGAGGGCAAAGGGAGATTTGACCACAGTAGGTGTCATGACAGAAGCAAGAGGTTGGAGTAATGTAAGGAAGGGCTACAAGCCAAGAAATGCAGTTAGAAAAGGCAAGGAAATGGATTCTCTCCAGAAGCCTCCAGAAGGAATGCAGCCCTGCCAATACCTTGATTTTAGACTTCTGATCTGTAAGAGAATAAATTTGTGTTGTTTTAAACCACTAAGTTTGTGATGATTTGTTACAGCAGGAACAGGAAACTAACACAGGGACTCTGACTACAATGAGACTAGGCTACAAGCCAAGCAGCACCAGTCTCAAATAACTCCTGATGGCAGAAAACAGCCACAGTGACCAAAGGAATAGGCTGGGCTCCATCTACATGGGTAACTGAGGAATCTTCGATCAGTAAAAGCTTTGGGAGATCCTTCAGCATCTGAACCTGACCTCTTCCCTCCAACATTTCTGTTGGCTGAGCAGTTACCTGACGTGTTGGGAGGAACTGTTGTATTTGAAGTCTGTTGCTGTTAGTTTCAAAAAAGATGTGTAAATAGTGCTTATAACGATGAGGTCTCGGTACCAAGAAGGTAATGATTGTGTAATGGCCTAGGAGAGCCGTTGGAGATGGTAAGAATATCTTTGGCTTCAAGAAAAGATCATCTTTATCTATCCTCAAAACAGCCTAATTTGGGAACCAACACCAAACATGACAAGAGACTTACTGAGGGACAAGAATGAAGAATGGTCCTGGATATACTTTAAATATATAGATATGTAATCCAGTATATTAAAAAATTAGCATTTCAACATGCAGTCAATATAAAAATTATTAATGAGGTATATTATTTTTTTAATACCATCTTCAAAAACTAGTGTGTATTTTATACTTACAGCTCATCTCACTCTGGACTGGCCACATTTCAGATGCTTATTAGCCACATGTGGCTAATGCTACACATTTATGGCAAATCAAAAAGTAATTTATCAAGTTCCTTCCATATACCCAGCATGCTTTTAGCTGCTGTGGAGGGTAAAGAAAAATCAGTTAAACAAACCGGGACTTCTAAAGGTTAGACTTGATTCTTTTAGCAACTATGTTAAAGTTGAGGAGAAAAGGAGAGGCTTATACATGGTAGCATGTGATCATGTGAGCTTCAGAAAAGGAAAAATCTTTGTGGACTACAGTGGGCATGGAAGAGTTTTGGAGCATATGGGATTTGAGCTGTCTCTGAAAGTCATATCTGCAGGTTCTGCATCCACAGATTTAACCAACCATGGATCAAAACTATTTGGGGAAAAAAATTCCAGAAAGTTCCAAAAAGCAAAACTTGAATTTGCTGTGCACCTCCAGCATAGCATTTACATCGTACTTACAACTATTTATGTAGCATTTACATTATATTAGTTATTATATGTAATCTAGAGATGATTTAAAGTATAAGGGAGGATGTGCATAGGTTATATGCAAATAGTACATTTTATATGAGGAACTTGAGCATCCATGGATTTTGGTATCAATTGGGGTCTTGGAACCAATTGCCTATGGCTTCCAAGGGACAGCTGTATAGCTTTTGCAATGATAACAAGAGGGACAGGAGTATGCCCTATGAGCCACGTAGAGAGGAACCTCTCTGCAAAGGTACACAGGAATGTGTGTTTTGTACATTGAAAACAGAAAGGACTGGCTGGTCTGGAATGGAGATGTCATTCTGAGCAGCAGTGAAAAATAACAGTGGTCTTTGCCATTTAAATAGATTCTGGATGGAATATTTATTATTTTAAAATATCTTAAAATTAATTTTTATTAGGGTATGGCTGCTTTACAGTGTTGTGTTAGTTTCTGCTATACAGCTATACATATACATATATCCCCTCTTTTTTGGATTTCCTCCCCATTTAGGTCACCACAGAGCATTGAGTAGAGTTCCCTGTGCTATACAGTTAGGTTCTCATTTATTATCTATTTTTTAATTTATTTTTTAAAGAGAAACCCTTCCCGTTAAGGCATTTGTGCTTTTTTTTTTTTTTAAATATTTATTTATTTAGGCTGCGCCAGGTCTTAGTTGCGGCATGCAAACTCTTAGTTGCGGCATGCAGGATCTAGTTCCCCGACCAGGGATTGAACCCCAGGCCCCCTGCATTGGGAGCGCAGAGTCTTACCCACTGGACCACCAGGGAAGTCCAGTTATCTATTTTATATATAGTAGTGTATATATGTCAATCCCAATTTCCCAATTCATCCCACCCCCTTCCCCCCACCAGTAAGCCATATGTCCATTCTCTACATCTGTGTCTTGATTTCTGCTTTGCAAATAAGTTCATCTGTATCATTTTTCTAGATTCCACATATAAGTGATATTATACGGTATTTGTTTTTCTCTTTCTGACGTACTTCACTCTGTATGACAGTCCCTAGGTCCATCCATGTTTCTGCTGGATGTAATATTTAAAGTAAAAAGAAAACCATAAGCATACTAGAGAAGAAACTCCAATTAAAAAATTGGAGTATGTCCTAAACACACAAAAAAACAAAAGCCATAAAAAAAAAGATCAATAAATTTGACTACCTAAGGCAAAGGAAAAAAAAAATTCCAATAAACTCACATGACAAACTCCCAACTAGGAACACTATTGGCAATACATGTGACAAAGGGCAATTTTCATTATAATACAACCAACTCTTATATATCTATTAGAAAAAGACATTCACAGGGCTTCCCTGGTGGCACAGTGATTGAGAGTCCACCTGCCCATGCAGGGGACACGGGTTTGTGCCCCGGTCCGGGAAGATCCCACATGCCGCGGAGTCTGTGCGTCTGGAGCCTGTGCTCCGCAGCGGGAGGGGCCACAGCAGTGAGAGGCCCACGTACGGCAAAAAAAAAAAAAAAAAAAAAAAAAGACATTCACAGAAAATGATAATGGCAGATAACACCTGAAAATTTGTTTAATCTCTCTTCTTTTTTTTTTTTTTTTTTTGGCTGCGTTGGGTCTTCCTTGCGGTGCGTGGGCTTCTCATTGCGGTGGCTTTCTCTTATTGCAGAGCACGGACTCTAGGCACATAGGCTTCAGTAATTGTGGCTCTTGGGCTCAGTAGTTTTTGGCTCGCGGGCTCCAGAGCTCAGGCTCAGTAGTTGTGGCACACGGGCTTAGTTGCTTCACAGCACGTGGGATCTTCCCAGACGAGGGCTCGAACCCGTGTCCCCTGCATTGGCAGGTGGATTCATAACCACTGTGCCAACAGGGAAGTCCCATACTCCCTGGCTTTAGTTACCACCTATGATCTGATGTTCTGATGACTCACAAATGTCTTAGTCCAGATATCTCTTCTGAGCTTCAGAATTATTTATCCAACATCATCATATATTAGTACTTCCCAACATTTCCCACATCATGGCACGCATAGAAAATGATGGTGTTTTTGTGGCAGTCCACCTTACTGAGATTGCTGTCTGTTGGAGCGAGCTTGTGCTGCTCTGAGGGTTGAGAAGATCAACATGCAGCACATCTGTAACCTCTTCCTGAGGCACAACAGTTGGGAAGCTCTGACCTCTTGGATAGACATTTCCACTTGGACGTCTCCCAGGCATTTCATTGTCAACATGTTTGGAAGAGAGTATATCATCTCCCAAACCTGCTCTTCTTCAGGTGTTTGATATTTCAGTGATTGGCCCAGAGGTCTTGGCTTCTCTGCTTCTCTCTACTTCCAATCCCAAGACCTCCTGACTTTAATACTATTTATTTCTTGAAGTCATCTCCTCTCCATCATCACTATCATTTTCCTAGTCCAGAGCACATCGTTTCTCATTTTTCCCAATTACTACAAAAACTTTCTGTCTGGTCTCCCTGACTCAAATCTTGCTCTCTCTTATCTGTTCTCCACACTGCAACCACAGCGATCTTTTTAAAATGCAGTTCTAATCATGACACCCCCTTGCTTAATACCATTCAAAGGCTCTGCATTGCTTTTAGGATAAAGTATGATCATCCCACTACTTATCTTTTCAATCTTATTGCTTATCATACCCCACATGAATTCTTTATTAGGTAGCTAATACTATATGCACAGTGCCTGGGATACAGTAAAGACTCAATAAGAATTTTCGAATAATGAAAATGAGGCGAAAGGGGTTCAAGGACCTAAGCAGATCCATTATATCTGTACCAAGTATGAGGTTTCAAAGCACATACTGGCAATGCTGTCAGAACCCAAGGAACATGTTGTCCTATGTAGAAGTAAGCAGCACTAGCAAAGATCTATTCCTATTCAGCAAATGGACCAAATAATAGCCTCTTCCCAGCTCCTTTCTTCCTCTTAGTGAGCAGGAAAGACATCAAGAATGCACTCAGAGGACTTCCCTGGTGGTTCAGTGGTTAAGACTCCCTAGTCGGGGAACTAAGATCCCACATGCTGCGTGGTGCGGCCAAAAAAAAAAGAGAATGCCCTCAGAGTCAATCCAACCTGGAGAATAGTCAGATTATTAAAATCTTTTGAGAGGTCAATTACCAACCTGACCATCTCCTGATGTCAGGAATTCTAAACTGGGGTCAGTTCATCAACCAATGTAACACAGTAGCCAAATGGCTACAATGCCAAACTGAGGAATGAAGATGCTCCAACACTGAATGAAGGAACACATAGTATTGAAGCAGAGGATCCCATTCAAAGTACTGATGTGAGCAGTGAGGGCATGGTTCTCTGAGATGCCATCTACCAGTCATTCATCAGCACTATCTGCACTGTTAGACCATGCCACCAAACTGGTTTGTTACCAACAGCTTGCAGCAACCAGAGACCTAAAAGGCCTAGCTTGTTTTGTAACATAGATAACTCAAGTAAAGAACAATTTATGATTGGTGGTATACAACAAGGTGGAAAACCAACATTGGAACTTCAGTGTAATTTTTAATAAGTGAATAATACCACTAAGTGTGGTAATTAAAGTGTGTTGGGCCTCATCAAAGACAGAAAGCATGGAGCAATGGTAGCTATACTTCTTTCACCTCCTGTCAGTGAAGATAAAGGTCTGTGAAGCATAGAGAATCTGCCCAAATCTGAATGTCTAAACTTTCAAGTGTGCAAGAACCTTTAAATTAAGGAGAATAGGTACTTGTCTGACAAGTGCAGATGTTCCAGCTGTGTTTATTAAACAGGGGCGAACATCTGAATGTAAAGTAAAAAATAATCTACATGGTTTGTTTGCTTCCCAAAATTTATTTATTTGGAAACATCCAAAAATAGTTAGAAATGCCTGGCAGACTCTTAAGGTTTTTCTACCCCATGGTTTTGGAATGCAACAGATTAGTGGACTTTTACTGGACTTTTAAGCCCTTGGAGGAAACAATCGTGTCTAATTTTTGTTGTAAGCCCAGGACTGGGACACGGATTCCTATTCAATAAATGTTAGATGATTGAATGAATAGAATTAATCAGTGCTGCAGGATTACAAAGATGCCACTAGCTATAATCAAAAAATAAGGTGAGCTTTTTCAAAATGAAAACACATTCACAAAAAGCTTTGCACAAGAATATTTAGAGCAGCCTTATTCATGATAGCCCCAAACTGGAAACACCCAAATATCCATCAATTGGAGAATGGATAAACAAATTACAATATATTCATACAATGGACTATTACTCAGCAATATAAAAAATAGACTACACATGGCTGAATCTCAAAAACGTTACTAAGCTAAAGAATATAGACACAAAAGAGTACATACTGTATGATTCCACTTATGTGAAATTCAAGAACAGACAAAACCATGGTGATAAAATTCAGGAAGTTGCAGAGGGTGGGTGTTGGTAGGTGCAGGGTAATTGACTATACAGGGGAATGAAGGAATTCTTTGGGGTGATGGTTCAGTATCTTGTTTGGGGGGTTACATAAGTGTATATATTATTGTTGAAATTCACCAAACAAAACACCCAAGATCTGTGCATTTTCTTGTATGTTAAGGATAAACCAGGCTTCCCTGGTGGCGCAGTGGTTGGGAGTCCACCTGCCGATGCAGGGGACACGGGTTCATGCCCTGGTCCGGGAAGATTCCACATGCCGGCTGGGCCCGTGAGCCATGGCCGCTGAGCCTGTGCATCTGGAGCCTGTGCTCCGCGACGGGAGAGGCCACAACAGTGAGAGACCCACGTACTGCAAAAAAAAAAAAAAAAAAAAAAAGATAAATCAATTTTAAAAATTGTTTTAAAGCAAAGGTGAGAGAGCTGGTGGGAGTAACCTCCACGACATCTTCTAGGCTCCAATAATCACTATCCTCAGGCAGTCTTCATCAAGCTACCTCTATACTCAAGAATCCAAAATGACTTTTTAAAATCGCCTGTCCTGTCAAATCCATATCCTTATTCTGATCTCCTCCATACAAAACTTCCTCCATTAACTTCTCCCACTTCCCACCCTACCAACGTTATCTGCTCACTGTCCCATGCAGATAATTTGCTCTTTCCTACGTGAATCTCCTTGTGTCCTTACTTCACCTGGATCCTATTCAAGTTCTCTCTGCCCTTCAAATCCCATTTTAAATTAAGGAGCCTCCTTCAGAGAGGCACTCTTGGTCAATTCTAGCCAATTTGAGCACTCTATGTTCCCTGAGCTTTTATGTTCATTTATTGGATAATATGGTGCTTTAATACATCCTGTGTATACCCGCAATAGAAGCAATTTTAATAAAATGGGCAGAGCCTGTGGCTAGGGATCCCTTTGTATTTCTCTGCAGAACCCCCTTCAGAACCTGCACTAAGGGGCCAGATTGTGAAGATTATATGGTATCCAGACAAGGGCAAATAATTGTTTAACCAAGGACCAATGAGAATGATATCGAAGGGAGTTCTGAGGCCCTGCTGGGGCCTAGGTGGGCTGTTTGCTTTTCCTCCTTCAAGCACGCAGTTAGTTCAGCAGGGAAGGAACTCGCCCCCACTGAGACAGCAAGTGGCTGAGAGCAAGATTGTATCCTTTTTCTGGTCAGCCTTCCCTCCTCCTTAACCAGTGAGGAAAAGGCCAACACTGCTCTGAGAGGTGCAGAGCCTGTTCCCAGCGCCCAGGTTTCCATATTGCTGGAAGGACCCGATCTGGGAGGAAGAAAAGGGAGATGGGAGCATTTAAGGCCAAGCAGGCACTCAAGCCTCTTCCCTTAGATTTACACCCAACACGTATGCAGGAAGGCAAATTACAAACACCGACGCTCACAATCACATACACACGTGCACGCCCAGCCCTACAGAAGCAGACGCGCATGCCCACGGGTCCGCGTGCACCTACTTAGTTTTCTCTGCTATAGATGCCCCCCATTCCACCCCCGCTCGGCCCAGCCCGGCTTCTCCTACCCCGGCACTGGGGAGGTTTACCGGGCCCGACCCGGCCAGGTCTGGGCAGTCTGTTTCGCTATAGGGGGGAGGGGAGGTCCTTTCCTCCAGGGCGGAAGCGGAGCGCTCGGGCCGGGCGGACCTAGCTCTCGTCCTGGGAACATCTGGAGGGGGCTGGGAGGGGCGCGTATCCAGGGTGAACGTGGATTGGCTGCGCGGGAGGGGAGGCGGGGTCTGAGCGAGGGGCGGGGCTCACTGGCCCCTTTAAAGCCTTGACATCAAGAGGCGGCCCCAGCACCCCCCTTTTTCTCTGCCCCCCTACCACGAGCCGCGGCCATGGACTTGGCGGATCCGGCCTGCCCTAGCCCAGCTCAACACCTGATTTCGGTGAGTTCTGGGCCCACTTGCGATTTAAAGGGCGGCGAGTGGGGGGGTCTTTAAGCCCGGGCTGGGGGTGAGAGATATGGAGGGTAAGGCTCTCGTGGCAGCCTTGGGTCGGAGAGGGCGGCGCGGCTTCCTGCCGGACCTCGCTGGCCTCCCCTCCCTCTAGCCCGCCTCACTCAAGCCGAAGGGTCCGGCCGCGACTCTGTCCACCCCCACCCCACCCCCTCCCGCCCCTCGCGCCATCCTCGCGCACACTCCGTGGCCCCGGAAGGGAAACTTTCCGGAGAGGGCGATGTTCCGGGGGCCGGTCTACCGCCCCCTTTGAAAGCACTGACCTTGCCCCAGCTGCGCACCCCACCCCACCCGCATCCCATCGTACGGGAGCCGCTTAGCGGTGCTGGGTTGTTGCGCGGGGGAGGCTCTCCCCAAAGCGCAGGCGCGGAGACGAGCCTCTGGCTTCTCTTCGCACTCCTTGCTGTCTCCGTGGCCTGGGGCGGTGGGGTGGGGGAGAGGTGGGGGGAGGCGGAGAGATAGGGGTCTCCCGGAACGACCCTTCAGTGGCTCTGAGGGACTGCGGGAAGAAGGGTAGCTGGGTGGGCTGAACACTAAAGAGAGGCTGAGGAAGGGAGAAGGGCTGGGCAGGGAGTGAAGCCAGGACAGCTCTTGCAGGAAAGGCTCTCTGGGTCCTGGCTGCGGTGCCAGAAGAATGCAGAGAATTTATCTGTGCTCGACACTCCACTGGCCTAGGCCGACTAGGAAAGCGGCTGTCTGAACCCCAGCCCCCGTGGTCTCTCCAGCCCTGGCACTGCCCCAAGGGCACGGAGGACCCTTACCTCCCACAGGCCTGGTTTTCCAGGTGTCTCAGCGCTATCCACCAGCCTGTCCAGCTGCTACTTCTTAAATGCCTGCCTTCCTGAGTAGCCAGGGATCTTAGGCTGCCCGGTTGTCTGGCTGTAAAGGCAGTGCTTCTATGCCCTCCCTACCACTGCTCTCCCTCCCCCACAGGTCCTCCTGCTTAAGCACAGTTGTCTGCCAGAGATAGTGGTGGAAACAAATGCCTGGGACAGGTGTGGTCCTGGAGGACAGTAGCTAATGGTCAGTGTCTAATGGTTCTGTGGGTGGTACTTTGGGGAAAATGAACCTAGCCCAGTTGCCTTGTTGCAGACCCTCTCTTGCAAGATATGCCAGCTGACTCAGAGACTCCTTGTCTTTCAAGAAAGGAGACACAAAATTCACTTCTCATATTTATTGGGTTCCTGTCTTTCTAAGAACAACGTGGGGTTAGTGGGTTTCTTACCTCAGAGAAACACTTGCATCCCTGTCTAGGAAGATAATCTCCACTTCATTCAACTTTGTCTTCAGTTTATGGTCTGTGCATGAGGTGGTGTGAGCCCTCCAGCATCTCTCTCCAGCTCAGGCCTTTGGAAGAGAGTGAGAACCTGGAGAGGCAGATGGCCTGGGCTGCAGGGAAAAAGGCCCTTCTACAATAGGCAAGCAGAAACCAGTGTGTATGAGGACCAAGCTGTTATCACTGTGGACTGGGAGTCAGAAGCTCTGGTCCCTGCTCTTCATAGGTTGCTGTGTGACCTTAGCCAAGGTAGTTTGCCTCTCTGGTGCTCTTTTCCACCATGTGTAAAATTCAGCAGTTGAATTAGAAAGCTCTACTATTCCTTTCCACTTTTTGACATTGTGTGGTTCCACTGATGAGTGAAATTGGAGGGGAGTAAGGTCCTCCAGCAGGGTGGGTAAGTTTGAAGAGGTAAGTTGCTTAGGAGTAGAACCTTGGGTGGAGGGACACAGACTCCCTTATCCTGCCTAAGAAAGCCACTGTGCTGCTCGCCCCTGGTGCCTTGGAGTATGAACTCCTGCTGGCTGGGGTTTGGCCCACCCATCAAGGCCTCTGGTGAGACATCCTGGCAGGCCAGTCTTTGAGCTGTGCCTTTGGGGAGGGGTTGAGAGAGGAGGAGGCAGCCAAGGGCCAGCAGGGGAAGCAGATTCCCAGGAGACAGTTTGCATCTCAGCTGTTGGGACTTGTTTTAGGATCTGGGCCAGGGAGTACAGCACACTCATCTACCCTGTTATGGGAAGAGGACAAGGAGAGCCCCGCTGCTGTTGCCCATCCCACCCGTTGGCCCTATTCACCTCACCTCTGTACTCACACCCCCAGCTCCCAGGCAAGGGGTGTAAGGAATCTTCCCTACTGCCCTCACCCAGCCAGCCTCCCAGACCCTGCCACGCCAGCCAGGCAGCAGCAGGGAGAGACTGCCGCACTCCCACCTTTCCCAGACTCCTTCTTCCATCCTGGGGGGTAGAGCTTTCTCAGGAGTCAGACTCTCCAGGCTGGGACTTGCTCTCTAGCCCAAGAACCAAAGACCTTCACGTTCTTCTTGTTTGTTTTCATCCTTGGTCTCCCAGGTGCTGAGGGAGATGTTAAAGGAGAGGTGGTGGTTAAAAAGGCCGTGGGATCGGTTGAATGTGGAGCACATTCTCCTGCATTGCTTTTCCCTCTGCTAGCTCCCCAGGAGCCCTCTTCCCTGGGCCCTGCTGCCCATGAGAGTGAAGCTACAGCAGGAGGTATTTAGGTTAGACCCCAAGGAAACCTTCCTCACTGCTAGAAACCCCTGGGATGGAGAATGGAAGCTCCCAGGAAGGTCAGTTTCCCAGAAAGTGGTTAACAGTGGAGTCCCTGTCAGAGTGAAGGATGTGGCTGTTGCTAGGCAGAGGCTGCCGTTTCCTCTTGGGGTGTGGCTCTGAGGCCAGCCAGCCAGAGGCCCCGTTAGAAGCAGGAGGAGAAAGGACTCTTGCCTGATAGCAAAAGAGGGGTCCCTGGCTCCATCAGCCTTGGGTCACCAGAAGCGCGTCTCTCAGAACAAATGCCGCTTCTGCCCCTGCTTCCCCGGCTCCTCCCCTAATTCACCACCACTACCACTGTCTGCTTTGACAATCCTCACCCAAACCTGGCAGACTCCTCTAGCCCCAGTCTGGCTGCACTAATGGACTGATTGGATTTTCTATACTTGGAGTTTGGGATTTCTGATTGAACATGCAAATTTATGTAAATCAATCTGGGATCTGCCACTATGTCAAAACAACATAGAGTCACAGGCTGGAAGGAATC
Source organism: Orcinus orca (assembly GCF_937001465.1). NCBI lineage: Eukaryota > Metazoa > Chordata > Mammalia > Artiodactyla > Delphinidae > Orcinus > Orcinus orca. Next base: position 40,092,886 of record NC_064569.1, on the reverse strand, counting down.
CTAGAGACAGTCTAGTCCAATGCCCTCATGTTAAAAATGGGGAAACTGAAAAAAAAGGTGGGGAGTACACTGAAGTCTAGAGGGGGAAGTGATTTGTACAATGATGAGTGTCAGAGGCAGGGCTCCTGACTCTGGTCTAATGTTTTACGTTGTACCATTCTGCCTTAATTTCTTGTGCATGAGGGGGCCTGGCCAGATTTAAGGCAGAGAGGGCAGTTCTTGAACCTGATATTGTGGAGAGCTAAGCCCTTGGGGTCAGAGTGTTATCTCAGGGTCCCCCATGGGCTCTGGTCAGCTCTCTTAACATGCTGAAGAAAAACAACTTCAAATCCCTTAGAATAACACCCTTAATATTTTTCCCCAGGCCCTACCCTGGAGGGTTGGAAGACAAGGTCTTTGGTTGCTCCCTGGCTTGGCACTTATGGTTCCCCAGAGCTGAGGTTGTGTCTGTTCCCAGCATCTCTCACAGTACCAAGCACGTAGTAGGCTGCAGGTGGATCTGCACAAGCAGTACCTCCATCTTTACACTTCATCCACATTCAGGTGTGTGCTGCTTCCCTCCACGGCCACAGTGGGAAAAGATATTTGGTCTTCTGTGACCACCCTCCCCTCCTCTCCTGGAGGAGGCACAGACCAGCTGAGCCTCCTCTGCCGGTTTCTAAAGCAGTGACCGACTAGGCAGGCCTTGCTGTAGAAAAGATCTCATTATTTTGAGGTCAGTGCCAAAGGTGGGTGGGGGCTGCTGAGATGGGCTTGGGTCCCAAAGAAGCAGTCTCCCCACTTGACGTGATTTTGATCTGATCTACCCACCTGGCTGCCAGGTGCCTCTTGCTCCCACTTCATGGACTGCGCCTGTCACGTGGGGCTATTTGGAGAGCTGCGCCCTCCCTTAGCCTGTAGTGCCTGTGCACGTTGCAGAGGTGGCGGAGGTGCTCAAAGCAGCTGTTGGCCTGCTTTACAGTGCTTTGGGAGAGGAGTGTTTTGGCTCAAGATCGGAACCCTGGACTCCCTGCCAAGGCTTCCACCAGGCCCTGGCAGCCTGGGGAGGGGGCTTGGGGCACATATGTGGGGTCTTCCTCACCTTCACCCCAAACCCAGGTCTGGCTGACTCTGAAAGAAGCGCCCTTGTCTTCAGCACCTTCCCAAAGCACGACAGATATGGAGCTCTAGTTCCTCACTGCCCAGTGGCCCTCGGCACCTATATCCTTAGCTCCGTGTGAGCCACATCTTTCTCCCTGGGCCTCAGTTTCCCAGTCTGTGCTGATAGATTAATAAGACATCATCACTGGGGTGTGGCACCTGCTTGCTAATTAACGTTTTCCCTACTCTGGGAGTCACACAGATGAAAGAGGCCTGAGGAGGCCAGGTTGTTATTAAGGTGAATTATCATTGCTGCTCTTCCTGATTTCTAAAACTCCAGCAGCTGCTGAGAAGAGCCCAGTCAGGCACAGCTCCCTGAACCTTATGCTGGTCCTTAAGCTCTGGGAGTTCTCCAGGACTCGCTAAGCTTTAAAAAAAAAAAAGTATAGGTATTTTAAAAGGAGAGACGCCTCATTCTGCTGCTCGTGCTGTTGCCTGCAAGACTTGAGTGGTGAGTGCTGCTTGGGGTGTTGGTCTGCAGTTCTCACTATAATGCAGGGCTTGAAATTGTCCCTCCCTGAAGACCCTCTGGGTAGGAGAATGATGAGGTCTTTGCTGGAGGGGAATGTGAGAGGCCCTGGAATTCCTGGGGTGTGGCCGTGGGGTTCTCAGCAGCTGCTGTTCCAGGGGCTGATTTATTTCACTCTCAGCTGGCTTGATGTGAGGGCTGTAACTGGCCCTTTTGTGTGAGGATCTGTTGAGACATCCCCAGAACCTGCCCGCGGAAGCCCCAGGCACTTCAGGAGTCCTTTACCCTACCTTACCGCTACCTGTCCCAAACCTTCCCCTTGCTCAAGCTCCCACCTCTGCCTCTGCCCTTGGCCAGACCTTACCCCCTTCCCAGGAGTAAGAATGAACCCAGCTCTTATCCAGGCGGAAGTAGCCCTGACTAACTTTTTTTTTTTTGAGATATATTTATTTTACTTTTTTGGCTGCATTGGGTCTTTGTTGCTGCATGCGGGCTTTCTCTAGTTGCAGCGACTGAGGGCCACTCTTCATTGTGGTGCACAGGCTTCTCATTGCGATGGTGGCTTCTCTTGTTGCGGAGCAGAGGCTGTAGGCGCTTGGGCTCAGTAGTTGTGGCTCGCAGGCTCTAGAGCTCAGGCTCAGTAGTTGTGGCGCACGGGCTTAGTTGCTCCGTGGCATGTGGGATCTTCCCAAACCAGGGATCGAACCCGTGTCCCCTGCATTGGCACGTGGGTTCTTAACCACTGTGCCACCAGGGAAGTCCCCTAACTTCTGAATAGTTTGTTGCTACGAATGCCCACCACAGCGGGGGCTGGGGGGGACCTCTCCCCTACGTCGGGGAGAGATTGCTGAGAAGAAAGAGAGTGAAGAAACTGGTGTTCCTTGGCCAGACCCCACACTCATCTGTCTAGACCTCCTCACCCCTCCCTTGTCCTGGGGCCTGGTCCTTACTTCCTAACGTGGGAAGAAGAGAGTAGATGGCCCCATCTGGGGGGGGCTTTAGAAGTCACCTGGTCAAGTGGTTATTCCTTCTATTTTTTTTTTTGTTTTATATTCTTTTATTTTTTCACTAGATTTTTTTTTACATAGTCCAAAGATCAAAATGATACAAAAAGGCATACATTGAGAAATCTTACTCCCCCCTCCACCCCTTCTCCCTCCATAGATAATCACTTATTAATTTCTTACATATCCCTGGTTTTTTAATACAAAAATAAACACAAGTATATATTCTTCCCCCCACCCTTGCCCAAAAGATAGCAAATAGAATATACTGTCTTCATCTGTCACCAGTTGGCAGTATCTGTGTGTACAGAGATTTCTTCTGCCACCATGTCAGGACTCTGGTTTCTGACCTTCACCACCCACCTCAGGGTCCCCCAGTCGACCCCAGGCCAGGAGCAGGGTTCATTTACCTTCATATACCAAACTTCATTCGGATGCCAAAACCAAGGAATTCTCAAGCTATGGCAAGCTCTTACTAAGTACTAGGTGTGGTGCCAGGCTCTGGGGATACAGTGGTGATCCCAGAAGTCCATGTTAATTAAATAATTAAACAGTTATAAAGTTACAGCTGTGATGGAGGCTGCAAAAAAAGGACAAGTACTGTGAGACCAGATAATCAGAGGCCCTCCCCACCTTGGCGTGTGAGGGATGTGCGTGTGTTAGGGGCAGGCACATGACACATCACAGAGCTGGGGCAGGAATCTGGGGCCAGGGCTGCAGAAATGGTACCACGTGACCTGGGAAGCTGGCTTTCTCAACTTGACTTCAGTGGTGTCTCTTCTCCCCACTACCCCAGTCTGTGGGATGTCCTGGACCCCTTGAGTTTTACTGTGTCTAAGACAAGAGGCCCCCTTCTCTGCCAGATGGTGCTGAAAATGCCTACTCCCCTGCCTCCATCCCATTGCCTTCTGTTTCCCCAGCTCTGGGCCTGTGGGCTCCTGAAGCTAGAGCCTTCCTTTCCACTGCAGGCTGAAGGGAAGTTGGGGGGTGTTTGCTTCTCACTTCCTCTGTAGACGGCACCTCACTTCCTGTCCCCGGGGCTAGAAGAAGGCTAAAGCTCTTGGCTTTGCTGTCCCTTCCTCTCTACCGGCCTTGCTTTCCTGGGAAGCCTGTGGGGCCCATAGGAGGAAGGCAGCATCAAATCCAAGGGCTTCTCCCTAAAGGCCCTGCTGGGCTCCTCACCCCCACATCCCCCACCCCACACAAGGGGATCTCTTTTCTCAGATGCAGTCTATTTCCAGATGTGATCTCATCCTTCTCTTCTGTGCCCTCTGGGAAGAGAGGAGTCAGAGAGGGAGGTCACCCCATTTGACAGATGAGAAAACTGAGTCGGGGGTTTCTAGGCTTCACCTAGGGGCATGCAGTATGGCTGAGCCAGACTGGAATCAAGGAAGCCTGACTCCCATTTATGGGCACAAACGAGGAGAGCCTAGTCGGAATTGTGGGTGAACCAGAGCTACTTTCTCCTCCCAGAGCAGAGCTGGCAGCTTAAGAGGTCACCTATGGGCTCTGGCCAAATGGCACCCACTGAGCCAACAGTAAAGCTGCCTGGACAGGAAGACACTTGGTTGGCCAGAGCCCGTTCCCTTTGAAGAAAGAGGCCAGGATATGAAGCCTGGGGGAGTGAGTACTAGGGACTGAGCATGGGGGGCTGGCTGAGTATATGCCCAGCTCTTTGGGGCCTGCAGGTGCAGCCTGAGAGCCAATAGGCTGTGCAGCCTCCCAGGCCCTTTTTCTCTTGGATCGGAGAGCAGATAGCTGAAGTTCCAGTTGTCAGCTCTGGTATTGTCTCCAGGAGCCTCTCTGCCTCTGTTCCTCCTGTGGGACCCAGCATATGTCTCCGGTTACACCCAGGATGTTGAAAAGATGCTGATTCTCCTGTTCGGTCAGGAGATAGGAGATGAGTTGGTAACTGGCATGGGCCAGGGGACCAAGAAACACTCACCTTCAAATGCCCTTCAGTCCAGCTGCACTGAGTCATTCTGTTTCCATACACACCCAGAGACGTCTGCCTCCTGCTGCCTAGAATGACCCCCTTCCCTTTTCCTTGTAGCTAAACCCTATCTGTCTATAAAGGCTGAGTTCCCTAGATGCTCAAATTCTGAAAAACTGTTCCAGCTTAATATTTCTCTCCTGATTTTTAAAGTTCTCCAAAGACTTCTCTTGTGGAACCTCCTTCACAGTACAGCTATTTATCTACATGTCTTACATCCCCTACTAGTCTGAAAGCTCCAAGAAGTCTGAAAATAACTGACCCATCTCTCAATTTCCTCCCAATACCCAGCACTGTACCTCCCACTGAGTGATCTGCCCAGTACATTTGCAGAATGAATAGATTAGTCCCTTTGTCAGAGGGCATCACTGAGACCTGGGAGAAGGTTGAGAGCTTGGAAAAGGTCATATCAATGTTCGGGACAAATCTGAAAATGTCCTTGCTTACTTCTCAGTGTGGCTTGTCATATGGACCTTCAGAGCCACTTGGGTTGGGGGCTGTCACTGGGGATCTTTAAGGGAACCTGATGAGTCCACTGTACCTTCTCACCTGTCCTGTCTTTCTGGTCTTTTTCTGTCTGTAATGAAAGGAGATCACCAAGTTCAGGACCTCGTTGGCAGGAGCAGTGCCCTGGCAGGAAGTAGGGGTGGGGGAAAGGAAATATAAGCAGGGCCCCTCCTCAGGGAGCTCCCCTTCTAACAGCATGGAAGTTGCCCCTTCTCTTAGGGAGTACTAGAGAACAGGACGCATTACAGTTTGAAATACTGATCCTGCAGGAGGCACTTGAAGAAGAGAGATCAACATGGGCCACGTCAGTCCAGGACAGCTTTTCAGAAGATTGTTGCTCTGCGGCCAGCCCAGGGCAGGGCTTCCAGGGCCATGTTGAGGGCTTTCATCTGTCCCCAAAGCAGTAGGAGGTCATGGGAAGATTTGAAGCAGGAAGGACGCAATCAGATTTACAGTTTTAGAAAGAAGATTGCTCTGCTAGAGCTCCCTTGGAAAAGAGATTGTGGCAGGGAAAATACAAGAGCAGCCTGGAACATCTTCTCGTGCCAGAAACTAAGCAAATGTTAAAAAATAAGTAAACGTTTTTTTTAATGGAGGCATGTTGAAAGGACACAGGAGCCAACCCGAAAGCATGGCCGAAGCTGGAATTTAAGCAGTAAAATAAGTGGTGATGATAATATTGGATTAAAATCCAAAGAATAAAATAATGCCTGCAAGTCCATACTCATACAAATATGTAATTAAGTAAATAAATGGGAGTGAAGAGACAGCTTTTTCTTACAGAAAACTTCCAATTAATAAATTACAAGGAATGAGGGAAATTGAAAATTATTGTTAGGGCACCATAGTAATTGCTGCAAGCAAGATCCACTGATGCATCCTAAAATGAGGGGGTGAAAATTTAAGCAGAAACAGGATTTTGCATGGTCACAACGTATTGCCCTCCCCCCAAATATTTATTATTAACAAAAGAAAAAGTATGTTTTCATTTTACTGTACAGAAACCCACTAGTAGACGCCACCTAACCAAGTGATCAAGGTTAACATCACCAGTAATAAGATATCTCAGCATCATGTATACACACCCCCTGATAGAATGCACTGAGAAGGGCACATCACCTCTGTGATATTCTTTCCCAAAATCCATAACCTCAACCTCATTGGAGAAAACATCAAACAAACTCATATTAGGAGATATTCTCCAAAGTACTGACCAGTTACCTTCCAAAGTGTCAAGGTCATAAAAGACAAAGACTGGGAATCCCCTGGCGGTCCAGTGGTTAGGACTCCGTGCTTTAACCACAGAGGGCTTGGGTTCGATCCCTGGTCGGGGAACTAAGATCCTGCAAGCCGCTTGGAGCGGCCAAAACAAACAAAGACCGAGGAACTATCATGGATCACAGGAGACTAAGGAGTCATGGTGACTAAGTACAATGTGGGATCCTGGATCGGATCTTGGGATAGAATACCAGTGGAAAGGACATCAGTGGAAAAACTGGTTAAGATCCAAATAAAGTCTATGGATTGTTTTTTTAAAAAATATTTATTTATTTATTTTGGCTGCACCAGGTCTTAGTTGTGGCATGCGGGATTTTTAGTTGCAGCATGTGGACTTCTTAGTTGTGGCATGTGAACTCTTATTTGCAGCATGCATGCGGGATCTAGTTCCCTGACCAGGGATTGAACCCGGGCCCCCTGCATTGGGAGCGTGGAGTCTTACCCACTGGACCACGTGTGGGTTTTTTTTTTAATTGTTTTGCTAATGAATGATGTAGAACAGTGAGAGCATGCTGCTATGTCTGTTTGTTTTTTTTTTAAGGTATACACACATACACTCACAAATAACTAACACAGAAGAAGAGGTGGAAGATAGCTGCAGAGAGTGGTAGACAAGGGAAACGTTGTCCAGGAGGAAGTGGTCACTCTCAAGACAGAAGAGACAACCACAGAATAGGAGAAAACATTTGCAAATCATATATCTGGTAAGGGACCTGTGTTCAGAATATATAAAGAATTCTTACAACTCGACAGTAAAAAGACACATAACTAAACAATGGGCAAAGGGATCTGAATAGACTTGTCTCCAGGGAAGATATACAAATTGCCAATAAGCCAATGAAAAGATATTCAACATCATCAATCGGAGGAATATAAATCAAAACCATAAAAATCACTTCAGGACTTCCCTGGTGGCGCAGTGGTTAAGAATCCGCCTGCCAATGCAGGGGACAAGGGTTCGAGCTCTGGTCCAGGAAGATCCCACATGCCGCGGAGCAACTGAACCCGTGTGCCACAACTGCTGAGCCTGCGCTCTAGTTTCCGTGCTCCGCAACAAGAGACGCCACCACAGTGAGAAGCCCGCACGCTGCAACAAAGAGTAGCCCCCACTCGCCGCAACTAGAGAAAGCCCATGTACAACAACAAAGACACAACACAGCCAAAAAAAAAAAAAATCACTTCACATTTACTAAGGTGACTTAGAATCAGAAAATCAGACAATAACAAGTGGTGAGGATGTGGAGAAATTGCAGCCCTCACATATTGTTGATGGAACTCGGGCTTGGGTTCGATCCCTGGTCGGGGAAAATGGTGCATCCACTTCGGGAAACAGTTTGGCAGTTCCTCAAAAAGTTAAACCTAAAGTCACCATACAACCCAGCAATCCCACTGCTGGGTGTATACCCAAGAGGAAATGAAAACATCCATCCAGACAATTTGTACACTGGTGTGTACACTGCTTAGAGCAGCGTTATGCATAATAGCCAAAAAGTGGAAACAGTTCAAATGTCCATCAGTAGCTGAATGGATAAACAAATTGTGGCACAGCCATACAATGGAGTATTATGTGGCCATAAAAAGGAATGTAGTACTGATGCATGCTTCAACAGAGATGAACCTTGGAAACATTATGCAGAGTGAAAGAAGCCAGTCACAGAAGACCACCTATTGTATGATTCCATTCATATGAGATGTCCAGAATGGGGAAATCTGTAGAGGCAGAAAATAGATTAGTGGTTGCCTTGGTTTGGGTGTGAGGGGCTGGTAACTAAGGAGTAATGAAAATGTTCTAAAATTGACAATGTCCATGATTGTATATATCGGTGAATATACTACAAACCACTGAATTGTACACTTTAAATGGGTGAGTTGTGTGGGAGTTGAACTATGTCTCAAAGCTTTAAAAAACATAGTCCAGCAGGAAGTGCCGCCAGAGGCATTTGTGCTTGAGAAGGCAGTGGGGACTGAAAAACATTGTAAGATTTAGCATTGTGGTAGCTACTGCTGAAGTTGGACCACGTTGAGGAAGGAGTGAGAAGTGAGGGTGGCTTTTTTTTGAGAAGTTTGGCTGTGAAAGGCAAAAGAGGGCAGTATCTGGAGAGATGTCAGGGGGAAATTATTTTTAAGATGAAAGATACCTGAGAAGTTGTAAAGGTAGATGGGAAAGATCCCTTCAGGAAGTAGACCCTGAAGACATATATGGGGAGGGTCTGGGGTAGGAACGACTGGCCTTGCCTGGGAAAAGGGCAGCCCCTCTGCTGTAATAGGAGGAGAGAAGGAAGTACAAAGGACTCCGATGGGGCTGGGACTGTGGTGGCGGGAGGTTTGAGGGGTTTCCCCTCTGCTGGCTTCAATCCGCTGGGGAAGCGAGGGGAGGTAGTAGACCAGAAGTTTGAGGCGATTGGAGAGGGTGTGAGTCATTGCAGAGAATGAGAGAGCAACTCTAAGCCTTGGTAAGAGTGCCAGCAGGACTGCCCATGTGGCTGAGATGGCCTTCCTTTGGTGAAGAGAGAGTGAGAAATAGCGTGAGCAAAAGCCTGGGGACAGGAGTGTTAAGTCCTGTCCTTCCCTTCCCTACTCTAGACTGGAAAGAAGCATTGACCTCGAATGCTCAAGGAATCCCAGGGATCTTCTAACTTCACTGTCCAGTATAGTTGCCACCAGCTGTATATGGCTATTTAAATTTAAAATTCAGCTCCTCCGTTGGACTAGCCACATTTCAAATGCTCAGTAGCCATGTGTGGCTGGTGGCTGCCATATTGAACAGCATGGAATAAACATTTTCATCATCACAGAAAGGTCTACTGGACCACACTGTTCTAAGAAAAGTGATTCTTTTCAAACTGCTGAGTCTAAGGACCCCTCTACAATATAAAAATTGAAGACCTCAAAGAGCTTTGATTCATATAGATTGTACCTATTGACATTTACTGTCATACAAATTGGAACTGAGAGTTTTAAACATTTAATTCATTCAAAAGTAACAATAAACCCATGTTAACATATTTTATGAAAAATAATCATATATTTTCCAAAACAAAAAATAGTGAAAAGAATGGCATTGTTCTTCATTTTTGCAAATCTGTCATGTCTGACTTAATAGAAGGCAGCTGGATTCTCATATCGGCTTCTGTATTCAATCTGTTGTGTTATCACATATCACGTAGTCTCTGGAAAATGCCACTATGTACTCATGAGAGAATGAGAGTTAAAAAGGTAAATAATGTCTTAGTCATATTGTGAAAATAGTTTTGACCCTGTAGATTCCTTGAAAGGGCCTCGGGGTCCCTGGACCACACTTTGAGAACCACTGTTCTAGAACAACCTCCACTTGGCATGAAGGAACTTATCCTTGAGAAACTGAGTGATTTGCCTAAAGTCACACAGCAAATAAATTGCATTGTTGGGACTATAAGCCTTCTGCCTTCTGGTCTGAGGCTTTTTCCAGTACCCTTGGCCGGGCTGGGATGGGCCTGCTGGGCTTTTGGGAGTGGGGCCTGAGCTTCTTGGCTGCAGAACCCCTGGTGTGTGCCCCTATAAATAAACCCATTGTGTCTGTCCGTGCCCCTTCCCTCTCCCCACCCGCAGCAGTTGCTTTTATTGTTGGGTTATGCTGTGAACAGGGAACGTTGAGGATCTGGGGGGGGAGAGATAAAGGGTATTGAAATCTATAAGCCTTTTGAGCTTGTAACACTGCTGCCCTGCCCCCTGCCCTGCCTGGAAAGGCAGGGGACTGTCCTACTGTCAGTTTGAAAGAACCTATACCATGGTCTGGAGGTTCTTGGAGTGCCTGTGAAGAGGAAGTTGGAGGAGGGGTGCAGTGGGCCCCTTCCCCATGGACACTTGCCTCTCAGAAGGGCTATTGTGCCTTGGGGCCAGTTGTCTGGAGGAGGAAAGGAAATTCTTGTCTGCCTCTTTCCCTGAGTGGGGAGGAGACCAGTTGGAATACTTAGGGCTAAAAGATGCTTTAGGCCAGATTAAGGTGGCCACTTTCAGGCTAGGAATGCCCTGGGGCCTCAGTCCTCATTTTCCTCCCCACACCCCAGGGCAGCGCAAGGGCTGATCTTGTCTGGAAGGGAGCGTTTGCTGTGGGTGAAGAAGTTGCTGTTTACAAGTAGACTTTTGGGTGTGACTGGGATTTCAGAAAGCAGCTGGGGGATGGGGGGAGCAGAGGGGAAATGGTTGTGTTACGGATGATTCTGTTATTAAAGTGAGCTCCATCTCTGCCTTCCCACAGCTGCCCACCCCTCCCCCACCTCCTGGCCCCTTGCTTTTTTCCCTAGAGGACTCCGGGGGGGAACAGCTGGTGAGCGAGGGGCTCATCAGGGCCCAAAGGCCTTGGCTAAGGGCCAGGGTAAGGGAGCCTGGAGGACAGGCTTGCTGCCATCTCTCTGGCCCCTTCCTCCCAGGCCTGGACTCTGAGTTTAGGGAGGGGTCTTGCTGGTGCCCTGGCTGGAGAGGGGGTGGGAGCTGCAGACTCTACTCCTTTGATCTGGCTGACTGAGAGGCCAGGACAGTCCCATCTTTTGGGGCTGGGGGGCCTTACATGACTGACTAGGCTGAAGAGATAGTGGTCACCCAGATTCACTCAGGGATGGGGCTGCACCCACCTCATCCCCGGGTTACCCAGAAACCCCCTGAGCAGCTGTTCCCTCCTTGTCTCTGAAGGAGGGCCAGAGAGGCTCTGCTCTTCCTCCCTTCCTCCCCCTCCCTCCCCTCAGCACTGAGGTCACCTCCCTCTGAATCAGGCTTTTGCGGGGGCGGGGTTGCCCGCTGGCAGTTCTGGCGGGAGAAGCCTCCCATTCAAGCTCGAGCTCCCACCCACTGCAGCTCCATCCCTACCCATCCTGGCCAGCACCATGTGTTCCAGACCCACATCCACCATCTGGGATATGGTGTGGGACCACCAGAGGAATGCCTGAAACCAGGGCCATCCTGAAAAACCCAAGCCAGGGCTGTTCCTGGGCCCCAGGTGGGCTGAGCACAGAAGCTGTGAGTAGCAGTTGTGGGGCCTGAGGGAGGATGACGGTGCTCGGCCCTGGGGAGGTGGGTCCCACTGACCCTGCAGGGACAGCCACTGGGGAACCGACCTGAGTTTTTTTTTTTTTTTTTTTTTTTTGTTGTTTTTTCTCATGAGATTTGGATCGAAAACCCAGACTCTGAAGGGCCAAATTCCTAATTGGGCTCAGATTGGGAGCTAGAGGTGGTATTATCTCTCTCGATCTTAATGTTCCCTAGAGGAGGGTAAAGATGCAGGAAGTTTTCTTTTCACCATAGAAATCTTGAGCTCAAACTCACCCTGCTCACAGCGTGCGTGCGTGCGTTGTCTCCCCAGCGCCAAGTTTAAATGCAGGCCTCTTCCGAGTGACTCAGCAACCCAGGCTGACAGCTTCCTGCCTGCCCTCTGCTTGTGGCCCTGCAGACACAGAGAACACCCATCGCCCTGAGTTGGCTGGACCACTTTGGCAGAGGGCAGAAAACTTCTCCCCAAGGTGGGGCTGAGTCACAGCCTGCCTTCAGCCGACATTTCCGGAGCCTCTCCCAGGCCCTGCTCAGGATACGGAGACCGACCCCCATGACCAAGTTGTTGCACTTAGGGGGCTTGTCCCTTGGAGGGTCTCCCCTAGGTCACAGTGGGACTCAGGCCTCCCTGCCCTGGGAGCCTCAGGGGCTCAGATCAGGAGGGCGGCAGTAGTTGGCTTTGTGGGATGTGTTGGGTCCCTGCCCTCCTCAACACGCAAAGCCACATATACCTACTGCACAGCCAGCCCTCGCAGTCTGGGCCTCATGCCTAAGCTGGATGCTTTTTTATTTTTATTTTATTTTATTTTTTTTAGGATAAGGTACCCTCCTAAACCACCTTCACCCTTAGTTTGGTTTTTGTTGTGTGAAGAAAACAAAGACTCGAGGTTTCTGCTGTTTTATCTTTCCCTTTTCTGGCCTCCAGACACTGCCCTGTTCATCCTACTCCCCTCCTTCATCCCCCTTTTTTTTTTTTTTACACTCCCCACCCCAGCCCCTCTACTCCTGGAGGTGTCCACTGGGGAACTAAGTGGTGAGGGGGCTGAGGGGACACTGGTGATCTGTGGGGACAGGCCTCTCCTAGAGCAGTGGGAGCCTCTGCCTGGCAAGAGGATGGTGGCCCAGAGATGGGTGATGTGGGGTGGCCTGGAACTGGTCCAATGGTGGAGGTAACCCGAGGCCTTTTTTGGTTTTAACCTCTATTTGTGTATGTGGGAAGGAGGATTTTTCCTGAATTTTTTTCATTTCTTTCGAGGCCTGTCCATTTCTAAATATATCATGCATGATAATGTTGAGAGCAAAATGAAGTTATACTTGATACATTTTTATGACGTTAAAATAACAAAGGACTTTAGATTGTGGCAGAGTGTTAAAAAATAAGCATTACACAGTGTTTCCTTTTGTTCTGGTTTTCAGAAGCCCCCTTCCCATTATTGTGCACACTTGCTTGTTCTCTCTCCCTCCCCCATCCCACCCAGAAAGGCGCATTCTTCCTTTCTGCTGTTACCCTTTCTCTTTCTAGGGTATCAGGCAGAGAAGAATGAGGACTGGGCTGGCCCTGCAGCTGGAGGGCTGGCAGGGACGGGGTTGAAGAGGAGGAGGCCCCTGAGGGCAGGGCAGAGGGGCAGCACCTCACATCTTCAGGAGACCCTCCTGCTCAGACCCCCTGGGTGACGGGCCTGGGACTCAGAGTCCACTTGCAAGTGAACCGCTGAAGTAGCAGTGGGCTCCAAAACGTGAAAAGCCTCCATTTATTGAGTCCATGCAAGACACTCTACATATCTCACTTCATGCTCCAACAACCCTTTGGACTAAGTATTCTTATCCCCATTTTACAGGTGAGGAACAGATTTTGCAGAGTCAGATTCTAACCCAGATCTCTCTAGCTGCAAAGCTCTGAGAGCACCGGGACTAACTACACAGAGCACACAGTACAACGTGTGTGTACAGAGAGGTTGCATAGGAAGGGGGGACCCAGGCCCATCCACTGTGCTTTGTGAACCTGCCATATGATGTGGGCAGCATCCTTTGCCTCTGGAGCCTGCTTCAGACCAGCCTGGCACCCCCGCCTTGCCCTCCTTTTACGAGGTCAGTAGGAGAATCAGGTGCGATTGATGATGCATGAGAAAGCGCCAGCACACAGGATGCACTCTGGGTATGTGGTGTAGCTTCCTGTGCCTCAGTTTCCTCATCTCACATATAGGTGTTGATAATAGCACTTAATTCCCTTTGTGGTTGTGAGGATTAGAGAAGAATTTTGGAAGGGCTGTGTGGCTGTTCATTCCCCTCTGGCTGAGAGCTGGGGATGTTTGCACTGGCTCTTTCCTCTGCCTGGAATGCTTTTCCCATTCCAGGGTTTCATCCAGCCTTCATTCAGGTCTCTGCCTTGCTGTCACCTCCAGAGCCTTCTTGGAACCTGGTGTCTGTTCATTGGTTTATCTGGTATTACCTGCCTCCCCCAATACAATGGGAGCCTCATAAAGGCAGGGCTTTCTCTGGCTTGTTTATCCCTATGGCCTGGGATGCCAGGCCGCAGGAACCCAATAAATGCATGGCTGACGTCGTCTCCCTCTGTGTCTCCACAGGCAAGGTGACCATTCTGGCTGCTTGCATGAGTGTGCCAGCCTGGGTGAGAAGGCAGAGACAGGTGAGAGGCTGTGGAGCCTGTGCGTGCTGGTGGTGGGGACTGGAGGAGGAGGGCTGGGGTGGGAGAGGCAGCCCCTGTGCCCCACGGGGGGGAAGAGCATTCAGATGCCTGATCGCTGCCGAGGGCTCCTCTCTTCCTTGGTCCCAAAGTGCTAAAGCCCCTTTTGTGGGAGCTGCAGTGGCTCAGGGAGGCAAGTAGCTGGTGGTAGACTGGGGGCCTTCCGCCTTTTATGTTAGGAAGGGTTTCCCATCTACTGGAAATTTCTGCAATATTTGTGTAGAGGAAGGAAATGAGTACTTTCCTCTAGCTGAGAAATTGAAACTCAAATGGAAGGTGAGGACTAATCAGGTAAAGCCAGTCACTATGGCAACAGTTTGGGGGCGGGGGGGGGCGGGGATCACATAATGTGATACAGGTCAGAACCCTGGCTCTGTGTGCTCAGGCAATGACACACTAGTCTGTACAGCTGTCAGTCTGTCTCTTATATGCCACGTATCACACAAAGAAGTGTGAGTGTGGACAGTGAAGTGAAGACAGTGACCCTGCCCTCGCAGAGTCTTGGGGGACAGTCACAGAGCCGTGCGGGAGCAGTACCTGACCCGGCCTTGGAGTGGGGGCCCTGGAGAATGAATAGGAAGGAGCTGGCCAAGCAGTAGGGGGGTAGGTGTCAAGAGACCCCTGTGGAGGGCCCAGCGTGCACAGAGGCTGGTCCCCCGGGGCCTCGCTGCAAGCAGGGAGTCTTGGAGGCCTGCAGGCCACCTCCCACTCTGCCCGAGAGGATACCGGGCGCCAGTCTGAGGCCAGCGTCAGCGGAGAATTCAGGTTTCTTGGCTCCTGGCCAGTGTCTGTGTGACCTGTGAGAGGGCGAGAGCAATTATGGGTTTTATAAAACAATGGTCTGTTCTTGAGATGGGAAGAGTGTGTCTATGTATCTGTCCCGTGAGCAGGAGTCTTAGCCTGACCCTGAGTTGTTACAGTGTCCGTGGCACGGGGGTCACACTGATCCAAACTCCGAGAATACTGACAACTTTCATCTCTGTCCTCCTCCGCCTCCGCTCATCTCCCCATGCCCTGGAGTAGCCTGCGGGGCTTCTCTCACTTGTCCCCAGGGCCTGATGTCGGAGGCCATGGACCAGCCGGCCGGGAGCCCTGGAAACCCGAAGCCAGGAGAGGGTGGTGAGGGCAGCATGGAGCCGGGCACCTGCCAGGAGCTCCTGCACCGGCTGCGGGAGCTGGAGGTGGGGCACGGGGCGGCGGGGGGCAGCTGTGCTGGCCAGAGCCCTGGGGAGCTTGGGTGGGTTCTGGGGTGCGGGGGGCCTTCCTCTCAGCCTGCTTTGCCAGGCTGGAGCAGAGCTGAACGTTTCTTTAGCAGAGCCCCTCTGAGAACCCCTTTCCTTGCTCTTTGCTCTGCAGCCTGCGTCCAGCGCAGGACAAGAGGCATGCGCAAGGGGGGGCCATCCTAACCCCCAGAATGTCCCTTCTTTACCCCTCTTCTCCCCTTTCATGCCCCTGCTCTAGGAAAGGGGTGGCCGCAGAGGCCACAGAAAGGTCTCAGGAGTTGAGGGACAAAGACATGGATCCTTAAACTAGGCCTTTTACTACATGCCTAAGACCCTGCCCTCCTCCCTCCAGGCTCCTCTGCCCTCTCCCCAGGGAAATAAGGGTTACTTTTGGCACCTCCCACCTTCGGTCCTCCTGGTTGCTCTGTCTCCCCAGCCCCTGCAGCCTCACTGACTGAAGTTGGGGTAACAAAAGACCAGCCATCTCAGCTCTGCCTTCTTCATGCCCTGGGTCTGCAGGCCTCCCCCTGGCAGAATCAGACCAGAGCCAAGAGCTGGGGCAGGGGTAGAGCTAGTAGGCTTCTTGCCTCCCCTTCCCCAAGAGGGACTTGCCCGGGGGAAGAATGATCCCTTAGCTTCCTATTTGCCCTCCTCTTCCTTCCTGCAGGCAGAGAACTCGGCACTCGCCCAGGCCAATGAAAACCAGCGGGAGACCTACGAGCGCTGTCTGGACGAGGTCTGTGGAACTGATGCTCCCCACAGGGCGGATAGCTTGTCGATTCCAGGCAGAGGCTGGGTTGGCTGACAGCTCTTCCTCAGCTCTGCCTTTCTGTCCCCAGGTTGCCAACCATGTGGTGCAGGCGCTGCTGAACCAAAAGGTAAAAGGCCACAAGAGACTTTCTCGCCCTCTGCCCTCAGCCCAGATGCCCTGGGAGGAGGCCCTGGGTACAGCAGGGGAGGTCCTTCCTGTGGACCCCTGTACCTGTTTAGATAGGGAATAGAGGAGGGTGGAAATGGCGTCTTGGCCCTCCAGTGAAGTCCCCTTTCTCTGTCTTGGACAGTCCATACTTGGCTAGGTAAGGCCAAGTCTCTGAGCTATGGTAACTTTGATTTGGGCTTGAATCCTTCTGTTATCCTGGCCCCAGCTAGTTTCTCCAGGTTTCGATGGCCCTGATAGCAATGTTGATGTTGTAAGCATAAGGTGACATCTAAATACTTACTCAAGTAGTGTGGGTAATTTCTTGACATGTGGGCCACTGACCCCCAGGTCTTCCTCTGCCTTATATGGGCCCTTCTTTGACATGTGCTTTCTAAGAGGCAGGGGATTGGCTCCAGGATTGTGAAAGCTGCCAAAGGGAACGGAATTACCTCTGACCAGGGGTGGTAAACATTAGAAAATTTACCATCCCCAGAAGATGTGATAGCCGTAAACATAGGCAGGGTCAGCTCCCTCAAAGAAGAAGGTTGCAAGAGAAGGGCATGCCCAGCAGGAGTGCCTGCTGCTCTGATGAAGGCGACTGTGCTCATACCACTCTCCCTCTCCCCACCATCCTCTCTTTGTCTTCCTCCACCTCCCGGGGGTGGCAGGACCTGCGGGAGGAGTGCATCAAGCTGAAGAAGAGGGTATTTGACCTGGAACGGCAGAACCAGATGCTGAGCGCCCTGTTTCAGCAGAAACTTCAGCTCACAGCAGGCTCCCTCCCTCAGGTGGGCACAAGAGATTCTCCTTCCTTCCTCACATCTCGGCTTCCTGCCTCCCCCCAGCCCTGTCAATATCATCACCCTCTCTTCTCCCAGACACCTACAGAAGTAGGCCGTCAGCCATTGCCCTCCATTCTGGGGGCTGTGGCCATCCAGGGCAGGCCGACCTAGCCTGATAGATCTGAGCCTTAGATGAGGGAGAAACTTCCTGAGTTCCCTTAAGCTTGGCTCTCCCCCACCTCCCAGGTGCTCCCCGCCCAGCTGGACGGTATCCCTTCTTGTTGACAGAAAAGATCCTTGCTTCCTCCTCCTTCAGATGGGTGGAGGCTGAAAATGCCATTATTTCGAGCTCCCAAGGGGCTCCTTTGGCCACTGCGTTGCCTTCTTCTTGGCCAGGGGCAGGGGTGGGGCCAGGTGTAAGGCACCCAATGCTTGGTGTCACAGAGAGGTCAGGAAAGGCACTTCACCTGGATGACTCTCCGCATGCCTAGCTGCATGTGCTCACCCACTGACCCAAGCATGGCTGCAGACGCTGTCCCTGCTTCTAGCCCTGAAACCTGCCTTACCCAGGAGAAGCAGGAGGCTACTGGGAATAAGTCCTGGGCTCAGTTAAGATGTCACTTGGGGTCCACTCTGTCAGGAAGCCCCAAGGATGGGGGAGACCTGGGTGGGTCAGGAGCGGCTCCAGGTACCTGAGGTGAACGGTGGGTTCTGAGGTCAACCAGCACACCGCCAACCCACCCCGACCTTGACAAGAAGAGAAACGCCTTGTGTGTATGTCTGAATTTGTGTGTCTGTGATGCAAACCAGGTAGCTCTTGGCCCCCAGATCCTGAGCAGGATGCCCTCAGCTCTCTGGGAAACCTGACCCCCGGCAGAGAAAGCGTCTCACCACCATGGCCTTTCCGCAGCCCCTGTCTCACCAGGCCGGTGCAGACCTGGGTGAATCAGCGGCAATGACTCTGCAGCTCCCCCTGCCTTGGGTCTGTCCCTACTGTAGGGTTGACCCAGGAATCCCCAGAGACCTGACCCACACCAGCCAAGCTTACCCTGTTGTCCATACCCTTTTCAGTGACTGATGATAACAGAGGTGAAGATCATCCTGAAATCATTTGTTTTTTACTTAAATGAATTCTGGGATTTGAATTGGGAATTTTTTAATGAATTTTGGGGTTTGGGACCATAGATTGATCTTCCCCAGAAGTAACATGACATAATGGAAAGAGCACGAACCTTGGCCTCAGATAAACTTGGATTGGGTCCCTAACTTATCTAATTCTTAGCTGTGCGACCTTGGGTAAATTATTTAACCACACAAACCACAGGTTTTTTCCCTTATAAATGGGGATGAAAATACCTCTATTGCAGGTTGTTGTGAGGATTAAATGAGATAATATCTAGTGCTTGGCCCGTAGTAGATAGTGACTGGTGGCTAGTTGTCATTATTAATGTTATTTCCAAGTTGTGCTTCGCTAGGATGGAGGCTCCATTGAGCAAATGCTAATTAAGCTCTTACTGTGAGCAGTGCCTTTGCCAACAGATATGGAATTGGACAGAGCTGTGGCCTGTGCAGAGCGAACGTAACCGCTGAGAGCTGGGGCTGCTGGACACTAAGGCAGGGCTACAGAGTGTGACACTGCTGACCAAGAGCCCAAGGGGCAGAGAGGCCATCAGAGATGGGCTGGGGAGGGTTCCTTGAAGGAGGTGACGTCAGACCTGGGCCCTGATGGATGGGAGATTTTAAAAGACTGCAGTAGGGGTCTGGGAGAAGGGGTTCCCTGTGGAAGGAACAGAGCAGGGAATCCTAGGGAGCCGAGAGTTGTTTAGCTGGACTTGAGCAAAGGATGTGTAAAGAGTGAGTGAGAGAGAGCTGGGGATGGTGTCAGGGAAGGACCAGCAGGCCCGGCTGGAATGCCGGCAGAGGGCTTCAGACTTGTCTCTGGAGGCAGTGGGCAGGCAGAGGAGGCTATGAGTACAGAGACGCTTTAGACAAAGAAGAAAAAGATGCTTTAGGCTGCCTGGTACACAGGAGATTGAAAAGCCACCCAGCCAGGTCAGAGAGACTGAAATGCTGAGCAGGCTAGAGGTGTGAGGATCGTGGGCCGCAGGAGAGGCTGCAGCTGGCCAGGCTGGAGGGGAGGCAGAGACACCGCAGAGACAGGATTTAACAGCCATGGAGAATGAGACGGGGAGAGTTAAAACTGACTTGTATCTAGTCGACATGCCTAGCAGAAGGGGAGTGAGAGAGAAGTGATCCATGATTAAGTACTACTTTTGTGGGAATTCCCTGGCGGTCCAGTGGTTAGGACTCCACTCTTGCACTGCAGGGGGCGTAGGATTGATCCCTGGTTGGGGAACTAAGATCCCACATGCCGTGTGGTGCAGCCAAAAAACAATACTACTTTTGTAATCCTCAGAGCAGAGATTTCACATGAGGCCATTCAGGGGAGACAGAAGTGATAACTCCCACCGTCTCTTTTCCAGGACCCAGTAACAAATGCCTCTTCCCTTAGTCTCAGCCAACCCCGTGGATGCTGGGTCATGGGTAGTCAGAACAAGAAGGGGCCTCGAGGCTCACCCTCTCTGTAATCAGGGAGGAGGTCCCTCAGAAAAGCAGAGGGTCCTGGAGGCTCGCTGGACACCTGGGTTAGGCCTGCCACTGCCTGCTGGCCCAGGGGCACTCCTCTTTCTCCAGATCTCCCTACCCTGTCCCACCTCCTGGCCACCTGGGCTTGCACGTCTTCAATCTACCTGTGCTGTGGTCTCCCGAGGCTCCTCTGACCAAGTGGTGAGAGCCACACCTTGGGCCGGGAGATGTCACCCAAGGAACAGACTTGGAAGAATGTTTCCCTGCCCCTGGATGGGAAGCCATAGCTTCCTGTGGGAGTAGGGACCTGGGACGGACAGCACCTGTGCTAACCTCGCCTCTCCCCTGCAGATCCCACTCGCCCCACTCCAGCTGCCTTCAGAGCCACCAGCCTCTCCCTCCCTGAGCTCCGCTGAGGGACCGACCACCTCGCTGCCTCTGGGACGCTGTGCTGGGCAGAGAGAGGTAGGAGCGCTGGGCACTGTGGTCTGTGGCTCCGCTGGCTCCGGGCTCGTCAGCCGGTGCTCCACGGCTGTTTCCTAATGAGTCCCAGGGGAAGGGCTGCTTCCGGGCACACAGATTCTTGTCCAGGCTGGGTGTGAGCCCTCAGCTGTCAGCCTCGTACCAAGAAAAACAGATCCCCACCCCCAGCCACTGGTCTCGTGAGCAGAGGCGTTATAGTACAGCAGTCAGCCTCACAGTTAATACTTCCTGAGCTCTTAGTCTGTGCCAGGCACTGTGCTGGACACCTGGATCTCATTTATATTTTTTTTTGGTAATTTTTGGCATAAATTTATAATCATACACATATTTACTTATCCCAGTCCAGAACTATTACTCATTCATTCTTTTGCATATCTGGTTTCATTCATCTTATTTTGTGAGATTAAACATAATCACCATCCTATTTTACAGGTGATACAATGAAGCTTAGAGATTAAATAACTTGCTGAAAGTCATATAACTAGTTAAGCAGTGGACCTGGGTCTTGAACCCCTACAATCTGGCTCTAGAGCCCATGTAGTTAACCACTGTACCAGATTAGACGGGGCCTAAGAAGGGGCCTGGGAGAAGCAGGAAAGGGTTTGCAATGGAGTCATTCCCAGTCTGCTTCTCCACAGGGATCAGCTCAGCAGGACAGCTGCCTGACCTGAGGAGGCCCGGGCTTGCCTGCAGCAACTGACTTAGGACTTGGCCACATCACATCCCTTTCTTGAGTCTGTGTTCTTTCTGGAGCCTGAGAAATGGACAGGCCTCCCTCCCCTGGGGCAAACATAGATACCAGGGTTGTAGGTGGTCAGCCCTGTTGACCCACAAATACTGGTAGCAAGTGGTGCTGAGATAACCAGAAAGGGAGATGGGTGCCCACCCAACCCCAGGTGTGCTAGGAAGGACAGCTGGGGTAACCCGGACTCAGAGACTCCTGGGGAAGCTTTCCAGCATATCCCAGAAGCTATCAGTTCCTTTTTGGGGACACAGACAAACCAGGCCAGCTCTGTTCCTGGCATACTCAGTTATGCCAGCTCGGGTCCCCGGCCTGCACACAGTCTCCTCCTCATGCCATTTCTCCCCCAAGGTGTGTTGGGAGCAGCAGCTGCGGCCAGGAGGCCCAGGACCCCCGGCCGCCCCACCCCCAGCGCTGGAGGCCCTATCCCCGTTCCTTCGAAAGAAAGCCCAGATCCTGGAGGTGCTGAGAGCCCTGGAAGAGACTGACCCCTTGCTTCTGTGCTCACCTGCCACCCCCTGGCCGCCTCCAGGCGAGGGTTCCGGCTCCCCAGAGCCCATCAATGGCGAGCTATGTGGCCCACCTCAGCCTGAACCCTCTCCCTGGGCCCCCTACCTGCTACTAGGTCCTGGTAGCCTGGGAGGCCTGCTGCACTGGGAGCGCCTCTTAGGGGGCCCAGGGGAGGAAGAGAGTGCTGGGCGGCCCTGGGGCCCTAGTAGGGGCTCCCCACAGGCCCAGGGCACCGGTTCCGGGCCACCCTGCGTCCCAGGCAGCAGCTCCTCCTCCTCTTCTGATGAGGCAGGTGACCCCAACGAGGCACCCAGCCCTGACACCCTGCTCGGGGCCCTGGCCCGCAAACAGCTGAACCTGGGCCAGCTCCTCGAGGACACGGAGTCTTACCTACAGGCCTTCTTGGCCGGGGCCGCTTGCCCGCTCGGCGGGGAACAGCCGGGTCCCAGGCAGCCATCCTCCCCAGACCAGGGGCCCTCACAGCTGTCCAAGTCCAAAGGCCTCCCCAAGTCAGCTTGGGGAGGGGGTACCCCGGAGGCCCACAGGCCGGGCTTTGGTGCTACCTCAGAGGGCCAGGGGCCTCTCCCCTTCCTCAGCGTGTTCATGGGTTCAGGGGACGCCCCCCTGGGCTCACGGTCTGGCCACCCCCACTCCTCATCTCAGGTGAAAAGCAAGCTCCAAATTGGCTCCCCTTCTCCCGGGGAAGCCCAAGGACCCCTTCTGCCCTCTCCAGCCAGAGGTCTCAAGTTTCTAAAGCTGCCTCCAGCCTCAGAGAAGGTACCCAGCCCAGGGGGCCCCCAGCTCAGCCCCCAGCTCCCCCGGAACTCCCGAATCCCCTGTCGGAACAGTGGCTCAGACGGCAGCCCCTCCCCGCTGCCGGCCCGCAGGGGTCTAGGCGGAGGAGAGCTGTCCCCAGAGGGGGTGCAGGGTCTGCCCACCAGCCCGTCACCCTGCCCCACAACCCCAGATTCTGCACAGCTCAGACCTCCCCAGCCAGCCTTGTCCACTACGCTTTCCCCGGGACCAGTGGTGTCTCCTTGCTACGAGAACATTCTGGACCTTTCCCGGAGCACCTTTAGGGGGCCTCCCCCAGAGCCACCTCCATCCCCGCTGCAGGTGCCCACCTACCCACAACTAACTCTGGAGGTGCCACGGGCCCCTGAGGTCCTCAGAAACCCTGGAGTCCCCTCCAGCCCTTGCCACCCAGAATCCTGCCCCTATGAGAGTGCCCAGGAGAAGAGTTTGGACAAGGCAGGCTCGGAGTCTCCCCACCCTGGCCGCAGGACCCCCGGCAGCTCGTCCAAGAAACCTGGTCAGGGGCCGGGCCGGCGACCTGGGGATCCTGGCTACACACCTCTGCGGGACAGACTAGCAGCCCTGGGGAAACTGAAGACTGGCCCCGAGGGGCCCCAGGGCCCAGAAAAGAATGGGGTGCCAGCTAGGCCTGGCACCGAGAAGGCCCGGGGAGGAGGGAAGTCAGGGGAGAGCACTGGAGACACAGCGCCCTCTGCCTCCAGGCCCCCTGAGCAGCCAGAAGCCAAGGGGGCCCTGCGGGGGGCCGTGGCCTTAGGCACAAGCAGCCTGAAGCAACAGGAATCTGGGCTCCTGGGGGACCCTGGGTCCCGAGTCTACTCTTCCCACTCCATGGGGGCCCGGGTGGACCTGGAGCCTGTCTCACCAAGGAGCTGCCTCACCAAAGTGGAGCTGGCCAAGAGCCGGCTGGCAGGGGCCCTGTGCCCCCAGGTACCCCGCACCCCTGCCAAAGTGCCAACCTCAACCCCCAGCCTCGGCAAGCCCAATAAGAGTCCCCATGGCAGCCCGACAAAGCTGCCTTCTAAGTCGCCCACCAAGGTGGTGCCCCGACCTGTGGCCCCACCAGCCACCAAGGAGCCCCCCAAGCCTGACAAGGGGAAGGGCCCACCCTGGGCAGACAGCAGCGGCACTACAGCCCAGCCCACACCCCCAGCACCTGGCCCTGCCGACCCAGGCCCAGGCCCTGAGGGGCGGGCCCCACACTCGGCCATTGAGGAGAAGGTGATGAAGGGCATCGAGGAGAACATGCTGCGGCTCCAGGGCCAGGAGCGGGCCCCCGGCACCGAGGCCAAGCACCGCAACACTAGCAGCATCGCCAGCTGGTTCGGCCTTAAGAAGAGCAAGCTGCCAGCGCTGAACCGCCGCACAGAGGCCGCCAAGGGCAAGGAAGGGGCTGGCGGGGGCTCCCCGCTCCGGAAGGAGGTCAAGATGGAAGCCCGGAAGCTGGAGGCCGAGAGCCTCAACATCTCCAAGCTGATGGCCAAGGCGGAAGACCTGCGCCGGGCACTGGAGGAGGAGAAGGCCTACCTGAGCAGCAGGGCCCGGCCACGGCCCGGAGGACCAGCGCCAGGGCCCGGTGCAGGCCTGGGGCAGGTGCAGGGCCAGCTGGCCGGCATGTACCAGGGTGCGGACACCTTCATGCAGCAGCTGCTCAACAGGTGAGAGCCTGGGACCAGCTGGCAGGGGCTTGGTGGCTGGGGGCCCTTTTCCCTACACGGGCATCCCTGGGGTTGGGACTGCCTTTCCCAGGAACTGGGGCTTCCCAGAGGTCAAAGGGTGTAGGAGGTCAAATGAAATGGCACCAAAGCATCTTGAGGGTTAACGGCCTGGCCCAGAGGAGAGACTGGGGCCTCGAACAAGGGGCCAGGGGTTTGTGTCCCAGCTCCCCTCCTCTATGGCTGGCTGATATTCAACTTGCTGAGACCCAGTTTCTCATTTGAGAAGAGTTAACAGTCTACATTTTCTTGGACTGTCTTGAGTCAGGTGAGGCAGCCTGTCTGAGGTGCAGCATTGCAGTAGTTAAGGGAGTGCTAGTACCTAACTGGGCTGATGCAGGTCTTCTCCCTCCGGGGTTTTCTATCCTGTAGAAAAAGGAGGGCTCCCTTCCCATCTTGCCCTTTGGCACCTGCCACAGACTCAGCAAAAGGAGCTGTGGTTTAGAGAAGGGGCTACCCCATCTTGGGGTTGCTGTGTCTGGGCCAGGTAAGGCAGAATGTCCTCAGGAATCGGGCTCCAGGTAGGGTGTGGTTTGGACAGCAAGTGCGCTCAAAGTCAGCTGGGGTAGGCAGGGTGTGTCGCGTGTGGACCAGTATGTGATCGAGTCTGCTCTCTACCGGCAGACATTGTCGGAGAGGTCTCTAGGCTTGACCCTGAGTAGCTTTGGGGGAGTTCTCCCATATTCCCTGCCCCTGCTGATCCTCTGGAGTTTTCCCTGGGGTCTTGGCCTGTTCCTGGTGTCAGGAGAGGTTGATGTGGGAAGCCACCAGGGATATGTCCTCTTCCCCAGGGGGAGGGAGCAGTGGGTGCCTCACTAGGCCCAGCACCATTGGAGGGAGGGAGGCCAGAATGTGTGAGTGGGCTCAGGCCTTCCTCACAGCAATCTGCACTGCCTCCCCTAGGGTGGATGGCAAGGAGCTGCCCCCCAAGAGCTGGCGGGAGCCCAAACCTGAGTATGGCGATTTCCAGCCAGTGTCCTCTGATCCCAAGAACCCCTGGCCGGCCTGTGGGCCCCGAAATGGCCTGGTGGGCCCTCTTCAGGGCTGCGGAAAACCTCCTGGGAAGGTAAGTTCCTGGGGCGCAGGCTGGGTGGAGGGCCTGGCTCTGTGGCCCTGCCAGGTCTCTTACCGCCTGGAGGGCTCCCCTTCCCTGGGGCCTGGAAGCTGCTGGATGCCTTTCTGGTCTCCAAGGAGAATGGGGAGGGGAGAGGGCCTCCTGAGGGCTGGCAGGTTGCCAGGACTCTCAGACCCATACTCCAAGGATCCTGATGGAGGGGATTAGGGTGGAGGAGGAATGGGCTCTGAGGTCTCCTGTACCCTGTACAGCCAAGCAGCGAGCCGGGGAGGCGGGAAGAGATGCCCTCAGAGGACAGTCTGGCTGAGCCAGTGCCCACCTCACATTTCACAGGTCAGCAGGGTCAAGGGCCAAGGCTGGGACCTGCCCCTTACCCCCTGCTTGCTTTACTCCTTCCTGTCACCACGGCAGGTGCCAGGCCCTATAGCATCTTGGTGCCAAGCATCAGTGGGCACTGGGGCTGCACAGGAATAAATCCCTCCCAGCCTAATAGGGTACCTGCCCTGCCCTCTTCCCCAGGACTAGAGGAGGTGGGGCGGGGCAGGCAGGGGTGACTGAGCCGGTGGGGCCAGGAGGGGCCCTGACCAAGGGTGGAACCTGGGCAGGGGCAGAAAGCCAGAAGAAAGCAGAGGGGCTGAGCCGCTTGCAGCTTCACATCCCTGACTTCCCCTCCCCTCCCCAGCCTGTGGCTCTTTGACTCGAACTCTGGACAGTGGCATTGGGACCTTCCCGCCCCCAGACCATGGCAGCAGTGGGACCCCCAGTAAGAATCTTCCCAAGACCAAGCCACCACGGCTGGAGCCCCCAGCCGGGGTGCCCCCAGCTCGGCCCCCACCCCTTACCAAAGTCCCCCGCCGTGCCCACACACTGGAGCGTGAGGTGCCTGGCATAGAGGAGCTGCTGGTGAGCGGGCGGCACCCCAGCATGCCGGCCTTCCCCGCCCTGCTCACCGCTGCTCCGGGCCACCGGGGCCATCAGACCTGTCCCCACGGTGAGTGCCTGGGCAGGGGGGTGGGCCTCTCTGGGAGCTCCACCCACCACCCACCTTCCCCTTGTCCCCGGATAGATCCTTGTGAAGACCCAGGCCCTCCTGCTCCTGTCCAGCTGGCCAAGAACTGGACCTTCCCCAACGCGAGGGCAGCCAGCGGCTCCTCTGACCCTTTCCTATGCCCACCCCGACAACTGGAGGGGCTGCCCAGGACCCCCATGGTGAGCATGGCCGAAGGGGAAAAGGGAACAGCACTGGAGGGCAGGAGGGAACGACATGGGGTGAGGTACAGCCCTGTCCGGGAGGAGGACTGAGTGGGCAGCCCACCCCCCACCCCCACCTTCTCACACCCCTCTTGGGGAAAGGGCTTCTCTCCCTTCCGGAACCTTGGTGGGACTGTAGGACTGTGCTCAGTCGCGCCTCCAGCCTGCTTCCTCTGCAGCGCCCCCGTCAGGTGGGCAGAGCCTCTCAGGCGGGGAGGGTGAGAGGAGCTTCCTCCCGAGCCTTCCCTCCTTCCCCAGGCCCTGCCCGTGGACGTGGACGGAAAGCGGAGCCTGGAGCCCAGCCGCCCAGCTCCTGCGCCCCAGGGCCCAGCGTTTGGGGGGAGCCGCACCCCCAGCACATCGGACGTGGGCGAGGAAGGGAGAGTGGCCAGTGGGGGTCCCCCGGGGCTGGAGACCTCAGAGTCTCTCAGTGACTCACTCTATGACTCGCTGTCCTCCTGCGGGAGTCAGGGCTGAGCGGTTGCAGCGGCTACGCCCCGCTCTGGCGTCGGAGACCGCGGACTGGGCCGGCTCGCCTCACGCCCCGCCCCCTCGGGGCCCGTGGGGCCCCTCCCTGAAGGGACCAAGGAGGTAGATGGACAAGAAGGTGAAGGGGGTCCCCGGCACACCCCACTGCCCGCCGCTGCTGTGGAGGAGATGACCGCTCTCAGCTCAGGGAGAGACCCCACCCTTGGTCCCTTCTCTCACCCAGAGTAAGGCTCTTCCTCTGCGGGACTGGGGGTTCGAGGCCGCTGTGTCCCGGCCCCCAGCTCCCACTTCAGGCTGAGCCATCTTGTGGTGCTGGGCTTCCTGCCCACCAGCCGTGCCATCTCCACCCACCCTGGCAGCTCCCCTGCCTCAGAAGCCCCGTGCTGGTGGAGTTCAGGGGCGAGGGGTCAAGTTGCCTTCTCTCTGTCTGCCCTGGCCCTCCCCGCTGTCTGGATGGTGCTGCCCTCTCCTGCCCCATGTCTTTGGGGCCCATTTGTTGTCTTTTTTGTTGTGTTTTTTTTTATATTAAAGCACCTGGCCCAGTCTCCACCCGCCCGCGCCCCCTCCTCCCATCCCCACACTGCGGTTAATTTATCTGTTGTTAAAAAACGCGGCTGCTCTGCTTCCAGCCTCTGCTTCTGCCGTATCCCTAATAAAACGTGGAGGCCCCTCCCTGCCCCTGACTCAGCTCATTCTGTGGGAGGACTCAGGGATGGACAGGCAGGTGGAGACTGCGTGGGCACCGGGGTGCAGGACTCCAGGGCCCTGGACTCTGCTCCAGGCTCCCTTGTGAGGCAGCTCCCTCCACCAGGGCCACTGGCTGGAGTCACCCTAGAAGGTAACTAAGGGTTGGGGAAGTGGGGTCTGTTTAGACCTGGAATGGTGCCTGGGGGTGGGGAAATTCCCCTGGCACAGAGCTTGGGTGGGGCAGAAGGCTGGGCTGCCCCTCGGAGAGAAGATGGGGAGGGCGTCTTTGGGCGTGCGCTCAAACACTGGACATACCAGCTCAGGTGGGACGTGCATCTGAGCTTCAGGGGCCCAGGAGTAGACAGAGTTAAGTGTCCACACCTCCCGTTGTCGTGAAGTGAGGCGCAACTGGGCCTCCAACTTGCCGCCTTCTAGTCTCTCCACGGACTTTGGGCTTTCCTCAGAGCTTCTTGCCCCTATTTCTACCTCAGATTTCAGCCAGAAGTTCCCCTGGCTCTCAAATTCTCACTTTAGGATGGGGAAGCCAGGAATGAGGCTGTGTGGAAGGGTCTCCGTGTGACGTGAGAAGGCCATGGGGTGAGTGGTTGTTGCCCTCCAGCCCTTGGATTTCCTGTTAGACGTGGAGTTGGACAGTGACCTGAAGGTGACCCAGGTGGCCCCAGCCCATCTCACACTGGCCAGTCAAGTTGGGCCTATGGGAAGGCCTCCTTCCGGCCCAGGTTGCAAGATGTGGGGTGACTCGTCCAGAGCACACCCCCTGCCGTTGTCTGCACTCACCGCTGCCCCACGACATACCGTCTGGAGGCCACCTGGGCATCATGCATGCTTAACACCCCTGGCCTTGTGGCTGGGACTCTGGACGGTTCATCATGGAGATAGGGGGCCCTGTACTGAATACATGGTCTTTGTTGACATCACAGGCTTGCCAAGCTGAGGTAAGGGGTGCCTGGACAGGAAGTAGTGCTGGGCCTGTTCACAACTCGGTTATACCACTGGATGCTGTCCTGTACTCTGACCAGCCCAAGGAAGGTCAGGGGCGGGGAGGTTGTTAACGCCTCCCTGTATACTAGCTCCTTCCAGCAGTGTCTCTCCAGCCCTGAATGGTCCAGAGAGCAGTGAAAGAACTCCCCGTTAAATACCTACCATATTGCCAGCCTCCTGTTTCATTTCATAGATGAAGACATTGAAGCTCGAAAACATTCAATGGGGGAATTTCTTGGTGGTCCAGTGGTTAAGACTCTGTGCTCCCAGTGCAGGGGCATGGATTCGATACCTGGTGAGGGAACTAAGAGCCTGCATGCCACATGGCGCAGCCAAAAAAAATAATAATAAATATTCAGTGATTTTCCAAGGCTGAGAAGTGATGGAGCCTGGTGGGAGTGATTTTTTTGGGTGTGTAAATTTGCTCTCTTCTGCCAGGACTTTAATCTCCTCCTCCCTTTTTGGCCTTGGATCACTTCTGAGGGGCAGGGCTGGAGAGCACTAGACTGGGCGTCAAGAGTCTTTCTTAGCCACTGAGTCTGGTTCTGTGGGGAAAGTTACATCCCTTCTCTGGGCCTTGGTTTTCCTTATCTATGGACGATTGGGAAATTGGACCAGACCAGCTTTCTCCTCAGCTCTCTGCTCTTCCCACCCCTCTCCCAACCTGGCCGTTTTCCCTCCTGTTTCCCTTAGTTGATGTCATCATTGAGGAAATTAACACGACTTAGAGAAGGGTCGAGTCAGACATCTTGATTTTCTTCAAATGTCAGGATCGCATTTTCTTCTATCTTCTGCTTCCAGGTAGCTATGCCACTGTCCCTTCTGCTTTTAGGGGCTTAAGGATGTTATTACCAAGCTGCTGATCTCTGCCTCTTGCCAGGCGGGCTTAAAGAAGTCTACATCCTTCTCTTAACTTTTTATTTCTTGGTTTCTTAAGCCCTTCATTCTGTTTGAACCTGATGGATTACCTCATTTCCTTGTTAAAACAGAATTGTTCGCCTACAGGGTATTTATCCTACTTCCTTTCCGGGAAGGAGCTTGGCATGGTGGGTTCAACTCTGGACTCCACCTCCTACAAGCTGAGACCAAGGATCCATGCATGTTTCTGTCACCAGGGTCTGCTCAGTCTGCTGCTGGGCTCTGTCCTGCAGTGTTTGCAAATGCAAGGTGGCCTCTTAGGCCCCAGGGCAACGTGGGCCACCTGAGAAGAAGCTCACTGCCAGTCACCAGGGCAGAGTAGCATCAGCCATACTTGGTACCTGGAGCCAGCCCTTCCCTACCAACCATTCCAAGGTGGGCAGCTCTCGTCCCTAGGTCCCCCAGTGTGCTACTAAGGGGTGCTGGGCCCAGACAAGCCATCCCCGGCGCACATGGCTGTGTGTGCCCTCCACACAAACAGAATATTCCATCTGAAATAATTCTGTGGCAGGGGACACACAGGTGAGTTCAAGACACTCCCGGGAAACCAATTTCTCTTTGTACTTCAGGGAAGGGTTTGGCTAAAAGACCACTTGATCCTCACTATGGCAGGACACTTCATATCTCAGTTTGCAACATCTGCTTGCAGAATTAAGGTGACCTCACTTTTTTCTCCGTGAACAATGGGTGAATGTTTGCCTTACCATTGTGTATGACCCTTTCTGCTGGATTTCCCAGACAAAAGAAGCCCAAACTTTCAGACCCCCCTTCTTTGTCCCCCACAAATGGCATCATCAGCAAAAGACTATAAAAAGGTTCCAGATTCCACCTTAATGGGTACCCTGTCTCTTGCAGGAAATGTCCCAAAATGTTAACTGAGGTTTTCTGTGGGTTGCCAGTGGTTTTTATTTTCTTCTTCACCCTCTTCTAGATTTTCTACAAATAGTGTTTTGTTTCCTTTATCAAAAAGTTTTTAAAGGAAACAGTCATTCTCTGCAGCAAATTCTAGGTATGTATCCCCTTCTATAGTCCTGGGTGAGTTAATTCAAGCATATAAGTAATTTTTTTTAAGACATATGATTTTTTTTTTTTTTTTTTGCGGTACGCGGGCCTCTCACTGTTGTGGCCTCTCCCGTTGCGGAGCACAGGCTCCGGACGCGCAGGCCCAGCGGCCATGGCTCACGGACCCAGCCACTCCGCGGCATCTTGCTGGACCGGGGCACGAACCCGCGTCCCCCGCATCGGCAGGCAGACCCCCAACCACTGCGCCACCAGGGAAGCCCGACATATGAATTTAAAGTAAGTATAGGTGAGCATTTCTTTGATCTTGGGGTAAGGAAGATCTTTTTTAAAAACCTTCTTTTGTAATTATTAAAGACATAGATTATAAAAATGCATGTTCATGGTTTAAAAACTAATTGAGATTGAATAGAATATTCATATAAGGAAGAGGAAGTCTCTCATATTCCAACTCCCAGTCTTACTCCCCAGACATAACCCAAGTTGATTGGAATTCCTTTCAAATCACTTTTTTTTTTCCTTTGAGAATTATGTTTTATTCGGTGGACATTCTGAGGACTTCAAGCCCAGGAGACAGTCTCTCAGATAGCTCTAAGGGATAGCTCCCTCAAATTGCTTATTAAATGCACACACACGCAAACACACAGAGTATGTTTATGTTGACCTTTTATTAGACAATGAGATTATTCTATAATTACTGAGCTGCTTCTTTTAGCACTTACTAATGTATCTTGGAGATCTTTCCAAAGCCCATGAATATCCATTATCCTACACGGTCTTCCATTGTATGGGTGTGCAATGTTTACGTGTTTTCCCATGACAAACAATGCTGCAGTGAACGTTGCATATGTGTCTTTGGCCACTCTTGTGTATTTCCATAAGATAAATTCCTATAAATGGAATTGCTGCATTATAGAATATGCTTAATTTAAAAACTTTTATAGGTATTAACAAATTGCGCTTCGTCAACAATGTATAAGTGAGACTATCTTCTACATCATTGAGTAGTATCAAAATTTTTTTTTTAATTTATTTTTGGCTGTGTTGGGTCTTCATTTCTGTGCGAGGGCTTTCTCTAATTGTGGCAAGCGGGGGCCACTCTTCATCGTGGTGCGCAGGCCTCTCACTATCACGGCCTCTCTTGTTGCAGAGCACAGGCTCCAGACGCGCAGCCTCAGTAGTTGTGGCTCACGGGCCTAGTTGCTCCGCAGCATGTGGGATCTTCCCAGACCAGGGCTCGAACCCATGTCCCCTGCATTGGCAGGCAGATTCTCAACCACTGCACCACCAGGGAAGCCCAGTATCAAACTTTTTAGTCTTAGCCAATTTGGTAGGATTTGGTGATCATGTCTTGGAGTCTTGGAGCCCAGTGTAGGGACTTTGGCTTTTACTCAGAGTGAAATAGGGAGCAATTAGAGAGTGATAAGAATAAACCATAGAGGGCAAGTATGGAAGCAGACCAGTAAGAAAGCCTCTTGGGCAATTCCAGTGAGAGATAGGGGCCTGTTCCAGGGCAGAGGCACTATAAACAACAAGATTTGCTAATGTAATTGATGTGGGGAAGAGAGGAGAGTCAAGGATAACTCCGACATACAGATGGCCAATAGGCACATGAAAAGATGCTCAACATCCCTAATTATTAGAGAAATGCAAAGCAAAACTACATTGAGGGGGGCTCCCCTGGTGGCGCGGTGGTTAAGAATCTGCCTGCCAATGCAGGGGACACGGGTTCGCGCCCTGGTCCGGGAAAATCCCACATGCAGCAGAACAATGAAGAGTAGCCCCCGGCTCACCGCAACTATAGAAAGCCTGCAGGCAGCAATGAAGACACAAAGCAGCCAAAAATAAATGAATAAACAAATAAATAAATTTTTTTAATAAAGGATAACTCTAAGGTTTTTGGAGCAATTGGTAGGAAGAAGTTGCCATTAACTGATATGGAAAAGACTGTGGATAGAGCAGACTTGAGGGAGGGAAGCTCAGGAGTTAAGTACTGGATGTGTTAAGTTTGAGATGTCTGTTGGACAATATCCAATGGAAAATGTGGAGTAAGCAGTGGGTTATAGAAGTCTAGAGTTCAGAAGAGAAGCCCGGGCTGGAGATATAAATTGGTAAGTCATCAGCATATGGATGTTATTTAAAACCAGGGGACTGTATGAGATCACCAAGAGAGTAGAAGAGGAAAGGTCTGAGTCCTAAGCCCTGGGATACTCCATCTCTTTAGAGGTCAGAGGAAATGAAGCAGAAACAGCACAGAACATAGTGGGAAGGTACTTTGAAACTATGTAAATATTTCACTTTCATCAAACTTTCTATTTATGCATTTATTTATATCAGTATGGACTCACGGTGTCCTGTTTTATTCAATGGTTTATAATCCATTACTACCATTATTTACTTTGGTGCTCAAATTGTCCATGATTTGGCCAGTAGGATCCCTTTAAAACTGGCTTTTGTTTTGTTTTGTCTTTTGACAAATCTCCATCATTCTTTTTGAGTGCATACTTTCTGGTGTAACATGTTCAAGATTCATCTTCGCAAACCCAACCCTGAAATCAGCCATTTTTCCAAAGAGCCCTGGTTTCTTTCAGTGGGGAACAATCTCTAGAAACCAAGATCTGGGGGCTGGGTGTGCTCATTATTATGGGGGAGTTGCTGTTCCCAGACTCTAAGAGAGGGTTTCTTAAAGATAGAAGTTAAAGCATTTTCTTATACTTATGGGGATGACAAAATAGAGAAAATTTGATGATGCAGGAGAGAAAAGAGGAAATTGTTGGGCTTCAGTGCACAAGTGTACTTAAGCAGCATCCACAGGTACAGGAAGGCAGGTAGGTGAGTGTATGTGGTGGTGTCTACTTATAGAAAAACTTTATTTATTTATTTATTATTTTTTCGCTGCGTTGGGTCTTCGTTGCTGCGTGCAGACTTTCTCTAGTTGTGGCGAGTGGGGGCTACTCTTTGTTGCGGTGTGCATGCTTCTCATTGCAGTGGTTTCCCTTGTTGCAGAGCACCAGCTCTAGGCGCGCAGGCTTCAGTAGTTGTGGCGCATGGGCTCAGTAGTTGCGGTGCACGGGCTTAGTTGCTCCATGGCAAGTGGGATCTTCCAGGACCAGAGCTCGAACCCATGTCCCCTGCATTGGCAGGTGGATTCTTAACCACTGCGCCACCAGGGAAGTCCCAGAAGAACTTTTCTGATTGCTTTTATTTTCTCAAGGAAATAATCACGGTCATTGGCCAAGAGGAAGGATGGGAGAAAGAGTTGTTGGAGGTTTGAGAAGAGAGGAGATAGAATGAGTAGTCATCTAGGAGCTCAAAAGTTAGTGAATAGGCTAGAGAATATAGTAGGATTACCAGGCAGCATGAAGGGTCCACTTTAGGTGATTAGGAATTAAAAGTGAGACTTACTAATATGAATGTGGTGGGGGGGTTTTCTCCTGCCATATTAGGTACAGAATAGGGAGCAAGTTGGATTAGCCAGGGCTGCCAATTTGCCAAATAAGTGCAACAAAGAGAGAGAGGCAAGGGAATCGAAGATACATGCATGGAAGCAATTCTGTTAACTGGCTGTGGGCTTTACACTGGTTAAAGAGGGAAGAGAGAGCAATAAAGGAGAGAGGCATGAAGGGAGGTAGAATCAGTAGATTGAAGGTCCTGGTGGAATCAAAAGAGTTTTGGAGATAAAGTACTAGGGGGAATGAGTTGGAAAGACGTTGGGAAGAAAAGAGGTGATAGTCAGAGGATGGGATGCATGAAACTGAGATTATGGGAGAATGGGAGATGTTATGGGTTGAATTGTGTCTCTCCCCTCCTTAAAAAATTTTGAAGTCCTAAACCCCAGTACCTTGGGAAATGACCTTACAGAAGTAATCAAGTTAAAATGAGGTCATTTGAGTGGGCCCTAATCCAAAATGACTGATGTCCTTATAAAAAGGGGAAGATTGGACACAGGGAGAATGCCACGTGAACATGATGGCAGAGATCAGGGTGAGGCATCTGCAAGCCAAGGAATGCCAGCGATTGCCAGCAAACCACCAGAAGCTAGGGGAGAGGGCTGAGAGGAACAGATTCTTCTTCAACAGCCCTCAGAAGGAAGCAACCCTGCTAACTTAACACCTTGATCAGACTTGTAGCCTCCAGAACTGTGAGCAAGTTAATTTCTGGTTTTTGAGCCACCCAATCTGTGACACTTTGTTACGGAAGCCCTGGGACACTAATACAGAAGGGTTGCAGTTGTGGGTAATGAGAAGGACCAGGGGATGACCATGGGAGTGAGTGGCTCAGATAGGGTAGAGGGCAAGGTCATTGGAAAAGAGGTCATGGAATGCAGAGGCCAAAGTACTGGGAGGATTACCTCTGTAGATATTGAGAGCTCTCAGAATTAGGACAGAATTAGCAACAGAGGGGGTGACAGTGAGGCAGGAGCCAAAACCTCAAGAAATAAGAGGAAGTAACCCAGAGATTGATAGACAAGTGGAAAAGAGGGGCATGATGGGTGGAATAGTCCATTGACATGAGATTCAAAGCTGAGGGACTTTAGGGAAGAAAAACGGTCTGAAAGCACTGAGGAGTACAGAGGGTGCCTACACACCCGCTGGCCTTATGGCACAGGGGCTGAGGGAGAGACAGCAGTGCCCACTTGAGAGGTCTGCAGGGAGGGCGTCCTCAGGGAAAGCCAGGAGGTCAAAGGGAACATTCGAAGAGGCTGTGTCCATGAGAAGTTTGCTGATGAAGAGCCATGAGCTTGAGAGGACCCAGTGGAAGGGTTTCGGGAGACGGGAACAGAGCAGGGAATGTGCAGGGCTGTGCGGATCAGAGTGTGGGAGACAAGGGGTCATCCCGCGTCAAGAGGATAGACTACAAAATATGGTGGCATGTTTATCAAGTTACCACAGAGGGACTCTTTTTTCACTGTAACCTTTTATACCTTTTGAATTTCATACCATGTGCCTGGGGAAAGTGGTGATGATGCGGAATGGTCACTGCAGACAGAGCAGAGGGACCAGGGTAAGGACAAGTCAAGGATTTTTCAAAGGAGGCTGGAGCCCAACGGAGGCTGAGAAGCAGAAACGTCCAGTGGCACAATCTGCAGGAAAGTGGGATTTCTGTGGTTCCTGTTTCTTCTCTTAGCAGGTGCAGAGGCCTGGTTCTAGGACAAGAAAAGGAAGATGGTGGGCTTAGTGCAAGGATGGGCTTTGTTGAGGTGGCTGGCGATGTCATCCACCATAGGCTCCAGCCTGAGCAATAATAATAACGTATAAGAGTAAACACACACACAGCATTTACAGTGTGCCAGGCACTGTTCTAAGTGCTCACACATATTAATTCAGTCCATCCTCACCACAACCTTTTTAGGTAGGTATTTATCCCTATTTTAATATGAGAGTGAGGCTCAGAGAGCTTACGTAAGCTGCCCAAGGTCAAAGCTTGTCTGTGGAAGACCTGTGATTTAAACCCAGGCAGTCCAGCTCCAGAGTCTGCATTAAACAAAGACAGAGGTTATGCCTGAGGGACCTTGAAAGGAGCAGGATAAAGTGGAGGGGTTAAGGGGGCAGGACTGGAGTTTCAATGCACCCAGAATGCAAGGGAGAGAGCATGCGAGAGCTGGGACGTTGTGGGCTGTGGGCTGAGAGTGGAAGAGTAGACTTCGATACTCTGAGGCTAGCTGAAATGAGCCAGAAGTGAAAGCCCTGGGAGGCGTGAAGATCGAGGAACCGGGCAGTGGGTGGCGGAGGGCCACCCACAGGAGCACAGGAGTTGAACACGGGTCTCTGGTAAGCGCCGCGGATGATTCCTGCGGGAGGGTAAGTGGGCAGGGAAGAGTCCGAACAGAGGGCAGCTGGGACCTAAGGTGGCAGAAGCCACCAGAAAATCGGGTTTCCGTCGTTAACTCGTAGGGTAGCTAACAGGGTAGCACTGGGGGCCTTCTCTAAGGCAGAAGCGATCCAAGGAGTTATTTAAAAGCCTCAAAGTCAAGTATGCCGCATATGTTCTTTGTTTGAGATTCTTCAACTTGAAAAGAAAAAAATCATTTCCTACGGAACAGTCGGAAAATACATGGCCACCAGGTGGCGCAATAGCGGCAGCGCCCACCTAAGAGGTTTGCAGGCCTGAAGTGCCACTCTGTGGCGAGAAGACGAGATGCAGGGTCCCCTCCCTTCACCCCTGGTGACCATCACACCGCATCCTGGCTACTGTCTCCCCACACCCAATACACGCGTTGCACAAAGTACAGAGAACATGAATATGTGGACTTGGACGGACATAAACTGTCCCTGTCAGAGTCTGTTTCACCTGGAACCTCCCTCGCCAGTCCAGCCCCAGCTGGACCTCAGGGTGGGCACTTTTCCCACAGCCAGTCCCAAGGCAGGCAGCGTTGGCAAGGGAGCAGAAGGAACTCTGGGCCTGGTTTGCCTCTCTCTTCCTGCCCCTTCTGAAGTCAGGACACTCTGCAGGGGCCCTTGCGCCCCACGCCGGGCCTCCCCTTTCATTCCTTCATCTCCTCATGCACCCACAGTGTTGTTCACACAAGGAACATTCACTGGGCACCTAGTAGGTGTGAACACTGAGCTAACTAAACCAGGGACCCAGGGACAAATGTGGCATGTCCCAGCCCTTGGGACTCACAGTTCTAGTGGGTGTTGCCAGTCACTGGGTGACGGATCGTAGGAGAGCGCAGGTAGTGCTCTGATGGAGGGTGCCCGGATGCTGTGGAGACCCCAGAAGGGGCTAAAGCCCAGTCTTGGGGGCTCAGAGAAGGCTTCCTAGATGAGGTGGTATCAAAACTAAGAACTGCAGGGTGGGTATGATGAGTCAGGCCAAGTGGGTGTGGGTGAGAGTTCTAGGCAGAAAAATAAAAATACCAAGGCCTAGCAGTGAGGGATCAAATGGAACATTCTAGCATAAATATGAGTGTATTATGGCTGGAGGACTAAAAGATAAGAGGACAGAGGTAAGCAGGAGACTTGAATGTATGATGGGAAGTTTGGACTTTATCCTGACAGCAAAAATGAGTCATTGAAAAGTTCAGTGCTCGCCATCAGAAAGATTCGTCTAGAAATAGTGTGCAGAGTGCACGGGAGAGACCCAAGGCTGGGTACTCGGAGGCCGGTGAGGAGGCTGGAGCAATATTCCAGGCAAGATTCAGTAGGGCCTGCACCTAGGCAGCAGGAGTTGA
This sequence comes from Orcinus orca, assembly GCF_937001465.1. Lineage (NCBI taxonomy): Eukaryota > Metazoa > Chordata > Mammalia > Artiodactyla > Delphinidae > Orcinus > Orcinus orca. Next base: position 40,055,380 of record NC_064569.1, on the reverse strand, counting down.
GTTTGAGGGTAGTGCACAGATTTAAAAGATTTCCATATGCTCCTTAAGTGGTGAGGTTCCTGGAATTCCACTGGGCTCACTCCATCTTCATAAAATAATGCCTTTGAGATGTACCTGAGTTGTATGTATCTATAGCTTTTCCTTTTAATTGCAGAGTAGCATTCCATCGCTACTCTGCATGTATTTACATGCATGTATTAGTTAGTGTGTACATTCCCCTGTTGAAGGATGTTTGGATCGTTTCCAGTTTTTGGCTATTACAAATAAAGCTTCTCTGAACATTCTGTTCAGATTTTTGCGTGGATACAAAATTTTATTTCTCTAGGATAAATACCCAGTAGTGCAATCGCTACGTTGTGTGGTTAATGCATGTTTAATTTTAGAAGAAACTGCCAGTTGTTTTCCAGAGGTTGTACCATTTTACCTCACCGCTTGGCAGTGTGAGGGATCCAGTGGCTCCACTTCTCATCAGTACTTGGTTTTATCACAATTAACAAAAAAAAATTTTAGCCATCCTCATCAGTGTATAGTGGTATTTCGTGGTTGACTTCATTTGCATTTGCCTAACACCTAATGAGGTTTAAGAGCTTTTCATGTGCTTATTTGCTATTTGTGTATCTGTTTTGGTGAAGTGTCTGTTCAAGGAGCTGACTCGTTCGTATGGGTTTAAAATGTGCCGAGTCATCCACATGTCTATCCCTGACTTCTCCCCGAGCTTCAGATTTATATGCAAAGGCCTCCTGGCACCTTTGTGGAAATCCCTGATGGTGGCCTCCCCACCCCCAGTCCTGGGCTTCCCCAGTGGAAGAGCTAACGCTTGGAGGATTTACTACGTGCCGAACACCGTACTAAGTGCTTTCTTTACATGTTTTAATTAACTTAATCCTCACAATCATCCTATGAGGTAAGTGTGTTTTTACCTCCATTTTACACATGGGAAAATGAGACACAGAAAGGCTGACTGAGTCTCCCAAGTTTGCAGAGCTGGCAAGTGGCTGGTAGGACCGTCCGGACACCTGAGAGTTACCCTAGATTCTTCTCTCTCTCCTCTCTGCATCTATTCATTCACTAAGGCCTGGACATTTCACCTCCTGAATATTTTATTTCATTGTCTACCTTCCTATCCTTATAACAACTGTTATATTTCACACCATCTTTTCTCTTGCCTGGACCATTGCTAAGTACCTTTTTTAAAAAAACTATTATAGAAAATTTCAACCGTACAAAAAGGTAGAGAGAATAATACAGCGAATATGTCCATTGCCCAGCTACGACTAATATAAACTCATGACCATTCACTTCACCTATACCCTCCACTCCCTGCTGCCACCTAACCTCATTATTTATTTATTTATGGCTGCGTTGGGTCTTCGTTGCTGTATGCAGGCTTTCCCTAGTTGCAGCGAGCAGGAGCTACTCTTTGTTGCGGTGCACGGGCTTCTCATTGCAGCGGCTTCTCTTTTTGCAGAGCCCAGGCTCTAGGTGCGCGGGCTTCAGCAGTTGCGGCACGAGGCCTCAGTAGTTGTGGTGCACGGGCTTAGCTGCTCCACGGCATGTGGGATCTTCCGGGACCAGGGCTCGAACCCGTGTCCCCTGCATTGGCAGGCGGATTCTTAACCACTGCGCCACCAGGGACCCAGTCCCTAACTGTATTATTTTGAAGCGAATCTCAGACAGCATATTAATACATCTATAGATATTTCAGTATGCACCTCTAAAAGATAACTTTTAAAGAACATCATCACAATTACATGATTAGCAGTATTTATATTAATTATATTATATACTTAGCATTAGCAATACTTTAAATCCTCAACTATCTAGTCCGTGTTGGTATTAGTTATCTATTGCTGTGTAACTTAGTGGTTTAAAATAACAATAAACATTTACTGTCACTCAGTTTCTGTGGGTCAGGAATTCAGGAGCAGCTTAGCTAGTTCCGGCTCAGTGTCTCCTGAGATTGCAGTCACTTGAAAGCTTGACAGTTCCTGGAGGATCTGCTTTCCAGGTGGCTCAATCACACTGGCTGGCAATTCAGTGCTGGCTGTGGCTTGGGTCCCCTCTGCAAGCACTCTCCACAGGGCAGCTTGAACGGCCCTGATCCCATGCCTGGTTTCCCTCAGAGCAAGTGCACCAGAGAGCCAAGGAGGAAGCTGCAATGCCCTTCATGACCAAGCTGCGTAAATCACACAGTTCTGCAGTATTCGTCCCATTATAAGTACCAGCCTGCTTCCACGTAGAGGGTATGAATACCAGGAGGCCAGGATTTTTGAGGGGTGGGTGGGCATCCTGGAGAATGGTTACCACAGGTTCAAGTTGCCCCAGTTCTCCCTCTGTCTCCCTCTCTCTCATCTACAGTTGGTTTATTTGAATCAGGATCCAATTCAGGTCTACATCATTGCCATTTTCTTGATATGGCTCGTAAGTCTTAACCTCTAGGTTCCTTTCCCTCTATTGTTGTTGTTGTTTTTTAATTGCGTTCTTCCTTCTTCGCCTTTTCTTTTTCTTAAAAAAGAATCTAGGTTTGTCCTTACAGTTTTACTAGATTTTGTGGCTTGCATCCCCATTATGTCATTTAACATGGTCCTCTGACCCGTCTTCCCTGTAAACTGGTACTTGATCTAGAATGTAATATGCCTGAGATTCAACTTTTTGGACGTGTTGCTTACTTCCATCAGGAGGCATATGTCAGCTTGTCTCTTAATATGATGTTGTTGGCTATTGATTATCATCTCCTAGCTTCATTATTTCGTCAGTTAAAATAGTGATACTAATCCTATAATTCCTTCATGTAATAGCTGGAGTACTTCTATAGAGAGAAACATATTTTTTAAAGATGTTGGGGGTAAGAGTTTATTAATTGATTTATTTTTGCTGTGTTGGGTCTTAGTTTCTGTGCGAGGGCTTTCTCTAGCTGTGGCAAGCGGGGGCCACTCTTCATCGCGGTGCGCGGGCCTCTCACCGTCGCAGTCTCTCTTGTTGCGGAGCACAGGCTCCAGACGCGCAGGCTCAGTAGTTGTGGCTCACGGGCCTAGTTGCTCCGCGGCATGTGGGATCCTCCCAGACCAGGGCTCGAACCCGTGTCCCCCGCATTAGCAGGCAGATTCTCAACCACTGCGCCACCAGGGAAGCCCCTATAGAGAGAAACTTTTACTGACTTTTTGATTACCCTGAAGTACAGTTTATACAGAAAAGAAAGGATAAATGCTGCTGTTTATTGACGAAGTGACTGGTTTCTAGCATCCACCAAAGCTGACCAATATTTTAAAAATATCATGAACTTTTGAGTTTACTGATGCTCAAATTATCCCATCTTTGGCCAGGAGGAGCCTCTTTAGATTAGCCCCCGAGTCCTTCTGAATGATACTACAGTAGTCACCTTTGACAGCTCCTTTGCTTTCTGGCAGAACATTATGTTCCAGGTTCATCTTGTACATTTCCTGGGCCATTTCTCCAAGGAGCTCTGCTTCCTTTTCGTGAGACAGGAGAGAGATCACATCTGGGCAGTAGTGTATAATTACCTTTCAACTAGCCCCTTTCCCCCAGTCTACTCTCTAGTCACCTGAGATGTGAGGACGTAAATCTGACCATTCCCTTGCTCAAGAAGCCCTTCAGTGCTCTCTGCTGCCGTCAGGACAAGGCCAGCTCCTTAGCACCAAACAGCAGGCCCTCAGTTATCGTTTACCCCCCCCTTCTCATTTCCTACTGGTCCGCTCCGTAAAATTTACAACCCAGCAATCGCACTCCCAGCACTCCCCATGCTGAATCACACTCCTGTGCCTTTTCTCATACTAATCCCTTGACCTGAAAACACCCACTCCTACCACTGCCTTTCTAACCTCATCCCTTGTCTCACTTGACTCAATGTTCGAGATTTCACCTTAGTTCAGGTTATCATCTCCAACACACTTTTCCCTGAACCAGGAGCAGGGCTCTCTCTGTTATCCATGGCCCTGTGTTTACCTGTAAGAACTTAATGTCTGCATGTAGCTCTCCTGCACTGCTCCGCCATGATGACTGAAAAGCATTAACTATATCCACCTCTAGCCCCAGCATGGAGCACATTACCTGACACCAAGTGGACGCCCCCATCTGATCCCCTGCTTCACAGAACAGACCGTCTATTCTCCCAGCACAGACATCCTTCCACTTCTGCTGCCCACCGATGCCTTCCCCGCTCTAGCTCAGCCTGCAGGTCTGCTAGGCGTGGAACAAGCGGTGTGTTAACCTCTTCTGTTTAACTTGTGACTGATGGGCTAGTTGGGAGACTAAAAGGGAGCTCACTGCCCTGCCCTGGTTACAAAGATTGAGGATGCAAAGATAGTACCTGAAACACCTCACATTTCCTGCTCCACCTCAGCTGGGGCCTCAGCCAGGAGTCAGAGTAACAGGAAGCTGTTTACAATGAGGGTGACAACCAGAGGGCAAGTGTGACAAAATGGAGTAACCTGACTGTAATGCAAATTTTGGTTTATAATCACATATATAAACTCTATGAGGACAAGGATTTTTATATTTTCACTGATGATTTCTACCGTCGGGAATAGAGCCAGGCCCAGTGGGTGACCACAGATATTGCAGACCACGGTACTTGCAAAATGAGTGAATTGTCATGCTTTTTCCATTATGCATCCCCAAATGGCAAAGCTTGGCTGTATACTGGAACCAACTACACGTGCTGCTACCGTGAACCCCCTATGATAAAGGCTGGGTAGGAGGAGGACCAGAAAAAGGCCTGGGCTGTGTATGGAACAGAGAATATCCCCAACATCTGTGGCAAGCTGGGGCTACAGACTGAGAGGCCCAAGTGGGGGGTCTCTTTATTTCTATTCATACCTAGAGCAAACTTAATCCTGTCCTACTCCCAGCCCCAAGAACAAGAAGTCAGACAGCACCCCAAACCTCCCGTTCAGCTGTGGCCTTGGATTTCACACACACTTACACAAGGAAAGGTTAAGGAATTTTCTTTATTTTTTACAAATTAAGACTATGTAGATTCCATATATTTCTGAATCAAAAACACCTTTGTCTTCACAGTATGAGTTAGAGAATGCAGCCTGAGCTGGAAACCAAAGAACTCGAAAAGAAAGTGATAATTACAGTGATTACTGTATTAAAAACCTGTTAGGCATTTTCTTTAAAAGTAGTTTTTTATATCTTGTCATTCTTGGCACTGTTTCTAAAGAAAAACTCCTCATCCCAAGCAAAAAAAGCGCAAGAGGTGGAGTTTGGCTTCAGGAGATGTAACTCAGATTCTCAGGCCTAGCAGAGAATCAACAAATGTAGGGAGAGTTGCTATTGGGGGCTGAACGGGAAGGAAATCCCTTTTAGTAAAGTCTCAAGCCACAGGCTGGAGACAGCAGTTAAATCAGAGGGCAGCATCCTCTGCAGCAGCGAGCCATTCCGAGTGGCATGCCACTCCAGGAATCACACAGCCTGGGAACAAAACTGTTTCACGGGATGGCACAGTGACGTGGTGCGCTGTGAACCAGTAGCCACTGGGTCAAACTGTGTACTGGTTGTGAACAGGGAAAGCCAAAATGGTGTCCTACTAGCAATGAGTTTTCGATGGCTCAGTTCCCCTTACGTTGAAGCCCTGTGAGTAGCCAGAGCTGCAAATGCTCCCAAGGCTGCCTGACCTTCTGTGCCAGCTGTGGCTGTGGCAGCTCACAGGGAAGGAGCTGGTGACCCCGTTAGTACTGCCCCCCCCCCCACACACACTTGCAAACACAGAGCTGTAGGAAAGCAGAAGTCTTGCAGGTTTGGTCGCCCAGCCCCTGCCTGAAGAAGGCTGCAGATTTCCAGAAACAGGTGAACAGACCAAAACCTGAAGTGCATCTGTAAAATGGACATGTATCTACTGCCCCAAATCTCTGGCCGACACTACCTATTAGTGCCCAAGATAAGACAAAAACGCACCTAAGGACTGTTATGAACGCTGCCTCCCAAGCCATCACGGCCCGTGCCACTGGTGTGAACAAAGACCCACTCAGTTAATGGGGGAGACACTACTCTCCCCTGCCCCAAACAGGCCCTCGTCTGGGTCTGGCAGGATTAGTCACAATTACCTCAGAGGCTCAGCCATGCCCCTTCTCTATCCTTCCTCTCCCGGGACCTTTAATCACAGCCACCTGGTAGAGGCCACTCAGTAACCAAGGTAGTGATCAATTAAACAAAAAAAAAGGGCAAGTCTGGGAACTCTACATTATATCTTGCCATACATAATCAGCCACTTCATAGATGCTGACAAGAATTTCCCTTTGTGCTGAAACCCTCCCACCCCACGGATGGAAGGCAGGCAGATTCCAAGGGCCACACAAGGGAGTGGAAAAGGAACCCACACAAATCCACACTCCTTCCGTGACGGCAAGGCAGGAAGGCACGTCTGCCGGAGCAGCAGTGACTCCGGCAGCTCAGGGGAAGCGAAGCACCCACCAGAAGAGGCTTTTCATGTTCTCTGCAGGGGTCGGCGGCTCAGACATAATAAGCCTGAGTAGCAATGGGACCAGCAAACGTCTTTCCAATGGAAAACACACTGCCTAGTCCCATAGGAAACGCACATAAAGCAAACAACGCTGCGGGAAGAAGGGCCGAGCAAGGCGTCTCTACCGAACAGTTCAGGTCCACTGGGTGAAGCGCAGTCGCAAGGCGGACTCTGCAGATCCCGCTCATCACGGCGGACTGGCTGCCTGAGCAGAGGAAGAGGCTAGGGGTGGGGGATGACAGAAAAGGGAGCGGGGAAGAACCCCAAAAATATGAAGCCAAACTCCAAACTATAATTTGCTAATCAGTTTTTTGATCAAAAAATTCAAAACAGAGAAAACCACAAAGTACAAAAGCTTTTCTGATGCTTTTCATTATCACAGAACACGCCACCTGTAATGTGTGCAAAGAGGAAATGAGGGGCAGAGGGAGAGGAAGTCAAACTGGGGAAGGCTGGATGGTCATTTCACTTCTTCTCCTTCTTCTTATCCTAGAAATGGAGGAAAATTACCCAATTAACTTCTGGCATTGACATTTAAGCTAAAACTCTTGAGTCAGCCGATACCTCACTGCCTTTGGTTAGTGATTGGAAGGGATCCGGACAGTAAAAAGGGAGGAGAGATGCTCCTTCAGTATAGGAGGAACTAAATCTTAACCATCTTCTGCTGGTGGTCTCCCAAGTTGCTACAGACTTGACAAGAATAAAGGTTAAGCAGCTGTTCCCGTTGCTACCCCATGAGTAGCTAGGTGGGCTGCCTACCCACTCCTGGCTACTCACAACCACGACAGCTCAGATCCCAACCACTGAAGGCTGCAGGCCAGCGGTGTACCCTAAAGTAACTAAACGAGAGGCCAAGACCAAGCCAAGATCAACTTTCCATTAGGCCTGAGAAGAAAGCATAAATCCTCAGCATAAATCAGCATTCGAAATAATACAGTCCAGTTGAACTCTTCATTGCACTGGGGGAAGCCCAGAGTATCACTACATGGATGAAAAGGATGTTGTTTTGACTGAAACTGGAGGACCTGCTTGGTCCTCAGTCCAATCGCGGTACAGACCAGACAGAGGACCACCAATCCCATCTGGTCAACTGCTTCCATCACCACTGTACCAACTCACATTCCACCTTAAGTTCTGTAAAGAAAGGCCTGTGCTTTCATTTATTCCCCTACTACTGGAATGGATGATGTCTGCCACTTACTAACCCTATATAGAATGCCTCTCTTGAAAAAAATTAAGACTAACAAATGGGTAAAACTGGCCTATTTCTAAAATATATATACAAAAGCTGGTGGTATTATATAAATCCTCTAGGATATCTTTTTGAGTCACAACTATCTTTACAGCCTTTAAATTCCTCATATAGTAGATTGTTTCTTGTTGCCACTAAAGCTCTTTTCCTTTTGATACTAATCTCAGGGATTCATTTAAAAAAGAAAAAAAAAAAAAAAAAGGATGATTTTTACTTGTTCCTTTTTCTCCGACAGCTAAAGACTTCTAGTTGAACTCTTACTCAGCGGCCTGCCTTACAGTTACCCTGGACCCACACAGTGTGAGCAAGTTCTCAAGCTTTAAGTACACATAGATGCTGAGCTCAGGAGCCAGTCTTTCATCTTTAGGTGGTGCTAACCTTCTCATTCATAGCCAGGATCATCATGAGTTTTCTGAAGAGAGTAACGAAATCTAAGAAGAGGTCAACGCAGTGCCTGAAAGAGAAGAACCAGGTCACAAACTGCACTTCCCACTTTCCTTTATCCACAAGCCCACAAAGGTGCAGAACACAGAAACCCTGCCCCAACCCCAAGAGTCAACTTCACCAGCACTCCACCACCAACTAAGTAAAACTCTAGTGTCTGAGATCCTCTTCAACTCAGCGAAGCCATGGAGCACAGAGAAAAGAAAATTTAGACTCTGCAGAGGCCTAAGTCTGAACCCTGGAACTACCATTAACTAGTTGAGATTCTGAGAGGATTACTACATTAAAAAAATTATATGCATATCTTCTTCTCATTGTTAAAGGTTTAAAGAATACAACAGTATTAAGAGTAAAAGGTGAAAGATTCCTTTCCCTCTCCTCTGCCTAGAGGTAACCACTATTCAAAGTATGGATAATTAAATACATATTATTAGTCCAACTTTTAAAAATCTGATGTCTTTCAGGAATTGAGGGAAACGATGCTTTTTAGTGCACAGTTCCAAAACCATGGCTATCCGATCATGTATGCCCCTGTGGCCACAGAGGTCAGCCAGTGCCATCTGGGCCACTCTTATTCCTACCGATTTGGAAAGAAAGGGGAGTCAAGCAAAAGATCATCCCAGAGAATGAGAAAAGAGTCGTCAAATGGAAGAGTATGCCTCTCCACTTCATACTCATTAAAGACCAGGTTTCACACTCACCAGATATAATCTTTATCTCCATTTTCAGCCTTTTCAATAATGAGCTGAGTATCAAAAAGGACAAAGCCACACATGACCACCAGTCCCACATACAGGTTTGCCTAACAAAAGAAGAATGAGATGAGGTTACCATGTGGTAGACATTGTAGAGAAAAAACAGCCATACCTCTTTCTGGCCCTTGGCCACTTGAAAGTACATCGAATGCTAACCCTACTGACATTAACATTCGTGGGAACTGAAGCCCACAGTGAAGACCATATTACTTCCCTAGGTACAATTCTGCACTTATTTTTTCAGGTCACTGGAAGAGCTTCCATCATTTTAACAAGGAGCCACTGCTGGACTGGCTTTAGAAAAATGATCTCTGAGCAAACCATCTCCACTGCAATGTCCAACCCCTGTTCAGTTTGTATTTCCACCTGTAGCAGAAGGCTCCGTCCTGGGAGGGTGAGTGGCGAGGCTTCAGGAGCACTGCCCCACAAAGATGAGAATTCCTAGTCTATCTTGGCTATAGGGGGTTAAGCAAGAAAAAGAAATGCAAGGTAAATGGCTGCTGCAAAGGTATATGCAAATCTCACCTGGAAGAGCCAAAAGGATCCGAAGAAAAGATTCCCCAGGGAAGACAAGAGCATCAGGCTCATGGCCGACATCAAGACACCTGTAAGAGAAGACGAAAAGCCATCTTGAGAAAAGCCAAAGCGATGCAAAGCAATCCCATTAAGGCCATTCTTTACTTGCCCCCCAAAATGAAGGCTTTCAATTTCAACCCAACAGTCACAAGTTGGAGGCGAGGGGAAAGGTCCTAGTGAGAATTCTGGCTAAAGTGGAGACTCTCTCCCTATTTTCCAGTCCACACATACCTCCCAGAAAGAGGTAGCTACGGCGCCTGGCATAGAGTGCACTCAGGGTGAAGCAGGTGAAGATCATTGCTGTGCCCAGGAAGGCGGTGGGAAGGATGCTGTTAAGGGAAAAGACCATTATATCAAGGGCTACAGGTATATAACCTATACTTAGAAGGTATATTTAGAAGGTATATTCATAAGACACTAGTAATAGTTACCTGGGGTTGATGGCAATGCACAAGTCCAGAGCAGGGCCCAGGCCAACTCCTAGAAAACAAAAAGCCACAGAACACAGCATTAACACCAATTTCTGAAGAGGATTCTCATCCCAAAGCTGATCATCAATAGCATGGGCATGCCTACAGTCCTAGAAAACAACAAAACAAGTGGACTAACGTAATTAAATCTTTCTCTCTTCCATTCTTAACTGTTTTCCAGAGAACAAATACTCGACTGAGTTATTTATGGACAGACCTGCACAACTGTCCCCTTGGCTGAAAATCATAGATGACCCAGTAGGAATAGACATTAGGAAAAATGAAGCAGGCATGTCAAACATTTTCCAGCTAAATTATAAGGCTGCAAAACTCTGAAGAGCAGTGATATGAGACTGTAATGTAGGCCAAATCAGGAATTAGATGAAAAGGATAAAGAGCAAAGCAGTGCCTTGTGGCCAACAACCTGTAGTCATGAAGGCTGACTCCCTCTGTAGAAGAAAAGGCCAGACCGGTTCTGCAGGTGGACACCTGCCAACAGGAGGGTGCAGCGGCAACCTGTTCCAGCTCCAACATCTCCTCTACTCTGGCTTTTCTCTCCTTCTGATAATCCCACCCCTTTAATACCTTCAAAAACTAGCTTTCCCTGATCTAAAAATCTTAATCTCTAAATCCCTTCCTTTCTACAATTTCTTCAACACTGTATAGATTAGACGCACTCAGAACGTTGTACTAACTCAAATGTTGCTTTGCAAATATTTTTACTATGTACTTTGAGACCTGTTTTCCTTAATGACAATTCTAGAAGATCTGCACTTTTAATTCTTTTCTTGAGAATCAGCAAAGTGCCCTGTAGGATGGATCTCAATGTATGACTTTAATTAACTGTCCACAAGATTCAGAACAGATGCTCCTATGATAGTTGCCAGTGTGAGTTCAACTAAGTCAGATCCTTGGCCTAGTTTAGTCCCATGTCCACCATTAACAAGCTATGCTACCTAAGCTCTTAAACCTCATTCATTCAAGCACACAAATGCTTATTTTTGGATACAAAAGTAGAAGTCACAGACACTAGTCACAAAGAGCCCTCTAGATGGGGAAGCAAGATGCACCTATATGAAATAAGAAAGCAATACAAGGCACACTCAAATACAAGACAGGATGGTACAGTGTGCCAGTTGGGGTGCATCTGAATAAATATATATCTTGGGCCTTAATCTAAAGAGATACTAAAAATACAGTGTCCCTCCCTCAAAATTCAACCAATCCCTTAACGTACCTGTAAGGAAAGCAAATCCAGCAAGAAGTCCCAGTCTTTTTTGCTCAGTTTCATGGCTATGAGGTGTTGCCATCAGCCAAATCATCAACCCCAGGGAGCCCAAGGCAGACAGCAGGCCAGCCTGTCAGATCCAGTCAATAATTAAACACTTGAAAGTATCAAATTTATTTTGCAAGAGACCTTATTGGGTTCAAATATTCACCTGGACTTCCTAATATTTGCTTCTAACCTGGAGGCAGCAGAAAAGGCAGTGAGGGCTGAGGAGAAAAACCAGAAGCTTGAAGGACAAGGTCAGGACCATGGTGGATGCTGGAGGCAGTCCATCAACTGTAACTGCTCAAGTCAAATTATGAGTCTGACCCAAGAAACAGAAAAGATGAATCAAAGTGACAAGTGCTTGAAGCATATTCCAATCTGCAGAACAAGTAGGAATGACCTCTCTTTGATCACTTTAAAACACACACACACACACACACACACACACATACAAATGTATATACACACACAGAGAAAAAACTGAATGATTGTGCTCCTCCCTCAAATTCATGTTTAAATCCTAACCCTCAATTCAATGGTATTTGGAGGTGGGGTCTTTGGAAGGTGATTAGATCATAAGGGTGGAGCCTTCACAAAGGGAGATTAGTGACCTTATAAAAGAGATCCCAGAGAGCTCCCCTGCCCCTTCTACCATGTGATGACACGGGAGAAGCTGGCCCTCACCACAGAACAAATCTGCCAGCACCTATCATGATCTTGGACTTCCCAGCCTCCCAGCACCTATCATGATCTTGGACTTCCCAGCCTCCCAAACTCTGAGAAACGTTTGTTGTTTAAGCCACCCAGTTTATGGTATTCTGTTATAGCAGCCAGAATGAACTAAGAGAGTAAGAACCAAAATGTTAAGTTAATTTAGGATGATGGGATTATGGAGTTTTATATTTCCTTCTTATCACTAGGCTGTTTTCTAAATTCTCTACAATGAACATGCATTAGTTTTATAAGAAAAAAAATTTTGTTTTAAAGCAAGTGGGAAAAGTTACAAGCATTAGAGAGGAAAATCATCAAGGATGTATGTAGACACCAAAGTTTCTTCCTTCTTTTAAAGGTAGAGTCAATCCTCAGTTTTCACAGTAGTTCTGCTCTATACAGCCACTGTAAGCAATGAATCAGTGATACTGAACAAATGCTCCTGGAGGAAATAAAGGTTTAAGCTCTTTCGAGCCTCCTGTCACATTTTTATCAACTGGTCAATACAAAACCTTGTGGTATATGTCTTTTCTGTTTAAAGACACTTGGATATATACTGTCGACTCATCAACATAGAACTCGTGCCCAGCCGCACTGTAATTCATGCCTGAACAAAGCTTATCTAACACATGTATTTTCTCTACAAGGCACATCACAGTCTTGCACTTAGTAACACCACTCAGCACTTTTTAGCACTATGCCTGAGGCCATTTTAAACATCAAAATCACCAAGAAAAATTATAAAAATGCAGAAAATGTGGCACTAAATAGACTATGAAAAAGACACTTGTTTACAGTATGAGAGCTTGAAAGAAGGCAGTGTTGCCACATTCAACCTCAGCTAGAACATGGTGCAATGGACAGCTCGAATTTTTTGCCAATCTGTGTATGGCTGCAAAGGTCCACAAAAACACCATTAGAACTGATTTTAGGGTTACAAATGAATTTTGCTGAGTAGGTAAATCACAAATACGGAATCCATGAATAATGAGGATGACTATATTTCACTATATTACTTTAAAAAACAAACAAAAACACAACCAGAAACCAAAAGGGCCACTTTTGCCTAAAAGGTAGAATATGTTGTAGTCTGAACTCGAGGGATCAAAGCCCTATCTCTGAGTGTCTAGAGCAATTTTTCACACAGCCTGTGCCAGGAGGTGCCTGAGCGCGGGGATGCCCGATCATGCCACTCCTCAGCAGCGCCAAATGCCAACAAAGCTGCACCCCTGTACTTACACTAAAAAGGCCACTCCAAAAGGGACAGGTCTTGGTTAGTGAGCTTCAAACTTTTCGAGTATTCCTCAACCATCCCTTTTATTGCTTCTAGCCAAACTCAAACTCTCACTCAACAAAGGAAAATGAGTTTCTCAAAGAGTAAAATGGGCCAAATCCTTAAAGGTCTCAACCCTGTCTCTCCTGATAATCATACAATCAGTGTTTTGTATCCAAGTACTACAGTCATTCAGGCAAAAAAAGAGGAAGAAAAGATAAAAAGGTTACTGTGCAAAACCACCCCAGCACGCAGACCTCTCCCCAGTGGGTGGGGGTCTTGTGTGTCAGCAGCACACCGTTCAGTGTCAGGGTCAAAACATCCTGTTTTCAGTATCTAGAGAGGGCAGAGTTGGCAGAAAAATTAAATGGTTCTGCATGTCCTGATTTACAACTGGCTCTGGCTGGGTTCCGATCCCAAACTACTCAGAAGTATTAAGGAAGGACATAGGCTTGTACTACCCTGCTGAGCTAGTGTCTTCCTAATGCGATTTGGGCCACAGCAACTAGAGGAGAAAACTGCTCTTACCTGAATGAAATGGGTGACCACATGGACATAGGCCCCGGCAGCCGCCACAAACATACAGAGGGCAAAACTGGCATAGACCTTCTTCAGGTGCTGCTGCGTCGAGGGGGTTCTAGGAAACAATGTTAATAATGGCCATTACTCCAGGACCAATCTCATCTCTAAGCTAAGAATAATTTTCCTTCTTCTTCCCAGGGAATATGTGGAAGTTTTGGTACAATAAAAAAAGAATGCTTTGGGGGCTTCCCTGGTGGCGCAGTGGTTGAGAGTCCGCCTGCCGATGCAGGGGACACGGGTTCGTGCCCCGGTCCGGGAAGATCCCACATGCCGCAGAGCGGCTGGGCCCGTGAGCCATGGCCGCTGAGCCTGTGCTCCGCAATGGGAGAGGCCACAACAGTGAGAGGCCCGCGTACCACAAAACAAAACAAAACAAAACAAAAAAAAGAATGCTTTGAAAACTAGGTTAACAAACAGAAAATCTTAAATGCTGTGGAAAGCCCCAATGCCCAAACTATGAACAATCATTACCCAAACTAAAATAACTAAATGGCTTTCCAGCGACCACACCGCAGCCCTTAGACTTTGGGTGCTTTTATCAGATCCTCTGGATTCTAGCAAAGTTAATATGTTAGTTTACACGTACAAAAGTTAATACACCAGGAAAAGGAAAAGAAACAAGATATAAAGGGAAATGTAATAAGAAAGTACAGTTAAGGTCAAAGCACTTACATGTGGGAAAATTTAAGGAGTGCATCAAAGTTGATCTTCCGATCAAATATGTTCATGATGCTAGATTCTGTGGGACACAGCCTCCACTCTGTGGAATCAAGGAAATAAGAAAAGTTATTGTAAAGATACAAGGACACACAAAATAACAACTTTCTTGTGAAAAACAGCAACATACAAGTTTGGAAAAATGAAAGTTATATCTAAAATCCCACTGCCCTAACACCACCATTTGCATTTTTATATATTTCCTTCAAGAATACATTTGCAATCATACGCAACCATTTTAAAGGGGACAGAGGAACCCATCTTCTTCTCCCCAAACTGTTTCATTACTAGCATTTGATTTCTATTCTTTCAGAAGATAACCTGCCCCTTTAACATCTTTTTTTTTTTTTTCCTTCAGTACGCGGGCCTCTCACTGTTGTGGCCTCTCCCGTTGTGGAGCCCAGGCTCTGGACACACAGGCTCAGAGGCCATGGCTCACGGGCCCAGCCGCTCCGTGACATGTGGGATCTTCCCGGACCGGGGCACGAACCCGTGTCCCCTGCACCGGCAGGCGGACGCTCAACCACTGCACCACCAGGGAAGCCCCATCCTGCCCCTTTAAAAGACAGTTTGTTTCTTTGAGAAATTCTCTATTAGCAAGCTAGTTAAAGGGACCCAGTCTTACTGGAACATAAGGCAACTTGTCATTTTTTCAAGATGCCACAGAATTCCCTCAGCAAAGGCACAGAAGTTTAAAGATAAAGAAGAAAAATTATAAAGCTGGATCTGACACTAGGGCTTGCATTTTTTAAATATACATTTAGAAACTTTCCACCCAATGCAATTTAGAACTGAACTGTAAGGGAGCCACAGTTTTAAAAAGAGGAAAGTTCCTCCATGAAAAAGAAATTTGTGCAGAGAGAATTTTTTAAAACACAATCTCAGAAGCTTTCTTACAGAAGAGTGGGAATAGTACAAGGAATTTCTGCACACTTCACCCAGATTTCCTAAATGTTAGTGTGTCACCATATTTGCTTTATCCCCCCCCATATAGCCATATATGGAGACCTTTTCCTAACTATGCAAGACACAATGCCTCTTTACATCTAAACACTTCAGTATGTATATCCTGAAAACAATGATCAAAATCAGTAAATTAACAATACAATACCATTACCTAATCTACAGACCTTATTCAGATCTTGTCAACTGTCCCAAGTGTCAGAAAGGGCATTTTAAAACTGAACTACAACCAGGTTACATTACATCAATACCATAAAGTCAGGATCTTAAGTTTTGCTCTCTCCCCTATCTCACATGCAATCCTAAATAAACACATTTAACCTACAGAACTAAAAATCTAATCAAGAGCTTTCATCCTTCCTAAATATCAATCCTCCAGATTCTTATTAGACCCATAATACCCATTCATTTCAAATCAGCCAAAAACAGGGGAGAGGAGGGGATTAAAGCTAAGTTGTTTCAAAGACAGGCCTACTACTCACACCCATTCTATCAGCACCTAGCCCAAAACTCAGCAAAATTAATCCAGGCAATAAAAGTAACAATCCCCAAAATGACTTCCCGAGGAATTCTGGGCCAGTGGAAAGATGCCATCCTTAGAGTTCACAAGCATCACTACCGCGTGTTTCCTGAGGCTCTCTCTCATATATGGAACAATTACAATGGCTGGCTTGCTTTCTCTGATTTCCTCTTTCCTTTCTCACCAACATCCCTACTCACCTCAATTGTATTGTTAGTTTTGTTCTTAAGGATAGATACAGTGAGAAGCTGCAGAACCTACTAAAGCTGTTCCTCTCACCTCTAAGTCACGGGGTTCTGGGCCCTCTTGATCTAGATGGTGCAATGGTTGCAGGCTTTTGCACGGCCAACCAAAGCCTTCCATAACCATGATGAATCCGTCCTCTAGAGAACACACTTACAGGATGGCAGAATCCAGCACCTGGAAAGTGTCTTTGTTTAAAGCTTCCATTAACAGCCTTAATGACATCCCTAGACAGAACTTGCAACAGCACTGAAGCAACCTTCAGAGCCAAGTTTCTCAGTATTCACAACAAAGCTAGAGTGCCTCTTGCTTCCAATTTCAAGAGTTGAAGTGTGTGTGGGGGTGTGTGTGTGTTAAATACCCTGGGGATTATTAGTCAGAAAGGGGCAACACTCTGTAACCAGACCCCAATGAATCGAAACTGTGTGAGGGGAGAATGTCAGTTTGCTCTCTGGCATTTCCCAGGGGGTACTGACTGTCTCTCTTACAACTGCTGATGGAAAAACCAAAACCATCAAAGGTTGTGAGGGCAGGGACAGAGGTATCAAATATGAATTTCTCCATGATTTAGTGCCTTGCAATTTAAAATCATTAAAAAATTAATTAAAACCAGTTTTCCAACATTACTACCAACTCTAAAATTTAAGTGAAGTATGTAATCACCAAATTTTTTAGATGCAAAGGTACACAGCAATTTTAGTAGCAGCAGCTTCATGGGGAAAAATGCAAAAGTATACATTTAATAAATATGATATGATGTATATATGACATAATTTCAGAACTGTTAAAATTAGAGGAGAAAAAAGTTAGGTCTTAGAATCAAGGAAATATATGACAGTTTGCTCTCGGTCTGTTCTAGACAGACAAGAACTAACATACAGATAAGTAATGAGTTAAAACTGTTCTTAGGGCTTCCCTGGTGGCGCAGTGGTTGAGAGTCCGCCTACCGATGCAGGGGACACAGGTTCGTGCCCCGGTCCGGGAAGATCCCACATGCTGTGCAGCGGCTGGGCCCGTGAGCCATGGCCGCTGAACCTGAGCGTCCGGAGCCTGTGCTCCGCAACGGGAGAGGCCACAACAGTGAGAGGCCAGCGTAACACAAAAAAACCAAAACAAAACAAAAAAAACTGTTCTTATAACTTTTGCCAGATAGACTAAACTTACCAGTTTTCTATCTTAGCCTCAACTACTTGTGCTCAGAAGCTGTAGAGAAAAGGTATCTACGTTTCAATGGTTCATATGCAAACTCAGCTAAACAAGATTAAATTGCATTCATAACTCAAAAATAGCAGCTCCCATACCAAAAGTATTTTCAGTCCCAGGGACAGACAGCTCTCAACAGGGCTTGAAGTATTCAAAACCATTAACCAAGTAACTCGGCTAACATTCCAGAGGGGCCCCCATAGTTAAGCGAAAATCTCGGTTTTAAAAAAAAAGTACAGGGAATTCCCTGGCAGTCCAGTGGTTGGGACTCCTCCGCATTTTCACTGCCGAGTGCCCAGGTTCAGTCCCTGGTCAAGGAACTAGGATCCTGCAAGCCGTGCAGCACGGCCAAAAAAATAAACAAAATAAAAAATAAAAATAAATGTAAAAGTACATTAAAATGATAAATTTTATGTTATATATATTTTACCAAAATAAAGGGAAAACGTATACTACAAGTTACTCAAAACTTATTCATTATAGGACTCCCCCTAACATACACTGAAGCCCATTACGGAACGGATACCAGCAATAGTCTGTCTCACCCTGGACCCCAACTCATACAGAGTTCTATACTCAAATCTAAAACAGGGAGGTGGACAGTGCCTCAGAGACCCATGGGAAATTTGCCTGCACTGCATTTGTAAATGAGAAGTAAATGTTCAGGTGTTACATAACCAAATTCCTTTAATTTAGTTTAGAGACTCATTTTATGCCTTCATCCTTTGAAAGGCAGGATACCAAAACTTGTCAAAATTTGTCATGCATATATTGCTCAAGCTTTGTTGGAAGTGTCACCATCTGTGGTTCCCCAGGCCAGCCTCTCTGCTAGAGCCACCCGAAAACAAAACAAAAAACTTATTGCACAATAGGACTTCCCTGGTGGCGAAGTGGATAAGAATCCCCCTGTCAATGCAGGGGCCACGGGTTTGAGCACTGGTCCAGGAAGATCCCACATGCCATGGAGCAACTAAGCCCATGCGCCACAACTACTGAGCCTGCGCTCTAGAGCCCGCGCGCCACAACTACTGGAGCCCATGCACCTAGCGCCCTAGCGCCCGTGCTCCACAAGAGAAGCCACCACAAGAAGCACACACACCGCAACAAGGAGTAGCCCCAGCTAGCCACAACTAGAGAAAGCCCACGTGAAGCAACGAAGACCCAATGCTGCCAAAAAAACAAAAACAAAAAAACCCTTACTGCATAGGTTTATCAAGATAGAAAAACTCAAGTAAACACATTGTTCTGAGTTAGGTATTCCTGGAGTCTGCTTTTGTTTGAGGAGGGAAGGGCAGCAGGGGCAGGTAGGAGGAGACAGATATTCTTATCAATTAACATCTTTGTCTTCTTACATATTGTTAAATCTCTTGTTGTTTTCTAAGAATCTTCCTTACCCATGTCCTAAAACAAAATATTATCAACAGCTAAGCCTTAAATTAAAAAAAAAAAAAAATTCTCCTCAATCTTATTCCAACACCTACTAAGTACAATGCATATGAAACATGGCCAAGTGGCCAAAAGCTATGCAAAACAATCATGCATTTAGTATTCATTTTTAAAAAATCCTTGCCTTTAACAAAGAAAAGCTTGCTGACTCCTGGATCCAGCCGAGAGGCTGCCTCAGTGTATACAATTTAACAACATTAAACCAACCAAAGAAACATTGTTCACACATTTAATTAAACATTCAGTGCACGAATTATATGATTCTTTATTCCTGTTGTAGTAATTCAACCATCTTGAATCCTGTTCCCACACCCCCAAAAGGGACCAAATTGATACTTGAGAGAAGAAAAATCTCATGTGGTTAAACAAAAAAAGGTGGTGGTGGGGGGGGGGGAATTGTAATTTTTTTTAGTAGTTCTTTCTACTGAATAGTTTGTAGACTCTACAACCATGTCCCTAGCATAGTGGTTAAGAGCACAGCCTGCTGCGTTTGAATCTTGGCTACTTCCTTAGCTGTGTGACTGAGCAAGTTTCTGGCACTTAACCTCACTGTGCTTCAGTTTCCTCATTTGTAAAATAATAACACTTAATATTCCCTACTTCATACGGATGAGGACTAAGTGAGATAATACAACGTGCTAAGACTAGTGCTTCGTGCTAAGAATAGTGCTTCATGCTAAGAACAGTGCTTCGTACATAAGACCAGCTCAATATATTAACCATTGTTTTTACTAGTGTAATTCATTACTCTCATGTCCTCAGTGCACGATTTTCCCCCTGTTCTTAAATTTTTGTTGTTGTTTATAATCATTTAATGAATGTTCCAAACACACCCTTCACAGGCTACAGGTGATGATTTTCCCTTTTAGAAGTCTAGTTTTAGGGACTTCCCTGGCAGTCCAGTGGTTAAGACTTCACCTTCCACTTCCAATGGAGGGGGTAAGGGTTCAGTCCCTAGTCCGGGAGCTAAGATCCCACATGCCTAGTGGCCAAAAAACCAAAACATAAAACAGAAACAATATTGTAACAAATTCAATAAAGACTTTAAAAATGGTCCACATTAAAAAAAAAAATCTAGTTTTAGAAGACATTTACCATAGGCCTAATTTACATATGCTCTGTATTTTAATTTTTTAAATGTATTATTCAAGAATTAGAAATGAAAAAGGAGGGGCTTCCCTGGTGGCGCAGTGGTTCAGAGTCCGCCTGCCGATGCAGGGGACACGGGTTTGTGCCCCGGTCCAGGAAGATCCCACATGCCGTGGAGCGGCTGGGCCCGTGAGCCATGGCTGCTGAGCCTGCGCTGCGCAACAGGAGAGGCCGCAACAGTGAGAGGCGCGCAAAAAAAAAAAAAAAAAAAAGAAAGAAAGAAAAAGGAGAAGTAACAACTGACACTGCAGAAATACAAAGGATCATGAGACATTACTACAAGCAACTATATGTCAATAAAATGGACAACCTGGAAGAAATGGACAAATTCTTAGAAAAGCACAACCTCTGAGACTGAACCAGGAAGAAACAGAAAATATAAACAGACCAATCACAAGCACTGAAACTGATTAAAAATTTTCCAACAAACAAAAGCCCAGGACCAGATGGCTTCACAAGCAAATTCTAACAAACATTTACAGAAGAGCTAACACCTATCCTTCTCAAACTCTTCCA
The DNA here is from genome assembly GCF_937001465.1 of Orcinus orca. Lineage (NCBI taxonomy): Eukaryota > Metazoa > Chordata > Mammalia > Artiodactyla > Delphinidae > Orcinus > Orcinus orca. The sequence goes on along the minus strand of NC_064569.1, from coordinate 40,034,803 downwards.
AAATACAGCAGAGTAAGGAACACTCCCAAACTCATCCTACAAGGCCACCATCACCCTGATACCAAAACCAGAAAAAGATGTCACAAAGAAAAGAAACTACAGGCCAATATCACTGATGAACATAGATGCAAAAATCCTCAACAAAATACTACCAAACAGAATCCAACAGCACATTAAAAGGATCATACACCATGAGCAACTGGGGTTTATCCCAAGAATGCAAGGATTCTTCAGTATACACAAATCAATCAAGGTGATACACCACATTAACAAAGTGAAGGAGAAAAACCATATGATCATCTCAATAGATGCAGAAAAAGCTTTTGACAAAATTCAACACCCACTTATGATAAAAACCCTCCAGAAAGTAGGCATAGAGGGAACTTACCTCAACATAATAAAGGCCATATATGACAAACCTACAGCCAACACCATTCTCAATGGTGAAAAACGGAAACCATTTCCTCTAAGAGCAGGAACAAGACAAGGTTGGCAACTCTCACCACTATTATTCAACACAGTTTTGGAAGTTTTAGCCACAGCAATCAGAGAAGAAAATGAAATAAAAGGAATCCAAATTGGAAAAGAAGGAGTAACGGTGCCACTGTTTGCAGATGACAAGATACTATACATAGAGAATCCTAAAGATGCTACCAGAAAACTACCAGAGCTAATCAATGAATTTGGTAAAGTAGCAGGATACAAAATTAATGCACAGAGATCTCGTGCATTCCTGTACAATAATGATGAAAAATCTGAAAGAGAAATTAAGGAAACCCTCCCATTTACCACTGCAACAAAAAGAATAAAATACCTTGGAATAAACCTACCTAAGGAGACAAAAGACCTGTATGCAGAAAACTATAAGACACTGATGAAAAAAATTAAAGATGATACAAACAGATGGAGAGACATACCATGTTCTTGGATTGGAAGAATCAACACTGAAAATGACTATACTACCCAAAACAATCTACAGATTCAATGCAATCCCTATCAAACTACCAATGGCATTTTTCACAGAACTAGAACAAAAAATTTCACCATTTGTATGGAAACACAAAAGACCCCGAATAGCCAAAGCAATCTTGAGAAAGAAAAACAGAGCTGGAGGAATCAGGCTCCTGGACTTCGGACTATACTACAAAGCTACAGTAATCAAGACAGTATGGTACTGGCACAAAAACAGAAATATAGATCAATGGAACAGGATAGAAAGCCCAGAGATAAACCCATGCACATATGGTCACCTTATTTTTGATAAAGGAGGCAAGAATATACAATGGAGAAAAGACAGCCTCTTCAATAAGTGGTGCTGGGAAAACTGGACAGCTACATTTATGAATGAAATTAGAACACTCCCTAACACCATACACAAAAATAAACTCAAAATGGATTAAAGACCTAAATGTAAGGCCAGACATTATAAAACTCTTAGAGGAAAACATAGGCAGAACGCTCTATGACATAAATCACAGCAAGATCCTTTTTGACCCACTTCCTAGAGAAATGGAAATAAAAACAAAGACAAATGGGACCTAATGAAACTTCAAAGCTTTTGCACAGCAAAGGAAACCATAAAGAAGACGAAAAGACAACCCTCAGAATGGGACAAAATATTTACAAATGAAGCAACTGACAAAGGATTAATCTCCAAAATTTACAAGCAGCTCATGCAGCTCAATATCAAAAAAACAAACAACCCAATCCAAAAATGGGCAGAAGACCTAAACAGACATTTCTCCAAAGAAGATATACAAATTGCCAACAAACACATGAAAGGATGCTCAACATCACTAATCATTAGAGTAATGCAAATCAAAACTACAGTGAGGTATCACCTCACAGCAGCCAGAATGGCCATCAAAAAATCTACAAACAATAAATGCTGGAGAGGGTGTGGAGAAAAGGGAACCTTCCTGCACTGTTGGTGGGAATGTAAACTGATACAGCCACTATGGAAAATAGTATGGAGGTTCCTTAAAAAACTAAAAATAGAACTACCATACGACCCAGCAACCCCACTACTGGGCATATACCCAGAGAAAACCATAATTCAAAAAGAGTCATGTACCATAATGTTCACTGCAGCACTATTTACAATGGCCGGGACATGGAAGCAACCTAAGTGTCCATCGATGGATGAATGGATAAAGAAGTTGTGGCACATTTATACAATGGAATATTACTCAGCCATAAAAAAGAAACGAAATTGAGTTATTTGTAGTGAGGTGGATAGGCCTAGAGTCTGTCACACAGAGTGAAGTAAGTCAGAAAGAGAAAAACAAATACTGTATGCTAACACATGTAAATGGAACTAAAAAAAAAACTGGTTCTGAAGAACCTAGGGGCAGGACAGGAATAAAGATGCAGACGTAGAAAATGGACTTGAGGACACAGGGAGGGGGAAGGGTAAGCTTGGACAAAGTGAGAGAGTGGCATGGACATATATACACTACCAAATGTAAAACAGATAGCTACTGCGAAGCAGCCACATAGCAGAGGGAGATCAGCTCGGTGCTTTGTGACCACCTAGAGGGGTGGGATAGGGAGGGTGGGAGGGAGATGCAAGAGGGAGGAGATATGGGGATATATGTGTATGTGTAGCTGATTCACTTTGTTATAAAACAGAAACTAACAAACCATTGTAAAGCAATTATACTCCAATAAAGATGTTAAAATATATACATATATATATAATTGAATCACTAACTCACAGCTAGCTACATCCTGAAGGCATAATATTTACCCAAATGAGAGAGTAAAATTAAATGGGGGGGAGGGGGAGTCTAAGAAAATTATAAACTGGAATTTGAAGGAACCTGGTAAATCTTACTACTGATTAAAATGACTTTTGTTTAAATGGCATGCCTCTCCTCTGGCACATTTACACTGTACCTCCTGTCCCCCAGGACCACAAAGGTTCTGAGACAGCCTAATGACCACAAAGTGATAATGTGATGTGGTAGAGAATTTGATGAAGTAAATGTTTATTAGCTTGATGCTTTCCTTGCAACCCCTAGGACATAGGTCAGTTTGATTTCAGGAAATCCAAGAAATTCTGTCTCGACTAGGGCTGGGCTTTGATTGTCCTAGATTTGGACTCTAGATGTCCCAGCCCATCCCTTAACTTGAACCAAAATCCCTGGATTAGGTAACCCTGAATCTCTAGGAGGCTGCCTCAGAACCAAACCAGTAACTGGAGATGGAATGCCTACTTCCTTCAATGAATTATTATTATTTTTTGCATCAAACTGACACGCTTTGCTGAATCTCCCTCTCTATAAGCACAACTGTTTGACAGACACTGAATCGCAGAACGGTCCCAATGTCCTAAATACATAATCATCCTCCAGTATAAACCAGCAATCCCTGCCCAATAAAACCATATTTAGCCCAAATGAGAGTAGACGTAGATTAGGACAAACAGCACACCCACTCAGCCCTCATCCTTGAAGCCCTTTTTTTCCCCCAAGTGTTTTGGATTCCAGTTAATTGTTCAGGAACTTTTCTCACACTTTTCCCTGTAAGCACCCCCCACACTTAAGTCTCTAGAGTAAATCTAGACCCCCATCATCTAATCAAGTGTTGCGACCACAAATCAACATTCCCCAGCTGGCTCACAGAGGAGCCTACCTTAATAGAGGGCCACTGAAATGGCCCTAAAAACCAGTCTCTACAGTTTTTCTCTCCTTGGTTTGAATACTGGTTTTGAAAACAAAAATGAGTATGTATAATATAAAAGCTACTTCATGAAATTTGGGTAGAAACTCTAGAGGAAAACAAGGTGGAGTAAAAGACACTTCCAGCGGATTCTACGGCCAAGTCAAAGTAGCAAAGGAAAATTTAGCAGGATAGTGCCTCAAGAGAATATTCAGTGTCTTCCCAGAGGAGACTAATACCCTTGGGTAGTTTATGAAATAAAGTGAAACTCTTCAGGCTAGCAATAGTACCTTTTATAACAATACCACTGACTGCATTTATATGAAATTAAACAAATTTCAAAGTGTTTTATTATATACACTATTCCCTTTGACCATCACACACATGAAGAAAGGGCAAGAATGATTAGTCCCACTTTAAAGTTTAAAAAGTAAGTTCAAAAAGGCAGCATAATAGTGGCACGAGCACTCGATTTGGAGTCACAAGTCCTGCCATATTCTACCACATAACTTTGGGAAATCATTTTACCTAAGGTCATCTAGGCTTCCTCATCTGGAAGGATGATTAGCTAACACCTGCTCTACTAAGCTCAATGAATGCCGATAAGAAAATCTGTGTGAAATTATTGTAAAGTGCTAAACACTTTAAAATGGACATTAAATGGACATTAGTACTAACCAACATCAGAAAGTTGAAATAGTAGAGCCACGGACTTCCCTGGTGGCGCGGTGGTTAGGAATCCGCCTGCCAATGCAGGGGACACGGATTCGAGCCCTGGTCCGGGAAGATCCAACATGCCGCAGAGCAACTACTGAAGCCCGCGCGCCTAGAGCCCGTGCTCCGCAACAAGAGAAGCCACCGCAAGGAGAAGCCCGCGCACCGCAACGAAGAATAGCCCCCGCTCGCCGCGACTAGAGAAAGCCCACGCGCAGCAACGAACACCCCTAATGCAGCCAAAAATAAATAAATAATTAATTATTATTTTTTTAAATAGTAGAGCCAGAATCAGGTTAGGGGTCTTCTGACCTCTCAACCCTGGTGCTCTTTCTACTATTACACCCTACAGCTGAAAAGCAAGTTTTCCTATAGTTTCAGCTATAGGTCAAGAGAAATTGTAAAACAACAAACATATGTTGATTCCTATTATACTTTTCTGCATTTTTCAGCATTTCTACAGTAAGTACGAGCCATATGCATAAATCAAGAAAAGACGTGGAAATGCTGACCAAATATCTGGATTAATTTTACCTTTCCTATTCTTTAGGAGAGTGAGACTTCACTGGATCAATACTGGGGAAGGGAGAGAAGGGAAGAAAGAGGGTACTAAGCCAGGTTTCCACAACAAAATGAATAATGGAAGAAGGAAACTCTGAATCCAAATTACAGACTGCATTTCTCAAGGATTCAGCCATTCTGACCCCACTGGAGGAAAATGGCAGAGAATCTAAATGTCAACATACTCTTGAAGCCAGGCCAAAAAAAAAGTTAGACAAGGAGGAATAATAAAACACCAAAGAGGGTAAATCAAATAATTACAGAAATGTGTTTGCAGAAGCTGTAAGAAATGTAGTTATGAAACTTTTATCTTTCTTGAACTTAATTCTTAAACTACACATACAACCAAAAGATAAACTTGAAATAAATAACTAGAAAAGCCCATTCGCCACTAACCTTTAACCTTGAAATTTTTGTCTATGTTTCAGGCACAGTCAGCTCTTCTACGTGATTACACATTCACAAGTTAACTATTACTGGAACAGAGACTCAAGTTCAGAAAGGTTTTTGTTGTTGTTTGGTCAATGAAAGGCTCATGCGGCAGGCAATGCAACCTGGGCTGGCACCGGGCTGCAATTCCTCCCTTAATAAACACACAAAAATACCACAGCTCCAGCAAGTACGTCCAAGAAAAAAAGAAAAACAACCGCCCAACGACGCCTTTCCTGAGCGGACTTTGAGAAAGACGCCCACAAGGCCCAGGACCAAGCAAAGCTAAAGCCACCTCACCTGTCCAAAGGTAACCAATCAGACCAGAGCGCGGCCGCCCTGGGGGCCTGGCAAGCCAGGCCTGGCCCGGGTCTCTCCTCACCTCCCGCCTCTGCTGTTGGCTTCCAAGTAACTAAGGAGCCTCGCGGGTCACAGAGGAGTGTGACATCACCCGCCCCGCCGTGACAGGGCAGCCTGCCGGACCAGGCCCTCCTGAGTCCCAGCCCCCGCCGCTCACCCAAATGGGGCCCGGCCAAGAGGACCCCCAGCAGGCCAGGGATCTGTCGGGTGGGGCGGCGATGACCACAAACCCGTAAGGTTTCGCTTTCATTCTCCTCGGAAGGAAGGTGCGGGGGACGTGCCCTGAATTCAAGGGATCGAGGCTGGGCCTGGGCCGTCTACACCGGGCGGAGGAGGAGGAGGGACGCGCAATGGGGGGGAGAAAGAAGGCCAAGAAGGAGCCTTCGCTAGCGCTGGCATGCAGAATCCGCGCCTTGGACTCGTCCCCGCCCCTCCCCCGCTCCGGTACGGTTGCGCAGGCGCGGTAGTAGTTCTCGTTTTCCTCCCCTCCCCGCCTAGCTTTCCGGAGTCCAGTTGTCGAACAGGGCCCACTTTCCCCAGGATGCAGTCAGTCCGAAAACGGAGACTACTCCCACTCTTGCTCAAGCAACAACTGCTAACCCTCTTTCCATTTCTCACTCCCGGCTTGCGCAGTCCTAGCTTCAGACGTACCTTCCAACCCGCCGCTCAGGAGCCCAGACAGCTCTCCTACAACCGGATGTGCTTCTGACTCTCCCAGGGTCCGCTCCGGACTCTTTACCTCGCGTCCGCCCCTCGAGGGAAGCCCCGCCCCCGCGTTCCGCTTAAGGCAAGTCCTCATTGGCCGTTGGTTGCATTTCTGCCTTTCCATTGGCTGTACGTGCATAAACAATGGCTGCTTACTTCCGAGCCATTTGCTTGACGCCCGTGTCGATCAAGACTCTAGCCGCCAACCAGCGTCGTAGCGAAAGATATCCGCCTTCTTCCCTCATAGTAAGAAAGGGTCGCGGTCCAAAGCCGCCTCTAGTGGACAAAAAGAAGAGGGGCAGGCCCCACCCAAGACACAGAGCAAGTAATTCAGCCTCCAATACGCGCGGTGGGATAGCACCGCGAAGTCCCGGGATTCTGGTCATGGACTGTTAAAGGGGGAAAGAGATTCAGAGAACACCTATAAAAGCGCTCTCACAAGGGCCAATTTACCGTGAATCTAGTGAAGCCGGGCTCAGCGCATTCTCCAGGAACTCGAGGAGGAATTAGCAGACCCATTCCTGCATCGGACGCACGGACCTCACCCTGGAAATCACACTCTAAGCCTAAGTGGTGGCCCTGGGGTCTTGGGCGGGGCCAGCGGGTTGCAAGGACCACCTCCCCATCCACCTTGCTTGGGGGAGGTGGGTATTAGTGCAGTGGGTGGGAGGGGAACGAGTGTGGCTATCTGGCTGAGCTGCTCTGGCAGCCCTGAAGAAACTAAGCCAAGGAAAATCAAAGGACTGGAGCTCCCCGAGGACAAGAAGCAAGAACTTATAGTAAGGAGTTCTGAGACAGATTTAAAAAAAAAAGTTTCTGCACTATCAATTTTTTTCAAAAACTTTTTTTTGCTAATTTATCTGTCTAGTATCGCTTAATATCTTATAAAAATAATACAACATGGTCATACGAAGAGGCAAAGAGTATGCAGCCAAAAAAAGTAGAAAAAGATAAAAAAGCGTATAGTGGTTGACAGGCAAGTTAGTAATAATAATGTGGGTTTTTTGAATTGTGTTATGTTTGTGGTTTTGTCAGCATTTTAAAATCTGTAATGATTTCTTATTCTAAATAAATATTGGCTTTATTACATAATTTTGTATTCTTTTTCTTAAATACAGCCTTATAATTGTAGATGTTTGGGACTGCACAAAACATAGATCCACCCCTGCCCCTCATTTTACAAATAAGGAAACAGGCCCATGGACAGAAAATGTTCTGGCAAAATAAGAGAAGAAATTTAGATTAAGCATTTGATCAGTGAAGATCAAATCAGAATGCAGGATTTAGGAAACTGCTTTCTAGAAAGATAGAATAGGTTTTTTTTTGGCCGCATCTCCCCGACCAGGGATGGAACCCAGAACCCGGGCCCTCAGCAGTGAAAGCGCGCAGTCCTAACCACTGGACCGCCAGGGAAATCCCTAGAAGGCTAGAATAACTATCTTTTCAGTAAAGAATACAAATAGACAGGGTATGATTCTCAGTACACAAATGCAGATATGCAATAAACATTTTATTTTCTATAGTGCAACCTAATGTTTACTCTGAACCTTATTCCACTGGAGTGGGAGAAAATACATTAAGTCTTCCTTGAGGTTTCTCTCCCTACCCCACCCTAATTTCTGCCACATTTCTGGGGCTAAAGTGCTTGGGAACAGGGCCTATCTGGTTCCTGGTCATCAATTCACACAGGCTGCTGCAGAAGTTTTTACCTTTGTACTGATGTGGCCCTTTCAGGTACAGCAGTAGCTATTTCCTTGCCATACTTAAGCCACAAGAAATCTTTTGTCAAGCTAATATTGAATTCTCCACCTAGAACAAGAGGTTGCTAAGAGTTTGGCCTGTACAGTGTTGACTGACATAGTTTATTCATTCATTGATGGCATAGATTATTCCCTCCATTTCTGACTCAGGGTCTCTCATGAGGTTGCAATCAGATGTCAGCCAAGGATGCAGTTATCCAAAGGCTTGACTGGAGCTAGAGGAATTACTTCCAAGGTATGGCTGACAAGTTGGTGCTGGCTATTGGTAGGAGACCTTAGATGCTCTCCAAATGGGCTCCTCCACAGGGCTGTTTGAGTGTCCTCACAGCATGAGGGCTGGCTTCTCCCAGAGTGAGCAATCCCAGTGACAGAGAGAACTAGGTGGAAGCTCTTTTTACAACTTATCTTCACAAGTTGCAATCACTTATAATAATACCCTTATTCCCAGACCCCTGTCCTGGGTCTTGTGCCTCAGAGGGCCTCATGCTTTGGAAGGCCTTCCTGGAAATTTTCTAAGTCTCCCTCATGTGCCTGGGACCAACCTGGGCCAATAGTGCCATCAAGGCTCAGCCCAGACCAGGTCCTGCTGAGCCCTTTTCCCAATTTCTCCCCTTCATGGGGTTCTCCAATTCCAGGATGCCCGAGGAACTCTGAAACTCATGCCTGTGGCATTATCCCAAGGCCCTGTGATCAGGTCTCAACTCCAAGAGGGCATCCTGGTGAGCTGATCACTCGTGCTAGCCAGCACAGTATTTCTTTTGTGGAATCGCATGAGACTGGGTCTCCAGGATCATGCTGACATGCCTACTTGGGGGTCAGACAGAAGAAGAGCTCAGGCCTCTGGGCTACCAACAGTCTTCTACTAACCTTTGGGCTTGAGTTGTATGTATGGGTCCCTGTATTGATCCTCTCCTGTCAGTGTTCTGACTGTGGAGCTGTGTGTGGTCCACAGCACCAGAGGACAACAGAATGACAGCAGGCATCTTTTATCCTGTACATCACTACACTCAAGCCACTCCCACCCCCGCCCCCTGCCCACCCCACCACTGGCACCCAGGGTAGTCACTCCATCTCCTCCAAAGACTCTGGGACGTATGTCAGGCAGTCCTCTGGGAGTAGCCCCCCCTTCCTCCTCCAAGATCACTTCTGGCTGCTTTTGAGACTGTCGCTCCACAGTGCCAACAGGCCCTTCCCAACTAATGTCCTCTCTTTCTTCTGAATGCTGTGGTGATACAATGTTCTTACCCATGTCAGTCTTAAGTCATGCCAAAGGAGACATGCGCAAATGATATCATTCCTCTTGCTCTATCCATGATGTGTGGAAGGTAAGGATGTCGTTAACATTGAAAGAGATCACAGTCTGGGAATGCTGTGATTATGGTTTAAAGAGTATAAGAGAAGATATGATTAGAAGAGGTGTTTTTCTATGCTTATGGTATAAAATTCTGAATGAAAATTTAACATGACCATAAAACAAATTGTTGTTCAAATTTTCTTGCATATTCTGGGTAAGACTTGCATTTGTGGTCACCATAAACAAAGCACAGTAATAATTTTTGAGAGAGTCATGGGTGACATGTGGATAACGTGGTGTCATGGGTAATGATATAATCTGGAGAAAACAAATAGTATAAGGGAACTACAGGAACAAGAATATCTATATTGTTTCACTATAAACAGAGTACAAAGACCTTGGCATTGCATTAACAGTGTTACTAAACAACCCAATCAAAAAATGGGCAGAAGATCTAAAGAGACATTTCTCTAAAGATATACAGATAGCCAAAAAGCACATGAAAAGATGCTCAACAATTTTAATTATTAGAGAAATGCAAATCAAGACTATGATGAGGTATCACCTCATGCTGGTCAAAATGGCCATCATCAAAAAGTCTACAAACAGGGCTTCCCTGGTGGTGCAGTGGTTAAGAATCAGCCTGCCAATGCAGAGGATACGAGTTCAATCACTGGTCTGGGAAGATCCCACAGGCCGCGGAGCAACTAAGCCTGTGCTCCACAACAAGAGAAGCCACCGTAATGAGAAGCCAGTGCACCGCAACGAAGAGTAACCCCTGCTTGCTGCAACTAGAGAAAGCCCGTGTGCAGCAGTGAAGACCCAATGCAGCCAAAAATTAAAAAATAAAAAAAAGAAGGTTTAGAAAAAAAATGTCTACAAACAATACATGCTGGAGAGGATGTGGAGAAAAGGGAACCCTCCTATACTGTTGGTGGGAATGTAAATTGGTACAGCCACTATGGAGAACAGTATGGAGGTTCCTTAAAAAACTAAAAATAGAATTACCATATGACCCAGCAATCCCACTACTGGGCATATACCCAGAGAAAACCATAATTCAAAAAGACACATGCACCCCAATGTTCATTGCAGCACTGTTTACAATAGCCAGGTCATGGAAGCAACCTAAATGTCCACCGACAGTGGAATGGATAAAGAAGATGTGGTACATATATACAGTGGAATATTACTCAGCCATAAAAAAGAATGAAATAATACCATTTGTAGCAATATGGTTGGACCTAGAGATTATCATACCAAGTGAAGTAAGTCAGATAAAAACAAATATCATATGATATCACTTATATATGTAGAATCTAAAAAATGATACAAATGAACTTATTTATGAAACAGAAACAGACTCACAGACTTAGAAAACAAACTTATGGTTACCAAAGGGGAAAGGGAGGGGGGGATGGATAAATTAGGAGTATGGGATCAACACACTACTGTATATAAAATAAATAAGCAATAAGGATTTACTGTATAACACAGGGAACTATATTTAATATCTTGTAATAAACTATAATGTAAAACAATCTGAAAAAATATATATATAATTGAATCACTTTGCTGTACACATGAAACTAACACAATATTATAAATCAACTATACTTCAATTTTTAAAAAAGTGTTACTATTACTTTTCTCCTTGTAGGAGATATGAAATTAGCCAGCAATGACACATTTGACAGTAAAGAACATGATTTCTGAACCTGAACAAGAAGAGATGATACCTGGACACTGAAGAACCATCACATCCTCTGATGTGTACAATAAACTGATTGCTATCCATTAGTCTAAATCTTCATCAATAAGTCATTATACCTCATATAGGCTCATAAATTTGGTAATCCATTTTAAAAATGAGATATAATTCACATACTATAAAATTCCTCCTTTTGGAGCTTGTACAATTCAGTATTTTTTTTTTTTAGTATATTAACAAGGTTGCACAACCATCACCACTACCTAATTCTAAAACATTTTTGTTACCGCCAAAAGAAACCCTGTAGCCGTGAGCAGTCCTCCCCGTTCCCCTTTCTCCACAGTGTTGGCGACCATTAACTTCCTTTCTCTATGAATTTGCCTATTCTGGACATTTCATGTATTAGAATCATACAATATGTGGCCTTTTGTGTCTAACTTCTTTAACTTAGCATAATATATTCAAGGTTCATTCAAGTTGTAGCATGTATCAGTAATTCATTCCTTTTCATGGCTGAATTACATTTCATTGTATGGTAATACCACATTTTGTTTGTCCATTCATCCATTGACATTTGGGTTGTTTCCACTTTTTGGCTATTATGAATAACGCTGCTGTGAACATTCATGTACAAGCTTTTGTGTGAACACATGTTTTAATTTCTCTTCGGTCTATTCCTAGGAGTGGAATTGCTGGATCTGGAGCCATAATTGGGGTGGTTTTTCTAAAATGGCCTTGAATGCTTGACACTTATCAAGAGATTAAGTCTATTTCCTCTCCCTTGGATCTGGACAAGCTTATAACTGCTTCCCATAATAGACTACAGAAGAAGTAGTGCTGTATAACTGCCAGGACTAGCTCATAAATGCCGTGCAGCTTCTGCCTGTTTCTCTTGGAGCACTTCTACTTGGAATACTCTCTGGAGACTCTCTTAGAACCCAGCTGCTAGCTTGTGAGTCTAAGCTATTTGAAGAGACCATGTAAAGGTTCTTCCACCAACAGTTGCAACTGAATCCAACGTCTGAGTCATCCTAGCCCAGATGTTACACATGTGAGCAGCGGAGTCTTCAGATGATTCCAGCCTCCAGACGATTCTAGCAAGTCAAGTCTTCCCAGCTGATACCCTACTGTGCCGTATCCAAATTCCTATCTCATAGACTCCACAGGCCTAATCAAATAATTGTTGGTTTATGCCAAGTTCGGGGTGGCGTGGATAAATGTGTTCTTTCTACAAATCAGTAAGAAAAAGACCAAACCAACAGAAAAATGGGCAAAGGGTATAAACAGGCAGTTCACCCAAGAGAAAACCCAAATGGCCAATAAACACTGAAAGTATATGTTCATTCTCACTAGTAACTAGAAAAACGCAAATTGAAACAATGGTATACCATTTTACACAAGATAGACAAAATCAAAAACTCTGACAACTCCAGTATTGATGAAGAAGTGGAAAAACAGGAAATCATACACTATTGCTGTAATGAAAAACTAGCATAAACATTTTGGAGAACAATTTGACAAGATCCAGCAAAGCTGAAATGAACATACCTCATATCTTCTAGGTATATATTTTAAGGCATATGTATAAAGATACAAAACTAAGGCTATTTATTGCAACATTTCTTGAAAGAAAAAAATTAGAAACACGGTATATTTATACCATGCATTCTCAACTGGGGCAATATCACCCTGAAAGGGGTGAAAATTGGTTCTTAGGGATGCCGAAAATTAGATGTGGTTTGTGGTAGTGACTCTTCAAAGTTCAATCCTATCCAACAAAAATCTTATTCCTTAGTATTTAATTTCTGTTGTTGGGAGAAATTAAAATTCAATGTTATTCATTTAATAACTCATAATTAATGAAATTTTCCCTTTGGGGGAAATTACAAAAGAAAGGTTGAAAAACAGATTAATACAGTGAAAAACCGTGCTGCTGCTACAACAAATGTAGTACATTTATATGTATCAACACGGACTCCTCCTGAACACAATGTGAATAAAAACAAATTACATAATGTTACACACAAAATGGTGCGATTGACTTATGTAAAATAACACCCAGAACAATAATATATATTGCTTAAATATATACATAGCAAAGGTTTAAAAAAGAAAACGGACTGTATAAACATTAGATTCGTGACAATAGGAGTCTCAGAGGAGAGCGCTTGGTGAATGAAATTAGGGAAAGGAAGTTTCAACATATTTATAATGTCCTATCTTTTTTAAAAATAAATTTATTTATTTTATTTATTTATTTTTGGCTGCGTTGGGTCTTCATTGCTGCGTGCGGGCTTTCTCTAGTTGCAGCGATTGGGGGCTACTGTTCGTATAAGTGCGTGAGCTTCTCATTGCGGTGGCTCTTCTTGTTGCAGAGCATGGGCTCTAGGAATACGGGCTCAGTAGTTGTGGCACGCGGGCTCAGTGGTTGTGGCTCACGGGCTCAGTGGTTGTGGCTCACGGGCTCTAGAGAGCAGGCTCAGTAGTTGCGGCACACAGGCTTAGTTGCTCTGTGGTATGTGCGATCTTCCCACGCCAGGGCTTGAACCCGTGTCCCCTGCATTGGCAGGCGGATTCTTAGCCACTGTGCCACCAGGGAAGCCCTATAATATCCTATCCTTATGAGAAATTATCTGAAGAAAAAGCTATGAAATCTTAACATTCATTAATTCTAACCAATGGGAATGTGGGCATTTATTTTTATTCTCTGCGTTTTTCTGGGGTTTTTTTTCTCCCAAACTTTTCAAGTTGAAAGAAAATGAAAACTTAAATATTAAAAAATCCTTTTTGTTTTAGGTGTATGTGCAGTGCATCTGTTTTGAGTGGGTCTGCGTCAATGAAATCCAATTTAGCAAGATAGAATATGAATGGATGAAGCAGACAAGGTTTGCATATAAAACAAATAGTTTTTAAAAACCCTGCCTGCTTCACCCTCTGTTCTCAGGCCCCTACAGACCTCCCTCCATCCTATCTCTAATCCAAGGGAGGGAAATTCTTCATGGTTTGGTGAAATGAAGATCCTTCTCCTTTCTTATCTGGCCAAGACACTATGCCCACACCCTTGAGTATTTTGCCAATGAGCGAAACGTTTGGCAGGCATTATTTGTACACTAACCCTGTCCTACTTGCCATATTTTCCCCCAAGGCAATAAGCATAAAGCAAACTGACTGCTTGATAGGGGAAAATAGGGGGAAAATAAAGGGGAACATCTTAAAATGTGATTTAAGGCACTCAGCCATAGCTGCCATGTTTGGAGTACTTACTATCTGATAGGCAGTGTACCCTAGATCCTTTTACAACATTGTGAAAACATTTTTTAATATTTATTTATTTATTTGGTTGCACCGGGTCTTTGTTGCGGCAGTTGGGCTCCTTAGTTGTGGCATGCGAACTCTTAGTTGTGGCATGCATGTGGAAGGAGCACGGAGACTTAACCACTGTGCCACCAGGGAAGTCCCACAACATTGTGAAATTTAAACTGACAAGGTTCCTAAATTAGACTTTGTTTTTCTCCCCCTTGCTTCTTTATTTGTCCACATCACTGTCTACACTTTGGTTCCCATTCTACCCACCAATGCCAAGCTCAGTTACATAAAAGGCACCTCCCAGGAGAGCCTGGAACTTGGCTTTTAGAAAGCATAGAAATATTCTTAGGAAATGGCTCAAGGAGACTGTTTCTATGTAGGACAGAGGCCCAGGGAAATGGCCATCACCCAGTTCACCTGATGATCCTCAGTGTGTATATGTCCAACCTAAAGTTGAGGGAGCATTTACCTGGGTCTGAGAGGTTTCCCAGGATGCAGGACTTTCAGTGCTAAAAGTAGGACAGGCAAATTGGGATGATTGCCAGCCCTAAACCTGGGACAGAATTGGGGTGTAGGATGGAGGGCTAGGCAGGGAATATGGCAGAAGAGAAAGATAAGTGACCTCCTCCCACAGAAATAAATTTGAAGGAAAATTCTGTTGGGTTTCCAATTATTTCAAAGAGCATATATGCAAATAATAACCAAGAAGCAAAAGACCTCAGGAAGATCTCTTAAACCCTGTAACTTCCTCATATTTGTAATGTTATTGTTTGTCTGTTTTTATTAGTGAGCAGAAGCAAAACGTGTAATTATAGGTTAATTTTTTTTTTTACTTTGCTTTCTGTAATAATACTAGTTAATATGTATTGTGTGCTGCTTTTTGTATGCTAGACAGTGTTTAAGATGCTTTATATTATGAACTAATTTAATCCTTGCAATCACCCTGCAAGGCAGGAGCAAGTATTACATTTAGGATGAGGAAACTAAGACTCAGTTCACCCAAGGTCACAGAGCTCAAATTTGAACTCTGGGTACCTCATTCTGAAGCCCATACTTTTTTTTTTTTTTTTTTTTGGCTGTGCTGGGTCTTAGTTGTGGCACTCGGGATCTTTGGTTGCGGCATGCAGGCTCTTAGTCACGGCATACGGGATCTAGTTCCCTGACCAGGGATTGAACTTGGGTCCCCTGCATTGGGAGCATGGAATCTTAACCACTGGACCACCAGGGAAGTCCCTCAACCATTTTTTCCCCATGTGTTTATTTATTTATTATACAGCAGGTTCTTATTAGTTATCTGTTTTATACATATTAGTGTATACATGTCAATCTCAATCTCCCAATTCATCCCACCACCACCACACCCCTACCCCCACCCCCCTCTTTCCCCCCTTGGTGTCCATACATTTGTTCTCTACATCTGTGTCTCTATTTCTGCCTTGCTAAGCAGCTCATCTGTACCATTTTTCTGGATTCCACATATATGTGTTAATATATGATATTTGTTTTTCTCTTTCTGACTTACTTCACTATGTATGACAATCTCTAGATCCATCCATGTCTCTACAAATGACCCAATTTCATTCCTTTTTATGGCTGAGTAATGTTCCACTGTATATATGTACCACATTGAAGCCCGTACTTTTAATCGTTAAGCTATACTGCCTCTCACTGTAAAATTGGCATGTATTTGCATGTTAATGCAATTTTGTAAAGTTTTGTCTTTTTTTTTTGAATAAAATCTTTGAAAGAAAATAGCAGTTGTACTTGACTTTAAGGGCTAAGGGAGATTAAGAAATGGTGGGGAGTATGTGGGAAGACAGCAACAGATTCTTCATCCCAGAAGTTAGGGAGGAGGTGGAAAGCAGGCTGAATTCCTCAGCCTAGGGCAAGGATGGAGAGGAGCAGAAGCAGGACAACTTGGAATGACTGGAGGCCCTACTCTCAACTTAACTGTAGGGAGGCTGAGTGGTTCCCCAACAAATGGCGATAAACATGGCTTCCCTGAGGTCACGTCTTCTGAATCTTACACCTTTCTTTGTCTACTTTTATAACGCCACTCCCTTCTTCAAACTCACTGACCTTGTTCTGCTCTATGGTTATGAGAACAAGCAGCTAACAAGAAAAAAACACATTAGGGCTTCCCTGGTGGCTCAGTGGTTAAGAATCCGCCTGCCAATGCAGGGGAGATGGGTTCGAGCCCTGGTCCAGGAAGATCCCACATGCCGCGGAGCAACTAAGCCCGTGCGCCACAACTACTGAGCCTGCGCTCTAGAGCCCACGAGCCACAACTACGGAGCCCACGTGCTGCAACTACTGAAGCCCGTGCGCCTAGAGCCTGTGCTCTGCAACAGGAGAAGCCACCGCAACGAGAAGCCCGCGCATCGCAGCGAAGAGTAGACCCCACTCGCCACAACCAGAGAAAGCCTGCGCGCAGCAACAAAAGACCCAATGCAGCCAAAATAAATAAATTAAAAAACAAACAAGCAATCAAAAAACACATTAAAATCCACATCATCACCTATAAATGTGTGAGTATTTAACATTCTGTTTAAGATCCAGGAGGAGCCTTTTCACTTCCAAGATCTCATTTGCATTTCCACTGACATCTGAAGGACAGGAGTGAAGAAAATTGAGCTTTCTTTTTCCAATTACAGTATTGTGGGCTATTACTACTGAAGACTGGCAGGAGAAAAAAACTAAAAAATATAGTTTGCAAGATTTTTTACTATCAACTCAGTCCCTTTTAACTTTTCAGAGTGCAGTGATTAACAGTAACAAGAGTATTAGAAGAACGCTTTACTCTTTTCAGAGTAATTTTCCATCTGTCATTTCACTTTATCTGTATAACAACTAATGCAGATATTATTAGTTCCATTTTACAGATGAGGAATCTGAAAGTCAATTAGATTAAGTTAATTTCTGTAAAGAGCTATGACAGATGCTTCATTCTTAGAAGTAATTAGCTCTCTCCATTTTACTGTGGAGCTTCAGTCTGAGTTCCAGATCAATTACTTTAGTATCTCCCAGCACTCTAAAGTCTACACTCTTCTATCCCATCACCACTTCCAAGCCCCGAACACTTGGCCAACCTCTTCATCTGCTTTCCCTGGTCCTGCCTCTGTCATGTAGTGCAGGTAGTGAAACAGAGCAAAGGGCTCGTGTGCCCAAGGCGCAGAAAGCCAACCTCTGACAGCGGGAATTTGCAGCAAAGTAAGGATTTATTGCAGGGTGCCAAGTAAGGGAGTGCAAGACAAGCCTCAGATCCTTTCCCACTCGGTCTCTGAGTTAGGGGCTTTTTAAAGGGGAAGAGCAAAGAGGCTGGGATTAATCATCATCTTGTGACAGTTCTGTGACGCTTCTTAATCATAGTTTGGGAAGCCAGGGTATCTCTGGTTTATGAGTCTCTGGCCAGGTGGTCCATGGCTTGGGGGTCTGTTAGCTCATCTTGCCCTGGAGAAACAATCTGAGTTTGTACGGTAGCGATATTATCTACAATAGCAATTTTAGTCATTAACGCTGTTATTGACAACAGCAGTTTTAGCCATCTGACTCTGACTGATTAGCACTCAGTTAGTACAGGATTGAGGTCAGAGGGGACCGGAAAGGGAATAAAGTTTTGGATAGAGAGGTTAATCATAAACTCCACAGGGAAACTCGGTTTTAGGGGGACTCGGTTTCAGTAGAAAGGCATTACATTTGTATAACCGTTGCTTACTGCACTGACTTCTTGAATCACTATTCACAACTAATCACACAAATCTTTTCTTCCGTAAAGCTTCAACATATCTTTTTTTCTTTGCCTTACTGTGATGGTTTTAAAATAGGTCCACAAGTTCCTTGACACTTCTCCCTTCAAGAGGCGGAGCTTAATTCTCCTCCCTTCAAGCACAAGCTGGACTTAATGAGTTGCTTCTAAGAAATAGAATATAGATCTTCCTCAACTTACAACGGGGCTATATCCCAAGAAACTCATCAAAAATTGAAAATATTTTAAGTAGAAAATGCACTTAATATATCTAACCTACCCAGCATCATAGCCTGGCCTACCTTAAACGTGCTCAGAACACTTATATTATTAGCCTACAGTTGGGCAAAATCATCTAACACAAGGTCTATTTTATAATAAAATGTTGAATATCTCATGTAATTTATTGAATGCCATACTGAAAGTGAAAAATATAACAGTTGTATGGGTATAGAATGGTTGTAAGTGTATTAGTTGTTTAGCCTCATGATCACATGACTGACAGGCAGCTGCAGCTCCCTGCTTCTGCCCAGCATCAGGAAAGAGTATGGTACTGCATATCAATAGCCTAGGAAAAGATTAAAATTCAAAATTCTAACTGCAGTTTCTAATGAATATGTATCACTTTCACACCCTCATAAAGTTGAAAAATTGTAAGTTTAACAATGGTAAGTTGGGGACTACCTATAAAGTAGAAGTGATGAAGATTAGGAAGACTAAGTCAGAAAAAGCACTGCACCTTCCTCTCTGCTCTCTCTCTGATCACTCATGACCAGCTGCCATGTCAGGAGGACACTCAAACAGCCCTGTGGAAAGGCCCGGGTGGTCAGGAACTGAGGTCTTTTGCCAACAACTAGCAAGGAACTGAGGCATCCTGCCAACAGCCATGTGAGTGAGGCATCTTAAAAGGAGTCCAGAGAATTCCCTGGCGGTCCAGTGGCTAAGAATTGTGCTTTCACTGCCAAGGGCGAGGGTCGGGGAAGTAAGATCCCGCAAGCCATGCGGCGTAGCCAAAACAGAAAAAAATAAAATACACCACTTCCCTGGTGCAGTTAGGTTAAGAATATGCCTGCCAAAGCAGGAGACACGGGTTCAAGCCCTGGTCCGGGAAGATCCCACATGCTGTGGAGCAACTAAGCCCGTGCACCACAACTACTGAGCCTGCGCTCTAGAGCCCATGAGCCACAACTACTGAGCCTGTGCTCTAGAGCCCATGAGCCACAACTACTGGGCCCGTGCAACTAGAGCCCATGCTCCGCAACAAGAGAAGCCACCGCAATGAGAAGCCCGCGCACCACAACCAAGAGCAGCCCCCGCTCACCGCAACTAGAGAAAGCCCGAGCGCAGCAACGAAGACCCAATGCAGCCAAAAAAAAAAGGTAGTCAAGCCTTCAGATGACTGGAGCTCTAGTCGATAGCTTTATTGCAACCGCATGAGACACCCTGAGTCAGAAGCACCCAGCAAAGCCTCTCCCAGATTCCTGACTCTCAGAAACTGTAGGATAATAAACGTTGCTTTGGTTGTTTTTGTTTCAAGCCTCAAAGTTTTGGGGTTATTTGTTAGGCAGAAATATATAACTAATACCCTTATTTAGTTTCCATTCTTAATTCCAGCTGATGTGACGTAGCTTGAGAGTTTCATAGCTTGAACACATTTGGGTGCCAGTCCTTGGGGTAAAGAGGGGAACTAAATGACAAGGAGATTCTGTGGAAGAACTAGGCACATGACCTGATTAGGGTTTTAAAACCAACATTCTAACAAAAGAGAACAAGAGTGGCATCCAAGAAAGGAGTTAAGCTATTGGAACAGAAAAAGTGAGAGAGAATGAGGGCCTGGACTAAAATGGCAACTTGTGAAGATGGAGGGAACCAAATGGATATTTCACTGTATAGGGAAGTTTTGTGTTTTGTGTTTGGGGAAGACTGGGGGAAGGAAAAACAACCTGGCTTCTGTCTGAAGTCACTTTCTTCGGGGAAGCCAATGCCTTCTAACTGCTGAATCCAAAAATCCAAAGGCCTTTTCCTAATTCTTCTCCTCCCTGAAACTCCGTGTTCCTTTGGCTTTGCTGGCACAGCGTTACCTGGCTCCCCTTCACCCTCTCAGACTGTACCATCTCTGCCTTTCCTCCTCATTCCTCCACATCTATCAACAACAACGCATTCTCTCTTTCACTCAGGGTTAAAACTTGGAGTTATTCTCAACTGTTCTCTCTTTTCTTTCTTCAACAAATATCTGTCAAATCCCTAACATGCACCAGATTCTATGTTAAACACTAGAGATGTAAATAGGCACGGCCCCAGTCGTTATGGAGTTTTCACTCTACTGGGGAAGACAGACATCAAACAATCACATAAGTGAGGGAAGTGAGGGAATTCCCTGGTGGTCCAGTGGCTAGGACTCCGCTCTTTCACTGCTGGGGCCGGAGGGAAGGGGGTGGGGGGTGGGAGGTGGGGTGGACTGGGCAGGTGGGTTTAATCCGTGGTTGGGGAACTAAGATCCCGCAAGCCACGTGGTGTGGCAAAAAACAACAACAAATCACGTAAGTGAATATACACAAGGAGTATAGGGTATTTTTCCCTAGTCCAAATGTCTCTGCTTTAATACTTAAGTAACTTTATTTAGGTATAATTGGTATATAATAAACTGCACACATTTAAAGTGTATAATTTTGTGAGTTTTTGACATGAAACCATCATTATAATCAAGATGATGAACATATTCATTATTCCCCCAAACTTCCTCATGCCCCCCCCTTTTTTTTTTGGCGGTACGCGGGCCTCTCACTGTTGTGGCCTCTCCTGTTGTGAAGCACAGGCTCCAGACGTGCAGGCTCAGCGGCCATGGCCCACGGCCCACGGGCCCAGCCGCTCCGCGGCACGTGGGATCTTCCCGGACCGGGGCACGAACCTGTGTCCCCTGCATTGGCAGGTGGACTCTCAACCACTGTGCCACCAGGGAAGCCCCCTCATGCCCCTTTGTAATCTCTCTTGCCTTCACCCTCCCCTATCCCCAGGCAACCACTTCTGCTTTCTATCACTATAGATTAGTTTGAATTTTATGTAAGTGGAATCATACAATATATACTTTATTTCTTTGGCCTCTTTTTTCTCAGCATAAATTCAAGATTCATTCATTGTGTGGTACCATAGTTCATTTCTTTTTATTCCTGAGAAGTATCCCATTGTATGAATTACCATGAATTGTTTATTCATTTACCTGGTGATGAATTCTGGGTTTGTTTCCAGTTTTTTTGTGGGGTTTTTTTTTTGTCATTATAAATATGGTGCCAAGAATATTTGTGTACAAGTCTTTCTGTGCTCATCTGTTTCTTCTTCCCTGGGGTAAGTATCTGGGAGTAGAATGGTTGAATCATATGGTAGATATATGTTTAACTTTTTAAAAAATTGCCAAATTGTTTCCAAAGTGTTTGCACCATTCATTTTACACTCCCACCAGCAGCATATGAGAAATCCAGTTTCTCCACATCCTCATCAACACTCAGATCAGACTTTTGAATTTTAGGTGTATGTATAGTGGTTTTATTTGCATTGCCCTAATGACTAATGATGTTGAATATCTTTTCATGTGTTTATTTGTCATCCATATATCTTCTTTGCTGAACAATCCTCTAAATCTTTTGCCCAATTTTTTTATTGGGCTGTTTGTTTTCTTATTATTGATTTTTAAAAACATTTTTTGTTTTTTTTAAATTAATTAATTTATGTTATTTTGGCTGTGCTGGGTCTTCATTACAGCACGCGGGCTCTCTAGCTGTGGCCTACGGGCTTCTCTAGATGCAGTATGTGGGATCCTAGTTCCCCAACCACGGATCAAACACAGGCCCCCTGCATTGGGAGCGCAGAGTCTTAACCACTGGACCATCAGGGAAGTCCCATTCTTATTATTGATTTTTGAGAGCTATTTCTATGTTCTGGATACAAGTCCTTTGTCAGATATGTGATTTGCAATAGTTTCTCCTAGTTCGTGCCTTATTTTAGTTCTCTTAACAATGCCTTTCAAAGAGCATTAGTTTTTAGTTTTGACGAAGTCCAGTATATCCATTTGTCTTTTTAAGGATTGTGCTAAGGATAACTAAGAAATTTTGCCTCACCCAGGTCACAGAAAAGGGCAAACTGTAGCCTGAAGGAGAAGATTGAAGAGACAGGGCCAGAGATAGTCACCAGGGGGGGGCCTGGGCAAGGGGGGTGGGGGAGGAGGAAGAGACCCAGTTGCGGGTGATTAAGACATTGGGTGGATTTTCGCACAAGCAGAGTAGTGAATATAGTTTATGAGCATTCAGCATATATTCCCACATTCCCAGCATGTATTTTCCTTCTAGTGTGCTTTCTTATACTGCAGAGGCTGAAAAGATAAGGATTATATTTCTCAGAATACCCTGTAGCCAGTCAGATGTATGCGGGTGAGATTTAGAAGGCAGAAGTGAGACAAAGGCCATCATGCTGCTGCTTGGGCTATTTCTCCAGGCAAGCAAGCCCATAGAGATATGATCTATTTCTACTGCGGTAATCCAATGATGTCTCAAGCTTTGCAAATATTGAGAGGTGGTTGCATTAGAGTGTAGCAGCGGCAGTGTCCTGATCATAGATTCCAGATCCTTGGATCACAGTTGGCAACCACTTGTTCACAAGCCCCATCATCAGTGGAAACCTCTAGGTGCCCCACCCTCTCTGACTATGGCAGAGGTAGCACCTTCCCTGACAGAGCACTTTTATCATGTTCTGGAGCTCATTGCTAGAGCTATCCTTGTACTACTTGGAGGGCTTTTTTGTTTCCTGCATTGAACCCTCAGTCATACAAGCAGTCAGACTGTATCTGAGAGGAATGATGAAGAGTAAAAGGGCTCAGTGGTGTGGGAAGAATGTCACAATGTATGAAATCATTCATTTGCTCAATGAGCATGTAACAGACACAAAGTGGGCGCTGTTGCTAGATACTAGGAATATCAGCCTGCCCTGAAGGAGCTTACACAATCTGATGATTCATGATCTGATGATAGAGATACATTAGGAAACTATGTGCTCATAGACATGTTCTCATCAAATTTGGAGAAGT
Source organism: Orcinus orca (assembly GCF_937001465.1). Taxonomy (NCBI): domain Eukaryota; kingdom Metazoa; phylum Chordata; class Mammalia; order Artiodactyla; family Delphinidae; genus Orcinus; species Orcinus orca. The sequence continues at coordinate 40,011,481 of NC_064569.1, read as the reverse complement.
CATGAAAGACGTGACCTGTAAGTCTAGTTTTGATGGATGAATAAGAATTAGCCAGCCAAGAGGAAGGGGAAGATCCTTCTATCAATAACAGTTTATTATCAAAAAGTTTTAAATGTCTATTCACATCCCCTCCACACACACACACACACACACCTCCCCAGGAGAGAGAAGGAGAGCGCAGATGTGTGTCTCTAAAGACCTTAAAGGAGGCGGCTGGGGATAATGTAGGCGCCTCCTAGATGGGGAGGGAGCAGGCGGAGGTAGGAGTTTGAAAGCGTTTTGAGTAAGGGGGTGGAAGCAGTTGACCTAAGAGAGATTCTGGGCTTCCCTAGAGAATAAGGGTAAGGCAACCTCAAGCTGGCCTCAACTTTTCAGTCCTCTTTACCCCTCACTTCTCACAAGAGAATCAGAATGGCATGGGATTCCGAGTCCACAGCCAGGTTCTGTGCCAGGGTCTCTGCTTATGAGCTATAAGGTCTTGGACATATTATTTAACTTCTTTTAGTCTGTTTACTCATCTATGCAATGAGGATAATGACAGTATCTCCCTCCCACAGTGTTGTGAAGGTCAAACCAGATAGTAGATGTGAAAAAAAACGTTGTAAATTATAAAGCACTATAAAAATATTAGTCACTATTATCAAGTAGGTACCTAAGTCTTGTTGATTGTATTGCAGGTATATCTCTGTTATAGACTGAATTGTGTCCTCCCCAAATTTGTACGTGGTCAATGTGACTGTATTTGGTGACAGGGCCTTTAAAGAGGCAATTAAGGTTAAAGGAGGTCATAAAGGTGGGGTGCTAATCTGACAGGACGGTGTCCTTATTAAGAAGAGGAAGAGACACTAGAGCCCTCTCTCCATATGAGTACAGAGGAAAGCCCAGGTGAGGGCACAGAAAGAAGGCAGACATCTACAAGCCAGGAAGAGAGGTCTCACCAGAAACTAACCCTGAAGGCACCTTGATCTTGGATTTCTAGCCTCCAAGACTGTGAGAAAGTGAATCTCTGTTGTTTAAGACACCCAGTCTCTGGTATTTTACTACAGCAGCCTGAGCAGACTAATGTAATCTCCGCCTCCCCCCCGCCCCCCCAGCCTGTTTTACTTCTCTTCATCCCCCATCCTGATTCTGTTCAGGCCCTTGTCTTCTCCGTATCATCTCTGCAGACCTCTCTGTGTTCTCAAATGCTGCTAAAGGAATCCTTCCAAAGAGTATACTTAAAAACTGACTAGGACACAGGATATCTACAGCATAAAAGACTCAGCTGAGCATGAGACTCCTCTAAACTTGATTCCCATGCCTTTCTAGCTTTGTCTCCTGTCCTCCCACTATATACCCTATGCCCCAGCCTCACTGAAATTCTTACCATTGCTCAGACATTCTGTGCTCTTTTCACAGTTCTCCACTTTCACCTGTATGGCTCCTCCTTCCTGAAATGCCTTTTCCCCTTCCTGATCACCCTTCCTTCCATCACCTTCTCATTCACACTGTCTCACTTTTTCCACTGGCACCTCCATTTATCCTTCAGCCCTGGATCAAATGTCATCTGCTCCCTGAAGCCTTAGGCAGCACTTTGCACAACCTTCTATTACAAAACTTACCACATTGTTTTGTAAACACTATTTTCAGAGTCTTTCCTACTAGATTCTGAGAACCTGAAAGAAAGACACTTATTCATCACTGAATCTTCTTTTGTACTTGAAACAAAGCAGGTACTGCATACGCATGTCTTACATAAACAAACCAAAAAACCCCACAGCCCAGACAAGACATACACAAAAAAATTAAGCAAAAAAGGCAGTAGAGGAACCACGAGTTATCAGGTATCCTCCATGACACCTAGCCCAGTGTCTTGCATGTAGTAGACTCTCAGTAATATCACTGAATTAAGTTCCAAAGGAAAAGTAGAGAAAATAAGAATTATGATCATTTAAATCTGGGAGAAATCCAGGATGGGATTTAAAAGCTGGTATCCACTAAAATAACACCAATTATCCTATCTGGTGCCTTCAAACTTCATCCATACTCCTCCTCTCTACCTTACCTCCTCTGCTCCAGACTCTGAGCTCTTTTGAAGTGCGGAGGGGCGAGTCTCTCATTCATCTTTGTACCTTGCCTTCTTTATCTACTGGTATTTAGCCAGATGCTTTGCATGTGATAAGCATCCAATAGAGTTTGTTGCATTTTGTTAAATACCAAAGATTATGCTGAACCTGGGGTGGGGGTGGATTTGAATAGGCTGCACAGAAGAAAGCAGAAATACAGATCAGGGACACAGCAGGAGTGTATGTGTTTCCTATTGCTGTTCTAACAAATTACCACAAACTTAGTGGGTTAAAACAATACAGATTTATTATCTTACAGTTCTAGAGGTTAGAAGTCTGAAAACAGATCCTACAGGGCTAAAATTAAAGTGTTAGGGCTATGTTCCTTCTAAAAGCTCTAGGGGAGAATCTGCTTCCTTACCTTTTCCAGTTTCTAGGGGCTGCTGCATTCTTTGGCTGGTGACCCTGCATCACTCTAACCTCCGCTTCTGTTGTCACATCTCCTTCTCTCATTCTGACCCTCCTGCCTCCCCCTTTAAGGACCCTTGTGGCTACCTTGAGCCCACCCAGATAATCCAGGATAACCTTCTCATCTCAAGATCCTTAACTTAATCTTATCTGCAAAGTCCCTTTTGCCACATAAAATAACATATTCACAGGTTCTGGGGATTAGGATGTGGTACTTTGGGGAGCCATTATTCCGTCTGAAGACATAAGAATGCACAGCTAATGTTAGGAGATGGACCTTTCCAGCTGAAGCAAAGGGTTTCTGAATAGTAGAGCCAGGTAAGATAGGAAAAGTAGATTGAAGAGGCATTGGGGTTTGGAGATGATACAGATCATTGAATACCAGATTAAGTTTCGGCTTTATCTGTATAAAGTAAGAAAGCTTTGAAGGTGGGTGAGCAGAGAGTTAACAATGAAAGACGTAATCTAGCAGACTCCAGAAGACCCTAGAGTATGTATATTTGGTGATCAAATAAAACCACAAATAAAAGGTTTGGGACCAAGAAACTGCACCAAAGTGAATACATTGCTGTTTACTGTCAAGTCTCTCCTTTCTGCTACATGTTCCTTGAGAATCCATAATAAATGACTGATGAGTTATTTCCTCTCTTGAATTCTAAATTTTTTGTCTAGTGGAAGTCTTCAGCTGTGCTATAACTCATCTGTCCTAGAAGAGTCTGCTACAGCAATTGGGAAAGTGTGTTTGGGGTGGGGGGAGGAGGAGAGGGGATAAGATGTGAGTTAATTGATTTGTCCAACTGACTGGAGGAGGCTGAGCTTTTCGGGAGTTTCAATGGTTTGCAAAGACAGGGACTTCAGTTTTTGGTTGTAAACAATAGAAACCTAACTCAGACTGACTTACAAAAAAGTAGAATCTACCAGCTTTAAATTGCATCAATATGCTGATGATTTTTATTTTTAAGCAATTTTTTTTTGGGGGGGTGGTGTTCTGGGTCTTAGTTGCGGCAGGCAGGCTCAGTTGTGGCATGCAAACTCTCAGTTGCTCCGCGGCATGTGGGATCTAGTTCCCTGACCAGGGATCGAACCCCGGGCCCACAGCATTGGGAACTCAGAGTCTTAACCACTGCGCCACCAAGGAAGTGTCCTGATAATTTTTTTTTTTTTTTAGCGGTACGCGGGCCTCTCACTGTTGTGGCCTCTCCCACTGCGGAGCACAGGCTCCGGATGCGCAGGCTCAGCGGCCATGGCTCATGGGCCCAGCCGCTCCGCGGCGTATGGGATCCTCCCAGACCGGGGCACGAACCCATGTCCCCTGCATCGGCAGGCGGACTCCCAACCACTGCACCACCAGGGAAGCCCTCCTGATAATTTTTATAAGTTTATTTATTTTTGGCTGCGTTGGGTCTTTGTTGCTGCATGCGGGCTTTCTCTAGTTGTGGTGAGCGAGGGCTACTCTTTGTTGTGGTGCGCAGGCTTCTCATTGCGGTGGCTTCTCTTGTTGAGGAGCATGGTCTCTAGGCTCATGGGCTTCAGTAGTTGTGGCTCACGGGCTTAGTTGCTCCGCAGCATGTGGGATCTTCCTGGACCAGGGATCGAACCCGTGCCCCTGCATTGGCAGGCAGATTCTTAACCACTGCGCCACCAGGGAAGTACCCCCTGATGATTTTTAAATTGACATTGCCAGCCTGGATCTCCAGTCTCATACATACCCAAATGCCTAGTGGCTAACTCTACTTGGATGTCCAATCAGCAAATCAAGCTCAATATGGCCAAAACACTGTTCCTGATCTTCCCTTTCTGGCTGTCCCTCACCAAATCGACTCCTCCCACAATCTTTCTCAATTTCAGTTAATGAAAACTCCACTCTCCCAGTTGCTCAGGTCAAATGCTTTGGAGTTAACTTTCATTCGCCCGCCACATTCCAAACTGTCAAATAATTCTATTGGCTCTACTTTCAATCCATTGAAAATCTGACCATTTCTCTCTACCTGTACAGCTACTACCTCACTCCAAACCACCATCATCTCTCACCTAACTGGTCTTCCTGCCCATGCCTCTATTCAGTTTATTTTCCATGCAAGAGCCAGAAGATCCTTTAAAACATAAGTTAGATCATGTCACTCCTCTGCTCAAACTCTTCCAATGGCTACTGATCCTACTTAGAGAAAAACCAAAGTCATTGCAACAGCCTACAATGCCCCGCACAATATGGCTTCTCGTTACCTTTCTGACCTCATCTTTTACTACTCTTTCCCTTGCTCAATGCACTCCAGCCACATTGGCCTCCTTTCTGTTCCTCTAACACATCAGGCATAGTATGTACCTGTCATTCCCTCTGTTTGGATCATTCTTCCTCCAGATAGTCACATGGCTTAATTCCTCACTTTCTTCAGATCTTTATCCAAATGTTATCTTAATAGTGAGGTCTGCTCCGATCGTCCTATTTAAAATTGTAATCCCCTTCCACATCTATCCCCTTTCAATTTTATTTTTATTAACATGGATCACTAACATCTGTACGTTTTACTTATTTAGTTTATTGTTTATCTCTTCTCCTACCCAGAATGTAAATTCCAGGAGAGCAAGATGTATGCCTTTTTTTTTCTTTTCTTTTCTTTTTCCTTCGGCCGTGCAGCGCTGCTTGCAGGATCCTAGTTCCCCAACCAGGGGTCAACCCAGGCCTCCAGCATTGTAAGCACAGAGTCCCAACCACTGGGCCACCAGAGAATTCCCTCTATGCCTGTTTTTGTTCACAGCTGTATCTTCGATGCCTAAAACAGTATCTGACCTATAATGAACTTTTCAGTAAATATTTGTTGAATAAATGAATGAAAATGGTTGGAGTCAGGTTCTCAGCATGCTATTAGAACTCTCTTAGCTTCGCTTTCCTCTGCATTGACTTCATTCTCAAACAGGCTTGAGGTGTTACGGGTAATGGCATGCTGGCTACCAGCAGCTCCAGATTTACATTCTCACAATTCAGCAGCCTTAATGGGAAGAGAGTGCCTCTTTCCTGATTATTCCAGTGAAAGCCTTAGAAATGAGTTTTATATTCTGGCTTGGGTCAAGTGTCAATCCCTAAAACAGTCTCTAAAGGTAGAGCAAGAAAATGCTGTGACTGGCCAGGCCTGGGTCATGGGGCTTCCTGGGATGGGGGTGAAGTTCAGCTCTACGTAGACTGAGAACAGGGGAATGTAGTTCCCTAAAAGGAAATGGGGTGCTATCACTTGAAGAAGAGGGATGTAGATTTGGCCAGCAGAAACAACAGATGTCCATCACATCATAAATGATGACCCACCCAGCAGACCTAGTCCAGAACAACATTCTTCTCCTGCTCCTCCATTTTCACCTCCAACTAGATCAACCCCTGAACGTTGGTAAGGTCCTCTCCTCCTAAATGCCTTTTCACCTGTCTCTGTCAGTTAAGGTATTCCCCGTCCCTAAATGCCCGGTTCAAATATGATCTCCCTTACCATGACTCTTTAACAGATGTGGTCTCTCTCCCACTTCTGAGCATCCTAGTTGTTTCTACTTCTCTTGTCGTTATCTTTTCACACTGTACCCTATATCTTACTTATTTGTACACATTATGAGCTGTTGTGGAAAAGGGCCGTTTCCCGCGGCAGCAACTGCGGTGATTAGATACGCACCAAGGCCGCCAGGGCGCGCCAAGCGCCAGGCGCGAGGCAGCCGGGGGCTGGAGGCGCTGTGATTGGCAGTTGCGGCAGTCAATCGGGCGCAGGCGGGGGCAGGGTGGGGCGGGCCGCCCTAGAGGCCCGTGGGCGAGAGGCGGGGCCTGCATGAATGGGGCGCGAGGCGCGCGGCTGCAGTCGGCGCTCGGGGGGGAAGCGGGAGTCCCGGCCGGGAGTGGGTGGGAGGAAGCGAGGTGGGGAGGGGAGGGAAAGAACGCGGGGGGCGGGGAGGGGCAGCGCCGGGGCGGCGCGCCGAGAGCGGCGAGGCGGCGGGTGTGAGCTAGAGCCGTGGCCGTGGTTCCTGTCGCTTCGGTGCCGCTGTCCGCTGCGCCGCCTCCTGCCGGACCCCGAGGAGCCCCCGACCCGGCGGAGGAGTCGGGACTGGGGTAGCAGGCGCTGAGGGAAGAGTCGGGTCCGAACGGCCGCGCCAAAGACCCCCGGGCGTGGAGGTGGGGGGCTGAGGCCCCCGAGGGGGCCCCGCCGCTATGGGCAACCTGGAGAGCGCCGAGGGCGGCCAGGGCGAGCCTCCCTCTGTCTCGCTGCTGCCGCCGCCCGGCAAAATGCCGATGCCTGAGCCCTGTGAGCTGGAAGAGAGGTTCGCCTTGGTGCTGGTGAGAGCTGAGCCTGGTCCCTTCCCCCTCCTACCGCCCCGCAGGTCCCAGCGCCCCGGGTGGGTTCCTTGGTCCGGCCCACCCCTTCAGTCAGGGCCCCCGATGGGTCTCGGCCCCCAGCGCCTTCCCAGGAACCTCTGAGCAGCCCCGTCGGGGACCTCCCAACCGACGCCTCAACCGCTGGACACTTAGGAGGAGGGGTCCCCAACCCGGGACCGCCCCAGGATCCAGACTTCTTCCTCTTCCCTTCCCCTTCTGCCGCCCTTCGCACTTCTCCTCACTTCCCTGACAGTCTCCGCAGGTCCCTAGGATTCTCATTCCTAAACCTTTGGCTGGTGCGGGGGAATTCAGAAGCTCAGGGCCGGCCCACTCCCCAGCCTAAGTCCGGGTTCTCTGACTGGGGAGACCGCCTCTCGTGTTAACATGGAGGCTTTCCAGGGAGTGGGTCCTACTCCCAGCCCAGACCAGATGTTTGGGGGAGAGGAGGGGGAATGGAGGGGGACTGGCAGCTCGTGAAGGGGGTGGAATAAAGAGTGATGCCATTCTACTTATTTTCAGAACGGCCTGCAGGCATCCTGCAAAGTTACAGTGGGTTTGCCTAAAAGAGCTGAACATGTGGATAAGCCATTTCACTAGTGTATTTTTCCAATTGAAACAATACACAAACCATCCTGCCTCCCCCACCCCACCCCTTTTATGTTAAGCCCTAGTGGCTGGTTTGTGTTTTTTGCCTGTGCTTCTTTTTAGTCTTTCTGTAGGTTCCTAAATGATCTGTATGGATGAGTTTTTAGAGCTGACTTTGGGATTCTTCTTTGATGTGGGAACTGGACATTGATGTCGGTGGCTCTGTGGACAGAGAGCGTCTGAGCTGGTATCACTGAGATGGAGGCAGAGAATATGTCGGAGCTAAAAATGAAGTTTTGGAGAAAGAAAGTGAGCTAGGTGAAGGAACGTTTGCTAACAGAGGTAAATCTTAGAGAAACTTGGGGAAATAGTTCCCAGTTCCTCAAAGAACTCTCTAAGAGGCAGTGTTAATGCTGCCGTTATTGTTACTATGGCCTGAAGGGCTGACTTTGCCTTTGCCTGTGAGGAGGGTTAAGTTGTGACTTAGCAGCCTTATTGGATTTCATCTGCTTTGGAATAGGAAGATTAGATCTGTTGGCACCAGTGAAGCTGTCTAGAGATCCTGGCCTCTCCGATGGTGCAGAGCCTGACATCAGCCCACTGGCACCATAGCCAGATCAGAGAGGGTTCACGGGGTTCCAAGGGGAAGCTGGCACCTATCTGCCCATCAGCTCTGTGAAGGGCCAAAGGGATCTGGGCCACATGTCCTGTGGCCCTCTGCATTTCCCCCAGCATACTCGGGGGATGGGGTGAGTCAGTGATTACTAATGTGCTGTGGCCATCTCAGAGGCTGAGGAGAGCCTGGGACTTGGTGCCCTTGCAAACAAGAGCTCAACTGTTGGGGGAAAAGAGTGGGAGGGAATCTGCCCTCCAGTGGGGGTGTGAAAACCCCCATGGAGTGGCATGAGGTAGCTACAGAAATTGGAGAAAAAGGGATGTAAAGGGATGTTCAGAGGTGGACTGGGTAGGGGGCTGCCTTAGGTAGGCGCTACCAGGCTGTTTGTTGTGAGAGCTCAGAACCAGAGTTGGTCATGTCCTCACTGGAGTTTGGTTGACACATTTGTTTAGTTGGCAGATTAATGGCTTAATATTTACAAAATGCATATGGTATCCTGATTACTAGCCAGAGAGCCTAGGTCAAACTGGGGACCGTACCACCCACTTGTAAGCCTAACTTTCAGCATAAAGTTTTGATTTGTTTCCTCGTGGCTTTTGTTTTCGTCTTGTTACTGTGTGCCTGAGCCGCTGCTAATGGGGAGTTGTAACAGGGCAGGCCAGGGCTAATTAGCTGTCTTAGGAAGGGAGGAGATTTTACCTCAGTTTTCTAACACAGGGAAATCATGCTTTCTTGGGGATTTGAGTTCTTCGCTAGGGACTCTTAAAGATCCCTCTTTCCTCTGTTTCTAAAACATGCCCTTTCCAGTATCCTTTGGGAACAGTACTGACTATTGGATGTTTGACCCTGGAACAGGCTCATGTATATTTCCTGACAGTCAGGAGAAGCATAGTACAGTAGAAAAAGCAGGAGCTGTGTCTTAGCGATCATCTTAACCTCTCTGAGCCTAGATTTGCTCATCTGTACAATGGGGCTAATGATTACCATCCTGGTGGGATTTTGAGAATTGAGGGGTGTATATAAGGTGCTTGGCACCCAGTAGGTACTCAATATAGATCAGTTTCTTTTCTTGATTGTGTAAAAGAGTAAGACAGGTTGCTCCTTTTATACCATTTTCTTCCCCAGATTGATTTGGTTTACGGACAAGCTATTTGTTGGTTTTGCTGAAGTGATGTACTGGTGTCCTGGTTAAGCATATGGATTTTCAAGTCAAAGTGGGCTCAAATACTGGCTCCTCACAGTCTCCAGTTAGAAAAGTGTTTGACCTTAATCAAGTTACTTAATCTTTTTGAGTCCCAGTTTCCTCTTATAAATGAGGATAATAATAGTATTTGCCACATGAGGTTATTGTGTGAATTTAATGAAACTAGAAGTTAAGTACTTAGTTAGCAGAGTCTGGCATCTACTATATGCTTGGTAAATGGTAGTTTTTAAATGTGTAACTCTCAGCAGTGACTCAGATCTGAGATCACTTGTATTCCCAAAACGGTATTTTAAGTTCAGTAATCTGATGAAACCAGTTACCCTGTTCTGTATAGCCAGACTCAGGATATGCTGCTGCTGTTACATGGAGGGCTTCCCCAGTCCCACTGTATCTATGGAAACCCCCCCTGAAAAGCACCCTGGCTGGGGAAGTTGTATCATTGCTGAGTCAAGACCACAGACTCCCAGCTTTCTGGTGCAGACACATGATCTGACCCACAGCCTGTCAGCCGAGGTTGGGTAACTCGTCTGAAGCCATGAGGTGGTTTGTGCAGGACATAGTCCTACCCCAGCCCAGTGCCCTAATCCAGGGCTTTCCTGCTGGTATGCTGGGATACTGATCCCCTCAGCCCTGGTCCCGTCTGGCTGGATCAGCTTCCACCATTTACCCTGTGTACTGTGCAAATAGTATTTTCTAGGTGTGTCCTGATGTTAAAAAGGTTGTGAAGCTGCTGTGTTACACTGTTTTCTTGGGATCCTTCCTTACCCCCTGTCTTGGCAGCAGCCCCTATTCTGTTGAGGACTGAGAAGTTTAGGATGGTCAGTTATTGGAGCTCCTCTTTATTAATACCAGGATGAGATCTCTGGTCCGGTAAAGCCCCCTTCTGTGTTTTGGTCCTGACTAGTCTACTACCTTAGTTGCTCAGAAGCTAGTATGCTGGCCAGTACTGGCCTTTCCTTAGATAGAGAGGGGAGGCAGAGGGCTTTAATGGCTTTAAAAGGATAGCTGTTTGCTTTTGCTGTGTTTGCACCCTGATTTTTCTGTTTACTGGCTTACTACAGATTTGAAACGAAGTCTAAAGGTTCTAATGCCAGAAAAAGCCCTGGATATCCCTCAAGAGGAGGCTCTCAGGGCATGAGGGTGGGACTGTGTGACGGGCTGTCCCTGCCGTGGCCCCTCCTTTCACATTTCCCTGGTGAAGACTGATGACTTGGGGTTTTGCTATAAGTGTAGCATTGATGTGGGAGCTAAGCTGGCCTGGGTGCTAGTTGTCAAGAGGCTTTGAGAGGCCTCCTTTGACATAGAAAGGGGCTGGGAAAAACTTGGACTAAATATCAAGTTCCAAATCGCCATGGTGGAAATGTTTTTCCCAGCCCTGGGGATTGTGGTGAATTAGTTCAGGCTGGGATAGAACTTGGGGGAGGGTAAGGGCCCTTGACAGCTGTCAGAGCAACCCCCTCATTTAGAGACCCCACTGAGAAGACCCTAGGGCACAGAGAGAAACCTCATTCCTTGACTTTCCCATATGACCCTGCTTTAGATTGGGGAGGTGTAGGGGTAGGTGGGAGGGAGATGGAACTGATGCAGTGGACTCCTTGTGATTTGGGAATGTTTTCATGGCTCAAAGGGAAGCTCAGCTTTTTTCCTTTTTCCCTTAAAGTAATACTCATTCTCTAAAAACAAGTTTGGGCAATTTAGAAAAAAGAAAAGATTGAAGATTTAGGTTGAAGGAAAAAGTCCATATTTTCTCCATTCCTTTAGCAAATGGAGGCAATGTGTTTTATTTTTTTTATTTTTATTATTTTTTTAAATTTATTGTTTTATTTTTGGCGGTATTGGGTCTTCGTTGCTGCGTGCAGGCTTTTCTCTGGTTGTGGCGAGCAGGGGCTACTCTTCGTTGTGGTGCGTGGGCTTCTCATTGTGGTGGCTTTTCTTGTCTCGGAGCACAGGCTCTAGGCGTGCAGGCTTCAGTAGTTGTGGCACACGGTCTCAGTAGTTGTGGCTTGTGGGCTCTATAGCTCAGGCTCAGTAGTTATGGCTCACAGGCTTAGTTGCTGTGTGGCACGTGGGATCTTCCCGGACCAGGGCTCGAACCCGTGTTCCCTGCATTGGCAGGTGGACTCTTAACCACTGAGCCAACAGGGAAGCCCGACAATGTGTGTTAAAACTTTCCATGTTTTTGTCTTTGCATAGGTTTTTTTTTAAATTAATTAATTTTATTTATTTATTTTTGACTGTGTTGGGTCTTTGTTGCTGCGTGCGAGCTTTCTCTAGTTGCGGAGAGCAGGGGCTACTCTTTGTTGCAGTGCGTGGGCTTCTCATTGTGGTGGCTTCTCTTGTCACAGAGCACAAGCTCTAGGCGCACGGGCTTCAGTAGTTGTGGCTTGCAGGCTCTAGAGCGCAGGCTCAGTAGTTGTGGTGCACGGGCTTAGTTGCTCCGTGGCACATGGGATCTTCCCAGGCCAGGGCTCGAACCTGTGTCCCCTGCATTGGTAGGCAGATTCTTAACCACTGTGCCATCAGGGAAGCCCTCTGCACAGGGTTTTGTACAATGTTGTGATAGTAGTGTGTGTGTGCGTGTGTGTGTGTGTGTGTGTACACACACATATATTTATCCAACATGGCTTTTTTTTTTTTTTGCTTTTGTTATTTCGTTAGTTTTCCCAGGATAGTCACTGTAAACATTTTTAAATGCTTGCACAATGGTCCATCAAGTGAATGTACCATTGTTTACTTAACTCTCCTCCTCTTGTTGGACATTTAGGTTGTTTGCCTCTATTTGCCATCATAAACAATGCTGTGATGAACATCTTGGTGTACCTTTTCAATAGTTTAGAGTTTTCCTTGGGATAGAAACCCCAAATTGAACTTCCTAGATTGTAGGATATGTTTTTAAGGTCCTAAATACATATTTCCACATTTTTTTTAAAAAGAGAGTAATTCATGTGAGTGTCCTTAAAGGGAGGTTGCAGGATTGAGGATAGCTTCTTTTCTCCTGATTATGAAAATAAGACATATTTAGTAAGCAAATTTAGAAGTAAAAAGTGTGAAAAGTATAAAACATATGGAAAAGTATAAAGAAGAGCGTTAAAATCACCTGTAATCTCTCCATTTACTATTAACATTTTGATATACTTATATATATTTTAACAATTAGAGTCATACGGTGCATATTGTTTTGTAAACTGATTTTTAATTTTACTATTTGAAGCATTTTCTCATTTGTCTAAATATTCTTCAGTCTTATGATTTCATGGCTAGTAAAGTATTCCATAATACAGTATTTTATTACTGCCTTATATTTCTCTCTCTCTCCGCTTTTTGCTACTATAATTAACACTGTGATGAATTTTCTGTGCATAAATATTTGGGTGCATGTCTGATTATTTCCTTGGGATAAATTGCTTTTAAAGGCCTTTGAGAAGTATGCCTTCTAAAAAAGTTGTTACCAGTTGTCTTTTCCACTGATAGTGTGTCTCCCTTTCTCCATAAGCTAACCATTACTGCATGGTTTAACTTTAAACACCTTTGCCAGTTTAATTAGTGAGCAATGGTGTTTTAATTTGTATTTCTTTTAACATTTCATCATAAGTGTTTTGGCCATCTTTTTTTTTAAAACATCTTTAAAAATATGGAACACATCACGAATTTGCGTATTATCCTTGCGCAGGGGCCATGCTAATGTTCTCTGTATCGTTCCAATTTTAGTATATGTGCTGCCAAAGCGAGCACTTGGCCATCTTTTTTATGTGTTCTTAGCTCTCTGCTGGGGATTTATTATACATACATATTTCTATGTAATAAATGTATATGTTTCCACACTTGTTCATTATAAAATATTTTTCATATATGAAAGAGCATATATAACCATTATGTAAGATTAAAATAATAATGAAATGGATAACAGTGTATCCACTGGAGAGTTCTTGGAATTGCTTCCTGCCCCTTAATTTCTTCTCTCTGCTATTTTATCTGGGATGAAAAAGCCCTTTAGCTCAGGACTTATTGGGTCTGTTTCTGCAGCTGGGACAGTCCAGGTGGCAGCCACACCAGTGCTTCATAGCTCTGTCTGTGGGGAAACAACCACTGCAGCTGGTGAGAACAGGAACTGGTTGTGGTGGAAATAGCTAATCTTCAATGAAGTGAAAAAAGAAGCCAAGGTGGAGAGGAAATGAGACCACAGATCCTCCCCTGCCCCTGGGGTTGCCTGGGAAGGCTGGTCGGAGCCAGGGCCGCAGTTCCGTGGTCGAGACCAAAGAATCTGCCCCAGAGCTGACTGTAGTTGGCCCAGGGGACAGCAGCGCTGGCGGCCTGAAGTCAGCGTGTTATCTGCTCAGCCAGGCTGGTCACCTCCATTCTGGGGAATGTTTCTCCTAAGTCTGCGCTGAGCTGAAGCAGTGCCAGGGAAAGGCCAGGGGTTCATTCCAGTTCGGAAATGCACTTCAGAGAAGAGGAAGGACCTTTTTCTTAAAAGATAAGAGAGGGTGCTGTCTCTACACAGCCCCTGCCCCCTGCTCCTTGCTGGGTACTCTAGGGCCCCCTCTTTTTGAATAGCACCACATGGGAACTGAAGGGTTTCGAGGTTGTCATCCATGAAGAAGAGGTTTCCAGAATAGAGATGAACTAGGCAGCTAGAATCCCTGAGTTCCCATTTCCAGTCTCACTGCCTCCCTCAGCAGAGCCACATTTTTCTATCTTGTTTTCCTTCCATGGGAGAATGAGTCCCCCAAGAAAGATATAAAGGTATTAGGCTGCCTCTCTGTCCTTAAAATACTCTGGTTGTCTGTGCCTCCCACACTCCTCTCTACTTCTTCTGTTTTCACCTTTCAGAATCCTCTTTCCAGAATCTCTTATGCTTTCTGTCTTCCATCACTTTACAACGAAGTTGTGGGTTGGAAGTTTGTGTGGTGGGTAGGGGAGGACCTGGATAGGGTTTTGGCGGAGCAGTTTCCCCCCCCCCTTTACTAATATGCATACTCTTCTCAGTTTATAAAGTACTTTGAGGTACTTGAAGGGTGTTCTAAACAATGTTCAGAACCACGAGGGGATATCAGAATTATTTACGTGACAAAATTTGCAAGTAGAGGAAGGATTTAGGCTGTTGTATGCTCGTGATAGTTCAATTCTTGTCCTCATCTCTTTCCTCGTTCCCTCCCCATCTCATTTACCACCTTCTCACCCTCACCCGGGTTATTGACAGAGCTGGATGGGCTGGTGGTCCTGTCTCTGGGTCCCTAAAAACATTAACGGGGAAGGAATATACTCTCTTCTTGCCCTGCTTGCTCATTTCTACTTAGATCTGGACTAGAGAGTGTCACAGCCCTCCTCCAATTGCTCATGCCATCTCTAAGTAAGAGCTGGGCATGAGCCTTGTGTTTGGGTACTTTTGGAGATGGTTATCTTGTTTTAAGGACTAGCTACAGTTTAGAGCAGAGTTAGTTTCCGCTCAGTTTTTACCAGCTTCCTTGCAGGGAGCTGGAGAGCCAGTCCCTAGATCTTCCCAGTATTTCCCGTGAAACCTTAAAAAAAATATGTCCTGGAAGGAAGTAGCTGGTTTGAGACTCTTGCAGGCTTAGTATGTTTTGAAAGAAAAAACATCAGTTTTGGAATCAGAAGACTTGGGTTCTGGTCCAGCTTGATACCCTTTTTTTTTTTCTTTTCCCCCAGCTGATGACCTTAGGCAAAGTCTATAACTTTTCTGAGCCAATTTCATCCTTATGAAATTGGTGATGATCATACCTACTTTACAGGGTTTTGAAGATGTTTAAAGTAGACAACATAATGAAAATAGTTTATAATCTATAAAGGTTCTACAATTAAATGTTTGTGGCATATACATTACCCAGTATATACCACCCCTATTCCCATCAGTTAAAGTGGTTTTCAGCTGGGGGAGGTACTGTCCCAGAAGGGAGCTTTTTTGGCAAGTGAGGATGTTTTGGTTATCACACTGACTTGGAGTGGGGAGGGGCGAGTTACTTCTGACATTTAGTGCCCGAGGGCTGGGGATGTTAACCATCCTACAGCATTTGGGTCAGTCCCACACAGTAAAGAATGATCTTACCCAAAATGCTGATAGCGCTTCTGCTGAGAATTATCTTCTACTAATCTGTACCTCTGTTGTCTTTTTTTGGGGGGGGGGATAACTCTGTTTTTTTGGTTTTTTAAAAATGTATTTACTTATTTATTTTTGGCTGCATTGGGTCTTCGTTGCTGCGTGCGGGCTTTCTCTAGTTGCGGCGAGCAGGGGCTACTCTTTGTTGCAGTGCGCGGGCTTCTCATTGCAGTGGCTTCTCTTGTTGTGGAGCACAGGCTCTAGGCGTGCGGGCTTCAGTAGTTGTGGCACGCGGGCTCAGTAGTTGTGGCGCACGGGCTTAGTTGCTCCGTGGCATGTGGGATCTTCCCAGACCAGGGCTCAAACCCGTGTCCCCTGCATTGGCAGGCGGACTCTTAACCACTGCGCCACCAGGGAAGTCAGGTGTTTCGTTTTTTTTTTTTTAATTTTTATTGGAGTATAGTTGATTTACAATGTTGTGTTAGTTTCTACTGTACAGCAAGGTGACTCAGCTATACGTATACATATATCCCTCTTTTTGGGATTTTCTTTTTTTATAAATGTATTTATTTTATTTATTTATTTTTGGCTGCGTTGGTTCTTTGTTGCTGTGTGCAGGCTTTCTCTAGTAGCGACAAGCGGGGGCTACTCTTTGTCGCGATGCACGGCCTTCTCATTGCAGTGGCTTCTCTTGTTGTGGAGCATGGGCTCTAGGCACGTGGGCTCAGTAGTTGTGGCTTGCAGGCTCTAGAGCACAGGCTCAGTAGTTGTGGTGCACGGGCTTAGCTGCTCCGCGGCATGTGGGATCTTCCCAGACCAGGGCTCGAACCCATGTCCCCTGCATTGGCAGGTGGGTTCTTAACCACTGCGCCACCAGGGAAGTCCCTGGATTTTCTTCTGTACCTCCGTTGTCTTGTGTCCCAGTTGGGGATGAAGCTTTAAGAGCAGTAAAAGTAAAGGCAGAATAACAGTTTTTGGTGCTTTCTTGGTTTTCCCATTTCCTATTACACCTTCAAGCAAGAGGTGGACATCCATCTTTTTATTACCTCTGTCTGTAGGTTTAAGGACTGATTCCCTGGTTCCTTCTGTACTGTGGGCTCTACCCTAAAACTTGTCAAGGAGCAGTTTGGGGTATACATACTTCACTGCTGACCTTTACTAACCCCATTAGCTCCTCAAGCCAGGGTAAACGTTCTTTTAGGTTGGGAATATGTTTGAGAGCTTTTTGAACAGTGCTTCTGGATCTTTTGAGTAAAAGACTCTTTTGAAAATCTGATTAAACTTGTGACCCCTAATTCTGTGCACACATACAGTCCTTTGGGGGTTTAAAACCCATTCTTGGATCTGCTAGGGAATCCCTGACTTTGAGCCTAGAGGAATGGGAAGGGAGAGCTGGGCGAGGAGAAGCCACTGCAAGAGCTCCTTGACACAAACAGTACTCAATATTTTTGTAAGGGGAATGGAGCCCTTACAAAAGGGCTATCAGTTCAGATAAAATAATGCCTCTGCTGGTGGTTCCAAAAAGAGAGCTTGTTGAAACTTGGTTGACTGTCATTCAGAGGGAGATACTCTGGCCCTTGGACATCTTAATTTAACTTAAAAAAAATTTTAATTTAATTTATTTTTTATACAGCAGCTTCTTATTAGTTATCTATTTTATACATATTGGTGTATATATGTTAATCCTAATCTCCCAATTCATCCCCCCCACCCCGCCCCGCTTCCCCCCTTGGTGTCCATACGTTTGTTCTCTACATCTGTGTCTCTATTTCTGCATTGCAAACCAGTTCATCTGTACCATTTTTCTATATTCCCCATATATGCGTTAATATACGATATTTGTTTTTCTGTTTCTGACTTACTTCACTCTGTATGACAGTCTCTAGATCCATCCACATTTCTACAAATGAGCCAATTTCGTTCCTTTTTATGGCTGAGTAATGTTCCATTGTATATATGTACCACATCTTCTTTATCCATTCGTCTGTCAACAGGCATTTAGGTTGCTTCCATGACCTGGCTATTGTAAACAGTGCTGCAGTGAACATTGGGGTGCATGTGTCTTTTTGAATTATGGTTTTCTCTGGGTATATGCCCAGTAAGTGGGATTGCTGGGTCATACGGTAATTCCAGTTTTAGTTTTTTAAGGAACCTCCATACTGTTCTCCATAGTGGCTGTATCAATTTACATTCCCACCAACAGTGCAAGAAGGTTCCCTTTTCTCCACACCCTCTCTAGCATTTGTTGTTTGTAGATTTTCTGATGATGCCTTAATTTAACTTTGACTAAGGATACTTTGTGGTGAGGTCTTCCCCTTTGAGCCAGACCCTCAACCTCCAGGAACATCCAGGTAGGGATGACAGGATGTACTTTGACAAGCCAGGGGAACCAGTGGCATCCTTGCAGTGAAGCCCAAAAGTTAGGTCATATCCTATGTTTTGAGGTACTGTCTGCCCGAAGCCACAACTCTCTCCAGCAGGCCTAAGGTCTCTGGGAAAATCCAGGCAGTTGTGGCTTCCCAGGGTGTGCCTTAAAGAGGACTTTGACATCCAGTCTCTAGCAGTTACTTCTATGCTTAAATCCTTTTGCTTTCTACCTTACAAACAAACAAACAGACAAAAATTACCTATACTTTTTTTGACTGCTCAGAATATTTCATACCAAAATTTTTGAAGAAAAATTCAGATCTTTTGGGGGCTTTATTATGAAAAGTAGTTTTTTTCAGAACAACATTAAAAATGTTTTTTTTTCTGGGTGGAGTCTCCCATCTCATCCTTATAGGAATGGCTCAGTGTCTGGTCTCCACCAAATGCCTAGATTTAACTTGTATAGGTTAAGGAAAGAGAATTCAACATTTGTCGGGTATATGCCACATGCTTTTACATGTATTATCTCATTAAGCTTGACAACAATACTGTAAGGCAGTTATTTCACTTCTTTTTTTATTAATTTTTATTGGAGTATAGTTGCTTTACAGTGTTGTGTTTCTGCTGTACAGCAAAGTGAATCAGTTATACATATACATATATCCCCTGTCTTTTAGATTTTTGATTTTTTTTTTTTTTTTTTTTGCGGTACACGGGCCTCTCACCTTTGTGGCCTCTCCCCCTGCAGAGCAGAGGCTCCGGACGCGCAGGCTCAGCGGCCATGGCTCAGGGGCCATGGCTCAGGGGCCCAGCTGCTCCGCGGCATGTGGGATCCTCCCGGTCTGGGGCACGAACCCATGTCCCCTGCATCGGCAGGCGGACTCTCAACCACTGCGCCACCAGGGAAGCCCTTCCTTCCCGTTTTGGTAACCACAGAGCATTGAGTAGAGTTTCTTGTGCTATACAGTAGGTTCTCATTAGTTATCTATTTTATACGTACTAGTGTATATATGTAAATCCCAATCTCCCAATTCATCCCACTCCCCCTTCCCCCCTTGGTATGCATAAGTTTGTTTTCTATATCTGTGTCTCTATTTCTGCTTTGCAATTGTTCATATGTACCATTTTTCTAGATTCCACATATAAGCGGTATTATACGATATTTTTCTCTTTCTGACTTATTTCGCTCTGTATGACAGTCTCTAGGTCTATTCACATCTCTTCAAATGGCACTATTTCGTTCCTTTCTATGGCTGAGAAGTATTCCATTGTATATATGTACCACATCTTCTTTATCCATTCCTCCGTTGATGGACATTTAGGGTGTTTCCATGCCTTGGCTATTGTAAATAGTGCTGCAATGAACATTGGGGTGCATGTATCTTTTTGAATATGGTTTTTATTTCTGTTTTGCAGGTGATAAAAACAGGGCTCAGAGGGGTTAAGTAACCTTGAGAAAGTCTCAGCTTAGATGTCACTTGGAGAGGCCTTAAGTAAAAATTTTTGGTTCGATTTTTCGTTAATGCTAAAAGGACTGCTAGAAATACAACTTTTTTTTTTTTAGCTGTGTTGAGTCTTCGTTGCTATGTACAGGCTTTCTCTAGTTGTGGCGAGCGGGGGCTACTCTTCGTTGCAGTGCGTGGGCTTCTCACTGTGGTGGCTTCTTGTTGCGGAGCACGGGCTCTAGGCGTGCGGACTTCAGTAGTTGCAGCTCGCAGGCTTCAGTAGTTGTGGCATGTGAGCTCAGTAGTTGTGGCTCGCAGGCTTAGCTGCTCCGCGGCATGTGGGATCTTCCTGGACCAGGGATCGAACCCATGTCCCCTGCATTGGCAGGTGGATTCTTAACCACTGTGCCACCAGGGAAGTCCACAACTTCTAAAAGATGCTTAATCCTTGATTATATATATATATATTTTAAACTGCCTAGAAAAATTTCTGGAAGAATACAAGTAAATCTAATAACAATGATTACCTCTGAAATGTAGGGAGGGAATCATAATAAGAGGAACAGGAAAGTCAAAGGGAATTTAGCTTTATCTATAATGTTAACATTTCTTACAAGGAGAATGTATTTATATGTCAGTTATATAATTAAAAGTTAAATAAAAAATTCTTAACCTCATTAGAAATCAAGGAAATGAACATTCCAATGCTACACTTTTTTTTTTTTTTTTTGCGGTACGCAGGCCTCTCACCGCCGCGGCCTCTCCCGCTGCGGAGCACAGGCTCTGGACGCGCAGGCTCAGTGGCCATGGCTCACGGGCCCAGCCGCTCCGCGGCACGTGGGATCTTCCCAGACCGGGGCACGAACCCGTGTCCCCTGCATTGGCAGGCGGACTCCCAACCACTGCGCCACCAGGGAAGCCCAATGATACACTTTCATACTAATCATCTGGGCAAAGTTTTAAAGATTGACAATGGCTATGGTTGTCATTAGTGGTACATTAATACACCATTAGTAGTAGTGTAATTTGGTACAGACATTTTAGAAGATGTTTTATAGGGTCTACCAGTTTCAAATGTGCATACCCTTTAACTTGGTCATCTCACTTCCGGGAAACTGTCCTACAGAACTGTTTATACATGGCATGAAGGTGCATGGAAAGGATCCCCAGGGCTGCATTGTTTAACAGTAAACACCTGGGAGAAACCTGATTGTCCATTTCCTGTCCATATCTGTTTCTTTTCCATTCATCTGGTTACTCCAGGCAAATACTGGGAGTTATCCTTAATTTTTCCTTCTTCCTTCTCCATACTCAGTCTATTACTCTGCCAATTCCATCTTCAAAGTATGTCTCAGATCTACCCATTCTCTCTATCTCTACTGCCACTGCCTCAGTCCAAGCCGATGTCAACTCTGGCTTGTATTACATCCAAACAATTGGCCTCCCAATTTCTTCTACTGCTCCTTTCTCCATCCTCCCAGCCATTCTCCACAAAACAGCCAAATTTAAAATATAAGTCAAATAGCATCATTTTCCTACCTAGAAATCTTTAATGGCTTCCTTTTGCACTAAAAAAAAAAAAGCAAACCCCTGGCCTTGGCCCTTAAGACTGCATTATTTGGCTCCTGCTGTCTTCTGTAACCTTACTGATTGCTGACCTCCACATTAGCCTTCCTTTAGTTCAGGACAAGTTCCTTTCTTGTCTCAGGGCCTTTGCACAAGCTGTTTCCTCTCCTGGAATGCCTTGTCCCTGGAGCTTCAAATGGCTCAATCTAGTTTATGCTTCAGGGCTCAGTTTTAGTAATGCCACCTCTCAGAGAGGCCTCTCTTCTTTATTTTTCTCTTAGCATCCTATTAACTTCTTTTGTATTATTTTCCATTTTAAAATTATTTGTTTAATTACTTGCTTATTATCTGTCTCCCCAGACTGTTGACTCCATGAGGGTGGAAACTTTCTGTATGCTTATCACTGTCCAGCCAAATACCTGGCTAGGCACTCAATAAATGGTTGTGGCTGATGGAATCTCGAAGATATGTGTGTGTGTGTATGTATATATATAATCGTCTAAAAAGGGAATTAAAAGAAGAGTATATATAATGTGTATATATATATATATATATATATATATATATAATGCTTTATAAAGCCACATGTTTGTATGTAAATGTTTAGAAAAAAGGCCTGGAACAGTCAATACCAAGCTGTTAGTCCCTGTGGTGACCTACGGAGGGGGATGGATAGGGTTGGGGGCCGAACAGTGACTCCTTTTTTATTCTATAAGCTTTTGAGTTGATTAATTTTTTAACAATATGTACCCATGTATTTGTTCCTCCTTTAAGGGAAAAGGAGGAATAAAAATAGGGGAGGATGACTCAACTTTTATTGCAAAAAAGAAAGCTCCTCTCTCTCACTCTCTGCGCTGACCCAAAAGAAGAGAGCAACAGGGAGAAAGGACACCAGTGAGGTCATTCCCTGCCCTGTACTGAGCTTGGCACTAGTTTTCATAGTAGAAAGAATCCTAAGAGATGCCCTTATGCCCTGAGGCTGTATTTTAAATTCTTAAATGTAGGCCCAACCTTGGTCTCCCAGACACAGCCAAGTTGTATATTTTTAGCCTGTTTCATTTCTAGGCTAGTGAAAGCTGCACCTCCAGCCTCAGTTTAGCAGGTGAAGTCAGCAAAGAGAATAAACAAGCTCTGGGCTTCACTGCAGCTAAGCTTCTCAAAGTTAAGTCAGTTCAGCAGCCCCAACCCCCAAGGAAACTATGTTCTCTAGATTCTTGTCTCCCAGAAATGTGGATAGCTAATCATTTTCACAGCTAATGTTCATTGCATGCTAATGGTATGCCAAGCATCTGGCAAAGCTCTTTATACGCATTATCTCATTTAATCACCATAACTATGAAGTAGTTATAATTATCTCCATTTTATAGATGAGGAAATGGAGGGCCAGGATGGTTAAATAGCTCATCTGGGATCACGCAGCTAGTAGGTGGTGACGTCAGAATTTGAATCCAAGCAGTTTCACTCCAAAACCCACATCCTTAACCACAATCTCCTTCTCTTTCCAGGGTCACCACCCCACCCCCGCCTTCAGTACAGCTTTGGTGGGGATTGTGTACATTACGGCAGAACACAGGGAAAGTAGAACAAGTCTTCCTTTGCTGAGAGGTGTGGTGGGAAGATTTGGGCTTTGGAGTCAGCCAGACTTGGGTTTGAATCCCAGCTATCCCACTAGGACTTTCACTATTCAACAAGTATTTCCTTTTTTATTTACTGTGTGCCAGTGATAGCACTGGGTATACAGTGGTGAAAAACAGATATCACCTCTGCCTTCATGGAGTTTATGGGAATGCAGATATTAAACAAATAAATGCTTAACTACAAGTTATATGTCCTCGGGAGACAAAGAACAGGTTGTTACGAGAGAGTATAACCAAAGCTTCCCTCTAAATGAAGGCCAGAGGCAGCCTTGGAATCTCTGAGAGACTTTCTACTTTCATTTCATTTTCCTTCCTTTCTTGATTTATTAAGGAAACAGGTCTTAGGTGCCTACTGCATATACAGCACTTTCTCGAGTGCTTTGGAGAATAACAAAGAAATAGAAGATAATGCAAGTTGGAGAGACAAAATAGAACTGTACTTTGAACAACTAGAGAATTAAAACAAGTGCGTGTCCTCAGATTATCCGTGAGGCTCCCTATGTGCCTCAGTTATTTTATCCATAACATGGGGATATTTGTCTTGCCCAATCACATGTTTTTGTGAAGACCAAGTGAGATCATGAAGTGATGAGGTGCCACACAGCTCCAAGCATAGAAGGACTAGAGGCTTAGGGAAGGATTAGCGTGGCATGGGATTGCTAATCAGGCAGTGCTCTCAGGAAGACATGGACTTTGTCAGGTCTTACAGGGGACAGGTGTGGATCAGGAGAGAGGAGACTGAAGGCCAGAGCAGTGTGGGAGGGGATTAAAGAGGAAGAATTAGCCAGATATATGAAGGGCAGCCAGGAGCCCCACCTGCTGGGGTAGAGGATCCTCATCTCTTGCCTGGTCCATTGTAGTAGACTCCTTAGTTGTCTCTCTACTGCAGTCTTGCAGACCCAGCTCCACCTTCCTGCCCCCCACCCCCCATTCATCCTTATAGCCATGTGTAAAGATCTGGGTGAGAGGTTTTCTAGGAAGAGAGAGTAAACCTTGGGCTGGGAAAGAACTTTGCACATTTCGAGGAACTGAAGAGATGCCAGATTGGTCAGCAAGGATGCTAAAGAGACATCAGGGAAGGCAGAAGAAAGGTGAGCAGGGCTTAGGTCATGGAACCTTATCAGCCTTGATAAGGAGTTTGGGAAGTGACCGGGCTCCTCAGTCAACTCTGCCCAGCAGAGTGATCGTGCCTTCTGCTCTTTCAGGTTTGACTGGTGTTCAACCCTCCTTCCTACACCCTCCTCAGGCCAGAAAGGGCAGTGCCTCTGCTAGGCTGGCCCCAGTGTTTAGTGTGCCTGTCCATGGTCTGAGCCTATAATTTGGTGGGTTGGCTGGTTACAAAAATAAAAAGTGTGACCTATAACTAAAGCTGAGTGGATTCAGTAAAGAGGGAGCTTTTAATTTGCAGGGGTCCTGGGCTGTATTTAACTGGAGGAGAAATGTGTCTCCTCCCTAAGCGCTGCTGCATTTTCTCCCTTGAATACCTGC
The DNA here is from genome assembly GCF_937001465.1 of Orcinus orca. Classification (NCBI taxonomy): domain Eukaryota; kingdom Metazoa; phylum Chordata; class Mammalia; order Artiodactyla; family Delphinidae; genus Orcinus; species Orcinus orca. The sequence continues at coordinate 39,987,663 of NC_064569.1, read as the reverse complement.
TCTGCAGTGAGTTAGGGTTTTTGGGCCTGGGGGTGAGCTTTAGGGAGATATTTCGAAGGGAATTTAGGGTCCAACAGCAGGTTTGATGGTGCTTCCTGGGAGGTTGGCATTATTCAGTCTTGCCTCTCATATAACCCACTTGGAGGGAAGTAGAGTTTTTAAATGTTTGATTGAGTGATCACTCATTTATTCATTCAACACAAATGTATTGAGTGTTTACTGTGTATTTTAGACATTAGGGATCCCATAGTGAACAAAAGAGACAAAGGGACTTGCCCCACAGAGTTCACGTTTTTGTTGGGGACAACAATAAACACATACTCAGGTCTGTCATAGAATGTTGAGCAGGGATAAGTGCCATGAAGAAAAAGAAGGTAAAGGGGTGGCGAGTAAGAGGGGCACTATTTTAATGAAGTGGCAGTTTGAGGGGTTGAAGTACAGGAGAAAAGTGGAATAGTGAAGACAACTTTCTGTGGACTCTGGACCCCAGCTTCCAAGAGTCCCCCAGGACAGGGGCTCCCTGAGCAGGGCAGGGTTAGATCCGTGCTCAGCAAGGGGCCTGGCTGCTTCCTAGCCCAGGTGGGCCCAGTCGGAGCCTGTGGTTGCCTCTTCCCGGCTCCACTGGTCAGAACTGTCTGCAGGGCTGGGCAGGGTGCTGGTTGACTGTAAATAGATACTTGTCTTTCCAGGACTCCTCAAGCCTGGTCCTCTCAAGATTTCCTGAAGTCACCGTGTGTTCTTGGCTAGAGGAGGACTAAGAAATCTGGCCTGGGAAGCTGCAAGGAGTGCAGGGGTTCCTTCTGCCTGTGCCTGCTGCTCACCAGGCCTTTTTCAGGGGCTTTGGGGCTCAATGGATTTGGATTTGAATCCCGGCTCTGCCATTTATTAGCTCTGTGACCTTGGGCCAGTGCTGTAGCTTCCTCAAGCCTTGTTTTCTTTATCTATATAATCAGGATAGGAATACTTGACTTCTAGGGATTTGGTGAGCATTGAATAACATATATAAAGGATCCAGGACAGTGTCTGGCATAGTGGGTGCTCAATAAATTTTAAGTTGAAATATTCTAAGACCACTAACCTCTTAAAGTCAGGGGTCTGGTATTAAGGAGCCCAGTGAAAATATTCAAGAAATATGGATTATTATTGATGGGTAAGAGACTGGTTCTGTGTACCTCAAAGTTGTGAAATCACTGAATTGCACACCACATATTAGTCACCTGGCTTTCCTACTCCATGTTGGCCTTGTCATGGCCTCTGCACGGGCCTTAGGATCTCCAGGAACTAACGTGGCCCTTGGCCTATCCTTTAGCACATTTCATCTCTAGTACAGCCATGGAAGGATCGGCCTTTAAGAGTCTTCTGGACTGGGGAACTTACCAAGGCCAGAGTAGCCAGCATAGGGCTACCGAGGTCCAGACCTCTGCCCCTGGGACTGTATTGAACTCTGGGGTGGTGGTGGCCACTGTTATGTGGGTTCATTTGCAGATTGAAGGGATCACAGACTCCCCTTCAAAACCAGCCTCAGAGTGAGACCCAGACAATGTTCTAGAATTGATGGACGAAAAATAGCTAAGTGGGAAGGAGCATCTTAGTTTGAACCTTCTGTGTCCAGAGTATGCTTGGGCCCCTTACTTTGCACAGACTTCTTGCTAATGGTTGTGGTTATTTTCTTTTTACTTGCCGCTCAGCAGAATCAGCATCACACAAACACTCGTTATCCTCAGGCCCTTGGCAGTCAGGGCACTTGGTGAGTCCCTTGTAAAGTGCTCACGTCTACAGATTATTTTCTGATGTATCTGGCATGAGTTCCAGACTGACAGTGCAATAGCAACTATCAATTGCTCCCTTTGGGCTTGACTAATTACTGCTGGCATCGTATGTAAGGAATTAAGAATCTCTTATGCTTTTACGGGGCAGCAGGGCCTGGTGAGCTCCCAAAGCGTTTATCTGTCATTTCCCCAGAATACCCTTGTTAAAAGTTGTGAGCAAAACCTCAGGAATTGAAGGGTAGCCAGCCAGACAGTATTGGGTGGCATTTGGCTTCTCAGTTGATTCCCTCTAAGAATTGTAAAGAAACCATCTAGTACTTGTTGCCTACAGATGCCTGTAGGGAAATGTCAAATGGTGTCATAATGTTGTAAAAGCACTACTAGCTGCTTCTGACTGTCTTGGAGGTGAGAGGGCAGAGAGGTTATTCCAGCCTTATTCTATGGCTAGGTGAAAATTTACTCAGGACTCTGGAGGGCCTCTGGAGGCTGCGAACTGAGAATGGCGCAGGTGTCATCTTCCTCGCCTGGAGACAAGGAAGGGAGAGGGATGCAGTACTAGCCCTCAGAGACTCCCGAGTGCAGCACGGTGTTCATTCGCTCAGCAAGCACTTACTGAGCACTTAGGATTGTGTGAAGTGCCAGAGAAATAAAGATGACTGAGACAGTGTCTGCCCCTAGGAGTTCAGTCTGGAGGGGAAGACAAACACATTAAACATCTAATTGCAGTCTTCAGCTTGGGAAGCACAATGGTATAGACATGCAGGAGCATCTGGGGAGCACAGGGAGGGGCTTGGGGAATACTGCCTGTAGGAGGAAATCTCTGCTGGCTAAAGGGATAATTAGGAGTTGGAGAGAAGTGTGGAAGAGAAAGCAGGTAGAGTGGCGGCATCAGGGTGAGGCAGAGTGATGTATTCAGAGAATCCTCCCACTGCTGCGCGGGGCTCTTGGAGTGTAAGGTGTAAGGCAGACAGTGGTGGCGGGGTGGGGATGGCTCGAGTAGTAAGGAGGGCTTTGAATGCCATGCGGATGGACCATACTTCATGCTTTTTGTTGGAGAGTGTCATGGTCAGATTTTGAGATGTGAGTGGGTCATTGTGGCAGCCATGGGAAGGGAATCAGAACTGGAGGTGGGCAGCCGAGTGGGAGGCCTTCTAGTGTGGTGATGATGATGGGAGCCTGAACCAGAGCTGGTTTGCATGGTGGAGATGATAGGACAGACTCAATAAATAGTTTAAAAGATTAAATTTGGGGACTCAGTGATGGATTAGATTTGACATTGGAAAGGTAGAGATAAGGGAAAAGGGAGGAATTCAGGATGATACCCAGATTTCTAGTTTGAGATGGAAATGCATATTTGAGAGTCATTGGTGTCTACTGGTCAAATAAAATTTGGGGTCAAAACATTCTCATGCCTCTCTCTATATTCCCACAGACAGCACAGACCTTCAGGGACTGGGAGGGAAAACTCCTGAGACTTATGCAAGGTCACAAGGAGAGAAACAGTTGTTGAGAAGAGTAGTTAGCTGAGGGGGCCGAAAACAGAGATTGTGGTAGATCAAACCTCAGGTTTGCAGACGGCAGGTTTAACCTGCAGAAGTTGGGAGACAACGGGGAGGTGAGGGACTTGAGATAAGGCGGAACACGAAAAACAATTTTCTTTGCAAAATCTCATCCCAAAGTTTAGAGGAATTGTCCCAGATCACTCAGCAGAGCACCTTAGTTAGTCGGTGCCTCAATTCTGTCCCCCCAAATTCTGGTCCCAGCTTTCCTGTGAATCCTCTGGGTGGCTGTTGGTGTTTTCAGTCTTACCTTTCGGAGGGGCGTGTGTGCAACTGCTCTAACCTAGAGAATTAATAAGCGTATAAATATATTTAACCTATACTCTTCAGCTACATGTATATACTCTCTCTTTTATGCATTTTAAAGTACTGTGAAATTATATTTTATGTATGTGCTTAGAAGCTATCTTTGAGTCACCTGCAACTCTTTGGAGTAGCTCATCCAAGTTACCATTTATAGAGCCCTTCTCCTGGGCTAGGCACTATTCAAACTCCTTTTCATTCTTTCGTCCCTTCACTTAATTCTTATAGGAGGTAGAGATTGTGATTCACATTTTATAGATGAAGAAACTGAGATTCAGAGAAGGCTAGTAACTTTCCCACTGTCTCATGAAAAGTACCAGGATTCAAATCTAGGTCCTCTCTGTTCCAAAGCCCATGCTGTTATTTATAGCTCTCTGAATGTTTAAAATGCCATTCAGGTATGATGGAATTGTCACCTTGTGGTGTCCAAGAGGGGAGTTCCCTTGTCTTTTTGCTCTGCATGGTGTCCTTCTTACTCTGAGACAGAAACCTTGAACTTCAGGTGTTTGGCACACATACCTCGTTCAGCTAGTTTCACCCAGTCTTGCTGGACAGGGAGGCACCATTTAATGATCAACCAAAGCCGGTCAGACCAATACAGATGGACCTTCCCAAGTTAGAAATGGAGATTTGATTTCTTTGTAAGGAGATGGCAGGGTATGGTGGAAAAAGCCATGTCCTGGCAAAAGTTCTGTTGGAGGCCACATAGCTGGGTTTGAATCTGGGTTCTGCCACTTTCTGTATGACTTTGAGCCAGTTGGTCTCAGATTCTTAATTCTCTCACCAGTTAAGCAGGCATAATACCACTTACCTCCACTGGTTATTAGGAACAGTAAGTGAGATTTTGTGAGAAAAGTGCCTGGCATATAAGAGACGCTCAGTAATGTTTTCCTCCCCATCTGTGGCCCCAAGTGAATATGGCACCTAGGACACCAGACATTGAGAGAAGCAGACAAGATTCAGGGTCTCTCTGGGGTGGGAACTCCCAGAAGGCTACTTCCAAAGAGGTGTTTTTCTAGCTGGACAATCAAATGAGATGTAAAAAAGCTGGGGCACTCAAAGATGGGGTAGGGTGTGGGCAGTCATAACCTCTGTGTCAAGCTCTGGCCTTTAAAGTCATGAGGAGGGACAATGTTGGGAGGGTGGCTTGTGGATCAAGAGCAGACTGGGGTCTTTACGGTTCCTCCCCGAAGAGCGGAGGAGCACTGAGGCACTGAGATGCACCTCCATTTGAGAGCAATTGAAAAAGCAAGGAGAGACAAAGGACTTGTAGTGCCTCTCCCCAGCTGATATGACTGGTGACAGATGTGAGCTCATGCTGGGGCATAAAGCAGGAGTCGTGCCCCTCCCACGTGTAGTCTGGATGTAGGAAGGGATTCATTAAGTTTCATGTTTTGATAATAAGCTCCTGGATTTATGAGACGCCTAGAAAGCCCAAGCCAGGCCCCCAGCTGGTACACTGGGTGAGATGGAGTGCTGCCCCCAGCTGGCCTCTGCCATCCACACAGGCAGCTCACAGCACCTATTAAGCTTTTTCTGTGTGTCAGACATCCTTGTCTAGGAACAGGTGTGGTCAAGGAAAAGTCCATGCCCTCACAAAGCTTACAGTCTAGTTCAGGAAGTAATACAGAATGTGAGTAGTAATATGAGAGTGCAGTAATTTTTTGTGTGAAATCTTATAATTAAAAGATCTAGCATAGTGCTTGGCCCAGAGTAGACGTTTATAGGCCATAGTTTTCCCTTTTTTGGTAAATATACAAGAGTTATCGCAAGGCAAAATAGGACTTCCAGTTGGCACAGTGTATGATGCCTAGAAGACACCAGTATTTGGTATTGAAGGAATGATTGAATATAATTGTGGATGGGAAGCAAGGGCAGGAAGCCCCACAGAAGTTCAGGGGAAGGAGTGTGCAGAGGTCTGGGTTGTTTGGAGGGGGCTTCATGAGGAACGTTGATTGTATTGATCCTGAAGGATGCATGCAATTTGAAAAGGTTCAGAGAAGGGCTAAAACAATTGGTTGTCTCAGAAGAGGCATTGTATGGGAATACAAACTCAGGGTCAGACCTGGATTCACATCTCAGCTCTATTGCGTACTGGCTGTGTGACCCTGGGCAAGTTCCACGGCCTGCCTTTCGAAGCCTTTGTTTCCTCACCTGTAAAATAGGAATGATGTTAGTCCCAACTTCATAGGGTTCTTGTGAGAATTAAATGAGATAATCGTATAAAGTTCTTCTTTTTTTAAAATATTTATTTATTTTGGGGCTGCATCAGGTCTTAGTTGTGGCATGTCGGATCTTTTGTTACGACGCGTGGGCTCTTGATGGCAGTTCAAGGGCTTCTCTCTAGTTGTGGCACGCAGCCTCATTAGTTGTGGTGTGAGGGCTCTCTAGTTGTGGCACGAGGGCTCAGTAGCCCCGCAGCATGTGGGATCTTAGTTCCCTGACCAGCGTCCCCTGCATTGCAAGATGGATTCTTAACCACTGGACCACCAGGGATGTCCCTCATACAGAGTTCTTATCAAAGTTTTGTCAATAAATGTTAGCTTTTGTCATTATTTTATCATTTTAATAGTAGTATCATTATTATCCTACTCATGCCTACCTACTTACCTTAGTTCCCTAGACCTTGTGTCATCTGGCTGTTCCCTGCCTGCTGTAATATCCTCATATATACTTTTATTCCATTATTGTAAATCAGGGACTCCCAGACTTTTTATGGCGTTTCGTGTGTCTGTGTACTTTCAATTGCTGTGTCCTTGCCTAGCATATCACCATCTTCCCCTGCTTCATTGCTTTTCCTGCCTTCCTCCTGCTTGATGTTTTAAGACTAAATCCTATAGCATTTCTTCCAGGAAGCCTTACTCGACTCCTCTATTAGGTTTTGCATCCTCGGGATCCTACGGTGCCACATGCACCTGTTTCACAGCTGTGCTGTGTGCACTCATCCCTGGTTTGCTTGTCTACCTTGCCCTCTGGATATAAACTTCCTGAATGTAAGGATCCTGTCCTATTTATTTTTATATCCCCAGCTCCTAGCTTAGTGATTGGCATGTTATTTTCCAGCTAATTGTTGAATAAGAAATCCAAACCCCACCCCCCTCAAAAAGCATAGCTAGCTTTATGTGTAACGTTTACTACCTACTTCTGACTTAAATGCTTTACATATATTAACTTTAATCATCATAGCAACCCTATGAAGTAAGTATTATTTCTACCTCCATTTTATAGATGAGGAAACTGGGGCTCATAGAGATTAAATAAGTCTCCCAAGGCCACACTAGTAAGTGGTGGAACCGAGATTCGTACCAGGGCAGTGTGGCTCCTCATTCTGTGCTTTAACCACTCTGAGATTTGTGATAGGATATTTCTTGAACACCCAAGAAAAGGTGAAGAGACATTAGCTATAAATTACAACTCCATGAACATATTTTAAAGGCGTTAGTAAATGTGTGGAGACGCTGTTAGGGGGTGAGTGTAGACCTTACCAGTCTTCGCTTATGAAAGATTTGCTAGAGAAGGTGGGATTTCACCCGTTGTGAATTGGATGAGGCGCATGGCTGGCAATTGGGAAGGAGATGATCTCTGAGGACAATGTAGAATAGAAATCTTAGGGTCAGGAAAAAGAGGAGTATATGTATGGGGAAATTCAATTTGCCCAAACTTTATTGAGCACCTACTACAGTGATAAACAAGCTGGTGATGATGGTGCCTGTGCTCAGGAGCTTGTGGGCTAGCGGGCTTTAAGATGAGTCTGGTTAGAAGATGAGTCAGGGGAGTGTCTTAGATTTATGGCGTGAACTGAAGGACAGAGTTGAAACTCAGAATGAGAAGTGGGAGTTTGCTGAGGGAGAAGCAGCATTAAGGAAAGTGACTTGGGCTGTAGCACATTAGGCAGATTATAGGAGAGGGACCAGAAATAGCAAGGACAATTGTAAGAATTTGGATAATCCCCTCCAGAAATAACCAGGGACTGAACCAGAGACTTGGTGATGGGAGAGGTAGTAGCAGGATCAATCAGTTATTTATTAAGCACCTGCTCATGATTCACAGAAGGATAAGGCATGACCCCTACCCTCCAGGAGTTCATGTTCTAATTGTAAATAAAGGAAATACACTCATGAAAAGACACTATATGACTTCATTCAGTTTGTGTTAAGATCCATGGTATCAGTGAACAGCTATTTTTTTCCTCTTTGCTTCACTCATCTGGACTTCATTTCCAAGGTCACCTCATGGTCCAGAATAGCTGCTGAAGTTCTAGCCATTACCTCTGCATTCCAACCAGCTGGACAGAGGAAGGAGAAAAGAAGGGTATACTCCCTCCCTTTAATGATACTTCTCAGAAGTTGTACACACTACTTCTACTTGCATCCTACATGGTCACATAGCCACACCTGAATGCTAGGGAAGATGAGAAATATATTAATTCTTTTAATTTTTTAAATTTATTTTTTAAGTTCAAGTATAGTTGATTTACAATGTTGTGTTAATTTCTGCTGTACAGCAAAGTGACTCAGTTATACACATATGTACATTCTTTTTTATATTATTTTCCATTATGGTTTATCCCAGGATATTGAATATAGTTCCCTGTGCTATACAGTAGGACCTTGTTGTTTATAGAAATATATTAATTCTGGGTTGCTAAGTGCTCAGCTGAACATTGGAGGTTCATTAATAAGGAAGGTGAGAGGAGGTTGGGGATAACAAGCAGGTCTCTGCCATATCATTCTTCACATATGATTATGCTTTGGAGCTCAGAAGAGGGATTGAGCTGTGTTGGGTAGTCACAGAGTTGGATTTTGAGTCAGGTAGTAATAGGTAGGGATTCAGAAGATTGGGGAAACGTCAGTTATAAGCAAATCCTATGGCAAGAGTGGCTGTTCTGAGAGAGAGTCCAGGAGAGAATGAGCTGGTCAGAGATGCTGGGGCCAACCCAGGGAGAATCTTACCTGTGAAGCTCTTTCTTATTTAAGATGCTAAGAACAGTAGACCAAGGAGTTTAGGTTTTCTTGTGTAAATGGTAAGGAGTCAGAGAAGATTTCTGAACTGAAAAGAGACATGATTTATCTTATGTGCTAGGAAATTTAGAAATTTCATCCACATGCAGGTTGGAAGTAGGGATGCCAGCTAGAAGGTTATCCCAGAAGGTCAGGAGTGAACAAGGGCCTATCCGATGGTGGCAGTGGGAATGGAAGGGAAGGGAAGGTATGGATGAGAGACCCTGGGAAGGACACGCCCTGGGTCCTAGTGGTAATGGGCTGTGGTCTGAGGAGAGAGAAGAAGATGCCTTTTGTAGGATGTTACCCCAGAAACGTTGTGTCCTCTGTGAGGTAGCGCTGCCTATTAGGTCTCTCCTGGCGGGAGGGCAGAATGTCATGAAGAGAAGGGTTGACCTTGGTTGGCTACCGGGATAATGTGAGGCTCTGCCCCAAGACTCCTTAGCTTTGGAAAGCCAGCTGCCCCCAGCAGAATAGTTTCCATTCTGCGTAACTGGGGACTGTGTGGGTCTGGCTAACCGCGAGGAGGGGCTGAGGAGCCAGCAGATAGATCAAGTTGCTGTGGCAGTGACTTTTCAAGCTGGGGCTTGGGGCCCCTAGCTAACAAAAGTCCTTCTATCCGAGGCTGTGTGCTTCTTGACTGAGTAGGCCAGAAAGGTGTCCTTAGCCAGGGCCAGGTTACCTGCCAAGGTTACCTGATGTCAGGTATGAGGCCGACAGTGTGGCAGAGGGTAGAGCTGGGGGGCTTTGCCGGCACTGGGGTCATGGCCAACTTCCCGTGCTGGCTCAGGATCCAACGCGGGAGTGTTCCAGGGTGAAGAAGAGGCCTCGGGGGGTATAGTTGTATTTGGATAAAGCCACCTCTTTGTTTGATTGTTGCTGGCCTTCTAGGACCTCTCCTTTACCCGACTTCCCTGGTGTGAGTTGCAGAGCTCAGCCTGAGACATCTGGCGAATCCATCTCTTTTTCCTCCAGGCTGCTCAGGGACTTGGCCCGTAACTGCTCAACAAGTCATTTCTGGTTATAGAGTCATCAGTGACCACAGAAGCACGTTCTCCAGACAGGGCTCTGAAAGCTGGCTTTTCCCTGGCAGCTTGTCCCCAAAGTGATAGCTTCAAGTAAACAAAACCAGAAAGCCAGACCTAAGCCATTACAGAGACTTAAGTCAAGGAGCACCCACCCATAAGTCTAGTAGGGTAGCTTAGGCCTTGAGGAAACCGTGTGTGTGGCTAGAGCTGTGTCACACCCATGAGCCCCTGTGCATGGGGCTGCAGATGGAGGGAGGTGAGGAGGGAGGGGCAGCTGTACCATTGAGGCTATGGGGTTTGGTAGCACCAGGGCAGGAAGCCTCGAGTCCAGGGAGGTGACTGCTGCTGTCCACCCCTTCCTATTCTTGAAGTGTTCATCCCACTCCATCACGGGGAGGGCTACCTCTTCCTCCAGCCAAGTGTCATGAACTGTTCTTGTGATTTCCTTTCTGCTGCAGGATATAGTTCTTCTCCCAGAGCCTTTCCCAGTTGGCTCAGGCTCATTCCAGACTCTGTCTCAAGTTATCTTCTCCAAACCTGAGCTCTGAAAAGAAGGATGGGAGGGAGGCAGGCAAGGAGAGCCATCCTGAGCTTCGTCTCCCAGGTTGGCAGCAAAGCCAGGCTTGGGCTCGGTCTGTGGGAGCTGCAGTGAGACCTGGCCACCGACCTGGTCTGCTTCCTACCCTGCATTACTCCCGCCAGTCACGGGGCTGGGGGAAGGTGTGGGTGTTTGCAGGGACTGCTGTGCTTCCCATGTCTGGACCTTCTTAATTTTCGCTCTTGGACCTTTGACCAAATTCTCTGATTTTTTTGGTTTCCTTTTGCCAGGATTGTACTTCTGGGGGGCAGTTAGGAGGAGCTGTGCTGAAACAACGAGATAAACAAACAGTGACGCAGAGGCGGCAGCAGCGTAAGCAACAGGCTGGGCCTGCCGTCTGGGCCGTCTGGGTGGAGGAGGACTCCCGCCCTGCACACTGGCCAGCTGGCTTGTGTTAAAGCGTTGGCTGAAAATAACTCTCATTGTCTGGGAGCTGCTACTGCGCAGGGCTGGCAGGTCTGGCTGTGGCCGCCAAGGGGGCCGAGGCAGCAGGGGCCGGTACCTCCCTCCTCCTTGGGCTCTTGCCCTTTGGGAGCAGTGCCCAGCTGGCCACAGCTGCGTCTACTGCCCACCAGGAGAGACACGTGGAGAGTAGGCCGGGCCACTCCTAACACTCTGTCCTTTTGGTGGCTGGGCATGGCCCTTTGTGCCCAGTGTTGCCTGTTTCGCCATTGACTTGGGGGCATGAGATGTGAGGGGATCCTGGCAGGAACACAGGGCGGGAACGCAGGGCTCCAGCTGCTCCTACAGCAGTCTCCTGGACTCCCAAACCTGGGACCTCACTGCATTCTCCTCTGCCATCTGTATAATGGGCTGATCTGTGGATGCCCGAGAGGCTTTGCTGGCTGCTGTGACCCGGAGCTGGGGCTCAGCAGCATGTAGTGCCCGGGACAGTGCCTCATTTCATCTCTGGGGAAGTTCTAGACTCAGCTTCTCAGGGCTCCCCACCCCTGTGGGCTGAGCCTGGCGGCTGGGGCTGCCACACTGGGGAGAAGTGGCCAGCCGTAGGGGACTTGGTGGGGAGGAGGTTCTGAGAGGGAAGACATCAAGAAAACCACCAGCTCGCATTCTGTATTTGCTCAAAATAGACAGCCCTCGCCTGCCTTCCCTCAAGCCTCCAGAATCCCCTTCACAGGAAAGTTTCAGACATCTCTCTCCCTCTCCTCAGAGGACCTGTGCCATTTTTGTCTCTGTTCCTGAGATTTATCGTGATTGACTGGGACCAATAGAAGCAGCTGGGAATTTTGGGTGGTTCCTATTTCTGTTTGTTGGGTTTTCCCCAGGCCTGGCCCAAGGAGACTGACAGAGGCAGGGGTGAGTCGCAGCACAGGAGACACAGCTTTGAAGGAAACTCCAACCCTACCGGCATTTCCCTTCCCCTGCAGTGGGAAGGAAACGAGGAGGGGCTAACTGACCTGGGGTGCAGAGCAGGAAAGGGAAAGGAACCTCTGCGACTAGAGCCACCTCCCTCCTCCTCTGCTTCTCTGGGGCCAACAGGAGTCCGGTGGGGAGTAAGGAAGCCTCGCTTGGGGGGACTGGGCCCTTTTGCTCCCGCAGAGCCCAGGAAGGGGTTGGCCCCTGAGCAGGGCACTCTGCCTGGCCGCAAACTGGCAGTAAACCAGAGCGGCCTTGCCGGAGAAGCATCAGATCCACCCCTTTCTGCTTCTTCCTGTTGTAGGTTTTTATTATTAGACTTCTGGCTGGTTCCCTCTGATTTAGGAATTAGTCCCAGAGTTGCTTTCAGTCTGAGTTCCTCTTCCCCCTCTCTTCCCATCTCCCTGGGGTCTCCCTTTCCCTCCCCAAGGATGGTGGTATTTCATTTCCTCCTAGGCTTCGAGGAAACCAGAGAGGGATCAAAGGAGGGGTAAGGGATTGCTCTGTCCCCAGAGTGTGGAGAAGCAGTGCTGAAGGAGGAGGGACAGAGGCAGAGATAGAGGGACAATCCAGGAGCCAGAGGGCAGGTCCTTGGGATGTCAGAACGTTACTCAGTGTTTCTAGGAAGAGCGGGCAGGGAACTGTGTGTTCCAGACACATACGGGCCCAAAGTATTTATCATTTAATCCTCATAAAACCCTGTGAAGTCGTGAGATTATCTCCATTTTATGGGTGAGCTCACTGAGGTTCTGTGACTCTGAAGAGCCTGAAGTTGATCGTGGGCTGTCTGATTCCACCTTCAGTGCCCCCTGCTCCGAGACAGCTGAACCTCCTTTATGTTCAGCAAGGATCTCAGTGAGGAGTTAGCAAGAACTCAGCCCAACTTCTGCCTCAAGAGAGCCTGAGGTCTCTGCGGAACCACGGCAGGAAAATGTCAAGGAAACAAACCTCTGACCGAGACCAGAAGGAATCATGTCAGATTTGCTCCCTGGCTGTCCCCGGAACTCAGGAAGCTGCCCTTCCTCAGGACGTTGAGCCCTGCTGACCTCACGCACGTTTTCTGGTGGAGGCAGAAGCCCCGATTCCCTAGTCGGGCAGGGGGAGAACTGCCAGGCCCTGGTCCTGCCCCCTAGCCAGTGGCTCCCACCCCCCAGTCAGTGATGGGCTTCTTGTGAGTGTTGCAGGCTGGGGAATTCCCCCACCCACCTCCTTCCCCATCACACTTTAGCCCCAAAGGAGCAGAGAAGACCGCCGCCATCACTGTCCAGAAAGTGCCACCCAGAACTCTGGACTGGAGGATGTGGGCCTGTGGTTGGAGCTGATTCATGCGTCTGCCACCCATTTCCATACACTGATGTCCCTCTCTCCTGGGCATCTAAATTTTGGCCAGGTCCCTGGGGTTCCTCCTCCATGCTCTTAGGCTAGGGTTCCCAAAGGTGGTGACTCTGCTTCGGCTTTGAAGCCCTGGGGGGACGTTTTCTCACCAGTTCACCTGGTGGGGAAGTCTGAGGCCACAGCAGCTGACAGTGGGTGGCTGAGGGAGGAGGTTGGTGTAGATGGGATGTGATGTCTGTCACAGTAGCGACAAGCTCCCACCCCCGGCCCGGTCGTGTTCTTCCAAGGGAGACAACTGTTTTCTACCTTCACGGCACAGACTTGGGAGAAAGGAGCAGATGACAGTGAAGTCATCTCAGGACGCACACAGAGCCAGAACCAGGCCTGGTCTCACTTGGGCTCAGCTGGCAGCAGCCTGGCCCTGGTTAGGTGGGAGAACTTGCTCTGGGCCACCTTTGATCTTTGGGTCCCTATTCTGTTATGGCCTCGTGCTCCTGTCCTGTTATCCACAGAGACATGCTGAGATTGGCCCTTAGCAAAGTAATTCCAGAGAGAAACATCTGGGGTTGTATTTGCCCGTCCGGCCATCCCTGCTACATCGGCAGTGGGGAGGATTCGGTTAGCCCCTCTTGCCTGCGGAAGCTCAGGCAGGTTAATAGGGCAGCAGAAACCATGGGGAGAGGTGTGAAGTGGTGGTCTCTTCCCCTTCTTTTCTTCTCTTGACCTCTTTTGTATTCCTGAGTTCTTCTACTTCTAAACACTGAGCAGAGATCCCAACGCTACTTCTTTTTTGAACCATAGTGACCCTGTTTCTAGCAAGGAGCTGGGCCCAGAGCTCAGAACCGGGACATCTTAACCATAGGTTTACCATCAACTTACTCTCCACTCAGTGCCTGTCACAGGGTTAGACATTATTGGGGGTTGGAGATCGTATGAATAGATACAGTCCTTTAGGAGCTAGATGAGCATACAACTGCCTTAATCGTATGTATGTAAATAAATGCATAATAAATAGATACATGTAACAGAAATAAATGGTGTTTAAGGATTTTCTTTTAGTTTCTTAGAAAATGGAGGCCTCACTCCCAGGATACTCCTGATGCTTTTGGAATGATGCAGGGCCTGTGTGACTCCTTGGGATCCCGGGCACACACGATTCATGTTCCCAGGGATGAGGATGTCAAGGAGTGGGTAGAGGTAAACCAAGTGGTCATGCTTCGTTTACCTGGGAGTTGAGAGCTGAACTTGGAGCAGTAGGTAAAGGAGAGAAAGATGAGAGGAAGGCCTTCCAGGCGGCCTGAGTATGCTAGGGGAAGAGGCCAGATTTGTGGGTAGTCACGTGGGTCATGAGACAGCTCTGATACTTCAGGTAGGAGATCATATCTGATTCAGGAGTTGGGGGTGGGGTGCAGGTGAGCGATCTGCCTTTGGAGGCAAGGGCTGTGACTGCCACCAAGGCAGCCGCCGGACTGGCTAGAGGAGGGCCTTGGCTGGACAGGGGTAAAAAGGGAGGGAAAGGTAGGGCTGCTGGTCTGGGTGGAGCTCACCCATGGATGCCTTGGCTTTTACTCATTTACACTTGTATTCATTTATTCACTCAGCAAACAGTAGTGAACAAAATAAAATGACTCCTGGTCTGTCCTGTACTCTAGGTTAGAGTGTCTCAACGAGGGGTTGGGACACTTTACTGTGTCTTAAATAATTGGGAGCTGTGTCATAAGTAATTGATACTAATAATTAAAGCCCTGAAATTTTGTAAATTATTTCCTTAAAAATTTGAGCAGTTACCTTTATGTTAATGTTATGCTCATTCACTTGTATCCTGATATGAGGGAAAGGGGTAGACTTGTGACATCTGCACAGGCTGTGGGTGGCTCAGGATTCACCCATGGGCACACGTGGTGCAGGAAGCCCGCTCAGCTCTCAGACCGTGGGGGGAAATCGATTGAAGGTTGCCACTTTAGACTGGTAGCTTTCAAACTTTTTTGCCCGGTCCCATGTTAAGAAACACATTTTACAGCGTGATCTGTGTGTGTGTGTGTGTGTGTGTGTGTGTGTGTGTGTGTATACATAACATAAAAAGAAACAAAACTTCATGAAACTTTTATTTATCTATTTTTGGCTGTGTTGGGTCTTCGTTGCTGCACGTGGGACTTTTCTCTAGTTGCGGTGAGCGGGGGCTACTCTTTGTTGCAGTGCGTGGGCTTCTCATTGTGGTGGCTTCTCTTGGAGCATGGCACGCGAGCTTCAGTAGTTGCAGCACTCGGGCTCAGTAGTTGCAGTACGCAGGCCCTAGAGCGCGCAGGCTTCAGTAGTTGTGGCTCGCAGGCTCAGTAGTTGTGGCTCACAGGCTCTACAGCACAGGCTCAGTAGTTGTGGTGCATGAGCTTAGTTGCTCCGTGGCATGTGGGATCTTTCTGGACTGGGGATCGAACCTGCGTCCCCTCCACTGCCAGGTGGATTCTTAACCACTCGCCACCAGGGAAGTCTGTGAAACAT
Organism: Orcinus orca; assembly: GCF_937001465.1. NCBI lineage: Eukaryota > Metazoa > Chordata > Mammalia > Artiodactyla > Delphinidae > Orcinus > Orcinus orca. The sequence continues at coordinate 39,972,198 of NC_064569.1, read as the reverse complement.
TATTTATACTTCCTACTTGCAATGAATTCTGGTATCTTCAATCCTATTCTATTTTAATCTGTTCATTTTCTTTTTTAAAATTTAATTTTATTTAGAAAAAATTTTTATTGGAGTATAGTTGATTTACAATGTCGTGTTAGTTTCAGGTGTACAGCAAAGTGAATCAGTTATAAATACACATATATCCACTCTTTTTTTTTTTTAATTCTTTTCCCATATAGGCCATTACAGAGTATTGAGTAGAGTTCCCTGTGCTATACAGCCAATTCTTACTAGTTATCTATTTTATGTATAGTAGTGTGTATATGTCAGTCCCAATCTCCCAGTTTATCCCTCCACCCCCACCCCCTGATAACAAATCTGTTCATTTTCATTTAAAATAAAGTTACTCTTGACTGACTAAATTGATTCCACAACCTGTGGTTTGGAAAACATTGTTCAACCAAGCTTAAGCAAATATGAAGGGGAAGCAGGAGGATGGTCATGCCTCTCTGAGCCTTCCTTATGAGCCACAGAGTGTCAGGGTGAAGCCTGAGGGACCAGGCCTAAGGGAAGCCTATCAGCCCTGTTGACTCAGGTTCTCTCCTCAGAGCTCCATGAACCTGCCTCCTGACAAAGCCCGGCTCCTGCGGCAGTATGACAACGAGAAGAAGTGGGATCTGATCTGTGACCAGGTACGGGGTTTGCAGTGGGCCCGGAAGTGGGGGGTGTGTCTTGAGCTGGACGAGGCAGCAGGACCGTGGGCATTGACTGCAGCTCTGGGGTTCCTTGAGGAACCCTGGCCTGGGCGTGGCATCAGTCCATGCTTACTTCCTGATCCAAAACGCCTCTCCTAACAGAGACAGGGCTGGTAGGCCAAGTTCCCCTCTAGCTGCCACAAAGAACTGTCTTGATTTCTTCCCAGTGAGCAGCAGCCTCAAGGAGGTTTGTGTAGGTCTGAGGTGTAGGGTCTGCTGTGGAGGAGTTTGGTGTTTTTCCCAGCAGAGCTTGTTTCTGCCTTTCCCCAGGGTGAGGGCTGTCCCTGGCTGGGAAATTCAAAGCACCATTTTTCTCTCACTCTGCTCCAGACCTGGCAAATAGCATGATTTTCCCCGTTATTTACAGGCCTCTAGGAATGAGAAGCCCCAGTCCTCTAGTCTCCTGTTCCCAAATCTCAGAACATGAGGATTGGAAGCTCTCCCTACACGAAAGTGTTTATAGACAGAAGAGAAAATAGAGATTATCACTTAGCTCAGAATCAAGAAGTAATGCCTGCGGCCTTGCTCTTTCCCCTGCCCACATTTGAAGATCACAAGTCATGAGTTTCTGAACTCAGATAGGCCTGTCTGCACTGCTGGGAGAGTTGGCTTTTAGTTCCTTACCTCTTGGGAGGTATGGAGGCACCTGGCCCAGAGTGTAGGCATTCTGTTTACCCAGCACTTTCTGATGGAGTTTTGTCATAAACATAATTTTTTTCAAGCCCTGAACAAAATCACAAAAATCACAATAGCTAACATTTACTGAGTACTTATTATGGACCAAGCACTTATATATATATATATATATATATATATATATATATATATATATATATATATTTAATCCTCACAAAAACCCTCTGAGGAAGGCACTGTTACATTTTATAGAAGCAGAACCTGAGGCTCAGTAACTTGCCTTTCACTGGTAGGTGATAGAGCCAGGGCTCAGGCTGCCAACTCCGTCTGTGCTAACTATTGTGCTCCTCTGCTTCCCAAGTCATGCTGCTTGACCTAAGGTAGAATCATGCTTCAGAGAACCTAGTCCAGGTCGCTTCTTATCCAGGGAAGGCCAATTTCCTTGAATTCTGCATTAAGAGGAGTTGAGCACCTACCTGGGGTTTGGAGAACAGTAGCCCTTTGGTACTGAGTGTCTTTAATTGATAATCTCTCAGTCTTTTCTAGGTCACATAATGTCAGCTCTTTCTTAAACCTTTCCTTTTTTTCTTTCATTTGTTTTTAGGTTCTGTTTCCTAACATTATATCATTCTCCTGGACCCTCTCCATCCCCTAACTCTTCAGATATCTCCGTTGTGGAGGCCCTTACAGGACCAGAATGCTTAAAAGTTTTCCCTTGGGTCAGATGAGGGGGTTGGGCCACAATGGGGAGCCTGTGCCCTGTGTGGAAGGGGACGGAGCAGTGATCTTGCTGAAAGCAGCCTGCAGCATTTGGGGTTGCTTGGATTGTGGGGGCCTGGGACCTGGGCAAGGAGCAGAAAGTGTGTTTGCACTCCTAAGCTGTGTTAACACAGCAAAACCAGTCCAGTCCCAAGTCTGGGCTCAGGGCTCAGAAAATTGGCTTCTACAAGGCCTAGCTTCCCTCCCTTTCGCCTTCTTAACCACTGTCCATTAGCTGGCTAGGAAGTGAACAACATTTCCCAATCATGTCTTTATTTTGGATGCTGTTTAGAGCTATGTAATCCCCGCATCTTCTTAGGAAGCAGCAGGCTCTTAAAATAATTTTTAGTGTAGAAAAATATTTGAGGCTCAGGGAGTACTAACTGAAGGAGGAGAAGATGACAACAGATGAGAAGTAGCTGAGGATAAGTCAAGAAGGGGAACCTATGGTTTGGATGATGTTAAGGGCCAGCTGATAACTTTAGGAGTCCCCTCACATCAAACACTGTGAGTGCCCTACTTCCTCAGCACTCCCCTCAGAACCTTGGGTGGCTGTGTACACACACGTGTTTCCCTTACAGGAACGATTCCAGGTGAAGAATCCTCCCCACACTTACATCCAGAAACTCCAGAGCTTCTTGGACCCCAGCGTAACTCGGAAGGTGAAGTGCGAGGCAGGGAGTCCCCGTTTTGCTGCCCTTTACAGTCCTGTGGGGCAAACCGTTTGACTTGGGTTGGGACTGCTTCTGAGCAATGGGAGTTGGGTTTCTGTGTTCTGAGGCCATGGCCCTGGAGTGGCTGGCTAGTAACAGAGGGAAAGACTATAACTGCCTTCTTGTATGCCTTCCCTTTCCTTTTCTACCCCTTTTGCTTGTATTGTAAAGTTGGCTTGGGGACCTCCATCAGTGACAGAAAATTCCATGTTTACAGAAGTTCAGGAGAAGAGTGCAGGAGTCAACCAAAGTACTGAGAGAGCTGGAGATCTCACTTCGTACCAACCACATTGGGTGAGTCCGATGTGACCATCAGAGCCTTTTCACCTGGCCTCTTAGGACCTGGTTTCATCTCCCTGCCACAGGGCAGATTTGCCTCTTGAATGGCTTTTATTTCCCCAGAGAGCTTCAGACGGTTCCTTTTCTGGCTTTTCTCCCCCTCAGCTCTGCCAGCTGCTGACTGGATGCTGCTGGCAAGCCTGGGGCCTCTCCTGGGGTCCTCAGCCTGTGGCTTTGAGTGGAAGACATTCCCACAGCAGCTGAGACTGGAGTCTGCCTGTGGCCTGGGGCTGGGCCAAGGGAGGCCCAGAGAAGGCTGGGGATGGAGGAGTGTGTTGCATTGGGTAGCTGAGACCTACCTAGTTCATGGACTGTTTGGTGCCCAGAAGATTATTTGCTTGATTATAAGACAATTTTAGTTCATGAGCAGAAGCAGCTTCCTGAAGTACCAGGAAAGATCTAAGGCAGTGGGGGCCAGGAGCTGAACATCTTCCGTATTCACTGACCAGGGTACTGCCAACCCATTGACGGGGCCCCTAGAAACTACATGCGTCTTTTTTGCCAGAGAAGTGGGGAACCAGGACCTGCTGAACAGACAGAGGGCTAATGCGTGAGATACAGTGAAAGACGGCTATGGTCTCAGTTTTATAAAACCGTAACCAGCCAGAGTAAATATAGTGAAAGTGAGAGAGAGAGAGAGAGAGAGAGAGAGAGAGAGAGAGAGAGAGAGAGAGAGTGTGTGTGTGTGTGTGTGTGTGTGTGTGTGTGTGTGTGTGTGTGTGTATGTATGTATATGTATACACAAAGGACAGTGAGGGACACCTGATGGAGAACTGCAGGCAGGGCTACAGGCCTGACCGAGGGGCCTGGCATGAACATTGAGAGCTTACACAAGTGAGAAGTCGAGCCTGGGTTCGGGGTGGAGGTTTCTGGGCAGGTTCCAGCCCCGGGGTCCTGGGCTTCCTGAGAGCAGGGGTAGAAAGAGCCAAATGACATCATATGCCTTCCCCTCCTGTCCCCTCCCCAGGCTGAGGCTGCCTGGGGTTCTTATGGAGGCTACCTGTGTGCAGCCAGCTGCCTCAGCAACAGTGGTAGGGGAAATGGCACAGGAAAGAACAGGAAAGGGACAGTTCCTGGCCTCAGTAGCTGTGCTGGATGGCCAGAGTTGGCTTTCACACCTCTCCTGTGAACCAGACATTGAGAACTGACCTGCTTGGAAATGTGTAACTAGCCTTCACCTTTATATGGTGACGCTCACAGCAGGAAAAACTGCAGAGCCTCATCAGCTACCCCACGTGAGAGAGCAAGAGTGACACGGATGGCAGCTCCAGACGCCATCTCCCACCCTGCCTTGCTCCACAGGGCCTTTACCCCTCCCTGCTCCCTTCTCTCTCAGGCCCTCCTGTCTTGCTTATTAAGTCCTACTACGTGAGGATGGGGGTCCGCTTTTCTCAGGAGAGGGCCACAGAGCAGTGCAGGGCAGTCCCCTCTGCCTGCCCCTTCTACCTGACGCCAACCCCCCTGGCCACTGGCCAGGAGCTGGGGCCAGAGCAGCATGGTTCCCAGGCCCGGGCCTCTTGGCGGTTGGCACACAAGCTAGAGGTCTGGACCTGGTCGTTGGTTCCCAGGAGCAGCTTAGTGTCTGGCATTTTAGGAGCTCCTGTCATCCGGACTGTGGCTTCTCTGGGAGAGTTATGTGGGAGGGCCCGGATCCGTCCCGGATTTTGGGGCAGGAGGAGTTTGTCAGGCTGTCAGGCTGGGGTGTGGGTGTTTCAGGGCAGTGGGAGCCCAGGGCAAGGTAGGGAGAGGAGGATCTTGCTTCGGCAGCAGCCCGATCAGCCCCAGGCCTGCAAAGATGGGAACTCGGGCCTGGAGTGGGCGGGCTGGGAAGTAGGATTCCAGAGCCTCTCCTGCTCCTCCTCTCCCTGGTTTGTATTGGTTTGCGGCCTTGCCTAAGTGCCCTTTAACCTCTCCTCAAAGTGTCAAGATCCCGAAAATAGCAGTGTAGACTCAGACAGGAAATGAGAAGGGGGTGGGGAGCTGGAGCGCAGACAGACAGGAAACGGGAGGCCTGTCGGCCCCCAGAGAGGAAGCTAACTTCAGGCAGCTCCGGTGTCAGTCAGCTGCAGCCAGAGCCTGCTGCCGGATCTTAGCCGGGCCTGGTGCTCTGGCCCGGCCTCTCTCTGTAGCCCGGGGTGTGGCCATCAAACATGGCGCTGGTGTTCCAGCTGTGGGGGAGAAGCGGCCTTGCAGGGCTGTTTGGCGCAGCTGGCCTAGAAGGACACCTGGACGCTCGGAGGGAACAGAGCACAGGAGAGTCAGGGTTCATCCTGAGAGTTTTATGTCTCTCTGGGTCCTGTATGTCTATAGGACAGGAATGAGCCTGTCCTGTAACAGTCCTGGGACTCGCTCCTGACTTTCCTTCCAGGGATGTCTGAGTTCAAAAGGCCTGAAGGCAGAAGGGTGAACATGCCCCGGTCCACTGTCTTTAGGGTGCCTAGTTGTCTTCCCTGCTGCCTCCCTGGTTCACCCTCTTAGTGGCCAGAGCCATTCTGGGGTTACTTGAGTTCCTGACTGTCCCCGCATCCTTTTCCTATTCTGCCAGACTCACCCTGACAAAACGCTGAAGTCCCACGTATTCCTCTGCTCACTACTTCCCAAAATACCTTTCCTTGAACTTGATGGAGAGCCTTTTGGCCCAGTATGCCTCTGTTCCGGACTCTCTTTGACGCTCCCTGCCTGTCTTTTAACTGAGACTTCGGTCAAGTCAGGGACCTGCTGGCTTCTGTCAGGAACAGCTCTGCACGAGGGCTACAGTAAATGCTCTGTCTAACCCTCAATTCCTCCCAGGAACGTGGCATCAGGACAGTGCGCCCAGCCACGTGCTAGACACCAGAGACCTAGAAAATGATTGAGTGGGGCCCTGGCCCTTGAGGAGGGGGCTTCTGAAAGCTGGTTTGGCTAACATGGTGTTGGAAGGCCTGTACCTTTCCTTATCCCTGGCTCTGCCGCCTAGGGGCGGTCCAGGCCGGTGACGTGACCATGGCTGGGTCTGCCACAGGCTTTGATCTTCAGAATTCTCCCAGCCTGGTGCTGAGTTCCAGAGGATCCAGGAGGGGGTGTCGTTCTGTCAGAGACACCTTTTCCTCCTCCCCCTCAATCCACTTTAGCAGACCCCTCCACTGTGTTTCCTTTATCTGCAGGTGGGTGCGGGAGTTTCTGAATGATGAAAACAAAGGCCTGGACGTGCTGGTGGATTACCTGTCATTTGCCCAATGTTCCGTCATGTGAGTACCACCTCATGGTTGGGGAACCATGAGGAAGGACATGGTCCCATTCTACTTTGACGAGGAAGGGTGAGCTTGCAGTAGTGAAGATGGGAATGGGAACCCCAGGCAGGAGGGGAGGGCCTGGGCAGCAGCGTGGGGGTGGACAGGTGGCCAAGGGGCTGTCTGAGATCAGTGAAGAATGCCAGGTGGCTGGAGCAGAAGGTGCATTTTGGGGAGCAGGAGGAGAGATGTGGAAAGGGAGCTCAGAATCGAGCCCGAAGGATCCGACTCCATGCTGGGAGCCGTCCAAGGAAATGTCCTGGCTTCTGGGAGGGAGGCCCTGTGGGATTCGTTTGCTTTGGGAGAGCTCAGTCTTCAAGAAGCAACTTTGGGTCTCCAGTTGTGAGAGGGTTACTCCAGGTCACCCCAGGAGCAGTGAGCATGACCTTTGACGCAGACTGAAAGTGAAGCATTCAGGAGCCTTTTGCAAGCAGATGGGGGGTTTGGAGGCAGCTGGAAGTGAATCAGCGCAGAGGAGAAGGCAGTGTGGGGTAGTGGAAGGAACGAGGGCTTTCGAGTTAAGACAAAGCCCAAAGCCGGGTGTGGGTCTCTTCTGTCCTTTACTGTCTGCGTGACCTCAGGCAAGTTTGCTGAGGGCCTCCTATGTAAGAGGAGATCCATATTCCAGGGTTGCCGTAAGGATTAGATGATAACGTGTGTAAAGCAGTTGTAGTATTTGGAACATAGTCTATACTGTGGTGGCCGCTTTTTATTTGTTAGTTGTTATTATTTAAGGGGTTGCTCCCTACCATAATTACCTAAATATATGGAAAGAGGGATTATATTGACCGTTCATGGCATGGCCAGCACATGCAGATTCAGACCCAAGACTTACGTTGGCCCTCGGGTGACTGATCACCCCGGTTTGCCCGTGACTTTCCCGAGTGTTTGCGCTGAAAGTCCCGTGTCCTGGGGAACTCCTCAGTTCTGGGACTCAGCCCCAACCTCGACTTCCACTTTCCTTGCTACTGTCCTTGCCCCTGGGCTGTTCTCCTTCCTCAGCAGGTTTTCACCCTCATCTCCTTAGGGTTTCAAACTAATGCCTCTCCTAGGTTTGGCCTTTGTCATTTTTTGCAGGTCATCGCCTGTTAAAACCAAGAGTGGCCCACTCCCCATTCCCGTCCCTACAGAAGTCAAGGCTCATGATCCTCCTATCCCTTAAAAGAAACTCACTCTTTTTATAGAAAGAAATGAAAAACATTTGCTGAAGCGATTTTTTTTAAATTCAGAGCTTTTATAGAAAAAGATGTAGATTATTTTTCCAAATAAGCATATCTTGCTTCAAAAGCAAACAAATTCCAGCTGCTTGAAACCAAAATACACTGGAACCTCAGTATTGTAGTGTCCACAGCAGTACCTTTGACTGTGTTTTTAAAAGAAAGACTCGGAGCAGGTGAGGTAAGAGTGTGTGTTTTGGGAAGGGTTGAGGGGAAAAGAGCGAAGCCAAATAGAGTTTGAGTGAAGGCACTTATTTGTAAACTGCACATCCCAGCTCTGGGGAATACTATTATTCACGGAGGGAAACCACTGGCAAGTGGCTTCCCTGTCCGGGAGACTCCTCTGATGTCTGCTTGAGAGCCCCGTTAAGCATCTGATGGTCAGGGTCCGAAGTCTGCTCCTGCTTCCTTGGGAACACTCAGGCATCTGCAGATACCGCTACCTATTTCAGAGAGCCTCGGCCTCTGTGCCTTTGACCCTGGGGCTGTGCGTGTCTGAGCAGAAGGCTCCTTGCGGGAAGAGCCTATAGGAAATGCTTGCTCAGTCCTGGGTGACCTACTGGGAGAAGAGGACAGGAAAGAGGAGTGGGGCTTGTTTCTCAGAGGGGGTAGATCCCGATGTGGGGATATGTAAAGGAGAAGGCCTTGTGGGTTTGTGATCTTGAGCTGTCCTCCTTGCCCTGGCTACGCTCCCAAACTGCTGGTGGTGCGAGATGCCTGGTCCCAGAAGCAGGAAGTGACGTAGAAACCATCCCAACTCCTGTGGGGACTAAGGACCCCGGTTCACACCCTCGACCTGTGATTTCTTCCCCGAGGGAAGCGGAAGCCCAAGGAGCTTCTAAACCAGAAAAACCCAGAAGCCTCAAGTAGAACCGTGGAAAGAAAACCCGGCCATTAAAACCCAGTGCTAGGATGAGACCATGGTGCTTTTCCTGAACACAGAGGCCTGTCCCACTCTGGGTTTCTCGGGACCCCCATTCCCTTCCACTCAGACCTGGCCTCGTGAACCTAGTCCAGAGCCACCTGGGCCCCACCCTCAGGGCACTGAGAGGCCCCTTTGGCTGCTGCCATTTGCCCCCTAGTAATCCCTTCAGCTGGCCTGTTCCCCACCACTGCTCTGCAGGGCAGATTCTCCGAGGGGAGCGGCAGCTTCTCTGAGATGTCCCCTCTATGGCTGGGAGTGCAGAAAGTCTGCCAGCTCCCTGCCTCCCTTCGGGCCCATGGGGAGGTGACTCCTGGAGGCCAGTGGGGGGCAGTGGCTGGCCTCGGTCAGCACCCGCATCTCCCCAGATCCCCCTCCTGGTTGCTGCCAGTGACTACTCTGCCCTCCTCGGCCCTCCTGACCAGGGTTGGGTCTCTGCTGCCCAATTCTGCTTTCTCTTCTGCTGCCCTTGCTTCTTGTTGCCCTAGACGTCTAAAGGGCGGGGGTGGGCTCGCCAGGCGGCTTGGCACTGAATTTCTCCTGTGTGTGCGCTTGTGTCCTTTCCTGCTCCAGGTTTGACTTTGAGGCTCTGGAGAGTGGTGACGATGGTGCATTTGACAAGCTCCGGTCCTGGAGCAGGTCCATCGAGGACCTGCAGCCACCCAGCTCCCTGTCAGCCCCCTTCACCAACAGCCTCGCTCGCTCTGCGCGCCAGTCTGTGCTCCGGTATGTGTGCTCTCGCTCTGCCCGCCTGCCTCCCACCCTCGTCCCCGTCCAGGTCTTGGGTGACAGCGGTGAGTGCTCATGCTCCTCCCTTCACTCTTGCTTCCAGGCTCAGCTCTCTTGCCCTCTGCCTGCCAGTCTGTCTCTGGTCTGTCCTCTCTGTCTCCTTGACTCTGCCCAGCGATCTGTCCTGGGTAAGTACGTCACCCTCGGCTGTGCCCACCCCATCTGGGGTTCCAGCCCTCCCCTCTCCTCTCCCCGTCTCTGGGGGCCCCTCCGTTCATCATTCTCACTCTGCCGTTCCTCCAGGCCTCTGGGCAGGGCTGGTCCTCACCCAGCTCCTTAGTCTTCACCAGCTGGTCCAGCACCTGCCCTCATGTCTGTTTCCCTCTGCTCTGCACGCAGCCCCATCGGCTGCCCGGAGACCAGCTCCCACCCAACCTGCTGCGCTCACCTTCCCTTCACTTCTTCCTTTAGGCCTTTTTTTTCCCTCCAAGGCTGCAGCGTGTTCATTTGTCTGTAGTATCTGAAGAGCCATCCTGCCCGGAGGCAGGTGGACGGACCGGATGATTTCTGAGAGCCCTCCTACAGAGGGAGGCTTTCCTTTGGGTCCTATGGCCCTTTCCATGGCCTCTGTCTCTCAGCCATGCTTTTCTCCCAGTATTCTTTGGGTTTTGCCCATTCTAGTCATGCACGAGCAGATACCACTTGTGTTTCCTGTTTTTTCCATGAAACATCACTAGGGGCAAAGTCAGATATAGTCCCTAGCCCTTCTATAGCCTTTGGGGTCTGCTCTGTCTTTTCTAGGACATAGATGGGGGATGGGAGCTAGGATGCCCCTGCCCCAGGGAATGTGTTGAAGATGCAGTGACTAGAAGGAAGAGGAAGGATGGCTCAAATGAATGTCTCCTGGACCCATCTTGAGGTCTAGGAAGGCCTACACACCTCGTGTTGTATTTTGGAGGACGTCTGGGCTTAGGATGGTTTGGGCACTGGTTGTAATGCTGGGATCCTGGATAGTTAACTGACAAAGACCTGTTCCAGGGAGGTGAAAACAGTGGAGTGCCCTGCCCCCTGCACCTGCACCCCCTGCATCTCTCTGGGCTGCTGGTGCAAAGTCCTCCATCCCCCTTTTCTTCTGCTGCTGAGGGGCAGCCTGCTGTCTGGGTGATGGCAAGTGCTTCTAGACCCTTCACCAGCATCCCCTCTCCCCCAGGTATAGCACTCTCCCTGGGCGCAGGGCGCTGAAGAACTCCCGCCTGGTGAGCCAGAAGGATGACGTCCACGTCTGTATCCTTTGTCTCAGAGCCATCATGAACTATCAGGTAAGGCGACAGCACTAGCCACGGGTGCTCTGCCTCATCTCCCGCACCAGGAGAGCTAGGGAGGCACTAGCTTGTAAAAGACAAGTTTGCTGTTGGGCCTGCAGTCAGGGAGCTCCGGCTGGGATCTGTCTCCCCCACCGTCATGGTCTCCCCTCCTTCTGTCCTTTCCCCTTGCTACAGTATGGATTCAACCTGGTCATGTCCCACCCTCACGCTGTCAATGAGATTGCGCTTAGCCTCAACAACAAGAATCCAAGGTGAGTTCCTTCCCTCCCCTTTCCTCCCCGCTCTGCCCAGGACTCTGGAGAACTGGGCTGCACTTGTCCCTGCCAAGAAGTCCCGCCTGGCCTCGGGTCCTGCGGCTTAGGTCAGCGCCTTGGTTTGGCCCCTCACCTCTGCTGGAGGAGGAGTGTTCTGCTCTCCTCTGGTCTACACAGCTTAGGGAGGGAGAAAGCCTGCCTTCCCCTGCCTTCTTTCCCAAACCCACCCTCTCCTTCACCACCGAGGCTGTCTCTGCTCTCTTGAAAGGACTCACCCAGTTGTGGAAGTGAGCTGTGTGGTGGCCAGGGTCAGGGGCTAGGGTGTTAATCTTCATTCTCTACCCCTTAGGACCAAAGCACTTGTCTTAGAGCTCCTGGCAGCCGTGTGTTTGGTACGGGGAGGTCACGAAATCATTCTTGCTGCCTTTGACAATTTCAAAGAGGTCAGTTTCCTATACCCATGTGTGTGCGTGTGTGCGTGTGTGTGTGTGTTTTTGGCGGGGAGGAGGTGTGAGCCAGGTAGGTAAGCGCCCTTTCCTGTGATCTCACACATCCTAGGGATTTTAACAGCCTAGTGCTTTTAGCTAGGTAGTCTGCCCCCTGCTTTTTCAAACCAAAACCAAAACTTCATTCTTACTAGATCTTGTGCCGGGAAAGCTCCTGACTGGCCAGGGAAGGATGCCCTCACTTGAGGGCTATAGTCCAGCAGTTCTAACCTGCTGTGCAGCAGAATACCTGAAGAGCGTGTGTTAAATGCACAGACCCCTGGGAGGCCTGGCCATCTGTGCGTTAACAGGCTCCCCAGGCCGTTCGGAGGCAGTGAACCCGCTGGTAGAACCCGAGGCAGTTATATTTGTAGTGGGAGGAGAAGGCAAGCAGGGATCCTCCTGGGGTGTTGGCTGTCGTTGGTGAGGGGAGAGGGAGCTCCTACTTGGAATTCCCCAGACTCGGCCTGGCTTTGAAACCCCCATCTGCTTGAACATAGGATTCCTCGGCATACAGCTGCAGCTGCTGGTCCCACCTCTTCCTCCTTTTTGGACCTCTTCCCTAGCATCCATTGTTCAAGCCAGGAAATGGCTTTTCCTCCTTGAAGCCAGAGGCTCAGAGGAGTCTCTGGACCCGTCTCAGCACAGAGGCTTTCCTGCACCCAGGCCTCTCTCCTGCGTCCCCACTAGGACTTCAGCCTCCTGCCTCAGCCATGGCCTCCAACCTTCCTCCACCCTCCCTCTTTCCTTCAATAGCTCGGCAACACCAGGCCCCTGTGTTTCTTCTTGGCCTACACTCAGAGGCACCCAGAGCCCAGACTAAGGGCACATGCTTTACTGAGCTCCCTCAGGGACCCAGAGCAGATGCCAGGTCCCAGGCTTTCTTCTATCATGTCCCAAGTGACCCGTTACATAGAAAGAATTGTGGTTACACTTGGTCTGTACCAGTCCCTTTGCTGGATGTTCCTGGGAACCAGGACTCAGGGGCTTGGGTTCTGCATGGGACAGATCCTGTTACTGAGAAAGTTTGCTTGTTCAGGTATGCAAGGAGTTGCACCGCTTTGAGAAGCTGATGGAGTATTTCCGGAATGAGGACAGCAACATCGACTTCATGGTGAGGAGCTGGTCCTGGGTCAGGTGCATGCCCAGCAGGGCTGCCCACTCCTTGAGAACGGGGCTGAGCCGACAGCGTACTCTGACGTTCTGTGTAGGACCCAGAGTGGTTCTCTTCTCAGCAAACGCTCCTCATCCACTCGCTCACTCACCCCAGAAAGCTTTTAGAAACTCCAGGACAATTTCTGTCTTGGGTCTCCTCCTTTCCCGCTTTGTGTGGCCGCACTGTCCCTGATTTGGACCCTTTCTGAGCTGCTTTCCTCTTCCCCAGCTTCTCCTCTAGTTTCACTTCCCTTCAGTCTAGGGTATACAGCTAGTAGGGTTGTCTCAAGGAATACCTGCTGGTGTGCAAAGGAAATCCGCCAAATCTTCATGTACACCTATTTCTCATGTAATTTACTTGTCTTCGTAAAATGAATATTAAGTTCGACGTTTTCTAAGTTAAAATTCTCTTATTGCTCCCTGAAAGACTTACCTTTTTTACTCCTTTTGATGATCCGCCTGATGATGCTGGCTCTAACAGCCGCCTCCCCTCCATGTCTCGGCTCTCTCTGCCCCTCTGGGCTGCTCCTTCCCCAGGTGGCCTGCATGCAGTTTATCAACATCGTGGTGCACTCGGTGGAGGACATGAACTTCCGGGTCCACCTGCAGTATGAGTTTACAAAGCTGGGGCTGGAGGAGTTCCTGCAGGTGAGCTGGGCTGGAGTCCTCACGGGATGAGGCGCTTTGGGGAAGAGGACCAGCTTAGCTGTATCACGAGGAGTTTTTCTTTTACAAGAGCCTAGTCGCGGATGCTCCTGGCACCCTGCCTGTCTTCTGTGACCTGGGCTCTGGCCTTTGCGCAGAGGGCTCCTCAGTCAGTCAGCTCCACAGGGCGAGAATCTGACATGGCTACAGTAGGAGCTCCCTGGGTCCTAGGCTCTAGGAAGGGGTCATGGAGGCTGATGAGGAGGCTCCCCCAACTACTACTCTCTCTGCTTTCCCCCAGAAGTCAAGGCACACAGAGAGCGAGAAGCTGCAGGTGCAGATCCAGGCATACCTGGACAACGTGTTTGATGTGGGGGGTTTGCTGGAGGATGCCGAGACCAAGAATGTGGCCCTGGAGAAGGTGGAAGAGCTGGAGGAGCATGTGTCCCATGTAGGTGGTCCTCCTTTGCTGCCAGAGCCACTGTTGAGGGTGGGGAGAGAGTGGGGACATCTGAGTCCCAGGAATCCTGAGCTGACCTGCTTACCTCCCGATTGAGCCTCAGGGAAGCCTCAGAATCCACTGGGGCTCTCTAGCGCATGCTCTGGCTGAGACACTAGTTCATCTGCGGTGGAACACACATTGACCTCAGGACTGGGTGTGAGGTGGCCTCAGGCTCGAGAGAGGCAGATGTGGCCATTTGTCTTGCACTATTTCATGTGGTCTCAGACCCTGGGCTCACGGGAGTGACCTAGGGAAGCCACTGGGCCAAGCTGCCTTTGGGGCCCTGGGTGGAGGGGTCGGGCCTGGGTCCTGACTGGGGTTCAGACTGTGCTGAGTGCCCAGACTTTAGGGCCATCCCCAAACCTGCCCTTTTCATCCTGCAGCTCACAGAGAAGCTTCTGGACCTAGAGAATGAGAACATGATGCGTGTGGCAGAGCTAGAGAAGCAGCTGCTGCAGCGGGAGAAGGAACTCGAGAGCATCAAGGTACCAGGTTACGTGGGGAAGGGAGCCCCTGACTGGTACTGGGTGCTGGGGCCTGGGGAGCTTGCTTTTCGTTCCATGTCAGTCATGTCAAGTCCTCGAGCATCCAGATATTAATTCACTCCTGAGGCACTCAGATGAGGGTGGGCTGATGATTTCACCCCATGTTTTAGCTGGAGAGGGAAGCTGGAGCCAGAGTGGGCCAGACACACACACAGGAGGGTGGGAGCAGGTGGGGCACCTCTGGAGCCCCTGTCTCCTCCTGCCAGCCCACCCCCCTTGCTTCTCCCTCACCTGCACCTCCACGTGCTTCCCCAGCCCAGTGTAATGAACAGGCTCAGAATAGCCCAGGTACTTGGGGCTGTTTATCAGGATATCTACCAGGTATTCCAAATTGGAGAGCAGGGCCTCCTCACATTTCAGTGTCTTCTCTGTCCCCCACCTAACTTTTTGTTAGTTATAAAATCATGCCCCAACCCATCTCTTCTTCCACAGGAATACAATTACGCTGGCTCTGTTGAGCTCAGTACATACCTGCCAAGCCCCTGCTAAGAGTCTGAAGCGCTGAGTCGGGAGTATGGAGGATACAGAGGTGGCTAAGGCAGGGTCTTGTCTGTAGGGGGCTTCCAGTTGAGCGACTGTACAAACCAAATGGAATGAGAGCAGGACTGAGGCACAGAGGGCTGAGAGCTGCCATAGCAGGCTGCTGGTGGGTTAAGGAGAGTTTCACAAGGGCAGCCTTCTACCTGGGCCTTGAGGGACCAGTGAGACTGGGCTGGAGCAGTGAGGAAGGACACTGCAGGGCGCCAGCCAAGCAGGCTTGCTCTTCCGCCCCCCTCTTTTGTTCTGCTGCATTCCAGTTTTCCCTGGGTTTCTGCCGCTCTCTGCCTCTGAGTACCCTCCTGGAGACCCTTGGGTAGGAAGTCTCACTCCCAGGAGCATCGCCTGCTGCGCTTTCAGGTGCTCTTTTCTTAATGGTGCTGTCTGCCCAATAGGAGACTTACGAGAACACGAGCCACCAGGTACACACCCTGCGGCGGCTCATTAAAGAGAAGGAGGAGGCCTTCCAGCGCCGATGCCACTTAGAGCCCACCGCCCGGGACCTAGAGTCAGTGGGCAGCGAGGCCCTGGCCCGGGTAGGCCCTGAGGAACTGAATGAGGGCATGCCCCCCTCCGACCTGGACCTCCTGGTTCCGGCCCCGCCCCCCGAGGAGGCCCTACCTCTGCCTCCGCCGCCGGCTCCTCCCTTGCCCCCTCCACCTCCCCCGTTACCAGGTAAGCAGGACCCTTACCTGGTAAAAGGCAAGAGGTGCAGCCTTATTGTGGGGCCAGACCAAAGGCCCAGTCAGCAGCATCTCCACAGGGAGAAACTGGGGATGTGGCTGGAAGGATGTAAAGTCAGGTGGGAGAGGCTGAGGGAGGGTTAGAATCTGAGGGAGGCTCAGATTACTAGGGAAGGGATGTCTGTGAGCAGATGTGGATCTGTTTTAAGGAGCGTAAAGATGCTGCTCCCGATTCCTCTGAAGACATCCAAGGAGAGGGCTTAGACCGAAGCAGGAGAGAGTGGGTCAGAGACCGCACGACCTGCCCCGTCAGTTAGGACCCCTGGGAGCCACTTGGGCAGGGAGTTCATGCAGCCTCCTTCCCTGATAGTCTTTAAGGACAGGTAGGGCGGACAGAGGGGAGTCTCTTGGCCCCTGGGTCACTGTGCTATTTCTTCTTTTCCCAGACAAGTGTCCCCCAGCCCCACCTCTCCCCGGCGCTGCTCCCTCTGTGGTGTTGACAGTAGGCCTGTCAGGTGAGTGTCCCGAGGGCTCTGGGCAGGGCTAGTGGGACCGAGGGAGTGTGTCCTTGGCTCCTGCCTCACTGATCCTCCTTCCAAATTAGCCATTCGCATTAAGAAACCCATCAAGACCAAGTTCCGGCTGCCTGTCTTCAACTGGACAGCACTGAAACCCAACCAGATCAGTGGCACTGTCTTTAGCGAACTTGATGATGAGAAGATCTTGGAGGTAGCAGGGCCTGGGGCCCTCAGGGCTGGGGTTGGGAGCTGGGGACCAGGTTGCCCTTTAAGGTAGATCTCTTGGCTTTGGAAGAGCCCTCAGACTCAGCCCTCCATGTACCAGAGCTGAGCTGATGCTGGTGTGCTGCCAGCGGGTCCTCTTGTAGGATGAGGCCACAGCATTTTCCCTTCTCATCAACTCCTGCCAGGACCTGGATCTGGACAAGTTTGAAGAACTGTTCAAGACAAAAGCCCAGGGCCCTGCCCTTGACCTCATCTGCTCCAAGAACAAGACAGCACAAAAGGCTGCCAGCAAGGTGACCCTGCTGGAAGCCAATCGTGCCAAGAACCTGGCCATCACCCTCCGCAAGGCTGGCCGCTCAGCTGAGGAGATCTGCAGGGCCATCCACACGTGAGGCTCCCACTGACCTTGCCCTGGTCCCCAGCTAGTTGGTAACCCACCTAGGATCTCCACCTAGGATCCTAGCCTTCCCTGGATTCCAGGGCATTGACAGAACTCCCTCAGTCATCCAGTGGCTTGGCCAGAATTTACTGCATCTGTGCTGTGTGCCAGGCACTGTGTGAGGTGCTGGGGAGTCAGCCCGGACCTTCATTCAAGGAGCTCCTAGCCTAGGGCTTCCCTGGTGGCGCAGTGGTTGAGAGTCCGCCTGCCGATGCAGGGGACACGGGTTCGTGCCCCGGTCCAGGAAGATCCCACATGCCGCGGAGCAGCTGGGCCCGTGAGCCATGGCCGCTGAGCCTGCGCGTCCAGAGCCTGTGCTCCGCAACGGGAGAGGCCACAACAGTGAGAGGCCCGCGTACCGCAAAAAAAAAAAAAGAAAAAAAAAGGAGCTCCCAGTCTAATGGGAACAGTCCAGTAACACTGGGTGACAACACCAAGGTAGTGGAGGTACAGGCAGCTTTGGGAGAACAGGGAGGGCTAGGTAGCTGAGCTTGGTGATCAGGGAAGGCTTCCTGGAGGAGGTGATGTCTCACTTGCGACCTGAAGGATGTATATGAACTCCAGGTCAGGGCCTGGAGGGAGAGGCATGGTGCCCTGAGTACTGAAAATTGACTCTGGCTTTAGTGTATGGAGGGGAGTAGGAGAGACAGAGTAGAGAGGCGAGCAGAAGTCTTGCAGGCTGGGCCTCGTAAGCCACGTCCGGGTGTTAAGACTTCTCCCTAGTTGCAGAGGGAAGACGTTGAAGGGTTCTTAAACAGGGCATGGAATGTGACCCTAGGATTGCTACTGGTGCTGAGTAACACCAGCCCTGGAGTTACTGGAGGTGAGACAGTGAGTCCTCTGCCTCTGGCTGTGTGGTGCTCAAGACCCCACCCTCCGTCCTTGTAGGAGCTGGAAAATGAAGGGATGACAGATAATGTGGGCAAAGGCAAGACCTGAGGTGGTCCCTCCCTCCTACACAGGTTTGACCTCCAGACACTACCCGTGGACTTCGTGGAGTGCCTGATGCGCTTCCTGCCCACAGAGGCTGAGGTGAAGCTGCTGCGGCAATACGAGCGGGAGCGGCAGCCCCTGGAGGAGCTGGCGGCCGAGGACCGCTTCATGCTGCTCTTCAGCAAGGTGGAGCGGCTGACCCAGCGAATGGCTGGCATGGCCTTCCTGGGCAACTTCCAGGACAACCTGCAGATGCTCACGCCGGTACGGCCCCCACCTGTATCATGGTTGTCTGCGGCCGCCCCTCCGCCCTTTACCTGCTAGTCCCCTCCCCTGCCAGCCCCTCCCTGACTTTGCCGCATCCCGGCATGGGGTCACTCAGCTATTCATCTTGCCTTCCAGCAACTCAACGCCATCATTGCAGCCTCTGCCTCTGTCAAGTCCTCACAGAAGCTGAAGCAGATGTTGGAGGTGGGGAGAGGTTGGGGATGGAGGTGCCGGGGCTTCCCGGGTCCTGGGTGGGGGCCTGGCGCTATAGAGAGAGGAGGAAGGAGCCCTCGGGTCTTGCCCTGAGTTCTTCCCGTGCCTCCTTTGGACAGATCATACTTGCCCTGGGGAACTACATGAACAGCAGCAAGCGGGGAGCTGTGTATGGCTTCAAGCTCCAGAGCCTGGATCTGGTGAGATGGTGGGGACAGCAAGCGGCCAGGAAGCTGGATGGGGCAGCGGCTGGGGCGCCAGGGTGTTCAGCCCTCTTGCACTGACCGCTGTCCCCCTCTACCAGCTGCTGGACACCAAGTCCACTGACAGGAAGATGACACTGCTGCATTTCATCGCCCTGACAGTAAAGGAGAAATACCCAGACCTGGCTAACTTCTGGCATGAGCTGCACTTTGTGGAGAAAGCTGCGGCAGGTGAGGGGAGCCTGGCCCAGGGAGCCTGCCTCGCGTCCAGCTCAGGACAATCCCTGGAAGCTATGAGGAGGGGGAGCACTTGGGTGCCTTTCTTTCTTGCTTTTGTTTTCTTTTTTCTGACCACTTCAAAGTTTTCCGCTGGGGCCATGGGCAGGGGCCACCCCAGAGGGAGCCTTCCTACAGGCACCAGGCCCCACCCAGCCCTTTCCACTTGGGTGCTGTGGGAGCTGGAAGGGAAGGGCAGCGGTGGCTCTTCACTGCCAACTCCCCCAAGCTGGCCCCAGAGCCTGTGTCTCTGTGATGTATGGGAAGTGCTTAGAAAACCCATAAAGCCCCCCACAGACATAGGGTGGCTGTTATTTTTGCCCCCCTCGTGAAACTGGGGCAGGCCTGGGGCAGCTCTGTTTTGGAGCCCAGCAGTCTGCGGCTCACCTTCCCTTGCTACCTTCGGGGTCATGAGCCCACGGCCTCTTTTCCTTTTCCTTGCCCCTGTGAGAGCTTGGCTAGCTTGGTTTGCCCCTCTCCGTCCACGCTGGTAGCTCTGGAAGCGGGGCGTGAGGAACCGAGTGAGCCCATGCTGAGCGGGAGGGCTGGAGCTGGCTGTAGTCCTCAGCCCGGGCTCTGGTGACAACAGTGTCCCTGGAGAACGTGCTGCTAGACGTGAAGGAGCTGGGCCGGGGCATGGAGCTGATTCGGCGGGAGTGCAGCATACATGACAACAGCGTCCTGCGCAGCTTCCTTAGCACCAACGAAGGCAAACTGGACAAGCTCCAGCGCGATGCCAAGACAGCCGAGGTGAGCACAGGGTGGAGGTGGGTGGGAGAGGCTGGGGCCAAGGTGCCGTGAGCCTCTGGCAGGCTTAGTTCTGGTTCTTGGGTCAGAGAACTTTTGTCAAGCAGCTGGCTGGCTGATCGTGGGGAGAGGGGGCGCTGGGGATGGCAGGCAGCTGCCTCTGGAGACGCACTCTAGGGGGCTTGGTGAGCCCCTAGTTCTTTGCCCTCCCACAGGGGCTGTGGGGGGCTGCGGCTTCCTGTGGGCCTCCTGCCCCTGCTGGGAGCCGGGCTTCTCCTTCCCCGCCAGGCTGACCCCTTCTGCCCACCCCCTCCCCAGGAGGCCTACAATGCTGTTGTGCGCTACTTTGGTGAGAGTCCCAAGACCACGCCTCCTTCTGTATTCTTCCCAGTATTTGTCCGATTCATTCGTTCTTACAAGGTGAGCAGAAGAGAGACTTTTAAAGAGGAGTTTGGCTGAGAGAAAACTGGTAGGGGGAGAGAGGGCTGGGCTTCAGGCTTGGGCCTTTTCCGTCTCCTCCTCTGAGTCCTGCGAGGGAGCGATGGAAGCTGGCCCCAGGCCTCTTAGCTGTGAACTGGTGGGCAGGGTGGGGGCCCAGGCCCTTCCTGTCATTGTTTGGGGCAGGAAGTGCCCCTCCAGAGAGTGGCCACCTGGGGTTGCTGGTCCCACTGACACCCACTCTCCACCCTCAGTGTCAGCCCCTCCCCTCACAGCTCACAGCCCCTGTGACTGACACACACACACACACACACACACACACACCATCTTTCATGGTTCTTAGGAAGCAGAACAAGAGAATGAAGCCCGCAAGAAGCAGGAGGAGGTAATGCGGGAGAAGCAGCTGGCTCAGGAAGCCAAGAAACTGGATGCCAAGGTGGGTGGGACCAAGAACTGGGGCCTGGAAAACGCGGCAAAGGATTAGGAGGGGGTGGAGCAGAGAGCTGGAGAGGAGATGGAGAACTGGAGCCCACAGACCACCCAGAGGGCCTGATGATGGAGTCCAGAGGGATGGAGAGGGGGGCTATGGGAGGGGATTCCTAGGCAATGATGGGGGCTGGGCTGGCGGGCGAGCACAATCAAGGGCATCCTCAGACTGCATCTCGGGGCAGGAACCAGCCCCGTGGTACGTTAGCGGTGACTCCCTTTCTCTTCAAATGCTCGGCTCTAGACCCCATCCCAGCGGAACAAGTGGCAACAGCAGGAGCTAATTGCAGAGTTGAGGCGGCGCCAGGCCAAGGAGCACCGGCCTGTTTACGAGGGGAAGGATGGTACCATTGAGGACATCATCACAGGTGGGGCCCTTTTCCATCCCTGGTTCCTGGCCACTGGGCCCAGCTCCCAAACCCCAACCATAGCCCTTTGGGCCCTCCTCCTCCTACCCCACCCCCATGGGGCCTGACCACTGTGTCTCTCTCCTGGGCCACAGTGCTGAAGAGTGTCCCTTTCACGGCCCGTACTGCCAAGCGGGGCTCACGCTTCTTCTGCGATGCAGCCCATCATGATGAGTCAAACTGTTAACCCCCAAGGCTGGGGCCCTTGACAGGTACTGGGCACCACAGTTGCCCTCTCTGCATGCCCACCTCCCAGGACTCCTGCTGGGTCCCACAGGCGCCTCCTCTCCTGCATGACTTGGAACCATCCTCTGGCAGCCCCGTGGTGATGGGGACACATACTCCTTCCCTTGCATGCCCCATGCTCTGAGAAGCATGGCTTATCCCCTGCATGTGCCCTCAGGGAAGTGGTTATCTCTCCCACTAATGCTGTCTGGCTTCTACTAAGACCTAAGGGGTAGGGAGTTGCCAAAACAGGCAGGACCAGGCGCGCCACCGCCGCTGATCACAGAGGCTGAGAGTCTCTGGTCCTGGGCCCAGGTATCATTTGTCCTTGTCTCCTGTAAGAGCTCTGGCAGTGGCTTCTGCCCAGGGGCATCAGATGACCCTTGACCTCTGTTTCCTGATATCCAATCTGCCTGGGGTCTCTTCCCAGCTTCTAGATCTTGCTGAGTCCACCTTGTTTCTGTCACTCCCCAGTGGCCTCTAGTACCCCCACCTGTTCTTCTGAATGTGCAGAGCCCGCCCCAGAAATCTCCCTGACCATCCCCTCCAGTCTGTCTTTAATCTTCTCCCTCATCGACCTCACGGCTGGCTCTTGGCTGGCCCTGCCTGTGCGGCTGGGCCCTCAGAAGGTGGGCCTGGCCCAGCCTCCCTGCCTGTTCACAGGCCTCTGTTTCCCCTACAGGCCTCTACCACCAGCCCCTTGTCGTTCGCCACCAAGCCAGGAGTGCCGCACCGCCTGCTGGCCCCCCTCGGGCTCCAGGCCCCCACTGAGACCTTCTTGGAGGCAGAAGCACTTCAACCCTGAGTCCTTCAAGTCCAACCAGTAGACCTGAAGCCCTGGAATTGGCCAAGGGCCCAGCAGAGGGCTATGCTGCTCTCAACCCAGTGTCCACCCTAGCTCTCAAAGCTGCATCTTGCCTGCCGCCACTGTGGGCACTAGGTCTTTCAGGGCCTGGCACTTCCCTGGTGCCTCCAGTATTGCACTTTGCTCCCAAGGTCTTCAACATCATTTCCTCAAGGGTCAGCTCAGGGCTGGAGAAAACCATTTCCAGCTTTAGGCTATGAACGGGCACCTAGGCCCACCACCACTAGAGCCAGAGGGACGAGAGGAGAAAACAATTTTTTCCTTCTTTTTTCCCCCTTACTTTTTGCAACCCAATGGTCAGCTGCGATCTAGAAGTGTCCAAGCTTAGGGAGCCCTGGGGCGGGGCCCTGCCAGTCTCAGATCGTCTTTTACCAGGAGCAAGTCTCTCCTAAGCCTGGGCAGTGTGCCCTAGTGATAAGGGGAGAGGAGAGATGCCATGCTCCCTGCCCTTGGCCCTTTGCGTTCTAGGCTGACTGTCCTTGCCGAGGTGGGCAGAGGACTAGTTTTCTCTGCCTAGAGAAAGGGTGTGCCAAGAACGTCCTCACCTTCTTCCCCCAGCTAGGTTTTGTTGGCAGGGGCGGGGTCATGTCGGTCTTAGCTATTTTCTCCGTCCCCTGCCGGTTTCTTCTCGGCCCCTGGGAGGGAATACAGGGGCCCACTCCTTTTTGTACATGTACCACTTCCTTCTCTCTTGTACATAAACTCCAGACTTTCCTTCTCTCAACAAAGGCTTGAAATACCAGGCCTGACTCTGTCTCCTCTTTCTGAGTGTGGCGGCAGGGCTAAGCTGCCCCTTTAGGCTGACCCGAGCCACGGGGATAGAAAGGAGGCTGGGCAGAGCTGCCACGCTCGGGGGAGGTGAGTGCGGAAGCCTGGAGAAGGAGAACCTGGCTAGGTGGGCTCCAGCCACACAAAGGGAGGCAGGCCTGCCGTGAGGCACCAGTGCCCCCTGCTGGCCATGCGGGCACCTGTCCAGCCCCAGCCAGCCCCAGTGCAAGCACACGGAGAAGACAAAAGAGCCACTGGGCACGTTATAAATATTGTTATTTAAAAAACAAAACCAAAACCAAAACGAAACACACATACACTGGGCCCCGGGGCCCGGGCAGGCAGGAGCAGGTACTGATGCTAGAGGGTAAGGACCCCGCCCTCTGCCACCCAGGCTGTGTCCACCAGCCTGTCACTCTTCCTGGGGGCCCCTTCTCACATTACTGGCACCACCCACCCACATGGCATTCACCACCAATCGCTGGTCTGGGGCTGAGGGCACGGACCGCACTAGCTGTCCGGGAAGCTGGGAGGACCCTTGAACACCGCGAGCAACCTTGGGAGGTGCTGGCGATGATGTGTTGGGGTTGGGGCTACTTGAGGAAAAGCGGACACAGACCCAACTAAGGAAGAAGTCTGGGGTAGACAGCGAGGGTAAACTAGGCCACAGCCTCACACAGACCCGAGGCACGGTGCCTCATCAGGTCACTGGTGGTCATCCAGCTGCTGCAGGAGCGTCCGCCGCCGTCTTTCCAGCTCACCCTCGCTCAGCTCGCTTTCCGACGTGTCCCAGCCCGTCTGGTGGAGCAAAGGCACAGCTCACCCACAGCTTCCCCCCGAGGGCTGCCGAGGCCTGGGCACAGCGCTGACTGGGCTGGGGCCGGGTGCCTGCCTCTCACCTTCTCCTTCTTGATTCCAAAGCCTGCGGAGCGGTTAGGGAGCTCTGCCCGCCGGAGGTCCCTGTCCTTGTCCTGCTCTGGTTCTTTCTCATCACTCTCCTTGCCCGCTTTCTCCTCAGGGTCTGTCTCACTCTCAGGACTGTTCTGTAAGAGCCCAGAGCCCGCCTCCTCAGTTCCTGTGGAGAACAGCCCAGGAGGCGGGTGAAGACATCTCATAAAACAGCAGGGCCTTGGATGGAAGTTCCTTCTCTACGCACCGACTTGTGTCTTCTCTTCTTAGTTCTCTTTTTTGGTTTCTTGACTTTCCGAAGGCCATGATCTGGAGACAGAAAAATCCCCACTAAGTCCCTTGGGAGAAGGGAGGCCTCATCCTTTTCTCTGCTCATTCTTCACAGACAGGGACCTGTCTGAGGAAGTCTCAGTCCAGTTTTCCTTCCTTCTCTCCGTTTCCTGCCTGGGCAGGGACGGGAAGTTCTCCTTACTCTCCGACAGGTGCAGCCGTCCCAATCCACTCTACCCTCAGAGGGTGGGGCTCCCCGAAGGCCTCCTCTCCAGCTCCCAACTGCTTACCTGATCCAAGGAGAAGGCGGGAGGATGGGGAACCCCGTCCTCCAAGGGCAGCACCCCCACTTTCAATAGAATCAAGTGAGGAAGAGGGCTCAGAGCCTGACTCCGAGGGGTTCCGCCGCCTCCGCCTGGGGGGCCGGAGAGATGGTGGGGGCAGCTCTTCATCTTCTGACTCAGAGCCCTGGGGAGATGGGCAGACACGTGTCAGCACAGAGGTTACCTGGGCTCCAGAGGCCCTCAAGTATGGGAACTGGGGACAAAGAGGAGAATCCAGGACCAAAGGAATCCTCAGATCTTCCTCCAGGGGAGGTGATGTAGGAGAAAAGCAAGAAAAATGGCTCTTATTTCCCCCAGACAATCCAGCCTCACCCCACATCCTTCCTACCCGCCAACTCACTGAGGGCGAGTGGGAACGCTTGCGATGGTGCTTCTTGCCCTTTCTGCCGTGTTTCCGGCCTTTGCTGTGGAGGTGCTGGCATTCAGTCTGGTGGAGGCAGAGGGAGGGGAGAGGAAGGTTAGCCCCAGGAAGGACCCTGCATTCTACAATCCAGTTTTGCCTCCTCTTCTGAGGCTAGGGCCTTAGGTCTATCCAGGGTACCCTAAGACCTCCCCTTCCTTAGTTGTCCGGGAAAGGAGAGCCCTGGTGAGGCTTCCGTTAAGCTAGCCTCAGGTGTTCAAGAGCCTGGGGCAGATGCAGAGGAAGAGAAGCTCTGCCTCACCTCCAGTACCTGCAGGAACTCCCGGAAGAGCCGGATCCGCTCCGACTCCAGGGTGATCTGCTCAAAGGCTGAGTCGCACACAAAGCGCTCACGGACCTTGAACAGGAGAGCACTGCTGATCAGACCAGCCCCAGCACAGCATGATGCCGCCATGAGCACAGGGCAGGGCTGGGGCAGAGGAAGGAAGGGAGCCGAAGCTGGCCCCGAGCTGTGCTATGACTGGGGTGGGCCCCCGGTGGTGGAGAAGCACCGCTGCCCTCAGGACTGAGGGGGTGGTGTTTGGTGCCAGGCTGCAGTCCTGACCTCTTCCCAGGCAGTGCCCAGCTCCACAGCAGGCACAGCCTGCCTCAGCATGCTTCGAAAGGCAGCTTCTCTGCGCCGCAGCCTTCGTGCCTCCTCCTTCTCCCGCTCTCTCTCCCGCGCCTCTGCTTTCTCCAGCAGCTGAGGGCAGACGGGACACAGAACGGAGTCACCCAGAAGGGTGGGCGCCCCGACTCACCCAGACATACCTTAAAAGGTGGGAAGTTGGAGGCTGGGCTCCTACTATCATTCCCTGAACTGGGGGAAGAGTCACACTGGGGCAGTGAGTGAGAAGGCACGGAACAAGAGTGAGGGACGAGTCTGAGAACGGAGCCCTGGCTACAGCCCCACCCCACGTGGCCCCTCACACTATTGAAAGTCAGCTTGATGTTGCCTGCATCCAGCGCAGCAGCCCTCTTGTCAAAGCTTATGACGTGGGCGAAGTCCTCAAAGGCTGTGTTCACCTCCACGGAGAAGCCCCGGTCCTGTGGGCACAGCAGCGCATGAAGCAGGGGGCACCACAGGCCCGAACCTGAAGCTGGCTGGCCTCCAGGGCAGGCAAGGGTCAGACTACAGGATGCTCAAGGAGCCCCCTCCCCCGGAAGGGATCCACAGGACTGGGATGCACTTGGAGACCAAGTCGTCCAAGTCCTCACCATCTGACAATTAAGACTCCCATGCCCACCCTTGGCTTGGCTGTCACAGGGAACTGGGGGCAGGGGTTGGATCACAGGGGCAGGTGTGCAGGGTGTGTGTGTGTGTTTCTCACAATTAATTCTTTGTCCCTTTGGCTTAAAGCTTGAGCCCCTGCTGGGTCATCCTGCTGCTCGGTAAGTTCCTTGCATTCCAGCATCTGCAGGTCCCACCCTCTGGCTATATTTATTGAGTGCTTACTATGTACCAGGTACCATGCTGAGTGTTTCACACACATTACCTCATTTAATCCTCACGTATCTGAATTTAAGCACAAGTCCTAGTATCCTAATTTTATGCAGAAGAAGCAACCAAGGTTTGGAGGAACTAGCGCCAATTGCCCAAGGTCTTCAGGGCTAATATACGGCTGAAGGAGAATTCTGCCCGAGGTCTTTTTAACAACAAAGCCCCTACTTTTAAGCACTACACCCACACAGATCACCTCATCCACGGGACAAATAGAGGCCATCTGGTGTACAACTCCCGAAACACTATTAAAAACACCACACACAGACCTGGCGCTGTGCTTCTCACCTAAGCCTCAAAACACCCCAGTAAAGCAGAGGCTTAGGAGAGTTCTCTCACTTGGCCCAAGATGACTCAGTGGAAAGTGGAGCCACTGGCGTGCGAGGTCTGGGGCACGGGCCCAGGTTCCCTCCCTCTCCCGCCACTCAGCTCGAACTTGCCCCGGCCTTCCCGCTGATGGCAGAGGCGCACTCTTCTTGCTTCTTCCAAGAGGACTTCCTCAACCCATGCTCTCCAGCCCTTCTCCTCAAACATACCAATCTCTCTCGCTTAGGGAACTGCAAGCTTCACTCTCACCTCTTCACTGGCTCCTTCCGTCAAGCACA
This sequence comes from Orcinus orca, assembly GCF_937001465.1. Lineage (NCBI taxonomy): Eukaryota > Metazoa > Chordata > Mammalia > Artiodactyla > Delphinidae > Orcinus > Orcinus orca. The sequence goes on along the minus strand of NC_064569.1, from coordinate 39,945,707 downwards.
CAGCTCACTTAACCTGGAACACCCCTTCCACTCTGCTCTCCACCTTCCTCAAGCTAACAACCTCTGCTTCTTTCCCTTTGTTTCAAAATCTTTAAATGCAGCGCAAAGGAAAACAAACATTTATTAAGCCTACTATAAGCAAGATACTACAAATGTTATTTAATTTCACGACCTTGCACGTGTTATCATCCCCATTTTACAGATTAGGAAACTGAGGCTCAGAGACATTAACGTGCAGAGGTCTCAACCAATAAACAGCCAGGAGTTACCCAACTCTAAAGCCTGTGCTGCACTCACTCTGCCCTCTTCACGGACACTGCTCTCCTAGAGGTTGCTCATGTCCCAAGAGTCAACTCCAAGGACGCCTTGTCCCCACTCTTCTCGTCCTCTGTTCACTTCTTCAGTGCTCCCCTCTCCAGGGTCCCCTCCTGTCTCTGACCTCTTTTACCACCTCTCTTGCATGTGCTTGTTCCCCTGAGACCTGCAGTTAGTCTTTTCAATCTACGCTGTCCTTCGCAATCTCATTCCCCACCTCTCTCCTGATTTTCAGACCCATACTAGACTGGATATTTCGCAGACACTTCAAATTCAGCAGATCCCAAGAGAATTCATTTCCTGGGAGACCCCCACCCCACTCCCATGGATCTCTCAGGCCCAGATCTTCTGTCTTTCAGCTATTCCAAGTCCAGGACTCTGCACTACCCTATGGGATGCGAGGTACCATCACAGTCTGCCTGGCTGGTAGATGGTCTCAGGGAGCCCTGGGTTCATCTGCCTTCCATAGGCAGGAGCCCAAAAGGGGGAAGAGGAAGGAGGAACTATCTAAAGAAGATTCTTTCTCAGGAGGTGTGGAGACACAGGACTCAGCAAGGATAGGACTCCCACAGGCCTGTCAGCAGTACCGGCCGCTCTGTGGCTAAAAGTTAAGAGTCCAATAAAATTTAGCTCTTCTTGGATTAGATATTTCTACTTTATATAATTATCCTATTTAAAATTTGGTATGTGCTTTATTCCTCCCTGCCCCTGGTTGCTTTTGAGAATAATTCCAGAAGTGGAATTCCTATTTTCTCCAGCCCTGTTCTTCCTGCTTAATCCTTACCAATGGTGCCATCGATCCACTCCTGACATCTCCAACTCCTTCCTTCCCTCAGTTTCACAAAAAAATGCGTCAATTCTACTTCTGCGTGACTCTAGCCTACTGGTTTTAAACTTTCTTTCTATTTTCACAGCAGAAACATTTTTTTCCATAAAAATCTTATGCAGAACCTCGATGTATAAAAGAGAAACAAGCTGTTACACTTGAAAATACAGGAAGGAGCATAAAGTCCCCCCCCACTCCCCCACCCCCTCCGGCTTGTCCCAAGGCCCCTCTGAGGAGACCTAGGGAGTTTCAGAAACTACTGGAACATTACAGCTCTGCTCACTGGCCGTCCCCACTGCCCTCGCCAAGCTCACTCCCACCTAGATCACTGCAGCAGCTCCTGCCTGGTCTCCCTATTCACCCTCCATGCTTCGAACCCTGCCTTGAGTCCATGCTGCCCAGATTTTTCTAGCAAATGGCCCCAGCAGCAGGAAAGCGGTCTGGGGGTGAGTAAGAAGAGGAAGACTCAAGCTCAGAATTTATCTTAATCACTGGCCACTACCACTTCTACTATCCTGAGGCTTCAAGTCCTGTCCTCCTACCACGCCTATCCCTAAGCATACAAGCACTCTGGCTGCAAGCGCTGCTCTACACAACCACCTGGGCTTTTCCAAGACATCAGCTAATCACATCATTCCCAGCTCCCCATTACTTACAAGATAAAAATCCAAATTCCTTATTTTACCATTCAAGGAATTTTACAGGCAGGGCTCTCCTTCCCAACTGGGGCATGTGGTTCCAGAGAAACAGAGGAAGCCACAGGACATTATGATACATCTTACCTAATGGTAAGTAATTTTAAAATATTAAGTTTATATTAACAGAGAAGTATTATGGTATTAAAATGCAACACCTGCATGAATTCTTAAGGCAAAACACAGGACTTTAAAGAAATGTGTGTGCAGTGGGACATTCCCCACTTTGTTCTCAGACCCTCTCCACCTCAGGTACCAAGTTACTCCCCTTGGTAATCAGGTGAAGTCTGAAGGAATACTCCCCATTTTTCAGACGAGGAAACATGCTCAGAAACATTAAGTAATCTGCTCAAGGTCACACAATTTGTAAGTGGTTAAGCTGGACTTCTACCCCTGCAGTCCGCCTTCACAGTCCTGCTCCTAACCACTATCCACACTGCCCTCTCAAACCCATGAGAATGGTCTTCACTTCCACAAAGAAACATGCTTCTCTTTGTTATCTTTTTCTGAAACATGGGGCTCTCTTAGTCCATCACTCACTTTTCCCCCTTTGATAGACATGGATATTGAGAATTCTCCAACGTGCACGTGCGATCAGAAATGGCAGGTGAATTCGCTCCCACATCACGGAGGTGACAGGGAGGAGTGAGGATAGATAAGGAGGACAGGCCCCTTCTAAAAGGCAGTGGCATCTCAGCTCAAGTCCACTGAATGCCTCACAAAACGAGCCTAGTGCTGCTAGATAATCCAAATTTCCAAGAGACACTGAAGATCCAGATTTTAATTGTAATCTCTTGATTTTAACATGTTAGCATCAAATTCCAAATTTTTCTAAAACTCTGTACAGGCAGAAGGAACATATCTGTGGGCTACCAGTTTATGATTAGCTGTGCTGCTCGCTCCTCTTTGCTCCTGTTGTACCCTACGCCCAGGACCTCCACCCTCCTCCACCTACTCGTTCTTAGAGGTGCAGTTCAAATGGCAATTCTTTCGATTCTCTGTCTTAACACTTGCCCCTCTGTATAGCCACTGTCATGTCATCTTCCTACTAGACCGTGAGCTCCTTATGGGCAGAAATTGTATCTTATTCATTTGTGTGTCCCCAGCGCACAGTAAAGGATCACAGTAGCTATCTCCTGAACGGAGCTGCAATGCTCCCACAAAACAGGCCTTACTGGGGAGTTCTGTCCTGGGAGCTTGCCCTGCACCCAGCCTGCCTCCATCCACAGACCCAGGCTTCCCTCACCTTAAGGATGTCCTTAATGATCTTCTTCTCATCATGGAATCGTGCCTTCAACTCCTCCACATAGAACTTGAATAAGTCCAGAGGGGTGGAGCCTGCGGGGAAGGGAGGGAGGGGGGCCTGGCGGGCGGCAGCTTCCCAAGGTTTGAGGGTGGGGTTGAGGACAGGACCAGGGAGTGGGAGTGCAGAGAGGCTGGCAGGGCAGAAAGCCAGGCTAGAGGAGGGGGAGCCCAGCTGCCTTACCCGGCTGGCCCAGCATGTTGGCAAAGCGGACATCAGTGCTGACTGCTGGGTACAGCTCCATCCAGGTGGACATAGAGTGCAGCTGCCCTGTCTCGTGCAGCTCATCCAGGAAGGTCTAAGCAGGGAGAGGCCAGTTACAGGGAGAGTGAGCAAGGGAGGGAGGCAGAGCCAAAGACTGGGGAAGAAGACAAAAGCTGGCAGAGAGAGGCAGGGACAACCCAGACTGAGGAAATGCAGGCAAGAGGCAGAGAGCAATGTGAAAGCAGAGAGTGTAAAACAGAAGGGGACAGACTTAAAAGGAAAATGAGCCAGACCAGGAAGCAAAGCAGCGGAAACTTGCCTGCAGCATTATCTTCCCATGACTTGGTTTCAGCTTCCCAAATGTGTTACAGCCAAGTAACCCCCGCCACTACCAATACCAATGCCACCTCCAAGCTGGGGGACAAGCTAGCTATGCCTGTCTGGCTCCCCAGCGAAGGGAAATAAACTTGGCCTAGCTGGCGAGCCACACTTGTAGAGCGCTCTCTGCTGGCAGTTTCTGGGTGGTGCATATGTCTAGTCTCCCTAGAGGAGCACAGCCCAAGGTTGAGGGGACACAGTGGGAGCAAAAGTGCAGGCACAGAGAGGCCTTGTGGAGCTGGGACAGGGCTGGGCATAGAGAAAGCAGTGGGACTGGCCGAGAAGAGGCAGGGCATGGGTGAAGAGGTGACGGTCTGGGGCAGAGCTGAGCTCTGATCCAGAGGGCAGCAAAGCTACCTGAAAGGCCTCCCGGTTCTTGCGCTGCTGGCGCCGCTCCCGAAGCCGGGCCCTCTCTCGCTCCTCCTCCTCCTCCCTCTCCAAAGCACGGATGTGCTCCTCAAAGCAGATCAGCGCATCTTCCTTGTCCATGTCTAACCGCAGGGAGGAGGCTCAGTGGGCACCACACCAGCGGGACACCCTCTCAGACCCAGAACCCCCAGTGCTTCAAAGATGCTGCCCCTGTAGGTGTTGGGGACACCCAGGGTGGTGGGGTTGGGGGAGCAGGGGACTCTGCAGGAGAAGCTATTGGAATGATGGTTCTTGAGGAGGGCTCCTTGATTATATGAGAAAAAATTAGAAGTATTCAGCTCTTGTGAATTTGGTTACTAGAAGTCATCATACGAAATCAGTTATCTCAGGAACTGAGATTTCATTTTTTATGGGACTGGGAATCAACCAGGCTTTGATATAACTTCAGAAGGTGAATATCTGAAGATACTGCCTGTGATGATAGGCCAACAGCAGCTTATTGCAACATGTGTGACCACTTAAGGCCCACCCTACCAAGCAATTTAAGACCATATTCACATGAGCTATAAAAATCATCTCCAAGTCTTCTGATTCCTACCCCAGTGCTCTTCCCCCAAGGACACACATTGTCCAGGTCAACAGTGGACCCTGGAGGGAGAAAGGTGTCCCGAAGCACTCTGGGATCTCCAGAGTCCAGAAAGGTTCTGGGCTGAGTAAGTGCTGGGGACTCCTAGACATCCAAGAGGGCAAGAGGTGCAGGAGAGTGGTTTGAGGCTGGTGCTAGGGGTCAGTGAGGAAAAGGGAAGGGACAGGAAGGAGTGGAGACCCAGGCTTACTCTGTAGCTGATGGTCCTGAGCAAAGCTGGGGTTATCCATGAGGTACTGCTGGGCCTGGGACCATGTGGTTTGGAAGTTGACGCTACTCATCCCATCCAGGATGCTCTTCAGGGCCTGGATGTTGCGGCGCCGGAGCTGCTTGGCCTGTTCCTAGGGAGCCACAGGGTCAGGGTGAGGCAGGGCAGGCTGGAGCTACTCAAGTGGGCCTGGGTAGAGGAATACCTGGGGAAAGGCAGGCAGCCTGGGGACTCTGGGATGGCCAGACTCAAGGCCTTCATGTCCCCGGAAAGGGGAAGAAAACAGGTTACAGACCAAGCCCTCAGAGACCTTCCTGTTCTCCCACACCCAGAGCTGTAGGCCCAAAGCATAAATGGGGGATGTGTAGGTGCCACACCAGCTTCTGAGTAAGGAGCTGGGACCCTGGGGGCAGCAAGAAGTGAATGGCTGGGTCCACAAGGAAGCAAAGACACGGAAGGTCTCAGATGAGACTGTGACTGATGGATCCAGCCCAGTGACTGTTACCTTCTCCTTCTTGGCCAGGAAGAAAAGGACATCATCATAAACCTCTTTTCGATCCCTCTCGGGGACCACAGCCCAGACCTCCAGCTCCCCAAAGGTCTGTTCTGCCCGCCTGTGGAGCATATGGGCCGTGAGTAGGCAGGCAGAGAACAGAGACGGCCCACAGGCTCTCAGGGTTCCCAGGCCCCACCCCAGCCCGGCCCCCTGACCGGTAGCGGGTGGTGGAGGTCATGCGCTCATGCTGCTCCAAGAAATGCTGCAAGGTCTGCTTGGCCTCCTTGGCTTTTAGCCGGGCCTCTTCCTTCTCCTCCTTCTCCCGCTGCGCCTTGTAGGCATTGAATGCCTGCTTTTTCTCACTCAGTTTGGGCAAGGCACTGGGGTGGACAGGGTGGGAGTGGGATGGGGACAGAGGAGTCAGCCTGAACCACAGCCCACAAAGCAGGGTCATGGCACACTGGGGACAGGTCTCATAGAACTAACAGGTGTCCATGCATGGGCACAGCAGGCTGCAGGGGCTCCAAGGGCACAGGGAGGCAAGACAGGTAGGTCTCTGGGATGTGGGGAGGGTTAAGAAGCAGTGAGGGGACAAGACGGGGCTCTAAGACACTGCTAACACTGGGCCCTTTTGCTTTGGGGTTCTCAAGTTGCCGTCAGGCCCCTGCCCTATCCAGCCCCCTGTTTCCCCAATTAATTCAATTCAAATCAATTCAATTCAACAAGCATTTATTGAATGTCTCATGTCAGATCCCTTTCCCCTCCTTCTCCTGGAGGCTCTCCAGCTTCTCTTTCCCAGCACACTCACCCATCTATCACTCTCCTCACTCTGGCCCCCTTGGGGTTTCCTGGGGAATCCCTGGCTCAGCTGCCCCCATGAACAAGGTCTGGAGGGCCTGCCCAGACCTACCTGTAACGGGGGTCGGTGACCACCATCTTCATGGCCTGTTCCCACGAAGCATTGGAGGGGACAGCCTGGAATGGAGCAGGCGGGGGTCATGGGGCCTGCCCATCTCTTGCCCCCTCCAGGCCTACCCTGGGAGCCCCACTCTCAGCACCTTATCCCTCAGCAGCTCCTTGAAGGCCTGCTTTGCCTTCTCCCGATTGCTCCAACTGAGGCCAGACCTCTCCGGTTCTGGCTTTGATTCCTCTTCCTCCTGCTGTGGTGGCTGATGCTGTCCAGCAGAACTGGGGGGCAAAGGGGACTCTGCCACAGTGTCCCCCAGTCCCTATAGCTTTCAGTGCCCTGCGTGATCAGGACACTCCCCCTTGCTCCCCAGGGAAGCCATTTTCTGCTCCTCAGAGGTCATGCCCAGATCTTCACACCCTTCCCGAGAAACCTGGCAGAGGTCAAGGGTTGAACCCAGCTGAGAGCCTGAGGCCAGTGTCTGGAATGCCATGGGGGGCAGCCCTCACCTGCTGGGGCCCTCCTCTGGCTGCTGCAGGAACCCCTGCTCCAGAGGCTGGGCAGCCTCTGACACATCGCAATCTTCACTCCCACCTGGCTCAGGTTCTAGGAGGCCCGTGGGCACCAAGGTGGGGCCAGGCGGCACAGGTGGGGGGTCAGGCTGTGGCTGAGAAGGCTGAGGCTGTAGTGTCCGTGGCTGCTGCCGTTTCCTGCAGGTGAGCCGGAAGGGCAGTGTCCAGTAGAGCAGGGATAGAGGTGGTCAGGGGCTGGCTGGTCTTTCTATCCTGTGAAGGACTGGGGCCAGAGCAGACCACTCCACAAGGAGACTGAGAGCTGGCTCTTCCTCCCACAGAGTAGGGATCATGGGGAGAGGCCACTCCCACCCCTTAGGTGGCCCCAGGTACAGGTGGATAGGTAGGCAAGGTGGGCAAGTCACTCACCCTGCAGCCTCTTGTTTGACTAGAGCTGCAACAGGAAAGGATAACATGGTTATAGGGTAGCAAGGGCCACACCCAGAGCCCCTGCCTGGGCCCACCCCCTCCTCACCCTCCAGGTCATCCAGGTCCTTGGGCCGGGTCCAGCGGGACTCCTTACTCTGGTTGTTATAGTAGTAAGGTTTGCCTGTGTCCGACTTGTACTCTTTCCAGGGACACTGGGATAGCAGGAGCTGTAAGAGGATGGGCCAGGGAACATCAGTGGGCTGGGCATACCTTCCAGCCACAGTTGGGGGAGCTAAGGGGACCCAGTGAGTAGGGGACACAGGAGTATTTAGCGACCACCTGGCCTGGCTCAACGTGGGGGAAGGTGGACTTCCTGAGATCCTAGGGAGGTCGGGGAATGGTCAGGGATCTTGGGATCAGAGGAACCACGTGTATGGTTAGAGACTCAGGGGAAGCCAAGGACGTGGAAGGGTCAGGGCAGCTGAAAGGAAGGGACAGAAAGCCCCACTCAGGACCTCTGCCTTGGACTTGAGCACGCTGGGCTTCTCCCACACGGACTGCTTGTCATCAGCATTGTAGTAGTAGATGCGCCCATCAGGGGCCACATGCTCACTCCACAGGGCCCTCTGGGGGAGGGGAGGGTGCACAGAATGGTGGTCAAGGCCCCTTTCCCAAAGCTTCTTCTCCTCACCCCCAAAATTTAATGATTAGCACCCCTTTTCAGCCTTTCTACCCAGAGACCCCTGAGCTGAAAGAACTCACCGGAGGGCCCGTCCCAGCCACAGCAGCTAGAAAAGAAGCCAAAGGAAACATATTAAGTCCTTGCTCCAACCCCTGTCTGATCCCCATCTATTCCTCCCTTATTCCATCCCCAATAAATATCCCCTGGTCCCATCAACATCCCAGGATCCCTGGCATCCCAACAGGCATGATCCGGGGTGGGCTCTAGTCCATGGTCCCCTCTCCCCCCCAACCTCCGAGCCTGGGGGGAACAGACCCCCAGAAGACTCACAGCTGGCGGTGTCCGCACCTGGAGCCGTCTGCCGAAGAAAGAGGAGGGGGAAGGGTTGGGGCCAAGCCCAGTGGCCCCCAAGACCCAGGCCATGGGGGATGAAGAAGCAGGCCAGGCCAGGATCCAAGTATCCTGCTCCCAGGGATCTCTGCTCCCTAACAGGCTTCCCCTGCCCTCTGGGGCCATGGCTCTAAGACCCCAGAGGGAAATTGCACAGCAGCTCCTTTCTTCGTTTTCAAGTGAGAGTATTTTGTTGAGTAAACCTCCATGGCACATCTTTTCCACAGTGAATACCAAATGCCACATCGTACCCAGACTCTACTACATTGAACAACAGCACAAGAAGGTACAGAGAGATCCCCAGGTACTGCTGCTTCCTCCAGAGACACAGAAGATGAAGAGGAAATTGTATTCAAGTGTCCACAGTGCTAACTCTGTGAGGGTAAGCAGTGTCTGGCATGAGTGTGTTTCCTTAAGGGAGCTGGGCATAGCAGGGGGAGTAAAAAGAGAGAATGTATGTGCCTTTGGGGAAGAGTGAGAACTAGAAGAGCTGAGTACATGGCTGGACTGGAGAGGAGGACTCAGTGTGGGGAGTGCAGCTGGGCCAAGGGTGGATGCGATAAGAAGAGGGAAAGAATGGAAGCCATGTCCCTGTGCTCCAAGTCAGGCCCACTGGGCTGCAGGGCAGAACCTACTTCCTGTCCCCTCAGTGCTTACCGCTGCGGTGACGGGCACCGCTGGCATCAGCATCCCTGGCATCATGGGTGGTACCATTCCTGGTATCTATGGATACAAAGAAGACAAAAACCAGCTACCGAGGTGAAGGTAAGCACAGGCTGTGAAGGGTCCTGAGAGATCCTGTCGGGGCTGTGACCCTCACATGGGCGCCTCCGCAGGCAATCCCCAGGCTCTGGGCTCTTAGCCAAGCCTCAGACTGTCCTCCAGCCATTCAGCAGACAAATCCACCTGGGCCTGGCCCCACGTTCCCTCCCTCCCCACCCCAGCTTCTCAAGTCCAGATATCCACTCTCACCTCTACCCGCAGCTAAAATGACAAGGGTTTTCTGAGGCCCTGGTACAGGGGAGAGGATTACCTGTGTGAGTGGTGGTGGTGCCCCTATTGGTGGAAGCATTGGGGGCATGATGCCAGGTGGCATGGGGGGGATGGCCGGTGGTCTCTGACTCATCGGGGGGAGCCCCATTGGAGGAAAAGGTGGGGGGATTCCTGGAGGAGGCATCTGGAAATGAGGAAAGGAAGAGATCCTGAGCAGAGAAGACACTGCTTTGCACCTGTCAGGAAAGAGCCACTCGGCTCCCACCCCACCCCTCCACCCTGGCTCTGAGACAATTCCAAGGTTTCGGTTTGAGAGGCATGAAACCGCCTCCCTCCTCACCACTGAGACTGATAACAGGGGGTCCCTCTGGGTATAACAGGCAAGCACGAAGCTTCTTGAGGCAGGGAAGGGAGAGGGAAAAGGGAGGTGGAACTGCCACCAGACTGCAACTGGAAGGCTCCACTGCTTCAATGCCTGTCCCCAAAGAGGCCTTTCAGATGCAGGGCCAGAGGCAGGTGTCCAGTCCCAAATCCCCCAGTCCCCTGCCTCCTACCTCTTTTTCCCCAGTTTGATGACCACCAGTTGCTATTCCAGCCTGACTTTTTTGTATAAAGAATACAGACAAGGGGAATTCCCTGACAATCCAGTGGTCAGGACTCGGCACTTTCACTGCTGAGGGTGCGGGTTCAATCCCTGGTCAGGAAACTGAGATCCCGCAAGCCATGAGGCACGGCCAAAAAAAAAAAAAAAAAAGAATATAGACAAGGAGCAGTGAAAGAGAAAGACAGCCCCACCCTGCCCTCACACTAAGGGGGTCTTTTCCCATCTACTTCTCCTTTCCCTTTCCCCAGCCCCTGTGTGTCCCAAGGACAAAAAGACAAAGGGAGAACTGTCAACTTTATGGACTGAGAGCTTAAAAGCAGCTCCTCCCACCCCGATGCCCAAACAAAACCATCCCTCATCCAAGGGCAACAGACGGGGGCATTACACAAAAACCATACTGGCGATGCAGCAGTGCTAGGGACTAAGGAGTTGGGGGTGCAGGCTGGAAAAGCCAAGCCCAGGGAAAGACATAAAACTTACGAAGGGTGGTGGCATCATGGGGGGCCCCGGTGGGAAGGGGGCAGGCGCTGCTGGGGGCCGGGGACCAGAATCGGGAACCGACTGTTGAGGGAGAGAAAAGTCATAGGACCCAGGATGGGCAAAGAGATGGGCTTTTGCAGAAGGGAAGCAGAGGGGTGAGGATGAAAAAGGAACAAAAGTTCAGAGGAAGGGTCTCCAAGCCCATTTTCCTGCCCGCCCCCAGCTCTGAGCCCTGGGTAGCTCTGCTCTCTCTTCTGCTAGCTCAGAGCCAGCTGGCTGAGCTCCTTCAATGTCATCTTTATTTTGGAAGTTTCCACTTTGCCAAAGCCAAGAAAAGATGGAGGAGGCTCTACTACAGGCACAGATGGGCTCTTCCCAAGGCTTTTCACCCACCCTCCTGCCTGTGGGCAAGGCTGTGCTTCCCTTAAACCAGGCAAACAGAGGTCTCTCATCCCCAAAGTACTCAGGGAGGAAGTGGCCTCTTTTCCTGTTCGCCTGCCTGAATTCACCCAGTACAGAGACTCAACCCAAAGGTCTCTAAACATAGTCACTAGTCCTTCCTAAGTACTAGTTTCCCTAACTCTCCTCTCTTTACTACCAGCCCCCTCCCCTAATTGGCCTCATCTTTAGTCACTCACTCACTCTGACATCTTCCATTCCCATTCCCTCCCTCTTCTCTTTAGCTTTACTCCCCAGTCCCCGCACCCAGTGACCATCACCTCCCCTACAGATTCTGAATTCATGTCCCAGTGTATGAGGCTTTGAACAGCCTGGGTCTCCCTATCCTACACCTAATGGCTAGCCACATCACTCCACTTAGTTCTCAGAGTAATTATCACTTGCTCTAAAAAGCCTTCCTGACTCTAGTTAAAGCACTTCCAATTTATTGTGATCCCCTTTTTAGTTTCCTTACATATACAGTTTCGTAATTATTATGTTTGCTTGGATATGTTTCCCCTTACCAGAGAATAATAACATTCCATGAGGGCAGACATCGTATCTGACTTGTTGAAAGCTGGATTCCTGGTATCTGCCGCAGTGTCTGGCACATAATGGGTACTCAACAAATATTAAGTGAATGAACGAACAAATGAAGGAACAAATCCTCTTTATATAGAACCTTCCGATTCTAAAAATTCATCCTATAGATATAGCCCTACATGTGTGTACAAGGTTTTCATATCAGCATTATTTATAAAACCAAAAGACTATAATAGCCTAAATATCAGCAAGGAACTATGGACTTTTACACAAACATAAAATGGAATACTATGCAGTCATAAAAAAGAATGAAGAGGTTCATTGTCTTGATAGGGAATAATCTCTAAGATACATAAACAAGTGGGGGGGGGAAGCAAAGTGCAGCAAAGTTTTATTACTTGTATAAAAATTGGAGACAAAAGATGACACACAAGAAATGAGAATGGGGACAGGTAGAAAGGAGAATTCTGTTTGCCCTTTTGTAACTTTGAATATGACTATATTTACCCTTTCAAAAAAATTTTTAAAGTAAACTAGGGCACAGAGATGCAGCTAAAAGGCTCTGCCCTTCCTCCTCTTTGCTTGGAAGGTGGGGGGTGGTAGGGAGGAGTTCCACAGAAAGGTGGGAGCTGGCTCACTGCTGCCCAATTTCCCTACTTTCCCAATTATCCCTATGGTATGAAGGCTCAGCATTTAAAAATGCTCTAATCTCTACTTTTAGCAGTATCTGTACTTCCTCTCTTCCCACCCATCTTGTCCTAAGAAGAGAAGGAAGGGTAAGTCAAACTACTCCAACATGGATCACCTTTTCTCAGGGATCACACATTCTAAGCCCTGTATTCAGACCTGCTCCTGCCCCCTGAAACTTTCTTCCGCGTGGAAGTCAGAAACCAATCAACATGGGAGGAAATCCAATTCTCTGTGCCACACTTTCCCACCCAAGCTGCCTCAGGATCCTCTCTAACCTCCCAGACGCTACGTAACCATCTTTGGGTCCTCCCAGGCTCCAGGGTCGCCCATCTCAGAGACTGGTGCCACCATTCACACAGTTGTCCAAGATAGAAATCTGTGAGTCACTCACCACACCTCCTTCTTTCTTGTCAATACATCAATGAGTCCTGTTAATTTTACCTCCTAAAGATTTCTTGAATCCATCTATTTCTCTCCGTTTCCTCCTCCACCCCTACCACCCCTCTTTTTTCATCTGACCTACCTCAGTGGCCTCTTGACTGGTCTCCCGACACCCACTCCAACCTCAGGCCACACATGTTACTCCCCTGCTTAAAACTCTTCAATGGGTCTGGGAGGCTGTGGCACGTTTGCTTCCCAACTGCCTTGCCTACTTCACCCATGCTAAGCTCCTTCTCTCAATCCTCCCACCTCAGACATCCACCTCTGCCTGGGGCAATCTTCCTTCCAAGCCCACACAACTCGCCTACATATCCTTCACATCTGGCAGTCATCATTTCTTCAGGAATGCCTTTCTCCAACCCAGCGGACTAGTCAGAGCCCTCTTTTACACACTCAGACACCATGTTACCTCCCCCTTCAGCAATTATCCACTGGAATTTTACAGTTATTTGTACAATTCTGATTGTATTCTTATTTTATGTGGCACTAATAAAAAACAAATGCTGCCAATTAAATTATGATACTCCACTGATTTTAAGATGCATCTTGACTTCAGACATGTTAAAATGTGAGTCTTAGAATCAATGAAATATCTGGCACCTCCACTAGGCTGAAAACTCTAAGGGCCAGGGACTGTTTTTGCTTACTCCAATATCCTATGACCATTGTATTTTCCTCACCACCCCCTATTGGCACACAGTATGTGCTATTATTTCTTGACTTACTGACTGAATGGTCTTGGCAAATCCCACAAAACAAAGCCATCTTAAGGTCTAGCAGTTATTCAGGGAACACAGAATGTCAGAGCTGGAGAGGATGCTGGCAACCACCCTAGGCAGTCCTCATTTTTCAGATAAAAAACTAAGGGGGACTAATTGGTCCCAGGGCTGGATCCAATCTGCCCTCTAGCCCTACTCCCTTAAAAGCACAGTCCTTACCACAGGAAGCAGTTCTGTTTTCCTCACTCTAGCATATCCCCTGAGACCCATGTGGTTAAACTGGGAAGGTTCCAACATTTTCTTGCTTGAAAACCAGTGGTGGGTCCCTATTGCCCACCCTACAGAATCTCTCATCTCATCTCATTCAAAGCCTTTAAACAAGACCCATCCCACACTCCTCTTGGCTCACCCTGACTCAATGGCTCCCCTCCTCCTCTTTGCACAAACTGTTAGATTACTCCATGTGTTTCTTTTATTCTTTGTCTCTTATTTTGTTCAAGATGATCCAATAGTCACCTCCTTCAGGTTACCTTTATGACTATCCTCCACACATACACACACTCCTACCTCAGGATAAATGCTGCACTACTTTGCACAGAGTGACATGCTACTCTGTGGATGCTTGCTGGGTGTTTCACATGGGACTGCCTGTCTCCCTACTCAGGTGGGGATTTCCCTACATTTAGGGATTGCGTTTTCTCCTTTTAAGCCTCCTCTGAAGTGTCTAGTCAGGGCCCTGCACACAAAGTGCTGTGATAAGATGCAGACTCACCCCTTAACTTATTTTTGCATACTGGAATATCCTAAAGCAGACAAATGTGTATGTGTGTGCACATGTACCCAGGTACATTTGTATAAATTCTCTGGGTAAAAGCTGACCGTGATGTGAGAGACAGGCAGTTTGGCAGAGGTCTGTGTGGCTGGGGAAAGTGAACTAGAACCAAATACTGGCACGGGAAAACCTAAACAATTTTAAAAACTTACTGTATATGACCATCTTTAACTTGGAATGGAGACCCCTGGCCAGAATCCAGACACTAGCCTGTTTTGGACAGTTCCCCAGAGAGGACACAGCAATGGAATGAACATAAATTACTATGGAACTTCCAAAGCCCTCCCTTCCCTGAGCCTCCCCTGTGTGACGTGTAGCCTTTCTTTCCTGAAACACCCCTGCCCCTATCTCACTTGCTGCAGTGCCTATGCAACTTCAGGTCTTATTATACTTCTGTGTGAGAATCTGAAGACGTAACTTGTATGATAGAGGGATATAGGAAAGGGGGCTGAAAGAGAAGCAGATCATGTGTCTTCCCTGGAACAAAAACACATTTGTAGGCTGGGGACAGACAGTGAAGAGATAACTGATCATCTGATCATCATGTGTTCACCTGGGCCAGTTGGAGGATTTCCCCCAACACCCCACCACCCTTGGCCCCGACAGATACAATCAGTTTTTCTCAGCCCCCACATCTGAGGGGCATCTCAGAACTGAAGATTCAGAAGAAAGAACAAAACGAGAAAAGGAGAAGACTGGAGAGACAGAAGGAAGAGAATGGAAAGAGGGAAAAATAACATTTACTGAGCGCTTATTATGAGCCAGATACCATGCCAAACACTCGTTTAATCCTTGCAATTATATTAGAGGTTATTATCCCCATTTTACAGATAAAGAAACTGAGGTTCGGAGAGATCAAGTGACTTGACCAAGGTTCCAAGAGATTAAATGGCAGAGGCAAGTTTGGAATCCAAGCAGTCTGACCCCAAAGCGGCCTCCCAGCAAAGACAATAGTGCCACAGGTATTTCTCACATTCAAATTCATTCCCCTCTTTTCTTTTTTACCCCAATCCTCACACAATCCTGAAATCCTCAGACAGCCAGGGGATCCCAAGGTTGGCCAGGTCTAGCTCACTCCCTGAAGGGATTTGTGCTGGAAAATGAAGGCTGGGAGGCACACCTCTCAGAAGGAGGTAGCCATCATCAAAAAGAAAAGTATCATGGAGACTGAGAGACCAGCTGATTACCCTGTGCTCTAATTATCTACCTGCTGCCCTTCTTCAGCTGCCCCAAACAGCACCAGCCTCTCCCTCCCTGTTTTCGAAACCATTCTAGTCCCCACTCCCCTGTACCAGCCTCATTATTCCTCCTGCTCCCCAAAGATACTAGAAAATACCTTCCGTTGCTTCTCTCTGATCCTGCCATCTCATCACTCTCCTTCTGATGAACAGAATGTTACTTCTGGTCTTCATCTTTCTTGGGTTAGGTCTCAACCCCTCCTCTACTTAGAGTTCTCCCATCCCTCCAACAGGATTCCAGAGGCGCTGGCTAGCCTGCCCCATCCTTGCTTTGTGCCTACCATCCCCCCACATCCCTGGGGATTTTCTGCAGCCCCAGCTGAAGGCCTAGCCTCCATCTTCGTCTTTCTTTTGCTTCCCGACGTCCTAGAACCCATTCTCCTGAACTCTCTCAAGAACCCCCCCGTTTTGGAGCAGAAAGAGATCTAGGATGTCATTCCCATGCATCTTCTTTTTTTTTTTTTAATCGATAGGAAATCTGAGGTCCAAAGCAAGGTAGTGACTTGCCCAAGGTCACACAGAGTTGTTACAGAGTTTGTTGACGGCAGAGCCAGGATTGGGACCAAGGAGCCTCTGCTCTCCCATTTCTTGGACTGTCCAGCACTGCGTGGGGGCCGGAAGCCTCTCTTTCCTCAGGAAACAATGCCCCCTCCTCACCTCAGGAGACAATGCGGGGAAATGAAGGAGGGGGTCTCCAAGAGGTCTTATGGGGCACCCAGGGCTTCCAAAGGGTTCAAGCACTGAGTCTGGGTAAGGGGCATGTCGCACGCCAAATATCCCAGGGGGGAAACTGTGGCCCCCAGCCTTCCCCTAGTCCGCCGGTTCCCACATCTCTCGCCCCCTCTTCTTTCTCGACCTTTCTCCACGAACGCACTCTTCGCTTCATCCCTTGCTCCTCCTCACCCAGTCCCGCAACCCTAGTTCCCCTCAACACCCCCACCCTCCGCCATCCTCCATCATGGCCTCCCCCGCCCCTTCTCCCCCAAATCCCCGCCCCCTCCCCCCTCCCTGGCTTCTCTCCCTAACCCCTCATTCCCCTAGCTCTGCCCCGGGGTCCCGGGTACCCCCGGCGGCCTCCCCGCCCCCCCGGCCCAGGCCCGGGCCGCCGGGGGCGCTGTGGGACCGACCCAGGACCCTCCACACCCGCGCGGGGACGTTACCATGCCAGAGCCTCCGAGCAGCTGGGCCGGCTCGGCCCACCCACCAGTAAAAGCCGCTCTGATTGGCCGGCCGCAGCCGGGAAGGCGGGGCCAGTGGGGGGTCGCACGCCCTGGTGGCCGGGGCTCCGGTCGCTCCCGCCGACCAGCCGGATCCTCCACCGGCCCAGAGAGCCCCGGCCCGGCCCCACCCCCGGCGCGGAGAGCAAGGCCCCGCCCCTGCGCCTCCTGGTCCGGGGTCCGCCTACCGGGGGGCGGGACGCGGGGCACGCCCGCTCCGCGCTCTGAGTGACGGCCGGAGGGCCGACGCCAGGCTGCGGTTCGCGGCCTGAGTTTGGGTGCCGACCCTTCAGCGCGCGCCCGCGACTCTCCTGCCTTCCCGCCCTTCCCACCCTTCCCGCCGGCCGCCTCCAGACCTCGGCCCGCCGCTTCTCCGCCTTCGCGGCTCGACTGCAAGGGCGCGCGGAGCGGCTGGATCCCACGCGCTCGCTCCCAGGACCAGAGGCTGGACCCAAGTATTCATTCCGAATGTAGGGATATCTTTGCGCTTCACAGAGCGTTTTTTTGGTTCGATGCGTATTTTTAGCACTTTAATTCACTCATTCAACAACTACTGAGCACCTGTTATGTGCCAGGAAGTGTTCCAGGCACTGGGCAAATAGCAGTGGGGAAAAAAAGCAGACAGATCCCGGGAAACTCCTGCCCTTGTGCGGCGTACACGGGCTTCTTACGTGACCCCAAAGTTACTTCTTTTGAGATTTGGCTCCCACCAAGTGGTGAAATCGTGAGGCGAGGGGCCCAATTTATTTTAGGAATAAAGATGTGAGATAAATGTTATGTTGTACAGGTAAGGGAATTATAGCCTAAAGCTATTTAATGACTGCTGAACGTCTCAGGGCTAGTAACTTACAGAGCTCCAGGCATACGGGTGCAGAAAGGTCGAGCACCTTCTGTCCAAGGCCCGGGTAAAGGTTTTTCTTTTTTCCTTTATTTATTAACACTTAATCGAGCCTGTGCTCCGTGCTTGGTACTGTGCTAGGTCCTGAAGATACAAAGAAGTCTCACCTGGGTCCAATTCCAAGGCGCTTAGAGTCTAGCAGGGGAGTGGTAGGAAAGCAACCAATACGAAGTAGAAGTCCTAAATTAAAGGTGACAAATGGGAGGAAAGGAAGAGAGAGTCATTCTTGGGGCCGACGTAGAGAGAAACTTCATGTGGGTGTTTTGTTTTTGTTTTTGACAGCGCCCTGTGACGTGGGGGGATCTTAGCTCCCCAACCAGGGATGGAACCCATGCCCCCTGTAGTGGAAGGGTGGAGTCCTAACCGCTGGACCACCAGGGAATTCCAAAACTTCATCTGGTTTTCATTGTAATACCTAGATGGCCTCAAATGAGGGCCTAGTCCTGTTGTTTTCAAACATTATTATTGAGACCTCTAGGCACAGCAGAAGTGGTTCAGAGGTTCCATAAACTTTTATCAGTCACATTTTATTTTTACAGTTTTTTTTAAATTTATTTATTTATTTTTATTTTTGGCTGTGTTGGGTCATCGTTGCTGTGCGTGGGCTTTCTCTAGTTGTGGCGAGCGGGGGCTACTCTTCGTTGCAGTGGCTTCTCTTGTTGTGGAGCAAGGGCTCTACCCCCTCTCTGAACCTCTCCTTGTCTCCAGTGTTCTAAAATGGCAGTGATATGTCTTAGAGAAGCTATTTGTAGTGCTGGGCACTCAGTGCCCCTAACTTCTGGGAAATAATCTTGAATCATCCCACTAGTGATTTCTTCACTTCCATTTTCTTTCTTATTTCTTTTTTGGAACTCCTATAATTCAGATGATGGATCTGCTGGACTGGTCCTTCTCATTTCTTGTTTTTCTCTCCTACTTTTCATCTTTTTTACTTTGTCTTTGGGAGAGTTCCTCAAATCTTCCTATTCTTCTACTGAGTTTTTCAATATTTTAAAGACTTTTATTACTCTCACTTTATTTTTGTTCTCCAGCTATTCCTTTTTATAGCATATTATTTTGTTTCAATGTTGCAATAGCTTATCTCTGACACTACTAATGATGGTTTAAGTTTTCTTCTCTTGCATAATCACTGTTTTCTCCAAATTTCTTTTTCTGTGGTTTTGATCTCTTTCATGTTAGATTCTTTGCTTGAAGGTCCTATAATCCCTGGTTGTCTGCTCACATTTAAGGATGGGTTACCAAAATCCCAGTGAGAAGCATTTGTGCTCTGTGGGTTGACGTACATGGGTGGGGCTTGTCTCCAAGAGCTTCACTGCAGGGAACCTCTAATGTCACATCTTTAGGACTTCCTTCTTGGGGTGGTCAGCAATCTGGCACAACTAATTCCATTTGCCATATGGTTGCCCCACTTCTGCCTTAGGATTCATCCTTCTCTAGTCTATCAGCAACCACTCACCCATATGCTTAACAGCTTCCTAAAGTATTTTGCTCGTCTCCTCTCCTGTTTCCCTGTCTTTGTGCACTTATGCCTTAAAAAAATCCCTTTGCTATAGTTTTAGTATATTTTTAGTAGAACAAAATTAGATACGTGTGTTCAATCTACCATTTTTACCCAGAAACTTTAAATATATTTTAAATATTTTTAAAACAGTAGTTTAAAAATATATACACTCAAATGTCCTACGTATAAAATTTTTGGGTTTGTCAGAACAAGCTTGTTGATATCGAATGATTTTATAATACAGAGATATCATGAAGTTGAACTTACAAATGTATTCTAATAAGACATTGCTTTTATCTGTTTTAGATAGTGAGGTTCTACAGAAGGCTTTGCTTGCAAAAGGGGGTTAGCTGCTTTTTTAAAAAAGGTTTAGAAGCATCTCTTCTGGGCTAGTGATCAACTAGTGTGACCCTTGAACTGTGGTGAAGGAGCTGCTACTGGCCTGAACTGCATGGGAGAGGGGCTTGGAGGAGGGAGCATCCCAGCCCCAAGGGTTAAGGGAAGGAAAAAAGAGAAGACTTGCCACCTGAGAAAAGAGAAAGAGTTATTTCCTTATACCCTCCTAACTTCCAGCCCCTTGCACTGTCTGCCCACAATCCCGCCACAGTCTTGGGCATTATAAAACATTGCATTTTTAAAAATCAGTTTTATTGAGGTATAGTTTACACATAATAAAATTCACCAATTTTAAGTGTAGGGTACAGTGAATTTTCACAAATGGTACAGTCATGTAAACACCACCATAATCATGACATAAAACATTTCCTCCCCTCAGAAACGTTCTTTGTTCCCTTTTGCAGTCAGCCGCTTCTCCCTCATCTGGCTCCTGTCACCTACTGATCTGCTTTCTGTCACTATAGTTTTGCATCTCTAGAATTTCATATGAATGGAGTCATACAGTGTGTGGTAGTTTGTGCCTGCCTTCTTTCACTTGGTATAAAGCTTTTGAGATTATCCATGTTGTTGCATGTATCAGTAGTTCATTCTTTTTTTTTTTTTTTTTTTGCGGTACGCGGGCCTCTCACTGTTGTGGCCTCTCCCGTTGTGGAGCACAGGCTCCGGACGCGCAGGCTCAGCAGCCATGGCTCACGGACCTAGCTGCTCCGTGGCATGTGGGATCTTCCTGGACCGGGGCACAGACCCGTGTCCCCTGCATTGGCAGGCAGACTCTCAACCACTGCGCCACCAGGGAAGCCCCCAGTCTACCTTTTATGTGTCTTCTCCTTGGTGACTACCCTAATTTAGGCTTGTGGCATCTTAGTTCCCTGCCCAGGGATTGAACCCACATTCCCTGCATTGGAAGGCAGATTTAACCACTGGACCACCAGGGAAGTACCTATTTGTGATCTAATTATCAGTATGATTATATGTAAAAGAAAGAAGAAGTGGGGAGGGAGAGAAAGGGAGAAAAGGGGAAAGGACCTCAGATTGGGAATCAGAAAAGCAGGTTGAAGTCCTGAGTCTGTACTTCCCAGCTCTGTAACTTTAGATAAGTCTTATAACTCTGAGCCTCAGCTGGCTCTACATGTTTGTAAGGATAAATAAGTTATTTGTAACCTACAACATGCTCTGAAATCATAAGGGATTAAAGGACCATCCAGTGCTAGATGTATAGATAGACAGGTATCCATAAACCAGGGTGTGACTGCCTCAAAGACAGAACTAGGTCTCACTGTTTTTTGTATTTCTAGCGTCTAGCCCCATGCCTGGAACATAGAACGTTACCAGTAAGTGTTCATTGAGTAAGTGAGGCAATGAAAGAATTAACTTTGAATAAGTGAATGAATGATAGTATGTAAAAGACAGGTGGGTGTCAGGTGACAAGTTGTTAAGTGGCTATGGCACTGCTAAGAACTGAAGTTACAATGTTTAATTCCTTATCTGTTAAATGTTTCAGTAACATGGAAGAATAATTTGCACATATATGTATTTTTACTTACAGATTCATTAATTCAACAAATGTTTATTAAGTGCCTACTATATACCAGGCAAAGTTCTAGTCCTGGGCATACAGTGATGTCCATTTTAATCATTTGTTTTAGAAAGGCCTCTGGCACTGATGGTTACCTTCAGTGACAGTGTTGGTTAAGCCCTGACCCCTGGTGCAAATTGAAATATATTCCCATTAGTTATTGATTGGCTGTAATTTTTTTTTAATTAAAAGTTCTTTGGGAAAAGAACTTTTTCTAATTGCTGTTTCCTACTTTTAGCTGTTAATATTTAGTTTGGGAGCATAACATTTAATGATTTTTAAAAAGCAACAGGTCAAGTTAATATATATTAGGTGATGGATTAAAAAGCTAGATAATCAAGCAGATAGATGACAGGGAGTCATTCTTCCAATCAACCTCATGATGTCACTGGAGAAAAGAAGGTCAGTTGGAACGTGATGTCTGGCAGTTACAGGGAGCTGTGGCTAGGAAGAGGGTACTCAGAAGCTGCCCTGGAGTCCTTAACCCCCAAGCAGCCAACATCGTGTGTCCAGGCCCCTCTACCAGAGACACCGGACATCTTTGTGACTGACAGAGTGATCCCAAATGGAGAAAGACGAGCCCCTACTGTTGGTGACCCCTGTGTCGGTGAAAGCCATCATCTCAAGAATTGAGGCTGCCCAACTAACTCGGGCTCAGGAGGTAACCCCTTGAGATGAGGGTGTCATCCTTCTGTTGGGGTCTGATGTGGAGGCTAGGGACTAAGCCCAGATTTGGGTAAGATTCCAGCTCTGGGCCCTCAGGGGTCCTGGGATCCTCAGCAAGCTGGGTTTGTGGACAGTTCAGTGGAGGGTGAGCTGGAATCAAACTGCCCCCGAGGCAGGGATGGGCCCAGGAAGCAGACAGCCCACAGGGAAGCCCTAGGTTGGCCCTGAGACACATCGTGGTGGGTGCTACCAGGGCAGGAGGAGGGGCCCAGAGTTCCTGACTGGGGTCTGTTCTTGGCAACCTGTCAGACTGCCCCAAGCTGAGCCCTAGAAACTCACAGGGAAATGGCCAAAGATTCAAATCACCCTGCACGTGAGCCTCTGGTGCATTTTTTTAATGGGAGCCTCCGATCCTGAGGGTTTCTTGGGGCCTCATTTTTCTAGTTCGTTGCCTCTGGATCCTTGTGAGGAGAGATGTCCAGAAGTCCCCAGCAAATTCTGAAATTCTGAAGAAATGTTTGCTGTGGATTTTTAGTATTCTCTCCCTGAGCTGGTCTTAATAATCAAAATGAGAGTAATTAGAGCTAACACTTATTTTATGTGCCAGGCGCTGTCCTAAGTGCTTTACAAATACTGGTTCATTTAATCTTTACAAAAACCCTGTGACACAGGTACTATAATTATCTACACTTTACAAATAAGAAAACTGAGGCCCCAAGAAATTAACTGACTTGTCTAAGATCACACTACTA
This sequence comes from Orcinus orca, assembly GCF_937001465.1. Lineage (NCBI taxonomy): Eukaryota > Metazoa > Chordata > Mammalia > Artiodactyla > Delphinidae > Orcinus > Orcinus orca. The sequence goes on along the minus strand of NC_064569.1, from coordinate 39,923,363 downwards.
GGACATGGCATCTGGCACCAGAGTTCACACCCCAAAACACTACAGTCTGCTGCCTCCCATATAGGATATTTCTTCCCAGCTCTCAGACATCTTGGACAATGTCAACTGTGTCATCAGCCGCTTCCAGGAAGAATTAGGATATGATTTCAAAAAAAAAGGCAAAATCTCACCAGACAGAGCAAAAGGGCAAGAACAGATTCATCTTGCTGGAGAAAATTACCTCATTCTCCAACGATGCTAAGACTAAAGAGAAGCACTTGTATGAAATTCTCCACTGGCTAGGTGACTGGGGTGAGTTTGCAGGCTGGGTGCAGTCCTGAGGGTGGGTGCCTTCCCCCCCAAGATGCTGGTGCCAGCTCACTCAGCCTCCTCCTTTCCCCTACCCTAGGTCAGCATTTGCTGGGAGGGGAGTGCAGGGTGGTGGGTGCAGAGGGCGCAAAAGACACATCGCAGCGCCTCTCCAGTGAAACATTGTCCCACTCATGTCGTAGCATATCACCTCTATTCCCTAGAGAGGCAAGCATGTCATTGTCCAAAACATAATAGATTGTGATATTAGGTGCATATGTGATGAAGCCTAAGTCCTGGGTTCATTATTACATCTCATTTTTTAGTAAGATAGAACCTAAGTGCAAACTCACACTAGCTGTTTTATTTTTCCAGCTTTATTGAGATATAACTGACAAACAACATTGTAAATTTAAAGTGTACATGTGATTATTTTATATATAAACATATATATGTATATAATGAAATGATTATCACAATAACATGTCACCTCACATAGTCATCCTTTGTTGTGTGTGTGGTGAGAATATTTAAGATCTACTCTCTTAGCGAATTTCAAATATAGGCATACCTTGGATATTGCAGGTTCAGTTCTAGACCACCACAATAAAGTGGATATCATAATAAAGTGAATCGTGTGAATGTTTTGGCTTCCCAGTACCTGTAAAAGTTATGTTTATACTGTAGTCTATTAAGTGTGCAATAGCATTATGTCTAAGAAAACAATGAACATTAAATATACTTTATTGCTAAAAAGTGCTAACCATCATCTGACAATGCAGGGTTTGCACAAACTTTCAATTTTTAAAAAATGCAGTATTTGCAAACAACAGTAAAGCAAAGTGCAATAAAATGCGGTATGCCTGTATACAATACAGTATTATTAACTGTAGTCACCATGCTGTACATTAGATATCCAGAACTTATTCATCTTATAATTGAAAGTTTGTACCCTTTGACCAACATCTCCCCATTTCTCTCACCTCCCAGCCTCTGATAACCACCAATTTACTCTCTGTTTCTGTGAGTTCAACTTTTTTTAGATTCCACATATAAGTGAGATCGTACAGTATTTGTCTTTCTTTCTCTGTCTGACTTATTTCACTTAGTGTGATACCCTCAGGGTCCATTCATGTTGTTGCAAATGGCAGGATTTCCTTCTGTTTTATGACTTAATAATATAGATCTTCCTTAGCTTATGATGGGGTTATGTCCCAATAACCCTATCATAAGTTGAAAATACCATAAATTGAAAATGTGTTTAATACACCTAACCTACCAAACATCACAGTTTAGCCTAGCCTACCTTAAATGTGTTCAGAACACTTGCATTAGCCTACAGTTGGGCAAGATCATCTAACACAAAGCCTATTTTATAATAAAGTGTTTAATATCTCATGTAACTTATTGAAGACTATACTGAAAGTGAAAAACAGAATGGCTGTATGCATGCAGATGGTTGTAAGTGTATCTGTTGTTTACCCCTGTGATTTTGTGGCCACTTAGAGCTGTAGCTTGCTGTTACAGCCTAGCATCATGAGAGAGTATTGTACCATATTTCACTAGCATGGGAAAAGATCAAAATTCAAAGCATGACTTCTACTGAATGTGTGTCACTTTCGCCTCATTGTAAAGTCAATAAATCATAAGTTGAACCATCATAAGTGGGGGACTATCTGTATTTCATTATATATACTACATTTTCTCTATCCATTCATCCACTGACTGACACTTAGGTTTTTTCCATGTCTTGACTGTTGTAAATTATGCTTCAGTGAACATGGGCATGCAGAAATCTCTTGGAGACAGTGATTTTGTTTCCTATGGATATATACCCAGAAGTGGGATTGCTGGACTATATGGTAATTCTATTTTTAATTTTTTTTAGGAACCTCCATACTGGTTTCCAAAATGGTTATACCAATTTACATTCCCACCAACAGTGCACAAGGGTCCCCTTTTCTTCAGGTCCTCACCATTGCTTGTTATCTCGTCTTTTATACATAATAGCCATCCTAACAGGTCTGAGGTACTATCTCGTTGTGGCTTTGATTTGCATTTCCCTGATAATTAGTGATGTTGAACACCTTTTCATATACCTGTTGGCCATTTGTATATCTTCTTTAGAAAAATGTCTATTCATATCCTTTGCCCATCTTTTAATCGGATTATTTGTTTTTTTGCTATTAAGTTGTGTGAGTTCCTTATAGATTTTGGATATTAACTCCTTATTAAATACATGGTTTGCATGTACTTTCTCCCGTTCTGTAGGTTGAGGCTTTTCACTTTGATAATCATTTCTTTTTTTTTTTTTTTTTTGATAATCATTTCTTTTACTGTGCAGAAACTTTTAAATTTGATGTAGTTCCACTTATTTATTTTTGCTTTTGTTGCCTTTGCTTTTGATGTCATACCCAAAAAAAATCATTGCCAAGACCAATATCAAGAAGCTTTTCCCCTATGTTTTCTTTTAGGAGTTTTATGGTTTCTGGGCTTGTATTTAAGTTTTTAATTAATTTAGAGTTAATTTTTGTGAGTGGTATAAGATAGGAGTCCAATTTCGTGGGGGTTTTTTTGTTTTTTTTTTTTGCAGTACGCGGGCCTCTCACTGTCGTGGCCTCTCCCGTTGCGGAGCACAGGCTCAGCGGCCATGGCTCACGGGCCTAGCCACTCTGCGGCATGTGGGATCTTCCTGGACCGGGGCACGAACCCGTGTCCCCTGCATCGGCAGGCGGACTCTCAACCACTGTGCCACCAGGGAAGCCCCAATTTCATTTTTTTGCATGTAAATGTACACGTTTACCAGCACCACTTATTGAAGAGATTATCCTTTCCCCATTGAGTGTTCTTGGGTCCCTTGTCAAATATTAGCTGACCGTATATGCATGGGTTTATTTCTGAGCTCTTGATTCTGGCCCATTTATCTATGTGTCTGTTTATATGCCCGTGCCATAGTGTTTTGTTTACTATAGCTTTGTAATATAGCTTAAAATCAGGTAGTGTGATGCCTCCAGCCTTGTTTTTCTTTCTCAAGAATGCTTTGGCTATTTGGGGTCTTTTGTGGTTCCGTATGAATTTCAGGATTGTTCTTCCTAGTTCTGTGGAAAATGCCATTGAGATTTTGATAGGGATTGCACTGAATCTATGGATGACTTTGGGTAGTATAGACATTTTAACAATATTAATTCTTGTGATCCATGAACATGGGTTATCTTTCCATTTACACGTGTCTTCTTTAATTTCTTTCATTCATGTCTTATGGTTTTCACTGTAGAGATCCTTCACCTCCTTTGTTAAATGTATTCCTAAGTATTTTATTGTTTTGATGCTATTGTAAATGGGATTGTTTTCTTTATTTCTTTTTTGGATAGTTAATTGTTAGTGTGTAGAAATGCAACTGACTTTTTTTTGTTTGTTTGTTTGTTTGTTTTGTTTTGTTGCGGTACGGTACGCGGGCCTCTCACTGTTGTGGCCTCTCCCGCTGCAGAGCACAGGCTCCAGACGCGCAGGCTCAGCGGCCATGGCTCACGGGCCCAGCTGCTCCGCGGCATGTGGGATCTTCCCGGACCGGGGCACGAACCCGTGTCCCCTGCATCGGCAGGCAGACTCTCAACCACTGCGCCACCAGGGAAGCCCGCAACTGACTTTTATATGTTGATTTTGGATCCTGTAACTTTATTGAATTTGTTTATTAGTTCTAATTGTTTTTTGTGGAGCACACTAGCTATTTTATAGAGGGACTCAAGGGTGATATTCAAAGTACTGAATGGTTACTGAGCCAAACAGCATTGGTGCCAGCTGTAAGCAACTGGTATAGCCATTTGGGTGTGGACCAGCTGCATGCAGCCCTGGAGCCAGATGCTACCCCCGTTAAGATCAGAGTTATCCGATCAGGAGACCTCAGTCTGGTGTGAGGTATGGTGGATGCTGCAGTGTTGGCGGAAGATGGTATAGGGATATGCCCTACCCCTACTCACATTGCCCTGCCCCTGAGGAGCTCTCGGTTCAGTGGTCCTTCAGCTGCCCCCAAGAACTAAGCAGGGCTGTTGACTGCAGTTAATTCATTTAATTGTCCAGATATTGGACTAGGCAGTGAGGATAGAGCAATAACAAGATAGGCGCATTGCTGGCTTTGTAGTACAACAGTGCTGTTTTATGACTATGCATATTTTCTACATGGCAGGTCTCATGTTAATCATTTCACTTGTATTATCTCATTTAATCCATAGCCAACCCTTTTTTGGCAAGGATACTAAGGCTAGGGAAATAAGTGACTTGCTCAACATCATACAGCTAATAAGAGGTTAAACCAATCCAACCTCAAAGCCTGCTGGTGTAACCCCTATCCTATAGGGCTATTTGGGGCTCCCTAGAGGACAGACTATTCTCAGCCTGCATCTCCCACTCTCTCTCCAGGTGACGGTCTGACCTATGAGATCAGGAACAGGAAGAGTGAGGAGGAAGAGGAAGCCCTGGATGAATGGATCGAGGTGATGGAGAAGGGGTTACCTCTCTCCCTCATCGCCACCAAAGGAGGCATCGAGTCTCTCATTTCCCTCTGCTCCACTCTCATTGAAGGACAAAGGAAAGGGGCACAAAGTAGGTTCCAGGAGCACCTGGCAGGGGAGCTGGGTGGGGCAGATGCCATCTCAAGGAAAGAAGTCACACACCAGGGTCTGTGGGAGTCTTTCTGATTCTCCTCCATAACAAAAGCTTTAGCTGAGATGGATGGTCAGTGGTAAGAGGTTGGGGTGGTGGACCCAAGCTGAGAAGTGAGCAGTTCTGGGCTGTCCCTCAGGGCTGAAGGAAGGTGTGATGTGGAGACAGGTCCTCGTTGGTGGTCCCTGGAGCTGTGGCCTCGTGCAGGTTCTGGGGAACAAGGCTGGAAGGTCAGAAAGGGTGGAGTTTATAGCTAGAGCTAGAGGAACATCCTTTCCTTAAACCAAACCCAGATGCAGAGCCAAGCAGTCTGGTGAGACTCAGCTGGAGGCCCTTCTAGAACCTTCTCGATTGTGGCTACTCCAGAAGTGGCAAGTCAGCAACATGGCTCAACCTTGAAATGTCACTTCTCTCAGCACTAGAATGGGCCCGGATTATCTAACTGCCACATTTTGTAGATGAGAACATTGAAGCTCAGAGGAGAGAAGGATCCACAAGGAAAGCCTGTGGCAAAACTAGGCCCCACGCATAGGTTTTCTGGCTTCTTAATCTTACTCGAGAGCATGGGCTTCGGAGTCAGACAAACCTGAGTTTGAATCCCAATTTCTAGCTGTGTGACTTTGGGCAAGTTACTTCCTCTCTCTGAACCTCACTTTCCTCATATGCAAAGTGAGGAGAGCATTGTCTTCCTTACAGGGTTGCACGTGGTGTGAGGCATCTGGCACTGTGCTCAGAACACACACTCAGGGCTTAATAAACAAGAGCTGACATTATCATTTTACCATTGATTTTCATGGCCAGGTTCCTTACCAGTTAAGCAAGGTCGATAGCTGGGGGAGGGAGGAAGCAAGGAAAGGTGGAGGAGAAGGAGACAATGTCTCCTACTATCCTTGTCATATTATGTCTTGAAATATAGTTATTTGTTTACTTGATTTATTTCCTTGCTAGGTTATAAATTTCTGGAGGGCAAAGGCTGTGTCTTATTCATTTTTTTAGGGATTAGTTATTGAGCACTTTCTAGGTACCTGGTACAGTGCTTGGTACTAAACATGCATAATCTACTTACGTCCCATGAAGTAAATGCTATGATTATCCCCATTTTTCAGAAATAGAGGTGCTGAGAAGTTAGGAAACTTGCCTAAGGCAAGTGGTAGGGATGGGATTCAAGCCCGAGTTATCTGACTCTAGAATCCATGCTCTGAACCGTTAGAGCATATGGCCTCTCTGACAGTATTAGCTAAATGCTGGCTTGATTTCAGTGTCATTTAATTTCCATATTTCCTTTAGCCCCTCATCCAAAGTTAGCCAGTGTTTTGTCTGCCAGTGATGTTCACTGAATGAGAAATGAATGGATGCTCCAAGATAATCCCTCCAGCAGCTCTACACATAGTAGATCCAAGGGGATACAACTATGACCATGGACCATCCCTGAGGAGCTAAGTCTGCATATGAATGGGTTTGAATACAAAGTGCACAATTGGTGTTTATGTACATTTTCCTGCTTTCATCAAAGTATCATAGGAGTTCATGACCCCCAAAATGGAAAAAGACATTAGTCATTATAAAAGGATGTAAACCACTGCAGGACCACGTGATAAATTCTCTACAAACACAGTCCAGTGGTAACAGGAAAGGGAAATACAACTTCCCAGGTGATCTAGAGTCTAAGTGCCAGGTGGGCTTCCAGAGTTTAGATAGTTGGCAATAGGTAGCCAAACAGAGATATTGAGACTGGGAAGTAGCGTGATTAGAAAAATCACTCTACTCCAGGGAAATATGGAGGATCAGCAGTGTGTTGAATTGGGTTGAACTGGATCGAATTGGTCCAGACCCCTCTGGGTCCTGCAGGTGCTGTGGAGCTGACAGACCCTGACAGGTAAGCTCTGAGCAAGCTCTGAGCCCAGCAGAGATCTCTCCTGACAATATCTCCCCTGGCCTCATATAATGCCCCAGCTCCTTATTGCCAAAGCCCTAAGAAGGTTGGATGGGAATTTGGCCAAGCAGGGTGTGGAGAATCAGTATAATCCTTGGATCCATGGGAGTTTATTGCCTTTGTTCTCTCCACCTCTCCTAGTGTCCAAACACACCTGGCAGGGCTGGCGGGAACAAAGCCCACGAAAAGTGATATCCTGCCCTCAGCCACTGAGCCCAGAGCAGATGCTCCAGGACAAGCACACTACCTGCATAAGGGTCTCTGAGGTGAAGTCCATGCTGCAGGAACTCCTGGACTCCACGATGTTCAACCAGGGGGAGGTTCGGGCCATCAGGTACATGTCTGCTGTGGTCGAGAACCTCAACAAGGCCTTGATGCTCCAGCACAAGGAGAACAGAAGCCTGGAGGCCAAATACAGGCACCTGAAAATAGAGATGACCAAAGAACTCAGCAGCCAGAGGCTGTATTTCCAGAAGTCCCTCCAAGTCCTCAAGAGTAAGAGAGATGCCCTACTAAAGCAGGTAGAAATTCTAGGGGGAAAGTACCATGACCTTCTCCTGAGGAAGCGTGCCTTAGAGTTCCAGCTGAACAAGGCTTAGTCTGCTAGAGGTCAAGCAGAATACTCAGTCAAGATCTTGGTTGACTCGCCAGCCCCTGCCAAGAAAGAGGCCCTCCGAAAGAAAGAAACAGTCATAGAGGAAACCCAACAGGAGCCCAAGAAGGAGGAGCAGTTTTCACCACTCTCCCCAAGTCGCCTGGCCATGACCTGGGATAGTAGTGCTAGGCCTTCCACATGTCAACCACTTTCCACCATGACTGTGCATTCAAGGACTGCAGATGTGTACAGCAGCAAGGACACTGAAAATCTTCAGCCTGTGTTGCCATCCTCCATGGATCACAAGTTTCCTAAGAAATGGGAAAGACCATCAGCAGAAAGCCCAGGCCACAAAGTCAAAGACCAGAAGGACTTCTTCCAGGAAGTGACCCAGGAGAAGGAAGGACTCCAGATGAAGTCCCATTTTCAGAAGCAGCTGTCCCCAGAGAGCTCTAGGAAGGTGGCCTTGGAGAGCAAGGCAGAGCACTGGGAAGAGGAACTCAGATGGGAGAGGCGAAGGCAGCAGTGGCTGGAGGAGGAGATGTGGCTGCAGTGGCAAGAGAAGTGGGCCCTGCTGGAGCGGGACACCGGGAGAAGCAGCGGCAGTGGGAGCAGGGGGAAGCAGCAAGGGGGTGGCAGCGGAGATTGGCCCAGGAGCAAGGGGGCCCATGGAGGGGGCCGGAGCGGACAGGAGAGGACGTGGAGAGAATGGGCTTCATGCCCACCAGTCGATGGAGGGACTTGGAGGAGGCATCACTGGCACCTCCCCCAAGCCAGGCCCAATCTGCTCACCAAGGCAGGAGGCCACACTTGCCCAGGTCCCCTAAGACCCAGCAGCCTGCCCCCGGAAACCAGAGGACCATGAGTTCAGCCGAGTTTACTCAGAAACCACGGGCCCGCTGTGTTCCCACGAAGCCCAAGAAGACGGCCTCCCTTCCTGTCACGGGGACATCCCTCCGAGAAGTGGCCCAGCCCCCTTTGCATACATCCCTAGTAACTCTGAAGGGGAAGGTATACCACGTGGACGTGGAGGCCCAGAGGAAGAACCTGCAGCTCCTGACTGAGGAGGATCAGCTGAGGCTGCCCCACTACCTGCGCAACAAGGTGCGGGAGCTCACCACCACCGCTGTGGAGCTGAACGCGCTCAAGCTGTGGTGCCTATGCCATAAGTACATCCTCTACAGACATTTCCAGAGCCTCCGGTAGGTCCTCCCTGGCACCCACCGGCACCCACCCACTGCTGCAATATATGGGCAGAGCCAGAACCCAGTGAGAAAGGAGGAGCATGGGGCAAGTGGGATAGGGAGAATCACCCCAGGCCTGGACAAGGTCCCCCTGAGGGAGGGTACCTGCGAAGGACACCTGACCTTGGAGCCTTGGGCAGCCCTGAAGGTGTGGGAGGTCAAACACTTACACACTGCTCTCCCTCTAGTGAGCTTTCCTGCAAGCCTTTCTTCCTGTCTTCCTACTGCCCTGTCCATAACCCGCCTAACACGCTCCCCCATTTGCCTTACTTTTATTCCTGTTTCCAGCCCAACCCAGCCCGAGCCTCCTCACCTGACACCACCTCCTGCTTCTCTGCTCCCTGTTTTCCCCAGCTCTCACAGACACAGAGTCATCTTTGGTTAACAGAGAGTTGGGGGCAGGAGGAGTCTCCTTCACCCACTAAATCACTTCCCTCTCTTCCCAGACAAGAAGTGATCAACCACGTACAAGTTGTGCGAGAAGCTGGGGCTGCCTACAAGGCCCAGCACCTCTACCTCTTCCTGGAAAACGTCGACCGCCTGCAGAACCTCCTGCTGCAGGCCTGGACAGACAAGCAGAGGGACCTGGAGGAGAAGCGCCGAGAGTGCCTGAGCAGCATGGTGACCATGTTCCCCAAGGTGGGCCTCCCACCCGGCGACCTTCTCAGGGGTCAGCACAGCCGGCAGGGATGGGACCAGGGTGGAGCCATGGGGCTGTGGGGTGTACCTGGGCGTGGGAGAGCAGTTGGGAAGTAAGAGGGCAGATTAAAGCCTCTGAACCAGGAAGAGGGGAAGGCAGGAGACAACCTGAGCGTAAGGAAGGCCAGTTTTCCAATCTCCATATATGGGGAGAGCAAGAGAGGGAGGAACCCTCCAAAGGAGCTGGACAAGAAAGCTTCTTCTGGAGGGGAGGTAGTTGGAGCCTGCAGTCCTGACTCTGTGCTCAGATTCTCCCTCCCCTGTGGGTCTCCCTGTCCTGCTCTTGTCTGATCTGCTTGCTCTCCAGGCTTGGTCACAGCTGTCTTCTTAACCCTCGTGCTGGCGACTCCCTTTGCTTCTCTCTGGGGACAGCTCCCCTGCTTTTTTTTTTTTTTTTTTTGCGGTACGTGGGCCTCTCACTGTTGTGGCCTCTCCCACTGCGGAGCACAGGCTCTGGACGCGCAGGCTCAGCGGCCATGGCTCACGGGCCCAGCCGCTCTGCTGCATGTGGGATCTTCCCGGACCGGGGCACGAACCTGTGTCCCCTGCATTGGCAGGCAGACTCTCAACCACTGCGCCACCAGGGAAGCCCTTTTTTTTTTTTTAATGTGCTTTGTTTTTGTTGTTACGAGGTAGAACTTTTTTTTTTTTTTTTGGCTGCATTGGGTCTTCATTGCTGCGCTCAGGCTTTCTCTAGTTGCAGCGAGCGGGGGCTGCTCTTCATTGCAGTGCATGGGCTTCTCATTGCGGTGGCTTCTCTTGTTGCGGAGCACGGGCTCTAGGTGCGTGGGCTTCAGTAGTTGTAGCTCGTGGGCTCTAGAGCACAGGCTCAGGAGTTGTGCATGGGCTTAGCTGCTCTGCGGCATGTGGGATCTTCTGGGACCAGGGCTCAAACCTGTGTCCCCTGCATTGGCAGGCAGATTCTTTGATGTGGAGCATTTTTAAAGTCTTTATTAAATTTGTTAAAATATTGCTTCTGTTCTGTGTTTTGGTTTTTTTGGCTGCAAGGCATGTGGGATCTTAGCTCCCTGACCAGGGATCGAACCTGCATCCCCTGCATTGGAAGGTGAAGTCTTAACCACTGGATCACCAGGGAAGTCCCCAGCAGCCAGATTCTTAACCATTGCACCACCAGGGAAGTCCCTACCCTTAACTTTTAAAAAAAATTTTTATTTTATTTTTTTATTTTTGGCTGCATTGGGTCTTCGTTGCTGCGTGCGGGCTTTCTCTAGTTGTGGCGAGCGGGGTCTACTCTTCATTGCAGTGCGCGGGCTTCTTATTGCAGTGGCTTCTCTTGTTATGGAGCATGGGCTCTAGGCACGTGGACTTGAGTAGTTGTGGTGCATTGGCTTAGTTGCTCCGCGGCATGTGGGATCTTCCCAGACCAGGGCTTGAACCTGTGTCTCCTGCATTGGCAGGCGGATTCTTAACCACTGCACCACCAGGGAAGCCCCCCTACCCTTGACTCTTAATTGACAGTTTGCCTGGATACAGAAGTCTAGGTTAGAATTCATTTTCCCTCACAATTTTGAAGGCACTGCTCATTCATTGCCTTCTAGGTTTTGGTGTTGCTGTTGAGAGTCCAAAGTCATTCGGAGTCTTAATCCATTGGGTTTGACCTATTTTTATTCTCTAAGGTCTGCCTTCAGTTTCCTCTACTCTTTCCCCTGCTACCAGGGTCAGAAAAGCAGCGAGTGCTGACATGGTCCACAGGAGGCTAGCTGATGGCTTGGAGGGATTGCAGAATCCCGCAGCAGTGACTCAGAATCTGCTGAGATCTCCTCTAGGGCTGGGCCAGGAGGTTACCCCACTGAGTCCTGAGCAGCCACGGCCAGAGTCTGGGGGAAGGAGTGTCCTGAGGGATTCAGTGTAAGTGCCGGCATAAGGCAGTTGGAAGAGCCTTGGCCATGGGGATGTCTCCCAATTCAGTTTCCTGTCACCTTATATTAGTCCTGATCACCTCCCGTAGGTGTCTTGACTTGCTAAATTGGTTTTGAGGTTGAGAAGGAAAGGGACCATATATATAATAATTCTTTAGATGGCTGTGAGGGTTCCTCCAGCTCCTTCCCCAGGGCCAGGGCAGAGGCTGAATGACAAGACACGGAGAGCATTCCTGACACAACCTGGCCCGGTAACACGAGTCTTTCACAGTTCCAGCTGCTCTGGCTTCCTTTAGTTTTTTCCTTGCTGTTTTGCCCATTGTCCAGATTCTCCACAGCAAAGGAGAAAACAGGAACTAAACCAGCAAAGAACAATTCAAGGAATTTCTGGGAAATGCAATACCCTGAGGTCCCAGGCATACCTAATTGGAGGCATTCCCTGGGCCTCACCCTTTCTGCTCTGCCCCAAGTCAGGCAATGCCTCCTCTGGCACTAGAGAGAGGATGAATTCCTTTCTCCCTGATGCCTCTCTGCTGGTTCCTCTTAGCTCCAGCAGGAGTGGAACATTAACCTGAACACCCCTGTGGTCACCTCCCCAAAGTCAAGGAAAAGCAAGCCTCCTCCATCCTTACTGCAGAACATCCATTCCAGCAGCCCCTCCTGCAAGCGACACCTGGAGCTCTTTATGACCAAGCACCAGCAATGTGTGCCCCTGCGGATGGCCCAGTAGGTGCATGGAAGCCAGGGGCAGCTGGCTAGGTGGGTGAGGGAGGCAGGGAGCAGGGGTGACCAGACTTGCGGGGTGCGGGGGTGTGTGGCTGGCAGCTCAGTGAAGGCACAGACAGGCAAAGCTCACCCCATGAGTTGCAAGGAACCTAGCTTCTCAGCGGCCTGCCCAGCTCTGGCCATTGGCCCAGATGGGGGTATGTGTGTATGTGGTGTGTGGGCTTCATGGCACAGCCTGACCAAGTATGTTTCAAACTATGCAACTGAAAGACTCCTGGGACCCACAGCTGAGAACTTACAACCATTTCCACCCTGAGCATTGGTCTGGCACCTGCCACTGGTCCATCCATGTAAATCAACCTGATCCTTCCCACCACGTGACCCCTGGGCTCAAAGAGAGACACCACGAGTCTCTGGGCAGCCAAGAAGAGACACATCCACACCCCCCTGGTGTGGCCAGTTCAGGGCTTCAGGCCCAGGGCATGTGCCTGGAGGAACAGGGGCTGTCTCGGCAGCCTCTTCCAGTAGCTCCTCAGCTAGAGGAGACCCAAGGAGGTGAGATTTAGAGTTGGGAAGGGAAGAGATGCGGCAAGGAAGGCAGTGACAACTATTTGAGAAGGGAAGAAAACCCTGCAGAGCTTGTTGCTTCCCAGTCTCTCCCTTTCTATAAAGACCTCCTCATCTCTTCTTACACTTTCAACCTTCACACCCCAGCCAACAGGGGAACCAGCTGGAGGCCATCTGGAAGACTGATGTGGCCTCCTCCAGTCACCCAGTAGAAAAGAAGACCCCCACCAGCCTGTCCTGGGACCAGCTAGGGGGGTACCCAGATATTCCCCGGCTGTTGGCATTGGATGTGCATTCCTCCTACCACAAAAGCTTGATGTCCCTCAAGGCCCGGTAAGATGCAAGGCTGGACGGTTAATCTGGATTCAGGGAGATCTGCCCACCAAGGGTACACACTTCTGTGTCCAACCGCCCAACAGCTATCTTTCCAAACATTAATAATGACCTCATTTACTGTACCACATCAGACAGAGAGATGCTTACCTGCCTCATTGGCCATGAGCTTGGGTCCCCACGCCAGCACCATTCTAGTTCTCTCAAAGGACTCCACACGGCGTCTCAGAAGGTCACGACAGAAGTCATTCCTTCCCACTTGCTTCCTGGGCTGCACGTGAATCGCTCAAGAGGTGTTTTTTGCCCTAGGCCTGGGGGTTATTCTCAAGGAGAGCCAGGTGCAGGTATGGAGAGATGAGAGAGACCAAAAATCTCAGGATAAACTGGGCCCGTCTTTGGCATTGTCATTTCCTTATTGCCTTCAAGAACTGCCCCTGGGAAGAGCAGCTGAGGGGAGGCGGGCAGGACTCAGTGGGCCAACAAGGGACTTTTCTGGTTAGGAAGGTTCAACTCTGCCTCTCTTGGCTTGAAGATGTCAATATTGAAGACTCAAGGCTGTTTCAAGGAGCCTTTCTAGATTACTAACCCCAGCTGCCTCCTGTGGCCCTGCCCCTGCCCCAGTTAAAGATCTTTGACAGGGATGGGAATTTCCTGGCAGTCTAGTGGTTAGGACTCGGTGCTTTCACTGCCAGGGCCCAGGTTGGATCCCTGGTTGGGGAACAATCAATAATATCTTTGACAGGGAGAGGGCACTGATGCCTGCCAGTGTAGCCCTAACCAGAACCAAGGCTGCAAGATGCTGCTGCCGCCCTCATCCTCTCAACAGGAACTTAGGGAAGACGGGGTGGCACGGCAACATCAAAGGAGGCTGGTCCTTGGCTGTGATTCCGCTCTGAAGTGGGCCTGAGAGTCCCAGCTGGACATCAACATTATAGCCCACCTAGTACATAGATACCTGGTTTTCAGTTCCTGAAGAGTTTCCAAGTGTGTGCGTGTGTGTGTGTGTGTGTGTGTGTGTGTGTGTGTGTGTGTGTGTGTGTGTGTTGTTGTTGTTGTTGTTGTTAGTTGATTTGGATACAGCAAACAGAACTGAGAATAACCAAAAACAACACTGGCAGAATTTAGTAACCCAGAAATCAACTGGGGCCGCACCCTGCTGAGATTTGGCTAAACTTGCCCCTGACTCTAGCACCCCCATAGTGGTATCTCTCCTCTCTGAGCGCCTTCTCTCCCTCTGCATCCCTGCCAGTGCCTGGGCTCTGCTCGTCATCTGTTTCAACCTGAGGCACCAACCCCGCACACGTGAATATGTGCACATAAATATCAAGTATACACGCTCCACTTGACCCCAAGCATTTCACGATCTTCATAACTTTCTGAAAATTTAGCGGGGTGATAGGGAAAGGGACTCACAGTGAACAGTACCAAAGAGCAGCCTCCTTTCTTCCCCTCTCTCTTTGGTTTAACATGCAAAATTCAAAAACTCTTTCCCGTCTCTCATGCAGAGCTGTCCCACCTACACCCATGCCGCCACTGGGATCTCAGCTTCAGACTTAAGCACTAATCAAAATATTGTTCCCAGCAAAGACAGTTTCTCCTTTCCAGGGGAATTTAGGTGAATACAATTTTCTTCCCCTTTTTCAAACTCTACAGCAGTTTTTTCAGTTTATCACACTACCAGGTGTAGAGACCAAGCCCTGCTGTTTCTGTTTTCTATATCCACATGCCAGGTTGGTACCACCTACCTGTGTGTCAAGCTGGTCCTCGAGATTTTAGTGTGGGTGCTGCCTCCATCGTCTTGGGATCTTGCTGCTGTGGCATGAGAATCTGCCGCTGCCCAGGCTACTGCTGCCCTAGGGTGGTGGTCGTGCTGCTTTCTTTGTGCATTCTCCGTGCGTGTGCACCTCTGGAGACACACTGCTTCCACTCCCAAAAGTGCACCCTCTCTTTGGCCGCCTGCCCCTGGCCCACCTCAAATCTGCAGGCCCACCTGTTGTGTGGGTCCAGGTCACTCACCTCTTCACGATCCTGCTGACCTGACCAGCTCCCCTGGCCAAGTTGTCCAGTTCACAGCACCAGCTAGTTTCATAACTAGGGCCAGCCTCGCACCGACTGTCCCATTCTCCTGGTCTGCCTGGCGTTGGCAACCTGTCTCATCAAACGCCCGCCAGGGTGTCCTCTCAGCATGTGGGGAAGGGCTATTAATCTTCCCTCTGTGATTTGGGACCGTGTCCTTCAAAAACCAGCAGACGCCCTTCTCCAAGATCTTTTTTCTGCTTTGTCTTACAGGTGTCTCCCCTGGGCTGTCTGTCTGACAGGTAAGATAGCTATGTGCCTGTACACACCGAGCACTGTCTGCAGTTGGAGAAGTGTCTTAACCTCGACTCTAACTGCCCTGCCCTCCCTTGCTCAGAGCCGATTTCTGCGCAAAGTACACGATGGTTCACACGTGTGTGCTGAGATGCAGTGATTATGGATTCACAGACTTCCAAGGTGGTGCCGACAGAAGAGAGAGCTTATAACTTGGTTTCTGGGAAGGAACCAAGATGGGGGTGGAGAGGAAGAAACGTGGATGGGTAGGAAGGAGCAGGAAAGAGTGAGGGGAGGGAAGAGGGAGTATTCTGTAACGTGAAACGGGAGGAAGAGTCACAAGAAAAGAAGCAGAGCCCCTGGGATGTGGCAGAAATGTTGTGTTAAGCAGTTCCACATCTGGGTCAGTCTGGGCCCAGCCCTGGACTGGTCTCCCAGAGACGACCAGGGAAGCTCTCGGGTAGGCTGGGTGGGTACTCACATCTCAGGGCCTTGTTTCATCTGTTTCCCAACCGGTAACTGTACTAACCGTTTCAGTGCCTCAGTGACCCAAAGAAAGGAAGGCCAGGAACACCCAGAGGAGCCAGCTGAGCTTGTTTGTAAAAAGTCAAACGAGTCCTTCCCCGGAACCCTAAAAAGCCAGAAGGATCGAGACAATTGCAGTCCTTGCTCCATGCCTTAGCCAGTGATTCTCAAAGTTGTTCCAAATGCAGATTCCCAGCTGGTGTTTTTAAACAAACACTCTGGGTACTGCTAAGTAATCCTAGAACTTTGAGAAACACTACTTTTCTCCTTCAGTCCCCAAACTGTACATTTTTAATAAAATAGAGATGTTTTTATTTTTAAAATTTTCTGCCTCATTGCTAAAACCCACACCTCCTCAACTCACTCATTTTTGAAACCAGATGCATGACCACCTGGCCACTGACTTAGACACCAGTCACAGGGATCCCCCCAGTGTTGTGTCTGCCCTCTGGGAGCCGACCAGCCAAGACGGCCATAATTAGTGCCTGGCACACAGCAGGGCTCAGTAACTCTAAAATCAATCAGAGACAGACAAATACGTAACAGATATACTGATGATGAGCGTGAAACTCAGAAGGTAAGAACAGAAGAAGGTACTGAGTACAAGTCAGAGCCAGGTGTGACTGGGTGTGGGAGCAAAGGTGAGTGCATCTCTAAGAAGTGAGGACAAAGATGGAAGAAATAGAGACACGGAGGTTCCAAATCTAGATGGTGTGGGCTTAGGAGGCCATCCCTGTCCGCTAATTAATTGTCTTAATTCAGGGAAGACACTACTTTGGTTGGTTCATACAGCTTACGAGCACCGCCCCATCCTCACTCTCCCTTGCACTCCCCTCCCCCTCCTCCCGCCTAGCCAGACCAGACCTAGGGACCAGGCATGATAAAACGTTAGCTAGGAAATTACCCTGTTCTCAGAGGCCCCACAATCCAGTGATTCTGTTTCTTAGGAATGGAACACCCATCCTTGCTTAAGGTTGAAATTCTGGAAGGAAGAGGAGGATGTTGGATGCAAACTGATGGCCCTTGGATGATGCCAGAGTAGGATTTAATTTCTGAGCCACAGCTCAACGTATCACAAGGAAGCCTGGCGGAGGGAGGAAGGTGAGAGGCGTTTCTGATGCAGGTCACACACATGGGACAGCTGTGGCAGGGAAGGGCCATGTCTAGCCGTTCAGGCTTATTTTCTGGAGGCCTCACCCCACTGTAGCCAACATATTAAAATGCCCTCATACTAAATGTATTGCTTTATAAATAATTTGAAGGGAATTTTATAACTTTGCTTTGGAAATTAAACGACTATGAGTAAGTTTTTTTAATGTATAGTTGGCTGTGACTTCTCAGCAATCATCATGCATAGAGATGAAATCTAACAAGTTTTGTAAATAAGATGAAAATATTCTGAATATTAAATTTGACAGAATAATGAAACTGACAGTATTGTGTTTTATAAACATTTAATTACATATATTTTTGTATTTTGGTGCCAATGACATTATTTATTTATTTATTTTTACTATCTATTCTTTAAGCCTCGGCATGTGGGATCTTAGTTCCTTGACCAGGGATCAAACCCGGGCCCCCCATAGTGGAAGCGTGCAGTCCTAACCACTGGACCGCCAGGGAAGTCTCACCAATGACATTTTTAAAGGTTTCAGATGTTTCCGTACGCTTTCGGCACTGTGCTTAAATTAAGGTGCCCAGCAGCTAAACCTGCCCCGGTGATGGAGGACTTTGACTTTTTGGTTGTCCTCTAGCAAGCTCTCTGGCAAACAAGCAGAGTGTCTGATAGATGGCCAAGCTGGGTTGAAACCCAAGGAGATATATAGATATAGTATATGGTGTTTTTCTGGTAATGAGGTTATTTAATACTATCCAAGAACCTCATTTTTTTTTTTCAGAGCAAAGTTGATGTATTTGGTCAAACAAGATATTGCCTCAAAAAAACTTGGGGAAGCCAGGGCATGAGAAGGAGTACTTCTTGGCATATTTCTTCAAGCCAGATTTGGGAGTTGGCCATATCTCTGCTTACATGGCTCATGGCCTCAGGGTTCTCCAAGATGAGGAATCAACACTAATGTGAAAGGGGGCATGAGAGAAGGGTCTACTTTAGCCCTGACTGTGACCTTCATGGAGACATCGGTGAAGTGGAAGGGATAAAAACCTTTTGTAAACAACCCAACCAAAGAACCAGGGAGGCAAAAGCCATGCAGGGTCTGGTGTGTTCCATGTGCTGGGGAGGCCAACTTAGAAAAAGTCAGAAAAAGAATGAGCATGACTATGATTGGAGGAGTCATCTTCTTTAAAAAAAAAAAAAAGAGGGCTTCCCTGGTGGCACAGTGGTTGAGAGTTCACCTGCCGATGCAGAGGACATGGGTTCATGCCCTGGTCCGGGAAGATCCCACATGCCGCAGAGCGGCTGGGCCCGTGAGCCATGGCCGCTGAGCCTGCGCGTCCGGAGCCTATGCTCCGCAACGGGAGAGGCCACAACAGTGAGAGGCCCGCGTACCGCAAAAAAAAAAGAATATGAGCATGGCTAAGATGAAACTATCAATTGGGGACTTTGAGATAGCTATATTTACCATGTTAAAGGATCTAGTCTAGTGGATAAAGGTGAACAACATGCATGAACACATGGGGAATTTGAGAAGAGAATAGGAAACTAAAAAAGAAATGGAAAACCAGAAATGCTAGAAGTGAAAACCTTAATATCAGAGATGAACAATTCCCTCAACCAGTTAATCAACAAACTGGACAAAAGCAGAGGAAAAAATCTGTGAGCTTGAAGCTAAGTCAGAAGAAATGTAAACAAACTGTAACATAAAGAGGAAACAAAGGAATAATTGAGCAAACCCAAAACTAAGCACCGACTTGAGTGGGACAATGACAAATGGTCTAACACACATAATTGAAGTCCTAGAAGAAGGGAGACTGAATGGGGCAGAAGAAATATATGAAGAGATAATCACCAAGAATTTCCCAAATTAATGAAAGAGAACAAACCACAGATCCAAGAATGTCAGAGAACCCCAAACAGGATAAACACAAAACACACCTAAGCATAGCATAGTCTAACTGCTGAAACCAAAGATAAGAGAACATCTTGAAAGCTGCCAGAAAGAAAAACAAATTACATAGGAAAGTAAGAAGTCGTCTCATCAGAAACTTTGCCAGCCAGATGGTTACTGAGGCCTGGCTGTATCCATGCCTTACAGGTCTACAAGATAACCCAGTGGTATTCCAGGACATTCCCTGTTTAGGGGCTGATATTAGCTTAGGTGGGTTTCAGTTACCTACAGAAACAGTAACGGGCTGGAACTGAGCAGTGGCTCAGCTAAGCAGTGTCCTCCAGGGCATGGGCTCCAGTTCTCCACAGTGCCCAGCCTTCCTACTCGTGTCACACCCAGCCCCCTCCTCTCTTTACACACACCCGGCCCTGAGCTGGCTGGTGGCTGCATCACCCCTTAAAAACTATTGGCTGTGAGCTGGGAGGAGGCCGAGTAGGTAGAGGCTAGATATACTAGTTGACTGGCCTGAATGCCCCTCAAGGTAGGCCCTGGGATCTGACTGTTGCCTCAGATTCTTTCTCCAGGGGACTTCCCTGGTGGTCCAGTGGTTAAGAATCTGCCTTCCAATGCAGGGGACACGGGTTCTATCCCTGATCGGGGAACTAGGATCTCGCATGCCACAGGGCAACTGAGCCCGTGAGCCACAACTAAAGAGAAGCCCTCGCACCGCAGCGAAGATGCCATGACGCAGCTAAATAAATAAATAAATTTCTTCCCCCAAAGGTGACCTAACCTGGAACAACCAAAGCTGAGTCCAGCTGGCATACCTGTCAGGGCTCTGCTGTCTGCTGAGGGGATGGTCGTCGCTATTAGCAGTAATGTCTGTGGGCGGGAGGGCAGCTGCCAATAATTCAGGGTCTCCATGGGGGTCAAGAAGATTCAGGTTTCCTCTCCCACAGCCCCCTTTCTAAGAGTCCCTGTGTAGGCCTCTGTCACCTCACTTTCAGAAGAGAGTTCCTTTCCTGCAGGAGCCACAAGGAGGCAGCAAAGTGCTTGTTGAAGGGCCTCCGCTGGCCCGGAGAACAAGAGGACCAAATGAAAAGTATCGGAACCGCTGAAGGATGGACACAGCTGAAGCTGGGTGGAGTTCATCTGAGAAGGTGCTTGGCTGAGTGAGGAAAGCTAGTATGGCAAAGATGAGGGGAATGAGACAAGGGATTCCTGACCCATCCTTTGGACATCTGGATCCTGCAGACAATTCTTGGTGGCTTCAGCCTAGGGCCACTTCCTCCTCGCTTGACCACTCATCTCCAGCAGGGTCCTCAGCTGTGCAGTTCAGAGATCTCTCCTTGTCAATGATTCTTCAGGCAACTATTTTTTAGGAACTCCTCCAGAAAGCCCTACCTGAAGACTTCTTCAAACATGTATCACGTCCTCATTCATTCAACAAATACCTATTGGGTAACTAATACTAGGCACTATTGTAGGCATTAGGGATACAGTGCTGAAGAAAATAGTTGTTTTTTTTTTTAAAGTGATTTCGCAGAGCTTACATTCTATTGGGCAAAAATGGACAAATAAAAAATTAGTAAAATACACAGTATGTCAGATAGTAAAAGATGCCATGGAGAAACACAAATTTCAACGAGGGGTAAGGTACCAGAATGTAGAGTTTACCTTTTTTTTTTTGGCCGCACCGCTAGGCTTTTGGGATCTTAGTCCCCCAACCAGGGATTGAACCCATGCCCATGGTAGTAAAAGCGCCGAGTCCTAACCACTGGACTCCCAGGGAAGTCCCAAGGTTACCATTTAAAACAGGGCATAAAATAGGCCTCACTGAGATGACACTTGAGTAAAGACTTGAAGGAGATGAAGAAACGAGCCCTGGGGAAGGGTATGCAGGCCGGGGGAACAGTCTGAGGTGGGAGCATGCCTGGCATAGTCAAGGAATGGCCGTATCTCCATTGTGACTGGTGCCAGGTGAGTGAGTGGGAGGAGAAAAGCAAGGAAAGTGTTGGAGAATGACTGGAGGGACAGATCACATAAGGCCTTGTAGGCCACGGTAAGGACTTTATTTTCACTCTGAAAGAATAGGAGCCATTTTTTTTTTTTTTTTTTTTTGCGGTACGCGGGCCTCTCACTATTGTGGCCTCTCCCGTTGCAGAGCACAGGCTCCGGACGTGCAGGCTCAGCGGCCATGGCTCATGGGCCCAGCCGCTCTGCAGCATGTGGGATCTTCCTGGACCGGGGCATGAACCCGTGTCCCCTGCTTCGGCAGGCGGACTCTCAACCAGTGCGCCACCAGGGAAGCCCCCAGGAGCCATTTTTTACTCTGAATAAAATGGAAACCATTGCAGAATTTTGAGCAGAGAAGTGACATAATCGGACCTCACCTTCAAGAGCATTGCTCTGGCCATAGTGATGTGAACAGACTGAAGTCTGGGAAGGGGGAAACAGGGAGACCAGTTGAACACTGACAATTCCTTTTGCATTCAGGAAAATTTAGGAAATGAGCGCAAATGCTATTCGCCCTACCAAGATGCCTCTCCTAGTCCTCCCTAAGATGCCCCCTTCTCCTGGAGGCTCTCTCAACCTTTGTTCATGCATCTCTTCCAGCAATGGTCAGTCTTGTCTTTGTTCTGGGATTATTGGTGGGCTGTCCTCATCCCCCCAGATCTTAAACTCTTTAAGAGCAGATGCCCAGTTGCTTTCACAGCTGTAGCCGCCCCCAGTACAGAGTGCTGTGCACATAGTAGAAACCAAGTCAGAATTTTCTCTAAGGAATAAGTGATCCCATCCCTCCATAGTTGAGCTGCCTTGCTCTTGCCTCTGAGGCTTCTTCCGGGCTGTGTTTCTGCCTGGAGAGCCACATCTCTTTGTGTTAAATGCTTAACCATCATGACAGCCCTAATTCGGTCTGTTAGCCATACTACACGACATAGCTTGTCAATAGCCTGCAAAGGCAGCCTGTCAGAGCTGGCCAGAAGCACATACCAAACACTGTTTGCCAAAGCCATTGGCCTCTCTGGAGGCTACTGAGAGCAAATTAAATGAGTAATTATTGACTCCTTAAACATTTATTGAGCACCCACTGTGATGTTATGCTCTGTACTAGGCAGTAAGAGTATAAAAGTCAATAAAACAAACTTCTAAGGAGCTTACTGCAAACATAGGGTACACACCACATGCAAAGCACTGTAGAGGGAATAAAAATAAATAGAACTAGGTCTTTGTACTCCCAAGGACTTACCGTCCACCCATCCACCCGTCACTTATTCAGCAATTACTTAGTGTACTGTGTGAAGGCTGGATGTAATGATGACACTGAGACACAATCCCTTTTCACAGTCCAGTGTGGAGACAGGGTAGTAAATAGGGGGGAGCTGGCATATGTAACAAACACAAATACAGTACAGGGCAGGTGATATAATACAGATGCAAAATAATTGGAGAACAGGAGAAGGAGACGTTCATTGCAGTGAGGGTCTGGAAAGGCCTTCAGGTCTAAGTGGGATTTCAACAGAAAGCTGAAGGATGGATAGAACTAACGCAGGTGGCAGGGGGGTGGGGAATCCGAGGGAATAGAATACTATAAGCACGGAGCATGTTTACGGGCCAAAACGTAGTCAGTGTGGCGTAGTTCATGGGTAAGAAGCCAGGTGTTACAGGAGCAAAGCTGGGCTGAGATTGGGTTTGGATGAGCTTGAAGGCCAAGCTGAGGATTTTCCTCAGCAGTGGAAAGCCACTGATGATTTTCAAGGAAAAGAGTGATGTTACTAGATCTGCACTTTAGAGAGGCAGCCGTGGCAATGTGGAGAGGCTAGAGAATGGATGCAGGGAGACCAATCAGAGGAACAGTAATGACGATTTGAACTAAAGTAGTGTAAAGACCCAGCTTTGAATGGATTTAGTCATTCATGCCCTTATCTTGTTCACAGACATCTCAATTATGTGCAAAACCTTGTATTGACTGAAGGTGGGGATGGAGCAGACAGGGAGAAAACAAAAATAGGACCCAGTTTATGTCCTTAAGGATATTATAACCAAGTGAGAGACATGGACCACTAAAATGCTACCACAGTCTTCCCTTGCTTCTGTCATGTGATACTTGGTTTCCCTCCTGTTCCCCACACTCCTCTGGCTCTAGTAGGAGTGCACAGTCTTCTGCCTGTACTCCAGGGGTCGCTTCAGGGCCTGGACACTCTCCTCATGTCTCAGGATATCCCAAGATGACTTCATCTTCCCTTATGGCTTCAAACATCAGCTATATGATGACGATTCCCCAATTTATCCCTAGTCCCAATCTCTCCCCAGAGTCATAGAGCTGTATACCCAAACACCCAACCAAGCATCTCAACTGATTGCCCACTGGCACCTCCAACTCAATTCATCCAAATAAAACTCATCATCTTTCCTTCTTACCCAAACGAGCTTCTCCACTTATGCTCCCTATCTCAATGCATAACTATCACTCTCCATTTACTGCCAAAGCCAGAAACCAGGGTATCATCAGTGCCTCATCTCTTGTACCCCTAAACCCAGTCTGTTATCAAGCCCTATCCAGTCTACATTTTTTTTTTTTTTTTTTTTTGCGGTATGTGGGCCTCTCACTGTTGTGGCCTCTCCCATTGCGGAGCACAGGCTCTGGACGCGCAGGCTCAGCGGCCATGGCTCATGGGCCCAGCCGCTCCGCGGCATGTGGGATCTTCCCGGACTGGGGCACGAACCCGTGTCTCCTGCATCGGCAGGTGGACTCTCAACCACTGTGCCACCAGGGAAGTCCCCAGTCTACATTTTATGTGTCTTTTCCTTGGTGACTACCCTAATTTAGGCTACTGACTGATCTCCCTGTCTCTAGTTTTGCTCTGTCAGTCTATGCTCCATACTAAGCCAGAGAGATCTTTCTAAAATCCAGATCTCATACCATGCCCGTTTAAAAACTTTTTAATAGCTTTTCATGAATTTAATCACGGCCTATAAAGATTTGTGTGACAGCTCTTCAGCCTGGCTGTATGATATTCCATTGTATGGTGGACCATAATTTATTTAAGTAGTTTTCTAGTGATAGATGTTTGAATTGTTTGTAAACTTTTGCTACCGTAAATAATGCTATTGTTGTTTTATATAGTTTATTTTGCGTGTGTGAAAGTATACTGGATTAGAAATTATATTCATTTGTAATTTTGGCAAGTACTGACAATTTACGGTTCTACCGGTAACATATATGAGGGCCTGTTTCTCCATAACCAGGCCAAGGGCATATTGTCAAACATTTGGATTTTTTGCCTGTCTATAGGTGAAAAATGATATCTAAATGTAGTTTCAATTTTCTTGTGTATGAGATTGAGCATTTTTTCATATGTCTAAGAGCCATTTATCTTTCCTTTTATGTTAACCATCCCATTTTGTTATTGGATTTTTGTTCTTTTTCATATTGATTTGAAGGGATTTTGTATATACCAAGCAAATTAGTCCTTTTGTCTGTGGTATGAGCTGCAAATATTTCCCCCAGTTTGCCATTTGTTTTTGTTTATGGTGTTTTTTGCTCTGCAGAAATTATAGATTTTTATGTTGACAGAATTGTCTTTTTTAATGCTTTGGGAAACTTTGTGCTATTCTGAGATATTTTCTCCACTACAACATATAAATTGATAGTTTTACTATTTTACATTTATTTAAACACAATTGATTCATATGGATTTATTTTAGCGTAAGGACTAAAGTAGAGATACCACATTATTTTTTTTCAGGTGGCTACACAATTGTCTCAATACCACTTACTGTATAATCCATCTTTTCCCTACTGATAGAGAATGCCATCTTTATCATATACTAACATTTTAAATGTCTTGTGTCTATTTCTGGACTATTTTGTTCTCTTGATCAAATTGTCTATGCTTGCACTAGTGTCCTCTGGATTTTACTATTTTAGATATTGTAGCTTTTATTGGTTTAATATCCAATAGAGCTATTCCCCTTTCATTAACTTTCTTTTTCAGAATGTTCATGGTTATTCTTGATGCAAAAATTTCCATATGAACTTTATATTCAGGTTATATAGTCTGTTGGTATTAGATTGTGTTAAATGTATAGATTAATGAGAGCTGACGTCTTTATGACAGTGAGTCTTTCAACCCAAAAATAGAGTATGCCTTTCCATTTATTCATGTCTCCTTTTGTGTCCTTCAATAGCATTTTTAGTTTTGGGCACCTAGATCTAGCACACTGTTAAGATTACTCTTGGTTACATTACATTTTCATTGCTATTGTAAATGATACATTTTATTCTCATATACTTTCTAATTGGCTGTTGTTTATTGACTTTTTATAAATTAATTTGTACCCACTTTGCTAAAATGCCTTATTTGTATTAGTTTTTCAGTTGATATCCTTGGATTTTCCAGTTAGGCTATTACATCATAAATAAACAATGGTAATTTCACCTCTTCTTCTCTAGTTTTTTTATCTCATTCCTCTCTCTTCTGTAATTAAGTAGGCTAGTACTTCCAAAGAAGTGTTAAATAAAAATAGTCACAGGGGCCATCCTTGTGGAATACCTAACTTCAATGGGAATAATTTAGGTTTCCTCATTAAGTGTGATTCTGGCTTTCGGACTGAGATATATACATTTTGTCATGTTAAATAAGTCGGATGTTTCATAAAGTTTGTGATTCTCTACCTTGGGGATTGATATTTCAGAGAGATTCAGTCTGTGTATGAGACTCATCCTTTGCAAATGGTTTCTCCTCCCTTAGAGAAAAAAAAAAAGGTGTACAGATATCAAGTAGAGTTCATGTTGACTTAAAATGCATTGTGAATCCAAAGGCAACTTTGTACTGGTCAACAGCTTTATTAAACTTGCCTTCCTAAGAAGGTATATTTGAGCCAACAGCAGAGAGATCCTGTGTCCTCTGACCAAGTGCCCAGAAGGTAACAGCCTTAGGTGAAAGAAAAACTGGTCCTACTCTAGTGGATGGGAGCCGGGAAGGGCTGTGCTATCAAAGTCTGGGTCCTAGACTGACCACCTGGCAGGAGACACCAAGACCCAAGCCCTAAGAACAGTACCAACAGCTAACATTTTTTAAGCACTTGCTATATACAACGTACTTGTTTAAACAATGAGTGATTTACTCCTCAGAACCATCCTACAAAGTGGGTACTACTATTTCCCCGCAGATGATGGCAAACTGAGGCAAAGAAATATATTAACTTCTCAAGATCACAAGATGGTAGGTGATAGAGCTAAGGTTTAAAGTCAGGCAGAGCCTGTATTCTTAACCACCATGTCCTAATCCCCCAGATGAAGGAGCCTGGGGCCCTGAGTAAAGATCCAGGAGAAACCATGATGATCGTGGCCTCCACGGTAAGCCACGTCTATCCCAGGGATAGTGCTGCACTGTGAAAGATTACCGTGGAGCCAGGGACAGTTAACTGGAGGTTAGATGACTGGTGCCATTGCTAAGTTTTCTTTTTATCCACACTCTTCTTTTTGTTCCTTTGCTGGCTCCTCCTCCACCTTAACTTAAATGTTGGAGTGCCCCAGCCATGGGTCTTGGACCTTCCTATTCTCTGTCTACACTGTCTCCCTAGGCATTGGCATTATCTTCATGAGAATGATTCCCTAATGTATATCTCCAGCTCAGGTCTCCTCCGTGACTGGACTAGTGTGCCCATCTCTCTACTCAACACCTCCACCAGGATACCTCACAGGCATCTCATACTTAACATGTCTAAACAGAACTCTTCATTTCTGCGCCTATACAAACCTCCCCCTCCCACAGACTTCCCCTTTCCCCTAGGTTTATTTAACATGCTTATTCAACAAATATTTATTAAGTACCTACTATAGCAGTGAACAAAACAGGCAAAACCCCCTGCCCTCATAGACCTTATATTCTACTGCTGGGGGACATATAATAAACAGGAAAAAAATAAGTAAATTACATCACACATTAGGAGAAAATAAATGCTAACGAAAAAACAAAGCAGGGAAGAGATACAGAATGCAGGGGATGGGGACTGAAACTTTTAAAAGACCAAGTGAGAGAAGCAGGAGATGAGGTCATGACCTCATGAGCTTCTACTCCAAGGATGATGGAGGATTTTGAACAGAGGCTTGATATGCGTGGATTTCCATTTCTTTTAGCTGCTGTGAAGAAATTGGAGGAGAGGCGGTAAAGATGAAAGCTGGGAGACTAGTTAGGGAGCTCTTGCAATAGTCCAGGTGAGAGAAGGTGAATTCAGGGTATTTGGATCAGGAAATAGTGTTGGAGCTGGTGAGGTATGACCAGATTCTGGAGGGGGGGTTGTCTCATATCCATCCAGGTACTCAGGCCCCAAATCTAGATCTTATCCTTGATTCTTCCTTTTCCCTCATATCCTATATTCAATCCATCAGTAAGTCCTTGTGATTCTACCTGCAAAATATACATCAAAGTCACTATTTCTGCCGATCTTACTGCCCCCACAACCCAGCTAAACCCCCTGAGTTTACCTCTCTCACTTGGATTGCAACAATAGCCTCTTCATCTGATCTCTCTCCTTCCTCTTTTGCCCCCCTACAATCCATTCTCCACAAGTAGACAAAGGGATCATTTAAAACATTAAATCATATCACAGGATGGATGCTTTTGCTTGTCATACTTTAAGGGCTTTCTAATGCGTTAAGAATAAGGGCCAAGGGGACTTCCCTAGGGGTCCAGTGGTTGAGACTCTGTGCTTCCACTGCAGGGGACATGGGTTCGATCCCTGGTGGGGGAACTAAGATCCTGCATGCTGTGCGGCATGGCAATAAATAAATAAATAAATAAAATTGTTTAAAAAAAGAATAAAGATCGGGGGCTTCCCTGGTGGCTCAGTGGTTGAGAGTCCGCCTGCCGATGCAGGGGACACGGGTTCATGCCCCGGTCCGGGAAGATCCCACATGCCACGGAGCAGCTAGGCCCGTGAACCATGGCCGCTGAGCCTGCGCGTCTGGAGCCTGTGCTCCACAACGGGAGAGGCCACAGCAGTGAGAGGCCCGCGTACCGCAAAAAAAAAAAAAAAAAAAAAAAAAAAGAATAAAGATCAAAATCTATACCATGAACTACAAGGCCTAATGTGATCTGCCCTGATGACCTCTCTATTCTCATCTACCTCCCTCTTTTTCTTGATCATCCTGTTCCAGCCACACTAATCTCCTTCCTCCTCCTCAAACTCACCAAGCTCTTTTCTGCTTTGGAGTTATGCTGTCCCCTCTGACTAGGTCATCTTAGCCCAGCTCTTTGCCTAACTGGTCCCTTATCAGCTGTCAAATCTCAATTCAATTGTCACCTCCTTAGAGACCTCCCTGATAACTCTCACCTAGTATAGCTACTATGCTATATCTAGTATAGTCCATCACACCTTGTATCAGAAAACACAATCTTTCAGGGGAAATAAAATAGGTTAATACTCATTAAGCAAGATCACAAATGAACACGGGACTCTTGAAGCAGAAGGCTATCATACACTGTCAGGGCCAGAAGCGCTAGCCTCCCATCTGACACTTGAATCGCCTGGCAATGTCCAGGTGATGTGTGCTTGACACCTCCACTGAGGGGACCACCCTAGCTGCTGGACAGCTTTGGAATTGTATCTTTCTTATTCTGAGCCGCAGTATGTTTCTCTAAGGCTATTACCCTTTTGTGCCCCTCCAAGGAAGCATAAAACAAATAGAAACCCTCTTTTAGAGGACAGTCTTTCTGGTTTCTCAAGACAGCTCTCACACCCCCAAACTCCCAACTTTTCCTGTAGTTTTGTCCTCCCATCTCCAGGGCACTCTCCTCTGAAGGTGCATCCTTGGGTCGTCTTACCTCCCGGGGCCCACAGCTGCCTCCAGGAATCCAGGTGGGGTCGGGCTGATGGGAAGGGCACTCCTTCTCCCAGGGCCTCTACCTTCTAGAAGCGCGGCCTACAACCCTCCCTCCGTTCCTTAGACATCAACCTCCCTGCCCCTTCTATATGTCACATCTCTCCGGCTAGAGGGAGCTCAACATCATCTCCCCGTGTTGTGCCTAGCACAGGGCCTGCCACAGAGTAGTTTCTCTAAAACCTTTGGTGGAATCAAACAATCCATAATTGGTCCTGAGAAACTATCAAAGAGTCCTAGATGTCTCAGGAGGCCGCAAGATTCGGAAGCCGAAATCTAGTCGGCCGCCCGGCCCCACCCTCGGGCCAGCCCCTTCCAGCGTTGCCTCATCTCGCTACTCAGGCTATCCTGCCCCAAGTCTCGCCTTTCCCTTTAATCACTTTCTCCAACCTGGATTCTATAATCCCTGATGCCTCCCTATATGTTGTCCCAATTGGGAAAGCCTTTAATTTTGGCTGTTAACAAAACAGCCACACCTTCGCTACCACGGCCACGGCCACGCCCCCTTACCCAAGTTACCGGGGTGAACCGGAAGGGGTTGCGCAGCCCTTAGTTCGTAGACCCGGAAGTAGACGGGCCTCACGGAAGCCGGCTTTGGCCCTGCGGCTGCTACCGTCGCCGCGGAGAAATTGTTGGAGCTGGCAGCCTAGGAATGGTGAGACCTCGCGGTTCGCCTCTGAGTGTTCTGAGCAGAGTTGGGGATGAAATGGAGTTCTCCAGAGTGCCGCTGGGGACGACACCCCGCCAGGTTTGGGGCCCCGCCCCGGGAGCGCCCCGATAATCTGCGCATGCGTGGGCCGGACCGGGCCAGAATCTGGTCCTAGAAGTTACGCATGCGCAAAGGTGGCATGCCGAAGGTGGGGTGAGAATTGGCCTGGGAGTCACCCTTTCCCCGCCACCGGCCCGTGGGGCTTAAACCAAGGCTGCGAGGGCATCGGGGTTCACTCGGTGCTTTGCTTTTGCGTTGCAGGGCTGACTTCGTCACCACTCCTATCCCGAGCCCGTGAAACAGACCTGGACTAATCCCCTACTGTGGGTGTGCCCTTGGGGGGAGAACGAGGGGTGGAGGGCCGGAGAAGGCAGGCGGCGCTGACCCTGCCCCAGTCTACCCGCGGAATCGGGCCCTTCACCCTCTCCCCAGGTGGCAAGATTCCCAGCCGTATCAAATGGTACGGCGCGAGGAGCGCACCTGGGGGCAGGGCTAGAACGCTGCGCGGAGAGACGCCCTGGTCAGAAGGGGCGGGACTCTCCGAAGCGGCGCGCTCCGCAGAGTCCCTACTACCTGAGTTCTCCGGGCTTAGGCGAGGGCCCCCCCCAGGGTGGTTGATATTTGCTCAGTTCCCAAGCCGCGTTTTTTAGCTTCCACGAGGTACCACCCACTAAATCTTCAGCCAGAGCTTCAGATGAAAAAAAGTGAGATGGACTGGTGGGAGTTCAATCTCCGTTTCCTTTTCCCTGCTTTGGGCTGGGAGGGGAGCTGAATGGGCAGCTGACAAAAAGTGAGCCAAGAATCCCTTGTTTCTTGCTAGTTTATAGTCAAGGCCCTTAACCTAGGGGCTATGAGTAGAATTAGAGTGGTTTGTGAACCACTCTAATGTGTACATTTTTCTAGGGTCCATAGCTTTTATCACTGTCTCAGAGATGTCGGTGACCTTCGAAAGGCTACTGGTTTATCAGGGTCATATTGGCAGAATATATTGTGTCTCTTCTCCTGGTGTTTTCCCTAGCTTATGGGATCCTGGGGACCTGTTCCAGTATAAGGAGGTGAAGCTGGCCAGTTCGAAACCTGAGCCTCAGGGAGCCTCATTTCTCCTTTGCAGAATCTCTTCTCAGCCTCTAAGCTCACCTGGTCAGAATCCTTGGATGAACCTGTGGGACTCTTCCTTCTAGCCCTGTGGTTTGGAACCAGTGGCTTTGGGATTGTGAGAGGATGGACAAAGGTAGTATGAGGCCGGGCCAGCTCCCCAAACGCTCAGGCGCCAAGCATCTGCTGATTCCACCCCGTGCCTGGCACGTGTGTCTTTCGGTCCTGGCTGGGCATTGCCACCTCCCCCTGGGCCAGCACCACCCACGTACCTCTCAGCAGAGGCCACAGTTGACTGACTTGCTGTTGAGCTGACGCTCTTTGGCATGGCTGCATTTTGATGGCAGAGGGAGCAGTTATGCCCAGAGCCCGGTGTGTCGGCATCACCAGTCTGACCTGAGCACCATGTGCTGCACGACATGACACGTGGCACCGGGAGAACTGCCCAGCGTGGAAGGTCTGGGCCCAGATGGGATCTGGATGGCCAAGGAACTCCCACCTTAAAACTTCAAGTGTCAAGGAAGCAGGGGAGGGACCAAGAGGGCTGGTAGGGGAAGGGGGGCTGAGGAGGGTTCCCATGTGCAGAGGCTCAGGGCTCTGCTAGGCGTTTAGGAGGCCTGGGTTCACCACTGCTCTTTTTCTAGATTCTCAGGGGCTGCTAGATTCATCCCTGATGGCATCAGGCACTGCCAGCCGCTCAGAGGATGAGGAGTCACTGGCAGGGCAGAAGCGGGCCTCCTCACAGGCTTTGGGCACCATCCCTAAACGGAGAAGCTCCTCCAGGTACTAGGGTTTGAAGGGCCAGAGGCTGAGACTGCTGCATGCCTTCACCCCTGTTGGGAATGGCTCCCTGAGCCCCTCTGGAGCCCAACTGTTGGCAGACTCTTGTGCTTTTCCTGTCCGTACTAAGTCCCTCCCAATGAGACTGAGAGCAAGGGAGGGAGATCTTAGGTTTTGGACAGGAAATCTTTGTGGTACAGTACACTGTCATCTCAGGGGTGGAGCATAGCAGTTCCATGCCCCATCCACTGAGCCAGAGCAGTTAGCATCCTACCTGCTGGGAACCTGCTCTACTTTGGGGGCTGGGTGTGTGTGAGTGGGTACTGGGGATGGGGCACAGAGCGTTCACTGGGTAGGACTCTTCTCAGGTTCATCAAGAGAAAGAAGTTTGACGATGAGCTGGTGGAGAGCAGCCTGGCTAAGTCCTCTACCCGGGCAAAGGGGGCCAGTGGGGTGGAACCAGGGCGCTGTTCGGGGAGTGAACCCTCCTCCAGTGAGAAGAAGAAGGTAAGGATTGGGAGACGTGGGGAATGGAGAGGGTTGGGGGCCAGTGCCAGATTTTGTGTTTCCCCACAACCTTTGCCAGCTGGCAAGAGCCCTGCAGAGGAGGCTTGTGAGAGGATCAAGCTGCCCCGGCCCACCTCAGATGCCTCCCTCCTGGGAGCCCATCTCTCGCTACTCTGCTTTTCTTGCTGCGCCCATCACCACCCTGTCAGTGCATCCTGTGTCACATTCTGTGTGGGAGGCATAGAGCATGCATCTATTCTGGGAGCAGACAGCCTGTTCCGAGCATTGCTGGCTGTAAAAATAACCCCCAGGTGGCATTGCTCTGGCCCCAGACACTGTACCAGCAAGAGTGTTTTCCTGGTATCCTCCCCACCCACCCTCCATGCTGGGGTTGGGGGGCGCCACCAGCAAAAAGAAGACCCCATATGGTCAAGGACTGTGTAGAAGTACTTTGATGGGGGCGGGAAGGGGGAGGGATGGGCACTGGAAAGCTAGGCCCCCGGCCTGTGGCTTGTTGTTGGGTGGGGCTGGAGCTGCCACACAGTGTGCGAAGCTCTAGGCCTGAAGCCCTAGCTGCCCTGATGAGCTCACTCTGCTCCTGCCCTCTGCCCAGGTGTCCAAGGCCCCCAGCACCCCTGTGCCGCCCAGCCCAGCCCCAGCCCCTGGACTCACCAAACGTGTGAAGAAGAGCAAACAGCCACTCCAGGTGACCAAGGATCTGGGCCGCTGGAAGCCTGCGGACGACCTCCTGCTCATCAATGCCGTGTTGCAGGTAGTGCTTCCCACCACAGGGGTTGTGTTCGCCTTCTCCCCGCAGCCTCCAGTTCCCAGCCCCCCATCTAGCCCGGCAGTGTCCTGTAGGTGGCCCGGGAGGGTTCTTCCCAGCTCTGAGGCTGGAGCAAACCACTCTGGGGCCTTGCAGACCAATGACCTGACATCTGTCCACCTGGGCGTGAAGTTCAGCTGCCGCTTCACCCTGCGGGAAGTCCAGGAGCGCTGGTACGCCCTGCTCTACGATCCTGTCATCTCCAAGTGAGTGGGCTGGCCCCAGCAGCGGCGCGGTACTGGGGACACCAGAATTTGGCTCCTGAACAGAAAGAATTGTACAGGGGAGGGGCCTGGGAGGCAGGGCTCCTTGGGGTCTTGTATCTTCTGAGATGATACTGGAGACCTGCCAGGCTTCAGGGGGAAGCTGCTTCCTGATACCAACCCTGCTAATCCAGGCTGGATGTCAGGAGCAAGGACCTGGAAGCCAAGGAAGTAGCATGAGAGAAAACACCACATGAGTGCCAGGAGCCCTGTTCTACCACCGTGTGCATTGTGGTTTGGGGCGGTCACCTCCCAGCCTTCCCACACTGACCTCCCACAGTTTCTTCCTCCAGAAGAAGGAGTTGGAACAGAAGAGCACCAGGGCCTCTTCCAGCTCCAACAGTCCAAATACACCTATGCACACACACAACACACACTCTTCCTTCTCAGTCACTTCGTTTGATATCATCAGAATTTGGTCGAATGCTTAACACCCATCTTCTACTCCACAGCCCCTGTCACCACTTAAGCTATAGCCACAGCCCTGATATACCAAGAAATGGGCAGGGCACAGCTTGGGAAAGAGGAGGTGGCTAGTGGGTGGCAGCTTTGGCCAAGTAAGGAGAAAGTTCTTGGGGCAGGAGCAGCAGCTGGTCTCAGGAGCTCCCTCCGGACTGGCCTGTAGGCAGCTGTGCCCTTGAGCCTCTTCACGGGGTTGAACACAGGAAGCTGAGTTTTCTGAGTTGCCTGTTGATGTTTTCGGCAGACGCACGAGGGCACAGGTCCTGTGCTAAAGCCTTGGGCTCTTCCTGTAGAGGGCCTGGATCTTTGAGTTCTGGATCTCAGAGGCCTGCAGGCTTTGGAGAAGTAGGAACCCCAGATTGCTTGACACCCTTCCTTCAACCCTGCCCTGCCCTCTATCTCCCTCCTGCCCAGGCTGGCCTGCCAGGCCATGAGACAGCTGCACCCAGAGGCCATTGCCGCCATCCAGAGCAAGGCCCTGTTTAGCAAGGCTGAAGAGCAGCTGCTGAGCAAAGTGGGATCGGTAAGGCTGAGGGCTGGTAATGCCGAGGGGCAGGGCAGGAGCCGGCTAACCTGGAAAACTGACTGCGGGGAGGCTCCACTGCTTGGAGACGCACGTACACCTGCAGGGCCTTTGTGGACCGGGTCCTCAGGGAGAGCCAAGCCTGGCTTCCTGGGTGGCAGTAGCTATCACTTTTTCCACCTCCTTCTGGGGACTGGGGCAGGGGGCACGGATGGTACAGCAGAGACAGGAGCAAGGAAACCCAGATGCCCAGAGTGTGCTGCTTGCCCTCCAGACCAGCCAGCCCACCTTGGAGACCTTCCAGGACCTGCTGCACAGACACCCTGATGCCTTCTACCTGGCCCGTACTGCCAAGGCTCTGCAGGCCCATTGGCAGCTCATGAAGCAGTATTACCTGTTGGAGGACCAGACAGGTAACTGGGCCCAGGAGCTGGCAGAGTGAGGGTGTGTGTATGTGAGTGTGAAGGGGGCTGGACACAGCTGCCCTCAGGTGCCCTGTAACAGATCCCTCCGTGGCCCCCAGTGTCTTGTTCGTCTCTCTTTGCAGCAAAAACCACTTCCTTCCAGAGGGAGGGAGAGTGGCTGGAATGGTCTTAGGATCATGGTGAGGGTAGCCAAAATTGCCTAGAATCCTGAACAAAAAGACTAAAGGGCAGAGTTGTCTCCCACTTCTTGACTTTTTTGGGTTTTTTGACATGTTTTACCATTACATAAATAATAGTATATTCTTCACAAGTAACATTCAAACATGAGTAAAATGTGAAAGTCCCTTCACCACTCACCTGTCCCCCTTTCCCACCCACTTTCTCTAAGGCTTTCTGCCCCTTCCCTCTCTCCACACTCCTCACTGCCTCTCCTTCCACCAAGCATTTGTGCCGTGGGGCTGTCTTCAGGCCATTCCCAAATCCCTGCAGGGACTTTAACCCAGGCCGCCTGTCTTTCTCCTTTCCCAAGGGCCAGAAAGCTTCCTCTCTTCCCTCACCAGCAAAACTCTCACTCTCCTAATAACAGATACTAGGAAAGCAGTCTGATTAAACTGCAGGAAGCTCTTCAGTTAGATTTGGGTTTCAGGGTCAGACTTTCACAGTCCAAGCACACTTTACTTCCTAAAGATTATTGCACGTTGGCTACTATGTAGTTGTTCGTACTGTTCTGAAAATGAAGCTTCAGTTCTGCCTGTCACCTTACTCGCTAGGCCCTGCAGCTTCTGGATAATAAAAGATTCCTACCAGAGGATTTTAGGAAATCTTGTCAGGGGAGGCCCCATCTTTCCTTCCTGAGGATCTCTGAATTTAGTGCCCAGTGGGCAGCCGTCTTTATTCCAGATATCTGCTGCTTCCTCAGGCTCAGCTATCACTGACCTCCTGCAGAGAGAACAGACACTGGATAAAGTTTATTTTTGCTGCTGTTGCTAGCTCCTTTGTCACTATTTTAAAAGTTACCTTGTGTATATTTGGGTTTTTTTTTGTTTGTTTTTAACAAGTTTATTTTATTTTTGGCTGCATTGGGTCTTCATTGCTGCGTGCGGGCTTTCTCTAGTTGTGGCGAGCGGGGGCTACTCTCCATTGCAGTGCGTGGGCTTCTTGTTGCGGTGGCTTGTCTTGTTGCGGAGCACGGGCTGTAGGCACGCAGGCTTCAGTAGTTGTGGCACGCAGGCTCAGTAGTTGTGGCGCCCGGGCTTAATTGCTCCGCAGCATGTGGTATCTTCCTGGACCAGGGCTCGAACCCATGTCCCCTGCATTGGCAGGTGGGTTCTTAACCACTGCGCCACCAGGGAAGCCCCTATTGTGTATATTTGTTAACGTAAAGGTATAATTTTTCTCTTCAAGGGTCGTCTTATGTGGATATTTGATTTCTCCTTTGCTATTTCATGCTTGGAGTCCCTAGGAACAGGGAGTATACACTGCTTACCTATCCAGTCAGCTGAATATTAGGTTGGTAGGATTCAGGCAGTTCTGGCAGGGTGACTGCCCCAACCCCATCTCCCCACAGTCTGAACTAAGGTGGAGGGCGGTGGTGGTGGAGCATTTGTGGCTCCTATGCAGCCCCCCTCACTTCCCTGGCAGTGATGATACCTCAGGGGTTGTCAAACTCCTCAACCAGCAGTCTCACTAGCTAGTCGGAGCTGCTGCTGAGCAGACGCTGCAGCCCTGGGAACAACTGACACTAAGGCAGGAGTTCTCAGATTTGGGGACCCCAATCGCTTTTACATTTTGGCCAGAAAAGAACTGAAAAACTTTCATAAAACAATATTTATCCTGAATACATCTGATGGATTCTGATATTATTGCATTCCATTTCTTTCTCTTTTTTTTTTTGGAAAAAAGTGAATTTCATGACCTGTTAACGTGTCATGACCCACAATTTGAAAACACTGGCTTAAGGCTCCCTTCTGACACATCCTGAGTGAGACTTGACAGGCATGTGCCTCTCAGCCCTTTGCTGAATGTGGCAGAAAATGTTTGGGAGCATGTGATGTGGTAGAAGAGGCAGTTTGGATTTGGAATCAGGAAAGCAGGCCTTGATTCCTGTCTGTGTCCTGAACTAGTCACATAGCTTAACCCTTCCTCCTGTATCTGTTTTCTCATCTGTAACGTGCAGCTAATAGTAATGCCTTCCCTATGTAGTTCAAGGCTTTGTAAGTGAGAACTCTTCGCACACTGAAAAGAGCGTGCAAAGGTCAACTTTTTTTTTTTTAATTATTTTATTTTTATTTATTTTTGGCTGCGTTGGGTGTTTGTTGCTGCACGCGGGCTTTCTCTAGTTGCGGCGAGTGGGGGCTACTCTTCATTGAAGTGCATGGGCTTCTCGTTGCAGTGGCTTCTCTCGTTGCAGAGCATGGGCTCTAGGCGTGCGGGCTTCAGTAGTTGTGGAGCGCAGGCTGTAGAGCACAGGCTCAGTAGTTGTGGCTCACGGGCTTAGTTGCTCTGCGGCATGTGGGATCTTCCCGGACCAGGATTAGAACCCGTGTCCCCTGCGTTGGCCGGCGGATTCTTAACTACTGCGCCACCAGGGAAGCCCCAAAGGTCAATTTTAATTCCCTTCCCTTTCTAGAACCACCTCTGCCCCCCAGCAAACCCCAGGAATGCTTTGTGCCAAAGTAGCGTGCAGTCTGATCTGCATGCATGCTGTTACCTGTATCAGGTTAACTTTTGTTGATTTCAGCACGAGGCCGTCCCCATGGGCTGTCTTT
This sequence comes from Orcinus orca, assembly GCF_937001465.1. Classification (NCBI taxonomy): domain Eukaryota; kingdom Metazoa; phylum Chordata; class Mammalia; order Artiodactyla; family Delphinidae; genus Orcinus; species Orcinus orca. The sequence continues at coordinate 39,886,352 of NC_064569.1, read as the reverse complement.
ACAGTTTGTCCTCTTAGTTCATTTGTCTGCTCAGCAGCTTGTGGTTGAGTAGGAGCATTGGCGCTGACCCTCCCTCTGTCCTTCGTTCAGTGCAGCCACTGCCCAAGGGGGACCAAGTGCTGAATTTCTCCGACGCAGAGGACTTGATTGATGACAGTAAGCTCAAGTGAGTGGCTGGGGCCACAGGCAGGGCACAGAGAGCTGAGTGTCTCCCCAGGACAGAGCTCCCTGTGCTGCCTGGCCCTGCCTCTCCTGCTGCAGGGAGACTCGGCCTGGAGCTCCAGTTGTAGCTGTTAGTCTCCCTGCTAAGCGCCCTCCCCAGCCCCCCACCCCCGTTGTATCTTACCCCCACCCCAGGGAGGGAAGCTAGGCTAAGGCCAGAGGAGCAGCCCACGGGACCACTGGGCTGAGGGACTGAGGGATCCTACTGAGCCCAGTAGCACCTAATGGTGATGGCAGGTGAGCTCAAATTGGAGCCTGATTCATCCTTCCCTTCTCGCCCCCCAGGGAAATGCGAGATGAAGTCCTAGAACATGGTGAGTGTGCCCTGGTGGGGACAGTGAGGGGGTGGGAGCTCCTGCTGGAACAGAGAGAAACAGTACAAGGTGCTGGTTACCTCAGCGTGTCCTTCATTACCACCCCACCTCACCCCAGAGCTGACAGTGGCTGACCGGCGTCAGAAACGAGAGATTCGGCAGCTGGAACAGGAACTGCATAAGTGGCAGGTGCTAGTAGATAGCATCACAGGTGAGGAGGCCGGGGGACCAGCAGGGTCGTGCTCCAAATCCCTTCGCCCCTCCCTGCGCCCCCTTGGCTGCTTAGCTGGGTTCACCCTCGTTTCCCAGACCTCTGGCTCCTTTCCCTTAGTGGATCTTGCCCTGGCTCCCTGCCTTCCATGCTGTGGCTCTCAAGAGTGGGCTCCTCTCTGACATGAGCTGCTCTCCCCCAGGCATGAGCTCTCCGGACTTTGACAACCAGACCCTGGCAGTGCTGCGGGGCCGCATGGTGCGGTACCTGATGCGCTCGAGAGAGGTGAGGCCGGCCCAGCCCTCGCTGTCCTCATCCCCATCCCCACCCCTACCTCCCCCTTCCTAGGTTCCCCTCCTCCATCGATCTTCCCCTCACTGCCCTTTCTATGTCTGGTCCCTGATTTCTCATCTTTCCTGGGCCTGTGTGGACTCCTCCCCATTCCTCAGGTTCCAGCCCTCACCTGCCCCATTTCCCCAGATCACCCTAGGCAGAGCAACCAAGGATAACCAGATTGACGTGGACCTGTCTCTGGAGGGTCCGGCCTGGAAGATCTCCCGGAAGCAAGGTACCAGCGGGAAGCAGTGTGAGGATGTTGCTCCCAGCCTCTCGCTGCCCTCCAGCCCTGGGGCTTGGTCTCCGTGGGAACCTCAGGGACTGGGTGGGGCTGAGGAGCTGGCATTTTAAGATCTCTAACTTGGGAGTCCTGGGTGCCTTCTAGCGGCCCCAGGAAGCAGAGGGAACATGGGGGTTTCAGGCCCTCTTCTGGCCTTCCCCCCATCCCATCATACCCCCGTTCCTCTCTATTCCCATAGGTGTCATCAAGCTGAAGAACAACGGTGATTTCTTCATTGCCAACGAGGGCCGGCGGCCCATCTACATCGATGGACGACCTGTGCTGTGTGGCTCCAAATGGCGCCTTAGCAACAACTCCGTGGTGGAGGTGAGCTGGGGGGAGGTGGAAAGGCCGGGATGAGCCCCATGGTGTGGTGAGGCAGCGTGTGGGCCTGCCCCGGCCCCCAGTCTCACCCCTGTCCTTAGCCACCTTCTCTCCCGCCCGCAGATCGCCAGCCTGCGATTCGTCTTCCTCATCAACCAGGACCTCATTGCCCTTATTCGGGCCGAGGCTGCCAAGATCACACCACAGTGAGAAGTGGTGGCAGGACCCCTGGGCTCTCTCTGGCCTCAGTTTCCCCTGCCCTCCCAGACCCCTGGAGCTGGCAACTCAGGCTCCTGGAAAAACCAGAGGGGGCTGCGGGAGACTCAGCTCCTGGCCCCTTGATCTGAGCCTCTGCGGGAGGGCGGGGCTGGCCCTGGGGAAGCCCCTAGAGGCTGGGCCCCTCAGGCTGCCTTAGTGCCAGAGCCCCTCGCCTTCTCTCTGCAGAGGCCCCTACCCTCTCCCCCAGACGCCCACCTTGGCTCCGTGTCTCCAGCTGGTTAGCTTCAGACTTTTCCTTTATTATTTTTCTTTTGTAAATACAAAGCACTGAGTTCCCAAGTAGTTTCTTTTATTATTCTTTTTTTAATATAAAAAATGTGGGGACAGGTGAGGCAGGGGCACATGCAGGGGATAGCAGAACCCCTCCTTGGCCTCAGGCCACTGTCCCCCAGCCTGCAGAGGGAGATGAGACGTCAGAGGAGCAGGCTGAGGTGAGGAAGGGCCCCAGGAGTAGGAGCCCAAAGATTCCTAGCCTGGGGCCTGCGGCTGAAGAAGTTCTAGCCCTCCCTGTGAGAATCCGGGGCCAGGCCCTTGTTTGTTTGCTCTCAAGCTCCCTGCCCTGAGCCAGCGGGCAGCACGGAGTCCCGGGGTGGCTGCCACCCTTCCTCCACCCTGAAGCTGGGCAGATGGCAGCATGTCTGGCAGCAGCTTTGGGGCTGGCGGTCAGACCCCTGTGCCTTCTTCCTGGGTCCACTGGACTGTGCCAGAGCCATGGCAGCCAATCAGCACCATCTCCAGGCTTTGGGGTTCCCAGGGCAAGGCCAGGCCCCCTGCCCCTGGTGGCGGCTCTCCGGTACTGGCAGCCTCGGCCTGGTTCATGGGCTCCGGGGGCCCAGTCCTAGCCCCTTCTTCAGGAGGCGGTGGGCCTGGGGTGCTGGGCTCGGGGCAGAGTTCTCCTGAGCCTGGGGGCTCTGAGTCAGAGGTGGAGGTCCAAAAAGCTGTGGCTTGAGGCCAGGGGGAGCTCTGAGACGCCGGGGGGCCCCAGGGCCAGGGTGCCACGAGGGGAGGGGGCCCTGGACGAGGGTGGGGCCGGGTCCCACTCAAGACAGAGCCAGCTGGGGGCTGCAGGCAGTAGGAGGACGTCCCAGTGTCCACACACAGAGGCTGCAGGAGCCCAGAGGCGCTGGCCGGGCAGGGCCCCTCTCCTGACGCCCGAGGGGATGGGCCCTCCCCATGGGGTGCCAGGATGAGCTGCACAGCCTGGCGAAGGGACTGCAGCCCCTCCCGCATCTGCAGCACCTGCTCAGACAGCTCCATCACCTGCAGGGAAGGGAGGAGGGTGGGAGGAGGGTGCGGTCAGTGGGGTGGGGACCTCACAACGGCAGGCGCCCCCACCCTTGCCCCTCACCCACCGCCTGCCGAAGCTTGTCCAGCATGTCTGTGTTCCTCACCTCGCTGGGCCCAAGGGGGACAGTGAGCAGGCTGTTCTCTGTGGACAGTAGGGTGGGGTTACCAGGCAGGGCTGGTGAATGAAGACAGCATGGGGTCCAGGCCTCCGCCCGCTTAGCGCAGACCACACTGGCCTGGCCAGGCCTGCTGCCGCCAGGAACAGCCATTTACAGCCTTACCTGAGTTGCTGAATTCTGTGCAAACCGCCAGGGGGCCTCGGGCACACTGGCTTGTGCTTCTCCCTCAGGAAGCTGCCTTTGTGCCTGTCTCTTGTTCTGTCCTCCAGGCAAGGGGACACTACCTGGGCCGCCTGGCCTGCCCAGGGGCCACTTCCAACTCTGCTTCCCCAGTCCTGTATCCCCCCCAGTGGGCCAGACACGGTGCTGAGGGTTTCAGCACCATTATCTCATTTAACATGCACAACCACCTTTTTACAGATGGGAAGCTGGGGTGAGAACCGAGGTCACACAGAGATCTGGCAGCAGAGATCTCACCAAGCTCCATTCCAGCTACCTTCCAACACCAAGGTGCTGGTCTTACCCACTGCCCTGCCCAAACCATGCAGGTGGGTGAGGGCAAGAGGGCACCCAAAGTCTGTGCCCTGCCACTTTCTCAGAGGCTCCCAGGGCAAAGAGGCTGCCCTGCCAACTTCCCCCCGGACCCGGGCCCCAGTACCTGGTCCGGGAGAGGGGCTGCTGCTACATTCTGGGCCAGACCGCCTCACCCGGAAAGAGAACTTGGGCTGGTCAGAGCCACAGCCGTCCTCAATGCCATCTACTACCCTGTGGACACAGAACAACAAATCAGTTGACAGACAGCCACTGCAGTGTTTCATGGGACAAGATGTCCCACTGTCCGCAGAGGCTGCAGAGGCTTGGAGCTGGGCCGGGGACTTGGGGCCCCAAGCGAAGGGTAACACGTGGTCCCTTCCTCTAGGAGCTCGCAGTTTCACTAGGGATTCAAACTTGAATGAGGTGAAACAGCAAGAGAGTTCTGAGCAGTGCGTGGCATGAATGGTGGAACGGGGGCAGCAGGGAGGAGGAGGAGTCAAGGAAGGCTTCTTGGAGGAGGCTGGAGGGACAGATGGGCATCCAGGGCAGGGGTGTGCCTGGCCGGGGCCCCAGCCCTATCACTGCAGCTCTGCCCAGAGTTTAGTGGCCCAGAGCTCGCTCACCTGGGGCTCAGATCTGGGGGTACATTCCATGGCACAGAGGGCAGCCGCAGCCCCTCTAAGCTCTGAGGGTGAGCAGAGGGGCCGGCCTCAGCCTGCAAAGCTCCCGCCCTGCCCGGCCGCCCTCTGCCACCCAGCGGGTGCCGGGGTGCTGGTCGTCGTGGTGATAGCAGCTTGGCGGCCGAGGAGGATGAGGTGCAGCTGGGGGACAGCAGGGGGCTGGAGGGCTCATCAGCTGGGGCTGGCGAGGCTGCGGGGCCCTGCTCCCCGTCTGTCTCCTTCTCCTCCAGTGTGGACATGAGGGTGTTGTCGCCGCTCAGGGAGCTGGTGTCCACCTGGGGATAGTGGGGGACAGGGAATCATCATGGGGAGCTCCCGCTATGTCCCACTCACCACCCCCCCGACCTGGTCTCATCGCCCTAGACAGGAGGAGCTGTTTTTGTTAAACAGGATGCCCAGTGTCTCCCACCTCCCAAGGAAGAGACTCAGCAAGGGAACGGGGTGCTTTTCTGCTGCCACCACAAAGCCACCAAGCCCCGGAGGCATTTGCTGTCCCTCAAAATGCTAGCCAAGTGTGGACACGCTGTCCCTCTACTTGGTCCCTGAGGCTAACTGAACTATCCAGGAGGACCTGGTACCAAAAACCGGTTTGGAATTAGTAAGATAAGGCAGGAAAATTCAAAAGCCCCTCAGAGCAGTCCTGTGTCACTGTGAAGAAGCAGGGGGCACTGCAGGGCTCTCTGCAGAGACGGCCTGGAGACTAGTGTGCGGCCTGCCTGGCCCCGACCCATGGGCACCACCCCTCATCTGTGACCTCACAGCCTCCTTGTCTGGTACCGCTGGACTCGCGGGCCGTCTCAGGGGCCGGCAGAGCTGGGAGTGGCGGCTGAGCAGAGCTGGGCTGGGCTCTAAAGGACAGTGTGAGAGTGTGAAGGGGCAGCAGAGCGTAGAGCCCCACCACCACCACGTGCGGGGTGCTCACACGGCACTCCCACAAACCCCTTCTCTGCCCGCACCCTCACCTCTGCGGGGCCTCCGCCAGCACCCAGGTTGTAGCTGAGCTCCCCTCGGAGGCCCCTGCTGAAGCGGGGGGCGAACTCGGGGTACAGCGCGAGGCTCTCGTGCAGGCCAGCCAGCTGCAGACACTGCAGGACGCAGTACGTCAGCCCCTTCACATCGGCGTTGGCCTTGACCACCTGCTCACGCCGGGGCAGCTCACAGCCAATCAGATCGCCCTTCCCTGGGAAGAGGAAGCAGAGGTCAGCAAGTCCTGCCCCTCAGCCACCCGAGCCGAGACGGGGGTTGAGTGGGGCCTCTCTAGCCAGGACAGGTGGGGAGTAGCGGGGCCCGGGCCCTGGCTGACCCCTGCTGCCTGCCTCACTGGCTCCTCAGACAGGCTCGGGGTGAAGAGCACTGTGACCCAGGTGCTCAAGCACATTTGGGATCAAAGCACTGTGCTGAAACAACCCAAATTTCAGATCTGAGACACCAGTTCTAGTGATTCCCAGGTTGCCTGTGGATCAGAATCCTCCGGGAAAGTTAAACCAACCAGACTCCCCGGGGCCCATCACTACCTACAGAATCATAATATCTACTGGAGACCCCACAATTGTTAAGCCCTGCAGGTGACTCAGAGCGTGTCCAGGAACCAGTATGTGGAACCAGCAAGTTAGTGCTGTGTGGCACAGTGAAAAAGGCAGGGGGCCGCGTTATTTCACCGCCCTGAGCCCTGGTGCCTCATCTATATGAGAGATCCTGCATTGAACTGAGTCTGTGGTGCTTTCGCGATCTTACCAGAAGGTGTCAATGGAGGGTTTTCCCACCACCCGGCTGAGACTGCCACCTGGCTGACAGCGATTGTAAAATGGCATCAACTCGAGTCCGCATCCTAATCTCAGAGATGTTAAATTGTGGGGAAAAAATGTGTGACTTAGAATCGATGAAATAGGATGTCTCCAATCAGGGACATGGTGATAAGTTAGTGTAGGTAACGTGCCTGACACATAGATGGCCAATCAAAGTTCATTTCCTTCCCTTCCCTCCCGAAAAGAGTCCCCTATCGATCATTCCCAAGAGGTATGGCATGCCACCAGGGCTTGGGCAGAGCACTCACGGCCCTCACAAGGCAGCTCAACCCACGGCCAGACATTTCACGAGATTAGACAGCGTTTCCTCATCCTTAAGGAAAACGATGGCTCGCTGCCACCCCCGCTGTGGGCTGCCTCACGCTGCCAGCAGAACTCACTGAGCTTAAAGGCCTCCTCTAAATGTTCATGGACTTTTGCTCAAATTTAAGTGCAGAACGCATCGTCGTTAAATCTTATTTTCTTGGTTTCAGGCCATCCTTCTGGTTCCTTCGGAGAGCTGTTTGCATCTCAGTGTGATCATCTGATGAATGAGCTCTCTGTCCTCACGTGTGTCATCTGGAAATAGGATAAGTATGTATTTCTTGTCTTCATCCAAGAGGGGAGATAAAAACGAGAAATAGGACAGGACCGAGGGCGGAGTTCCATACCACTGGTCTCAGGGACCAGAGCCTGCCCTCCAGGCTGGCCTCTCAGACACAGCCTCCAGCTCAGCTCATCAAGGCCTGTAAGGTCCTCCCTGCACCGTCGCCCAGCTCACCTCTCTTCGTCTTGCCTCTTTCCTCCCCAACTAACTTTGCACACTTAGCTGTTAGTTCATACACAGAGGTAAGGGCCAGAATTGACACTGCTAGATGTGCCGTGAGCCTTAGCTGCAAGGAGCAGGCAGGAAGCACCTGGATGTTCAACTAAGGAGGCAGGTGGGGGATGGGGTGAAGGCAAAGCAGAAAACCAGGCCATGATGAGGGCTGGGGAACCAGGCATCCACCAGGGCATCCAGAGGGGCCACGTCAACAGAGGAAACAGTTCATCCGGAACATGTGGGTAGGGACAGGATGGATCAAAGGTGGCTTAGGTCCCAGTGCTGGGGAATTCTGGAGGCAAAGGCCACGGCACAGGCGGTGGCCACCCGTGAAGCTGTCTTAATACTGAACGTGGATATTCTGAGACCTGGTGCCTGGCATCAGAGAAGAGAGATTCTTTCAGGACCCATGCCAGCTCCCAGCCACGCTGCTTCCTCAGCTCCCAGCTGAAAACCATCTGCTTAATAATCCACTAGACAATCTTGCTTTGGAGTGACCAGTCTGCCACTGTCAAAATCTGCCTTTTTGCCCTTCTGAATCTCTCCAGTTCCCCATCATTTCTCAAGGACTGCCAGCCATATGTGAGTGGCCATAACTCCGTTTGTTCAGAGTCCTGGCATTAACTCCACGTAGGGCGAGAAGTCAAACTCATGAACGACACCTCTCTCAGCTCGCATGGTATTTCTTTCTTCTGTTTCCTGTTGGAAGACCGTCCTCCTCAAGGAAGAGAGGATGGACACACAGTCGCTGCTGGGCGTGTGGTCTTGCTGGTTCTCCAGGTTAATGACAAGCTTCAGCCCCTCCAGGCGTCAGCTGTCCCCACAGGGAGTCTGCAAGTGCTGCTGCCTGAGGATTTGGCTGTGGTCCTGGCGCCTTCCATCAGTGTGTGAGGCCCTCCGTGACCCACGCAGATCACAGCGTCCCCACCCTCTGGGGTCCCTGCTGAAAGCCTCCCACAGCCCCGGAGCCTGCAGCCCCGTGTTGCCCGCTACCCTGAAATCGCGCCCTTTCTGCGGGATGAGTCTCCCCAGAGCAGAGCGCCTAAGAACACAGTGTTAAGAAGCCTGAGGTTTAGAGTTGGCAGACCAGGTTCTAGCCCTAGCCTGCCTGTTCATTAACCTCTTGGAGCCTCAGTTCCCTTCTATGCAAAATGGAATAGCGATCATTCCTCCGCACTGCGTTTTGTGAGGTTTGTGTGAGTTGAAGCATGTAAGGGCCGGGACACAGGGCTGACCCTGCTGCGGGACCCCTGGGGCCAGCATTATTATCATGTTAGTTCTGAAACTGCAATCTCCCCTTCCTTGTCTAGGGAATTGATCCCTCATCTTCACCTCTTTCTTTTGCCAAGAAGGGAAGTGTATTCAGAGTCTGAGCTCTGCTGTCACCCATCGCAACCCTGGGCTTGTTCGAGGACCTTCCCTAGGAAAGTAGCATCTTCCCTCTTGGGCCTGGCCGGGGTGGGCGGGGGGAGGTTGCAGTGAATAAGCATGGTGTTCACACACACCTCCGGTCAGTTAATCTTCAACAAAGGAGGCAAGAATTTACAATGGGAAAAAGACAATCCTTTCAGCAAGGGATGTTGGGAAAGTTGGACAGCCTCATGTAAATTAGAACACACCCTCTCACCATACACAAAAATAAAACGGCTCAAAAACTTAAACATAAGAGATTACACCATAAAACCCCTAGAAGGGGACATTGGCAAAACATTCTCTGATATAAATCATATCAATGTTCTCTTAGATCAGTCTCCGAAGGCAATAGAAATAAAAGCAAAAATAAACGAATGGACCTAATCAAATACCAGCTTTTGCATAGCAAAGGAAACCATAAACAAAGTGAAAAGACAACCTATGGAATGGGAGAAAATATTTGCAAACGATGCAACCGACAAGGGCTTAATTCCCAAAATATACAAACAGCTCATACAACTCAACAACAAAATAACAAACAACCCAATCGAAAAAGAACCAAACAGACATTTCTCCAAAGAAGACATACAGATGGCCAAGAGGCACATGAAAAGATGCTCAACATCGCTAATTATTAGAGAAATGTAAACCAAAATTTCAGTGAGGTACCATGTCACACCGGTCAGAATGGCCATCATTAAAAAGTCTACAAATAACAAATGCTGGAGAGGGTGTGGAGAAAAGGGAACCCTCCTATACTGTCGGTGGGAATGCAAGTTGGTGCAGCCACTGTGGAAAACAGAATGGAGGTTCCTCAAAAAACTAAAAAGGGAGTTGCTGTATGATCCAGCAATCCCACTCCTGGGCATATATCCAGACAAAACTCTAATTCAAAAAGATATAAGCACCCCTATGTTCACAGCAGCAGTATGTACAATAGCCAAGACATGGAAACAACCTAAATGCTCATCGACAGACAAATGGATAAAGAAGGTGTGAGATATATATATATATATATATATATATATATATATATATATATATATAATGGAATACTACTTGGCCATAAAAAAGAATGAAATAATTCCATTTGCAGCAACGTGGGTAGAACTAGAGATTATCATACTAAGTGAAGTCAGTCAGACAGAGAAAGACAAATACCACGTGTTATCACTTATATGTGGAATCTAAAATATGACACACATGAACATACCTACAAAACAGAAACAGACTCACAGGCATAGAGAACAGACTTGTGGTTGCCAAGGGGGAGGCAGGTGGGGGAGGGTTGGATTGTGAGTTGCGGTTAGCAGATGCAAACTATTATACATAGAATGGATACACAACAAGTCCTGCTGTATAACAAAGGGAACTATATTCAATATTCTGTGATAAACCAGAATGGAAAAGAATATAAAAAAAGAACATATATATATATGTATGTATAACTGAATCACTTTGCCGTACAGCAGAAATTAACACAGCGTTGTAAATCGACTCTACTTCAATAAATTTAAAAAAAAAAAAAGGGCTTCCCTGGTGGCGCAGTGGTTGAGAGTCCGCCTGCCGAGGCAGGGGACACGGGTTCGTGCCCCGGTCTGGGAAGATCCCACATGCCGCGGAGCGGCTGGGCCTGTGAGCCATGGCCGCTGAGCCTGCGCGTCCAGAGCCTGTGCTCCGCGGCGGGAGAGGCCACAACAGTGAGAGGCCCGCGTACCGCAAAAAAAAAAAAAAAAAAATGGCGTCCATGCCTCCCTTTCTCCTGCCTGAACACTCGTTCCAGCACTTTCCTCCTTAGCATTAGATTTTCCTCCTTGACAGGAAGTGCTCCCCTCCGTCCCCTCACAGACCGCAGGCTGGTCCTTCGCTCAGTCTGGCCTACAGCACCCGTGAGATTGAGTTCACCTCCTTGTGTTGCCGCCTTGTGGTCACTGGGTCCGCTCTGAGCTTTGCCCAGGGCTCCACGGCTACTCCTGACCCCACCCTGGCTGTTTCTCCCTGGTGGCCTTGCCTGCGTCTTCTCTCCGCGTTTTCTGCAGATGGGGCCCTGGTTCCACCCGCCTCCTCGCAAGCCCTGGCGTCCTCCGTCCCACCCTCACAAACCTAGGATGGCGAGCACGGTGCCGCCCTTGAGCACCTCCATGGAGCCGGAGCAGACGAAGTAGAGGGCCTGGAGGGCGTCGCCTTGGTGGATGAGATACTCGCCAGGCGTGCAAAAGGCGGGCCGCAGGGCCAGGGACAGCGCCCGCAGGCAGCCGCGGCTCGCCGCCTCAAACAGGGGCAGCTGCAGGACCTCCTTGTGAAGGTGCATGGCAATGTCTGCGCGGAGCTCGTCCGGGAGGCTCTGCAACAGCTGCGGGTGGGATCAGGTGCCGAAGGTTAGGGTGGAGAGTGGGAGGCAGCCTCCCGCCAGCCCTTTCCACCCCGAGGGCCTCAGAGCAAGGGCAGGCGTGGGAGGGGCCTTGATTCCCCCCTCCCCCCACTCGTACAGCATCCAGCTCCACACAGGGTCCAATCAGTGAGGGGGGCCGCCTCTGCCTCCCTCTCAATCACTTTATCCTCCCCGCCCCCCATGGGCAGCCCTGCTTTCCCCCTCCCGGCCTTAGACCTGGCCGGCAGTGAGCAGGGCCTCTAGACCTAGCGAGCGTGGAGACGGGCCTCCGAGCCGGCCCGGCTGCCTTCTGCTCCTTGCCGCTGGCCGCCCAGGACAGAGCGGAGGCAGGGGGGTCAGAATTCTGCATCTCTTGCCCTCCAGCCCGCTGCTCCTGGGAATCTAGGCCGAGCGCACACTCCTTGAAGGAGCAAAGGCAGGAAGGGCCGGCCCTGGAGGCCTGCGCACCTCGGTGGTGTCGATACCGTTGTTCACCGCCCAGGTCGCCTGGAAGTACTCGAGCATGCGCTGCTTGAGGGGCTTGGGAATGCGGTGGATGCGGATGTAGTCGCGCAGGTCGCGGGTGCGGCTGTGGTACAGAAAGCGGCGGGCGTACATGCGCTGGATGATGGCCGTCACGTTCCCAAACACCACCGCGTGCATCAGGGCTGGGGAGGGTGGCGAGAGGGGTCACCTCCAGGACCAGCCTGGCCCGGCCGGACACCGTGCGGGACACATCAGTCCTCCCCACCCGCAGCCCCGCGCTGGGCAAGGCCCTCGGCCGCTGTGTGGGGTGGAGTCCTGCGGCCAGGTGGGCTCTCCTGGCCCTGGGCTCGGGTTCCTTGGGGCCCCTAGGCGGAAGCACCTCTGGGAAGGACCTCGGGGCCCTGTGGGAGGTGGGGAGGGAGGGGTGGCCCAGGGCATGAGTCGGGGAGAGGGCCCTGGCCTGGGAACGGGGCAAGCCTCACCGCCGATGAGCATGGTGCAGATGGAGAAGATCTTCTCCGTGTCCGTGTTGGCAGACACGTTGCCGAAGCCCACGCTGGTGAGGCTGCTGAGTGCGAAGTAGAGGGAGGTGATGTAGGCGCTGCGCAGTGAGGGGCCGCCCAGGAGCTCGGGCCCCGTCCTGTTGGCTTCGCTGCTGCTGCTGCTACAGTTGTCACTCTGGCCAGAGCTGTTCCCTATAGCTGGGCTCCGGCCCACCAGGTAGTAGGGGGTCTCCAGTCGGCGGGCCAGCTCCTGCAGCCAGCCTGGGGAGGGGGCAGGACAGCACTGCTGCACTGCGGGCGCAGGTGTGCCTGCTGGTACCCCCGGGGGGGGGGACACACATGGCTGCAAATCCACCCCCCACGGCTTCCTGCCATGTCCGTCCCTCCTCTGCCAGCCCGGCGTGCCCCTGTGCACCCCCTCCCCCCTCCCCAAGACAAGCACACGAGGTCGAGACTGGCATCTCCCCAGACGGTGTCTCTGGGTGCCGAGGCTGGAGTGAGGAGCTCTGCACCCTCCTCCCTGTGCTGGCGCTAATCCCGGGGCGGTGGGCCCAGCTGGAGGGGGCAGAGGGACTGGGGGGTTCATTGCACCAGCCACAGCCTCATCCGCAGGGCCGCCTCCTCTGCCTTGTCCTCCCAGACTCCTCTTGCTTTTTCTCTGAGCTCCGGAAAGCCGCCCCCCATTCAGCCTCATCCCCCCACCCCACAACCACACACACCACCCAACCTCATGCACGCGTTCTCGGGCACACCGATGTGGACGTGTGCACACACCGGTAAGGCTACAGACGTAGTCGAGAGGACAAGGACACACGTGTGTGAGCACAGTCCCAGGAGCACAGCCACGGCCTGTGCACGCTTGGGAGAGACAAGGGTACGCGGGCGCTTGCACATTGACACCCAGGTAGGAGAGGGACACACCTGCATGGACACGAGCACACAGGTGAGTGCACTCAGAGGCCACAGACAGGCAGGCCACCGCCGTGCACACAGCTCTCTACACGCAGACACAAGCCAGCCTGGGACACTGAGAGGAGAATAAAGATCGCCCCAGTCTCCTCATCAACCCCCCATTCTCTGGTCTGGCCTTGGAGGAGGTGGGGCTGCGTACTGGGGTCTCTCAGGAGCCCACAGCCGCCCAGAGTCACTCAGCCCAGCTGGAGGGCTGTGGGAATTCTAGGGTGTTAGATGGGGGTTCCCAGGGTCCACAGAGGTCCCAGGGGTCCTGGCAGAGCTGGGGGCCATGGGGAGCAAGGGAGAGAGAGCAGATCTAGCATAGAAGTCCAGAGGGTGGGCTCAGGATCACAGGCTGCGCTGGGACCCACCTCTCCACGTGCCCCTCCCCAGCTCCCTACTCCACACTCACCCTAACATCGCACATGATGCTGCTCTCTGTGGCCCTCACACCCCTCCTCTCACCACACACCCATTCATTCAGCAATCTCACACGTGTGCCAGGAGCCGGGGGACCCCCAGAAGCTTACTGCAGCGACGTCTCAGAGGTACACAGCACCCGAGGGTGCCGGGATGGGGCTCAAACCCACATGCTATTGGCTAGAGCTAGAAGGCTTCTCGGAAAAGGGGACACTGTGGTTTGTCTCAGAGGATGGGTAGTTTTGAGACAAACTGAGAGGGGGTCATTCCTGATCTAGGGAAAGGTGTGGGCTAAACCTAGAGCTGGAGACAAGTACAGGCGAGCAGCTTGGCTTAGCTAGAATGTGGGGTCCGCTCTGAGGGAGCAAACTCCAGGCTAAGGAGTTGGGGGGATGTGTAAAGTCCTGAGCCAAGGTGAGTGAGATGTGCTGTGAGAACGCAAGGAAGTACACAAAACCCTTCAGTCGTTACTTAGCTGGGCCTCTGAGGTGAAGCCGGTAGCTGGGTGAGGAGGGGGCTGGAGGGTGGAGAAGCAGGAGGGTGAGGGCAGGATGCAGAGGGGTCCCTCCTCACTCAGTCTTGGTCATGGGGCATTGGCAGCCCCTGGAGCTGGTGGCGGGATGGTCCCTCTGCGTGTCGGCGGCAGAGGCCGTTCTGGAGGCTTTCATACTGAGAAATGCTCTGAGCGACCTCCCTCAGTGTTTAGCACACTCTTGAAAATCCAGCCCATCTCCACGGGGCTAATGGGATTCTGGGGCTGGAACTTTATGTCCACACCAGGGCAGTGGAGCAGTAGAACCAAGGCAAGGAGGCAAAGGGAAGGCACCTCCCACCAGACAGAGCTGGGCCAACAAGAGACGCCACCCTCACCAATGGACATCCCTCCCGAGGGGGACTTAGGGAGGACTGGGTGTGGCTCCCACCCAGCTGGGGGGTAGTTTCCCTGGAGAAAGAAGGGGCAGATGATGACGTGAAGGACTTGGGAACTCCCCTAATGTGAACTAGCCCCTCTGCAACTTAGGGTTCAAGGGTGTGATCTGCCCAACAGTCAGCCCGCCCCTTACAAGCCCCATGCTCTCCGTGGAGGGGCTCAGAGCCCCTCTGGGAGCCAAAGGTGTTCTTCATGTCAGCTCAGCAGCCCCTGTGACATGGTCAGAATGGAGGATCCCCATGGACGCGAGACACTGGGTGTCTGGGCTGTGTGTGGGGAGGGGACTGACCTGGGGATGTGGTGTGTCACCCACGCAGGGGTTGGGGCTCTGCATCACCGTTACCCATCTCCCAGTCCTCTGAGCATGTTCGTCGGGGGCGTCTGACCCCAGAGCCGCCTCCGCCACAGCCTTCCCCTGGGAAGGGCAGGCGCCACGGAGCTGACATACTGCCTGGAACGTGTTGGTTCCTGTGCTCAGCCGCTAGAGCTTTGGGGAATATCCAAGTGGGCCTCTGGGCTACACACCAGTCTCCGTGGGCTTGGCGAGGGAGGGAGGATTAGCGGGAGTCTCCTCGTCCCTGGGAACGGATCAGAGCATGTTTCTAAGGCCAACCTGGACTCCTGGTGACCGACCCCATCAAGAGAAGACAGTCATGGGGGGGGGGCATCTGAGCAGCTGGGCTCTTGCCCACTGACTGGAAACGGGGGCTAAAGGCCAGTTACAGGGAAGTTGCCAGAGGGCTGGAGGGCATGGGAGGAAGAAGGTGTGTCCAATTTTGGATCTGCGGGCATGGAGAGTTAGACGTTGTTGGAACAGAACGGTCTGGAGACAGAGAGAGAGGATGGAAGTTGAGATGTTCACACCGTGGTGCCAGTGGAATCGCCCAGGGAGAGCAAGGCGGGGGGCCGGGGAAGGAGGAGGCCTCCTCACAGGGCAGAGAGATGGCTGGCAGGGTCAGGTGCTACAGGGACTTCAAAGGGATAAGAGTTTGGCCCCAGAAGGTCACTGTGACCTTTAGGGTGACATTTGGGGTTGAGAGGTGGAGGTGGAAGCCCTCCTGGCAGGAGTTAAGACGTGAGTGGGAGGTGAGCAGAGAGAGGAGCTGCGAGAGGGGAGGTGAAATGAGAGTGAAGACGCTGGTGGGACGCAGAGAAAGGCTGCATTTCGGGCTGGGGAAGGGCTGAAGCAGCTGAGAACCATGCTGCCGGAGGTGACAGGAGTGGGCAAGGGGCCTTAGGGGCCAAGGTGGTGGGGGATGAGCTTTTGAGAGGGTGGCCGGAAAGCGCCAGGCATCGGAGCAACCCTGGAGAGGTCTTCTGAGAGGGGTGGGGTACCCAGCTGGGCAGGGAGTGGGCGAATGTGAATGTGGCACAAGCTTGACCACGAGGAGGCCATGATGGGTGAATAGACTCCCCCAGGCAGCCCACCAGGCTTCCTCCACAACGTGGGCCTGCAGGAGAGCAGGCCTGCCTCGAGGTGGTGGCTCTGTCACGCTCCCACCTGCACACACACGCGCCAGCCCCCTCATTCTCCTTACAAACACACACCTACTGGCACACATGCCCCTGATACACACCTATGGGCATGTACACATGCAGACTTGCACACATCTCTCTGATACCTTACATCAGCTCACGGACATCCCTGATAGACACACACTTGGACTCACATTTCCCTGACGCACGCACCCTCAAGTGAACAGACTCCTTGGGCACATATGTACACACACACGCACACACACACACACACACGTGCACGCGTGCACACACACACACGCACACAGAGGCAGCCTCCAGTACCGATCTCAGGCAGCTCGGAGGCGCTGCTCTCGATTTCCCGCTGGCCGATGTAGAACCAGATGCAGGCCACCCAGTGGGCGAGCAGGGCGAACACGGCCATGAGCAGGGTCAGCACCACGGCGCTGTACTGCGAGTAGCGGTCCAACCGCGGGAGCAGGCGCAGCAGGCGCAGCAGGCGCAGCGTCTTCAGCAGATGCGCCCCGAAGTACTGAGGTGGGGGGAGGGGGAGGTCACCCCAGGGCCGGCCCCCCCGTCCTGCCCCAAAGCCCACCCAGCCCAGCCGCACTGACCACGTTGACCTTGAAGGCGTGTAGCAGGTCGAAGGGCAGCGCCGCAATGACATCCAGTAGGAACCAGGTGCTAACGTAGTGGAGGCAAATGGACTTTGGGGCAAACACCACCTGGCCCGACTTGGACACGAACGTGGTGCGGAAATTCAGCACAATGTCTGGGGGAAGTTGGGGCGGGAGTCAGCACCGGTGGGGAGGAGCCACATTTTCCTGGGCACCTGCTCAGTGTGTAACACTGTCCTGGGCCCTTTACCTGCATTGTCTTAGTTTTTGTAGTAAGCCAGAGGGTGGATACTGTGCCTATGTGATGGAGGGAGAAACCAGCCTGGAGAGGCTATGACTAGCTCAGGGCCAAGTAACCCATTAGTGATGAAGACATATTCGGAGCCTAGGTCTGATTTCAAGGCCCACAGGTCATAAACGGGGGAGGGCAAGGGGGACGCTGGGGGGCAGTGGAAGCCATGCAGACTATCCCCATCAAAGCCCGGGGGGTCACTGGCCCAGGGAGGGGTGGGAGGCACAGAGCACACATACCAAGAATGAAGAGGACCTCCACGGCCAGGTCGCAGACGCTGGGAGGGCCACGGGCGGCACTGGGCTCCCGGGCTGTGCTCACGCACACGCTGTAGGGCACGGTGACAGCCACGTAGAGGGTGGCGAGCAGGATGAAGCCGTCCCACGTGGCCCTCAGTGCCCCACAGTGCAGCAGGATGAAGGGTGACTTCCGGATGGCAGCGACTTTGTACTCGGGCAAATTTGGCTTCTCTCCAAACACCCCCTGAATGAGAGGCAGGGCAGGTCCAGGCAGGGAGGACAGGAAATTGGCACAGACTGAGTTTGGATAGGGTCTGGGACAGGCATCTGCCTCCTTTCTCTCCCTGCATTCTCTGAACGACCTCTGACACAGGCATCAGAGTCCCCTTGTTATAGGTCAGAAGACTGAGGATCGGTGAGCTCAAGTGACTTAGGTGAGGTCACACAGCTGCTTAGGGGAGGAGCCAAGACTGAGCCAGGGCCCATCTGACTCCAGGGCCAAAACTCTCCGCCATACCTTCGACAGATCAGGCATGTGACATTCTCACCACAAGCCCCAAAGTGCTGGTGGGGCCTGAGTAGCCCCCTGGACATTCTCTCTGTGGTGGGCTTGGTTCCCCTTCTCCATCTCCTCAACTGGCCCCTACCCTGCCCCACCCCCCAAACACACACCCTAGCGCCAATCCACCTTATTGAGCTTGTGCTTGCCCTTGGGCTGCTTCTGCAGGTGCCCAGACAGGTGGTAGAGCACAGCCCGGCTCCGTCGCCGGTTGGCATTGAAGCCTTTGGACCCTGCCCGGCCATATCGGCGTCGGCCACCACCTGCAAAAGAAGAGGGGCGGGAGAGAATGATGGGCGAAGCACCCACACGCCTCAGCCCAGGGGCTTGCGGGTAGGACACCAGTTGCTGGCCCACGGGCTGGTCCGGCTCACTGCCCAGTTAGTCTAGAAACGCACCAGCGTTTCTCACTTCCTGGGGTCACTTGCCAACACCAGCAACGGGCAGTCCTGGGGGTGCTTACAGACACTCCCCCCAGTGCCTGCTTCTAGGAGAAGGAGGTTTGGATCCAGGCAAGAGAGGAACACCACAGGGAAAGGCCTGAGAGAGGGGAGTGGGAGGTAGTTCCCAGGGTGGGGGAGTGCAGAGCTAGCAGGAGGCCATTGGGCAGAGTCGAGGCCGCCCAGGGCTGGGGGTGGGGGATGGGGAACAGAGAGCACCCCCAACACCCCCAAATGGCAAAGAGGCCTTGGAGCAGCTTCTGATGACAGCTTTGTGAGCTGTCCAAAGGCCACCCCCAGCCCTTAGAGGATGCAAGAGGGGAAAGACCACAAGGACTTAAAAGAGGGCTTTGGCCAGGACTCCCCAGACAGGTTTGCATGAGGACAAGGAACCAGGTGGGTCTGTGCTCAGCCTCACTAATTGGTGGGAAAATGGTACTTCACGGGCACTAGTGGAATTTGTTTCTTTCAGTTTCTTAGTAAAGTTGACTTTGAAAGTCCAACTTTGTCTCCACAAGCTCTCCGTACCTGGGCCTGGGGAGATGAGAGCAGCACAGGCTCCTCGGCCAGCAGAGCGGGAGTCCGCGAGTGCAGGCGGGGTGGGGGGCCCACAATGGCCCCGCCGAGGCTTGAGGTACCCAACACCCCAGCTGCGGCAGCCAAATCGGCACCCCACAGGCACCCACCTGTCTCCTTCCAGCTGTCGGGGCCCCCTCGGTTCTTGGTATCACTGATGTCCTTGTGAGAGACCAGGAAGAGGGCCACCTCCCCTTTCTCATTCTTTATGGGTATCACATCCAGGAGACACCAGAACGGGAGCCCTGGGCACAAAGACAGACTCAGCCCAGCTCCCATTCTCCGTCCGAGGCAAGGTGACAGAGGGGCCATTGACACCCCTGGTCAAGGCACATGCCAGCTCCACTTAGGACACTTAGACTCGATCCAACAGGGCGGGGGAAGGCAAGGGAGAGCAGAGATGACAGTCAGACATGTGTGTTCATAGATCTGTCCTGCTAAGTAAGATGGGGACATTTTTCTGCTGGGGTGGGAAATCCAAGATGGGAAATTGAGTACCAGCTGAGATTGGGGTGAGGACCGAAGAAAGGAGGGGCCAGGAACAAGAGGAGGGGTGGAGAAAGAGGAGAGGGGAATGTGGGAAGATGGGATGAGATGGGGAGATGGAGAAGATGGGAATGGAAAGGAGGGACTGTGGATGGGGTGGGTACCAGGCTGGGTGAGACTGCGAAAGTAAGGCAGGTTGGCCAGGCGGCCCCTCACCGCTCTTCCGGTACAGGATCAGCTCGGCCTTGAACTCCTTGTGCTCATCCAGGGCCTTGCGGATCTGTTGGCGGACGAGCTCACTGGTGTCTGGCCCATAGAGGAAGGAGCAGGCACAGCCCCGCTGCATGACCTCGGCCCGGGAGAAACCCGTGAGGTCGCAGAAGCCATCAGAGCAGTAGACCACAGGGAAGAGCCCCGCCACCTGGGCGTTGCCCAGCACGAAGTTACTATCTGCAAGAGAGCACCCCTCAGAGGAGGTGTGGGGTGAAGGGGCACAGGGTCTACTACCCCTCCTTTCCCAATTGCCTGCAATCAAAGGGTAGGTGTTACAAATCCCAGGAATCCTGTGTGTGAGTGTTTGGGATGGGGGGTTGGGGGAGGGTTAGGACAGGAGCTGTTTATGAACAGGAATTAGAGTGTCACCTGTGTGTCGGTGCCCTGCAAGGTCCCACTCCTAGCATCGTGTGTATAAGTGCATTCAAGAATTGGCATGTGTGAGCCCTGAGGTTGGTGAATGCAGCCCCGTGTGGGTACTGTGCCCTTTGGAGTGTGACCTGAGCAGCTTGGGGTAAGGGGTGGGGTTAGGGATATCCAAAGGAGGACTGCAGGACCAGTTCTAGGCCAGCCTCAGCCCCCCTCCCCCCGCCCCGCCAGCTTCTGCCAGGTTCACTCACCAGCCAGGTACTCGGGTTGGCTATTTGGCTCCTCCCACCGAGACACACTTGGACGGAGAGGCAATCCAAGCCACCATCTATTCTGCACTCTGTTTGAGCCCCAGTTGCCTGAGCCCCTGGCTCAGGAATTAGTGAATGTGATCCACAATGGGGGTGTAAGAACGGTAGCTGAGCTCTGGCAGCCTGGAGCCAGGAGTGTATTGGGTAGTGGGGGGCGCTGAATCAGCAGGCTGCGGGAGCCAAGTGCAGGCAAAGCAGATGGAGAAGCCTGGGGTGGGGATGGTCTCAGAGATGGGCTTCCACCCCTATCAGGAACCAGAGACAGAGGCAGAGAGCTGGGAAGCCCCACTGGGGCTCACTGGGGTGAGTTTGAAGGAGGAGGAGAAGGGAGGGGGCTTTCACGACTTTCCCAGTGCTCAGAGCCCCGGAAAGCCAGGATCCAGAAGCTCTGGTCACCTTCTCCAAACTTCCCCAGTCTTAGTGGGAGTCCCCAAACCTATCCTTTTGGGGCTAGAGGGCTCAGTGGGTTTAGGCTGGTGGGTTTAGGTGGTGAGGTGAGGTTGGACTAACAGTGCTCTCCTGAGTCCCGCCTACTCTATCTTGGTTTGCAAACCTCTTTTCTAAACCTGTTTTTTTAGCCTCTAGGCTGTCCCTCGAGCACCGCTTCCTTGCCTCACTTCCCAACCCGCCAGTTCGAGGGTAGTCTCGGTGGGATAGCGCCAGACGCAGGGATGGGATAGGTTACACTGACTAGGTCGGGGTTCGCGACCCCAGGAACAGACGACATGACCGGCCCCCAAACCCAGAGAGTTCTAGCCATTTTGCCTGGCCCGGGGCAGTGTTGACTCTGAATTTTTCGGAAACGGCGTCTGGAAGGAGACGGTGGTCCCAGCTAAAAGTGGGGCTCGGGGAAGAGAGGGCGAGAGCAGGAGGGCTCCAGGCTGAGGTGTCTGGGTGCAGGACTGACGGGAACACTGGCCAGGGACAGCTGGTCCGGGAGCCAGTGGGGCGAGGGTCGGGACTCACGCGTGCCGTCGAAGCGCGTGGCGATGGTGTCCAGGAAGGTGTTCTGCGGCGCCAGGAGTCCCCGCATGGCCGGCATCTTAGGCGGCTGTGGCCGCCTGCCCCATCCCTCCGGGGCGAGGGGGCTCAGCGCCGGGGGAGGGCGCCCAACTCGGCCGCCCCCCGCCGGGCCCCGCGCCCCCTAGCGCAGCCGTCGGGGGGCAATGCCCACCCCGGACTCGCAGGTCCCGCCAGCCGCCCGCGCGCAAGGGGGCGTCCCCGCCGTCGGGGCCCGGAGCATGGCGCGCGGCTCCTCGCGCCCTGGCCGCCCACGATTCCCGGACTCCCGGCTCCGCGCCCTCTGTGCTCTCGGCACCTTCGGCTCGAGGTGGCTGCAGCAGCGGCTCCCGTTTCGGCTGCGGGTCGGCTCCGGCTCGGGCTCCGCTGGGCACCAGATCCCCGCAGCTACCTCCTTCTGTCGGGGAGAAGCGGCAGCCTCCCTCCCTCCCTCCGGCGCCCGCAGCCAGCACCGGGGTAACCATGGAGACGGGGCACACCCAGGCAGGGCTGCCTCCTTAAAGGGACAGGCCTCCCGCCGAGGGATTCCCCCCTCCCCTCGGGACCTCGTGGGGGCAGGGGAAGCGGCGCCCTCCCTCCCTCCCCGCGCCGCGCAGGCCGCCCGGGCCACCCCGAGCCGCCCCGCCCGCCCCTCGGAGAACGACGGGCAAGCGCCTGGTCCCGCTCGGGCAGACTCAGCCGCAGGGGCGAGGCGTCTTTCTCTGCAGCATGGGGGTTCTCAGAGAGCCTGGCAGCCTCTCCTCCCCCGGAGGGACCTGAGGAGAGCTCAGGCGGGGGATGAGCGGGGGGTGCGTGGTTTAGAAGATTTCCCCTAAGAAAAATGTTATGGGAAAGGGGGCTGGGCCAGCAGGTGGAGGTGGTGAAGACCGGTGGTTGGCGGAGGTTGGGGCAGGGGAAGTCTAAAAGGAGATTTGGGGGAGGGGGTTTAAACCCAGCTTTTAGGCAGCCAAGCCTTTCTTAGCCTCAACTTGACCCTCCAGGGAATGGATCGATCCGTCACTAAGCGACGCCGCGGCTGGCTGGAGCTGCCAGAAAATAGGAGGGTGGGTAGTCCTGGAAATAGGGTTTAGACGACGCTCTCCGTGTGTGCCCGGGAGGTGGAGGGGTGGAAAGTGGAAATGAGGTGTGTGGGGATGGGGGCGCCCCAGATCCTTTGTCTTGCCCCTGTGTTTCTCTCTGTCCCCCTTTGCCGCTTCCAGGCTGCGCTGAAGGGTCAGGTTGCAAATACAGGCAGGGTACAGTAGATGTCAGACGCCGGGGGAAACTTCCTAACCAACCGTGCGCTAGTGGGTCTTTGCGGGCGGGGAATGAGAGCACCGAGTCTCCGCTGCCCCTAGCGCCTTTAGTCCTAGAGAACTAGGCTCTGCGCTGAAGAGGGAGCGGGGGCTGCAGGGACCCCCACCTCCAGCGAGGGGGTGGGGAGGAGGGGCCGGCGGGCGGTGCGGAGCCGGGCCCTGGGCGGCAGTCTCTCACTGGTCTCCAGCGCTGCGTCGGTCCCAGCAGCCTCGCGTTGCCAGCGCCGCTCCTCCTCCCTCCCACGATTTGCCAGCGAGCGCGACTACCGCCCGCGCCCAGAGGAACCGCCGTGGCCAAAACAGCAATTTGTTCCCGAACGAGTGATGCGGAAGGCTCAGCGCCCCCACCCCTCTAGGAGACACAACCGTAGTCAGCAGCATCGGAAAGGACGGAGTGTCACCTGCTCCACCCACCCCTCATCTGTGACAAGGGCCAAAGCCCCAGGCACCTGTATTAAAATGAGCTGGTGCTTGGGCAGGAAGAAGAGGAAGCGTCCCCCTCCCCCAGTCCCCAGCGTCCCACTCTCTCACATGGGTCCAGGGCTGCACAGTAACCCCTCCCCCAACGACTCATCTTTGCCCCTCCAGGCGACGTTCAAGCGCACTGCTGAGGAGCGGGTGCAGTTTAGGAATCGGCTCACCTTGAGAGAAAGGATGAGGCTATGAGGGAAAGCACCCAACTTGAGAACCAGGCTACTTACCCAGGTTCGAATATAGTTCTGCCACTTGCTGTTGTGATTTTCCTTGCGTGACTCAATTTTCTCCCCTGTGAAACGGGAACAATAACTACCTCAGAGGGTTGTTAGGAGGAGTAAAAGATTAAAGGATCTAGAACAGCGTGTGACATTTGCAACATGTAAATATTATCTGATTTTGGATCTTATGGGAGCCCTGTGAAATATGCAGAGTAGATGCTACTTCCTCTCCATCTCACAAATGAGTAAACAGAGGCAGAGAGAGAGGAGAGACTCGCTCAAGGTAACCAAGGTGGTAAGTGGCTAAGGTTCCAACCCTGACACACTCCCAACCCCAGGTCCAGAGTCTGCCTCACTCCAGCATAGCTGGCTCCCACTGTGAGGACTCAGAAACAACCCCAGGCTAGCTGTGTGGCACTCACAAGGACTGGTCATCTGGCGTGTGCATCAGATCCAGATGACCCTCCCGTGGAAGCCCAAGTGTTCAGACTTTCAGTCTTCAATCCCATCCGCCTGTGCTGGTTTTGAACATCAAGCCAAACCATGTGCTTTGGGTCAGGGTGAGCAGGCGGTAGACAGAATACGTGGGGTGCCCCAAAGAACTACCATAGCTGAGATCGACTTGGTGTCAAAGCACCGTGCTAAGTGCTTTCTTTGGATTATCCGGTTAACCTTTATCATGACTCTGTGAGGTAGTCACTGTTATAATTGCCAATTTACAGGTGAAAACATCGAGGCGGAGAGGTTAAGATGCACTGCCTCCTCCAGAAGCTCCAGGCACAATGCCTGTGTCACTGTTTTGGTCCCCATTTCTGGGAGAAGAAAATATACTAACGTTTATTGAATGTTATGATCACTCTTCTTATCACAGAATGAAACAGCAATGTTTTGGGCTTTAAACCGCTTCCCCCATTGCCCTTCAAAGAATTTGTGTGAAAGTGTGTATGGGGTAGAGATGCAGCCACTGACCCTTTGCTTTGGCCTGGCCTGATTTAAGGTGCCTTTTCCGTCTAGATGAGTGTCTAGATCTCAACCCACTTCACTCTTTCACTTTACCTAGTCCCTCAGGTCTTCCTGCCAGACCTGGCTTATGGTGAGCTCCTTGCCTCCTCCTTCCACCCCCACAACCCCCGCACCCACTCCCCATGCATGCGCGCGCGCACACACACACACACGCGCGTGCGCGCGAAGACAACAGGGCACGGCAGGGTGTGTGTGGGGAGGTTAGGGGCCACTGGGCTCCCCACTATAATCTCCTCTTCTTCTCCCCTTTCCCCAGTTCTTGACTCACTGGCCACAGTGGGGAGTCACAGGGAAAGGAAGGTTGAGAAGGAGCCCTGTTCAGAGATAGCTCAGAGCCATTGTCAACAAGGAGAAACTCAGGAGGCTGCGTTTTGGAGCTGCCGTGGGAGGCCTGTGGGAGTGTTATCTACAAAAGGAACAAGGAGAGAGAGGAGGGAAGAGCAAAGCAAGGAAAAAACCGCTCAAGACACAAAAGATGGAAAAAGCCCCCCTCCCAAGTGCAGGCGGAGTCAGTTGCTGTGTGCAGCCGGTGAGAACAGGTGGCTGTCGAGGAACAGAGTCCAGGGCCCCTCCCGTCTCCTCTCCTCTTCCTACTCTCTCCACCCTCATTCCTGGAGGTCCCCAGGTCTGTCTCTCCTTCTCAGGCTGTGTGGTGTGGTGGGGAATCTCAGGCTTTCAAGTCAAACTAGTCTAGGTTTCAATTCTAGCTCTGCCACTGTGTGACCCTGGGCAGGGATGGGGGACGGGCGCTCATCTCGAAGAGCATTAGTTCCTTCATTTGTGAAATGATCCTTTCTCAGAGGATTGTGGAGAGAGTGAGATGAGCTTAGTAAGTGGTTGTGATTGTCATTGAGAGTCCCCCTGAGCACTTGTCCTGCCCCTGGGTGCTGGGACCCCAGAAATGAGCTCAGCATGAAGCCTCGCTGAAGGTTCCCCATTCCCACCAAAACAAACACAACATTTTGGAATACTCTGAGGCCTCCAGTACTTGGCCGCCCCTCAGCTGTCTCATTCTAGGCCATCCCTTTTCTTTTAGTGGAGGATCCTAGCTAGTGTGAGGAAACCACAGTAAACTTTCTAAAAGGGAATCCTGGATAAGCTATTGTATATCGCATGGCTAGTTAAGTGGAGGAAAGAGATCTGAACCGGGAGTTAACTAGGTTGACAGCAGTTTGCCACCGCGCCACAACGCTGGGGTGCCTTGTCCTATCCTTCGGTAAACAGCCTATTAAAAGGGGACGGTGTGATCGTTTTGATGAGTGCCCACTGTGAACAGCCACAGGACTTCAGGCCGGGGGGATACACTGCAGTCAACTGTGGGCCCCGCCTGCCGGAAGGCCAGTTTACCAGTCCTGCCTGCAGTCAGCAAGGGAGGGAGTCTGAGAAATCTTCTCAGTCTCTCAACCTGCGTGTTCTAGCAGCACCAGAAAATGGGTTTGTCTGAAATCTAGTTACAGAGAAAGCCTAACTGGGTTAAGTTGAAGAGAGACATAAAAAGGAGACCTGACTTCTCCCTGGGGAATCAG
This sequence comes from Orcinus orca, assembly GCF_937001465.1. Lineage (NCBI taxonomy): Eukaryota > Metazoa > Chordata > Mammalia > Artiodactyla > Delphinidae > Orcinus > Orcinus orca. The sequence goes on along the minus strand of NC_064569.1, from coordinate 39,860,884 downwards.
AGTGGGTGGTATTTGTTCCTGCTGTTTTGACGGCTGTGAAGGGGCGGGGGGGGGGGGGGTGCTGGAGAACAGTTTTGCTGGTGGTGGTGATGGTGCGTGAGTTTCCTCACCCAGAAAAATCTTCAGATAGCGGTTCCCCTTGGTAGGGAGTCACAGACTAGAAACAAAATTCCCTCAGCACCTGTATGGAAACGATGTTCCCTGGCTCTCCTCGGACTCTGCCACAGCCTTGCTCCCTGTTTGCCCATGTTGGTGCCGTCATCTGGCCTGTGCCACCCAGAGAGCTCAGAAACGGGAGTGGGGGTGGCTTCCTGACAGTTGTCAGGACAAGAGGGCACAGAGCTCACCATGCTGGGGGGATTTGCACTCAGAGGAGAAAAGCGGCAGCAGGAATAGGGTGACTGAAGTATTACTTTTTTATTTTTGGTTAATTTCTGGTTCTATTTTTTGGTTATTTTTGGTTTTATTTTTGGTTAATTAGGTCTGTAAGGCTGGAGATCAGGGAAGTCCTTCATGCACTTTTTAACAGGGCACGAGAGACAGAAAAGTAAAGGAGTTTTGGTGAGTGAACGCTGAACTAGTCACAGGTTAGCTTGGACACCAGGGTACTGTTCTCAACACCTGCTTGACACCTACCTTACCACTCCATGAAGCAGTTACCAGTCTCCACTTCCCAGTTCAAGAAGAGGTTCAAAGATGTTACGTTATTTGCCCAAGGTTAGTTGGTCACATAGCTACCAAGTTGTGAAGCCAGAATTAAAATCTAAGTATCGGTCTCAAAAGTCCAGGGTCTTTCTACTCTACCACACTGCCCAGCCACCAGCCCCTGCTGAGCTCTAAGAGCTCTAGTTCCTTCACCTGCAAAGGGGTTGAGGAAAGAGCTGGAACCATTTATCTTTGCCTCAGAACTCAGCACAGTGCCTGGCACCCAGCAGGTGCCTCAGTGTTTGAAGCAAAGAATGTGCGCAGGTGGCTAAAGCCACCAGAAGTCCAGCTTGGCTGACTTTACGGTGTGATGTTCTGCTACCAGCATTACGGTCTGGTACTCTGAACGGGTTAAAATAGTGACAAAACAGCTCCTTGTATCAGTTGCTGACCTCCAAACACGTGCCATTTCGGATACCCATTTCTTCCATTAAGTGTGCTTCCGTATGCATATCATCCTCTCCAGGTGGGATGAATCCTGTAGATCAAGCGAGACAAACCCTCATTTTGTTAGGTCAAATGGCAGGATTTCCAAGCGCAACAAGCCATTACTCTACTGACCTTCTCCAAAGCAGAGGTTCACAGATTGATAACCATGTGTCCTGGCTTTTCTAGGCCACTCCCAACCTAAAGTAGTTTATCCTGTTGTTTCCCATACATACATTCATACTCACAAGACTGTACCCTGGTTTGCGATTCTGAAATACAAGGTCACCCTGTCTATAAACCACTGAGCAAATGCCTGATCACCGCTGGTATGGTTCAAGTTCAAGCACAGGCCCTGCGAGCAGTGCTTCTCCATTATACTCACAGAAGACAGCAAGGCTCTTTCATGCAATACTATTACCTTGTACTCTTTTATCTGTATATGTCAGTTGCCCCAACTAGTTTATCAGCCCCACAGAGGGCTGTGTTTTAGTGATCTTTATCTCTCCTTAGCTTCCAGCTCAGCAGCTGTACAAAGCACTCCCAAACACTGTTGGTGAGAATCCATGCACCTTTTAAGAGTACTTTATCAATACCTGTATGATCCAACAACTCCACTCCTAGGAATTGATCCTAAAGGTACACTCTCACATGTAATGAGTGATGTATGTATTATATTGACGAAATATGCTCATTTCATCAACACATATAATAGCAAAAAACTGAAAATCATCATTAGGGACTGGTAAAACTAATCATGATAAATTTATACAATGGGATACGGAATATTTGATGTTCATAATGAGGCCACGCTAATTTAAATTTTCTCTCTCAAGTGGCACATAACTGACAAAGGTAAACCTGAAGTTTCAATCTTATCTCTCAGGCTGGGAAAGGACAGGACATTGATCTCTAAGAGGAAATGGAAAGGGAAGGAGAAATGATGGTTAGGAAGGTTGTCTCTGAACACACAGCAGGAACTGCCCAGGGTACAGAGCCTCCCTCCTCTTGGAAGGAAGAGCTGTTGTGGGGAGCAAAGAATGAGCTGCACAGTTCAAGCTTAAGGTAAATCTCACTTTTCTTCACTGAAGAAAGTCAAATGGCAAATTTAGGAGAATATCTACAACGTGAGATCCTAAATGAATTATGGTTTAGACATATCTAAAAAAAGGATTGTAGGATGCATATAGTATGCTCCCTTTTTTGTAAAAAACAAAACAAAAAATTAAAAGCCTATATATCAGGCTTCCCTGGTGGTGCAGTAGTTGGGAATCCGCCTGCCAAGGCAGGGGACACAGGTTTGAGCCCTGGTCTGGGACGATCCCACATGCCGCGGAGCAACTAAGCCCGTGCACCACAGCTACTGAGCCTGTGCTCTAGAGCCTGCGAGCCACAACTACTGAGCCCACGTGCCACAACTACTGAGCCCACGTGCCACAACTACTGAGCCCATGTGCCACAACTACTGAAGCCCACACACCTAGAGGCCGTGCTCCACAACAAGAGAAGCCACCGCAGTGAGAAGCCTGCATACCACAAGGAAGACCCAACACAGCCAAAAATAAATAAATTTATTTTTAAAAAAGCCTACATATCTATGTGTATAAGCACATATATGCTTTGAAAAGGTTTATAAGGATATATGCCAAATTATTAACAGTTATTACCCCTGAGGAACAGAATGAAAAAGTGGAAAACTAACTTTTTCCTTTTATATTTCTGTATTATTTGATATTTTAAATGCTACTTTTGTAATTAAAAACAATGTGTAAAAAAAAAAGTCATAATTTTCAAACTTTTTGTGGTCATAGAAAAAGTCTTCAAATATTTTTCTATAAGGAGATTTTAACTTCAACTTCAAGGCAGTTTTGACAAACATGTGGCTTCCCATCTGTTTAGGTGGTTAAATACAATCTTACCTGGATACGGGCATAGACCTCATAATTCTTCAAGGCCACTTCAATCTCTGGATTTCCTATAAAGTGTAGGTAAGCAATTAATCAGAAAAGCAGGGCTTTTTCCTGATACAGCAGGCTGATGGTGATGTTGGATAAATTCCCCCAAATGAGGTGGCCAGCCCCTTAGAAAATGGCTTCCTAGTACTCCTTGACTATTGTTTCCTTTACTGAAAGACACACACACACACACACACACACACACACACACACACACACACACACACACACTTTTTCTCTCTTTCTTTCTCAATCTGTGCAGCCAACCTGAACCCTGGCAGCTCATCTTCAGCCAAAGAGCTAGGGGAAGCCCTGAGGCAGCTAAGTGTTCTGCACCACTGCCACTTACAGCCTGGGCTTCAGCCTTGAGAGAACAAATGCTGGGGAAGAAAAAGCTCTGCTGTTATTAAATCATAGAGGCTGGGGTGGGTGTGGCACTCTGGCACCAGCACCGCCTGCTACATGCAGGAACCCCGTTACATTGTGATATCCACTACTCCTGTGAAGGGACAGGCAGTGGAAGACAGGGGTGTGGACAGAACCTTTGGTTGCCTGGGTGAGCTGTTGGCAGCTGTGGGTTTTCTGAACTGGTAGGCTCTCCTTCGGAAGGTCACCATTCCCTCTCCTACAGACCTCTTCCCAAGAGGAACCGCTGCATCTGCTCATCCTGGCTTTTACATTTCATTTGGTTCTGAAGGTAAGCAGTGGACAAATGACTTAGGAATTGGACACCCTCATTTAAGCCCCGAACAAGCTGTTCGAGTGACTTCTACCCCATGAGGCCCAAAGAAAAAGAGGTAATGAAATGAAGTCACTTCCTGCTGTGAAACAAACGTGGGACCGTTTATGCAGTTGTTTTTATTTATTCAACTCTAAAGATTGACAGAGGCAATTTTTTGATGGTTAACACCTTAGATTAACACAAATTATATTGCTATAAATTTGGTTCAGGGTCAGAATAGGAATCAGGAAAGAGGGAGAACAACAACAAAAATCTTCAAACACTGAAACGAAGAAAGACTTTTTTTCCTTTAATTAAATGCTACTTTCCCATAGACTTCCCTAGACTGGTTTGCAGTCTAAGGTAATAGGAAACAAGGCTGGGGCATTTGGAAGAAACTGCAGGCTAAGCTATGGTGCCAAGCAAGAGGCTGAAACCCCGATCTGAGTGTCAATCTCAGGCACGTTCTGGGAGCACAGGCAGATTTTCAAATGTTTCCTAGTGTTCTTTCCTTTTCACCCATTCAGTTTCCCCTTCTCTGGCTAATCCTGGACAGTACACAACCCCCTCATTGCCTCCCTTGGTCACGTTGTTGTTTACAGGGAACCTGACTGGCAAGTATGGCTTCTGCTTAGACTGGAAAGGCAGCAAGACCAGCTGCCTGACCCATCTCCTCCTGAAAGCCTGGACAGTAGGGGTTGCTGAGGAAGGCCTCTTCAGGCCCCTGAAAGGCCTGCGGTACTGGGAAGAACACTGCGTACCCTTGGGAAACCTGGCAACAGGTGCCGGTGACTCCTGGGGGAAATGAACAGTCAGAATCAATCCATATCACTGGGAAAGGTCAAGGGAAAAAACAGCTTCCCTTCCAAAAAAAAAAATGGTAAAGCGGAAATGAGGAGAGAAGAACCAAAATATTTAGAATGGCATTAAAAGTGAAGGCGCAAACTTCTTTCTGTCATTAAATCTAACTACAAGTTTCCTAAAGTCCAGTTACCAAGTTGAATTGTGTGGGATAGAAGACACAGGCCAGCTGGAATCTCCCTCAAGAGTTCACGGCCTCAGGCTGAGAGGTCCTGGGTTTGCGCTGGGGGAGCCCCTTTTTGAATGAGGGCTTGGGTGGGCCGGGCTCCATGCTGGCTCCAATTCCATTGGTCCCTGCAGAGTGAGTCTGGCCCCGTTCACTAGTGTTTCCTGGCGCCTGGGATGGAGCGCTCTGGTACCTGGAACCAGATGAATACCACGAGCTGTTTCTGTAACGACCCCCACTGTCATGTCGTCCTTGGTTCGTGGGGTCATTGGACTTTGGGCCTTGTGGCCTGTAGCCTTGTCCTCCGCGTCTGTTCCCCGGCAATACCTAAGGATAAAAGAAGACAATGTTCAGAGCACTGTGGCGTTAGGGCACCCCGTTTGCTCCAGTTCAGTTTATTGAGGAGTATTCTGAAAGCCTAATAGCGGTATCCCAGGCTTGGGACTCAGTTCTCTCTTAAAACCCACAGAGTTTGATCAGCCAATCCAATCTAGACACTAATCAGAATTAATAAATCATTCACTATTTACCCCCTGCTTTTCAGCCCTATGCTCTTCTCCACTGAAGAGCTTTTCTTTAGCTGGGCAGAAAAGGAGGAAAGAGCATCCTCTGAAGTTGTTACAAGCCCTCAGCTGGGCAAGTATCTTATCACGCGTCTGAATTTTGTAGATCATAAGCCATTTGTAAAGATAATGAACATCTGGAATAATAAAATAAACATCACTATGATCTACTCTGCTATATATCGTGAACCACAGATTAAATCACGCTGCTGTGACATTTAACATACCTTTCACATTACAACCCAGAAAGCTTATGGCATAGCATTTTATTTTTGTCCTCCAATTCCAATGTAATACCAGTCTGAAGAATTACTGACAGCACTGCCTTGGACTGCTCTTATGTATCTCCTTCAAACCAAGGAAAAGGGGCTTCCCTGGTGGCGCAGTGGTTGAGAGTCCGCCTGCCGATGCAGGGGACGCGGGTTCGTGCCCCGGTCCGGGAAGATCCTACATGCCGCGGAGCGGCTGGGCCCGTGAGCCATGGCCGCTGAGCCTGCGTGTCCGGAGCCTGTGCTCCGCGACGGGAGAGGCCACAGCAGTGAGAGGCCCGCGTACCGCAAAAAAACCCAAAAAACAAAAAACCACCCAAGGAAAAGAAACTATGGATTATACTTCAACTTTCTAGTGGTGCTTTTCTACTTCAAGATGGGTACATGACTCCCAGTGTGACCAATTACCAGGCAATATACTACTACCTACAAAGCTACGATCACTGCCAACATCAGAAAGTCAGCAGTCTTGGCGACAGGAAATCTAAACTGGCTGGTGATTTGGAACATACATACCAAATGCTTTCTCTGGAAATAACTGAGGCTGGAGGGATTCAAAATAGGTGTGGAATGGCCATAAAGAGAGGAAGGTAATGTACTGAGCTGTCAGTGTTGAAGCTGTGACAAACTGGCAGCATTTCTTCGTAAGTTGCTCAGTGTGGAAGCTAGGTTACCTCTCGATGAGGCTGGTAGGGCCGGCCACTGGAGTTTGCTGTGGTTGCAAGAGTCTCCCCCGGTGCCGAGTTTTTCTTGTTAGCACTTGTATGGCTGGGAGCAGAGGCACAGGTGGAAGAGGAAGCAGCAGAGGCATCACACGGGCTACTCAAAGACACAGATGTCACCGAGCTACATCGAGATCTGGTTGAATAGCTGTTCTTTGGATGGGACACTGAGACAGAAATGTGAGCGATATGTGGTCAGACGATAGAAGAGCATGGTGGGTAACGTATTCCCTATTTCTCCATCTCACAATGAGCAATTTAGGATAAAGGACTGTCTATCTGAGTATTTGTAAAGATAAGCTTAGAAATAGGTAACGGGAAGGAAAATCTCCCTTCTGCCCTCTTCCTCCACTCCTGCCAAATCCCCACTGCTTTGTAAGTGGCCCATCCCCCCACCAACTAATGACTTCTTGGCGTTTCCTACCACCTAAACTCCTGGCTTTGGCTCCAGCGGCTGACTAAGCCTAGGAACAATAGTACGGGCCATATGTTCGCTTTCCTATGCAAGGAACATTCTAAAGTACAGACTTCAAAAAGAAAGAAAAAGTTAAATAAAAAGCCAAATTCTTTTTTAAAAATTTGAATGAGGCAAGATGAGTTACATATGAACAGAACTAGTCCTTACAACAAATATCTATCTTCCCAAGGCTCTTTCTGCAAAAATAACTCCAAATTCAAAATATCAATCTAGCTGAAAAATACTAATATTTTCAATTCAAGTTTTGTCAGAATTCAACGGTCTAAAAGTACCCCATAGATGTTTTTCCTTGGCTTTAAGCCTGGGCTAATGTTGAACTCACAATCACTGCCCTAGGTCCAACATTTATTTCACTTTCACACCGAGACAGAAAGAACGTAGGAGCCAAGCTCGGGGTCTGGGTTTGACTGATGTGTCGCTACAGGCTCTCACCACAGAGGCACCACCGTGCCCCGCCTCCACACACACCTATTATGCTCTAGGCAAAGCAGGTATTGCTATCTCCACCGAGGAGTAAAATGAGCGGCCCAGTGTAGAGTGCAGAGGCAAGGATTCAAACTTGGTCTGACTCCAGGGCCACGTGCTCTTTATACTATATACCAAACACCTCTCAGCTCAGCAGGAAATGATGAAAAAATATGACCGCAAATCTAGGGAGCTGGAAAATGCCTAGCCTCAGAGCTCAAAGCATCTGTGTCCACTGACTTATTAAGTATCTCAGAGTTCCTTTTCATAAAAACAAGCAAACAAACCAAAACCCAAGAGGGACTGAGGAAGAATCAGGGGAGAAGCCAATTGGCACTTCAGTTTCTAGTTAGTAGAGGGTGGTCTTCTCATCACCATCTCCGGCGCCCTGAATCTCTCAGCACCTCACCTTGTCCAAATGAATCTATGTTCTTCTTTAGGGTCTCTACATCACAGGTGAATCGGGCCACTCGTCCCAGATCCTCGTCATATTTACGTTCACTAACAAAGTGCTGGAGAAAAGACAAAGAAAAGCCTCCAGTGAGACAAACAATATATGTGGGATTTATAGCTTGCTGTAAACAGACGAAACAATTACTTTCAATTGTTTTCTTTTTGTGCTTCAAAGTTCATTACCTACATGGCCATCATATTACCAATGCTGGGTGATGGACAAAATTCAGTCATTTTCCTTAAGGGCCCGAAGATAAGTCCATTTGGGAGCTTTATGAAATGCTAATGGTCATTAGGTGAAAATCAAGAGAAACTCTGGAGAAAGAAGGAACTCATGATGGAGGACCACCTTTCTCTCCACTGTTAGCTACTCTCCCCATTGTTCCATTTTATACACAGGCAGAGGCAGCGGAAATGCTCATAAGTTACAACAATGATTCCTTAATTTAAATAGATGATTTGGTGTTCTCTAATATAAACTTCCTTAGTAAACCCACTTCAACTGCTTTATACAGTAGGATTTTTTAGTCCTTGTAATAGGAACAATTTCTTGAGATGGAAAATCATTCATGTGAAAAGTCAGCTTTGCAAATGAGAAGAGTTTGTGCTGCAAGTAATTTAATCCTTTTAAGCAGACTGAGCTGAGAAGTAACCATCCCCTTGGGTCAAAAACTAACTATACTATAGAAATAGCGGGGCTAGAAACATGTCAGGAATAAAGTGCTTCTGGGGGTCTATTTCAATAAATCATTTCTAAGGTAGTCTGGAATCATTTTTTCAGATGTACAAGAGAGTAAGAAAGAAAAGTTAAAGGCCTAGATATAATTTAGAAGAACTGAACTCAGAGCAGTCCTCTAACCGGGGGTGGCCTAATTCCACTTTGGATTTTCAGGGGGTGGAATCAAGTGCATCAGAATCCTCGGGCTGCACCGAGAAGCAATAAACGGGAGAGGAGAAATGAAAATTACCTCTGGGACTTGAAGTCCTAAAGCTTCAGAGTATACTGTGACTTAGGAAACCACAAGAATCTCTATAACAAAGCCTTCAGACATGTAATATCAGTCTGAGATTAATTCTGAAACACATTCTAGGGTTTCCTGAGCCAAAGACATAACAGGAATGACGGAAATAAAATGATCTGGAAATAAGACATTTAAATTGCACAGCACCCACTTCAGTACACTGAAAACGTGGAGAGAAACAGATCCTTAGTCAGCCTGCAGAAATATTTCTAGCAGCTCTTCAACCACGTGGGAAGGGGAACAGATGAAGCCTGTGAGAGCCAGAATTCTTATCTAATTCCAAAGGGGTTTCTGGCTTCTCCCAGATAGTTGAATGAGACTGACTGGCATCAGTGCGAGGAAGACTTTCTATAAAATTTAGCAATATAGTCTTAGTTAATCAGAAAACGGTAATTTAAAACTTGCATTGTTGATTTCACTATTTCTCCCCAATATAGACTAAGGGGAAGGAGTGAGAGAATAATAACGCGACATAGGTTTGTGTGAAAGACTGGGTCAGGATGGTAACAGGGATGCCTGTAAGGTCTCAGATGATCTTCCATCTATGCTTTTATTTTACAAAGGCTGTTATTTAGCCTCCCCAGCATGTATTCCTCTTAAATATGGCAATAAATCTCACACGTTCAGAAAGAGCAGAGTTAGGGCACAGGAGCAGAGAAGGCCATACAGTTCACGGTTTAGAAACAATTAATGAGAATGTCAGTGTCCACAACTACCCATGAATAACCCAACCTCTCTCACGTTCCCATCTTAGTCTCAGAAACACTGTTCTTTATATAAGAATTTAAGACATCTGAGTGTGGAATCCAAGTAATCTTTATAAACAGTTTACAATATAATCAACACTTCAAATTGCTCATTTTTCTCTTATAAAATCAGAATTGACCAACCAACTATTTAACTATCTACTGAACACCTATTGTGTGCCAAGGCATTGTGCCAGGGCACTGGAGACACAGCAGTTCCTGTCACTGTAAAGTTCACTATCGAGTGGGAAAGGCAGATTAATCAAATGCACATACAATTATAAGTGTGCTAGGAAGGCACAAAACAGGGGGGACACGTTAGGAAAGTCAGGAAGGATGAGGTCAGGAGTGAGATGTGTGCTGGGAGTGGCAGGGGGAGGGAAAAGAATGTTCTGGACAGATGGAAAAGCATGTGCAGCAGCCCTCAGAGGAGGGAACAGGGTATGCCTGTGGAAAGGAGAGCGAGTATGGCTGGAGCAGAGGGGACAAGGGGGATGCTGTGCAAAGCACGGCAGAAGGGCCAGACCATACAGAGCCCTACAGGCCGTTAAGGATTATAGCCTATCCTGAAAGCAACGGGAAGTTTGAAGTAAGTTCTGTAATGCGAGGGACAGATATGAAGGGGTGGGGAGGCCAGGGCAGTGGCAAAGAGGAGGAGTGGAATCAGTTAGGAGGCTACCACAAAGTCCAAGCAAGAGATCACTGTAGCTTGATCATGATGGTGGTGGTGGAGACAAAGGGAAAAGGTCAGATCCGAGATTGCGCTGAAGGTCAAAGGGACAGGGTCTGCTGATAGACTGAACTGTGGGAAAAGGAGAGATTCCCTAAGGTTTCCAGCTTGGACACTGGATAGATGACAGTACCATTTACAGAGAAAGGGAAAGGGCCAGGAAAAGGGCCAGGTTTGGGAAGAGGAGATCATGAGTTAAATATATTAGATACAGCACTTTAGTCCCTGAGGGTAAGAAGAAAGGCAGAAAGGAGAAGGAGGTTCTACCTTGATATCAGCTCTGAGCTCAACCAACTGCTCCTCTGACATCCGAACAGCCACATCAGTCATCTTCTTTAGAAGTTCGGCTTTCTTCTGACGGCTGAGCAAAATTTCCACTGTAGAGGAAAGGGAGCATGACTCTTACGGTCTGCTAAATAGGACAAAGAAGAACTAGAAGTATAGGCCTTGCAGGATGTACTTGGACAGCCAAAGGCTTAGCTGCCCACCCATCCAGAAAGTGAAAATACCAAAGGTCCAGTTTCCACCTTCTTGAGGGACTCTGAAGGCAGTTTACATGGTAAATGCTTTTTATGAATCATAAAGACTCATACATCACTTGTCATTTCTCTTTCTCCTCTTCCCACTTAAAAAAATTTTATCAAGACGCATATAAATTAAAACAAAAATATGCACAAGGTAAAGAATACATCTAGAATAAATGGGTATAAAATGAAAAATAAAACCGTCCCTCCTACTTCTGACTTCCAGAGGAAACCACTGGTAACAATTTCTTATATATACTTTCCATTATACTCTCTGCATATACAATCTCTCTCTCTCTTTTTTCCCCTCACAATGGTCCCTCCTTTACCTTCGCTAGTTTTACTTACTATGTCTTGAAGTTCATTCCTTAGTAATACATTCGATTCCCCTCGCTCTGTTTAATAGCCACCTAGTATTCTACTATGTGGATATACAACAATTATTTACCAAGTTCCCTAATGATGGACATTAGATTATTTACAGCCTTTCAAGAAGCATCTTCTCTGGCTTGCTCCCAGATGTGTAACTCAGGTATGGCCATGAAGAATGACAGACAATAAACATTCTCTCAGAGGAGGAAGCCAGGGGTTACAGAGGACAAAGGGCAAAAGAAATTCTCTCAGGAAGCAGATCTAAGGGCTGCCAAATGAACCAAGGAACTTTCTCTACCACTGGGGCAGGGACTCTACTATTCTTGTCCAGTAAGCTTTGATCATTGCATGTCCAAGTGGGAATTTTTACTATAATTATCCTCTTCTCTCCCTATCTATGTAATAACGTTTCTTTCAGTTTATGGGATGCCAGACCACAATATACCATAACCAGAGCTGTTGGAAGATCTGAAACTACCCAGAAGTCCTGGACTTTCAGCTGAATACGTGAACTAGAGGAGACTGTGGAGGTGTTGCCATCAAGAAGGAGGTGAGTGTGTTCTCATTTTGGAAAAAAGAGGACTGCAGGGTAGCTGAGGGGTAGACTGTAGCAAAGACTGTTAGTGACTGAATATCCATTCTCCTCTATCAGAAGTCTAATGTTGTTGGGTACCAATGTGCTTAGGTAAAAAAAAGCTACATTTCCTGGCTTTGCTACACATAACTGTATCATGTGGTATAGTTTGGCCGTTGAGATCTAAGCAGAATTCAGAGGCGAGGCTTACTAGAAAGCTCTCTAAAGGAGTCTTAGCCTGCATGTAACATTTTGCCCTTCCCTGACTAGAGCCGTAGGATGTATATTTTGACCATAAGCACAATGTAAGGATGGCTGGGGAGAAGGATAGAGAAGCCTGGGTCCCTCATATCATTTTTTTTTTTTTTTTTTTTTTGCGGTACGCGGGCCTCTCACTGTTGCGGCCTCTCCCGTTGCAGAGCACAGGCTCCGGACGTGCAGGCTCAGCGGCCATGGCTCACGGGCCCAGCTGCTCCGCGGCATGTGGGATCTTCCCGGACTGGGGCACGAACCCGTGTCCCCTGCATCGGCAGGCGGACTCTCAACCACTGAGCCACCAGGGAAGCCCAGGACTTGGTTTTTATTCTGATTTAACTTTAGTAGCTGTAATTGCACGAAACCTAGTTCTTATTTATTTAAATAGTAGTATCAAGGATATCTAGACACCACTGTGCGTTTAAATGCCATTTTTCGTTTTGTAGACTTAACTGATAATTGGCCTTATTTGTGTGTTTCATCTGAAAACTCAGAGTTTTCCCTGAGTTCTTATATTTTGAAAGCATTAAAAGGTTTACACTAACAGAGATGGATAAATGCTAATATTTAATCTAAGGAAGGTTAAAATTTGCTTTGTTACCCAGAGCATTTTTTTTTGAAGGAGGAATTTTCATTTGTTTATTTATTTTATTTTTTTGGCTGCGTTGGGTCTTTGTTGCTGTGTTTGGGCTTTCTCTAGTTGCGGTGAGTGGGAGCTACTCTTCGTTGCACTGCGTGGGCTTCTCATTGTGGTAGCTTCTCTTGTTGCAGAGCACGGGCTCTAGGTGCTCGGGCTTCAGGAGTTGTGGCTCGCAGGCTCTGGACCACAGGCTCAGTAGTTGTGGCGCGTGGGCTTAGTTGCTCCGCGGCATGTGGGATCTTCCCAGACCAGGGCTCGAACCCATGTCCCCTGCATTGGCAGGCGGGTTCTTAACCACTGTGCCACCAGGGAAGTCCCCTCATATCATTTTGGAGATGCCCTACAGCCCTGGACTGCTTACCTCTGGACCTTTCATTTCATGAGAGAAAAAGAAGCTCACATTTCTTTAGGCCATTCCGTGGCATGCAGTCAAACTCAATTCCTAACTTATACACAGAATCCTGTAACCTACTGAGAAACTAGCCAAATTTACGTGAGAAAAAACTAGAATTTTTAAAGAGCTACATCAGGTGTAAAGCTGAATGTGTTTAGCAAGTTTACTTAGTCCAATTTGCCACATATATGCCACCCATGGGCTGCTCATGCCCATGTCTGGTTAACCGATAAGGGCACACTTTCCCAGTAAGTTAGGAGCATGCATACAAAAGTTTCTCAATACAAAGGCCCAACAAATACAAATGATCTGTTGGTCTGGCTCCCAAGATAAAACCTATTTGCCATTTGTATCAAATTCACTTTCTCTCAGCTCCAGCATTCTAGGATTCTAAGATAAAATTACAGATCTCAAGATGTGTCAAGTAAAGATTTCTACACATATCATATAACTCAGAGGGCCTAATTATATGACCTTGGACAACTCACATTTTTCCAAGGAACTTGTTTCTTCGTTTATGAAATGAAAAAAATAAAACAAAATAAAATCCAAAAACCTAACTCTCCCATAAGGTTGATATTAACATAACATATGAATGAGTGTGAAAAAACTCTCAATTGTGAAGTACTATGAACGTATAATTAATAAACTATAATATGTAAAGAAAAGAAACACCTTTTTGATATTATTGGTAAATGAGTAATTACATTAGTGTCATTGAGAACTAAGATTTTTAGCATGAGAGAGGTGGACTGTATTTGATAATTGATTGACCATGAATTGATAACTGGTTGAGGCTGGGTGCTGGGGGTTAATTATATTAGCCTCTCTATTTGAAATATGTTCAAAATTTTCTATAAAAGATGTATTTTAAAAAGCACCTTTGGACTTCCCTGATGGTGCAGTGGTTAAGAATCCGCCTGCCAGTGCAGGGGACACGGGTTCAAGCCCTGGTCTGGGAAGATCTCACATGCTGCGGAGCAACTAAGCCCGTGCGCCACAACTACTGAGCCTGCCCTCTAGAGCCTGCGAGCCACAACAACTGAGCCCACGCGCCCTGGAGCCCACGTACCGCAACTAATGAGCCCACACACTCTAGGGTCCACCTGCTGCAACTACTGAAGCCCGCGCGCCTAGAGCCCATGCTCCGCAACAAGAGAAGCCACCGCAATGAGAAGCCCGCACACTGCAATGAAAAGTAGCCCCTGCTCACCACAACTAGAGAAAGCCCGCGCTCAGCAACAAAGACCCAATGTAGCAAAAAAAAAAAAAAAGCACCTTCTTCTCAACAGTTAAGGACTATGTCTTTTTTTTTTTTTTTAGGGGCTATGTCTTCTTACTAATTTTATTTTCTCTGAAACTTCAATTTCAAAAAGAGAACACATAGGTACAAGAATGGACTGAAACTGTCACCGGAAATTTCAGGATATACCACTCAATTTAAATGAAATCTCACCTCTGAAAAACAATGGATAGCATCTCTGTTATATACTTAAAATTTCATTAAAATGGATCAAAACTGAACTCAGCTCAGTGCTTCAAAGCTGCCTCCTCTGGCCCATGACCACAGACACAAATGATTTAATTGTGAGTCATCATCTCAACCTATTTCCATTCTCACCAGTTTGAGAGTCGGTTAAAAGAAACAACCTTCCTAATTACAAATCTGGCATTCAATGCACGAAGGAAAAACTGTTGAAAAGTCCCAAATCAATGCCATTGTACAAGGTGCAGTTGGCATTCCTTTCTTTTCATATAGCTGTGTATCTTTAGCCTAACCCTTAATAGAAATGACAAAAAACAGATATCTCGTTCTTCTGTATAAAACCCCACAAATTATCCAAGTTAGACTATTCCTCCAGACTCCATTTTAGTAAGCTTTCAAAGAACCCTCGTCATGGGTATCCTGAACCTTCAGTTAATTGACTTTTTCCCTACCCAATGATAACAGACACTGAGTGAGGTTTCTACAACCTGAGAAAACAAAGGAAGTTCTGAGAGAGGTAATGACAGGAAGGTATACACTAATTGTAGGCAACCTGGTGACGTCTCCTCTGAACATGCCAAAGGTTTTTTTCCAAGTAGAAAGAAATCCAATGGAATTGTTCAATCACTGGAGGAAAAAACAAAGTAAAACCCAGGCACCTGCAAGATACTTTATTTTCCTTAATTCCCTTAATTGGTGCTGTGGTGGCAGACACCATGAAGTAGTCTCTGAACTCTATATTCAAAATATTAAAATTTGGCACTATTGAAAAACAGGCTCTTGTAAAGTTGTTTCACCTGAAAGGATTCCTATGCCAGCATGGTACAACTGCTCAAGACTGTTTAACCAAATATATAAACTCTTATTGTGGCATCTATATTGAGCTTTCGTTATGGGGGTTGAGAGGCAGGTAATAGCTTTAAGAAAGATCAGTCTTACTTGCTTCAGCTTTCACTTTGTCCATTTCAGCAAGCAATGCCACTTCTCGATCCATTAAACTAGGAAGGGATGACAAAGGGAAAAAAGGTTTGATCAGAAACTCAAACAGGAACACAGCACATTGTTAATAGTGGAGAAAGACTTATGAGTTTGTTCCCTAAAAGCATACTACAAAATAAACACTGTATATACCACATGAAAATCCTATCTCACCCTCAGCAAAGACTGTTTGAAAGATTCCAATAAAGAAACCTAATTCCCTTTTATTTCTCTATATTACAGTAAACCAGTAGCTACTCATCTAAGAGTTGAGAACCAGTAGATGGCAGTAGCAAGCTACAAAACATTTCTTGGTAAGTTGTGCTAAAGCGGAAGCCCTCATGGAAATTACATATTTCTACATGTGTGCATACTTTTTATTTTATATTTTGGTCTATAAAATTGGACAGCTTTGCTTCTAATGAATTTTTACCAGGCAACACTCCTGCTAGGGCAGGATAAATTTACCCACGATTAGGATTTATAGATCTTCAACATTTTAGCACAGTTGCACCAAGTCCACTGGTGCTTTAGTCTTAAGAATGCAGAGTAGTTAAAAGACATACATATACTGTGCTGGTTTCAGGTAAACGTTTAATAGTAATCCAGAAAAGATGGAATCAAAGGTTTCTGGAAGGCTTTTTACAGAAAAAGAACATTAAATGGTCAATTAGAATTTTCTCCACTGCAAATGTAAACGGTTTGTATGGGAAAGCTTTTCTATGTTCTTAGATAAGAGCCCACCACCTTCAGCGAACATATAAAGAAATAATAGGCTGCCCTAGGATTAAACCTCTGGATGAAAATAATTTTCCTTACCATATCAGTTTTGCTTAGCGGTGGCAAACAAACAAAACCCCAAAAACAAAAACACAAAACTAAAACTTTAATACCTGCACACACAGGAAATGTTCCAAATCTCTTCATATTTGAAATTCATTCTAATTTCTCCTTTTGAGTGGGAATATAACTACAGCGTTAATAAAAGTTCTCTTCTTGTTTCTGGTTGTAAAACTAATCACACACATATGCATATATATATATATATATATACACACACACACACACACACATATAGACACACACACACACAGTCTAATTCAATTTAGCTCAATATGTTGTTATGCTGGCACAAAGTAGTTAATATGGAGACTATAGTGAGATACACAAAAAAGTATAAGGCAGGGACATTTCCTCAAGGAGCAAAATCTGTTACAGTAAAGTGCTGGAGAACACAGGTTTGATAATCATTATGCATGATGTTAATACACAGACTTGTAAAGAAACAAATTTGGCTGGCATTATTAATCCCAAAGCACCAGACTAGAGAGAAGATACAACTATTGTGATAGGGTAGCAATACTTTTGCTAAGAAAGCATTCCCCAAACCTTGGCAAATATTTTGCTCCAAGAACTCTAGCAGCATTTGGAATACCTAAAAGGCAAAACAGAAGCACATCTGAGACAGGAGCTACCAGGCTTCGAGTTTATCATTACCTCTTCTGCCGTTGAATCACCTTAAGATGCAGACACTGTGTCCATCAGATGACAAATTTGTCTCTGACAAAGCTTGTAAAATGTTTATTAAAAGAGCTCAGCAAACAAGTAAGACTTTTGCAGCTTAACAACCTTTATTATGAAAAACTAGAATGTCACATGATACTTTTTCAGCAAGGAAAAAAGTTCTGCACTGTCACAATAAGACTTTTTTGTGTCAGTATGAGCTACTACATCGCGATGGTACTTTTTTTTCCCTGCAAGAATGATTAGCATCCATTTACATAACCTTTGTCTCTTGAATAACTCATTTCTTAAGAAATTCACAGGGCAGTGTGTGAGCAACCGTATGACCACATCAATTAAAAACGAAACAAAAGCTTACCCTTTCATGCCAAAAAAACACTGAAAAGCAGTAAGCACTTCTATTTCTTTTTGTTTGTCATGTTACCATCTATTGATAACACCTACTGAAAGGTCCTGTGATGTCAGCCAAGCATTAAACAGAGGAATCTATTGGCTAACTGTTGGGATATTTTCTCAGAGAAAAGCCTGATGAATCTTGGCAATTTTTCATTAAATTTTTTACAAGTCTTTAAAATGGAAAAATGAATAAATGTTAAATCATATGTAGTGTAAGTGCCCGACGATTAGCTTTTTTGGTTATAATATAAGTGCCCAACATTAAGCTTTCGGTTGCCGACATTCATAGAGCCAGGCCACCCCACCTATGAGGTTCCCCTTTTAGAAGGCCCTGGGAGACCCAGATAACTGACCCACTGGAGTGATCCTACTTTTCCTTCCCATGCTTTCTTGCTCTTATGTTTTAAATTTACTAATAAAGAACCCGGAAAACCCTAGGCACCCCACCCTCAACCCCAATAAAGGCATGACCCCAGGTCTGTACTCTCCTTAGGCACACTTTGCTGTGTGGTTCCAGGCATGCCATGTAGCCTCCACGACTTGTGAGTAATAAACCTTGTTTTTTTCTTCAAAATGCCCTGAGAGTTGTCGCTGAGGTGCATGTGGCAATCGTAAGAACCACAAGGGTCAGTCCGCCACAACACTGGCTCATAGGGGCCCAGGTGAGTGCCCCCAGGCATTCCTAGCTGAGAGCGTCACTAAAGATAGGCTGACACCAACACAAAACACTATTAAGAACTTTCTTAAAAGTACATCACATAACGTATTACAGTTGTGTAGAAGAATAACTGTATTTTAGGTAATTAATGCTAAAGCATTTAGGGATGTCCATGTTATGTCTGCAACTTCCAAATGGTTCCACCAAAACACACACACACACACACACACACACAGAGCAAATACACCGATCACTGTACTATCCCTTCAACTTTTCTGTATATTGAAAGTTTAAGTGCGGAAACATGCGCATCACAAAATAAACAGAGGTGAGAAGCGTGCAAAGGTGGAAAGTAGGCTAAGCATAAGATAAATAGCAGAGGCATTTTTCACAATTAAAAATAGTAATTTACTGTAATACAACTTTCTGACAATGAGGAAACTTAAGCTAAAGTTTCCACCTGTTCTAAGCTGTATGGCGGTCCCAGTATGGATCTGTGGCCAAGAGATTCAAAAGTACCTGTGGTTTGAGGTAATAGTTTTCAGATGCCATAGCTACAAGCAATGAGTCCTCTCAGAGAGTGATGAAAGGCTCATTCAGACTGCCAGACTTTCTGTTACCTTTCTTACTCAGTACTTGAGGGTACTAAGCTTGCAACTGTTCTGTCAAGGCTTTCCTGAATGGAAATACATGATGATGAGCATCTGAGAACACTGGACTCAGAAACTGATAATGAAAATCCACTAAATATTGCTGGGACTCTGTTTAGAAAGACACTAGGTCTTATTAAGCCTGGGCCTCATACAGCATAGAGAATTTCCATATCCTTTCTTTGACCATGAAAGATGGTTTTGGATGTCTTGTCACTGTTAAGGAAAAAGACTGGTAAATGTTCGAATGTTCTCTATTTCCTTCTCTCCTTACCAAGACTTTTTACCATCTTCACATTTCCTCAACTTACTCTAAAGCTTTTGCGTAATTTAGTTGGTCAGAGTAGTTGTTCCCGTAGCATCACCATTAATATCTCTAAGATACATTATATATCCATCATTTGAAACAAGCCCTTTAATTAATATATTTAACATGTAGCTTATTGATTAAAGCTATTGCCTTCAGTAATTCCTTGGTACCAAAAAACTGTGAACTGTCATTTGTTTATGGTTGTTGCATTAGAAAACAATGTTATAATAGAAACGACTCCGGCAATTCCTGACCCAACTAATTATTTCAAGCGTTTATACTCTAAACCGCTCAATAATGTTCTTACAAAACATTTGAACTTGATTTTATTTGCTGAAAACCTAAAACCTATTTATTCTAATTCCACTAAAGCAGAAATCCAAGCAAAGCAAAGCCAATGCAAACACCTTTATTTCTCTGAAGACACTTCTCCCTTCTCAGATAAAACAACCAAAAAAGGGAATTTTCAGTAGTTTTTGTGAGCAGAGAATTAATGATGCTTCAAGTGTTTCATAAAACGCCGTATTCCCAGCACTGGTTTTATGAGTATGGTACACACATCTGGGCTCAACATAGAAACAACAAACACCAGTTAGGCAGCCAGGTCATTTTGTTGAGCTGAACAATTGGGGTAAAATGAATGGAAAGAATCAGCTTATTAAATCAAATTTGAATCTTATGAAAACTCGGTTCCTCTTTGTTAGGAGGCCTTTACAAAGCATGTAATGTAATTTTCATATTTCAAGAATCTCAAGTAGCTTTTAAGACGTTAGAATGTGGATGGATATAAGCTGTTCTTGTGGGACAGGCCCTTAATGGAAAACCTTTCTTTCTGTTCTTCTCCAGTGGTCAAAGCATCTCGATTCTACAGTAATACTAGAGACCATATGATTCGATGATATTTTACAATATGTTTTGGGAAAAAGAAACAGTAGCAATCTAGATTACCAAGGAGCTCATTGTTCAAGTTTCTAGCTGGTAAGGAAAAATAGTTGGAGTGTTAAGCCACATAACGAGTGGCTGACTTGATCCTAAACCAGGACTTGTTTTTTTGAACCTTCTCTCTGGATATGATAGCAACGTCTAAAGGGAGACATATATGGACTAGGAAGGCGAAGACTGAAAAAATAAAGGCAAACAGAGATACCTGGTAAGACACAAAAAGGGAAGCATGATATAGTGGAAAAGTATCACTTAATAACAAGTATGACTTTTGGCAAATTATTTTTTTTCTGTGCCCATTTTTTTCATCTATAAAATGAGTATAATATTACAAATGATATTGTTATATATAGATATTGTGCATAAAAGTTTCTGACATACAATACCTCAATAAATGGCAACAGCAATTATTCTTATTTCTGTACTCATGTTGATTTCTCAGTTTCAGCAGAATATGTTTAGTAAAATGCCCTCATATTACTCTGGTAAATCATTATACGTTCCAGATCCACTGTCTAGAAATTCTTTTTTTTTGCCACGCCTCACAGCATGCAGGATGCTAGTTCTTGGACCAGGGATTGAACCTGTGCCCCCTGCAGTGGAAGCGCAGAGCCCTAACTACTGGACCGCCAGGGAAGTCCCTTTTTTTCTTCTTTTTTTTTTTCCGATGTGGACCATTTTTAAAGTCTTTATTGAATTTGTTCTTCTGTTTTATGTCTTGGTGTTTTGGCCGTGAGGCATGTGGGATCTTAGCTCCCTGCCAGGGATCGAACCTGCACCCCCTGCATTGGAAGGTGAAGCCTTAACCACTGGACCACCGGGGAAGTCCCTAGAAATTCTTAAATAAACACATACACATACTAACACAGTGCAGGCAGTTATAAAGAGGTGAATCAAAGATAATTTAAGTGAGAAGAATACACTACAAAACTACAATCTCACTATGATTATATCTATTAAGATCACGCATGCTTATAGATAAGGGAACACAAAAAATAAAAAATTAATTATGTGTTAAGGTGGTAGAGTTATATGACTTCTATTTTTTAAAAACAATTGTTATAATTATGGGAAATATAGTAAAAATAAGAGGGAATAAAGGAAACTTTAAAAAAAAGAAAAACAAAATTCAGATTCCTTCATCAAACGCTCTCCTTCTACTTTAGCCTCTGACTTATCTCTCACTACTTTCAACTATTGCCCCTTAGCTCTAGCTACACTGTGAAGTCCCTACATGTCCCTTCTATGCCTTCGCTTATATCATATCTCTTAAAGGATCCCCGCCCTTTCTGCCAGTGTAAATTCCATGCGTTTTCAAGGCTTGATAATGATTCATTTCCTCCCAGAAATCTTTTCTAATTGACCCCCTCCACAGTAACCTTTCTCTTAAAATCTTCATGCCTTTCCCACAACTAAGATCTGACCTGAAGAATAACTGAATTGCAAGTCACTCCAAATTGTGACTTAAGAAGAGTGATTTAGGCCCTTATGAATTACAACATAAAAAGAACATTAAATATTTTGGATGGAATGGTCCTTCTTATAGTTTTGTTTTATTGAACTAAAAAAATCCTTTAAAGATGTTCATAGGCTCAGTCAAAATCCTGGACCTCTTCACTCTAACCCTATTCTGTAACAACTGAATTCCTTAGTCCCTAAATTCCCTGCAGTGGGGTTTCTCTGTTACACAGCCTTTAAGCTGAGAAGGAGATAACATATGAGATATGCACCAAGAGTCTCTAGCCTTCTTCTCAAGCTTTAGTGGGGAAGTGAGCCATCAGTGATGGGTGGGATGAAGAGCATAGGTTACTGGGAGTCAGAACACACAGATTCAAATACTGAGTCTGCAACTTACGATGTCATGTTAGGCAAATAGCTTAACCTAAGACTCAAATTCCTTTTAATAGTAAAGTAAAATATAAAGTTCCCTCTGCACAGGACAGAAATCTGGATGAATAAATCAGATAGTATGATTGAACATGTTTGGTACTGTCAAGTAATCTTCGTATGGTATTTAGTTATTTTCACAGATGGTTAAAGGGTTAGAATTTTAAATCAAAGAATATTGAGAACCATGGAGGCAACTAGTAGAAATAAGATATCAATATACTAAACATGTGAAAACTGAAGAATAATTTAAAACTAAAGAGTGCTAGGTACCTTTCTGATAACACATTATAACAGTAGCCCATTCCTTTATTTCTATGGTTTTTAGACATTTTTGAAAGTGCTTTCATTCATAAAATTATTTTCTAAATTTTCAGCATCTCTATAGATGGGCTTTACATTTAAGGATCTAAAAGCCTTTGTTAAGTTTATTGTAAGAAGAAAAGAGAAGCTCAAATAAAAGGAAGTAACTTTTCTAAGGTGAATGAGGAATCAGCCAGGAAAAACTTCAGTCTTAAGCACAGGCGTACACTGACTTTATGTGCTGTAGAATCCCAAATTTATTAGCCATTTTCTCCTTTTAGTAAGTACCTTTTGACTTTCAATAAAACAGAAATTTTATTTAAAAGGCAGGCTGAGTGTGTATTTTGTTGGCACTTTTCACCGACACATATTATGACAACTGTCCGAAGTAGTTTACACACTCCAGCCTCATGTTCTACTTCATACCCTACTCCTTAACAGCCTTAAACTTGTCAGCTAGGAGCTCCAACAATGTGCCAGACAAATTTTATTAATTAACAAGAAAAGTAAACCTGGGTCTAGAGATGATTATTACTGGATCACCAATAAGAACAGATTTGACGTTTTACATCCTGGGACGCCTCTGCTTTTACCTTCCCGCAGGTAAATGTCAGCTTTC
Organism: Orcinus orca; assembly: GCF_937001465.1. Lineage (NCBI taxonomy): Eukaryota > Metazoa > Chordata > Mammalia > Artiodactyla > Delphinidae > Orcinus > Orcinus orca. The sequence goes on along the minus strand of NC_064569.1, from coordinate 39,838,090 downwards.
ATTTGGCCTCGATGGGAAAGCAGTTATCGGCATAATTCCCCTAATGCCCCGTCAGGTGTAATGTAATCTTACTGTTGCAAATCTGTTAGAACGCTTTTCTTTTCTTTTATACTGTAACCAACGCAAAAAATGGCTTCCTAAGTGACATTAACTCCAAGCTCTGGTTCAGTGCCAAAGGGAGTTAGCTCACCTGCCAATTATATCTTGACGTAGAAATTACAGGGGCATTGAAATAAGCCAGTTTAAAAACCCAATCATCCAGAGAGAAGGCTTTACACCAGCAGGAAAGGGCAGGTAATGTCTTTCCTCAAGTTAAATTGACCTGGTTTCTACGCCTGCTAATCAATCCTAAATACACAGTTTCTAGGCAGGAAACCATTTCATTTGTCATTTATTAAAGGAGGCTCCCCCTGACTGGGTTCCAAGTCAACAAGGACTCACAAATCTCTCTCCCGGAACTGTATTTCCTGGTTCAGGCTGGTTCTGAATGGAATCAGATCCTGTGGCTAAGTAATCAGTAAACTAAATAATCATGGAGACCGGAGGTTTGTCAAGGCAAAGTTGTGATGCTCTGCTCTTAGCTCTTTATTCTTTTCTTGAGCCAACAATATCTGATATGATAATAATCCAGAGCAAAGGGCATGGGGCTTTCTCCCAGAGGGTCAGGAAGAGGAGAAATCAGCTACCTAGAAAAATTTCCAGGGGAAGTTAGTTTATTAAAGGTGAATTTTGGAGAATTGGTTGGATTTAGATAAGCAGAAAATATAGGAGAGCATTATTAGGCTGGAAAAATGGCCTTAACTAGTATATGGAAGAGGAAATGTGTACGTTAAGTTTTGAGACGAGTAATCTGGCTAGAGCAAAAATGTATAGAAGAAAAACTGAAGATATGACATTGAATTTCTAGCTATAAAACCTGAAAGGGGAAACTTGGGATTCAGGACAAAGCATGGGTAGACTAGCAGATGAATTATCTATCCTAAAAGTAGTTTTTGGTTCGTGGACCACTCTACACTTTGCAAATGATAAAAGCAGTGGTCAGCAACTTTCTGGAGGCTTTATTCTACATCTTTGTTAATTCACTCCCTTCTTCAATTCCACAGAACAGGAGGACTGAGGCTACCCACACTCCCTCTATCTTTTGTCTGCTGTGGCATGAAGTGACCAGACTAAGTTTGTGAACAGAGACATGGCTGAATATGACCTCAGGAAACAGCTACATAGACAGGCAAGAAAACGGATGGACGGTTGGGAGGAAGAGTGGTGTAGGTCCTCCCTATTCATGAAAACTTCCTCTCACATTTCAGATCCACGCAAGTTTTACAAGTAAGCAGAATGGACAGTCTTAAATCCCCAAATATCAACCTAGCTGCTTGTCTTCCTATCATTTTACTTAATTTGGTCCTTAGGTCTTTTCCATTTTCAAAAAAGTCCCTTATAAAATGCAAATACCCCCCCGAAAGGAGTTATGGTTTAAAAATTAGTTACCACTTTACTAATAGTTAAAACAGCTTCAGTGTTCTAGAAAAAAATTAGAACATATTTCTCCTCCCAAAGATTCTCTAATCTATAATCAAATATATTCGATAAATAGCTCCCTCTTGTAAATTCTGAAAAGTGCCTGAAAAGGCATTAAGAAGTCCAGTAGTAAAAAAAAATTTAAGTATTTTCAAACCTCTTTAACTACTAAACCATATTTCCCATACAGAACACATATATTTTAAGATAGAATTTTTAAAAACAAGCTTAAAAAGCACAAAATTAAAATAAATCAATGATTAATAATAGGGCACAGAAGAGACCATTAGGGTGGGATGCATTAGGAAAACAAAGACATCTTTTCTACTTTATAACTTTGTTCAAAAACATCATGTCATTGGTTACAGATTCCTCGTTTAAAAGACAGACCCTAATGTAAGGATGCATGACCTACTCTTTAATTATTTGTCCCTTTCCGAACAATGTTAATATTAATTTAGGCCCATTCCTAAAGCATTATGAGTTCTCTCTACCACTCATTCCCACACTGTGACCACAAGTAGAATGAAGCAGAAAGCTAAACACAGCACAGGATTTTTAAGTCTTTCTCCACTATGTAGAGTAGTTAAGAGTTTGGAATTAAAGAATTTGGTGAATGACTAACCATCTTTTTTAAACGATCATTTTTGTGCTACTGATATCAAAAGCAACGTAACTTACCAGCTCTGCAATTCAGCAAAAGCTTGTTTCATTTTCTTAATGGAAGCATCCATCTCTTCTTTAACTACAACTCGATATCGTGCAAGAGACACTGTGCAGCGCTGGAGGTCTTTCACAGATTTTTCAATATTAGAACCTTGAAAAAACCCCAATAAAAAAAGGAGCACAGGTGACTTGAAAGCTGGATCTGAACACCTAAGCATGTAACGTAACAAATGTCACATGGACTAAGAATACTTCCTAAATGGCCACACTCCTCAATAAAAAACTAATGTTTTCATAGATTTTTCTTTTTTAAGTAAGTATTGTAGACAAGATGGAGTAATAGGAATTGGATTTACCCTCCTGCCTTAAAAAACTTCAGACACACACAAAATATATGAAACTGGTTTTTAGACAATGAACAATAGGCAGAGTACTTCTCACCCACTACCCCCCACCCCCCTGCGAAGAAAACAGACACAAAAGAAGTGAGGACTGTGACTGCCCCCACTTACTGCCATAAGAGAGTTTCCAGGCTGCAATGCAAGGAGGAGAAATCCGAAACTGAGCCTGGAAGTCTCCCTGAATTGAGGGGACAGAGTTGAGAATTCAGTGAGGCCAAGGTGGCTAGAATTCTCAGGGCAGAATACTGGAGAGGAGAAAGCTATGCAAAAATGAAAAAATTGTACAAAGACCTACAGAGGATTCTGAGTGCATGGGTGTGCAGAAACTACCCGATGTTTCGGGTAAAAGAACCACTGGAAAGCAGCAGGGGGAATAATCCTCAGAGCTTACCCAGACCAGGAATGGTTCATGTTCATACCAGCCAGAGTGGGGTACCAGGTAGAGTACTTAGAAGGGTACTGCCTCAGTAATTAGCTCTAGACTAAAGGTTGCTCTATTTCCATCTAACAAAGCTTAAAAAAGCAAGCTTCAGATTGTTTCCAAGTAACAGTCCCAGAATAAATCACAAGAATATTTAAAGAAATACAAAAATATCTAGCAATCAACAAAGAGAAATTCACAATGTCTGGCATCCAATAAAAAATTACTAGAGGCAGAAAAATATGACTGATCCATAATGAAGAGAAAAATCAATGAATAGAAACAGGTGCAGAAATGACACAGATGTAGAATCAAGTAGGTAGGGACATCAAAAGAGCTAATGTAATCAGATACCATATGTTCAAGAAGGCAGAGGAAAAGCATAAGCACGTTAAGGAGAGACATGGAAGATATTGAAAAAGACCCCAACTGAACCTCTAGAGATGAAAAAAAAAAACCAAAACACACAATGTCTGAGATGAAAACTACACTGGATTGGATTAACAGCAGATTAAAAACTATTAAAGAAAAAAAGATTAATAAATTTGAAGACGTCAATTTTAGAAACTATCCAAAATGAAATGAAACACAGAGAGAAAAAAACTAAAAGAAAACCTATGTCAGTAGGTACCAAATTTTCAAAACTCTCTAAATAACAGGATTTAGTGGAATACAATTCACCACGTAGACATTACAAAATTGATAAAGTTCTTTCTCGGTAGTACAGTTTGAAGCATTACATGTGGGTAAGCCAACACTGGAGATAAAGATGAAATACATTTACCTACCCAACACATTTTAACCAGTTTCTGAGAGTTCTGTTAACCTTTTTATATTCACCAATGTCAAAATTATTACAACTGGTAGTTGGAATAACTGATCTAACAAATGTATAATGTGCCAAGATACAGATTTTCAATTTTTTATTTAAATCCTTCCTCATCTCAACTTGATTTCTTTAACATCTACCTAAAAGCTTTCAAGCCCTGTGCCTTCAGTTTTGCTTGACTAAACAGTCTCAGACTTGCCTTTCTGCACCAAGTTGAGGACTATATTAGAAAGATGAAAAAGGAGAGCCTCGCTAATTAAGTTTGGCTCATGTGGAATAAATAATTCAATAAAGAGCTACAGGTTACAAGTGTCTTTTACATTTCTCTGTTTCATTTGTTCAGGTGAGTGGACAGCCATGCTTAGATGTATGGCAGAAGGGCTATTATCTCAATCTGTTTAATTATTGGCTGATTATTTAAATAACTATTATAGTTTAAAAGAAAAGCAAATGGCTACCATCAGTCAATGCTAAGTAAATGCTTAAGAGAAAATGACCTTGTTTAAAGCTATAGTCTTACAGGTATCAGTAAGAGCATGAAGTTGTGAAGAGAAATTAAAATATTTCTTCAAAGTGTCATTTCAGAGATGGCAGAGCTTTCTACTGTTGAGTCAACCAGGACATAAAAGTGAAGGAAATAGCACAGAAATGTTGCAGTAAAGCAAATAAAACAAACAGGTTAATGTTAGCAGAAAAGTCATCCTGGCATCCTTGACTTTCGCTCACAAAAACGATCCCCATTATTGTAGCAAGACTGTACAGCATCTAAACTACTATCAGACTCCAACTGTGTACACAAAACGGGGAAAGGGTGGGTAGACACTGCCTGGAAAACAGAAAAAGTATTACCTGCTGCCCATTCTGAAACCTTACCTATGAGAACAAAGATAATTTGCCCTCTTGAGCTAAAAACACAGATTTTATTGTTTTCTCTCAAAGGAAGGCCTCTGACTTACCTAGCTTTTTGTTGGTGGAAGAGAGTGGAACACCTTCCATTCCTAGATTTGAAAGCTGAGGTCCTATGGCAGGTCTTGAGAGAGATTTGGCAGCATTTCTATTCTGTTGAGAATTCTGAGCAGAGTGCACAGTCAAAGGCCTGGACTCAAAATCAGAGACACCATTCTCCAGCATGGATCCTGTCAAAGGAAGCGGCCAGTATATTAGAGCACAATTTAGGGGTCAATCAAGCAGTCTAAAATATACACAAAGAAAAAAGGTAAAAATGCGCCAAAACGATGCCTCTTTAAAGGTTGTGAACAGAATCAACTGACAAAATAGAACAAAGAGCAGAGTCAGTGAGGCTATGAGTGTTATCTGGCTTAGCCCTAAAAGGCACCCTAACTGAAGAGGAGGGTGCTTTGTGAACCCATCTCCAGACAGGCTAGCTCATTCCCTGTACCTTGGTAACTTCCTTGTAGTTCTGGGCACAAGAAAGTGAAGAGAGTCAATATCACCACCTTCTGACAAGCTTCTGTAAGTTATGTCGAGGAAAAGATTTTTACACTGTCCCAGGGAAAGAAGGGTTTTAAAAGCTTTAGGGAATAGAAAGGGCAAAGCATTAGGAAATGAGAGGAAAGCTAGTTCAGAAGAAAATGAAAGCCATTGACTATCTTTGGTTTGTTTGAGGTGCTATGTTTTTCTCTAAGTCTTTGTGTGTGTGTGCATGTGAACTAATCAATAAAAGAACATCTGAAAAGTACAGCATAATTTTAAAATTGGCATTACATTTATAAAGCCAGCAGCAACAGAGCAAGTAGAACTGGATTAACAAACAAGTAATTAAAAAGCCTATCTTAAAAAATATATTCCCAATATCTTCCCAGCACTCATCAAAACGGTTAATGAAACAAAATGTACAAGATACCTGAATTTACAAATAAAACTAACCTTAATTCTTTACTAAAAAACAAATGTGGGACTAAAAAAACCAACAGTCTACTTCTAATGAAAGCCATGGGATTACAGTTATGCTTATATATTCCTCATTGCGTTGGGTTTTAGAATAATAATATCAACATCAACTCATCATCATCATTTTCCTTAATAAGTGTGAAATTAAAAAAACACCTTAAGGTCATGTTCTGTAATCTCTAAGTACTACGGGACTATTAAATTAGAAGATTTCCATAAGGCTGATTTAGACTAAAATTAAAATATGAGACAATGGAACAAGAATTATATTTTTCTAGGCCTTTGATAATTACAAAATGTGACTCTTTCACATGAGAGGTAACAAAACTAAAAAGTAAAAGACTAACTAGATTTAATTTATTGATTGGTTTCTCAACCAGGAAGCCCCTGTATTTTTCAATAGAATGGAACTTTTCAAAGACCTGTTGTTAATGTACTCACCTGTTCTATCCAGCATATCTTGTGTGGCAGACTCAGGATCCTCCAATTCTCTGGCATCTATTGAAAGTGCCTCCATACCTTCACTGAGTGAGTCCACAGATTCAGTATCATTGATGGCACCGTTGACATGGTAACCATTAATACCACCTTTCTCTGAGGAAGGCGCAGACTGTTCCTCTTGAATGGAAACCAGTTTATTGGAATCTGGGATACTGTTACTTGGTTCTGCTGCAGGTTTTGGTTTGCTTTTCTTCTTTTTGTTCTAATGGTTATTAAAGATTTGAAAAAAAGAAAAGAAAAAGAACACCCCCCACAATCCAGAGAGGTAACTCCAGCTACCCAAAGGCAACCAATGTTACCAACTTCTCATTTGCTCTTCCAGAAACTGAACACATTTTTGTATATGTTCAAGTACTGACTAACATAACTATGTAAGATACTTTGGATAAACTCAGACACATAAAAATAAAATATTAAAGCATGGCAAAACCCACCATAAGAAAGATCAAAAGATAAATTAAAAAATGTGGGGGCTTCCCCGGTGGCGTAGTGGTTGGGAGTCCGCCTGCCAATGCAGGGGACACGGGTTCGTGCTCCGGTCCGGGAGGATCCCACATGCCGCGGAGCGGCTGGGCCCGTGAGCCATGGTCGCTGGGCCTGCGCGTCCGGAGCCTGTGCTCCGCAACAGGAGAGGCCACAGCAGTGAGAGGCTCGCGTACCGCAAAAAAAAAAAAAAAAAAGTGGGAAAAAATGTGTAATACATACAAAGAGCTAAATATAAAGAGAGAGCTCTAACAAAAAACAAACAAAACAATAACCCGACAGAAAAAGTGGTGTAGGATATAAACATGTGGAATGAAGTGAAACTTCAGTCTAATAAAGACAAATTAAATCTGCACTGCAGAGGATGCTGCATCAGAAATCTGTCTCCCCACCTAGACAACAATTACACTGGCAGAATCTGTCTAACTATTTTGGAACTCTGGAGTCTATTGAAGGCTTATAATTTCCAGGAGAAGACTTGGATGGTAAATTGTGGTTAATGTCAGGCAATTTCAGTTCTGAGCTCAGTAGCAGATTCTCACCCTCCCACCCCCAGCTAGGGAACAGGCAGCTGTGCACCTGTTCTTGGAACAGCTGGCACGTAGCTTGCTGAAGCGAGGGTAGTCAAAAAGGAACCTGTCCTTCAAATATCTGGGATCTGTGTTGTGATCACTGACTGCTGCTTTTGATTACAAAGGTAGAGACAAAGAGGTAGGCAACCACTGTTGTTGTACCTCCTCCCACTGTTGCAAGCCCCTACCCCTCTGGCTGAAGTGACCTTCAGGGGAATTAAAGGGGTGGTCCCCTTCCTCCCCACTTCATTTTTCTTTATTCCCTTTTGGGAGCCGGACATCAAAGACTAGGACGTTCAAAAACAACTTCATATACAGAAAAAATTTCAAAGTAACCAATGCATGCCCAGGGAAAGGCTTAGAAAAGACCTGAGAAGACCTTAAGTTTACACCTTAGGCTGACCCTTGGTTCAGAGACAGCTTACAACAATTTAAAAATATAATAATAACAAAAACCAGCAAATCTGGAGAAAGGGGGAGAATCTGATTTCCAGAGTGATCAAATTATTAGATTCAAATGTCTAGTTTTCAACAAAAAAATCACAAGGCACACAAAGAAACAAGCAAGTGTGGCCAATACAAAGGAAAAAAATAAATCAACAGGGCTTCCCTGGTGGCACAGTGGTTGAGAGTCCGCCTGCCAATGCAGGGGACACGGGTTCGTGCCCCAGTCTGGGAAGATCCCACATGCCGCGGAGCGGCTGGGCCCGTGAGCCATGGCCGCTGAGCCTGCGCATCTGGAGCCTGTGCTCTGCAACGGGAGAGGCCACAACAGTGAGAGGCCCCTGTACCGCAAAAAAAATAAATAAATAAAATTTAAAAATAAATCAACAGAAACTTTCCCTAAAAACGACCTGTTGGGAGATATATTAAAGAATTTATTTAGTTTTTCATCCAAAGATTCACTTTAATTATGTAAACTTGGATTCGTAATATGTTCCTAAGCTAGCAGTTTCTGTAATGAGAATTTTTTTTTCCTCAAATGCCTAGTGCATTTTTTGTTTTGTTTTTGTTTTTAATTTAAAGACTTTAAAACAACAGTCTTAAAGATGCTCAGAGAAATAAAGGAAGATGTGGGAAAAGTCAAGAAAACAAAGCATGAACAAAATGGAAATATTAGAAAACCTAAAAAGAAATCAAAAGAGAAATTCTGGAGCTGAAGAGTATGATAACTTAAAATTTTAAAAAATCACTAAAGGGATTATTCAAAGGCAGAAGAAAGAATCAGGGAATTTGAAGATAGCACAATTGAAATTATTGAGTCTGAGGATGAGAAAGAAAAGACTGAAGAAAAGTGAACAGAGCCTAAGGGACCTGTGGGGCTCTATCAAGCAAACCAACATAGCATCGTGTAAACTGGAGAAGGGGAGGAGGGAAAGGGAAGAATGTTTGAAGAAATAATGGCTGAAAACTTCCCATATCTGGTGAAAGACATGACTGTAAACATCCAAGAAGCTTAATGAACTCCAAGAGACAGTGAGACACATTGTAATCAAACTTTCAAAAGATAGAGAATCTTGGGCTTCCCTGGTGGCGCAGTGGTTGGGAGTCCGCCTGCCGATGCAGGGGACGCGGGTTCGTGCCCCGGTCTGGGAGGATCCCGCATGCCACGGAGCGGCTGGGCCCGTGGGTCGTGGCCGCTGGGCCTGCGTGTCCGGAGCCTGTGCTCCGCGACGGGAAAGGCCGCAGCGGTGGGGGGCCCACGTACCGCAAAAAAAAAAAAAAAAAAAAAAAGATAGAGAATCTTGAAAGCAATAGAGAAGCTACTTGTCACACACAAGAGATCATCAGTGAGATTATGAGCAGATTTCTCATCAGAAACTTTGGAGGCAAGAAGGCAGATATAATCAAAGCGCTAAAAAAAAAAAAAAACAAACACCTGTCAACCCAGAATCCTATATGTGGCAAAACTGTCTTTCAAAACTGAGGGGTAAATTAAGACATTCACAGATAAACAAAAGCTGAGGGAGTTCATAACCACCAGACCTGCCCTGCTGGAAATGCTCAAGGGAGTCCTGTAACATGAAATGAAAGAACACTAGATGGTAATTTGAAGGCATATGGAGAAATAAAGAACTTGATAAAGGTAAAATACATGAGCAATTACAAAAGCTAGTATTATTGTAACAATGGTTTGTAACTGTACTTTTTGTTTTCTACATGATTTTAAAAGACTAATACATAAATAAAAACAACCAACTATCAGTTTAAAACCTAATATTACTGCAACTTTGGTTTGTAACTCCAGATCTTGTTCTCTACATAATTTAAGAGACTAATGCATTTAAAAGAATTATTAGTTTATATTTTTGGGCACACAATGTATAAAGATGTAATTTTGTGACATCAACAACCAAAAAGGGTGGGGATGGAGCTGTAAAGGAGCAAAAATTTTGTATGTTATTGAAGTTAAGTTGGTATAAATTCAATTAGAGTGTTATAACTTTAGGATGTTAAATGGAGTCCCCATGGTAACCATAAAGAAAATAGCTACAGCTTATACACAAAAGGAAACGAGACAGGAATTTAACCATTTCACTACAAAAAACTGATTAAACACACAAAAATACAGTAATGTAGAAAATGAGGGACAAAAAATCTAAAATCATTGAAAACAAACAGCACAATGAAAGAAGTCCCTCCTTATCAGTCATTACTTTAAATGCAAATGGATTAAACTCTATAATTGAAAGACTGAGAATGGCAGAATGGATAAAAACACACTATCTAACTATAGGCTGCCTACAAGAGACTCACTTTATATTCAAAATCACAAATAGATTGAAAGTGAAAGAATGGAAAAATGTATTCCATGCAAATAGCAACCAAAAGAGAGCAGGGATGGCTGGACTAACATCAGACAAAAACAGACTTTAAATAAAAAAAGCTTACAAGAGACAAAGAAGGACATTACACATTAATAAAAAGTTCAATACAGAAAGAAGATTTAATAATTAGAAACATTTATGCACCTGACAGACCAAGACCATCAAAATATATGGAGCAAGGACTTCCCTGGTGGTCTAGTGGTAAAGAATCTGCCTTGCAATGCAGGGGACGCGGGTTCAATCCCTGGTCAGAGAACTAAGATCCCACATGCCAGGGGGCCACTAAGCCCATAAGCCACAAATACTGAGCCTGTGCGCCTCAACTAGAGAGCCTGCGTGCTGCAAACTACAGAACCCATGTGCTCTGGAACCCGCATGCCACAACTACAGAGCCCACCCACCCAGCCTGCATGCCACAACTAGAGAAGAGAAAACCCACACGCCACAACTAGAGAGAAGCCTGTGCGCCATAATGAAAGACCCTGCATGCCTCAACAAAGATCTCACATGCCGCAACTAAGACCTGATGCAGCCAAAAATAAGTAAGCAAATAAATAAATAAATAATAAATCTTAAAAAAATTATATATATGGAGCAAGAACTGACAGAATTGAAGGAAGAAATAGTTCTACAATAATACTTGGAGACTTCAATACCCTACTCACAGTAATGGACAGAATAACTAGACAGAAGATAAGTAAAGAAATAAAGGATTTAAAGAATGCAACAGACCCAATAGATCTAACAGACATATACAGAACACTCTACCTAACAACAATAGAATACATATTCTTCGCAAGTGCACATGTGACATCTTCCAGGATAGATGATATGCTGGGGCACAAATGAAGTCTCAACAGATTTTAAAAGATAGGTATCATACAAAGTGTCTTCTCTGACCACAATGAGATAAATTTAGAAATCAATAACAGAAGGAAAGCTTGAAAATCTATGATACAGTGAAAATTAAACAACACATTTTAAAACAATGACTGGATCAAAGAAGAAATAACAAGGGCAATTAGAAAATACTTAGAGATAAGTGAAAATGAAAATACAATATACCAAAACTTACAAGCGGTGCTAAGGAAGAAATTTACAAATGCTTACATTAAAAACTAAGATCTCAAAAAAATAATAATAATAAAATAAAAAATAAACAACAACAAAAAACTAAGATCTCAAATTAACAACCTAGCTTTACAACTTAAGGAACAAGGAAAAAAATAAATAAAAAGAACAAGGTAAACCCAAAGCTAGCAGAAGGAAGAAAATAATAAAGATTAGAGCAGAGATAAATGAAATAGAGAACAGAAAAGTAGAGAAAATCAATAAAAGCAAAAGCTGGTTCTTTGAAAAGATCAACAAAATTGACAAACATTTAGCTAGATGGACTAAGAAAAAAAGAGGAAGATTCAAATTATTAAAATAAGAAATGGAAGTGGGTACATTACTACCAATTCTATAGAAATAAAAAGGATTACAAGAAAATACTATGAACAATTGTATACCAACAAATTGTGTAACCTAGATGAAATGTTTAAATTCCTAGAAACACAAAACCTACCAATACTAAATCATGAAGAAATAGAAAATCTAACTAGTAAGGAGATTGAATCAGTAATCAAAAATTTCCTGACAAAGAAAAGTGCTGGACCCAACGGCTTCACTAGTGAATTCTACCAAACACTTATGCTTGTCAAACTTTAAAAAACAAAAACAAAACAAAACAAAAAATGGCTGAAGAGAAGGGAACATTATCTAACTCTTTCTATGAGGCCAGCATTACCCTGAGACTTAGCCAGACAAAGACACTACAAAGCAATATGCCTGGGCTTCCCTGGTGGCGCGGTGGTTGAGAGTCCGCCTGCCGATGTAGGGGACACGGGTTCGTGCCCCAGTCCGGGAAGATCCCACATGCCACGGAGCAGCTAGGCCCGTGAGCCATGGCCGCTGAGCCTGCACGTCTGGAGCCTGTGCTCCGCAACGGGAGAGGCCACAACAGTGAGAGGCCTGCGTACCGCAAAAAAAAAAAAAAAAAAAAAAAAAGCAATATCCCTTATGAACATTGATGCAAAAATTCTCAACAAAACAGTACCAAACCAAATTCAGCAGCATACTAAAAGGATTATACACCATGACCAAGTAGGATTTATTCCTTGAACACAAGAATGGTTCAACTTAAGGAAATCGATCAATGTAAAACACCATATTAACAGAATAAAGGGAAAAAAACCCCACATGATCATCTTAATTGATACAGAAAAAATATGTGACAAAATTCAATACCTTCTCATGATAAAAACACTAAAAAATGGGGATTAGAAGAAAACTACTTCAACATAATAAAAGCCATATATGAAGACCCACAGTGAACAATGGTCAAAGACTAGAGCTTTTCCTCAAAGATCAGGAACAAGGTAAGAATGCCCACTTTTGCCACTTGTATTCCACACAGTACTGAAAGTTATAGCCAGGGCAATTAGGAAAGAAAAAGAAATAAAAGACATCTAAGAGGGAAAGGAAAAAGTAAAATATGTTTGCAGATGATATGCTCTTATACGCAGAAAACGCTAAAGATTACACACACACACACAAACACACATACACAGTTAGAACAAATAGATAAATTCAGCAAAGCAGCAGGATACAATGTCAACACACAAAAATCAGTTGTACTTCTGGGGACTTCCCTCGTGGTCCAGTGGTTAAGAATCTGCCTTCCAATGCAGGGGACGTGGGTTCAACCCCTGGTCAAGAAACTAAGATCCTACATGCCGTGAGGCAACTAAGCCTGCACACTGCAACTACTGAGCCCACGCGCTCTGGAGCCCACGCACCACAACTAGAGAGAAGCCCGCACACCACAATGAAGAGCCTGCGCTCCGCGGTGAAAGATCCCATGTGCTGCAACGAAGATCCTGCATGCCACAACTAAGACCCAATGCAGCCTAATAAATAAATGAATAAATAAATAAATATTTAAAAATAAAAAAATATAAAAAATAAAAATAAGAAGTGGGGGCGAGACCAAAGAATCAAAAAAAAAAATCAGTTGTACTTTGATACATGAACTAACAATCTAAAAAGTAAATTACAAAATAAATCAATTTACAATAGCATCAAAATGAATAAAATACTTAGGAATTAAGTTAACCCAAGGAAGTGAAAGACTTGTACAATGAAAACTATAAAACACTGTGGACAGAAATTAAAGAAGACATAAATAAATGGAAACACATTACATGTTCATGAACTGGAAGACTTAATATTAAAATGTCAATACTACCCAAAGTGATCTACAGATTCAGTGCAATCCATATCAAAATCCCAATGATATTTTTTGTAGAAATAGAAAAACCCATCTTAAAACTCATATGGAATCTCAAGGGACCAAAACAATCTTGAAAAAGAAGACCTAGAGATTATCATACTAAGTGAAGTCAGACAGAGAAGGACAAATATCATATGATATTTCTTATATGTGGAATCTAAAATAATGATACAAATGAACCTATTTACGAAACAGAAACAGACTCACAGACATAGAAAACAAACTTACGGTCACCAAAGGGGAAAGGTGTGGGGAGCAGGGAGGGATAAATCAGAAGTTTGGGCTTAAAATATATACACGACTATATATAAAATAGATAACCAACAAGGACAGGAAACTACACTCAATATCTTGTAATAACCTACAATTGAAAAGAATCTAAAAAAGTATATGTGTGTGTGTGTATAACTGAATCACTTTGCTATATGCCTGAAATTAACACAACACTGTAAATCAACTACATTTCAATAAAAATTTTTTAAGAAAAGAAAAAGAGGAACAAAACAGGAAGACTTACACAACTTGATTTCAAAACTTACTACAAAGCTACAATAATCAAAACAGTGTAGTACTGGCATAAAGACAGACATATAGGGACTTCCCTTGAGGTCCAGTGGTTAAGACTCTGCCCTTTCACTGCAGGGGGAGCGAGTTCGATCCCTGGTCAGAGAACTAAGATGCCACATGCCGCACAGCGTGGCCAAAAAACTTAAAAAAAGAAAAAAAAAAAAAAGACAAACATATAGACCAACGGAATAGAATAGACAGCCCAGAAATAAACTCTCACATATATGCCCAAATGATTTTTGACAAGGGTGCCAAAACCACTCAATGGGAAAATGACAGTCTTTTCAACAAATAATGCTGGGAAAACTGGAATGTCCACGTGTAAAAGAACAAAGTTGAACCTTTACCTAAAACATTACACAAAAATTAACTCAAAATGGATCAAACATTTAAATGTAAGACCTAAAACAATAAAACTGTTAGAAGAAAATGATGTAGGACAAAAGCTTCACAATACTGGATTTGGCAATGATTTCTTGGATATGACATCAAAGGCACAGTTAACAAAAGAAAAAAACAGACAAATTGGACTTCATGAGAAAAAAGGCAACATACAGAATGTGAGAAAATATTTGCAAATCATATATCTAAGGGATTAATATCCAGAATATATAGAGAACTCTTAAAACTCAACAACCACAACAACAAAAACCACCTGATTAAAAAACAGGCAAAGGACTTGAATAGACATTTCTCCAAAGAAGATATACAAATGGTCAAACTCATGAAAATGCTCAATGTCACTCATCATAAGGAAATGAAAATCAAAACTACAATGAGATATCTCCTCATACTCATTAGAATGGCTATTATCAGAAAAAACAGAAAACAAGTGTTAGGCTGTTGATAAACTGGGACTCTTGTGCGTTGCTGGTAGGTATATAAAATGGTACAGCTGCTGTGGTTCCTCAAAAAATTAGAATTATCATATGATCCAACAATTCTGTTTTGGGCTATATACCCAAAAGACCTGAAAACAGGGTCTCGAAGACATATTTGTACATCCATTTATTCACAACAGCTAAAACATGGAAGCAACCCAAGTGTCCATTGATGGTTGAATGGATAAACAAAATATGATACATACATACAATGGAATATTATTCAGCCTTTAAAAGGAAGGAAATTCTCTAATATGCTACAACATGGATGAAACTTGAGAACATTATGCTAACTGAATAAGCTAGGCACAAAAAGACAATTACTGTATGATTTCACTTATATGAGTTATCTAAAGTAGTCAAAATTATAGAGACAGAAAGTAGAGTGGTGGTTGCTAGGGGCAGAAGGGAGGTGGGAATGAGACTTACTTTTTAATAAGTATAGAGTTTCAGTTTTATAAAATGAAAGTTCTGGAGATGAATATTTGAAAGATGCTAAGAGTAGATCTTAAGAGTTCTCATCATGACAAAAAAAATTTTTTTGATACCATTATGGTGCTGAATGTTAACTAGACTTATTGTGGTGATCATTTCACAATACATATAAATAGTGAATCATTATACTGTACGCCTCAAACTAATATAATGTTATGTGTCAATTATACCTCGCTTTTTTTTTTTTTTTTTTTTTTTTTTTGCGGTACGCGGGCCTCTCACTGTTGCGGCCTCTCCCGTTGCGGAGCACAGGCTCCGGATGCGCAGGCTGAGCAGCCATGGCTCACGGGTCCAGCCTCTCCGTGGCATGTGGGGTCTTCCCGGACCGGGGCACGAACCCGTGTCCCCTGCATCGGCAGGCGGACTCTCAACCACTGCGCCACCAGGGAAGCCCCCTCAAGTTTTCTTAAATTAATTTTTATTGGAGTATAGTTGATTTACAAAGTTGTGTTCGGACTCTCAACCACTGCGCCACCAGGGAAGCCCCCTCAAGTTTTCTTAAATTAATTTTTATTGGAGTATAGTTGATTTACAAAGTTGTGTTCGTTTCTGCTGTACAGCAAAGTTAATCAGTTATACATATACATATGTCCACTCATTTTTAGATTCTATTGCCATATAGGTCATTACAGAGTATTGAGTAGAGTTCCCTGTGCTATACAGTAGGTTCTTACTAGTTATCTATTTTATATATAGTAGTGTGTATATGTCAATCCGGTATGTTACCTCAATTTTTTTAAAAAAAGAAGTAAAATATAAACCCTTCGTTGGCATATTAGTCCAGATATTAACTTAGAATAAAAGCCAAAAACAAAAACAAAAAAGAAAAGGAGAGAGAGAGATCTGGAATGGTTAAGATGGTAAATTTTATGTGTATTTTACCACAGTAAAAAAACATTTGGAAAAAAACTGCACTATAATATCATTTTTCAGCTACTGGATTAGCAAAGTTCAAAATGTTTCATAACACTGTAGGGTTGAGGGAATAAAGAAACAGGCATTTTCATATATCACTTGTGGGAGTGCAAAGTGGTACTCTCTCTATAGCAATCTGGTAATACTTATCAAAATTACAAATACATATACACTTTGACCCAGCAATTCCACTTCTAGGAGTTTATCCTAGGTGATACTAACACATGCAAAATGATATATGTACAAGGTTATTCACTGAAGTATTGTTAATAATAGCAAAGGGTTGCAAACAACCCGAATGTTGATCAATAAAGGAACGGTTAAGTAAGTTATGGTACATCTAAACAGTAGGATGAGTATACATTCATAAAAAAACCACGAAAGCTCTTTATATATTGACATGGAATAAGCTCCAAGATATATTACATGAAAAAGGAGCAAGCAAAGAGGAGAATATATACTCATATTTGCTTATATATACGTATAAAATATCCCATAAGATACATAAGAAATTGATAATACAGTTTGCCTCTGGTGTGTGGAACCAAATGGCTGGGAACTATCCCCAGGGATAAAGATGTTTCAGTATATTCACTTTTATAGCTTTGAATTTTGAGCCACATGAATATATTACCTATGCAAATACTAAAATTAAAACAAAAATCCTTTACCTTTTATTTTGTCAAACCACAGCTCTACTAGAAATACTTAATTCTATTTCTAAGGCTAGACTGACATGACTGAATTAATTTTACCCTAAACCCCTTTCATGGCCCTAACAGGAATACTAATGTAACGCTAGATATAATTTTTTCCTCTCCACAGCTCTCATCTCTCTTTCTCTTAAATACTTTCTCCCATGTGAACTGGCTGAGTTTTCATATCACTGTCCTATATATATAATACCTGTCCCAGTAACTGTTCATGGTCACATCCTATTGAACTAATCCCAGCAGTTAACTGAACTAGATTTGGGCGTTTGGGACTGCCAAACTGAAGCCATTTTTCTTTCTCCAAATTTTAAGAAATTTATGTCTCCAACACATACTTTTCCAGCTTCATGCATACCTCACATCACTAATAACCTATTATCCTGGGCCAATAAAGTTATAAGCTGCTGTTCTCCAGAACACACACTCATGTTAGGTGAAAGCAATGGGAAGAAGTTAAGCAAATACTCAAAGCTACAGGTATGGAGAGCTTCAGGGGAATCTGTAGTAGTATTAAGTTCTTCTTAGAAAAACTTCTCAAGGGTCATTGGGGTCAGGCCTGGTTTAATCAATACTTAACAGAACTCCTAATGAAGTGATGTGGAGTCATCAAGAAAGTATTCCAGTACTCCAGCACTAACCTAACATAGACCCTAAAGAGATTTCATAGAGATACTTGATTGAAATTCACACTTCAAGCACTTCCTAAAGGAACCAGATTTAGAGTAGAGAGCTATAGGAAGCATTCTGAGGCCAGCTAGTATCCTTTGGGGAAAGCACTTTGGTTTTAAGTGGATAAGGAGAACTAATATGTTAGACACTGTATTAAGTACTTGCATTTGTTCATATTATTTTCCTATTTTAGAGATAAGCAAAATAAGGCACACTAAGGTTAAACAATATTCCCAGGAAATAAAGCCAGTAAGTAGTGAAAAAGGATATAAATCCAGTTTTGACTGACTCCACGGCCCAAGTGCCTTCTACCTCCCTGAATTGGACCATCAGACCCCTCTGCATAGCTAATAGTAGCAAAGCCCCTCTTTAGGCTTTAAGCCAAAGCTCATTAGTATCAGAGATCACAACACAAGTGGTCTGACCTAAGAATCTGAACTATTTTAACTGACCTGTGATATGAATTATGTTGAAAACCGCTGGACTAGATCACTTTCTCTAGAGGACCTCTGCTTTCCTTGACATGCTCTCTAGTTTCACCCCTGCCTAATATTAATAATATTAATACCCTCTGCAATTGCACCATGGCAGAGTCATTCTGCTTCCTGCCCAAAATCACGTGGAGGAGATTGTGTGGCATTCTATGTACATAGCTGTGTTTCAGTGTCATAGAAGAAAACTTTTCTTAACCAGGTAAGCTGAAGATGCATATGTAAATCTTCCAAATATTTTGGCAGAGCTTACATTTTTTTGTAATACAAATATTGATATCACACTTCTAAATATAATTCATTTTTACCTTTTTCTTGCCTGTTACTGTCCATTCTTTGAGTACTTCACTGGCACTACCTGTAAGAGAAACCAGTTACATATTTTTTCTCCTACCACATGCATGCTCAAGCAGGAATTAGTGTCCCCGAATTTTGTAACTGCTGGAAAATCTCCAAAGTTCCCAATAGGAAAAGTTAAGGTTCAAGTCTCTAAGCTAATGTAATGAGATAAACATATCATGCTTACCTTTTAGAATACCTGCCCATTTAGATTCCCCTTCTCCATTCAATTTCCTCAGTAAGTTCTTCCAAGAAGAGACTAATGTAGCCTGACCATTTTAAAGATTCTTTTATTTATATATCTTTGACCGAATACAAAGATGACTGGTTTCAGCCCAAGTACAGTATCCTCTGTCCTCCAGAAGATTACACACCACCTTAGCTACACTGTTTCAGAGAGAACTGTATACTACCCTAGACCCAAATACTAACATTATAAAGAAAACAGATGAAGATGAAGAAAAACCGTACAGTATTTGGACATGTTTATTCTATACTGGTAAATTCAGAAAAAGAGAAACAGGGAGACCTATTCTGATGTCGCTGTCACTGTTCCATGATGCGATAGCTTTAGGCAGTTTTTCCCAAACAAGTTATGTGGAAAGAATTTTGTAAAACACTCCTCAACTCTATAAATCAGAAGGCTTGGCTAAGCCTACCATTTTTTGTATGGTAGATAAGGATACTCAAACCCATATATTTGAATCACTTGCCAGAGCCAGACTAAATGGTGCTGGAGCCCGAAAAAGAATGTTGAGTCCCTGAATCTACCATCTGTGGCTGAGCTACTGGACCACTACTTTGTCATTGTTTCTTAAATTCTTATTACACCCAACTCCAATCAAGTCCCTTATACCACTGGCCACCTAATTTCTTCTTAACTACCATTAGAGAACGTTCTGAATAAAATGATGGAGTCTTCTCAGCTTGTCTCTTATTCCAGGTATTATACAGCTTATGAACGAATTACTTCTAGGGCTGAAATAGGGAGCTTTAAGAGATATCTTTAAAAATGGCATGGTATGTTATGTTATCATGGCGTCTGCTATATCATCTATGAAACACCAGATTGCCGAATGAATGTTATAGAATGCTGAAGCAACTTCTATTTGAATACAAACTTATAAAAATATTGAGCTAGGATTACCTTCCATGAATGCTTGTACTGTTTTGTCCACACAATTATCAAAGTGCTGCAAAACCAGGATAATTTCATTGTTACTCTTATTGGGAACTATTGCACGTACTGCATTTATCTGGAAAAGAAGAGAAGTTCATTTAATTCTAATATCAGTAGGTCAGGTGGAAACTGAGATCTCATACAGAGAATAACAGAAAGGGTACCATTTCATTTTTAACAAGATATATCACTCTTTAGTGTCAGTGTGAGTACATACAACCAACTCACTGGGAATGATTAATAGATGAGTGATAACAGTACATAAAAATTAATTTCAAAACTTAGAAAAGCAGAACATTTCTAGAAACATATTTGTGCCAGGGGATTTCACTGGTGGCACAGTGGTTAAGACACCATGCTCCCAATGCAGGGGGCACAGGTTCGATCCCTGGTCAGGGAACTAGATCCCACATGCTTGCTGCAACTAACAGTTCGCATGTCACAACTAAGGAGACCGCATGCCGCAACTAAGACCCAGTGCAACCTAATTAATTAATTAAAAAAGATTTGTGCCAGATTTTGTTTCAAGAAAGGGTGGTTTAATTTAGGTATCAGGTATTAATTTAGCATCAACATTTCCTCATTTTTAGCAAACTACAGAGAAAGGTGGGAAGTTTAACGAACCACCAACAATAACAGATTTTTTTTTTTTTTTTTGCGGTACGCGGGCCTCTCACTGTTGTGGCCTCTCCCGTTACGGAGCACAGGCTCCGGACGCGCAGGCTCAGCAGCCATGGCTCACGGGCCTAGCTGCTCCGCGGCATGTGGGATCCTCCCGGACCAGGGCACGAACCCGTGTCCCCTGCATAGGCAGGTGGACTCTCAACCACTGCGCCACCAGGGAAACCCAACAATAACAGATTTTTGTACAGCATTTTTCAAAACGTTTACTTCATATCATTTAATTGTGTAATAATGCTTAAAGATAATTTAAATTATTATAAACTGTTTCAGGTATATAAAACATAATGAACACTCACTATATGACAGCCAGTTTAATAAAATAAAATATATGCAACTGAAGTGCCCATGAAGTCTCTCCTAAACCCCATTTCCCTCCTCTCCACAGAGATCTCTACCTTGAACTTGGTGTTATTTTGATACATGTTTTTGTACTTTTATGATGTATGTATGTATCCACAGGTAATCCATATTACTGTTTTGCATTACATAAATATTATCATATCGTACATGTCTATATTCAATTTGCTTTTTCATGTAACAATTTTTTTAGATTTATTTTTCATGTTGATAAATGCATCTTATTCATTTATTTTAACTGCTACATAGCATTTCCATTGTATGAATATAGCCAATTTATTCATTCTCCTGTTGATGGACATTTACGTTCTTTCCAGTGTTTGGTTACTATGAAAAATGTTATAATAAATATTCCTATGCTTATGCTTACTTGCTGAATACTCAGTGCCTATGACAATGTTTAGCAAATTGTTAGTTAAAAAAAACAAGAAACAAAAGGGTCTTCTGTGAAGAGTGAGAGGATGCCTCTATTGTATATAACCACTAGTAGAATTCCTGAACAGTAGGGCATCTACAATTTCATTAGAAATGCCAAATTTCCCTTTAAAACAGGGAATTCCAATTTTGTCAGTTATTCCTAAGGTATTTTAAGGTATTTTATATCTTCTGAGATTAAAAATACTTTATAATAATTGCATATTCTATTTTCATTTTTGTATATCGATTTTATATCCAGCTATTTTGATGACTTCATTATTCCTAATAATTTGTTGCTTTCTTGGTTCTTCTACGTAGACAACAGTATTGTCTATAAATAACGGCAGTTTTTTTTTCTTCCTTTCTAATCCTTATAATTTTCGTTTCTTGTCTTACTGCACAATGTGAAATTGGTTATTTTTTCAAGAAGACCTGATTCTTTTTGGTAGAAAGTGGTAGTTAGAAACCAACATCTAAGAGCTAGGTGTGTTTATTGCTACCAGGGAGTCATTATTTCTAGGTCCTTTCAGTGGATAGAGCTAGGAAATTTTGTTTCTTACAACATAAGTTCATATATAATAATAAAAGTTCAAATATAGTATTAAAAGGTTTGGGTTTTTTTGGTTTTTTTTGCGTGCCATGTGGCTTGCAGGATCTTAGTTCCCCGACCAGGGATCAAACCCAGGGCCTCTGCAATGAAAGCGCAGAGTCCTAACCACTGGACCGCCAGGGAATTCCCCATCTATGCATTTAAAATGATGTATGTTATTTTTCATTCTGTATTTGTAAGCATTGTATATTAGAAATGTTTTCAGGGTATCTAGTCAGCCATACTGCTTGAAAAGGAAGTCCTTTTATAGACGAAGAGAAGTAAAGTATCTTGTTCAAGTAATTAGCAGAATCTGTATTAGAACCTAAGTCTTTCTTAGTACACTTGTTTTCATATCATTCTATACTTTTTTTGTTTCAGGCTTAATTGAACAATGATAAGGTTTAAAACCACACAAATGGGAAGGTATATAATCTATAATACAAAGAGGGCAAATTTGTAATATACATTTTTGAAATGAGCAAAAAACTTAGCACTGATCACTAGAAAATGGGCTTCAGGCAAAAATAACAGATTCAATGATAAAGGTAAAATTCTGATAACTTAAAATGTGAAAGTGTTTATATTACTGAACCAATATATATCTATGACTCCATAATCAACAATATACTTTTTAAATAAGACAGAGAACACACATAAAGCTTTTTTTTAAATGTTTTTCTCAGTATAGCTCATTAAGGGTTATATTACTAAAAACAACCTTTTCTTCCAAAGGTATATTACTTAGAAAATTTGTTTCTCTTCTTGCTCTAAAGTCTCCTGGACTTAAAAATCCTCTTCAAGTGAAAGGGTAGATCCTGGGACTTCCCTGGTGGTCCAGTGGTTAAGACACCACGCTCCCAATGCAGGGGGCCCGGGTTCGATCCCTGGGCAGGGAACTAGATCCCACATGCATGCCGCAACTAAGAGTCTGCATCCCACAACTAAGAGTCCGCATGCTGCAACTAAAAGACCCCACGTGCCGCAACGAAGATCCCACGTGCTGCAACTAAGACCCGGCATGGCCAAATAAATAAAAATCAAAAAATAAAAATTGGGTTGTCTTAAAAAAAAAAAAGGGAAGATCCTACTCAGATTGTTCTTTAAAGACTGTTGCTAGGGTTTCCCTGGTGGTGCAGTGTTTGAGAGTCCGCCCGCCGATGCAGGGGACACGGGTTCGTGCCCCGGTCTGGGAAGATCCCACACGCCGCAGAGCGGCTGGGCCCGTGAGCCATGGCCGCTGAGCCTGCGCGTCTGGAGCCTGCGAGTCCGGAGCCTGTGCTCCGCAACGGGAGAGGCCACAACAGTGAGAGGCCCGCGTACCGCAAAAAAAAAAAAAGAAAAAAAGATGTTGCTAAATGAGATACACACTTAGCCATATAAATATTGTTATAATATTAATTAATATTAAGATGTCTTCAAGAGAATTAGAATAAATATATGCATATGTATACATGCAAAGCAAATTGCACGTATAGGCTCTGATTCCTCAAAACCTTCATGGTAGTTACTCTCTGATATACAGTGGCATTCATACAGTTTTGTTCTTAAAATTTCACTTTCTTAATGAGTTTGTATAGCCATTGATTTTATTAGTATCTAAATTTTAACAAAACATTCAAGTTTCTTATCCACAGTAACTAGTCATACCTTCTCTTTCATGTTCTCAAAAACTCCTCCCTGGGCCAGTACAGTATTGGACTGCAAATCAAAAATGAATCCTGATGAATCTGAAACAATGAGAAGGAAAAAATATATTCAACATGGTCCAAAGCTAACACATAATCCATCCCGTAAAATGGAAGGGCCAATACTAGCTGCTTTTCTCCCATAGACAGCTAACAAGAAGTTAGTTGTTATTTTGCAAATTCTATTATATAGATAACTGATAACTACATTTGCATTAAAATTATAAAATTAATTTTATTTTAATAGAAACTGTCACAGCTTGAGAAAAACACTAAGTACATCACCTATATTAGACTGTCCAGTAATCCTTGGTATCTTTGTTAACTATCTTATGTTAATTTAAAAGACCCTCTAAAGTAAAGTAGCTAGTAAAGTAAATAGCTCCTCAAGGTAAAGTTTAATACTAACAAATATGAAAATGTGAGAATGAGAGCTTCTGTGGCATTAATAATAACAACACATAAAAGTACTTTCCATCTTCCAGACTGCAACACACACACACCATGTTCTTAGACTATGAACTCCATGAACACATTTGTTTGTGTTCCCAATATAATACTTGATAAAGCAATGTACTTGAGTTTACATTACCAGCACAAATGGGAAAACTTAGTTCAATGTAAGTAATTACAGAAAAGAGTTTGGCTTCCCTGCACTTATAAAGAAAAGGCTATCTATGAATTTAATCAGTTTCTTTACCCGTGACTATATGATCAACAAATTACCTCAGCTTTAACACTTGACAACTTTGTTTTAATCTAATGAGATGCGATCCTAGGACATGGTTAGAGTGCTTCTCAAATTCTGATGTGTATATTTAACATCTGGGGAAATCTCCAGTTAAAATGCAGGTTCTGATTCAGGAGTCTGGCGTGTGGCCTGAGGTTTTTACTCCCAAGCGGTATCAACATTGCAGATCCATGCACCATACTTGGGAGTAGCTTGGGGGTTAGAATTTCAACAAAGCAAGTAAAAGGGGAAATTTTGAGAAAAGCGGTTGCTGTGGTCTGAATGTTTGTGTTCTCCCCTCCAAATTCATATATGAAATCCTACAGTGATGGTATTAGGAGGTGAGGCCTTTGGAGAGTGGAGTCCTCATGAATGGGATTAGTGCTCTTTTTTTAAAAAAAAAATTTATTTACTTATGTGGCTGCGGTGGGCTCTTCCTTGCGGAGTGCGGGCTCCAGAGTGTGAGGGCTCAGTAGTTGTGGCGCGTGGGCTTAGCTGCCCCACGGCATGTGGGATCTTACTTCTCTGACCAGGGTTTGAACCCGCGTCCCCTGCATTGGAAAGCGGATTCTTAATCACTGGACTACCAGGGAAGTCCCAGGATAAGTGCTCTTATAAAAAAGATTCTACAGAGTTCTCTAGCCCCTGCCACCATGTGAGGACACAATGAGAAGTCTGAAACCCAGAAGAAGGCACTCACCAGACCATGGTGGCACTCTAATCTCAGATTTCCAGCCTCTAGAACTGTGAGAAGTAAATTTCTGTTGTTTATAAGCTACCCAGTCTGTGGTACTTTGTTACAGCAGTCTGAACGGAATAAGATGGGGGTATAAAAAATACAGTAATATACTAGTGCGCTTTCCAAATTCTTTTACTATTATTTCAGATTTTTAAAAAAATTTTTTTAACATCTTTATTGGAGTATAATTGCTTTACAATGGTGTGTTAGTTTCTGCTTTATAACAAAGTGAATCATCTATACATATACATATATCCCCATATCCCTTCCCTCTTGTGTCTCCCTCCCTCCCTCCCTATCCCACCCCTCTAGGTGTTCAGAAAGCACCGAGCTGATCTCCCTGTGCTATGGGGCTGCTTCCCACTAGCTATTGGTTCTACATTTGGTAGTGTATATAGGTACATGCCACTCTCTCACTTTGTCCCAGTTAATTAAAGCCTCTTTTACAGCTCAGTTGTTATCCTGTGTTTTAAAATACCTCCTAGTTGCTGTGGAAGACTGATAATTATAAGTTAGAATGATAACAATATTTTGGTACTAAAAGTGGAAAAGAGGATATGAATAGAGCCAATGTCATTCAAAGAGAAACTATGTTTGCCAATTACCATTGAACTGTGAATTAAGTTAGATTTAACCTCTGTAATATTGGCAGTATCATGATTGTTCCCGGAATGAAAAATCAGGTCACATTTACACAAACTCAGTATTTAAAGCCTGAGTTTTCCAGATGACGACATAATATGGTTAACTCCCAATTATCTTTATTAATTGAAAAGAGACACAGTACAGATAAAAATCTTATATAGCCAAAATACTAGTACCCAGCAACCTTCTCAGAACTGCTTTAGGTTATCCAGATGATATAACCTGACAGTTGTAAGTGCAGATGACCCTTGAACCACATGGGTTTGAACCGCCTGGGGCTACTTATACACAGATTTTTTTCAACAGTAAATACTACAGTACTACACAATCTGAGGTTGGTTGGATCCACAGATGCAGAACTGTGGACACTGAGGCCCAATTGTAAGGATTTTCCACTGCACTTGTGGGTCAGCACCCCTAACCCCCATGTTGTTCAAGGGTCAACTGTACTCTCTCCCAAAGACACATTAATGAGCACCGAGATGATACAAAGGACATCAATAATCTTACTAAGGAATCAAACCACCAATCTCTTTTAGGGAAAAGAGGGGATACTTAAGGTAAAATAGCATTTTGGAATCTATATTTAAATGAACTATTCGTATTTCTAATTTCTACATCATCTAACACTTTTTATTTTTTTTTCCTTTAACAACATGCTAGATGAAACCAAGTGCAAGGAAAACAAAGGGTAGTTCTGCAAACACCTTCAGTTACTGCCCCCTCAAATTAGCATAAGTATTATTAGGGTTTATTTGGCATACCAGTTAGGATAATGATTAAAAATACATAAAGCATAAGAACCTAGGGGCAGGACAGGAATAAAGACACAGACGTAGAGAATGGACTTGAGGACATGGGGAGGGGGAAGGGTAAGCTGGGACGAAGTGAGAGCGGCATGGACATATATACGCTACCAAATGTAAAACAGATAGCTAGTGGGAAGCAGCCACATAGCACAGGGAGATCATCTCGGTGCTTTGTGACCACCTAGAGGGGTGGGAGAGGGAGGGTGGGAGGGAGACGCAAGAGGGAGGAGATATGGGGATATATATATATATATGCATAGCTGATTCACTTTGTTATAAAGCAGAAACTAACACATCATTGTAAAGCAATTATACTCCAATTAAAGATGTTAAAAAAAAATACATAAAGCAGCTGTTTCAGTCAGGATCCCAGCAGGAAACAAACAGCACACTTAGACTGGGAAATCTGAAGAGTTTAATGAAGGGACTATTTTCGAAGGTGCTGGTAGGGAGTAGGGAAACCACAAGATAGAGCACAGTACTCCTTGGCTAATAATAGCAACGTATATTGCTACTGGAGGTTTTAAAGAAGGTAAGGAGGGAGCAATTACTGGAACCCAGAGAGAGCAGGCTCTTTCATCTTTGTTTCATCTGGTGTGGAGACAGCCACAGGATAATAGTCCTTTAGTCAAAGGACACAGTAAGCCCACAGTGACCCCTCAGGGAAAGATTGGGGGAACAGATACTCCTACCTCACTCTCCTCCTTGCCTCTGGTCTCCTGTCTATGCTGCCCAATAGCCAAACTCAACCAGAAGCCCAAGGGCAAGAAACCTGTAGTCTGACCTGTAGTCTGTACAAGTCAGCCTCCCAGGGCACAAATGCCCATTTTGTATTTATATTCTAAATCATGAGTTCGCCAAAAAGGGCAGCAATAATTTAACATCTTAACTTGTCTATTCACCAGCTAATATTGCCTCTTTTTACTTAAACCAACAACTCAAGTAGATTCAAAACCCTGCTTCAATGAACTGGAGCTTAAGTGCCTCTCAACATGACAGGGAAAGTCATTTTTAATTCCCACCAACAACATTTAGTGATTTAACAATTCTCTTATTTTTTCATGCAAAGAAAGCCTAAGATTTACTTAATTCCATTGGTAGGAAATAAGGCAGGGTCTCATCCTTTTATAACTACTCTATGATAGAAGGTCATGTATATTCTATCAGAAATAAATTTTTAAAGAAAAAAAAAATGAAGTTAGGGCTCCCCTGGTGGCGCAGTGGTTGAGAGTCCGCCTGCCGATGCGGGGGACACGGGTTTGTGCCCCGGTCTGGGAAGATCCCACACACCACGGGGCAGCTGGGCCTGTGAGCCATGGCCGCTGAGCCTGCGCGTCTGGAGCCTGTGCTCCGCAACGGGAGAGGCCACATCAGTGAGAGGCCCACGTACAGCAAAAAAAAAAAAAAAAAAATGAAGTTAAATACTATACTCTGGCAAGATTCATAAAGGATATGAGGAACCCTTGACACTGAGCTTTCTTATTATCATTTATCTCATTCTATCAGGAACCATCTCACAGGTTTCTTGGAATTATTTCAAATAGCACAGATTTAGGAACATTTTGGGAAAAGTATACTATTTATAGGATCACTGACATATCTGTAAATATTGCAGACTTTGTTATTGTTTTCACTGCCTTCAAAAATCAGGCAAAAGTTATGTCAATGAGGATAACATAGAAATATCTGACTATCACATATATCAAACCAGACTTGAGCAAGTTTTTTTAAAAATTGAGGTATACGGGAGGATCCCACAAGCCGTGGAGCGGCTGGGCCCGTGAGCCATGGCCGCTGGGCCTGCGCGTCTGGAGCCTGTGCTCCGCAACGGGAGAGGCCACAACAGTGAGAGGCCCGCGTACCGCAAAATAAATAAATAAATAAAATAAAATTGAGGTATAATTGACATATATGTAACTTTATATTATGTAGTTTCAGGTATATAGCATAATGATTTGATATTTGTATATATTGTGAAATGATCACCACAATAAGTCTAGTTAACATCCATCACCATACATAGTTAGAATTTTTTTCTTATGGTAAGAACTTTTAAGATACACTCTCTCAGCAACTTTCAAACAAGCAATACGGTATTATTAACTATAGTCACCATGCTGTACATTACAGTCCCAGGACTTATTTATTTTATAACTGGAAGTTTGTACCTTTTGACCCCCTTGACCCACTTGGTCCTCCCCCAACCCCCCATCTTTGGTAACCACCAATCTGTTCTCTGTATCTATGAGCTCTTTTATTTTCAAATTTTAGATCCCACATTTATGTGAGATCATACGGTTTGTCTTTCACTGACTTATTTCACTTAGCATAATGTCCTCAAGGTCCATCCATGTTGTCACAAATGGCAAGATTTTCTTTTTATGGCTGAATAATATTCCACTGTAATATATACACCACATTTTCTTTATCCATTCATCCATCAATAGACACTTAGGTTGTTTCCAGATCTCAACTACTGTAAATCATGCCACAATGAACATGGGGGTACATGTGTCTTTTCGAGTTAATGTTTTTGCTTTCTTTGGATAAATATCCAGAAGTGGAATTGCTGGATCATATGGTAGTTCTATATTTAATATTTTGAGGAACCTCCATACTGTTTTCCATAGTGGCTGCACCAATTTACATTCCCACCAACAGTGCACAGAGTTCCCTTTTCTCCACATCCTGGCCAACACTTGTTATTTCTTGTCTTTTTGATAATAACCATTCTAACAGGTGGGAGGTGATATCACATTATGGTTCTGATTGCATTTTCCTGATTAGTGATGTTAAGCACCTTTTCATGTACCTGTTGGCCATCTATCTGTATGTCTTCTTTGTAATTGAACACATATCTCAACCAACTTTGAAACATAGTCTAATTCTGTTTTTAATTTATAATTTAACCTGAAGACCATATTGTATTCAATGTTTCATAATTAGTTTGGTTAAAATGTCTGATTATTCACAACTCTCAGGATGGAAGGAAGAAAGGCAGGCAGGCAGGCAGGCAGGCAGGAAGGAAGGGAAGGAGGGAGGAAAGGAACAAAGGAAGAGAGAAAACAGTATTCGTGAGGATGTGGAGAAACTGGAACCGTCATACCTTGCTGGTGGGAATGTAAGATGGTATAGCTGCTGTGGAAAGCTATATGGTGACTCCTTAAATACATAATTAAAGATAGAATTATAATATGATACAGCAATTCCACGTCTGGGTATACACACAGAAAACTGAAAGCAGCAACTTGAACAAATATTGGGTTGGCCAAAAAGTTCATTCGGCTAGTGAATACATTGTTCAATAAAATTCTTGGTGAAGATGAAAAATGTGTCTTTTAGTTTTACTTAAACCCGAACGAACTTTTTGGCCAACCCAATATTTGTATACCCATGTTCATACCAGCATTATTCACAATAGCCAAAAGGTAGAAGAAACAAAATGTCCATCATCAGATGAATGGATAAAGAAAATGTGGTGTGGGGCTTCCCTGGTGGCGCAGTGGTTGGGAGTCCGCCTGCCAATGCAGGGGACACAGGTTCGTGCCCCGGTCTGGGAAGATCCAACATGCCGCAGAGCGGCTGGGCCCGTGAGCCATGGCCACTGAGCCTGTGCGTCCGGAGTCTGTGCTCCGCAACGGGAGAGGCCACAACAGTGAGAGGCCCTCGTACTGCAAAAAAAAAAAGAAAATGTGGTGTGTATATATATACACAATGGAATATTATTCAGCATTAAAAAGGAAGGAAATTCTGACACATGCTACAACATGGATGAAGCCTGAAGATATTATGCTAAGTGAATTAAGCCAGTTACAAAAGGACAAATACTGTATGATTCCATTCATATGAGGTGACTGGAGAGTCAAATTAAAAGAAGGGAAAGTAGAATGGTGGTTGCTATGAGCTGGGGAGGAAGGGGGAAAGCAAGATCTTGTTGAACAGATAACAGAGTTTCAGTTTTGCAAGTTGGAAAAGTGTGGAGATGGACAGTGGTGATGGTTGCAGAGCAGTGTGAAAATATGCCACTGAACTGCACACTTAAACATGGTTAAAATAGTAAATTTTATGTCATGTAAATTTTATCACAATTTAAAAAAATTTAAGTTCTAATTATAAAGAATGTTAAGAAAATAGCATTGTTTTCTAATGTAAAATTTTAAATGTAAGGATCCCTTACTGAGATTCCAAATTAATCTCTGCAAAAAATATTTGGTAAGCACCTACCATGAGCCAAGCTAGGCATTGAGGATACATTGGCAAACAAGACGTCTATGGTTCCTGCTCTGAGTTTTATAGTCTAGTGCAAGAGACCAGTAAAAATAAACAATCTCTCTAATAATGATAGCAACTATGCATAGCTTATTAAATTGCACAGTACTAAATACATACTAGATGCCCACCATAACACTATTTTGAGGCAGAGATTTTTTTTTTTTTTTTGGCTGCGTTGTGTCTTCGTTGCTGCACGTGGGCTTTCTCTAGTTGTGGTGAGCGGGGCTACTCTTTGTTGTGCTGCATGGGCTTTTCATTGCGGTAGCTTCTGTTGTTGCGGAGCACAGGCTCTAGCCAAACGGGCTTCAGTAGTTGTGGCACGTGGGCTCAGTAGTTTTGGCTTGCGGGTTCTAGAGCGCAGCCTCAGTAGTTGTGGCCCACGGGCTTAGTTGCTCCGCGGCATGTGGGATCTTCCCAGACCAGGGCTCGAACCCCTGTCCCCTGCATTGGCAGGCAGATTCTTAACCACTGAGCCACCAGGGAAGCCCAAGGTGGAGATTGTTGAAAGCTTTACTATTTAGGGTCCTACCTAAAAAGATTTAGCAGAGCTAATATTATTAAGGCGCGGTAAGGCTCTTTGAAAGTACTAAAGTGAATTAAATCTGATTATCAATGAGAAGATTGTTTCCTTCATGGAAAAGTCTGTTCCCCCAAATTCCAGGCTGCTTACAGTAGAGAGAAGCATAGAGGGGGCTCAACCCAGACATGGAGTAAGTCTAAGGATTCTTACAGGGGCTAATGCATTTGTGTCTTTGAATTTAACAACTAAAAACTCATGGTTCTAGATTGTTTATGTATTTTTTTAATTGACATGATGGCAAATTATTATATTATCCAATCTGACAAGTGAGGAGAAAGGTGGAAATATAATCCCTTCCAGAATACCTTCTCTTCACTTTACAATGATGAGAAAAGTCAGTCATGGTACTATTCTTTACCCAAACTCATACAGTAAGAAACCTACTGCAGAACCAAGGACAGAGTCCAAGTTTTATGCTACACACAAAGTGCCACAACTCATCAAATATACTAGTTCTCAAGTTGCCATTATTTTAACTAAAAGGTGGTATATCACCTTTCTTCTAAGGATCTCAGATTTTTGTTATTACTCACTGATGTTCCTCCTACATACATGAAACAAGTTGGATTACAAAATTATTCACATTTCACCATGGCCAAAGACAGGCCATACAGTTAAGAGCCAATTAAGTGCAGCTAAGCCCAGAGGTGAAGAACCCTAGACATACAGATAACCTAACAAGTGTGATGATAACTTGTCATATTTTCCCAAACTGTATCAACTTCCTTTTAAAAATTAAAAAGCAAACTCAAAAGCAGAGGCTAAGTGCCAGAAGTGGTATCTCATGAACAATTAAACAATCTGAAGTTCTCCTTTAGACTGAACACAGCCAGTACTCAACCACCTAAAAGAAGATAACTAGTCTCTTGCAATTGCTTTTTTTGAAAAATTTGCCAATTTTGAGAATAATCCACATATAAATCACCCTTAAAATTACAAGTGGAGTTCAGTTTCTTCATGGGCACTAATGGCAAACATAGGGACAGGGGTTATGTTGCACAAATGTGAGTGCAAGGAAAAGAAAGTTATTGTCACAGGCACTACTAGCTAAAGCCTAGAGTGTATTCACAACTTCAAAACTGAAGATGCCACCAACTTCAGTTTCCTAGGTGGTAATTCTCTCTTCTGTCAATTTACCTTCTAAGCTTAGAAGAATTATGACTGTTTTGGTAAGAAATAAGATACTTATTTAAAAAGGGGGGATATGTGTAAATAAAGGGGATTCAGGCTTAAAAGGGAAGCAAATCAGAGATGAGAAATTTAGAAAGGCAACTATGTCAAAATGCCATTTTGTAAGATTTCTAGTTTGCTTTAAGTAATTCTACTATAGTACACTATTGTAGCTTTCTGAAATGCTAGCACTTTTATATGTTTAGTTGTTTAAAAGTTATTTAAGAAAGCTCCATCCTAGTTGCCAGTCCTCTTAGTAGGTTGTAAGGAGTCTCATCGATTGGTCTTCTTAGCCATTTCGGATGACTAATGTGGCTTCAGTGTCCAGAAAAATCCACACTTCAACTACCAATCAATCTGCTAAGTGGGTCTTCAATGAAAGAAAGCAGCCTTTTATCTTCCTGTTGCTTCTGCTTTCACTTGTCATCTAGTGTTTTTTCTTTTTCTGGCCGCACTGCGCAGGTTGTGGGATCTTAGTTCCCCAACCAGGGACTGAATCTGTGCCCTCGACAGTGAAAGCGCGGAGTCCTAACCACTGGACCACCAGGGAATTCCCTTGCCATCTAGTCTTAAGAGCTGATTAAATTTTTTCTTTACTTTGCTCCTTTGAGTGCTTCTTCAGCTACATTCTGAAGTACGTTGTGCCTCTTTTTATAGACAAAGCGCTTACACTGGGAAATTTCCTAACATCTAGAATAAGTTCTGATTTTTCAAGGCAGAGCTTGATGGGAAGTCACGGGTTTTATTATGCAAGCAATTAAATCCTACTTTACTCTCACCAATAGATTTTCCCAGGTTTCACGCAGATGCAACAGAATAAGCTTCTATTTTTTAAGTTCCAAAAGTTCTTGAGTGTCTCATTATTTAAAAGGTTCGATGGTTGAATGGTAGATAGGAAATTCAGGCCATGTTTCAAAACTGTCTTAGTAACGTATTCTAGAGAATAGCCAGGAGACAATTATATTGATTTTAATGCCAAACTTCTTCTGTCTCAATGCCATCTCTCATTAGTCTGAAATTAGTTCTCCCACATGTGAAATAAAATGCATAAGTAAAAAAAATTATTTCCTACTCCATACTGTCCTTCAGATTCTCAGAATTCTGCCAGCTGTTCCAAAAAAGAAACTCAATTTCACAAGTCAAAAAAATTTAAAGCACTTAAAAACTGTGATTTTTTTTATAATAAAGAACTCAAATCTTTAATTACTAAGATCAGTACATGTTATTTGCTGATTCTAGATTATCTCCGAGTTAATGTTTTATATGCAAAACTCTGTATGTAGTTCCAGGGATGACATGAATTCAAATAGTTACTTAGAAAATTATGAAGCCACGTGATGATTATTTTGATATCTGTTTACAGCCAACTTTCAAGGCTTTTTTTAAGGAGAGCGGCACTAAAATAGAATAAAAAGTAAAATATCTAGTTAAGACCTTCTTTATTTCCAAGCAGTGAGAAGGACGGACTGAGTTTTACCTTTCTACTCGTTAATCTCTCCCAGCCTTTTGTGAAAGGAAGAAATAAATTGTGATGTGGCTAAAAGATGAACAGCCAGTAAAAACGGGGGTGGCGGGGGGAGAATCAAGGAAACTAGATAATGTAAAGAGCAGAAAGTCAGTCTGCGAATAAATCAGGTCTTCTAATATGCCTCTGTGTGAGCTGAGTCTGAGGAAAAACATTAAGTCTGAAGAAAAACATACTTTCCACTGCTAAGGGCCTATATGCAGTCTCTTACAAGTCAAACCCTCTTTTTAGGTTCCACTAATATTTCTCTGTTTAATGGATCTTCTATGTTATGGGATCATTACTCTTGGATGTCCTTACAATATATACCATAGTTCTGGGCTTATTTCGTGCACTGGGTGAGTTGAATGCATAGGTTTTTATTTTTGTTTTTTAAATTCTTTCCTATTCCTCATGGTCTTTCAGATTCTCAAGAATTCTGCCAGCTAATCCAGGAAAGAAACTCAATTTCATAAGTCAAAAAAATTAAAACACTTATGAACTGTGATATTTAAAAGTAAAACAAACCTTCAAATACTAAATCAGTGCACACTAGCTGGCAGAATTCCTGAGAATCTGAAGGAGAGTAAGGAGGAGCGATTTTTTTTTTTAACTGCATTTCATTTCATATGTGGTAGAACTAATTTCAGTTTAGATCTGAGAGATATTCTGTTTGTCATTATAAAAGACTTTGCTTTGCATGTTCCTTCTAGTACTGTAAAACAGTGACTGTCTTCCCTCTCCACCCCATCTCATCCCCCTTGCTTCAAAGTACAGAAATGAACAAGGCAATCCTAATTGCATGCTTCTGTCTCCAACAAAACGATGACTTTTCTCATAATACACAGCACCGCAAAATCTGTTACTCTTCATTCATTAACCTTCATGCAAATAAGAATTAAATCTGTCAGCTTTTCTTTCCTAAACTGACTTATGGATCAATAATCTACTTTGTTTATAAATATTTCTATTTCTAAATAGTTGTTACAATTATCACAAAGTGGACACTAGCTTTTAAGCATTATACTTGTGAATGTAAGAAACATGCTACCTAAATAGCACACTTGTTTAAACCCATTCTGCCTTAATGAAATGTCTTTAAAAAAATTTTATTGTGAAATATATGGAATTATTATATATGAAATTACAATTATAGAATGGAATACTTTATGTGTATGTGCATTTACAGTGCACACACACATAAAAGTATTACAGCTTGATCATTTACCACAAAACAAACACCCAAATACTATTACCCCAGTTAAGAAATAAAACGCTAGTACCCGAGAAGTCCTCCTTATGACCCCCTTCATCATTATCTCCTCCCATCTGCCAAAGGTAACCACGCTCCAAACTTCTTTTCTTTATAGTTGACACCCCCTAAGCACATTTGACTAAATATTAGGGTATAGTTTTACTTTTAAAAGGAATAATCCCGTACATATTTTATTTTTGGTGCGTGACTTGTTTTGCTCAACACTGTAAGATCATGCGTGTTCTTGCAAGTAAATGTAGTTTGTTCATTTTCTTTGTTAAAAGTATTTCATTGTATGAGTATGCCATGGTCTGTTTATCTATCCTGCTAGTGATGGACAAGTGGGTCGCTTCCAGTTTGGGGACAATACAATCAACACTGTTTTGAATATTCTTGTACAAGTCTCTTGGTGTACCTGGAAATGCATTTCTCTTGAGTATACCCAGGAACAGAAGTTAAGTCACAGGGTATGCATATCTTCAGCTTTAATACATAATATCAAAAAGTTTTTCAAAGTAGCTGCACAAATTTAATCTTCCACTAGCAGTTTTTAAAAACTTCCACTGCTCCACATACTCACATTCTTGGCACTGTTACTCTTTTTAATTTTAGCCTTACTAGTGCAAGAGTAGTAGTATCTCACTACTACTGGTTTCAATTTGCATTTCATTCATTTCTAAAGCGACTCGGTGCCTTTATATATGTTATTAGCCATTTTAATACTCTCTTTCCTGACATGCCTACTTTTGCCCAGTTTTTGGAGGGAGAATTGTCTTTTTCTTATTGATCTGTAGTAGTTTTCTATCATTGAAACATGATGCAAATTTCTTCTCTGTGACTTGCCTTTTTACTCTCTTGACTGTGCCTTTTGATAAATAGAAGTTTTAAATTTTAATGTAATAATACATTGACATTAATTCTTTTCTCTTTTGGTTAGTGATTTTTATATCTATTTAAAAAGTCCTTTCCTGAGATGATGTCAAAAACTTGCTTTGAGGGACTTCCCTGGTGGCACAGTGGTTAAGAATCCGCCTGCCAATGCAGGGGACACAGGTTCAGTCCCTGGTCTGGGAAGATCCCACATGCCTCAGAGCAACTAAGCCCATGTGTCACAGCTACTGAGCCGGCACTCTAGGGCCCGTGTGCCACAACTACTGAGCTCGCGTGCTGCAACTACTGAAGCCCACGCGCCTGGAGCCCGTGCTCTGCAACAAGAGAAGCCACCGCAATGAGAAAACCACGCACCACAACAAAGAGTAGCCCCCACTCACCGCAACTAGAGAAAGTGTGCATGCAGCAACGAAGACCCAACACAGCCAAAAAATAAATTAAAAAAAAAAAAACTTGCTTGGAAATAATTCACTGGGGGTGGACACATGTTGTTAATTACGGACCTGAGTTATGGGTTTATGGGAGTTCATTGTACTATTCTCTCTACCTTTTATACAAAAAATTTTTAATTTCTATAATAAAAATTTTTAAATGTTATTAAAAACTCCTGGAATAAGTGATTATAGCAAGGTCGCAGGAAACAAGGTTAATATATAACTGCAATGAACAAGTGAAATTTGAAATTAAAAATACAATACCATTTACATTAGCATACCAAAAAAATATTTAGGTATAAATCTAACAAAGTATGAGTAAGATATATACGAGGAAAACTACACACTACAAACCTCTGAGGAAAGAAATGAAAGAACTAAATAAATGGAGAGATATTCTATGTTCATGGATAGGAAGATTCAATATTGTCAAGATTTCAGTTCTTCCCAATTTGGTCTAGGTCTACAGATTAAATGCAAACCCAATCAAAATCCCAGCAATTTATCTTGTGAATATTGACAAACTGATTCTAAAGTTTCTGTGGAGAAGCAAAAGACACAGAATAGCCAACACAATAATATGAAAGAGAACAATGCTCAAAAACTGATACTAACCAACTCCAAGACACACTATAAAGCTACAGCAATCAAGACTGTAGTACTAGTGAAAAAAATAGACAAAATGATCAATGGAACAGAATAGAGAGTTCAGAAATAGACCCATATATATGAATTATAGTCAACTGATCTTTGATAAAGGAACAAAGGCATACAATGACCAAAGACAGTCTTTTCAACAAATGGTGCTGGAACCACTGGACATCCACATGCCAAAAAATGAATCTAAACACAGACCTTATACCCTTCACAAAACTTAGCTTAGAATGGATCACAGACCCAACTGTAATGCAAAACTGTAAAACTTCTAGACAATAACTTAGGAGAAAATTTAGATGACCTTGGGTTTGGCAATGACTTTTTAAATATAACACCAAAGGTACAATCCATGAAAGAAGAATTGATAAGCTGGACTTCATTAAAATTAAAAATTGCTCTGCAAAAGACACTGTCAAGAGAATGAAAGACAAGCCACAGCCTGGGAGAAAATATTTGCAAAAGACTCAAAATTACAAAGAACTCTTAAAACTCAACAATAAGAAACAACACAATTAAAAAAATGGGCCAATGACCTTAATAAACACCTCACCAAAGGAGATATATAGATGGCAAATAAGCATATGAAAAGATGTGCCACATCATGTGTCATTAGGGAAATGCAAATTAAAATCAGAACCACTACACACCTCTTAGACTAGCCAAAAATCCAGAATACTGACAACACCAGAGCTGGCAAGGATGTGGAGCAACAGGAACCCTCATTCATTGCTGGTGGGAATGCAAAATGGTACAGTCACCTTTGGAAGACAATTTGGCACTTTCTTACAAAACTAAGGATCCTCTCACCCTATGATTCCGCAATTGCACTCCTTAGTATTTACCCAAAGAAGCTGAAAACTTATTCCCACAGAAAAACCTGCACGTGGATGTTTAGAGCAGCTTTACTTATGACTACCAAAAATTGGAAGCAACCAAGATGTATTTCAGTAGGTAAATGGATAAACTGTGATACATTCAGGCAATGGAATATTAGCCAATGCTAAAAAGGAATGAGCTAATGAGCCATGAAAAGACACAGAGGAATCTTAAACACATATTACTAAGTGAAAGAAGGCAATCTGAAAAGGTTACATACTGTATGATTCCAGTTATATGACACTCTGGATAAGGCAAAACTATGGAGACAGTAAAAAGATAAGTGGTTGCCAGAGGTGAGGGGAATGAAAGATGAATAAGCAGAACACAGAAGATTTTTAGGACAGTTAAACTACTCTGAATGATACAATAATAGTAGATACATGTGATTGTACATTTGTCCAAACCCAAAGAATGTGCAACACCAAGAGTGAATACTAATGTAAACTATGGAATCTCGGTGATAATGATGTGTTGGTACAGGTTCATCCATTGTAACAAATGTGTTACTCTGGTGAAGGATGTTGATAATGGGGGAGGCTATATATGTGTAGGGGCAGGAGGCATATGAGAAATCTCTACCTTCTGCTCAATTTTGCTGTAAATCTACAACTGCTCTAAAAAAGTCTATTAAAACACTTTAAAAATGCTATTAAGGAAAAAAGTAACAACAACAAAAAAAGTCTTTCTTATTCTTAGGTCTTGAAGATATTCTTCTTTTTAATAAATTTATTTATTTATTTATTTATTTATTTATGGTTGCATTGGGTCTTCGTTGCCGCACGTGGGTTTCTCCAGTTGTGGCGAGTTGGGGTTACTCTTCGTTGCAGTGCATGGACTTCTCATTGCAGTGGCCTCTCTTGCTGCAGAGCACGGGCTCTAAGCACACGGGCTTCAGTAGTTGTCGCACGTGGGCTCAGTAGTTGTGGCCCGTGGGCTCTAGAGCACAGGCTCAGTAGTTGTGGTGCACGGGCTTAGGTGCTCCACGGCATGTGGGATCCACCCAGATCAAGGCTCGAGCCCATGTCCCCTGCACTGGCAGGCGGATTCCTAACCACTGCACCACCAGGGAAGCCCGAAGATATTCTTCTAAATTATCATTTATGAGCTTTGTTATCTTGCCATTCACATTTGGGTCTATAACCTAAACCTTGGAATTGATTTATAGGTACGCAGTAAAGTAAGGAACAAGAGTTATATATTTTTTCCACATGGATTTCTAAATGTCTCAGAACTAACAGAAAAAAGACCATCCTTTCCTCAATGCTCTTCAGTATTACCTTTTAAATGAACAAAACTCCATATATGTTTCTAGGCTCTGTGTTTCATTTGTCTATGATTCTATTTTAAGGCTATCCCACATGGTCTTTTTTTAATTATCTATCTATCTATCTATCTATCCATCTGGGCTGTGCCAGGTCTTCGTTGCGGCATGTGGGATCTTTAGTTGCGGCATGTGGGATCTTTAGTTTCAGCATGCGGACTTCTTAGTTGTGGCATGCGTGTGGGATCTAGTTCCCCGACCAGGGATCAAACCCGGGCCCCCTGCATTGGGAGCACGGAGTCTTACCCATTGGACCATCAGGTAAGTCCCTATCCCATATAGTCCTAATTACTGTAGCTTTATGATGTCTTAACATCTGACACAGCAAATTCTCTGACCATCAAGAATTCTTTGGCTATTCTTGGCACTCTGTATTGTTATATACATTTAGAATCACTTTGTCAAGCTACAGAGAAATAATGTTTTTTTTTTAATGGGAATTGCATTAAATCTATAAATCCATTTTGGAGGACTGTTTTCTTCAAGATGTTGAGTCTTCCAATCCATGAATATGGTATATCCTTCTATCTAAATGCTCTTTCATTTCTTTCAATAATGCTTTATCATTTTCTGATAGTGTTCTTACACATTTTTAATTAAATTTCTTTCTATTTTATACTTTTGGTACAGTTGTAAGTGGCATCTATTTTTATATTTCATTTTCTAACTACTTATTGCTGATATAAATAGGTGTGACTGCTTTTTGTAAAATGATCTTATATTCAACAACACTGTTAAAATCACTAATTTTAGTAGTTTAGATTCTTTTGGACTTTCCATGTATGGTATCTACAAAAATTCCACAGCAAACATCAACACAGGGTGAAATGCTGAGGGAGCTTTTCCTTTGAGACCAGAAAACAAGACAAGATGCTTGCTTCATTACTTCTTTATTCTTCCCAACTTTATTGAGGAATAACTGACAAATATAACTGTATATATTTAAAGTGTACAGTGTGATGACCTGATATGCTTATACACTGTGGAATGATTACCAAGATCAAGATAATTAACACATGCATCCTCTCACATAGTTAACTTTCTTGCTTCACTACTCCTAGTCAACTGGCGGTCCTAGCAACTACAATAAAGCAAGAAAAAGAACTATCATAAACATTAGAACTCTATTATTCATGGATCATCTTATTTCCTTTCATTTACATTTTTGATGATTTGTTTTTCTTTTCCTAACTTCCTAAGATGGACACTTAGCTCACTGATTTGCAGACTATTTTCCAGGCATACCTCAGAGATATTGCGGGCTCAGTTCCAGATCACTGCAATAAAGTGAATATTGCAATAAAGTGAGTCACACAAATTTTTTGGTTTCTCAATGCATATAAAAGTTATGTTTACACTATGCTGTAGTCTGTTAAGTGTGCAGTAGTCTATGCACATTTATGTCTAATTATGTCTAAAAAATCAATGTACATACCTTAATTTAAAAAATACTTTATTAACCATCATCTGACAATACAGGGTTGACATAAACCTTCAATTTATAAAAAACGTAGTATCTGTGAAATGCAATAAAGCAAAGTACAGTAAAACGAGATATGCCTGGACACTTAAAGCTAAAAAAAAATTCTCTCTAAGCATGGTTTTAGTTGTATCCTACAAGTTTTTATATATAAATTTCTGTTATTTTTCTGTTTAAAATACTAATTTCTATTTTGATTTCTTTTTTTGATCCAACTGTTATTTAGAAATATTTCTTAATACTCAAACATTTGGAAACTTTCTAATTATCTTTTGGATAACTAGCTTAAATGTACTGTGTGCATAACAACCTGTATGATTTTAACTATCTAAAAATTGTGGCAGCTTGCTTTATGACCCAGTATATGGTTAATTTTTAAAATGTTCTAGATGCACTGGAAAAGAAAGTAATAAACAAACAGTTGTTGGAGGTACTGTTCTAATATGGCGATTAAATATTAGCAAATTACATTTGCTAATCATATGATTCAAATATTTTATATCCTTATTAATCCCTCATTTGCTTGTTTTATCAGTTACTAAGGGATCTGTGTTAAGAATGTACTATGACTGGAACTCCCCTGGTGGCACAGTGGTCAAGAATCTGCCTGCCAATACAGGGGACATGGGTTCGATCCCTGGTCCAGGAAGATCCCACATGCCACGCAACAAATAAGCCCATGCACCACAACTACTGAGTCTGTGCTCTAGAGCCTGCGAACCAGAACTACTGAGCCCACGCACCACAACTACTGAAGCCCGCGGGCCCTAGAACCCGCAAGCCACAACTACCGAACCCGTGTGCTGCAACTACTGAAGCCTGCACACTTAGAGCCCGTGCTCCACAACAAGAGAAGCCACCACAATGAGAAGCCCACGCACCACAACGAAGAGCAGCCCTCACTCACCACAACTAGAGAAAAGCCCACGCTCAGCAACAAAGAGCCAATGCAGCCAAAAAAAATAAATTTTTGAAAATTTATTTTTATTTTTTTACTTTAAAAAATATTTTATGTATCCTTATAATTGTCTAATATGAGGAACAGTCATTTTAGGATAGAGTTGCAAAATTCAGAGGAAAAATTATTTTTTAAAAAAGAATGTACTATGACTGAATTTGTGTAGTTCTTTAAATTCTGTCAATTTTTGTTTTAAAGCTGTTATTAGAATTAATTTTTCTGTTAAATTAAATCCTTTTTCATTATGAACTGCTCCTCCTTTATCCCTAATCATGCTTTTCTGCCTTAAAGCCTACTTTGGCTGATATTAATACATCCATATCCAGAACAGTTTTCTTTTGCTTAGTCACTATTTTTTTCTTATTGTGGTAAAAAAAAAAAAAAGCCATTTACCATCTTAACCATTTCTAAATGTATGGTTCAGTAGTGTTAAGTGCATTCACATTGCTGTGCAACCAATCTCCAGAATTTTTTCATCTTGCAAAGTTAAAACTCTGTTATCTATTCAACAACACCCCACATCCCCCAGCCCCTGGCAACCATCATTCTTCTTTCTGTTTTTCTGAATTTTACTAATCTAGATACCTCATACAGGTGGAATCAGACAGTATTTATATTTTTGTGATGGGCTTATTTCACTTAGCATAATATCTTCAAAGTATATCTGTGTTGTAGCATGTAGTAACTATGCTTTCAATTTAATAGTTTCCCTGGAGATTATAACATCTATTATTGACTTGAAAATTCTAATATTAGTTGGTAGCTTTACCATCTTCATTGACAAAGCAAGAAAGCTTATGCCCCTCCAAACTTATGGGCCATAGATTTTGTATTATTCTTTGTATATTTTTAAATCTTAATAAAACATTCTTATTGTTTTATACAATCAATATTCATTTAGATTTGCCCACAAATTTGTGGTTTTCATTGCTGTTCGTGCCTTCTTGCATCTCTAACTTTCCAACTGGGTAGTCTTTCTTCTGTATTCAATACCTTTAGTACTTTTTTCAATGGGGTTCTGGTAGTGATGATTTCTATTTTGGTTCATTTTTGGTGTTCTGTTGTTGTTCAAACCATTTATTTGCTCTTTATTCCAGAAGCATATTTTTACTGTAGATGATGTGTATAGAACTGTAGACTGGCAGCTATTTTTACTCAGCCCTTTAAAGATATCATTCCACTGTCTTCTGGCTTCTATCGTTTCTGTTGAGAACTTAGCTCATGTGATCCTTGCAAGATTGTTGGATTTTCAAGATTTCCAGTTCTCTGCTGAATTTCTCCAAGTTGTCTTTATTTCCTTGAACCTTTTAAGAATAGCTGTTTTAAGTCTGTTTTGGATAATTCCAATATTTGGGTCTCCTGTGTATCATTTCTATTTCTATCGTTTCTTGTTCCATATTGTTATTATTTCATTGCCTCATGTTTCTAATTATGTTTTATTGTATACTAAACACTCTATTTTTAAAATTTATGGTAAAAGTAATTTGTGAGGTTACCTTCTTCCAGAGAGAATTTGTTTGCTTGTACCAAGGCACCTACATTACCTCAAACATATCCCAGAGCATAGGGGATCACAAGTGCCCCCTCATACCCCAGAAGGCCTTCTATATCAACTGCAGTCCACTTGGCTCCAGGATTTGTCAGCATTCAGCTTCTCAGCTGCTCTATTCTCTTTGCTTCACCCAAGGGACTGCCACTTATATGAGTTATCAACAGCAGTCAAATTCACAGAGACAGAAAGTAGGACGGTGGCTGTCAGGGGCTCGGGGAAGGGAGAATAGGGAGTTACAGTTCAGTGAGTACAGAATTTCAGTTTTACAAGGTAAAAAAAGTTGAGGAGAGGAGGGGAAGAGAGAAACCTATAGGTACCTCCGTATAAGACGAAAAGTACCACAGGATAAAGAAATGGTCATTCATGATCAACTACGAAATTTGAGTGACCTGTTTTAGTGTTTCAGAGGTTTAAATATCAAATGTGGAGGTATTTTATAGCTGAATAGTTTTACAAAGGAGAAAAGAGGAAGAGAGAGAACCAAATTTAAATGCAAGATGAAGTCGACAAAAAAACTACTTATGAATTTGCTCTTATCATTGTAACTTGATAGATATAGTTAGACACTGATAGGCAAACAGTTTTTACGTCTAGAACAATATTAGCAAACCTGACTGTTAAAAAGAGTCTAATATACCACCCTCAGAGATAGTGATTCAGAATTTTTTTTTTCCATATCCAGGATGATTCTGATACATGGTTAAGTTTGAGAGACAAAATTATCTGACAAAATCAGTACTCTTAAAATATTTAAAAAATTACAACGTTTGGTCTCACCCTTCTCTAGTCTCTAAAGGCCAATTAGGAATAATATAAGATACACTAGTAACCTGTGGGAATCACAACTAAGCCTATATTCCCAACCTTGGGTTACCCCTAGAGTTGGTTTTCTATAATCCAGTGCTGGATTCAGAGATCAGTCAGAAAAATGTAAAAAGTTATGTATATCTATTCCACTATAAATTCACATTATAAACCTGACAGGTTCTCAAATATTTGCCTTAGGTTCTACTCACAGGTTCTTTTGTTTATCTCGTGATTTTCGGCATTTAGGTGTCCAACAAACAGTATACATAAACCAAGGGTAAGGCCCACAGGAGATTTCTGGCAGAAACATTTCTTACCTAGTTAACTAGTAAGCCACATGAACCAGTAGACCATTTAAGGGCTAAAGACCCACTCTCTGTTGCCACTACTTAACTCAGTGCCACTACTTACTCAGTGCTAGCCAAACAATCTATGATAAAGAACTAGTTGTTGTTTTAATTTCTAATCCTTTGAGGACCAATGCTTTTATAAAATACAATAAAACCGGGCTGAAGGGCTAGGATGGCATGAGGGGTTCAGCAAGTCCTCTCCTTAAAACGCAAGCACTAAACTGAACAAAACTGCCAAAAACAACCATTTCAGGGCTATGGAAATCAACCAAAGGCACACAACAAATTACTAAGAACCTGCCAGGGCCTTATGTCAAAACAGTGGAGTCTGTACCCTTCTTGCCTAGGACTGCTCCCATTCTCCTATTTCCAGCTCCCTGGGGAACAATAACTTTATCAGGGCAGGGCAAACCATGAAAATCAGCGGCTTT
This sequence comes from Orcinus orca, assembly GCF_937001465.1. NCBI lineage: Eukaryota > Metazoa > Chordata > Mammalia > Artiodactyla > Delphinidae > Orcinus > Orcinus orca. The sequence goes on along the minus strand of NC_064569.1, from coordinate 39,793,177 downwards.
ACTGCCAAAGAAAGCTACCTTGATCTGGAGAGGAGGGCAAAACCTCACAGCTCCATCAGCTCAAGTGCAGAACTCAGTAGGAAATGAACAGAAAAACTTGCTGCTTTGCTACTCTGAAGCTGGAGCCTTGGTTGGCTGAGTGGTAAACAAATAGGGAAATTTTTATTTATTTATTTATTTATTTATTAGCGGTACGCAGGCCTCTCACTGTTGTGGCCTCTCCCGTTGCAGAGCACAGGCTCTGGACGCGCAGGTTCAGCGGCCATGGCTCACGGGCCCAGCCGCTCCGCGGCATGTGAGATCCTCCCGGACCGGGGCACAAACCTGTGTCCCCTGCATTGGGAGGCGGACTCTCAACCACTGAGCCACCAGGGAAGCCCCAAATAGGAAATTTAACAGGGAAATCCTGGAAATGAAAGAGCCATAGAAAAGCTAGATAGGGAATCCCCTGGCGGTCCAGTGGTTAGGACTCCATGCTTTCACTGCAGAGGGCCGAGGTTCCATCCCCGGTTGGGGACCTGATATCCTGCAAGCCACATGGTGCAGCCAAAAAAAAAAAAAAAAAAAAAAACCAGAAAAATGAAAAGCTAGATAAACTTTCTACACATCCCTAACTAAATGAGAAACTCTGTACATGTACAGGGGAGACCAGTGGAAAGTCAAAGTAAAAGTAAAATTGAGAACTGTCTGAATTTTGAATGTGCTCCCCAACCCACATAGATCCATCAGCAGAGGATAAGAGTCTATAGGTTTGAGATGTTTGAGCACAACCTTGGTCCAAATCATTCGCTGAGCACTGAACACTGCAGACACAGGGACAACCCATAAAAAAACAAAGCTAAAAAATAAAAATTACAGGGGCTTCCCTAGTGGCACAGTGGTTGAGGGTCCGCCTGTCAATGCAGGGGACGCAGGTTCGTGCCCCAGTCCGGGAGGATCCCACGTGCCGCAGAGTGGCTAGGCCTGTGAGCCATGGCCGCTGGGCCTGCGCGTCCGGAGCCTGTGCTCCGCAACGGGAGAGGTTGCAGCGTGAGAAGCCCGTGTACCGCAAAAAAATAAAATAAAATAAATAAATAATAAAAATTAGAATTTAAAAATGTGCAGATATATTAGTGGCTGTACACATGGAGGAGGTAGATTCTTCAGTTTTAAGTCCAGATTAATTCTTTAAATACCCTCCGAAAATTAATACCAATCCAGAGTTAACACAATATATTATCTAAACTATCCACTTTTTAAAAAAGCTTTAAGAAAAGAAAGATTCACTCATATACAGGAAAAAACCCAAACACCTGTCAATAGAAACTTATTCTGAGAGGGTTCAGTTGGTGCACTTAACAAAGACTTCAAAACAGTTAATATAAATATATTCAAAGAATTAAAGGAAAATATGGTCATACCAACTCAGCAAATAGAGAATCTCAATAGAGAAATAGAAACTATGAAAAGGAGCTAAAAAGAAAGTCTAACTGAAAATACAATACCCAAATGAAAAGCTTACTACATAGACCTAATAGCAGATCTGAGATGGCAGAAGAATCAGTGAAGTTTAAAATAAATCAACAGATGGGCTTTCCTGGTGGCGCAGTGGTTGGGAGTCCACCTGCCGATGCAGGGGACGCGGGTTCGTGCCACGGTCCGGGAGGATCCCAAATGCCGCGGAGCGGCTGGGCCCGTGAGCCATGGCCCCTGGGCCTGTGCATCCGGAGCCTGTGCTCCGCAACGGGAGAGGCCACAACAGTGAGAGGCCCACGTACCGCCAAAAAAAAAAAAAAGAAAGAAATCAACAGAAATTAAACAATCTGAAAAGTAGGAAAAAAACAAGAGAAATGAACAGAGCCTCAATCACCTGTGCAATAACACCAAGCTTACCACTATACATATAACAGGATTCCTACCAGGAGAGGAGAGAATGAAAGAAGCAGAAAAAAAAATTTTTTTGATGAAATTATGGCCAACATTTGATGAAATTCCCAAAAGGGCCATACCAAGCTGTATCACAGCCAAACTGTTAAAGACAAGGAGAAAATCTTAACAGCAACAGTAGAAAAATGACTCATCACAAACAAAGAACAATATGACATATTCAGTGGAATGGCATATTCTAAGTGCTAAAAGAAAAAAAAAAATGTCAAAGAAGAAGTCTATATCCAGCAAAACTATCCTTCAAAGATGAAGGTTAAAATACAAACATTCCAGACTTTTAAAAAGGCTAAAAGAATCCATTCCTGTCAGATCTGCCCTACAAGAAAAACTAAAGGAAATTCTTCGGGCTGAAAGGAAATAAAACCAGACAGGAACTCAAGTCCAGAGGAAGGAATTAAGGGTACTCAAAATGGTAAATATTTGGGTAAATATAAGAGACTATGGGGACTTCCCTGGTGGCGCAGTGGTCAAGAATCCGCCTGCCAATGCAGGGGACATGGGTTCGAGCCCTGGTCCGGGAAGATTCCACATGCCGCGGAGAAACTAAGCCCGTGCGCTGCAACTACTGAGCCTGCGCTCTAGAGCCCGCAAGCCACAACCACTGAACCCATGTGCCTCAACTACTGAAGCCCCTGCGCCTAGAGCCCGTGCTCCACAACAAGAGAAGCCACCACAATGAGAAGCCTGTGCACTGCAACGAAGAGTAGCCCCCGCTCGCCACAACTAGAGAAAGCCCGCACGCTGCAACGAAGACCCAATACAGGCAAAAATTAATTAATTAATTAATTAAAAAAAAAAAGAGACTATGTATATATTTTTTTCTCTTTTCTTCTCCAAATTTCTCCCAAAGGTATAAGATTGTTTAAAACAATAAATAACATGATATTGTCATAATTATCATATATAGTTATATCATACATAGATATATGTGAAAATAATAGTACAAAACAGAAGGAGAAACTGCAGTTTGCTAAGCTGGTTATGAAGCTATTATTGGAAGCCTGGAAGTGAAGCAATATAGCAGACTGTTTAAGGATACCAAATCCCAGTCTGGCACCAAATTCCAGATTTGGTCCTTAGTAGCTCTGAGGCATTGGGGAAATAATTTAATATCCCTGTGCCTCAGCTTCCTCATTTGTAGAACAGAGATAAGAAAAGTAACTACGTTAGAGGGTATTTTTGTGAGGAATTAAACAAGGTAATATACATAAACCCTTAGAACTGTGTCTCCAAATATTTTGTGTTAAATAGTATTATTCATGAGATGATATCTAAACAAATGACATATGCATATCTTATTTCTGTATACTGTCATCTCTTGAACTTCAAACACTGCTATGAAATAGAAACTATTACACGTGCCACAACTAAGGAGCCCACATGCCGCAACTAAAGGAGCCAGCGAGCTGCAACTAAGGAGCCCTGGAACCACAACTAAGGAGCATGCCTGCCACAACTAAGGAGCCTGCCTGCCCCAACTAAGACCCGGTGCAACCAAATTAATTAATTAATTTTAAAAAAGGAAACTATTATTATTTCCCATTGAGAGGGAAATGGGTCCCCAATTCGGGTCTTTCTGACTGAAAATACTCTGTTCATTCTCAACGTGTCTACATCTTCACTCAGGCCAAGGTGGAAGTCACAAATGACAAGCCTGGCTTGGGTTCCAGCCCTCTGAGGATGAGTCTTGCCTCAGCTTTTGTTTCAATGTCTGCAACAACTGATTATAAATGTTGCTGTGATTCTTGCACGGCTTTCCATGTGTTTTAAAGCCAGTTCCCCAGGCTTGTTTATCATATTTATTTTACTGCATTTAAAAAAAAATAAGAAACAAACAAATGTTTGGACAACAAACTAGGGCTTATATATTATTCAGCAGAATAGGGAAGGATTCCCTACCTCATCTGGTAGGGAAGGATTAATTTTTTAAAAAGCCTCTTTTCAGGATCATGGAAAGCTTCTACTCTTCTGATGTAACCAATTCACACTCTAGCCAGTAAAAACAAGACAGTCTGTTTCTTCACATCATCTCAAATTCTGGGTTATATCATTTAACATTTGCAAAGCCCATGGGCTAAGCAGTTTCTTATTGTGAGTATAAAAGAGGTCGACTAGCTTGTTATATGTTTATTTATGATTTGCTTTTCATCTTCTGAGAACTGCTTTTTAAAATATATTATCCATGTTTTTAATAGATGATTTGTGTACTTCTTACTGGTCTTGAAGTACTATTTTCAGATTAAGAGTAACATCTCTTAAAAAAAAAAAGAGTGTATATGTATAACTGATTCACTTTGCTGTATACCTGAAACTAACATTGTAAATCAACTATACTCCAATAAAAATTTAAAACAAAATAAAATAAAATTACCCTGTAAAAAGAAGAACAAAACAAAACAAAACAAAACAAAACAGGAGAGGCAATGAGGCTATACTAGAACAAAGTTACTGTATTTTACCAGAATTAAGTCAGTATTAGCCTGAAGTAGCTTGTGGTAAGTTAAAGGTGCATATTGCAACCTAGAGCAATCACTAATAAAATAACTATTTTTAAAATAGCTTTAAAAAAATCAGAGGAGGGACTTCCCTGGTGGTACAGTGGTTAAGAATCTGCCTGCCAATGCAAGGGACACGGGTTCAATCCCTGCTCCGGGAAGAACCCACACGCCGCAGAGCAACTAAGCCCGTGCGCCACAACTACTGAGCCTGATCACAACTACTGAAACCCGCGCAGCTACAGCCCACGCTCCGCAACAAGAGAAGCCTCTGCAATGAGAAGCCTGCGCACCACAACGAAGAGTAGCCCCTTCTTGCCGCAACTAGAGAAAGCCTGCGTGCAGCAATGAAGACCCAACGCAGCCAAAAACAAACAAACAAAAAAAAACACTAAAAAATATGTTTAACACAAAAGAAGGAAATAAAGGAGTAACAAAGGAATAAAAATGAGACATATAGAAAACAACAGATGGCAGGCATAAACCCAATCATACTGATAAATACTTTCAATGTGAAGGACTAAATAATCAAAATGTAGAGTTGTTAGACTAGATGAAAAGCAAGATCTAACTATATGGTGCCTACAAGAGACACCCCTTAGACTCCAAGACACAAACAGATTGAAAGTAAAAGGATGAAAAATATATTCCCTGAAAACAGTAACTGTAAGAGAGCCGGAACGGCTATATTACTAGCAGAAAAACTAAAACTTTAAATATATTACTAGAGATAAAAAGAACATTTTGTAATGATAAGAAAATCAATACATCAGCAGAATATAACAATTATTAATCTATATACACTTAATAACAGAGTCCTAAAATATGTGAATTAAAAACTGACAGAATAAGGTTTCCCTGGTGGCGCAGTGGTTGAGAGTCTGCCTGCTGATGCAGGGGATACGGGTTCGTGCCCCGGTATGGGAAGATCCCACATGCCGCGGAGCAGCTAGGCCCGTGAGCCAGGGCCGCTGAGCCTGCGCGTCCGGAGCCTGTACTCCGCAACGGGAGAGGCCACAACAGTGAGAGGCCCGCGTACTGCAAAAAACAAAAACAAAAACAAACAAACAAAAAAACTGACAGAGCAGAAAGGAACAATACACAATTCAACAATTACAGCTGAAGATTTCTATACTTTTCTCTTAGTAAATGACAGAACAAGTAAACAGAAAATCAGTAAGGATATAGATGACTTGAACATCATGATCACCCAACCTAACTGACATAGATAGAACACTCCACCCAACAACAAATCAATACACATTCTTTTAAAGCACACATGGCATATTCTCCAGAACAAATCATATACTAGACAAACACATCACAAGAATGGAAAACTACAGACCAATATCTCTCATGAATACAGGTGTAGAAATCTATGACAAACAGAAACCAGTAACATAAAAAAAGATACATACTATGACCAAGTGGGATTCATACCAGGAATGCAGAATTGGTTTAACATATGAAAATTAATTAATATAATGCTCTATATAAATAAAGGACAAAAACACGTGATCATAACAATAGATCAGAGTTTCTCAACTTCAGCAGTATTGACACTTTAAATAAAGCCAAGCACATCTGTTGTGTGGAGCTGTCCTGTGTAGTGCAGAATGTTTACAGCATCCTGGACCTAAATCCACTAGATGCCAACAGAACCCTAGCCCCAAGCTGTGACCACTAAAAATGTCTCCAGACATTGCCATATATCCCCTAGGCAACAAAATCATCCCTGTTTGAGAACCACTGAAATAGATGCATAAAAACCATCTGACAAAATCCCAATACCCATTCATGTAAAAACTCAGCAAGGTGCAAGATAAGAAGAGAGAGGAACTTCTTCAAACTGATAAAGGGCATCTAGGAAAAACCTACAGGTAACATCATACTTAATGGTAAAAGACTAAATGCTTCTCCTCAAGAGTGAGAACAAGGCAAAGATGCCTGCCCTCACACTTCTTTGCAACAATATACTGGAAGTTCAAGCCCATGCAAAAGGCAAGAAAAAAGAAATTACAGTCATCTAGAATGGAAGAGAGGAGGAAAACGAACTTTATTCACAGAGGACACAGCATTATATACTGAAAATCTAAGTTATCAACTAAAAACTTCTTGAACTAATAAGTGAGTTTAACAACAACAAAAATCAAAAGTCTCACTCACAACAGCATCAAAAAGAATAAATTACTGGGACTTCCCTGGTGGCGCAGTGGTTAAGAATCCGACTTCCAATTCAGGGGACGCGGGTTCAAGCCCTAGTCAGGGAACTAGATGCCATATGCATGCCTCAACTAAGAGTTCATGTGCCACAACTAAGGAGCCAGCGAGCTGCAACTAAGGAGCCTACCTGCTGCAACTAAGACCTGGTGCAACCAAAATTAAAAAAAGAATAAATTACTTAGGAATAAACTCAACAAAGGAACTGCAAGGTCTGTTCGCTTAAATCTATAAAACATTACGGAGAGAAAGTAAGATCTAAATAAATGTAGAGATATGCTATGATCATGAATTGAAAGACTCACTATTGTTAAGATAACAATTCTCCACAAATTGGTCTATTGATTAATGCAACCTCTATCAGATTCCAAGCAGATATTTTTGTATGAATTGACAAGCTGATTCTAAATTTCTAAGGAAACATAAAGAAACCAGGATAGCCAATAAAGCTTTGGGGGAAAAAAGGTTGGAGGATTTACTCTACACCTTACTTATTATATTATACTTTAAGAAAAGATAAACTGGGTTTTATCAAAATTTAAAACTTTCACTTTTAAAAAGACACTATTGGGAATTCCCTGGCAGTCCAGTAGTTAGAACTCTGCGCTTTCACTGCCAAGGGACCAGGTTCGATCCCTCGTCGGCGAACTAAGATCCCACAAGCCACATGGTGCGGGGGTGGGGTGGGGGGTGGAGCGGTGGGAAGACACCATTAAGAAAATGAAAAAACAAATCACAGACTGGGAAAATATATAAACATATTTGCAAATCATGCACCTGATAATGGACTTGTATTCAGAATAAAAAATTCTTACAACTATAAATGGAGTATAACCTTTAAAAATGGTGAATCACACACAAAAAATTGTGAATCACTATGTTGTACACCTGAAATTTATATAATATTATAAATCAACTATACTTCAATTAAAAAAAAATTGTGGGGGGGAAGAAGACCTACAACCCAATTTGTAAAAATGAATAAAGAATTTAAATAGACATTTCACCCAAAAAGATATACAAATGGCTAATAATCACATGAAGAAATAGTCAACATTATCAGTCATTAAGGAAGTACCAATCAAAACCACAATGAAATATCAGTACACACCTAGTAAAAGAGCTATAATAAAAAAGACACCATACCAAGTGTTGGCAAGGGTATGGAGCATCCAAAACCAACATTTATTGCTGGTGGCATTATAAAATGGTCAGCCACTTTGGAAAACAGTCTGGCATGGCAATTTCTTTGAAAATTAACCAATTCTGCTCCTAGGTATTTCTCCAAGAGAAACAAAAACATATGTCCACACAAAGACTTGTAAGCAAATGTTCATAATTTATAATTGTTCATAATAGTCAAGACTGGAAATAATCCAAATGAATAATCAACTGGTAAATGGATAAACAAAATGTGATACAACCTGTGATATTGTAGTATAATAAGAAATAAATATTTTGGTCTTCACCCCCAGTTCCTGGCTAAGTACTCCTAAAACCTTTGTAACTCCCTAAGCTGTAAAGGTGCTAGGAGCACCTTCTGTTCTAATATTTGGTATTTGACTCCAGTTCCTAAGAGATCACAAATGCCTTGAAATTTCCTGGGTGATAGGAGCATCTTTAGTTCTAAGGAAGCAACTTGGTGGGTTCCTGGACAGCTTCAGGATGGAGGCATGGTCACCAGAAAGATCAAGCCATAATTAAGGCTTGGAACTTTCAGCCCCACACCTATCCGTTGGGTAAGGGAAAAGAGAGGAGTTAGAGATGAGTTAATAATACTCAATCACATTTATGTGATAAAACCTTGAAAAAAATCTCTGAAGTATGGGGTTCAGAGAGCTTCCAGGTTAGTGAACCCAGCCATGTGCTAGGAGGGTAGTACACCTCAACTTCATGGAGACAGAAGCTCCTGCACTGGGCACCCTTCCAGACCTCACCCTATATACCTCTTCATCTGGCTGTTCATCTGTATTCTTTATCACATTCTCTTCTATGTATATAAACCAGTAAAAGTAGTAAGTGTTTCCCTCAGTTCTGTGAGCATTATAGCAAATTACTGAACCTGAGGAGGGGGTCGTGGAAACCACCCGTTTGTAGCCAAGTTGGACAGAGGGGTGGATAACTTGGGAATCCACTACTCATGATTGGTGTCTGAAGTGGGAGCAGTCTTGAGGGACTGAGCCCTTAACCTGTGGGATCTAACGCTAACTCCAAGTAGACAGTGTCAGAATTGAATTGGATTGTAGGGACACCCAGCTGGTATCAGAGAATTGGGCAATGTGGGAAGAACATCCACACTTCTGGTCACACAAACATCATGAGTAGCAGAGTGTAAAAAGAAACAGGGTTTTTCCTTTTTATACCTTAACGCTACTCAGCAGTAAAAAGGGGCAAGCTACTGATACATTAAAAAACATTAAGGAACCTCAAAAACATTGCACTAAGTGAAAGAAACCAGACACAAAACCATATTGTATTAATCTGTTTATATGAAATCTCTAGAAAAGGCAAAACTAAAGACACAGAAAGTAGATCAGTGTTTGCCTGGGGTTGAAAGCAGGAATTGATTGTAAACAGGTAAGAGTAAATTTTGGGGGTGAGGAAGGTGTTTTAAAATAGGATTGTGGTGATGGTTGCACAACTGCATAAATTTACTAAAAACAGGATATTCCCTGGCAGTCCAGTGGTTAGGACTCAGTGCTTTCACTGCCGAGGGCCTGGGTTCAATCCCTGGTCGGGGAACTAAGATCCTGTAAGCCTCACGGCGAGGCCAAAAATTTTTTTTTTACTAAAAATAATAACATTGTCCATTTATAATTGATGAATTTTACAGTATTTAAATTATACCTCAATAAAACTGTTTTGAAAGGGTCTGGATGTTACAGCACTGTCAAATCACTATAAAAGAGTTTCTAGGGACTTCCCTGGGGGTCCAGTGGTTGGGACTTCACCTTCCAATACAGGGGGTGCTGGTTCAATCCCTGGTCGGGGAGCTAAGATCCCACATGCCTCGCGGCCAAAAAAACAAAACATAAAACAGAAGCAATATTGTAATAAATTCAATAAAGACTTTAAAAATGGTCAACATCAAAAAAATAAAAGTTTCTAAACAGTCTCCATTTAAAAATATTTCTCTAGTTCACAGATCAGACTTTGAGAAGCACTGATCTGACTTCTGCTAGGTGTTGGCTAAAAGGCTTGGAGCAATAAATGGCTGCAGCTGAAATTGACCTTAATTTAAGCCATACAAGTTTAACTCCACTAAATATTGCATTAAATAAGAAATTTACCAGTATTACTGATATAGGAAAATATGGAAACATGGTCTACTGTGGAATAAAAACATAACTCATTACAAAATGACACTTAGTAAATGAGTTGTCACTAGAGAACAGAAACTACCATAGTATCTATCTTTTTAATGTGTTTTAACTAAGCTGATAAAGTGAGTATAATTATTTGGACTAATAAAACCCAAAACTATGAAATTTTAAATATATAAATGAATTAAATGAGATAGAATTTTATATGTATTTTGGGGGGTTCAAATATCAGTTATATATATGTATATATTTGTTTCAGAGAAAGTCCTAACAACATATAAGCTTTCTTTTGTTTCAACTAAGTGTAAATCTAGGCTACGTTCAATCGAAATTTGTTAGCACTTAATGCCTATGATGTGATCTAAAATTTATATTCATTTTACAGCAACTGGATAGCAGTTATAGAAAGCAATGATACTCTTTTATAGCTCTGGAACAACACAGGCACGAAATAAACAAAGACTCTATAGTTTTTAAAAGGTCAAAGCAATCTGAAGTCAACTTTTTAAGGAAAAATTAAATATTAAACTTTTTAGATGAAATTTTAAAAACTTTTCAGTTGATAAGTCTCACTCCACAGAAGAGTTCAGCTTCTTTAGTAATCTAACCATGCCTTAGATCTCAGATTTTCTTTATACAGGTTTTCTATACAATGAAACTACAGCTTTCAAAACCACAAGCAGCTGTGGTATACTGTTTGCGTATAATGAGATTTTTGATTTGGCCAGTCAAAATTAAGTTTAAAAGCATTTCCTTCAACCTAAATGTCCATCAACAGATGAATGGATAAAAAAGATGTGATACACACACACACACACACACACACACACACACACAATGGAATACTACTCAGCCGTAAAAAAAGAATGAAATAATGTCATTTGCAGCAACATGGATGGACCTAGAGATTATCATACTAAGTGAAGTAAGTCAGAGAAAGACAAATAGCGTATGATATCACTTATATGTAGAATCTAAAAAAATGATACAATGAACTTATTTACAAAACAGAAATAGACTCACATACGTAGAAAACTAACTTATGGTTCCCAAAGGGGATAGTGGTGGGGAGAGATAAATTAGGAGTTTGGGATTAACAGATACACACTACTATACCTATAAAACAGGTAAACAACAGGACCTAATTATAGCACAGGGAACTATACTCAATATCTTATAATGACCTAATGGAAAAGAATAGTAGGTATGCATGTGTGTGTGTGTGTCTGTATATACCTGAATCACTTTGCTGTACACTTGACACTAACACAACATTGTAAATAAACTATACTCCATTAAAAAAATTTTTTTTAAGCATTTCCTTCATATTTAACACGTGAGACCTGGGTCTACAGCTTTGTTTTGAATTAAAGAACATTAACTTTAAATTGAAAATTAAATTGAGGGGAAAAAAATCCAGGATAGCTATGGTCATTCTTTTAACAAACATATTCCAGTTATGTGTGACAGTTCTAGTGCTATTTGTCCCTTTACATTTTCGCAGCTATTCTTGGAAAGCTGAAAAAGTGACTTCATCATCTTTGTTGTCCCTTCCTCCTTATAAGTACTCTTGATATTTCTTGACTCTTTGCAACTTATATTTTACTTTATACAAAAAGCTAGAGTCATAATCCCAGAAAGAAAGCTAAAGAAGGAATCGATGACTAGAAGCATTTACTCTTGCTTCATTTCCTGCCTCCGAAGAAATATCAACTCACAGGATATAGAATATCCTGTAGTAAGTTATCTCCTACCTCTTATAACATATGTTCACTCTCTAAAAAGTGCACTTTCAAGATGCATTTGGCTTTCCTAAAAGTATATTAATAAGTTTATAAGAGTAGAAAAGCAATTGTTATATGAATTAATTCACAAACTAGTAACACAAAAAGCTATAATCTAATATCCACAAATCCTTAGGTAGTTAAAGGCACAACAGATAAAGCTGTGAATGTTCCATACTCTTCTAAAATTAATTGTGCAGTCATGACAGAAAGATAAGTTATAACTATCAGTAGTATTGCACTAGGTGAGGAAAAGCATGACATCACTCAAAACACTCAAAACTATGTATAGATAGAAATGGTGATCATTACTCCACAACTATGCTTTTAACAATTTATGCCCACATGGAATCTTACCCTTCTGGTTTTGTTTCCTAGACATTTCAGGTTTTTTTAATCTCAAAAAATACAGAAGAAAAGTATCCTTTTGCCTTGTCTTGGTCCTGATTGTAGTGATCTCTGATTTAAAAACAGGCAACAGAAGGCTGTAGTTGGAGGTGATAAAAAATCCTGGTTATTCAAAATTCTGTTCACTAGCTGTCGATCTCCTTTTCTTCTCTCGTATCAACTTCTTGTCAGGAAATATCATTGCAGACATTCATGTCTCTTTTTCCAGGGAGATTCTGGGGGGAAAACACACACACACATATTCACTATTAGAGTAACAGTTGTACAAAATTTCTAAGCGATATCCACAGGCTTTATTTTATACTTTTTCTAAATGAAACTAGTTATTAAAAGAAAGTACTCTAAAAAAAAAAAAAAAAAAGAAAGTACTCTAGAAAGAATATAGTTATAAAAAGCAATATTTTAATTAACACAACATTTTAAATCAACTATACTTCAATTTTTAAAAAAAGTTTCTCAAAAAATAAGAAATCACTGTAAACCTTAAAAACAAGCAATATTTTGCTCTTTAAGAAACAATCTTAGAATCAAACCATCTTCTTAGTTCAGAAAGCATGTTTTCTTATTCTTCTTAGCTTGTATCTAACTCAAAATCTTATCCCCAACCTAAGTGTCCATAAAAAGGGACCTAACAGGTGGATGGACCTAGAGTCTGTCATACAGAGTGAAGTCAGAAAGAGAAAAACAAATACCGTATGCTAATACACATATATTGAGTCTAAAAAAATGGTACTGATGAACCTAGTGGCAGGGCAGGAATAAAGACACAGATGTAGAGAATGGACTTGAGGACGTGGAGGGGGGAAGGGGAAGCTGGGACAAAGTGCGAGAGTAGCACTGACATATATACACTACCAAATGTAAAACAGACAGCTAGTGGGAAGCTGCTGCATAGCACAGGGAGATCAGCTCGATGCTCTGTGACCACCTAGAGGGGTGGGATAGGGAGGGTGGGAGAGAGACGCAAGAGGGAGGGGACATGGGGATATATGTATACTTATAGCTGATTCATTTTGTTGTACAGCAGAAACTAACACAACATTGTAAAGCAATTATACTCCAATAAAGATACAAAAAAAATCTTATCCCCATCTCTGCCTCACAGACTAAAATAATTACTTCTTATCATTCCCTAAGATCTCTCTTACCACCTGCTCTTCCTGTCCAAATCAAAGGTCTTTTCTCTTCTTCTAGAATTTCCTTTATCTAACCGCTCCTCAAGTTTCCCAGCTCACATATAGTTGCAAGACACTTGGGGTGGGGAGGGGGTGAGTGGGAAGGGGAGAGGATAAGGGGAATTTAATTTGGTAAGGAAAACTCAAACATCAAAATTTGGATTAGTCAATACTACAGAAAGCTTTTATAAGTTGCAAAGATACAAATGCTTTCTTTTCCATATTACTGAACATTTAAAAAATACATGTCCAGGGACTTCCCTGGTGGCGCAGTGGTTAAGAATCCGCCTGCCAATGAAGGGGACACGGGTTCGAGCCCTGGTCTGGGAAGATCCCACATGCTGCGGAGCAACTAAGTCCACGTGCCACAACTACGGAGCCTGCGCTCTAGAGCCCACGAATCACAACTACTGAGCCCATGTGCCCCAACTACTGAAGCCCATGTGCCTAGAGCCCGTGCTCCGCAACAAGAGAAGCCACCACAGTGAGAAGCCCACGCACCACAACTAAGAGTAGCCCCCGCTTGCTGCAACTAGAGAAAGCCTGTGTGCAGCAACGAAGACCCAATGCAGCCAAATAATAAATAAATAAATAAATAAAAATACATGTCCAAGATTTCTGGGTAAAGAAAGCATGAGGAGGATCATAGAACTCTTATACCTGGACACCTGATAGGATAAACATTTTAAAAAATGCAACCCAAGAAGGAAATGAGAGTGATCTTATATGAAATACTTTCCAATGTGGAAGGAGGAGAATGAAAGGGATAGTCATGGGTAAGTTTAAAAAAAAAAAAATCCATCAAGAGTAAGAGCCTCTTAGGGAGTTCCCTGGTGGTCCAGTGGTTAGGACTCCGCGCTTTCACTGCCATGGGCCCGGGTTCAATCACTGATCGGGGAACTGAGATCCCACAAGCCGCAAAGTGTGGAAAAAGAAAACAAAACTCTATAAACCACTATGGGACCTCAGGAAAAGGAGGCTGAACCTCTGGGGCTTGCCATCTTCCAGGGCATTAAGCCACATTGGGAGAATCTGCCAAAGCTTATGTTAATACATGGAATTTACCACTGGATAAAGTAGGCCTGATAGAAAACATTTTATGAGACTTTAGAAAAAAGAACAGAATTCCAATCACCAAAAATGATTAAACTCTTCAATGGCAAGCTCTTCTCTACCTTCATGCCCTTAGCTTGAAAAGAGGATGAAAGCAACAATCAACCACTAACCATAGTTGATAAGCAAGATTGGGTGGGGATAGGTCTCAAATTAGGTTGGAAACATATCAAGGATATTTCAACGATCTCTCTCAAATAAAAGGTATAAACGGAACTGTTCCACATAAAATATAAAGAAGATCAATAAAAATGACACAGCAACTATCAAATATCCAATAACAAAAGAGAAAGACAATGAGAGAGAAGAAATTCCTACGCAGCAGATGAAGAACCCAACCTGGAAAACAATCTAATCCCGCAAAACCAAAAGCAGATTCTCCCTTGAATACTTATTTGAATACTTCAAATAAGAATGTAGAGGGCTTTGGGCTTCCCTGGTGGTGCAGTGGTTGAGAGTCCGCCTGCCGATGCAGGGGATGCGGGTTCGTGCCCCAGTCTGGGAAGATCCCACATGCCGCGGAGCGGCTAGGCCCGTGAGCCATGGCCACTGAGCCTGTGCTCCGCAACAGGAGAGGCCACAGCAGTGAGAGGCCTGTGTACCGCAAAAAAAAAAGAAAAGAAAAAGAATTTAGATACAGGGCTTCCTTGGTGGTGCAGTGGTTAAGAATCTGCCTGGCAATGCTGGGGACATGGGTTTGAGCCCTGGTCCAGGAAGATCCCACATGCCACGGAGCAACTAAGTTCACATGTCACAACTACTGAGCCTGCGCTCTAGAGCCCGTGAGCCACAACTACTGAGCCCTCACGCCACAACGGCTGAAGCCCGCACGCCTACAGCCCGTGCTCCACAACAAGAGAAGCCACCGCAATGAGAAGCCCTCACACCGCAAGGAAGAGTAGTCCCCACTCACCACAACTAGAGAAAGCCCATGCACAGCAATGAAAACCCAACGCAGCCAAAAAAAATAAATAAAACAAATTTAAAAAAAGAATTTAGATACAATAAAATAAGAGCTAAGAAATAAATTAAAGAATGAATAAGAATAAATAGAATGAAAAGAAAGATGTCTGCAAAGCTGAAGAAAACCTGAAAAACAAAACACCACAATTAAAGGTTCAATAAGATGTCAGAAACAGCAAGAAACAGAAGAGATACAGAGAAAACAGAATGAACGGAGTGGAGAAAGGCTTTCAGAATTAAAAAACAAACAAACAGATATTAAAGCAATTAGAAGGTAATATTAGAACATAAAAATGATCCAATCTATGGATAATTAGAATAAATATAATAAACTCAAAAAACATAGGACTCAATAAAGGGAACAGAAAAAACATTCACAGATAATATACAGGAAAAGCCCCTTAAAATAAGGGACCAGTATCATTCACTCCCCACTGCCAATCCATCAGAAGAAATCCTATCTGTTCTACCTTATGCATACACCAGAACTGGACCGCTTCTTACCATCTCCACTTGTTACCATCCTTATCTAAGCCACAATCATTTCTTACCTGCATTGCTATGATCAAGACTGTAATAGTCTCCTAACTGGCATCCTGAGCCTTCTATTCTGCCACTCTCTCTGGCTTCTATTTCACATAGCTGCTTTTAAAATTATAAGACATTGTGTCCCAACTCCACTGTTCAAAGCCCTCTAGCAGCTCCCCATTTCATTCAAGGTAAAAGCCAGAGCCCTTAGAGTGGCCTAAAAGGTCTTACCTGCTCTAACACCCTGTCCCCATCCTCGCTTTATCTCTCTGGCCTCACATCCTACTACTCTTCTTCTCAGGTACTCCACACCAGCCACACTGGCCTCCTTACTGTCCCTTTTATAACTTAGATATGTTCTCACCTTAAGGCCCTTAAGGTGTTGCCTCTGCCAGGAATGTTCTTCCCCTAGATATCTACATGGATACTTCCTCACCTCCTTCAGGTCTTTTCTCAAATGTTACCTTCTCTGTGGTTATTCATGAGAAACTACTGAACTTGGGGTAAGAAAAGAGAGAGTCTGTGGCATTATTGCCTAAAGCTACTCCCATCCCCAGAGGTCAGTGGGAAAGGTAGTTCTACCAAGGTGGCGAAAGCCATGAAAACCAGCAGCTTCACTGACAGAGAGGGCTGACTTGATTTAAAGCAAAGCACAGAAAAACCCCACGCCTATCCGCATTGTCAGTAAGAGTTTGCATTCTTGGTGGCAAATGAAAAAGCAAGACCAAGGGCTCAGCGAGCCTGAGGTTGCTGTCAGTGCAAGCAATGGACCAGCAGACTAGATCGAAATTAAAAAAGGAAATCTGGAAACGAAACTTAAGGGACCTTGATAAATGCTCTACACATCTGCACTGGAGAGATTGGGAAGGGTCCACCAGAAGCCTGCATAAACAGGCAGAAAAGACACAAAAGGGCCCAGTAGAAAGTAAAAGTTAGGGCAGACTTTTAAACTGTCTGAACTTTGAAGGAGCTTCTCCAACACACACAATGATCAGCAGAGAGAGGAAGCCTTACTGGCTCAAGGTGCTTAGTACAATCTTTGACCAATCATTAACTGACCACTAAGCAATGCAGATACAGGTGTCACTCCAGGAAGCCAAACTTAAAAATTAAAACAGAAATTAAAAAAACAGAAACAAAACTGAGCAGATATCAGCAGTCACACACCAAGGAGAAAGATTCTACAGATTGAGTCCAGGCAAGTTACTTAAAAAACAACAATAACAAAGCAACAAGAACCCTCAAAAGGGAAAAAAATCAGAATCCAAAATTGCTACAACATATTATGTAAAATGTCCACAGTTTCAACAAAAATTTATGGGATGTAAAGACGCAAGAAAGTGTGACCCAAACTGAGAAGGGGAAAACGGCCCCATGTGATTGCAAACATCCCTGTATAGGCTCAATGCCAGACTTAGCAAACACAGACGTCAAAGTGCTTTAAAAGACTAAAGAAAATTATATGAACAATGCCTTAAACAGATAGAAAATCTCAACAAAAAGACAGAAATCATAAAAAAGAGCCAAATGGAACTCTAGAGTTGAATACTACAGCAGAATAAAAAATAAACCTGAAGAAAGAGCAATAGAAATTATCTAATCTGAAGAGAGAGAAAAGAATAAAGAAAAACAAACAGAGCCTTAAAGACCTGTGGAACAAGTGTACCAAAATACACAAATTAGGAGTTCCAGAAGAAGTGGAGAGAAAGGATAGGAAGTGACCAAAAACAATACAAACTGATTTTAAAAATTAATCTACACATTAAGAAGCTCAATGAACCACAACTACAAAAACACAGAAGTCCGTACCTAGACATGTAGTAAAACTGATGAAAGCCCCAAACTGAAAATCTTGGGAGTAGTAAGAGAAAAATAACCCATCATTTACAGGGAAGCAAAGATATAACTAGTGGCTAACTTCTCATCAGAAACAAGGGAGGCTAGAAGGCAGCGAGATGACATATTCAAAATGCTGAAAGGAAATATTGTCAAGCAAGAATTCTGTATCCAGATAGCTAAACTGTCTTTCAGAAATGAAGGTGAAATAAAGACATCCCCAATAACTCAGAGAATCCACTGACACCAGCTGGTAGCTTAAATCTACACAGAGAAATGAAGAGCACTGGAAAAGGTAAATATATGGGTAAATATAAAAGAATGCGTTTTAAAAATTTTATTCTCTCATACAGAGTGAAGTCAGAAAGAGAAAAACAAATATCTTATATTAACACATATATGTGGAAACTGAAAAAAACTGGTATAGATGATCTTAACTACAAAGCAGAAATAGAGACCCAGACGTAGAGAACAAACATATGGATACCAAGGGGCAAGTGGGGGTGGGGGGTTGGATGAATTGGGAAATTGAGGCTGACTATTGATAGTATGTATGAAATAGATAAGTAATGAGAACGTACTGTATAGCACAGGGAACTCTACTCGATGCTCTGCGGTGACCTAAATGAGAAGGAAATCCAAAAGAGAGGGCATATATATATATATACACACACGTATAGCTGATTCACTTCGCTGTACAGTATAAACTAACACAATACTGTAAAGCAACTATACTCCAATACAAAAAGAATAAAAAAATTATTCTCTTAAATTATTTAAAAGACAAGATTGTATGAAGCAGTAATAACAACACTGTACTGTTGGGTTTATAACAAATATAGACGATATATATGACAATAACTGCACAAAGGAGGGGGAAAGACAAGCTGTCTTATAGAATTAAACTAGTACTAATCTAAAGTAGAGTTTGGGGACTTAACCTGGTGGCGCAGTGGTTAAGAATCCGCCTGACAATGCAGGGGACACGGATTCGACCCCCGGCCTGGGAAGATCCCACATGCCTCAGAGCAACTAAGCTTGCGGGCCACAACTACTGAAGCCCGCGCGCCTAGAGCCCATGTTCCACAACAAGAGAAGCCACCACAATGAGAAGCCTGGGCGCCGCAACAAAGAGTAGCCCCCACTCGCCGCAACTAGAGAAAGCCCACATGCAGCAAATGAAGATCCAACGCGGCCAAAACCAAAAAACAAAACAAAACAGTATGGTATTGGCATAAAGACTGAATTTAGATGAATGGAATAGAATACAGAGCCCAGAAATAAACTGTCACATGTATGGTCAAATAATTTTTAACAAAGGCACCAAGACCACTCAATGGGGAAAGAATAGTCTCTCCAACAAATGATGTTTGGAAAACTGGATATCTACGTGCAAAAGGATGAAGCTGGACCCATCACTTACACCATATACAAAAGCCAACTCAAAATGGATTAAAGACCTAAACATAAGATCTAAAACTCCTAGAAGAAAACACAGAGGAAAAGCTTCATGACATTGAATTTGGCAATGATTTCTTGAATATGACACCAAAAGCACAGTTAAAAAAGCAAAAATAGACAAACAGGACCATGTGAAAATTAAAAACTTCTGTACATCAACAGAAATAATCAAGAGTGAAAAAGCAATCTATGGAATGGGAGAAAATATCTGTAAATCATTTAACTGATAAGAGGTTAATATCCAGTAGATATAAAGAACCCCTACAACTTAACAACAGAAAAATAAATGACCAACTTAAAAATGGGCAAAGAACTTGAACAGACATTCTCCAAAGGAGATATGCAAATGGCCAAAAAACACACGAAAAGATGCTTAACATCACTCATCATTAGAGAAACACAAATCAAAACCACAATGAGATATCATCTCATACCCATTAGGATGGCTGCTACCAAAACCAACAACACCACAAACACACACACACACACAAAAAAAAACAGAAAATAAGTGTTGCTGAGGATGTGGAGAAATTGGAACTCTTGTGCACTATTGGTGGGAATATAAAATGGTGCAGCCACTATAGAAAATAATATGAAGCTTCCTCAAAACTTAAAAATAGAACTACCATAAGATGCAGCAATCCCACCTCTGGGTATATATCCAAAAGAAATGAAAGCAGGATGTCGAAGAAATATTTGCACATCCATGTTCACCGTAGCACTATTTATCAATGTAATAGACAAGAGGTGGAAACAACCCAAATGTCCATTGATGGATGACTGGATAAACAACATGTGGCATATACATACAATGGAATATTATTTGGCCTTTAAAAAGAAGGAAACCTTGATACGTGCCACGATGTAAATGAACCCTGAGGACATTATGCTAAATGAAGTTTCAGTCATAAAAAAGAAAAATATTGTAAGATTCCACTTATATGAGGTATCTAAAGTAGTGAAATTCATAGAAACAGAAAGTAGAATGGTGGATGCCAGGGGCTGTAGGGAGAGGGAAATGGGATATTGTGATTTCACAGGTACAGGCACACCTTGGAGATACTCCAGGTTCAATTCCAGACCACCGCAGTAAAGTGAACATCGCAATAAAGCAAGTCACAGAAATTTTTTTGGTTTCCCAGTGCATATAAAAGTTATGTTTACACTATACTGTAGTCTATTAAGTGTGCAATAGCATTATGTCTAAAAAAATGTACATACCTTAATTTAAAAATACTTTATTGCTAAAAGAATGTTAACCATCATCTGATAATGCAAGATTGCCACAAACCTTCAATTTGTAAAAAAAAAAAAAAAATGCAATTATCTGCGAAGTGTAATAAAGTAGAACACAATAAAACAAAATATGCCTATAATTTCAGTACTGTTGTGTCTCAGGGAATAGGGAGGCCTGAGGAGAGGGAGAGAGACAGGGGAATGGCCAGTTCGTGGAGCAGTCAGAACACACACAACATTTATCCATTAAATCTCCCTCCCATATGGGCGTGGTTTGTGACGCTCCAAAACAGTTACAGTCATAACATCAAAAATCACTGATCACAGATCACCATAACAAATACAGTAGGATGAGCGCCCTCGCCAGACTGGTTAAAGGCGCGGCCGGTCGTGTGCGCCGCTGGAGGGGCGCGGGCTCGGAGGGCACCATCAGACCTGAGGTGGCAGCCGGAGCCCGGGAGGCGCGGGGACGCGTCTGTCACTGCCCCGGGGGACGGTCCCCGGGGACCACCGCCACCTCGAGGGCCAAGAGCCAAACACCATGGAGACCTTGGATCCTGAACCCCCAGGATGCTGAGCCCAGCAGAACTGGAAGCGAGATTTAAAATGCATGAACTGGGGGACTTTGTCCAACTCATCTTTCCATCTTGGGCTCCCTCACAGTGCTTGGGACATCATGACAACCGTAAGAGGAAGAGGAGGTTATCAAATACTGTTAAGCTTGAGCCTGGAGGTGACCAACAAACCTTTGGATCGAAGGGGGAGCCTTTGGGTCTCAGCATCCTGTAAGA
This sequence comes from Orcinus orca, assembly GCF_937001465.1. Lineage (NCBI taxonomy): Eukaryota > Metazoa > Chordata > Mammalia > Artiodactyla > Delphinidae > Orcinus > Orcinus orca. Next base: position 39,771,918 of record NC_064569.1, on the reverse strand, counting down.
CTTTATTTACCTCTTTCTAAGCATCAAGAGTATCTGCAGAGTTCCGGGGTGAAGGTGCTGGCTAGTTTCCCTATGCAAGCCACCATTCACCTCTACAGTGACAAGTCAAATTCAGAGGAGGAGCACGAAGAAAAACCCAGCCCTCTGACCTTCAGTGCCAGGAGGCGGAAGACAGCCCAGGAGGAAAGGGCAGGGACCGGCTGACAAACCCAGGACAGCAACCCGGAGTCCGCGGTGGCCTTGGTGGTAAGGGTCTGCTCCCCAACCCTGACTCTCCAGACGATGCTGGGTGCCCTTCATCCCAATAAATCTGTCTCTCCTACACCAGACCCACCTCACATGTGCCCTGCGGGACAGCCCTTGGGGACAGCCTCACCAGGACACTTTGCCTTTCAACCGGGTATACAAGGACCTGACTTTCTCTTGCCAGCACCCCACTCTGGCAAGACTCAGCTTTTACTCATCCTACTGCTAGTGATTCTTTGTGCCTCATTTATACCTTTGAGAAAGGATTCTAGGACCAAGAGGTTTGTGTCCACATGGGGTATTATCAGGTGGGGCCAACTTTCAAAGCACGTTCAGCAATGTCACTGTGCTGATCAAAGGACAGATTAGTCCATATCGATTAATAACTCACCCATGCCTCTCACTTAACCTGAGACCCTTTATTTGGCTATTTCCACTTTTGTAAAAATGATTCAGATATTGTCCAAGGTTGATGTGGTGGCTTAGTGGCATTCTGAAAAAAAAATTTATTTATGAAAAACACACAAACACACTGAATAATTTCCATAAAAGTAACAAAAATAAAAAGACAAGGATTTGGGTGGAGGGACCATTCTGGATAAAAATGGTTTTTGATTCTTGTCTAAGGGCTGTGTGTATGAATAGAGAGACAAGCTTTAACTCTTAGTTGGGGACCGCTTTGGGCTTATTACTTGAATAGAATAACACTGTTTTCAATCAAGGTACCTAATGTAATACTATTTTCAGCTTTTTATATTTTGATGACCAAATGAGTGTATTCGTCAAGGTTTTTTACTTAACTATTTTACATTTGGTTGTCTTCCCAATTTCTACTTGAAATATTTTGAGAGACCAAAAAAACCCAAATACAGTAAAAATGAAAATGTTTGAAATATTGGGAGAATTCTCACAATGTGACACAGAGACAACAAAGTGAGCAATGCTGCTGGAAAAATGGCACTGAGAGATTTGCTTAATGCAGGGTTGCCACGAAGCTTCAATTTGTAAAAAATGCAATATCTGCAAAGTAAAATAAAGCAAAGTGCAATAAAATGAAGAGATGCCTGCAGAAATTTTACAAGACAAAAAATTTCTAGAGATCTGTTCAACAACTATGTAAATATACTTAACACTACTGACCTGTACCTTTAAAAATGGCTAAGATGGTAAATTTTATATTACATATTTTAATTTTTTTCTTAATTTTCAGGAATATACTGATTTGGAAAAAAAAGAAAAAGAGATGAAAAATGTTAAATGTGGATGGATTAGCATAAATCCATCACTACTCATGGAAATCCAAGCCAAAGCACATGCTCCACTGAGGTTGAATAGCCTTAGTATAGATGCAGTATAGCGAGCGGGTAAGTGAGGGCTTAAAAGCCAGACTGCCTGGGTTCCCATCCCAGCTCCACCGTCTCCTAGCTAAATGACTACAAGCAAGCTACTTACCTTCTCTGTGTCTCCATTTCTTTATCTGTAAGATGCAAATAATGCTAGCATCTTCCTCACAGGACTGTTATATGGTTTAAATGAGTTCATACAGATGTAGCACTTAAAAGAATGCCTGACACTTATTGACAACCAGTCAATAAACACTGGCTGATATTAACTGCAATGAAAGATGTGTCTCCTAAAACTAAAAGGTGTTAAGAATCATAGATTATACAAGTTACTTAACAAAAACTAATGGGAACTTTACCAAGACTATGGGTTACTAGCAGTAGGTCATAATTTCAGGTATTGTTAGAACTTTAGAATGGCAACTCCATCAAATTTAGATGATGTACAGTTAGGAAATCAGAATGATCCAAAGTACTCTAAAGATACAGCGGGTATAATTTTCAAGTCTTGGGGTATATAACTTTTCACACTGGCATGCATTATAAGGACCTGACAACACTAGCAAATAAAAGGTAAATTGGGCTATACACAAAGGTACTTGTAGTTATTTTAAATTGAAAATACAGATTGTTACAAAATGTACCTATGAATAGAACCAGGGAAAAAGGAAGGACAGATGAGGAAGGAAGGAAACGTAAGAAAACTAAATGCTCATCTTCCATAATAGGATTGCCCCTAAAAAGATTAAAAAGTCAGTACAGCCATGCTATGAAGAAATATGGAGTTTAATACCAGAATAAATGGTCGTAATTACCCATGGACAGCCAGAATAGGGAATCGTGGGGGAGAGGACAGAGAAAGCAAGACTTTTTTTTTTAATTATTATAAGCTTTGTGATATTATTTGACTTTTTTTAAAAAAATTAATTTATTTTATTTATTTATTTATTTATTTTTGCGGTACGCAGGCCTCTCACCGTTGTGGCCTCTCCCGTTGCGGAACACAGGCTCCAGACGCGCAGGCTCAGCGGCCATGGCTCACGGGCCCAGCTGCTCTGCGGCATGTGGGATCTTCCTGGACTGGGGCACGAACCCGCGTCCCCTGCATTGGCAGGTGGACCCTCAACCACTGCACCACCAGGGAAGCCCCTATATATTTTTATTATTGGCTGTGTTGGGTCTTCGTTGCTGCGCGCAGGTTTTCTCTAGTTGCAGTGAGCGGGGGCTACTCTTCGTTGTGGTGCATGGGCTTCTCATTGCGGTGGCTTCTCTTGTTGTGGAGTACGGGCTCTAGGCGTGCGGGCTGCAGTAGTTGCAGCACTTGGGCTCAGTAGTTGTGACTCACAAGCTCTAGAGCGCAGGCTCAGTAGTTGTGGCGCACAGGCTTAGTTGCTCCGTGGCATGTGGGATCTTCCCGGACCAGCGCTCCAACCTGTGTCCCCTGCATTGACAGGCGGATTCTTAACCACTGCGCCACGAGGGAAGCCCACTATTTGACTTCTTATACCATGTACAGTCCAGTCCTCCATATCTGCAGTTTCTGCATTCTCGGATTCAACCAACCGAAATCAAAAATATTCAAGGGAAAAAAAATCCAAAAAGTTCCAAAAAGAAAAATTTGGTTTTGCCACACGCCAGCAACTATTTACATAACATTTACATTGTATTGGGTATTATAAGTAATCTAGAGATGATTTAAAATATACAGGAGGAAATGTTTAGGTTATATGCAAATACTATGCCATTTTATATAAAGGGACTTGAGCATCTGCAGCTTTTGGTATCTGTGGGGGGTCTTGGAACCAATCCTCAGCAGATACTGAGGGAGGACTACACGTTTATACTTAGATTAAAAAGTACTTAGCCTATTTTATGCACTTTGAAACTACTAAAACACTGTTTTTTACCCTGACAAATGTCCAAAATGATTACACACACTGGTAGTAAGACTATGGAGAAAACAGGCTACCTCACATCTAAGTGAGAATGTCAATTTGTACAATACCTATGAAAAACAACTAGACAGCAGTTATCAAAATTTTAAATACAGGCACTTCCCTGGTGGCGCAGTGGTTGAGAATCCGCCTGCCAATGCAGGGGACACGGGTTTGATCCCTGGTCCGGGAAGATCCCACATGCCATGGAACAACTAAGCCTGTGTGCCACAACTGCTGAGCCTGCACTCTAGAGCCCACGAGCCACAACTACTGAGTCCTCGTAGCCACAACTACTGAAGCCCATGCTCCACAACAAGAGAAGCCACCACAATGAGAAGCCCGTGCGCCACAAAGAAGCGTAGACCCCACTCGCCACAACTAGAGAAAGCCCAGGCGTAGCAACGAAGACCCAACACAGCCAAAAATAAATAAATAAATTTATACCCCCCCCAAAATTTTTAATACATATACTATTTGACCCAGCAAAAGAATTTCTAGGAATTTACCCTACAAGCATATCTGCAGATGTGTTGAAAGGTATGTTCAAGGTTATCAAATCAAACAATATTTATTAGAGCAAAAGATTGGAAACAACTCCTGGCACTGAAGGTCAGAGGGCTGGGTTTTTCTTCGTGCTCCTCCTCTGAATCAATGGAACGCTAGTTTAATGAATTATGGTTTATTCATACAATGAGATACTATGCAAATGTTTTTGAGGAAACAGAACGTTCTCTTACGTATTGATATGATATATTGTTAAATGAATATGATGGGGAGAATATATTTATACTATCGTATATACATAAATATTGTATATCTGGAAGGATAAACAAGAAACTAGCAACAGTGATGATCCGTTGAGGAATGGAAACTGAAAAAATACGAAACTCGGGTAAGAAAGACTTTTCAATTGGCCTTTTTCTATTTTGGCACTGGAACCATACAAGCATCTTATCTATTCAAAAAAATTGTAATACTTTTTTTAAAAAAGATCCCTTCCTAGTAAATTAAACCAAAGCTGAAAACCCTCAGTTTAACCTAAATAACATTTGTTTCAACTTAGAAATCCAATCAACGGGTTCAAGAAATGTGTCAGTAAGAACCTACAAACACTAACTTCTAGACCTGCAGAATAACAACCAAAAACAAGAAAATGGGGAGTTCCAAATAAAAATATTTTTCCTGACTTTTAAAGGTTTGGGTTATGAGAAAGTAACCAAGAGTTCTTATTCCACAATATCATTTTTGCCAATAATTATTCTGATTAGCTTTATTAAGGAATATGAAAGAGAAGAAAAAAAAGAAAAAGGAGAGAGACCCAAAGTAATGCAATGATATATTCTAAAAAATAATTAGGAACAAAGGAGATGATTTCCTTAGGTCAAAAAGGTGAATGTGAGACATTTCCATAAGTCTGTTTTCTCAACAAAGTCTTTATTCATTGGCACTAACTTTCCAATCCATGTGTCATTCTAACCCCAAAACTCCCATAATAATAAGGTCTGATCACCACAAATTTTATTTTGGAAAATGGAATTTTCATTTAGAAAAACCAAAAAATTCCTTTTTTTAAAATATAAACCTTGAATTGGAACAACACAGAATTGGAAATTGGAATAAAATAGAATTTCTGGAAATTTAAAATACATTCTAGGTGGAAAATCAGAAACCATGTGATAGCACAACTCCTCTTACTACTATTAAAAGACACAGGACCCTCCAAATTGCTTAACATTAGTCATCAGTGGCAGCTGTAAGTGTGGGAGTAGAGGGGGCTCAAAAGGAGCAGAGCAGGAATACATACAAGTTTGTCTTTTCCTATTTCACTGCTAGCTGCGTGGTGAGTTGTCTGTACCCTCCTCCTCATGCGGGTGGCTGTAACCCAAGCCCAATCAAGCCAAATTATCCTCAGCTGTATAAATTCTTCAATAATGGTTTTAAACAATACTGATCATTTAATCCTCACCCCCTCCACACACATATAAACTCCATTCCTCCCATCTCCCCAAAGCACAGATGCACCAACAGCACAAAGGAATGGAGGCAGCTATTAGGCAAAAACAAAATAAGGCAATTAAGAGCTATATTCACTGATTCTAATCCATAAAGGGAAATTTCACGCAAATAGAAAAAGTGATTTCTAATACACCTTCTAACTTGAAAAAATTATTAACTGATCAATTAATAAGTATTTAAGATAAATTACTATGTGCCAATACTTGACACATACTAAAATATGGATAAACCTTGAGGACATTATGCTTAGTGAAATAAGCCCGTCACAAAAAAGACAAATACTATATGATTCTACCTATATGAGGTACTTAGAGTACTCAGATTCATAGAGACGAAGTTGCCAGGTGCTGTGGGGTAGGAGAATAAGGAATTATTGTTTAATGGTACAGAGTTTCAATTTGGGGAGATGAAAAAGTTCTGGAGATGAACGGTAGTGACAGTTATACAACAATGTGAATGTACTTAACATCACTGAACTGTACACTTTAAAATGGTTTAAATGGTCAATTTTATGTTACGTGTATTTTACCATGATTTTTAAAAATTTTAATGCAATAAGAAAAAAAAATATGAAAGAAAAAATTGACTGCTTGACCCAGCAAGAAACTCCTAAAAGAAGAAGGGAAAAAGAAAAAAAAGCACGAAAGCACAAATATCAATATTATCAATATCAGGAATTTTTTTTTAAAAGTATAGATCTTACAGACATTAAATACAAGACAAAAATAGAGACAACCTTATGTCAATACATTTGAAAACGTAGGTAACAAATTTCTTAAAAAACACGTTACCAAACACAGGCAAAAAATAGAAAATGTAAATAGTAACTATCTCTAAAAGTAACTGAGGTTATAATTTTAAATTCTCTCATAATGAAAAGGCTCTCATCTCTGATCTATTGATGATAGAGTATAAATTGGTATAACTTCTTTGGAATATAGGCATTATTTTGTAAACTAGAACATTTATCAATCCTATGACCCAGAGATTACATTCCTAAGTACCAAGAGAAATTCTTGCTCATGGCACACCAGAAAACATGTAGAATTCATAACAGTAAGAAATGGAAACAACCCAAATGTCATCAACAGGAAATGAATAAACTGTGATGAATCCACTAAATGAAGTATTATATGTCAGAGAAAAATGAGTCAACTATTACAACTGTACACAACAATATAGATAAATCTTAGCAACATAATGTAAAGCATTAAAAAAGAAAGAAATCAATTCCCAGATTGCATACACATATTCTTTAAAAAAAAAAACTAAATACAACTAACACTAGACAATATATTATTTAGACACACACATACACCTGATAAAACTATTTTTTGAAAAGGCAATGGAAAGAGTAAAAAAAAAAAAAAATTAGAGTATTTACCTTGAAAGGCGAGAGGAGAACATGTAGGACTGTCAATATTCAATATTAAACTTCTCAGGTTAAATGGTGGGTTCATGAATATTCTATATCATATTTTTTAAAACCAAACACACGACATAAACAAAATGATAAAAATACATGGTAAAGTTTTTTTTTAAAGGGCCATCGAGGGATGTGGAATAACTGATTCTCACACACTGCTAGTGGGAGTGTAAAAATCTATTTAGTAAAATCTACTAAGGCTGAACATAAGCATATCCTACAACCAGGTGTCCTACTCCTAAGTATATGCTCAACAAAATGCATGTATATGTGCACCAGAGACATGTACGAGAATGTTTATAGCAGCACTATTTTTAAGAGTCCAAAACTAGAAACAAATGTAGACATCTATCAATGACAGAATGGATAAATAAACTGTGGTATATTTACAGAACAGAATACTATATACCGCAATACAGAAAAAGAACAAGCTACTGACATAACATGGATCAATTTCAAAACCAATGCTAATAGACATATATACACTATCATATGTAAAATAGATAGCTAGTAGGAAGCAGCCGCATAGCATAGGGAGAGCAGCTCCATGCTTTGTGACCACCTAGAGGGGTAGGATTGGGAGGGTGGGAGGGAGACGCAAGAGGGAGGAGATATGGGGATATATGTATATGTATAGCTGATTCACTTTGTTATACAGCAGAAACGAACACACCACTGTAAAGCAATTATACTCCAATAAAGATGTTAAAAAAGAAACCAATGCTAAGAGAAAAATGTCAGATGCAAAAGAGTGTATGTTTTATGATTCCATTTATATGAAGTTCATACATAAGCCAAACTAATCGATAGTGATAGAGGTCACAATAGTAGTGGGAAAGAAACTGGGTCAGGGTACAGGAAGGCTTCTAGGATCCTGGTACTATTCTATTATCATGATCTGAGTATTTATTATACAGGTCTGTTCACTGTGAAAAAATCCATCCAGTTGTACCCTTAAGCATTTTGCATTTTACTTTATGTATATTACATAAAACTTTAACAAAAAAGAAAATAAAGACATCCTTTTGCCTCTTAACGGCACAGTTTAACTGATACTCTTCATTCCCTCTGCCAGGCACTGACCAATATCCCTGGCTGAACACTGGCAGCTAGCAGGTAACACTGACATTGGGGCATTCTGCTCCCCCTATACTATACTGAGTCTGATGTATTTGTTCTCAAACCTACTTAATTCCAGTTGTGTCCATAATTACAATTACATGATTGTAATGAAATACTAAATACATTAATGAACTACGAATGTAAGAAAAGTTGCTATTTCTTTGAGAACTAAGTTGAAGGCTCTGGAAGACTGAATATAAATCATTTGAAACACCATCCTCGGGACTTCCCTGGTGGCGCAGTGGATAAGACTCCGCGCTCACAATGCAGGGGGCCTGGGTTCGATCCCTGGTCAGGGAACTAGATCCCACATGCATGCTGCAACTAAGAGTTCACATGCCACAACTAAGGAGCCCACGTGCCGCAACTAAGACCCTGTGCAACCAAATATTAAAAAAAAAAAAAATCCTCAACTTAAGTGTGGGTGAGACACATAAATAACCTTGGGGAAAAATTAGAAATCTAGGAGGAGTCTATACTCATTGCTTCAAGTCTTTAAGAGTTCTCATTCCACTTAGAAAAACTGTAATTGGAAGTTGTAAGCAATGCATCATGGGCTGCAATTAATGCCAAATAGATGAAGAACTCTCATCAGCAGACTCATAACATAATATATCAAAAGGTTGGTGAAGGGCTTCCCTGGTGGCGCAGTGGTTGAGAGTTCGCCTGCCGATGCAGGGGACACGGGTTCGTGCCCCAGTCCGGGAAGATCCCACATGCCGCGGAGCGGCTGGGCCCATGAGCCATGGCCGCTGAGCCTGCGCGTCCAGAGCCTGTTGCTCCGCAGCGGGAGAGGCCACAGCGGTGAGAGGCCCGCGTACCGCAAAAAAAAAAAAAAAAAGGTTGGTGAACAAATGTACATTTATTTGTTTTAAGCAAAAATAAAATGCTTATGATATGTACATATCATTTTTATGTCTTGCTTTAACCAATTTTTTCAGTTAATAGTAAACTGTATAAGATTGGATGGTACTGAATAAGAAGACTTCTACTATAATCCAAGAAAGCTTGCTCTAATTACTTTTGGCAAACTAATACTATCTACTAGATAGATAAAGCTAAAACTTTAACTGTAGGGAATTCCCTGGAGGTCCAGTGGTTAGGACTCCGCACTTTCACTGCAGGGGGTATGGGTTCCATCCCTAGTTGGGGAACTAAGATGCCACCAGATGCGTGGCCAAAAAAAAAAAAAATTAACTGTAAACAAGTCTACTTATTAAAACGGCAAAAGAGAAATCAAATTCACCAAAGCTGAGATGCTATATTTAAAAGAATATGCCAGGACTTCCCTGGTGGTCCAGTGGTAAAGAATCCACCTACCAATGCAGGGGACGGGGGTTCGATCCCTGGTCCGGGAACTAAGATCCCACATGCCATGTGCCGCAAACTACAGAGCCCACGTGCTCTGGAGCCCATGCACCGCAACTAGAGAGAGAAAACCCACACGCCACAACTAGAGAGAAGCCCGCGCGCCGCAACAAAAGATCCCTCATGCCACAACTAAGACCCAACACAGCCAAAAATAAATTAAATAAATAAATAAATAAAATAAAAGAATACGCCTCTGGTGCCATATTAGCTATTATTGTTAACAAAATGGCAGCATAGTTACCCTATCTCAGCATAGTCTGGCTAATACAATAAAGGTCTCAGAAGACAGTTGCTGAAAGGACTACCTGGGGCTCAAGGACCAAGGTCTGAGTATCACTGAACTGGAAAAACAATGGTCTGAGTGCTCTTGATAGAAGAAAACAGAAAAGATATTTTGCTAATAAATTTGCCTTGAGAGTTAAACTTTCTCTAAAACACAGTAAGTAAACTTTCTTCCTGGAATCTGATACAAACCATGGGTTTCTGAAAAAAAATAATTCTTGTTATACATTAGCATCCAGTTAGACTGAATTCCGGCATAATGGTTTCTTACCAGAATTCTTTAAAAGCATTGATCGAAAGCATTAGAGAGCCCTCAGTGATAGTACTCTAAACCTTCTCATTTCATTCATTATTCAACTAATATTCACTGAATGCCTACTACATTCTAAGCCTTGTGTGAGTCTGACTGAGAGGGTGCTGTTTCAGATTCAGGGGAAAATTATGGTATATCAGAATGCAGGGGTTTAATGAGAGCACGTGATGGAAAAGTGGCAGCCAAACCCCTTACCTATTCAACTGAGCAGTCTGACAATAAAGCAGTGAACGAAATAGAGTATTAGCCAGAGTTCTAGCAAGGCCAAGCAAAAGGGATTTTCCCCTCAAGGGTTTACCCCTTAAAAAGGAATGCTTTTTGAAAGAGGAGAAGGAAGGAACCCTCCTCCACTGTTGGTGGGAATGTAAATTGGTACAACCATCATGGAGAACAGTATGGAGGCTCCTTTAAAAACTAAAAATTGAGCTGCCATATGATCCAGCAATCCCACTCCTGGGCATATACCCGGAGAAAACCATAATTTGAAAACATACATGCACCCCAATGTTCACTGCAGCACTATTTACAGTAGCCAGGACATGGAAGCAACCTAAATGTCCATCAACAGAGGAATGGATAAAGAAGATGTGGTACATATACACAACAGAACATTACTCAGCCATAAAAAAGAATGAAATAATGTCATTTGCAGCAACATGGATGGACCTAGAGACTGTCATACTGAGTGAAGTAAGTCAGACAGAGAAAAACAAATATCATATGATATCACTTATACCTATATGTGGAATCTAAAAAAAAGGTACAAATGAACTTATTTACAAAACAGAAATAGAGTCACAGATGCAGAAAACAAACTTATGGTTACCAGGGGGGAAGTGGGGGGAGATTGGGATTGACATATACCCACTACTATATATAATACAGATAACTAATAAGGACCTACTGTATAGCACAGGGAACTCTTCTCAATACTCTGTAATGACCTTTATGGGAAAATAATTTTAAAAAGAGTGGATGTATGTATATGTAAAAAAAAAAAAGAGGAGAAGGAAAAATCAAACATATTAGTACTACAAAGGAGGGCTTCCTTGGTGGCTCAGTGGATAAGAATCTGCCTGCCAATGCAGGGGACAATGGTTCGAGCCCTGGTCCGGGAAGATCCCACATGCCATAGAGCAACTAAGCTCATGTGCCACAACTGCTGAGCCTGCGCTCTAGAACCCATGAGCCACAACTACTGAGCCCAAGTGCCACAACTACTGAAGCCCACATGCCTAGCGCCCGTGCTCCACAACAAGAGAAGCCACCGCAATGAGAAGCCCATGCACCACGACGAAGAGTAGCCCTCGCTCACCGCAAATAGAGAAAGCCCACACGCAACAAAAAAGACCCAACGCAGTCAAAATAAATAAATAAAATTAAAAAAAAAAAATACTACAAAGAAGAGTAATACTTACAGAAGTAGAAAATAACCTAAAGGAGAGGTAATATCAAAGATAAAATTAACCTTACATTCAGATCCAATTACTCTTCCTTTGATGCCTAATATGTGCTAGGAAATGTACTAAGCAATTTCATACACATTATCTTATTTAATCCTCACAAAAACCTTGTGAGGTAAAAGAAACTTCTGAAACAAAAAACACAGAAAGATATACATCTCTGTATAGAGACAGAAGAGGGGAAGATGAGGAAGTTCATACCAAATGACTCCAATTATTTCAGTAATAGAAACAAGAGGTGAGAAAGCAGGGAAGCTTGAAGGCCTGACAAGAACAGAGAAGAAAACAAATACTTACTGCCTACCATGTGCTATTACATCATTTATATACAAATTTCATGTAATCCTGTTTAGTATTTATGACTCATTTAATTCAAGAACTTGAGACTGTGAGAATTCCCCAAGATCTAACAGCTGGTAAGTGGTAGGGTGGTGATTCAAACCCAGGTCTATAAGACTACAAATTCTATCTCTTTCTACGATACCACACTGCTGCTTCAAAATCAGGAAAGTGCAAGAGAATACATATGAGAGGAATAAAAAGGTCATGAAGCAGCAAAGGTCCAGTTAGAAGCAGACAGCATGAATTTGGAGTAGATAATGCCAACTTTGTGCCCTCTCCCCCTGGGTTTAACTGCCCAGGTAAAAAATATTTAACATTGGGAAGTTGCTAAAGGTGTAATAATATACACTTTTAAGAATTAAAATTGGGCAGGAGACTTCCACTTTCCTTCAAATTATTACTATTGTTCTTTAGTAACTGAATATCTACAAAATATTATGCACTTGGTAGTCTCATTGAACTTGCTACCTAACCATTTGGAGCTACAGTTTAAGTATCTGCCAATGGTCCAAAATTCAACACTAACCTGAGTAAGTGTTCTAATGTTGATCAAAATACCAGAAAATATCCATCTAAGAATAACTTCATTTTCTTTCATTTTGAAAACTGACTTTATTTACAAGGAATGAGAGTTAAGTCCCTAAGACTAACAGACATAGGATTGTTGTCAAAAACCAGAATGTAGACCCATTTATTTTGTTCTTTTATGAAAGACTGTGAGAGGCTTTGAAATGAACCAAGAAGATCACTTGGCATCTTCAGTGGAAAACTAGGCACTGTGTAATGTGCACCTTCCCTAGTTACCTGATTCTACAAGGTCTGCATTCTTCATGACATTTGAGCTGTTTTATAATTGTAAGTTATAGTTAAATGATAGCAATTCAAAGGATTCTTGTCCATACACTTACAAACAAATTCTGTCCAGTGAGAGAGGAATGATTTTCCCCATGTCCCTATGGAAAAAGACAGTTTTGCATAGATTTGTAAATTCATTTCAGCATACCTGATGCTATACACGTGCAGTACTTTGAATTCTCCTTTGAACTACTTTTAACACCTTACAGGTTCTCCCATTAATTAATGAGTTAAATAACATCTTTTACATGTGTTCATTTTACATTTATATGAAAATCATTATTCTGTCTAACTTTTTAACAATGAATTTTATACAACATGTAGTATATACCATGGAAGATGAAAACTTTTATGCAAAAGCTCAAGGGAAGGAATCATCCTTTTCCACTCATACACATATTTAAGGAAGGCCAGACAAAACTTAGGCCCTGTCTCTTCCCAGTTCTGAAATTTAAGACTCTAAAAAGCACAGTCATTGTTGATCATTCTTGAAAGAGCCCATAATTCACAAAAGAATTCTTTGAAAATTATATTTCCAGCTGCTTTTTTCCCCTAATGCATAGTGTAAACAAAGCACTGTCTCAAGAACAGTTCCATCATTTCAGAAACGCTTAGAATCTTTTGTTTGAACTACTTTTGTTAATTATAGTCACTTAAAAAAATAGATGGTTACTCAATATTCTGTAATAACCTATATGGGAAAAGAATATGAAAAAGAATGGATATATGTATATGTATAACTGAATCACTTTGCTGTACACCTGAAACTAACACAACATTGTAAATCAACTATACTCTAATATAAAATAAAAATTTAATTAAAAAAATAAATACATAAATAAAATTTACATTCAATTTTAAAAAAAAGATGGTACATCTTCATATTAAGCTAAAAATCTACATTTGACAAATGCTTTTTCTGCTCCAAAAGATTTTTTTGCCAGTCAACAACTGTACAATCATAAAAATATTAAATACATTTATTTGTTGTTTTCAAAATAATGGTTGTCTTCAATTGGCGTATGTCACATGAAAAATTAAATCTTTTTTAACTAACTTGATTCAAATATACATAAACAGCTTAAAGAAGCCAAAGCCATAAATCAATACACAAACCAAACATTAAATCAACAACATATTTTAAATTCATTAATGCAGCGGGAAGCTCAGATCTTCTGGCTTCCAAGTCCCAAATTTAAAACAGCTCTGAAACCAGTAGTCTCTATGGAAGCAGCTTTTATCCTCACTCAGGATCAAACTAATCCCCAGACACTCTGAGGAAAGAAAGAGTAAAATCAAGTTGCACCAAAAATCTTTACACTCAGCATTCATTGAGATCTTCCAAACCACTTTCACGGCTTGTAACATGCCAGAAAAATATTACTCTAGCAAGTAATTATTTTGTCCAAAAATGAACAGAGCAATTTAAATTGGAAATAATTTGCTGCCCATGCCATTCATAAATCCATGCTACTATAATTTTTTTTTTTTGCGGTACGCGGGCCTCTCACTGTTGTGGCCTCTCCCATTGCGGAGCACAGGCTCCGGACGCGCAGGCTCAGCGGCCATGGCCCACGGGCCCAGCCGCTCTGCGGCACGTGGGACCCTCCCGGACTGGGGCACGAACCCGTGTCCCCTGCATCGGCAGGCAGACTCCCAACCACTGCGCCACCAGGGAAGCCCTATAATTCTTAATATGAATGGATAATGCATGTAGCATATCATGCATTAAATATTCTAAAAGATAAGTTTTCATCCAGTTGAAATTAGTTAAGTAAATACCGGCCGATTAAAACGCATGAAAAGTTAACTCTTCCTTCTCCCTCCCCATCTCTACTCCCTCCAAACCAACAGGAACATTTCAGATGGTAATGTGTGTCAATTAGAAGTAAAGAAAATGCGGATAAAAAAAACAACTGGAAAAGGTACAAAATGCCAGGCCCCAAAAGAGATGTCACCACTTCCAAGTTGCAACTGAAGTTAAAGAACTATAGTGGGAAGTCTTCACCATTTTCAGTAATTCAAAATAAGGTACATATTGTCCTCCTCCTTGGGAATGTAACTCTTTCCAAAACTTTTCTGACTCTTCTCGAGGCTCTTAAACCTCGAGCATGTGTTGTAGGATTCTATTAAAGCTTTGTAAGAGTATTGTTCAAATAACAAGTAAAGAAAATAACCGAATCGTTTAAGATAAAAGTTAATAGGCTTTTCTCTCTACCCCCAATTCAACAATGTATAGATCTGGATACCAAGGGGAAAAAAAAGGTAGATGATTAAATACAGGCATTTCTTCTTCCCAGAGTAGGAAGAGCAATATGGCAGGCAGCTATTTCTTTAACAACTTCCTATTCACCAAGCCATCTTCTTTTTTCAGATCGTCAGAGAATTTGGGTAAATTTCTAATAATGGAAAAAAAAAAAGAAAAAAAAATTCTCATGATGTACAAATCCAGAGAGCAAGGGAAAAAAAGAAACACCGGAAGAAAAAGAAAACAGTAGGGACAACACAAAAATGCAGTATTCACATTGCCTGGTTGACCATAAACAATAAAGCAAAATGTATTCACTGCCACCTTCTTTTCATCTAGAGAGAAAGGAAAAAATAACACAATAGCCTCTACAAATATATATCATAAGATACCCCAACTTTTCCAAATATTTTACCTCCAGAGCCAGATCACTGTGCTAAGGTGAGCAAAGTCTCTTCAGATGGGGTCAGGCAGTAGAGTGCTTCTAAAGACCATTCCTTAATGCTATTCAAAGTTTCTTATAACCTGCTTTACCACCTGCTCTAGAGTCCCCAAATTTAAAATTACTTCTATCACTTACCCCCTTTTCAAAATGTCCCTAAAGGTATCTCTTAAGAAAGCTAGCTAAATTCAACTGAAAGTATAAATGACAAACAGGTACACATACTCTTTAACCCTTGGAAAAATGTTATTCATCGATTCAAACAAATCTCTGTGGCAGACTTTTTAATAGTTTGAGAGTTTTTCTTCTTTCTTTCTTTGTTCCTTTTATTTTCTCTTTTTGGGATGGAGGCACTGTTATACCTACTCTCACAAAGAAGAAAGAAGAGAAAGAGAAAAAAATGCCAAGTCCAAAGTTCCCATGTCCTATCTCTACTGAAGAAAAGATGTATTTGTTACTGTGAAGTCTCCTTCCGCAGCTCTTGACAAATCCATTCTTCAACACTAAATCATGGGAGGTGATCTCCTACTTCCACCATCCCCATGAACAGGAAAGAGAAACCCTGCCCTAACAAAGTGTGACACACTATATGCTAGCTTCCAAAATTTTTTGATAGGTGTATGTGTGGGGCATTTTGTGTTTTAAAACATCTTTGCAAATTCTTTGATTTTACTCCCATCAAAAAAACAGAGTCTGGGAATTCCCAGGCGGTCCAGTGGTTAGGACTCCATACTTCCACTGCTGAGGGACTGGTTTTGATCCCTGGTTGGGGAACTAAGATCCCGCAAGCCGCATGGCGCAGCCAAAAAAAAAAAATTAAGTAGGGTCCAATCCTCCTCCCCACAAAGAGAATGAAGCAGAAGTGACACTGAGCAACCTTGGAAATTAGGTCATAAAAGGTGATAAAACCTCTGCCTGGTGCCTTCCCAGTTCAGGCAAGTTTGCAGTCCTGAATTACCATATAAGATATCCAGCCACCCTATATCCCTGATTCTGGAGAAACCATGGGACAAGGCCTCAGAGGGTTAGAGACGTCCGAGGGGTGCCAGCTGTTTCAGTCTTCCGAGCTCTGCCACCAGACTTGTGAATGAGGAATCCTTGGAGATGACCCCATCTGCCTCTAACTGCGTAAGAGATTTCGGTGAGGAAGCCTTTTAGATGATTCCAGCCCCAGCTGTCATCTGATTGCATCCTCATGAGAAACCGTGAGAAAGAACTGCTAGCTGAGCCCAAACATCAGAATCATGAAAGATAAAAGGAGTGTTGTTTTACATCACTCAATTTTGGCATGGTGTGTTACAAAGCAAAAGCTAACCAAAACAGACTTTGGTATAGGGAGTAGGTTACTTCCATAACAAAAAGTTAAAATGTTAAGCTTTGGGACTGGATGGCAGGAGAAAGCAAGAAGGGCCTTGAAAGTGTTAGTGAAAGCCTGAAGGGTCTTAAGGACACTGGTAGGAAGCTGTCAACAAAGACTTAAAACAGGGATCACCAAACTACAATCTACTGGCAAAATTCAACCTGCTGCCTGTTTTTGTAAATAAAATTTTATCGGAACACAGTAACACCCATTTGCTTACATACTGTCTACGTCTATGGCTGCTTTCTCACTATGACAGCAGAGTTGAGTAGGTGTGCCAGAGATCATAAGGTCCAAAAAGCCTAAAATATTTATGATCTGGCCCTTGACAGAAAAAGGTTGCTAATCCTTGGCTTAAAAGAAAGTGAGGAGGGACTTCCCTGGTGGTGCAGTGGTTAAAAATCCGCCTGCCAATGCAGGGGACACGGGTTTGAGCCCTGGTCCAGGAAGCTGCCATATGCCGCGGAGCAACTAAGCCTGTGCGCCACAACTACTGAGCCTGCACTCTAGAGCCCACGAGCCACAACTACTGAGCCCACGCGCGTAGAGCCCATGCTCTGCAACAAGAGAAGCCACTGCAATAAGCCCATGCACTGCAACGAAGAGTAGCCCATGCTAGCCATAACTAGAGAAAGCCCACTCGCAGCAACAAAGACCCAAGGCAGCCAAACATAAATAAATTTAATAATCATTTAAAAAAACATTAAAAAAAAAGGAAGTGAGGAAAGCCTTATTGGAAGCTATAGAAAAGGAGAATCTTATTAGATAATGGTGGAAGGTTTAGCAAAGCTGTCACCTGCAGTAATGTGAAAAATAGAAAATATAACTAATGAACTGACGGATCTGGGTAGAGATTTCCAGGCAGAATGTCAAAAGTATCAACTGCTTTTTTTTTTAAGCTGTGTGCCACAAAGTACAGGTAGAGAGAGATAAGAAAAGAAGGAATTATATAATTTTCAAGCAGAATATAGAGGACATACAAAGGAGTCATGACTTGCTAGGTCCAAAAATAAATGTTTCTTATTCCCAGGCTCCCCATATAGCAAACGTTTCTCAAATTAAGAAATGCCCTCTGGGCAAAGGTCAAATCCAAGGCAGTATCAGGGAAACATGGCCTAAAGATTAAATTTTTGTTTAGGCCAAGGGTTGGCAAACTTTTCCCATAAAGGGCCAGATAAATATTTTAGGCTTTGAGGGCCATACACAGTCTCTGTTGAACATTCTTCTTTTATTTTTTAACAGCCCTTTAAAAATGTAAAAACAGGGGCTTCCCTGGTGGCGCAGTGATTGGGAATCTGCCTGCTAATGCAGGGGACACGGGTTCAAGCCCTGGTCCGGGAAGATCCCACATGCCGTGGAGCAACTAAGCCTGTGTGCCACAACTGCTGAGCCTGCGCTCTGGAGCCCACGAGCTGCAACTACTGAAGCCCTTGAGCCTGAAGCCTGTGCTCCGCTACAAGAGAAGCCACCGCAGGGGGAAGCCTGTGCGCCGCAGTGAAAAGTGGCCCCCGCTCGCCGCAACTGGAGAAAGCCCGCGCACAGCAGCGAAGACCCAACGCAGCCGAAAATAAATAAATAAAATAAATAAAAATTAAAAAAAATAAAAAATAAAATTTAATAACAGAGAATTTCCTGGTTGTCCAGTGGTTAGGGCTCCACACTTCCACTGCAGAGGGCATGGGTTCGATCCCTGGTCAGGGAATCAGATCCCGCGAGATGCGCGGCGTGGCTCAAAAAATAAATAAATAAAAACAAATCTTAGATCACTGGCCATAGTCTGCCTACCCCTAGTTAGGACTCCAAAGAGATTTTAAGGTGGAGTCTCACAGATGCTTTCAAACATAAGGCCTTCTGAGAATATTAAAGGTGTTGTCCCACAAAAGGCTTAAAGGAAGCTGACAGGGTTCAGGACATGCTACCCCAAAATATGACACCCTAGCATACTGAATATTTTAAGCTGAAGAATCTTGAGAAAAGATCAGAAAGAGGAAGGTCACTCTGTGGGGGTCTCCCCCCACCTTCTCCCCTGAAACAAGTCATAAAACCCTCATGTAAGAGGTACCCTCCCTATACCTGGAAGGAGGGAGCATCTGTGTCTCCAAAGACAAAGGGACAAGGAAAGGAATCCTAACAAACAGGCCTTGCTATATTTCCCCCAGTTTACTACACTTACTTCATACTCGTTGATCTATCATTTCTCCACACTGTCCACTCTTCATTAAACCTGGCATAAAAATACTCAGGTTCAAACATTTCTTTGAGTCTTCGTTTACATCTCCCATTTCACATAAAATTTACATCAGATAAATTTGTATACTTTTCTCCTCTTAATCAGTCTTTGCCAGTTTAATTTTCAAATCCAGCCAGGGACCCTAAGAGGGTCAAGGAAAACTTTTTTCTCCTCTACAAAACCTAAGGGAGAGAAGGGGTTATATCAATGTGTAAATGTGGCTTTTGTCTAATACAGTGAACCCTTCAGTAAGAGTCACAGAGAATTTTATGTGCAGAAACATTGTCATCTTGGACTAAAAAGGACAGAGACAGTACAAAATGAAAAAAAGGCTTTTGGGACCCCCACCCCACCCTGCCCGAAGCTCCGTGGGCAGGAAACAGGCTGGGAAAATTACTTACATGCAAACAGAGAATACATTTTATGGAAAAGGAATGATAATTCAAAGGGCAAAACCAAGAGCTGTAGAGGAATGGTTCCTAGGCAGTAGGGGCTGAACCCTAATCACACAACTAGCAATATGTTGGCTGGATTTCAGAACTGGTATGGACCGGTGACTATTGTGTTCCTTACATTTTTTCTTTATTTTTGAACAGGAGTGTCTAAAGTTGTTATCTTAGGCCCACCCATTATTGCATATTGGGTGGGCTGGGTATGGAGAAAGATAAGGTGATTCTTTAGTCCACAGGTCTTCAAAGTGAAGGCAAGGATACTCAAGGAGCTATACCCAAGGAACTAATATATCCAAATAGCCTTATCTGCACCTGGATCTGATTTAGATTACAAGATCCTGGATCTCTAGCCTGAGCCTGATGCTGTACTAGATAAAACTTTGGAGGCTTTGAGAAGGAGTGCTTGTGTTTTGCATGTGGAAGAAGATAAATACTGTAATTTGTAGCCAGAGAGAAGACTAAACTGGCTTTGAAATTTGAAATAAGTCTGCATATTCTTGACACTCCTCCCAGCAAGAGGTAGACTCTAATCCCCTTCCCTTTGACTGTGGATTGGCCTTAGTGACTTGCTTCTTTTTCTTTTTTTTCCTTATAAATTTATTTATTTAATTTATTTATTTTTGGCTGTGTTGGGTCTTCCACTGCTGCGTGCGGGCTTTCTTTAGTTGCAGCGAGCGGGGGCTACTCTTCGTTGCAGTGCGCGGGCTTCTCATTGCAGTGGCTTCTCACTATGGAGCACGGGCTCTAGGTGCGCGGGCTTCAGTAGCTGCGGCGCGCGGGCTTCAGTAGCCGCGGCGCGGGGGCTCAGTAGTTGTGGCTCACGGGCTCTAAAGCACAGGCTCAGTAGTTGTGGCGCATGGGCTGAGTTGCTCGGTGGCATGTGGGATCCTCCCAGACCGGGGATCAAACCCATGTCCCCTGCATTGGCAGGCGGATTCTCAACCACTGCACCACCAGGGAAGCCCCAGTGACTTGCTTCTAATGAATAAAATGCAGTGGAAATTGACACTGATTCTGAATTTAGGTCATAAAAGACAATATAGTTCCCGTCTGGCTCTCTTACTCGGAACAAGTACTTTTAGAGCCCTAAGCCTCCAGGTAAGAAGTCTGGCTACCATGAAGCCCCTATGCTGGAAAGACTATACAGAAATAGGGAGAGATATCAAGGATCCCCAACTATTCCAGCTTCTACCTATTTGGACTTCCCTGCTCAAGTGCCATGCTTGTGAGTCTGGTAGGAAGCCTCCGAAATAACCCCAGGCCCATCTAACTACCAGTACATAAGAGGACTCATGCAGGAATCACTTAGCTGAGCCCAGTCAACACCCAGAACCATAAGTTTTATGCCAAATTTGGAGTGGTTTTGTTCTTTAGCAATAGATAACTGCAACAACATGCCTGGAGACCCTAGCCTGAAATGTTAGGAGGTGAAACTTAGCCTGCCTTTCTATATTACCAACCAAATATTTATGCTGCCCCCAACTCCTTCTTCTTCCCACAGTAGAAATATTTGATTTGACCACGGTAAAAAATATTTTCATGGCTGATTTAAATGTATACAATTACAATGTGACAAGTACTATGTTTCAAACTGTATGTCAGTCTAACTTTACACGTTACTTGAAAGCACCTACATTTACACACACACACACACACACACACACAAATGGATTGCTGCTTCCTAGCATATTATTTCACTTATTTTACAAATGTTTTTTAATAATTAAGTAATTTGAGACTGGTAGTCATACTATACCTCCTCTGAAACATAACACTAATGTGTAGTGTTTTAAAAAGTGGTTATACCTGCAGCAGAACTAGAATAATCGTCACTAATATATAATAACCACAATTTCTAAGGTCTCTTCATTGCTAAATGCCATGATCTAAGTTCAGAGAAAATAAATCTTTTGCATTTGAAGATATACAATTCAATATGTTTTAGATCACTGGCAGGGAATTTAACGTTCTAGCTCTTAAAAGAAACAATGGAATATGATGTTCACAGATTATAAACATGGTTAAGCTCAACTTCTGTAGTGAAACTAAAACAGCTGAGCCAAGAACTAATTGGACCTCGCAGAATGGCAGAAGGGACTCTGGAATAGGAAGAGCAAAGAGGCCTGAGGTCAAGATAACTTACTCTGAAAATGTAACCACTTTCTCCATTGTATAAACACTTCCAACTAGACATTTTAAGGAAAAAAGCCTTAATCCTCTATGAAAACAAATAACTAAAACATCCTAAATTATTTAGCAGCAGTTTAATTCACCTTTTTTCACTCTTTCCTAGACTGTCACAGGTTTGATTTTTTTTTTTTTTTTAGCAAGCAAGCATTGAGAAGAAAAAATCAAATATAATCACTTTGAGAAGAACTTTTAAAGAATAAAATATATGTTCTGCTTCAGATACGATTCTTTGAACACTGAGTAATACGTATACCCCCAAGTATATACAAACCCAGCATATACATTACATATACCCAAGGTAACTAAAAGGAAAGAGAAGGTCACTGTGCAGAAGTCTATTTAACCCATAATATGGCTGATTTTAAATATCAGTCTGGGTTCTGGGTCCTGATAGCAGAAAGTCATCTAATACAAAGGGAGAAGAAAGATTCTCTCTTGCTCACAGGGCAGAAGTTTAGGTTCTATACAAATTGTGGAATAAGTAAAGGTCATTCTTCCACAGAGAGTCCACAACTACCTAATGCTTCCTTTCTCATTCAAAAGTCCCTCAATAAAACTGACTTCAGGTGTCAGAAAAACACTAAATGCATTCAACTAAGTCACATTGAAGAATGAATTTTTGAGAGCCCCTAGCCTTTCCATGAGATAAAAGACTGTAAACAGTATAATGCAATATAATGGGAAAAATTCTGGTTTCCCCAAAAAATTTCCTTTAAGCTCTACATCAAAGAGATGGGGCCATTATATTTACCACTGGATCCCTCAGCACCTAGTACAGGGATAAGCACATTAGTAAGCACTCGAAACTCTGCATAAATGAATATTTTGCTTTTATTCCCCATATAAGAAATATGCATTCTAGTTCCATTCTATCAGTAATGAGCTACATAACCTTTGGCAAGGTCCTGGATCTCTCAAGCTTTAGTTTCCATCACATAGCATAAAATGAGGTGAGGTGCGGACTGGGGATGAGGAATAGATAATAAGTCTCATGAGGCCAGTGACTGTCTTATTCACCTCTGTATCTGTGCCTAACGAAGTGGCTAGGGCACATTCAAATATTTACTGGACAAAGTTTCTTCCAGCTCTAGGACTTCCCTGGTGGTCCAGTGGTTAAGAATCCGCCTTCCAATGCAGGGGACGTGGGTTCAATCCCTGGTCAGGGAACTAGGATCCCACATGCCGCAGGGAAACCAAGGCCATGCGCTGCAACTACTGAGCCTGCGGGCTCTAGAGCCCACGCGCCACAACTAGAGAGAAGCTCGCGTGCCACAACTAAGACCTGACACAGCCAAATAAATAAATAAATAATTTTTTAAAAAGGTTCTTCCAGCCCTGACCCTATAATTCTTCATCGTTTTTAACTTAGCTTTTTCAGCATACAGTATTATAGTCCACTAAGCAGGAGATTTAAGACTCCTCCTCTACACTGAGATCAGTTCCAGTAAAGGCCTTTTAAAACAAAACACTTCTAAAATCTTCTCCACCTCTCCACACAGGTTCTTTGTGTGACTGATATTATTTATCCACTGGATGCAGCTTTTAGAAAGATAAGATTTGGACAAAGACAGGATGCCAGAAGCAATACAATTTTCCAGATTCTTCTGAATTGGTTTTATTCCAGTTTGATTTTATTATGCTACTTAAAACACTATTAGAAGTACCTGGAATAATTAGGTTAATCCATTTGCAATCCAAAAATGTATTCCAAAGTCAAATATCATTATTATTATCTATTCCATATGCCCATCCTTTAGCATAAATGACTGAGAGCTATATCCATTTATTTAAGCTCATGTTTTTCACAGCATGCAACCAACACTACCACCTACTCATTATTTAGAGTCCTTTCTGTAGCACTATTATAAAAGGTTACATTTAAGAGGACCTTGGGGAAATCCCTGGAGGTCCAGTGGTTAGGACTCCCAGCTTTCACTGCCGAGGGCCCAGGTCCAATCCCTGGTCGAGGAAATAAGATCCCACAAGCCGAGTGGCGTGGCAAAAAAAATTAAAACTTTAAAAATAAAGGACCTTGTGCCTCTGGAACACTATCACTCCAAATTAGGTGCAGCCTTCAAAAAGTCGGCACATCTCTGCTATCAGGTAGTAATGAGCATAATAAATTCAAGGACTTCAGCTAGAACAAATTATTGATTGACATATTCCCCAATTATTAAAGTCTAATAACAACTTTTGAAATATTAATCTATATCCTCAGTAGCAATGTACAGTCTGTACCCTGACAATGAGCACTTACATTATGTCCATTCAATCACCCACTAGGTACCAGGCACTGTTCTAGCCCAGGGGTCAGCAATCTTTTTCTGTAAAGGGCCAGACAGCAAATATTTTAGGCTTTACAGGCCTTACAGTCTCTGTTGCAACACTCAACTCCACTGTTGTAGTGTGAAAGCAGCCACAGACAATACTGTAATGAATGTGCATGGCTATGTTCTGATTAAACTTTACTTACAAAAACAGGCAGCAGGCCATTTTTAGCTTGCCAGCCCCTGTTCTATGCCTATGGGGAGACAGCAGTGAAACAAATTTTTTTAAGTAAAGTTAAAATTTTTTAATTAATTAATTAATTAAAATACACCTGCACACACACAGCCTGTCAGATGCTAATAAGTGCTATGGAGAAAAGTAAAGCAGGATCAAGGCGGTAAGGACACTCAGGACTTCACTGATAAGATGACATCTGAGCCCAACACCTAAAGAAAGAGGAAAAGCCATGCTACCTCCATAGAAAAAGCATTTCAAGAAGAGGTAATGGCAAGTATAAAGGCTCTGAAGAAGAAACAACCTAGCATCTTAAAAAAAACAGCAAGGATGTCCCTGTGGCTACAGGGACGTGAGCAGAGGAAAGAGTCATAGGAAATTAGGCCAGAAGAGGCAAACTGAGGCCAGGTTCTTTACAATCTTTTAAGGCCACTGTCAGAACTTTGTTTTTTACTCTGAGATGGAAAGCCCCTAGAAGGCTTTGAGCAAAGGAGTGACAACCCGACTTGACTTACTTTTTAGGGGATTGTTCTGGATGTCTGCTGAGAACAGACTGTACAGAGATAAGGGCAGAAGTAGAGAAATCAGTCAGAAGGCTAATGCAATAATCCAGGAAAGAGAGAACAGCAGTTTGAATTTTGGTGGTAGCAGTAGAAACGGTGATCAGCTTCAGCATGTATCCTAAAGGTAAAACTAGATTAGATGTGAAATGTTACAGACAGAAAAGCATCAACTAGGTTTAAGGCTCGAGTAACCAGGAGAATCTCTATTTCCTGTTATGGGGACGACTGTGGGAAAAATCTTGGGGGAAGCACATTAAGTTCGAGATGTATAACAGACACCACATAGAGATGTTAGGTGGGCAATGAGATATACAAATTTGGAGTTAATATACTTTTACATTATGATTATTCCCAGTACGTTTGATCTCTCCAACTGGGTTATAAAATCCTTAAGAATAAAACCCCTGGACTTCCCTGGTGGCGCAGTGGTTAAGAATCTGCCTACCAATTCAGCGGAAACAGGTTCAATCCTTGGTCCAGGAAGATCCCACGTGCTGCAGAGCAACTAAGCCCGTGAGCCACAACTACTGAGCCTGCCCACAAGCCACAATACTGAAGCCTGTGCGCCCGCGCTCCGCAACAAGAGAAGACACTGCAATGAGAAGCCCATGCACCGCAACAAAGAGTAGCCCTGCTCGCCGTAACTAGTGAAAGCCTGAGTGCAGCAACAAGGACCCAGTGCAGCCATAAATAAATAAACAAATTTTTTTAAAAAGTGAAACCTCGTTTTCACTTTACTCACAGGTATTATCCCCAAGACTATTTACTTACTTTATACACAGTTTTAATAAGATTAGATTTCTAGTTTCTGAATTCATAAATGACAGAAGCAGCAAATTTAAAATGGTGGTGCCAGGGGGTGGAAGACAGCAGCTAAAACTGACAGCTGACAAAGGAATACATAGAAATTATAAAATGCTGACAAAAACTAGAAATATCCAGCATTCCAAGATTACAGTCGTCCCTCAGTATCCACTCAGGGGATTGGTTCCAGGACCCCTGCAGATACCAAAATCCTTGGATACTCAAGTCCCTTATGTAAATCATCACAGTATTTGCATATAACCTATGCACATCCTCCTGGATATTTTAAATCTTCTCTAGATTATTTTTATATCTAATACAATGAAAATGCTATGTAAATTAATTGTAAACAGAGTGTAAATGCTATGTAAACAGTTGCCAGCCCGTGGCAAATTCAAGTTACGCTTTTGGGAACTTTCTGGAATTTTTTTTTAAAATATTTTCAACCTACAGTTGGTTGAATCCATCCATGCAGAACCCACAGATACGGAAGGCCGCGTACATTTACTGTAAGAACAAACAGCTGTACATATATGTCATTAAGTCAGCAATTCCTGAAAGTGTTTGTTATAGCACAAAATACTTCTAATTATCTTTAGCGACGTTTAATGTTTTTAACGTTTTAAATGACATATTTTTTAAATATTGCTAATAAAAATGGAAGAAATGGTATTTAAAAGAGTAAACATAATTTATTTGAAAATTTTATGTATGTGTTATTCTCACAGGATTTGTTAGGGAGCAGATAAAATTATACACGTGAAAGTCATTTAATAAACATTACTTGGGACTCGCCCTGTGCTAGAAATGGTAGATATAAGAAAAAGCAAGCCATTGTTCAAGCTCAAGTCTCTTCTTGAGAGATAAAAACATAAACAACTAATTATAATACAATGTGATCAGTGGAATGAAAACAGACTTGGGACTAAGACATCTGGGTTTGAATTTTGCCACCATTCTTGGCTTACGGTTTGAGCTGCTAACTACGTATGCTTAGCTTGCCGACCATTCAAAAACAGGCAGCAGGCCAGGCCTATGAGCAGCAGTTTGCCAACCTCTGTTGTACAGGAATATTGGGGATAAAGACAGTGACCAGAATAGCTTATTCTGTGCCCTGTTCCCCTGGCTAAGATAAGGTTTGGGAGTTGCAGAGGCAAACATGTAACTGGACATGTAACTTTCCTCCCTATTCTCTTTGCCTGGCTAATTCCCACTCATCTTTCAGGTCTCTGATCAGATGTCACTAACTCAAGAACGTGCACTCTTCCCCTCCTTACCCCTGAGACTGATCCAGTGCTTTTTCTACAGGCTTCCAAAAAGCCCTCACTACTTCTATCAGAGCCTTCACATTAAACTGTAATCTCTGTTTAACTGTCTTTCCTGCTAGACTGTAAATCCAGGTAAGGAGGAACCTGTCTACTTGTTTCACATGATCTCCCAAGCATCTAATTCAGTGCCTGGCACATAGTAGATGCTAGGAAATGTCCACTGAAATGAGTGAATCCAGCAATAGTTGAGTCTCCCATCCAGCAACAGCTCTTTCAGGAACCTGTCAGGACACAGATCCTTGGGTACTGACAGGATCTGTTCTCTCCTTCCAAACAGTACTTTCCTCTCCCCTCCCAGGACACAGGTCAAACTCTTTCCCTCTTCTAACTCCTCTGTTTCCTTGGCCCGATTGAAGGAATTGAAAGCTAATTCTGCCTGAAACCTCTTCCCTCCCTTCCCTTTCCAACTCTAAAGCTACACCTCCCCACTTCCTTACTGTAATCGTGCTGTCATTTCCCCAGCAAGCTAGTAACAGTGTCATTTCCCAGTTTCCAGGATATGTAAGATATTGAAGAATAGGGTACTAAAAACATCCAAATATTCTACTTTTCAGTAAGAAAGGGGAGAAAATAGAAGCAGGGAAGGTAAACAACAGGAAATAGAACAGGGAATTCTAGTTTTTGAAGAGATGGATTAACAGCTTTTTACTGCAGATCACTTTGGCCCCAGGAGTAGAAAGCAAGTAACAGAGCTCCAGTTCTGCATTCCCCCAGCCTCTACACCAGCACCAGTAGTCAAGGAACCCTTTTACCCTGCAGCTTCTTCCCATATCTCTATCCTGCATCTACTTATACTACAATTTGCCTTGAAACATCAAGACTAATCTCATTATGATCTCTAACCCTACTTATATCACTCACTACAAGAAACCCAGGACTCTGGAGTCATTCCAAATCCTCCAACTCTCATCCCCATATGGCTAAGTACATCATCTTTCATGAACCAGCCCCCTCTCCCACTCGTCCCTCAATTCCTGAAATCCTTCCATCATATCCTCTGGAACTCATCAGCAAAATCCCCTATATCTTCAACCTCTTGTCTGAATGGTCCCTTCACCTTTTTGCTCTAATTGAAATCTAAGGGCTGAGGCCACTGCTCTCTCTACAGTCCTATCTGTGGTTGTTTTCTCTCCCACACCCGTTATACTACTGGGCCTGGGGGTAGAAGAAGGAGGTACTCACCTTGTACCTTCTCTCTGCTTCCGGGTTATTCCCCTTTCTTCCTTCCCAAAAAAAGCCCCTGTCAGACCATACCTCCACCTCCCCACCCCTCTGCTACATTTATCTGGATAAGCTGGGTCACTTCTTCTCAAGCCTCAAAGCTTTTGGTTCCTACCTCACTGGTCTGTCATAATTCCAGGTGATTTCAAATGCTCACCTAGATGACTCTTGTGATACTCTGACCTCTCAGTTCCTTGACCTCCTCACATGCAATGATCTTGTCCTCTACCCTACTTTAGCCACTCACTCCCTTAGTCAATATCCTAGAACTTGTCAATATGATAACTACAGTCCTTCCATGATCTCCACTTCATCTGCATCCCGCTCTCCAATCACCACTTCCCATCTTTGCAGACTGCTCCTTCTAGCACCCCAACTCCAAGAACACTTTGACCTCAACAGAACTTACAAGCAATTGATCCCACCCCCTCTCCTGTCATTTCCTACCTTAGCTTAGAGCTCAAGGTCCATCATTACAATCACTCCCTTTCCTGCATCTCAGACTTTTGCACCCTCCCACACTTTATCATACTTGCCTGGCAAAACACCTACCCTTGCTAAATATAATTCCCTGTCAAACAACTAAACCCTTTAGGACATTAAAGAGACAAGTGATGTCATATCTGACTTTTGAACTCACAATAGCTTTCTTTTTCCTCTTCCAGGGACGGTATCTAGAGGCATTCAGAGTGGTCCAGCATTTGACATACCGTTGTAGACTATCCTACAATACAGCCTCTAACAAAACTAGGCTGCCCCAAACCCCTGGAAATAGAACTGTTTACCTTCAAACCAAAAAGGTTGGGAAAGCACCAAAATCCACATGTGGCGTGTACCCAGGCCAACTTCTAGGAGTTTGTGCTGTGAGACCTAAAGCTCTTATGAGGTTGTCTAAAATGAAAGAACATGTCAGCAGGGCCTACTGTGGTTCCATGTGTACTAAATGTGTCCATGGCAGGATCAAGCGTATTTTTCTTATTGAGGAGCAGAAAATCGTTCTGAAAGTGTTAAAGGCAGAAACACAGAGTCAGAAAACTAAATTTTTAAAATGAAGCTTTTTTGAGTTAATAATTTAAAAAATCAAAAGCCAAAAGAGAGTGAGAGACAATTGAAAATTTGAAAACTGATAGGATATTTGATATTAAGGAATTATAAATTTTTTTGGTGTGGTAATGATATTTTTTTTGCAGGTGTCCGTATTTTTTAGAGATACAATATGAAATATTTATGCATAAAATATGATGTCTGGGACTGTTTCAAAATAATAAGAAAGGATGGAAGTGGGTAAGACAACAGATAAAACAAGATTGGGGGACTTCCCTGGCGGTCTTGTGGTTAAGACTTCCCCTTCCAATGCAGGGGGTGAGGGTTCGATCCCTGGTCGGGGAGCTAAGATCCCACATACCTCTCAGCTAAAAAACTAAAACGTAAAAAAAAAAAACCGAAGCAGTACTGTAACAAATTCAATAAAGACTTTAAAAAATAAAAACAAAAAAGGTTGGCCATGAGTTAATATGTGTTGAAGCTGTGTGATGAGTACATGAGGGCTCTATTTCTTTTGTGTATTTAAATTTTTCCCTAATAACATGGTAAAAAATACAACTGTCTCTCTACGCTACGCCTGCAACAAGCAACCAAACATGGCTTTGAAAAGAAAAAGATGAAAACAAACACACCTATACCAAACAGTCTCACTTAAGATTCACAATTGCTGACTTTAAATGGTCTCATAGCTCAGCATGACAATCCTACAACTTTTGCCTTATCCATTCGTTCTCCCACACCCCCCTATAGGTCCATTTCATGTCATTTCCTTCCTCCTCAAGCCATCAACACCTCTCCATCTTCACTCCCAGCTGCTGCCCTTCATTCCATTTTCTCAGTGAAACAGGAAGCAATCTCCACCACTACCACCACCGGCTCCCATTTGCCTTTTCTTCCCTCCTGTTATTTACTGTGAATGAACTGACTGCTCCTGTCTAAAGCCAATGCCTCCACTTGGATACCAGATCCCAAACCCCACTGCCCAGTCATTCCTCATTCTCACTCTGCATCAGCACTGTTTCCCTCTCTACTGGATCATCTCTATTGGCATTGTATTAACACATTCTTACTTCTCCCATTTTATTTTTAGTTTTTTCTTGAGGTACAATTGACAGATAACATTATATTAGTTTCAGGTGTATAATGATTGCTCCCATTTTAAAAAGACAACTCTTAACTCCAGTTTCCCCTCCAGCTATGTATCCATTTCTCTGCTCTCCAGGACAGCAAAACTCCTAGAACAAGAAAGAACAGTGTCTGGCACATGGAACCATATTTCACTGATTCTAAGATGCCTTTTTTTTTTTTCTTCATATCTTAACATCTCTGAAATCCAGACACAACTGATGACAACTGTTATTTGTTTCTTCTAAGTGCCTAAGACACTATCAACCTCAAACAATCTCTAATTAAAAATCTCTGCTTGAGTTTTTGGTACAACATAGGTAGTGTGAATTCAAACTGAAAACCAGTTCAAATTCCAAAGAAAGTTTTTACCCCTCCTACACAATGCCAGGGTTGAGACATGTGAGCTGCCTTGCTGTCCCTTTCCGTGTGGTGGGCTTCTTCTCATTTACATTCTCATGTAGTTTCCCAGCTTTAAGCAGGGCCTCTTACAGATTACCCATCTTGGGCCTACTTCTCTTTTTTAGTAGTACATAAAATTATGGTGTATCTTACAACTGATGGTACCGAAATAGCAATATAAGCATATTATTTAGAGAGATGGAGATAAATACCAAAAAGTGTTAACTAAAAAAAGCTCTAAAAGTGCCTCTGAAGGGAAATAAAGGGGAAAAGGTATTTTATGTTTTAACAAACTTTACAGAACTATTCGATTCCACAAACTATGTATACATATAACTTTGATAAAAATGAACCCTAGGGCTTCCATGGTGGTGCAGTGGTTAAGAATCTGCCTGCCAACGCAGGGGACAAGGGTTCGAGCCCTGGTCCGGGAAGATGCCACATGCCGCGGAGCAACTAAGCCCGCGCCACAACTACTGAGCCTGAGCTCTAGAGCCCGCAAGCCACAACTACCGAGCCCATGTGCCACAACTACTGAAGAACAACAAGAGAAGCCACTGCAATGAGAAGCCCACGCACCACAACGAAGAGTAGCCCCCGCTCGCCGCAACTAGAGAAAGCCTGCACACAGCAACGAAGACCCAACGCAGCCAAAAATAAATAAATTTAAAAGAAAAAAAAGAAAAGAACCCTAAAAGGAAAAAAATTAAATGATCTTTGAGAAAAAGAGAGGAGAGAGGAAAATGTATGTGGACATGGGAATAATGCAGGAGTCAGAAGTCAGCAATCCCTTAAGTTTACCTGGCAAAGGGCCAAACAAGAAGGACAGAAACAAAGGCAAGAAAAATCTACTACAGTTTTGCAAAGACGGGAGACAAAGCATGCTGAAACTGCCTAAGACAGAAAAAGTAGGGAATTTCCTGGCAGTCCAGTGGTTAGGACTCTGTGCCCCCACTGCAAGGGGCACAGGTTTGATCCCTGATCCCTGGTCAGGGAACTAAGATCCCACATGCCTTGCGGCCAAAAAAAAAAAAAAAAAAAACTATAAAAAAAAAAAAAGTCAAAATCATCAGGTTGGTTTTGTTGTTTTTTTTATAATAATAATAATGCTTTTTGTTTTTTTTAATAATAAATAAATAAAAATAATTAAATTGGCATAGTTAAGACCAAAAAGATAAAGTGGACATTGTTATCGTACCTTCAGCCCTTGCTTTAACAGGCAAATGAACACAGCTTGAAACACAGGTGACTCTTGCTGTTCTATGAGACAGTGAAGGGAGCTTCTCAATATTTAAATATATTAATATAATCAGTTATAGAAATCTAAATATAAAACCAATCTCCTATAGGGTTTGAGAAGGCTTCACCATATCCCTGAAAAGTTTAACATTCCTTATTCAAGTTTAATCATCTCTTTAGAAAGGGAAAGCAGTGAGAGTACTTGTTGAACCGCAATTACTATCAAAATTCAAAAAGCTGACCATATTTGTTTAGCCACAAGCCAAAGTTATTTAAATCAGGACAAAAATATTACATCAGCCATTCATGATCTGAATTCTAGTGTATGAGATCAATTTAAATATGGTACATATAAAAAGTCATGAGACATTTGTTTCATAATAAATAAGGCAGTGGCCAACGATTACGCATTAGCTTTTTTGAGATAAGCTATCAAGTCTGCCCTATCTCCCTTCTTCTTAATGCCAGCGAAGATCATTTTTGTTCCAGGGATGTACTTCTTGGGATTCTCCAAACACTCCATCAGCGCCTCCTCTCCCCCGGTGATGCCTTTGTTCTTGTTGGCATCAGTATAAGAGAATCCGACAGGCTGGCCTGTCTTTCGCCCCAACAGACCATGGAGATTTGGCCCAGTCTTGTGCTTGCCTCCCTTTTCCACAGTATGGCACTGGGCACACTTCTGAACAAAAATCTTCTTGCCCTTCTCAACATTACCCATTTTTAAATCGTTCTTTCTCCGTACCCAACTAAGAGGTTCCCTCTCGCAAGCTGAACGTCCCGCGCTCTAAGCCCAAGGACATGCCAGTTCACGCCTATGTATGGGTGTTGGTGCCCATCAGGTTGTTTTAACTGAAATTATAAGGAATAGTACAGAAACAGACCTTCTCAACTGAGCTCCATATTACCTATGTACATCTCCACCTGGATATCCCACAGGAAACTCAAATGGAACATGTCCCTAGTAAAAGAACTGCTTAACTCAAATCAGTTTCTTAAAAAACAAGGGGTGGTAGGTTTTGTATATTTATACATAAAGGATTAAGTATGTGTGAGGGAGAAAAAAAAGAATATCCATAATCCAGCTAAATCTACCAAAAATCAATAAAATTATCCAGATTTCCCATGTTAAAAAAAAATTAACGTCTCAATTAAATTCATTCACTCCCAAACCTGCCCTTCTTCTTAGAGTGCCTACTCTAGGTGGTCTCCCAAATAAGAAACTCAGGGAGTGATGCTAGATTCTTCCCCTTCTTCCCCTACCTTAATCCAGCCATTATCTTAATCTAACATACAGCATTTCTAAATTTCCCTGAATTTGTCTTCTCTATTCCAACTACCTTATATCAGGGCTTGATCTCTTTCCTATATTACAGCAATAGCTTTATAATGTTCCAACTATCCTCCACATAATTGCTGAAGGGATCCTTCTAGATTGAATGTAAGCCTGCATATGTCACTCTCCTGCTTAAAATTCCCCAAGGAGTCTAAAATTTAAGCTTCTCAGCATTGCAAATAAAATTCTTTATTAAATGACCTTACTCTGGCCTCCATCCTTATTTAAAACTACTTTTCTCACTCATTCATTCAATTCATCAGTCACCAAATGTTTATTGAGCACCTATAATATCCCAGGTTCTGTAGGCACTGAGAAATACTCTAGTGAACAAAATAAAATGTCCTACCCTCTTGAAGCTTACAGTCTAATGGAGGAAATTACTCAGTGAATATATTCATCCACTTAACAATCTTTTTTGTATATCTACCTGTATAAGCACTCTTGTCAGTGCTAGAAATACAGTGATGAGCAAGACGAAGTCCTTACCCTCAGACAGTTTATATCTGAGAGAAACTGTGATAAATGCCATTAAAATAAAGCTATGATGGGGCTTCCCTGGCGGCGCAGTGGTTGAGAGTCCGCCTGCCGATGCAGGGGACACGGGTTCGTGCCCCAGTCCGGGAAGATCCCACATGCCGCGGAGCGGCTGGGCCCGTGAGCCATGGCCGCTGAGCCTGCGCGTCCGGAGCCTGTGCTCCGCAACGGGAGAGGCCACAACAGTGAGAGGCCCGCGTACCGCAAAAAAAAAACAAAAACAAATAAATAAAAATAAATAAAGCTATGAGATACACAAGGACAGGAAAACCTGAACCAATCTGAGGGGTCAGGAAAGACTTCTGAAATCAAGAGTGATATCTGAGATAAGAACCAAAGATGAAGAGGCAATGGCAAGGAAAAGAGTTGTGATGGTGAAGAGTATTCCAGGCAGAGGGAACAGCCTTTGTACAAGGCCCTGACATGAGTGGGAGACCAGGACATTAGGGAAAATAAAAAGCCAGAGTAACCAGAGAGTAGGAATGGTGTCCAAGGAAGGTGACAACACAGGCACTAAAATTTAAATCAAATAAACGATCACTGTGTCGGGAATGGATATTAGGCGTCTAAGAGTGGAATCTGGGGGGCCCATTTAAAAGGCTATTACAGGGGACTTCGCTGGCAGCCCAGTGGTTAAGACACTGCGCTTCCAATGCAGGGGGCGCAGGTTCGATCCCTGGTTGGGGAACAAGATTCCACATGTCGTGTGGCCCAGCCAAAAAAAACAAGGCTATTACAGTAGTCCAGAGCTGAAGCCAAATGATACACAGGAATATCTAAACCAGACAGATGCCTTAATGCCTACGAACTGCAAAGGAATCTAGGCCATAGTCCCTGTGCCAAGCCAACAAGTTGAACTGGCTATAAATTCAAGAAACATAAAGGTCTACTCCATCCATGAAACAGGAAATAGAAACACTCGGCTCACTGAGAGAACAGCAAGCACTGCACCTGCGCCTAGAGATGGAAGAGGTTACCTGGAAGAAAATGGATCCCAGGCCTGCATCATTCACAGATGTGAAGTCTAAATTCACACTACACGTATGGTACAAGGACCTCAATCTGACACTTCATCATAAATAAGGTTCAGAACTAAAGAATGAAATAGGACCACAACAGAGCAAATGAAAAACTGTACAGTAGAGATGATTCCACAATCTGAGACACACAGGACTTAAGTTCAGTTTTTTTGTTTTTTGTGGTTTTTTTGTTTTTTGGCTGCTCCATGTGGCCTGTGGGATCCTAGTTCCCCAACCAGGGAGCAAACCTGGGCTCCCAGCAGTGAAAGCATGGAGCCCCAACCACTGGATCACCAGGGAATTCCCAAGTTCAGTGTTTAAAGAAAAAAAAAAAGAAAAAACAAACACAGAGAAACAAACCTCCCACAGGGAAATCAGCTGATACAGCCATCAGAGACTGCACCCCAAGAATAAGAAATAATATAACAACCTGAAAAAGACATTTTAAAAGAAGGTTTAAAAATAAGATAGGGTTCCCCCTAAGATCAGGAACAAGACAAGGATATCTATTCTTACTACTTCTCTTTACTACTGTACTAGAGGTTCCAACCAACACAATCAGGCAAGAAAAAGAATTAAAAGGCATCCAGACTGAAAAGAAATAAGTAAAATTGTCTTTACTCATAGACGACATAATTATTTGTATGAAAACGTCTGATGAAACCTACAAAAAAACTATACTAGATTAAGTGAATTTAGGAAGGTTGCAGAATACAAAATCAGTACACAAAAATCAACTGTATTTCTATAACTAGCAATAAACAATCAGAAACTGAAACTAAAAACACAACAGTACAGGAAATTCCCTGGCGGTCCGGTGGTTAGGACTCCATGCTTTCACTGCTGTGGGCCTGGGTTTGATCCCTGGTTGGGGAACTAAGATCCCACAAGTTTCGTGGTGCAGCCAAAAAACAAAAAGAAACAAAAAAACAAAACAAATAGTATAAAAAAATAGTATAAAAAAAATACCCGTAAGAATAAATCTGTCATTGCAGCACTATTTACAATAGCCAAGACATGGAAGCAACCATGTCCATCGACAGAGGAGTGGATAAAGAAGATGTGGTACATATATACAATGGAATATTACTCAGCCATAAAAAAGAACAAAATAATGCCATTTGCAGCAACATGGATGAACCTAAAGATTGTCATACTGAGTGAAGTAAGTCAGACAAAGATAAATATCATAAGATATCGCTTATACTTAGAATCTAAAAAAATGGTACAAATGAACTTATTTACAAAACAGAAATAGAGTCACAGATGTAGAAAACTTATGGTTACCTGGGGGGAAAGGGGGGAGGATAAATTGGGAGATGGGGATTCACATATACACACTACTATCTATAAAATAGATAACTAATAAGGACCTACTTTATAGCACAGGGAGCTATACTCAGTCCTCTGCAATGACCTATATGAGAAAGAACCTAAAAAAGAGTAGATATATGTATATATATAACTGATTCACTTTGATGTACACCTGACACAACACTGTAAATCAACTATACTCCAACAAAAATGTTTTAAAAAGACTCAACAATTAAAAAAAAGAATAAATCTGACAAAAGATGTGAAAGATCTATACAGTGAAAACTACACAGCATTGTGGAGAGAAATTAAAGACCTAAATAAATGGATATATATACAGACATATATTTGTTATTGGGCTGGAAGGCTTGATATTGTTAGAATGTCAATTCTCTCCAAGTTGATTTAATAGAGCTAAAGCAATTTCAACCAAGATCCCAGCAGACATTTTTGTAGAAACTGACAAACTAGTTCTAAAATCCATATGAATATGCAGAGGTACTAGAATGGCCAAAACAACTTTGAAAAAGAAGTTGGAGGGTGAACAATACCTGATTTCAAGATGTATTATAAAGTTATAGTAATCAAAGACCATGTGGTACTTGCACAAAGATCAGTGGAACAGAATAGAGGGTCCAGAAACATTCCCACACATATACAGACAATTGATTTTTGACAAAGATAAAAGGCAATTTAGTCTTCCAACAAACGGTACTGAAAAATTAGATATCCATATGCAAAAAATGAACTTTCACCCATAGTTTGGTATTATATAAAAAAATTAATTCAAAATGGATTGCAGATCTAAATGTAAAACCTAAAACTATTAAGTTTCCTAGAAGAACTCAGAAGTGAAAAACTTTTTAACCTTGGGTTGGACAGAGATTTCTTAGACATGACACCAAAAGCACAAAACTTTTGTTCTTTGAAAAGACATTGTTATGAGAAAAGATAATGCACAGAGTGATAGAAAATGTTTGCAAATCATATATCCAATGAAGGACTTGTATCCAGAATAAAGAACTCTCAAAACAACAATTAGCAAATGAACAACTCTATTTTTTAAATGGGTTTATGATTTTAAAACACTTCACCAAAGACGCACATGAAAAGCAGTTCAGCTTCCTTAGTCATCAGGGAAATGCATATTAAAACAATCAGGTACCACTATGCAACTATTAGAAGGACTAAAGTTTTTAAAAATTAAAAAGACTGACCGCATCAAGTACTGGCAAAAATGTGAAGCAACTGGAACTCTCACAGACTGATAGGGGTGTAAAAATGACAAAACCACTTTGGAAAGCACTTTGACAATTCCTTAAAAAACTAAAGGAGTTAAACTATTCGACCCAGCCATTCTACTCCTAGGTATTTATCCAAGAGAAAATAAATGTCCATACAAAGACATGCACACAAATGTTCACCAGCAGTTTTTATTTGTAGTGGTTAAAAACTGCTAACAATCCAAAGTCCATCAGCTGGCTACTGAATGCATTAAAAAAAAATTGTAATAGATACACACTAACCATAAACACGGGTTAACCTCAAAATAATTAAGCTGAGTGAAAGAAGCCAGACCCCCATACACAAACAATTAGTATACGCAGTATGATTCCATTTATATGAAACAGAAAATGCAAACCAATCGAGTGACAGAAAGCAGATTAATGATTGCCTGGGGGAGGGGAGAGGGAAGTAGGGGAGAAAGGGCATTGCAGAGGAAACAAGGAAACTTTTGGGGGGTAATGGACAGTTTCACAGGTATATGTCAAAACTTATCAAACTGTCCACTTTAAACACATGTAGTTTATTCTACGTCAATTACACCTCAATGAAGTTGTTTTATTAAAAAAAAACAAGGCAGGAAGAGCCACAGATTAGGAGAATAACTGCAATGCATACTGACACAGGATTAGTATCCACATGTGTTACTAATACCTATAACTCAATTTAAAACAAAACCGAGACTTCCCTGGTGGTCTAGTGGTAAAGAATCCACCTTCCACTGCAGGGGACGTGGGTTCGATCCTTGGCCAGGGAACTAAACTCCCACATGCTGCAGGGCAACTAAGCCTGTGCGTCACAACTACTGAACTCGAGCGCCTCCACTACAGAGCCCACGTGCCCTGGAGCCCTCGCACCACAACTAGAGAGAGAAAACCCACATGCCACAACTAGAGATCGCAGCCCGAGCGCCGCAATGAAGAGACAGCACGCCGTAACAAAAGAACCCGCATGCCTCAATGAAGACCCCATGTGCCACAACTAAGACCTGATGCAGACAAAAAGTAAGGAAAATAAATAAGTAAAATAAATAGGTATTTAAAAAAACAAACAACTCAATAGGAAAATAAGCCATAGAAATGAACAAATAATTTACAACAGAGAAAAAGTAAATGACAATAAACAAATTAAAATATGCTCAAACTTACTAACAATGGAGAGAATGCAAATTAAAACATAAAATAGGGAAAGTGGTGGGGGAGGTGGTGTGATGAATTGGGAGATTGGGATTGACATGTATACACTAATATGTATAAAATGGATAACTAATAAGAACCTGCTGTATAAAAAAATAAAATACAAAAATTCAAAATAAATAAATAAAATAGTCCCCTCATCCATTAAAAAACAAACCCATAAAATAGTACAACACACATAACATCAGCAAAAGTTGTAAAGATCCAGGACTTCCCTGGTGGTGCAGTGGTTAAGAATCCGCTTGCCAATGCAGGGGACACGGGTTCGAGGCCTCGTCCAGGAAGAGCCCACATACCGTGGATAAACCAGGCCTGTGCACCACAACTACTGAGCCTCGCTCTAGACCCCCATGAGCCACAACTATTGAGCCCGCATGCCACAACTACTGAAGCCCAAGCGCCTAGAGTCTGTGCCCCGCAACAAGAGAAGCCACCACAATGAGAAGCCCGCTCACCGCAACGAAGTGTAGCCCCTGCTCACTGCAACTAGAGGAAGCCCACTTGCAGCAACGAAGACCCAATGCAGACAAAAATAAAATAAATAAAATAAATTTATATTAAAAAAAAACAAGACTGGAGTGGAGAGAAGGAATGGGATTTAAAGCATTCTAAGTTTCCTGTATTGTTCAGGAAGGCAGAGATACTAATTTTAGAGTTCAATAGGTATGCATGTTAAAAATGTAAGGGTTAACTCCTAAAAAGAAAAATACATAAACATAAAATGTTCAACTTGAAAATCAGTAAAAGAAAAAAAGAATATACATATATACATATATATATATGTATATATATATATGAGAGCAAATAAGCAGCATGGTTTAAAAAAAATAAGGTATAAACTAAAATGGCAGAAATAAGTCTAGAAGTATCAGGAATCACATTAAATATGAAAAGACTAAACTTATCAAAAGACAGACTATCAGACTGATTTTTTTTATTGTATGATTTTTAAAAATTTTTTATTGGAGTAGAGTTGATTTACAATGTTGTCACACTGGTTTTTTTTTAACCCAACTATTCACAGATTACCAAGATACATTTAAAGCAAAGTGAGCCAGAAAGGTAGAAAATTTAAAGGAAAATTAAAAGATATGCTATACAAATAGTAATCAAAAGAAATATTAGTATTATTCATTAATTAATATTAATTTTAGACAATAAGACTTAAAGCAAAAATCATTAATATGCAGTCATCAAGAGAGAGCCAACAGCATTCATCAAAAGAGTACCCATTACTCCTGCAGTGAAACAGTCCTCTCCCCCATGGAGAGATATTTAAGAGGGTCCAAGTACTTGGAAGAAAAATGACCTTCCTGAGATCCTGCCATTTGCAACAACATGGATGAACCTGGAGGACATTATGCTAAGTGAAATAAGCCAGACACAGAAAGAAAAAATCTGCAGGATCTCATTATATCTGGAATCCTTTTCAAAAAGTCAAATACTTAGAAGCAGAGAGTAGAATGGTGGTTATGAGAGGCAGGGAGGTGGGGGAAACGGGGAGATGGTGAAAGGGTACAAAGCTGTAATTATGTAGGATGAATAAGTCTAGAGATCTAACATACAGCATAGTGATTACAGTTAGTAATACTGTATTGGATACTGGACATTTGTTAAGAGAGTAGATTTCAGGTACTCCCATCACACAAAAAAATGTTAGCTATGTGAGAAAATATGTTAATTAGCTTGACTATAGTAATCACTTTGCTGTGATATACCGTGTATATCAAAATATCATGTTGTACATCTTAAATACACACAATTTTTATTTTAAATTAAATTTTTTTAATTAAAAATTTAAAAGAACGTCCTTCACCAGGATTCAGGACTCCTTGCCCTTCCCTCCCTCCTAACACTCACACCCTCACCTCCAGTATCTATCTGCGTGCTATCTACCAGGCCTAACCTTTTAATGTTCTTTATCTTTATATTGTCCATCAAAAGAAACCCCAGACTTCCAGACCTCTCATCTCCCATGTTCTAATCCCCACACAGTTAGTCCTACACACTCCCTGCTCTGTCCCCATGTGTCACACACCTCTCTCCAAATTCTGAAACCCTTCCACTTGTGCCCAACATTTCCAACCTCTACTCTGGACTCTTCAACTTCTTATCCTAATTGAAACCTGGTTCCCCTCTGAGGCCATACTTCCCTTGCAGCCCTCAAGTAGTGAAAGTTATTTTTCCCATACCCCTCATACCACTGGACCTGGGGGTGGGAAGTGCCCTCCTTGCTCCTCACTGATGCTTCCCAATTAGTCTCCTTCTGTCTTCCCTAAAAAACCTCTACTTTGAATATCATGTGAAAACTCTATTACCCATTACCAGGCTGTGATGGTTAATTTTATGTGTCAACTTGACTGGATCACGGGGTGCCCAGATATTTGGCTAAACATCATATCCGGATATATCTGAGGGGGTCTTTTCAAATGAGACTAACATTTGAATCAGCAGACTGAGTAAAGCAGGTGATCATCCAATCCACTGAGGTACCAAATAAAATAAAAAGAAAGAGGAAGGGAGAATTCATTCTTATTCTCTCTCTCTCTCTCTCTCTCTCTCTCTCTGTCTGACTGCTTGAGCTGAGCTATCGGTCTTCCACTTTTGGACTTGGACTTAAACCATCAGTGTTCCTGGGTCCCAGGCCTTCAGACTCAGACCGGAATTTACACTGCTGGCTTTGCTAGGTCTCCAGCTTACAGCCCCCAGATTCTCAGCCCCCATAATTGCATGAGCCAATTCTTATAATAAACCTTACTCCAGATAGATATAGATACAGATACAGATGTACCTTATTGATTCTTTTTTTTAAATAAATTTATCTATTTATTTTTGGCTGTGTCAGGTCTTCGTTGCTGCGCACGGCGCTTCTCATTGAGGTGGCTTCTCTTGTTGCAGAGCACAGTCTCTAGGCACACGGGCTTCAGTAGTTGTGGCACACAGGCTCAGTAGTTGTGGCTCATGGGCTCTAGAGCACAGGCTCAGTAGTTGTCACGCATGGGCTGAGCTGCCCCATGGCATGTGGGATCTTCTGGACCAGGGTTCGAACCTGTGTCTCCTGCATTGGCAGGCGGATTCGTTTTTATTTTTTTAACATCATTACTAGAGTATAATTACTTTACAATGTTGTGTTACTTTCTGCTGTATAACAAAGTGAATCAGCTATATGTGTGTGTGTGTATATATATATATAT
This sequence comes from Orcinus orca, assembly GCF_937001465.1. Classification (NCBI taxonomy): domain Eukaryota; kingdom Metazoa; phylum Chordata; class Mammalia; order Artiodactyla; family Delphinidae; genus Orcinus; species Orcinus orca. Next base: position 39,730,175 of record NC_064569.1, on the reverse strand, counting down.
ATCCACCCCCTCTTGCATCTCCCTCCCATGCTCCCTATCCCACCCCTCTAGGTGGTCACAAAGCCCCAAGCTGATCTCCCTGTGCTATGCAGCTGCTTCCACTAACTATTTATTTTACATTTAGTAGTGTATATATGTCCATGCCACTCTCTCACTTCGTCCCAGCTATCCCTTCCCCCTCCCTGTGTCCTCAAGTCCATTCTCTACATCTGCGTCTTTATTCTTGTCCTGGTAGGTGGATTCTTAACCACTGCGTCACCAGGAAAGTCCCCCTACGGATTCTTTCTCTCTGGAAAACCCTACATTGTGACTCTCCACAACACTGTTCCTGTCCTAACTCTCAGTGATTTCAATTTCACATAGATAATCTTTCTAACACTCATCTCCTTGAATTCCTATCTCACTTCTTTGAATTCCTTGCTTCCAATGATCTTGTCCTTCACCTACACAGCCCACAATGATGCCTCCATAACCATGCTCCGTCTCTCACCTACTCAGATTCCAACATCTTTTGATCCCACCACAACATTCAATTAACTGATTATACCAACTTTTCACCATCTCTTGGCAACTTCACGTCCTCCCTTCCCTCCTGACCTGGTTTAAATTCCAGTGTATTATCACAATCACTCTCTTACACATATTCTCCATTGCCTTGACCCTCTCATGTTTTGTTCTACGATCTGAGTAAAACCTTTCTCTGGTTAAATCCACTCCAAACATACACCCCTGCAGCTGAATGTGGCTGGAGGAAAAAAACATGTTGACTAATCTCACTTTAAATTCATGTCCACAAACCTGGAGGGATCCTTAATGCCACCCGGCAATCATACAGCATTTCCCTGCTGCAGCCACTCTTACACTCTCCCAATCAAGTTCACACCTTCTCCACTCTCCAAACCTCCATCACCTCCTCCCCAACCTCACTCTCAGCTGAGCATTTTGATTCCTTACTCACTGAGAATATTAAAACGGAAGAAAACTTTCACAAACTCCTACTGCCAAAGCAATCCACCTACTTGATGGTGGGTTTGAGATACATTTTGAAGATGAAATCAACAAGAATTGGAGATGGATCTGATGCGAGGTATGGGGAAGAGAAAGGGATCAAAGATGACTTTCAAGTCTTTGCTCAAATATTTTCTCAACAAGACTTTCCCTTACCGCCTTTCAGTCTCTGTCTTTCCCGTGCTCTCGCGCGCTCTCTCTCTCTCTCTCTCTCTCTCTCTCTCTCTCTCTCTCTCACACACACACACACACACAGTCACACAGTCACATGTTCACACATTGTCTCTGTCTCCTTTCCTGTTTTTTGTTTTGAGTTTTTTCTTTTCAATACCAGTTATCACCAACTGAAATACTAAACATTTTACTCCTTTGCTTAACATCTGCCTTCCCCTACTAGAGTATAACTGCGTGCAGGCAAGGATTTTTATGCTTAGTTCACTCCTGCAGATCAGAAAAATAGTAAGCACTCAGTAATATTGATACTTTGTTAAAGAAATGAACTGTTCCTGGCATGAGCAAATGGTTGGATGGCGGTGCCATTTACATAGAAGAAGAATACCTTAATGGGGGAAGAATCATAGTCTCTATACAAAGGAGCTTATAATCTAGTGAGAGAAAGACACTGAAACATACATTTACAACATATTAGGATTCTATGATTTGTTAAATCTACGATAAAAGCAGAATTGAAGAACTAATATTCTATGATCTGATTTTTATCAAAACTGCATGCTTTTATATATATATATACACACTTGCACACACAACACATACATATATGTGTACATACACACAACACATACATATATGTTTCCACAACTATACAGAAAAGGTTCTGGAAGGAAAGTTACCAAACTGTTAGCCTGTGGGGCAAGAACAGTACTATGCTATGTATGGGGAATGAGACTGAAGAGAGAAGGAGACTTTCACTTTTCACCTTATACATGTTTTACAATAAGCATATTGCTCTTATAATTTAAAAATGAGACATGGAAAAATTTCCTTCCTAAAGGGAAAAAAACATATTTAACAGAAGATTAACACCCAGACTATAAAAAACTTCTATAAAACAAACAAAAAAAACAATTTAAAAATGAGCAAAGTACATAAAAAGATATTTTACAAAGAAATATAGTCAATAAACATACACAACACACTCAACCTCATGTTTAATCAAGAAAAACAAAACACTTTTTTTTTTTTTATTTTTTGGTACGCGGGCCTCTCACTGTTGTGGCCTCTCCCGTTGAGGAGCACAAGCTCCGGACGCGCAGGCTCAGCAGCCATGGCTCACGGGCCTAGCCACTCCGCGGCATGTGGGATCTTCCCGGATCGGGGCACGAACCCGTGTCCCCTGCATCGGCAGGCAGACTCTCAACCACTGCACCACCAGGGAAGCCCACAAAACACTTTTAATTCACCAGATAATAGCAAATGTTTTAAGTGTATAAGTTCGTTACCTACAACTACTGGTAGGACTGCAAATTGGTATTTTTTTTAAAGTAATTTAGTGAGCAGCAAAGTAAACAGTGTTATAATCCAAAGAATAATAAATATCCATGAGCCCATAATGTGTAAATAAATTATTAAATAAATAAATGGGGGACAAAGTACAAGTCTCTTTACAAAAAAATTCTAATTAATAAATGTAGAAGTAATGAGAGAAACAGAAAATAACAATTAGGATACCATAGTAATAACTGCTGCAGGCAAGATCTGATGAATGCTAAAATTAACAGGTGATCTTTTAAGAGAAACAGTATATTTGCATAGACTCAAAATATCGCCCTAAAATATTTACTGTGGAGGTTTAAACCTGTGTCCAAATTCTGAGACTTCACCCTCCAGAAGGTGGAACTTTTTTTTTCTTTTAATAAACTTATGTATTTATATTTTATTTTTGTCTGCGTTGGGTTTTCGTTGCGGCGAGCGGAGGCTACTCTTCGTTGCGGTGTGGGGGCTTCTCATTGCGGTGCCTTCTCTTGTTGCAGAGCACGGGCTCTAGAGCGCAGGCTCAGTAGTTGTGGCGCACGGGCTTAGTTGCTCTGAGGCATGTGGGATCTTCCCAGACCAGGGCTCGAACCCGTGTCCCCTGCATTGGCAGGAGGATTCTTAACCATTGCGCCACAAGGGAAGCCCTCAAATAACTTTTAAAAGACATCCAGGGAATTCCCTGGCGGTCCAGTGGTTAGGACTCAGCACTTTCACTGCTGGAGCCCGAGTTCAATCCCTGACTGGAGAACTAAGATCCTGCAAGCCTCACAGCACAGCCAAAAAAAAAAAGACCTCCATAAAATACAACGTTTGAATCGAGACAGAGGTGAAAAAGATTACCCAACTAAGCTTTGTTTAAAGTACTGTCAACTTAACAAGGAATTAGATAACCATCTCAAGAAACCTAGTGTGTCCTGACTAGTAAGATGTAACAAAACATCAAGTTTGCATCTGAGTTAAATGGCTGCCTTAGTCTGTGGTGGTTCTGTGCCACCTACTATTCAGGTCCTGCAACACCTTTATTTCCTGTCATTCATCATAGTTATAAACGAGTTTCACTGTTCTCATCAAATGTGACGGAGCTTCTAATGATGAGATCCTTGTCCTGAGCACTTGTGCAGCATATGAAGGTAGGCTATGATGGCAATTTACTACAAAGATATAAGAGGATAACCAAAGTGAGCAGAAGAGTCACTTCCACCACACACTACCGTACATTCTGAATCAATGTAACAGTAGAAGATAGCCAGGAAGAGCCAGCAGTGGGTTGACCACACTGACATGTTGTAATCAGAGACTAAGTAGATAATTTAAAGAAAAGTATTGCTCTACTACTGATGGTAGCCTTCAAACAGCAGCAGATCATTTACTACTGGACAGATCACATGTACTCAAGAGAGGAAAGACTGTAGGTTTTACAAACAGGTCTTTGCAGTTCTATACACGTCAACAGGAAGTAACCTCACTGGCAGCATCTTCAGGTACGAAAGATATCTTCACTTACTAACATGACCCATCTATAATCATATAATGGCCTCATCACAAACCTACTTCTCAGTCCCAACACCCTTTAGCCAACTCTAAAAATGAACACCGACACACACACACACACACACACACACACACACACACACACACACTCCACAACTAGTAATCATGTCATCTTGTTAATTAAGTAATATAAAAATCCTTACCAACAATCCAAGGTTGTCATTTAAGGTCTGAACTAGTAAGAATCCCTGTGTAACCCTAACCACAAATTAGTCATAGGACAATGACTGCAGAAGCTGCCTTTAAGCTGATGGTTATGTTCTCAGACCCTACAAAATATTTTAAGGGTCTGGGGCTGCTGCTGCAGAATCTGTGTAGAAGATGGATGTATATTTCAGGAACTCACCACAACCAGCTGCTATGGTGGATTTGAACATAGAGAGTAAATGCTGGCTTCTGGCCAATTCTTAATATCAGCAACCTAAAGTGTATATAAACTTTAAATCTTCTGGAAAAATATTTCAGAACCAACAGACCACCTCCAAGGTAAGTGTGAGCTCACTAAGACTCCTATGAGGCTCCCAGAAAACGGCATGTGAGCCTGAAGTCCCTTTGTAACCCAGTAACTCAAGGAGCAAGATGCAGGTGTAATTAACCTCCTGCAACAATTAGAAAAAATGAAATTGGAGGTTAGACCCATCCTAAGAGACAGTTCACTGTCAGCCTGCAGATATTTCAATCTATTATATCTGGTACTATGTGACAACTCTCTCTCTCTCAAATATATACAGGGAAGGAGAAAAAAATGGACTCAAACAGTACTTCCTGTATTACAGCTACCTTCTTGAAATATTTAAAGTATATAGTAGGCACTCAAACTTTTTTCAATGAATAAAGAAGGGATATAAGCAATATATCCCTTCTGTTGGTAAGCAATAACCAACAGCTCATACATGTAAAACATTTTAAAATGAAAAAAAGCACCCTAAATTTCAATCAAAGGCAGCAAAGTGAACTGAAGATACTCTACACTATTGACACATTTTTCAAATATACATACAAATAACATTCTTAAAATGATCATCCACATTTATAGGTATGACTGGAAAGATCTGTATATAACAAATGGTTCCTTCCACACTGGATACATTTCATACTTTAGAACAGAAACTCCCACTTTCTTCATCAACTGAACTGTCTACACGATTTTCAAAAGTACTTTTATTGCTAAGTTGAAATGTATTTTCATGTGCTTGCCAGATGTCTTGACACATAAATATAATCAGACAGAAGCTAAGAGAGAGCCATGAACACTGGATAAATCATTTCCTTTTGAATCATTTCCAGTGCAAGTGTCCGGCAAACTGTGCAGAAAGTCAGCAGAGGAAACAGCAGCTCTCGAACATAAGGTCAACTACTACCTTCAGGTGAACACACTACAACCACCGTTTAAAAGTCACCAAACTTCCACAAAAAATTAAACACAGGATTACCATATGAACAGATATCAAACATATATTTGTATACCAATGTTCACAGCAGCATTATTCACAATAGCCAAAAGGTGGAAACAACCTGTGTCCATTTACAGATGAATGGATAAACAAAATGTGGTACATGCTTACAATGGAATATTACTCAGTCCTAAAAAGGAATGAAATTCTGACACAGGCTAAAACACTGATGAACCTTGAAGACACTGTGCTAAGTGAAATAAGCCAGAGACAAATGGACAAATACTATATGATTCCACTTACGTAAGGTGCCTAGAATAATAGTATTCCTAGAGATGGAAAGTGGAATAGTGGTTGCCAGGGGCTGGGGGAAAAGAGGAATGGGGAGTTATTGTTTAATAGCAGTTTCAGTTTGGGAATATAAAAATGTTCTGGAGTTGGACGGTGGTGATGGTTACACAGCAATATGAATGTACTTAATGCCACTGAAGTGTAGACTTAAAAAATGGTTTAAATGGCAACTTTTATGTTATGTGTATTTTACCACAACTTTTTTTTAAGTAACCAAGCAAGAATGATGGTCAAACCTTTGTGGCAAAAACATATCAAGAAAAGTGGTAAGAGTCTGCAACAAGCATGCTTCCCTGTCATCCTCCAGAGCCTAGATGACTTGCCTGAATGTCCAGACCTCAGAATAGGAGGGATGGACATGCCATTTTCATGTTGCTACAGATATATATATATCAACATCATATATTGGTATATATGAATGAGAAGATATATTAGAAGGTGAATTATATTCTGTAGGAGGTTGTTTGCTAAATAATGAATGGGCTCCCCTTCCCAACAATTAAATCAGAAAAATATAAGCTTTACCTTCCAGGCTCCAATGTAAGCAGCAAGACTGAAATAATCAGTTTTACTTCTAACAAAGAAGCACAGTGGATCCTAAAGAGTGACTTTAAGTTCCCAGTTTTAATATGGTGGCTCTACAATGGAAAGTGCAAGCAGCAATACAATAATAATAATAAAAAAAATACAACCTTCTTTCACCACCATTATGAAGTTACTTAACCTTTCTAAGCCTCATCTGAAATATGAGAAAAATGCTTACAATTACCTTATAAGGACTGAAGATCTAATAAAGTAATATATATAAAACACAGTGAGTTCAGTCCCTAGAATACCTAAATGCTCAACAACAACAAAATTCCCTCCCCTCCTGCAATTCACTAGTATCTGTAGCTTTTGCTGCTCCTGGATCAGCCTCCACAGGCTATGCTGATGTTGTGGCCATTAAGCTCTGGCTCCTCCCTCAGGCCCCAGCTGTTTCTCTCGGTTCTAGTTGTTTTACTCCTGGTTTCTAAGAGGATCCCGTCTATATTTAGACATAATGCCAGTACCAACTGTGGACTCAACAGGTGTTTGGAGGGCACTTGAGCACTCAGCAGTTTTCGACTGTTTTCCAGAGTTAATTGGTTTTGGCTCCACAACTGGCTGTCTTGACTTCTACAAGGAAGAGTGCCACGTATGCACAGTACTTCAGCAGTACACCAGACTGAACAGAAAATTAAGTGTGCTCACAGGACAAACCCTTAGCAAGAAGATGTTTTTGCCTATTATCTGGGCCCCCAAATATTTGTTAAATCACAGGGGCAATAAACCTTCCATAAACTCTACAGATGTAGCCCATCAACCCAATCTTTGCCTAAATCACTGTATCAAACCCAGGTTTCAACCAATTCATGCTGCTTGTACTTCAACCAAGATCAGGAGGAGAAAGCAGGCAGAACAACAGGAAAGATTTAAAGAAGGCATCAAACAGAGCTGGGTCTGAATTCAGCTTTATTTACTACCAGTTTTGTGACCTTAGTAAGTTATTTAATCTCTTAATTTATAAAATAGGAAATGATAGTGAGGATTAAATTAAATGAGATAATACACACAAAACAATCTTAGCACCTTGCCTAGCCTACCGTAGGAGGTCAATACAGAGCCTCATTATCACTAATGAGGAAACTGCACTCCTTGCTTTGTTCAGTTTTTATAACATAGAAGAAAAGTGACATTTAGATCATTATTTTTGGACTTTTATAAAATAGTATAATGCCACTATCCAAGACCTAGCTGAGAAATGTAAACCGAAAACTTCGCAGATATCTTAGATGAGTCAGCAAAACGTTAATGCTCCCCAAAATAAAGAGCTTAATGTGTACTATTTATGAACACATAATGGTAACTACAATTTCAAAATCAGCAATCTTGTACCTAGTACCATTCAAAATTTGGTCTGGAAATCCAAGTATCAAGGAAATGCAAAGATCATAACCCCAAATATACTTTCCCACAATATTTTCAAATCACCTTAATTCAAACTGGAAGGTACAAGGCAGCCTGATAATTTGAAATCAGCATCAAGAATTTCTTGAGGCAGAACCCAAACTCTCCCCCACAAGCATAAAACCAGTAGCAGATGGTACATGCTCATTTCTCAGTGAGAAACTGTAATTCTAACAAAGTAGAGATAACTTAGATTTTATCAAGTCTGCTCATCACCTTTTAGTCTAAATGAAAACAAACTCTTGGTTCTCCTCCAAACACTCTAACCTCTGCATTATCAATGACCAAACACCCTAAACTCTGCATTATCAATGACCAAACTCAAAGCAAGATGCCTATTTTTAGTGATCTGTCCTCTCCTGCTTCATTAACCGTAGGTAAATTACATAGAGGGAAAATAAATATTACAAGCATGCTTTATCAATGAAATGAACTATAAATGATAACCAATTATTAAAAGAGCGGCTTGTACTCGTTGGCAGAGGGACATGCCAGAGAAAGATCCACCTTCTAAAAGAACCCAGTCATCCTGGATGAATTAGGAGAAAAATGCCACTCCAGTCCACCTAACTTATACTCTCTAACTGGATTTATCCTTCTGCTTTAATTCAAGCCCAAACCACATATATTTTATGTCTCTGCCCCACTTTGCTTTATTTTCCGTTCCGTTTCCCGCTCCCCCATTCCAAGAATGCCCCCCTACCTCTTATTTTTAAATCCCACTTTGCCCCCAAATCCTAAATACGTCGGACACCCACGCAGATGACCTTACGCATCCCCGTTGAATTCCCAGTTCATCGTACTTCTCATACCAAATGATCCATTCTTTCATTCCTTTCGATCTCTCGTTGGTTCTTAAAATACAGTACCCCACACACGCTCACATCAGAGTCCCCCCTCACTCCATTGTTTCCCTGGCCTATGCCTCCGGAAACCCCCCAACTCGGACCCGTGTGCTTCGGCCCGCCCCACTGACCACAGAAACCTTTCACCATCTGGGCACTCCAGGCTCCAAAGGGTTCACGTCCCCCTCCTCTCGGTACCCCAACCCCCACCAACTGCCCCCTCCCCCTGTGCCTTCCCTCAAGCCTGCTCTCTGCACCTCTGTGCCCCGCTTCATCCCCCACCAACTCCTCCACCCAGCACCCTCAGCCTCACCTACTCCAGGCCCCCGCAGTCGCCGTGTCCCCCAGTTCCGGCTCTGCGTCCGGGACGCTCCCGGGTCTGAGAAGAGGAAAGGAGCTCCTCCGCCGCCTCCTCCTCCTCTTCTAGAGCCGCCGCCGTAGCCGCCGCGCTCCTCCCCCAGCTCTCCCGGAGCCGGACGCCGCCCCGCCCCAACCGCCCCTTTCCTCTCTTCCTTCCTCAGCCGGGCGGCGGGCTGGGAATCGCAGCCACGGCTCAGGCCCGGAGGGCCAGCCGATCCACACCGACCTCGCCGGAGCTCGAGCTCTTCGCCCCGCCCTGCAGCCCACTCGGGCGCGTGCGCGCCAGCCAGCCAGCGCACAGGGCGCGTGCTCGCGCCGGCGCGACGCCGGCGCGCCGAGCTCGAGGCCATTGCAGCCAACGGGCGCGCGAGCGAGGCCTGGGCGCGAGGCGGCCCGCGAGCCGGGGATCTGCGCGCGGAGAGGTGCGGGGCCGGAGGCCGCCTCCAGTCCGTCGGGTTGCCGCTCCCATCGTGACCGGGTCCCTTGCACCTCGCACCGCCCGCCAGATCGCGCGCCCGAGTTCAGTGAGCGCAGGCGTCGCTGGGGATTGGGAAGAACGACAAAGGGAAGGGGCTGGAAGAGTGGGTCGGGAACCAACTAGATGGAAGTGGGGACGGGTGGGACACGAGCTCGCGCCCGCGTGCAGAATGGCCAGTGCCCAGAAGGAGCTGGGCGGCGTGGGGTGGGGAGACAGCGCGCGCTAGGAGTGGAGGGCCCGAGCTGGAACTGCCGGAAAGAGCCGAAACTCCCCCGGAGGTTGCCGAAGGCAGACGCCTGGAGGGGAACCTTGCTGAGGGGCTCTTCTCACTAGGTCCCGGTCGGGATTCTGTCTCCCAGGCTGCTGTCCATTTCGGCACTACGATCCGCCCCGACGACTTAACACCATTTTCCACTTTGCCTCCTTCCCGACCCAAGTTTTACTCCAAAAGTCCATTTCAGAGCCACCAGCTGCGGAAAACGCCCGGACGTCCGGACTTCGCGGCCGCTCAGCCTCCTGGGAATCCATAGAGGGAGATGCCGAGTGGTGGCGGGAGGATGCGCCTCCCAGGCCCGGCACAAGATAAATTCGGGAGTAACTTGAGGGTTCTCAGCCTAGTCCGCCAGGCACACTGCCCAAGTCCATTTCTCCGTCGGTTTTCTGGCATACTAAGTTGTCTGCATCCCCCTACGCGGCTGTGGTCACATTGCCCGAATCTTTCTGTTAAATACTCTTCTGTCTTCGTGGTTAGATTCCCAAGCATCCCGGGCGGGGCCAGAACCATCTCTAATATTTGCGCGCCTTTCCAGCCAGTGTCCTCCATGTATGAAGCACTCACCCCACTGCCAACTGGTCAGCGATCTGTTGGGAGTGGCTAGAGGCTGGGCATTTAGACAATCAGCAGTGAAAAGGTTAATCAGAATCTGTCCCCATGTTCTTATCTTTTGAAGCCAAAGCATAAGGGGCTCTGGACAGGCACCAACAACAAGCCAGAGAGTATATGTGAGTGTGTACAGACACCACAGTCACAATGTAGTTTTGGTTTCCACAGGTTTGTTGTTGGAGTTGCAGTACTAGTACATCTCTACGAAGTCATCTGGTCCTTTGGTTTTTAACCTCGCATGGGGTGGAAGGGTCAAAAATCCTCTGGAGCCCACTGGCCCCTGGTTAATAATGCCTAACCTAATACAACCATATATCATTTACAGATCTAAAGAAACAGAAGACTAGGTCATCCAACCAGTTAGGGCACTACACCATGTGTTGCTTACTATTGAATCTTCTTTCAAAGATTCAAATAGAAGCAAACCATCCAAATACCTGCTTTCTCTTCATTTACTAAATTGACCACCCAGTGAGTGGGAGGCATTGTTCTAGGTGTGGGTCACTTACAAAGAATAAAAGTAGATCATTGGGCTTCCCTGGTGGTACAGTGGTTCAGACTCTGCCTGCCAAGGTAGGGAACACGGGTTCGAGCCCTGGTCCGGGAAGATCCCACATGCTGCGGAGCAACTAAGCCCGTGTGCCACAACTACTGAAGCCCTTGTGCCTAGAGCCCCTGCTCCCCAACAAGAGAAGCCACCACAATGAGAAGCCTGCACACCGCAACGAAGAGTAGACCCCGCAACTAGAGAAAGCCCACGTGCAGCAACGAAGACCCAACGCAGCAAAAAATAATAATAATTAATTTTAAATTAATTTTTAAAAATATTGAAGGGAATGTAGTATATAGTGTGCAGCTTTCCCCCAAGGAAACTTTTTGTGCAGGATTAATGTTTCTTTGAACAGCCACTTTATAAAGTTCTATTAAAGGGGTTTGATGGGGCTTCCCTGGGGCTTCCCTGGGGCTTCCCTGGTGGCGCAGTGGTTGAGAGTCCGCCTGCCGAGGCAGGGGACACAGGTTCGTGACCCGGTCTGGGAAGATCCCACATGCCGCGGAGCGGCTGGGCCCGTGAGCCATGGCCGCTGAGCCTGTGCGTCCAGAGCCTGTGCTCCACAGCGGGAGAGGCCCCAACAGTGAGAGGCCCGCGTACCGCAAAAAAAAAAAAAAAAAAAGGGGGTTTGATTAGGTTGTAATTTCCCATTTTATAGATAACAAAACTGAGGTTCAAAGACATGGGTAACATACCCAAATTCAGTTGTGCATCAGATGTTTAGAGCTGCAAAAGGCCTTAAATTGTCAAAGGTTGAATTGTTAAATCATGAAATTAGTGGCAATGTCAGAACCAAAACTCAGATTTGAAACACTCAGTTCAGTGAAAGTGCCTTGCAAGTTCATTAAAAACTTGAAATTGAATTTGTTTCTATGTGTGAGATTTATAACTAATACTGCTTTACTGAAAGTTCATGCATGGAATTTCAGCATGCTCTTTCACTTATACAGTCTGTCACCACTTTTTAAAGTGATAATGCCACCCTCTGTAAAATGTTTTATGGTTTAGAAAGTGCCCTCAACACATCTCATTTGAATGTCTCAACAACCCTGTGATGCAAGCATCATTGTCCTCATTTAACAAATGAGGAAACCGAGGCTCTAAATTGTTAAATAGCAGGGGGTTTTTGTTTGTTTGGTTTTTGGAGGAAAGGTTTATTGCAAGGCCAAGCAAAGAAACGGGTGGCTCATGCTCAAAAAACCTGGACTCCCTTAAGTAGCAATTTACCATATTTAGTAAATGTCCTGTTATTTGCATTGAGAGAAGACAGTCCTGCTGTCAAGGGCCTTTGGTATAGTCAAGGAGACAAGACTTAAAAACATGAGATAGAGAATGATTATATGGCAACATGTAAGAAAATGCTTGATAGAATGGTACAAACTGGACAAGACTGCTGAAGGAATTCAAGGAGGAAAGATTACTGGGGATGGACTTAATCAGCAAAGGCATCACTTAGGGATAAACCTTAAGCTGGATCATAAAAGAAGTGTAAAGATTTGGATTAGCAGAGGGGAAAAAGGATTATAGGAAAGTAGAGTGACATCAGCAAAGACATAAACATGAGAACAAAAAACACACTGCTGGAAAAGAATTAGAGTTTGAAGGGAGATGGGTCTGAAATGATCAGTCTCTTGGCTGTACAAGAAAAATCACCTGCTAAGAGGCAGAGTTCCCAGTCACTTAATATAAAATGAGCAAGTGCTTTCCAACCCAAATTACACAGAAAAGCAGTAAACTTACACTCTCTGTCGTGGACCCCAGGAATGAAAACGAGAAAGTAGCAACAGAAGCCAAGTCCAAACTGGCGGTTATGGGTAGGAAGGAGAGGTGGGGGAGTAACATGAGCCTCACTGGCCCTCAGATCTGTGATTGGGAAATATCTGAATAGAAGACATCTATATTTCCTCTATACCCTCCCCATTCCTTTCCTGATACTAAATCATTTGAAAGGTGCCTGACCTCCTGATGGTAAGGAAAATGCCCCTTTAAGTGATGCTTGGAAGCCAGGCTCTCATGCTAATTTAGTCACTGCGCAGCAGAGAATGTTCCCCACAACCTTTCTTAGCCCAGAAATGGACCTAAGGTCTGGCCAGAATGGGTTAAAATCATTCCCTTCCAACTTTCCCACATAGGGCACTTCTCTATTCTATTGAAACTTATCACTGAGGTTTAAATCTAGAAAATCCAAGGTCTTGCTGAAAGTTATAATAGTTTGCAAGTAAGCAGATGGATGAGAGGTGGAGAGAAAGAAGAGAATTGGGAAGAAAAGGAAAAGGAAAATGAAGAAAGCAACAAACTATTGAAATGAAACCTCGGGACTTCCCTGGTGGTCCAGTGGTAAAGAATCCACCTTCCAATGCAGGGGACGCGGGTTCGATCACTGGTCAGGGAACTAAGATCGCACATGCCCCGGGGCAACTAAGCTCTCGTGCCTCCACGAGAGAGCCTGCGTGCCGCAAACTACAGAGCCCACGCGACCTGAAGACTGTGTGCCACAACTAGAGAGAGAAAATCCACATGCCACAACTAGAGAAAAGCCTGAGCACCACAACGAAGAGACCACGTGCCGTAAGGAAAAATCCTGCATGCCTCAAGGAAGATCCCACGTGCTGCAACTAAGACCCGATGCAGCCAAAAAAGTAAGGAAAATAAATAAATAAATATTAACAAAAAAAATTGACCTTGACTAAAGTCATTAAAAAAAAAAAAAAAAAGGGACCTCGCTGGTGGTCCAGTGGTTAAGAATCTGCCTACCAATGCAGGGGACGCAGATTCTATCCCTGGTCTGGGAACTAAGATCCCACACGCCGTGGGGCAACTAAGCCTGTAACGCTCTAGAGCCTGCGTGCCACAACTAGAGAGAAGCCTGTGCGCAGCAACGAAGATCCCACGTGCTGCACCTAAGACCGACACAGCCAAAGAAGGAAAGAAATGAAACCGCATTTAGCTGGAACCCTATGTAAATATTCTGCGTTTGTTGTTCAAAACCCATCTTAGCAAAACAAACAAACAAAACCAGTTAGTTGAACAAGTTTCAATCCCTTGGAATGACTAAGAGAAAAAGATGGCAAGGAACATGAAGAGAAACCAAAAAAGCAGCTTCTCAGGGTGTGAACTGGCATGAAATTTGTGTTCAAGCAAAGCTCTAACATGAGATTTCACCAGAGTTTCTGGGGAGATCAAATGACATCTAGAAAACATACTTCATTTGGAGTTTGACCTGAATAACACCCAAAGACAACTTCACAGTTTCTCTCACCTTCCCAACAAAAGGAAGGGACTGAACTCTGGTAATGAACCAACTAAGGAGGTACCACTACCAGATTCTAAAAAAAAGTGGACATATTTTACCCTTGTGACAGCCTTCAGGCGCCACCTGCAGTTCTCAGCTAAGACTGCAGTAAACCTAGACCTCCTGCTAGCTTGTTAGGACCACCCACTGCTAAAGAAAAAAGAAAAGAAAGAAAGAAAGAAAGAAATTCCATCCAGGGAGTCCTCAAAAGCCTCCTAGGTCCTAGAGTAGGTGCAAACGCAGCTTGAAGACACAGAGCCTAGGAAAAGACCTAAGGGCCTTAGTTGGCTATAAGCTCCATGAGCAAACCACCCCCTCAAAAAACAAGCTAAGAAATTCTTAGACTGCTTGATTTAAAGGATGATATATTGTCCAGACCTTGAGAACTTAATAGCTCCACAGTACCCTGTTCTGTCTGAACACATCTGAGAATTGCATTTAGTTCTGGGCACCACAATTTAAGAGCAATATTGACAACAGTCATAAAAATGTTCATACCCTTTGACCCAGTAATCCCACGCATGGGAATTTATTCTGAAATAATTCAAGAGACTAGATGAATTAGAAGCATGAAAATATCGATGCAGCATTCTTTATAACAACAAATATATATATGTGGGTGTGTGTGTATATTTGTGTGTATATATAGCTTAAATGTCTCCCAAGAAGGTAATATTATACAGCGTTTCAGTATAATTATGTTATTTGAAAAAAATTAAAAATATTTAATAATAATGCGTACAACATGGATGAATCCTGAAAATATTATGCTAAGTGAAAGAAGCCAGACAGAAAAGCAGACATTTATGATTCCATTTATATAAAATGTCTGCAATAGACAAATCTATAGAGACAGAAAGTAGATTCATAGTGGCCAGGGGATGGGGGCAAGGACAGAATGGAGAATGATTGTCCCTATGTATGGGGTTTCTTTCTGGGGTGGTAAAAATATTCTGCAGTTAAGGTTGATGGTTGTACAACCTCATGAATATACTAAAAACCACTTAACTTTTTACTTTCAAAGGGTAAATTTTACGTGATGTGAATTATATCTCAGTAAAATATATATA
This sequence comes from Orcinus orca, assembly GCF_937001465.1. Classification (NCBI taxonomy): domain Eukaryota; kingdom Metazoa; phylum Chordata; class Mammalia; order Artiodactyla; family Delphinidae; genus Orcinus; species Orcinus orca. The sequence goes on along the minus strand of NC_064569.1, from coordinate 39,714,910 downwards.
TATATGTATATATATATGAAGTCTTCCTAGTAATATATATAAATGCTTATGATGCTTATGATTCAGGGAGGAGAAAAAACTATAAAATTATATTCATGATATGATATGTACATTTATGGATGAGGACTAAAAGACATCATGAATAAATGAAAACTGAAAGTTTGATACAGGTGAATTTTTGCCAGGGGGGTGGCCATTATATTGTTCTTTGAGCAATTAAATATTTTATTTTCTTCCCAAGACAGTGTCCACAAGAGGGCAGAGAGATGAAAAACCAAACCATTTCTCACAAGCTTCAGTCGAACAGTTAGAAACCCAGAATCCAGTGTGGAAAGCAATCTTAAAGGTCATCTAAGTCCAATTTCCTCACCTTACAAGGAAAAAACTGAGGCCCAGAGTGGTGAAGTGGCTCCTCGAAGTCAGCAGGCTGTTCACGCAAGAGGCAGAAGCAAACCCCCCCCACCCCCGTCACTTCTCCACCCATCCTCTTTCTACCAAATTACAGTGCTTCCTTAAACAAGGCAATGTTTAATCTAGAAAAGGAAAGCTTTAGAAGGATATGAGGTGAAGGGCAGGTTCTTATCAAGAATGGGTTTTTTGTTGGTTTTTGTTCTTTGCAGCAAGACGTGGCAGATCTAGGGAATTCCCTGGCGGTCCAGTGGTTAGGACTCGGCACTTTCACTGCCATGGGCCCTGGTTCGATCCCTTGTCGGGGAACTAAGATTCAGTAAGCGGCGTAACGTAGCCAAAATAATAATAATAAGAGAGAGAGAGAGAGAGACGGCAGATCTAGAAAGAAATTTCAGGGAAGCAAATTTCAGTCTAATAAAAGAACAACAGTTAAGGATGTCCAAAAGGTGGGACAGGTAGAGGATTTCCAATTAAATCAAAAGCCAGAATTGGTCATCTCTGAGGCAGGCTATTCTCAAGATCCTGCTATGGATAGGTACTTGGGGTAGAGGCCTTCTCAGTTCCCTTCCAACTCTTTAAAGGGTCTATACACTTTTTATTCGTGGGAGTGGGAGAGTACAGCATCATTGGATTTCATTACATCAACCCAGGTAGAGAATAAGGAAGACCTCTCACTTGCTAATATCTTAGTTCGTTTTTTAAAAATAATTATATTATAGTGAATTTCTGCTTTCAGCTGATTTTCACTATGTCAGGTCCTTTAGGAAGCACATTCCCAGAAAAGTCTTAGTGATTATAATATTCTAGGGCTGGTAGCAAAGCAGAATTTCCTTCCAAAAGTTCTAAATTCATATGATTTGTGCCATTTCTTTGTTTTCAAAAAATGGCTGGGCTACACCACTGGCTATTAGATGTCCTCTGGGGGTGGGTAGGTAGCCTAATCCTGGGAAGCACTCAATTTCAGTACCTGCTCACAGGCCAGGACAAGAGGGAAGATGAAATCCAAAGATGGTTTAATCAAACAGTCTTTCCTACTAAGAGGTAAACATTCTTTAACCTCTTTCTCACTTCTTACGTAGTAACCCAGCCCACACCCACAAACTCTCTCCTATGGAAAGCTTCATACCAATCCACACTGAAGTGACCAATGGGGGTAAGAGTTGGGCAGCAGACCTATGCTGCAGCGTTTCATAAACTATAAATACCCCTGCTTTTCGGCATAGAAGGACTGAGACTCCAGATGTCAGGGAACAGCCTCCCTAATTGAAATGAATCTGTCAAAGGATGACAAGAATTCTGCAAGGAGAATCTGCAGGTAAAAAGGGCCATCTTACAAGCAGTTCCCCATCTCCTTCCCATTAAATTCATCTTACCCTCAGAGTTGCTGCATTCTGAGGCCTTCTGCTATAATCACTGGCCCAGAGGAGCTCCGCCCCATTTTAAAATGATAGTCCGAGAATGACCAAACCCAAACCACTTCCCTGGTTCCCCATAAACAGCTAAGAAAGACTGGAAATTTCTTTTTTTTTTTTTTTTGCTGCACCGTGAGGCATTTTGGATCTTAGCTCCCCGACCAGGATCGAACCATGCCCCCTGCAGTGGAAGCGCAGAGTCTTAACCACTGGACCACCATGGAAGTCCTGGAATTTTCTTAATTATAAAACAAGAGAGTCTAGAGAAGGGGAGGGGAACACTTGTAACCCTACCATCACAATACAATCCATCATTCCTATTTATTTCTTTCTAACCATTATTTGCAAGCATTCATACACAGATTTACAGGAAGCCAAGAGGACCTTTTTTTTTTTTTTTTTTTTTTTTTTTGCGGTACGCGGGCCTCTCACTGTTGTGGCCTCTCCCATTGCGGAGCACAGGCTCCGGACGCGCAGGCTCAGCGGCCATGGCTCACAGGCCCAGCCGCTCTGCGGCATGTGGGATCTTCCCGGAACGGGGCACGAACCCGTGTCCCCTGCATCGGCAGGCGGACTCTCAACCACTGCGCCACCAGGGAAGCCCAAGAGGACCTTTTTTTAATACAAAATACACTAATACACTCTAGGAAAATTCATCCTTACAGGTAGAACCTTCATTCTATACCAGTAACTCACTAGACACTCAAGCACTATTTCCTTACATAGGCTGAAAAGAGTTTGAAAGGGAACTACTAGTTATATTTGCTTACTCTACATGTGCTAGCTTCTATATTACAGCAACTCTTTAAAAGTACGTACTATTATCTCAATTTTAGAGGAAACTAAGGCTCTAAGAGGCTAAAGAAACCCAAGATCACAGAGCTATAAAATCATGGAACCAGATTCAAATCCTAATCCTAATCCTCCTGACTCTAAAACCCAAGCTTAAAGTCAAAAGACCATCCATAAACTGGGGGAAAATATCTCCAACACATACGATGAAGGGCTAAGGTTCCTAACAAGCAAGGATACCAAGAAAATAGATTTCACAGAGACAAACAGGAACACAATTAAAAAAAAAAAAAGGTAGATGAAATTATCAGGCAATTCACTGAAGAGGAAATGCAAGGGCCCAATAAACATTTGGAAAGATGCTGAACTTTAATTGGAGTCAGGGAAAGGCAAACTGAAGTCATCAGATACTATTTCTCACCCATCATGTTGGCAAAAAATTAAAAGAAAGATAACAGTCCATACCGGTTACAAAGAAAGGGCCACTTGTACTGCTGGTGGAAGTGTAGCTTGTTTACAGTCTTTTCCAAAAGTAACCTGATACAGTATCAATCAAAATGTAAAGCATACATTCTGTTTGACCCTGCATTATCACTTATTGGAATCTAGCCTTAGAAAGACAAAAAGCACCAATACACATATTTAAAGATATTCATTGTAGCGTTGCTCATGTTGAAAAAATAGAAACTACTCATCAATAGTTCCTGTTTGAATAAATTAAAATATATTTTTATAACAAAAACTCATAAGAAAATTTGAGGACAGTAAAATAATTTTCCAAATCAAGTAAAACCTCAATCACTCTTTTGTTTCTTTTTCCTTATAGACTGTTTTTAATATATTTACATTTTGCAGATGTAGTACTACATAACATGTTAATAAATTACTAATTAATAGCCTATGAAAATGCCACATGATAATTTGACAAATTATGTTCTTCAAAGGAAATGTATATCAATTTCTGACTTTAAAAAGGTGTGACATTGTAAATTAACTATACTTCAATTTAAAAATACTGACAAAAAAACAAAAATAACTTGATATGATGAAACATTTGAGTAAATTAATAGTAAAAAAAAGAAGTGTGAAAGTTAATTTGTTTTTTTTGTTTTTTTTTTGGCTGCACCGGGATTGCGGCATGCAGGATCTAGCTCCCGGACCAGGGATCAAACCAGGGTCCCCTCCATCGGGAGCGTGGAGTCTTAATCACCGGACCTCCAGGGAAGTCCCTAATTTGGTCTTAAAATCATGGTATATAAATTCATTGGCAAATTTTTTTTTATATATGGATGAAAAAAAACACATCTACAAATTTCATTCCTCTCAATTGATCTGACCATTTTTTTTTAATCAGTAGGGAAAACTAGCCAAAATAAGTTTACTTTTTAAGAATACATATACCGGGGCTTCCCTGGTGGTGCAGTGGTTCAGAATCTGCCTGCCAAGGTAGGGGACACGGGTTCGAGCCCTGGTCCGGGAAGATCCCACATGCCGCGGAGCAACTAAGCCCGTGCGCCACAGCTACTGAGCCTGCGCTCTAGAACCTGTGAGCCACAACTACTGAGCCGCGTGCCACAACTACTGAAGCCCGCGCGCCTAGAGTGCGTGCTCCCGAACAAGAGAAGCCACCGCAATGAGAAGCCTGCACACCACAACGAAGAGTAGCCCCCGCTCGCCACAACTAGAGAAAGCCCACGCACAGCAACGAAGACCCAACGCAGCCAATAAATAAACAAATAAAATAAATTTAAAAAAGAATACATATACCACTCGGAGTTAACTTCCAGAAAAAAGAAAAGGACTGAGTGTTGTACACACAAATAAAGAAAAGCAAGAAAGCTGGAGTAAGTGTACATAATTTTAACATCACGTTCCTGGTCTCCAGTCTTCCTCTGCAAACTGAGGCATCCTGGGCTGTTCCTTCCACACTTGGGAATTAAATAAGGCCCCCTTGAGATTCTCAAGTTGTTGGTTCCCTAGGGTTTCCCCAAAGTCCCCATAAAGCCATATGAGATATAAAATCATGAATTTTCCCATGAGTCCCCATAAAACAGTGTCATCTGTTCCTTCTGCAATTTTCTAATGCATTCTATTTACACCTCTTACGACACAGTTCAGAACACTGAATGGGGCAGACTTTGATATCTGTGTACCTGTGTTATTATCCCCCAATGGACTGTAAACAACGAGGGAGCAAGGTGTGTAGCTCAGAATCAAATCCCAAGTTTCAGGAAGACCTGACAATTCAGCCAGTCGAACCACCTGTGTAAAGTTTGAGGGCTCTCCACAATACACCAAGCAGAGGAGTCTGTGATAGGGGGATTACACCCTACCCCCCTACCCCATAGCAGCTTGTTCCTTCTTGGGAAAAGTATAGCTCCTAGAAAGTTCTCCTATAAATGGAATTAAAATATTTTTCTGAAATTTTGAAACTTAACCCCAGTCTTACCCCTTGGTAGCCCACAGAATAGATCAAATCCCTCTTGTCACAGGACACCTTGTGAAATATTAGAACCCTTGTATTTTTCTTCAATCACCTAACTCAATGCTTTGCACATTAAAAAAAAAAAATTGTTAAGTAAACTTCCTCCATCATCCATCAATGTACCAGGGCTGAAATAATGTGGTATAGACTCTAAAAGATATTTTATTGGTTTTATAATATGTCTATCATTGCATTATCTCATTTTAAGAAAAAATAATCAGGAATACGATAGCCAAGAATTCAGAAATTCAAAACATAAATACATTCTTCTACCACAAAAGCTTTCTCACCCCTTTAAGGTTTTCTCATCTCCACTGCAAGTGACAGCTTCTTAAACACTGTTGGGATGCCTCATGTGGGCAAAGCTGGGCTGGGACAAGCTGCTCAGCTGTGCCAGGAAGAGTCCATCCTCAAAGGGAAGTTTCTTCTCACCTGCAGGATCCCCTTGGCTTCCTGGGCTGACTCAGGACTTTATATGCAGCCTGGATCTCCAGAAAGTGCCTCTGAGCTTCCTCTACCTGGTGCCAATTGTGGTCTTCACGAGCTCCAGGTATCTGCAATGTATTTCTTCATTTGTTGTCCCCTCTGAGAGACCCAAAACCTTAGGGAGACACAAGCTAACAAATTAGAACCTCATAAGTTGTCAGGGCTCCTGAGCCTCTCTCTCCTTGTTCCCTTCCTAAATCAGGCTGGAATTGGCTTCCACTTGCTGGTGGGAAAGGCACAGAACCTCAGATTAGAATTCCAGCCTTTTGAAACATGGACAACCTCTGGATCTCATGGCAAGAACCAGGATTCCCTTTTAATCACAGATGCTCATTTTCCAACCTGGAACTTGGCATCCCTGACAAGATCTCCTCCTTGCAAGAGAAATAAGCATATATGTCCACCAAAGACATGTACAAGAATGTTTATAACAGCGTTATTCAGAATAGTCCCAAACTGGAAACCACCCAAATGTTCACTGACAAAAGTGGATAAACTGTGGTATATTCATACAATGGGATACTATACAACAATGAAAACAAACAGTTTATAATCCCATGCAACAGTATGAATAAATATCACAAACATAATGTTGAATGAAAGAACTCAGACACAAAAGAGTACACATTGAGTGATTCCATTTATATGAAGCCCAAGAATAGGCAAAACTAATCTATGGTAATAGAAGTCAGAATAGAGGTTTTTTCCCAGGAAAGGAGGATAGATTGGGAAGGGGTATGAGCGAACCTTCTTAGTGCTAGAAATATTCCATACCTTCATTGGAGTGGTGGTTACATAGGTATCTATATAAAATTATCGTACTCTATATATGTTATACCTCAATAAAAAGTAAATAATATACATGTATCTTTCCCCACTCCCTGTTAGAGCCTCTGAACCTTCACCCATTGCACACAGAAGCCCAAAGAAGCCAGGACACCCTTCCGGGGGCTGACCCAGCAGACATGAAAACAGTACTTCCACATTACGGGTACCTGCTCCAATAAGGCTTAGCCTAGGGCTTCCCTGGTGGCACAGTGGTTAAGAATCCGCCTGCTAATGCAGGGGACATGGGTTCGAGCACTGGTCTGGGAAGATCCCACATGCCGCGGAGCAACTAAGCCCGGGCGCCACAACTACTGAGCCTGCACTCTAGAGCCCATGAGCCACAACTACTGAGCCTACAAGCCTAGAGCCCATGCTCCGCAGCAAGAGAAGCCACTGCAATGAGGAGCCCGCGCACCGCAACGAAGCGTAGCCCCCGCTCACCGCAACTAAAGAAAGCCCGCGCACAGCAACGAAGACCCAAGGCAGCCAAAAGTAAATAAATAAATTTATATTTTCAAAAAAGGCTTAGCCTCACTTCCGGAGCCATTCCAGACAGGAATGAGAGGGAAGAAAACTCACCTGGTAAGCCAACTGACACTTCTAATCCTGAAAACTGTGAACAAACTCATAGAGCTTTTACCACTCTTGGAAGTAGCCGCTGCTGAAGCCATGATCTCCCGCCAGCAGCTTCTAGACCCAGTAAGGCAGAAGGAGGACAGACTCCATCAGGTGCCCACGGAGGGGGAAGAAGCTGAACCAAGTGAAGAAGGAGCCAAGGGTCTCTGCCACATAGCTAAGGGCGACAGCCGTGTTGCAGAGGGCACTGTATGCTAGCGGGCATGTGAAAGCAAGGTAAGCCAGGCCCAGGCAGTAGAGCCTCACACTGAGCATCTCTGAGCCAACTGAAGCTTTGCAGAGGCGATGCTTCTGGGCTGTGATGCCAGCAGCCAAGCTGGTGGGCAGGATGGCTATGGGGTGGCCATAGAAAATAGGGGAAGTACGAAACGCTGCTCCTAGAGTGTTCTTAAAGTCTGAGGTCTGGTTACCAACAGCAGCCATCAGCAAAACCCCTAAGCCAGCTGCCAGTGGGAGGCCCACAATATAGAAGCTGCCCATGAAGGAGAGGCTAATGAGAGCCACAAGGCCAAAATAAATGCCCACTATCATCTGGGCAGCAAAGTGAATGGGACTCAAAGGGTGTGTCCCCCCTCCTGAACTCTGCCACTGCCGCTGGGGTCTGTTGGCCTGAGCAACAAAGCTCGGGAGCTTCCAGAATTCCCAGAGCCAGCCTAGGCCATCCCTCCCCGCCCCGCCCCCCAGGGGCATCCAGAGCTGTGCGTGGCTGTCCCACCCAAGGTACAGGTGATGGAGCCCAGCAAGGCCCCCTACAGCCCAGAGGGCATAGGTCCTCAGGAGCCCCTTGGCCATCCTCTAGGAGAAGGGTCTCAGAACAAGTCCAGTGGTACCTGCCATTGCTCAGAATGCCAAAATCTGGGATCATCTGTGAGAATCATGGCAGTCACGGGTCCAGAGTTATCCTTAGACCCTAAGACATGGAAAAAAGCAGTCATAAGATTATATCCAGGTCCCCACACAGTAACCATCTCTCCTTCCAATATTAGTCAAGTCCAGATCTTCCTGAGTGTCCCTGAAATTGTGGTTCTCCCATACCCTTAGGTCTAGCACCTCATCTCTGTGTTTTACAACCACAGTGACTCCAAATTTAGGGGAGAAGAATGTTTGAAATGCTTTCAGTTGAGTAACTGAGAACTCAGCACACGGACAATAAAAAGCAGAAGCTTAAATTTCAGACCTTCCCTCAGACCACTGACCTCCTGGTCAGTGGGGTGCGGGGGGCGAGGTGGAATGAATCGGAGTGAATACAATGTCCCCGAAAGTTCCTACACATTTTAAAAGTCCCCTGCCACACAGCCCGCTCCACCCGGCCCCAGCTCCGACTGTGGCTGCCCTCAGACACTTGGCGGAGATTTTAGCCCCTCTCCAGCCTCCCATCTCTCCAGACCAGGACATCCTCCCACAAGTCAACCTTGAAAGAAGTCCTGAGTTCCCTCCAGCTCTGAAAAACTACATTTTGACCTAGACCCTGGCACCCCGCAATTCAACGACCTCCTTCCAGGGCAAACTTGTAAAGTCTCTCCACAGCGGCCCGATGAATCCCCAGGATATCAAACCAGACGTAAAGTGCCCCTGCTAGTCTCTCCCCTCTACACAGAGCGGGCCTCCTGACCACCAGCCAGCACCCGCTAGTCCCAGAGTGAGCAGCAGTACCTGGGCACCTCGGCTCCCAGACCCCATCAGATCAGTCATCTCCTTTGACCACAGAGTCAAAATGGCCCCTCTCTTTCCGCTCCCACTTCCATCCAAATGGACTTTGTCTTTCTGTGTTTGCTGTGTCACGGAAGTCGGGCCGTCCTGGCCAGGCCCCTCCCCAAGGCCCTCCCTGGCCCCTAAGGGATCACTTTTCAGGCTGGGGCTCCTCTCGCCCGCCCGCTCGGGTAAACTCGGTTTAAGGTGTTCCCGGCTTATTCCGCCTTCCCAGGCTCACTCCGACTGGCGCAGGACCCACTCCAGGCCGAGAGCGCCTACACAGCGACACCACGACCGCCAGGTGGCGCTGCCGCTCGCGGACGGGAGGTGCCGGGCGGGTCCCCAGACTCACCTTGTCCAGATGCCCGGGCAAAGCAGCCCAGGGCGCTCCCCTATAAAAGCGAAAACAAGCCCTTGATCTCCCCTTTCCACCCCCGCAAATGGGAGGGTGGCTCCTCCCTCGCCGCAGGCTGCAGTCCTCTCTCCCTGTTCCACTGCTGTTCAAGGCTGTCTTGGATGGCTCCACTTCCAATTCCCCTAAGGCAGACACACCAGTGGACAGGCTGCAGAGAGGGGCTCTCCCCCTGAGTTCGCCTCACTGCCCCGCCTCCAGGCCTGCCAGTCAGGGGCACTACGTCTAGATCTGAGCCTGAGACCTGAGGAACCTCCCGTTCCCCCAGGAACCCCAAATCAGCTGTATGTCGCTAACTTTGGCGAGAGGGAGAACCAGGAGCAAAAAGGGATGGGAGTGAGGGCCTCCCCGCGAGGAGAATAGTCTGCGTCCTCACGCCTCGATGCTGGAATAGAACTGGGATTCAAGATGCCTTCATTTTAATGTCGTGGGCTCCAACCCTGCTACGTGACCTCGGTCAAGTCTGGCCGCTTCTTTGAGCCTGTTTCCTCCTCTGTAAAGGAAAAGCGTGGATCTCCAAGGTCCCCCAGCTTTGACTTGGGGTTGCGGTGGGCCTCACCCATGTTGCCTCCCCGCAGTCGGCCGAATGCTTCTGCCCCCTCCTACGTTCCCACCCCTTCAGTCCTTATCCCCGCCCGGCGAGGGAACGCGGCTCCCCATGTTGCCCCCTAGGGCTCACTGAGGGGCCAGGGCTGGGAGGGGCCTCAAAGCGACACTGGAGCCGCCAGCTGGGGGGCGGAGGCGGACGGGGGCGCTGAATAATGAATGAGACTTAATTGGGCAGGCACTGCGCAGCAGCGCGCTAAGCTCGGTAAATAGCTCCAGCGTCGGCAGCCGCCGCTGGACAAACAAACTGACTCTGGGCGCGGGGAGAGGGGTGGGAGAGGCAGCGGCGGGAGGGGGAGAGAAAACGCAGGCCGCCTGGGCCCCCGGGCCGCCGCGCGCCCCTGGCTGTGAGGCAGGAGGAACCCCCGTGTGCCCGGCTGAGCTGACCTCCCAGAAAGTGAGGACCGGGGAGGAGGCTCAGGGCTTGACATCGGGAGAGAAGCGGGAGAGAAGCGGATTGTGCGGTGGGAGCCAGGGCCCCAAGGGCTACTGAGCACGAGGAGAGGATGGAGAAACAAGTGAAGGGCGGAGGAGAGAGGGAGAAGTGAGAGAGGAAAAAGCGCACCGGGGGAGGGGCTGCGGCGGGGCGGGGGCGGGAGAAAAGCCGTTACCGAGAGGAAAGGGAAGAGCGATGGAGGAACAAGCGAAGGGAGGCGAGGGGAGCCGAGAGAAAAAGAACTGGAGAAGAGTCAAGGAGAGGGATGGGAGATGACCGGAATGAGAACGAGGGGGCGGCAGGGCGAGCTGGCGGCGCCCCTACCTCCGCCTCGCCCCGCTGCGCTCCCGCCCTAGCGCTCTCTCCAGCCGCCCGCACTCACTTTGTCACAATTACGGGGCCGTCACTCGGCCCGGATTGTTTTCCCCAAATTGTTGTTCTATAAACCGGCGAAGGATCTGACAAGCTGAAGCAGGAAGGAAGGGTCTGAGCTGCGGTGGGGACGTGGTGGTGTATTTACCCAGGGCGGACCCGGGGCGGGCAGGTGAATCCAGAGACCCACGCGGGAATTCTGGTTGCTGCCCCAGCCTCGTCGCTGACATCGCTTTTAACCTTCCTGGCCCTTCTCAGCCTCGGCTGCCTCGGTTTCCCCAAGAGAGAACTGAGAGGCTTGGAGGGCAGGAGCGGCGGAGGCGGCTGTAGGTGGGGCCCGAACTTGCCTTCTCACCCCATTCTCTTTTGTTCTCTGCTACCCCGGTCACATGGAGAGGGGGTCTATCCAGCTTGGCCTCCCCAGAGCGCCCTCGGGTGCCTGCTCATCCCCGCTGGATGGCCAGACTCTCAGCTCCGACAGGTCTGGGCCGCCCCCCGCCCCGCCCGCGCCTGCAGCCCCGGCTCCGCGCCGCTCGGTGCCCACGCCACCTTGCTGTCCCTCAATTCCGCAAACATCTGTTGCGCGCCCACTGTGAGCCAGATCCGCGCCAGCCTTCCCCCCACCTCTCCCCCGCCACCCTCCCCTTCCCGGTCGGCCTGGCCTGTCAGCTTCGTGACAGCCGCCGCTGAAGCCCAGGCCCCGCGGGAGCGGCCGGAGAGGAGCCGCCGCATGGCTGGCTCCGACACCGGCCTCCCCGGCGGCTCCAGGAGCAACGGAGGGTGGCGGCCGCTGAAGCGAGACCAGAGCCGCCCCGCAGAGTTAGAGCTGCGCTGGAGAGTGGGAGCCCAAGGGCGGGCTTGTCTCTCGGTCTCTAAGGTCTATCGGTCTCCTCATTCCATTGCCCTGGGGTTGGGCCGGGCTGGGACCTCGCCTAGCTCCGAAAGCCTGGGAAGCTATTGGCTCCCGCGCCCCCTCCCCCAGTTCGGGTGATTTACACTCCGGCTCCGCTCAGCGGCCGCTTCCCAATCAGGAATATCGACCCCGGGCGGGGCCCCCGGGCCGCATCGATCCCTCTAAGGCTCGGGATTTAAAAATGTCAAATTTGCCTTTTCCAGGCGGGTGGAGGGGGCGGGGGCTTGGAGGAGGGCGGCTTGGGAATGGGGGGGGGGCGGGCGGATAGCAGGACATCGACCAGGTGCCTGTGCCCTGAATGAGAAGCTACCAGGCCCAGGCCGTGGCCGGACCCTGACATTACCTAGCCATCCTTAGGTTGCAGTCCCCTCTGGATGGGGGCAGGAAGGAAGCCCTACGGGGCCTTCCCCATCCCCATGGGCCTCGCTGTTGTGCTGGGGTATTCCCAGAGGGAGAAGCCCCAGAGGAACAAAGAGAGATCTCTAAAGTAGGGAGACACATTTGGAAGAGACTCCTAAACGCAGAGACATACAGACACAAGGAGGGGTGCAGACACAAAGATACAGAGGCTCCAAGAGATACCCTATGTTTAAAGAAGAGCAAGGCAAAGGGAAGGTGGCTCAAAGACACACTGAACAAAACAGGGGACCAGAGACCCAGAATCACCTCAACTCCCTGCCCTATAGACCCAGGAGATTCAGGACTGGGAAGGTCCCCCTTTGGTGTGTTTGAGAGTGGGGAAGGAGAGTGGAGACAAAGCCAGGTGGAGAAAGAGAGTTATTAGGGGAAGGAATTCGAATATAATTAGCATTATCCTCCCAAGGTGTCCACTAGGAACTGGACCTGAAATCCAAAAGGTAAGGGTCCTAGAAGCAATAGCCCAGGCCCCAAAGAGATGGGCTCTTTGAGAGGTCTAATGGTCTGCCCTTTCCTGTCCTGAGATCTACCTCTTCCTCTCTGTCCACCACCAGCCTGGGGAAGCCAGATGGGTTGTGGCTCACATCTTATATTGGAGACTGTATATGTGATGGCGACTGTGTATATGTGGGTATGTATGTGGACTGTAGAAAACTCTGGTGGTAAACACTTCCTTCCCCGGGACTTAGCAACTGGGTCTCCAGACTTTGGAAAAAACCATCCACTACTTTCAGGAAGCTTGGGAAAGGGATGATGTTGGGGTGGAGGTGGTGGAAGGGAGCAGTTGTCCAAACCAGCACCCTCACAGTTAACATCTATCCCCCCTGCCCCCCCCCGGCAGCACACCTCAGCTGTCACCGTGCACATTACTGTTTCCTACAGAACTGGAGACAGAGCTGACAGCAAATGTGTGTGGGGGGCACAGTCACGCGGGGAGAGGTGGTAGCTCATCCTCAGACACACGCAGCACACACCTCCACTGACAAAATCAGGCCGACACGTCCCTAACACTGACACACACAATCACTGACCCCCACACGCGACCCACACCCATCAATCCCTGTCACAACACACCACTTCTGCGTGCGCAATTATGCACGGTTCCTCCTAGGTCAGGTACAAGCGCCTAGTCTTAAAGCCTGTCTACACCCTGTCTTGACATCTTAGATCTTCAATCGCCTAACCTAAGCAGAGGGCTTAGGTCCCCGTCCTCGCTCCCCAAATTCTTCAACCATGGCCAGCTCCAACAGGTAAAAGGCTGAGCTTAAGGAAGTCAAGTAAGTACCAAGGTCGACGTGAAGAACCGGGAGCTGACGGGGCAGTGGGGCTGCTATACGCCTCCCTTATTCTCCTTCCTGCCACTGCCTCTTTCCCGGCACGTCCACTCGCGGCCCGGCCGGCCCGCCGCCCGCCTGTCAGTCGAGTAATGAATGCGCGCTCGGGGCCCTGGCCCCCCCCCCAAGTCGTTCATCACTGCCAGCACCGCCCACCTCTCTGCCGCCCTCAGGGAGGGCTAAGCGGCCCAGGCGGCGAAAGCCCGTCTCCCCCCACCTCGACTAATAATTGTCAGATTGAGATGTTGATTTGTCAGCTGGGAGCTAGCGCCAAAGAACCCGCAGTAAAAACCGGACTCCTTGAACTTCCTCTGGCTCCATTCGGGCTCGCCCAGCCTTGCAGCTTTTCTGGATTTGATGTGCATGGGTTGGATTTCACTTAAGAGATCCGGGTATAGAAGCGCAGTATCATTTTATTCCAATAGGAGGCGCACCAGGCTACAGACCCTAAGGGGGCTCGTCCTGGGCTCGGTTCCACTTCTTCAGACCCGAGGCCCTAGGGCTTCGTCCCGCAGCCTCCTAGCAGGGGGCGCGTTGGCCACCATCTTCCTCTCTCCCGCAGCTGAAGTCACCGCTTCTGTACAGGAAGCCCCCAGGTAGCAGTCCCACAGTCCGCCTTCAGGGATCTGGGGGGGCCATGTCCTGCCCTCTCTCTCCTCCAGGTACCTCCGGCCTCCCGCAGTCCTCCATTCTCCAGCAGGAGGCGCCCCTGTTGCAGGTCCGCCTTCGCCATGCCCTAGGCACCTAGGCTGCAGTCCCGCCCTCGCCCTCCCCCAGCCCGGGCCTCGGAGCTCCCCGGGAGGCCGGCTGAGTGACGGGCGGCCGGTGATTATGCGGAGGGGGAGTGGGGTGCGCCGCGGGCGGCAGCGCTGACCCTTCACATTTCCGATCCGCCGGGACCCTCATCCATCCGAAGCTGCTCTTTGTCTGGCCGCCTAATTGCCAGCGGACAGGATGGATGGCGGGACCGACAGCCGCGGAATCCCTAATAAAGGCCGCGGCCGCCGGGGAGGAAGCTCGGGAAGGAGGGGGAGAAAGAAGGAAGAGATGGAAGGAGGTGGGAGGAAGCACCGGGCCGCGGCCGCCGGCTCAGAGACGCTATGCGCAGCGCACAAGGGGGGGCAGATCTTCTAGGGTGCGGGACCAGGAGTCCCGGGTCGACGAGGGTCAGGGCGCCGTGGCTGTGGGGTGTGTGAAGTCTCCTGCTTGATGGAGAAAAGGAAAGAGCTAGGGGCCCCGGGCAGAAGGCATGCTACGGCCGACCTCATTTCGCAGAGCCTTCGAAGATTTCAGCTCGGCGCTGCCCCTTGCGCTCCGGGCTCCCACCAGCCGGAGCCCAGCCCTCCGTTCCCCGCATCACCTCTCCTCTGCTCACCTGTCGGTCTCCCAGGGCGGGATCCAATATCCCGGAGGAGAAATGAGGGGTCTGACAGCTGTCTGTGCGGCCGCTCGCCACATTTCATTAACTGCAGGCTGGAGTTGGTGGACGGCGCGGGGAGAGGGGAGTAAAATGGGGTGGAGAGAGAGGCTATGGCGGGGAGCCGCACCTGGCCAGGGGTCAAGGGCTGGCCTGACAGATACCTTGGAAGCAATCTCTAGCCCCTCCTTGTGGAGCCAGGAGCCTGTTCTCAGCCCCGTGGGCTCTGGCGGCGGCCCTTAGAACCTCAGGCTGCACTGAGCTGCGGTGCCAGGGGATCCGTGCGGCGGATGAGTAGAAGCCCTAGGCCCGGCGGCATACTTGCTCTCTCGCCGCTCGTTGGGGCCTGTCGACCCTCTGCGCCAGAGGGCAAAGTGTGCGCGGGCTCTTGGGCCGCTACTGTTTTCCCACCGGTGGCGAGTGGAGAGCTGTCCTCAGCCCTCTGGCCAGCTTTCCTACCTTTGGCCTCTTGAGCACGTTTTTCTGCAGTTCGCTTCGTTTCCCTCTCCCTCCCCTTTCTCTTCCCTCTCCTCTTCGGACTGAACAGCTCTTCCCCGCAGCTGACTTCGGCCGACATCCTTTAGCTAACAGCCGAGCACCTGTTGTGTGTCAGCGCTGGGGGTGGGGGATGGGGGACACCCTGAGCCAAGGCCCTGCCCCGTTGGCCTCACCCACATAGGTCTCCCCTGAGACCAATTCAAATCTCTCTCCCCACTCCAGTCCTGCTTCTCTCACCCTTCCACTGCCTTGGGTGTCATTTCTCTTCTCCAGGGCAGTGAGAAGGAAGCCGGGAGATCGGAACTCCAGTTCTAGGGCTGCCACTTACAAGGTGATACAGGACAAGGCATTTCTCATTTCCAGGCCTCAGTTTCCTCATCTGTAAAATGGAGACAATACATCCTCTCAGGGATGCATCGAGGATGCAGTAACTCTCAAGTAAAAGCTCTAAAATGCTGTAAGCACGCAATAATGTTATTTCCCTATCCATGTTATTCCCTATCCTCTCAGGTGGGCATTTTTCCTTTCTCTTCTTACCAGGGGTCTGGTACCAGGCAACCCAGGTTGCTTCCAGTTCTGTGTGATCTTACATGTAGGAGCTGAGAGCCAGAGTGTGTGCATGGGTGGGGTGGAGGGAAGTGGAGAAGAACCACACTATGGACGGCCCTGAAGGGTGAGGAAGGAGAGAGGGCGGGGTGCGGCGGGCGGTGGAGTGCATTTCCTTAGATCTTAATGTAACATCAGCCAGCTGGTTCCTCTGCTCTTATGGATGAGGAAACTGAGGCTTGTGGAGGTTATACTGCAAGTGACAGGGGTAGATCACACTACCAGGATCTTTCCTCCCATGAATTTTCTACTGCTCATTTCCTCACCCCCTTCCTTCCCTTGAAGGGGTCTGGGTCAGTGACAAGGAGTGTGGGAGAAGGAACAAAAAGAGAAAAACTTCAAGGAGCCAGGACCTTTCCACTAGACTTCATAAAATTTTAACAAGAAAACTTCCTCAGAGTAGAAGGCACATATCACATGCAAATAATATGCTAATCACATGCTAATCTAAAGTCTGGTCCTCAGAACTCTGACACACACCTGGCCCTAAGCCCTGGGGGAAATTCTTGGGAGACCCCTAGGTTCCAGGACAGGACAGGTCGGGATGGGTTCTATTTAGAGTCAGGTTATGGAGTTAGGATTCATTTTAGGATTGGAGAGGAGTCAAGTGTATACTTTGGGATTAGGGTCAGGGCTAGTGCAGAGTCAAGGGCAGAGGGTAAGGCAGGATTCAGTCTGGGCTGTGCTTTTAAATAGGGGAGCCTGGGGAACTCAATCTTCCTCTCCTCTCCCCTCTCCACTGCCCATTCTATGTCCTGCAGCACACATCTCTGCCTACATCCCATTCCCAACCACACAACCTCCCTGGGGCCTCCCAGTCTGGCTGCCCAAGGAGCTCTGGGTAAATTGTCCCAGACCCCAGCCTGGGCCCCAGTATTTCCTCTTGAGCCCAGACACTTGGCTTCTGGCCCCAGGAGCTGGCCTAGCTGACCCTAGCTGGCCTTGACCCTACCCAGGTCCCTTCTCGGCCGAATGTTGACAGCTGCAGAGGAAGCAGTAAGGACCTGGTGAGCTGGCAGCTTCATTCCAGAGCGTGGGGAAAGAGCAACAGAACATGAATAAATTCATGGAGCTGGCCCCTCAGCTCCCTGTGAGCTAAGCCTGCTTCCCCCACCATACACACCCGCTGCCGCCTGCAGCCCTGCTGGTCACCGAAGCTCACAGCCTGGGCTGGGGATGGGAGGAGAAGGGAAGCTCCGAGAGAAGAGGGCTAGGACCTGACAGGGGCTGAGGTGAGGGGCTCAAAAAGAGGGCCTTGGTTAGTAGGAGAGAGGGGTGGGGAGCGGGGCTGAGCAGAGAGGGCCTTTAGTGAGTGGGTGGCAGGAGAGGGGGGAGGAGGAGGGAGAGGGATGGCAGGACCTGGGACCGATGAGGCTTGAGGATTGGGTGGTGAGGTCATTGTGAGCCCTGGCCTGCTCTCTCCTCTCTGATCCATCCATCATCCAGCCTAGGGGAGCAGATTCAGAATTAGACATGCACGGGCCGACATGGCCCTCAGCCCCCCGAGGAAGACAAATGGCAACAAAGACCTTGAATAAAATTTGTATTTATGGTTGGAGGAGGCCCCACCCCCACTGACTGCCAACCCTTTCTCTCCCAACCCTTTCCAGCACGTAGGGGCCTCCCTCCACACAGGCCCGTCCTCAGCAACCTCCTTCTTCCTGCACCGTTACGGGCTGGGAGGGGCAGGGAAGGAGTACAGGAAACAAGAGATGAGGAAATCATCTTCCACCCAATAATTATGCCCTGATGTGCCCTGTGCTCTCCATTTTACATAATGTACTCTTATACATTACAGTACTGGCTTACCCTAGTCTCTAACAGATCCTTTGCAGTTGTCCACCTCCAGGGCCTCCGAATACCCCACTTTTGCCAGTCCTGGAACCTCTTCTCCAGGCCTCTGGCCCTGGAGTCCCTGTGAGCAAGAAATTTCTCCCAGAGGGGCGAGACCCTGAGGAAGGATGCAGACCCCTCACAGAGAGGGACCTATCAAAGCTTGTGTTTCCTCTTGGTCCCCCGAATGACAGACACAGCCACCCCTCACAGGTGGGTGCCTAGCACTGAAACTGCGTTTTAGTTATATTACTTTGCATAACCAATTTCAAATTTCAAATCCCTCCCCCAAACATTTATTATGTGGGGTCCAA
This sequence comes from Orcinus orca, assembly GCF_937001465.1. Lineage (NCBI taxonomy): Eukaryota > Metazoa > Chordata > Mammalia > Artiodactyla > Delphinidae > Orcinus > Orcinus orca. Next base: position 39,697,010 of record NC_064569.1, on the reverse strand, counting down.
CTTCTCTGAGTTTCCATCTAACCACAGCCCTTTGTGGAAGGGTGAAGGGGCAGAGATCCTGGGGCTGGACAAAGTCTGGGACCCGGGCAGGGGTGGGACCGGGCTGGGCTGCCAGGGCAAGAGCTGCCTTCTGACTCTTTCTCCCCAGTAAACTCTCTACTCTTCAGTCCTGAGGTAAGAAAGATGACATTCATGGGGTTCCACATTTAGGGACTAAGAGGAAGACAAATATAAAACCTCCCTTCAAACAGCCCTCACACATACACACACAAAGGCAATCCACAATCCACAATCCCACTCACCCAGGGACACACAAGGCCAGGGTCCCATGGACACATCCACACTTGCCAGCACACTGTCACAATGCACAGGCCCAGAGCCTACCACACTGCTCCAAGAAGCGCCCCGCCTCCGCGTCGTCCCCACAGTTGATATGTCACATTGGAGTCCGAACACGGACCTGGGTGTCTCTCTGCAGCGCGCCATTTACATTTCTCTCTCGATCTGTCAACCTGTCTTGGCTCCTGTCTCTCTCTCTCCGTCTCTGTCTCTCCTTCTCCCCCTCTGGGGCTGTCATTTAGTCTCTTTTTCAAGCTTTGTCTCTGTCTCTGCGTCTCTATCTGGCTTTGCATCCCTTTGATTTCTCTGTAGCTCCTCTGCTTTCCTGTCGGTTTCCTGCTCGCTTTCCCAGGCTGGTCTGTTTTCTCACTCTCTCTGTTCCCTCACTCTCTCGATTGCTCTGCGGCCCCCTCCGCCAACACTGGGGGTCGAGGGTAGAGGTGCCTGGAGATTTGCCTTTTCCAGTTCAGGCCAACCCGTACCCGTTGAACCCTTTACCATATGTTATTCGGTCACGGGCACTGAGTGGCGAATTTCTATTTTTTTCTAGTCCTTGTTGTTTGCTCGTGGGCTTTTTTCTTTTTTTCTTTTTTCTTTTTTTGAGGGGGGGAGCCGGGGAGGGCTCTTTTTAGCTCTGGAATCCACGTCTGTCTTCTGTGTGTGTGCATCTCCACCGCTTTTTATCCCATCCCCGTTTCTGGCCTCCTCCGGGCTCTGAGAATACCAAACTCAGGGTAGAGGGTGAAAGTAAGGATAGGGTGAGGGCAGTGAATCCCTGCAGAATTGGTTTAGAGCCGGTCAGGAACCGAGAGGCTGGGGGGACGCGGGTGGGGGCCGTGGCCTGCCCCGCCTCCACGCTTCCCTCTCTGGGCGCCAGGGGTCGCTCCGCCCCCGCCCCCCCCGCCGCGGCCTCTTAGAGCGGCTCCCGCCGCGTCGCGGCTCACACCACCCGCACTGCCGCTCCGGGAGGGAGGGAAGGAAGGTTAGGGACGCAGAGAGGGAGAGCGCTAGCTGGAGAGAGACGCGGGGCCAGGGCTTCAGCAGGGGCTGGGGCCGCGGCTAGGGTAGAAAGGTGGGTCAAGGCTCGCCAAGAGCCAGAGCGCAAACCTGCGAGGAGGTCGCGTCCGGTGGGCGCCACCAGCAGCGCAGAGCCCCGGACGTCCAGAGCGCGGAGAGTAGTCCCAGCTCCGGCCGGGAGCTATCCGTCTGGGTAGCCTGGGACCTAGGCGCCGCCATCCTCGAGAAAGCAGCTGTCCGGAGGGCAGGCATCCTAGCTCTGTAAGAAACCAGCCGTCCGAGAAGCCACCGATTTCAGGCGCCTGGGAACGTTAGACTGAACGAGAGGGTAATAGAGGACCACGGACTCTGAACTGTCGGGAGCTGTCCCTGGTCCAAACAACGGGGGGACCTCCGCCTTGACGGAAGGTTTGGGGAACAGCACCACTGAGGCGGGAGCCCACAGGGGCGGGGGGGCCGGGCGCAGCCGTCGGGGGGATCCCGACCCAGGCCCGGGCCCGGTCACCGCCTCTGGCGCCCGTGGAAAGCCCCGGGCCTCCGCCACCATTGCACCCAAGAGTGAGGAGGATCTGCTGGCCCTGGCCGCGTCGCGGCTGAGCCGCCGCAAGAGGGTGGCGGGCGCGGCCGTCGGGGTGGCCATGGTGCTGCTGCTGCTGGTGGCCATTCCGCTGCTAGTGCACAGCTCCCGCGGGCCGGCGCACTACGAGATGCTGGGTCGCTGCCGCATGGTGTGCGACCCCCACGGGCCGCGAGGCCCAGGACCCGACGGCGCGCCCGCCTCCGTACCCCCCTTCCCTCAGGGCGCCAAGGGAGAGGTGGGCCGGCGCGGGAAGGCAGGTCTGCGAGGGCCCCCGGGACCACCAGGTCCCAGAGGACCTCCAGGAGAGCCGGGCAGGCCAGGTCCCCCTGGCCCTCCAGGCCCAGGCCCCGGCGGGGTAGCGCCCCCTGCCGGCTACGTGCCTCGAATTGCCTTCTATGCTGGCCTGCGGCGGCCACACGAAGGTTACGAAGTGCTGCGCTTCGACGACGTGGTGACCAACGTGGGCAACGCTTACGAGGCAGCCAGTGGCAAGTTCACCTGCCCCATGCCAGGTGTCTACTTCTTCGCTTACCATGTGCTTATGCGCGGCGGTGACGGCACCAGCATGTGGGCGGACTTGATGAAGAATGGACAGGTGAGCTGCCCCTCTCCCACCCAGCCCCAGACAAGGTAGCTTTCTAATTCTCCCTGCATTCATTACGCAACCCGAACCTCTTCCCCAAACACCGTCACTAAATCCAAGAAGGCCACATTGCCAAGAACTTAGAAATCGCTTCATTTAGTCCAAAAGGAATTGGGGGGCCAGAGAAAGAAAACGACCTGCCCAGGGTCTTATGCAGCATTAGGAATGGTGTCAGAATTAAACCTCAGAGCCTCACACTCCAACTATAGGCAACTATACACCAAACCTCTTTGGTATCTCACCCTGCCTCTTAGCCTCTTTTCACCTGTCTTGGGCAGCCCTCCTGGCCTTTGGGTTACCCAGCCACTTGATGGGCAAGTTACCGGAGTCTGGCTCCTTCAACTTAGAATGGAGTCCGGGTATCACGCCGTGGGCAGTTGGTATCTGTTCCCGTATGGGGGTCATTAAGCTTGGATTTTCAAGGAGAAGGTAAAAAAAGAAAGAAAACACTGTCTCATTTTCCAGGCAACTCTATTACTAGTCCCAGGGCCTGAGGTCAATTCTAGAGTGGGCCTTACCCTCAGCTAATACTGAGTCCATAGGCAGAGGTGGAAAATGAGGCAGCACTGGGGCCAGCCAGGTGGCTTGCAGGAACGAATTTGGGAGAAGGGAAGAGGCAAGAACAGATAAAGCAGAAGCCTTGGACCCCGGCCTGGTCCCTGCTCCTGTGGTCAGAGTCGGAGTCACTGCTGCCTTAGCTTGGAAGAAAAGTCCCAAAGACTCAGCTCAAGGTCCAGGACACGCTTAGGGGGAGCCAGAGGCCACAGGGGTGGGGCTGGGGAAATGTGCCTGGGCCACGCAAGCCGCAGGGTGTAAGGTTAGGGCTGAGCTGTGACCTCCGAATGCCCCGTGCGCGGTGGAGTGATTTGACCGTGGCGCATCAGGCCTGCTTATCCCACCTGTCCGAACCCCAGGTCTTGCTACCGCTGCAGCACCCTTCCGCTCCAAGAACCGAAGGCACTACATTGAGGTCTCCCCCAAGCAGGGCCGCCCCAGGAGCCCAGGGAAAGGGAGTGAGAGTGTGTGTGTGTAAGACTGTAGCGTGTGTGTGCGTGATTCAAGTGTGTCTGTGGGTGCGGGGTGCGAAGGTGTGAGAGTAGAGCGGTGGCTGCTTGCCTGTGGCACTGAGTAGGTGTGTGTGGTCTGTGCGGCGTGTCTGTGAGGGGCGGAGGGGGGCAGTATGTATCTAGAGTGCGTCGCTTCCCGAGGGGGCGGGGGCCGCGCAGCTCCCACACTGTATTCCGCGGTGCGGGCGCTGCGGCTTTGGGGACGGTAAATAGTGATTAGAATAATGATGAATAATTAATCAGTTAATAACCAGCCCCCTCGGGACAGGAAGAGGGGGGCTGGGGAGGGGGCTGGCTGCGACGCTCAGGCGTCGGTGAGGCGACCTACAGCAGCGAGGCCAGAGGGGAAGAGGCACTACCTGTTTGGGCGGAAGGCGACCCCCACGTCGGGGCGCCCGCGGGCACTAGGAGGGACAATCGAGGAGGGGCGAGGATACATCATGGCATCTTCCCACAGCCTGCACCCTTGCTTACACACGCACAGACACACCTGTGCCCTATCTCTGGAGGAAGGGAGCACAAGTTTAGAAGGTCCGAGTGGGTTCAGAATCTTAAAAATTATCCTACAGTCTAATTTTATTTTTTAAATAATAATAATAGCAAAACCTATATAGCATTTTCTTTGTGCAAAGCGCTGTTTTGTAACACACTTCACACGTAGTAACTCATTTAATCCTAACAACCTGAGGAGGTAGGTTCTATTACTACCTCCTACCTTATAGCTCAAATTAAGGACCACAGAAAGCGTGAACCTTGCCCCAGTCCCAGCAGCTAGTGAATGGCAGTGCCTGCGAGGCACCTTGTCCTTCCCAAACCCTGCAGCCTGCTACCCTCGCGTCACCTTCACAGGCCCAGCTGCATCTCCTCGGCCGACCCCTCATCACCCCAGCTCCGCACAGGGCATGAGTGGGTTGTTCTGTTCCCCCTCTCTAGGTCCGGGCCAGCGCCATTGCTCAGGACGCGGACCAGAACTACGACTACGCCAGCAACAGCGTCATCCTGCACCTGGATGTGGGAGATGAAGTCTTCATCAAGCTGGACGGCGGGAAGGTGCACGGCGGTAACACCAACAAGTACAGCACCTTCTCTGGCTTCATCATCTACCCGGACTGAGTCGGGCCCCATCCCCCGCCCCCCCCCCGCTCCCCCCCTCACCCACCTTCAGCTTGCCCCACCCAAGGCGCCACCCCATCCTTTGAGAGACTGGGGGTGGGACGGACCCTCCCACTCCCGGAGGTGGCCTTTAATGGGCGGACTCTTGGTGCTCCGGGGTATAACTGAGTGGCTGGGGAGCTGAGGAAACCGGCCGGAGGAGCAGAGCGGCTTGGGAAGGGACCACCAGCATCCGCGCACATGCCTGTGAAAGCCGGGCCAGGAGGGGGGCGCAGGCCGTGGCCCTCTCTTCTCTCGGGAGCTAGGAAACAGGTTCACTAACTGCAGCACAGAGGCACGGAAAGCAGAAAACAGAAGGGAAGCCCTGGCTTTTGGGGAGGGAGAGAACAGAAACAGAAGGAGCCCTTCTAGGCGGGAGGAGACATCAGGGCGGGTAGGCGCTGGTCCTCTGTCATGACAACTTCTCTGCCATCCCCTCCTCCCCTCATCTCCATTTTCAGGCTTCAGGCTCTAGCCTTGGCAGCCTCCCTGTGAACTGGAGGAACCAGGAAATTCTTTCCTAGCATTTAAAACTCATCCTGCAGTCCCCATTTCACCCCCATCGGGGGTTAGGCCCTGGGGCTACAGCTGCTGTTGCCTCTTCCAATAAAGTGAAGTGGGAGAATGTGTGTGCCTCTTAACTCGGTGCACAGAGTGGGGGAGAGTGGCTGACCCTCTCCTCACTCCTCTCAAGGACCCCTACCCTATCACTCTCTGCCAGAGGCAAAGGTTTCATTATTCCTGGCAAGGCCTGCCTCTGGGGAAGCCGAGGAGGGGAGTAGCCCAGGGTTTCTACTCTGATACGGGGAAGGGTATCAGCTTCAGGAGAGCTTTGAGGTCTTACACTGTAGGGAGACGCCAACCAGAGGGACACTAGCAAGGGAGGATTCCAGAGGTATGGGTCTGGTGCTTCTGCTGATGCAGGGGGAGAGTTCTAGGGAACTCTAGGCGATGCAGGAGTTGCTGACGGCTCCTGGGAGCGACCAAGATCTCAGGGAGCAAGGAGAAAAGCAGCTCCCCAAAGGCCCACATTCACGCCCCCCCCCCAAAAAAAAAACCACTCACTCATAGTGCTTGCTGGGAGGGTGGGGTGTGCAGGAGTGGGATGACCTGGACAGCTTCTGGGCGAGGGAGCCTGGGGAAGACTGAGAACCCAGGGCTGGCCTCTAAGCTGGAGGACACTGCCACCATGTGGACAATTGAGGAGAAACAGCAGTAGCTGGCCTAAGTAGGACCGGAGGAAAACAGACATTTGGACATTTTAGAAACTTTATTGAAGGACAAAAGGGTGTCAGCTCCCAGTACATGGTGTGGAAAATAAATAAGGGTTAAAAGGAAGGTGCAAGGCAGGACAGGAGTGGGTGGAGGCGTATGCCTCATGACGGAGAGTCCTGTGGGGCAGCAGAGCCGACTGGAATAAAACACTAGGGAGAGAGAAGACCTCGTCACAGCCCAGCCATCCTTGAACTGTAACCAGCTCTTCCCCCTGACCTCGTCACAGCTCAGCTGTCCTTGAACTGTAACCAGCTCTTCGCCCTGACCTCGTCACAGCCCAGCCGTCCTTGAACTGTAACCAGCTCTTCCCCCTGACCTCGTCACATCCCAGCTGTCCTTGAACTGTAACCAGCTCTTCCCCCTGGCCTCGTCACAGCCCAGCCGTCCTTGAACTGTAACCAGCTCTTCCCCCTGACCTTGTCACATCCCAGCTGTCCTTGAACTGTAACCAGCTCTTCGCCCTGACCTCTGTAAAGGAGCCGAGGATGGCCCCCTGCCCTACTTCCTACTTCCCACAGGCACAGCTGGCTGTGGACCGGAGGCTCACCAGGGCATCCTGCCGTTCGAGCAATGTGGCCACAGGGTTGGTGCAGACCCGGGTGAGGCCTGAGGGAGGGGCTCGGCTGGTGTAGAAGGCACACTCGTCGTCCAGGCGGGCCTCGTGGAAGCGGTGGATGGCGGTCAGACATGCTTTGAGGCGCTGCCTCAGGGCCAGGGTTCGAGGGGCCAGATTGCTGGGGCCTGAGGGCCAAAGGCCACAGAGAGATCAGGGCAGACTCTGGAGTCCTAGACTCCCACCATATACTGCCCTTTCCCACTCCGCGACCAAGGGCCAAGCCAATTAGGAGCACAGGGCTGAAGGTGCAGCCCCCCACTTCTTCCTGTGGGAGAGCCAGACTGGGGCAAGGGAGGTAGGGGAAAGAAAGCGTAGGATCACCTGGTGCAGGGCAGGCCCTGCTCCCAGCGAGAGATGAGGACCTCCTTTGTTCACAACCCCTTCCAACCAACTCCTTACCTGCCTGGCCTGTTGGGGGCTTCAGAGACTGGAGTGAGTGGATAGGGGGGCTGGCACAAAGTGGGCGTTGGGAGGAGAAGGTCAGGCTGGTGGTCGCTGGAGCCCACTGACTGCAGCAGGACCATGGGCTGGACTCTGGACTTCTGGGTTCCAGGGAGCAGGCCTCTGATACCCCAGGCTCTACCCTAGGGGAGGGCTCTGGGAGTCCTGTCTGCCCCTGGGGGCAGGCCTGAAGGGGTCCAGGCTCTCCCAGAGGGCAGGGCTCTGATGCCTCCTGGGTGGAAGGCTCTGATATCTCAGGCCCCCTCCTATGGTAGGACTCTGGGGGCCCTGGTTCTGCTGGAGGGCAGGGCAGAGCTACCTCGGGCTCTGCTCCAGGGCAGGGCTCTGGTTCCCCACACCCCTCTGGAAGGTAGGGTTTGGGCAACCCAGAGTGCTGTAACATTCCAGGAAGATGAAAAGCCCCAGATTTATTCTCTGGGGCATTCAGAGTTCTAGAGATCTCAGCCAGCAGGGGCTGAAGTTCAACCACATCCAGAGAGAAGCCTCCATGAAGGGGGGCACACTTGCCGTCCGCCAGCCCCTCTACCTCCTGTCGCAAAAGCTGTTGCAGGATACTGATGCGCTGTGGGTGGGACAGAGTGTGATGTCAAGAAGTGGGTGCAAGTCTTGTACCCACACTGTCGTATTTCCATGCCCACCCCCACCCCCGCCATTTCTCGCTTTCCCAGCCCCGTCACTGCCCATCGGGCATCAAAGCTGCTGCCCACACCAGCCCACCTGCAGCTTCAGCTCCTGGAGGTTGGGGGTTCTACTGGGGTGGGGTCCATAAGGAGTTGACACGGGTGGCTTCCCAGGAGCCTCCTGCAACCTTATACCACTCTCCTGGTCAAATAACCGGACTGCAATCTGCTCCTGCCACATGGGAGGAGAGGGGCCACATGAGGAAGCCAGGCTGGAGTAGGAAGAAGACTAGTTTGAGTCTTCAAACTAGTGAGGAAGGGATCAGGGCCTTAACTGAGTGGCCCTAGACCTGGATTAGGAGGGGCAGCAGAGAAGCAGGGAGAGTTGGAAAGTTAGGCAGCTTTTCCAGAGAGCCCACTTGCTTCAAAACTGCTGGGCCTCAGGCCAACGGGACAGAGCGAGGAAGCTCAGCATGGGAAGCTTTCAGATACTTACCCAGGGCAGGGCAGGCTCTTCGGGGCAAGGCTGAGGGGAGAGGCCACTCAACCACTGGGCCTGGGACAGAAGTGAGATGCCATGACTTTCCCTGTACCCATCCATCCCCTACCTCCTCCAGCCCTGGCCTAAGCCAGCTACCTCCCCTGCCCTCTCTCACCTGCTGAGCTCTGGGGGCCGATGGAAGGGGTGTGAACTGGGTTTTGGGGCGGATGGCGAGACGCCGCAACACTGAATATGAGGTCTGGGGAGAGATGGGGGTGGTTGGGCAGGGACAAAACCGAGACCTCGCAGTGATCCCAGCCCCCAGGAGTTGTGGATACAAACTGGAGCTGAGGGGCCAGGGGAAGGCACACGCTGAGCCCGTCCAAAGGGTGATGGCCGGGTGATGGCAGGTGGTATCACTTGGCCAGGGGAGGGCATCAGGCAGGAGTCACGGCCGTCCTGTGGAGAACAAGGTGGAAGAGTGATCCCTCCCGCTTGGCATTGCTCTTTCTTGTCCTCACTTGAGCAGCCAGTGTGATTCTTTTGAGATTTAATCAAGTCATGTCCCTCCCTTGTTCATCCCCCCTCCCCATGGCTTTGCACTCATTCCAAGTAATAGTCAAGATCTTACGCTGTTTTATAAATCCTTACCCAACCTGACTCTGTCATTGCTCTAACCTCTCACTTCCTTTCCTTCTTACTCTGCTTCAGCCTCGCTTTTTTGCTGATCCTTAAACACACCAGGTACATGCCATCTTTGCATCTGCAGTTCTTGTGGCCTGGAACATTCTTCCCCCAGATTATCTACATGGCTCACTCCCTCAACTCTTTCTGCTCTTCACTTAGCCGCACCTCAGTGAGATTCCCCTGACCGATCTACCTGAAACTACAGTACCAATCACCCCCTTCCACTTCTCCTTCCCTTTCAGTGCCTTACTTTCTTTTTTTTAAACAGATAACTTAGCACCATCTGACCTACTATATATTTTACGCGTGTGTTTATCTTTTGTCTCCCCCTTCTAGAATGTGAACTTATTTCCTACTGTATATCCAGAACCTAGAACATTGCTTGGCACACAGTAGCTGTTCAATAAACCCTTGTGGAGTGAAAGAATGAACTCTCAGATCTGTCTTACTCTCAGCACTGATCTGATGGTGATACAAATGTATACCAGACTATGACCTCTCACTCGCAGGCCCCGGACACCTGGTAAACAGAGGCCAGTACCACTCTGGAGAGGGCCTTGGGTCCAACTAAGGCAAACCAGGACCCAGTTAACATGCTGAGATCCAGGCTGGGACTGCCTGGCTCTACCCACAATCCTCAGTGCCACTGCTGCTGGGGAATCCCCCCCTGCATCTCCTCTGTGCCCTTCCCCCAGCACAGAGGAGGAAGGTCCCAGCTCACCTTGGTGTGTGTTATCTCTCGGGTTTCTTTTAATGGTACTCGCTGAGCCAGACCGAGGGGGCCCCCTCCTCTTTCATCTGAGTGAGTGACAACTTCATATTCTCCTTCAGGGAGAGAGGAAGCTAGGAGGAGACAGGAAATTTGCTGCAGTGTCTGGAACACACATCAAAGTCTGGCACAGGGCCCTGCAACCCTAGTCGGAGGTTGCAACCTCCGACCAGGGTATGCCAGTTTAACAGCCCCCACTGCACCATCAGGGGTGGGGACCCATCCAGCATCCCTTTGCAGGCCAGCACTATTTCAGTAGTAAATCATTAATCTGAATACCCTGAGTGGGCTAGGGGTGCGGTGATGGCTCTTAGGGGCTGAGGACAGAACAGTGAGTGGAAGGTAAACCCTACAGGAAGCGGCAGAGAGAGGGTAGAGACGGGGACCACCTCCTCCGACACAAGTGCAACTGGGCCAACCTCTGGCCTATCAAGAAGATCTCTTCCTCTCTGTCTCCTTCTGATCTGGGCTTCCCGCCACAGCCTGCTGAGCTTTCTCTTGTTTGGCTCGCTACAAGCAGCTCCCCTGCCCCTGTTGTCTCCCCATGGCCAGACACACTCACCAGGCTTGACAAGGGTCTCCAGAAGCAATCCTGAGGCCTGGCTCACTGAAGTCCTGTGGCGATAAGGACAGCAGCTAGCAGTCACTCAGTACCAAGTACGAGCTGGGCCCTGTGCTAAGTGCTTTTCAAACATCATCTCATTTAATTCTCACGATAACCTCAAATGATAATACAAACATTATCCTCATTTGACAGATTAGAGAAACTGAAGTGGGAATTCCCTGGCAGTCCAGTGGTTAGGACTCTGCGCTTTCACTGCCAAGCGCCCGGGTTCAATCCCTGGTTGGGGAACTAAGATCCCACAATCCACGCAGTGGCGCAGCCAGAAAAAAAAAAAAAGAAAAGAAAAGAAACTGGAGCTCGGAGGGTAAGGCAAGCTTGCACAAATCATAAGTACTAAGAGTCAGAAATCAAACCCAAATCCCATTTACTGCCACGGTCTGTGCTCTGGCCACGAAACAAAAGAGATGGTACCTCTCAGTTCTGTCCCCTCCTTGTCCCACAGCCTGATGAAACTGATGTCATATTGAGGCCTGATTGTGAAGGCCTGACCCCTATTGCAAGGGCTCACCCTGAGCACTCACAGATTTCCCCCTTCCGCCCTGGGCTGCTGGGAAGTCCTAAAGCTATCGGAAGGCCCCAGCTCTGAGGGACCCCTGTATCAGACACTGAATCATTCTTTTCCAGATGACCCTCTCCTCACTTGCTGTTGCCACCTGTCTCTCTTCTTAGCTCCTGGAAACCGGGAGGAGCAGAGGGGTGAGAGGAAGGTCCTGAAGGTGGAATCTGAGCCATAGGAGCAAGAGAAAAAACAGAGTCAGAGGTAGGCCTCAAACCTTCAGGCTTCACCAACAACCCCATCGGCCTCCATACCAACCCTCTGGCTCATTATGAGGTACCTTCCCTCCTAAGGCCCAGCTCTGTCCTTGGAAGGAGTTCCCAGAAGCACTGAGTATCAGCCCCTCAAGGGCACTCACCAGAGCCTCTAGCCTCTGGGGACACAAGGTCCGGCCTCGAGGTCCTGGTCCCTCCAGCCTGGAGAAGCAGGAAGCCCTGGCAGGGTCCAGTCGGTGGGTGGGGGTTCTGGGAGCCAAGTATGCAGAGGCCCGGGCATCCTAGGACCCCAAGAGAGGCTATCAGTACAGGCTCAGGATTCCCTCATCAGCCTACTCCAGCCTGATCTCCTCCTATCCTGGCTCATTACCTGGCGCCTCCGGATGGTGCCTCCCTGGTTCCCTCGAACCAGTACTCTCTGAGCCAGACTGGGCTGGCGCCCCAGGCGACAGCTCTTCACCCCCTCACCTGACAGGATGGTGGCCAGGGCTGCAGGGTCAGCCACAAACTCTATGGTCCCTGGAGCCTCTGCAAGGGAAGAGGAGAAGGAAAGGTGAGAAGGAACAGGAAGCGGGGAGGCTGAGGGGTCAGGGAGCCCAGCAGAGTCACCTTGAGGTGTAAGAGTGAGCCGAAGAGACTCATATAACTGAACTCAGCTCACCAAACATTCATAGGACTTTGCTCTGTGTAAGACACTATTCTAGGCACTGACACCCTGAGACAAATAAGACAAAGCCCCCATACTCAGGAAAGCTATCATCAAACTATAGAGAGGTAACAGACTCAAGTCCAAGTATGGACATGTTATAAAAGAAGTACAGCAAAGCATGCGAACACAGAGCAATTGATTACGACTGGGAGAGGCGGAAAAGGCTTTAGAAGAGATGACGCTTTGCTGAAGAAAGCAAAGGGCTTCTAAGAGCAAAGAGCTTTCTAGCAGCAGGGACTAGGAATTATAGTAAGCAGGAGACCCGGGAATGCAAAGCCCCCAAACCCCACTGCCACCAGCCAATTCTCCTACCCAGCCAAAGAAACTGTCTTCAAGCCTCCAACAGGTACCTGTCTGGGGAGGGGGCCTAGGTCCCACATTTTGTCTCCCAGGGCTAGGCCTGAGCTCCTCCAAGGGGTTCCGAAGCTGAGTACTCCCCACCAATCTCTCCGATTGCTCTGTTTGATGTGTGGCTTTCGGCCTGGGGCCTGCTGAGTCAACGAGAGGGCGCTGACTACTGAGCTTCTGCACCAATCTCTGAGGGAAGGGAGAACAAAAAGCTGGGGCTCAGCGTTGGGGTGCGTTGCTGGTGTGTGCTGCGTCCTTGTAGCTACTGTCTTCACCCCCCACAACCCCTCTTACCCTTGGATCTTGGTTCTCCTGGTCCAGGGCGCTGGGTTTGACTGTGGGGAGAGGCGGGCGTCTCTGAGAGCGAACGGGAATCTTGCTGGGGGTAGGAGATACACCCCGGAGGAGAGGATCCTTCGTGGCTTGGAGGGTAGTCATGACGACTACAACTGAGACGGAGAAGAAGGCAGGATCAGGGATCAAAGGTCAGCCAGCTCGGGGCTTCGGTCCTGACATCCCTGATACTCCCACCTCCACCCAAATCCATGCGCCCAGAGGACCCGGCGCCTGCAAGGCCTCTTTTCTGGGGGTCTCCTCCTAACCCTCTGAGCCTATTCTTTAGCCCCAGGACCCCAAACTGCTTCTCCTCCCTACGAGCCCCCGAAGCCCTCATTCCCTCCAAGATCCCGGTGCCGCACCTCCCCCGGAACCCCTCAGCGTCGCCCTCACTTGCTTCGCTTTTTCCCCGGACTCTCTCGGTTTCTGCTGCAGATACTTCCCCAGTTTGTAAAATACGCCAAGCTCCTGATTGGCTTGTCTGCGCTCCTGCGGAGGCGTGTGTCACAGGATTCAGCTGTCCAATCCGCAGGCTTCGGAGGCGAGGCCAAAAGAAGGACTAGTCGTCGAGCCGCTTTCTGGCCAGGAAAAAAACTGACCCGACTCAACCAGCCAATCCGAGAGCGGAGCGCGGGGTGGAAGAAGAAGGAGGAGACCTTTCTGAGGCCGGCGAAGGCGTGGGCTCGGAGTCTGAGAGACAACGGGCGCTGGGTACTCTCGCGAGGTCTCGGGACTGGTGCGGGACGGTGCAGTCTCGCGGCATTGTGGGAAGGGCTGGTGTCCTGAATGAGGCTAACTGACGGTGTTGGAGGCTGGCCCGAACCGCTCACCCGACTCTGATCAGAGTTCGGCGTCAAGCTGTGGGGACTCCGCTCCAGACACATTGTAGGAAACGACCGTACGTTGTGCCTAGGCCGAGCAACTGCCTCCAAACGGGCGGAGAGGGCTGGAAAAAATTGAACTGAGGCTAACAATAACAAAAATAAAAAGAAACAATCACTTTTTTCACTCCACCTTTACGAATGGTGAGGTGTGGTCTCCATTTCACAGATAAGAAAACAAGGCTCAAAACAGTGTCATTGGAACTCAACACCACAGGCCTGGAGGACCGTTGGCAGGCAGGGGTGTGAAAATGAGGGAACCTAGAACACTGGTTAGAATGGAAGGGGTTAACCTCTAATGGGAAATGGGCGATGGTTTCAAGCGTACAGGACTCTGGTAGATTCTCTCCCTGACTTGTGCTTCCTGTTATACAAGCCCTCCCCTTCCAATTTCTCCTTCACACCTTTTCATTACCTTTGGATTTCATTTACCTTCTTCCTCTTCATTATCTCCACCCTAATCTCACCTAGAGGATTGCAAAAGCCTCCCACCCTCCATTCCCTCTTGCTTTCCACAATAATCCATTCACCATATAGCAGCTAGAGTAATCTTTCCAATATGCAAATCTGGTCATGTTACCACTGTGCCTTGACCTCTCCCCACTCATACTCCCCATCTTGTACCACTTTCCGCCTTGTTCTCTGCTTTTCAACTCCACTGCCATTTCCAATCCCTGAAAGTTGTCGTGTTCCTTCTAGTCTCTCTGTCTGCAATACCTTCCACTTTGCCTATTCATGCCTCCAAATGGATGTTCGCTGTTACTTTCTTGTAGAGGGCTTCCTTGAACCCCTCCACTCAAAACCCGCCCTAATCTAAAAAAGTTTCCTTAGTTGTGTGCTCTCAAAGAACAGTGTTTCCTCAGAGCATGTATCTCAGTTGGTAATTGTATATTCACCAATGTGAACCTAATGTATCGTGTTTATTAAACCTGATCTCTCCTGCTAGACCTCCATGAAGGTGGTGACCTTTTATTTTTGGCTTACATTATATTTTCAATGTCTTGCATTGTGCCTGCCTGTAAGGGTGTTCACTATTTGTTGAATGAGTCAATGGATGAATGAATAATTGATCAAATGAATACCTGGAGAGATAGGGAAGACCTCCAAAAAGAAGTAATATTTGAACTTCCTGTAAAAGAGAGAAGGCTCTTGTAGTCACTCGGAACAGCACTTGCAAAGGCAAGGAAACTTGGAGTGTTCAGATGAGGGTAAGTCCTTAGGGATAGATGGAACGTAGGATAGTAGGAACTAAAACTAGAAAGATGGTCTGACTGGAAGGAAGGGGACAGTCCCCTCATTCCACTCACAGGTACTGTGAATGTGCTGGACCCTGACTCCTAGATTAGCAGGGATGGCTACTGACAAACATTGTGCACCTACTGTGTGTAAGGCCCTTTATCACACATTTGGGATACGTGGAGGAATAAGGCTGAAGTTTGAAGGATGGAGGTTGGCTGCACAGTGGCTTTACATGATTTTAAGGTAGTCAGCACAGTCCAGGGCCAAGTTCACAAACCTGGAAACTTGAGTTTGTCAGGCTACCCAGAGTAGATCTTGGAGTCACACTCATCGAATTTGTAAGAGAAATTGAGTGATTTACCATGAGCGATATGCCTTTTGGTGAACAAAATATTTATGCCTGCTCCTCAGGGCACCACCTTCACAGAATCGAGGTACAAGGAGACTGATTTTATATCATAAAAGTCTTTCAAACGGCCAATGCTCAGAATATCTGCTATGCCTGTCATAGCGTCCAACCTGTTTTCTATACAGCAGTCAGAGCGACCTGCTTCTGTTTGTCTTTGCTGGACCTCGAATATGGGGAGGTGCAAGCCACCTCTCTTGTTTTATTCTATCAATTCCCCTTTACTCCCTGTCTGCTCTCCCCCATAGACACCACTCTAATGTGATTGATATAAGTTCTTACCTATGCATGTGTGCTTATAAAATATGTAGGCTTGTATACTTGTTTCCTATTGCTGCTGTAACAAATCGCCACGAAGTTAGTGGCTTAAAACAATACAAAATTATTCTCTTACAGGTCTGGGGGTCTGAATTCTAAAATTTGGTCTGGTTCCATTCCTTCTGAGGCTTCAGAGGAGAATCTGTTTGCTTGCCTTTTTCAGCTCCGAGAGGCTGCCAGCATTCCTTAGCTTGTGACCCCTTCTTCCATCACTCTAACTGGAAGAGGGAAGAACCTTTTGTATTCTATGACAAGTTAATCACTAAAGGGATGTTGCCTATAAGCTTAAATGATACATAATGGCCCATCTCTGGGAACCCTGCTCCCCAGGTAATGAGCATTAAGCTAAAATACCTTTGTTTAGCTCACAGGAAACATCTTGACCAGGTCCACCTGTGAATGACTGCAGGGAGGAAGAAATGAACACATCCCCTCATGAGGCAGATGGGAACCAGGAAGCATTTGACTTTATTCCCTCCCCTTTTAGTATAAAAGGAGCCTGAATTCTAACTCAGGCGAGATGGGTCTTTGGGGGCACAAACCCACCATCTTCTCGGTTTGCGCAATTGCTATCTGGTCGTGGAAACCGTAGGACAATTGAAGCCACAAGTAAGAAGAAACTGTGAGTCAGCAAGAGCCAGGGCAGAGGGTGAGGTCATTTGTTTATTGTGACAGGAGCAGTCGAAGCAGTAGGAGCACCGGTCAGGGAGCCTTGTGCTCCTGCCGTGGATGGGGCTTCCTGTCACCTGTCATGCTCCGTGAAGCCTGACGGGGCTGCAGAGCCCGTGTCACACAGGTGTTTCTGGGTTCCTGTGAAATGACTCCCACTCCACCCCAGGCAGCTGCAATTCTTATCCCCCTTATTTCTACGTGTAACTTCACAATGAACTCCCGTTTGCTTGGGATATTCATTTAGTCTCTCTTCTTCGCAACTCAGATAACTGAACCCCCTTTTCCACGCACGGCAGGTGGCCCCTAAGGAATTATTCCACTACAACAGTGGGCACCTCCCTGGGGTCCAGGATACCCACCACAACTGGTTCGCTCTAGGAACTGCTAAATAAATGTGGTCACGTCCTCACTTTTGAGGTGACCTTCTTACAGATGACGTGAAAACTACGTCCCCTCTTCCTACAAGCAGAATACAATAAAGTCAATACGGTATAGGCTTTCTTAATCACAATCAAATCCCAGCCCTGTCTTCTTGAGGTTAACATCAGATCGCTTTTTTAGAATTGGATTTTGAGTTTTCCTAAAACTCTTCAATCACAGCCAAGTCTGAGGTTGTATAATTTCAATAGGTGGCTGGATCCACGCGTGACAAATTGATTCTTTCAATTCTCCCCAGCACTTAAACTCGTTCAATCTGGTCTTTTTCAATTTTTCCCCCCTGCGATCCAAGATAAAAAAATGTATTTTACATGAAAACCCAGAACACACATACATACACTGAAAATAACAGTTTCACCATACCCTAAAGTTTTCTATTCTTTTTATTTTAAAATGTTTGTCTTGACCCAATAATTTTTATTACAATGTTTCATGACCCGCAGCTTGAAAACGATTGGTGCAGTCTCTCCTTTCTTCAAAATTTCACTTCTCCAACACAGATCTTTCTTGCTCTGGTTCTTTCTTTTCTTTCAACAATCAAACATCTCATGAGAGTAGTCTGCTCTCCACTTCCCCATCTCTCATTCGCTCTTCAGTTGACCGTGTTTTGTCTCTGACCCTACCCTGCCCTGAAGCTGCCCTCACTGAGGTCTAACATCTTCCTTGCTGATAAATCCCACATTTCCCACCTGTTACTTAACCTGGGTTCCCAGCATCCTCTGACGCAGCTAGCCACTCCCTCTGGAAAGCTCTCTCTTGCCCTGGCTTCCTGAGGCCTCCTACCTCTCTGCCAGTTAATTCTCAGGATTCACTTCCTCTGCTCCTCTTCGAGTCTCCCCAAGGCACTTCTCTTTTCTCACTTAATACACCGTTCTTGAGTGGTTTCATTTTTTTCTCATGTGGGACACCTGAGAAACCCAGCTCAAACTCTTCCTTCTATCCAGTACAAGTCATAGGCCACAGACTCTGATGTGAAAGTTTCCAAACTGGAAATTTTGCTCACTTGAAAATCTAAATCGTTGAAACTCCAAAGCTTTTGTCTGCTTTTCTTCAGTGATATTTCTCCTCTGAGATAAGAAATGCTATTGAATGAAAAGGAGAGAAGGCAAGGGGTGGAGGGTGAAAATGGTGGGAAGCTTGAGTAATATTTGCAATGGACATTGTGGTTGATCCCCAATGTCCATTCCATACCAGACAATTAGCCCAAGTCAGTGATGACTGTTACTGCTCCAGGAGCGGACACACCAATGATCCTTGCCAGACGGTCTGAAGGAAAGGACTTATATCTCATCCTTGGGAGGAGGGGTTTCTCTTTCTTCCACTGAATATGAAGACAGAAGCATCACGCAGTAGCTACTGGCACCCACCTTCAGACAATGAGGAGAACCATCCCGAGGATGAAACTTCCCTCCGAGGAGGAAGGCTGAACAGAACCATGGACAGAGCCTGGGTCCGTGATATTATTGAGCTGCTGAATCAACCAACTTCAGAGCCCACCTACCTCTGGCTCCTTGTTACATGAAGTAGTTTACTTTCTTTTTTTTTTTTTTTTTTTAAAAATGAGGTTGTATGTTACTTGTAGCAGAAAGCATCCTGATAGATTCAGCATCTCAAAATATTCCATCACACCTGAACTCCAGACCTGTGGACACAAATGCCTGCCAGCCCTTCCCCTTGGCTGTTCCATGGCATCTCACACTCAGTAAGTCTAAAACTGACGTTGTTGTCTTGGGCCCCCTTGTCTCCCTATACCAATCTTCCCTGTTTCTGTGAAAAGTCCCACCATCTGCCTGGGTGTTCAACTCAAAACCTTGGGTAATCTTTGCTATTTCCCTTTCCCTCACACTGACAATCCCCACTTAGGAACTGCAGATTCTACCCCCGAATAGTTCTCAGATCCATCCACTTCTTTGCCCACCACCATCTCTTCCATGTTTCACTGCACAGTCTCTGAATTGGTCCTCCTTCTCCTTCCAACTGTGTCTGAACACCACAGCCAGAGTGACCTTTCTAAGATGCAGCTCTGAATACTTCACCCATTAAACCCTTTTCTTTCCCTTTTCCTTAGAATAAATTCTAAGTGCCTTCATATGTCCTATAAGGCCCTCGGTGACCTGGCCCTCATTGCCTCTTTCCAACCTCAATGCAATTCCTTCCTTTCTAGCCTTCATTCCAGCAACGTAGAACTACTTTCACTTTCCAGACATGCTCCCTCTTGTCTTCTGGCTGATGTATCTACCTAGAAAGTCCTCTTCCTCTCCCTGCTTCACCTGAATAACTGCTGTTCATTCTCCAGCGCTCACTGTGATGGTGCCTCCTTTGGGAAGCCATCTCTACCCTAAGGCTGGGTTAGGTGTTCTTCTTCATGTTCCCACAACACCATCTCCTTATCCCAATCACGTCACTCGTCGCGAGGTTGGAATTGTATGCTTATTTATCTATGTCCCCCACCCAGACTGTGAGCTCCTTGAGAGCAGGGACTCTGGCTTACTCCCTACACCTAGCACTATAATTGAGTGAAAAAGATCATTCTAAATTCAGAAGTAAATTTTGACTTCAAGGCAAGGGTAGGATGGAATGGAGTTGGAGGACAGCATGGAAATAGACATTTTCAAGCAAGGGGTGGGGTGGTGGCAGCAGAATCTGATCTGCCGGCTAAGTGTGCTGAATAGGTTTAGGTGGGTGGCAGGGCCAGGCCAGGGGAAAAGACCACTGAGGCAGACAATGTAACCCAGGCAAGAGATGACAGTGGCGGGACTTCCCTGGTGGCGTAGTGGTTAACAATCCACCTGCCAATGCAGGGGACACGGGTTCGAGCCCTGGTCCGGGAAGATCCCACATGCCGGGGAGCAACTAAGCCTGTGCACCACAACTACTGAGCCTGCAGTCTAGAGCCCACAAGCCACAACTACTGAGCCCGTGTGCCACAACAAGGGAAGCCACCGCAATGAGAAGCCCGCGCACCGCAACAAAGAGTAGCCCCCGCTCGCCGCAACTAGAGAAAGCCTGCACGCAACGACGAAGACCCCACGCAGCCAAAAATAAACTTTTTTTAAAAAAAAGAGATGATGGTGGCCTGGACTAGGGTGGTGGCAGTGGAGACGGGGAGAACCAGACAGCCTTGAAAGAGTTATAAAGTAGAATTAACAGAATTGGGGGTAGGTGAAGAAAAGAAAGGAGTATAAGATGAGGTGAGTTCTAATTGGGGCCACGGAAGTCCTAGTGGTGACTTCATCTTAGGGCGGGGAATCCAGAAGGAAGAACGTGACTGCAGAAGGTGGAAAGCGAGGTAAGGGGCTCTGCTTCGGACACCTGGGGCTGCAGATGGGGCACAGAAGTTGAGAAGGAATGGACAGAGAGGTAGGAGGAAAACCAGAGGGGTAGACAGGAGTCATAGATGCCGAGATAGTGGGAGTCAGAAGAGAAATGACCTGAGGCAGGGGGAAAATACCACTGAGCCTCCTTTGCATTGACGCTCCCATGACACAGACACAAGTGCACTAGGGAGGGTCCCCCCTGCCCCGCCCCCATTTACTATTTTATGATGTTTTAAAAATCGAAGTATAATTCATTTACAATATTATATTAGTTTCAGGTGTATAACATAGTCATTCCATATTTTTATACATTACAAAATGATCACCACTGGAGAGGGTTCCCTTGATAGCAGTTTTATTTGATTTAAAAGTGAAACTCAGACCCCGACCCACCCACTAATCTTGGGGTCGTGGCAGGAGTAGACTCATCCTGGGGATGGCTGGCCTCTTACCAGGACAAGAAATGGGGGAACATATAGATTCTTACCAGGACAAGAAATGGGGGAACATATAGACTCTTACCAAGATAAGAAATGAGAAACATATGGATCATGTCTCTGTGGGCATGGAGAGGCCCAGCTGTGGTGCTGGGTAGGGTTTGGCCACGGCCAGGGAAGGGGTGACTGGAGCCATCTGGTGGACACATGCAGAGGGGGAGGAGACTAATTCGGGACTGGTGTTAGGATTGGGGCTTAGAGGTCTAGGGCAGGGTCAGGGAGCTCTGGACCAACAAGTTCAGTAGCTGTGAGTAGAAGACTTGTCCAGCTCACTGCGCTGCTCCTTGTGAGACTCTGTCACCACCTGCTGGGGGCCGAGGCACGTGAGGCGCACAAGCCATTCAGCACCACCCTCCTTCCAGCTCCTTTGTGGCACGGTGTCCCCCCTCCCTGGCATAACCAGTTGAGGCTCCAGTCTGACCATCCACTTCCATCTCCCTGTCTCACTCCCACCCCAAGAATCACTAACCCACAAACACCCTAAGATTACCTGCAGCCAGGCTGGGGCTCAGAAATACTACGAGAAATGATGGGGTCCTACGCTCAAGGGACCCATCTTACCTCCCCATCCCGGGTCTCAATGGTCTTGATCAGAACCATCTTCCGGCTGTGGCTCTCCTGGGGAGGCTCCACCTCAGGCACTGGAAAAAGCAAGATGAGAGGTGGAAGGGAGGAGGCTTGGGATTTCTCTTGTTTTAAGCCCTCACTCCGTCTGGGAGGTGAGGGAGGGGCGGGGAGGGGCAGAGCCTGAGGAGCGAAGGCGAGTGTAGACCAGGACTCAGAAGTTCACGGAGAGAACCAATCCCTGAGCAGAGCCAGAGTAAGAGTCCAGTCAGGGCAGAAATAGACAAGGGGACAGACAGTTGGAAGTCAGACGTGAAAGACTCACCAGTCGTCTTTATACTTAAGGATGCAAAGGAATGGACTGGCACGGAGATCCTGGGGGCGAAGCACTCGGTCAACTACTCCTGTGAGCCGCTGGCCTCCCCCCCCACTCCTCCCCCGCAAGCCCTGACCAAACCCTATCCGACCCGCTGCCTCTCACCGGTTCTCCTCGCCCTCAAGTAGCTTCCGGTAGGTGGCGATCTCGATGTCCAGGGCCATCTTGACGTTGAGGAGCTCCTGGTACTCTCGCAGGTGTCGCGCCATCTCCTCCTTTAGCTGCCGCAGCTCCTCCTCGAGCCGTGCGGTGCCCGCCTGGTACCCGCCGGCTTCCAGGGCAAACTGCTCCTCCAGCTCCCGCAGCTGTCTGAGCAGCGCCTCGTTCTGGGGGTTGGGGGTGAAGAGGGGGCGTCAATGGGGGGAGCAGCCTTCATCCTCCACCCCCTGGGCGGGGGCGCGCAGCCTGGTACTCACCGTGCCGCGAAGCCCATCCACCTCGCACGTCAGGCTCTGGATCTGGCGTCGCGACTCGTTCATCTCCTGCTTGGCCTGGCGCAGGGCCTCGTGGTTCCGGTTGGCGGCGTCAGACAGGTCCGCGTACTGCGGCCAGGGGGGCAACCGGACGTGAGTGGACCAGATGCGCCCTCCCCCCAGCTCTCCACGCTTCCAGGTCCTCCCAAACCCTCCCGTGCCCTGGCACCTTGGACTTGTACCACTCTTCTGCTTCCTGCAGGTTCTTCGCTGCGATGCTCTCGTACTGGGCACGGATGTCCCTCAGCGCCGCCGTCAGCTCGGGCTTCACGGTCGCCTCCACCTCGACCTGCTGCACCTGCTGGCTCTCCACGCTCATCTGCAGGTCTCTCAGCTCCTGCCGCCCAGGGCGAGAGGCCGAGTTCATCGCGCAGATCCCACGCGGGCCGCGCGGTTGGCGCACAGAAAAGAGAAGAAACACTTGAATGAACAGAAGGGGGCGCTAGGGAGTGCAGCGCGCTTGGTACTGCACGGCCCGCGCCACGCCCGTATTAAGCCTCTGGCCAGGTCACGGGGGTGCAGCTCCGCTGCTCGCCACCAGGCGACGCAGGGGTGTGAGTCAAACCACCTGTAGAGGGGGTTGAGAGCCTGCGTCTACCCTACGAATCTCACTTCTCTTCCTCAGGTCCACTCGCCAGTCTCTTCCAGAGCTTGTACTCCAGCTCCAACGAGACCACCCCCAACCTCCTGACACCCGGGTCCACCCACCTCCTCGTGCAGCTTCTTGAGGAACTCAATCTCATCCATCAGAGACTCAATCTTGCGCTCTAGCTCCAGGCGGGACAGGGTGGCGTCGTCCACGTCCTTCACGGGGTGGCAGTAGGGGTTCGAGAGCAGGGAGGGGTTGCTTAGGTCGACGAAGAGCCTGGCCCTCCCTGTCTGCCTCTGGAGGCTTCTGGTCGCCTCCCTTTGCCCACAGATGCCACCCTGGATACGCAGGCCGGGGGTAGGAATGGGGAGACCGAGCTCACCTTACGGAAAAGCACGAGGCTGTGCTCCGCATCCTCGCGCTTGCGAGTCTCCTCCTCCAGCCTGGTGGGAGGGGTGTGCAGAAGCTGAGCTCCGGGGTCACTGCCCAGCCGTAAGACCGCGACCCCCAGGATCTGGGTCAGAGGCTGCTACTGCCCAGGACTCTGAGGAGGGGCCTTCAGGCTGCCTGATGGACTTGCCCCATATTTCCCTTTAACCTGCTGGGAGCTGAGATGTGGCCCCTTTATACACAGGGGAGACATAGTAACTCCCCCTTCCTCCCCTCCCCAGAGACTCAGCAAAGTGGTAGACGGGGGTTGGGGGTGTTGCCCGCCGGCGAGGATGCTGCCTGCACACGCCCAGGTGGATAAGGCGGGCCACTCCCTCTGGCGGCCGCCTCGACGGCCGCCGCCCAGCCCCGGCCCTGTCCCCTGACCTCTGCTTGAGCGCCGCCAGGTCCTCCGCCAGCCCGTCGCGCTCCACCTGCACCCGGTCTCGCTCGCGGCCCAGCAGCTCTAGCTCCCTCCGCAGCTCGCGCAGCTCCTGCTGGCACAGCTGGTCGGCGCGCGCCGGCTCCTGGCCCCGGGCCTGGCTCAGCTCCCCGCGCAAGGCCGCGTTCTGCTGCTCCAGGAAGCGCACCTTCTCGATGAAGTTGGCGAAGCGGTCGTTGAGCTCCTGCAGCTCCTGCTTCTCGTTGCTGCGCGTGGCCAGGAACTCCTGGTTGAGGGCCTCGGCCATGGAGAAGTCGAGGCGCTCCGAGGGCAGGCGCAGGAGGGCGCCCGCGGCCGCCCGGGGACTGCGGAAACTGCCTAGGCGCACGGAGGAGCCGGGGGACGCCGAGCCCAGCAGGCGGCTGCTCGAGAAGCGGGAGCTGGAAGAGTAGGAGAGGGCCCCCGGGGACAGCGAGGGCGGTGGCCCGAAGGTGCGGCGGTAGTAGGTGGAACTGACGCCGGACCGGAGGCCCGACGGGTGGCTCATGGCGGCCGAGGATGGGGAGTCACCGCTGACAGAGCTTGTCCGGGCGCTGGGAAGGAGCCGCAAACCGCTGCGAGGCGGCTTTATAGCCCTGCGGGCTCAGGGGGGGCATGGGCTGCTCCTCCCACTGGCCTGACGGTGGGGCTATGTGGGGAGGGGGACGCCCCACCCCTGCGGAGCTGCAGGAGCGCCGCACCCTCCCTCCCTGGTTGCCGGCGCCCTGCCTACTTGATTCCCCCAGTTCGTGGTGGGGAAGGAGACAGGGATGGCCACCACAGGCCACAGGGAGGCGGGAGGGGGGGGTTCGGGTGTTGGGGGGGTCAGTGCCTTCCAGCAAATATCCGGAGCTGGAGCCTAGGGTGGGAGGGCCTCACTGGAAATGGGGTCCCTGCCTGAAAGAGCTGGTAAAAACTGGGGGCTAGGTGGACTGTATGTTAAAGGGCAGGCTTCTGGTACGTGGGCAGGGAGGACGCAGCCCAGGTGCAGGGAGGACGCAGCCCAGGTGCAGGGAGAATTGGCCTGGCTTAGGCCCCAGAGGCTGTACCTCCACATGGCCCCTGAAGGCTAGGCTCTGCTTTCAAATGCTGTCAGCTGCCCCCTCTGTCACCACACCCAGGGAGATCTGGGGGACGGGAGTGCAGAGGCAGCTGAGGTGGGTGAGGAAGGGCTGCTCTCCCTGAAATCCCCAGGGCTCTGTGAAGGGTTGCTGCCTGGCGCCAGCTCTGCTGCTAATGGACTTGCTTCTTCCCCTCCCCCTCCCCTGGACACTTGGCCAGGAGGTTGCCTGCTGATGTCTCAGCCTTAAAGACACAGATCCCAAATCTACCCCAGGCCCCAGCAAGGTGGGCACATCAGAGGGGGCTCAGGGTGACTAGGCCCAGCTCTGGGTCCCACTTGGGAGGGTCTGTGCCATGCCGGAGGCTGAACTGAGTGAGCTAGCGTGTGCTGTCTGGCTTTACTGGATACTCCCTTCCCCCAACCCACCGCTGCTCAGTCAGGGCCTTACAGGAACCGGGGCGATTCCTGAAGTAGGAAGGGGAGGGGGCTGAAGGGTAGCAGCTGCTGCCAAGGCTGAGAGATAGACACACGGGCAGGAGCCGGTTTCCAGTGCTGAGGAGCTGCAGGTACCCAGCGAGAGGAGGGCTGGATTGGGAGAGAAGGGGAAAGAGAAAGTGCCCATCCCCGTAGGCTCAGGGACTGAAAGAGGAGAAAAAGGCCCAGAACAGAGCCACAGATGCATATGCGTAATAGCACCGTGCACCTATGTGCACACACATTAGACACACCCAACCACAGGGCCCTTCATACCCTCCCCCACCCCAGAGTTAGCAGGGAGGCTGATGTCTGGCCTTTGCATGTCAAACGGCTTCCAGAACGCAGGCACGGGCTGCCCAGGAGTGGACAGAGGCAGCTTGGATGGTCTGCAGGAGTCGAGGTGCTGAGGCCTGTTGGGCTTGCCAGGAGCTAAGGGGCTGCTGCTGCTGGGGACTCCGGGGCTCTCCAGTAAGGACAGGTCCGCGTAGGATCGGCCCTGAGGACAAGAGCTGGGCGTCTGGGGAAACAGGTCTGGGACTCCGGGCTGCACCTCTGGCTGAGGGGATGAGGAGGGCGGCTCCCTGGCTGGCCATCCCCTCAGCACTGCAGGGCAGAGGGGCCTCCCCGCCTTTGTGTGTCCTCTGAGATGGGCCAACGCCCTTAGGCTCACATCCCTACCGCCTTAGCCTTCGTCTCCTCTCCAGGCCCCTCCTTCCTTCTGGGCTATTAGTCTCTCCCTGAACAGCTGCCAGGTCCTTCTCCTTGATGAATCTGGTTTGGTTGCCAGGGGAATGGGAAGAGGGAGGATGGGAGAGAGGGGTGGGATGGATAAACCAGGCCGGGTTGCCACTAACTCTTGGAAGTGGGGAGGGGTAGGGTCCTGCCTGGGTTAGGGGGAGGGGGCTTGATAGGTGTGAGGAGGGGAGTGGGGAAGCTAAGTGCTTTCTGCTGCAGCCCTGGGCTCTGAGCCCCAGCTGCCACTGAAGCCCCATCCACTCCAGCCTAGGCCCTGCCCTGCCCTGCCTGCTGTCCTCCGGGTACAAACTGGGAGTCTGAGCTGGTACTTCACGCAAAGGGACAGGTAAGGCCTGGGGAGGACGAGCTCAGGCTTTATTTTTACAGGGAACTGCTGGCAGACCTGGGCCTTTCAGAGTAGAGGCCTCTAGGGCTGGCCCTGGGGAATTACCAGTGGGGTTCCCATCCTCTCCCCTGCTTAAGCTCCCAGCTCACCACCCAGAAGCCTCAGAGTAGAGGGAACCAGGACCACCTCGGTAGGGGTCTGGGAGTTGTAAGGCCAGGGTCTGGCCTGGGTTTGGGAACCAGGCCTGCTGGCAATGCAGAGAAGACTCCTCCCCCGTCCTCAGAAAGAGCTGGGCCTGGGAGGTCTTGTGGCCGGAAGAAAAGTAGGAAAGGCTCCCGGTTAAGAGCCAGGGCTCTGGCATCCAGCTACCAAGCTTCCCATCTGATTCCAACACTCTGTTGTACAAATGTAGTCTCATTACTATGTCCTCTCATGTGCTCCAGCAAAAGGGGGAAAATTGTAGTTTCCACCTCATAGTGTTGTTGAGAGGGTTAAATAAATACATGTAAAATACTTAGGACACACGTAATAAAAGCTGAAAACGTAATTTATTACTACTACTATTACTACTATTACAAATTGTCAGCCCCCAAGTACAGTGAAGAAGGATCTGGACTTCCTTTGGACTGTCCCCACTAAGAGCAGTGCTGGACCGGGGTGGCAGGAACCCAGTACTTCCTGGCTGATGGAAGGAGGGAAGGGTGGCCTCAGTGCACTGGGCAAATAGTATACTGATCAAAACACGGACTCTGGACAGGCTGCATGGGTTTGATCATGGCTCCTCAACTTAATTAGCTGTATGCTTTGAGTCTGGTTGAGTGATTTAACCTCTATTCTCTCCATGTTCTTTGCCCATCAGTGGGGATGATAATAATAGTACCTAGCCCATAGTGCTGGAGGAGGAATTGAGTTCCAGTATGTGAAGCACTTAGTGCTTGGCACATAACACGTGCCATATAAGTATTAGCCAGCGTTATTATTACCCCTCCTCCTTCTGCTGTCCTTGGCTGCCCTGGCAAAAGCTCAAAGAGAAATAACCACTGTATTCAGAGGTTTGCAAGGCAGGTAAGCAATGAAGTTTAGGTTACTGGCAAGAGAGCTACTAAATGACAGGCCATGGACTCAAAGCTGGATGAGGAGGGGTGTGTAGACAAGAGAGGGTGGGGTATTGGCAGAGTAAAGAGGTCCATAGCTGGACTTCCAGGCAAGGCCAAAGACCAGTCACAGTACAAGGAACTGAAAGAGGCACTGAGAGGGTAGGAAGTTGTTTTCGGAGAGCAGGGTGCATGAATTCGTGATTCTGGAGCTGGGGTATTTATGGATAAGATTCCCAGGGTGGGGCTTCCCTGGTGGCGCAGTGGTTAAGAATCCGCCTGCCAATGCAGGGGACGCGGGTTCGAGCCCTGGTCCAGGAAGGTCCCACATGCCGTGGAGCAACTAAGCCCGTGCTTCACAACTACTGAGCCTGCGCTCTAGAGCCCGTGCTCCGCAACAAGAGAAGCCACCGAAATGAGAAGCCTGAGCACGGCAACGAAGAGTAGCCCCCGCTCGCCGCCACTAGAGAAAGCCCATGTGCAGCAACGAAGACCCAACACAGCCAAAAATAATAAATTAAAAAAAAAAAGATTCCCAGGGTGTTTCTAAGGAGTGAGCAGCTAAGGTGGAAAGCTGGGAAAGGTCATGGGAGAAGAGATCAGGCCATCAGACTGGGCACTTACTAGCTGTGTGACCCTGGGCAAGTTACATATCCTCTCTGAGCTTCAGTTTCTTCATCTGTAAAATAGGAATGATGATACCTTCCTTCCAGAGGTGTCATGAGATCTAAATGAGGTATTATGCATAAAGCGATTAGCATGTTGTGAGGCTCACAGTAGGTGCTCAACACTGTTGATTGCCTTCTTCCCCTCCCATGTGACAGAGAGGAAACAGACACACAGAATCAATGACATAACCCTAATTACTTGTACCTAAGGGTTAGCTGGCATCTCCCTGCCCCTTGAGGTCTAGGGTTGGCTCAACCTCCACTCCACATCCTGGGGAAATTCCAATGTCCTCCCCAAGATCTCTTTGCCTTCCTGTTGCTTCCTCTTTGCATCCCTAGCTCCAGGTCCCTGCTGCCCCTGAACTGGCTGACTTTACAGCTAACTCTCCACAGTGTCTCAGATGTGGAACTTGGCACCGTCCCTCGGGTCCTGTGATCCCCTTTCCCATCACTTGGGTAGGAACTGAGGCTCAGAGGGACAAAGTTGCCTGTCTGAGGTTGCACAGTGAGCAAATTACGGCTTCCTCTCCAGGAAGACACGTCCTGGTTGGTCAGGGCCTGCTGGTGTTCTGTGTTCTGGGCCTGCAGGAGCCCAGATGAGCCCCAGCCAGAAGGCGTCCAGCTCCATTCGAGGTGGGCTCTCCCAGGCTGGTCTGGTTGCAGGGTCCCTATTGACAGACTGGCTCCACCGGCGTGGAATCCTTTCCCCATTATCTCCATTTGGGGGCTCCACTCCTCCCGGTTAGGGAGCACCCTGGGTATCTTCTCCATCTCATCAGTTCTCTCACTGTATAATATAGCAATAGCTAACATTTCCTATGTGCCAAGCACTATGCTAAGCATTTTACACGTGTTATCATTTTTAATCCTCACAATAACCCTATGACATAGGTACTACTACTATTCCCATTTTACAGTTGGAGAAACTGAGGCACGGAGAGGTTAGGCAACTTGCCCAACGTCACACAGCTAGTAAACTAGTAATCTGTTTATATGTCTGACTCTCCTGCTCCCTGACAATATGATATTTGAGGGCAGCCATCAGATCTTATTCACTTTTGTGTCTGTGGTGTCTAGCACAGGACCTAAGTCAAACAGCTGTTGGTTAAACTGAAGGGAACCCAGAGGCAGCTGAAAAAAATTTTTCCCGTGGTTGTCGAGTCAGGAAAATAGAGAGGTGTGTTGCTGCCACCTTCTGGCCAGATGCTAGAATGACATGTCTCCAGTCGGAATCCATCCACGTTTATTGAGTTTTAACACTCAAGGATCAGGAACATTGGAATTTGGGGGATGCTCCAAAACTATTTATTATGACCTCCTTTTTAAAGATGAGGGGACTTCCCTGGTGGTCCAGTGGTTAAGACTCCACGCTCCTGATGCAGGGGGCCCAGGTTCGACCCCTGGTCAGGGAAATAGATCCCGCATGCCGCAACTAAGAGTCCGCATGCCGCAACTAAAGATCCTGGATGCTGGAACGAAGACCCGACACAGCCAAATAAATAAATAGTTTTAAAAAAAGAAGCACTTCCCTATTCTTTAAAATAAATTAATTAATTAAATAAAGAGGAGAATTATCCAAGAGTGAATAAAATAGAATAGCAGCACTGGTATTAGGACCTCTGAGCCCTGATCTCATTCTTCCCCTGGGCTCTAGGAACCTCCTCTGCACCCCCAGAAGCCCAAAGCCAGGGAAGGAGGCAAAGTCTGTCCTCAACTCCCCCCTTATCCTCTACTCTGTCCACAATCTCCTGTCCTGCCCTCACTGTAAAATTGCATCTCCATCCATCTGCCTGCCTGACCCTTCCAACCAGCTACCGGTCAACTGGAGAACAGGAGAGCAGCTTATGGCCACAGGATGCTAAGTGAACCTTCCTCCTCATGGTGTGGCCTAGAGACCCGACTCAGAATCACCTGGGGGCCCATTAAAAAGCAGATTTCAGTGCTCCACCTAGATCTTCTGAATCCCTAGAATTCTGCATTTTAACAAACTTCCTAGGTGATTTTTAATGCACATGAAAATTTGAGCAGGGACGTCCCTGGCGGTGGTTAAGACTTTGCCTTCTGATGCAGGGGGGTACTTGTTTGATCCCTGGTCGGGGAGCTAAGATCCCACATGCCTCGCTGCTAAAAAACCAAAACATAAAACAGAAGCAATATTGTAACAAATTCAATAAAGACTTTAAAAATGGTCCACATCAAAAAAAACAAATCTTAAAAAAAAAATCCGAGCATACCTAGATTAAGATTTTTTCTTTAAATTGTCCATTTCCCCCTCCCCCCTGCCATTTTATTTTGATTTTCAAACCCAGAGAAAAGTCAAGAGAATATTGGGACTTCCCTGGTGGTACAGTGGCTAAGAATCCGCCTGCCAATGTAAGGGACATGGGTTCGAGCCCTGGTCTGGGAAGATCCCACATGCCACGGAACAACAAAGCCCGTGTGCCACAACTCCTGAGCCTCAGTGACGCAACTACTGAAGCCGGTGCGCCTAGAGCCCGTGCTCCACAACAAGAGAAGCCACTGCAATGAGAAGCCCACGCACCGCAACGAAGAGGGGCCGCCGCTCGTCGCAACTAGAGAAAGCCCGCGCACAGCAACGAAGACCCAACGCAGCCGAAAATAAATAATAAATAAATTTATTTTAAAAAAAGAGAATATTGCTATCAACACCAATATATCTTTTCGCAGGGTATAATAATTACCAGTTGTTAATATTTTGCCACAGTTCCTTTGAAAGTAATTTCCAGACATTATGTCTCACCCCTAAGTACTTCAGCATGTATCTCCTAAGAATAAGGACATTTTCCTATACAACCACAGTACTATTAACCCCCCAAGAAACTTAACATTGATACAGAAGGGTTTTATTTTTATTTATTTATTTTAAATAAATTTATTTTATTTATTTTTGGCTGTGTTGAGTTCATTTCTGTGCATGGACTTTCTCTAGTTGCGGTGAGTGGGGACTACTGTTCGTTGCAATGCACAGGCTTCTCATTGCAGTGGCTTCTCTTGTTGCAGAGCACAGGCTCTAGGCATGCAGGCCTCAGTAGTTGTGGCTCACGGGCTCTGGAGCACAGGCTCAGTAGTTGTGGCGCATGGGCTTGGTTGCTCTGCGGCATGTGGGATCTTCCCGGACCAGGGCTCGAACCTGTGTCCCCTGCATTGGCAGGCGGATTCTTAACCACTGCGCCACTAAGGAAGCCCCCACTGGAGGGTTTTAAGCAGAGGAATGACTTGATCAGGTTTATGACTTTAAAAGGTCAATGTGAAGACAATTTCAGATTTGGGACATTCTGTCAGATGATTCCTAGGCTCTAAGAAGTCAAAGCCATTTTTTAAAAAAGTGAGTGTATTAGTTTTCTAGGGATGTCGTAAGAAATTACCACAAACGTGGTGGCTTAAAACAACAGAAATTTATTCTTTCACAGTTCTGGAGACTGGAAGTCCAACACCAAGATGTTGGTAAGGCATATTCCCAAAGCCTTTAGGGGAGAACCCTTCCTTGCCTCTTCCAGCTTCTGGTGGCTCCCGGAGACCCTTGGCTGCAGCTGTATTGTTCTAATCTCTGCCTCTGCCTTCACATGGCCTTCTCCTCTTCTGTGTCTATGTCTTCTCTTTCCTTCCTATAAAGACACTTGTCACTGGATTTGGGGACCCAGGTAACCCAGGACGATCTCAAGGTCCTTAACTACATCTTGCAAAGACCCTTTTTCCAAATAAGGTTATATTCACTTGTTCTGGGATATGGACATATCTTTTGGGGGGGGGCCTCCATTCAACCCACTACAGTGGGAGATTGTTCTAGACAAGAGACTAAGAGATATAACATCTAAATTCAATGTTCAAACTTAAATTGGATCCCAGATTTGAAGAAGAAAAAGGCTACTGGAGAAATTTGTGTATGATATGCTATGGAATGATTATTACCGCTTTTAGGTGTGAAGATGGGAATGCGGTTGTATAAGAGAAGATTCTTGTTCTTAGGAGGTGCCTGCAGGAGCATTTAGGGGTGAAGTGTCATAATGTCCACAACCTTCCTTCTAGTGGGTTAGTTCCATTGTCCTAGATATCGTTATGGTGCGAGGCAGTGGTTCTGGCTACTGGGTAAGCGTGACAGAGAAGGAGAAGTTAGTCACACCGCTTATTAGAATAGAACCCGGGCGTCTCATCCTGGTCTCCACTTGATTCTGCAGGTCTCTTATAAGAGACTGTGCCTGATACGAATTTCTTGAGCGCATGCTCATGCCTGAGATGAGACAGGACAGGGCTCCTGCCCCTCAGGCCAGCCACCAGGAGACTCCTTTTTGCAGTCATAACACTCTGCCATCTACGTTCCCCCCACCTCCTGCGGGGAGAGGCCAGGTGGCAGCTGAACGGACAAGTTCAAAGCGTCTGATGCCCTACAAACGGCCCTGTCTGCCCTCTGCCTGCAGGCCGCACAGGTACTCATCTGACAGCTGGGCCTGAGCTTTCAGAGCGAGCCTGTTGGATCTCACAGCCATTGAGGGCCAATTGTCAGCATCTGTTAGATGTTGTCTCACTCTCCAGGTGAATTCTCTCCGCCACACACTGTTGTGTTGGCACCTGGCCAGAGGGAAAGGAGGTGTTGGAGGAAATGAGGATGGGGAAGGAGGAGATGAGTGAGAGAGGGAAGGGAGAAATGGAAGTGGAGGGAGAAGTTGAGGGTGGGGAGAGAGGGGAGCAGTGGGGAGAGTAAAAGAAACCAAATGGGCCAGAGAAGGAGAAAAAGCCTCTCAGGCTTTTTCCTCTCAAGGATTCAAGGGCCCCCCACACAAGAGAATAACTGGTCAAATGACCCCTGTTCATACCCTGGAGCCCCCAGAACCTGGCCTGGTTCCTGTCCCAAGAGTCCCCCAGTACCACCCGCTTGTCTACAAGGGCAGCTCAAAGCTCCTTAGGCTCTGCAAGATTTGGGACTGCCCTGGGGTTGAGCTCCTTCTGGCTGGGCTTCCTAGGAGGAGCTAGTTCTTCCAGAGTGGGCCTCCTTGGTCTTCTGTATCAGAAGGTACCTATATCTTCTGATCCACAGATCAGGCTATGGCTCCATTCACCGTTGCATGTCAAAGGGAAGAAGGTTTTTCAGGCCTGCAGATGTCTTCTGGGTGCTTTTAATCTGTGGCTTAAGTCCATCCAAGGCTCCTGGAAAGACTGAAAGGAAGCAGCAGATCAGTTTGGTTGACCAGGCACTGCAGGCAGAGGAAGGTCAAAAACCAAAGAAAGGAAGGGAGGCATGGAATCTTTACTCTCCCAGGCCAGTGTCTGCACTGGAAAGGGGATTACACAATTTTAAAAGGGTCTTAATATTTTTATTATTATTTCACTAAACTCTTCTATGAACTATTGCATGAGGCTTTTATATTAGTTAGAATACTTTTGGCAGGAAGCAATAGAAGACCCAACTCAAAATGACCCAACAATAAAAGGATTATAATCTCACATAATGAAAAATCCAGAGGGAGAGAAGTTTCAGGACTAGTTACTGAGGGGCTCAACATCCTATCCAGGACCCAGGTTCTTTGTATCTTTCTGTTCTGTTAGGCTGGGAATGTTAGCTTTTGTCATCACATCTGCACAGTTGTGGTCACAAGATAACTGTGGCAACTTCAAGTATTATGTGCTCACAAAATAATGTCAAAGGTTCAAAAGAGAAAATCCTTTCCCTGTGTTCTTTTTTTTTTTTAATATAAGCAGGCTATTTTATTTTTTTTTTAATTCTAAAATATTTATTTATGTATTTATTTAGGCTGCACTTGGTCTTAGTTGCTGCACATGGGATCTTTTAGTTGCGGCATGCATGCAGGATCTAGTTCCCTGACCAGGGATCAAAGCCAGGCCCCCTGCATTGGGAGCGAGAAGTCTTACCCACTGGACTACCAGGGAAGTGCCCCGTGTTCCTTTTTTTTTAAAATAAATAAATTTATTTATTTACTTCTGGCTGCATTGGGTCCTCATTGCTGCACGCGGGCTTTCTCTAGCTGCCCCGAGCCGGGGCTACTCTTCATTGCGGTGCGCGGGCTTCTCATTGTGGTGGCTTCTCTTGTTTCGGAGCACAGGCTCTAGGCACACGGGCTTCAGTAGCTGTGGCACGTGGACTCAGTAGTTGTGGCTCACGGGCTCTAGAGCTCAGGCTCAGTAGTTGTGGCACACAAGCTCAGCTGCTCTGCGGCATGTGGGATCTTCCCGGACCAGGGCTCTAACCAGTGACCCCTACATTGGCAGGCGGATTCTTAACCACTGTGCCATCAGGGAAGCCCCGCTGTGTTCCTTTTTAAGAGCAAGGAAATTCTTCCAAGAATATCTTCCCATCAACCCCCATCCAGAAGACTTTACCTCCCCTCTCATTTGCATAATTGCATCACCTGCTGCTTCCTTAACCAGTCCCAGGCAAGAGAACTGGAATTACCTTGATGAGCTTAGACTAAGATTTGCCCTGGTGGTGGAGAGGCCCAGAGGGTGTGTTGGCAAATAAAACCACCAGCCGGGAATGGCTTTGGGCGTAGATATGCGATAGTGGCTGCCACAGTTGCCCACCTCTTCTGACATGCGGCATATACTGCCTTGAATTAGGATTGTGCCTATGCGATCTGTCTCTAAAAACTGATGGGGACAAAAAAGCTAAATGTATTCCCTATAGAACCCAGCACAGTGACTTGCACCAAACAGGTTCTTCAAAAATAATGAATGAATTAAACTTAAAAACTGCAATAATTGTTATAATAGTATAATTGGCCATGATTACCTTTGTCAAAGACACTTCAGTATTAGTTTACTGTTGGGCTAGACATCTCCAGTGAGCCAAATGAAATATTTAATAAGAACAGAGTGGAGCGGGGGAAGGGGATGAAGTGTGACAGCAATGAGATTGTACTTATACCCACCTCCCCAATGAATTAAACTAATTTGTGAATGTAGACAAAATTCTCATGTAATTAGGAATGCTTTATATTCTGTTCTCTTTTTTATAAGAGAGAGAAAAAGAAGTCTTCTGGTGGGGAGACCAGTGGTCAAAAGCATTTCCTGTATTATGACTAAAGAAGACATGTCTCTAGTTCTGTAAGACTCCGCTCCTGAATAGTTTTCTCCTGCTGCAGAATCAGAGGGACCCTCAGAGGAGGAAAGAACAGTTTTTCCAGAACCTGATCAGGGCTGACAAACTCAGAGACACCAGTCTCTTGCAATGAATGGGGCAGTGACGACAGGCTAATGAGATGTCAGCAAAGGGGACTTTCTTTCTTCACGGGGCTGAAGATGGGAACCTTCCCCACCCTAACACACTGGGTGTATTTTCCCTTCACCTTCTGCTGCCCTGTGACTATTGCTACTCAAAATGATGGGCCATGGCAGTGGGCTGCAGGAGCCATCTGCCTGGGTCATCTCTGCCAGCTTCACCTTGTGGCCTTGGTGGACAGAAGCTGACCATCCTGGCCCCAGCGCTTACGGGAGCAACGCTCCAGGTGAGAGCTGTCCTGTCTGCACGAGTCCAGCCAGGGGGTAGCAGCTCCCACCAAGGAGAGACTCCGTATCTCTACGATCTGAGAATTGATTCCCTGAGATCAGAAGGCCTGAAATGAAGGTCCCCTCACTAGGAAGCTGCCGCCTGGACAGGGGCGACCAGCTGACTTTGCCCCTCTGGATCAGTGTGCTGCCGCCTGGTCCCAGGAATGGGGCTCCTGGGAGGCGATCTGACAATAGCAGAACAAGATCTCCTTTCTCCAACGGTGGTTCCACCTAGAGCTCCACCCGAGGGCTGGCCTCCGTGTCCCTTCTCCCTGAGAACTGGAAAGGCTGCCGGGCACGGTGACGGCTTCCCCTCGGGGTGCTCGGAGGCTGCCCAGCAGAGTGGGGTGCTGCTTTGGAGTCAGAGCTCCGGGCCCAGATTTCAGTTCGGCCACTCGCTCTGTAGCTTTAAGCTAGATGCTTAATCGCTCCAAGGTTTGATTTCCTCAGCTGTGGAGAGGGGTGTGATGACATCACCTCACAGGTGCTGTGAAGATCATGAAACACCAAGACGTGAAAGGGTCTTCCTGCCACCCTGACAGAGCCTCCTCCCCTCCCTCCCACAACCCCAGGCAGGGCTGCCACGCACCTTCCAGAAGTTAGAGGCCTGAAGACAGGCTCTCTCTAAGCTCTACCCCACCTGGCCACCTCTGGCCTGATAGCGGGCTGTTTGACAGATTCCCGTGGGAGCAGAGACATCTGCCGGCTGCCTCCCAAACACCTGGGATGACAGGTAGACAAGCCAGCACACTGGTCCTCGCAGCCATTCTCTCCTCCTCACCCCAACTTGAACCACAGCTCTGCTGGGGTGCCCACTGGCCTCGCCCAGGGTGGGCAGCCTCCGTGGGGTGGAAGCAGATTGCTCCACGGATCGGGTCAGGTGAGGGCAGCGTATAAGCACAGCCAGAATCTGGGGCCCTGGCCAGTCTGGGAGCTGCACCCTCTTAGGCTTTCTCCATTTATCCCCATCAAGCCTCAGTGGCCTCAGCAATGGCTGCAGTTCTGAGCCCAGACTTTCCATTTGTGCTCAAGGGCAGATCAGATGATTGTCATCCACAAAGCAGTGACCTAGACCTTGGGGTATGTTTGTTCTTGCCGCAGGCTAACTTCTATTCACTCTCTCGCCAGCACAGGAGGGAGAGAAATCCTCACTGCAAGGACAGATCCCTCCTCAACCTCTGGCCCTTTGCTCCTTCAATTCTCCAGGCTCTGTTCTACCGGAATATTTTTTCTCAGCTAAACTCTTCTTTCACCTTCTTTCCCCCCGACACCGTAGAGGCTGCTTAAAGGTTTCCAACCCTTTTCACATCCTGGCAGAAGATAATTCACCTGTCAGGCTTACAGAGGTCACTGGAGGGGCTCACTACTGGCCACGGGGGACTGGCCCAGGGGCTTCAGGCTCTTTAGTTTCCACCAGCCTGTTCTGAAGGCTGAGGGATGATAATTGGCAAGGACTGAATCCCACTTCGGGGCACCCAGCTTGGTACATGCGGGCTCAGAGAACGGACCTTTCAGGTATTGTGGGGTATCATGCCCAGCTGAAGCTGGATGACTTAATCTGCTCCTTCTCACACCCGAATATCCTCTTCCCTCCAGAGCTCGCACTGTGGCAATCAGCAGATACCCCGGGTTGGGAAGGTCTCTGAGTACAGCTGGGGTGACCAGCCACTCCAAGGTTCATTTTCACCCCAGAACTCCCATGCTCAGGCTGTAGAAGGAATGTGGCCCATCATTTTGAGTAGCAATAGCTGACTCTGTACTCAAGGATGGGGCTGGGCTGGGCCTCGCCCTGCAGGGCATAAGACCACCGTTGCTCTCATGATGAATGCTGCGAGACCCTTCCAAGCCCAAAGCTGAAACAGCGCAGGCTGGAAGCTGTGCTGTGCTCCAAGACAGAAATTTTTTTTTTTTTTTTTTTTTTTTGGTGTGCTACATGGCTTCCTGGATCTTTGTTCCCCAACCAGGGATTGAACCCTCGCCCTTGGCAGTGAAAGCGCCAAGTCCTAACCACTGGACTGCCAGGGAATTCCCAGAATGTGCATTTTATTTATTTATTTGTTTATTTTTGGCTGCGTTGGGTCTTCGTTGCTGTGCGCAGGCTTTCCCTAGTTGTGGAGAGCGGGGGCTACTCTTCATTGCAGTGCGCGGGTTTCTCATTCCAGTGGCTTCTCTTGTTGCGGAGCATGGGCTCTAGAGCGCAGGCCCAGTAGTTGTGGCGCACGGGCTTAGTTGCTCCACAGCATGTGGGATCTTTCCGGACCAGGGATCGAACCCGTGTCCCCTCCATTGGCAGGCGGATTCTTAACCACTGCGCCACCAGGGAAGCCCCAGAATGTTCATTTTTAAAATGCTCTCCTTGGGGCTTCCCTGGTGGCGCAGTGGTTGAGAGTCCGCCTGCCGATGCAGGGGACACGGGTTCGTGCCCCGGTCTGGGAGGGTCCCGCGTGCCGCGGAGCGGCTGGGCCCGTGAGCCATGGCCGCTGGGCTTGCGCGCCCGGAGCCTGTGCTCCGCAACGGGAGAGGCCGCGACAGTGAGAGGCCCGCGTACCACCAAAAAAAAAAAAAAAAAAAAAAAAAAATGCTCTCCTTGGCACAGTGGATAGGACACCGCGCTCCCAATGCAGGGGGGCCTGGATTTGACCCCTGGTCAGGGAGCTAGATCCCACATGCATGCCGCAACTAAGAGTTCGCATGCCACAGCTAAGGAGCCCACCTGCCCCAACTAAGACCTAGTGCAACCGAATAAATAGATATTTAAAAAAATAAAATGCTCTCCTTAAAGACGAAGGATGCAGAGGTGAGCAATGGGTAAGGGGCGAAAACACCAGGAGGAAAAGAAAGATGGTAACAGAGCACCATTGGAATAAGCTCAGGTGAACAGATCTGCACCCACCCCCAGCTCCTGCCCCTTGTTTGGCCTCCCCTCTCAGGCCAGCACCTAAGCACCAAAGCGGGCTCCTCCCTTCGGCATGACCTGGCCCTCTGATCATCCTTGTCATTTTTCATTGCTTGGTTCAACCTTATAGGCCACACCACTAGTCCCTGAGCACGTCACCAAGCTCTCCAGCCGCCCACCCACACTTCCATGTGCATTCTTCCCCCACCCTCATCTTCTCATAGTTGCCTCCTGCCCCTGCTCAAGAACCACACTGCTTCCAACAGGTTCTCAGAAGAGGGTCCGAATTAGGGAGCTCTCCTCTCCAACCTTCCTCACACACACATTCCTTCAGTTTTCCTTATTATTCCCCTACTTCAAATATTTCCAATGACACACACTGGGTCAAGGACCAACACCATAACAACCTGAGACTATTGTAATTTTGTGTCTCGGCCTGCTCCACTTTCTCCAAGCAGTAACTTCTACTTATTTATTTAGCTGTGCCAGGTCTTCATTGCAGCACTTGGGATCTTAAATTGTGGCATTCGAACTCTTAGTTGTGGCATGTGGGATCTAGTTCCCTGACCAGGGATCGAACCCAAGCCCCCTGTGTTGGGAGCACGGAGTCTTAGCCACTGGACCACCAGGTAAGTCCCCAAGCAGTAACTTCTTAAAGCACAATCTTATCTGCCATTGTAGGTTTTGGCTAAGTATGGGATAAATCAGCACAATTCCAAGCCCTTCCCATATGACTCCAATATTTTATGAATAATGACGGCAATAGTTCTGGCAGCCTGGCTGGTGACTTGAATTTTGGCTCCACCATTTATTAGCTATGTTACCTACCCCCTTGATACTCCACATATGGTCTCAGCCGACCAAGAACACCTGGGAGCTTTAAAAAAAAAAAACACAGAAAAGAGGCAGTATCTGAAGCTTCACCTCAGACCTACAGATTCAGATCTGCAGGAGATTCACATCCACATTGAAGTTTGAAAAACACTGGCCCAATGTGAGCCCGCTGCCTCACAAAATGATTTTATAACCAGTCATCAATTCAGGTCTGAGTGAAATAGACAAACCCCTTGGCACAGTACACAGAAGCCACTTGAAACACTGAGCAAATGATAAGATGGAAACTGCCAGCCTCCTGCATCCCACACTGGCCTTGAATAAGCAGAGCAAATATTTACTATGATACAGCTTGACACTGAAAACAGAAATATCACTTTTATTGACAAGATAGGGCCATAATGGGCAGCTCCACAGAACACAAATAAGACAGTCCCAAGACAAGAGTGTAAAATTACAGCAGACAGGTTAATATTCTTCATCCTCCTCTTCTCCCTCAACACTATCAGCTCCAACCTCCTCATAATCCTTCTCAAGGGCAGCCATGTCCTCACGGGCCTCAGAAAACTCTCCTTCCTCCATGCCCTCACCCACGTACCAGTGAACAAAGGCACGCTTGGCATACATCAGGTCAAACTTGTGGTCCAGGCGAGCCCAGGCCTCAGCGATGGCTGTGGTGTTGCTCAGCATGCACACAGCTCGCTGTACTTTGGCCAGGTCCCCCCCAGGTACTGCAGTGGGAGGCTGGTAATTAATGCCAACCTTGAAGCCAGTGGGGCACCAGTCCACAAACTGGATGCTGCGCTTGGTCTTGATGGTGGCAATGGCAGCATTGACATCTTTGGGAACCACATCGCCACGGTACAACAGGCAGCAAGCCATGTATTTACCATGGCGAGGGTCGCATTTCACCATCTGGTTGGCTGGCTCAAAGCAAGAATTGGTGATCTCTGCTACAGTAAGCTGTTCATGGTAGGCTTTCTCAGCAGAGATGACAGGGGCATATGTGGCCAGAGGGAAGTGGATGCGGGGATAGGGCACCAGGTTGGTCTGGAATTCTGTCAGATCAACATTCAGGGCTCCATCAAACCGCAGGGAAGCAGTGATGGAGGACACAATCTGGCTCATAAGGCGGTTAAGATTCGTGTATGATGGGCGCTCAATGTCGAGGTTTCTACGACAGATGTCATAGATGGCCTCGTTGTCTACCATGAAGGCACAATCAGAGTGCTCCAGGGTGGTGTGGGTGGTGAGGATGGAGTTGTAGGGCTCAACTACAGCTGTGGAAATCTGAGGGGCTGGGTAAACGGAGAACTCCAGCTTGGACTTCTTGCCATAATCGACAGAGAGACGTTCCATCAGCAGGGAGGTGAACCCAGAACCAGTTCCCCCACCAAAGCTGCGGAAAACCAAGAAGCCCTGAAGGCCTGTGCACTGGTCAGCCTAAGAAAGAAAGGAGTTTTAATTTTAGCCTTGGTGAAAGGTGCAATGACTTCTTTGAATTCCATAATCACACTGACTGAGATCTTTAAAAAAATCTTCTGAACAATACTGCTAAGAAAGCAGTCCTAAAGAGCTTCTAAGTGCTAAGTGATTCAGAGAAACTTTTCACAATCAACTCTTGGGAGCTGGAGGGAGGGGATCTGTTAAAAGGCTATTTTAAATGGACTGTTTTCACTTCTGCAGGCAGAGGAATCATGAGGTCTGGAATGGATGCAGGGCTCAAGTTTTGGTGACTGGGAGGGCAACCTCTGGTGCCCTTGCTGTGACCACAGAACAAAGGCAACCTCTTATCAGTTGGAGAGCTACCAACAGCAGGCCTGGGACCACCAGCCCCGTACAATGGATGTCTGACAGATTTCGGCAGCTGCCTTCTGAGCTGGAACACAACAGAATAGCCAAGATCCAATGCCCTGGTGCTGGAGTAAGGCCGGGTCTGGATCTGGCTCTACCCGTTCCTTGCCGTGTGACTTTGACCAAATTCATTTCTTAATCTCAGTTTTCTCATTTATTAAATGAGGAGAATAGTAACCTACTTCGGGTTGTTGAGAATTAAATGAGTATCCGGAACAGTGCTCAGCACAGCAAGCACTCGTTATCAGAAAGTCTATTCATTCTGGGAAAGGCCATTTACTGTCACAATTCCATGTTCCTGTGTCATTGGGGCTTTCCGCCACTTAACTGAGCTATTCTGACTATTGTATGAAAGGATGATTTTGTCATTTCAAACAAAGTATTCTGTTGACAATCTTCACTTCTCAAGGTGCCCAGAGATTTGTGGACATTCTCTACTGAGCCCCCAGTTCACTTCTCCTGTGGGTCCATACTCTGAATGAGATCAATGCCAGGGCAGGCCCTAGTCTACCAATTTCACCCATTAAGCCTCATGTGGACACAGTAATAACACCAAGGACAAATGCAATTGTTTTGGTAGTTAATGAACTTCACTCCAGAACCCTCAATGGCTTTTACTACGTTTACCTGTCCCTAAAGGCAGGTCCTGATTTCCAAGTCAGTACTTGTAGCTGAAGCTTGATTTGCAAACATAGGAACCATTAGCCCAGTTCTGCTGGGAAGACGATGATAAACATCTGAAAAAGTATGAAGCCATGAATGATGTAAGGCCATTCTTTTCAAAATAGACCAGTTGTTGCTGGGCTTAGCATAATGTGACTTTCCCGACAAGCTATTCCACCCAGGCCTTCATTCTTGATTTTTAATTACTTACAAGCTGCCCACATGCCTAAGGAGCAGAGTCATCTGATTGCCAGACTCTTAATTAAAATGATGCGAACAGAACACTTAGCAACTTTACCGATGTGAATAGTTGCCTTAGATTTTTCTGCCACAGGGCCAGTCCACACTGCCCTGATCTCTAGTAGAAAAACGAGGGTACTGCTTTTTTGTGATTATTATCTTAATACTTTCAAAGTTCCAATGACTCATACTTGCTTCTGTAACAAGGGAGCTCCATTGACTCCACTTTCAGTGTCGATGGAATTTTCCAGTGTCAGCTATTTCTAGTCAGTGTTACACTGGCTTCTTTTGCTGTGAACTTTCTGTAATGACATGTCAGCAGTCCAATTTTTATGAATTTGATCAACAAGTTACATGTCAGTCAGCCACCTACTCACTGTGACTAGGATGACCTAAAAAGGGATGTCTCGGCCTGAAGCTGGGAAGCTGCCTGATTAATATGAACAAGGATATTTAGTGGTCTTAAATGTCAGTAAAACGGTTAAGGTGTCCTGGTACTCACCTTGACTTCAGGTAAACGGCCCTCACTGAATGAGCAATTGCCCAAATCTGCCTTGTAAGACACAGAAAGAGGCAAAAGAAGACTATCCCCACTCCACATAGTTGTCCCATAGCTCAGGACCATCTGGGTTAGAAGTCCAGTTATTTAGTGGGCAGTGTAAAGTTCATTTTAGTGTGCAAAGAGTGATTCTTGCAGTTTGGTCTCTCAAAACTGTAAGAGAAAACTCTCATCTACTTTAAATAAAGTACTGTGTTTACCAGTTTCCGAACTCGGTCCAAGACGAGGTCAATGACCTCCTTGCCAATGGTGTAGTGACCTCGGGCATAGTTATTGGCAGCATCTTCCTTGCCTGTGATGAGCTGCTCGGGGTGGAAGAGCTGGCGGTAGGTGCCAGTGCGAACTTCATCTGGAAAAGGAAAATGAAGCAGCCACCCATCAGTAACAACCTGCACAAGTCTGCTTGACCCCAGGGCATCAGTGGAGCCCCCAGGATACACCTCCTGTTCCGGACCCCCGGGATCTCATTGGGGTTACTGAGGTCAACTCACCAATGACCGTGGGTTCCAGGTCTACAAACACTGCCCTGGGCACATGTTTGCCAGCGCCTGTCTCACTGAAGAAGGTGTTGAAGGAGTCATCTCCTCCCCCAATAGTCTTGTCACTTGGCATCTGGCCATTAGGCTGGATGCCGTGTTCCAGGCAGTAGAGCTCCCAGCAGGCATTGCCGATCTGGACACCAGCCTGGCCAACGTGGATGGAGATGCACTCACGCTGTGAGAGGAAGAAAGGAAATGTCAGAACATGACACATCAGATGGGACATTTAGTAATGATTCACTGTAAATGACTATTAACCTTCAGAAGAGATCAGCACCTTTCTGGACGCCACTCCTGCCCAGGGACTATTTCACAAGCAACAGCCTAACTCAGAGAAAATGCTTTGGAAAACCACAGATATGTTAATGAACTACTAGGCAAGACCAGAGACCAGACCTTCGCTTTGTAGCCACATTAGATGTTCAAGGTCAGGTTTCTACCTTCAGAATGATACAAGCTGCTCTAGCAATAGATTTTCCCCAACTCCTGGGAAATATGCCTTCTGATTCCTTAAATGCATGCAAAATTCCTCCTTCCAGCTGATTCATTCTCTGTATGACTGTGTAACTAGAGCTCATTCTGGTCCCTCTTTAATCCTATTCTTTAAAGAGAAGAGCTTCCGCCTCTCCCTTTAAAACCAGCTTAAACCAGCAAACTACAGCCATATGACTCGTGGAGAAAACACCAGATAAGCAGCAGTTACCTGTATTTTAAAAACTGTGGTCAGAGGCAGCCTTTTAACCCTGTGGAAGAATTTAATCTTAAGGAAAAACATTTTCCTTCACTATCAATGCATCTTGAGGGGAGAGTGGTGGGGAAGGTGGGAGGGGGACGGAGACACATGGTAATAAAAGCTAGAAGTGTCACCAAGACTTTATTAATAGTTTAAGAAATTAGCTGTCTTCTAGTAGAATGTACATATATCTCTGGCAACGTGGGGGAAAAGTCTTATAATTTCACAATTGTAATGATGTTAGGATGTTAGCAAACTCATTTCTGCTTAGTAAAATAAGGCAGTGAACACAGAATCTACACCCACAGACTTAAGAGAAAAAACAAAAAAAGGATTTTTATTGTATTTCCATCATAAATCA
Source organism: Orcinus orca (assembly GCF_937001465.1). Classification (NCBI taxonomy): domain Eukaryota; kingdom Metazoa; phylum Chordata; class Mammalia; order Artiodactyla; family Delphinidae; genus Orcinus; species Orcinus orca. The sequence goes on along the minus strand of NC_064569.1, from coordinate 39,653,310 downwards.
GATTAGCGGTTTTGGAGACAGAGGTCTTTCACATATCAACACCAAATATCTCCCATTACATCCTCTCCAAATAAGAGGGTTTCAAGTTTTTAAAAACTGCTAATAGGAATCTAGTTAAAGAAAATTCAATACCACCTAAGATCTCAAAGGGCCTAGCTTCATAACCCAAGATAAAACCCCCAATCACTCACAATCTTTGATTTATGGTCCCCTCCTTCTCACCTACACTCTCCATAAAACAATCATGGTCTGCTGGCCTCATCAGCGAGTTCACTGTTACCTGCCTCTACTTGCCCAGCTCTAGGGCCGTGGGAGAAAGGGGAGTTGTTTGTTCTAATGAACCCATGACTATTTAAAACTGCATCATGTTTACCTTTAACTGGACTTTGGACATTCCACAGCCCTAGAAAGGAGAGAACCAGAGATCTGTCCATGACAGCCCCAGGCCCCAGGGAGGTAAAGTATCTGAGATGATCCTGTCATTCTAATGAAGCACTTCTACTGAAGCCTTCTGAGTTTCTTTCATTGTGCAACGGTATGGTTTAGACTGTGGCCACTGCTTGCCCTCCACTCTCCCCTGGCCACTCGGGAGATGAAGTGAGACACCGGTGATGGAATCATTTAGTCTAGCCTTAACTGGATAAGCAGCCCCTGTCCCTTGTTTAAAAACAAAAAAACAAAAAAACTATTAATCTAATCAGTATATGCCTAAATAGGTCTGCTGCTACCGCTGCTCTCCTGCCCTTTAAACAGTCCCACTTCTTACGTTCTTTTTTTTTTTTTCTTCTTCTTTTTTATTGGGGTATAGTTGTTTTACCCCACTACTTTCTGAAACACGTTTTTACCAGTATCTTTTTGGTCTTGCCTGGTAAAAAGCACTCAAGCAAGTTGTTACAGTCATACATACGTTTGATAACTGTGGTAGTCCCTAAAGAGGTAACTATTTATTCACTGCATTGCTTTTTAAAAAGATATTATTTTGAAACATCTGATACACACGGCCTACTTTAGGTAGACTTCCAACAGATATTTCCTCAGATACTTGTTTCCAATACCTCTGGAAGCTATATAGAAAATACTCAAGTTGTGTGTAATTTGAAGTTTCTTTAAAACTGAGAATACTTTGTCAGTACTAGTTTACTCTGTGACTTTATAAGAAAATCTCTCTTTATGGACTTTTTTTTTTTTAAACCTGTAAGTAGAAAGCTTCAGCTATAAACACCCCACTAAATTAATACGAGAAATGCAGGATTAAACAACGTGACAGTAATTCCCTTCAAAGGAGGAGCCTGCCTACATCCCTCCAGGTGGATTGGTGCGAACGGAAGCGCTCCCCCCACCGCACCCCACCCCGGCCCGGCCACAGGTGAGGATGGGTGCGAACGGAAGCGCTCCCCAGAGCCCGACAACAGGTGAGGATGGTGCAATTGAAAGCTCTCGCCAGAGTCTGGCCACAGATGACTCAGCAGCGAGTCATAGGGCGCTGGAAAGGCAACGCCTACCATGCGGGAGCACACGAGATGCTCCAGCACACGAGATGCTCCAGTGCGAAAGTGAGATCACTGGGGGAAATGGGAGGGATTTTCAGGTTTCATAAGTCATTGGGAGCCAGTGTGAAGGCTCCCTGGCCTTCCTGGGGCGGTAGCGGGCCCTGGGGGGGATGGGTGCCCTCTATCTAGGATCAAATAAATGGGCTTTCCACTTCCACCGAGGGCAGTGCCCAGGCCGCGTCTTCGAGCCGGTAGAGGGGTCTCCCGGGTGAACTCGGCTTTCCGCAAGGCCACCAGAAGCCAGTTTGCCTGGAGGCGTCCGGAACGTGGCCCCACGTGGACTGGGGTCCCGACGCCCCTTCGGACTCCGCACTCTCCCCCCAACGCCACCACCCGGGGACCCCACTCACCATGACTGAGACTTGTAGGGTTCTGCGGGGCTGGAGGAGGCGAGGGAACGTCCACGAAGCTCTCCCACTGACAGACTACCAAGGAGTCCGGGGGAGAAGTAGTGAGAGGGAAGGCGGCCCCGAGGGATCCTATATACCACGATCCTGGCCACGTGTCGGAAGGGCGGGCACCGGACCCGCCCTGGCCTCCGCGGCCCCGCCTCCGAGCCCAAGGTCCCCGGCCGGATGCCCCATTTTACCCTGCCCGCGGAGAGAGGAGGGGCGCGTGGCGCTGATTGGTAGGTTCAAAAGTTCGAAACGAACTCTACGGAACAAGCCAGAAGAACCCGGAAGGGGAGGGGGCATCCTGGGGCCGGAGAACGGGCCGGTGGGGTGGGAAGGAGGGTGGACACGGTGACTGGAAGGAGAAGGGAGGCGAAGAGTCTGCACAGTCCTCAGTAGGTGCGGGAGGCGTCAGGGGGCAACGCCTAAGCGAAAAAAGGCACCGAGTTAAAGGGAGCCCCGGCGGGAGCCCCAGGAGCGTGGCTCCTCCCGCTGCCTGCTCCGACCCCGGGGCCCCAGACCCCGGACCCTGGAGGGGCGGCCCGGCAAAACAGCTCCCCAGGGGGCCCGGCCTACGCGGAGATCCGGCGCCCGCTCCCCTCGCAGCTGAGAGACTTCCAAGAGAAGGGCTGGCTCCCCATTCCAGGTCCTAATTACCATGAACCGGCCCGAAGCCCTTTTTCTCACCATTTTTTTTTTTTAATTTTTCTTGTTATAAAAATATGGAACGCTTCACGAATTTGCGTGTCATCCTTGCGCAGGGGCCATGCTAATCTTCTCTGTATCGTTCCAATTTTAGTATATGTGCTGCCGAAGCGAGCACTAATCACCTTTTTTTGTTGCTTTTCTTTATTCATTTTCCTACCTTTTTATTTATTTATTCATTCATTTATTTATTTATTTACCTACCTTCTTTTAAATGAACCTTGTGGTTCCTAACAGCAACCTCCTTCCACTTGGTGCAAAAGCAGGTTTGTTGTTGTTTTGTTTTTCAGTTCATTATAATATTAGCTTTTATTCTTCGATTGCGTACTATTCAGAGTTGCTTGTTTTTCAGACTATATTAATCACATTTCATCCATTGGACAAACCCTGTGAGTTATCCCCATTTTACAGATGAGGAAACTAGGGCTTAGAGGAATTAAACTAGTTGAAGATCACACAGCTGGAGTGGTGGGGCTGCCCTTGGGCCCTCACTACCTTGTACTACCTCATCCTAAATATACCACTCTTGTTATGGAACCCAAGTTCCTGTGTCCCAGGCACACTGAGGCCAAACAAACTAGAACATGGGAGTTTGGAGCACAGGTAGATTTATTGCAAGGGCTAAGCAACAACAGATGGCTGGTGCTCGAAGACCAGAACTACGCAATTGCTTCCAGGCAAGGGCGTTTACAGACTGTTGGAGGGAATTCCCTGGTAAGGGAAAAGAATCTGAAAAAAAAAATTAGATGTATATGTAATATACAACTGAATCACTTTGCTGTACACCTGAAACACAACACTGTAAATCAACTATACTTCAATTAAAAAGAAAGAAAGAAAAGAGAGGAAGATAACAAAAGTGACTGAATAGTAGAATATGTTACAGGGCTTTTTCCTGAAGAAGAAAAAGGCAAAATAGGTTTTGGATACTGAATAGGCAGAAGTCAAGATACACTCCAACTCATCCACACAAAACGGAGGCTGTGGAAATATGTGCAGAGATTCCTTTTCAAATTACAGTACATAGTTCATTCATCAAATGCTCATTGAGCACGTATTGTGTGGCAGGATATTCTGAAATCTGGAATAACTAGCATCTTAGTCTGTTGCTAGATATTTTAGTCTAATTAGTGCTTTCCAACTTTTTAATTCATTCCACAAATATATATTTAGCACAGTTTCTAGGTGCTTGGAAAAAAGTTTGTGAACAAAACTGACAGATCTCTGCCTCATGGAGTGAATGTTCTAGAGGAGGATAGGGAAGAAAGATAAACAATGAACATAATAAGTAAACTATATAATTTGTTAGAAGGTACGAGTGCTTTAGAAAAACAGCGCAAAGTAAAGTGGAATGAGAGTGTTGGGAAGGGAGAATGTGGGAGGAGGTTGCTATGTAAACAAGATGGTCAAGGTTAGCCTTAATGATAAGTGAGATTTGAACAAAGACTTGAAGGTCCTGAGGGGCTAGCCAAAGTAGCTACCTGGGAGAAGAGTGGTCCCAGAACATGGAGCAGCTGCACCAAAGTCCCCCAGGCAAGAGTGTTCCTGGAAGGAAGAGCAGGGATGCCAGCTTGGCTGGAAGAGATGAATAGTAGGAGATGAGGGTTGGAGAGGCAATGGGAGCCAGATCTTGTAGCTTCATGTAAACCACTACAAAGTCCTGTGGTTTTAACCCTGACACGGGGAGCCTATGTAGGGTTCAAAACATTGTAGGGACATGACCTGACTACCTTTTTTTTTTTTTTTAATATCCCTCTGGTGTTGTGTTGAGAATAGATTATAGGAGGGCACAGGTAGAAGCAGGATGATAACTCACTGCAGTAATCCTTCTGAGAGATGATGGAGACTCAGACCAGAGTGGTAGCAGAGGAAGTGGCGAAGAGTGGTTAGAGCTGGCTACATTCTGAAGATAGGGCCAGAAAGATTTCCTGAAGGCTCACATGTGAGGGAAAGAGAAGCCAAGGATTACTCCAGGATTTTAGCCTGGTTGAGTAAGATGGTTTTGCCATCAACAGATGCAAAATGTTGGGAATGGGGTAGGCTTGGAGGGGGATGACATGAGTGGTTTGTCTTTGGTCATGTTAAGTCCAGATGTTGATGTCCACGTAGAGGTGGAGACGCCCAGGATATAGCTAGATATGAAAGTCTGGATCTCAAGGGAGAGAGATCTGGGTAGAGATATACTTCTAAGTTCCATCCTAAAGTTATGACATGGGGCGAGATCACTAAGGGAATGACTGTAGAAATAGGAGAGAAGAGGACCAAGGATTGAGTTCTGGGAGAGGAAGCAGACACCATGAAGGACACTGAGAAGGAACAGCCAATGAGTTAGGAGGAAACCTGAGAGTGTGAGGTACTGGAAAGCAAGCAAGGAGTGATCAGCAGTGTCATATGCTACCAATAGGCCAAGCAAGAGAACTCAGAAATGACCACTGGATTCAGGCACATAGAAGTCACTAGTAATTTACAGACAGTTCTGGGTGTACTCTGATGCTTTTGCAAAAATGTTCCTATAAAAGGTTTCATCTTCAAGGAATTCATGGAAAAGACTCTGATAAGTACAGGTTTCTGGAAACTGACTATACTAATGAACTGAATGAAGAAGCATTTTCAGAACTCTAATGGAAAACTGATGAATTCATAAAAGTGCTAAATTGAAAAAAAAATTAATTACATGGGATTGAGTGAACTGATGATAATGATTATAATTTTTGTGACCTTCTGTTTGAAAAAAAATCCCACAAGGACTCAGAGGCAAAAATACACAAATCAATTTTCACTGCAAAGTAAAGGAGCTGTTACAGTGGAGGATTACTGGACTGAATATCAATATTATGACATAGTATGAGTGTGTTTCGTGTTTGGTAATTGCAATCATTGTTGCTTTTGTTGTGGTCATCCATTTACAATGCTTGGTGTCAGTTTATTTATCTCTTGTGAAAATAAAATACAGTGTGTGTGTGAAAAAAAAAAAGAAAAAGAAGTCACTAGTAACCTGGATGGGAATAGTTCAGTGTGGTAATTTTCAAATAATAGGCATTTTATTTTATTTATTTATTTATTATTTAGTTATTTATTTTTTGCGGTATGCGGGCCTCTCACTGTTGTGGCCTCTCCCGTTGCGGAGTACAGGCTCCGGCCGCGCAGGCTCAGCGGCCATGGCTCACGGGCCTAGCCACTCCGCGGCATGTGGGATCTTCCCAGACCGGGGCATGAACCCGCGTCACCTGCATCGGCAGGCGGACTCTCAACCACTGTGCCACCAGGGAAGCCCGGCATTTTAGTTTTAGATTCTGTTTTCATATGACTCATTAACGAAGTACCTTTATTTTTCTTCCTCTAACTCCCTACCTCCTCATATTCAAGCAAATTGCCCCTGAGGAAACACACTATGTTTAAGGGCTTTGCAGTCCTGATTACTTCAGTTTGGATTCTGGCTTTTTTTGGTTTTGTTTTCTAGCTGTGGGTCCTTGAGCAAATTTCTTAATGTCTCTAAATCTCCTCCCTTATAAAATGGGGATAATATATAATTCATAGGTGGATACACTGTTGTGAGGGCTAAATGAGATACATAATACGGAATACATACACATAGTAAAGGACTAAGTGGTACTAAGGTGGTGGTGGTAGACAAAATTAGAGATGAATATTCATCCTCTTGCATTTTAAAATCATTTTAAGGACTTCCCTGGTGGTGCAGTGGTCAAGAATCCGCCTGCCAATGCAGAGGACACGGGTTCGAGCCCTGGTGCGGGAAGATCCCACATGCCGCGGAGCAACCAAGCCCATGCGCCACAACTACTGAGCCTGCACTCTAGAGCCCGCCAGCCACAACTACTGAAGCCCACGCACATAGAGCCTGTGCTCTGCAACAAGGGAAGCCACCGCAATGAGAAGCCCACACACCCCAATGAAGAGCAGCCCGCGATCACCACAACTAGAGAAAGCCCACGTACAGCAACGAAGACCCAACGCAGCCATAAATTAATTAATTAATTTAAAAATCATTTTAAACATTGGGATCCATATTTAAGTTTTCTTCCCCCTGCTAGGTTTTTTTGGGGGGGGGGAATCTTTTTCCTGGGTGGACAGTTAAAAATTTAACCTCTACGTAGACAGGTCTTTATGGGTCTAAAAATTACTAAGTGAGGAGAGGCTTACTTTCTAGTTGACAGTTTTCAGAATTCACCACAAACATGTTGAGTTATTAACAGAGCCAGTGCTCTGCCATTTTTGGCAATATAACTTTGGACAGGCATTTCTCCTCCTTGGACCCCAGGCTTTGTGTGTGCAATATGAGGGGAATGGACAGGGTCATCTCTAAGGCCTCTTCCAGCCCTAATATTCTGTAATACTGTGACTTGAGACTACTGCTGTACATGTGAGCTGTACAAAAATGAGCAAAGTCAAAAACATGCTTCATTCAGTCCGGGTCTTGTAAGAATTACCAGTACATTAGATACATACTTATACATGGGGCTTTTGTTGGAGTCTTACAATGCTTTAGGGAAAGAAGTGTTGCATATCTACTCTGGCCCAGGGGAGCTTGTGCTTTAAAATTTATTTATTTATTTATTTTTGGCTGCGTTGGGTCTTCCTTGCTGCGTGCGTGCTTTCTCCAGTTGCGGCGAGCGGGGGCTACTCTTCGTTGCGGTGTGTGGGCTTCTCATTGCGTTGGCTTCTCTTGTTGCGGAGCACGGGCTCTAGGCACGCAGAACTTGGGCTTTAAATCACTGCATATAGGATGTCCACAACATTAGTAAAGAGAAAAGAATTCAGATATAACCAAACCTTAGGTTTTTTTCAGTCTAACTCCTGATTGCTCTGCTAGGATTCCAGTAATACTGAAGAATTTATCTTGGTCCAGTTACAAATTACATGTTACAAATAATAATGGCATGGGGATATTTTGTGCTCGTATAGCAATTTAGAACAAAATATTTTCTATTCCAATAGTGCCTTGAAAGAGTTTTCAAAAATAAGTTTTTAACAAGTGTATTTATTTGGAACTGTGGGAAATAAGGTCCTGAGACTTGAAATAATTTACCTTGAACCACAAGAGGTGGAACCCAGAACAAACGCCTACAATGGCAGTTGCCTCTTTTACTTCTTGGCCCTACATTAGCCTGCTACTGGCTCTAGTTCACAAGGAAAGGATGTCCTAGAAAAGCCACTTGTTGAATTTTTCTTAAGGCAGGCTAACATGACAAGAAAAAGGGGAATTTGTCCTACTTTCAAGACCGCCAAAGGGCAGCTAGGACTCCTTATTGCAGTTAGACTCAGCCACCTTCTTTATGACAAGCATTTAAAAACATGTGTATATTTTGAAGCAGTTTTCTTCTTCTTCTTCTTCTTCTTCTTCTTCTTCTTCTTCTTCTTCTTCTTCTTCTTCTTCTTCTTCTTCCTCTTCTTCCTCTGCTTTTTCTTCTTCCTCTTCCTCTTCCTCTTCTTCTTCTTTGTCTTGTAAATACAGAAGAGCAGGACATTATCTTCTAGGTAATATGTTATTTTCTCTTATGGGAAAAATCCTTAGATCCTTTAACTTTCATTTATTGCTCTTTTTCTGCAAATATTTGCAACCTTTATAACTTGCTTACACACTCTTTCAAAGTTCTCCTCCCCCATGACTGGAGCAGTATTTTGGCCTTCTCTTCCATCAAGACTCTTTAGGTGAAATGTGAGTTCCATTCTAGGAGATTACCAGCGAGGACTGGCTTTCATCTCTGAAATTTCACATCTTTTTTCCACGGAGATATCACTTGGTTTGTTCTCATCTGCCTTATAGTCCCTAAAAATACAATATTTGGGGATCGTTTCCTCACAGTGACCAAATGAAGCAACTGAGTAGGTTGTGTTTCCCCTGTATTCCCTCTTTATATTCTACAGCCAATCCTTCTTACCCTAAGCTCTTTCTAATCTCTCCTGTAATTAATAACCATTCCCTTGATTCTCCTCCCCTATCCCTTTAGGATAGACAGGTAAAATACTCTTGAAGAAAATTAAAAAGAGCTACTCACATTCCTCAATCATCTACATTATTATTCCAGTAAGTAGACCATATCCTGGAGTCCGGAAATCTTTTCTATTTATAGCTTATTTAATACTTTCATTTATCATGTACCTAAAAAGCACCCAGGCAGAACAAAGTGGAAGAGCCTGAGAGTCGTCTTTCCCTGTGACTATAACTTCTTGCCAGCAGCTGAGATGGTGGGGGGTTTACTTAGAGACTGTGAATCTCAGGATAATCTTTCCCATTTCACTTTTCCTGGTACGTCTTTAACTGCCCCTCCCCCTCCTCCCAGGACACAGAGCCAGCCATTTTCAAGTACACTAAGTATTTGTTTTTTCCTACCTAATTAGTCCAATAGTACCTCAATACGAGGGAATATCACTGCATAAATTATACACAGTTAGGAAATTTAGAGATGAAAACAGTCTCGTTTTACTCAGGAAGTTAGTTTAATTTGGCTGAAAGCATTTTCCAGTGTCTGTTTCTCCCGCTACAAGTCAGTGGGCTGCTCCCTAATCTGAACCCTTTATGATTCTTTTGTTCTAGTCCTCCTACTCATTGGCGTGTTAGAGCCTGCTAGAGCCAACTGTTAGATTTTTAGGCATTTTGTGAGCCAGCTGGATATCACGTTGGTAGCTTGAAATCAACAATGATGGATGTATTTCCACCATGGAAATTGGTGAATAGTACACATTAGGCTCTCACCTCCACTCTCAGCTGGTTGTTAAACATTTACCATTGCCCCTACTTCCACACTGATCTAAGTCAGGACATTTCTCTTAGTTCTTTAGTTCTGGCATAAAAAGGACTTTTTTTTTTTTTTTTAATCTCAGAGCTTGATTCATTCCCTGGCTTCTGGATCAATCCTCTCCTCACAGCCAACCAAAGCCCCAAAGCCCAGCTTGGCTTCTCCTCCCAGTTCAGGCTTTCAGGGCTATAAAAGGGTTACCTCCTAGCCCCTCCACTCCCAATCAATGCCTTCTTTTCCAGTCCTTTTATTTCTTGGATTATAAAAGCCCCCAACTCCTTTACTACCCACCCTTCCACCCCAGCATCTCCACCTCTAGTACCAGTGTCACCACTCTGGGATTTCACCCCCAGACAGAAGAGTTTACATGCTTTCACTTGTTTACTCTCCACAATAACTCTATGAGGTAGAAACTACTGTTACCTCCATTTTACAGAAGAGGAAATTGAGCTTTGTGGGGTTAAGTAACTTATCTAAAGGCACATGCCAGCCCATGCTGCCTGTAGTCCAGCCTTCCTCTCTGGGATCCTCACCCCTTTCCTCAGGAGTCTGGTTTTAAGGCTCCCATTTCTTAACCACTGTCTTCTCTCCAAAAACATTAATATGAAACCACTTTTATGTCTACAACTTTAATTACATGTTTATTTCTCCAAATCATTCAAACCTGTAATGATCACATTCAGTTGTAAGACACAGTGAAGGAAAGAGGCTGGCACAGAGCTCTAACAGACATGGGCTGTACTCATAGAACTCTATTTTTGTAGCACTTTAATATTTTGATCCTCTAGTCTGTGTTCTTTTTTCCTTACTCTCCAGCATATTTTGTTCACAATATAGTCAGGAATATAAACCATTTAGAAACCCTGGAAGGTCTTTGCTTGTTTCTGATCGATCAAGAGTTCCTCACTTAAAATTACATACTTCTTTGTTTTGGTAAGCTGTGGTCCCTACTGACCTTGTAAATGGGTTATGTGGAACAGCCTGTAACTACAAAAATCAACTTGCTTACACTGTTCCCTCAGCAGCTCCATTTATTTGTACTGAACCCAAGGGAAAGAGCCAGGTTCACATACTGTGGGAAAAAGAAAAGGAGAAGGAGGGAATTCTTTGTCTTCAGAACAAAGAAACAAATTTTACATTCAGGCTGCTCTTCTCCTTTATTGTGCCTGAAATGACTGATAGTAAAACAAAGTTGTTTCAAAGAGGAAAAAAACCCTGGAATGTAGGTCACCTAACAAGTTATGAAACCTGTTTCCTTGATGCAGGTTTGCTTGATTGAATTGAGGGGTTTCATGGCCTCTGGTCAGGGCCCAGGGAGCCTGCAATGGACTGAATGTATCCTCCCAAATTCATAAGTTGAAATCATAACCTTCACTGTGATTGTATTTGGAAGTGGGGCTTTGGGGGAGTAACTTGGTCATGAGGTGGAGCTCTCATAAATGGAATTAGTGCCCTTATAAAAGGAACCCCAGAGAGCTCTCTTGCCATTTGAGGATATAACAATAAAATGGCAGTCTGCAACCCGGAAGAAGGTCCTCGCTGGAATTTGACCATGCTGGCACCCTGAACTTGGATTTCCAGCCTCCAGAACTGTGAGAAATATATTTCTGTTGTTAATAAGCCACTCTGTTTATGGGATTTTGTTATAGCAGCCTGAATGGAGACACAGCCTAACCCCAAGCATGTTGTTATGGAAGCTGAAGAAGACAAAGTCCGGATATCAGAAAAAGTAGTGGGGGGCTTCCCTGGTGGCGCAGTGGTTGAGAGTCCGCCTGCCGATGCAGAGGATGCGGGTTCGTGCCCCGGTCCGGGAGGATCCCACGTGCCGCGGAGCGGCTAGGCCCGTGAGCCATGGCCGCTGGGCCTGCGCGTCCGGAGCCTGTGCTCCGCAGCGGGAGAGGCCACAACAGTGACAGGCCCGCGTACCGCAAAAAAAAAAAAAAAAAAAAAAAGTAGTGGTTACTTACTTAGCAAGCATAATCATTCTGATCTCTAGAGACAAGGATGGAATAAAACACAAAGGGAAAGACAATTGTGGGTAGGGGAAGCAAAGATTAGGATAACAAAATATTGAAGTAATGACTTTATTGACTCCTCAGTGACAAGAATGTAAACTCTCAGAGCCTTTATAACTACTAGGAACTGGGAATTCTGGTTTCTAGTGTGAGTAGATAACATGAGCTTTGGCAAGGTTTCCAGGTGTATTGCATCGGAGTTTCCCCATCTGCAGGATAATACCTGCTTTAAAACAGCCTCAGAAGTAGATCCTTAGACTGGGATTTGTGAGATCTGGATTCTAGTTCTAGCACAACTGACTGAGTGGATTTTAGTTTCATAATTTGTAAAATAAAATATAGCTTCTAAGCTTCCTTATACAATTTAGTTACTTCATATAGTGCCCTGAAAACGTTAAGATTGTCTAGAAATGCAAAATTACATTATTCTTTGTTTTATTCAACAAATATTTATCTGGCCCTTAGTGTGTACTGTGCACTGTACAAGGAACTAAGGACAAGACAAAGCTTCTCGAGGAGTTCATACTGCATTTGGGGAAGAGAAACGATGTAGGAAGAAAAATAAAACCGAGTGAGAAAGCTGGAGAGTAATGAGTGCTGTTTTACCTAATGTGGCAAAGAAGGCGTCTCTGATCTGAAGGAAGAGCTGAGCCATGTGAGTGTCTGGGGGAAGAGCATTCCAGGCAGAGGGAATGGCTGGAGAGTGTGAGTGAGGGAAAAAGCAGTAGAAGACAAGGTTAGAGAGAGTGGGGTCCAGACTGCGTAGGTCCTTAGAGGCCACCATAAGGAATTTGGCTTTTTCTCAGAATGAGATTGGAAGACATTGGAGTAAAGTCATGACAAAAATTAGACTTTTGTTTTAACAGAGTCACTCTGGCCTCTATGCTTAGAATAGACTGTAGGGAGGTAAGAATGGAAGCAAGCGACAAGTTAAGCAGCTACTGTAATAATCTGAGCAGGAACCCAGGGTAGTTACAGAGGAGATGATGAGAAGTGGCCAGATTCTGGATAGGAGTTTTTGATGGATTGGATTTGGGTAGTGAGAAAAAGACCAATCAAGCATGACTCCAAGGGGGGACTTCCCTGGTGGCGCAGTGGTTAAGAATCCGACTGCCAATGCAGGGACACGGGTTCGAGCCCTGGTCCAGGAAGATCCCACATGCCGCGGAGCAACTAAGCCCATGAGCCACAACTACTGAGCCTGCGCTCTAGAGCCCGTGAGCCACAGCTACTGAGTGCCACAACTGAAGCTGCACACCTAGAGCCTGTGCTCCGCAACAAAGAGAAGCCACCACAGAAGAGTAGTCCTGGCTCGCCGCCACTAGAGAAAGCCCCCATGTAGCAACGAAGACCCAACACAGCCAAAAATAAATAAATAAATAAATTTATAAAAAAACAAAAGAATGACTCCAAGGGTTTGGGCCTGAACAACTGGAAAAATGGAGTTGATACTAAGATGAGGAAAGCTTTGGAAGGAGCAGGTTCAAGGGTTGTAAGGAGCAGGGCCGTCAGGGTTTGCTTTGGACATGTTAAGGATGAGATGCCCATTAGGCATCCAAGTGGAGAAGTGAAGTAGGAAATGAACCAATAGGCATAAGGATCCTAGCGTGGGAAGGGACCAGAACTTCCAACCCAGATCCTCAAATGTCTACATGAGGGAATCCAGTCTGGGTAGAGCTAGGAGTGCTTGACAATAACCCAGTGGCAGAAAAGGACACTGAGACCCAAAATGAAATCATCTTGAGGAAAGAAGTCTAGGCTAAAGATGCATTTTAAGACAAGGCCCCAAGTATTGATATGATACCACAGATTGTGCTCCTGTGCAAATCGGAACTGGAGACTATAAGCCCATTAGAGCCTAGCGATCCAAGAGTGTGTGAGAATTTGACCTGGGAGAGCTAGTTCCCACTATACCTGGAATTAGAACACAACCAATCTGCCTCACTCCCTTATGCCCCAATTTGGAATATGTAAACCTCCTAAGATTTTGGACAATGTCGATGAAAAATTAATCAGTTGATCTAAGAAAGAAATGGAAAATTTTATTCAAGCCAAATCTGAGGATTATAACCCAGGAAGAGCATCTCAGAAAGCTCTGAGAACTGTTCTGACCATTAGAAGTCAAGGCACAGTTATATAAGTTTTTTGAGACAGAGGGCTATGCATCAAATGAAGTATTATTGACAGTTTACATAATCTATATCTAGGTGTCATTGTGGTGGGTCATGTGACCCCTTGCAAGATCAAGAAGGAATGTTATCTGTTTTTTTTTTTTTTTTTTTTTTGCGGTACGCGGGCCTCTCACCGCTGTGGCCTCTCCCGCCGCGGAGCACAGTCTCCGCACGCGCAGGCTCAGTGGCCATGGCTCACGGGCCCAGCCGCTCCGTGGCATGTGGGATCTTCCCGGACCGGGGCACGAACCCGTGTCCCCTGCATCGGCAGGCGGACTCTCAACCACTGCGCCACCAGGGAAGCCCAGGAATGTTATCTTTTATGGAGTTGTCTTGCTGATGCTAGGAGAATGTTTCTCTTTATGGTTGAGCAGGTATTCCTGCCTGATGGGGGAGGTTTAGTCAACACATGATGCAGATACACAATGCACAGTGGGGAGAGGGGAGGCCAAAGGGCAGGGAAGAACTTTTTTGTTTAAATTTTTCTTGTCTTGTCATAAAATATGAATTTTATTTCACAACAGTCTGTGAGCAATCCTAATAGGAGGGTCAAGATTTGAGAGGTGTGTACAATGTAGAAATCTGTAGAAATTGGTGTCTAATTGGATTGGAGAGTGAGGGACATGACAAGACTCTGAATTTTCTACCTCTGGCGCCTGGGCTGGTAATCATGATAGGAAATACCAGAGGAGGTGAGGTCGGGGGTTACTTCTGTTTATTTATTTATTTTTTGATGTGAGGCTCAAGTGAGATTGTGTTTGGCCTTCCAGTAGAGAGTTTTGGACACCACCAGTACACACAAGTAGGTCTAGTAAGTAAGGGGATCTGGATCTGGAGCTCAAGAAGGATTTAAAGTACCCATTGTTGTGATGCTTATCACGACAAACATGACAAACATGTAACCTGTGTAAATTATATTAATTAACCCACATAAGTAGCTCATTGTGTTTTCCACTTTTACAGAGAGACACAGGAAGTTAAACTAATCTATCACCTTCCTCAAAGACTTGAACTTCTCATAATTTTCTTCACCCCACACTACTGTATGACTCTTTCATCCATCTCTTTTACTCATTTCCCAAGAAATGAAATGCTCAATTGCTTCTCTATCCTTCAAGCTCCTAATCTACATTTACCTGTTCACTCCTAGCAGATAACCTAGATTCCTAATTTAGTGACAGGATTAAAGGATTTAACCTGAGCTCCAATAGCTTTCATCCTATCCTCCACAAAATGTTTTTCTTTCTTGTACCTGATATTATCCTCCCTCTTATCTCATTAGGGTCCCCTCCAATTTTATTAATACTAATCCCATCCACTTGTGCCCTAGTTTTTATTCCTGCTCACAGCCTCTGAAAACTTGCTTTATTTATTAACCCCTTGGCTTGACCCTTAATTCTCTTTGTCTACACAAATTACTACTAAACCACCATAGTGTCATTTCCTGCCTGAGTTACTATCCTGTATCTCTCCCCTTTTATTCACACTTATGGCTTTTCTTTTCATACTCCCATTTACTTCTTAGCTCTAATAAGTATCCCCACCCCACTGACCCCATCACTTCAAGTTTTCAGTTTTAAGCATCCCACTATCCAACCACCACCTCCACCTTTCCAGTAAGAGAAAAGCAATCCAACAACCCTTCTGCTTAATAAGGCTGACAAGCCATTGATCCTACCACCTTTTTACTGTCCTTTACCCCCTTATGTCCTCACATCTCTCCTTCCATAGTCCATCACTATAATTACACTCTTGCTTACACCTGCAACTCCCTAGTTCCATTTTCCTTGTTGTGCTCACTTAGCAAAACTTCAAACCTGATTAAATCTAACCCTACCCACCCCATGCCTGCAGGCATGGCTGTGGCATGCTTACAGATCCACTTAAAATTCATGACCACTAACCTCCAGTGGGCCTTCCATTGCTCAGCAGT
Source organism: Orcinus orca (assembly GCF_937001465.1). NCBI lineage: Eukaryota > Metazoa > Chordata > Mammalia > Artiodactyla > Delphinidae > Orcinus > Orcinus orca. The sequence continues at coordinate 39,637,786 of NC_064569.1, read as the reverse complement.
AATACTATATTTCCCTTAATCTCTTCACTTTCCTACTCTCCCAAAATTTTTTTATATCTTCTTCAGGACCCTCAAACCCTCCAAATTTCCTCCATTCTCACTCAGTTCATAACTTTGCATCTTTATTCACTGAGAAAACAGAAGCAATCAGAAGAGACTGTCCACAGCTCCAACTAGTACTGTGCCTTCCTTGTTAGAATATAATTTTCAAAAAGTTAAAATCGGGCTTCCCTGGTGCCTCAGTGGTTAACAATCTGCCTGCCAGTGCAGGGGACACGGCTTCGAGCTCTGGTCCAGAAAGATCCCACGTGCCGCGGAGCAGCTAAGCCCGTGTGCCACAACTACTGAACCTGTGTGCTGCAGCTGCTGCAGCCCGCATACCTAGAGCACGTGCTCTGCAACAAGAGAAGCCACCGCAATGTGAAGCCCGCGCACCGCAACGAACAGTAACCCCCGCTCGCCGCAACGAGAGCAAGCCCCCGAGCAGTAACGAAGATCCAACGCAGCCATAAATAAATAAATTTATATTTTTAAAAAAAGTTAAAATTATGACTCATATAAATATAGAAGAAAACATGTGCCCAAGATTTATTGACTAAGGAACCAGTAAATGATAAAGCTGGTGCAAAGAGCATTTGAGGGGGCTTCCCTGGTGGTGCAGTGGTTGAGAGTCCGCCTGCCGATGCAGGGGACACGGGTTCGTGCCCCGGTCCGGGAAGATCCCACATGCCGCGGAGTGGCTGGGCCCGTGAGCCATGGCCACTGAGCCTGCGCGTCCGGAGCCTGTGCTCCGCAACGGGAGAGGCCACAACAGTGGGAGGCCCGCGTAGTGCAAAAAAAAAAAAAAAAAAGAGCATTTGAGGAATAGGAGTTGATATATTTCATCAGGAAAGGTGCTTTAAAAATATTAGAATAAGATTGCTAGGAAGAGGGACTTCCCTGGTGGTCCAGTGGTAAAGAATCTGCCTTCCAATGCAGGGGATGTGAGTTCCGTCCCTGGTTGGGGAACTAAGATCCCACATGCCGTGAGGCAACTAAGCCTGTACACCACAACTACTGAGCTCGCGTGCCTCAACGAGAGAGCCCATGTGCCGCAAACTACAGAGCCCACGTGCCCTGGAGCCCGCGCACCACAACTGGAGAAGAGAAAACCCACACACCACAACTAGAGAAGTCCGTGCACTGCAACGAAGAACTGACGCAGTCAAAAAAAAAAAAAAAAAAGATTGCTAGGTAGAAACAAAACTGGTTAATGCCCTACAAGAGAAAACAAAAAAATCTTAACCTGTGAGGTTATCTTTTCCATAGGATAGAAATCATTTGTATTTCTCTCAGACAAGAACCATTTGCATTGCTATAAGTTTGCTATAAGAAACAGAATTGTTGGACCTCCCTGGTGGCGCAGTGGTTAAGAATCCGCCTGATTGGCAGGGGACAGGGGTTCGAGCCCTGGTCCAGGAAGATCCCACATGTCGCAGAACACTTAAGCCCGTGCGCCACAACTACTGAAGTCCGTACGCCTAGAGCCCGCGAGCCACAACTACTGAGCCCTGGCCCCACAACTACTGAAGCCCACACGCCTAGAGCCCGTGCTCCGCAACAAGAGAAGCCACCGCAGTGAGGAGCCCACGCACCACAACAGTAGCCCCTGCTCTCTGCAACTAGAGAAAGCCCATGTGCAGCAACAAAGACCCAACGCAAACAAAATTAAATAAATAAATAAGTTTATTAAAGAAGAGAAACAGAATTGTTAAATATCCTAATCAATAATAAGTAGAAAGTCAAGCAAAGGTAGTGGCCCTTAGAAAATGAGATAATCCCCAGAGGGCCTGCTGGATGGAGCACAGCTCTTCACTAAAAAGATACCCAGTAATCCTGTTAGCCTATTTCCAAATTTGGGGTGATTTTTCTTAACACTCTACCTATTTGTGACTGTCCCCATGCACTTCTGCCTGTCTTCTAGCTACTGACAATAAACTGCCCATGCCCTTATTCAAGGCCAACCTTTCCACTTGTATATTATATCCCATCCACTTTTGCCTACTCGAGGATATTACTCTAGTGATTCTCTTTTCTGTCTCCTGCATCAATTTCCCCCCTCTATTCTACGTTTACTTTTAGCATTAAGATATGCTCTTCCATCTCCAAAACAACCTCTCTTGATTTCACTTCTGCCTGTGGCTACTATCCCATTTCTCTCCTCATCTTTATAGCAAAGAATTATCTACCACCAATACCTCCAGTTTCCTCCTACTACTCTTTGAACCCGCTGGAATCAGACTTTAACCCTCACCACTTTTCCAAAAGTCACCCATGACGTCCACATTACCAAATCCAATGGTCACTCCCAGTTCTCATTTTATTTAATCTATCAACATCATTTGACACTGTGAAACACTTCACTTAGCACTTTCTTCACTAGGTTTCCGGGACCCTTCTGGTTTTCCTCCTGGCTGCTCTTTCTCAGTTGCCATTGTTGTTTCCTCCTTGGTCTCCAAAACTCTTATAACAATTTATTTTTATTATTATTATTTTGGCTGCACCACGTGGCATGTGGAATTTTAGTTCCCTGACCAAGGATCGAAACTGTGCCCCTTGCAGTGGAAGCATGGAATCTTAACCGCTGAACCACCAGGGAAGTCCCTCCTAGACTCTTTTTAAATTTTTAAAATTTGGCTGCATCGGGTCTTAGTTGCTGTATGCGGGACCTTCAACGCAGTGCGAGGGCTTATCCCTAGTTGTGGCGTGGAGGCTCAGTAGTAGTTGCGGTGCGCAGGCTTAGTTGCTCCGCGGCGTGTGGGATCTTCCTGGACCAGGAATCAAACCCATGTTCCCTGCATTGGCAGGCAGATTCTTAACCAGTGGACCACCAGGAAGTCCCAATATTTTAATTCTTGTAGGGTAAACATTGATGTCTCCTTTTTATTTCCAAATATTGGTATTTTATTTTTAAGCCAACTATTTTATTTATTTTATTTTATTTTTGACTGCATTGGGTCTTCGTTGCTGCTTGTGGGCTTTTCTCTAGTTGAGGCGAGCAGGGGCTACTCTTTGTTGTGGAGCACAGGCCCTGGGCGCGCAGGCTTCAGTAGTTGTGGCTCGTGGGCTCAGTAGTTGTCGCTTGCAGGCTCCAGAGTGCAGGCTCAGTAGTTGTGGCACACGGGCTTAGTTGCTCCGCGGCATGTTGGGATCTTCCTGGACCAAGGCTCGAACTCATGTCCCCTGCACTGGCAGGCAGATTCTTAACCACTGCGCCACCAGGGAAGTCCCTACCATATATTTCAAAATTATTTTCTTAATGGTTACTATAGGGATAATATACATCTTAATTCACTACTATCTATTGCAGATTAATACTAACTTAATTTCAGTAAAATATAGAAACTTTGCTCCAATATAACTCTATCCCAGACCCTCCTTTGTGCTATAATATATATCTCAAATATATCCTTGTATTAACACTTAATATTATTTATCATATAGTTATATCTGTATTACATAATAATACATTAAGTGTTATTATATCTCACATGTACATGTTATAACCCATCAATATAGAGTTTTTTTTAAGCTCTTTTTAAAATGTATTTATTTATTTGTTTATTTTTGGCTGCATCGGGTCTTCGTTGCGCTGCGCAGGCTTCTCATTGCAGCGGCTTCTCTTGATGTGGAACACGGGCTCTAGGTGCATGGGCTTCAGTAGTTGTGGATCGCAGGCTCTAGAGCACAGGCTCTAGAGCGCAGGCTCAGTAGTTGAGGTGCACGGGCTTAGTTGCTCTGCGGCATGTGGGATCTTCCCGGACCAAGGATCAAACCTGTGTCCCCTGCATTGGCAGACAGATTCTTAACCACTGTGCCACAAGGGAAGTCCCATCATGGTGGTTTTCTTTTGATGCTTTAAAGATTTTCTTTCCATTGTTGGTTTTTAACAATTTGTATGCTGTGTTTAGGTGTGGATCTCTTTGTAGTTATCCTAGTTGGGTTGGTTGAGCTACTTGGATGTGTAGATTAATGTTTTTAATCAAATTTGTGAAGTTTTCAGACATTTTTTTTTTTTTCTGACCTCTTCTTCCCTCTCCCATTACACACATGTTGGTCTGTTGTCCCGCAAGTCTCTGAGGCTCTCTTCACTTTTCTTCCATTTTCATTCTTTCTATTCTTCAGTAGATAATTTCGGTTGATCTCTTCGGTTCAAGTTCACTGATTCTTTTTCTCTGCTAACTTGAATCTTCCTTTCAGCCCCTCTAGTGAATTTTTTGTTTCAAGTATTGCTTATTTCCACCTCTAGAAATTACATTTTTAAAATTTTAAGTTATGTGTTTCCTTATTGAGCATCTTTATTTGTTGATATATTATTGCCCTAATTTCTTTTGATTCTTTAAACATTGATTTCTTTTAGTTCTTTGAACATATTTATAATAACTGCTTTGATGTCTTTGCCTGATAAATCCAACTTCTCGGAGACAGAGTCTATTGATTTTTTCTTTCCCTCAGAATGAGTCATACTTTCCTATCTCTTTGCATATTTTATTTGAAAGCTAGATTTTTAAATACTATATTGTAGCAACTCTGGATTCTGAGTTCTCCCTTAAGGCTGTCTTTTGTGTTTGTGTGTTTAGTAACATGCCTTGGTTAAATCTATGAAATCTGTCTCCTCTGAAGGGTGTGGCTGTCGATATCTCTGCTCAGTTGATTTTTTCTTGTTTTTATTTTTAAGTCTGGCTTCCTAGGGGTCACTCCTGTGTCTAAGTAGCCTAAAGGTTAGCCAGTGTTGGGACAGAAACTGGCTTCTGTCCTCTAGTAATGGGTGTGTGGGCAGGGGAACAAATTTAAAGTTCAGGCTGTTTTCAATTCTACTTGGGCTTTTACTTTTACTTTTCATTGGGCCCTTTCACAGCTCCTCCATGCTCAAATCCTCAAAGTCAGACAGGAGTATGTGGCTGTCTTAGATCCTCTGTTCTCAGCTGCAAATGTACACAACCTCAGCCAGGAATACTCTTCCCCCAGCCACAACTGCAACCTCAGGTTGGTAGTACCATTGGCCCTCTCCTGCTCCAATTCAAGTGAGCCCTCTTTGACTGTGCCAGTCCTCACAGCATCCCCCCATCCTGGCAAAATCTCCATGCTGACCGGGCTGGGGAGAGGGTTGGAAAATGGAAGCATCCTCAAGCAAGGATGCCACAGAGTCCCACTGTTATTACTGAATTTCAGCAGTTGTTCAAGCACAAACACTTCTCAGATTATTCTATGCCTTTGGTCGATTTTCAAGGTGCTAAAATGGTGGTTCTCACCAATTTTTTCCAGGTTTGTAAGTTGCTTTTGGGGGGGGAGTTGATTTGCCCACCTCTTCACTCTGCCACACCTGGAAGTCCCACCCTCGTCAATAAATATATGATGAATAATAAGTGACTAAACCCTGTGTTATCTGTCTTCTACCTCTACCACATTTTTGAGACTGTCCCATCAAAAATTATCAGTTGCCTCCCAGGAAGTAAAACAGGCTTTGAATAAAGCAGACATTGGTTGAATTCCAGCTCTGCCACTTAGCAATTGTGTATTCGGCAAGTATACTTATCTTCTCCAAGTCTTGTTTTTTTTTTTTTCCTTTTCTTTTATTCTGTTAAATGGCTAAAACAATGCCTATGGAGTTATTGTGAGGAGGGTGGGGTCTGAGTAAGCACCTGGATGGACACCTCAGGGTTCTTTTCCAACACAGTTTTTGTCAGGAGGCCTGAGCTTCTGTTCAGACTGAGTCTGGGATGCCTCTTGACCTCTTTTATCACCCTCACACTCAATAGAGACATAAATGGTGGGAATGCAAGGATAAGATCATGAAACTCCTTTGAGAGTGGATCTACTATACACAACTATAATGTATCATTATGCCTTATGATGTTCTTTGGGAACTTAAAAATCCCTCTCCCTGGGAAATTTTGATCATAGCAGAATTTCTAAAAATAGGGAAGCTACTGAAATTACTCCCCTAACTTCCTTTTTCCCTGGACATTTTAACCATTATGTTGATATCTTCTGAAAGACCAGGACTATGGATAAATCCTTTTTAATCTCACATTTTTAGGTATTTCTTCTTCTAAGAACTGAAAGCCATGGTCCCCTGACTCAGAAATAAAACATCAATTTGGTGGTTAAAGATGGAGAAAAAGAAACATGACCAAATAGAATGCTTGGAATTTGAAATGAAAATAGTGTGGCAAGACTATCACCATTTTAGGGCCTTACTGAAAATTCAGCTCTTTCTGCAGGAAATGCATGTTTAAAAGCAGAATAAAAAACAATTGCTCTTTCCACATTCTTTTAAATTTTTTCCCTTTTACCCTCCCTTTAGTTAGCCAAGCATTCACTATTGTTACTTGCTTTTTCATGTGTCAGCTAGGCTGCCAGCTCTCTGAAGGCAGGGAATACCTCTTTGTATCTTCCCTGATGCCTGGCACTATTCCTTGTTCGCACCTGCAGTCAACAATTATGCTCATTTTATATAAATTGTAAACATCTACCAACATAGAAAGTTTAAGAGGATGACATTTAAAAAGTATAAACAGAATTTGTAATATTTCCTTTCTGTACCTCGTGTATATTCCACTCTGGAGATCACTGTTCTGTAGGATAAAATGCAGGTTTCAGTTTGTTTGTTTGTTTGTTTTTGGCTTCGTCGGGTCTTCGTTGCTGCAGGCAGGCTTTCTCCTTACGGCGAGCGGGGGCTACTCTTCGTTGTGGTGCGCGGGCTTCTCATTGTGGTGGCTTCTCTTGCTGCGGAGCATAGGCTCTAGGCACGTGGGCTTCAGTAGTTGTGGCGTGCGGGCTCTGGAGTGTGGGCTCAGTAGTTGTGACACACGGGCTTAGTTGCTCCGCGGCATGTGGGATCTTCCCACACCAGGAATCGAACCCGTTTCTCCTGTATTGGCAGGCGGATTCTTAACCACTGCGCCACCAAGGAAGTCCAAGATCCAGGTTTTTTAAAACCACAGTCTTCAAACTGGGATCTAGGTAACTAAGGGTACATAGCGTAGATAGTATTAAGAGGTTCAATTTCCAGATTCTTAAGTACCAAATATTTCCTTTCCTGAAAGTGATCTGCCAAGAAATGGCTGACGTTGAGCTGATTTCTCTTTTCCAGCCTCCCCTTTCCAATTGCTCTGACCCTTCACAACAGAAACTCCTCAGCCGTCCTGAACTGTTTTGTCCCCAAAGCAAGGGATGATTTGAGAATGCATTATGCCTGAGGGAGAATCTCTTCAGAGCCAAGTAAGAAACACTGACAGAGCAGCAGCTTCTTCATCCCCTGAACAAATTCCTGGTAAGCCTCTGTGCCTTGCACAGTGACTATCTTAGAATTAGAAGTCACAAGTGAGGTGGTGGAAGACCTTGAAGTAATACACTGGGTTCTTTTTTTTTTTTTAATTTTTAAAATATTTATTTATTTATTTGGCTGTGTCGGGTCTTAGCTGCGGCACGTGGGATCTTCGTTGAGGCATGCGGAATCTTTCGTTGCAGCGCACAGGCGTCTCTCTAGTTGTGGCGCTCGGGCTCTAGAGCATGCAGCCTCAGTAGTTGCGGCACACAGGCTCAGTAGTTGTGGCTTGCAGGCTTAGTTGCCCCGCGGCATGTGGGATCTTAGTTCCCCAACCAGGGATTGAACCCATGTCCCCTGCATTGGTAGGCGGATTCTTAACCACTGGACCACCAGGGAAGTCCCGTTACATGGTGTTTTTAATTTAAAAATGGAGCTAACCTTTTTCTGATAGAAAATAATTCTGTTTAACTGCCCAGTTTGACCATGTACACCAGTTTTGCCAATTCAGTGATATTTTCCTTAAGTGAAATGGGCTAGATCTGTGCCTCCGCCTTGCTAATGAAAATATATGCAAAGTACTCATCCGATATACAACACACCAAAAATGTCACCATTTGCAACTATTTCAACTTCTGATGACCACTGCCTTAAACTAATATTCACAATATTCATAACCACCCCAGGCTCTTTCCCATCTTATCTCCTGTCAGTCCCTTTCAGGCTTCAGCCAAACCATACTCATGCTCCTGGGCATTCTTCAAAGTCTATACCTGTGTGTGTGCTCATGTCAGTTCCTCCATCAGAAATACCCTTTCTTCCCATCTCTGTATGTTGAAAACTTAATATCTGCTTGGACTGAAGCACTAATTAGGCACTGAGGATGCTAAATGAACATAATAATAGCCTTAGCATGTCTTCACAGGATTTAAGAGTCTGGTATGGGAGACAGATAAGCAATAGAATATGGTATGACAGAGCTATGATGGGGAACCACAACGTGTTGGGAACTCAGCAGAGACACCCTCCCTTCACCTGGAAAGGTCAAGGAAGTCTTGGAGGAAGTGTCCAGAAAGCCAAGACCCACTGAGGAGCAAGAGTTAGCTTGACATTTTGCAGGGAGTGAGGAGAAGAGGACTGACTGGTGCTGAGAGAACAAAAGTGAGTTGAATTGACATTGTTAAGGCGAGTCCTCTGTGAAGTCAGGATTTTGACCGTGAGAGACACACTTACCTAATTCTAGGGTCCAGACAGAAACGTCTACCAAGTTCAATCTGTTTCATGTTTTTGAAAGAATGGTCACATTTCTCTCTAAAGCCCAATTTAGAACAGGCTGAAAGTCAAGGGAGAGGTCATCTCTAGAAAAAATTTCCCTGCGTTTTGCCAAACACAAAATATTTGAACCCCAAGCTCAATTGCTGGGGGAATGTGTAGACTTTTTATATTGGGTTCACCAGAAATAGTGCTCAGTGAATACTCTTGAGACATCTGTGAAGAAGTCACAGGAAGTTTGTACATGGGGCTCTGTTCTGAGGGTGCAGGCACCCTCTAAACAAATAAGCTAATGAAACAATAAGAACCATAGAAGAGAAAAATTCAGTTTCTGAATTTTGAAGAGATCACGAGGGCTTAAGTTATCTGGCTCTCACTGCTCCACCTCTGATCCCCTCCTGCACTGTCCTAAACCAGAGACCCTGAAAGTACCTTCACCAAGGGATGCTCAATTCCACTGCATGCCACCACTCACACTGCTGATTTGTTATCAAGCTATTTATTTCTATGAAAGACACTCCTCACAAGTACATTGGTAGAAGAGAGGTAAGATAGATGTGGCATCAGCCATCAAATATTTCCTCTACTTGGGCTACCCTGGTGGCGCAGTGGTTAAGAATCTGCCTGCCAACGCAGGGTTCCATCCCTGGTCCGGGAAGATCCCACATGCCGCGGAACAACTAAGCCCATGCACCACAACTACTGTGCCTGCATGCCACAACTACTGAGCCTGTGTGTCACAACTACCGAAGCCTGCACGCCTAGAGCCTGTGCTCTGCAACAAAAGAAGCCACTGCAATGAGAAGCCCACACACCGCAACGAAGAGAAAGCCTGTACAGCAACGAAGACCCAATGCAGCCAAAAATAAATTAATTAATTAAAAAATATTGTCTCTACTGGTAACAATTTGGTACCCAATAACTCTTTGCTCATTCAAAATAGAAAATATACTCAATCTTCTAGTTCTCTGATACAGTCCATCCATGCATCATCACAATGGATTCTTATTTCTCATCCTGTTTTCCTAGTTTATTTTCTTCAAGCATCCATATGGAGGGTTAACATTTTCTCTATAAAAGTATTCACTGTGGCAGTAGGATCAGGTAGGTCTCATCCATGAGGGCTTAGTTATCGAAGCACCAAAGGATGTCTTTATAAAACACTGACTGTATATGGAAGTCACATGACATGGACCCGAAGAACTATATAACCAGTTAGGTTCCAAAAGGTTATATTGTTGGTAAAGCTACTTCATCTTTTTCAGGAAAACCATTATAAGCTCATCCCAGAAAACAAAAACTCATTTTTGTTAGAATGTTATTATCAAGCTCTGGAGGGTCAGTTTTATAACATTTTTCCATTACAAATGTTTCCTATTGTGATACCATATTTTTCCAGATGGGTGGGCCAACTGTAATTCTGCTCTAAATCTTGCTTTCTTCCAGTTCCCCGTGAGTTTTCTAATTATGGCCTTTAACAAAGTTTCCAGCAATGGTGAATTGAGATTTGAAGTATGAATATAAATGTGTTTGAAAATGGGTTTAGACCCTTGTGTGGAAAGAGCCTGAAGCTTCCTAAACAGAAAAATCATCAAGTAAATCAGAACTGACTTAAGAGTCTGGAAAATGGTAGCAGGGTTTAGTGACCTTATATCAAACCACGGCCAAGGCCACATTTTAACACCTCCCCACTCCCAGATTAATTTTATTTCTGTCACCCTCTTCAGCTTTTAAATTTCCTTCCATTCAGCAAAATCGGTTCCATTCAAGAGAACAAATACATTGTGACTTCTATGCCTGATACTTCTCTGTGTGCACTGGTGGAAAATAGAGTTTTAGTTTTCAGCTTTGCACCTGAGAATCGTGCGGGAGTAATGAAATGAGTTAAGCCTCCTTTTCTCCTAAAGCCCCAGGTTTTCCTGAGAACACCCATATAACATATGTCAGTTCATTTAGGTCGGAAGGCTCCTCAAAACCGAGGCCATTTTCTTGTAGGGTCATTTTAGTCTCTTTTTAGATAAGGGGACTGCATGTAAATGCTACCTTGGTGGCAGAGGCTTTCCTGGGCAAAAGTCCACACCTTCACCTGCAACCCGTTTTCTCCTTCCCCGGCACGGTCTTGCAGGGTCGCGGCGCTTCCAGCAGATGGCGCCGCAGCTGAATTTTCGCGACCCTCTCTCTAAACCTGCAGAAGAGTCTGGAATAAACAGGAAGAGGAATTTGTTTTTTTAACCACTCCAATTTCCAACATATATTGCTTTCTTTGTCGGGTCAGAAGCTCTTTTTACTTAGCCAAGTTGAAATGTATTTGAGACGTTTAAAAAAAAATCAGTGATTACGCAATCCCAAATACATGTTTATTTAAAGAATTTCCACTGTCTCAAAGGACTCAAGAAGCAAGTTTTCAAGTAGCATAAACTGTCACAAGAGTATAGTGGTTCAGAAACATCAGTAGGCAGCGCTGGGTGAAGAAAGACTGGCTCGAAAAAGACCAACAAGGGGTAGCACGGTAGAGCCTCGCGGGGCCGCAGCGGAAGTGACCTTAGAAGCGGGCGGGGCGGCGGCCTTGGGCGCCCGGAAAACAGCGTCGCCTGCTGGTCAAAAGGGAGAAAGCGCGGATCTCGTCGGAGGCTGCGGCATGGCTCCCCCGACACTCGGTCCCGACAGACATTTCAAACACGTTTGCACTAAAGTTGCTGCACGTTATGCCCTTTACCCAACAAAACCGAAAGTAATGCGCACAACCAGAGTAGTCTTTCTGTCGAGAAGAGACACCTTAGAGGCCCGTCGTGGTTTGGGGATACAGTGTTTCAAAGGGCTTAGCTGTTGTTAATACCTTCCTAAAGCTAAAAAGGGTGGATTTGATTTTCATGGTATAATTGTTATTTAAAGCAATCATAAAGGAGAGTGAAAAATAGAACCTGATAGGGGCTCTCTTTCGTTTTTCCCATCCTGTTTTAAGTTATTTACAAAATAGTAAAAGAGGTTATCAGAAGCAAGTTGGGAAAAAAAGGGCAGAGGGTTGAATTTCAAGGTGATTGTGCTTATCATTTCTTATTATGGCCCCTCATTTTTATTCCAGGGTTGTTGCAGTTCCATTTCTAGAGTCCCTCCTCCTCTCCCCACTTCCTTTTTCTCTTCACTCATTTGACAGGAGCCTCCGCAATCATCTGCCTAGAAAACGTCATCATCATCCACTGGGAGAGAATTGTGGTACCACCTTTCTCCACCTATGGCTGAATCCCACAGAAAGAAGATGACGGTTGTGCTTCTGCTCTTGAGCCAGCGTGATTGCTGGGAACTGAAACCTGCAAGATGATGCCAAAGCGCAGCTTCCCCCTTTTTATGCGGTGTAGAGCTTTATGTTGCCCTTCATTAAGCTGATGCTTTCTCCTACAGAGCCCTGTCCTTAACGTTCCCCAGAATGATGCGCTAATAACCTTCTTGTTCCTTCCACTTGCAGAGATTCAGTGCCTTAAGCAGAAGAATTGTACATTTCCATTTTTCTTCTTGTAAGGTAGTGAAGGCCCAAGGATGGACGGTTTCATTTGGACTAGTCATGCTGTTTATCAGGTCCCTGTTCTCTGACATGAAAATTCCAGTCTCCCATCAAGGCATAGCTGTAGGCATTAATTATAGGCTCTAGTTCAAAGCATGCCGTCTCTTTTGAGCAGCAGCACCAGAAATTAGGAACCCAACTGGAAGAGAAGCTTCTTGAGGGTCCTGGAGAAGGAAAGTTGGGCCCCCAAGTCCTGTTCACGACTACTCTAGCCTTCACAATCTGGACCCAATCAGATGAACACTGAGAGCTCAGTGTTTGTAGGACAAAGAGTAATGGATACATAGTAACTTGACTGAGTTAGGGACAGGATCCAAGACATACCTGACATTTGTTTATCTGCAGAGAAACAGAAGTAAAGGAGGGGAATGTCTCCCTAAGTGTTACTGTGTTATAAAAGTGTCCTCCCGGGAGAGGACACATGAACAGGGCAGCTGATAACATTAATGCTGTGCAGGCAAGCACACATCTCCCCACATCCCCAGGACTGCTGAACCAAGTGTTATTAAACTAATCGGCAGGGACGCAGCTCTGAACCTCCCCTGCTGCAGTCCTCAGAGGGAGTCGGCTCAGACAAAGCAAAGTGGCTTTTCCGAGGGGGAGGGGTGCCCGCTTTCTCTTTGTTCTTCCTTGGAAAATGGGCTCTCTCTCAAGTCTAATACAACAGCTGCTTACATCTCTCAGAGGAGGGTAAAAGAAGTTAATTCCCAATAAAGATGTGGACAGCATATTTTGGAGCCCTGAACTCTGTGAAATGCACAGTCAAACTGTTTTTAGAATTCTAACATGCTGTAAGTTTTATTCTGGGTTTCTAGGCAAAAATTTCAGAAAGGTGCCTCTCTTTATCAAATAAAAATAAAAAGATCACCTTCAGAAAGGGGTGGTAGAGACAGTGTTTTGAATCCTTCTTAACCTAATAATAGATGTCCTGCACCTTTACTCTTAAGAATCTCTTCCTCGCAGAGGTGTATGATTTAATGAGCATACTCTTTTGTCTGCTAGGAAATCCCTTCAGCAGTAAAACGGCTCTCTGAGAAACCACACTTTTTTACACTACAAGTGATTTTTTCCTCATAAGAATGATTTACTCTAGCTCCTTTAAAGGTAAACACATTCAAAATTTCTATCCCTGACTTACATGTGGAATCAAGACAAAGGGTATTTGTTCTTGTGTCAGGAATAGGCCTGCCGCTCCCCAAGCACTCAGAGCATCTGCTCCCCGGACTGATTCTTAAACCAAAAGCCACACGTGGCTTCTGTGCTTGACAGCTGGGGTGACCTTTTATATCCAGTTGGAATTTCAATTTGGGCCGGCTGGAATGGGTTTGCACACACAACAGAAAATGGGCTCTGTTGGTCAGAGAAAGCTTACTGGGCTAAAGACTAGGCTGACATTTTGGAAATACTGTAGGTTCATTTCCTGGGAATTCACCCCCCAAAATAAAGTCCCTTCAGTCCCTTCAAGTGGCATCCTCAGGCTCTTTAAGACAATTCTGACTCTTTGGGGATTTTATCTGCCCACTTAATATCAGCTATGTTGTCCAGAGTAACACAATATCTGCACATTTGTACTCAGCCTAGCCTTGGGTCCTGTGGAGAGCAGCTCTTCTCTACCAGCTCCTGGGGACCTCATTCTTTCCAGCACTTTCAAGAGGAAGTGAGAGCAACCCCCAGCCAGGAAACTACCCAGCATAAGTGTATGATCTGATGGCTCACGTCCTACAGGTAAGCTTCTAAAATGATTCTGAGGCTAGACAAGAAACGAATAAGCAGGTGTTAAAGGTTATATATACCTTTGTCATTAACAGAAAATTTTGACAAAATAGCACTGGGCGTGTATAGTCATAATACTACCCTGTGTTTATGTTATTATCTGTTACCCGGAGAGCATATTACGGAATGCCTTTCATCTGACAGGTTCAAAGTTCTTTCCAGTGTTAACCTCATACATTAAGGTACTTCGGTTTAATAACTAACAAGAACTTTGAGGGCAAGAGCCCTGTCTTGAACTTCCCTTATGCTTCACACCATACCCAGCAGGGTATTAGACATGCAGTAGGTGCTCAGGGAATACTTGCTTAAAAAATATATATACATTATACATATACATATATATACATATATATACATATATATACATATATATATATATATATACACATATATATATATATAAGGAACAATGGCTGTGCTTTAATCCTGAGATCAGGCCTGTCTTTATTGTCACATCTGAAGAAAATGGAGAGTGATACTCTGTAGACAGAAAATGGAAGTGGGGATATTGCAACTTCTCTGATAATGATGACAGCAGCTGACTTCCCTGTATGCCAGAAACTGTATACTTTATACACATTAACTCATTTAGACCTCACCACAATCTCACAGGCTAAGTTTACCATGATTACTACTCTTATTTGACATATGACAAGATATTACCCAAGTCACACAACTAATAAATAACCACATCAGGACTTGAATCCAGAGATTAGTCTCCAAGGTGCATGCTTTTAGGTACATCCCTGCTCCAGAATAGCTAATAATGACATTCATGGTTCCATTTACTAACTGCCCTTCTTTGAGGGATCGCCTCACAACATAATGTTGTGAAGTGGGAGGGAAAGAGGGAAGATGCTAAGAAAACACAGTTCATAACGTACACATTTCAGTTTGCATGGTTTTGATGTTTTTTCCTATATGTTATCTCATTTAATCCTCACAGCATGCTGTCAAGTATGTTACTGTTATCTCTTATATATAAGGAATAGATTTCTGGAGAATGGGTGGGTCTTTTAAAAAAGTAAATGCTAAAATTCAGAAGCTGAGAGGCAACAAATCTTCTAACACTGTGCCTACCCTAGGCCTCTTAGCTCAGTGTTGGTACGCACTTCCTATGTTTCCTTCCTTTCTTACTTATTAACACTCCAGTGAGTCATAAAGCTTATGCTTGTCTCTACATACAAATATGATTAAATGTTGACTTGCCATGCCACTAAGCCATTTCAAAAGCAGAGGCAGGCTTCCCTGGTGGTGCAGTGGTTGGGAGTCCGCCTGCTGATGCAGGGGACGCGGGTTCGTGCCCCGGTCCGGGAGGATCCCGCGTGCCACGGAGCGGCTGGGCCCGTGAGCCATGGCTGCTGGGCCTGCGCGTCCGGAGCCTGTGCTCCGCAACGGGAGAGGCCACAACAGTGAGAGGCCCGCGTACCGCAAAAAAAAACAAACAAAAGCAGAGGCAAGGTAGAGAGGAAACAGTAAAAGTGAGAGTGCATGGAATGATAAGTGATGTAACAATTAAAAAGAATGAATTAGATTTCAATGTACTGCCATGAAAAGATCTCCACAAGGCATAGTAAGTTAAAAAAAGAAAGAAAGAAAAGCAAGTTGCAGAGTAAAAAGTACAACAATGGTACCATTTATGTTTTGGAAAGATACAAACCAGTATAATACAAACACACACATCTATGCAAACATACATATAAACAGTTGGTTACACCCCAAATTGATAACCGATTTCTCTGGGGAGAGGATTGGGTCCGGGG
Source organism: Orcinus orca (assembly GCF_937001465.1). NCBI lineage: Eukaryota > Metazoa > Chordata > Mammalia > Artiodactyla > Delphinidae > Orcinus > Orcinus orca. The sequence continues at coordinate 39,622,110 of NC_064569.1, read as the reverse complement.
TGAGGTACATAGCATTGGCAGACTTTATCTTTCTACGAGATAATTTATTCAAATAACGTGTATGTAAGAAAAAAAAAAAAGAAAGGACAGGAAAGAAACAAGTGATGGTGTTAGAACATAAAAGGTTAGCAATATGCAGTAAAACAAGTGGTACAAATACACAAACTAAAATCCACTGCCACATTCATGTCCATGAGAGACCGAGAGATTAGAAGAGAGTCCTCATGTTGGCATTATTATTATCAATTGGATGATTTTTAACATGTAATGTCTGACTCTACCAGAAATACAGAGCTGTGAAGTACATTAGGCTTCGAGCCAGATAACCTGGGTTCAGGGCATGACTCTGCATTTCTCTGTAACCTTGGGCTAATCTCTCAGGGTTCCTTAACTATCAAGATAATAGTTACATACTTCAGAGGGTGCTTTGAGCATTAAACGAAATAATGCTCAGGAAAGAACAGCAAAATCATGCAGACTGAGACTTATGAATTGTGTTTGTGTTTCCTCTCTTCCCATTCTCTCTCCTCCACTTCAGAGAATTATTTATTTACACACCTTTAAGATGTCTGAATGTCCCACAATGAGGCAGAGTTAAATTAACAAGCCGTTAGTCTTCAGTACAATATTTGCTGATAATAGATGGGCCTCCATTATTTGAAGCTTTAGATTATGCACATGCATAGTTTTTAGGCTTCAATAACCTGTATTCATGTATTTATTTTAAGGAATATATCTATTTGATTCTATTTATAAAATATACTCTTTTCTTGTAAAACCTACTTTTGATGCAAGAACTGAAATATACAAATCAGAGGGGCCATTTAAAGTATAAGCCAAAAATGCATTAAATACTTTTGCACCTTAAAATGTGTTTATTTGTGGTCCTACTAAAATTTCAGGCTGTTCTGAAATTTGAGAATCTAATTATAAACCTTACAATAAAAAGGGTTGCAAAAATAATAAGAGAAATACTATCACCAATATAATTAAACACAAAAGAGAAATATGAACAAATTAAAAAAATATATCAGTTGCCTACACACAGCACCGTGTCCACACTGCATGACGTAACTATTTCCAATTACAGCCTCACCTTTGAAACAGAGCTGGGTTCTCATCTGCTTTTGCTGGATGTGCCTGTGTTAAAAGGCGCAAGAACCTGAAGATTTCTGGTCAACTAAATAAGAATCCAGTTTAAGTTGTTTTTACAGTTTGAGTTCAGAAAGGATTCATTTAAAGGAACCAATTCCAAGCACACAAAGCACACATCCCTCCCAGGCTCCTCCACACCATTAAACTGGGCTGTCATTTTAGAGCTGGGGGCCCATTGTTCACTTTCTTCTATGCTAATTAGACCTGACAGATTGCTCTTTCTAGCTAGACGGGCCCTTGCCAAGAACAGAGAGAAGAGATGAGGCTGATCTTGTCTTTATGCCTTTGGGATTAGTGCCCCATCCCCCATCCTAGTCCACAAACACAGAAAGGTATCCCCAGCAGCTCAAATCTGTTCCCCTTCTCCTCCAGCCTCCTTCTTACTTAACCCCTGGCAGTCTCAGCACCACTGACTTTTCTTACTTTCAATACCGTGAGATTCAAACCCTAGTAGGCTATGGGAGTGGAATAAGCGTATGGTAAAATTTTTCATAGTAATATTCTGACCTTTTTTTTTTTTCTCTGCAGGCCCCGGGGGGAAAAACAGATCACCTTTTCTAAAGGGAAAGATACTGCAGTTCCACCCAGCAGCAGGAAATATCGATTGCTTCATAAAACAGAGCTCAGGAAGGATTCAGGCCCTGGCACTGCCTGCACGTTTCTGAAGCAGATCCCTCGCCCCGCTGCCCTCAGTTTCCGTCTGTGAAATTCCATCAATAATTCTTGAACCTTTATCATATCAAAAACATGTTATACTGGTACTATGTAAGAATTAGATAATAAAATTATAGAGCTGGAAAAGATCTTAGAGATCACCTAGTCCAGTATCTTTGTTTGGAAGACTGAAAAACACAGGCCAAAAGAAGGAAGTGACATGCAGTGTTATGAAATTAGTTCATAGACTTTAAACACACGATGCTGAACAACAGCTTGCTAATCAGCTTTGTCACTAACGTGCCTTTTCCTAGTTTATCCTATGCTTGATAATAAGCCTTATTGGCCAGGAAAGCAACTTTCTTTCTCCAAGGAAGGAATTCCCCTCACCCAAGGACTATGTTTTCAGAAATGTTTCCCTTTACTAAGAATCCAATGGTCTTGTAATAGAACCTGAGTCACCCAATGCCACGTGCTTCTCGTAGGGACACAGGATGAAATTCAACAGGCTGAAGGTCTGGGGTCTGCTCTCAAATGTGAGTGGGCCTGTCTTTGACTTAAGCCTGGCTGTGCGCGCACAGCCTCAAGAGCTGTGAGCAGTAGAGATTGTTAGGAATTTCTTCTTTGAACAGATCTAGTGTTTCCCAGGTTGGAATGTAAACCCATTCATTTGTCATTCATTCACTTACGCACAAGCACTTAATAAAAGCCCATTTTTTGCTAAGCCCCTGAGAGCTGATAAGACTGCTACAAGAAGTAGGACCCAGCATCAAGGAGCCTCAGAAGGAACCAGCAGTGTAAACACTTATGTGCAGTAGAGCACTGTGGGGACTAGGATGGAAGGAGGAGATGGTCAATTTGCCTGGGTTGGGATTTAAGGAATCAGGAAAATGTCATAGAGGAGGTGATACTTGAGCTGAGCTTTGGGAAATGAAGGTTATTTTCCAGGTGGAAGTGAGGCAAGTACATGGCATTCAGACAGAGAGTGAGCCTGGCGTTTGGGGGGAAAAGAAAGAAAATTTTGGTCTGCGTCGTATGAGGAAGCATCATACTAAATTGGAAAGTTAGTATGATGTGAAACATTATATGACAAAGGAAGAAGTTTAGATTTTGTTGTGGCAGCTCATGGGAACCTTTGAAGAGTTTCAAGCAGGGAAGTAACGTGATCCAAACTGCAGTTTTGAAAGACGGCTCCAATGGCAGTGTAGAAGATAGAATGGGGAAGAGGTAGGAAGAAGCAAGACCCAAGGCAAGTAGGCAATACAAAAATTTAGGTGAGACAAGACAGCTGACTCAGTCTCTTCAAAAAATCAGTGGAGGGAATTCCCTGGTGGTCCAGTGGTTAAGACTGCACTTCCACTACAGGGGGTCTGGGTTCAATCCCTGGTCGAGGAACTAAGATCCTGCAAGCTGCACAGTGTGGCCAAATAATTAATTAAATTTTAAAAATTTCAATGGGAAGGATCAAAGAGAAGGAACGGTTTTACTTTCCAAGAGGATTCAACTACATGAAATGTGTGGACCTTGTTTGGATCCTGATTCAAACAGGCCAGCTGTAAAGAGAAAATTTGGAAGAAAAACAGAGTATTAGATAATATTAAGGCATTCTTGCTAATATTGTTAGGTGTGAAAATGCTACTGTGGTAACATAATAAAACAGCATACTGAAGTGTTTATGGGTGAGTTGTCATGATGTTTGGATTTGCTCTAAAACATTGTAGAAATAATAGATGAGGTAGCTATGGCAAAAAGTTAATAGTTATTCAATCCAGATGATGGATATGTAGGAGTTTGTTATACTCTATGTATATTTGAAAATCTTCAAAATAAAAAGCTAACATTTTAGGCAAAGGATAATGAGATCCTAAATTAAAGAAGTTATACTGAAAACGGGGACTTCCTGGTGGTCCAGTGGTAAAGAATTCTCCTTCCAATGCAGGGGACTCGGGTTCAATCCCTGTTCAGGGAACTAAGATCCCACATGCAGGTGGGGTAACTATGCCTGCAGAACACAACTGCTGAGCTTGCACGCCTCAACTAGAGAAGCCCGTGTGCTGCAACTAGAGTGAGGCCCGTATGCCACAATGAAGAACCCGCATGCCTTAACGAAGATCCCGCGTGCCGCAACTAAGCCCTGATGCAGCCAATAAACAAACAAATAAGAAGTTATACTGAAAACGGAGAGAAGAGAGCTATGAGAGACAGTAAAAAGGCAGAATTAACAATACTCAGTGACTGATTATAAGTGATTAGTGAAATTGGAGAGTTGAAGTGACTTCTAGGTTTTGCTTGGGTGCCTGGGGAGACGGGAAAGAGTTTACTCTTTCAGGCATGTGGAATTGGACTTTCAGTGAAACATTGACTTAGTGCTGCTTAGTAGGCAGTTGGACACGTAAATTTTTAAAGCTCAGGAGAGAGCCTGGGGCTGGTGGTGTGGATTTGTGAGCTGTCAGCTCACCAACACTTGGGTGGAGATTCAAACCGTTAGAGGAGCATGGCAGGTGAGAAGGGAAGATGGCTGAGGAAGAAGCCCAAGGCGCACTTACACTTAAGAAGTGGGGATAGAGGGGGCTTCCCTGGTGGTGCAGTGGTTGAGAATCTGCCTGCCAATGCAGGGTACACGGGTTCAAGCCCTGGTCTGGGAAGATCCCACATGCCGCGGAGCAACTAGGCCCGTGAGCCACAATTACTGAGCCTGCGCCTCTGGATCCTGTGCTCCGCAACAAGAGAGGCCACGATAGTGAGAGGCCTGCGCACCGCGATGAAGAGTGGCCCCCACTTGCCACAACTAGAGAAAGCCCTCGCACAGAAACGAAGACCCAACACAGCCATAAATAAATAAATAAAATTTAAGAAGTGGGGATAGGAAGAACTTGCAAAAGAGATTAAGAAGAATGGCCAGTCGGGTATGAGGAGAAACAGGAAAAAATAATTTCTAGAGAATCTGTCAAGAAACAATAGTCAATAGAATCAAATACCCCAAGTTAAAATATGAAACCCATTGGATTTAGCATCTAAATGACAATTGCCAAAGAACTTTCAGTAGAGTATAACGTAAGAGGGGAGAGTAAGTGAAGCCTGGAAGATGAGGGAGGGCTGGATGGTCCTCACAGAAGGAGCGAGGTGGCTAGAAATGGTTTGCAAATGGGCAAGCTCTGGTCCAATGGGATGATCAATTACCTCTGCTCAAGGGGGCTCAGTAGAAGTGAATTCCTGAGAGAAAAAAAAAAAAGTTTCAGTTAGGGCAAGGAGGAGAAGGGTATACTCTATAGAGATTAAGAATATAAGGTTGGTCTAATGAAGTAAAGATTCCAGAGGGCATTGTGGAGAGAGTTTACAAGAAGGTCAGCAGTGTCTGAGAGTCAGGAGGGTAGAAAGGGACTCTTGTCCTCTGGCTGGAATATTTTAGCAACCTCTTCAATAGTCTTCCAAATACAATTTTCTCCATTCTCTCCCATCTTGCAGGCATCAAATCTGGAAAATATTTATAAAGTACAGCCTTGATCATGTCAAACCCTTGCCCTAAAACTTTCATTAGCTCCTACTACCTACTGAGTTAGGTATAATGTAGATATTGAAAGCCCTTCCATAATCTGATTCCAACCTGCTTTTATCAGCCTGATCTTTCTGGGTTTATTTGTTTGTTTTTGTTATGTTTTGTTTTATTTTGTTTTCCTTTTCATGAACCTTCCTTCCAGGATGCCAGGTATTCACTCTTCTCTGAACATATTAATTATATGAAACATCAATATTATAGGAAAAGGGCATATAGTAGTGTCTAGCATATAGTAGCATTTAACAGATGTTAGTTTTTGGATACTGAACTATTTTTAATTCCCCTCCAACCATTTCATGAAGTTCTCTTTACCTTGAAGTCTCTTTCTACCTTTCTTCATGTCACACGGTAAGATTCAGCTCAGGTGTCATCTGTTCCAGGAAGCCTTTCCTGTGTTCTCAGGCTGGACTGTGGGTGCCCTTGTCTGGGCTTCTGCGGCACCCCCATCTCTCCTGACACTCAGCCTATTAGATCTGTTTATATGTCTGTTTCCTCATTAGAGTATAAATTTCCTGAAGGCCATGGCTGAATTTTTTTAACATATTTATAGCATCAGTACCTAGTACAGTACATGGCACTATATATGCCTAAAAAAAAAAAAAGATATATTGAACAAAACTTCACTTCCTCTCTTCGTTAACTGCATTTTTATAGATGTGTGATATGGTTTCTTATATGATACCCTCACTCTACTCCTGAATGGAAGTGGACAGTGTTTTTGTCACCAGTGTCCCTTCCTGTTCTTCTGGCAACATGCCTGATTTTCTCTGTGAATTCTCTGCTCTTGGTCTTTGTGATCTGGATGCGGCTTCCCCCAACACCTTGCCCCAGGGTGGAGGACAAGACACAGGCCTAAATCAGCCAGTTATTGTTCCATTTCCTGTGGCCTCACTGGTTTAGGTGAGCCACGTGCTCTAAGCCTTTCCAATCATAGTAAATCTCAGGACTGTCTTCAGTTACTGGAAGAGGGATTCTTCTCTCTCTCTCTCTTTCTTCCGCACATGGTCATTAGGCGCAGGGCTATTTTCATACCACAAGAGACAAATATATTTGAAAATGAAGGCAATAGTTGGAGAGAACACAACCAGGAGAGAGAGAGAGAGAAACAGAGTCCTGGTGATGGAAAAAGAACTGAATTCAGCCATACTTGGAAAGAAAATTATTGCTTGTCAGTTTGTGTTGGATTTTCTGTCATTTGCAACAAAACCATCTTAACTAATATAATATTTATGGGTATCTAGTACATTGCTCGACACATGAGACTATTCAACAAATGTAGTTAATAGATAAATAAGTTGTTGTGAGGAACAGCAGCTATTTACTTCTACAGGGCAATTTGGCAATATATAGCCTTAAAGAAGATCATCCTTCTGGAGATGGGTGATGGTGATATTTGCACAACAATGTGAATATAATTAATGTCACTGAACTGTATACTTAAAGATAGTTAAAATGGTAAACTTTATGTTATATGTTTTACTACACTAAAAAAATGAATAAGAGAAAGGAAATGATCATCATTAGACCAGAAATAAAGGTTTATAGCCCAGTTAACACATGAAAACATAGTGTCAGGAAAGCTTGCTGCACTCGTATTACTATTAATACTAGTAGTAATTCTCTACTTTTAGAAATGTATCTTAGGGAAATAATTAGGTAAGTATACAAAGTATGTTTATCTGAACATTATTTATAATATCAGTAGGGACTGGCTAATAAAATTATGATATATTCAAATAATGGAATATCATATAGTCATTAAAATAAGGTAGACTTATGTGCCACTTCTTATGAATATATACATCAGAGTGCTATTGGAATTATATTAATATCAAATCATTTCACAAAAATAAGGCAAGACTTTTACACAATTTATGAATTAGAACCAAATGGTTGTAAGGAAGAACATCATTCAGTAGCTGGTAGGAGGTAGAAAAGCTCACTCAGAAAGAACTTACGATATTTCACTGAATTTCAGATACCATTGGTTGTGAGATGCTTCCTGATTTCAGAGATATCAAAATGTGAAAAACGGGCTTCCCTGGTGGCGCAGTGGTTGAGAGGCCGCCTGCCGATGCAGGGGACACGGGTTCGTGCCTCGGTCCGGGAGGATCCCACATGCTGCGGAGAGGCTGGGCCCGTGAGCCATGGCCGCTGGGCCTGCGCGTCCGGAGCCTGTGCTCCGCAACGGGAGAGGCCACAGCAGTGAGAGGCCCGCGTACCGCAAAAAAAAAAAAAAAATGTGAAAAACTATACAGCAGAAAATTGTGCATAGAGATAAATGGGATGAAGGGAAATAGGACATGAAAATCATCAGACATAGTAAACTCAAAAGGAAAAGTGTTATAAGGTTTATAGAATAAAACTATTTTATACCTAGTGAAAGGAAGCTTTGAGGAGGGATGTAAGATGGCCACAAAAACATGCACTGAAGGTTGATTTTGTAGCTAATCTAAATTAGGAAGCAAGTAACTCCCTGCTAATTTGAACACTGCATATTAGGTAATAGTGAGTGTTAATTCATTTACATTTGTGAGGTTTCTTTCTCTATTTTTTAAGTGGAGGCCAAGCTTGTAATTTTAGCTTCCCCTTCTGCTTTAGAAGGTGTTTGGCAGCTGAAGAGAGATAAAAAAGAACGGGAGCAACAAATTGCTAATACTCAAGGAGAAGGTCCAATGTCTACATTTTTCATGTAAACAGAATATAGGGAACTCAAGACTTCCCCTTAAGAGTGTTCAGGGGCTTCCCTGGTGGCGCAGTGGTTGAGAGTCCGCCTGCCTATGCAGGGGGCACGGATTCGTGCCCCGGTCCGGGAAGATCCCACATGCCGCGGAGCGACTGGGCCCGTGAGCCATGGCCGCTGAGCCTGCGCGTCCGGAGCCTGTGCTCCACAACGGGAGAGGCCACAACAGTGAGAGGCCCGCGTAAAACAAACGGAAAAAAAGAGTGTTCAGTATCTCTTCCCAGCCTCACCGGTTAGGAATTTGACCAGCTGTCTATCGGGAAATGGGCTTTTAAAATGTCAAGCATTCTCTCTCTCTCTTTCCCCTCCCCCCGCCTCTGCCTCTCTCTCTCTCTCTCTCTCTCTCTCTCTCTCACACACACACACACACACACACACACACACATTCACATTCACAGATTTCAGTGCTTAGCAATACACTATACGTATGCTATTTACTCACATAGCTTGTTCCTTATTTTCAGTTATTTCTGTCCGTGGTAAAGTGGGAAGCATTCGGAAAGGCAAACTGCTCTTAGTTTTACTATGACTCACAATGAGCTCAAGTCAGGTGCCCAGGACCACTGCCACCAGCAACTGCTGCATCCAGAGCATCATCATAAGCACCTTCCATTTGATGTAATTACTGACCACAGACAGAGGGACTTGACCAAAAGCCACAGGTATGGGTCTAGGCAAAATGCTTTGGTAAATAAATTTAACCTCACAGGTAAACAAATTTTCAGATCTAGAAGGAAACCTAAAGAACATGTAAGCCCTGAAATTCTTAACTTTTGTCAAGCAACAAACTTACCTCAGGACTCTTGAAACATCTTGGGATGAGGTCCCAGGGTTGTATATTTTTCAAAAAGCTTCACATGTAATTCTGCTGTACATTAAAGGCTAAGAATCACTGTTCTAATCCCATTCCTCTTATTTTACAGATGGTGACCTGGGGCCCAGAGAGGTGCTGCCTTGCCCAAGATCACACACCTGGTTAAAAGCAGAAACAAGTCTAGAACTCAAAGCTCCTGATTCCTGGCCCAGGGTCTTTATTCTTACACTACCATCCTGCCCCACTGACTGTTTTCCGAATATTTACTATTATTCCTTCCTAATACAATTGAAAATGTATAACCATTGGTTATTTAATGACAAATCATAGAATTGCAAAATCTAGCATTTATGAAAGGAGCCAGTCACAAAAGACCACATATCATATGATTCCGTTTATATGAAATGTCCCGAATAGGCAACTCCATAGAGATAGAAGTAGATTAGTAAATTACCAGGAGCTGGGGCAAAGGGTGGAAATGGGTATGGGTTTCTTTTGGGGGGTGATGAAATGTTCTAAAATTAATTGTGGTAATGGTTGCACAACTCTGTGAATATTTAAAAACCACTGAGGGGACTTCCCTGGTGGTGCAGTGGTTAAGAATCCACCTGCCAGTGAAGGGGACATGGGTTCGAGCCCTGGTCTGGGAAGATCCCACATTCCGAGGAGCAACTAAGCCCATGTGCCACAATTACTGAGCCTCCATGCCTAGAGCTGGTGCTCTGCAACAAGAAAAGCTGCCGCAATGAGAAGACCGCGCACCACAACGAAGAGTAGCCCCCGTTCGCTGCAACTAAAGAAAGCCCGCGCACACCAATGAGGACCCAACGCAGCCAAAATAAATAAATGAATGTATAAAAAAATAAAAATATATAAAAATAAAAACCATTGAATTGTACACTTTCAAAAGATGAATTGTATGGTATATGAATTATATCCCAATAAGATTGTTTAAAAAAGTCTAGGACTAACTTCTCACTGGACTCTGAAAGATAATTTAAAAGCTTTACTTACTTCATTCTTCAACATATCTCTAAAATAATAGTTTCCAAATGGGTCTTATCCTTAAATGTAGTTTATCCCTACTTAGGCGCATTTCCCAGTGCCCTATACCCCCCAAACAGATTGACCTTCCCAGAGCTTAGTCTGACATTTAGGAGTTTTGTCCTTCATGCCACCAGACTTTGTGCCTTTGCCAAGACTGTTCCCTCCACTGAGGAGGCCAAATTGTGTTTTCAAGGCCTGGCTCATATGTCATCTCTTCAAAGGCCTTTTGTCTCCACCACACTGGAGGTGGTCTGCCTTCCAGGGTATAAGAGGTGACATTTTTTTTTTTTAGAAACAGACTTTATTAAAAATTTTAATTTATTTTTGGCTGTGTTGGGTCTTCGTTGCTGCGCGTGGGCTTTCTCTAGCTGTGGCGAGCGGGGGCTACTCTTTGCTGCAGTGCGTGGGCTTCTCATTGTGGTGGCTTCTCCTGTTGCGGAGCACATGCTCTAGGCATGCGGGCTTCAGCAGTTGCAGCACGCGGGCTCAGTAGTTGCGGCTCGCGGGCTCTAGAGTGCGGACTCAGTAGTTGTGGTGCACGGGCTTAGCTGCTCCACGGCATGTGGAATCTTCCTGGACCAGGGCTCGAACCCGTGTCCCCTGCATTGGCAGGCGGATTCCTAACCACTGCACCACCAGGAAAGTTTCTGTTTTTAATGTATTTATTTTTGACTGATACATAAAAAATAAACAAATAAAATAAATAAATCTATTAAAAGAAAAGAAAAAAAAGTCTGTTTCTAAAAAAAAAATGTCACCTCTTATACCCTGGAAGGCAGACCACCTCCAGCGTGGTGGAGACAAAAGGCCCTTAGATGATATATGAGCCAGGCCTTGAACACACAATTTGGCCTCCTCAGTGGAGGGAACAGTCTTGGCAAAGGCACAATACACATGTGGTATACATTTTTGGTGTATTAGTCATGTTTCTCCCAACTAGACTATAAATTTACTTAGGGTAGGAACGATGATTTATAGTTCCTTAAGATCATAAGTTCTGGAATCAAAATATGCTCAAATCCTGGCTCTCCTACTTGCTAGCTGTATGACATTGGGCAAATGGCTAACTCCTCTGTGCCTTAGTTCCTAATATTTAAGACGGACATAGTAAAAGTACCCATCTCATAGGAGTGGCTATAAGGCTAAATAAGGCAGCTCATGTACAATGTTCAGCAGATGGCTGGCACATTGTAAGAACTCAATAAACATTAGCTATTCCTATTACCCTCCACATTGCTCAGCATATCAGTGAACACTGAGTAGATGCCTAAAAATTAATTGTTGCTGATCTATTAGGTTACATATAAATTTCTTTTAGATGCCTAAAAGAATCAGAAACTCTTGTATTAAGACAAAAAGGGTGTATTTGTACAGACACTAATTATTTTTAAACATTTATCTGGAAAATTTTACTTCCCCATTTTTGAGGAGCATCTCACCATTGCCCCCATATATGCTCTCACCTGGGTCCTGGAGACCAGGTGAGGAAAGCAAGAGGATTATCTCCCTCACTTCATAAGGAAATAGGGAATGAGCATTAGATGACAAGATAAAACTCAGATGCTTGGAGTATTCTGGGTGCCAAGTATCAGCCACCTGCTAAGAATTCATACTAAAGAGTCCATATTTGTGTAGTTTTTTTGTTTTTGATTGTGTGTACCTCAAAGAAATAAACATAAATTACTGTATTGGCCTGTTGGTAGTTGAGGGGACAGTATGTCTAGTAGAGTACAAGACAATAATAAAGGTGAGAAGAAGGTAATGAAAGACCCAAGGCTGAGCTCTAGACACACACTATTATTATATTTTATATTATACCAATTACCATGCATGCCCCTCCCCCCAATATTCTACAAGCTAAATGGCTTCAATCAGCTTATCTGGAAGAGCCAACACCTTAAGTCCCATGTCGTCCCTGGACTGCATCCTGGTAAAATCCTTGGGACTCAGGTGGCTACAGAGAAAAAAATTATTGTTGGAGGGGGAGGGGATATGAGACTGCAGCAGATGATACTACCTAGACAGTTGTGGGATGTGTGTGTGATCCATACCATTAAAAAAGATCATAGAATGTGAATTGCTTTGTAAAAAATTCTTTGGGGCTATTCCTCTTCTTTTACACTTAAGTGTCACATTTTCCAAATGAAAGATTAAAAAAATAAGAGCTGGTTGAAAATCAGAATTGATTTATTTCTTTTAGGATGTGATGATACAAGACAAGGCTAGAAGGCAATTGCACTGAATCACAATCCCATCTGCTGACTGTTCCCTTTGTCCAAAACTTCTGATGGCTGAGGGGCCAGAGCTGTCAGGCAAGGTGGGAATCAAATGCAGATGTGATGGGAGGTCAGGATGCCAGGAGAAGAGTGAGCACACCTGGCTTTCAGCTCAGTTCTGCCACCACTTGGCTCTGCCTCTTTGGACAGGTCACTCCACTTTTCCTCATCAGTAAGATGACCAGTGAGGGACAGGAAAATCATCGCTAAAACTCTTTCCAGCCCTGACATTTTATGATTCTGTTGAGTCTGAGAAAATCTATGCATTATCCTGCATTGTAAATTACTATTTACCTAAAAAGTTGATCTTTCTCTCTCCCCTCCTCCTCCCTCTCCCTTCTCCCCCAAACCTCCCAGCATGCACACACTGTCCCTTTCCCCCTCTGACTTTCACTTCAGAATCTGAAAAATATTCCCAAACCTAAAATTATTGGTTACAACAATGTTTTCCCCTGGATGTGTCTACGAGGCATTTGCTGAAAGCTTGAATTTAAATTTGTAGTTTCAAAGGAGCAGGAAGGATGATGATACTGAATGCTTGGCCATGTAGAGCTGTCTCAAGGCAGTTTCCCTACACAAGCCGAACAGTAGTTCCACATAAAGCCTATGATTATATTCCTTCTCTATTTCCCTTCAAATGGTTCCTTAGAATTAGGATTGCTCTAAAGTCTCCATAATTATTTTAAATGACTGGGTCTTCCAATACTGTTCTCTAATATAATTTCTGGGTAGGCAGTCAGCATAAAAAAGGACTAGGTCAGCTCTCTCTGTGTCAGTGCTTGGCAGCACAGCTCCTCTGGGATGTGTCTCCTGGCATCCACCCAGCCTAGCTATCAACAATAAAAGCTTCTGTTTGTGCTTCCAGTAAGTCATAAATAAATCTCCTCAATCCCACCTGTTTTCTGAGAAGAGCTTCAACAGTGTCCTTTACCTTGGGTTAAAAAAAAAGAGACATGATTGTTGCTTTAGGAAAATAGGTTTTAAATGTCCACTAAGCAATTGTTGCTTTTCATTGTTCCCTACTCCCAACATTTAGATGTGTAATTTGAGTTGCAGTCCCTCTGGCTGCCAAGTTTCTGAGACTGGACTGCTTTCCCACTTTATGTTAATTGCCTTTTTGAAGCTGCTCAGCCCTAAGCAATCCTCCTGGGTATGAAAAGTGTTAGTTGTGGAAGAAGGGTTCTTCACCTGAGCAGCAGGGAAGGCATACCCTCCAGTAATGCAACCACACAAGGGGCAGAGGCAGTGACCTACCTGGCTACGGCTTCAGGAACCCTAATTATCATCCTCAAAAGGTGAGAGGTCCAGGACTGTTGGCCTCTGGGGGAATACCAGGCACCCAGGCTGGTACTAAAGGAAGAACAAAATAGGGTTCCTGTTTAGCTAAACAAGAAAACAGGCAAACGCAGTTGCAGCCCAAACAGGTTGGATATCTTAAACACTACTCGTCACAAACCTCCTCTGAAACATTAAGCCTCATATTACTGTTCTGAGGTAAACATTAATCTTATTTTCCGGTAAGATGTAGAATGAGGTCAAGCACATTGTTTCCTACTGCAGTCAACATTAGAATTAAAGAAATCTGAATCTCTTCTCAAAACTACATAAATGAGTCATTTCAGGTGATTCACCATTGAGTTCATATGAGCAACATGTTTCCTGAAGCATTAAAAATGGAAGCAGGGATTTTTTTCCCCTCTGTCACATTCCATTGGCCATGAAACAAACCCAGAAGGACCAGAAGTGAATGTTACCGAAGAAAGTCTCCTATCTGTACTTTGGTCCTTATGAAGGGACATAGATTTCTGTGCTTGTGCATACTTCCTTCTCTTGTTATTATCCTTTTTTTTTTTTCTTTCCCCCGCGCTGTGTGACATGCGGGATTTTAGTTCCCCAGTTCCCGGACCAGGGATTGAACCTGCGCCCTCAGCAGTGAAAGCACAGAGTCTTAATTGCTGGACTGCCAGGGAAGTCCTCCATACTTCCCTCACTTGTAATGCCAAACTCTGCAAGAGAACTTTGCACATGTTCCCACAATTCAGATATGTCCAAGTTTCCCTTTTTATAAAAACACCAGGGGATTAGGCCCCACCCTAATGACCTCACCTTAACTCGATTACCTCCTTAGAGACTCTATCTCTAAATAAGATCACCTTCTGAGGTACTGGAGGTTAGAACTTCAACATATGAATTTTAGGGGGGGATACAGTTCAATCCATTAGACTGTCACAAGTAGGATTCCCAGGGAAGCAGACTCTGAGACGGAATTTAGCACGCACAGTGTTTTTTCTGTTTTTTAATTTTAAATTTATTTTATTGAAGTATAGTTGATTTACAATGTTGTGTTAGTTTCTGCTGTACAGCAAAGTGATTCAGTTATACACACACACACACACACACACACACACACACACATTCTTTTTCATATTCTTTTCCATTACGCTTTATTACAGGATATTGAATATAGTTCCCTGTACTATATACAGTAGGACCTTGTTTATCCATTCTATATATAATAGTTTGCAACTGCTAACCCCAAACTCCCAGTCCATCCCTCCTCCACTCTTCCTCCCCTTTGACAACCACAAGTCTGTTTTCTATGTCTGTGAGTCTGTTTCTGTTTCATGGATAAGGTCATTTGGGTCGTATTTTAGATCCACATATAAATGATATCATATCGTATTTGTCTTTCTCTGTCTTACTTCACTTAGTATGATAATCTCTAAGTCCAACCATGTTGCTGCAAACGGCATTATTTCGTTCTTTTTTTATGGCTGAGTAGTATTCCATTGTATATACATATACCACATCTTTTTTATCCATTCATCTGTCAACGGACATTTAGGTTGCTTCCATGTCTTGACTATTGTAAATAGTGCATGCACAGTGTTTATTGAGGCTTGTCCTTGGGATCAACATCTGGGGAAGTGGGGGAAAGGAAGCAGGCAGGATTAGACAGAGGGATGTCAAGTTGTCATGCAGGTCCCACAGCTGCCTTAGCCAACCCCACAGAGCTCTCTGGAGCAAGAATGGCCCTTCAGAGTTGTACTAAGTTGGGCTGAGATGGTCAGGGCTTTATACTGCCATATCAGTCAGTCATTGGACCTAGCCACCTCAGGAAGTGGCATGACTTTGGGCGAGGCAGTTCTCTATAGCTGAGGCAGTCTCTGAAGCAGCTGACAGCTGAGGGCATCTGCCAACAGCACACCCAGCAGCTGGGGCAACAAGCCCTCAGTAAAGGGAGATCTGGGCAGTGTATCATAGAGCCCACCACACTGGCTACAAAAATGGAATATGGTGTAGGTCTTCTGCAACTTGCTTTTCAAAAATGTTAATGATTATTTTCAAACAATTCCAAAGTAGAGAGAATAGTATAATTAACTGCTATATACCCATCATCTAGATACTTCAATTATCAAGATTTTGCAACACTTGCTTCATCTATCCCTTTCTCATTTTTGATTTATTACTTTAAAGTTGACTTCATGTCATTTCACCCCTGCATACTTCAATATCCATCTCTAACAAATATGAACATTTTCTTACATAACCTCAATGCCATTTTCATACCTAATAAATTTATAACAATTCCTTAGTCCATTTTTAGATTTCCCTAATTATCTAAAAAAATTCATTTTTATAATCAGCATGTTTCAACTAGAATCCAAATAAGGGGAACACATTATTTTGGTTATGTCTCATTTCTTTTCATCTAAAGCCATTTCTTTTCCCCTTTATCTCCATGCCATTGTCCTGTTGAATAATTAAAAGAATGTGGGCCATTCTTGTTTATTTGCTTCTTAATGGTTCTTTTAACTTGTCCCTCTATCCTCCATGTTTCCTGTAAATCTTAAGCCAGTGCTAATGCTTGCTTAGATCACAGGTAGTGCTGTGTGCTTCATACCGCACCACATCAGAAAGCACACAATTTCTGGTTACTCAACTGTTAGTGACACTAAGACTCATCAGTAGGTTCAGGCTGTGACTATCTGAGCCTTCCATCGTAAAATTCCCCATCAGTCTTTCTTGTAATTGTATCATCCTTTGGTGATCTTTGCCTGAAGCAATGATGTGACAGTGAGTTGCAAGAGTGATTTTCTAATCCTGGACTTTCCCCTACATTTATCAGCTAAAATTATTTTGTAAAGAAGTGCTATTTGGTTGCCTGAAACATAGTTTATATGGAAAAGATAGGATAAAGCTTAATTCTTTACCTTTATATTGCCAATTTTCAGAATATAGCGATGAATGTTTCTCACTTTCTCTCTGTAAAATCTCTTCATGAAATCGTGATTTTAAAAATATGACCAGTGTGTTTCCATCAATTGCAGTAATTGTTCTTTTGAATGCTTATGGTGTCCGATTTTTTACCAAGAAGAGTCTCTTCGTGTTAGCTCCTGTGTCCTTTTGACACAATCCAACTAATTTTTTGAGAACTTACTTGCTTTCTGGAATAACAAGATATCTCAGGCTCATACTGTACATTTTATTCCCCAGATAAGGAATTAGCCATTTCTCCAAAAAGCTCTGCTTCTTTTTAGTAGGAAATTGTATTTTTTTAAAATAAACTTTTTTGTTATGGAATAGTTTTAGATTACAGAAAAAATTGTAGAGATAGTATAAAGAAAAATCTCATATACACCATACAGTTTCCCCTATTATTAGCATCTTACATTAGTATGATATATTTGTTACAATTAATGAACCAATATTGCTGCATTATTATTAACTGAAGTCCATACATTACTCAGACTTTCTTAGCTTTTATGTAATGTCTCTTTCTGTTCCAGGATCCCATCCATGATACCACATTACATTTAGTCAACATGTCTCCTCAGACTTTTCTTGGCTATGACAGTTTCTCAGACTTTCTTTGTGATGACCTTGACAGTTTTGAGGAGTTATGGTCGGATATTTATAGACTGTGCAACAATTGGGATTTGTCTGATGTTTTTCTCATGATTACCCTGGGACTGTGGGGCTTGAAGAGGAAGACCACAGTGGTAAAATGCAGTTCTCATCACATTGTAACAGAGGTTCATGCTATCAACATGACTTATCACCGATGATGTTAACGTTGATCACTAGGCTGAGGTAATGTTTGTCAGGTTTTTCCACTGTAAAGGTACTCCTCTCCTCCCTCTTCATACTGTACTCTTTGGAAGGAAGTTATTATGCACAACCCACACTTAAGGAGTGGTAAGGTATATTCCATCTCCTTAAGGGAGGAGTATCTACATAAATTCTTTGGAATTCTTCTGCATAGGAATTTTGTCTATTCTCCTTCATTCAATTATCAGATATTGATTTTATATCCTGGGTTTTAATCCAATATTACTTTATTTATTTGTGCTCAGATTGCTCCAGCTTTGGCCATTGGGCTCTTTCGGTCCACTCCTGTGTCCCTTTGACATAACCCCATCATTGTGGGGTTTCTTGAGCACTTTATTACTTTCTGGCGCTACAAGATGCTCCAGGATCATCTTGTATATTTCTTGCCCTAGTCTTTTTTTTTGGCTGTGTTGGGTCTTCGTTGCTGTGCATGGGCTTTCTCTGGTTGCGGTGAGCGGGGGCTACTCTTCCTTGCGGTGCGCAGGCTTCTCATTGCAGAGGCTTCTCTTGTTGCAGCGGAGCATGGGCTCTAGGTGCGTGGGCTTCAGTAGCTGTGGCACACGGCCTTAGCTGCTCTGCGGCATGTGGGATCTTCCTGGACCAGGGCTTGAACCCGTGTCCCCTGCATTGGCAGGCGGATTCTTAACCACTGCACCACCAGGGAAGCCCTACCATCCTAGTCTTAGAATCAGCCATTTCTCCATGGAGCTCTGGTTCCTTTTACAAGAGAATGTTATTAGAAATACAAGATAGGTGTGCTTGTTCATATTGGGGTGTGTCATTGCTTCTAGGCACTCTCAGCTGACAGAGAAAGGAAATATATGTATGTATACTAATCTGTATATATACACACATATTTATTAATATTTCTATATGTAACAATTGTATCTATATCAAGCTAAAAATGGGTTCACACTGATGTTTTGAATTCTAATCCATTATCACATGGATCATTTTACTTTTCTCCTCTTGCTTGTCTGTAACCTCCAACTCCAGCACTAAGGAAGAAATCTGGCTCTCACCATTCCCCATCCATTTACCTGATTGTTCAGTTCCAGTATGGATGTATACTGGTTTCGGAATTGTTAACCTGTACCTTTGTGGGAAACAACTTTATTGACTAGAGTATAGTACTTATGTATGACTCCGTTCACTTTTAGTCATACAGGCTCCACTCATTTCCAAAGTTACTTAGATCAGCACCTTTTCTCCCCATGCTTTTCAGAGAGGTTGGCTCATACATTTGTCATACAGCTAGATCCCTTTATCACATTCTATTCTAGGATTCTCTGACCTCCTAAATGTTCTGAAATAGTTTTTCCAACTTACAATCTTGGTGCTAAGGGAGCTCTTTGCTACTAGCATGTAATTATTTCTAGACCTATTCAGTGAGAACCAGGAAATAATTTTTTTCATGGCTATCATCTTTCTTTTTAAAAAAGCTTTATTTAGATATAATCAACCCATTCAATTATATCTAACCCATAAAATTCACCCACTTAAAGTGCACAATTTAATGGTTTTAAGTATATTCACAGAGTTGTGCAACCACTGTCACATCAATTTTAGATTGTTTTCATCACCCTGCAAAGAAATTCTGTATTCATTAGAAGTCACTCTCCATTTCCCCTAACCACTTCCCATACCCCCTCTCCCTACCAGTCCCAGGCAACCATCAATCTGCTTTATGTATGTATGGATTTGTCCATTCTGGACATTTTATACAAATGAAATCACACAATATGTGGCTCTTTATGTCTGGTTTCTTTCACTTAGCATAATGTTTTCAAAGTGCATCTATGTTGTAGCATGTATAAGTACTTCATTCCTTTTTATTGTTGAATAATACTCCATGGTAAGGATATACTGCAATTTATTTGTTCATTCATCAGTTGATTAACATTTGGGTTGTTTCCACTTTTTCACTATTTCAAATAATGCTGCTATGAACATTTGTGAACTAGCTTTTGCGTGGCCATTTGTTTTCTTTTCTCTTGGGTATATAGCTAGGAGTGGAACTGCTGGGTTATACGGTAACTCTGTGTTTAACATTTTGAGGAACTGCAAAACTGTTTTCCAAAGTGGCTGCACCATTTTACAATCCCACCAGCAATGTATGAGGTTCCAATTTCTCCACATCCTCAATAGCACTTGTTATTATCTGCATTTTTTATTATAGCCATCCTAATATGTGTGATATGGTATCAGACATTTGTTTTTAATCATAGAATCTTCTAGCAACTATGCTCTTTTCCCAACACATATTCTATGGTAGGAAAGTTTATCAGGTAAATTTCATTTAACGGTTACAGTTTATTGTTGATAAATAGCTCTGAATTAGTAGAAAGAGAATGAAATCTAAATTTAGATATACTTAAGCTCAAGACCTAAGTTTCTGCCTTCTTATGTATATAAAATGAAGATAATGAGAATATCTATCTCACAAGGTTGTTGAATGGATTAAATAAGATAAATTGTGAAAGCTCTCTGTAAACTATAAGGCACTACACAAATTCATTATTCCTAGCATTGTGGGATGGTAAAAAAGTAAAAGTTTTTCCTTAATGATGCTCCTTTATAAGATGCTGCACTAGACTTTGAGCTCCTAAAGGAGTAAAACCATGTATTAATCTTTGAGTCCCGGACAGTGTCCAGCACATCTTGAGCCTACCACCTTCTCCTTCACTTAAACTCTCAGGGAACACTCAGACCCATAGATAGGAATCATCTGCTTGCTTTTTCCTCAGTATTCACTTTTCTGTTGTCTTCTCAGATCATTAGAATTTCTGCAGGCAGGGGTTCTTCTGGGTTTCCATCTTGTTTGTTTCAGGTCTTGCCTCCCCTCTTGTTTCATCCATTTGGATTTAGCAATTCAGCTTTAGAATGTGGTAACCTAAGCTCTACTTGCCTGGAAACTTGATGGGTCACTGCATCTGGCTATTGCCCCATGACTCCACACCCTATATCTCACCTCCCTGCCCCACCTCGACACTTAGGACATTATGAGTTGGACCATCTGGGGAGGGACACTAGACACTCAAGTCCTATCAGTTACCAAATCCTGAAAAATCTGCTTCTAAATCTCTTACGTTGGATTCTTCCTCTCCATTTTCACTGCCATCAGCCTCATTTAGGTTTCATTACCTCTTAGATCTTTCAGATCACATGTCCATCTTCAAGGGACTTTGCTACTAGACCATAGGGTAACTGGAAAGAAAATAAGAGTACTGGAAATTCTGTTTTAAAATAAGATACCAGGTATTCCCTGGTGGCGCAGTGGTTGAGAGTCCACCTGCCAATGCAGGGGACATGGGTTCGTGCCCTGGTCCGGGAAGATCCCACATGCCGTGGAGCGGCTGGGCATGTGAGCCATGGCCGCTGAGCCTGCGCGTCCGGAGCCTGTGCTCTGCAACAGGAGAGGCCACAACAGTGAGAGGCCCACGTACCACAAAAAATAAATAAATAAATAAATAAATAAAATAAGATACCAGTAGTAAACTGAGACATGGCATGAAGCCACATATACAAAAATCTGGTACAGTGAATTTCAAACAGTAGGTTTACTACTCATTAGTAGGTCAAGAAATCAATTTAGTGAATTGTGGCCAGCATTTAAAAGGTGAAATAGAATAGAATTTTAGGTAGAAAATACCAGATGACATTATGCATAGTAAGAGTATTATTCTGTTTCGGATATATAATATGAATGCAAAATGTATTTTTTACAAGGGGTCGATGGTCAAAGGTTGAAAACACTGAACTAGTGGTATTCTATATATTATGTTAAACCTAAATGTTAATCTTGATCTACATTTAACATAAAAAAAATATACCAGAAGGCCTATAAAGGATTAGAACTTGGACTTCTTGGGTTTGAACTCTGGCTCTAATATATACTTGGTATCTTTCAGAAACTTACTTATAAACATTTTGTGCCTCAATTTTGTCATCTGTAAAATGTGCATATTTGGCACATAGTAATAAATTAAGAAATAAATATTCTCACATCATTTAGCAATAGAAAATTCCATTTTTCTAACAGTTACCATTCTAAGTTGGCTCATAGGCTTCTCACACATAGGCCCATCATCTATAGATTAGGCCTATTATCTATAGATTTCAATAAAGACTCTTTGGGCTATCATCTCAGAATCCAAGAGCTACCTACAGATGCTGTTATGAGAAATTATGCTGTCCCTGCAACCTGCTTTTACTTTCACTCTTAGACATTTCCAGATATACCCAACATTCTGACAAGATGTGTATTGTACCATAGCCTGCCCTATGTCAAATATCGAACATAATTTCTACCAAGTCTTATGCTTGAAGGGTATAAGCTGTATGCCCTCATTTAATACTTGTACTAGTACACATCACTGAGCTGAGGACTTCATTTACCCAATACAGGAGAAGTTCAGCAACATTATGCCAGTAACACAAGGACTGACTATGTTTCACTGAAGTTAAACAGCTGATGCATTGCTTTTTGAGAACTCCTCTCTTAGCGGTTCTCTAGTAAATGTTTAACAGCTAGCTCTCAGAGAGGGAAAAAAGCCCCGATTTGTAGCACTGGCCAATTTCCATGGTGTAAATTCTTCCCTCATGACCAATTTCAAGCTACCAATGTGATTCTGATCACTAAATACAGAACCGGGAAGAGGTACATACAATCAATTCTCACGAGCCCTTACAAGCAGACCACCGCACACCACCTGCATGTAACTATTTCAAGCTTTTTGTCCAGTGCGTATGGAAGAATGAAAGCTTTTTTAAATAAAATATTTTTTAATCATCAAATATTTCTTTGCTTTGAAATATCAATTCAATGGAGTTGGTTATGCAAAGAGAAAGGCAAGATTTATTCTGGAATGAAGACTTTAAAAAATATTTTCCTTTTATTTTTATTTTAAAAAATTTTGGCCACACCTTGCGGCATGTGGGATCTTAGTTCCCTGACCAGGGATTGAACCCCTGCCCCCTGCATTGGGAGCACAGAGTCTTACCCACTAGACTGCCAGGGAGGTCCCTGGAATGAAGAGTTTGAGACAATGTGGCTCCAAGGCACTAAACCACTCTGGATAATGTAAAATGTTACAGCTATCCAGATTGTTCTTTTAAAAGGCTTTCTTTTCTAAATTAGAATTCAGACTAAACAGCCCTAAAAATGATCTCCTGTTCTTATTAGATAAGGAAATGAGAAGAAGAGATCAGGTGAGTACAGGAAGGCTCTAGAGGCAAGCCTTCCTCACACTGAAAAAGAACTGCCAGGTTGACTGGACTGGGACTGCAGAGCCCAATCTGAACCATCCATCTAAAGACTCCACTAGGTGTTATTACATATGGAATAACCTAGATTTGGGGAAATGCAAGGATGGGGAATTGCAGGGTTCTGGAGGACTGTCCTGGTAGAGCCACTGTGGCAAAGCCAACCACAGAGAGAGCAGACGTTCTGAGTTTCAACTACCCTACAAGGGGACAGAGGAACATCAGAGCCTATACTCTTCACCTTGACACAATGATGTACTACACAATTTATTCCCACATGAAAAGCATTCTCTATTAAATGGAATACATAGAATAGTAGTTCAGAGTCAAAAGCTGGAGCAGGATAGGTCCAGGTTTAAATTATCATTTTGCCACTTATTAGCTGTGAGAGACCTTGGGAATATTATTTAACTTCTCTGAACCTCAGTTTCCTCAACTGAGGAAAAATGTGAATATAACTGTACCTACCTCCTAGAATTATTTTAAGGATTAAGTTAGATAATACATACAAACTCCTTAGCCTTGATTAGGTGCTCAAAAATTAGTAATAATGACAATAATAAGTAACTCTCAGTCCTACTTTTGGAGGCTAGATACCTGGTTTTAAGTAGATATTATGTCTTAGCTTTATAATAAATCTCACCCCAGATTTATAATTGTTTCCAGGTAAATTCAGGGCTAAAACTGTCTATGACTGGGCAGGTGTTACACAGGAAACAAAATCTAAAGCCTGCATCTGTACAGGATGGCTTAAGTAAGTGGGCTGTATTGATTGTGAGGTTCATCTAAGAGCTGATGTTTAATCTCAAGAGACAATGTCCGTTATTCTGGGGATGATGCTGACATGGATCTTTTTTTTAATTGAAGTATAGTTGACTTACAATGTTTCAGCTGTACAGCAAAGTGATTCAGATCGATATATATATATATATTCTTACAAGATACTGAATATGGCTGGCATGGATCTTTATCAGAATCTTCTGGATTCCTATTTGAAATGGTGCTATCATTTGCACCATGGCTTCTGTGGTCACTACAGTGTCATGCTGTCAGCAAACATTAAGGGGGCCACCCTACCTCAGAATAGGAAGTCATCTAAATCTAACGAAATCTTTCTTGTCTGTGCTCCCTGTCTCAGACTCTTTACTGTGTATTTAGTCAAAGCTGGTGACACCAGAATATAAACCTTATTTTATTAAACCATCCCCCCAGGGTCCTCTTAGTGCTCTGCACTGAGAGCACTGGCGTTCGTGAAGAGGAAGCTGAGGATGAACTCTTTGTGTGAAGTCTCCATTTTACACTGATTTTCACTGAACACAAGATGGACTGTTTGCAGCAGGACCATTGGGGACAACAGGCTCTGGATTTTGCGCAACGATTTCTATCTCTGGTCTTTCTGGCATTGATTAAGGTTTCAGGCAAACAGAGGCCCTGAGGACCTAGCAACAATCGCTAGGGAGCTTCCTGGTTGCCAGCAACAGTAAATACCACAGAGACACAAAGACTCAACCTTTCACATGCACACAATGAAACCTAGAGCCTGGTTTCTTATTTCAGATACAAGAGTCCTCTAGGTAGAGCACAATAGCTTCTTCTTTCCCTTCTTTATTTAGATTTGTTAAATTTTGTACAGAAATACATACCGCCCAGGAGCCTATATAACCACCTTTTTTCTAAATTTGTCCAAGAACATTTATATTATAACCTCCCTCTTAGAACTATCTTTTTTTACTATTTTCAGGGAGAAATGGAAGGAAATAGTGTTGTATATCTGACTTTGGAATTTTAAATAATGTATGACTTGTTTAATGTGTTTGTAATTGGCAGTCTTCTGTAAGAGTTACAATTGATTTCCACCCTTCTGAAAATATTCAGGAATATTATCTGAAAGCTCTTCTCCAAGTTTACTGTCTAATATGCTTTTAGAAAAGATAGAAGCATACAGAATATGAAATAGAGCACTGGCAACTTAAGGTTTTTTCATGACTCATTTAAGGAAATTGCATAATAGCCTTCCTCATCCAACCTCACACACTCTTCTCAAATACCTTGCTGTTTTCCTTATTCTATTCCCTCATCCTGGTCTCTTTTTCCATCCTTTCTATGGGCCATTAACTTTTCTCTCTTTTCTCTAAGGCTGTAAAACTCTCTAGGGTACAGTCATGTGGTATGCAAAGTGATGAGGGAAAACTGAACTACCCCCAGGCTTGCTAGTCTGTCTCCTGGCAACTGTATGATATGTTGCTTAGTAACACGAAGGGTGAGAGTGAAGTCTCTCTTACATACCTAAAAATACTGAAATCATTTAAAAATATTAATACTGAGCTTATTTAGTAAAGTATGCTAAATCCAGAGACAATCTTACCATGAGGAGGGACTTATTTCAGGGCATGCTACCTTGAGTAAACCTCTGCATCTCTTATAATCTGTATACTAAATAACACGTTGCTGTTCTTATAAGCAGATGAAGAAAAAAAACCGCAGCCTTTTCTAATCCTTTCTCTTCAATACATGCACAATCAATGTTTAAGGGGAATAGAGAAATGATCTTTAGGCTGAGCAGCCTTTCCTTTCTTCTGCACATGCATAATTGATTTTTAAATCTAAAGGAAAATGGAGAAATGTTTCCCAAAACCTTTTGCAGCTGGACATCACTGGGAGTTGCGTCTTTCAGAATTATGACTGTCTGGAGAGTAATTCTCTGTCAATTTATCTGGGGGTTATCAGAATTTAGAAGTAACTGAATCACACTACTCCAAAGCATTGAAACTCTCTAGTTCCAAGCAGTAAATTATTAATTCTAAGAGAATACTATTTACTGAATTAGACCTACTGCATCAGACTCTTCAATGCCGGAACTGGAATCAGTATTTTTAACTAGCACCCTAGTTACTTCAGCACATTTAGGAAACACTGGTGTAGTGGATGATTCCAATATGTTACAAAGGGTTATCTTCTACTATTTTGGCTCATGGATTTATACATGTAATGCTTAAAGAGGAAACTCAAAGAGCAATTCCTAAATATTCTGCCACATCCTCCCCTTGAGCTAAGTAAGCCCTTTGGCTAATAAAATTGGTCAAGCTTTAGATGATTAGTCATTTGTTCATCCTGCAAATATTTATTACGACAATTTTGAAATATAATTGACAGAATTTAGTGATTAATTGGGATTAACTTAAATCAGTTAATAATATATATAAAGTGCTAAGAATAGCGCCTGACACATAGTAAATATTATATGAAGTTATTATTATTTTACTCTAGCTTGATAGACTAGAAAGATGGTGACAATGAACTGATATTGAGAATAGAATAATTGAGAGTATAGAATACTCAGGAGGGTAATGGAGAAAAATAACTAATTTCACTTAGATATATTGAATTTGAGATGCCGGCAGGTCATCCAGGGGAATAAAAACCAGTAAGAAATATAAGTCTCAAAGATGGGGGGCATGTTGTATAAGACTTTTAAAAAATAAATTCTTACTTTTTGTGTGGCTAGCTCTACATAAAAATGGACCAGTTATAATTCATCAGTATTTTACTTCTAACAATATCAATGCATCTATAAACAATTTTGGAGGCAGTAATAATTTTTTCTCACTAGTAAATCAATCTCACCCTGATTTCTCTATAACATGGAATTAATTAAGACAAGGACTTGAGAGAAAAAAAGAGAAACACACATTTGGATGGTTGGGGGAAGGGACTCTGGAGCCTTTTTTTGATTGCTACTAAATCCCTGTAGCCAGTACACCATGGCAACCTTCCCAGTCTGCCACCTAATTTCCATCTGCTTTGAGGTAAAGGAGGGGCAGGACTGAAGCAGTTCAATGTGCATTCTTGTGAGTGTATGTAATTTGGGTTAATGAAATGCAACTAAATTATAAATTGTGTTTCATGGAAAACTGAGATTACCTACTGTCTTTTACACTTCCTTCTCTTTCTTCTCTTCTCAGGATGCCTTTGAGCCTCTTCAAGTTTTGTCCCCTTTTTCCAAATGTCAGATTCCATCAGTAGACTTGGGTAAAGCACCTCCTCAATGTACCAGAGCAAAGTTACAAATTAAAATGTGTATCTCAGTACATAAATATTTTGTTAAAAACAGTGTTTCAGTAAATGACTGAACATCAATGAGTGACCTCAAAACATTGCACTACAATACCAGAGACGTATTTTTCATATTACAGAGTACACGTGTTTAATGTGTTATTTTATGAGTCTTACTTCTGGAAGAGAAATTCATTAATATTTGTCTCTGCTATACTACATATAAACGTCCTTCCCAAAATAGATGAAACTCAGGTACCAGAATCACCACAGATAATTCTTAACCACCATTATCCAGAAAAAAACTATTATTTAGTAATAGTGCATTTGTTGACCAGAGGTTGAAAAAGTGAATGTTAAGCTTTAAATAAAACTCTGAATTCAGGTGTGGGGTCATATTCTTACCTAGACCTTACCATTGAAATTTTGCCAAGGGGAATGCAGTAGATAGTCTTTAAAGGCCATACTTAGTGAGAGCCAGCCAGTTCACTCAATACCTTGATCAGTGCTGAACCCTAAAATAAAGATAAATGTAGAAAAAAAAAAGAGAAATGTAAATTCAGCATGTCAGCATAATCATATTCATCTCCTTGCTTAAATTTAGAATTTGAGGTGTGTTTTTGTTGTGGAATTCAAGGGAAACTTAGTTGTTTGAATTTATCCATTTACAATCAAACCTACATGAGGAGGGCAGCATGAGGTGGACAGGTATGGTCATTTCAAAAGGATGCAGAGGCAGTGTACACCATAGTGGGATGAAGTGGGGAAATGTGACACAGTTCTTTGTGTCTGAAAGCTCCTGCGCTGACCTCTCTCTCACAGCACTCAACACAGTTTCCATTCTCGGTACCTTGAACTCCTCTGGGCCAGAAAACATGTTTTATGTCTTTTGGCCAAGCCCTTGCTGTATACTTATTTCCTTGTAGCTAAATCCAACGAACACTCTACTGTCCTTATTAACAACCCCTCTACAGTATTTGATGTTACTCAGCACTCTATCCTGACACTGTCCTTCCTTTGTTTCTACAACATCAATGTCTTCTGCTTTTTCTCCTCCTTGGCCAGTGCATCTGTGTGCCCTTTTCTGACACTGCTTTCTCTTGAAGTCCTTTATTGTTATTTATTTATTTATTTATTTATTTAAATTTTTTGGCTGCGTTGGGTCTTCGTTGCTGCGTGCAGGCTGTCTCTAGTTGCGGCGAGCGGGGGTTACTCTTCGTTGCGGTGCGGGGGCTTCTCATTGTGGTGGCTTCTCACGTTGCGGAGCACGGGCTCTAGGCGCTCGGGCTTAGTAGTTGTGGCTTGCGGGCTCAGTAGTTGTGGCGCACAGACTTAGTTACTTAGCTGCTCCACAGCATGTAGGATCTTCCCGGACCAGGGCTCAAACCCGTGTCCCCTGCACTGGCAGGCGGATTCCTAACTACTGCATCACCAGGAAAGTTTCTGTTTTTAATTTACTAAGTCTATTCCCAAATCAGGTAAGTCAAACTCCCAAATATCCCCCAAATCCATCACTTTCCTTCCAACCACTCTCTTTCCCTCTATCCCCATGACTTTCATCATAAAGCCTGGATGATTGCAATAGCCTCCTAATTAGTTTCCTTGTCTTCCATCTCAAACGCTTCCAATCCATTCTTTAAATCCATAATGGTCTTTCTAATCTGGTCTAAATTATGACAAAAAGGAGAATTAAGCCCAAGGCTGCCTGGCTCTGGAGGCAGCAGCCCCATCCTTCATTCCTTGCTGCTCCTCATTCCTACATATCAGCAGCTCCTCTAGATTCAACCTTCCATATATTTCCCAAATATATCCACTGTTTTCCATTGCCACTACCACTTCCTTAAATCAGTGTTATCATCAACTAACCAGCCATCTTCTAACCAGTCTCCCTGCTTCGTGTTCCTCCATCCCCAACTTTGTTCTATCTATTCTCTCTCCACAGAGCAGTCAGGATCTTGCTGAAATGCAAAGTTCATTATTCCTCTTTCCTTTAATGGCTCTCACTGAGTTTGGAATAAGGTCCTTTCATAATCAGTTCTTTGCATAATTCTCCAGACTAGTACTCCCCAATCCCTTTATACTTTATGTAACAAACCATAACAAACCACTTCCAGTTTCTGAAACTCACCCAGTTGTCTGTGTATTTGCATGTGGACTCTCCTCCGCATTTGTACCTACTACTCCTATTCATTTTTCAAGACAGCCCCAAGTATCACCTCTTCCAGGAAGCCTTCCTGCATCCTCTACACCACACCACCCCCCAAAGATCTGGAGATTATAAGTAATACATATCTCTTTGCACAGGATCATGCCAAGCCTCTTCCTTGGGACTTATCAGAATGCATTATGTCCAGTTAAATCTTAGCCAAACAAGCACCTATTAATACCCTAGAGTATGCTTGGCCCAATATGAGCACCTTAGAAGGCAATCAGTATGTTGTCAGGAAGAAAACAAATGAATCAACATATGAAGCCTATACGGTTGTTCATCCATATGAGTTAATCACTTGGGTTAAAAAAAGATTTTAATAATTTAGAAAATGATTAAGTTGGAATATGTATAAGCTAGAAAGAAAGGAGGCTTTCCATATATATATGGTACCTTGATTTATGGCAAAGGTGTCACTGCAGTCCAGTGGGAAAAGGATGGTCTCCTACATAAATAGTGCTGGATCAACCGTATAACCATATGGAGAAAAAAATAATCTTAATCCCTACATTGCACCATACACACAAAAATATCAATTTCTCTGTGTATTGTGGAACTATACAAAAGGTTGAACAATAAATCCTTCAGGAGAGTATGTTAATGACCTTGTGGGTAGGCAAAGATTTCTTAATTATAACTCAAAAATTGCTAACAATAAAGAAAAAATGGTAAATTGAACTACATTAAAATTAAGAACGTCTGCTCATCACATGACCTCATTAAGAGAGTGAAAAGACAAGGTACAGAGTGGGAAAAGATTTTCTTTTTCCATCTGTAAATCCAACAAAGGACTCTTATTCATAATATATAATGTATTCCTACCAATGCTTAAGATTGGTAAAAACAGGCAACCCATGAGAAAACATGAGAAAGACTTGAACAGGCATTTCAGCAAAGAGGATATCCAGATAAACAAATAAATAAACAAATGAAAAGGTGTCAACCTCATTAGTTAAAAATTAAAGTCATGGGACTTCCCTGGTGGTCCAGTGGTTGAGAATACATCTTGCAATGCAGGGGATGCCAGTTCGATCCCTGGTTGGGGAACTAAGATACCACATGCCGTGGAGCAACTAAGCCCACGTGCCACAACTCGAGAGAAGCCCATGCACCGTGACGAAGAGCCCGTGTGCCGCAACTAAGACCCAAAACAGCCAAAAAAATAATAAATAAGTACTAAAAAAAAATTTAAGTCACAATGTGATAGATATACTATAAACTCTCCTAATGGCTACAGTGAAGGAGGATGAGGAATGACCAGAACTCTCGCATACTACTAGTGGGAGTGTACATAACCACAACCACTCTGGAAAAATTAACATTTTTTTCTACTAAACTGAACATATACATGCCTTATTACCCTACAGTTCCACTCCTAGGAATTGAAATTCCTAGCAGCAGAAATGCAAACAGCAGAAATTTGTAAATATATTCACCCAAACACATGTACAAGAATGCTAATAGCAATGCCATTTGTAATAGCAAAAAACAATGCAGATATCCATTAACATTGGGAAATAGATAAATAAATTATAGTATATTCATACCATAGGGTAAATAAAAAATTAAAGTCATGGGACTTCCCTGGTGGTCCAGTGGTTCTAAATAAATAGAAATAAGAACAATTTACAATTGCATTCAGTGGTATGAGTAAATTTCACAAACATAACATTGAATAAAAGAACCCACATATAAAAGAGTATATTCCACTTATATAAACTTCAAAAACAGGCAAAACAAACCCATTGTGCTAAAAGTCAGTGGGGATTACTGAGAGTAGATAGTGACAGGGTAGGGGAACCAGAGGGAGGCCTCTCAGATAGTTCTGTTACTTGATCTGTATACTGGTTACACTAGTAATCATAAGTTTGCAAAACTGTACATTTATGATTGGTGAAAATTTATGTACGTACGTTATCCTTCAATAAAAAGTTTTCAAAATAAAGAATAAAAAAGAAAGAAAGGCTTTTCACTTGGTGAACATAGCTGTACCTGTGTTGCCCATTCAACAGCATAACTTGAAATTCTGGGTTACACTTGGAGAACTCTATTCTTATACCACACCACTGGCACATAATGTTGTTGTCATTAGGTTCCAAATATACATTGTCACACCTCTGATGCTGACCTCTCTCTGAGCAGTGCCAATCTCAGATTCCCAGTGGCCTCTACGACTTCTCCACCCAATCCACCTATCACCTCAAACAGTATAACATTCAACTTGCAAGATCACATTGACTGATGGGTCCTGCCCTTAACACCCTCCCCAAAACACACACACAAACGCATGTATCCTGCTTAGACATTATCCCTTCTCAACTTCCCTATTTCTGTAAAAAGCAGCACTACCATTTCATTCTCTTAGTTCTCCAGGCTCAAAACTTTAAGGGTTAATTTTGACTCTTTCCTTTTTACCTCATGTCCAGCCAATCACCAGTGGGATTCTTCCTTTGGATGGTCTCTTCTATTATTACCTTCTACCCATTCCTACTGTAATTACAATGGTTTGACACCTCCTGCTTAGATTATTACCATAACCTCCTTATTGATCCACTTATCCCCAGTCTCTTTCCCTACTCCACTTACCTGTCAGATTAATTTTACAAAAATGCTATTCCTTTCCCTCCACTCTTTTCTATAAGAATATAAAGGCTTCACACTGTCTGTGTGTGTGAACTCAGCCCAAACTCCTTCTTCAGACTGGGGTTCAAAATGCTCCACTCTCCTCATATAACACATCACCCACAATTCTCTTGCATGCGCTAATCAAGTTAATTTCTTTGCCCTCCCTTACAGAGGCACCATATCATCATCATACTATGTCTTTGCTAATATTATTTTCCCTATTTAAAGTACTCACTCTGGGCTTCCCTAGTGGAGCAGTGGTTAAGAATCCACCTGCCAATGCAGGGGACACGGGTTTGAGCCCTGGTCCGGGAAGATCCCACATGCCATGGAGCAACTAAGCCCGTGTGCCACAACTACTGAGCCTGTGCTCTAGAGCCCACGAGCCACAACTGCTGAGCCTGCGTGCCACAACTACTGAAGCCCGCATACCTAGAGCCCGTGCTCCGCAGCAAGAGAAGCCACCGCAATGAGAAGCCCACACACCACAACGAAGAGTAGCTCCCATTCACCGCAACTAGAGAAAGCCCGTGCGCAGCAACGAAGACCCAACGCAGCCAAAAATAAATAAAGTTTTAAAATAAAATAATAAAGTACTCACTCTACTCCCAACCCATTCAGTTAAAAGCCACCATTCCCAATAAAGGTTTTCACGATAAACCATAGATTATAATATAAAGACTTTTTCCTCCCTCTTAAATTTCTATAACTTTTCACTTAAGGCAGTACAGAATAAATTGTGAAGTAGATAAAATTTGTCTTCAGCATTCACAATTTCTTTTTTTATATCCTTTAAAATTTTATTAAGAAATTTTCAAACATACTCAGAAATAGAGAAAAAAGTATAATGAACTCCATATACTCATTATTAAAACTCAACAACTATCAAGATTTTTGCCACAATCTGTTATCTACCATCGTTTCCCTTTTTCTTTGCTGAAATATTTTTATTTATTTATTTTTTTGCGGTACGTGGGCCTCTCACTGCTGTGGCCTCTCCCATTGCGGAGCACAGGCTCTGGACGCGCAGGCTCAGCGGCCATGGCTCACGGGCCCAGCCGCTCCGCGGCATGTGGGATCTTCCCGGACCGGGGCATGAACCTGTGTCCCCTGCCTCGGCAGGCGGACTCTCAACCACTGCACCACCAGGGAAGCCCTGCTGAAGTATTTTAAAGCAAATCTTAGACCTTATTTCATTTAACCTACCACTTCTGCATGCATCTCTAAAAATTATGGAAATTTTCTTACACAACCACACTATCATTATCACACTTAATAAAATTAATAATAATTTATTGGTATTATCTAATAACTAGTCCATATTCAAATTTCCCTGGTTATCTTCAAAATGTTTTACATTGGTTTGTTTGAATCAGGATCCAAACAACATCTGCTGTTATATTTAGTGGTTAGTCTCCAAAATCTCTTCTAACCTAGAGCTGTCCCACTTTCCCACATTTTCCACCCATCCCACCATTGACTTGTTGCAGAAACAAGATAATTTATGCTGTAGAATGTCCTACACTCTGCAGTTGTCTGTTTTCCTCCTCGTGATGTCATCTTACTTCCCAGAAGTTGAAGTTGTCAGACTAAACGGAAGTTGGCTCTAAAGGCTTAATTAGATTCAGCACAACTGTTTCTGCTACATCACTTCATAGGTGATGCTGTGTACCTCTTACTGGATCACATCTTAGGTTCACAGGGTGTGATTGTCCCGCTTTTAGTGATGCTATGATTGACTAGTGAGTTCAGATGGCAACAGCCTATCCTTCCATTAAAACATTCCCCATCAATATTTTATCTGAGTTTTCATCCACTGATAATCTTTGCCTTAATAAATTATTTCATTAGAGGATATAAAGCGTGATTTTTCTGACTCTGTTATTACTTCCATATTTACAAGCTGGCATTACTCTGTAAAGAATGATTTTCTCTGGTTAACTAGGGCCATTTGGTCACCTTGAAATACAATTTGTACAGGAAATGCAGGACAAATGCTCAATTCTTTATTTGACTATACGATTGCCAGTGTATAGAATATGCAGTTGGTGCCCCAGTTATTTCCAATGGTGCAATGGTATCAGATGATTATTTTTAATTCACTTTTATCTTTTTTTAATTTTCTTTTGCTTTTTGGGGATAACTTTATGAACTCATGAGTTTATACTGTTAAAATTAACATATTATAACTATATTATGACATGATCAGTGATATGTATTACAATAAGATCACTCCAGCTGTTGTATGGAGACTGAACTGGAGAGGGGTAAGAGTGAGTGAATGTAGAGGAAATCTAGAAGGGCACTGAGGTTTTCCAGGCAAGGGATGATGTACTTATTAGAGTGGAGGCAATAGAGATGAAAAGAAAAGAATAATATTTGAGAGATATTTAGGAGGTAGACTTGGCAGGACTTAATAATTAATTCTATGGTGTTGAGAAAAGGAGATGGAGATGTCAAGAGTAATTCTTGTTTCTGATTTGAGAAACCAGATGTGTGCTGCTCTATTTACTGAGCAAGAGAAACTTGTAGGAGGTGCATATTTTTGAGACGATAACTAGTTCAATTTGGGATACATGTGAGAAACCCAGCCAGAGACTGGAAGTTTACTATAAGATCTGGATCTAAAAGATGTCAAGCAAGACAGGAATAAAGACGCAGACGTAGAGAATGGACTTGAGGACATGGAGGGGGAAGGGTAAGCTGGGACGAAGTGAGAGAGTAGCACTAACATATATACACTACCAAATGTAAAATAGATAGCTAGTGGGAAGCAGCTGCATAGCACAGGGAGATCAGCTCAGTGCTTTGTGACCACCTAGAGGGGTGGGATAGGGAGGGTGGGAGGGAGATGCAAGAGGGAGGGGATATGGGGATATATGTATATGTATAGCTGATTCAATTTGTAATACAGCAGAAACTAACACACCATTGTAAAGCAATTATACTCCAATAAAGATGTTTTAAAAAATTTAAAAAAAGAAGAAGATGTCAAGGAGCCATCGGCATATAGAAAGGATCTGCAGTGTTGGGAATGAACACACTTACCAGACACTAGGGCAAGATCCATAGAATAAAATTAGGAAAAAGTCTAGGACCGAACGTTGAGGAACTCCAACATTTAAAGATTAGGAGAAGAGGAAGAACCAGCAGAAACTGAGAAGAAACAAAAAAAGTAGGAGGGAAACAAGAAAACAGAGAATTTTTGAAGCCAAGGGCACAAAGCATCTCAATAAAGAGATAACAGGGCTTCCCTGGTGGCGCAGTGGTTGAGAGTCCGCCTGCCGATGCAGGGGACACGGGTTTGTGCCCCGGTCCAGGAAGATCCCACATGCCGCAGAGCGGCTGGGCCCATGAGCCATGGCCACTGGGCCTGCACGTCCGGAGCCTGTGCTCCGCAATGGGAGAGGCCACAGCAGTGAGAGGCCCACGTACCGCAAAAAAAAAAAAAAAAAAGAAAGAGATAACAGTCAACTGTGACAAAGCTTATCACAGGTCAACAAGAACCAGAAAGTGTCCAATGGATTTAGCAACAAATGGAGAGGGCATTTGGTTTCAAGAAGTGGTAGGAGCAGAATCGACTGAAATGCATTTAGGGATAAATAGGAGGTGAAGAAGTAGAAAAATTGTTAGACAACTCCCTTGTTTCCTACATAAGTTAGATACATGGAGTCATGCAATGGATTCTACAAGGCTCCTCCCCATACACACACAGAAACACATGCCATTCTCAAAACTATATACTTGTACTTGTTTTATTACTTTGATTGGACCAGAAGATTCTAGAGAAAAGAGACCATGTTACTACCTCTGAATTCTCCATGCTACACTGGATGGTCCAGGGCTTATTGCAGACAGCAAGTAAATGCTTATTGAATAAGTAAGGTAAAATACTTTATTAAATACCTTTAAATTATTAACCATGATAATAGTTATGAAAATATGCACAGACAGAAATCATTCATTTAATTCAACAAACATCTATATGATGTTTACCATATGCTAGGCAATCTGTGACTAGGATTCACATTTTTTTTTGTTTTTGGTTTTGGTTTTGGTTTTTTTTTTTTGCGGTACGCGGGCCTCTCACTGTTGTGGCCTCTCCCGTTGCAGAGCACAGGCTCCGGACGCGCAGGCTCAGCAGCCATGGCTCACGGGCCCAGCCGCTCCGCGGCATGTGGGATCTTCCCGGACCGGGGCACGAACCCGTGTCCCCTGCATCGGCAGGCGGACTCTCAACCACTGCGCCACCAGGGAAGCCCCAGGATTCACATTTTAATGAAGAGGAGATGTAGACACCCAAATAAATAATTTAAATTCCACAAATATTATGAAAGAAAAAATGTTTTATCCTAATTTTACTGTGGACAAGAAAGAATACATTAGTAGAATATTTATACATGTATACTGATGTAAGTTAAAGAATTTGGTAGTAAATATAAAAAAATGATCTAGTAGGACTTCCCTGGTGGTGCAGTGGTTAAGAATCCGCCTGCCAATACAGCGGACACAGGTTCAATCCCTGGTCCGGGAAGATCCCACAGGCCACAGAGCAACTAAGCCCGTGTGCCACAACTACTGAGCCTGCACTCTAGAGCCCACGAGCCACAACTACTGAAGCTCACCCGCCTATAGCCCATGCTCTGCAACAAGAAAAGCCACTGCAATGAGAATCCTTTGCACCTCAACGAAAAGTAACCCCTCCTCGCTGCAACTAGAGAAAGCCTGCACACAGCAACGAAGACCCAACGCAGCCAAAATTAAATAAAATTTTTAAAAAAATGATCTATTAAAAAAATTTTTTTTTGCTTCCCATAGCTTGTATGCTATTAAGTCAGATAATCAGGAACAAAAAGAATAGATTATTATTTCCCCTCCTCTCCCATTTATATATTTAAGATTAACAGTGCTCACATAGTCTATTTCTGACCTAGATCTTATTGTTACTTATGTCCGAGGGGAGGGAAAAAAATCCCTATTTTCATGAATGCTTCTGAGATAGAATTACAAAGTATTAATTGCATGAGCCCTCCTCTCTTTTATTTAATCCTCTGTAAATTGCAGTAAAGAACTGAGACAATTGGGGAAATGACATACTGCTTTCATATTGTAAAGAAAATAAAATTCAAGACTGTGCCTCTTATTCCAAAAAAGGAGATGTGTACACTTTACCATGGTCCAGTTGTGTGCAATTTATTTCTTTATTAAACTTTTGAAAGAAGTATTTTCAATGAGCTACTTATTAATCCTTATACTTCCCTATGCCATTTAATTCTTACTTTTGTTAAGTGTATTTTCTGGTTCAGTAAAAAGTATTCAAGTCATCCTTAACCCTTCTGTCTCTTTACTGAAATATACTTTTATTTGCTAAAGGTATAGAGACAAGATAATGAAAATTATTTTTCCTGTAAAATATGAAAGAAGTAGATAAAATTATTTGTATGTCGGGTCTCATTTTTTTCTAGGGATGACTACCGCAGCAAATTTGAACAAGTAAAGCAAGAGCTGTGGCTCTCAGGCTAGAAAAATCCATGGTCGCCACTGTCACACCACAACCTGCAGCAGCTGTCTCAAGTCCCTCCCTCCCACACCCAAGCACTGACTGCCAGCCCAGCAGGAATGAATGGGCTCTGCAGAGCACTATAAATGGTGCTGCAGACGCTGAAAATCTGTTGCTAAAAACCAAAAGGAAAAATTATCCACCAAAATACAAATTTTCAACTTCGGTGGCAATAACAACCTTCTTTACCTATGAAATTTCATTAGCAACGTCAAATGGTACCCAGTCAGAGTCATATTCCGCATACCACATCCTTGTTGGTAATGGAACCTTTCTAAATAGCAAAAGAATGTCACTGCAATCCATTTCCTAGGGCTGAAAGCAAAGCCTTTTGTCCCAAGAGGCAATTGAGCAACCACCAGAGTCTCTAGTTGAATAGCAACAGTATGAGGCTGGCTACAATTCCCACAGTTAAAAGCCTAATCTTAGAGAAGGAGAATTTACTGAATTCGCATAAGAGCTACATAAAAAAGAAATGCAGTTATTGAGCTGACATCTACACGGTCGTCTGTGGAAGGAGACAATATTACAAAATGGTTTTCTTTTTTACACTATACAGCGCTCCTCCTTTTTAATTTTCTCTTTCCGGAAGAGAGAACAATGAAGAATATAACTGCATGCACAGGTAGTACTAGCTTCTGAACTCAGTTCTTTCTCTTTGTATTTTCTCAATTCTATATTAGGCAATATGATTCATTTTAAGGAACAATACACTACATAAAATATATTACATAGACTTCTGGTAAAGGAATATTTCTAGCAGACTAAGTATGGTATGTTCATTAGATCTTAATTATCTTCATGTTAGAACTACTTGTGTGCTTCCGTATTTAGTATGATTATGCTTTCCATCTTCTGTTTTTGTTTAACTATTAGGGAGAGGGTTGCAAAAGAAGATCTGAAAATAAATTACTTGAACCTGAGAAACCATTTTGGATGGTCCTATTATTGAATTTTTTTTAATTAAAAAAAATTACATTTACCCAAGCCATTTTAAGCAACATTCCCATCTTCTCTTCTACTTTATTTTTAAAGCAATTAGAGATGTTGAATCCTCACCGAATGCAGTTTAGTATACTTTGAGGGAGGGGCTGGGAATAATTTTCCATTAAATATCTCATCTCAAATTCTGCGATTACATGTTGGGGAAAAAGCCTCTTACATTGGTAATTTTAACTGTAGTTTGAAGTTTAAACAACATAAAACCATCCAACTCTAGTTCTCTTTCTTCCCTCCCCTCACCCCTTCCCAACCCCACCCCATAATGGATGTTCGGCTGACTGTTTTTGCACGGTCTCTTTGTCTGAAGGATGCAAACAGTCTATGGATGCTAGGGAAAAAGGGGTGGGTGAGAGATTACCTCATCCCATGTCGCTTGCACCAATCACCACTCTTCTGTCGTGGCTTCTCTGGGCAGATTGAGGGGTCTGGACCAACAGGAAAAGGCCCCAGCCCATCCCCATGGTGACCGAATTGTATATAGGGAGCCGCATCCGCCCATGTGCCGCAGGTTCTCTTACATCGACCGCCTAAGAGTCGCGCTGTAAGAAGCAACAACCTCTCCTCCTCCTCTCCGCCATCTGCTCGGCAGCCACAAAACAGCAACTATGGTAAGAATGTTTTCTCCGGCTCTTTGTGACCGTTGGGTGGGGTCAGCCTCTCAGGGTCTACTTGGAAAATCTTCTTCCAACTCGTTTGGATCAGTGTAGCTTTACGCTTTATTTGCGAGGTTGAGATTTGCCCCAAATCCTTGAGCCCGGCCGCCGCCGCAGTGCGGGGTGCAGGAGCCCAGCCAGAACCGCGTCCAGGGCGCAGCGGAACAGTGAGGGAGAACAAAGGCGGCGCGGAGGGAGTTTTTGTTATCCGAGCCCTTCGTTGCAGCAAGCAGCTCACGGGGCAGGGAAGGCGGTATTGGCGTCGCCTGCTCGGCCCCTATGTGTGCGCACGGTATTCGTGCGACTCGAAGAGCCCTTCCTCGCGTTGTTCCCCAGGGACAGGGAGAGGAGGAGTCGACCAAAAAGTCGGGGGTCGGTGGGTGTTGCTGGGAAGAAGAGGGGGAGAGAAGGAAAGGGACAAAGCGGAGCTTCGGCTTAATATAAAAAGATCCCTCGCCAGTTCGTTGACGTTTTAGAAAGATACCCATGTATTAACGGGGAAAATGGTTAGTTTCTGTTGCAACCTGTGGCGGCCGGCGTCAAGGCGGCGCAGGGGCGGAGTTGTTTGTTTCTTGCTTCTCTGGCCTTGGAACCACAGGGCGGGGTTCGCCCTCACTAAGCCTCCTCTGTCAGGAGAAGACTTTTAATAAGCCTTTCATCTTTGCAGAACCGTAGGCGTTAAAAGGTTTTTCATTCACTGTTAAAACTTAGATGAAATTTTTTTTTCTTGAGGAGCAAAATCACAATTCACTTGACAAGCCCTTTAATGTCTGGTGTGGGGCCGCCCAGCCCTGACTGACTCGTGTGTGTCCGTCTTGGCCGCACGTTCAGCGAGAGAGAAAGCCGATTTTGTGAGCCAGGGTGCTGTATTGCGGAGGACCCAGGGAAACGCCCTTCCCTCCGCCCCCCCGCCCCCATTTGTCAGTGAATAGACAACGGATAGACAAAAGAAGCTGTAGCCATAGAAGCCATAGAGAA
Source organism: Orcinus orca (assembly GCF_937001465.1). Classification (NCBI taxonomy): domain Eukaryota; kingdom Metazoa; phylum Chordata; class Mammalia; order Artiodactyla; family Delphinidae; genus Orcinus; species Orcinus orca. The sequence continues at coordinate 39,582,408 of NC_064569.1, read as the reverse complement.
GACACTCTCTGTTGAATGTAATGAGTATGAATGTTCTGTATTCTGTGACGGTTACAGAATCTCAGAATGAAAATTCTATTTTGTTGTTTTAAATAATATTTCATTATCCTTTCACTGGGCTTTTTTTCCTTGTTTGGTAGCTTCTCATGTGCTATTTATTTGTAATTTAGGAACCGTTGTTTTAAAGATACTAATAATTTTTCAGTTTTTTTGCAGTGGAGAAGATTCTGGGAAAACTTTTTTTTTTTTTTAAGAAATGAAAATGCTGCAGACAAAGAAGACATACTCTTGTGCAGCTGTCTTTTGTTCTAGTGCATCTTCATTAATTCATTTCAATGTAGGCATATGGTCCCAGGCTGGGTCAGAGGAGGAAAACTGGCAGAATAGCACAATGAGATCATGTAGGCACAGTTGCTGGAAATAGAGCTTGCTCTGTTAAATAATGTAGCAGACAGTACAGGCTGGCACCAGGCACAGCAAATGCAGCAATGCAGCAATGCAGAAGGCATTCCTTGTTTAGCTTCTAATCCGCTAGTACTGATGGATTCTGCAGAAAGACTGCAAAAGGGTGTGGCTTCCAGCCTCAGCTGCAGTACAGATGTCCATGTTGGAATACCAAGTCCTATTTAGCAGAAATGCTCATCTTTATTTAAAGGGAAAGGAGGCAGTAATATTGATTACAGTTAATTACTGATTGAATTTACTTCATTTTACAAATTCTGTGCTTTGAATATTTTTTAAATATGAGAAATCTTCTATTCAAGCATGGCTTTGGAACAATGGGCTTGCACCATGTGCTAAACAGTGCAACATTATTATTCAGATCACACGCATCTGCAGCATTTACAGCAGGTGGTTTTCCTTAACTGTTTCTATTGTGTTATGAATATGACCTCAAATAAATTTGAAGAATACTTCTATATTTCTTAGTTTTAGAAATTTACTGAAAACTGAAAATGCTAATATAACTAATTTTACAGTTTTTCTCTGTTCCTTCCCACAGCGTGAGTGCATCTCCATCCACGTTGGCCAGGCTGGTGTCCAGATCGGCAATGCCTGCTGGGAGCTCTACTGCCTGGAACACGGCATCCAGCCTGATGGCCAAATGCCAAGTGACAAGACTATTGGGGGAGGAGATGACTCCTTCAACACCTTCTTCAGTGAGACAGGCGCTGGCAAACATGTGCCCAGGGCAGTGTTTGTAGACCTGGAACCCACGGTCATTGGTGAGTTGACCTCAATAACCCCAATGAGATCCTGGGGGTCTGGGACAGAAGGTGTGTCCTGGGGGCTCCACTGATGCCCTGGGGTCAAGCAGACTTGTGCAGGTTGCTAATGATGGGTGGCTGCTTCGTTTTCCTTTTCCAGATGAAGTTCGCACTGGCACCTACCGCCAGCTCTTCCACCCTGAGCAGCTCATCACAGGCAAGGAAGATGCTGCCAATAACTATGCCCGAGGTCACTACACCATTGGCAAGGAGATCATTGACCTCGTCTTGGACCGAATTCGGAAACTGGTATGTTTATTCTCAAGAATAAAGTAAATTAATGAACCTAAGGGAGATATTTGTAATGTGCTCTTTTTTTCACACAGAATTGAAATGTAATAGTAAGGTTAATTATTCCTTTAAAGATTTTTTAAAGTTCAATTAAAATATGAACTATTGATGTCATTTTATAAATATTAATGGAGATATTTTTAATAAAGTAATGCTGAGTAATTTAAGGAAGGTCTACATTTTTTAAAAAGTGTTTCTTGTCAGAATACAACCTAACTCTTTGGAGTTAATATGAAAAGTGAAAATACTTATTATGTTTACTGTGAGGGTATCACAAAGAGCAATAACTATGTTTTTTCTATTCTTCTTTTGTAACAGGCTGACCAGTGCACAGGTCTTCAGGGCTTCTTGGTTTTCCACAGCTTTGGCGGGGGAACTGGTTCCGGGTTCACCTCCCTGCTGATGGAACGTCTCTCTGTCGATTATGGCAAGAAGTCCAAGCTGGAGTTCTCCATTTACCCAGCCCCTCAGGTTTCCACAGCTGTAGTTGAGCCCTACAACTCCATTCTCACCACCCACACCACCCTGGAGCACTCTGATTGTGCCTTCATGGTAGACAACGAGGCCATCTATGACATCTGTCGTAGAAACCTCGATATTGAGCGCCCAACATATACTAACCTGAATAGGTTGATAGGTCAAATTGTGTCCTCCATCACCGCTTCCCTGCGATTTGATGGAGCCCTGAATGTTGATCTGACAGAATTCCAGACCAACCTGGTGCCCTATCCTCGCATCCACTTCCCTCTGGCCACATATGCCCCTGTCATCTCTGCTGAGAAAGCCTACCATGAACAGCTTTCCGTAGCAGAGATCACCAATGCTTGCTTTGAGCCAGCCAACCAGATGGTGAAATGCGACCCTCGCCATGGTAAATACATGGCTTGCTGCCTGTTGTACCGTGGCGATGTGGTTCCCAAAGATGTCAATGCTGCCATTGCCACCATCAAGACCAAGCGTACCATCCAGTTTGTGGACTGGTGCCCCACTGGCTTCAAAGTTGGCATTAATTACCAGCCTCCCACTGTGGTACCTGGTGGAGACCTGGCCAAAGTACAGCGAGCTGTGTGCATGCTGAGCAACACCACAGCCATCGCTGAGGCCTGGGCTCGCCTGGACCACAAGTTTGACCTGATGTATGCCAAGCGTGCCTTTGTTCACTGGTACGTGGGTGAGGGCATGGAGGAAGGAGAGTTTTCTGAGGCCCGTGAGGACATGGCTGCCCTTGAGAAGGATTATGAGGAGGTTGGTGTGGATTCTGTTGAAGGAGAGGGAGAGGAAGAAGGAGAGGAGTACTAAAGTTAAAATGTCACAAAGGTGCTGCTTTTACAGGGAAGCTTATTCTGTTTTAAACATTGAAAAGTTGTGGTCTGATCAGTTAATTTGTATGTAGCAGTGTATACTCTCATGTACAATTACTGACCTATGCTTTAAAACACGACGCTTTGTTATAGATCCAAGCTATCCATTTCTCTGATGGGTTTGAATAAAGTATTCCCTGTCTTAAATGAGCTCAGTCTTGTGCTTTCTATTTGGGTGTCCGAAAATTTTTATCTCTTCAGTAGATTGAGAAGAAAGAATAACTAACTATTGACTGTGGTTTATACATATTCTATGCAATGATTTATTTTTTAATTTTAAATTGTCTTAGTATATTATAAAACTTATTTATAAAATATAACATGCATATCTAAAGATTACTATTAGATGTAAATCAACCGTACTTCAATTTTAAAAATCGATTAAAAAAAAGGCGGTAGGGCTTCCCTGGTGGCGCAGTGGTTGAGAGTCCGCCTGCCGATGCAGGGGACGCGGGTTCGTGCCCCGGTCTGGGAGGATACCACGTGCCGCGGAGCGGCTAGGCCCGTGGGCCATGGCTGCTGAGCCTGGGCGTCTGGAGCCTGTGCTCCGCAACAGGAGAGGCCACAGCAGTGAGAGGTCCACGTACCACAAAAAAAAAAAAAAAAAAAAGGCGGTAAAGATTACCATTAGATAACATCCATGCTACTCTTAAGTTTTGACTCCATTATAATAGTTACTTAAATTGCTAGTACTTTGAGAATTGATATTTGCTAATGCACAACCAAAATCTGGTTGACTGCTGAGTCTCATACAACTAACATAAAATGGTGAATATTCCAAATGCATCATCAGGTCTTATAAGCTTATTTTCATGCCCCTCATCTCCTTGGCAAGTGTCTAGTGCCATCATGCTTCCTCTGCCTTGGGTTCTCAAAAGTAGTCTGTTCTCTCCAAGCAATTTCCTACTATGCTAGACCTAGTTTTTTACTTTCTTCTCTCCAAAGTTATTTTCAGCTGAATATCACACTGGAAAAGCCTGATACACTTATTCACTCTAATGTGTTAGTTATATGTCTGAACTTTAACTCTCCAAGGATATTCTTATTTTAATATGGGCCAATAACTTCAAAGAACAAAACTCTAACAGTGTAATAGTAGGCATCAACAACCAACACAGTGAATGAAACAGTTTTGGACCAAGGGGTTTTGTCAACAATAGAGTTCAGCTGCCAGTCCAAATGACCAAAAGGCTAAGAACCCAAGGACAGCAAGTTGTTTTGTGCCATCACATTACCTTGTTCTGGGATAATATCCAGTGATGATGAAAAGATTTTTTTGGTATTAACTGCCTATTTAATTTTTTTTTCCTTGGCACTGCCAACTAAGGGGTGTAATAGAATTGTAGTACTGGAATCTGAGTTTAACGTAAGTTAATGGAGATAATGAAGAAGAAGAAATAAGCCAAGATCAGCTAATTTGAGGAACTTGCCTGGTGGTGCAGTGGATGAAACTCCACGCTCCTAATGCAGGAACCTGGGTTTGATCCCTGGTCAGGGAACTAGATTCCCACATGCATGCTGCAACTAAGAGTTCACATGCCACAACTAAGGAGCTGGCGAACCGCAACTAAGGAGCCCACCTGCCGCAACTAAGACCAGGTGCAACCAAATAAATAAATATTTTTTAAAGAAAAAGATCAACTAATTTGAAAGCCAATTCAGAATTGCTCAGTAGTTTTAACTAAAGCTAATGCAAACAGATCTGATGCACAAAAGTAAAAGGTCCTGCTCATTCAGATAAAAAACAATGTGGAGGGACTTCCCTGGTGGTCCAGTGGTTAAGACTCCATGCTTGCACTGCAGAGGGCACAGGTTCAATCCCTGGTTGGGGAACTAAGATTCCACATGCTGCACGGCATGGCCCCCCAAAAAATTTGGCAACTAGATAAAATGTCAGTTTTTTAATGTACATTCCCAGCACACAGCAAAATATAAGGGATACGGTAGATGTACAATGGTTATTGGTTGAATGAGTAAAACGTAGGATAAAAGAAATACAAATATAAAAACCAGAAGTTAAATAAAAGCCCTATGATCCTAATCTCAATTGTAAATATCAGTGTGAATTTGTTATATATTCTCTATTATGAAAGAAAAAAAAATTTATAGTTTTGTCCACTGAAAATGCCTAGAACCAATGTAACAGTAGTATCCCCAGCACTCAGATGGTGGTCGCTAAATATCATTTCTCACTGAAAGGAAGCAGGACATTTTAGAGAAATTACTAATTCCAAGCCTGGAGCAGGAAATATACAAGTTCAGCCCAAGTATTTTCTCATTCCAGAAAGCAAGGAAGATATAAAAGACTAAAGTCAAATCAAAGGGACACAGGAGTCAGGTTGAAGGGGTTCTCATTGATGGTACAATATAAGTATTGAATACTGACTGCAATATATTGAACCATACAAAATTTGTTAAAATCCATGAGATCATAATGGCTTTGTTTAGTTTAAAAAAGAATGTAGGGCTTCCCTGGTGGTGCAGTGGTTGACAGTCCGCCTGCCGATGCAGAGGACACGGGTTCGTGCCCCGGTCCGGGAAGATCCCACACGCCGCGGAGCGGCTGGGCCCGTGAGCCATGGCCGCTGAGCCTGCGCGTCCGGAGCCTGTGCTCCGCAACGGGAGAGACCACAACAGTGAGAGGCCCACGTACCGCAAAAAAAAAAAAAAAAAAAAAGAATGTAAAAATTACTAAAAACATTAAATAGAATGACCATATGATCCAGAAATTCCATTTCTGGGTAAATACCCAAAAGAACTGAAAGTAGGGACTCAGATATTTGTACACCTATGCTCATAGCAGCATTATTCACAATAGCCAAAAGGTGGAAGCAACCCTAATGTCCATCAATTGATGAATGAATAAACAAAATGTAATACATACAATGGAATATTATTCAGCCTTAAAGAAGGAAATTTTGACACATGCTATAACATGGATGAACTTTGAGGACATCATTCATAAGCCAGACACAAAAGGAAAAATAGTGTCTCATTCCAATTATGAGGTAACTAGAATAGTCAAATTCATAGAGACAGAAAATAGAATAGGAGTTCGCAGGGGCTGGGGGGAAGCATATAATGGGAAGTTATTGTTTACTGGATACAGTGTTTCATCTGTTTGGAATGATGAATAGTGGTGATGGTTGCACAGTGATGTGAATGTACTTAATGCTACTGAATTGAACCTAGGGGCAGGACAGGAATAAAGACGCAGAATGTAGAGAATGGACCTGAGGACACGGGGAGGGCGAAGGATTAGTTGGGATGAAGTGAGAGAGTGGCACTGACATATATACACTACCAAATGTAAAATAGATAGCTAGTGGGAAGCAGCCGAATAGCACAGGGAGATCAGCTCGGTGCTTTGTGACCACCTAGAGGGGTGGGATAGGGAGTGTGGGAGGGAGACACAAGAGGGAGGGGATATGGGGATATATGTATATGTATAGCTGATTCAATTTGTTATACAGCAGAAACTAACACAACAATGTAAAGCAATTATACTCCAATAAAGATGTTAAATAAATAAATAAAATGATGATGATAATAATAAAAAATGGGTTAAAATGGAAGCAACAGGAATATATTTTACAGCACAGGGAAATATAGCCATTATTTTGTAATAACTTTTTTAAATTATTTATTTATTTTTATTTTTGGCTGCGTTGGGTCTTCACTGCGGTGCACAGGCTCATTGTGGTGGCTTCTCCTGTTGCCGAGCACGGGCTCTAGGCACACGGGCTTCAGTAGTTGTGGCTCGCGGGCTCTAGAGCACAGGCTCAGTAGCTGTGGCGCATGGGCCTAGCTGCTCCGCGGCATGTTGGATCTTCCCAGACCAGGGCTCGAACCCGTGTTTCCTGCATTGGCAGGTGGATTCTTAACCACTATGCCACCGGGGAAGCCCTGTAATAACTTTTTAATTTTTATTTTTTAAGTATAATTAATTTACAATATATTTTGTAATAACTTTAAATGAATTATAATCTATAAAAATATTGAATCACTATGTTGTACACCTGAAACTTGTATAATATTGTAAATTCAACTATACTTCAGTTTTTTAAAAAGGTTAAAATGGTAAATTTTATGTTTGCATATCTTACTACAATTAAACAAATAAACAATGGAAGCATAAATCAAAAAAAATTTTTTTTAATTACCTGTAGGTAGGGACTTCCCTAGTGGCGCAGTGGTTGAGAGTCCGCCTGCCGATGCAGGGGACACGGGTTCGTGCCCCGGTCCGGGAAGATCCCACATGCCGCGGAGCGGTTGGGCCCGTGAGCCATGGCCGCTGAGCCTGCGCGTCCGGAGCCTGTGCTCCGCAACGGGAGAGGTCACAACAGTGAGAGGCCCGCATACAGCAAAAAAAAAAAAAAATTACCTGTAGGGGAAGGGAATATGGTCTAACCAGACTTCTTTGGTATTTGTTGTATCATTTGACTGTAGAAACATGTGACGGTATTATGTATCATACAAAAGAATTAAATCACGGTGGAAAAAATATCTAATAATTAAAAGCAAAATGAAACCAGTGAATCTAACCAAATATGAAGTTGGTGGCTTAATTACAAACTGGAAAATTATTTCAAGTGACTTAAAAACATAGTAATTTGGGAATTCCCTGGAGGTTCAGTGGTTGGGACTCTGTGCTTTCACTGCTGAGGGCCCAGGTTCGATCCCCAGTCGGTGACCTGAAATCCCACAAGCTGCGGGAGGTGGGGGGGGGGCAGCCAAAAAAAAAAGAAAGTAATTTGGTTATATATCCATAGTAAGTATATAGCCTAAGGAAGAAAAGGAACTCCAAAAATCCAAGCTGTTTTCAGTAATCATATAGTTATTAATAATACTGATATTGTTCTTTTGAAACTATTACATATTAGAATAAATGAAATAATTCATTAATGTTATTAGTAAACAAAAACCTTAAAAGTTATTATAATTATATGATATATGTTCAAGAAAGATAGAGATATGAGGAACAATCCAAATCAAAATTCTAGAGATGAAAAATATATCTGAGGTTTAAAAAAAAAAATACTAAATGGGATGAACAGGGGACTTCCTTGGCGGTCCAATGGTTAAGACTCCATGCTTCCACTGCAGGGGGCACAAGTTTGATCCCTGGTCAGGGAGTCGGGGAACTAAGATCCCGCATGCCACACAGTGAGGCAAGAAAAAAAAAGGGATGAACAGTAGATTAGACCACAGAAGAAAAGATTAATGAATTGAAGACATAACAAAAAAAGTATCCAAAATGAAACACAGAACAACAAAAACTGAGGAAAAAATGAACAAATATATGGATACTAAATAGAACGTAAGCAGGAGCACATTGATGATGACACAGCATTTTTTTTTTTTTTTTTTTTTTTTTTTTTTTTTTTTGCGTACGCGGGCCTCTCACTGCTGTGGCCCCTCCCGTTGCGGAGCACAGGCTCCGGACGCGCAGGCTCAGCGTCCATGGCTCATGGGCCTAGCCGCTCCGCGGCATGTGGGATCCTCCCAGACTGGGGCACGAACCCGTGTCCCCGGCATCGGCAGGCGGACTCTCAACCACTGTGACACCAGGGAAGCCCGACACAGCATTTTTAAACAGTTTATAAACTTTCAAGAATGAGATTTTAAACTTTTTTTTTTTTTTTTTTTTTTGCGGTACGCGGGCCTCTCACTGTTGTGGGCTCTCCCGTTGCGGAGCACAGGCTCCGGACGCGCAGGCTCAGCGGCTATGGCTCACGGGCGCAGCCGCTCTGCGGCATGTGAGATCCTCCCGGACCGGGGCAGAAACCCGCGTCCCCTGCATCGGCAGAAGGACTCTCAATCACTGCGCCACCAGGGAAGCCCAGATTTTAAACTTTTGGCTTTTATATTTTCTCAATTACAAACTACTTTCAACATAAAATACACTGCTACAAATAAATTTAAAATAAATTTTATAAATTTATAAGGAAATATTTTTAGGATTAGAATTTAAATAACTGTAAAACACTTTTTTAATATATCATTTATTTTACTTTATTTTTAAAATTTTAATTTAATTTTATTTTTTGCCACACAGCTTGTGGGATCTTACTTCCCCAACCAGGATTGAACCACCAGGGAATTCCCTGTTTTACTTTATTTTTAATTGTGGTAAAATATGCATAGAATAAAATTTACTATCTTAACCATTATTTGAGTGTACAGTTCAGTAGTGTTAAGTGCATTCACATTGTTGTGCGACCAATCTCCTGAATTCTTTTCACCTTGAAAAACTAAAACTCTATACCCATTGAACAATAATTCCCCACTCCACCCTCCCCTACCCTCTGGCAACCACTGTAATAGAGAACAAATCTGACTCCATATTGGATCTGTTTCTTTTACTTTATCCTTTGTATTATATTATTTTTTCTATAAGTTAAGAATGTTGGGCTTCCCTGGTGGCGCAGTGGTTAAGAATCCGCCTGCTAATGCAGGGGACATGGGTTCGATCCCTGGTCTGGGAAGATCCCACATGCCGTGGAGCAACTAAGCCTGTGTGCCACGACTACTGAGCCTGCACTGTAGAGCCCGCAAGCCACAACTACTGAAGCCCGCGCGCCTAGAGCCTGTGCTCTGCAACAAGAGAAGCCACCCAGTGAGAAGCCTGCGCACCACAATGAAGAGTAGACCCCGCTCGCCGCAACTAGAGAAAAGCCCATGTGCAGCAACAAAGACCCAACGCAGCCAAAAAAAAAAAAACGTTGCGGGAATTCCCTGGCTGTCCAGTGGTTAGGACTCTGCATTTTCACTGCCAAGGGCATGGGTTCGATCCCTAGTCAGAGAACTAAGATCCCACAAACAAACAAAAAAAAGAATGTTGCCTATAGCCTGAAATATACAGGATAGCCCATTCTCAATGCTCTTACTTTCAAAGGTATAAATCTTTTCTATTCCTATAGAGATAAAAAGTTTCAGAACAAAATATACAAATAGTTCATACAACTCAATAACAAAAATCAAAAACAATCCAATCAAAAAATGGGCAGAAGACCTAAATAGACATTTCTCCAAAGAAGACATACAGACGGTCAATAGGCACATGAAAAGATGCTCAACATCACTAATTATTAGAGAAATGTAAGTCAAAACTACAATGAGGTACCACCTCACACCAGTCAGAATGGCCACCATTAAAAAGTTTACAAATAACAAATGCTGGAGAGGGAGTGAAGAAAAGGGAACCCTCCTATGCTGTTGGTGGGAATGTAAATTGGTACAGTCACTATGGAAAACAGTATGGAGGGTCCTTAAAAAACTAAAAATAGAGGTGCCATACAATCCAGCAATCCCACTCCTGAGCATATATCTGGAGAAAACTCTAATTCGAAAAGACACACACACTGCAATGTTCATAGCCACACTATTTACAATAGCCAAGGCATGGAAGCAAGCTAAATGTCCATTGACAGACGAATGGATAAAGAAGATATGGTGTATATACACACAGTGGAATACTACTCAGCCATAAAAAAAGAATGAAATAGTGTCATTTGCAGCAACATGGATGGACCTAGAGATTATCATACTAAGAGATGTTAAGTCAGAAAGAGAAAGACAGGGGAATTCCCTGGCCGTCCATTGGTTAGGACTCTGTGCTTCCACGGCCGAGGGTCCAGGTTTGATCCCTGGTTAGGGAACTAAGATCCCACATGCCACGTGGCATGGCCAAAAATAAAAACAGTTTTAAAAAAAAGCGAAAAAAAAATAACAAAGAGAAACACAAAAACCATGTGATGTCACTTATATGTGGAATCTAAAATATGATACAAATGAAGTTATTTATGAAACAGAAACAGACTCACAGACATAGAAAGCAAACTGATGGTTACCAAAGGGGAAAGGAGGTGGGGGAGTGATAAATTAGGAGTTTGGGGTTGGCAGATACAAACTATTACATATAAAATAGATAAACAACGAGGTCCTACTCTATATAGCACAGAGAACTATATTCAGTATCCCATAATAAACCATTATGAAAAAGAATATATACATATAACTGAATTACTTGCTGTACACCAGAAACTAACACAACATTGTAAATCACCTATACTTCAATTAAAAAATTAAAAAGTTCCATAACAGAGGAATAATATTTGTCTTGTCAGAGGTTTATAGGAAAATTGTGACCAGACCTATGTGGACAGTTGCAACAACAAAGGATTCTGGCACCGAGAAGTTTGCAGCAACCAACCACACTCCCTCCCCTTTTAGTAAAAAAGAAGCTTGAATTCTAACTGGGGGAAAGTGGTTCTTTGGGACACTCGTCCACCATCTTCTCAGTCTGCTGGCTTTCTGAATAAAGTCGCTATTCCTTGCACCAAAGTGTCTCTTGATTTATTGGCCTGTGGTATGGCAAGCAGTATAAGCTTAGACTCAGTAACACCATTTATTCCACTTTCTGTCTCTTAATTTTTCTATTCTAAGTACCTCAAATAATAGAATAAGACAGTATTTGTCTCTTTGTGAATAGCTTATTTCACTTAGCATAACAACCTCAAGGTTCGTCCATGTTATAATATAGTCAACATTTCCTTCCTTTTCAAAATTTCCTTCCTTTTTAAGGCTGAATAATATTCCATTATATGTATAAACTACATTTTGTTTATCCATTCATTCATTGATGGACATTAGGGTTGCTTCCACATTTTGGCTATTGTGAATAATGCTGTCATGAAATGGGTATATAATATCTCTTCCAGACCCTGATTTCAATTTTTTGAGTTTTATACCCAGAAGTGGATTTGCTGGATCATAATATATGGTAATTCTATGTTTAATTTTTTTTGAGGAATTGCCACACTATTTTCCATAGAGACTAAACCATTTTACATTCCCACCAAAAGTGTATAAAATTTCCATTTTCTATATGTATCCTTGCTAACACTTGTTATTTTCTATTTTGTTTTTGTTTTCTTTTCTTTCTTTCTTTTTTTTTTTTTTGGTTGCACTGCACGGCTTGCAGAATCTCAGTTCCCTGACTAGGGATTGAACCTGGGCCACAGTAGTGAAAGTACGGAATCCTAACCACTAGACCACCAGAGAACTCCCCTTGTTTTTCTTTTTTTTTTTTTACAGTAGCCATTCTAGTGGGTGTTAGGTGGTATCTCACTGTGGTTTTGATTTGCATTTCCCAAATGATTACTGATGTTTAGCATCTCTTAATGTACTTATTGGCCATTTTGGTCTCTTCTTTGGAGAAATGTCTATTCAAGTCCTTTGCTCACTCTTAAATTGTGTTGTTAGTATTAAAACACATTTATTGGGACTTCCCTGGTGGCAGAGTGGTTAAGAATCCGCCTGCCAATGCAAGGGACACAGGTTCAAGCCCTAGTCTGAGAAGATACCCACATGTCGTGGAGCAACTAAGCCCGTGTGCCACAACTACTGAGCCTGCACTCTAGAGCCCATGAGCCACAACTACTGAGCCCGCATGCCACAGCTACTGAAGCCCACATGCCTAGACCCTGTGCTCCACAGCAAGAGAAGCCACTGCAATGAGAAGTCCACGCACCACAGCAAAGAGTAGCCCCCACTCACTGCAACTGCAGAAAGCCTTGGTGTGGCAGCAAAGACCCAACACAGTCAAAAATAAATAAATAAATTAATTAATTAATTTAAAAAAAAAACCACACATTTATCTTGGGACTTCCCTGATGGTGCAGTGGTTAAGACTCTGAGCTCCCAATGCAAGGGGCTCAGGTTCGATCTCTGGTCAGGGAACTAGATCCCACATGCACGCCTCAACTAAGAGTTCGCATGCCACAACTAAGGAGCCCATAAGCCGCAACTAAGGAGCCCCCATGATGCAGTGCAACCAAATAGATAAATAAATATTTTTTAAAAACCACATTTATCTTGCTATTTAATCTATGAGGTTATAATAAACTTGAGAAAATCAAAATGTAAAAAATTGACAGCAAAAAGAATATTTTGAGACCATTATATAAATTTTATAATTATATTGTATGTAACAATTTCTTCATATTAAAAAGTATGGTGCTCATCCTATCCTTTTCTCTATCTTTAATTGGAATGTAACTCTTGGCCTTGAGACAACATATGTTTTGTACTTTTTTAAATCAAATGTATGGAAAGGATATATCTCAATGTAAGAATTTCTATCTTATTTATATAATGTTAAGAATTTTTATCAGAATGGATATTGAATTTTATTAAATGTGTTTCCAGTAATATTTGGAGGCTGACATGATTTTTCTCCTTCAGCACATTATAATGAATTATTCTAAAAGCTTTTCTAATGCTGAGTCATCACTGCATTTCCAATACAAAAATCTTGGTCATGGTGATTATTCATTCTTCTAATGTGCTACCAGATTCTATCTGATGATGTGAATTTTCACTCCCACCAGCAATGTTTTGGAGTTTTATATTATTTTTAATATAAGTTCACTAGAGTCCTGAGAATGGGCTGAAGGTGAAATATTTTCTCCCTGGATTTTTACCAGTCTCACATGTTTCCGACTATCACCTTGTGCCACCAAACCTTGATTGGTGTTTCTAATTGTCCTCCTTCCAGGGAGGGATTTTGCAGCTTTTTAGCTAAAAGGAAGGTCTGTGTGTGAGTATCTCTCACACTCATACATTGTCCTCTACTATCTTTTTATTTAGGTTGGGAGTGTGGGAGGTTGCGGGCAGGGGGAAGGAGGAATGGGAAGGCTTCACTGTCTTTGAAATGAGAGTTTCCTTTTACTTTCTTCTATTGCCTCTGAGAGCTTTGGGTCTGGAGGCCTGACCACCAGGCCATAAGCTGCCTGAGTCTAAAGCCTGGAGATGGTGGATAATCCCCAAGCCACAGAATTTTTGTCTCTGGAGAATTGCGTTCTTCAAAGAGGAGGTAGGGGGAAGTGAATTGGTTATTAGTTTCCGAGTTTTGCCAAATAAAGTAGAATCTAAGAAGAAAAAAAAACCATATGAGTCATATTATGTATTTTTCAATATAGACTGTACATCACACTAGAGTACATTCCAGGAAAAAAAATGTAATTCCACCAGAAGCCTATCGTGCAGTCCAGGTAAGTAGGCCTTTGATAACCTAGCTTAATTCAGAGTTAGAACTTAGAGTATCTAAAGCAGGAGGTCATTCTCAATGACTACAGGTAGTGAGAGCAGATATCCTTGTCTTGTTTCCAATCTTGGAGAATGTTTACTATTAGGCATGAAGTTAGCTGTCAGTTTTTCGTATATGCTCTTTATCAGGTTAAAGTTTCTTTCTATTCCTAATTTGCTGAGAAGTTTTATTTTTATAAGTAGATATTGGATTTTGTCAAAAATTTTTTCTGAAATGATCACATGGGTTTTTTCCCTTTATCCTACTAATATGGTGAACTGGGTTCATTGCCTTTTGAATATGAAACCAACCTTGCATTTCTGGGATACACTATACTTGGTTTATATATATATATATTTTTCTTTTTTCTGTACCTGGGCCTCTCACCGTTATGGCCTCTCCCACTGCGGAGCAGAAGCTCCGGACGCACAGGCTCAGCGGCCATGGCTCACGGGCCCAGCTGCTCCGCGGCATGTGGGATCCTCCCGGACCGGGGCACGAACCCATGTCCCCTGCATCGGCAGGCGGACTCTCAACCACTGCGCCACCAGGGAAGCCCTTGGTTTATATTTTAAAGCTGAGATTCTTAACCTAGGACTCTGGGAAACATAGATATTTTAGGGACTTGCCTGACGGTCCTGTGGCTAAGACTCCGTGCTCCCAATGCAGGGGGCCTGGGTTCAATCCCTGGTCAAGGAACTAGATCCCACATGCCTCAACTAAGAGTTCGCATGCCGCAACTAAAGATTCTGCACGCGGCAATGAAGATCCCGTGTGTCACAACTAAGACCCATTGCAGCCAAATAAATAAATAAATATTTTAGAAACAAAAAAACAAACGAAAAGGGGCTTCCCTGGTGGTGCAGTGGTTGAGAGTCCGCCTGCCGATGCGGGGGACGCAGGTTCGTGCCCCGGTCCGGGAGGATCCCACATGCTGCGGAGCGGCTGGGCCTGTGAGCCATGGCCGCTGAGCCTGCGCGTCCGGAGCCTGTGCTCCTCAATGGGAGAGGCCACAACAGTGAGAGGCCCACGTACCACAAAAAAAAAACAAAGCAAAAAATGAACAAACAAAACATAGGTACTTCATAAAGGATTCTCATGGGTTGGTGAACTCCCTGATGTTGTATGCAAAATTCTGTGTGAATACACTCATGGTAGACCATCGCCAAAGATAGCCACTAACTGTTTCTCTCATCCCTGTAGGTACATGCTATGTCTCCCATCAAGAGGTGGAGTCTATTCCTCTCTCCTTAAAACTCAGTTGGCCTTATGACTGCTTTGACTAATAGGATGTGACAGAAGAGAAGCTACACCAGATCTAGGTCAAGCCCTTAAGAAGTCTGGCAGCTTGTTTTCATTCAGAGAGGTCATGTGGAAAAAAACCAGGACACCCCATTCAACAGCGAGCACAAAGACCCCAAACATGGGAATGTGACTGTCCTAGGCATTGCAGCACCAGCTGAAATCCCAGCTGAATGCAATTACATGAGTTAACCAGGTGACATCACATGGTACAGAACTGTCCATAACCCACGTAACCATAAAAAAAAATAATTGTTGTTTTAAGTCAATAAGTTTTGGGGTAGTTTGTTACACAGCAATAGATATCTGATACAGGGCTTACCCACACAGCTGGAGAGAAAATATACAGTTTTTTTGTTTGTTTTTATTTTTTTTGGCTGTGTTTGGTCTTCGTTGCTGCACACAGGCTTTCTTTAGTTGCAGCAAGCGGGGCCTACTCTTTGTTGGGGTGCACGGGCTTCTCATTGTGGTGGCTTCTCTTGTTGTGGAGCACGGGCTCTAGGCTCACGGGCTTCAGTAGTTGTGGCATGTGGGCTCAGTAGTTGTGGCTTGTGGGCTCTAGAGCACAGGCTCAGTAGTTGTGGTGCATAGGCTTAGTTGCTCCACGGCATGTGGGATCTTCCCAGACCAGGGCTCAAACCCATGTCCCCTGCAATGGCAGGTGGATTCTTAACCACTGCACCACCAGGGAAGTCCTTACAGTTTTCATTAGATCCTCCAAAACAATTAAAACCACTAGAGGAATGAAATACTGAATATTCCTTAGGAAACAGCTGATAATTATTCTGTTTTTTCAGTGTTTTTGATAGATATTAGCAGCAATGTGCTTAAGATTATAATCTTTTGCCCTAAGTAAGTAGATTATAGCTACTGAATTTGGCAATTGAATGAAAGGTCATATGCTTTAGCAATCTAATGCAACTGACAACCTAAGGCAAAAAATGAGAAAACTTACTGGACCATCCCTCCTCTACTCTGAAGCAAGTTTACGTAGTATTTGAAGGTTCTTCAAAACTCTTCACAAAAAAAATATACATATGAACATGTGAAAGTATACACACAAAAATTATATGCAGAGGAATGAACAAAAAAACCCCCAAAGTTCTATACCATAAAATGTCATAAAAATATAGTTGCATACATAAACCAGCTGAATGTATTCAACTGTAATCATAAATAGTGCACCCATGGTGGGAAGTGAGTGTGATTTGAACCTGAGCTACAATCTACCTGGGTAAAGTCTGGATAAAAAATGACTGAGACATAGGGCATGGCTTCCATCTGATAAATGGGGTGGGGTAGAGAAGAGGGTTGGAAGGATAATGATAATACTGTAGACAACTAGTTCCTATCGAGTAACAGGCATAATGAATCAGAAGGGTCCAAGGTAGTACGGCAAAGAGAAGCTAACCCTGGAAAAAGGAGCTTGAAGAGATCAGGTGAGGTACCCAGATAGTTCAAAGAGAATACATCAGGGACCCAGGCAAGGCCTGCTAGGCAGATTGGCTCCCATACTAGGCATTATTTAGGGAAACAACAGCTAAATGTTCCTTTAAGTGTCCAGGATGTTGAAGGCCAAGATATCCAAGGTCTGACCTAGAGAGGAAGGACAAACCCAGGACTCTGGGTGGCATTCATAGAAATCCTTGCTGCAGCATATCACAGAAGGAATGACCCAGCCCAGTGACAATATACAAGAAAGCAAACCAAATGAGTTATATACTGGAACTCATGGGGAAACCCTTGATGAAGGAAACACAAGAAAACAAGGTGAGAACCAAGGAAGCTGATCAGTTGTAATGCCGTAATGGAAAGATTAGAGCAACAAGCAGTTGAAGAGATGAAGTGAGGGTCAGGAATATGGGTGCAGCCAAGATAGGTTCTACTAGAAGAGATCTCTCATGAGGTTTCAGTCATGCTGTTGGCCAGGGCTGCAGTCTAATCTGAAGACTCAACTGAGGGAGAATTCTATTCCAAGCTCACTCCCATGGTTGTTGGCAGAATTTAGTATCTGGACAGCTGTTCAATCGAGGGCCTCAGTTCCTTGCTGCCTGTTAGCTGGAGACCTCCTGCATGCAGTTCCTTGACACATGGGCCTCTTCAAAGGGCAGCACAACCTGGCAATTGGCTTCCCTCAGAGCAAGGGAGCAAGAGAGAAAAAGAGAACCCTTAAAACAGAACCCACAGTCTTTTTCCAAACTAACCTCAGAAACAACATCTTATTACTTTTGCTGTAGTCTGTTAGAAGTGACTCACTAGGCCCAACCTACTGTCAAGGGGAGAACACAGGACATGAATACTAGAAGAAGGGGTACAATGGATGCCCCATCTTAGAGGCTGTGTATCATATTACTCAGATCTAAAAACTCTATCCCTATATTTAATTGTCACAAATATCAAATTTCTGGCAGTGATGATCTGACTGGCCCAGTTGGGGTTAGAATTTCTCCTTTGGGTCTGTTAGCCTTGGCCAGATGGGGCAAGATCATGTAATACATTTTATTATTTTTAGACACTTCTAGAGAATAGGAAATTGTTGTAGGCTTGTTAGTCACATGAAAATTTGTAACAAAGATACACTATCAAGCTATTATTACAACTATATATAAACCTAAAAAGATTACTTGAGATTTAGTATTGGGAAATCAAGCTAAGGAATGTTTTCACTCAGTCTCATTGATGATTGCCTTATTCTCTAGAGCTAAAGGGAGAGAGTGAGCCATCATTTTATCACCTGCAGAGACAATTTAATGGGACAATTTAGACACATCTTGTCTAAGTCAAATTAGAAGACTCTCGGAATTATGAAGGAAGTAGTGGGGGAGAGAATAAAGAAAACAGATATAGCAGAAATAAGACCAATAAAAGGAGAGTTTTGTTTTTTTTTTAAGGAGAGATTTTTAAAGAAAAATTCACTTGATGTCCTTGAAAGTCAAGGCGTCTCAAAGGTAAATAGAAAATCATCTTTGCTGACACTGACACAATATTTACATAAAGGCAAATAACTTAAGGTAGGCTCTGAGTATCACTGCTTTACTTCGATTGTCTTATTTTTAAAGTTATTCTGTAGGGAGTTCTGCTCTCAGTAATGGTGGAGTTTCTTGCAGACCAAGACTACAGCAAAAAACAACTGGAAAATATGAACAAAATTTAAAATAAAAAAAAATCTATTTGTAGATATCAGAGAGGTACCAAGGCAGCAAGGACTTGAGGGGCTAAAATCTCAGACAGAAAAGGAGTTCTAAGAGATAAGCCTGACATTCAGTGCTTCTTTTCCCCTTGAGGCATCACTGATTCAAAAGTAGTAACGAAAGTTTGAGAAGCTGAGCAAAAAGCAGTAGCTAAATGGCTGAAAAACAAAACTGGTCTTCCTGTAGTCTTACAGAACTTGTGGGGGGAAAAAAACCTGGAGGTTCAGGACCTAAGAAGATAGAGGAAACCTGGCAATCACCCCTTACTTTTAGTTGAAACCCTCAAAGGCCTACACCTAAGGAGAGACCAGCTCCTATAAATACTAAAGCTCACCTTCTCATTACAAAATCCCTGGCTTGATTAAGAGAGTCTAAGCTTACCCTAACTAACTGTCAGAAGCAAAAACAAACCCTTGCAAGAAGAAGACTACACCATTCAGGGCTTCAAATTATCTCTTTAATTTTTCATAAACCATTTTCAGTATTAAACAAAAACTTACTAGTATTCCAGACAAGATCAAATGACAAAAACTGAAGAAATATCAGAGAAGAGAAACAGATCCACAGAAGAGCCAGATACTGGAATTATCAGACTTGAACTTTAAAATAACCATAATGAATAGGTTTGAGAAATTAAATGACAAGATGGAGAAATTCCATAGAGGAAACTGTATGAAATGGAAATTCTAGAACTGAAAAAAAATCACATTTAAGAACTCAACAGTGCTTAACAGCACACTGCACACAAATAAAAAGATAATTAGTGAACTAGAAGACAGGTCAGAAAAATCATCTAGACTGAAGCTCACAGAGATAAAAAAGAAAAAGAACGGGAATTCCCTGGTGGCCCAGCAGTTAGGACTCCTTGCTTCCACTGCAGGGCGCCTGGCTTCAATACCTGGTTGGGGAACTAAGATCCTGCAAGCTGCGCAAAGGAACAACAGTAAGGCTAATAGTTGGCTTCTCAACAAAGTGAGGAAAGCCAAAGATAATGGAATGACACATTCAAAGTGTTGCAAGATAATAACTGCCAAGCTAGAATTCTATACTCAATAAAAAATGTCCTTCAAAAATAAAGACAAGAAAAAGAGAAGAAGACAAATTAAATACATTTTCAGACAAACAAAAACTGAGAGAACTTGCCACTGGCAGACCTGAATTAAAGGAATACTAAAGGGAATTCTTCGAATAAAAGGAAACTAATCCTAAGTGGAAGCACAGATAAGCAAGAAGAAATTTAGCAATAAAAAGGGTAAATAAGAAGGTAAATCCTGAAGAATATTGAGCTGACATTTAAGGATATATGAGAACAGGTAAAAATAAAGAAGTTATGGAATGAAAAGCTATGATCTTCCAGGAAAACAATTTGCAGATGAATTAAAGGAGAGAATGTTTACTGTCCAGATCTGAATTGTGGCTGGAAAATTAAGCAGAAGGACTATCTCAAAGCAAAGACCTTAAATACAAACAGAAATCATGATGGAAAATACAAGACTTAGAGGATAGATCCAGGAGATCTAATACGCAAATACTGGCAGTTCCAGAAGAGAAAAGAGAACAACAGATGGCAAAACTTTAAAAAATACTATAGATTGCAAATATTTTGTATACAAAAATATACAAAGGCTCAAAAGAGCGCGCGTCCGTCGGGTGCTCGCGTGGGGCTGGTACGGCACTGCTCAAGGCTGCAGCCTTGGCGAGGCTGGGAGGAACCGAGCGGCGGGACGGGCCGAGGACTGAGCTAACTGGACAATGGCAGTTAAGTAGGTTTTGAAAAATGTCTGAAGTTTAGTGAACTGCATCTACATTCTGCCTTTTCCCCATCCTTTACAAAAGATTAATGGGATGTTTGAGAAGAGAGCTGTATTAAAAGAAGAGTGTTACAAATGGCTTCAGAACCTATGAATGCAAAACAAGCTAGGAATCGCTTCACAAAGGGGAAAAGGCAACAGCATCAGCAAATAAAGAACAGATCTTCACTTGGTGATGGTGATGGAGAAGACTCCTTTATCTCTGATGCCAATGAAACTTGGAAAGATTTTCATGGTTCTCTTCTTCAGTTTTATGAAAATGGAGAACTCTGTGATATCACATTGAAGGTTGAACTGGTGGCTAGAGCTTGCTGTGAATACATGAAGTTACATTTTCATCCCTCCAGTTGTCTGGCAGTAAGAGCCTTTGCAGAAAGTCACAATCGTATAGACTTAATGGACATGGCAGATCAGTATGCCTGTGAGCATTTTCCTGAAGTAGTGGAGTGTGAAGACTTTGTTCGTTTGCCGCTGTTGCCAGTTGATTTTCTTATGGGTGCTGTGACAAAAGAACAGATTGTCAAACAGAACCTAAAATGTAGAGATTTATTGGATGAAGCAAGAAATTACCACCTTCACTTGAGTAGCATGGCAGTACCTGACTTTGAATACTCCTTTCGGACTACCCCAAGGAAACATACTGCTGGTGTGCTATTTTGTGTAGGTGGTCGAGGTGGATCAGGTGACCCCTTTTGCTGTATCGAATGCTATTCTATCAACAAAAACAGCTGGTTCTTTGGACCAGAAACGAACAGTCGAAGGCGACGTGTGGGTGTAATCTCAGTGGAAGGTAAAGTGTATGCAGTGGGTGGACATGATGGAAATGAACATTTAGGTAGTATGGAGATGTTTGATTGTCTCACTATTAAATGGATGATGAAGGCATCAGTGAACACAAAGAGGCGAGGAATTGCCTTGGCCTCCTTGGGAGGCCCAATTTATGCAATTGGAAGGTTAGATGACAACACTTGCCTCAACGATGTTGAGAGATATGACATAGAATCTGATCAGTGGAGTACAGTGGCACCAGTGAATACTTCCCGTGGAGGAGTTGGCTCTGTGGCTCTTGTGAACCATGTTTATGCAGTAGGTGGCAAGGATGGAGTAGCTTCTCTATCTAGTGTGGAGAGGTGTGATCCACATCTCGATAAATGGATAGAAGTTAAAGAAATGGGTCAGCGAAGAGTAGGCAATGGAGTTAGTGAGCTCCGTGGTTGCTTACACGTTGTTGGTGGTTTTGATGATAATTCTCCTGTGAGTTCAGTTGAGCGGTATGATCCTCGAAGCAACAAGTGGGATTATGTAGCAACCCTTACCACTCCCGGGGGTGGAGTGGGGATCGCAACAGTGATGGGCAAAATCTTTGCAGTTGGTGGTCATAATGGCAATGCATACTTAAATACAGTAGATGCATTCGATCCAGTGCTGAATAGGTGGGAGCTTGTTGGATCTGTGTCTCACTGCAGAGCTGGAGCAGGTGTAGCTGTGTGTGCCTAACTAGGCAAATTCGAGATGTAGGTCGTGGATCCAATAATGTGGTTGACTGTATGTGACTTGAGTTCTAGCCACCAACAATTTAATCATATCTGATAGGCAAGAAAGACTACCAGGATTTTGTAATGGCCACCTTTGAACAGTTTTAACTACTACTAGAGTCTCATTTAAACGTAAACTGTTGTATTGTGACTACGTGCAACTTTTGAAATTGTAGCTGAAACTACTAGTAATAAAGTTGATACTTCCCACTTTAACAAATAATGAAGTAGGGAAGGAAGACACTCTAACCTGAAACCATACATCCTCCAAAGAAAATGTGTTTAAAGGAGTGCCAAAACCTTGAATTTCCTTTTTTTAAAAAACTACGGATGAATCAAAATGTAAAATGAAGTCATTTGCTGAGCTTTACCTTTTGCCTAAAGGTGTTAACCTTAGGCAGTAGACTTTTCCTAGGGGGATATTGTGAACCTATTCATCAACACAAGGATATCAGGACACATAACATACCTGCTCCATTTGAAGATCTTTTCTACTTGGTGCTGATGAATTTTTGCCTTGTTTTTTTCTAGGTGTTGATTTTTCAAGTCCTTGAATATTTACAGAAATAGGAAAAATATTTCATCTTTCTGAGTGCCCTTTGGCTGTGTTTTCAGAAGCTTATAGGAATGCTGTAGGAAGCCCTTAATTTCAGTTTGAATTGTTAGGACACAAAAAGATCTAACTGAACTAATTCCACCTGAATGAATCTGCACTTTTATTTTTTCATCTCATGCCGAAAGGATTTGTTTCATAATCAAAAATTGAACCAGAGGGGATATCAGAGGAGAAGGCTTTAAAGTCAACATTATTCTAGTGCCCACTCGAGAGCCTTGAGAGGGAATGGTGTCCGTTACATGACTCCCCAAAGAGGGGACTCCAAAAATATGTTTAACTCTCTTCTTTGATTTAATCATTTCATTTTGAACCCAAGATTTATTATCTTTCTATTTTTCTATTTGCCACCATCACAGTTTTTCTAAACTGTACAGAGTCTGGATTTATTTATTATCAGAAAATGAATGCATTTTAAAAAAAACCCTTTATAGACTGTAGTTGAACTGTTGATTACCTCAAGTCCATCATTACCAATAAAAGATATTGTAAAAACAAACCAAAAAAAATACAAAAATCAACTACATTTTTATATACCAAAAATGATTAGAAATTTTAACTCTACAAAGGATATTGTTCATAACAGTATCAAAAGACATATAAAGTGCCTAGGGATAAAATTACCCAAAATATGCAAGACATATTTTAATAAAACTTTATTGAAAAACACTAAAACACACTTAAATACATGGAATTATATACTTAGTCTGTGAGTTGGAAGAGTCACCTAATAAAATGTCAGTTCTTCTCAAATCAATCTATAGATTCAATGCAATTCCAATCAAAATCACAAAAGGTTCCATGTGTGCATTTGCACATGTCATCTAAGCATGCACTTGACAAAGAGCATATATCATAGATGGCACCACACCAGATTTTTTTTAATACAGAATGAGTAAAAGTTCCTGTGGACCATTTCATACAACACAGGGAATAGTGGCATCATGAGACAAAGTGCTTTCAGGGGGTCTGCTCTTCTAGAGCAGACTTCCTCATTCTTCTAAGGCTTGGGTAAATATCAGTTATGCAGGCACTATGTTTATTTAGACACTATGCTATAAATTGCCTTTCTCTGTAAGAAAATTGAAGGATAAGAATATTTACTACTCAGAAAGCTAAATACAGATCCTTCTTATGTGGCTATTCAGGCTAAGGTGAAGGACTTAGGTAAGATTAAATTTGACTATGTTCTGTTGTCTGTGTTCAGACTTTCTCTGTTATAACAATTTTCTTGACAGATCGTGTCAAGAGACAAGGATTTTGTGTGTGTGTGTATGTCAAACCGTTATGCTACAGAGTCTATCTTTACCATTCTGGAATGAAGCCCCTTCACTCCAAGACTTGGGCTAACAGCAAAATTTTACAATATGATTTAGAGAGTTAAAGAGAGTCACAAATATGTCTATAACAGATTTTTGTTAGTTTATAAATTGTACCAGCATTAATCAAATAAGCTATTAAGATGATCTTACTAGCTTTATATTAATTAACCAATAACCATATATGCTGTATAGATTCCCTAGTTAGAAAAATCACAGATCTTGGATCTAGTTTTCTCTTGGCAAGCTTGCAAATTATAAATAAAGAAAAGAAATGCCTCTAACAGATTCATAACCAAATACAATTCCAAGTCTTCTTTTTCCACAATATATAGTATGTATAAATCCATTTATATAAAATTATGTACATATATGTACATACATAGAGAGATACCTAAAGGATCTTTATCAAATCTTACAGTATTTTTACGAATGACAAGATTTCACGTAAATTTTACTTTCATCATAACTTTCTAAGTTGTCTGAATTTTCTAGAATGAGTATACAGAACAAAGGAAAAAGGAAATGTTTAAAAAGAAAGGAATTTTTCTGATATGAACTTAAAGAAATGTTTATATTGGCTACATAGGCTGGGTGTCAAAAAAAAATCCAGGGTATTCTCAATGATGCACTCTCTTAGTTTTACAAGTCTATTTATAGCTGATGGCTAGCATGCTCTAGATGCCACTCCCAGTTAAAAACCTCTCCAAATCATTATCTTATAAATCACTTTGTGGCAATGAATTAGGAAGTAATTTTCTTAAAAGAACACATTAGAGGTGCTAATCATGGGACTTCCCTGGTGGTCCAGTGGTTAAGAATCTGCCTTCCAATGCAGGGGACACTGGTTCAAACCCTGGTCAGGGAACTGCCACAGGGCAGCTAAGCCCGCATGCCACAACTACAGAGCCCATATGCTCTGGAGCCCACACGCCACAACTAGAGAGAAGCCCACACGCCACAACTAAGACCCAATGCAGCCAAAAAAGCAATAAATAAATGAAATAAATAAATATCTTAAAAATATATTTTTAAAAAAGATGTTAAGCAAATGTCTCACCTGCAACCTTGAGCCTGAGCAATTCTCATTCTTTCAGTTTTTTTGGTAAAGAGCAAAAAATCTTAATTTTATCAAAAGAGTATAGGGTTTAAGCAAGGTAGTCATAAATAATAGCACCAACTTTAGGAATACTCTGATGTAAATGAAGTTTTCTTCTGAAGAGTCTCACATCCTTATTCAGCACCTCACTTTCTGGTACTGGCCACTCTCAACCCTTACCCATACTCTAATACCCCATTCTGTTTCTCTTACCCAAAGCTTTAATTTCTATCAACAGCCTACTAGTATCTATAAAAATAGTAACTGATTAATTAAAATACCATCTTTTACTAAAGTACTGGCATTTAAACAGGGAATTTTTAGGAACTAAAGGTTTGACTTTTAAAAAATCACCAGGAGAAGAATTTTAAGCACTGTCTTAGGCAAAGCAGATGACATTTTGGGTAGCTATTTCAAGTATCCTGAGACATTAAAATCAGAGTACACAGTGGTAGACTAGCATCCATTCTCCCTACCCCAAGGTTAATGCCTGCCCCTCACACTTTATCCCTTGTAGGTTTTTTTCCCTAATATAACAATTTTATTTAAATATAATTCACGTCATACAATTTAAAGTGTACAATTCAATGATTTTCAGTATATTCAGTGTTGTGCGACCATCACCACAATCAATATTAGAGCATTTTCATCATCCCACCCCCCACGCAAAGAAACTCTATAACCTAGGCAACCCCCACCCCTAAAGAACCACTAATCCACTTCCTGTCTCTTTACAGCTTCCTATTCTGGAAATTTCATATAATGGAGTCCTGAAAGCCCACAGGCACACCTTCCCATCACGGGCTCCCCATGCCCTTCTGGCCAGCTTTCGATTTTCACCTGCCCCAGTCTTCCATTTTCCTGCTGCACAGTTCTGTAAACATTAGTAAACTCATAAAGAAGACCCAAGCTCCAAACACAGCCCCCAGTGCTGTGCCTGACCTGACAGGACAGCCAACGGTTCCTTATGGACATGAACCCTCCTCCTCTCTCCACCCTTCTGGGCGTCTGGGGCTGCAGAGAACAACCCACAGGTCCTCTCCCCTGCCATGTTCCTCTCCAAGGCAACAATCTTTGCTACCACCCCACCAGTGTAGCACGGGTGGGCGTCTTCCTTGCCCCATTCTCCCTTCCCTCACCTCCCTCTCCCCACCACGTGCACAGAATAAAGTCCTGGGGGAAAATAATAAATAAAGAAATAAGTAAATAAGTGAAATAAATAGAGTACACAATATGTAGGTGTAACTGGCTTCTTCCTTTTTAAAAAAAAAAGTCAAGTAGACATTTTTCTTTTAAATATTTATTTATTTATTTATTTTGGCTGTGCTGGGCCTTAATTGCAGCATGTGGGATCTTCGTTGCTGCACTCAGGATCTTTAGTTGTGGTACGCAGGCTCTAAGTTGCGGCACGCATGTGGGATCTAGTTCCCTGACCAGGGATCGAACCTGAGCCCCCTGCATTGGGAGCATGCAGTCTTATCCACCAGACCACCAGGGAAGTCCCAAGTAGACATATTTTTGAAATATTTCTTTTAAAGTACTCCAGACTGTTATAGGGTTAGGAAACACCAGTAGGGCAAGAAAATTTTAAAATATAGCAATTTCTCTGTCTTGTTAATCAATATATACTTCACATACCATAAAATTCACTAATTAGTGTACAACTTTAGTGTACAATTTGTTTTTAGTATATTCACCAGGTTGTGCAAACATTACCACCGTCTAATTCCAGAACAATTTCATATTCTACAAATAAACCCCTAAACTCTGTACCTCTTAGCAGTCACTCCCCATTCAAACCTCCCCCTAGCCTATGGCAAACACTAATCTATTTCCTGTACCTATGGATTTGCTTATTCTGGACATTTCCTGTAAACAGAATCATATAATATGTGGCTTCTTTTACTTAGCATGATGTTTTCAAGGCTCATCTATGTTGTAGTGTGTACTTCATTTCTTTTTATTGTCAAATAATATTCCATTGTATAAAGATACAACATTTCCTTTATCCTTTCATCAGTTGATGGGTGTTTGGAGTGTTTCCAATTTTTGGCTATTACGATAATTCTGTGAAAGATAGCAGAATTTGCCAACCCAAAACATGCCACTTTGTCATAAAGATTATTTTGAACTGAAGGCAACTAAGAAGAAGCAGATACAAAAAAGCTCTCTGCTTTCCCCCATTTGCCTAAAAGCAGGCAAGAAATAAATTTGCACAGAAGTTAATCACTGATAACTCCAGACCTTTATCAGCCCAGAGACAGCACCAGAGGTTCTCTACAGCAAACTTTACTGAGAGCCCTTATCTTCCATTAGTTCTTCACATATTTACCTTCCCAAAATTTGCCACCCCTAGAGACTCAAGATCCTTTCTTTGTCACTTTTCTAAAAATTTGCTCCTTTGCTAAGATGCTATATAAGTCCAAGTTTTAAACAAACCTTTAAATTACTATTCCTGAGTTTCTCCCATGTATATATGAGATATACGTGTTAATAAACTTCTATTTGTTTTTCTCTTACTAATCTTTTGTTACAGAACTCCAGCCAAGAACTTAGAAGAGTAAAAGGAAAATATTTTTTTCCTCCCCTACAGCTGCTGTGAACATTTGTGTATGAGTTTCTGTGTGGCCATATGTTTTCATTTCTCTTTGATATAATCCTAGAAGTGGAATTTCTGGTTTATAGGTAACTCTATGCTTAATATTTTGTGGAACTGCCCAACTATTTTCCAAAGTGGTTGCACCATTTACATTCCTACCAGTAGTGTAGGAGAGTTCCAATTTTTCTATACCCTCACTAAGACTTATTATCTTTCTTTTTGATTGTAGCCATCCTAGTGGGTGTGAAGTGGTATCTCACTGGGATTTTGATTTACACTTCCCTGATGGTTAATGATGTTGAGCACCTTTTCATGTACTCATTGGCCATTTGTATATCTTCTTTGGAGAAATGTATATTCAGATTCTTTACCCATTTTTTAATTGGATTATTTGTCTTTTATATTGAGTTGTAAGAATTCTTTACATGTTCTAGTTATGAATATCTTATAATTTGCAAATATTTTCTCCCATTATGTGAGAATGAATAAAATGGATAATATTATATACATAATTTTTTTTTTTTTTTGGCCACACAGCATGTAGGATCTTAGTTCCCCAACCAGGGATAGAACCTGCGACCCCTGCAGTGGGAGCACAGAGTCTTCATCACTGGCCCACCGGGGAAGTCCCCATACTATTTCCAGATACAGTCCTTTGAAACACAGAAGTTTTTAATTGCCTATGTTTGCGGTGTCATATGAAAGAAGGCTTTGATCCAGGGTCATTAAGATTTACATCTATATTTTCTTCTAAGAGCTTTATTGTTTGATCTATTACATACACTAGGTATATGAGCCATTTGAGTTAATGCGTGTATACATGTTTGTGTATGTGTGAGGAAGGGATCTAACTTTATTCCCTTACATATAGGTATCTAGTTAGCCCAGCAATATATGTTGAAAAGACTATTTTTTCCTCATTGAATTATCTTGAAACCTTTTCAAAAATTAATTGACTATAAGTGTGCAAGTTTATTCCTGGACTCTTAATTCTATTCCATATATCTATACTTATGCCAGCACCACACAGTCTTTATTAATTTACTTATTTTTGGCTGCATTGGGTCTTCATTGCTGCATGCGGGCTTTCTCTAGTTGCTGCAAGTGGGACTACTCTTCATTGTGGTGCATGGGCTTTTCATTGAGGTGGCTTCTTTTGTTGCAGAGCATGGGCTCTAGGCACTTGGGCTTCAGTAGTTGTGGTACTCGGGCTTCAGTAGTTGCGGCTCGTGGGCTCTAAAGCACAGGCTCAGTAGCTGTGGCACACGGGCTTAGTTGCTGCGAGGCATGCGGGATCTTCCCGGACCAGGGCTTGAACCTGTGTCCCCTGCATTGGCAGGCAGATTCTTAATCACTGTGCTACCAGAGAAGTCCCACACCGTCTTGATTATTGTAGCTTTGTAGAAAGTTTTGAAATCAGGGAATATGAGTCCACTAACTTTGTTTTCCTTCAAGTTTTTTTTGCTATTCTTGGTCCCTTGAATTTTCATATACATTTTAGGATCAGTTTGTTAATTTCTGCAAAGAAGCCAGCTGGGAGTTTTGATAGGGATTGTATTGTATCTGTATATCAATTTGGGGAATGTTGCCATCTTAACAATAGTAAGTCTTCCGATACTTAAACATTTTTCCATTTATTTAGATCATCTTTAATTTCTTTCAACAATGTTTTATAGTTATTTGATGATGTTAAATGCAATATTATCCAATGTTAGACAGAAGTATTAGTTACAATTAATGTTCCCTGAAGGAACACTATTGTGCTGCACAACATAGTCTCTATACTCATCAGGGATCCAATATGATCATTCCACTGGGATGGCTTTTTACATCTGTGATAAGATGCAGGGATTTTTCCCTACTTGGGTTTATTAAGTAGAATATTTTATTCTACAGCTACAGTAGAGAACAGCATTAAGACACCTTCTGAAAAAAAAAAAAAAAGACACCTTCTGTAGGGACTTCCCTAGTGGCGCAGTCGTTAAGAATCCGCCTGCCAATGCAGGGGACACAGATTTGAGCCCTGGTCCGGGAAGATCCCACCTGCTGCGGAGCAACTAAGCCTGTGTGCCACAACCACTGAGCCTGTGCTCTAGAGCCCGCGAGCGGCACTGCTGAAACCCGTGCCTTCTAGGGCCTATGTGCGGCAACTACTGAGACCACGTGCTGCAACTACTGAAGACCACGTGCCTAGAGCCCATGCTCTGCAACATGAGAAGCCACCACAATGAGAAGCCCGCGCACCACAAGGAAGAGTAGCACCCACTCGCTGCAACTAGAGAAAGCCTGCGCGCAGCAACGAAGACCCAGTGCAGCCAAAAAAAAAAATTAAAAAAAAAAAAAAAAAGAAAAGGAGCTGTCACCACAGAAGTCATACACATTGAAAAGATAAACTAGGGGCTTCCCTGGTGGCGCAGTGGTTGAGAGTCCGCCTGCCGATGCAGGGGACACGGGTTCGTGCCCCGGTCCAGGAAGATCCCACATGCCGTGGAGCGGCTGGGCCCGTGAGCCATGGCCACTGAGCCTGCGCGTCTGGAGCCTGTGCTCCGCAACGGGAGAGGCCACAACAGTGAGAGGCCCGCATACCGCAAAAAAAAAAAAAAAAAAAAAAAAGATAAACTAGGATATTATGAAGATTTAATCCAATAGATTTGTATTTAAAGATGAACTGAGAAAAAAACTTCAAGAAGAAATTAAAAATCTGAATAATCACATAACCACTAAAGAAACTGATTAGAAGTTTAAAAAAAATCTTCCCATAACAATACCACCAGCACCATCCAGGTTCAGACTGCTCCACTAGAAAGCTGCACCAAGTTTTAAGGGAAAAATATTCCAATATTATACCAACTCTTCCAAAGAATAGAGACGGCACATTCCTTTATGAATCTATCAAACTCTTACACCAAAATTTGAAAGATAAAAATATATAAGGAAAATTACACCCAATTTCACACATAAACATTGATGTAAATATCCATGCAAATATTAGCAAACTGAATCTAGTAATATGTTCTGAAATATGATACATTGTGACCTAGTCTGACTCATCACAGCAATTCTAGGTCATTTTAACTTTAGGAAACAAATTGGTATAACTTGCCACAGTAACAGAGTAAAAGAGAAAAATCAGAGGATCTCAATAGATGAAGAAAAAGCATTCGCTAAACTTCAACATTCATTCATGATAAAACTTTCACCAAATTAAGGAAACCTTAATCTGATAAAAGACATCTATAAGAAAAACTACAGCAAACATCATCCTTAAAGATGAAACATTAAAACCATTCCCTCTGAGTGCAGGAACATGGGAAGAATGCTCATTATCACCACTTCTTTGATCATTCTAGTGAAGGTCCCAGTGAGTAAATCAAGAAAAGCAAATAAGAGGAATAAGGAATGCAAAAGAATAAATGTAAATGCAAATTAAATGGTTGTGGTATAATAAAAAATAATATTTGGTTTTTGTCTCTCATTTCCCGGCACAGAGCTCCTAAAGTCCTTGGAATATCCTGAGTAAGAAGAATGTCTTTTGTATGCTAATAAGATAATGGGGAGGGGGTGGTAATAGATAGCTTTAGGATGCGGGTTGGTCCATTGAAAGACCAAACCAAGATTAGAGGGCAGAAACTTTCAGTCACACCTCACCTCCAGGGAGAGGAGAAGGACTGGCTATTGAGGTCAGTCACCAATGGACAATGATTTAATCAATCATGCCTATGTAATAAAATCTCCATAAAAACTAAATGATAGGGTTTGGAGAACTTCTGGGCTGGTGAATACATCAAAGTACTGGGAGAGTGGTGTACCAGGAAAGGGCATGCCTCCCCCCACACCCTGCCCTAGGTATCTCTTCCTCTGGCTCTTCCCAAGTTATCCTTTATAATAAACTGGCAAATATAAGTAAAGTGTTTTCCTGAATTCCATGAATCCTTCTATCAAATTATTGAACCTGAGAGAAAGGGTCATGGAAACCCCTGAATTCATAGCCTGTGGGTCAGAAGTACAGATGGCAAACTGGGACTTGTGACCGACACCTGAAGTAATGACAGTCTGTGTGATTGAGTCCTTAACCAGTGGAGTCTGCAAGAACTCCATATAGCTGGTGTCAGAATTGAAATGACTTGTTGAACTTCCAGTTGGTGTCAAAGAATTAGAGAACTGATGTGAATATATACACTACTATATATAAAATAGATAACTAATAAGGACCTACGGTATCGCACAGGGAACTCTGCTCAAAACTCTGTAATAGACTGTATGGGAAAAGAATCTAAAAAAGAGTGAAAGAAAGAAAAAAAGAGAGAATTGATGTGGAAAACACCATGTATTTAGTGTCAGAAAAAACCTTACACAATGCTTATGTAATGTAAAAATTCCCGCCAAAATGTTCACGTTGTAAGGCCAACTGGCCCGAGGCAGAGGAACACAATCAGATTCACAGGTTGCATCAGACCGAAATTCTCCGGACCACCCAGTTCCAGAAACTGCCCTGGAGACATTCCGGACCACCCAGTTCCAGGAACTGACCTGGGGACTTTGAACCCAGCCCAGCCTTCCCGCCTTTCGAGGGGCGGGACTAACGGTCCCCCAGGATACCCGAAAAGACCACCAAATAAGGGATACCCTGCGCCCTCCCAGATTCACCACACCCCTTTCCCTTCTTCCCCTATAAAATCTTGCCCAACCCTCACCCGGGTACGACTTCTCTGGCCCCCTTTCTCTCGGACCAGTGAACCTCGCCCGGGAGTGCTCCCTAATAAAGCTCACTTGAAGCTTTCCTCTGTTTCGTGGTGCCATTTGTTAAGATCCGACCTTACACACGTAAGCTATTAGAATTTAAGAATTTAGCAAGGTTGTTGCTAGGTACAAAATCAATAAATAAAAATCAATTGTACTGGGCTTCCCTGGTGGCTCAGTGGTTAAGAATCCACGTGCTAATGCAGGGGACGTGGGTTCGAGCCCTGGTCTGGGAAGATCCCACATGCCACAGAGCAACTAAGCCCGTTAGCCACAACTACTGAGCCCACGTGCTACAACTACTGAAGCCCACACACCTAGGCCCGTGCTCCGCAACAAGAGAAGCCACCACAATGAGAAGCCTGCACACCGCAACAAAGAGTAGCCCCCGCTCACCGCAACTAAAGCCCGTGCGCAGCAACAAAGACCCAACGCAGCCAAAAATAAATAAATTTATAAAAAATTTTTTAAAAAGTAATGCATTTGGATTAAAGAAATTTTGCTAAATATAGACAAGCAGAAGGAAGTTTTTTTCAATCACCACAAATCTTACCAGTCAATATTGAGATTTCGTTTTCTTTTCACAGGGTAAACATCAGCCTATTAGGTATTTCCTTTGTGGTAATTCCCTGGCAGTCCAGTGGTTAGGGCTCCGTGCTTCCACTGCAGGGAGCATGGGTTCGATCCCTGGTTAGGAACTAAGATCCCACATGCCATACTGCACAGCCAAAAAAAAAAAAAAAAAAGTATTTCCTTTGTAAATACTGTAGTAATTTGCTTTCTCAATTTTTAAATTATTTTCTGAATCTGTACTCCTTTCTTTTTTTTTTTTTTTTTTTTGCGGTACGCGGGCCTCTCACTGTTGTGGCCTCTCCCGTTGCCGAGCACAGGCTCCGGACGCGCAGGCCCAGCGGCCATGGCTCACGGGCCCAGCCGCTCCGCGGCATTTGGGATCTTCCCAGACCGGGGCACAAACCCGTGTTCCCTTCATCGGCAGGCGGACTCTCAACCACTGCGCCACCAGGGAAGCCCTGTACTCCTTTCTTATAGACTATAGTTCATATACATAAATTCAGATCATGGTTAATCTCTACTTATTCTCCTTAATCCTCTTTAATTGTTATTGGTATTTTATTTTCATTACTTTCAAAATGCCTTGTCACCAGTTCTCATTTAATCTGAGGAAGTTGAGCTTTCCTTTCTTCTCTGTATAGAAACTTTAAATACTCAAGTCTCTAGATGTTCACTGTGTAATATGGTAGCCACTACACGTGACTATTTAAATTTAAATTAATTAGAATATACAATGGAGAAAGACAGTCTCTTCAATAAGTGGTTCTGGGAAAACTGGACAGCTACATGTAAAAGAATGAAATTAGAACATTCTCTAACACCACACACAAAAGTAAACTCAAAATGGATTAAAGACCTAAATGTAAGAGTGGATACTATAAAACTCTTAGAGGAAAACATAGGCAGAACACTCTTTGACATTAATCGCAGCAATATCTTTTTAGATCTACCTCCTAGAGTAATGAAAATAAAAAAAAAATAAACAAGTAGGACCTAATTAAACTTAAAAGCTTTTGCACAGCAAAGGAAACCATAAACAAAACAAAAAGACAACCCACAGAATGGGAGAAAATATTTGCAAACAATGTGACCAACAAGGGATTAATCTCCAAAATATACAACAGCTCTTGTAGCTCAATATCAAAAAAAAAAAAAAAAAAAAGTGGGGGGGGGACTTCCCTGGTGGGTGAGTGGGTAAGAATCCACGCTCCCAATGCAGGGGGCCTGGGTTCAATCCCTGGTCAGGGAACTAGATCCCATATGCATGCAGCAACTATGAGTCTGCATGCCGCAGCTAAGAAGTCTGCATGCTGTGACTAAGAAGTCCGCATGCCGCAACTAAGAAACAGCCCATATGCCGCAACTAAACACGCTGCAACAAAGATCCCACATGCCGCAACTAAGACCCAGCATAGCCTAAATAAATAAATAAATATTTTTTAAAAAACAACAAAAAATGGGCAGAAGATCTAAATAGACATTTCTCCAAAGAAGACATACAGATAGCCAAAAAGCACATGAAAAGATGCTCAACATTGCTAATTATTAGAGAAATTCAAATCAAAACTACAATGAGGGGCT
Organism: Orcinus orca; assembly: GCF_937001465.1. Lineage (NCBI taxonomy): Eukaryota > Metazoa > Chordata > Mammalia > Artiodactyla > Delphinidae > Orcinus > Orcinus orca. Next base: position 39,548,033 of record NC_064569.1, on the reverse strand, counting down.
TCCCTGGTGGCGCAGTGGTTGAGAGTCCGCCTGCCAATGCAGGGGACAGGGGTTCGTGCCCCGGTCCAGGAAGATCCCACATGCTGCAGAGCGGCTAGGCCCATGAGCCATGGCCACTGAGCCTGTGCGTCTGGAGCCTGTGCTCCGCAACCGGAGAGGCCACAACAGTGAGAGGCCCGCGTACCGCAAAAAAAAAACCCAAAAAAACCAAAACTACAATGAGGTATCACCTCACGCCTGTCAGAACGGCCATCATCAAAAAGTCTACAAACAATAATAAATGCTGGAAAGGGTGTGGAGAAAAGGGAAACTTCCTACACTGTTGGTGGGAATGTAAATTGGTACAGCCACTATGGAGAACAGTACGGAGGTTCCTTAAAAAACTAAAAATAGAGCTGTCATATGATCTAGCAATCCCACCCCTGGGCATATATCCAGGGAAAACCATAATTCGGAAAGATACATGCACGCCAATGTTCATTGCAGCACTATTTACAATAGCCAAGATGTGGAAGCAACTTAAACGTCCATCAACAGATGGATGGATAAAGAAGATATGGTACATATATACAATGGAATATTACTCAGCCATAAAAAAGAATGAAATAATGCCATTTGCAGCAACATGGATGGACCTAGAGATTATCATACTAAGTGAAGTAAGTCAGACAGAGAAAGACAAATATCATATGATATCACTTACACGTGGAATCTAAAAAAATGACACAAATGAACTTACTTACAAAACAGAAACAGACTCACAGACGTAGAAAACAAACTTATGGTTACCAAAGGGGAAAGGTAGGAGGGAGGGATAAATTAAGAGGCTGGGATTAACGTATACACACTACTATATATAAAATAGATAATCAACAAGGACCCACTGTATAGCACAGGGAACTCTACTCAATACTCTGTAATAACCTATATGGGAAGAGAATCTGAAAAAGAATACATATGTATGTGTATAACTGAATCACTTTGCTGTACACCTGAAACTAACACAACACTGTAGATCAACTACATTCCAATATAAAATAAAAATTGAAAGAACATTGAAAAAAATTAAATAAATTAAAATTTACAAAAATAAAATATTCAGTTCCTCAGTCAGACTAGTCACATTTCAGGTGTTCAATAGCCACATGTAGTTAGAGGTTACCACATTGAACAGCACTGCTCCAGATTTTAGTAGTATTTTCAAAAGCTGTATTATCAAAAGCATTTTTATCTCTCCTGATATCTTAACTCTTTAGTATTATTAATTTTAAATATCTGTCAAAGAATATATGTACATGGTTTAAAAATGAAACATTCTTGATCCGGTCGCTAATTTACACAGGTTTGTTCACTTTAGGTTAATTTATCAAGCTGTACTTTTATGAGTTGTACCCTTTTCTGTATGTAGGTTGTTACATATATATTTCAATAAAAAATTTATGAAAACCATAAATCTAGTACTGTTATTTTAAAACAATAGTCTTCCTGTATCATTCCTCCTCTACTCTAGACCTGTTCACCAGAGGCAATTACCCGCAATTCATCTAACCATTTCCCTTGGAATTAACCTACTTATTTCTAAATAATGTGTCTATGCAGCTATGTCTTGATTTATCAATTTTAGACATTACCTATTTACTTTTCACCATATTATTTGAGAACTTAGTTCTTTTATACTCCTCATATTTCGCCTCCTGGCTATCTCACCAAAAAGTTTCAGTTTAAATAAGCCAGTGCAGGCTTCCCTGGAGGCGCAGTGGTTGAGAGTCCGCCTGCCGATGCAGGGGACACGGGTTCGATCCCTGGTCCAGGAAGATCCCACATGCCACAGAACAACAAAGCCTGTGCGCCACAACGAAGAGTAGCCCCTGCTCACCGCAACTAGAGAAAGCCCGCGTGCAGCAGCGAAGATCCAACTCAGCCAAAAATAAATAAATTAAATAAATAAATTTTTTTAAAAAAAGAAATAATACTAAGCCTTCTTTACATTATATCTGTATAGGTATACGTTTCATATGACATTCCTGAGAATCTGATATGTCCTGGTATAACATTATCATTTGTAATTTCAGCTATTATCTTTAAATGTTGTATGTCACAGAAATAACCAAATTCTCTTGTCAACTGCATTATAATGAACTCTTAGATCTTTAACTTTTGCTACTTTTAAGTCTTTTGTCATTTATAGATAGTAATTGTTTTACTCTGATGCTTTGCAAAAATGTTCCCACAACCTGAAGGAATTTCATCTTCAAGGAGATTCATGGGAAAGACCTTGACAAGTACTCTAGAATGCAGGGTTTCTTGTTTTGTTTTGTTTTGTTTTTGGCCGTGCATAGTTCCCCCATCTAGGGATCAAACCCGTGCCCCCTGAAGTAGAAGTGCCGAGTCTTAACCACTGGACCGCCAGGGAAGTCCCTGGAATGCAGGTTTCTGATAACTTTAAGATCATAACACTGAACTGGATAAAAATTTCTAAGACTTTAATGGCAAACTGATTGATTCATAAAGTTGCTAACCCAAGATCAAGATCAACAAGAATTAATTACAGGAGACTAAATGAACCTATGAGGATGATTATAAATTTTGACTTCTTATGCTGTTTCTCTAATGTTTTATTTTTCCAGATTTAAGGAAACTTTTTCTCTTAAGCATCTATGACTTACAGTAATTTGGTAAAAGATATCTTTGTAAGCAAAGATCAAATATATATCTTTTTTTTCCCTTCCTGATCCCTCCAGAATTCAGAGACTCATATTATTCTTATTGTTAATCACAATATATGTATTTGCATAAGTTCAGTAAGAATCTACTCTCCCTGTAACAGAAAACAATTGGAAATATTGGCTATTTTACCAAGGCTTTGACTAGCTTATCATACTCAAGAGAGATATACATAGATGCAGAAAAAATCATACAGTTTTAAGGAACTACTTGTAAAAACTGGCCTAGTACCTTGCTTTCAAGTTTCCAACAAGATAAGCTTAAAAAGAGCTTATATGATCAATCACTATTCTCGCTGTGTTTATGTAAATAATCAGGCCAAATTTAATACAACCAAATTAGTTTTACTATGATTACCTTGACAAAAAGAAGGATGATTATGAAGAGAGAAATTGTTTGCACCTTTGTATATACTAGATTCTTGTCCTCCTAATTATCTTTAAGGTCATACACCTGAGCTGGACTGGATCCTAAACTCTTCTAGTTTCATCACATATCTGACTACAAATCTCCAAACGAACGTTTCCAATTTCTCTCACCCTTCTGATTTCAAATCAGTAAAAACAACAATTGCCCTTAAATCTCCTTGGAAGGGACTATAATAGGTCCTCTTCACTACACAGATGAATGGCCAAACTTGAGACCCAAGCTTTGGGTACACATTTCACAGCTAAAGAAGGCTCCAACTGACATCCAGTCCTGTACAAGCACTGGAGATCTCTGAATCAAACCGACCAGGAACTGAAGCAAATGACAGCTGAAGGGGACAGCTTTCCCAAGATGACCAGACCAGGCCTGTATACCATTACCCACTGTTACTTCCTACCTTATCCTTTCCCTCTTTTTCTTGGGAAGAAATGGTCTTATCTGTATTTCTCAGTCTATTACAAAAGGGGAAAACTTACCTAATTGTTGGGTTTGCCACCAGAAACCTTGATCTGTTCACAATAGTGAACCTTTAGTCCATACTGTAATGAATTTTTTTTCACTTTTCCCAAGTGCTACTGCTAATTTCACCTGGTGTTCCTTGATGACAGCTATAAAGTAAGATTTTTGAAGCTTCCCATTGTTCCACCCCATTAAGCCTCCATGGTCACCTTAAACAAGAACTTCAAGGAGGCATACATGACTTCAAGTATGCCTCCATAGGGAGAACCTTTCTCCTTTGGGTCAGAATAAGTGCCAATGAAATGCATGATCAGAGATCTCTCCCGAACATCAGGAGTGCTAGCTGATTCTGCAGCCAAAGAAATAGCAACGCAACAATGACCACTTGACTCGTTGACTAAAGTAATTCTGGATAACTGCATGGCCTTTGATTATCAACTTGCTGACCAAGGAGGTACTTGTACTACAGCAAATAGTACCTGTTGCGCATAGATAAGTGCCTCTGGAAAAACAGAAACTCAGTTACACAAAATCAGGGAACAAGCCCATTGGTTACAACTTCCACCTGACAGCCCTTGCCTGGTCTTTTGACCTATTTAGCTGATTACCTTCAGGTGTGGGCTCCTGGCTTCGCACCATCATACAAACTGAACTTATATTAATTTAAATTATGCTTCACATAATCATTTTTAAGCCTTGTGCCTGTTACCTGTTAAATCTTTATAGAAATAACTTACCCAACTTAGCTCAACACTTCAAGATGATCTCCAATGCTTAAGACCTTGGTAAGATATAGAGTTTTTTTGTTTTGTTTTGTTTTTTTGCGGTACGCGGGCCTCTCACTGTTGTGGCCTCTCCCGTTGTGGAGCACAGGCTCCGGACGCGCAGGCTCAGCGGCCATGGCTCACGAACCCAGCCGTTCCGCGGCATGTGGGATCTTCCCGGACCGGGGCACGAACCCGTGTCCCCTGCATCGGCAGGTGGGCTCTCAACCACTGCGCCACCAGGGAAGCCCTAGAGTTGGTTTTCTTTTAATTTATTTATTTTTAATTTTTATTTTATTTATTTTTGGTTGCGTTGGGTCTTCCTTGCTGTGCGCGGGCTTTCTCTAGTTGCGGCGAGCAGGGGCTGCTCTTCATTGTGGTGCACGGGTTTTTCTTTGCGGTGGCTTTTCTTGTTGCGGAGCACGGGCTCTAGGCGCGCAGGCTTCAGTAGCTGTGGATCGCAGTCTCCAGAGCGCAGGCTCAGTAGTTGTGGCACACGGGCTTAGTCGCTCCGCGGCATGTGGGATCTTCCTGGACCAGGTCTTGAACCCATGTTCCCTGCATTGGCAGGCGGATTCTTAACCACTGCGCCACCAGGGAAGCCCCGTTTAAGGAAAGGTCTTGATCAAAAGGGGTAAATGTGAACATAAATAAAGGAAACTTCATTTTAAATGGAGTCAGGAAGCCCTAAAGGGGGGACTCTCAATACAGGTAGTACCAGTTGCAGTCTGCATAATCAGCAGGAAGATAAGAATGTTACTTTTCTTCTGGTACAAGGGAGGACATTTTCACATAGGAATTTCACTTCCTGCTTTTAAAAGAAGGAAGATCCCTCCCAACTCCAGCAACAACACTCTAACCACCACTTGCAGCCAGAGAGAAACTGCCACAATCTTGAACTCTCATTCTTCTCCAGAGAACTTTTCTTCAAACGGTCCCCCCGCAATTTCCTCCTAAAATCTAATAAAAGCAAGTCACTCTCCTTTGTTCTCTGGATTTGCCTATGATTCCCCATTGCTTGCTTGTCCCGAATTGTGATTCTCTGCTATTCCTGAATAAACCCACCTTGCTGGTAAAATAACTGGTTGCTTTATTTTTGAGGGTAACAATGTATATAAATATAAAATCACTATGTTGTACACTTGAAAGTAATGTAACATTGTTTGTCAATTATGCTTCAATTTAAAAACGTTTTACAAAACTCTAAATAGCACAAGGAATCCCTACTTCCTAAATATCCTTCAGGATCAAACAGTTTCATCCCTCCCCAAGTTTCTGTCCTTACTCCTTCAATTCAGCTACCAAATTTGAAATGCGTCTTTAAATCTCTCTTTCTAAAAGACCCTAGAGCTGTTTCATAAAGTTGGTTGGTTTAGGTCTAAAAATGGGGCCTACCCTACCCTTTTAACAGCTTAGATGTTCAGTGCTTAGGTGCTTACCCTTTGAATGACTGAAATACTGTTTGGTAGCTTTAGTTTAAATAACAAGTAAACCAAATAGAACTATTTTTTCTAAACCTTGCTCCTCCACATTATCAGGTAAATGCTTTCTGTACTGCCTTTAAAGGAACTGGGAAGAGAAAAACAAAATTCATTGACAAATGGTGACAACGTGAAAATAATCAGCTGAGCTATCTGGACCAGAAGTTTCTCCATTTCATGGTGCTTCATCTTTAAAACTCTGTGGACTTCTTCAATCTTAGGATTCGTCCGAATTAAAGCAATCGAGCCCCCATTCCCATGTTGGTTTCTTCCGATCCTGCGCCCCATCCCCCATCCCCACCCCCACCCCCGCCCCCGCCCCGGCCCTGGCGGTCATGCGCCAAAGACTGCAGCACCGGAGCTCACGGCCCGCAGGCGCGGCGGACCCCGCCCCGCACGCCCGGCGCGGGGAAGGGCTCGGGGCCAGGAGCCCGCCTCTGCGGCGGCCGAGCCGGGAGCCGAGTGGGTACGCCGGACCAGGGGAGGGGCCTGCGGCCATGGCACCGCCTGTGCCCGCCAGCCCCTCCCCGGACCGTTACTTAAGTGGCTCCCGCACCGCCCCCGCCTCAGTGCGTTACTTACCTCGACTCTTAGCTTGTCGAGGACAGTAACCGGGACCCGGTGTCTACTCCTGTTGCCTGCGCCTGCTGACCCGTAGCCACCATGGTGAGTGGACCGCCGGCCTCGCTCGGGAAAACGGGGAAAAGCGAGCCCGGGGGAGCGCGGAGGGCCTCTAGCTAGAGAGGGCTGGCGCCACCGCTGTTCATTTGGAGGGCGAAGAGCAAGGTGAGGGCCGAGGATGAGAGTAGATAGATCCCGTTTGTGGAGAACGGGTGGGGCCCGGGAAGAGGGAACGGAGGGAGCTCACCGCCTTTTTTTCTGGGACTCTGGAAGGGGATGGCGGGACACTAGCTCTCCTTCACCGTGGTTGGGGCTCTCATTTACCCCTTAACTCCTGGGCGTGGTGCCCTGAAGACTGCATTCTTTTCCCGCGCGTTCCCATCCCCCTCTTCCCCCCAGCCTTTGGCGAGCGCGAGCGCGGCTCTCCCCGCCCTCACTTCCTCCTCAGCACGAAAAGCGGAGGCGGGAAGGAGCTGGACACAAAAGCGCACGCGCGACCGTTACCTTCCCGCCAGGGAGTGGACGGGAGCCCGCCACTGCAGTGCGCACGCGCGCTGCAGGTCTATGGCTGGAGGGCGTGTCTCCTGTTACCCAGAGTTCTTTCTTTTAAAAAATAAAATCAGTAAGATGAATGTGGAGAAGGACTCCTTATCGGTGTACTGCGCTACGCCAGTGTATTAGGGCAGCTAGCTCCCAACAGCCTGTAGAGGCCATCTGTCCCTCCCTGCCCTCTGCTGTGTTAGGAATGCGTGTGGGAGCAGGTGGTAGCGGTGAGGGGTTTTGAGGGAACGGAAATCGGATCTTGGTCCAGATCTGGGCCGCCGATAATCCCCTGCTGCGTCGTGACACATGTAGAGGTGCTGGATGGAACTCAATGCCTACGGGAAGCGGAGGATGGTTGGGCATGGCTGCGCCTCTGCAGACGTGGCTGTTGAGAGGCTCTGCAGCTGCGCGGCTCCAGGAACCAAGGCGGGGAGGGGGGGGAGGGCGCGGGCGCGCGCACCCGGAATTGCTCATTCATCCTTTGCCGCAGAGCCCCACCCTCGTCTCTGCAGCCAGACATTTCCTCTGCACTCTTCTGGCCACGTGCTTCCCGTGTTGGGAGCTGCCCAGAAATCTGGCCACCTACTCTAAAATGGGATTCTGGGGCCTGAGCGCTAGATGGATGACCTCCTCCGTATCTTGATCCTCCAAAGGAGGAAGCAATGACTAAGGTCTGTTCTTGGTCTGGAAAGAGGCCTTCCCAATTTAGAGGGGAAGAGGAAATTAATTAAAACTAATGGAGATAAAAAGTATAGCCCTTCTCCCCTAGATTAAGAAAAAAAGCATTATACTGTAATTCGTTTTGAAACGAAATTTGTAAGATTGTTTCCATAAACATTTTGTTCTGCTTCTCAGTCACCACTAATTGGGTTTTGTTTTGTTTTGTGCGGTATGCTGATCTCACTGTTGTGGCCTCTCGGGTTGCGGAGCACAGGCTCCGGACACGCAGGGTCAGTGGCCATTGGCTCACGGGCCCAGCCGCTCCGCGGCATGTGGGATCTTCCTGGACCAGGATACGAACCCGTGTACCCTGCATCGCAGGCAGACTCTCAACCACTGCGCCACCAGGGAAGCCCCACTAATTGGTTTTTAATGTTTCTTTTTTCTCCCTCTCACAGCGTGAGTGCATCTCCATCCACGTTGGCCAGGCTGGTGTCCAGATCGGCAATGCCTGCTGGGAGCTCTACTGCCTGGAACACGGCATCCAGCCTGATGGCCAAATGCCAAGTGACAAGACTATTGGGGGAGGAGATGACTCCTTCAACACCTTCTTCAGTGAGACAGGCGCTGGCAAACATGTGCCCAGGGCAGTGTTTGTAGACCTGGAACCCACGGTCATTGGTGAGTTGACCTCAGTAACCCCAATGAGATCCTGGGGGTCTGGGACAGAAGGTGTGCCCTGGGGGCTCCTTTGATGCCCTGGGGTCGAGCAGACTTGTGCAGGTTGTTAATGATGGGTGGCTGCTTCGTTTTCCTTTTCCAGATGAAGTTCGCACTGGCACCTACCGCCAGCTCTTCCACCCTGAGCAGCTCATCACAGGCAAGGAAGATGCTGCCAATAACTATGCCCGAGGTCACTACACCATTGGCAAGGAGATCATTGACCTCGTCTTGGACCGAATTCGGAAACTGGTATGTTTATTCTCAAGAATAAAGTAAATTAATGAATCTAAGGGAGATATTGAAGTATGCTCTTTTTTTCAAATACAGAATTGAAATGTAATACAGAGTGAGGTTAATCCTTTAAAGTTTTTTTTTAAGTTCAGTTAAAATATGAACTTTTTTTTTTTTTTTTTTGTGGTACGCGGCCTCTCACTGCTGTGGCCTCTCCCATTGCGGAGCGCAGGCTCAGCGGCCATGGCTCACGGGCCCAGCCGCTCCGTGGCATGTGGGATCTTCCCGGACCGGGGCACGAACCCGTGTCCCCTGCATCGGCAGGCGGACTCTCAACCACTGCGCCACCAGGGAAGCCCAAAATATGAACTATTGATGTCATTCTATAAACATTAATGGAGATATTTTTAATAAAGTAATGCTGAGTAATTTAAGGAAGGTCTACATTTTTTAAAAAGTGTTTCTTGTCAGAATACAACCTAAATCTTTGGAGTTAATATGAAAAGTGAAAATATTTATTATGATTACTATGAGGGTATCACAAAGAGCAATAACTATATTTTTTCTATTCTTCTTTTGTAACAGGCTGACCAGTGCACAGGTCTTCAGGGCTTCTTGGTTTTCCACAGCTTTGGCGGTGGAACTGGTTCCGGGTTCACCTCCCTGCTGATGGAACGTCTCTCTGTCGATTATGGCAAGAAGTCCAAGCTGGAGTTCTCCATTTACCCAGCCCCTCAGGTTTCCACAGCTGTAGTTGAGCCCTACAACTCCATCCTCACCACCCACACCACCCTGGAGCACTCTGATTGTGCCTTCATGGTAGACAATGAGGCCATCTATGACATCTGTCGTAGAAACCTCGATATTGAGCGCCCAACCTACACAAATCTTAACCGCCTTATTAGCCAGATTGTGTCCTCCATCACCGCTTCCCTGCGATTTGATGGAGCCCTGAATGTTGATCTGACAGAATTCCAGACCAACCTGGTGCCCTATCCCCGCATCCACTTCCCTCTGGCCACATATGCCCCTGTCATCTCTGCTGAGAAAGCCTACCATGAACAGCTTTCTGTAGCAGAGATCACCAATGCTTGCTTTGAGCCAGCCAACCAGATGGTGAAATGCGACCCTCGCCATGGTAAATACATGGCTTGCTGCCTGTTGTACCGTGGCGATGTGGTTCCCAAAGATGTCAATGCTGCCATTGCCACCATCAAGACCAAGCGCAGCATCCAGTTTGTGGACTGGTGCCCCACTGGCTTCAAGGTTGGCATTAATTACCAGCCTCCCACTGTGGTACCTGGTGGAGACCTGGCCAAAGTACAGCGAGCTGTGTGCATGCTGAGCAACACCACAGCCATCGCTGAGGCCTGGGCTCGCCTGGACCACAAGTTTGACCTGATGTATGCCAAGCGTGCCTTTGTTCACTGGTACGTGGGTGAGGGCATGGAGGAAGGAGAGTTTTCTGAGGCCCGTGAGGACATGGCTGCCCTTGAGAAGGATTATGAGGAGGTTGGTGTAGATTCTGTTGAAGGAGAGGGAGAGGAAGAAGGAGAGGAATACTAATTACCGTTCCTTTCAGCCCTGCAGCATGTCATACGCAGAACTTCAGCTTCAGCATTAGCTGACAGGAGTAAAAGCTTTGACTAGATTGTCTTCACTTTCACCTGTGATCATGTATTGCTTTTCATGTGTACCTGTAAGATTTTTCTGTCATGTCTGAAAAGTAAAGGCTTTAAGAAAGAAAGTTCTGTTCTTCTAAATTGGTTTCTCCAATTCAGGATGTGCTACCACTGCTACACCTGAAAGTCTCTGCAACAGGGTGGTTAATATCAAGGATTTCACTCTAGAAATCTCTTTGGGGGGGAAGGAGCACATTGGTCTGGAAAAACAGAAGAGCTGGATTCTGAAACTGGTCTGTTAACTTCATCTTAACCACCTTAACCAAGATTCTTTGTTTTCAGATGTACACCTAATTTTTAAAAAAATTTTTATTGGAGTATAGTTTATTTACAATGTGTTTCAGGTGTATAGCACAGTGAATCACTTACACATACATCCACTCTTGGATCAATCAGTGTTGAAATCCAGGTCAGGGGACTTGGTAAGATGTAAATTCAGATGAGAGTGGTTTTGCTAATCTAGATCTTGAAGTTACTGGGTAATTACAAGTTAGGTATGGGAAGTAATTTTTAATATGCTACAAATACTGCTGTTTAAAGAGGCCTGCTAACCTATCAGTGGAACAAAAAAATCTTAGTGACCCTTGAACAGGTAAACATGAGGCTGGAGAATATTTGAGCAGGAAGATGTAAAAGCTGTTTCCCGCCTGTAGGGAGGATGGGAGAAGAAAAGTTGCAGGATCAGAAAGCTGGTGATCAAAAATCCTAGTATAGAAAAAAGGGAGTAAGCTATGTGCACGTGTGGGGAAGCGGCTGAGTGGGGCTTTACAAGGGATGAAATGGCAACATTTGCAAAGGTTAGGATAAAAGTTTACAAATTGTAGCACTTGGCATAGTTTACATTCTTTCCAGTATATAGTTTGGCTACATCTAAAGTTGACTATAGAGATAGGTTGAATCCTCTGCATCTCATTTGCCTCCAAGAAGATGTACATTTCAAATTCAGGAAGCACAGGGATTATTAAGGTCTGAAGACATTGATGTTTTGGTTTAAGAGTAGAGAAGACCAAAATTTTATCAGTTTTTTCCCTAGTCCGTAAATCCTATAGACTTAAAAATAGCTGTCCTCAACTGAAAAAATCAGTCTATAGACATTTCAGAGAGAAAGCTCAGTTGGGTGGCACAGCAACACCCATATAGCCTGATACCACAGGTCCCAGGGGAAGGCAGATCCCAGGGCTTTAAAGCACTGAGGGAAATCCTAACGGAATTAGTGACCAAATGCAGTTAGGATTTTGAGTTATTGTTGAACTCTCAGACCATCTTGAGAGATGACTAAAGAACCTTTGGGAAGTCGTTCTGTTCTTTTCTGCAATACAAGAGGGAAAGATAACTAGGCTGGAGCCTGGGAAACGAAATTACAGAGAAGAGCTTTTCAGGAAAAGCACACACTAGGTATCCAGTGTGCCATGGTGCTTTTTATTTTTTAGGAGTTCTGAGGCGCAAGGCAGGGGCAGGATAGAGAAGAAGCCAGGGTTTCAACTATATCTAATGTTTTATTTTTATTTTTGTTTGGGGGGAGGGGTGTTTGTATTTTTAAGAAAAGATCTGTAGTAAATAAAGCGATATGACTGCTTGGGTGGTAGGTATATAGGTGTTTTCAATGCCGTTATCTATTGCCCCAAAACTTTGTGGCTTAATGTATGTGTTTAAAAAAGAAAACTATATATAAAACCTCATGCAGTTGCTGAGGGTCAGGAATTCAGGAGCACCTTAGCTGGATGGTCGTGACTCAGGATTTCTCGTAAGGTTTCAGTAAAGATGTTGACTGAGGGTACAGTTATCTGAATGCTTGATTGGAGCTGGAGGTTTGGTTCACATGCCGGGCAAGTTGGTGCTGGTTGTTGGCAGGTCGCCTTAGTTCACCACATGGACCTCTCCATAGGACTGCTTGAGTGTCCTCATGACATGGGAGCAGTGTTCCCCCAGAGTGAGCTAAGAGAAGGTAAGTTGAATACCACAAAGTCTTATGACCTGACCTCGAAAGTCACACTCATTTCTACAATATCCTATTTGTAACACATGTCAGTCCTGTTCAATGTGGGAGGAAACTACACAATGATAGGCAAGGATCAGTGGGAGTTATATACAAAACCCTAAGGGTTAATGTTTCTATCAAATAGAATATCAATTATATTATCCTTTTTTCCTGTATGCTTGAAATATTTCATTTTTTTAAAAGAGAGGAAACCTATAGAGGGAAGGGATTTTCCATTTTCTACAATTCAAACTCCAATTTCAGTGTCTTTGCTTGTTTTTTAGAACAGACACCTCCTACCTAGACTCCGAAACTATCCAGTCCCCTTTATACCCTAGTTATTTGGTTGTTGATTTGACTTGCTGCTCAAATTCAGTATTTCCCTCTGTCCCCTCTGTTTCCAATCTTATAGGTCAAGATGATAACTAGCAGGTACTAGTAGTCAAAGCCTTTGGTAATATGAGATACTAAGTGTGGGACATGGGGGTGGGAAATGGTTATATTGAAATGCTGAGGCAACCAGGAAATGCCATCAAGCATTCCTTTGGTGGGGGGATTGGGAGTCGCCCCAGCAGCAATCGCAGTGCCTGGTAAGGTTTAGGGCTCACAGAGTAATGGAAGTAAAAATAAATAATGATTATTTATTTCACTCAAGCCAGATTCTTTATTGCTCTCTTTCATATATATACAGCAAACTGGGGTTTTGTAAAACACATTCACTTTCTTTCCAGGCCCAAGTCTCTTTTAGCACCCTCTGAGAAATTGAGCCTCAGGGTAGAGAGGCCTTGGAAACAGATTGACTGAGACACTTGATTCCTTGTTCTGTCACTAGTCGGGCTCTCTGAACCTTCTGGGCCTATTTCCCCTTTTGCACTATAGAGTTCCATCCTGTCTTTCTCCAGGTGTGTGGGGAGTTGAGGGGTGGCAAATAGGGCAATCAAGTCCGGAAGGACTTGTAAGCTTAGAGTTGTGTGTCCAAGCTTGGGAAGTGAGGGGCGGGGTACCTCAGGACCTGACAGCTCTGCTCAGCAGGACACCAGAGCTACTGCCAAGGAAGAATGAACCATTTATTTAGAAAAGAAATAGAAATAAAGCCCAAGAAGGATTTACTTAGAGATGGTGAGGGTGATGATACTGATAATAATGATTATTAACCTTAACAACATCAACACCTTCAATTTACACCCACCCACATTTAAAAATTTTTTAAATTTATAATTATTTATTTTTGGTTGCATTGGGTCTTCATAGCTACGTGTGGGCTTTCTCTAGTTGTGTCGAGCAGGGGCTGCTCTTCGTTGTGGTACGCGGGCTTCTCATTACGGTGGCTTCTCGTTGCGGAGCACAGGCTCTAGGTGCGTGGGCTTCAGTAGTTGTGGCATGCAGGCTCAGTAGGTGTGGTGCACAGGCTTAGTTGCAGGCTCTAGAGCACAGGCTCAGTAGGTGTGGTGCACAGGCTTAGTTGCTCTACGGCATGTGGGATCTTCCCATACCAGGGCTCGAACCCATATGGCCTGCACTGGCAGGCAGATTCTTAACCACTGTGCCACCAGGGAAGTCCACATTTTACAAAATTTTAACACCATAATATAATGCTTAAGTGCCTTCACAACCCAGCATTCTCAACCTCACTGAGGTGACCTTAAAATGGGAGGAGCCCACTTCGTTTTTTACAGAGGACAGATTCGGTTGGCAGGGAAGAAGGGAAGTGATACCACAGCCCTGGTCCTACCTTGTAGGACCAGGTTCCTTAAATATTACCTGCCAAAAAGTCACAAGAAATAGGGGTCTTTTAGCCCTATGGAGGACCAGGGCTATGATTTAGGGACATGCTCAGATTAAGAGTTTGAGGGAGGGAGGAGAGAGATGCCATTTTCCCCTCCCAGTCCCATCAAATTCCTGGCAAATTCCTTAATGCCCTGCAGATGGCACCACTGACAAGGAGTTCTCTGCCCGGAAAAGTCAAGCTCAGATTTGTGAACTCTGCTCTCCCTGTCACTTTGGAGCTGAGCCTAAAAGGTACACCACAAACAGGAAGTGACTGACCTGGCATTCCTGGCATTCAAGGGCTTGTCACTTTTTTGTTCTGTCCATTCCTGGAGGCAGCTGAGCCTCCTGCTAGGTCACTGTGAATCAGTCAGCCACAGGAATCCCCACACTGCTGGAGCTCTTGACTTCAGCTCCTGCCTCTAGGGTGCTTCCCAGGGTGGAATGAGTTTAAAAATATGGCCTTGGGGTCAACATGTAATAATGGAGGAGCATGTTGCCAGATCAAACTGAACTCAATACTGATACAAAATTAATAACCACCTGATGATGTGGACATCATCATGTAGATACTGATATCACTGTGTTTCAGGGGCCAGCTTCTTCCTCTCTGCCAAAATAAATACCCTACCCCACCCATCCATCCCTCAACTGACCAACCCATCTCCCAACTGACAGCCTGCTGTATGTTACTGTGTCCAGCAGTGATGGAATTAAGCCCATCACCTCATTCCTGGGGCCTTCGAACACTCTTCTCTTCTCTCTGCCTATAATACCTTTTACAACCGTAACTGATCCCACCACTTTTGCCCAGTTAACTCATACTCTCTTCCTTTGATGATGAAAACCCAAGTGTCTCCTATTCAAGGCCTTGAAGGCTAGGTAAGACTAGGTCAGATTCTCAATTATATATTTTCATAGTCTAAGAATTAATTTTGAGCAAAAGCAGATTCATACTTTTAACTCTGAAAGCTAGAGGTGACTGTCCCTATGCTACCTTCCTTTTTTCCCCAGACCCAAAGATTTAAGATGCCTCAGGAAGACACTATAGGGTGGACAGTGATATCAAATGGAGGTAGAAGGGAAAGCTGCTGTTCTGTTCTAAAGATTCTTCATAAATAATATCCTTCAGGGACTTCCCTGGTGGTCCAGTGGCTAAGACAGCATGCTCCCAATGCAGGGCGCCCAGGTTTGATCCCTGGTCAGAGAAGTAGATCCCACATGCCACAAATAAGAGTTTGTGTGCCGCAACTAAAAGACCCCACATGCTTCAACAAAGATCCCACAAGACGCAACCTAGACCCAGGGCAGCCAAATAAATATTTTTTAAAAAAAGTTCTTCAGCCTGTCTCTGGCCCAGCTTTAAGGTCTCAGCTCTAATGTCTCATGGTACTAGCATGCAGGAACTGCTACTGGCTCACATTGATCAAATGCATGTGTGCCATGAGTGAAGGTGTGACCCAGCTGCCAGAACAGGCTGATGTCACCTTAGACATTCCTTCTATATAACACTGTGTAAAGCTAGGCAAGTGAGCGTTCCCACTATCCTCTTCACTGGTCACCCTACTATGCAAATTGTTACCCGGTTCTGGGCACCTCAAGAAGGATATGGACAGACAAGCGAGTTTCCTCCAAGGCGTAAGTAGAATGGCAAGGGGTACTGGGTAAAGCAACTCAGAGAAATGAGGATGTTTAGATTACAAGAGAAACCCATGAAGAGCTGTTGTCCAGAAATGGCAGCAGACTCATTCCTTAAAACCCAGAAAGCACAGTAAAGGATGAGGAAGAACGTTGCAGCTCACTTTGTAACAATTAGCTAGGCCCAACAATGGACCACAGCGCCATCCACGTCATGAAGGACAAACAGGCAGAACTGAAGACTTCTAGTATCCTTCTAAGATTCCCAGAGTCTAAGATTTCACAAATTTTCCTGGTGTCTCAAGCCAATCTTTAATTATGACTATTTTCTCAAGTATTTTTGGAGAAGTCAGAGATAGGTAGGAACAAAGGAACAGAATCTCTCAAAACATGTTTCTTAAACCCTTTCCCTCACCCCTGCCAACAACAAAAACAACAAAAGTTCTCAGACCCAGAGAGTCCTTGCCTAATGGGAACCTCTGGTTTTCTGGCTTCCCTGGCAACCTAGACAAGAGGGCAATTCCAAAGTTGCCGGTCTATTTCTAGGAATTAGTCCAATTTCCATCAGAGATAAGGAAGAAGGTTTATAGCCTGTCTTAGTTTGGACTGCTATAACAAAACACCATAGATCAGATAGTGTAAACAACAAACATTTATTTCTCAAAGATTTGGAGACTGGTAAATTCAAGATCAAGGTGCTAGCAGATTCAGTGTCAAGTGAGAGCCCTCTTCCTGGCTTGCAGATGGCTGGCGGTCTTCTTGCTGCATCCTCATGTGGAGAAGAGAAAAAAACTTTACTCCCTTCCTCTTCTTATAAAGATGATAATCCCAGGACTTCCCTCATGATCCAGTGGTTAAGACTCCACACTCCCAATGCAGGGGGCATGGGTTCAAGCCCTGGTGGGAGATCTTGCAGCAGTGGCTGCCCCCCCCCCCAAAAAAGATAATCCCATCATGAGGGCTGTACCTCTTGACCTCATCTAAACCTGATTACCTCCGAAAGGCCTCACCTCCTAATACATCACATTGAGGGTTACAGTTTTAACATATAAATTTTGGGGGGACATATTCAGTCCATGGTATTCTTAGAGTGAGCAGGAATTTTTCCGTATTTATTGTGTTTTCTGTGGGAAAATTAGGACATGTAGGTAAGCAAAGAGAAAATGAAAATAACCTATAATCTGAATGAAAAGTTTTTGAAGTTTTCATTTAAAGAAAAGAGCAACTTTTCCTAATGCCCCTTTCTGTCCCTCTCCCATCCCAGTCACCTGTGGGATGGGTGGCCCTGGGCCTTCTGTCTGCTCCTCTCAAAGTGCTGTTCAGCAATAAGTCTTCATCATTTGGAAGCTCAAAGGTAGCCCCACAGGAAGGAGCAGAACAGTGAGCCCTCTAGATACAAATGGAAGGTACCAGGGTTATTGAGGATACTGAAGTTCAAGTTTTAGCCTTCTATTACACTAAGTATCTAAGCAGTAGAGTAATGAAGGGAATACAGAACTAGGGGGGTATATCTACTAAGAGGCAACTGCAGAATACTGGGAAAAAAGGAGGCTTTGGAGTCAGAGAGACCAAGTTCAAATCCCAGTTACACCACTTACTATTGTAGGTCCTTGTACAAGATACTTAATCTCTTTGAACTGTTTCCTCATCTATTAAAAAAAAAATAAAGTCTATTTTGTAGGATCCTTGTGACACCAAATAAACTAATCTTTGTAAAGTATCTGTTAATGCTTAGCACTTAGAGGAGGCTCAGTCTGGATTAGTTCCCTTCCCTGTGTTGCTTGAGGACATTGAAATTTACTCTCTACAGTCAAGATGGCCCCTTTCCTACTAAGAATAGGTAATTTATCTCCTGGACAGATCAAATCCACAAACATTCTTTCAAGTGTTCACTGGGAGAACTGCACTGGGTTAAGAACTGGTGTTGGAATGAAAGGGGTGAATTAGATGCCAAATACAGGTTTCCAACTCTCTAAGGGGAGAGGAAAGGAGAAAACACATAAATGGAGGTAAAGTTAAACAACACAAAAGATTTAAATAACACCTCAAGGTAATGAATGGTCTGAGACAGTGCATATATGTCTAACTGGTCACTGAACTATACAACTGGATGTTGCTTTGGGAGTTTAGATAAGGAGGAAATCCCTTCAAGAAAAGTTGGAAGAAAAGATATTTGGGTTGAGGCTTGGAAGTAGATAGGATTTGGACAAAGGGAGATTTGGTAAGTTTATTATTATTATTATTTACTTATTCAGATTGATTTCAATCTATTTTGTTAACCAGATTGTCTTTTTTTGAAATTTAATTTTATTTATTTTTTATACAGCAGGTTATTAGTTACCTATTTTATACATATTAGTGTATACATGTCAATCCCAATCTCCCAATTCATCCCACTACCACCACCACCACCACCATCCCTCTTAGCGTCCATACGTTTGTTCTCTACATCTGTGTCTCTATTTCTGCCTTGCAAACCGGTTCATCTGTACTGTTTTTCTAGATTCCACATATATGCGTTAATATGCAATATTTGTTTTTCTATTTCTGACTTACTGCACTCTGTATGACAGTCTCTAGGTCCATCCACATCTCTACAAATGACCCAATTTTGTTCCTTTTTATGGCTGAGTAATATTTCATTGTATATATATGTACTACATCTTCTTTATCCATTCATCTGTTGATGGGCATTTAGGTTGCTTCCATAACCTGGCTATTGTAAATAGTGCTGCAGTGAACATTGGGGTGCATGTGTTTTTTTGAATTATGGTTTTCTCTGGATATATGCCCAGTAGTGGGATTGCTGGATTATATGGTAATTCTATTTTTAGTTTTTTAAGGAACCTCCATACTGTTCTCCATAGTGGCTGCATCAATTTACATTCCCACCAACAGTGCAAGAGGGTTCCCTTTTCTCCACACCCTCTCCAGCATTTTGTTTGTAGATTTTCTGAAGATGCCCATTCTAACTGGTGTGAGGTGATACCTCATTGTAGTTTTGATTTGCATTTCTCTAATAATTAGTGATGTTGAGCAGCTTTTCATGTGCCTCTTGGCCATCTGTATGTCTTCTTTGGAGAAATGTCTATTTAGGTCTTCTGCCCATTTTTGGATTGGGTTTTTTGTTTTTTTAATATTGAGCTGCATGAGCTGGCCCATTTTTGGATTGGGTTTTTTGTTTTTTTAATATTGAGCTGCATGAGCTGTTTATATATTTTGGAGATTAATCCTTTGTCCGTTGATTCCTTTGCAAATATTTTCTCCCATTCTTCGGGTTGTCTTTTCATCTTGTTTATGGTTTCCTTTGCTGTGCAAAAGCTTTTAAGTTTCAGTAGGTCCCATTTGTTTATTTTTGTTTTTATTTCCATTACTCTAGGAGGTGGGTCAAAAAAGATCTTGCTGTGATTTATGTCAAAGAGTGTTCTTCCTATGTTTTCCTCTAAGAGTTTTATAGTGTCCAGTCTTACATTTAGGTCTTTAATCCATTTTGAGTTTATTTTTGTGTATGGTGTTAGGGAGTGTTCTAATTTCATTCTTTTGCATGTAGCTGTCCAGTTTTCCCAGCACCACTTATTGAAGAGACTGTCTTTTCTCCATCATATATCCTTGCCTCCTTTGTCATAGGTTAGTTGACCATAGGTGTGTGGGTTTATCTCTGGGCTTTCTATCCTGTTCCATTGATCTATATTTCTGTTTTTGTGCCAGTACCATATTGTCTTGATTACTGTAGCTTTGTAGTATAGTCTGAAGTCAGGGAGTCTGATTCCTCCAGCTCCATTTTTTTCCCTAAAGATTGCTTTTGCTATTTGGGGTCTTTTGTGTCTCCATACAAATTTTAAGATTTTTTTGTTCTAGTTCTGTAAAAAATGCCATTTGATAGGGATTGCATTGAATTTGTAGACTGCTTTGGGTAGTATAGTCATTTTCACAATATTTATTCTTCCAATGCAAGAACATGGTATATCTCTCCATCTGTTTGTGTCATCTTTGATTTCTTTCATCAAGGTCTTATAGTTTTCTGAGTACAGGTCTTTTACCTCCTTAGGTAGGTTTTTTCCTAGGTATTTTATTCTTTTTGTTGCAGTGCTGAATGGGATTGTTTCCTTAATTTCTCTTTCTGATCTTTTGTTGTTAGTGTATAGGAATGCAAGAGATTTCTGTGCATTAATTTTGTATCCTGCAACTTTACGAGATTTGGTAAGTTTAAAAAGAGAATGTGTAGTGTCTTTTTGCATAGTGTTCTGAGTGGTAATTTAGTAAACAAAAGCTTTCACCAATTCTAAACATAGGCAATGGAAAAAAGTTATTGTGCTTCCCATGGATTTGTAAACAAGGACTCAAGGACCTGTGGGCAAATAAATCAGATTGCTGCTGGGCTCAAAACTACTTTCTCAAGGGAAGTCTTCTAGATTCTTTCTCTCAGTTCTGAGCTCAAGTTTGTCTTATACTATGAGGTCTCCAGTTTATTTGTTTATTGATATTTTGCCTCTTAAAGTTCACTTCAGTTGTACATTCTGGATGATGATAAGTCTCTAAGCAGAGTTTATGTTAGCCAGCTGTTGAAAGAATCAGCTGTAATAGTCTGTGACTTGGGTGATGTCACAGCACCTTGTAAACTGTAAAGGACTGTGAGCATTAGATTCATAGATTTGGAAGTAATCTTAAGGGTCTTCCAGTTTTGCAAATGAGATCAAGCATAGCCCAGGATGACAGTGCTAGAACCAGAACCCAGCTCTTCTGATAATTAGCAATGCTTGCCATCTTTCTCACTACATTTACCAATATTTGAGCACCTACATGAATTAGGCATGGTGCTAAGAGCTAAGGAAATAACCACATTCAAAACAAATATGATTATTTCCCTTTAGGAGTCTATACGGGGGAAACAAACAAATGCAAACAAATTAAATTATGGCAACTTGTGATAAATGAAATTACAAAAATAGGTTGCTTTAGATAAGGCAGTGGGGTAACATTTAAGCTCAAACCTGAAGGAGACCACAGCCAACCAAAAGTGAATTGGGAAGAAGCAGGGGGAAGGGGAGCGCTCTTCCAGGCAGAGGAAACAGCAAGTGCAGAGCCCTGGGGAAGAAAAGAGCTTCGCAGGGTCCACCAGGAACTGACCAAAGGTCAGGGTGAAGATGATGCCAAGTTGAAGCAGTAGAGAGGTGCTAGCTCACAGGTCACAAACTCAAATGCACAGCTGGGCGGACAAGGGCATGTTTGTTCAAATTTATTAAAGATTCTGTGAGCCAAACAAAACACAGCATGTCTAATGCAGCCCAGAGGCCACCATTTGGTAACCCCTGAGGGCCTTTTTTTTTTTTTTTTGGCAGCGCCTCGAGGCTTGTGGAATCTTAGTTTCCAGACCAGGGATTGAATCTGGGCCCTCGGCAGTGAAAGTTCTAACCACTTGGACAGCCAGGGAATTCCCAGGGCTTGGTATTCTTACTATAAGGCAGGTGAATTTCTAAGTGCAAATGGATTGCTTTTGAGGGATTTTGAGCAGGGGCAGATCTTATTTGTGTTTTAACAAGATCGTTAAAGTACTTTGGCTTGAGATAAAGATAAGAGTTAAGCACCAAGGTCACGCAATAGGCCCAAGCCACCTCCCTGTGCTCTCCTTTCCTTCCCTGCAACAGAGCCAAGGACCCAGCCAGCTATCTTCTCTTTCTATCTCTGCCCACTCTCCTCATTGGATTCTCTTCACTCCAAGCTTGGTTGCTAAAAGGGAAATCAGCTATTCACGTCCTCTCATTATCTTGCTACTACCAAAGACATATATATATACATACATACATACATACATACATACACATATGTAGTATATTATATATAACATACACACAAATATGTATGTATATACAAGTATATGCTTTTTATTTCCCAAGGTTCTACTTCAAATCACTGGGGAAACAGAATAGAGATAAAGGTACATGCCCTGTTTCAAGAGTACAGAATTCATTTGTTCATTCTGGCCCCTGACTCTTGCTCAGATAGTAACGGGACACAGTCTAGTCCTTTAGAATTGCGCTCTTATTCTTCAGTGGGGGGTTTTGCAAAACTCATCCCTTCTTTTAAGTTTCCCTGTACTACTCCCTCCATTTTAGAGGAAGGGTTTAACTCCATGAAGGTGGGACTTCCCAAACAGTACATGTATCAAGGTCATAGGAAGGTAACTTGCATCCCTTGTGACAATATCTCACCATTTTCTAATCTCTAAAATGCTAATCATAGCTTTCCCTGGGTAAAATGAGATAAAATCTATAAAGTGAGTGGCACATAGTAGGTGGTCAGCTAATGTTTGACTCAGCCCATGATCCCCTGTGGGCATTTCCTCACAAAGTTTCAGATGGATATTTCTGTAGTTTCTTATCCACTTTTCTTTGGTATTTGTTCTAGCACACACTAGGGCTCCCACAAAAGTGACTGAGTGAAAACTTGGCGGCAGTGGGTTCCTCACCCCACAATAAACACTTTCAGAAAATGCTACTATGCAATGGAATATTACTCAGCCATAAAAAGGAACGAAATTGGGTCATTTGTAGAGACGTGGTTGCATCTAGAGACTGTCATACAGAGTGAAGTAAGTCAGAAAGAGAAAAACAAATATCCTGTATTAACGCATATATGTGGAACCTAGAAAAATGGTACAGATGAACCTGTTTTCAGGGCAGAAATAAAGACACAGATGTAGAGAACAAACGTATGGACACCAAGGGGGGAAAGCGGGAGGGGATGGTGGTGGTGCTGGTGGTATGAATTGGGAGATTGGGATTGACATATATACACTAATATGTATAAAATAGATAACTAATAAGAACCTGCTGTATAAAAAAATAAAAAAAAAAAGAAAATGCTACTACGGGCCTTTTGTTACTGAGCAGCCGTACCTTTCAGAACCCTATGGTGCTCTCACATTCCACCTGGATGGCCTGATCCAAATGGCTTATTTAACCAAGGTCACACTCGTTGCTCATCAACTACGGGAGGTGAAAAAGACAGTTGCTTAGTTTTAGAACGAGCACCGGTAAGCCCCAAAGATCCCGCCTTCCACGGGGCGAGCCTATCAGCGTTCCTCTAGCGAAGAGCGGCAGCTCAGTAGGAACCAATGAGTTCCGCTCCCTGGAATGATCCCGCCCATCCGTTGTGTTGTCGCTCTGCCTCTTGTAAAATAGAACCGGGACTTGCGCTTCCTCTTAGCGTGCCTATCGGCTGGTGTCTGCGTTGAAACTCTACGGAAGCCTGACCTTAAAGGGGAGGGAGCAGCGGGGGGCCGGGGCCCTTTAAAACGAGGCCCGCGGGTGCCTGCCCCTTTAAGGGAAGGGCGTCCAGACGACAGAACCTGAGCCCCAGATTACCCCGAGTCTTCGTCACAGGCTGCAAGAAACGGCTCCTTCGCTGGGTCCGGGTGCTTGGCGGCGGCGGTTTCATCCCCGCTGGTCCTCCCCGGGCCCGGAGACACCCCCGCCCCAGTCATGCTGAGCAGAGTATGGAAGCAGCTGACTACGAAGTGCTATCCGTGCGAGAGCAGCTATTCCACGAGAAGGTCCGCGAGTGCATTGTGAGTGCGGGACCCGGGCAGGAAGGGTAGGACCAAGTGGGGAACGGGGGTCGCGGGAGAGGGAGGGTCCGGGTCGGAGTGAGACCACCTGGGCTCAGAGTGCCGGCAGACAATGCTTGGTCCAGGGGCTAACGACGAAGGGCCCTGGTCCGACCAGTGCTCGGGCTGGCGAATCCCTAGATCGGGTCAGCTGGGTAGCTGCGCGATAAACAAAGCCGATCGGTTTCCGTTCCTCCCACTCGACACGCCCCTCCCCCCCTCCTGTCCCCCACCCCCGCCCATGTTCGGAGTGCAGGTCTTCGTGTGTCTGGGAGCCTGGTGAGCCTGCCGGTTTTAGTCAGATGGTTGGAGAGGGATGGGTTTGGCTGGGGGGAGGCTTATTTGCACTTACCCCTCAAACCCAAATAATGTTTGATGAAGGGGAGACGAACAGTGGACTTTGGTGGGTTTCCCACTTTAGAAGAAAGTACTCTTGCTGAGGTGGATTCTACTGTGTAGAGATGGGGAACAACTAAAGTTTCCCCTTCTTTTCCTCCCCCTTATTGGTGTTTGTTAGAAATCCTGCAAGCCGAGTTTCCTAGCTTCCCAGCCATTCAGGGATTTCCTGTGAGTGGTTTCCCCCGGTGCTACAGAGGGCACCTGGCTGCTTTCCTTACTGCCTCACTGCCACCTAGAGTAACAGCTGAAACTGCCACACAGCAAGGGACTCCTCACTTCTGGGCCAGGGACACCCAGTGGAGTTTAGGGGATCGCATCTTTCTCAGGCCGGCTCTGAACTCTCATCTCTCTCCTTTCTTCTCTGTCTCCTCCCTTGGAGCTCCCCTGGGTAGCCCTCACCCACAAATACTAAAGGGAAAGGGAAGGGTTTAGAAGAATAGAAGTTAGTGAGTGGAGAACCCACTGATGGGGTCATCCTTCATTTTTCTCAGACTTGGCCGTAGTCTGCCCTGGGCAGCCTCAGATTGGAGGAGGGCTAAAGTGAGCCATGGCATAACTAGGTCTGCCCTTATCTGTGAGGACTGAGAAGTAGGGAGTAAATCTGTCCATGTGTAGAGCTCCAGATCTGCTTTCAGGAAGCTTTCCTTGTGTGTTTCTTAGTGGATAGTTCCACATGACAGGGTTGGGCATATCGTGGAGGCACACCCAGGCCTTGAGACAGTGTAGAGCCAGAGACCCACATTCCTAGAGAACAGGGAGGGATGAGACCTTGGACAGAGAAGCAGCCTCCTGGATGTCTCCCCCATCCTTTAGTCCCATTAGCTGAGGACATCAGTGCTGGCCAAGGGCAGCCTGAAGGCTTCTAGTACCTCCCCCACCTGGCTCCAATCCCCTGCTCTAGAAAATGACCTAGCCTCTGCTGGAACTGCATGGAACTGCGTGGAACTCCAGTCTGACCTTTTGAGCCCTCCCACCTTCCTGCTTATTAAGCAAGCCCAGGGCAGAGCACTAGGCAGTAAAAATCTTGCAGTTACAATCTGAGTGGCTCATTCTACCCTACTTCCCTGATATTAAAAGCTACAGTTTTGTCCTGGACCCTTGGTTCTCCTGGGGTCTATGACTTCTCTCTTTGCATAGAGAGCTGTATGCAGATTCCCTGTAGGGTCAGCTCCTCTTGGGGACTGGAGCGCCTATGAGACTGATTCTGCCTTCTTTTTTTAAATTTATTTATTTTTGGCTCCGTTGGGTCTTCGTTGCTGCGTGCGGGCTTTCTCTAGTTGCGGCGAGTGGGGGCTACTCTTTGTTGCGGTGCATGGGCTTCTCATTGCAGCAGCTTCTCTTGTTTCGGAGCATGGGCTCTAGATGTGCGGGCTTCAGTAGCTGTGGCAGGTGGGCTCAGTAGTTGTGGCTCTCAGACTCTAGAGCGCAGGCTCAGTAGTTGTGGTGCACGGGCTTAGGTGCTCCATGGCACGTGGGATCTTCCTGGAGCAGGGCTCAAACTCGTGTCTCCTGCATTGGCAGGCGGATTCTTAACCACTGCGCCACCAGGGAAGTCCCTGATCCTGCCTACTTCAAACGCAATAACATCTCAAGATTCTCTGGCCCTGGTTGTGGAGCCAAGCTGTCTAGTGGCTCCTTCCCTGGGCAATAGCAGCTTACTTGCGGTAGAGTAGGGATGCATGCATGTGTAGAATAACCTGGCCAAGTCCTGCCATAACTGTCCATTGGAGGAGTAGTCCCCCAGGGGCATGGGACAGACCCTTTGAGGCCTACCCTGCAGTTGCAAATCACCTTAGGTAGGGACCAGGGATTGATAGCTTTTAAAGGGACTGATGCCAGCTCTAGAAACTTTATAGATGTGGGGCCCCAATTAAAGCCTACTATTAAGGACAGGGCATCAAAGAGGCTCTAGTTTGGCCCAGAGCAGACCTGATCTTTCAGGGCCCCTGAATAAACAGAGTGGAAGCTCTGAGTTGGTCTAGGAACATTATTCCTACTTATTTTCTCCTAGAGCTTGGATCAAGGTGGGAGTGGAGGAAGAGGGGGGTGCAGCACCAGGACAATGCAGACATCCCCTTCTTCCCCTCAAACCTGCTTCCTTTTCCAATAATGTGCTAGGAGTAAATTCCCTCTGGTTCTGTGGCCTGTTTCAGGTGTGCGGATATGTGCATCTCTAGGCGTCTTCTCTGACAATTTACCAACCAGGGTTCAGTTGGAACTATTTTTTTCCTGGGAAAAAACCCTTGTAGAGCTGGGCATGGTACTGTTTTCCCAAGTGCATGGGACAGCCCCTGTCTGATGCTTCTTGTAGGCCCCTGAGGCCTTGACTAGAAGGAAGTACTGGGGAGAAAGATGGAACCCCTGGAAGTATGGAGCCTAGTTTTGGGAAAGTGTCCCTGTGGAATTAAGAGAGGCCATTGGGGCTGTGAAATGTGTGGGGCTTAGAGCTTCTCATCTCGCTCACACTCTGCCACAGATCTCAACACTTCTGTTTGCGACACTCTACATCCTCTGCCACATCGCCCTGACCCGCTTCAAGAAGCCTGCTGAGTTCACCACAGGTACCTGTGACTTCCCTCCCTTCTGCCTGCCCTCTGCCAGTGTTCCCGTTGCCATGGCACCAGCCTCAGGGGAAGCAGCCTATGGTGCCTGCTGGGAAAGGAGGGGTGGCTGTTCTGGAGCCTCTGCCTCTTCTGCCTCCCTCCCTCCACAGGCAGAGACAAGGTGGTAGAGTGGAAAGTCTAGATGGAAGTCCCTCAACTAACAGAGCCACAGGGCAAGTAATGCAACTCTTGTGACCCTCAGTTGCATCCTCTACAAAATGAGCCTAACAGTCTCTACCCAGTCCACTGTCATTGTGTAGAGCAGATATGATGGCTAATGTGAAAGCTCTCTGTGAACCTAAAGCAGGCAGCTGCAGGGTGAATGTTATCATGGGCACAAGCTCTGTCATCTCCTCTCCTAGTGCTCCTAGTGCTCAGAGACCTCCCTGACCACTGGGACCCCAGGACCCGGTGATGGTGACCTTTCTCTTGGTAGAGAGTTCAGATTAAAGCTTTCTGTAGGCATTGTGTGGTTAAGGGGAGGGACACACTTACCACAGTTCCTAGCTCCAGCCTGTCCAGATCTTCCTGTCCTGGCCTGAAGCTTTCCTCCCCTCCAGACGGCTTTATGCACCCTCAGACAAGAAGGCAGCTAGTCCTCAGTGTGATTTCCCTGGGGACTTTCTCCATGATTCTCCCTCCCCGCCCTGCGCCCCCGCCATTTCCCTTTGCTATACCTAGCCACTGATGTAACCAACCTCACAGACCAGTCATTCATTGTATTTGCAGCTTACAAAGAGGAACCTATGATGGAGGAGAGCTGGGGAAGGAGGGAAGTGGGGGAATTTCTGGTCCATACTCTCTCCACCTGGGACCACTGATTTTTTTTTTTTTTTTTTTGCGGTACGCGGACCTCTCACTGTTGTGGCCTCTCCCGTTGCGGAGCACAGGCTCCAGATGTGCAGGCTCAGTGGCCATGGCTCACGGGCCCAGCTGCTCCACGGCATGTGGGATCTTCCCGGACCGGGGCATGAACCTGTGTCCCCTGCATCGGCAGGCAGACTCTCAACCACTGCGCCACCAGGGAAGCCCCTGGGACCACTGATTTTTTAGCTGCCACCCTGGCCAGAGAATAGGTTGTGGGGTTCATAGTGTGAGCTCTCCCAGGGCCTCCTGCCCAGCTCTGCCTCAGTGGGCCCAGGCCCTTCTTTCAGGAGACAGGAGGGAGCAGGAGAGCACACTGCAACACAGATGGCTCCCAGAGCTGCACACTGATGGCCTGCCTCTTCCCCATGCCTCTATCTTTTGTAGCGGATGATGAAGATGCTACAGTCAACAAGATTGCGTAAGTGTCATTGCCTCAGTACCTGGCACTAGTAGCCTTTAGAAGCTGGGATCTGAGGCCCCTGGAGCTGGGGGAGAGTAAGGTGTCAGAAGAGAGAGTTTCTGCTTCTGCCCCATTTCTGGCTTCTTCTGGCTTTACGCTATCCTAGGGATGCTTGGAAAAGCTGCTGTTCCTGTCTCCCAGGTTGGGCCGGGAGCTTCAAGCAGCCTCTTGGCCAGGAACTCTGAAGCCTCTTCTGCGGGCCTAAGTCACCAGAAGTGGCTCCAGCTTGGCGTCACCTCCCAGCAGCCACTGGAGAGGGTGTGGGGTGGGGATACAGACTGATGGAAACGGCAGGGGATGGGGAAGGTGGAACCCCCAAAGGCGGGGCATGCTTATTTCTGAGAGGATGGCCCTTACTCTAGGCAGTTATTATTCACTAGCACCTAAAGAGAAAAATATAGAGATGACCCCTCTGATTCAACAGGCAACAGATTAAAAGGCAACCCCCCTCTCTCACCTCCCATGGACCAACTAGATAATTGTCCCTTCTTTTCAGCTGATGCAGCCCAGGGCACAGGCCTTGGCTATGAAGCTGGGTTTCAACTCCCCTTGTCCCCGCTTTGCCTTAGTACCTTCCCATAGGGCATAGCCATATGGAGTGACCCTGCTCTGTCCAGGCTGAAGAAGGCAAGTTCAGAAATCCACTTCCCTGAGCTGAGCAGAGAAGTCAGGCACTTTAGCTTGGCATCATGCCCGGCACACCCTATAGGCAAGTGCGGGAGGACCTCATTCCTGGGGACAGTCTGGGCAAGTGATATGGCAGGCGACCAGTTTCCCATAAATGCCTGAGCTGTTCCCATCCCACATGCCAAGGCTTTCCTGGAGGTAAGGGCTACGGTGGGGAGGCAGTGGGTAGAGCCCCAGCTAGACAGCTCTTTCCCTAGGTCTGTCACTGCTACAGCTGGTTCTAGAAGTCACAAGTGCCTGTGGGGACGAATGGGGCTTCTTGGGCCCAGGGAAGTGAGTGTCTGAGCTAATCAGAGGCACTTCCCCTTCTCTGCCCAGGCTCGAGCTGTGCACCTTCACCCTGGCAGTCGCCCTGGGTGCTGTCCTGCTCCTGCCCTTCTCCATCATCAGCAACGAGGTGCTGCTCTCACTGCCTCGGAACTACTACATCCAGTGGCTCAACGGCTCCCTCATCCATGGTACATCGATCCTGGTTGCAGCTGAGGGTGGGGATGGAGAGCAGATAGGGTAGGGCAGACACAGACAGCCTGGGCTAATCAGTCATAGAGCACCCCATCCCTCCCGCCTTCCCTGCCACATGGTCAGTCCCCAGTGGGTTGGGGTCCCCCCTTAATGACCATCTCTGCTTCTCCTTTTTTGCTCTAGGCCTCTGGAACCTCGTTTTCCTCTTCTCCAACTTGTCCCTCATCTTCCTCATGCCCTTTGCATATTTCTTCACTGAGTCTGAGGGCTTTGCTGGCTCCAGAAAGGTGAGTGGGGGAATGTATCAATCAATCTGTGCAGACAGGAGACAGGATTCCACTGAGATGGTTCAACTGAAGAGATTTTAATGAAGAAACTATTTGCAGAGGTTTAATCAGCACTAAGGAGCTTGAGGCGCTAGTGACAACAGGAGGTCATGACCACCCCTAAGCCTGTGGGAGCCAAAGGAAGAAATAATTTCTGGAAGCCACTGATAGTGGAAACTGGGGAGGTGTGGCCACCCAGGAGAGGAGCTAGTGTCCAAGGTGCCCAAGGTGGGAGGAAACACAAAAAATTACCCTGGACTCTTTCTCTTCCTACCTTCCACTCTCCTGCCAGCCCTTCCCATTGGGCAAGGTGAACAGGAAACCAGAGGGCAAAGAGCTTATGTGACACACACCTCGGGGTCAGCCTCCCAGGGCAAGACAGGGATGGAGAAGGGATCTGGGGAGGGGGATTACAAATGAAGGATATCCAGTAGAGGGAATGATCCCGGACTGTGGGGCAGGAGGACAGAGTGACTTAGCAGAGTAAGCGGGAAACGCCCTCCGCTGCCTCCTGAATCCGGTCCTCTCGGGTCCCCAGCCAAGCTGCCATCTCTGCCGTCTCCTTCCTTCCCCACACTGCCCGCACCCCACCTACTGCCTCCTCCTGTAGGGTGTCCTGGCCCGGGTCTACGAGACGGTGGTGATGCTGATGTTCCTCACTCTGCTGGTGCTGGGAATGGTGTGGGTGGCGTCAGCCATTGTGGACAACAGTAAGGCCAGCACGGAGTCCCTGTATGGTGAGAAGGCCAGCTTCCTCCCCACCCTCCAGGCCGGCTGACTCTTCAGCTGGCCGATGTTCCCTTGCCCGGACCAACTGTATCCCTCTAAAGTGGAGCAGTTGGGAACCTTCCCCCTTAGACTGAAGTTTCAGACAGATGGATTTCAGGCCAAATCCAACCTGTAGAAGTGTTCCATTGGGCCCATACAATGATTTAAAAAAATGTGAGTCCGTTGAAACGGGGAGATTTCACATTAATATCCAGGTTTCTGGCTTTGCTTGACAAGGTTGAGGATCTGGCCACACTAGGCCCCAGTGACTTGGGCCAAATAGTGGTTGTGCCCTTTAGATAGGATCTCCAGTTTGCTATAGTCTCTGTCGCTCCTTCTTCTGGCCAGCTTTCCTCATTTACATTACTTTCCTAACCGCTATAGGCTTTTGTCTTGTGCCTTTGCCTAGACTCTGAGGCCTGTCATCCCCCAGTAAGCAGGAGGAGAGAGATGGGCTGACGTACTTTTTTTTACCCTTAGACTTCTGGGAGTACTACCTCCCCTACCTCTACTCCTGCATCTCCTTCCTCGGGGTCCTGCTGCTCCTGGGTGAGTGTTCAGGACCTGAGAGGGAATGGGTAAGGTCCTCAGGCCAGCGCAACCAGGGTGGAGGACGGAATGGAAGGGTGGGTAGGGGAAGCGGTAGAGAGAAGGGTCTGGTAGGTGACTGGCTCCTGTCCCCACAGTGTGTACTCCGCTAGGTCTCGCCCGCATGTTCTCGGTCACTGGGAAGCTGCTGGTCAAGCCCCGGGTATGTAGTGCCCCTTGTCCTTTGATCCTGCAGGGCGGGCTTCCTGCAAAGCTGGAGCCAAACAATGAAGCAACCCTACAGTTGTGCAGTGCACACCTTGCAGAGGGCCACAGCCTTTGCTGGCTCCTGTATCCTTGACCCTCATCACCTGGAGCTGGTCACCAGGCATACAAAGCAGAAGACATGGCAGCTGGGAGGGACTGCATAAAGTGCCTGGCCGCAGGGCGGTGAATGAGGGAGGGGGAAGGAATAGGACAAAGGAGGCCTGAGATGAGCAGGCTTCTCCTGGGGCCTTTGGGATCAGGGAGCCTCTGACAGCCCATCCCTCCCTTTCCCCCGCCCACAGCTGCTGGAGGACCTGGAGGAGCAGCTGCACTGCTCAGCCTTTGAGGAGGCAGCTTTGACCCGCAGGATTTGCAGTGAGACGCAGCTCTTCCCAGTTGGGATGGTGAGCGTGGCTTGGGCAGGGCCTGTGCGGGACTCGGGGACAGCACCATCTTCTCTGCCCTCAGATCCCACTTCCTGCTGGCTGCCCTTGGACATGGAACTGCTGCACAGACGGGTCCTGGCTCTGCAGACACAGAGGGTCCTGCTGGGTATGTGGGTTGGTAGGCACTGGGATGCCTGCTTTCCCCAAGGAGAAGAGAGCCTCATTCTAGGCCCTTGCTAACTGCTTCCCATCCCTGCACAGAGAAGCGGCGGAAGGCTTCAGCCTGGCAGCGGAACCTGGGCTACCCACTGGCCATGCTGTGCTTGCTGGTACTGACGGTACGGATACCAGCCTTGGTGGGGGTGGGAGGTAGTAGGCCCATGAGTACCTTAGACCTTCTCAGGGAGCAGGGAGGAGATGCAAGGACCTGGTTATCATCAATAATAGTAGTTGCCTCTCAGCGAGTATCTACTTTGTGTCCCGCCTTGTGCTGAGCACATCAGTCCCCATTTTGTAGATGACGAAACTGAGAAGTTAAGGAGTTTGCCCAAGGCCGCGCAGGGCCTAAGCAGTTATGCAGGTTTGCTCTGGGGTGAAAATAAGGGTCGAAATCCAGTCCATCCCCCCATTTGCTACATCCTGGACTTGGGAATAAGTCTTATTTGTCTGGAGGAAGAGGTATATTTTTCTATTTGGCCTTTTTGCAATCCTTCCCATCTGGAGAGGGTGCATCTTATAATACCCTCAAAGGTGCTCTCTTGCTAGCATCAGCCTTCAGGAGGTCCCACACAGCTAACTGGAAACTGAAAATGTTGGACCAGAGTGTCTGCTCTTAACATTCAACTCTGGATACAACTGTGGGCTGGGACAGGGATGGGAGTCCATGACCTTGCCTCACACAGGGTCTGTCTGTGCTCATTGTGGCCATCCACATCCTGGAGCTGCTCATCGATGAGGCTGCCATGCCCCGGGGCATGCAGGTACTGGGCTGCCCTCCCACCGTATCTTTTGGGGAGGGCCTAAGAAAGGCTGGGTGAGGGGGCAGAAGCTGAGGCCAGAGGGTAGGCTGGGTGCGGGTGGCATTGATGATGGTGGGGCGTGCTGCACAGTGACACTGCTCCATCTCTCAGGGTGCCTCCCTGGGCCAGGTCTCCTTCTCCAAGCTGGGCTCCTTTGGTGCCGTCGTTCAGGTCGTACTCATCTTGTATCTTTCTGGAAACCCACCGTTGCCTCTCTTCACCAAACCTGTCTCCTCTGGGTTGCTGGGCAGAGCTACAGTGGGAGTGATAGGGAAGGGGGCAAGACTTGGCCAACCCGGGGTTCAGAAAGAAGGAAAAGACTTGATTTGAAAGGAGCGCTGGGGGAGAGAGGTCTGTTCCCTTTGAGATGAGGCATTAATCCCTGGGAGCAGACCAGTTCTTCCCTAACCCAGTGACAGTTACCTGATGGTTTCCTCGGTCGTGGGATTCTACAGCTCTCCACTCTTCTGGGGACTGCGGCCCAGATGGCATGACACAGCCATGACGCAGGTAGCTGGCCTGGGGGGCGTGCCTGGGCACTAGGTGCTGGCAGCTCTGCTACCCTGACCTGCCCTTTCCTTAATCCCACCCAGATAATTGGGAACTGTGTCTGTCTCCTGGTCCTAAGCTCAGCACTTCCTGTCTTCTCTCGAACCCTGGGTAAGTAGCAAAAGGAGGTAAGAGAATTGGCTTTTTTTGAGTACCTACTGGTACTAAGCAGACACATTATATTCATGCTCTCTCTAATTCCCACAACAAACCTATGAGGAGGGATTATCTCCATTTTACAGATGGAGAAACAGAGGCTCTATAAAATGCTATGCTGAGTAGTGTTGCTTCAAAGCTCATACTTTTTCCATTTGCTACATCCATCCCACAGCCTCCCCTACTTACTTCCATTTTTTTTTTTTGGTGGAGAAGCACCACTTTCCCCCAAATCTTCTTTTGTGGTGGATCATCTGATAAACAGTTCTTTCTTTTTCTGCGGCATGAGGGATCAACCCTTGCCCCCTGCAGTGGAAGCATGGAGTCTTAACCACTGGACCACCAGGGAAGTCCCAACATTCTCATTTAAAAGACGAAAAACAGGGACTTTACCGGCGGTCCAGCGGTTAAGACTCCGTACTTACACTCCAGGGTGCGCGGGTTCCATCCCTGGTTGGGGAAATAAGATCCTGGCTTGCCGCGCTGCGTGGCCAAAAAAAAAAAAAAAGAGAGAGAAACAGAAAAGCTAACTGATTTACCCAGAGTTATACAGCTTGTTTGAAGCAAGGCCAAGCCAGGCTAGAACCTCTGTCTCCTGAACCCCAGTCCAGTGTCAGTGCTTTTTCTACACGCTGGGCATGAAATAGCATGCTCAGTTCTTCTCCCATCTTTAGCTATGATCTAGCATTACCTGGTAAAAATGTTCAAAACTGTAACTGCTTCACCCAAGGTAGTAGGGGAGTTGCATAGGTTCCCCACCTCCCCACCATCGTCATCTATATACTGTACATGATTTAGTATTTACGTCAGTTCTATTTGATTCTTAAGTTCATATTCTCTCTACTCTACCATTTGTACTTATGCCATGGCGATTTAGGAAACTTGGCCTGTGGGTCCACCAGTTAGTTCCTTTAAGGTTGGATGCTGGTAGGAATATTTTTTAAGTGGGGGGGGCGGGGCTCCAGAATTTTTTTTTTTTTTTTTTGCGGTACGCGGGCCTCTCCCGCCGCGGAGCAACAGGCTCCGGACGTGCAGGCTCAGCAGCCGTGGCTCACGGGCGCAGCCGCTCTGCGGCATGTGGGATCTTCCCGGACCGGGGCACGAACCCATGTCCCCTGCATCGGCAGGCGGACTCTCAACCACTGCGCCACCAGAGAAGCCCTCCAGAATTTTAATTTATGATGATTATATTATTATTGTTAGGGGCTTGGTAAGTGTTGGAATAGTGCCTGGCACATATAGTGCTTTATGTGTGTTGTCTCATTTAATTCTCACAGTCCCATTATTTTCTCTATAGTTGAAGAAACGGAGGCACAGATATTTAATGAATTTGCCCCAGATCACACAGTTAGATAGGACGGGGTTCGGATATGAACCAAAGCAGCCATGACCAGAGTCAGAGCTCTTAGCCTCCACACTGCTCTGTCTACTAAAAAGAACATTTGGCTTGTAGGCTCCTGGCCCAGGAACAAGTAGCAGGCCCAGGATGCTCCTCAGGACTCCTGGAGCCAGAGGGCACCCCCCATGGGAGGAGAAGATGCCAGACTCTGGAAGGGAAGTTAAAGCAAGCCTAGCTGCTGACACTTTCTTCAATAGCCCTGAACTGTCCCTGAGACACGGCTTGGGAGATAGGAATAACGAATGAATAGAAGCCAACCTATTAGTTGCAGTGTTGAGATGTGGCCACCAGGAGGCAGCAGAAAGCTGGGCTCTGAGCCAGGGAAGGGTTGGGGAGCCTACCTCCCATCCTGGCCTTTGTACTTCAGGGCTCACTCGTTTGGACCTTCTGGGTGACTTCGGACGCTTCAACTGGCTGGGCAATTTCTACATCGTGTTCCTCTACAATGCAGCCTTCGCGGGCCTCACCACTCTCTGTTTGGTGAAAACCTTCACCGCAGCTGTGCGGGCAGAGCTGATCCGGGCCTTTGGTGAGAGGGAGTGGCGGTGAGGCTGGTGGGGTTGTGGGATGGAGCCCTCTGGAACAGTGGTCATCCCAAGCAGGGGAGATGGCATGCTGTCTGCTTTGCAGCGTATCTCATCCACCCATTCTGTGGCTTGGTTGTCTTATCCCTGAGGACTGAACCTATATCCTGCTTTTGACTGCCCACCCTGCCTCTTCCACAGGGCTGGACAGACTGCCATTGCCGGTTTCCGGTTTCCCCCGGGCATCTAGGAAGACCCAGCACCAGTGACCTCCAGCTGGGGGTGGGAGGGAGAAAACTGGACACTGCCATCTGCTGCCCAGGCCTGGAGGGGTGCCCAGGGGTGGGTGGACCTCAGGACCTGGAATCTGAGAGGGTGGGTGGCAGAGGGGAGCTGAGCTGTCTGCACTGTTGCATCATCTGAGCCAGAGTTTGGGACCGG
This sequence comes from Orcinus orca, assembly GCF_937001465.1. Classification (NCBI taxonomy): domain Eukaryota; kingdom Metazoa; phylum Chordata; class Mammalia; order Artiodactyla; family Delphinidae; genus Orcinus; species Orcinus orca. Next base: position 39,512,886 of record NC_064569.1, on the reverse strand, counting down.
GCCCCCCAGCTTTTCCAGATTTAACTGTGGGCCCCAGCGTGAGGTGGGGCTGGGTGACTGGGTCTGGCTCCCCGTCCCAAATTCGTTTACACATCAATCTGCCTCACTGCTGTTCCGGGCCATGCCCATAGCCATGTTTACATGATTTGATGTGCAATAGGGTGGGATGGGCGCAGGGGAGGGACTGAGCTGGGGGCAGACTTGGAAGGCAGATTGTCTCCCTTGCCTCTGGCCCAGCAGAGCCTAAGCCCTGTGCTATCCTGGAGGAGCTATGGACCACTGGAGAGACGGGGTCATAGGGAGGAGAGGCCACAACCATCAGCAATAAAGTTGATCCCAGGGTCTGCTTTGGTTTTTTTAAAGGGCCTGTCTCTGTGTCTATTTGAACAGCTTTGCTCCCACCAGTCCTGAGTCTGCAGAGAGAAACAGAGGGGTCCTTCCCACCATCCTTTCCCTTCCCCTCCATCCGCATCCTCAGTGACCTTTGGGGACTTGGGTCTGGTGTTAGACCATACAATTAGGCAGTGGGAAGCTCCTCTTCCCTTAGCCTTCCTTAAAGCTGGCTGGTCACCTGACTTTTCCCTATGCCCAGACCTTATTTCTGTGCCTTGGTTATTGGGGGTAGGTGGGCATCAGTGTAGGAATGGGATAACATCCCCCTATATAATATCCCCTTCCCCCCTACACAAGCCCTTTCCTCCTTGACCTGCCTATTGGATGTAGAGTAAAAGAAGTGGCTGCCTGACAAGGGTTTATGATTCTCAGAGAAGAACCTAACTCCATCTTTCCCGAGGCTATCAGTGTCTTGAATACTCTACAAGCCCCCCTGCTATGTTGGGGGTAGAGGCAAAGTTTCCGCTCATGGTTATGTAGCTTGTACATTGCACAACTGCTAGAGGCACCATTCACCTCACAGTCACTGTATGTATAGTTACTATGACTTTTCTTGCAAATGGCAATCAGGTGGCTTGAGGAAGGGCTGCTTTTTTCTAATGTACACAGTTACTGTGAATGTTAGCCATAGAGCTGAGTGAGGAGTGAGTATGGAATACCAAAAAAAAAAAAAAGTGTAGTGCCACAAATACTTGCTGAGCACTCTACTATAGGCCAGGTGCTCAGCTGAGATTGTGTTTAAGTTTGTGCTTAAGAACTGCTGTGTGTAGTAAGGGTGACATTTTAATACCATACCAACAGTGGATGGCAGTTAATCACTGGTTCTCAAGGAAACATAGAGGTCCAGCGTCAGAACATTAGGGAAGGCTTCTTAGAGAAAGATTTTTTTTTTTTTTTGCAGTACGCGGGCCTCTCACTGTTGTGGCCTCTCCCGTTGCGGAGCGCAGGCTCAGTGGCCATGGCTCGTGGGCCCAGCCGCTCCGCGGCATGTGGGATCTTCCCGGACCGGGGCACGAACCCGCGTCCCCTGTATCGGCAGGTGGACTCCCAACCACTGCGCCACCAGGGAAGCCCAAGAGAAAGATTTCTAAATGATAGTAGATTAATGGGTGAAGTGTTGCAGGCTCAGAGCCTCTGAGATGAGACCCGAATGGCTCCAGCGGGGGCAGAGAAGGAGAAAGATAAAGAGGTGACTAGATGGAGGGTAAAGGGAAGAGATCATCAGACTGTTAGAGACTATGACTTTAAGTACCCACTGCCCTCCAGCAGTTTCCAATCCACAAGTTGGGTGTTTGGCAAGGATAAGAGGGGACAAAAGTTTGAAGTCCTCAACCTGACTATAGGTATGAAGCTCTGTTCCTGATTCTGGGGAAGCTCCCAGCAGAAGGCTGCAAAGCTACCTGGGAAAATGGTCCCCTGGTATCCAGCCCTTCCAGTCTTGGTTACTGCTAAGGAGGAGAGATGGAAGTGGGGGAGGACCACAGAAGGGAGGCTCTGGTTGTGTGCCCAAAGGGCTTGGCTGGCCTTGGGCAGAAATTGGATCCCATAGCTCCTAGATGATAGCGGGGGGACATGGCCTGCCATGTAGGCTTGGGGAGAGCAAAGATCCAATTCGAGTATCAGGGTGGTTTGGTGCCACACATGGGCTTAGAGGTAGAGGGATGCTTATCCAGGCAGCCAAGGACTGTACAGCTGTTAGAATTTCCTAGGCAGGTGCCTGCCTGGTTTCCAGGGTGGAAACGAAGTGGACCAGCGGTGGCCGACTAGAGCCCCCGCCCCGGTGGTAGGGGGCGGGACGGTCCTGGGAGAAGGGCGGGGGGCGGGGCCAGGGGCCACTTAAGGCGGAGCCCCGGCGTTCTGGCAGAGCCGGAGCCTGACGGCAGAGCCCGGCGGGATTGGCACTTACCCACGACCCCCCTTCCCTGCTATGATGGCCGGTCAGTAGCAGGTTCCAGACCCCCCGGGGGTATGTAGGCAGAGCTAGCGGCAGCCAGGTGTGCTGAGCCACAAGAGCTCTAGGGCACTCTGGGGGCAGCTCTGCCTGCTGCGCTCTCTGGTGCAGGGGGAGATGCCCAACTGACGAGCGAGCTGGTGAGGACAAGAACGTTCCCTTTTGGCCCGAGTCCGCTGCATCCATGGCGCTGCCGGCCAGTCTGGTGCCCCTGTGCTGCTTGGCACTTCTGGCGCTGCCGGCCCAGAGCTGCGGGCCGGGCCGGGGGCCGGTTGGCCGGCGCCGCTACGTGCGCAAGCAGCTCGTGCCGCTGCTCTACAAGCAATTTGTGCCCAGCGTGCCCGAGCGGACCCTGGGCGCCAGTGGGCCGGCCGAGGGGAGGGTGACAAGAGGCTCTGAGCGCTTCCGGGACCTGGTGCCTAACTACAACCCCGACATCATCTTCAAGGATGAGGAGAACAGTGGTGCAGACCGCTTGATGACCGAGGTAAGGAGGGCCTCTCCCCACCTGCTCGAGGGCACCGCCAATTTCTCTGCTCTCCTCTGGCAGCTGGCGGAGGGGACGGGGGATGGTGTGAGCTGGACTTCATCTATAGGGACCTTGATCTCAAGGATCTACCTACACTCCTCACCCCTCACCCGCCCTCCACCCCAAAACACACACACACACACACACACACACACACACACACACACACACACACACACCCCTCTGCTGGCTGTACTGAGTGATCAGGAGGGATCCAGGGAGAGGCTGCATGGGGAGGGGGAGAAGGGACTAGTGAGAGTGAAGCTGGGAGAGACAGGGAGGGCGGGGAAAGGAGGATGGCGGCAGGCGAGACGGGAAATGGCTGAGGCGTGGACCGGGGGTCAGCTACCGAGCCAGGCAGGAAGGGCTGGGGTGAGCTGGGGGCCAGGAGCTGGCTAGGCAGCAGACAGAAAGCTCTACCCTTAGCCTGGCTCCTGACCTGATTGTGTTAAAGCTCTGTGGGCTAAAGAGACTGAAGGGGCTGGGAAAGGGGTGACCAAGGGTCAGGTCATCAGGCCATCTACCTGAGGAGGGGCTGGGCAAGAATTGTCTTTGGCATGGGGGAGGCATCTTAGAACCAAGGTAAAGCTATTCTAGAGTCTAAACGACTGTCCTGGAGTGAAAAGTGATCTTTGATGGGAAGAACAGATGGGCCCACCTGAGAATCAAAGGGTTCCTGTGTCCCTCAAACTCAGTGTAGCTCAGGGACTTTCCTTGGAATTAAAGGGTTAAAATGAATTCAACTACCATGTATCAAGCATCTGCTGCAGACCAGAACCTAACCAACCTATGGTGAGGTGTGAAGGCCCACCTCTGCCCTGTGATCTCAAATGTCAGAGCTGGAAGGAAACTTGGAGGTCACATTCTTCCACCCCCCCACCCCACCCCCACCCCCGCCTCCCATTTTTACATGAGAGCTGGGCCCCAGGAGGAAAAGTGATTTAATCAAAATCTTGAAACTAATTAGTGGCATGCCTGGGACTAGAATTCAGGACTCCTGATTCTAAGTCCTATACACTTTCCATTACACCACCTAATTGTGTATGGAGTGGGGAGGTGGGGGGAGAGGGAGGGGTACGGATTTCCTCTGATTAACTGCCATAGTTTTCCAGGTTACTTTGTTAGGAAAACCTGTCCAGGGGAGAAAGAATTCCTTCTTGCTCTTGCCCTGAAGCATTCCTCTTCCCCAGAGATTGGGAAGGGATACTCCTTCCCTCCTGGCCAGGGATGGAATATCCTGGCCCTTTCCTCTGGTTTCCACCTGCAGCAGAGGGGGCAGAACAAGGGATAGGCCCAGGAGAGGCTCTGACAGGCCTGGGAACCCCCCTCGGTCCTGCTTATCTCCCACACCCTGGCTGCAAAAGGCCTCCATTGAGTTGGCTCTGCACTGGGCTGCTGCCCCCGCAGGTCAAGGCCTCAGGGCCTCCTTAGGGGACAAAACGACAAAAAGTTGGAAGGAGTTACCACTTTTCCTGTCTTCCCCCTCCCCTCCTTTCCAACCCTGCGGAGGTGTAGAAGACTCGGGAAGAAGGGCAGGGGGGAAACGTCCCTCTGGCAGTTAGGAGAAAACCAAGTCCGAGGAGAGGTCAGAGCGGGGAGAAGAAAAGGAAGCTGTCCTCTCTGTGCCTCCTCCCGCGAGGTCCGTGCTGTGGTGCGCGCCAAGGTCTCCGGCTCCCAGACTGGAGCGGCCGAGATAACCGTGGTCTCACTCCCCCGGCGCAGGCTTCCAGCCGCTGCTGCTTTTCCTCCTCTCCACTCCCACCCTGCAGGGGGCCCCACAGATCCGCGCAAGGGCTGCTCGCGTTATTCTCAGGTGTTACTCCCACGCCTTTCTGCGCTGCCTCCGGAGCAGAGACGGAGAGATTGGGGGCTCTCAGGGCTGGTGGAGCCCGAGCTGGAACTGGGAGGGCTGGCCGCGCTGGGGGAGGGGACCCGGCGGGCCGGAGCAGGGATGGGGGGCGCGGCTTTCTGCCCTTTCCTCTCTCTGAGCCGGGGCGGCTGAAAAGCGCCTTTGTGGATGGAGCTGCTGAGTCCGCTTCTCCCGGCGCGTCCCCGGCCTCGGCCCGGGATTCTCGCTCGGTTAAGTCATCCGGGAGAATGGCCATTGTACTTCGCGCAGCCCCCGCCGCCCCAACCCTTTTTCCAGCAGCCTAGATCCCGTACGGCTCCGCTTGGGCACCTCTGTGGGGGGGCACTCGCACCACGAAAGGGTTAATGCTAGGGGCTGAAAGGAGGAGGAGGAAGGAAGGAAGGAAGCGATGCCCGGTGCCAGGGAAGGCAACGAAACAAAAGATGAATCAGGCGGAGGGAGGGCAGCCGGGGCTTGGGGCGGGGGCCAGGCCAAAACAGGGGCTCCTCTCGCGGAGCCGGGCTGCTCAACCCCTCCCTGACCAAGCTTACACCCGCTCTCTCCACTCTTGCCCTCTCCCAGGTTGAACTGAGGTCCCAGAACAACTAGGGATGAGGGGCGGAAATTAAAAGTGGGGGAAAGAACTAGGTTTGGGCGCTCCCTCTCAATATCAGGGGTGACCCCACAGTTCGCCAACGACGTTCTGGAGAGCATAGATTAGCGACTACACCCATTCAGATTCTCACTTCCTCAGGACACTCAAAATCTGGGAGGGACTGGAGGGGTGTCGGGAAAACAAAGAAGAATTAACCCGCCCGCCCAGGTCGCTTTAGCCCCCATGCTGGTGGTAGTGGTACTGAGGAGACTGACTCCTTTATTCCCCGCCAGCGTTGTAAAGAGCGGGTGAACGCGCTGGCTATTGCGGTGATGAACATGTGGCCCGGAGTGCGCCTACGGGTGACCGAGGGCTGGGACGAGGACGGCCACCACGCTCAGGACTCACTTCACTACGAAGGACGTGCCCTGGATATCACCACGTCCGACCGCGACCGCAATAAGTATGGGTTGCTGGCGCGCCTGGCAGTGGAAGCCGGCTTCGACTGGGTCTATTACGAGTCCCGCAACCACGTCCACGTGTCTGTCAAAGCCGGTACAGTACGGGGTGGGTGGTGAGGTCCCTCCGGGAAACTGAGGGTACGCAGCCCTGTTGCGACTCTAGGGGACCCCAGGCGGGCGTTAGTGTTGTAAACCCCCTTCCATTTCTGCCCAGGTTAGGACCAGATCCGTGGGAACTTGCATGTTGTTCCGGGACTGGTGAGGTCTGCGCTGGGCTTGACCCACGTCTTTGACAATATGTACTAACATTCTGGAACTGGTCTCCATGTAATCCTCTCTCTGCTTGTCCCCTCCAGATAACTCACTGGCGGTCAGGGCAGGCGGCTGCTTTCCGGGAAATGCCACCGTGCGCCTGCGGAGCGGCGAGCGGAAGGGGCTGCGGGAACTGCACCGCGGTGACTGGGTGCTGGCGGCAGACGCGGCAGGCCGGGTGGTGCCCACACCCGTGCTGCTCTTCCTGGACCGGGACTTGCAGCGCCGGGCCTCATTCGTGGCTGTGGAGACCGAGCGGCCCCCGCGCAAGCTGTTGCTCACTCCCTGGCACCTGGTGTTCGCCGCTCGAGGGCCTGCGCCCGAGCCAAGCGACTTTGCACCGGTGTTCGCGCGCCGGCTGCGCGCGGGGGACTCGGTGCTGGCGCCAGGCGGGGACGCCCTTCGGCCTGCGCGCGTGGCCCGAGTGGCGCGGGAGGAAGCCGTTGGCGTGTTCGCACCGCTCACAGCGCACGGGACGCTGCTGGTCAACGATGTCCTGGCCTCGTGCTACGCGGTTCTGGAGAGTCACCAGTGGGCGCACCGCGCCTTTGCTCCTCTGCGCCTGCTGCACGCGCTGGGGGCGCTGCTTCCGGGCGGGGCCGTCCAGCCAACTGGCATGCATTGGTACTCTCGGTTCCTCTATCGCTTGGCGGAGGAGCTGCTGGACTGAGCGCTCCAGGCATAGAAACCTCGTGGCATCCGCCTAAACGGGAGTGTGCGGGCTGAGATCTGGAGATGTGGGCAGCAGACGATGCTGATTGGGAGGGAGGGAGGGATAGGGAGAAAATGGACGCGATGGTTTAGGGGCAACCTCTAACTGAGAGGTTGGGTCCTAAGTAGATGGGGTTGATGATGGGTACTCGTCGACGAGGACTATTTCTCCTCTTCTTCCCCAGTGCCTCAGCCCCACCCGATTATTTTATTTTATTTTCTATTTATAAATTGTAATATAATAATCTGCTTGCCCCGCCTGGCAAGATGAGGGGCTGGGGCACAGCGTTAACAGTTATCTTACATGGGAGCCAATCTGACATCTGACATTTTCCTACAAGTGGGCTAATAAAGGGAAGGCTTCCAGGAGCTTATTGGGAAATATCTCTATTCAGATGGTGATTTACCTCCAGATTGGGGGAGGGGGGTACGGAGAAAGGGAACCATACTTTACTTCCCATTCCCCTCTCCTTCCCCAGCAGATCGTCCCACCCTGCTTCCTCCTCTCAGAGGAGGCATCCCAATCGACCAGCAACAGAGACCAGAAGAGTCTGCCCTTTTCTAGGCTGCTAGTTCTTTTTCCCACCCAGAGAGGACTAGCATTCTGCCCACATGTTTGCATACCGACTGTTGGAGGGACCAGGGTTACCCAAGGAACAAGAAAACCCAAAAACGTCCTTTTTCTGTTCATAGGGGCTCCAGAGGTGGCTCAGGCCACTGTGGGTACTGATACTTAAAGAATTCTGGCCCCCAATTGTTAGCCTGCAGTCCTGGTCCCTCCCTCAAGAATCACCGTAATCCCCATCCTACTCTGGTGTAAGGGGTCTACATGGGGCTGATGTTTTTTGGGGGGATGTAACTGGACCAACTGATGACTCATGAGAATCCCTAGCTAATTCATAACTAATAGTCCCCACACACTCTTGATCAAGAGAAAGAACCTGGACAGAGGGCTAGAACCTATCCCTCCTGATGGGCTGAGCCCAGATGTATGGGGGTAGAGGGGGCATAGGCTCTCCAAGCAAGGACACATAGGAATTAAAACCTGAGCCCCCTTCCTGATCACCTGTCCTGGTTGTTGTTTCTACTGGCTTCCTCCACCTTTCCCCTCTCCCCTCTCCCATTATTTCTAGCTCTGCTTTCCTGGCCTGGGTGTTTCTGGAACCTCTGGGTCCAACGCAGCAGACACCTGGAATCCAGGCAGGCAAGTGCCCCTGAGTTAGGAATGGAAGCTCCGAGGAAGTTGGACTGCACTGGAAGGAGAGTGTCAGGGCCCGGGGAATGGTAGGGGTTGGCGGTACCACCAGGAGCCCACCCTTCCCTGTAGCGGCTATGCTCTTCCTGCACAGGGTCCCTGCTATATACTGCCCTCTAGTGGCCTTCAGGATCGGTTCCCTTCCCGGCCAAAGGAAAAATGCTGCGCAGAGGGTGGACTGGATTTGTGCAGAGGAGCCTTCTCCCAGGATGCAAGAGATGGTGGATGGTACTTGTTAAACTGCCAGGGATTAGCCACAGGTATCAGGGGCTGGCGAGGAACCCACCTGCCTCTCATTTGGAAAGTGGCACTTTTGTATCCCTTGCACCTGGTTTAGCTCTGTGGCTCCTGGAAGCTGGAGGTATGGTTGTAGCCTGTAGTATTCCAGATTTCCATGTGCATCCAAGTTGCCCACTCACCTCCCTCACCCTGTGACACTTTGAGTTCAGTGTCTGGAGGTGAAAGCATACTTAGGGTTCCAGGTAGTGCTTGATAAAGCCGACATTTGGAAGCAGGCCAAGTTTACCTTTAGTATCTTTCCACCTCCCATTTCCCTCAGTCCACACCAGGTGCCCATTACCACCACCCTCCCCCTTTCAGAGGGATTTCAGAAACACAGTCCAAGCTGTGGACCTTTCCTTCCTACTTTCTAAACCTGCTCTTGTCTCATTCTATCAGATCCTGATGCCCTACTGTCATGTCACTCCAGGTGATGACTAATCTGATAAACTAATTAGTATTTCTACGTTGGTAGGGCTGTTTTCACAGGCCTATTACATGATCAAAAGATCATGTAATGCATATATCTTAAAGGCCTGCTGAAAATAAGGCCTTAAACCATGAGACCATAATGGTGCTGATTCCTAGCACCTTAATATGTTGGGCAGGAGATATCTGGGGACAAGGAGAACTAATTGGTTTCCCTTAAACTACATCCTGTAGATTACTCCCCAGGCCTGAGGCTCACCTCTCACCCTCAACTTCCATCCCTCCTTATTCTTGTCCCCTTGACGCCCTCCCAGCTTCCTAAAATAAAGTCCATTCCCTTCCCTCAAGCAGCAAAGAGTACTGTCTCTATGAAGATGGCCAGGAAGGCATATTTACTTGGCCACACAACATCTCCAAACGCAGCACCCCTTCTCATTAACAGAATTGGTAAGGAGGATTAGGGAAAGAAAGGGCATGGCTAGGAAGTCAGGCAGATCTGGAGATAATGATCCCTCCCTGACAGGATTGTTGACAATATCAATGTATGTGACCAATGTGGAATAGATACCGTTGAGTTTTATATGCTCTCCACCCATTTCTCACTCCCTTTGCTGCTGTCTGCTGTCTGTCTGCTTCTGTCCTTTCCACTCTACCAGAGGCAGCATTATCAATGGTTCCCAGACCTTTGGGGATTGTGTTGTCCCTATAATTGTTTGATTTCATAACACTCCGTTCTTCAGAAGGTGCTGTGTGACAGATTTAGGTTTGCTTTAGAACTAAAGTATAATTAAAAGTAATCTTGTTTTGAGAATTGCAGAGAATTTTGTGATCATCCTGGCAAGACCTCTCCACATACTGGGAAACCGGAGTTGAGAAGCACTGCTTTAAGGTTCAGGTGACCTTTTTATTGCCCAGAACCCAGATTTTTCTTCTCTTCCTTTCTTCAAGCAGGAGTTACTGAACATCTACAGTGTAGCACCGCATTAGGCACTGAAAACCAACCAAAATTAAGAAATAGCTTCTTAAAGGTATAAGATTGTTAGCTGCCAAAGCAACTTGTTACTTAATCAAGATGAGTTGAACGGGTGCTAAATGTCATATTTGTACATAGGAGGCCTTGTGGAGAAAGTAGGGCCTGAATAGGATGTTGTAGCCTGTGTAAGTGGAGGAGACTAGAAAGGCCATTCCAGACAGAAGTACCAACATGAGCGAGGACTTGGAATCTGGGATGAAGATGTGCAGGCTGGTTAGAGTAGGAAATTGGGAAATGTAACTATAGGTAGCTAAAATTTCCTGAGAACTTACTGCAGGCCAGGCCCTGTTTTAGCACTTTACATACTTTCTCATTTGGCCCTCACAATAACCCTATGAGATAGTATTACAGATAAGGAAAATTGGGGCAGGCATAACGAAATAAGAATGCCTTGATGGGGGCTTCCCTGGTGGCGCAGTGGTTGAGAGTTTGCCTGCCGATGCAGGGGACACAGGTTCGTGCCCCGGTCCAGGAAGATCCCACATGCCGCAGAGCAGCTGGGCCCGTGAGCCATGGCCTCTGAGCCTGCGCGTCCGGAGCCTGTGCTCCGCAACGGGAGAGGCCACAACAGTGAGAGGCCTGCGTACCGCAAAAAAAAAAAAAAAAGAATGCCTTGATGGGTGGGGCCACATCCTATGGGACCTTAAGCTGGTTTTGACTCTTCCTCATTCCCTCCATTGGGTCACTAGTAAGTCTAGCTTTCTGACAGTTATTTCTCTCTCATTTTCATTGGCTCTTCTTCCTCCTGCCTGGATGACTGGCTTCCTTAACTAAAGCAACCTAGCTACCAGTTAAGGAAATACAGATGTGGGTGCAACTCTCTGGCAGTCATCCATGGCAGGTTGGTACACCAAGCCAGAAAGCATGAGAAGACTCTCAGCTCTTTTTGAATTAGAGGAGGGGAATGTTGCACTTTGTTATGGACTGAATGCATGTGTCTCCCCCCAGATTCATATGTTGAAGCCCTCATGCCCATGTGGCTGTATCTGGAGATGGGGTCTCTAAAGAAGTAATTAAGGTTAAATGAGGTCATAGGAGTGGGCCTTGATCTGACAGAATTAGTGTCCTTACAAGAAGACATAGGAGAGAGCTTGCTTTCTCTCTCTTCACATGTGCAACGAAAGGCCATGTGAGGCCATAGTGAGAAGGCAGCCGTCTGCAGGCCAGGAAGAGAGCTCTCACCAGAAACCAAATTGGCTGGAACCTTGATCTTGGATTTTTCTAGCTTCTAAAACTATGAGAAAATAAATGTTTGATGTCTAAGCCGCCCAGTCTGTGATATTTTGTTATGACAGCTCTAGCAGAATAATATAAGCTTCCAGAAATGTTTGAAATAAGAAGAGGCCAGTGCTAAGATGGGGTCCTTAGTGAAGAGAAACAACTCTGCTTGAAAAATTAGCATTTCTGACCTAGAGCCTTGAGATGTGTATCCCTGACTGTGCTTTTGTGGTCCCTTCTATATTGGAGGAAGCGTTCTTCCCTGTCTGGGTAACTGAGGCAGCTGTCTATGGGAAGCAGCTTATGGCTGGTTAGGGTAGTTTCCTGTGGGGGATTTTGTGGCCAATTATCATATTCAAACCTTCCTCTCCCTGTTATTGTCTCTATATGTGACTTGGTTAATGATGAACATCTCCCATGAGAAAGCGGTATCTTTAATAAGGGTTTACTGAGTGCCTACTCTGTGTCAAATATTGTGTTGTGCCTTGGGCATAGGACAATAAAGTCAGGCATCGCTCCTACGGGTCATCTGGTGAGACAGGCATAAGTGGTTAGAAGGTTGTTGAGTGTGGTAAAGAGATGAGAAGTGGCATTTAAGCTGAGACCTGTACGGTAGGTAAGAGTTGTTCAAGCCGAGGGAACAGCATGTGCAAAGGCCTGGAGTTGGGGAGCAACAGTAAGATGAATCTGAGGAGCATCGACAAGTTCAGTATAGTGAGCGGGAGATGGGGTCGACTTTAAGGATTTTCAATCCTGTCTGGAAGTTGAAAGCAATTGCAGGATTTGAAGCAGGTGAGGGGAAAAGTCAAACTTGCATTTTAAAATAAGGAAATTGGGGCTTCCCTGGTGGCACAGTGGTTGAGAGTCCACCTGCCGATGCAGGGGACACGGGTTCGTGCCCCGGTCCGGGAAGATCCCACATGCCGCGGACCGGCTGGGCCCGTGAGCCATGGCTGCTGAGCCTGCGCGTCCGGAGCCTGTGCTCCGCAACGGGAGAGGCCACAATAGTGAGAGGCCCGCGTACCGCAAAAAAAAAAAAAAAAAAAAAGGAAATTGCCGGGACTTCCCTGGTGGCCCAGAGGTTAGGACTCCGCACTTCCACGGCAGAGGGCAAGGGTTCCATCCATGGTCGGGGAACTAAGATCCCACATGCCATAAATAAATAAAAAAGGAAATTGCCAATTGGATGGGCTTTTTGGGTCATCTTTATCCCTAAGTAGGTTGGTTCTCATCTGAGCATATGAGTATCGCTAATTCTGACCACAAGTAGGAAATGCCCCCGTCCCTACAGAGAGCGTGTTATGGGAACAGATGGAGGTGGGGGCAGCGTAGGGAAACTGGAGCAGGACAGGATAAGATAGAAACAGAACTGAAGGTGGTACCTCAAGCCCTGGCTTTGCTTCTCTCTGAAACCTGAACCCCAACTGTCTCTCAACTTCCCTCCTTGAGACCACATAACCTAAGAACACAGTGGTCTGCTTTCAAACCACATGGTGTCAAAAAAGGATTTATTGGAACTAGGGACTCTTTTTCTGCTATTCTCTTTTGCTTTCCAGCGATTCTTTCCACGGAGCCTTGACTTTGCTTGGAGCTGATGGCCCTAAGCTGAGACAGAGCTGCCACCCTGAGAGCCAGGTCTGGGCTGAACATTGCAGCTGCCCAGGGAACAGCTGGTTAAGCCCTCAGCAGCTGCAGCAGCTGGGATTCCACCCAACATGTGAGCTGGGATTAATCCCATTTCCTCCACACACATCCTTTCCTTGTTCTAGTCCCTGGCTAGTCTATAGTAGCTCGTAGAATCTTTGAGGCTAGATATCATGAATCTCTCCCTGAACCAAGCTGGAGTCAAAGTCACCCACCTTCCTCTTCTCTTGGAGGCAGCTGGCCCAAAGCACCTTAGCACCACCACATGAGGGAGGATGTGGGTCTCTCTCTCACACACAACCTCCTTTCCCTCCGTATCTCTATCCTTTGATAAACTGGCTAGGTTGGAGTCTTCTCTGAAAAGTCTCATTTTCAATAACTTGTAGAATTGTCTAAAGATGAAGGGGCTTCTTTGGTGGGGTAAGAAGGTGGATTTCCTTTATCTTCGAAAAACTCTGTACAGAGGCCTGGAAACTTGGTGGGAGTGTTGCAGGAGGATCAAGCATCCTACTGGTGGTTGTCACTTTTCAACTGTGATTGCTTCTCACATAACGGTGGCTCCACAGTGAAGAATAATAGGGCTGTATATTCTATTTGGTGCCTATGCACCAGCTGTGTGACCTTGAGGAAAATCACTTTGTAAGAGATGCCAGAGGCTACTACAATGAGGTGTTTCCAAGAGGCTGGAAACAAGGAGGTACTCTGAGATTTAAACAAGTCAAATTAACACACAAAGGGACAAGGCAGTTCCTCTCAGGTCCAGAGACTTGACTCCCTCCCTTCAACAAATATTTATTAAATCCCCTGCAAATACTATTAGGCATTGTACTCTGCTGGGGATTTTTGACAGTTTTCTAGAGAAACAGGCAGTCATTTTAATGGATTAAATTAATTAGGTTTTAGCTTAGAGGAGTGGCCTGATCAAATCTGGGTTTTAAAAAGATCACTCTAGCTCCTAAGTGGAGAATGGAGTTAGAAGGGAGTGGGCCCAGGGAGGAGAGCAAGCAAAATGATAATGAGATAATGAGAGATGATGTTGGTTGAGATAAAGAGGTGGCAATGGAGATGGAAAGGACAGTTTCAGGAAATATTTGTAGTTGTGGGATTGATAGGACTTGGTGGTTGATTGGACAAAGAGGAAGTGAAGAGTAAGGTAGAAGAAGAAAAAAATTTCTTTCAACTTTATCAGCTTGATATTAATGTATCTAAAATGAAAGAAAAAGTCATTGATCAACCAATATCAATCTATTGATCCAAAATGGAATGTGGCAAACGGGCAACTCAGTCAATCAGAATTGTTACCATGTGCCCAGAATTATCTTGGGGAGAGAAGTGCCGAAATGTGGTCACTGGTGGAGCAGGGATGGTTCTTTGGGCCTCCACGTGTCCTGGCCAAAATACCTTCACAGAGTTAGTCCTCTTCTTTTATCCTAATGTTCTGCTCATCAGGCACCACATTGGTACCTCGCTGAAAAGGGGGTGCCCTAGATAGAGGATGTGCAGACTTCCTCGGTCGTGGAAAGGGAAAGCAACAGATACATACATTGGCAAATTGGTTCCCTGATTTGGGAACCCAAATCACGCGTTCATGAATTATTGTGAGGCTTCCCTAGCACATGAGCATTTGGAGGTCCTGAGCAAGTCCAGTTCCCAAGTTGGCTAGACTGAGTGCTCTTCCCAGCGGCATCTTTCCCAGTGATGTCCAGGGAGGGATCCAGACCATCTGCCTCGGGGCATACCTCTCTGGCCAAACTGCGAATTCATTTTCAAACTAATAACGATAATTACTATGATGGCTTCAATGTAATGAGTACCAAGTATTTTTTAACAGAGTGATAGGAATATCACATACATTATCTCATTTACCTCTCACAACAGTTGTGCAAAATAAGTATTTGATTCCAGAAAGATTTAAGCAGGTCACAGGAGGGCTGGGGGTCTGGGTTCCAAGGTTGTACAGCCAGAAACAATGCCTCAAATCATAGAACCAAGCCAACAGGGGCACTGTGGCAACTGCCACTAAACACTAGACAGTGCAATTTGCAGACCAATGCCCTGACTGGGTGCTGGAAGGCACTGCTGACACCACGGCCACTATCCACCCTGGAACTCGATCTTTCTGTGGCAGCCAGAAAGAATGACAAACATCTACTATCTTGTTGTTCTAACCATTTCATAGAAGAGAAACTGAGGCTCAGAGCAGTTAAGTACCTGCCTGAGATCACATAGTGAGTCAGCCAGGATTTGAAACCAGGTCTGATTGACTGCAAAGTCCATGTTCTTTCCAATATGTTTTGCTGCTATGATGCACTTTACCTCTCCAGGTTGCAGTTTCTCAGCCTGTAGTCTGGAGAAGTTGTGTTACATCAGTGGTTCTCAAAGTGTAGTCCCCAGACCAGCAACCTCAGTATCACCTGGAAACTTGCTCAAAATGCAAATTCTTGGGCCCTACCCAGACCTACTGAATCAAAAACTCTGGTGTAGGTCCCAGCAATCTGTGCATTAACAAACCCTCCAGGTGACTCTTATGTGTCCTCACCCTTCAGAATAACTGTACCAGATGATCACTAAGGTCCTCCAGCTCTAATATGTTCTAATTCACTTATTTTGGAAGTTGCTGGTTGTGATCCGTGGATCGAGCAAGGTCCCCTGAGAGGACCTAAGTACTTCTCATTTTCCTGAAATGGGTTGGTGTTTATCAAACTCCATGATAACAGAATTCAAGAATAGGTGTAAGAGTGAGGAAAGAACCAGACATATGGAACATGTAGGGAACATGCCTGCACATGTATCCTGGCTATTTTTCTGGGCAGTGCCTAGAGACACATATCCTTAAGTGGCCCATGGACATGTGAACATCTGGGAGGTGCCCCAAAATCCACATGTCAAAAATAAGTGCATTGGGCTTCCCTGGTGGTGCAGTGGTTGGGAGTCAGCCTGCCGATGCAGGGGACACGGGTTCGTGCCCCAGTCTGGGAAGATCCCACATGCCGCGGAGCGGCTGGGCCCGTGAGCCATGGCCGCTGAGCCTGTGCGTCTGGAGCCTGTGCTCCGCGGTAGGAGAGGCCACAACAGTGAGAGGCCCGCGTACCGCAAAAAAAAAAAAAAAAAAAAAATAGTGCATTAATTCAATACTCTCCCCATGCCCCCACTAAGCAATTCCCGTTCTTCCCTGTCCTCTAAATCTATAAATGGAATTTTGTCTCTATTAATCAGGTCATAAACTTTTTAACTTGAATCTGGAGTGCACTTTGTGTGAGTCCTCACCATCCTCTCTGTTGCTACTGTGGTCCAGGCCCTCATCTTTCTCCTCCTGGGTATCAGCTTCCTAACAGTGCTCCTGCCTCCAGCACCAGTCTCTCTCGGTACATCCTCCTCCACAGGGTCGCCAGCATGATCCTTACAAAGCACAGCTGTCTTCACGGTACTGCCCTCCCCATAACACTCCCACCAAGGCAACATCAAAGGTCCCTTTGCTCATTGCAGTGCTTCCCAAACCTTGTACTATTTTCATGACTATGTCCATAGACCCATTCCACCCATATAATTGTTTAATATTTTTCTCTAATTTCACGGGCTTCTCTTTCTACCAATTTCAACCTCTTCTAAGCAACAATATTTGTGAAGTCAGAGTTTTGGCATTATAGCTCTTGTTTTTCCTACCACACATTAAAAATTACATAGCAAAAAAAATTTCTTTTGTGTATTACCTAAGTCATCTTACATGGCACTAGTTGTATATTTTGAAAACCCTGGGGTACAGAATAAAAACCAAATTCTTTTTTCTTAATTTTAAATTATTTATTTATTTATTTTTGGCTTTGTCGGGTCTTCATTGCTGCGCGCAGGCTTTCTCTAGTCGCGGTGAGTGCGGCTACTCTTCGTTGCAGTGCGTGGGCTTCTCATTGTGGTGGCTTCTCTTGTTGTGGAGCACGGGCTCTAGGCACGCGGGCTTCAGTAGTTGTGGCACGCGGGCTCAGTAGTTGTGGTTCGTGGGCTCCAGAGCACACAGGCTCAGTAGTTGCGGCACACGGGCTTAGCCGCTCCTCGGCATGTGGGATCTTCCTGGACCAGGGCTCGAACCTGTGTTCCCTGCACTGGCAGGCAGATTCTTAACCACTTCGCCACCAGGGAAGTCCCAAGACCAAATTCTTAAAGCTGGCATTCATAGCCCTCCCTGATCTGATCCCAGTCAAATTTCCAGCCTGAATTTCCACACGTAGCTCCCCCTCACAGAATGCTCCAGGTACAGGGTCCACTCTGTATTTCCAGACACACTGTGCTTTCACTCTTCTCTGAGCATTTTGCCTTAAAAAAATTTTTTTTATTGAAGTATAGTTGATTTACAATGTTGTGTTAGTTTCAGGAAATCACAGCAAAGTGATTCAGTTGTGTGTGTATATACATACATATATATATACATACATATATATATATATATACTGATTCACTTCTTCAGATTCTTTTCCATTATAGGTTACTACAAGATATTGAGTATCGGGACTTCCCTGGTGGCACAGTGGTTAAGAATCTCCCTGCCAATGCAGGGGACACGGGCTCGAGCCCTGGTCCGGGAAGATCCCACATGCTGCAGAGCAACTAAGCCCGTGTGCCACAACTACTGAGCCTGTGCTCTAGAGCCCATGAGCGAAAACTACTGAGCCCACGCACCACAACTACTGAAACCCACGCGCCTAGAGCCCGTGCTCCGCCACAAGAGAAGCCACCGCAATGAGAAGCCCGCGCACCACAAGGAAGAGTAGCCCCCGCTCGCCACAAATAGAGAAAGCCCGCAGGCAGCAGTGAAGACCCAACACAGCCAAAAAATAAATACATAAATTTATAAAAAGAAATACACAAGTCATTGAGTATAGTTCCCTGTGCTATACTGTAGGTCCTTGTTGGTTATCTATTTTATATGTAGTAGTGTGTATATTTTAATCCCAAACTCCTAATTTATTCCTCACCATCCCAGCATTTTGCCTTTTTGCTTAGAGCCTTCTTGAGCTTTAAGGCTCAGCTCAGTTGTCATGTGGAATCTCTGATCCTTCCAGACAGAATCAATCAACTTTTCTTTCTTCCTTCCTTCCTTTCTTCCTTCCTCCCTGTCTCTTCATTTTTGAAGAAAAATTTCTTCCATGCTTCTAGCTACTTATACTGTAATGTGAGATGATATAATTTTGCCTTCTAATCTTTTTTTTTTTTTTTTTTTTTTTTTTTTTTGCGCGTTACGCGAGCCTCTCACTGCCGTGGCCTCTCCCCTTGCGGAGCACAGGCTCCGGACGCGCAGGCTCAGCGGCCATGGCTCACGGGCCCAGCCGCTCCGCGGCATGTGGGATATTCCCGGACCGGGACCCGCGTCCCCTGCATCGGCAGGCGGACTCCCAACCACCGCGCCACCAGGAAGCCCTGCCTTCTAATCTTTTGCCTGATAATTTTCCCTACTATAACATTCAGAGGTGTATCATTCAGAATCCTTGGAGGAAACAGATTGCATACTCAAATGGGAAACTGAAGATAATATAATGAAAGGGATATTCATAAAGGTGTGGACAGAGTAATGAAGTATCTACAAGTGTGGTGAAGCATTCAGTCTGGCATCAGTGGGGAGTCATCAGAGGTGCTAACTCCTAGGCCTGAAGGGGCAAGGGAAGGAAGGATTACAAGAATTCAAGGGAGCTGCAACTGTGTCTAGTTGAAAGAGAGGGCTACCCAACAGGGTCTGTGGCCTCTGGTAGCCCCATGAGTGAGTCCAGGAGAGACGACAGAAGAACTGCCAATTTAATCCACAAAATCATGAGAAATAATACATTGTTATTGTTTTAAACCACCAAGTTTTGATATAGTTTGTTATGCAACAGTCGATAACATACATCAGCAGGGAGGTGAAGCCTTTCTCTACCAAAACTGTGGAAAACCAAGAATCTCTGAAGACCTGTAAAATGGATCCCATCATTTCAATGGAAAATGTTTTCACTTTTCATAGAGATAATTAAAACAGTTTTCTGGGAGCATTTCATCTTTATTTTATCTCAGTTGTTTGAGACAGAGCAATGTGTGATGCTGTCATTAGAAATTTTATTCTAAGTTTATTTACCTAACATTAGGATAGTTTGCTTCCTTTATTTTATCCTATATTGGTGATCTTTGCATATCTGTGATTTTTAAAAATTAATTTATTATTTATTTATTTATTTTTGGCTGCGTTGGGTCTTCGTTGCTGCATGCAGGCTTTCTCTAGTTGAGGCGAGCGGGGGCTACTCCTCGTTGAGGTGCACGAGCTTCTCATTGCGGTGGTTTCTCTTGCTGTGAAGCATGGCCTCTAGGCTCACAGGCTTCATTAGTTGTGGCACATGGGCTCAGTAGTTGTGGCTCACGGGCTTAGTTGCTCTGTGGCATGTGGGATCTTCCCAGGCCAGGGCTCCAACCCGTGTCCCTTGCATTGACAGGGGTATTCTTAACCACTGCACCATCAGGGAAGTCCTTACCTCTGATCTTTACAAAGTAACCGTTTATGCCCTACCTTTTACGGTGACATATTTAACAAACAAATATATTGGTCCCAAGATATGCAGGTCTTGTAGAATGGCTCTGTAAAAATTTGTTCCTATTCTCTTTTACCTTTCTATACTATAGAGGGTGGAAAAGAAAATGCTAAAATTTCCAGGCTCTTTTGCAGGTAGAGATGGCCACATGATACAGTTCTGTTCAAGAAGACATAGGTGAAAATCTTCTGTGAGATCTTCTCATCCAGAAAAAACTACAAGAGAAAGCCCTTTGCCTTAGTCCTTTTGCCTTCTTCTTGATTGCAAACAAGAGAGTTTGAGGATGATTTAATAAAGAGATTATTTACAAAGGTGTGGGCAAGGTGTAGGGAAGCAAAAGGGATAGAACAACACCTCCGGGTTAGTATCAGAGAGGCTGTTATTACTGTAGGCCTGAAGGGTAAGGCAAGGGAATTACTGGAAACAGAACACTGAGAGCTGTCTGTGTTAGGGTTGGGGGAGTGCTTTGAGAGGTGCTGTGACCTTCAGTGTGGGAACAGAATTTCTCTTCCTTCCATTTGATCTTCTGTGAGTACTCCTCTTTGGCTGAACCCCCCTGGAATCCAAGGAGCAAGGTCTACCTCCTGGACACGGATCTGGGTGGAAAAGAGTAGAGAGTTAATGTGGAAAGACAAACAGCATAAAAGGCATCTATCAATATTATTTATCTTTATATCCTTAGTGTGCAAAACATGGTAAGACTGCCTGGTACAAAGTAGGAGATGAATGAACTTTTATTGAATTGAATCCAGTTCTTTGTTTTATCCTACAGTGCTTACAACCTAACCTGGAACTACCGCCAACCTCATTCAAGCCCAATAATCCAGCATAAAATTGCTGGTCTGCAAGGAACTTCCTTTACCCAGTAGAAAAGGTATTTGGGTTCCTTTCTGAGGCTAGATTAAGAAGTGGCTCTTTGGGGCTTCCCTGGTGGCGCAGTGGTTGAGAATCTGCCTGCTAATGCAGGGGACACGGGTTCGAGCCCTGGTCTGGGAGGATCCCACATGCCGCGGAGCAACTAGGCCTGTGAGCCACAACTACTGAGCCTGCGCGTCTGGAGCCTGTGCTCCGCAACGAGAGGCCGCGATAGTGAGAGGCCCGCGCACCAGGAAGAGTGGCCCCTGCTCGCCACAACTAGAGAAAGCCCTCGCACAGAAACAAAGACCCAACACAGCAAAAATAAATAAACAAATTAATAAACTCCTACCCCCAACATCTAAAAAAAAAAAAAAAAAAGAAGTGGCTCTTTGGGGACTTCACTGGTGGCACAGTGATTAAGAATCTACCTGCCAATGCAGGGGACATGGGTTTGAGCCCTGGTCTGGGAAGATCCCCTGTGCCGCGGAGCAAATAAGTGTGTGAGCCACAACTACTGAGCCTGCGCTCTAGAGCCCGCGTTCCACAACTACTGAGCCTGTGAGCCACAACTACTGAAGCCCGTGTGCCTAGAGCCTGGCTCCGCAGCAAGAGAAGCCTCCGCAATTAGAAGCCCACGCACCAAGGAAGAGTAGCCCCAGCTTGCCGCAAATAGAGAAAGCCTGCCTGCAGCAAGGAAGACCCAATGCAGCCAAAAATAAATAAATAAATAAAAATTTTTTAAAAAGGTGGCTCTTTGAAACAACTTTTGTAGATCTGGACATTTTTAAATAATTAATTTTATTTTGGCTGTGTTGGATCTTCGTTGCTGTGCATGGGCTTTCTCTAGCTGCGACGAGCAGGGGCTACTCTTTGCTGTCGTGCGCAGGCTTCTCACTATGGTGGCTTCTCTTGTTGTGGAGCATGGGCTCTAAGCGCGCGGGCTTCAGTAGTTGTGGCACGTGGGCTCAGTAGTTGTGGCTCATGGGCTTTAGAGCGCAGGCTCAGTAGTTGTGGCGCCCGGGCTTAGTTGCTCTACAGCATGTGGGATCTTCCCGGACCAGGGCTCCAACCTGTGTCCCCTGCAATGGCAGGCAGATTCTCAACCACTGCGCCACCAGGGAAGCCCCAATCTGGACATTTTAAAGCATGAGATGGTTCTATAGTTTTGTAAAGCCTGTCCTCTAATCCAGTCTGACTCCTACACACCCACCTCATCAGGGCCTTGCAAAAGAAACAACTTCTGTGTGCTACCTGTATGACTCTCAGTTTCTACAACTGAGAGAACAGTGATAATAGCTACCCATTACTCAAGTCTCAGGCACAAATGTTACCTCCTCAGCTTCCTAGGATATCATATAAAAAAAGAAGAGTAACACCCCAGGTTACTCTCAGTGGGTTAGCCCACTAATGTCTTGTTTATTTTTTCTCATTGCAGTAATTACTTTTTTCTTTCTTTCTCTCTCTCTTTCACTACTTTGGGTCTTAGTTGCAGCATGCAGGATCTTCATTGCGGCACATGGGGTCTTTTTTAGTTGCGGCATGAGGGATCTATTTCCCTGACCAGGGATCAAACTGGGGCCCCCTGCATTGGGAGCATGGAGTCTTAACCACTGGACCACCACGGAGGTCCCTGCAGTTATTACTTTTTAACTGTAACTCATTTATTGTTTGCTTGTAGATTGTTGGTATTCTCCCCCAAAATACTTGCTCCTTGTAAGCAAAGACCTTGTCCCTGTTGTTCATGGCTCTATTTTAAGCACCTGGAAGGGTGCCTGGGACACGGTGGTTGTGCGATAAATATTTGTTCATGAATGAATGAATAATGCAAATTAACAACCTCAGGCTGTGGAGAATATTAAATGAGATGACAATGAAATACACCTGGCACAAAGTAGCACTCTAAATCTAGGTTCCTTTCCTCTTTATCCTCCCTCACCTCCTGTATCCAATCCTTCAGCAAGCAAGCTAGCTTAACCTCAGCCTCAAAACATACACTGAATTCTCAGCTTCATTCATCTCTACTACTCTAGTCAAGCCACCCTCACCTCTCACCTGGACTACAAGTAACAGTCTCCTAGCTGATGTTCCTGCTTGCTCCACTTGCTCCTGTTTCTCTCAAACCCCAATCCATTCTCTACAGCCAGGGAGATCTTTTAGAAACACAATTCAGATCATGTCATGACCCAACTTACTTAGTAACATAATCAATAGCTTTCTAGGTACTTAGAATTAGTCCAAACTACTCTACATAGCCTGGCCCCTGCCATCCTCTTAGATTTCATCTGCTTTAGGCTAACTGGCTTTCTCTCTCTCTCTTTTCTGGATTTTAACAAATTTATTTCCACCCTAGCGCCATAGCACTGATGGATTCTTCTGTCTGAATCTTTTGCTAGCTGGCTCCTTACTGTCATTCAGACTTCAGCTTAAATGGGGCTTCTTTTGAAAGGAAGTGTCACTGATCTAAACTGGTTATTTCTTTTCACACTGCTCTATATAGCACCTAATACTATCTAACGCTTACTTGTTTAAGTTTGTTTCTTCCCAACTAGGTTTTAAGCTTTGTGAGGTCCGAGACCTCACCTGTCATGTTCTTCGCTCTATCGTCAAAGCTAGAGAAATGCCTAAAACATATAGTATACACTTATTAAATATTTGTTGAATAAATAAAACACTGTGATAATGATGACAGCTAAACCTCAGAGGACTTGGCCACAAATTCTAACAATTTTCCCAGGAATAAGTTTTGCAGTTCCGAAGTTAAATCCTGGAAGACTGGAAACCCGACAATAAAATATCTGGGGCTGAAGTCTGGGGGAATCGGAGGGAATATATTGCAACTTTGGCCTTTTTTAACCTACCCAAGGACGCCGGAGACCTTGCAAAAGGGAGGCCTAGAATCTTTTGACCAGAAAATCCAGCCCAGCCACAACGGATATTATCCATCCATGATTCTTTGCAGCCGCTTTTACTAGGTTGCAAAGGCGCAAACACCTCTAGGACCCCGGGTTCCTTTCTGTTTCTTTATGAATGAACCGGGTCTAGTCTGCGCACGCGCAGCTCCTGGTTCTCCCGCTCCACGTGAGGCCCGCCCTTTGCTTCTGCCAACGGCTCCGCCCCTATCCTTTCTAGTGGACCAATGGCGAGCGGCCTGGGGGGCGGAGCCCTGAGCGGCGCGGCAGTGTAGTTCCCCGGTCGCCCGGCTCCCTAGCCTTAGTCTTGCTGTGTTGTGATCACGTGGCCAGCTCCGGGCGCGGCGCTTGTTTTGGTTTCCCTCTATCTTGCCCCTGGCAGCTTCAGGGTGAGCGGCTTTCCTGTGCCGGTTGCTACACCTGCCTGCACTCGACTTTCTCTTCTTGGGGCTCTCTCAGCCCCAAGTTCTGCAAGCCCCTCGGGGCCGGTTCCTGCCATGCCGTTAGTTCGCTACAGGAAGGTGGTCATCCTCGGATACCGCTCCGTAGGTGAGTCTCGGTCTTGGGCAGAGCACGGATGCACCGCGGCTTTTTGGCCAGAGGAGGCGCACTGCCGCGGGTACGCGACCCAGGGAGAAATGGTGGCATCCTTAGAACCAGCTTGTAGAGAGAGGATTGAAAGGTTGGAGTTGAAAAGGCTGGGGTAGTGGTAGTGTAGAAGGCTGCAGGAAGCTGGAGCATATAAGAGTTAACGTGGGCTTTACTGCTGGATCACCGCGGTGGTCCTCAGCGTTACTCTGGGGGGTGGAGGTGGGGTCAGGATTTGATGGCGGGGGCGCGGTCTGGGTGGGGCAAGTCTCAGGTGCCCGGTGCAGGACTGACTGGGTCCTAAGGAATCCCGGATCTTCCCAGGGGTGGGGTGGGGTGGGGAAAGGCGGCGGGAAAGGCTTCCTGCGGCGCTACTGTATGCATCCGGTGGCCAAGGTGCAGCGACCCAGGGCGAAAAGAGGGTGAAGGTAGCCTAAGGGAAAGCATTGCATGGGGCATTCCCAGGCTAGGATGCTAATTTGGGGTCCCCTTTAGTCCAGGGCCACACAGCCCGAAAGGACAGAGGATGTGAATATGGATGGGTGATTTGGATAAAATTACCTCTGCTTCCCACAGGGAAGACATCTTTAGCACATCAATTTGTGGAGGGCGAGTTCCTGGAAGGCTATGATCCTACTGTGGAGAATAGTGAGTAGACTTCTCCCCTAGGGATTGGGTAGGGAAGGCTTGGGTGCCCCATCCAAGTCCATAGTTTGGGATTTTCCTGGTGCCAGAGGGATGATTTAATTAGACATTAAATCTAATCTCCTCTAGCAATCCTGTTCTGAGTGGAGCTAGAGTGTGGATTTTCCAAGATACTGAGTCCAGGATGGTGTATATGTAGACAATAAGAAGCCTAACATTGTCTCTCCAGGTTCCTGGAGAGCTCTCTAGACCTGGCCCATCTATGTCAATATATAGGGGCACAGATTGCTAGTCCTACAAGGCACCTCACAGTCAAGTTTTCTTTTCTTTTCAGCTTACAGCAAGATAGTGACTCTTGGCAAAGATGAGTTTCACCTACACCTGGTGGACACAGCAGGGCAGGTACCAGTTTGGGGTAGGGTATCTAAATGTGGCAGTTCAGTCCTGGGAGATGAAGTCTGGTAGCCTCTGAGGCTCATCTGTAAAGTAGGATTAAAAGAAAAGCATTTTAGCAGCATTTCAGTGTGCAGCGCTGATTGGAGCTACTCTGTTAATACTTGTTGAACAGAAGTGACTGGAGTAGGGAGTGCCACAGGGAGGGTCCCCAGGATACAGCCCACCAACCTTGGCTATCTGAGTGCTGTGGATCTAGGTATTGATGTTTCTATTTCTTGTCAGGATGAGTACAGCATTCTGCCCTATTCATTCATCATTGGGGTCCATGGTTATGTGCTTGTGTATTCTGTCACCTCTCTGCATAGGTAAGTGACCAAGGTTGTGAGTGGGAGACTTGGGAGGATTTGAGGGCTGTCCCAGAATAAAGTTATAGATTCATTTCTTGTGTTTAAAGTTTCCAAGTCATTGAGAGTCTGTACCAAAAGCTACATGAAGGCCACGGGAAAACCCGGTATGTGGCTCTGGGGGATAAAGACATAGTGTGGACCCGAGGGGAGAGGGAGGACAGGGGCGTATTGATCCAAATTAAGGAGAAAGTCAGGACATAGATCCTGTCTGGTTTGATGGGGAGTTGTCCAGCTCTGATTTGAAGGAGGTTGGGGTCCATGGGGAACAGAGGGGCTCCTGTAGTAACTGCTGTTTCCTCCCAGGCTGCCAGTGGTGCTGGTGGGGAACAAGGCAGATCTCTCTCCAGACAGGTATGGAAATCTCTGTAGCTTAAGGCGAAGGAAAGTGAGCTGGACTAGGAATGCGCCAGGGTCTTGTCGTGGCTCTGCCACTGATTCGAACCAGTCATTTTACCTCTTCATTTCTAACTTGAAGGGTAAGACAAAACAACCCTTCTATTTCAAAAACTATCATTTCATATTTCAAGTCTCAGTCCTAGGCTCCTGTAAAGATTTTGCAGAGAACATGGGGCCATTGCTGTCCTTCATTTTCATGTCCCAAATTTGCTTCTAGGGAGGTCCAGGCTGTTGAGGGGAAGAAGCTGGCAGAGTCCTGGGGTGCGACATTTATGGAGTCATCTGCTCGAGATAAGCAGGTGCTGGGCCTGAAGATTAGGAAGGTGGTGGCGGTAGCAGTGTTATGGCACTGCTTGGTGGTGGGGATGGTGGGGGAATGGGGTGTTCACCTCAGAGTTGGGTGGTATTGGCAGTGAACTAAACGATTTTTTTTTGCCCTGAATCCTTATCCCTTGCAGCTGACTCAAGGCATCTTCACCAAAGTCATCCAGGAGATTGCTCGGGTAGAGAATTCATATGGGCAAGAGCGCCGCTGCCATCTCATGTGAGCCCTTGAGCATGGGGTAGCTGCCTTGATTCTGCCCCTGGCACTTGCCAGGCTCCAGTGGGGGCTTGGGGGGGGCAGGCCCTCAGGACTTCACGGGTTTGTTCGGTTGCCAGCTGTGTCCCTTGCCCTCTGGGCACACAGTGTGGTACCCTCATGTTTGCACACTTACCTGGGCTCCAGTGGCCTGGTTGTCGATGTTTACAAAGAGGCAAGGATGTCTCATGGGCACTGTCCTCTAGCTCTGTTTTTGCTAAATAAATGAATTGTTATAACCTATGGAGTTGGGATATGAGTCCTGGGCATTGTTTATTCAGGACCCAGTCTCCTATGTAGGTTTTGGGTGTCGGCTGGGTGAGGGGAGCTGGGGACTCCTGAAGTGGAGCCGGCTTCCTGGAGTGACAATGTATATATGCAAATAAACTGATTAATCTTTTTGTAGTTGGCTTCTCTGTATCTGGGGAGAGCTCAGGGCCAATGTCTCCTTTTCTAAGGAGTGATGACTATAGCCTTTGGTAGAGAATCTTTCCTCCTACCTTGTTCCTATTCCTTACCCCTCACTCATTCAGGACCATTACCCTAAGACTTACTACTTATCTTTCCCACCTTTCTTTTCGACTCTTCTGCTATACAGGTAACCTATTGACTGCCACTCCCATCCAAATTTGTAGGCTCTCACAATCCCCTTAACTACAGAAACACCACCCTCTAGTGGCCGGCTGCCACATGCTGACATAGCTTCCCTTGCGGGGCCTTGGCATTTGCTGGAACTCAGAGAGGATAGGGTTTGGGTGGAGGAAGAAAGACCCTTGTTCCTAATGATGTAAGAATTGTGAAGTAGTGTGAAGGCAGGGACTAAAGTGTTATGATGATTTCAGCTTTTTAAGAGTTGAATAAAGTAAGAAATAATGCCCCTGCTCAATCCCCACTCCCCGCTCTCCATCTCCTCAAGTGCCTTTCATTAAAATGGATGTTCTTTGCTCCTTTCATACCTTTCACACCTTTGGAGTTGTGCTGCCTTTTTTGGTTTCAAAGGCTATTGCTTCTGCTCTTTCTTATTGACCGGCCAGCTCGGTAGGAGGATGGGTTTGGCTAGGAAAATTTGGTCCTACCTGCCTCTACCCGCGACCCCTCCCCAGTAGCCCTAGGGCCTAACTGGCCTAATACCTCCTCCAAGGACTTATAAGGGTTACCTGAATGGTATCCTTCACAGGAAGGGCATAGAGTTCTCCTGCCAGCTGGGGATGCACTCCTGCCAACTCTGTCAATGCACTTAGTTGGGGAAAATGGACAAAATTTAGGTGTGATTTTTAGCTGTGACCTTGTTATTGCCTGGCTCCAGGCTAGTTGGGCTTACAGTTGGGGATGATGGTTTGTCATGCTGGTTTTCAAAAGTCCTGCCAGCTGCTTTTGCATCTCTGATCTAGAATCTAAAAAGAATTAAGGGCTGCAGGAAGGAGCATATTCCAAAGAGCAATCTCTCTGGGGCTTAGGAGTCTCTTTAGGGTTGTAAACACCCTCTCTCCCTACACTAAAATTAGGTCCTTTTATGCATCTGACTTGGAATTCTCAATAAGGGTACCTACACTCCTGCTGTTATTTCCATGAGGTCTGAGATAGAATAACAAATGTCTGAGGTTTTCTAGAAGTGTATCAAACAATCTCAAGGCCTGATAGTAGTAAAGAATAGTGGTTAATGGCTGGGTTAAAAGAGTAAAAGGGTTACTCTTCCACTTAGCTGTGTGACCTTGGGCAGACACTTAACCTCTCTGAACCTCTCTCAGTTTCTCATTTATGAAGTGTAGTTAAACCTTCCTCATAGGACTGATGTGAGAATTAAACTGAAGTGATTTATGAAATACTTAGCATAGGTCCTCATACATAATAAACCCTTAAGAAATAGTGGCTATTGTGTTATTTGAGGTCTTTCTGGTGAGGGTCTGCCTCTGGGTGCAGAGTAGGGAAAGGCCTTCTATTTTCCAACTTCTGACTCTTGGTGAACTTATTCCACGATAGCTGGGACAGGTGTGGGGTCAGTGCTGGACTTTTTTGCTGAAATAGACCTGAATGGTCAGTGAAGAGCATATGTCAGTGTGTGGCTAGCACAGGACATATCTGATCCCTCCTATGACTCTGGCCAGTAGGGATTTAGGTCTCCTGCACTGTCCAATATGAAAGCCGCAAGTCACATATTACTATTTAATTTAGTTTTAAAATCAACTAAAATTAAAAGTTCCTCAGTTGCACCACCTACATTTCAAAGTGCTCAATAGCTACATGTGGCTAAACCATATTAGATAGTGTGTAGTGCATTTCCATCATTGCAGAAAGTTCTATTGGGCAGCACTGTAAAAACCCTTTCCCACAAAACCAGCCCTGCACCTGATTTGCCTGCCTCTTTCTCCACATCTTAAAAAAAATAATAATAAAATAAATATATATGAATACACACACATATCCCAGGAAAAACATGGCCATTGTTTTGCATCATGCATGGCTCAACTTCTCACTTCATGTGGTTTGTTGAGCAATTTTACCTATTTCAGTCTCAATCTCTTCATCTGTAACATGGACATAATTACATGTAATTCATAACGAGGGTGAGTAATAACTAAGAATATATAAAGTATCTAGCACATTTGTTAATTTGTCTCCTCCTGTCCATCCCGTGGATAGAGTTAATGCAGAGAAGTCATTTCCAATCCCTTCTCATCCAGACTAATGGAGGGGGGGGGTGTCTGTATACTGGGATCTTGTCCAGAATAACAGTACTCCGGCCAGGTAGCAGCAAGGCTACAAGTTACATGCTCTCTAAAAAGGGGTTACATGTTTACTAAGAAGGGGGACACAGGCCCTGAAGATTAGGAAAGAAGGACTGGGTCTGGGGGTGGGAGCACCCGGCAAAGGAGGGGAAACTCTACATTTATGTTTTGATGGGGGAGGTGATTGTGGGGGCACTAACAGTCCTCTTTCCTCTCGAGGGGATTTGAGAGTCAGAAGGAACGACTAGGGACTCGTTCCGTTTTTCTTCAGGCCCCCGAACGTGGCAGGAACCCACCCTTTGCAGCGCCAGGCGCCGTGCCTCACTTTCTCCATTTGCGGACTCCAGTTCCCAGGATGCAGAGCAGCGGCCAACCTCCTGGCTCTTCTTCCATCCCCCTCCCGGGAAAGATTGCTCCTGGTCAAGGCAAGGGGCAGCTGGAGTTTCAGGGGCCGATAACTCCAGGGAAACGGAATTAGAAAGTGCACGGAGTCCTAGTTCTACTAGCCGGGCGGTAAAGGAGGCAGTTCTAGGGCCGGGGCGAAGAGGAAGGGGGCTTCTTTCCCACGTGTCTGCACAGCGGCTGGCCCGGTGCAGTCGGGGTTAACCCGTGGCGGAGGGATCCCTTAGCGTGTGCGTAGAACTGCAGAGTCACAGCCTTTCCTCCGAGAGGGCCGGATCCCTCCGCCGCTCCGCTCCAACACAAAATAGGGCCGCGTCTTCTCCTTTCTCCCCCTTCTGGAGTGGGGTTCACCAGGCAAAAGGGCCACCCGGATCTCGCGCCGGAGGCTTCCTGAATCTCCACGACCATTGCCGAGATCTCGGGCCAGGAAATAGCCCCTTCGCAGGAACCACCCTACCGGCCGAACAGGAGGCGGAGGGGGGGGAGGCGGAGCGGCGCCGCGCTGCACTACTTTCCTCTCCGGTTGCAAATGGCTGCCTCGTTCCCCACTTTCCGCTCAGTTTCCTGACCCCCCGGCGCCGGGAGCCGGGGTTGGGCCATGCACCTCTAGGCCCCCCGCGATCGCAGCCAGCCGGGGGTCGAGGGGGTGCCGCCGATCAGAGCCGGCCAGGCCGGGGGCGGGGCAGCTCCCGAGGCCAGAGGGGAAGGGAGGCGAGCGCAGGGCCCGGAGCGGCCGGAGGGGAGCGGGCAGAGGGCTCGCACCGCCCGCCCCTTCCTCTTCCTCGCCCACCTACCCTCCTCCCTTCCCCGGGGGGAGCAGAAGGTGGGGGGCTCGAAGCCGCCGAGGGCGAGCGCTCGGGGTCGAGGAGCCCGGCGCTGGGGTGTGTGTCAGGTTCAGCTCCGCGGCCCCGCCGGCTCCGTGTCGCCGTAGCTCGCGCGGCCCCGGGGCGCCGGCCCGAGCGGGGAGAGGGGCTCGGCGCTCCTGCGAGGGTCTCACGTTCCATCCGGGCCCGGCGCGGGGCGGCGCGGCATTCCTTCCGGGCTGCTGGGGAGGCGCCTCGACGTTCCATCTGGAGAGCCTCGACGTTCCGCCCGAGCCCGGTGCGGGCGGCCGGGGCGCTGGCCCAGCCCTAGGACTGAGAGGCCGCCCGGCGACGCGGATGCGGATCCTGCTCGCCCAAGATCAAAGCCACCGGTGCTCTCTTTGTGTCCGCTCGGGATTCGCCGCCCAGGGGCTGTCCATGGAAACCTAAACTGCTGGAACCCGAGGCAGAGAACCCTTCTTTGGCTTCTTGCTTTTTTGGGGCGGGGGAGGGTGGCCACTCCGACCTGGATTTACCGTTCTTGGCCCCCCTAAGCCCCCCCGTGCGGGGGGCGGCTGTGATCGCTCTGGCGGTTGGAGGTCGGGGAGCGGCCCGGGCTCTGGCCATGTTCTCGGATGAGGATTTCTGGATCGCCCTGTGAAGAGGTGAGTGAAGTCCGCCCGGCCAGGGCCCAGAAAGGGTTGGACTGGGGGCATAGCCAGATGGACTGTCTTGGCCGGAGCTGGCCTGTAGGTTGGAGAAAGGGGTGCCAGAGCTGAAGAGGGTTCCTTTGGCAGGGTCTGTCAAGGGAACCCGAGCCAGTCGCCAGAGCACAACCGAGGCCTGGTGTCCTGGGGTGTGCCTCTTTAAAGACTGGGGGGTTCAGGGAACCACGGGAGTTTGGGAACCTGGCCAGAAAGCCTCTCTGCCTGTTTATTTTTGTGTTGGGGGGAGCTCTACCAAACTAGGACCCAAGCCCTGATGCCAGCACCAATCCCAGTCAGCTGCTTCTCCTTCAGGGTTCCTTGTGGGCCTTGGGAATAGAACAACTTGGGAGCGGCGGTAGGGTGGCACTGCCAGGTCCGATTTACTGCCAGGTTGGACTTTAAGGTTGCTCTTGCCCATCCGGGCACTCAGAGCAGTCTTTGGGAGACTCAGGGAGCCCTAGATCCTTCACTGGGCCTTATTTCACTGTGCAACGAGGAGAGTGTGTGGAAACTGACCATTGTGATGAAGGGGTGGCTGGGGCAAGAAGGAGGCGGGGCTGGGGGCAGCTGTGGCCTTGCTGTTCAACTTTCAACTACCCCTGCCTGGCAGAGTGACCCTAGCGAGGCCTAGTGCTGTCTTAGCCTGCTTTGCCTCCCCTCCTCTCCGGATGGACATAATCTCTAGGGGATTATAGAGGAGGCCGTTGAGATTTGCTCCCTGCGAATGTGGGCTGCAAAAAAATGGCTTTTGTCTCCCGCTTTCTCTGGGCCTGGTGTGGAGAGCTGGTTGCCCATAAGTCCCTGGCCGGTCTTGCAGGCCCCTCCCAGACCTCTCCAACCTTTTTAAATCAGGGAATGTTAACTGGTCCTCTGATCCTGTCCCAACTCTGCAGAATAGGGGGGCCTATATCTCTTTGGAGGAGAAGTGACCTGAGCAGAGCTGTGTCTGCTGAAGCCAATGTTTTCAGCCCTGGCAGGAGGTGTTGGGGAGAAGTGGTGTGTATGTGACTGCACGAAGGGTGCAGCGTGAGCCTCATGCCTCTGACCCTGGGCTGGGACAGCCCCTCTCACAGCTGTCATGCTGCCCAGCAGGGATTTGGCTGGTGTATTTTGCTCCCTCACTCTACTCCCTCCACCATATGAGGGCTAGACCTCTTTGAGCCTGGTCTTGGAAAGGAGAAAATACGGATTTGCCCTTGAAAGATTTCTGGGTGGTAATCCTGAGGTGAGAGGTGGCACAGGGGTGCCGGAATGAGGCTAGCTGTCGCCCATGCTGTCTGCCCTTGCCTCCTGTGGAGGGCCTCTCCTGTTGTCTGTCCCTGAAGAACTTCCTTAGGAGATACCTCTCCTTATTAGCTGTGGCTGACCCTAGGATGACCCAGGGGGCAGTCCGGAGGGTCTACAGGGCCACTGTTGCCATTTGGATTCTTCCCTGGAGGGCCAACCCAAAATGGGGGTGGGGAGAGGTGTGGTTTGAGTCTCAGGCTGGGAACCAGGAAGTCCTGAGTCCTAGAGAAGAGCTGTTCACTCAAGGGCCTGCTTCAGCCTTTCACCTCTCCAAGCCTCCATTTCCCCTTTGGCTGGGAAAATGGAGTTAAAGCTCTTGGTCTGGGATGGAGGCAGGGAGGAAAGTGGGTTGAGATGAATCCCTGCTTTTTTCCTTGCTGTTCTGGGCCTCTTTGGCCTAGGATTAAGGGGACCCACCATGGTTTTACTCCCTAGATCTGTATTTCTCTGGGATCCCTAGTTCCCCTGAGGAAGCCTGGCCAGGCGTTACCCCAGTGTAGATCC
Organism: Orcinus orca; assembly: GCF_937001465.1. Taxonomy (NCBI): domain Eukaryota; kingdom Metazoa; phylum Chordata; class Mammalia; order Artiodactyla; family Delphinidae; genus Orcinus; species Orcinus orca. The sequence continues at coordinate 39,480,474 of NC_064569.1, read as the reverse complement.
AGGGAAAAAACCCTTGGTGTGGATGTGTGGTTTCTGGCTGTGAATGATGGGACAGGGGAACCTATGGTCTTTATTTGTTTAGATCTGTTTAAGGAGGGGCCTGACAACTGCTACTCAGCATTGGGGTGCAGGCGCTAGACTGCAGGGTAGTGAAATAGGGCTTCTTGGAAGTGCCTCTAGATTCTTTTTCCTCAGCTTGGAGGACACTCAACCCTTTGCTTGTCTCTCATCTTCCATGGTGCCATGAATGAGGCTGCCGCTTTGGAGGATGTTGGTACTGATTCCCAAGGCTAGACGAAGGTGGTTTCTGTAGCTCCCCGAGCAGTGCCAGCATTACCAGCTTGAGAGGGCTGCGCTTGGGGGAGGGCGGAGGAATTTGTCCCTCTGGCCTTGTGTGAGGCAGTCCTCCTCCCACCCACTGCACTATCACTGTTGCTTTTCATTTCTTGATGTTTGTGACTCCTTTAGCCTTAACTTTGAGAGCACAACAGTTGGAAGATCTTGGCGGCATTTAGTGGTAAGGTACAGCAAAAGTTGCACACATTTAGGAAACTTTGAAGCCTTCCGGGTGTGGTCAGGCCTTGGATAACTGAATAGGAAGAGGAGCCTGGCTGGTGCCCTGACCTCCAACCCCTAATTCACATAGGAGGCTTCTAGGCGGCCCCTTGAAGTTCCAGAGCAGCTTTTCTGTGGGCTGGCTAGATGACCACCCTGCTTTCCTTTCAGGTGTGATTGTGTGGGTGGCAGCTTTTCTGTGGGCTGGCTAGATGACCACCCTGCTTTCCTTTCAGGTGTGATTGTGTGGGTGTGATTGTGTGGGTGATTGTGTGGGATGCTATTGTCCTGGGAACTCTTAGACAGGAGGTGGGAAGTGGGAAAGGGCACTGGATCCTCTCTTTACCTCTTTGGTAAAGAGGTGATCTGGGAATAGAGGTAACAGGTATCAGGTGATATTTCACTTTCCCAATCTAGTAGAATCTAATAGTGTGAGGGGAAAAAAGTAAAGTAAAATTTCCCTTCCTGTGACATGTTACATGAGGCCCACTGCCAGTGTCTGGAAATGGAGTGTTAGCTCAGGGAAAGAGGACTGATAATGTGGTTCTTAGGTAATTGATTTATGGATCCTGGGCACCTTTGAGGGTTCCCCACTGTCTCATCTGCCCCAGTCACTCAACCCCCAGTGGCTGACTGGGGTATTTGGTTTGGGAAGAGAGGCTTGTCCTTACTAAGGTTGGTGTGGTTCTTCTGGTTAAACAAGAGGAGTGGAGAAGGTGAGAGATACAGTTCTCAAACTTTTATTTAGAGTTTTGTTTTAGGGATTCCCCTCTACCTTCTGTAGGAAAACTATACTCTGTTTCTCTGCTTAAGCCCCTACCCTTCCCACTAAGAGCTGTTTATACCTGTCCTTTTCTCCCTTCTTCTATAGGACCTCTTTCCTCTTCCTCAGCTCTGTAATTCTTATTCTTTACTTCTCTCTTTTTGGTACTGTGTTTAGTTTTATCTGAGGTTTAGGAAAATATACCCAAAGGTGTGGGTCTTGACCTTCTTAGGTATAACTTTAACGTGTTTCATTTGGCTCTGGGATAGGCAGGCATATCTTAGAAGAGGGGACCGTTACCCGCCACCCCCATAGTGTGTGTCGAAACCCTGCTTGACGGAAGAGGAAGGAAGCTACTTTGCTCTGTCCTGCCCCGTTTAGAACAGCTCCAAGTGGTGGTGTGCTTCCTGAGACTACAACTCCCAGCATGCCTAGCCTCAGGCCTGGCTACACATGCTCAGTAACTCTTAAGGCCCACTTCTGTTAACTACTAGGGACATCTGAGGAGGAAGGGCTGTTGGTGTTGCTAAGGGCAACGACCTCAGGCCTTCAGGCTGGATGAGATCCTGAGCTCAGTCATGGCAAGGGCCAGGGGGGTGGGCCTGGGTTGGATTTAGATGGGCAGTGGTGGAAATTGGGGAGTTTCTTCTGTTGTGATTGGGATGTTCTGGTTGAAACCAGTGGAGATGGGGGAGATCCATTCAGAGATAGGCTTTAGTTCCAGTAATGTGTTCTACGTCCTGCGAGACCCCAGGGAGAGGGACTTCGGCTGGACTCAGACTTCTTGTTATGACTGCCCCTGGGTTGGCACTGAAAGGCCTCTAGGATGGTAGCTGACTTAAGACCTGAGGAAAAAGTCCAAGGGATAGGGCCCACCAGAAGCCAAGAACTCAGTCATGAGGCAAAGAGTGATACTGGATGTAGATTGTATGTGCTTCTAGTTGGATGCTGTTGTCCTGGGAACTCTTAGACAGGAGGTGGGAAGTGGGAAAGGGGACTGGATCCTCTCAGAATTCAGAGTAGGAGAAGATGGTATGTGTTTATCTGGGGAGGAGGTAGGCAGTGGGACAACGGTTGGGGAGAGGGACTTTCCTTGTCATTAGTGCAGGAATTTGTAGGTATGGCTTTGCTCTGATTTCTGTAGGGTCTAGATAACATTAGATGCCTTCTCCCTAGGATTTGGGGGAAAGTGTTTAGTGGGAAGACTTACTAGACAAATAGATATCTCTTGGGTCTGACAGGTCTCCCCGAGAGGGCCCTGCCCAGTCGGAGAGAGGGATGGACAGCCCGAAGCCGCCTGGTGAGGATAAAGATTCAGAACCAGCAGGTGAGTAGGGCGCATTCTGGGTTTGCCTGGCAGCTTTCTGTTCTACCCAGACAATCTTAGATTTCTGGTCCTAGCACAAGGACAGGAGCTAAGTCCATCTAATAGACAGGTAATTGAAGGACTTTGTTCTTTGGGACAAAAGTTGAAATGCCATCACTGTTATCCACCAAGGGTTTTGGATAATCTCATGGGTCTGATGAGTGGACTCGTGCTAAATAGAGGATAATGGCTGATGCACACTTCTCTGTCTGTTCATTCAGCTGATGGACCTGCAGCCTCCGAGGAGTCAGGTGCCACTGAGCCAGACCTTCCCAAACCACATGTGGGGGAGGGCTCTGTGCCCAGTTCTGGGGGTCCCAGGCTTCAGGAGCCTCCCCAGGACTGCAGGTAACTAGTTTGGGGAAATGAGGATGTAAGGACATACGAGGATTTGATTTGAGAGTCTGGGGCTTTCAAGGTGGAAAATTTAGGAAAATGAGCGGGAAGCATAGGTGTGCAAGTCATGGGGTTGTTTAGGGGTACCTGTGGGCAGGGGCCAGCGTGGTGCTGATGCTTGTGTGTTCACAGTGGGGGTCCAATGCGGCGTTGTGCTCTCTGTAACTGCGGGGAGCCCAGTCTACATGGGCAGCGGGAGCTACGGCGCTTTGAGTTGCCATTTGACTGGCCCCGGTGTTCAGTGGTGTCCCCTGGGGGGAACCCAGGGCCCAGTGAGGCAGCGCTGCTCAGTGAGGACCTATCACAGATTGGTTTCCCTGAGGGCCTGACACCTGCCCACCTAGGAGAACCTGGAGGTAAGTGGAGGGAAGTGGGGTAGCTGACTTGGGCAGGAAACAGGGAAGGGGCTGAGTGGCCCTGAAGCAGTGATGACGTTCTTGTTAACTCTTTCCCCCTTTCCCCCTATGAAGGGTCCTGCTGGGCTCACCACTGGTGTGCTGCGTGGTCGGCAGGCGTGTGGGGGCAGGAGGGCCCAGAACTATGTGGTGTGGACAAGGCCATCTTCTCAGGGATCTCACAGGTGGGGCCGGGCCAGGGGATTGCGTAGGCCCAGGGCAGGGTGGGCAGGGCTGGTGGGCTTCCGAGAGTCAGGGTGGAATGAGAAGGGCAGGGGGCATACTGGGACAGAGGCAGTGCCTGACATGTTGCTCTGGAGAGAGCTGGCTAGCACTAAGGCTTTGTCTCCACCCTGGCAGCGCTGTTCCCACTGCACCAGACTCGGTGCCTCCATCCCTTGCCGCTCGCCTGGATGTCCACGCCTTTACCACTTCCCCTGTGCAACTGCCAGCGGTTCCTTCTTATCCATGAAAACACTGCAGTTGCTATGCCCGGAGCACAGTGAGGGGGCCACACATCTGGGTGAGAAGTCCTGCCCTTTGGACGGAGGGCAGATGAGGGTCCAAGGGTGCTGGGGGCTCCGTACCCTGCAGAGCACTCAGAAGTCTACAGTTACATACTGTCCGTCTGCCCCACTAAAATACGTGTGGCCTTTGTGAGTGCAGGGGCTTTGCCTGTCTCGTTTAGCATGGTGTCTGCAGTGCCTAGAGCAGTGCCTGGCATATATTAGGCAGACACTTAGTAACTTTTTGTTATTCGTTCATTCTGTGTCTGTGGAATGCCTGTTATGTAGACAGCACCGTGCCGAGTCCCGTAAGGAATCCATAGGTGACCCGTGTCCTCTGTCCCTTCCACTGCAGAGGAGGCTCGCTGTGCCGTATGTGAGGGGCCAGGGGAATTGTGTGACTTGTTCTTCTGTACCAGCTGTGGGCATCACTATCACGGGGCCTGCCTGGACACTGCTCTGACTGCCCGCAAGCGTGCTGGCTGGCAGTGCCCTGAATGCAAAGTGTGCCAAGCTTGCAGGTAAGAGTGGGAGGGCAGGAGAGAACCTTAGGCGGGGCACAGGTTAAGGTTGAGAATGAGGGCAAGGAGGACCCTGTTATGTGCCCTGTGCCCCTGCAGGAAGCCTGGGAATGACTCTAAGATGTTGGTCTGTGAGACGTGTGACAAAGGATTCCATACCTTCTGCCTGGAACCGCCTATGGAGGAGCTGCCCGCTCACTCCTGGAAGTGCAAGGCGAGTGCCCCCTGATCCTCCTGCCTTACTCTCCCTAAGTCTGCCTCCTACAGCACCCCGAGTTTCTCTGTTGTGACGAGTCCCGTGTTCTCCTCCAGTCTCTGGCTGTCTGACAAGTGCCCGTTTTGCCCGTTCCCTTCCCCTAGGCATGCCGGGTATGCCGGGCCTGTGGGACAGGCTCAGCAGAGCTGAACCCCAACTCTGAGTGGTTTGAGAACTACTCACTCTGTCACCGCTGTCACAAAACCCAGGGAGGACAGCCTGTCAGTTCTGTTGCTGAGCAGCACCCCCCGGTCTGTAGCAGGTAAGTGGTGTGGACTGGCAGAGATCAGGCTGGGGGATCGGAAGGGCTGAGATTGGCAGGGCTCGTGTTAAAGCAAGCTGACGTTGAGAGGAGGGCCCTCAGGTGGGCAGTGCAATCCATAGCATTCGTGCCTCGCCCCAGTGTGCTCTCGTGAGGAGCCGATAGCTGATGAGAGCCATGGGGCCTGCTCCCCTGTACCCTCTGCAGATTCTCACCCCCAGAGCCTGGCGATACCCCCACTGATGAGCCCGATGCTCTGTACGTTGCATGCCAAGGGCAGCCAAAGGGTGGGCACGTGACCTCTATGCAACCCAAGGAACCGGGGCCCCTGCAATGTGAAGCCAAACCACTAGGTGAGTAGGGTTTGAGGGTCCCTGAAAGTAATCCCCTTCTATCGTGTGGCGAGGGACAGTTTCTGCTTTGCCCCAGACCCTGTACTTTCTGTGGAGTGCAGCTGAACTAGGTAGGAACATAGTGTGTTATGTCTGCAGGTAGAGAAGGGGCCCAACTTGAGCCCCAGTTGGAGGCCTCCCTAAATGAGGAGATGCCACTGCTGCCCCCACCTGAGGAGTCGCCCCTGTCCCCACCACCTGAGGAATCACCCACATCCCCGCCGCCTGAGGCATCGCGCCTGTCCCCACCGCCTGAGGACTCACCCCTCTCTCCACCGCCTGAGGAGTCTCCTCTGTCTCCCCCACCTGAGGCATCACCTTTTTCTCCCCTGGAGGAGTCACCCTTCTCTCCCCCAGAGGAGTCCCCCCCGTCTCCCCTGCTTGAGACACCCTTATCCCCACCGCCTGAAGCATCACCTCTGTCACCACCATTTGAGGAGTCTCCCCTGTCCCCCCCTCCGGAGGAACTGCCTACCTCCCCACCACCCGAAGCGTCGCGCCTGTTCCCACCACCTGAGGAGTCACCCATGTCCCCTCCACCTGAAGAGTCACCCATGTCTCCACCACCTGAGGCATCTTGTCTGTTCCCACCATTTGAAGAATCGCCCCTGTCCCCTCCACCAGAGGAGTCTCCTCTCTCCCCACCACCTGAGGCATCACGCCTGTCGCCACCACCTGAGGACTCACCCATGTCCCCGCCACCTGAAGACTCGCCTATGTCCCCCCCGCCTGAGGTATCACGCCTGTCTCCCCTGCCTGAGGTGTCACGCCTGTCCCCACCACCCGAGGAATCTCCTCTGTCCCCACCACCTGAGGAGTCTCCCACATCCCCGCCACCTGAGGCTTCACGCCTGTCCCCACCGCCTGAGGACTCACCTGCTTCCCCGCCACCGGAGGACTTGCTTATGTCCCTACCCCTGGAGGAGTCACCCCTATCGCCACTGCCTGAGGAACTGCGACTCTGCCCCCGGCCCGGGGAGCCGCGCCCGTCCCCTGCGCCCGAGGAGTCGCATCTGTCCCCTGCGCCCCAGGAGCCGCGCCCGTCCCCTGCGTCCGAGGAGCCGCGTCTGTCCCCTGCGCCCCAGGAGCTGCGCCCATCCCCTGCGTCCGAGGAGCCGCGTCTGTCCCCTGCACCTGAGGAGCTGCATCTGTCCTCCCAGCCTGAGGAGCCGCGCCTGTCCCCTCGCCCTGAGGAGCTGTGCCTGTCCCCCGCACCCGAGGAGCCGCAGTTGTCCCCAGTGCCCGAGGAGCCGCGCCTGTCCCCTCGACCTGAAGAGCCCCCTGAGGAGCCAGGCCTATGCCCTGCACCTGAGGAATTGCCCTCGTTCCTCCCACCTGGGGAGCCACCCTTACCCCCTTTGCTTGGAGAGCCGGCCCTGTCTGAGCCTGGGGAGCCACCTCTGTCCCCTCTGCCTGAGGAGCTGCCGTTGTCCCCATCTGGGGAGCCATCTTTGTCACCTCAGCTGATGCCACCAGGTACGGGGATGTTAACCCTCTGACTCTGGGACAGTCTTAACTCTTTATGGCGCATCTAATCTAAGAGCCTCTCTTTTCTTCTTTCTCTCCAGATCCTCTTCCTCCTCCGCTCTCACCCATTATCACAGCTGTGGCCCCGCCGGCCCTGTCTCCTTTGGGAGAGTTAGAGTACCCCTTTGGTGCCAAAGGGGACAGTGACCCTGAGTCGCCATTGGCTGCCCCCATCCTAGAGACACCTATCAGCCCTCCACCAGAAGCTAACTGCACTGACCCTGAGCCTGTACCCCCTATGATCCTTCCCCCATCTCCAGGCTCCCCGGTAGGACCGGCCTCTCCCATGCTGATGGAGCCCCTTGCCCCTCGTTGTTCCCCACTCCTCCAGCATTCCCTGCCTCCCCCAAACTCCCCTCCTTCCCAGTGCTCTCCCCCTGCTCTGCCACTGTCTGTTCCTTCCCCACTGAGTCCCATGCAGAAGGCAGTGCAGGTCTCAGATGAGGCTGAGCCACATGAGATGGAGACTGAGAAAGCCCCAGAACCTGAGTGCCCAGCCTTGGAACCCAGCCCTACTAGTCCTCTCCCCTCTCCCATGGGGAACCTTTCCTGCCCTGCACCCAGCCCTGCCCCAGCCCTGGATGACTTCTCTGGCCTGGGGGAAGATACAGCCCCTCTGGATGGGACTGACACTCCTGGATCACATCCAGAGGCCGGACAGACCCCCGGCAGTTTGGCTAGTGAACTTAAGGGTTCCCCTGTGCTCCTGGACCCCGAGGAGCTGGCCCCTGTGACCCCTATGGAGGTCTATGGCCCAGAATGCAAGCAGGCAGGGCAGGGCTCGCCCTGCGAAGAGCAAGAGGAGCCACGTGCACCAGTGGCCCCCACCCCACCTACTCTCATCAAATCTGACATCGTTAATGAGATCTCCAATCTGAGCCAGGGCGATGCCAGTGCCAGTTTTCCTGGCTCAGAGCCCCTGCTGGGCTCTCCCGACCCCGAGGGGGGTGGCTCCTTGTCCATGGAGCTGGGGGCATCTACAGACGTTAGTCCAGCCCGAGATGAGGGCTCCCTGCGACTTTGTACGGATTCGCTGCCAGAGACTGATGACTCGCTGTTGTGTGATGCTGGGACAGCTATCGGAGGAGGCAAAGCGGAGGGGGACAAGGGGAGGCGGCGCAGCTCCCCCGCTCGTTCCCGCATTAAGCAGGTAAGGGGCTGTCCAGCCACTGGATGTGCTTGGTGTCATGCCACTGTCAGAGGTGTAGTCCTGTGTCACTGATACCTTCCTGCCTGGCTTATTGAATCCTGGACTGTCAGAGATCCTTGAGCCCACCTTCTTATTTTATCAAGGAGAATGCTGATACACAGGGCACGCGACTTGCCCAGGTTCATGGTAACTCAGCCATAGAATCAGGACTAGAAACTCGGGTCTCTCAGGCCAGTATTGTTTCTCGTGGTACCACGTTGACCACTCTTCTTGGAAGACGTGGAGTGGTTTGGACCAGAGTTACCTACCTGTTGCTATCTGAGAGCTTGGCTTTTTCCCTGGCCCTGACTGGGACTTTTGGGCCTTGTTACCTGCCATACTCTGTCCCTTCGTCTCTTCTCTTCCCTCCAAGCCTGTGGATGCAGCATATTAGCCCTCGACTTTTCCTGTAATCATCCCCTTTCCTCACTCAGGGTCGCAGCAGTAGTTTCCCAGGAAGACGCCGGCCACGTGGAGGAGCACACGGAGGACGCGGGAGAGGACGGGCCCGGCTAAAATCAACTACTTCTTCCATTGAGACTCTGGTAGTAAGGAGAGGCCTCCCATCCCCCAAACATGCTTCAGCTGGCCCCTTCAAGATTAAACACCCTTTAAATCTTGCCAGTCCCCTGCACGCTCACCTGCCTGCCTGCTAGCCTAGGGCCCGTCCAGCTATGTCTGTGCTCCTTCTGTGCTCTTGGCCCCCAGGCTTCTCTGAAATCTGATGTTGGGCTGAGGCCCAGTGTGGGAGCTGGGGTGTTCTTCTGCTTCTTAGTCCTGGCTCCTGGCTTTCATCTGAGCCAGGGGTTTATGCCGCCTTGCCCCAACACCAAAGAGGAAGCAGCTTAGCTGGGGCGGATTTAGCTGCCTCACTTTCCACAACTCTCTGCCTATAAGGTTGCTGATATCGATAGCTCTCCCAGCAAGGAGGAAGAAGATGATGATGATGACACCATGCAAAATACTGTGGTTCTCTTCTCCAACACAGACAAGTTTGTCCTAATGCAGGTACCATACTTGACTTTTGTAGTCCCATCTTCAGCAGTGAGACCTGGCAGCCTGAACAGTTGGATATGTGTGTTTCGGTGGGAGGGTAAATGGGGAGAACCAGGGACCTACTCCTGGCATTCCAGAGAATGAGCTTGACACTGAGCTAGCAGCTAGGAATGTAGCAGTGAAAAAGGCAGAAATGGTTTCTGCCCTGTTGAAGCTTAGAGTCTAGGGAACACGAGTAATCTCGAAGCTGTAGAATTTTGTCGCATGTATTACTGTCTCATCCTGACCAGTCTTTACCCAGCTTATCTTTCACTTCTCCTTAGCGTTACCCATGTCAGGCTGTATCATTTCAAATTACCTGATCAGATGGGCAAGGCATGCTAGGAAGGGACGGGGTCTCGTGATGGCTCACTGTGTCCTAGTGCTGGGGATAGGCTTCTGGTTCTTTGACTCCCTCTTCTCAGATTAGTGGTGTAGTCAGTTACTGGGACTGAGTGGTATTGAGGATGTGAGGTTGGACATTTGGGTTTCTGTGTGTTTCCCCAGGACATGTGTGTGGTATGTGGCAGCTTTGGCCGGGGGGCAGAGGGCCACCTTCTTGCCTGTTCCCAGTGCTCTCAGTGCTATCACCCTTACTGTGTCAACAGCAAGGTGAGTTCAGGGCCCAAGAGGTCTGGCCTGAGGGATGGGGTCGTTACTGCTTATCCTAGTTCCCTGTCCTGGCCACTCTACTTAAAGTGGCCATTGGTCATGGAAGTTGTTCATCAGTTTCCAGTGGTTGTCAAATTCATCTTGGGAAAAAATACTTTGGAAACCGTAGTGGTCTTTACGAGTTTCTTTGTGGTAGACCATGACTTGCTGGTATAATTCAGTCCATCATATAAACTGTGAGAACTTTACTAGTAGAAAACATGATATGGTCTGGATATAAAATGTAAAATCAGAATCAAACACATGTCCACAAAGAGAAAGCAGTGTTTTTGACTCAAGTATGATCAGTCATTTTGGGGTTTTCACTAATGTTAATTTAGAATTTGTCCACTGCTAACACTCACTAACTTGCAGCAATAGCAGGTTCTACATGTTCAAGAAAAACTGGGGGAAATACAACCTAATTCTATCCACAGTCTTTTTGGAGACTTCGCTAGTGAAAGACCCTAATGAGGCAGTGGCCGGGTGAGGCTGTTCTCTGATCAGCAGAGACCCCTGGAAGCCTAAGTTTAAGATCCACTATTTTTGGGGTGAGGGTGCTCTGTGTAGCTTCCCTGTGCTCAAATGGAGGTCTGGCCTGGGTACTGGGGTCCTCCAGCCTCACCTGTGTAAGTCCCCCCCTCCCCTGAGAGGTCTGCCCTGCCCTCCGCATCACCTCCTGAGGAATTGCCATCTTCTGCACCAGATCACCAAGGTGATGCTGCTGAAGGGCTGGCGTTGCGTGGAGTGCATCGTGTGTGAGGTATGCGGCCAGGCCTCAGACCCCTCCCGCCTGCTGCTCTGTGATGACTGTGACATTAGCTACCACACGTACTGCCTGGACCCGCCACTGCTCACCGTGCCCAAGGGTGGCTGGAAGTGCAAGTGGTAAGGAGACTGGGAGCTTCAGAGGGGCCTGAAGTGTTTGAGTGGGTGTGGTGTTGACTACATGGCAGAGGCGGGGTTTAGAAGGCCGGGCGGCTTTGGGTGCTTGGGTAGGTTAGGTGCTGAGGGTCTGTCTTTCTGCCCCCACCAGGTGTGTGTCCTGTATGCAGTGTGGGGCCGCCTCCCCTGGCTTCCACTGTGAATGGCAGAATAGTTACACGCACTGCGGGCCCTGCGCCAGCCTGGTGACCTGCCCAATCTGTCATGCCCCGTATGTGGAAGAGGACCTCCTGATCCAGTGCCGTCACTGTGAACGGTGAGGGTGCCCCTTTCTCCTCATGTAAGCCCCCTCTTCCCTGTTCTCAGCCTGGCGTTGTCTCAGTTTATCCCCTCCTGTCTCCCTTCTCCCAGGTGGATGCATGCTGGTTGCGAGAGCCTCTTCACAGAGGATGACGTGGAGCAGGCGGCCGATGAGGGCTTTGACTGTGTCTCTTGCCAGCCTTACGTGGTAAAGCCTGCTGGTGAGTACCAGGGGCGGGGGAGGGGGGAGGAGGGGTCGGGCAGGGGTGCCTTGCTTTGGGACAGGGCCTCTAGCTGCCTTGCTTTGTCCTCTCCACAGTGCCTGTTGCGCCTCCAGAGCTGGTGCCTATGAAGGTGAAAGAGCCGGGTGAGTCACAGAAATTCTGAATGCCAAAGCCAGAGGAGACCTTAGGCACTTAGTCCAGCTCCAGCCCCCCAACTTTACCTCGTTATTTTTCGGAGAAGGAAACTAAGACCCAGGGGGGTTGAGTGGCCTGCCCAAGGTCACTCCATAGGTCAGTGGTGAAGTTATGACGAGAACCAAGGCATCCAGTTTCCCAGACAGAGTTCCTTCCACCAGGCAACGCGGCCTTTGTACGGCTAGAATCTCACCTCCAGAGAGCACGGAACACAGCTTTCTCCTTAATGAAGGAGCTGGGGCTCTCCCACCTCCATCGTGATGTGGGCACTGCTCCTGGCATCTGGGGCACTGTGAGCTGGCATTCGGCAAGGAGGGGCCCTCCTGGCCTCAGACACCTGGAGAATATATTGGGTGAACTGAGGGTGAATCTTGAGCAAAGTCCGGCTTCAGCAGGAGCGGTCTCTCTGATCCCCCTGGTTACCTGAGGGAGCGCCCGGGCCTCAGCTGGCGCCCGCTGGTGGTCTCTCCTCTCCAGCCCTCAGACCCCAGTCTGGACTTCAGTCTGTCTCTCTCTCGCTGCTTTTGTCCCAGCTAGGGACTTAGGCCGAAACTTGGAGTTCTGCGCTCCTTGGGGCCTCCATCAGGGGTCACACGCTCTTCCCCCTTGTGCAGAGCCCCAGTACTTCCGCTTCGAGGGTGTGTGGCTGACAGAAACTGGCATGGCTGTGCTGCGTAACCTGACCATGTCGCCCCTGCACAAGCGGCGCCAGCGGCGAGGACGGCTTGGCCTCCCAGGCGAGGCAGGGCTGGAGGGTCCTGAGCCTTCTGATGCCCTTGGCCCTGATGACAAGAAGGATGGAGACCTGGACACTGATGAGCTGCTCAAGGGTGAAGGTCAGGCTGGGGAGTCTCAGGGAGTGCCAAAGTAATGGGAGCATGCCTGTGAGAGTTGAATGTTGGGTAGGAGCTGCATTATCACTCCCAGTCACCCTCAAGGCACTGTTGGTCTTGCCCAGATGGCTCTGTGGCAGGGCACTCAGCTCTGTTCTTAGGTGGCAGGATGACAGGGTTAAAAGGGTCCATGCCTCTGACCTGCTTCCATCTCGTCTGTCCCCGTACACAGGTGGTGTGGAACACATGGAATGCGAAATTAAACTAGAGGGCCCCGTCAGCCCTGATGGAGAGCCTGGCAAAGAGGAGACCGAGGAAAGCAAAAAACGCAAACGCAAACCCTATCGGCCTGGTGAGGCCCTGCGATGCAGAGGTGGGGGTGGTGAGGGGCAGCTCACCAGGTCCCCAGCGGCTTCTCAGCCTCAGCTCTGTCTCCTTATAGGCATCGGTGGTTTCATGGTGCGACAGCGGAAATCCCACACACGTGTGAAAAAGGGGCCTGCTGCACAGGCGGAGGTGTTGAGTGGGGATGGGCAGCCCGACGAGGGTGAGACGGGTGAGGGCTCCAGTGGGGCCTGGGAGAAGGTGGGGATCACAGGACCTGTGGGACACTGCCAGGGAGGCCTGGGGCAGGGGAGTTCACTCAGAGGGCCAGGGGAGTAGTGGGCCCACTACTGGCGCTGGGGAGAGAGTAGGCAGAAAGCGTCCCCAGGCCAAGTTGGGAGCAGCATGCCCGCTGTCTCCAGAGAGGCAGACACCTCCCATTCGGTCCCCAGTGTTGCCTGCCGACCTGCCTGCAGAGGGCTCTGTGGACCAGAGCTTAGCTGATGGGGATGAGAAGAAGAAGCAGCAGCGGCGAGGGCGCAAGAAGAGCAAACTAGAGGACATGTTCCCTGCTTATCTGCAGGTGGGTCTTAGGCTCCGAGGGGCAAGGGCAGTGTCGGTCCTGCAGGGCATGAAGAAGCCTGTTTCTCCCTGACTCCTCCCACAGGAAGCCTTCTTTGGGAAGGAGCTGCTGGACCTGAGCCGGAAGGCCCTTTTTGCAGTTGGGGTGGGCCGGCCAAGCTTTGGACTAGGAACCCCAAAAGCCAAGGGGGATGGAGGCTCAGATAGGAAGGAGCTCCCGACCTCACAGAAAGGTCAGTCGTGTGGGGGTAAGGTGGTCTGAAGGGGTCCAATTTCGCTCTGTGCTTAGAAGCTGGTAAGAGATTTTAGTGGGAAATGGGCTGGTCTCCAGGAGTTGAGGGTGGGCCAAGGGCCCTGGCCTTGGAGCTGGGGTCCTATTCGGGGCATCACATGTAGGGCATCTCTGATTGGAATGGCGACTGTTGCTCATAGGAGATGATGGTCCCGATGTTGCAGATGAAGAATCCCGTGGTCCTGAGGGCAAGGCTGACACATCAGGTGAGGGCTGCTGGGAGGACTGTGTGCCATCTTGGTTTTGCTTATGTCAGTCTGTTCTGCCGCTGAGCACTATCAGGGATGGAGGCTGGAAAGTGTTCCATGCCTTCTGCGGTTCAGGGTGGCCAGTGTGGTACCTCCATACTGGCCGTGGCTGATGGGTTTCTCCTGGCAATTGCAGGACCTGAGGATGGCGGCGTAAAGGCATCCCCAGTGCCTAGTGACCCTGAGAAGCCAGGCACCCCGGGGGAAGGGATGCTTAGCTCTGACTTAGACAGGATTCCCACAGAAGGTGAGGCTGTGACCCACACTCCTTGCCTATAAGGGTCCTCTGTGGGAGAAGGAGAGCATCCTACCTGTGAGACTCTCATCTCTACAGCTTCTCTAGTGGGGAGTCGTGGGCACCTTCCCTGGCCGTGACCATTTGTAGCCCTGTGGTGTCCCTTCAACTCCCCAGTCTTCCTCAGCAGCATCCTTCATCGATCCCTCACAGAACTGCCCAAGATGGAATCCAAGGACCTGCAGCAGCTTTTCAAGGATGTTCTGGGTTCTGAGCGAGAGCAACATCTGGGTTGTGGAACCCCTGGCCTCGACGGCAGCCGTACACCGCTACAGAGGCCCTTTCTTCAAGGTGATCTGGATAGGAGTGGTTTGAAAACTGGGTGGGCAGGTGTGGCCAAGCCTGCCTCCAGGATGGGCCACTTACTCCTTTCGCTGATCCTGTCCCTCTTGTAGGTGGACTCCCTTTGGGCAATCTCCCCTCCAGCAGCCCAATGGACTCCTACCCGGGCCTTTGCCAGTCCCCATTCCTGGATTCTAGGTTGGTATTTATGCTTAACCCCCGTGGGCAGTCTCTTCCTTCCAACTGGGGCCATGCCAAGGGAGGGAACCTTGGACTCTTGGGTGCTGCTGTAGCAACACCTCCCTCTGCTCCTTTGTTAGTGACTGTCCTCTGTTGGGGCAGGGCAGTGGCCTGGGGACTCTGGGCAGTTTGTCTGGGGTGGGACTTGGCGTCCCTGCCCTCTGTGACTCTCCGCCCCTGCGCCCCAGGGAGCGCGGGGGCTTCTTTAGCCCGGAGCCCGGTGAGCCAGACAGCCCCTGGACAGGCTCGGGGGGCACCACGCCCTCCACCCCGACCACGCCCACCACAGAGGGTGAGGGCGACGGGCTCTCCTACAACCAGCGGAGTCTTCAGCGCTGGGAGAAGGACGAGGAGTTGGGCCAGCTCTCTACCATCTCACCTGTGCTCTATGCCAACATTAACTTTCCCAATCTCAAGCAAGATTACCCAGGTACCCGTGGGATGAGGGCAAGGGAGAGAACCTGTAACATGGCACGTGCAGGGGGTCACCTGCCAGGTCTCCTCTAACACATTCTGTCTGCCCTCCAGACTGGTCTAGCCGCTGCAAACAAATCATGAAGCTCTGGAGAAAAGTTCCAGCTGCTGATAAAGCCCCCTACCTGGTGAGACAGAGGGAGCCTGGGTCAGCGTGGGAACTGAGGGTGTGGGGTGACTTTGGGAAGGTCGCCTCAGTTCTTTCCATTCCCCACTCCCAAAGCAGCTGGGCCAGTAGGGATCAGCTTCTGGGTAGGCAGTGTGAGTGACATTGCGAGGGCTGGGGGCTCAGCGTGAGATTGCGTCCTAGCCTAAGGTTGTGTCCTCTATTCCTCAGCAAAAGGCCAAAGATAACCGGGCAGCTCACCGCATCAACAAGGTGCAAAAGGTGAGTGGGGGCCAGGCTGGGCCGTGCCGTCCAAGGCCTGTAGTGGGGCGGGCTCTCTAAGGGTAGGGGGGACGTAGGGCCTGCCTACAGCAGCCTGACTGACTGCTCTGTGCCTGGTCTCCCCCTGTAGCAGGCTGAGAGCCAGATCAACAAGCAGACCAAGGTGGGCGACATGGCCCGTAAGACTGACCGACCGGCCCTACATCTCCGCATTCCCCCCCAGCCAGGGGCACTGGGCAGCCCGCCTCCTGCTGCTGCCCCCACCATTTTCATTGGCAGCCCCACTCCCCCCGCCGGCTTGTCTACCTCTGCGGATGGGTTTCTGAAGCCGCCGGCGGGCACGGTGCCCGGCCCCGACTCGCCCGGTGAGCTCTTCCTCAAGCTCCCACCCCAGGTGCCCGCCCAAGTGCCTTCGCAGGACCCCTTTGGACTGGCCCCCGCCTACGCTCTGGAGCCCCGCTTCCCCACGGCACCACCCACCTATCCTCCCTATCCTAGTCCGACCGGGGCCCCCGCGCAGCCCGCGACGCTGGGCGCCTCATCTCGTCCTGGGACCGGCCAGCCAGGGGAGTTCCACACCACCCCACCTGGCACCCCCCGACACCAGCCCTCCACACCTGACCCCTTCCTCAAACCCCGCTGCCCCTCACTGGACAACCTGGCTGTGCCTGAGAGCCCAGGGGTAGGGGGAGGCAAGGCTTCTGAGCCTCTGCTGTCGCCCCTGCCTTTCGTGGAGTCTCGGAAGGCCCTAGAGGTGAAGAAGGAAGAGCTTGGGGCATCGTCTCCCAGCTATGGGCCCCCAAACCTGGGCTTTGTTGACTCACCCTCCTCAGGCCCCCATCTGGGTGGCCTGGAGTTAAAGGCACCCGATGTCTTCAAAGCCCCCCTGACCCCTCGGGCATCTCAGGTAGAGCCCCAGAGCCCAGGCTTGGGCCTAAGGCCCCAGGAGCCGCCCCCTGCCCAGGCTTTGGCCCCTTCTCCTCCCAGCCACTCGGACATCTTTCGCCCTGGCCCCTACCCTGACCCCTATGCCCAACCCCCGTTGACCCCTCGGCCCCCACCCCCACCCCCTGAGAGCTGCTGTGCCCTGCCTCCTCGCTCACTGCCCTCTGACCCTTTCTCCCGAGTGCCCGCCAGTCCCCAGTCCCAGTCCAGCTCCCAGTCCCCGTTGACACCCCGTCCTCTGTCTGCTGAGGCTTTCTGCCCATCCCCTGTTACCCCTCGCTTCCAGTCCCCTGACCCTTATTCCCGCCCACCCTCACGCCCTCAGTCCCGGGACCCGTTTGCCCCACTGCATAAGCCGCCCCGCCCCCAGCCCCCTGAAGTTGCCTTCAAGGCTGGGCCTCTAGCCCACACTCCGTTGGGGGCTGGGGGTTTCCCAG
Organism: Orcinus orca; assembly: GCF_937001465.1. NCBI lineage: Eukaryota > Metazoa > Chordata > Mammalia > Artiodactyla > Delphinidae > Orcinus > Orcinus orca. The sequence goes on along the minus strand of NC_064569.1, from coordinate 39,463,716 downwards.
CAGCCCTGCCCTCAGGGCCGGCAGTTGAGCTCCATGCCAAGGTCCCAAGTGTGCAGCCCCCCAATTTTGCCCGGTCCCCTGGGACTGGTGCATTTGTAGGCACCCCTTCTCCCATGCGTTTCACTTTCCCTCAGGCAGTAGGGGAGCCTTCGCTAAAGCCCCCTGTCCCTCAGCCTGGTCTCCCTCCACCCCATGGGATCAACAGCCATTTTGGGCCCGGCCCTACCTTGGGCAAGCCTCAAAGCACAAACTACACAGTAGCCACAGGGAACTTCCACCCATCGGGCAGCCCTCTGGGACCCAGCAGTGGGTCCACAGGAGAGGGCTATGGGCTGTCCCCACTACGCCCCCCATCAGTCCTTCCACCACCCGCACCCGATGGATCCCTCCCCTACCTGTCCCATGGAGCCTCACAGCGGGCAGGCATCACCTCTCCAGTTGAGAAGCGAGAAGACCCAGGGGCTGGGATGGGCAGCTCTTTGGCGGCACCTGAACTTCCAGGTACCCAGGACCCAGGCATGTCCAGCCTCAGTCAGACCGAGCTGGAGAAGCAGCGACAGGTGAGTCGACATCCTGGACCTGAGCACCCTCCACGTCTCCTCTGTTTCTGTGCCAGCCCTTTGGTTTGAGTAGAATGGACTCACCCCTCTTCTCTGTTCCCTGCGCAGCGCCAACGACTACGGGAGCTGCTGATTCGGCAGCAGATCCAGCGCAACACCCTTCGGCAGGAGAAGGAAACCGCGGCAGCTGCCGGAGCAGTGGGGCCCCCGGGCAGCTGGGGTGCTGAGCCTAGTAGCCCTGCCTTTGAGCAGCTGGGTCGAGGCCAGACCCCCTTTGCCGGCACCCAGGTAGGTAGAGTGGCAAGGGGTAGTGGATCCAAGATGCTGAAGGTGGCCCCCACCTTCATCTACCCTCATCTCTCCTAGGACAAGAGCAGCCTTGTGGGGCTGCCCCCAAGCAAGCTGGGTGGCCCCATCCTGGGGCCAGGGGCTTTCCCCAGTGATGACCGACTCTCCCGGCCACCTCCACCAGCCACCCCTTCCTCTATGGATGTGAACAGCCGGTGAGGCTCCAGGGGGTGCCCTGGGGGAAAATCAAGGGAACATATTGTACCTCCATTGTGTGCTGCCTCTGATTTTCCCGTCTCTCTAATCCTTCTTCAGCATCACTTAACTTCGCTTCCCCATTCCTTCCCCCTCACTGCATTAACTCCATCCTTCCTTCCTTAGGGCAGCCCGTGTTCTAGCTCTTTTTCATCCTGCTTCTGTCTCACTGGCTACTGCATATTCTTCCAGGCAATTGGTGGGAGGCTCCCAAGCCTTCTATCAGCGAGCACCGTATCCTGGGTCCCTGCCCTTGCAGCAGCAGCAGCAGCAGCAGCAGCAACTGTGGCAGCAGCAGCAACAACAGGCAACAGCAGCAACTTCCATGCGACTTGCCATGTCGACACGCTTTCCGTCAACTCCTGGGCCTGAACTTGGCCGCCAAGCCATAGGTTCCCCCTTGGCGGGAATTCCCACCCGCCTGCCTGGCCCTGGTGAGCCAGTGCCTGGTCCGGCTGGTCCTGCCCAGTTCATTGAGTTGCGGCACAATGTACAGAAAGGACTCGGACCGGGGGTGCCTCCGTTTCCTGGTCAGGGCCCCCCTCAGAGACCCCGTTTTTTCCCTGTAACTGAGGATTCTCACCGACTGGCCCCTGAAGGGCTTCGTGGCCTAGCAGTGTCAGGCCTTCCTCCTCAGAAACCCTCAGCCCCGCCGGCCCCTGAACTGAACAACGGCCTCCATCCAACGCCCCATACCAAGGGTCCCAACGCGCCTGCTGGCTTGGAGCTAGTCAGCCGGCCCCCCTCAGGCGCTGAGCTTGGCCGCCCTCCTCTGGCCCTGGAAGCGGGGAAGTTACCCTGTGAGGATCCTGAGTTGGATGACGACTTTGATGCCCACAAGGCCCTGGAGGATGATGAGGAGCTTGCTCACCTGGGCCTGGGTGTGGACGTGGCCAAGGGAGATGATGAGCTGGGCACCCTGGAAAACCTGGAGACCAATGATCCCCACCTGGACGACCTGCTCAACGGGGATGAGTTTGACCTGTTGGCCTACACTGACCCTGAGCTGGACACCGGGGACAAGAAGGACATCTTCAATGAGCATCTGAGGCTGGTGGAGTCGGCCAATGAAAAGGCTGAGCGGGAGGCTCTGTTGCGGGGGGTGGAGCCAGGACCCTTGGGCCCTGAGGAGCGCCCTCCCCCCGCTGCTGATGCCTCTGAGCCCCGTCTGGCGTCAGTGCTCCCCGAGGTGAAGCCCAAGTTGGAGGAGGGTGGGCGCCACCCTTCCCCTTGCCAGTTTACCATTACCACCCCCAAGGTAGAGCCATCTCCAGCCACCACTTCCCTAGGCCTGGGGCTGAAGCCAGGACAGAGTGTGGTGGGCAGCCGGGACACTCGAATGGGCACAGGACCTTTTTCCAGTAGTGGGCACCCAGCTGAGAAGGTCCCCTTTGGGACCACAGGAGGACCACCAGCTCACCTGCTGACCCCCAGCCCACTGAGTGGCCCAGGAGGGTCCTCCCTGCTGGAGAAGTTTGAGCTAGAGAGTGGGGCCCTGACCTTGCCCGGTGGACATGCATCTGGGGATGAGCTGGACAAGATGGAGAGCTCACTGGTAGCCAGTGAGTTGCCCCTGCTCATCGAGGACCTGTTGGAACATGAGAAGAAGGAGCTGCAGAAGAAGCAGCAGCTCTCAGCACAGCTGCAGCCTGCCCAGCAGCAGCAGCAACAGCAGCATTCCCTACTGTCCACCCCGGGCCCTGCCCAGGCTGTGTCTTTGCCACATGAGGGCTCTTCTCCCAGTTTGGCTGGCGCCCAGCAGCAGCTTGCCCTGGGACTTGGAGGTTCCCGACAGCCGGGCTTGGCCCAGCCACTGATGCCCACCCAGCCACCAGCTCACGCCCTCCAGCAGCGCCTGGCCCCATCCATGACCATGGTGTCCAACCAAGGGCATATGCTAAGTGGGCAGCATGGGGGACAGGCAGGCTTGGTGCCCCAGCAGAGCCCACAGCCAGTGCTGGCACAGAAGCCCATGGGTAGTATGCCACCTTCCATGTGCATGAAACCGCAGCAGCTGGCGATGCAGCAGCAGCTGGCTAACAGCTTCTTCCCGGATACAGGTAACCTCATCTGGGGGCGCTGGCTTATCGCCGTTACCACTAAATGCTCACTGAGGCTGCAGACCCAAGATCCTCCCTAGTTAAAGGGGATGGGACACAAAGAGCTTTGGCCAAATCCCATACGAGTGGTGTAAGCAGAAGCACTGTAGCTTTTAAGGGAGAATAGTGCCCGGCGCACAGCAGGCATTCAGATGTGGAATGAATGAATGGAACAGACACATGACGTCTGATTAGCAAAGGCTTTGTAGCTGGGGTGAGACCCAAAGATTAGGACTTGGAGAGGAGTGGTGCAAGAAAAAGCAACCGGGTTGGTGAAAAGACTTAGTGAGACTTAGCAGCAGGAAAGCCGATGGGGTATATTTGGAGACAACGAGTGGAGACAATGGTTAGCCTGGAGCCGGCTTTGCGGAGGGAAGTGAGGGGGCGCTACCGTAGCTATGGAGAGGTAAGAAGAGGGCCCAGATTGAAGAAGACCTCAAATTACAATAGCATCTATTGAATAATGGTGGTTTGCCATGCCAAACACTGTGCTGAGCGCTTTACATTCATTGTGTAATTTAATCATCACAACAAACACGTTAAGTAGGTACTATTATTACCTTGGAGTGTAGAAAAGGAAACTGAGGCAGAGAGGTTAAGTTAACTTGCCCAAGGTCACACAACTAACAGAACTGGAATTTGAACCCTGGCCCTCATATCCTCTTAACTGTTTTACTGCCTCAAAATAACCAGGAGAGGGGGTTGGGTTAGTCCTCTTAAAAGTAGGGGGTCAGGGGACTTCCCTGGCAGTCCAGTGGTTAAGACTGTGCTTCCAATACAGGGCGCGAGGGTTCGATCCCTGATTGGGGAACTAAGACCCCACATGCCGCGCGGCGGGGCCAAAAAAAGAAAAAAAAAGTAGGGAGTCAGTTAAGCTCTCTGAGCAGTGGAGAAATATATAATGTACAGAATTTCAGGAAGATTTAAGTTTTTGGTGGCTGCTGGTTTCTCTTTTCCTGCCCAGCATCCTGGACAGGCAGAAGAGTGGTCTGTAGGTGATGCGTGTTGTGCCCAAAACAGCTCTGGCGTTGGGCTTTGGCACAGTGCCCGCATCTTGGGTTCTTGGGCTGCGCTTAGTTGCCCTAAGAACACTACTTTTGAAGAATGCTTTCTAGGTCATAAAGTGTACTCGTATTCTGGTCACATTTGATCCTCTCAGTAGCTCTATGAGGTGAGCAGAATAAGGAATCATGATCTCTACAAAATAGAAGAGTAAACTGAGGCTCAAAGAGGTGAAATGACATTGATATATTGGCTCAACAGATATTTACTGAGTACTTTTTCCTAGCACTGTGCGCGTAAAAACGGAGCCACATGTTCTGTGAATAATAGAACTGAGTCACCTATGCTGCCGGGCTCCTAGTCCGGTGGTCTTTCCACCATGCCGTGCCGTTGTTCTGGTTGGCTTAGTGAGGTCAAGGTGTTGGAACAGCAGACATGGAATGGGGCATTGACCTCAGTGCCCAGCTCACTTGGCTCCTCCCTCTCCAGACCTGGACAAATTTGCTGCAGAAGATATCATTGATCCTATTGCAAAGGCCAAGATGGTTGCTTTGAAAGGCATCAAGAAGGTGATGGCTCAGGGCAGCATTGGAGTGGCACCTGGTATGAACAGGTAAGGCTTGCAGGGTGGGAGTGTTGGCCCTTCCTTTTTCCAGTCCTTCCCCTGTTCTTCCTGATCCTGCTTCCTTCTTGTCCCACCTCTTTGCCCTTCAACTTTCCCTATCACCGACACATCCTCTTTGCTTTGGCGGACTCCAGGCAGCAAGTGTCCCTGCTAGCCCAGAGACTCTCAGGGGGGCCCGGCAGTGACCTGCAGAACCACGTGGCAGCTGGGAGTGGCCAGGTAAATAAATGGTCAGGTGGGAGTGGGAGCTTGGGTCCTGTGCCATCAGGCCACCCTTCTTAGGGCCTGGTACAGAACAGTGACCCTTTAGCTGTCTCTCTCGTCACAGGAGCGGAGTGCCGGTGACCCCTCCCAGCCTCGTCCCAATCCACCCACTTTTGCCCAGGGAGTGATCAGTGAGTATGGGGCTGGGGAGGAGAGTGCAAGGAAGGGGCTTGGGGTATGTGGGGAAAGAGGGACTTGGATCACCTGACACCCGCCTGCTTCCTTTCCCAGATGAGGCTGACCAGCGGCAGTATGAGGAGTGGCTGTTCCATACCCAGCAGCTCCTACAGATGCAACTGAAGGTGCTAGAGGAGCAGATTGGGGTGCACCGCAAGTCCCGGAAAGCTCTGTGCGCCAAGCAGCGCACTGCCAAAAAGGCCGGCCGTGAGTTCCCAGAGGCTGATGCTGAGAAGCTCAAGCTGGTTACAGAACAACAGAGCAAGATCCAGAAACAGCTGGATCAGGTGGGGAAGGCAGACTTCGGCCTAGCAACCGGGAGCCTGGGAAGAGGGGTGGCATGGGTGGGCAGGCTCCAGGCTGACCTTCCTGACCCTCCCGTGTTAGGTCCGGAAGCAGCAGAAGGAGCACACTAACCTCATGGCAGAATATCGGAATAAGCAGCAGCAGCAGCAGCAGCAGCAGCAGCAGCAGCAGCAGCAGCAGCAGCAGCAGCAGCAGCAGCAGCAGCACTCGGCTGTATTGGCCCTTAGCCCTTCCCAGAGTCCCCGGCTGCTCACCAAGCTTCCTGGTCAGCTGCTCCCTGGCCATGGGCTGCAGCCACCGCAGGGGCCCCCCGGTGGGCAAGCTGCAGGTCTTCGCCTGCCCCCCGGGGGCATGGCACTACCTGGACAGCCTGGTGGCCCCTTCCTCAACACCACCCTGGCCCAGCAGCAGCAACAGCAACATTCTGGTGGGGCTGGGGCCCTCGCCGGCCCCTCAGGGGGCTTTTTCCCTGGCAACCTTGCTCTTCGAGGCCTAGGACCTGACTCGAGGCTTTTACAGGAGAGGCAGCTGCAGCTACAGCAGCAACGCCTGCAGCTTGCCCAGAAACTGCAACAGCAGCAGCAGCACCTCTTAGGACAGGTGGCAATCCAGCAGCAACAGCAGCAGGGCCCAGGGGTACCGGCAAACCAGGGTCTGGGTCCCAAGCCCCAAGGGCTTCTGCCTCCCAGCAGCCATCAGGGCCTCCTGGTCCAGCAGCTGTCCCCGCAGCCACCCCAGGGGCCCCAGGGCATGCTGGGCCCTGCGCAGGTGGCAGTGTTGCAGCAGCAGCAGCAGCAGCAACAGCACCCTGGAGCTCTGGGCCCCCAGGGCCCTCACAGACAGGTGATCCTGACCCAGCCCCGGGTGCTAAGTTCCCCCCAGCTGGCACAGCAGGGTCAGGGCCTTATGGGACACCGGCTAGTCACATCCCAGCAGCAGCAGCAGCAGCAGCAGCAGCACCAACAGCAGGGATCCATGGCGGGGCTTTCCCATCTTCAGCAGGGTCTGATGCCACACAGTGGGCAGCCCAAACTGAGTGCTCAGCCCATGGCCTCCTTGCAACAGCAACAGCTGCAGCAGCAGCAGCTACAGCAGCAGCAGCAGCAGCAGCAGCAGCTACAGCAGCAGCAGCAGCAGCTACAACAGCAGCAGCAGCAGCAGCAGCTACAACAGCAGCAGCAGCAGCAGCAGCAGCAGCAGCTACAACAGCAGCAGCAGCAGATGGGCCTCTTGAGCCAGAGTCGAACTTTACTGTCCCCTCAACAGCAGCAGCAGCAGCAGCAGCAGCAGCAGCAACAGCAGCAGCAGCAGCAGCAGCAGCAGCAGCAAGTGACACTCGGCCCTGGCCTGCCAGCCAAGCCTCTGCAACACTTTTCTAGCCCCGGAGCCCTGGGCCCAACCCTCATCCTAACGGGCAAGGAACAAAACATTGTAGAGGCAGCTCTTCCTCCGGAGGCCACTGAGGGGCCCTCCACGCATCAGGGAGGGCCGTTAGCAGTAGGGACTGTACCAGAGTCAGTGGCCACTGAACCAGGGGAGGTAAAGCCCTCACTCTCCGGGGACTCACAACTCCTCCTTGTCCAGCCCCAGGCCCAGCCTCAGCCCAACTCTGTGCAGCTGCAGCCACCTCTGAGGCTCCCAGGACAACAGCAGCAGCAAGTTAACTTGCTCCACACAGCGGGTGTGGGAAGCCACGGGCAACCAGGCAGTGGATCATCTTCTGAGGCCTCATCTATGCCCCACGTGCTGGCCCAATCCTCTGTTTCCTTAGGGGAACAGCCTGGACCCATGACCCAGAACCTTCTGAGCTCCCAGCAGCCCCTTGGACTAGAGCGGCCCATGCAAAATAATGCAGGGCCACAGCCTGCCAAACCAGGATCTGTCCCCCAGCCTGGGCAGAGCCTGCCTGGGGCTGGGGTCATGCCTACAGTGGGTCAGCTTCGAGCACAGCTTCAAGGAGTCCTGGCCAAAAACCCGCAGCTGCGGCACTTGAGTCCTCAGCAGCAGCAGCAACTACAGGCACTCCTCATGCAGCGGCAGCTACAGCAGAGTCAGGCAGTACGCCAGGCCCTGCCCTACCAGGAGCCTGGGACCCAGCCTTCTCCCCTCCAGGGCCTCCTGGGCCGCCAACCCCAACTTGGGGGCTTCCCTGGATCCCAGACAGGCCCTCTTCAGGAGCTGGGGGCAGGGCTTCGACCTCAGGGCCCACCCCGGCTCCCCGCCCCACAAGGAGCCTTATCCACAGGACCAGTCCTTGGCCCTGTCCTTCCCACGCCTCCACCGTCCAGCCCCCAAGAGCCAAAGAGACCTTCCTCACAGTTACCTTCCCCCAGCTCCCAGCTTCCCTCTGAGGCCCAGCTCCCTACCACCCAACCAGGAACCCCAAAACCCCAGGGGCCACCCTTGGAGCTGCCTCCTGGGAGAGTCTCACCTGCTGCTGCCCAGCTTGCAGATACCTTCTTTGGCAAGGGGCTGGGACCTTGGGACCCCCCAGACAACCTAGCAGAAGCCCAGAAGCCGGACCAAAGCAGCCTGGTACCTGGGCATCTGGAGCAGGTGAATGGGCAGGTGGTACCCGAGCCACCCCATCTCAGCATCAAGCAGGAGCCTCGGGAAGAGCCATGTGCCCTGGGAGCCCAGGCAGTGAAGAGGGAGGCCAACGGAGAGCCAATAGGGGCACCAGGTACCAGCAACCACCTCCTGCTGGCAGGCCCTCGCTCAGAGGCCGGGCATCTGCTCTTGCAGAAGCTTCTACGAGCAAAGAATGTGCAACTCAGCACTGGGCGGGGGCCCGAGGGGCTGCGAGCTGAGATCAACGGGCACATTGACAGCAAGCTGGCTGGGCTGGAGCAGAAACTACAGGGTACCCCCAGCAACAAGGAGGTGAGTACTCTAGCTGGAGTGGAGCAGACGGTGCGGGGCCTGGAGCCGGGGGGCAGAGTGAACAGGTCTGGGTGGAATGAGGTGAGGGCTCCGAGGGGGACGGCGGCCTTCACCGTGGGTTTATCTGGCTTAGGATACAGCAGCAAGGAAGCCTTTGACACCGAAGCCCAAGAGGGTACAGAAGGCAAGCGACAGGTTGGTGAGCTCCCGAAAGAAGCTGCGGAAGGAGGACGGGGTCAGGGCCAGCGAGGCCCTGCTGAAACAGCTGAAACAGGTGACCCCCAGGAGCCAGTCCCCTGGTCCCGTCCCAGGATAGGGGGCAGCCTGGCCCCCACCTGTGCAGTAGCAGAGATGTACACGCTGCAGGTTTCCAGCCTTGTCGTCTCGCCCCTCCTAGGAGCTGTCCCTGCTGCCCCTCGCGGAGCCCGCCATCACCGCCAATTTTAGCCTCTTTGCTCCCTTCGGCAGCGGCTGCCCAGTCAACGGGCAGTGCCAGCTGAGGGGGGCCTTTGGAAGTGGGACGCTGCCCACAGGCCCTGACTACTATTCCCAGCTGCTTACCAAGGTCAGAAAAATGGCAATACCTTTTGGGGACGGTGAGGTTCCTGGGGAGGTGGAGATGGGGATGGCAGACTTGTGGAAATTGCTGGTATAGTGTAGGGCCAGGAGATCATGTCAGTCTCCCTGTGCCATCTTGCACACAACACCCCACCCCCACCCCCAGAATAACCTGAGTAACCCGCCGACACCACCCTCGTCGCTGCCCCCCACCCCACCCCCATCGGTGCAGCAGAAGATGGTGAATGGCGTCACTCCATCTGAAGAGCTGGGGGAGCACCCCAAGGATGCCACCTCTGCCCGGGATACTGAAGGGACGCTGAGGGGTAAGTCAGGAACGGAGTGAGCTTCTCCTTCTCTGCTGGGTCTGGGTGGCTGGGGTCATGTGGTACAGTTGAAGATAGGAGTGGGCTGTGTGTTGCTCTGTGTGCCTACACTACAGGGTCCTTGAGATAAGAAGGGCCTCTTCAGGACTGATTTGTTGGAGGCAGTGGCTGGTTTCTGGAGTCTAGAGCAGAGGCAACAGGACAGGGAGCGTATTTATGAGGCTTTCACTTACAGGGAATAGCCCAGCTTCCTTACCCAGTGGGTACGAACTACAGTCAGATCTGGATTTGAATCCTGGCTCCTGCATCGATTTAGCTGTGTTACTGCAGCCAAATTGATTGACTTGTGTGAGGCTCAGTTTTCTCACTATGGAATAAAAATAGTGCTCGCCTAATGGAGTCGCTAAAAGACTACAAACAAAGAAGGTACTTACAGAGTACCTCTTTAGAAAGGCTCAGTAAATATAGGTTGTCTGCCCTAAACTGGTAGGTGGGTGGATGGGTAGACAGTGGTCATGATAGCTAAGCTAGGTCTTGTACTAGTTAGGCCTGAACCATGTGGGAGAAAGCACCATGGGCTCTGGCCACCCTCAGCCTGACTTTTCTTCTCCCACCTACCCCTCAGATGCTTCAGAGGTGAAGAGTCTAGACCTGCTGGCCGCCTTGCCTACGCCCCCTCACAATCAGACCGAGGATGTCAGGTGCGGGCGGGACCAGAAATGGGGGTGAGGAATGGGGGTGCGGGCAGGTCGCCTTATTTTTCCCTTGGACAGTGGCAGATTTCAAGCAGGGCTGTGACATCTACTAATCTCTAGATTTGGGAGGTGGCATCTGTAGGGCCTTAGCAATGGATGTCTGCTTTTGGCCCACAGGATGGAGAGTGACGAGGACAGCGATTCTCCTGACAGCATTGTGCCAGCTTCGTCCCCCGAGAGCATCCTGGGGGAGGAAGCCCCTCGTTTCCCTCAGCTGGGCTCAGGCCGGTGGGAGCAGGACGACCGGGCTCTCTCCCCCGTCATCCCCATCATTCCTCGGGCCAGCATCCCAGGTAGAGGCTGCTCTGGGCATGGACCGGTCCTGGCCAGGCCGGGCTGCATTGTCAGAGGTTGGGGAGAGAGGCAGCAGGAGCTTACACACGTCCCTCTTTCTCCTTCAGTCTTCCCAGACAGCAAACCTTATGGGGCCCTGGACCTGGAGGCCCCTGGGAAGCTGCCTGCCACAACTTGGGAGAAGGGCAAAGGAAGCGAGGTGTCAGTCATGCTGACAGTTTCTGCCGCTGCTGCCAAGGTATGTTCCTGGGGGTGCCTCGGAGGCCAAGGGGATGCTGGTCAGTGGGCAGTCCCGGGAGCTTCTCTGGATAAATGCAATCATTTAAAACTATGTATTGAGGACCTACTGTGTATGAAAGCCTGAGCTGGACTGTGGGATTAGGAAAAATGTAGCACAAGGGGTCCCTGCCCTCAAGGGGCTCACAGTTCAGTGGTAAAGACACAAGTCAACAAATAGGAGAGTGTGTATAATGCGACGAGTGCTACAAAACGGCGTGTCCCCAGTCACACTGGGTGGAATTCTGGTTTTTTGAAAATGTTATCAGGGTTTTGTGGTCAAAGGAAACTGGAAATCCCAGTTAAAATAGCAAAACAGGTTTCTTTATTACAAGACTCTTCAGATCCTTTACTTTGCTAATGTGTATTGTGAATTTCCAGGTAGTGGATGTAGTGTGTGTCATTTCCCAAACCCAGCAGACACAGGTCTCTTTCTGCGGAGCTCCCGTTAGTACCCACAGCGGTTAGGGAGAGGCTGCCCATAAAGGAAACGTATGAGAAGAGCTGGATGGCACAGGGGCAAGACTGATGGCACATGGCCACCTGGGGAGTTGCCTTCTGAGTGTCCTTGTCCCTACCAAGCTGGTGGTAGTTCTCACTCCACGCACTCTGCTGACACGGCTGTCCCATCCCCTTTCCTGCCCTGGCAGAACCTGAATGGTGTGATGGTGGCAGTGGCAGAGCTACTAAGCATGAAGATCCCCAACTCCTATGAGGTGCTGTTCCCAGAGAGCCCTGCCCGGGCAGGCATTGAGCCTAAGAAGGGGGAAGCTGAGGGCCCTGGTGAGTTTGGCAGGAAAACTCCTTGGGACCTGCAGGGAATGATTCTGGTGGGAGGCTCTGACCCCTTCCTTCCTGCAGGTGGGAAAGAAAAGGGTCTGGGAGGCAAGAGCCCAGAAGCTGGCCCTGATTGGCTGAAACAGTTTGATGCTGTGTTGCCCGGCTATACCCTCAAGAGCCAGTTAGACATCTTGAGCCTCCTCAAACAGGTGGGTCTGTTGACGGGAAAGGGGTGGGTGTCTGGCTAGGACCGAGAAGGCACAGGGCTTTTGGGCGAGTGGAATCTGGGTGGGAGGAGAGAGGTGACTGGTTCAGCGAGGAGCTGGCACTAATGGTACAGGGTGTCTTCCCATATAGGAGAGCCCTGCCCCAGAGCCACCCACCCAGCACAGCTACACCTACAACGTCTCCAACCTGGACGTGCGGCAGCTCTCGGCCCCGCCTCCTGAAGCACCCTCCCCACCCCCGTCCCCTTTGGCGCCCTCGCCTGCCAGCCCCCCTGCTGAACCCTTGGCTGAACTTCCAGCTGAGCCCTCAGCTGAGCCGCCGGTCCCCTCGCCTCTGCCACTTGCCTCATCCCCTGAATCAGCCCGGCCCAAGCCCCGAGCCCGGCCTTCTGAGGAAGGCGAAGATTCCCGGCCCCCTCGCCTCAAGAAGTGGAAGGGGGTGCGCTGGAAGCGTCTCCGGCTGCTGCTGACCATCCAGAAGGGTGGTGTGCGGCAGGAGGACGAGCGGGAAGTGGCGGAGTTCATGGAGCAGCTTGGCACAGCCCTGCGACCTGACAAGGTGCCTCGAGACATGCGGCGCTGCTGCTTCTGTCATGAGGAGGGGGATGGGGCCACGGATGGGCCCGCTCGCCTGCTGAACCTGGACCTGGACTTGTGGGTGCACCTCAACTGTGCCCTGTGGTCCACGGAGGTATATGAGACCCAGGGTGGGGCACTGATGAACGTGGAGGTTGCCCTGCACCGAGGACTGCTCACCAAGTGCTCCCTGTGCCAGCGCACTGGTGCCACCAGCAGCTGCAATCGCATGCGTTGCCCCAACGTCTACCATTTTGCCTGCGCCATCCGCGCCAAGTGCATGTTCTTCAAGGACAAGACCATGCTGTGTCCGATGCATAAGATCAAGGGGCCCTGCGAGCAGGAGCTGAGCTCTTTTGCTGTCTTCCGGCGGGTCTACATTGAGCGAGATGAGGTGAAGCAAATCGCCAGCATCATCCAGCGGGGGGAGCGGCTGCACATGTTCCGTGTAGGGGGCCTTGTGTTCCACGCCATCGGACAGCTGCTGCCCCACCAGATGGCCGACTTCCACAGTGCCACCGCCCTCTATCCCGTGGGCTACGAGGCCACACGCATCTACTGGAGCCTCCGTACTAACAACCGCCGCTGCTGCTACCGCTGCTCCATCGGCGAGAACAACGGGCGGCCGGAGTTTGTGATCAAAGTCATGGAGCAGGGCCTGGAGGACCTGGTCTTCACTGACGCCTCTCCCCAGGGTGAGCACGGGGCCCTTGAAGTGGTAATACGGAATTGGGCAAGTGTCTCCCAGCGTCCCCTTTACGGTGTTGAGAAGACACCTGCAGGCTCCTCATGAGTGATCTTTCTCCCCCACTTAGGGCAGGCAGAGGTCTCTTGAAGGTCTCCAGAGAAAGTGTTTTGACCGCTCAGTCACCTTGAATTCCCTTGTGATAGAGGGTATTTTGCTTGTCTGACTACACGTATGTCAGCTCCTTCTCCTAACTCAGTGGATCTAAAGGATACAGTTCTGAGACTCCGCCTTCCAGCTCACCCAATCTGATTCTAGCCTTGAGTTCCTTATGGTTGCTTTTCGCTGGATAAGATCTTGATCTCAGTTTCAGTGTTACTGATAAAAGTAACAGTAAGAGTTACATTGTAGTGAGCATGTGCTGTGTGCCATAAACTAAGCTGAGTGATTTATACAGGTTATTTTGTTCACACAAAACCCTGCAAGCCGAGTACTCTTATTATGCCAAGTTTTACACATAGAGAAACTGAGTAGTGGAGAGATTTAAGTATTTGCCTTAAGGTCCCACGGCCAGTATTAGAACTTGAACCCAAGTCTTCTCAACTCCAAAACATGCCTGTGCTGGGTATCCTGGGCCCTGGGTTCATGTTTCTGTGTCACAAGGCTCTCTGATGCCCCTCCAGGGTGGGAAGCCTCCTGGCTTGTTGAGGGAGACTGAGATTGGGAGGCCAAGAGGGGCTCCTGAAGAACCCCACACCCTCCTGACAGCAAGGTGGGCAGGCTACAGAAAACAAACGTAGCTTCAGGTGGAGGTTAGGGCTGAGGTCAGTGAGCAGAAGTTGCCTCTGAGGGCTGCTCTCTTTCCTTGCCTCTCAGCTGTGTGGAATCGCATCATTGAGCCTGTGGCTGCCATGAGGAAAGAGGCTGACATGCTGCGGCTCTTCCCCGAGTACCTGAAAGGCGAGGAGCTCTTTGGGCTGACAGTGCACGCCGTGCTGCGCATAGCTGAATCAGTAAGGAAGGGGCCAGGGGTGGGGGCAGGTGGGCGTGGGGAAGGATGGTTCTGCCCCAGAAGTGCTCGGGCTAAAGTGAGCATGACCTGTGCCCACAGCTGCCTGGAGTGGAAAGCTGTCAAAATTATTTATTCCGCTATGGACGCCACCCCCTGATGGAGCTGCCACTCATGATCAACCCCACTGGTTGTGCTCGATCAGAGCCTAAAATCCTCACACACTACAAACGGTGAGCTTGTGGGGGGTTGGTAGGGACCCTCTGGCCAATTACAAGTGTTTGGGGTTACAGATCAGAGTTCCCTTGGAGAGACTGGGGGTTCACTCTAGGCCTCCTGATTAGAGGGTGCGCAGGTATCACTAGGGTATCCATTTCCTCCCCGAGCCTGCTCAGGTATTCTGGGTTGACCTGCAGTCTAGACATAGACTTATCTTGGGCACCCTGGGAATGGCCGTTGGGGAGGTTCTGGGTAGACAGTGGTGAAATCATATGAAATGTATAAACGACCCAGTCACCACCTTCCTTTCCTGTTTTGCTTCCAGGGGGCCTGTGATTCTCCCAAACCTCAGACAGACGCCCCCTGAGTGCTAGGTTCGCCTTCCCTTCCCCAGACTGAGTTGGTGTCAAAAATAAATAATTAGGAATATAATAGGAAAAATAATAAAACCTTACATTTGTATAGCACTTTATACTTTTTTTTTCAAAGCGTTTTCACATCCATTATCTCATTTGATCCTCACAACAACCTTATGAGGTAGGTAGGGCAGGTGGTATGATCCCCATTTTACAGCTGAGAAAACTGAGACCCAGAAAGATTAAGTGACTAGACAAAGGTCACAGCTGGGACCAGAGCCTTATCTCTTGACTTGTGGTCCACTGTTCTTGCTGTGTACCGCAGTAGGCTGACCTTGGTCCCTGGGTAGAGGGAGGCAAAATCCACGCGAGGAGGGCTTTCTTGAAGGCCTTCGGTTGCTCCTCAGGCTGTCGTAGAGCGTCAAACTCTACCCCAGCCAGCCCTGGTCCTTGATGCTCTACAACAGTGGTTTTCAAACTGTGTGTGTTCCAGAAAGCCCTGGAACACATAAACTGAGTAGGCAGAACTTGGCCCTCTCCATGCATAACTCCCCCTTCCCCAAATTGGATTCAACCAGAAGAGTTCCTTTTCCATCTAGTTTATGTATGGGAGTTCCGGTAATGTTTTGTTAAAGAAAAAAACAAAAAAGATTTCTTCTGTATAAAAAAAGAACCAGTTTGAAAACCACTGCTCTGGGATGGGCAAGAATTTGGCTGGTGCCCTAGGGTGGTGAAAAGGCATCCTCCTAGGCAGCAGTCATTCCCCTGCACTGAGCCATCTGCACAGAGCCCAATGTTACATCAGAGAAGAGGACAGTCTAAAGAAAGGAAAGGATACTACCTTTTGGCTATGAATTCAGAGCCAATTTTAATTAAAATCCAGCCCAATGTGGTAGACATGGCCCCCATTTTCAGAGCTTCCAGTATGAGCAGGAAGTAGGACTCAGATATTTGAACAAATGATGAGCTTAAATTCCAGGCCTGGGCTGCTTGGGGAAGACCTCCCAGAGGTCTTGAGCATGGCCTTGAGTCTGGTTTGGCAGGAGGGTGGTAGAAGGTGGGGAGATGGGAGAGCGGGCTCAGTGTAGGGGAATCAGTGCCCCTTCCCTTCCTCCATGCCCCACCCCACCCCCCATCCTGGGCTTTCTTTGCCACCCAGGCTGTTGGAAGGGTCCCCATAGCTAGTTGCTGCCTCACCAAAGCCAAGACTCAGATGCCTCTACTCCATTCCCGAGGCAGCACGTGCCCCTAACTGGAGCGTTGCACATCCCAGGGAGGAAGCGGGTGGCGTGTGCCTGGTCTGGGGGAGAGCTGTCTTGTCATGGACTATATCACCTCCCAGGCCCCACACTCTGAACAGCACCAGCATGTCCAAGGCATATCAGAGCACCTTCACAGGCGAGACCAACACCCCGTACAGCAAACAGTTTGTGCACTCGAAGTCATCTCAGTACCGGCGGCTCCGCACTGAGTGGAAGAACAATGTATATCTGGCTCGCTCCCGTATCCAGGGCCTGGGGCTCTATGCGGCCAAGGACCTAGAAAAGCACACAATGGTCATTGAGTACATTGGCACCATCATTCGCAATGAGGTGGCCAACCGGCGGGAGAAAATCTATGAGGAGCAGGTATGGGCTGGCAGAGGGGCCATCATGGTGCGTGGTCCACACTTAGCCAAGGGGCAGGGGGCAGGATTGGGGCCAGAGGAGCAGGTGGAAAGCTGTGGGAAGAGGAGGGGAGAGGCAGGAGAACGGAAGAATAGGAAATGAAGATAAGCCCACTGCCCAAGTCCACTCCTTGATCTCGCCACCGCCGCTGCCATTCTCTGATATTCTTGCCCCTTCCTCTGCAACCTCTGCCTTTCTAGAATCGAGGCATCTACATGTTTCGAATAAACAACGAACATGTCATTGATGCTACGTTGACCGGAGGCCCTGCCAGGTGAGAGAGGGATGAGTAAGAAGGGATTTAAGAGTCCCCTGGGGTGGCATTCTGGGGGTGGGCCAACAGGGAACCAGAACCATCCAACCCAGTTGCTCGGCGTTTCTGACTTTGTCCCACTGCCTAGGTACATTAACCATTCCTGTGCCCCTAACTGTGTGGCGGAAGTTGTGACATTTGACAAGGAGGACAAAATCATCATCATCTCCAGCCGGCGAATCCCCAAAGGAGAGGAGGTAAGAGGAAGCATCCCTCAGTGAGTGACAAAGCAGCTCCCTCTTCTCTGCCATTTGCCGCAAGTCAAAATCCAAGGCCACTGCCCTCCCCCACTTCCTCTGGGGGACTGGCATTGATTCTGCCCTCTTCTCTTTCCAGCTGACATATGACTATCAGTTTGATTTTGAGGACGATCAGCACAAGATCCCCTGCCACTGTGGAGCCTGGAATTGTCGGAAATGGATGAACTAAGAAGCTTTGAGGCTACCAGGCAGGGGAGTCCCCCACCCCAACCTCTTCCCTGAAAGGGATGAGGGGGAAGAGAGGTAGCAGCCAGAGCCAGGACCCAGGGCTGGGGCTGCCGGCTGACCGGAGCCCCTGGAGCAGGAGGCTGGGGCAGAGGGCCCTAGGCCACGCCCACCCTGGGCACCAGGGATGACCCTCTTCCCCGCCACTGGCCCCCAGGCTGGCATCTCTGCCCCCAGCTCCAGGAGGGGTCAGACAGAAGCAGCCATTGGGCATCTCAGGTTTGAGGGGGATATGGGCTGGGAACTACCCAGAAGCATCTGGGAGGCAGCAGGGAGGGGGGAGGAGGATGTGTGGCCGGGCCTCACAGCCCTGCTGCTCCCACCGACCTCTCTGGCCCAACTCGAGGCTGCAAAGAGACTTGACTAAGCTTGACAATCCCAAAGGCCGGGTCCCACACCTGGCCCTGCCTGCCGGGTCCTGCCCCCACCCTCACCCCCATCCCCTTCCCTCTCAATCTGTCTCTGTCTCCCTCTTCTCCTCTGTGTTTCTGTCTCTCTATGGGTTGTGTTTCCTTGTTTTCCACTCTGACAAATGCAACATGAACGGGAAAGAGGCGCCCCGCTGCCCAGGAGGGCAAGCCAGGCAAGCCGGGCAAGGAGACCCCGCACCCACACCTACCTCATTTAAGTGTTGGATTTTTTGCTGTTTTGAAATGTGAGACCCTCTCCAAGCCCCCTACTGCCCCAACCCTCTCCCCCACCTCACTGCCCTCTTCTGAGTGGGTGGAAGGGGGGTAGGAGGAAGAAGAAAAAACAACAACAAAAAATCCATCTTTGTTTTTAATTACGGGCATGGGATGGTGGTTGAGACTAATGATGATGAAGATTGGGGATGACTGGCCCCTAGTTGCTCTAGGACTTCCTTCTCCATCTGGACATGGGGGCAGGAGGGGTGTGCTAAACTTAGGACCAGGATATCTCCCTCCGGTTTTCCCAACCCCATCATGAGCCCATTTGCCCTCCAGCCCCTGGATAGGGTGGGTGGGTGGTAGGGTGAGGGCTATCCCTGAGTGGCATGCCCATACCCAGTGAGGCAGGGTGTGGCCCGGAGCTCCCACTTTCCCTCCGTCACCAAACTGCTGCTGGTCTGGTGGGAAGGGGTGGTGATGTGGGGCTGGGGGAGCTTAGTGTCAGCGCGGGGAGGGTGGGGGGTATTTATCTATTTATACATGGGATTGTACATAGTCTTGTGGGGCATGGGGGAGCCGGCTGGAGGTGAGAACCCTCCCCTCTCCCCCCACCCCCGGGGAGAGCAAATGTAAAACTACTAATTTTTGTGCTTTATATATTCTATATAAATATATCTATTTTCTTTTTACAAAACCAGTTTATAAATGGTAGGGGGGCGTGGGGCGGACACATGGAGCTCCCCTTGTGGGGGAGCCCCCTCCATTACCCAACCTACCGCCCTTTTCCTCACCCCCTCCTCCCCACCCCCTGGCTGTGACTGCTGTAAGGGGGGGGTATAGAGGCTGGGCGATTCCCACCCCCTTTTGTATAGTTGGACTATGTTATAACGCACAAAAGTGAGCTGGCCCCAGGGGGAGCCAGAGGGTAATGGGTTCCCCTGCCTCCTCCCTTGTCCTTCCCCTTTCTGCCCAAGCTTGTGCTGCAGTTGAACCTCTTCCTGGGGGTAGGGTTAGGTCAGGGGGTGGGTGAGGCCCCAGACCCCTCTCTGGTAGGGAGCCATGGGGATGAAGATGAAGCTTATATGCAGTTCTCTCCTAGGGGCTGTGGGCAAAGGGCATTTTGTAATTAATATTTTCAAGAATCAAATGTCTGGAGTGTAGGGGTGGGCTTGGTGGTGGTGTATGGGCGGGCCTGCTGGAGGGGGAGCACGGTTGCTGTTGTGATTTTAGGTTTGTTTTTGTTTGTTTTCGAATTTGGGGGGTTGCGGATTGATGGGGGTAGGGAGATTTTTTTTTTTTTAAGCTGCTTCCTCAACTGTTTCAAGCTGCAAATGTTTAAGAGAATAACATCCCCTCACCCCCACGGAAACCACTGTAGTTAAATCAGACAGTGGGGAGACTGGGCTGCTGCCCCCAAAGCCATTGGATGTTCCTTTTCCAAGAGCAAAGAAGGTCTAGGCTACAGGGAGGGGGAGATTGGCTCCTGCGAGTCAGGCTCTGGTTGGGGCTTGGGCCCCGGGATTGGGAAAAGGGGATGGGGCAGACTTTGTAAGCATATGCTAGGTATCTGATAGTCCTGTAGAATTTAGTGAAGAAACCTTATACAGTTTTTAATTTTTATATAAACTAACTCAGACCCAAGCTACAAGGTTGGAATTTTGGTTGTTGGTTTTTTTTTTTTTTTTTTTTTTTTTTTTAAAAAGTACCCCGCCTGTATAATTGCATCAGAATTCCCTCTCCCCCGCCCCGCCCTTCCCCGTGCCCCATGTTTGTATTTTGGGTTGGTTTACACTTGCACATATTCAATTTTCAGTTTTTCCCCTTTACGGTCTTCTCCCCTCACCTCCAGGACCCTCCCTCCCCCTTTTTAAAAAATAAATCTCTGACAAGTGTGAATCCCGTGAAGACTTTATTTTGTGTTGTGTGTATCCTGTACAGCAAGGTTGGTCCTTCGTAACAACGGATGAAATGATTCCCTTTTTTAAAGCGCCCTCTCTCCCTCCACCCCCAGCGCCCCTGTCCTTGGCATGTTTTGTATCAGCGATCATTCTGAACTGTACATAATTTATGTTGCAAGAGGCAAAGGGCAAGTTTTGGATTTTGCTTCTTCCAAGTTTGTTTTTAAACGACAAATAAAAAAAGAACATTTTAAATACAAGCGGCTCCGTCCCGTCACCCTCGCCGTCGGTGGGATCTGTGAGGTGCGGGAGGACTGGGGGGAGGGCGGTTTCGGAGGCCAGGCCACGCCGGAAGGGTCAGCTCCTGGCCTTCCGCCCTTGGCTTGCGTCAGTCCTGACGTAGGCGGAAGTGGCGTCGCGGTACCGGACGTGGGGCGGGACCTTCCCCGCCTCCCTCCCCGGGCAAGCTTCCTAAAACGAACGAACCCAGCCGGCGTCTGTCGCGATGGAAGCGGTGAGGAGCGCGGGAGGGCTGCGGGAGGGCGCCGTGGAGCTTGAGACCCCCCCCCGTCAGGGGACGGGGAGGCCGGGGCCGGCTCTGGTGCCCAGTAACCGAGAAGCAGGGTGTCAGTCCTATCCCGTGACCCTGCTCCTCCGCTCCTTCGCTGAGTGCATCTCCTAGGACTGGGCCGCGCCCGTGCCTGCCTTCGGTCCGTGGTACTTTTAGCCCGAGCGGGCAGTGACTCCTAGCTCCCTTCTTGGAACCTACGCACGCCTTGGCGATATCGGGCCTCCTTTCCTTTTAGCGCCTCGGGCCCTTCGGAGGTTTGCCTGAGAGAGAAGGGTTGTGAGCCAGCTTTCCTGGGTGAAGCAGGGGGTTCCGAGGGACCCCCGCTTGCAGGTAGCACCTGGTCCCCAGTTGTGTGAGTGTGATTCATGCAGTCCTTAGCAGGAGGGACGTCTGAAAGACTTTTATACTGCATTGAGGTGTCCAGCGAGGTAACATACCCTTAATGAGACTGAAAAGTGGGGTTTCCCCGAAGGAGGGACCCTTTCAGTGTTAGAGGCCACTGTGTCCCTGATCTAGTTTAGGTCACGCCCTGCTCTGCGATTCTGAGCAGGTGTGTTGGCGTAGCTCCTTGGCAGGCACGCACTGACGGATTGTGGCAGGTCCCTGTCATCCTCCCAGAGTTGCTGCAGGTTGCCTACTACCTGTTTGGACCCATCCTCACTCTCAGGAGCCTTTGTCTAGTACTCTGGAACCCTGCCCATTCACTTCCCTCCATGTATCCTTTGTCAGGCAGAGTAACTCTGACTACCTTGGTTTTTATCATCTGCTACTGTAGTTGTGTGAGGGCTGCAGGTTCACCTTTCTTTGGATCAGTTACACGCCCAGGGTCATTCCCTTACTGTACCCTTTGTTTGCCTGCGGAGAGGTCATGTCCCTAAGGTTATAAAGAAGAAACCAGACCAAAGTGGTAAAATGATTTGCAGCTGGTCACCCAGGCAAGGGAGTAAGTTCTTACAGATTAAGAGAATTTTGAACAAGAATGAAAGTTCTGATTCCATTAAATTCAAAATAACATTATTTTTTACTTACTTATAAATATATTATGGTTTACAAAGCATTTTAATATAGGTTTTCTGATTTAGCCCTCATACTTTATGTACTGGATTAGGTTTTTGGAATAGAAATAGTTTTGAAAAGAAAAAAAAAAAAGGGAGTTCCCTGGCGGTCCAGTGGTTAGGACTCAGCCTTTTCACTGCCAGGTCTGGGTTTGATCCCTGGTGGGGGGACTAAGATACCGCAGGCCACGTGTCTTGGCCAATAAATAAATTAATTAATTGAATAAAATAAAGAAAAAGGAAAACTCCTGCTTTGAAAATGCTTAGCCTAACTGGAGTGGGGGTGAGGGCAAGTCAGTGACAGCTGTTATTTAAGGTAGACTGTAATAAATGCTAGCATCAAGATGCAGAAAAAGGACCGTGGCAGCATAGAGGAGGGAGAAATTGCTGTCAGCCCACGAGAGGGCATTGCAGGTTGAGAGAACAGTGTGAGCAAGGGCATAGAAACTGGGGCATGTAGAGATTAATTGGGGTGAGCCAGTGGCTTGATGTTGCCGGAGCTTTGGATTTTGGTCACAGTTGGAGAAATGACTGGAAAATGGAAAAGTAGGCTCGGGTCAGGTTGAAGATATTGCATGCCACATTAAGTTTGAACTTTGTTTTGTAATAAGAGGACCCATGGAAGATTCATGAGCAAGGTAGTGAGTGTACTTTAGGAATATTCCTAACGGCTTTCTGTAAATGGATGAAGCTGCTTCAGAAAGTAGTGAGTTCTTGGTTGCTGGAGTTGAAAGTCCCTTCCAAACCTGAGATGCTTGGTGAGAGAACTTGGTGACAGCATGAAAGACAAATTGAAGAGGAAATAGACTTCCTCTTCTCTAAACTGGCAGGGAGACCAGCTCAGAGAATGCTATAGAAGTGGGATGTAAAAGGCTAAGTTAAAGCTGTGAAAGTGGAAAGGAGAGAGATGGCTTTGAGGCATTTCTAACATAGCAGCTTAGCTGATAGATGTTAAGGATGAGTTTAGGTCATGCCCTGCTCTGTCATTCTAAGCAGACATGTTGGCATAGCTTGTTCTTGGAGGAATCAAGACCACAGTTCTAGGCATCAGGGAAGACAGCAGTGCAAAAACAAAGGTGGGACCCACAGTAAGAATAATAGGATTGGAGGGACAGATGCTGTTCTGTTTTGTATTGAAGCATTTGAGGAGTCTCTGTGACATCTGTGGTGGTGCAGCAAACAACTGAGAATGTGGATCAGGAGTTTGGAAGAAATTGTGAGTCTGTGTGTCAGATCTAGGGTGTGTCTCTGAAAATAGTATTTTGCACAAGTCCCCTATGTTATTAAATGTAGAGAGAGTGGACATAATTATCCCACTCCTGTGTGGAGAAACAGGCAGAAAGATAAAGTCATATTCAATTGTGTCTGACTCTCTTATGTAGGTATCTGTGTCTCTGTTTAGCTGTATGTCTCTCTTCTCTCTCTGTAACTTAATCTTAGGTCTCTCTGTTCATATCAGTGTGTATCATTATCAATTTGAGAGTTAAAAAACAAAACAGTTGCGAGTTATATGCAAACCCCCATGCTACGTGGTATGAGGGAGTGATACAAAGAACTATATGATAGTTCCAGGCTTCCAGGAATTTACAGTCTGTTTGGATAGATAACGAACAAAATAACTGTAGCACAGTGCAGTAAATAGGTATCATACGCTGGGTACAATAATTTCTACAGAAGTAGCTGTTTCTGTGTCTCTGTATAGATCTTTGTAAGACTGCTTTACTGCTAAACAGACCTCTTTCCCACTTAGAAGTGATGAGGCTGTTGTTCCGACAGTTTTGCCAAAATGCCGGGCCATGCTGATAGCCTTATGCTGCCCAGACAGAAGAGAGGGAGATTATCCCCTGCCCACACCCTGGCCCATTAGAGGAGGGAAGTTTAGGGCTGTCCTGCCAACTCGACCCTGTTTACCAGCCAACCTCCCAGCTTCAAGCCAAGGCCTTTAACTTCATGTCACTACAGCAGCTGTGGAGGTAAAGTATGACTTTAAGTTAGTTTGGGGATATTACCCAGACAGAGCAAAATAGAGGCAAAACTGTTGATTCCAGCCGACAAAAATTATCATGATCTCTCCTGGGTTCCTAGATAACAATGAAATTTCCAAATGTTCCCACTTGAGGGAGCACAGAGATGGTTCTGAAGGTTTCTCTATATTCAAAGCACTTTCTAATCTCAGACTGTCATGAACAAGGAAACTTGGAAAACCAGCACCCTCTGGGCTATAGCAGCCTTTGACTCACTAGGGTGCTGAGAGGACTCAGTTCCCTAGTTTCAGAACATTTATCCTTCTTATCTACCCCTCAGTCATTCAAACTTCGACTCTCTCTGGTAGTCAGCTGCTGGGATCCTCCCCAGATGTGGCCCCCTCTCATGGTAAGGGGTACGTCAGTGACTCAGGTGCCCACAACTATGCTTAGTGACTGTTTGGGGGAAAGCAGTATTGTCTCTCTGGCTTCCATATTTTTATAAAATAGGTCTGTGAGAGTGTTGTGGGGCCAACCTTAAGCTCATATTTTCTAGTCTCAGCTTTTAAGACCTAATGTTTCATTAGGCAAGGTAGTATATAAGGGCATGAGCTTTGGAACAGCACAGATCTGTATTCAAATCCCCATTCCACCCTTTGCCAGCCATGCGACCTTGGGCAGGTTGCTTAATATTTCTTGAACCTAAGTTTCCTAATCTGTGAAAATAAGGCTAATAATAGTATTCACCTCAGGGTTATTATAAAGATTAAATGAGATAATATTTCTGAAAGACAAGGAAGTCATTAGTTAACCAGCCCTTTCCCTAATGTTGCTAGGCTCAAATGGATGGAGCCTAAGATAGGCTGAATCTTTGTTCCTCTGTCTCTCCAGGTCACTTCTTCAGATAACTACTCAGCTCTGGAAAATGAGCATCCTCAAGGTAAGTTTACTGAAGAAAGGAAACTGGTATGAGAACCAGTTTCATACCAGTAGCCCAATCCTAATTTGTCTTCAGCAGTGCTTTTGAATTTCTCCCGGAGTCTTCCCTGGGAAGATCAAAGCTGGGCCAGATAATGTGCCAAACCACATAAATCAGGAACAGTGATTTGGCAAGATCACCTAGGAATAAATCTTGGGCAGGGTGAGGATGATTAATATCCTCAGTTGGCATACCACCTGAGAGAAACTTTTGAGGTACAGGGAAAACTTCCATAGGCAACTCTGGGCTGGCTAACCATGGTTTAGAAGTCCCTGGTAGGGACTTCCCTGGTGCTCCAGTGATTAAGACTCTGTGCTTCCAATGCAGGGGGTGCAGGTTCCATCCCTGGTTGGGGGACTAAGGTCCCACGTGCCGTGCGGCCAAAAAAGAAAGAAAGAAAGAAAGAATAGTGAATGAATAAATGACTTGATACTGCAAAAAAAAAAAAAAAAAAAAAAAAGTCCCTGGTATGTTCTGAGTAGCCCAGAAACAAAGCCACTAGGATTTCATCATACAGCGATCTCACTAAAACCACTGAGTATACACAAGAAATTATAGAAGGGACTTGAAACCCTTAGAACTAATCTAGAAATAGAGGCACTAAACCCTAAAATTCAGGGCACAGGAGAAGGCAATTCCAGCACCTGCCCAAATACTTGGTTAGAATGGAATGGTTCAACCCTAGGTCATCTAGGAAGAAGCAAAATTTATAGGCATCTCTGGTAAAGAATTTTGCCCAGGAACACTCCTAGTCTTCCTAGGACATGTTTATTGGCATTAGGAGTACACACTTTCTCAGAGGATTGAAATATGGGATGAGATCCTAGGACATATTATTAAAGGTCCGTGAGTTCTCCACAAGAATTTTTTAAATGTTCTGTTTTCATGTTGTTGGTATCCAAAAAAGTTAATATAGTCATATTTTGAATTACCTAGATGATTCTTCATAATTGAGTACTGCCCCATGATATCAGTGCTCATTTTGTGTTTCTGAGTGCATTCACATTAGCACCAACTGAGGCAGGGGTAAGACACTCAAATTGCCTCCATGGATCAAGCAGTGACGTGAGCTGCGTATGACTACAATAACCTGTAGATCTCGTTGCATCTAAAAGGAGGCAGCAACTATCCAGGTCTGGTCAATTGCTACTATTTGGGAATTCACAACCTACTTTTGTAAGATCTTCTGATTATGAAAAGAAATTGAGAGTTTGGATTTTTATGTAAATCTCCAGATTTTTTTAAATTGGGCAACTGATTTAAATTATTTTAAAAATCCTGGGAAAACCAAGTCAAATATGTTTGTAGGCCTGTAGCCTGGAATGGTGGTATTTAACTGTCAGTGTAGCATGTCTTAAACTGGTGTCAAAAGACATGGGAGTCTTCTTGGGAGTCTGTGAGTTTTCAAATTTGAGGAACAATGGTGGCCTTCCAGTTAAAGATGGTGGATTGAATACATGCATCTACTTTCGCTCCTTCACAAAAAGCCACTAAAACCATGAAGGAATTTTTTTTTAAAGGTACAAAACCATCAGAATAGGGAGAACTAGAGAGGAGATAATAGCAATGAATTTTTGGAAGCTGGAAAGCAGACAGAAGTGTGGTAAGTGACTTAGCAGACCTGAGAAAACTGAATTATAAACTAGCAGTGAGGAAAGCCCAAAAGCATTGAAGGTCTAAGAAGCAGTCATATCCCAAGACTCCCTCCCCCACTGAGTGCAGCTGGGAAACTCCCATCCCAACTTTGGCAAAGACTGGAGGTATGGAAAGGGGCGCCGGCCCAGTTGAAGGCAGAGGTACTGCGCTGAAAACAGGAGCATGAAGTGAACCATACTGGATGCTGAGACCCCAGCCCTTTTCCCCCATTCGGTTTTCAGAGTGCTAATAGAAAAGACTTCATCCTCCAAGCACAAAATTGCATGAATAATCCTTCTCTTCAGAATCCCATTGAGGGGAAAGCCCTATAAATGTAAGTATTGAGTGTTCCCCATCTAAATGGTTCACCGTCAACAAGGTTCATTTACAGACATAGAGCTTCTAATCAGCTCTATAGACTCCACTCTTGGGCTTCCCTGGTGGCGCAGTGGTTGAGAGTCCGCCTGCTGATGCAGGGGACCCGGGTGCGTGCCCTGGTCCGGGAAGATCCCACATGCCGCGGAGTGGCTGGGCCCATGAGCCATGGCCGCTGAACCTGCGCATCTGGAGCCTGTGCTCCGCAACGGGAGAGGCCACAACAGTGAGAGGCCTGCGTAGAGAGGCCCGCGTACCGCAAAAAAAAAAAAAAAAAAAAAGACTCCACTCTTAAAATATGGTTTGAATCCTCCTTTAAACCAAGGATTACCAGACATCTAAAGAAACCCTGTAACTTGAAAAAAGTGATCCAAACTGCCCCCCACAAATGGAAAAAAACAAACAGGAAAAAAAGCAACAGAAGGGAAAAGTCAATGCATAGAGAAGAGAACTTTAAAAATTAATGTTAATGGACTTCCCTGGTGGCACAGTGATTAAGAATCTGCGTGCCAGTGCAGGGGACACGGGTTCGATCCCTGGTCCGGGAAGATCCCACATGCTGCAGAGCAGATAAGCCCGTGCGCCACAACTATTGAGCCTGCGCTCTAGAGCCTGTGAGCCACAACTACTGAGCCGGCGTGCCACAACTACTGAAGTCCGCGTGTCTAGAGTCCATGCTTCGCAACAAGAGAAGCCACTACAATGAGAAGCCTGCGCACCGTAATGAAGAGTAGCCCTCGCTCACCACGACTAGAGAAAGCCCGCATGCAGCAACAAAGACCCAGTGCAGCCAAAAGTAAATAAATAAATTTATTAAAAATAAATTTAAAAAATTAACATTAATGCATACTCAGATGAAGAATATTTCCACCATGAAACAAGTATAGGAAGTAATTTTTTTAAGAAAAGCAGTTTTCAGAAAACAAAAAAGGAGCTCTTGGAAATTAAAAATACAATAGCAAAAATTTTAAACTAAGTAGGAGGTGTGGAAAATCAAGTTGAAGAAATCTCTCATAAAGCAGAATTAGAAATCAAAGAAGTGGACTCACAGACATAGAAAACAAACTTATGGTTACCAAAGGAGAAAGGAGGGGGATAAATTAGGAGTATGGGATTAACAGATATAAACTACTATATATAAAATAAACAACAGAGTTCTACTGTATAGCACAAGGAACTGTATTCAATATCTTGTAATAAACTATAAAGGAAAAGAAAAAATCAAAGAAGAGGAAAGTAGGAGAGAAAAGATACAGTAGTTAGTACCTCCTTATCCTCGGGGTATACATTCCAGGACTCCCAGTGGATACCTGAAACAGCAGATACTATGAAACCCTGTATATATTATGTTTTTGTCCTATACATACATACATACCTATGAAAGTTTAATTTACAAATTAGGCACAGTAAGAGATTAACAACAGTAACTAATAATAAAATAGAACAGTTATAACATATATTAAGAGTTATGTGAATGGGGTTGGTCGGTCTGTCTGCCTCTAAATATCTTATTGTACAAATTTAATGCCTTTTCCATCTTGACTAAGCCCTTATCACACACTGACCCCACAACTTTTGCAGTTGGAAGTGTGACAGCAAAACTAGCATGAATTCCTTTTTCATTCTTCACAGTTTCACAGATAGAAGATTCATCCTTTTTTTTTTTATCAGTGAATTGTGTTTATGCTGATTCTTTTTTTTTTTTAACATTTTATCTTTATTTATTTATTTTTGGCTGCGTTGGGTCTTCGTTGCTGCATGCAGGCTTTCTCTAGTTGCGGCGAGCGGGGGCTACTCTTCGTTGCAGTATGCGGGCTTCTCATTGCGGTGGCTTGTCTTGGTGCTGAGCACAGGCTCTAGGCGTGCGGGCTTCAGTAGTTGTGGTACATGGGCTTGGTAGTTGTGGCTCACAGGCTGTAGAGCGCAGGCTCAGTAGTTGTGGCACACCGACTTAGTTGCTCTGTGGCATGCGGGATCTTCCCAGACCAGGGATTGAACCCATGTCCCTGCCTTGGCAGGCGGATTCTTAACCACTGCGCCACCAGGGAAGTCCAGAAGGTTCATTTTTATCATAGATCTCAGCATATGATTTTTTTTCTTTCCCTTATTAAGTCAAGAACTTTCACCTTTTCACTTATAGGAAGCACTTTGGGGCTTCAGTTTTACATATCCGAATTGCCAGCATCACTATTCTTGTGCTCTGTGGCCATTATTAAGTAAAATAAAGGTTACTTGAACACAAACACTGTGATACAGCGACAATCTGATAACTGAGATGGCTACTAAGTGACTAACGGGCGGGATATGCTGGACAAAGGGACGATTGACGCCCAGGGCTGACACTGAGCTTAATGGCAAGAGATTTCATCATGTTGCTCAGAATGCCGTGCAATTTAAAACTTATGAATTGTTTATTTCTGGAATTTCCCATTTAATATTCAGACTAGGGTTGACCACGGGTAACTGAGACTGTGGAAAGTGAAACCTTGGATAAGGGGGGGACTACTGTATTTTAAAAACAATAACAACAACAACAAAAACAAACCTTAAAGGATCAGTTTTTGGAAGTCCAATATCTAAATAATAGGAGTTACAGAAAGAGAAAAATGACAACACAGAGGGAAGGAAACAATCAAGGAAGCAATTCAAGAACATTTCCTGGAACTGCAGAACATTAGTTTTCATGTTGAAAGGACTCATTGAATATTCAGCACAATGGGTGAAACTGTCCCACCCAAAGCACAATCATCATGAGATTTCAGAACACTGGGAACAAAGAGAAGATCCTGAGTTTCCAAAGAGAAAAAAACAAGTCACACACAAAGAATCAGAATTGCCTGGGACTCCGGACTCTCAACAGCACCAGAAGCTGGAAGGCAATGAAGCAGTGCCTTCAATATTCTGCAGGAAAATAAATTCCAACCTAGAATTCTATATCCAGTCAAATTATAATTCAAAGATGAGGGTAAAATAAAGATATCTGCAGGCTACAAGGTCTCAAAAAATTTACTTCCCATGCACCCTTTCTCAGGAAGCTACTGGAAGATGTGCTCCACCAAAACAAGGGAGTAATCAAAAAAGATGAAAACATGGGATACAGGACACAGGAGTGCCAGTACAGGAGAGACGTGAAAGGGCTGGCTCCCCTGGATGGTGATGAAGGAAGATCTAAGGATGACAGCAGTGCACACCAGGCACACCAGCCCAGATCTGAGCAGGTCAGAAGGCTCCAGAGAGACTTCTTTGGGTAGTTTAAATTGTTAGACTACCTCATGCTTCTGAACTTCTTGAAAGGAGATTTAAACAATTGGTAAAGAGTTTGGGGATTGAATTAGTTATAAGTATTATGCATAGAGAACTAAGCAAACAAAAAGACAAGACAGTTATTAACTCCAAGGAAAACAAAAAGTTGTGAAAGAAAAAAAAATCAGACTTTACTACTTGACTTAGCTCTGAATAATGAATATTTAGTCAAAATTATTTAAATACTGATGTAACCAACCGTACAGTTTAACTTCTGGGAGAACGGAGTGATGGGAGGTGCATGTTTATAATGGGGTCCTGGTAGTAAAGAGAATTGAGAATTCTCATCTTCCTTGCATGATAATAGATAATGCCTCTCATCTTCCTTGCATGATAATAGTTAATGCCTAAAAGTGAACAAAAAAAGTAGCACTATAAGCATGTTATTTATAGACGTAGAAATAAGTACCAAAATACTCAGCTAAAAGAGGTCTCATCTCTGGGGAGGGGTCGTACAGGGAGGTGGGTGCTAGGGACTGCAGTTTTTCTTAACAAAATTTGTAGAAGTATTTGACTCTTTAAACTGTGTACCTGTATAACTTTGGTAAAAAATTAAAAACAAACAACTGGCATAGGATTTAAGAGCGTGAACTTTGGAATCAGGTAGATCCGTGTTTGAGTCTTTCTTGTTACTAATGGTATGACCTTGAGCAGTTTTTTTTTTTTTTTTGCTGCTTTCCACCTGTTTTCTCAGCTGAAAAATGAGGGCAATATTTATTTGCCTTGCAGATTAGATGGTGTAATATTTTTAAGTACACATAGCATACTATGTAGCACATTTGGGCTATTATTTTGAGGCTTGCTTCTCCAGTTGAGAGCAAGCAGTTAAAATCAGGGGAATGGAAAGGTAAACCCAGCCAGGGTCTCTCATTTGTCTAGAGTAGGTGGGATGATTTCTGATTCACACGGTCATCCCAAGATGGACTCTCACGTTGTTTTGGGCCAGGTTGATTGAGCACTGGGCTTTAACTTAGTGTTGTTCTGAAATGGCCCAACTTGGACCATGACTTTCTCATCTGTGGGTCTTAGAAGAATTTTAAGAAGTTTACTTGGATTTTAAGAAGCTTAATTACATCTTAATTGAGAAAAGAGAACAAGTGAAAATGTGCTAAATATATGAAAAGGAAAATGAGTTAAGGATGAGAAAAAAAGCTTTTAGACTAGAATAGGTTAGTGAAAGTATTACAGACTTTCTGTTTTAGTCAGCCATCTTTTGGCTAAGGAGCCAATAGATTATATAGTTCTACCTGGGGGTGGGGTTGGATGAAATGGTTTTGAAGGGGTTTATCCAGGTTTTGTGGGAACAATAGGAACAAAACAGAATAGGGGGCCTTATAAAATCATGCTGTAAATATTTGAGCAACTACAATACTTTTATTTTCTGCCTCTTTTGATTGTGAGTTGTTGCATGGAAGGAAGCTACTAACTTTCCCACCCTATGCAGAGACTCCAGAATCCAACAATAGCGTGTATACTTCCTTCATGAAGTCTCATCGCTGCTATGACCTGATTCCCACAAGCTCAAAATTGGTTGTATTTGATACTTCCCTTCAGGTAGGTGAAATCCTCTTTTCCCTTCCCCCTTCCTTGGAGCCTCTGGTTCAATACCTCTCATCCTACCTCATCCCAAGGCTAATACCCTTGTCCTTCTATGGGGTTGGGCTCATGTTTTCCCCAGCATACCCAATTCCCATTCAGTTAAAATCCTGCCCCCTGGGAATTTTCCTTTGTGACTGTTGCTCTTTCACTACAGGTGAAGAAAGCTTTCTTTGCTTTGGTGACTAATGGTGTCCGAGCTGCCCCTTTGTGGGATAGTAAGAAGCAAAGTTTTGTGGGTAAGCAGAAGTTGTTGGAACACAGTTTTA
The DNA here is from genome assembly GCF_937001465.1 of Orcinus orca. NCBI lineage: Eukaryota > Metazoa > Chordata > Mammalia > Artiodactyla > Delphinidae > Orcinus > Orcinus orca. The sequence continues at coordinate 39,432,457 of NC_064569.1, read as the reverse complement.
CTGGCATCTTGTGCTGGGCAGGGAGAGAAGCTTTGAGCAGTGCTGAGGGCTCTTATCTTGGCCTCTAGGCATGCTGACCATCACTGATTTCATCAATATTCTGCACCGCTACTATAAATCAGCCCTGGTAAGGAGCCTTAGCTCAATGACCAAAACCACTTTCCCTGCCCAGAGTCCCTCATTCTCATTTCCTTTCTTCCGAACAAACTACAAGGGGTTAGTGAAGCAGGGAGATCAAGTCTCAAGTTCTGTTGCTTCTGCTTTCAGGTTCAGATCTATGAGCTAGAAGAACACAAGATAGAAACTTGGAGAGGTATGTAGAGAACTGGGGGTTGTAAAAGGATAAAGGGATGGAAAGTTTCCTGGGAAACAGTTTTTCATGGTGGTATTTTGTGAACCTCCCTTTTCCCTTCAGAGGTGTACCTACAGGACTCCTTTAAACCACTTGTCTGCATTTCTCCTAATGCCAGGTGAGTTCCAGCTAACCATTTGTCCAGAGGGGAAAGAGCCTTGCCATCATCATAGCTAAGGCCGTAGATACCCAAAGATCCAAGGGCAGAAGAGAGGCAAGACACGACACGACACGACACGACACACACACACACACACACACACACACACACACACACACACACACACACACACACACACACACACACACACACACACACACACACACACACACACACACACACACACACACACACACATTTATTTAGGTCTAGTCTGAACACTGCTCCTCTCCCCCAACCACCTGTTTATAAACAAACTCTAAGGAGCTATTTAACCACCCTCAGGCCCAGCACTGTGGAACTTATCATTATCCCCTACCTTCCCACAGCTTGTTTGATGCTGTCTCTTCATTAATTCGAAACAAGATCCACAGGCTGCCAGTTATTGACCCGGAATCAGGCAACACCTTGTACATCCTTACCCACAAGCGCATCCTCAAATTCCTCAAGTTGTTTGTAAGTGCTCCTCGGCCCAGTTTTTACTTCTTACATACTTGTCGGAGGGGTATCCAAAGGTGGTTTGAGGGGCCTTGAAAAAAATCAAGATGATGGTTATTTCCTCAGATCACTGAGTTCCCCAAGCCAGAGTTCATGTCTAAGTCTCTGGAAGAGCTACAGATTGGCACCTATGCTAACATTGCTATGGTCCGCACTACTACCCCCGTCTACGTGGCTCTGGGCATCTTTGTACAGCACCGAGTCTCAGCCCTGCCAGTGGTGGATGAGAAAGGTGAGAGATTGGGCAAAAGGAGAGGGAGGGCTCCAGGGAAGCCAGGGAGGCTGTGGGAAAATCTGCTGTCCCCTCAGCTCAGCCCGGAGGGTGATTCTATAGGCAGGGGGAGCCTTGGATGCCAGATCCTCCTTGCTGAGCTGCCTCTGTCCCCCTAGGGCGTGTGGTGGACATCTACTCCAAGTTTGATGTTATCGTGAGTGATTGTGGAGGTGCTGGGAGGCAGGGAAAGGGGTGGGGTGTTGGATGTGGAGAGGGAGAAGAAGAGAGTCTCTTCTGGGACCTGAGGGTTTTAGAAGCTTCCAAGCTTTCAAATCCTGTTTGAAAAGGAATTGAATGAGCTGGGTATGGCTTGTGGGCATGGCTGACAGCTACCCTAAATCACTCTGGTGAGGTTGGGTGGGCTCGGAGTTTGCGGGCCGGCTCCCTTGCTTCCCTGCATGAATGTTTCTCTCTCTCCCCAGAATCTGGCAGCAGAGAAGACCTACAACAACCTAGATGTGTCAGTGACCAAAGCCCTGCAACATCGATCGCATCACTTTGAGGGTGTCCTCAAGTGCTACCTGCATGAGACTCTGGAAACCATCATCAACAGGCTGGTAGAAGCAGAGGTAGGGGAGCCAGCAACCCAAAAGGTGCTGGGGGTAGCAGCTTCGGTTTGGCGTGGAGGGTAGGGGCTGAAGGGCTCACCTTAACTGAGGCTGGCACTAAACATCCCTTTCTCCCTTCCTTATTGCTCTGTGCAGGTTCACCGACTTGTAGTGGTGGATGAGAATGATGTGGTCAAGGGAATTGTATCACTGTCTGACATCTTGCAGGCCCTGGTGCTCACAGGCGGAGAGAAGCCCTGAGCCGGGGGAAGGGGTCATGCAGCACCAGGGGTTATGCCCCACTCACTGCCTGCCCAAAGCTCTGGGAACCAGAGACGAGAACTTTAGAGAATTGGGACTCTGTTCCCTGCCCGGGAGCTCCCTACCCTTCTACATGGGAGTGAGGGAAGGTGTGGGGGAGGAAGGAGAATGGATTTTTAGCTGTCCTTATCCTCACCCTTGAGGAAATCTTTCAGCCTGGTCCCTGCCCACTTAGACATAGCCCCCTTTCTGTGCTTCTCAGGCAAATTCTGATCTCTGAGAGATCCCCAGACCTCACCCAGCCTTTGCCTCTATCTCTGTCCCTGACTCCACCCTAAGATAATGGACACAACAAAACTCTTCATAAAGATATTTTTATTCATCCTGTTTCACGCTGTATGGAGGAGGCTGAGTCCATTTAATGGCATTTCTTCCCATAATGGGAGTGGGGAGGATCATGGGGAGGAGGGCCTTTGGGTTCCTGTGCTGTATGCACATGAAGGGAGATGAGACTCAGGTGGAGGGGGAGGGCAGAGCGGTTAGCTGAGGTTATTGCTTTTTGTGGCAAACCTAATTAAAATGACAGGAGCCTCTTCGTGGTATTTCAGTGTTTGATTTTTGTAGTTGATAGACACTACTACTCCAGCCTTCCTACTTCATATGGCTTCTCCAGCTCATCATTAATAACAACAATAATAGCACACACACATATATATAAAGCTGTGTGCCAGGCACCATTCTCAGTGCTTTACATATATTACTTCAACTAATCCTCAGAACAATAGTAGATACTATTTCAGTTTTACAGATTTTTTTTTCTTTTAACTGAGGCACCGAGAGGCTAAGCAACTAGCCTAGGGCCACACCGTTAATAAAAGTAGAGCTAGGATTTGAGCCGAGATAGCCTTGCGTTAGAGCTCATGCACTTCACCACTACACTAGATTTACTCCTTTCTAATTCACTCTTCGTAACTATTCCCTGCAGGCTCCTTACCACCTCACTTTCTCCTCTGCCTGGACCATAGCTGGCACCCAAGGAAGATCCCATCACAGACTGAGGATCTCCTTTAGGTAGGCAGAGAGACCTGCCACTCTCAACTTTCCTTAGAGAAGGTGGGACTCTTTGGATTTTGCTGAGCTGGCACTGTCTTTGAACTCACAAATCCCTTTCTTCCAAGGTAGATATGAGCTGGAGAGTGGGGGGTGGGGAGCAGCAGGATTATGGTCACCCCATCAGACCCTTTCCCTGTGCTGAAACCATGTGGACCAAAACAGTAGTCAGCACCGAGCACTGTAAGGACTGCTAGATTGTTGGCTATGAACCAAATTCTGGGTACCATCTCACCACTGCCTTACAGGTATGATAACCATTTCCTATCCAAGATTTGAAAGAACTTCAGAGTAACTCCTGTGTGTATCCCTACCCACACTGTGCCTAAGAACTCGGATGAACCCAGCCATACCATACTTGTTCCTCCAAACCAGGCTTCTTGATGGAACACAGAGAAGCATCAGGGCACTGGTCAGAGGTCAGCTTTCAGTGCTGCATCATGGCTTTGGAGAAGCCCCTGCTTCTGCATTCATCCCTTCACAGCTCTCATAGCACATTCCCAGCCTTGAGGGAGGGAGGCTTCCAAGTTATTAGAATTAGGGTATGTTTGTGTGGGGGTGGGTGAATGGTGGAAAGGACAGATGTCTCCTTATGTCACATTCCATCGTGTCTAGGGAGGAGGCAAGGACTTTTAAAGCCTTAGGGCTCTGTTGGGACCTGGGTGGAAGGAAGCACCTTCAAGCAAAGAGACATCGGTGCACCTGGTAGGTGTAAAGTGGGGTCGACTGGATGGGATAGGGGATGTTTAGGTTCACTCTAAAGGTCCATGTTAGGGAGCAGGAGGCCTGGGTTTTGTTTCTCTGGTTCTCAGTAAGTCAGTCTCTGTCCTAAAACAACCCTCCTGGCTCATCACCTTAAAAGGAAGGGTCTGTGCCTAAGGGCTGCATATACTTTGGTGGAAAACAAATGGGGATCTGCGTCTCCCGTTGCCCCCTAAAAACCTAACCAGTCAGTCTCAGAGTCTGAGGATGGAGCAGAAAGAAAGACAAGGGACAAAATTTGGGAGCCTCAAAGCCTTCTACTTACCTGTTCCTCTCAGGAGAGGCGAATTATCCCTTCTTCAGGAACCATTGCCATACACACTCTTCTCCCACCTCCCCGCACCCCTCCTCTCCACTGGAACTGCTGCCATGGTTGCCAGGCATGGTTGCTAAGTCTCTGCATGGAAGGGTTGGCGTGGGCTGTGCTGCCACTAACATTACCATGGTGAATCAGGGGACACCTGGTATAGGCTTGGGGGGAGGGATCATGTAGATGTAAGCAACGACCCCCTCCCCGGGACAGAATGAGCCTAAAAGGTGATGGTCTTGAGCACCACTTCAGGTGGGGGTTGAGTCAGCAGGCATTGTGGTAGTGGTGATGGAGAGATCTACGCTGGGAAATAGGGCCCACTTTTATCATTTCAGTTGCTAGGGGATTAGTTTTGCCAAGGGAGCACGCCATTCCTCCTCTATACCCTCTGAGAGGGTGCAAGTGGGTACGCACCCTAGTCTGTCCTCCATAAAGCTGAGCAGAGCTCAGGCTGAGAACATTATGACCCCCCAAATCCTCGCTTCTGGACTAGGGGAGAGAGCCTGCCTCAGGGAGAGGGCTCCACGGGTGCCCAAGGACAAACATCTTAGAATGAGAGTGTGGGCAGCTTCGATGGCTAAGACAGACTCCTGTCCTGCTGCACCAGCAGCCCTGAGCACAGCACTGAGAGGGTAAGGAGTTAAGGGTGTGTGGGGGGGGTGACCCTTTTTGAGCTTGGAGGCAGCTCTCCCCCAGAGTCGCACAAAGGCTGCGTGAAAGCCACCGCCTCCTCCCTCCACCGCGTGGAAGCTGGTTACTCATCTCCTCTCTGCGCCCGAACGCCACTGCCGCTAAAAATAACCCCCCCAGCCTGGGCCAGCCCCTCCTGCACCCCAACCCCATGGAAACCAGCAGAGAGTGGCAGGCGGAGACCTTGAGTTCCATTCCCATCACCTCCCTGTCGGAGAAAACGAAGTCCGAGGCAGGAAGTCAGGGGCAGAACGCTGCTGGTCAGGCACCCTGACAAGCAGGAGAATGAAGGGTTAAAACGGCGGGAAGGTTGAAGAAATGGGGGCGGGGGTGCAGGCGCTGTCAGCTTGGCAAGAATAAGAAATCCCCTGCCCACTCGTGCAGGTCCCATCAGGCTTGGGGGACAAGAGCAGTGGGAAGGGGCGCCCAATCCCGGGCCCCAGGAGGCGGTCGTGCACGTGGGGGAGGTAGCAGCGCGGAGCAGTCCGCGCCGTGTCACATGCGCGCGCACACACACAGACAGGCACACACGTGTGCCTGGGTATATATAGTCCCCAGTCGCTGGGCCCGCCGCTCTGCAGTGGGCGCCGGCTCCCCGGGCTGGGAGGGGGCTTTCGGGGCGGGTGGGAGGGTGGGGGGCCGGGGTGGGGTGGGGCAGGATGCTGGATGGCCAGCTCTTCTCCGAGGGGCCCGATAGCCCCCGGGAGCTCCAGGATGAGGAGTCTGGCAGCTGCCTCTGGGTGCAGAAATCAAAGCTGCTGGTGATCGAAGTGAAGACTATTTCCTGTCATTATAGTCGCCGCGCCCCTCCTCGACAGCTCATGGACTTCCAGGCCAGCCACTGGGCCCGCGGGCCCCAGAGCCGCACGTGAGTGAAGGAGGGGTAAGGGGAAGAGAGTGGTGGGGCAGGGATTGGGGTCCGGACCTTACCGTGGGCACCAGCCAGGGCTGCTGTTCCCCCTTCTCTTTTCCACGCCTCCCCCCACCCCATCCCGAGGGCTGGGGCTTGACTCATCCCGTTTGTTTGGGGGGACAGGAGTGGGCGTGAGAAAGGGCAGGTGAGATGGGGCAGACGCTATTAAAGTGTGTATGGAGAGATGGTGAGGAGTCCCGCTTCGACTTCAACCCTAACATATACGCACGTGCACACGCGCACACACTCACACACTCCCCTCCACAAGGCGGCCCCAAGTGGGCTGCAACGCTCCCAGCTCCCCGGACCTCGGCTCCCTTCCCCCACAAACTGCTCACCTGGGTTCCTGCTCATTGTCCCAGGTGTGGGCCGCGCCTGGGATCCCCTGAGCCGCCGCCCCGCCGGCCCTGGGCCTCCAGGGTGCTGCAGGAGGCGACCAACTGGCGGGCGGGGCCCCCGGCCGAGGCCCGAGCCCGGGAGCAAGAGAAAAGGAAAGCGGCATCGCAGGAGCGGGAGGCCAAGGAGACTGAGCGAAAAAGGCGCAAGGCTGGTGGGGCCCGAAGGAGTCCCCCTGGTCGGCCCCGCCCGGAGCCTCGGAACGCCCCTCGGGTGGCCCAGCCTGCAGGGCTCCCAGCTCCCTCACGGCCGGAGCGCCTGGGGTCCGTGGGGCGACCGCCCCGTCCATCCGCGCAGCCGCAGAGCAATCCAGGGGCGGCGTGGGCGGGGCCCTGGGGAGGTCGGCGGCCAGGGCCTCCCAGCTACGAAGCTCACCTGCTGCTGAGAGGTGCTGCCGGAATGGCCCCGCGACGCCGCTGGGACCGGCCGCCACCCTACGTGGCTCCACCCTCTTACGAAGGCCCCCACAGGACCCTGGGGACTAAGCGAGGACCCGAGCCCTCGCAGGCGCCCGCCTCTTCAACCTCTGCTCCGACCAGGACAGAGGGAGGGTGCACAAAGAAGAGGCTAGATCCTCGGATCTACCGGGACGTCCTAGGGGCCTGGGGTCTCCGTCAGGGCCGGGGTCTCCTGGGGGGATCCCCAGGCTGTGGAACAGCCAGGCCAAGGCTGGAGTCCGGTAAGGTGGCCGCGGAGAGAAGCCTGAGGCTGGCTGCTGCTGGCCTGAAGAGTGGTAGCGACGGACATCCCCAAGCCAAAGCTGCTGGGAACCCAGGCACGGAGACAGTTCCTGCGGGGTCTGCACCTGCCACTCCCAGCCCCCCGCGTCCTGCTCCCAGGTCCAGGCCCCATCCCAAGGGCTCCGGGGAAGGGAGAGAAGGGAGAGAACAGAGCTGGCTCCCCAAGTGCTGGATGCCCTCCGTTAAAAAGCAGCCTCCCCGACATAGCCAGACCCTCCCCAGACCCTGGGCTCCGGGAGGCACGGGATGGAGGGAGTCCCTGGGTCATAGAGAGGAGGCCGGACCCGAGACCTTGGAGGGTTGGAAGGCGACCCGCCGCCCCCACACCCTGCCACGAAGTTCCCGTGGCCCGGCTCGTGGGGAAGGTGTCTTTGTCATTGACGCCACTTGCGTGGTGATACGGTCCCAGTATGTTCCGACCCCTCGAAACCAGCATGTGCAGCTTTTGCCCGCTGGGGTGCCGCGCCTTGTGGGGAATGCCCCCACCCAACTGAAGCCCAACAAGGAGGAGGGAGAGGGGGCCGCGGTCCTTCCCTCCCCTTGCCGAAAGCTGCTGTTGAGCAGTCGCCCTTCACAGCAGCCCGGTGGGGGACGTGGGCTCGAAGCTGAGGGCGGGACGTCCGCGGACTCCTCACTGGAGGAGCGCGCCTCCCGCATCTTGGGGCTCCCGGTCGGCGAAGTAAACCTGCAGGATGCCCCCACGCAGCCAGGTAGCCCAGAGCACTCAGCCTTAGGCCCAGCGGCTTCGGGAGGCGCGCGCCGTGCCGAGGGCTCGGAGGAAGTGGCTGCGGTCCTGCGGCGCGCAGGCCGGGGCTGGGCGCGGACCCCGGGGCCCTATGCCGGGGCCCTGCGGGAAGCCGTGTCTCGCATCCGCCGCCACACCGCCCCGGACTCCGACTCGGACGAAGCTGCGGAGCTCAGCGTCCATAGCAGCTCTTCTGATGGAAGCGACACAGAAGCCTCGGGCGCCTCCTGGCGGAACAAGCGGACCGGGCCCCCGGAAGGCGGGAAGGCAGCCGAGCTGAGCGACAATATCGGAGAGATTCTAGATGTCATCAGCCGAACCGAGGAGGTCCTCTTCGGGGGCGAGGGACACTAAGGGGACCCCACAGGGAAATAGGGAGCGACAGTGAGAGGCCCTTTATTGTATTTGTGTCCCCTTTCTTCCTCACAGACTTCCCTGTACCTCTTACCTATACCCGTTCCCATACTCAAAATAGAAGGCGCACAGATGAAAGGAAAGGGAGCATATGTCAATTCATGATTTTTTTTTTTCCAGGAGAGGTGAGGGTGCGCAGTAGACTTTAACGTTTGGTAGGGTCTTCAGGGCACTCGGGTAAGGTCTCAGCAGGGGCCGACGCACTAGGCATGGAACTGAGCAGAGAGGCCTAGGCAGGATAAGGCAGGAGGACAGGGATGGGATAGTCATAGGGCAACTTCAGGGCAGGGCCTCTGGGCAGGAGGGGGAAGGTGATGGAGAGGCTTCGGACTGAGGTGACCAGGTGACGGAGAGGCCCTTGGCAGAAGAGGAGGGGCTCTTGGCAGAAGCCGCCAGCAAAGCAGGAAGAGGACTCACTTTGGTGTCACAGGTTTTGGCTTCCAATCCCAACTCTGACACTGGTTGGCTGGGTGACCTTCGGCAAGTCGCCTCCCCTCTCCAGGCCCTGTAATATGTAAAACAAGGGAGTTCTAACGTCCATCCCTGATGTTTTGGAGTCCTTGGGGAGGCATTTATCTACTCCTCCCCTGCCCAAGCCAAGACAGTTAGGAATAAGTGAACAGAGTCTGAGCGTCCCTGGGTGGCTTCTTTGACACCTGCATTCACTCTCAATTCAAGAGACTGTGCAGTGTTTGCAGAAGAGCCGAGTAAGTGGGCAAGGGCTCCTATTCCAGTCTCAGGTTTAGGCGTAGGATCCCCAAGGCAGTGCAGGGTGGTGGCCTTGTCACTGTCCCTGGTTTGTGGTGGTCTGAGCTGAGCAGCTTGAGACTTTTTTAGGCCTTCCCCTTTTCCTCCTCCCCAGTGTTCCTTAGTGATGCTCTGAATAGTTACCACGATTTCCCACTCAGGTGGTATCACCCATCTGAAAGAACCCTGAGAATGTCTTGCATGTCTGCCTCTTCCAGAAACCAGCCAGGGAAGGAAGAGGGAGGCTGGTCCCCAAAAGCCTGTAGGTGTGGGGTGTGATACTCGCTGTAGCCACTACGGGGCGCGCGCAGGTCGCGGATTTCCCTGGTAGCTAGTCCGCGAGTCCCTCCAACCCCGGCACTGCCAGTTAATCAATTGCTCCCTAGTTACTGCGCGCGGGTCCCCCGCCTTGCTGTCTCCAGTCTTGCGAGATCGGGAGCAGGCCTCTGGCCTTGCAGACCTCTGGAGCGCGCGGAGCCCCTCTTTGTACTACTATCCACACCAAACGGCTTGGGACCCAGACACTGAAGTATTTTTTTTTCTTCGATCTCGGGCACCTCTTCTGTCTCTATTTACTAGCCATGTGAACTTGGCCAAATCACTTCACCTCCCTGAGCCTCAGTTTCCTCATCCGTCAAATGGGGGTTTATAAACACCTACCTCGCAGGGTTGTTGTGAGGACTTAATGCGATAATGTATGTAAAGCGCCTTGCACAGTGCCTGGTACACAGCAGGCGCTCAATAAATCTAAGCTTCCCTTTGTCCAGCCTTGGCATCTTCTTCCTTTCACCGACCCACTCCCCATAGTGTCCCTTCCCCAGGGCTCCGGCGCTCCTTCCCGCCTGGTGGGCGGTGGAGGAGACTCCTTTACTGGATGGAAACTCCCTGCCCACCCCTGTCTCCCCCAGGCCGGACTCTCTGTTCCTTGCCCCCCACCCCACCCCCGCTGGCTCTTCCCATTGCCCCGATGCCCTCCCCCCACCCCCCATTCCGGGCAAGGGCTGAGTCAGCCTGGGTAAATTTAGCCGCCGGCTCGGCAGGCGCGGGGGCTTCGCTCAGACTCAGTCTCCGAGTCCTGGCCCAGCCCTCGGCCCCGCCTCTGCCCCCCACCCCCACGGAGTCCTGCCAACTCCAACTCAGGCTCAGCGTTCAGATCCCCAGGCCCGCTCTCAAACCGCGTATAGTTTTGGTCTCCAATTATCTCAGTGTCACTCCCCACCCGCACCAGGAGAGGCTGGGCAGGACGGGGAGGGGGCAGGGTAGGGAGGCCGCTGGACTGGACCCTAAGCCGGGCCTTGGTTCAGTGGAACGGGGCACGGGGTGGGGGGTGTCCTCTTTGGGCTTTGAACCTAAATGGAGAACCTTGGTCAGTCACCCGGGAAGGTCCTTCCATCCCAGAAGCTGCCTGGAACCCACACTGCCAGGTTTCAAGTTAGCTCTTACTGGAGGAAGTAAAGTAATTGGGGTTCACCTTGGGCAGAGATCAAAGGTTCCTGAGTTCTGTCTCCCTTCCACCTACAATTCTAACTTCTACCGATTATAACTACTGAGCATTTACTGAGCACCTGAGGGGAACCAGGCACTAAGCTGGGCTCCAGGAAAGAGATGAGTAAGACCTGCCTGACAATGGGGTGAAGAGGAAAACACACAAATAATGATAGATTGAGCAGCGGGTGTTAAGTACTCTAAGGAATCAAACAAGGCAGAATGTATGGATTTTATGAGACCAGGAAAGCCTGCATGGAGGAGGTGGCATCTGAGATAGAATTCGGGGAAAGGGGTTGCAGGTAGAGGGGAGAGCAAAAATAGAGGCATGGATATAGGGAAACAGGGTATGTTTACGAAATTATCAAATGGTCTGGTTTGCCCGGAGTTGAGGATACGTTCAGAGGAGTTGTGGAAGATAAAGGCAGGAGTGAAAACTGAGGCCAGGCTGGGGTGAGCCTGCTCCAGCTGAGGGGTGTGTGCCTCCGACCTCTGGGCCTGAGAAGAGGATGGACTTCAGGCTAGGAGGAAGACTGAGGAAGACCAGGGCAGTGGTGAGAGCATCTGCCTGGATTTTGCTGTAGCCCAGGGGCTCCAGGGCTCTGGGGCTGGCAGGAGAGGTGAGCTGCATGGGAAAGTGGAGGGGCTGGCCTTGTGGAGGTGGGCTCCACTATGCTGCCTGGGCCTCTTTGAGGGTGAGCACACAGGAGGCCAGTTTCTAAGAGCTTACCCACACTGCTATCATTGTTAGAGAACTATGGTAGTGTTGTGTTCAGAACACGGACTCTGGGACCTGGCAGCCTGCGTTTAAATCTTGTACCTACCTCATACTAGCTGTGTGACCTTGGGCAATTACTCAACCTCTCTGTGCCTTGGTATCCTGAGTTATAAAATGAGGTTATTAATAGTGCTTTTTCATAGGCTTGTTGGGAGGATGAAATGATTCAATATGTAAAGCACTTAGAACAATGCCTGGTACACAGTAAGTGACACATAAGTGTTAAGCTCTGATTATTATTCCTCTCTAGGGCTATGTCATTAGTGTTGGGGTATCGGGCTAGGAGATGGGAAGAGAGAAGTAGAGGTAAGGGAAGAGGAGGAACAGGCAGCAGAGGCGGAGAGAAGAGGGGATCCCTGGGGTGGAGACAAACAGCCCCTTGAACGGGTGAATGGTGTACTGGGATCATTTGGGTGGTTAAGATGCCAGTGCACTAGCCGCCCCCCCCCCCAACCAAGACTCCATTTATCTTTGCCTAAGGGTGGAATCAGCACCAGCTGCTAAAGATCTGGGGAGAAAGGCAGAGAGAGGAGAAGAGGAGGAGCTAGTGCAGGTCTCAGGGCCAGCCCTTGGTGAGCCATATCTCAGACTGGCCCTGCAGGGCCCTGTGGGTGGAAGGCTGGAGACTCCCTGCTGTGAAAATGACTTCTAAATCTGGCTGTGTCTGCCAGCCAGCCAGCCTCAAGACAGAGGCCACAACTACCTCTCTCCTCCCACCCCCACCTTGGGACAGCCTCACAGGTCAGGAGTAGGGAAAGGCAAAGCTGGAGGGTGTGGTCAGGTAGGGGCAGAAGCCCTCAGGTTAGCACAAGATGCTCCTACCCTCCCAATAGCCAGGTTCTTCTCAGGGAAGCCCTTTTCTGAACGGGTCCCAGTTAATATGACCTTATAGGAGCTAAGAGCCCCCTCCCCCTTCAGACTTTCAGGAGAGCCCTGGGACTTCCCTAGATCAGCCACAAATGGGTAATGACACAAAGAACCAGGCCATAACTCTGGTGTGTGTGGAAGTGTGTGAGGAGGAGAGGACAAGCAAAGATGGCTGAACATGAATAGTAGTGGTAGTGTGCAAAATGTGTCTGTGGGGAAGAGAGTCGGCATTCACTCAGTTATTCATTTGTTCACACACCCATTAAACCTGTATGCCAGGCCCTAGGGACACACAAGAGACTCAGACATGTTACCTATCTTCAGGGAGCTCACAAATCTAGGGTGTGTGTGAGACAGGGTACGGGATGTGGAAGAGGAAACTACAGAGTCATCACCGTGCAGGCGGTACAATATAATATATGCTGATGAAGACATTCCAGAGGGTCTACGTGAGCATGACGGAAGGAACAGCTCCCAAACTATAACTACTGGGGAGTCAGAATATACCCAGGCCTCTGGGAGACCAGTCACTGAGGGTGCACCTGTTAGTGAAGGAAGTCTCGGCCTGGACACTCTTCTCTCCTCTGTGTGTCTTGGCATGGGGTAGCCTCCCTCCCTTGAAGCCCCTGGTACTACATAGCCTTTTGTGAATCTTTTTTAGAGAAGACTTGCTTCCTCCATCCATCTATCTATGCATGCATCCATCCATCCTTTTGTTCATTCATTCATGTATCCGTGAATGCACGCGTCCATCTATACATCCCACGCATCCATTTATCCATTCATCCACCAAACTCATCTATCATCCTTCCATCCATTTATCCATCTATCCATTCATTCATCTATCCATCCATCCATCTATCTTAATGAGGGCATATGATGTGCCTAGCTCAGTGTTGCAAGAGATGCCAAGATGAACAAAACACAGAGTCCATGTCCTCAGAAATCTAGAAGCCAATAGGAACATGAATAACATACACAGATCACCACCCATGGAACAGCCAGTATGTGCTGTTAATGAAAGCCCTGCCAAGGAGGTGCTTCAGGAGGCGGGGCCACTTTGCCAAGGGAAATTAGAAGAGCTCCAAGAGGAAGGAAGCTTTGAGGTGGATTTCAGCAGCGGGAGATGGGGAAGAGGTTCATTCCAGGGTGTGGGTGAAGGTAGAGAGGTGGGAACGCACACAGATTTCACTGGGAGCAAAGGCACTGGGGAAGGCAGAGCTGCAGAGGGATGGGATCCTGGAATGATGTGTGGGAGACAGATCATGAAGTGTCCCTGGGAAGCAAGGATAAAACGTTTGCGCTTTAGTGAGAGGAATTGACGGAGAGGTGAGGGGCAGAGAGTTTTTGTAGAATTCCCCACTGGAACATGAGTTACTCAAGAGTAGCGCCTTTGATTTAGCTCCATATCACCTACAAGCTTGGCCTGGAGCAGGTTCTCAGCAAATGCTGGCAGAAGGAAGGAACAAATGATAAAACTGTGTCACAGGAACACTGGCACAGCAATTCAGGGTCAACATATAGGGGGAGGGGTGGCTGCTGCCTGATGTGACCACCCCCTGCCCCCATCCCCCTGCTGGGAGGGATGACCCGGTTTCCTTTGCTGGGGTCTCGCAGGAGCTCTCCCAAGAGGCACCACAAGGTGGCGCTGTTCCAACTGTAGCACCGAGTTCTGCCAAGGTCCTTGACACAGGCAGCTGGTGAAGTGCCCATTCAAGAACTGTCCGGGGATGGTCAGAACTTCTTTTCAGCAAGTCCTGAGGCAGAATGAAGAGTCTGCGTGCAGCTATGGAAGAGAAGAGTCGACAGATCTTAACCCCAATGAAAGGACAGGCCTCACCCATCCATTCATCTGACAGGATCTACTATGTGCCAGGTACAATGTTAGGCTCTCGGAAAACAACAGTGACAAAGACACAGTCTCTGCCCTCCAGGAGCTCACCATCCAGTCCTGTCCAAATCTTCCTTTGCTATCGTTCTGTATCTCTCTCTTTTACACACACACAGACACACACACACACCTGTTCCCCACGGCCAATCCCCTTGACCTGGGAGGCCATCTCCATGTGAAATCTACTCTTTGACACTGTTCACCCCTTCAAATCCAAGTTTCTCCCCAAGGTTAGTGCATGGCCACATTAGCGTGAGCCCTGGATGCTCCTTCCTGGGATGGCTCCTCTTCCTCTTCCCCTGAGCTCCCGCTCGAGCGGGAGCTTTCCTATTCTTTCTCCCCGCCTCCCCCATCATACCCACACTACTCTGCCAGCCCTGGGACCCCCCTAAAGTACACCTGGCATGGGATGGGGCCTCCTAATACCCTAGAGCTCTGGAGGCTACAGGGACATGAAGGTGGATCCACAGAAGGGCCCTGGGAGACCCTGGCGCCAGAAACCCAGAGATGGGGCGTTGGAGAGTCCGGAAAACCAAAGACCTCAAGACATGCCCCTCTGTGGCTTGAGGGCTCTGCCAGCCAAACCTGTCCCCAGACAGGCTGCCCTATTTTCTCGCCTGCTTTGGAGGCACCAGGCCTCTCCCTGGCTGCAACTCCATACTGGTGGAGAGGTGAAGCATTATGGGGCATTGTCCACTTTCCCATCATGCTCCAGGGCTCCACTCAGCCCTTGGCGGGTTTGGGAGAGGAGAGGAGGGAGGGTTGGTGCTGAGAGTGGGAGCCAGGCCCATCGAGGTCCCGGGAGTGAATGCCGCATTGTTGGCCAGGCCAGAGTCACAGATAATTACCTCAATTAGTGACAATGGGAGAGTAATAAATACAGGCTTAGTGTCTCCTACCCCACCAGGGCTCCAAAGATTAATCCAGGCTGACGGGCGGGCCCTGAAAGGCATGATGGACAATTCATTAAACTCCCCAAATGCCGCACAACCTGGGCGTGAAGGCTGAGTTAGCCCCCTGGGGGCTGCGCCTTTGTCCCGATTGTGTGTCTCCGCCACAGCAGAGCCGGGCAGCCCCCAGAGAGCGGGGAGGTGAGTGGGGCTCCCCGAGCCGGGCCAGGCGGCGGGGGGATTAGGCCTCGGTCCGGCCTTGGTTGCCCTGGCACACCAGCCCGGCCGGGCTGGAATGTCCGTGGGGGGGAGCCGGCCGAGCGGAGGGGCGGGGCCGACAAGGTGGGGTAAGGGGGGCGCACAAAACCGGGGGCAGGAGGAGTTAATTAGACGCCAGCCGAGGAGGGCGAGGGGCCACAATAGGGCTGAGGGTCCGCCAGGGCCGGCCCCTTCACTTCCGAGGATTAATAGGGAGGATAGAAAAGGGAGGGGTTTGGCTCTGGTGGGGGGAGAGCTGGGAGCTCTCCAGGATGGCACTGCCCCCTCTTGCCCAGCCTGCTACCTACTTGGCGAGTGGCTGGGAAGCAGGAGGCTCTGGCAGCCCGGGCAGGTGCCCCCCAGCATCCTACAGAGTGGCTCTTTCTTCCCTGTGTGGCACCTACATTGGTAGGATGATTGGACAGGGAGGAGAGAAAGGACCCTCTCATTTATCAGGGAGGTAGTAGAAGCAGGAATGTTTAGGGGCCCTCTTCTCAATGTCCCCCCTTCCCCCTGCCCAACCTGCTCCGAGCCAGGACCAGGAGCCTGAAGCTTTACCCTTCCTGATGAGGCTGCCAGGTTAAAGCCAAGAAGTCTGTAGGAGGGGCTGGAGCTGGTGTGAGTGCGTGGGAGCAGGGGCTGCTGTGTGCGTGTACATACACGGGCATGTGCTTGTATGTGAGACATGCTTGTGCACAGGGCATTCAGCAGGTCCTCTGTTAATATCTGTCGAGTGAATGAATGAATTTTGGTATCGGGTGTGAGGAGGAGCAGTGGCGCTGGGCTCCACCGTGACACACAGTGAATGGACTTGGGCCCTTTCGTTCAGAGCTTCCAGCCATGGCCCAAGGAGGCTGGGGACCCCACCTCTGAGCAGATGAGCAAATGTCCAGGAAAAATGAAGTGGCAGTGGCTCCTTCCCTTTGAAAAGGGCAAAAAAAAAAAAAAAAAAAAAAAGCAGTAGCCTCTTGGAAGCCCCACTTCCTCCTGGGCCCCAGGGAACAGGGCAGCCCTGGCTCCTCCCTAGGAGCTACCCCACCCTATACCCTCCCAGGGGATGACAAGGGAGCGAGTTGGCGGCAGTTCCCTGGGCATATTTATAACCTGCTGCTCGCTCACCAGCGTCTGCTTTTAGCCCAGACGGGGGAGGGGGCAGGGGGGTGGTCTGTCTCATGCTGGGCGCCCTGGCTGGGTGTGGAAAGAGTGAGTAAGGGTGAGTGGTGGGCAGCTCTGCATGGATATTCCTGCTCACACCACAGCCAAACAGCTTATTTTCTCCTCATTTTGTTATTTTTCTCCCTCTGGCCTGGAGAGGAGGACTGAGCCAGCCTGAGGTTGGGGGGTGGGCGCTAGACCCTGGGGTATTTGCAGCCCCACTGACAGGATTTTTCCAGGGTGCGTGTGGCAGGGTGTGTGTGGTACCAGCTTGCTGACCCTCCAGGGACTGTGCAGGCTCAGTCCTCTCAGCTTTTCCGCCCTCCCCCCGCCCAGGATATTTCAGGACAAGTGCCTCCCTCACTCACTGAGGACGACCCTGTGTCCGGGGTCCCTGCCAGTCTCAGATACCACTGGAAGATCAGAGGTGGGCAGGAGGATAGCCTGGGTAGGTAGGGCTAGCTGGGACATCAGGCTCATTCCTGATAGCACCAGCCTATGGTGACCCCCCCAAGCCCGCTCTGGGCCCTAAGACCTTTGTGAGGCCTCTCTCTAGGCACAGCTGTTTCCTCCCCAGGATTTACCTGCCCGGTGTGAGGACGGCACAGATGATCATAATAAATAATTAGCTCCTATGTAGTGCTTTGCAGACGCTACAGCCCTTTTACTTGCTTTTTTCCTTTTTATCGTTGCGCGCCCCCTTGAGGGCCAGCCCCATTCTGTACTTCCCTACCCCCTCCCTTGAAGTCCCAGTGCCTGGAAGCAAAGGGCCTCCATGCTGAGGACTTGAGTACGGGAGTCTGTCCTTAAACTTCACGCATGTGCAGAGGGCTTTACACTTCACTGAGCCCTCACTGCGCTGCCCCCATTATCGTGACAACATCTTTTGACGTGCTTGATTCCCTGGCCAGACTGTAAGCTTCTCCAGGCAGGCTCTATGGCTCATGTATCACTGTATCCCCAGCATTTGGCATATACGCCTGGCACAGAACAGGTGTCAGCAAGTGTTCAAATGACACGAGGTTTCACGTACATGATCTCATCTCAACTTTATCACCTTCCTGAAGAAGACTAAGTACCATTAACCATCCCCGTTGAATAGACAAAGCCACTGAGGCTGAGAAAGGAACGGAATTTTTGAAAGTCTAGTTGGGACCAGAACAGGATTCACTTTTTCCCTTGCTCTTCTTCCAGCTCCTATGTGTCAGCTCAGCTCAGAGCCTCCCAGCTTCCGGGCCTGAAAGCAGATACTGATTCTAGTTTTTAGAGTTAGAAATTAGGCAAGAGTGGCTGGGTACAGCCGTGAACCCTTCGCCTCCCCACCCTGCTGCTCCTCCCCGAATCTGGGTATCGTCTAGCAGGGTCCCAAGCCCCCCTCCTGCCTCTGGCAGCCCATTAACTTCGTGCTTTGGGATCTGGGGGATCTAATAACTCATTGGATTATAAACTGGACATTCTTTGCAGGGGGTTCTTTACTGGAAACCAAGGCCTGTCAGGTGCCTTCTACCCAGGATCAATAAGATTTCTATTCCTCCCCCTCAACTGCCCATCAGAGCTGAGCTGATGCTAGCTTGCTGGATGGAGAGAAAGGAAAAGGGATGTCATTGCAGGGTTGAGCAGCTCCTGGCTCCACTTCCCTACCCCCACACATATCCCAAAGACCAACAGGGGTCAGAGTTCACACACCCAGGGAGAGGTGGGAGGCAGCAACAACAGCAAGAGTCCCGGGGAGAGGGGGAAATTCTCTAGTAGGCTGGGATCAGTTGTTGCCCTTGGGGGTGCGGTGCTTCATAGCTCCCCCCTGCTCTTTGGGTCCTCCCCTAGGGGGACGTGTTAGGATGAGGGACAGGCATTAGAGCTTAGGAAGCAGTTGGTGTTTGTCTGAAGTAAGGTTAAGCCTAAGGGTGGGCCTAGACCTAGGGAAAGGGAGTGGATTCGAGTTAGAGGTAGGTTTCGGGCTGTGGGCAGGATTAGTACTCCCCTCCAATCTGGTGAAATGCACACAGAAGTATCATATTGGTGTAGTTAGTAACAATCCTCATTTGGGCTCTTTATGGAAATGGCTAGCTTCATGGTTAGGTTATGGACCACACCTGGGTTTCCTTTCAGTTACACTGGTTTACGACTAGCCTCTATTTGAGTTCTAACCCTCCTGCTCCTTTCTTCTCCCCCATCATCATCTCTGAGCTTTTGGGTCCAGGAATAGAGCCTATCACCTGTTACCTGGATCCTACGTAGCCCAAGGTTTGGAAGCTGGCATCCTAATGTGGCATTTCCTTGTCTTGGGAAGGGGAGTGGCTTCCCCATTGCCCAACACCGTGACCACAGCTGGCCCAGATAGGCTTTGGGGACCGAAAGCTCTACACCAGGAGCAGCAGCACCCCTTCTGTTTGGGGTTTCTCTTTCTTCTTTGGTTTCTTTTCAGAACACCATCATAGCCATCACTCAGTTAGAGCGATTTTCACAACAGCTCATCTACATAGGAAAGGCAGGCTCCAAGTTTGTTTGTTTCATCCCCTCTCCGCAAGGGAAGAAACTGAGGGAGTTATGGACTTGCCTAATATCACAGAGCCAGTTGGTGTTCAAAGAGGAAGAAGGACCCTGCAGCATCTTTTGACTCCTGACCGGGTTCTTCTGGAGATCTGGATCCCCAGTGACCTCATCAGGGCCATCCAAGGGACAGGATCTCAGAGTCCTCTTTCAGGGTCAGGAAACCAGTTCCCCATCAATGTATCTTATTTGTTTAAAGGAGGTAAGCAATAGTGTGTTCTGGATTCAAGGAAAAGCCACCAAGTCATTGATAAAAATAGAGATTTTATTCTGCAGAGGAAGATACTACATGGGTGGGGGCGAGGAGCCACTAATAGCTACAGTGGAAGGAAATACTGATTCCGGTATGCAAAGGCATCTTTGAGAAATTGGGGAGAGGAAAAGAGGGGTCACAAAAGGCTGGAGGGCAAAAGGAGAGAAGAATGGAGAGGATTGGGTTGGGTGGAGGTGGTCTCTGCAAACCAGGCTGGAACCCAGCACAATAAATAGTTTTATTTACAACAACCAAACTTGTGGCTTTTTATCCACGTTTCAGTGCAAATTATTTACACACTGATGAGGAGGCAGGACAGGAAGGGGGTAGGAGGTGGCTGAGGGAGGCATGGCTGGCAGCTGTTCAATGGCTCCACGACAGAGGCTGGAAGAATGGGGATATTTCTGCGGGGTCCCCCAGCCTCATGTTCCACATCACCACAGCTGCCCTTTCACCCTGGAACCTCCCGCTTCAGCTGTAGGTGGGGAGGACAAAGGCCCTGATGCTCAGGTGTGTGTTCAGGGTCTGCACCCTTGGCAGGAGAATGGGAAGGGCATGTGGGGACCTGGAAAAAACGGAGGATAAAGGAGAGGGAGAGAGGCAGGCAGGTTGCTGGCGCGGTGGAGGAGACAGAGCTACATGCCAGGAGCTGACGCTGATGGAGGAGGGGACGAATCCTTCTCCCACCTCCTGGCCAAGCAGGGGGCAGTGCAACAAGGGGTCTCCCGCGGAGGTGGAGGGAGGTAGGTCCGGGGCAGGTCAGTCAGGATGGCAAGAGGGTTCATGCCGCCCCAGGCAAGTGGTTTCAGGAGTCCCCAGTAGGAGCAGGTGGGAGAAATGATCGGATACGTAGGAGTCGCGGAGTGTGGCTGAAGGGGCTGGGTGGGCGAGGATCGGGGTCTTAGGTGCCAGCGAATCTGTTTGGGGGTGGGCTTGACGAGAACGCTCCTAGGGATGAGTCCGCGCAGCGCCTCACAGGCACTCGTGCAGTACGCGAGTGTGCGTGCAGTTGCGGCAGCTGACGTGGCAGCACCAGTGGAAGGTGCAGTTGCAGCGCTCGGTGACGCGCTGCGTGCGCGTGCGGTGGCCCCGGCCACAGCAGAGCAGCTCGCAGCCGTCCAGCGCGGGCGACGAGCTGTTGCAGGCGCGCCCTGCCGTGCCCGCTGTACCCAGGCGTCCGCTGTATGTGCAGAAGTTGGGCGATTTCTCGAAGTAGACGAGATCGTGGGGGGAGGGAGGCTTGTGAGCGGGGTCCTCGGGCTCGAGGCGCAGCAGTTCCGCCCGCGAGGCGCGGTTGTTGCCGCGATTGCCGTACAGGACGCGCGAGGCGCCGTCGAAGCGGTCCCGCAGCACGTCGCCCACGGCGCGCAGCGTGGGCAGCCGCATCCAGCACGTGCGCACCGTGCACGAGCCGGACATCCCGTGGCACTTGCACTCCTGGCGCATCTCGGAGAACACGGTCTGGGGGAAACGGAGAAGAAAGGGTGTTCCAGGGCACTGTCAGAGTCAGGGCCACCTTCCCAGATACCGCCCCCTCCCGGACGTCGCCGGAACCTCAGCAAAGGCCCAGGCCTAGCCGCGCACAGAGGAAGGGAGGCGCGAAATGTCCCGCAGAGATTTGGACACTAAGCCCAACTCTGCTCCACCCGGCGAATCTGTCTCTGCCTCTCAACCTGGTTTTTTGAACCTGTACAGTGGAGGGGCTGTAGGCAATACAGTCTATGGGTTACATGACTTCTAACCTCTCAGTTGTCAGCCACTGTCTCTTTCATTCTCTGGCTTCCTTCCAAGCCTCCGCGCTCTCCGGACGCCCTCGCCTGGCTCCTTACCCTACCCCATGACCTTATCACCGACCGTTACTTCCCAAGTTCGAGGTTAGCCTCTGCGAGGGACTCCGAGAACCCTGCCATTCCGTTTCGGGTGCGGTGACCCTCAAGCCCGCTCACCGTGCGGCCCGCCTCGTTGTTGTGAAGGTTCATGAGGAAGCGCAGGTCCCGCCCCTTCTCCCCGGAGTCCACAAACTCCCGGCCAAAGAGGCGGCCGAAGTCGATGTTGTCGCTGCAGCCTCCCCAGTGCCAATCGGGGCCCCCAGGACCGCGCCGCCGGTAGTCGCACGTGCAGGACTCGATGGAGCCCTCCGAGCAGGACCGCGCCACCGAATGGGTGACCCCGGCCGAGGTGATGGCGAAGATAAATGCTGTTTCCCGACAGCCTGTTGGGGAAGGGAGCGGGGATCAGCTAGGGGGCACGCGGGGGTGCAGCAGGCACCTTCAGTGGAGGGCTTGGGACCCTTGAGTCCCACGCCCCAAATCCTTCCTTAGATTCCTGAAAGCCCGGCGACGGGCTGTGTTGGGAAGCTGGTCTCACGGAGAAAGCAAGTGCGTGGGCACGCAACCACGGCCACGCTTGTAATCACACGTTACTGAGACTCAGGGAGCATTCTGGCTTCTCGGTGGAAGTGGGGCAGCCCCAGAGAGAAAAGCCGGAAAGAGGGGAGTGGAGGAATTCTGCACCGCCAAGACCTCTCCGCAGCCCAAACTTTCGGCCCGGCCCTCGTCAGCGATGCAAGACTTGCTGGGCTGGAGGTAAGAGACGCCCGCAGAGACCAGCTTTGAGAGGGGCTGAGGGACAGCAGTGGCCAGCCAGCGTCCACGACTCGGAACTCCCTTTCTCTGGGGCAGTGGCTCAGAAAAGTTAGCTTCGTGCCCGAGGTGCACGGCTTGAAAGCCCCTGGTAGAACGAGTCTGGCCCAGAGCTAGTGCTGGCATGAAGCTCTTGGCGGGTGGATCGTGTGACCCTGCAGGTGCCCCGGACATCTTCCCTGCACTTGCCCGCCCCTGCCCTGGGGGTGACCGTGCGTTCCCCTGGTCCAGGAATCGTCACCTTCCTGGGTACCCACCTCGGTTGACGATCTTGCCGAAGAGGTGGGGCCCCGAAGCTGTGGGACAGTTCCAGCGGCGGTTCCGGAACTGCCACTTGCACTCTCGCACAGCGCTCTGCAGCCCCCCGCTCACACTGTGCAGGATCCCCGGGTTCTGGCGGATCAGCCGCCGCTGTTTGCGGCTCAGCAGCTGCAGACTGGGCTCGAGTACCAGTTGCAGGCTCTTGGAGTCGGTCAGCAGGTTCGTGGAGGAGGCTACGTTCACGATGCCCCTGGTGAGACGCATGATAGGAGCTCAAGCTCTGGAAGGGGACCTGCACCCTAACCAGAAAGGTCATGCCCACCCTGTCCTCTTCCTGGAGCTATTTGCTGGCGAGAGCGGCGGGATCAATAGCAAGGTAACAGTTCCGCGCTCCCAGGCTTACTAGTTTGAAAGGACTTGGCGTCCAGAGTTTTGTGTTCCCAGGGATCTTAGGGCTGCTCGGGGGCCCTGCGCCCGGAGCTGGACAGCAGAGGCACGGAGAACCGGAGACTAGATATTCACCTTGGTTCTCAGAGCCTGCTTCCGGGCAGCCTGGTGAGCAAACCCTGGCCTGCCATCCATGCCCACCCAAGGCGTGAAATGCTTGGGAGTTCCACCCTCTACTTGGCTTCTTTCTGAGTGCACGCCTGCCCTTTCTCTCCCGAGGCTGGGAAACCTGTGGTGTGACTACCGCTGTGAGGCTCGGTTTGGGGCTCTTGGAAGAAGGGCGGTGCTAGATGGGAGTGGGCTCCCTGGCTGGAGTATTGTGGGCCACCGGGCGGACCATTCACCCCACTTAAGCAGAGCTGGATCCTCTGGAGCAGCTCCGCCCCAGAGCGCCCCTCGGTGTCTCAAAGGGAAGTCAGAGCGCTGGAGAGAGCCTGTCTGCGGACGGATCCCAGAGCGTGGGAGCTGGATGGGGCTGGCCCCTGGCTCTGTGCCCCGAGACAAGTGGCGACCCCGCACCAGCTCACTTACCACCATCGGCCACTGCTGTTGGCGGCCAGGGCTGCAGGCAGAGCGGCCAGCGCCAGCAACAGCGTAGCGGAAACCCAGCCAGGCAGCAGCGCCCAGTGCCCCATGGCCTGCCCGGCCTTGCCCGCTCTGTGCTGCAGTTGGGGCGGCTTTGGCTGCTGCCCGCGGCGGTGGGACTGGACGCGGCAGTGGCGGCTGTGGCGAGAGTCCGCAGTCTGGCTCTAACAGCCCCGGGGGCGGGCGACGGGCTGCATGGCTCGCGGTCCCAGCTGGTGGGCTGAGGCAGCCACGGCGGGCGGCACCGCCTCTTATAGTTGTGGCGCTGGCTGAAGTGACGATAGGAGGCTGCCCCGCCGGGCCGCACTGTGGCACCAGGGCACACCGGTCAGGGGCGCAGACAATGGGCAGCGAGCGGGGCCGTGGCTCCCGCCCGTCTGAGCCGAGAGCTGACGGGCTGGCCGTCGGGGCTCACCCCCGCCCCCTACCCGGTGGCTCCCGCCTCCGGACCTGCACTGGCCGCCGACCCCTCCCCTTGGGACGCCCTCCCACGCGCGCCCGCCTCACTCCTCTCCGCGTCCGGAGCCCGTCGGGGACCAGCGTCCGCCAGGGGGCGCGGCGACCAGTGTGCTGCGGGCACAAACTGCCGGGAGCTCAACCGCTTCGCTGCCTGCTGTGGGGCTGTCCCCTCGACGTCACCCCGGTCCCCGCCGGCGTCTCCTCTCTCCCCCATCCTGAGTGGAAGAAGGAAAGCTGTGGTTCTGGGCAGCGACTCTGGGGAGATACCTCCCCTCCCAGGACCCCCCGACGGCTGGACAGAGAAGGAAAAGGGGGGAGACTGGGGTGGGGCTGGGGCTGTGGTCAGGGAAGTCCCAGGGGTGGGTTGGGGGATGCGCTGACCACACAGAGCCCCACCATGGAGAGGGACCTGAGGCAGCGGCAGTCTGTGCTTGTGAGGTGGGCTGGAAGGAGTGCACAAGTGGCTGCGTGTGTGCGCGCTAAAGTGGGACAGTGCAAATGAGACTCCGGGTGAGAATATGTGTGAGTGTGTTCTGAGAGCGCACACTCACGGGTGTCCTTGTGCACAGAAAATCCATGTTCAGAAGAGGGATGTGAGGAGCCTTTCCCAGGAATCTTGGAACTTAGCTCAGGTCAGAAAGGGTCATCTAGTCGTCTTGTCACCACCTGGGGCAGTGCATCATCTCCTAGGTGTCGGGAAGGAGGTGGCAGCTACGTCAGGAGAGACCCAGAAGGTTGGCCGAGGAACAAAGAGTGTCTGGAACTGTGTGCGGAGGTGGGCGGTTGAGTGGGCGATTAAATATGCATAGGTGTGTCACTCTCACCCGGCGTACCTCATGCCATCCTATAGTGTGTCACCCTGTGGCATGTGTCAGCCTGTGCATGTCACTGGGGGAGGGGGACTACGCCTGTAACCAAGGTGGTATCAAGATGGATGAGTGGCAGTGTCTCTAAGGACTAGGCTCAGAAAGGAAGGGCAGTGGAGCAGATGTCAGGGGTGTACATGGAGGGGCTGGGAAGAGAAGGGCTGCTGGCTAAACTGAACCCAGAAGAGGGAACTTGTGTCTCCAAGTTTCTGCTTCTTTCTGAACTTTTCTGCCAGGTTTCTGTCTTCTCCCCCCCAAACTCTGGCTCTCTTCACTCTCACCGTGCCAGGTTACCTAGAGCACCTGCGACCATCTCTACGAGTCCTGGGAGTCCCTCCTCCTAGGACTCCATCTCAGCCTCAAGGCCACCTCTGCCTCCTATCGAAGAAGTGGCAGCTGTTCCCTATATGGGGCATAGGGGGCACTGCCAGCCTGGTTCTCATGCCCCACCACCACACACAGGTGGCCCCTGGAAGACGGAGGATCTCCTCCTTTAGGTCTCTCCTGTCTCTCCATTTTACCGAGGAAAAACTACATTGGGCAGTTATCCAAGGGCCACACAGCTAACGAGGGAATAAACGGTAGAGCCAGGTTAAAACCCAGACTGTTTTGACTCAAAGCCCATGCTCTTTCCACCTTACTGGCTGCTTGTGACTGTGCAGCAATAGCAGGCTGGGAGCTCTTCCTGAAATTGGCAGATAAAGAAAAATGGTCTTTAGGATCTTCCTGCCTCTCCTTTTTTTTTTAAAAAAAAATTATTTATTTGTTTGGCTGTACCAGGTCTTAGTTGCAGCATGTGGGATCTAGTTCCCTGACTAGGGATCGAACCTGGGCCCCTACATGTGGAGCGTGGAGTCTTAACCACTGGACCACCAGGGAAGTCGCTCCCTTTTTTTTTTTTTTAACATCTTTATTGGAGTATAATTGCTTTACAGTGTTGTGTTAGTTTCTGCTTTATAACAAAGTGAATCAGCTATACATATACCTATATACCCTTATCTCCTCCCTCTTGCGTCTCCCTCCCACCCTCCCTACCCCACAACTCTAGGTGGTCACAAAGCACCGAGCTGATTGCCTCCCTTTTTGATCCTCTCTTTTCCCTCTCCTCTGCCTTTCGGATGCTTTTTGACTGAGCAACATACCCAGGCCTGATCCTAAAGTGTTCCAAGTCCCAGAAATGATCAGGCTTCCCCTCCAATGCAGGGAAATCACTCTAAGAAATAAATGCTTGATAAGTTTAATTAATCTTCCTGGGGCACTTGCATTTTAAAAGAGATGCATATTAACACAAATGAAGCCTGATGGAGGTTATTTTTGAGGGGAATGTATTTTCCAGGCCCTTTGCCCAGTCCAGCATGCTTGTCCCCTCCAAGGATTTGCCCCTGAGGGACAAGGTGTACTGGCCCAGCATCTTCCACGGGTCTAAAAGCCAGTGGCCTCTGCAGAGGCAACCCAGCACAGATGGCTCAAGTAAATAGACAGTGTACCATGGGCAGCCTGTCCTTTGTCCCTTAGGATTTTCTTCCCACTGGGGCCTGGGTCACATCTTTTGGCTTGGTGGGTTGATAAAACATCATGGAGGAGGGAGCTGGGCTCGAAGACAGGGCAGTCCTGTCTGTGGCCACTGGTGACAAGCAGAGGTGGGAAGAGAGGAAAGAAGGATTCAGTATCCTTTGTTCCACCATTCCACCCACCAGGAATAGTGGGGAAGAGTGGGAGGGCTCTAGGTCTGGTCACACTCTGTATGACCTGGCCCAAATTCCTATTTAGATCAAATCGTCGCTCTATCAATCGTCCTCTCCTTCTTTCCTGCGTCATCGGTTTACCTAGCTACTGGATCATACCCATCAGCATACAAATATGCTGTAATGTCTCCCATCTAAAAAACCCCAGAACTTTGTTTGACTTCACATTACCACCCAACGTTGCCCCATTTCTCTGCTGTCTTTATATATATATATATATATATATATATATATATATATATATATATATATAAATTTATTTTTGGCTGCATTGGGTCTTCATTGCTGTGCAAGGGCTTTCTCTAGTTGTGGAGAGCGGGGGTTACTCCTCATTGTGGCGTGCGGGCTTCTCATTGCAGTGGCTTCTCTTGCTGCAGAGCACGGGCTTCAGTAGTTGTGGCACGTGGGCTCAGTAGCTGTGGCGCACGGGCTTCGTTGCTCCGCGACATGTGGGATCTTCCCGGACCAGGGCTGGAACCTGTGTCCCCTGCATTGGCAGGCAGATTCTTAACCACTGCGCCACCAGGGAATCCCCTCTCTGCTGTCTTTTACTGCAGAACTCAAAAGCGTTGCTTTAATCACCAATGCCGGTTTCTTTTCTTTATTCTGTCTTTCCACCACCCTAATCACACCTTCTAACCCACTACATTTCCTTATAAAAATCATCCATGACCTCCGTTTTGCTCTACAGTCAAATCTCAGTTCTCATCCTAACAAACTTTTTAGGAATAGCAGACAAAGTTGAACACTTCCTCCTTGAAATATTCTCTCTCGATTTCTGGAGCACCGTTCCTACCTCCCTGGCTGCTCAGTCTCTTTATCTGGTTCCACCTTTGTACCCAATTTCTACATAACTCATTGAACTGCACCCCAGTTCAATCTGGAGCTTCTTCTCAGTCTACACTCACTCCTTTGGTGAACTATCCAGTCTCATGCTCCCTACTTTTATCTCTGGCCCTGAACTCTGGACTTGCATATCTAACACTTGAATAAACACCTCAAAATGTACAATGTCCAAAACTGAACTCCCAGTTCTTCCCTTGCACCTGCTCTTTTTTCAGTCATCCCCATCCCAGTAAATCGCAACTCCATCCTTTCAGTCGCTCAGGACAAGAATCTTAGAGCCATCCTTGACTCATCTGTTTTCTTATAATCTGTGTCAAATCAGTAAAAAAAAGAAAAGAAAACAGTCTTGCCCTTCTGTCTTCAAAATATATGTAGAATCGGATCCATTCTTACCATTCCACTTCTACAACACTGGTCAGAGCCACCATCATATCTCTCTCCTGTACTATTGCAATAACCTCCTAACAGCTCTCCCAGCCCCAGTCCTTGGGCCCCATAGTCTATTTTCCACAGAGCCATTCTTTCTAAAACAAAGTAAGATCGTTTCATTCTCTGCTCAGAATTTTCCAGTGATTCCCTATCTCACTCAAAGGAAAAGGCAAAATCTTTATTTTTGCCTACAAGGCTCTATATAATCTGACCTTGCTCCTTCCTTGTCCTCTAACTTCATTGCCTACCACTCTCTCCCCTGTGGGTTCCTCCCTCCAGCCACACCGGCCTCCTTGCTAATTCCTTGAACGTACCAAGTAAGTGTCTGTCCCAAGATCTTTGCACCTGCTTTTCTGTCTTCTGGAATGCCCTTCCTCAGCTATCTCCATGAATTTGTTGCTTCCCTTTTCCTCCCCCTGTATAAAATGTTAATTCCACTACCTATCTCCTTTACCCTGCTTTATTTTTCTTTGTATCACTTTTGACCATGGATAACTTTAAAGGCTTAAAGTAGAAAATTAGTAGCAAGCCACCGCCCCCCTTGAAATAGAAATGAGAGAGATATGTCAGAGGGGAGAGAGGCTTTACCTAGATGGGGTCTGGGGAGGAAGCAGGGGGCCAGGGCTGAGAGTTATTGGCAGGGGAGCCTACCTTCCTTTGAAGCACCAGCAGGTGGCACTGTCTCCTTGGGCTGGGAAGGCATCAGTCTCTGGTAGAGAAGGGGGCAAAGTTCTGTCGAGGGTAATCTCACAGATAGGTTGGGTGTGTGTGTGTGGGGGGGTTCTCGGGAGTCCAGCGTAGTCGGGCTGCGGAACCTCTGGTGCCTCCGGGTGGTGGCCTACGGTGCTGCAGCAGAAGGCGTGAGAGGCGGAGGGTGGGCAGCGCAGCTGAGCTCACCGCCGCCGCGGGCGCATCCATCCCTCCAGGGCCTATAATTTGGGTTCCCCGGGCCTGGCCGCCCCTATCAGCGGCTCAGCAATAGATGAGTCACCCGGGACCCTGGGCCAAGGCAAACACGGGGTGGGGGGAGGAGGGGGAGGAAGAGGAGGAGGCTTTCGAGACTGTACTCAGCTTTAGCCGACGCCTCAGTTGCTCGATCCCCCAATCTCCCTTTTCTTTGACCCCCGCCCTATAGGGCCCCAGTGTTCTTCTCAGATTGCTCTCGGTGCGTCCATCCCCATGATGGGAAGGCAGCCCCCTACCCTTCCCATTGATGGGAAGGGGGATCAGTTTGCTCCCATTTCCCTCCCTGAAGCGATGACAGTCCCTCACTTTCCCCCTGCTGTCATGGCCCCAACCCTTGTCAAGGTCCCTCTGGTTCCCGCCCCTCTCCTTTCCTGGAGCTGGCCGCGTGCTTGGGGTATTAGGCAATGGGTGTGTACCCGCAGCCCTCTCCAGGCCCCGCCTGCCACACCACCCTCCAGCCGCCTGCGGGTCAGTGCTCAGGCCAGCCGGTCGGGCCAAGGGCACTGGGGGCCAGCTCAGGCCACCCAGTCTGCCTGCCTGTGGCCTCATGTCCCAGAGCTGGGCTTCTGCAGGGAGAGGGAACAGGAGTATGGGTCCTTGGACTTGGGATAGGCCAGCTTGGGGAGCCCTGGGGTCACTAAGAAGTTGGAATCTGTGGCAGTAGTTCTGACCCTGGCCCTTCCTTGGCACCTGGCTATACGGCAGCCCAACAAGGGTAGAATAAGAAGGAACAGTCTGAAACTGGAGACACATGGAGAAATACGAGCATCCAAGAGGTCCCCCTGTGGGAGAAGAGGGGCATAGGAGACCTCGTCCCCCCTTCCAGGGCCCTAGGTAAACTTCCAGGCTGACATCCAGGGAGAAGGACAAGGACACTGGTGAGGATCACCGAATCCAGGTGTAAGGACAAAAGCTACTGAGTCGGGGTGCAGATTCTGGTGGCCTCAAAAGCCATACACGGTTTGGTTCTTGGCCCCTAAACAGGAAGGAGGGGCAAGAGCTCTAGGGCTCCTTCTCCTATACTCCCCTCTCCCCCCGAGGTAGGACAGCAGAGGGGAGCAAGCAACCCTCCGTGGTCACAGCTGTCCAGTGTCAGGACCATGGCGCTTTCACCTCCCTAGCCTGCTTGAGGCCTGGCACAGGAAGGTGATTAATACATTTCCTACCAGATGAAAGTCATTAATCTCCCTCAGACAGCTTCGCCCCCTAGACAGCAATGCCCCCTGCAGCACGGGGCAGGACCTGCAGCCACACAGACTGGAGGCTGGCTGCCCAGCAGAGCTACATGGCCAGTACCAAGGAAGCGATGACTGGGGCTGTGGGTTTCAGCCCCGTGGCCCTGCTTCCCCGGGGGGCCTGTCTCTGAGTCAACGTGCCAGCCTTGGGCGCGCGGGGCCAGCGGTGCCTTGGGCTGCGGTCTGGCAGGGGCGGGGGGCGGCTGGGAAGCCTGGGGCCCCTCTCTGGCAAAAATAGCCCACAGTGGTTAGAGCTGGGAGGGTGAGTCAGGCAGGAGCGCAGCAGCGCCTAACCCCTTCGCTGCCACTGGGGCTCCCTAAGGTGGTTTGCCTCCGTATCTGCAACCCAGGATCAGGCTCTTTCCCTGGCTGTCCTTGGGCCGGGCTCAGCTCGGGATACCGAGGCCCTCCTCCTTCCACGTGAAGCAAGTCTGAGAGTCTGGAGCAGGAATATGGGCCACGCGGAGTGCAGACCCGGGATCCTAGGAAGGGCAGGAGACCTCTGCTGGCAAGGATGCCTGTAAGCTAAGGGGAAGCATTGGGGCAGGCTGAAGATCTCTGGAGTTACCCGAGCCGCTGCTAAAGCCAAACTCTGAGGCCAGAGCTGACCCCTCCCAAGGGGCAGGCGTAGGGCTCGGAGGTGGGCAGAAGCCAAGCCACCCAGAAGGGAGCTGCTCCTGCCGGCTCCGATTGCCCTGCACTGTGCTCTCTCTGAGGGCTCTACCCAAGACTGTCCAGCGACAGAAGCTCGATCTCAGCTCCATCTTCATCTTCTCAAGGGCACCTTGCAGCCATCCAACTATCAGTGGGAAACTGAGGCAAAGAGAAATGACCACTTGGGACCAGGGTCCTGGCTCCCTAGACTGGGTCACTGCACCCTTCTTGCAGCCTGGGCGGTCCCAGAGCAGGTGAGCGGAACTCTGGCCCACCTCACCCTTCAGCGGGGCCAAGCCTGAACCCAGGCGTCGGGGGAGAGGGTGTGTGTGTGCGCTGGGAGGAGGGGGAGCGGCTGGGCTCCCCGGGTCATGGCGGGGGGTGCGAGGAGTCGGGTGGGGATGCCCCGGGCTCGGGGAGGGGCCGCAGCTCTGTCAGCCGCGGCAGAGCCGCCGGTGAGCTCGGCGCGAGTAGAGCCAGAGCCCCCAGTTCTTTGCTCGCCCGCCTGCTAGCTTTCTCGATCACTCCCTCCCTTCCTCCCTCCCTTCCTCCCGGCGGCCGCGGCGGCGCTGGGGAAGCGGCGAAGAGGAGTGGCCCTGCCCTGGAAGAATGCGGCTCTGCCGAGGGGGCAGAACCCGACGCAGTCTCCCCACGGTTTGAACAGCCCGAGCCCAGGCTACCCAACCGCGCCAGTGGCGGACTCTGCACGAGAGCAGCTGGAGGTAATCGGGACCGGGAGAGCAGGGAGGGCAGGGACTCGCACACGGGGACGAGACGGGCACAGTGGCAGTCAGACAGACAGACACGCATCCGCCCACGGGGGCACAGAGATGCGGAGAGAGCCAGGGATATCGCCAGAAATAAAGACACCGCAAATAAAGGAGTGGCCCCAGATTTGGAGGGCAATGAACGAGAGCAAAGGGGTGGGGACTGAGACTGGGGACCTGGTGGGGACCAGACGGGCGATGGTAGGAGGAGGGGAACATGTAGTTAGGAAAGGTGGCAGATGAGGAAGAGGTCTCAGCTTGCGCCACGGTCCCTTTCAGGAGGGAACCAAAGTCCCCTCCCTGACTTTGCCGCACCTGGAGCCTCGCCTCGCTCCCTACTGGGGCCGAAGCGGGCAGAGTGGGATGGGGAGCCCATTTCTCCACCCTTTTCAGAGAAGTTGCTGGCCTTAGACGGCACCTGGAGGCGACAGCCCCCCACTCCCGCCCTGCCATCTGGGGGTGGTGGGGAACCCTCTCTCAGTCCTGCCCAGCAGCCCAGTGAGAGGGTGAAGCTGTGTTGGGCAGGGGAAGCCAGTCTTGGGGCCCTTGAAAAGGGAGCGGTGGGCAAGGTAGTGGAGAGCTGTTTGTGAGTCTATACCTCTGTTTGCACGTGAGTGTGTCTGTGTGCCAGGCATTGTGTCTGGCTAGATCGGCTCCAGAGCACTAGCGTAAGTCCCAGCTTCTAGGCGGGGACTCTTCCTCCAGGGCCCAGGTACTCTGGGAATCAAGGCGTGATCTTTATTGTTTTGTTTGAGGGGGGTGAGAACGGTCGGTGGGGTGGCACTGGTGAGTTAGGAGCCCAAAGTTGAGCATCCTTTGGTTGCCTAGGCGAGCCACCCTATTCCGGAGCCATCCTTAAGTCTCCCTGTCCCGCAGGCCCTGATCGATCTGCCCACCGGGGCCTTCGGGCCCGGGATTCGACATGCGGGAGGAGCCGCGGCTGCGGCCTCCGCCCTCGGGCCTCGCGGGTCTCCTGTTCCTGGCTTTGTGCAGTCGGTGAGCAGTTCCCCTGTCACCCAGCCCACGAGAGAAAGCCCTGGGCTAGAGGCGGGGCGGGAGGAGTCAGAGGGGGCGCGAGGCCTGGACCACTGACCCTCAAATGCCTTCTCGGTTCCCAGGGCCCTAAGCAATGAGATTCTGGGTCTGAAGCTGCCCGGCGAGCCGCCGCTGACCGCCAACACCATATGCTTGACGCTGTCGGGCCTGAGCAAACGGCAGTTAGGCCTGTGCCTGCGCAGCCCCGACGTGACGGCGTCCGCGCTTCAGGGCCTGCACATCGCGGTCCACGAGTGTCAGCACCAGCTGCGTGACCAGCGCTGGAACTGCTCGGCGCTCGAGGGCGGCGGTCGCCTGCCGCACCACAGCGCCATCCTCAAGCGCGGTGAGCCTGGCGGGGCGGGTCTGTGCCGCCGCCGGGGCTGGGGGGCGGGGGGCAGGCCGAGGCGAGCGGAGGCGGGAAGGGACGAGTTCACGACTCCGGGAGGGGCCTCTCCGGGAATTCCCCCCGGAGCCGCGCGCGGAGTAGGGTCTGGCCACCCGTCTGGGGCCCCGTGCTTCTGACTTCCACCTGCGCACTGCCGGCAAGGCAGCTGGGTCCCTGCTCCCCTACCCTAGGCGCCCCCGCCCCTTTCCTGCCTCCGCCCAGCTGATCTGGGCTGCCCCTGTGAGCAAGAGATGCCCCCAGCCCTGGAAACTTCAAATGCCCCCCTTCTTCCCCTCCCCCAGTTTTCTGTCCCTCCCTCTCCATGGGACAAGCCCAGGCTGGTGTCCCCAGAGCCTCAGCGGGGGTGGGGTGACGCCCCCAACCGTTTAAGGGTTAAACCTACTCCCCTAATTACTGGGGTTCCCAGGAGCAGAAGGTGGGAACAAAGACCCTGATGGCTTTGAAGTCGGGGAGCATCCCCCTCCTCTGTGCTGTGAGGGCCCCAGGTGGCTCTCACCTGAGCAGGTGAGGAGCGGCTAGAGGGGCGGAGAACAGGTCACTGCGGGGCCTGGTCTGGGGGCCCTGGTCTGAGCGGCAGCCCTGTCTCTTGCCAGGCCATGCCGGAGTTTACTCCCTAGAGGAGTAAACATCCATCTCAGGCTCAGCCCAAGGGTGGGGGCAATACTTTGGGGACCACAGGGTTAATAGGCAGCTACCATCTTCAGGGGAATTCCCAAGACTTGTGCAGACAGCTTCCCCCCTGGAGGGCTGGGGCTGGAGGATCGGGAGGCTGGGCCAGGAGCCCTGCATCCCGGGGTGGGAGAGGCCTGGCCCCTAGAGAGGGGCTGTCTCTCATCCACTCAGGGCTCCAGAGAGCCCCTGCCTAGAAGGAAGTGAGGGACCCCCTCCATTTCCACAGGGCCTAGTGTAGGCGAAGGCTTTGATGCCTAAATGAGAAGCATGCCTATCTAAGCCTGGGAAAGGCTTGTCATCCTGAGCCTCTGTGACCCCCAAAACATAACAAAGAAGCCAACATTTTAAGAGGGCCTTAGGGAGAATCACCCACACCTCTCTCCCTCTCCCAGTGTTTTATAGAGTAATAGCAGGTTAGGATAAACATAAAGGCTAGTCTTGATGGGCAAATATAAAACTAGAAGCTGGAAAGAGGAAGGACAGCTCCACAGCTCCCGTACTTTGGGGATGTTGGAGTGGTGGAGGGTAGGTTGGTTAAAAGACTGATTAAAATAACCTTGAATTACACACACACACACACACACACACACACACACACACACACAACCAAAGGACTCTGCTTCCACCCCACCTGCAGGGCTGGGGAATTTCTAAGGCTTTCAGATGTAGAACTGAGTGAACACATCTTCAAAGACCTCAGGGACTCTCTCTTAGTCATCTCTCAACCCCAGGGGTCTTTCCCTTTAGGCTAGCTCTTTCATCCATACCTGAAAATCCCAGACTTACAGAGCAAGAATGGGCCTCAGGGATGATCTCAAACCATCCTCTCCCTTTAAAGATGAGGAAACTGAGGCTCTGTGCTCTCGGTTCCCTTATTTCCCGTGTGACTTGCTCCCAAATTACTCAGCTGGTAAAAGGCAGGACCAGGAGTCAGGAGTTTCTGGAATTGGAGTGTGGCTGTTTATTTCCGTTGGCCTCCTTACTCTCAGCTGCCTGTCAGACTTACCCCTACCATCATAACCTTTTCATCCCCAGGTTTCCGAGAGAGCGCTTTTTCCTTCTCCATGCTGGCTGCTGGGGTCATGCATGCGGTAGCCACGGCCTGCAGCCTGGGCAAGCTGGTGAGCTGCAGCTGCGGCTGGAAGGGCAGTGGCGAGCAGGATCGGCTGAGGGCCAAACTGCTGCAGCTGCAGGCACTGTCCCGGGGCAAGAGTTTTCCCCACTCCCTGCCCAGCCCGGGCCCTGGCTCAGGCCCCAGCCCTGGCCCCCAGGACACATGGGAATGGGGTGGCTGTAACCATGACATGGACTTTGGAGAGAAGTTCTCTCGGGATTTCTTGGATTCCAGGGAAGCTCCCCGGGACATCCAGGCACGAATGCGAATCCACAACAACAGGGTGGGGCGTCAGGTATGTGTGTGCAACTTGCCCTCCGTCTCCCGAGCTTTCGAGGCCTGGCTAGATCTTGGGAGGCACAGCATAGTAAGAGGATGTGGTGGGTGACTGTCACTCACCAGCTGGGTGGCCTCAGTTTTGCATCTGTAAAAAGAGTCTCATGATACCTACCTTACAGTGTCATTAAGACTGAGCTAGCACATAGAGCACCCAGAATAGTGCCTAGTCCTTGACAGGTGCTCATTACATGGTAGCTATTATTATAGCTGTCTTCCCTACAGAATTTAGGGGTGCGAGACTCCCTGGTTTAGCAGTGCTCACTCTGGAAAGAGCACTGGACTGGGAGTCAGGACAACTGGAGCTGAGTCCTGTTGCCAGCTAGTTATTGAAGATGGGCAAATTACACTCTGCTCCGGCTTCAGTTCTGCAACCATAACATGAGGGAGATGGGCTATTAGCCAGCCTCGAAGTGCCCTTTCTCTTCTGATATTTCCTTGTCATTCTTGCCTCTATTTGTCCGTCTGTGCCCTCTGTTCCCTCCCCTCTCCTGTGCCTTTGTGCTCTGTCCATTTGCTGCCCTCCCCTTTCACCTCTTCCCTGCTGATGCTCTAGGTGGTAACTGAAAACCTGAAGCGGAAATGCAAGTGTCATGGCACATCAGGCAGCTGCCAGTTCAAGACGTGCTGGAGGTCAGCCCCAGAGTTCCGGGTGGTAGGGGCGGCCTTGAGGGAGCGGCTGGGCCGGGCCATCTTCATTGATACTCACAACCGCAACTCTGGAGCCTTCCAACCCCGCCTTCGTCCCCGTCGCCTCTCAGGAGAACTGGTCTACTTTGAGAAGTCTCCTGACTTCTGCGAGCGAGACCCCACCATGGGTTCCCCAGGCACGCGGGGCCGGGCCTGCAACAAGACCAGCCGCCTGCTGGATGGCTGTGGCAGCCTGTGCTGTGGCCGCGGCCACAACGTGCTCCGGCAGACACGAGTTGAGCGCTGTCGTTGCCGCTTCCACTGGTGCTGCTACGTGCTATGCGATGAGTGCAAGGTCACAGAATGGGTCAACGTGTGTAAGTGAGGGTCAGCCTCACTGAGGGGCTGGGGAAGGGGAAGGGCACCCTTGCAGCCTTTTGCTCTGATTTCTGTCCAGGGTCAATCTTGGCCCCTGGAAGCTCAAAGTATCTACCTAGAAACAGCTTTGGGGGTGGTAGGGGTCAGGTGGAGTCTGTGATGTGTGGCCTTCTCCCCCACAGTAGGAGGGCCTTGAGGGGGAGCTGTCACCCTCTTCTGCTCCTCGAACATCCGAATGGACTAAGATGAGATTAACTGTATTGCCCCCCTCTACCCAACCTGGGGTCCCTTTAACTCTCATTCACACTCCTTTTGGCTGGGGAGTCCCTATAGTTTGACCACTCTTTTCTCTTGAGGGATAGCCCTAGGCATTGTGTGGGGCCATAAGACCTGTATCCAGGAGACCACTCACTCCTATTTGCTTGTTCCCAAACTCCTTTACTGCAGCCTGGGCCCCCTCTTAGCGAGTAATGGGAGATGGTTGTAGAGAGGTTTTTCTTAGGGAAGGGACAGAGCACAGGGCACTCAAAAACCCTGAAAGTTGTCTGTCTAGGCCCTTAGGGAAGCTGTCTCCCCAATTCAGATGTTAAAGGGAACCCTCCAAAGGAAGACTTTTACCTAAGATTCTCTGAGCCTCTTCTTCTTTCTTCAGCAGTGGGGGTGGGAATGGATAATTTATTGTACCGAGACTTGTTCTTGGTTCTTGTTTGTAACAAAAATAAATTAAGTTACTGGACCAGTGAATACAGATGGTGATATTTCTACCCACACTTGGGATCCCAGTCCTGGATTCTTTGCCGGGTGATTTCTCCTACCCTCCCACACTCAGTGACTTTTTGTATATCATGCCTGGTTCCACAAAGGATTTCAGATGGTCTGCAGGTGACCTGGCGACTTTTAGTGTGGAAAAACCTGGGCGGGGCGGGGGGACTTCTAGGTGTGAGGGACTAGAGATGTAAACATAGGCCCTATTTACGTTCTCTGTGCCTCAACTCCAAATTTTGCCTTGGTCACTGCCCTAAAACAGGGGTTGGCTTTTTTTTTTTTCCCCCTGTAAAGGGCTTGATGGTAGATACATTAGGCTTTCGGACTTCGTCGAAACTACTCAACTCTGTCATAATTACTCAAAAGCAGCCATAGACCATACATAAGCAAATGGGCATGGCTATGTCCAATAAAACTTAATTCACAGAAATGGACTGCGGGACCAGATTTGGTCCTCTGGCTGTGGTTTTTGACCCCTACCCTACACACCATGAGGTCACCTCCTTTCTGGGGTTTTCAAGTCCTGAAGATGTCCCGACATTGAACCTGGACCCAAAAGGGCAGGTTCTTTTCTCTCTGGCTCCAAATCAAAGAACTTGGAGATAGATGCAAGACTAATGGGAAACATATATAAGGATTCCTACACTCAAAATTGGAGTTTTTTACTTTGGAAACCAGAAAAACCAGCATGCTCTCCCACTGAATTATTTGCCTATATAGTTTGTCTTTCCTTATTCAGAGCTCTTCTGCATTTAATCTCAATAAAACAATGCCTTTATCTTTTAGGAGATAACCATAACTAGAGAAAACAGAATTTCTTTTATTTCAATCCTGATTTCTTTCTATTCTTAGCCCAGTATCATTGAAAATAAACAATTAGGGCTTACCTGGTGGCACAGTGGTTGAGAATCCGCCTGCCAATGCAGGGGATACGGGTTCGATCCCTGGTCTGGGAAGATCCCACGTGCCGCGGAGCAACTAAGCCCGTGCGCCACAGCTACTGAGCCTGCGCTATAGAGCCCGCGAGCCACAGCTACTGAGCCTGTGTGCCACAACTACTGAAGCCTGCGCGCCTAGAGCCTGTGCTCCGCTCCGCAACAAGAGAAGCCACCACGATGAGAAGCCCGCACACCACAACGAAGACCCAACGCTCACCGCCGCAACTAGAGAAAGCCCGTGCACAGCAACGAAGACCCAATGCAGCCAAAAATTAAAAAAATATATATATATATATACAATAAATAAATTTATTAAAGAAAAGAATTATTTTCAATTCAGAAAAGGAATCTGCATCACAAATTTAGAACTTTACAAATAACTGAATATTTATGGAGTTGCAAGATGCTGACTCTATCAGGTCATCTCCTTGGCTAGGGGATGTAGAAATAGTCCTTTTCGCTCCTCTAGGCAATAGCTATATCTGCTACCCAAATTACCCTCAAAATCAGGTGAAATGACGGTAGCATCAGGGTAGCAAGAACCGCAAGGGGTGTTGGTTTAGGGCAGTAGTTTATGGCAAAACTTTATGTCCTGAATTTCTGCTTGTGCACTGAGAATTCTTGATTTGGAAATTTGATGGAGGTAGGCTTTAGGCACTGACTGAGCCTAACGTATATATGGGATAGTTGGGGAGAGAGGGATGCAGCTAGAATACACACAGGATATGAGAGAGAATAATGATAAGGAATATCCAGAATGGGAATTTCTCACACTCAGGAAGAGGGAGGAGAAGGTCCAATGAAATCACAGCAGGAGTATTTCAGTTTTCCCCCTATTTCCTTCCTCTGTGCTCTCTTTGGCTCCCTTTCTCTTTCTAGCATTCTCTCTTCTTTCGTCAGACACACTCTGTGGCAAACTTAAGCCCCAAACCACAACCTTGAGAAATTCCAAATAGATTTTGTCAGCAAGGCCAACACCCCCCTCCCCACCCCTGCTCCCGGCACACGCTCTGGGCTCAGGCCCAGGCCTGGGGTCAGTGACGGGAGGGGGAGTGTGCAACCCACAGAGCGGGTGGCTAAAATTTCAGCTTTAATTAGCGCCAATGGCAGCCAGAGGGAGGGAGAAAGACTGATGAACTGTAAGTCAGGCCTCTTGGCCTCCTTCAGCTCTGGACAGAGCTCTTCTTCCCTTAGCTTTTCAACTGGCTGGGGAGCTGGGGAGTGGCACTGGCTGGCTTATTGCCAGCTGAGCAGCACCCCTCCTGTCTGTGCTCCTCTTTGCTCCATGGGAAGTGCCCAGTAATGCTGCAACAGACACTTTCCTCTCCAGACTCCAGACGGTGAAGGATAGAAGGGCTGGGAGATTCTCCAGTTCCATTCAACAGTTCTGACTCAAATATCATGGTACTTGCTGCTAACCATACTAGACTGTCACCATTTCCATCCTTCTGTCACACCTGGGCCCAACCTTGAGAGGATCTGAAGACTTCGGCAGGAACATTGACAGGTGTCACCTCCTGTCAGAGTCCCACAAGGCATGTTGGTATGGTTGAGGCACTAGCAAGGGCAGTTGCAAAGCATAATTTTGGTGATCAGTGTGTGGGCATAACCTGGTGGGGTGTGCCTAGAAAATTCTAGGAAAAGAAAAGAGTAATCATGTGGAGGTATCACAGGGCCCACTCTAGGAGTCTGTAATAACACTAGAGGAGTCTTCTGCCATTTAAAACAGAGAGCTTAGGAGGGCAAAGGCCCTTAATGGCAATAGCCCAGGATGGATACAACTCTCTTTGTTATAAACATGATCCTTGTTATCCGTCTCACCCTTCACCACCTTTTCTTTTCTTTTATTGGAGTACAGTTGATTTACACTGTTGTGTTAGTTTCAAGTGTACAGCAAAGTGATTCAGTTATACGTATACATATGTTCATTCTTTTTCAGATTCTTTTCTCATATAGGTTATCACAGAATATTGAGTAGAGTTCCCTGTGCTGTACATTAAGTCCTTGTTGGTTACCTATCTTACATATGGTAGTGTGGGGACTTCCCTGGTGGTGTAGTTGTTAAGAATCCCCAAGGCGGGGGACACAGGTTCGATCCCTGGTCCAGAAAGATCCCACATGCTGCGGAGCAGCTAAGCCCGTGCGCCACAACTACTGAGCCTGCGCTCTAGAGCCTGCGAGCCACAACTACCGAGCCCGTGTGCCACAACTACTGAAGCCCGTGCGCCTAGAGCTTGTGCTCTGCAACAAGAGAAGCCACCACAATGAGAAGCACGTGCACCACAACGAAGAGTAGCCCCCGCTCGCCACAACTAGAGACAGCCCGCTTGCAGCAACGAAGACCCAACGCAGCCAAAAATAAATAAATTTATTAAAAAAATATATAGTATTGTCTGTATGTTAATCCCAAGCTCCTGATTTATCCCTCCTTCCCCCCTCCCCTGCCCCAGACATTTCCCCTTTGGTAACCATAAGTTTGTTTTCAATCATCCTTCACCATCCTTTTTCTGTTTTTAAATAATATCTTAATTTTATTGGAGTATAGTTGATTTACAATGTTGTATTAGTTTCAGGTGTACAGCAAAGTGATTCAGTTATACATACACATATATGCATTCTTTTTTGGATTCTTTTCTCATGTAGGTTATCACTCATCCTTCACCATCTTAAATTAAGGGCCTCTTGACTTCACATTCCAGAGTTGTGTTATTCTTCAGGTTAAAATAAGAGAGAAAACAAACTGGGGGTACTTCCCTGGCGGTCCAGTGGTTAAGACTTTGTCTTCCAATGCAGGGGGTGTGGGTTCCATCCCTGGTTAGGGAGCTAGGATCCCACATGCCTCCAGCCAAAAAACCAAAACAAAAAACAATGTTGTAAGAAAGCAATATTGTAACAGAGTCAATACAAGACAATACTGTAACAAAGTCAATAAAGCAATATTGTAACAAAGTCAATAAAGACTTTAAAACAAAAAAACCCCAAACTGGAATAAGAGGAAGGGACTGGTGAATTCATACACCAAGGATTGATAGGGATACGGGGTAGACAGAATGTAGCTATCTACCAGTCTAGTTCTTCTTGGAAGGAGACAAAGAAACAAGGTAAAAACAAAAACAAAAACAAAAACAAATTTAAAAAGCAACAATTTTGGCTCAAGCTTTAGGGAAGAGCCATGTGTTCCCTTGTACAGATGGTCCCAACTTACAATGGTTTGACTTACGATTTTTTTACTTTATGATGGTGCAAAAGTGATCTGCCTCGAGTAGAAACTATAAATTAATTTTGAATTTTGATCTTTTCCCAGGCTATTTGGTATGATGTCCTGTTGTGATGCTAGGCAGTGGCAGCTAGTTGCAGTTCCCAGTCAGCCACGCCATCACAAGGGTAAACAACTGATACACTTACAACCATTCTGTGCCCAGACAAGCATTCTGTTTTCCACTTTAAATACAGTATAGTATTCAATAGATTACATAAGATATTCAACACTTTATTATAAAATAGGCTTTGTGTTAGATTATTTTGCCCAACTGTAGGCTAATGTAAGTGTTCTGAACATGTTTAAGGCAGGCTAGGCTAAGCTATTATGTTCGGTAGGTTAGGTGCAAACGCATTTTTGACTTAAGATGTTTTAACTTACGATGGGTTTATTGGGATGTAACCCATTGTAAGCTGAGGAGGATCTGTACTGCTGTAAATGAGGAGAAAGGGCACTTCAAGAACCTTTTTCCATTCTTAGCATTACTAGCGCCCTTCTTGTATCACAGCTGTGACTGTTCCAAGGCAGATTTGCATGTCTAGACCAGCTGCAGAAATGAGTGTGAGGAAAGTGGGGGTTGGCAGGAATAGAGAAACACGGGTGCGAAATCCCTCACTTTCCTTGTAATCCTAAAATTCATACTCATCTAGGTATACATCCTCAAACCATACCTCTGAATACTGGTCTTCAACCGTTTGTCTTTCAAGTTCCAACTTCCTAACTTGCCTAGTGTCCAGCTGTTTCCTTCAGTCTCTTAAATTCATCACTCTCCCTCTTCCCTATGGAAAGGATCTCTTGATTCTCACCCCCAAGCAACCTAGTCTTAGTAGTGAGTAGAAACGCTGGTGCCGTGAGGGCTCTCAGGGGGGGTGCACGTAGCCCTGATTAAGAAATGAAGCTGAGGACTTCCCTGGTGGTGCAATGGTTAAGAATCCGCCTGCCAATGCAGGGGACACGGGTTCAAGCCCTGGCGCGGGAAGATCCCACATGCCGCGGAACAACTAAGCCCGTGCGCCACAACTACTGAGCCTGCGCTCTAGAGCCCGCGAGCCACAACTACTGAAGCCCGCGCGCCTAGAGCCCGTGCTCCGCAACAAGAGAAGCCACCGCAATGAGAAGACTGTGCACCGCAACGACTAACAGTAGCTCCCGTTTGCCGCAACTAGAGAAAGCCCGCGCACAGCAACGAAGACCCAACGCAGCCAAAAATAAATAAATAAATGTATATATAAAAAAAGGTTAAAAAAAAATGAAGATGAGAGCTAAGGTCCAAAGCAAGGGCTGTTCACTCATTTTCTGCTCCTTCCTGACTTTGCCCAAGGAGTCCCAGTCTCCAGTGTGCCCACTATGCGGCCCAGTCTTTAAATAACAGACATGGCTCTGAGGCTTGGGATTCTCACCTCTGTCCCCACTGTCTCACCCCCATTTCCTAGCTCCCGCCTCCGCCGCCCGCAGTTTCCAGCCCCCACATCGGCCTCCGCCAGGTCTTCCACTCAGACGCCCGCTGCCTCTGCTGCAGCAGCTGCCATGGTGATGGATCTCGCGAGAACTGCCGCTCGCCGCCGCGCAGT
The DNA here is from genome assembly GCF_937001465.1 of Orcinus orca. Classification (NCBI taxonomy): domain Eukaryota; kingdom Metazoa; phylum Chordata; class Mammalia; order Artiodactyla; family Delphinidae; genus Orcinus; species Orcinus orca. The sequence continues at coordinate 39,390,401 of NC_064569.1, read as the reverse complement.
TCTCGCGCGATCGGGGAGGTGGGAAGTATCCTGGTCTGGGGGTGAGGGTGCGCCGTACAGCTCCTGTAGCCTTCGCGGTTTCCGGTGCTAGGTGGAGGGAAGGAAGGAGGGAGCTGGGAGCGGGGCCAGGGGGGCAGCCGCGCTGAAATCGGCGGAGGGAGCCGGAGAGAGTGGAGCGAGAGCCGAGCGGAACCTGCGGGGGCGGAGGCGGCGGCCGCAGCGGCGGAGCTGGGAGCAGGAACAGGTGAGGGGCTGGGGAGGAGGGAAGGCGGGTCCCGGTAGAGGAGAGACGCGGGGTGGGAGCTGAGACGATAGACCCCCACCCCCACCCCCGCTTGCTCGCTCGCCCGCACGGCACTGCTTGGCATGGGCCGGTGTGGTCCTTCCCACCAGAGAGCTTGGATAGGGGGCGCCGGGCCAGCCACACGCCTGCCCCCGCATTTGAAGGACACGGAGCTGGGGTGGGGGTGGAGGGCGCACATGAATTTGTCCTCCGCCTCGCACAAGGGGGCGACCTGGGCTGCAGTTAGGTTCCCCTCGTCTGCAGGAGGTGGGCTTTTGAAGGGTTGGGGTTGAGGGGGAGGAAAGCAGTCTAAGGTGAGGTGACGCGGGGGCGGTGATGGCTGTTTTGTATCTTTTTCCTATTAAAGGGCTAGGGAATGTCGCTTTTTCCTACCCCTTCTCCCCCTCCACCTTAGTAATAGACCAGAGAGAAGCCTTGCTATGGTGACAACCCCTCCCCGCATCGTGGCGCAGGGGTGTTTAGGGGGTTTAGGGATTAACCGGGAACACAGGCTAGTGGGGCACTCCAGGGGCACTATTCTGGTGGAGGCTGAGCTTTCGGGTCTTGGGCACCGCAAGTCGGGAAGAGGGCAGCAGGTGGGGAGCAAGAGGAGAGGAGGCAGGAGGAGGGGGAGGGGGATCTGATCTTGCTTGGAGAAGAGAGGTGGTGCCTTCCTCCCCCAGGCGAAGCGGGGGCGGTCTCACAGGAGGAGGGAGCATCTTGTCACTGGCTCAGAGTTTCTGTCTTCCAATCCGCTTTCTTTCTTTAGGAAGTACCAGGATTCCCGGAACAGAAAATGGAGCCATTGCTTATACCAATGTGTGCGGGAAGGGGGCGGGGGTGTGTGGAATTCCCTGTTGAAAACGGGCCACTTGATTAGCAAAGTGGTAGCTCCTCTTTTGGGGGAGTTGCCTTCTTTCTGGGTTGTATTACTGCTGGTCTCTCTCTGGCCAGGCCAGGAGGAGTGTGGTATGTGGTCAGGAGTGAGAAGAAATAGTGAGGTCATCGGGTGAGGGAGAAATGTAACTTAAAACCTGTCTCTGCCGCGGTTGGATTGGGTCACCCCTGGTCTATGGCATGAAAGTTTTATTTGGTAGGAGATCTGCTGCAAGGAGTCTGATTGCTTGGGTCAGTGCAACAGGGCAGAATCTAGCCTCTGCATACTTCCTTCCGTGTCCCTAATCAGGTGTTGACAGTCTTTGCTGCCATTTTGTCTTGAGCTTGTTGTTGGGGGGTCTCCACTTGCTATGACTGGAATGGGTCAGTCAATTGGTCATTGTACCTTAGACCCGAGCTTGAATAACACGTCTAGAAAAGCTCATTCTAAGAAAGAAGCTGACTCACCTTTTCACAGAATGGATCATTGACCGTGGAATTCAGCTGGGAAGGGTCCTTCTGTATCCCATATACACATGCCTCCTGCCTCCCAGCATAGTTATTACCTTGCGTAGTCAAAATTTTTATGTGTATGTCTTGCTTTTCCAAAGAAAAGAAGCTTTTTGAGTTCAGGAATTGGATCTCATCTTGTATCTCCCACACTATCTGGGCACACAGTAGGCACTCATGATGAATACAGGATGTGAATGAACAGAACTCAGGTTTTCTGACCACAGTTTAAGGAAAGAGGAGGAGAGGGCTTGGCTGTCAAGGAGAGTGCCTGAAGATAGCTGAGTGAGAGTGTAAAGGTCCTTAGCCTTTGTAATTAAGAAGTCTTGGTCTCTCCACCTTCCTAAGAGGCAAAAAACAGTCATGGATAATGAAAATAAGACCCCAAAAGAAAAATATTAGAACACAGAGTCATTATTTATCAGAAATCCCAGATCTCCTGCTTCCCCATTGTGGGCAAAGGGGTCTCTCCATTAGACCTAAGTCCTTCAGAGTGTTGTCTGCAGATTGGGATCCTGGTAATTACGGAGAAGGGAGCCAGTGTATGTATGTGGTGCCTGGCATAGAATTGGTGCCTGTGAATGGTAGCTGCTATTATTAAACTGAATGCAAGTGTAAAGGAGAGCAGACAGCAGGCTAAAAGAGTGGAAGTGAAGTCTTAAGTGCACAAAGGGTCATAAAGTGTGTTTACCTCTGCTAGTCTCTTCCACTGGAGTCATAATAGAGAAAATGGACTCAGAGGACAGTGGGTGGGATTTGTTGGTCAGAAGGAGGAAGTTCTTTAAAACCAGGTTTGTTAAAGTTGAATCAATAACTGAGGGAAATTGTGGAATCTGCTTACAGATGGAATCTGCTTTCTGTGGAATACCTTTAGAAGTGGATGTCAAGAGGCTTGAGACTCAAAACATGTCACTGTATTTGGCTCTCCTCACCATTTTTTTTTTTTAAATTGAGGTATGGTTGATTTACAGTATTGTTTTAGTTTCAGGTGTACGCATAGTTCCCTTTACCTTTTTTTTTTTTTTTTTTTTGTGGTACGCGGGCCTCTCACTGCCGTGGCCTCTCCCATTGCGGAGAACAGGCTCCGGATGCTCAGGCTCAGCGGCCATGGCTCACGGGCCCAGCCACTCTGCGGCATGTGGGATCTTCCCGGACCGGGGCACGAACCCGTGTCCCCTGCATCGGCAGCCGGACTCTCAACCACTGCACCACCAGGGAAGCCCGCCTTCACCATTTTTGTTGCAGGTGAATTTAGAGGCAAAATGGTATGGTAATTAAGAGTGTGGACCTTGGAATCAGACAAAATTGAGTTCAAATCCTGCCTCTGCTAATTACTAGTTGTGTGATTTTGGTGAAATTATTTGTCCTCTTGTAGCTTCATTTTCCTCATCTGTAAAGAGTATGATAATGATAGTACCTATGCATAGTGTTGGCATGAGAATTAAATGAGATAATACATGTAAAGCACTTAGTATTAAACAAAGTACACATAGTAAGCCTCAAGTAAATGTTAGCTGCTATTAATAATCACCATCATCATAGAAATAATAACATGAGCTCTCAGGGCTGCCTTAAAGAGGAGGTTTACAAAAGAACAACTTGCCGCCTGAAGCGCCTGTGTAGAGGGATGATTGTTACCATGACTTCTTGTGCTGGTCGTAGGCTTACGAGCAATGAAATCTTTTTTTCAGCATCAGCCTCACAGAGGCAGCTCCTGTTGCCTGAGTGGGAGGTGAAGCTGGAGCAAGGCAGGGGCCCTGAACTATCAACTTGGATGTAGGGTGAGGATATGGGGGCTCAAAAATAGTGTTCAGTGTGACTCTGAGGTAATGGCTGACTCTTCCATAAAAGAGCACCCTGATTGTCCTAGGTTGGGCATTTAGTTTCCTGGCTCCCATTATTTTAGATTTCAGATAGTATTTCAGCATCCTCCATTTCCTGGGCCACTCTTTTCACTTAGTCATATCTCCTTTAAATGTCTGCCTTTGTTTCAGAATGTACTGTATTAGGATCCAGTGTTGCGATATCTGTAATTCTGTGTACTGTACCTTTTCCAACGTCTATTGCAAATATAGGTAGAATGCTAATAAAGCTTTTTGATAATGAAAGGACATGGGGAGCCTTTGGAGAAAGTTCTACAAATGTTTGAAGGCTTTGTATTGTAGTCTAGGAAAGAACTGACTGAGGTAGGGAGTCTATGAAGGTGTTAGAGATTTGTCATGGACTTCTGCAAAGGATCTGCTGCACCAAATGGACCAGAAGGGAAATGGCTCAAGATTTCAGGGATCCACCATTAGCACCATATTCCTGAAGAAAGGTGAAATGCCTGGGTGTAGCAGATCTTAGTTCCCTGACAACCAGGGATTGAACCCAGGCCCTCGGCAGTGAAAGCGCGGAGTCCAAACCACTGGACCTCCAGGGAGTTCCCATAACCTGTCCTTTATGAGCTTAAACACAAGAGTGTCAAGCATAAATGTTTAAATTTCAACATGATTTAGGATGCACAAGAACATTTGCTCTCTATTGGAATGGTTTTGTCCCCTATCCTCCACTTTTTTTAAAAAAAAGCAATTGAACTTTACCTTATATAAAATCTTATTTGAAGTCTGATACGTAAAATGCATAACAGTGCTGCTGCTGTGGTAGTGGTGGAGAGTGGCGGAACATAATTAGAGCCTCTCATATAGTTCTCCCTTTTCCCCAGGCAGGCTCTGAATCCCATCCCGGGAACCTTAGGGCTCTGAGAACGTGGAAGCCACTTCTCCAGTTTGTCAGATACAGGAAAAGGATTGGAGATCCCCTAAAGAGTACTGTCTTCCTCAACCTCGCAGACGTTTGCCATCATCAGTAGAACCGTGTTCAGCAACAAGCATATCAGTCACTAGCTACAGATCAGTCATGGAGCTGGGTGCTGGGAACATGAGTAAGGCATGGTCCCTGCTGGCAAGGGACTGAGAGTCTAGTGAAATACTTCCCAAACTTTTTCCCACCATGGCATACAGAGAAAATGGTAATAGTGAAATAGGCATAGCTGCTTGCAACCTGAGATGACTGGCCCATGGGCTCTAGCCACCCTAAGCCTGCCTAGCTGTCCAGTATTGACAGGACCAGTATCTCCAGCTGACCTGTATTGCATTAAAGGCACATTATTTGGGAAGTTCCGGCTCTGGGAAGCAAAACACACAAAGGTGAATAAGAGTAGAAGTGTGTTTGAGGTGCTAGGGGATCACAGATGGCTCTTATCGCTCAAGGCAGGTGATTCCCTGTCTTCTGTATCCTTAGGCTGCTCTGTGATGGGTGGCTTTGTCCAAATCATTGTCTCCTGTTTTCATCTGTGCACTGGCAATTCCGTCTTTTTTAAAAAAATGTTTTAATTTAATTTAATTTATTTTTTTATACAGCAGGTTCTTATTAGTCATCCATTTTATACCCATCAGTGTATACATGTCAATCCCAATCTCCCAATTCATCACACCACCACCACCCCTGCCCCCCCTGCTGCTTTCCCCCCTTGGTGTCCATACATTTGTTCTCTACATCTGTGTCTCAGTTTCTGCCCTGCACACCGATTCATCTGTACCATTTTTCTAGGTTCCACATATATGCGTTAATATACGATATTTGTTTTTCTCTTTCTGACTTACTTCACTCTGTATGACAGTCTCTAGATCCATCCACGTCTCAACAAATGACCCAATTTCAGTCCTTTTTATGGCTGAGTAATATTCCATTGTATATATGTACCACATCTTCTTTATCCATTCGTCTGTCGATGGGCATTTAGGTTGCTTCCATGACCTGGCTATTGTAAATAGTGCTGCAGTGAACATTGGGGTGCATGTCTCTTTTTGAATTATGGTTTTCTCTGGGTATATGCCCAGTAGTGATATTGCTGGGTCGTATGGTAATTCCAGTTTTAGTTTTTTAAGGAACCTCCATACTGTTCTCCATAGTGGCTGTATCAATTTACATTCCCACCAACAGTGCAAGAGGGTTCCTTTTTCTCCACACCCTCTCCAGCATTTGTTGTTTGTAGATTTTCTGATGATGCCCATTCTAACTGGTGTGAGGTGATACCTCATTGTAGTTTTGATTTGCATTTGTCTAATAATTAGTGATGTTGAGCAGCTTTTCATGTGCTTCTTGGCCATCTGTATGTCTTCTTTGGAGAAATGTTTATTTAGGTCTTCTGCCCATTTTTGGATTGGGTTATTTGTTGTTTTAATATTGAGCTGCATGAGCTGTTTATATATTTGGGAGATTAATCCTTTGTCCGTTGATTCATTTGCAAATATTTTCTCCCATTCTGAGGGTTGTCTTTTCATCTTGTTTATGGTTTCCTTTGCTGTGCAGAAGCTTTGAAGTTTCATTAGGTCCCACTTGTTTATTTTTGTTTTTATTTCCATTACTCTAGGAGGTGGATCAAAAAAGATCTTGCTGTGGTTTATGTCAAAGAATGTTCTTCCTATGTTTTTCTCTAAGAGTTTTATAGTGTCTGGTCTTACATTTAGGTCTCTAATCCATTTTGAGTTTATTTTTGTGTATGGTGTTAGGGACTGTTCTAATTTCATTCTTTTACATGTAGCTGTCCAGTTTTCCCAGCACCACTTATTGAAGAGACTGTCTTTTCTCCATTGTATATCCTTGCCTCCTTTGTCATAGATTAGCTGACCATAGGTGCATGGGTTTATCTCTGGGCTTTCTATCTTGTTCTATTTATCTATATTTCTGTTTTTGTGCCAGTACCATATTGTCTTGATTACTGTAGCTTTGTAGCATAGTCTGAAGTCAGGGAGTCTGATTCCTCCAGCTCTGTTTTTTTCCCTCAAGACTGCTTTGGCTATTCGGGGTCTTTTGTGTCTCCATACAAATTTTAAGATTGGCAGTTCCATCTTGACCTGCATAGTGGGACCAGATTGGGGCAAAGATTTACTAGGGCTTTAGGCTGATTACTCATGGAATTTAAGTGATTTTGTAATTAGGAAAGTACAGTGTTCTGGATATCCAAGGCTATCGATGTGGGCATTGGAGCAGCCATCAAATATCAGGAGATGGTGCAGTTGTAAACTGGTCAGGTTCTAAGAATAGGGCAAGCTGAAAGCTTTGGTGAGAGGGTAGTGCCACAGAATGTTCCAAGGAAACAAATGAGTCTAGTTTTTATCCGGTCACTGTTTTATCTAGCGAAGTCATGTATTCTGAAACAGACTTAACGCTCTGCTCTGACTCATTTGCTGAGGGTTGTCCGTAGGAAAAGCCATACCCTTTCTCGGTGTTTGGGTCTTTATCAGGGCAATTTAGAATCCTTCTTCACTTGGTGTTGTGGCCTCCTTCAGGTCATCCTGTACTGGAGTCTTCCTCTCAGACTAGAAGGGAAACTGGCGTAGGATTCTGGCTTGAGCCTAAATGCTGCTAGTTGAGTTAAATGGAGGCTAATTTTAGTTAGATATGTTCTAATTTATAACAAGGTCATCACTGATTGCCTAGTAGTTAAGTTCAGTAGGTATTTTTCAGGCCTTATCTTAATTTGACCTTTCTACAGCCTTTGACCCTCCTTTTTTTTTTTTTTTTAAATGTTCTTTCCTCATTGGTGTCTCTGATGTCTCACTCTCTTGATTTCCTTTCTACCCTTTTGGTTGCTTCCTACTCTCTTTCCTGGCCTTCTTTTTTGCCCACTGCTTTAAATGTTGATGTGCCCTAGGTTTCTGACTTTGGCCTTTTCTCCTGTCTCACTGTACACACTCTCCCTAGATATATCACTTAAGATGTATCAGTTGCAAAAGATAGAAAACACACCTGTGGCTCAAACAATCAAAGGATTTATTAAACATGTAGCAACAAGTCTAGGTGACATAAGCCAGACACAAAAGGACAAATATTGTTTGATTCCACATTTATGAGGTACCTAGAATAGTCAAATTCAGAAACAGAAAGTAGAGTGGTTGTTTCCAGGGGCTGGAGAGGGGGGTTATTGTCTAATAGGTACAGAGTTTCAGTTTGGGAAGATGAAAAAGTTCTGGAGATGCATGGTGGTAATGGTTGTACAATAGTGTGAGTGTACTTAATGCCACTGAACTGTACACTTAAAAATGGTTAAAATGGTAAATTTTATGTTATGTATATTCTACCACACACAGAAGTAGTCCAGGGGTAGAACACTTATTTTTTTTTTTACCTTTTATTTTATATCGGAGTATAGCCGATTAACAATGTTAATCGTTGCAGGTTAATCGTTAATTTCAGCGTTAATCGTTGCTGTGTTTCAGGTGCACAGCAAAGTGACTCAGCCATGCATATACATGTATCCATTCTCCAAACTCCCCTCCCTTCCAGGCTGCCACATAACCTTTTATTTATTTTTTTAATCCAGCAACTTGACAGTGTTATTAAGGACCCAAGTTTTCTCAGTTTTTCTGCTCTGATATCCTAGTGTTCTTATGTCTGTCCCTTCATGTACCCAAGATACTCCAGCATCTCACCCTTCTACATTAACATCCAAAGGCTGGACGAGAGAGCATTGACATATGTTCTTTTTTAAGATTGAGGAAAACTTTCCCAGATACTCCCAGCAGACTTTCCTTACATCTTTATTGCCCAGAAGTAGTGCCTAAACATTCGTGACTCAGTCACTGGCAAGAGAAATGGAATGCCCACATCCCTTCAGCTGATCAGTTTTCATACCCTAGGGCTGGCGAGGGGTAGTTCATACCCACTCCCTGCCAACATCTGAACAAAGTAGGGGTTCTGTTAGAAGAAAGAAGGGGAAGGTGGCTGTTGGTAGGCAGCCCGTAACTGCTGACATACTGGATCATCTTGGTTCCTCTTGAGGCTTCAGTTACTATCTATGCAGATGATTCCATATACCCAGACCAGACTTTTCTCCTGAGCTTCATACCTTAGCACCTCAAAATTCGCGTTAATCTAAAAACAAACATCTTCGCTCTCAGATCTGTTCCTCTTATGTTTTCTGCCTAAAGAATTGCCACTGAATCACACAGGCCAGAAACCTGGGAATCATCTTTGACTCTTCTCCTCTTCCTTCCTACATTTAATTAGTCATTAAATCCTGTGGATTTTACTATTTTGTTGTTTCAAATCTGTCCTGTCCTCTCTATTGCCACCTCTGTTTCAGAACTTTTCTTATCTGTATTACTGTACCTCCCAAGTGGTCTCTATGCTTCCAGTCTTTCCCCCTTTTAACTTATTCCCTAAACTGCTGTCAGAATGGTCTTTTATTTATTTATTTATTTATTTATGGCTGAGTTGGGTCTTTGTTGCTGCGCGCGGGCTTTCTCTAGTTGCGGCGAGCGGGGGCTACTCTTCGTTGCAGTGTGCCGGCTTCTCATTACAGTGGCTTCTCTTGTTGCGGAGCACGGGCTCTAGCCGTGCGGGCTTCAGTAGTTTTGGCTCGCGGGCTCAGTAGTTGTGGCTCGCAGGCTCTATAACTCAGGCTCAGTAGTTGTGGCACACGGGCTTAGTTGCTCCGTGGCATGTGGGATCTTCCCGGACCAGGGCTCATGTCCCATGCATTGGCAGGCAGATTCTTAACCACTGCGCCACCAGGGAAGCCCCAGAATGATCTTTATTTATTTTTTATTTTAAAATTTTGGCTGCGTTGGGCCTTCGTTGCTGTGCGCGGGCTTTCTCTGGTTGTGGTGAGTGGGGGCTACTCTTCATTGTGGTGCGTGGGCTTCTCGTTGCAGTGGCTTCTCTTGTTGCGGAGCACGGGCTCTAGGTGCACGGGCTTCAGTAGTTGTGGCTCGCGGGCTCTAGAGCACAGGCTCAGTAGTTGTGGCACACGGGCTTAGTTGCTCCGCGGCATGTGGGATATTCCCAGGCCAGGGCTTGAACCCGTGCCCCCCGCATTGGCAGGCGGATTCTTAACCACTGCGCCACCAGGGAAGCCCAGGATGGTCTCTAAAGCACGTATCTGATCATGTTACCCAGTATGACCTTTAAGGCCCTTCATGATTTAGCTCCTGCTTCTCTCTCCAGCCTCATCCTTCCTTTTACTCACCATGCTGCATCCACATAAATGACCTCCCAGTTGCACCTGGATTTGGCTAATAAATGCCCTCTCTAACTCAGGTCTTTGTGCCTGTGCACACTCTGTTCCCTCTCCCACCTTCCCTATTCCTTAGTGTCTGATTATTTCCTATTCTTCCTTTAAGAGTCAGCTCAGGTGTGACCTGAGAATCATGTCTGGGAATCGTCCTTTATCCTCCAGTCTTGAGTAACTGCTCCAGCTTTCTGTCCCCGTAAAACTATGTGCTTATCCCACTCTTATCTTCCCACAGTAATCCTCTGTTTCCTAGTCTTTCTCTCCCATTGACTGAGTTTCATGAAGGCAGAAACTGTCTTCCTCTGTATCCCTGGTTCATTATACTCAATAAATGTTTAATGAATGGATGGAAGCTGGCATCAGAAGCTGTTTCTTGGCTTTGGGAAATCTTTGAGCCTAATAGAATTCATTGAGATACTAATCTGGGAGTTCTTGTGTGCTGATTACAGTGCTCTTGAGGCAAAAATTTGGAAAGTTTACAGAGGTCACAAGCCAGCTGCACTAAGGAAACTAAATACAGGCAGACCCTGCTTTGGTTTTCTTAAATTTTTTGGTCTGCTCCATTGGCTGTGCTAAAAATAGCATCTAATAGAGATTCTATTCGTGATATCTCAATTTGAAGATTGTTTGGGAATAAAGCTGCACCTGCAGTTTAGTGCACCCTGCCTGGGCAGCACAGGATTTGGGAGTCTCTGGTCGTCCTTTCCCTGGGCCCATGCAGCCTGAAGAGGAGGTGCTGGATCAGGAGTCCCCTCGGGGTGTCTCAGGACACATGCCTGCATCAGGAGTGGGCAGTGTGTGTGGCAGACTGAGCTGTGACTCTCAGAATCCCCTGGAGGGTGGAGCAGGCATGCCTCAAGTCCAGATAACTGAACGGTGACAGCAATGGCCTGCCCCTCCTGGAGGCTGGGAGAGAGGGATTGGGGGCAGTAAGTGATTGTCAGTGAGGACATCCTCAGGTGAGGCTTAAATCAGCCAATGTGCTTGGTTGAACTCCTGCAGTGTCGCGCACAGGGAAGAGATAACAAAGTTTGTAACTGTAAAATAGAATGTCGAGACATACTCTTTGTTAATAGAGATATTACTATATTCCATTTTTCATCCTGAGCCGCTCACCTTTAGTTTTAACTGCTTCCTGTTTCTACCAGCCCATAGAACCCTGGTATTTTGCCCTCTTGACACAGGAGTGCCATCTGTGGCAAAGGAGAATGACTATAGGCAGTCCAGTACATAGGGATACAATCCAGGTTTTGTTTGTTTGCCATCTGCTTCCCAGAGCTTTCTCTAGGAATGCATTATGGTGAAAGTGAGAATTGGCTAGATAGCCATAGATTTGTATTCATGGCACAAAGCTGAAAGTGGCCGCCATCCTGATGGTAGGGGCAGTATGCTATCTGGAAACAGGCAGGGACAGGGAAAGCCAAGACAAGAAAGCCAGCACCCCCTTTGGAATGTTCATCTGAGTCAAGCTCCTGATTATATTAAAGAAGAGTTGTAATGTCCATTAATTTCAAGGCTTTGGGCTGTCATGGGGGACACATGGTAACTACTTGAATATTTTGTTAGTTATCTATCAGCCCCACTGAGTATTAAATGACAAGAGAAAATTTTACCAATTTTAGTCTTCTGATCCTTTCATGGCTTTCCCAAACCAGTCTTGCGGTCAGTATATGTGGGAAATGGCCAAGAATCGACAGGAAAGCTAAGCAACCATCTGTGCATTACCCGGAGATAACCGCTGGGACAGAAGAAATGATAGAAGGACCTCCTCAGATGAGGCTAAAATTAGCCAGTGTGCTTGACTGAACTCCTACGGGGGGCTTGGCACTGGGAGCAAGGAAAGATTCCAAATAAATAAAAGGCATAGTCCTTGCCCATGGTGAGTACACAGTTAACTTGGGGACACGGTAAATATACAGACTTATAAAAGAAGAAAAAACTCCATAACGTAGTGCCACTTGAGTGGTTCAGATAATTCAGGGTGCTTTATGTAGCATGCCAGAAAATAGAAATAAGTGTAACACTGGGATCAGATTTTGAACCAAGACTTTAGCATGAGAGCTTAGCAAAGGAGCAAACCAAAGGACAGTGTATGCATGTTCTGGGGCAAGGGATATCTTTCAGCCACTGCTTGACTCACAGTTGGTAATCATTCAGCCAGCAACAGTTCCAGTCATGAAGGAAAGCAAGGTAAATATATGGTATAAATTCAGTTCAAAATCTGGGCCAAAGCCTGTTACTTAAGCTTTAAAGCAGAGTATCATCTGGAGCTGAAGGAAATGACACCTGAACTGGAGACAAGATAAAAACTAGGAAGACTTGGGGAAGGTCTAAATTTCTGGAAGTGATGGCAGCAGAACCAGAAGTCTGTCTACCACAGATTACCAAGGTTGGCGGCATCTGATCTTATTAGCTGGGCAGGTGTCCCCTCCTGCCTCAGGAATCCTCGGGAATCTGTCTGCCTGGGTGGTTGAGGCAGGATGAGCAGGGAGGATGGCTAGTGGGCGACTTGACTGAAGTTGAGGCCAAAGTTGAGCCAGGCCCTCCCCTTGGGGTGGGAGCACTCTGGGTCAGGGGCAGGGCTCATCTGCGGAACCTACCCGGAGCACCACGCCTGGCTCATTAGTGGATGTCTGGGGAGGTCTTTGAAGATGAAACACTCCATAAGCACTCATTGTTTCTGTTTTTTGGACAAACTAGTACTTTGGTCTCCAGGAGCTGTTGATCTGGCTCCTTTGTACTGGTCTGGAATTCGCTGCAAACTGAGGAGAGTAGGAAACAAACAAAAAAACCTGAAATCGTTTTTGAAAAAACAACTCCCACCAAACCCCGCCATTCTTTAGCTTGTAAATAGGGTTCCTCCCCATCCACCTTTCACATTCTTGGGTTTGGGTGCACTCTGTCTTAACCTGTTCTTTCGCCTACTGGGTTTGGGGTGTGCGTGTGTTTATCTCTGGTTCCTAGACTCTGTAGAGAATGCCAGCTGCTGGCATATGGTGATTGCCGAATAAGCTGCCCGCTGATGCATGTCTCCCGCGGGCCCAGAGAACTGGCTGGCACGGGTGACTCTGAACCCCCGTTTCATTGTTGTTTCAAAGATTCATTTCTGTGGCTGTCCTGAGCCATAGAGAAGGGAGGGAAGAAGAGAGGGAATGAATGACTCTGATTCTGTCTGTCGGGGGCGGTGGATGGGGTGGGCAGAGAGGCATTTTGTATTTTTGTAGTGTTCCAACTGCTCCCTTCATCTTTCCCTATTATGTAGCAGGCAGAAATGTCTAACCTGAGTGAACTGCTAGTCAGGTCAGTAGAGACCTGGGGAGTTAGTTCAGTTATTCAGCTACTGTGTGCCAAGTACTAGTCAAGGTAGGGAACACAGCAGGGAACAAAATAGATAAGGAGCTGACATTACAGTAGGAGGAGAAAAACAGTACAGCAGGAAACAAATACGTAACGTGTCAGATGGTGATAAATGCTATGAAGAAAAATAAAGTGGGATAAATGGTGTAGAGTGGTGTGTGTGTGTTGTAGGTGGTTATGGAAGGCCTCTTTGATAAAGTGACGGTCGAACAGATGCCCGAAGGAAGTGAGGGAGTGCTCCCTGAAGGTTGTCTGGGAGAGGAGCGTTCCAGGCAGAGTGAACAGCGAGAACAGAAGCTTTGAGGCAGGAAAGCATTGGGGAACTGAAGTGGAGTATACACAGGGGAGAGTAGGAGATCTGACGAGAGAAACGGGAATGCAGATTGTGCCGGACTTTGTAGGCCATGGTATGGCTTTGGGTTTTACTGAAAAGGAGCTATGAAGCCCAGAGAGGGTTTTGAATAGAGGATCAACATGACCTGGTTTTGGCTTTAAAATCATTCTGGCTGCTCTGTGGAGAATAGACTGAAGGGGGTTAGAGCAGAGGCAGAGGATGAGCTGACTGCCTCATTGCAGGTGGCCATGTGGAGCAGCTGTCCTGGGACGGGCCACGGCGAGCCTAGGACCTATGTGGCTGAGGAATGAGGGGCAGCCTCTCGCTACCCCATCTCCCAGCTCTCAGTGCACTGTTGTATGAACAGGGCATGCCGTTAGCAGCTGGCATTTCACAGAGTGGAAAAGATCAGCCTCTCTTAGGAGTGCTGCTTTCTTATTTCTTCCTCATTAATTTTGGTGTGTAGAAGGAAGGTGTAGAGATATAGGAAGGGAAGAAGCAGAGTGTCTTGATTAGAGCTGAGAGCATAAACCTTGGGAACCTGGCAAGCCTGAACCTCGTTAGGAGTCACAAAGAGCCACTCCTCATTCCACTCCCTCCTCTCCCACCCTTTCCAGAAGTCTCAGGGTAAGGTTGGGGGAGGCAGAGGCATTAATGGTCTCCCAATGCCTTGGGGTATAGAGTAGAATTTCAGGACTGAAGGGACTTTAGAAATCATCTAGTGCAACCCCCTCCATTTACAGGTGCAGATAAGGACAGGTGAAATAACTCATCCAAAGTCACATGGGTAGATTACTGGCAGAAACAGGGGTCCTGGATGTTCACTGCTTTATCTCTGCTCCCAAAGGCTCAGGATGTGTCTGAGTGGGCCTTGATCTTCTTAGTACCCTCAGGCTCTCAGTTTGTCATGAAAGAACTCCAGCCATGACTTTAGCCAGTGCCATTAATGTGAAATCCTGACAAGCAGATGGTGGTAATAAGTTTGCATTTCTTTGCCTAGGATCAAGTCCTCCATACCAGGGACCAAGCCAAAACCAGACTGCCACTGCCCTCACTGCGCCCTGCTGCCCTCAGAAAGCGGCTGCTGTGATCATGGGTAATATCTTTGGAAACCTTCTCAAGAGCCTGATTGGGAAGAAGGAGATGCGCATCCTGATGGTGGGCCTGGATGCCGCAGGAAAGACCACCATCCTGTACAAGCTAAAACTGGGCGAGATCGTCACCACCATCCCCACCATTGGTAAGGGCACAGCTTGGATGTAGGCTTTCATGCCAGCCGCTGAGCCAGACCGGGGCCCCATTCCTAGATCCCCCATCTGGCCACCAGGCAAGTCCTTGCAGTTTGTGGGGTTCAGGGAAGAATGGTTATTTAGCTTACTAGCAGGTGCTGGGGCTGCTGTTTGCCTGTCTACCCTGACCCTCTCTAATGCGGGAACTTCAGCCTGGCACCTGACAGTGGCCCTCAGGCACTGAGCTGGTTTGTTCTCTGTTGTTTGAAAAGCAGGTGAAGGGCTTTGATGTTCCTGCCAGAGGCCTGGAATTGCTTCACTTTAGATCCTTGGTGGCCCTGATCCCGGCTAAGTCCTGTCTGCAGGAGAGAGAACATGTGCCTTGTAAAGGCGGCTCCAGATCAGCAGCAGCAGCTGGTTCTGTATTTGGGGCTCCAGGACTATAGCTCATTTCTTGTTCTTCACTCTGCCTCACAGGCCTTACTTCTTAGCTGAGGCAGACTCTGGTGGCCAAGGTACAGGAGTGGGGCTGAGTCATTTCTTTTGCAGGAGGGAGAGTCAAAAACTGAGAGAATGAATGGGGAAGGTTGTCTCACCGAGGTGACTGTGAACTTCCTGACTGGCCCTCTTCGTCCTCTTCCACTTCTCGTAGGCTTTCTTTTTGGCCTTTACACGACTAAGTCAGGGAACACCAGGTCTGAGGAAGCCCTAGCTTTCTTTCCCTTGCTAGGACATGGCCACGGCTGGGGGAAACAAACAGCCCACTGGGGCATCGTTTGCAGGCCTGGTGTTTCAGGCCAAGTGACCATTGTCTGTTTTTGCCAAAGGGTTCAACGTGGAGACAGTGGAGTACAAGAACATCAGCTTCACAGTCTGGGATGTGGGTGGCCAGGACAAGATTCGGCCTCTCTGGAGACACTACTTCCAGAACACCCAAGGTAGGGCATGTGAATTGCCCATGGACTGGCATGGGTTGGTTGGGTGTGAGCAGAGAGTATGGCTATTGTTCTTGGTTAGCGGTAACCAACTTTTGCCCTGCTGCAGTTCCTAGGGGTGAGAGACAAGGAGAAAAGGGAGCAGATATTTGGAGGGTATAAGGAGGGTGTTATCTTTTGGTGGTGGGGGAGGGGAGTTGATCTGTCGTCTCTGTGCAGCCCATGTTCTGCCTCCCTAGGGTTGATATTTGTGGTCGACAGCAATGATCGGGAGCGAGTAAATGAGGCCCGGGAGGAGCTGATGAGGATGCTGGCAGAGGATGAGCTCCGGGATGCTGTGCTCCTTGTCTTTGCAAACAAGCAGGTGTGACATCTCCCTACCCCTGGGTTTGAGAGAGGGCAGCCTGGCCGTGGAAATCATGGGGTCTTGGGGCCCATTGTGTGGGAAGCCCAATGACTATGCTCTCAATTTTGAAAGTGTGGGAAATATGATTAGTTGGCTTCTTTATGCTCTTCGTCTTGTCCCCACCCCATCCCATCCCAGCTTTAATTAGCAACATTTCTGTCCAGAGGGACTGGTGTGGTGGTAGATCCTTCACCTCTTGCCCCTCTTTTTTCTTACCTATTGTCTACTTTGGTGGAACTGCCCTCACTCTTATGGTCAGACAGACCTGATTGTACGTCCAGTCTGAATCACATCTCCACTTCCCTGCCAACCCATATTTGGTTTCCACCTCCTCAGTGGAATGATCTTCAGTGCCTTGGATCCAGAGTTCTAGGATGATTAAATCCAAAGTAGTTCTTTAGGATCTTGCTCTGGGTTCCTACACTGAAGGAGGAGAGGGTGCTAGTCTACAAGTCCGTGGTAATGGTCGCTCTAGAAGCCTTCGAAAGATCCTGAAGCTCCTTTTTGTGTGTCTCCCTTGTGCTCCAGGATTTGCCTAATGCTATGAACGCTGCTGAGATCACAGACAAGTTGGGCCTGCATTCCCTGCGTCACCGCAACTGGTACATTCAGGCCACCTGTGCCACCAGCGGGGACGGGCTGTACGAAGGCCTGGACTGGCTGGCCAATCAGCTCAAAAACAAGAAGTGAGAGCCAGACACCAGCCCTGTCCGACCGCCCCACCCGCCCCCGCTGTCTCCCTGCCCCAGCCCTGCCCTTCCTTCCTGTTGCCAGTGTGGCCAGGGCCCTGGGTATCATGTCCGCATGCCCAACAGGAGTCCTGCCTCCCCTTCCCTCCCCTCCCCCCTCCATGACCAGTCCCCAGTTGCTGTCGTAATGATGAATCATTCCAATTTACCGGATTTAAAACAAAAACAAGGTTGTTATGGTTTCATGGGGTGCCCCCCTCCCCAAGCTCTGGGGTTGGGAGGTGGGATGGGGTTTTCTCTCCAGCTGGTTTCGTTTGGCTCCGGTTGGTGTGCTCTTGGCATCTGAGTCCCTCCTCTCTCCCCATAGGCCCCTCTCCTGCTCCCCGTCTTCCTTTCCTTTGCCGCTCTCCCCCTGTTCTACATGGAAACTGCACGGGCCTCTCTGTGTGCGTGCATGTGTGCGCGTGTATATACCTGTATAGAGAGATATATAATGGGGGCCAAGGAGCGGGTGGAGGGTGGAGTGCAGCTCAGGGCTTGGAGCCAGGACATTGCCCACTCTCGCCTATCATCTTCCCCTCCCATGTTGTTGAGATAAAGGGAAGGAGGGGGAGGGAAGGCTGCCCCAGTCCTGCACTGGTTCCTCTCCTCTGCAGGTAGGTGTTTTCCTGGATGATAGGAGATGATGGACTTTCTGCCACCATCTTCCTTTATCCCTCTCCACCCCGCTTAGGGCAGGGGGGTGGCATTTATCTCTAGATGACTGTTCCCAAGGAGATGCCATTCTGCCCTGCCTTTTAGTGGGAAGGAGAGAGGAACCCACTCACTCTTACCAGCTCAGAGTGTTCAGCTGATCCTCCCCCTCATCCTTAAATCTGTTCCTCAGGAGCTTTAGGTGGGAGGTGGGGATAGGTAGCAAGACCATGGGGTGTACTTGGGACCCAGGGCACTGGGGAGAGGGGCTCAGGTTTTCCATCTTCATCCTCTTTTGTTATTAGGAGAAGGTGATACACAGATCAGTCCTATTCCTGCCTTCCTATCCCCCCATCTTCTGATCTTGGGGCTGGGTGGTTCATTTGTCCTTTGTCAGAAGCTTCCTCACCCTGGTAGTTGTGCTGGTCTGACCAGAGCTGGCTGGCTGGTTTAATGAGGAGCGGGGAGTGGGAGTGACATAGCAGACCTCAGTATCAATCCCCCTGTTCTCCAGTTCTCTCTAGTCCAGGATGTGCTGAAGGGTGAAAACTTTGTTTCCAGACCCTCAGACCATCCTGCTGTCCTCCCTCTCCATCCCAACAGCTTTTTCCTGCCCTCTTCACCCACCTCCCATAAATGGGTCTGGGCGTTGGAATGGAGGGAATAGGACTCTGAAGTGGTTGTTGGTGCTGGTGGGATGCGGCGGTCTTCAGAGTCCTCCCTTCATCATTATGTAGTTGTTCAGAAGCTGCTGCTACTATGTCTCTGTCTACAGGAGGCGCTTGTCCCTGAGATCCTGGCCTGGGTCCTGACTTCTGAGGTTTCTGTGAAGCCGTGGCTTTTCTGTGGGCTCCTGTGTGTGCTGGCTGCGCCCTGAGCTCCAAGACAGCCGCCCGTAACCTTTCTGCTAACGTCAGGGCCCAGGGCCTCCACAGCGTGGCTGGGGGACCCCTTCCCAGAAGGGCTGTCCCAAGCCCCACCCCATGGGACTAGGCTTCCTGTCACCTTTGTCTACAGCAGGAGGATCAATACCCCCCGCCCCACCCCAGACTGAACTGTGAAAGAGAGGTTCCAGGGGTGTCTCCCTCAGTGCCAGCTCCTTCGTGATGTGTTACTTACCCGAGGTGCAGCGGGTGTATGCAGGTCTCTTGCTCTCTAGGCCTTGTATGTGTGTATGCGTGTGTGTGTGTGTGTGTGTTTGGTGGGGGGAGGGGGGTGCTGGAGCTTCTGTCTCATTTTAACATGCGCTCATTCCCCTGACCCCACAGATGCTTCCCTCCACACTTTTTCTTTGCCTCTGTCTCTATTTTGTCCGATTTTTTTGCTCCTGCCCCTGTTGCCTCTCCCTCCCTGAACCCTTTCCTTTGCCTTCTCAACTTAGTCACTGCTGTTGCCTATTTGTCTCCCCTTTCCTTGGTTCTTTCCTACTTAGGATTCTTCACTCTGTACCTTTGTGGTTGGTGAGGACTTTGCCTCTTCTCCTTCCTCACGCCCTCTCTGACCCTGCCTAGGTGGATGCCAGTCCCAAATGGGTTCTTCTCATTTTAGACCCACCTCCACCTTGGTTTGGGGGGCTTCAGGGACTAGTGGGGCTGAGGGTGTTAGGAAGCAGCCTTAGAGGTTATGTAAGTGCTGCTTGGGGATCTGTCCAGCAGGGGGCAGTAAGTGATCTTGGTAGTATCCCAGGCTGCTAGGCTGGCCCTTTCTACATTCCCATTCACCTAAAAGCTCTTTTGGGATTGGGTGTTTCATTCCATTTCTGCCCACTCCCTCCCCCACTCTCCTCCGGTAGGTTTAATTTTTTGCTTTCCTTTGTTCCAGCCTTTCTTCTCCCTGGGGATTTCCCCTAAATTTCCCCCCTAAAAGTTTGTGGTGTTACAGTGGTAACTGCAGTTCTGAACTGGTTTTTCTCTTCTTTTTTCCTCCTCTGGAATGTAGACTGTATATGTTTAATAACTCACCTTCTCTCTCCTTGCTCAAAATGTGGGATACGCGATGACTGTGACCCTGGTTGGAAATTAAACTTGTTTTATGCAGCTCTGGAGCAGACCTTCATCCTTGATGTGCAGCAGCCCTGGGACAGTGTTGAATGGTGAGGGTACTTCTGCTTCTGGTCCCGCTCTCCAGACTGCTCTTTCCCTCAGCAGCGGGGTAAAGCGTACCCCTGACTGGGGAGAGTGAGGTTATAGAGGAGCTTAGGTTCATCTCCACACTGCTTACTATTTCCCGTCATACCCCAAAAGGGAGCTTAAATGAATTGGGCCCCAGAGTGTGAGGGCTTCGTGACTTTGCCTTTCTAGTTGTAAAGGGTTTAACCCTGAACTTAGCCATATTTATCACCTTTTAGTAGACATTAGGGACTTCACTAGCTAGAGGGCCCTGAATTTGGAGTGCCCCACACTGCCTCCACTCTCAGATCTCCCCAGGCCTGCACATCAGGTGCTTCCAGTTGGAACAGGGTCCCCTCATCCATAGATTGGAGTCTGTTCACCCATCTAGTTCTGGATTTTGGTAGTGAGTAAGCGTGAAGGGTAGAGGTCTGGGTAGTATAATGAACTTGATCCTCCTTACAGCCGATGGCCCTGCGTCACCTCTGCTTTAGGTGTGTCGTTCCCCATTGTCAGGAAGCCAAGCCTCATCCAGAGATAATGTTTCGAGGCAAAAGACAAGCCTCTATCCTCCCATCCCACTCCCACCACTCCTGTGTTCCTCTCCTGCTATTACTCAGGCAAAGAAAGGGGTGGTGCTACCCTTTCTTGGGGTGGGGGTGGGGTGAGGTCTGGATGAGCCCGGCAGGTCTTACCGACTCTTACCACTTTCTTAAGCTTTGAGGACAGAGGTCTTCCCAACCTGTTGATATGGGAAAGGGACAGGATTTAGGCATATAATAGGTCTGAGAGCCCCAAGTACCAGTGTGAAGTATATCATTTGTATTCAGTTACCTCCCTGCTGCCTCCCCTGGTAATTCTCCTTTTCAGCCCCTCTCTTGCTATTAAAATAAGTCATCACCCTCAAGGACCAGTGCTTCTGCCTTTATGAAACCCTTAAACTGCTCCAACCAGACATCACTTTATTAACCTCTTCAGCTTTGAACACTACCCACTTACCGCTCAAAATCAGATGATGCTTTTCTGCTTCTAGGCTCCTCAGAAGTCCTGCTTGGTGACTGAGGTGACCGATAAGTTAGGAGCACTTTCCCAAGCACGTTATTTGTATACTAATAAATAGATAACTTCTAGAGCTACAACCTCGCATAAGATCATGATAATGGAGAGGACTTTAGCTGGATGGCAGGCCAGTGGGGGTCTTTTGACCCCTGACAACTTGGGGAAGAGGATGACCTAGTCCCTCTGTCCCTCAGTAGGCGGTCTAGGATGCCAGGAAGGAGGTGGAGGGAGCTCTCTTGTGGCTTTTGCTTAAACTTTCCATCTTTTGGGGTTGGGGGGGGCCATGTGGAGATGAAAGGGAGACTTAACCTGGAAGGTAAATGTTTAGCATCCAGCTCTTAGGACAGACAGCGACCTTGTCTTCCCAGAAACACGAATAGCTCTTCATTCATGGCTTGGGAGAGGATCTGGGCCTAGGATCCACTTCAGGATAATCTGGGCAAGGGAGCTTCTAAAATGAGCCTGGAGAAAGCCATTGGAAGTACTTGGATTGGTCCAGGTGGGATGGAGGCAGTGACAGGGAGAATGAGTGTGAGTATGTATGACTTTTTCAGACTAGAGGTATAAGGTCTGAAGGCTTCGGGGAGTCACTGCATCATTTCCAGTTTCAAGTACCTAGACTGGTCAAAGCAGAAAACTGACAGGTATTTATTTTGTACCTCCTGTGTTTCCAGACATGTGCTAAGAATGGAGTCAAACCACGGTACTGAGGGAGAGACCAGGGAATCTATTTCTGAGATACTCTGGAATCCTTGGGATAAGCGTAGAGTACCACGTGGGGTAGTGAGAGTTGGGGAGTAAGTGTGTAGGGGGGATATCCCCTTGCTGCTTGCAGCAGAGAGTGGCATCTTTGCAGGCAGTTATACTACCGAGAATAGTCTCTTTCCCAGTTCAGAAGGGTGTGGGGGTAGAAGGGTCAAAGTCCAGTTTTCTACTTTCTAGCCTGGTAACTGGAGGTTAGAGTATCAGGCTGGTCACTGGGGAGTCACAGGATCCAGGTGCCTTTTTTCCTCTGCAGGTTTTTCATTCAAATTAGGTTTCCTGGCCCTGATTACTGGGATGGGTAAGGATGATCCTGAGTTCCTGAGCAAAGGGAAGAAAGGGTTAGGCCTGAGGAAATCTGAGCCTTGTGTGTGGTAAAGGGCACAATGCTGCTGAAGGCAGTGGTTGGAGTCTGGAAGTGAGGAACCTGGGCCAGGACTGTTCACCATCAAGCCTTGAAGGTAAGCGTCTCCTTGTTTGTGTCACTATGGCCATGAGCTGCAGAAGAGAGTATCTGGGCTCTCTCGAGCTTAGGAGCAAAGCTGGCTTCTGAGCTGAATGTGGTGGAGTAGAGAGGGTGCCTCGCAAGCCAGAACTCTGGCTCTCTGTTCCCAGAGCTGACCAGTTCTGCCCAGGCACCCTTCCTGCCCGACCCTTCCTCCAAACCGGGTGCATTGAGAGCTGTCTCTGAGGAGGTCTGGACAGTGAGTCTGGGCCAGGCAGGAGGTTTGAGAATGAACTTGGCCACCTGGCACTTCCTCCCACAAGCGTTGAGAGCTTTCCTAAGACAGAGTGCAAGGCCTTGTAAGGGTTGGAGGGCTTAGCGTGGGGCGATGCATCACAGGAATTTGGATGCTAGCTTTTTTCTGGGTTCTGAATATAGGAATACTGCCTTTAGGTAATAAATAGGAGATGGAGAATCTGTTCTTGCCTATGCCAGATGTTGCATTGATGGGATGAGACATCCCTGGCTAGAACAGCCAAAGGGCAGGGTGCGCGAGGGAGGTCATGCTTCATTCCTGGTTACGAGCGCATAACCATACCTGAAAAGAAAACATCTAGTCAGCCAGGGCATAGGCATGCTCCTGAAAACATGCCATTCGATTTCGAACCCAGATTTGTATATGCTGACTTTATTAACAATCCGTCAAACATATTAAAACCATTTAGAAAGCAGTGCCTTGCTTACTATCTGGCGCATGATAGTCACTCAACCTTGATGACTGAACAGACGTCATTGCCCTTGACCAAACTGGACATGATGGGTGCCCCATGAGTCTTGGAAGCCAGGGGTCTGTGGTAGTTTCTCGTACTTGCTGACAGACACCTTTGAAGGTGGAAACCTCTCCAGAAGTGGCCCTCTGATTAACTTGTGCCTTGAGTCAGGATTGGGCCTGCTCCCCTGCCTTTCCCAGGACCATGCTACTTTTCTCTGTCCTTCAGGTTCCTCCTAACTTGATCCAAGGAGAAAACTCCTTCCTCCATGGTCCCTTCCGGGTCCAAGAGGGCTTTGCTGCCCTCTGTGGGTGACGTTGTCTTAGTTTTGCCCTTTTCTGCTACCATCCTCTCTCACCCCTTCCCATTCAGATTACCTACCAAACAAAGCCTCAGAGCTGGACAAGACAGTAGCCGTCCACCTCAGTGGCACCATTGCAGTCAGCCGATGCCTCAGTGCAGTGTGCATGGTCACCCTTTGCTCAGAAGCTTTCAGTGGGTTCCCACTGCCATTCAAGGCTCTCCAACCAGCTCTCCCTTCTCTCTCCAATTACCTCTGTCTGGTCTTCTGGCTAAATCCCTTACTTTAGCCAAACTGGTCGGTTCATTTTCCCCAAATATCTGGCCCTCTGCCTTTATACCCTTTCTCCCTTGTTTAGAAACACTGCTTTCCTTTAAGGTATGCAAAGCTGCCATGGCCTCTAGTCACAAGGACGTTTTTCTCCTGGCCTGGCTCCTTTAGCTCCGCTAGCACAACTCCCTCAACACCTCCCACACATCGCCTTGGATTGCTGTGTCTCATGTTCATTCATGCAGTATTTTAATTTCAGAATTTATCTTTGTAACCAAAATAATTTTTATTGCAAAAGATCCAGACAATACCGAAGTGTTCAGAGCAGCATGTAGGACTTGTTCCCCTCTGCTCACTCTGTCCGCAAAGGTTACCACCCTCGGCTATTTGGTGTGCATCCTCTAGTTCCTTTTCTAAATATATGTGTCTATACACACATTTGGGGAGGGGTTAAAATATAAAGGGACTCATCACATCTATTATTCTACCTTTTTTTTTTTAAACTTTAAGGTATATATGTTTGTCTTAGAGGTTTTCTATATTAGTATAGTTAGGTTTTCCTTTTTAATGGTTTCTCAGTACTGCATAGTATATAGTATTTACTCAGAATAAAACATATTTGTCTGGAATCTGTTATATGGAGGGTATTGTGCAGCTAGCATCTAAGGGACTCCAGATATCTTGTCCTCGCCATCAGTGAGCTCGCTCTTTAGAGGAGAGGGGGACGGAGGAGCGGGAATACACAAATAACCACAACACAAGGGAAAATACATTGAAGTCCCCAAGTGTGCCTGAAGTTCCGAAATAAGAGAAGTCACTTCTAGCTAAGGGGATCAGGACTTAACAGCGGAGGTGATCTTCAAGCTTGGCCTGGAAGGAGCTTGACAGGTGAAGGAAGAGCATGAACTGCACACAGAGATGAAAACACACAACGCAGGTTCATCTGATGCCATGAGCGTGAAGGGGATTTGATTCAATTTATAAACATTTATCAAGCATCAAATGTGTCAGACATCATACTAGGCAATGAGAATATAGAAATGAGAAATACGAGGTTCCTGTCTTTAAAAGGCTTTCATTTTAATGGAATCAAAGCCAGGTTTGGAAAGGCAGGTTAAGACCAGATGATGAAAGCTTTCAACTGGCATAGCAGGTAGTCTGCATTTAATTCACTGGACAGTGTGGAGCCATGCAGGCTTTTTAGTGGGTGGGTAGGTAACGTGACTGACGCTGAACAGATGGCAACAGTGAACAGAATGGGCTAGAGCAGGGAGAGCCTGAGGCCGAGGGGCTTATTTTGTTGTTTTTTGTTTTAACAAGATAGAAGTTTATTTCTTTTTAATTTTTGGCCACACCGCGTGGCCTGTGGGATCTTAGTTCCCCAACCAGGGGTCGAACCCATGCCCCCTGCAGTGGAAGCACAGAGTCTTAACCACTAGACTGCCAGGGAAGTCCCTAGAAGTTCATTTCTGCCTCAGTTAAAAGGTGTCTGGTGGTAGGCAATCAGGACTGGTATGGTGGCTCTACGGTTACCAGTCTCCGATGACTTCTTTTTGTTCGCTATCCTACTTACAGCCTCATGGTCGCCTCATGGTCGCCTCATGGTCTAATACGGCTGCTAGAGTGTAATTCATCTCATCTGTATTCCAGGCAGCAGAAAGAAGGAAGGGAAGGAGACTGGGGGGGAGGAGGTGGGGCACTGCGACACACTGCTTAGTTAAATTAACTTCCTTTAAGCAGCCTCCCTGGAAGTCCAGGACAATATTTCAAACACTTTGGTTTATGTCTTATAGGCCAGAACTTAGTCACGTGGCCTTATACAACTTTAAGGGAGACGTGGAAATATAGTTCTGTTTGTGTTTGATTTTTTTTTCCTTTTTAAAGAATTTGAGGAATAATTTGCATAAAGTGCAATGCACAGATCTTATACAGTTTGATAAGTTTTGACAGGCATACACCCATGTAACCCACATCCCTATCAAGATATGGAGCATTCCATCACCCCCAGAAATTTCCTCCTGCTGAGGGGGCTTTTTAAAAAAAAGAAAAGAAAAAACCCAAAAGAGAAATAATGAAGGTTTAATTAGGGTGGTAGCTGTGGGAATGGAAAGAAAGAGCTGGAGAGGCTGTGGAGGGAAAATCCAAAGCAGACTGGTTGGATGTGGGGGTGAGAGGAGAATCAAAGAGAGTGCTGATAGCAGAACCAGGAACAGAAACAGGAGGTTGGGAGTGAAGTCTAGATTGTTGCAGGTGGGATGGAAGGAGAAAGAGGAATGAGTACGGTATTGTGTGTGTTGATTTGCGGTGCTGGTCAAACATCCAGGTGGAGATCCCCAGTACACAGTGGCGCCTAGAGCTTAGGAGGGCAGTCAGAGCTCAATGGCATCATGGACCAGAGAGATGCTTAAGAGGACAAGACCTAAGAAGTGATCCAAAATATGGTGACTGTGAGCTCACTGGACCTTTGAGGGAGCAGAATCCAGATACCCAAGGCCTGAGTGGGCAGTGAGGGCTTAAATCATGCACAAGGGGATTGGTAGGGTCACCCGAAATAACTTAAAAAGTCTTTTAAAAACTGAAGTCCTGGGACTTCCCTGGTGGCGCAGTGGTTAAGAATCCACCTGTCAGGGCGCTTCCCTGTTGGAGCAGTGGTTGAGAGTCCGCCGATGCAGGGGACGCGGGTTCGTGCCCCGGTCCGGGAGGATCCCACATGCCGCGGAGCGGCTGGGCCCGTGGGCCGTGGCCGCTGGGCCTGCGCGTCCGGAGCCTGTGTTCCGCAACGGGGAAGGCCACAGCGGTGAGAGGCCCGCGTACCGCAAAAAAAAAAAAAAAAAAAACACCTGTCAATGCAGGGGACACGGGTTTGAGCCCTGGTCCGAGAAGATCCCGCATGCTGCGGAGCAACTAAGCCCATGCGCTACAACTACTGAGCCTGTGCTCTACAGCCTGCAAGCCACAACTACTGAGCCCGTGTGCCACAACTACTGAAGCCTACAAGAGAAGCCACCTCAACGAAGAGCAGCCCCTGCTGGCTGCAACTAGAGAAAGTCCGCGCGCAGCAACGAAGACCCAATGCAGCCAAAATAAATAAAAAGAATTTCTAAAAACAAACAAAAAACCCGAAGTCCTTGCACAAACATAAAATGGGTGTATGTAGCTGGTCTTTTGACAATTTTGTTGATGAAAGGAGAAAGGAAATGGTAATGTCAGAGGAAAAGATCAGGGATTCATCCCACCCTTACAGTGAAATAACCTGTGCTCTTTTCAGTTAACTTAAGGACAGGGTGATGGGACAACACCCTCCCTCCTTTTGGGTATATGACCTCCAGAAAATCAAGCTGAAGGGCTGGATATGGGAGAGGGATACGACCTTCGGCAGCTGCTGGGTTGCGGTGGGCCAGCCAGACACTGCCAGGATAGGTGTGAGGACACACATATCTTTAAGAGGAAAGACCAGAGCGCAAACTGGCTGGACTCAGGTAGTCCTGGGTTTGAATCCTGTCTCTGTCACCACCTAGCTAGATGACCTTGAGCAACTTACTTAACCAGAACACCCAGTTCGTCATCTGTAAAATGGAAACAACCATGCCTACCTTTCAGGGTGGTTTTGAGGATTACAGACAAGTGTCTGGAACACAATACGTAGTCGTAAATGGGTGCCATTATGTGGCCCAGCCCCTCGCGATGGGACCGAACGGCTAACGGACAGGTCAGAATCTCAGGGCAGGGAGAGCTCCCGCGGCCTCCTCCCTCCAGGAGGTGGGGACAAGGTGGAGGAAGGGCTGCGGGAGGAGGAGCTGGCGCGCGTCGCGACCCGCCCCGTCCCGTCCAGTCTGGCCTGGGCGCTGAAGGAACTGCGGTCCTAGCCGCTGCCACCCAACAGCCGGTCCTGGGTGTCCCGTGACCTGCGCCCATCCAGTCATGACCCTGCGCCCCTCACTTCTCCCGCTCCGTGTGCTGCTGCTGCTGCCGCTGCTGCTCAGTGGGGCGGTGTGCCGGGCTGACGCTGGGTTCGAAACCGAAAGTCCCGTCCGGACCCTCCAAGTAGAGACCCTGGTGAGGAGGAGATAGTCCCGGGCGGGCTCTTTGGAGGTCGGGCCTCGTGAGGAGAATGCCGGGGTCTCAAGGAACCTGGGAGCGGGGAGGAGAGGCAGTGCGGGCACTGAATTGGGGGTGCTGAGTCTAAGGGCAAGAACGGGATCTTTGGAGGAGCCTCCGTGACTCCTGTAGTGCGATCATAGGTGGAGCCCCCGGAACCGTGTGCTGAGCCTGCTGCCTTTGGAGACACGCTTCACATACACTACTCGGTGAGGGGCCTGGGGGGCCGGGGCGGGGCCTGGGGGGGCGGCGCCCTGCAGCAACACGTCAGCTTTAGCTTGGACACGTGGCAAGCGGTTCGCGAGTCACTCCGGCTCTGGGGGTCCTCCAGCACGTGGCCGGGGGAGGGGCGCTCCTCTTCCCTACCCTTTTTACCTCCCTGCTTTTCCGCCAGTTCCTCCCGGGCCCTGAGAAGTGAAGGGTGGAGGGATCTCCGAGAAGCGCCAGCCCTTTCTGCCCCGAGGGGAATGCTAGGCAGCAGTCACTAGCGGGTTGCCGACCGAGGCCCAGGTGTGTGCGCGCCCTGCTGGGAGGGAGAGGTACTAGGTGTGTGCTCTAGAAGCTCTTCCCCCCCCCCCCGCCCCCACCCAGGGCAGCTTGGTAGATGGACGCATCTTTGACACTTCTCTGACCAGAGATCCTCTGGTTATAGAACTTGGCCAAAAGCAGGTGATACCAGGTATGTGAGCCGTACCTCCCATTCCACTTCTTCCCAACCTAAGCCCTTGCTTAGCTTCTTCAACTCCTAAGCTACGGTGGAAATGTCCCCTGGAATAAGACCCCCGGGCTCTACCAGCCACCTCCTGAGGTTCAAACCCCGCTTCTAGTACTCCTCTTGCCCCACACCACATTGGAAGCCAGAGATTCCAGCAGTGGGGAGCTCAACTGAGGGTCCATGGGGAGCCTTTGAGCCTCCTCTCCTGGGATTTGGGGAATGTAGGTAGTTTCCTATTCAGTTGTGTCTTCTTCCTCAAGGTCTGGAGCAGAGCCTTCTAGACATGTGTGTGGGGTGAGTATCTGGGCAGGTGGGCTTGGGTACCCCCTCTGCATGGCTCTGCTATCCCTGCTCCTAGAGGAGGCAGGAGAATGGGCTTTGGCGTCACACTGGGCAGGTCAAGGTCACTGGGCACTGAGGCTTTGGATGAAGCCTCAGGCTTCCTGGCTGTGGATTTTGTTGGTGGAGTTGAGACATGTGGGGGGATGGACGCCTTGGCTGGTCAACCTGTTTGGTGCTCAGGTGGGAAAGTTCACGTTTTGAGTGTGAATATCCAGAGGGTTTTGTTGGTGGGGCTTCAGATGGACTGAGGTGGCTGGCCCACCTGTTCCCACCTCTGGCTATGACTCACATTCCTTCCCTCAGAGAGAAGCGAAGGGTAATCGTTCCTTCTCACTTGGCCTATGGAAAACGGGGATTTCCGCCATCTATCCCAGGTAATCTGACTAGGCCTCTCTCTGTGGCTATCAAAATACCCAGTCCCAGGGACTTCCCTGGCAGTCCAGTGGTTAAGACCCTATGCTTCCAATGCACGGGGCGCAGGTTGGATCCATGATTTGGGAACTAAGATCCCACATGCTGCACTGTGCAGCAAAAACAAACAAAAACACCCAGTCTTTAAGAGCCACGTACAAGGAGCCACGTACACTTTGTCTGGAGCTTGAGAAGGTCTAAACCCAGCTTCCTGAAAGGTACAGGAGTGGCTGAGGCTTCCTTCTGCAGGGCCACCTTCTTCCTCCTCAGATCACCAGCAGGGACTAGGAATATATAACCTGTTAAAGCCACTGGCTTGTCCTCTGGCAGACAGCAACTTTTTAGGGAGGAGACACCTGCTTGAGCCACACGAGTCTGCTGCCTGTGCCACCTCTCCGAGAATTCTGGACTTCTTTCCTGCCCTTTTCCTACAACTCCAAACTGTTGGTTGTGCAGTTGGCATGGCTTCTCACCACATCTCCACCGTTCCTTTCAGCCTCCACCAGGATGATCACAGTCAAGTAATTCAAAACAAAATAAAACAAAAAACAACTTTTAAAATCCAAGTCTGGGACTTCCCTGGTGGTGCAGTGGTTAAGAATCTTCCCTCCAATGCAGGGGACTCGGGTTTGATCCCTGGTCAGGGAACTAGATCCCACATACATGCTGCAACTAAGACCTGGTGCAACCAAGATAAATTAAATAAATAAAAATTAAAAATAAGTTTTTTAAAAAAAAAAAGCCAAGCCTACCCCCTAACTTTAAAAGCCCTCACAGGTCACTGCTGATACCGATTTTTGAAGGCCTGAGACTGGACAGATTTCCCAAGATGCATATCTCTTGCTTTTGGTTATAAGAAATGTTCTACTAGCGAAAATGACTTGTACTTCAGAGTATTGGGATAAAAGTTCTCATCTGAGTTCCAGCTTAGACAGAGACCCATAGAGAGGGTCAGGGGACTAAAGAGAAATTCTTTTACCCAAAGTTCTGTTACCTCCTCATTTCCAGTGCTGCCTGTTTGCATTTCTCCCCCAACTCATTCCTGTCCATTCCTCCACTCCTTTTTTTTTTTTTTTGCGGTACGCGGGCCTCTCACTGTTGTGGCCTCTCCCGTTGTGGAGCACAGGCTCCGGACGCGCAGGCTCAGCGGCCATGGCTCACGGGCCTAGCCGCTCCGCTAGGCATGTGGGATCTTCCCGGACCGGGGCACGAACCCGTGTCCCCTGCATCGGCAGGTGGACTCTCAACCACTGCGCCACCAGGAAAGCCCCAGTCCTTACATCTTAAACCACATCCTTCTTCCTCTCTAGCCTTTATGGTGAAACACCTATTTTTTTTTTAACAATCACATTGAGGTGTGCTCATTGGTTGGCGAAATTTTAAAAAGTCTAGTTTAAATCCAATTAATTTCAGCCCCGCAAAGATTCTCTCCATGTGGCTGTTTAGAAATGGAATACAGTTAGTACAGCGGTCTCTAACTTATAAATGGTCTTTACAAGTACTTTTCACAGAAAGTTTTTCTGTCCTGGCAAAGACCTGTCAGTGAATACAAGCCACACTTGTATATTTGAGGTAAACGTGACTATAACTAGATAGCTCATAACCCTCCTCTGCTTCTGCCTTTGTAAGAGAACTCAGCCCCACATTTAAATCTCGCCAGCTTTACAGTTGGTGCTGTGGTTGTGGTCTGCCCTCCCCGCTTTCATTCAGATTTGAGTCCTGGGTAACATGCACAGGGATTCTAACCTTCACCTCCTCTCTGCCTCCAGCGGATGCAGAGCTGCATTTTGACGTGGAGCTCATTGCACTGATCCGAGCCAACTACTGGCAAAAGCTGGTGAAGGGCATTTTGCCTCTGGTAGGCATGGCCATGGTGCCAACCCTCCTGGGCCTCATTGGGTATCACCTATACAAAAAGGCCAGCAGACCTAAAGTCTCCAAAAAGAAGCTCAAGGAAGAGAAAAGAAACAAGAGCAAAAAGAAATAAAAAATAATTTTTTAAAATCTTTGCACTTTTCACCGGATACTTTCTGCTGCTACCTTTGTAAGTGGGAATAAGGTAAAGGGCTGGGGAGAAAGGGCATTCTTCGTTGGGTCTTGCCTGGCATGGGGGTGGTTGGAGGCTTTGGATCTCTTCTCCTGGCCCTCTTCCTGTCCTGACTTACCCCAAGGACCATGGGATCTCTGGGTCCCAAAGGTATGTGTTTTGGCTCCCATGGCGTCCTGACTGAGGAGCAATCCATCACTGAGAAGTAAGCCTCTGGGTAGTTGCCTAGCTACTCTCTTTACCCCCTAGGGCCGCTGTATTCCTAGTGTCCTCCAAGTAGACTGTTCTATCCAACATGGCAAAGATACAAGGAGCTCATAAACTCCATGGAGATTTTTAATAGCAAAGTCCTCAGGTCTCTCAAAACATTCTCTGGGGGTTGAAAAGAGATTTTCTCCTTGTATCACAGGATGTGGGCGATCACATGGGCTGCTTCAATGATGTTGTAAGTGGCTGGAGGTTTTTGGCCACCTGGCTGGGCTGTAGGCATGGACGGGGGCTGGGGTAAGTTCCTGCTTTGATTGACGATGAAGCGTGGGCTGAGCTGGCTCAGCACTTCATCACTCACTGAGATGCCATCCAAGTACTGCTTGAGCATCTCCCGCAGCTTCTCATTGATTTCCAACAACTGGGCACGTCTGTGTTGAAGGCTCAGTTGCTCCAGTTTCACTTTGTTGTACCTTTTCCAGAAATTCTCCATCCCTATGTAGTCCATTATCACCTGGGAATTGAATTAAAGGGAGAAGGGGTGTGGTAGCACCCATTAGCAAGTGTAGCCCCAGCCTTGGGCGGTGGCCTCCGGGCCGTAGGAAGCTTACCTTTCCAAGCTCCTCAGTAAACTCCTCTGGGTCAATCTTTATGTCCTGCTCCTCGGGAGTCAATACCGACGAATAAAAAGGCAGCACTTTTTCTTCCTCTGTTTCAAATTTCCTACATATTTCAGCAAGTTTAAGGACCTTTTCACCCTATTGGAAGCAAGAAGAGACCTTTCATTAGGAAAGGGGGTGGGGAGGGGAAATAGTGGATTTGGTTCCCCTGCTTCAAACCAGGGGAGCTACTTATCCAAATGGGAAACAAAAATAATAAATACATCCAACAGAGAGAGCTATGTGCCAAGCACTATTCCAAGTATTTTATACTCTTCTAAAATTCATTCATCATGAAGTAATTTCACTTAAAATGTGAGAGGAGAGGGAACATGGAATAGAATAGGCATTCCAAGTGTGCACTCAGGCAGGAAGCAGGGGGAAGCCCTCTATGTCTCCCCAGCCCCTTCCGCTTCGCAGGGAGCCGTCTTCCTTGGTTCTGTTCTGGCTGCCTTCTCCCCTTTGTTACCTTGTCGACAATCTTCCTCAGGGCCTTGAGGGTGGCATTACTTTCCAGGGTGAGTTTGACTAAGTTCTCCTGTGATATTCCCCGGGCCCGAGTCCTTTGGGCCTTAAGTTTTCGCAGTTGTACAAGGACCAACTCCTTGTCCTCACGAATGTCCTGGTTCTGTTCTTCACTCTCGCGGCCGTGCACCATGATCTTGCCTTTTAAAATAATTATGGAATCCTAGAGGAACAGGGTAGGTTAGAGGAAACAGTTGACTAGGTGAGGGTCTTCAGGGAGCAGGTAAAAGGACTGTCTGGGGACTGATACCAGAGCATACCATCTTTCCCCAACCAGTGATGAGGCCCAGTAGAAACTGGGGAAAGGAGAACAGGGGATAATGGAACAGTTAAAGCAGTGAGTCTTTCAGGTGGGCTGCACTAACCTGTAGTCTCTGTATTTTTTTCATCTGTGCTTCAATCTCTTTGCAGCTCTTCTCGTCCTTTGCCTTTAGAGTCTCGAAGGCGATCTTTCGATCCTCTGTGGCATCAGTGTAATTCTTGAGTGCATCCTGGAACCTTCTCCACAGATCTTCTACTGTATGCTCCAGTTGCAGTCTTAGAAAGTGCTTCTCTTCTAAATTCTGGGAAGTGGCCCCAAAATAGCCAGTGCTTGGAATTACCCTATTAGCACCCTTTCACTTCCACCAGCAACCTCCCCCTCTTGAACTGTTTGTAGCACAGTGTGGTGCAGAGGTTGCCAGTGAAAATGCCTACAAACCAGGCAGATGATATAAATAAGCGCTGTGGGCTAGCTGGGGCCTGTGGCGAACCAGAGAGGAAATGCTCCATTGGTCTGTGTTTGGGGGGGTGGGAGCACAGCTGCTCAGCTTCACATGAATGTCTCCATTTGGAATGTGGCCCAGTGTTACCGGATCTTTACATTTTTCAAGGGAAGCTGAAAATTTGGATTTTTATGTGAAATCTTCCAATTTTTAAATGTAGAGAGCTTATAAAAATTTTTAATGAAACGTTATGAGGCAAAATAAAAACAAAGCGGGGGCTTCCCTGGTGGCGCAGTGGTTAAGACTCCACCTGCCAATGCAGGGGACACGGGTTCGAGCCCTGGTCCGGGAGGATCCCGCATGCCGCGGAGCAACTACGCCCGTGCGCCACAACTACTGAGCCTGTGCTCTAGAGCCCGCGAGCCACAACTACTGAGCCTGCGTGCCACAACTACTGAGGCCCCCATGCCTAGAGCCCATGCTCTGCAACAAGAGAAGGCAATGTGATGAGAAGCCCAGCACCACAACGAAGAGTAGTCCCCACTCACCGCAACTAGAGAAAGCCTGCGCACAGCAACGAAGACCCAACGCAGCCAAAAAGAAGCAAAGGGCCCCACCCCCCAAATCCAGGTCTGCAGGCTGGCTAAGTCTGCAGCCTCCAGGGTGGTGGAAGCTCTTGGGGCCAAGGGACAGGAGAACTGGACTCTCCCCCTGGCTCTACCACAGACCAGCAGCATGACTTTGGCAGGTCATTTCACTTCTTTGGGCCTTAATTTCTTCATCTACAAATCACAGAGGAGAAGCCAGACGATCTCCTTGGTGTGCGTTAGCTCTAAAATGCACTTCCTTGACATTTCAGAATGGTTCCCCCTCCCCACCAATTTTCACAAAATTACAAAAAGCAGTAGGGGTACCTACAGCGGCAACAGGCATTTTATTGGCCATGTTGGTTAAAGGGATCTCTTCTAGCTCTACTAGCCTTGAGCGATTTTCTCTCACTTTCTCCCAGTTCCTGCCCTTCTGCTCTCCCTCTGTACCTTGTTTTTGAGATCTTCCCACATGCTCTGGAACTCCAGCTTGCTTTCGTACTCAGAATCTAGGCAGTTCTGCTCCATGGCCACGAAGACATCTTGTAGGTAGTGAATCTCTTTTTCATGTTGGTCAATAATTGTCTTCCTGTAGGAGATAAGATACCGTCTCTGCTCTGAGGCATAAAGCATAGGGATCAATAATGACAATGCAAAGCAGTATGTAATAAAACTATATGAACGGTACAAACTCTTAGGTACTGAAGAAGGACAGAGGGAAGGCGGGTTCTCTTCTTTTCAGGGCCAGAAAGAATGAATAAGATTATTTTGATTTTTGAATAGGTAATACATTCATATGATACAAAAATCAAAAAGTACAAAAGGTTGCAGTGAAAAGTCTCCTTCCCATCCCTGTCCCCCAGAGAGGTAGATGCGTAGGATTTTGATAGTTGAAAGTGGGTGGCTGCTTACAGCCAGCATCTTGACATAGGCTCTAGCTAGTCCCCTGGGCTCAACCCCCCCATATCTCCTCTTAGGTCCCCATACCTTTCTGTCTCAAACTCCTTGGTTAGGGCCTCCAGCTCCACGTTGTAACTTTCCTCTAGGAGGCTGAGCCGGCGTCTCTGCAGGGCCAAGAGCTGGTCAATGTTGTGCAAGTGGCTGCGCAGCGCGTGGGCGTACTGCTCCTCAGCTTCTGACAGGTCCTTCACTAACGACTGGGTAGGAAACACAGAGTTACCATTTTGGCTGAATGGCATCTCTGTGAGAAAATAAAAATGTATTCGGCTAGCTAGTTCCTATTTTCCCTAGTCTCTAAAGCCAATTCTTTGGCTCTGGGAGCTCTGGCTCTGCCACTTGTGAATGTGAGAAGCCAGTGCTGGTGAAGGGGCCATGTGGAAGCATTCATTCCAGTCAACGGCCCAGCTGAGCTCCCAGCGGATAGTCAGAATCAACTGTCAGTCATCTTACACATCCAGCTCAGTCAAGCCTTCAGATGACTGCAGCCCCACATGACATCTGACTGAAAACCGTACGAGAGATGTCAGGCAGGAACCTCCCTGGTAAGCTAAGTCAACCTGCAGAACCACGAGACAGAGTGAAGTAAATTGTTGTCGTAAGTCGCTAATTTAGGGTGGTTTGTGATGTAGCAATAAAAAATGAGAACATGTCCACTAGAAAAAAAAGGGACCGTGTGAGCATCAATATGGATAAGAACTGCAATGGATCAAAACATATCAAATATGTTTGATTATGAGTTTATCAGGATACTTTTAAAAAAAATCAGTTACCGTTAGAGGATGCCAGACAACCGATTCTTTTTTTTTTTTAAACTGGTTTGTAAAGGGAAGAGAAAGAGCATTTCTTATATAACCTATAGTGTATATAAGCATTTCTTATATAAAGTATACCTCTGGGTAACTGAATGGTAAATGATAGTATCTCTTTATAGAAGTACTCAAACTAATAAATGAAAAAAGAATACTATTAGAAAATCAGCACTTTGCAACCCCCAATGAATTAATGGATAATCAACAGCTGCTAACATCACAAATGTGCCTCCTAATAGAAGAACACAACACCTGCAAGCTTCTAGATCGAATTACCAAGACACAGGAAATACCGAGGACAAAGTAACATGTTAAACTACAATACAGTATACTATGCAGTTGTTAAAAAAAAAAATGAGAAGCTCTTTATGGGCTAATGTTGAATAATCCCCAGGATATATTATTAAGTGAAAAAGGCAAGGGGCAGAACACTATGTAATACTACCATTTGTGTAAAAAAAAAAGGTTTACTCATGAAACTAAAATTATTGGGAGGGGCACTGGGTGGCTGAAAGGCACCAGTGGGAGGGAACTTTTCTCTATATAACTTTTTTATCTTTTGAATTTTGTGAGTGAACTACCTATTCAAAAAAGTAAAACAAATTAAAGTGAATAAAGCAAAAAAGCATTTACCAAATGCCCACATGATCCACTCACTGTAAACTACCACATTGCTAGCTTTTACCTTACATGTTTAGTATGAAAGAGATCTGAAATAGGTGCTGATAATGGAAGACTATTCACTCACTCAAGAAACGTTTACTAAACCTGCTATGTACCAGCACCCTGCTGGATGCTGAGGATTCAGAGATCAAAAGACATTCTCAGTGCCCCCAAAGGAGCTTGAAGTCTTGCAGTAGGAAAAGTTATGTAAGTAGAAAATTACAATAAATTCTGAAAAAAAAACCCCAAAAAAACCCCAGGTATAAAGTTCAGATTAAATTCTGATTTTGTAAATTCTGAAAAGAAATTACAGCATGAAAAATGCTATGAGGTTGATGATTTCCCAGTGACAATGGGATATAAAGGACTTAGTGCCTACATCTGACTAAGAGCACTGAGGAGGGCTTCATAGAAGAGATGTCAGTTGTATCACTCTTGAAGCAGGAGTGAGAGCTTGCCAGGAAAACTGGGGAGATAGGGAATGGCATGTGCAAAGGCACAGGAAAGAAGGCTGGCTATGTGAAAGGTACAGGTAGAGGCCATATCATGAAGGGCTTTGATGTTTGATGTTCCTTCCAAGGAGTTTCGATTTTTTCTGTAGAAGAGGGGAGCCACTAAGGAGATTTACGCAGTGGAGTAACAGGATCAGATATTTGCTTTAGAAAGATAATCCTGGTGAGGATTTCCCTGGTGGCGCAGCGGTTAGGAATACACCTGCCAGTGCATGGGACACGGGTTTGAGCCCTGGTCTGGGAAGATCCCACATGCCGCGGAGCAACTAAGCCTGTGCGCCACACCTACTGAGCCTGCGCTCTAGAGCCTGTGAGCCACAACTACTGAGCCCGTGTGCTACAACTACCAAAGCCCTCGCGCTACAACTACTGAAGCCCTCGCGCCCAGAGTCCGTGCTCTGCAACAAGAGAAGCCACCGCGGTGAGAAGCCCGCGCACCGCAACAAAGAGTAGCCCCCACTCGCCACAACTAGAGAAAGCCTGCACACAGCAATGAAGACCCAATACAGCCCAAAATAAATAAATTAAATTAAATTAAAAAATAAAAAAAGAGACTATTGCAATAGATAATGCCCGTCTCAACTACAGCAGGACAGTGAGGAAGAAGAGCAGGGTGTGACTTTGAAAAATATTTAAGCAGAAGATTTATACAAGACTTAGTAACAGAAGTTAGGAATGGAAGCAAAAGCTGGGATGATTCCCAGATTCCTGGGTTGGGTGATCTGGTGAATGGTCCTACCCAAATAGAGAGTATGAGGAAGATCAGATGGTGGAGGATGGGAAATGGGGCTGGCTAGAGAAGGAGGAGCTCATGAGCTCAGTTTTGAGGACAGTGACACAGCCAGGAACAGATATCGAGGGATCCTGAATAAGGGGTTTGGAACTCAAGAGAAGAAATCCCTTAGAAGAAAAGATGGTATATACTCAACTCAAGAACCTCCCCAAAACATAAGGTTGGCTGATTGAATTGCTTAGAGATACAGAACTGCTCTTACCGATGGAGATCTTCTCAACCTCATCCAGGGCCACTGAAGTTGAATCAAAGAGGCCAAACAGAATTTGGTTGAATAAAGCACTGGAGTGGGGGTCAAGAAATCCGTGTGTAGTCACAGCTCTCTCATTGACTAGCTGTGTGACCTTGAGCAAACTGGTTCCTGCCTCTGGAACTGAGTCTTCTCACATTGAAACGAAGGTATAGAACTAAGTTCAAGTCATCAGGTGATGTCTACCGTGCCTTATAACTCTAATATGGTACTGGTTTGAGGCAGTAGATGACCAAGGAGAATGGCTCCTCTAACAGAGGGAGAAGGATGACGGCTCAATATTCTAGTTTTCATTTCATGTGTCTTGGGAGGGCTTTAAGATCAATTACTTCACTAGGCCCATTCTATTAAGAGATCAAGACAGTCATAGTCAAGTGTTTCTTTGGGAAGAGAGCTTGCCTTGATGACACCGTCCTTGCAGTCCACCACTCGTTCAAACGTTCGGCTGAGGATCTCAATGTCCTTATGAAGCTCTCTGGTCTTGACTTCCCGAAGGACCGTCCTCCACTGTGTGTTAATCTTACTAAGGTTCAGGGCACAGTTGTGCTCCTCCTTGGCCAGCTTGTCCTGTGTGAAGGAATAAATAACCACCCCCTCCCAGAGGTCAGGGTTAAAAGCCCTGATACAGTACAACAAACAAGATCACCCTTCTTCTTTTCTGAGGGACCAAAGCTCCTCATGGCTAACACTCAGGAGTTCCTGTTCTTGTTTTGGGAGGGTCTGAAGTAAGAAAGGAGCAGCCCAATGGCATTTTAGGGAGAGCTAGCATGAATTTCCTTCTGGGTGGAAGCATCAGAGCAGGATATTGTTTGTAATGACCCATCTCGAGGGAGAATATCACGATTTCAGACAGCTCAGACAGCTGATAGCACCTACTGTCCCAGTTCTGGGGCTCAGGAGTGATTGTCAAGCTTTACACCACCTTCCTCCCTCCATGCTTCACAGAGAACTGCCCCTTCCCCCAGACAATATTGCCTGAAATCTAAGTATATCTGGGTCTTAAGATTTCCAGAGGAGCGGAGGCTAGCATGAAAATGAGGCTCCCACAATGACAGGGGCAAGGCAACAGGACCAGTGCAGGGGGCGTTGCAGAGATTGGGATTGGGCAGAGAGTTAATGCAAAAATCCATCACCTTTAAGAACTGGTTCAGGAGCCTCTCTTTCTTCTTGGCCATCTCCTCCTCTGCCAGCAACTTCTGCTGAAACAGAAGCAGCTGCTCTTCGTCGGACAGGGGCATCTTGGCCTTTTTCCCTTTCTTAGACATAGCTGGATCTGGGCGAGGATCCTCCGCCTGCCAGGGCCAGCGCTAGAGGGGGTAGGAGGAAAATGCCCCCAGAAAGCTGACTTCTGGAACTGCCCCTGGAGGGTAGTTGGACCTTAGATCTCAGACCTCAGGCAGGAGATAGCCTGGGATAGCGGTGAGGCAAGGCTCCCAAACCAAAAGACGCATCTCCGTCTCCTAGCAACGGGGATCTCGCTAAGATGGCGCTGTAACGGCTAGGAGAAGAGGTCTTGGCTCGGTGCGCCCTCTGCCGGCTGGAGGACCGCAGTCAGTTTTTGAGAGAGGGTCTTTTACTTCTCAAAATCCCTAGCTTCCCCAATGACCGTTTAAAAATCTTTTTTGGATTATTTTTCACATAATGGCCCTATTTTAAAATACAAGTAATAACAAGTTTTGGAGATATATGGAGAAACAGGAACCCTCATACACTGGTGGTGGGAATGCAAAATGGTACAGCCACTTTGGAAGACACTTTGGCAGTGTCTTAAAATGTTAAACATAAATTCACAGTGTGAACCAGCAATTTCACTTTCAGACATCAATCTGAAAGAAATGAGAGTGTATCCACATAAAGACTTGCACAGGAATGTTCTTAGCAGCATTACTCATAATAGCCCAATTGGAAACAGCCGAAATGTCCCAAAACAAGTGAATGGGAGACAAAATATGCTCTTTCCACACAGTGGAATACTATTCAACAATAAAAAAGGAACAGACTATGCATGCATGCTGCAATGTGGATAAACCGCAGAAGCCAAGAGGCCACATATTGTAAGTTTCCATTTATATGAACTACCCAGAAAAGGCAAAGCTATAAAGATGCAAAGTAAACTACAAATTGCTTGGAGGGAGGGGGGGAGATTAACATTAAATGCACATGAGAGATCATATTGGGTTGATGAAAATGTTCTGAAACTGATTTATTTTGGACAACTTGATGAATTTGGGTTAAAAAAATCATTGCATTATATACTTGAAAAGGGCAAATTATGATATGCAAAATGTGCCTCAATAAAGTTGTTTTAAATGTGAGACATAATGCCTGTATCAGAGTCCTCCAGAGAAACAGAACCAATATTTTAAATATATAATATTTAAAATATAAATATTTACAACATAAAATATATATTTCCATCCATCTGATGTTTCAGTCTGAGTCCAAAGGCCAGAAAAGACCAAAGTCCCAACTCAAGCAATCAGGCAGGAGGAGTTCCATCTTACTCAGCCCTTTTATTCTGTTCAGGCCTTCAGCTGATTGGATAAGACCCACCCACATAAGGGAGAGCAATCTGCTTTACTCAGTCTACTGATTAAAATGCTAATCGCATCAAGAAATACCCTCACAGGGGCTTCCCTGGTGGCGCAGTGGTTGAGAGTCCGCCTGCCGATGTAGGGGACACGGGTTCGTGCCCCGGTCCGGGAAGATCCCGCATGCCATGGAGTGGCTGGACCTGTGAGCCATGGCCGCTGAGCCTGTGCATCCAGAGCCTGTGCTCCGCAACGGGAGAGGCCACAACAGTGAGAGGCCCGTGTACTGCAAAAAAAAAAAAAAAAAGAAAGAAATACCCTCACAGACATACCCAGAATAATGTTTGACCAAATATCTGGACACGCTGTGGCTCAGTCAAGCTGGCACATAAAATTTACCATCACAAGTCCACTGCTCGTCAATACACATGTTCTTAAACCATACCTAATCTCCAAATAAAGACAATAACCAGGTCAGAGTACTGAAATATTATAAAATAAAGTCAATATATTTTATGTTACATGATAAGGAATAAGAGAGGGAAAAACAAAGATATTTTATTTTTATACACACACAAACATATTCATAACAAGACAAGAAGGAAATATAACTATTACAGTCCTGTAATTACAGAAATTACATTTCTGTAATTGGTCATCTTGCTGTACTGGAAATTTATAACTACCGTCTTCTACTATTCATTCTGCATTCTTTTTGCCTTCAGCAAGCACCTCAGCTGGTCACGGTTCTTTACCTGGTGGGGTGACCCAAACTCTCATTCCTGAAAGGTCTGGGCCATTAGTAGTCCTGCCTGGATTGCCACTATTGCTGGTACTGTAACCAAGTCTTCAAAAGGCCATTCCACCATTCTCTCAAACCAGCTGCTTTAAGATGGCAGAAAACATGGTAAGACCAGTGAATTCCATGAGCATGGGCCCGTTGCCACACTTCATTTGCTGAGAACTAATTTCCATGATCAGAAGCCATGCTCTGTGGAATACCACAATGGTGAATAAGGCATTCGTAAATCCACAGATGGTAATTTGGGCAGAAGACTTGCATGCAGAGAAGGCAGGTGTGTATCCAGAGTAAATATCTATTCCTTTAAGAAAAAAACACTGCCCTTTCCAGGATGGAAGTGGTCCAGTATAATCAACTTGTTCACCCAGGGGGATGATACAATGCAGCGGGCCCAGTGTCGGTCTCTGCTGCTGCCAGATTGGGCCCTCAGTGATTGCCTTAGCCAGGTTGGCCTCGGTGAGTGAACGCTCGTGTTGCTGAGTCCACGCATAACCTCTGTCCTGGCCAAAATGGCTCTTTGTTCATGGGCCCATTGTGCAATGACAAGGGTGGTTGGGAAAAAAGATGGACGGTATTCCCATAACAGGTCATCCTATCCATTGATTATTAAGATCCTCCTCTGCTGAGGTCACTCTTTGTGAGCTTTTTCTT
Organism: Orcinus orca; assembly: GCF_937001465.1. NCBI lineage: Eukaryota > Metazoa > Chordata > Mammalia > Artiodactyla > Delphinidae > Orcinus > Orcinus orca. The sequence goes on along the minus strand of NC_064569.1, from coordinate 39,349,049 downwards.
GGAACACAAATATCTTCATGTTTTTTGCCCATTCAGAGAGTTTTATCACATAGCTCTTCCCCAAATTTCCGTGTCACAAATTTTCCAATCATGTTCCTTCCAAGTCCCTGACAATTCAGCCAAGCCATTGGCCACAGCCCAGGAGCTAATATAACAATATAATCACATGTCTGGTCATTTCTTCTTTCAAACAAAGTGAACAACCAGGTGCACTGCTCTATGTTCTGCCCCCTGGGACCATTCCCCTTCACAATGTCCTTCAGGATGTTCCCAGAAGGGTCAGTAGTATTACAGCTGTTCTCTTGTGGGTGGTGCCTGTGTTTTGTGCAGAACCAACTGCACACCAGGCCTGAGTCTTCTCTTCTTCCATTAGCTGATCATAGGGAATTTCCCCTGAGGCCATGGGTGCAGGCTGGAAGGGAAGTGTGTGGGAGGCCATGAGAATTTGAACCATTTCTTCATGTAACTTACTTGTGCCTGCAGGGCCTAGCCAGGCCTGATCTCTTACATACCACTTTAATTTGATGACGGAGTGCAGCTTTGCACACCCAACTTTACGGCTTGATGGACAGCTCAGGTCACACAGTCATTTGGTGGTCCATTCGGAGCATTCAGTCTCTTCTAAGACCCAGTAGCAGGCCAAGAGCTGTTTCTCAAAAGAGGAGTAGTTATCTGTGGAGGACTGCAGGACTTTGCTCCAAAGTCCTCAGGGCCTGTGCAGCGATTCACCTATAGGCGCTCCCAAAGGCTCCAAACAGCATGCCTGTATGCCACTGCCACTTCAGGCACCATTGGACCTACTGGATTGTGTGGCCCCCGCGGCAGAGCAGCTTGCACAGCAGCTTGGCCTGTTGCAGAGCCTTCTTTTGTTCTGGCCCGGCTCAGAGTTGGTAGCTTTTCAGGTCACTTGGTGAATCGGCCAGAATAACACACCCAAATGAGGAATATGCTGCCTCCAAAATCCAAAGAGGCCCGATAAGGTGTCGTGCCTCTCTTTGGTTGTAGAAGGGGCCAGATGCCACAACTGATCCTTCGCTTTATTTTATTTTTATTTTTTTTTTACATCTTTATTGGAGTATAATTGCTTTACAATGGTGTGTTAGTTTCTGCTTTATAACAAAGTGAATCAGTATACATGTACATAGGTTCCCACATCTCTTCCCTCTTGCGTCTCTCTCCCTCCCTAATCCTTCACTTTAGAAGGGATATCTTGATGTGCCCCACACCCCTGGACCCTTGAAATTTCCCTGAGCTGGAAAGGCCTCGAACTTTAGCCAGATTTATTTCCCATCCTCTGACACACATATGTTTCACCAATAAAAACCAATGTCTGCCGTAGTTGCTACTTCTTCTGTTTATTTATTTATTCTTGGCGCCTGGATAGGGACATGAACCCTGGGCCCTCAGATTAAAAGTCTGATGCTCTCCCAGCTGAGCTACTCAGGCAGTAGTTGCTACTTCTTGCTCACTAGATCCAATCTACGTAATGTCATCAATGTAATGGGCAAGTTTGATATCTTGTGGATCAGAAAGGTGTCAAGCAGAACATCATATATTGATGACCAGTGTCAGGGGAGGACTCCCACTACATGGAGGAAGAGCTGAGGTCATCACAGTGCTGTTTGGCCACCAGGAATAGAAGTCTAAACATTTCTGCCCACTGCATCTTGGTAACAGAGTTGCCAAGGAAAACAATGTAGTCAGGCACTGGATGGAACAGTGCTTTACTCACATAGAGAAGAGACAGAGCAGGATCAACTTCAGTAGTGGGTGCTGGTCCCCGAAGGCCAGTGGGTCCCTCCTGGAAGCAGATGCTGGGCAATTGGCCTACATGCACCCCCTCTGGTGCCAAGTAAAAGGATCCCTCCCCCTGCCCCATAGAATATGAAATAGCTGGGGGCATGCCTGAGGACCACTGATGCATTTGCTTAAGTAGAACAAACGAGTACACATTGAGCATGAAAGAGAGAGAGAGATTCCCACACAATGTGCACAGGCTGTGCGGGCACTTTACCTCTTGGTAAGAAAGTGTTGCAACCCCAAGGTCCATTCTTATGTTGCTGAGTGGGGGATGAAATATTGTGAGCACGAGACTGGCTTTTTCAACAAAAGGTGATCGAGATCCCTGTGAACGAAATGATGACATAGGGCTGCAGAGGTGATATACCCCTGAGGTAGAACCGTGAAGGTGTATTGCTGGCCTTGCCAGCTAAAAGCAAACTGCTTCCGGTGGTCCTTATTGGCAAGGATGGAGAAAAAGGCACTTGCCACATCAATTGCTGCATATCAGGTACCAAGGGGTGTGTTAATTTGATCAAGCAATGAAACCACATCTGGCAATTGGAGCCACCACCTGGTTAAGCTTACAATAATCCACTCTTATCCTCCAAGATCCATCTGTCTTCTGCACAGGCCAAATAGGTGAGTTGAATGGTGATGTGGTGGAAATCACCACTGCTGCATCTTTCAAGAACTTAAGGATGGTAGTAATCTGTGTAATCCCTTCAGGAATGTGGCATTGCTTTTGCTTTACTATCTTCCTAGGTGGAGGCAGTTCTAGTGGCTTCCACTTGGCCTTTCCCACCATAATAGCCCTCAGTCCACAAGTCAGGGAACTAATGTCAGTATTCTGGCAGCTGCTTAGTATATTTCAATAATGCATTGCAGAACTGGGAAAATACCCCTAGGATGGGTTCAGGGACTCACTAGCCCACTGTGAGATAGACCTGATTGATCATCTTATGATCTCCGGAAGCCCCTACTCTGATTGGTGGACCACAGTGACATTTTGGGTCTCCTGGAATTAGTGTCAGTTCAGAGACAGTGTTCCTGAAAAGTCTGATTATTTCCTTTTCCCCAATGCACAGTAAGCCTGGTAAAAGGCCTTTTGGGGAAGGCTAGGATAAAGATGAACAGTGTCCTGGCAGTGTACTGGGGTTCTTCCTCAAGAAGACCCAATCTCTTCTTCATTTAAAGGGCTCTGGGTATGTAAAGTGACTCAAGTCTGGGAAGTGACTGAGGGGTTAAGACTCTGTTTTTATGATTCTGGTTAGAATTTTGTTCCCTTGACCTAGAACTTTTCTGCTTATACGGATCAAGTAAGAATTTAGTAGGCTTCCTGTTTAGGTCACTTCTAGGAACACCATGACCAATGTCAATCACTGTCTTTGTGAGTCAGATGTTCTGATTTCTTATTTTATTTTGTTTTATTTTGTTTATTCATTTATTTATTTATGGCTGCATTGGGTCTTCGTTGCTATGCATGGGCTTTCTCTACTTGAGGCAAGCGGGGGCAACTCTTCATTGTGGTGCGCAGGCTTCTCATTGTGGTGGCTTCTCTTGTTGTGGAGCGTGGGCTCTAGGTGCACGGGCTTCAGTAGTTGTGGCATGTGAGCTCAGTAGTTGTGGCGCACAGGCTTAGTTGCTCCGCGGCATATGGGATCTTCCCAGACCAGGGCTCGAACCCGTGTCCCCTGCATTGGCAGGCGGATTCCTAACCACTGTGCCACCAGAGAAGTCCTGATATTCTGATTTCTGCTTTGAATCTGCTCTCCATTGAGGTAGACACTCTCACCTGACCTTTGATGGTTGAGTGCTGCTACTTGGCCCTTGCAACCCTGGGATTTATTACTCCCTTGCATTTATACTTTCCAGTTCAGTGGTTTACCTTTCCACTTTCTTTACTTTTTAAAAAAATTTAATTTATACACCGTAATATTCTTCCTTTTCCTTTTCATCTCTTTAATGTTTTGCTTGTTCTTAACCAACACAATATTTTAAAAATTTAACTTAGTCAGGGGCTTCCCTGGTGGTGCAGTGGTTAAGAATCTGCCTGCCAATGCAGGGGACACTGGTTCAAGCCCTGGTCCGGGAGGATCCTACATGCCGTGGAGCAACTAAGCCCGCATGCCACAACTACTGAGCCTGTGCTCTAGAGCCCACGAGCCACAACTACTGAGCCCACGAGCCACAACTACTGAAGCCCTCACGCCTAGAGCCCGTGCTCTGCAACAAGAGAAGCCACCGCAGTAAGAAGCCCATGCATCGTGACGAAGAGTAGCCCCTGCTCGCTGCAACTAGAGAAAGCCCGCGTGCAGCAGCGAAGACCCAACACAGCCAAAAATAAAGAAATTAAAATAAATAAATTAAGAAAAAAATTGTAGAACACTTTCAACACTCCAAAAAGAAACCCCAAACCATTAGCAGTCACTCCCTTTTTGTGGCAATGTTTTTAATTATAGATTCAATTAAGAGTTTTATGCTTCCTTCATGGTCAAACCCAAGGTCCACACTTCAGGACTAGCTTTTCCCAGAGACTCCTGCTCCAGGATCAGTGTCAGCAAACAATGAGGCACTGACCATCTGTGTCACTGTGCTGGGATGCAGAAAGGATATGAGTGAACAGGGCAACGAACCCAGGCTCTATAGAACCCTGAGTTCTAGCACCAGGTTAGAGCTGAGCTTTTGAACAAGCTTCAATTCTGAATCTGCATCTTTGCCTACCAAGTGCGGAGAGTAATCTCCTATTTTTCAGGATTGGGCTGGGACAAATGAGAGAAATGTGTGCAAAAGCACTTTAAAAATTGTGAAGTATTCAAGTATTATTGAAGGGCTGGCAATTTAGCTAAGGAGACACAAATAATAACCATAGGGGGACTTCCCTGCTGGCACAGTGGATAAGACTCCACGCTCCCAATGAAAGGGGCCCGGGTTTGATCCCTGGTCAGGGAACTAGATCCCACATGCATGCCGCAACTAAGAGTTCACATGCCACAACTAAGGAGCCCACCTGCCATAACTAAGGAGCCCACGGACCGCAACTAAGACCCGGTGCAACCAAATAATAAATAAATAAGTAAATATTTTAAAAAATATGGAATAGGGAGGGTGGAAGGGACATGCAAGAGGGAGGCGATATGGGGATATATGTATATGTATAGCTGATTCACTTTGTTATAAAGCAGAAACTAACACACCATTATTGAGCAGTTATACTCCAATAAAGATGTTAAAATATATATAAATATATAGAAACATAAGCATGTGCAACAATACATTTTTGAGCACTCACTGTGTGCTAAGCACTATATTAAGTGCTGTGTATGCATTACCTCATTGGATTCTTACAATAACCCTGTGAAGTAAGCGCTGCTATTATTTTTATTTTACAGATGAGAAAAGTGATGCTTAGAGGGATTAAGGAACTCACTCAAGATTATACTGCTACGAAGGACAGCCCGTGGAGGGATTGGCTAGTTTGAGCTGACCAGTAGCCCATGAGAGGACTGCCTTTATGGTCTGTCAAGGAAGCTGCTTCTCTTCACAGGGTACAAGTTATTCCAGTAACCCTTATAAAGCAATCCCTCCACCACCCTGATGTCTCTCTCCCTTTCCCCACAATTTCTGTGAACGTTTTCTCTTTGCCCTTCCTATGCACCCCACCCTGAAATTCAGATTCTTCTCTTAGCTTCACAAATCAGTTCTGGGATGGATGCAGAGGCTCCTGTTTCCATGGTGATGTGGGGAGGCTGGTACACCACACGCCAAGTGTAGGCGATGCAGAGAATTGGCTCCGGATCCCAAGGTGTCGGCAGTAGCCAGGCTCCAGGAAAAGAGATCGATGAGAAAGCCAAGTCTGAGTGACTGGACCTCCCTTTGAGCTCCAGAAGGACTTCCACCCCCATGGCAGCCCCTGCCCTCCCCAAGCTCCTAATTTGGGAGTAGACTGTAGGAGCCCTGAGAGGGGAAGCGGTGGGCGTTTCAAAGCAGAAGCTACCGCCCCTGACTTGTTTGAAGACGGAGCCTAATCTTGATGGGAGAGACTGCCCGGTTGGGGGGCCGCCCCCTCCCCTGGCCCCTCTGCCTCACCTCGCTCCCCTCTTCCCTGCTCTGACCTCATTCTTTGGAGGCGCGGCCGGGCGGCTGAAGGGGAGCAGGGCAGCCAGCAGGGGGCAGAGTCTCCCTCCGTCAAACCTTCTGTAGGACTCTGCTCCTGCCACCCCTGTTCTCACCAGGATTATTTTCAGCTGACAGGCTGCAAAGGCGCAGTAGGTGGATTTCAGGACAGGAGATGAGTTCTGGCAAGGGCTGTGAGTCTCTGAAGGTTTAGTCTTAGGCTGTGCGCCCGGGGAAGGGAGAGGGGGTATTTAGGGCCACCGAGTCAGGGGCTGAGGCAAGGGCACTTTAACCTTTACTGGCAAAGGTTTCTTCTGAGGTTTTTCTTGATCCGTTGAAAACATTAAAAGCACCCTAACCCTGAAGAGGAGGCTTAATCATCCATTCAATAACTGTTTATTGAGTATCAACGATTATATTCACAGGTGAATGCATCCAATCAAAAACAAGCCTTTACGGAATGCCTACACAGTGGTTCTTAACCTTTTGCGGGGTGAGGGGATGGCGTTATATATCCTTTGAGGTTATGATAAAAAATACAGACTCTCTCCCAGAAAGAATCCACTACAAATCTACAAAAACTGTTGTATGATTTTAGGAGCCTCATGAACTCCTGGGAGCTCATCCATGGGCCCCAGGACTTAAACTCCTGGCTTGTTATGAGGCCTGCTTTGGGCACTAAGGGTACGATACAAATTAGGTAAACAAGATCCCCACCCTGCCTGAACTTGACAGGCTAGTGGGAGACACAGATGACAAAAGAAATTTTCACATGTTGAGGTACGGGGAAGTCATTCTGGCTTATACATGAGTTAACCTGAATCTGATGCTAACAAGAACAGTGTGTTTATGGCCTATCAAACATACATTGTACATCTGCTTTAATTATTAAGGAAAAGGGCACATTGACCAGAAGTAAAGAACGTCCATATTAAAAATAAAGATGAGGGAGGGTGGGAGGGAGGGAGACGCAAGAGGGAAGAGATATGGGAACATATGTATAACTGATTCACTTTGTTATAAAGCAGAAACTAACACACCATGGTAAAGCAATTATACCCCAATAAAGATGTTAAAAAAAAACTAAATGGGAAATCAAAAAAATAAAATAAAATAAAGATGAAATACCTCCCTTCCCAGAAAGCCAGTGCTGGTACTCTATCGATGATAAAGACTCCCTTCCCACGTGCCAAGGCCATACTGACTCACTGTGTATGTGCTGGTCTGGATTTTGTTTTGAAACCTTCAAGGAACGTATCCCTGACTTGTTTGATGTTCTTTGTTCTGTGCTGAAAACTATGCTTTTCTAGAACAGTTCCTCAGAGTTACCTGAGAGGCTGTCTTCCTGGCTCTAGTCCTCAGTTTGGCTCAAGTAAAACTTTATTCCTATTATAGATTGTTTATTGATTATTTTCGTCGACACAGATAAGTAAGGAGATGCTTAAAATACAATGGGGAAATGCAGGGGCTGGGAGACCCACCAGGACCTAGACCAGGGCCCTGATGGAAAGCTTCCTGGAGAAAGTGACAGGTAAGCTGAGACCTGAAGAAGGAACAGGGGCTGGTCAAGCAAAGGCCTGAGGAAGAACACGTTAGGCAGGGAGAAAAGCACACGGAAAGGCCCTGAGGAGAGAGAACAGCAAACCCAAGAAGCCGACAGCAGGCCTGTGTGGTGGCTCAGAGATGCCAGGCGGAGAACTCATGAGAAATGGGGCTAGAGGATAAGTGCTATATGTAGCCCCTGGGATGCAACAAAAACAGAAAACAGGGAGACAGCTGCCGCCCTCAAGGACACCGGCAGGAAAGCCGGTGGTTATGCTGTAGAAGTGTAAGTTCAACCCTGAGAGTGAGCCTAGGGCAGTGTGGGAGCACCTGGGAGTAGTTTTATGCTCAGTCTTGGGGATCAGGCCTAGGGCCCAGGACATGAGGCTCAGGATACATTCGGTGTATCCAGAAGGCCCTCAGCCTCTGAAAACAGCTGGAGGATGAATGCTGAGGGAGCGATCACGAGGGCACCTGGGTTTGACTGCCGCTTATGGTTAGGAACATCTTTTATTCTGGGGGTTAGGACGCTGGGCTGGAGTGAGCTGAGCTCTGCCTAGTTTTTTAAGTACCGGAGTTGTGGCCAGAAGCAGCCCTGGCTAGAAAAGCAGGTGAGGAGAGCAGTAGACTTGGCCCCCGGATCCCTGCTATAGACTTAGGGGTGCAAGTGGAAGAGCACGGGATGAGACAGGGAAGCAGATGTTGCAATGATTTATTGCCAGTGATTTATTTTATTTAACAAACAGTCATCTGGTACTTACTACAGGCCAGGCACTGTTCTAAACGCTTAGCAAATTTTAATTCCTAACACTCCTAGGAAATAGGCATGATCATCAGTGTCATTTTACACGTGGGGAAAATGAGGGACAGAGCAGTTAAGTGCCTTGGCAAGATCAAGCAAGTGACAGAGCCACCATCAGAACCCAGGCTGCCTGCAGTCTGTGCTCTTCACCACTGAGCTATGCTACCTTCTTGAAAGGAAGGCAGTGGCAAGAGCTAAGAATTGAACCTGGGCCTCCCACATAAGGCAGGTGAGAATTCTACCATTCCACCTCCTAGGACACTGATAAAGTGCTAGGAGGCCTGCTCTGTGGGGGTCCCAGGGCAGTGGGAGGAGCCACGGGAAATGGTGGGCACTTGCAGCTTTGGGGAGCTGCTAGACTAAGGCCAAGGCTCCAGGACCGGGGAAGGGCAACTAGGTAAGCGAGAAGGTCAGGGGACCAGGTAAGGTGTGCCAGCCCCTTCCTCCCTTACCAATGTCATCTCTTGCCCTTGTCTCCTCACTCACAATGTTTTTAGTCACACTGTTCTTTCCTGCCCCAGGCCACTTGCTGTGGCCTCTGCCGGGAACGACCCCACCCCCTGCACTCAGATACACATCCCCTCCCCTTTTCCCAGGCTGACCCCCACTCATCCTTTAGATCTCAGCCTCACTGTGGGTTCTTCAGAGAGGCCCTCTTGGATCCCACCTCTGAATTAGATCCCTTCTGTTATTCTCTCATAGTAGTAACCGATTATTTCCCCTTATAACCTATATTATGGGTTATAGATCCAGTTGTGCTTAATGCTTGACTCTCCGATTAGACCGCCAGCTCCCTGAGGGCAAGGGTCCCACTGTATTCTCACTCTAAATCTTGCTCCCAGCATAGTGCTAGGCACATATAGACACTTCATAACATTTTGCTAAACGAATATACGAATTTAGAGGCCTTTCAGAGATCTGCTGGTCCAACGCTTCCTTCCCTCTACCGTGTGCCGAGTAGGCAGTCATCTACTTTCTCCTTGAATATTCCTAGTGTCAGAGAACACACCACTTCACCAAGACGCCCATTCCATTTTTGAAGAGATTTAATAGTTAGAAAGTTCTTCCTTTTAAAAACAAAATCTGACTCCCTGTTACAACTTGGTCCTAGTTTGGCCCTCTAGAGCTAGATGCAATCAGGACAGTCCTTTAAGCAGTTGTAGAAGCCATCCTGCTCGCCCCTCCACCCTCAAGCCTTCTCTGTGCCACTCAAACAGTTCTTTCAGCTTTGCAAGGCTTGGTTTCTTAACCCTCTCCACCCTGGGCCGTTTTCTCAAGAAACACCCACTTTGGTCAGCACCCAGAATGTAGCCTGATTTATAAACTGTCACCCGCCAGCCTCAGCCACTCCATCAGCTGGGATACAGGTACAGCAGGATGATGGAGAGGGTGGACAAAGTGAGAACAGAAAGCTGTTTCTTTCTCTCCAGTGAACTGGGGATGTGTTTCTCCAGGAAACAATAATATTTAACTATGGTCGGGGCCCCGGTCTAGTCCTGAACCAGATGTACTTGTCAGCTGCATTCTAGGTCAAGTGGCCTTTCTGGACCCATTTAATACCTTTTCTCTGGGAAAAAATATGTTTGGGTACCAAACAACCAAGTTATATATAGACCCTTTAGATAACCAGCTTACAAATTGGGAATTGCTTCTGGAGAAGTATTTAGGTAACACCGAGTGGGAGAGCGAAGGGACGAGAACAGAGTGGGCTTGTTCAGAAAAGTTTCCAAGAGGTTTTTGAAGCAAAGGGGGGGCAAGTGGGAAGGCACACGGGCTTTAGAACCAGACAAACCTGGGTTCAAGTCCCAGCTTTGCCGCTTCCTGACTGCTGTGAGGCCTGCCTTACTTAACTTCCCCTCAGGTTCCTTTCTCTAGGAAAGGAGGACCGTCATTGCAGAGTTGCCTGACACATAAGTGCCGATTAATGGTAGGTGTTGCACTGTTTTCAAACTGGGGATCTTTTCCCTCGACGTGTGGTAACAAGATCCAAGACCCACTGAAGACCCTGACCCCAATATGCTGCTGCCCCACGTGCGGGAGGCTGGGCTGATTACAGAGGGCTGTCCACTGCCTTCCCTATGGAGACGCTCCAAAGGCCGGGGGTGAAGAAAGGGCTCCAGAGGGGAGCTGGGGGGACAAAGGCATTGGGGGTCTGAGTGTCCCCAAAGGCAGGTGCTTCAGTGCACACTGTTCCTGTAGAGGTGTGTGTCAGCGCGAGTCCCGTGTGGCTCTAGTGACTGTGTATGTCCAGGTGACAATATATGCCAACGTTCTGCCTGTCAGTGGGACTCGGGAACTTCCCCTCTGTCTCTCAGGCTCCCTTACTCAGCTGTTCGCAGTCCCCAGCCTTATCGCTTAGCTGTCTGCCCTCTGGCCTCTTCCCTTTGTTTACCAACTTGGCTGGCCTTCTCCTCTGGGAACAAAGGAGGTGTTCAGTTCTGGGCAGTGCCTGGCTCCAGCTGGCTGCCCCCATTCCCTTCCTCTCTCCCGGAGCCATGCCCCCACCCCCCACTTCCTCCATCTCAGGCAGACCCCTCGGTTCGGAGAGGCCCCCTCCCACAGTTCCACGGAGAGGGGAGGCTGAACTCCTTGGCTGGCACCCCCTTTTTCTCACCCTCTGGCCCCCATTCCTTTCCCCGACAAGGTCCCTGAAGCTTCACTTGTCTAGGCTGGAGGCAGCTCCTCTCCCCATTGTCTGACCAGGATTTGGAAGCTCTGGTTTCCATAGCAACCCCTGGGCATTTAATTAAGGGAGGAGGCCTTCATCTCTTCTAGTCTGGGCAGTTCCAAATCTCTACCCGAAAAGGATACCCTGAGGGGGTGAGGTAAGAGCATTGTCCTCCAATATAGCACAATTCTGGCTTCTCCACAGAGCCCATTATAGCATTCCCAACCCCCTGGCCCTACCAGCCCTCTCCCCACCTCACACCAGAGCAGGCTGGGGAGACCTCTCAAAACAGCCAGGGCAAACCCCACGTCCCAGAAGAGCAGGGCTTGTGGGGGGGGGCAGGCAGTAGCTATAAGCCACCCCCTCCCCTGGCTTTGTTTACTGGACTAGTGGATTGGAGATGGGATGGGGTAGAGTGGGAGCTAATTCAACACTGGCCCTAAGACCCAACTGCTCTTCGAAGCCCCTGAAATTGAATATAAAATGTTGTATATAAGTTCATTATAAGCTTTTTTCCTGGGTACTGGGTACTTAGCTTTCCTCAGATCCACAAAAGGGATCTGTGATTTCAAACTCCCTAGATCTGCCATTTGCTAGCTGTGAGAGCTTAGGCAAATGACTTAACCTCTCTGAGTCCTCACCTGTAAAGTAGGGATCATAATTCTTACTTCCTCCGCAAGATTGTTGATATCTGGTGAGCACTTGGTAAGGGGTTATTCTTGTCATAGTTATTATTACTATGAGAGGGAGCTAAATGGAGGACCCCACCCCCTTATTCATTCCACACCCACAGCCCCTCAAAGTGACAGGTCTGCCCTCTCAGTAGGAGGCACTCACCTCCTCCTTCCTCCTTTCTCTGCCCTGCCCCAGGCTGGGAAAGTGCTCCAGACTCTGATGGGAAGCTGGCAGCTTTCAAGAGTTTCGTCATGAGGTGGAATTTCCAAGCTCAGGTCACCAAGTTATGCCAGTTCCTGAAATTCCTAACTCCGATTTCTCAGCTGTTGCCATGACCACTTTTTCCCCGTTTCTGGTTAGGTTAGTCCGTGTGTGTGTGTGTGTTTCCTTTTCACTGTATTTTTAGACTTCGGAAAAAATAAACACAGTTCACACACTAGCACCCACCTGATCTTTCGTTTCTTCACAGGCATGGGGGTTGGGACATTTCTTTCCATGACCATTCTTCAACCCTGCCCCACCCCATCCATTCTTACTTTCCGCTGAAAATTTCCAGACTTATCCCACCCATCTTTCATCACTGCCTCTCCCATCCCCTCAGCACAGATAAATGTCGATTTTAACGTGATTCTGAACTGTATGTGTCTCTGGGTCTTTCATCCTTTCTATACTTTTGTCTTGTTTCCCTCCTGGAAACTTCTCCCACTCTGGTGTTTTTTTTCCCTCCCTTCAGAAGAGGCAGCTCTATTTCTGCAGTTCTATTTCTGCAGTTCTTGGCTTGTCCCACTGTGACAGCACCCTGATTCAAAGGAGGAGCTGGGGAGCCAGATGAACCGAGGAACCTGCACCCCACCAATTAGGTTTAGGCTTCGTCATCAATAAAACAGCATTTACCTAATAGAGTTGTAGAGAAGTTTAAGTGAAATAATGCAAGGGAAGTACTGAGCACAGTGCCTTGTAGGTGGCAAAGGCCTTGATAATGGAGCTGTCATTCAATGAACCTGAGGGTCCTCCAGGACGCGGGGCTATTTCTCAGCCCTCTTTCATTCAACTCCATCCACGTGCCAGTCCGAGTCCTGGAGCTGGACTTGGTGCCGCCAGTGTCTGAAGACACAGGTGATATCGAGAGGTGGCAGAGGAGAGGTGTGGGAAGGGCTGAGAATTAGATTTGCGAAGCAAGAGAAAAGGATTTGGATTATTCAGTCTGGAGAAAATCGGAAGGAGGAAGGCAAGCCTCTTAATACTAATGAACTTCAGGGCTCTCTGTGTCAAATTCTGTTTTCTCTCCCTCAGGGAAGAGGAAGTGTTGGGGTGGAGAGACTAAGATTGGTGAGCAGAAGAATGTCGCAGCTGTGGATGAAACCCTGGCTCAGGAAATCCACATCCCTGCCAAGGAAACCAAGGCTCACAGAGGTTGCCTAAGGTCACAAGGTAGCAAATGCTTGAGGTCTTGGACACAGACCTCAGCCCACTGGACACAGAGCCAAGGCTTTCAACCGGCTTGCTGTAGCCAGAGGCCAGGAGTCCCAGGGGGTCAGATGGGATGGCAAGCCCAGCGGAGACTCCTAGTTTGCTTAAGATTCCCAATCCCCAGGAAGTGCTGGCAAGAATGTGAAGTAACGCAATTACTGGAGACGTGAGAAATCTCACCCAGTTCACATAACTAGGAACTGCTGGGAACAGGATTCAAACCTGGGCCACGTGGCTTGAGCCTGGGCTCTCCACCTGTGCTGCCTCTGGAAGCATTGAGTCAGGTTTTGCATCTGGTGGGGCTGGCTCCTGAGCGGAGGTGCTAATGAAGTCCTGGACCACCTCTTGGACCCTCAGAGGACTGAGGATTGAGTGAGACAACACAGACAGGGCACAGCACACGGGAAGGACCAACATGCTTGTTCTCGTTATGTCTGGCTGGCTCCGGTTCTGCCTTTCCGTGTTTTGCTCTGTGCCTGGGTTTATACCTTTGGCCTTCACTAACCTAGAAGCAAGTTTCTGTCCTTCTTCAGTATCTGTCCTCAATAAACAGGATCGTGGGCTAACAGGTGACCGCCTGACCCTCTCCATCCCACCCACTGCCAGACTCTGGTTATCTGGAGCACGTCCTTGGCGTGCCCTGGAAGACTGGACTGTAGGTAAGCCGGAAGGCATCCAGAGAGTAAGTCCAGCCTCGCACTTTGTAGATGAGGATGCTGGGGCCCAAAGAGAGAGAGAGGCTGGATCAGGGTCATTCCTTCGTTCTATCAACATTCACCGAGCACTGCCGTGCTCCAGGCACCATTCTAGACACTGGGGATACGGCAGGAAACAGTAGCGAAAAGACCCCACCAAGTCCACTTTATCAGAGTAAGCCAGAAAAATATCATAGTGACAAGTGCCAGAGAACATGAAAGGGAATGGGCAAGTGGCTACTTGAGTCGAGTTGACCTCTCTGGGCAGATGCCACTAAACCCAAGAACTAAGGGATAAAATGGTACCAGTGGGGATAATCAAAGAGCAGGGCACTCCAGGCAGAGGGAATGCAGCGAAAAGGCCCCAGGTACAAGTAGAGTACATTGTACCTGGTAAAGGTGAATGTTTTGGGGAACTTTAATTTCAGCATGAATGTGTGTGTGTGTGCTGTAAATATGTATTTATATGTAAATGTATATGTACATAAATTGTGAGTGTGTGTATGTTTTAGGCTGTGATGTAACATGTATTTCTTTTTTTTTTAACATCTTTATTGGGGTATATTTGCTTTACAATGGTGTGTTAGTTTCTGCTGTATAACAAAGTGAATCAGTTATACATATACATATGTTCCCATATCTCTTCCCTCTTGCATCTCCCTCCTTCCCACCCTCCCTATCCCACCCCTCCAGGCAGTCACAAAGCACCGAGCTGATCTCCCTGTGCTATGCGGCTGCTTCCCACTAGCTATCTACCTTACGTTTGGTTGTGTATATATGTCCATGCCTCTCTCTCGCTTTGTGTAACATGTATTTCTGACTATGACGTGGGACAGAAAAGTTTGAGAGCCATGATTGGAGGAAGCAAAAGTTCAGCATGGCTGGAGCATAGTAGGAGAGGGGAAAAATGCCAGGGGGCAAGGCAGGTCAGGTATGGCTCTAAAAGAAACTGGACTTTATTCAAAGTGAACCTGACCCTATAGGAAGACTTAAGCAGAGGATGGACATGACCTGTGTAGTTTCTTGGTTTTGTTTTAATCTTGCCATTTAGAAATAGAGAAACTGAGTCTCCTTACTTACAGTCATTTTCCCACCAAAACAGGTTTGCCTGGCTTTTGCAGGCAAGAAATTTGAGGGCAGGCAGAGGAAAGTTATACTTCTGTCCATCTTTGCCTGATCAAGGACCTCCTGGAGGAGCCTGGGAGAGTGGACACACAAAGACCCCCAGGGAGGGACTTCCCTGGTGGCGCAGTGGTTAAGAATCTGCCTACCAGCTCAGGGGACACAGGTTCGAGCCTTGGTCCGGGAAGATCCCACATGCCGCGGAGCTACTAAGTCCGTGCGCCACGACTACTGAGCCTACACACTGCAACTGCTGAAGCCCGCGTGCTCTAGCCCCCGCGTGTCACAACTACTGAAGCCCGTGTGGCTAGAGCCTGTGCTCTGCAATAAGAGAAGCCACCGCAACGAGAAGCCTGTGCACCTCAAGGAAGAGTAGCCCACACTCGCCACAACTAGAGAATGCCCACGCACAGTAACGAAGACCTAATACAGCCAAAAAAAAAAAGGAAAAAACAAAACCCCCAAAACAAAGGTCCCCAGGGAGGCTGTAAATGAAGGCGGAGCAGAAGGAACTGAGAGAGTAGAGGAGGGTGAGGGATTTGCCACACTGGAGGATGAAGAAGTGGCTGGACATGGGAAACTGGACAGGGAGTATGTCTGGCTCAGGGTTCACATCATTTCCCAGCTGACTCCCATGTTCCTAAGGTCCTCTCCCCCCACAGAATTCCCCCTAGTATGAGGGCTCCCTACCACTCACTCAGCAAGCGGCCACCTTGGTCCTGACCAAGCCCTGGTGGTGGCAAGAGAAGCCAGGAAGCCCTACGTGCTGTGGTCTCGCCACTGTCCTGTGCTCTGAGTGCCTATTCCATGTATGGGAGCTGCACTCACTTTGGCCACGTTCTGCTCCTTTGTTCCCCACTCCCACCCCCCAACTCAGCCCAAACCAGACAGAACAAGGCTTCTTCAGGACCACTGTCCTTACAGCCTCCCCATTTCCCCTCCTGTCCCATCCTCAGCCGTCTTTTTCCTCCTAATTCTTAGTCTAGTTCAGGTAGCTTTTTATCTTTCTTCTCCTATATAAGCCTTTACACACACACACACACACACACACACACATGCATTCACTGGTCGTCTTCCTCCATTTCTTGCTTCCATGCCATCCCATTCCCCTAGAACATTGCCTATACCCTGGCCCACCTCTCAGCATCTTATTCTTGTTTTACATCATAGCTCAATGCTACTTCCTCCAGGAAGTTTTCCTAGAAAATTCTCTTTCCTTTTGTTCTTCCTTCCGATCTCTCACCAGATTCATATAACACCACCCAGCTCCCACAAAGAGGAGCACAAGAGCACAAGAAAGAGAAAAGCCCCAGGAATAGGCCTGGCCTTCATAGCTAGATTTTGGCTTTCTCCTGTAGAACGTAACACTTTCACAGAATACCAACATCAAACGAGGCCACCCAATGCCTGTGACAGGTCAAGAATAAGACCTTTTCATAGTCGCATCCAAACACAGGCAAAAACAAGAACATTGTCCAAGCCACAAAAATGAACAAACACGGACTTCCCTGGTGGCGCAGTGGTTAAGAATCTGCCTGCCAATGCAGGGGACACGGGTTCGAGCCCTGGTCCAGGAAGATCCCACATGCCATGGAGCAACTAAGCCCATGCACCACAACTACTGAGCCTGCGCTCAGGAGCCCATGAGCCACAACTACTGAAGCCTGTGCGCCTAGAGCCTGCACTCGCAACGAGAGAAGCCACCGCAAGAAGCCTGTGCACCACAACGAAGTGTGGCTCCCGCTCGCCGCAACTAGAGAAAGCCCACGTGCAGCAACGAAGACCCAATGCAGCCAAAAACAAACAAATAAATAAATATTTTTAAAAAAGAACAAACACCCCCCTATCCTAGCTAATACGAGTGGCTGCTGCTCCTTTACCAATCACAGTGTTAGCCCTGCTTCATTCTTTTTTTTTTTTTTTTAAGCTGTGTTGGGTCTTCGTTGCTGCACACGGGCTTTCTCTAGTTGTGGTGAGTTGGGGCTATACTTCGTTGCAGTGTGTGGGCTTCTCACTGCGGTATCTTCTCTTGTTGCAGAGCGTGCGTGGGCTCTAGGTATGCGGGCTTCAGTAGTTGTGCCGCACAGACTCAGTAGTTGTGGCTCGCAGGCTCTAGAGTGCAGGCTCAGTAGTTGTGGCGCACGGGCTTAGCTGCTCCACAGCATGTGGGATCTTCCTGGACCAGGACTCGAAACGGTGTCCCCTGCATTGGCAGGTGGATTCTTAACCACTGCGTCACCAGGGAAGTCCCCCTGCTTCATTCTTATTTAAGGTACCCAACTGTAGAATCCTCCAGCTTCCTGACAGCCTCAAATCCAGAGCAACCTCGCTTCCCCGACCTCTCCCCCAATCAGAAAATATAAGTCCAAATCCTAAGCCCTTTTCCTGGATGCCCCATAGTTCCACCATGGTGTGAGTTCTTATTGAAATGAGTCCACAAACCCAATTTTGTTCAGCTACAAGTGTCTGCTGGTGGTCTTTGGCTGGAGGGCATTGACAATCAAGAACAACATACAGGGACTTCCCTGGCGGCGCAGTGCTTGGGAATCCACCTGCCAGTGCAGGGGACACGGGTTGGAGCCCTGGTCCGGGAGGATCCCACATGCCACAGAGCAACTAAGCCCGTGTGCCGCAACTACTGAGCCGTGCTCTAGAGCCCGCAAGCTACTAGTACTGAGCCCGCATGCCACAACTACTGAAGCCCGCGCACCTAGAGCCCGTGCTCTGCAATGGGAGAGGCCCCACAATGAGAAGCCCGCGCACCGCAATGAAGAGTAGCCCCTGCTAGCCACGACTAGAAAGGGCCCGCGCGCAGCAACAAAGACACAACGCAGCCAAAAATAAATAAATAAAATAAAATAAATTAATTAAAAAAAGAAAAACATACAGGTACACTTGTATGTATTTTTTAAAACTACAAACTCCTATATTTCAGATTTTAAGTGTATTTAATGATATTTTAGTACCAGATTTCCTTTCCTAATTATGTTTTCAGGCAAACTGCCTCACCCCCCCAAATCATCTGCTCTAGCTGGTTGCATTGATTCTTCAGTCCTTGGGCACACTTAGCATTTTCCTGCATCTATCCTCTGCCCTCACCAATCTTGTATCAAAATTGAGGTCCAGGGACTTTCCTGGTGGTCCAGCGGCTAAGACCCTGTGCTCCCAATGCAGGGGGCCCGAGTTCGATCCCTGGTCAGGGAACTAGATCCCGCGTGTATGCCACAACTAAAGATCCCACACGCAGCTGAAACCAACAAACAAACAAATAAATAACATTGAGACCCAGGTGAAACCACCCTCTTGGATAAGCCTTCCAGGATCACCTAACCAGATCTGACCCTTCCCTCCTCAGCACTCCTACTGCACTTGGTTTCAATTACCCACCAGGCTTTTGCTTTATCTCCCCATCATTGCTGTAAACTCCATGAAGACAGGGACTGAGTCTTTTTTTTTTTTTTTGCGGTACGCGGGCCTCTTACTGCTGTGGCCTCTCCCGTTGTGGAGCACAGGCTCCGGACGCGCAGGCTCAGCGGCCATGGCTCACGGGCCCAGCCAGTCCGCGGCATGTGGGATCTTCCCGGACCGGGGCACGAACCCGTGTCCCCTGCACCTGCAGGCGGACTCTCAACCACTGCGCCACCAGGGAAGCCCAGGGACTGAGTCTTAAAAACTTGGTTAACACTGTAGTGGCTGCTCCAGCTAAAAAGCCCAAAGGGTCAGGTATTCCCATGGCCAGGAGCCAGGGATCCCTGAGATCATGAGAAGTTATGGTGTAGGACTGAGAAGTGGAACACCTGAGTCATACTAAGGAGGGGAGAATGGGCCTTGCCCTGCTAGACCCCTGGCAGGGTGGCAGGGTGCCTGGTAGTTCTTTGTAAGGATCCCTAGGGCAGAGAAAGTACTGGGTTTGTGTATGCTCTGGTAAGAGTCAGAGTGGATTTGAATTTGCTACCACACTGAACACCTTGGTATATTATGCCACTGTCCCAGATAAGGACCTTATCACAGTAATCAGAGCCAAAAAAAGATAGGGCAGCCCTGAGCTTTGAATGTGTGGCACACACACACACACACACACACATTATCCAGGCTAGTGGTTTTTAAACTGTGTTCCCTGGAGTTTGTTCCTTAGAGGTACGCCAGGAGGGGAGAGAAGGCTGAGTGAGCCTCACTGCAAGTCCCTAATTCTGATCCAACCACTGCAGTTTTGTTTTTCATCTTTTTTCACGTTTTGGAATACTGCATAAGACTTAATTTGTAAAGGAGTTTACTATGAATACATGTTAACAACACCATGGAGATGCAATCAGCAAAATCCAGAATGTGGAAAACACTATAGAATAAACAACTGGTTTCTTCATCAAATAAATTGAGAGGAAAAAAAAAGGAGATGGAATCTATGAAATAAAAGACACTTAAGAGCCGTATCAATGAAATTCAACGAGTGGACCTTGTTCAGATTCCGATTTAACTAAACCAAGGTGTGACACAATTGGGGAAATTTTAGCACTGACTGGATATTTGGTGATATTAAGGAGTTACTTATTTGTGACAATGGTATTTTGATTATGTTAACGAAGAATCCTTTTCTTTTACAGATGAGTACTGAAATCTCTATGGATTAAATGATATGATGTCCAAAATTTGTTTTAAAATCATCCAGGACTTCCCTGGCGGTCCAGCGGTTAAGAGTCCGTGCTTCCAGTGCAGGGGGCATGCGTTGGGGGCGTGGGTTCGATCCCTGATCCAGGAACTATGATTTCACATGCCACACGGTGTGGCCCCCCCAAAAAATCCTTTAAAAAAGTAAATAAAAAATAAAATCATCCAGTAAGGGTGTAGTGGGGAGAAGTGGCTGGGGGGATAGATGAAGCAAGATAGCGTGGATGATTATTGAGGCTGGGTGTTGGTTACCTACGGGTTTATTGTATTATTCTTTCTACCTTTTTAAATGTTTGAACATTTCCACACAAGTTTAAAAAAAAAAAAAAGTTAAAGGAGGGCTTCCCTGGTGGTGCAGTGGTTAAGAATCTGTCTGCCAATGTGGGAGACATGGGTTCAAGCCCTGGTCCGGGAAGATCCCACATGCCGCGGAGCAACTAAGCCCATGCGCCACAACTACTGAGCCTGTGCTCTAGAGCCTGCGTGCTGCAATGAAGAGTAGCCCCCTTTAGTCACAACTAGAGAAAGCCCACACGCAGCAATGGAGACCCAATGCAGCCAAAAATAAATAAATAAATGAATGAATTAAAAAACAACAAGTTAAGGAGATTCCATAAAGAAGATTTGGAATTATAAACTTATTTTTAAAAAAGTAACAGCTTTATCAAGATATAATTCACATACCATACAATTCACCAACTTAAACTGTACAATTCAGTGGTTTTGAGTATATTCACAGAGTTGTACAATCATCACTACAATCAAATTTAGAAGTTTCATCACCCCAAAAAGAAACCCTGTACCCATTAGCAGTACTCTCCATTCCCCCAGCCCCTAGAGCTCCAGGCCACCACGCATCTACTTTCTGTTTCTTTGTTCTGGACATTTCATACAAATGAAATCATATAATATGCGGCCTTTTGTGACTAGCTCCTTTCACCTTAGGATAACACTTTCAAGTATAACCTTGTTTAAATTTTTTCTGGTCTTGGTGGGAAAGAACAATCTTATAAATTTTTTACTCTGGCTTTGGATTTTCAAATAAAGACTCTTGGAAGAGGTTTGAACAAACTTGGGGGAGGGAGTCTAACTGCAAAAAAAAAGGCTAAAAAACCCTTCTTTAGTCCAAAGCCTTCACATTACCTACAAGGAAACAGGGGCCCAGAGAGAGAAGAGACTCCCAAACACACACAGCTTGTTAAGGGCAGAGCTGGTCCAACACCCAGACCAGCTGAATCTTGGCTCCATCCTTTTTTCATGTTGCCACGCTGCCTTCTGAACACACACACACACACACACACCACAACTCATAAACTTGTGACCCACAAAATACCTTTGGAGACACATCTTGAGAATCAGCCATGATGGGGGCTGCTCCATCTCACGGCTCAGGCTTTCTGCTCCTCTCCCCTGAAATGCAGCCACTCCGGGAAGAAGCAGTGTTAGCACCAGCTCCCAGAATTCCTATCTCAGTGGACCTTATGAATGGCAAACTTATTAGAAGCCAGAAGAAGCTGTTTGCAGGGCAAGAACAGTTTTTACTTATTTGAATGTTTATTTGAAGTGGCTTGGGCGGGGGTATGTGTAGGCACAGGCTGGTAGAGAACATGGGGGAGAGAGAGGGCTAAAGCCTTTGGGGCTGCCATTGGAGGGAACCCAGTTAAGGGTTAAGAGGCTGTATGGCAACCCCACTGATGCCTCCAGAGCTGAGTCCAGATGAGACTGAGGGAGGAAGGCACCAGGAAAAAGGCTGAGGGAGGGGACTCCAGGCTGAGGCAGACTGTGATCTTACAGCTGTTCCTGGAACGCTCCCAAACCATATTTATGGGCAGCTCAGAGAAGCTGTCAGCCTGCTGGAAAAGGGCAAGAAGAGGACAAATTCTATAGGCTGAACATTACCTGAGGGCTGAGGATGAGGCCTGGGGAATGGTAGGGGGAAGAAACTTCCAGAGAGCCTGCCTGGGAAAGGAGGGTAACCAGCCAATCGTAGCACCTGGATAACTGTCCTTCTACCCTGGAGGTTCCCTGAGGTGATTCCTGATCCCTGGAAGGGGAGCCTTAGGAGATGGGCAGAGGACAGTGCAGGACTTAGCCTCAGAGCCCTTAGCCAAGCAACTTGGACTTGGATGCCATAGGCTTTGATGGGAGGCACACTGGCTAGGCTACATTCTCAAAATACTCTCCAGTCTCCTGTCTGTCGAGGGCATTGCAATCTTACCCTTAGAGATCTGTCCCTTTGGGTCCAGGGAAGATTTTTAAATTAATTAATTAATTTATGGCCGCATTGGGTCTTGGTCGCTGCTTGGTGTGGGCTTTCTCTAGTTGCGGCGAGCGGGGGCTACTCTTCCAAGGTGTGTGGGCTTCTTATTGCGGTGGCTTCTCTTGTTGTGGAGCATGGGCTCTAGAGGCGTGGGCTTCAGTAGCTGCAGCACGCAGGCTCAATAGTTGCAGCACATGGGCCCTTGAGCGCAGGCTCAGAAGTTGTGGCACAAGGCTTAGTTGCTCCACGCATGTAGGATCTTCCCGGATCAGAGCTCGAACCCATGTCCCCTGCCTTGGCAGGCAGATTCTTAACTACTGTGCCACCAGGGAAGACTTTTTGTGTTGTTTTTTTTTGCGGTACGCGGGCCTGTCACTGTGTGGCCTCTCCCGTTGCGGAGCACAGGCTCCGGATGCGCAGGCTCAGCGGCCGCGGCTCACAGGCCCAGCCACTCCGCGGCATGTGGGATCTTCCCAGACTGGGCACGAACCCATGTCCCCTGCATCGACAAGCAGACTCTCAACCACTGCGCCACCAGGGAAGCTCCCCAGGGAAGACTTTTAAACATCCTTCGTAACAGGGAAAATACCCCTGGGTGGGGCAGCAATGATGGTGAATTAGAGTAAAGCTCAGATGGAACAGGACCCCGGCTGTGCTCCAGAGGCACTGGGCTTGACGGGGTGAAGGGACCTAGAGAAGTCTGGAGTGCTCTCACTTTTGTCCAAGGTCAGTCTTACTTCAATCCCTTATCCCCAGGAGGCCTCATCTGGGCTGTCTTTGTTCCTGAATAATCAGTGGGTTATTCAGGCTGCGGACGTACATCCCATGGGTCTGTCTAGCAGAGAGGCAGTAAGATGAAGGCCCTGAGGGCTGAGGGCTGGCAGGCAGTTAGGTAGCTCATCTCAACCTCATCTTGCCCTCCAGCTTCCTAACCCCAAAGTCCCAGTCCCAGTCTTCCATTCTGGACTTTAACCAGGTGACACATGCAGTACCTCAGCGTCAGTAGGTGTCAACCTGAAACTGGACCTGTGCCTGATTCATCCAGGAAGCTGAACCCAAGCAGCAGAACAAACACTCCTAAAGCAGCTCCTGCCAGGCCTGGAGTGAGAGGTTGTCTGGCGGAACAGACAGCGACTTTGTTTGTTTTCTACTCCTTGCTCCCATCCCCACTTGCCAGACTCCCTCATTCCTTTCTCTCTGCCCAGCTGTGGGTCAGGAGCTCTGTGGGTTTTTTCCAGATGATGCAAGAAAGTTTCTTAACTTATTTATTTTTGGATGAAGGTGATTTCTGAGAAAGAGACAGGAGTTGAAAGGGGTCCAGCAGGAGCTTCTGTGGGAACTGGTTTGGGTGGGGATTAGATAGAACAGAGGGGTCAGAAATTTCTGGGACCGCCCCTTCCCCAAGGGGTGTCACCTGTCTACAATTTAGGCAAGTCCTGTTCTTCTCCTGGGACAACTCCAGCTCGACCTCACTATCCACATTCTTAGCTAGTTTTTTTTTTTTTTTAAACATCTTTATTGGGGTATAATTGCTTTACAATGGTGTGTTAGTTTCTGCTTTATAACAAAGTGAATCAGTTATACATATACATATGTTCCCATATCTCTTCCCTCTTGCGCCTGCTAGTTTGTTTTTGACACTAACTGGTGGCCACACAAGACCATTAAATTTTGCTTCATTCCCCCTCCTACTCCCAACCCCAATACAAATGCAAAACAACGTGGGAATCCCCTTTCAGAGGACGCAAAGGTGCAGCTTTAAGAGAAAGGGAAAGAGCTTTAAGAGAAAGAGAAAGAGGGCTCTGACTCAGAACCTCCTGCCATTGGCTGCTGGAGGGGATCCCACCTCAGGGATTGGCTGTGGCAGAGTCCGCCCCCTCTTGTGATTGGCTCAGCCAGGGTGATATAAGGAGGCTGTGCCGGCCTCTTTTTCAGTTGGAGAGACACAGGGAATCGGGCTGGGTCGTGTGCTGAGACGCACCTGGCGCAACGTTATCCTCTCTGAATCCGAGTCCAGGTCCCGCGGAGGCTGCAGCCATGAAGGAGAGACGGGCCCCCCAGCCAATCGTGGCCAGATGTAAGCTCGTTCTGGTGGGGGATGTGCAGTGTGGGAAGACAGCTATGTTACAGGTGTTGGCGAAAGACTGCTATCCCGAGGTGAGCTGCTCGCCCGACGGCTGGCCAGCTTTCCTCCTTGCCCGCATGCCTGCTGGGGGTAGATTCCCACCCGCCCAGGGGAGCTGTCTCACCCCGCCCCACCCCTCCCCATCCTCAGCCGCTTTCTGGCTGGAGGACCGCCCTGCCTTAGCTTCCCCTGAGACCTGTTCCACTTCTGCCGCCCCGAAGGCTCCTCCTCACCTCTTCACCCATAGGTCCCCCCATCAAATCCCCTCCTACCTCCCTTCATCCTGGGGTCTGCTCTTGGGAGAGGGAACTGGAAGCATTTGAGAGTCTGGGGTTTTTTCTTGACGTAATACCTGTCCGTCCCTTCACCCATCCTCAAAGGTTCTATGCGCTTGTCCCCAGGCAGGCTTCTGCTGCTCCTTTCTGCTGCCCTGCTGGTCCAAGGGGCTTGTGGGGAAAAGATAAAGCGCTAGAATTGGCTTGTGGCTGTGACATTGGAAGACAGACAAATCTGGGGACAAGAGGAATCTTTGTGTGTGTCTCCCTGACCATCTAGGATATGGGGGGCTTGTCCCTGGCAGGCAGTCATTCACATTTCTTACTCGGATGGAGCAAACTGTCTGTGCCTCTACACTCCCCTCCCTCTGTCCCATGTGGTCCCTCCTGCCCCAGGTATCCCCTCCTCTCCTTATCTCCTGACACTTTCGTGTCTCACTAAGATGAGTGGCTTCTTGTATAGCCAGCACTAACTGGAGGGTTACAAGGGTAGGGACGCCCAGGGTGTGAATAGTTCCTCTCTTTTCACAGACGTATGTGCCCACTGTGTTTGAGAATTACACAGCCTGCTTGGAGACAGAGGAACAGAGAGTGGAGCTCAGTCTCTGGGACACCTCAGGTAAGACTGCTGGCCCCAAGTCCCCGCCTTCCCACCCCTACTGGTCTGCTGCAGCTGCTGTCTTTTAGAAATTGTTTCCCTCTTTGACGGGGGGAAGGAGTTTGGTGCTTGCTGGAAACTGAAACAAGGGGACCTGAAGATTCTTTGGTTGGGGTTGTGGGGAGAGTTTGGCCAACTCAGTTGGCTGGTCCAGGGGTTCAGAGTGGATAAACCCCAGAAGCTACTCACTTCTCTGGGTCTGGCTCCATCCTTCAGAGGGCTGAGATGGTGAGGTAGATGGACCCCGGAAGACTACTGGAGGAGGCAGATAGGGCTTCTCCATTTCCACTCCCTGCCACCCAGCACACGCACACACAGGCTTTACTGCCCCAGAGCAAAGCCAAAGAAGAGGCAGGAGGCAGTGCTGCTGGAGGCCGTTGTGGGTGAGGCAAGGAGACAAGCCTGCTTTGGGGGAAATATTGCTCCTGACTCAGTTTTCTCTCCTGCATTCCATCTCAGGCCACTGCTGCCTGCTTGCCTGCCGCAGCTCAGCCCCACTGTCATACCTCTGCGGCTGAGGGATGAAGCGATGCATCGTCAGTGTTTTGGAGGGTGGGGGCTTAATATGGGGCATGGTCACGTTGTACATAGTTGGGGGGGCTGTTGGCTCTGACTGGGCTGAGGTAGAAGATGCTCTGTCTTTCTGGATCGTAGAAAGCAATATGTTTCAATCCTCTCACCCCTAAACCTTCAGTGCTAGTCTATCCTTTGCTTTGATTCTGACCCCTTCATTATCTCTTTAGCCCAGCCCTTTTTTTAATAGACTGAGCTCAGAGTCACAATTAAGGACTAAAAGCCAGGAATAGGAGAAAGAAAATAAAATCCACTTCTCTCCAAAAAATGCATATTCAGGCTGAGTTTAAGAGGAACTATAAATCACTATGGGTTTCCTGTTACATATAAATATGCCATCCTACTCCTCCAAAGAGCTGTTATTCCCAGCATCCAATTTTGAGGTCTCGAAAGATTGGAGGTAGGGGATGGGTAAACGGAAAATGAGACTTCCTTTTGCTCCCCACTCCCCGAAACAAAACAGATTCCTCAACCTCAACGGAGGCATGCTTTCCTCCGTTGCAGTTCCAGGGGCTGGGAGGCAGGATTCTGGTTATCCTGGACTGTGCTGTGCGGCTGGATTGGACTGGAATGCAGCGTGGCTGCATGATGTATGGTTTTTTGTCTGCTGTACTCTGCCCACCTCTCAATCTTCCCAGAATCTTACTGCAGCTCATCTCTTTTCACTACCACCACCCCAAAGAGCCCCTCCTTCTCCTCCCACAGTCAGAATGCAGCCCTTGAATCCCAGTCCAGATAACGGAAAGTCAGCAAGGTGGTCTCCATTCCCTGTGTCGCATCCCCCCAGCCCGTCCCCCACCCCCCGAGTTCTGAAAGGATGCAGGCTATCGGTCATCCTCAAACTCCCTCTTGCAAATGAAGTGCCCACAAGGGAGAAGGGGAAGCAGGGGTGTGTGGGGTGGGGCTTCCCAGCACTGGGGCCAGGGTTGAACCTGTTCCCATTATTCACTTGCTGGTCTTAGGGGAGGGGGATCGCTTGGAGCCAGAATGGAGACCTCCTCCCCTCCCCCTTCCCCAGTGCTGCAGTGCTCCCTTTGCTCAGTGATGCTGTGATAAGACCCCACCTCAGAGAGGGATGGGGACCAATTGCTGAAGGAGCAAGCAGCTATCCCAACTCCCCTTTACTCCTTTTTTTTTTTAACAACTAACCACCCCCCCCACCGCCTCAGCTTGGATTCCCCCCAGTTTCCATGGCAATTGCGGTTCAGGGAGAGGGGCTGCTTGCTATTCTGAGCACGGATTGTCTGGGTTCCAAATCTGCTACTCTTCCTTCCCCAGGGTGGAGGGGGGCAGGTTCAACCCCTAGCATTCTCCCGTATTGGACCACCTGAGTCTGCATTGCCTACTCCCCTCCCAGTGAAGGACCCTTATTCGAGCCTCTAAATGCCAGCTATTGGTGCTGCTGTCTCTGAGAACGCCTCCCTGAGATCTTGGGATAGGGGCTACAGCTTTCCTTGTGCCCTTTACAGAGTAAGCTGATTTGGGTGGGAGGAGTGGGACACTGAATTCTTGATGCTCTCCCTCCCCTGCCGGCCTCCTAGAGCTCTGACCCCACGGCAAAGAAGCGGGGCAGCCACTTATGTAACAGGCAGATTTGTTCCTTCACTGGGGAGACCCTAGAGCAGAGGTTGGGCAGCAGGCAGACTCTAGAAAAGAGACCTTAACCAAGGCCTGGTCTCTCTGTAGGGGTAGGAGCAGCTTCCCCTGGGACTCAGAAAACTGGCGGACCTTCAACTAAGCCCACTGTAGGAGAGCCAGACAGGGCCAAATTATACTCCACCTCCCTTTTATTTTGCCCCCTTTCCCTTTTTCAGGACTAAGGAAGATGATATTCTTGTACCGCAGAAGGCGGTCAGGTCCCAAGCTTCGCACTGGAGCACATTCCCCTGGGGCATGGGTAGGGCCATCTCACCTAAGGGACCAAGCATGGTATTCCCAGGGCTCTTTTGGTTTAGACCTGTAGGGAGGGAGAATGCCATGGCTCACCATCAGCTCTCTCTCGTCTCTACCAGGATCTCCCTACTATGACAATGTCCGTCCACTCTGCTACAGCGACTCAGATGCAGTATTACTATGCTTTGATATCAGCCGTCCAGAGACAGTGGACAGTGCGCTCAAGAAGGTAAGGCTGGATAAACTCTGCTATCTCTAGCTCAGCCTGAGAACAAAAAGGAATCTTGGGGACCTTGTCATCTAATCCCCTCTTGTGTAACAGGAAGAAACTGAGGCCAGGGAAGGCAGAGATTTGCCTGAGGCCACATTAGCTACAGCTCCAGGACTAGAACCCAGATCTCCAGTCCCCTCTGCATCCTGCCTCTGCCCCTCTCCTGCACTGCTCTGTCAGAGGCCCAGCAAGGGAGGGAAGTGTTGAGACTCAGGAAGTGAGGGATTGAGAGTAGAGAACCGTCTGGTGATATGGTTTGCGGGTCGGGGAAGGGGCCTTTTGGTGGCAGCTTTCATTGACCTTGATCCCAGGCCTTCTGGACTGGGCAAGCCAGGCAGGCCTGAGCCGAACTGCTGGTAGGAAATGCCTTGGTCCGAGTAGCAAGGTCTGCCCATACTGAGGAGTCCCAGGAAAGCTTGTGGAACTAGCCTAGTTTCCCAGAAGACTCTGGGATTATTTCCTTCCCTTGGAAAGAGACCGGTTGGCTTCTTCTTGGCTTTCTGGACTTGTGAAGCCCTCTGGGTTGAGGGGGCAGACCCATGCCCCATATGCTTGCCAGAGAGTGGGAGATTTGCCTCCGTGCTCTCTCTGGTGACTGGGTTGTTGAATTTGGGGACAGACTCTTGGAACAGCATTCCTGTGGCCCCAAAGCCCTCATGGGCAGGAAGATGATGTAATTAGTGCAGTGGTGGTGCTGTGACTCAGAGGGAGGGCTGAGCTGGTGGTGTACTGGATGGTGTGTGTGATGTTGCCAACTGGGTGTCTCCGGGTGTCCGTCAGCCACTGACTCTCCTTCCTTCCTCCTTCCCATCTTCTTGCATGGCTCTTCAGTGGAGGACGGAAATCCTCGATTATTGTCCCAGCACCCGCGTCTTGCTTATTGGCTGTAAGACAGACCTGCGAACAGACCTGAGCACTCTGATGGAGCTGTCCCACCAGAAGCAGGCACCCATCTCTTACGAGCAGGTGTGTGTGTGTGTGTGTGTGGTGTGGGGGGGGGGCCCTCGTGTGTGTTGGGGGCTGAGTTGGGGAAGGCTACAGGAGAGGGCTTGAAATGTGGCCCCTGCTCACACTCACTCACTACGGCAAGCGAGAATTGGTGTTCTGTGGGGCCATCTGTAATCAGGAAACTAGTTACCTGGATAGAGGTGCTGGGTACCAGTTTACCCAGATTCATGCTATAGTTTGGCAGGTGAGCCATTCCTGTGTGTGCCACCTGCATTAGAATCACTAGAGGTGCTTTTTAGAATTCCTGACTCCTTATCTATAGAGTCACTCTGGGAGAAAAGTATGGGGATTGCATTTTTAATTAAGTCCCTGGATAACTTCTTATGCACATGGGAGTGTAAGGATCGTTTCTTTTAAACCAGTGTTTCATATTACAGTCATCCGGGGAGCTCTTGAAAATCCTAACGCCTCGGCATACCCCCAGAAATTCTGATTTACTTGTTCTGGCATCAGTATGGTTTAAAAAGTGTGCCAGGTGACTTAAGGTGCAGTCAGGCTTCACCTTCAGAAGATAATCAGCAGAGGGTGGTGGTGGGAGACTGGCAGCTGGGTCCATCGGAGCAGCCCTGGGGAGGACCACTGACCTTAGAAGGCAGTGTTTCAGAGCCATTTGGGGCACTGCATTGATGACCTCACTCCTCCCGCAGGGCTGTGTAATAGCCAAGCAGCTGGGTGCAGACATCTACCTGGAAGGCTCGGCTTTCACCTCAGAAAAGAGTATCCACAGCATCTTCCGGACGGCGTCCACGGTGTGTCTGAACAAGCCCAGCCCAGTGCCCCCGAAGAGCCCTGTCCGAAGCCTCTCCAAGCGACTGCTCCACCTCCCCAGTCGTTCCGAACTCATCTCTTCCACCTTCAAGAAGGAAAAGGCCAAAAGCTGTTCCATTATGTGAAGCTGGGGTTGGAGAAGGGAGACAACCTCCCACTTCCCCCCTTGGGTTGCAGAGGCATGGGGAGAGGGAGGAGGAGACAATTTAGGACACTGGACGTGAGGTTTTCAGACGGCCACGGTGAGGGCTTGGAAGGAGACAGGAATGGGACAAGGAAAGAGCCGGGCCCAGCTTGAGGACCTGACACTGCGAAAGAACCATCACACCCCAAGCCAGGCACTAGGTGGTGGAGGGGCCGGCTGCCCCAGTGCCCTCCGCTCCAGAGGCAGGAAAGGTGTGGGGCTTTTGGGGGGGGGCATGCTGGCCTCATGGCTTTGGTTGGGGGCCTACAGGAGCCTCACCTTCAGCATCATGCCTCTTCCACACAGCGTTTCCATGCAGGCCAGGGGATGGGAGGGGTCCCTGAGCCCTTCCCTTCCCCTCCGAGGAGGCCACAGAGGAATGGAGAGTGGGGAAGCCAAGAGGCAGCTCCTCTGGGAGCTGAGCCCAGGTGCTTCGTAACTGGTAACTGAAATCAGAAGAGCAGGAGCTGGTCAGAGCCAACGAGAAGGAAACCTCATCTTTGCATAGCCCATGCCTCACGGAGAGGTGACATCATACATTCACATGCTTCTCACCTAAGTCCCCAGGGTCCAAGGGAGAAGCCCCAGACCCCCTTCTCTTGCAGCATGGGGGTGGTG
Organism: Orcinus orca; assembly: GCF_937001465.1. Classification (NCBI taxonomy): domain Eukaryota; kingdom Metazoa; phylum Chordata; class Mammalia; order Artiodactyla; family Delphinidae; genus Orcinus; species Orcinus orca. The sequence continues at coordinate 39,318,882 of NC_064569.1, read as the reverse complement.
GTGCTGCAGGACGCAGGGCTGGGTGGGGGTCACCAGACTTTTTCTGCCCTTAGGGCAGTATAGCTGGCATTTGTTTTATAGACTCTTGTCTTTGGAACCGGGGGGAGGGGGGAGTGTTTCAGTCTGTTATATGTTCTGTGTTTAAAGAAGAAAACCTATTTATTACTGAACAATATAGTACATATAAAGAAGTTGGCTCCGTATTCTTAGTTCCTGTCTCTGTTCCCTTTGGTCTTCGATAATGAGGAAAAGCTGTCTTGAGGTCCTTTCTGTGGGTTGCAGAGTGGCTGCCTCCACTGTTCCCTGGCACTTGCAACAAGGATCTCCTCCCTCTGCCCCACCCCCTGCCTCATCCCCTTCCCCACCCAAGTCCTTCTAAGCCAATGAAGATCTCCTTAGCCCTAGAGCAGGGTTTCTTAACCTCAGAACAAATGACATTTTGGACTAGATAATGCTTTGTTGTGGAGGCTGTCTTGTGCACTGGAGGATGTTTAACAGCATCCCTGGCCTCTACCAGCTAGGTGTCAGTAACACCCCTAAGTTGTCACAACCAAAAATGTCTCCAGATATTGCTAAATGTCCCTCAGTGCAAAATCACTCGTGGTTGAGAACCATTGCCCCGTGGAGAGTCTAGGGGAGAGAGACAAGGTTCAGCGGAATCATTAGAAGGAGATCCAAGCTGCTGAGATCCCAACCCCTGCAGAAGATAGACAGACTGAAGCCAAGCCTGGGAGGTTCCAAGGGTTCTGGTCTCCTCTGAGTTCAAGGCGAGGTGATGCCTTCTGCTTTCTGCAACTTCCAAGTCCATGGCCTGTTGATGGCAGCTCAGGAGCCTTAACATCCCTTCTCTTCAGCTGCTTACAGCTCTTTTTTCCAACTTTCACAGTGTACTGGAAACAGTTACTGTGTATTGAGTACTTACTATGTGCTCAGTATTGTGCTGAGTGCTTATCACATTTTTTTCAATTTAGTATTTTTAAAAAATTTTATTGAAGTATAGTTGATTTACGATGTGTTAATTTCTACTGTACAGCAAAGTAATTTCGTTATACCTATACACATATATATATATATATATTCTTTTTCATATTCTCGTCCTAAACTGCCAATCCCAAACTCCCGATCCTCTCTACATTATCACATTTAACCTCATAAATGAAAATAGCTAACATTTGTTAAATGTTTACTATGGGTCAGGGCTGCTTATAAGTTCTTTATATGTTACTTATTCCTCTGATAACGCTATGGGGTACTACTGACGTCATTCTACAGACAGGGAAACTGAGGTTCAGAGAGATTCATGTGTCTCAGGTCACACAGCTAGAAAGTGATAGAAACTGGATACAAATCCAGGCAACCTGGCTCCAGAACATGCACTTTTAGTTTTAAGTTTAACCATTTAATTTTTTTTTCACTTTTTAAAAATTGAATGAGTCTTCACATTCTATAGTGCTTTACAATTTTCAAAAGTTTCACACACATGATTTCATATAATCCCATAATAACTCTCTTTTCCCCCTACCCCTATATTGCCCCTTCCCTCTCCCCTCTGGTAACCACTAGTTTGTTCTCTACAGAACATGCACTTTTTACTGCTCTGCTATCCTAGCCTGTGTGGCAAATGGTATTATTATCCCTCTTTTATAAAAGGAGAAATAGAAAAGCCAGAGATTCCACATAACTTGTACAAGATCATACTCTGGTTAAGTAGTAGAGTCAGGATTCAAACCCAGTCTCAATGTTAACTGTAATTCCATGGGCCCCTTACTGCTAGCCATGTGGTACCTAACTAGGAGACTCTCTCCCTATGGTCCTTACTAAAATGTAGTCCCTCTGTCTCCATCTCCAAAGATGCATATTTGTGAAAGAACTAGCAGGGTAGGAAAAACCATGCAAGTATCCTTTAAGCTCAATGTCTTACATGTGCCGTGAGAGAGGTGTGCACCAGTACTGGGGGAACTCTGCCACTCAACTTGGACAAGCTTCATCAACTTTCTGGGTCTCAATTTACTGATCTTTAAAGATGACTGAGAATGGTAGCCTGGAAATGGGGAAAGAGTATCTACTCTGAAATTAAATGAACTTGGAGTTGAATACTGGCTCCATTCTTTTGACTATGTGGACTTAGAATCTTTCTGGGCCACAATCTCCTTATCAGTAAAATGGAGATAATGTCCATCTTATACTATTAGAAGAACAAGTAAAGTTAGGGCTTCCCAGGTGAGGCAGTGGTTGAGAATCCGCCTGCCAATGCGGGGGACACGGGTTCGAGCCCTGGTCCAGGAAGATTCCACATGCCGTGGAGCAAATAAGCCCATGCGCCACAACTACTGAAGCCCATGCGCCTAGAGCCCATGAGCCACAACTACTGAGCCCGCGTGCCACAACTACTGAAGCCCGTGTGCCTAGAGCCCGGGCTCTACAACAAGAGAAGCCACCGCAGTAAGAAGCCCGCGCACCGCAACGAAGAGTAGCCCCCACTCGCCACAACTAGAGAGAAGCCCGCGTGCAGCAAGGAAGACCCAACGCAGCCAAAAATAGAAATAAATAAATTTATTTTTTTTTTAAAAAGTAATGTAAGTTAAGTGTCCAGCACAGAGTTGGGTACTAGGAGGTATCAATACTTAGTAAATAGCAACCGCAGCTCTACACCTTTGGTCTGATTGTTAGCTCCATTCTGTGAGTGGATAGCCCTCCAGTGTTCACTGGGTGAATTACACCCAACAGACCTGAGACAACTTTTCCATTCTCTCTGTGAGGTCCAAGTGGGCAGCTCAAAGGCTGCAGAGTTCTAAGAGCAGAAATGTGCCTATCCCAGAGTTAATTTGGGCCTTTATGCTTGAGGCTCAGAGCTTTAGGATTATTTGGGCCTATCCTAGGCTCTGCTTCAGTAGAACTGAACACATTCAGAGAGAAAAACCAGAACTAAAGCTATGTGGGATTGAAACCAAAAAGCTGGTGATGGGAAAAAGGGAAGGAAAGAGGCATTAGTTACTTCCTGGTATCTATCTAAACCGTCCTAGAAGTTGCCAGAGTTTTTGTTTTTGTTTGGGAGGAAGGGGGGTAGAATTATGAACCATGTGACCAAAGAGAAACAAAGTGAAAGTACAATTTTTGGGGAAAAAAATCTCATTGGAGGACTGAAAAGAGGAAACTAGGAGAAAGAAAGAACAAAACAGTATTAAGATAACCCAAACAACTGGCCAGATTCCAAACAGCAAAAGAGTGAAGAAGGCAAGTCCTATCTGGAATGTTGAGAAAACCAGGTGCCACAGCCCAGGAGATACCATCCTTCCAGGAGGCCTTTGGAATCCATTGTGTGGGCTCATTTTGATTTGTCACACTAACCAGGGTGTTGCCGCCTGGCCAGGGTTGCTAAAATGTCCTCCTAAACCTGGGATAGTCTCACACCGTGAATTGTCCCACCTCATTGGGAAATACTAGGCGGCTCCTGTAACTTAACTTTTAGTTTGTCCACCCGTAAAATAGGGCTAATAATCTATCGCAAAGATTTTCTGTAAAAACGCTTTTCCATAAACGGTATTTATAGTTGTCACTGTAGTTGCCAGTAATAATTACGTGCTATCTAAGGAAGGCCTTAAATTTCTCCGTTGTAAGCCACAGGCCATGATGTCATTAACTACAGTTTCTAGGAAAACCAGCATATTCCAGGAGGACTGCGCCCGCGGAGAGAAAAACCTTTTGAGAACAGCCGGCCCACGAAAAACTCTTCCTCCCGCAGACTCAAATGTTTGGCGAACCACATTGCCCAGCGGCCCCCGCGGCCAGGGGCCGACGCTCTCACCGTGTATTCTGGGATTGGTAGTTTTCAGGCCCTCTCTCTCGGCCTGCGCTGCTCAGCACCAGGAACTCGCCTTCCCAGCTTGCCGCGCGGCCTGGGGAGCAGCCCGGCGACCAGGAAATGGGGAAGATGGCGACTGCTCGGCGACGTTGAGGCCGCGTTGGGCGGTTCGGACTCAAGAGTGGTGAGTCTCGGGTGATGGAAGCGTTTTCCAGGAGCTTGCAGAGAAGGCGAGAGTGAGGGCACAGCGGTGGCTCCTGTCTCCGGGATAAGACGGGAAGAACGCCTCAGGGAAGGGGCACGAGCTTGGAAAGCTCTGGCGGGCAGAAGCGAAAGGGCGCGGGCCCCAGCGGGAGTGTTGGCTCCTGGGGGCACAGGGCAGGTCCCTGGACGATGTTCCAGGTCAGACCTTTTCCCACGCGCACAGCACCTGTGATACCCTCAGTCCGACTTTATTCCTTCATGTTTCGAGTAGCCCTTGCTCCAGCCGAACTGAAACTCTGGTTTTTCTCCCAGAACCAGTCATGCTTTCCCGCCTCTGCGCCTCCTGTATTCTTTCTTTTTCCGGGAATGACTTCTTCCTGGCACCTTCAGTTATACATTTTCAGATTCTACCTATATTTCAGTGCTCAAGAGCTACTTTCTCTACAGTCTTTCCAAATTCCCTTTTACAAGTGAAAGTAAACTTCTTCTTTGAACTCCTGCAATAATTCATTTGAGCCTGCATCTTGCTATGTGTCTCATAACCCTCTTTTGTTTTGTAAGCTTCCTGTGGACAGGATCTTCCTGATTTCCTTTTGTAACTCACACAGCGTCTAGCATGGTGCCTTGCATATAGTGGATGCTTGATTAGTACATAGTTCATTGAATGAAAAAAAGACTCTGCCCCTGCCCTAAAGAACTGAGGAACTCAAAGATGTGGAGGTTTGTGATAAGTGGAACCTATAATAAAAGTTCCCTACGTTTACTTTCTTCTTATTTGCACTTCTCATTCTCTTCTAAGCTCACTCCACTCAGCCTTCTACTCCCTCCATGCCACTGAAACAGCTCTTGTCAAAGGTCGCCAAGCCATCTCTGTTTTTCCAAATGCAAGGGTCACTCCTTTATCTTCTAGTCTTTCTCCACTTGACACAGGTAACCCCTCCCTCCTTGAAACACATTTTTGACTTCTGTGATGCCGTACTTTACTATTTTTTCTTATTTCTCACTGGCTGTTGTTTCTTTCCAGTTTTTCCCCTGGCTCCTCCTGTGTCTGACTTCTAAATGTTACAGTGTTTCGGAGGTCAATCCTGGGTCCTCCTCTAATTTCTTCTTTAACTAGAATGCCTACTTAGGTAATATCACTTAGCGTCCCATGGCTTTAAAAGCAATCTGTATATTGATAACTCAAGTTACTGTCTCCAGACTCTCTCTTGAGTTGCAGAATTACATTTTCAACTGCCTTTCTGGAATCTCCACTTGGTTTTCTTATTGACATCTTACACTCAATATGGTCAAAATGAAACTTTTGATTTCTTCTAAGTCTTTTCCTTCCCCAGTCTCCTCTGGTCACTAATGGCACCGTGAACCATTTACCCAGTTGGTCAGACCGTAAATTTAGGAGTTACATTTGTCTCTCCTCTTTGTTTCCTCCCTTCATCAGTAAGTCCTATCAGCTCTGCCTTCAAAATGTACCCTGAAGCCCTCTACTTCTTTTCATCTCCATTGCCACTTTCCTAGAACAAGCCACTGTCATCTCTTGTGTAGACTACTGTAATAGCATTCTCAGTGGTTCTGTGTCCACTGTTGCCTCCCTACCGTATGTTTTCTTGCAAGTCACCAAAGTAATTCTTTGAAAATGTAAAATAAGACCACATCACTTCCTGTTTATCACCTTTCTAAGGTTCCCACTGCAGTTAGATTAAAATCCAAGTTCCTTTACTCTGGCCTGAAACACATTTCCATGATCTAACCCCTGCCTACGTCCCTGAACTCATCACGGATCAGTCTTCCCCCTTGGTCACTGCCACTGAGCCACATGAGTCTATTTGTTTGGGCCCTGCTGTGCAGCCTGTGGGATCTTAGTTCCCTGGCCAGGGATCAGACCATGCCCCAGCAGTGAAAGCGTTGAATCCTAACCGCTGGACCGCCAAGGAATTCCTCACACGAGTCTATTTTATTTTTTTTACTTATTTTTTATTTTTGTTTTTGACTGCGGTGGGTCTTCGTTGCGGCATGCAGGATCTTCGTTGCGGCACGTGGGCTTCTCTCTAGTTGTGGTGCACGGGCTCCAGAGCGCGTGGGCTCTGTAGTTTGCGGCACACGCGCTCTCTAGTTGAGGCGTGCGGGCTCAGTAGTTGTGACGCACGGGCTTAGTTGCCCCGCAGCATGTGGGATCTTAGTTCCCCGATCGGGGATCGAACCCTCGTCCCCTGCATTGCAGGGCAGATTCTTTACCACTGGACCACCAGGGAAGTCCCACACGAGTCTATTTTTAATTGGCAAACATGCTAAGCTAGTTCTTGCCCCAGTGCCTTACTGTCCCTTCTGCCCAATAAATTCTTCCCCTGATTTTTGCAGACTCTATTTCCCATCATTCAAGTCTCAGCTTACATGTCATCTAAAAAATTCTTTCCAGAGCCTTCTATCTCTTGTTCATACTGCTCCCCATCACGTCACCCTGTTTTACTCTCTTCATTAGCACTCATTACTGTTTGAAATTCTCTTATCTTTCTGCCTAACTGTTGTCTGCTTCACTGGAATTTAAGCATTATGAGATCAGAGACTTTGTTTTGTTTACTGCTGTATCTCTAGTACGCAGAATAGTTTCTGGCACCTACCAGGTACTCAGTGAATATTTGTCGAAAGAATGCTGATGTCCAGGATGCTTTATAGAGAAGATGGCCTTTCCTCTGGATTGTTTTCTTTTTTTCTTTAATAGAAGAGGGCTATTTTATTTTATTTACTTATTTTTATTTTTGGCTGCGTTGGGTCTTCGTTGCGGTGCGCGGGCTTCTTGTTGAGGTGAAGCATGGGCTAGAGCACGGGCTCTAGGCTCATGGACTTCAGTAGCTGTGGCTTGCGGTCTCTAGAGCACAGGCTCAGTAGTTGTGGCCCATGGGCTTAGTTGCTCTGCGGCATGTGGGATCTTCCCAGACCAGGGATTGAACCCGTATCCCCTGCGTTGGCAGGCGGATTCTTAACCGCTGTGCCACCAGGGAAGTCCCTGGATTGTTTTCTTAGGGCTATAAGTGGACGAGACATAAGTATAATTTCCATGTGATATGCATGACGTACTGGCAATTTTGAGGTAAAATGGGTTGTCTCCACCTTTTGAAAGTGCTACTTGTTCATTTTTTTCTCTTCTTTACATACTCTCCCTTCTTAAAAATAAATGGCAGGAATTACATGGGAAAGGGGGATCATAAGCTAAAGCTTAGGGAACTGTTATTTCCTTGGAACCATTTGGGGTTAAAGTAAGTTCTGAAAAATATATCCTGAGGCTTAGGGATGGTGGTGGTGATGATGGTGGAATAGAGGCAGATTCAGACTTGCTGTCTGAATTTAGCACCTGGCTGAAGAAAATTTTGTCTGAAGGACAGTTGACAGTGTGGCATGGTGTTCAATGTCCCCTAGGCTGTATGGGGACAGAACAAATTCCTGCTCAAACTTTTCATGGGACTGGATCATAATCAAGGCTGTGAAAATCTGAGTAGGGAACATGAGTCAGAACGTCTGTGATCTCTAGTTTCTGGTACACTTCTTTCTCCCTCTTCCCCTCCTTCCCTCTCTCCATTCCTCCCTCCCTTATTTTAAATTCTAAAATAATTGTAGGAAGGAAGGAAGTCGTAAAACCAAAGTGTATGGAGTCCTATGTACCCTTCACAAAGTTTTTGCCATTGTATAACTAGAAATACATTTCTTTTAATCTGAGTAAAAGTGAGTTTCTCTGTTTGAATTTAGGTTTCCTTGAGGTGCTGATCATAATCCCAAATCTCTAAGTTAAACTCCTTTTTTCTCTTTTGAGCTTTCTTTGTGAGCTCAAGAGAACTTACCTCCCTTAGATGTATATACGTTGACTGATCCTGGTGGGCTGGCAGACACAATAGACTCCTAAGATAAGCAAAACAAGATGTTTCTAGAGATAGCTAGTATACTATTCATTAACTAACATTTCTTTTAATACTCTTGCAGTCTAATTATAAAAATAAGGTACATTCATTGTATACTTTTGGAAATGAATATATACAAAAAGGAATCCCAGAGAAATAACATAGCATTAATGAATAAGAATGGGCCTCTGGAGCCAGACTGCCTAAAACTCTGACACTTAACACCCGTGTGTCCTTAGGCAAGTTACTTTATACATCTGAGCTTCAGCTTCTTCATCCATGAAGCATGCATACCAATATATCTACCTCAGAGGGTTGTTTTGAGATTAAGTAAATTATTTGTAAAAAGTTTAGAGCAGTACCTAGTACATAATAAATACTCCTCTTACCCATGACAGATGGCAGGAGAGCTGGCTGATAAGAAGGACCGTGAGGCATCACCTTCCAAGGAGGAAAGAAAGCGATCTCGGACTCCTGACAGAGAACGGGATAGAGACCGAGACCGGAAGTCTTCCCCATCTAAAGATAGGAAACGGCATCGTTCAAGGGAAAGGCGTCGAGGAGGCAGCCGTTCTCGTTCCCGTTCCCGTTCCAAGTCCATAGAAAGGTAAAGTAATTTTCTGTTTGTTACGTGAAAAGGGAGTGTACATTTCAAACTCCTTTATTCTTGGTTCCTCTGATGCCTCCATATTAGGGCATTAGTCTTTCATACATTTCTCTTAGTTCTTAAAGGTTAATAGGGAACTTGTAAGATGAAGGTCCAGATGATCAAGGAAGATAGTTCATCTGTTCACATAATCCATGGCCTATCATTGCCACTGATACTTAGCAGTACAGCTCTGAGCTCTTAGACCTTCTTAGAATTCCCTCATAACTTCTTGGGAAACACATTTTCCAATTTGTAAAATATTACTTTGGGGAGAAAAGAGCATGGGAACCTTCTTAGGGCTGCAGTGAAGCAGGATACTCAGGACTCAGGAAGTGTCATGTAATTTCCTAAATGTGCTGTCTTCAGAGAACGCCGGCACAAAGAACGAGAGCGAGATAAGGAGCGTGATCGGAATAAGAAGGACCGAGATCGGGATAAGGATGGGCACAGACGGGACCGCAAGCGATCCAGGTACCTGAGGGAGGGGAGTGGGCTTTAGGGCAACACTCTGGTCGCTTCCTCTCTGCATCTCAGCTGGCTCAGCTTCGGGGGAAAGTAAATTTTCCATAGCGAATCCTGTCGGCAGTTATAGTAGAACTGTCTTTTTTAGAAGGCACACACCTTCTTTAGAAAGGATAACCAGTTAGTGAAGTCACCACTTCTTGAGGGTCAGCTTGTTCTTAGAATTTAGTTTGAAAAGGTTACCAGCCAACAAAACAGCTCCATCGGACCATTCAGTTTTCTAACCAGAATGTACACCATATATTTGTTGGGATAGCTTAATGCACCAGTATCTTGATCTCTTTGTTCTGGAAACTTTTTTTTTTTTTTAATTTGTTTCTTATTTATATTTTGGCTGCGTTGGGTCTTCGTTGCTGTGCGTGGGCTTTCTCTAGTTGCGGCGAGTGGGGGCTACTCTTTGTTGTGGTGCGCCGGCTTCTCATTGCGGTGGCGTCTCTTGTTGCAGAGCACGGGCTCTAGGTGTGTGGGCTTCAGTAGTTGTGGCACGCGGGCTCAGTAGCTGTGGCTCACAGGCTCTAGAGCGCAGGCTCAGTAGTTGTGGCGCATGAGCTTAGTTGCTCCATGGCATGTGAGATCTTCCCGGACCAGGGCTCGAACCCATGTCCCCTGCATTGACAGGGAGATTTTTTTTTTTTTTTTTTTTTTTGGTGGTACGTGGGCCTCTCACTGTTGTGGCCTCTCCCGTTGCGGAGCACAGGCTCTGGACGTTCAGGCTCTGGATGCTCAGGCTCAGTGGCCATGGCTCACAGGCCCAGCCGCTCTGCGGCATGTGGGATCTTCCCGGACCGGGGCACGAACCCATGTCCCCTGCATCGGCAGGCAGACTCTCAACCACTGCGCCACCAGGGAAGCCCCTGGCAGGCGGATTTTTAACCACTGCACCACCAGGGAAGCCCTGGAAACTTTCTATACAAAGTTTTTATTAGGCCCTGAATCTGTAGATTAGAATTCAGGGCAAAGAATAGAATTCTTGCAACAAACACAGTGGGGTTGAGATCTCTTGCATATTAAGCTTATAGCAGGTGTGGGGAAAGATTGCTGGGGCTGGTAGGAAGGAGAGATGAGGAAAGGACATATATAGCAGTATCTGGGAAGGGTGTATGTGGGTGGCCATGTCGGCTAAATTTATTGTGTATTCTCAAGTAATGCAGGATTTTTTTTTTTCTACTGACATGCATATGCTGTTTGGAGGAAATATTTTTTTAATCAAAATATAGTTGATTTACAATATGGGGTTAGTTTCAGGTGTATAGCAAAGTGATCCAGTTTCACGCATATATATGTGTATATATATATACACACACACACACACACGTGTGTATATTTTCTGGTTTTTTTCTATTATAGGATATTACAAGATATTGAATATACTTCCCTGTGCTATACAGTAAATTCTTTTTTTTAAGAAATTTTTTAATTGTATGTTTTTTATTTTTAAAAAAGTTTATTTATTTTTGGCTGCGTTGGGTCTTCGTTGCTGTGCGCGGGCTTTCTCTAATTGCGGCGAGTGGGGTCTACTCTTTGTTGTGGTACGTAGGCTTCTCATTGCCGTGGCTTCTCGTTGTGGAGCACGGGCTCTAGACGCACGGGCTTCAGTAATTGTGGCACGCAGGCTCAGTAGTTGTGGTTCGCGGGTTCTAGAGCACAGGCTCAGTAGTTGTGGCTCGTGGGCTCTAGAGCACAGGCTCAGTAGTTGTAGTGCATGGGCTTAGTTGCTCCGCGACATGTGACATCTTCCCGGATCAGAGCTCGAACCCATGTCCCCTGCATTGGCAGGCAGATTCTTAACCACTGTGCCAGCAGGGAATTCCCTACAGTGAATTCTTGTTGTTTATTTTATATATAGTCATGTGTATTTGTTAATTCCGTACTCCTAATTTAGCCTTCCACGCCCCCCTTCCCCTTTGGTAACCATAAGTTTGTTTTCTGTGTCTGTGAGTTTGTTTCTGTTTTGTAAATAATTCATTTGTATTATTTTTTAGATTCCACGTATAAGTGATACCATATATTTGTCTTTCTCTGTCTGGCTTCACTCAGTGTGATAATCTCTAGGTCCATCCATGTTGCTGCAAATGGTAATATTTCCTTCTTTTTTATGGCTGAGTAATATTTAGAGGAAATAATTTTTGATATCAGTAGTGAAGATCCACTTCCCAGAAGAGAATAGTCTCAGAAAAGGAGATTCAGGTAGAATGGGGCCAAGATAGGGCCATTGTTAGGTTTCAGAGCAGGCAGAGTGACCAGGTCTGCAAAAGGAGCTTCAGGACATGTTGGATGACCGTGGGCCAGTCTTGCTGAGTCGTGGGAAAACTTCCATCCTCTTTTGGCGAGCTCAGTCTGAGCCTCATCCAGGGGCTAGGCTAAGAGTGATACGGCCTTTTCCTGTTCCTTTGCCTTTAAGTTTATCTCCTGGCCGAGGAAAAGATTTTAAATCTCGGAAAGACAGAGACTCTAGGAAGGATGAAGAGGATGAACATGGTGATAAGAAGCCTAAGGTAAAAAGAGGAAGGATTTTTTTCCTCATCTTCCTCTTCAGTTCAAGCCCAACTTTGTTCTTCACAGGGAGAGAGCCTCTATGGACTGAAGTCCTGTGTTTTATCTTCAGGCCCAGCCATTATCCCTGGAGGAACTTCTGGCCAAGAAAAAGGCTGAGGAAGAAGCTGAGGCTAAGGTAAGAGCTTGAAGGTCTGTATTAGTTGGCTAGGGCTGCCATGACAGAACACACGGACTGAGTGACTTAAACAACAGAAATTTATTTTCTCACAGTTCTGGAGGTTAGAAGTCTGAGATCAGATGGGGTTGTTTCTTCTGAGGCTTCTCTCCTTGGCTTGTAGATGGATGTCTTTTCCATATTCACATGCTCTTCCCTCTGTGTGTGTATGCTCCTGGTATCTCTGTGTGGCCAAATTTTCTCTTTTTATAAGGACACAGTCAGATTGGTTTAGGGCCCAACCTTGGAGCCTCAGGTTACCTTAATCACCTCTTTAAAGGCTCTGTCTCCAAATACAGTCACATTCTGAGGTACTGGAGGGTAGGGCTTCAACATGTGAATTTTGAGGGAGACACAGTTTAGCCCGTAACAGGGTCCTGGGCCTATTTATGTTTTCCTTAACATGTTTAATGCCTGAGCAAATATTTTTGGGCTCCCTGCCATCTTGCCATCAGTGGTGTGATTATACCCTGTTCCTAGATCATTGTTTACAGTTGTAATCTGTTTTGTAGCCCAAGTTCCTCTCCAAAGCAGAACGAGAGGCTGAAGCCCTAAAGCGACGGCAGCAGGAGGTGGAGGAGCGGCAGAGGATGCTTGAGGAAGAGAGGAAGAAAAGGAAACAGTTCCAAGACTTGGGCAGGAAAATGTTGGGTTCGTTTTCTTACCCTGTAGCCCCTAGACAGGGTAGGGAAGGGTGGGAATGGGATTGTGGTGTAACTTAGGAGAGCTAGAAAGCTATTTGCTCTGAGTTTGGAAGAAGGAAGGATGGGGCAAGTTTCTGAGAAAAATATCTTTCTGTTAGGTCTCCATTTTGCTTGTATCATAAATCTCCCCCCCCATGTTTTTACTCATTTGGTGTCTGTTGTCTGGATCTCCTCCATGCCCTCTTTTTTCTTCCACTGAGTTCTTCTGCAGCTTTGCTTTCTTTGGTCTACAGAAGACCCTCAGGAACGGGAACGTCGGGAACGCAGGGAGAGGATGGAGCGGGAGACCAATGGAAATGAGGATGAGGAAGGGCGGCAGAAAATCCGGGAGGAGAAGGATAAGAGCAAGGAACTGCATGCCATTAAGGTGCAGGCCTCAGCTCTGTCTTCGTGGCCCCACGCTCCTCACACACTAAGGAGGCTTGCTTGTTGGGCCAGTCTGATCTCTGTATATGAGATTTGGGCCTCCCGTTTGATGGGCTTCGTGTTCTGTGCCCGGGCAGGAGCGTTACCTGGGTGGCATCAAGAAGCGGCGCCGGACGAGGCATCTCAATGACCGCAAGTTTGTCTTTGAGTGGGATGCATCTGAGGACACTTCCATTGACTACAACCCTCTGTGAGTGTCTTCAGGCCTCAGTGCTAGGTCTTTTAAACTAGGCAGTTGCTAGAGAGAACCAGTGACTACAGAGATAGAAGTAAGATAGGCTGGGATGAGGAGATGGGTAAAATAGTAGTTAGCCAGCCCTCTGGGCGATGAAGGACCCTGGCTGGAAGGGGAACTGGTAATGTTGGTAGTCTGCACCTCCATCCTTGTGCTTAGCAGCTCCTTCTCTTTTCCTCTTCCTCTGTCTCAATCCCAGGTACAAAGAACGGCACCAGGTGCAGTTGTTGGGGCGAGGCTTCATTGCAGGCATTGACCTAAAGCAGCAGAAACGAGAGCAGTCACGTTTCTATGGAGACCTAATGGAGAAGAGGCGGACGCTGGAAGAAAAGGAGCAGGAGGAGTGAGTGGGCAGGGCTGCAGGTGGTTGGGCAGAGTGAGTCTACAGGAGGGAGATGGAGGATACGAACCCCTTCATTCCCCATGTCCTGCTCCAGGGCAAGACTCCGCAAACTTCGTAAGAAGGAAGCCAAGCAACGCTGGGATGATAGGCATTGGTCCCAGAAGAAGTTGGATGAGATGACAGACAGGGACTGGCGGATCTTCCGTGAGGACTACAGCATCACCACGAAAGGTGGCAAGATCCCCAATCCCATCCGATCCTGGAAAGACTCTTCTCTGCCTCCACACATCTTGGAGGTCATCGATAAGTGTGGCTACAAGGTATGAAGGAGCAGATTGGCCCAGAAGGCCTTACGTGTTCCCAGATTCTAGGGGGTACGGATTTAATTTGAGAACAGAGAACTTTGTTCCTAGACTGTTCGGTGCCTTCTCTGCCAGTGGGCACCAAGGTGACGTCTCTCAGTTTCTGGTGGAAGTATTGTTTGTTGATTGTGTTTCTTCTCGGGTCCCATTCCTGTTCACTGTGCTTGGTGTCCTCCCGTTGTGCTAGCATATGTGCCCACTCTGTCAGCAGCAGCCCAGGTAGTATAATTTTGCCTGTACACGTTACTGTCTCTGGGTCACTACAGGAGCCGACACCTATCCAGCGTCAGGCAATTCCCATTGGGCTACAGAATCGTGACATCATTGGAGTGGCTGAGACTGGCAGCGGCAAGACAGCAGCCTTCCTCATCCCGTTGCTGGTCTGGATTACCACTCTCCCCAAAATTGACAGGTGACATCAGCTGACACCAGTTGGTGAAAATGGCAAATGAGCATTTGGTTTTCTTTTTGAGTCTATAATCAGAAGCCTTTAGTCTGGGTCAGATATTAGGGAGTAATTGGATCATGATATCAAAGAAGTGTATGATTTTATTGCTGGCAAGGACCACTCCCTGGAGAGCTTGGCTATCGTGGAGTCTGATTTTTAAGAGCAATTGTTACATTCTTTTCCCACCACCCTCCTCATTCCCTTTAGTTGCCCTTAAGAGTGACTTTGTCTTGCTCCTGTTTGTGGTTGGATGAGAACCAAAGCTCATGAAACTGTGGAATGCCCCATTTACCACAGGATCGAAGAGTCAGACCAGGGCCCTTATGCCATCATCCTGGCCCCCACTCGTGAGCTGGCTCAGCAGATTGAGGAAGAGACCATCAAGTTTGGGAAGCCGCTAGGCATCCGCACTGTGGCTGTCATTGGCGGCATCTCCAGAGAAGACCAGGGCTTCAGGCTGCGCATGGGTTGTGAGGTTTGTTCACCTGGCCAGCAGCCAGCCCGCCATTTGGGAGGGCTCTCTGTCTGGGGGCTCTGTTTCTAGTTTCTGCCATAGATGTACAGTAAATGAAGAAAGGGGCTGGTATGTATGTATGTGCTGTTATTTATGGGGGACTTATGCACCAGGGATTGTACTCTGTATATCATTAATTCTCACAACCACCTTAAAGAGAATAGATAACGGTATTTCCATTTTACAGGTGAAGCTGAGAATCAGGTTAATAACTTGCCCAAAGTCACAGCTGGTGATGGGCAGAGCTGAGATTCATATGTGAAGGCTGTGCTCTTAATCGCTCTGAAAGATCATGTTGTTGATTTTGTGTTGCCTTCTTCTTAGGGTAGGGGAGGAGAGCTTTTTACGAGAAGTCTGCTGTAGGAATCAAGTCTTCTGCAGGCTTCTTAGTGTAATCCCTTTATCCAACCCCCTCCATAGTATCGCTTAGTCTCTCTTCCGTCGAAGAAAGTTCTGTTGATGTTGCCTCTTCTGTCTAATCCCTGGACCTTACTCAGAGACCCCATTCATTCCTGAAAAAAAATCCAAGGTAGCAACAAGTGATTTCATGCCACTTCTCAGGAACTTTCACTACCAAACATAACTGGAGGTTGGGGTCAAAGTTCCTTAGCATTGGGGATCTATTGGGTGGATAGTTCACAGAAGAGAGAAGAAAGGGGTACCTGCTGGGGCCACACATGATTCCACTGTACCCCCCAGATAGTGATTGCTACTCCAGGACGTCTGATTGATGTGCTGGAGAACCGCTACCTGGTGCTGAGCCGCTGTACCTATGTGGTTCTGGATGAGGCAGACAGGATGATTGATATGGGCTTCGAGCCAGACGTCCAGAAGATCCTGGAGCACATGCCTGTCAGCAACCAGAAGCCGGACACGGATGAGGCCGAGGACCCTGAGAAGATGTTGGCCAACTTCGAGTCAGGAAAACATAAGTACCGCCAAGTAAGGCTGCTTCCCTAGGCTGGGAAAAGTTGGGCAAGTCGCCAGACCTGCTCCAGGGCCCTTCTTGCCCTAGGCAAGTGCATGTTTCCAGAATGGTGAGGCATGGCTCCCCATGTACAGTCCTCTCACAGTCCTAGAGTGTAGCCTCTTAGCCCTGGAAAAATGATTCCAAACAGTCATGCTACTGCCTGCCACAGGTGCTGGCAAATGCTCTCAGCCCTTCCTGTTCGCATAAGATGTAAAGTACTCTGCTGAACAGGCACTGAGGAAAAGAAGTGGGAAGGCAAAGGACAGTTCTCTCTCTGTCAGGCACTACTTCTGGCAGAACTCACACCATGGCTCATTTTCTGTTCTGCAGCTTGGGCTGCGCTGCCTGTGCTGATGGTGGGATGTGTGATGTGTCTGCCTGGGCCCAGGGCTGAACCTCTTGTTTTCATAGACAGTCATGTTCACGGCCACCATGCCCCCAGCGGTGGAGCGCCTGGCCCGGAGCTATCTTCGGCGACCTGCTGTGGTGTACATTGGCTCTGCCGGCAAGCCCCACGAACGTGTGGAACAGAAGGTCTTCCTCATGTCAGAGTCTGAAAAGAGGTATGGGGGCAGCTGAGCCAGGGGAAACAGAAAGGAGAAGAGGCTTTTTTTAGTGCGAGTGGTGGCTGGAGGGCGACTGTTCTGCCATGTTGAAGAGCTGGGCATTGGAGATCCTGGAATTGGTGTTTGTAGATCAGTGTTGGGCATTCACTTGGAGTGGAGGGTAGTATGCATCTCATTTTTCTCTTCCTCTTCTCTCCAGGAAAAAGCTGCTGGCAATCTTGGAGCAAGGCTTTGATCCCCCCATCATCATTTTTGTCAACCAGAAGAAGGGCTGTGATGTTTTGGCCAAATCCCTGGAGAAGATGGGGGTGTGTCTGGGGGGGGAGAGCAATGCCTGGTCTCTTCGGTGCTGCTTTCTGAAACTAGACGGGCCCCCTAGGCTTCTGCTTTCAGTGCTTACCTATTCTTGAACCTCTCCAACATTTAACAAGCCAGGGTCAGAGGGAAAAGGGTGGTTGATGCGGATAAAGAGGACTTGGTCGATTGCTGTGACTCCCTGTCCATTCCAGCAGTGCCAGCCACAGCTGCCTTGGGTCTTCCTCCAAGTGTGCTGGGGCCAGGGAGAGGTTATGAGACACATCCTGGCAGGATCTGAGGATATGGAGTAGAGTGGGTCAAAGTGTTTCGTGTTTATTTATGTTTGGGAGAGAGGATGGTGTTGTCAGGAGGGAGATGTTAGTGATGAGTGTCCTTTACTCCTGATACTGGTGTTGGAGGGGAAGGGTGTGTCCTTTCCACTCAGGCTTAAACTTCCTTAAATTTCTTGGTCCCTGCTTTCCACCCTCATCTCTTACCCTCATTCTCTCTTTCACTACTTCTCATCTGCCTGGGTCCACATCTCACCCCTGATTGCTTTACCTTTGACCTTGCCCTGTCTGTGTCTCCCCTCACCACCACCCCCAATCTCTCCTATCCCTTTCTTCAGCTCATCTGTTCTCTCCTTACTTCAGTTGCCCTTGTTCTCTTCTGCCTCCTTCCCCTTTCCATCTCCCCTGCTGCTCTCTGCAACCCTCCCTCCTGCTGGTCCACTCCCTCCTAACTTCTGTCTTTCCATGATCCCATTGCTCTTTCTTCACCTCACCATTCTTCCAACAGTACAATGCTTGTACGCTGCATGGTGGAAAAGGCCAGGAGCAGCGAGAGTTTGCACTATCCAACCTCAAGGCTGGGGCCAAGGATATTTTGGTGGCTACAGATGTGGCGGGTCGTGGTATCGACATCCAAGATGTGTCTATGGTTGTCAACTATGATATGGCCAAAAACATTGAAGGTAAGTGCAGGGGAAAGCAGCTTCAATCCAGGTAAAGGGAGATTCCTTGCCCGTTTCTCCTCGAATAGCTCCACTGAGGAGGCTCCTGCTGTCAAGTCTCACAGCTCTGAGCCTAGGGCTGCTTGTCCCAGTGAGAAGAGCTCCTGCCCTGTATCTCTCTTGGGTGTGTTGTCCCAGCTCCTGGGATTGCACTCTGTCTTCTGGGTATGGAGAAGAACGGAGCTGGGCCACTCCGTCTTAATGTGGTAGGATGGCCACCATCAGCAGTGCTAGCGGGCAGAGCACCGTGGGCACTGCAGATTCAGGCAGCGCGAGCTGTGTTTACTGCCCTCAGAGGTGTGGTGGCAAGGATGAAGCCTTTAGAAGTGGAGGCTTCACGCACTGCTCACCAGGGCATCTGGCCTGGCGCCCTGAGTGACATTCCTCCCCCTCCCCAGATTATATCCACCGCATTGGCCGCACGGGACGAGCAGGCAAGAGTGGTGTGGCCATCACCTTCCTCACCAAAGAGGACTCTGCTGTGTTCTATGAGCTGAAGCAAGCCATCCTGGAGAGCCCGGTGTCCTCCTGCCCCCCAGAGCTGGCCAACCACCCCGATGCCCAGCACAAGCCGGGCACCATCCTCACCAAGAAGCGCCGGGAGGAGACCATCTTTGCCTGACACAGCACTCTCCCTGCGGTTCGAGGCTGCGCCCTGGAGCCTGTTCTTCAGGACCCTCACGTCTCTTCCCAGGTCCGCACTCTTATGGGGGCTTAGGAAACAATCAGACTCCCTGGCCCAGACCCTCAGTTCTGAAGGCCTGAGTGTGGGGCTGTAAGAGGAGAGGAAGCTAGGAGGCAAGGAGAACAAATTACCCTAGGTTTTGGCCCAGCCCTGCCCCTCCGGCGGGCTTTGGGATTGCATTGGGCCATCAGCTCTTGCCAGGTATGGGGGCAGCCAATTGGCACTGCCTCCTAGACTGAACAAACCTGGCTGCCAGGCTGGGACTTCTTCGGCACAGACGTGACTGCGTAAGCTGCAGCACCATCGTTGCCCTAGGTGACCCAGGGGATCTGGCACTGAGGAGTATGGATCTTGGACTCTTATTGTCATTTTGACAGCTGTTTGCCCTTTCGGATTATCAAACAAGTGGAGAGCCTTGCTTAGAGTTGTGCATGGCCCCTGTGCCGAGGGGTACTGTGCACTCTAGGCATCCCTCACCCGGGGAATTTTTTAGCAGGTGTGGGGATGGGGAGCTGGCTGAGTCCTTGAAGTCAGAGTGAACTTTCTGTTTTCTATTCTCTGAGAAGAGTTTGTATGTTCTGAGAATAAATACACGAATATTAAGGCTGTGTCTTAGTTCTAGCTAAACTCATCTCCCAGGTCCTCCCTGGTACCACAGAAGACCAGGAGGACAGCATTGGACACAGTGGATTCACTTGGGAGATGAAAGAAAATCAACATTCAAAGAAGAGCCTAGGGTCTGAGCTGATAGTTTAAGTCTATAGGAGGTGCCTGAGGGGAGATGGAAAAGGCACCGACAGCAGGACCGCGATGCATGTTCCCTCCCCTGCTCTGGCTTCACAGAACTTGAAGCTCTGGCCTGGACACCCTCCAGGGAGCTTTGCACAAGGGTGAGAAAGGAAAGCAGTTGTGAAACTTTGGCAGGTGAAGCAGTCAGAACCACTCTCCCGCCCTGGTGCAGTGTGCTTGACACCAAGTCTTCAGGACCTTTGCTTGTGGCTCCCTAACTGCCGAGCCCACTGCTCATGGGAGGTTGTGGAGACAGGCACCAGAGGCACCACGGAAAGGTGAGCTGGGCCCGGCTGAGTTCAGGTTGTGGGGAGAGGGCTAGAGGGCTGCACGGCCTGGGTCCTCCCCCAGTACTCTTATCACATGCTCTTCCTTACCCATCAAAAAGCTGGGCAAGTACCTGGAGTTCAAGTTGCAACTACTTCAGGACCTTTTTGGCCTGAGGTAGGGACCGTGTAAGGTGACTAAGCCTCTTCTCCACCTCCCCAAACAAGTCCCTTCTGTGCCGCTGAAAGTTTCCCTCCAGGCCCTGGGCATGAAGGGGTACCTGGGAGTATAGTGCCTCCCCCAGCTCTGTCCTTTTCCCTTCCCATTTAATGGGTTCTTTGTGAGAGAGAGGAGGCCAGGATACTTCTTTACCTCCTCCAGACTTGGCCCTGCAGTGAGGAACTTGGCTACTTGAGCCAGCAGACATACACCAGGAGCCCGAGGGATGGTGCATGGTGTTTATTAGTGATGACGGTGAGGTGGGGCAGGGGCCTGTGGAGCATGCTCTGTAGGTCACACACTAGAGCCTTAAGGTGGGTACACAGGGCCTCTGGGGGCTGTCCACTGGGTCCTCTCTCTCCCCCTCTAACCCTAACTTAACAAGCAGCTGCTATGAATCAGGGAATAAAGTCTGAGGCCCGTATCCCCCAGGAGGCATGAAGGCCAAGAACAGAGATGACAGGATGCAAGAGCAAAAGAATGAGTGGGGCAAGGAGGCCCCTGACGCTGTCCATACGTTCTCCGCTACACACGCCCTCCCTTCCCAAAGCCCCAATCCAGGTTGGCTCCCGTCTGCCATTTGGCCTGACCATGTCCTGGTCCTTCAGATGTTAGGAAGCTTCCTGGCAGGTGAGGAGAGCCCTTCCCTTCAAGGGCTTCAACTGTGAGGCCTCTGGCCCTAGCCCAGCCTGCCTGTGCTCCAGCCTCGTGTGTGGATGCCCCACCCCAGCTGATGGATGGGAGTGCCACCCTGTTGGGCTTTGATTGTCTCATTTCTAATGTGTGGCAGTGAGGCGAGTGGAGGCTCTCAGACCCCAAAGCACAACCCCTGAGTCCCTTGGGTTAGGATAGTAGCTGCTCAGGGACCTTGTTTCTTCCTCATGTCATGCTGCCCACACCCCACCTTCCTGTCACTTTGAGGGGGCATCCCTTCCCTGAGTCTGGTGGGAAGGCCCCTGCTAAGGGGATCCTGGCCTGAGGGCACTGCCCAGTGGGGCAGCTTCTTGTGCAGGAGGAGAGGAAGGTGCCAGGGGTGCAGCACACACAGCTAGTACCTGGAATGGGAGCCTAGGGGGGTCACTGTGCCCAGGAGGTGAGGGGGCCCCGCGCTTCTCAGAACCTTGGGACTGCAGGCAGCCCTGGAGCTGGGGCTGGGCAGGGGGTTTTGGGGGCTGAGCCTAGTGCCAGCCTAATGCCAGTCTAACTCCAACCTGCCTGGAGCGGGTGCCCCAGATAGCTGTGCCTGTGCCTGCCAGGGTCGGGCAGCAGGAGGCTGTCAGTAGCTATCCTTGGGCCAGGGCCGGTTGCGCTGCCAGTTCCGGTCATTGTGGTTGTGCTCCGAGTCCTGCGCCAGGAGCCGGTCTTGGGGGTCGTGCCCGTTAGCACTAGGCAGCCCCGAGGTGTGTTGGCGGTGAGGCTGGTACAGGTCCTGATAGGCATCTGCATAGTCCTCCTCCAGGTGGCGGGAGCTGCGCTGCGAAGATCCTGTCCAGGCTTGGCGGGAGCTCTCGCTGGCCTCATCGGAGGGCATCAAGCTGTCCCGCTCGAGGGGTGAGTGCTCCTCGCCACGCTCCCCTAGCAGCTGCTGGTTCTGGGGCAAGACAGAAGCTCTAAGTGAGGCCATGCGGACCTCGCCTTGGCCTCCCTGCCACCTCTAGCAGGGTGGGGATTTCTTCCCCCTCAACTCTCAGGCCCTGCGGACACGAAATAGTGCAAGGAAGGAGAAGCATACTGGAGCATTCTCCCACTTCAGACACGGAAAACGAGCTTCTGACTCCCACAAAATTCAGGCTCTGCCTTCAAGACAGACTAAGGAGAAGGGTTTGGAAAGTGTGTTTCTTTGGAGTCCTAAAGAAATAGCCTTTGATCACGCATCTCATTGCTTTATTCCCTCTCATCAGGAAGTGCCTTCGCCCATATGCCCTAGCTCTGCTCTCTGACCCTTTGGCCTTCAAACTGGAGGCCAAGGGGGATCCTCCGGGCAGGGAGGGGGCATTGTTTTGGCTGGCTTAGCCTGAGCATCTGTGCCCTTGGAAATGGCTACCTGAAGTCCAGGTATGGTACTGGGAGGGCCGAGAAGTCCAGGGCCGGGGGCTGGGTGGTGGGTGGCCCTCCAGTAGACCTCCAGATACTCAGCCAGGTGCTCACAGGCATCCTCCAGCTGGTTCTCATCCAGAATCACATCGAATGACTCCTGGAGGGAAGGAAAAGGGGGAATATTGGCTTCTTCTCAGCAGGAGCCCTCCACCCATCTCCATCACTCCCCCAGCCCTGGAAAAGCAAGAGCGGGCACAGGAGTACCACTCACTGGTGGGCACTGAACCAGCTTATCATATGCCATCATCTGTACAGTCAGGTGCTTCATCTGTGACTTCCCCCGGGAGCGGATGAGACGCTGGAGTACCTGAGGGAAAAGGGCAGAGCTGGGCCTACAAAGAACTGGGCATGTCCCCGACCTGCGATACTGCATGAGGAGCAGGCGAGGATGACTTAGAATTGTGTTAAGGGGCAGCAGGAAAAGGGGATTCAGGAGCCCTTGGGCAGGGACCAAGCAGAGTTGTACCACATTCTAGGAGGGCAGCCCTGTGGGCCTTCTCCATCACCACCACTGACTTACCTTCGGTGAGGATACTTTGACAAAGACGATGATGGGGGCCAGTGAGGTCTTGGCCAGCTGTGCTGGGTGGTTGATGGTGTCAGCATCCAACACTACTAGCTGCAGGGACTTGGCCAGCTCGAATATGCGCTCGATCTCACTCTGCACTTCAGCTATGGAGGGTGGGAGGGAGGGAGCGAGCCGCAATGCTCACCAGTGGCTCCACCCCATCTGACTCCAACAGGGCTTTGGGGGCTCCCAAATTGTGGATGGGAAGGGACTGGAGGGAGAGCGTGTTCATCAAAGCCTGGGCAGGCAGAGGAACAGAGAATTGAGACTGGGTTCGGTTCTTGCCAATCCTGGGGCAGGTGGAGAAGAGGTTGGGCAGGAATGCAGTTGTCGGGGAAGAGAAAGGTAGGAGAAAGGTTCTCACTAATGCTTGAGTGGGCAGAGAAGCAGGAATGGGGACTTCTCACCAATGCTGGAGCGGGCAGAGGAACGCTCAATGATGGTCCTTTTGCCGGGATTGTTGAGCACAGATCGCTTCGCCAGTGAGAGGTCCGCTGTGACTCGGGTGATGGAGATCCTGGGGTGGGCATGGAGAAGCACAGCCCACCTTTAAATTTCAAGCCTAGGCCCCTCCCTACCCAGGTCCTACCAATTTTCACTTTAGAGAAGCCCTTGCTACAGGCATCTGGAAGGAGACAATGATTTCTCCCTGGTTCTCATGCCTCCGCAGGCCAGGGCAGCTTACCTGCCATCAAACCTATGTTTGAGGAAGTCGAAGAGAGCCTTCTGCATCATGTCTGTGACCTGGGTGGGAGGGGTGAGGGGAAAGGCATGCAACTGACTGGGGGCCGTCTTGGAGGGGGGCAGCATCCTCAGGTGCAGCCATGGAGCCCAGCCCCTCCACACCCAGACCTTGGGGGATGGGGAGGGGGGAAACATCCCCTCCCACTGTCCCTGGGCCCTTCCTGTGGCAGGTTTGGTAGAGGCAACTCTGGGGTCAGGGACCTCTTCTCACCTCGTAACCTTTCAGAGAGGGTCCCACCAGCACCACAGGCCGCATGGAGGGCACCACATCATAGGGGGGAATATGTTCCGCCTGCAGAATTGACCTGAGTTCAGGCAAAGTCATGGCTGTGTGGCCTGCCCTTCACCTGACTGGGGTGGGGCAGATTCAGAAGTTCTGGGCCCCCTCCCCTCTATGTTTTCTTGTCCCTCCAACAATGACTGCCCAGAAACCTGTCCCCACAGCCAGAAGCCATGAGCCCCCCAAGCCCCAGTCCCTTCCTTGACTCACCTGCTTTTGCTTCTGCTTGGCTTTTTGGAAAAGGAAATAAAAGATTAAAGTTGGTGAAGCGGGGAAAGGCCCTGGGGGCACGGTATTCCCGTCCCCAGGGGAGACCCTGGGCTTCTCCCAGCTCCAACCCCTTCCCACACTGTTCACCTGGGAGACTCTCCCTTCCCCCTGTGTCTGAGTTACCCACCTACCCAAGACAGGTGGGTTGAGGGGAGGCTACCTAGAGATGGAGGAGGGGAGCGTCGGTTGCCAATGTCACTCAGGCTGGATGGGTTCCCAGATCTCCTAAGAGCAGAAAGGGAGGTCAATAAGCGTCTTTGTGTGCCTGTTCTAGACAGTATTTAATAGTTGTATACGTCTCCTCACATTTTAGCTAGTGAGGGAAGTGCATGTGACGGGAGCATTTGTGTGTGTGAGCTTTGATGTGTGTGCATTTGTGAATGCATACGCTAGGTGTGAGTGTGCATATTTGTGTGTGGGGGGGATGTGTGTGCATGTGTGGTGATGTGGACTGTGGGTAAAGTGCACACGTCTGGGGTGTATGTTTATTGAGTCACAGCCCTGCTCTCACCTGGCCTTCTGCTCCTGCTTGAGCCGGATGCTCTCGAGGCGCTGGGGGCTGGGGATGAAGGCGATGTCCCCACCCTCTTTCACTAGCCGCCCGATCCACCAGTCATTGCTGTACTTCTGGGGGGTGGGGTGGAGCGGAAGGGGCGGTGAGAGGAGGGGACCCAGGCCTCAGTCCTGGCACTTCAACGTGAAGGAGCCAGGGAGGCATTGGGAGAGCGGGTCTGAAGAAGGCAGCGCGAGGGGAGGGGGGCGGGAGAAGGTACCAGAGGGAAGGGCAGCCAGGTTTGAGACCCCCAAGACTTCAGCGTGAGGCATCACAGCTGCCACAGGGAACCTAAGATGCAACTAATCTAATGGCTTACTTTTACAGATATGGAGACTGAGGCCCAAGCCAGGCCTTAGGAGGATGGAGACCCTGAAGATTAGGTCTTGGATATGAGGGTTTTATGGGGGTGTGTTAAGCATAAGAGTTGAGGAGCTTGGGGAACTTGTTTATAAATGAGGACCGAAGCAAGAGGAATGGGAACTGGGGCAAAAGCAGATTAAGTGGCTTCTATTTGGAGGGGGGTGGTCACCTCTTTAATGTGCAGGAAATCTTTGGCCTCAAAGTTGACTCCAGAGCCCTGGACGGGGCATTCCTCATCCAGCACACCACAGTAGCTGACATTGGTCCTCACAGCAAACGCCACAGGTTTGTGCTGGAGAATTTGACCATTGGTGCAAATGAGGGGAGCCTCAGAGCACCCCTTCCAGTTTCAGTGCCCCATCAGCAGAGGGCGGAGGCCCCATCAGTCTGCCCATCCGCACACACGCCCTTTCACACTCACACACATCCTGCCCATTGACCCCTCGAGACTTAGGACCTAGCACAAGTTTCCACCCAGTCTGGCCTGTCCTGCCCTCAGCCGGCAAGATGATACCTTGGCCCTTTCAAGCTGCTGCTGAGCCTGGCTCTCCACTTCACGCCGGGCACTCTCCCGGTCCTCCTCCAGGGATACGTCTGAGTCCAGAGATGGGCGGCTGGTATAGGAGCCAGCTGAACCCTGGCATGGGGGAGAGGCTGTGACCCATGGGCTCAGGTGTGAAGGGCACTAGAGAGGCACCTCCGAACCCTACAGTGGTGCCTCCGCTAACCTCAGCCTCTCCAGCTCCACGGGGGTGGCTGGGCCCGCCAGTCCCCCCTGTCTCCCCAAGAAGGGCCCCAGTGCCTCTGGGGCTGCAGAAAAGCCGGCCCAACCCATATGTGCTATGATCTGGGCCCCTCCCCCCAAGCCTATTAATACTGCAGCCTCGAATAGAGCTTTCCCTTCCCTCCTTCCTCCCTTTTCTCCCCTTGACCATGTCCTGTTAGGCAGAGGGAAGTGAGATGTACTGAAGATGATATATTGGAGATGATTTGGAATCTTCGGAATCCAAAGACCCAGCCCTCTTGTTCACATCAGCCTGCAAAGCAGCTTGGAAATTATTTCCTTAAAATGCCTGGGAGGAGTACAGCCAGCCAGCAACAGTCAGGAGACACTGGTTGGCAAGGCACTGGTCCTGAGTGTCAGGATATAGCCGCCCACCCCCTTAGATCCCATCTCCTCCAGTCCCTACTCTTCCAGGGTGAAGAGGAGACCACAGAGCTCCCAACTCCAGAAAGTTACTCCCTCTCTACTCTCCCCACCCCCACTTTCTTTCCTCTCATACCTGCTGGGACAACTGGCCAGGTGTGGGCAGCAAACAAGACAGACTGACCAAGTGACACAAAGCTATCTCCCTAAGCCTGGGTGAGGTGGGGCCACACCTACCACCTGGCCTACATCTCCCCACCCCTTGCCCAAGGGGATATCAGCCCTGGAGGAAGGCTGAGGTGGTGCCAGGCAACCCAGCCAGGAGCAACCCTGGGGATGCAGGGAAAGGGTCTTTGAGCCAGGAGAGTGTCAGAGTCCTGCCCACTGGAAGGGCCTTTGGGCAATGAAGGTGCATTTGGAGGGTTGCCGAGCTCACCTTCAAGGCCATGAGGGAGATGCACAACTGAACAAAGGAAGCTGGACCTTAGGGCAGGAGGACAGAAGTCAGGCTGGCTGGGTTTCCCCCTCAGTCTAGGGAAAAGGGAGTCTTTTGTTTCCTGCTTCAGTTTCCCCTCTTTATGGGCAGAAGTCTGAAAGTGACACTTCCATCAATTCTGAGGGGCAGGTGGCAGAGATAAGGCAGAAGCCTAAAGGGTCCGTGTGGGAATGTGTATGTGTATGTGTGTTTAGTAGAATGTTCTCAGGCTGAGGAACATTCCTTCAAGCCTACTGTGCATAAAGGCAGCGGAGGCCAGATTCTTGGTGGGGAAGACAAACTCACACACCTGCCCCAGCCCCGCCATGAGCAAGAGGACTGGTCAGACTGATGTCAGCCCAGGTCCTAGAGCGTAAGCGAAAGACGATGTCTGTGGTAGACCCAAGGCATGAAGATAGCACAAGGAGGGAAAGTCCTGCATATTACAGACAATGTTCCCCATCTCTCTTGAGAACCAAATAAGGCTGGCTTGGCAGCAGGATAAAGAGCAGCTGAGCCCCAGGAAGAACCTTTGCACTGTCAGTCGAGTGGGGGTCCTCCTTCCAGGGGCCTGGGGCACAGGAGACACCTCTGTGGGAAATGGCTATCTGAAGTAAATAGGGGCCAACAGGCTAGGAGGCAGGAGGCAAGGCAGGATGACCACTCGCTTTGATAAGTGTACATCAGATGCCTCCTAGTTGCCCAGACCTGTGCTGGGACAGGAGTCTGACCTTTACTCTCTGTTCTCCAGGATCTCAGCCTAATTTAGTCATCTTTGTGTCCCTGCCTGGGGCACCTGGGTTACCTGGCCTCTCACCCTAAGACGGGAATGACAGGATCTCTCCCTAAATGTTTAGTGAGTCGTGCTCAGACTGAAATCCCCTCTCCGTTATTCCCAAGTCCTCAGAGCTCACCCATCACTCCGGGAACAGGGCTGCCCGGCCAAGCATACTCTGGGGTCTTGCCTCCTCCAGCCCTGTTATGCCCAAACAGCCAGAGCCTCAGTACTTGGGAGCTGCCAGGAGTTGGCACAGTGCCCTGGTGGTGCCCCCCTTGCCTGGTGAGTGTGTGGGCAGGCTGCAGCTCCACTCTTGCCTGGCACGGGGGAAGGAGAGGAGGGAGATGAGCCGTTGGATTTATTTAGAGCCTGATTTCCCTCCTACTGCTTCAGAGGGGGCCCTGGGGAGAGCAAGGAGCCAGGCAAGAGAAAGGGAAGTGGGGGAGGGTAATCCAGGAACCAGAGAAGGGTGGGGAGCGAGCGATGGGTTAGCAGGCTGCCCCGAACACCATCCACACGTCAGGCTTCACCTTGCAACAGTCCTAGCCTTCTCAACCAGGGACAGGAAGAACCTTCTACGGCCCTCCAGCCCCACAGAGAGGTTCATTCTCAAGCTCACCTTGGCACCCTGGGCCGTGCCAGCTGTCCCTTCAACTGTCAGAAAGAGGTGTTACCACAGCCTTGAAAATCATCTGCTCTAGCCGCAATGTAATTAGCCCCAGAGGCCCAATCAACGGGGAACTGGGCCCCAGCAGGAGCCCAGTCCCAGGAAAGGACTGACAGCTGCCTATTCTGAGCCCTAGGACTCATCTATCTTGGACTTCGCAGCAAGAGATGGGAGAAGACTCCAACACTCCCCTTTCGACTCTGGAGTGCTCTACCCTCCATACCTATCAGGGACTCCTCCTAAGCCATCTAGTTGCTCTCCTAAGGAGGTCTTCTTGTAGGATATTTGAGAGAAGGGACTGAGCTGCTGCTGCCCATCCTTGCCCCCATCTTTCCAGGCACTCTCCCTGCGCTCTGAGCTCCGGGAATCA
This sequence comes from Orcinus orca, assembly GCF_937001465.1. Classification (NCBI taxonomy): domain Eukaryota; kingdom Metazoa; phylum Chordata; class Mammalia; order Artiodactyla; family Delphinidae; genus Orcinus; species Orcinus orca. The sequence continues at coordinate 39,290,959 of NC_064569.1, read as the reverse complement.
CTGCCTAATGAGCTGATTTGTCTCAGTGGGTCAGGAGATAAAAGCAAAGAGGAGAATTAAATATTTATCAGCTGCCTGGTTCTCTGAGCGAAGAGCTTCCTCTCCATCCCCAGGCCCTCCATGCTGAGCAGGAGCTCAGGATGCCCGCTGCTCTGAGGATGCCTCAGCAGGAGGAGTGGAATGGATGGGGCTCAGTCAGCTGGCTCATCCATGTGCTGGGTGCCCAGTTTTCAGCCTGGGAGAGAAGCTGGGCTGGAGGCAGGGTGAGGAGATAAGGCAATGCTCAGGGATGGACAGCAGAAGGGGATAATGGAGGTCCTCAAGTTTTATGATCCGTCTGTCTGAAGAGGCTGGTATCGGATTCTCTGCTGTTCTCCAGGCTCCCTAATTTGTCCTTTACTTGAGGCACAGGAGGTCTGGATTGTCCCCCTCTGCAAGGGCCCCGGCTTCTCCTGTAGCTGTTGTGTTCAGACCCCATAAATCCTCCCTTGGGAACTCCAGACGTTGCATGAGGCCTCTCTAAAGCCTCTGTGCCCTCAGCCTCCAGCCCCTCCTCCCTCCACCCTTCTGTCCTGGGCTGTGGAGCCACCTGCTCTGAGCCTTTCCCCCACGCTGGCCCCTCTTGGCACACACCCGATACCCCTTGCTCTAGGACGGGGGCACTGGGGAGCCTCTGGCATGAAAACCCATCTCCCCACTTTCCTGGAGCGCCCTCCTACACGCCCTGCCCCGCCGCAGAGGCGTTTTTCAAAGTCCTGAACTGGGGTAAGGGTCCAAGGGAGATGAGGTGTCACCCCAACTTCCCCACCCCCACCCTCCCCGTGGGCACTCACCGCCTCCGAGTCCTCAAACCCGGGCACGTAGGAGTCGTCATACATGGGGGAGTCCGGGTGGGGGGAAGCGAGCGGCGCCAGGGGCGGGGGCGGCCCCGAGGCAGGGGCGAGGACAGCGGGCCGCGCCCGGGAGATGCCACCGAGCCCCGCAGCCCTGCGGGCGGCGGCGGAGAGCGAGAGCGCGAAGGAGGGAGCGAGTCGCGAAGACCAGCTGCTCCGAGCTCAAATCACCGCTCCCCCCACCTTACCCCCCCCAACCCTGCCGGTCCCACCCCGAGCGCGGCTGAGGAATCTGGCGCCGGCTCCGACAACAATAGTGCCCGCCCACCTGCCCCCCCTCCCCGGGGGCGGGCGCGGGGGGCGGCGGGGGGCGGCGGCCACCCGCGGAGCCCGAGACCCGGCCGGGAGAGGTGGCCGACGGGAGCCGGGTAGAAGGTGGGTCCCCAAGCACCTATGGGGCAGAGGGGCGGCGGAGAGGAAGGGGAGGAGAGACTGCGGGCGGGGCGGATCCTGGCTTGGAGGAGGCGGGGCGAGGAGAGATGCAGAGACAGAGACATACGGCAACCCAGGAAATACTCCGCCGGGAAACAAAGGGCTGGAGCGGGGGAGGGGACGCGGAGACTGCTTGGGAGACGAGACCCCACCGAGAAAGGAGAGGGCGCAGGTTAAGGAGAGACAGGAGAGAGAGAGAGAGAGAGAGGAGGTACAGAGGCAGAGGGAGGAAGAGGGGAGGCAGGGAAGTGGGAGACTGGGGGAGACAGAAGAGGCGGGGCAGGGGCGGGGGGGCAGACGGGGGAGGGGCGGCAGGTGAGAGGGCGGGGTGTCTGGGCCCTGGCGGCACGCGAGACTCCAAACGCAAACCCCGCAATGGTACTGGGGAGGAATGGATTTAGCGACCCCAGGCCAATGCCGAGAAAGTAGCCCCTGCCCTCCCTCCGTCCCCCGCCCCCAGGCGCTTGGTCCCCTCAGTGCTGGGACTCTTGCAGCAAAGGACCTTGTTGCGCAACCCGTGCGAAGGGGGAGGATTGGGGCCCGGCCACCCTACACCTGTTGCGCGGGCAGATTTCATCCTAGTCTGGCCAGGATGGGGGTTCCCTTCCTCACTTCCTTGCCAAGGACTGTGCCAGGCATTGCCAAGGCATCGTGGGAACTGGCGTAGGGAGGGGCTGTTTTAGGCGAGCCTAAAGGGGAGAGGAAAGAAACCAGAGAGCCGAGGTCGGGGGATGGTCGTGGCTTGGACAGAAGGTGAGAGAGCCTGGCCACGCGGGGGTTGGGAGGGGGAAGGGCAAGTGTCCCCAGAGTCACTAGTGTAAGGCCAGATCCCCTCCTTAGCAAAAGGATGAGGCTGGGCTGGGGTGCCTAGTATCTGGGTTGGAGCCACATGTACTGCTCTACCAGTCAGTCTCCTTCAAAAGGGGCACCCAGATTTGACGTTGGAGACTGAACAGCAGCCCTTATCTTGAGGAAACTTCCTCAAAGATCCACCCATTTGAGCTCCAGAGCAAAATTATTCCTTTGAATTTTGATGGCCTACCTACCCCTTCATCCCCTCCTTCCCCGTCCCCTGGGGGTGGGGGTGGATGTGAGGTAGACAGAGGGTTACACTTGGAGAGCTTCACAGCTCAGTCCTTCTCCACTCCCAGTGTCTCACACCCACGAGGGTGAATCCGCAATTTGCTCATCCCTTTTCTTCCTGGGCTACAGGGGAATTAGTAAACCAAAACTCTGACAGGGTTGGGTGAGATCTATGGTAGGAAGCACTGTACGTGGGAGAGAGAGGAAGACCACCCGAACCAATTGGCTTCCCACTTATGTCACTGGTTCATGTTCCCTTAGCAAGAAAAAGAGAAGGGGCCTCATCTTAAGACTATCTTTAGTCTGCCTTTAGTCTGTCACCATCCTGTGAGTGGTGCATTCCAGCCCTGCCCAGCATCTTCCTCCTGCTGAATTTGGTGAACAACTTTGTTGGAGCCCCTATGCCTCACTATTGGGGGAAGCAGTCTGCTTTCACGGTTCCCTCTCCTGAGGCCAGCACCATTTGGGGTTTGGTTATATGTTGGATTCTTCTGTATTGGAAGTTCCCAGACACTGTCTTCTCACTTTGTGCCCTCTCCCAGTTCCTCAGTATTCCTTATATCCTGTTTTATTCTCTGTCTCTTCAATTCCTTCTGTCCTTCCAGAGGGGCAGAAAGGAGGCACGAAATGTGAAACGATAAGACCCTCAAGGTGCTCTCTCCTGGGAGATGATTCTAATGAAGAATACAGCTACTGGGGCTTCTGATTCTCCCCATCCCTGTATTTACTCTCCTGGCCTCTCCTTTAGGGACCCTCCCCACCACCAGGGTGTCCATGGGATTGTAGGTAACAGTGGATCTGCCATCAACCTCACTCCTTCCTTACACACCTTGTTGTCTTCATCCCCATCTGGGACAGTGGTGTCTAAGTCTGCTAACAGAGCATGAATTACCATGCTAACCACCCCCACCCCCGGAGATGTGTTCAGGTTCCTCATACCTGGCCCATCCCCTGGGTCCTGCAGGAGCTTCGGAGCCTCTCCCTGGTTCCCTTCTCTCTGAGTTGCTACTCACTGCCGCCTTCCATTTCTCACCTTACCCACACCTGCCTGCTCTAGTTCTCATGTAACAAGACATGTGCCTGTCAGTATCCATGTGGTCCCTAACCCCTTTTCTTTTCCCTGGCTGAGCATAAGAAGAGAAAGCTGAGGGGCGGGGAGGGGAGAAAGGATTCAAGGAGAGGATTCCTCCTGCCTTCCTCTTTCTTAGGAGAGAGTCATTAGAGTGGTAGCTGGCAGGTACTCAAGGCATACAAGCAGGACATGGGGGTCTTGGTGGTGGTGGGGAGCCTGAATAACCAGGTTTGGGAGTTGGAATTCTTGGGAGCCTCCAGAATGCATTCTGGCTTCTCCTGTAAGTGCACCAGGAAGCGGGACAGATCCCAATCCCTGAGTGTTGAATGGGGAAGCTGAGGCAGGAGCTAGGACCTCTAGGAAGTCCTTCTCCCCCGCAGTATTTAAGATCTGGACAAAGCCAAAGCCCCTAGCATTTAGCTGCTGGGCTGCCCCCAGGGAACCCCCGGAGGGCGCGCGCGCGCGGGGGAGGGGGGGTGCTTGGCAGAGTCCTCCTCAGTCCTCACATCTAGCCCCTTTCCTGGCTCCCCAGACAGTCCTCCCTCCCCCCGCCCCCACCCCATCCCAGTCCCAGTGCTTAGAAGCTGCCAGCACTGGCCGCTCCCTCCTTTTCTACCTGCCACCTCTACCCTTAGCCTCACCTACTCGGCCTCCCTCCCTCCCCATCGCTGCAGTGTCCCCCAAATGCGGGCCCTCTTCCTAGCTCGCAGTGGGGCTCTCCTCCCACCCACTGGGGAGGGGACCCTCGCGTTTACCTCATTCAGCAGGAAGGTTGCACTGGAGTCAGAAAAAGACATAGACCGGGCTGGCGGCCTCTCCCCCTCCCCCGGGCCAGGGGCTCCGAGGCAGGAGCAGGACCGGGCCGCTGCTCTGCACACTGGCTCCCGCCTGCACGCCTGGCCTCGCCCCACGACCGCCAGGCTCCGACGGCTGCTCCCTTCCCTCTCTCCGGGTTCCCTCCCCCTTTCCTCCTCCCTCCTTCCCTCCCTCCCTTCTCTCTTCCTTTCTCTCCGCCTCTGTCACTCTCTCCCTCCCCTGTCGCCCTTCAGTCCTGCTCTCTCCATTTCCGTCTCTTCCTCCTCTCTACGGTCCATGTTCTCTTCATCTGGTTGCCTGCTACTGTCCTTCCATCCCTATATCTCGCCTCCCTTCTCCGACCCCCCCTCCCCCATCTTCTTCCTCAAACCCCTCCCTAGAAAAGATAGGGACTCCGGAGCTCCCACCGCCACAGGCAGAAGGGCGGCAGTAGCTGGGGGGCTGCCTGGACTCCGGGGCTTTAGGCCCCTGCTCTGTGCGCCCGGCGCCCATCCTCCAGCGCCCGAGGAAGAAAGGCGCCGCGGTCCCAGCGACGGCTTCGACCTGTCCTCAGCAGAGGAAAGGATCGAAAAGGAAGAATGCTTGTGTACGGCTCGCTAGCTCCAGCGTCAAGCGCCCCCTCTGGGTTCCGGGGAAGCTGTCCTGTCACTGCTCTCTCCCGGGTTCCGGGGCCGCGGGACTCAGCCCGCAAAGGCGAAGAGCGAGGCGAAGCGGCTCCTCTCCGACCGGCTGCAGCGCTCCCTGGGCTCATTCACCCGGAGGTCGCACACGCCCTCCAGGTGGTGGCACCCGTCCGGGGTCCCGTCTGTAGGCCGGCAGGGGTCCGGCCCTGCCAGCAGGAGGCGCTGCCCTGGGCAGAGCAGAGGCGGCGCAACTCGGAGCCAGACCCCCTCCGAAGCCTAGGACGATCCCCTCACCCGTTCTTCTTTCCAGGAACTGCGGTCCCACCTCCAGACCCCTAGTATGGGACTCCAGGCTGCACCCTATCCCCACCCCCGTGGGGCTCCTTTGAGATCTTTGGATCTTCTGGGGCCCTGGCCGCTCCTACCTCCATCCTGGTCTCCAGGGGCGCCCCCTCTAAGCCCGGCAGCGTCCGGGCCGGGCCTGGGTAGCAGGGAGTACGGAGTCGCGGGACCGGTACCCCCTCCCGCCCCGTTCGGCGGGCACATCAAATAGGACAAGCCCAAGTTCTGGCGGGGGAAAGGGGGAGCAGGGGTGTAGCCCCAGCCAGCTCTCTCCCTGCACCCTTGTGAGCGGATCAGCTTCTCATTGGTCCCTCCAAACCCCCAATACCCCCAGGCTGGACACTCCTCCACACCAAAAACGGCGGCTGGAGGGAGGCGGCGGCCGACTCCGCTGCGGAGACAGATTCATCCTGAAGCGGAGTGACCCGGGGTCCTCAACGTCTCTCTCGGCATCAATTAGAACTCTTCCCTTTCAGATCGAGGGCGTTCCACTCTCCTCCTTGGCTCTTCTTTTAAGTCCTTTCCCCTGGGGGTTTCCGACCCTCCCCCCCCATCCTTCCACCCTCTGGGGATCTTTGGAAGACTTTCCTCCCTCTCTGTTCAGCTGACCCTGCCCTTGCCCCTATTCCAGAGGGAGGTACATTGGGGGAGAATCAATTCTCCGCTTTCCACCCCCAGCTCCTCCTCAGGGTTAACCCGAAAAGTTCTTTGGGAGGGCATCTCCTCCTCTCCCTCTCTGGTCTAGTCCATGGATCCCCTACCGCCCACCTACCCCCAAGTTACTCAGCTTCATCTATTCAGAGGAGATAAAGAGGTTGTGTGTGTGTTTTTAAAATGTGCGTGGAGGGTTTTTGTTTTGTTTTGTTTTGGCTCTAATAGAGGGAGCAGAAGCTTTGCCTGTCATTTGGCAATAAGACCCCGAGGGAGAGAGGCCCCTCCCTACACCCCCGCTGACCACAGCTAATGGACTAGCTCCTCTGGGCCTTGGGGCAGCTTAAGTTTCCATAGGAGAAGTGGGGGAGGGAGGTGCTGGCCAAGGCAAGCAATTGTCCCTGGCTTCCCCCTCCCTCCCTCCTCTGCAAGAACTTACAGCCTAGAACACCATCGCCCTCCACCGCTTACTTTAAAATAGAAATATCAGTGACTTCTCTCTGATCCTATCAGAGGGAATCCAAGTGCATAGAGGCAGCTCTGCACCCTTCACTTTTCTCATTTCCATTCCAGCTGCTGGAGCACACAGCCCTCTCTCTTCTGCCACTGAGAGAAGGTAGGAACCTCAGAGCTAGAGCCGGGAGCCCAGCCCCCGTGTCCCCAGAACAGTCCTCTCCCAGCCCCTTCCATGTGAGATGACTGGCAGGAGTATCCCTCTCTGGGCCCTGTCCAGGACCCACACAGTCTTCCTCCCCACTTTACCTCCCTCAGTACCCCCACTTCTGGCCCTGACCTCACAGTATCTGGCACTCTGTTCAGAGGGGCCTCTAGCCTGGAGGCACTCCTGTGAGCCATACCTTAGCTTGGCCCCTTCAGCTGCAGGCCCCCAGGGCTTCCCAGGCAGCCTTCATCCCTTCTCCCTAGGGTCAGCTCCCCCTCTTCTCTAACCTCCTAAGTTGTCAGGACCTCAGGATATTTGACGGGGCCTCTGCTAGCCCTTTTGACTAGGCTTTGTGCAGATGCAACTCTGCATAGGTGGTTGCCCTACTGATCTGGAGTTGGATTTCAATCCCCACTTGCCTTGTCAGCAAGGCACAACTCGCACAGCTGTACTCAGTGGCCCCAGCATTTGAAAACCTGTGTACCACAAAGGACAGAGAACAAAGATCACCATGTCCATCCCTTTGTACCTACTCTACCGTGAGCTTCTGAGGAAGCTCTGTGGAAGTCGTTTCCACATGGAATCCCCATTGCCAACTCCAGATATTACTCTGGGGAAGTTCCTCTAACATCAAACCTCAATCCCTCCTGCTGCAATCTCTGTCTTCTTTTTCTGGGCTCTGCCTCTGGGCCCATGGTGATATTTGATGCTTCTAGGCACTTTCAGGCTCCATCCCCTGATGCAGCATTTGCTATAAATAAGTCTGAAGAGTTTATTGCTGACAGTGCCCAGCACGACTGCAGCTTCCTTCCCACACCAGGCCTCTCTAGAGGGACTGGGCTCTCGGCTGTGGCTCCAAGGCCCAACTCCTGCCTGCTCTGGGGCAAGTGGTGTGACTGCTCTGTGGATTTGGGGGTTCCTTTTCATACCTGGGAAGGAGGGAAGGCGAGAGGGCTGAGATGCTTAGTTCTCTTTCTCTTTCTGCCCGGAGTCTGGTTCAGCCTGGCACACAGTAGGTGCTTGACATATGTTTATTTTAGTCTTAGATCTCAGTTTCCATTGCATGTGATTGGTGATTCCAGTTCCACAAAATACACTGGACAGAGGAACAAGGCTGGGACAGGAGCAGTACTCTAGGGCTGCCCCAGGTGGAGGAAGGGGTACGAGAGGCAGGATCCCCAGGGTGGCCTTGGGAAGGGGGGCTGGCCTCGACTTTGCCTCCTTCTCTCCTTTGCTCTTGCCAAACTCTTAACACTTTAGGACCCTGAATCACGGCACGGCCCAAGGGGCCAGTTCAAGTCCTTCCTCCACTCCCATATATTTACAGGCTTTGTAAACATCAGAGGCAGGGAAGTTGGGGTTGAAAAGAGATGGGATGGGGGTGGGGAATCCCCGGGAGGGGTGCTGAGAGTTGGATTACTGAGGCCTAAGTGGGGGCAGAGTTCCCCAAGTGGGGGCAGTGGAAGCATCCCAGGGCTTCCAAAAGCTGGGACAGAGGAGACTTGTGCCTCCTTTAGGAAGGTGGCGCTGCTGACAAGAGGCTGAGTGTGGCTTCAAGAAGGCTCAGAGCAATGGGGATAAGGCTGACCCTGATGTATAGCTGGAGTGAGTGGGATGAGGCCCTGAGTTTGTGTCCTTCCTCTCTGCCCCTCTGGCTCGCTGCAGTTTCTAGGCTCCTTTATCTATCACGGGATCCCTGACCTCTGTTTGGATCTGGCCCCTCTCTAACAAGAAGTAGGGCGAGAGGTGCCTGTGGTGGGGCTGGAGACTGGGTACCCTTCTACTTGCTTGCCCTGGCCTTCCAGCCCTCCTGATTCCCACCACTGTCATTTTAAGGATCTGAGCTGTGGTAGCCATCTCCAGCTCAGAATGAGGGCATGGTGCCCGCAGCCTCCCCGGGAATGAATTATTGAAGGGAACGTTGTGCTAGCTGCTTGGGGCGGCTGCCCCTTGGGCTCACCATTGCCTCTTATTCTGCTTCTCACTGCTCCTTCACCAGCTGTGCGGGGGATGAGGTCTGGGCACCTGGGAAGGGAGAGGCCTTAGGAACTGGAGGTATTAAGCAGAGGCTGGAACTGGATAGGGATGGGGAAGCGCTGACTCAGGCCTTGGGGACAAGCCTCCTAGGGAAGAGGGAAGAGGACTGGTGAAGAGTTGTGGCCCCTCATCATGGATCAGGAGGGCAGAGGGGGCTGGCGGCCACCCTGGAGCCAGGTTGGGAAATGAGCCTGGAAGACCCTTGACTGGAGGAGCTGCCCAGCGTTGCAGTTGTGAACTCCTACATGCCTCTGAAGTAACACAGAGCCGAAAGGAGTCTGGGTCCTTCTTTGAGTCAGCACTAGGTCATTCAGGGGAGCTCTGTGTAGAGCCCTCTGTCCGTCCCTGGGAAATAAGGCCCTGCCAAGAATGCACGAGAACCACAGAGCTGCTGGAAGCGGGTGTCAGCAGATGGGAAGGGTGAGGGGTGGGTATAGTTAAGTGTCAGGGGCCTAGGTAAGCCATTGGTGGAAAGAATGCAGGATTCGGAGTCCAAAAACCGTCAGGCAAGTCCTAATTCTATCACTCACTAGTTCAGGCAAGTCACTTACAAACAGTTTTCTTACCTTTAAACAGGGGAAAGGGGCTTCCCTGGTGGCACAGTGGTTGGAGTCCGCCTGCCGTTGCAGGGGACGTGGGTTCGTGCCCTGGTCCGGGAAGATCCCACATGCCGTGGAGCGGCTGGGCCCATGAGCCATGGCCGCTGAGCCTGCGCGTCCGGAGCCTGTGCTCCGCAACGGGAGAGGCCACAGCGGTGAGAGGCCCGCGTACCGCAAAAAAAAAAAAGAAAAGGGCGGCGGGGGGAAGAACAGTGCTTGCTCAAGAGGTTCTGTGAGAATTCAACAGGAATATTTGTGTTTCATAAAACGTAAATTCCTATGTAAAAGTTAGTTGTTATTATAAACAGGGAAGCAGCACACAGTGGAGAGAACCTGTCCGGAGTCCGTGCCCTGTGGCTAACCCATAGTCCTTCCACTTCTGCAGCTAAATGACTTTTCAAAGGCCACAATCAGTGGCTGCATCTGGTTTCAGACCCAGATCTTCAGATTCTCTCTCCTGGGTTCTTTCCATTCTACCGTGTGGGCCGGATACTCTGGTCCACCCTGACCTTTCACCCCGTGCTCAGCACAGGGGACTTCCCCTGAAAAGTCCTCCACACCCGGATGCCACAGCGATTAGTACTTCATTCCTCTGTCTTATGCTTGGCCACACCCCTGTCTCCTTCAGGAATAACACAGCAAGTACATTTCTTGACTTTCCCCTGAAGCAGCATAAATGATATTATTGAGTATTTGGAATGTAGTTTAAAAATAACTTTTTATTATTACAGAAGCAGTGGTCATGTATTGGAGAAAATTAGAAAATACAGACAAGCAACAAGACAAAACAAATCAAAACATATTAGTATTCTCACCACCCAGACATTACTGCCATTACCGCTTTTGGTGTAATTCTTCTGGATATCTTTTTTCTTAAAAAAAATTTTTTAAAAATTGAGATATAACTCAATTGTATAAAGTGCACATATGTTAAATGTACAGTTCCGTAACTTGGGGGCACATATATCTATATGTCGATATCTGTGTAATCACATCCAAGTTAAGGTCTATGACAACCCTCACTCAGAAGTTTTCCTTATGCCCCTTCACGGTCAGTATCCAGCCTCTTGTAGTGATGGCTGTTGAGGCTCTTATCACTGTAGATTACATTTGCCTGTTTTTGAACCTCATATAAAAAGGATCGTACAGTGTGTACTCTCTTGTATCTGGCAGCTTTCCCACAATATTACATTTTTAAGATTCATCTTTGTGGCATTTATCAGCATTTTGCTCTTTTATTTAAAAAAAAATTGCTGTGTGGTATTCCACTGTTAGAGTATACCATAATTTATTTATCCATTCTCCTGTTGATGAACACTTAGGATGTTTCCAATTTTGTCTATAATGAATAAAATTACTATGAACATTCTTGAACATGTGTCTTTTGGTAGACATATGAACACATTTCTCTTGGATATATATACCAAGAGATGGAATTGCTGAGTTATTGGGTAGTCTGTATCTTTTTTTTAATGCACACCCACACATACACACAAATGAGTGCTCCTTTTTTTTTTTTTTTTTTTTAGCGGTACGCGGGCCTCTCACTGTTGTGGCCTCTCCCATTGCGGAGCACAGGCTCCGGACGCGCAGGCTCAGCGGCCATGGCTCACGGGCCCAGCCGCTCCGCGGCATGTGGGATCCTCCAGGACTGGGGCACGAACCCACGTCCCCTGTATTGGCAGGCGGACTCTCAACCACTGCGCCACCAGGGAAGCCCAATGCTCTTTTTAAAAAATATTAATTAATTAATTTTTGGCTGCATTGGGTCTTCGTTGCTGCACGCGGGCTTTCTCTAGTTGCGGTGAGGGGGGGCTGCTCTTCGTTGCAGTGCGCGGGCTTCTCATTGCGGTGGTCTCTCTTGTTGTGGAGCACGGGCTCTAGGCGCGTGGGCTTCAGTAGTTGTGGCTCGTGGGCTCTAGAGCACAGGCTCAGTAGTTGTGGCGCATGGGCTTAGTTGCTCTGGGGCATGTGGGATCTTCCTGGACCAGGGCTACGAACCCGTGTCCCCTGCATTGGCAGGCGATTCTTAACCACTGTTCCACCAGGGACGCCCCGCTCATCAACTTTCTTTTTTTCTCATCCCAGTCAATGTTCAAATCTCCCCAGCTGGACCCAAAATGTCTTCTACAGCTGATGTGGTCTAATCAGTATCCAATCAAGGATCACACATTGCATCTGGTATTGTATCCTGTAAGACCTCACCTTAGGTTCTTGCTGGCTGGTGGCTGGATACATCAGTTCCTTGTCACGTGGACCTCTACATAGGGCTACACACAACATGGCAGCTTCTGAGAGAGAAAGAGAGAGAGAGAGAGAGAGAATAGAAGCCGCATTTTCTTTTGTAACCTAATTTTGGGAGTGACTTTTCATCATTCTTGCTGCATTTTATTCCTTAAAAGCAAGTCACTAGATCCAGCTCACACACAAGGACTTGAATACCAGAAAGTAGGGATCATTGGGAGCCGTTTCAGTGCTGCCTACCAATATGTTATAGATGGGAAGATACATAGTAATTTAAGGGGCACTTTCACATATATATACGAAGGCAAATACTTCTACCTCCATTTTATGGATGAGAAAACAGCCTCAGAGAGAGCTTCCTTTTTCATCCTATCTAAAGTACCTCCCTCCAGTTACCTTTGATTACATGTTAATTTCCTACAACACACTTAAAAAAACAGACTATTTTTAGAGCAGTTTTAAGTTCACAGCAAAACTGAGTGGAAGGTAGATTTCCCATATACATGCTGGCCCTAGGCATGCACAGCCTCCCCCAGTAACATCCCCCACCAGAGTAGTACATTTGTTACAATCAATAGAGTCTGATTTTGACACATCATTGTTCCTGGAAGTCCATAGCTTACATTAGGGTTCACTCTGAGTGTTGTACATTCTATGTACAACAATTGAACCCATTCTATGTACAACAATTCTATGGGTTTTGACAAATGTATGATGGCATATACCCACCATTACAGCATCCTGCTAGAATAGTTTCACTGCCCTTAAAACGCTCTGTGCTCTGCCTATTCATTCTTCTCTCCCCTGCAGCCCTTGGCAACCACTGATCTTTTTACTGTCTCCATAGTTTTTTTTCCCAGAATGTCTTATGGTACATTCATACAATATGTAGCTAGATTCTGCAGTATACTTTTCATGATATATAATTTTCTTATTCATTTGCCTGTTTGTTTATTATCTGCCTCCCTGGACTCGAATGCAAGTTGCATGAGGGCAGGAACCTTGTCTGTCTTTTTTACTTACCATTGTATCCCAGTACCTAGAATTGTGCCTGCTACCTAGTAGGCATTAATGAATATTTGCTGAATATGTTTTGAGGTTTGTCCATGTCACATTCTGATTGGAATCCAGGCCCCCCTGACTTCGCAGCTGGATCTGTTCATTACACCGTACTGGGAAGGAAAAAAGATGACGGGACAGGGAAGGGGAAGGGCAGGAGGAGTGAAGGCAAGAAAGGAAGAGGGTAGGGGGCAAATAGCTTTTCTTCAAACACACTTAGTTAAGGGGGCAGCTCTGGAAGGCTATCCTTTCCCCTGAGAGCCCTGTCCCAGCAAAAATCCTTGTTCCGGTTCTTCTCGACATGGTTGACAGAGGCTCACGTTTGTTTTTTGTTTTTTGCTTGGATGTTTGTATTTTACTTTTATTTACATTTCTAGAACTGTTTAAAATACAGAAAAACACAAAGGATAAAACAATAAATATCTATATCCCTATCATCCAGAATTAAAACTTTTTTTGAATTTTATTTTATTTATTTTTTATACAGCAGGTTGTTATTAGTTATCTATTTTATACATATTAGTGTATACATGTCAATGCCAATCACCCAGTTCATCCCACCACCACCCCTCCCCCCCCACCACTTTCTCCCCTTGGTGTCCATACGTTTGTTCTCTACATCTGTGTCTCTATTTCTGCCCAGCAAACCTGTTCATCTGTACCATTTTTCTAGGTTCCACATATATGCATTAATATACTATATTTGTTTTTCTCTTTCTGACTTACTTCACTCTGTATGACAGTCTCTAGATCCATCCACGTCTCTACAAATGACCCAATTTTGTTCCTTTTTATGGCTGAGTAATATTCCATTGTATAAATGTACCACATCTTCCTTATCCATTCATCTGTCGATGGGCATTTAAGTTGCTTCCATGACCTGGCTATTGTAAATAGTGTTGCAGTGAACATTGGGGTGCATGTGTCTTTTTGAATTATGGTTTTCTCTGGGTATATGCCCAGTACTGGGATTGCTGGGTCATATGGCAATTCCAGTTTTAGTTTTTTAAGGAACCTCCATACTGTTCTCCATAGTGGCTGTATCAATGTACATTCCCACCAACAGTGCAAGAGGGTTCCCTTTTCTCCACACCCTCTCCAGCATTTGTTGTTTGTAGATTTTCTGATGATGCCCATTCTAACTGGTGTGAGGTGATACCTCATTGTAGTTTTGATTTGCATTTCTCTAATAATTAGTGATGTCGAACAGCTTTTCATGTGTCACGTTTGTTTTAAGCAAACAAAAAACTTTACCGAATATTAGGGAAGAACAAAAAGGAAACAAACATTGAAAATGCATGAACTGTAAAACACTCCAGGAGAGACTGAAGTAGAAAGTTCCTATTCTCACTACAGCTGGCTTTTTCTTTGGACTCTCAGGCCTGGGCCCTTTGTGGATCTTGCTCCCCAGATAACTGCTACCCAATTTCAGAGGGTTTTTGTTTTTTTTTTTTTTAATGATTTTGCAATCCCCTCTTATGCCTTCCGGGTTTCCCTGCCTCCCAGCGCCCAGCCTGTTTGCATTGGTGGGAGTGAGGACACAGTAGGATGCCCTAAGCATGAAAAAGATTATGATGATCCCTGTGCAGTGAAAAACAATTCAATCCAGAAACAGTTCAACTGCAAAAAAATTTAAGAAGTTTAACAAAACTCTGAACATTTCCATGACAAATTTGATGTTTAGGGGAAAAATGTCAAATGTCAAATAAATAAATATTTTTCAGCGCCCTGTTTTGCTGGCACTCAGCATGCCTGTTGAGTAAACAGTCACTGTTAACCCCCGGGGGGAAATGTGAAACTTAGGGGAATCATGGTATATTGCCACTTTCCTCATTTGGAGTATTTTCCTGAATTGGCATTTCCCTAAATGTTTATCTTGAAAAATTTTAAACTTTCTGTAGGTTTAAAATTGCAAGAATAGGGCTTCCCTGGTGGTGCAGTGGTTGAGGGTCTGCCTGCCAATGCAGGGGACACGGGTTCAAGCCCTGGTCTGGGAAGATCCCACATGCCGCAGAGCAACTAGGCCCGTGAGCCACAACTACTGAGCCTGCGCGTCTGGAGCCTGTGCTCCGCAACAAGAGAGGCCGCGACAGTGAGAGGCCTGCGCACCGCGATGAAGAGTGGCCCCCGCTCGCCGCAACCAGAGAAAGCCCACGCACAGAAACGAAGACCCAACGCAGCCAAAAATAAATAAATAAATTAAAACAAAAACAGTTAAAAAAAAATTGGAAGAATAATACGACTGCATATACCTTTCACCTAGATTCAGTGGTTGTTACAGTTTCCCCACATTTGTTACGTAGCATGTGTTTTTGCTGAACCATTTGAGTTAGTTTCAGACAGCAACTTCATTCCTAAATAATTCATCACGTATTTACCAAGAACAGAGACATTTTTACATAACCGCAAAACGTTGTCACACTCAGGAAATTTAACATTGTTACAATATTATCTAATATATAGTCTGCTGAAAATTTCCCTAATTGTCCCAACAATGTCCTCATGACTAAAACAGACAAACAGACTTCCCTGGTGGTGCAGTGGTTAAGAATCCGCCTGCCACTGCAGGGAACACAGGTTTGATCCCTGATCCAGGATGATCCCACATGCTGCGGAGCAACTAAGCCGGTGCGCCACGACTACTGAGCCTGTGCTCTAGAGCCAGCGAGCCACAACTACTGAGCCCGCGTGCCACAACTACTGAGGCCAGCGTGCCTAGAGCCTCTACTCCGCAACAAGAGAAGCCACCGCGATGGGAAGCCTGTGCACCGCAACGAAAAGTGGCCCCCTCTCGATGCAACTAGAGAAAGCCCGCTTGCAGCAACAAAGACCCAACGCAACCAAAAATAAAAGAAAGAAAATTTTAAAAACAAACAAGCAAACAAAAAAACCCAAAACCCCTGGGATCCAATCAAGCATCATGCATTACATTTAGTTATGTCTCTCTAGTTTCCTTAAAACTGTAACATTTTCTCAGCTGCACTTTTTTTTTTCTGGCATAACATTGATATTTTTGAACAGTACAGGCCAATTGTTTTAGAAATATACCTCAATTTGTCTCCTTGGGATCAGATTCAGTTTAAACATTTTTGGTAGGAATACGACAGGTGACCTAGTGTCCTTAGTGCATCCCGTGGGGGACGAGTGATGTCAGTTTGTCCCATTTTTGATGGTCACCTGGTTAAGGTGGCGTTCATGGCATTTTTCTTAATCAAGGAGGATGTTACCTTAGAGAGGAGGAGAGGAATGAGGAGAGCTGGAGGGAAGAGTGAGGAGACCAAAGAGAAGAGGCCCAGAAAGGAAGCGCCATGATTGGTCATCATTTTTCCTGGGGCCAAGACTGGGCAGAGACTCGGTGCTTCCTGCTCTCTGCTGCGGAGCCTTGGAGCCAGCCGGAGCCAAGCCAGCAGTGACTGAAGTGACTTTCTCCCGTCCCTTCCCTTAAGCCCAAGTCTGGAACTAAGGGCTGAGATTCACCTGGGTCAAAACCAAGTTAAAAGAGAATCCCTGTCTTGAGTATCTGCCCCCCACATGTGTATGACGGTGCTGGCAATGAGCAGAGCAATAACTGATTCCTGGGAATTGGTTCTCCGTCCTGGACTTTCTCTGGGATCGTTTCTTTTGATCTTGATCTGATCTGAAGGATCAAGCACAATACAGAAGGGGAAATGCCGTATGATAAACACCACCTTTTTTTTTTTTTTTATTGATGACAATATCTATAAGTCAATGACAACCACCTCTACCCCACATCCTTCTGTTCAGGGTTGATAGAAGAATTTGAATGAATTTGTATATATCTATGTACATATATTTACAGCCCGAAAATGGGAGCCCCCGGAGGCTTATGAGATGAGGAAGTTTGATATTTATTAAGCATTGTTCCTTTTAGTCCGTCTTACCTCTTATACACATATATTGTATTGGCCAAAAAGTTCATTCGGAGTTTTCCATATGATGTTACGGAAAAACCCGAATGAGATTTTTGACCAACCTAATATAAAGCTGACTTCCTGGACCGTTTTTGGCAAGAGCAAAGCCAACTTTTTCCATAGTAACTACTTAGCCAGGGATTTTGGGAAAAAATGGGAGAATGGCCTATGACTCTCTCCTTACTACTCTAGATTATTTTAAAGAAAAGTGTGGGCATAATGATATTCTACCACTAAAAATTTCAGTAGTATTTGTCAAAAAGAAAATTTTCTTATTTTATAACACCAAAATAACATTATCCTCCCAAAACAACTAAAACTATTCCATGTAATACGCAGTATATCAAGCTTCCTCATTTGTAAGAAAGGTTGATTTTGAAGAGCTTGGGTTGAGGATGGACTTGAAAAGCCCACAAGAAGGACGTGGGATTCTGGGACTTCCCTGGCGGTCCAGTGGTTAGGACTCTGCACTTTCACTGCCGTGGGCCTGGGTTCAATACCTGGTCGGGGAACTAAGATCCCACAAGTCGTGTAGTGCGACCCACTGCCCCCCCACCCCCCGAAAAAAAAATAAGGAAGTGGGATTCTGAAAAAGGACTGGAATTATACCTAACAGCTATCTCATTATGGCAGGCCAACTCCAAGCTGACCCCAAATGATCTCCGTCTTCTGGTATTCATGCTCTTGGGTAATCCACTCCTCTGGCATATGGGCTGACCTAATGACTTGCTTCTAGTTCATAGAACACAGTAAAAGTAATGAGATGGCCCTTCTGTGATTAGGCTACTGGAGCCTGTGACTTGCATCTTGCTAGCAGACTCTCTTCCTCAGGCTTTGATGAAGTAAGCTGCCATGTTGGAGAGATCCATGTGGTAAGGAGCTGAGAACTTCAGTCCAACAACCTGCAGGAACTGAGTTCTGTCAATAACCACCTGAACTTGGAATTAGAGTCTTCTTCATTCAAGCCTCAGATGAGACACAGCTAAGCCACGCCCAGAGTTCTGATCTACAGAAACTATGAAATAGTAAACATGTGCTGTTTAAGATGTTAAATGTGTAGTAGTTTGTTTTGCAGCAATAGATAACTAATAAACTTATTTAGTAAAACAGCCTTGCATATGAAATTCATTATCATCCCTTTTTACCAAGGAGGAAACTAAGTCTGAGAGAGGCTTGATCAATTGTCCAGTGTACCTGTCATCTTCTTGGTTGCAAAAGCAGAAACAGACTCCAACTACTGTGAACAGAAGAGACATTTATTGGGAGGGTAGGGAATTACTTGCTCATAGAATTGTTGGAAAGGCCAGAGTACCAGGCCTAAAAAACAGGCAGGAACAAAGGGAAATTAGGCAGTAGGAGCCATGGAAGAGTCTGGCTCGGGGGGTCCTGCCACTGTCACTGGCTGCACTGCCACTGACAGAAGAATGAATTCTCGAGTGCTCGCGCTTCTTCACATCACCAGCTCCAGACTCACAGCCCTTGGTGGGAGTGCCTGATCATCTGAGCTTGGGTCAGCTCTGCACATCTTGGTGGCTGGATAAGCACACAGTAGATGTTCAAAAATAGTGTGTTCAACTCATAAACAAAAGATGAATCTGGCAATAGATGGAGGGCGCCTCATGTCTCTGAGTCTCAGAAACTGACGTGGCCCTTTGCCTTAATGCAATGACATTCCCAGCCCTTCCCAGAATTTTTAAATTTCCCATACTGGCCCCTGCCCCGCCCCCAGCTTGGGTTGTAGGTTGTAAAGTGACAAGCTGGGGAGATTAACTGTGGGCTGCAGTATCAGGAACGTGACACCAGAGGGCACAAGAGACTCAGAAATCTAAGGGAGACTGAGGGTATTGGGGCAGCAGAACCGGGTGGTAGAGAAGACTGAGAAGTCTGGCTTGATGGCGGCTCTGGTAGGTTGGGCTCTGGGAACTCTGAGAATGATGAGCAGTGGTGTGGGCACCAACAGGTTTCTCTCGTCTTCATGGCCCTGGCTGCATCCTCTCCCCACTGTTGGAGCTTTGGGCTCTCCTAGTCTTTGCTCTGAGATCTTGGGAGGACTTTGGACTCTTTTTTTATGGCATCAATTGTCCAACTGTAAACACCACCCCCCCCCACCATCAACTCCAGCTTAGCATTGGAGTAGAGTGCAGGGGTGGGGTGAGGGATGTGCCTATGGCCCTGAAAATGGGGCAGGGTTAGGGATGGGCAGTAGCTTCCCCAACCCAGAGCTGGCTATGGCAGTAGGACAGGAGAAGGTGGGTTTGTCTTCTCTGGATGGTAACTTCCAGGCACAGTGCCTGGCATGTAGTAGCTGCTCAATACATATTTGTCAGTTTTGGATTATTATTTGTTGCAGATAAACCATGGAGAAGGAACCGAGGCAGGTCATTAGGGTACTCCAACTCCAAAACATTTTCTGAGTCCTTCCACTTCTCAGTGGCCCACTGTGACCATCCTTGTCTAAGGCACGGATCTTCTCCACCTGAACCACTATAATAGCGTCCTAAGTGGTTTCCCTTGCATCCCTTGGTCCCTTGATTTATTCTCCATCCGGCAGCCAACATGATCTCTTAAAAGCACAAATCAGATCATGCCGCTTCCAAGCATAACATCTTCCAAAGGTGCTCATTACACTTTGAATGAAATCCAAACTCCTCACCCTGGCTTACGAGCTTCTGCACCAGCTAGGGCATAGCTCCCTCCCTGATGTCATCTTTAGGCTCTTCCTCCAACACACTGGGCTTCAGCCTCCCTGACTTGCTTGCTGTTTCTTGAACACAGTGAGCTTGCTCTTGCCTTAGGACTTTTGCATTAGTTGTCCCCTCTGCCTGGATGCTCTTTACGCATATATTTTGCATGGCTGATTTCTTGTCATTCAGGTCTCTATGTAAACATCACTTCCTCAGAGAGGAAGTTGCTTCCTATCTGTCCCCTTTTCTAATTGCCATCATCGCACCTATCACCATCAACTATCTTCTCATGTATTCATTTGTTTTTTGTCTCCTCCCACTAGAAGGAAAGCTCCATGAGAATAGGGATCCAGTCTGCTGCGACTGTATCCCCAGCACCTATGAAGAGAACAGTACCTGGCCTTAGTAGGCACTTGCTAAATATTTGTGGAAAGAAAGAAAGAATGAATGAATGATGGGGAGCTAAGGGGCTTCCCTGGTGGCGCAGTAGTTAAGAATCCACCTCCCAGTGCAGGGGACACGGGTTCGAGCCCTGGTCCGGGAAGATCCCACATGCTGCGGAGCAACTAAACCCCTGTGCCACAACTACTGAGCCTGCTCTCCTGAGCCCTTGAGCCACAACTACTGAGCCCACATGCCACAACTACTGAATCCTGCGTGCCTAGAGCCCACGCACCGCAACGCTGAAACTCCGCTTGCTGAAACTAGAGAAAGCCTATGTGCAGCAACGAAGACCCAGTGCAACCAAAAATAAAATAATATAAAAAAAATTAAAAAAAATAAAATGGTTAATTAAAAAAAAAAAGATGGGGAGCTAAGGAATGAGGAAGTTTGTATCCATCTGGAGTTTAGAGTCAATCATTTCATTCCCATGGGTGATAGTGGTTCTGGGACTCGTGGTGGCCAAGGCCTCCTCCAACCTGGGACCTAGAGGAAGCCAAGAGTCTCGGGGTAGTGGTGGTGTCAGCAGCCATGTTAGGAGTGGTGAAGTGGACAGGGGATATACAAATGTGGGTTGTCTTTACACATTTTTCTTACTTTCCAAAAATGAAATGCACAGAAATCTGATCTTTAAGACAGAAAAGTCAGGGAATGATTATTTGCACCGTAAAAGGAATCTTTACCTTGTAAAAGGGAGTAAGCAAAGGGTTGCTTAACTGTTTCCCGAACAACCCAGGGAAGGCTCAGGGGACTCAAGCCCATCCATTAGTTATGTTCCAGGATGTTTCAAGCATTGTCCAGATACACTTATGGGTGTATAGAAGTTGCACTTACATATAATACATTCTTCTCCTAGGAATTTCCTCTTTCTGAAAAATGAGAGGTTGATAATACCTGTGACCGTGACTGTGGTCTGTATGAGAAAAACCACAGTCATTGAGATCAAGCTAGACTTGGAGCAATAGAAACAGCTCATGCCAGCTGCCTCCCTCTCTCTCTTTTTTTCTTCTCTTTGTCAGGGTTAAAACCTTCCAGCTGATCCCTGACTTGCTGTTTATTGTCCAGCCTGGGATAGGAGGTCCTTTCTGAATACTTCACTTATTGTAGTGGTTCTCAAACCAGGTTCAGCAGGGCTGGTGTTCCCCCAGCTGGATCAAGGTGTTCTGCCATGAAAATTGAGTAATAGCCATCTTATTGTGGTTCAAAGAAAAATAAAATAAAATAAAATTTTCTCAATTTTAAAGTTTTCCCAATATTTTTTTCTAAAACGTTGGTGCCTGTGATTCTAGAATCTGTTAGATCTGGTACAGTACAACACTATGGTTTTTTTCTTTTTGTTATTTCTTTTTTTTTTTTGGCGGTACGCGGGTCTCTCACTGCTGTGGCCTCTCCCGTTGTGGAGCACAGGCTCCCGACGCGCAGGCTCAGCGGCCATGGCTCACGGGCCCAGCCGCTCCGCGGCATGTGGGATCTTCCCGGACCGGGGCACGAACCCGTGTCCCCTGCATCAGCAGGCGGACTCAACCACTGCGCCACCAGGGAAGCCCCCAACACTATGTATTTTAATATATTAATATTTCACCATTAATATATTAATATTTCATCATATTCTGCTAAGAGTATCATTTCTTCTAGGGGCTCAGGGGAAGTGTGAGAACCACCGTCTCCGAGATTCCATGTTTCCTACCAAGCTGCTCACCCACAAGCTCTTTTAAACAGCCTTGGTGCATTTCAGAGGGACGTGATCTGACTGAAAAATGTACCGCACGTGCAATCTTCTCTCACGAAGGTGCTGGTGGAAGGCCCATACTCTAACCCATGGTCTAACCTGGAGTCCCTGGCCCTCTACAGTTGGTCACTAGAGGCAGGTCTCACTCTTTTTGGGTCAGAAGCTACAGATTAAGGGCCCACTGTCCCTATCCTTTAATGTACTCCCCACAGCCAAAGGGGAGAAGAATGTTGCCACCTGTCAGCAGAAGAATGTCTGCTTCTGAGGGAACATCAGGGAAGGACAGGCACAACTCACATCTGTGATACATACAGACAGAACCATAGTGAAGCTGAGTGGAAAGAGAAACAAATTGGGTTTCTGATCCACCTTCCATCACCAATCTGCTGCGTGATCGTGGCCAAGTCAATTCCCATCTCAGGGGCTTGGTTTTCCATAGTCAGTAGAGCACAGTGGTGACACACACAGACTCTGAAGCCAGAGAGCATGTGTTCAGAATCTGGACCTACCACTTTCTGACGCTGGAATTATTGACCCTCTCTGTGTCTCATTTTTCATGGGAAAAGTGAGGTACATTCTCACTCCAAGGTGAGGACGATAACAATAGCATCATGAAGTTATGAGGATTAAATGAATTATTTTATGTCAAGGGCTTAGATGACTACTCAGCACCGAGTAAATGATATATAAGTGCTTGCTTTTTAAAAATTAATTAATTAATTAATTAATTTCTGGCTGCGTTGTCTTTGTTGCTGTGCGTGGGCTTTCTCTAGTTGCGGCGAGTGAGGGCTACTCTTCGTTGAGGTGTGCGGGCTTCTCATTGCGGTGGCTTCTCTTGTTGCAGAGCACGGGCTCTAGGCGCGTGGGCTTCAGTAATTGTGGCCCTCGGGCTCAGTAGTTGTGGAACGCGGGCTCTAGAGCGCAGGCTCAGTTGTTGTGGCATACTGCGCGGCATGTGGGATCTTCCCGGACCAGGGCTCGAACCCGTGTGCCCCACATTGGCAGGCAGATTCTTAACCACTGCGCCACCAGGGAAGTCCCAGTGCTTGCTATTTTGATTACTAAAAGTATAGCAGCTGAATTAGATAATCTTTATGACTTCTTCCTACTCTAATATCCTATAGATTAAAATTTTAATAACTGAATATTCCCCATGTGCCTAGCAGTAGGTCATGTTTCCTATCTGTAAAATAAAGGGCTGGAATCATTTTTAAGGCCCCAATAGTGCTAGAAACAGACCCTCAGTGTAAGGTGCTGATGGTGGGGATCAAAGAAAGGTGATGATGGCAGCTCTGCCCTCCAGGAACCAGAAATGGAATTCAGGAGGCCAGACTAACACACCAGCCATACACTAGGGTAGAGGAGGCCAGTGTGACTTAAAGCACCCAGAGATGGATCCCTAGCGTATTTCTTCGGCTTACTTGGTTGGTGTCCAAATTTTTTTTTTATTCCAAAATAAAATGAAGGACAAAGCCTTCCATTCCAGAATATAAAATTTCGTAACACACCCATTTCTTTTCCTCAATTATCTTTTGTATTTTCCCCTTACAGCCCATAAACATATTATTCTAAGAGATAAATGGTACATAATGGTTTCAGACTGGAAAGGAAATTTTGCCTGGCTACCTGAAGGGAGAAATCAGGCAAAAAGGCCCCAAAGTTCAAATTACAGGCCACGCCTGCACAACTGAGACTCATACATGGCAGAATAAACTATCCATTTTTCATTTTCATTTCCCATTTTCAAACATTTTAACCAACATTTTTCTAGCTCATCCTGAAAATCCTGTAAGAAAGACAAGACAGATAGTTTTATCTCTATTTTATAGATGAGGCTCCAAGAGAGTGAGTGATGATTTAGCCAAGGTGGATAGTTTGCAATCATATATGCCTGATAAGGGATTGAAATGGATTTTCTTAATTCTTCCCCTCACTTCCCTGCCTCCAGCTCTGGCCTGGGCTTAGGAGTCCCAGTAGGGGCTTGGCGTGGACCAGAGCTGGGCCTTGAAGGACTAGAATACCGGCAAGGCTGGGTTTGAGGGAGCAGCCTCAGCTATCTAGGCTGTGGGACCTTGGGTGGGGAAGGGGCTGCCAAAGGAAGGAGGAGCTACAGGTCTGGATGAGGCGACAGGGAGCGCGCCTCCAAGGGAAGCCAGATAAGCTGCCCTCTTCCCAGCTCTGAAGGACCGGCATCCCCTCTAAAGTCAGAATCACTTGCATCCTGGGTGAGTTTATTAACCTTCTCCTTTCTGGCTACACCATCTTTCTAACCCTCAAAGGGTTAAAGCAGCTTCCACGAGATTTTCCCATCACCCAGGTAACTGGGGCCGCAGCTCCGTGCTTGAAAACGTGGGAAGTAAAAGCCCCAAACAATTTCTCAGTACCCTAGCAATGCACCCTCTCTCCACCCTCCACACTCCGCAGGGAAGCACAACCCTTTGGGTAAAAGGTGCGGGGGGTGGGGTGGGGGGGAGGAGACAGGGAGGGACTCTACACGTGGGCAGGTGCTGGAGGAGTTCCCCAGAGAGAGAGGGGCCGGTGGGCAGCGTGGAGAGTGCCCCTTCCCTCAGGCCCCCTTCTGGGCTCAGGGTGTAGGAGGTTTGCTTGGGGCCAGCGCCCCGGAGGGTTGGGGGAGGAGGGAAAAAGCGGTGTGTGGGGAAGCAGGCCGCACACACCTGGCGCCTTGTGGAATGAAATCTTAATTAATTATTAAACTGAGTTCCCTCGTGGCGGGGGGGGGGGGGGGGAGCAGGGCCGTGGCAGGCGGGGCGGGAATGGCAGGGTGGGGGCTGGGGGAGGGAGATGGGGAGATGGGGGTGAGGAGTGGGTGCTGGGCACCGGTTCAGCTTAGGGGACCCCGCCAGGAAGGAAGCCGACCCTCGGTGTGCTGGGCGGGAGGGGGGTGGTAATCGCTGCTAGAGGGTGGGTTTGCCCGGCGCCTTTGGGGACCCCTGGGGTGAGGGTGGGAAGAGAATGCTGGAGAACGCAGCCCGGGGGTGGAGAGAAGGGGGAGCGGGCTGGACGGCCCGCTCCTTCCCGGGGTCTTGATCCCAGAACAGTAGCCGCTTGTTTTCCCAAGACTGGGGGAGGGAGCGGCCGGAGGAGAGGAGGGGGCGCGCGGAGGGAGGGGTTCCATTCTTCGGTCTCCCCCACCCCTACCCCGTTCCTTCGAAGGGGAGCCGGCCACCCTGCCCGGCGTCCGGGGAGGGGGAGGGGGTGTCCAGACAAAAGGAGCTTGTGCCTTTAAGGCGGGGAGTCCGGGAGCCGGCGGGGAGGGGACTTCTGGATCCGGGGTAGAGGGCGGCTGCGCTGGACAACAAGGGAGGGGGCGAGGGCCGGGCGGACTGCGGACGGCGGGAGGGGCGGCCGGGACGCGCGGGCACGGAGCAGGACCGCGGGACGGCCGGCCGGCCGGCCGGAGCCCGCGGCTGCGGCGGGGCGGAGGCCCCGGGGAGGCGCCGACCCCAGCCGGCAGGTGAGACAGCGCGGAGGAGCGTCTGGGGAGGCGGCGGCGCCCGGCGCTTGGCGCTCGGGTCTCCGTGCGGCTGGCAGACTCCCGCGCGGCTCCCGGCAGTTTTGTGGTCCGGGCGGGGAAGCCGGCACGGGGGGAGCCCGAGGCCGTCGAGGTTGGCGGGGGGAAGTCCGGGAGGAGATGGGGGATCGAGGAGTCCTGGGTCCGGGGCTCAAGGCTCCCACCCTCACTCCCTGTGCTTCCCTTCCTCCACCCGGGGCGAGTTCCCGGCTTGCTGGGAAGAGGGGGAGAGGCATGTACTGGGGGAGGGGCTGTCCTGAGGTTTTTGCAGCGGGGCTGTGGGTGAGCCTCCGAGTTTGAGGTAGAGTGTGATTGTGTTTCGGGGAAGGGGAGGCAGCCTGGGCGGAGGGAGGGATGCCCCTCTGTCTGCAGGAGTCCCCCTCCCCTCACCCCAGACCTTGGGAATGAAAGGGCTGGTGTCCAGGCCCGCTGCAGGGTGGGCAGGGTGGGCAGACTTTATTCAGAACAGGCTCTGGGGCCTGACTGAGAAGCTAGAGGTGGAATCAGGCTGTGGACTCTTTTCCTATACCCTCTGCTTACCGGAGTACCCCTGTGACTGGAGGGGCCTGGTGGGGTTTGTATGGTTGGGGTGGAGGTGGGACCTCAGTGCAGTCTTTAGGGAGACCAAGGGCTGGGGACGGGAGGAGAAGGGTTGACGGACCTCCAGATACAGGCCCTGGGGAGGTTTCTCTACATCTGGACAGGCCTGGAATTGAGGCCCACGTCCCAGCCTGGTGGGCGGTGCTGGCACTGAAGTGCCCTGCCTGGGCAGTGCCTTCTTCCATGAACTTTCTGAAGCCCTTTTAAATCCCCTGGAGCCTCCTTTTGCCACCTTTTGGGAACAGGAGGTGACTAGGAAGAGGGTTTGGGCAAAGCAGCGCGAAAAGCCATCCTTGCGGCTGGGCCCTGGCCTCTTTCAGACTCTGGGTCTCAGGCTGGAGGATCCAGGTTCAGGAGGGACCTGGGGTCTGAGAGACACTGGGCCTCGGTCTGCCAGGCTGAATGGACATGGCTCCATCCTTGGGAGCCGGTGGTGCCTGGAGTAGCAGATCTGTGAGAGAGAGCAAAGAAACCAGGACCCAGGGAAGGAGGGGGTCGGAGGCACAAGCTCAGGAGCCTATCTCTGGGGAGGAAGGAGGTGGTCTGTGGTTCATAGTGATGGGTTCCTGGACAGGGAGGGTTGGGGCCCCATATAGGGAAGTTTTGTGGCTTTGAACAGTGCCCTGCCCTGTTCCCTGCCGTACCAGCCTGGCGTGGGGTGCCAGGAGTAAGTTCTCCAAGATGGGCAGTGCCTGGAATGGAGCCCAGGGTGGGATGGTTGCAGTTGGTTGGACAATTACAGATCTCTGAAGCTATCCACTTGTGGGGTCAGAGTGTTCTTGGGAGGGTCATGCATTCCCCTGGACAGTGTACGCGCCTTCCTCTGTGGGTACGAGCCACGTGCTAGGCTGTGCTTCCAGGGGGCTGGGAGCATGGCCAGAAACAGGTCCTTTGGGAACAGAGGTCTGGCCGGTGGGGTGGGGGCGTGGTGAGGACAGGTCAGGGGACTGGCGAGGGGGAGGAGGCTGAAGCAAAATGTCATGGGGGGCAGTGAAGAAACCTGCTTACTCTGGGCTCTGTCTCACGCAGCTCTCGGGACTGACAGCCGAGGACACAGGGACTGATAGGGCCAGGCGTCTGACTGGCTGGGGAGGTGTGGGTTTTTGCTCACAATTTTCCTGTCTTTCCATCTCTTGGACGCTGGCAGGGTTTTGGGTTCAAAGTGGTGTAGAGTGAGGAGAAGAGCTAGTGTTTATTGAGTGTGTACTACATGCCTGATGGGGGCTGTTACCTTCTTTCCTCGCAACTCTTATTGTTCCCATTTTACAGGTGAAGAAAGTGGCATAGAGAGGTGAAGTAACTTGTCCAAGGCTGCGAGGCTAGCAAACAATCACAATAAGGTTTGAAACGTGGTCTCGCTCCAAAGATCTTGTTTCTAATGAAGTGTTTTGAAGAGCCAGACTTTCTCTGGTGACTTTTGCCAAATGTCAGCCTGACCAAAAGTCTTGGATTTTTGATCTGGCCCTCCAGATGGTGCCGTTGGTGATGTTAAGGGGTTGAAGGGCCTGCTGCTCCGTGGGATATGGAAGAAGGGATGCCAAGAGAACTTAGTGGAGGGTGTACCAGAGATGGGGGTTTCCCATGTGCAGAGAGGTCCCCAGTCCGCCTTCTGCTTGGTGGGCCCCTGGGTGTCTGCTTGGAGCACTGCTTCCGTGGCTTGAGCGTCTGGTCCTGTGGCCACCCGGGGCAAGCTCTGGATACTCTCCCCCTTGTCCCCTAGTGAGTACAAATGTCAGTGCTGCTAGCTCTGCAGGTTTAAGTACGAGGAGCCCCTCAGGGTGCCCCGTGGGCATGGAGGAGGGTGGCCCTGGTGGGGATGCAGGCATCCATGGGTGGCAGTGCTCTCACCCGCACCTCCTCCTGAGCTGGGCTCAGCTGGGAGACACATTGAGGGTGTTGTCATGGAGTCTCCCCTTCCCCCAGGTCAAGACACTTCCCTCCTGGAGACGTGAGATTACGGGGCTGACTTGATTACTTGTGTTCTCTAGAACTTGGGCCAGCTGTATAAAATTACCGTGGACCTCAGTTCTTCTTCTTTTTTTTTTTTTTTTTTTTTTGCTGTCAAATCTGTCCTGTGCCCCAGATGGCCACAGGACGAGCCTCACAGGGTTCTGGTGAAGATCAGATGGACTTAGGTATGTGAAAGGACCTTGAAAAGTTTCAAGCAGAGGGAAAGTGCATGGAAGTGTTATCCATCCATCCACCCACCTACCTGCCTATCTACTCAACGAACATTTATTTAGACCCTACCAGTTGCAGATGTAGCAGTGAGCAAAGCAGGCCAAAATCCTTGCCCTCATGAAGTTGACATTTCAGTTAGGAGAGACAGACAATGAACAAATAAGAAAACTATATAGAATGGTAGCTGCTGATAAGAGCTGTGGAGAAAAATAAAGCATAAAGCTTGGAAGAGAGATACGGAGCTCCAGGAAAGGGGGTTGCTATTTTAATAGAGTGGTCAGGGAAAGCTCACTGATAAGGGGACATAAGAGCTGTGACCTGGAGGAGCTCTTATTCTAGGCAGAGGGAACAGCAAGCACCGAGGTCCCAGGCTGTCCTGTGCACGGTGTGTTGGGGAACAGCAAAGAGGTTAAGAGGACTGGAGTGCAGTGAGAAAGATGAAGAGTCATATCATTATTATTATTTCACGTTAGCTTCTTTATACCAGTGCTCTTGAGCTTGGTTTCTTTCTCTCTTTTCAACCCATAAATTGGTTGAGTTCCTACTATGAGCCAGGCTCAGTATTGGGGGTACCTGGGGTGGGGATAAAGCGCTGAGCAAAATAGATATCATCCCTTCCGTCCTAACATTTATAGTCAGAGGGGCAGAGTCACACATTAACAAGGGATGATTTAATGGTAATGGTGGTCAGTACCATGGAGGAAATGTATGGAGAGTGAACAGGGGACCAAACTTAGTCTGGGTGGGGGAGCTGGGACACCTTCCTGAGGAAGTTTTGTTGAAGCTGTAACCGGAGGGAGGAGTTGAATTTAACTCTGTGAAGTGTGCACAGTGTGTGAGTGTGATGGGGACGGATGTGGAAAGAGATTCCCTGTGGTACAGAGGTCACCGATTGGCAGCTCACAGGCTGAATTCATTCCGTAGATGTGATTTATTTGGCTTGCAGTGTTGAAAAATGTGAGTTACTTGCCAGCGTTTAAAAGTCAGGAGATGTCATGTTAAAGCCTCCATTTTTTAGAATTCAGCTTCTGTTGAAAACTCAGAGGATCAGGTTCTACTGGGACACCAGTGGCAACAGTCTGCCGGTGCGGGGTGGCGCTTGCCCCTGCCTGGGCTGTGCTCTCTCTCTCCTGAGCTGGGCGGCTTTTCTCATTGACAGGCACTCGAGTGGGTCTGTAACCTCCAGGAAATCAGTGCCTATTAGGGAAGAGGTGAATGTTTAAATGAATCGCTTTGGAGTCAGACACATCTGGGTTAGAATTTTGGTTCTCACACTTGTATGGCCTCTTGATCTCGGGCAAGTGACTTCACCTCCCTCTGCCTCAGTTTCCTCACCTGGTGGCTGGGGATACCCTGGTCTTTCTCAGAGTCATTTCAGGAGGAGGATGTGTCTGAGGTGCTCAGCTTGGTAGCGGGAAGCGCTCGGTTAATGAAAGCTGCTGGTGGCGGCAGTAACGGTGGTATTGACACCACCCCATTCCTTTCCTCCCAGCAGGATGTCATGGTTTAGTGGCCTCCTGGTCCCCAAAGTGGATGAACGGAAAACAGCCTGGGGCGAGCGCAATGGGCAGAAGCGTCCACGCCGCGGGACTCGCTCCAGCGGCTTCTGCACACCCCGTTATATGAGCTGCTTTCAGGGTGCACAGCCACCCAGCCCGACCCCCGCAGCCGCGCCTCGGTGCCCCTGGCAGGATGAGGCCTTCATCCGGAGGGGTGGCCCAGGCAAGGGCCTGGAGCTGGGGCTGCGGGCCGTGGCCCTGGGCTTCGAGGACCCTGAGGCGACCGTGGCGGTCGGGGCCGCCGAGGGGGCCCCCGATGCAGCCGCCAGGAGCAGGCGAGCGTGCTGGCGCCGGCTGGTGCAGGTGTTCCAGTCGAAGCAGTTCCGCTCGGCCAAGCTGGAGCGCTTGTACCAGAGGTACTTTTTCCAGATGAACCAGAGCAGCCTGACCCTGCTGATGGCGGTGCTCGTGCTGCTCACGGCCGTGCTGCTGGCCTTCCACGCCGCGCCTGCCCACCCTCAGCCTGCCTACGTGGCCCTGCTGGCCTGCGCCGCCGTCCTCTTCGTGGCGCTCATGGTGGTGTGCAATCGACACAGCTTCCGCCAGGACTCCATGTGGCTGGTGAGCTACGTGGTGCTGGGCATCCTGGCAGCCGTGCAGGTCGGCGGCGCCCTGACAGCCAGCCCCCGCAGCCCTTCCGTAGGCCTCTGGTGCCCCGTGTTCTTCGTCTACATCACCTACACGCTTCTCCCCATCCGCATGCGGGCCGCTGTCTTCAGTGGCCTGGGCCTCTCCACCCTGCACTTGATCTTGGCCTGGCAGCTCAACCGTGGTGACGCCTTCCTCTGGAAGCAGGTGGGTGGTCGGGGAGGTAGGTGTGGGGGCACCAGTGCGGGAATGAGAAGGGGTCTGCTAATCGAGGGTGGGAGAGTCACAGGTGGACACGGGAGAGGGACGTCTGGCTGTATCTGGGAGGAGGGGTGGGTCTCCATTTGGGATCTGAGGCAGAAGGCACTGCTAAGGGAAGGGAAGGCTCCGGAACCTGAAGCCTGTGCTCTGTCCCCGTGGGCCACAGTCTACAGCTCTTTAGCCTGAGGCCCTTGAAATAGCATAATCTGTAGAGACCAATGTGAGGCTGGAGGTGGGCAGGTGACGTTCAGCCCCAGGGTTGGGGCAGGGCTGAGGGGGCTGGGTAGGCTACCTCCAGACTTTGGCATCTCTGGCCCCAAGTTGACACTTGAGACTCAGGGCCTGGTGCCTTCCCTGCAGGGCAGCTCTAGGTGGCGATCTGGAGGGATCGAGTAGGTTTTGGATGCAGTTAGCAAGGGAGGAGTTGCCTCTCTCCTGGACTGAGGCCAGCTCCGGGAGGACAGGGAAGGTGATGAGTGGGTCAGTTCTGTCCTGGGCCGGGAGTAGTTTGGGGCTGGACTGTTGACGAGAGGGGCTTTAGGCTCCGACCGCGTCCCGCCCTCTTCCCACTGGGCACCAGGGCTCTGGCAGCCTGCCTTGAGGCTCTCTGCCCCTGTGGGCTTCCACCTCTGGCTTCAGAGTGGTGTGTGAGGTGAGGCTGTCGCAGAGGCTTGGCTGCAGGCAGCCCTGGTTGTCCAGTGGGCTGCATTCTTCTCTGTGAGATCCTAGACAGCTAACCTTGCCTCTCCCAGCCTTCGTTTTCCAGTCTGTAAAACTGGGATAAAAATAGTAGCTACCTCATGATGCTGCTTTCAGGGCCCCACCCTCTCTGAGTGGAGTAAAACCCGACAGGGTACCGCTCTCACCTGGAGGCAGGGAGCTGCGGGGATGCTGTGGGGATTGTTCTCAGTGAAGGGACTTCCGGATGTCCCTTGCAGAGAGATGTGAGCTGGTGGTGTTGGCTGTCTTGTGTCATCCCCCTGACCAGGGACAGGGGCTCTTGCCCAGCTGATCCTTTAGGGGCGGCTGTAGGCACAGCCCCCCGGCCAGCACACCTCGAGATCCCTCCATTGGCACCCTGGTTGAGATGGTGCTGTCCTCTGTCTCGCTCAAGGTTTGAGGGAGCCAGCCTCTGCCTTGCCCAGGGCTATGGCCTATAGCCCACCCCAGCCCCACCTACAAAGAGGAAGTTGCCTGGGGCTCCCAGGGTTCGAAGCTGGGTGCTCTGGCATGATGCCCTTCCCTGCCCAGCCTGTGGAACAGAATGTACCTTTTTAAGAGTAACCTTATAGCCAGTTTGTTTGTGGAGCACATACCCACAGGGCACTGTCAGATCTCTTAAAGGGCCAGGGTCCTTCTGCCACTGCTAGCCCCCAATTTCTCTCCAGGGTAGCTGTCACACTGGGCTTTGGAGCTGGACTACCCTCTTGGGGAAGGAGGAGCTTGGAGGTGGTACCTCCCTTCCCCTATCCTCTCTGGCTGGCTGGGGTAGGGGGGTGTCTCTTCCCCGCTCTCAGCTGGCATGGTGCCCAGAGCCAAGCCCAGGGCCTGACTGGGGACGTGCAGTCCCATGGAGGCCAGGACGATACCAGTCTCCCGCCTCTTCGGGGCACCCTGCTGCAGCCTCGCTCAGTGGGCGAGTGGAGAACGCTGCCCCTGCCCTGTGCCAGTCCTTGGGGCCGGGGCGGCCCCGACCACTTCTCTGAGCTGAGAACATGCCTAGATTCTACATCCAGTTGGCGTACAGGTTCTCTGCACCCAGCCAGCTTACAGGTTTCTGGGTAGGGTGGGGCTGTGGCCTCCTTTCTAGGCTCCTTGGTCAGCCCCTTCCCGGATCCAGCCCCTTCATCCTCCTATGACCTGCTCACTCAGACACACTGAGCCGTTTCACCCAGTGCCCCAGCCCAGCCTGGAGTCTCCTACAGTGCCCTGACATCCATTTTTTCTCACAGTCGGATAGGGGTCTGTGTACAGATCTATTTCGGTCTCTTGTCCCCCTTCCCCTTCCCTCCACCATGACTCACATTTTCCTCTTGGGCTCCTGGGGCCAGGAAGGGAAGTTGCCTGGTTTGCCCCCCTTTCCTTCTCCCCCACTGGGGGCTATTCTTAGAAACCCCCGGGGGAGATAGTGTGCCCCCCTCTTCACCCCTGCTGCTGGGAGGGGGGCCCCTTGTGAGCTGGACTGAGAAGGGAAGCTGGGAGGCCAATCCTAGAGGACGGGAGCTGGACATGGCTGGGGGTTCGCCGGACCCCTCCATCTTACCCAAGGAAAATGAAACCAAGGTTCCAGAGATTGAGTGACATGCCCAAGTTTGCAGGACTAGTTCTGGTTCCGGGAAGAGCCCAGAACTCCTGGCTTCCAGTTGGTGCTCTTGCCCTCCCTTCTCCCCAAACCAGAGCCCTGCCCCAGCCAACTCTGGGGTGGAGCCACAAGTTCCAGGTTAACCCCTGAATTTCCAGAAACGCTGAGGTCGGCTTCCCTTAGACTTGCTCTCCAGCCAGTGCTGCTGCTGACGACTGAGGGCGGAACATCCTAGGATCGGGGTCCTAGGGCTTGGGGCCTGGCTGGGCCGAGTGTCGGGGCTGGCCAGGCACGGTGGCACCCCATCCCAGTTCCGAAGCGTTCTTTGTGTCGGTAGAATTGATGATTCCCGAGCCTGGGTTCTGAGGCTGGGCCTCAAGAGCTTAGGTGAGTGGAGTGAGTAGGAATCCTGGGAACCTGGAATGTAGTTTACCGTAGGGTTAGGACACAGCTTTGGAGTCCGACTCTCCTGGACTCAAGCCCCACACTGGCTACTACCAGCTGTGTGATCTTGGGCAAGTTACATAGCTTCTCTGTGCCTGAGTCCCTCACCTTTCAAATGAGATAGTGCTACTGATTTCATAGAGTTGTAAGAAGTACATTCGTTAACATACGGAGGACACCTATAGAATCTAGGCACATTTGTAGGCAGCCAACAAATTAGCTCCAGTAATGATAATAATAAAATTATTATTATATTAATTTATGTGAGGGCAGGGAGGGACCTTGGAGATCTTATTCTCCCTCTCCAGGTTCTAGATGAGCAAACAGGCCCCTAGAGACGAGGTGACGTGTCCTGGGCACTCACAGGAAGATATAGAGCTCAGATCTCCTGGGTGTCGTCCTGTAAGGAGAACCACGTATGCAGAAAGAGCATCATTTGTCTTTTTTTATTTTTTCTCATCATTTGTCTTTTGTTTGGGGTGTTTGTGGGGCAGGGAATCATAGTGTGCTGGGCCCAGGCCCTGTGACCTACCTGGCCCTGGTGGGTGCTTCTGCTCCCAGGAGCTGTGAGAAGATCACATTTCTAGCCATAGAGTGATCCAGGCAGGGAGCTGGAGTCCTGTGGGGATGGGGAGGTATTGCAGGGGTGGGGACAGCTTGGGAAAGACAGGGCACAGGATCCTGGCTTCCTCCCCAAAGCAGTGCATCTGCAGAGAGCCTAGCTAGTTGCACCTGTGTGTGTTGGGGGTGGTCACCGTTTGCCTCTGCCACCCCTCTGCAGCTCGGTGCCAACATGCTGCTGTTCCTCTGCACCAATGTCATTGGCATCTGCACACACTACCCGGCTGAGGTGTCTCAGCGCCAGGCCTTTCAGGAGACCCGTGGTTACATCCAGGCCCGGCTGCACCTGCAGCATGAGAATCGGCAGCAGGTGGGGCTGCCCCCCCTGATCACGGCCTTCCCCCATCTCACCTGCGCATAGCTTGCAGATTGGATCTGCCCCCTCATGCAACTCCATGGAATAGCGTGAATGGTTCCCCCTGATTGTGTATCACAGAGGCCCTTTGACACTGGGGTTCCTGTCCTGTCTGAGGGTGGGAGGGAGTAGATGGAGTGCATCTGAGGGGTTGAGTGGGGTGTAGTCAGAGAAGGCTGAGGACTCTAATGGGGGAGAGTCAGGCCACGGTCCAGAAGGGAAGCTCAGGTCTCCAGAGAGGTCTGGGAGGGTTTGGGGGATGTGGAGGGACCAGGAGGGATTAAAATGTGAGGCCAAGAAGATAGGGGTCCTCTGTTGAAACCACTGGTCTAGGAGCGGCTGCTGCTGTCCGTGTTGCCCCAGCATGTTGCCATGGAGATGAAAGAAGACATCAACGCAAAGAAAGAAGACATGATGTTTCACAGGATCTACATCCAGAAGCATGACAATGTCAGGTAGGGTGGGGGTGGGGAGGATGCTGGGAGAGGTGCGGGATCTGGGAGTCTTTGAGGGCCACATCGCCCTTCCATCTTCTGCCGTCGTCCTCAGCATCCTGTTTGCGGACATTGAAGGCTTCACCAGCCTGGCATCCCAGTGCACGGCGCAGGAGCTGGTCATGACCCTGAACGAGCTCTTTGCCCGGTTTGACAAGCTGGCTGCGGTGAGGGTGCTAGGGCTTGGGGGTGGGGCCGACGGGGTGAGGGCAAGCCTCATTGGCAGCGGCCTTGGGGGATGGGGGCCAATAGAATCTGCAGTGAGGGTAGTGGGCCAGGCAGGCTGGGCCGGAGTAAAGGTGGCTCTCCCCCGACTCTTTCTCCTTTAGGAAAATCACTGCCTGAGGATCAAGATCTTAGGGGACTGTTACTATTGTGTGTCAGGGCTGCCGGAGGCCCGGGCAGACCATGCCCACTGCTGCGTGGAGATGGGGGTGGACATGATCGAGGCCATCTCGTGAGCACCGTCCCCTCCCAGGCTTCCTGGAACCGAGGGTGCCCCAACCTGCTCCTGCCCTTTGATGTGTCCTCGGGACTTTTTCTCAGTCTTGGCTGTCTCCCTGTCTTGGAGATCCATCACTGGGGAGGGGAAAGGGTCTTTCTTCAGCCTGTGTGAAGACCCATGTGCACCTTAGACTCCAGCCAGCGGGGATGGGGTAGGGGGAGCCAGGATGAGGGGGATTTGGGCTGGAGAAGATGCCAGCTGAGTAGGCCCAAAGGGAGGGTAGTGATTCCTCCTCTCCTAGCTCAGTCCCATAAGATGCTGCTGGGCCGCTGCTGGTGAACAGGGCTCCCAAACATTTGTCCTTGGGCCCCATGCAGCCTCTTGCCCGTGTCCTGCTGAGGGGGTGCCGTGTGCCCTGCGACTGGGTCTGTCCTTGCCCACTTGGCTCCAAGGCGAGCACAGGGCCTGGGCTCTGGGCTGGGAGTGGGGAGGACCGTGCCGGGAGCTAAGCCAGGCCGCCTCCTCCCAGGCTGGTGCGCGAGGTGACAGGTGTGAACGTGAACATGCGCGTGGGCATCCACAGCGGGCGCGTGCACTGCGGCGTCCTTGGCCTGCGGAAATGGCAGTTCGACGTGTGGTCCAACGACGTGACTCTGGCCAATCACATGGAGGCCGGGGGCCGGGCTGGGTGAGCGCGCGTCCAGGGGGCGAGGGACGGGAGCGCCCCCGGCAGAGCAGGGGTCTCACCCTCCTGTCCCGCGCAGCCGCATCCACATCACTCGGGCCACGCTGCAGTACCTGAACGGGGACTACGAGGTGGAGCCGGGCCGTGGCGGGGAGCGCAACGCCTACCTCAAGGAGCAGCACATTGAGACCTTCCTCATCCTGGGAGCCAGCCAGAAGCGGGTCAGGGCCGGGGCGGGGCGGGGGTGGGCAGACCGGGGGAGGGGCCGATGGGGGGAGCTGGCAGAGGCCTTCTCCGGGCCACTCTTCCCAGCCTGTGCCCATGCTGCCCACACAGAAAGAGGAGAAGGCCATGCTGGCCAAGCTGCAGCGGGCGCGGGCCAACTCCGTGGAGGGGCTGATGCCACGCTGGGTGCCCGACCGCACCTTCTCCCGGACCAAAGACTCCAAGGCTTTCCGGCAGATGGTGAGGGGCCCACGGCGCTGGGACCTGGGGCCTCGCTTTCCTGTCTCCCTCAGCACTCTGTGTCCTCCTTGCCTCTTCTGCCTTCCTCGTCGTGGCTGCCGTCTCCGTAGTTTCTGGAATTGGGGATAGAGGGATGATTTCACCCCAGAGGTCCCAATCCCCCCAGAGTCTATGGGGAGAGCCGTCAGCGCAGTGCTGGGTGGGGAAGGGATTGTAGAGGTGAAGGTCGCCTGCCCTTCACCTCACTCGCACACTCTGTCCCTTTCTCCAGGGCATTGATGATTCCAGCAAAGACAAGTAAGTCAGGTTGTTGAGTAGGGAAGAAGGGCTGGGCGAAGGCATTTGCACCCTGGGGCGGGGCTGCGGGGAGCCAAGATCCCCCTCTTCCCTGGACCTTAGATGTGTCTTACGGGAGCGGGTGCCACCCACCCCGCTCACACTCCTTCTTTGAGTGCTTCCTGTGCCCCTCCCTTCTCATCGCCTGTCACATGGCAGTGCTCAGGCACCTGGTGAAGCCATGTCCCCTGCCCTCAGCCGGGGTGCCCAGGACGCCCTGAACCCTGAGGATGAGGTAGACGAGTTCCTGGGCCGTGCCATCGATGCCCGCAGCATCGATCAGCTGCGCAAGGACCACGTGCGCCGGTTCCTGCTCACCTTCCAGAGAGAGGATCTTGAAAAGAAGGTTTGGGGGGTGCAAGGGCAGAAGGAGGAGGGCTGGGGGAGGAGGGGAGGCCCTGGCAGGGAAGTCTGAGCACAGGTGAGGTTTCTGGGGAGTGGGGAGGTGACCACAGGGCACAGCGGGGATTCATATCAACTGGGCCAACTGGTAGTGCCCTGCCTTCCCCAGGGCGGAGCCAGCGCCCAGCTCAGTCTCCTCTCCCCCAGTACTCGCGAAAGGTGGACCCCCGCTTCGGAGCCTACGTGGCCTGTGCCCTGTTGGTCTTCTGCTTCATCTGCTTCATCCAGCTCCTCGTCTTCCCACCGTGAGAGCCCTGTCCCTCCTTGCTTGGCTTCTCTTCCCGCTACCACTTCCCACAACCTTCCTAAACGTCCTCGCAAGCACACAGTCCCTGGGGCCCACGTCCTGCCTGCCCAGGGGATGGGACGAGGATGTCCAGATCTCCCGGAGTAACATTTTCCCTGGCCCTCTTCCGCCCCAGCTCAGCCCTGATGCTTGGGATCTATGCCAGTATCTTCCTGCTGTTGCTGGTCACCGTGCTGACCTGCGCCGTGTACTCCTGTGGCTCTGTACGTGGGGGGCCTTCCAGGGCTGGTGGGGGAGGCCAGGCCAAGGGCGGGGAGGGAGGAGAAGGCCGAACCTCTGCCATTGGGCCCCATCCCTGGGGGACCTTACCCGTTGGCTGACGTGGCCTCCGTCTCTCTGTCTCCCGCCTCCCGGCAGCTGTTCCCTCAGGCCCTGCGACGTCTGTCTCGCAGCATCGTCCGCTCGCGGGCACATAGCACCGCGGTTGGCATCTTTTCCGTCCTGCTTGTGTTCGTCTCTGCCATCGCCAACATGGTAAAGTTCCAGTGGGAATTTTTCTGCCCCTCCTCTGTTCCAAGCACTCTGGGTGCTGGGGGTACAGAGAGGAATGAGACGCATTTCCTGCCCAAAGCAAGGGTGAGGTTAACCCCTGTCCTCTCTCCTTGCTCCCCCCTACCTCTTGTCATCCCTCAGTGAGAAGTTGGGCCCCTGGGGTATAGGGCCCCTGGGTTATAAGGCATGGCCCTTGTAACCCCTCCGCTCCCCGGTTACCCTGATATACCTCCCCCGACTTTTGCAGTTCACCTGTAACCACACCCCCATACGGACTTGCGCAGCCCGGATGCTGAATTTAACACCTGCTGACATCACCGCCTGCCACCTGCAGCAGCTCAATTACTCACTGGGCCTGGATGCTCCCCTGTGTGAGGGCACCGCACCCACTTGCAGCTTCCCTGAGGTGTCCAAGTGGCGCTCGGAAGGGGTGGGGGTGGGGGTCCTGATCAGTTCCGGTTATCGACTCTTCTGTGCCAGGCCTGGTGATGGGCACTGGGGACCCAGGATCTCACCAGAGTCTCCAACTCCAGGAGCAGCCCGGGGCCCTGGTGTGCTTTAGGGGTGTGTGGAGGGTGAAGGAGGTTTGGGTTTGAGGTTGTGGAGGGGAGCTTGGGTCAGGCGGGGGCGTGCAGTGTTCTCCCTGCACGGGAGCGCCACGGCCTCTGCCTTCACCCAACACTGCCTCTGCCGTTGCTCCCCAGTACTTCGTCGGGAGCGTGTTGCTGAGTCTCTTGGCCAGCTCTGTCTTCCTGCACATCAGCAGCATCGGGAAGTTGGCCATGATCTTTGTCCTGGGGCTCATCTATTTGGTGCTGCTTCTGCTGGGTCCCCCGGCCACCATCTTTGACAACTATGACCTACTGCTTGGCGTCCATGGCTTGTGAGTTTATCCGCAGCCCCTTTAGTCCCCCAGGAGCCTCTTGACCCTGCTGGGTCACCGTGAGCCCCCTGTGCCCTTGGAATGCTACCACTCACCCATCACATGTGGGGGGAAAGGAGGCAGCACATGACCCCCAACAGTCACCTCAGGGAAACCCCAGTCCTGGGAAGTCCCTTGGTCTTTAGGCTAGACGTTAAAAAAAAATTCCCTCTTGCATTTGCATGTTGCTTTCATATCCACTCTTAACTACCTGTAGGTCACACAGCTGCTTGGTGGTAGAGCCCTGGCTAGGAAAGGAACCAAAACTCTGACTCCCGCTTGAGGGCTTTGCCTGGGACAACACACTGGCTTTTCCTCTGCAAAACCTCACCCCTCGGGGTATGTGGTAGAAATATATGGTGCGGTAGAAAAAGCCTCTGGAGTCTGCTGCTGTTTGAATTCCTACTCTGCCACTTATTAGCTGTGTGTCTTTGGATCGTTGAATTAACTTCTCTGAGCCTCAGTTTCCTCATCTGTAAAACGGCAACGCTATCTATATCACAAGGTAGTTGTAAAGATTATTATAAGTAACGTTTATCGAAGGCTTGCTGATGCCAAGCACTCTGCTAAGCCTTCTGCATGCATTATTTAGATCTGATCACTCATCAATTGATGAGGAAGCCGAGGCTTAGAGAGTTAAGCAACTTGTTCCAGGTCACATAGCTGGTGAGTAGAGGAGCCAGGAGCGGAACCTCTGCTCTTAATGAGTTAATAGAAGGAAAAGCCTTGGCCTAATGCCTGATTTATGGTGCTCAGTAAATGCAGTTTCTGTCTCCCCTTCCATGCCCCGACCCGGCAACCCAGGAAGAACCGATGACTCTGTCTCTTGTGTCTTCCTGCCAGGGCTTCTTCCAACGAGACCTTCAGCGCGCTGGACTGGTGAGTGAGGGCTCTAGGGCAGCAAAGGGTGGGGCTGCCAGATGCCTCCTTCAGACACTGAGCTTGCCTCTGCTTCCCTCAGCTCAGCCGCAGGGAGGGTGGCACTCAAATATATGACCCCTGTGATTCTGCTGGTGTTCGCACTGGCGCTCTATCTGCATGCCCAGCAGGTGGAATCAACTGCCCGCCTGGACTTCCTCTGGAAACTGCAGGTGACTGGGTGGGCCTCGGGGGTGGGGGAAGATCCTAGGGGCAGAGCCTGGGCCACGCCAGGCATCTCTTAGGCTGGCCAGGGCTCAGGCTGCCCCGAGCCCACCCTGGCTCCATGCCTTCTCTGCGCCCGTCCCCTATCCCCCACCTCATCCTGTCCCTGCCCCCTCTACTTCTTTGCCTGTTCTTTAGGCCTGTCCATGCCTTTCTTCTTCCACGTGGTTCCCTCTGATGCCCATCTCCAGGTGTTGGCCGCTGCACCCACGCCTTGTGAATGTTGGGCTGTGGGTGATGGGTGTGGTGTCCACAGGCAACAGGGGAGAAGGAGGAGATGGAGGAGCTCCAGGCATACAACCGGCGGCTGCTACATAACATTCTGCCCAAGGACGTGGCCGCCCACTTCCTTGCCCGGGAGCGCCGGAATGATGAGCTCTACTATCAGTCCTGTGAGTGCGTGGCCGTCATGTTCGCCTCCATTGCCAACTTCTCTGAGTTCTACGTGGAGCTGGAGGCCAACAACGAGGGTGTCGAGTGCCTGCGGCTGCTCAACGAGATCATCGCCGACTTCGATGAGGTACTTGTCCAGTCGGCTGGTTGGTGCTGGCGGAGGGTGGGGAGACTTGGGGACCAGAGGAGTGGGGAGAACTATGGATAAGAAGGCCAGGCTTGGAGGGGATGGTTGGTACTGGGAGGAGGAAGGGAGATCTGATGGGACCCAGAGATGTCAGGGGTAGGAGTAAAGGTAGGTACAGTGGAGTCAGGGACAGGTGCTCACGAAGGTGTCACAGGCAGCAGGCTCAGCCCCAGTGGGGCAGGGTCATCACTGTTGGGGAGCAGAGGGGGACGTGAGGATCTGTGGAGGGGCCAGGATAGGTGGCAGGTGGGGGTCATTGAAGAAGCCGGTAATCTGTAGACTATGGCCCCATGAGGCCAAGTAAGCAAGGTGATCCCCTGAATAGAGAGAATGGAAGCAAAATATGAAGAAGTGACCTGAACATCCAGGTCAGGAATGGGTTGTTCCCTGTTCTGGAGGGAAGGCACTTTCTCAGCCTGGGACTCAGTTTCCCCAAAGGTGAGGGTTGGAATCACTGATGCCTGATAGCCCTCCTGTGGTTCTGGGTTCTGCAGCAAGCTGTCGAAGTTGACCTGGAGCTGTGCGCTCCAGTCCTGGCTTGGGTTTTGACGGCAGCCCAGTGAGGGAGGCCGTTTTCCCGGCTCCTTAGTCCTGCACTGAGAGCAGCGGCTGGAAGCGGGGCTCACTTACCCAAAGGAGGGGAGTGTTGAGCCAGGGAAGTGGAGAAGGGGGCCAGGGCATGGCAAGGATTGAGGCTTGAGGCAGGGCTGGGTTTGGCCTGTCTGCCTTGACAGCCAGGTCCCCCTGTGCTGTCCAGATCATCAGCGAGGAGCGGTTCCGGCAGCTGGAGAAGATCAAGACGATTGGTAGCACCTACATGGCTGCCTCTGGGCTGAATGCCAGCACCTATGATCAGGTGGGCCGCTCCCACATCACTGCCCTTGCCGACTACGCCATGCGGCTCATGGAGCAGATGAAGCACATCAATGAGCACTCCTTCAACAATTTCCAGATGAAGATCGGTGAGAGGGCCCGGGTGATGGCAGGTTCTCCCAGGGCCGTTTCTGGGTGAAGCTGAGGCAGCAGGCTGGGGATGGCGTCTCATATTCCCCGTCGGGAGTCCTGTGGGGCTTTCCTTTTCTCCCACCTCCTATATTGTCCGATAGTAAGAACAGAGATCATTTATTGAAGGCCTGCTCTGTGCTAAGCACTGTCCCAGGCTTTTTTTTTTTTTTTTAAAACACATATAAATCCTCACGTTATTATTCCCTTTTACAGATAAAGAGATGGACTCTCAGAGAGAGTAAATAACTCAGCCAAGGTCATACAACTAGTAAATGGCTGAACTGGGATTCAAGACCGGGTTTAGCTACGCTCCAGTACCCGTGTCCTTTTCTGTGGCCAGTCTGATAAGAGGCGCTTCCTCTCAGATGAACTGGTGGACGGGAATGGTTAATAGCATGGGTTCTGGAGTCAGACTGTCTGCTTTGAATTCTGGCTGTTCCACTTAACTGGCTTATTTAGCAAGTTGTCTAACTTCTCTAAACTTCAGGTATCTTTTCTGTAAGGTGGGAGTGATGGTACCTACCTTTTGGGGCCGTTGAGAGGATGAGATAGTGTAAAACGTTTACAGAGTGGTTGGCACAGAGCGCGCATTGGTAGATTAGATGCTGTTCTAGCATAGCCGCCTTGACTCAGGGGAGCTCCTCAGCTGATATGCCCGCATCTTCCATTCTTTATGACTAGGAGGCTTGTCCCTTTTCCAGTTTCTTCCCTGGGTCCTTCTGAAGGTGCCAGGAGGGGGGTGCCTCCCTGGGCCGACTGCGGAATAGCCACTGCTCTCGATTTCTTACTGCTGTCCCCACCTACCCCAGGGCTGAACATGGGCCCAGTTGTGGCAGGCGTCATTGGGGCTCGGAAGCCGCAGTATGACATCTGGGGGAACACAGTGAACGTCTCTAGCCGCATGGACAGCACGGGGGTCCCCGACCGAATCCAGGTGAGGGGGATGTGAGCAGAGGCTGGGAGGGCTATGGTCCAGAGGGCTTCTGCAGGGCCCTCTCTGCAGTCAGCTAGGACAGGGGAAGGGTGGCGCTGTTCTCTAGTTGGTGGAGTCGGGGTTGGGGGAGGGGAGCTGGCATGAGCAGAACACCCCTGGACTCCTGCAAATGTAGCAGGAAGGATCCTGAGCTAAGCAGGTTCCCCTCCCCCCCCCACCCCCCCAGGTGACCACGGACCTGTACCAGGTTCTAGCGGCCAAGGGCTACCAGCTGGAGTGTCGAGGGGTGGTCAAGGTGAAGGGCAAGGGGGAGATGACCACCTACTTCCTCAATGGGGGCCCCAGCAGTTAGCAGGGCCCAGCTACAAATTCGGCTGAAAGGACCAAGGTGGGCATTTGAGTGGACTCTGTGCTCGCTGGGGGAGGCTGAGCCTGCAGACCCTGCTGACCGCAAGAGGGAACACCCCAGCAGGCTGTACTTGGACTGCGCTCGTCTGCCCTCAGGCTGGTGAATGAGGGGATACCAAGAGGATTATGCAAGTGGCTTTCTTTCTTAACTGGGGTAGGGCTGTTTTCTCTCCTTTTCCCCAGCTTTTGGGAGCAGGGGAGGGGGCAGCAGCAGAGGCAGGGGGACGTCTCCTGCCTCAGAGATTGAAATGGAAGCTTGCCACGCCCGCCCTTTCCCTGTCTGTCTGGGCACTTGGCTCAGGGCTGGGCCCTTCCTTTCCCTCTTTTTCCTGGGAACATTTTTATAAAGACTGGGGCAGGCTTGAAGAGTGCCTATTCCATCCTTGCCTTCCTTTGCTATGCCTGCATCCCCAGCATGGGTCCTGGGCACTCCCTACCCCAGCCAGGTCTCCCTCACAGACACAGGGCACGGGAGGGAGATGTTCTGGGGACCCAGCTCTGTCCAAATTTCAGGGGAATGTTTCCATTTGCCAAATCCTAGTCCCATGATCTGTCCCCAAAGGGGAACAAAGGGACTTCTGCCAGCTCAGATTAGCCCCGTTTCCTGCACAGCTCCAGGGAAAGGGGCATCTGGTCTCACTGGTACTGTGAAAATGCCCAGCCGGACAGCAAGCGTGTGCGTGGGGATGTCAGAAGATCAGGAGCTGGATGTTCGCCTGCAGGTGCCAGAGAGCGCAGGCCGGCCAGGGACGGGGGTGGTGCCAGACCGATCCGAAGGTCAGGATCAGACCACTCTGCCCCAGTGCTCTCTTGCTGTCTGCTGCAAGGGGGCACGGAGCATCTCTACCCCTTCTGTTGCCAAATAGGAAAGGGCCAGGGCATGGAGGAAGGTGGCCCTGATCCCAAACCTGTCCTCCCACGCCTCTGGCACTGGGGAGGGCCTGCGTGTGTGTGTAACCGTGTGTGCGTGGTGGTCTGCACGTGTGTGTAACCGTGCGTGCGCGGTGGTCTGCACGTGTGTGTAACCGTGCGTGCGCGGTGGTCTGCACGTGTGTGTAACCGTGCGTGCGCGGTGGTCTGCGTGTGTGTGTAACCGTGCGTGCGTGGTGGTCTGCACGTATGTGTGTAACGGTGCATGCGTGGTGGTCTGCGTGTGTGTGTAACCGTGCGTGCGTGGTGGTCTGCGTGTGTGTGTAACCGTGCGTGCGTGGTGGTCTGCGTGTGTGTGTAACCGTGGGTGCGTGGTGGTCTGCGTGTCTGTGTAAGCGTGCGTGCGTGGTGGTCTGTGTGTGTCTGTTTTCCCGGTCTGTGTGTCTCTGTGGTCCTGCTCCTTGGCTCTCCACCCTGGGTTGCCTCTTTCCTGTGGGCCTCTGTCTTCTGGGAATAAGGCAGGATTTCTGATTTCAAGGGATGGAGAGAGATGCCTCTGTTGCACAGGAGTGGGATGGGGTGTGGTAGCAAGAGGGTGGCCCTGGGGAGAGGAGTCCTTTTTGTGCCAAATCCCTAAGTGCCGTTTGGGGGCCACGTGTGCAGCACGACTGTCTCCCTGCCTGGGGCAGGGACCCAAGCGCCTGCTTGAGGCCCACAGTGCTCCTTGCACTTGAACTGTCTGGGCTTTGGTGGGCAGAGGCTCAGGAGTTTCCTGGGCTCCCCAGCTGGTGTCCTGGGATGTGGTGTGCTTTGGGGCTGGGGTAGCATGGGATCCCTCTGAGGACCCAGATTCTGGTACTAAGGGCTAAGGGAGGGGAACCTGGACCTCAGCCTTCCCCAGCCTTCAGCTTGAGCCTAGCGTGCTCCGGGCTCCCCAGTCCACACGAAGCCTGCAAAAGCTGGCAGGAGGGTTAGGAGGGCTGGACCCTAGATTCCCTTCCTGTCCCTGCCTGCCTTTTACCCACTTCCCTGCAACCTCCTTGCCTCTGGACTGAATTAGTTGGTGCCTTGGTTTCTCTGTCTGTACCTATTTAAGCCAGAGGCATTAGCCAGGATTTTGCTTGAAGATCGCTTTGTCTTTGAGGCGTTAGAGAGGCAGAGGAGAGAGGGTCCCAGAGTTGCTGGGTTTGGGGTTGGAAGGGGCAGGTCTTGCCCTTTCTCGTGTCCTTTCTGACTCTAGCTCCTCGCAGAAGCCTGGTTTCTGGCTCGTACTGCCTGCTTTGGGG
Source organism: Orcinus orca (assembly GCF_937001465.1). Lineage (NCBI taxonomy): Eukaryota > Metazoa > Chordata > Mammalia > Artiodactyla > Delphinidae > Orcinus > Orcinus orca. The sequence continues at coordinate 39,246,444 of NC_064569.1, read as the reverse complement.
GATCTTCATGCATCACCCAAATGGGCCATCGGTCACTTCATTAGCCAAGGCAGGAGAAGGGGAAAAGACTAGTTGGTCCAGGCAGAAAGTCAACTCCCCTTCCCTCAGCCACATCCCTGGACAGGAAGGTTCTGCGTGGGGTCCTGGGGTGGGGATGAGGCTGTAAGGAGACCAGAGTGGGAAGACTGCAGTCTTGGGTGACTTGTCTCTGCTTCTTGCCAGGTGGGAGGGACCTGTCCACACCCTGGCTCCCTGTACCGCAGTGCCAGCCGTGTGCTTCCCCCGGGCTGACGTTGCCCCCTTCCTCGCCAATTGGGGTGGGGGAGTCAGTGGATGGGAGGCCCATGGACTTTGGTTTTATAATGTAACCAGTGTGTGTTTGTAGGGGGGGAGGGTGTGTATACCATGTATTTCAGTGAAATATTTAATATATTTAAGTATCAATAAAAGTCAAACTCTTTGTAAAATTCCCTGTTCTCTGCAGCTGTTCTGGGCTGTGGGTTGGGTCAGAAGTGGCAGAGCCTGGCGTAGGAGGCAGGCCCCAGTCTGGGGGCTCTGTGGACCTCTCTCGTCTGTGGTCAGAGGGCTTCCTCTGGTTTTCTTCTTGCCAAGGTGAAACGGCAGCGTCTTCACAGAGCATGACTACTCCAAGACCTGTCAGCATCACGAGGGGCAGGGTGTCTTCCGAGATTTGTCACTCCGACCCCTGCCATGCATGAGCTCAGGAACCCCTGTGGTGGTCTTTCCAGTGCCCTGGCCCCTCCCAAGCCAAACACCAAGTTCTGGCTCCTTCAGGAATCTCTCACAATCCTGATCTCCCAGGAATTTGGGTATTGGAATAATTTCCCTCCCCCTCACTTGCAGTGCACAAGAGTGACTTCTAGTCCAATCTGTTTATTCTGTGTTCTCAATCCCCTCCTCCCATTAGGCAGCCATTGGAACCAGCACACCTCCCTCTTTCCCTCTTTGCCCTCCATCCAGAGTTTATCTTGTCCTTCTGCAAACACATCCTGCTCAATATAGACTGAAGTTTCTGTCATTGAGAATAGAGTGATCTATAAACCTGGAAAAGAGAGGTAGGGTCTCAGATTCAGCCAGGTTAGGCTGGATGGGGGCGGGGGTGCTCAAACCTAGAATGGGCAGAGGTGGTGATGAAGAAGTGGGGCTACTGCCAATGGATGGTGGTTAGAGGGGTGCGAGGTGGCAATGAAGGGAGCTGAAACACCCCGGGCCTCCCACAGGAGTGCTGTAGATCCTTGTGTCTATTCAGAAGTCATATCCGTAAGGCAAAACGCAAAGACACAGACCAATCTTTAGTTCCTTTGAATGCCAGCACTGCCCAGATTCTGGGGCCAGTTGTCCCTGGTAAGACCAAAACTTCCTATTCCATTTCCCAACTCTGACTAGAAATGCAAGAGTCTCCCAAGGATTTCAGTGAGGGGAAGGAGTAATACTTCCCTTGATCTCCCCACCCTCACCCTTCCAGCCTAACCTGGTCATTGGGCTTCTGATGAGGCCGTGGCGGGGGCTCCGGATCCATGGCATGGTGTCCTCTGGGCGCACTCCTGGATTGTGGGACCGCCAGAAGCTGAAGTTCTGAGCATCAGTCAGGGGGACTCTGAAGACCTGATTGGGGACTGAATGGTTGGGGGAAGGGCAGGTTATCCAATTTCTTAGAGTTGTCTGCTCCCTTTTGCGCCTCAGGGCATCACAAGCCCAGCCTAGCAACTGGGCCTGACCAGGTGCTGAGAAGTCCTGGAAATGTGGTCACCACACTGAGTTCCACTTCTGGATTCCAGCGTCTCTCCAGCATCTCGCACCCTTCCTTCATGGTCAGTGGAATCAGTCTTGGTTCCTCCTGCTTCTGCTATAAGCCCATCTCCAAGAGAGCTTTCCCCAAGTGCTAAGGTGGTGGAAAAACAAGTGGTCAACCCACTTGGTTTGTTTTCTTTCTTTCTTTGACCGTGCTACACGGCTTGTGGGATCTTAGTTCCCCGACCAGGGATTGAACCCGGGCCCTCGGCAGTGAGACCACAGAGTTCTAACCACCCAACACACTTGGAAAATGTGCAAGGTGAGTCTACTGGTTCTTTTTTTTTCCCTCTTTGCTCATTTCAGGTAATTCTCTGAAATTTAGCAGTGATACTACCTCATGTTTGGATATTACTAATAGATATCATTTATCAAGCACCTGTTATGTTCTAAATGTTGTATTAGGTATTAAGTGTTTTTAAAATTTTGAAATAATACCAGACTTACTTAGATTTTCTTTTTTTTTGGATTTTCACTTTTTATTTATTTGAATAAATCTATACCAGTGTATAAAAATTATATATATATATATTTTTTATTCTTTTTTTGCTGTACATGGGCCTCTCACTGTTGTGGTCTCTCCTGTTGTGGAGCACAGGTTCCGGACGCGCAGGCTCAGTGGCCATGGCTCACGGGCCCAGCCGCTCCGCGGCATGTGGAATCTTCCCGGACCGGGGCACAAACCTGTGTCCCCTGCATCGGCAGGCGGACTCTCAACCACTGCACCACCAGGGAAGCCCATAAAATTTGTATATTTTTAAAACAAAAAATTATAGCCTAATATTCTAGCTGTATGGTCTTTATAATCATTATTATTTTTTAAATCCCTAATATGCTATTGAGTAGATGTTATATTTTTCACTTAGTTGTTTTCCTATTAATCGATAAAAAGCTTTTAAAAAGTTTGGTCGTAGAAATAACAGATATTCCTCTTCATGCGTATCTTTTTTAGTTTCTGAAAGTATTTGTTTTTTTAAATTAAACTTTAATTTTGAGATAATGATAGATTCACATACAGTTGTAAGAAGTGAAAGACAGAGATCTTGTGTACCCTTTAGCCATGTCCTCCCAGCCCCCACCGAGGTAACATCTTGTAAAATTATAGCACTTTATTACAACCAGGGTATTAACATATTGATACAGAACGGTTCTACCACCACAGAATCCTGGAGTTGCCCTTTTATAACCACATCCTCCTCCCTCCACTCCTTGGTAATCAATAATGTGCTCTTCAGTTCTATAATTTTGTCATTTTAAGAATGTTATATAAATGGCATCATACAGTATGGGATCTTTTTTGGGATTGGCTTTCTTTACATAGTAGAATTCCCTGGAGATTCCTCAGTATTTGCATGTTTCAGTAGGTTGTCCTAGGTGCTTTTTTAAATGTACATTTTCTCTAACTTTCACAAAAAATGCGGCAGTATAATTCCGATTTTCAGATGATCCAGAGAGATTAAGTGGTTGAAGGAATTTCCCCAAGGTCACACGGCTTGTTTGGAGTTTAAACTCAGTTCAAATTCCAAAGCTTTGATCCTCACAACAATTCTGTAAGATTGGTAGAGTAGGCATTTTCTGGTTTTTTGTTTTGTTTTTTTAAATAAACGAGGAAGCAGGTTACAAAAGGATAAGTGATTGCCCAAGGTGAGACACTTAAAAGAGACAGAAATAGTACTCACACCTGGATCTTCTGCTTCCAAGTCTGATTCAGTGTTTATTTTATCTTTCTTACCCCACCATTCAAGTCTACTTTCTCCTTCTTCTTCTCAGTCTCTTCTTGGCTCTTTTTGCCCCCATCCCCTGCTCTATAACAATGCCCCACCACATCCCAGCCATTCTTTAGGAACTCAGACACATCTTTTCTGCCCCTAGCAGGTGACAAATCCCAGATACTTACATGTCTTTAACAACACCTTCCGTACAGCTTCCTGGTACCTTGTGTGGCTATTCTGGTGCACGGAATGATTCCCATCTTCTGAGATAATAGGGGGAAGCCTAGTGGGCTCTGGTTCTTTCTGGTCTGAAACGAGAGCAGACTTGCTCTGAGTACTTAGCAAATGGGGTTATTTGACTTTCTGAGTCTCTGGTCTCCATGCCAACCAGGCACAGGGCAGGGATCTCTCCAAGCCACTCACATCCGATTCTCAGGATCTCAGGAGTCAAATCAAAATGCCTGTGACAGAGGGGAGGGAGGGAGAACAGTGATCAGACCTTCCTCACTACTCTCTTGCTCCTCCCTGACTCCTGGTTTTGAGTGGCCTCCTGCTAGAATCAGGATATTGACAAATACTTAGGGTTAGTGTAGGTGAAAAAGGCCCCTTGTCTGGATGGATATTCCTTTCCTGAGATTGGCATATTTGCAGAGTTTCAGTTGGTCTAACTGGAAATTATGTTTAAGCTAAGTGTTGGAGGATAAGAAGGGATTCATGGGACATAGTAGTATCAGGAAGAGCATTTCGGGCAGCAAGATATCAAGTGCGCTAGAAGCGCTAGAGAGGTCTCAGCTTGCTGTTGACTTAGAGCTGGACTAGTGCTGGGTAAAGTGGAGAGGGACGGGGCCGGCAGCTGGAAAGGCAGTGTAGAGTAGGGTAGTGTAGACTTCGCATTCTTATGGGAGTTTAGGAATCTCCTCTGAGGCAAAATCTGTATCTTACAGTGACTGAAAAAACCAGACCTTCCTTACTCAGTGCTATGGTCTGAATGTTCCCATCCCCCCCAAATTCACTTGATGAAAACTTAATGCCCAAGGTAATCGTATTTGGAGGTGGGGCCTTTGGGATGTGATTCATGAAGGCAGAGCCCTCATGAATAGAATTAGTGCCCTTGTAAAAGAGACCTGAGAGAGCTTCCTTGCCCCTTCTGCCATGTGAGGAAACAATAAGAAGTGTGCAACCTGGAAGAGGGCCCTCACCTGCATCCTGATCCTGGACTTCCAGCCTCCAGAAATGGGAGAAATAAATTTCTGTTGTTTATCAGCCACCCAGTCTATGGTATTTTGTTATAGCAGCCGGAATGGACCAAGATACCCAGCCTCTTGTGTAGCGAGGCCATGGGCAAAGAGTTTTGGTAGGCCAATCAACACATCTTCTCCAGATTTTGAATCAAAGATTGGAGTTGCAAAGAAGCTGGGACCATGTAAAGTCTTTTTCTGTTGATGGAAGTTGGGGCAGTGAAGCTGCATCTTTTTGAGCAGCAGTATCCGGGGCCCAGTGTCCTTGCTGCCAGCAGTGCCCACCACAGCATCGAATGCAGTGGCGTCTGTGCCCAGCCAGGTCTGCAGCATGATTCTGAACGTTGTTTCTGGTTACCCTCTGCCAAGCTTTGTATTCTGTTCCTTCTACAATTTTTATAGGTTTCCCAATATTCCTTTTTTTATAAACTACTTCATTGTATAACAGAAAAAGTTGTATATATTTAATATATACAGCTTAATGAGTTGGGAGATAAGTATACACCTGTGAAACCATCACCACAATCTATGCCACAGACATATACATCACCTCCAAAAATCTCCTCCCACCTTCTTTGTTTATTGTTGTTATTATTTTTTTGACAAGAACATCTAACATAAGCTCTAACCTCTTAGCGAAGTTTTAAGTATATAACACAGTATTAACTATAGGCTCTGTGCTGTATAGTAGATCTCTAGGACTTATTCATCTTGCATAACTGAAATTTTATACCCTTTGATTACTACCTCCCTGTTTCTTCCTCCCCCCAGCCTCTGGCAACCACCATTTTATTCTCTGCTTCTATGAGTTTGATTATTTTAGATTCCTCGTACAAGTGGTTTCATGTAGTATTTGTCCTGTGTTTGGCTTATTTCACTTAGCATAATGTCTTCCAGATTCATCCATGTTGTTGCAAACGGCAGGATTTCCTTTTTTTTTTTTAAGGCTGAATAATATTCCATTGTATGCATATACCACATTTAAAAAATTCAGGGACTTCCCTGATGGTCCAGTGGTTAAGACTCCGCCCTCCCAATGCAGGGGACCAGGGTTCAATTACCTGGTCAGGGAACTAGATCCCTCATGCCGCAACTAAGAGCCTGCATGCCACAACTAAAAAAGATCCCGCATGCTGCAACGAAGATCTCGCGTATAGCAACGAAGACCCCACGTGCTGCAACTAAGACCTGGCGCAGCCAAATAAACAAATAAATCAACATTTTAAAAAATAATAAAATTAAAAAATATAAAAAACCCATTCATGCGTTGATGGACATTTATGTTGCTTCCATATCTTGGCTGTTGTGAATAATGCTGCAACGAATATGAGACTGCAGATATCTCTTTGAGGTCGTGATATCAATTCCTTTCAGGGTATCTATTAGAAGTGGGATTGCTGGATTATATGGTAGTTCTATTAATTTCTTGAGAAATCACCTTACTGTTTTCTATACTGGCTGCATCCGTTTGCTTTCCCACCACAGTGCACGTGGGTTCCCTTTGTTCCTCACCAATGCTGGTTATCTTTTGTGGGTTTTTTTGATTATAGCCACTTTAACAGGTGTGGGGTGACATTGTGGTTTTAATTTGCATTTCCCTCATGATTAGATGTTGAGCATCTTTTCATATACCTGTTGGCCATTTGCGTGTCTTCTTTGGAGAAATGTCTTTTCAGATCCTCTGCCCATTTTTTGTTGGATTTTCTTTTTTTTTTTTTTTGCTGTTGAGTTATAGGAATTCCATATATATTTTGGATATTAACCCTTTATCAAATACATGGTTTGCAAGTATTTTCCCCTGTACTATAGGCTGCCTTTTCATTTTGCTGATTGTTTCCTTTGCTGTGCAGAAGCTTTTTAGTTTGATGTAATCCCACCAATATTCTTTTAATAAATTCATGTTCTGCTTAAATAGGCTAGATTTGGCTTGCATCTCAGAATCCTGGGCTTGTCAGGAACTGGGTCAAAATTTGCCATTCTCTCTTGAAATTGTTAAGATAGCTGACTCACCTCTGGTGGATGGTGGGGATGCCCCCTCTGTTTTAATTAATTAATTAATTAATTTTTGGCTGTGTTGGGTCTTCGTTGCAGTGCGCGGGCTTCTCATTGCAGTGGCTTCTCTTGTTGCGGAGCAGAGGCTGTAGGCGCGTGGGCTTCAGTAGTTGTGGCTCACGGGCTCAGTAGTTGTGGCTCGCGGGCTCAGTAGTTGTGGCTCACGGGCTCAGTAGTTGTGGCTCGTGGGCTCTAGAGCACAGGCTCAGTAGGTGTGGTGCATGGGCTTAGTTGCCCCGCGGCATGCGGGATGTTCCTGGACCAGGGCTCGAACCCATGTCCCCTGCATTGGCAGGGAGATGCTTAACCGCTGTGCCACCAGGGAAGCCCCCCCACCTCTGTTTTATAGTCCTTCCCCAGCTCCTGCTTTCCCCCTTCATCCTGCTTGGCCCCACGCATTTGTCATCATCTGTCCCTCCACACTCCCTTTTGCACTCTAGTGGAAATCTCCTTTAACATTCTCTGAGACAATGACATTACCAGAGTGGGACACTGTTTGAATCCCCTCCCTTGACAGTTGAGGGCTTGGGCAGGTGGAAGCCTGGACTGAACCAGGGGCTGAACTTACTTCATCACAGTTTATAGCAATGAGGGGCCATTTCCTAGAAGCAGTGTCATTTGAGTTTGGTCGTTTGACTTTGGGCTAAGTGAAGGTGTCACAATGTCTATGGCCAAGTAAGTGTAGACTGAGGAGAAAGAGCAAGAGCATATTCCTAGTAGGCAGTGGGACCTGGACTACAAGTAATTATTGGTCTGGGTGCAGGTGACAGTGGGAGCTCTTTATCGGGTCCCGAGGCCTCAGACTGTTCTTTAGGGTACAGCCAGATGATGCTCTCTATTATCTCAGTTTCCAAGTAGTAGTCTTCCAGCTTCCTGTATGGGTTACTGTGTGCTTGGAGGTGTATTGGACAGTATCACCCACTTGGATGCCTTCCTCTTGACTCAAGCACCAGTTGGCATATTCCTCGGATCAGTATTTGGCGAGCTGGAAGGTATTTTTGGTAACCCGTAGCTTCTGCAAGCTGCCAAGTTTTGGAAGCCACCTGAGGTGAAGGGTGGTGAGGGGTAGGTGAGAATCATGCCACAGCTACTTGTGAAAGGGCATGTTCTGGGTAGAGGGATGCAATGAACTCTTTATAACTCCACCATGGCAAGGTAGATGAATCCATCATTTTGTTGGTAGATGGTATAACACAGGTTCTTCGCTCACCCAGTTAATACTATACTCCATATGTTTTTTTGTGATAAATAGATACGAAGGAAGGGCCCTGACAATTTCTTCTAGAGCCAGGCCATAAATTAGGAGTTGCCATAAGACCAGATTTAATGCTTTGAATGGACCATGAAGGACATACGGGGTAGTGCAAAAGTACTTGGGTGGACCTTCTACTTTTCCAAATTTATGTTGCAGATTTCTCAATAGTATAAGCTTCCCAGAGCCACTGGGATGGTCACAAAATCTTAGTTTTCCACTGCTTTGCCCATTGCCTCTGTTAGCTGGAACTGGGGCTGATTGGCCGCAATGTTTTCAGGCTGAAGAATTTTTAGAATGGGTCTACCTCAGTGGCTCCCAGGATTCTGACTTTCAGGTTAGGGTGTTGCAGAATCTGAGTACATGGTGGTGATAATATCTAACAGACATTACTTGCAGTTGTCTTGAAGTTGGTGTCATTGCAAGCAGAGTAATACCACCCTGACTAGAAATTTATACAAGATCAGTTTGAGAGAAAATGTTGTGGTACTGTACATAAAATATGACTCCTGTCTAAGAGGTCGTATCAGCTGTGGGGCATTAATCCCTCAAAGTTGAGTGGCGCGTTAACATGGATTGAAATTGGCTAAAGTATGTTTTGAAGGCTATCTTGCACTTATTGTCTTTCCTGAGATAAGGAAATAGTCAGTTCTTGGGGAGGAAGTGGACAAGAGCATAAACCCAGGGAGCCAGACCAATTCCCAGGGCACATTTTACACATGGGGACAGTTCCTTTGCCTCCAAAAATATCTTCCTCAAAGTGGTGCACTTGTTACACAGAGGAGGTGGAGGGGGCACGAGATAACAGAGAGGCTTAGTGCTGGTTGCAGACTGCTGATGTAAAATGGACTACACGGATATTCTAGAGATAACAACAATAAAAAGGGCTAATAATTAGTGAATGTGCTCAGCACAACTATAAAAGGTAGGTACTGTTACTATCTTATTTTGTAAATGGAGAAACAGAGGCCCAGAGAAGTTCAGTGATTTGCCCAGGGTCACATAACCAGCATATGGCAGAGACATGAGTTTAACCCAAGCAGTTTGGCTCCAGAGCCCATACTCTTAACCACCGCATTAAACTGGCTCTTGAAATCATCTCATCAGGCCTTCCAGGAAAGACCAAGGACTAAGGAAAAACATGAACTGATAGAACTAGCCTCTTAATGGGCTCCCCTGTGTACAGCTCAATGGGGGCCCTGTCAAGGGTGTCTGCTCAACTTGGAGAAGCCTTGAGTTGGGAGAGAGACATGATGATATCACCTTGTTCTAGAGGCAGATCCCTGCCTCCCTGAGATTCACGGAATTGTGGAATATCGTTTCCTATGGCCAGCATCGAGGGAGCAGAGAGGACTGGAACCTGGGGGGCCAGTCTTCAGTGGATTAGATCAGTCCCAGTGAGGAAAACCAGTGGGGAAATGCCAAGCCCCTGTGGAAAATGTGGTCTATCTGCTGCAATACAGACACAGTCATCCACCTTGGAGGTGCCCACTCCCTAGGCTTTGGCAGATTGTAGCTGTGAGTAGCTTGAGTACCTTCTCCCTCTGGTTTCAGGTGGATGGGGATGATGGTCTATAGCAGCTATGAGACATATGAGTGTTTCCAAAATACATTTCTGTAACTTCAGTATGTTTATCCATTTAGAAAGGCAGAGGGGCTCCGAGGTTTTGGCCAGTTCACTCTTGGCTGAATTGTGCCATTCATGCTCCTGTTTGAAAAGCCGGAACTACAGTGCCCTCTGCTGGAGTCTAAGTGGCATCTCCAGCTGTCTCCTAATAGCGGGTCACCAAACAGGCAGCTAGGAGAGGTCAGGAGAACTAGGAGACTGAGCAGAGGACATTCCAATCAGGGTGGGGAAAACCACCTATGGGACCCCTTTGACACGATCCAGAAAATGAGAATACAAGTGATATATGCTCGGCTTTTACCAAAAATGTGAGATTTACTTTTTCTTTGAAGAGATTCATTTGGAAGTAAGAGCAACTTGGAGGACTCATTGGTGAATTCCTCTGGGAGAAGGAATGATAAAGGCAGCAGTGGAGGAAGATGGAGTGAGGCCCTTTGGATGTGCGGAGCTTGGAGGTCATCGTGTCTGTGGCTGGAGGGCAGTCACTAGAGAGTCTGGCAGGGAGAGGTCATTTGTTTCAAGCCAAGAATAAGCATAAGCATTCTTAACCACCCACCCCCATCGATTTGCCTCTGAGACACCTGTCAGTGGGCAACGCCCTGAGTGTAGATTTGTGTTAGGATGATGCCTAGCTTGACCATGGGTTTTCATATATCGAGGCAAGGGAGTTAGTTGTCTCAGCAAAGGGCCAGAAAAAAGGGAATTTTTCTGAAATTCTGACATTCCTGGACCAAGAGGAGTGTCCAGGTATGACGCTAAGAGTAGGTGGGAGAACAGGGTTCAAAGCAGGTGGTGAGATAGATTCAGCAAAGAAAAAGACAGATATATGGCCATGCTCCCCTGGGCAGGACAGAGAAGGGAAAGTGTAGGCACTCAAGGTGAATGAACACAGGAAGCTGGGCTGAACCTGCAGAGGCAACTAGTAGTATTATCAGGAAGGGTGAGTCTGGGAGGGGCAGGAATCTACTGATTAGTAGACAAGAGAGTTCTGGTCACTGGTCAGGGATGCTCTTCTGTGGGTGGCTGCAATTGACCAGGCTCTTTCAGGGCCTGGATGAGCTATCCTTTGAAGCCAGCTAGCATTTGTTGCTTCTCAAGGAATCTTATGGTTAAAAATATTGCTTTCCATGGGAATTCCCTGGCGATCCAGTGGTTAGGATCATCACTTTCACTGCCAAGGGCCCAGGTTCAATTCCAGGTTGGGGAACTAAGATCCCACAAGCTGTGTGACCAAAAAAAAAAAAGGTACGTATATATGTGTGTGTGTATATGTGTGTGTGTGTGTGTGTGTGTATTGCTTTTCAGGTACCCTGTCCTGGCAAGTATGTTTTGAGTAGCAGGACAAAGATATTCCAGTCAGAGGAAAGGTATATATTCCATATGTAAATAATAACTTATTATGATTTATAACTTTCTTCCAATCATCTGTTGTACAGTTTTATGTGCTAGGTCTTAGCTGTATTACATACATTATATAATTTAATCTCCACAACAAATCTATAAGGAAGGCATTATTATCTCCATTTACAAGTGAGGAAACAGGCACTCTGAATTTGCTTAGCGAGTTAGCTCCATGAATCTGAATAACTTTGAGTACCTGATAAAAATGAGTTCCTGAAGTCAAGGATAGACCAAGGTATGCTCTCCACACTCAGTTTTCCTCCTTGGTTTTTCTATTTTGGTTCTTTATCAGGAGGAAAAGAAAGGAAGGAGGCAGAGACTGGCAGAATAGTTACCTGTGTTGACTCATGTCTATGAGTTTTCATTATGACTATAATAAGGAAAGCTTGAGTGGACCCTCACATCTACTAGAAGGGAAAAAAAACTTTCTTCAAAGAAAAATTGTGAATGACTTAAAAATATTATAGTATGTGTTAAGAATGAGAAGTGTTAATAAGTTCATTTTAATGGCTGCTGTTAAAGCCCTCATTGAAGGGCCAGTTAAGAGTGCGGTTGATTTGAGCATGGAGAACAGGTTGAAGTGCTAGTACAGGGGGACAGAAAAAGGTCAAGCCACTTGAGTGAATGTATTAACAAGGTGAAATCAGCCAGAAAGAGAGCAGGGCCAGAGAATCATTCTGAAGACAAGTGTGAATGACAAATTAGAGTCCTGCAAGATCACATGGAACTAAGGGTGAGCACAGTCAGGAACTGTGTGTTCCTTGAATTAATGAATGTAGAAATAGGGATTAGAAAGGCTTGGGTAAGCAAGGTGGATGGATGTTGTTTTCTAAGAGCCAAACAGAATGCTGTATTTTCTCCATACATACTTTCCCAAACCAGTTCTGAAGTAATAGGAAGGTATGAGCCAAGTTCCCCGTTACGGTGGTCCACATTCCCAAATCTCTGCCAGCTGACATATTTCAAGCAACCTCAGCAGCACCAGGATTCAGAACCAGGTGAGCTCTGTTGCACTTTCCTGTTGATATGTTAAATAAGATGAGAGCTAAGAGCTTACTGTTTAATTTAGCAACATCACCATGGATGTGAGCATTGGTGACTAGACACAAAAGAAGTTTCAGTGGAGCGGTAGGGGCAAGAGCCTGATTGGCATGGGTTCAAGAGAGACTGGCAGGGCTTCCCTGGTGGCGCAGTGGTTGAGAGTCCACCTGCCGATGCAGGGGACACGGGTTCGTGCCCCGGTGTGGGAAGATCCCACATGCCGCGGAGCAGCTGGGCCCGTGAGCCATGGCCGCTGAGCCTGTGCATCCGGAGCCTGTGCTCCGCAATGGGAGAGGCCACAACAGTGAGAGGCCCACGTACCGCAAACAAACAAACAAACAAACAAACAAAAAACAGAGACTGGCAGGATATTTAGAGACAGAAAGACCAGACAACTCTTTTGAAGAATTTTTCTGTATGGGGGGTGGGCAGGGAAATAGGATGTAGGGCTTTAAGATGGAAGAAATTATAGCATGAATGTAGGTAGATAGGAATGGCCAGAGATAGAAAAACTGATGCAATAGAGTGTGAAGAATATTGGAGTAGTGTCCTTGAACAGTCAACAATATGAGATCTGATGCACAAGTGGAGGGGCTGGTCTTAACAAGTGTGTAGACCATTCACTTATTATAATAAGACATATACAGGCACAGATGCAGGTAGATGGATAGACATGATTTTGTGAGAGGTTATAGAAATTATCTTCCAGTTGCTTCTGTTTTCACTGTGAAATAGAAGGAAAGTCATTATGTGAGAGTGAGGATAGGAGATGAGGTGTTAGAGGTTTGAGGAAAGAGAAGGTATGAAGTGGCCTTCAGGAGAGTGAGAGAATGCGTAGGACAAGGAAATGTAGTCTGACTTCTGGGCAGCCATAGAGGCCCACTTGAGTTTAGTGAACAGGAATTTAAGGTGAGGCCAATCAGCATGGTGGTTTTTCTCTTGTCGATGAGTATAAACTACTTTTCCCAGGAGTTTTGATATAATCAGGAGTGGGAAAGGGGAGAAGGTGGCGGAGAAAGAAATGGGGACAATAGCTTGAGGGGACCATTTGGTCAAGAGAGGATTCTTTTTTTTCCCCAGATGGAATGATTACAGCACATTTGTTTACTTATGGAAATGATCTGGGAAGAGGGAAAAAACTGAGGGAGAGGGGGATAATTACAGGAGCAAAATCTTTGAGGAAAGTGTGGATGAGATCCAGTATGCAAATGGAGTCAGTTCATTCATTGTACCAGAGGGAAGGTATAAATGCAGTGGAAGGTTAGATGTGACGATGGAAAGTCTCTTTTGATTGCTTCTATTTTCAGTTAAATAAGGAGCAAGGAAGTTAGCTCAGAGTGAGGATCGAGAGGGGATTTTAGAGATTTGAGGAGAGAGGGGGAGTTGCCTTGAGGAGTGGGAGAGTGGCTAGGGAAATATAATAGGATTTTCAGGAAGTCCCAAGTGCTCACTTGAGATTTGTGGTTATGGTACTAATCATTCTAGGAAGACTAGATGTCCTAGGAGGAGGGCCAAATACGCATACCTTTGTCTTCATAGGTTTCCCTGGGGCTCCACACTCCAACTCCCTGGAGTTTCATAGCCTTATCCTGAGCTTCTAGAGTCAGCCTATGTGCCCCGGAGCTTGGCCATGTGGTCCCAGACTTCAGCTCCTGGGCAGCTCAAGTGGCTTCAAGGAAATACTATGAATAGAACATAATTACTATTGAGTGGAATTTTCAGGTGGAAGTCTGAATAACATGGTTGAAGCCAAAGTTGGCAGAGGGTAGCCAAGTTCCCTGAATGTCTTTGTGCACAGATATTTCAGGATGTGCACAATTAAAATGACTTGTCAAGAACCTACAATATGCTGCCACTTGAGGGCAAAAGACACACATAGATTGAAAGTGATGGGATGGAAAAAGATATTTCATGCAAATGGAAATGACAAGAAAGCAGCTGTAGCAATACTCACACCAGACAAAATAGACTTTCAAACAAAGTCCACAGAGAAAGACAAAGAAGAATACTATATAATGATAAAGGAATCATTATATTATGAGAAGAGGATATTACACTTGTTAACATATATGCACCCAATATAGGAGCACCTAAATACATAAAACAAATACTAACAGACAATAAAGGGAGAAATTGACAGGAATACAACAATAGTAGGAGACTTTAATACCTCACTGACATCAATGGACAGATCTTCTAGACAGAAAATCAATAATGCAACAGAGATCCTAAATGACACAATAAAACAGTTGGACTTAATTTATATCTACAAGACACTACATCCAAAACAAAACAAAAACAAACAAACAAAACAAACCCAGAATACACATTCTTTTCAAGTCACATGGAACATTCTCTAGGATAGACTATATAAAGGACACAAAACAAGACTCAAAAATTTAAGAGGATAGAAACTATTTCAAGCATCTCTTCTGACCATAACAGTATGAAACTAGAAATCAACCACAGAAGGAAAAATGAGATAAAATGGCTTGTCAGAAATAGGAGATGAGTTACAGGGTTCTGGCTGGGATGCAGTGAAAGCAGTCTGTGATCAAAGTGGGAGTTGGAAGTGCTTTGTTATGGTTTTAGCCTTGAATTCCTTCTAGATTTTGAAATTTGCTCTTATGAGGATGAAGCTCTTGCCTCAGCTCTACACATGGCTGGCTCATTCTCATTCTTCATGGTGTGGCTCAAACATTACCTCCTTGATTACTGCCTAAAGTGGGCCTCTCAGGCTTCCCTGGTGGCACAGTGGTTAAGGATCTGCCTGCCAATGCAGGGGACATGGGTTTGAGTCCTGGTCCGGGAAGATCCCACATGCCCCGGAGCAACTAAGCCCATGCACCACAACTTCTGAACCTGCACTCTAGAGCCTGCGAGCCACAACTACTGAGCCTGCATGCCACAACTACTGAAGCCTGTGTGCCTAAGAGCCCATGCTCTGCAACAACAGAAGCCACCACAGTGAGAAGCCTGTGCACTGCAATGAAGAGTAGCCCCCGCTCGCCTCAACTAGAGAAAGTCCGCGCGCAGCAGTGAAGACCCAACGCAGCCAAAAAAAAAAAATAATAATAATAATAAATAAATAAATAAAGTGGGCCTCTCCAAGTTACTCTCCATCATGGGATCTGCAAACTCAGTTGCCTATAAGAGTCAGGCAGATAATGTTTATGAGTAAAACAACTAAGAAACCTGTCCCATCTAAAGGGGCAGCTGCTACTTTGCTCTGGTCAGCTGTGGTCATGTGGGAATTTAGGGCCAGTGTGGCCAGTTCTAATTTTTAAGAGAAGTCAGAAATGTGGATTTTACATAAAACCTCCTGATTTTTAGATGTGGGTCCAAATTTTTTAAGAAATCACTCTGCAGGCTGAGTCCGGCCCTCTGGCCAGCAGTTTATAACTTCTGATCCATTGCATCAACTCTCCCACCCTATATCCTTCCCAGTACTTGTTATATTCTGTGAATATCTTGTTTGTTTATTTACCTGTTTATTGTCTGTGTTAGTCACTGTTGTATTCCTAGTGCCTAACACAGTGCCTGGCACAATCAGTTCCCAATAAATAATTATCTGATGTTGGATGAGAAGGGGAGTCTGGATTGGTGCCTTACTTGGAAGGTTTCTATGTATTCTGAAATTATATATATAAATTATAAATATGAATATATGTATATATGTGTGTGTTTATATAGAGGTGTGTGTATATATGTATATACGTAAATATATGTGTATACACACACACACACACACACAAACACCTGTATATGGCAAATCTTTTCTCTTAGTCTCTCTTTTATTTATTTATTTATTTTGGCAGTGCTGCATGGCTTGTGGGATCTTAGTTCCCAGACCAGGGATCAAACCCAGGTCCTTGGCAATGATAGCACAGAGTCCTAACCCCCGGACTGCCAGGGAATTCCCCTCTTAAGTCTCTTTCTTGCCTTTTAACTTTATGATGTCTTTCGATACAGAATTATAACTTTTATTTAGGAAAAATTGTCAATCTTTTCTCTTAGGCTTCTGGGGCTATGTCCTATGGGAAAGTTTTCCAAATTAATTTAAAAAGTGTTTTTTTTTTAATTTTTAATTTTATTTTTGGTTGCATTGGGTCTTCATTGCTGTGTGCGGGCTTTCTCTAGCTGTGGCGAGCGGGTGCTATTGTTTGTTGAGGTGCGTGGGCTTCTCATTGTGTTGGCTTCTCTTGTTGCGGAGCACGGGCTCTAGGGTGCACGGGCTTCAGCAGTAGTGGCACACGGGCTCAGCAGTTGTGGCGTACAGGCTTAGTTGCTCCGCAGCATGTGGGATCTTCCCGGACCAGGGATTGAACCCGTGTCCCCTGCATTGGCAGGAGGATTCTTAACACCTGTGCCACAAGGGAAGTCCCTATACTTATTTATTTTAAATCTGCCTTGTAATCCAAACATTTACCAAAAAATCCTCTTTTCACTTACTTGATAGTGAACTTTTTTTTTTTTTTTTTTTTTTTGCGGTATGCGGTCTTCTCACTGTTGTGGCCTCTCCCGTTGCGGAGCACAGGCTCCGGACGCGCAGGCTCAGCGGCCATGGCTCACGGGCCCAGCCGCTCCGCGGCATGTGGGATCTTCCCGGATCAGGGCACGAACCCATGTCCCCTGCATCGGCAGGCGGACTCTCAACCACTGTGCCACCAGGGAAGCCCGATAGTGAACTTTGAAGCACAAAAGTTTTAAATTTTGATGGAATCCAATTTATCTGTCTTTCCTTCTGTCACTTACGCTTTTGTTGTCTTTTCTTAGAAACCACTGCCTAATCCCAAGGTCATGAAGATTTTTCTCCTAAGAGTTTTAAAGTTTTAGCTCTTACATTTATGTCTATGGTCCATTTTGAGTAAATTTTTGTGTATGGTGTGAGGTGGGGTCCAATTTCATTCTTTTGCATGTGATTATCCAGTTTTTGCCGTACAATTTGTTGAAACGACTATTCTCTCCCATTGAATTGTCTTGGCATTCTTGTTGAAAATCAATTGACCATAAATTAAGGGTTTATTTCTGGACTCTCAATTCTGTTTCACTGATCTATATGGCAATTCTTATGCCAATATAACACGGTCTTGATTATAGCAGCTTTGTAGAAGATATGAAATTGGGAAGTATGTCCTCCAACATTGTTATTCTTCAAGATTGCTTTGGTTATTCTGGGTCCCATATATTTCCATATGAATTTTAGGATATCTTGTCAATTTCTACCAGATATCATTATCTTTGGGAGGTATTTCTTTTTTTAAAAAAATTGATATATAGTTTACATAAAATGTTAGTTTCATTTGGGTGATATTTCACTACAAGGAATTCTAAGCATCTAAAATGTGTCTGGAAAGGGATCTCACATTTATTCCCCCCCTGCATCCTAACTCACATATTGAATTTGGCAAATATTCAGGAATCTCCAACTTGGTCCAGGACACTTATCTATGTTTTTATCAGTAATCCTTTAAGGTACCCTAGTTTCTTTTTGTTTTTTGTTTTTTTGGCCGTACTGTGCAGCATGCGGGATCCTAGTTCCCCCACCAGGGATCGAACCCACGCCCCCTGCGTTGGGAACGCGGAGTCTTAACCACTGGACCACCAGGGAAGTCCAAGGTGCCCTAGTTTCTTGATGTATTTTAGACTATTAAGTGTGAATAGCTCAATATTATATATATAGTAGAAGCTCTTCTAAAGAAGCTCCATTGAGGGTACTTCCCTGGTGGTCCAGTGGGTAAGACTCTGGGCTCCCAATGCAGGGGGCCCAGGTTCAATCCCTGGTTGGGGAACTAGATCCCACATGCATGCTGCAACTAAGAGCTCGCATGCCGCAATGAAGATCCCTCATGCCACAGTGAAGATCCTGCATGTTGCAACTAAAGATCCCGCATGCCGCAAATAACATCCAGCGCAGCCTAAATAAGTAATAAATAAATAAATAATAAATATTAAATAAAAGAAACTCCATTGAATAGACTTGCTAGATTAATTAATGTTCTCCATTTCCTCTGAAAAACATATTAAAAAATGCCTGCAACACTCCAGTTGCAGCCAAGAGCTACTCTAGAGTATACCTGCACACTTACGCTCCCACTGGAGTTGTGTGCACACCAAGAGCCAGCTGTGGTTCTTCTCCCCATACAATTTATGCCAGGTTTATTCTGTAATTGCAATATTGCAATTTAATGATATATTATTTCAACTAATAGAATATGTATTTTTAAAAAAAGAGCAGTGAGTGCCTCCATGAGATTTACCAGGGGCACCCAACGCGAACAGTCCCAACCTTTCTACACAAAATGTAACAAGCAAGCATGAAATAAATTTATGAGATATTAAAAAAAAAAGAGCAGTGGTTTGTATAAAAATGAAATTGGGGCTTCCCTGGTGGCGCAGTGGTTGAGAGTCCGCCTGCCGATGCAGGGGACACGGGTTCGTGACCCAGTCCAGGAGGATCCCACATGCCGCGGAGCGGCTGGGCCCGTGAGCCATGGCCACTGAGCCTGCGCGTCCGCAACAGGAGAGGCCACAACAGTGAGAGGCCCATGTACCACAAAAAAAAAAAAAAAAAAAAAATGAAAGTGAATGCTTTGGAAAAACTCAAACTTCAAAAAATTACACTTTGAATTCAAATGGATGTGATTTAGAAAAGTACCATTTTGCAACTATCATAGAAATAATTGAACCATCACTATATACTAAAACTAGTAAGCGAAAGTTTGATGAAGAATAGGGTATTTACATTTTTTCAAACTATCTTCCTGGTAATTATTACTAATTACAAAACAAAGATAGTAACTTGACAGTGGAGAAAACTGGAAAACACCACCTTAATCAAATGGTCAAAGTTAACATCACCAATAATGGGACAAAATGACATCACAAGCCTCCTGATGTGATGTATTGAAGACATGATATTGCTTAGTCCTGCCAAAAATATTTAAACCTAATCTAATCTTGAGAAACATCAGACAAACCGAAATTAAGAAAAATTCTATAAAATATCTTGCCTGTACTGTTAAAATTGTCAATGTCATGAAACAAAGCATCAGAGGAATTGTTCCAGATTAAAGGAGACTAAAGAGACATGCCAACTAAATGCAATCCTTATTGGATTGATTGATTTATCAATAATTAATCAATTTAATTGGTTAATTAACCAATCAAATAATTGATTAACCAATTATTTCTATTTCTATGATCAGTCTTATCCTTAATTTTATCCTAGAAGGAAAAATTTTGTTCTAAAGGACATTAATGGGACAATTGGCAAAATTGGAATATAGACTATAGATAATTAAATAGTATTGTATTGGTGTTAAAATTGCTGAGTTTGATACCTATACTGTGGGTTGTTATCTAAGAAAATGTCCTTATTCTTAGGAAATACAAACTGAAATATTTGAGAGTAAAGGATATAACATGAGCAGCTTATTCTCAACTAGCTGAGAAAAAAAATAGATGTTTATATATAGATATGTAAATATATAAATTATATATATATGGAGAGAGAGAGAGCAAGCAAATGTGGCCAAATATTAACAATTGACTAATTTGGGTTAAGGGTATAGGGAATTTCTTTTGTACCAGTCTTACAACTTTTGTATAATTTAAAAAAAATTATTTATTTATTTTTGGCTGCATTGGGTCTTTCTCTAGTTGCCGTGGCTTCTCTTGTTGCAAAGCATGGGCTTTAGGTGCATGGGCTTCAATAGTTGTGGCGGGCAAGCTCTAGAGCACAGGCTCAGTAGTTGTGGTGCACAGGCTTTGTTGCTCCGTGGCATGTGGGATCTTCCCAGACCAGGGCTCGAACCTGTGTCCTCTGCATTGGCAGGCGGATTCTCAACCACTGCACCCCCAGGGAAGCCCTCTATAATTTTGAAATTATATCATGAAAATACATTATTTATTTATTTATTTATTTATTTATTTTTGGCTGCGTTGGCTCTTCGTTGCTGCACGCGGGTTTTGTCTAGTTGCGTTGAGCAGGGGCTACTCTTCATTGGGGTGTGCAGGCTTCTCATTGCAGTGGCTTCTCTTGTTGCGGATCACGGGCTTCAGGCGCATGGGCTTCAGTAGTTGTGGCTCGTGGGCTCTGGAGTGCAGACTCAGCAGTTGTGGCACACAGGCTTAGTTGCTCCGCAGCATGTGAGATCTTCCTGGACCAGGGCCCAAACCCCTGTCCCCCGCATTGAAAGGCGGATTCTCAACCACTGCGCCATCAGGGAAGCACTCTATAATTTTGAAATTATGTCATGAAAATACATTTTAAAGATGGTTAATTAACCATAAAGTTTATTTCCTTTCCCTCCTAAATTTGCTAAAATCACATCAAAATAACAACAACAACAATAATGGCATTAACCTTCAAGGTCAAAGAGAGAGCAAGGATACAATAGCAAGATGATATATTTCAGTGGAAATATCTTTTGAAAAATGGAAAGTAGAGAGAGGGGTAGTAACAAATTTATCAGAATAGGAAAAGTTTTAACTTAAGTTTCTGCAGTGAAGGATACATGCAGAATTGAGCTAATTCATTTGGGAGGCTCAAACCTTAGAACGTAGCAGGTACCACAGAAGGTACAGGTAAAGACTAGGTCCGAGAACAGGAAGGTGGTCACTGAAACTCTGTCTACAGAGCACGTGGCACAACCAGGCAAACCACCATGCCCCAACAAGGAGATAAAAGATTTCTCTGTCCAGCAATCCCACTTCTGGCTATATATCCAAAGGAAGTGAAAACAGGATCTTGAAGAGGTATCCTCACTCTCATGTTCATTGCAGCATTATTCACAATAGCCAAGATATGGAAACCTAACTGTCTGTCAATGGATGAATGGATGAAGAAGATGTGATGTGTATATATATATATATATATATATATATATATATATATATATATGCCATGAAATATTATTCAGTCATGAGAAAGAAGGAAACCCTGTCATTTGCAACAACATGGATGAAACTTGAGGGCATTATGCTAAGTAAGATATGTCAGACAGAAGAAGACAAATACTGTATGATCTCACTTAGACGTGCAATCTAAAAAAGCGGAACTCAGAAACAGAGTAGAATGGTGGTTGGGGGGTGAGGGGATGAGATGTTGGCCAAAGGGTATAAACTTCCAGTTATAAGATGAATAAGTTCTGGGGATCTAATGTACAACATGGTGATTATAGGTAATTATACTGCATTATATACTTGAAAGGTACTGAGAGAGTAGATCTTGAATGTTCTTACCACAAAAAAGAAATGGCAATTATGTGACGTGATGGAGGTATTAGAGCTAATACTTTGGTAGTTATCATCTTGCAATATATTTTAAGCGTATCAAATCAACATATTGTACACCTTAAACTTACACAATGTTATACGTCAATTATATCTCAATAAAACTGGGGAAAAAGAGAAAGATTTCTCTGGAGGAACTGAATCTTGGAGGCACTGCACTCCTGCACAAGATTTACTGTGAGGGACGGCATATGGTGCAAGACTAAAAATACGATGATTAAGTGAAAATCGAGATCCTCAAAGGTGAGACTCAGTGCCCCCTTCACCTGTCTTGATCCCAGTATGCTAGCAGACAAACATGTAACCAATCCCCAGAGAAGCAATTATAGTGTTCTTCCCTCGAGAAAATGTAGAGATCCAGAGGAAAGCTCCCAGTGAAGCCCACAGTGGATATCTACCCCTGCCCTCCAGGCTTCTAGTCAGCTTTTTAGTTCCTCACTCTTAACTTATAATGGAGAGCCAAAGATCACCAGTTATTTGACAATAGTTATCAATGAGGAAAATAGAGATCAAAATAAACTCATAGGAAAAAGGGCGCAGAGGAAACACAGCTAATGCAGAGAACAGAAGAGAATTTCAAATAAAGTATAATATCCCTAAAGAAAAAAGAAGACATGGAAAAGGAAAACCAGAGGACCAAAAACAGCCCTTGGAAATTAAAAATATAGTAACCAAAATAAAATGTTATGATACAAAGGTATGGTGATTTTGCTGTAGGTCCACAACTTCTTTATTACCCCTTCCCTTGAGTGTGGGCTAGATTTAGTAATTCTCTTCTAACAAACAGAATAAGGTGGAAGTCACAGTCACTTCTGGGACTGTCATAAAAAGGCATTGCGGCTTCCTTCCTCCTCCCACTCTCTCTCACTCTCTGATCACCTGCTCTGAGGAAAGTTAGCTGCCAAGTGAGAACAGTCAGGCAGCTTATTGGAAGGCCCACGTGGTGAGAAACTGAGGTGTCTTGTCAATAGCCAGAGAGGAACTGAGGCCTCCAGCTATGAGATGACTGCAGCCCCTGCTGACATCCTGTCTGCAACCACAAGAGAAACCCTGAGCCAGAACCAACCAGCTAAACTGCTCCTGGATGCCTGATTCACAGAAACTATAAGGTAATAAATGTTCGTTGTTTTAAGCCTCTATGTTTTAGGGTAATTTGTTACACAGAAATAGATAATTAACACAGAAGGTTGGAAGATAAAAGTGAGGAATGTCCCAAAGAGTAAATGTTTTAAAACCCAAGGGAAGCATAGAGAAAGTTAAATTAAGTTACAGGACCAGTTCAGAAGGTTTTAGAGCTGACAAATGGAAGTTCCAAAAAGAGAGGAGAGAAAATAGAGAATAAATTAATAAAGAAATAATAAAGGAAAATTTGTCAGAAATAGAGTGCACAAATTTCCAGATTGAAAAAGCTCAGGGAATGTCTATCACAGTGAAGGAAAAAAGATCTACAGCAAATTCCAACATTATGAAATTTCAGAACACTAGGGAACAAAAAGAAAATCAAAAGCTTCTGGAGAGAAATACATCATACACAAAAGAATCCAACTGGAAGTTAGAGGACAATAAAGGTATAACTTCAAAATTCTCAGAAAATGATTTTCGACCTAGAATTTCATATCTGGAAAAACTGACAATCAAGTGTGAGGGTAGGGCTTCCCTGGTGGCACGGTGCTTAAGAATCCTCCTGCCAATGCAGGGGACACGGGTTTGAGCCCTGGTCCAGGAAGATCCCACATGCCGCGGAGCAACTAAGCCCGTGGCCACAACTACTGAGCCTGCGCTCTAGAGCCCGCATGCCACAACTACTGAAGCCTGTGCGCCTGAAGCCCGTGATCCGCAACAAGAGAAGCCACTGCAATAAGAAGCCTGCACACCGCAACTAGGGAAAGCCCACGCACAGCAACGGAGACCTGACGCAGCCAAAAATAAATAAATAAATAAATTCATTAAAAAAAATGTGTGAGGGTAGAATAAAATCATTCTTCACTCAAAAATATACCTCTTACACATTCTTAGAAAACTATTCAAGGATATATTCCAGGAAAGGGAGAGAGTAAACCAAGAAAGAAAACATGGGATCCAGGAAATAGGGAATAAAACTTTGGAGAGAGGCAAAAGCAAGTTTCAGGACAAGAGCTATGCGCCAGGAGTAGGAGAAGGCAGAGTATAGGAGTAGGAGAGAGAAAGTTTGGGAAAAAAGGAATTGGTAGATAATTTGTTGTGTTTTGGTAGATTATTTGTTGTGTTTTGAGTGATTGGAAAAAATATCATTGGGCATTTAATAGAGCTGTTGAAGTAATTTGTGGAAAAAAGTAACAGTAGTTACCTGGAGAGCTAAGCAAGTGAAAAAATGGTGGCAATTCTTAACTCTAGGGATGAACAAAAAATTGAACAAAAAAGTTATTATAGTGACATTATTTGGCTTAGCAGTGAACAATTTTTACATATTTGTAAGACTACAAGACTATAGATTTAAACTTGTATGTTCTATTGTTACATCCCAAATCATCAAATTTAGTGGCTTAAAACAACATCCACAGGCTTCCCTGGTGGTGCAGTGGTTAAGAATCTGCCTGCCAATGCAGGGGACGTGGGTTCGAGCCCTGGTCCAGGAAGATCCCATATGCCATGAAGCAGCTAAGCCTGTGCGCCACAACTACTGAGCCACAACTACTGAGCCCGCGAGCCACAACTACTGAAGCCCGCATGCCTAGAGTCCGTGCTCTGCAACAAGAGAAGCCACTGCAATGAGAAGCCTGCGCACCGCAACAAAGAGTAGCCCCTGCTCGCCACAACTAGAGAAAGGCTGCGCGCAGCAACGAAGACCCAACGCAGCCAAAAATAGTAAAAAAAAAAAACACCCCAAAAAACAAAAAAACAACATCCACTTACTATCTCACAGTTCTGTAAGTCTGGTAGTCTCTGCTTAGTCTCACAAGGCTGAAATCAAGGTGTTGGCTGGGCTGGGGTCTTATGTGGAGACTCTAGGGAAGAATCCATTTTCAGGTTCATTCAGGTTATTGGCAGGATTCAGGTTTTTCTGGTTATAGGACTGATGCCTTGCTGACTGTCAGCTGGGACACTCTCAGCTCCTAACTGCCACCCACATTGGCATGGAGGCCCCCTGCATCTTCAAAACTGCACATGCTTCCAATCTCTGAATTCCTCTTTTGCTGTTAACTGGAAAAAACCACTCTGCTTTTAAAAGGCTTGTGTGATTAGATTAGGCCCACTCACATAATCTCCTTTTTTCCATGTAAAGTAACAATCACCAGAGTGTTATCCATCATATTCTGAGGTTCTGCCCACATTAAAAGGGGAGGGGATTATATAAGGGCAAAGTTCATTGAGGGTCATTCTTAGAATTTTGCTTACCACAAACCTAAAACTGTCACATAACTATACTGGAAAAACTAGGATGAGAGAGGGGAAGCACACAGTATAGTATAAGAAAGCTAAATTTTCAACTCTCGTAACAGGAGGACAGTATGTAATAACCCAAAATGGAAGAAGGGAAATTTGTGGGTTAGGCCAAGTGTGTTTCTCTGAGAGAGGGTGAAGAACTCCTAATTTGGAGACAATAGCATCCCCGTGGCATAATGCCAGGACCCAGCTGGGTGGGGGCAAGCAGGGGAGGGCTGGTGTAGGCCTATTAAGGGATTCCTAGTGTCCATTAGTGGGAATGTGTGAAACAGAGCTGAATACGTGAAACAGAGCTTCTCTGATGGAATTAGAAAGAGAACAGAGTGTGCCCAATGGAGGCCTGTACAAGATCAGTCCTTCTCCATCTTAACGTTGTACTTTATTTTTTCCCAGTTATCCCCTCCCTTTACCCCAACGCAACTTTTGCTTTAGTACCTGCCCACGCTTAGTTTCCTTCACATGGGTTCTCCATTCTGCCTAGAATACCCTTTCTCCTTCATTTCTGTGCTTTCAAGCAATTCATCTTTTAAGACCTTAATCTTGTCACATTTCCTGTAAACCCTCCCTTTAGAATTAGTTTAGTCACTCAGTATCACTTATTCATTCACTCACCCTACAAATATATTTGTCAAACCTCTATTATGTGAGGTACTGCTAGGTATTGTGGATATAATACAGGTCTGATATATACTCACTGCCTACTAAAACTCCTTCAATGGTTCCCTATAAAGTTAAAAGGTTTAGCATGGCTAACAGTATACTCAGTTATCTGGCCCCTGCCTAGCTTTCAAGGCCTGCTTCTCACCTCCTGTCTATGCTTTATCTGTACCCAAGGACTTGGAGTTCACTTAATAAGGTTCTCTCAATTCTCTGTTCCTTTGTCTGTGCTGTATTCCCTTGTCATCTACTTGGTGAACTCCAATCATCCTTTAATGCTCAGTCCTGGAAGCATTTCCTGTGTTAGGTCTTCTCTAAAGGATCCCCCTATTCTCATTTCAAATCCAGTAGCATCAGGTACTTCCTCTTTTGTGGTTCCATAGCATTCCATATTTAATTGAATGCAAATTTTTTTGTTTGCATGCTTATCTTCATCTGATGGTCAGCTACTTTATGGCAGAGAGAGGTCTAATCCTATCCATCTTTGTAACGCTAGTCACCAACGTAAAGCCTGACACATAGTTGGTGCTTAATAAATGTTGACTAAATGAGCAAATGAATAAGAATACACTTATTCGGTTGAACAAATTGGGTGTCTTAATAAGGATATTAAATGACAGGAGAGGGAATGGATATCTTCCGTATTCCATAATTTTAACTAGGATAATTGTTAATCTTGGGGGATAAAACTCTAACCCAAAGTAGGAAAAGAAATGGCTAAGAAGTGGCCCTTCTAACCCTCTATTCTATGTTCCCCTTACATGTTTCTTCAGTTGTGTCCCTTTTCTTGTTCCGAAAGGCATTTTGATATCCTAATAGATATAAGTTGAAGAAGGCCATCTTGGGTCCTCCCTGTCCTCTTCTGGAATGTTCAGGCGGGAGCACTGGAGTCTGTTTGGTAACCATGGTAATGTCCTGAAGAATCACTATGACTGACACTCCCTTTGTATAAGGAGGCACAGGATTTATGAGTTCACAGTGGGGCTGGAGTGGGCTGGAGTGGCACAGGAAACAAGAGCCAGTCACCCTTTTGCTTGCCCTAGTCTTTTTTTATTTTTTTTATTTTTTAAAAATGTATCTATTTATTTATTTATGGCTGTGTTGGGTCTTCGTTTCTGTGCAAGGGCTTTCTCTAGTTGTGGCAAGCGGGGGCCACTCTTCATCGCGGTGCACGGGCCTCTCACTATTGCGGCCTCTCCTGTTGCGGAGCACAGGCTTCAGACGCGCAGGCTCGGCAGTTGTGGCTCACGGGCCCAGTTGCTCTGCGGCATGTGGGATCCTCCCAGACCAGGGCTCGAACCCGTGTCCCCTACATTGGCAGGCAGATTCTCAACCACTGCGCCACCAGGGAAGCCCTGCCCTAGTCTTATTTGCAGAAAGCAGTGAGTAGAAAGAGCAATGACCTGGGCTTAAATCTTAGTTTTGCCATACTCTAGGTGTCTGACTTTGAATTGATTAAGCTTCAGTTTCTTAATTAAAAAAAAAGGGCGGATATCTAGTTCATAGAGTTATGAGAATTAAATGAGATAATGTGTGCAAATTTCCTCAGCATAGTGTTCTGCATATAATGGAACCTTATATATGTATATAATGCATATAATAAATCTGAATATGGTACTTTCAAAGTTATTTCAAGCAGCAGTGTGCTGAGCCAGTTCATACTGACTTTTGAGAGCTACTTGCTAAATTTTCAGGCATTTTGCAAGCTGGTTGTTAAGCCATTATTATTATTATTACAGATAATTTGTCTAAACTTACAATTGAATAAAATATATTTATTAAAAATAAAGGTAGTGAATACTAAAAACTCATCTTTTCCTAATTATTTTATTACATTTTACTATTATCTATGTTCACGAGGTTATTTACATCTTTGTATCTAGATATTCTGTTCTGCTGTTTTCATTATTTTTTCTCTTTGCTTTTCAGTTTGGGAAGTTTCTATTGACATATCTTCAACCTCACTTATTCTTTCCTTCATCATGTCCAGGGTACTGATAAGCCCCTCAGAGGCATTTTTCATTTCTGTTACAGTGTTTTTGATTTCTAGCGTTTCCTTTTGCTTCTTATCGAGTTTTCATCTCTCTGCTTCCATCACTCATTTATTCTTGCATGTTATCCACTTTTTCCATTTGAGTCCTTAGCATATTAATCATAGTTTAATTCCTAGTTTTATAATCCCAAAGTGTTTGCCATATATGAGTCTGGTTCTAATGCTTGCTTTGTCTCTTTAGACTGTGTTTTTTGCCTTTTAGCATGCCTTGTAATTTTTTTATAGAAAGTGAGACATGATATATTGGGTAAAAGGAACTGAGGTTCTATGTTTATCTGGCTGGGAGTTAGGCTGTGTTTCCTGTTTGTTATAGCTGTAGGTGTCAGAGGCTAAAATTTCCTCTGATGTCCTTGTCTTTGTCTTCCCTGTTGTCTTTGGGTTTCCCAAGAAACTCCTTCTTTAAAAAAAAAAAATTAATTAATTAAATAATTATATTTTGGGCTGCATTGGGTCTTCGTCACTGCACGTGGGCTCTCTCTAGTTGCATCATGTGGAGGCCACTCCCACGTTGGTTAGGCTCTGTTAAATAGTTTCCCTTGAGGGAAGGTCTTTGTTAAGGAGAATGGAATGCTGTGGGATATTTCAAAATGGCTACTTTTTCCCTCTCCCTGCTGGAAGGATGAAGGGATTTTTCTCCAATCTTCATAGTAAGACCTGTGGGGCTCCTAGAGGTCATTTTAACTCATGAAAATGTGGGCAACCCCTTAGGCTGGGCCTCCAGGAGTTTTTAAAAAAATCTTTCAATCACGTTCAGTCTCCACCAATTAGTCAATTGCCCTTTAAGTATTCCTGTCAGTTGCTGGTTCCAGTAGTAGTTTTTGCTCCTAGTAAGCCATGATTCTGTGTTCTGCCTGTTCTGATCTTGCCTGTCTCTCTAGTTTTTGTGGTGGAGATTTGCCCTGTCACTTCAATTCTCTGATGGATCTAAGAAGGGTTATTGATTTTCAGTTTGTTCAGTTTTTTTGTTGTTGTGAGAACAGGAGTGATAATTTCCAAGCTCTTTACATGTCAGATGGGAAACCAGAAGTCCCTGTCTATTGCACCTGTATGGAGGAAATACTATGTGATGGTATGTTCATCTCTTCCCAATTTCATGATCACTGATGTCACATTGGTAGTTTGAAATTGACCATGGTGGGAGAGTTTACACTATAGAAATTGGCAAATACTACAAACAAGGTCTTAATTTGTTTTGTTGATTGTCAAGAAAGTGATCAAGAAAATGTTAATAATGTAGATTAAGTTTAAAAGTGTATCATATCTGTAGCCATTACATTTTCAAAAGCACAAAAAATTGAAATATTTTTGCAGTATTCAAAAACTATTATCCAATTCAGCAAAGATGTTGCTCAAGTCACTAACAAATAAGTGAAGTTCCAACATAAGTCTCATTGTTTCACTTTCATCTTATTAATGCAAATGAAAATGTCAACCAGAAATCAAAGCTATACAGGCATCCCTCATTTTACTGCACTTTGCCTTACTGCGCTTTGCAGATACTATGTTTTTTACAAATTGAAGGTTTGTGACAACACTGCATTGAGCAAGTCTACTGGCTCAGACTTTTTTTCCAACAGCATCTGCTCACTTTGTGTTTCTGTGTCACATTTTGGTAATTCTCGCAATATTTCTTTTTCATTATTATTATATTTGTTATAGTGATCTGTGGTCAGTGATGCTACTATTGCAAAAAGATTACAACTCACTGAAGGCTCAGATGGTGGTTAGCATTTTTTAGCAACAATATATATATATTTTAATGAAATCCTTTAGTTTATTTATTTATTTTTGCTGTGTTGGGTCTCCATTTCTGTGCGAGGGCTTTCTCTAGCTGCGGCAAGCGCCACTCTTCATCGCGGTGCACGGGCCTCTCACTATCACGGCCTCTGTCGTTGCGGAGCACAGGCTCCAGACCCGCAGGCTCAGTAGCTGTGGCTCATGGGCCCAGTTGCTCCGTGGCATGTGGGATCCTCCCAGACCAGGGCTTGAACCGTGTCCCCTGTACTAGCAGGCAGACCCTCAACCACTGCGCCACCAGGGAAGCCCCCAAAATATTTTTTAATTAAGATGGTAGTTTGCATTTTTTTAGCAACAAACTATTTTTTAATTAAGGTATGTATATTGTTTTCTAGACATAATGCTATTGCACACTTAATAGACTACAGTACACATAACTTCTTATGACTGGGAAACCAAAATATTCGTGTGACTCACTTTATTGCAATATTCGCTTTATTGTGGGGGTCTGGAACTGAACCCACAATATCTTCAAGGTATGCCTGTATTCATTTGTCAAATGGCATCATAGGTTGGTTCTTGATTCAAGAGTTTGGCAAAAGTCAATGAAAGCATTCTGTGAGAATCAGTTGGCTATGAGAAATTTACGATAAAGAATATTGTATATTTTAATTTTTGTAAATTGCATGCTATACATCCTTTCTATCAGTAAATTTTACAATAAACTTATGTAAATATACACATCACTGAACATGGAGTTGGGGATAGTTATGAATAGCACACCATCCTTTCATATTTTAGTTTGGAGACTATATGAATGTTGGGGAGAAACTGTTTTAAAAGTAGTAAATGGTAATGTGTGACATGACTGAAATATGACATTCACAAGCACAAAACAAAAAAGATCAAACCATGGAATATCATCCTGTACCCAGAATAAGTAGCCTTACAAGTGTGAGTTACAGGGAATGGAGTCCTATTTAAAATTTTAAAAAAGGACAGGAAGGTTCCTCTGGTCTAAGATTTTGTCAATTGTTCTTTAAGGGCAACGTATCTGAAAGCTAACATCTTTTACAATAAGCATGTGTTGAACACCCACCATATGTCAGATGGTGTTCTGTTCGGGATGACCCTTATGATCACACAGCTAGTTAATACAGTAACTGGGAAATTTTAGGACATTATACTAAGTGAAATAATCCAGTCACAGAAAGACAAATACTGTATGATTCCGCTTATACGAAATATCTAAAGTAGTCAAACTCAAAGAAACAGAAAGCAGAATGGGAGTTGTCAGGGCTGGGGGTAGGCGGAAATGGGGAGTTCAATGGGTATAGAGTTTCAGTTTTGCAAAAAGAAAAAGTTGTAGATACCTGTTGCCTAACAATGTGAATATAGTTGACACTACTGAACCGTACACTTAAAAGTGGTTGAGATAGTTTAAAAAAAAAAAAGAATAGCTGGGCTTTGAAACCAGGCCTGAATCAAGAACTCATGTTTAGCAATTATGTAATCACAGCTGCCTACTTTCAAATAATTTCATCTTCAGTCAAAGAATATTTCCTTTCTCTGATTTACACAGGTCCCCCTCTTCTGTATGGCAGGGTAGCAAGCCATTGGCTAGCAGCTGCATTGCCTGAAGCCTGTCAGATGTCAGAACGTTTTCTTGGAAGATTGGTACACAGCCACCATCGCAAATTCAAAATGGGGTCATCAATCCAAGAGATTTAGTGGAGAAACAAACACAGGTCAGAGAAATAGGCAAGAGGAGTCTGGGAGAAATAATTTTGGCTGTTTAAAAGACAAAATTCATGATGACATAACTGAGAACGTGCTTTTCTATTAGTCTGTCATGGAAGAGGTTTGAAATCATAATATTTTTAATGTTATAACTTGAAGTATTCTTTCCTGAATTCTTACAGAGTAAAACAGAGCTAAAGCTAATTATAGGCAGTATATGGCAGAGGAGGGCCTGGAGTGGAAGAAAATACTTCTGAGAATGAATTAGAATCAAACTGAGTGGGGCCAGCCATGTCTAGAAATGACAAAACTCAAAATATTTATTATAAAAGACAAAAGATTCTAATATTACCCAAATTTAATCAAGGTGAATTGACTGTTCCAGAAAAGCAAGAGTACAGCTTGCTAGAATGGAAAGAACAATGGAATCAGACTTGATTTTAAAATCTACACTGATAAGTGGTGTAGCATAGGACAAACTACTTAATCTTCCCAAGCCTGTTTCTCTACTGTAGGTTGTTGTGAGCAGTTGTTTGACAAACACTTATTGACTACTAGGGCCAGGACTGACTGCGTAGGTGCTAGGGATACAAAAATGAAGACAGTATTGTACTTGCCGTCAACTTCAATATAATGTAATAAATATTATGAGAAAATCTACTGAATGTTTTCTACGTGCCCAGTACTAATACAAATGCTTTAAACTCATTAAATCTTCATTTAAACCTTTTCAGAAACTAAACCATATGTACTACACCATTTACAAGAGGCACAGAGAAGTTAAGTATCTTGCCTAGGATCAAACAGCCCTCAAAACAGCTGGGATTCATCTTGACAGGTGGCAGGAATTTACAAATCTGTGCATGCGCAGGGTGGGAGTGGAAGCTTTCCACCCGGAAGGAGTTCACCCGTTCGCAAAATAGGGATTAAAATATCACTACCTCTTGGGGTTGTATCAATTAAATGAGATAGTTTATTTAAGAGTCAGCATTGTGGTAAGCACTAAATTATTTCCATTAATTCCATTTTATTCCTTTAAGTTGGCCACCGTGGCGAAGGAATGTTTTCAAGGCTTTAGCTACATATTGCAACGCGGCTTTTCAAATGGGTAATTTATACTGCTACCAACAGTGCGAGAGCTTTCCAGTTGCCTTATGTTCTAATATACGGTAGGGCTACTCTCCTTGATTACTTTTTTCAGTTTTTGACACTCTCACCCCTTTTCTCTGTTAAGTTCGCCATCTGCCCAGTTTTATACCGTCACCTACGTCACAAGCGAAGTTCTCCGAGGAACCGCCCAGCGGCGCGTGAGCGGACGCCGCATTCAGCTTTGCTCAGCGCGCGAAGGCAGAACCCAGTTCTCGCGGGAAGAGACGTGGTTTATTTTTGAACGAGAACTCCTAACCGCACCTTGCCGCTCAAGGGTCACATGACTGGCGCCTGTGTCCTCGACGCAAGGTGTTTCCTGCTGCCTGTTAACTCGGCTGCAGAGTGACCCGAGGTCCGTTCCGGAAGTGGATTCTTTAACTTAGCAACCCGTCGGCGGAAGCGTGTCACAATCCAGCCGTCCTCCCCTGGCGGAAGTTTGTCACGTCGCAGTTGTCTCCGTACAGCGGATGTGTGTCGCCGCTTAGGTGACGCTGGGAAGTGCTTGCAGCCGCCGCCGCTGCCTTTTGGTTGAAGCACTATGGAGGGAGAGAGAAAGAACAACAATAAACGGTGGTATTTTACTCGAGAACAGCTGGAAAATAGCCCATCCCGTCGTTTTGGCCTGGACCCCGATAAAGAACTTTCTTATCGCCAGCAGGCGGCCAATCTGCTCCAGGACATGGGCCAACGTCTTAACGTGTATCCTTGCGGCCTAGGCCTTCGGCCTTGGAGTAGGTCCCGCCCTGTTTGGGCGTCCAGGCTTCAAGGTCTGTCAGACAGAAGGGAAGAGGGTGGGCAGGGACTGGATGTCTAGTTAGGAGAGCCTACGATGGGGCGAACTGAAGTTAAGTGTTCGCTGGAGGGAAGCGAGGCCGAGTTAATTTCCCGCTCGCTCACCCGTGCCGTCAACCTTGCTGGGAACGCGTATCCTTTCCGCTTTGTGTTTTAACTCCTCTTCCTCGTAGTCTGTTTTCGGTGTGTTCTGATCTCCTACTCTGGTGACTTCGAGATTCTGCTTTTCTACTATGCCCTAGGGATCTGGTGGAGATTTCACTGTTGATGGCTGCCTCTTGAACTTAGTGTGTAAAGAGAGTTTTGAGAAATTTCGATACCTGAAGGTCTTATAAAGAGAGTGGTCTAGAATTAATGCCCCAGCTTTGGCTTAAAATCCGTTCCTTCCCCTTACTAGTTGTTTAAGAAACCTGTCGAATTCTTGGTTTTCTTGTCTGTAAAATGGGGGTGATAACTCATGAATTTGATTTCGGTGCCCAACACAATGCTTGGCACTCATATGTTAAAGTAGCTACTGTTAAGAGTTTTATAGCATTTCAGAGGAAGGAAGGATGTCAGTGTAGATTTGTAGGGATGTAGACCTACAGATCTAATGTTCTAAAAAACCTTTTATAAAATACTGTGTTTTAAAGTTACTCAGAGTGCTAATGTATATTCGTTTTCCTCATATTTCAAAGATTTAGTGATTTTTTTTCCCTTTAAGTGTTTTTGTTTGTCAGAAAAGCTACTCATTTTGTAGCAGAGAAAGCTATATAAAGTTCTTTCCACTCAGGAAATGAAAACTTATTCTTGGGTGCAGCTTCCATTTAAATGTGTTGCTGGCTGTATGTTTGTGTCTTAAGGTTGTGCTCACTTCAAAAGTGGTGTCCTCTTTGGTGCCTGTATCCAGTTTGTTTCCTAAGCATCCAGTCAGTACTGAGTTAAACCTTTTTTTAAAAAATTCTGTTTCAGTGCATCCTAGCACTTTCCTTTTTACATGTGTGTTATTAAGGTTGTTGCCATTGTGGTACTGTCTCATCTCTGTATATCCCACATTGTTTTCTGAGGTCTTTATAATAAGACATTCAAAAGTTTCTCTTTTCAAGGGAACCCTTGTACACTGTTGGTGGGAGTGTAGCTTGGTGCAGTCACTGTGGAAAACAGTATGGAGGTTTCTCAAAAAGCTAAAAATAGAACTGCTGTTTGACCCAGCAATTCCACACCTGGGTATATATCTGAAAAAAACAAAAACACATATTTGAAAATATACATGCACCCCAGTGTTCATAGCAGCATTATTTATAATTGCCAAGGTATGGAAGCAACCTGAATGTTCATTGAAGGATGAATGGATAAGGAAGATGTATATATACACAATGGAATACTACTCAGCCATAAAAAAGAATGAAATAATGCCATTTGCAGCAACATGGATGGGCCTAGAGATTATCATACTAAGTGAAGTAGTCAGAGAAAGACAAATATCGTGTGATATCATTTATATGTGGAACCTAAGAAATACAACAAACTAGTGAAAACAAAAAGGCATATTCACAGATATAGAGAACAGACTAGTGGTTACCAGTGGGGAGAGAAGGGAGGGGCAAACTACTGGCTGTAAGTTAGGCTATAAGGATTTATTGCACAACAAGGGACTGTAGCCAATATTTTGTAATAACTGGAAATGGAGCTCTTTAAAAATTAAAAGCAGAAAAAATGTTTTTCTTTTTAGTGAGTATCAAATAACTCACTGAATGAATATCAAATCATAGTGTTTCTGGTCCCAGGGATCACCTTATGAGTGCCAGAGAGAAGTAGAACTGAAAAGGTAATTGCTGGAGCTTAGAAGGTGAGGAGATAAGTGGAGACATACCTAGGGGGCAGATCAGGGAGAGTGTTGTAAATCATTTGAAGAGATATCCTGTGCAAGTATATCACCTTGGCAGGATTTTCAGTAGGCAAGTAACAGGTTTAGGTCTTATATAGTTTTGTTCATATTCCTTCTTGATCCACATGCTGAGAAGCTTTGCTTGTTTATTAATTCAGCAACTTTATAGTGAATATCTGTTACATATAAGACAGTGTGTTAAGTGTCAATTGGAAGTTAATTGATGAAAGAACAGATTTGCTTTTTAATTCTTAGAGGAAAGTATGATTTTCTTTCTTTTTTTTAAAGTTGAAGTATAGATGTACAACGTTATGTTAGTTTCAGGTGTACAGCAAAGTGATTCAGTTATACATATATATACATAGTCTTTTTTTTTTTTTTTTTTTTGCCACACCACACAGCTTGTGGGCACTTAGCTCCCCGACCAGTGATTGAACCCAGGCCCACGGCAGTGAAAGCACTGAGTCCTAACCACTGGACTGCCAGGGAATTCCCTACATATTCTTTTTCATATTCTTTTCCATTATGGTTTATTACAGGATATTGAATATAGTTCCCTGTGCTATACAGTAGGACCTTGTTGTTTATTATATATATAGTCATTTGTATCTGCTAATCCCAAACTCCTAATTTATCCCTTTTCCTCCTTTGCTAACCATAAGTGTGATTTTTGGGTCTGTGAGTTTGTTTCTGTTTCATAAATGAGTTCATTTGTGTCATGTTTTAGATTCCACATTTAAGTGATATCATATGGTATTTGTCATTCTCTTTCTGACTGACTTAATATGATAATCTCTAGGTCCATCCATGTTGCTGCAAATGGCATTATTTCATTCTTTTTTTATGGCTGAGTAGTATTCCATTCTGTATATATACACTACATCTTTATCCATTCATCTGTTGATGGACATTTAGGTTGTTTCCATGCCTTGGCTATTGTAAATAGTGCTGCTATGAACATTGGGGTGCATGCACCTTTTCTTTCTTTTTTTTTTTAAAATTTATTTATTTATTTTTGTCTGTGTTGGGTCTTCGTTGCTGCGTGCGGGCTTTCTCTTGTTGCGGTAAGTGGGGGCTATTCTTCGTTGAGGTGTGCAGGCTTCTCATTGCGCTGGCTTCTCTTGTTGCGGAGCACGGGCTCTAGGTGCGCGGGCTTCAGTAATTGTGGTGCGTGGGCTCAGTAGCTGTGTCTCGTGGGCTCTAGAGCGCAGGCTCAGTAGTTGTGGCACACAGGCTTAATTGCTTCACGGCATGTGGGAATCTTCCTGGACCAGGGCTCGAACCAGTGTCCTCTGCATTGGGAGGCAGATTCTTAACCACTGCTCCACCAGGGAAGTCCCTATTTTTAGTTTTTTAAGGAACCTCCATACTATTTTTCATAGCGGCTGCATCAATTTGCATTTCCACTAAGAGTGTAGGAGGTGTCCCTTTCTCCACACCCCTGAGAGGTAAGTATGATTTTCATTTAGGGGCATCCACTGTGCTTGGCTGCATGGTCCTTTTGGGAGGATATAGAGGTTGTATTTTTGGGAATTGTACTGCCTGTCTGTTTTGGGACCTTAACTTGAACATTTTAGCTCACAATTGACCATCAACACTGCTATAGTGTACATGCATCGATTCTACATGATTCAGTCCTTTACACAGTTCCATCGAAATGTAAGTATAATTTTTATATATGGTGTAATCCTTTTGTGATTAATCTCAACTTCATATTTCTTTTATGGTTGATCTTTGCTGCTGAACTGGGATTTGAAGTTTAGAGTTTATGATTGATCACTTTCATTGTGTGTCACACTGCTGTTCTGAATCCAGCCTTCTAGTTTTCCTGTGAAGTGTCTAGCTAGTTGTTTAGCTTTAGTGCATCCTTAGAGTAGGTGGATTCTCTAATAAAATAGATTATTGAACATTTAAACTTAACGTCTTTGGATTGGGAGAGTAGCATTAAAGGGGGGTAGCATTACACTTAATTTAAGTGTGATTTTTGAAATGTTTAATAATAATATGGGCACAGGAAAACAAGTGAATGTTAAGTCATTTACATTTTCTAAAAACCTTTGATAAAATTCCCATCAATGACCAGTTCGAAGGGGAAGGTGTGTTATGTGATAACTGGGGGATGACTTTTAAGACAGAAAAAAGAAAATAATAGTAATAAAGGGATTTTTTTTTTTCTGGACAGAATTGTAAATAGTGCTATTTTCAGTTTTGCTACCTGAAATGGTCCTATTTAACATTATTGTAAATGACTTGGAAGCGAGTGCATAGTGATATCCCAGTTGCAGGTAAGCTTATATTTGTTTAATAAAATCACAAGGTAATAGGGCTAAACTTGAACACTTCATATGGATTTGTGAGTCAAATATTTCATTATTTTTTTAAGAAAAGGTTACGTTTTGAGAAAAGGTGTTTCAGACTTTTCCTTAGGATGATAGTTTTTTTTTTTTTAATAAATTTATTTATTTTTGGCTGCATTGGGTCTTCATTGCTGCGCTCAGGCTTTCTCTAGTTGTGGCGAGCGGGGGCTACTCTTCGTTACGGTGTGTGGGCTTCTCGTTGCGATGGCTTCTCTTGTTGTGGAGCACGGGCTCTAGGTGCCCAGGCTTCAGTAGTTGTGGCTCGTGGGCTCTAGAGCACAGGCTCAGTAGTTGTGCACGGGCTTAGTTGCTCCACGGCATGTGGGATCTTCCCGGACCAGGGCTCAAGCCCATGACCCCTGCATTGGCAGGCAGATTCTTAACCACTGTGCCACCAGGGAAGTCC
This sequence comes from Orcinus orca, assembly GCF_937001465.1. Lineage (NCBI taxonomy): Eukaryota > Metazoa > Chordata > Mammalia > Artiodactyla > Delphinidae > Orcinus > Orcinus orca. The sequence continues at coordinate 39,208,831 of NC_064569.1, read as the reverse complement.
CAGGATGATAGGTTTTGAATTTTTATGCCATAGGAAGAGAAACTGGAAAGTTAGATATTGCTCTTGTAAGATATTGGTGGACTCAGTATTGGGAATAATTGCACAGGAAACCCTTTAGAGTGTGGATTAACTATTCCCAATTTTTGCTGATTATTCAATCAGTTGGGCTGTCTCCTACCCTTAACCTCCCTACCTCCTCTGATTGCAAGGAACACACTCTTAATAAGAGAGAGAGAAGCATTTAATGAGGCTGTCTGATAGCTCTAGAATAGAAAGTAGTGGATAAAGAACGGAATTTGAAGAGGAAGTCCATAGTTGTCTTGCCCATTATGAAAGTTTTCTACATTTCTTATATTATGGTAAAGGTTTGAAATCCAGGGTGAACTACATCTCAAATCAATTTGTCCACTCTATGCATATGTATGTGTGTGTGTATGTATATTTCCCCTATTTTTACCTTTTAAATTATATCTTGTTTTATTTTCTATGCATTTATCTTAGCAAGGACAGAGACTCACTTTTCTGTGTATCCTCTAAAGCACTTTCAGTAAACTTGTTGAATGAATGAATGATCTGGTAATTATCCAATATAAAGAGATTCTTCTGGAGTTTATGACCTTTTCCAAAATCCAATGATTTTTTTTTTTTTTTTTTTTTTTTTGCGGTACGCGGGCCTCTCACTGTTGTGGCCTCTCCCGTTGCGGAGCACAGGCTCTGGACGCGCAGGCTCAGCGGCCATGGCTCATGGGCCCAGATGCTCCGCGGCATGTGGGATCTTCTTGGACCGGGGCACGAACCTGCGTCCCCTGCATCGGCAGGCGGACTCTAAACCACTGCGCCACCAGGGAAGCCCCAGTGATTCTTTTAGTTTGAGGTTATTGGTCCTCTTTAGAGAATTGATTTTAGGTACATTCTGGAATTAACAGATGAAAAATATCACTCCTTTAGTATGTTAATTCTAAGAGTTTAGCTGTGATGAGTCCAAATTCAAATTTGAAGGGACTTAATACATTGTTGTGGCATTGAAATGTAGTATGTAGTGTGAAGTGCTCATACATTTTTCTTGTTATTTTTTCTTATTACAAAGGTAGTAAGTGCTCATGGTAAAAACTAAAACAGTACAGTAATGTGTAAGGCAGAAAGTGAAAGCTCTTCTGTAATCCCATCCTCCAGAAGTAGTAACCTTTGATAAACATTTTGGTAATAGTGTCTCAGACATTTTTCTGTGCATATAGTACCAGCATTTATGTATTTCTATAAAATCACTTCTTACTGTACCACTCTTACACAATTGCCTTTATTGCTTAACAGTATGTATGTATTGGACATTTTCTTATTGGTTTCTCATTTTAAGTGGCCACATAGTATTTATTTGAGTAGTTACTATAATTTATTTTACCAGCTCTCTATTGGTGGATATTGGGGTTGTTTATAGTTTATTGTATTATAAATAATGTTACATAAGTTAGTCTGGTACATATATCATGCATTTATATGACTATTTTATAAATTCCTATAGGTGGAATTGCTGTGTCCAAGGGTATGCATTTAAAAGTTTTTTTGTGTCAGTTTGCTCTACTGAAAGATTATATCAACATACATTGTTTCTAGCACTGTGGGGGAGGGTTCTTTCCTCTGCATCCTCACTAACAACAAATACTCATTACTTCAAGAAATATTAAGTTCTAACTACTTGTCAAGCACTAGGGCTAGAGTGGTGAGCAAGATAGTGGAAGCCCTAAGTTATTTTCTTAATTTACATTTCTTCAATTAGTGAAGTTGAACTTCTGATGCCTATTGGTCATTGTTCTTGTGAAATTGAAGAATTATCTGTTGTTTCTTTTTGCCCCTGTTTTATTTTTTTTTGATTTTCTCATTTAAATGAGCTCTTTATATATCAGAACCGTATGTCATGTGCTGTGAATACTTTTTTCGTTTTGTTGTAACTCTTCGTTTATAGTGTTTTCAAGCCTAGAGTTCTTGCCTTTTTAAAAAAATTTTAAAATTTTTGTTGAGGTATAACATAAAGTAAAGCCCAAAAGTCTGAGGTTTGCAGCATGATTACTTTTTGCATTATATATACATAACCATCATTCATTTCCAATACCTTGGAAGGTAGAGAAGCTGTCTTTTGATTGAAATAAACTTTATTTCTTAGCAGACATGATTAAATGACTGGTTTATTCTCACTTAAATCCTGGCATTGCATTTACTCTCTTTTTGAGAAGAAATTCAACCTCATTAATTGAATTTCTGTATGTACTGTCCTAAAAGTTTTCAAGTGGGGGAATGTAAAAGTAGTGGTGAGCAACTTGGTGTGTGTGTATTTATTCTGTATTTTATAATATTTGATATACAGGTGTTGTCTTTTAATAGCTGACAAATTTGGGTGTATATTATTCTCATTAGCTGACTCTTAAAAGGTCAAGTTTAGTGGTTAAGAGGATGGGCTCTGGAGTCAGACTTGTCTGGATGCAGATCCTTGCTGCACTGCCTACCAGCTATATGCCTTTGAGCAAGTTACCATACGCCTCAGTTTTCTCATCTCTTTGGGGTCAATAATAGTGCCTACCTCATAGAGTAGTTAGTAGGATATAGGTGAATTAATTTACAAAGTGTCTGCATATAGCAAACAAATAAGTATTAGCTAGCATTATTATTGTTCTTTTAAAATGGAGAAAATCTTATACTCCTACCTGGAATTCCTCTGGGAAACTGCCTTTGATGGGAAAATAGTTTGATAAGCTAGCTTGGTATATGATTCCATGAGGAGCTATGAGTATTTATATGGTTGATTGGACAAAAAGGAGGTTGAAATTTATCTCTTGTGGTCTTTCACTTAACAGATATTATCTTGCCTTGTAAGCCATTGTTTGTATATCATATTTTAGTTAGATTCTTTCAAATATACTTTTAGCCTCTTGAAAGCAAAGTTGTAGGCTTAAAATCTTAAGTGTTGTCTCTGAGTTGTCCTTTTCCTTTTCCCCTGTGTCCAATCAGTTATAAAGTCCCGTTAATTTTTATAGTGGTACCATTTTTTCTTCCCCTGTAAATATATATTGTCATCATAAAGTTAAAAGAGGACAGGGACTTCCCTGGTGGTGCAGTGGTTTAGAATCCACCTTCCAATGCAGGGGATGTGGGTTCGATCCCTGGCCTGGAAGATCCCACATTGCCACGGAGCAACTAAGCCTGTGCGCCACAACTAGTGAGCCTGCGTTCTAAAGCCCACGAGCCACAACTACTGGCCCGTGTGCCACAACTACTGAGCCCATGCACCACAACTACTGAAGCCCGTGCGCCTAGAGCCCATGCTCCACAACAAGAGAAGCCAGCGCAATGAGAAGCCTGTGCACCGCAACGAAGAGTAGCCCTTGCTCACCACAACTAGAGAAAAAAGCCCAGGTGCAGCCACAAAGACCCAATGCAGCCAAAAAAAAAAAAAATTGAAAGAGGACAGATTAAAGGAGAAAGTGATGGTTTCCCTATAACTCGGTGTACAGAGATAATCCTGTTAACGTTTTGGTGTATATTCCATTAGAATTTTTTTCTCTGTATGCAAATACATATATTTACTGAAAACCTATTTGTTTTCCAAGGTGAAAGCTGGGTTTCTTTTTTACTTTATTTCTACTGCTAGTGCCTACTCTAAACTTTATTTCCTAATGCCTGTGTTATCATTATTGTTGTTTTAATATTTATTTGTTTATTTTATTCATTTATTTGGTTGTGCCGGGTCTTACTTAGTTGTGGCAGGCAGCCTCCTTAGTTGGGGCATGCATGTGGGCTCTAGTTCCCCGACAAGGGATCGAACCTGGGCCCATTGCATTGGGAGCACGGAGTCTTAACTACTGTGCCACCAGGGAAGTCCCTGCCTGTATTATTAAAATTTTCTCTTTAATAAAATTAACTTTTAATGTATCTATCCTTTCCTTTTAGTACCACCTACCACTGGATTAACCTTTCCAAATATTTCATAAACTCTGCATTTTTTTATCTAAAATCTGTAGTGTCACTCTCTTCTTAAAAATCTTTTGTGTCCCACATCACTTTATATCTTTTAACTAAACTACTCAGTTTAGTGTTCAAAATGTGCTTTATGCCCCGATTTCTCACACATTTGTTCGTGCCCATTTTCCTCTGGTTTTTCTTTGTTTATCCTAAGGTCTAGTAGAATATATGTAGCAAGCTCCATATATAACTGCAACAAATATGAAGGAAGAGAATTGTTATTCTGAATTGAATTTGTGGAGAAAAATCTATTCTAGCAAAGTATAACAGATAACTGCAGGGATACAAATAAGTGTTAGAATGCATGTCAGTTCTACTCAGTAAATAGATATTTCACTTTTATAAAATTATTTATTGCTTTCTTTAACTCCTGGTGAATTGTAGTTCATGCCATTGCCATCTTTGATTCACTGAAATATTCTTAAGGTTCTAGAGACGTTGTGCTTCCTGAGGTTTCCCAGATCACCAGGCTATGTTTATGTCCTATTGCTCTAATTTCTTGTTTAGTGTCTGAGTTTTCTGTCTGCTTGTGTATTGGCTTGACTTTTTTATTTTGGCTGTGCTTCGAGGCTTACAGTATCTTGGTTCCCCAACCAGGGATGGAACCCTGGTCCTGGCAGTGAGAGTGCCAAGTCCTAACCACTGGACCGCCAGGGAATTCCCCGGCTTGACTTTTTTTTTCCCCCTCTAAGTACCTTCTACTTATAAGCTGTTGAATATAATACTATACTTTGAATTCTTTTTTAAAGATTTGTGCTCCTCTCCATATGTAAGTATAATTGAGGTAATTCGCATACAATAAATTTCCTCCTTTGGGTGTACAATTCACTGGTTCTTAGTATATTCAGAGTTGGGCAACCATCACCATGATCTAATTTCAGAGCATTTACATCACCCCAGAAAGAAACCCCTCATGCTTTAGCAGTCACTCCCATTCCTCTCTTCTCCCAGCCCCCGGCAACCACTAATCTACTTCTGTCTCCATGGATTTGCTGATTCTGGACATTTCAGTTTACTCCTTTAAAAAAAGTATATAGAGTGCTTTGACAAAACTTAATAATCTCATTTTAAATAGAAAGCTGTCTATTTACATCTAGTGGTTTCTTGAATAGGTAGCTTTTAATGAGAGTTTGTTGAAGGATTGGTTTTCAGAAGTGGACGTGGTTAATGGATAGGAGAGGAGAAGATAATTAAGTAGAGGAGGAGAAAGCATAAACAAGAGGTGACGAAGTTGAGGTAAGCAAAGAAGTTGGTTTAAGACTTAGTTCTTTTTTAGATCTACCTTACTCTAGAAATAAACAAATAATAAATGTGATTTATTTTCTCTTCATCCAGTCTGTGGCTCCAGCAGCCTTATTTTTAGCAGCCAAAGTAGAGGAGCAGCCCAAAAAATTGGAACACGTCATCAAGGTAGCACATGCTTGTCTCCATCCACAGGAATCACTTCCTGATACTAGGAGTGAGGTAGGGGATTAATTACACACATCTGTTTTTCTTAATTTATTTTGATCATAACTTAGTTTTTTAACTTTGATTTACTGAAGTCTGAATTGGAGCTGTTAAAGGAACTTTTAGTGTTTGTTTTTTCCTTAACAAAAACATCACAGAAATTTATGGCAAAAGTTAATTGTATTCATTCTGGTAAAATTGGAAAATGCAGAAAAAGAAGAAAATATATTACCTAGATGTAATTTGTACCACAGATATATAAATGAACCAGTATTTCCAGCTTCTTTTCTATGAGTAGCTACACATGTATATACTTTATACCTGCTTTTTTCACTTACTGTATGCCAAATATTTTCCCATCAATTCTCTGCTTCCTTTAAATATTGATATCGTATTTTGTCATATACATACATATATTTTAACCATTTTCTCTTAAGATAATTTCCAGCTTTTAACCACTATAATATCACTATGAAGAAAATTCTTTTAGATTTTTTGTTAATGAATTTTTTTTAAGTGAATCTTGTCACTGGTGCATGTGTGCTTAACTTTTTAAGAAATTACAAGTATGCTCATTATAAAAGACCCCAAACACTAAAGAATCATTTAAAGTCAAAGGTAAAGCTCATCTCCCCTCCTTCTCCTAGGAGGATACTGCTGATTAAAGTTCAGATATATATTCTTCCACACCTTTATCCTATGTGTATACATACAGCTTTTTTCCCTTTCCATCCTTCCTTGACCTTCTAAAGAAGGGAAACTCTCCTGGCTTTAGAAATCAGTGATTGGGGAATGATGAGTTTGGAGAAAAATTATGGATTTCTGTTACTAGATTATTTGTCTGTTACAGTGGGTGCATGAGTCATCCATTATCAAATTAAGTGGAATTGTGTGTTCTTCTGATCATATTGGGCAAAGTGGTTGTGGGGACGGTTTGTTTTGATAATAGCCCTTTATTATGTAAATTAAGTGTTTTGCATAGTAGTGTCTTGACTTACTTTGTTTTCTCTTTGGGCTGCACCAGTAGTTTTGTTGAAGAGCTGTTGGTCTGGACTTTTATTTACGTTAGAGACTAGTAACTGCCACTGGTCTATAGAATTGACCAAATAAAATTTTATTTTAACAAAATAAAACAAAAAATAAAATCCCTACTTTATTTTTTTTTCTTTCAAGTATATTTACATGACTTCTCACCTGAGTCTCTCTTATGAGGTGACTAGGAGAATATACTTTCTTCACTATATGGAAAGGGGAACTAGCATAGTTTAAGTCCTTACTGGACTTATTCAAGATCATAAAGTTCAGTGGAAAGTTAGCAGCAACATAAGTCTCTTAACTCCTGGCTCAAATCTCATTCTCCTAGAGTTCTAGACCAGTGCTGTCCAATAGAAATATAGGGGAAGTCACATATGTAATTAAATATTTTAAACTTTTCATTAAGCTTTATATAAAAATCTTTACTTAAAAAAATTAAGATTAATTTTAATATGTTATATTTTATATATTATTTTCTTTAACACCAAAATATAGTCATTTCAGCATATAATCAATTTTAAAACATTATTAATGAAGTGGTTTACATTATTATTTCTTAACTAAGTCTTCACAATTCAGTGTGTATTCTACACTCATAACACATTTCAAGTGCTCGATAGCCATGTGTGGATAGTGGCTACAGTAATGGCCAGTACAAATCTGAAAGAATTTTTTGTTTGTCCCCTTTTCCTTTGAAGCCATTTATGAATTGTAAAAATCTAGCATTACTCCAAAAGGAAGGTTTAACAGGAGTCAAATGTTTGAGATTGCCTATTGCCTGTAGGATTCTGTCTACATCATATGAACTTTAGAACCTAAAATGTCAGTCTGAAAATGAACTAGATCTCTGGTGCTTTTTCTGTAGCCATTTATAAATAAAGTGACATCTCTCACTATACCACTTTTTTTTTTTTTTTTTTTTAAGGAGAATCTGTTAGGAATAAGGGTTAATTTCAGTTCCTACTCTCCCTCATAACCCCACCCTTGCCTTTTGAGGCTTTCATTTCCCTTGGAGGTTGTTAGAATTTGCCTACACTTTATATATTATATATTGTATCTTTTTGGGGAATAATTTGTCTTCTCACCTGCAGGCTTACCTGCAACAAGTTCAAGATCTGGTGATATTAGAAAGCATAATTCTGCAGACTTTAGGTAAGTTTATTTTCCTTTAAAACATTAAAGAAATATGTACATAATGTAATGATTTTAAAATTTGCAAAATAGGAAATAGGAAGAGAATTTCTTGGGAAGGTTTTTGCACATTTTAGAGGTCATTTAACCCTGGCTTATACCACAGAGAGAATGCAGGCACGGCTGACCTTTGAAATAGCAGTTAGCAGGGGTTTTTTGTTTGTTTGTTTTATATTCTAGGATTCATGATTTGCTTGTTAAGATTTGGCAGTTTTTAACTTTCTGATAAATAATGGCAGAAACTATAAACAACTTTTTTTTCTTCCATGGATTTTTATAGTCTGCTTGTCATTATATTTAGATAACAGCATTTGTTTTTAAAATTGATAATCAGTGTTCAGAACAGTGGAGTGGAGGTGGAGGAATTCAAGCTATAGCAGTTGATGGGCTAAAGATCTGATGATGTTCTGCTATTATCTATTATTTTCATCAAAGAGACTGCCTTTAAAAGCTTAGCAAATATGGAAAATAAAGATTTTCTAGTTCTTTTGGGCTATCATTTTTCTCTTTAGGTAGGGGAGTATTTCGTGAGTTATGTTGGAAAGTTAGTGGTAGGGCTGTATTTTTGCATGTACAAAACATACAGTGAATTCTTCAAAGTTTGTCTCTGAAGTTAGTTTCTGCAAATTTTTACTTTAAATTAGTTTTCTTCAAGGTAACCATATTTTAGGGGACAATGATATTTTTCTGGTGGAGTAAATTTTTATTAATATTTTAATGTGGAAACCAGTAAGATCTAATTAGCAAGAATCAATTATACTTTTAGAATAATTTGCATCAAGTAAATTTCTCAATAGAATTTTTTTTCTTTCTTTTTTTTTTTAATCAGTTTGTCTCAGACTTTATTTTTATTTTTTAAATTTTTTGGCTGTGGCACGCAACTTGTGGGATTCTGGTTCCCCGATCAGGGATTGAACCCAGGCCCTCTGTAGAAGAAAGTGCCAAGTCCTAACCACTGGACAGCCAGGGAATTCCCTAGAATTTCCTTACTTGTACTGGAAAATTTTATTTGCATACTCGAAAAGAGAAATTTCATTGAAAAATTTAATTTATATACTCAGAAAGAGAAACTTCATTGAAAATTTTTGTAGACATACCGATCTTCCTTAAGTAATTTTGGTAAAGATCATTTAGAGTTAGATAAAATGATCAGTACTTACAGTAATTGAGATGATGAAAAGGGACAAAACTGAGGTAAGAGAGGAATAGGTTTCAAAATGTTTTCTCAAGGTTAAGCTTTCGAAGATAATTATTACATGAGTAATTGCTTCTTCCAACCATGTATTATATTCTGTTGTCCCTAAGAAAATGTTTTGTGTTTAGAAGTTTTTGGTAGCTCAGGGATCTTGAGACTGCATTAGCTTTATTATCTGAGTGGTGCCTTCTAGCTCAAAACATAAGCACCTTTGAAGATAATCTTAAGAGTGTGCTCTATACTTTGACTCTCTTAGCCTCTAAACGGCAGGTTTGGGACCAGAAAATGAGGGAGGCCTTCAATGATGACTCGGATAAAAGAAATATAAGATATTTTGAGTATCTTTAGCTTTTTAACCAGTTACCTTTTTTTTTTTAGGCTTTGAACTAACAATTGATCACCCACATACACATGTGGTAAAGTGCACTCAACTTGTTCGAGGTAAGGAATCCCAACTTGAGATGCTGTCTTAAATTGTTTTACCATTTAGAGGCTAAGATTTGCCCTGGACAAATACAGAACACAGCTGCTTTGGCCAAAATTTAAACTAAAAAAACCTACCTGGCTTAAATCAAAATGAGTGGTTGGAGTTTTTCTGTTGGGTTCTTACAATGTTTTTAGGTGATCTCCAGATAAAGAGAGTTAGTTTCTTATGGATGTTTGTCAAAGCTGGGGGCAGATTTTGAAATGTCATCAAATCATAAGTATCTAACAGCAATTTTAAGGATGTCTTGGGGGTTAATTTGATTCTAGGGTTGATTGTCCTAGGCACTCTTAAGGCCACCCAGAGGGTCATCTAGAACTTATTTGAACTTATTTTCATCTTTGTTAATTCCCTGGCAGGACTTTTTTTTTTTTTTTTTTTTTTGTGGTACGCGGGCCTCTCACTATTGTGGCCTCTTCCGTTGTGGAGCACAGGCTCCGGACACGAAGGCTCAGCGGCCATGGCTCACAGGCCCAGCCGGTCCGCGGCATGTGGGATCTTCCCAGACCGGGGCACGAACCCGTGTCCCCTGCATCGGCAGGCGGACTCTCAACCACTGCGCCACCAGGGAAGCCCAGGACTTGGTTTTTATTCCGATTTAACTTTAGTAGCTGTAATTGCACAAAACCTAGCTCTTATTTATTTAAATAGTAGTATCAAGGCTATCTAGACACCATTGTGCGTTTAAATGCCATTTTTCGTTTTGTAGACTTAACTGATTGACAATTGGCCTTATTTGTGTGTTTCATTTGAAAACTCAATTTTCCCCGAGTTCTTATATTTTGAAAGGTTTACACTAACAGAGATGGATAAATGCTAATATTTAATCTAAGGAAGGTTAAAATTTGCTTTGTTACCCAGAGCATTTTTTTTTTGAAGGAGGAATTTTTATTTGTTTATTTATTTATTTTTAATTTATTTTATTTTTTGGGCTGCATTGGGTCTTTGTTGCTGTGTGCGGGCTTTCTCTAGTTGCGGTGAGCGAGGGCTACTCTTCGTTGCGGTGTGTGGGCTTCTCATTGCGGTAGCTTCTCTTGTTGCAGAGCACGGGCTCTAGGTGGCCGGGCTTCAGGAATTGTGGCTCGCGGGCTCTGGACCACAGGCTCAGTAGCTGTGGCGCGTGGGCTTAGTTGCTCCGCGGCATGTGGGAACTTCCCAGACCAGGGCTCGAATCCGTGTCCCCTGCATCGGCAGGCGATTCTTAACCACTGCGCCACCAGGGAAGCCCGAAGGAGGAATTTTTAAAATTGTAATATATATGAATAATTTATGTTATTTGCTAATTTTTTCCAGATATAGCAAGGTCTTCTGGATTCTGATCTTGCCTCCAAATTAGTTCATCCCCTAGCTTAGAATTTCTCAGTGAACCCTTGTATCAGGATCTCTGAGTTACTAACAAGTAAAAATGTTTGTTACATTCTTCTCCAAATGTGTTGAGTCAAACTCTAGGGAGGATGCCCAGGAATTGCATTTTAAACATGTACCCCTTATACCTGGTGTGCAGAATAAAGCTTAGGTCCTTAAGTCGGGAAGCAGCATAATTATTAATATTATAATTAAAAATCACTCCAACTGTTTTCTTTGACAGTAGAATGTAAACATCACGTGGTCAGGGACCATGCCTGCCTCATTTACCACTATATTCTCTGCCTTGCAAATATTACATGCTTACTAAATACTTGTTTAGAATGAATGGAACTAATAACCTTCTCCCCCTCCCCCCTTTCTTTTTTTTAGCAAGCAAGGACTTAGCACAGACTTCTTACTTCATGGCAACCAACAGGTTTATATTTTAGTATTTTTCTCTTCTGTTTTTGGGATAGTACTTTACTTGCGTTAGAATTGTCACTTTTTGATGGGTATATGGAAAGATGACAGGTCTTGCACTTAGTAAACTAGAAGCCAAAGATCTAGGCAAGGATCTCTGATACAATGTGTTATAGACAATTCTATGGTACAGGTTGATTTTTCTGCAGTTTTCATGTGTACCTTAAAATTTCCATGCTGCTCTTTTAATTTGTTAAAGTGATATATTTATTTATTGCTGATCGTTTGATAGCCTACTTAATTCTGCATTTGTTACTTTGCTTTAACATATCCAAGAGCATAATTCTGAAAGTTTGTTTAAACTTGGGGTTCATTGACAGTGACTAAAATCTAATTTGGAGGATTCTGCTGTTACTATATTTTAAAAGACTCTGTTTTTCTTCACCCACGCCCAGATAAATGGGCATGTATATGTGTAAAGAGTTGTGATACTTTTTCTTTCTCCTTCCTTTTTTAAAGAAAAAAAATTAATACATAACTTGTATTACCAAATGACTTGCTTATTCTCATCTCCAGTCTACTGGTTGTTCATGGAAACCAAAGATACTCCTAATGACTGTCAGGGCTAAGAAGTTCATTTTTATAGCCTGGTGGGAAAAATTTTAAAAGTAAACTGTCAAGTATATTGACACTTGAGAGAATGATTGTCTGTTCATTATTTTAAAGAGACCAGACCTATGATTGGCATGAGACAAGATAATTTTTAGAATATTTCCTTAGGTATTTGACTTAGGGATTATACATATCAAAAATCTTATAATTTTCCTTAAGTTCTGAGCTTATTCTCAGGATAATTAATCCTTATTTTAAAAAACTGAATGCTCAGTCTTTTACTTTTGTTTTTATTTTTTCCAGTCCTTCATTAGTGTGTGGATTAAATGATGTGTAGTCAGAAAAATTAGAAAAGTTGTTACCTGAGCCAGTGGGTTAATGGAAAAAATCATGTTGGGTGCTGGGTCAGAGCACTGGATATTTCTTGCCCTTCTTGCTCTCCAGTGGGTTTTTTATTTTTTTAACTTTTTTTTTTTTTAACTTTTTTTTTAAAGTAATGGAGAGTTTTAACTTTGGGTTCAGAATTGAGAGCTCATGACACTCTCTTGTTTCCTTCCCTCTGATGTCAGCCTGCATTTGACCACATTTAGCCTGCAGTACACACCTCCTGTGGTGGCCTGTGTCTGCATTCATCTGGCTTGCAAGTGGTCCAACTGGGAGATCCCAGTCTCAACTGATGGGAAGCACTGGTGGGAGTATGTTGACGCCACTGTGACCTTGGAACTTTTAGATGGTAAGTTTTAGAGTAAGGGACCTTGAATAGCACTTGCTCTTGATCTGTCACATATCTGGCCAAAGGTGACTTGATTTCAGATGAATATAGTTAGTTGAGGTTATTCTTATTTCATTACTTCTGCCTCTGAGTTTTTCTTAAATGTTCTAATTTCATTTGTAGAACTGACACATGAATTTCTACAGATTCTGGAGAAAACCCCCAACAGGCTCAAACGAATTCGGAATTGGAGGGTAAGAATTATTGCTGTCAGTTTGTGGAACGAACCATTTTCTTCTTTTGACCAAACCAGTGAAAATACCAGATATGGATATGTACCCTCGGTTTGGAATTTCCCTTTTTGTAGTTATGCAATAGTCATAATTTCAACTTCATAGCTTGGCTTCTGGCCCAGAAATCCATTGCTGTAGGCGACAGTGAGATTTATTTGGTGTTTTGCAACTCTTGTGATTTAGTCATTTGGTCAGCAACATTGGTTATTTTCTTGTGTGGAGAGTGTTAAGGGGAAAAATTTGGCTTTTCTGAGTCACAGAATGTTGGCTTCTGGTATAGGAAAGATTCAGAGTTAGGAGATTAGAACTGGTATTATAATTTTGTCTTTGACATTACCTGCTTTTAAATGGATTTTAGAATTTTGTTTTTATATAGATTGCAGTCTAAAGTTGTATTTCAGATATTTTTCAAAGTCTTATTTATGAATAGTGGAATTAGCACCATTTGTTGAGAAGACTGTCCTTTCCCCATTGAATGGTCTTGGCACCCTTGTCAAAAATCATTTGACCATGTATGTGAAGGTTTATTTCTGGGCTTTCTATTCTGTTCCATTCATCTATCTATATGTCTGTATGTCAGTACCCCACTGTTTTGATTACTGTGGCTATGTAGTAAGTTTTGGAATCAGGAAGTGTGAGTCTTTCTGTTTTGTTCTTCATTTTCAAGATTGTTTTGACTATTCACGGTCCTTTGAGATTCCATATGAATTCTAGGATTTTTTCTTTTTTTAAATTTATTTTGGCTGTGCAGGGTCTTAGTTGCAGCACACGGGATCTTTGTTGCGGCATGTAGGCTTCTTAGTTGCAGCATGTGGACTCTTAGTTGCAGCATGCAGACTCTTAGTTGTGGCATGCATGCGGGATCTAGTTCTCTGACCAGGGATCGAACCCGGGCCCCCTGCATTGGGAGTGTGGAGTCTTAACCACTGGACCACCAGGGAAGTCCCCCCACATTTTAACAGTATTAATGTTTGAATTAATGTTTGGATCCAGAACATAGGTGAGTTTCCAGTTATGTTTTACTTAATTTTTTTCAGCAGTGTTTTGCAGTTTTCATTGTACAAGTCTTTTACTTCCTTGGTTAATTCCCAAGTATTTTATTATTTTTGGTGCTGTTGTAAATGGAATTGTTTTCATAATTTCCTTTTTAGATTGTTTATTCATGTAGAGAAATGTAACTGAATTTTATTTGTTGACTTTGTATCCTGTTACTTTGCCCAATTCATTTATTAATTCTAATAAAATCAGAAAAAATAAATTCTTTTTGGTTGAGTCTTTAGAGTTATCTACATATAAGTTCATGTCATCTGCAAACAGAGATAATTTTACTTCTTCTTTTCCAATTTGATGCTGTTTCTTTTTCTTGCCTGATTGCTGTGGCTAGAACTTCCAATACAGTGTTGAATGGAAGTGGTGAAAGTGAACATCTTTTCCTTATTCCTGATCTTAAAGAAAACTTTCAGTCTTTCACCATTGAATATGATGTTCACGTGGGTTTTTCATATGTGACTTTTATTATGTTGAGGTAGTTTCCTCTTTATGTTCCTAGTTTGTTGAGTGTTTTTATCATGAAAGTGTGTTGAATTTTGTCAAACGCTTTCTCTGCACAAATTGAGATGATCATGTGATTTGTTTCCTTCATTCTGTTTGTGTGACATATTACATCAGTTGATTTCCATATGTTGAACCCTCCTTATATTCCAGGAATAAATTCCACTTGGTCATGCATGATATGTAATTTTTTTTAAATGCCACCAAATTCATCTTGCTAGTATTTTGTTGATGATTTTTGCATCCGTGGTTATAAGGGATATTGGCCTGTAGTTTTCCTTTCTTGTAGTGTTTTCTTCTAGCTTTGGTATCAGGGTAATGCTTGCCTCATAGAATGAGTTGAGAAGTGTTTCCTCCTCTTCAAATTTTTGGAAAGTTTGAAAAGGAGTGGCATTACTTTGTTAAATGATTGATAGGATTAACCAGTAAGTCTTTTTTTCCTTTGGAGATTTTTGATTACTAATTCAATTTTATTTATTTATTTTTTAAAATTTATTTATTTATTTTGGGCTGTGTTGGGTCTTCATTGCTGCACACAGTCTCTAGTTGCGGGGAGCGGGGGCTACTCTTTGTTGCAGTGGGCAGGCTTCTCATTGCAGTGGCTTCTCTTGTTGCGGAGCATGGGCTCTAGGCGCGTGTGGGCTCAGTAGTTGTGGCTCGCAGGTTCTAGAGTGCAGGCTCAGTAGTTGTGGCACATGGGCTTAGTTGCTCCGCAGCATGTGGGATCTTCCCGGACCAGGGCTCGAACCCGTGTCCCCTGCATTGGCAGGCGGATTCTTAACCACTGGGCCACCAGGGAAGTCCTGATTCAATTTTATTACTAGCTGTAAGTCTATTCAGATTTTCTGTTTCTTCATGATTTAGTCTTGATAGGTTTTGTGTTTCTAGGAATTTGTCCCTTTTGTCTGGGTTATTCAATTTGTTGATATACAGTTTGTTCTGTTAGAATGGTAGCAATGTCTCCACTTTTATTTCTGATTTTAGTAGTTTGAGTCTGCCCTCTTTTTTTCTTAGTCTGTCTAGCTAAAGATTCGTCAATTTTGTTGATGTTCTCAAGGAACCAATTTTTGTTTTGGTTTTTCTCTAGTTTATTTTATCTCTGCTCTAATCTTTATTATATCTTTCCTTCTGCTAGCTTTGTGTTCAGTTCTTTTTCTAGTTCCTTAAGTTATAAAGTTAGTTTGTTATTTTGAGATGTTTCTTGGTTGTTTTTTTTTTTTTTGGCCACACTGCACAGCTTGTGGGATTTTTAGTTCCCTGACCAGGGATTGAACCCAGGCCTCCCAGGCAGTGAGCGCACGGAGTCCTAACCACTGGGCTGCTAGGGAATTCCCAGTTTCTTGTTTTTTTATTAAGTACTTTTTACTTTTTAAATTTTTATTTTTTTGGCTACTCTGTGTGGCATACTGGATCTTAGTTCCTCAACCAGGGACTGAACTCATAGCTCCTGCATTGGGAGTGCAGAGTCTTAACCATTGGACTGCCAGGGAAGTCCCTGGTTTTTTTAATGTAGTGTTTATAGCTATAAATTTCTTCCTTAGCACCACTTTTGCTGCATACCTTAAGTTTGATATGTTGTGTTTTGTTTTTCTTGGTCTCTAAGTATTTTCTAATTTCCCTTTTGATTTCTTTGATCCATTGGTTTAATTTCTACAATTTTGTGATTTTTTTTTTTTCCCCGATTTTCTTTCTGATACTGATTTCTAACTTTATCTTGTTGTGGTCAGAAAAAATACATGGTATGATATGTATCTTTTAAAATCTATTGACTAAGTTTGCAGCCTACCATATGGTCTGTCCTGGATAATGTCCCATATGCACTTGAAGAATGTATGTGCTGCTGTTTTTGGGGAGAGTGTTCTGTGTATGTCTGTAGATCTAGTTAGTTTATTAAGTCCTACTTCTTTATCTTCTGCTTGATCTATTATTGTGAGTGGGGTATTGAAGTCTCCAACTATTACTGTAAAGCTGTCTATTTCTCTTTAATTCTGTTAGGTTTTGGCCTCATATATTTTGATGGCCTGTCATTAGGTGTGTAAATGTTTATAATTGCTATGTCTAATTTCTGTAGCTAGCCTTTTAAAATATATAATGCTCTTTTTTGTCTCCTGAAATCTTTTTTTATTTCAAGTCTGTTTTGTCTGCTATTAGTATAGCCATGCATGCTCTCTTTTGGTTACCGTTTGCATTGTATACCTTTTTCCATCCTTTCCCTTTCAGCCCGTTTGGGTCTTTGGATCTCAGCCTCTTGTAGAGAGCATATAGTTGGATCATATATTTTTATCCATTCTACAAATCTCTGTCTTTTCCTTAAGAGTTTAATCCATTTACACTTAAAGTAATTACATATAAGGAGAGATTTACTTCTGTCACTTAATGCTATTTGATTTTTAGACAGGCATACCTTGTTTTATTAAACTTTGCGGATATTGCATTTTTTATATTGAAGGTTTGTGGCAGCCCTGCGTCAAGCAAGTCTGTTGACGCCATTTTCCCAACAGTATTTGCTTACTTCGTGTCTCTGTTACACATTGGTAATTATGGCAGTATGCTGAACTTTTTCATTATCATTATATCTGTTATGGTGATATGTGATCAGTAATCTTTAGTATTACTACTACAGCTCATTGAAGGCTCAAATGATGGTTAGCATTTTTTAGCAATAAGGTATTTTAAATTAAGGTATGTCCATTTTTTTTTAGACATAATGCTATTGCACATTTAATAGACTGTAGTGTAAACACAATTTTTTTTTTTTTTTTTTTTTTTTTGCGGTACATGGGCCTCTCACTGCTGTGGCCTCTCCCGTTGCGGAGCACAGGCTCCGGACGCGCAGGCTCAGCGGCCGTGGCTCATGGGCCCAGCCGCTCCGCGGCATGTGGGATCTTCCCGGACCAGGGCACAAACCCGCATCCCCTGCATCGGCAGGCAGACTCTCAACCACTGCGCCACCAGGGAAGCCCTAAACACAATTTTTATATGCACTGGGAAACCAAAACATTTGTGTGGCTCACTTTATTGTGATATTTGCTTTACTGAGATGGTCTGGAACGGAACCCACAGTATCTCCAAGGTATGCCTACTGTATGCCTTACGGCTTTTTTGTCCCTCATTTCCTGCATTATACTGTCTTTTGTGCTTAGTTGATTTTTCATAGTGAAAAATTTTAAATTCCTTTTTCATTCATTTTTTGTATTAACATACAAAATTTGTCTCCTTTATAGCTGCATCCTCATCCCTTTTGGTTGTTGATGTTACAAAATTAAATAATTGTGTGCCCCCCGAAAACTAATAATTCTTTTAGATGCATTAGGCTCTTATACGATATAAAAAATAAGATTTGGAATTATAAGACAAAGTTATAGTAATACTAGGTTTTACACTAATTTTTTTTTTCCCTGAGAATGTGTTAGTCTCCTAAATCATGTAGAAAGCAAAATGTGCAATTACAAACCATTGTTACAATACCAGCTTTTATAATTGCCCATGTATTTACTTTTATTGAGGTCTTTATTTCTCCATGTGGCTTGAAGTTACTGTCTTGGAGGACTCCCTTGAGCCTTTCTTGTATGGCTGGTCTAGTGGTCACGAATCCCCTCAGCTTTTTTTTTTTTTTTTTTTTGCGGTACACAGGCCTCTCACTGTTGTGGCCTCTCCCGTTGCGGAGCACAGGCTCCGGACGCGCAGGCTCAGCGGCCATGGCTCACGGGCCCAGCTGCTCTGTGGCATGTGGGATCCTCCCGGACCGGGGCACGAACCCGTGTCCCCTGCATCGGCAGGCGACTCTCAACCACTGCGCCACCAGGGAAGCCCCCCTCAGCTATTGTTTATCTGGAGATAATTAATTTCTCCTTCACTTTTTTGAAGGACATTCTTACTGGATATAGGATGCTTGGCCGACAGTTTTTTTCTTTTAGTACTTGGGATGTATCAGCTCACTATCTTGTGGCCTCCAAAGTTTCTGTTGAGAAATCTCATGATCTTATTGAGGATCCCTTGTATGTGACAGTTTGCTTCTTGCTGCTTTCAAAATTCTGTCTTTGGCTTTTGAAAGTTTGAGTATGATATGTCTTTTTTTTTTTTGATACCATGATTTTAAGAATTGAGGTATAGTTGATGTACAATATTATATAAATTTCAGGTGTATAACAAAATGATTCACAATTTTTAAAGGTTATATTCCATTTATACTTATTATAAAATATTGGCTATATTCCCTGTGTTGTACTATATATCCTCGTAGCTTATTTATTTTATACATAGTAGTTTGTACCTCTTAATCCCCTACCCTTATCTTGCCCCTTCCCCCTTCCCTCTCCCCACTGGTAACCACTAGTTTGTTGCCTATATCTGTGAGTCTGTATCTATTTTGTTATATTCATTAATTTTATTTTTTAAATTCCACATATAAGTGGTAACATACAGTATTTAGCCTAATACCCTCCAAGTTCATCTATGTTGTTGCAAATGGAAAAATTTCCTTCTTTTTTATGACTGAGTTGTATTCCATCGTATATATACCACATCTTCTTTACCCATTCATCTGTTTTTTTTTTTTTTAATTGAAGTATAGTTGGGGAGTTACCTGGTGGTCTAGTGGTTAGAATTTGGCGCTTTCACTGCCACGGCCTGGGTTCAATCCCTGGTCAGGGAACAGATCCTGCAAGCTGTGTGGTGTGGCAAAAAAAAGAAAAAAAAAATAGAAGTGTAGTTGATTTACAATGTTGTGTTAATTTCTGCTGTACATCAAAGTGGTTCATTTATACACATATATACATTCTTTTTCATATTCTTTTACATTATAGTTTATCAGAGGATATTGAATATAGTTCCTTGTGCTATATAGTAGGACCTTGTTGTTTATCAATTCTATATATAATAGTTTGCATCTGCTAACCCCAAACTCCCACTCCATCCCTCCCTCATCCCCCTCCCCCTTGGCAACCCTAAGTCTGTTCTTTATGTCTGTGAGTCTGTTTCTGTTTCGTAGGTAAGTTCATTTGTGTCATATTTTAGATTCCATGTATAAATGATATCATATGATATTTGTCTTTGTCTAACTTTAACTTCACTTAGTATGATAATCTCTAGGTCCATCCATGTTGCTGCAAATGACATTATTTTGTTCTTTTTTAATGGCTGAGTAGTATTCCATTGTATATATGTACCACATCTTCTTATCCATTCATCTGTCAATGGACATTTAGCTTGTTTCCACGTTTTGGCTATTGTGAATAGTGCTGCTATGAACATTGGGGTGCATGTATCTTTTTGAACTATAGTTTTGTCCAGATGTATGCCCAGGAGTGGGATTGCTGGATGATATGGCAACTCTATTTTTAGCTTTTTGAGGAACCTCCATACTGCTTTCCATAGTGGCTGCACCATCTTACATTCCCACCAACAGTGTAGGAGGGTTCCCTTTTCTCCATACCCTTTCTAGCATTTGTTATTTGTAGACTTTTTAATGATGGCCATTCTGACTGGTATGAGGTGGTACCTCTTTGTAGTTTTATTTGCATTTCTCTGATAAGTAGTGATGTTGAGCATCTTTTCATGTGCCTGTTGGCCATCTGTATATCTTCTTTGGAGAAATGTGTATTTAGGTCTTCTTCCCATGTTTTTTGGATTGGGTTGTTTGTTTTTTTGTTGTTGAGTTGTATGAGCTGTTTTTATATTTTGGAAATTAAGCCCTTATCAGTCACATGATTTGCAAATATTTTCTCCTAGTCCATAGGTTATCTTTTCATTTTGTTTACTGTTTGCTATGCAAAAGCTTGTATTTGATTAGGTCCATTTGTTTATTTTTGCTTTTATTTCTATTGCCTTGGGAGACTGACCTAAGAAAACCTTGGTACATTTATGTCAGGATGTTTTGCTTATGTTCTCATCTAGAAGTTTTATGGTGTCATGTCTTATGTTTAAGTCTTTAAGCCATTTTGAGTTTATTTTTGTGTATGGTGTGAGGGTGTGTTCTAACTTCATTGAATTACATGTGGCTATCCAACTTTCCCAACACCACTTGTTGAGGAGACTGTATATTCTTGCCTCCTTTGCCAAAGATTAATTGACTGTAGGCATGTGTGTTTATTTATGGGCTCTCTATTCTGTTCCATTGATCCAGATGTCTGATTTTGTGCCAGTACCACACTGATTACTGATAGCTTTGTAGTACTCTCTGAAGTCTGGGAGGGTTAAGTATGATATGTCTTGATGTGAGTCTCTTTGAGTTCATCCTGGAGTTCACTGAGCTTCTTGGATATCTATGTTCATGTTTTTTCATCAGATTTGGAGAGTTCTGAGCTGCTGTATCTTCACATATTCTCTGCCTCTTTCTCTTTCTTTTCATTTTCTGGAATTCCCACAATGCATACATTGGTCTATTTGATGGTGTCCCATAGGTCCCTTAGGCTCTGTTCACTTGCTTCAGTCTTTTTTCTTTCTGTTCCTCAGACTTGATAATTTCCATTGTCCTATTTTCAAGTTTGCTGATTCTTCTGCCTGTTCAGATCTGCCTTTGAATCCCTCCAGTGCATTTTTCATTTCAGTTATTGTACTTTTCAGCTCCAGGATTTCTTTCTGGTTTCTTTTAAAGTTTTTAATCTCTTTTTTGATACTTTAATTTTGTTCACATGTTGTTTTCTTGACTTTTTGACATTTTCATTTCCTTGAGTATCTTTAAGGCAGTTAATGTCTTTGCCTAGTAGATCTGCCATTGGGTCTTTTTCAGGGACAGTTTCTGTTGATTTTTTTTTTCCTTTGAATGGGCTATACTTTTCGTGTTTCTTTATGTGCCTTGTGATTTTTTTGTTGAAGACTGGACATTTGAATCTAATAACATGGTAACTCTGGAAATCAGATTCTCTCCCTTTCCTGGAGTTTGCTGGGATTTTTTTTTTTTGTATATTTGGGGTGGGGGCTTGATTTTGAAGGATATTTCTGTGCTGAGGATCAGCTTGATGTATAAAATTAATGTCTTCTCAGTTCTTATCTGAGCCTTTTCCTGGACATTTCTGTAGGGACAGTGTTTTTTTTTTATGTTCTACTCTAATATCTGGCTCCCAAAGGGAGAAAAAGCAAAAAATGAAGTGGGGGAGGAAGGGGGCTGGCCCTTTATATCCAGGGAAGTCACTTCAGCCAGAGGGGGAGGGGATTACAACAATGGAGGGAGGTGCAACAACAATGGCTACCTTTCTCTTTGTATCTCTGTGATTGAAAGCAGCAGTCAGCGATCAGACCACAGATCTCCAGTATTTGGAAAATAGAGCTCTTTTTGCCTAACCAGCGTCCCCCAAGCTGTGTGCAAGCGACTCCAGGAACAGCTGCACAGCTGACTGGGGCTGAGAGCTGAAATTGAGGGAAATTAACTTCAGTTTATTGTCCAGGGCTTACCCTGGCAGCTGCAAGCCTTCAACAGACTGCAAAGTTCCAAAATAGTTATGTCAGACCGATTCTGCCTTTGCAGTTGTTGTCTAGGTGGGACAGATTCCTGGTGCTTCCTACTCTGCTGTCTTCACAGAATCTTCCTCCTTTTTTAAGGCTAAATGGTATTTCATTGTATATATAGACCACATTTTTTTAAATACATTCATTTATTGATGGACACTTGGGTTGCTTTCATACCTTAGGTATTGTGAAAAGTGCCGCAACGAACATGGGAGTTCAGATACCTCTTTGAGACCTTGTGATGCTTGATTTAAGGTTTAAAAAATCGTATCTCTCCTGATGGTAATAATTATCAGTCTCATGTTAGAGTAACCTCCTGGTTATGGGCTATCCCAAACTCCCAATGTCACAGCAAACACAGTCTACTCATTTCAGTGTTTTTTTTCCATTTGATAAATTACCTGAAGTGAAAAGATGCTATTTGCTTCATTCTAGGCATGCCAGGCTGCCAAGAAAACAAAAACGGATGACCGAGGAGCAGATGAAAACACTTCGGAGCAGACAATCCTTAATATGATTTCCCAGAGCTCTTCAGATACAACTATTGCAGGTTTAATGAGTATGTCAGCTTCTTCTACCACAAGTGCAGTGCCTTCCCTTCCAGCCACTGAAGAGTCAACCAGTAACTTAAGCAATGTGGAGATGTTGCCGAGTGAGCGTTGGCTGTCCTCCCACCCTCCTTTTAAGGTAGAACCTGCTCAGGGTCATCGGACTAGTGAGAATTTAGCACTTATAGGAGTTGATCATTCCTTGCAACAGGATGGTTCAAATGCATTTGTTTCCCAGAAGCAGACTAGTAAGAGTGTGCCATCAGCTAAAGTATCACTGAAAGAATACCGTGCAAAGCATGCAGAAGAGTTGGCTGCCCAGAAGAGGCAACTGGAGAACATGGAGGCCAATGTGAAGTCACAGTATGCCTTCGCTGCCCAGAATCTTCTGGCTCACCATGATAGCCATTCTTCCATCCTTCTGAAAATGCCCACAGAGGGCTCAGAAAACCCTGAGCGGCCTTTTCTGGAAAAGACTGACAAAACGGCTCTCAAAATGAGAATCCCAATGACAAGTGGAGATAAAGCTGCCACTTCAAAACCAGAGGAGATAAAAATGCGCATCAAAGTTCACACTGCCGCTGACAAGCACAATTCTGTAGATGACAGTGTCACAAAGAGCCGTGAGCACAAAGAAAAGCACAAGACTCACCCATCTAATCATCATCATCATCATAATCACCACTCACACAAACACTCTCACTCACAGCTTCCAGCTAGTACTGGGAACAAACGTCCAGGTGATCCAAAACATAGTAGCCAGACAAGCACCTTAGCACACAAACCCTATAGCTTGTCTAGCTCTTTCTCCTCTTCCAGTTCTTCTCGTAAAAGGCCCTTCCCTGAAGAGACTGGAGGGGCAGTGTTTGATCATTCAGCTAAGACTGCCAAGAATACTAAATCCTCTTCCATAAATTTCTCCTTCCCTCCTCTTCCTGCAATGGCCCAGTTGCCTGGGCATAGCTCAGACACAAGTGGCCTTACTTTTTCACAGCCCAGCTGTAAAACTCGAGTTCCTCACATGAAATTGGATAAAGGCTCCACTGGGGCCAATGGTCACAATGCAACCCAGACCATAGACTATCAAGATACTGTGAATATGCTTCACTCCCTTCTCCATGCCCAAGGCGTTCAGCCCACTCAGCCACCTGCGTTTGAATATGTTCATTCTTATGGAGAATATCTGAATCCACGGGCTGGTGGAATGTCCTCCAGACCTGGCAATACAGACAAACCCCGGCTACCACCTCTACCATCAGAACCTCCTCCACCACTTCCACCCCTTCCCAAGTAAAAAAGAAAAAGAGGAGAAAAAAACATCTTTTTTTTTTTTTTTAAACTACTGATTCTGGACTAAGAAAATTACTTCCCTTATGAAACATGTCACCCTTGTTGGACTAGAAATAAATTTATATTGAGACATGGGAAGGTGGTAGAGGGCCTTGGTTATTATATCGCCTGCCTCAGAAATTTAACTATTTTATTATAGTTTTTACTGAGAGGTGAGAATGTGTTAAAGCTGTGAAGGATTCAGAATACTTTCTCTGTTCTTGGCCTCTCCACCTCCTAATTAGGTCGATTAGAGTTGATATCTTCCCTCTTCTTGCCAGGACTGAAGTATGGAGGGTTTGTTTTATCAAACAGTTGTGGATCCTTTTGGTGTTTAATATATCAGAAGAGAGGAAGTATTTAAATGTCAAAATCTTTTAAGAGACTTTAAAAAAATAATTTAAAGAAAGTAAGTTATCTGTTTAGTTTTTTTATATAATTGGGGAAGGGATAGGGATTTTGCTGTGTGTATGAGATACACGGCAGTGAGTCCTGAGGGGTGGGATTGGAGGGTGGGGGGTGTGTGTGTAGTGGGGATGGGAGGATAGGATTTTGGCCGTGAGTTCTGAGATCGGCTCTGGCCACTTGAAGTGTTTCGACCTTTAAGTGTGTATGTAAGTGTGGGTATGTGTGTTTTAAAATCATGTTTTATCTTTCCTTCCCTGTACTTCACCATTTTTACTTCCTAACAGTCTACTAGAGAGAACACGGTGTGGCCTTTAAAACATAAAGGAAGGAAGAGGCCTGTATTTGACATTTCTCTTTCTTTATGTTGTAATTGAGGGTAGCCTTCTAAATTCTAGTTTGGGCAGGTGCAGCCAATGGTCTGACTCTGGACTCCATTATAAAAACTTCCTTTTTACCCCCTTTTTCCTTTTGATACAGAACAAAGGTGGGGTTGAGGAAGAAGGCTGGAGAGCTAGGCTGGCTTCTGCCCTACAGAATTGGGTGTCCTTTTTTTCATATTGGGCTTTGGGAAAGTGTTCAAGTAAGAGCAGTCTCAGGGTCTCTGAAGGGTAGGGGGATGTACTATCCTTCCTGTGAAAGCCCAGACCATATGTGAGAATAGATCTGGGAGAAGCCATGGAGCTAAAGGATACTGAAAACAATGAAAACTGTGATTGGGAATTTTTAGGACATTGTATTTTAAATTATATTATGAATGTAAGACTTGATTTTTATCTGTATATCTGAAGGGAGGCAGCTGCATCCTCAATTTTTGCAGCCTATATGACTTCAGAGATTGGAGCTTATGAATTTAACAGTGCTGGTGCCATGAAGGTGAGCAAGCCTAGCCTTCAGATACTGTTATGTTTAGATTGTGCATCTTTGGTGGTTTTAGCTTCTAGGCAGAAGTTCTTCTGTAGATTTCTAAGAGTCCTTTAGAAAAATGGATCAGGAGTCCTATTCTAATGGGTGCTTAATTATCCCATATTTTAGGAGTGAACATTTTTGTTGAGGAAAGAAATCTTTCAAGGGGCCAGAAAGAATTCTAAGCCAAGTTGTCCAGCTGAAAATGCCACCTAGCCACAGATTATTTAATGTGATATTTTTTCAGTCTTCATGGTGTTTTTTGCCATGGAAAAGGTGATGCAATTTGAATTTGTCTTCTTGATTTTAATGCAGCGTCTTTCACACCAAATATTCTTTGTAGATAAATTGAATTTTTTCATTGGTAGTCATAGGGAGATAGGAGTTGTACATGTGCTGCTGCTTGCCAGGAACAGGTTGGGGAGAAAACTGAGACAGTTGGAATTGATGATGCACTGGCCTAATATAGGAGGGAATTCATTCAGTAAGCCTTAACTGAAGGTGAATTAGTGTCCTGCACTTCTGCATATTTGAACTGTCTGGAGTGCCTGCCATTGCTGTGTAAAGTGAGCTCTGTGCTGATTGATACACCAGTAATACTTTTGACTTGGAATGTCACTTTACTTTTATGGATGACATTTTCCTCTTTCTCCTTGATATTTTCTGTGTTGTGCTAGGTAATTGGTAATTGGTAGATGCGTGGTGTGTTTACTAAATTTAGGCTATTTGTTTAGATTTTGTTTGGCGGAGTCAGCTTTCCTTTCTGACCTTCCCGAAAGGTTATTTAGTTTGCATCTGTATCTTGTGGAATTGATGATCACTGATTTATGAAAATGTCTTTTACAGCTTTCAGTTTTTCTCATCAAATGTCACATATTTTCTAACCACATTCACTTTCTCACCACAGAGATACATATCCACTTGGCCTCAGCAGTTCTCCATGGCAGTCTGTAGTTCCTTAGAACTTTGTCAGGAGTGACCTTGCAAAAGTGCTTACTGGAGCCTAAGAGCTGCTTTACGCTGCATAGTCTGGCCCTTGCACTAGTAGATCATTGCTGATATAGGTCAATTTAGAGACTTTTTTATATTAGTGCCTCCTGATACTGTTTTAAGATACCTACAGTGTCCGCTTTTATATCTATGCATATGTCATGAAACTTCTTATGGGCTCTGCATGAAGCTGCTTACTGCATTGTCTTTGGGTTAGCAGATGTGCCTGTCAGCTAGCATGCATGTTGTCCAGATTCCATAAGCTTAGGCTTCAGAAGATTGTGTGGTTTCTAAATGCTGTGTCTTCTCTTACCCTCACCACTTCAAAGGGTGAGAAACAGGATTTATACATGCAAAGTTAGTCTAGTAAACAGGGCTTTTTTCCCCCTCCTTTTAACCTTATCAAGGGTAAGTGGTGGTAAGCAGGCCTGGAGCCTCAAGTTCTGTAAATTTCATTCCTATAACTTTGCTTGAATCTCATGTTGGCAAAAACAAATACCTGTGAATTGTCATTAGGGCTTTTAATCAGATACCTGTGTTGCTGTTAGCTGAACTCTAGTGAAGCATTAATCTAAAGCTACATTGGTCTTCTGAAGTATCAGTTATGCGTTTTGGGTTTAGAAAATATGTAGGAATTAGTCTAGTCTTTTCACTTGAATCAATGTGTTTCCATATCTGAGACCCTCAGCTTCCTCTTTTTTTTTTAAATGATTTTAGTGTTTTGATTTAATGTATCCTTTTACATAGTTCTGTATTATTGGCTTCACCAGTATTGATAGAAAAATTTAAATCTCCAGTTGGAAACAGCAATGGATTAGGATATAGAAACAAAATCATGGTAACATCAGTGCTGGATTTACTTAAGCCTCTGCTACTTAATTCCCCATGTTGAAAATCCATACCCCTTATGCCTTGTTTCTGGACAAAGGCAATTAGAGGAGTCTTATCCCAGTATGGTTGGATTTTAAACATATCTGTGTTTCCCCCGCAGAAACACAGGACTGTGGGAACTTGGGAACTGATTAAATTTTAAAAGGATTAGTCCTTTGTTGATGATCTGTTTTGATACTAATGCCAGGAAAAGGGATTCTAGGACATCTTGAAGTTGGAATACAAATATTATTCTCTTGGGTTTGGGAGAATTTAAGCAGTCTATGCAACCCTTCACATGGTGAGAAATAAGCCCTCTGCAGTCCCACGAAACTTTCAATGACTTTGATGCCTCCCCAAATTTCTTGTGTTGCTGCTTGTTAACACCCAGCTTTTAACTGAGTGTTTGTTCCTGGTGGTTTAAAAAATGTTCATGTTTTATCACACTGTCAAGTTTTATCTTTTTATCCCTCTGTGGGATAAAAAGCATGGTACTATAATCCTGCCTGATAGAGTGGTCTGGAGTGAGAATTATTTTTTAAGTGGGAGACCATTCCATTTTAATGTTTCTAAAGTTTTTAGCATGAACTTGGCATTGGAAAAGGGAGGGCAAAAAAGGAACGTTTACTAAAAAGTGGTGTCTACTCTTCCCCTTTATGAGTGTGTATTCGTGGTGAAGAGAAGAGAAAGACTTGAGAGCATGCTAATTGAAGCCAGAGCAAGTATGTCTTCATCGGGTTATCAGGAACTCTTCAGTTGAAAGCTGAGGCCTTAACTGATTAGTGGTTGATCACATTGGAATTGGTTATAAGATGGAAGTGCTGGCTGGGTTAAGCACCCAAAGAAAAGAATGCAGCCCACTAACTTAGTGTTAACCTAGGTTTCTGGATTTGAAACTGACCTCCCCACCCTACTCCACACACCTAAAACTGTTTTCTTATCAGACCAAAGAGCAAAGAAGGAAAAAAAAAAAGTAAAACACTTTTCCAATCTATGTCACTCAGGTACAATTTTGTGGTGATATTTTTGTCTGTTTTCTTTGTATTGCTCTTAAGAGCCCTTTCTCAGCATATTATTCTGTTCTTGCCTCTGTCCTCCTTGGGGCACCTCAGTTCTGGATGCTACCCCTGGGATCTCTACTGCTGTTATGTGAATGGTAAGATATAAGTGACCATTATAGTAAGGGCTCTTTGTAAAACATTAAAAAAATTTTTTTAAAAATTTAAAAAAGGATGTTGTATACATTTTATAGTCTGGCTATCAGTTTGATATCTTGCTGTCAAGTATGTTTCTCAATCTGTATTTATCCATCCCATCAATAAATGTTAATGATAAAACAATCATCTGATTATTGTTTATGTGTACTGAGTCTTCAAGTTAGTCTTTAACTGTCATTTGATTGATATGATAATAGTTTTGTTTTAGTTTTGGTAATATAGTATGTACTTTCTTACTGCACAAGATCCTATGGGAATTGAGTTCATTGGAAATAGCTAACTAAGATTTGATCATTACAGTGAACCTGATGGTATATAAAGTATGATGTGGCAGAGGGGGAAAACCCCTCATTCTGTATTGTCGCATGGATACCTGGAAGGGTGACTGGTACACAGAAAAATATATAGCTCTAACAGATGATAGCAACATGTACTGCTTATCTAGCAAGCACTATCAATGATTCATAATTGTATATTTGGTTCTTTGAAAACTGAAATGTTGGTATAGACAGCAGTGCTTTTGGAAGAAAAAATTAATAGCCTTTTTGGTGGTGCCTGGAAAAGCTGATAGGGAATACTCACCCTTTTCTTGGGACATAATAAAACCACACACACAAGGTAAATCTTGCAAATTACCCATTTAAATGGAAAGAATTTTTATGCTATAATGCTCAAATTATATAAAAAATGTTAGGAGTAGCTATAGTTTAAAAACTCTAAAAGGAACAAAATATAAGTTTAACAGAATGTTCAACACTTCTGAAAAAAAAATCACTTGAGTCTTGAGTTCTGTTCATTCCGTCCTTCCATTTTCTGAAATAAGACAACTTAAGATTTTTGTTTGCTGTGCCTCTCCTGAAACTTCTGTGGAAGCTGCCGATGTTTTAGGAATTTTGGTCTGGTTTGAATGGAAGAATAGAGAAGTAGTAAATGAACGATGTGAGAATGGATGATACTATAAATTTATTATAAAGTCATAAATAGTGATTTGCTTTTGTTAAAAGAGATATCAACTGTGTCATCCTTGGCAATAGATGAGGTATAAATCAATGTAAACTTCCAAACAGCTGGATCCCCAATTATAGAGGTTTGTTAAACTAACCGGGATAGAGCTAAGTTTCATCTTATGATCAGTGCCTAAATCATCCTGGTCTCTCAGACACTTTTGAGAGCC
The DNA here is from genome assembly GCF_937001465.1 of Orcinus orca. Taxonomy (NCBI): domain Eukaryota; kingdom Metazoa; phylum Chordata; class Mammalia; order Artiodactyla; family Delphinidae; genus Orcinus; species Orcinus orca. Next base: position 39,179,646 of record NC_064569.1, on the reverse strand, counting down.
AATAAGATTGGCTTGATCTCTGTCATTCAACTTTCTGTAGGAAGTTTGAAGCCCTTTCTATGACTTCTGTGGATTCCCTTAGAGACTTGTATTTATTGTAATCTCTAGCTCTGGCACCTACTTCTGCTGAATTGATTTGGGGGGCCTACTTCTGTTGAATTGATTTGATTTGTGGATTGTCACATGTCTTACTTGTGCTACCTTTTTTGCATTGTGGAATCTTAACCCCTTTTCTTAATTTCACATAACACTCAAAACCAACAGGTAACCAAAAAATCACAGTGATGAAAACAAGTTAAAATTGAAAACTAGATCCATCTTTCCTGAAAAGTAGTTTCAGGCATTTCCCTGCTTTTCATTTATCCCTTCATTAGAAAATAGTATCTACCAAGTACTATATACTGTTTACAGATGATAATATGGCAGTAAACAAAGCAAGCATCTTGCCCTCATAGAACTTACATTCTAGTTGTAGGGGAGAAAAGTAAAACATAATATGCTAGATGATAAGTACTTTGGAGAATGTAAAGCAGGGAAGGAGGGACAGGGATTTTGTGTGTGCATGTAGGTAAGTAGGATTGTTGAAATTGGAAATAAGATGGCTAGGGAGGAAGGCCTTACGAAATCATAGTTCAGCAAAGACCTGAAAGAGGTGAGAGAGCAAGCCACAGGAATATTTGTGGGTAAGATCATTCCAGGAAACAAGTGCAAAGGTTCTGAGGTGAGAAGATACCGGCACGTTTGAGAAAGAGCAAGGAGGCCAGTGTAGCTAGTATAGAATTGAGTGAGGAGGAGAGAGTAAGTAGTAGGATAATGTGGTTAGAGAAGCAGCAAAAGGCTAGATACAGTAGGGCCTTGTAAGCCATTAGGAAGACAGTGAAATGGAGCACCATTGACAAGTGTTGAGTAGAGAAGTAACATGATCTAGCTTGGGTTTTAAAATGATCATTTGGTGGGGAATTCCCTGGCAGTCCAGTGGTTAGGACTTGGCGCTTTCACTGCCAGGGCCCGGGTTCAATCCCAGGTCGGGGAACTAAGATACTGCACCATTGCAAGCAGCGAGGCATGGCCAAAAAAAAATGTTCATTTGGCTTCTGTGTTGAAAAATGGACTATATAGAGTCAAGGGTAAGGAGACTCTCACAATAATTAAGGGAACAGATGCAAGTGGCTTGGACCAGGTTGGAAGCGCTGAAGGTAATGAGAAGTTACATATCTTGAAGTTGGAGCCAGTAGGATCTGCTATAAGGTTAGAAGAGAAGTCGAGGATGACTCCCAGTGTTTGGCCCAAGAAACTGGAAGGAAAAAAGATGAGGATGACTATAGAAAGTGCAGGATTTGGGCATTTATTTATCTCCACTCACACACAAACACACTTTTTCTCTGGGATTAGCCCCCAAAAGTCCGAATTAAAAATTCTCTTTCCTTTAAGAATTCATCTTTCCTAACCGCTATTTACGAACAGCCTCAGGTCTACTTTAACCTATTCAGTAGCTAGCAAAGTGTTACTTGGATTAAAAACAGCCATCTACTTTGTTAAAAAGCACAAAGAATTTGCTAATATCTTGACCATTTAATATCTCTCCCCCACTTAGAAGGAAGTGGGGTTTTTTTTGGCTGCTTTGGGCCTTCGTTGCGCACAGGCTTTCTCTAGTTGCGGCGAGCGGGGGCTACTCTTCGTTGTAGTGCGAGGGCTTCTCATTGCAGTGGCTTCTCTTGTTGTGGAGCACGGGCTCTAGGCGTGTGGGCTTCAGTAGTTGTGGCTCGTGGGCTCTAGAGCGCAGGCCCAGTAGTTGTGGCACCTGGGCTTAGTCGCTCTGCGGCATATGGGATCAAACTCGTGTCCCCTGCATTGGCAGGCGGATTCTTAACCACTGCGCAACTAGGGAAGCCCAGAAGTGGTTCTAAATAGCGTTTTTTGGTCTGTTTTGGGCTTAGCAGAAAGATTTTTTTTTCCCCCAAGACCTTCAGTAGACGCTCTAATTAAAGCCTTTGTTGCATCTCTAGTCCCTAATGCCTCTTTACATTGTTCCCTATAGTAGCTTTAATATTCCTTTTTGATTTCACTGCATTTGGTTGAAAATTCCCATATTTTCTGTAATGTGGCTTCCTCTCCTAGTTTTGAGTTACAGAGTGTTTATAACAAATGTCTTTGTACCTCTTCTGAGGGTTGGAGTGTTTGCTTATGTATATAACTCATAGCTGCTATTTAATGGCTGTATTGCATCTACAATCCCAAACTACTCTAGAATGTTTACTCCAAAAGAGCAGGTTTATTGTTCTTGTTCTCCCTGTATCCCCAGTGCCTGGCATTTAGGTGCTCAATAAATGAATGAATCTCATGAAATGGCCTTCTAGGACTGCCCTAATCTCTGGGAAACGGGAGGTATAAGCTCTCTACCCATTTCGGTTTTAATCACTTCTTATGCCTAAACTGCTGTTCTCCAGCTTTGTAGATTCTCTACGCTCACTACTGAACCACGCTCACCTGCTCATTGGTAATGGAGAAACAGCTTACTTAAATGAAACTGACAGCAGGTGAGAGCTTGGGAAGGCTGGGATGCAAAAAAGATCCAGAAGGGTTATGGGGAGAAAATGTTGGTTCGTGTCTACCAGAGGCGTGGTGGAGATGGAAGAAGGGAGAGATGCTTTTAACTAAAGATGCTTAGAGGATGATAAAATTGGGATTGTGTCTGCCATTTCTATATAGCTGCATTATTTAGCACGGAATTGTAGAGAATTTTAGAGAATCAAGGCCGCAACGAGAACTCATATTTCCTAATTCTCAATCCAATGCTCTTCACTATATGAGAGGGAATAAAAGGGATAAAAAATGAGGGCTGGGTTCAAATTCGCCTTCTTCCCCTAATTACTAGATATGGGCTCATTCTGTTTCTCTATTATCTGTAAAATGGAGATTATAGCTTCTTCCTCTTAGGATTGTTCTGAAAATTAAATGTTTATATATGTAATTTCCCAGACTTAATAAGCATTCAAAAAATGTTTCCATCAGTGAACTGTTCACAAAACTAAAGCCTTTTCCTGTAAACACTGAGAGTCAAATGTACAGTGATCCTTTGGCGTCTATATGTCGATTTTGTACCTACTGTTTAGGGGTGGTGAGGTAGCCGCGGCCTAGGACCACAGACAAGAGAGGCCAAATGCGGCCTGAACACCAGCGATGATGGGAGATGGAAAGTCATCGTTTTCAGCGAGCGCGTTCCACAGCCCGCGCTCCCTCCGCCTCACTCTCTCTGGAGCCGAGTTACCGACAGACAGCTCTTCTAGCCACCCAGCCGCGCCTTTTCTCAGCGCCCCGCCCTCCCAGGCTTGATAGGTAGCCAATGGTGACACAGTTGTAGGCGCAGTAGCCAATCAGCGGTTGGGAGCCCGGAAAGGAATGGTTAGAAGCGACTGGCGCTGCCAGACCGTAAGCAGCGTGGCGTGGCTGCAAAGGTAAGATGGCGGCGGCGCTTGCTCTTCGCCTTTGCAGTTAAGCTGCTGCTTGCCCCGTCTGTCCGTTCCGAGCTGCTACTCTGCCTCAAGTCAGCGTCAGAGTCAGTCTCCTCTAGGCTCCCAGAACCCAGATTCTCCGGTGCCCGGAGCTTTAGGACAAAATGGCGCTTGCACGGGCCGCCGAGGATGGGCAGGGCCCAGCCGTGAGCTCTGAGGCGGGCCGGGACAAAGGCGGCGTGCGCGGAGGCGGGGGTGGCGGGTGGCCCTGCGGGTTTGCCGCGCCGCGTGGGGCCGGCGCTGGCGCTTCGCCCTCGTGCCGCGGCTGTGCGAGCCCTTGAGATGCTTTCAGCCTGGCGGTGGTCGGGGTGGGGGGCGGGCTTGGACTGGGAAGTTGAGGTGAGGCAAATTCACTAACGCTTGGGGGGACCTGGACGGAGGGGAGTTAAGGAGCGTGACTTCCGCTTGTCTTTTAGAAGCCATGCGCAGTCTGCCCAGATATCGTGGAGCAGGAATTTTCGGGAAGGGTAAGGGCTTTTTGATCTTTTGTGTGACCCTGCAGGTTTTGGTATGAACAGGATTCGGATCCACGTCTTGCCGACCAGTCGGGGGAGGATCACCCCAGTGCCCAGGTCTCAGGAGCCCCTATCTTGTTCGTTTACTCATCGCCCATGCTCGCAACCTCGTCTGGAGGGGCAGGAGTTTTGCATTAAGCATATACTTGAAGACAAGAATGCCCCTTTCAAGCAGTGTAGTTATATATCTACGAAGAATGGAAAAAGATGTCCCAGTGCTGCCCCAAAGCCTGAGAAGAAAGATGGGTATATATGTATAGATATCTGTCGTTTGTACTTTCAGTTTTTAAGTGAGAGGAGGATGTGGCATGATGTGGGTTGGGAATAGCTGCCTAGTTTTTTATGTCACGTGCTTGTAAAATTGAGGTTATGGATATATCCTTCGAAAATTTAAAAAAATGGTGAAAACTGTAAGGAGACAACTCCCAGTTGGGTCACTTTGTTATCTCTTTGGATCTTTTCCCTTATCTGTAAAATAAGGATTATTCTTAACCCTAGGTTCCACGACTCTTGGCTGTCCTTGAGCCTTAGGTAATAATGCAAAATCATATTAAGATATATGTATTTTTCTGGGAAAAACTTCATAGCTTTCATCATTTAAGCAAAAGTATCTATGCAGAAACATAACTTGACTAGATAATTCTGCATATATCATTTGGTTTTAAAATTGTGTCCTACATCTTATTACCTACAGTGGATTGATACTGAAGTAAAATGTTGTCTTCCAGAACCAGTTTTGAAAGATGAAAGTGAATCTCTTTGATTTGTTGTGAAATGATGTCAGCATTTTTAGAGATGGAATGTTTTGTTTGATGGATAGAGCACTACTAGGTTATGCTCCCTGCATTTCCCATTAGTAATACCAAATGAGTTGACCTTGGGCCAGTTAAATTATTTAGCTTTACTGGCATTTTTAATTTATAAATGAAGATAATAGTCATTTTAATTTCCTGAAAATGATCTCAAGATCAGTGTCTGTGAAAATAGTTGAACTCTTTTAAGAGAGAACCAGAGTATAAAATGTTAATATTTTGTCTCCTTAGGGTGTCCTTCTGTGCTGAACATGCCCGTAGGAATGCCCTTGCACTTCATGCTCAAATGAAGAAGACCAATACAGGGCCTGTGGGTGAAACACTCTTATGCCAGCTGAGCTCATATGCCAAGTCAGAGCTGGGTCCTCAGACTCCAGAAAGTAGCCGCAGTGAAGCCAGCCGAATTCTGGGTAAGGGTCTTCTCTCCCAGAATGAAAAAGGAGGAAAAAAGTTAACAAAGAACTTAATTTGGTTTAGCACAGTGCCTTGAACATACGTGCCACTTGATAGTACAATATTATTGTTAATTCGTAGGCAATTTGGTGAGAATTCAGGATTGCCATGTTGTTCACTATTCTTTTTGGTTTTAAGTAGTGGGTGCTTAGGTTTACTACCCTGAGTTTGACTCTTTCCTTCAATGCTGTTTTTATACTTACCATCTTTGCTAGGTAAGGTAATTTCAGGAAACAGAATAATTTTGAGTTGGCCTTTCTGTCCCTTTGAGGGCATGGTTAACTCATTTGTGTTACAAGTACTCATACTTGGGATGTATTTTCTTAAGCCATTTTTGTTTGTCAGTGCCTCTGTACTAAGCTTTTTTAATTTTAAGATTTGGGTTGATGTGTTAAGTAATCTAGTTTTGTGTGGTGGAGTTACAGAGGTGGGAAGTCTTAATGGCTGCTCTCCCTTCCTTGCCTCAGATGAAGACAGCTGGAGTGATGGGGAGCAGGAACCCATTACTGTGGATCAGACATGGAGAGGTGACCCTGACAGTGAAGCTGATAGCATAGACAGTGATCAAGAAGATCCCCTAAAGTAAGTTGTAACTCCACATAGGGCTTTTAAATATTTTAGTAGTTAGTATGTGGAATGTAGTACTGCATGCTGTTTAGTAGATTAATAACCTAGGAGGGTTGAAGATAGCTATTTGTGAGCAGTAATAAATAGCTTCTGCATATTAAAGTGTCATTGTTCATCACCATCTTGCTTCAGGGTAGGATTTGATTCTTTTTTTAGAAGTCTTGTAATTTGGGAAAATTTTGGGACATCAGATTCTACACATGAGAAAGTGTAGGGGAGAAAACAGATTTCTTGGACATAGGAGTGGGAGGTGGGTGGAGATCAGTTAGAGAAGAGAAAATTGATGTGAATTGGTTCTTGGCTTAAACCTCAGGAATAATAAAGTGATTATATTTGAATAACTACTTTTTTTTGCAAAGTTCTGTCTGATTAATTTATTTGTTTAAGAAAAATTAAAAGGTGTTCAGGAGCTTCCTTTGGTTTCATGCCTAAGAAAGAGAAACTGATTTAGAAACCCAGAAGTGAGTAATCAACCTAATTATATCTTACTAAGGTTCTGCTCGTTACTTAACCCATGTTTGCTTTGGAGTTGTAGACATATTGCCACTCAGAAGTCTCATGTTTCTATGTCTCATGGTTTGGGTTTAGTTTTTGTTTTCTTTCTGATTTCTGTCTCATGACACTTCTCACTGACAGTTCAGGTGGAAGAACTCTGAATAGTGGGAGGGGTAATGAATTTCTAGACTTGACCGTGTTTGACAAATTCTTAGAATAGCATTTTCTTCGTTCCTTGGATTCTGAAGTTTATAAGAGGTCATTTACGATTACACTTTCTGAGTAGAATAATTTCATCTATTTAAGTAATCTCGATGTAGTAAGCTATTAAGGAAGTACTTGTTTGGAGAGTCCATCTAAGTAGTTTGAGAAGGAATGTTTGTTTCAGGATTCTTTTACAGTAGAAGCTTTATACCAAGCAACATATATGTTGTTTTTTTCCCCCCCTCCTCCGTTGTGCTTCTAGAAATGCCAAGCTTGCTTCTTTGAGGAGGTGTACACACTGTAGGGTCACAGAGTGACTGTCTTTTGGTGTGGTAAACGCTCAGTTTTGAAGGTCCAGAAACTCGATTTTGTCAGTAGTAATCTAGAGTGGATCAGTCTCTAGCAGACACATTCATTCTAATCTGACTTAACAAGAGATTGCTATATAAATAGAAATACCAGTTAATTTTATGAGAAGTATAAATGTTAAGAGGACTAGGTACTTGATGTTAGTTTCCTTTAAAAGAAACATTCAAAGGGGAAAATAAAGCCGCAGATGTGCTCAACTGTTAGGTAACTAAATATAAGGCTTTCCTTAATTCTCCCAGTGATACTATTTAAAAAAATTTTTGACCAACTAAAATCCAGTTGTCCCTCATAATTTGAGGGGGATTGGTTCCAGGATCTGACCCGGGTACCAAAATGCAAGGGTGCTCAAGTCCCATAGTTGGTCCTCCATACCTGGAGATACCCACCAGCGGGAGTAAATAGTACTATACGTATATGCATTTTTAGAGATGTAAATAGAGTTGTTAATTGTCTGCTTACAATATTTAATTCATTAATGTGGTTACATATTATATTTAATATAAGTAATGAAATTCTTTTAATTAAGAATTTTCATCTTTGGTGCTAATTTTTATTTATTTATTTATTTTTGGCTGCGTTGGGTCTTTGTTACTGCATGCGGGCTTTCTCTACTTGCGTCAAGTGGGGGTTACTTTCGTTGCGGTGTGTGGGCTTCTCATTGCGGTGGCTTCTCTTATTGCGGAGCCTGGGCTCTAGGCACACGGGTTTCAGTAGTTGTGGTTGGTGGGCTCTAGAGCACAGGCTCAGTAGTTGTAGCGCATGGGCTTAATTGCTCCGTGGCATGTAGGATCTTCCCAGACTAGGGATCGAACTCGTGTCCCCTGCATTGGCAAGTGGATTCTTAACCACGGTGCCACCAGGGAAATCCCGGTGCCAATGTTTTTGTTATCATTTTTGAATCATTACCAGTTTATAGCATATATCTTCACTTGCTTGTTTCAGAAAGGGTTCTTTTTGAATTGTTTATGATGATGTCATTAGAGATTTTATCCTAACTAGAATTATTGTTGGCATATTTTTCCCCATTGTAGGTACATATATGTGATTTCTCTCAAAATAATCATTTACTTAATTGCTTTGTAAAAAGTAATCTTTAAAAGCTTGTTTCCAGGATCATCCAACACTGGTGAAATTTTAGCTTAAGAGTAATTGTTAAATCTTTCCCTATTTAAAAAGTAAGTTTTATCATGTGACCTCTACACGCATCCAGAACTTGTTTTGGTAAAGGTCATTTCAGGTTATTGAGTCTTCATCATTGTTATCAAAATGAAGAAATTTGAGAGAATGCACTTTTAAGAAGAGACACTATTTAATAGAATATAAGGTGACTCTCTTTTTTGAAGTTGAATTCTAATAATAAATCCTAGATTTATATTTGTGTATATCAGAGCAAGAAGAATTAGTACATGACTTTAATAACTAGCTGTGAATGTCTGGGACATCCATCTTTAAATAAATGATCCATTTTTCACATGAACTAGGCATTCATATTAGTTAGGGTGCTCATCCTCTCCCACCCCCGCCCCAAATTATTTGTAGTAAATTCTAATTTTAGTGGCTTCCCATTTATAAATTATAGTCCCCAGATCATTGGTTAAATTCTCTTCTGACAGGGTACAATGAAATTAATTTCATTTTAACAAACTTGGTACTAGGTTAAGGCCTCAGTATTTTAGGGGGTACAGACATATTAATGCAGACATGCCCCATTTTCCTGAATATGAATAACCTAGTCACCTTTTTTAGACCTTAGATATTTTTAAAACCTTTTCACATTTTCTGATAGTCTTAGATTTTGTCATTTCTGTAATTTTCTGGGTTTTTTTTCATGTTTTGGTTCTTAATTTCTTTTCACTTATTTTTATCAGAGTACTTTGTAGTTGTAGTTCTCTTATACACAGGTAGTTTTGTCTCCTGTTTATATTTAGGAAAAGTTTTTGGCAGAGATTACTTGCTTTCAGTCCTAAAGTTAATAATTTTATTCTGTGTATTTCAGTGATTTAAGAGTTAAATTTTAAAGAGCACATATTTTTGGATTCAAAATTAGTATGTAATTTGTGTGTATTGCCTTTTAAATAACAGAAATAATGTTTACTCAGTCAAAATATGAAAATAGCAAGTCGGTATATATCTAGCTTGTTGTTTCTGTTTATATAATGATCACATAAGACAAATGGAACCAAAAATCTTTTAAATTTGCAGTTAATCCCTTAAACTTTGAGTTAAATCAGAGGCAGGAACCAGTCTTTAATTAAACTGCCATTTAAACTGATTTGCTTATGCGACCTCATTAATCACTAGAATACATTTTTTTTTAAGTTCTGTTGATTCATATAGTTGGTGGCAAAACTTAATAAAGTTGGGCTTCCCTGGTGGCACAGTGGTTGGGAATCCACCTGCCAAGGCAGGGGACACGGGTTCAAGCCCTGGTTGGGGAATATCCCGTGTGCCGCAGACCAACTAAGCCTGTGAGCCACAACTACTGAAGCCCGTGCGCCTAGAGCCCGTGCTCCGCAACAAAGAGAGGCCACCGCGATGAGAAGCCCATGCACTGCAACGAAGAGTGGCCCCCGCTCGCTGCAACTAGAGAAAGCCCGCGCGCAGCAGGGAAGACCCAACGCAGCCAAAAATAAATAATAAATAAATTCATTTAAAAAAAAAACTTAATAAAGTTGCTGTGGATCTAGATCTTTGGCAAAGGGTTACTCCAGGGTACGATATTTTGAGAATATTGTCAAAATGAGCTGAGGACATTGACTAGCCATTGTGACCAGTGTTTTGAGGGCCTGTGTAAACTCCAAAATACAAGTGTATTTTTATTTTTTATTTCTATTTAATTTTAATTAATTAATTTATTTTTGGCCGTGTGGCTTGTGGGATCTTAGTTCCCGGACCAGGGGTTGAACCCGGGCCCTCAGCAGTGAGAGCACGGAGTCCTGACCACTGGACCGCCAGTGTATTTCCCTACGAGTATATTTTTAAATTAGAAGTCATAATTGTTTGTTATCTTTTGTGCTTTAATTAAAATGTATTGAGATACATGCTGCTAAATTAAACACTCTTAAGCTGTCCTGACTGTGATTTTTCTGTATTAAATTATTAAATGGAACAAGAATGTAGATTAATAAAAATTTTGAGTATTCTATATCTTTACTCCTATTTAAACATAATGCAAATAACTGGGGAAAATAATGAAACATTTCCCCTTTCCCATATTGTGATATCGTACATTAGTATCCATTCTTGGGAATTTTTGTTTTGTTTTTGAGTAACAACTTGAATGGTAAAATGCTGTGTGAAAACATTCCTGTTTAATAAGGTGATTGTCTCAGCACTAACTGTTGAATAGCAAATCTAAGTCTCACCTTCACTCCTTTTTCCTTCTAAGCTTGGGTTTTATTGTTGTGCTTTCTTATCCTTTTTGAATTGTCTCTTTTATTTTAGGCATGCTGGTGTCTACACAGCGGAAGAAGTGGCCCTGATTATGCGTGAGAAGCTTATTCGTTTGCAGTCTTTGTACATTGACCAGTTTAAACGACTTCAGCATCTACTCAAAGAGAAGAAGCGACGTTACTTACACAATCGCAAAGTGGAACATGAAGCTTTAGGCAAGTTTTATGCCAGTTCCGATAAGCTGTTGTGGGTTCAACATGTGAATTTCGTAGTAGTTAGACTTCTGTCTTGTTACCTGGACTGGAGAAGGATTTGCTTTTGAAACTGTTGTATGGGCAGATTTCTCTGTTTTCTTCTTGTTAGTTTGGGGACGCATCCTTGATTGGTTGCTTGGCAGATAACATCTTGACTGTTGTGACGTTCTAGGTAGTAGTCTCCTGACTGGCCCAGAGGGACTTCTTGCCAAAGAACGAGAGAACTTAAAGCGTCTAAAATGTCTTCGGCGGTATCGTCAGCGCTATGGAGTGGAAGCCTTACTACATAGGCAGCTGAAGGAGCGCAGAATGCTGGCCACAGATGGTGCCGCCCAACAGGTAATTTTTGTATATACCTCTAAGGTGTTACATTTGTTTTATTTACAGAGTTAGGGTAATTGTCAAAACACTGTTGTACAGTCTTGGTTCTGAAATCTAACTTACTGGATGTGGGGTTTATTGAAAAGAGCACTTATCTGGAAGTGCAGAGACATGGGTTTTGGATCCCTTCTGATCAATTCTGTACCTGCACTGATAACTGAACTCTGTTTTCATCTGCATATTGAAGGGTTGCCATAGATTTTTAAGTTATTTGGTTCAGAAATGCTTCAGAAACAGGCACAGAATGCCTAATAGATTGGGACTCTTGTTTTAGAAGGCAGAATAATAGGAGCAGTGAAGGTCAGGAAGTAAGGTTGACAAGCAGAGTTAAGCGATTATTCTTAAATTTGTTCCTGAAGCCCCTGGTCTCTGCATCAGTAAGAGTAAGTCCATTTTTGGGCTTCTCTGGTGGCACAGTGGTTGAGAATCCGCCTGCCAATGCAGGGGACACAGGTTCGAAACCTGGTCCCGGAAGATCCCACATGCTGTGGAGCAACCAAGCCTGTGTGCCTCAACTACTGAGCCTGTACTCTAGAGCCCTTGAGACACTACTACTGAGCCCGTGCACCACAACTACTGAAGCCGGCGAGCCTAGAGCCCGCACTCCGCAACAAGAGGAGCCACTGCAATGAGAAGCCCGCACACTGCAACAAAGAGTAGCCCACTCTCGATGCAACTAGAGAAAGCCAGCAACATAGACCAAACGCAGCCAAAAATAAAATAAAATAAATAAGTTAAAAAAAAAGAGTAATTCCATTTATTTTTTTTTATTTTATTTATTTATTTTTTTGCGGTACGCGGGCCTCTCACTGTTGTGGCCTCTCCCGTTGCAGAGCACAGGCTCCGGACGCGCAGGCTCAATGGCCATGGCTCACGGGCCCAGCCGCTCCGCGGCATGTGGGATCTTCCCGGACTGGGGCACGAACCCATGTCCCCTGCATCGGCAGGCGGACTCTCAACCACTGCGCCACCAGGGAAGCCCTATCTTTTCTATTTTTTGAGGCTCGACGTAAGATTACGATTTAAAAAGGGTTCTGCTAAAAGACAAAATAGTTTGAAAACCATTAGACTGTGTATCACACACTTTTGTAATACGGAGGAATTGTATTTCGAATTATGGTTGATTCATTATTTGGACATGAGGTTTACATTTTTTTTTTCCTTTTGCATAGTATTGGTGAATAAATTTGTTAAATGTTCAAGTTTCTAGGCTTTAAGGATACAGTTTTCTTATATAAGTAAGTGTTTTCATAGATAATTTGTTTTGACTGACCTGTTTTCTCCATTTTAGGCCCATACCACTCGTTCCAGTCAGAGGTGCTTGGCCTTTGTGGATGATGTTCGTTGTTCCAATCAGTCTCTTCCAATGACCAGACACTGCCTTACCCGTATCTTTTTGCTCTGTTCAGTTTGCTAGCTAGACTGAAGGCTAGTGGGGATCTGTGATAGTTTAGTTAATTGAAGGTCTTTGTTTTCCTTTGGCCCTGAATCAAGGCCAGCAGTTTGCTGAAGCTGTTGGTTTCAAGCAGGAGCCTAAAGAAATCTCTTTCTATGGTCTGTTGGCCATTTCAGAACTTTGGAAATGTAATGGTCAATTCATTAGAAAGAAACATCTGTCATTGGTGATAGATACGGGCTAATACTCACTTGTAGTTGATTAATATTGGGATTCCAAAATTTAGAGATCCCTGATTTATTAACTCATTCATTAGAATTATAATACTGTTAAATCCAATTACTACAAAAAAATTGCTGAGGATCCAAAAACAGTTGGATGATTCTGAAATGTGATCTTTCTTTGAATATTATCCTTTTATGGTCAGGGCCCTGACTTGTGTATTTTAGACTTCATTCAGATAGGAAACTTACATTTACTAGTGGGCTGTAAAAGTTTTTGAGCAGTGTATTGAATTGTGAAAGTGCATCTATATGGTGGACATTGAGAAAGTTACTTTCACAGTAAATGCACTATTTAAATATGGTGATCTTCATTATATGAAAGGCATAAATTTTGCTGGATTTCATTTGCCTGGCAAGATATACAAATATTTGGAAAGTAAAATGTATTTTCTTTAATAAGAAGGAAAGGAAGACTTTCTTGCTCTTTTGAAAGGAAAACTGATTTTTTCTCTATTCTGCTTATTAAATATTTTACCAATTTATTAATTATTGTAACAAATGTCTGGTAAAGGATTACTGTCCTTAATATATAAAATTATTGTGCAGAGTAATTAAAAACTAAAGATAAATGCTCAAAACATAATTGGGCAAAGGCTATCTATGGACAGATTAAAAGTAGAAGTGGCTGATAGTTGAAAAGTATTTACCTTTACTATAAATAAGTGAAATAAGAAATAAAACAAGGAAGTTTTTTTAATCCATACTTATTTTTTTTTGGCTGTGCTGCACGGCTTGTGGGCTCTTAGTTTCCGGACCAGGGGTTAAACTTGGGCCCTGGCAGTGAGAGCCCTGAGTCCTAACCACTGCACTGCCAGGAAATAATTCCCTAATCTATAAATTTGAGACTTACCTACGTAGGAGATTTAATGAGAAAGTTTCAAAAGTTTGTGAGGGAATGGTGAAATGGGCCCTTCTAAACTCTGCCAGTGGGACTGTAAAGTGGCACAGGCTTTTAGAAAGCAGTTTGAGAATATTCATATTCTTTGATATGATAGCGTCACCTCTGAGAATTTATTTTAAGACGATAATCAAATACAGACGATTATTGTTACACAGAATTCCTCCAGCCGGAGAGAGCCTTAAAATTTTCAGAGATGGGGAATAGAGAGGAAAATTGTGACACAGCATAGTATGGAATATGTTCAGGAATTAAACATTATATTTAACAAAATTTATGAGTGACATAGGAAAATGTTTGATAGTGACAAAAATAGAGTATGGAATTCGGTAGAGTATGTTTTAACTACGTGGAACTAATACTAGGAGGGAATGTAACAGAAATGTGACTATTTTTGGATGGTGGGGTTATGAATGCCCTTTTTCCCTCTGCTTTGTACTTTTCAGGTTTTCTTCAGTGACCTTGAATTACTTTATAAGGCAAAAAACCCAGTTTATGGATATTGAGTATTTTAGACTTACAGCACTATACTCAGGATAGTTTATTAGAATATTAATATTTTAAAAAGCAAAGTTGAAAATGTATGTGAAAAGAGAAGGGAAGTATTATTTTTCTCTTTTATGCTCTTTTCCTTTCCACTCTGTAGTTGCCTAAGTCACTTACCCTTCCTTAAGTCCTTATCCCAGAGAAAGATGCGACTGCCATTGGTGACCTGTTAACTCTTTACTCTGGTCTAATGGAGACACCACTGGACTGAAAGTGAAGGACCCAGACTCTAGTTGTAGGTCAACCATTCCCTTCTTTGTCTGTTGTCCCTATCTGAAAGGAAAGGGGGTGGAGGAGGATGGGGGAGGGCTTTTCAAGGATACTGTGATATTAAATAAATAAGAGACTTGTGAAAATCCTTCGAATTACATGAAAAAGGTTCCAATTGAAACAATTTAATGGATTCACATTTAAAATTTTAATAATTTAAATAAGATTGAGCTTCTTAAGCATAGAGATTGCAAATCTGATTGTTCCCATCAGATTCATGTTTGTTCATTTGAGCGCTGATTTTCATTGAATAATTATTTGTTTACTTTGAGCTATATACTGTTCCTTTAGAGTAGTGGTTCTCAACCGGGGCCACTTTGTACCCCATTTGGCAGTGTGTGGAGACATTTTTGTTTTGTCTTAACTCTGATGGGGGTGCTACTGACATCGAGTGGCCAGAGGCCAGGAATGCTGCTAATAAACATTCTACACTGCACAGATAGCTGTAATGCCAGTGGTGGCAATGCTATGAAACTCTAATTTAGAGTTTATCAAGTTCTAAGGAATGGATTGAAAAAAATGGCTTTTGTTCAAGAGGGTTTATTAGGTTTAAAATTTATAATGTACATTAGATTTTTTAACTTCAAAAAATTGCCTTAAAATTTGGGGGATAAAAATTACCCATTCTTCCATAATCCTGGGTACAGTTTACAGAAAATTTTGCTTTCTGGTTTAAAAAATAGGCCCAAGTTTGAAATAATAGTTGTCTATTAATCTAGGGAAAATAACCATGTAGTTAGGATTTCAGGAAATGATAAAACTTGAGTAAAATATTTTGTAGAGTGACTCGAATCAGAATTTTGTTATCTGATCATGATTTCAATGTTGATTGATCCCACAGAACATCTTTGCCAACTTGGAAATATAGCCTTTTTCTGCTTCTACCCTTAAGTTGTTAGGGCTCCTGGAGCATTCCTGGACTACTTCTTTCCATGCACCATAAGCAGTTATTTTCTTCTTCCCTTTCTTTTTAAAAAAATTTTTTTTTTTTTTTTTGGCTGCATTGGGTCTTTGTTGCTGTGCGCGGGCTTTCTCTGGTTGCGGCGAGCGGGGGCTACTCTTCCTTGCGGTGCGGTGGCTTTTCTTCTTGCGAAGCATGGGCTCTAGGCACACGGGCTTCAGTAGTTGTGGCACGTGAGCTCTAGAGCGCAGGCTCAGTAGTTGTGGTGCACGAGCTTAGTTGCTCTGCGGCACGTGGGATCTTCCCGGGCCAGGGCTTGAATCCGTGTCCGCTGCATTGGCAGGCGGATTCTTAACCACTGTGCCACCAGGGAAGTGCTCTTCTTCCCTTTGTTTTTGGGATCATAACAGGACTCCAGTGATACCACCCCCCTGAAAAAGGGTGTGTGTGTGGAAATTTAATTTTATTTCCTGTCAGGATAGGATACCTAGTTACTATTACTGGAGCTTCTATTTTCCCTAACACCCTGCTTCTTTAAACAAATGTATCATGTAAACATTTTGGAAACAAGGTTCAAAAAGTTTTGAGGAAGTTTTTGCCCCTCTGCTTAACAGCAGAAACAACATTGTATCTCTTGACTCTTGGAAGGGGTTGCTAGGGGCCTCTGCAAGCTATTTGCATTTACCATGACATGTTTCTTCTGAATAGGTACAGTTTTCTAGGATTGTTAACTGCTGTTTGCTTAGCACTATGTTTTGAAATGTTTTTCATTTGACTCATAGGGAGAACAAGATTAGTGTCTCTACTTTAAATGGAGGTTGGGGACTAGTTTTACATTACTGGTAGAGCTAGAGTTATGCTAGTAAATGACAATTTGAGAAGTAACTTTAAAAATTGCTACCTGCATTTGGTTCTGTATCACATGTAACCAAATATCATGTGTTGTCCAGACCTTGAATTTTACATGGCAGACACCACCTTTTTTGTGCCTCCGATAGATCCATTTTATTTCCCTTGACCATTTTTCTACAGATATTTGTCAGGACACGAATCAGGTTCTCTTCAAATGCTGCCAGGGGTCTGAAGAGGTACCCTGCAACAAACCAGTTCCTGTAAGCCTCTCTGAGGATCCCTGCTGCCCACTGCATTTCCAGTTGCCTCCTCAGATGTATAAGCCCGAGCAGGTACTGTCTGTGCCAGACGATCTGGAAGCCGGCCCCATGGATCTGTACTTGAGTGCTGCTGAGCTTCAGCCCACTGAGAGTTTACCTCTGGAGTTCAGTGATGTAAGTTAGAGAAGCTCTGCTCTGGTTGGCCCTTGAGGCAAGGCCTTATTTATTAATGGTGAGAATAGGTTAGTCTTTTGTGGTTTAAAAAAAAAGAAAAAAAAGAAAACTTTGATAAGTTTTTTGAAATGATATGTGTGTATGGTTGTATTTGTATGTTAACATATTCATTTAGAGACAGTTTAAATTTACAGAAGTTTTTTTTTTCTGAGGGAATGATAAGGGAAATTTTAAACTAAGGGAAATTGGAAAGTCAAGATTATGGTTGGATTTGTGTCGCTGGGAAATTTGGTGCCCATCCACAAGGTAAGTAATTCACTTGAATCTTAATAATACAAATGAATTCTGATATCTACTTGACAATGTAAATTTGTGTTTTGGCCCTATAAGAGTTCTCATTTTCAGATTAATGTGTCCTCCCCTAAAAATGACTCTAAACTTAGCTCTGCATACTGTTTTTCATTTTTGATATGTTATTAAAGATTCTGTTGTGAATGGACCAGAACAACAGTGATCTCCCTAAATATTTACTTTTATAGCCTTCTAAGTGTGTACACTACTCTACCTTTTTCAGTCTGCTCCTTGATTGGTCCCAGCGCATAAACCCATCTCTGATTGCATTTGTTTCCTTAATTAGCACTACCCTACTATATCATTCACTTCAGGGATCAGTTGACATTCCATCTTTTTTTTGGCAGTTTGCTTAATCTTTAGCCTTTTGGATAAAGGTCTTCATTATTTATTCTGAAGATAATTCTTCTGAATTTCATAATAAAGGTGTCTTGTATCAATATATAACCATGACATATTTAAAGTGATAAATCTAAATGGAAAATTCAGTATAGGTTACAAGATTGTTTGCCTAGGGGTAGAAGCAGGATTTGGGTGGCCTCGAGTGTTGCTCACTAAAGAAGATACATCAGGACAGGCTAATATCTGAAAAAGTGGCACTAAGAGTAAACTGATTCCAGGGAATTCCCTGATAGTCCAGTGGTTAGGACCTGGCGCTTTCACTGCTGTGGCCTGGGTTCAGTCCCTGGTGGGGGAACTAAGATCCCACAAGCTGTGCAGAGTGGCCCCCAAAAAGAGTAAACTGATGCCAATTAACTACGCCCCCTCCTTTTGTGGCTGTATACTGTTTGTAGGATTAGTGAACTTGATTTTTGTCACTTCATTTATAACAAACTTATAATTTTTGTTATAATCCTGATTATAATTGCTTTTTAAAAAGTTTCTTTCAAACAGATTCATAGAATATGAGAACCTTAGAGATTATATACTCCAGTGCTTCCCAGAGTTTTCCAATGAGATTATGTTGAAGAGAGTAAATGAATAGATAGCCCTAGATTGATACAGATTTTTGTCCACTTCCCTTCATTTTACATGTGAAGAAAACCCAAAGAGGTGCTATCTTTCCTTTTTTTTTTAACTTAGTAACGAGCAGATTTATAGGGTCTAAAAAATAACCTAATCACTACATTGCCAAATTCCCTTCAAATATTAATGTACATATGTAAGTAACTAGCACATGGATTTTACATAGATGTACTAGGTTATTAACTTTTATTTCATCTGACTGTTAATTTCTAGAGCCATTGCTATTTTGACCTTTTTGCTTTTCCCCTTTCACATGTTTTTGCGTTAGTTTTAAATAGTGTTTTCTTAAACTTCTGATGATCTAGAGCTAAGAAAATATGACTGTTCCAGTATGTTTGAAGATTATGTTCTTGTTTGCTCTTTGGAGAATAGTAACACAAAATATTAGAGATTATAAGATGTGATCATAGCCTAAAAGTGACATTTAAGGAATCTTAATTTTTAAACATTTAAAAATATATTGTCAGATCTTTTAATATTTATTTTATGGTGTGAATTTTTTAAAGAATGTATGAGAAGTAAGTTGATTTTTGAGAATCTCATGGGTTTTTAAGGTGGACCTTTGTTAAAGGTTTAAAAATGATAATCAGCTGTTTGTACTTGATCATCTGTTATGTTTGTACTAATGTACTTTAGATGAACCACATTGGTCGTTAAAAAGTAGTTTTATTCTTAATCTTTGGAGGTAAAAATTCTCCAGAAAATGTTGAAACAGTTCTGTTTTAGAAAAGAGTTTTTGTCCTCCCATAAATTCTGGATATATTTAACTAGTCTTTTGCTGGGTAAAAATAATTTCTTAATTATGTGAATTCCACCCAGCAATCTTACCTATGTTCTTTCTTAGATATCATTTCTGTTATACTTATTAATAATTTCTGGTAACTTTACTTGTGGGAGGACCAGGTATCAGATATTCATATGGGTAAAAGTTCAGCCTTTCATTCTGGATATTAACACTTGCCTGTTTTCTGTCCTTTGATCCGAGGATATTTGACAAATAAGAATTTAATACCTTAATCCTATTACTTTGAGCTTGCTCTCTTTTTGTGTTTGTTTTTTGAGCTCTGTTTTTGACATAGAACAAAATGTGGATTCTGTCTTTGTGTCCTGATTCATTCCTCTTAGGATAGGCATTTCTGCTGATCCTTTCTTCTTCTCTTATTTTAGGTTCCTGTTCCCAATTTTAATTCTTATAAAAGACAACACTGAATATGTGAGGAAAGCCTTTTCACTATCTGT
This sequence comes from Orcinus orca, assembly GCF_937001465.1. Classification (NCBI taxonomy): domain Eukaryota; kingdom Metazoa; phylum Chordata; class Mammalia; order Artiodactyla; family Delphinidae; genus Orcinus; species Orcinus orca. The sequence goes on along the minus strand of NC_064569.1, from coordinate 39,160,434 downwards.
TTTTGTTTGAAAAATTTCTGTACCACTGTTATCTTGAGACTTGGAAACCTTTTGCCACACAGCTTAAATGGGTTCTTTTAAATTTCAAGTTAATTATTTATACAGTTGACCCTTGAATAACACGGGCTTGAACTGTGCAGGTCCACTTATACACAGCTTTTTTTCCCAGTAAATTCTTACTACAGTCTACATGATCCACAGTTGGTTGAATCTGAGGGTATAGAACCATGGACAGAGAGGGCTGACTGAAGTTATACACGGATTTCTGACTGTGGGCATCGGTGCCCCTAACCACGGCGTTGTTCAAGGATCAAGTGCATAATAATTGTGCATACTAAAAGAATTGGAGAAAACAGTTCACAGTCTTACTTAACAGTGTGAGAACATGGTGGTTTCTGTGGATAGTACAGAAGTTTCTAACACATCTGACGTAGATGTTAGGTAGCCAGCTGTATCCTTTTCCTTATGTTTCTGCTTAAGTTGAGCAGCTTTAAGTCCAGCACGTCCTTTAATTGTGTTCTTTTCTTTACCTTAATTATCTTGAGGATGTGATTCTTGTTTTCGGTGATCAGCACAGCAAAGAAAGGGAAAGGATTTCAAACTCTTAGACTTATTCTAAAAGCACAGAACTTAGCTTTTCTCAAGAAGCTCAATTACTGGAAACATAGAGCCTCTATAAAGTAGCTTGGACACAGGAGAGTACAAACCCTTGGGTAGTTTTCACTCTTGGGAAGCAGAGTTTAGCAGGAGATGCTTAGACAGCAGAGGGATGAAAGTCAGTTTGACATATTGTCTGAGCCTTTATAGTGCTTTAGACCCTGAATCAAGACCAGTAGTTTGCTGTAGCTATTGGTTTCACGCAGGAGCCAAGAGCAGTGTCTTCCTATGGTCTGTTGGCTTCAGCCCCTCTGCGGGAATGGCCAGTTCAGTTGGAAGAAACATAGTCTGTAGAATACAATGTTTTGTGCGTGTGTGTCTGTGTGTGTGTGTGTGTGTTTTATTATTTATTTGGCTGTGCCGGGTCTTAGTTGTGGCACTCGGGATCTTCCTCACTGCGTGTGGGATCTTAGTTGCGGCACGCGGGATCTAGTTCCCTGACCAGGGATTGAACCCGGGTCCCCTGCATTGGGAGCTCAGAGTCTTAACCACTGGACCACCAGGGAAGTCCCCCTGTGTGTGGGTGTTTTAAAGAGCAATTGGATATGTTAGGTTTAAGAATCAGGGACTTTTCTCTGTGGGGATAGGGACTTAACTAAAATATTTCCTGACCATTCGGAAGGACTTTGAGTTTTTCATCTTCCTTCTTTCTTCCCCCATCCCCTTTCCTCTTTTGCTCCCTGGCTCGCTTTGTGGCCATTAGAATATTAATCAAGTGGTCTCATATTGTCCAATCTATTAAGTCAGTATTTCATTTTAATTTGCATGTATGCTGATTGTCCATATTAGATTCATCACTGGTGAACTTAGATGCCAACTGCAGTTAGTCTTAGAAGTATATGCCTTTTTTTTTTTTTGGTCACGTGGATCCTAGTTTCCCAACCAGGGATTGAACCTGTGCCCTTGGTGGTGAAAGTGCAGAGTCCTAACCACTGGACCACCAGGGAGTTCCAGTATATGCTTTTTAAAAATATTTCTTTTTGTGGTAAGATATTTGTAATGTAAGATTTACCATTTTAAAGTGTACAGTTCAGTGGTATGAAGTACATTCAAAACATTGTGCAACGATCACCACTATCAATTTCCAGGGCTTTTCTGGCAGTGCAGACAGAGACTGGACTCATTAAACTGTAACTCCCACTGCCCCTCTATCTCCAGCCCCTCGTAGCTCCTGTTCTACCTTCGCCTCTGAATTTTTCTGTTCAAAAAAGATATGCTTTTTAAAGCTACTGTAGTGGTCTGTGCTTTATATTTGGCAGCAAGGAAAAAATTCTCAGTGCTTTTCAATCTTATCCCATTTGTTGCACACTCTGGGGAACTCGTTATTTGTTTTAAAGGTAGGCGAGGGGTGAGGGAAGTAAGGGAGAATTCTTCGAGGTTTGCTGAAAAATGCCAACTTTAGCTTATTGGTCCCCTTGATATTGCTGATAGGCTTTTTTCTCTTTCTTTTCCTAGGACTTGGATGTTGTGGGTGACGGTATGCAGTGCCCTCCTTCACCCTTGCTTTTTGATCCTTCAGTAACCCTTGAAGATCATCCTGTAAAAGAAATTGCTGAAGGCCCAGTGGATATTTTGGCAAGTGAAGAATACCTCCAGCCAGGCAGAGGGTCCCCTGCTGGCTGTGGCCAGCATGTACTCCTGGGGGTCGGGGTTGTCATCACTAGCTGTGCAGGTGCTCCAGATGGCAGTTCTCCAGATGGGCCTTAGAGAGAACACTTACTAGCTCCTGGTCCCCGTATCTGGGAGAGCAGGACAGATTTATTTAGTTAACTAGAAAAGGTTGAGACAAGGAGTGTAAGAAAATTGTTGCTTTAAGGGAGAGTTCAGCCCTGGAATTGTTTTCATCATAGAGTTAAGCACAAGCAGCACGATTTGGCTTCTTTCTTTGAGCTTTGGGTGGGACACTCGTGGCTCTGACTGAAGACCTGCAGTTATACTACAGCTGTTGGTTTCAAACAGAGGCCCAGAGGACTGTCTTCCTGTGATCTGTTGGCTGTTCTGGAAACTCAGCAGAGAATGGCTATTTCATTTGGAAGAAACAACCCACAGCTCTCCTTTCCATTGGGAGGGCCTCAGGAATGCTACAAGTAATGACTTCTGACTCCGAGGGTCAGGGATAGTTAAGTATGGGGAAGAGCAACCGCAGAGAGTTATATCTGCTGTCTTGTTCTTGTTGCTACTATACATGGGCATTATATAAGTCAGATTCATGCTTCAGACCACAGTTAATGAGTTTGTAACCAAAGTGACTTTTCTTTTAACAGGGCCAGATGCAGATGGCTGGAGATGGGTGCAGATCACAGGGATCCCGAAATTCTGAGAAAGGCTCTGTGCCATTGCCTCAGAGTGGAGTGGCTACTGCAAACGGAAAGCCAGAACCCGCTTCTGTCAGTTGATAGTTTGCTTTGGGAACCAGTTGACTTTGGAGGATTTGTATTTCCCGTTTAAACAAGTATTTCTGACCGTCTCTCACTAAAGGACAACCTGGACTACCTTGTTTTTCTTCTGGGTTACTGAGTGCTATAGTCAAACCACATGTTGGGGGAAGGGACCAATAGTGTCTAAAAATTGTGGATGTCTTCCCACTCTAGGCAAGGAAGAGAGACAGGTGATTCCCATCAGAGCTGCTGAGATTGAGAGTATTTGGGGACTGTGCCTAAGGGGAGAGAGAGTTTTGTAATGCTGTTTCCCAAGTCTAGGGATGTTGATGGACCCAATGGCTGTTTATCTCTGTCTAGCAGCCTGTTTTAGCCTTTCCTCACTTCTCACCTAATTGGGTAATCTGAAGCCCCTCCCCTCAGTGAACTCTGACCTATAGCCTCTGAGAAAATAGCCCACAGGACTGGGCCCTCCTTAACCATCCATCTTGCTTCTAACCTATGTAAATTTCTGTAGTGGCTATCTTATGTAAGATACAATAAAAAATTATCGTACATAGTTTCTATTAAATGTTAAAATGTTATGAAAACAATCACTTGAATGCATGTTTTGTTTGTGTTTGAGAGAGAGTGTGTCTGTGTGTATTTTGGGTTTTTAGGGAGCTGCCTCTGATGGAAAAGGGAAAACAGGACACATATACTTCCATCCCAAGAAGTAAATACATTTTCAGTAACTTAATTTGCTTTTGATTTTGGTTGGGAGGATAAGTTAAAAACCATGTAAGAAGTAAATGGAAAGGGTGGGACTTCCTTATTAAAGCCTACCTACCCAGAGTTATGTTATTTCTGCTAATATCTCCCAAATGTCTTCTTTTTACCCTCTGTGCCACACCCCTCCTCCCTCTCCCATTTCTTTCTCACAATTAATGCCTGATTATTGTTGCAAAATTCTCTAAGGCTAGGAATGTGTGTATAAAACCTCTAGAGAAATTGGGCCTGATGCTGGATCACAGACATAAACTGTCAAGATTATTTTGATGATGAATCTAAGGGTAGGGTTAATTTACCTATGCTAGAAGTTGTCTGTTACTATAATGCAATATGACAAGAGGCCAAAAGATTACCTTTTATAAGAACTGAACTGAGGAACAGAGAAGGGTTGTACAGTTAACACCATCACCACTATCACCTTGGCTTTAGTTTAAATATTTACTTCCAGGGAATGGTTAGGAAATGACTCAGAAGACGCATCAGGTGAATCCTGACATCACCTGTAATAGGGCTTGCAGTATACTTTTTTACACTGTATCCACAAAGACAGATATTACTTCTTAAGCAGCTTGAACATACCTGCTTCTGCAACAGGATTAAGATTAAAACATCCTCTTCCCATTTTATTTTTTTCTTCCCATTGTTTGTTTTATTTATTTGTTTATTCTTGGCCACTCTGTGGCATGCAGGATCTTAGTTCCCCGACCAGGGATCAAACCTGTGCCACCTGCAGTGGAAGCGTGGAGTCCGAACCGCTGGACCACCAGGGAAGTCCCATCCTCCCATTGTTTTAAAAAGTAACCTGCAAACCACTAGCGTCCACATCACCCAGTGTGATTGTTTTGTAAACTCCAGTTTCTCTGGAGTTCAACTCTTATTAAGTCCCCAGCATGCTCCTCAGCTGAGTCTGCTCTTATGCTGCAGGTGATAAGGGCCCCCTTTTAAGGAACCCCTCTGGCTCTCTCACCCTTCAGCTATCTTTAAAAATTAACTGTACATTACATCCCCAGAATGTATTAATCTTATAACCGGAAGTTTGTACCTTTTGACTACCTTCACCCATTCCCCCTATCCCCACCCCTCCATCCCCCTTCACCTCTGGCAACCACAAATCTGCTTTCTGTTTCTATGAGTTTGGGTTTGTTTTAGATCCCACATTTAAGTGAGATAAGGTGTTTATTTTTCTCTGTCCCACTTATTTCACTTGGCGTAATGCTGTCAAGGTCCATTGTTGCAAATGGCAAGATTTCCTTCTTACAGGAAGCTTTGTAAACAGTATGTGGCTGGGATAAAGATAGGTTGATGCCTTCAGAATCCAGCAACCAGGGATAGTATAATGGGCAAGAGGTCATAGTTTCAATCTTCTTTGAATCTAGCTTCCTCTAAGTGGAGACAGTATTTTCTGGATTCCCTGTTCTTTTATTTTCCTAACACTTTGGGGTCCCCAACTGGCTCGGCTGCCCAAGTCCTACAACCTGCAATGATTGGCCACCCTGGTTGTAACCCCAGGTCATCAAGACTGTCACTATCCTGGCATCATCAGGCAATACCAACTGGCCTCACTCTTCAGCCCCTGTGGATGGCTGCATTTGAACAGTGTATCTAACCAAAGTCCCTCGGATCTAGTCTGCTGGTTCTAGTGCCCTCCTGCTTTGATCAGGTGTCACTTATGCAGCTGAGTCAAAGATGTAGGGATGGGAGTGATGAGTAGAGAATTGAGGTTTGAAAAATGACTTCTATTCCCTCCCCCAGCCCTATATTTGTGCTGCCGATTAGCGATAGCTACCTGAATGTCCTTTAAACCTCCTCTACCTATGTCTCATGACTTAGTGAATGGCATACCATCCACTCTGCCTAAACTGGAAGCCTAGCAGTCATCCATTGTCCTTCCTCTACTCTATAGCCCACATCTGATTGATTACTATCTGGTTGATTCTTCCTTCATAATATCCCGAGTTTGTCCCCTTTATCTCTACTGACATTACCTTATTTTGAACCACAGTTTGCAAACTGGTGACATTTGCACCAGATTTGGCCATTTGATTGGGTTTAGTTTTGCACAATTTTAAAAATAAAAAAGTTACATTGAAATTTTCTTGAAAATTTGTAAGATCTAGCAATACCGGGCAGTATTCTTGCATGAAAACTTATTAATTGGAGCTGTATAGTGGCTATCTTTTTAGAGAAGTTATGTGCTTTTGGTTTTTCACAGTTCCCACCATTCCCTATTGTCTTTAGAACCTGCCTGCTTCACTCGTTTTTGTTACATGTCTGGCTCCTGCAGGGACTGGAATCTGTGACCCCTTGTTTTCTCTCAAGAGAAAACCTTCTAACTGGTTTCCCAGCCTGAAGTTTTACCCTTCTTTAACCCATACTGCAGCCAGAATGATCTTGGAAAGAAACTATCCAGTCACTCCACTGCTTATGCCAACCTCTAGCCTTCAGTGGTATCTCACTGTTGTCAGGAACAAACAACTCTTTAGTATGATGACATTTAAGACCCTTCGTGATCTGACCTTACTTATCTAATGTCAGTCAGCTCAAGGAAATGTTCCTTCTCTTACACATTCCTCTCCAGCCATATTCAACTTCTTGGATTTATTTGAAAAGAAAGCATTAAAATGTGGCCATGTGTCTGGGGTTTGGATTCAGAAGGATATGGACTTAAAAAATTTGCTGCAGGTTTTTTTTGGCAGATACTATCAGGTTAGCAAGTTTCCTGTCTATTCCTGGTTTGCTAAATTGAAAAAAAAATCACGCTGAAATTTTTCAGAAGAATTCTGCGTCTATTGAGATGACTATGATTTTTCTTTTTTTATGTCTAATATGTTGAAAGATTTATTTCTAATTATAAGCATATTTTTTTATTCCTCATATAAACCCTACTGGTCATATTTTATTATTCTTTTTAGACATTCTTGGGTTTAGGCACTGTCTCTTCTCTCTCTGTGTTTATATATGTATGTTTTGGAAATTTTGCATCTGGGCTTATAAATGAAATTGGTTGGTAATTTTTTTGTTTTGCTATCATGGTTATGCTACTCATAAAGTGAGTTGGGCTTGTATCCTTTTTTCACATTCTTTGGAATAGTTTGTGTAAGATTTGAATTATTTTTTTTTCCTTGAATATTTAGTCGAACTTGCCTATGGAGCCATATGAGGCTAAAGTTTTCTTTGTGGAAAGACTTGTTTTCTGATTCAATTTATCTACTGATACATGATTACTAAAATTTACTGTTTCTCCTTGTGTTGGTTTTGGTAAGTTATGTATTTTCTAGGAATCTGCCCATTTCACATAAGTCTTCAAACTTATTACAGTTATTTATAATATAATCTTATCTATTTTAAGACTGAGTAATATTTAGTGATTCTCTTTGTTTCATTCCTGTTATTGACTGTCAGTGCATTCTCCCTTTTTTTTCTTAGTCTCTCCAGATATTTATCAATTTCATTAGTTTTTCATTAGACTTTTGGTTGAGTTGTCCTTTTCTAATGGATTTTTGTTTTCTATTTTATGTAATTGTGCTCTTATCTTTATTATTTCTTCCTACTTTCTGCCTCAAATAATCTATTATTTTTACATCTAGTAGTGCTTTTGCCTAAAAGTACAGGCATATCTCATTTTATTTTACTTTGCTTTATTGTGCTTTGCATATACTGGTTTTTTTAAAACAAATTAAAGGTTTGTGGCAACCCCGTGTCAAGCAAATCTGTTGGCACCATTTTTTCCAACAGCATTTGCTCCCTTTGTGTCTCTGTCACATTTTGATAATTTTCACAATATTTCAAACTTTTTCGAGGCGAGACCCTCCACCAACAAAGAGATTACGACTTGCTGAAGGCTCAGATGATGGTTAGCATTTTTTAGCAATAAAGTATTTTTAAAGTATGTACATTGTTTTTTTAGACATACTGCGGTTACATACTTAATAGACTATAGTATAATGTAAACTAAACTTTTATATGCATTGGGAAACCGAAAAATTTGTGTGACTCACTATTGTGATATTGGCTTTAATGTGGTGGTCTGGAACTGAACGTGCAATATCTCTGAGGTATGCCTCTTTATTTGGCCTCACATTAACATGTGTATATCAGCTTTCCTGCTCTCTCTTAAAAAAAATTTTTTTTAACTTTTACGTTTTGAAATAATTATAGATTTTTCTCAGAAAGTTGCAAAGATTGCACAGAGAGATCCTGTGTATACTCTAACCAGTTCTCCCCAGTGGTTACATCTTATATAACTATAGTACAATATCAAAATCAGGAATTTGACATTGGTACAATGTGTGTGTATAGTTCTTTTTCATCTTATCACATGTATGTATAGATTTGTGTAACGACCACTGCAATCAAGGTATAGAACTGTTCTATCACCACAAGATCTCTTTCATGCTACCCCTTTTATAGTCACATCCACCCTCTCCTTCCCATCATACTTAACTTTGGGCAAGTACTAATTTGTTCTCTGCCTTTATAATTTTGTAATTTAAAAATGTTGTATAAATGGAATCATACAGTCCGTGACCTTTTGAGATTGTTTTCATTCTGCAAAATGCCCTTGAGATCCATCTAATTTAATTTGCCTGTATCGGTAGTTGGTTCCTTTTATTGCTGAGTAGTATTTCATCATATTGATGTGTTCTATAGTTTAAATGTTCACTTAATTTTTTAAATTGAAATATGGTTGATTTACAATATTATATTAATTTCAGGTGTATATCAGAGGTGACGCAGTTCTAGGTGATGGCAAGATTCAAGATGAGACCATGGGAATGGGTGACTGAAGTGGAGCAGAGGTGAGGCTTATTGTGTTGAGGAGGCTAGGTTTTGGAGAGGACACTCATATGGATGTTTGAATCACTTGGGGGTAGGAGTAGATCTTGGGTTGGAGAGGAATTCTATGAAGTAAGTTCCAGTGTTCTCAAGGAATGAGGGAGAGTAACCAAAGGGAGATGGTAGGCATATGGCCAAAATACATAAACCTCAAAGAAACAAGAGACTTTAAAAGAAGGTGGAGTTAGTGATGGTCTTAAAGTGCCAGGAGTAGCTTTTGCACAGCAAAGTAAACTATAAACAAAATGAAAAGACAACCTACGGACTGGGAGAAAATATTTGCAAACGATGTGACCGACAAGAGCTTAATTTTGAAAATAGCTCACACAGCTCAATAACAAACAAAATGAAACAAACAAAAAAGAAAAACAAGCAACCCAATAAAAAAATGGGCAGAAGGCCTAAAAAGACATTTCTCCAAAGAAGATAACCAGATGGCCAGTAAGCACATGAAAAGATGCTCAACATCGCTAATTATTAGAGAAATGCAAATCAGAACTACAATGAGGTACCACCTCACACTAGTCAGGATGGCCATCATCAAAAAGTCTACCAATTATAAATGCTGGAGAGGGTGTGGAGAAAAGGGAACCCTCGTACACTGTTGGTGGGAATGTAAATTGGTGCAGCCACTGTGGAGAACAGTATGGAGGTTCCTCAGAAAACTAAAAACAGTTCCCATGTGATCCAGCAGTCCCACTCCTGGGCGTACATCTGGACAAAACTCTAATTTGAAAAGACATTTGCACCCCATCAGCAGCACTATTTACAATAGTCAAGACATGGAAGCAACCTAAATGTCCATTGACAGATGAATGGATAAAGAAGATGTGGTATATATATATATACACAGTGGAATATTAGCCATAAAAAAGAATGCAATAATGCCATTTGCAGCAACAAATGGACCTAGAGATTATCATACTAAGTGAAGTAAGTCAGAAAGAGAAAGAAAAATACCATATGACATTACTTATATGTGGAATCTAAAAAATTATACAAATGAACTTATTATGAAACAGAAAGAGATTCACATAGAAAACAAACTTATGGTTACCAAAGGAGAAAGGTGGCGGGGGGAGAGATAAATTAGGAATTAGCAGATACAAACTACTATACATAAAATAGATAAACAACAAGGTCCTACTGTATAGCACAAGGAAGTATATTCAATGTCTTGTAATAAACTATAATGGAAAAGAATCTGAAAAAGAATATTTTATATATATATATATATGTATATAACTGAATCACTTTGCTGTACACCAGAAACTAATTCATCTATATTTCAATTTTAAAAAAAGTGCCAGGAGTGAGATTGATTACTTCTAGATCCAGATATACCTGGGTTTGGGAGAATAAATAGTCTCTACTTGAGGCTATTTTTACAGAGGATTTTGAATTTGTGTATATTATTTCTATGCAGATTTTCATGTCTTTATTATACATGTATATACCCACAAGAATATATGTATTGTTTTGTATGGTTTTAAACTTTAAACAAATGACATAATACTCTGCATATTATTCTTGACCTTGTTTTTCATTCAATTTGTTTTAAGGTTTATTCACGTTGATACTTGCTCTCACTCACATTAACTACAATATTTAATGGTATTGCTACCTGTTTTGTATTCATTCTTCTGTTGGAGTATGATTGTTTTACAATTTTGTGTTAGTTTCTGCTGTATAACAAAGTGAATCAGCTATACATATATCTATATCCCCATATCTCCTCCCTCTTGGGTCTCCCTCTCACCCTCCCTATCCCACTCCTCTAGGTGGTCACAAAGCACCGAGCTGATCTCCCTGTGCTATGCAGCTGCTTCCCACTAGCTATCTATTTTACATTTGGTAGTGTATATATGTCAGTGCTACTCTCTCACTTTGTCTCAGCTTACCCTTCCCCTCCCGTGTCCTCAAGTCCATTTTCTACGTCTGCATCTTTATTCCTGCCCTGCCCCTAGGTTCGTCAGAACCATTTTTTTTCCTTTAGATTCCATATATATGCGTTAGCATACGGTATTTGTTTTTCTCTTTCTTTCTTTCTTTTTTTTTTTTTTTTGCGGTATGCGGGCGTCTCACTGTTGTGGCCTCTCCCGTTGCGGAGCACAGGCTCCTGACGCACAGGCTCAGCGGCCATGGCTCACGGGCCCAGCCGCTCCACGGCATGTGGGATCTTCCCAGACCAGGGCACGAACCCGTGTCCCCTGCATCGGCAGGCGGACTCTCAACCACTGCGCCACCAGGGAAGCCCTGTTTGTTTTTTGATATTGAGCTGCATGAGCTGCTTGTATATTTTGGAGAGTAATCCTTTGTCATTTGCTTCCTTTGCAAATATTTCTCCCAGCCTGAGGGTTGTCTTTTCGTCTTGTTTATGGTTTCCTTTGCTGTGCAAAAGCTTTGAAGTTTCATTAGGTCCCATTTGTTTATTTTTGTTTTTATTTCTTGTTTTATTTCTCTAGGAGGTGGGTCAAAAAGGATCTTGCTGTGATTTATGTCATAGAGTGTTCTGCCTATGTTTTCCTCTAAGAGTTTTGAAGAGACTGTCTTTCCTCCTTTATTTAGCTCATGCTTTTTGTTTAAGCAAGAAGGGAGATTTATTAGAAGAAAACTAAGAACAAGTTATGGAACCATAAAAGACCCAGAATTGCCAAAGCAATCCTGAGGAAAAAAAAACAAAGTAGGAGGCATAACTCTCCCAGACTTCATACAATACTACAAAGCTACAGTAATAAAAACAGTGTGGTATTGGTACAAAAACAGACATATGGATCAATGGAACAGAATAAAGAGCCCAGAAATAAACCCCCACACCTATGGTCAATTAATCTTTGACAAAGGAGGCAAGAATATAAAATGGGAAAAAGTCTCTTTAGCAAGTGGTGCTGGGAAAGTTGGATAGCTGCATGTAAATCAGTGAAGTTAGAATACACCTTGACACCATGCACAAAAACAAACTCAAAATGGCTTAAAGACTTAAACATAAGACATGACACCATAAAACTCCTAGAAGAGAGCATAGCAAAACATTCTCTGACATAAACCATACCAGTGTTTTCTTAGATCAGTCTCCCACGGCAATAGATATAAAAACAAAAATATACAAATGAGACTTAATAAAACTTACCAAGTTTTGCACAGCAAGGAAACCATAAAAAAAAAATGAAAAGACTACCTACAGAATGGGAGAAAATATTTGAAAATGATGTGACAGACAAGGGCTTAACCTCCAAAATATACAAACAGCTCATACAACTCAACAACAGAAAACCAAACAACCCAACTGAAAAATGGGCAGAAGACCTTAATAGACATTTCTCCAAAAAAGACATACAGATGGCCAGTAGGCACAAGAAAAGATGCTCAATGTCACTAATTATTTGAGAAATGCAAATCAAAACTACAATGAGGTACCACCTCACAGCAGTCAGAATGGCCATCATTAAAAAGTCTACAAATAACAAATACTGGAGAGGCTGTGGAGAAAAGGGAACCTTCCTACACTGTTGGTGGGAATGTAAATTGGTGCAGCCACTATGGAAAACAGTGTGGAGGTTCCTTATAAAACTAAAAATAGAATTACATTATGATCCAAAAATACCACTCCTGGGCATATACCTGGACAAAACTATAAAAAAAAGACACACGCACCCTGTACGTTCATAGCAGCACTATTCACAATAGCCAAAACATGGAAACAATCTAAATGTCCATCGACAGATGAATAGTTAAAGAAGATGTGGTACATATATACCATGGAATGCTACTCAGCCATAAAAAAGAATGAAATAATGCCATTTGCAGCAACATGGATGTAACTAGAGGTTATCATACTAAGTGAAGTAAGTCGGAAAGAGAAAGACAAATAACATACGATATCACTTATATGTGGAATCTAAAATATGGCACAAATGAACCTATCTACAAAACTGAGACAGACTCGTAGACATAGTGAACAGACTAGTGGTTGCCAAGGTGGAGAGTAGGGGAGGGAAGGACTGGGAATTTGGGATTAGCAGATGTAAGCTATTATATATAGTATAGATAAACAACAAAGTCCTACTGTATAACACAGGGAACTATCTTCAATATCCTGTGATAAACCAGAATGGAAAAGAATATATATAAAAAAATGTCAATATGTGTATAACCGAGTCACTTTGCTGTACAGCAGAGATTGGCACAACACGTAAATCAAGTTTACTTCAATAAAAAAAAAAAAGATAACATCATCATGGTTTCATAGTGATGCTTCTAGTTCAAATGCAGAACTATATAGGATTTTAATTTAACCTCATCAATCTTATACTTGCTTCTCCTTTTCACACGCTGAAATTTTCAGGGTCGGACTTTCCTGGTGGCACACAGGTTAAGAATCTGCCTGCCAAGGCAGGGGACATGGTTCGATCCCTGGTTGGGGAAGATCCCACATGCCATGGAGCAGCTAAGCCCGTGCGCCGCAACTACTGAGCCTGAGCCCTAGAGCCCACCAGCCACAACTACTGAGCCCGTGAACCACAACTACTGAAGCCTGTGAACCTAGAGCCCGTGCTCCACAACAAGAGAAGCCACCGCAATGAGAAGCCCGCACACCGCAACGAAGAGTAGCCCCCACTCGCCGCAACTAAAGAAAGCCTGTGCACAGCAATGAAGACTCAACGCACACACCATACACAAAAATAAACTCAAAATGGATTAAAGACCTAAATGTAAGGCCAGACACTATAAAACTCTTAGGGGAAAACATAGGCAGAACACTCTATGACATAAATCACAGCAAGATCCTTTTTGACCTACCTCCTAGAGTAATGGAAATAAAAACAAAAATAAACAAATGGGACCTAATGAAACGTAAAAGCTTTTGCACAGCAAAGGAAACCATAAACAAGACAAAAAGACAACCCTCGAATGGGAGAAAATATTTGCAAATGAAGCAACTGACAAAGGATTACTCTCCAAAATATAAAAGCAGCTCATGCAGCTCAATATCAAAAAAACAAACAACCCAATCCACAAATGGGCAGAAGATCTAGATAGACATTTCTCCAAATAAGATATACAGATTGCCAACAAACACATGAAAGGATGCTCAACGTCACTAATCATTAGAGAAATTCAAATCAAAACTACAATGAGGTATCACCTCACACCAGTCAGAATGGCCATCATCAAAAAATCAACAAACAATAAATGCTGGAGAAGGTGTGGAGGAAAGAGAACCCTCTTGCACTGTTGGTGGGAATGTAAATTGATACAGCCACTATGGAGAATAGTATGGGGGTTCCTTAAAAAACTAAAAATAGAATTACCATACGACCCAGCAATCCCACTACTGGGCATATGCCCAGAGAAAACCATAATTCAAAAAGGGTCATGGACCACAATATTCATTGTAGCACTCTGTACAATAGCCAGGACAAGGAATCAACCTAAGTGTCCATCGACAGATGAATGGATAAAGAAGATGTGGCACATATATACAATAGAATATTACGCAGCCATAAAAAGAAACGAAATTGAGTTATTTGTAGTGAGATGGATGGGCCTAGAGTCTGTCATACAGAGTGAAGTAAGTCAGAAAGAGAAAAACAAATACCATGTATTGTCACATATATATGGAATCTAAAAAAACAAAGGTTCTGAAAAACCTAGGGGCAAGACAGGAATAAAGACGCAGACGTAGAGAATGGACTTGAGGGTACGGGGAGGGGGAAGGGTAAGCTGGGACGAAGCGAGAGAGAGGCATGGACATATATACACTACCAAATGTAAAACAGATAGCTAGTGGGAAGCAGCCACATAGTACAGGGAGATCAGCTGGGTACTTTGTGACCACCTAGAGGGGTGGGATAGGGAGGGCTGGAGGGAGACACAAGAGGGAGGGGATATGGGGATATATGTATACGTATAGCTGATTCACTTTGTTATACAGCAGAAACTAACACACCATTGTAAAACAATTATACTCCAGTAAAGATGTTAAAGAAAAAAGTAAGATCTGTAAAACATGAAAATGATTGGTTCAGACAATCAGGCCTTCCGCTATCTGGAGAAAGAAGACATGACTGTGTCTGGGATGTTAAAGTGATGCTTCCTTAAAGAGGTTGAACGGCAATTCGAGGTTGGTGAAAGAGTAAACAAGAGTCTGGAAGACAGAGGACGGATGATCCTTCAGCCCATGGTCAGAAGAAGTTTAGCAGAAGCGGAGTTCATGGCAAAGAGCAGTAAGAAGTAAGGTTGGAAAGTAAAAATGGGGAAAACTGTGAAGGAAACGAAATGTGATGTTGGGAATTTTTCTTGAAGGCTTCTCAGGCTTTAGTGTGCACGTGAATAACCAGGAGAGATTAATTAAGGCACAAAATGCAGGGCTGCATTTCCTGAATTTCTGATTCAATAGGTCTGAGGCGGGGCTCCAGATACTTCATTTGTAACAAGTGCTATGGACTGAATTGTGTCCCCCCAAATTCATATGTTGAAGTCCTAATCCCCAATGTGACTGTATTTGAGATAGGGCTTTTAGGAAGTAATTAAGGTTAAATGATGTCATATGGCTGCGTTCCTAAGTTGATTGGATTGGTGGCTTATAAAAAGAGGAAGAGCCAGGAAGAGAGCTCTCACCAGAAAGCAAACTGGCCAACACCTTGATCTTGGACTTCTAGCCTCCAGAATTGTAAGTAAACAAACGTCTGCTGTTTACTCCACCCATCCTGAGGTATTTTGTTGTGGCAGCCTGAGCAGACTAGTAGAGAGTTCCCAGGTGATGATGAAATTGCTGGTCTAGAGACCACTCTGAGAACCATGGCTGTGGGCAATGGAAATCCATTAAGGTCCCTACAACTGTTTTTCTGTTCACCTTCACTTATCACACAGCCTTTTATTTTTTTATTTAAAATTTTTTTTTTATTTTTTAAAAACTGGATCCTGTTTCCAGTTCCAGAAAAGTCAACCAAAGATTATAGAAAATCTGGGGCCTTAGGCACAATTAATGAGTCCCGTCAGCTTGTCTGCATGCAGTTTCATGAGTAAGGGCTCCTTGTTGAAGTTCATTCCAAAGATTTCACTCAGTCACTCTCCAGTCCTGGAGGGGATGGCAGTGAGGGAAAATTGCTAGCCAGAAAAGTAGCTTGGTACCATCAGCTTTATTTTCTTCCATTTTTCTATTAAACTCCAAAGTCAACTTTTACTGTTTGAATTTTACTCTGGTGGTTAAAAAACAAATGCAACTTCCAAATAAGTTTAACTTCCAGTTTGGGCACCAGGAGAATTAGGTTGGAGGTAAGAGAAACAATTTGCCTTTAGTGCTTCTGGTCTTGTAGTTCATTTCTTCCCTTTCCTCATTGGTACCCTTTGCCTCTTCTTCCCCCAGCCACCATGCAGCCTCACACACATATTACCCTCCTATTGAAAACACAGGATGTCCAAAACCTGTGTTTGGACCTGTGTTTTGGATGCCAGAGGGAATAACTAGAGCAGCCCACTCTGCAGTTCTGTCCAGCCAGACTGTTGATTATATTTAGTATCTCACAATTTTCATAAAAGCATATTAATCTAGTGAGCTCAAATGTTAAGATCAATTAGTCTTTCTTCTTAGAAGGTAGCTAGAAGCCAAAATTTTAATTTTGTTTCATGTCAAAACTTCAAAATGATAAGGTGGTCAGAGCAACAAAGTCATGAGGACCAATATTACGAGGTGCTCAAGTCTACTAAATGAAGCTTAGTACATAACAGTGGACAGAGGTTTCAGCTCTCTTAACCAGCTATGCATTTGCATAAAGAGAACTGATAGAATACAGTAAGTCCCCTACATATGAATGAGTTCCATTCCTGGAGCATGTTCGTAAGTACAATTTTTTCTTAAGTCCAACAAAGTTAGCCGAGGTACCGAACTAACACAATCGGCTATATAATACTGTACTGTAATATATAGGTTTATAATAGTTTTCACACAAATAATACACACAAAGCAAACACAAAAAATAAGGAAAACATTTTTAATCTTATAGTACAGTACCTTGAAAAGTACAGTAGTATAGTATAACAGCTGGCATACAGGGGCTGGCTTTGAGTGAACAGGGAAGAAGAGTTACTGACTGGAGGAGGGAGAAGAAGTGGGAGATGGTAGAGCTGAACGATCTTCAGCATTAGGAGACGGAGGGCAAGCTGCACTTTCACTCATGCCTGATGTTGATGGAACGCATGCTCGCATCTTTGAAGGTTCACAACTTGAAGGTTTGTATGTAGGGGACTTACTGTAATTTATAAGGTTTTCATGTTAACATAGGAAGTATTAAGGAAATAATGCCAACTAGAGCAGAGAAAAAAATGTGTCCTTCCTGAATGGTCATTGCACATAGATCTCCTAAACTGGCACAAAGCTTTAAAATTGGGCATCACTACACATACATTATCCAAACTAACAAAAGGTGGCAAAAAGGTGAATGAATGTAGTAGATGATTTTAAAATGAATATTTAGCTTTGGAATGTTTTAACATAATTCTTAGATATGAGTACCCAATATCTAAAAATGTACTCTAAACGTGATACTGAAGTTACAGGATATTCAATGGCAATGACTTCTTCCTCCTTCTGTCCCTAGGCAATTTATTCTTCTTCTTTCCAATCTTGGAATAGATATTGTTCAGATTAAGCAAAGCACCCACAGTGTCTGTCTGTCTGTCTGTCTCTCTTTTTTTTCACCCATTGGGGCAGGTACCAGTGCATATGTCTCTGTCTCTATAATAAAGTGTCTATATGTGTTTTAAATACATAAATAACACACACACACACACAAACGTACACACAACCTCCATGGTTCCAAAAATAACCTAGTCAAATTGAACTCTTCTATCAAACTGTCCCTGAAATGAGAAACTGGTTAGTTCTGATAGGTTTCCATACTATATGTCACAGACATTTTTTCTTTAAAAAAAAAAATCAAGGAATTAATTAATTAATTTTTGGCTGCATTGGGTCTTCGTTGCTGCGCACAGGCTTTCTCTAGTTGTGGCAAGTGGGGGCTACTCTCCGTTGTGGTGCGCGGGCTTCTCATAGCAGTGGCTTCTGTTGTTGCGGAGCACTGGCTCTAGGCGCCCGGGCTTCAGTAGTTGGGGCACGCAGGCTTAGTTGCTCCGCAGCATGTGGGATCTTTGCAGACCAGGGCTTGAGCCCATGTCCCCTGCATTGGCAGGCAGATTCTTAACCACTGCGCCACCAGGGAAGTCCCTATGGCACAGACTTCTTGAAAGTAACAATACACAGAGCATATTTGAAACGCAAATGAATCAAATTACGTATATGGAATAGGTGTCTGCTATTAAAGTTGACAATGACATTTGTGGGGAGAATAATCAGGCTGATTGGCTGTAATTAATTTACTAAATTGATAATTATAAGTGAATTTAAATTAAAAGTGACAGAGGTGGAAAAAATTAAAACTAAATGTTACCTGATACCATACATCTGAAACCAGAGTATTTTACCAACAGAGATATATTCAGTGGGGAGGGGTTGGCTTTGGTCAAATATGAGAGATAAATATCTAAAGTAACATAGACCAAATATAAATTTAAAAATCAGCCGGGATAAGAATAGTGTGAAAATGTATAACCAAAAAAATTTTAATTAGTTTTTCTACTACCACTCAGAATTGCTGTTATCCTGTCTTGAGTATCAGCTCAAGATAGGAACAATGCAACTCAGGCAAAATGTAGAAAATATGTGCAGGCGTGGTTCAGAGAAATAAAAGAAAGCATAAATGACCTGAGGAGGAGAGATATAAGTGGAGTTTTACTCGTAGGAGAAAGGTCTATAAAAATGAAGTTCTTGAGAAAATAAAAATTGAACCACCTTGGAAATTTCACTTTTAATGAGAAAGCAGAAAAACAAAGAAACCGGGCTTCACTTATATTAGAAAGGATTTAGTAGAGATTTTTCTCTGAAGCAACTTCTTAGGATAGTACAGTATAGACGAAATGCTTGCCTATGCATAGAAGTTTCAGAAAGGAAAAGAAATTTAGCTTGCTGCATCAAATTCTGGGAGCTGAAATTAGATCACATGGAGATGTCTCAAAGGCTGTCTCTCAAGATATCTGACGTTACCTTAATGAGTTTTCTACGATTCAAAGTCAGATTCTTATGATAGAACTTGATTTATCAGCACGCTGTAGTTTGATCTCAAATATAATCAGTGTCTGTAACACTGAGATCTAAAATCAAAAGGCCAATATATTAATTTACAATGAGAAGAGTAAATGCTGAAGGGATAGGATTGACTAGCCAGCACATTCTATGCAGGCAAGGTATGTGGAGAGCCAAACTATAAACTCTACTCAATGCTCTGTGGTGACCTAAATGGGAAGGAAATCCAAAAAGGAGGGTGTATATGTATACATATAGCTGATTCACTTTGCTGTACAGCAGAAACTAACACAACATTGTAAAGCAACTATACTCTAATAAAAATTAAAAAAAATAAAGATGTGAGTACTTATATCCAGACCTCTGTCTTCAAGGGTCTGCTTCCCTGGTTGTGGTTGTTATAAACCTATTCTAAACCAATTTCCTAATGATGCATGTGTCTATCCTGGGCCCCTTTCCTGTACTTTCTTGCCCTCCTCTCCCAGCCGTATCTTAGATATAATGCACCTGTTAACCCAGCCCCAAACTTTAATAGTTTCATTATTTTCCCTTCCTTTGTCTCAAGAACTCAAATATTTTTTATTGCATATTTGATGTAATTTTTAGAGAATATAATGTCATTTTCTTTCTGTAACTCTTCTCACATTCTTGCATTTTAACTTTAAGCTGTATATTTTTATTTCTGGAAACAGAATTTTGGCCAAAGAAATGTTTAACCCAGTTCAGTAAAGGTCAGTTCCCTACTTTAAGCCGTAGTCCATGCTGACTACAGCAACCTCACTGAGTTCTTTAATAGTGGAATTTGGTAGTAGTGTGCTACTACAAGGCTTTGGTGAAAATTCCTCTGTTCTGACCTTCCAAATTCAGCTGCTTCCCCGGTGATTGCTTTTTTTTTTTTTAAAATATTTATTTAGCTGCATCAGGTCTTAGTCGTGGCATGCGGGATCTTCATTGTGGCATGCAGGCTCTTTGTTGCGGTGCATGGGCTTTTCTCTAGCTGTGAGGTGCAGACTCCAGCACGCGAGGGCTCAGTAGCTGCGGTGCATGGGTTTAGTTGTCTCCCGGCATGTGGGATCTTAGTTCTCCAACCAGGGATTGAACCCACGTTCCCTGTGTTGGAAAGCAGATTCGTAACCACTGGACTGCCAGGGAAGTCCCCCTGGTGATTGCTTTTTGATCTGAAGCGATCACCCTCTAGTCTACCAGCTTGCACCATTCTGTAACACTACCCTAGAAGTAGGTTTGACTTATATTCCAGTCACCAAAGCCATTTGCCCTTCACACCTATGTCACTAATAAAAGTACCAAGGCCCTCTCCTTAAGTGGTCCATCATCTTACCTCTCAGGAGATACACTTAATCTTGGTGCTCTTGTAGCCTTGCAAGAAAGGCCAGTCAATCCTTTCTTAGTAAATTCAATACTAATTTTCAACTTATTTTCTATAATGGCCATATATTAATCAAATACACCCTCCCCCAATCTGATTTCTATAACGTAAATGCAGTATCAGACACTTTGCACAATAAATTTAACCCTCCCCTCTTCAGGGACCCTTTGTCCTTTACAAACCAGTTCCAGATTCTCCATCTCCATCACTGCTTAGAGGATAACATCCCAGTGTTGTCAGGAGTCATTTAGCCCACCGATGGGATGGCACAGTCACTACATCTGCTCCCAGATCAAGGGGTGGGTTAACTGTACCTTCTAGCTCTCGGCAAGAGTTAGAGTAGATAATAAAATTAGAGTAGATAATAAAATAAAATAAAATAGGGGTCAGGCAGGAAATTTAGATAAAACTGCTTGGGAAATGGAGCTAAGCAAGATTATCTAACTTATAATTAGTCCAGAACCTCAGGCCTACCATCCCTAAAGGCTGCTTTTTTTGCAGAGAGATAAGTGATACCATCCAATAGCAGATGGTACTCTTGTACGAGTGCGAGTGAGTGATGGACACTTCTTAAGAGCAGCCTGCTCAGGGCTTCCCTGGTGGTGCAGTGGTTGAGAGTCCGCCTGCCGATGCGGGGGACGCGGGTTCGTGCCCCGATCTGGGAGGATCCCACGTGCCGCGGAGCGGCTGGGCCCGTGAGCCATGGCCGCTGAGCCTGCGCGTCCGGAGCCTGTGCTCCGCAACGGGAGAGGTCACAGCAGTGAGAGGCCCGCGTACCGCAAAAAAAAGAGTAGCCTGCTCAGAGTTTGATTTAGAAATTCCTATTGACGCTAACTCGCCCACTTAATAGTTCATTATTTCTGGATGTCATCTATTCCTTTGGGCTAGTGCAATTATTACATTTAAAAAAAGAGCTCTGGAAAATCTCAGTAATATCTCTATAGGCCTATTGGCCTCTATCATCTGATTACCTAAAACTACCTAGCAAATTAACACAACCTAGGAAAGTCAAAACTCGATTCATTTGAATATGACTCCAACAATTTTTGCTACATTTCAATTTTATTCCTTAAAAATTCTATTGCTATGCTTCCTTTTGTAGAAAAGAGAAAATTATTCAAGTCTAGAAGTGTGATTTTCGCCCCACTGAATGATCCTGCTTCAAAGGCCCTTGCATGTGGCTCTGTAAGCAGCCCTGTAATTACAACGTTGTTTTAAAAAAAAGCTAAATGATATCCCCTAGGTTCAAGAAATGTACCGTGGAGAGAGGGTGACCCAGTACCACAAAGGGTTTATGGCTTCTGTTTACATAATAGGCAAGGTTAAATATGATGGAAGTTCTAGTTTGTTCTTTCCTTTGTTCTATAATAGGCATTTTAGAGTCATCTTAGATTGCAGAAAGTAACCTGGCCCAAAGCCTGCTGTCTGTAAGAAATGGTTTTCAGTTGTGTTTCTCACATGAAGTGGTGTCCTGGAATTACTAGTTTGTATACTCTTGGTATGTATAACCACAAAGGAGTTTAGCTTTTAAAACCCTTTATTTCTAAATGTAGACTTGTCATTTATTTACCCTTTCATCCATCCTGCAACTCTTTTATTCTTTGTACCAAGATTTGCTGAATATCTATGCTATGTAAGTTATTGATTTTTTTCTAAGTCCGTGGAGAATAAAGTCCAGTTTTCTGATAGCAAAATCCGTTTAATTGTTAAGACATCAAGAGAATATTAAACTGATATAAAATTTCCATTTTATTTCAGAGGTAGAAAGACATAGTAGTGAAATAATTTAAAACAGAAAAGGTTTTGTACAATCACATGTATACACAAATATATATAATTAATATATGAGTGTGTATGTATGCATGCATAGGTAGATGTCGTTTTATATATAGATAAAATTTTAGTAGTAAACATGATTTCCCATAATTACTTTAATGATAACAACAACAAAAAATGACTCAGAAGATTTCCATTCATAAGACAATCAAGTAATCATTCATTTTTGGAATACAAGGAGAACAGCCATAACAAGTTACCTTAAGCTTCAGATTAGGGCTTCCTAGCCTTTTTGGGATTGCGAATGTTAGCTCCATAAGAACAGGGCTGCTGTCTTTGTAGTTCATTACTGTATTACCAGCATTTAGAACTGTGCCCAGCATATAGTAATAAACATTACCATAATAAACATTAGTTCAATGATTGAAGGACAGAATGCAAAACCCTTTCAATGATCTGCAAAAACACACGAAGCATCTCCACAGGGAAGTGACACGGGTCCGCACACCATTCTGTGTACATTTCAGGCAAGCAATGGGCTCTCTTAACCCTCACCCACAGCTGTCAGGTTAAGAACCCCAGCCTTAGCTGAAAGAAAAGAAAAAAGACAAGATGTATACAAAAGAACACCAGCCCAAAGCAGAGAGCACACCTGCTGTCACGGGCCGAGCCATCCCTGAAATGTCCATGTGATACTAGGAGGTATTTTTTTATCTACAGTAGATTTGCTGTGAAGTAATTTATTTCTTAAATCAGCTGTAAGTGCTATTCCAAAATTATCCCAAATATTCAGAGTGAATGCAGTGGGAGAAGGAGAAGCTCATGCTTTGAAGGACGGGGGCAGAGATAGTGAGCGATGTTTAACATCATCTTCCACAGGCATCCTCTTTCACCTTTAATAATACTGTAGGGGAAAAAAATAATACTGTAGGGGAGAAAACTTCTCTATTAAAGTATCATTTTGTTCCTTCTTAGGATTAAAATCATTTAAATATTTGAAAATATTGAAATTTTTCCTACACCCCCCCAACAATGTAATTTGTGTCCCTCAAATTCATCTGTTGAACCTTAAACCCCAGTCCCTCAGAATGTGACTGTATTTGCAGATAGAACCCTTATAGAGGTAATTAAGGTAAGGTTAAAATGAGGCTGTGGGAATGGGCTCTAATCCAGTATGACTGTTGTCTTGATAAGAAGAGGAGATTAGGACACAGAGAGACACCAGAAATGTGTACAGAAGAGGGACCACGTGAGGGCACAGCAGTGAGATGGACATCTGCAAGCCAAGGAGAGAGGCCTTGGAAAAAACAAAACTGTCATCACCTTTATCTTGGGCCTTCAGCCTCCAGAGCTGTGAGAAAACAGATTTCTGTTGTTTAAGGCAACCAGTCTGTGGAATCTTGTCATGGCAGCCCTAGCAAACGTATATATCATCTTTCATCTTATAGATCAATTAAAAAACAAGAGTAAGATTTATCATCTTACTTCAAATCATGTGGCTTTAATGTCCAGTTCCTAAGACTCTACCTAGAAGAGCAGCTACTTTGAAAGTTATATTGTGAATAAATAATACCATGATATTGTTAAATTTCCTTTCCATATACAAGGGAAAGAAGGAAAATATTAAACGTATATAATATCAACTCTTTGCTAGACAACTGCATGTTATCTGTTTTATTGTTTAAAGAATGTTAGGAGGTAGATACTGTTAGTGATATTATAGGGATACGAAAAATGAGGTTCTGGTAGGTTTAGAATGTGTTAGTAGTGCCACTTGAGATGCTAACTGGCAAAGCCAGTGCTCAGAGCCACACTTGGACTCTGACACCACACTGATCATTTCTCTGGGTCATCCTGTTCTAAAGTGTACCCGAGATACTTGCTTGTTAAAGTGAGATTGGAGTGTTAGTTGTCACTTAGTTTTAATGTGTGAAGTGATGACACTGGAAATGTAAAAGCAGGTTTTCTTTTCTATCTGTGATGACACCCAAAAATTAACTTTTTTCATTTTTTTCCGTATGGAGAAACATACCCAGCAATTAATGTAAAAAGAAAGAAATGTGACTATCGGATCCATTCTTGCATTTGTACTGAAAGGTCAGAGAACATGTAGTCAAGGCTAATTGATTAAATTGTTCATCTTGCCCCTAAGAAAGATGATCAGTTCAAAAAAGTCAGTTTAGCACAAGATAATTTTTAATACTTAAAAGATATAGGTTTAGCATGTTTTATCAATGTTTATATTCTTATGTACCTCACAATTACAGTAAGAATATTGTGGAATTGTTTATCATATTCTCTGAGAACAAAAATTGCCTTATAAGTCTATAGAACTTAATGGGTGTTATACAAGTTCTTTTAGTTTTTTTTATTAGCACATATGTCAAAGTTCCCCAAAATCAGCATAATGGTTGGTATTCTTTTCATGTAATGAAAGCACAACTCCAATTTTATTTCTCTGGAAAATTTTTTTATATATTTGAGGAATTAAAAAAAAATCTAACAGTACTAATCTGGTTGGATAAAATTCTTGATCCATTTTATTCATTCTCCCTCAATATGGTGATTTCTCACATATTCTAATACTTACAATTGTCAAAATCTTTATCTTGACTTTATAGGGTCTTTCGTGGTCTGGCCCATGACCGTATCTGGCCTAATCTATTGCTCTCCTTGTTGCTTATGTAGCCAGGAGCCACAAAACGGGGATTCAAATCCCGTTCTATCTGGCTCTGAGCCCAGTGCTCTTAGCCAGTGCCCTACACTACCTTTGTAAGAGCCTCACCTCTTTGCCACAGAGTGTAGGTGCCAGGTGGCCCACAGGTGTAACTCCAACTCCTGTCTCCACCTCAAAGCAGCTCTTTTCTTGAAGTCTAATTTTGTTAAAGTATAATATCCATTGAGGTGGATGTAAAAATCATAGGTGTAAAGCTTGATTACTTTTCACAAAGTAAATACACTCAGGTAACCAGGAACCAGACCAAGAAAAGAAATATGACTGTGTCCCAGCAGAGCCCATGACCACCCTTCCAGAACGTATTTCCCCCAGGGCAACCACTTTACTGAATCCTGAAACCACCAGTGTTTTCCTGTTGAACTTTATCGGACCTCTTCCTTTGCTCTCAGTAGCAAAAACTGGCCCTTCAGCTATAATCACACACCAAAGAGCTCCATTTTTCTCCATTTTTCAAATTGTATCTCATAAAGTTAGTGTCCAATGATGTTCATTTGAGAATTTAAAAGTTATTTGTTCAAAATAACTAGGTTGATTTACTTTACTGTAAGAAACATTTTGAATTCCTTAGAATGCAATATGGAATATGTCTTAAAATGTTTCCACAGAACAGCTAATAACAAGTGGAATACTAATATTCATCATGATATGGTGGGTGAAGCTTGACTCTGGGGATTTTCTGTGGGGTTCTCAAGAGTTCATCCTCACAGTTTATTCCCTTCCCCATTAATTAGATCCTCTGGCAGTGACCCATTCCCCACTACAGGGAAGGACAGGCTAACTCGAATGGAACGGCCCCAAGTTAATGGACCAGTGTATGCTTGTCCCTGGATATGGGCTACACATGCATACAGGACTGGTGATTCAAACTTCCCTTCAGCTCATTAACCACAGCAGATAGTATGAAGGACCATTTAAAGGGGGCTGTTGTTTTCCCCCACATTAAGGGAAGCTCACTGTGTCTCCTTTTTGCAGAGAATTCATTAGACAATTGGACATTGGTCTGAGGCAAATGTTGGTTTGGACACTCAAGAGATTTTGTTTTTTCCTACTAACTGAAAATTTTTTAAAAATTAAAAAAAATGGACGGATAGTTGATTTACAATATCATGTTAGTTTCAGGTGTACAGCAAAGTGATTCAGATATATATATTCCTTTTCAGATTCTTTTCCCTTATAGGTTATTACAAAATATTGAGTAGAGTTCCCTGTGCTATACAGTAGGTCCTTGTTGGTTATCTCGTTTATATATAGTAGTGTGTATGTTAATCCCAACCTCCTAATTTATCCCTCCCTCACCCCCCTTTCCCTTTTGGTAACAATAAGTTTGTTTTCTATGTCTGTGAATCTGTTTCTGTTTTGTAAATAAGTTCATTTGTATCATTTTTTTTAGATTCCACATATAAGTGATACCATATGATATTTGTCTTTCTCCACTTAGTATGATAATCTCTAGGTCCATCCATGTTGCTGCAGATGGCATTATTTCATTCCTTTTTATGACGAATACTCCATTATATATAAAAATATCACATCTTCTTTATCCATTCCTCTGTTGATGGACACTTAGGTTGCTTCCATGTCTTGGCTATTGTAACTTGTGCTGCTAGGAACATTGGGGTGCATGTGTCTGTTCCATCCAGCAGGGGTGTGGGGACAAAAGGGAGAGGCTCAGCTGGAAAGGGAAGAAGGAAGTTTGGGGAGAACTCTCCAGAAAGAGGGCACAGGGAAGAACACAGCCTGCCCACCAAAATACCACCACTTTTACATGTTCCAAGTTCACGTCCACCATCCGTATTTTCCACATGCCACCACTCATGCAGGCCTGCAGCTTGAAAACTGCAAGCACAAGACTCAAGCCGGGTATTTCTGGGTCCAGAGTACTGCCTCTGGAGAAACAAAAGGCAGTCAGACCGCAGACAGCCTGTGAGGCTGTCTGGCCACTGGGCCACTCGACCAGGCTGGAAGTGACCCCGTCAGATGCTGAAGGAAGACTTCTGTCGCCTCTGTGAGGCGAGACAATGTGGGTCGGAGAGTCAGAGGCGTCCGGTAATCAACCCCTGTCCTTTGGGCACCTCTTTGGGGTCTGCCAACCCCATCTCCGAGGCTGGAAATCGGGCCCCAGAGCCTCAGGTGGGCTCCGCCGGTGCTCTGGTGCCCTCTAGTGGCCATCCGCTAGAACGCCAACTCTCAGGCCTTCTGCCACCCTCTCCAGCACATCTCCCTCTCCCTTTCCTGCCACATCCCAGACCAGAAGAGCTCCTGCCAAGATGTGTTTCTCCCTAGAAGTGCTGATGGGTTGGACCAGGCTCCTGAGGCCCAGGCTGCTGGGCACTTTTCTTTTGTCCACATCTCTAGCCAGCTCCCTGCCACTGGCCGAATGAGGAATTTGCCATGAGGTGGGCCCACGTCTGGGATGCTCCTGAGGAGGCCCACCCATGGGAGGAGGGTCCTGTCTGTCCCGCCCTCCGATGAGCCCCAGGCTCCAGGCGGGAAGCTCTCAGCCAGTGTCTGAACACAGGATGCCGCGTCCTCATTCTTTGTAAACGCTTGGAGTTACCTCAATACCATTTTAAAAATGGATCTCCCAGTTGGCATATTTATGAGATAAAGAATTTCCCTCATTAAAAGTTAGGAACAACATATTATTAGAACGAGCAGGAAGACACAGGATGCTCCCAAATGATCTATTACTTGGAGGATTTAAAAATTCTAACGAGAAGACACTCACTCTTCACCCTCTTGGGCATCAGCACAAGGCAAGAATCGGCTGCACTCTTTATCCCTCTGATTTCTCCAGAACCTTTCCTTCGAGGAGAAATCTCTGGACTCTGCGGGGACTGTGAGTGGTGACAGTCAGCTAACTCTGAAACTGAAAAGCTGGAGGAAACGAGACAGGTGAAGGAGATGAGAAGTGGTGACAGGGAACAGCAGGGACGTCACGTTCGATCTAAGGCTGAGAGTCTGGGTTAATCTCCAGCGAAGGTAAGGGCCACCAGGAGCTGGCCCCACTGGCCTTGTCACATGGGGTGGGGATGGGGGACAGCCAAACCGCCATGGCCACTTTCAGAGAAATAAAGAAGAGTGGAAGGGCACCCCTGGGAGCCAGTTTGAAAACGGTCACTGTTGTGAAATAATAAGATGCACTTTTCAGAAAAGTGAAGACTATTCTCTTGGTTCTCAAAGACTTGCAAATACTGTGTGTTCTTCGGGAGGCGTGCGGAAGCCCCCAACCTTTGAGGGCAGAAATGGGAAGTAATCTGGGTTCAAAACAATCCAGCACTCACTCCTTGAGGGTGTTGAGGATGACCAGTGCCCACCCCTCGGGTGCTGTGGGGCCTGAAATCCCCTTATCACCTGGGATGGGAGGGGCCACGCAGGTACCCCACTGGGCAGCAGGGGGCTTGGCTGGTGGGCTACAGACCATTATCAGATACATGATTTGCAAACATCTTGTGCCATTTTAGATGGTGGATTATCCTTTTCTTTTCTCCAAGAGATCCTAAACCTCTGTAGGGCACTTCGTTGCACTTAGAGGGAGAGGAGGAACGAAATCAGGCTGGCAGGTGCCCAAGGCCAGTGCAGCCCCTAGGGCTGGGGAGGGAGGCAGGAGGAAGGGCTGAGAGTTGGCATTAGAGCAGATGGCCACTAGAGGGCGCCAGAGCACCAGTGGAGTCCACCTGCGGCTCTCAGGCTGGATCTCCAGGCTGGGAGGTGAGAGGAACAGGTGGGGAAGGCTTTCTGCTTTCCATAGCTTGAAGGTATTCGCAGCGCAGCGCTTAGAATGAAGGCATAGGATGCCACAATCCACAGGAAGGGGGCCAGTGTCAGGAAACCTGAGATGCTCGCTCCAGCTCCCCACATGACCCCCACATCCCCATAGAATAGCCCTACAACTGGAGCAAACTCACAGAAGTAGTGGTCCATCTCCCTGCTGCCAGGGCAGAGAGGCAGAGGGGCTGCCAGGGCCAGAGTGAAGGCAGAGAAGGAGAAGCCACTGAACTAGGCTCCAGGCAGCCATACAACCAGCTGCTCATCAGGGCAGGGTAGCAAAGGACGTGGCAGACGGCCAAGTAGCATCATGGGACGTGGCAGCAGTAGCAGGCACTCAACTGTAGTCAGTGAGACAAAAGAGTAGAACTGGACCAGACGGTGACCAGCGAGATGGTTTCCCGCCCATCCAGGAAGCTCTGCAACAGCTGAGGCACGATGTTTGAGGTATAGCCAATCTCCAGCAGGGAGAAGCGGCAGAGGAAAAAGTACATGGGTGTGTGAAGAGTCCGACTGGAGGCCACAGCCAGCACGATGAGGTTGCTTCCCCCGACTGTCACCACATAGACGGCCAGGGAGAAAGCCCAGGTGTTGCAGCTCCTCAAAGCCCTCTAGGATTAGCCAGGTGGTCTGGTTCTTGCTGTCACTACTGGGCTGCTTTCTCATCTAGATTTGTCCTCAAGAGAACAGAGGAAGGTAATATTAACCAAGACTGTATTATGACCACACGCCATGTTTGGCTTATTAATTTATTCATCAAGCAAGCACTGGGTACAGGCTTTATTGTCTCCTGTTTATAGAAGAGAAACTGAGACACAGTGAGTTTAAGTCGATTATTCAAGGTCATTATGGTGGAGTCATGATTTGAACTCAAGTTTGCTTGACTCCAAAGCTGCTAACTACTATCCTACAGTGCTTTTTGAAATGCTTTCTGAGTGATAGAAATGTCCATATCAGAGAGCAGTATGGGGCTCTTCCAACCAGCTATTTACCTGACAATCTTCGTGAACATCAACAGGAGAACCATCCCTGGTAAACTCTTCTGGAAGGGTAGGAAGAGGGCCCAGGACTTCTTGGGAGGTGGTCCTGCTCTAGGTCATGCACATTCCCAAAGCAGTCACTCATCTCAGACTATTTTCCCTTTCCAAGAAAATAAGACTTGGAAATCCTGACAAAAAATGTATATCATCTACTCCGTGAGAGATGCCATATAGAAAGATCTGAATTAACCTAGATCCCACTCTCCTGGGAAGCCATTCTTTTTCCTTGGACAAGTGCCCTGGTGACTGTTGGTAAAGCCATTTTCAAACTTTGCCCAGTCTCTCATCAGCTTGCCGGAAGCTGGGGATACTTTCTTTTTCTTGATTCTCCTGCCTCATGTTCCCTATACAGGCCAAAATGTTCAGCTTATCTCACCTAACTGTAGATTCTTTAGAAATTTCTACCGTGGTTTGTTTTCTCTCAGTTATTGCAGGAAGATAATACCAACACACAGGAAGATCTTGGTAAGTACTTGTGGAATATATGAAAAAATAAATAAATGAGTTAGTTATAATAAATTTCCAATAGCAAATTGCCATGGAAACTTTCAGCATCTGAAATTAATGCTTGGGCTAGAGAAAGAGACATTTAAATGATTACCAAGAGAGAAGGAATCTTTGGTCCCTCCCCTAACTGAGGGAATATTGGAATATTGCTACTCAGAGCTTGAGATGGAACCATGATTAAGATTGTAGGTGGAAGTCAACGAGATGTGTGTGTGTGTGTGTGTGTGTGTGTGTGTGTGTGTGTGTTAAGCTGAAGAAACCAGAAAGCCCAACACAACATAGAGTTTTCTCATTTATTTTTATTTATTTTTTTTTTTTGCGGTACGCGGGCCTCTCACTGTTGTGGCCTCTCCCATTGCGGAGCGCAGGCTCAGTGGCCATGGCTCACCGGCCCAGCCGCTTCCCGGCATGTGGGATCTTCCCGGACCGGGGCAGGAACCCGCGTCCCCTGCATCGGCAGGCGGACTCTCAATCACTGTGCCACCAGGGAAGCCCCCAGTTTTCTCATTTTTAAAGTTAAGAAAGATGACTTTCCACATTGGCAGATGGCAGCAAGAACACAGGGTTTTTGCGTTCTTTTCCTGGTCCTACCTGTTCTTCTGGACTTGAGCTTACACCATGCAGACACACATTGGTCACATGGGCGGTACAGACATAGAGCAAATAGAATACTTTCATATGTTTTTGAACATATTTTGTCTTCTATGTAGTAGTGACTTCTTAAAGAACTAGGGAGAGACTTGAAATGAGAGTGGAATAGGACTCCAGATTTAGCAGAGAGATGGAGCAAGGGAAGAAGCTAGTAAAACTAACCAAACCAACAAACCAGTCAACTGACCCAAAATGTTTCAAATCTGGACCCTGAATCGATGCTTATGATCCAAAAGTTACTATCGTTCTTGCTAACCAGTGAATTTGACCTTGGTCCCTGTTAAAATTATTAAATAGGTGTTTTACAGAACATTTGGAATTCTCATAAGGAGATATCATTAGGAACCATATAATGCGAATTACAGTGTGAAACTTCACATAATGTCTTTTACTGATAGTATTAATAATTTAGTAGATCAAAAAATAATTTAGTAGATCAGGAGAAAGGGGTGGGAAAAGGGCATATTGATTTCAGTAAAGCTTAACAGAAAACATGATGCCTGTGAGCTTAAAGAGAATACTCTTAGTTTGTTTACTATATAGCAAAAGTATTCATTAATAACCCTCTGAAAGTCTGAGAAAGATGTCTAGTGAAAAGGAGAAAGTTTTGTAGATCTTGTTTCATTCACCTATCCAGACACAGCAAATATGCATGGCTCATGAAACTTCAGGTGATACGAATCAAAGAGGGGTAACCAATATTATAGGTGATAGAATTATAATTCAAAATAATCGTGTCTTTTGGAATGCTAAAGACAAGATGAAATTTAACAAGGGCACATATAAACTCTGCAGATAAGCTTTAACAATCAGTTGAAAAATTACAGGAAAGATAAGACCTGACTTGGTAGCCACTTCTGTGAGAATGATTTGAGATTTTTTTTTTGACCATCATGAATTAGGACTTAGTAGGTATAAAGTAGGAGGAACATATGAAGAGTGTGGAGAGGTTTCACCTGGAAAAGACTAAACTAATGGAAGACGATGAGAGCTGTTTTCAATATTGGAGGGATTCTTATGAAGAAGAGGGATTATAATTATCCCATAGACGCTCAGAGGGCAGAACAAGGACCATGGGGGTGGTGGTGGTAGAAACCCCATACCCACCTACCTGTGCCGGTTTCACAGAGGGGATTCTTATGGGGCTAACAATTGTTATTTACAGCATGATTTTTGGGGTACGAAAATAAGGTAAGGCTCACTTTAAGAGAGGGTAAGAGTGGGGACAATGAAGTTTCTTCCTAGAGCCTCTAGAAGTTTGTTGGCAAATATGGGCCCCATTCATTGGAAGTACTTGGAACAAACACAAGACATTAAAAAAAACTATGGCATGCTTCCGAATTTGTTTAGGTTGTGTCAGAGGTGGTCCTCTCTGGAGGCAGAGGGTAGTCTGGGCCCAGATAAACTCTAGATACTCAGGTTCAGTAGAGAGGGGACATGACCTGCTTTGGGCTTGGAGTCAATGCCTTCTCCCCTGGTTGTCTTACCCCTGGACTAAATTCTTCTTCCAGCTTACAGATCTGTGGACTTTCTGCTTCTCTCCTGTGAAGGCTCCATGGTATTGGCTTCTCCCCACTCCAAGGTACTCATGGAAGCTGTTGACCCTATTCTATATATGCTGCTATGGACACTACTGCCTTTTCTAGAGCGAGACAGCCCCCTTCCCTTCTGGGGGTTGAAGAAAAGCCTCCCTAAGGAGGAGATGTATCTTGGAGTCAACGAGATCAGCTGCATCTATGTTTTTGTTCCAGGGAAATGTTTTGGTTCATTCATCAGGGACCACATCCATATGTTTCACTCAAATCTAATGACCTCTTCCTTATGAGATAGGGAAAAACTGGAAAGACATAAGAATATCCACGATTAAAACCAATATTTAATACTTTATAATTCATAAAGCAAATATTAACTTATTTAATAAATATCTGATACTCAGAATGAACCCCAATGTGAAATGCATATATGCTATCATTTGTTCTTGCATCATTGGGACGGATTATCTAGAGTATGACCTCTAAGGGCTAGATTAGCAGTCTTCCTACTCTGGCATGGGTCAAGACCTGGGCCCTGCTTTAATCTCTAAACAGGGAGGAGGCAGGAGAAAACAGCCATATAATTCTTTTTAAAAAAATATATCTTTATTGGAGTATAAATGCTTTACAGTGTTGTGTTAGTTTCTGCTGTACAACAAAGTGAATCAGCTATACGTATAGATATATCCCTATCTCCCCTCCCTCTTGAGCCTCCCTCCCACCCTCCCTATCCCACCACTCTAGGTGGTCACAAAGCATCGAGCTGACAGCGATATAATTCTGTAGATAATTTTTTCTGTTTAGTTTGATAGTTTTTAACATCACAGATTTACATAAACCAGGTCAGTCCTCTTAAAGAGAGTCCAGGCAGATAGTAAAATGCAGTTAAATGACAGATACAAAGAAGAAGCCTTGCTGCAGGAATACAGCACTGAGTTCCTTCCATATGAAAGCAGAGAGGGGACCTAGGCCAGAAGGAAGACAGCACAGAGCCACAGCAGAGGTTGGATTTTTCCTAGTAACAGACTAGAATGGCTCCTCCTGGAGGAGACTGGACAAGTGTCTTACTTTGACAGCTGAAAGGCAGAGTGGAAAGACTTGGATGAGGAAAAGGTGACCTGCAAGGAAGTAACTATAATATTGTTTTTGAGAGAGTAGCTGAGAGTAAATAGGGCTGCCTCAGTCTTGGGTTGCTGTAAAGAGCCTGAGAGAGATGCCAGTTGAGAAACAGAATAAGAGACTTTTCCAGGTAGAAAGGAAGTCCAGTGTGTGTTAATGTAGAATTTATGATAATAGCAATAAAAATATCCAACTTGTGTTTAAAAGTTTAATTTCAGCTTTTTTTCCCCTGAAGTGTTATCTGTGAGTTGAAAGTGGAAATGAAGGGTCTATATGCTGTTTCCTAGGTATTAGATTAGTTTTTGTATAAAACCGTGCCATACATTAATTAATTCAAGAAATATTGTACTTACCAAGTATTTATGACCTGTCAGACACTGTTCTAGACTCTAGCCATAAGGCAATGAACAAAACAAAATTTGGTTAGCGGAGTTATCTGAACTACTTTCGGTTACCCGCGTCTTGATGATGGATACATGTTACCCTCATCAGAAACCTCTTTCATCCAGAGCTGGCTTTCCTGAATGCAGAAATCCTGCCTGGGAAAAAATTCATCTTCATAGGACTAGCTTCCTGTGTCCCTCATATCAACTAACTGATACAAGCATCAAGAATGAATGGAGAGAATATAAAGAGGAGGACGTGTTAAGACCAGAAAACAAAATAACGCTACTAAAAGAGATCATTTAGTGAATATCTCTTATGTGTGAGGCACTCTGATAAGAGTTTTACAAAATTATCTCATTGAAGCCTCACAAGAATTGAGGAACGTAGTTATTATCATTATCTACAGTTTACATATATCAGGTGAGTATAGCATAGAGAGATTGAGTACGTTGTCCAGGATCATACAGTCAGTAACTGGTGAAGCCCAAATTCAAAGCTGACATTCCACAGTATTGCCTTTGGATAATAGAGAAGGGTAAATAGAAGATGTTAAGGAAAAGAAGAAAACTGTGATGGGTTGGCCTGGAAATATGATTAAGTTGGTCCATAAAAACTATCTTCAGACGCTTGCTACCTCCGAAGTATTGTGGAACAGACACACAGATCTACAGACATACATGAAATGTACCCTAACTTGCCTCCTATTGATTGTCAAAATTTCATCCTGGAAAAAAT
This sequence comes from Orcinus orca, assembly GCF_937001465.1. NCBI lineage: Eukaryota > Metazoa > Chordata > Mammalia > Artiodactyla > Delphinidae > Orcinus > Orcinus orca. The sequence goes on along the minus strand of NC_064569.1, from coordinate 39,126,012 downwards.
AAATAAAGTGGATGTTATCAAACAATGGCCTCAGTCATTAACAAACAAAGGCTCAATAAAACACTCTTAACAATACCTCACTATGACAGTAAAACTTCCTGGTGAGCTCTTCAGGATAAACTTGTTGCAACTACATGAACTAATTTTCTCAATAAGACTGTTAGGTTTTTTTTTTTTTTTTTTTTTTTTTTTAAGACTGTTAGTTTGATCCAGTAAGATGTTGGAGGATATTTAATAAAAATAAAGTTTGGCTTTTGGAATTACTGATCATCCTATGTCATCCTTCATGAAGGTAGTTAGATAGCCAGGCCAACTGTCTTTCAAGACTAATTTTGGATCATGGCAATAAAAACATGTGAACAGCACATATACATTAAAATAACTCCATCACCAAAAATTTTTTTCCTTCCAGTTTTTTTATATGCATTCTTTATATAGTTGTAATTATCATCATACATAAAATTTTAATTCTAATATTTCACCTAGCATTTTTTTTTTTTTTTTTTTTTTGCGGTACGCGGGCCTCTCACTGTTGGGGCCTCTCCCGTTGCGGAGCAACAGGCTCCAGACGCGCAGGCTCAGCGGCCATGGCTCACGGGCACAGCCGCTCTGCGGCATGTGGGATCTTCCCGGACCGGGGCACGAACCCGTGTCCCCTGCATTGGCAGGCGGACTCTCAACCACTGCGCCACCAGGGAAGCCCTCACCTAGCATTTTATCGTAAGCATTTTATATTATTTTTAAAAAATTTTACAGTTAAAAAAATTTATTTATTATTTATTTATTTTTGGCTGCATTGGGTCTTCGTTGCTGTGCGCGGGCTTCTCATTGTGATGACTTCTCTTGCTGTGGAGCACGAGCTCTAGGAACATGGGTTTCAGTAGTTGTGGCACGCGGGCTCAGTAGTTGTGGCGCATGGGCTCAGTTGCTCCATGGCATGTGGGATCTTCCCAGACCGGGGCTCGAACCCGTGTCCCCTGCATTGACAGGTGGATTTCCAATCACTGCGCCACCAGGGAAGTCCCAGCATTTTGTATTATTTCTTCATTTAAAATAACATACAATATTCATTATGTAGATACAGCACCATTTGCCTAACCAGTTTTTCATTGAAACTTTGAGTCTATATATAGACCATATATATAGACCATATATATTCCAACCTTCCACTAAGTGGGAGGGTCATTTATCTTCTTCTTATATATTTCCACTGATAAGAAGACAATATATTTTCGGGTATCTCATTTATTCAACAAATGTAGTTTTGAACCCCATGACATGTAGGGCATTATTGATTGGTCAAGACACAGAATTTTCCTGTAGATAACTATGGTACATTATGGAATGGGATAACTGCCACAAAAGAGCTACATAGTTTGTTGAAATTATAGAGAAGGGAGTAAAGGAAATGAATGGATAGAGTGGAATGTGAACTAGACTTTAAAGGATAGCAAAAGTTTTAGAAAGTTAAAAATGAGGGTAAGTGTCTTCAGCTTCCACCTCTTAAGGAGTAAACTGGTACCAGATTAGGTCTCCTAATGTAAGCAATTACATATGGACACAATATATCAAGTATCTGTTTACAGCTATTGGAAAACATACAGCACAGGACTGTAACCCCTGAGAGAAGGGAAACCACTGAAGTGAGCTATGCCACTACCTTGGCTTTCTGTCTTCACACACTTTTGAGACCCAACGTCAAAGAAGGGGCAAGGCAGGATTTTCTCGCTGAGTTGAAGAGACAGAGATCAGAGTTTGGGGAGGCAGAGATAGTTTGAATCTGTGGGCAGCAGAGGAGGGAGATATGCAGAGACAGAATTCTAGAAGCCTGTATATGGATACCCACAAGACTTTAGCTACGTATTATTAGGAGTGTAAATTGAGTAACTACTCGAATTCACACAGAGTGGGAGATATTTAAGGTCTAATCAACCAGAGTGGAGACATCTCATTGAAAACTTGGAGCATTCAGTAGACACCTCAGAAAGGCTACACTGAATAGGGTTAAATTAGCCCAAGAATAAAGGCTAATCTTGATCTGCTTTCACAAAGTTTAAAAACAAGTCTTGGGCTCCCCTGGTGGCACAGTGGTTGAGAATCCACCTGCCAATGCAGGGGACACGGGTTCAAGCCCTGGTCTGGGAAGATCCCACATGCTGCAGAGCAACTAAGCCCGTGCGCCACAACTACTGAGCCTGTGTGTCTGGAGCCTGTGCTCCGCAATGGGAGAGGCCGCGACAGTGAGAGGCCCGCGCACCGCAATGAAGAGTGGCCCCCACTCGCCGCAACTAGAGAAAGCCCTCGCATAGAAATGAAGACCCAACACAGCCAAATAAATAAATAAAATAAATTTATATATGAAAAAACAAGTCTTAAAAGATTAAACTGAACGTTAAGTATCCTACCAGTACAAAGCCAAAACTCTTTAAAGGAAGACAACAAAACTCAGATGCTCAGTAACAGAACACCCATAATGTCCAACATCCAATAAAACAATTAGTAGAAATACAAAGAAGCAGAGAAATGTGACCGCTAGGCAGAGAAAAATGAGGCAATAAAGGACATCAGCAAGACTGCAGAATTGGAAACACCAGACCTTCCTTCACCCATGGAGACAAGGATTTAACAATATATGAACAAGTTGCTTTTGTTAGAAAATCAGAAACCAGCTAAGAGATTCCTGGATAGAGATCTTCCTGTTAGATTTTGGGAGTTCAGATTCTTTTTCTGCTTCAGCTACTAACTGGCTGCCCTCTTCGCCTTTCAATAAAATGATGAACTGAAACAACGTAAACAGAGTAATCCAGTGCTTTGCTTCATTAAAACTTGGCAGGTCCCAAGCGTATGGGAAACCCTGGTTCTCCTCAGGTTTGGTGAGTGGGTAAAATGTCCTTCCTCAACTCTCCTGCTGGTGATTCCATGAGACTAGCCTGCAGGTTTTTCCATCAGAGCTGGAGACAGAACTGCCCTGAGTGTTGAGACGGTGGCACCAAACTGCTCTCCAAATGCTTATGAAGAAAGGTATCTTCCATTCCTCATTTCTTCTTTTTTTTCAATTTATTTGTTTATTTAATTTTGGCTGTGTTGGGTCTTCGTTGCTGCGTGCGGGCTTTCTCTAGTTGCTGTGAGCAGGGGCTACTCTTCATTGTGGTGCGCAGGCTTCTCACTGCGGTGGCTTCTCTTGTTGTGGAGCACGGGCTCTAGGCGCAGGGGCTTCACTAGTTGTGGCGCGCGGGCTTAGTTGCTCCGCGGCATGGGGGATCTTCCCGGACCAGGGATCGAACCCGTGTTCCCTGCATTGGCAGGTGGATTCTCAACCACTGTGCCACCAGGGAAGTCCCGATTCCTCATTTCTTATATCAGAGGAAGAACTGCGGATATTCGTTAAGAATAAGTCATTTGTGGTTTTCTGAAAGTGAACACCTCAGATTTGAAAGCTTATGCCAATTAGGTGCATTCCTGAAAATGGGTACAAACGGTTATGTCTAATCTTTTGAGGCCAGCAGACCGTAAACAGGGGTAAACAGAAAATAAATATTTCTATTTTTGGCCCGAAAGTGGTAAAAGCTATTTTGTGTTTAAAAAAGACAGAGAGAGGGAGAAATTTCTTCACCCCAGGCAAGCATGAAGCCCTGCAGGAAAATTCTTGCATTCATTCACCAGAGCATTTCTCCTCAGCATGGCTTGGCATGATTAAGGGAAACCTCCAACTCCTGACTTCTTCCTCGGGAGGGAATGGAATGGAACGTATATCCAGTGTTCTTTTTGTGGTGCTGCCAAGGGACTGGTTTCTGTCTTACCCAAGTCTAAGCACTGAGAGGAATGGGATGTCAGGTCGTAGAGAACAGAGGCAGTCAAGGTGGCTTGGCCTAGCACCAGAATCTGCACAGATAGACACTAGGTGGAACTCCAATACCGCAACTTTCTACAGTACCAGAGAGGCTGAAGTATTGCAGTCAGACACAAGGAGGAGATCTTAAGTAGAAACTGGTAAGCCTCTTAATTAGGAGATGACATGTGCAAACCCAAAGAGCATGCATACCCAGAAAAGGCTTGAGAGATCTCCACATTCTCTAGCTGGGCTGATTGGAGAAGGTCCTCCCTGTGGAAACCAGACCACAAAGACTGAGAGAGGTAGCTGAGTTTTCAAATGCTTAAGTCCCAACAGAAAATAACACAACACACAAAGAAACAGAAAAACATAGCCTATTCAAAGGAACAGATTAAACCGCCAGAAACCAACCCTAAAGAAATGGCAATATGTGAATGACCAGACAAAGAATTCAAAACAACTATCATAAGATGTTCATGAATTAAAAGAGAACACAGATGGACGACTAAATGAAATCAGGAAAATGATGCATGAATAAAATGAGAATACCAACACAGAGATAAAATTATAAAGAAGAACTGAACAGAAATTCTGGAACTGAAAAATGCAATAACTGGATTGGAAAATGTACTAGAAGGACTCAACAGCAGACTTTACCAGGCAGAAGAAAGAATCAGCAAATTTAGGAGTTTTGAAATTACCGAGGCAGAGGAGCTAAAAGAAAAAAGAAAGAAGAAACATGAAGATAGCCTGAGGGACTTATGGGACACCATCATGCAGAGCAACATATGCACTATGGGAGTCACAGAAGGAGGAAAAAGAGAGAAAGGGGCAGAGAGCCTATCTGAAGAAATAAGTGCTGAAAACTTCCTAAATCTGTGGAGAGAACTGGACATACAATTTCAAGAAGCTCAAAAAACTCCAAGTAGGATCAGTCTAAAGAGACCTACATTAAGACATATCATAACCAAACTGCCAAAAGTCACAAAGGGAGAATCTTGAAAGCAGTTAGAGAAAAGTGACTTGTCACATAAAAGGGAGCTGCTACTATATTATCATCCTATTTCTCAGTAGAAACCTCACAAGATAGAGGGAGTGGGATGATATAGTCAAAGTGCTAAAAGAAAAAACCTGCCAACCAGAGAACTGTATCCAGCAAAACTGTCCTTCAAAAACAGAGAAATCAAGACTCTCCCAGATAAACAGAAACTGAAGGAGCTGATAACCACTAGACCGGCCCTACAAGAAATACGGAAGAAGGCCCTTCAAGTTGAAGCAAAAGGATGATAAACGGCAACACAAAGCCATACCAAAGTATAAAACTCTCTGGTAAAGGTAAATATATAGACAAATACAGAATCCTATAGTATGGTAATGTAGGTGTGTAAATCATTTTCAAATCTGGTATAGAATTTAAAGAACAAAAGCATAAAAAGTCATTATAAATCTATGTTAGTAGATATACAATATAAAAGGGTCATTTTCTCTGACCACAGGAGAGTAAGTTAAAAATCAATAGCATTGCTCTTCCAGGCGGCGGGGAAAGAGGTGGCCCTGGCGGGTCCGCGCGGCCTTGGGGCCGGAGCCCGGGTCCCCGCCCGCCCCAGCGCCCGCCGCTGGCCGAGCCCCGCGCCTCCGTCCTGGGTCGCGGTGGTCGGAGGTGCGCCCGGGTCCGCGGGACAGGCGGGCGCAGAGGTCGCTTGTGTGTGTGTGGCGGGTGGTGCGACGAGGTTCCCGTGCCTCCGCGGAGCATTGTGGGTCTGGGGCTGGGGGCGCTGCGGCTTGCTGTGCTCTCCGCACTTTCCCGGCTCTGAAGCCTCGAGAACACGGCTAGGCAGCGGTAGTTTAACGGGGAGTTTGCCTGCTGCGAACTAGGGGCCTGCTGGGGTCTCAGTTCTTTTTTTTTTTTGCGGTACGCGGGCCTCTCACTGCTGTGGCCTCTCCCGTTGCGGAGCACAGGCTCCAGAGGCGCAGGCTCAGCTGCCATGGCTCACGGGCCCAGCCGCTCCGCGGCATGTGGGATCCTCCCGGACCGGGGCACGAACCCGCGTCCCCTGCATCGGCAGGCGGACTCTCAACCACTGCGCCACCAGGGAAGCCCTGGGGTCTCAGTTCTTGGCTGGCCCCGGAACACGAGGTTGCCAGGCGTGTGACGGCAGCAGGTAGGAGTGAGCCGCTGGTGCAGTGATGAGCAGGAGAGGAAGGACGGCGGCTGTTGGCCTGTGAACCTAGGCAAGAATGACCAGCCAACACAACCCAGACCAAGGTCAGTGGGCCCAGCTCAGTCCTGTGCGGCTGGTCAGTGGAATAGACCTGCAGGTGTGGCTCTTGTCACTCTAGGACTGGCTTCAGGACAGATCCTGCTGATGAGGCCAGGGCACCGTCCTCAGTTCTCCAGGAGAGTGTGCTGGAGTGGAGTCGGTGGCGGGGAGGTGGGGGGGGGGGGATTTGCCCGACTCAGCACTGCAACCACGCACGTCCAGTCTGTTGGCAAGGGCAGTGGGGAGCCGGGGAAAGTCATGGCCTTGGGAATATCCTCTGATGAAAAAGAACCTGCAGGCTTATAAAATAACTTTTGTGTGGAACGTTGGTGTGTTGAAAAGCAGTTCTGTGTGCTTTTCCCCCTTGCTGTGGATCAGCAGTGCTGAGGCAGCAGGTGTGATACAGAAGTGTGAGCAGAGACCGTCTGGAATCCCCAAACTCCAGGGAAACTAAAGGTGACAGCCAGCCTAGTGAAGAGGAGAGGAGTTGAGGGTGGGGGCGGTGGCGGCAGCCAGCAGGTGCCCCTCATCTCAGGGCCCTAATCCTGGCTCCAGCCAGCTGGCCAGGGGCGCTGCAAGGTCTTCCGGGCGAGCAGAGCCCACAGTCCTGAGCTGTTCTTTGCTGTGTTTGGGTTATCTCCCGCCATCCAAGGGGAGAAATCTAGATGAGATTTAAGAATTAGTGCTTTATGAATGTGGATCTCATAGTTGAAACCTCAGAACACGTGTTTTCAGCACAAGGTTTCATAGTTGAAACCTCGGAACACGTGTTTTCAGCACAAGGTGTTAAAGTGAATGGAAGGATACAACCCCTTTTCAAGGAGGGTGTCTCCATGTGGGCAGAACTAGAGAATAAATGGGTCTTGAATAAAAAAAAAAACCAATAGCATTAAAATATCTAGGAACATCTCTAAATATTTAGAATTTAAGCAATATACTTAAAAAATTGAGATATAATTGACATGTAGCATTATATTAGTTTCAGGTGTACAACATAATAATTTGATATTTGTATATATTGCAAAATGATCGCCATGGTAAGTCTAGTTAATATTCATCACCACACATAATTACAAAAAATTGTTTTGTGTGTCATGAGAACTTTTAATATCTACTCTCTTAGCAACTTTCAAGTGTTCAGTACAGTATTATTAACTACAGCAACATATTGTTAAATAACTGAAGTGTAAAGGAAGACATCACAAGGGAAATTAGAATATATCAAAATGATGCAGTGAAAGCAGTGCTTAGAAGGAACTTTATATCTTTAAATGGTTATATAGGAAAAGAAAATTTTAAAATTTTAATCTAAGCTTACACCTCGAGAAGCTAGATAAAGAAGAGCAAGGTAAACTTAAAGAAATAGAACAAAGGAAATACTGGCATACAAAATGAAATAATGGAAATCAATGAAATACAAAAGGAACCAATAACAGAGAAAAATCAACAAAGCAAAAAATTAGATCTTTGACAAATCAATAAAGTTGATAAATATTTAGCTAGATTGATTAAAAACAGATTAAGCACAAATTATTAATATGAAAGAAGAAGAATCACTGCAGATCCTTAAAATATTAATGGAATAAAAAGGTAGTATTATGAACAAACTTATGCCAATAAATTTGACAATTTAAATGAAATGGAAAAATTATTTGAAAGATACCAGTGACCAAAACTGGCACAAGAATTAATAAAAATTGGAATAGCTGTATATCTACAAAATAATTAAATTCACAATTGAAAACCTTCCCACTATGAAAACTCCAGACTCAGATTAGTTCACTGGTGAATTCTATAAAATTTAAGTAAGAAATAATAAATAATACTGGCCCTTCAGATACTCTCTCAGAAACTAGAGGAGGAGGGAACACTATAACTTTTTTTGTGAGACCAGAATAATCCTAATATCAAAACCTAACAGAGACATTATAGAAGAAAATCACAGATCGATGTACCTTATGAACATAGACACAAAAATCCTCAATAGAATTTTAGCAAAATAATTCCAACAACATACAAATATGCTTATGTGCCATGAGCAAGTGTGGTTTATTTCAGGAATGCACAATTTGTTTAATATTCAAAAATTCATCAGTGTTATTCAGAGGAGGAGGGAATTCCCTGGCCGTCCAGTGGTTAGGACTCCATGCTTCCACTATAGGAGGCAAAGTAAGAGGTATAGAAATAGATGGACACATACATTTACAATTGATTTTTGATAAAGATGCCAAGGTAATTCATTGGGGAGAAGAGAGTTTGTCATTTCAGCAAATGTTCTAGAACAACTGGGTATATATAAAAAACTTATAGAACAACTGTACATATTGGTGAAGAAAACAACAAAACCAAACCAAACCCTGACTCCTATCTCAAACCATACACAAAAATTAACTCAAAGGTGTTATAGATCTAACTGAAAAATATAAAATGATAACACTTCTGGAGAAAAACATAGGAGAAAATCTTGGTGACTTGGAGTATGTAGGCAAAAATTTCTAAGTTGGGCTATAAAAGGCATTAAATAAAAAAGAAAAGTGATAAATTGGATTTGATCAAAATAAAAAAAATTTTATTCAAATTACTCTATTAAGAAAATAAAAAGGCAAGCCATAGATTGAGTGAAAATATTTACAATAAATATATCTGAAGAAGAACTTGGATCTAGTATATACCAAAAGATCTTCCAACTTAATTAGAAGACAACGTAAAAAAAAATGGGCAAAAGATATGAACAGGAACTTTAGAAAAGGAGGCTTAAAATTGGCCAATTGTTACATAGTCAATATTTTATGATAACTTTGTATGAAGTATAACCTATAAAAATATTGAATTAACTGTGTTGTACACCTGAAACTAATATAATATTGTAAGTCAACTATATTTCAATAAAAAAATCATATAGTAAAAAAACCCAATAATACCCAAAAGACAACCTTTAGAATGGGAGAAAATATTTGCAAATGAAGCAAGTGATAAGGGATTAATCTCCAAAATTTACAAGAAGCTCATGTAGCTCAATATCAAAAAAACAAACAACCTAATCCAAAAATGGGCAGAAGACCTAAACAAACATTTCTCCAAAGAAGACATACAGATGGCCAACAAACACATGAAAGGATGCTCAACATCACTAATCACTAGAGAAATGCAAATGCAAAGTGCAGTGAGGTATTACTTCACACCAGTCAGAATGGCCATCATTAAAAAATCTACAAACAATAAATGCTGGAGAGGGTGTGGAGAAAAGGGAACCCTCTTGCCCTGTTGGTGGGAATGTAAATTGATATAGCCACTATGGAGAACAGTATAGAGGTTCCTAAAAAACTAAAAATAGAACTACCATATGACCCAGCAATCCTGCTACTGGGCATATACCCTGAGAAAACCATAATTCAAAAGGAGTCATGTGCCACAATGTTCACTGCAACACTATTTACAATAGCTGGGACATAGAAACAACCTAAGTGTCCATCATCAGATGAATGGATAAAGAAGATGTGGCACATATATACAATGGAATATTACTCAGCCATAAAAAGAAACGAAACTGAGTTATTTGTAGTGATGTGGATGGACCTAGAGTCTGTCATACAGAGTGAAGTAAGTCATAAAGAAAAAAAACAAATACTGTGTGTTAACACATATATATGGAATCTAAAAACAAAAAACAAAAAAACGGTTCTGATGAGCCTAGGGGAGGGACAGCAATAAAGACACATACATAGAGAATGGACTGAGGACACAGGGAGGGGGAAGGATAAGCTGGGACGAAGTGAGAGAGTAGCATTGACATATATACACTACCAAATGTAGAATAGGTAGCTAGTGGGAAGCAATGTATCGCACAGGGAGATCAGCTGGTGCTTTGTGACCACCTAGAAGGTGGATTAAGGAGGGTGGGAGGGAGACACAAGAGGGAGGGGATATGGGGATATATGTATACCTATAGCTGTTTCCATTTGTTATGCAGCAGAAACTAACACAACATTGTAAAGCAGTTATACTCGAATAAAGATGTTAAAAAAAAAAAAGAAATCAGGTTTAGACATTGAGGTAGAGAGAATGACCCCCTGCATGAAGGAAGCTAACAGCTATTGGCACCGTGACGTGAAGCTTGATGCCAGCAAGTCGAAGGAATCATCAGAACTAGTATCCTAAACTCTACTGCTCAAGGACACTGATCCGAAAGCTCAGATCCAGAATCTTGTTTTATAGGCTCTAGATATATACTACTCCAACCTTCAAGTGCTGGAAGTCCAATCTTCCCACTGGCTTGGGTCACTCTTTTTTTAACCTTCTGTGGCCAACTCTGAAGCTGTCTACAAGTTTATGTGTTTATGAACAAGTCTGTTACAAGTTATTACTTTTAGGTTTACAACTTAGTGGTAGTGGTGGTTGGATGTGGGGAGGCTGATAATAGCTCATAGGGTAGCTAGATACTGTCACACACACTTTTCAAGTTCTCCATTTTCGTGACATAGGAAGTCTCTGGGTCCACGTTATATCTGATTCTCAGTCTATGTTGCCATATTCTATCTCTATTCCTGAGCCCTCAGCCACGAACTGGCATATCAAGGAATTCTTCCTTTGTTTCATGCCTGGGTCGACTGGGCAAGTGGCAGCTCTGATCTTGGAACCATGACAAGTGATGATATACACTCCTTTCCCAAATTCTGTATTTCTCCAAGGAGAAGCGGGAGTTGGCCATGGACCCTTTTTGTGTTTTCGAATTGCTTCACTCGTATTACCCCTGAGGCCTCTTTTGTTCCTGAAGTAGGTTGGGGACATCCTGCTTCCTAGAACCAACACTACAAGAAATAAAGGTATAAACAAAGCCAAATGGGAAACAGGATCATGCTTGTAACTCTCTCTGGACAGGTAACAATACCTAGTATGGTCTAGAGATTCTGGGAAGGAAGGGAATAATGGGGTGAAATTACGAAGGCAGCTGGCAGGCTAAATGTTTCTTTGTTGGCATGACCAGTCTCTCTTCATCCTCTTCCTGGATGTAGGGCTTGATGCCGGGACCCCTGAGGCTTTCTCCACAAATAAAAGGAGGTGAAGTTGTGTGGTGACCCCATTTCAGAATCTTGGGAGCAGCCAAAACGATGTCCTTTGTCTCTCTGCTCTTGGTGGGCATCCTGTTCCATGCCGTCCAGGCCGAACAATTAACAAAATGTGAGTTGTTCCAGAGGCTGAAAGACCTGGATGGCTATGGAGGCGTCACTTTGCCTGAATGTGAGTTCCCTGCTATCTTGCTTTGTTCCACACTTCATCTTCTTCTGTCTTCCCCACGCTTCTCTTCCTCCTCTTTTTTTCTCTACTTTTAACTCAATTATCTAATAATCCTCTCATCTGCTCATCTGTTTACTCTTTTATTACATTTATTCACCTATCTCTCCTTTCTCCCATTGTCTGATTGGTTTTGGAACTCTTAATCTTATCAAGATACTCTGTGGTCGGTCGTATTTGGAGATTGGCTGGAGAGCCTTTTTCTGTCTGTCCACATTTATGCTATATGCGGACATCCCTTTGATATCTCTTTTTCATCTTTCTTTCAGGGGTCTGTACCGTATTTCATACTAGTGGGTGTGACACACAAACCATAGTAAATTACAATGACAGCACAGAATATGGACTTTTCCAGATCAATAATAAAATTTGGTGCAGAGACAACCAGATCCCTCACTCAAGGGACATCTGTGGCATCTCCTGTGACAGTGAGTGACCACTTTTACCATGTTCCTGTGTTTTATTGGAGCCTATTCCTGGGATAATCTCCTTTTTTGGCGTCAAGCACACCTCTAACTTCACTGCCTTGGACGCCACATCAACTGTGGGACTTCAACTGATAGTACTGAGTAAGAGGCTGTTAGAATTTTTCATTATCACCAAATCCCCAGACAGTCCCTTAAAGTTCACGCGTAGATGATTTGAACTGTTTGGGAATCTTGAAGTCTAATACCTTGCATTTTCAGTTGATGAAGTTGATAATTCTTCTAGAGATGCCCCCAGAGAAGCGAAGGGAGTCCTTACCTAGGGGGAGGCATTATTGTACTGGATTTATCATATAGAAAGGCACCAGGCATAAGCCTCTAGATCAAAGAAGGACCAGGCAAGAGGGAAACTCATTACCTTTCTGGGTAATACTTAGCTCTCTCATTTTCCCCCCTGTAACTCCTGCCAGAGTTCCTGGATGATGACCTTACTGATGACATTATGTGTGTCAAGAAGATTCTGGATAATGTAGGAATTAACTACTGGTGAGTCCCCATTCTGTTTTCTACTTTACCCTTCTCCTCCTTCTTCTCACCCCTTTAGTCCCAGCATCATTCCCCTTTCTCTCTGTTTCCTGGTATTTAAGCTGGAATGTAGTTTTCAAAACAAAACTCATCCAACAGACTCAGGTTTTCAGTTTTCAAGCCTCCCTCACTCCACTCCTGTTTAGCAATTTTCCGAACAAGTGTTCCCTAATAGAGGGCTGAGACCCAGGATCTCCTTCACCTGGATTTGAACATTTAATTCTAAAGCAAGCCCTTTGTACCACTGCCCTACAATTTTCTTGGAGTTAAAAAAAATGGACCTTACTCCACTAGGTGGCTCAGTGTCCCTTGGCATCTGGCTAGGAAAGTGTAATTTTCACCCATACTCTTCCACCTCGTCCCTCCTGGGGATAAAGCTAGATGGAAGTTTGAACTAAGATCCGGCCAGTCAACTTGCCTTGTCTCTTTCTTCATGATCAGGTTGGCCCATAAAGCACTCTGTTTTGAGAAGCTGGATCAGTGGCGCTGCGAGAAGTGGTGAACACCTGCTGTCTTTGCTGCTTCTGCCCTTTTTATGTTCCTGGATCTCCTCTCCCCTATGGCTACCTCGTTTTGCTTCTTTGTACCCCCTTGAAGCTAATTTGTCTCAGCCCTGAGCCCTGTAGTGACACCATTGGGCTATTGCAAGGACTGTTCTCCAGGGATGAGTGACTGGTGCTCTGGACTTTTGACCCTTGCTCAGTGCCCCCAGTGGCACTTTCATTACAACAGTGGATTCTACCTCTATCCTGAATAAAGGGCCTGATTTTGAGTGGCTGGCTGTATTTTCTTCCTGGAGGGAGAGGGAGGAAATAGGGTGAGTAGGTGGACATGGCCATGGGTCATAGCCACCTTCATCTCTGCTAAAGAGGAAATAGGCTGAACTTACAATAACTCAAAGGTACAGATTACTTTCTGTATCAATTCAATTCAATGAACATTTATTGATCACCGAGCATATTAAAAAACTATGGAGGGGTACTACATTTGGCTAAAAGCATCTGTTGCCTCAAGGACTCGTAGGAAAGATAAGAGAAACATTAATACATAATTATAATACAAGAAAGAGTGTCATAAGTATCATGAGAGAGGTTAGAAATGTGCCCTGAGTATTCATAAGAGGAAAGATAATTTATATTTGGTGGAGGGCTGTGGGGAAAGGGCTCAAGGAAAGATTCATGACAGAAGTGACATTTAAGCTTGTTTGAAGTTGGGATTTTGACAGATAGAGATGTAGGGTGGGAAAAGAACAGCAAGCGCAGGGGCTCCAAGAATCTGAAATGGGTGACTTGAGGGGGGTTGAGGTATTTCTTTACCCCTGAGATAATGAAATACCTTTCACAAATTGCTGTGAGAGGAACTCTTTCTAAAAACAATAGATGAGAACAGCTCAGCAATTGAAGATTCAATCTGGACACCTGGGACCTTTTTGTTGGGACCCTGCACTCCATTACCTCTTCTTGCGGCTTCTCTTTAAGGAGGAATTTTGCAGAACTGTATTCTAATTTGATTATGAGAAATGTGAAAGAAGGAGAGCCAGGAGATTTGATTCCTAAAGTCTGTTTCTGTTTCTCATTGATGGTCCAAAGCTGGGTAAGTCATCTCTGTCTCTGGGGCTCAATTTCCTCATCTTTAAATGACAGTTTTAGTCTAGTAATTTTTCTGAGATCTCTTCCTGCTTTGAGAATCCAACATTCTAAGACTCCAATTTGAATTACCCCATTTCTGTATTAGCTAAGTTATATCTTCTAATTCCCTCCTCCTACCTTCTATACCCACTGGGGCTTTAGGCATTCAGACCATATTTCTCTTGTCCCAGAGACCAGCAGCTCCCAAATGAATCCCCCATGGCCTGTTTAGGGACCTATAGGGCCAGGCAAGGGGTGGACAGGCCATCCCTCTCCTATACTTAATGAAAACAAACTCTCAGGAAATAACTTGGTATTCATCATATGATTTGAGTCTGAATTTGAACACAATGTGACACATCTCCCAGGGGTATTGCATGCTATTCCCTCCCTAATTATGGGACAGAAGGCTTTTCGCCAAGTCTACAGGGTTTTAGGAATAACCCCTGTGCATGGTGGTGTGTGGGAGGGCAGGATTGAAGGGCCACTCCTCTCACTGATCTCACACATCTACTTACTACTTTGCCTCAGTTACACCCTCAGGAAGGTATATGCTCTGGAAAATATAAGGGACCAACTGCACCAAGTGGGCAGAGCAGAAATGCAACTAAAGCTGGGACTGTTTTGCTCGGCTCCATAGCCCTGGCCTTCATTCTGTAGAGAAACATCCTGATCTTGGAAATTTCACCTGTGAATGTACCATATATGAGGCCATGATTTTCAGAGGGTTTTGCTGAAGGAAACTGGCAATTGCAGAGAGGATTTTAGCCTGAGGGTCAAAGGATCAAGAACAGGTAGAAGCTAGGGAGCCGGCATGGATGTGGTCTTGACTGATGAAGACCTCTCTGCCTTTGGGTAGAAGCAGGACAGAAAGCTGCTTTTGTTCTCTTTCAGAGAAACCTCTTGGGAGCTGAATGGGACGTGGGGTGGTCGCTGAGCATTTGTTCTGCTTTTTCTAACTCCTTCTCCTTCCTCTAGGCCTGGAAAAAGTCCTGAACCAGGCAGGGATCGGAAGTGGCCCAGACTAAGGTGGGTGGTGGAGAGACTCAGGGCAGGGGCTGTCAGAGTGCACACGTTTCACTGAGCTCTGTGTAAGGAGGACCCTGGATGGTGTCCCAAAATATGGACTCTTTTTCTCTCTTTCTATCCTGATCTCTCCTCCACGCTACTTTCCTCTGTCATCTATATTGTCATGAAGGCAGGAATTTTACTGGACAAAATTGTTTCTTTTCATATGTTCTTTTTCTCACCCCCTCCTTCTCTCTCATTCATTCTTTTTTTTCCACACTAATTGAGAGCATATTAAGTGACAGGACAAACTAGACACTGGGGATACAGAATCTGTTAGGGGTTTTGCTCTCAAGACTTACACTTTAGAGGAGAATACTCCCTCCTATTTCCTAGAATCATGCAACAGAAAGGACTCTTCAGACAGATCCATCGTTCATTCCTGCATTCACTCCTTAATCAACAAATAGTTATTGAGGATTTACTATTTGCTATGTTCTATTTAGGTGTTACTTGTTAAGAACAAAGACAGCAGGAGACACACTTATTTTATTTCATTTCTTTCTAAGTTACTCTGGAGCTGTAACTTGCCAGATATTTTTTGGTATGGGAACAAAGGAGGAATTGGGTCTCAGTACTAAGAAGGGACTGTCCCAGAATTAAATGGGATATTTGCTAGTGGTCAGATAGGTTGATTTACACTTTGTGCATAGACAAAGTAAAAAAGTGCAGGAGAGGCAAAAGGGGAGGGGTAGAAAGGACAAGAAATGAGAGGAAAAAGCAATAGCTGTGGAAATGGCTGGTGAAGCTGTGAAGATTTTCTTCGCTTTTTTCCCCCAGTTTTATAGAGTTATTAGCAAAAGTCTAATTCTGCCACCCAATGGCAGTTACTGGTATTTTGAATTAGAAAACTAGGCTGTGACTAAGTGCAACCCACTTCAGACACAATTACTAGCATGCTCTTAAGCTGTGGTGGAAATAGCTCATATGGCTGAAGGACAATGAATTACCAAGATATATATTTTGATATGAGTGATTTAAGAAAGACATTCATATAAAGAGAGAGCTGAACAACACAATTCCTTGATAAAATGTAAATGTTATACTTAGGAATATGCTGAGATGGAGTAGTGTGTGTATCACATCCATGAGTAGGTAGCCTCTCTCTATCTGTAGGATCAATGACAGAACGCTCACTCACGCTTATGAATGATCTGACTCTTATGACTCCCTTCTCGCTGAAGTGTAACAGGCTGCTTGCTCCACCATTGGGAGCTCAAGTATGGAAAAATGACATTTTGTATGGAAGTCTGCTGCTATTTGCCTAGCAGACAGTAAATTCCTAGTTGAAAAAGGCAAAAGTATTCTGCACGATGGGCTGAACTGAAAGCAATTCATGTAGCAGTACGAAAGTAATTTTGCTCTAGAACAAAGCCTAATTCATGTAAAATCCTACATACAAAAGTCAGGATATCACAGACTATTAGGCCATAGCCAATGGCCCAATGGTCTAGCTAATAAATGTTTGATGGGTGAACAATGAAAGAATACTGTGTGTGAAGAACACAGTTGTGGCAGGCCTATGGAATTTCAGAAGGAAAATTAAAGTAGATCATAGGGGTGCTCAACAAAAGAACCCAATTACTGGCTCAGAGGAGAACCAGAATGCCAAGGTGGTGACTTGGTCGACTGTTTGCAGGTAGCCACCTGGATACATGATATGAGCAGTCATGGAAGTGTCCAAGCCATGCAACAATGTTTGTTACAAAAACATATTCCATTGTCATCCACCAAAGTCACTGCTGTGGAAGTTACTAATGTAATTTCCTGCATGATAATAGGAGAAAAACGACCCAAAATTGGTCTTGGGGAGAATCTCCCAAGATTGCTAAAAGGTGGTTGACATGGGGCCACTGCCAGTGTTTCTGAAGGATTCAAAAGAATTTCAATAAAAATAGGGACTTACTTCTCTTTGGTCTTTGCTTACTCTTTAACTGAAATAGCAGCTGAAATACCATTAAGGTCCTGGAAATAGGCATTTTAAGGACCTTTAAGACGTATAGAGCAGTGACTTAATTGAACAATTGGAATGGGAGATTCAGACATTGTTATTAAAGACGTGATAAGATCATAAAGGGCTTCCTAGCTCAATTAGGTGAATTTGTGTCCGACCTGAAAACGAGGAGTGCTAAATGTGGAACCTTCTTAAAGAGATTTCTGGACATTGGGTTTTAAAAACATTAATTTAATTTTAATTTAATTTTTAAAAAATCAGCTCCAGTGGTCCCAGGCTCAGGACTATATCTGCATGTTTGAGCTAAGGGCAACATTGCTTCTCAAATGCTACTATCTCTATTCTTTTGAATTAGACTGCATATTTCCCTAAGGCACCTCTGGATAGATTATTGATCTTGCCTCTTGTACAAACTAGAATTGATTGTAAGTGCCACCCCACTTCAATAATCTTTTGATGATTTACCTCTCCAACTCTTAACATCTCTCCCTGGAAAAGGACAAAGGACAGGCTCTGACAAGATTCCTATTGCTGCTTTACAAGCTTTCTTTTTTAATTATTATTATTTCTTTTACGATACGCGGGCCTCTCACTGCTGTGGCCTCTCCCGTTGCGGAGCACTGGCTCCGGACGCGCACGGGCCCAGCCGCTCCGTAGCATGTGGGATTTTCCTGGACCGGGGTACGAACCCGTGTCCCCTGCATCGGCAGGCGGACTCTCAACCACTGCGCTACCAGGGAAGCCCGAAGCCAAAGCTTTTACTTCATCTACACTCACACCTTCACAGTAGCGGACCCTTCCTTTGCAGGGCGTGCAATGCTGGCTACTCTGGGCCCGGTAGCCCTCAGGGATCTCCCAAGAGCCGCCGTCGGCAGGATGGGGAAGGACAGGATCAGCACGTGGTTGCGGGGTTCCATGATTCTCAGCTTGCCACGCACCGGTTCCGCTTCTGCTCCTCGCTCTCCCAGGTGTTGACGTCTGCCATCAGCTTGTCTTCCATGATGCGCTCTAGCACCGACCACGGTCGAAGAAGCCCTCCACCAGCTTGAAGAGGCTGTTTCATCGCAGTTGCTATGGTGTAGCCAGGTGGGCGGAGCCGGCCCACGTAGTTGGACGGCTGCGCAGAGGCCAGGGCGTCGCCTGGCCCTGTGGAGGGACCACCGGGAGAGGCATGCTGTCGGAGGTCCTGGGGCGGGCTGCCTTTTAAGCTTCCAGCCTGCCTCCCTGTCCTCTGCCTCCTCGTCACCCGCCACCTGATCTGGAGGAGCGGGCTCAGCCTGTTGCTGCCAAACGACACGTGGAAACGGTGGTGTGAAACCGGGCATCCCGCGCGCTGGGCCTGGGCCTCCTCTCGCCTCTCCTGGGCCCACCCGCCGGGCGTGGGGCGGCAGAGCAGCTCTCCCTTCATTTTTGAGGTACATTTTCTTTCATTTTGAGGTACATTTTGACGTATAGAACTCTAGTTTGCATTTATTTTCTTTCATCATTATCAGAATATTAACCCATAAGACTTAAGGCGTCTGTCCCTTCTGTTTGAAATCAATTTCAGTCTAAAGTTGGCTCCTTCGAAGGCAGGCTCGCCTTTACTTATTTCCCGGGTAAAAAGTACAAATGGAGGTCCTTGACCCAAGGCTCTTCTTTGTCGCACCATTGGGTCTTTCATGAACTGAGAAAGTCAGTGCATGCATGCCTCCGTAATTCAGCACACACCGTCGAGCTCCATGCACACTCCTCACGCCTGGTGTGCACACTCCTCACGCCTGGTGTGCTCACTCCTGTGGAAAGAGGGCTGTGAGAACCGGAAATGGACCTGAGGCTGTTTGGGCAGGGATTTCTGAGGTCCAGCTCTTTGAAGCAGGAGATATAGAGTGTGCCGGCTGTAGGTGGGTGTATCAGCTAGACTCTGCAGGACCCTCACCCTGTGAAGAGTGATGGGTGGGAAGGAAACCAAACAGGCCCTAAAACAGAAGCCCAGGCCTGGACCACAGTTGCCTGTGTCTAAAGGTGGTACTGTTATGGACCTGGGTTCTTAAACTATTTAATCAATATAAATTGATAATAGGCCAGACAAGAAATTCAGGCATGGCTTTATTGGGACTCGTGCTGCAGCACGAGGGAGTGAAAACAAATAACAGGTGCCCTTGCTTGCTCACTGAGGGCGAGCTGTTCCCTTAAATGGGGTAAGGGTAGGGGCAGATCCGTGGGTCAGGCCAGCGGGTGGCTTAGGTGGTCTGCGCACTCCCTTGGTGGTGCTGTGTGCAGGGATCATGGGTAGTACCCTGTGTTTGCTTCTGACACCTCAGAAGTAGCAGTTGGGTTTTGGTCTTTCTGTTTTGCTCCAGCTGCACACGCCTGCAGTTATTTTCAGCCCCTTATAGTTTCTTTGTCTTCTGTTGCTGGAGGAGACTTTGTCCAGGTGCGAGCACTGCGGCAAAGGGTCCCAGGCCCCAGGTCCCAGCCTGTCTCAGTACTGTTGAAAGGTAATTTGTCTTTTGTCTCAGGCTGTTTAAAATTTTTTCTTTTTGCCTTTAGTTTTCAGTAGTTTAATATAAATGCCTAGATTTGTTTTCTTTTGTATTTATCTTGCTCGAGGTTCGTAGTGGTTATGAAACTTCTCTCTCTTATCTCTAAACCCACCCTTATGCTTTGTGATGTGCAGAATATGCAAAGTATTTTCTTCTTTGACATCTGACTCCTCTTAGGTTGTGGCACTAAAGGGAGACTACTTGCTGTTTCTGTTTGCATCACCCCAGCAATAGCTGGGGTTCCACTTGCAGCTTTTTCTCAGCACTCCTGGAACTAGCTTCCTCATGCCCTCTCAGCCATAGCAGGAACAAGGAAGCTCCCCTTCCCAGCTTCATAAGACCCCTTCTCTGAGCTCCTGAGATGGCAGCACAGATGGGCAGCACCCTGCTTAAGGATCTGAGTCCCAGCTCATGGAGAAACTCTTGCAGGCTTTCAGTCGATGGTCCAACCTCTTCTCTTTGTTCCCTTGGCCACAATTCTGTGATTACTATCTCTGTATTACCATAATGTTCCCTTTTCGCTTTTCCAATTTTGCAACTTCCGTTTAACTACATTTTCATATTAAATTATATTGCTCTGTCCCATTCTGTCTGTCCTTTCTATGACTCTAGATATACATATGTTAGATCTTACCATTTCCCATAAGACTTTGATGATTTTATGCTGTATTTCTCATTTTTTTGGTCTCTGTCTTTCAGTCAGGATATTTTCTGTTGACCCACGTTCTAGTTTTATTCATCTTCTCTTCTTCTGTTTCTAATCTGCTTAATTTTGGTTATTATATTTTTCAGTTCTAGAGTTTACTTTTGGTTCTGTCTTATAGAATCCAGTTCTCTAGAGACATTCTCCATTTTGCCACATATTTGCTTGAACACATTAATCAAACTCATTTAAAAGTGCATGTCTGAGTAGATAAAAAGTATTGTCAAGGATGTGGAGAAAAAGGAACCCTTGTGCACTGTTGTTGGAAATGTAAATTAATACAGCCATTATAGAAAACAGTAGGGAGAGACCTCAAAAAATGAAAAAGAGGACTGACATATGATTCAGCATCCTACTTCCAGCTATATATCCAAATGAGGTGAAATCAGTATATTGAAGAGATATCTGCATTACTGTGTTCATTGCAGCATTATTCACAATAGCCAAGACATGGAAACAACCTAAGTGTATGCCAGTGAATGAATGGATAAAGAAAATGAGGTATAGCTATACAATGGAATATTATTTGGCCATAGAAAGAAGGAAATCCTACCATTTGTGACAAAATGGATGGGCCTAGAGGGCAGTATGGTAAGGGAAATAAGTCAGAAAGAAAGACAAATACTGTATGATCTCACTTATATGTAGAATCTTAAAAAGCTGAACTCTTAGAAATGGAGAGGAGATTGGTGGTTTCCAGGGGTTGGGGGAAATGAGGAGATGTTGGTCAAAGGGTACAAACTTCCAATTATAAGAAGAATAAGCTCTGGGGATCTCATGTACAGCATGATGACTAGTTAATCTAGTACAGTTAATACACTGTATTACATTCTTTAAATTTTCTGAGAGTAGATCTTAAATGTCCTCAACACACACACACACAAAATGGTAATTACATGAGGCGATGGATGTGTTAATCTTATTGTGGTAATTATTTCACAATATACCAAATCATGTGTATCAAATCATCCTGCTGTGTGCTTTAAACTCACACAATGTTGTTTGTCAATTATATAAAGCTAGAAAAAAGGCAAATGTTTATTGAACAAAGAGATGAATGAATATGAAAATGAAATAAAGTAAAATGCATGTCTGATAACTCTAATATCTGAGATCTCCAGTGGATCTGTTCTATGGTCTTTTATTTTCCATTTTCGGTCATTTGGTCCCGTCTTAAGGAATACCTGACATTTTTAGAAGTGAAACTGAGACTCTGGCTGATGTCATCTCAGTCCAGAAAAGGATAACTTTTGCTTTGTGCAGGCATTTAGAGTCAAATCATCTTAATCCAATCTGGCATTGAGCTGTTTCCAAATTGTGTTTCCAAATTGTTGTAAGACTGTTCTATTTCTTGTTCAGCATTACTCCTATGGTATAGTGCTTCTGTGACCCTCCATGGCTCTAGCTAAAGGGGTAATCACCACTTACCTCTTCTTGGTGGACCCTCAGCTCCAATTTCAAACTACAGTTATATCTGCTTGGCTTCTCAGCCTCATAGACTCTACTTTCTGTTCAGCTTTTTACCCTTTTATCATGTGCTACATATGGCATTTACGTATCTCATGGGGAACATGGATGCAGAATGTTGGGCTCACCTTAGAACATTTTGCTTCTTTTGGGGATCTTGACCCAACAAATCCTGCCTGCCTTGGTAGCCCTGAATTTTAAGTTGTGTGTCCATATACCCATGAACTGCCCAAAGCTCAGCTAAGGTTCTCAGCCTCTTAGCTATCAGTTTCTGCCAGGCTTCTCAGTCTCTTGGCCAGGTACCACTTGCACATAGACAAAGGCCTTGAGGAGACAATTAATACAGAATATCAAGCTCGTCTCAGTACTCTTCTCTTCCCTCTGAGGTCTTGTTCTCTGCTGACTCTTGACAACCTTGTTAGACTTTCCAATACTTTCAAACAAATACTTTTTGCATTTCATTTATCTTTTTCTAGTTCTCAAAAGGAATGTTGATAGGTAAAGCTGGCTCTATATGATCAGGGGTGAGGTGTCTACATTCTTTATAACTCAGAAAACATGAGATTTCTAGAATGATGGCCTAACTTTGTAGGTAAAGCCTTGAATTCCCCCAAAATCTTAGTTTGGGCTGGATCAAATATTTCTCTGTCATTTCGCTCTCGGTTGCCTTTCTCTGGATGTTCCACTTTCACCTCTGTGATAACTTGGTAGTGAAGTGATTTAAAGAGAAATTCCTTTCATTTTTCAAATGATTGTCGGGGGAGGGAGAAAGAAAGGGGGTGAAATCTGGCTTGACAAGAGCTGGCAAACCACTGCCTGTCCACCTCTGCACCTTTCTCTTATGCCCAGAAAAATTACACGCATTGATAGTACTCCTAATATTCCTATTCCAGGTTTCTAAATCTTTCAACAAAGTCCTTTAGGAATATCGGGATCCGCACCATCCCCTATTCAGAGATGACATTTGATTGATTGCTTCTATTAATTTCTCTCATAAATATTCAACTCTCTGAGTATATATAGTTGAGGCTTGTTCAGCAAAAGACAGACAATGTCCTCAGACACCTGTTACAGCGGTGGCCGAGTACTACACAGTTGCTGTCAAAATACGTCTGTTGTTCAGTGGCTACTTGGGTTCTCTGTCTTTTCTTGCATAATTGGGATATTTTAAACACTTTCTCTTAACGGGGCGACAACACATTCCCAACTTTCCAATTTCTGCCTTGAAAAACTGTTACCAAACACAGGTTTGTGTGTCTGATGCACAGTGAGGCCAAACAAACCAAAACGGCAGAGTCTGGAGCAGAGAAAGGTTGATTGCAGGGCCGTGCAGGGAGAATGGGTGACTCATGCCCCCCAAACCCCCGAACTCCCCAAAGGGTTTCAGCAAAGCATTTAAAAAAAATTTTATAATGAAACAGATTAAGTTGAAACATTACAGATTATATGAGCACTATTCTTTCTATGTCTTTTCTAGGTCTCCATATGTATAGTTTCCTCTAAATGTATATGCTTTACTCTTTGCAAATAGTATTTTACCTGAAAGGTGAGGAAAGTCTGAATTCATGTTTAATTCACAGAATTGCCTCAACTCAACAAATGTTTGGACTTAAGAAAATTACAGTTAGGTCTCCAGGCATCCTTTTTTTTTTTAACATCTTTATTGGAGTATAATCGCCTTACGTTGTAGTGTTAGTTACTTCTGTATAACAAAGTGAATCAGCTATACGTATACATGTATCCCCATATCCCCTCTCTCTTGCGTCTCCCTCCCACCCTCCCTATCCTTCTCGGTGGTCACAAAGCACTGAGCTGAGCTGATCTCCCTGTGCTATGCGGCTGCTTTCCAGTAGCTATCTATTTTACATTTGGTAGTGTATATATGTCCATGCCACTCTCTCACTTTGTCTCAGCTTACCCTTCCCCCTCCCCATATCCTCAAGTCCATTCTCTACATCTGCGTCTTTATTCCTGTCATGCCCCTAGGTTCTTCAGAACCATTTTATTTTTTAGATTCCATATATATACGGTATTTGTTTTTCTCTTTCTGAATTACTTCATGCTGTATAACAGACTCAGGGTCCATCCACCTCACTACAAATAACTCAATTTCGTTTCTTTTTATGGTTGAGTAATATTCCATTGTATATATGTGCCACATCTTTTTTTTTTTTAACATCTTTATTGGAGTATAATTGCTTTACAATGGTGTGTTAGTTTCTGCTTTATAACAAAGTGAATCTGTTATACATATACATATGTTCCCATATCTCTTCCCTCTTGCGTCTCCCTCCCTCCCACCCTCCCTATCCCACCCCTCTAGGTGGTCACAAAGCACCGAGCTGATCTCCCTGTGCTATGTGGCTGCTTCCCACTAGCTATCTATTTTACGTTTGGTAGTGTATATATGTCCATGCCACTCTCTTACTTTGTCACAGCTTACCCTTCCCCCTCCCCATATCCTCAAGTCCATTCTCTAGTAGGTCCGTGTCTTTATTCCCGTCTTACCCCTAGGTTCTTCATGACCTTTTTTCCCCTTAGAATCCATATATATGTGTTAGCATATGGTATTTGTTTTTCTCTTTCTGACTTACTTCACTCTGTATGACAGACTCTAGGTCCATCCACCTCACTACAAATATCTCAATTTCATTTCTTTTTATGGCTGAGTAATATTCCATTGTATATATGTGCCACATCTTCTTTATCCATTCATCCGATGATGGACACCTAGGTTGCTTCCATGTCCTGGTTATTGTAAATAGAGCTGCAATGAACATTTTGGTACATGACTCTTTTTGAATTATGGTTTTCTCAGGGTATATGCCCAGCAGTGGGATTGCTGGGTCGTATGGTAGTTCTATTTGTAGTTTTTTAAGGAACCTCCATACTGTTCTCCATAGTGGCTGTATCAATTTACATTCCCACCAACAGTGCAAGAGTGTTCCCTTTTCTCCACACCCTCTCCAGCATTTATTGTTTCTAGATTTTTTTGATGATGGCCATTCTGACTGGTGTGAGATGATATCTCATTGTAGTTTTGATTTGCATTTCTCTAATGATTAATGATGTTGAGCATTCTTTCATGTGTTTGTTGGCAGTCTGTATATCTTCTTTGGAGAAATGTCTATTTAGGTCTTCTGCCCATTTGTGGATTGGGTTGTTTTTTGTTGTTGAGCTGCATGAGCTGCTTATAAATTTTGGAGATTAATCCTTTGTCAGTTACTTCATTTGCAAATATTTTCTCCCATTCTGAGGGTTGTCTTTTGGTCTTGTTTATGGTTTCCTTTGCTGTGCAAAAGCTTTTACGTTTCGTTAGGTCCCATTTGTTTATTTTTGTTTTTATTTCCATTTCCATTTCTCTAGGAGGTGGGTCAAAAAGGATCTAAGGATCTAAGAGTTTGATAGTATCTGGCCTTACATTTAGGTCTTTAATCCATTTTGAGTTTATTTTTGTGTATGGTGTTAGGGAGTGTTCTAATTTCATACTTTTAAATGTACCTGTCCAGTTTTCCCAGCACCACTTATTGAAGAGGCTGTGTTTTCTCCACTGTATATTCTTGCCTCCTTTATCAAAGATAAGGTGACCATATGTGCGTGGGTTTATCTTTGGGCTTTCTATCCTGTTCCATTGATGTGTATTTCTGTTTTTGTGCCAGTACCATACTGTCTTGATTACTGTAGCTTTGTCGTATAGTCTGAAGTCAGGGAGCCTGATTCCTCCAGCTCCATTTTTCATTCTCAAGATTGCTTTGGCTATTCGGGATCTTTTGTGTTTCCATACAAATTGTGAATTTTTTTTTTCTAGTTCTGTGAAATATGCCAGTGGTAGTTTGGTGGGGATTGCATTGAATCTGTAGATTGCTTTGGGCAGTAGAGTCATTTTCGCAACGTTCATTCTTCCAATCCAAGAACATGGTATATCTCTCCATCTGTTTGTATCATCTTTAATTTCTTTCATCAGTGTCTTATACTTTTCTGCATACAGGTCTTTTGTCTTCTTAGGTAGGTTTATTCCTAGATATTTTATTCTTTTTGTTGCAATGGTAAATGGGAGTCTTTTCTTAATTTCACTTTCAGATTTTTCATCATTAGTGTATAGGAATGCAAGAGATTTCTGTGCATTAATTTTGTATCCTGCTAATTTACCAAATTCATAGTTTAGCTCTAGTAGTTTCCTGGTAGCATCTTTAGGATTCTCTATGTAGAGTATCATGTCATCTGCAAACAGTGACAGCTTTACTTCTTCTTTTCTGATTTGGATTCCTTTTATTTCTTTTTTTCTCTGATTGCTGTGGCTAAAACTTCCAAAACTATGTTGAATAATAGTGGTGAGAGTGGGCAACCTTGTCTCGTTCCTGATCTTAGTTGAAATGGTTTCAGTTTTTCACCATTGAGGATGATGTTGGCTGTGGGTTTGTCATATATGGCCTTTATTATGTTGAGGAAAGTTGCCTCTATGCCTACTTTCTGCAGGGTTTTTATCATAAATGGGTGTTAAATTTTGTCGAAAGCTTTCTCTGCATCTATTGAGATGATCATATGGTTTTTCTCCTTCAGTTTGTTAATATGGTGTATCACGTTGATTGATTTGTGTATATTGAAGAATACTTGCATTCCTGGAATAAACCCCACTTGATCATGGTGTATGATCCTTTTAATGTGTTTTTGGATTCTGTTTGCTAGTATTTTGTTGAGGATTTTTGCATCCATGTTCATCAGTGATATTGGCCTGTAGTTTTCTTTCTTTGTGACACCTTTGTCTGGTTTTGGTATCAGGGTGATGGTGTCCTCGTAGAATGAGTTTGGGAGTGTTCCTCCCTCTGTTATATTTTGGAAGAGTTTGAGAAGGATAGGTGTTAGCTCTTCTCTAAATGTTTGATAGAATTCGCCTGTGAAGCCATCTGGTCCTGGGCTTTTGTTTGTTGGAAGATTTTTTTTTTTTTTTTTTTTTTTTTTGCGTTACGCGGACCTCTCACTGTTGTGGCCTCTCCCGCTGCAGAGCACAGGCTCCGGACGCGCAGGCTCAGCGGCCATGGCTCACGAGCCCAGGCGCTCCGCGGCATGTGAGATCTTCCTGGACCGGGGCACGAACCCGCGTCCCCTGCATTGGCAGGCGGACTTCCAAGCACTGCGCCACCAGGGAAGCCCTGTTGGAAGATTTTTAATCACAGTTTCAATTTCAGTGCTTGTGATTGGTCTGTTCATATTTTCTATTTCTTCCTGGTTCAGTCTTGGCATGTTGGGCTTTTCTAAGAATTTGTCCATTTCTTCCAGGTTGTCCATTTTATTGGCATAGAGTTGCTTGTAGTAATCTCTCATGATCCTTTGTATTTCTGCAGTGTCAGTTGTTACTTCTCCTTTTTCATTCCTAATTCTATTGATTTGAATATTCTCCCTTTTTTTCTTGATGAGTCTGGCTAATGGTGTATCAATTTTGTTTATCTTCTCAAAGAACCAGCTTTTAGTTTTTTGGGTTTTTTTTTTCCTGCGGTACGCGGGCCTCTCACTGTCGTGGCCTCTCACTTTGCGGAGCACAGGCTCCGGACACGCAGGCTCAGCGGCCATGGCTCACGGGCCCAGCTGCTCTGCGGCATGTGGGATCTTCCTGGACCGGGGCACGAACCCGTGTCCCCTGCACTGGCAGGCGGACTCTCAACCACTGCGCCACCAGGGAAGCCCTCAGCTTTTAGTTTTATTGATCTTTGCTATCATTTCCGTCATTTCTTTCTGATCTGATCTTTATGATTTCTTTCTTTCTGCTAACTTTGGGGTTTTTTTGTTCTTCTTTCTCTAATTGCTTTAGGTGCAAGGTTAGGTTGTTTATTTGAGATGTTTCCTGTTTCTTAAGGTAGGATTGTATTGCTATCAACTTCCCTCTTAGAACTGCTTTTGCTGCATCCCATAGGTTTTGGGTCGTTGTGTCTCCATTGTCATTTGTTTCTAGAGGGCAGGTCCAGACTTTTCCCTCAACTCCCTCCCGGCTAGGTGTGGTGCACTAGCCCCCTTTAGGCTGTGTTCACGCACCCAACCCCAGTCTTCTCCCTGGGGTCTGACCTCTGAAGCTGGAGCCTCAGGTCCCAGCCCCCGCCCGCCCTGGCGGGTGAGCAGACAAGCCTCTAGGGCTGGTGAGTCCTGGTCGGCACCGATCCTCTGTGCAGGAATCCCTCCGCTTTGCCCTCTGCACCCCCGTTGCTGTGCTCTCCTCCGTGGTTCCGAAGCTTCCCCCCCCCGCCACCCCCTCACCCCCGTCTCTGCCAGTGAAGGGGCTTCCTAGTGTGTGGAAACCTTTCCTCCTTCACGGCTCCCTCCCACTGGTGCAGGTCCCGTCCCTATTCTTTTGTCTCTGTTTATTCTTTTTTCTTTTGCCCTACCCAGGTACGTGGGGAGCTTCTTGCCTTTTGGGAGGTCTGAGGTCTTCTGCCAGCATTCAGTAGGTGTTCTGTAGGAGTTGTTCCACGTGTAGATGTATTTCTGATGTATCTGTGTGGAGGAAGGTGATCTCTGCGTCTTACTCTTCTGCCATCTTCCCCCTCTCCCCCCAGAAGCTCAGTATAATCCTTTTTATATATTGTTGAATTTGGTTTGGTGATATTTTGTTGAGGATTTTTGCATATATATTCATTAGGAATATTGGCTTGTAATTTTCTTTTTATATAGTGTCTTTGTCTACTTTTGGTATCAGAGTTATGGTGACCTCATAGAATGAAATTGGAAGTGTTCCCTCCTCTTTAATTTTTTGGAATAGTTTGAAAAGTATAGGTATTAACTCTTCTTTATATGTTAGGTACAGTCCCCCTGTGAAGTCATGTGGGCTTGGTCTTTCGTTTGTTGGAATATTTTGGTTAGTGATTCAATTTCAGTACTAGTGATTGTTCTGTTCTCATTATCTATTAATTCAGTCTTGGAAGATTGTATGTTTCTAGTAGTTTGGCCATTTCTTCTAGGTTGTCCAATTTGTTGGCATATAGTTCATAGTTTCTCTTATGATTGTTTGTGTCTCTGTGATATCAGTTGTTATCTCTCCTCTTTCATGTTCTATTTTGTTTATTTTGATTCTCTCTCTTTATTTCTTAATGAGCCTGGGTAAAGACTTATCAATTTTGTTTATCTTTTCAAAAAACCAGCTCTTGGTTTCATTGATCTTTTCTGTTGATTTGGGGGTCTCTATTTTATTTACTGCCTCTAATCTTTATTATTTCCCTCCTTCTTCTGACTTCGTTATTCTTTTCTAATTCCTTGAGATGATAAATTAGGTTGTTTGAGAATTTTCTTGTTTCTTGAGGTACGCCTGTGTCACTATAAACTTCCCTCTTAAACCTGCTTTTGCAACATCCGATAGATTTGGGAAAGTTGTGTTTTTATTTTCATTTGTCTCAAAGTATTTTACGATATTTTATTTGATTTCTTCATTGACCAAAATTTTTTTTTTTTTTACTAGTATGTTGTTTAGTCTCCACGTGTTTGTGTTTTTCCCATTTTTCTTCCTGTATTTGACTGTATTATAGTATCATACCTTGTGGTTGGAAAAGATGCTTGATATAATTTCTGTCCTCTTAAATTTGTTGAGACTTGTTTTGTGGCCTAGCATGTGCTCTCTTCTGGAGAACATTCAATGTGTAATTGAAGAGAATGTGTATTCTGCTGTTTTTGGATGTAATGTTGAATAGATATATTAAGTGCACCTGGTCTACTGTGTCATTTAATTCCAGTGTTTCCTTATTGATTTTCTGTCTGAATGATATGTCCATTGATGTAAGTGGGGTGTTAAGTCTCCTAGTATTATTATATTAATGTTAATTTCTCTTAAAACTGCTCCATGTTGGAGACCACCATCACAGGAACACATGTCCCTGTGCACCTCTATCCCTTTACGTCTGTTAATATTTGCTTTATATATTTAGGTGCTCTGATATTAGGTGCATATATGTTTACAAGTGTTATATCCTCTTTTTGGATTGACCTGTTTATTATTATGTAATGCCTTCTTTGTATTCAATTGTAGACTGTTTTAAAGTCCAATTTGTCTGATGTAAGTATTGCTACCCCAGTTTTCTTGTTGTTTCCATTTGCATGAAATATCTTTTTCCATCCCCTCACTTTCAGTCTGTGTCTTTAGCTCTAAAGTGAGTCTCTTGTAAGAAGTATATAGATGGATCTTTTTTTTTTTTTATCCAATTAGCCACCCTGTGTCTTTCAATTGGAGTATTTTAGCCACCCTGTGTCTTTCAATTGGAGTATTTAGTCCATTCACGTTTAAAGTGATTATTAATTGATATGTACTTCTTACAATTTTGTTACTTGTTTTCTGTTTGTTTTTGTAGTTCTCCTCTGTTCCTATTTTCTTCTTTTAATTTTTTCTCTTATGCTTTGATGATTTTCTTTAGTGATATTCTTATACTCCTTTCTCTCTGTTTTTTGTGTAACTGTTGTAGGTTTTTGATTTGTGGTTACCATGGGGTTCATATATGTTGACCTATAACTATATGTGCTTGTTTTAAACTGATTGTCATTTAAGTTCAAACACATTCTAACAGCTCTACGTTTTTTACTCTCCCTATCACATTTTGTGTTTTTGATGTCATATTTTATATCTTCATATCTACCCCTCAACTATGTATTGTAGCTATAGCTGATTTTACAATTTTTGTCTTTGAACCCTTGTACTTGCTTATTTAAGTGGTTGATCCACAGCCTTTACTATATAGTTGCCTTTACCTGTGGAATTTTTCCCTTCCTATAATTTCTTATTTCTTATTGTAACCTTTTATTTTTCACTTAAAGAAGACCCTTTAACACTTCTTGTAAGGTCCATTTAGAATTGATGAACTCTTTTAGTTTTTTCATGTCTAAGAAGCTCTTTATCTGTCCTTCAGTTTTGAATGTTAACCTTGTGGCGGAGTATCCTAGGTTCCAGGTTTTTACCTTTCAACACTTTAAATATATCATGCCACTCCCTTCTGTTCTTCAAAGTTTCTGGAAAAAATCAGCTGATAGCCTTATGAGGGTTCCCTTGTACGTGATTCTTTCTTTTTCTCCTCCTGCCTTTAGAATTCTCTCTTTATCTTTTAACTTTTGCCATTTTAATTATGATATGTCTTGGTGTGGGTCTGTTTGGGTTCATCTTGTTTGAGATCCTCTGTAATTCCCGTACCTGGATATTTGTTTCCTTCTTCAGGTTCAGTAAGTGTTCAGTCATAATTTCATCAAATACATTTTCTACCTTTTTATCTCTTCTCCTCTGGGACCCCTATAACTTGAATGTTAGTATACTTGATGTTGTCCCAGAGGTCCCTTCAACTATTCTCATTTAAAAAAATTTTTCTTTTTGCTCTTCTGATCCAGTGATTTTCATTATTCCATCTTTCAGATTGCTATGTGTTCTTCTGTATCACCTAATCTGCTAATTCCCGCTAGTGTATTTTTTATTTCAGGTATTGAGTTCTTCAGCTCTAACTGGGTCTTTTTTTATATTTTCCAGTTCTTTATTAAAATTCTCACTGTGTTCACCTGTTCTTTTACCCAGTTCAGTTAGCATTCTTTTTACTATTGCTCTGAACTGTTTATCAGGTATATTATCTGTTTCATTAGGTTTTTTTCTAGAGTTTTTTCTTGTTCATTTGAAACATATTCCACTTTTTTCTCATTTTGTCTAACTTTCTCTGTCTCTATGAAGTAAGGTGAAGCGGTTACTTATCCTGGTCTTGAGGGTGTGTCCTTGTGTTAGACCGTCCTTATACAGTCTGCATGTGCCTGGTAGCTTTGGTGGGAGTGCTGGATCTGAAATCAGCACATTTCGTATCTTCCCGTGGGTGGCTGAGAGCCACCTGCTTAGTGGGAGGTAGGGCTTGAGTTGGAGGGACCAGAGCCAGGTGCAAGATAGGGCTTCTCCTGTGCTCAGTGACTGTCACCACCCTATCAGGGCTAAAGGCAGGGCCCAAGAGGCTGGAGCAGACACTCTGAGGTAGTTGGGTTTCTCCTGGGTGTAATGGCAGTCTCTACCTATGTTTGGGGCATGGCCAGTGCCTGAGAGCTTGGGGCTGAGTTACTTCTGTGCTGGTTTCACTACCTACCCCCTTGCCCCAGTGTGCACACATTAGTTAGAGCCTGGATAGGAGCTGGAGGGGGTGATGCCACAACACTGAGCTGGGCCTGCCCTCTCCCAAGTATGCACAGGGACATGTGTTCCTGTGATGGTGGTCTCCAACATGGAGCTAGCTTCACTCCTTCCATATTGTGTGCAAGGATGCACGAGCTGGTGATGGTTGCCTCTGTCCTGGTCAGACGCAGGGCCACGGTCTGGGCTGGCTCTGTTCCCTCCCAGTGTGCACAGTCTTGTTGGCAATAGCAGGCTCCCCTTGAGTGGGGAGTAGTGCCGGAGCAAGAGTGGCTGGAGTAGTAGCCCAGTGTGGGCTGGGGTGCATGCTGGGTGGTCTTGGCAAGCTGGCCAGAGCCCCAGGCAGTTTTCAATTTGCTGCCTCCATGCCCGTGACCAGAAATAAACACTCTTAAAGAGTGTGTGCACTCTTTAAGAGCAGAGTCTTGGTTTCTTACAGCCCTCTGGTAAACCCCATTGGGTTTCAAACCAGCTAAGGGGGCTTGTCTTCCTGGTCAGACCCCAGGGCTGGGGTGTCTGATATGTGGCTCAAACCCCTCTCTTCCCAGGGAGGATCTCCTAGCCTGTGATATCCCCCTTCTCTTTTTGTCCCCCATGGTGGTTGTGGTTCCTGACCAGATCACTTCTCTTTTCTTCTTACTAGACTCCATGTGGAAATTTCTTTACAGCCCTTGTTTCAGAAGAGCTGTTTTGCTAGTTCCCAAGTTGATTTTAGTGAGAGTTGCTCTATACGGAGTTGTAGTTTTGGTTTGTTCATGAGGGGAGGTGAGCCCAGTCCTTATATGCCACCATCTTGATCCCCTCCCAGCTCCACATTTTCATGTTACTCAAGTCTTTTCTTCAACCTCTGCCCCTATACCTGGGAGTCCTGAAAGAAAAATCTGGTTAATTCTCTGTGTGCCTGTCCCAAATTTCTATTCTTCTCATGTCTCTCTGAGATCTGTAACAACTCTCTTTTTATCCCAGGCCATGGCTTCTGTGACATTTATTGTCAAACCTGTGACTTGAAAAATAAACTTCCAATAATCAGAACTTGTCATTTTGGAATTTTACCACAAGGAGGCAGTGGTGTCCTAGCCATTAGGTCTGAACCAGCTGCCATATTTATTGTTATGCCGCCCCAGATTTATAACCTTGAGTTTTGCGTATTTCATTTCTATATATAAAAAAGTAAATCTCTGTTACAATGGTTACTCAAACACTATTTTAAAAATATATTTGGAATCAATGTTAAAAAGCAGTAATTTAAATGATTAAAAAGGCAGTATTTTTCTCTTAACTTATTCTAGCATCATATGTTATCTCAATAGTGCCGAAAGGCACTCGATAAAATTCAGCACTTGTTCATTATAAAGGTCTTTGCAAACGGGGAATAGTAGGGATCTTTCTTAATGTGATAGAGTAATTACAAAGCCTACAGTAAACTTTTGCTTAAACAATACATTTTAGAAATTTGTCTTCAATTAAGATAAGACAAGGATGGCCACTATCACTTATACAATTTAATATTGTATTGAAATTCCCAATATAAGGAAACGAAAGAAATTAAAATTTAAGAATTGGAAAGAAAAAAAAGGTTAGTTATTTGAAGATGATGTGCTTTTCTACATAGAAAATACTATAGAATCTACAGATAAACCCAAACATATCCAGATTCATCACATGTGCTCTAATCTTCTGAAAAATAAATAGAATGTGGTATACCTATACATTAGAAC
The DNA here is from genome assembly GCF_937001465.1 of Orcinus orca. NCBI lineage: Eukaryota > Metazoa > Chordata > Mammalia > Artiodactyla > Delphinidae > Orcinus > Orcinus orca. The sequence continues at coordinate 39,092,437 of NC_064569.1, read as the reverse complement.
ACTATCTAGCAATTAAATGAATGAACTATCTCTACATATCAACCTGGATAAATTTCTAAAACATGCAGACAAAAAAACTAATTTCAAAATGTTTCATGTAGTGGGAGACATTTATGTAGAGTTTAAAAAACGGACACGTGTAATAAAAAAATATAAAAGCATGCATGAAGAAGTATATTAGTTTCCTATTGCTGTTGTGAAAAATTACCAAAAATTTAGCAAGTTAAAGCAATGCCTATTTATTATCTCAAGGTTCTGTAGCTCAGAAGTCCAAGTACAGCATGCTCAACTGGGTCCTCTGCTTAGAGTCTCAGCAGGTGGAAATCAAGGTGTCAGCAGGGCTACATTCTGGAGCCCTGGAGATTCCGGTGATGAATCCACTTCCAGGCTCAGATTGATGGCTGAATTCAGTTTCTTGACATTGTAGGACTAATAAGGTCCCTGTTTCTTTGCTGGCTCTCAGCTGGGGGCTCGGCTCTTCTTCTAGAGGCTGGTTGCATTACTTCTCATGCTTTCTGTGTATCCCTCCCCAAGAGATGATGAGCCAGGTCTTCTCATGCTTCCACTCCTCTTTGACTTCCATTTCTACCTCAGCTTTCTCATGCCAGTGAGAGAAAGTTCTCTGCTTTTAAGGGCTCGTATTATTAGATTGGGCTCACCTGGATAATCCAAGATAATCTCCTTATTTTAAAGTCTGTACAAAGTCCCTTTTGCCATGTAAGGTAACACATTTACAGGTTCCAGAGATTAGAGAATGAACATCTTTGGGGGGCCGTCCTGTCTACCACAGGAGGCTACTTTCTGACTTTAGGATGGTGGTTATCTATGGGTAGGGAGGAAGGGATTGGGAAATGGTATACAAAGAAGACTTCAGATCTATAGTGTCCTATTTTTGAAAAATAATCTGAAGTAAATATGGTAAAAGTTAAGATTTGTTAAGTATGCATGGTGTGTACTGGATGTTATTTATGTTTCTCTAGTCATTATGTATATTTGAAATGTTACCTAATAAAAACACTTTTTAAAATAAATGAAAACAAAAAACATTAAAAATATTGAAAATGGTGTTTTATGCATCTCTGTGTTTTAGAACAAATTTATTCTTGTGTCGGAGATCATAAATAAACCATAGAGAAGCTTTAGAAGAGTGGTTGGTGCAGAAATGGTTGCCAGGTAATACCGTTATTACTTCAGTACATTTGGGTGTGAGAAAATGCAAGAATTAAGTCAGATGCTGTAAGGGTATGTGGGACTAGGAAAGTAGTTTTAGAAAATAATATGTGCTATGAAAACACACACAAATAGAGAAGATAGTTTGAATGTGCTAACTGCTAAATGTAAAAGACAAATGGAGAGGAAAAATTGAATACCAACTAGAAAAATAGCAAGTTTGAGGGAGCTTGGTCCCAGAGGAAGCAGAATGGAAAAATATCTAAAGCATAGGTGGAGGCATTTGTCTTGGATTGAGAAGGACATCTCCTCTACTGTATTAGCTCAGTACATATTTTTCATAGCAAAATGCCATAGTCTGAGTGGTGGAGATTGAGAGAGAGCAAGCTCTCCTGTGTCTTTTCTTGTAAGGACACTAATCCCATGATGAGGGTCCCACCCTAATGACCTCATCTAAACCTAATTACCTCCTGAAGGCCACATCTCCAAATATCATCACATTGGGCCTTAGGACTGCACCATGTGAATTTTGTGGGACACCATTCAGACCATAGCATCTATCAAATTGAAGGAGGGAGTAAAAATAGTTCTATACAGAAGTATGTAGTCACAGATAGGAAGATAGGTAAACATGTTCTTACATACTGGATACCAAAAAATGCATTCAATGAAGTACCCAAACTCTTAATCTATAACAAAAAAGGAAAGACAAATAGAAGGGTAAGGGTATCAGAATTCTAGCATATTACAGTAAAGCCATTCAGAATTAGGAAGGAAAGAAACATGCCATTTGGGAGGGGACACCATGACTTGCCTATTTTATTATTTTGCTTTTTTACTTACTAACGTCTCTCATTTTATTTAGATACCCAATAGTAGGGGGTACTTTGTTATTGTCTAAACCATTCATGAAATTCCACTCTCCTTTCCCAGATAATCAGCTTCCCAGTCTTCCTTGCAGCTAAGGGTATTCATGTGACACAGTATTAGCCAATGAGTCTGAGGGGCACCCTCTAGAGGAATAATCTTTGCACTCCTCTCTGACTTGAGGACAGAGGAGGGAGAAGGGTAAGCTGGGACGAAGTGAGAGAGTGGCATGGACATATGTGCACTACCCAACATAAAACAGATAGTTAGTGGGAAGCAGCCACATAGCACAGGGAGATCAGCTTGGTGCTTTGTGACCACCTAGAAGGGTGGGATAGAGAGGGTGGGAGGGAGACGCAAGAGGGAGGGGATATGGGGATATATGTATATGTATAGCTGATTCACTTTGTTATAAAGCAGAAACTAACACACTATTGTAAAGGAATTATACTCCAATAAAGATGTTAAAAAAAAAAACTTACACCGTTAAAAAAAAAAAAAGAATGTGATGCTAGGAGCTACAGAACCTGTAGTGAGACTATGAGAGAAAGGGAAAAATATCATAGTCACATTGAAGCAATAACTTTACTTATCATGGAAATGCTGAATAAAACCCCAAATCTCATTACCGCCCCCCCATTCCCAGATTTCTCAAGTAAAAATAAACATTCTTATGGAATGGACTATGGCTATTTAAGTTTTCTCTTATTTTCATCCAAATGCATCCTAACTGATATGCAATGCTAGGATAGAGGAAGAAACCAATCTTGGAAAAAAAATAAACTAAGAAGCTTCAAATTCTTTGCATATACTTCTTTTGATAGAAATATGTAATAAGAACATCCATTGCTTTTAAAAAGGTAGGGGAGCAAAGAAAGAATGATAAAAATTGAGACTAGAGAAAAAGCAGACAGAAGAGTAAAGTATTATAAAATATGTAAATTAGCAATAGCAAATAATAATAATAGAATAGGAATGGACTAAAATGATCAGGGACTTCCACTTCGGGTAACTACTAACTAGATCACTTGGACCAACACACGTTTAAAAAATTTTTAAAAAGCTGAACAGCATGTTTTTAAGATCTGCTCTAAAGATATTTGAAAGCTAAGGAGGCAGTGAGTAATTATGGAGCTGTCATCCCGAAGAAGAAGAAAACCCAGAGAAGCAAGCTTTGCATTCAGGGGTCTCTTTTTCCTGTAAGGGCATCTTGAAGAGGTGGTTGAAAATGTGAAAAGTTATTTTGACAGTTTCCTAAAGTTAGTGGGGAAAATGGAATTCAGGGACCACAAGGGTCCCTGAAGTAAAGGTGGATTGGAAGCAGAGAAGCTTTGTGTGGGTTGGAGCCCAGCTTCATTTCAGTCCCCAAATTACATGAGGGTCATCCAGTATTGCTGATGCCCATGGTTGTCTGACAGAAGCAAGTAAAAATTTTCTCTGGAGGAAGAGAATATAATTCAGAGCCTTAAGTTATCTCCATAATTTTTCATAATAATATCCTATTCTCAATAGAAAAAATTTAACAAGAATATGGGGACACAGAAACTAGAGACAGTGGAAGCAGATCCAGATGCTTAACTTTAAAATAAATATTTATAGAGATTAAAGAAAAGATTGAGAATTTTGGCATAATATTTCTGGAAACTATAAATAATCTTAGTGAAAATCTTGAGAAAGAAAAACTCAATGGCTGAATAAGATCTTAATGGATAAGTTTAAAGGAACTTAGTGTTGAGGAGTATACTAATAACTTATAGGATAGGCAAGAAGAAAATATATACAATAAGGCACAGAAAGAATAAAGAAAAGAGTATGAGATACAAAATGCATAGATACAGAAGGATAGCATACATTTACATGGAGTTCTAAAGAAGAGGGAGAATTAGGCAATACCTAAGAAAATAGGGCAATATGTAAGACAACGAACGAAAATATTCCAAACTGAAAGATTATATCAACTATAAATGCTAGAAATTCTATAAATATACCCCAAGTATGATAAATTAAAAGAAAGTCACACTTTGTCCCATCATAATAAAATTACTGAAAATCAAAACAGAAAATATTAAGAGTGGCAAGAGGGAAAGGAAAGACAAATTAGCTCCAAAGAAGTACAATTAGACCAACAACTGACTTCTCAAGAGAAACATTAGACTAACAAGAAGACAGAAGACAATGAGGTAATATCTTAAAAGTACTGGATTAAAAAAAAAAACAGCCCTCCCCCATTAGGATTCTGTGCCCAGTAAAACATTCTTTAAGAATGAAGGTGAAATAAATACATCACCTAGAAGACTTGCACTAAAGGGAAAATTAAAAGGAGTTCTTCAAGGAGAAGGAAAATGCCCACAGATGGAAGTTCTGTTTCCTTCTGGCTTATCTTCTGAGTCACCTCTTCAGCTTTGTCTAATTTGTGTTAAACTTATCCATTGAAATCTATTTTCAGGTATTGAACTTTCAATTCTAGGTATAGAAAAAAATTGAGCAAAAAAAAAAAAAGTCAAACATGTAGGTAAATTTAAATGACCATTGATCATATAGTAGTGATAATGTCATGTATAATAATTATGTCTTTAATGTGTATCATGATAAAACACTTGACAACATTAGCAAAACTATCTAAAGGTAAGCTATGAGTCACTTAGCTTCAATGGTAATTCCCAGAGGGATCATCCAGTAACTGTTTTTAGCTAATAAGTCCAAAGTATACTTCAGGCTGAGCTTTCCAGCAATCAGGAAGGACCTAGATGCCACCTGGGCTTTCAGGTTACACCTTACCATCCCATTGGCCACCTTAACACACAGGGCCTTCTGGTAGACCTGAGCCTCCTTTGTTAGGATGCTGCTCGTAGCAGTGCATCAACGGTAATAGAGATATGTAAAGAAATGATTGTGCAGTTATGCTAGGGGAAGTATGAAAGAGGTTGCTTTATTCCTTGTTAGGAATTTGAAGTTCTCAGTTTTCCTTTTCTTTGTCATTTTATGGAGTCATAAAGGATAAGACCAAAATGCTACCAAAGTTCAGAAGAGTTTTCTGAAGTCTTTATTTGCAGGGGCTTTTAAGGACTGAGCTTATACATTTGTCTTTATGCACAAAATGTCTAATAGAAAAATCAATGTCAGTTTACACGATGGAACAATTGTGGTGCATTTTCTATCTTGTGAATTTCTCCTGCACTCAGAGGCATGCCCATCAGCTTAGAAAACCAGGATGTATTCTGCACCAGGAACAGAGAAACTTGGTAATGTTTTCCTTCTGTTTTCTGATGTTGTTTTCCTGTTCTTTTGCTCCCCGTTTCCCCTCAGTTCCCGCCACTTCTTACCCTTCCCTCATCAGGCCCCTCCTTTCTCCTGCAGTTCTATCATCTTACCTTTGTTCCCCTGGGCTGAGGTAGTGCCCCCCTCAAGTCTCTCTGACATGGTATTCATTTCTGTTACCTAGACTGTTGGTCTGTTCCTCAAAATTACTTCTTGTCCTCCTTTGGGAAAATTAAACACTTGGGTTAGAGGTGAAGGAAAGAGAATCTAATGATTCTTCAGCACCTCTCTTCAGTTAGTAAATTAAGTCCTCACAACATTCCAAGCTAATTATTTTTAGCTTTCATTTCACATATGGGACAATTAAGACAGGAGTTTCCCTATGTCTTACTATACTCCTTGTTTCTAATGGTGAAAGCCCACATTATACCAGAAACCTGGAAGCTTGGGGAAGCTAATACCTGAGAACTGTCTATAAGAGGGGGGAGGAGATCAGGAAAATGATAGACTTTGGGCAACTCATGACTCAAAAATAACCCTCTCCAAGCCCTCCAAACATATAGGGTCCAGAAACTAATTGTACCTTTAATTATAGGTATTCCCTATAATTATATAATCATAGGTATGTGGAAGTTGAGGGCACGAGACACTGCATTGGGGCAAACCTCTCCTGTTGGCAGAATTTTTCTCCTGTGCCCTTCCCACAACTGGTTTCATGCAAGCTCAGGATGTCTAAATCCGTTACTGGTTCCTAATCAGATCTGTTCTCTACTAGTAGTAAAGCTCTAGACTATTCTCTTTCTGAGTTTTCTCCATTCACTTACTCATTCACTCATTTGTGCATTTATTTTAATTGTTAAGTAACATTTTGGAGCAACTCCTTGGGCCAGTCACAATGCTAGGTACTTTTGTATGTCCCATTCTAAAATGGACTCCTCTCAGGCCGTCTTTCTTTGGAAGTGATCTAGTCGGCTAACTCCACCTAATTATGATAACAACTGAAAACTTATAGTGGTAGCATTCTCAGAGCTGTTTCCATTCTCAATTTGGAATCTGAAGCATCGACTCTGAATGAATGAAGTATCAAGGACAGTGAAATTGCAGCACTAGGCAAAAAAAAATAAGTGATTTTATTTATTTCTTTGACTGCTTCAAGTAACTCTAACACAGTACACCTCTACCTGTGAGGAAGTATGGTTCCTGATAGTGTACAGTTTCTAGGTTTGTCCTTCATGAAAATGCCCTGTGCAAGATTTTCACTCTTTGGCTTTTATTTATAGGAGAATAAGTTTCCCCAAAGTTTAAGGAATTTCTAGTGCTGGTTAGTAGGGCTCCATTTAGAGATGAGTAAAATGGAGGGGACCTTTCTTTTTGTTGCCCTCCAAAATTACAGTGGGTGCTTCTCTGTATTTCATGACTTGATTTTCCTGTGTCTTCTGCCAATGATGTGATATTCTCAGGATGAATCCAGGTTGCTGTAGCTAGAGCTACAGTGGTGAGTAAAAGAAAAAAAAGTAATAATAATAGAAAATTATTATAATCCCCACATGAGAGGAAGAATTGAGGCTTTTAGAAATAATATACACAACTTACCCTTTTATTTTCCTCCTTTAAAAATCAAGGAAGAGGTCTATATCCAACAGGAATTTTCCAACTCCATCTTAACTCTGAATTCTCACACCGACATTCAAATTTAGTCATCTTCTGGATCACTGGATTTGAGAAAGTTTTTGTTTAATTCTGTGCTAGATATTGCTCAGCTAGGTGAGAAATACAGTAACGTGAACTTGATTTCTAAGACAGCTCTAATTCTGGGTGTCGTTTGGATATACATGGGAGCGAAATCCTATTGGGTGGTGGGTCTCGCAGTGTGAGCACAAAAGATAGAGCAGGTCAGGAAGGGTCGAGATGGTGGAGTCAGTAGTGCTGAAGCGTTATCCTGAATCTCTGGATGTAATTTGGATTGTCAGTTTCGAGTAGAGAAAAAGAAGGCCACACTTTAGAAAGTTAGTGGGTAGTCTATCCTTAAATGGCATGAAGGCACAGACAAGAGCTGAATCTGAATAGATCACCCAAGCTGGGCATGGAGATGATGAGCAGAGTATGTTCTCATATGGGTCAGCGGTTTCTTGTGATCAATTATATAACATCTAGGATATCTCTTCTACTTTCTCTCTAATTAATTCCCTTTCTCCTCACTCTGCAAATCTCCAGCCACTACCCCTCTTCACTTTCCATTAATGACCCTATTTAAATATTTAGTGAAAAAATAGAAGCCGTTAGCTGAGAACTGCTTCCTTCCTAACATCAAGTCTATGGACTTCACGCATGTTTGATGAAGTAAACCCTCTCCTGCCTTTGGCCATGCTCTGCTTCTACTCTGAGACCCAACTGCTCTCAGAGACACCATTTCTGCAATTTTCTCTTAAATTTCCTCCTGCAATTTCTCCCTCTCTACTAGTTTATTATCAACAGTTTATAAATATCCTCCAGTCACTTTAATAATAAAACAACAAAAAATAAACTCTAAGACATCAAAGAAAGAACAGTAAAGGTGGAGAGGGAGTTGATCTAGTGTTGGGATCCCACAGAAAAGATAATTGCAGGTTTCGGTAAATCTAGAGACTTAGGGAAGTTTATCATTTCAGAACGTACATTTTTTTTAACAACTTTATTGGAGTATAATCGCTGAACGTACATTTTTGAGTAGGCATGAAACTTCGTGAATGGAGCAGGTTAAAACACTTGGGTATTTGTTAGGCATCAGAAGAGACTTCACCTGATTTTTTTCTTGCATTCCAAAGAAAGTACTGAAGGCAATGAGAAACCACAGTGTTGTCTCTGAGTTCATCCTCCTCGGGCTGTCTGCTGACCCCCAAATCCAGGCTCTGCTCTTTGTGCTGTTCTTTGTTATTTATATCCTGACCCTTATGGGGAACCTGATGCTGCTGCTGGTGATAAGGGTGGATTCCCAGCTCCACAACCCCATGTACTTTTTCCTGGGACAATTGTCCTTCCTGGATCTCTGCCACTCTTCTGTCACTGTGCCCAAGCTGTTGGAGAACCTCCTGTCTGAGAAGAAAACCATCTCATTCGAGGGCTGCATGGCTCAGGTCTTCTTTGTGTTTGCCACTGGAGGCACTGAATCCTGCCTACTTGCTGTCATGGCCTATGACCGCTATGTTGCCATCAGTTCTCCTCTGCTGTACGGCCAGATGATGAACAGAAAGCTGTGTATGGGGCTGGTGTGGGGCTCATGGGGCTTGGCTTTTACGGATGCTCTCATCAATATCCTTGTAGCTCTCAATTTAGACTTCTGTGAGGCTCAAAATATTCACCACTTCAGCTGTGAGCTGCCTTCTCTCTACCCTTTGTCTTGTTCCGATGTGTCTGCAAGCTTTACTGCCTTGCTCTGCTCCAGCCTCCTGCATTTCTTTGGAAATTTCCTCTTGATATTTTTCTCCTATGTTTGCATTTTCTTCACCATCCTGAGCATCAGCTCAACTGAAGGCAGAAGCAAGGCCTTCTCCACCTGTTCCTCCCACCTCATTGCAGTGAGCTTCTTTTATGGCTCAGGTTTACTCCACTATCTCATGCCAAATTCAGGATCCACTCAAGAGTTCATCTGCTCCTTGCAGTATAGTGTGATCACCCCCCTGCTGAATCCTCTCTTCTACAGCCTGAAGAACAAGGAGGTGAAGGCAGCTGTGAGAAAAATGTTGAGACAATGTTCCTAGTGTTTCAAATCATAGATTAAAAAATCAGAATGATGAGGAAATTGGGTAGAATTGCCATAAATAGTGCCTGCATATTAAGGAGAATTCTCTGATATAAGGATCTGCACGATGCCATACCTCTTTTCTTGAAAATACTTAAGAAAAGTTGAAGTTAGTTTCTGGAATGATACCAGTTCAGTCCTAATCAGAGGAAGGTGGATAGATAAACATTTTGTCTAGCAATTTTTCTTGCAAAAATATTTAATTTATTACACACAATATGGTAGACATTGTCTGCTTAGGCTATCTTTACCATTCTTCCAGTAACTAAACTCCGTGTGTTCAATGTGGTCCCAGAGAGACTGTCAATCACAGTGTCCCCAAATCCTCCCCCCTCCCCTTCTCATTATTCACTCATTCTTCCTGGCACAGTGGCTGATACAGGAGTGAGCACAGGGTCAATGCTGGACCATTCACTCTCTTAGGATATTTGAAATTGTTTATTTGACCTACACGTGTCCAATAGAGACTACAGATAAAACATTTGTTTATCATGCTTCAAACCATTTACATAGTGACCCACCATCTCCAGCTGTGAGGGGCCCCCATAACAAGAGAAGATTCCCTGGCTTGTACACACTGCTGGACAAATAGCTCTGCCACTGAGCTCTAGTGGTGCTGCAGAAAAGGCAGAATGTGAGCAAATCAACAACAGAGCAAGTACTGTACAGGGCCTTTGATAAACACCAGGAAGAAACCAAAGGGCTTTTCAACAAAGGCCCTTTAGATCATGAAACACAATTAGAGCACTAGTGAGAAGGAGACTTAGGTGAGGTATATGGATTAAAATGATCATGGTCAAAAGTTAATTATTATTTCTTTCTGAACTTACCTTTTAGTTTTTACTTACTTACCAACTGTCAACTGTCCTCCTCCCCTTCACTTTGCACTCCGCAGGAGCAGAGAATATAAACTCAAAGAGAGCAACGACATTTTCTGGCATCTTCACTACTTTTTCAAGAATGTTAAAATAGTTTCAAACATGCTTGTTGCACAATGAATGTATTTTGAATGTATGAATCATGAGCAAGACACAGAGAATATATGTAGGATGAATTCTCACCAGAGGGCCACCAAAGCAGTTTGAAATAATTCTGTGAGTAGAATAGCCTATTATGTGAGTGCCAGTCTTTTCCTTCCTGGTGAGCCTAGTTCTGGTCCATGGATTCACAAAGAGTGTGGCCATGGCTGGGCAAGGTGGTGGTTATGCAAAGGTTCAACAACATTTTCATTCACCAAGGCCGATCTGCTGTTGCCACTGGTGAAAATTATTTTGCTAAAGGTCACACACAAATTTTGTTAGATATATTATCAGATACCTTCCACTGTTTGTTTCTATTGTGAATTAACAATCCAATTCCATTTACTACTTGGTTATTTCTAGGAATGCTGTGGTATTTTGTATACAGATCTTGTATCTTGTTGAACTTGTATCTTGTCGAACTATCTTCCTAGTTCTAATGGCTTGTTTATATATACTGTTGGATTTTTTAAATTACATTTTAATTATTTTATCTTACATAAAGGAAAACAATTTTTTTTCTTTTTCTATGCAGTTTTTGTATATCTCATTTTTACGCACGATGCATAATTAGTGCAGTGGCCAGGGCCTCTACTACAAGCATCTTTCTATTGGGATCAGTAAGAATGCTTCTGATATTTCAGCATTAAGGATGATTGTTCTGTTTCTGATCAATACCTTTAACTTATTATAAGAGTTCTCTTCTAACAATATTTCCCTAAGAATTGGTGTGAAATTTTGTCAAGTGCTTTTACTATTTCTATTGAGGATCCGGACTTTTTCTCTTTTGTTTACTAATGTGTAGTGTCCATCACATAATACGCATGCAATAAATACATGTCGAATAAAAAATAAATTTATTGAAATAGTCATATGGCTTTTATTGTTTAGATTTTTAATAATAAATTATATAAACAGGTGTTCTGGTGTTGAAGAATTGTTACATTCCTGAAATCACCCTACTTAGGTAGAGGGGTAAAAACTGAATTAACTTTTGCCAATATTCAACTTAGGAATTTCCTGTTGATGTTCATAAGTGAGATAGTATAATTTTTTTCTTGCTTTTGTCTGGCATATTCTTTTTTTTTTAACATCTTTATTAGAGTATAATTGCTTTACAATGGTGTGTCAGTTTCTGCTTTATAACAAAGTGAATCAGTTATACATATACATATGTCCCCATATCTCTTCCCTCTTGCGTCTCCCTCCCTCCCACCCTCCCTCTCCCACCCTCCCTCTCCCACCCCTCTAGGTGGTCACAAAGCACCGAGCTGATCTCCCTGTGCTATGCGGCTGCTTCCCACTAGCTATCGATTTTACGTTTGGTAGTATATATATGTCCATGCCTCTCTCTCACTTTGGCCCAGCTTACCCTTCCCCCTCCCCGTATCCTCAAGTCCATTCTCTGGTAGGTCTGCATCTTTATTCCCATCTTGGCATATTCTTTTTAACAGCTTTATTGAGATGTTTCACACATCACAAAGTTCATCTATTCAAAGTGTACAATTCAGTGGTTTCTAGCATATTCACGGAGTTGTGCAACCATTACTATGGTAACCCAATTTCAAAACATTTTCATCACCCTCAAAGAAAGAAATCCCATGCCCATGGCAGTCACTCTCCATTCCTAACCCCTAACCCTGGCCCTAGGCAATCACTAATCTACTGTTTGCCTATATAGATTTGCATATTCTGGACATCTGATCTTGGCATCAATAGTATGTTTTCTTTCATCTTTTTTAAAAATTTTTTTATAGTTTATTTATTTATTTTTGCGTGTTGGGTCTTCGTTTCTGTGCGAGGGCTTTCTCTAGTTGTGGCAAGCGGGGCCCACTCTTCATCGCGGTGTGTGGACCTCTCACTATCGCGGCCTCTCTTGTTGCCGAGCACAGGCTCCAGATGCACAGCCTCAGTAGTTGTGGCTCACGGGCCTAGTTGCTCCGCGGCATGTGGGATCCTCCCAGACCAGGGTTCGAATCCATGTCCCCTGAATTGGCAGGTGGATTCTTAACCACTGCGCCACCAGGGAAGCCCTTTTTTTTTTTTTTTTTTTTTGCAGTACGCAGGCCTCTCACTGTTGTGGCCTCTCCCGTTGTGGAGCACAGGCTCTGGACGCGCAGGCTCAGTGGCCATGGCTCACGGGCCCAGCCGCTCCGCGGCATGTGGCATCTTCCCGGACCGGGGCACGAACCCATGTCCCCTGCATCGGCAGGCGGACTCTCAACCACTGCGCCACCAGGGAAGCCCTGGTCCTGGGATTTTTTTAGGTGAGACTTTTGAGTACTGATATAATCTTTTTGCTTGTTACAGGTCTGTTCAGTTTTTCTCTTTCTTTTTGAGTAAGTTTTGGTATTTTGTGTGCTTTCAGGCAATTCTCTATTTTATGCAAACTAGTTTGTTGGTAAACAGTTTTTCATAGTGTTGTCTTACAATTTTTTTAATTTCCGTAATATGTTAGAAATGTCTCCACTTTAATATCTGATTTTGTTGAGTTTTTTTCTCTTGCTCATTGCAGCTCAAGGTTTGTCAATTTTGTGTCATTTATTGCTCTTCCTGGAGAGCTGGAACTGGAAACTCCATAACGTAATCTCAGTTTCTGTGTGACGTATACAGCTCGTTCTCATGTGGAGAACTGTTCAAAATCTTGTCAATTGATTGCACAATGGAAATCATTATGATTTGTATATAAATCCTAGGTAATTTTTTTTTTAAGATGTTGGGGGTAGGAGTTTATTAATTAATTAATTTATTTTTGCTGTGTTGGGTCTTCATTTCTGTGCAAGGGCTTTCTCTAGTTGTGGCAAGCGGGGGCCACTCTTCATCGCGGTGCGCGGGCCTCTCACTATCGCGGCCTCTCTTGTTTCAGAGCACAGGCTCCAGACGCGCAGGCTCAGTAGTTGTGGCACACGGGCCTAGTTGCTCCGTGGCATGTGGGATCCTCCCAGACCAGGGCTCGAACCCGTGTCCCCTGCATTAGCAGGCAGACTCTCAACCACTGCGCCACCAGGGAAGCCCAATCCTAGGTAATTTTTACTGCAGTCTAACTTATGTAATAATACTATGGATTTCCAGGTTTGTTTAGTAAAGCTTTGCAAAATAAAACCTAACAAAGCACTTCCCTTATCCCAACACAGAGCATATGAGGTATCTAACTGAGCAAGGAGCAGCACATAAACCAAAATCAAGACACATTTTAAAAAAATAGGTGATGGTTGTCTTTGGCACCTCTCACTTTATACCTTCCCCCTAATGCCAAGTGCCCCTCATAAAGTAAGGGACTTCAAGCTAATACAGACCATTTAAAAACCTGTGTCTTGGTTACATAGATTGGCTTGTCTTCCAAAAGCAGTGTCATTCATTCAATCATGTTTTTCACTATTACATTCTGAGCAACACATGGATTATATATTATGCTTGGTACCCTTTGTCTAATTCTGAAATGAACTCTTCTCAGGGAATTTTTCTTTAGGCAGGAGCCAACTAATTTTCTCCACGTAATGGCTGTTAATATCTAGAAACAAAAGTATTATGTTATGTTCCCAAAGCTGTTTATTTTAAAATTTGAAATAGATTTTGAAGAAATAAATCAATAATGGTGATATTTCTGCCACAGTAGAAATGGAAATTTTAAAATAATTTTAAAAGCACTTTATTGAGGTGTGATTGACAAAGAAAAAGCTATACATATTTAATTTATATGACTTGATGAATTTGAAGATGAGTGGACATCTGTGAAACCATCAAAGCAATCAATGCATAAACATATCCAGCACCACCAAAACTTTCCTCCACCCTCTTTATTATTATTGCAATTGTTTGTTTGTGATAATAACATTTAAGGGCTAACCTCTTAACCAGTTTTTAAGCATACAATACAGCATTATTAACTGTAGTCCCTGTGCTGTACAGGAGATCTCAAGAACTTACTAATGTTGTATAATTAACTTCATACTCTTTGACTAATACCTCCCTCTTACCCCTTCCTCCCAGACTCTGACAACCCCATTCTACTCTCTGCTTTTATGAGTTTGGCTATTTTAGATTCCTCATATAAGTGGTATCATGTAGTATTTTTCCTTCTTTGCCTGGCTGATTTCACTAAGTATATAGTCCTCCAGGTTTGTCCATGTTGTTGCAAATGGCAGGATTTCCTTTTTTTAAGGCTGAATAATATTTTATGTATTTACGGCATTTTCTTTATCCATTAATCTGTTGATTGACACTTAGATTGTTACCATGTCTTGGCTACTGTGAATAATGTTGCAGTGCGGAAGTACAGATATCTGTACAGATATCTCTTCAAGATCTAGATTTCAGTTCCTTTGGAAATATACCCAAATGATTGCTGGATTATGTGGTAGCTGTATTTTTAATATTTTGAGGAACTTCCATACTACTTTCCTAAGTGACTACCAATTTACATTCCTACCAACAGCATGCCAGGTTTCCCCTTTTCTCCACATCTTCACCAACAAGTACTTTTTTTTTTTTTTGATAATAGCCATCCTAACTGGTATGAGGTGATATCTCTTTGTGATTTAGATTTGTATTTCACTGATGAGTAGTGATGTTGAACACCTTTTCATGTACCTATTGGCCATTTGTATGTCTTCTTTAGAAAAATGTCAATTCAGATCCTTTGTTCATTTTTTAATCAGATGATGATGATGATAATGATTTGCTAATGAGTTGTAAGAGTTCCCTATATATGTTGGATATCAACCCTTTAACAGATCTATGGTTTGCAAATATTTTCTCCCATTCCTTAGGTTGCCTTTTCATTTTGTTGATTGTTTCCTTTGCTTTGCAGAGCGTTTTGGTTTGATATAGTCTCGCTTAGTTTATTTTTGTTGTTATTTCCTGTGCCTTTGATGTCATATTCAAGAAAACATTGACAAGACCAATAATAAGAAGCTTTCCCCAGTGTTTTCTTCTACTAGTATTATAGTTTCAGGTCTTACATTTAAACTTTTAACGCATTTTGAGTTAATTTTTGTGTACGGTGTAAGATAAGGATCCAATTTCATTGTTTTTCATGTGGATATATAGTTTTACCAATACCACTTATTGAAGAGACTGTCCTTTCTTCATTGCATACTCTTGGCACTCTTGTTGGAGATTGACTTTGCATGCATGAGTTTATTTCTGGGCTCTCCATTCTGTCCTATTTGTGTGTACGTTTGTTTTTTCTGCCAGTACCTAACTGTTTTTATTATTCTAACTTTGTAATAAATTTTGAAACGGGGGAGTGTGATGCATCCAGCTTTCTTCTTGCTCAAAATTGCTTCAGCTATTTAGGGTACTTCTGTGGTTTCATATGGATTTTAGAATTGTTTGTTCTGTTTCTGTGAAAAATGCCATTGGTATTTTGAAAGGGATTGTGTTGACTCTGTAGATCACTTTGGTTAGCATGGACATTTAAAAAATATTATTTCTTCCAATCCGTGAAGACAGAATATCTTTCCATTTATGTGTGTCTTCTTAAGTTTCCTTCATCAAAGTCAGAGTTTTTACTATAAAGATCTTTAATCTCCTTGGTTAAATTTATTCCTAGGTATTTTATTCCTTTTGGTGCTATTGTAAATGGAATTGTTTTCTTAATTGCTTTTTCAGCTAGTTAGTTGTTATAGAAATATAATGTTTTTCTATATTGATTTCATATCCTACAACTTTACTGAATTCATTTATTAATTCTAACAGTTTTTTGTTGTACTTAGGGTTTTCTATATATAACATTGTATTATATAACAATAGAGACAATTTAAATCCTTCCTTTCCAATTTAGATGTCTTTTTTTTTAACATCTTTATCGGCATATAATTGCTTTACAATGGTGTGTTAGTTTCTGCTTTATAACAAAGTGAATCAGTTATACATATACATATGTTCCCATATCTCTTCCCTCTTGCATCTCCCTCCCTCCCACCCTCCCTATCCCACCCCTCCAGGCGGTCACAAAGCATCGAGCCGATATCCCTGTGCCATGCGGCTGCTTCCCACTAGCTATCTACCTTACGTTTGTTAGTGTATATATGTCCATGCCTCTCTCTCGCCCTGTCACAGCTCACCCTTCCCCCTCCCCATATCCTCAAGTCCATTCTCCAGTAGGTCTGTGTCTTTATTCCTGTCTTACCCCTAGGTTCTTCATGACATTTTTTCCCTTAAATTCCATATATATATGTGTTAGCATACGGTATTTGTCTTTCTCTTTCTGACTTACTTCACTCTGTACGACAGACTCTAGGTCTATCCACCTCATTACAAATAGCTCAATTTCATTTCTTTTTATGGCTGAGTAATATTCCATTGTATATATGTGCCACATCTTCTTTATCCATTCATCCAATGATGGGCACTTAGGTTGTTTCCATCTCTGGGCTATTGTAAATAGAGCTGCAATGAACATTTTGGTACATGACTCTTTTTGAATTTTGGTTTTCTCAGGGTATATGCCCAGTAGTGGGATTGCTGGGTCGTATGGTAGTTCTATTTGTAGTTTTTTAAGGAACCTCCATACTGTTCTCCATAGTGGCTGAACCAATTTACATTCCCACCAGCAGTGCAAGAGTGTTCCCTTTTCTCCACACCCTCTCCAGCATTTATTGTTTCTAGATTTTTTGATGATGGCCATTCTGACTGGTGTAAGATGATATCTCATTGTAGTTTTGATTTGCATTTCTCTAATGATTAATGATGTTGAGCATTCTTTCATGTGTTTGTTGGCAGTCTGTATATCTTCTTTGGAGAAATGTCTATTTAGGTCTTCTGCCCATTTGTGGATTGGGTTGTTTGTTTTTTTGTTATTGAGCTGCATGAGCTGCTTGTAAATTTTGGAAATTAATCCTTTGTCAGTTGCTTCATTTGCAAATATTTTCTCCCATTCTGAGGGTTGTCTTTTGGTCTTGTTTATGGTTTCCTTTGCTGTGCAAAAGCTTTTACGTTTCATTAGGTCCCATTTGTTTATTTTTGTTTTTATTTGCATTTTTCTAGGAGGTGGGTCAAAAAGGATCTTGCTGTGATTTATGTCATAGAGTGTTCTGCCTATGTTTTCCTCTAAGAGTTTGATAGTTTCTGGCCTTACATTTAGGTCTTTAATCCATTTTGAGCTTATTTTTGTGTATGGTGTTAGGGAGTGATCTAATCTCATACTTTTACATGTACCTGTCCAGTTTTCCCAGCACCACTTATTGAAGAGGCTGTCCTTTCTCCACTGTACATTCCTGCCACCTTTATCAAAGATAAGGTGTCCATATGTGTGTGGGTTTATCTCTGGGCTTTCTATCCTGTTCCATTGATCTATCTTTCTGTTTTTGTGCCAGTACCATACTGTCTGGATGGATGCCTTTCTATTTCTTTTTCTTGCCTAACTACTCTGGCTAGGACTTCTAATACTATATTGAGTAAGATTGGCAAGAGTGGGCATCCTTGTCTTGTTCTGATCTTAGAGGGATAGTTTTCAGTTTTTCACCACTGAGTGCGATGTTAGCTGTGGGTTTGTCATATATGGTCTTTATTATGTTGAGGTATGTTCCCTCAACACTTTGCCAAGAATTTTTATCATAAATGATGTTGAATTTTGTCAAATGCTTTTTCTGCAGCCATTGAAATTATCATGTGTTTTTCATCCTTCATTCTGTTAATGTGGTGTATCAGATTAATTGATTTGTGTGTGTTGAGCCATCCATGCATCCCAGGAATAAATCCACTTGACCATGGTGAATAATCCTTTTAGTGTACTGTTGAATTCAATTTGCTAATATTTTGTTGAGGATATTTACGTCTATGTTCATCAGGGATCTTGGCCTATAATTTTCTTTTCTTGTGGTGCCTCTGTTTGGCTTTGGAATCAGGGTAATGCTGGACTCATAAAATGAACTTGAAAGTGTTCTTTCTTCTATTATTTGGAAGTGTTTAAGAAGGATTGGTATTAATTCTTCTTTAAATATTTGGTAGCATTTGCCAGTGTGTGTTGGCTCTGAAATCAAACAAAAACAAGCCTCATCCCTGGCTACAGTGAACCCTTACTTGAGTTCCCTTCCAAGTTGCTTTGTTCTGGGGTGATCTCAGGATGAGCCCTGGGAGCCCCCATGAACAATGTTGCTATACACAAGAGTGAAAGAGGAAGAATTTAAGAAAGTATCTCCTTTATCCTGATGCCAAATTACTGTAAATAAATGTCCAGATATTGTCCACAGTTTATCACTTTACATTATTAGTATTGAATCCATCATAAATATTAACTTTCAATATGATTTTCTATTTCTTCCTTACAGTGGTATTCTCAATGTTGACTTCACAAGCTAAACAGTTTTATCACTTACTGGATCTGAAAGTGCTACAAACCAGTGTACCACTGAGAATTCAAGTAATTGGGTTTTATTCCTCACCTGGGCTTGGAAACTCAGCTATTTAGTCAATGACTGGACAAAAGGATAGGTTTCTGAGTCTTCAATGATGAATTAAATGAACTAGTGTTGAATTAGAACATCAAAGGCCAGGATGGGCCTCTAGATTGAGGCCAGAGTATTGAACAGTTATATTGAGACTCAGGTGAAGTCTAGAATATCAAGATAGTGTGGGAATATATACACAAGTCTTAAAGTGTGAGGATAGAGTTTAGATGACCACGTGGGACCTTAAAACCTGCCAGAATGGCTTAGACATCACATGCGGTGACTACATATATTATTGGATATATTGGTTTTAGAGTGAGCATGGTGTACCTACCCAGAGCATTGTTCTATTACTGGGAACAGCTTCTTATGACTCATTGTAATCATAGCATTGCCTACAAAAGCCCACCTAAAATATCACTGGGCATGATAGTCTAGGCTACCAGTTTTTTAAAAATTTATTATAATTGTATTAATGTATTTTAAAATTAAATGATAACATGATGCCACTAAATAAAACGAGAGAAATTTAAAACAAGAAAACTCCAAAGCAATTTAATTCCACATTCAGTCTCTAAATTCCTTCATGTCATATTGTCCTCCTACCCCCTAATGGTTTCTTACACTTCACCGTGGCCTCTGTTCCCATGACTGAACACTTAATTTTATCATTATCATGCTTTTATAATTTCTTGTGTGCACGTGGGCATGCTCACAGACATACACATACATAACCAATGAATTCGTTTACACTTTATTGAAAACAAATGGAAGCAAATCAAGATGTAAATTTGCTTAACTTCTTGCACTCTTGACCTTCCCTCCTTGACACAGAATAGACAAAGTGCCTCTGCTCCTACCTAAGTCCTTTTCATCTAGATTTAATGCTCTATTTCTCAAGTAATTCACTCCTGATTTTTTTTCTCCATATTTCTCTAATATCAGCAAACTTTCCTTTTCAAATTTATCACTCTGAACCACATAAAAATACTCTAGCTCAAAAACAGATTATAATAAAAAATAGTAATATAGTTGATTTAAAACATCAATGGTACGATGATGACCAGGAAGTGAGCTTTTAAATATCTGAATGTGGATTGTGAGACAGTAATGAAAAAACATTTATGCAGAGTAAGATCTAGGTGCTGGGGTAACTGAGAGGCATTAAGGGACTTTTGATGGATCTTCTTTGTTTGTTTTCCAGAGAGAACACTTCTCTATATGGCAATGAAAAACTACAGTGCCGTCAGTGAGTTCATTCCCCTTGTACTATCTATTGACCCCCGTACTCAGGCTGTACTGTTTGTGCTGTTCCTTCTGATTTACCTCCTCACTCTGATGGGAAATTTCTTAATGCTGCTGATGATTAGGGCTGATTTTCACCTCCACATACCCATGTACTTCTTTTTGAGATGACTCTCCTTTCTGGACCTTTGCCACTCATCTGTCACAGTCCCCAAGATGCTGGAAAATGTACTTTCTGAAAGTAAAACCATCTTTGTAGACAGCTGCCTGGCTCAGGCCTTCTTTGTGTTTGCCACCAAGGGCACTGAGGCATGTCTGCTGGCTGTGATGGCCTATGACCGCTATGTAGCCATCAGCTCCCCTCTGCTCTGTGGCCAGGTGATGAACAACCAGCTCTGTACTGGGCTGATGTGGGGCTCCTGGGGCCTGGCCTTTGTTGATGCTCTCATCAACATCCTCCTGGCTGTCAATTTAGACTATTGTGAGGACCAAACTATTCCCCACTTCAGCTGCAAGCTGTCTTCTCTCTTCCATCTTTCTTGCTTTGATACCTCCACCAGTTTCACACTCCTGCTCTGCTCTTCTGTCTTGCATCTCTTTGGAACCTTCATTATGATTGTTTCTGCCTATGACCACATTGTCTGCACTATCCTGAGCATCAGCTCCACCTCAGGGAGAAGCAAGGCCTTCTCTACCTGCTCTTCTCACCTCACTACTATTATTTTGTTCTATGGCTCAGGTTTCCTCAGCTATTTCTTGCCAACCTCAGGCTCCACTCTGGAGATGATCTTCTCCTTGCAGTACAGTGTGATTACTCCCATGCTGAATTCCCTCTTCTATAGCCTACAGAACAAAGAGGTGAAGGCAGCTATGGGAAGAATGTTTAGAAAGTATTTTCATTCTCTCTTGTAGTGTACACAAAATGATAATGAAAGAGGAGCTGAACTATGGCGCTACCTGATCAAACAATGGACTTTAAGGAGAGTTTCTTGGTTGTCCATGCTGCCAGAAGTTACAGGGAACATAGTGGCATTTATTTCCTTGGAAATACTTCTGAAAAGGACAGAAAACTCTTATCTTAGGATGATTCAGGTTCAGTCTTATTTGGAAAAGGAGAAATGAATCAGATAACCCTCTTTTTCAAGGGATCATTTTGTTAAAATGTTGATTTATTATTCATATTATGTGGACATCTGTTGCTATGGTTGCTTATTACTTCTTCATGCTTCTTCATATAATTACACTTCAAGTCCACAGGAAGACTGATTTTCTCAAATTTACATGTCCATAAAGTGAGGTGATCCTATAACCCACGATAGACTAACCATTCTACCCTTTCTCCCGGCAGTGAATTGAGGCAAGGTGTGAAACGAAGACCCAGGTGAGGTGATTTAGAATCCTTCTCTAGGAAATTCAGATATTGAGCAGGAAGAAACAACAACAACGGCAACAAAAAACCCATCATTCAGAATAAAGTCAATCTGACCGTAGTGCCTAAAGAGACCATGAAACCCTGTTCCCCTGGCAATTGTCCTTTCTGAGGTCGTATTTTTAATAGATATGGTAATAATAGCTAATTTGTTACATTTCTTAACTCATGTCACAAAGTGCGTTAAGTTCCTGGGATAGACAGGATGGCCTCCTGAAGATGATCTCCTAATCCCTGGAACTTGTGAATATGTTATGTGACGAAAGGGGCTGGGCAGATGAATAAGGTTATAGACCTTAAAAGGGGTCGAGTAGTATAGATTATCCAGGTGGGCTCGATCTAATCACATGAATCCTTAAAAGCAGGGAAACTTCTCCAGCTGTAGGCAGTTATGATGAGGCGGAAAGGGAAGGTCAGAGATAATATAAGCATGAGAAAGACTCAACCCACCATTGCTGGTGTGGGTCCATGAGCCAGAGGTTGTGGGTGGCCTCTAGAAGCTGAAAACAACCCCCAGCCAAGAGCCAGCAAAGAAATAGGAACTTTAGTCCATGGAATTCATGGAACTGAATTCTGCCAACAACCTGAATGGTGTCTCTCCTAGATCCTCCAGGTAAGACCTACTGACTTGACTTTGGCCTTGTGTGACCCAGGGCAAAAAATCAGTTGAGTGCACCCATATTTCTGACCTAAAGAACTATCAGAAAATGTATTTGTGTCATTTGAAGCCACTAAGTTTGTGGTAATTTGTTATGGCAGCAATAGAAAACTAATATCGTACCTTTTATTTATCCTACTTAGTTATCTCAACAGATACATGAGATAGGTTTATTGTGAGCTTTCCTTTACGGATGAGGAAATGAGACTCAGGATGTTTGTGTGCTGTTCAGCGATTCATAGCAAGGAAATGGTGGAGCTGGAATTTTAACCCGTGCAGTTTGAATCAAGTCCACACTCTCAATCACTGTAGTGCTGCTTCCATTAAGTCTATGAGGCTCGCAAATACTTTCTATAATTACATTTGCTATTGGATTCAGCTGCTTACAAAGAATGGTAATTAATACCACTCATACCAAAGGTGAGGTTCAAGCAACAGAACTTTGGTGAAATGCAAAGTATTTAGATTTAGATATTTAGTTAAGATTTGGGAAAAGACAGTAATCACTATGCTGCCCTTCCTCTTCTATTTTGTGAACTATCCTTTTTTCCAAAAATGTGTTTTCTCTCTTTAATCAGGTTATTTGCAGTCAGTTTCTGTTTTTTCCAAAGAAAAATGATTGGTTTTGAAATTGGAACTGGGAGATTGATTTGTAGGCAACAAATATCAGGGAAGTGAGGATATGTAGAATTCGTGATTGTGCTAAGACACGCACAACGAAGTGAGCCGTCTGTCCGTCGTTACTGCTCATCATATGTAATTGCTACTCTTAAGATCCATTGCCTGAGACCATGGACACTGTGCTAATAAGCCTTCCAGTAAGGGAAAGTTGCTAAAATTAAGCTAGTACAAGAGAAAGAGGAATGCCAACACCGCAGTGTCTTCTGTTGTCAAGACAATTATTTCTTGATTTTTTAATTTTTATACAATTTTTAAAGGTTACTTACCATTTACAGTTATTACAAAATATTGGTTATATTCCCTGTGTTGTACAGTATATCCTTGAGCCTATCATACACCTAATAGTTGCATCTCCCACTCCCCCGCCTCTATGTTACCCCTTCCCCCCACTGGTAACCACTAGTGTGTTCTCTGTGAGTCTGCTTTTTTGTTGTTATATTTTTTAGATTCCACATATAAGTGATATCATACAGTATTTGTCTTTCTCTCTCAGTTATTTCACTTAGCATAATGCCCTCCAAGTCCCTCCATGTTGCTACAAATGGCAAAATTTTGTTCTTTTTTATGGCTTAGTATTCCATATTGTGTGTGTGTGTGTGTGTGTGTGTGTGTGTGTGTAACACATCTTTATCCATTCATCTGTTGATGGACACAAGTTATTTTCATGTCTTGGCAATTGTAAATAATGCTGCTATGAACATTAGGGTGCATGTATTTTTTCAAATTAGTGTTTTTGTTTTTTTGGGCTGTATACTCAGGAGTGGAATTGCTGGGTCATATGGTAGTTCTATTTTTAGTTTTTTTGAGAAACCCCCATACTGGTTTCCACAGTAATTGGTTGTGCCAATTTACATTTCCACAGACAGTGTTACAAGGGTTCCCTTTTCTACACATCCTCGCCAGCGTTTGTTATCTGTAGACTTTTTGATGATAGCCATTCTGACAGGTGTGAGGTGATACCTCCTTGTGGTTTTGATTTGCACTTCCCTGATGATTAGTGATGTCGAGCATCTTTTCATGTGCCTGTTGGCCAGCTGCATGTCTTCTTTGAAAAAATGTCTATTTAGTTCTTCTGCACATTTTTAAATAGGGTTGTTGGGGAAAAAGTGTTTGCAAATGGTATGACTGACAAGGGATTAATATTCAACATATATAAACAGCTCATACAACACAACATCTAAAAAACATTTCCTGATTTTTGACCTTAAGGTTCAGAATGAAGTTCAGGGACTTTCTTTCCCTGTGCTGAAAGAATACCTTTCCTTTTATAGATGTAGAGCAGAGACTATTCAAAAATAACTCAGAGGCTGACTCAGTGACTTCACTACAGCAGCAGGTTGCTTATCAGAGAAATGGATGTTGACCAGGGAATTACATCATCTCAGCATCATGGAATATCAGAATAGTGACATCATGGACTTGGAGGACCTGGAGAACCAAGAACCTCCAACCTCTCTAAAACCACCATGCTTCCCTTGCCTCAGCATACTGTGACTCCCTAATGGAATAAAGCTAGTTACTCCTCATAGCCTAAATTCTTCCCTGTCGCTTTGTTGAGGTCCAGGAGTCAAAACCAACATGGCCTGAAAGATGAAATCAGAATGAGAAAAGGAAAGAATTACATGTTGGAAAGAATATAGTACTAGATGAATTTTTATCTCCAATAATCTAGAGAATATTTCTGGGGATAAATTTTATTTTTTTCTTAACAAATAAGAGTAAATTTAATTTCTATGTAGTGTTGTTTTTTGAACCATTTTAATTTATTTATATTCTTTTATTCAGACATCATTTTACATACACACCTGAATGGGATCACATCATACAATCTGTTTCCTGTTTTTTTTGGCTTGCCATCCTTTCCACATTTTCTCCTACTTATTCGCCACTCAAGGTAACCCATGTTAATCACAGAGTATATATCTTTCTTAGCTTTCTCTGGGTTTATATAGTCACATTCAAACTTCCATACACATATACGTATATGTATACATATAGAAGTTTTCCATCTCTGTTTAAAGACTGTATAAATACACACTTTTTATTCTGGTTGCTTTTCATTCTTTAATAATTTATAAAGCGTACTACACTTCAAATGCCATAGCTCTAATTCATTTTTCTGTGTGTCAGCATAAAATTCTACTAGTGAATGTGGCACAGTTTCTAAACCATTCCCCTATGTTTAGGCTCACTCTGCTTCCATTTTTTAACCACTGCAAAAATGCTACAGTAAACATTTTTGAGTACATAACATGAAATTTATTTATTTTATTTCAATTTGCATTCCTCTGCCACTAGGCAATATTAACATCTTTTCACATATTAGTTGGTCCTTTGCATTTGATCTTTTGTGAAGATTATATCCACAGCTCATGTTTTTTCAGCTTGTTTGCTGTTTATTTTTATTTTTATTTATTTATATTTTTTGCCGTACGTGGGCCTCTCACTGCTGTGGCCTCTCCCGTTGCGGAGCACAGGCTCTGGACGCGCAGGCCCAGTGGCCATGGCTCATGGGCTCAGCCGCTCCGCGGCATGTGGGATCTTCCCGGACCGGGGCACGAACGCATGTCCCCTGCATCGGCAGACGAACTCTCAACCACTGCGCCACCAGGGAAGCCCTGTTTGCTGTTTTTAATCAAAGTTTTAGAGCATTTCACATTTCATGTATATTTACATTTGTATTCTATGCGGCAGGTGGTTTTTTTCTGTTCTGCTACTTGTTCTTGTTGTGGTTTATGGTATCTTTTGCCATGCAGAAGCTTAGTTTTTATATATTCATACATAATTTATATTCTTCAAACAATAAATCTCTTTACCCTCTGAGATAAAGGTCTACTTCACTTTGAATTTAAAAATAGTTCCCTAGATATACTTTCTTAGACTTAGTTTTAAAAATTTGTTACATTTACATCTATAATCATTTGGAATTCATGTTTGTACTTACTTGGTGTGAAATAGATGTCTAACTATATTAGGTTATGATGGATAACAACGATGACAGCAACATTTAATAAATAAGCTATTCTTTTCTAACTGAACTAAAATAGCACTTGAGTCACATTAAAATCTGAGATAAATTTATAGTTTTTAATTTTTTAATCAATGTTCTATTCATCTTTTAGTTAAAATATTATATTGATATTTGGCAAGATAAGTCTCCTTCAACAACATCCCCCCACAACCACTATTATTCTTTCTCAATATTTTATATGAGCTCCATTATTTTATATTTATATGAGCTCCATTATTCTTATTCAGTTTCAAAAGAGTCCTATTTTGGGATTACGATTTAAATGGCCTTAAATTTAAAAACTAGTTTGGGGATAGTAGACATTTTAATGATGTTGAGTCATGCCAGTAAGAATACTTTCACAACAAGAATATTTCTTTCAATTTGTTAGACATCGTTTATATCCCTAAATAAAATTTCATAGATTATCATGCCATTCTTATTAAATGTACCCATACATCTTCAAAGTTTCTGTCACTATTGTAAATGAGATGTTTTCCCATTTTTGTTTTTTACTGTTCTTACTGTTAGTACAGTGATAAGCCGGCACATTTTATATATTTACTACTGTATCCAATGTGGTAGATACTGTGGAATGCATTTGTTTGCACCCTTTCAATCCTGTTCTAGTGTGTAGAAACTAGAAGGTAAAAACTGTATTTGCAAACTCCACTGGTCAGGTGTCAAGAAGGTTTTTTTGAGGTTTCAGTCAGACACATTCATTGAGATGATAATTTGAACCTGAATCCTGGGAGGAGCAAAGCAAGATGTGGGGCATTCATTTTGCTGACCTAGATCATGGCAGAGGTGGCATGGCTCTACAGCCGAAAACTGTGAAGTCTCACTGATGTAGCAGCTTCTACAATAGTAGAGACAGCTTTTGGCTAGGTTGAAAGTAGTATGACTCTACACTCGACTGCAGCAGCAGAACTTTCCTGATTCCCTGGCTGTCTGCATCAGTGGCAGCAGCTTTTTCTGTTACGGCAAAGGAGCGATTCTAGGTGCTGGGTACTTTATTAACTAAGAGATCATCCTGGTGCTGCCTCCTCCAGCCAGCCCTTCTTGATGATTTTTTTAAGTGCTGATTCCTGTATCAAATTTCTTTCTGTGATTGCAGCTGAACCCAATGGATGCAATAAGCCAGAGCACCAAAATCTTATTAACTCTTTGGTTTTTCTTTTACTATAATTGCTTAAGTTTCCTAGACATGCAACTATACAACCAGGAGAAAAAAAAAAAGAAATACCTTATAGTCTTCTTTTTCAATATTCATATAGTAATTTCATTTCTGTTTCTATTTTGTGAAAACTTCTAAAATAATATTTAATAATGGTATCAATGGGAATCCCTGGCCTATTCTTGAACTTAACTGATATTGTTTTAGTGTTTCATATTTAAAATAATATTTCCTGTACTTGTTGATATCTTTATTTTATTTTAGTTTCTTTCTATTCCTGTTTATTATCAATAGATGCTGAATTTTACAAATTACTTTTCAGCACCTATTACTATTGGCGTACAGTTTTACTCCTTTGATGTATTGATGTTGTCAAAGAAAAATTGCAAAAAAAGCAAAGAAAGGTATATTGAAAGCTATTGCAATAGCGGAATAGAGGCCAGAACTGAGTCTGAACTCAACTCCACTGAAACAAAAGGCAGTAGGGTTTTAAGAATTGGGGTTACTGGGAGATCGTAGGCCATCTGTGTTTGCTAATTGGCTTTACCCAAAAGAAAAGTAAACTTTCTTGTGTCTTCATGACAGGAGGTCGATTTACGGCTTAGACCAAGGTGCCCTAGTAGTCAGGCTCCTACCCTCCCACAGAAATGGAGAGGTAGCTGCTTATCTTTCTTGATGATTACATTTCAAAGAGATGGTTCCCAGACATTCCTGGGTTGTAAAATTGGCAAGAGGCCTTTTAAAATATTCACAGCACAAAAGGGCAGAGAAATGATTTATAATGACAAGTTTTCAAAAGTAAAAACTCTAAGAAAAAGGAGGCCAGGGGCCTAGAGGCAGGAAAAAGCTCATCTAAAGATTAGTCAAGCTGAAGGAAACATTAAGGCCATCTTGGTCAATGCCATGTTTTTGGTAGCAAGCTTCCTGATATTGAACCAGCCTTACATTTTGACATGAACCATTGTTTGGTTTTATTGAATTTTAGTTTGATACATTGCTATGTTCCATTTGCTAATAGTTTACTCAGAATTTTTGTATCATTCATAATAGATATTATTCTATAGTTTTCTGGTTATCTTTTTGCATTTTATATTAATAGAATTCCCTGTTTGTGGTAGAAATTGCTTGTTGTCACCAAATATCTGTTATCCTTTTTTGTCTCATCACAGAATTATTACAGTTCTTTATCCAGGCACATGTATATACAGAATAATTCTTTAGCCAGTCTTTCTTAGAGGTATATGTGACAATGTGATTAAAATCAGACCAATGAGGTATACAGTGAAAGTTTCAAGGAATCATTCTTGAAAGAGTGCTGTCTCTTGCCGTTCTGCACTTCTTTCTTATACCTTCTCCTTGTTGTTGCCAGACTGCATGTATAATGCAGAAGCTAGCATACCCCTGTTGTCCACTACATGACTTTGGGAATGGAGGTCACTCATACATGTACAAATATAAATTGCTGAGATGCTGAAGATTAGGGGCAATAGAGCTATCATACCCACCCTGAATTGCCACCTTCAGACTTTCACATAACAAAAATAAAATTCTGTATTGTTTAAGCTATTATCATTTTGGTCTCAGATACTTGTAAATAAATTTTATCCTAAGGCGTATAGAATTTGACTTCAGGAAGTGGAGTGCTCCATGTAACCAAACCTATAATATGTGTCATAGGTTTGGCACAAGCAGTCAAGCAACAGGCAGCAAAGATTTAGAGACTGTTGACTAGAAAGTGCAACACACTTGTTAAGCTAGAGTAAATTATGTGACCAAAGTTTTATCTGTGGCAGCTTGAAAGACAGAGCCCACGTGCTGACCGATGACATAACATTAGAGGAAATGATAGTAAAAATATAAGATATTGGTGGGTGTTGACCGCCTTCTGCCAATTTTGGCACAGTACTATGAGAAATAAACTCTGGCTAGGACTCCTGCCTGCAAACAGAAATGGAAGGAAATACAGTTTACCAAGTTAATTTCTGCCTATAGTTAATCTATATTAACTGAGTTCTGTAATTTAGCGTCTTGCAGGAGTGAAATATTGGTTACTTCTCTATCTGAAACTGATACAGTGGTAAGCACTGGTTTTGGTGCAATTGGCCATAATAGAAGATAAGACTAAATTCCTTCCACACAAAAGGACGAAAACATGTATCAATTTACATTCCCACCAACAGTGCAAGAGGGTTCCCTTTTCTCCACACCATCTCCAGCATTTGTTGTTTGTAGATTTTCTGGTGATGCCCATTCTAACTGGTGTGAGGTGATACCTCATTGTAGTTTTGATTTGCATTTCTCTAATGATTAGTGATGTTGAGCAGCTTTTCATGTGCTTCTTGGCCATCTGTATGTCTTCTTTGAAAAAACGTCTATTTAGGTCTTCTGCCCATTTTTTCATTGGGTTGTTTGTTTTTTTGATATTGAGCTGCATGAGCTATAGCTGATTCACTTCATTATACAGCAGAAACTAACACAACATGATAAGGCAACTATACGCCAATGGGGAAAAAAAAGACAAAAACCTACTGGCAAAACAAGGTTTGAGTGTTACTTTCTCACTTAAGCCTGTTGAAACAGATAGGCTCAAGGTAGCCCAACTCATAAGAGTGAGGGGAGGTGATGCAGATCATGCTTGGTAAGTAAAATTAAGATAATAGGGTCCTCAGACTTAAAAATCAAGTCTATTCAAGATATAGAGCTATGATTACCTACACAGGGACTAGAAGCTTGCCTTACAAAAACCAGTGTTAGATCAATCCCTAAAGAAAATTCTAGGTGTTGAAGCACCAGGTGTCAATAAAAAGCAAGCAGTGAAAGCTCTGCAGCTGCTAAGCAGGACATTCTCTCCAGTGCTCATCTCAGATGTGGCTGTGCAGGATAATGGACAAGGAATATTCCTGAGAGCAGAGCCAGATACTAGAGAAGGTGATGGATTCAGGAGATCCTGCTAAAGAGGAGAACCAGGGCTGTAATGCATGCTACAAGCTTACTTCACTGCCAAGGCAGGAGTCTTCACAGTTTCTGTGCAGATCTGAAAACTGTGACTGCTACTATTTGTTGCAGAAATCCATACAGTTTTCCTGTGGAATATGTACATTCTGGATTTAGCCGATTTGATTTATTGTTGTGTTATTTACCTTGTCCTGTCCCACACTTTGTCTTAAGACTTGAGCCCTTTCTTAAGAATCGTCATAAGTGGAGATGTGTACTTCATGTTGCATTACGTCAAGAGAAATATGATATTGGTTATTCTACTTATTTTGATGACAGAATTGATCCGTGGGTTCAGGTGATGATAATCACATCTCTTAATTATAAAGTTCCCCAATTAGATATTTACTTATATATTTATAAACCATTTATGACCATTGCCTGTAGCAGTTATTTCATTAGAAGTTTCAAAATGGTAATTTTCTAATTTTATTATTTCTTCTGCATTTATTGGCTGGAATTCATCTGAATAAAAGTAAGTTTTCATATCCATTAGGGTTTCTTTGATTACTCTGAAATATGATTCATACCAGAAGTCATGACAGCTACTTTATTTCATTTTTTTAACATCTTTATTGGAGTATAATTGCTTTACAATGGTGTGTTAGTTTCTGCTTTATAACAAAGTGAATCTGTTATACATATACATATGTTCCCATATCTCTTCCCCCTTGCGTCTCCCTCCCTCCCACCCTCCCTCTCCCACCCCTAGGTGTTCACAAAGCACCGAGCTGATCTCCCTGTGCTATGAGGCTGCTTCCCACTAGCTATCTATTTTGTATTTGGTAGTGTATATATGTCCATGCCACTCTCTCACTTTGTCCCAGCTTACCCTTCCCCCTGCCCCTATCCTCAAGTCCATTCACTAGTAGGTCTGTGTCTTTATTCCCGTCTTGCCCCTAGGTTCTTCATGACCATTTTTGTTTGTTTGTTTTTTAGATTCCATATATATGTGTTAGCATACGGTATTTATTTTTCTCTTTCTGACTTACTTCACTCTGTATGACAGACTCTAGGTCCATCCACCTCACTACAAATATCTCAATTTCGTTTCTTTTTATGGCTGAGTAATATTCCATTGTATATATGTGCCACATCTTTTTTATCCATTCATCTGATGATGGACACTTAGGTTGTCCTAAGTATCCTAAGTGACACTTATTTCATTTTTTTTAATTGTAACTTTCAGTGCAGCCTCCATTGATGTCCAATGAGTTTTCTCTTTCTGTTCTTTTATCAATTGATTAATTGAATGATTGATTTTACATTGTCATTAAATCATGTCTTTTTACATATTCATGTGTTTTAATCAATTTCAGTCATTAATTTTCATTAGAATACTCCATTTTTGGCCTGTGGGCTGGTTGCTGTGACCTTCTGATGACGATAATAGGCTTTGATGCCTTTCTTACTTTCTGGCACACACACAAAAAAAATCCCAGATTTATTATGTGCACTTCCTGTCCTAAACCTGTAATCAGCCATTTTTCTAAAGAATCCTAGTTCCTTTAATAGTATTTGGAAACTAAACTCAGGGTACAGGTACTACTGTATCATAACTTCTAGGCTTTTTCAATGGACAGAGCCTTTTAAAGCAGAAAACAATGTAACAAGTTCATAAATATTTCAAACTCATATTTAAGATTACAAAGACTCTATTTGATTTTATATCGTCTCACGTTGTTCTTGTGCTGAAATATATATTCCTAACAATATTAGCATAATATTTGTTTTATCTTTCAAATGTACATCTAATAGTTTCAAAAACAATACCAATATTATTACTACTAATAATACTACTGAATGAAATAATCTCTCAGAGTCAGCCCAGTCAAAATTCTACAATCTAAGGTCACCTGAAATAATTCTTTTCCATTGTGGTTATGTCACTACTTTGATATACAGCTAAGCTCATTTGTTTAGTTTTTAATTTTAGGATTTTTAAATTTAATCTTTTTTATTTTATAAAATTCAGAAGTTTTACTCAAAAGTCAATACTATAAAACAAAGTACATTCAAAGCGGTGTCACTTTCATCCTTGTTTCCCCCACCCTGTTAGTTTTCTCCATCCTCCTACATGTAATCATTTTTGTTTTTATTTTATACTTCCAGTGTTTCTTTTTTGAAAATTAAACTGTGTGTATTGTATGCACATGGGTGTGTGCTTGCTACTCAGAAGTTAGCATACTATTTAGACCACCCTGCATTTTGCTTTCTTTACTTAACAATATATCCTGGATATCGCTCCATAGCAATACATAGAGATCTTTCCTATTCCTTTCTACAGCTTAAAAGTACTCCATCGTGTGAGTGTCCAGTCTCCACTTATGGGTATCTGTGGTGTTTCCAATTTTTTGCTATTATAAATGGTGTCCCAATGAATACTTTTACACAGATGTACACAAGAACCTTTCTTCCAGCCTTACTAAAGTGACATGGGGCCATTTACCCAGGTAACCGCATACAGTAAATTATGAAAACCTCTTGACATCTACTTAATATTAGCCCTTGAGATAACAGTAATTCCTTGGCATCAAAAAATGTCATTGCTGTTCCTGTACTTCATAGAGCCAGCACCATTCTGATTCCTACGGATATTTTCTGGGTGTAGTTAGACCAGATATCTTTAACAACTGGATACTTCTCCCCTACTGGCTCCCTGATCTATGAGAAATAAGAATAGGGGAAATCACAGGAAAGCTATTGAAGCTTATGTCCAGCTTGTACACTTTACCATCATCATCTATTCCTTGCATAATACAATACTAATTTTTAAAAGTTACCTCACTTGATTAATATTAATACTGATTAACATTAAATCCAGTTGAATTTGTCATACACATGAGAAGCTAACCTGGAGGTTAGCTGTGAGTCTAGTTTCAGATCCCAAGTGAATTCTCTGAGGGTCCACATGGCCTGTATGTCCCTAAGGGAAAATTCTGGCTTTCTTCACACGTTCAAAATTCCCTTCTCCTACCCTTCCTCTTTTCGGTTCCCAGCAGACTAGCAGGAAGGCTCATCTAGGAGTTCAAGTTGATTGTTTCAGTTCACAAATTGCAAAGCTCACAAATGAGAAAATCCCTATGTCTTTTTAAAAGTTCAAGCTTCTTAGCAAATGAGTCTAGACTTTAGCTTCAAGCTGTAACTTCTAGGGATATAGATTATTGAACCAGTCCTCTGGGTTCCTTAGTTCAGCCTAAATCAACTGCTCTTTTAATTGTCTAGACATCAGAATCCTTTGTTCAGAGAACACCATCAGCAACATATTTACCGTCACTGAGGAAAATGTGTGAACTCATGATCTTGTACTCACTGACTCACATAAGCTTGAGACACTATGAGAGAAATTAGTACAACCTGTCAAGAACTTGAAATTTTCAAGATATTTCTCCTGTCTTTTCTTCAAAGCCATGACGGGGTAAGAGTTCAAATAAGATTCTGAACACTTTCTCTACAAATGACATGCTTTTTGGAGCCTGAGCCAATGTATTTCTTTTTTTCTCCCCTCTCAGCTGCCTAGAAAGAAAACTATTCCCAGAGTTGGGAAGTTATGCTACATCTTTTTCTAATGAATATCACTTGATCTCTGATCTCTTCACCTATTGACTCAAAGCTCTAGGATACTGTTTCCACCAAGAGAAGCCAAGAGTATGAAAATGTTCTACTGAATCCTCTGATGCTTTGTCCCCTCCTAACCTACTCCTTGAGGTACTTCTTTCTTCCCTATACTCGCTTCCTCTCTTCTTGCTTCCTAAGAGACTTAGCTTCCCTTTGAAGACTCTCATCTCTTCACTGTTCTCCAGCTAAACACTGCTTCCAGGTCTAGGGACAGCTCTTCTGCAATACGGCTTCATATTATCTCTTCCATAACATGCTTTGATCTACTCCTCTGAAATACCCTTCTTCTTCTTCCTCTTTCTGGTATGCATTAATAATTACAATATGTCAGAAATCTTGTTTCCAGCTCTTTATGTGTAAGCTAATTCAGTCCTTCCAAATGTAAGATATATATTACTTCCCCCAAGTTTACTCAATTTACATGTGGAAAAATTATGATTTAAAAGAACAAACAATATCACAAAAGTTAAACAGATAGTAAATGACACAATTGGGTTATACAACACATGTCTGTTTCTAAATTGCAAGATGTTGGCAACATGCCACTGCACTTACTGAACTTCAGGCATAAAGCCTGTGTTTTATCTTGGAGCAGCTGAGAGCAGCCCAGATAGGGATATGGTAGGACATTAGGAACACATTTCCCACTCTTCATGCCTTAAACTCTCTCCTCATCAACCACAGTCTTAAATCTGCAATTCAAATAATTAATCATTAAAGAAAACGGAGTAAAATTAAAAAACAAAAACAAAACAGGAAAAAAGTCCTCACCACACTAACTCAGCAACCTAGACTTTGTCCTCTATGGGGCCAGAGACTGAATCTTCTACCTCATCTTAGCCACCTACTCCCACAATAATGCCCATCACTTTGTCATCAGGAGTACTTATACCTACAAAGTCTGAATTTCAAGCATCCCTCTATCTAACGACTATCTCCAAATCTTAAAATTTGCTTAACCTAGTGTTCCTACATAAGCAATTCTTCAAACCCGAACCAATGACTGTATGACTTTTGCCCTAGCCGTACTCCTCTGCTTGGCCCCCCATTTAATTCCTTGCACAGCCTTGTTTCTATGATGCATTCACTTTGTAAGCATGCTTTTCTTCCCTACCTCTTTTTTTTTTCTTTATCACTGCATGTGCCTGGAAAAAAACAAACCCCATTTAAAGCCAAGTATCTGTCTGCTCCACACATGTGCTTAAGCATCTAAATACTACTGTGACAACCACACACTTGTCCAGATTGGTTCCAGAATCTCAAATAGGCAAATGTATCACCAGTTAATCCTACTGTATTTCCTTAGTAAATAGTTTTCCACTTGGTATACCTGAGTTTTGTATTCTTGGTTCATCAAAATCCCTTACGGCCACTTCGGTAAAACCACACAACATATGAACACACACAGATACATAGATAGATAGATAGATAGGTAGGTAGATAGATAGATAGGCAAACTCTGTTCATGGTCTCATCTCACAGTTCTTCAAAAACTTTGCAGCAATCAGAAAGTCTGTCTATTTCAGCCATAAAATCCTGCAAGCTAGCTGCCTCAGTCCCCACTCTCTATAACTTCCCTCCTATTTACAAAAGATAAAGAGCCTCTCCTCCTATCTATGGACAAAACTCCACCTGTGCTCTCTGGATCTCATTCCTTTTCCCTTTCTCAAGGACTACACTTCTGCCGTTTACCTCTTACTCTGCTGCATCAATAAATTCTCTCTCTATTTCCACTGACTATACAAAATGTTCTCTGTATTAGTACCCATCTTAAAAATAAAAGAAAGAAACCTCTAGAGACATAAGACGAGGGTCTACAGATTTACATAGGGAGTTGATAGAGGGGTGGTAGAATGCCATCCAGCAATATCAAAGTTGTCATGATGATTAGGAAGTTAGTTTAAGAATATGTGAACATGGTTTTCAGTACAGTTGTGAAATGATGTATATGAACAAGAGGGCTAAGTCAGTGGGGTAACTGGGAGGTGCAGAAGGAGTTTTAATGTCTTTCTCTCTTGGATTCCTAGGGTAAATCTTTTTATCACTATGGGAAACCACAGCATGTTCAGTGAGTTTATCCTCCTTGGGTTTTCTGTTGACCCTCAACCAGATTCTGCTCTTCATGTTGTTTCTGATGATTTACCTCCTGACCCTGTTGGGGAACCTGGTAATGTTGCTGGTTATCAGAGTTGATCCTCACCTCCACACACCCATGTACTTCTTTTTGGGACAGCTCTCCTTTCTGGACCTCTGCCATTCATCTGTCACAGTCCCCAAGATGCTGGAGAATCTACTTTCTGAAAGTAAAACCATCTTTGTAGAGAGCTGCCTGGCTCAGGCCTTCTTTGTAGTTGCCACCAGGGGCACTGAGGCCTGTCTGCTGGCTGTGATGCCCTATGACCGCTATGTAGCCATAAGCTCCCCTCTGCTCTGTGGCCAGGTGATGAACAACCAGCTCTGTATTGGGCTGGTGTGGGGCTCCTGGGGCCTGGCCTTTGTTGATGCTCTCATCAACATCCTTCTGGCTGTCAATTTAGACTACTGTGAGGACCAAACTCTTCCCCACTTCACCTGTGAGCTGTCTTCTCTCTTCCATCTTGCTTGCTCTGATACCTCCACCAATTTCACACTCTTGCTCTGCTCTTCTGTCTTCCGTTTCTTTGGAATCTTCATTTTAATCTTCTTCTCTCATATCTGCATTGTCTCCACCATCCTGAGCATCAGCTCCACCTCAGGCAGAAGCAAGGCCTTCTCTACCTGCTCTTCCCACCTCACTGCAGTGATCCTGTTCTATGGCTCAGGTTTCCTCAGTTATCTCTTTGCCAACCTCAGGTTCCCCCTGGAGATGATCTTCCCTTTACAGTACAGTGTGATCACTCCCATGCTGAATCCCCTCATGTATAGCCTTCAGAACAAGGAGGTGAAGGCAGCTATGGGAAGAATGTTAAGAAGATATGTTAACTTTTTCACATAGAGGACCAGAGGAACAGGACCATGGAGAAGCTAAACTACTCTGTAACAAAATACATAACTGGAAATAAAGTTTTTTTTAGCGTTCTTAGAAACATCTTTGTTAGAAGTGTTCTTAAATCCTTCAGTACGTGAGGATTGTATTGAAGGATGACTTCCATTCACTGCTACAATACTGGTCTGATCACAGCTTGGAAGTAGTGTTCTTAGAAACAAGGGATTATTTCTTGATTGACCATCATGCCAGATGTTAAAAGATATGTATGTGTCAGAATCTTAATAATGCTTAAGAAGGCAGCAAGCTCTATTCATAGGATGATTAGTGGTCAGCCCTCTTCAGAGGATGAGAAGTAGGTCAGGTAATTTTACAACATATTGTTTATATATTTGTGTTGTAGAGAACACCTGTTACTTTTGCCTGCCCAGCATGATTTTATCCTTCCTACTTTAACTGCATACCACTCTTGCTTAGGGAAATTAACACTTCCCCTTCTGTGTAGATCAGTGGGATTCCCCATGGTACCTCGTGTCCCCACACTCACCACAAGGAGATCATGTGACCCACGAAACGCCAATCATTCTACACCTGCCTCCTAACAAGAGACTGCCCAGGCTCTCCTGCTACTGAGATCTCCAGTGATTCCATGCCCAGTGGGCTTCCTCCCAGGAAGTTTTTCAATAAGCAAAATAACAATAGCAAACTTTTAATAAAGACCCTTATCTTAAGTGTTTTACACATATGATCCTCTTTATCTCAACAACCTTGTATGAACTAAGTACTATTACTCCTGTTTTACAAATAAATAACTGAGAACCAGAAAAGTTGCCTACAGGTGAAGGGAACTGGAATTTCAAACCAGTAGGTCTGAATCCAGAGTCCATTTTCACAAACCCTTTCTTGCGTCTGGTACTTTGCAGAACATCCTTTTCTTTATTAGTGAGAACCAAATTCAAATTATGTTGGTTGGAAACAAAAGTCAAACTGGTACTCAAATTAGCACTAAAAATTGAATTATGTCCTTCACTTGACCCCCAGTGGGATTATTTTTGATTAATTAATATACAAGGAGGTACAAAAGATAGCAAATCTTCTATTTATATTCTCTGATGGGAACATATACACCACGCTATTCAATGGCAGATACTTACCACCTGTGATTACCTAAAATCATGCACCCACCGAGAATGAAACTATAGTGATTAAGCTGCTGCTGTCATTCGATAGGGTGGGGATAAAAATATTAAGAACGAAGGATAATTTCAAGCAAGACAAGTTCAAATCTGGAAATTTTGACCTTACTGCTTGCGGCTTAGAGATGACCTAAAGCCAAAGTCAGAGGTTGATTCTCTGGCTTGCTGAATTACAACCCTGTGAGAATGAACTATCATATTGGGCTGCACATAGAACCGATCAAGAGTTGAGCACATACCTGGGAGGATTTGAGGACAGCATACCAAACCTCCAAACCACTCAAAACTACCTCCACAGTGCTCTCCTCACCCAAGCTCTTCCTTTCCTGATGGAAAAAACACATGATTCTTCTCATGCTCATCCCTTCCTGTTACTCTATTAGTTTCCAGCACTCAAAATTAACATAACTTGGGCTGAAATGGAGAATCAGAAAAGATAATTAGGAGATTTGAATTTAAAATAACAATAATAACCCACTAATTTCTATTTCAAAAATACGGAGATAATTTGTGAAAAATTATTTTAAGTATGTTCAGCCAAGGAGTGTGGACTTGACATTTTAAAATTAATTTGTATATCTTTATATACATAAAGACACATACATAATTTTATGAGATCATTTCATGTATAGTGCTTCATGGTGGTCCAGTCTTATTTTTTTTTTTTACTTACCTCCCTTTTCCCTAATTTCTATTCTCCCTCGAACTACATCACCTCCTTTTCCATGAACCCATGTTAACTAAAAGTATTTTCTTTCATAATTTTCTCCATGCTCATATAATCATATATAAGTGCTCATATATACATATACAGATATATTCATTTTTACATACACATTCATTTTTACATATACATGGCTGCTCTGTTTTTTAAACTCCCTTTAAATATGTAGGTTTTATCTTGTTTTTCTCATTCAGCAATACCAGGGTCATATTAATGTAGGTCAAATGGTTTAATTCTAATTCAGTCTTTCAAATCATAGCCTAATATTCCATGGTAAGGATATGCCATAATCGATACAACTATCTTTTAGTTGGGCATTACCTTTGCTTCCAGATTTTTGTCATAATGAGTAATAGTTCAATAAACATATTTGTATATAAATCCTTAAACTTTGGATGCTTTTATTTATATGGGGGTGATTCTCAGGAATGAGATTCTAAAATCAATGTGGATATGTATTTTAATTTGAATATATGTTGCTAGATTGCCTTCTGGAATGTTCACACATCCTAAGTAGTGAATAGGTTTCCCCTACATACTCTCCAGTTGTTACAGATCATTTAAAACATATGAAATAGAACGTGTATATATATATATATATATATATATATATAAAACTGAGTCACTTTGCTATACAGTAGTAATTAACAGAATGTTTTAAATCAACTATACTTCAATTAAAAAAAATGAAAAAACATTAAACAAAACACTTTCTGCCTTCTGGTGGGTACAAAGTGGTGTCTTTGTTTAGCATATTCTATATTTCCCTTACTACCAGTGAGTGTTACTGATTTTTCTTGTGTTTGTTAACCATTTGGATTTACTCTCCTGTAAGTTGTGTTTTAATTTCATTTGTCTCATGATATTTTTTGATTTCCTCTTTGGTTTTTTCTTTGACCCCCTTTTTTTTTAAATCTCCACTTGTTTGTATTTTTTACATTTTTCTTCCTGTAATTATTTCTAGTTTCATACCATTTTGGTTGGAAAAGATGCTTGCATACTTTCTACTCTCTTAACTTGTTGAGACTTGTTTTTTTGCCTATCATGTGATCTATGCTTCAGGGTGTTCCATGTGCACTTGGAAAGAATGTGTATTCTGGTGTTTTGGATGGAATGTCCTGTAGATACCTATTAAGTCCAACTGAACTAATGTGTCATTTAAGATCATTGTTTCCATATTGATTTTCTGTCTGGGTGATATGTCCATTGATGTAAGTGGGGTTTTAAAGTCCCCTACTGTTAATGTATTGTTGTCAATTTATCCCCATCTGTCAATATTTGCTTTATATTTTAGGTGCTCCTATATTAGGTACATATATGTTTACAAACATTACAGAATCTTCCTGTATTGATCCCTATATCATTATATAATCCCCTTATTTGTATCTTATTATAGACTTTAAGTCTAATTTTTTTCTGATGTGAGTATTGCTACCCCAGCTTTCTTTTCATTTCCATTTACACTGAATATCTTTTTCTATCCCCTCACTCCCAGTCCATGTGTGTGTTTAGCTCTGAACTGAGTCTCTGTAGGCAGCATGTAGATGGGTCTCATTTTGTTTTTTTTTATTATTTAAGCATTAGACCTTTGACATTTAAAGTGATTATTGATAGGTATATAGTTATTGCCAATTTGTTACTTTTTTTCTGGTGGTTTTTGTAGTTCTTCTCTTTTCAACTTTTAGTCTCTTTGTGGCTTGACGGTTTTCTTTTTTTATTTTAATTTTATTGGAGTATAGTTGATTTACAATGTTTTGTTAGTTTCAGGTGTACAGCAAAGTGATTCAGTTATACATATACATATATTCATTCCTTTTTAGTTTCTTTTCTCATATAGGTTATCACAGAATATTGAGTGGAGTTCCCTGTGCTATACAGTAGGTCCTTGTTGGTTATCTTCTTATATATGTTAGTGTTTGTGTGTTCATCCCAGGCTCCTAATTTATCCTTCCCCCCACACACTTACCCTTTGGTAATCATAAGTTTGTTTTTCATATCTGTAAATCTGTTCCTCTTTTGTAAATAAGTTCATTTGTATCTTTTTTTTTTTTTTTTGTGGTATGTGGGCCTCTCACTGCTGTGGCCTCTCCCGTTGAGGAGCACAGGCTCCGGATGCGCAGGCTCAGTGGCCATGGCTCACGGGCCCAGCCGCTCTGCGGCATGTGGGATCTTCCCAGACCGGGGCACGAACCCCCGTCCCCTGCATTGGCAGGCGGACTCTCAACCACTGTGCCACCAGGGAAGCCCCATTTGTATCATTTTTAATGTAGATTTCACATATGAGTGATATCATATGATATTTGTCTTTGTCTGATTTACTTCACTTAGTATGATAATCTTTAGGTCCATCCATGTTGCTGCAAATGGCATTACTTCATTCTTTTTTATGGTTGAGTAATATTCTATTGTATATATGTATCACATCTTCTTTATCCATTCCTCTGTAGATGGATATTTAGGTTACTTCCATGTCTTGGTCATTGTAAATAGTGCTGCAATGAAAACTGGGGTATGTGTGTCTTTTCAGATTATGGTTTTCTCTGGATATGTGCAGGAGTGGGATTGCTGAATCATATGGTAGTTCTATTTTTGGTTTTTTAAGGAAGTTCCATACTGTTCTCCATAGTGGTTGTACCAATTTACATTCTCACCAACACTGTAGGAGGATTCCCTTTTCTCCACACCCTCTCCAGCATGTGTTGTTTGTAGACGTTTTGCTGACGGCCATTCTGACCAATGTGAGGTGATACCTCGTTGTAGTTTTGATTTGCACTTCTTGATAAGTAGTGGTGTTGAGCATCTTTCCATGTGCTTTTTGGCCATCTTTATGTCTTCTTTGGAGAAATGTCTATTTATATCTTCTGCCCATTTTTTGATTGGGTTCTCTGTGTTTTTGACATAGAGGTGCATGTGCTGTTTTTATATTTTGGAGATTAACCTTTTGTCAGTCTCTTTGTTTGCAAATATTTTCTCCCATACCATGTGTTGTCTTTCTGTTTTGCCAATGGTTTCCTTTGCTGTGCAGAAGCTTTTAAGTTTAATTAGGTCCCATTTGTTTATTTTTGTTTTTATTTTCATTACACTAGGAGGTGAGTCAAAAAAGACATTGCAGCAATTTATGTCACAGCAATTTATGTCAAAGAGTGTTCTGCCTATGTTTTCCTCTAAGAGGTTTATAATGTCTGGCCTTACATTTAGGTCTTTGATCTATTTTGAGTTTATTTTTGTTTATGGTGTTAGAGAATGATCCAATTTCATTCTTTTACATGTAGCTGTCCAGTTTTCCCATCACCACTTATTGAAGAGATTGTCTCTTCTCCATTGTTTTTTCTTGCCTCCTTTGTCATAGATTAATTGACCATAGGTTTGTGGGTTTATTTCTGGGCTTTCTATCCTGTTCCATTGGTCTGTACGTCTGTTTTTGTGACAGTACAATACTGTTTTAATTACTGTAGCTTTGTCGTATAGTCTGAAGTCAGGGAGTCTGATTCCTCCAGCTCCGTTTTTCTTTCTCAAGATTGCTTTGGCTATTTGTGGTATTTGTGTTTCCATATAAATTAAAAAATTTTTTGTTCTAGTTATGTGAAAAATGCCTTTGGTAATTTGGAAGGAATTACATTGAATCTGTAGATTGCCTTGGGTAGTATAGTCATTTTGACAATATTGATTCTTCTAATCCAAAAACATGGTATATCTTTATCCATTTGTGTCATCTTTGCTTTCTTTCGACAGCGTCTTATCGTTTTCAGAGTACAGGTCTTTTGTCTCCTTGGGTGGTTTATTCCTAGGTATTTTATTCTTTTTGATGTGATGGTAAATAAGATTGTTTCCTTAATTTCTCTTTCTAATCTTTTGTTGTTAGTGTATAGGAATGCAAGAGATTTCTGTGTATTAATTTTGTATCCTGCAACTTTGCTGAATTCATTGATGAGCTCTAGTAGTTATCCGGTAGCATCTTTAGGATTTTCTATGTATAGTATCATGTCATTTGCAAACAGTGACAGTTTTACTTCTTTTCCACTTTGGATTCCTTTTATTTCTTTTTCTTCTCTGATTTCTGTGGCTAGGGCTTCCAAAAATACGTTGAATAAGAGTGGCAACAATGGATATCCTGGCCTTGTTCCTGATCTTAGAGGGAATGCTTTCAGCTTTTCACTGTTGAGAATAATGATAGCTGTGGATTTGTTATATATGGCTTTTATTATGTTGAGGTAGATTCCCTCTATGCTCACTTTCTGGAGAGTTTTTATCATAAATGGGTGTTGATTTTTGTCAAAAGCTTTTTCTGCATCTGTTGAGATGATCATATGGTTTTTATTCCTCAGTTTGTTAATGTGGTGTATCACACTGATTTATTTGTGGATATTGAAGAATCCTTGCATCCCTGGGATAAATCCCACTTGATCATGATGTATGATCCTTTTAATGTATTGTTAGATTCTGTTTGCTAGTATTTTGTGGAAGAATTGTGCGTCTATGTTCATCAGTAATATTGGTCAGTAATCTTTTTTTGTGGTATCTTTGTCTGGTTTTGGCATCAGGGTGATGCTGGCATCATAAAACGAGTTCA
Organism: Orcinus orca; assembly: GCF_937001465.1. Taxonomy (NCBI): domain Eukaryota; kingdom Metazoa; phylum Chordata; class Mammalia; order Artiodactyla; family Delphinidae; genus Orcinus; species Orcinus orca. The sequence continues at coordinate 39,049,685 of NC_064569.1, read as the reverse complement.
GAAGTGTTCCTTCCTCTGCAGTGTTTTGGAAGAGTTTCAGAAGGGTAGGTCTTAACTCTTCTCTAAATGTTTGATAGAATTCACCTGTGAAGCCATCTGGTCGTGGACTTTTGTTTGTTGGAAGTTTTTAAATCGCTGTCTCAATTTCAGTACTTGTGATTTGTCTGTTCATATTTTCTATTTCTTCCTTGTTCAGTTTTGGAAGGTTGTACCTTTTGAAGAATTTGTCCATTTCTTCCAGGTTGTCCATTTTATTGGCATATAGTTGCATTTAGTAGTCTGTTATGATCCTTTTACTTCTGTGGTGTCCATTGTAATTTCTTCTTCTTCCTTTATAATTTTATTGATTTGAATCCTCTCCCTTTTTTTCTTGATGTTTCTGGCTCAAAGTTTATCAATTTTGTTTATCTTTTCAGAGAACCAGCTTTTAGTTTCATTGATCTTTGCTATTGTTTTCTTCATCTCTATTTAATTTATCTCTGCTCTGATCTTTATGATTTCTTTCCTTCTACTTACTTTGGGTTTTTTTGTTTCTCTTTCTCTAGTTGTGTTAGGTGTAAGGTTAGGTTGTTTATTTGTGATTTTTCTTGTTTCCTGAGGTAAGATTGTATTGCTATAAACTTGCCTCTTAGAACTGCTTTTGATGGATCCCTTAGATTTTGGATTGGTGTGTTTTCATCTTCATTTGCCTCTAGATATTTTTTGATTTCCTCTTTGATTTCTTCAGTGATCCACTGGTTGTTTAGTAGCATATTGTTTACCCTCTATGAATTTGTGTTTTTTACAGTTTTTTTTCTTGTAATTGATTTCTATTATCATAGTGTTGTGGTTGGAAAATATGCTTGGTATTATTTCAATTTTCTTAAATTTTCCAAGGCTTGATTTGTGGCCCAAGATATGATCTATCCTGGAGAATGTTCCATATACACTTGAGAATGATTATTTTTGTTAGTGTTGTGTTTTTTTCTCTCTAGTTTTTGTATATCTGTTGTAGGTTTTTGATTTGTGGTTACCATGGAGTTCATACATGTTGACCTATAATTATATCTACTTGATTTAAGCTGACAGTCATTTAAGTTTAAATACATTCAAAAAGCTCTAGATTTTTTATTCCCCTCACCATGTTTTGTGTTTTTCATGTCCTATTTTAAATCTTCATGTCTATATCTACATGTTTATTTTAGCTATAGTTCATTTTATATTTTTTGTATTTGAACCTCCATACTAGCTTATTTAAGTGGTTGATCCACAGCCTTACTATATATTTGCCCTTACCAGTGGGATTTTCCTCTGCCTATAATTTCTTATTTCTTATTGTAGGTTTTTCTTTTTCACTTAAGACTATTTAACACTTCTTGTAAGGTCAGTTTCATATTGATGAACTCTTAGTTTTTTCATGTCTAAGAAGCTCTTTATCTCTCCTTCAATTTTGAATGTTAACCTTGTGTGTAGAGTATCCTAGGTTGTAGGTTTTTTCCTTTCAGCACTTTAAATATACCATGCCAGGACTTCCCTGGTGGCGTAGTGGTTAAGAATCTGCCTGCCAATGCAGGGGACGCAGGTTTGAGCCCTGGTCCGGGAAGATCCCACATGCCATGGAGCAACTAAGCCTGTGCGCCACAATTACTGAGACTGCGTGCCACAACTACTGAGGCCCGCACACCTAGGGTCTTGCTCCACAACGAGAAGCCACCGCAATGAGAAGCCCGTGCACCACAATGAAGAGTAGCCCCCACTTGCCTCAACTAGAGAAAGCCTGTGTGCAGCAATGAAGACCCAACGCAGCCATAAATCAATCAATCAATCAATCATGCCACTTGCTTCTGGCCTGCAAAGTTTCTCCTGAAAAATCAACTGATAGCATTATGGGGGTTCCTTTATATGTGACTTTTTTCTCTCCTGCTGCCTTTAAAATTCTCTTTATCTGTAACTTTTGCCATTTTAATCATGATATTATTTGGCATAGGTTCTTCGGGTTCATCTTATTTGGGATTCTGTGTGTTTCCTGTACCTGGATATGTGTTTCCTTCTTCAGGTTCAAAAAGTTTTCATCCATATGTTGATCAAATATATTTTCTACCACTTTCTCTCTTCTCCTTCTGGGACCCCTATAATGCAGACGTTTAGCATGCTTGATATTGTCCTGGAGGTCCCTTCAACTATTCTTTTTTTTTTTTTTTTTTGCTATTCTGATTGGGTAATTTCCATTAGCATATGTTTTGAGTTTCATCTATGCAATAGCATGTATCAGTACTTCTAGTCCTCATATCGTTACTGTTTGTAGGTATACCTTAACTCACCTTTTAATTTTTAATCTGTTTGTGTCTTTTAATCTAACGTGTTTCTCTTTTAGACAGCATATAGCTAGACCTAATTTTTATTTATTTTATTTTATTTTTTTTGCGGTACGCGGGACTCTCACTGTTGTGGCCTCTCCCGTTGTGGAGCACAGGCTCCAGACGCGCAGGCTCAGCGGCCATGGCTCACGGGCTCAGCCACTCCACGGCATGTGGGATCTTCCTGGACCGGGGCACGAACCCGTGTCCCTTGCATCAGCAGGTGGACTCTCAACCACTGCACCACCAGGGAAGCCCTAGACCTAATTTTTAAAATCTAGTCTGGCCATATCAGACTTTGGCTTGCACTGTTTAATCAATTTACTCTTAATATAATTATCAATATGGTTAGACTTAAATCTGCCATTTTGTCATTTGTTGCTATATCACATGTCTTTTTTGTTCCTCTTTTCATCCTTTTCTACCTTCTTTTGTATTAGGTAGATAATTTTCTAGTGCTCTACTTTGTTTCTTTTGTTGATTTTTCTGACATGTTTTTTGAACTATTTTCTTAGTTCTACCTTAATTCTAGCAAGGAGTTTCTCAAAAGGGGATAATTCTTCCCCTAAGGGGACACTTGATAATGTCTTAAGATGAAATAAAGGGTTTTTCAAACAAAGGAAAGCTGAAAAACTTCATTGTCAGTAGAATTTACTACAAGGATGTTAAAGTAAGTTCTTTAAGCAGGAGACAAATGATACCAAATGGAAATTTAGATATACACAAAAGTTCCCAAAATGGAAAATATGTAAGTAAGTATAAAAGGCATTTATCTCATTTACTAATCTTCTTAAAACATAGTTGGCTGCTTAAAGCAAATATAGTAATAGTGTATTGGGGGGCATATAATATGTGTAGAATTAAAATGTATGACAAAAATAGCACATGAGACAGAAAGGGGGAAATGGAAGTGTAGTGTACTATATATGAAGTTGTAAAATATTATTTATAGATAGCCTCTGATGAGTTAAAGACACAGATAGTATCATAATGCTAAAAACTCAGTTTTCCCACTAAGATGAGGTACAAGGCAAGAATGTCCCCTCTCACCACTGCTTTTCCACATCATACTGGAAGTTATAGCTAATACAGTAAGACAAGAAAAAGAAATAAAAGATATACAGATTAGGGAGGAAGAAATAAAACTGTCTTTACTCACAGATGACATGATCATCTGTGTGGAAAATCCAAAAAGTTGACCATAATACTCCTGGAACTAATGGGAATTTACATCAAATTTGCAGGATACAAGGTTAATATGCAAAAAATTGCTTTTCTAAAAACCAGCTATGAACAGTTGGAATTTGATTGTTCATATCAACAGTTGTAAAAATACAATACCATTTACATTGACACCAAAAAATGAAATGTTTCAGTATAAATCTAACAAAATGTGTACAAGATCTTTATAATAAAAATGACAAATCTCTGATGAACACACTCAAGAAGTAAATAAATGTAGTGATATTCCATGTTCAAGGATAGGAAGACTCAATATTGCCAAAATGTCAGTACTTTCCAACTTGATAAATAGATTCAGTGCAATCCCAATCAAAATTCCAGAAAGTTACTTTGTAGATATTGACAAACTGATTCTAAAGTTGACATGGAAAGGCAAAAGACCCAGAATAACAGAAACAACACTGAAGGAGAAAAACAAAGAGAACTAAAACTGACACTACCTGACTTCAAGACTTATTATAAAGCTACAGCAATCAAGACATTGGTGAAAGAACAGACAAATCAATCAATGGAATAGAATAAAGAGCCCAGAAATAGACCTACATATATATAGTAGCTGATGTTTGCAAAGGAGCAAAGGTAATAGAATGGAGCAAAGATAGCCTTGTCAACAAATGGCACTGAAACAACTGGACATCCACGTGCAAAAAAAAAAAAAAAAAAAAGAATCTAAATCCTGGAAGTTAACATAGGAGAAAATCTAGAAGACCTTAGATATTGCTATGACTTTTTAGATACAACATCAAAGGCAGGATTAATGAGAGAAATAATTGATAAACCAGACTTCATTGAAATTAAAAACTTCTTCTCTGTGAACAATGTCAAGAGAATGAGAAGACAGATCACAGATTGGGAGAAAATATTTGCAAAATGCACATCAGAAAGAGTACTGTTATCCAAAATATACAAAGAAATCCCTATAACTCAACAATAAAAAAATAATTAAAAAATGGGCCAAATACTTTGACACCTTGCAAAGAAGATATACAGATAGAAAATAAGCACATGATGAGGTGTTCTTCATTGTATGTCATCAGGGAAATGCAAATTAAAACAAAAATAAGAAACCATTGGATACCCTTTAGAGTTGGCAAAATCTAAAATACTGACAATACCAAATACTGGTAGGGATGTGGGGCAACAGGAATTCTCATTCACTACTGGTGGGAATGTAAAATGGGATTGTCACTTTGGAAGACAGTTTGATATTTCTTACAAAACTAAAAATACTCTTACCATAATCTAGCAATCATGCTCCTTGGTATTTACTCAAAGGAGCTAAATACTTATGTCCATACAAAAACCTGCTCATGGATGTTTATAGCAGCTTTATTAACAATTCCCCAAATATGGAAGTAATCAAGATGTCCTTCAGTAGGGAAATGAATAAATTGTGGTACGTCCAAACAATGGAATATTACTCAGTGCTAAAAAAAAAATAGCAAGTCATGAGAAGACATGAAGAAACCTTAAATGCATATTACTAAGTGAACAAAACCAAACTGGAAAAGCTACATACTTTGATTACAAATGTATGACATTCTGGAAAAGGCAAAACTGTGGAGTCAGTATAAAGGTCAGTGATTGCCAGGGGCTAGGGTAGGGGAGGGATGAATAGGTAGAATACAGAGGATTTTTAGGGCAGTGAAACTACTTTGTATAATACAGATGGATACATGTCATTATACATTTGTCCAAATCCATAGAATGTACAACACCAAGAGTAAACCTTAAGGTATACTGTGTACTTTGGTTGTTCATGATGTGTCATTGTAGGTTCATCAGTTGTAACATCTGTATAACTTTGGTGGGTGATATTGATAGTGGAGGAGGCTATGCATGAGTGGGGGTGGGGATAAATGGAAAATCTCTGTATCTTCCTCTCAATTTTGCTGTGAACCTGAAAATACGCTAAAATATAAAGTCACAAAAATTATTGAAATAAAGAATAAATAAGTTAAAAAATAGTCTATATTCAAGTGTTGGAAGTCTCAATATTGTGAAGATATTAATAGTCCCCAAAGTAATAAACTGAATCTCCACCCTAAGAATGTTTTATTAATAAACAAAAGAAGAAAACAAGGATACTTTATTGTGAAATAATTATGCTATCTTCTCAATTTTGATATAAAATAGTTAAAACCTTAAAATTGTAACTAAAAAGCAATAACAACAACGTGCTTGGAACATGCTGTCTTTTGAAATATTTTCCCCTAAAATCAAAAAGAAAAATTCAATTTATTTAAAAAAAATATGCTCATGTCTTATCATCAAAACATGAGGGAAATATAATTTAAAAGATAAAGGAAGATGATATAATTAATCAGGAGTAAGAGATAAAGCAGGGGTTTTTGGTGCTTCACTCACAACTCCTCAGATTTTACCTTCTGAACATTGAGGTACAGGTTGTCCTGACAGAGCCCACATTTGATCTAACATGTGGTGTCAGAAACAAATGCTAGAACAAAATAGAAATTAAAATATTTTGAATACTGAGAGGCAAAGAAAGTACCTTACTTCAGTAACTATCCCAGGGACTGGGACTACCACTATTGCAAATGTTTACTCTTTCTAAGACAGCAATATTTTAAATATCACTTTCTGAGAGATGCATCCATGTGTATATATGGCTTTGGCCCAACAAATATGGCAAAACATAGGGCCAAAATTACTTCTTGACAGATTATTTTTCTCATTTGTGTCTTAGTAAACAAGTCATGTCTTTCAGGCAACAAGCAAAGAGTGACTGGTATCCTGGTTACCATAAAAGCAAAATTTGCTCCATCTGCTTACCTTCCCCCAGGCCCCTGTATGTCTCTGTTATGGTCTTTGACAATGGTAATGTAGTTCTAATCGAACAATGAATTGAGTTTATTCAGTTTGCTTGAAATAACTTACCTGGTGCTAGCACAGTTGTTTCTTCTAATAATATTTTAGGTGTTTGGCTGATGCTCTGATAATCTTATGGGTTTTATTAATTCTTTACAGTATTCAACAGTGGAGCCTATGAGAGATTAAATCAGCTTCTAAAGTTCAGAAATTCCACTGGATTTCATCTCAGGATACAGCTGCTAGACTTTACCTGAAACCACAGTCTTGTACAAATCCTACCCTATTCTGGATATAATGGATTCCCCTCACTTCCTTACTGATTTCTCCTAAGAGTTTTCTCCTTTAAATTATATACATATGAACACCCCTCTCAGTTTCTGTTTCTCAGGATCCCAACCTAAGACACCATCTAACCCTCAGTCAATCTTTCCAACCCCACCAGAGGGCAAGTTGTTACCCAATTGGTGAGTTAGGGAGAAGAAGCACTGCTCAACTCCACCTTTCTCCTCTTTCCCATTTGTCCATAGAGAAGGTACACGCTAGTTTATTCCTTTGGCCATGTGATAAAATTAGTGGAGCAAGTTCACCCTGTTGAGACATGTATGTTAACCTGTGCTATCTATGGTGGGATGCATAAATAAGCCTAATTCAGGGGGAGTGGTAGCTATACTTACAACTCAGTAGAGCATGTATGTGTGTGTGTGTTCCTTATGGTCAGTCAATGGGATGTGAAGCTCACTGAGTTATTCCTGAGTTTGCAAATGTTTTTCTCTGTGATTAGGCCATCCATATTTACTAATTGTTGTTTATGTAAATTAGTCTCCTGTCCTTCTACACAGACTGAGAGCTAGGAGTACTATCTTCTTCAGTGTTTACATTTCAAAGAGATAGTTCTCAGGACCTCGAGAAAGACAGGCAAGAAGCTGAGAGAAGATTTACATTCATTTTAAAGAGGCAGAGAAAGAATTTACAATTTCAAGTTTTTAAAGCAAATGTTCTCAGAAAAGGGAGATCAGGGCCAGCAAATGCTCTAAGAAAAGGGAGGTCAGGGACCTATATTCAGGAAAAACCTATTTAAGGTTTAGTCAAGCTGACTAAGGTTTAGTCAAAAACCTATTTAAGGTTTAGTCATTAAGATTATATTTGTCAATACACACATACTTGCATATAAGGAAACTTCTAAGATAATGAGGTCAAAAATTTGCTTCTGGCTGAACTCCAAGGAATTCAAGGAATCAACTCAGCTGTATCCTGGGCTTGCATGATCAGGTACCCACCCAAATTGTATTTCTATGTACTTTTCTTAGGATTCAGAGCAGCCCAAGTTTATAAGAATCTAAAAAAGGATTTTGAAATCTTAGCCAGGGAGACTCTTGGCACATACACTAATATACTTTTTTTTTCCCCCCTAATACTGTCATGTAGATAGACAAGAGCTTTTCTTCAGAGAAAAGAGTTGTTGCTCTTTTCCACCTGCATGGTTTATTGAGACATTCTGTTAACAGGTCAGAGCACCTAGAGGGTTCTCTCCACTGGGGAAGAGGAGAGCTAGGTCTGCCTTGATATCTCCTGAGCCACTTATCTCTACTCTTTATCTCTTCCTCTCTGTGTCTCCTTTGCTCTGTACTTTGAGCTTTCCTGCAACTCTGCTCTTACAGTGAGATCATCCTTCCCCCATCCATCTCCGTCTCTCCCTCTTTGATCTGGTTTTTCTCTATTTACTAACATGCTCTGATCTGCCCTCAAAATTAACTCTTGTCCTCTCCTTGAGAATATTGAGGGATTAAAACTAAGGCAACGAATAACAAATAAGTCTGTCATAACCAATGTATGCTGAGCACCGCACATAAGTTATATAAATAACTTCTTAAAACCATATAAGAGAGGTATTACTATATGCCATTTTATGGATCAGAAAATTGAGATAAGGAAGCCTTAAAGACTTTCCAAAGATCATACAACTAGTAAGAAACAGAACTAGGACTTGATGACTTGACCCCAGGTATGTCTCAGGCCATAGGAAGAGACACAGGAGAGGTTCAGGAAAACAAAATCTATTGTACTCAGAGGTACTAGAAACAGTAGGCATGGCACACCACACAGGGCCATGTGGGGAAGCACCAGCACTGGTGAGGAGGCAGAAGGGGAGAGAGAGAGAGAGCGTGGCCTAGAGCCTTTACTGGGGTTTTCACTAGAAGGCAAGGCAGGGCAGGAACAGTTTGGAACTGGCTAGGTTGAATAATTTTGGGAGGCTCCGTGCTATAGGGGTGGTCCCTGGTTGCCTGGTACCTGGCCCTGGGATGGTTAAGGCAGACGAATATTGTTTCCTGGCTTGTAAGGGCTACATAGAGGAGATATGGCTGTGAATTGGTTAGTGTGTATATTAAAGGCATTCTACATGCTAATTCCTTTGCTATCTCTCTAAGAATTAGCTATCCCTGGTGAGAGGCAGACGCTCCACAGCCAGAAAGTTTAATGTCAAAATATCACATTATACAAAAAATTAAAAATATAAACAATGCACTGAGCCAGCTCCTTACTGGCAGTTCTCAAAGCATATTTTACAAGCCAATTAAACATCTTTGTCACTGAATCTGAATGAATTCTGCCAACGTGTCTACTGATTGGCTCATTGGATTATGTTCACAGGTTAATTGGGACTTGGTAGCTAACAAGGGCTTGATTGCTGGGTGAAGAAACAATTGGAGAAAAGTCTCAGTCTCCCTTAAGTAATTAATTGCATCAGCCATAAGACAGGAAGGCCAGAATGAACCAGCTGACTGAGCCAACAAGTTTGAATAGTGATCTTGAGGCTGAGTTTGTGTCTCAGTGTCAGGTCAGAGCAAGTGAACCTGGGCAAGTTCTGGGTTAGCATAAGTTAGCTAAATCTGGTATGAGAACAGAGAATGTAGCAAGGTCTGAATATAACACTCTTAAATAGAACTTAATTATGGATCTGTAGAGGGGAATAAGTAATCATGACCAATTGAGACAGGTGCCTTTCCACAGAAGAACATCTGGGGTATCTCTGGACTAACTTCCTTGTGCTCTAATTTCTAAATTTTAAAACTTTAACATATTTTTAAATGTTTTAACATCATGTGACTTTTCTAGGAGAAGAAGAAAAAATAACCAAAAAAATTCTCATCTTAATTAAAATAGTACCAAGTCTCTGGTTTCCTTGTGTCCCTCCATCCAAGGATGTTTTCCTTCACACATTCAGCCAGCACCTCCAAAAACCTCAATTTCAAACACTCTCCTACCACAGTCCCCTCTCTGTCTGATTCATTTAATTTAGTGTTCCTACACCAACCATTTTTCATATGCATTGAGAACACTAATCCTTTATGTCGACCACATTTTCATTTCATACCACTCATATCCTTACTTCTCTCATTACACAGGCAAGATTCATTCATTTAATCACCAAGGAAATTTCTTAACTCCATAACCCATCTCTCCTTTTATTACATCACATGTCTGACATAAATGCAATGACTGACTTACTCTCCACATATACCAAACACGAGAAAAATCACATAAGAGTGACCACTGGACTCAAATTTATAACCAAAAATCTGGACTATACTTCACCACTGCAAAGTAGTTATTTCAAACACCAGTCTCCCCCTGCATACCCCCACTGATGACTTTACCTTTCACCTAATTGACAATATAGAGGCTATAAATAGGAAACTCCCTACCCTTCCAGATACAAAAACGTGCCTGTATCTTTCTCCACACTCTTTGCTTTCCTTCCTCTAACAGTGGGTCAAGCATCCTTATTCCCAAGGTAAACTCCTCCACTTATTCTCTGGCTCCTATTGACATTCCCCTTTCAATAAATTCAGCCCTTCCACCTACATTAGCAACTTCTCTCTGCATCTGCAAATGCTGTAATCTATCATCTATCTAAACATTTTATTAAAGACTGAGCAGCATCAGCTTGATCTAGAGTTGAGGGTGTAGAATGTAAGAAAATCAAAGATACTATTGAGTCTAGAGAGTTAGTGAAGGTGGTTCAAAACTTGAACTTGGATCCCAGAGTCAAGAAATAATGTGTATAAAGGATTTAAGGCCCAGAGGAAACAGGCAAAAAATGAGGTTCAAAATGCTAATTTTATTCCAAGGGAAAGTTTCTTCTTTTTGAGAAACACAGCACCATCACCAAGTTCACCATCCTCAGGCTATCTGCTGACCCCCACATCCAGGCTCTGCGTTTTGTGCTATTCCTTGGGGTTTACTTCCTAACCCTGATGAAGAATCTGGTGATGCTGCTGGTGATCAGTGCTGATTCCCGTTTCCAGGTACCTATGTACTTCTTCCTAGGACAACTCTCCTTCCTTGGTATCTGCTACTTCTCAGTCTCAGTGCCCAAGTTGCTGGAAAATCTCTTGTCTAAAAAGAAAGCAATCTCAGTAGCGGTTTGCATGGCCCACATCTCCTTCGTTTCTGCCTCTGAGGGCGTTGAATCCTTCCTGTTCCTAGCAATGGCCCATGACCACTATGTTGACATTTGTCATTCTCTGGTATTCAGTCAGGTGATGAGAAACCACCTGTGTGTGGGACTGCTGTTGGCCCAGTGGGGCCTGGGCTTTCTGGATGATCACATCAATATCTTTGGAGCTGGCTCTTTAGAGTTCTGTGAGACCCACACTGTCTCCTATTTCAGTTGTGAGCTGCCCTCCCTCTTCCCTCTAGCCTGCTCCACCAATCTCACTGTGCTGGCCTGGTCTTATGTCACACACAGCCTTGGAACTGTCCTCCTCGTTTTCTTCTCCTGTGCTCGCATTGTGTCTACCATTCTGAGCATCAACTCCACCACAAGCAAACACAAGGATTTCTCCGCCTGTTCCTCCTACCTCACTGTAGTATCTTGTCTAAGTCTTAGATTTTTCACTTGAGCAATTGGGTAAAAATGGTGGCATCACTTACTAAAATCAGCATGATTGGGGGAAATGCACAATAGAAGGGTGAAAATTAAGGATTTGATTTTTTGTTAGTTTGGCTAGTTGCATTTTGGCTAAACTGCTTAAGATGCTTATTAGACATTAAAGTGGAATGTCAAGTTGTACGTATTATTTTGACATTCTGGGGAGAGGTCAGGGCTAATATTTGGCATATATGTGGTATTTAGAGATATAAGAGTAACATAGAACATCTAAGGAAAATGAAGTGAAGAGGAGATCCTGGGAATGAGATCTGGAGCAGTCCAGCATTTCTAGTTCAAGTTGAGAATGACCCAGCAAGAGAAACAGGAGCAGCAGCCATTAAATAAGAAGGAAAATCAGGAAATTTTTGTGTCACAAAATCCAAGGAAAGAGAATGCTACAAGGAGGATAGAGAGGTCAGCTGTGTTGGATGCCACTGAAAATTCAAATAAGAAGAAAGCGAAAAATTACCATTGGGTTTTGCAACGTTGGTTTTAAAGGGGTTGACAGTATTGACAAGAGAAGTTTCAGCTAGCTGGAACAAGATGAGGAGAGAATGGCAAGTGAAAAAGTACAAAGAGCCCAAAAGGACATTTTTGATACCCCTTTCTTCCTACTACACAAGAGCACGGCTCCTCTTGTCTTCACTTCAAGACATTCTCTTCCCTTATAAAGCTTCTTTCTTGGGCTTCCCTGGTGGCGTAGTGGTTGAGAGTCTGCCTGCCGATGCAGGGGGACACGGGTTTGTACCCCGGTCTGGGAAGATCCCACATGCCGCGGAGTGGCTGGGCCCGTAGCCATGGCCGCTGAGCCTGCGCCTCTGGAGCCTGTGCTCCGCAACGGGAGAGGCCACAACAGTGAGAGACCCGCGTACCGCAAAAAAAAAAAAAAGTTTCTTTCCTTTTCTACCAGGAACCTTTCAATAGCCTTCAACCTTCCCGGTGGCCTCAAGAGCGTATCCTCCAGCCACATTTCCTAGACCACAAATTTAGGATTAAAGAGCTAGTAGACAGGGGACAGAAATAAGAATAAAGCAGAATAACTAAGAGAAAAATCAAACTACTTGAGCCAGTTCCATTCTCCAGCTGAGCATTTAAGACTCCTTCTTGAAGAAATGGCTTCTCAGACCAAGTTCAATCTTGTTAGAGAATATACAGGGTAGAAATAGAATGGGAAGAGGAAGAGGTGCATATATTTTGTTGGAATTGAGCTTAATTAATTGCCGAATTTGAAGCAAAAGGGTAGAACTTGGATTGCATATTACCCCCCATAAAGATATTTTTCATTGAAAATATAAAAAACATATCAAAAAAATGTAAAATCAAGACAACTGACCATTCTGTTACTACCCAAACAACTCAGCTGTTTATTTTTCCATTGTTAATTCCACATAAGCCCCTATTGTGTGCATATTTTTATATAATTTAATGAATTTATACTAATCATGTATTCTGATTTTTTATTAGATATCATGAATATATTCTTTCTGTCTCTCCTCTATAATTATCACTTTAATCATTAGATAATATTCTGTCATTTGTTTCTACAAAAATAAAGTAGCTATTCTCCAGTTATTAGATCTTTTAGGTTGATCCTTGTGTCACTGTCTTGAAAATAACCCTGGAATATATATTTTCATACACAGTTTTTTCTCTTCTTTGAATCATCTGTTTAAGAAAAAATTTCCAAAAGAGAGAACTTAGATTTCATGTTGCCAAAATTATTGTACCAAATATAATGCTACCAATAATGTAAAAGGTCATATAAGACTCACCAAATCTTGCCAGCACTGGTTATTACAATTTAAAATAGTTTATTTCCATATAAATAGATGTAGAACAGTATCATCATCTGGCTTTAATCTGCAAATAGAGTGGAGGATTCCCATATATATTTCTAGTATATGCATAGGATTTTAGGCTACTCATGCATTCACCACTTTAATTTTGTCCGAGGAATTGCAGCGGCTCCAAAGCATGGCAGAGAGAACCTGCATACAGACAGGATACAGAAAGCTTCTAGAGTCGTTCAGTGCCAGATGATGAATCCCAAAGGGTAAATACTGTAGAAGGATATGGAAAGAGGGAAATTTTTAAGTATTGAGAAGACAATTAAAATAACAAAATGTGTTAGGTAGAAACTGGGGAGACTACCCTGTACCCAGCAGCATGTTTAGACTAAACGAAGAAGAATCAATTGCCTTGTTAAAGATCATGAACTACGTAAGTTAGTTCTCATCAGAAATAGAGTTCATACATTAGCAAATTACTTTTGTTTTCCAATCAGTTTTACTCCATTATGGACATGTTGTTATCCCTACTTTTTCCAACGATGTAACCAGTCCTCTCTGAAGTGAACTGACAAATCCAAGGTTCCCAAACTAAACCACCTGGTGTTGGAATTAGGACCAGAAACTCGGCTTTAAGGCCTATTTCTATATAGTTTGTCATGTAGACCTTGGGAGATAACTCAAATGAGAAAACAGAGATTCAGATTCAGATTTTCCTCCTTGCCCAAAGTCTGACTGCCTGCACAGTAGCTGAGGCTCACGTCAAGGTCCTCTGACTCTGTACAGCCCCATTACCATCCATTCAGGAAAGCCACAGAGACCTCAAACTAGCCCCTTCCTTCAAAGAGGACACAGGCCAGAGTGTATGTAACATCTCACTGCCAGTGCAACTTATGGTCTTACCAGTGGGGTTGCCTATGGATCATATGATTATTTATTTCATTAATTCTTTTACTTATTCAATAACCAAAAATATTTTTATGATCTCCTATGTGTGGTGCATTAAAAATAGAACAAGCTTATGCAAAATCTAGCTTTGTGGTGTTTTCATACGTTTATTCTATAAACCTTTACTAAGTGCCAGGCACTGTGCTATAAGCTCTGAGGAGATGATGAAAAATACTGACATTGTCTGTCTTCACAGAACTTACTCAAAAATCAGACAGATGTGAAACAAATGCATTCAGTCACTTAGTAAATATATACTGAGCCCTTTTCACATGTTAGGCACTCTTTTATGTGCTAGAGATAGAGTAATGACCAAAACAGACAAAATCTTTGAGTTTACATTTCAATAGAAGAGAAAATTGATAATAAATGTATTTTAAAATAGCAGGTGCTGGTAAGTGCTGTGAAGACAAAGAAGGGTAATAAGACAGAGGTAGTGTGCAGGGAGTGGGGACAGGTTGAGGGAGGATGGGAAAAACTTTCTTACATACTCTAAAAAGGTTTTTTTTTTTTTTTTTTTTTAACAATTATAACTAGAATAATAAAAGAGAAACAAGTATACCAAAAGAAAATTACTGTGTCGGGATGGACAGTGAGGGCTTCCCTGAGGAAATGACCCTTGAACTGAGACATGATGGTTCTTAGCAGGTTAGGAAGAAAAAGAGAAATAGGGATGATGGGTGGGTTAGTGAGTGATGGATCTAGAGGAAGGAGTTATAGGTCACTTCCCCCTCCTTGGGACCCAGTCTCCTCACCTATAGAGGGCACTGGGCCTCATGACCTCTAGTGGACCCTTCAGATCAGAGAGGCATAGGTGCATGATTGACCATGCTGAATGAGTGCAGGGACCCTTTGTGAGTTTTTCTTTCTCTCTTTTCATTAAATTTTTCTGGTATATGAAACTCTGTCTGAGAGCATCTTCTCTTATGAGTGGGCTGTCTCTGTGTAAGCTTGTTGATGGTTCTTTAACTCATATATTCAGCCCAAATAATTTTCCTGAACTTCAGGACTCTAGCTTCAAGTGCCTCCTGGATGTCTCATCACTGTCTCATAGGCTCATCAAACACAACATATTCAAAACTGAGTTTATCATCTTTCCCTCAAACATACTTCTTTTCCCAGGTCACCTTTTTAATCAATGGGACCCCTCAGTCATCAAGGACAGAAACCTGAGAATCATTTTTTATTCACTTCCTTTTACCCTATCATCTAATTGATGATGAAATTCTTTTGGTGTTTTGTATGTTTGGTTGGTTTTGGGGGTTTTTGTTTTGAGAAGTATCAATGTAAGTTCTTCTTTTTATGGTTGGTAGAATTCCCCAGAGAAGCCATCTGGTCCTGGACTTTGTTTGCAGGGGATTTTTTAAATTACAGATTCTACTTCACTTCTAGTGATAAGCTGTTCAAATTATCTATTTCTTCTTGATTCAGTTTTGGTGGACTGTATGTTTCTAGAAACTTGTCCATTTCTTCCGGGTTGCCCAATTTGTTGGCATGTAATTGCTCAGAGTATTCTCTTATGGTTTTTTGTATTTTGAGTATCAGTTCTCATTTTTCCTTTCATTTCTTATTTTATTTTGGTCCTCTCTCTTTTCTTCTTGGTGAGCCCTGCCAGAGGTTTGTCAATTTTGCTTACCCTTTCAAAGAACTAGCTCTTGGTTTTATTGATTATTTTTCTAGTTTTTTAATCTCTATTTTATTTATTTCCTCTCTGATCTTTATTATTCCTTCCTTGTGCTGAATTTAGGTTTTGTTTTTTCTTCCTTTTCTGATTCTTTTAGGTGGTAGATTGTTTATTTGATATTTTTTTCTTGTTTTTTAAGGAAGGCCTGTATAGCTGTGAACTTCCCTCTTAGGACTGCTTTTGCTGCATCCCATAGACTATGATCATCCCACAGAATTTGTATGGTTGTGTTCTCATTGTCATTTGTCTCAAGGTATTATTTAATATCCTCTTTGATTTCATTGTTGACCCATTGGTTTTTTAGTAGCATGTTATTTAGTCTACAAATAATCATTTTTGTCTCATTTCTTTTTCTGTGGTTTACTTCTAGTTTCATGCTATTGTGTTCAGAAAAGATGCTTGAAATAATTTCTATCGTCTTAAATTTGTTGAGGTTTGTTTTGTGTCTATCCTAGAGAATGTTCCATATGCACTTGAAAAGAATGTGCATTCTGTTTTTTTCTGATGTAATGTCGTGAAAATATAATTAAGTCTAACTGTTCTATTGTGTCATTTAGGATCTCTATCTCCTTACTGATTTTCTGCCTGGAAGATTTGTCCATTGATGTCAGTGGGGTATTAAAATCCTACTATATTGTATTCCTGTCAATTTCTCTCTTTATGTCTGTTTGTGTATTGATATTTGCTTTATATATTTAGGTGCTCCTATATTGGGTGCATATATGTTAACAAGTGTAGTATCCTCTTCTTGTATTGATCTTTCTATCATTATATAGTGTCTTTCTTTATCTTTCTTTTTGGCCTTGGTTTTAAAGTCTTTTTTTTGTCTGATACAAGTATTGTGACCTCCACTTTCTTGTCACTTCCATTTGCATGAAATACCTTTTTCCATTCCCTCACTTTCAATCTATGTGTGTCCTTTGCCCAAAGTGGTATCATGTAGGCAATATATCATAGGCTCTTATTTTTTTTAATCCAGTCTGCCACTCTATGTCTTTGGATTAGAGCATTTAGTCCATTGGCATTTAAGGTAATTATTGATAGATATGTATTTATTGCCATCTTAAACCTTGTTTTCCAGTTGATTTGTATTTCTTCTAGATGGTTTCTTTCATTTTCTATTTGTTTTTCCTTCTGTGGTTTGATGGTTTTCTTTTGTATTATGCTTGTGTTCTCTTCTTTTTGGTTTTTGTGAATCTATTGTATGTTTTTGATTTGTGGTTACCCTGTTTTTCAAGTATGTCAACCCATTACTATATCTACTTGCTTTAGACTAGTAGTCATATAGGCTCAAATACATTCTAAAAAAAAAAAAGAAAACGAAAACTACATTTTTACTCACCTCCCCCACATTTTATGATTTGATGTCCTCTTTTACATCTTCATGTTTATCCTTTTGCTGTTCATTGTAGTTATCATTGCTTTCACAAGTTGTTTGTTTGTTTTTAAATCTGTGTACTGGCTTATTTAAGAGATTTACTTTCCAATTGTGATTTTCTCTTTTCTATAGATTGTTTCTTTTCTAAAGATGACCTTTCAATATTTCTTTTAAGATAGGTTTAGTATTGCTGTATTCTTTTAATTTTCGCTTGTCTGAGAAATTCTTTCTCTTCCTTTCTATTCTAAATGATAAACTTGCTGGGTAAAGTATCCTAGGTTGCAGGTTTTTCCCTTTCAGGGCTTTGAATGCAACGTTTCTGTATAGAATCAGCTGATAGCCTTTCAGGGCTTCCCTTATAATTAACTCTTTGTTTTTCTCTTGCTGCCTTTAGAATCCTCTCTTTAACTTTTACCATTTCAATTACAATATGTCTTTGTGTAGGTCTGTTTGGATTCACCTTGTTTGGGACCTTCTGTTCTTCCTGTACCTAGACATTTGTTTCCTTCTTTAGGTTTGGGAAGTTTTCAGCTATAATTTCTTCAAATACATTTTCTATCCCTTTTCTCTTTCTTCTCCTTCTGGGATCCCTATTATGCATAGATTAGCATGCTTTATATTATCCCATAGGTTTCATATCTTGCTTTCATTTTTTTTTGTCTTTCTGTCTGTTTTGATTGGGTGATTTTCATTTTTCTGTCTCCCAGATCACTTATTTGTTCTTTTGCATTATTTAGTTTGCTATTAGGTTGGCTTTTGTCTCAGCAAATGAGTTTTTAAATTTTAATTGGCTCCTCTTTATAGTTTCTAGCTCCTTTTTACAGTGATCTGTATTTCTATCGATAGCCTCTCTTAATTCCTTCAGTATTTTTATTACCTCCTTTTTCAACTCAAGATCTAGTAGACTGGATAGGTCTGTTTCATTGTTCTTTCAGGAGGATTCTCTTGTTCTTTTAATTGGGAATGGTTCCTCTGCTTCTTTGTTTTATTTATATTTGTCTGACTCTATGAATTTTGGAGAAACAGTTATCTACTGTGGTCTTGAAGGGCTGTTTTTATATGGGAGCATCCCTGCGTAGCCTGCATGAGTCTAATATTTTTGGCATGAGGGCTGTTTTTAATATGGATGCCTGCCACGTGTTTCCTCAGTGTGTGCTGGCTGTTATCCCCTTGATAGGAGGTGTGATTGGTGTTGTGGTGACCAGAGCCTGCACCGTATGTTAAGCAGCACGTACTCTTTGCTAGGTGGCTTTCACAGCCCTGCTGGGGGCAGGGTCTGCTCCCCAGTTGGAGTAGAAGCCCCCAGATCCTTTTCTGAGCTGTGGTGTGAGATAGGCCCAACTGGAGTACTCCCACTGAGAGAGGAGTCACTGAGTATTCCTCTGCAGGAGCTGTCCACAGGGAAGTGTGTACGCTTTGTGGTGTCACCTGTCATCTGATGTGCAGGCTCACAAAATACACTGTTGTTGGCACTGACCTCAGCCCCATCTCAACCAGGGGAATGCAGGCAATAGGCCCAGATGTCCCTCAGGTGCTGTATTCACAAACCACCAGTGCAAATCTACCAGTACAGATCTGAGGAACTCAGGCATTGGGCCCATCTGTGGGAGCTATGGAATCAGCCCAGACCCCAGCCCCACCTCCACGTGCACGTGCTTGCAAAGCCCACAGCTGCTAACACTGGACCCACCCCAGCCACTGGGGCACCAGTAATCCTCTCGGATGTTCCACAGGCCCTGCGCTTACAAAGCCAGTGGTGTAAATTAACTGACTTCAAACAGCCTCTGGGACACAGCCCAAATTTCAGTCCCACCTGTGCATGTGGGCAACCCACCAGCGCTTGCACACTCCCAGAGCTCATAGAGGTGGAGCCGTGCCCACTGTGAGCAAGGTGAGAATGAGGCTGCAGTGGTGGAGCCCCGCCCCTCACCTCACACACCCATTAACAATGGGGCTTCTATGGCAGACCCGAGCTCCGTCCTGTATACACTCTTGGTTGTGGCCCAGATTGAACTACAGTCTCCTCAGGCTGTCTCTATGCAACAGACCCCAGTCCTATTCCTGGATCTGTCTGCTGAAGCATGAGTTTCAGCACCCAGCCCCTGCATGCACCATCAGATGCGTGTCTCAAGCTGGGCAGTGCAGTGAGGTGGCCAGATTGTCTGTGCTGCTCTCTCTCCATTCTGCCTGCCACAATCTGGCTGCTGTACTCTCCTCTGAGTCTCTGAAGCTCCCTGTCTGTCCCAGCTGATCTCCCAGCAGAGGAAGGGGGTTCCCAGGGTGAGAGAAACTTTCTCCTTCACAGCTCCCTCCCAGGGGCACAGGTCCCATCCTGATTCCTTTTCTTCTCCTTTCTTCCTACCCAGTTATGCAGTGACCTTTCTTGAAGCTTTGATAGTATGATATCTTCCGCCAGCGTTCAGTAGGTATTCTGTGAAAACCGTTCCACATGTAGATGTATTTTTGATGTATTTGTGCGAGGAGGTGAGCTCCTTGTCCTTCTACTCTGCCATCTTGATCTCCTCTCTAAAATTAGTATGTTTATCTTCTTTCAAGATAATATGAAGGCCATAAAACACTTTAACTCAAAACAACATCACCCCCAATTTATATGCCCTTTCAATCCAGTAATTTAGTTTTTCCTTTCCCCCCTTAAATTAGATATTATTACTATTTTATTTATTCAGTCAGTTTTTACTTAGGTGTGCCCAGATAGTTACCATGTCATTGCTTGCCCTTTCTTTTTAAAAATACTGTAATATGGTTGTTATTTATGTGGTGCTTACAGAATGCTGAAGAAACTTGATTTATGACAATTATACTTATGAAGGTACAATTACAAACAAAATACAAATTGTTATAAGACCATAATGATGTTTTACAACATATAGAAAAACCATAGGAGACTTTATATGATGTGATTTTTCCTATACATGCTATAGATCACATAACTTATTAAATTAAAAAAACAATTATTTACTAGAGTATACAATTAAAAGTTATTTATATCAATATTGCCTATGCATGCCAATGAAATGAAATGCTAACAATAGAATTACATACTACAAATATTGACTTTTCTGATATTTATCAGTAATTTTGGTATTGTTTTATTAAACCATAACACTTGGGATTTGTGTGTATCTTTTATAGAAGGCACTCAAAACACTTCATAAATATTGAATATCATTTTGGGTACAAGTGACAAATGCAATACCAGCCCACCTCCACATGAGACCTTATAAAATATAGGCAAGCTCCTTGAACTCACTATGTCTTTTTGCATCTCAAATCTTCCATTAGGGATCATTTTCTCACGTCTAAATTGGATCCTTTAGAATTCTCTTTAAGTATCCGTCTCTCAGTAAAGAAATGTTTTTGTTTGCCTGAAAATGACTTTATTTCCCAAAAGATAATTTTTCTGGTCATAAAATTCAACGTGTGGTCTGAGTTGAAGTTTCTATTTTCACAGAAAGGATATTTATTTCATTCTAATTGTTACCTGGGTGTCAGCCCCACTTTTTAAAATTGGAGTATAGTTGATTCACAATATTATATTAGTTTAGGTGTGCAGCATAGTGATTCACTATTTTCACAGACTATATACTCCATTAAAAGTGATTAGAAGATAATGCTTATAATTCCCTGTGCTATACCATATATCCTTGTTGCTTATCTATTTTATGCATAGTAGTTTTTTATCTCTTAATCCCAAATCCCTAATTTGCCACTCCCACCTTCCCTCTCCCCTTTGCTAGCCACTAGTTTGTCTTCTATATCTGTGACCTGTTTCTGTTTTACATTTACATTCGTTTGTATGATTTTTTAGATTCCACATATCATACCGCTTGAGGGGTTTCAGACAAAAAACAAACAAACAAACCATGGCATGAATTCAAACCTCAAACTTTTCTGAGCACCAGCTGTAGTTAAGAATTTTCAAGAATACCCTCCTCTTCATTTAACCAACTCCAATGTCAAAAGACCCAATTTTATCATGGCCCCTGTCCACATGGTGAATTATTCCTTATTTATGATTACACACATGTTGTTGTCCCTATTTATAACAATTATATAGTTCTTGCTATCTGCTAGGCATTCTAAGAACTTTATTTTATTTAATGTTTGATATATTTATATTTGTATAGCATTTTAAAAATGTTTTATTTTATATTGGAATACAGTTGATTTACAATGTTGTGTTAGTTTCAGGTATACAGCAAAGTAATACAGTTATACATATCCATATATCTATTCTTCCACAAATTCTCTTCCCATTTTGGTTATTACAGAATACTGAGTAGAGTTCCCTGTGCTATACAGTAGGTCTGTGTTGATTATCTATTTTATATATAGTAGTGTGTATATGTTAATCCCAAACTCCCAATTTATTCCTCCCCTCTCTTTTCCCCTTTGGTAACCATAACTTTGTTTTCTAAGTCTGTGAGTCTGTTTATATTTTGTAAATAAGTTCATTTGTATCATTTTTTTAGATTCCACATATGTGATATCATGTGATATTTGTCTTTCTCTGTCCACCTTACTTCACTTAGTATGATAATGTACACATCCATTCATGTTGCTGCAAATGGCATTATTTCATTCTTTTTAATGGCTGAGTAATATTCCTTTCTATATATGTACCACATCTTCTTTATCCATTAATCTGTTAATGGACATTTAGGTTGCTTCCATGTCTTGGCTATTGTAAACAGTGCTGCAATAAACATTGGGGTGCAAATATCTTTTTAAACCATGGTTTTCTCCATATATATGGCCAGGAGTGGGATTACTGGATCATATGGTAACTCTATGTTTAGTTTTTTAAGAAACCTCCATACTGTTCTGCATAGAGGCTGTATCAATTTATATTTTCACCAACAGTGTAGGAGGGTTCATGCTTCTCAACAGCCTCTCCAGCAATTACTGTTTTTAGACTTTTTTGATGATGGACATTGTGACTAGTGTGAAGTGATATCTCATTGTAGTTTTGATTTGCATTTCTCTAATAATATGCGATGTTGAGCATCTTTGCATGTGCCCCTTGGCCATCTGTATGTCTTCTTTAGAGAAATGTCTATTTAGATCTTCTGCCTATTTTTTGATTGGGTTCTTTGTTTTTTAGATATTGAGCTGCATGTGCTGTTTGTAAATTTTGGAGAATAATCCCTTGTCAGTCACATTGTTTGTGAATATTTTCTCCCATTCTGTGGATTGTCTTTTCATTTTGTTTGTGGTTTCCTTTGCTGTGCAAAAGCTTTTGAATTTAATTAGGTCCCATTTATTTTTGTTTTTATTTCCATTACTCTAGGAGACAGATAAAAAAGATATTGCTGCGATTTATGTCAGAGAGTGTTCTGCCTATATTTTCCTCTAAGAGTTTTATAGTGTCTTGTCTTACTTTTAGGTCTTTAATCAATTTTGAGTTTATTTTCGTGTATGGTGTTAGAGAATGTTCTAATTTCATTCTTTTATATGTAGCTGTCCAGTTTTCGCACTACCATTTTTTGAAGAGACTGTCTCTTCTCCATTGTATTATTCTTGCCTCCTTTGCCGTATATTAATAGACCATAGGTGTGTGGATTTATTTCTGGGCTTTCTATCCTGTTCCATTGATATATGTCTATTTTTGTGCCAGTACCATACTGTTTTGATTAGTGCAGCTTTCTAGTATAGCCTGAAGTCAGGGAGCCTGATTCTTCCAACTCCATTTTTCTTTCTCAGGATTGCTTTTGCTATTTGGGGTCTTTTGGGTCTCTGTATAAATTTTAAGATTTTTTTGTTCTAGTTCTGAGAAAAATGGCCTTGGTAATTTGATAGCAATTGTACTGAAGCTGTAGATTCCCTGGGCAGTATGGTCATTTTGACCATACTGATTCTCCCGATCCAAGAATATGGTATATCTTTCCATCTGTTTGTGTCACCATTGATTTCTTTCATCAGCATCTTATAGTTTTCAGAGTACAGGAGTTTTGCCTCCTTAGGTAGGTTTATTCCTAGGTATTTTTTTCCTTTTTATTGTGATGGTAAATGGGATTGTTCCTTGAATTTCTCTCTCTGATCTTTTGTTATTAGTGTATAAAAATGCAACTGATTTCTCTGTATAAATTTTGTATCCTGTAGTTTTACCAGATTCATTGATGAGCTCTAGTAGTTTTCTGGAAGCATCTTTAGAATTTTCTAAGTATAGTATCATATCATCTGCAAACACTGATAGTTTTACTTCTTTTTCAATTTGGATTCCTCTTATTTCTTTTTCTCCTCTGATTGCTGTGGCTACAACTTCCAAAACTATGTTCAGTAAAAGTGGGGAGAGTCAACATCCTTGTCTTATTTCCGATCTTAGAGGAAATGCTTTCAGCTTTTCACCATTGAGTATGATGTTAGCTGTAGGTTTGTCATATATGATCTTTATTATGTTGAGGTTTGTTCCCTCTATGCCCACTTTCTGGAGAGTTTTTATTATAAATGGGTGTTGAATTTTGTCAAAAATTTTTCTGCATCTGTTGAGATGATCATATGGTTTTTATTCTTCAGTTTGTTAATGTGGTGTATCACACTGATTTATTTGTGGATATTGAAGAATCCTTGCATCACTGGGATAAACCCCACTAGATCATGGTGTATGATCCTTTTAATGTATTGTTAGATTCGGTTTGCTAGTATTTTGTTGAGGAATTGTACATCTATGTTCATCAGTAATATTGGTCAGTAATCTTTTTTTGTGGTGTCTTTGGTTTTGGCATCAGGGTGATGCTAGCATCATAGAATGAGTTTGGGAGTATTCCTTCCTCTGCAGTTTTTTGGAAGAATTTCAGAAGGACAGGTGTTAACTCTTCACTAAATGTTATAGAATTCACCTGTGAAGCCATCTGGTTCTGGACTTTTTGGGGGTTTTTAAATTTCAATTTCAGTACTTGTGATTGGTCTGTTCATATTTTCTATATCTTCCTGGTTTAGTGTTGGGAGACTGTACCTTTCTACGAATTAGACCATTTCTTCCAGGTTGTCCATTTTATTGGCATATAGTTGCTTGTTATAATCTCTTATGATCCTTTGTATTTCTGTGATATCCGTTGTAAGGTCTCCTTTTTTATTTCTAATTTTATTGATTTGAGCCTTCTCCCATTTTTTCTTGATGAGTCTGGCTAAAGGTTTATCAATTTTATTTATCTTCTCAAAGAACCACCTTTTAGTTTCATTGATCTTTTCTACTGATTTCTTGGATTCTATGCCATTTTTATTTCTGCTTTGATCTTTATGATTTCTTTCCTTCTGCTAACTTTGGGTTTTGTTTGTTCTTCTTTCTCTAGTTGCTTTATTGTAAGCTTACATTGTTTGTCATTTTTCTTGTTTCTTGAGGTAATATTGTATTGTTATGAACTTCCCTCTTAGAACTTCTTTTGCTGTGTCCCATAGGTTTTGGATCGTCATGCTTTTGTTTTCATCTCTCCAGGTATTTTTTTTTAATTTCTCTTTGATTTCTTCAGTGATCCATTGGGTTTTGAGTAGAATATTGCTTAGCCTCCATGTCTTCTTGTTCTTTACAGTTTTTTTTTTCTTGTGCTAGACTTCTAATCTCATAGCATTTTGGTCAGAAAGTTGTTTGATATGATTTTGATTTTTTAAAATTTACCAAGACTTGCTTTGTGTCCCAGCATGTGATCTCTCCTGGAGAATGTTCTGAGTGGACTTGAAAAGAATGTGTGTTCTGCTGCTTTCAGATGTAATGCTCTATAAATACCAGTTAAGTGCATCTGTAGTCTAATGTCATTCAAGGCATTTGTTTCCATATTGATTCTGTATCTGGATGCTCTACTGATGAAAGTGAGGTGTTAAATTCCCCCACTATTATTGTGTTACAGTCAATTTCTCCTTTTATAGCTGTTAGCATTTGCCTTATATATTGAGGTGCTCTTATGTTGACTGCAAAGATATTTACAATTGTTATATCTTCTTCTTGGACTGATCTCTCTTTTTTTAAATTTTTATTTATTTTTTTAACATCTTTATTGGAGTATAATTGCTTTACAATGATGTGTTAGTTTCTGCTTTATAACAAAGTGAATCAATTATACATATACATATGTCCCCGTATCTCTTCCCTCTTGTGTCTCCCTCCCTCCCACCCTCCCTATCCCACCCCTCTAGGTGGTCACAAAGCACCGAGCTGATCTCCCTGTGCTATGCGGCTGCTTCCCACTAGCTATCTACTTTACATTTGGTAGTGTATATATGTCCATGCCACTCTCTCACTTTGTCCCAGCTTACCCTTCCCCCTCCCTGTGTCCTCAAGTCCATTCTCTAGTAGGTCTGCGTCTTTATTTCCATCTTGCCCCTAGGTTCTTCATGACCTGTTTTTTTTTTAAGATTCCATATATATGTGTTAGCATATGGTATTTGTTTTTCTCTTTCTGACTTACTTCACTCTGTATGACAGTCTCTAGGTCCATCCACCTCACTACAAATATCTCAATTTCATTTCTTTTTATGGCTGAGTAATATTTCATTGTATATATGTGCCACATCTTCTTTATCCATTCATCTGTTGATGGACACTTAAGTTGGTTCCATGTCCTGGCTGTTGTAAATAGAGCTGCAATGAACATTTTGGTACATAACTCTTTTTGAATTATGGTCTTCTCAGGGTATATGCCCAGTAGTGGGATTGCTGGATTGTACAGTACTTCTATTTTTAGTTTTTTAAGGAACCTCCATACTGTTCTCCATAGTGGCGGTATCAATTTACATTCCCACCAACAGTGCAAGAGAGTTTCCTTTTCTCCACACCCTCTCCAGCATTTATTGTTTGTAGATTTTTTTTTCTTTTTTTTGCGGTACATGGGCCTCTCACTGTTGTGGCCTCTCCCATTGCGGAGCACAGCCTCCGGACGCGCAGGCTCAGCGGCCATGACTCACGGGCCCAGCCGATCCGCGGCATGTGGGATCTTCCTGGACCGGGGCACGAACCTGTGTCCCCTGCATCGGCAGGCGGACTCTCAACCACCGCACCACCAGGGAAGCCCTGTTTGTAGATTTTTTGATGATGGCCATTCTGACTGGTGTGAGAGGATATCTCATTGTAGTTTTGATTTGCATTTCTCTAATGATTAGAGAGCATTCTTTCATATGTTTGTTGGCAATCTGTATATCTTCTTTGGAGAAATGTCTATTTAGGTCTTCTGACCATTTTTGGATTGGGTTGTTTGTTGTTTTGATATTGAGCTGCATGTGCTGCTTGTAAATTTTGGAGATTAATCCTTTGTCAGTTGCTTCATTTGCAAATATTTTCTCCCATTCTGAGGGTTGTTGGACTGATCTCTTGATCATTATGTAGGGTCCTTCCTTGTCTCTTGTAATAGTCTTTATTTTAAAGTCTATTTTGTCTGATATGAAAATTGCTACTCCAGCTTTCTTTTGATTTCCATTTGCATGAAATGTCCTTTTCTCCTCACTTTCAGTCTGTATGTGTGCCTAGGTCTGAAGTGGGTCTCTTGTAGACAGCATTTATATGTGTCTTGTTATTGTATTCATTCAACCAGTCTATGTCTTTTGGTTAGAATATGTAATCTATTTAATTTTAAGGTAATTATTGAAATGTATGTCCTTATCGCAATTTTGTTAGTTGATTTGGATTTGTTTTTGTAAGTCCTTTTTCTTCCCTTCCTCTTTTGTTCTCTTCTCTTGTGATTTGATGACTAACTTTAGGGTTGTGTTTGGATTCCCTTTTCTTTTTTTGTGTGTGTATTTATTGTAAATTTTTGGTTTACAGTAACCTTGAGGTTTTGATATAGCAGTCTATATATAAACAATATTTTTTTAAGTTAATGGTCTTTTAATTTCAGACACATTTCTAATATCCTGCATTTGTACTCTCCTTGTCTCATCATTTCTAGTTTCAATATCATATTTGTGTGTGGATGATTTCCTACATTTAGTGTATTTTTGCCTTTTTCAGTGAGCTTTTCCCATTTGTAATTTTCTTGTTTCTAGTTGTGGGCTTTACTTTTTCTGCCTAGAGAAGTTCCTTTCACATTTGTTGCAAAGCTGTTTAGGTGTGCTGAATTCTCTTAGCCTTGCTTGCGTGCAATGTTTTTGATTTCTCCATCAAATCTGAATGAGAGCCTTGCTGGGTAGAATCTTCCTGGTTGTAGTTTTTTCCCTTTCATCACTTTAAATGTATCATGCCACTCCCTTCTGTACGGCACAGTTTCTACTGAAAAATCAGCTGATAATCTTATGGGAATTCCCCTGTATGTTATTTGTTGCTTTTCCCTTGCTGCTTTTAATATTTTCTCTTTGTCTTTAATTTTTGATTAATAAATGTCTTGACAAGTTCCTCCTTGACTTTATCTGGTATGGGGCTCTCTGCACTTCCTGGACTCGTGTGACTGTTTCCTTTCCCATGTTAGGGAAGTTTTTGCTTATTATCTTTTCAAGTGTTTTCTCAATCCCTTTCTTTCTCTTCTCCTTCTGGAACCCCTATTAATGTGGATGTTGTTTTATTTAATGTTATCACAGAAGACTCTTAGACTGTCCTCATTTCTTTCCTTTCTTTTTTCTTTAGTCTGTTCTGTAGCAGTGATTTCCACCATTCTGTCTTCCAGCTCACTCATCTGTTCTTCTGCCTGATTTATTCTGCTATTGATTTCTTCTAGTGTATTTTTCATTTCAGTTATTGTATTGTTTATCTCTTTCTGTTTGTTCTTTAGACTTTCTAGCTCTTGGTTAAACATTTCTTGTATCTTCTCGGTCTGTGCCTCCATTCTTTTTCCGAAATCTTGGATCATCTTTGCTATCATTACTCTGAATTCTTTTTCAGGTAGATTGCCTATCCCCACTTCACTTAGTTGTTCTTCTGAGGTTTTATCTTGTTCCTTCATCTGGGACATACTCCTCTGCCATCTCTTCTTGCCTACCTTTCTGTGACTGTAGTTTCCATTTAACAGGCTGCAGGGTTGTAGTTCTTCCTGCTTCTGCTGTCTGCCCCATGATGGATGAGGCTGGGTTAAGAGGCTTGTGCAGGCTTCCTGGTGGAAGGGACTGGTTCCTGCCCACCGTTGGGTGGAACTGGGTCTTGTTCCTCTTCTGGGCAGGGCCGTGTCAAGGCATGTGTCTAGTGGGTAGCTGTGGGCTCAGGAATAGTTTAGGCAGCCTGTCTTCTGATGGCTGGTGCTATGTTCCCACCCTGTTGGTTGTTTGGCCTGAGGTGTCCCAGCACTGGAGCTTACAGGTTGTTGGGTGGGGCCAGGACTTGGTGAGAAAATGGCAGCCTCCAGGAGGGCTGATGCCAATGAGTACTCCCCAGAACTACTGCCACCAGTGTGTTTGTCCCCACAGTGCACCATAACTGCCCCCCACCTCTGCAGGAGACCTTCCAATACCAACAGGTAGGTCTGGTCCATGCTCCTATGAGGTCAGTGCTTTTCCCCCTGGGTTCTAGTCATATGAATCCTTGTGTGCACCCCCCAAGAGTGGAATATCATTTCCCCCAGTCCTGTGGAATTCCTGCAATCAAACCCTGCTGACCTTCAAATCCAAATGCTCTGGGGGCTCCTCCTCCCACTGCCAAACCCCCAGGTTGGGGAGCCTGATGTGGGGATCAGAACTTCACTCCTGTGGGATGAAATGATATAATTATTTTCCAGTTTGTCGGTCCCCCACCCAACAGGTAATGGATTTGATTTATTGTGATTGTACCCATCCTACCATTTCATTGTGGCTTCTTCTTTGTCTTTGGATGTTGAGTATCTTTTTTGTTAGGTTCTGTTGTTTTTAGTTGATGGTTGTTCAGCAGTTAGTCGTGATTTTGGTGTGTTCATAAGAAGAGTTGAGCTTATGTCCCTGTACTCTGCCATCTTGTCTCCACTCCCCGTCTCTAAGATCTTTATATATATTAACTAATTTAATGCTCTGAACAACCATATGAGATAGTTACATTATTATCCTTATTTTACAGATAAAGAAACTGATGCAAAGGGAGGAAAAGTACCTTCTTCAAGGTCCTTGGAAGAGCTGGGATTTAAACCCAGGCAGTTTGGACCCAGAATCTATGCTCTTAACTGCTAGGCTATAATGCTTCTGGATTCATTCCAGTGAAAGTGTATCATTCTCCCTGTTGGAGTTCTCCTATTAGGATCATTTCTATTAGAATTTTCCTATTAGACTCACTAGACTAGATGGTCTCTACGTTTTGTCTCCTGCCCCTGCATCTAGCTGGTTTGGGTAGATGCTTAACTTCTAGGATTTCTGCTTTCACTTCATTTGTGAACTGTGAAGAGCTAAAAATGTCATCTTGGCAACACATTAATTTTTTAAAATTCAGCTTGTTAGTTATTTAAACCAAAAACATTGTTTGAGTCAATTAGTGTACTATATTGTCAGAAGTAGAAGTCATCTCCTCAGTCAGTAATTCTTGATACTTTCTAATCCTACCATCCCAATTTCTGGCCCAGGTGTCTCTGGCTTCCAAATTTGTCACTGACATTTTTAGTATTTTATACTGAAAGGTAAGGAAGGTAAGGAAGATGTATCAGATGTATCAGAACCTCGTTTTCAATAAAACAATTTAATTAAACAAAAAAATCAATAACTGCATTATATTGAATTATAATACTCATACTAATTTTTTCAAAAATAGAAATTAATCCTTTGGTGTCAGCTCCTTATTTATTTTGGAGGTAACAAATTTACTCCTTCAGAGATAAAGGGTCTTGGTAAAGAACATAACCAGCCACATATCTTATTTAGAATATCTGATTTCCCTAGAACTTCATCTTTAAGAAGCCAACATCTGAGAAATATTTAGAAAGTGGAATTAAGACAACTTGATAACCCATTAGATCTGATGAATGAGGGAAAAGCAAGAATCTGGCATGCTTTAATTTGATTTGGGTTAATGTGAACTCTTTCATAATTATGGAACTATTAGACTTGTCAGGTTTTTCTGTTACAAGTAATATTGTTCTTGACATCTTTGTGCCTAAATACTGGTCTGTATTTTAGGTTCTTTGCTTTAAAAAGAGTCCCAGAAGTAGAATCACCAGCTCAAATTGTTTAACATGATATCCACATTGCTCCTGGCCATACCTGGGCATGAAAGATGGAGTCACATAAACTATTTGGAAGGATTTGGCAGAGGGATGCTTGCTTTCATGAGCTACTATTAGATATGTGTTCCCTCCCTTATGACCTGCCTTCATTTACAGGAAACCCCAGGAGTGTTTATTGGTTCTCTAATCATGTCCTCCCAAGTTCCATAAACTTCCAAGAGAAGTTGAATGGGAGGTATTGAAATGGCCCTAAACCACTACCACTGATGTCAGTGCCTGAGAATATTTTGCAATATTCAGTATTCTGATCCAGAAGAGTGAAATTCTCTACTCACTGAGATCTTCTACTTAGGACAGAAATAGGTGTTTTTTCTTCATACTGATTCCACATGTTTCTTGTTCAGGATTAGTCTTAGTGTTTTTTTATAGATTATATAAATGGAATCTATTTTTCTGTTATTGTGATTGTATTTCCAGTGATTGTTACTGGAAAACAGAATATATAATAGTGAAAACAATGATACCATATACATGATATTTCTGATACACTGACATATATGTACTAGTAGTGTCTTGGGAAAATGCTCGGTGTTTTCCTTTACTCTTACGCTCACACTTCTGTGACCAGATGTGTGGGTTTTTCCCCACACTGACCAATTCTGACACCAGTCAGCTGTCCTACAATTCAGTTCAATTCTGGTACTATCTACCTATGGTTAGCACAGACCCCAAAGTTTAAGGGCTCAGTCCCACAAGACTGCTCTCCACCCAGACTTCAGATATCAATCACAATCCAGGTTGTCACCTGTGCTTCTGACCCACCAGCTATAAATCAGGGATTCCCATGACCCCCTCCTTGGATTTGATAATTTGCTAGAGCAGTTCACAGAACTCAGGAAGACATTTTGCTCACTAGATTACTTGTTTATTATAAGAGAATACAACTCAGGAATAGGCAGATGAAATAAATGCATTGGGCAAAGCATGTGGGAAGTGGCACAGAGCTTCCATGCCCTTCTGGAGGCCACCCACAGGCATCTCCACAAGTTTAGTTAGCTGAAAGCTCTCTAAACCCCATACTTTAGGAATTTTTATGGAGACTGCATCATGTAGGCATGATCAGTTAACTCATTTTCCAGCCCCTCTCTCTTCTCCAGAGGATTGGGTAGGTAGGGCTGAAAGTTACAAGCTTCTAATCATGGTTTGGTCTAATGACCATCCCTCATCCAGGAACCCACCAAGAGTTGACACTCCTATGAGTCAGGAAATTGTAAGAGATTTAGGAGCTCTGTATCAGAGACTCTTATCGCTCAAGAAATTACAGTCATCCTCCCTTATCTGTGGTTTCACTTTTCATGGTTTCAGTGACCCACATTAAACTGTGGTCCAAAAATACTACATGGAAAGTTCCACAAATAAACAATTCATAAGTTTTTAACTGCACACCTTTCTGAGTAGCATTATGAAATCTCGTGCCATTCTGCTCTGTCCCAGCCAGGACATGAATCATGCCTTTGTCAAGCTTGTCCATGCTGTATACACTACCAGCCCATTAGTATAGGAAAAATCATAGTACAGTTGACCCTTGAACAATGCAGGGACTAGGGGCATGGACCCGACACAGTAAAAAAAATCTGCATCAGCCTTGCATATCTGCAGTACCAAATCCATGGATTCAACCAATCAACTGCAGATTTTCTAGTACTATAATACATATTTATTGAAAACTAATTCTCGTATAAGTGGACCACCACAGTTCAAACCCGTATTGTTCAAGGGTCAACTGTATATTTAGGGTTCAGTACTATCTGGGGTTTCAGGCATCCACTGGAATTCCTGGAACTTATTCCCCATGGATAAGTGTTTAAGAGCCTTATATCAGTAATTGGGGTCAAAAACAAAATTTTGGTAGAAACATGGGGGCAGACCAATATATATAATGTACATATTACATATACTATGTATTTGTTATTTCACAAGTATTTATTACACACACACACACACACACACACACTCATTTTCACGGTGTTGTTTCTCTAACCCAAAAAGTGTATATACCCATTTAAATAAAAAAATCTTTCAATATTATCAATCTTTTCCTGCATTATTTTATTATAACATTTAAAAATATGTTCAAACAAGAGGAAACATAACTTCCTTACCTTTATAACATATAATACTGTGAAACCAAATCAAACATATAAATTAAACATGTACAATATTACGACTCATAAAACTCCAAGTAACTACCTTAATGGGATGGATACTACCATTTGCTGTATTTGCTTGCTTTGTTTGACTGGCCAATTTTATTCATTTGATTCTGAGCATAATGGTTTATCATTTGAGTCACTGTAATTATCATTATTTTTATTTTTAACAATTGACTCTTTTTATCTCCAATGTGCTATTTTGATTAGTTTAATGTTAGTTCAGTGAAATACTGAATAAACAACATTGTTTAATTAAAAGACTTTCATTCATATTTAATAATGCAGTTACTGCTAATTACCTTTATTTTTTACTGCACTGTGATGTCTTTCACCCTTCACTTCACCCAAGAAATGAATAGTCATCAGTATTTTCTCTCGATTGCCTATAACAATTAAAATATCCCCTCACTGTGGAAAAGTCTTTTAACTGTAAATTAGCACTGTAACAGAGGAACACATTCTAACTAGTAATTAGGAAAATAATTAATCATTAATAAAACAATGGGAGAGGATTATTGTAGGGTTTCTACATTGAACATGCAAACCTAATGGCCGCCAGAGTGCTTAACATATCAAATTAACTTCCATTGTTATTCCTTCTCTGATCTGTGGGTTACATGTAATTATATTGCTTTTTCACCAAACATTTAAGGTTTTCTAGCTATTTTTATTGATTTGTACTTAAATTAGAGACCATCATGCTCTGTATGATTTCAATCCATTGGAAATTTATTTAGATTTTTAAAATATTTTTATTTTATCTTGGAGTATAATTGATTTAACAATGTGTTAGTTTCAGGTGTACACAGAGTGATTCAGTTTTACATATACATGTATCTATTCTTTTTCAAATTCTTTTCCCATTTAGGTTATTACAGAGTATTGAGCAGTGTTCCCTGCGCTATACAGTAGGTTCTTGATGGTTATCTATTTCAAATATAGTAGTGTCCTAGCTTATGGTGAACTTTAGAAAATGTTTCCTGTGCATAAGAATGAAAACAGTGAGCATTCTGCAGTTGTGAGCTGTAATGATTTGTGTACGTCAATGAAGTCAAGATGTTACTCATTCTTTTCCAGTCTTTCCCGTACTTACTGGGTTTTGGTCTACTTTTCTATCAGATGGTTATTAAGGGTAGGGTTTGTCTATTTCCTTTTTTAGTTACATTTTTACTTTATATATATATGTATATATATTGAAGTTTTGTTATTAGGTGATCTATCAGTCATTTGTTGTTGCACAACAAGCATCCACAAAATCTTAGTGGCATACAGCAGTAACTACTTAGTTAGTTCTCACTCATGGGCATACAGATCAGCTGAGGTAGCACAGCTGCAGATTGGCTGGACTTAGTTCCTGGCTGTTATCTATTCCAAATGTCTCATTCTGGGGCTTAGGTTGAAGGGGCAGTGCCTTCCTGGGGCTATTAGTTTCATCATGGAGGTTAGAAACTCTCAGAAAGACAAATGGAAATATGCATTCCCTCTTAAGGCCCATGCTCAGAGCTGGCAATCTGGCACTTCTATTTACATTCCATTGGACAAAGCAATTCATTCCCATGGACAAGCCTAACTTCAATGGAATAGAGAAGTGTATTTCTCTATGGAGGTGGTGAGGAAGGGTTAAGTAGTAGATATTTGCTGAACAATGATCTAATCCAGATGTGCTTACAATTAGCAATTTTATATGATCTTATTGGATAGATTCCTTTATCATTGTTAAATGTGTCTTATCTCCAGTAAATTTTTTTTGCTTTAATTCTACTTTGTTATTAATATAGTTTCACCAACTTCCTTTAGGTTAGTGTTGCTTGATATATAATTTTCCATCCTTTTAATGTCATTCTAAGTGTCTTTATATTTCAAACATGTCCCTTATAAGTAGCATATACTGGAGTTTTGTTTTTTAATCCAATATGATCATCTTTATCTTTTAATTGGAGTGTTCAGTAGATTAACACTTAATATAATTATTCATACATTCTGGTTTAAGTTGACTATCTGACTGTTTTCTTTAAGTTCCATATGTTCTACGTTCCTTTTTCTATCCTTTTATTTCCTTGCTTTCAATTTACTAAGAATTTTTATTATTCTATTTTTCCCCTTTACTAACTTGTTAGATATAAATTTTTTTCACTATTTTTAGGAGTGGCTCCAGAAATAACATGTGTTCTTGTTTTATTCAAGTCTAATGTAGAATAGTACTTTTGTTACTTTCTAAATAGCAGAAGGACCCTAGAACCTTTTAACTGCATTTCTTTTTTTTTTGCCTTTTATTCTACGGCTAGCGTATATTTTGATTATATATATTATTTATAAACAGTTGAACCTTGAACAACATGGGTTTGAACTATGTGGGTCCACTTATACATGGATTTTTTTCAATAGGAAATTCTACAGTACTAAGCAATCTGTAGTTGGTTGATCCAGGGATGTGGGACAGCAGATGTGGAGGAACCCAACTGCATATATGTAGGGCTGACTATAAGTTATATGTGGATTTTCCACTCCACGGAGGGTCAGTGCCCCAACTCTCTCTTGATTCAAGATCAACTGTATATATATATACATATGTATATAACTTCTGTATGTAGATAACTGTATATATATACATATATATAATATCACAAGATATTGTTGTTTTTTTAACATCTTTATTGGAGTACAAGATATTGTTGTTATTTTATTATTACTGTTGTTATTTCATGCAGTCAATATTCTTTCAAATTTACCCATGTATTTATCTTTTATTTTTTTATTGAAGTATAGTTGCTTTTCAATGTTGTATTAGTTTCAAGTGTACAGCAAACTAATTCAGTTATTTATATATATGTATAGAGATTCCTTTTTAGATTCTTTTCCATTTTATAGGTTATTACAAGATATTGAGTACAGTTCCCTGTGCTATACAGTAGGTCCTTGCTGTTTACTTATTTTAGATATAGAAGTATGTGCATGTTAATCTCAAACTCCTAATTTATCCCTCCCTGCCCCACTCTCCCCACTCTCCCCTCTGGTAACCGTAAGTTTGTTTTCTGTCTGTGAGTCTTTTCCTGTTTTGTAAATAAGTTCATATGCATCATATTTTAGATTCCACATACAAGTGATGTCATACGATATTTGTCTTCCTCTAACTTACTTCCCTTAAAATGATACTCTCTAGGTCTATCCATGTTGCTGCAAATGGCATTGTTTCACAAGTCGAGGAAGCACAGAGAGTCCCATACAGGATAAATACAAGGAGAAACAAGACACATATTACAAGACACATATTACAAGACACATAATACAAGACACATATTAATCAATATCAAAAATTAAATACAAAGAAAAAATATTAAAAGCAGCAAGGGAAAAACAACAAATAACACACAAGGGAATCCCCATAAGAATAACAGCTGATCTTTCAGCAGAAACTCTGCAAGCCAGAAGAGAGTGGCAGGACATATTTAAAGTGATGAAGGAGAAAAAACTACAACCAAGATTACTCTACCCAGAAAGGATCTCATTCAGATTCAATGGAGAAATCAAAAGCTTTACAGACAAGCAAAAGCTAAGAGAATTCAGCACCACCAAACCAGCTTTACAACAAAAGCTAAAGGAACTTTTCTAGGCAGGAAACACAAGAGAAGAAAAAGACCCATAAGAACAAACCCAAAACAATTAAGAAATTGGTAATAGGAACACACATATCAATAATTACCTTGAATGTAAATGCATTAAGTGCTTCAAACAAAAGACACAGACTGGCTAACTGGATACAAAAACAAGACCCGTATATATGCTGTCTACAAGAGACCCACTTCAGATCTAGGGACATGTACAGACTGAAACTATGGGGATGGAAAAAGATATTACATGCAAATGGAAATCAAAAGAAAGATGGAGTAGCAATACTCATATCAGATAAAATAGACTTTAAAATAAAGACTGTTACAAGAGATAAGGAAGGAAACTACATAATGATCAAGGGATCAGTCCAAGAAAAGATATAACAATTATAAATATTTATGCACCCAGCATAGGAGCACCTCAACATATAAGGCAAATGCTAATGTTCATAAAAGGGGAAACTGACAGTAACACAGTAATACTGGGGGACTTTAACACCCCACTTTCACCAATGGACAGATCATCCAGACAGAAAATAAATAAGGAAACACAAGCTTTAAATGACACAATAGACCAGATAGATTTAATTGATATTTATAGGACATTCCACCTGAAAGTGGCAGAATACACTTTCTTCTCAAGTGAACACAGAACATTCTCCAGGATAGATCACATCTTGGGTCACAAATCAAGCCTTGATAAATTTAAGAAAATTGAAATTGTATCAAGTATCTTTTCCGACCACAATGCTATGAGACTAGATATCAATTACAGGAAAAAAAATCTGTAAAAAATACAAACACATGGAGGCTAAACAATACACTACTTAATAACCAAGAGATCACTGAAGAAATCAAAGAGGAAATCAAAAAATACCTAGAAACAAATGACAATGAAAACACGACTACCCAAAACTTACAGGATGCAGCAAAAGCAGTTCTAAGAGGGAAGTTTATAGCAATACGCTCCTACCTTAAGAAACAAGAAACATCTCAAATAAACAACCTAACCTTAAACCTAAAGCAATTAGGGAAAGAACAAAAAAACCCCAAAGTTAGCAGAAGGAAAGAAATCATAAAGATCAGATCAGAAATAAATGAAAAAGAAATGACAGAAACGATAGCAAAGATCAATAAAACTAAAAGCTGGTTCTTTTAGAAGATAAACAAAATTGATAAACCATTAGCCAGACTCATCACGAAAAAAAAGAGGACTCATATCAATAGAATTAGAAATGAAAAAGGAGAAGTAACAACTGACACTGCAGAAATACAAAGGATCATGAGAGATTACTACAAGCAACTATATGCCAATAAAATGGACAACCTGGAAGAAATGGGCATTGTTTCATTCTTTTTTATGGCTGAGTAATATTCCATTGTATATACGTATATACACCACACCTTCTTTATCCATTCATCTGTCAATGGACATTTAGGTTGCTTCCATGTCTTGGCTATTGTAAATAGTGCTGCTATAAACACTGAGGTGCATGTATCTTTTTGAATTAGAGTTTTCTCCAGATATGTGCCCAGGAGTGGGATTGCAGGATCATATGGTAACTCTATATTTAGTTTTTTGAGGAACATCCATACTGTTCTCTATAGTGACTGCACCAATTTACATTCCTACCAGCAGTGTAGGTTGGTTCCTTATTCTCCATACGCTTTCTACCATTTATTATTGGTAGACTTTTTAATGATGGCCATTCTGACTGCTGTGAGGTGATACCTCATTGTAGTTTTGATTTGCACTTCTCTAATAATTAGCAATATTGAGCATCTTTTCATGTGCCTGTTTGCCATCTGTATGTCTTCTTTGGAGAAATGTCTGTTTAGGTCTTCTGGCCATCTTTAGATTGGGTTGTTTTGTTTGTGATATTAAGCTATATGGGCTGTTTGGATAGTTTGGAAATTAATCCCTTGTCGGTCACATCATTTGCAAATATTTTCTCCTAATTTGTAGGTTGCCGTTTCATTTTGTTTACAGTTTCTTTGCTGTACAAAAACTTTTAAGTTTAATTAGGTCCCATTTGTTTATTCTTGTTTTTATTTCCATTACTCTAAGAGACAGATCCAAAAAAATATTGCTACAATTTATGTCAAAGAGCGTTCTGCTTATGTTTTCCTCTAGGACCTTTATAGTATCTGGTCTTATATTTAGATCTTTAATCCATTTTTAGTTTATTTTTGTATATGGTGTTAGAGAATGTTCTAATTTCATTCTTTTACATATCCAGTTTTCCCAGCACCACTTATTAAAGAGACTGTCTTTTTCCCATTGTATATTCTTGCCTCCTCTGTTGTAGATTAATTGACCATAAGTGTGTGGGTTTATTTCTGGGCTTTCCATCATGTTCCACTGATTTATATGTCTGTGTTTGTGCCAGGGCCATACTGTTTTGATTACTGTAGCTTCGTAGTATAGCCTGAAGTCAGGGAGCATGATTCCTCCAGTTTCATTCTTCTTTCTCAAGATCGTTTTGGCTATTTGGGGTCTTTTGTGTTTCCGTACAAATTAAAAAAAATATTTGTTCTAGTTCTGTGAAAAATGCCCTTGGTAATTTGACAGGGATTGCATTGAGTCTGTAGATTACCTTGGGTAGTATGGTCATTTTAACAATATTGATTCTTCCAATTCAAGAACATGGTATATATTTCCATCTGTTGTTTTGTCTTCAATTTATTTTACCAGTATCTTATAGTTTTCAGAGTACAGGTCTTTTGCTCCCTAAGTAGGTTTATTCCTAGGTATTTTATTATTTTTGCTGTGACGGTAAATGGGATTGTTTCCTTAAGTTCTCTTCCTTTTTTGTTGTTAGTATATAGAAAATCAGGAGATTTCTATATATTAATTTTGTATCCAGCAACTTTACTGAGTTCATTAATGAGCTCTAGTAGTTTTCTGGTAGCATCTTCAGGATTTTCTATGTATAGCATCATGTCATCTGCAAACAGTGACAATTTTACCTTTTCTTTTCCATGTTAGATTCCCTTTATTTCTTTTTCTTCTCTGATTGCTGTGGCTAGAACTTCCAAAACTGTGTTGAATAAAAGTGGTGAGAGTGGGCATCCTGGTATTGTTCCTAATCTTAGGGGACATGCTTTCAGCCTTTCACTGTGGAGTATGATCTTATCTGTGGGTTTGTCATATATGGCCTTTATTATGTTGAGGTACGTTCCCTCTAAGCCCACTTTCTGGAAAGTTTTTATCATAAATTTATGTTAAATTGTATCAATAGTTTTCTTCACCTATTGAGATGATCATATGGCTTTTATTCTTCATTTTGTTAATGTTAATATTATTCTTTAATTTATCACATTGATTGATTAGCAGATATTGAAAAATACTTGCATCCCTGGGATAAATCCCAGTTGATTATGGTGTATGATCCTTTGAATGTATTGTTGGAGTCCATTTGCTAGTATTTTGTTGAGTATTTTTGCATCTATGTTCATAAGTGATATTGGCCTGTAATTTTCCTTTTTTGGTGATATCTTTGTCTTGTTTTGGTATCAGGATGATGGTGCACTCATAGAATGAGTTCAGAAATGTTCCTTCCTCTGCAGTTTTTTGGAATAGTTTCAGAAGGATAGGTATTAACTCTTCTCAAAATGTTTGGTAGAATTCACCTGTGAAGTCATCTATTCCTGGACTTTTGCTTGTTGGGTGTTTTATAATCCCTGATTCAATCAGTACTGATAATTGGTCTATTCATATTTTCTATTTCTTCCTGCTTCAGTCTTGGAAGATTGTACATTTCTAAAGATTTGTCCATTTCTTCTAGGTTGTCCATTTTATTGGAGTATAGCTGCTCATAGTAGTATCTTATGATCCTTTGTATTGCTGTGGTGTCAGTTGTAACTTCTTTTTTATTTCTGATTTTATTGATTTGGGCCCTCTCCCTTTTTCTCCTGATGAGTCTGGCTAAAGGATTATCAATTTTGTTTATCTTTTCAAAGAACCAGCTTTTAATTTCTTTGATCTTTTCTATTGTTTTCTTCTGTATTTCATTTATTTATGCTCTGATCCTTATGATTTCTTTCCACTACTAACTTTGAGTTTTGTTTGTTCTTCTTTCTTTAGTTGATTTAAGCATAAGGTTAGGTTGTTTGAGATTTTTCTTGTTTCCTGAGGTAAGCCTGTATCACTATAAACTTCCATCTTAGAACTGCTTTTGCTGCAAACTGTAGGTTTTGAATCATCATGTTTTCATTTTCATTTGTCTCTAGGTATTTACCTTTTCTTATTGATCTTCACTCCCTCTTGCTTCTGGCTTGATTCATTGTCCTTTTTCCTGAAGGACTGTTATTAAATGTGCTGGTGATGAATTCTCCAATTTTTTGATTGTCTAAAAGTATCTTTCTTTAGCCTTTTTTTTAAAGAATATTTTTACTGGCTGTAGAATTCTTGACAAATATTTTCTCCCAGTGCTTTGAGGATCACATGACTTTGTCCTTCAGCTTCCACTGAGAGGTTAGCTCTAAGTTTTAGTATTGCTAATTAGAAGGTACTATATCATTTTATTCTAGCTGCTTTTGTTATTTTGCTCTTGGTCAGCTATTTCATTATATATTTTGTTGTGAAATTCTTTGTATTTATCCTGTTTGGAGTTTAGAGTTCTTCTTAAATCAGTAGCTTGATGGAAGCTTGTGTCAGACTGAGATAATCTTTAAATATTGCATCTGTCTAATTCTCTCCTCCCTCTCCTTCTGTGCATTAGATGTTTCCACCATTAGCTACATGTCTTTTATGCTCTTCTCTATATCTTCTGTCATGTTTTTCTCATTACTTAAGTCTGGATATTTTCTTCCAACCCATCTTCATCAAATCTCTCTCCTGTTATATCTAATAGCTCTTATACATATCCATTAAATTATTAATTTGGGTTATTTTTGTTTTCTGTTCTAAAACTCAAATGTGGTTTTTATTTTTTTATAGATTTCAAGTCTCCTGAAAATGTCCATTTAGTCATCAAATTTCTTAAACATATTAGTTATATGCGAGTCCATGTCAATATCTGGATCTCCTATGGATCTATTGCTTTCTAATTTTCCTATTATTTCCCAATCATGTGGTATTGCCTCCTGGCATCCCTGATTCTTTTTTTAAACTGAATTCTGAGCATTTTGTTTAACGAATTATAGAAATAATTTTACCCTATGTGATATTTTCTTTCTTCAGAGAAGATATAGCAATGAAGGTAGATGAAAGATAACCTTAATCCAATCAGATTTATGCTGCTTTGAAACTGACCATCAGCCTTTAATGATAGCTGGTCTATTTCCAGTTTATACTTACTCTCTTAGCATGTAGCTCTTCTGAGGTCCTAACTAAAAATCTGAAGTGCTTACCAGATCCTCTCTTCTTTGGTGGTGTTAAGCGCCAATTTTTGTCCTCTCAGACTTATAGGACAATTAGCATTTCTGCTCAGATGCCACTTACTGTTCTGATTTTTAACTACTCTGCTTCTGATTTTGTGTTAAAAATCAATGGACGACTTAAGGCAGAAAGCAGTATCAAATGTCATCATAACTTCCCTTCAGTTATATTGATCCCTCAAATTTCAGCTGTTTTGGTACATCTCTGGTACTATCAAAATTCAAAAAAGTATATACTTATATATTTAACATTTGCTTTATTTTTAAAGTTGTTTTGGGGAGGGAATTTGGTCTTCAATACACTAGTCTGCCATTACCAAATAGGACATCAAATTTAATTGCTTTCACTTTAATTTGGCATCCTTACCATAATCAGAATGCATATCAGGTGCTAAAATCAGATTCCACTATCCAAATGATTTAGAATTAAAATAGTTTTATATTGTTTTGATGTGGAAACAATTAAAAGTTGTTCTAAGGAAATACAGAAATATCCACTAGACCAGAGAAAAAATACCTGATCTAGGAGCTGCTGATAGGAATACTCCAGTTGAAATGGCGATTAAACAACCTAATTGGAGTCTCCTAATTTATGGACACTAAAGATAAAAGTCATAGGCTCAATGTTAGAGAAACAATATCCATGAGGAAAGTGGATTAGGGCTGCCTCTAATCTGAATGTACTCCAATTCCAATCCAACAACCTCTCTCTTTTTCTTAAACTAATCTGACATTCTCCTTGTCCCTTAATGACCATAATGTGATATCAATCATATTATCGATAAAAAAGCAAGTTAGGTGTCCTCCTTTCTCATCCTTAAAATGTCCATTTCTTACTCCTATCTTTTAACATACACTAATAATTCCGTAATAACAGGAAAAGAATAATAGTTTGAGTGGTCAGTCTTGTTTAGTTTCTAATTTTAATAAAAAAGCCTCTGATAATTCACTGTTAGTATGATGTTAGATGTCAGCATATAGCCCATGTTTTTATCAAGTTATAGTGATCCATTTTAGTTGTAAAGAGATATTATCAAAATAGATATTGAACTTTGTGGATTTTCAAAATTTATTGAGATTATTATATATTTCTTCTTGTTGGACCAATTATAAAAATTTCTAATATTAAAAGATCATTACATTCCATGAAAAAACCTATTAATTGATACACCATTTCATAAACCATTAAATTAACATGTATTTGAGAAGTGTTAACATATATTTATAATTAAAAGTGATTGATATTTAGGTTTCAGTATCTAGATTTTCGTAACTTAGTTATTTTTCTCAATTTAATTTTTTATATTGGAGTATAGTTGATTTACAATGTTGTGTTAGTTTCAGGTATACAGCAAAGTGATACAATTATACATATACATATATCCACTCTTTTTCAGATTCTTTTCCTATGTAGGTTATTACAGAATATTGAGTAGAGGTCCCTGTGCTATACAGTAGGTCCTTGTTGATTATTTTATATATCGTAGTGTGTATATGTTAATCCCAAACTCCTAATTTATCCCTCCTACTGACCTTTCCCCTTTGGTAACCATAAATTTGTTTTTGAAGTCTGGTGAGTCTGTGTCTGTTTTGTAAATAAGTTCATTTGTGTCATTGTTTTAGACTCCACATGTGATATCATATGATATTTGTCTTTCTGTGTCTGACTTACTTCACTTAGTATGATAATCTCTAGGTCTATGCATATTGCTACAAAAGGCATTATTTCATTCTTTTTTATAGCTGAGTACTATTCCATTGTATATATGTACCACATTCTTTATCCATTCCACTCTGTCAATGGGCATTTAGGTTTCTGCATGTCTTGGCTGTTGTAAATAGTGCATGTATCTTTTTGAATTACATTTTTTTCTAGATATATGCCAAGAAGTGGGATTGCTGGTTCATATGATAGTTCTATTTTTAGTTTTTTAAGGACCCTCCATACTGTTCTCCTTAGTGGCTGTACCAATTTACATTCCCACCAACAGTGTAGGAGGGTTCTTTCTCCACACCCTCTCCAGCATTTATTGTTTGTAGAATTTTTTGATGATGACCATTCTGACCAGTGTGAGGTGATACCTCATTGCAGTTTTGATTTGCATTTCTCTAATTAATTAGTGACATTGAGCATCTTTTCATGTGCCTTTTGGCCATATGTATGTCTTCTTTGGAGAAATGTTTGTTTAGACCTTCTGCCCATTTTTTGAATGGGTCATTTGTTTTTTTGTTATTAAGCTGCATGAGCTGCTTGTATATTTTGGAGATTAATCCCTCATCAGTCATTTCAATTGCAAATATTTTCTCCCATTCCATGGATTGTCTTTTTGTTTGGTTTATGGTTTCCTTTGCTGTGCAAAAGCGTTTGAGTTTAATTAGGTCCCATTTGTTTATTTTTGTTTTTATTTCCATTACTCTAGGAGACAGACTGGAAAAGATATTGCTGCAATTTATGTCAAAAGTGTTCTTTCTTTGTTTTTCGTTAGGAGTTTTATAGTATCCAGTCTTACATTTAGGTCTTTAATTCATTTTGAGTTTATTTTTGTGTACAGTGTTAGAGAATGTTCTAATTTCATTCTTTTACATGTAGCTGTCCAGTTTTCCCAGCACCACTTATTAAAGGATTGTCTTTTCTCCATTGTATATTCTTGCCTCTTTTGTCATAGATTAATTGACCATATGTGTATGGGTTTATTTCTGGGCTTTCTATCCTGTTCTATTGATCTATATTTCTGTTTTTGTGCCAGTACCATACTGTTTTGATTAGTGTAGATTTGTATTATACTCTGAAGTCAGGGAGCCTGATTCCTCCAGCTCCACTTTGCTTCTCAGGATTGCTTTGAATATACAGAATCTTTTGTGTTTCCATACAAATTAAAAAATTTTTTTGTTCCAGTTCTGTGAAAAATGCCATTGGCAATGTGATAGGGATTGCACTGAATCTGTAGATTGCCTTGGGTAGTATAGTCATTTTTATATTTATTCTTCCAATTCAAGAACATGATATATCTTTCCATCTGTTTTTGTCATCTTTGATTTCTTTCATTAGCATCTTATAGTTTATAGAGTACAGGTCTTTTGTTTCCTTAGATAGGTTTATTCCTAGGTATTTTATTCTTTTTGATATGATGGTAAATGGGACTGTTTCCTTAATTGCTCTTTCTGATCTTTTGTTGTTAGTGTATGGACATGCAACAGATTTCTGTGTATTAATTTTGTATCCTGCAACTTTACCGAATTCATTGATGAGGTCTAATAGTTGTCTGGTAGCATCTTTAGGATTTTCTATGTATAGTATCATGTCATCTGCAAACAGTGACAGTTTTTTTCCCTAGAATTTTATTAGTTTTAGATTTTACATTTAGGTCTGTGAGTTGATTTTGCATAAGGTGTAGGGTATTGATCAAGGTCTTTCTTA
Organism: Orcinus orca; assembly: GCF_937001465.1. Classification (NCBI taxonomy): domain Eukaryota; kingdom Metazoa; phylum Chordata; class Mammalia; order Artiodactyla; family Delphinidae; genus Orcinus; species Orcinus orca. The sequence goes on along the minus strand of NC_064569.1, from coordinate 39,004,872 downwards.
TCTATGTATACATACAAATGTATGTATGTATGTGTATATATATATATATATATATACACACACACACATACACACATATATAATACATATATTATTTGCTTCTAAATGTCCAAATGTTCTAGCACATTTCTTAAAAAATACTGTAATTTCTCTGTTGAACTCTTTTGTAGCTTTATCAAAAATCCACTGACCATAAATAAAATGGTTTATTTCTAGACTCTCAATTCTGTTTCATTGATCTATATTCCTATCCTTTTGACATTATCATACTGTCTATAAGTCTTGAAATTAGGTAGTATGAGATCTCCAACTCTGTTCTTTTTCTAATTTTTCTGTTTGTGTATTTTTAAGCTATTCTGGTTCCCTTGACTTTTCATATAAAATTTTTGTTTGTTTGTTTTTGTGGTACGTGGGCCTCTCACTGTTGTGGCCTCTCCCATTTTGGAGCACAGGCTCCGGACGTGCAGGCTCAGTGGCCATGGCTCACGGGCCCAGCCACTCCGCGGCTTGTGGGATCTTCCCAGACCGGGGCACAAACCTGTGTCCCCTGCATTGGCAGGCAGACTCTCAACCACTGCGCCATCAGGGAAGCCCAAGAATTGACTTCTTAACAATACTGAATCTTCCAATTCATGAATAGTGTATGTCTCTGCATTTTTTAAGATCTTTCGTTTTTCTTGTCAATCTTTTGTAGTTTTTAGCATATACATTCTGCACAAGTTTTGTAGGTTAATACCTAAGTACTTCACTTATTTTTGGTACTATTGTAGATGGTATTTTAAAAATCTTGAATTAATTGGGATTCCTTTTATTTCTTTTTCCTCTCTGATTGCCATGGCTAGGACTTCCAAAACTATGTTGAATAAAAGTTGTGGGAGTGGACATCCTTGTCTTTTTCCTGATCTTAGAGGAAATGCTTTCAGCCTTTGACTGTTGAGTATGATGTTAGCTGTAGGTTTGTCATATATGATCTTTATTATGTTGAGGTTTGTTCCCTCTCCAGTTTCTGGAGAGTTTTTTTCATAAATGGGTGTTGAATTTTGTCAAAAGCTCTTTCTGCATCTGTTTAGATGACTGCATGGTTTTTATTCTTCAGTTTGTTAATGTGTATCACACTGATTGATTTGTGGATATTGAAGAATCCTTGCATCCCTGGGATAAATCCCTCTTGACCATGGTGTATGATCCTTTTGTTTTCTTCTCTATTTCATTTATTTCTCTTCTGACTTTATTCTACTAACTTCGGGTTTTGCTTTCTCTAGCTGTTTTAGGTGTAAGCTTAGGTTGTTTATTTGAGATTTTCCTTGTTTCCTGAGGCAAGATTGTACCACTAAAAACTTCCCCCTTAGTACTGCTTTTGGTGCATCCATAGGTTTTGGATTGTCGTTTTTTCATTCTCATTTGTCTCTAGGTATTTTTTATTTCCTCTTTGATTTCTTCAGTGATCCATTGATTCTTTAGTAACATATAGTGTAGCCTCTACGTGTTTGTGTTTTTTACAGTTTTTTTTTCTTGTAGTCGACTTCTAATCTCATAGCATTGTGGTCAGAAAAGATTCTTGATATGATTTCAGTTTTCTTATATTTACCAAGGTTTGCTTTGTGTCCCAGCATGTGATCTATCCTGGAGAATGTTCCATGTGCACTTGAGAAGAATGTGTATTCTCCTGCTTTCGGATGGAGTGTTCTATAGATATCAATTAAGTCCATCTGGTCTATTGTATCATTTAGGGCCTAAGTTTCCTTATTGATTTTTTTCAGGAGTCTGTCCTTTGATGTAAGTGGGGTGTTAAAGTTTCCCGCTATTATTGTGTTACTGTCAAGTTCTCCTTTCATAGCTGTAAGCATTTGATTTACATGTGAGTTACTCCTATGTTGGCTGCATATATATTTACAAGTATTGTATCTTCTACTTGTATTGATCCCTTGACCATTATGTACTGTCCTATTTGTCTCTTGTAACAGTCTTTATTTTAAAGTCTATTTTGTCTGATATGACTATTGCTACTCCAGCTTTATTTTGATTTTCATTTGCATGGAATATCTTTTTCCATACCCTCACTTTCAGTCTGTGTGTGTCCCTAGATCTGAAGTGGGTCTCTTGTAGACAGCATATATACAGGTCTTGTTTTTGTATCCATTCAGCCAGTCTATGTGTTTTGGTTGGAGCAGTTAATCCATTTGCGTTTAAGGTAATTATTGATATGTATGTTCTTATGGTCATTTTGTTGATTGTTTTGAAGTTGTTTTTGTAGGTCTTTTTTTTCCCCTTCCACTTCTCTTCTCTTGTGATTTGATGACTATCTTTAGTGTTGTGTTTGGATTGCTTTTTATTTTTTGTGTATGTATCTATTGTAGATTTTTGCTTTGTGGTTACCATTAAGTTTTGATATAGCAGTCTATATATAAACAACGTTATTTTAAGTTCCTGGTTTCTTAATTCCATATGTATTTCCAATATCCTGCATTTGTACTCTCCTTATCTCATGATTGTTAGTTTTGATGCCATATTTGTTTGCAGATGATATCCTACCTTTCCTGTATTTTCACTTTTACCAGTCAGCTTTTCCATTCATAATTTTCTTGTTTCTAGTTCTGTGCTTTTCTTTTCCACCTAGAGAAGTTCCTTTAGCATCTGTTGTAAAGCTGGTTTGGTGGTGCTGAATTCCCTTAGCTATCCTCTTCTGTAAAGCTTTTAATTTCTCCATCAAATCTGAATGACAGCCTTGCTGGATAGAGTATTCTTGGTTGTAGGTTTCTCCCTTTCATCACTTTAAATATACCATGCCACTCCCTTCTGGCTGCAGAGTTTCTGCTGAAAAATCAGCTGATAACCGTATGGGGGTTCCCTTGTATGTTATTTTTTGCTTTTCTCTTGTTGCTTTTAACATTTTCTCTTTGTCTTTAATTTTTGATTAATAAATGTCTTGGCAAGTTCCTCCTTGACTTTTTCCTGTATGGGGCTCTCTGCACTTCCTGGACTTGAGTGAGTGTTTCCTTTCTCATGTTAGGGAAGTTTTCAGTTATTATCTCTTCAAATATTTTCTAAGGCCCTTTCTCTGTCTCTTCTCCTTCTTGGACCCCTATAATGTGAATGTTAGTGCATTCATTGTTATTCCAGAGGTCTCTTAGACTGGCCTAATTTCTTTTCAGTCTTTTTTCTTTATTCTGTTCTACAGCAGTGGTTTCCACCATTCTATCTTCCAGCTCACTTATTCGTTCTTAGGCCTCATTCACTCTGCCGTTGTTTCCTTCTAGTGTATTTTTCATTCCAGTTATTGTATTGTTCAACTCTTGGTTTGTTCTTTAAATCTTGTAGCTCTTTGGTAAACATTTCTTGTGGGGAATTCCCTGGCAGACCAGTGGTTAGGACTCTGTGTTTTCACTGCTGAGGGCCTGGATTCAATCCTTGGTCAGGGAACAAAGATCCCAGAAGCTGTGCAGTGTGACCAAAAAAACATTTGTTGTATCTTCTGGTCTGTGCTTCCGTTCTTTTTCCAATATCTTGGATCATCTTCACTATCATTATTCTGAATTCATTTTCAGGCAGATTTCCTATCTCAACTTCACTTATTAGCTCTTCTGGGTTTTTATCTTGTTCCTTCATGTAGAAAATATTTCTCTGCCATCTCGTTTTGTTTAACTCTCTGTTTGTAGGCTCCATTCTGCAGGCTGCAGGATTGTAGTTCTTCTTGCTTCTGGTGCCTGCCTCCTGGTGGGTGAGGTTGGTCCAGGGGCTTGTTCAGGTTTCCTGGTGGGAGGGACTGGTGTCTGCCCACTGGCGGGTGGGGCTGGTTCATGTCCCTCTGGTAGGCAGGGCCATGTCAGGTTGCATGTCTAGAGGTAGCTGTGGGATCAGGACAACTTTACGCAGGCTGTAAAGGGTGTGGCACTGTTCACACTCTGTTGGTTGTTTCACCTGAGGTACCCCAGCATTGGAGCCTGCAAGCTGTTGGGTGGGGTCAGGTCTCAGTGCCAAAATGGCAACCTGTGGGAGATCTCATACTGAGTAATAGTCCCTGGGGCCTCCACCACCAGTGTCCTTGCCCCCACTGTGGGCCATAGCCAACCTTCACTTCCCCAGTAGAACCTCCAAGACCCGTAGGTAGGTCTGGCTCAGGCTCCTATGGAGTCACTGCTTTGCCCTGGGTTCCAGTGCATGTGAAACGTTGTGTGCACCCGCCAAGAGTGGAGTTCTGTTTCCCCCAGTTCTGTGGAGCTCCTGCACTCAAGTCTCACTGGCCTTCAAAGCTGAATGCTCTGGGGGCTCCTCCCCTGATGCCAGACCCCAAGGCTGGGAAGCCTGATGGGGGCTCAGAACTTTCACTTCTGTGGGAGAACCTGCCATATAATTATTTTCCAGTTTGTGGGTCACCCATCCAGCAGGTATGGGATTTGATTATATTGTAAAAAGCACCCCTCCTACCATCTCATTATGGCTTCTTTTTTGTCTTTAGTTGTAGAATATCTTTTTTGGTAGGTTCCAGTCTTTTTTTGTCAGTGGTTGTTCAGCAGTTAGTTATAATTTTGGTGTTTTGTGAGAGGAGGTGAGCTCAAGTCCTTCTACTCCATCATCATGTCCTTGTTCTATTTATCATATACTCAGATCATTTGCAATGGTGTTGAATTTCACTTCATTTCTTCTGTCAAAGACTGAAAAAATATGTATAAGTAAGTTTGACACCAACATTGTGCCTCTGGATGTATTTCATGGTATTACCATGTTTTTGCTTCATTTATTTTGAAACTGAATTTTGTAGCCTTAAAAGATCATGAAAGTTTTGTCTTCACTGTGGGTTATACCTCTTATCATTATAATGATATTATAAAATGGAACTCTTTTATAGTTTAATGTTTTTTCTTTGAATTTCACTTTCTGTGATGTTAATATTTCCACCTTGTTCTTTCTTTTTTAGAAGTCACCATGTATATCTTTGCCCATCATGGCAGCTTTAATGTTTCTGTATCATTTTGTTATATGCTTAAAGCACCATATCATTAGATTTTTGTTTCTTAAATCTGTGCCTTTTAATGAGGATACTTAAAACTTTGTATTTAATACCACTGTGATTTTTACATATACTGTTATAAATTATGGGTTTAATTTATTCAACTGTCTTATTTGATCATTTTTGTTGTAAACTTCCTTTCTCTACTTTTATTTTTGCCATAAAAATAGACAAAAGAGCTAAAGTTCATCAAGCTATCAGCCAGCAGTGTTCTGTATACTATTTAAAAAAAGTCTTTATTCATTATAACATCCTTGTAAGGTAGAAGTTCCATTTTTAAAAACGAAGATACTGAGTGTGTCTGAGACCATTAACTTGCCTAAGTCACTTAGCCAGTAAGTGATGGAGTCAGGATTGATGTCCAGTACTTCTTCAGTACAAAATGAAAATTCATGACCAATCTCTTTCCCTTTCTCTCTCCCCGCCCCTCTCTTCGGCTTCATTGTTTTATCATCTCTAGTGAATTGGAACATATAGCTTGTGACCTTCTGATTATAAAATGGTCTACTGAGCATATGATGCAGTATTTCTTTTAAGAAACAAACCATGGAAAAATATTAAAGAGGGTTTTTAAGTGAATTTACCTATTGTCAAATCAAAAGGGTGATTACTTAGAAGACCAGATATTAAGCAGTTACTGAGAAACTGAAAGCAGTTCTGATGGTACTAAAGAGAGAAATAGTAACTTGAAAGTATGCAGGGGTGAACAGAAAAGTACCAACACAAAAAAGTAGGAGAAAAATCAGAAAGTTTCCTGATTAGACAAGTAGAAGCCAGGAAGAGGGGAAAGTAAAAGGGTACCAATAGGGAGGGACTTTGGTTGGAGTAATGCATGAGCAAATACACATGGCATCAGACAGGCAACTGCAACTGGGTGACATGTTTCATTGTAGGACCAGAGCTCGGGAAGAAGAGAGTGCCTCCCTTTGGCTGATGATGTCAGGGAAGAACAATAAGTACTGGAGGCCAGAATAATATTACCTGGTGTACCCTATCTGGCAGCATATGCCCACATAAAATCAAATTTCTCCATAAAGTATGGAGCTCAAGCCCTAGAAGCTGCTGCTACTTCTCCACAAAGCTATGTAGTTGGGAACCTCAACTGCAAAGTTCATAAGCAAAAGAGCAAAAAAAAAAAAAAGTATATATAATACACAGACAAGCTCTACCCACCACCAGTCCCTCCCATCAGGAAACTTGCACAAGTCTCTGAGATGGCCTCATCCACCAGAGGGCAGACAGCAGAATGAATAAGAACTACAGTCCTGCAGCCTGTGGAACAAAAACCACATTCACAGAAAGATAGACAAGATGAAAAGGCAGAGGGCTAGGTACCAGATGAAGGAACAAGATAAAACTGAAGAAACACAACTAAATGAAGTGGAGATAGGCAACCTTACAAAAAAAGAATTCAGAATAATGATAGTGAAGAATATCCGGGACCTCGGAAAAAGAATGGAGGCAAAGATCAAGAAGATGCAAGAAATGTTTAAAAAACACCTAGAAGAATTAAAGAACAAACGAACAGAGATGAACAATACAATAACTGAAATGAAAACTACACTAGAAGGAATCAATAGCAGAATAACTGAGGCAGAAGAACGGATAAGTGACCTGGAAGACAGAATGGTGGAATTCACTGCTGCGGAACAGAATAAAGAAAAAAGAATGAAAAGAAATGAAGACAGCCTAAGAGGCCTCAGGGACAACATTAAACACAACAACATTCTAATTATAGGGGTTCCAGAAGGAGAAGAGAGAGAGAAAGGACCAGAGAAAATGTTTGAAGAGATTATAGTCAAAAACTTCTCTAACATGGGAAAGGAAATAGCCACCCAAATCCAGGAAGTGCAGCAAGTCCCATAGAGGATAAACCCAAGGAGAAACACGCCGAGACACATAGTAATCAAATTGGCAAAAATTAAAGACAAAGAAAAATTATTGAAAGCAGCAAGGGAAAAATGACAAATAACATACAAGGGAACTCCCATAAGGTTAACAGCTGATTTGTCAGCAGAAACTCTACAAGCCAGAAGGCAGTGGCATGATATACTTACAGTGATGAAAGGGAAGAACCTACAACGAAGATTACTCTACCCGGCAAGGATCTCATTCATATTCGATGGAGAAATCAAAAGCTTTACAGACAAGCAAAAGCTAAGAGAATTCAGTACCACCACACCAGCTCTACAACAAATGCTAAAGGAACTTCTCTAAGTGGGAAACACAAGGGAAGAAAAGGACCTACAAAAACAAACCCAAAATGATTAAGAAAATGGTCGTAGGAACATACATATCGATAATTACCTTAAATGTAAATGGATTAAATGCTGCGACCAAAAGACACAGGCTTGCTGAATGGATGCAAAAACAAGACCCATATATATGCTGTCTACAAGAGACCCACTTCAGACTTAGGGACACACACAGACTGAAAGTGAGGGGATGGAAAAAGATATTCCATGCAAATGGAAATCAAAAGAAAGCTGGAGTAGCAATGCTCATAACAGATAAAATAGACTTTAAAGAATGTTACAAGAGATAAGGAAGGACACTACATAATGATCAAGGGATCAATCCAAGAAGAAGGTATAACAATTATAAATATATATGAACCCAACATAGGAGCACCTCAATACATTAGGCAACTGCTAACAGCTATAAAAGAGGAAATCAACAGTAACACAATAATAGTGGGGGACTTTAAGACCTCATTTACACCAATGGACAGATCATCCAAAATGAAAATAAATAAGAAAACAGAAGCTTTAAATGACACAATAGACCAGATAGATTTAATTGATATTTATAGGACATTCCATCCAAAAACAGCAGATTACACTTTCTTCTCAAGTGCGCACGGACCATTCTCCAGGATAGATCACATCTTGGGTCACAAATCAAGCCTCGGTAAATTTAAGAAAATTGAAATCATATCAAGCATCTTTTCTGACCACAACGCGATGAGATTAGAAATGAATTACAGGGAAAAAAACGTAAAAAACACAAACACATGGAGGCTAAACAATACGTTACTAAATAACCAAGAGACCACTGAAGAAATCAAAGAGGAAATAAAAAAATACCTAGACACAAATGACAACGAAAACATGATGATCTGAAACCTATAGGATGCAGCAAGAGCAGTTCTAAGAGGGAAGTTTATAGCTATAAAAGCTACCTCAAGAAACAAGAAAAATCTCAAACAATCTAACATTACACCTAAAGGAACTAGAGAGAGAAGAACAAACAAAACCCAAAGTTAGCAGAAGGAAAGAAATCATAAAGATCAGAGCAGAAAGAAATGAAATAGAAACAAAGAAAACAATAGCAAAGATCAATAAAACGAAAAGCTGGTTCTTTGAGAAGATAAACAAAATTGATAAACCATTAGCCAGACTCATCAAGAAAAAGACGAAGAGGAATCAAATCAATAAAATTAGAAATGAAAAAGGAGAAGTTACAACAGGCACCACAGATATACAAAGCATCCTAAGAGACTACTACAAGCAACTCTATGCCAATAAAATGGACAACCTGGAAGAAATGGACAAATTTTTAGAAAGGTATAACCTGCCGAGACTGAACCATGAAGAAACAGAAAATATGAACAGACCAATCACAAGTAATGAAATTGAAACTGTGACTAAAAACCTTCCAACAAACAGAATTCCAGGACCAGATAGCTTCACAGGTGAATTCTATCAAACATTTAGGGAAGAGCTAACACCTATCCTTCTCAAACTCTTCCAAAAAATTGTGGAGGGAGGAACACTCCCAGACTCATTTTATGAGGCCACCATCACCCTGATACCAAAACCAGAGAAAGATACTACAAAAAAAGAAAATTACAGACCAATATCACTGATGAATATAGATGCAAAAATCCTCAACAAAACACTAGCAAACAGAATCCAACAACACATTAAAAGGATCATAAACCATGATGAAGTGGGATTTATCCCAGAGATGCAAGTTTTCTTCAATATACTCAAATCAATCAATGTGATACACCATATTTACAAATTGAAGAAGAAAAACCATATGATCGTCTCAATAGATGCAGAAAAACTTTTGACAAAATTCAACATCCATTCATGATAAAAACTCTCCAGAAAGTGAGCATAGAGGGAACCTACCTCAACATAATAAAGGCCATATACAACAAACCCACAGCAAACGTCATTCTCAATGGTGAAAAACTGAAAGCATTTCCTCTAAGATCAGGAACAAGACAAGGATGTCCACTCTCACCACTATTATTCAACATAGTTTTGGAAGTCCTAGCCACGGAAATCAGAGAAGAAAAAGAAATAAAAGGAATACAAATTGGAAAAGAAGAAGTAAAACTGTCACTGTTTGCAGATGACATGATACTATACATAGAGAATCCTAAAGATGCCACCAGAAAACTACTAGAGCTAATCAATGTGTTTGGTAAAGTTGCAGGATACAAAATTAATGCACAGAAATCTCTTGCATTCCTATACACTAATGATGAAAAATCTAAAAGAGAAATTAAGGAAACACTCCCATTTACCATTGCAACAAAAAGAATAAAATACCTAGGAATAAACCTACCTAGGGCGACAAAAGACCTGTATGCAGAAAACTATAAGACACTGATGAAAGAAATTAAAGATGATACCAACAGATGGAGAGGTATACCATGTTCTTGGATTGGAAGAATCAATATTGTGAAAATGGTTATACTACTCAAAGCAATCTACAGACTCAATGCAATCCCTATCAACTTACCAATGGCATATTTTATGGAACTAGAACAAAAAATCTTAAAATTTGTATGGAGACACAAAAGACCCCAAATAGACAAAGCAGTCTTGATGGAAAATAACGGAGCTGGAGGCATCAGACTCCCTGACTTCAGACTATACTACAAAGCTACAGTAATGAAGGCAATATGGTTCTGGCACAAAAACAGAAACATAGATCAATGGAACAAGATAGAAAGCCCAGAGATAAACCCACGCACCTATGGTCAACTAATCTACGACAAAGGAGGCAAGGATATACAATGGAGAAAAGACAGCCTCTTCAATAAGTGGCGCTGGGAAAACTGGACAGCTACATGTAAAAGAATGAAATTAGAACACTCCCTAACACCATACACTTAAAATAAACTCAAAATGCATTAGAGACCTAAATGTTAAGACTGGACACTATAAAACTCTTAGAGGAAAACATAGGAAGAACACTCTTTGACATAAATCACAGCAAGATCTTTTTTGATCCACCTCCTAGAGTAATGAAAATAAAAACAAAAATAAACAAATGGGACCTAATGAAACTTCAGAGCTTTTGCACAGCAAAGGAAATGATAAACAAGACAAAAAGACAACACTCAGAATGGGAGAAAATATTTGCAAACAAATCAAGGGACAAAGGATTAATCTCCAAAATATATAAACAGCTCATGCAGCTCAATATTTAAAAAATAAACAACCCAACCCAAAAATGGGCAGAAGACCTAAATAGACAATTCTCCAAAGAAGACATACAGATGGCCAAGAAGCACATGAAAAGCTGCTCAACATCACTAATTATTAGAGAAATGCAAATCAAAACTATAATGAGGTACCATCTCACACCAGTTAGAATGGGCATCATCAGAAAATCTACAAACAACAAATGCTGGAGATGGTGTGGAGAAAAGGGAACCCTCTTGCACTGTTGGTGGGAATGTAAATTGATACAGCCACTGTGGAGAACAGTATGGAGGTTCCTTAAAAAACTGAAAATAAAATTACCATATGATCCAGCAATCCCACTACTGGGCATATACCCAGAGAAAACCATTATTCAAAAAGACACATGCACTCCAGTGTTCATTGCAGCACTCTTTAGAATAGCCAAGTCATGGGAGCAACCTAAATGCCCATCGACAGACGAATGGGTAAAGAAGATGTGGTACATATATACAATGGAATATTACTCAGCCATAAAAAGGAATAAGACTGGGTCATTTGTTGAGACATGGATGGATCTAGAGACTGTCATACAGAGTGAAGTAAGTCAGAAAGAGAAAAACAAATATCATATTAACACATATATGTGGAACCTAGAAAAATGGTACAGGGCAGGGCAGAAATTGAGACACAGATTTCAGGGCAGAAATTGAGACACAGATGTAGAGAACAAACATATGGACACCAAGGGGGGAAAGCTGCGTGGGGGTGGGGGTGGGGGTGTGATGAATTGGGTGATTGGGATTGACATATATACACTGATGTGTATAAAATTGATGACTAATAAGAACCTGATGTATAAAAAATATAGACAAAAAAGCCTAGGGCCTATGTGAAGAAAATAAAAAATTATACTGTAAGCAAAAAGAAAAGGCTGAAACAAAGAAAAGGTAGAACAAATTGTAAAGCTTACTGCCAAAGTAATATTGACATATTGGTGAAAAAACAACTCCAGCTGAAATCTCAAGGGAATTTTTCAAACTAAAAATCCAATTATGAAGTGAAATTATAAGAATAAATGAAAAAATAACATAAAAGTATAAACATTAGAAACTGGCATTGTTACATATTAAAGTATATACCGTATCTACAGTCATTAGAGAGTGCGGCACTACTGTAAAAACAGACACATCAAAGAATAGAATAGGAAACCTAGAAATAAAAGCCAGTGAATATAGAAATTTAAGACAGGTTTATAAGCTCTCATCTCCAATTCCAAAATCTCCAAAAATCTCTAAAAGCCAAACTTTTTTTTCCAGAACTAGTTTGGAGGAAACACTGGAAGTTAATTGATATGAGGCTATTTGTAGACTCTTAAAATCCCATGTAGAAGGGGTACTCAGAAGTTTCATTATAGAAATAGTAATATGTTTGACTACAGGGTGCAGCAGAGGTGTTATATAATATGTGGTATATTCCATATAAATTTTTTCTGAAGGATTGGGGTAACATCAGAAATATACTAAAATCTAGATGGGTGAGTAAAATTTTCACTAATGTGGACTTTATGTCTCATATGAAAAGTTATCTAAGTCTTAGTGTTTTTACATGTAGAAAACTTTAAAGGCAATATATTTTATTACCCAAGGAAGGGTGCCAAATTCTATTATATTTTTAAGGCTTCTTATGGAAGAAAGAAGGTTATTAATTGTTTCTGCTCTATTTTAAATGGATAAATGTGAGTAGTTCTGCATATAAACTGAGTGGATATGCTTGATGGAAAGGGAGAGACAAGGGAAGTGAAAGAGCATGGTTGATTCAGAGAGATGCTCAAAGAGAAGGGTTAAGATGGAATACAGAGCAGAGAGAAGCACTCACCAGAGGTGAAGGAGAAGGGCCTCCTCCCCACGCTGGAGGGGAGAAAAGAATAACTCCATGTGTGGGGATTAGGGAGTTAGAGATCGCCCATAACAGGAACAGGAACATGTCCTCTGCCAATTATCAGCTGAGAGTTAGGAGTGTGAGGTTAAAGGAGTAGGTAGCTTCAAGAGAGTAATGAAATGACTGAACTTGTCAGTGAGAAAGGAGAGTATATGTACTTGGTTGAATAGAGAGAGAGAGAGAGAGAGAGAGAGGGAGTGTGTGTGTGTGTGTGTGTGTGTGTGTGTGTGTGTGTGTGTGTGTTTTCAGAATGCTAGGACTATCAGGGAATAAAGACTCTAAGCAGAGTCTCATACACTGGCATTCACCTGGTCCCCTAATAGTAAAGCCATTTATAGCCAGAAGCATTCTGCAGTCCTGTGTCCTCCACTGGCCACAGCAGGACTAGTAGCTTGTCCCTCTCTGGACTGAGAACCACTTTGGCTCTGGCTACTGCTGCCTCTCCCATGGGCAGTGAACTGGTCCTGGCTCCCAACAGTTCTTACTCAACATCTGTCTCCAGGGCTCAGCTGGCACAAGATTACCAACGAGTTGACGAAAAAAGAGATATAAGTCACATAAACTGGGCAGGTGCTGTCCTCAGGACTGAGGGAGACAAAAGGAGAGTAAAATGATAAGGAAGAGTACCAGATTCTCTTAGCTGAGACCAAAAGACTCAAATCAGCGCAACTGGATACTGGGACACTTTAGCCTTAAAGAGTGGATCTTTTATAGATTAAAAAGTCCTATTCACTGAGTGTGACTCAGATCGTTGTCCCACCAAATGAATAAGTATTTGTTTCTCTCCAGGGATAGGATATCTAAGAAACCATGACAAATCTTAGCATTATTGATGAATTTGTGCTGCTTTGATTGTCTAGTGACCCGGATATCCAGACCATGCTCTTTGTTCTCTTCCTGGGGATTTACCTCCTGACCCTGATAGGGAACCTGATGATGATCCTGTTGATCAGGGCTGATTCTCACCTCCACATGCCCATGTACTTCTTCCTTGGACATTTATCTTTCCTAGACATATGCTACTCTTTAGTCACTGTGCCCAAGATGCTGCAGAATTTCCTATCTCAGAAGAAAACCATTTCGGTGTGGGGCTGCATTACCCAGAGTTTCTTTTTCATGATTTCTGGAATCACTGAGAGCTGCTTGCTCTCTGCTATGGCCTATGACCGCTATGCTGCCATGTGTCACCCTCTGCTCTACACCGTGGTCATGAATAGACCTCTCTGCACTGCAATCGTTGGTACAGCATGGGTGATGGGGTTTCTGAACTCACTAGTGAATCATCTTTGTGTTCAGAACTTACAGTTCTATGGTCCCAATATCATCTCCCATTTCAGTTGTGAACTTCCTTCACACTTCCCTCTGTCCTGCAGTGATACCACACCTAACACCATCCTGCTGGCTAGGTTTTTTGCATTTCTAGGACTTGTGACACTTCCCCTGATTCTCTTCTCTTACTCAAAAATTATTCTTGCCATTCTAAGTACCTCTTCCTCTAAAAGCCAAGGTGAAGCCTTCTCCACCCGCTACTCCCATCTCACCGTGGTGCTCTTGTTCTATGGGACGGCTCTATTCAGGTACATCAGCTCCTTTTCAGGACCAGTACTGTAGTGAGTTATCTCTATACGGTATGGTGTGATCACTTCCTTATTAAACCCTCTCATTTACAGCTTCAAGAACTAGGAGGTAAGGGCAGCTCTGCAGAGGATGCTGAGGCAGCAAATATGTGTCTCAGGGTAAGAAACCTCAACATGATGTTTGTTCTATAAGAGAACCAATCTACAAGGGCTGAGAACTTTGTAAGCTTAGAGCTCATGTATAACTTGATTTTTAATTAAATTCAACTGTTTTTATTTCTTATTCAAAGTTAAGTAACTTCCAAAAGATAAGCAATATAGTCAGAGAAGTATTTGGCCCATCCTGGGTTTTAGGGGAAAGGTTCACAGACATTAGCTCCTACCATAGCCTTTGGAAACTAATCCAGAAAGAATGACTTCACTACAGTTGAGGAGGCTGAACCAGAACAAAGACTCTGACAAGAACTAAGATTCTGAACCCAGGACTTTTACCTGTGGAGTTACACAAAGGAACCCATTAGTAGAAGGGCACAGAACAAGTAAACTACACGCAGACAATGCTCCAGGATAAGACAGTTCAGCACCCTCCATTCACCTGACCTGGTGGCACCATAGGCATCAAATGGCATGTGTGCCTGCAAACAGTCAAAGAATAGTGAACACAAAGAATGAACATATTAAATGTCCATGAACAGGTGAATGGATAAAGAAAATGTGATATATACATACAATGGAGTATTATTCAGCTTTAAAACAAGTAGGCAATTCTACAGTGTGTGACAACATAGATTGAGACCATTGTGTTAAGTGAGAGAAGCCAGTCGCAGGAGAAATACTGTGTAGCTCTACTTATATGAGATATCTAAAGCAAACTCACAGAAGCAGAAAGCAGAATGGTGGTTGCCAGGGACTAGGGGAAAGGGGGAACTGGGAAGTTGCTACTCATTGGGTATAGAGTTTCAGTCAAGAAGATAAAAATAGTTCTGAAGATCTTCTACACAGCAATATGCATATAGTTAACAATACTGTACAGTTAAAATTTGTTAAGAGGGTAAAATTTATGTTTTGTGTTTTTTACCACAATAAAAATAAATATATATATAAGAAGATTGAACATATTGTTACGCTAAAAATTGATTTTTCATTCTGCTACAGCCTCTTGCCTGAAGGCATACATTATAAAATGCAGCATTTGTATTTGATGTATAAACATTCTGTAAACAAAAAAAAGCAGAAGTAAATTAAAGCAAATTAAAACATCAAGAGAGCATTATTTTTATATTTATCTTAACAAACATAAAGAAATATCAAGAAATACAATGATAAAATGGGCACACAGATATGTGTATACATTGTTGACCATGCTTTATTTTAGCTAAACCTTTCATAAATCAATCTAGTTATATGTATCAATATTAAGAGTTATAACATGATCATACAGGTTTTAAAACACCACTGTTACTATAAGTGAAGAAGTTCTTACACCTTCCCCTAAATGAAGATGCACACTGTCCCACTAGTCATTGTAGCTACCCTGGCTAAATTCATCACTACACATATTCCACCACAGTATCACAAAATAATCTGTTCCTTAAAGATTAAACTGCGAGTGAGATCAGCAAAATGAAGAAATAGGAATACTCAATCGTTGTTCCCCCATAGAAACAGCGATGTAAAAATTATACATGAACCAAAATACCTTTATGAGAATTCCAGATTCCAAATAAGAAGTTTCAGCACCCCAGATAAGCACAAAAACCAAGAACAGCCACGCTGAAATGGGTAAGAAGAGCAATTTCACTTTAACTGCATTAGCCCCTCCCTGCAAACTGCACAGCCCAGGGCCAAGAGAGATCTCCTCAGCCAATGACTTCTCCCATGGTGGGGAAAAGAGAATAGAGTGTGCGCTCAGCCTCCCAGCCTTTCAGTGCACTCACTACCCAAGAGTCCAGGTCCTGTCTCACCTCACACCAAGTGCTGAAGGAACTAGCATAGTCCAGATGCCTGGGGCAGCTAAGAACAAAGGAAAAGCAGAGGGTGGCTTCCTACAGCTAGCAAGGATCTTCAAGATTGGGAAAATGTGCAGAACTGAGGCTTCTCCCTCAGAAGGGAGGCAGAGGAGTAGGGCATGCCTCCAATGTCTTTACCTTTCAGGGTCCTACCCACGGCACTAGCTTCTGTGTAGCCTCACATCAAGTGCTGACAGAACCAGCAAAGTTAGACACCAGAGGGAATGAGAGATTACAGCCTCCATTAAAAAAAAAAAAAAAAAAGGCTGGTCATCTGGAGCAATTTAGAGTGTTTGTGTCTTCAAAAAATGCAGACATCAGCACAAAGCTACAAGGGACTCGACTGATCTTTCAGGAAAATATAACATAGTCAAAGGAGAAAAATAAATCTCTAGTAACTGACCCTAAAGAAATAGAGATCTCTGAATTTGCTGACAAAATTCAAAACAATCTTCTAAAAGAAGCTCAGTGAGTTACAGTAGAACTCAGTCAATTAAGCGAATTCAGGAAAATGATATATGAACAAAATGAAAAACATCAATAAAGAGATAGAAACAATAAAAAGAACCACTCAGAAATACTGGAGATGAGAACAGATTGGTGGTTGCCAGAAGTGGGGGATGGGGGTTGGATAAAATGGGTGATGGTGTCAAAAGGTACAAACTTCCAGTTATAAAATAACTCCTGGGGATGTAATGTACAGCATGACGAATATGTTAATACTCTATTGTATACTTGAAAGTTGCTAAGAGAGTAACCTTAAAAGTTCTCATCACAAGAGAAAAAAAACGTAACTATGTGTGGTGATGGATGCTAGCTAAACTTATTGAGGTGATCATTTTGCAGTATATACATACATCAACCATTATGTTGTACACCTAAAACGAACACAATGTTATATGTCAATATCTCAATTAAAAAAAAAAACCTCACCATTTAAAAAATGACCATAAAGATACAGAAAAGGAGAAAAACTGGCAACAACACTATGGATTTTAAATGAGAGAGGAACAGTTGCTAAAATCCAGGTGGAATTTCAACCAACTGTTTCATTGATGATGGACTGAAAACATACTTTTAAACTACTTTTCATGATCCCTTCCCTCTGAAACATGACAGATGATGTCAAAACCCAGGGAAAATTTGGCATCCCCTACCCACACTGTCTGCATTTAACTCCAGTATGCAGGTACTTTGCTGACCATAAACAAACACCTACTGAGGCAGAGAGAACTAAAGTTCTATTATTTACCTTCTCTTCCACCTCCTAATCTCATTAGCATCTATCTCTCCTTTAATTCAGAAACAAGTCCCAGAAACAACACAGCAGAAAGAGGGATTCTGTGGGTCAGAAATTGGAAAGGGCACAGTAAGGATGACTTTTATGTGCTTCACCCCATCTGGGCTTCAGCTAGGAGGAGTCAAAGGCTTGGGGTGACTCAACAGCTGGGAGCTGAGATTACCTATATGCTCCTTCAGTCACAGAATCTGACACATAGGCTGGAAGGACTTGATGACAGAGAATGCCCATCAGAGTGGTTTGGCTTCATCACTGCATGGTACCCTTTGGATAGTCAGACTTATGCATGGCATTCCTGGGCTCTGAGTATGAGAGTTCAAGAGAAGAAGGTAAAAGTAGCATGGACTTTTCTGGCCTTACCTATGAAGTCATCCAGCATCACTTCTACTTCACTCTGATTACAAGTGAGTCTAAGCCCACTCAGATTTGAGGTCAAGAGCAGACCCACTAATCAGTGAGAATGTCAAAGGAGATATTGCATCATCTTTAGAAGATAGAATCTGCCATACCCTGTAAAAGAAACTAATAAAATAAAATAAAAATACTGGAGCTGAAGAGTGCAATGACTGCAGTGAAAAATTCAACAGCAGACTTAGAAAAAAAACAGAAGAAGCAATCAGTGAACTCAAAGACAGAGCATTTAAATTATACAGCCAGAGGATCAAAAAGGAAAAAGAAAGAAAAAGGTGAAGAAAGCCTAAAGGGCTCAGGGAACTCCATCAACTGAGCCAATGTACACATTTTAGGAGTCCTGAAAGAGAAGAGATAGAGAAAGGGGCAGAAAGCTTATTTAAGGAAATAATGGCTGAAAACTTCCCAGATGTGGAGAGAGAAATGGGCATCCACATTCAGGATGCCAAAGGATGTCAAATAGAAGAAACCAAGAAGTCTATACTGATACATTATAATCACATTTTCAAAGATAAAGAAAGAATTTTCAAAGCAGCAAGAGAAAAGCAACTCATCACATATAAGGGAACCGCATAAGGCTATCAGTGGATTTCTCAGCAGAAACCTCTCAATCCAGGAAAGATTGAGATGATATATTCAAAGTGCTGAAAGAAAAAAATTAAGAACCAAGAAGACTGTACCCAGTAAAACTGTTCCTTAGAAATAAAGGCAAGATAAAGTCTTCCAGAAAAACAAAAGAAGAAATAGAAAACCTTAACTGGCCAATATAAATAAAGAGATTATCAGAAAAAGTAAATAACCACATTAAAAAATGGGCAACAGAACTGAATAGACATTTTCCACAGAAAACATACAAATGGTCAACAAGTATATGAAAAAGTGCTAAATATCAGTAATCATCAGGGAAATGCAAATCAAAAACAGTGAGATATCACCTCAAACCTATTAGAATGACTATTACAAAAACAAACAAAAGATAAAAAGTGTTGTTAAGGATCTGGAGAAATTGGAACCATCTACTCTGTTGGTGGGAATGTAAATTGGTACAGTGGCTGTAGAAAACAGCACTTATATTAGGTGCATATTTGTTTATGATTGTTATATCTTCTTGGATTGATCCCTTGATCATTATGTAGTGTCCTTCTTTGCTTCTTGTAATAGTCTTTATTTTAAAGTCTATTTTGACTGATATGAGAATTGCTACTCCAGCTTTCTTTTGATTTCCATTTGCATGGAATATCTTTTTCCATCCCCTCACTTTCAGTCTGTATGTGTCCCTAGGTCTGAAGTGGGTCTCTTGTAGACAGCAAATATATGCGTCTTGTTTTTGTATCCATTCAGCCAGTCTATGTCTTTTGGTTGGAGCATTAATGTAGAACAATGTTAACTCTCATTTGGGAAAAAGGTTTAGTTACCCATTATGTAGTAAAGTTAATTCGGCCCAAAATTGTACTATTAGGGATTTATCCTAGAGAAACTCATACACACTGTACCAAAATAAATGTACAAAAATGTTCATGGTAGCCATGTTTGTAATAACCAAATATAGGAAATAACTCATGGACACGTACAATAGAAATTAAAAGATAAATTTTGATATATCCATACTGTGAAGTGAATACAACCAAAGAAAATGAATAAACCTTTTCACATGAAGTAGCATGGATCAATCTTAGATATAATATTGAACAAAATGATACATAAAACATTATTCCATTCATATAAAGTTCAAATAAAGGCAAACAGGACTATATTATTTAGGGTTGCACGTATAAATGATAAAACTATTTAAAAAGTAAGGAAGTCAGTAAGAATGTTAGGGCAACCTGTATTATCACTAAGAGGAGAAGGAACAGGGTTCTTGTAGCAGAGTTGTGTACAGTCCCAGTGCTGGTAATGTACTATCTCTTAACCTTTAAAATTTTTTCTTGTACAGTGGTCACATAGATCTTTGCTTTACAATTATTTGTTAAATTGTACATGTATGTTGTGTGTACTTTTCAGTATATATGGCATATTTTACTTTCTTGAATAAACTGTAAACAACAAGATAAATGGTGAAATACTAAAATAATTTCTATTAAAACCAGATATTGGGCAGAGATGCCTGTTTTCTCCACTATTTCCTAACATTGTTTTGAAAGTTATAACTAATGTAATAGACATGAAGATGAAATACTTAGAATAATTATAAAATACCAAATTACTTATTTTGTATGCACATGATATGATTATATTCTTGGACTCAATAGGCTGAGGGTTGGGGGGAAGAATGAGAATTAATAAGAGATTAATTTGGCAACACAAAAAATAAATACACAAAAAATAGTCTTTCACTATCCTATTAATAATCAATTTGAACTGAAAATAGGAGAAAATCCATTCACATTAGCAACAAAATCATAAAATAACTAGTAATAAATTTAACCAAAACAGGTATAGAATTTGTATGACTAAAACTATATTTAGTGTCATAAAACAAGATCTGTATAAAAATTTCTGAAAACAAATGTTTGTAGAATTACTATCCTTTTGTTTAAGCTTGATCAAATACACCAGGAAAACCACCTGGACCTTGGGTTTCCTTCTGATTTATGGTTACAAATTCAATTTATTTAGTTGATATGGGACTACTGTGGTTTCCTATATTTTCTTGTAATTTGGTAATTTGTGTCTTTCAAAGAATCTGTCCACTTCAACTAAATTGTCAAATTCATTGGCATAAAATCATTTATAACATTCTCTTATTAGGTTTTAAGTCTGTGAAGGATCTGTAGTGATACACTCTTTTATTCCTGATACTGATAATTTGTCTTTTCTCTTTTTCTCTTAATCAATCTAATGGAGGTTTATTAACTTTACTGATTTTTTAAAAAAGTTTTTGGTTTAATTCATTTTCTTTATTGTTTCTTATTTTGTTGACTTCAACTTTGTTTCTTTATATTTATTTTCAGTCTACGTTGATTTTTTCTGACCTCTTAAGATGGATTTTAGACCTTTCTTCTTTTCTAATATAAGCATTTAATTTCCCTTTAAGTATTAATTTAGCTGTACCCCACAAATGCTGATGTTTTCATTTTCATTCAGTTAAAAAATAATTTACTATTTCCTTTGTGGTTTCTTCTTTGACCTCTGGGGTTATTTGAAAGTGTGTTGTTTGACATTTAACTATTTTGGGATTTTCCATATACTTTCAAATATTGATTTATAATTTAGTTCCGTTGTGATCAATTTCCTTAATGGATAATCATAGTTCTAGCTTCAGACTGTTCCATGTGTATTCAGCTGTTGTTGAATGGAGTGTTCTATAAATGTCTACTAGATAAAGTTTGTGGTTATGTTATTCAAGTCTTCTATATCCTTACTGATTTTCTGTCTACTTTTTGTATTAATTAGTGAGAAAGGAGAGTTAAAATAAATTCACAAGTATCATTGAGAATTTGTCTATTTCTTCTTTCAATTCCATTAGTTTTTCCTTCATTATTTTGAAGCTCTGTTGTGTCTTCTTGGAAAATTGATTTTTTTATTATCATGAAGTGTCCTTATTTATCCCTAGTAGTATGGCTTGTTCTGAAGTATACTTTTCCCTATACTATGGCTTGTTCTGAAGTCTACTTTGCCCTAGATTTCTATAACGCCTTCACTTTCTCATAATTGTATATAATGTTATATCCTTTCCCATCCTTTTACTTTTAAACTAAGGCAAAGGCTGCCATTGCCAATAAGAGTGTGCACACATAGAGGGAAAAGAGCTGACTTGAACTCCAGACCTGCCTCTGACCAGGGCAGAAGCAACCTTTCCAGTGTATGTGTCCCTGCCTACATTTGGAAGGAGCAAAACTAGTTCCAGGGTGGAGACCACCAAAGCCTGTAGGAGAAAAACCAGCTTAATAGTGTAGCGCCAGGCACTGAGGCCCCAACCCAGCCTCTAACTAAGGCATATACACAGAGGAAAAAGTGAAACCAGCATAGAAGTGCAGTCCCTCAGGCCCCAGCCATAACCCAACCAAGGCAAAGACTACCATCACACCCAGGAGAAATACAACTGCTTCAGGGGTCCTGCTCCAGCACCTTGGGCCCCAAACCTGCCTCCAACAGGGTGGTAATAGCCATTAAGCATAGGAAAAGTCCTGATCACACTTGGCTCTGGCTCTAGCCCTTCAAATCCATCCCTACTTCCCACCAAGGTGGTGGTTGCCAGCAGAACCCAGGGTAAGATGTGGCCCATGCTCACTTCATATCCAGCTCTCCTACCAAAGCCACTGGGCACATGCAGACTACATAGGGATGCTCCCACACAAGGAAATGACTTCAAGACTGAGATAGGTAACTGCTTCACCTAATTTCATAAAGAAAGAGAAAGTTAAAAACAAGATGAGAAGACAAAGGAATATGTTTCAAACAAAAGAACAAGAAAAAAACCACCCTAATGAAACAAAGATAAGTAATTTACCTGATAAAGAGTTCAAAGCAATAGTAATAAGAATGCTAACTGAACTTGGGAAAAGAATAAATGAACACAGCAAGAATTCTTAAAAAGAACTAGAAAATATAAAAAAAGAGCCAGTCAGAGCTGAAGAATACAATAACTGAAATAAAAATTACACTAGAAGGAATTAACAGCAGCTTAATGATACAGAACACACAAGTGATCTGGAAGATAGAATAATGGAAACAACCTTATCAGAACAGCAAAAAGAAAAACACATTAAAAAAATAAGGATAGTTTAAGGGACCTCTATGACAATGTCAAACATACACCAAGAAGGAGAAGAGAGAGACAAAAGGGGGTAGAAAATGTATTTGATGAAATTACAGTTGAAAACTTCCTGAACCTAAAGAAAGAAATAGATGTCCAGGTACAGGAAGCAAAGAGAGTCCTAAACAAGATGAAACCAAAAAGACCCACACCAAGACATGTCATAATTAAAATGCCAGAAGTTAAAGAGATAATTTTAAAGGCAGCAAGAGAAAAACAAAGGGTCACATACAAGGGAACCCCTGTAAGGCTATCAGCTGATTTTTCTGCAGAAATTTTGCAGGCCAAAAAGAAGTGGAATAATATGTTTAATGTGCTGAAAGAGAAAAACCTACAATCTAGGATACTCTACCCAGCAAGGTTATCATTCAGAATTAAAGGAAAGATAAAGAGCTTCTCAGACAAGCAAGATCTAAAGAGTTAATCAAAACTAAACTGACCTTACAAAGTGTTTAAGGGTCTTCTTTAACTGAAATAGAAAAGACTACAACAAAAATAAGACATTATAGGAAAGGAAAAATCCCACATGTAAAGGCAAATATATGGTAAGGCTGTGGATCAACCACTTAAATAAGTTAGTACAAAGATTAAAAGACAAATGGTAAAATCAACTATAACTACAATAAACAGTTAAAGGATAGACACAAAGGTGTAAAACATGATATTGAAAACACAAAACATAGTGGGGGAGGGTAAAAATGTAGAGCTTTCAGAATGTGTTTGAACTGAAATAAGATTAAAACGAGTAGGTAAGCTATAATAGGTCAACATATATGAACTCTATGGTAACCACAAATCAAAAACCTCCAATAGATACATAAAAACTAGAGAGAAAAGAATACAAGCGTACCACTAAAGAAAATCATCAAACCACAAGGGAAGAGACTAAAAGAAGAAAAGAACAGAGGAGAACTACCAAAACAACTAGAAAACAACTAACAAAATGTTAATAAGTACATACCTATCAATAATCACTTTAAATGTCAATGAACTAAATGCTCCAATCAAAAGAAACAGGATGGGTTGTTTGTATAAAAAACAAGACCCATCTATATGCTGCTATAAGAGACTTATTTCAGAGATAAAGACAAAGAATGAAAGTGCAGGGATGGAAAAATATACTCCAAGCAAATGGAAACAGAAAGCTGGAGTAGCAATACTCATGTCAGGCAAAATAGACTTTAAAACGAAGTCTATAACAAAAGACAAAGAAGGGCATCATGTAATGATAAAGGCATCGATACAAAAAGAGGATATAACACTCATAAACAAATATGCACCTAATATAAGAGCACTTAAATATAAAACAAGTACTAACAGACATAAAGGGAGAAATTGAAAATAATACAATAATAAGAGGACACTTTAACACCCCACTTACATCAATGGACAGATCATCCAGACAGAAATCCACTAAGAAAACTATGGCCTTAAATGACACATTAGACCAGTTGGACTTAATAGATATCCACAGGGCATTCCATCAAAAAACGGCAGAATAAAACAAACAAACAAAAAACAGCAGAATACATATTCTTTTCAAGTGCACATGGAACTTTCTCTGGGATACCTCACATGCTAGATCACAAAGCAAGTCTCAACAAATGTAATAGGATAGAAATTATATCAAGCACATTTTCCAACTATAATTGCATGAAACTAGAAATCAATCACAGGATGAAAAATGGAAAAAACACAAACAAGTGAAGACTAAACAACATGCTACTAAAAATCCAACGGGTCAACAAAGATATCAAAGAGGAAATTAGAAAATAGCTTGAGACAAATGAAAACAAAAATACAACTTTCCAAGTCTATGGGATGCAGTAAAAGCAGTTTAAGAGGGAAATTTATAGTGATATGGGCATACCTTAAGAAACAAGAAAAATCTCAAACAACTTAAACTACCACCTAAAGAAATTAGAAAAAAGAGAAAAAACAAAGCCCAAAGTCAGGGGAAGGAAGGAAATAATAAGGATCAGAGAGGAAATAAATAAAATAGAGACCAAAATAATAGAAAAGATTAATGAAACCAAGAGTTGGTTCTTTGGAAAGATAAATAAAATTGATAAGCCTTTAGCCAGGCTCATCAAGAAAAAAGAGAGGGCCCAAATAAAATAAGAAATGAAAGAGGAGGAATTACAACCGATATCACAGAGATACAAATACTACAAGCAATGTATTCATGTAGTATTCATGAGAAAATACTACAAACAATTACATGCCAACAAATTGGACATACTAGAAGGAATGGATAGATTCCTAGAAACATACAATCTTCCAAAACTTAACCAGGAAAAAACAGATAATCTGAACAGACTGATTACTAGTATTGAAATTGAATCAGAATGAAAAAAACTCCTAAGAAACAAAAGTCCAGGACCAGAGAGCTTCAAGGGGAAATATACCAAACATATAAAGAAGAGCTAATACCTATCCTTCTCAAACTATTCAAAAAAACTGGAGAGGACAGAATACTACCAAATTCATTCTATGAGTTCACCATTACCCTGATACCACAACCAGACAAAGACACTACCAAAAATAAAGAAAACTATAGGCCAATATCCATGATTAATATATATAAACCTCAACAATATATTAGCAAGCTGAATTCAACAATATATAAAATGAATCGTACACCGTGATGAAGTGGGATTATTCCAAGGGTGCAAGGATGGTTTAATATTCACAAGCCAATCAATGTGATACACCACATTAACAAAGCAAAGGATAAAAATCACATGATCATATCAATTGACACAGAAAAAGCATTTGGCAAAATTCAACATCTCTAATGATTAAAAACCTCAACAAATTTGGTATAGAGGGAACATATCTCAACATAGCAAAGTCCATTTATGACAAAATCAAAGCTAGCATCACACTCAATGGTGAAAGCTGAAAGCTTTTCCTCTAAAATCAGGAACAAGACAATGATGCCCACTCTCACCATTTCTATTTAATATAGTATTGGAAGTCCTAGCCACAGCAATCAGACAAGAAAAAGGAATAAATGGCATCCAAGTTGGAAGGGAAGAAATAAAACTGTAACTATTTGCAGGTGACATGATGCTATATATAGAAAACCCTAAAATCTCTACCAAAAAAATTTAGAATAAATGAATTTAGGAAAGTTGCAGGATACAAAATTAATATACAGAAATCCATTGCTTCTCTATACACTAATAATGAGCTATCAAAAAGAGAAAGCAAAAAAACCCATTCAATATCACATCAAAAAGAATAAAATACCTAGGAATAAACTTAACCAAGGAGGTGAAAGACCTGTACTCTGAGAAATATAAGACATTGATGAAGGAAAGTGAAGATGATACAAATAAATGGAAAGACAGCCATGTTCATGAATTACAATTAGAAAAAGTAATATTGTTAAAATGGCCATACTACCCAAAACAATCTACAGATGTAATGCAATCCCTATCAAAATACCCAGGACGTTTTTCACAGAACAAGAACAAACAATCCTAAAATTTATAGGGAACCACAAAAGACCCTAAAATAGCCAAATCAATCTTGAGAAAGAAGAACAAAACTGGAGGAATCATGCCCCCTGACTTCAGATTATACTTCAAAGCTACAGTAATCAAAACAGTATGGTACTGGCACAAGCACAGACACATAGATCAATGGAACAGAATAGAAAGCCCAAAAATAAATCCATGCACTGCGGTAAATTAATCTATGACAAAGGTGGAAAAAACATACAATGGGAAAAAGACAGTCTCTTCAATAGCTGGTGCCAGGAAAACTGGACAGCTACATGTAAAAGAATGAAATTAGAACATTTTCTCATGCCATATACAAAAATAAACCCTCAATTTGGATTAAAGATCTAAATGTAAGACCAGAAACCATAAAACTCTTAGAGGAAAACATAGGCAGTACACTCTTTGACATAAGTCTTAGCAATATTTTTTATGGATCGGTCTCCTTAGGCAAGAAAAACAAAAGCAAAAATAAACAAACAAATGAGACCTGATTAAACTTAGAAGCTTAGAAAGCATCAACAAAACAAAAGGACAACCTACCGAATTTGGAGAAAATATTTACATTGGTATGTCTGATAAGGGGCAATATCTAAAACATGTAAAAAGCTCATACAACTCAATATCAAAAGACCAACCTGATTAAAAATGGGTAGATTGCCTGAATAGACATTTTTCCAAAGAAGAGATACAGGTGGCCAACAGGCACATGCAAACATGCTCAACATCACTAATAATCAGGGAACTGCAAATCAAAACCACACTGGGTTATTACCTCACACCTGTCAGAATGGCTATCAGCAAAAAGACAACAAATAATAAATGTTGGCCAGAATGTGGAGAAAAGGGAGCCCTAGTACACTGTTGGTGGGAATGTACATTGGTACAGCCCCTGTGGAAAACAGTATGGAGTTTCCTCAAAAATAAAAATAGAACTATCATATTATTCAGCAACTCCACTCCTGGTTATATATCCAAAGAAAATGAGAAAACACTAATTGGAAAAGATA
This sequence comes from Orcinus orca, assembly GCF_937001465.1. Taxonomy (NCBI): domain Eukaryota; kingdom Metazoa; phylum Chordata; class Mammalia; order Artiodactyla; family Delphinidae; genus Orcinus; species Orcinus orca. The sequence goes on along the minus strand of NC_064569.1, from coordinate 38,977,922 downwards.
TATGCACCCCAATGTTTATAGCAGTATTATTCACAATAGCCAAGATATGGAAGCAATCTAAGTGTCCACCAACAGATGAATGGATAAAGAAACTGTGATTATATATATATATATAAAATCATACACACACACACACACACACACACACACACACACACACACACAATGGCATATTACTCAGCCATAAAAACGAGCATGAAAATTTGCCATTTGCAACAACATGGATGGACCGGAAGAGTATTATGCTTGGTGACATAAGGCAGACAGAAAGACAAATACTGTATGTTTTCACTTATATGTGGAATGTTAAAAATAAAACAAATGAATGAATATAACAACACAGAAACATACTCAGAGGTACAGAGAACAAACTAGTGGTTACCAGTGAGGAGAGGGGTGAGGGGAGAGGCAAGATAGGGGAAAGGGATTAAGAGATACAAACTAGTAGGTATAAACTAAATAAGAAAGGCAAATATATTGTACAGCACAGGGAGTATAGCCAATATATTATATTTACTTTAAATGGGGTAAAATCTATAAAAATATTAAATCACTGCTGTACACCTGAAACTAATATAATATTGTAAATCAACTATACTTCAATTTAAAAAAAGACAACAAATAACTAAATTAAGAAACTATACTATGTCAATGAGAAATCTGCTTAGAGTAAGTTTGTGCACTATAAAATAATGGCAATTTGAGATTACACCACTTTGAAGCCGTCTGCCTGTAACATGATATTTCACAAGTGCTAGAATTCCCTGGTGATCCTGTGGCTAGGACTCCGTGCTTCCACTGCAGGGGGCCTGGGTTCGACCCCTGGTCAGGGAACTAAGATTTTGCAAGCCTCACAGCATGGCCAAAAAAAAAAACCAAGTGCTGTCTTGACCCAGTCTTCCTGCCATGACTGAAACCCTCTATTCCACTTAACCTGCAATTTGTCAAATCCCCATCCCAACTACTTCCCTTATCAGGCTCTAACATTACTGGGTTATTTCTTTTTCTTTATTTTTTTGGCTGTGTCAGGTCTTAGTTGCGGCCTGAGTGGTCTTCGTTGCAGCCTGCGGGATCTTTGTTGTGGCTCGCGGGCTTCTCTCTAGTTATGGCCTGCAGGTTTTCTCTCTCTAGTTGTGACGCATGGGCTCCAGAGTGCATGGGCTCTGTAGTTTGTGGCATGCAGGCTCCAGAGCACGTGGGCTCTGTAGTTTGTGGCACGCAGGCTCTCTCGTTGAGGCGTATGAGCTCAGTAGTTGTGGCACGCTGGCTTAGTTGCCCCACGGCATGCGGGATCTTAGTTCCCCGACCAGGGATGAACCCGCATCACCTGCATTGGAAGGCGGATTCTCTACCACTGGACCACCAGGGAAGTGCCCACTCTTGGGTTATAATACATATATACCCAACTGCCAGAGGCCCCCTTCTCCATACCTATACCGAGGGACAGCCCCTTCTTTCTTAGGCCTGAAGAATTATTCAAAATACCCAATACCCTAGAAGCCTATGAAACCTAGCTACTCCTGTTTGCCATACATAAGCATTTCCTGCAGTTCCAGCTTACTGTTACCTATCCCTGGGTGCAAATTCCTGTGTGGCCCTGTGTGACAGCCTTGTCTGGTTTGGAGCTATAAGTAACAAAGAGTTCTGCCTTTCATCTATCTGTCTTTGAGTTGTGTCCCATCATCAAAAAAACTTTAAATCTTATAAAACATCTAGTCTTACCCTGACTGCAACACCAGCTGTCACTAACTGACAGCTGCCTGTACTTGGTTCACTATTTACACTGACTACAAATTATTTCTGCCAAGTAGCGCCAATTGCCAACTTCTTGCCTTTAAATAGTGCTTTATAAGTTTTATACCATATGCCTATATTTTTCCTTAATTTAGTCCTCACAACAGCTTTTAAGGAAAAAATGGCATGATATTACACCAATTTGATTGATGAGGTTAAGGCTCTAATCTGTCACCCAGAGGCAAAGCCAGAACTAAAAACAAATCTTCTGGTTCTTAGTTTAGTGCTATTTCTAGCACAACTTTGTGCCCACCATTCAATTTAGCACTATCTTTTAAATTAAAATTTTCCTATTTAAAGAGTACACAAGAAACTGTTAACTCCTTGTAAGGCCACTCCTTTCCTCCCCCTCAATATCAAGGACAATAGGACTTAAGGGTAAGCCACAGAACTCCCTAAGCCTTGACACCATCACCACCATTGCCAAGCGTGATTTAAGGGACCTCGGAACTCTGGCACTTCTGGAAAGACAGCCCCTCTAGCCTTAACTCTGTCCACAATAGGATTGGAAGGGGGTCCACAAGTGCAGCACACTTCTAATGAGATCCTCATTCTACCACACACACCTCATCTACTCACTCCCAGCCAACCCTTATACCTTACCTCACCACTGACAAGATGACTAGACCAGTCCCAAGAAGGGGGCTATAATTAGAACTGATTATCCACCTACCCCTGAGAGTACTAATCCCCTCATGTCCTATATCTCTGCTTACAACACAAGAATCCTTGGCCTCCAGATCATTCCTCATCATAGAGATTCTTACCCTATCATAGTCCTCTACACTGCCTAATTTGAATTAGACTCTAACCCCCCAAATAACATCTAACTCCTTCCACTGTGACCTCTGGAATTCAGGATTTGTCATCAGTAAAATCGAGTAAATATTCTCTTTGCTCTTCATTGCTGCCTCAAGTACCACTTTCCTCCTTCCTCCCTAAATAATGTCCTGATGCTTTGAGACATCAAGCCATTCCACACACTACCCTTCCTTGTTATTATCACCTACCATAGTCCTGGTCATTCTCCTTCTTTCATTAAAGACTCCCTCAACTAGCTTGCTATCTCACTCTCCATAACCCCATCATCGTTCCTGGTAATATCCATGTGGACGATCCATCTTATGGCCTGGGTTCGACTGCACAAGTATGATCATTAAAATACTGAAACATTTTCATAGCCACTAGTGCCTCCAAGACCCCGCATAGCACGATAGGCTACATTCATTTTGATGGATCCATGCCTACCCCTAGTACTGGCAGTTAAATATTTTGATTACTATCCCTGCTAACACCAAGCCTCCCAGTTCTTTGACTTTTTCTTACCTTAAATGATCTTGTCCACCACCTCAGTCACCCACTTTCACAATCATATCCTATATCTAGTTAGTACCAACAACTGCAACCCCCATCCTAATCTCCAGTCAAAGCATCCTACTCTGCCACCTACACCTTCAGCTTCAACCAATTTGTCTACCTCACTGTGACTCAGGAATAAAATTTATCTTTCATCCCATCTTTGCTCTGTCCCACCCTACTAAAGTCTTCTTTTCACCCATTATGCAGCTTCAATTCCTAAGTCTTATCATTTACTCTATTCTTACTATGTATTAAATTGTCTATTTTGTCAACTGAAAAAAAGTGCACAATGTGAAAGTTGTGAGTTAAGTTTTATTTGGGGCAAAATGAGGACTATAGCCTGGGAGACAGCCACTCAGATAGCTCTGAGGAATTGCTTCGAAGAGGTGTGTGTGGGGGAGGTCAGTATATATGTGATTTTGCTGAAGGGCGATACGTGCAATCAAAGCACACATTTTGGCAGAAGGTTACTGCTGGTCACAAGAAGGTTGCTGATAGTCACAAGGAGTAGATGTCTCCATTAATGATTTTAGTGCTTTCCTAGATATGAGAAGATGCAAAAAATTGGGCTCATTAAAACCTTCTCCTAAAAATATCTAACTATCTGAAGGCCTGTTCTGTCAGTTTTTCCCAGAGCACAGAGTGCCTCATTCCTGACCTCCACCCTGAACTCCTTTTAGGGTGTGTTGAAGGTCAGCAACTACAGTGGCTAGTGACCTAATCCTTGTAGAGGCAGATGGTGAGTGACATTTTTTTTTTTTTTTTTTGCAGTATGTGGGCCTCTCACTGCTGTGGCCTCTCCCGTTGCGGAGCACAGGCTCCGGACGCGCAGGCTCAGTGGCCATGGCTCACGGGCCCAGCCGCTCCGCGGCATGTGGGGTCTTCCCAGACCGGGGCACAAACCCATGTCCCCTGCATCGGCAAGCGGACTCTCAACCACTGCATCACCAGGTAAGCCCAACGAGTGACAATTTTAAGGTGGCAATTTACATCATCTCATTTACTCTTCACAGCAACCCTACAAAGTAGGTATAATGATTTTCATTTTATTAATTAGGAAACAGGTATATCTACATAAATCTGCCCAGGATTATAAAAATAAAAAGTGAGATTCTACGATTTTAAATGTCTGAACCACTATTTCCTTAAAAATAAACTAGGGATAAAGATAATTTATCTATCTCCCTGAGTTGTGAAGATCACATGTACAAAAAAGCACTTTGTAAATTGTGAAGTGCTCTACAAATACCAGTTTTAATTATCGACTACTGACTAGGGGACCCTTACCCTTTCTTTCCACAGGAATCCTAACCTGACACTTCCCTCAACCTTCCTCTTTCTTTTATAGTCCTAGACATAGTGGACATAAACAGCTGCACTGCCCTGTTGGTAGAAAACTCATCTCTGACATCAAGCTTCAAAACTTTGAATGGAAGAAAAGCAGTGTTATAAATGGTGATTAGACTCTAATTAGCAACGGGAGGTATGGTTTATTATAGCGGAAAAGGTTTTTGTAAGCCAAGCTGCTAATTCATTGCAATCAACTGACTAATAAAGAAACTCTTATAACACAATCCTAAACTGGTGAACACCTGCATTATATGTTTTTATTCAAACCACAGCAGAACAAGAGTTCAGAAATGAAGGAGCTAAGGCTGACAGGCAAGAGACTGAGTCTCTTAAGGTCTTTTGAAGTCCAAAGGAGAACTTGGAACCTTAAATGATTGTGACCTCTCCCTGAGCCCCAGGAAGAACACAGCTGTGTCCTGAGGAACTGTACTCCACACACTAGAATCTGGCTTTGGGTCCAACTCATCCCATTCGGTCGTTCTGAACTCTATCAACAGGGCAGCCCTGGATGACCAAGTTTCCTTAGAATGATATAATTGGACCCACCAGGTATATCACTTCCTTATAACACTAAATATAGTGACTCTCTATTACTTGATATGGCAAATTAAAAATCCTTGACCCACTATTCTAATCTTTCTATCAATTTCCCCATTTCTTCTCTACTCTAGATAGGCATGTCCACACCTGTGTGTTCTTCACCCCACAGCAGGTACACTTCTGCCTTCTGATTCTACCCAAGGTGCTGTTCCTACATTTTGCCTTCAAAGCTGATCTTGAAACTCTTCCACCAGAAAGTCTTAAAAAGATGGAATCACCTGCCTGCTACTCACTGCATATTTAATTACCCCACCTTACACAGGAGTTTGGACTTGTCCATATATTACTGTGAAAGGTAAAGTACCACTCTGGTGACAGGTGCACCAGATTATAAGTCTAAGGCCAGGGTTCAATTCCTAATTTTGCCTTTTGGCTCACTGGATGCTCCTAAACCCACGCTGAGATAATATCTACAGTTTGCCGATTGAAAGCTAAAGAGATGGCACATTAAAGCTAATAAGCTAAATATAAAGGTATTTTATATTTTTTTCCCTGTGATGTTAAAAAACAAAGTTCTGGCATAAAGTAGATGTTTATTAAATATTAATGACCCATTATTGGGTCATCAGGCCAAAGATGACTATTTTGCCTCCTTTTTCTTTCCTCTTTTGATATAATCTGCCAGCTCTCCCCAAATCTCTCTTTCAAGTAAAGACAGCTTGGTTATTTAACTTAATTTAATTATATGTGTGACAGAGGCAATGCTAATTGTTCATCAAACCCCATTTCCTTTTCTACTGGGGTGCACACACTTTACAGCCGCCCTGCAGTTAGGTGGAACCATATGATCATGCACCTTAGTCATGAATTCTGGCTAAGGAAATGGGTGAAAATGATGGAGAGCACTTCCAGGGCTTGTCCCTGATATCTCCAAGAAGTCAGCCACAGCTTTCCTCCTTTACCTGAGGCCCACAGATTGGATGATTCCAAGGCACCAGGGGATGGTAGAACCACAAGATAGAAGAAACCTGGTCTTTCCATGATTGCAAGGAGCAGACACCCCACCCACTGGCTCCAACAAGCCTGCTACACACTGTGACTTATGTGAAACATAAGCTTTTATTATGTTAAACCACTGAGACACTGGTATTGTTAACATACCCAGATTAACATACCTTGTATTTCTCACCTGTGGAAACATAAATGCAAAGAACCCCTGGACTTAGTTCCAGGACCTGAGATACAAATCCTGGCTTAACACCTCCCCCAAATACCCTATGATCTGCTCTACAACATGGTCTATACCCTTCCTCAACTGCATGTCTAGCACATTCTCCTCTTTTTTTTTTTTTTCTGGTACGCGGGCCTCTCACTGTTGTGGCCTCTCCCGTTGCGGAGCACAGGCTCCAGAGGCGCAGGCTCAGCTGCCATGGCTCACGGGCCCAGCCGCTCCGCGGCATGTGGGATCTTCCCAGACTGGGGCACGAACCTGTCTCCCCTGCATTGGAAGGCGGACTCTCAACCACTGCGCCACCAGGGAAGCCCACATTCTCCTCTTTTTCATTAATGGAGACCTCCCCACTCTTCTCTCCCTCAAGACTTCTGTCAGGCCTATCTCTGACCTCCCACCCATACATGTTTACTTCTTTGCTCCTAGTGCAAAGTATATTCCTCTACTTCAGCATTTGTCACATTTTATTGCAAATATTTGTTGACATGTGTTTCCACAGACTGAGTTCTTGAATCCACAGACAGACAATTCCTTTGGGACATTTGACTTCCAGGATTTAGTTACAGTGCCTGGCACATAGCAAAAAATAAATATATATTAAAGGAATGTTTGTCACCTATGACCTTAAGTGAGTCACTTATTTTTTAAGTCTATAAAATAAAATTGTACAGAATTGTTCAGATGATGAAGTAATGAATGTGATTTGTAGATTATAAACAGATTCTAACAGTAGTCTGTTTATTCTGTTTTGTAGGCCCTTTCTCATCTTTTCCAGTCAAATCTGTCTAATGCTTCGAGGTAGCTTTGTCCAGTAGAAATAAAATGTAAGCGGCAAATATAAACACCTTAGTACCCATAATTTTAAAAGTTGAAAGAAAGAATCAACATTGTGAAAATGACTCTACTACCCAAAGCAATCTACAAATTCAATGCAATCCCTATCAAACTACCACTGTCATTTTTCACAGAACTAGAACAAAAAATTTCACAATTTGTATGGAAACACAAAAGACCCCGAATAGACAAAGCACTCTTGAGAACGAAAAACCTAGCTGGAGGAATCAGGCTCCCTGACTTCAGACTACACTACAAAGCTACAGTAATCAAGACAGCATGGTACTGGCACAAAAACAGAAAGATCAATGGAACAGAATAGAAAGCCCAGAGATAAACCCACGCACATATGGTCACCTTATCTTTGATAAAGGAGGCACGAATGTACAGTGGAGAAAGGACAGCCTCTTCAATAAGTGGTGCTGGGAAAACTGGACAGGTACATGTAAAAGTATGAGATGTATGAGATTACCCAATAAAGATGTTAAAAAAAAAAAGTATGAGATTAGATCACTCCCTAACACCATACACAAAAATAAGCTCAAAATGGATTAAAGACCTAAATGTAAGGCCAGAAACTATCAAACTCTTAGAGGAAAACATAGGCAGAACACTCTATGACATAAATCACAGCAAAGATCCTTTTTGACCCACCTCCTCCTACAGAAATGGAAATAAAAACAAAAATAAACAATGAAACGTATGAAGCTTAATGAAACGTAAAAGCTTTTGCACAGCAAAGGAAACCATAAACAAGACCAAAAGACAGCCCTCAGAATGGGAGAAAATATTTTCAAATGACGCAACTGACAAAGGATTAATTTCCAAAATTTACAAGCAGCTCATGCAGCTCAATAACAAAAAAACAAACAACCCAATCCAAAAATGGGCAGAAGACCTAAATAGACATTTCTCCAAAGAAGATATACAGACTGCCAACAAACACATGAAAGAATGCTCAACATCATTAATCATTAGAGAAATGCAAATCAAAACTACAATGAGATACATCTCACACCAGTCAGAATGGCCATCATCAAAAAATCTAGAAACAATAAATGCTGGATAGGGTGTGGAGAAAAGGGAACACTTCTGCACTGCTGGTGGGAATGTGAATTGATACAACCACTATGGAGAACAGTATGGAGGTTCCTTAAAAAGCTACAAATAGAACTACCATATGACCCAGCAATCCCATTACTGGGCATATACCCTGAGAAAACCATAATTCAAAAAGAGTCATGTACCAAAATGTTCATTGCAGCTCTATTTACAATAGCCCAGAGATGGAAACAACCTAAGTGCCCATCATCAGATGAATGGATAAAGAAGATGTGGCACATATATACAATGGAATATTACTCAGCCATAAAAAGAAATGAAATCGAGCTATTTGTAATGAGGTGGATAGACCCAGAGTCTGTCACACAGAGTGAAGTAAGTCAGAAAGAGAAAGACAAATACCGTATGTTAACACATATATATGGAATTTAAGAAAAAAAAGTCATGAAAAACCTAGGGGTAAGACAGGAATAAAGACACAGACGTACTGGAGAACGGACTTGAGGATATGGGGAGGTGGAAGGGTGAGCTGTGACAAAGCGCGAGAGAGGCATGGACATATATACAGTACCAAACGTAAGGTAGATAGCTAGTGGGAAGCAGCCGCATGGCACAGGGATATCAGCTCGGTGCTTTGTGACCGCCTGGAGGGGTGGGATAGGGAGGGTGGGAGGGAGGGAGATGCAAGAGGGAAGAGATATGGGAACATATGTATATGTATAACTGATTCACTTTGTTATAAAGCAGAAATTAACACACCATTGTAAAGCAATTATACCCCAATAAAGATGTTAAAAAAATAAAGTATTAAAAAGTTGAAAGAGGTGAAGTGAATATCAACAATACATTTTAGCCGAACATATTCAAAATATTGCTTATTAGCTATTGTACATTTTGTTAATTAAGTCTTCTAAATCTGGTGTGTATGTTACAACACACCTCAATCCGGAGGCTGGTGGCTCCCGCAAATTGGACAATGCAGGCGCAAGGCCGACTTCAGACACACGTCTTGGTGAAGTCAACCTCGTTCAGAATTAGTGACTCCTCCTCAACGCTCTCTCCAGCCCCTTATCATCACCCTGGCTATCCTGAAACCTAGAAGGTGAGCTCCTTGAGGAATTCCAGACCGTTGTCTCGAGAAATCTCTCTCACATCGATCGTTGGCATGTGAGGATAGGTTGTTAAATGTCGAGGTAATTAATGAACCTGTGTGCAAAGGACCCCACGGGAGGCCGCGTGGCCAGGACGGAAGATGGTCAGTCAGGGAGAGGGCGGGGTCGAGCCGCCAAGGTCGGCCGGGATCCTGGCGCCTGGGCCCACGGCGTCCAGGGGCGTCGGGCGCCGAGATGCGGGTCCGGGCCGCCTGGGGGCCCTGGAGGCGCAGCCCGTCCCCCGCCCCGGCCCCCACGCCCCTCGGCGCCGCCGCGGCCGCCGAGCCCCGGAAGCGGGCGGGGATTTCCTGTGCCCGCCCCGCCCGCGCCCGCTGGGCCGCCGTCTCCGCCTGTCGCTGGCTCCGCGGCCGCCGGCTCCGAGGAAGCGAGGGCAGAGGGGAGGGGCAGGCGGCGTCCGGGAGGGAGGCACCGGGCCACAGGCCAAGACGACCGGGGTGAGTGGGGCCGGGCGGAGGGAGTCGCGGCTGGAGGGAGGGACGCCTGGCTTCCCGGGGCGGTGAGTGGGGCCGGTCACCCGTGGGGGCGGGGAGGAGGGTCGTCGCGGCCTCTGGGTCGCTGCCATTCTGGGGGGATGTGGGTCGGCCACACTGACACTCTGTGCTCGCCCCTCCCGTCTCCCCGTCCCCCCATCGTCGCTGTCAGGCCCCGCGGGTTCGCACCGCTGTCACCGCTCGCAGGTTACCCCGCGGCTCCTTTTTCTTCACTTGCTCATGCCCCAGTTCACGAGAAACCTGTTTTCTGACCTCACTTCCCCTGCTCCAGCTCTGCCTCTCTCGGGTTCTCTGAAATCTGACCCTCTCCAGGGGCACTGTGACAAGGAGGGCAGAAGCAACCTTACTCTGGAGCGGGCGCCCGTCCCGCCCACGCCCCGCCCGGGACAGGGGCCAGGCTTCTCTGACACCGCGACTGTCCCTGTGTCCTTGGACTACTCATTTCGGTAGCATGGCCCTTTCTCTATCCAACAACACTTGCTGCAGAAACCAACTTCTGCAGGTGCTATGCCCCCCAGATATGTGAGGAAAAGGGGGAAGTGAAAGTCTTAGAACCCCGACTCCAGTAGGCCTGGGATCATCCTGGAGCCGGGAGAAACCAGGTTAGGGCTGACACCTTAACTGCCCAGATGCTGGCTCTGAGAGAGGAAATATTTTAGCAAATGCAGTTTGAGGACAAGTACCTGCCCCCTCCTTTGCTGATATTTCTGCTAGCACTTCCACAGGTTTTCTGTCAGTGGTCTGGAGAGGCTCACATCTGGCCTGTGAAAGAGGCTTCCTATCAAGGGACTCTGCTGCTGGAGAGATGGAGAAGTGGGTCTCAGAGGTGTCCAGATATTTACCTAGAGGTAAAGTCCTGAAAGAGGACTTTCAAACGGAGCTAGAGAATGAGGAAGACATCTGGTGAAGAGAGGGAATCCATGCTTTACATGTTAAAAGTTAAGTGAATACAGGGGCTGGAATTCAGAGGAAAAAGCTAAAATGGAACTTTTCCTTTATTGCTTTATTGGGAATTGTCCTTTCTCATGAGAATTCTCTGAAAAGGAAACCTTGTAAGCTGGGAATCAGTCCAGGATGCTCCCATGAGGCCCTGAGACATCTCTGGACTTCTGAGATGAAAGGGAAATTTGTTCCCTTCCTGTGCATTGAGCTTAGAGTTCCCACCTACCTCTTTTGTCGAAGACAAATAGGCAAGAAAATAAACAACTTGACAGTTGTCATTACCAATCCTGGGCTCCTGGATTCTTACAAATGTTTTTGGATGGATATGAGTGAGCCAGAACAGTTACCAAGGTTCTGACCTGTTTTTGGAAGACTTTCACTGGCTCTGACTGCTTGGGCATTGAGTAAGAATCACAAAAATATGACGTTGCCAAGCAAAAAGGGACTCTTCACAGTCTCATAGACTATTTCCCTGCTGTAAGTCAGGGAGACCGCTATCACAACACAACCTGTCCTGCTCCTAAGATGTCCAGAGCAAAAAGCCTTCAACCAGGTCCTATGCACTGCAGGATTATTAGGAATGTTTTTTTAATCTAACCTAAATCTCTTCTCTTGCAATCAAGAGAAGAGATCTACATAGAGATAGAAAACATCTCTTTTTATTCATTGGCAGCATCATTCATCAGCCTTCTTCCCTAGTCAAGAGAAGACTATGTCCACTGTTTTGAACTTTCCCCCAGTGTACATATTTCCCATCCCTTTCTTCACTTTTGTTTCTTCTGATGGAACACACTCTGGCTTGACCATACACTTCTTTAAAATTGAGTACATTTTTATAATGAGATCTGACTGGTTCTATCCTGTGTCTCAGGTTCTTTCCTGTGTCTTAAATCACAGGGCTGTTAATTCACCCCAGGGTCATGTTAGCAGCACCTGCTTCCCCTTTTCTACCTAGTCCAAACCCTTTCTTTTTTTCTTTTCCCAATCAGACATTAGCTCCTCACTGACCAACAGTTTCTCTTATCTTTTAGGGTTGCTTTAGAGTCTTATACTTGCTTTCCAAGTTATTGATCTTTCTACCATATTTACTACCAGTTCTCATTTTCTGCAACAGAGTGACAAGTTATATGTCTGTTTGTTGAGGCTTGTCCTAAGTAAGGCACCATTTGGTACAGCCTCATAAAAAATACACCCTTTGACTAGGATTTCTACCTATAGTAATCATTTCATTCTAAACTAATTGATGAGAATGGGATTTGTGGCAGAAAATCTTATGTGTAATTACATCTGTTTTTGTTGAGTGCAAGTCTGTTTGCATCCTGTCCTGCATATTTCCAGATTGCTTACATTCAGTGGTTGAAATTTCCAGTTAAGTATTTTCAGTTGTTGAAATTAATTGATAGCTTTTGAATTTCCAGAATTGTTCTTTTTTTTTAAAATGAAGTTCTTCCAGCCCCAAAATAACCATTTGTGACTTTGCTATGTAGCACCTGCTCTTTTCTGGCTCAGCTTCAATTGATTGGAACACATCAAGCTTTTAAAGTTCATCTTTCATCAAGCTCCTCCTATCCAGTGTCATCTTTTATCCCTGGGCTGTTCTCCATAACTCTCTTAGGAATATCACCCCTTTCCATTTTCATGGGCATAACTGATATGAATTTGTTCCAGGTCACAATTTGGGTTTGTAGCAAAGATGCTTTCAGAACAGACTGCAGCCTTGGGGACAGGATGGGAGTCAATGAGTGTTCAGCTGGATGGAGCAGAGCCCCAGGTGGAAAGGGGAAGCCAGGAAGAGGGGCCATGGAGGACAGCACCAGGGCCACTGGAGCACCTGTGCTGTGACCTTGAAGAGGAGCCACAGTCGCTTCAGGAGAAGGGTGAGAGCCCGGAGGGGGTGTGTGTGGGAAGCACAGTGCAGAGAATAGTCTTCTAATCTCTGTTGAAAAAGTAGAGTTAAAAATCCCCAAATCGCCATGGACTGACTGCACAGCATAGTCAGTACCAGGACTAGGTCACAGAAATATAAGGAACTTCTGGACTCTGGTCACAGAAATACTAATATAATGAACACCTGGATTCTGCAAACCATGTAACTGGGCTTCTCCCGTTTCTTGCATAATCACTCCCTCCACGTGCTACATGGTTAGTGGTAACAAATATGGGAGACAAAGGAAGTGACAGAAACACTGACTGCTGTTGGAAAACACACTCAGTAAAATGCACTTTACAAGATGAAAATTACATTCAAATAATATAAGTTCAAACCACAGCTAGTCGAGTAGAAATGGATGAGATAAATACTCTACTAACAACCACTCAGTACCCTTTCAGGATATTTTGAGGGAGGGTCTTTTCTACTACATTTATGCATTGGAGTCTTACCAATGGGTATAAATATAGAAAAAAAAAGTGACCCTTAAGCCCCTCTAAAATAGGGCCCAGGCTCTAACTGGGAAAGATGGATGCTCCATGTCTAATGGTTCCTCTCTCCCCTCACCAGCTCAGTCGGCTCCCTGGGTTCCTGCCATTCCCCAGGAAGGGAGCACTGGAGATTGGGAGATGGCAGCTGCACTGCTTGCAGCTGGATCACAGGTGGGCTGTGTTCTTCCTTTGGCCTCTCTCAGGGTTTTCTCAACGCTGCCTTTCTACAGCCTTTGCATCATTCCATTGATTTGTCATTTCACATGACCACTAATGGTATGTCCATTTTATGTCTGAACAGATTCTGTCCCTTTCCAAGGGGCTCATAATACCCTTTTAAAAAATGAATGGAGGCATGATGAGAAGAAGGGAATTCCTAGAGGTTAGGTGTTTTTTTTTTTTTTTTAATGGATGGCTGTGCTATCCACAGGGGGAATTTAAGAATAATTCATTAATGTCCTTTAAGAAATGAATCTGGAAATATTAGGAAAAGAGGACCTGAAGGAAGCTTAGAAGAACATAAAGTAGACAGGATTGGGTGGATGATAGAGCATTTATGGAAAAGAATAGAAGATAGAAAGATGTAAAAAGGGGCAGAGCCAGAGAGAGAAAACAGGTTTAGATTCAGAAGGCAAGGGGAGAGCCGTGGGAAGACAGTAATAATAGTAGTAGTAGTATCCATACTCCCAAAGTGCTTACCATGCTTGCTGTTCTCTGAGTGCTTTATGTATATTAACTCATTTTACCCTGAGAGAAACTCAGTTATCCCCATTTTACAGATGAGAAAATTGGACAGGAAAAGATTAAGGCACTTGTGTAAGGTCATACTGCTAATAAGTGGCAGAGCTAGGAGTCATTTGGCTCCAGAATCTGGGCTCCTAACTGCCACACTATGCTGCCTTAAAAGACAAGGATATGGCATAATGGGGGAAGGGGGCAAGAAAGAATATTTTCTCTATATTCTTTCGTGCTGATAGGAAAGGAAAGGTCAAGTGGAGCAAGGAGGAGCTAGGACACAATTTCTACAAGGAAAAGAATAAGGCCGGTGAGAAGAGACTGGGCAGACACCTGTAACTAAACAGGGACCAAAGAGTTTGTGGTGCCTCCAACTTCTCATGGTCCCAATTTGGGAAAATCCTCTACAGCCGTTTTCCTCACTCATTCACGGACCATTACCTTTACCCCTTTCCTCATTTCCTCTTCACCAAAACCATGTGCCCTGCCCAGGGACCTCTGGGCAGTTCTTTTTCTAGACACTCTCTTGCCCTCTCCCCTCTACTACTACCTCAGCCTTTTATACTGAGAACCCATTTCCCTTAAGGAACAGCTGCTGACAGATGATGCTACATTTTGTTTCAGGGCCTGGTAACCATCAAGGATGTGTCACTGTGTTTCTCTCAGGAGGAGTGGCGGAGCCTGGACCCTTCTCAGACAGACTTTTATGGAGAATACGTCATGCAGGAAAACTGTGGGATAGTAGTCTCTCTAAGTAAGCATGACCTTCCCCAGCCACTAAATGACTGTACTCTGGGAGAATGGAGTCGTCTGCTCCAGGGCTGTTGGAGAGCGTCTATTTGGGGTTCTTTTCTAGGCAGAGAATCTGTCTAAGCTTCCACTAGAGAAAGAATGCTAGAGTTAATTCAAAGGGAATGGAAGTAAAGTGTCATATTTTTAAAAACAACAAAATGATGTGAATTATTAGAGAAGAGAACTTTAGGCTCTTCTTGGTTGGGAATTGGGAGGTTCTTTCAAAGCAGAGAGAAGGACGTCTAAGAGATGGAACTGAGTCCTTGGAAACTCAGAAACCACCTAGGGAAAGATGGGAGTGTAGGTGGTGAGACAGCTGCAGTAGGGCTAATTAAGTGAAGTTATGACCAGAAAAGACAGTGGGACTGGAAGTATTTGAAATTTGAGTGGAAGAGAGCACTCATTGGGAAGAAAGTATGATTTTCTGAAAGAAAGAAGAGGGACTGAACAGAAACGGGAGGGGGGAAGAGGGAAAGGCTTGTATCTGGCCTTCTGTCTTTTCATTTTTTAATATTTCTCTGCTGATGTGGTTGCGCTGTGTCTTAGCTGCGGCACACGGGATCTAGTTCCCTGACCAGGGATCGAACCCGGGCCCCCTGCCTTGGGAGCATGGAGTCTTAACCGCTGTACCACCAGGGAAGTCCCCTGGCCTTTCTTTTATCTATAGAGTTCCAGGGAATAATCTAGGAAACAGCTTTTTTCAGAAATGAGAATTACGGTTGAACTAAGTGACATCTCTGTTTCCCTTTCCCATGGGCAGGATTTCCAATCCCCAAACTGGACATGCTTTCTCAACTAGAAGGAGGGGAAGAGCAATGGGTTCCTGACCCCCAGGACTTAGAAGAGAGGGACATTCTGAAGGTCACATATACAGGTAATGACATAGAACACACTCAGCCACGGCCTTCACCCCTCTTGGAGTTTCATCATTACACGTCCCTCTAACCCCTCCTCTGCCTCAGAGAGTTACAGTACTGAAAGGTTTAGAGATCTTTTTCTTCAAAAGCAAGACGGTGTAACACAGTGGTTTAGAGGGCAGGCTCTGGAGCTAAACTTTGTGGATCTGAATCCAGGACCATACCTGTGGAACCTTGGAAAAGTAATTAACTTATCTTTGGGTTCCTCATCTATAAATTATCGTGAGATTTAAATATGTAACCATAGTAGAACAGTACCAGCCACATAATAAGCACTCAATAAATGTTAATTGTTGTTGTTGTTCAACCTGCCACCCATTGTGGAAATGCCTTCCACAATGTCTCTAGTGCTGACAGGTGGTCACCCAGCCAGTGATGATTGTAGCACGTTTCTTAACTCTCTCCATCTATGCTTAGGCAGGAAGATGGTGATTAATAGTTTTTTTTTAAGTGCTAAATAAATAACAGTAATAAATAAGTAACAACAATAGCATAGACCATTTACTAGTGCTTACTATATGCAGGTACTATCCTATCTGTCTTATAACATCTATCTTATAATGATTCCCATTTTACAGAAGAAGAAATGAAAGCCTACAGAAGTTAAGTGGGAAAGCTGAGATTCAAAATTGGGTATCTGTCTCCTAAGCCTAGGCTTTTAACCTCTGTACCTCTTGCACTGTCTTATACAACATTAAAATCTGTTCTCTCAGCCTTTATGGGGTGAGGTTTAGGCCCTAATAGGCATCATACAACCTCACCTCTGACTCAGGTCCTGGGGTACTCCCTTGTGACTCCCCTCTTGGGGTCGGTATTTTCCCTTCTCCACAGGAGATGGAAGTGAGCACGAAGGGGATACCCCTGAACTAGAAGCAGAACCTCCCAGAATGTTATCTAGTGTGTCTGAAGATACCGTTCTCTGGAACCCAGAGCAGGATGAGAGCTGGGATTCCATGCCCAGGAGCTCCAGAGGCATGCTCCTTGGCCCACCATTTCTTCAGGAAGATAGCTTCTCAAACCTTCTGTGTAGCACAGAAATGGATTCCCTGTTAAGACCGCACACATGCCCCCAGTGTGGGAAACAGTTTGTGTGGGGCTCCCACCTTGCCAGGCACCAGCAAACACACACTGGGGAGAGGCCCTACAGCTGCCTCAAGTGTGAGAAGAGCTTTGGGAGAAGACATCACCTGATCCGACACCAGAAAACCCACCTACGTGACAAACCCAGCAAGTGCTCTGAGTGTGGCAAGAATTTCCGATGCAACTCCCATCTGGCCAGCCACCAGAGAGTACATGCAGAAGGCAAGTCCTGCAAGGGCCAAGAGGTTGGAGAGAGCCCTGGGGCTCGGAAGCGGCAGCGCGCTCCCCCAGTGCCGAAGTGCCACGTGTGCACTGAGTGTGGGAAGAGCTTTGGCCGACGGCACCACCTGGTGAGACACTGGCTGACGCACACCGGGGAGAAGCCCTTCCAGTGCCCGCGCTGTGAGAAGAGCTTCGGCCGTAAACATCACCTGGACAGGCACCTGCTGACCCACCAGGGACAGAGTCCCCGGAGCAGCTGGGACAGAGGGACATCTGTCTTTTAAAATCTGTTTCTGTTGCAGCTGTGGTCACATCTTTCAACCGGTGCTACCAGGAGTCTCTGCCAGAGCTGACCCTCTCCTGCACCCCCGTGGCCAGAGTCATGAGTCCCAGTCCATCCCTAGAAAGATGAGGTTCCAGCATTGCCCAGAGTATTTCTCACCAGTTCTATGAGATGCCACATAAAGTAGAGTTCTTTGGGCAAAACTTTTGGGAAACAGTGCCTACTGCATGGGCTGATATTCAGCCTGAGCCCATTCTCCAGGGTACAGTGGTACCAGCAGTTTTTGGCCAAGGCCCAAACTGCTTGGATTGGTTGGTTGGAGCTTATGCCATACCAGTCATTAAATATTTTGAGTATCACCCTTCCGTAACATAACTATTCTCTCTCTCTCTCTTTCTCTCTCTCTCTCTATATCTATATCTATATCTATATCTATATCTATATCTATCTATATATATATATACACATATATATATATGAAGAGAAAGACCATATTGGCATATTAAAGGCTCTGAAAATTTATGCAGTAGAGCAAATGGTTAAGCCTCTTTTAATGCAGTGTTTCCTAAATTTATTTGACTTCAGTATCCTTTTTATCTCACATCCCACAGAACTGGTGACTCCATGAAACATACTGGTGAACACTGGGTTAGAGAGTAACGAGGAAACAGGAAAGAGAGAGTGATCAGGCACCCAGAGCCCCCTTTTTTATCCAGATGAAAGCTGAGGGGCCGACCTCCTTCTTGTGTGGGCCCATCATCCTTACACCGATCATCTGAACATACATCCACACCTCTCACCCAACCTGCTGAAAAACAGAAACAACAACCTTCTCACCCCTATTCCTGCTCCCTTCACCCTGCATATACATATATCCAGCTGAGAGACCACACTACAGTGCTAAGAGATGGACCTTATACCCCCAAGTAACCCAGGCCCACACAGAAGAAAAATACTTTATCCCCTTGAACAGACCCCTTTCCTCTTGACAGTGTCTTTATGTGTCTGTGTATCTGTGTGCAGGGTCTTTGAAGAGAGCATGCAAAGTGCAAACTGTATAAGCTAGATTTTCTAGGGGCTGTGTTCTGGGGATGAGGGTAGTGGGGATTGTAAGGATTTTTTGTTTTGTTTCAAGATAGTAAGTAAGCTGAGTGATCAAGGGAGCCCTAGTGGAAAGGGTTAAGTTGTGGGAGTTGAGATATAAAGCCTTCCCCAGTATCACTGAGATCAAGACAACTGTAGATATTTAAGTCTAGGTCTGAATCTCTGGGCCACAGATTCTTTTTGCCAAAGTGGAGAGAGAAAGAGACATCCTCAGTGAGGTGAGCTGTTTCTTAATTGATTTTAAGCAAGGTACATATAGAAGCTTTGTGCTTAGTGGATTTTTTGGTCTTGTTTGAAGTGCTGGGAAATTAAGGCAGGAGTCACAGTGCCTGCAGGTTGTTATCGTCACTCTTGTTTGACCCTGACTGCCTCATCAAGGGGGCAGAGTTATTCTTGTGGATCTCATTCCCCTAAACAGAACTTTAGGGGAAATGGCTGTGGCTTAGCTATTCAGCTGTTGCAGGGTAATGAGCTTTCTGGTTGATTTTCATCCCAATTCTGGAAAGGTGTTTGCACTAAGACTCTTAACTCCAGAACTTGCATAAGTATTCTAGCATCCATTAGTTGATGAGTTGGTCATTGTTTCTCTTTGTTGATGATGTGTTAATACCAATCTTATCATTTAAAAATTACCTTGTATGTAAGAGCAGTTTGGGGTTAGGGAGGGAGAAAAGCAAAGAGGATGGAAGTGGGATATTTTCTCTTTAATGCTTAGATTCCGGTTTTTCCTTAACACACGTTTCTCAACCACAGTTGGTGGAATTAACCAGAGAGGCAAGAGGAAGTTAGCTGCAACAGTCTAGTTTAATGACTGTTCCACTTGCTTAGGAAAAACTGGGTGAATCATAGCTCCTTAGAGTCCTGGGCCCAAATGGAGCCAAAAATAGGGTCATTTTGCTCACTGGGCTTCTTAGAGTGGATATGCCTTGAGCAACCCAGCCCCTACCTCCCTTCTACTCAGAGCAGCCTTCCCTCTTTGCCCAGAATGTACTTCTCTTGCTTATGTTCCTATGAATAGAGCAAAATGGCCAGCCCTTTGTAAGGCATCCTTGTCCCAGGTCCTCAGAGACAGGAGCATTTTAGGATCAGTATTAGGAGATGCCCCAGGGCACAGGAAAATATTGGGTTCCACTGGCAAAACTGGACTGTGCCATTTCTTTTACCCTCCCACTATGCCTCATTCATTACAAATCAGCTCTTTGTGAGCAATGGTTCAGTACCTGTTTTGGATCACAGGCCCTTTTGAGAATCTGATAAAAACCAGAAACTCACTTTTGAGGAAAAAAAGATCTTAGTAATTCACTTAGTTTTGCATACACATTTAACAGGTTCAGAGCTCATCCACGGATTCACTAAACAGGGGTCACAGAAAGGGAGTCACCCTGACCCAATATGGTCATTATATATTTGTGTCAAGAATTACAAGGCAAGGATCACTGAACATTTTAAGGACTAAGATACCAGAGGCAATAGGATATAAGGAGTGTCTAGTCTTTAATGACTTGAAGGGTAGTGCTTACATTCTACTCTATGTTTTTTAAAAAATTCATATGACATGCTGACAAATCCAGCTCCTCACGAACCTTGTTTTAAAGACTTGTATGAGGTGACTGTCCGTACCATCGGATCATGCCTCTTAACGACCAGGTGTTAACCTCCAGCCTTTGATCTGTTTTAGTAATTGTAAGGTGAGAAAGTGAAGCCCCCAAAGTGTAGGTGCACTCATAGCACCCAACTGAAAGGCAGCATGGCGTCTAAGGGCATTCTGCAGAAGGGGCATCCCTTTAGGTCATTTCTGCTGTACTGCTGTCTTCTCTACCTCCGTCCAACACCACTTCCCTTGGACGAAAAATAAAATAAGCAACAGCCATCAGCTGGGCAAAGAGATTTGAGTGGTTTTTCCCACAGGGAACACTCCCATCTTCCTCCCAACTGCCTCTGCCACATGTCTACCCTATCCTATCCCCTTTAAATAAAAAATATCTCCGTGTTCTCTCTGAGCAAAATGTAAAATAGGGAAGTCCATCTTTAGGGACCTGTCACCTTTTTCCCTCTGTGTGGTGCCTCTACCCTATTCAGAGCCCAAGTATCCTTGCCTTTCCACCCCATCAGAGTATCTCTGCAAAGAATCCCTTACAATGGAGATTGTAACCAAAGGGTTAGCTTTCTCAGAGCTATCTACGTTTTAAACTGTAGTTCTGATGGTGGCAGTGGAAAAGGGAAAAGATTTTCCCTTGTTAAAGTGATGTTACGCCTTCAGGGAGCAAAGGGGTGATGACTGGGGACAAAATCCTCCCTTTTCCAGCACTCCTACAGTCAAACCACTGTTTCCTATTTCCATCAAGGGCAAGGTGAGCCCTGACTCAGAACCAGAGGTTCCAGAAGACAAGTTCTTTCCACCTCTATTCAGTTGAGTACACTGGATGGGGGTGAGTGGGGTTGGGCAACAACGGAAAAGTGAAATCTATTCCCTTAGGCCCCTTAGAGATCCTGAGATGGCAAAGTTTACTTCTATTCCTCAGAGTGCTGTACTAGGCCATGGATCTCAAAATGCAATCTTCGGACCAGAAGCATCAATATCACCTGAAACTTGTCTTAGAAATGCAAATTCTCACCCTGGACAAACTGAATCAGAAACTTTGGGGATGGAACCCAGGAATCGGTCTTTTAACATGCCTTTTAACCAGGGTATTTGATGTAGGCTTAAGTTTAAGAACCACTGGCTAGGAGATTCAAATTCCATTTTAATCAGTGGTTCCTCACCGTCTTCAAATAGGGAGAGATGGAATCTTCACACCCCTGTTCTCAGATTTATTTTCTGCAAAATCCTAGGCTAGTTGCTCCTCAGTTCAATTCCTCTCGAGTCCCAAGTTATTCCCCCACCCTTAAGTCAGTGAAAGAACTGGGTTAGTCACCAATTTCAGAAACTGTGGTGGGGTAACTACCAAGCTGTTGTAATTGGTTGGGGCTGGAGCTTCTTAAATGGGTATTGAGAATTCATGGGTCTAGAAATCTGAAAAGACAAAAAGGAGCAGACACCTCAAAGAAGGTAAATCCAATGTAAAACTGAAAAATCCAAAGAAATGGTCCTCCTTTGTTAGATATCTGGTCCTTTTTCAGGCCTAATAAGTTGCCCTGGAGGTAGGCGGGGTGGGCATTTAGCACAAAGGTAGAGAGTAAGGCCATCTGTCCCAAGCCCCTAAGGACCCACGTATTCCTACCCCACAATTGCACTGGAGACCAATAAGGGGCCATGCAGAGGATTCCTAACCATGATTTGGCCAACCCAAATCATGGGCAAGGGCAGCAGGAGTATTAGAGATTCCCCCAGGACATAAGAGGAAACCAGGGTCATTTAGTAAGATATGACACAAGCAAGATTTGAACCTAGACTCTGTTTACTAGGTAGAGGATGTAACCAATTAAGCCATGGTACCTATGTCAAAACTGCTTCCTCCTGCTTTGAAGATTCTGTCCAGTTCAGGCTACAGGAAGGGATCTGTCTTGCAGGCCCTGGCCCTGATACCTCCTCCACCCCCTCTCCTAGACATACCCATGAAGATAGTTGCAAACCTGCCACCTCTGTGGGGCTCTGCAACGTCAGAAGGTTAGAGTGAACCCAGGTTTCTTTGGGGGAGGCAATCAACCCCTGTCTCCTAAGGCAGAGAAGGGTGGCTACAGCTTTCTTCAATTCCAGGCCTCAGGCTCTCCCTCTCTCCTTTCCTGCCACAGCCTCCATCCAGTAAGCAGAGCTCTTCCTCCACTCTTCACTCCCACTTCTGTTTTTCAGTTGGTTTGGTTTGGTTTGGCTTTCTGTTTTGTTTTGTCTGGGGAATGCCACACCTTTCCAAGGGTATTTGTTCTTCCCAATTCCTCTCCTTCTTCCATTATAGTTTCTCACTTCACGTTTCTAGCCAATTCCATTCCATTGTGAGCCCACTTGCTACCTGTCCCTCTGCCTATTGTCGCGTTTCTTTTCTGTCATCTTCAAGCCTAAGTAGAGTCCATTGCTCCTATTTCCCACTTTCTTCCCTCAGATTCTTGGCTTGGCTGTAGCATCTCAGCTGCCATCTCCCCACTCTACCTCTCTCTCTCATACACATCTCCGCACATCTGGACTTGGCCAAGGTTGCCTGTACTGACAAATCCAGGCTCTTTACTCCCTCCCTACAGGCTCTTCTTCCCTTGATGAAGTTTCCATTTTTTGCGTGCTTACTACGTCCCAGGCACTGGCTGTCCCAGGCCTGGGAGACTCAGTATGGTGATGGCCCCTGTACTTAGCATGTTCCTCAGCCGACCCCTCCACTGCCACCACTTTCCTGCCACACCTCAGGACACTGTGCGCCAAGGGACCCTCTTCCAGGCAACTCTGGGGGTGTATGCCCACTGGCCATCCAGCCCAACAGCTTAGTGCCTGCCAGATTTCTAGCTATTGTCTGACTTGGTTCCCTCTGATGGACAGTGAACTTCCCATTGATTACCCAACCAGGGACCTTCATCTGTATCTTTAGAGATCTATAATACAGTATGATCCCTGTCAGTTGAATAAAGGATGTATTGGCTGTGTCGCTGACTTCCTTTCTCCATCCTCTCCTCTCCCTTCCATTCTCAGCTCTTCTCTCCTGATAAAAAGGCTGCAGCAGAGTGGGAAACACCAGATGGCTCCAGGGGGAGTCACGCAGCCATGCAGGAGCCCCCTCGCCGCCCCTCCCAAAACACACACCTCAAGATACCACAAGTTAGGTCTCCCCACCTCCCTCCTAGTGTCTTGGCTCCCAGATGTCACTCCCAACAACTAGGGAGGCAACCCATTCTGGAGCCTCAGGGAGCAGAGTGCTGAGCAGGCCGGGCCAAGGGTGAGCTGAGTGAGGGCCTAGCACATGAATTTAAGGACGCCTTCCATCTCAGGGTCGTTTAAGGGCTGATCCACTCTTGAGAGACCCTTAGAGTGCTGAGCCTGAGTCTGGAGCCTGAGGTGGTGGTGGTGACTGAACTGACCCCCTAGACAAATTTGCAATTATTGGAGGTTTGGGGGGAGCCAGAGGAAACCTGCACAGATGGGGTTAGACAGGAACTGGGTCCGCCAGATGCATTCACCTTTGAGGGTGAAGAGGATGGGCATCTGGTAGAGGGTATCAAGAGGACAGGGTAAGAAACAGTGTGGGGAAAAAACATGGAAACCTGGCCTGGGTAAAACCACCAGCCTGTGACCCACTGACATGGCCTCTCACCCATGGAGCTTCACTGGGGTGGGGAGAGGGAATCACTTTGCAGGCATTGGGTGCAGCCCAAAGGCTTTGCTCTTCTTCATGGGAGTTGCCTTCAAGAGCTTCAGTCCTACTGCTTAGGGGGTGATCTGCCTCTGCAGCTTTCTTAACACCAGCCAGGCTGTTTTGCTACCTGCCTCGTACTGCGTATGTTTCATTATTTTCTTGCGTTCACTCTTACTTCCCCCCCCAGGCACTTGGAGTAAAACGTTTGACATGTCTGATCTTTCCCCTAACCAAAAAGGGGAAGAGGGAAGGAACTGACAGAGGGAGGAGAAACACAACTGTGATTGTTCATTGATGGGCCTGTTCTCTCAGCCAGTTCCAGTGGTCGACTGAAATCCTGACTTCCTTCTACTTACTCTCCTATCAGTGTCTTTCCTAGCATTGACAGGACTCATGCTGACACTCCGTCAGTCTTCAGTTCCTCTCTTCCAAATTCTTTGGCTTTTTTAAAGTCCTTTCCAGCATGGTGTCCATCAATTAATTCCCCAAGCAACCTGTCTTCCTGTCCTTGCTAGGCCCTTAGGTTTTGGCTGGATCTGCAGCCCAACCAGACAGCCTTGCCATGTTAGAAGTCCTCAGAGGAGAAAGAAGAATAGGAGAAATCTATTGCTTTGAGACCACTGACAAATGGAAATATTTTCATGTTCTGAAAACACACTCCCCCCAATGTGTTGGAGAACACTTTTCCCTACAAGAAACCGCTAAATTATTAAAACACTCAAGTGTATAAATGAATTCTAAACTTCTGACCTTTCCCTACATAAAAAAAGATGTAGAGCTAATGAGTAGATGGTGAGGCCCCACTCAACATCTATAACTGTAGTGAAGAGAGCACTGGATTTGCAGTTAAAAGTCAATTTCTAAATTGTACATTTTCTAAACATTAGCTTTTTAATTTAAAATCTAAGAGATTGTAGTGAAGTAAAATGAAATAGTGCATGCGAAAGTATAAACCACCTTATAAACGAAAAAGCTATAACTGACAATTATGTGGAAATTTCTACCTTCTTTTTGAACAAGTTACAATTTATACGAATCTGAAAATGTGTTAAATGAAACACATTTCTATGTGTTTCCTACAATTCCCATCACCTTCCCTCACAATAGAGAACCACTTAGATTTTTTGTGTGTAATCTACCAGAGTTTCTTTATACAATTGCAAAGAGATATGTTTTCCTTCATTTTACACAAAAGGTAGTCTGTATACTCAATGTCTTGAATTTTTTCCACTTAATTTATCTTGGGGAGCTTGTCATAACAATACATAGAGAATCTCCCCCTTTTTGTAGCTGTATGCTGTTTCACTGTATTGAAGGTTCACAGTTTAACCAGTCCCCTAGTGATATTTCCATTAATATCATTTAGTGCAATGCTGCAGTAAATACCTTGGACATAAGTCTTTTCACAAATGCATTAATATCTAAAAGGTAAATTCCTAAAAGTGGTTCCACTGGGTCAAAGGACATCTGAATTTGTAATTCTGAAAGCCAAATTTCTTCCACTGGGGTCATGGAGATTTACACTCCCACTAGCATTGTATGTGAGTGCCTGTTTCCCCACAGCCTCACCAATGGAGTAGGTTCTTAAACATTTTAGATTAAAAATGCTGTCTTATTGTTTTAATGTGCATTTCCCTTATGAGTAAAGTTACACTTTTTTCATATATATATATATATATATATATATATATATGTGGGGGGGGGGGGTATACGCGGGCCTCTCACTGTTGTGCCCTCTCCCGTTGCGGAGCACAGGCTCCGGACGCGCAGGCTCAGCGGCCATGGCTCACGGGCCCAGCGGCTCGGCGGCACGTAGGATCCTCCCAGACCGGGGCATGAACCCGCGTCCCCTGCATCGGCAGGCAGACTCTCAACCACTGCGCCACCAGGGAAGCCCACTTTTTTCACATTTTTAAAGGCCATTTGTATTTTTTTTCAACAACTATTGAATATTTGATGCTAGAGGACATTACAACTCTAAGGTCCAACAATTTTCTGATCATCGTTACACTAGGCAGTTGAGATAAAAGAAGAGCAAAGAATTGATGTCAGGGATGTCCTATTTGCTCTGACCAAGGTTAAATACCCGAATATGCCATTAGAATGTGAGCACTGAAAAGTGGGGATTATGTTTTATCCATCTTTAGTCCCAGCAAAGGGTTTAGAATCTTGCAGACACTTAGTCATTTGTGAACAACAGGGATGAGATGAGTTATTCTTAGGAATTTCTTCCACAGAAGTATGGTCTAGATAATCTGGATAGCCTACCTATGAGTTAAGGTCATTTCTCATATTTCATCAGAACCACCCTAAAGCTTATAAATGAAAAATAATCTGAAATGACCATTGTTAGCTATGTAAGTTATATAAGTCTGGCACTTAATAAATTTGATAAGTTTACTGAGTGAATGAAGTTTGCTTAAATGAAGAAATCATCATAATACAAACAGAAGCATGAAGATTCTTAGGAAATCTAGAAAACAAATTGTTGTCAGTGTCCTTCCCATCCTAACTTAGGGGAAAAGGATTTCTAATTCCAGACCATCTTGTTCTTTAGGTAAAAACATCCTGGGACTATGAAGGAGCAATACATCTGGCTATCACAAGAGCATTTGATTAATTTTGTTCTGTGTTCAATAGACAATGTTTCTCATTACCTCTTTTCAGGTGTCTATTTTCTGACCGTTTGCTTCATTCTGCCACTCACAGACAATTCAAGTGCACAATAAACCTAACTACAGCAGGGGCAGATTTCAAAGTTCAAATCATCTATTGATGAGATACACTGCAAGCATTTTGCTGTTACACTGTATAGGCTTAAAGCAGTGATTCCCATTTAAGGGTGTGAGAGTGAATATCAGCATCACTTAAGTCTGTTTGTTTTAAATACAAATCCTGTTCCCCCTTGTAGAAGATATCAGACTTCCCTGGGGAAAGACTGGTCAGGTATACTCTAAAAAAACACTGATGTTTACTTCCCTAGGCATCATTTCTGTGTCCTGTCATGGCCTATGGCCTGAGAACTACTCTCGCACTGTGCTTAAGCCCTGCTTTCAGAACCCAAAGAAATCGTACATTTGCTCCAATTTGGTATATAATGCTTAGTACATGTTGTTTTTTTAAGAAGAGCAAAGACCTAGCTATTCATTATTTAGCCTTCTCCGTCTTATATTTCTGATATGCATTCTGTATATCTTAATAGTTTCCTCTCTAGGAGCTATTACTTTCCCAGTTGATAATTCCCTTAATGCATTTTGTCAATCAAAGCATATACCATGATGTCTAAGTCCCTCTTATCATTTTGCTGACACTTAATATCACCTAAAATAATCCTAGTCCAATTCCAACTTTTTTTTACAGAGAAGGAAACCAAGACCATGAATGATTAAGTGAATAACTCAGCTAAGGTCAGAGTGGCAGAACTCTGACTAGAATCCTGGTCTCATTAAGTACTGATCCAGTGTAGTTTTCTGCTGTAGCACATTATCACTCCATCACAAATTAGTTATACTCATATTTAACTCTCTGTGATAAGCACCTACCATGTGTCAAGCCTTGTGCTAGCTTTCACACACACTGTTACTTAACTAAGGATTAACATATGAGACATATTTTCTAAGTTAAAACAATTATCAAATCAGGGCAAAAACTACCAACCCATTACAATCAATTTTGGGAGAAGGGATTTTTTCCTAAAAGGAATTTCAGGTAAGAACACTTTGGATCAGTGGGACCACTTAGCCTAAAGGCTGTCTATTCTTCTCTTGCCCCAGTGATGCCCACACTTCTCTCCTTACATGCCCGTCCCCCCAGAACTCAATATGTATTTGCTAGGGTATCTAACATTAATTCAACACTTCGTCTAATCCCATGAAGTTGCTGGCTTTCTTCTACCTGTTTTCTTTCCTTCTGAAAGGCATTTTCTTGGCTCCTGCAACAGGAACCGAATCTCAACTCCTTTTTCTCTCTTCACCCGTCATGCTTCTGCTACAGGTCTCGCCTCAATACCCACCCTTTCCCTTCCAGGTGCGGCAGAGAGGAAACAGACACAATGTGGTGGAAAGGTCTTGTAAATAGTTTTGCCCATTTCAGTGAGTATGGAGCTGCTCTCATTGGAGCCTGCGGGGAAAGGCATCTGTGCCCGGAGGAAGGGAAGTTGCTCCCGCACTATGGATTCCTGGCTGCATTCTGAGGACCTTCAGATTTAATGGCAGTCTTTGTGCGAGCAGCCCTTGGGTCACGAGTCCTCCCCCGCCTATTCGAAGCCCTGTCGGTTTTAACGGAGGTTGGCTTCTGGATGGTACATTTCACCGGCTTCTCCGGGGCCTGTTTCTTTGCTTCCCTGGGCTTCGAGCGTGGCCTCTTCTTGTCTGGGGTCCTGGGCCTGATGTCTTCCTTCTCGGTCCGTCCTCTCCCCTCGTCCACTGCCTTGGCCCTCCCTTCCTCCTTGGCTCTGGAACTCACCGGTTCCCTGGCCCTTGGCCTTAGCCTCCTCATCCTCATGTCTGCCCTCAAGCTCTGTCTCCACACTTCCTGGGCCTTCTTGGCCGCCCTGCGTCTCCCGCAGCGCCTGCGTGGGCTCCGCGTCCAGAGAAGGGTTCTCCTGGGCGAGCGGACACCCTCCTCCAAACTCTGGCGTCCCGGCTTTCTCTTCGACTTCATAATCTTCCAGACCCTGAAGCAGCCGGCGGCGTCGCTGCCGCTGACCCGGAGGAGGGTGCCCTTCACACGAGACCCGGACCCTTCGTGCAAGTGGTGGCCGCAGTTCCTGCTCACTCTGTAGCCAGAATTTCTGAGCTCCTTTTTGAGAGCTGCCAGAGTCAGCCCTTTGTGTGCAGCGATGGCTTGGAGCAACAGCTGGGACACTTTGAGCACGGAGAGCGGGCCCCGCCTCGGCGGTCCCCCGAGGACGTTTTCCGTGGTCTGCTGGGTTTTAACGTCAGCACCTTGGGATTCGCCCATGGTCTCGGCCCCCTCAGCCATGGCCCCGCTCCCACTTCCGCGGGGCCGCTGGCTTTGGACCTCACTCACCAAGGTGTGAGCTAAGGCTGAGGCTGGCTGGGCCACGTCACAAAGGCAGGTACGTCACGTCCTAGTAAGAGGGCGGCAGATTCCAACCAGGTAGCGGGTCTTTCTCACTTTGAATAGCCAATCAGACGCCACTTCCTTCTAGGTCTAAACCAATCCGGATTTTCAGAGCCTATGCAGACCTAAAGAATCACCTTCATAATGTCCAGGGTTTTGTTTCCTGCTCTTATGTTCATACTTCTCATTGATCTTGATCTCAGCTGCTTTCTGAAGGTCACTATTTTTCCTGTGGTCCCGCACGCCATCTATCCACATTCTCCAAAGTGAGAGAAGTTGCTCCCAACCATCCACAAGTAATACGATGCCTTCAGAAAGTAGGTGTAGTAGTCTATAAAACACAACCCGGCCGAGAAACTCCCACCTTTAGGTCCCACCAGATAGATACATGCAGTCATATCTCCCTGACTCTCTGCACGGTCGATTTTTTGCAAGACTATGAAACAAAGGAAGAACCCACTGTGGTCCCTCTATCCTAAACATAATTCCCACACCTAGGAAGTTCAGATGCTTCATTTAATTGGATTGGAACAATCCAGATTCCAAATAGCCTAAGAACATTGGTCTAATCATTATTCTCCGAACAGACTTTGTGCTTTTCTGCTTCTTGTCCTGATTGCCTATCCCTTCCCTGTCTAGATAAATCCTGCTCATCTTTCAAAGTCCTACTAAATGCTTCCTTCACTGAAGCCTCCTCAGACTCTTTCAGTCAAATAATTTCTCTCCTTTTAACTCCCACAATTACTTCTGCAATCCTATACTGTTTTTTCTTTATCTTAAATTAATTTGGTATTAGATGGTACAATGTGGCACAATATTTAAAAAAAGAAAAAAACCTGGACCTGGAAAATATGGATACATATCCTAGCTCTTTAATAGCCATATGACATTAATAATCCCTTAATATTTTTGAATCCTACTTGTTTATCTAAAAAAATAAAATAAAAAGCCTTAATAATCCCTTCCTACCAATATCACAGAATTATTGCAAAGATTCAAAAGAGGTGATGGTAGATAACAAAGAGCTACTCAAATATAAAGCATAAAATTAGCATAAAGTTATTTTACTCTGAATGTTAATGTCTTTCCAACTAAATAAAAAGGTCCTTGAGAGTCAGACAGTCTTTGAATTTCTATGCCCCATGCTGTACCTAACACTATCCTTCATTATATATAGCAGGCATTTGATTGAGTCTGCTTAAGTTCCTTGCTGGTGAGGAGGCTTTCTCTGGATTCAGAAGGAAACTCCCAGAAAATCAGGAGAAAAGAGCAGGATGAATTTCAAAGGACTGGAAATGAAGGCAACCAAGGAAGCCAGTTGCTCAAGTGCCTCTTATTTTGGACACAGTTTAGCTGGGAATAATTCAAAGAATACCTCAAATTGCAAAGCATATCATACTTTTCCAGAGAACATTCACATATAATCTGCAGTCATAGGCTAGACTGTGGCATTGTTTCTTCCAGGAATCAAAGTTCCAGGAAGTTGCTTAGACCAGTGCTTCTTAAACTTTAATGTGCACTTACTTCATAAAGTGCAGATTCCAATACATTAGATCTGGGATGGATCCAGAGATTTTACCTTTCCAACAAGCTCCCAGGTAGTTCCTGGTTAAAACACAAGTGTTGGGGGGTGGGGGAGAGTAGACAATGAGAAGGGAAGTGGCAGGAGATGAGGCTGGAAAGGTGGGTTAGGGCCAAGGTGTGAAGGACAGATACAATAATAATGACACAGATGTCAGTGGTCACACAGTAGTACATGGTAGAGTTTGGATTTAAACCTAAGTCTACTTAATTCTAAGGCCTGAGCTCTTAAAACTACTATGCTAGGTTTCCTTTTCTCCAAGGTTGACCCTCCCCACCCCCTTATACATCTCCATTATAGACTAGAGGGAAGTTTATAATCACAGCTCAGAATCAAGAGTATCTATAAGCACTCACTGTACCTTCTCCCAATCTTTTAATCAGGGCAGAGTACTGGGACGCTGAGGATCTCCAGGGGCAGGGGCTAACACATCAGCACAGGGACAGTGCATCAAGGAAGAGTTGCCAGATGGAGAGGCAGAACCACATGGTGCTGATTTCTCCCATGTGTGGCTATTCTTCATGGTTGCATAGGCCAGTGGTCACAGGATGGGGCAACCACCAGAGAAAAAAAGAAACTAAAGCGTTTGCTTTGAGAATAGGAGGAAAGTCAATGAAGTCTGACCTTCAAATCAGCTGACTCCAGGTAAAATCAGGTTGGCTGCACATAATGGTATCATCACAAAAGAAAGACAAGAACCAGATCAAACAACCATGTTTATTGATACCCCTGTGATTAGAAAGGAGGCCAACTGGAAACCTTTGGGAGAGGTTGAAATCAAAGGAAAAGAAATACATGAAAAAATATCAAAAACACCTATGGCAAAAAAGAGCAAACATCTTGATTTATATATAACCATTCATTTCATATAGATTTCTGTATAAATATGCTGTAAGTAATAGAGGAATAACCAAAAATGGGAGGTAGGAAACAAATGCCCCACCACCACTCAGCTGGTTCAGAGGGCAAGAAAGCCAGTTGACATTTTCCATAGCACCAATCCCTCCCTCTTTAGAATAAATCTACGTGCTAGCCCCCATTATCTGACACCCCAAAAGGAAAAGATACTTCAGGAAAAAATGATTTCTTCAGGAAAACAGTCAGTGCAAACCAACATCATACCCCCAATCAGGAATTACCAACCCCAGCTGCAGAAATATAAGACTCAACTATCCCTTCCAATTTTAATAGTCTATGATTACAAACTAGAAGTTATCACCTAGAGAGGACAGCACCACCCTGTTGTGAGAAAGAACAATAGCTCTTAATTTCTGGAAGTCCTGGGGGCTGGAGGTGGCAGAGGGTGGGGGGAGAGGAAAAAGTATACTTGGGAATAATGTCTGGTCGTAATCCTTCTGCTTCAAGTTCCAGAGCAAGATCGTTTTGTCCTTGGTTGGAAACAAGACCCTTCCTCTAGGGTAGTCATGCCTCTATGAGGTGTCTATAGAGTATCTTCGTTGATTTAGACAATAAGCAACCTTTAATTACTATACTAAATTCTAAGAACATCAAGGTTTTATTAATCTCATTCCCTCATACAGAGTTATATAACTCTAACGTCACCAAGGATAACTCCATGTCAGAGCACAGCAAAATTCAGTAGCACACTCTGATCTAACCTCAATCTATATCTCACTGCCCTTCCCTGATCCACAGGCCTGGGGTTCCCAGGGGCTAGGTCTTTCTGACTCAGTTATCTTGCACTGATTTGATTTATCTCTCCCCAAACTGAATGACAGAAACCTGTTCAACAATCTATTACAACTGACCTTAAACTGCTAGCTCTTTTTTTGCAAAAGTAACTTGCCATCTCATTTTGTTTTATATTGTAAAACCCTTTTCCTCTTCTGAACTATTGTGCCTTCCACTTTAATGCAAAGAACCCCACAACAGTTATCTGAGCAAATAAGCCCACTAGTCCACTCATGGCTTTCGGGAGGACTAAAGTGGTTTCACAAAAAGGAATGCAAAGATAAAATATCAAGATTCCTTAAAAGCATGGAGACAGTCTGGCAATTGGACATTCATCATTTTAATCCTCAGCCCAACTGTTCAGAAGTGAGTACAGAGAATCTAGATCCAGGTGATCTTACTGGAGGACCAGGCAAACCTCTCAGCAATTAGCCTGCAGATATGAAGATCTGGTTTCCCTAACCCCTCCCAAGAAGCTCTAAGAATACCCATCCCCACATACATAAAATCTATATCCCCCAAAAAAATGACAGCAAGAAAGAAATATGGGCTTTGGTATTACTGAAATCTAACCCAAACAAAGATATGCTATACAAATTAAGCCTTTCATCCAAGGCTTATTAATAGTTAAGTCTTTCCATGAGTCTAAAATATGGGACATCTAAGAACTGTTCTACTACAGTCAGTTACATCTCAAGCTGAAAACCCATTTCTCTGAGGATTTATACTTTCAACATGAGGCTTGGAAAATCGTAAGACACAGTCATACTGCAGCCCCCCAATAACACTACATCCTGGGGATCATTCAATTCTGTTATCATAATTCCCAGCCATCCACCCCTTTTCAAATTCCCAGAATATTGTACAAATGAAGCCAAAGCAGAAACAGAAATTTGCAAAGTAGCAATCATTTACCATGTATATGTTAACTCCTATAGTCCGAGAATTAAAACATCTCATACCTACATGCCCAATTTGATATACCAATCCCACCATGAAGAACTTTATTTCTATCCTAATCTCTAAACACCTAAAGTTCCACAAAACTGAATTCACTTATTAAAAATTGCTTTTTTTTTCCATGCTAAAGAATACAGCCAAAAGCAGGCTTTATTTGCATTCCCATTTAACAATACACATTCTTGTATTATACTGTATAACTTCCCCCAATTTTTTCTTCAAAATTCCAGTTCTAAATATTTCAATTCAAAAAACAATTCTCGGGCTTCCCTGGTGGCGCAGTGGTTGAGAGTCCGCCTGCCGATGCAGGGGACATGGGTTCGTGGCCCGGTCCGGGAAGATCCCACATGCCGCAGAGTGGCTGGGCCCGTGAGCCATGGCCGCTGAGCCTGCGCATCGGGAGCCTGTGCTCCGCAACGGGAGAGGCCACAAGAGTGAGAGGCCCGCGTACCACAAAACAAACCAAAAAAACAATTCTCCATTTCCTGGGAAAATAATACCCATTTTTAAATTTTAACACAACTACTCTCCCATGGATTTTTGTCAGCCTTTGATCCATCTAGGGAAGAAGAGCTACTATTTATTGAAGGCCTATGGACCAGGCATTACAATTAGTTATAAATTATCACTAATTCTTTCAACAACACTGACAAGTGGATAATATTATTCACATTTACAGATGAGAAGGTAAATGGTGTATAAAAGAAAAATTTCAGAATGAGAATTCTCCACATCTCACAAGTAAACCCAACAAGGATCTCAAATTTTCCTCTTCCACCTAGGGAAGAGAAATTGCAGCACCATCTCTCTTTTCTTATATCATTTCACTAATCAAAGCTTTGAACAAGCAATACATATTCTCCTTTTCCTACCATAATTTCTACCATACTAGCTATTCCAGTTACCAGTTTATTGCCTCTTCACCAAATTAACCCTCTGTTGTGGGATATGTGAAAATGGATCTGGGCCTTTTAAATACTTTTCCTTTTCCAGCTGACATGATGTTAAGCCTTGTCAGTAGAGGGCACTGGAGAGACACTGCAGGAGGAAAGGGTTTTTCCTCCTTTACTCAACACAAGAAAATTCCTACTGGTGAGAAATGCTGTGAATGTAATTAATGTGGAAGATGTTTCAGTACTACTCTTAACTTTCTATGCAT
The DNA here is from genome assembly GCF_937001465.1 of Orcinus orca. Lineage (NCBI taxonomy): Eukaryota > Metazoa > Chordata > Mammalia > Artiodactyla > Delphinidae > Orcinus > Orcinus orca. The sequence continues at coordinate 38,943,842 of NC_064569.1, read as the reverse complement.
ATGGGAATACATAATGAAGGGAAACCCTAAGAGTGTAAGAACTATAGGAAGGCCTTTGGTTATCACTCATCCCTTTGGATACATATGAGAATTCACACTAGAATAGAACACTATGAACATAAGTGTGTTTTTGAGTCTTTAGCATTAGATCTGTCCCTGGAGGGCATGAGAATTCATACTGGGGACAATCCCTATAAATGTAATTGATATGGAAAGGCTTTCAGTGTAAATTCTACCTGCACTGCACACATAAGACTGGTGAGAAACTCTATGAATGCCATGATTGTGAAACAATCTTCAGGAAGCACTCATGAGAACTCACACCTGAGAAAACCCTATGCTTATAATCAATATGAAAAATCCTTCAGGAGTAGCTTTTCCCTTACTGTGTAAAACAGAACACAAAATGGAATTCTCTGACTGTGGGAAAGCCTTCAGTGCTACTTCATCCCCTAGGAAACATGACAAACCACATCAGAGAAAAGCCCTATGAATGTAATCAGTAGAGAAAATCCTTCCACTGAAGTTCTTTGCTCACTGTGCATAAGAGAGTACTCAGTAGGGAGAACTCCTATGAATGCAATGAGTGTTGAAAAGCACTTATTGATCTTTCATCCCTTAGACAATCTAAGAGAATTCACACTGGACAGAAATCTTATGAATGTTACCAATGAGTAGGGGGCAATTTCTCTATCCTTAGGTAATGGATGAGCAGTCACACCATGGAGAAACACTTTGAATGTCATCAGTGTGAATGAGCCTTCTATTTTGCACAAGATAAATAACACAACAGGAATACATAAGGAATGCGCATCCCTCATCTTTTACACTGGAGAAAATTTCTTTAATGTAATTAGCAGGGCCAGGTTCTTGGGCATGTGACTAGTGCAGTCACACAGGGCTCCATGTGTGAAGTTTAATACTGAGGTTGCTATCTTAAAATTCTTAATAACTTTATTTTTGAATTTGTGTCTGGTAAGTGAAATTGTATGGGACAATTAAGCATGAGCTGGAAGCCTGGAAGCTCATGCATGGTCTTGCCTCATACCACCCCCTGCCTCTTGGGGACAAATTATCTATATCAATATATATGAGAGTTCTGAAATTATTTTTACAGCTAAGTATTATACAAAAAAGTCTCCTTTGACACTAATATACAAAAATATGCCAAAAAGAGGTGCAACCTTCTCTACAAATACTAAAAGAAATAAATACATGGACCTGTGGACCTAGGCTAGAAATCTGGATTATCTACCAATACTACAACTGCAAGACGACTACAAACTTAACAGATTAAAGAACTAACTTTACAAAGCACTTAAACTGATTCAGAAGTTATACTATTAAAAACATAGAATTCTACTATTCATATTATGTGCTACAGAATCATTTATCTAGCATAAACTGACACAAAACAGCACATGTTGGAAACAAATCCCACATATTTCAATCCCCACCCTCATCACCACCAGAAGTAGTTTTGTCCTTCAACAACTACACTGCTCTTCTAAAACAACAGATATGATGGTTCAACACTCAAGGATAACTCCAACTTGAAATCAACCCAAAGTTTTCATATATAAAATACCTGGCAAGCTTTTCCTCTTACACTGGATTCCTGTTGGCCTATCAGATTCCACCTTTCATAGATTTCAGGAAAACCGAGATACTCTTTCTTTGCCACTCATTTCCAATTTCCCTTATTGGATGCTTGGGAAACATTCCCCTTCATAGTTCCTGTCCCACTTTCTTACATGCTTCCTCCTTCAACCATCAAAAGAGTAAAAGTTATGGTTTAAACTTATTTTTTAACTATTTTTAAAACCAATAGGGAAAAAGCCTCTAGGGTCTCTGTCAATAAAGTATGTTTAAACATTAGCAAAAAAAATTAGGTTTCAAGATTAGTATCCAAAGGCCTTAATTATCCAAAAGAGGGTAAAATCACATTCATTTCATGTATCAGAATTCTAAAATATGACTTTCCAGAAGAAAAGGACCAGACTACAGATAAAATACCTAGTCTGCTGAGAACTATTATTTCGGCACTGTAAGAACTTTCAGATACAGCTGCTCCTTTTTCCTAATCTACTAATTGCTTTTATCAAGCGATTCTTCATATGTTCCTCACCTGTGTCCTTTCGCCAGGATTCAGTTGCCTTAAGATCCTTAAGATACAGTACCAAGTCTCTTTGTGCCTGTAGCTGGATAAGGTTGAAGAAGGCACCTTGAGTCCTAAAAAATTGAAACAATATGTTAGATAAACTAATTCTGCCCTGTCTGCAGCCTCTGAACTTCAACAATTATTTTTCTTTTCAAATAATATTTATATCCTATTTTTCTGATTCATATAGGTGCATTATTAAGAATGTGGAAAATACAAAAAGTGCTACAGATAAATAAATAAATAAATAAGGGCTTCCCTGGTGGCGCAGTGGTTAAGAATCCGCCTGCCAATGCAGGTGACACAGGTTCAAGCCCTGGTCCAGGAAGATCCCACATGCTGCAGAGCAACTAAGCCTGTGCGCCACAACTACTGAGCCTGCGCTCTACAGCTCGCATGCCACAACTACTGAGCCCACGTGTCACAACTACTGAAGCCCGCACGCCTAGAGCCCGTGCTCTGCAACAAGAGAAGCCACCGCAATGAGAAGCCCGCGCACCGCAACGAAGAGTAGCCCCTGCTCGCCGCAACCAGAGAAAGCCTGTGCGCAGCAACGAGGACCCAATGCAGACAAAAATAAAAACAAAAAATAAATAAATTTATAAAAATAGATAAATAAATAAGAGTATTCCTAAAGGAGCCTTAAAAATGAAAGCATCTACTCTGAAGAAGTTAAGGTACGCCTTTTTTAGAAAGAGAAAATTAAGGACAGGGAAAGAATGCCCAAATAAATTAAGACTCCAAGGAGGACTGCTCCTCCCGTGGTCACAAAGATGTAGGGGTTTTCAATCCATAAAAGACAGGGAAATTTTCTCAAAGAAAATTTGAGAAATTTTCTCAAAAAAGTGAATCTTCCTCCTGTTCGCTTTACCCGCACTGATTACATAATGAATCTCCATCTGCCTCTTCCATTCCTTCCACAGTTGTTTATCATTTATACATTCTCAAAGGCATAAACTAGCAGTAACACTGGGAGTTAATTTTAATAACACTACTTGTCAAAACTTGCTGATGGGCAGGAGAATGAGGTAAAGAGAAAGCGTGAGTGCTCAAGGCCACTACAAGCACGCTAAATGGAGAGCCTGTAGTGGGAAAGAACATCAAAAAACCGTCAGAAAACCTCCATTAACGGGTCTTCTAAAACCCGGTTTCAAAAATTCTTAATCTTTCTCACCTCCAGAAGCGAGGGGTCACAACAGGAAGTCCTGTGAGTGATGTAGGCAGAAGGCTTGCCAGGGAGGTTGCGGGGCCCCTCAGGAGCTCAGAGTAATCCACATTAAAACGATGGTTTCCAGAAAACCTCCTTCAGAGAGAGGGTAGAACCTCCCGGAGCTGCCCCGCCCACAGAGGAAGGTAACCCAGTGCCTTGAGGACCGGGAAACCATGCGCCCAATAGCAGTGAAGTCCAGTAATTAGGGCAGTGCTTCCCCTCCCAGGAACCACCCCCTCCCCAAAGGTGGGGGGGCAGGGAAGCAAACGTTGGCCAATGAGAGCAGCTTTCCCCTGGCCCCGCCCCTGCTGTGTTCCCACCCTTTGCCCCGAGGCGGTAGGTAGGAGGCGCCTCAGAGCCTAGAACGGGAATTGTGAAGGGAATTGGTAACCGCTGGTGAAGAGCACGTGCCGAGAGGGATACCCGGAGCAAAAAAAAGACAAACAGTTAAGGCGTGAAAAGTCTCTATTAGGGTAAGGCCAAAGAGCAAAAGGAACGCAGAGAACAAAGGTTACTTCGCTAGGCCGGGGAGAGGAACATGCTGGCCAAGTGGACCGCTCAGGAGACTCCTGAGGTGAGGAAGAGTTGCTTATCAAAGGACTAGGCTGGGCAGAGAAAAGGAAACAAGGCATTTAGTCAGAATGAATGGCGTGGGCAGAGCCAGGAGACGGCCTTTCCCCAGCGCTTAGAGATTTCTGAATAATTAACGAAAATACCCTTTCCCTTCCTGCGTTTCCTCCGCCTTTTGATGTTCTTTCCCACTACAGGCTCTCCATCTAGCGTGCTTGTAGTGGCCTTGAGCACGCAGGCTTTCTCTTTACCTCATTCTCCTGCCCATCAGCAAGTTTTGACAAGCAGTGTTATTAAAATTAACTCCCGTATTACTGCTAGTTTATGCCTTTGAGAATGTATAAACAAGATACGTGTAAATATATCTTCAGGAGAATTTCGGTTTTTTTGTCATGCTGGGAACTAATTCTCAAACTATACATATTAGAATCACTTGAAGAGCCTGTTAAAAAAACATTGCTGGGTCCTACTCCAGAAGTTTCTGGTTTAGTATATTTAGGGTTAGGCCCAAGAATTTGCATTTTGTTTGTTTTTATATAATTAACATATAGCATTATATGAGTTTCAGGTGTACAACATAGTGATTCTATATTTGTATATATTGTCTAGTTACCATCTATATATATAGTTACAAAATTGTTTTTCTTGAGAACTTTTAAGATCTACTCTTAGCAACTTTCAAATATGCAATGCAGTATAATTAACTCTAGTCACCATGCTGTACATTACAACCCCATGACTTAGCTATTTTATAACTGGAAATTTGCACATTTTGACTCCCTTCACTTATTTCACCCACCCGCACCCCCCACTTCTGGCAACCACCAGTCTGTTCTCTGTATCTATGAGCTTGTGCTTTTTTTTTTAGATTCCACAGATAAGTGAGCTCATATGGTGTTTATCTTTCTCTGTCTGAGCATAATACCTTCCACATCCATGCTTGTTGTCGCAAATGGCAAGATTTCATTTCATTACTCAGCCATAAAAGGCTGAGTAATATGCCATTTTGTGTGTGTGTGTGTGTGTGTGTGTGTGTACACATGTACATACCTCATCTTTATCCATTCACCTGTTGATGGGCACTTAGGTTGCTTCCATATCTTGCCTATTGTAAATAAAGCTGTGATGAAATTAGAGGTGCATATATCTTTTCTAATTAGTGTTTTTGTTTTCTTCAGATTAATTTCTAGGAGTGGTATTGCTGGAACATATGGTAGTTCTAGTTTTAATTTTTGAGGAACCTCCATACTGTTTTCCATAGTGGCTGCACCAATTTACAATACCAACAGCAGTGCACGAGGGTTCCCTTTTCTCCATGTCCTTGCCAATACTCATTATTTCTTGTGTTTTTGGTAATAGCCACTCTGACAGGTGTGAGGTGATAGCTCATTGTGGTTTTGACTTGTATTTCCCTGATGATTAGTGATGTTGGGCATTTTTTCTATACCTGTTAGCCATCTTTATGTCTTAATAATTTGCATTTTTAATAAATTCCCAGCTGATGCTGTTCTGGGAACCACATTTTGAGAACTACTTGTCTAGCATATCTAATTGGTAAAATTTATTGAATTTCAGGCATTCTACTAAATGAGTGGTTTATTTTACATGAAATTCTTATAAAAACTGTAACAGAGGGCTTCCCTGGTGGCGCAGTGGTTGAGGGTCCGCCTGCCGTTGCAGGGGACACAGGTTCGTGCCCCGGTCTGGGAAGATCCCACATTACGCGGAGCGGCTGGGCCCGTGAGCCATGGCCGCTGAGCCTGCGCGTCCGGAGCCTGTGCTCCGCAACGGGAGAGGCCACGGCAGTGAGAGGCCCGCGTACCGCAAAAAAACAAAACAAACAAAAAAACTGTAACAGATAGGGGTTAATATTTCTCTAACAGCAGAAGAAACCTGACTGAACATAATGACTGATATTATTCATTCTCAGAGAAGGCTACTGGAGTTTACAAAAAACACACCTCTCCACCTTCAGGCCAGCCACCAGCTTCACATTCTTCTCTGATCTAAAGAATAAACAGTCACAGAACACTATTGCCCTATGGTTTAAAATACCTGTGCAGATAAAGACAGGCATATACACTACTGGGACAGAATAGAGAGCCCAGAAAGTAAACCCTCCCATACACAGTCAAATGATTTTTTTTTTTTTTTTTTTTGCGGTACATGGGCCTCTCACTGTTGTGGCCTCTCCCATTGCGGAGCACACGCTCCGGACGTGCAGGCTCCAGACGCACAGGCTCAGCGGCCATGGCTCACGGGCCCAGCCGCCCCGCGGCATAGTGGGATCCTCCCAGACCGGGGCACGAACCCGTGTCCCCTGCATCGGCAGGCGGACTCTCAGCCACTGCGCCACCAGGGAAGCCCCAGTCAAATGATTTTTGATAAGGGTGCCAAGATCATTGACTAGAGAAGGATAGTCTTTAAACAAATAGTGCCGGTAAAACTGTATATCTACATGCAAAAGAATGAAGGTGGACCTTTACCTAATACCATATACAAAAATTAATTCAAAATGGATCAAGGACCCAGATGTAAGACCTAAAATAATAAAACTCTTAGAAGAAAACATAGGACCAAAGCTTCACAACATTGGACTTGGTAATGATTTATTGGATATGACACCAAAGGCATGTAACAAAAGAAAAAATAGACAAATTGGACTTACAAAAATTTTTTAAATTTGTACATCAAAAACCACTATCCACAGAGTAAAGAGGCAACCTACAGAATGGGACAAAATATTTTCAAATCGTATATCTGATAAAGGATTAATATCCAGAATATACAGAGAACTACTAAAATTCAACAACAAAAAAGCAAACAGCCTGATTCAAAAATGGGCAAAGGACTTGAATAGACTTTTCTTCATAGAAGATATAGGAATGGCCAATAAGCACATGAAAAGATGGTCAACATCACTAAGAATTGGGGAAATGCAAATCAAAACTGCAATGAGGGCTTCCCTGGTGGCGCAGTGGTTGAGAGTCCGCCTGCCGATGCAGGGGACACGGGTTCGTGCCCCGGTCCGGGAGGATCCCACATGCCGCGGAGCGGCTGGACCCGTGAGCCATGGCCGCTGAGCCTGCGCGTCCGGAGCCTGTGCTCCACAACGGGAGAGGCCACAACAGTGAGAGGCCCGCGTACCGCAAAAAAAAAAAAAAAAAAAAAAAAAAAACTGCAATGAGATACAGCCTCACACCCATTAGGGTGGCTACTGCTGAAAACAAACAAACAAACAGAAAACAAGTGATGTGGAAAAATTGGAGCCCTTGTGCTCTGTTAGTGGGAATATAAAATGGTATAGCTGCTATGGAAAACAGTATTGTTCTTCAAAAAATTAAAAATAGAATTACCATATGATCCAGCAATTCCACTTTTGTGTATATATCCAAAAGAATTGAAAGCAGGGTCTCAAAGAGATAGTTGTATACCCGTGTTCATAGCAGCATTATTCATAATAGCTAAAACATGGAAGCAATCCAAATGTTCATTGATAATAAATGGATAAGCAAAATGTGATATATATATCTAATGAATATTTTTCACCCATAAACAGGAAGGCAATTCTGACATATGCTGCAACATGGATGAACCTTGAGGACATTATGCTAAATGGAATAAGCCAGTAACAAAAAGACAAATACCATATGATTCCACTTATTTGAGGTACTTATTAGAGTTGTCAAAATCATAGACAGAAAGTAGAATGGTGGTTGCCAGGGCTGAGTGGGAGGGGAGAATGGGGAGTTATTGTTTATAGGTATAGAGTTTCAGTTTTACAAGATGAAAAAGTTATGGGGTTGGATGGCGGTGATGGCTGCACAGTAATGTGAATGAATGTATATATAATACCACTCAACTGTACACTTAAAAATGGTTAAGATGGTAAACTTTATGTTATGTATATTTTAACACAGTAAAAAACATTTGTTTACATACCTTTGCTGAACTGTGTTCCCTAGGAGAGTAGCTTTGGGCAAATTATTTCACCTCTCCAAGCCTAGGTATCCTCAAAATGGGCAGGTTGACTACAGCAGTGAGACCATCAGGAACCCTAACTTGTTACTATTTTTCCTCCTTGGGTCTCATGCTTTGAAAGATTCTGTCTTGTAAGGTACATACCATATTTATTAAAAAAAACTGTTTTCTATTTCTTATTAATTAAAGAAATTTTTGTTTCTGATTAGCATAGGATAAACATGATTGCCACCCTGAGTTGCTATGTCAGTCAAAACCAAAAAACAAGGTTTTATTTAGCATGCACAGACTTAGGTAGCTATGTGATTTCTATGAGAACATTTGAAATATTGAAAATTGTTTATGAATTCCTACAGGTTTGGAGACCACACGCTTGACATCCCAGAAATGTTTGATTTTCAAGGTTATTCTTCCTAATACTATGATTCTGAAGGTCTGGCTTCCTATAGGCTTAGTGCTGACATAAGGTTATGGAAACTTGTACTACATCAATTATAATTGGCTTGACCAAGGCTTGAGTCTGTAGGATAATTCCATAGATATCTCTGTTTCTTTACTTTGGCCCAGAGATGAAATAGGAATGAGAAGTGAAAATGGAGTTCAGAAAAATGAAATTCAGTTTATATCAACACATTGCTTGGGATCTGGAGCCCAGTTCAAAGAGTCAGAGCACAAAGTTCAGCCACAAAGCCTGGCTTGCACTGTTGTCATGCTTAAGAGCATAGACTTTGGAGTTGGGCCGACTTGGGTTTGAATCATAGCTCTGTCACTTATTTGCTGTGTGACCTTGGGGAAGTGACTTAACCCCTCTCAATTTCATCTACAAAATGTAGATATTTTGGGGAATAAATAAGGCTAATATTTCTAGAGCGCTCAGTGCTTTATAGACAGTGTTGTTATCATTTAAGAAAGCAAATACAGTAGTCTTTTACCTTAGCTCTTAATATCCTCCTTCTCATTTCAACATGTGGAAATCATAAGTTCTCCTCTACTTTGAGACCAGTTTCAAAATATACCTCTTCATGAAGTTGTTCTGATTTCCCTCAATATAATATAACCTTTGCTTCTGCTTAAAATTCAAGCATTTTGTGCCTCATTAGTGTGCTCCCTTTGTCCCTCAGTAGATTATAAGCTCCTTGGCACAAATAATTCCTAGAACCTAACACATTACCTTGCATATAATATAGGGTCAATACATGTCTAGTGGAATTTATCACCAGTTACTTTTGTATTTATGCTGTCTACGCTCTTCAGCCAAAAGCTACAGGAACACTTGCAGTTAAATTAGTTGAATCTATTACTCATTGTAGCAAGGTAGAACACACACCATGGGAAGCTGTGCGGTGTCTCAGTAAGAGGATGTTAGCAAAAACTTATTCTGGGATTTTGACTGATAATTTTGGGGAGAGTCTAAGGAAGCGGACATTCTAGATTTGGTGGTGTCAAAAAGCAGGGACAACACTATGATTGGATATATCAATAAATTTTATCTATAGGGAGAGGAAACTAGAGCAAAGGTAAAGCTATAATGGTAAAGAAGAAGCAATCATTCATTTAGGTGACAGGGAAATATTTGGTATTTTGTGGGGTTGTTGAATAATCTTATCTGGAGTGGATGTTCTTGTGAGACTGTTTATGTCCAGGGACAACATAGCTTAGCTGTATCAAATCAGTTCCTGGATATTAAGGGTAGTTTTTTTTTTCTTTCTCACCACATTTCACTTATAAAAACCTCATTTGATGTTTCTAATTCAAAAATTATAAAAGGTAGTTTTGCTTTGCTCTTGTTATTGAACTCTAAAATTTAGGCTATCACAAATAAGTGTTGGAGGGCTCTCTAATTGGTCTTGGACCTAAGAAAAATTTTTCCTTTTGGGAACTTCTCCCCTCAAAAGTTTTGCATTTTGAGCAGTATAAGAACTCCTTGATATACATGTAGATAGAAATATTTTATTACCCTTGATTAATTAACCATGATCATAACATAAAGGTTTTAAAGTGACCTTGGAGTCAGGCCATCTAGGTTTATTTCTCAACTCTGACACTTGCTGGCTTTGTGATTTTTAGAAAGTTGTTTAATTTCTCTGTTCGTCAGGTTGCCTTATCTATAAAATAGGTTTAATAATACCTATGAGACATTGTTGGAAGGATTATATAAGATAACTCATGAACTCTACTAGAAAATAAGCCCAGTGAAAGCAAGAATCTTGTCCAAGTTGTTAACCACCCTATTCTCACTAGCACAGTGCCTACTAGCACATACCAGGTGCTCAATAAATATTGGTTAAATGATTGAATGTAAAGCACTTATCATGGCCTTACAACATATTAAGCATTCAAAACTGTTGGTTATTATATTTATTGTTATCACTATTATTATTCTCATAAGGATATGAGAATATCCTTTTACCCAAATGAAATTGCCCATTCATCTCATTCTCTAGAGCTATACCAGCAATGTAGGTATAATACTGTTTGGATCCAGTCATATTACAGCAGCTGTACTTTGCTTATATCTTTTAATTGGGTCTAAACTTTTATTATGCTCATAAGCTTTCTACCATCAAGTTTAACCTGCCATCACAGTGTTATATAGTGAACTCCTTCAGCAAACCCACTGAAGCCCTTATTCTTACCCCTCTCTATAAAACCATTTCAAAGTCTATGTGGCAGTTTCACTTGGAGCCTGACCCTTACCACACCATAACCCTGAAATATGTGTGAGCCCTGCTCTTACGCCTCTTTACCAGTTGGACTTCCTTAGACTTGCTTCTTGGTTACATTTTCTATTCTCTTCTTATTTATGGTGGAATTACTTCCATAAGCTCAGATGATATCTGCAACCGTGGGATACACTTTTGTCAAAATTTTAAAAGGCCTGGAGTTTGATCATATTCTTCTCCAAGTTCTGTGTTAATTATTAAATAATGGCTCATGGTGAGAGGAAATGATATATCTGGTTTTGAGCATTTTGCATTTGAGTTAATAAAAGGAGATATTCCAGAAGGAAGTAAAAATATGAAAATTAAGCTTCAGTGAAAGTTAAGCATATAGAAACAGTTTTAAATATTTTATCATGAATAGATTTATATCCTATTAGTATATTACAAATTTTTCCCTAACCTCATTCCTGAAATCTCACCCAGTCCTTGACCCTATTTGGCAAAGCTCAGAATTGGAATAAAGCCAAGGATTTGGGTAAGGCTCAGTGATAAAAATAATAGGGCCTGATGCTTGGTAATTAAAAATAACAAAAGCTTTATAAAGCAGTATTAACATGTCACCAGGGTCACTAAATCAGTTTGGAACATGGCAGCACCTGTGCATAAGAGCATCCAGATTTTAAAATGGGTCATGGAGTCTGGGTACTTTTGGAAAATCTTGTTTTTCCTTGTGAACTCTTCGTTGCATAGGGACTAATTTTTGACAATCGTTTAGCCAGTCCAGCTAGTCTGGATTAGTACTTGCTGACGTGTTGTAGGCTGCTACATTTTTTAAATGTTCCTATTCATTTCTAAAAGAAATGCATACTAATTAATCACAGTTTGGAAATACTGAAAATTAGAAAGAAGGGAAAAAATTTCCCATAGCCCCGCCATCTAAATATACTATTCGTATTTAGGAGTATTTCCTAAATCTTTTTTTTTTCCTTTGGAAATTTTTTAAAAAATAGAATCATACTGATGTATAACTATGAGTGCTGCTTTCCTTATTAAATGTTATGTCATAATTGTGTTCCTATGTTGCTACTTAGAGCCATAAATATTGACTTTCAAGTGTTTTTTTTTTAAATTAAATAACAGAAAGTTAAATAAGATCAAACTTAAACTACTGTGAATTATTCCTTTTTGCCAGTTATTTAGGTTTTCCAGTTTTTACTATTATAAACATGCTACAATAAATATCCTTTTATATTCCTCTTTGTGTACATGTGCATATAATTCTCTAGGAGAGATTTCAAGAAATGGAATTCCTGGTTGAAAGGTACTTGCGTATAATATTTTGGTAGATATTGTCAAATTGCCATCCAAAAAGCCTGGACCAATTTAAATTAACACCAACAGTGTTTTACTGTTTTAATTTGCATTTTCCTATTGGTGCAGTTGAGCATCTTTTCATGTGTTTAATTATTCATTTTTATTTTTTCTTTTGTGAATTACTGTTCTTATACTTCCCTAATGTTTTATTGTGTTGTCTATTGTTTTGTTATTGACTTCTACGAGAAACAAAAATGACAGGTGTCAGATAGAAAGAGCTAGCCTGCAACTAGTACTTAGGCCCAGGCGTTCCCTACTTAATATAAACAACTACAGAGAATAACCAATGTCAGACAAGGTTATTCTGTGATTCCAATGGAGCAGGACAACAATGCAACCATTCTGAAATTATCTGAGCACAGATAAAAACAAGAACACTGTACAAATCACAAAAAAATGACCAAACATCTCCTTCTCCCAGGGAACAGGAGGGCCTGCTGCTGCTTTACCAATTACAGCTTCAGCTCCATTCAGTTTCTCTCACATCCTAGATAAAAATTAAGATATCCAATCATAGAATTGCCCCGATTTCTGAAAGACTCTCCGCAAATGTAACACAAGCCCAAATCACAAAACAATCCCCTCTTAACCCCATCTTACAGAAATGTCCCCCTTGTTGCCCATGGTGTGCAGTCTTCCTTGCTGCAGTAAGTATTAGACTCAACTCTGCTTGCCTACTGTTGTGTTTCCTGGTACTTTTGGCTGGTGGGCACAAACATCTGGATGTTGATTGCTCTCGTGCATGACACAGATATTTTTTTCCTTGTCTGTCTCTTGTCTCTTAACCTTGTTTATGGTATCTTCTGTTATTCATAAGTTTCTAATTTTATGTTGTCAGTTTTTTAAATTAATTTTTATTGGAGCATAGTTGCTTTACAATGTTGGGTTAGTGTCTACCGTACAGCAAAATGAATCAGCTATACATATATCCCCTTTTTTTTTGGATTTCCTTCCCATTTTGGTCACCACATTGCATTAAGTAGAGTTCCTTGTGCTATACAGTATGTTCTATGTTGTCAGTTTTATCAGTCTTCTCCTTGATGACTTCTTAGTTTTGTGACTTGTTTCCCTGCCTTAGATCATAGAAAGAGTATTAGTATCCTATATTTTCTTTTAATACTTCTACTTTATTTTTTTTAATGTTTAGCTCTTTAATCATCTGGACTTCAATTTCTTTTTTGGGCTTTAATTTTGTGTATAGATAATGAGGATTGAAGTTCTTTACAAATATAGGTCACTTCAGAACTTAATTCACATCCATCACTTTCTCTGGACGGCTTTCCTTGACTCTCTCCCCCTCCATTTTAATGGTCTGGGTTAGGAGTCTTTGCCTTTTGTTCCCATACCACACGTCACAACAATCATCGCTTCTGTCGTAGAATAGTTTGCAGGAGAGCAAGGGCAGCACTTTATTTATTGTTTTACCTCCGTGTCTAATGTGTTGCCAACATAGGAGTTTAATAAATATTTATCGATTGACTGTCATCTTTACTTCGTCTCCTGGAGAACAAGGGCCAGGTCTTATTTGATGGGCCTCTACCAGTGTTTGTTGATCTGAGAATGAAAGAAAAGAGAAATTTTTGTCCCTGGGCTATTTATGTTGCCTTGGTAACGGGGCGGGCCTTTCAGGCCTGCAACTGCACTTGTGCATTACAATTGGATAAAAAATTGACTGCTTATCTCATTCTTGTTAACAATTTTCTCCCCACCTACTACACTTAAAACTAAAATTATGCAAGCTGCAGGAATAATTTCAATGAAGATTCGCCAAAGCCCCTTTTGTGGGGCTTTGGCTCCTCCTTCTTGTCTTAAGGCTGAGGGGACACACGCAGCGGACTCCCGTCCTCAAAGGACGACGGGCATCGAAAAGAGGGACGATGTGGGGTCCCGGGACTACCAAAAGAGGTGGAGAAAGACTGCGCGCCTGGAGTGGGTGAAAGCCAAAAGCTCCGGTCTTGTTGCTCACCCCTTTCCGGTACTCTGAAGGCTGGGTGGGTCTAACTTGTCAATACTCCAATCGCGGGGTTGGGGGAGATAGGGGGCGGAGGAGAATCTGGTGCTAATGGTCAGAGCATGCGTGCCCCCTCAAAAAGCTGTTCTGTGGCCACAAGCGGAGCGGTGGTTTCTGGGAAATGTAGTCTCAGAGCCTCCTGTATCCTGAGGCTGATGTGGAGCCTGAGAGGCCGCTAAGCCTCAAGATGCTGTCGTGGTCATTTGCCTCTGAAGGAAAAAGGCTGTTGTGCTCCTTATTAATGAGACAGAGAAGAATAAGAAATAGGTAGAAAGATAGCTATAGACAATCTGGAGTAGAATTTGGCAGCCTCCTAAGTTTCACCCTCCTGAACAGGCCCTACTCTCCTTCAGTCTCTTGCCTTGGAACCGCGGAGTGTTCCAGAATCTGACTAGGACTTTTGTTCACCCAAGCATTAGGTGTGGAAGTGAGGATGTGTTTAGTTTTTGTTTCTCCCCGAGAGTGCCAATTGGAAAGCCCCAAATATGTGAAGATGCTCAGCACAGTGCTTGGCACAAAAAAGCTAGTAGATATTGGTGTTTGTTTGTACCCTAACATGGTAAAGGGCTCTGGGAATAAAAGTATTACCCATTATGGGTTAGGAACTTGGAAGGGAGCAATATATGGTGTGGGTCAGAGGCTCCATGGATCTGCCCTTGTCCATTGCTTGACTACTTACAGTAGGTCTTGGCCAGCTCTCTCATTTCACAGCAGAGAAAACAGAGATAAAAGGCCCCGCCCAGGGTTTCACCACTGTATAGCAAAAACATTGAAACTAGTACCCAGGGCTCTCCCTCTAATGACTTAGCTCTAAGTGAGCCAATGAAGTATGGAAATCAGCTTCTCACACCTCCGGGGGTGCATAAAGGCCAGGCAGGCAGTGTCAGGGAAAGGTAATGTTAGAATCTGGGTTTTCTGCCTAGACAAATGGAAGCCTCCTGCTCTTAGGGAATATGTTGTGTAGCTTGGCTCTACAAAGAGAGCTTACCCTTCCTTTGAGCTTCAGGACAGGAGGATTAACTGTTTGAATCCCCAGTGACAAGGAACTTGGGACACATGAAATTAGTAAAGTGGACATATTCAGTTGTATCACACAGTCCGGCCTAAACTAGATTATCCTTTCCATTTCATGTCTCTTCCTCCTCTTAATGATTCTTATCAATTCTAAACTAACCTCTGAAATGATGGGTTTAGAGGGTTTCATTCTTTCTTTCCTAGATAACTTTAGAAATTGAATTTCTAATTGAGTGATGACCCCCAACATGGAAAATGGAAAGAACAGAGGCCTTGGTCTTAGAAAAGCCTAGATTCAAATAGCAGCTCTATCATTAAATCTGACATAATCAAGTTACTTCTCTGAGTTTTCTCATCTACTAAATGGGGATACGAATACTTCATAAGGCTGTGGTAGATAGTCTTGAAAAAAAAACCTCACAAATGAGATTTTTATCAGAGTAAAGCACTAACACATGGTAGAAAGCACACTGGTTTCAAGGGTTTTGAACTTGGCTTCTCTCTGGTCCCCAAATGTCTGTGAATTATAGTTGAAGAACTAGAAAAGCAGGATACACAAATAAACGCTTTTAGAGGAAATCCTGGAAGAAGATCTTTCTCCCTGAGGGAACAGTGTATGACAGAAATTTGGAATGCTATCACATAGACTGAGTTAGTGTTTAATTTCCATATAGCTCCTGTATTCACAGGGCTGCACTTCTGAAGCCTGTATCTCTTTTCACCTGGGAATAAAGGAGGCCTAAGGAGGCCAAAGACCTGTATGCGGAAAACTATAAGATACTGATGAAAGAAATCAAAGGTGACACAAACAGATGGAGAGATATACCATGTTCTTGGATTGGAAGAATAAATATTGTGAAAATGAATATACTACCCAAAGCAATCTACAGATTCAATGCAATTCCTATCAAATTACCAATGGCAGTTTTCACACAACTAGAACAGAAAATTTTACAATTTGTATGGAAACACAAAAGACCCCAGATAGCCAAAGCAATCTTGAGAAAGAAAAACAGAGCTGGAGGAATCAGTCTCCTTAACCTCAGACTATATTACAAAGCGACAGTAATCAAGACAGTATGGTACTGGCACAAAAACAGAAATATAGACCAATGGAACAGGATAGAAAGCCCAGAGATAAACACACGCACCTATGGTCAACTAATCTGTGACAAAGGAGGCAAGGATATACAATGGAGAAAAGACAGTATCTTCAATAAGTGGTGCTGGGAAAACTGGACTGCTACATGTAAACGAATGAAATTAGAACACTACCTAACACCATACACAAAAATAAACTCAAAATGGATTAAAGACCTAAATGTAATACCAGACACTATAAAACTCTTAGAGGAAAACATAGGCAGAACACTCTTTGACATAAATCACAGCAGATCCTTTTTGACCCACCTCCTAGAGTAATGAAAACAAAACCAAAAATAAACTAATGAGACCTAATGAAACTTAAAAGCTTTTGCACAGCAAAGGAAACCATAAACAAGACGAAAAGACAACCCTCAGAATGGGAGAAAATATTTGCAAATGAAGCAACGGACAAAGGATTAATCTACAAAATATACAAATAGCCCATACAGCTCAATATTAAAAAAGCAAACAACCCAATCAAAAAATGGGTAGAAGACCAAAATGGACATTTCTCCAAAGAAGACATACAGATGGCCAAGAGGCACATGAAAAGCTGCTCAACATCACTACTTATTAGAGAAATACAAATCAAAACTACAATGAGGTATCACCTCACACTGGTTAGAATGGCCATCATTTAAAAAATCTACAAACAATAAATGCTGGAGAGGGTGTGGAGAAAAGGGAACCCTCTTGCACTGTTGGTGGGAATGTAAATTGATACAGCCACTATGGAGAATAGTATGGAAATTCCTTCAAAAACTAAAAATAGAACTACCATATGACCCAGCAATGGGCATATACCCAGAGAAAACCATAATTCAAAAAGACACATGCACCCCAATGTTCATAGCAGCACTATTTACAATATCCAGGACATGGAAGCAACCTAAATGTCCATCAACAGAGGAATGGATAAAGAAGATGAGGTACATATATACAATGGAATATTACTCAGTCATAAAAAGGAAAGAAATAGTGCCATTTGCAGAGACGTGGATAGACATAGAGACTGTCATACAGAGTGACATAAGACAGAAAGAGAAAAACAAATATAATATCGCTTGTATGTGGAATTTAGAAAATGGTACAGATGAACTTATTTGCAAAGCAGAAATAGAGACATACAAGTAGAGAACAAATGTATGGACACCACGGTGGGAGGGGGGTGGGATGAATTGGGAGATTGGGATTGACATATATACACTGTTGATACTATGTATAAAATAGATAACTAATGAGAACCCACTGTATAGCTCAGGGAGCTCTTTTCAGTGCTCTGTGCTGACCTAAATGGGAAGGAAATCCAAAAAGGAGAGGATACATTTATATGTATAGCCGATTCACTGTGCTGTACAGTAGAAACTAACACAACATTGTAAAGAAACTATACTCCAAAAAAATTAATTTAAAAAAATAATAATTAAAAAAAAAAGAAGCTGGCTTCCCCCTGGCCTGAAGTTGTTCTCTGAGCTAGGTAATGCCTTTAGGGCCAGGCATTGGAGCCAGAAGGGTACCTGCAGTGAAACTCAGGAACATTCCCCCCATGGAATCAGAAGTTCAGCCTAAGTGGGATCTCTTTTGGCCCCAATATTTTCTGCCATAGCTTCTTTGGATTAGTTCTGACTCAATTCTGGCAGCTATGCCTTGAGTTCAGGTCAGAACCACACCAAGGAACAATTCTGCCCAAGAATATCTAGTCCTGGGTTCAGTAGCAGCATCCAAAATGTGGTGAAGAATTTGTGACCATGACATAAGAGAAAACTTGCAGAAAGAGTCCTGGAAGCTCACACAGTAGATGAAATGGGGTACTCGTATTAAGGGGGGGTGTGGGGCTAGAAGGGCAGAGTTGGAGAAAAGGAATGGAGCTCATTGCCTCTTTGTTTTCTGTAAGGACACATACAAATACAGTATGAAGAATACTTGTAAATGTTTTTGAGAATTTTCTCCCAGAAAGGAAAACAATGAACAGAGAGGAAGGAGTTTATGTTTGGGCCAGTACCCTTCCTTCATGTTACGAAGATTTATATTTCTTTTGGGCCCCTAATCTTTTGAGAGAAGAGGTTAGTGATTCTTTCCTGAGGCCCATTAGCCCCCAGTATTGACTTGTTTCTTTGCTTGAAGTTATTAAATATTGAAGCACAGCAGAGGTCATGATAGGTATGAATGAAACTAGAGGGCAACAAAGTAGAGTAGTGACTGGAAGGTCCTGCTAACTCTCATTACCCTGTATCTCAGTAGATCCCAGCTCAAGCTTTAAGCCAGAAGTTTTTGGAAATTTCTTTATTCTCCTTAACAACCCCTGAAAACAGGACTTTATTTTCTGTTTTCCCTTCTCTTATTCTATGCAAAAGTCAGGCCACTTTTTTCAAGAAGCCTCAATCCTGAATGCTACAGCAAACAAGGAATGGTGTTCAGGTCACAATCCAGAAATAGGATCAGAGAGTTCTTTTGGTGGAGTTAGCATCACTGAGTTCCCCAGTAGCGAAAACTGTACCATAACCTGAAGAAGAAGAGGAGTCACAACATCTGTATCCCAGATTAGAGGAAGAGGGAAGGCCTAGGTAAGTGAGTGGAAGTTTCAGAAGTTTAAGCCCGATATGGACTCACGGGACAGAGAACTGTTTATGACCTCTATCCTTTGTCCCCACCCAAAACTTTTTAATCTCACTTTCTGAGAAGCATATTCAGATTGGGACCAACCAAACTAACTTTCTAGAATCAATTTTATGGAGAGTGGATCTAGATTTCAAATTAATGATAAAAAAAACTACATTTCAGTTTTCATTTTCTTAGGGTCGCTAGTAGTAGTACCTTTGGGGAGATAGACCCTCTTGTAATGAAAAAAATCAAAATATTGCTTTTTTCTAATTACTTTCTTTTATGGATCATCCACCTTCCTAGTTTCCCTCTCTTCCTACTGACAGTAATACTAGACTGGAATATGGCATCCCTAGTTTTCTTACAGTCAGGTCCTCAGTTTTTCTCTGTTCTTAATTGAGAAGATGACAGACTAAGTTAATGATTCCAAAATCATAGTGCTGGGAAATGGGGACTGCAAGGAAATTTCGGTGATGAAATTTGACAAAAAGCTTCAGTAGTGAAGCTAAAGGAGATGATTTTCTGATAGTTTAGAGTGTGTGTTCGCTTATATGTGCATGTATTTCTGGAATATGATTTCAGAAAGGTGCTAAAAGAGGAAGGATGGTCCTATGTGTACCCATCCTGTGATACTAAGCTTCCAGGTTATGGGTATACAAACCTTTTCTGTAGAGGGCCAGATAGCAAATATTCTTTACTTTTCTGGCCACAGTCACTGTCACAACTACTCAGCTCTACTAGTAGCAAAAAAAAAAAAAAAAAAAAAGCCATGGACAAAAAATAAACAAGTGAGTGTGAACGCCGTAATATGAATTTCGTATAATTTTATGTGTCATAAAATATTCTTCTTTTGATTTTTTTCAGCTGCTTAAAATTGTAGAAGCCATTCTTACCTCATAGGTCATACTAAAACAGGTGGCAGACTGATTTTCCCTAAGGGGTGTAGTTTGCCCACCCATATTCTATGTCCATGAGATTTCTTTGTGCATTTTGGGACATAAAGAGGGGAGTGTAAGCTGTGGGCATTTACAAGGGGAGAGCAAGCTGGATATTCAGAGTGAATATCCAATTTATATATAGGCCAAAATCAGGTATTATGGCCTCTCTTGGAACCCAGGAATTTTAAATATTACTTTTGATGTTGATTAACATAATACACGCACTAAGTATAAAGAGTTATCAAATAGCACTGAAAGACTTAGTGTAAATATAGTGACTACCCCGCTCCTCTTTGCTTCCCCAAGTCTTCCTCCTCAGAAGCAACAACTTCTGACTCCTTTTCTAGCTGTGTCTTCTGGCTTTTATACATCTCCATTTACTTATCTCCAAATTTCTAATCTTGTTCATTCATTTATTTTTGACATTGTCCTTTGACATCCTATTTTGGTAGATAGGAATGGTAGAGAGAGGATTTAGCTCTGGTGTGCTTCCATCCTCTCTGGCTTTTCCTTCCCCATCCTCCCAGTGGAGTTATAGTATAGTTTTTTATTAATCAGTATTCAGTATTTATATGATTATTGTCTGTCCAGATATGTCTATCATATTATTGTAAGGTACTAGGATTACATTCTTATGTCTTCTCCTAAAGTACATGGGGAGGGGGAAGGGTAAGCTGGGACGAAGTGAGAGAGTAGCACTGACATATATACACTACCAAATGTAAAATAGATAGCTAGTGGGAAGCAGCCACATAGCGCTGGGAGATCAGGTAGGTGCTTTGTGACCACCTAGAGGCGTGGGATAGGGAGGGTGGGAGGGAGATGCAAGAGGGAGGGGATATATGTATACATATAGCTGATTCACTTTGTTAAGCAGAGACTAACACAACATTGTAAAGAAATTATACTCCAGTAAAGATGTTAAAAAAATAATTAATGTTTTTTTCGCAGTTTTTACATAATTTTTCTTTTACCGATTGCTATTTCTTCTCATATCTTCCAACAATCTCTCACTATAATTTTCCACAAGAGCAATTTTATCAGCTAATATATCAGTTCCAGAGTGTGTGTGTGTGTGTGAGTCTATGGGGGATTGAGAGAGAGACAGACACACAGACAGATACTTAAGACTCTTCCAAGAGATTCATTCTGCCCTGATTGCTTTTTGGTCCTGCTCTGAAACTATGATCCTGGGACTTCCTTTTACTGCCATCCTAGGAATTCCCTTTGGCTTTCTTCTGATTTGGATTCCCTGTTTCCTGGATCTCATGCCTTTGTGTTTTGGGGGGGAATACACTTACTAGTAGCTTTGTGAAGATTAAAAAATGGAATAATGACAGGGAATGGGGATGACAGCCCTTAATATGTATTTTTTTGAGTGGCACTGCTCTAATCTGGTACATAATTCTCATTTTAGGATATCTCTTCATCCTTGGGGATTTCTTTCACCTCTCACTTCTGCTGGATCTCCTGTCTTCTGCATCCCATATCTTCCTCTTAGTTTACTCCCTTTTTTTGAAGTAAACTGTCCTCTAGTATCTACTGAGAAAAAAGTGCAAAGAAGATAAATGTAAGAACTTGCATGTCAAAAATGTGTTTATTATACCCTCTCATTTGATTGGTAGTTTCACAGGATACAGTATTTTAGTTTGGAAATACTATTTTTCTTTGGTATTTATCCATTGTTTTCTAGATTCTGGAGTAACTTTTGAGAAGTACAAAACCATTTTCGGTTTATGATTCTTTTTAACTTATTATTTCTATCCTATTTTTCCATATTTCTATCTATCTGGAAGCTTATAGAATTTTCTTTGTGCCAGTGTACTATAATTTTACAGTGGTGTACTTCAATGTTTTTTTATTTTCTTTATCACAATGATAAAGAACCCTTCAATCTGAAAATTCATGCAGTGTAAGAAACTGTTAGGTTCTAAGAAAAAAAAATTATCATGGTGATGGTTTTCTCCCACGTGGTAGCCTCTTTGGCTCTTTGCCTTACTTCCTGGGAGATATCTTTAACTTTGTTTTCCAATTCTATTGAAATTTTCATTTCTGTTATCATATTTAATGCTAAGAGCTCTTTCTTTGTTTTCTAAATATTCCTTTTTATACTTGCTTCATGGATGCATTTCATCTCTCTGGGTGTTGACTTTTGGTTTTCTTCTCTCTGTATATTGTCTGTTTCTTCTAGCTGCTCTTTTTTTTCTATTAGTTTGATTTGGTCTTTATCTTTCATATTGAAAGCTTTCCCCATTTGCCTAGTAATACTTTGTTGCCTGTTCATATTTACAGTGGAAGACGAAAATATGGATGAAATTCCAAGTTCTTTGGTGGGACTTGTCAACTTTGAGGGTTTTTTTATTGTTTAATTTGGTTGGGTCTTTGGTTAAGAAGCCCTGATGTCAATACATTTAGGCCTTTCCTCTTAGGTTGCTCTGATTCCTCAGAGAAGACTCTTCCAGTCTTCTGCCTGGAGGCTTAAGACGTGGGTGTCAGCATCTGGAAGTTAAGGTGGGAAAGAGATCTGGGCCTCTTAGCATTTAGGAAGCATATGTTTCTTTAATCCCTCCTATTTTAAGCATAATATTAATGCTTTCAAGTAGACCTAGTGTGTCTGAGACCAAATCACTGCTTCTTCTCTGCAAAGAATAAACTCCCAATTTTCTGCTAGGGTGAGTGAGAGATGATCTCACAACAGTGTGCAATGGGGAAAGGGATGAAAGGATTGAAAAGTTTTTAAGGTAGCTTTCAACCAGTTCTTCCTATTTTAGCCTTTACCTCATACCTTTCACTCCCAATTCCAGAGGATTTTGCAGTAGACATCAGTTTATTCTCAGTTCCATAACACTGCCTAGCTACTGGCCTGGAATTTATCTTTCTTATCTCTGCAAAATCAGATACCACACATCTATCTACCTTCAGTTTCCAAAATATATTGTTGATGTTTTATCTTTTGTTTACTCTGTAGGTTTGTATCTTTTGAAAAAAAAAACAAAACCCTCTTTCCTATAGTTTATGCAAGGTTTAGGAGGGAGCAAAATTAAATGTTTGTGTTCAGATTACAGTCTTCTGGCTCCCATAAACTTTGACCTCTCTGGTTGGCCCTCAGTTAATTCACTAACAATATGTAGAATGCCAGTTCAACAAAAGCAAATGGCCAGTTTGCCAAATTGTCAATTCACCAAATCATCATTTCAACAAATTTACCTCTTTATTTTAACTATATACTACTATTTAAAGCTTTTAAAAAATTATTTGTTGCCTAACAGCGTTTTAAATAATGTTTTGTTTTCTTTACCCCATCTCTTGCTACTATAGCTAGATTTTGAGGGACAGATAGAGGAAGAGATTAAAGATCATAAAAATAATAGAGTAATAAGAATGTATTCTGGAATATGAAGACTTCTCGTGATTTTATTTAAGAATATATTTTTCATGAGTATATTTTAATAATTACTTAAGTAGATTCTATTTATTAGGATAAAAGTATTGAAAAATTCTTATTAATAGAATATTAATGTTCTATTATTATATAATAATTAATGCCAATAAAGTTCTTCTTTGGGCAGAAATCCTTATTTTTTAATGTATTTTTAAATTCTTGTTTAAGAATTCTTTCTCAGCAGATTATTTCATCATTGATGCTAGATATAATAAGCTATCTTGAAAGCAAAAAGAAAAGTTCAATCAGAAACTTATTCATTTGACTTCCTCTATGATGAAGTTTTTATGAATCCTACTATAGAGAATTTTGTTCCCTATACATGTAAAACGAAATTCAGACTCCTTCCCTGACCTACACTCCCTGCATGAACTGTCCTCTGGACACCTGTGCCACTCCTCTCCACTTTGCTCACCCTGCTCTAGTCACAGTAGTCTTTCTTATTTCCCTCTTAACACTCGGCACTTTCTGTTCTTTCTGCCTGTAACCCTCTGTTCCAAAATCTTCATACTTGCTCCTTCATATCATTCTTTTCTCAGGTCATTCCTTGAACACCCAATATAAAGTAGTATAGCATTTATTATTATCTGAATAATATCCTGTTTGTTTACTTATTGATTTGATAGTTAACTTCCCCTTCCCCTAGAATCTACAATCCATAAGAGCAAGGGACTTGTCTGTCTTCTTCACTGCTACATCTCCTGCATCTAAAAGAGTGTCTGGAGCATAGTAGATGCTCGATAAATATGAGGCTGAATCTCAAATGTTTAAAGTTCTAGAATACAGTGGTCTAGAAGCCCCCTGATACATGGATAAAGGAGGAACCCATATGACACACACATATAACAGTGTGTGAAGACTTAAGTGTATCTTTCTTCCAGAAAGAATGGAGGAGCAAAATTCCTCAATCAGAAGAGGGACTCAAGCAGGAGACCTGCTTAGATATTGTTTCACTGGATAATGATTTGTGCTGGCTTTTTTTCATTAAGCAAGAGCTAACTTTAATTTTATATAAAGCAGAGTGAATGGCCCATAAGTAGAAAAGGAATTACAAGAATTTAATGGAAATAATTGAGCAGTGATTTATCATTAAGAGGAAGTCTATGCCAATCGGAAGTCTCTGCCCCTTCTGCTCACTTCTGTCTTTCCTTAAAAAAACTTCTTACCTTCTATTTGGCTTTCACCTCTTTTGCTTGTTGCCTACCCTTTTCCTTTTAACTAGACCCCTTTCCATCACTTACACAATAGCTTCTTGGGTTATAAAGAGAGATTTGTTTTCTCTGTTAAACAGTGCAGGAGTCAGGAAATACTACCACATTCCTCAAGTATTAAATCTCAAATTTACTTACCTTTGTGCATTTAAAAAATTTCTATAGACTTTTGCCTTTCTACTATTTGAAGAAAACATCCAGCTAAGGAAAGAAAAAGTGAGGAATTTTTTAATGGGATACTACCAAGGTTATGGGCAGACTTCATGTGGGGGAATGAATGGTAAATCTTGCAGGATAGTACTAGACTGGCACTTTATCTAATATTGTTCTTCCTTCTGAAATTTCATTGGGCCTATTCATGACTGACCTTATCCTAGACTTAGAAATAAGAAGTGACAGAATGGGAATCGTTAATTAGTTGAGTCAGTGTCTAAAAATTCCTAGTATAGGACTTTCTGGTAAATTATGAGTTAGCAGGTATTGCTTAGACTCAAGCCTTAAATGAAGGCTTTCTCTTTTCTCTGATCCCCAGCTCTAAATTTTGGGACCTATACTCCCAGGTGTGCTTGCAAAGAGAAAATAATAGTGTGGCTCCCCAAGAGGAGCCCTAAGTCCACTTATGCATTTAGCTCTATGTGGAAGAGAAATGTTAATAAGGGTAGCTGGCCTGCCCCCTAGGGACTAAGGTCAGCGGAGGCAAGAAGGCAAGAAGGTGCTTGGGGACTTTAGAGCTTATATAATTTCCATGGTTTCTAAAGCTTCATGCATAAACGTGAAAACAGGCTGTTTTTTCACTGATGATGCATACTTGCAATAACAACAACCATTTAATGGACCAGTGGAATATATTGTGGAAGGAAAAGGTGATCAAGATCCCTGCAAACTAAATTATGAAGTAGGGCTGGAGAGTTGGTATATCTCTGAGGTAGGACAGTGAAGGTGTATTGCTTGCCTTGTCAACTGAAAGCGAACTGCTTCTTGTGGTCTTAACTAACAGGTATCAAGAAAAAAGCATTTGGTTAAGCACTGAAACCACATCTGGTACAGAAGCTGCAATTGGAGTCACCACCTGATAAGCTTATGATAATCCACTCTCATTCTCCAAGATCCATCTGCCTTCTGCACAGGCCACATAGGAGAGTTGAATGGGGATGTAGTGGGACTCACCACTCCTGCATCCCTCAAGTCCTTGATGGTGGTACTAATCTTTGCAATCCCTCCAGCAGTATGGTAGTGCTTTTGGTTTATGATTTTCCTAGGTAGAGGCAGTTCTA
Source organism: Orcinus orca (assembly GCF_937001465.1). Taxonomy (NCBI): domain Eukaryota; kingdom Metazoa; phylum Chordata; class Mammalia; order Artiodactyla; family Delphinidae; genus Orcinus; species Orcinus orca. The sequence goes on along the minus strand of NC_064569.1, from coordinate 38,918,246 downwards.
GTGGCTTCGACTTTGCCTTTCCCACCATAATAGCCCTCACTCTGCAAGTCAGAGAACTAACGTGGGAATTCTGCCAAGCGTGTATTCTTATTTTTTAGTAATCTTTTATTTATTTATTTGTTTGTTTTTGTATTTATTTTTGGCTGTGTTGGGTCTTAGTTTCTGTGCGAGGGCTTTTTCTAGTTGCTGCAAGCGGGGGCCACTCTTCATCGCGGTGCGCGGGCCTCTTCACTATCGCGGCCTCTCGTGTTGTGGAGCACAGGCTCCAAATGCGCAGGCTCAGTAGTTGTGGCTCACGGGCCTAGTTGCTCCGCGGCATGTGGGATCTTCCCAGACCAGGGCTCGAAACCGTGTCCCCTGCATTAGCAGGCAGATTCTCAACCACTGCGCCACCAGGGAAGCCCTAAACGTGTATTCTTGAAATGGAGAAATAACCACACAATAGGTTTGGTGACCCACTGCGCCCTCTCTGAGATGGATCTGACCTAAAACTTCATTGATCACCTAACTTCTATAAGCCTGTATTCTGCCTGGTGGACCACAGTGACATTTTGGGTTTCCTGGAATTTGTGTCAGTTCAGAGTCGGTGTCCAGTAGTCCCTGAAAGGTTTGATTATTTCATTTTCTTCAGTGCACAGTAACTCTGATAAAAGGCCATAAGTCCCTTTGGGGAAGGCTGGGAGAAAGATTAACAGTATAAATTTCATATATCTCAAGAGGTTTATTATGAGGAACTGGCTTGTATGATTATAAAGGCTGAGAAATCCCACCGTCTGCCATCTGCAAGCTGGAGACCCAGCAAAGCTGGTGGTATAGTTCTAGTGCAAGTCCAAGGGCCTGAGAACTGGGGCACCAATGATGTAAGTCCCAGTATAAGGGCAGGAGAAGACCAATGCCAAAACTCAAGCAGTCAGAGAGCACAAATTCTCCTTTCCTCTGCCTTTTTATTCTTTTCAGGCTCTCAACAGATTGAATGATGCCCACCCACACTGGAAAACACAATCTGCTTTACTCAGCATACTTATTCCAATGCTAATCTCTTCTGGAAACACCCTCACTGACACACCTAGAAATAACATTTAACCAAATATCTGGGCATCCTGTGGCCTAGTCAAATTGACACATAAAATTAACCATCATACTTCCATTGCCCCCTATTACCCTACTAGCTCAGGTTACCGCAGCAAGCCTCTTACAATCAGACATTTCAAGGCAAAATGTAGGCACACATCTTTAGGAACATATAAATATGACAAGATCCCTGCAAAATTTGGTGGCAGCTCATCAGTTCCACCATTCTGTGAGCATCCAATCAGGGATTTACACACCTGCTTCCCTTTTCTAAATACAGCCCCCCAAACTAACTGGAGGTTTTCTTGGGACCTCCCTCCTCACTTGTCTGGGGTGGTGGTGGAGGAAGCTGCCCTGTCCTCTATGAGAAAGAAGAAGCTGCTTAGGGTGAGAGTAGCTGGAGGAGGAACTAGAGCAAGCAACCCCAGGCCTGGGCATATATACCCTGAGAAAACCATAATTCAAAAAGAGTCATGTACCAAAATGTTCATTGCAGCTCTATTTACAATAGCCAGGACATGGAAGCAACCTAAGTGTCCATCAACAGATGAATGGATAAAGAAGATGTGGCACATATATACAATGGAATTACTCAGCCATAAAAAGAAACGAAATTGAGTTCTTTGTAGTGAGGTGGATGGACCGAGAGTCTGTCATAAAGAGTGAAGTCAGGGCTTCCCTTGTGGCGCAGTGGTTGAGAGTCTGCCTGCCGATGCAGGAGACACGGGTTCGTGCCCCTGTCCGAGAATATCTCACATGCCGCGGAGCGGCTGGGCCGGTGAGCCATGGCTGAGCCTGCGCGTCCGGAGCCTGTGCTCCGCAACGGGAGAGGCCGCAACAGTGAGAGGCCCGCGTACCACAAAAAAAATAATAATAAAAGAGTGAAGTCATAAAGAGAAAAACAAATACCATATGCTAACACATATATATGGAATCTAAAAAAAAAAAAGGTCATGGAGAACCTAGGGGCAAGACGGGAATAACGACACAGACCTACTAGAGAATGGACTTGAGGATACGGGGAGGGGGAAGGGTAAGCTGGGCCAAAGTGAGAGAGTGGCATGGACATATATACACTACCAAATGTAAAATAGATAGCTAGTGGGAAGCAGCCACATAGCACAGGGAGATCAGCTCGGTGCTTTGTGACCACCTAGAGGGGTTGGGGGGGGGGGTGGGAGGGAGGGAGACACAAGAGGGAAGAGATATGGGAACATATGTATATGTATAATTGAGTCACTGTTATAAAGCAGAAACTAACACACCATTGTAAAGCAATTATACTCCAATAAAGATGTTTAAAAAAAATAAAATAGAATAAAATGGTGCCCCATTGAATCTCAAATAAAACGGATGCTAAATGGAATTTTAATGGGCATGTGCAGCAGTTTTTGTATTCTAATAAAAACCATTATTGATTTTCAAAAGTGGAAAAAAATATGCAAGGATCTCTCTCCTCTCTAATTCAGATGGCTTGCTCTAGATCATGTTAAAAAGATTTTTATTAATTTCTGAATTTTTGTTCTGATTTTGCAAGGCATTGTTGGATATTAAAAAACAGACCTTCTTTCACTGTTAGGAATTTATCATACAGAAATAGTTGTTTGTTTAACTGTGTCAAGGATATGTGTTCATTTACTTGTAACAGTGAAAGTTTAGAAAACTAATTATCCAACAATAGGAGAATTGTTCAATAAATTATGATTCATCTTTGGAGGCAGTACATGTAACAGTGGTTAAAAGCATGGGCTCTGGAGCTAGAAAGTCTGTCTTCAGAGTTTTGCTTTACTGTTTACTAGACGTGTGTCTAAACCCCAATTTCCATATCTATAAAATAGAGATACACTAATCCCTACCTAATATAATTATTGTGTGACTTTGAATACATTTCTTCTCTCTGCTTGATCTCATTTTTTCACCAGTAAAATAAAAGTAGTAATATCTACCTGGAAAGAAAATAATGACTGTGTAAGCTGCCTAGTTTAATGTCTGACATAAATAATAACAACAACAGTAATAATAATATCTCACATTTATTGCACCCTTGTAATATGTGAGTCATTGTTTATGTACATTGATGGATTTAATCTTCACAAGAGATATGTGACATAGGTATTATTATTACTTCCATTTTGCAGATAAGAAAACTCAAGAGAGATTAAATTACTTGCCCAAGGTCACAGACTTTAATAAGAGTTAGATACTCAGTGTGGCATAGCTGCTGTTTAACAAATAAGTCACAGTATTGTCTGTCGGGATACTTTTAGTTGAACTTAATATAAATTCAACCAAAAGTGACACAACAATGAATACATTGTTAAATCACATAACAAGGACTATAGAGATGGATGATCTGGGGTTGGTTAATTCAGCAACATTATCAGAATCCCAGATGTTTGCTAAATCTTTCTGCTCTGCCATCTTCACTTAGTGTTGGTTTGCCTTCTTAGTCTGGATGCCCACATGCTTCCAAGATGGCTGACATGGTTCCGGGCATCAGATGCAAAAAAACTACATTCATAGGAGCAAGAAGTGTCTCTGTGTTTGTGTCCCTTTTAAGAATGAGGGTGATCTTCTCAGAAGCCTCCCAGGAGGTTAGCCTCACATAGTTTTTGCCAGAATTGTATCATACAATTATACTTAAAGTAACCCTTGGCAAAGGAAATAGGGTAACCATGTTTGGTTTAGGCTAATTAAGATTGACCCCCTGGAGCTGGGAAGGGACCCAGCTACCTCTGAAGCATTTGGTTGTTAGGAAGAGGGGAACAAAATTAGCCCTCTATTAGAGAGAATGAAGGGGGCCATGTTGTTCACATTCTTATTTAATTCTTTCTCCTTGAGTGTGGACTAGACCTACTGACTTCCTCCTGATGAATACAGTACAGGAAAAATGATGGTGTGTCACTTCCATGATTAGGTTATAAGAGACTCCAGCTTCCATCTGGCTGGAATTTTCTCTCTCTGGATCTTCTTGAGTCTTTACTTTGATGAAGCAATGTAAAAGGCCCACATGGCAAGGAACAGCCTCCCAACAAGTGCTAGGGAGGAACTGAGGCCTCAGGCCAACCATACAAACATTCATGACACTAAATAAATATCCACTGTTCTAGGTAGCTTCCTTTTGCCGTTACAACTCCATTCCTCACTCTGCTTAGTGCTCCCAGAGGATGATGTGTATGGTCTCCATCATAGGCTTCCTTGCCCTCTGGCTTCCATTTAGGTTCTACCATTTGGCTGGAGATGGGAGATAGAACAGAGTAAAGTCTGGGTATTTATTCTCCAGCAACCTGTGAATGTGACCTTATTTGGAAATAGGGTCTTAGCAGATGTAATCAAGTTAAGATGAGGTCATACTGGATGAGGGTGGACCCTTATCTAATGACTGGTGTCCTTATAAGAAGAGGGAGATTTGGACAAGAACACACAGGGAAAATGCCATGTGATAATGAAGTAATGTTTCTACAAGCCAAAGAATGCCAGGGATTGCCAGCAACCAGCAGAAGGAGAGCTGTATGGAACAAATTCTCCCTCAGAGCCTCCAGAAGGAACAAACCCTGCCAACACCTTGATTTTGGACTTCTAGCTTCCAGAACCATGAGAGAATAAATTTCTGTTGTTTTAAACTACCCAGTTTGTGGTAATTTGTTATGGCAGCTCTAGGAAACAAATACATTGATCAGTGATTTTTCTTTGGTGTTATGTGAGACAATCATAACTCTGTGCTGAATGGCTCCATTACCATTTTAATGTGTTTTTCCTTATTATGATAGCAATACATGCTATTGAAACTATAGAAACATTTAAAGAAAAATAACAAGTAGGAAATATTATCTATAATACTTCCATTGTTCTCATTTTGGTATATTTCCATTTATTCCTTCCCTAAATGTGATTTTATATAGCCTTTTCATATTACATATAGAATTCTTCATCCTGACTTTTCACTTAAAATTATAGGTAAATAGGTATTCATGGAGTAAACAACTCATAAATATTTTTCTGACTGCATAAAATGTCATTATATAGGTGGTCCATATTTTATTTAACAGTTTATCTATTGTTGAATAATTGGATTGCTTTTACTTTTTTGTTATTGCAAACAATCTGTGATACAGGGTAAATAAGATGAAAGTCTTGTTTCCAGAGGAATTTAATCTGTCTATGGGTGATTGGGATGGATTAGAGAAATGCACAGTTAACAGGGATGTCCCAAAATCAGAGATCCGCCTTTCCTGACTAACCCAAAAGAGACTGCAAAGGAAAGATTTGTGGTGGGAGTAGAGAGAGTCTTCCAGGAACAGTCTTTAAGTTACTTAGCAGGGACAGTTGGCCCTGGAGTTGCCAGGCTACTCAGGATGTTCAGAACAAGATCTGCAGGGACATCTCCTGGACGTATGCCCTTTGCTCACTCCTTTAATAAATCCCAGCTGCTCCTGATCCTCTTTAGGCTGTCACTCAGGGAGTTCCTGTAGGCATCTTCTTAACTAACCTCCTGAGACTCATTTAGAGTAAAAGCAAAACTCAGTCTGGCCTTAACTGGTCTGAAGTAAAGCTGCCTGTTGGGATGTCCACACTTGGAACCTCTGGGAATCTCTAAGTAACAAATGCTAATGAGGCCGTGAGGGTCTCAGTTTGATTCTACCTTCTCTTCCCCTTAAACCTATTCCCACACACACCAAAGGAGGGAAGAGACTGGCTGGGACCCAAGTGCCTCCTCAGAGTGTGTTCAAGACTATTACCAGGTTTCCCCAGGGAGAAAAGTTTGCAAGTTCAAAGTAATTTCTATTGGCCTTACTGGGTTGTGCTGGGAAATGCTCTGTATTATAATCATTCGGGAAATAACAGGCTTTTTACTCAAGATTATTAATTCTGGAAAGAGGTCAATCCATTATTTGTATCTTTCTTTGGTCTCCCTCAGAAAGTGAAGCATGGCAAGCTCATGCCCTGGGCAAAGAACTTTTGTAATGAGATTGGAAAACTTTCAAGAAGCATGAGCCCCTCCCTCCCCTCATCCTAGAACAGGAAAATGTTCAGATCATCCCCTCATCCTTTCATTCAAAACATATATTCAGTCTACTATTTGCCAAGTCAGGTGCTGCATATTATGGGAGATAGATGAATAAAATATAGTCTTTGCTTTAAGATAGGTAAAAATCTGACAGGAGAGAGTAGTTGTTCAAAACAATCACTACAAGAGTTAGAGAATGTTAAGTACCACAAATTAGGCACAAACAAAAATCAGAGATCGTTCAGCCATGGAACACTATACTCAATTTCTTAATAGAGAGATAAGGAGAGGCCTCAGAAAGGATTGGACATTTAACCTGGGTCTAAAAAGTTTCAAGTGTTCTTTCTTTTCTTTCCCCATGGCCACTGCACTGGATAACAACTTCATTATTTCATTTATTCATTAATACACTCATTTATTCAACTTTTTTTTTAAACCTACAAAGTACCAGGGTCAAGGCCAGGTGTGGGGATACAACAGTGAGCAACACAGAAATGGTTCCTGCCTTCATTGTGCTTACACTCTAGTTGAGGAGATAAGTAAACGAACAAATAAGAGTTATGATAGAATCAAACAAAGAGCTAGGTAGAGAATAGCAGGGGGACAGACTTTAGAGAGGAGGGTCACAGAAGGCCTATCTGAGAAAATGATACATAAACTAAGACTTAAGGGATGATGATGAGCATTCTAGAGAGATTGAACAGCATATGCAAAGGGAATGATACAGGAAAGAGCTTGGAAATTTTTTTCTGAAATAAGACTCTTGTGGCTGGAATATAGTGAATAAAAGAAGAAACCAGAATGAGATGAGATTAGAGAGATAGGCAGAGGGAGGATAATACATGGCTTCCAATGCTGTTAGGAGTTTAAATTTTATTCTAAGTACAATAGAAAGTCTTTTTTTAAGTGAGTGAACAATGCAAACAGATTTACATTTTAAGATCAGTCTTGCTGCAGTGAGGAATATTGACAGGCGAAGTGTAAGAGTAAAAGTGAGAAGACCAATTAGGAGACTCTTGGAGCCCAGGCAAGAGGTGATGGTATCTTAGATTAGCGTGGCAGAAAGAAAATGTATGGACTCTATGTACTTTGACAAAAGATTCAACAGGATGTCCTGATGGAGTAGATGTGAAGAGTGAGGAAAATGGAGGAATCAAAGGAGACTCCTAGGTTTTTGGAATGGCAATTGCATAGCTTGATTTAATAGACTAGTTTCTATCTCCTTGCAATAGGACAATAATCCCTATCCATCATCATGTGACTATACATTTCTACCCATTGAATCTAACTTGACTAAGTGACTTTCTTTGACCAATAGAATGTAGGCAGAAGTGATAGTATGCTAGTATCCTCAAGGTCATCTCATAGTCACAAAGAACTTTTGTTGTCAGTTGTTTCAAGAAGAAAAGAGAATTAATATCTTTAAAATATCCATACTACCCAAAGCAATCTACAGATTTAATGCAATCCCTATCAAAATACCTATGACATTTTTCACAGAAGTAGAACAAATAATCCTAAAATCCATATGGAAACACAAAAGACCCCAAATTGCCAAAGCAATCTTGGGAAAAAAGAACAAAGCTGGTGGTATAGTCCTCCCAGATTTCAGACTGTACTACAAAGCTATAGTAATCAAAACAGTATTGTACTGGCACCAAAAAAAAAAAAAAAAAAAGACACATAGATCAATGGAACAGAACAAAGAGCCCAGAAATAAACTCACACACCTATGGCTAACTAATCCATGACACCAGAGACAAGAATATACAATGGACAAAAGACAGTCTCTTCAACAAGTGGTGCTGGGAAAACTGGACAGCAACATGTAAAAGAATGAGATTAGAACATTTCCTCACACCATATACAAAAATAAATTCAAAATGGTTTAAAGACCTAAATGTAAGACATGAAACCATAAAACTCTTAGAAGAGAACATAGGCAGAACACCCTCCAACATAAATCATAGCAATATTTTTTGGATCTGTCTCCTAAGGCAAAATAGCTAAAAGCAAAAATAAACAAATGGGACCTAACCAAATTTTAAAGTTTTGCACAGCAAAGGAAGCCATTAACAAAATGAAAAGATAACCTATTGAATGGGAGAAAATATTTGCAAATGATATGACCCATAAAGTGTTAATATGTATACAGCTCATATTAACCCAATATTGTAAAAACAAAGAACCCAATCAAAGAATGGGCAGAAGACCTGAATAGATATTTTTCCATAGAAGACATACAGATGGCTAACATGCACATGAAAAGATGCTCAACATCTCTAATTACTAGAGAAATGCAAATCAAAACCACAATGAAATATCACCCCACATCTTTCAGAATGGTCATCATTAAAAAGTATACAAATAACTGCTGACAAAGGTGTGGAGAAAAGGAAACCCTTGTACACTGTTGGTGGGAATGTAAATTGGTGCAACCACTATGGAAAATAGTATGGAGGTTTCTCAAAAAAACTAAAAACAGAACTACTATATGATCCAGAAATTCTACTCCTGAGTATACATCCAGAGAAAAACAAAAACACTAATTTGAAAGGATACATGCATCCCAATGTTCATAGCAGCATTGTTTACAGTAGCCAAAATACGGAGGCAACGTAAATGTCTATCTTTATGTTATTGATTTCTATTATAATTTTGTTATTATCAAGTAACATAATTTGAATGATTTAAGTTCTTTAAAATTCCTTATTTATTGCCCAGAGTAACGTCTATCTTGGTGAATTCTCCTTATGCATCTGGAAAGGACATGGTATTTATATTGTTAATGCTAGGTTCAGTGTTCTGTAAATGTCACTTAGGTTAACATGAGTGATAGAGTTGTTCAGATCTATTATATTTTGGGATTTCATCTACTTGTAGAATTGATTACTGTGACATCTCTGACCGTAATTTTGTAGTCTTTTTCTCCTAGTTTTATTTACTTTTGCCTCAGGTATTTTGGAGTTTTTTTTACTAAGTTATACTTGACATACAATATTATATTTGTTTCAGATGTACAACAAAGTATATAGTTCAGTATTTTTATACATTATGAAATAATCACCACAATCAATCCAGTTACCATCAAGCACCATACAAAGTTGTTACAACATTACTGACTCTATTTCCTATGTGTACATTACATCCCCATGACTTATTTATTTTATAGCTAGAAGATTGTACCTTTTAATCTCCTTCACCTGCACCCATCTTTCTTCTGGCCAGCATCAGTTTGCACTCTCCATCTATGAGTCTCTTTCTGTTTTGTCTTGTTTGCTCATTTCTTTTGATTTTTAAGATTCCACATGCGAATGAAATAGTACAGTATTTGACTTTCTCTGTCTACCTTATTTCTCTTAGCATAATACCCTAAAGGTCCATCCTTGTGGATTTGATTTGCACTTCCCTGATGATTAGTAATATTGAGCATCTTTTCATGTGCATTTGTGTGTCTTCTTTGGAAAGATGTCTATTCAGGTCCTCTGCCCAATTTTAAATTTTTTTTTAGTTGTATGAATTCTTTATGTATTTTGGATATCAACCACTTATCAGATACATAGTTTGCAAACATCTGCTAGTTGCTATCTTCTACATATTGTTGGTGGTTCCCTTCAGTGTGCAAAAACATTTTAGTTTGATAGAGTCCCATTTGTTTATTTTAGCTTTTGCTTCCCTTGCCTGAAGAGACAGATCCAAAAAAATATTGCTAAGAACTATGTCAGAGACTGCCCTGCATATGTTTTCTTCTAGGAGCTTTATGATTTCAGGTCTTACATTTCACTCTTTAATCCATTTTGAGTTCACTTTTGTATATGGTGTAAGAAAGTGGTCAAATTTCATTCTTTTGCATGTAGCTGTCCAGTTTTCCCAACACCATCTATTGAAGAGACTGTCCTTTCCCCATTGTATATTTTTGCCTCGTTTGTCAAATATTAATTGACCATATAAGTGTGGATTTATTTCTGGGCTCTCTGTTCTGTTCCATTGATCTATGTGTCTGTTTTTGTGCCAGTACCATACTGTTTTGATTATTATATCTTTGTAGTATAGTTTCAAGTCTGGGCATGTGATACCTCCAGCTTTGTTCTTATTTCTCAAGATTGCTTTGGCTTTTGTGGTTCCATACAAATTTTAGGATTATTTGTTCTAGTTCTGTGAAAAATGCCATTAGTATTTTGATAAGGATTGCATTGAATCTGTAGATTACTTTGAGTAGTATGGACATTTTAATGATATTGATTCTTCCAATCCATGAGCACAGTATATCTTTCCATTTGTGTGTCATCTTCAGTTTCTTTACTCAGTGTCTTATGCTTTTCAGAGTACAGGGCTTTCATCTCCTTGGCTAAATTTATTCCTAAGTATTTTATTCTTTTTGGTGCAATTGTCATTGAAATTGTTTTCTTCACTGCTCTTTCTGATAGTTTATTATTAGTGTATGAAAATGCAACAAATTTCTGTGTATTAATTTTGTATCCTGCAACTCCACTGAATTCACTTATTAGTTCTAATTGTTTTCTGGTGGAGTCTTTAGAATTTTATATATATAGTATCATGTCATCAGCAAATAGTGACAGTTTTTTCTCCTTCCTTTCCAATTTGGTTGAATTTTTGAGTTCTCTTGCCAGTTGCTCCGGCTAGAGCTTCCAATACAATGTTGAATAAAAGTGGTGAGAGTAGGCATTCTTGTCTTGTTCCTAATCTTAGAGAATTGAGTTATGATGTTAGCTGTGTGTTTGTCATATTGGCCTTTATTGTGATGATATATGTTCCCTCTGCACGCACTTTGTTGAGAGTTTTTATCATACATGAAGGTGAATTTGTCAAATGCTTTTGCTGTATCTATTGAGATGATCATATGACTTTTATCCTTTGTTTTGTTAATATAATGTATCACATTGATCAATTTACAGATGTAAAATCATCCTTGCATCCCTGAAATGAATCCCACTTGATTGTGGTGTATTGTTTTTTTTTAATCTTAACTTCAGTTTTCTAATATTTTGTTGAGAATTTTTGCAAATATGTTCATCAAGGATTTTGGTGGTGTTGTTTTTTGCATTGTCCTTGTCTGGTTTTATAATCTGTCCTCATAAAATGAGTTTGAATATGTTTCTTCTTCAATTTTTGGAATAATTTGAAAAGGATAGGTATTAAATCTTCTTTATAGGTTTGGCAAAAATTCACCTGTGAAGTGTTCTGGACCTGGAATTCTAGGATGCAAGTTTTCTTATTACTGATTTAATTTCATTACTAGTAATCAGTCTGTTCAGATTTTCTAATTCTTTATGATTCAGGCTTTAAAGATTATATGGTTCTAGGGATTTATTCACTTCTTCCAGCCTGTCTAATTTGTTGGCATTTAATTTTTCATAGTATACTCTTATAATCCTTTGTATTTCTGTAGTGTCCATTGTAATTTTTCCTCCTTAATTTCTGGTTTTATTTATTTGGGCTCTCTTCTTTTCTTGGTGAGTCTGGCTAAAGGATTTTTTATTTTTTTAAATTTTATTTATTTATTTTTAACATCTTTATTGGAGTATAATTGCTTTACAATGGTGTGTTAGTTTCTGCTGTATAACAAAGTGAATCAGCTATATATACATATATGTCCCCATATCCCCTCCCTCTTGCATCTCCCTCCCACTCTCCCTATCCCACCCCTCTAGGTGGTCACAAAGCAACAAGCTGATTTCCCTGTGCTATGCAGCTGCTTCCCACTAGCTATCTATTTTACATTTGGTAGTATATATAAGCCCATGCCACTCTCTCACTTCATCCCAGCTTACACTTCCCCCTCCCCTTGTCCTCAAATCCATTCTCTATGTCTGCGTCTTTGTTCCTGTCCTGCCCCTAAGTTCTTCAGAACCTTTTTTTTAATATTCCATATATATGTGTTAGCATACAGTAGTTATTTTTCTCTTTCTGACTTACTTCACTCTATATGACAGTCTCTAGGTCCATCCACCTCACTACAAATAACTCAGTTTCGTTTCTTTTTATGGCTGAGTAATATTCCATTTTTTATATGTGCCACACCTTTTTCTTTTAACATCTTTATTGGAGTATAATTGCTTTACAATGGTGTGTTAGTTTCTGCTTTATAACAAAGTGAATCAGTTATACATATACATATGTTCCCATATCTCTTCCCTCTTGCGTCTCCCTCCCTCCCACCCTCCCTATCCCACCCCTCTAGGTGGTCACAAACCACCGAGCTGATCTACCTGTGCAATGCAGCTGCTTCCAACTAGCGATCTATTTTACGTTTGGTAGTGTTCCTCCCTCTGCTATAATTTGGAAGAGTTTGAGAAGGATAGGTGTTACCTCTTCTCTAAATGTTTGATAGAGTTCACCTGTGAAGCCGTCTGGTCTTGGGCTTTTGTTTGTTGGGAGATTTATAATCACAGTCTCGATTTCAGTGCTTGTGATTGGTCTGTTTATATTTTCTATTTCTTCCTGGTTCAGCCTTGGAAGGTTGTGCTTTCCTAAGAACTTGTCCATTTCTTCCAGGTTGTCCATTTTATTGGCATATAGTTACTTGTAGTAATTTCTCATGATCCTTTGTATTTCTGCAGTGTCAGTTGTTCTCCTTTTTCATTTCTAACTCTATTGATTTGAGTCTTCTCCCTTTTTTTCTAGATGAGTCTGGCTAATGGTTTATCAATTTTGTTTATCTTCTTAAAGAACCAGCTTTTCGTTTTATTGTTCTTTGCTATTCTTCATTTCTTTTTCCTTTATTTCTTGTCTGATGTTTATGATTTCTTTCCTTCTGCTCAGTTTGGGGTTTTTTTTTGTTTTGTTTTTCTTTCTCTAATTGCTTTAGATGTAAGGTTAGGTTGTTTGAGATGTTTCTTGTTTCTTGAGGTAGGATTGTATTGCTATAAACTTCCCTCTTAAAAGTAACTGCTTTTGCTGCATCGCATAGGTTTTGGGTCATCGTGTTTTCATTGTCGTTTGTTTCTCGGTATTTTTTGATTTCCTCCTTTGATTTGTTCAGTGATCTCTTGGTTATTATGTAATGTATTGTTTAGCCTCCACATGTTTTTATTTTTTACAGATTTTTTTCCTGTAATTGATATCTAGTCTCATAGCATTGTGGTCGGAAAACATACTTGATACAATTTCAGTTTTCTTAAATTTGCCAAGGCTTGATTTGTGACCCAAGATATGATCTATCCTGGAGAATGTTCCATGAGCATTTGCGAAGACAATGTATTCTGTTGTTTTTGGATGTAATGTCCTATAAATATCAATTACATCCACCTTGTTTAATGTATCATTTAAAGCTTGTGTTTCCTTGTTTATTTTCATTTTGGATGATCTGTCCGTTGGTGAAAGTGGGGTGTTAAAGTCCCCTACTATGATTGTGTTACTGTCAATTTCCCCTTTTATGGCTGTTAGCATTTGCCTTATGTATTGAGGTGCTCCTATGTTGGGTGCATAAATATTTACAATTGTTCTATCTTCTTCTTGGATTGAGCCCTTGATCATTATGTAGTGTCCTTCTTTGTCTATTGTAATAGTCTTTATTTTAAAGTCTATTTTGTCTGATATGAGAATTGCTACTCCAGCTTTCTTTTGATTTCCATTTGCATGGAATATCTTTTTCCATCCCCTCACTTTCATTCTGTATGTAGCCCTAAGTGTGAAGTGGGTCTCTTGTAGACAGCATATATACGGGTCTTGTTTTTGTATCCATTCAGCCAGTCTGTTTCTTTTGGTTGGAGCATTTAATCCATTTACATTTAAGGTAATTATCCATATGTATGTTCCTATTACCATTTTCTTAATTCTTTTGGGTTTGTTATTGTAGGTCTTTTCCTTCTCTTGTGTTTCCTTCCCAGAGAAGTTCCTTTAGCATTTGTTGTAAAGCTGGTTTGGTGGTGCTGAATTCTTTTCGCTTTTGCTTCTCTGTAAAGGTTTTAATTTCTCCGTCAAATCTGAATGAGATCCTTTCTGGGTAGAGTAATCTTGGTAGTAGGTTTTTCCCTTTCATGACTTTAAATATGTCTTGCCACTCCCTTCAGGCTTGCAGAGTTTCTGCTGAAAGTTCAGCTCTTTACCTTATGGGGATTCCCTTGTATGTTATTTGTTGTTTTTCGCTTGCTGCTTTTAATATTTTTTCTTTGTACTTAATTTTTGAGTTCGATTAATATGTGTCTTGCCATGTTTCTCCTTGAATTTGTCGTCTGTGGGACACTCTGTGCTTCCTGGACTTGATTGACTATTTCCTTTCCCATATTCAGGAAGTTTCCAACTGTAATCTCTTCAAATATTTTCTCAGTCCCTTTCTTTTTCTCTTCTTCTTCTGGGACCCCTATAAATCGAATGTTGGTGCATTTAATGTTGTCCCAGAGATCTCTAAGACTGTCCTCAATTCTTTTCATTCTTTTTTCTGCTCTGCAGTAGTTATTTCCACTATTTTATCTTCCAGGTCACTTCTCCATTCTTCTGCCTCAGTTATTCTGCTATTGATTCCTTCTAGAGAATTTGTAATTTCATTTATTGTGTTGTTCATCATTGTTTGTTTGCTCTTTAGTTCTTCTAGGTCCTTGTTAAACGTTTCTTGTATTTTCTCCATTCTATTTCCAAGATTTTGTATCACCTTTACTATCATTACTCTGAATTCTTTTTCAGGTAGACTGTGTATTTCCTCCTCATTTTTTGGTCTGGTGGGTTTTTACCTTTCTTCTTCATCTGCTGTATGTTTCTCTGTCTTCTCATTTAGCTTACCTTAATGTGTTTGGGGTCTCCTTTTCACAGCCTGCTGGTTCATAGTTCCTGTTGTTTTTGGTGTCTGCCCCCAGTGGCTGAGGTTGGTTCAGTGAGTTGTGTCATCTTCCTGGTGGAGGGGCGAGACTAGTGCCTGTGTTCTGGTGGATGAGGCTGGATCTTGTCTTTCTGGTGGCCAGGACTGCATCCGGTGGTATGTTTTGGTATGTCTGTGAACTTTGTATGATTTTAGGCAGCCTCTCTGCTAATGGGTGGGGTTGTGTTCCTGTCTTGCTAGTTGTTTGGCATAGGGTGTCCAGCACTGTAGATTGCTGGTTGTTGAGTGGAGCTGCGTCTTAGCGTTGAGATGGAGATCTCTGGAAGAACTTTTGCCACTTGATATTACGTTGAGCTGGGAGGTCCCTGGTGGGTCAATGTCCTGAACTCGGCTCTCCCACCTCAGAGGCACAGCCCTGACACCTGGCAGGAGCACCAAGACCCTGTCAGCCACATGGCACTATGGCCTCCACAGTCGAAACACCTGCATCCTGCTCTGTTTTCAGGTTGATGGGTCCTCGAAGGTCACACAGAGGACTCCAGAGACTTTTGGATCATTTGACATCGGGTGCTGCAGCCTGTCAGGGCCAAGGAGGCCTCCAGCTCTGCCTGTGACCTGCCCCGAGAGGTGTGGCTCCTGGAGACCCCACAGGCCGTTTTTTTTCTAATTTTGTTTACCTTTTAAAAAAATCAGCTCTTAGTTTCATTGATTTTTTTAAAATCTCTTTTTCACTTATTCCCACTCAACCTTTATTAATTCCTCTTTCTACCTATTTTGGTGTTTGCTTGTTCTTCTTTTTCTAATTTTTTTAAATGTACGTTTAGATTTTTTTTTTTTTTCGGTACGTGGGCCTCTCACTGTTGTGGCCTCTCCCGTTGTGGAGCATAGGCTCTGGACACGCAGGCTCAGCGGCTATGGCTCACGGGCCCAGCCGCTCTGTGGCATGTGGGATCCTCCCGGACCGGGGCACAAACCCGTATCCCCTGCATTGGCAGGCGGACTCTCAACCACTGCGCCACCAGGGAAGCCCCTACATTTAGATTATTATTTGAGATTTTTTTTCTTTCTTGAGTTAGACCTGTATAGTCACTATAAACTTTTCTCTTAGAACTGCTTTTGCCATGTCCTATAGATTTTGGAAATCTGTGTTTTTATTTTTATTTGTCTTGAGGCATTTTCTCATTTTCTCTTTGATTTCTTTTTTGACCCATTGATTATTTAGTAGCATGTTATTTAGTCTCCATGTGTTTGCTCTTTTCTCATTTTTCTTCCTGTAATTGATTCCTAGTTTCATATCATTGTGGTTGGAAAAAATACTTGATGTAATTTCTGTCCT
Organism: Orcinus orca; assembly: GCF_937001465.1. Taxonomy (NCBI): domain Eukaryota; kingdom Metazoa; phylum Chordata; class Mammalia; order Artiodactyla; family Delphinidae; genus Orcinus; species Orcinus orca. The sequence continues at coordinate 38,902,055 of NC_064569.1, read as the reverse complement.
TTTAAATTTGTTGATACTTGTTTTGTGTTGTGTATTCTGCTATTTTTCAATGGAATGTCCTGCAGATATCTATTAAGTCCAACTGGTGTAATGTGTCATTTAAGGCCAATGATTCCTTATTGATATTCTGTTGGGTTGGTCTGTCCATTGATGTAAGTGGGGTGTTAAAGTCCTCTACTATTATTGTATTATTGTTAGTCTCTCCCTATACATCTGTTAATATTTACTTTATATATTTAGGTGCCCCTATATTAGGTGCATATATGTTAACAAATGTTATATCCTCTTCTTCTATTAATCCCTTTATCATTATATAATGCCTTTATTTGTCTTTTATTATACACTTTGTTTTTTTTAACTTTTATATTGGAGCATAGTCGATTAACAATGTTCTGTTAGTTTCAGGTGTACAGCAAAGTGATTCAGTTATACATGTATCTATTTTTTTTCAAATTCTTTTCCCATTTAGGTTATTACAGAATATTTAGCAGAGTTCCCTGTGCTATACAGTGGGTCCTTGTTGGTTATCTATTTTAAACATAGTAAGTGTACCTGTCATTCCCAAACAGCACTTTGTTTTAAAGTCTATTTTGTCTGATATGAGTGAGTACTCCTACCCCAGCTTTCTTGTCATTTCCATTCGCATGAAATATCTTTTCCATCCCCTCACTTTCAGTCTGTGTGTTTAGCGCTGAAGTGAGTCTCTTTTAAGAAGCAGGTAGAAAGACCTTTTTTGCTTATCCAATCAGCCATCCTATGTCTTTTGATTGGACGATTTAGTCCAATTGACACTTAAAGTAATTATTGATAGTTGTGTACTTATTGCCATTTTACACTTGTTTTCCAGGTGTTTTTGTAGTTCTCTGTTCTGTTCTGTTCTTCTCCTTTTAGTTTCTTCCCTTGTGGTTTGATGATTCGTTTCAATGGTATGTTTGTGTTCCTTTCTCGCTAGTTTTTGTATATCTGTTGTATATTTTTGATTTGTGATTACAATGGGGTTCATATATATTGACCTATAACTATGTCTACTTGTTTTAAACTGGTAATCATTTAAGTTCAAGCACATTCCAAAAGATCTACATTTTTTCTCCCCCCCCCAACGTTTTGTGTTTTATTATGTCATATCTTACATCTTCGTGTTTATCCCTTAACTGTTTATTGCAGTTATAGTTGATTTTATATTTTTTGTCTTTTAATCTTCATACCAGCTTATTTAAGTGGTTGATCCACAGCCTTTACTATATATTTGCCTTTACTAGTGGGGGTTTTCCTTTCCTATAGATTCTTACTTCTTGTTGCAGCCTTTACTTTGCCATTTAGAGAAGACCCTTTAACATTTCTTGTAAGGTTGGTTTAGTATTGACGAACTCTTAGTTTTTGGTTCTCTGAGAAGTTCTTTATATTTCCTTCAATTCTTAATGATAACCTTGCTGGGTAGAGTGTCTTGAGTGGCAGGTTTTTCTCTTTCAGCACTTTAAATATATAATGCCCCTCCCTTCTAGCCTGCAAAGTTTCTACAGAAAAGTCAACTGATAGCCTCAGGGTTCCCTTGTAATATGACCCTTTGTCTTTCTCTTGCTGCCTTTTGTATTCTCTCTTTAACTTTTGCCATTTTAATTATGATATGTCTTGGTGAGTGTCTGTTTGGGTTTGTAGTTTTTAAGGAACCTCCATACTGTTCTTTGTCACGTGGTTCCTAGATCATTCGCAATCTTTTTTGTCTCTGAACATAATCCCATTGGTATATAATCATTTGAAGTAGATATCACAGAACTGGATACAGTATTTCAGGTCCAACTTGATTCATACGAAGTACAACAGAATCATACGAAGTACAACAGAATCTCTCTTGATTCATACGAAGTACAACAGAATCTCTCTTGGTTCATAATATGTTTCCATTATTCCTGCCTACAGTAGAACTGGTATTTTCAGTGCCCATGACACTGCCGACTCACATGGAGTTTACTGAAATTCCCATCTCTTTCACCCTTTTGCCCTTAATCTATTTTTATACACGTGGATAAAACCTGTACACAGGTATCCTGTCTGTGTTTTGCTGTCCTCCCTCTTCAAGCAGGCCTCAGATTGTGGATATAGGGAATAGGAGCACAGTGATAGAGTTTATCCTCATGGGTTTCGAGCAGAGCTCCCCTTCCACACGGGCATTGCTCTTTGTCCTCTTCCTAGCCCTCTGCCATGCCCATGAATGGCCTCATCATCTTCATCACCTGGACAGATCCCAGGCTCAACAGCCCCACACAGTTCTTTGGCCACCTATCCTTCCTGAATATCTACTTCGTTCCTACCACCATTCCACCTGGTGGAATGCTGATGCGGATCCACCTGGTGGTCAAGAACTGTGTTGTCTCCTTTGCCTCGTGCTTGACCCACATGTATCTGGTTTTTGGTGTGGGTGTGGCTGAGTGCATCCTCTTGGCTTTCATGGTCTATGACCATTATGTTGCTATCTGCCACCCACTTAGCTGTGCCCAGATCATGAGCCAGCAGGTCCATGTGACGCTGGTGAGTACTGCCTGGTTCTTTGGGCTGATCAATGGCATCTTTCTTGAGTATATGTTATTCCAGAATCCCTTCTGCAGAGACAACCACATAGAAAACTTCTTCTGAGAGGCCCCCATAGTGATTGCTCTCTCTATGGAGACCCCCAGTTTAGTCTGAGAGTCATCTTTGCCGATGCCATTGTGGTGCTGCTCAGCCCCATGGTGCTCACTGTCATCTCTTATGCCCGCATCCTGGCCTCCATTCTGGGCAGAGCCTCCTGCTCTGGTCTGGGGAAGACCTTCTCTACTTGTGCCTCCCATCTGACTGTGGTCATCTTTTTCTACACCTCAGCCATGTTCTCTTACATGAACCACACAGCACACATGGTCCTGACAAAGACAAGCCTTTCTCTCTCCTCTACACCATTATCACCCCGATGTGCAATACCATCATCTACAGTTTTTGAAATAAAGAAATGAAAGGGGCCATGGTGAGGGCCTTTGGGAGGAGCAGCTTTTCCCAGGCAGAGTCTGTCTAGTGGGAAGACTCCTGGAGGGGAAGATCCCTCCTCCAACCCTGACTATTGGGTAACTCTCCAGTGCTGAAAGGCTCCAGGAAAGAGCATTCATAGCTTCCTTTGCAATAGCATCAGACCTGGAAGATCCTATTGATGTCTAATGCTCATCTGTCTGATGTAACTTTAAGCACTGTTTTCTCTTGGACCCTCCTCAGGAGAATTTGAGACTTTCCTGAGTGATTTTCTTCTAAGTTATCACAACAGGATCTATAAGCACACTTAAGTCCATTTCATTTTCTTTCTATACATGCTCTTCCTAGCCTGAGTTCTGCATATACATTTAGGTAAACTTTTTTCTCTTTCAACTTATCATTTTAATCTGTTTTTCTTTCTCACACTCCACTCTCACTTCCTGAATCTGCCCTCATCCACCCTGCTCCTACATGAGAAACAGTAGAGGAAGAAGTAAGAAAAAGGGAATTAGGGAGCAGTGTTGACATTAAGAAAAGTCAGTTAGAGAAAAAGAAGAAAAAGAAAAACTAAGGATCAGCAGCCTGAGCTTTATCTTGTTTGCCTCCACTAGGCCATGAGGGAGAATTTGTGGTGGCATTAAATAATCAACACTGCATTCAATGTGTGTTTATGCTTGTGTGTGTCGGGGAAGGGTAAGGGGGAGAGGCCAGGTGTCAAACCCCTTCTTCCTAAGTCCTCTAGTTTCCTTAAATACATGACTGTTTGATATTTCCCTTCAGATCCAAGTAATAAGTGCTTCTACCAAGCTTCTTAGGCTACCAGTTTCCTTCCCTGTTACCCATACTCCTAGTTAACTCCCCTCTCCCTACTGCCTGTTTTTCTCAACCATCTTTCATTTCATTCCAATTCAGTCCTATTCCACTTTACCTCCTCGTCGTAAATGGGTCCACTTAATTCCCCGTACTTTAAGGAACACCTCTCCACACTACCTCCACCACTGCAGAATGCTTTCTATTTGCAACCCTTCCTCTCTGGCTTAGCTTCTCTTCTTAACAAAAGCCAGTGTCCCTTGAGAGGGCATTATATTCTCAGCTGTTCTCTTTTTTTGAAAATTACATCTTTCTCATGCTCCTTTCATAATAGATAGGAAAGGAAAGGGCATAGGCCTGTGCTTTGTTTTCTGGTGCTAATTCCATAAGATGAACACACCTCACTTGGGATGCCCTCAAATAGATGTACTGCCCTTTCCACATCCTGCACATCACATACTAACTACCCTGCAGTGAATTGAAGCAGTAGCTTCACTCCACAAAGCTCTACTCTTTTCAGTCCAAATTGGTGAATCTGTAGATAATAGAGGACATGTGATAAGCACTTCTCAGACAGCAAGAAGTAAGAAATGAGACAACACTGTAATCAAGAAGAAACAATAAGCACAGAACCTAAACATTTACATTATCAAAGAAAGACTACACCAAGGCAAAGTTAAGCAGGCAAGAAAGATTTTATTTAAGGCTACTGCAAGAGGTAGGAGACTGAATTCAACTCTGCTGAAACAAGTGGCTGGAGAGTTTTTAAGAGCTGCAGTAGGGAGATCTTAGGCCACCTGTGGGTGGTAATTGCTCTTACCCAAAGGAAAAGTAAGTTTATATGCTGTATTTTACAATTTGGAGCAAGACACCCAGTAAAGTTGGGCTCCTACCCTCCCACAGAGACTAGGAAACAGGGGTGCTATCTTCCTTGAGGATTACACTTCAAAGGGATGGCTCTTGAGAAAACATTCCCTGGGTCTTAAAACTGGCAAGGGGCTTTTAGGGAGATTTCTGTACATTTCAAAGGGGCAGAGAAAGAATTTGTAATTGCAAGTTTCTAAAGTAAATGCGCTGAGAAAAAAGAGATCAGGAGACAACAGTCAAGAAGAAACTTGCCCTAAGTGTAGTCAAGGGAAAGGGAAATGTTAAGGCTTTCCTGGTCACCATGGAGAACAAAGAAGTGCTTATTCTTGCCTCAGGATCTCAGCTCCCTCTCCAAGTTTAAAAATTCCTGTCTCAAGGAGTCTTTAAGAGTAAAAAGAAAAAGTGAAGGAAAGAAAAAAGGAAAAAAGCGAAAAGAGAGGAAAGGGTGCTTTTTACAAAGTTTTCTGAGAAATAATATAACATTTTCCCAGCACTATTTACGCTGATGCTATAAACAAAACACAGTTCCAGCTTTTAAGCTCTAACAGGGCGGATAAGAACAAATAACGGTTATACAATGGGCAAACTTAATAACAAGCCTATACAAAGTACACTGGGATGACAGATAATAACAGCATTCACAACTATTAAGCACTTAGGTTCTAACAACGTTACATCTAAACCTCACAAAACCCTTGAAGTAATACTACCTCCATTTTGAGAAGCAAAACTGAGGCTCAAGGAGGTTAAGTAATTTGCTCAAAATCACAGCGCATTTCAAATGGCATAGCCGCAATACTAACTGGGCACCACTTCCTGAGCCTGCACTCCTTAAGAGGTAATAGAATAACTATCCTGAAGAATGGGCAGGCTTTATACTGAGGTGATACTAGATCTAAGCCTTAAAGAATAGTGAATTAAAAGGTAGAAAATGGGGCGGGGTGCGGCGTTGGCAGGGACTAGTAACTCCAGGCAAGAGGAACTGCGTGATTCGTCATAAAAATGTTGCGTTCAACGTGGATGGAGAAGGGCAAGTATGGCCATGAATGCTGGAAAACCAGGCTGAGTGACCTAGAACTGTCTTCTCAAGGCCACGCACTTTCTGGTTCAAGGTCCGGCTCGCAGGAGCCACGAGCGCCAGACGGGAACCGACGCATGGTGGGGCTGTAGCGCTAGAGATACACCGCCCTGGCCCTGTATCCCTTGCAGCCTCTGCCTTGGTCCCTGGGGGCACAAGAGCCCACAGGGACAGCGAAAACTCCTGTAAATGCATTAACTAGAAGCCATCCTGAAATGCGCGTCATCTCCCGATGCAAAGTCACTGGTCACCAGACCGCGCGACCAGGCTCTAGGGTTACCGCAGCCCGGCCGAAGGGCCGAAAATGTGGGAAGAAAACCCAGGAATTCTACTGAGAGTCCCGACTCAGCCCGACCTCAGCTGTGGCCCGGCCCTGCTTTCCTCCCATCTAAATCCGGCGCCATGTTAACCAGCCCGGTTTGGCACCGCACCAATAAACTACCCAAGAGGCCTCGGGGCCCTGACCTGATTGCAGCTGGCAGAGGAGGCGGGCGTGGTCCGCGCTAAGAACCTGCGGCCAATCAGCCTTCCCCAGCCTCTCGGATCGCCTCTATGGCAACCAATGAGCGCCTTGTCCTTGGCTAGCCCTCCCGGGCAAGAGAGCCCTAACCAGACCAGTCTGGGAGACACCAGCTATTCTGGGAGACTCTGCAGACATCCGCCCCAGCTGGTGATGCGGACCTCGGGCTTGGGATGTTCCCCCTGCCGAGTGCAGTTGTTGAAATGCCGCGCCCCTTTGGCTGTCGGTGGGGTGGGATGGGATAGGGGCGGAGCAGGGCTGGAGGCTGGACTGAGCGAAGATCTTTGCCCGTCACGTGCAGTCACCCTAGCTCCGAGCCTTGTACGCGGATCTGTATCTTAGTTCTTTCCAGGTGATAGCCCCCCTTTCAGCGAATTGCATAATGTTGGACTCCTCTTCCCTCTTTAGACAACGGCAGTGTCCTCTGAGGTTCCTTGCCTCCCTTTCCAGTTACCGACTCCGGGAAGCCTTCCTTGATCCCTCGCCCCTTCTGGGTTCACTGGACTTTCTTTAACCCTTCATCACCTGTGCGTTTTCCTAACACTGTACTGTTACTTACTTTTCTGTCTTCCCCACTAGTCTGTGGTTCGAGTCCTTAGCATATTGCCTGACTATAGGTGGTGCTATAGCGCTGTTTCCTCAATGAAATCTTAAGCAGAATCCTGTTGTATTAACCAAATAAAAGCAGAGCTGTTCTGATAGGAGTGGAGAGGGAGTGTCCAGAGTCCTGGACCTCCAAGGAAGCCCCTGAGGCACCATAATTAGTGACTTCAGCTGAAGTAATCAGTTTAATATATATGGCTTACCCAGGACATGAAAATTAAACATATCTAGAGCCTCTAGGAACACCCTTACAAATCTCATTTTTGGGTTTCAAATCTGACTACACGTGTTTATTTTTATTTTCCAGTCTAACGATCTAGATAGCTGTTTCTTTCTTCTGTTTAATTCCTTATCTTCTTCACCCAGCTCTGGGCTTTGAGGCTAACCTGTATGGACCACATCAATAGATTCCCTTACTTCCCTGGCTTTCTATTGGGTTCAGCCAGTGAGTAGCATAGGCAGAATATCAGAGGGAAGTAGGAGTGTGAGGTTGGGTATTTAATCCTCTGTTTCCCTTTGAGGGTTGTGGACTCACTTGAGTCCCCTTGCTAAGATCTCACTCCTGCCATGTGACCCCCTCTACATAGCTCTCTGTTTCTAAGTTTGAACCACCATCTCCCGTTACCTCTTCAGGCTCAGCCTCTCTAATACTAGATTCTGGGAACTGCCCACTGCCCTTGTGATTTCCCTACACCATGCCCACACCTTTGCAAATAAATCTTTATTAAACTTCCTCAAATTATTGTGATTTGAATGTGCCATCTGTTTCCTGGGTATGCCCTTATACAAGACTATTCTCTTTTACTGAGGTAATGGAAACAGTTATCTCACATGCAAACATTTGAAGGCTACATGATGTATTAGAAAGAGCATGCACTTTGAAGTTGGAGAAACCTGAGTCTCCTGTCATTCAATCATTCATTCATTTGGCAGATACTGCACAGTCCTATCAGTCGCGGTAGAGATTTTAGAGAGTATCTGCTATGCACACAGCCCCTTCCCTAAGAACCCTTTTCTCCTCCCATAAGGGTGAACCTGGCAATCAAGTTAGTAAGTGCCATGGGACACCACCCTCCACCATCAGCACAATCAGTGCAGCAAAGCTTTATGGATTAAGTCCTCTTTCACAGGAGTTTGGAATTGGTATGCAGTGGGTATAATCAGTTCAGGGCTGGAACAGGCAGACACCCAACCTATGGAGCAATTGTCTTCTGCCATGTACCTGAAGAAACAAAGTTAGCAGGGAGAATAGGTTGAAGTCAGAGGAGAGGGAAGCAGAGATAAAACACCATGTCTCTAAGAAAGAGCCCAAGATAATGACTGCCCAGGTTTTAGTCAGCCTTGGAGGCCCACCTGCATTCTTGCTCTTGGGTTTTATGAGATAACCTTGCATCCTTATAATAAGCTCCTTCTTTGTTCCCCCTCAAAACTAATACAGATGGGTTTCTGTTTCTCGCAACCAAAAAAGTCTTAGCTGAGGCAGTATCTACCGCAATGTGATTATAAGGACTAAATGAGATAAAGTATTTCAAACATCTACATCAGTGCCTCCAAAAATGTTACTTTCTCCCTTCCATCTGTAAATGGCACCCATGTGCTCTGAGCATCAGACTTCCCTGTTCTTTGTACTTCTTATTTGGAGTGACAAGCCCATTTCGCTGTCAGTATTTTTGCAAGATTTTCTTCATTCCTGCTTTTCCTCTTCCAGTTGCCATTCTGTTCATGGTCCAAGCGCTGATATATTTGTGTTTGTGTTTTGCTATGTTTTGTTTTGAAGTTTTTGTTCCTCAATGGATGGAATTAATCATAATCCTCAGTTCACGAGACACCATCATTGGTCCCTGCAAGGAAAGGCTCTCTTGTTTTATGTCTTTATTTATTGCTTTATTCTATCTTTATACCCTGTATCTTCACTCCCTCCACCCCGAAAAATAGGCAGTTTTCTAGTGTGTATATATCTGTTTAAATGTGTCTTCAGAAAATAGTTATCATTTTGTAGGCATTTATTTTTAAATGTACTCCAAAGCTACTGTTACATGTCTCATTCCGTGTCTTACTTTTTTCACTGAGCACTGTTTTTCATTTCCATCCACACTGCCAGATGCTAATATTTAATTTGTTGCTTCACTTTGTTACCTGCTATTCCACTGTGTGCACTCTTCACTCACGATGTTGCATCTATCCACTCCTCCATTGATGAACACCCACATTGCCCCCAACTCCATACCACTACAAGTAACCCTGCAAAGAACATCCTCCTATTAGTCCCCTGCTGGACTTGTAAAGAATTTGTTTTATATTTCTTAGGGGAGGAATTGCTGGGCTATAGGGTATGAGTCTATTTAATGTAACCAAGTTTTGCCAGATTGCTTTCCAGAAGTGGCGAAACTAGTCTTGCAGCAGCGCAAGTTTCTACATTTCCACATTCCTGACAACATTAGTAATTGTCTAGATTTCTGATTTTTGCTGTTTTTATAGTTATAAACTGATCTCATTGTTGGTTTAATTTGCATTTGATTAATAATGGTTTTGATCAAATTTCCATATCCATATTAGTTTTTTCTATTCTGTACATTGCCTATTGATATTATTTGTACCCTTTTTTTCTATTGGGTTGCTGTCCTTTCCCTGCTCATTTGTAGGAGTTCCATGTATATTTTAGGATTATATTACATCCTTGTCAGTTTTAGACAAATATTTTCTTCATTCTGCCATCTGCCTATTAACTTTGTCCCTGGTGCTGTTGATAGAACATAAATCTTTAATTGTTTTGTAATCGAATTCCTCAGTTTTTGCCATATGGTTTATGCTTTTGAAAGTGTTGAAATATGTGGACTACTCTCTTAGTTATACCTACTCTCAGCCTGGCGTCTCTAAATCTGAGTTCACTGGAGAGGTCCCTGTAGTCATTGCATCTACTCCTCTTCATTGGACTCCAAAGGATTTGCACTGACTGAGTTTCATTCTTAACAGAATCACATCTTCCTTGAGCCTTTTCCTCCATAGAATCTCAGGCTATGAAAATCATATCTTTTATCTATTTGAAGTCAATTTTCCCATAATCCTGGACACACATCTCACTTTATCTCCTTGGCTGTCAGGGAGAACCAAATCACCATAGTTACCGTCTTTCAAGATTTTCTTCACTCCCATTCCACTAGTCAATTTCATCTTCGTTGGTCAAAATTAGATCCAGAGTTGCAATCTATTCTCTGCCAACCTCTTCCTTATGAAGGATGAGACTACACTCAATCAACATTCTCCTCACTTCTGGAACTTGGCTTTGTGCCATTTCATGGCTTGTCCTGGGATCTGTAATAGAGTTGATCTGTTTTGGCAGACTCTAGCACATTTTTACAATGATATATTATTTTCCTCTCCTTTATCCTCACCTAAATAATTCCTTTCTTGTTTCCACTCTCAAGGTTATAAAATCCCATAAAAGACTCTATCTTCGTGATGTAAAGTACTACTCTGACTTTCCTTCTATCATTTTCTTTTGTTTTTATTCCTCCTCCTTACTTCCTTGTGTCTCTTTTCTTGTTTCCTTCTTTCCCTCCCTGCCCTTTTTCTTCCTCCTTTCCTTTCTGAATTTTACAAATACTGAGGGCCAGGGCAGGCTTTCTGTAGATCAGAGCAAAGAAGCTGCTTCTATCCCAGAAGCAAATTCCCCACAGACAGGTGGTGTGTGTCACATGACTGGCAATTCCTTTCCAGTTGCACATCAGAACCCAGTTCTGTTTCTTTGGAACAACGTACTCCACCTTTTTTCACTGCCGTGGTCCAGGCATGAGTCCCATCCTACCAAGTTTCTTTATACATGTGACATTTTATTTTCCTCATTGTGTAAAAACTCAAGTTCTATTTTATATTACCTGTACTTTGTGCACTGGTGTAGAGGCCATAACTACTTTTTTTTTTTCCCCAACCCTTTTCTACTTACTTTTTCCAGAGAATTATGGGATGCAGCTTCGGCTACTGCTTTTCTTCTGGTGTCATATCTGATATCCTCTGTGGTATAAAATTTTGTGAGCATTCTTTTTAACTGTTGTCCTCTCCATTTTGTCTTGTCATCCCACCCTCCCACTGACTCCCAACACACCACACACACACAGACACACACACACACACACACACACACCATTCCCATTTTCAAATTGAAGTTCTCTTAATTCAGTTAACATTGCTCACAGAAAACATTCCCTTCAATCTTTTTTATTTATTTATTTATTTTTGCTGTACGCAGGCCTCTCACTGCTGTGGTCTCTCCCGCTGCACAGGCTCCGGACGTGCAGGCCCAGCGGCCATGGCCCACGGGCCCAGCCGCTCCGTGGCATGCGGGATCCTCCCGGATCGGGGCACGAACCCGCGTCCCCCGCATCGGCGGGCGGACTCTCAACCACTGCGCCACCAGAGAAGTCCTCCCTTCAACCTTTTGAGAAGCGCTGTGTTCCAGTTCAAGAACATATCATCCCCTCATCATTAGACTGAGAGCAACATAAGGACAGGGACCCTGACTTCTTGGAGTCTTCCCCAGAGCCTACCACCTTCCATGAGACATGGTAAGCAGTTGGTAAATACTTCCTGGTAGATTGAGTCAGTCATGGTTCTCTTCTTGGATGTCTTTTTCCATCATCCTTATAAGAATTATTCACCTACTCTAAAAGGAATTTTCAATGTCCCTTTTTATTCCCAAAGCAGAATCCAAGCCACCATAAGCTTCCCTTAGTATATTGTAATTACTTATAACAGAGTAAGATGCAGAACCATTTAATGAGAAAAAAACAAAACAAACCAAAAAATCCCTGATTTTTATTTCAGACGAACAGGATTCTAGTCCTAATGCTGTCATTGACTATGCAAGCTTGCACATGTCATTCCATCTATTACTTTATTTATAAGCAATGACATAATGTTTATTCACTGTTAACCCTCTTAAAAGGAGACCATACATTTTTTTTAAAGTACTTGAGGTAGAAATAAGGTAAATTTCCCTGACCCAGGGGTCTAAATGTGAGATAAACTGTTTGATAAGAAAAAGAATTTGCTTGAATTTGCTTTCAATATTCTGAAGAAATATTAGTCCTGGTCGTTGTCTGAACATCTTTCTTGACCTCTCACTGGCAAGATCAAAAAAAGTCCCCGTTTTAAAACTTTCAGCATAGGTGGTGTGGAAATTCCCAGAGATAATAGTCACCCTCTCTTTCAAGAAATGCTGCTTCACTAACACTCAAAATGGCCCAGAGAATATAAATGCATGAAAAATACAGGCATCAACAACTCTGAGTCAAAAAGTGATTCAGAAGTGTCAGACTCAGTATGAAGAAATTATAATAATACTATAATGACTTTCAGTTATGTTTGTGTGCATTGTAGTGATATAAAAAAGTTCATTTTCTAAATAAGTCTAAATAAGCTCTTTAAATAAGAGTGAACTTTTAAAATACGTGATAAGAAAGCATGGTGATAGTTGAATTGGCAGTATTTTTTCTTTCTTAATGGTACCTAAAATAATGACGTGCCACACAATTGATAGTGCCTTAAAGTCAATAAAATAAGATAAATATTTCAGAGACTATAAAAATGAGAACGCAGTTCCAGCTCAAGATATTCATAATCTGGAAGGGGGAATAACAAGCATAAAGAATAGTAGAAGTGAGGGAAAATATACTAATTGTCCCCCAAAGAGTTACAAACAAGAAGATTTAGATATTTAAGGGAGGAAGAGATCACATTAGGAAAGATTCCATGGAGGAAGTAGCCTTTGAGAAGGGCCTCGAAAAACTGATAAGATTCCAACTGGCAGAGATGGAACAGAGTAAGAATAATAGAGAGCAAGAAATCAGCTGCAGGAAAATGGGCATTTCTAGAGAATGGTGAATAGCATATTTTGATTCAAGGGTTTGTTAACCTTTTCTGGCTTTAAGAATTTTATGAAAACTATGAACCCAATTCCTAGAAACAAAAGCACAAATTTCATAATCAAAAGGTTTTTTGCATACTGTTTCTGGGGATTTCCTATTTACAGATAGCATAAGAGACAGGAGGGAAAAGCAGCCTTGCAGGACACCCCATGAGAGGCTGGTGCAGGTGACCAAGGCTGCAGAAGTCCCTTTTCTGAAGGAGAAATTTGGACCTGACTGCATTTGGGAAGAATGGCTAAGAGAAATTGTAGCAAGGGCCAGGGGGACACAGCCAGTCCACTCATCCAGAGATTAAAAGAGCTGATATACACTTGGGAATCGTTTCTAGCTGACTGGATGATATAGGCTTCCAACTGATGGTATGATGGCTAAAAAATATACCTGGGAAATGAAATGTATGGGTTTTAAAGTATGCCAGGGCCTTACTGGGGGGAGCTTGGCTACTGCCACTGTATTTTATGCTTAATTTGAGAAGTAATGGGACATGATGCAGATTTCTGAGCAGAATGAATGTTCAGAGCTGTGGTTTAGGAAAATCAATCTTCAGGATTATAGGTGAGTGAGAGGCCAGGGGAGACCATTTAGGAGTTCATTGCAGTTAGTTTTTATATCCTTCAAATACATTCTATTTATTCGGTTCCCCTTCTGTCCTCGCCACCCATTATTTGGCAGAGCCAGGCCTTTATAAGCATTTGGTGGTGCTTGCTGAATTGAAAACCACAAATTTACCTTGAGGGTCCCTTTGCAATGTCCCTATTACTCACCAGGTGGCACCATTACAGCATTACTTACAGAGCAGACGTCCTTCTATATGCACAGTGCTTCCAAGCAGAAAGGCTGTGTTTCTTTGAGGGAATTCCCCTTCTGGGGACAATCTAGAGGTGTGGGGTTGGGGAGTGGGGTGGAGGGAATGGTAGCTAAAGATTCAAGAATATTCTTTTTGTATTGTACATCAACTATCCCTCAACTTTTAAAAATATTCCTTTTGTACTTCTATATATCATTTCTTATTGTAGCTGAGAATCTTGGCTGAATTTCTGTTCCTAGGCATATAAATGGAGAAAGATGCTTAGGAAAACCTGCCTTTTCAAAGATGCAAGCAGTTTTCTGTCTTTCAAGGAGTATTAGACTCAAATATATCTGGGGAAGAACTGTCCCTTAGTTCTGGGAATACTTCTAGGTGAGCCATTTCATTATACATATCAAGCAAAGACCATATTCTGGTGATACTGAAGCCACAAAAAACTGCATATTTATGTTGTGGGCCAGTTTGCATCTCTTAGAGAAATAACTATTTCTCTAGAACAGATTTTAGTTGTACCATGCTAAAGTTGTAGCTTATTTCTATGAAGTTGTATGTTTTCATTTTGAGATTTAGAGCTAACCCTGAGAGATTTCCCAGTGAGAGATAGGAGTGCCAGAAACAGAAAGAGTTGTGATGACTTACATGCAGCATTGCGCTGGGTTCAGACATAAAGTGCAGCATAAAGCTATGGGGGGAGGGGGTGGGAACCATCACCTCACTGCCACACATCAGCAGTGCTCTGAAAAACTCCCAAGTACTGGAAGACTTGGAAATAATGGTAGACAAGATCCTTAGTGCATTCGAATGGGTAACAGTATAATTTGAATTTGTTGAATAAGTGGTAAGTAATCAGGTTTATGCAAAGATTTCACTTCAGTGTAGGAAATACTCTGGAGGCCCCAGGAGGCAAGGGTGTATCAGTTCAGGCAGGGTCATTTCTTCTTTGTTATTTTTTGAATTTAAAAGTCTCATCTTTTAGTTCAGTGATTCTTACCTTTTTACTTAATTCTTACCTTTTAGAATTAAGTTAAAACAATAGATCTTCTCTCTAGAGAATATACATACACAATTTTGCATTCAATTTCAAGGGGCTATGGCCCCCTGAAATTCATAGTGACCCCATCCATGAGTCCCAGGTTAGAAATCTCACCTGAAACTCACTCATCAAAAGCATTACACAGGAGAAATGCCAGAGGAGAGTGGGGAATCTGGAGAAAGGAGGAGGTGGGAGAGAAACATGTGCTGTATCCCTCTGAAATGCTGATGCAGGTCACTAAAGAAAGCTGAAAAATTGCTTTATCTGGGGAGATTTTTATCTATCTGGACTTGGAAGAGCTGGAGAACTTCTAGGAGCCCTGCTAAAGGACTGATGACCATTTAGGGTGGTAGGCATAGGAAGAGGAACTGAATTGTCATCAAGGGTTAAAAGCCTAAACCAGACATTTCTACAGGTGCTAAAGAGCTAAGCTGCCTTGAGATTCATGTCACTCTCTGCGGAATCTGAGCTACAGGGAACAGGAAAGAGGCACACGAATGGATCTGTGTCAGGGAATATCTGGGGACATCAGCTTCTTCCTCTCAAGAAGCAAGTCCAGAAGACCATCTTCTCTGTGCCATTATTGAATTATCACCCACTAGACTCTGAGAAGGCTCACTAACCAAAACCTGATCTGCGATTACTTGTTCCCACTGAGAAGATGAAAAGTGAGTAAAACCAGCATTTCTTCCTGTTCAGGACTCTTAGACTCTTGATTGGGGAAGTAAGGGATTTCCTTCTCTGAAGATGAAATAATAGAGCAATTAACGGAGTGGTTCCCATCTAGGGTTCTTTAAGTCAAAAGATCTGGATTAAGTCCTGGTTCTGCCAAGTACTAGCTGTATGACCTTGACCAAGCCTTGGGAGTCTGTTTTTGGAACTGTTAAGTGAAAATAATAATAGTGCCTGCTTCATAGGGTTGTTGGGAGATAAAATTGGGCACAGTGTCTGGCACACAGTAAGTGCTCAATAAATGATAGCTGTCATTGTTGTTATTGGTGCAGAATGCTGGAACTGTAACAGGAAACTGTCTTCCAGCCCTCAGGGACACTTCCCCACTAATATACTTTAGCTGCCCTCTCTAGGGCCCTGGCACATATTCCCCAACCACTGCACAACTCAAGGCTTCCTCTGGTCATCCTATGTGTACAGAGCTGACTTTAAGTCCTTTTTGACCCATAACTACATGACATTTATGAAGAAAGTCCATGTCAGCTTGGGAATCTCATCATCCCCTTGACTATCTTGAATGATAAGAGTTTTAGATAGGGAAGGATTATATTAAACAAGAGCTTCTAGAACCTTCCCTGAGTAATTGTATTTTCCCAGAGGAGCCAGTCACCACCACCACTGCCTATCCCAAGAGAACTGTAAGAAAAAACTAACATTTGCACAAGACTTCCCAGGAATCTTAGATATTTTTCTCCTCAACAATTTTTGTCCCCATTTTACACAGGCAGAAACTAAGCCTCAAGCAAGGAAGCAAGTCTCAAGCACTCATTTACTGTTGGAACTGAGATTCAATGCCAGTGCTCTTTCCATCTCTCTGCCACAACCACACAGCAAGAACACACACACATACATAACACACATGCATACATACGCAGATATGCAAGTGCAAGTGCACACACACACACAGAACCCCAGCTCATTCTTCTCCCAAATTTTGTTTGGAGCAGCTTGGAAAATCTCCAGTGCCCAAGGGAGCAGACTAGAGCTGATGTCAATCTAAGCTCCCGGGGGAACACCTTACGGGCATTCTCCACGAGAGGTCTGAGGCAGTTTTTGTGGTTTCCTTTGTGATATGCCACTCTACTGCCAGAGATTCCGGGCAATCCCTCCTGAACAATACCCCTTCCCTAACCCTCCCATGGAACAAGTGTCATGCCTACCGTTCCAGGACTCAGATTTGGAAATCATCTCCCAGGAGCCAGGTGCTTCACTGAAAAGAAGTCTCCTGCACATCTGGAGTTCTAGCTACCAAAAACCCTTGTTAGTTTGGGAGTCTCAACACGTACCGTCTCCAGCTTGAGGTGAAGGTCCAGGTCGGAAATGACCGCAGGTAGAGTTGGCAACGCATGTCCCAATCACAGCAGGGACGGTCAACTCCTTGGAACCAGAGGCAAGAAGAGAGGAGGAAAGGCATGGTCCCTGTAGTTCCCGCTAAACCTGTGTCCATGCAGTGGGTCCAGAAGCCCCACCCTGACATCGCCCTAGTACTAGTCAGCAAGGAGGGGAGATGACGCCGCTTTATTAAGGTTAACACCAAGGAAAGCACTGAGAAGGGATACACGGAGGAGGAGAAAGGGCACACAAAGTCACCACTTGAGGAGGTGGGAAGGAAGCACGTCAGTTAGGAACCTCAGGGCAGCCACATGCTCCATGCCCTGGTTGTGGGGGTGAAAGAGGAGAGGAGAGGGGAAAGCGCCGTGAGAGCCTGGGCCTCACAGACGGGTCTGAAGCCCCCGAACCTAACACCAGAGCCACAAGCCCTGCCCCTCAGGGCTCACACACTACTACACAGGTCGACACACATAACGCACACAAGACATTATGGGGGCAGCACCAAGAGGCAGCGGGCAGGGAAGTGTTGACGGGAAAAGGAAACTGAAGTTAAGCAGGTATAGCCAGGAAAGAGACAGTTTTTGGCTGCGGCCCCCAAGAGCCCCTCAGTGTCCCCTAAATCTGGGCTGTTGCTGAGCATCCCCAAGTCTCTGCCTGTGAACTGGGCTCTTTGTTCACTAAGCCTCAGTGAATGGATAAAGCAATCCCAGATGAAGTCAGTGACAAGGCAGGATCCACTCTGCATGCAAAATCCTAGAGGTTGAGCTATTATGTATGTCTTCATGCACATTGATAGTCAGCTCCTCCCAGCCCAGAGGCCCTTGGAACCCCATTCACCCAGACTCCTAGGGCTGCAGTTCCCTCCTCAAGCTTCTTTTACCAATCAGCAGCCGCAGAGATCTGTGAGGGG
The DNA here is from genome assembly GCF_937001465.1 of Orcinus orca. Taxonomy (NCBI): domain Eukaryota; kingdom Metazoa; phylum Chordata; class Mammalia; order Artiodactyla; family Delphinidae; genus Orcinus; species Orcinus orca. Next base: position 38,884,444 of record NC_064569.1, on the reverse strand, counting down.
GAGAGGCTTCTGCAGAATGCTTAATAGCTTGGATTTCATCAGAAGGGTAAATTTTCTGTTGCCAGAACAGAATACCCCCAACTCCTTAATTTCTAGGTAAATCGTTAGAGATTATTTGCCAGAGTCCTAGATAAGTCCTTTTTCAGAATAGAAAAAGCAGAATTTTATTTACACAATTCAGGGGTTCTCCTGCTGGCTGGAGAGGGGGAAAGGGCAGGGTAGGGGGTTGGATGGGAGTCCAGAGATGGGCGCTTTCTCTCCCGCAACCTCACCTTTCCGCAGTTTGCTACGTCTCGCTTGGTCAGGCAGAAAGAATTCCTGATGCTCCCAAAGTCCTTCACCCTATAAATGCTTCCTCCAGGGAGTCTCTTCCGCCTGACCCGCAAGAGTAGCGGTCGGAGTGAAGCATGCTGCACCGCGCGGTTCAGTCCTCTCGCGTCATGCTCTCGGAAACCCAAAGCCAGCCCGGGAAAGTAGTGCCCCCTCGGAGTCCTCACAGAGAGGCCTCTCCCTCCAGCTGCAGCAGGGTAATGTCGGGCAGGTCGAGGGGCTCCACAAGTGGCCCGTCCCCCGCAAGGAGGCCAGCACAGGGGCTCTCGGGGCGCTCACAGTGACTAGTGGGTGTGGCGGAGCTGGGCATCTCCTTCTCTTCTGAATCGTCGTCCTCCTCGTCCTCAGGATCGCGACCCAGCAAACCGCTGTCCTCGATCCCAAGCGAAGGGGTCTCCGGCTCTTGAGGGGCGCCCGGGAAGCTCCCCTTGCCGCCGACCACGCCCAGGCCACCCTGGCGGGGCGCGGTGGTCATAATCCGGCACATGGAGACGATGGCTCGCTGGTTGGCGCACACGTCGTCCGAGAGCACCTGGATGTGCGAGGCCTGCTCATCCAGAGCCCCCCGCATGGCCCTCACGTCCTCAAACAGGGCCTGCAGCTGGGCCTTCAGGTGCTCCATCAGCTCCTTCATGCCGCCGTTGTACTCCCCGGAGATCACGTCCCCCACGGCCGGCACTGTGGACACCTCCAGAGGTGCCGGCATGTCGCCGCCGTCCTTGGTCATGATCTCCAGCAGACCGTCCTCCATTGAATGGCAGAAGCGGGCGGTGGCGGCTCCGGGTTCGGTCCAGCCCGGCCTCGAGGTGGAGGGAAGGTACGGGGAGGGGGAGAGGTGCCTGGAGGGGCTGGGAAGAGGAGGCTCCCGAGAGGGGCAGGGAGCCGACGTGAGGAGGTGAGTCTCGGGCGGAGGGTGCGGGCGGGATCGGGGAGGCCGGGAAGAGCCTGCGGGACGAGGATCGCGCTACAGTCCCAGGGCCGGCGTCTCTCCGGCTCGCCACGGGGCGAAAGCGCCCTGCCCTACCTGGCCTCCTGAATTGCACCCGTGTCAGCTCCGCCCTCTGGGCGCCAAGAGCGGCAAGTGCCTGCGGGTTGCCTGGGTCACGGAAGCGCTCGCACAGGGGCTCAGGTCGAGGCAGAGGCCAGCAGCGGGTCGAGCTCGGGACTCCCCTCGGCCATTAACGGGCAGCGTCCGCGAGTGTGGTTGGAAGTGACACGGGCGGGTCTCCCAGCCGAGCCGCGGATGCTCCTCTGTTTCCAAGGCGACGCACGGCACTTAAATGACGTGTGTCTCCATGGCAACCAGGAAGTGGAGAAGAAAAGGGAGGATGGTTGGGAAGCTGCAGTGGGGCTCTGGAGTCTGAGCTAGCGGGCGGAGCGGGAGGGGAGGGGACGCTGCAGTGGCCTCAGCTGAGGCTGAAAGAGCGTGTGGCTGCAATGTTTAATAGGGAAGCATGAGAGAGCAGTTTGCTGCATAAATCCCCAGGTCGGGGAGACATCGTCCCTCCCCTAGCCTGGGTGGTAGACAGCGAGCGCGACTGCCTTGGAAGGATTTTCACCCACCCTAAATCCTTTCCCTGAGGATGACGTTAGAGCCGCGTCCTACTTCTCTGTCCTGCAGCAGGGAAGCAGAGCGGGTAGCGAGGCCGACCCTATTACCCAGACTAGAGCTGGTGCGCGACGGCGACCTGGAGCCGGCCCCGCCCGGCCTTAGAGGTGCAGAGGCGCAGGAGGGCAGTACGGAGGTTTCCGCCACTCCCTTCTGCTTCTGCAGTAAATCAGCCCTCGCTGTAGATAAGATAGTACAGGAGCCGAGAAAAGATGGGATTCCCTCCCATATGAGACCCAACCGCTTCTACTCAGGGCACTGGGGGTTCTTCCAGCACGGTGAGGCAAAGCGCTTCAGTTTTGAGAAAGAAAGCTCCGTAAGAACAGAGATTTTTGTCTCCTCCGTGTCCTCCAGCACGGAATCCCCAGCACCCAAAATAGAACCTGGCGCGTAGTAAGTAAATGCTCAGTACGTTTGTTGAATGAATAATTTAACAAGAACCACTGCGTCCCATTCCCTCATCCATTACTCTCCAGCTCACAGTTAGTGGATTTTAGGAGACCTGAATTCAGTTTTGTTTCTTCCATTTATTAGTTCAGAATAAATCATTTTCCTGATCTGTTAGGGGATTGGACTGGGCAATATTGGGTAATATTATTTCTAACTCTGAATAACACTGCATGAGCTCACAGTTGAAAGGGCGAACTGTCGAAAATGTGTGGAAGGGATGGGGAGGAAGGATTATGTAAGGGTAATTCCCCCTCAGCAGGCCCATCACCCATGTACAGACATACATGGGGTGTCTCAACCTTTGTGACAATGCCTTTCCCTTTTTGAGGAGCGGAGTGGGAAAGGAGGAGGAGGAAGAAAAGTTGAATTAAATACATTTACAGATGACTTCAGATTGCAAAGCAAGCAATACCTAGGCAGCAGCATATTAACTAATAATGACCTTAGTAAATTGGAGAAGCCAAGTGTTCAGAAACCAAAAATGAAGTTCACAAGAAGAAGTAAATCTGGGGAAGAGAAAAGCTGTATCATTTCAAGATGGGGAAGAGCTAGGTATGGGTGAGTGTTTCGTATACTAGTGGTTCAGGGATAGCAAATGTGTTACCTTGAGGTTTCCCTGCTTGCATACTCTAGTGGTGAGGAGTGGGGCTGGCCCAGAGAAACTTTTCTGGCACTAAAAAACTCTTTGGCTTATTCCTTGTCTTACTGCTATTAAAATAGAAACAAGTGGGGAAATATCCTAAACAGCAAAATGTTTAATCAGAGGCAGTGTTGATATAATAAAGTATTATGCAGCCATTAGAAATTTGATTTCCCAAAACAAATATATGGAGAAAGTTTTAAAACCTATTTTTTCTATTTTTCATTTTTCTATGTATTTTCTATGATTCAATCCCATTTGCTTGCTCATTCCATCCTTCCTCCGTTCCACAGACTTGTGACTCTCACCTCAGTTATCACTCCCACCTTCACCATGTGTCCCACAGGTTATTCCTAAAGCTCAGGAGAAGACAGAAATGCTTTTCCTTGGTTTCCCTAAGCACAGCCAAAGTGCGCTGATATTCACGAAAAGACTTTACCAAAAAGGAGCTGTAGGAAAACTAGAAACAGACAAGACACACCAAAAACAGCTGAGCTTACACAGTATAAGTTTATAGCAAGCATAGTCTCAGGGCTTATGGATTCAACCCTGCTGTTCGTCTTTCCCTGGAGACTTTTTGCTATAGTCAGAAAAGACTGGCATGATTTTCAGATTTTTTGCCTGGGTCTGTTACTTCACGTCTCTTGACCAGCACTTCACAAGGATGATTTCACCTTGCCAGCTCCCTCACTCTTCAGATAGGCCCCTGCCTTCTACCTACAAGAACTGACCCTGTCCCCAGCACAGGGCCTCCCATCTTAGCCTTAACCTTACATTAAACATAGCCCCTATACAGTAGGAGCTGCTTTATGCCGTCATACAAGGCCCTTTGCCACTGTTGTTGCGGATACCATTATGTCAAGGCTTTCAGCATAGATTACATTATGCTCCCCAGAGATGCTGGCATAAGGTCTGCTGAGAGTACAGGGGATCTGAGCCTAGAGGGAGGGGAAATTATTGGAGAAGCACGAAAGAATATGGGAAACAGTGCAGAGATCAAGGGGTGTGGCTGATCCAGTCAAGTTCCAAGTCAGGCATTGGAGAGCCAAGGGTAGGTGGGATCTGGGGGTGTGGACTAGTAGCAAGACTTGAAAATACAAGGAGACAATTGGCGCCTCAGATTCAGAACCAGATAATTTTAGGAATTCTGTGTGAAATTGAGACAAGGGGAAATAGGAGAGGTCTAGTCTCAGAAAAGTAAGGGGGACAGATGCAGAGAGTGCAGCAGAGCCTCAGTCAGCTGTTTGGGTTACAATGCTGGGCCCTCTGGAAGCCAGGGCCCTGGGGTTTGTTAATTGGGTCCATCCCCAAACTGAATGGATAGGTACTCTGGCCATATCACTAGAGTGTTTGGACACAGCAAGAAAAAATAAGCCCTATGCACTCCTCTTCTGCTTTCTGCCTTTATCTTTTCCTCTGGGAATCACCTTAGCTGTTCTATTCCTGCATCCCAATCTCATCAGCTCATGGGGGGAAGAGACTCATGCTGCATAGATAAAGGTCTCCATCAGGTACACCTAGTTCCAAACTTCAAATTGTCACTAAAATTGTGATTCTTAATAGTCTCTGCCGTTTTCCTCTGTCTCGTGTCTAGTTTATCTCCAGTGTCTATTTTATATAGCTGGTGTACTTTTTGCACTATAAATCCAGCAATTGTAATTAAGATGCTCGCTTGACTCAGATCTAGAATGATGGTCAAAATCAAGGAACAGCTGACTGCTGCACCACAGGTCTGCAATCCCAGACAGTACTCCCCAAATGTAAATGTTATGAAGCTGAGCTGCCTTGTGGCCCATCTCAGCATGATATCACATTCAAAAGAAACACATCTAATAACAAAAAAGAACTGAAAAGCAATTGAGATTTTTATTATGTCTCTGGAAAAACTCTAAAGGGGTTTACATTCTTGGCACAGAGCAAAGCATCTTAAACTTCTCTTCCCCCCTTCTCTATTCATCTCGCTCATGTGAGCATAGCTGTTGCTGCCCTTCTCTCTCCCCTCTCCCCCAACACCCCCAAACTTTCTCTCAAGGCTGGCCCTTGCTTCTTCACTCCCCCACCCCCTTTACTTCTTTTTTTTTTTTTTGCGGTACGCGGGCCTCTCACTGTTGTGGCCTCTCCCGTTGCGGAGCACAGGCTCCGGACGCGCAGGCTCAGCGGCCATGGCTCACGGGCCTAGCCGCTCCACGGATCTTCCCGGACCGGGGCACGAACCCGTGTCCCCTGCATCGGCAGGCGGACTCTCAACCACTGCGCCACCAAGGAAGCCCCCTCTTTACTTCTTGAGTGTATTCCTTTTCTCTTCTGCAAGAAGAAACTCCTTGTCCTTGTTTCAGCTCCTTTGATTCTGTCCCTCAGTTCCCTGATCTGCACAGGTACCAGGAGCCCCAGCTGTCAGTGACAGGGGTCTCCTTCCAAGAGGAGGTCTCCTCAAGGAGGAGGAGACAGGGGTCTCCTCTCAAGGCTGAGAGGCTGAGAATAATCACATTATTGTGGATTTTGTCTGTCACATAGACTAAATTTTCTCACCATGAGTGGGTGGGTGGCCTGGTGTTACAGCCAACCTGCTTTGTTCATCTCCACACTTGTACAGAGAAATGAACGTGGTCATTTGCAAAGATCAGAAATCCATATGAGTCTCTGACTGGAGAGGGGGTCCAACTGTTCACACACTCAGGAGTCTCTACTGTCACAGATATGGTCATGAGGTGACACACACACACACACACACACACACACACACACACACACACACACCTCACTTAAGCCCAGAGCTGGGCTTTCAGTTGCTTGCTTTGTGCCTTCAACCTAATTTTAGGAATCCTAAAGGCCACCCCTCCCCATTTCTTTTTCACTCGTATTAACTTTACTCAGAGCAAGAATACCAGGGGACCTTCCGAGTTCTCATGCAGTCTGCACTTCCACTGAAAATAACCTGTCATTTCAATTAAACCTGCTTTACTTGTTTCTACACTACTTCCCCTTTCTTCATTGCCCACTGCAACAGCTTTTCTTGTATCAACACTTGCAAAGGTTTTTCCCCTTTCAGTGCATGTGTAGTCATTTATCCTGTACCACTCTGGACTAGTTCCAGTCCAAGTGTCGCTGGGCAGTTGGCCATAGACACAGACATTCCAAGCTCTGGAGCCACCCATGACCTCTGGTGCAGGGCCTGGGGCACCCTCCCCATGCATCTTCTCCATCTATTTTTCTGCGGCCAGAAAGTTGCCAATAGCTCAGGGCCTGGTTTGTCCACAAGTGAGGATCTTCATCAGGCATGGATAATGCTGCACCACCTGAGAACACCCACAATTTCTGGTGCCATGGGGCGATTTTGCTTGGCAAATTGCCTCTCCCAGAGTATCAGTCAAATTTGGAGGAAATTATGTCCAAGTATCTGGGCAGGGTATGGACTGTGGTATGTCTGCCTCAGACTTCTCTTCCATTTAAAAGAATTTTTAGAAATTTAGTTCCTTAATACTGACTTATGCAAATTTCTAGGCCCCTTCTCACCTGTCATATCTTAAGGAAGTCTGTGGACAATGTATAAAAATTTTTCAGGTCTCACTCTTACTAATGCCTCTACTTATGCTCTCTCCACACTTCGCAAAGGCCCTAAAAATACTATCAAAAGTGGTTCCTACCACTTCCCTTTTGCTATGAGGTGGTATTCCAAGGGCCAACAAGGCACTGTCAGCTGCAGTAGTAGAGCAACCACTGTGGGGGTGCACTATGGTTCTACTCAACACAACTACACTAGTATTCATGATTATGTCATGAACAGGGTCCCCCAAAAGTAATCCACATCTTCAAAGGACTGCAAAGGTGCTGCATCTTAGGCAGAAGTGAGGAGGAGGGCCCTTTCTCCAACTTTTTCACCAAGACCCTGAAGCCCCTGTTTTAAGAAGTCTTACATGAAAGGAGCTCCATCTTCTGTGGTCAACTACACGTTCACAGTTTATAGACACAATGCCTGCTTTCTTTGTTTTACGGCACTAGGATCCCCTTTGCTCTGGAATGCTCTAGTCCCTCTACTTTGCTTTATACATCTCCACAGCCATTAACATCTGTGATACTGTATTTTTACTTGTTTGTTTATTCAGTTATGTATTTATTTATTGTCTTTCACCTCCAACTAGGTGTAAGATCCATTAGGACAGAGGTTTGGTTTTGTTCACTGCAATATCTCCAGCGCTAGAATAATGCCTGGCACCTGGGAGATGCTCAATAAATACATGTTGAATAGATGAATGAATGAAGCCTGAATCCATATCTAGAAAAAGAAACATCTCCCTTAAGGACACATAGCCTGCAGAGCTCCAAGTCTGCCTTATCTTAGAGAGCAGGTTATCTTTGGTTTTAGCTGTCTACTTTGATTATCTGTGGCTTATGTTCACACAGTTAAATGGCCCTTTTACTGACTTTCCTTGTACAAAGGAATACTTACTGTAAGACACATGGAAGTCCCCACCTCCTGCAAGATAACAAAGTGCTTGTAGCTTTGAAATTAAGAGTTATCACCTAGCCATCCACTGGAACCCCCAGCAGCATATTCCACCACTATCCCCATCAAAGTGTCAAAGAATGGGGCCAAGTTTTAGTCCATCTTCAAGGTCAGAGGACTGCATGCTGTCCTCTCCCCTCAAATGTTTAAGAATGGGCTGATGCCAAGCCTGTATCCCCATCCTGTATGTCACAGAGAAGAACTCCTGATTTATACTCTTCTTCTACTGGAGACAGGCTCAGAAAAAGTACCCTGCTACTGGTTATAAGATTGGTAGCTGAACTGTCAGCTGAGCAGCGCTGGGTGGGGTCGCGAGGCCGCGCGTCCGCCAGAGGCTCCCCAGTCCCCGCCGCCGCCGCCCCCGGCCGGTCCCCTGGTCGGCGTCTGCATCCGGGTCCAGAGCCCTCTCCCAGCGGTAACGATGCCGAGGAGGCAGTGACCCCGAGGGAGGCCAGAACCCGGGCGGCGGAATTGCCATCCTCATTAAAGAATTCCATGAGGATGCCTTTCCTGTGCCAGCTGCTCTAGAGGAATCACACAGGCCACAGTGCTGGGGGCCGGCTGTCCCCTCAGCAGCACTCTCTCTGATTTCCTACAGGAACTGCTGCCATGTCCCACCAACCAGTTAGCTGCCTGACTGAAAAGGGGGACAGCCCCAACGAAACCACAGGAAATGGACCCCCCAGTCTGGCTCACCCGAACCTGGACACGTTCACCCCGCATGAGCTGCTGCAGCAGATGAGAGAGCTTCTAATTGAGAACCATCAGCTGAAAGAAGCCATGAAGCTGAACAATCAAGCTATGAAAGGGCGATTTGAGGAGCTTTCAGCCTGGACAGAAAAGCAGAAGGAAGAACGCCTTTTTTTTGAGACCCAGAGCAAAGAAGCCAAAGAGCGCCTAACGGCACTGAGTCTTGAAAATGAAAAACTGAAGCAGGACCTCGGAAAACTAAAAGGGAAAACTGAAAGGTCATTCGAGGTCCCCAAGGCAGAAGCAGAACAGGAAGTGGAACAGCTGAAGACCCAGGTGGCACGCCTTCAAGCTGAAAAGGTCGATCTGCTGGGCATCGTGTCTGAATTACAACTCAAGCTGAACTCAGGTGGCCCCTCCGAAGACTCCTTTGTTGAAATCAGGATGGCTGAGGGAGAAGCAGATGTGGCAACGAAAGAAATCAAGCCAAGTCCTGGGCCCACAAGAACTGATTCCATTGACACGAGCAAATCTGCAGAAGGTGCCAGGAATTATTTGGAATTTGAGGAATTAACTGTGAGCCAGCTCCTGCTTTGTCTAAGGGAAGGAAACCAGAAGGTGGAGAGACTTGAACTTGCCCTCAAGGAAGCCAAAGAAAGAATTTCTGATCTTGAAAAGAAAGCGAAGGATCATTGTGAGATTGAGACCCAGACAGAGGGGCACACAGAACAAGAGAAAGAAGAGGAGAAAGGCACGGAAACTGTTGGAAGTGAAGTGGAAACGTTGAACCTTCAGGTGACAACCCTGTTTAAGGAGCTTCAGGAGGCTCACACGAAATTCAGTGAGGCTGACCTGATGAAGAAGAGACTTCAGGAAAAATGTCAGGCCCTTGAAAGGAAAAATTCTCCAACCCCATCAGAGCTGAATGAAAAGCAAGAGCTTGTTTATAATAACAGAAAGTTAGAGCTCCAAGTAGAAAGCATGCGATCAGAAATCAAAATGGAGCAAGCAAAAACAGAAGATGAAAAGTCCAAATTAGCCACTCTACAGTTGACACACAACAGGCTTCTTCAAGAATACAATAATGCACTGAAAACAACTGAGGAACTAAAAAGAAGAGAGTCGGAAAAAGTGGATAAGGTGGTGCTGCAGGAACTGAGTGGAAAGCTGGAACTGGCAGAGAAGGCCCTGGCTTCCAAGCAGCTCCAAATGGATGAGATGAAGCAGACCATCGCCAAGCAGGAGAAGGACCTGGAAACCATGGCTGTTCTCAGGGCTCAGATGGAGGTTTATTGTTCTGACTTTCACGCAGAAAGAGCAGCAAGAGAGAAGATTCATGAAGAAAAGGAGCAAATGGCATTGCAGCTGGCAATTCTGCTGAAAGAGAATAATGCTTTTGAAGATGAAGGCAGGCAGTCCCTGATGGAAATGCAGAGCCGTCATGGGGCGAGAGCAAGTGACGCTGACCAGAAGGCTTATCTCGTTCAAAGAGGAGCTGAGGATAGAAACTGGATGCAGCAGGAACAACAGAATATTCCAATTCATTCTTGCCCCAAATGTGGAGAAGTGCTGCCCGACATAGATACACTACTGATTCATGTTACAGACTGCATCATTTAAGTGTTGACCTTTCACCTCCCCCAAACTGTTGGTAAATGTCAGATTTTTTCCTCCAGGAGTTGTACTTTTGTGTCATTTGTTTCACTCAAATATTTTGGCTCATTATTTTAGGAGAAAGAAAACCATTATGTTCTAAAAAGGACATTTTTTGGTGCATTCCCACAAACTCGCAAAATAGAATCCTTAACGTACCACTCTTCTGATAAGAGGTTTGTTTTTTTTTAATATTGTTGATGTGAGCACTGAACTGTCCATGCGGGTTATGAGTGTGTGACATCGTGGATAGAGTAAATGTGGTAATAAGATGGAAGAAGCCTCACTGATTAAGAACTTTCTAAGGAGGCAGGAAAAATGAAGTGGTCACAGATTTAATCAAGAAAAGTGTCTTTGAAGTATTTTTAAATAAATTACATTGTTATTTTTCTTTATTCATTTAAGATAGATCTATCTGGGGTTGTGTATGTGTGTATATCTTACAGTTTTATTTCAGCCACAGCCCCAAAATTATGATGTGGCTCTTTTCAGATGAGCCCTGTGACCTTTTACTTGATCCTCAGGACAAGTGAAAAAATACTGACCTACGTGAAGCGGATATATTAGGTTCACTGGATGTCACGTAATCATCCACAGTGTAAAGTTTTCTTTTTCTTTTGTTGTGCTGCAGGTATATGTTTATCAACTATACAGTAAATAGTGTATTAATTTCTAAAAAGAATAGCTATCTATTAATTTTCTTCCTGGATCAGGCTCTATATTCATAATCACAAAAATAGTTATTGCAAAAAAAAATAGTTATTGCAAAATAAAATTTTGCTTATGAATCTTTCACATTGTTCATATATGACTAGCTCATTTCATAGGATGTGTTTTCTGTATTCAGCTTCATATAAGCTTAATACTTATTCAGAACCATTTTGTTAATTCCGTGAATATGAGCAAATCCCTTTACTAGATACCAGTAAGTGGTGTTTGAATTAGAAACTGTTCTTTCTAAGGAGGTGAAAAGATAGGGATTTGCCATATTTTGTAAACCTACAGTTTACCAGCCATAAAAGTTACCAATGTCCTTATGTATCTATATCCTAAAATATTTAAGAGAAAAATTTAAAATCTCCTCTGTTTGACTTTGTCATAAGAATCTCTCCTACACAAACTTGACTTGTGTGTGCCTATGTGTGTAGGTATATATATATTTTAAAACAGGAATCAAAACAGTTAATTACAGCTTCATGCCAGGAGAACACGCTGCACAAATTCAACAGTAATTTAGATCCCCCCCTCACCCCAGGGGGTTTGTTAAAGACATTTCTAAAATAACTATGAAATTTTTACTTTTAATTTCTTGTTTATAGTTCTAGTTTAAATTCTTTTCCCTTACTGTCTTATATTGGAGAAGATAGATTTCTACAGTATCCTAAATAAAAAAGCAAACCAAATGGTTCTACACTTAAGATATTGGGAATATCCTTTTACTTTGTTCAAGTAAAAATATTAACCTGATCCCAATGTGAAATAACAGTGTGAATGTGCTGATTAAGCCTGTTATCAAATTGTTTCCTTGCTAATTAGATGGATTGTAAATGAAGGCAAGTTCATATGGTCAATTTAAATTGAGGCTATTGTTTTGGGGGAATCAAACAGTTTGGTAAACAACTTGTAAAGTCTGTGCATGTCTTATCCAGTTAATTTAGTCTTCAAGGCCTTGTTCCATGTTACCAGTTAACTACACCTCATCAGAATTTAGGCCCCTCTTCTAGGCCCAGCCATGCTGTATTCTTGTGTGGCTAATGGGAACAACAGAAAGATGGCAAATGTGAAGAAATATGAGGGAGCAAAAGAAACTTTGACAGCTAATAATTTTACACAATTAAGTCTTTAAATATTATGTTAAAAATAATTTTGGTCTGGCATGTAAGGAGCTTGGACGTCATCACTCCTATCCTTATAATAAGAAAAACGCCGAACAAACTTAAAAAAAAAAAAAAAAAAGATTGGTAGCTGGGCTTCCCTGGTGGCGCAGTGGTTGAGAGTCCGCCTGCCGATGCAGAGGACAAGGGTTCGTGCCCCAGTCCGGGAGGATCCCACATGCCGCGGAGCGGCTGGGCCCGTGAGCCATGGCCGCTGAGCCTGCGCGTCCGGAGCCTGTGCTCTGCAATGGGAGAGGCTACAACAGTGAGAGGCCCGCTTACCGCAAAAAAAAAAAAAAAAATTGGTAGCTAACTGAGAAGGGATATTATGAAGAGAAAGGTTACTGTGCTGTAAAGCTAGGGTTTCTCTTCCCTTTGAGTTCTTGAGCTGATAGGCTAGTAATTTAGTGTAATGTTAGCCCAGGGTACTTTATACTATAATAAAATTGAGGCCTTTTTGTCCTCTGCTTATTTATGCCTTCCCTACTTCTGTTCTATGAGCAAACCAAAACAAACAAACAAAAACTCTCCACATTGATCAAATGTAGAACAAAGGAGATATAAAGATCAGTTTTTCCAGGATAGTAAAATCAAATTAAAAACTAAACATCAAACCTGGATCAGAAAAACAGTATTCCAGGAATTGAGGTTAGTTTTAAACAACCTTTGTAGGACAATTTCAATAAGAACTTGCTATTCTCAGCAGTGTTATCTGGTTCTCCAAGAAGCAGAGGGCAATTTCACTGGTAATTGCCTAGATAAAATGCATTAAACTGGGACTCAGTTCCCCTCAGAGGGTGATCCTGAGTCACATACCCAATCTCCTATTCATCCTAGCTCATCCGTCACCATATCACACACCCTTCCAGTTACTTCATGTATTATTAAAAATCAATTCCCTCTTACCAAGGACATTAGTGGCTTTTGCTGCTCAGCAGAACAATGAGTACCATCCAAGACACTTGCAGGTGTGAAAGACAATAAACTGCTCACAATTTTACATTACTAGAACATTGAAATCACTGGTGTTTCAACTGTAATGAGATCTCTGGGACATAAGGCCTCTCTGCTTCATACTTGTGAATTTTTATTAGTGTTTCGGGGATATTCTTTTCATAATAAAGAATGATTAAGGAGACAGGTTCAATGCAGATGGAGATGGAGCATGGAGATGATACCAGGGCTATAACTTGAGTCTAAAGTCTAAGGGAAGAAAGGAAATAATCAGCAGAGGTGAGAGAGAAGGAAAAGCTAGGAGATTCTCCATAAATTTTAAACTCTGAAACAAACCAGCACAGAGGATAGAGGGCAGCATCATACCCTGATTCCACTATGAGGACAAGAGGCAGGATGAAGCATTTAAGTAAGATTTCTTAAAGGACTTCTTGAGAGTGCTGGATCCCTGAGAGGAAGGAGCTTGCCTTTCCTTTCCAGGAGGACTTGAAAACTGCGAGAGTCTTACTTGTCTGAGTTTAACTTGGAAGGAAATAGATTTATTTACCCTTGAGACCAGCTCGGTGATATTTTGGCACCCCATTGCCCGCATTTGAAGCACAGACCTAAAGCTGAAAGAGTCCTGAAGCAATTGTGTATTTTTCAAAATAGGAAGATTTACAGTAATCTCTGGTCCCATAGACCCTTCTCTAATCCATTCCCTCCTCCCTTTTCTATAGGCAATGCCATCTTTCAGGCCCTGGTTACCTCATGCCTGGAGGATTGGGACAGTTCCACTTTCAGCCTTTCCTCTGCCCCTCCCCTCTCTCCTCCCTGTAAATCCCTCTCCTCACAGCATTTAGAAGAATCTATTTAAAATTCACATTTGAGCCTTCTCACAACCCAGCTTAAAATATTCCAAAGGTTTCCCATAGCTTCCAGCTTCACTTTTTCCCACCGCTTTCTGCCTCACTGTTTGCCTTCTAGATGCACATACACCCAGCCTCCTCACCTTTATTCATGCTGTTTTCTAAGTTTTCTCACCTTTTCCTCCCTTTCCTTTTCTTCTTTAAAAATATATTTATTTATAAAAGTTTCAATAACTACATAACAAAATAAATATGAATAATGCTTCTTTTCTTTTTTAAATTTTATTTTATTTATTTTTTTATACAGCAGGTGCTTATTAGTCACCAATTTTATACACATCAGTGTATACATGTCAATCCCAATCGCCCAGTTCACCACACCACCACCACCACCACCACCCCGCAGCTTTCCCCCCTTGGTGTCCATATGTTTGTTCTCTACATCTGTGTCTCAATTTCTGCCCTGCAAACCGGTTCATCTGTACCATTTTTCTCGGTTCCACATATATGCATTAATATACGATATTTGTTTTTCTCTTTCTGACTTAACTTCACTCTGTATGACAGTCTCTAGATCCATCCACGTCTCAACAAATGACCCAATTTCATTCCTTTTTATGGCTGAGTAATATTCCATTGTATATATGTACCACATCTTCTTTATCCATTCCTCTGTCAATGGGCATTTAGGTTGCTTCCATCACCTGGCTATTGTAAACAGTGCTGCAATGAACATTGGGGTGCATGTGTCTTTTTGAATCATGGTTTTCTCTGGGTATATGCCCAGTAGTGGGATTGCTGGGTCATATGGTAATTCAATTTTTAGTTTTTTAAGGTACCTCCATACTGTTCTCCATAGTGACTGTATCAATTTACATTCCCACCAACTATGCAAGAGGGTTCCCTTTTCTCCACACCCTCTCCAGCATTTGTTGTTTGTAGATTTTCTGGTGATGCCCATTCTAACTGGTGTGAGGTGATACCTCATTGTAGTTTTGATTTGCATTCCTCTAATAATTAGTGATGTTGAGCAGCGTTTCATGTGCTTCTTGGCCATCTATATGTCTTCTTTGGAGAAATGTCTATTTAGGTCTTCTGCCCATTTTTTGATTGGGTTGTTTATTTTTTTTAATATTGAGCTGCATGAGCTGTTTATATATTTTGGGGATTAATCCTTTGTCCGTTGATTCGTTTGCAGATATTTTCTCCCATCTGAGGGTTGTCTTTTCATCTTGTTTATGGTTTCCTTTGCTGTGCAAAAGCTTTTAAGTTTCAGTAGGTCCCATTTGGTTTTTTTTGTTTTTATTTTCATTACTCTAGGAGGTGGATCAAAAAAGATCTTGCTGTGATTTATGTCAAAGAGTGTTCTTCCTATGTTTTCCTCTAAGAGTTTTATAGTGTCCGATCTTACATTTAGGTCTCAAATCCATTTTGAGTTTATTTTTGTGTATGGTGTTAGGGAGTGTTCTAATTTCATTCTTTTACATGTAGCTGTCCAGTTTTCCCAGCATCACTTATTGAAGAGACTGTCTTTTCTCCATTGTATATACTTGCCTCCTTTCTCATAGATTAGTTGACCATAGGTGTGTGGGTTTATCTCTGGGCTTTCTATCTTGTTCCATTGATCTATGTTTCTGTTTTTTGTGCCAGTACCATATTGTCTCCGTTACTGTAGCTTTGTAGTATAATCTGAAGTCAGGAAGTCTGATTCCTCCAGCTCCATTTTTGTCCCTCAAGACTGCTTTGACTATTCAGGGTCTTTTGTGTCTCCATACAAATTTTAAGATTTTTTTTGTTCTAGTTGTCTAAAAAATGCCATTGGTAATTTGATAAGGATTGCATTGAATATGTAGATTGCTTTGTGTAGTATAGTCATTTTCACAATATTGATTCTTCCAATCCAAGAACATGGTATATCTCTCCATCTGTTGGTATCATCTTTAATTTCTTTCATCAGTGTCTTATAGTTTTCTGCATACAGGTCTTTTGTCACCCTAGGTAGGTTTATTCCTAGGTATTTTATTCTTTTTGTTGCACTGGTAAATGGGAGTGTTTCCATAATTTCTCTTTAACATTTTTCATCATTAGTGTATAGGAATGCAAGAGATTTCTGTGCATTAATTCTGTATCCTGCAACTTTACCAAATTCATTGATTAGCTCTAGAAGTTTTCTGGTGGCATCTTTAGGATTCTCTATGTATAGTATCATGTCATCTGCCAAGAGTGACAATTTTACTTCTTCTTTTCCAATTTGTATTCCTTTTATTTCTTTTTCTTCTCTGATTGCCGTGGCTAGGACTTCCAAAACTATATTGAATAATAGTGGTGAGTGTGGACTTCCTTGTCTTGTTCCTGATCTTAGAGGAAATTCTTTCAGTTTTTCACCATTGAGAATGATGTTTGCTGTGGGTTTGTCATATATGGCCTTTATTATGTTGAGGTAAGTTCCCTCTGTGCCTGCTTTCTGGAGAGTTTTTATCATAAATGGGTATTGAATTTTGTCAAAAGCTTTTTCTGCATCTATTGAGATGATCATATGGTTTTTATTCTTCAATTTCTTAATATGGTATATCACATTCATTGATTTGCATATATTGAAGAATCCTTGCATCGCAGGGATAAATCCCACTTGATTATGGTGTGTAATCCTTTCAATGTGTTGCTGGATTCTGTTTGCTAGTATTTTGTTGAGGATTTTTGTGTCTATATTCATCAGTGATATTGGTCTGTAATTTTCTTTTTTTGTAGTATCTTTGTCTGGTTTTGGTATCAGGGTGATGGTGGCCTTATAGAATGAGTTTGGGAGTGTTCCTTCCTCTGCAACATTTTGGAAGAGTTTGAGAAGAATGGGTGTTAGCTCTTCTCTAAATGTTTGATAGAATTCACCTGTGAAGCCATCTGGTCCTGGACTTTTTTTTTTTTTTTTTTGATGTTGGGGGGTAGGAGTTTATTAATTAATTAATTTATTTTTGCTGTGTTGCGTCTTCATTTCTGTGCAAGGGCTTTCTCTAGTTGTGGCAAGCGGGTGCCACTCTTCATCGCAGTGCACAGGCCTCTCACTATCGCGGCCTCTCTTGTTGTGGAGCACAGGCTCCAGACGCGCAGGCTCAGTAGTTGTGGCTTATGGGCCTAGTTGCTCTGCGGCATGTGGGATCCTCCCAGATCAGGGCTCTAACCTGTGTCCCCTGCATTGGCAGGCAGATTCTCAACCACTGCACCAGCAGGGAAGCCCTGGTCCTGGACTTTTTTTTGTTGGAAGATTTTTAATCACAGTTCCAATTTTATTACTTGTGATTGGTCTGTTCATATTTTCTATTTCTTCCTGGTTCAGTCTTGGAAGGTTATACCTTTCTAAAAATTTTTCCATTTCTTCCAGGTTGTCCATTTTATTGGCATAGAGTTGCTTGTAGTAGTCTCTTAGGATGCTTTGTATTTCTGTGGTGTCTGTTGTAACTTCTCCTTTTTCATTTCTAATTTTATTGATTTGAGTCCTCTCCCTCTTTTTCTTGATGAGTCTGGCTAATGGTTTATCAATTTTGTTTATCTTCTCAAAGAACCAGCTTTTGGTTTTATTGATCTTTGCTATTGTTTTCTTTGTTCCTGTTTCATTTCTTTCTGCTCTGATCTTTATGATTTCTTTCCTTCTGCTAACTTTGGGTTTTGTTTGTTCTTCTTTCTCTAGTTCCTTTAGGTGTAACGTTAGATTGTTTATTTGAGATTTTTCTTGTTTCTTGAGGTAGGCTTCTATAGCTATAAACCTCCCTCTTAGAACTGCTTTTGCTGCCTCCCATAGGTTTTGGATCATCATGTTTTCATTGTCATTTGTCTCTAGGTATTTTTTAATTTCCTCTTTGATTTCTTCAGTGATCTCTTGGTTATTTAGTAACGTATTGTTTAGCCTCTGTGTGTTTGTTTTTTACATTTTTTTCCCTGTAATTCATTTCTAATCTCATAGTGTTGTGGTCAGAAAAGATGCTTGATATGATTTCAGTTTTCTTAAATTTACTGAGGCTTGATTTGTTACCCAAGATGTGATCTATCCTGGAGGATGTTCCATGTGCACTTGAGAAGAAAGTGTAATCTACTGTTTTTGGATGGAATGTCCTATAAATATCAATTAAATCTATCTGGTCTATTGTGTCTTTTAAAGCTTCTGTTTCCTTATTTATTTTCATTTTGGATGATCTGTCCATTGGTGTAAATGAGGTGTTAAAGTCCCCCACTATTTTTGTGTTACTGTCGATTTCCTCTTTTATAGCTGTTAGCAGTTGCCTTATGTATTGAGGTGCTCCTATGTTGGGTGCATATATATTTATAATTGTTATACCTTCTTCTTGGATTGATCCCTTGATCATTATGTAGTGTCCTTCCTTATCTCTTGTAACATTCTTTAAAGTCTATTTTATCTGTTATGAGCATTGCTACTCCAGCTTTCTTTTGATTTCCATTTGTATGGAATATCTTTTTCCATCCCCTCTCTTTCAGTCTATGTGTGTCCCTAGGTCTGCAGTGGGTCTCCTGTAGACAGCATATATATGGGTCTTGTTTTTGTATCCATTCAGCAAGCCTGTGTCTTTTGGTTGGAGCAGTTAATCCATTCACATAAGGTAATTATCGATATGTATGTTCCTATGACCATTTTCTTAATTGTTTTCGGTTTGTTTTTGTAGGTCCTTTTCTTCTCTTGTGTTTCCCACTTCGAGAATTTCCTTTAGCATTTGTTGTAGAGCTGGTTTGTTGGTGCTGAATTCTCTTAGCTTTTGCTTGTCTGTAAAGCTCTTGATTTCTCCATCTAATCTGAATGAGATCCTTGCCAGGTAGAGTAATCTTCGTTGTAGGTTCTTCCCTTTCATCGCTGTAAGTATATCATGCCACTGCCTTCTGGCTTGTAGAGTTTCTGCTGAGAACTCAGCTGTTAACCTTATGGGAGTTCCCTTGTATGTTATTTGTCGTTTTTCCCTTGCTGCTTTCAATAATTTTTCTTTGTCTTTAATTTTTGCCAATTTGATTACTATGTGTCTCGGCGTGTTTCTCCTTGGGTTTATCCCCTATGGGACTTGCTGTGCTTCCTGGACTTGGGTGGCTATTTCCTTTCCCATGTTAGGGAAGTTTTCAACTATAATCTCTTAAAATATTTTCTCTGGTCCTTTCTCTCTCTCTTCTCCCTCTGGGACCCCTGTAATGCGAATGTTGTTGCATTTAATGTTGTCCCAGAGGTCTCTTAGGCTGTCTTCATTTCTTTTCATTCTTTTTTCTTTATCCTGTTCTGCAGCAGTGAATTCCACCATCCTGTCTTCCAGGTCACTTATCCTTTCTTCTGCCTCAGTTATTCTGCTATTGATTCCTTCTTGTGTAGTTTTCATTTCAGTTATTGTATTGTTCATCTCTCTTTGTTTGTTCTTTAATTCTTCTAGTTCTTTGTTAAACATTTCTTGCATCTTCTCTATCTTTGCCTTCATTCTTTTTCCGAGGTCCTGGATCATCTTCACTATCATTATTCTGAATTCTTTTTTTGTAAGGTTGCCTATCTCCACTTCATTTAGTTTTTTTTCTGGGTTTTTATCTTGTTCCTTCATCTGGTACATAGCCCTCTGCCTTTTCATCTTGTCTATCTTTCTGTTAATGTGGTTCCACAGGCTGCAGGATTGTAGTTCTTCTTGCTTCTGCTGTCTGCCCTCTCTCTCTTTCCTTTTCTTGGACCTTCATTAACTGTGAAATATAGGACAAATATATAAAAGTAAATAAACATACATGTACAATTTAATGAATAATCACTCTACCGAGGTCAAGAAACAGAGTACTGCAATTATCTTTCCTCCCCTCCCCAATGTCCCTCACTGCTATGCTGAAGTCAAAACTCCCTCCCTCCTGTGGGTAACCACGGCCTTTATTGCCATGATAATTGTGTTGCTTTTCTTTATAGTTTATCACATATTTATACAGTGCTAAAAATGTAGTGTGATTTTGCCTGTTTTTGAACATTATATGGATAGAATCACAATGAATTCATTCATTTGAACTTTATATGAATGAAACCATACAATTTATCATTTTGTGTCTTGCTTCTTTTTCACAACATTATATTTGTAAAAGTCATCAGTGTTTTGGGGATACCTGTGCATTGTTTATATTTATTTTTCTACTGTATTCCATTGCATGAATATACTGCAATGTATTTATCTGTATTCTACTGCTGTATTCTACTGTTGATGGACATTTCAGTTGTTTAAAATTTTAGGATATTACTATTGTTACTAATGTTCTAGTACATATCTTATGGTGCACATAACGAGTTTTTCTAAAGTTTATACATACAGGTGGACTTGCTGAATCGTAAGGTATGAGCTTCAGCTCTATTAGAAAGTATCAAATTATTTTCAAAAGTGGTTTTGTAATGAGTTACACTCCACCAGCAGGGTAAAAGTTCTCATGACTCCACATGCTCTCCAACATTTGGTATAGTCAGACTTTTAATTATAAATTTCTCTCTGATATAGTAATCCCAAGTGTCTAGACTGTGCCTGGCTTATAGTATGCATGCATTAAATATTCATTGAATAAACTAATATTTCTTATTTTCCAAACGTGGGAGTTTTCTAATTATCTTTTGGTTATTAAAACTTAAATCCATTGTAGTTGAAGAACCCTTCCTGTTCAATATCAACCTTTGGAAACTTGTTGAAATTTTTCAAATAGACAAGTTGTTTGCAATTGTTATGTATATGCATCATGGAAGAATATGTGTTTTGTGTTTGTTGGATGCAAGGTTTAGAGACACCCATTAGTACAAAATTTAAAACAAATTTATAAATTGTTTATTAAAAATTTTTATATCCTAAGTGATTTTTTTTCTATACATATTACAAATTACTAAGAAGAGGTTTTTATAATCTTCCACTATGTTTATGAATTTATTCTTCTGGTAAATTTTTTGTAGTTCTGATAATTTTTGCTTTATATATTCTAGTGCTATGTTGTAAGTACAATTTAAATTTTTGAATTGTCATATTTTCCTGGTGAATTGAACGGTTTTCATTGGGCAGTGTTTTTGTTCTCTAATAATGCTTTTTGCCTTAAAGTCAATTTTGACTGATGTTAATATAGCTACACCAGCTTTCTTTCTTTTTTTTTTTTTTTTTTTATGTGGGATCTTCCCGGACCGGGGCTTGAACCCGTGTCTCCTGCATCGGCAGGCGGACTCTCAACCACTGCGCCACCAGGGAAGCCCCCAGCTTTCTTTTGAATGGGGTGCATCTCTCCTTTTCCATTTCTCTACTTTCAACTTCCTAAGCTTTAAGTGTGTTTCTGACAGATAGCATATAGTCACATTTTGTTTTGTTTTGCTTTTTTTCCATTTTAGCAGCCTTTGTCTTTTATCTAGTGCATTTAATGCAGTTATATTTAATATTAATAATTTGGATTTAAACCAGATTTGTGGACTTATCTATTTCTCATTTCTATTGGGTTTTGCCTCCTATTTTGGAAGATCTTTTATTATATATTTAACAATTTAGGATTGTTATGTCCTTTTGCTGAATTGACTACTTTATCATTATGAAATGGCCTTTCTTTATTCCTAGTAATATCCATTGCTCTAATATTTACTTAGTCTGATATTCATGGAGCCATTTCACCTTTTTTTTTTTTTTCGCGGTATGCGGGCCTCTCACTGTTGTGGCCTCTCCCGTTGCGGAGCACAGGCTCCGGATGCGCAGGCTCAGCGGCCATGGCTCACAGGCCCAGCCACTCTGCGGCATGTGGGATCTTCCCGGACCGGGACACGAACCGTGTCCCCTGCATCGGCAGGCGGACTCTCAACCACTGCACCACCAGGGAAGCCCCATTTCAGCTTTTTTAAGTGTTTGCATGGTACATATTTTCTATTTTTTTCTTTTGTCATATCTGTGCCTTTACATTTCAAGTAGGTTTTCTATAGATAGAATGTACTTGAGTCTTACTTTTTATCTAACCTGACCATCTTTACCCTTTAATTGGGATGTCATTTATACTTATTATAATTATTAATAAGATTGGATTTCCATCTATCATCTTGCTGTTTTGTTTCTATATGTCTCATCTGTTCTTTGTTTCTTTTTTCTTATTTCCATTCCATTGTTTAGACTAAGTGAATTTTAAAATGATTTTTTTACCTTGGCTTTTGGCATTTTAGTTCTTCCTCCTCTTTTCTCTTTGTTTTGTTTTTATTGCTTTAGAGCCGTTCTTTCCAACAGAATTTTCTGTGAAGATGGAGTTCTGTGTCTGCATTGTCCAGTATGGTAACCACTAGCCACATATGACTATTTAAGACTTGAAGTATAGCTAGTATGACTAAGGAACTGAGTTTTTAATTTTTTTCTAATTTAAATTTTAATAGCCACATATGGCGAGCGGCTACTGTATTGGACAGTGCAGTTCGAGTTTACAATGTACACCATTATCTTGTCACAGTGCAAGAAACTTACAAAGACATACTTTCATTTCCTCCCTTATGGTCTTTGTGGTTTTATTGTCACACATATTACTTCTACATAAGCTAAAATCCCAAATGCAGTTTAATTATTTTTACTTTAATTATTTATTTTTTAAGAGATAAAATTTGAGGAAAATATTTTAAAATATTTTACCAAGTATTTATCATTTTTTGCACTCTCTATTCCTTTGTGTTGATCCAAATTTTTCATGCTATTTTTTTCTGCTTGAGGAACTTCCTTTAACATTTCATCTTCTGTTTTTTTAAAATGGTCTTTAGTTGAGGTCTATCCCAATGAGGCTTTTTCTGTAAACCTACATCATTGGAAACGCCTCACAGAGTAACTGTGGTTTCCTTTACTCATAGAACTACCTGTTAGATCAGTGGGGAAGAACTACAAGACAGAGCTGCCAAGCAAACTATGAAAAACCTAACAGTCAAACTTTTTTTTATCTTCGGTATTGGCATATCCCAATGATCTCTATGTACTGTTCTAGGGTTTGATGGCTTAGGAGTGAATATGATTTGCACCTAATACATTTTTAGAGGGTGTCAAATTCAGAACCAGGCAGATCCATCTCCTGACCCTAAACATGGTCCTAAAGTAAATTGCTTGAGGGAATTGGATCCCAAAGATTACAGGTGGGGAATTTTGAAGTGTGTCCATATTCCACTGGAGATCAAAGAAGCCCAACTAAAAGAATTGTGGGCTGACTCACATGACAACCTCTTTTTGAAAGGGCTATTTTATCTTATTGAGTTATTTGTAGTGAGGTGGATGGACCTAGGGTCTGTCATACAGAGTGAAGTAAGTCAGAAAGAGAAAAACAAATACCGTATGCTAACACATATATATGGAATCTAAGAAAAAAAAAAGGTCATGAAGAACCCAGGGGTAAGACAGGAATAAAGACACAGACCTACTAGAGAATGGACTTGAGGATACGGGGAGGGGGAAGGGTAAGCTGGGACAACGTGAGAGAGTGGCATGGACATATATACACTACCAAACATAAAATAGATAGCTAGTGGGAAGCAGCCGCATAGCACAGGGAGATCAGCTGGGTGCTTTGTGACTACCTAGAGGGGTGGGATAGGGAGGGTGGGAGGGAGGGAGACGCAAGAGGGAAGAGATATGGGGACATATATATATGTATAACTGATTCACTTTGTTGTAGAGTGGAAGCTGACGCACCATTGTGAAGCAATTATACTCCAATAAAGATGTTAAAAAAAATAATGCCACAATGACTAACCTTGTGCACATATTATTTCAAGTTTGTGCAGTGTACTTTGAGTATAGATTTCTAGAAAATGTGATTGCTGGGTTAAAGGGTGAATGCATCTATGTGTAATTTTGCTAGATAATACAAAATTCCCTATAAAATAGGTAACTAATAAGGACCTACTGTATAGTACAGGGAACTCTACTCAATACTCTGTAATGACCTATATGGAAAAGAATTTGAACAAAAAAAGAGTGGACATATGTATATGTAGAACTGATTCACTTTGCTATACAGCAGAAACTAACACAACATTGTAACTCAACTATACTCCAATAAAAAATTAATTCAAAAAATACAAAATTCCCCTCCTTAAGGGCTGTATCATTCTACACTTCCACCAGTAGCATATCAATATCTCTTTCCCTAGAGCTTTGGCAACAAATTGTTCTCTCAGACTACTGGATTTTTGCCAACACAGCAAGAAATTCTATCTCAGTGTAATGTAATTTGCTTTTCTTTCTTGAGTGAGTTGAGTGTGTTTCACTATAAAAGGGCCACTTGCGTGAATCTTTTTAAACTATCTGTCCATGTCTTGTGCTCATTTTTCTACTGGGCTTACGTCTTTTTATTTCTAGAAGATCTTTATATATTCGGGAGATTAACTTTTTCCTGTGATAGAGTTGTTAATATTTTGTCCAGTGAATTCTTTGTCTTTGGTCTTACAGTATTTGGGCCATGTAATTTAAAAAACTTGTATGTAATAGAATTTATCAGTCTTTTATTGATTCTATATTTTGAATCATGCAAATACTTTCCCCACCACCCCTATGGGAATACTATACAGAAATCCATGCATATTTTTTTCTATAACTTGTATGGTTTCCATTTTTGTTATGTTTAATTAACTGATCCATATGGAGTTTATCTTGGTGTTCAGTATAAGCTATAGATACAAGTTTATCTTTTTCCAAATGATGCCTAGTTGTCTCAACAGCATTTATTTGAGTCCATTTTTTCATTATTCTGAAACGTCCTTATCATTAATAAATTTCTTCATGTATTGGATTGACTTTATGTTATGTTCCACTAGTGTCTGCCTATTCATGTACCAACTCTACACCATTTAAATTATGAAGGCTTTATAGTACTTTAAATGTCTAGTAAGACTGGCCCCTCCTCATTGCTCTTCTTTTCGGGGTTTCCCTGGAAGTTCTTGTTTATTTTTTCCATACGAGCATAAGAATCAATTTGTCTATCTAAAAAACAAACAAAAATCTTGTCGAAATTTTTATTGGAATTATATTAAATTTACAAATTCACTTAAGGTATGTCTTTTATTTGTTCAAGTCCACTTTTGTGTCTTTGGGTAATATTATAAAATTTTTCTCATAGATTTTTACATATTTCTTCTTAACTTTATTCCTAGGGGTTTTGTGATTATGGTTGCTATTAAATGGGATGTAGGTGTTCTCTATGTTATCTTCTCACTGGTTCTTCCTTGTTTCTATGAAGCCTACTGACTTCTGCCAATTGCTTTTATATCCTCCTGCCTTACTGAATCATCTTTTTGTATGCAGTAGTTTTTCCATTGACTTACTTTCATTTTCCAGACTCACCATCAGATTATCTACAATTCTCATACATTTAATTCTTTCTCTGTAACAATGCTGTGGCAAATACGTCCAGTATTTACAGTACTACTATTTACAGTAGTAGTGGATAGCCTCGTTTTGTTTTAGATATTAGTAGGAATGCCGCAGCTGCTTTCCCATGAAAATAGTAAGATAGATGTTGGTAAGCAAGATACTTTGCGACATTAAGAAAATAGTCTTGGGCTTCCCTGGTGGCGCAGCGGTTGAGAGTCCGCCTGCCGATGCAGGGGACACGGGTTCGTGCCCCGGTCCGGGAAGATCCCACATACCGTGGAGCGGCTGGGCCCGTGAGCCGTGGCCGCTGAGCCTGCGCGTCCGGAGCCTGTGCTCCGCAACGGGAGAGGCCACAACAGTGAGAGGCCCGCGTACCGCAAAAAAAAAAAAAAAAAAAAAAGAAAATAGTCTTTTATTCCTCTTTTGAAAGTCATTTTTACTAGGAATACATCTTGAATTTTCTGAAATATTTTTCCAGCACTATGGAGATAATTGCAAGATCTTTTCTTCTTATATATAATATTATTAAGTATATTAATGTATATTATAACATTGAACCATCTTTGTATTTCTGAAGCAGTTGACACTTGGTCATGACATTTCATGCTGTTTGATTCCATTTGCTAATGTTTTATTTAAGATATTTGCATTGATATTCATACATGAGATTGTGTTCCCTTTTGTGCAATCTTTATCCGATTCCGGTTTCAGTGTTATATTTATTTCTTTAAAGAATTTTTGAAGTTGTCTTTCTTCTGTGTTTTGGAATAGAATTGAGATTGTAAGTCTTTAACTCAAAGATACAGAAAACAGGGCTTCCCTGGTGGCGCAGTGGTTGAGAGTCCGCCTGCCGATGCAGGGGACACGGGTTCGTGCCCCGGTCCGGGAAGATCCCACATGCCGCGGAGCGGCTGGGCCCGTGAGCCATGGCCGCTGAGCCTGTGTGTCCGGAGCCTGTGCTCTGCAACGGGAGAGACCACAACAGTGAGAGGCCCACGTAGCGTTAAAAAAAAAAAAAAAAAAAAAAAAAAAAGATACAGAAAACAAATCAGCGAGGAGAGGGAAGGGGGTAGAGACAAGATAGGAGTAAGAGATCAAAAGGCATAAACTACTATGCATAAAATAAATAAGCTACAAGGATATATTGTACAGCACAGGGAATATAGCCAATATTTTATAATCACTTTAAATGGAGTATAATCTATGAAAATACTGAATCACTATGTTGTACACCTGAAACTCATATAATATTGTAAATCAACTATTCTTCAATTTGAAATAAAATAAAATAGATTATAGGTCTTTAAAGAATCCCATTTGAAACCACCTTTGGTATTTTTAGGGAGATTTAAAAAAAATATTCTATCCAGTATTTTAATTGTTTTCAGAAGAATGACTGGTCTAAATAAGTTATTACTTCTTTTCCTGAGAAAAAACTCCCCCCTTTCTTTACCTTATTTACTCCTTCTAATCTTTCAAGACTTTGTTCAGTTATCATCTCCTCTGAAAAGTCTCTGAAACCCCCAGGTTGTGCTAAGCTGCCTCTTTTCTGGGCTTCTTCTGGCCATTGTTCATTCTTGCATAGCTACATTATATTGAAGTAATCTTTTAATGGTATCCTTACTCTGCCCCTTCTATAATCCATTCTTCAACAGAAAGTCAAAGTAATCCTTTAAAAACACAGTTGTGATCGTGTCACTTGCATAAAACCTATTGATAGCTTCCTATTCTTTTGGGATAAAGTTTCGAATCCTTCACGTGGCCCCCAAGACACTGCCTGATCTGGAGCATCCTTACTTTTCTGGCCTCAACTTGTGCCCCAGCCTCCTTATTCTAACCTCTTTCTCTTCTTCCAGCTTCCTAAGCTCTTTCCTTCTTGAAGTCTTTGAATACTCTGTTCCATTTGCTTGAAGACCCACTCCCTTCACTTCCTCCACGCCTTTGATCTGGCTATATACATGTATCTTCCAGGTCTCAGGGAAGTTTTCCCTGAACTCCCGGTCCGATTGAGGTCTCCTTTGAAAGGTCATATTATCCTCCACACTTTTCCTTTATGTAACTTATAACTATTGTGATTATCTAGGCATTCAGGTGACTCTTTAATGTTCATTTCTCACACTAACCTATAATTTCCCTGGAGACAGGGACCGTGCTGATCTTATTTTCAGCTGGATCATAACAAACAGCAAAATAATAGGATTAAATAAGTATTTGTTGAATGAATGGATGAACGAAGGAAGGAAGGGAAAAAAACCTAATTATTGAACTCTGAGCAAGAAACCTGAAAGAACAAATGCTCTATTTCCCCTCCAGGGGGAGACATACTCCTACTAGAAGTAGCACAGGCCTAGGAGAGCTCAAAATTATGAGATCAACCAAAGCTTGCTTCTCAAGCCCCTAAAATTGATCCGAAGAATCCAATCATTTCCTTGCTAGTAGGACTCTTCAGATCAGTCTGAACCACTCACTGAAACCAGGCAAGTGGGCATTTCCTCTGTTAACTTCCCTCCCCTGAACAATCTTAAGAACTCTCCTGCTAGAGTTAGTCTACTCCAGTCTCGGTTTGCTAGGAAATAACTGCTCACAATCTTGAAAAAAATAGTATCATGTATATGTAATTTAAATATTATCATTAACATTGTTATTTGTATTTTTACTGTAACTTTTTTTCAAACTCCCTCAGTCTTTCTTTATAAAGTCTCAAAATTAGCAAAATTATTCTGATAGTAGAAAATACTGGTAAACTGTAGGTCCAAAAAATAATAAAATACTGATGAAAAGCTAACTGAAAAAAAAAACCCAATGATTCATAAATTTCCCCAAGCCTTGGGGAAATTTAAAGGGAAAAAGAGCAGAGTTTGAATACTGAGAGTATGTCTGCCTCTGAGCAATTCTGAAAGAAGTGCTTGTTTAATCTTGATAACATGTCTTGGGAGACTATCCCTGCTGTACATTAATACTGTTCTTTTCTTCACTGAACTACTTTCTCTAGGACAAGGTTTAAGTGTATAAAAAGTTCCATGAGGTTTACATTATATTTCCCTGAACTTTTTTTTTCTTTTCCTTTGCTCTATTTCCAAAGCCCTCTTTCAACTTTCCTTGTAAATGTGCCACTGACTTTTTTCTCAATATCAGGAACCAGTACATAGAGGCATTCTGCTATCCCTGTCTTTGAGAAGTCAGTTCACCATAGTTCAATTCAGTTCGCATTTATCCAATACCTACTGTGTGTTTGGGACTGTGCTATGGGGAGAGGTGAACGCAGGAAATCTAAATGCCTGCCTTAGCTTGCAGTGTAACTGAGAGGCCCAGACATTTGGTAACCTCCTTGAACAAATACATAGATGACATAGATAAGAACCAACATTTATATAGTTTAGAAAACCACTTTTCACAAATATGATCTAAGTTTTGTGAAATTAACTGTTGGGGGTAGGTGTTGCTACTCTCATCCTGTTGTAAAGTCATCAGTAAACTGAGATAACGTAACTTGCTTAGACAAGTAAGGTAACTAGAGCTACTATCAGAACTGGAACCTTGATCCCTATGGTGTTTTCATGGATATTTCATTGTTTCTAAATTAAGGAATACACTACAAGTGATAATCCTAAAACTTAAAGAAACTCAAAATAGAAAGAGAAAATGCACCATTATACTAATGAAAGAAAGCTATTTTTCCCAACCAGTCTGACACTTGGATCTTATCTTTTCACTCCACGTTGTTAATTTTGACAGCTTTCCTTCACTCTTAGGGTATCTCAAACTTCCTTTTGGTTCTTTTCATTTTCTTTGGTGATGGGGGAAGAGCTTCTTTGGAAGGAATCACTTCTTCTTACTTAAGTCACCTTTCTCTAGGAAAGGTGTGAGGAAAACTTTTTCATCAACATTAGTCAAGCAGCCCCTGAAGAAGGACGAGGCTTTTTAGTCAGAAGAGTAATTGATGAGTTCTAGACAGAAGCCAGAAAACTTGTGTTTCGTGTTACCACTTAAGAGAGCTTGCAGGGCAGAATTCCTCTCCTCCAGGAATTGTCATTCTAGAGGACTGCGCTCAAAATCAGGAAACGGTTTGGAGCCAACTGGTGAAAAAAGGAGTTTTTTCACTCCAAAAAGGAGTTGTACAAAAGCCCACCACTGTTAGGTTGCTGCAGCACTCAAGAAGAAAGACACCCAGATTTGTAACCTGGGACAGTTCTATGGCATCTATCCACGGAGACTGGATACTAATATATGTTGAACAGTGATAACAGCATTCATTACAAGCAAAACATTATTATCAGATTTCTAGTTCCAGTTTATGCCAAGGTCTGAAAATAGGAACACTAGTTGTACTGTCAATCAACACCATCTCATGAACAGTTCTTCAAAACAGAACTAGAACTAGCAAGGGAGAGAAGAAAAAATAAAAGTCTTATGAGAGACACAACATATTAAAAAAAAAACCAAACTCAGGGAATCACTTGTAATCAAAGCATGAAGATTGTAAATAAGCTGAAATATATAGAGATGGTGTTGGGATGTTGAATGGAAGATTCATGGGATATGATCAAAATACCACTTTACTTTTTGGCTTTTATCATCTTTTAAAAATATTTATTAGGAGGGGATAATTCATGCCCCTGAATGGAAAATTGGGCAGATTCTCTGACTTTTTGGTTTATTCTTTGATAATGGACAGTATTTTAAGTAACAGTCATTTTAAGTCAAAAAAAGAGTCTTGATTTAGTAATTAGAATGTTTCTAGTCCAAGATGGTAACCAAATACTTCAGGCTTCATTCTAAGGTGCTAGTCTAAGCCCTCTCCTCCCCTCCCCCATGAGGGAGGGCTGGTGGCTGCCTCCTGTGGCTGGTGGCTGCTGCCTTCAGGTTTCTCCTCAGCTTACCACTAGCTAACTGCTGTTTGATCTGCTGTGTACAAGTGGGAGGAGGCAGGACAACCAAGGGGATAGGGCAGTTCTGTTTTGATAGGATGGGTCTGTACTACCTGGGTCTGGTACATGGTTACTCTTTCTCTTGTAAGGTGCTTTTAGAGGTTCTTGGGAGAGTCCCATCATCAGAGACCTCTCACTTGAGTCCCTTTGGCCTAGACAGACACAGGTGGTTGTCTGCAACAGCCTCTCTGGTTTCTAGGATTCCTGCGTTCATCTCTAACTTCTGGTCACTGGGTCCCTCTACACCTCTAGACAAGTCTTTTGAATAGACCAAAGGCAACCTCATGCTGACTGTCCTCTATGTGGCCCACATTGGGTCCAGGAAAACATTTCACATTTGTCATCCCTACCGAATCTGGGTGTGCTGGTGGATCCCAATGCAGCCACCTCTGTTTTATGGCCACTGCCTTCTTTTATTTATATGCAAGAGTCAGTGCAGTCCTCTGTGTTTTACAACTATGGGAAACAATTTCCAAGCTCTCTGGTCCCACAGAGTCCCCTCTTTAGGCTTGAGAAGGATGCAGCACCAGCACTGCCTCTTCCTCTGAGTGGGAAGGGAGCGGGATCTCAACAAAACACATTTCTCCACAAGAAACCTCTTCACAGACCCTCTCTCTCTCTACACTCTCTTGATCTCACCATGAAGTAGAACTGTTCTTCAACATCAGCTTTGTACAGTAAAATGTTGTTGAAATAGTGATCTTTAACTGCAATTGACTGTTTGCAAATCTGTCTCCCAATCCTTAATAATAAGGAAATGTACTAAGCATCCTTAATTTATACGATGTTGGGAGGAGACTCACTGAACTTTTCCAGTTCGCCATTCCCTCGCTGACATACAAGAACTATCTGGGCCCTGCTTTACTCTCAAACTGGTCAAATTCTGTTGCTCAGAGCAAGCTTTGAGGAAGGGGTGCTGGGGAACTCTTGGTTAAACGGGCTGCGGGGTAGATCACGGCTCTTAACAGTCTGCCTGTGTGGGCTGCTTTACTCTTCGCATGCACCACCACGTGCAGCTGGCTTCGAAATGTTTATGCTTTGTATGGAAAAAATCATCACTCGGAGGTGTCAGCATCTCTCTGGTTGGGAAAGGTTAATGTCAGCATGTACGTATTTGTTCAGCCCTCAACATTTGGGCTAGTGCTCCTCATGAGTGCTTGTTTATCTTTGATATATCAATAGTTTCCTTTGAGGGAGGGTGGACAATAACCAGAAGGGTTCCGAGGTGCATCGATGCGTTCCAATGTTATGAAAAATGCTGGAAGTCTCTTTTATTTGCCAAAGACACTTCTTACTAACAGTTTATTCTCCTAACGAACCGCATCGGTGTCGCGAGTTTGGGAATAATCTGGGAATTGGCTGTTCAGGTCCGGTATCAGATGGAGACAGTGGGAGGCAGCGGAGGGCTCGGATGAACTCATTGCAGGCCTGCTCCACGCAGGCACAGCCCCACGGAGTTGGTCGAACAGCCAGCGGGGAGTGAGCTCTTTGCCCACGACCGCCACGGACTCAGCGCCTGGCCAGCAGCCGACAGCGCTACATTGCGCCTGCGCAAACCCTGTGGCGGGGCTAGATAGCAAAGTGGTTAACTAAGCCTTGGTTGGACCAAGGCGGCGTCACAAGCCTGCGCAGGCGCGTTCCGCCTTCGGACACTGGTCGCTGCGCAGGCGCCCGTTCTAGTCACCTATCCTGTAAACAGAGGGGCCCCCGGGAGGTAACTTCTGCTTCCGGGTCACGTCTTGACAGCGGCTTTCACCACCCAGGTCAGCCCTGCAGTTCGGTGAGTGTTACCCCGCTGCAAAAATGTCTGCAGCCTGGTTCCCTAATCCGGGGCACCACGCCCAGTAATGCTTCCTCCACTCCCAGCTCGGGGTCCGCCAGCCCTCGAGGCTGGGACCTCGTTCCGGGCCTTGGGGAGATCGGGGCAGGGGTTGGTCCGCCTCAGGGGCTCCCCTGCCAGATTTCGCGACCCCGTTTCAATACCGGCCCCGGGAGACCCGCTGGAATTGCTGCGGTCTCTGAGGAGCCCGTGCGGAAAGTGACACCACATGTCTTCGCATTTCGTGCAGTTGTCCATCACCCCCCTAGATTCGGCGAGACCAAGCTGCCGCGACTCCTCCCCCAAGCAGGCGCGGTGGGGCGGGGGCCCGCCTGGGTGGGCGGAAGCCTGGTCTCACTAGCACCAGAGCTCTTGAACGTCACCTCTCTCCTACTTTGCTTCTAGCTTCGCAATAAAAAATAATAATAAAAAAAAAAACCTTGGGGTTGTCTCTGGATCCGAAGTGAAAGAAAACGGGAGAGAGAGGACTTCCAGTACCAGCGGAGGAAAGGGGAGACTTGGGGTCAAACCGTGCATAGGCTGCTGCCCGGATATACGTCGAGTTTAGATTTCGTTGACCCTCCCTGACGGTGAATGTTGTCTATGTGCCCCGAAGTTTCACTCTTCAGCACGAGCTTCGAGGCGGCAGCAGCAGAGGACCAGTGGTCATATTCTGAGTTAGGAGTTCTTAGCGTGGAGCCCAAGGGCGCTCCGAAAATGATTGCAGGGTGTAGTTTTTTCAGATTATCATGACCCGGAAATGGTTAACAGAACCACTTCGGTGTAAGCCTTCCACTTTGGACGCTCTGTTTTCTGTCCCCGTTCTTGAAATCGCTGACTCAAATGCAGCTATGCCTTTTCCCCCTTTTTCCTTGCAACAATGAAGTGTAAGATACAGACCCTTTGTCTCTGAGGAGTTTCGTGGCTGTTGGAGAGATTAAAACGTATGCCAAGTCTAAACTATCTAGAAAATTTCAGGGAGGCATATAAACAAGTGTGTAAGTTTACTTATTCTTAATAAAGTAGGGGAGAATACCCAATTTGAATCATTGATACCTATGAATTGAATATTTTTAACTTGCATTCCATTAATTAATACTGTATATATTTTAAACAGATAAATGGCTACTGATTAGCAAAATGGAAACTATTAGAGTTTATAGTATATTGCATAATGTATAAGGGGATAGTCCTTCACAAAAGGCAAAAATTACATAGTATGAAATGACCAAAATAATTTTTGGATTTTTCCCTTAGTAGTCATCATATGCATAAGATGTTTAATTACTGCAAGTCTTGGATTTTTTTAGGATCCAAAGTAATAAGCTTTACACTGGTTCAACAGATATTTATTGAGAACCTGCCATGTGTGAGGCACTGTTAAAAATAACACTGTATTTACCGCCAAGGAGCTTATAGTTTGATAAGAACATGGATTCCTAAACAGTTATACCTAGAGAGCCGTACAGCATACCGTGCTTTCTCTACAGTTTGATATATGCTTTTTCATAGAAATACTCCACCTTCTTTGCTGTAATCTTAAGTGTTCCCCAACTGATACATGGCTCTTATACAGCCGAAACTTATCATAGTTGAATTTATGTATATTGCATTATTTTCTTCTTCCAACGCCGAACTCAAGTCTGCTTCACAGTTGTCACAAATGGCCAATTTTTAAATTCATTTTTCACTCTTAAATGTGCTTGTTTTCGTACAACTGCAAGCATATGTCATTGGTGTGAACTTTGAAATTTTTTTCTAATTTTATATAGATGACCCCAGAGTAATTATACTTTGGCGTTCCTTCCTTATTTTAGAATATTACCTCAAAAACTTCCTATTTTTTTCTTTGCTGAAGACATTTTAAACTGTTTCACAGATGCCTTGTCATTTGTATTTGTTCCATCTCTTCTCACAAGTAGCAATCACTCCCATACCTTTAGTCAGTCAATCAACCAGTATTTATTAAGTACCTACTTTTTGTAAGACTCTGTGGCTGGCCTTATATGGGCCAAAAAAGTAGAAGACAAGGACCTTGCCTTCCAATTGATTACAGTTTAGATGGAAAGACAATATGACCATAACTATACTGCAAGGCCACATGTAACAAGTAACCTAAAGGGGATGCTGATAATAAAGACCACATAATTCAGAGGAGGAAAAGAATGCTTTGTGGCATCTTTAGCCTTTAAAAGAATCCCCTTCCTTGCCTAGTCTTTTTTAAACCACACAGAGCTCCATGGGGAGCTTGGAGCGTCTTGGGGAAATCTTGTGCTAGGCTAGGTCAGAGAGTAGAACTGAGATTTCAAGGGTCAGAACATTTGCATCCAGGTTTACCCAGCTCCTTCAGCAACTATTATAATCTATTTCTTATGATTAAGAAAAAATGATATTAATGAATGAATCATTGATCTATTTGAAATCTGGTTTTAGTAGTGGGAAGGCCTCAGAGAACCTCTAACTAAGGACAGGTGTGCTCAGCGAGACTGTGTATGCCTAAAACATCTTTGTTTCAGGCAGTTTGGAGCATGTGAACGTACTCTGAGCCTTGATGAGTTCCAGTATGTGGTATATTATGCAGAGCATTCAGAGCAAATACTCTCTCTCAGAGCGCTTAATCCGAACAATCGCTGCCATTCGCTCCTTCC
Source organism: Orcinus orca (assembly GCF_937001465.1). NCBI lineage: Eukaryota > Metazoa > Chordata > Mammalia > Artiodactyla > Delphinidae > Orcinus > Orcinus orca. The sequence goes on along the minus strand of NC_064569.1, from coordinate 38,850,152 downwards.
CACATGACAATGTAGAGGACCTCATCAGAGGGGTGAGTGCGCTGTGTTGATGCGAGAGCCCTTGGGGAGGTGAAGTGGGAAAGCTCCCGGGGAATCCTAATGGATGACAGGTTTGCAGCTCTGACTCAGCACAAGATCACAGGGAGTTTTTACAGTCTTCTAAAATGTATTAACTTGACCATTAAAATATATTTAGCCTATGTTTTGCTTCTCTTCCCTTCTGCCTTTCACTTTGCGCCTATGATATTTTTCTTCAGGAATTATGTTCTAGATAAACCTAGTCCCTTGTTCTCTATAAAATCTCCGTCTGCATATGGTGCACATGGGACCCAGCAAGCTCAAAGTCTTCAACACATGCTGTACTAAGGGAGGAAGGAGGCAAGCAAAGCATAAGCGGCTTTCAAATCCTTGTGTTTTGTAATAATTACATGGAGAGATATCACTGGCCTTCTGTCTTACCAACAGCCACCACTTAAAGTTCCACAGAGAAGATCAACCCCTAACATGCATGGTAATTTTTGACTTAAGAAAACTTAACTATCTGATGTCTAACCACTACTATTCAGTAATTCTGTTGAATGACTAGTATCCTAGAAGGGCTTTGATGCCTTTTTCTGTGTATTATTCCTGTTGAAGAGAAGTTACAGGGTAATTTTTTTGGTCACTAGAGAATGCATCCAGATAGTTACTTCTGTACATTCTTTTTTAACAACTTTAGAGTCCTTATTTAAAGCCTAGAGCCCTGTAGCTGCTTCAGAGTTGTGTGGCACAGCTGTGAGAAGAAAAAGTCATACAGCATTAGCTTGTTCTCGGCAAAAGTGGTATCAGAAGACTCAGCAGTAGAAACTTGGTCACGTTCTAATTCTAGCTCTGCTGCTGAGTCATTCTGTGACTTTGGTCTGCTGTGGTATCTCCGTCTTCTTTACCAGATTTGAAATAGAAGTACCAGTGGGGGGCTAGGTGGCAGAGAATGCTGATAATGATAGGCTACTTTGAAGATGTTTATAAACAAAGAGATAACATTAAGATGACCTTACTATTAGTGATGGTCATCTGTCAGGTGGCAAAAGAGCATGCCAGTTCTCCTGGCTTCAGGCTGAAAGACTCCCTTTCCTGACTTTTTCAGAGCATGGTAGCCATAGAAAGTTGATTGCTTTTCCAGCCTTCCTGCCTGATGATAAGGTTCCACTGCTTTTACATATAAGGTTATGTCCTCAGTGATGTCCAAATGACCATCTGGCAGTCTAGCTTGTGGAGAATCTTAATGACTTGATCTAAGGGAGCGACAGTTCCTTTCGTTCATCTTCAGTGTATTCTCTTGGTTTGGATATTGGCATTATAATATCATTTAATGAATAGGAATAGAAACTGGGGCTGGTAGTATGTTTACAGTACAGAGTTAGGACCCTTTTCCCCCCCGGACCTTGTTCTGAGTCTTGTCCTGCGTGGTGAGCGAGAGCTGAAGACACCGATCGAACTTTCCTTCCGCCCACAGGGAGCAGATGTGAACTGTACCCACGGCACGCTGAAGCCCCTGCACTGTGCCTGCATGGTGTCCGATGCTGACTGTGTGGAATTACTGCTGGAGAAGGGAGCTGAGGTAAGGTTTCTGACGCTGTCACATCAGTGATGCACTAAACTTGAGCTTCACACTTTCCTACAATTTCTTGTCTCTTCTCCCATTTCTTCCCACCTTCTAGCTCCTGGTAACATTGGCGTGGCCAATATTAAAACAAAATGTAATGGTGAATCATCCGAAGTATTTCATTCCTTTGCCTTTCTTTCTTACACTGTCCATGACTCCAGGAAGAGGGAATTTTTATCTCCCCTTAATCTCTCAGCCTTCCTTCTAGGGTTGTTTATATTTCCATTTAATCCTGTCATTGCCTGTTGACTATCCAGGCCCCTCAACCCTGATCCAACGTAAACCACTTGAGACTTGCTACTGGATGTACACTTCTAATACCTCTGTCACTGGAAAATAGATCACTAGGCAGCCCCTTCCCCAGGACTGAGCTACTTGTGCTCTTTCTGCCCACTGATTTTTTTTCTGTCTTAGCATATCTTGTTCCTATTTTCTTTCGAATGTATCTTAACATAAAAAAACATAGATTACTTTTTATTGGCATTAGCAAGAAGCAGCATAGTATAATGAATGATTAAAAGAACAGAGTCTGGAACCATACTTCATAAATTTGAATTCCAGCTCTGTCACTTCCAGCTGTGTGACCTTGAACAAGTTACTTAACCTTTCTTTGCCTCAGTTTCCCCATCTGTAAAATGAGGATGATAGTGGTGTCTTCTTCATAAGGTAAACTGTTTAGAGCACTGGCATGTAGTAATTACTAAGTAAGTGCCTATTAAATAAATAAATCAGCAGTTTCAACAGCTTTTGAGGCATCCTCAAGGTGCACACGCTGCGGCACTCATCTGAATCAGACATGCATGAAGCTGGTGTGCAGGCCCCAGACACACTGGTCGGTAAGCCTGCTGCAGCCCCCAGCATCCTCACCTCCACACCGCCATGTCGTTCTCTACTTGTCATTAACTATCCCATAACTTTTATGAGTGACCCTGAAGTGAAAGCCAGTGATTAATGTCAATGATAAAAGTGAAACTACCCCAGGGGGCGGTGGGGGAGGCAGTTTTTAGCTAAGTAGAAGGTTGAACTCAGTTAAATATCGCAGGGTTTTTTTTTTTTTTTTTAGTGCCTTTCATGGGAGAAGATAATTCGCTATTTAAACCTGGGATCTGAAGTCTTTGTAGCCTTCAAAAATTATAGGTGATGCTGAGTTTTAGCAAGCCAGCTGCTCTTCCAGCACTGGAAGATCTGTGTTCTTTCCTCCACATGCTTTCCTCCAGGCTCTCTTGTGACCTCACAGCATATGTTTGCAGGGGGATGACTTGGATGAACAATCTGAGCTTCTCTGGATGGTTAAAGAACACAGCAGAGCTACATGGGCAGAATCTTGACCTCATTATTTTTCAGTCTGGTTGCCATTAGCCACGGGATACAGAGTGAGTCAGGATAAGTAAAATAATCCAAAACCTTTTCTCTAGCCAGTATATGCAAGCCGCTTTCCAATAAACATCTTTCAGAGTAGTTACGAGGACTTAGACTTCATCTTCTCTTTCTTTCCCCTTACCCTGTGGTAGAGGTCCTAGTGAATAGTAAATAAGAACGTGGAAGCAAAACCCTAGATAATGCAGGCCAGCTAATCGGTGGACATCATAGTGTCGGTTGTCTGGGGACAGTTGTTTTCCTATTTGCTCCTCAGCTCCTGTCATAGCTCCATCCTGATCACCATGACTCCCTGGGAATTGCTTGTTGACCCTCATGTTCAGAACGTTACATAGCAAAGGTAATGGATAGACACATGCAGGTGTCTTTGCCAGCCTGTCGTCCTCTCAGTCGTCTATACACTGTAATGTAGTTGCTCCCCCTTTACAGGTGAATGCCCTGGATGGTTATAACCGAACAGCCCTCCACTATGCAGCTGAGAAAGATGAGGCTTGTGTGGAAGTCCTGTTGGAATATGGTGCAAACCCCAATGCACTGGACGGCAACCGAGACACCCCACTTCACTGGGCAGCCTTTAAGAACAATGCCGAGTGTGTGCGCGCCCTCCTGGAGAGCGGGGCCTCTGTCAACGCCCTGGATTACAACAATGACACCCCGCTCAGCTGGGCTGCCATGAAGGGAAATCTTGAGAGCATCAGCATCCTTCTTGATTATGGTGCGGAGGTCAGAGTCATCAACCTAAAAGGCCAGACGCCCATCTCCCGCCTGGTGGCTCTGCTAGTCAGGGGACTTGGAACAGAGAAAGAGGACTCTTGCTTTGAGCTCCTCCACAGAGCTGTGGGACACTTTGAATTAAGGAAAAATGGCACCATGCCACGAGAAGTGGCCAAAGACCAGCAGCTATGTGAAAAACTGACTGTTCTGTGCTCAGCGCCAGGGACCCTCAAAACCCTCTCTCGCTATGCTGTGCGCCGGAGCCTGGGACTCCAGTATCTGCCGGATGCGGTGAAGGGCCTTCCATTGCCAGCTTCTCTGAAGGAATACCTGTTACTCGTAGAATAGCCCAGAGGAGACGAGTGCACCGTCAGGCAGGCAATTCTGGGTGAGGTTTTGCCCTGCAGCACTGTCTCTGTCTTGGAAAACAGGGAAAGCAGTTGTTCCTGCTCTGTGGTTTCTATTTCGAGGCAACATGTCACAACAGTAACCTCCACATCACCTCCCCTCCCCAAACCAAGCAACCAAAAACGTCCCTCACTTTTGTTTCTGTTTCTTACTTACCTGGCCTTTCATATTGCACCCTGAAAAGGAAGAGGTCTCCCTAACCCTCCCTTTAGGGAAAAAGTCAACAGTGAGACTAAATTTGTCTCGGAAGATGAAGCGTATTTATAGAACATGTGTTTGGTTTTCCTTTGGGGACCTGATTAACGTTTTCAGAAGAATCCCTCTTAGAAACATTTTAATTGATCTGTGAAGAAGTTTAAGAAAATTCCAGCTAACAATTGCAGCCCCCAAATGAAGATACTACAACCTCAAATGGTGTGCACGTTCAGAATTGGGCTGGATGATATCCCTAGAATCATCCTGGGGCATTCAGAAGGGACTGGCCCCCTTTCTCACCATCGAAGGGAAGGGCAGCCTTTGCTTCTTTTCCATGGGTGTGCCCAAGGGTTACAGTAGTTCAGCAATATTATTTTAGAAAGACGGTCTTGCTGCTTTCCATATAGTAGAAGGGATAGGAGGTTCTAAGCAGTCCTAAGAACTAAAAGTCCTCAGAACTTTTCTTCTAATGCAGTTCTTTCTCCTCCTGACAGCCAGTTTGCTCTAGTGGGCTTGATAGGCACTTCCTGCGCCGTAGGCAAAGGTGTTTGCTGTAGCACAGGAGGACGTGGGTTGGGCTGCCTTTTCTCTCTGGTCTTCTTCATTCACTCTGCTAAGAGTTTGGAATTTGTTTTGTTTTGTTTTGTTTTCAGGTGTTTTGGAAACTTTACTTTTTACTGATCTATACTAGACATTGGTGGAGGGGGTGGAGAGTTGAGGAGTGGGGGAGGAGCATTATAAGAGCTTCCTCAGAGATGACCCACCTACCCAAAAAAGATCTGTTTTAGTGAACAATACTTAGTCTACAGTACTCTCCCTTTTCATGTTCCTAAACTAGATCAAGTTGTTATTGATCCTAGATGACCTTATGCAAATGTGGAAAACTTTTTTTTTTAACTGATTGGGAACTATAAATAAAAATGAACTGCTGACACAGCTAATTTGAAAAAGTTTGTCCGCTTTTGTCCTTTTGCTGTTGGTGTTTTTTGCTCACTTAAAAAAAAAAGAAATAAACAGTTCTAAAAGCAAGTTTGGCAATTTCTACTGTTCCTACTTTTCTGTACATTATTTAATTACCGTGAGCCTCAGTGTCCTCATCTCTGAAATGGGGCTGTTACCACCACCTGCATTGGCTGTTTTGAAGAATCAGTGATAACAGTGCTTGATATTAATTTTTCTTCCCCTTAAAGAACTGTACAAAGAGCATTTGGCTGCTTTAATGCTGGGCTCTGACAAGACTTCTCGGTCATTTTTTGTTTGCTTTATAAATTATTTTATTTTATTTATTTTTGGCTGCGTTGGGTCTTCGTTGCTGTGCATGGGCTTTCTCTAGTTGTGGCGAGCGGGGGCTACTCTTCATTGTGGTGCGCAGGCTTCTCATTGCGGTGGCTTCTCTTGTTGCGGAGCACGGGCTCTAGGCGCGTGGGCTTTAGTAGTTGTGGCACACGGGCTCAGTAGCTGTGGCCCACGGGCTTAGTTGCTCCGTGGCATGTGGTACCTTCCTGGACCAGGGCTCGAACCCATGTCCCCTGCATTGGCAGGCGGGTTCTTAACCACTGCGCTACCAGGGAAGCCCTCGGTCATTTTTTAGAACTGTTTTTAGGGTATAGCAGTTATACTTTGGACAGCCAGCAAAAGTGAAGTACTACAGATAATCCTTTCCTCCATCCCTTGTAAAACCTCAAACTTCCGTCCTGCTTCAGCAAGCAAGCGAGGAAACTGTGTAGGTTGGGAGGAATATGTACGCTTGTGCCAAAAGCCAGGATCTGATTATTGGAGACTAATCTCAAGCCTGGCATTGACAGGGAAGCATCCTATCAACTGGGGGAACAGTCTGTAGTCCCAATCCTAAGAACCAACTGTATTACATGGATACTTGCTAATGAGGCAGTATGGGACAGAAAACAAATTGAGCTGAATAAGAACTGACAATTTTCCTAATCAGTATTTCAACCAACCCACCAAACTAGGTCCAGGACTGGTCTCTATTTCCCAGGCATTCAGGATGTACATGTCTCCCCACCAATGGTGTCTGGCTTTCATCGAGGAAGGAGCACAGGGGAAAAGTTGAGAAGGAAGAACCCTGTATTGTTAGAGGAAGAGTAGAGATTGGGGGATGGCTGGAAAATAGCAACGCTGGGTAATGGGTAGATGATCAAGAGGTGAAACACAACTTCATGCTTAAGGAAGACGGGAGCATCCTGTTGGCTGCAGAGGATGCAGGAGGGACTAGTTGCGGGATGAGGATAAGGACAGTGTCCTGTGCTTTAGGACCCTGTGTACAGAGTCAAGAGATGTCCAAGAACAGAGAGAAGTACATGGGGTTAGCGCATGGGCTGCATTTTCCTAGGTGTCTGCTGGGCAGAATCTGGTGCTTGAGGCTGACAGGAATGCACTTGTGAAGATGATAACAGGAGAACCAAAAGCACAGTGACCAGTTGGCATTTATTAGTGTAGTTATGGCTTGTCACTGTCGTAAATGTAGTAGAGGAACCAAGACTTTGTTATCACAAAGAAATAAATAAAGCTTATTTTTAGGAAAATTCTAACCGAGTAACTGAAATCGACCAGTAGCACTAGAGGAGCCCAGCCTCGTGTGACACATGAAGCTGGGGTGGAAGTCAGGATAAATTCTAACTACAAGGAGCTTACGCTTACTTGCCCCCTGCCCCAGCTCCCTGGCCAGAGCTGACCATGGCTGCAGTTACAGAATAAAAGGAAACCTAATTGAAAGTGAGCTGAGCTGAAACACTTGAGAATGCATGGACTTGGATCTATCAGGGTGAGCTGACCATGATCAGACGATCCGTTCCTCTCACTGCAAAGAGGTTTAGATGGCAGCTTCTCCGGACCGCTTCCGACTGACGTGCTCAAAGTGGGCGTGCTCTGAGGTATCCAAGTCAATCTCATACTTGGCTAGGATTTTGAGGATGGGCCTCAGCTTCAGCCACCACTGTTCCTTGGGGATGCGGTGCCTACAGAGGAACGAGGTAGATGACGATTTAATCTCTAGCACCCCAATCAACTTCTATCAGAGCCTACGGGAAGAAGTTGAGCAGAAGCGGCTGGATTTGGGGCCTGGGCAGCAGATCTGAAGTAAGTACGACTACAGGTGTTACTCCTAAAAGAAAAGGACTGAAGAAGGTGAGTAGCTTGGGAAGGGTAGATCTCGAAACTACCGGGGAGGGAACCACCGCAGGAGGTAGAGGTACTCACTCAAAATCTGTCTGTTCCTTCAGCTCAGCCACGGGTTGAAAGACCAGGGCCCTCTTACGCATCCCCAGAACACAGCCCGAGTCTGGGGTATTGGCAAAGATCCGCCCTGCAACAGGGATAGTCAGTCAGCTTCTATACTGGGAACCAGCTTCTAGGAAGGGGGCTCACCCTCTTACCCCACCTACCATTACGGTAACTCTCTTTGATTTTCCCAGACATCCAGTTCATAGCCTTTGCACCCATCTTAGTGGCAAAATTCCTGTCAAATGGAGTTGGGCTCCCACCCTGGAAAAAGAATCATAAAAATTACACGGGGAAGGACTCTAATGAAGTGGCAGAGAGATGGGAATACACAGAGGAAAGTTTATAACCAGAAAGAGGAATCCGGAAGTCTAACTGTGAAAGGAAATCCTGAAGCAGGGCCGGGAGCCAGGGCAAGCTGGCCTGGTGTATTTGGCCGTTCACCAGACTTCAGAGTAACTAATCAGAATAAGGGGATGACTGGTCTCACAGTCGCCTCTTCCAGCTCTGTAGCTGCATGACCCTGTTCATTTCCTTCTAGTCTTACTGGCCATTCAGTCAATTCCCTGCCCCTCATTAGCTTAGCAGCTTCTGTCAGTCACCATCATCGATGACACAAGTGTTCCTTGTGACCCAATTTGGATGCTCTTGGTAGCACCTCAGAATAATATAAAACATGGTGCAGAGTTTCTCTGAACAAAGCAGAAGTGGGAAAATGGGAAGGAAGGAAAAACAGAAAATAGGTCGTCATACTTTATCCAATAGTACCCCATTCCTGCAGGAGCTGCTAAGCCCATTCAAACTGAGATAATGTGAATTCATCTGTGGGTATAGAAAGGTCAAAGGTCAATGCTTAAGAGGCATCTGTGGGGACATTTGGGATGGGGTAGGCCTCAGACCACTAGTATCATCTGTGAGTGAGGCCTGCCTTGGGTGGGGATTGAATGTGGGTGATAGAAAGGGATTCCTTTCCCCTTGAAACTCCAGAGATGGAGCCCAACCCTAGCAAGGTGCCTGTACTCATCTCACAGGTTCCCCACAAAAGGCAGCATGCTATGGTGGCGAAAGCACTGGACCAGCTCATTTTGACCTCATTCCAGCTTGACTAGTGGCCCTGAAAAAAGCAGTTCTCCTCTGTGGCCTCATTTTCTTCATCTGAACCAGTGGTTCTCAACTGGAGACGATTCGGCCCCCCAGGGGACATATGGTAATGTCTAGAGACATTTTTTCAGTCGTACAAGTGAGGAGGGTGTGCTACTGGCATCTAGTGAGTAAGAGTACAGGGATGCTGCTAAGTAAGCAATCCTACACCACACAGAACAACCACAAAGAATTTTCCAGCTCAAAATGGCAAGAGTGCCAAGGTTGAGAAACCCTGCCCTGAATAAAGAGGACGAACCACAGAATGTCTAAGGCCATTTCCAAGGTAAAGATTTCTGATTCTGTGACTGTAAAAGCCTGCAGGCCCACGCCCTGTGGCAGCCCCGATAGCCTCCAGCGGGTCGGAGTCTACTGGGAGATTCAGTGACTGTTGGGGGTTATTTATGGCTGTCTGGTGACGGGCATGGCGTGTCTTCCGCACCTGCTGCATGTGGCCGAGCACATTCTTCCTGCTGTCGAAGATGCCCTTCCCCTCCTCAGAGTACAAGTTGAAGATGAAGTCAGTGGTATAGTTCTCATTGCACTTCTCATTCCTGCAGGAGAGACCGAAACCTGTGCTGGGCATTGTCCCCCTCCCTCCACCCGCCTTCTGCCTTGGTCAGCTTTGCCCCTCCCGGTTCCATCTACCCCCGCGGCCAGGCGCTCTCCATTTGTATCCAGACTCCTCAGGGTGTCCCAGCCACGGATGCAGTCTGACTAGGGCCAAAGCCTGACTATTGCTTCTCTTCACTTAGGAGCAAACCGGGGATGAGGTACCTTAACACCAGTCCCCTCTTCACAGTTGTTTTCATCTTTTGTACCAGATGTTCCACATTCACCTGAAAATGAAACAGAAAATCCAAAGCCCGGCTGAGAGTGGATCCAGCTGGGCAGGCTCATAGATCCCTTCTTCCCCTCCAGGCATCTGCAGGAGGGAGAGGGACATGAAGAGGGCTATTTACAGCCCAGGGCCTGAACCGTGCCTAAGCCCTTTAAGAAGGTCAGTGCAGACTGAAATTAAGACTCCAGATGCGACAGGCAGAACAGGCAGAGGGAAAGTTGGACAAAGCGTGGCAACTGTCAGTTTTCGGCTCCTTCAGGGGTTTCCAGTTCTCTCTCCCTCAGAGGGCTGACCCTGCTCTCCGTGTAGGTCTCTAAACGGGTTGCGTCCGGGTCCGTGTACAGCAGTGATTCACCCAGAAGCAGTCGCTTCATTGGGCTTTGAGTTGGGGGTGAAGGAGGGAAAAGGTCACCCTCCACTGCGGGCAGGGGTTGGCTGGGCCCTTGGATTAGGGAGTTCCCTCAGCCGGCGGCCCTCCACTTTGTGGCTCTTTTTCCTTCCAATGAACGGGGATCTTGGAAAACGAGGATCATAAAGGTATCCCCTCAAAAAATGGAATGAGGACTCCGGTTTGGTAGCAGGGGAAATCTGGCGGGGGTGGGGGGGTGGGTGTGTGACTTTCTCAGTCAGTTAAACCACCTACTCAAAGTTTAGAAAGGTTTTGTAACCTCACTAAACCTTTCTGATCTGTAATATGGAGATAATAGCTCCCTTGCATGTCTGTTATGAAAATAAAATGCAAAAACGCACGTAAAGTGCTTAGCTGCATACCACCCTTCAAACAAATGCTCCGTCACCAGGAGCAGCGGCCACGTACAGGAGGTTACACCAGAGAATGCCCGCCCGGTGCTCCTTCTAGGACTCCACACAGATCACACATCAGCTCTGTCCTCGCCTTGGGCTCGCACAGCTTAGGTCGCCATGGGGACAGTGGGGAGAGACTGGGGCGGGGAGAGGGGCTCTGGGTAGCCGTCTACCTGCAGGTCTCGAATGGTGAAGGCCTCCTCAAAAATATAGGCAGCATCGGCCCCGGCTGCCAGGCCCGCCATGGTGGCCAGGTAGCCGCAGTAGCCACCCATGGTTTCAATGATAAACACCCGGCGCTTGGTGCCTGCCGCTGACTGCTTGATGCGGTCACAGGTCTGCAAAGACAACAGGTCATAGAAAGACACGGTCAGGGGTGTGATTCTTGTCACTTTGCTGGCCCCTGCCATCACCGAACTCTGGAGCGACATCCTCCCCAGGCCAGCGGGGCCCCTACGCCTCATCGAGTGCTTGCCTTCCGGGACGGCAGGCACGTCTGCTAAGCACAGTGTGGAACTCCGCCCCTGGAAGGAAGCTGTCCCTACCCCTCCTGTTGCTCGGAGTAGGAGAACTAGGCTGTAGGACCTCAGAAAGGAAAAATCATTTGATATGCAGAGTACAGACGCCTTTCTAGGTGACAGGACTCACAAGGCGTGGAGGATGGACACCATATGCACGGTTAAAGGCAGTGTGTGTAAATGCCGGGGCTTGAAGAAGCATTCTTCTAACACTGTGACTTGGTTGGTACAAAACAAGTGGCTCACTTTCTAGGCCCAGACTCGGTCCAGGGATTAGAGTCCTGGCCAGAGGCTGGGAAGCAGTGGCGGCCCTCACCATGCAGATGGTGTTGAGAGCCGTGTCGGTCCCCACGCTGAAGTCCGAGCCGGGCACGTTGTTGGAGACCGTGGCAGGGATGACCACAAACGGGATGCAGAGCTCGTCATACTGCTTCCTGCCCTCCATCAGCTCTAGGCCCCCCGTGTAAGCCTGAGAAGACGAGAGCAGCGGGGGCGGGAATGAGGTGAGAGGGAAGGTGGGGGCGGGGGGAACGGGGGTGGGGGCACTCACCTCAAAGCCCCCGATGATGACAAGGCCCTGAATGTTGAACTTGGTGATGTTGGCACTGATCTGTTCGAAGCTCTTCTTGGGTAGAGTTCTAGTTGATTGGGGCAGGGGGAGGGGAATAGAATTTGGGGAAGAGACAGCAAAATTGAAGGAGAGAAACGCTAGAGTTAGAAGGCACTTTGTTTATAGTTTCTTAACTTGTGCCCCCTTCCCTACCCCACTTTCTCATCCCCGTCTGAGGATACACGCTGGGGCTCTGAGTTGCCAGAGATGCTAAGAGATGTCTGGATTGGCTCGTCTGCCCCCATGAGGCAACTGTGAGCTTGTGGAGAGCGGACCCAGAGACAGCACTGGTCAGGCAGAGCCCGACTGGATGAACTGACGCCCGCGTGCCGAGGCCCGCCTTTCAGGGCGACGAGGAGGAGGCGTTCCTGTAATGCACTGACCTTTTAGTTCCAAGTTTAGAACCACCTTGGCCAGTCCAGCCCCCAACATAGCTCCAGCCAGCCTCCTCGATCTGCAAGGAAAGGTTGCACAGGTCCGCACGGTGGCCTGACACATCTCCTTCAGCTCTGACCCCGCCCCTACACCCACCTGCCCGGACAGAGGAACGCCAGGCACCAGCTTTTCCCACCTCACTCAACTTCCTCCCCTTTCTGCTCGTTCACAAATCTTAAGCGCCTTAGATTACGCCAGGCCCTGTGCTGAACTCTGGGACAGAGAATTAAATCAGACGCGTTGTTTGCAAAGGGTTCATTTCAGTGGCCTGTTCCCACTGCCCTAAAATTAAATACAGTAGTCCCCCTTTATCTGTGATTCCACTTGCCAAGCTTTCAGTTACCTGTGGTCAATCTCAGTCCAAAAATATTAAATGGAAAATTCCAGAAATAAACAATTCACAGGTTTTAAATTGCATGCTGTTCTGAGTGGTGTGATGAAATCTTGCACCATCCCACCCAAGACGTGGGTCATCCCTTTGCCCGGTGTGTCCACGATGTATATGCCACCCACCCGTTAGTACAGAAAAAACACATAGTATACAGCTGACCCCAAACAGCATGGGGGTCGGGTGCCAACCCTCTGCGCAGTCAAAAGTACACGTGTAACTTGACAGTCAGCTCTCACATCCACCGCTCTGCACTCGTGGATCCAACCAACCCCGGATCATATAGTACTGCGGTATTTGCCACTGAAAAGTTCTGGGGACTTCCCTGGCAGTCCAGTGGTTAGGACCCGGTGCTCTCACTGCCGTGGGCCCAGGTTCAGGTCAGGGAACTAAGATCGCACAAGCCGTGCAGCATGGCCGCCCCCCCCACCAAAAAAAAAAAAAATTCTGCATGTAAGTGGGCCCATGCAGTTCAAACCCGAGTTGTTCCAGGATCAGCTGTACCTGGGGTTTGGTGCTATAGTGGTTTCAGGCATCCACTGGGGATGTGCCCCCAGCAGATAAGGGGGGACTACTGTATCTACTTCTGCTTGAACCCCAAGAGGAGAAAAAGGCAGTGAGGGATGGGGGAAGGTAAGAGAACAGGCAGGTCAGCCACTACACTTATCCTCTGCACCACTGCTCCTTGGCCCCAAAGTAAGCGCCCTCCTTCCTTGTATCCCTGTACCTGACCCTTGGCCAGGCCCTCGAAGCCGTCGTGTACAACCAGCACTCGGTTGCCCTGGATGAGACCGATTCTCACGGTGGAGCGGACGGCGGCATTCATGCCTGCGGCCGGGGCCCCCACGTTCATCACGGCCACTGTGTAAGAGCCACTCTGGAGAAGGAAGCAGAGGGGGAAAGGGGAAAGAGGGGACAGCAGTGGGGTGGGGGGACAGGTCAGTGAGGGGAGCTACACTCTGAGCCCCTTATGGTCCTGACAGCACACCCCTCCCCCAGGGAACGCCAGCACAGCCTGTCCCCTCCCCCATACGAGGGAAGCAAAAGTCTTCATCACAGATCAATAAATAAAGCTGTGCTCCCTGATCCCAGGTATCACTGCAAAATGAATAGGAGACCCTCCAGAGCAGTGTTTCCCAAAGTGGGATCCTTGGACCACCTGCTGTATCAGATCCACCCAGCGAGCTTGTTAACTCTGCATATTCCTGACCCTACCCCCATCTGAATCCCCTCTGGGGGGGGGGGAATATGCATGTTTAATAAGCAACCCAGATAATTCTGGTATATGGTAAATATTAAGAACCACTACACCAATGGAAGAGGTGGCTCAAATACACTTAGATGTGATTATTCCAGATTTGCCCAGAGAAAATAATACATGAGCCTTCTTTCCCATTCCTTGCATGCTATCTTGTCAGCCTTAAACTGGATGTGGGTCTTGGCTCAGAGACCTTCAGGGCACTCTAAGAACATGGGCTTATATCTGGGGTGACTGAGAGAAAATTATCTTAGTGGGGTCTAGGACTCAGCACTGAAGATTACAGGCGGGCAAAGAAGTAGGTTGTGTGGATTGAGGGTAGCACTTCATAATGGGAGAATAAGGGAAGAGAGCAACTTGCCAGTACCTTAGATACTGGGGGTCTGACATGAGCCAGAAGCTTGTATACCTCCCAGTTGTTCATGAAGCTCCTAAAAAAGTACAGAGAGAGAGAGAGAGAGAGAGAGAGGGAGAGGAGAGAGGGAGGGAGGGAGAGAGGGGTGGTGTCTCCAGGCCATTCCCCAAGGCCAGCAGCCAAGGGGATCTGGTCTGAAGTTTTGCTCCCAGCGTGAAGTTCCACAGGGCAAACCTCTAAGGACATAACTGGGGCCGAGCAGGGCTTGGGCGGGGCTGCAAAGAGGCCACTAACTCACCAAACACTCCCTGAGCACTCTTCCCCCCTTGCCTAGAGAAACTTATGATCTAGCTGGGTCCACATATAGAAATGACAGACTATGAAAGGCTAAGGCCAGGGAGAGAATCCCTGGGCTGAACTGAGCCACCTGGTCATCTCACAACTAATTCTCAGAAGAAACTGCTGCGGAGACAATAAGAGGAGGAGAAAGCAGAAGCTCCTATTTGGGGTCTGGAGCTACGTTGATTTTGGGCTTCATTCTGGCATCTGATTTCTGTAGCTAGTGAGCTCCTGGTCATTTCCTCACCGGCCTCTCAGCTTCAAGGCTTCATCAAATCTCTTCTCTTCCATGGCCTTGGTCACGTCTTTGGTCTGAGGGAGAAGCACAGCAACAGTCAGACTCTAGCAGCGCTGGATTCCCATCCCACACTGAGACCCTGCTCATCTCTGGGCTTGTGACTGGATCCTGCCCATCCTGTACCCCACCTTTTCTATGCCCCCCAAACTTTCTTAGAAGAAGTATCTTTGTTTTTCCTTAATTTTCTGAGTAATGAGCAGCAAAAGAAAAGGGCTGATTCTATGCTCTATTTGTTCGAAGATGGGCAGAGTGGAGGAGTACACACAGATAAGATAGCATCCTCCTCCATTCCACACCCAGGGCCCCAGCCTCAGAGTAGCCTCTAAACTAATGACTAAATAAAACGATCCTGCAGATAACCAGTTAGGAGGAAAGGCTGATCCCTGCCATGTGCTTCCCAACTACTGCTTTCTGCTCTGCGAGCCACGGCTTCAGCTTGGGGCTTTTAGAGATACGGTTCCAGGTAAGGCTGGAGCCTGTCTGGGCTGTAGGTCATTAGGACTCCCAAGTCTCAGAGAGAAGCAGCCAGGAGACGGAGAGCCAGCCCTGAGAATCAACCGGACACCTGAGCTTCCAGCCGCAGCATCTGCCCTGTGGTATCAGAGGAGCGATTCCTCCGTAACTAGAGCCACCACTTCCTGAGCACTCAGCATCTTCCAGACCATTTACATGTCTTCTCTCCAGTCCTTATACTCACCCTCGAGGTGAGTGTTTCTTAGTAACCTCATATTGGTTCAGAGAAACATGTTCAAGGGAGAAATCAGAGAGAGGGATAAGCTACCCAGCCAGACCTTAATAGTATTCCCCTGCTTTTAATAAGTTTGGAGAGAGACTGCATGGGTCTCATTACTAGGTAGGATGCAGAGTTTCGCATCTTCTTTAGCGACATCTGGAGGATGGGAAAACTGAGGCTTAGTTAGAGAGGTGGCAGCTCCTGCACAAAGCCCATCGTCTGCCTTCCCCACACGCCTCTCCCTGTGCTGCGCCACCTCTCCACCTGCCCCCGCCCTGGGAGCCTCGGCAGCTACTCCCTTTCCCCATTAGCTCAGAGACGGGTTTGGGGATGGCAGGAAGGCAGGCTGGGGTCAGTACTCACCACCTGGACACACTCCATGAGGGGCAGGCGCACAGCCTGGTTACCAGAGAGGCTCACCACACAGGCTGGGGTGTCCGGGGTCCCCTCCAAGAGTGCCATCACTGCTTCCACACCCATCCTGCTGCCCTGCAGGGAGCAAAGACAGTCTGGTTCAAGCCTCCCCATCTAGTCTTGGCCTAGAGAACCTGGGCATTCAAGGCCCTTTCCAAATCACGAGTTGAGTTCCGCATTTAAGGACTGTGGCCAAGAACTCACTGGGCTTTACCTCCTGACCCAGATTTTGTCTAAAGCTTGATGACTCTTCATCCTTTTGCCACCTGAACCCCAAGGATTCTACCTGGTTCCAGAGAAACATATCCACTATAGTAATCAAGGGGATTACTGGGGCTGAATAATATTCCCTTCCTGATGAAAGTAGGATAAGAGGGTACAAACTGAGTATCTGAGGTTAGATCTTAATACTTTCACTCATGCTCAAAGCTCTGAGATATCAGACCTTAGGGGAGCATATCGTTTCCCAACATTTTCTGCAACAAAAGAGAACTCTTGAGCACATGGGAATGGGTCAAGGGCCACTGCAGTCCAGAGTCTGGTAGCAGGGTGGCATGAGCAACGGTTGAAGCCCCTGTGCTGGTGAAGCACTGTCCTGCTGGGAAAGGACAGCAGGTTGAGGGTTCTATGGTGAGGACCCCAGAGCCCCATGACTTACCAGGATTCTGTCAAAGGCCGACGGTGTCCCGCCCCGCTGCACATGCCCCAAGACGGTGACCCGGGTATCATATCCCAGACGCTTGACCACCAGCTGAAGGGATCAAGGGAGGGGCAGAGAGAGATACAGAGTCAAGGACCTAGACCTAAAGTCAAGGTCCCTAAACAAGCAGGGACCTAGATAAACCAAGGATGACTTAGCCTCTTATTTTGTAATGATTCCTAGGTGGGAGGAAACCAGGGGGCAGGAAAGCTGGGGAGAGACGTGCAGGACTCAGGGGAGACTCAGAAACCACCAGGCAGTGGGGCCAGGATGGGTAAGGTGTCAAGGCCTCTCTGGCTCCTTTCATACTAACATTTTTGATGTCTTCTGAGCTGATTGGTTTCCCGTTTCTGTCAATCGCACCCTCAGCCACAATGATGATGTTGAGACGAGAACCACGGTTCCTGGTCTGGTCAAGAACAAAGGAAAAAATGGTCAGTGTTATGAAACTGCTGGACAGGAAAGGGATCAGCAGCAGAGCAGGGCAAGGGGTTTCAAAGGGCGAAATAAGGCACCGGTACCTCACTGAGCCGGCGACACAGGTGCTCCTCCCAGTCATCATCTGGCGGACACTCAGGAATAAACACCCAGTCGGCCCCACAGGACAGAGAGGTGACAAGGGCCAGGTATCTGAGACAAGAGCCAGAAGCGTCGCGCCAGGAGCTACGCTCCACCAACAGCCTCTCCCGTTCCTGACAAGGCCTAGTCCCATAGCCACTGAAAGGTCTGAGGAGCCCGTTTCATTCTTGGGGCGAGGGGAAGAGCCCCACTGGTTCCGCTAATCAGCGGGATTCTGTCCCTGAAGAGCCCCTCTATCCACGCTCACCTGCCACAGCGGCTCCCCATCTCAGAGCGCTGTCTGCTCTTTCACACGCGCATGTGTGGGATGTAAGGGAGGCTGGGTGGAGACGGGGAAAGGCAGCCACCCCAAGAGGAGTGTGTACACCTCCAATCTGCCACCACTGGGAGGCCTCCCTGGACTCCCCGGGGAAGAGGAAAGGGCTATTGCCTGGTCCATGGCATAAACGAGTCAAGGTGGGGGATCTTACCCACAGTGCCGGCCCATCACTTCTAACACAAACGTCCTCTGGTGGCTGTAAGAGACAGACATAGGGCTTGCACAGTCCAAGCGGCCCTACGGCCAGGACCAAGCCCCCACCCACACTGAGGCCAAGGAACCTCTCGGCAAGATGCATTTACGCCGTGGGCTTTCTAGCAGGTCTCCTGAGACACTTGGAAGACGCAGGGTAAACACTTTAGCCACAGGGTGTCCCAGGCCTGAGAAAACACCACAGAAAAAGGTGACAGTACTGAGGCTCTGTGCCTGGGAAGGAGGGGGCCTGGGAAGGGAAGGAGCGAAGGGAAAAGAATCGGAGGGAGGACTCCACTAACCTTGAATCCTCCAGGACCAACCTGCAGGAGACTGTCACCCGCCCCGCCCTCCCGTTCTCCTGCACTGCTTCCCGAGTCCCTGCCCTTCTGAGCAGCGGCGTAATGGCCACTACTATCTCTGTGACACGGTTGGAAAGGTTTGGGGCTCCCTGGATTTGTCTCAGTCTGGAGACAAATCATTTAGACAAATCATTTTTAATCATTTAGGAGACCCCACAGGTATTAAAGACCTCAGAGCGACACATTTGGACAGTGGGTAGATAGTGGCCAGAGGCAAGTCTTATGGCATCTATAGAGCAGTGCAATTCAGTGCTCTAGGGATAATTTTTAGTTAAAAACAATGTTCTGGTCCCAGAAAACTGGTCACTGTAGTCACCATAGCTCAAGCACTTTCATCTTCTCTAGTCCCCAGCTGGTTGGTCTGTCCCAGCGCCACCCTCCCACGCCTCCTCCCACTGGGCCCTCACCTCTGAGCGGTAGTGGTGATGGCATCTACAATCTCTATGATCCGGTGCAGGGCAGAGTCAGTGCCAATGGTCATGTCAGTGCCGCAAAAGTCGTTGTCAATTGAGCCAACCAGACCCACAATGTTCAGGTACCTGGACTTTGCAGCCTCCTCCGCTGTGATCTTACCTGACAAGGGGAAGCAAAGCAGGAGGCACTGGGTGAGGTCCCTGGCATGCTAGCGAGCAGGTGACTGGAGAGGAAAGGGGCTGCAGCCAATGGCAGCTGTTGACAATGGCAGATAAAAGAGGGCAAAGACGGCCCTCTGTGTCTGGGCAACAATTTTCTTCCATGGGAGGGAAAGGCGTGTGTGTGTGCCCATATGCAGAAACCACACTCACGAGAGCAACGTCTCACCTGATTTCTGGAGGTCGCTCAACAAGTCACTCCACTCAGAGCGGAAGGTGTCGGCCCCGGTGAGGCTGCCGTCACCCCCAATGACGCACAGGTTGGTGATCCCGCGCTTCACCAGGTTGTGGGCAGCTCGGAGCCGGCCCTCTCGTTCCCGAAAGTCCTTGCACCGGGCGCTTCCAATCACCGTGCCTCCCTTTGGGGAAGAGGTGGGAGTCAGCTCCCCAGGTGACGCGGCCAAATTTGGGCTCAACACGCTGAGATTGCCCTATCCCAACGCTGTGATGGGCTGGCATCACCACGTGGCTCCCTAGGAAGTCCCCTGACATCCTGAACAGTCACTGGCCCCTTCTTTCGTGTGTGTGTGGTTTTAAAGTTTTATTCTTCATGAAAAGGATGAATGAAGTTCACATGAGTTTCAAATTCCGGAGTCACGAATACTGATGTTTAACTCTGTTGTCTGAGGGTACGTGACTGTACAAGCTTAGCTATTAATAGAAGACATGCGAGTCTTGATTGCCTCAGACACGTTTCTACTTCATCTGCCTAACTCCTCTGACTGCATTCAAGATTGTTCACTTTATCTTAATTTTCAGCTTGGTTTGCATGGGCCTACCCAGAGCTTTCCCTGTTTTTAACCTCCTTGTAGTTCACTGAGTTGGTTTTTGTTTTGTTTTGTTCTGTTTCTGGCCCCTTCTAAAGGAAGGCGAGATGGTGCTGGCTGAAGCATCACAGGGTCATTCCCATGTTCTGCTACACTTCTTAGAAGACTGCTAAGATGGGCCCATTCCACTGAAGGCTTTGTCACTGTGACTGTCCTAAAGAGAATTAGGAATACACACGTATCTGTAGGCTTCTGAAATAATCTCCATCTTTCTCATCTTACACGTGTAAGAAGCAGCAGCAGTGACTTCAACAGGGACAAGGCACCGCTAATCCTTTCCCCTTTGCGCCTGGGGATCTGTGTGCTAGTGGGAGGAGCCACAAGATCCAGGCATTCACAGGAAAAACTGCTCTGAATATGGAAAGCCCTAAATCCCCAGGAGCTTGTAGACACCCCAAGAGAGGAAAGTACACTTAGGGTTTTCACAAATCATATGAACTCCTGGCATCCATGACTTCAGGGGTATTGATGGAGAATCCTGGCTCATTCTCAGACCGCTTTATGAAGGCACCATTGCCTGTATAAAACCTTCACAAAGTGCTGCTCATTAAATTTCTTCCCATGGATTTTTTTTTAGGGGATTGAGGTAAAGAATGAGGATACAAATGTAATGTGCAGATTTTTCAGTAAATCAGAAGATGAGTATAGAATGACGGAGAGAAAGTAGCAAAAAGGGCTGTGGATACAATAGAAATCATCTTAGATTCTTCTTTAAACTCTAAAACGCTCTCTCGGTTCCTTCCTTCCTTAAAAGGTCTGGTATCAGGTCACCTCATCGCCATCACATGAGGACTGGCAAACTTCAGCTCTACTCTGGCTCTGGCTCCAGTCCTCTGGTGAGGTTATTTTCAGGGCCTGACCTTTCCTGTGAGTAGGACCTGTTACGTGCCAGTTCCTCAAGTCTTGCCTCTGACCTTTCTATAAAGAGCAAAGTGTCCTGTGATCACACCCCCAATCCTCCATCCCGCCCCAGGAAACCAGGGTGATGTTTTCAAATGTAAAGAGTAAAGGACAAACATAGCCCCTCTCTGGTCACAGAATCCCTTCTTATCAAACCGCATGGCAGGGAATTCAGGAAACCACGAGCCCCAATCCAAGTAGGGGTGAGACAAGAACAGGACAAACACGGGACAGGAATCCTCTGGAACATACCAGCTGAAGCATCATCGAAACACTCTCCCAGGTGGCTTCCCTGATGTTATCTCCACCATCCACCAGGCCTTGATAACCCTGTGGGGTACATTACACCCATTCAGCCTCTGTTAGGCTTCCCCCAAACCCCCAGGATTAAGACCAAGTCCCTGGGAAGAGGTTCTCTGAGAATCAAGTCACCCATCCCGACTCCCATTACTGACGCCTGGGTGCTCCTGAGAATAACACAGTCCAAGGAAGGAGACGTCAGCTTTTTCAATACCCTCTTCTAGTTTCTCTCATTCTCTAAACATCAGAATGCTCTTCCTAATATTTGATCTTGATTCCTCTTATTTTTGGTTCATCCCATTTCCTCCCAGGGGAACTAGATGACAGATGGTTTTGATAACCAAAAATGGAGGAAGAAAAGAAGGGTACGTTGGAAGGAGAAAGGGAGATAAATGTGACTTGAAAAGATAAGAGACTATAACGTTTGAGAGAAGAAAGGCAGACAGACCTTATGGAAAGAAGAGTGGATAAAGGATGAGAGGAAAAGGAGAGGAGGGAACCAAAGAGGACTTAGAACCTCAGAAAGTAAGGCAAACTGCAGAAACACAGTGGGACTCTAGGGCTCTGTCCCTCCTAGGGCTCTGTCTCTGGATGTATTGAATTTGCTGTGAAATACTAATGCATTTCACCTTCTCTTGGGGGAAGTAAAGGGAGGACAGAGCTACTTCTTACTTTAAATCGAATAGGCAACACGAGGACCCAGCCTGCAGATCCCTGGGACCCACCGTCATTACTGGAGCCCCGAGTGGGGAGGGCTGACTTGTGAAGACAGGGAACCAAGACTAACCAGACACAGCAACGTAACTGGGAGGTAAGGAAAGAGGGTGGGGAGGGGGAGGAGAAACCAGAGAAAGAATAATGGGGAGCAGAGCAGAGAACCAACCTCATGGACAAAGAAGACACGGGCACCAGTATAGATGCCAACTCGAACCACAGCCCTGACAGCAGCATTCATACCTGCAAGGAGGAAAGTGTCAGAGAGAGGTTATCCTAAGAAACGCAGCCCTGGACTCTAGGATCTGAGGCAGTCCTTTTCTAAGGCTTTTCTCTGAATCTAGAATCCTCTCATCCAATTCTTCTGGCCTCACCACTAAAGCTGAATTACTTCATTCAATGTTAATATAGCACAAGTTACCTCCATTCCTCTCCCCTCCCCCCCCCAAACCCCATCTTTCCTAAGACCTTTCCTTGCCAGGGCAATCTGGGGGATAATAATCCTGAATGCTTATTGTGGGGTTAGATGCTGCTAGATGCTTGTCGATCGCCAACTCATTTAATCCTATCCACAGCTCTGGAGTTGCCTCCATTCTACAGATTTGGAAACTGAAGTTCAAAGAGGTCGAGGTCACAGAGCTGGGATGAGCTCAGCTTTTAATCCAAATCCTAAATGTCTCAACCAACACTGCTGACCTCCATGCTAATCCCAATGTCTGTACGAGGCTTTTCCTTGCCTTCTGCATTGAATCTAGGTATCCAGCTTGTATAGGCTTTTCAGGACAAAGACATGGCTCTCTGGGCTCAGTGACCTGACCATTCACAAGCTGTTCTTGAGCACAACAATTACTGGCCGGCGGATTCTCCCAGTCTCCACACACACACACAGCTTTTTAGTGTCATTGAGTTGGTGTATGTTCCAGTGTGCACCACGCACTGAGATTCTCTGGCTCCCAAACTACCAGAAAAGGTTGTGACCGAGTGTGCAGACAGAATTTGTGGAGACTCTATGCTCTCCTTCTCCCGCACTGATCTTCTCCTGTGACCCTGTGTGTAACATGTGTATGAGGAACTTACAAATCACACTGCCAATTATTCTGTTTCCACTGGGAGAAACAATTAGGGATGAAACAGAGAGGAGAGCCTTTCCTCCTTTTCCCATGTGAGTACCATCCTTCTCCTAGTAGCTACTCAATGACAAGAACTCTCTCCCAAGAGTATGGGGAGGAGCTGACCTGTCTCAACACACAACACATGGTTGTGAAGACCTCCACGGTAGAAACGATGCCACTGCTTACTGTGCTCAGCACAGCCTCACTGGTGAGACGTTCCTGGGTCTTGATCCTGGCAACCCTGTCTTACCTTGTAATGTGAGGAGGCGATGCTGCGATGGATCAGCTTCCTGTGAACCACTTTAATCACCCTCCCTCAGATACCCCTGTATACATTACACATTTTTTGTTTCAATCTAAAATCTATTCATAGGGTCCTTAACCCTGCCTGGGGAAATATCATATACCAGTGAGCACTAGAGAAGTCAGTAACTGGAAAAGTCTGCAGCAGCAGACTAAAATCCATGACAAACTACTGCATTATCCAAAGCTATCTGGAATGGAATAGAATCAAAAAGACCAGAATGTCTGTTTGGGGGGTTGGTTTGTTTGCAGGCTGACAAAGGTTGGTATTACATGGGGACAAGCTCCAAATTAAATTGAAGGTTCATTCACTTACTGAACAAATATTTATTAAATACCTCTCATGCTCCTGACACTATGTAGGCACTGGGTACGCATCACGGAATGATAGAGAGTCTGGGGATACAAAGATAAAGGACTCAGGAATGGTCCTCAAGACTTGGGAAGAATTATAGTGTTATTCCAAATTGGATCCATATGGAGGGGATTTGTACAAAGTGCAGGGGGGACAAGGAAAAGGAACATCTATGCTGCCAGGAGGAAGCCGGGGAAGGTGATACAGAAAACACAGCATTTGTCCTGAGGCCTAAAGGATAATTTCCTTTCAAATCTTTTTGCTAGGTGGATGAATTTGGGGAGCGTGTTATAGACAGGAGGAATAGCACAAATAAAGGTTGAGGGTCAAGAAATAACCTTAGGAAATTCAGTATTCTAAAGAATGAAATGTAAAATGATGGCGAGATGAAGCTACACAGATGGGCAGGCACCTGTGTGCCCAGCGAGGAAGTCTGGCTTTTATTCTGAAGGCCAGGGCTTGACTGGGGATCCATGGGTGATAGTTTCAGGGAATCCATGAACCCCATGAAACTATATGAAAATCTTTGTGGGCACAGGCATTTCTTTTGGGAGAAGGTCCACAACTTTCATTTGATTCTTTTTTTTTTTTTTTTTTTGGCCGCACCGCATGGCATGCGGGATCCTAGTTCCCCGCCGGACCTGGGATCAAACCTGCAGCCCCTTCAGTAGAAGTATGGAGTCTTAACCACTGGACCACCAGGGAAGTCCCTCACTTGATTCTTAAAGGGGTCTGTAACCTTAAAAAAAAGTTGCAAGCAACAGAGAATCTTTGAAGAACTTTGAGAGCGGTGGGACATGATGAGATTTAAGTATCAGAAAGATCACTCTGGCAGCAATGTGAAAGACAGAATGAAAGAGGTGACACTAGGGTTAGATGGCAGCCTAGACAAAAACGATGAGGGCCTAGACTGGGAGAGTGGCATTTAGGACAAAACAGAGATACTGGACAAGAGACGCCTAGGAAACAGAAGCAACAGGACTTCCATCTAATCGGCCATGTGATTAGATTTCAAGGTGTTGGAGAGGAAGGAGGAGATGTCCCGTGACTGGCTTAGGCCACGGGGAAAACAGTGGTGCAGTTAACTGAGCAGAGGCGGTTTTTGGTTCGGGAAGGTAGGGGTGGGGGTGATATATTTATATTTGGATCTGTTGAGTTCGAAGTTCTTGTGGGACATCGATGTGGACTTGGAAGAGACTGTCTCAAGAAAATATGTAAAATTAGAAGGGAAAAGGGCAAGGAATGGAACCCTGAGGAAAACCAACATTGAAGGAATGGGCAGAGAAAGAGGAGTTCCATGATGAAAACTAACACTAACACTAACTAACACTAAACTAAAACTAAAACTAACATGATGAAAACTAACAGGGGTTCCATGATGAAAATTAACTAGCAAGAAAGGCAAGAGGAGAACCAGGACTTAGCAATGTCTTGGAAGCCAAAGGAGACAGTTTCAAGAAGTGGGAACATTGCCAAATGCATCTGATAATTGATCTAAGGTGAGGATGAGAAGGTTGGGCTTGCCAACAAGAGGTCATTGGTGAGCAATGATGTCAAAACTTACTTACCTCATACAGAGTGAAGTAAGTCAGAAAGAGAAAAACAGATACTGTATGCTAACACATATATATGGAATCTTAAAAAAGAAAAAAAGAAGGTTCTGAAGAACCTAGGGGCAGGACAGGAATAAAGACGCAGACATAGAGAATGGACTTCAGGACACAGGGAGGGGGAAGGGTAAGCTGGGACGAAGTGAAGAGAGTGGCATGGACATATATACACTACTAAACGTAAAATAGATAGCTAGTGGGAAGCAGCCGCATAGCACAGGGAGATCAGCTCCGTGCTTTGTGATGACCTAGCGGGGTGGGATAGGGAGGATGGGAGGGAGACGCAAGAGGGAGGGGATATGGGGATATATGTATATGTATAGCTGATTCACTTTGTTATAAAGCAGAAACTAACACACCATTGTAAAGCAATTATACTCCAATAAAGATGTTAAAAAAAAAAAAGAAAACTTACTTATGACATCACTAAGGCAAAGCCCCATGAAGTCTAGAAGTCTAATTGAAGGACTTAAACGAATCAAAACAAAAATTTGTAAAGGAAGGGGGCTTCTCAGAAGCTTTAGGAAAAGCCTGTGTGTATGAAAAGGTTAGAGTCAACACAAAGCCATCAGTGCTTTAGGAAAGATGAATAAACTCAACTTAAAAAGATCAGAACAGATACGAAACTATTGTTTGTTTATTTATTTTCTAGACTTTCACAAGGCCTATGGAATTCTCTTTCAGATACCTGGAGTCCCGGAGTATATATCTGTAATATTAAGAAGTAAGGAAAAAACCTTCTGAAACATATAGGCTGGAATGCTGTTTCCTGCTCCGGAGGTGAGCAAGAGTAGGGGAGAAAACATTTAAGGAAAACAAATCACTTAAAAGGTTTTAAGTGTAAAGCAAACAACAGATGGTGGACATGAAATATCCAAATCCATTGGGCAGAAGAGAAATCCCATAAGAAGATTCTCTTTTCTCCTCCCTCTGCCTTCTCACTTCAACCGTATCAACCTCCAGAGGTCATCCTTCCTGCCTCTGAATTGGATATCTGAGTGTTTCCCTAGTAATCGAGTTTTAGGACCCCTTTTGTGCCTCTGTGCCTGTGTCTCAAACTCCTAGTTCCCTAGAAATCACAGACTGGGCTGTATAGATAGCTTACACTAGAAAGTCCCAGCAATTCTTTTTTTTTTTTTTTTTTGCAGTTCGCGGGCCTCTCACTGTTGTGGCCTCTCCTGCTGCGGAGCACAGGCTCCGGACGCACAGGCTCAGTGGCCATGGCTCACGGGCCCAGCCACTCCACGGCACGTGGAATCTTCCCTGCAGGGAAGAACCCGTGTCCCCTGCATCGCCAGGCGGATCCCCAACCACTGCGCCACCAGGGAAGCCCCCCTAGGAATTCTTTGGGCTCTCCTACTTAACATCACTGGCCTCTTCTGGTCCCAGGCCAGTCTTTGGCTGCTCCATGTTACCCTAAATAACCCTCTATGAGCAGCTGTCTGACTCATTAGAAGCAAGATGAAGGATAAGATTACAGGCACCATCCAGTGGGTACTCTGGGTACAGCCAGGAGGGGCTCTGGAGAGCATCAGACGCACATACTTTGGAGTCTCCAATTACAGCCTGTTGGGAAGAGGCTTTAGGGAGAACTAGGGGTGATGGGCCTCTATGACATGAGATAGAAGAAACAATGTATGACTTGGTCACTACCTTTTTGCTGAAAAGTTTCTTTCTACCCTAACTGAACATTAAATAAGAAATAAAGGACATGAGGAGCAAATGTTTGTTAGATGTGAATTATACTTTCTGATGGATATGCAATTAAAAATTGTAAATCCTACAACAGCAATCCAGAGAGGGAATAGAGTCCTCCTCCTATGAACCTTTAAAAATAGGATAAACATGCATTTGGAATGGACTGCCTGTCTGGAGACAGAGGGATAGAGTAGATGACTGAGGTCCTCTCCAGCAGAATATGCCGATTTCATAAGGCCAAATGTAGCATGGTTTTAAGAGGACTGGACCACTTCTGGGCTGGAAAGGGAGTTAGGATTTGGTATCTAATCAGCCCAGTTTCTGAGTTCAGGATGTCTGATTCCTGGCCACTCTTCTACTTTAAGAGGTTACTAGCCTTGCTAAGTTCAGGGAATGACAGAGCTGAGGCCCCTCTTGATCTTACAGAGCCCAAACTCACTTTCCCATGTGTCCCACAGCCTCTAGGGAAAAACCTTTCTGTGCCCTTTCCCTGTGAGAACTAGGGCCCCTCAAACCCATCTCCAGGAAGGTCACTTCTGCATTTGAGCTGCTCTCTCAGTTGGGACCTCTCAGCTCTACTTTGAGTTTTCTGTTTTGCTTCCTTCCTCCCTAGAATTCCATCCTCTACCACTCTCAGTCCCTACTGACATGCACCTGTGATGTTATGGGGATTCACAGTGGGGTGTTTCCCTGGGTACACTGTGCCTGTCACAGAATCCCATAGGCGTCAGTCCAGTTGGGCCCTCCAGAAATGAGCTTATCAATAGCCCCCGCCTCCACAGAAGACGATCCTTCCCTTAAAGTGGGTGATGGGCATCTCTAGAATAAGAGGGTCTCTCTGCTCAGGATCAGAAGCTGAGAGGGCTCTGCTGCTCTTGGACCCACGTTAAATCTTAGACCTTTTTTTTTTTTTTTTAGCCTCTTTCCCTTTCCAGGAAGCTCTACTTTTTCATAAATGCAGAACTCTGTGTGCTCCATCTGGAGTTTTCAGCAGGCTCTCACTTCCCCTAACCTGACAATCCAATTCCACAGGCCATCCTACCAAGGCTTTAGGATCAACACTCAGAGTTCCTGTTGAAGAACTCATTATTGGCATGGGATTCTTTCCAGGAGAGGAGAGAGAAGCAACAGAAGCCAGGGCAGCAGTCTCTACAGCCTCAAGGAGGGCTCTGCATTCCTAACCTGGCTCCTATTCCTAAACTCAGGACTCTGTGCCCTCCTTCCTGTTTCCTCATTAGAGCGTTCTCCTGTTCATAATACATATCACAGTTATAAACATTAGTTTAAAATATACTTAAGTCTCGCTTAACTAATATACTAATAAGAAGGATCATAAGAGCAAAGATGGTGTGTGACTTTCCCACTGATGTAGCCTTAGTGCCTACCATCCTGTTTGGCACACAGCAGATGCTCAACAATTCACTTTTTATTTAGTTAGTAATGCATTTATTGCATCATGTACTATTCTAAGCACTTTACTTAAATGAAGAGTTCAGTTTCTTGAAATCTATCTTTTTCATGGACTTTTCCCTGGTTAATCCAACCAACGCCTATCATTTCATTACGTAAGTGGGTTCTACTTGGTTGAGACACACGTGATTATTTTTATTTATGTGCCTTACGTAAGAATTCTAGTAATGTATGGTATCTTTCCTCATTAAAGTTCCCGAAGGAAATCAACTTCTCCACAACACACAGGACAGGGCACTATACAAAGTGGGTGCTTGACACAAAGTCTAGGAAAGTCTAGGGAGAGTGGAGCAGAGGGAAGGGGAGGCTAGCTGAGATCCCCTTCTTTCTCTCTTTTCCTCATCACAGTCTCCATGTCCTAGTACCCCTTTCAAAGAAATTCTGCCTCTCTTCAACACATCACAAATTACGATATACAAGAACGTACATGAAAGAGGGAAAACAGTAAAAATAAATAAATAAATAATAAATTGAGAAAAAAACACCACATCCCCTATCTGCCACTTCATCTTTCCATATACCTGATATTTCTGACTCCTAGGTTTCTTGGACTCAACCCAGAGACGGGTTCTCTCTGGCTTTGCTTTCTGCCCCACCCCCTTGGATATGTACTGATTAACAGCTGCTGTTCCATCTGTTCAAGGGTTAAAGGAATGGAAGGGGAAGAAAGGCCAGAGAATGACAGAATGACGCAGAAGTGTGCCTAGTAGAAGGAACTGTGCTGTAAGAGGCACCTAACCCTGGACAGCGCAGGAGCTCTGCAGACATCAGAACTGGTACCTGAAGATTCACTAGGGCCCACCAAACACCAATGCCAAATCTCCTCCTTTCCCCATCATTTCCAACGTACTTGAAGTGAATCCACCTACCGCCCCCTCAACAATTTTATCTCTTTAGTCTATTTCTTTCCAATGTTGCTTGAGAAAACACCAGTTTTCTAGGTACCAAAGGACCAAATGGTCCCAAATCTTCAGAGAAACTTGGAAAGATGATTTATGGAGACTTAAGTAAATAAAAGTAGAGCAAATGAAATCCAAAAGCACTTGTGGACTTAGCCCTGACAGAGTTTTAGGGAAGCCCAAGATTCCAGTGTGAATCTACAGCAGGAGGATCTTCAGGAGGATAGTTCTGTCCTACAGGCTAGGGAAGTGAGGAAACTCAAGGCAGCCTCCAAGCCACGGCTTTCGTCTCCCCCCAAGCTGGGCCCTCCTCCTTACCTTGGGCATCGCCACCGGAGGTTAACACGGCGATGGCTTTGCCAACCCCCAGGGTTTTGGCTGCATGGTGCTCTTCATGGGTCATGATCCACTCTAGAATTCAAGAGAATGGCCAGTTAAGACACAGCGGGATCAAGGTGCTATGAGCTCAGGGGATGATGGCTCTGTTAGACTGGCTCAGTCAGGCTCTCCCACTGCACTGAGTCTGAGCTTTGCAGCCTGGGATCTTTGGACTTCCTCCAGAAGACAGCCACACCCCACAGAGTGACAAGCTGAAATGTCACAGAAATCAAGCCCAAGACTGCAAAAATCCTCGCTAATCCCTCCCACCCCAATTGGAGCCTATTTGGAGAATGAGCTAAGGTCAAGGAGAAGGGTGGGTGACTGAACAGAAATGAGAAAGGAAAAAGTTAAGTTAGCCTCAAAGATTCCTCCCTTTTAATGAAGGGAAGGGCTGTTGCAGCAGATAGGAATCAGATGAGGCTTGGGGCACTGAAAACTAGCAAAGTGGAAGCAGAAAAGCAAGGGCAGGGTGGGTTACAGTGAAGATTAGGGTCGGGTGTGATGGAATTGGGCTAAGCTAGAACAGGAGTTTGAGGTTATAGAGGCACATTGGAGCTCGGGCAAAATAATGGTTCAGGCTCAGGAATGGTTAGGGACTTGCTCTGGCTTTTCCCATCCCTCTCAGGGTCTCTGCCTCCTAAGCATCTCTTGATCCTTTATCTTCAGGCCTTGTTCCTCACACTAAATACTATCAAATGGGAAGAGTAACACAAAATCACTGCCACATATACACAGATATGTACACGTGACATGTGAACACCTTCATATTTTTGTCTTTAGGGCTTCTCTCTCTCAAAGGAAAACAAAAGACCTACTTTTGTATCCATAAAAATGCCAATGGAATCATCACTCTCCCAGTTATCTGGGCTAAAATCTGTTATTTTTTAAATTTATCTCCTCTTTACTCTCAGAATCAAAATGGTTACCAAACCCTATTATTCTTCCTTCTTATTATCTTCCCTTATCCTTCTCTTCCTTTCTGTCCTCACTGCCTCTTTCCACCTGAATTGCTTACTACGATAGCTGGTCTCCCTCTGCTTGTGCTTCCCTTCTCCACTCTATTTGAGACACAAAATAAACCTCCATGGGAAGGTCATAGGCCCCTGAGGCCTCGGTGGAGGGAGGATTCATTCACACCAACAGGAGCTGATGACCTTTAAATACAGCTCATGTTTCTGCTGTGAACCCAGGGCAATCAGGGTAGCTGCTGATAAAGACATAGGTCACATACAGATCCACACACATGCCAATAAAATACATGCAATGAGACACTCATGAAGAAAAACATACAGAAACACACATAGTGCTGTTAACAAACACAGATTCACAGACATGCTACATATAATCAGTGCTGACAGATAAACCCAAACTTTTTGGGTCGGCATTCAAACTTCCATGATCTAACTCTTGCCTAGAGTTTCAACCTTTGCTCCCATGAATTCTCTGCTCCGTTATCACCTGAACATTTCTTTGTTCCTCCCCACTTTTGTGCCTGTGCACACTGCATCACTTGTCCGGAAGGCCACCCTGGTTCTTTCCACAGATCAATATCCTACTCCATTATTTAAGGCCCGTCCTAGTCACATCCCTGTTAAACCTATTAAGCCCTCACTGATTACCACAGGTCAAGGAGGGCTTCTTTCTGGACCTCCTCTAATCACATATTGTCTGAAACCAGATCATTCACTTAGCACTTAATTACTACTTTATGTGATAGTTTAATTGCTTCTTACTTACTGGAAATGTTGGACTAGATAAGGAGTCAGCAAACTGCAGCCCATGGGCCAAATCAAGCCCTTCTAATGTTTTTGTATGGCAGCAAACTAAGAAAAGTCTTTACATTTTAAGTGGTGGAAAAAACAATTCCATGACATGTGAAAATTATATGAAATCCAGATTTCAGTGCTCATACCACTCACATTCTTTTGCATATTATCTATGGCTGCTTTTGTGCAGAAGAGATTATTGTGACAGAGACCTGATAGCCTGCAAAGCCTAAAACATTTACTATCTGGCCTTTAACAGAAAAAGTTTGCAGACACCTGGACTAATGATTGCTAAAGTCTTTTCCCCAACTAGACTGAAAACTCCTCGGGGTCGGGGGGGTGGGGGGTGTGGATCATGTTCATTTTTTAAACTCTCCCACGGCCTACCAAAGCCTAAAGAAGTCTATGCACATAAGAACAGGAGTTCAATAAACACTTATCAAAAGCACTAGTGAACTGACAAACAACAGGAAATGCACACAAATATAGAAAAATTTTAAAATATGCTTGGATACAGATGTACCTCTATATTCCCTCTACTTCTAACACATACAGATACAAATAGGACCTAAGAAAGAAGATAGTGACAAACAGTGAGATGAGAGGAATACAAACACACATAGATAGAAACACTCTCCTATTTAACCAGAGTGTTCCTGTGCAAATTTCTGCAGTTCTCAAAAAAAAGAAAGACTAAGTGGTTGCAAATAGGAAGGCAAAATTTTGGAAAGAAGAGAACAAAACATGTGAGTACTATGCTGATCCCTTTTTCCCTGAGTTTTTTCCTTCTCAGCCACTCTGGGAGCTCATCACTAGCAGAAACCCATACAGGGATCTTCCACCCACAGAGGCTTCAGTGAGGGAGAGAATTCATCATAAACGGGGAAGGTTAGGAGTGCGGACCGGCAAAATACAGCTCAAATTCTTCTTCTGCACCTCTATGTTATAGAAGCACCAGTCACAGATATGCAAGCAGATTCATGAATAAACAGATCAACAGTGACACACGTAGAAACAGATATGTTAAAACCTATATATAAAATCACAGGTGCGGAGATAAGCACGCGGGAGGGAGAAATACTGGAGTGGCAGCATTCTAGGTGCACTGATTTGAACTGGACGAGTGCCAGGGTAGGAGTCGGGCGGCCGAGGGCCACTAGGTCCGAATACCACCCACCCATCCGTGATTTCCAGGCAAAGGGGCAGTGCGTGCAAGCCGAGCGAAGGGGCTAGGATTCTTCACCCATCCCCCGCCTCAGCTCCTTCTTCTGATGCTATGCCACCTCTTTTTTTCCCTTCTGCTCCTTTCTGTTCTCCCCACCGCCTCCTCCCAGCACGTTCATTCCCACCTCGCTCTCAGCTTTCCCCCTCGCTCTTTACCCAAGGGCCCCTCTTGCCTTACAGTCTTAGCTCTCCTCCGCCCGGTCTTCCTTGCAGATTGTCCTTGGGGAAGGGGGGAGGGGAGCTTGGCGAACACGGGGAGGAGCCAGGTGGAGGCAACAGGGGAGGGGAAAGAGGAGAGCCTTTCCAGCCTCCACTAAGCAGATGCTGGCCCGGAGGCTCCGCCTCCTCCTGGTCGCTTTTCTCCTCCCCTTCCCCCTCCCGCTAAGAACACAGCTCAAATGTGACACCGGCTTAGTCTCTTCACTCCGCAGAGGGTTCTGGAGTCCCCGCATCTATCTCGGGAGCCATCAGCTCCTGTGTACAGTGGGAATCAGAATTTATTTAGTTGCTTCCCTTGTTGTCATCAGAGACACTTTTTTTCCGAGAGGGGGCTGCCTGAGACTCCTTGCATTCAAACATCCTCCGCAGCCAATAATAAGCCTCCCTCTCTGGCCCTATCCATTGTCTCCCACCTCTATCACTCTTTGAACAAACATTTATTGCAAGTCTGTGTGCCAGGTTTTGTATTAGGTTCTGAGAGATGAAAAGACAAGTGAAACAGAATCCCTGCCCTTGAGGAACATTGATCACTGGTATTTTCTATGGAGGGACCTCAAAAACTCCTTTTACATTTACGTACCTTTCTCAGAGAAAATACGGAGAAGCTACCTAGGAATGAGAGTACTAAGAGGCAAGACCCCTGCCTTGATAGCCTCATTCTGAAGACTGCACTAGAAGCGGGTGCAGGATTCTGATAGTGAACCAAGCATATCTGTTGGGCTACAAAGCAAACAGAATCCATTCTGGGAACATAGGTCCAATACTACCACAGCAAGAGGTGCAACCTTTACTCAGATCCTCTTTACTCTTTCCACTGCTCCACCCATGCCTTGTTTCAATGCCTCTCCACAGTCATCTCTCATCTCCTTGCTGTTTCTACTGCCCTTCCTCTTGCTTTCTTTCGTCTCTGCACCTGCACATTCTACAAACAATAAGAATGCAAGTGACTAGGAGATAAAACCATGTGACTACACAAAATTAACTTTTGTACTGCAAATGATACCATCAAGAAAGTGAAAAGACGGGGCTTCCCTGGTGGCGCAGTGGTTAAGAATCTGCCTGCCAATGCAGGGGACACGGGTTTGAGCCCTGGTCCGGGAAGATCTCACATGCCGCGGAGCAACTAAGCCCGTGCGCCACAACTACTGAAGCCCGCGCACCTAGAGCCCGTGCTCCACAACAAGAGAAGCTACCGCAATGAGAAGGCCGCACACCGCAACGAAGAGTAGCCCCCGCTTGCTGCAACTAGAGAAAGCCCACGCGCAGCAAAGAAAACCCAACACAGCCAAAAATAAAAACAAACAAATAAATAAATTTATTTTAAAAAAAAAGAAAGTGAAAAGACAACCCATGGAATGGGAGAAAATATTTGCAAATCATATATCTGATAAAGGACCAGGTATCGAGAATATGTAGCTCTGGCAACCCAACAATAAAAAGATAACCGAATTTAAAAATGGACAAAAGATCTGAACAGATACCTCACCAAAGAAGACAGAAGATGGCAAATAAGCATATAAAATGATGCTCAACATCATATATCATTAGGAACCACAAATTAAAACAGAGACACCACTACAATCTATTAGAATGAAAAAAAAAACTGACAATACCAAATACTGACAAGAATGTGGAGCAACAAAGAACTCTCATTCTTTGTTGGTGCAAATGCAAAATGGTACAGTCACTTTAAAAGATAGTTTTGCAGTTTCTTACAAAGCTAAATATAGTATTACCATATGATCCAGCAATCACACTCCTAAATATTTACACAAATGAGTTGAAAACTATATCCATACAAAAACCTGCACATGAGTGTTTACAGCAGCTTTCATAAGTGCCAGAAACTGGAAGCGACCAAAATGCCCCTCAAAAGGTGAATGGATAATCAAACTGTGGTACATCCATACTGTGGAATATTGCAATTAAAAAAAAAAAATGACCCGTCAAGCCAAGAAAAGACATGGAGGAAGCTTAAATACAAACTTAGTGAAATAAGCCAGTCTGAAAAGGCTACGTATGTATGATTCCAACTATATGACATTCTGGAAAAAGTGAAACTATAAAGACAGTGAAAAGATCAATGGTTGCCAAGGGCTTGGAGTAGAGATGGAGCAATAGATAGGCAGAACACAAGGGATTTTTAGGGCAGTGAAACGATTCTGTGTGATGCTCTAATGGAGGATACATGACATTATGTATCTGTCAAAAGTTACAGAACTGTACAACACAAAGAGTAAACCCTAGTGTAAACTATGGACTTTAATCAATTATAATGTATCAATATTGGTTCAACAATTGTAACAAATATGCCACACCACTGCAAGATGTTAATAATAGGGGAAACCGAGGAGAAAACAGAGAGGATATATGGAAACTCTCTGTGCAATCTGCTCAATTTTCTGTAAGCCTAAAACTTCTCTAACAAATAAAGTCTATTAATTTCAAAAATATATTCTGTTCAATGAAATATGAAATAAAATTGTGATATTAAAAAAATGGGCAAGGGTTTGAATAGACATTTATCTAAAGAAAATATACAAATAACCAATAAGTACATAAAAGGCACTTTCTTTTTTTGAAGATTATTATTAATTCAATTTCTTTAATACATATAGGCATATTCAAATCATCTGTTTCTCCTTGTGTGAATTTTGGCAGATTGTGTCTTTCAAGGGATTGGTCTTTTCCATCTAGGTTATCAAATTTGTAGGCATAGAGTTGTTCATAGTATTCCTGTATTATACTTTTAATTTCCATGGGATCTGTAGTGATGTCCCCACTTTCATTTTGGGTATTAGTAATCTGTGTCCTCTTTCTTTTCTTCTTAGTTACCCTAGCTAGGGATTTATTAACGTTATTGATCTTTTCAAAGAACCAGCTTTTGGTTTCATTAATTATCTCTGTTGATTTCTTGTTTTCAATTTTATTGACTT
Organism: Orcinus orca; assembly: GCF_937001465.1. Taxonomy (NCBI): domain Eukaryota; kingdom Metazoa; phylum Chordata; class Mammalia; order Artiodactyla; family Delphinidae; genus Orcinus; species Orcinus orca. The sequence goes on along the minus strand of NC_064569.1, from coordinate 38,814,945 downwards.
CTGCTCTAATTCTTTTGGGTTTTTTTTCCTGCTTACTTTGGATTTAATTTACTCTTCACCTATAGTTTCCCAAGATGGAAACATAGGGAACTATAAGAGATTTAGATCATCTTCTTTTCTGATATATATATCCAAGGCTATAAATTTCCCTCTAAGCACTGCTTTCTCTGTATCCAACAAATTTTAATAAGTTGTGTTTTTCATTTAGTTCAAAATATATTTAAATTCCCTTGAGATTTTTTCTTTGATTCATGCGTTATTTAGAAGTATGTTGTTTAATCTCCAAGTATTGGGGGATTTTCCAGTTATCTTTCTGTTATTGATTTCTAGTTTAATTCCATTGTGGTCTGAAACCAGCCATTGTATAATTTCTGTTCTTTTAAATTAGTTAAGATGTTTTTTATAGCCCAGAATGTGGTCTAGCTTGGTAAATATGTTATCATGTATGTATGAATGTATGAATGAATATGTATGGGTGAATCATGTGACCCTGAGAAAAATTTATATTTGGCTGTTGTTGGATGAATTGTTTTTTACGCTTTTTTCCTGGTAATTGATTTCTAATCTCATAGCATTGTGGTCGGAAAAGATGCTTGATACGATTCCAATTTTCTTAAATTTACCAAGGCTTGATTTGTGACCCAAGATGTGATCTATCCTGGAGAATGTTCCGTGTACACTTGAGAAGAAACTGTAATCTGCTGTTCTTGGATGGAATGTCCTATAAATATCAGTTAAATCTATCTGGTCTATTTTGTCATTTAAAGCTTGTGTTTCCTTATTAATTTTCTGTCTGGATGATCTGTCCATTGGTTAAAGTCTCCCACTATTATTGTGTTACTGTCAATTTCCTCTTTTAAAGCTGTTAGCATTTGCCTTATGTATTGATGTGCTCCTATGTTGGTGCATATATATTTATAATTGTTATATCTCCTTCTTGGATTGATCCCTTGATCATTATGTAGTGGCCTTCCTTGTCTCTTGTAACATTCTTTATTTTAAAGTCTATTTTATCTGATATAATTATTACTCCAGATTTCTTTTGATTTCCATTTGCATTTTCTATCCCCTCACTTTCAGTCTGTATGGGTCTCTAGGTCTTCAGTGGGTCTCTTGTAGACAGCATACATAAAGGTCTTGTTTTTGTATCCATTCAGTAAGCCTGTGTCTTTTGGTTGGAGCATTTAATCCATTCACATTTAAGGTAATTATCGATATGTATGTTCCTATTACCATTTTCTTAATTGTTTTGGGTTTGTTTTTGTAGGTCCTTTTCTTCTCTTGTGTTTACCACTTAGAGAAGTTCCTTTAGCATTTGTCGTAGAGATGGTTTGGTGGTGCTGAATTCTGTTAGCTTTTGGTTGCCTGTAACGTTTTTGATTTCTCCGTCGAATCTGAATGAGACCCTTGCCGGGTAGAGTAATCTTGGTTGTAGGTTCTTCCCTTTCATCACTTTAAATATATCGTGCCACTGCCTTCTGGCTTGTAGAGTTTCTGCTGAGAAATCAGCTGTTAACCTTATGGGAGTTCCCTTGTATTTTTCCCTTGTTGCTTTTAATAATTTTTGTCTTTAATTTTTGTCAATTTGATTACTATGTGTCTCAGAGTGTTTCTCCTTGGGTTTATCCTGCCTGGGACTCTCTGCGCTTCCTGGACTTGGGTGGCTATTTCCTTTCCCATGTTAGGGAAGTTTTCGACTATAAGCTCTTCAAATATTTTCTCGGGTCCTTTCTCTCTCTCTTCTCCTTCTGGGACCCCTATGATGCGAATGTTGGTGTGTTTAATGTTGTCCCAGAGGTCTCTTTGGCTGTTTTCTTTTTTTTTTCTTTATTCTGTTCCACGGCAGTGAATTCCACCATTCTGCCTTCCAGGTCACTTATCCGTTCTTCTGCCTCAGTTATTCTGCTATTGATTCCTTCTAGTGTATTTTTCATTTCAGTTATTGTATTGTTCATCTCTGTTCGTTTGTTCTTTAATTCTTCTAGGTGTTTGTTCTTTAATTCTTCTAGGTCCGTGTTACACATTTATTGCATCTTCTCGATCTTTGCCTCCATTCTTTTTCCGAGGTCCTGGATCATCTTCCCTGTCATTATTCTGAATTCTTTTTCTGGAAGGTTGCCTATCTCCACTACATTTAGTTGTTTTTCTGGGGTTTTATCTTGTTCCTTCATCTGGTACATAGTCCTCTGCCTTTTCATTTTATCTGTCTTTCTGTGAATGTGGGTTTTGTTCCATAGGCTGCAGGATTGTAGTTCTTGCTTCTGCTGTCTGCCCTCTGGTGGATGAGGCTATCTCAGAGGCTTGTGCAAGCTTCCTGATGGGAGGGACTGGTGGTGTGTTGCTCTGGTGGGCAAAGCTCAGTAGAACTTTAATCTGCTTGTCTGCTAATGGGTGGGGCTGAGTTCCCTCCCTGTTGGTTGTTTGGCCTGAGGCAACCCAGCACTGGAGGCTATAGGCTTTTTTGGTGGGGCTATCCAGGAGGGCTCATGCCAAGGAATATTTCCAAGAAATTCTGCTGCCAGTGTCCCTGTCCCCACGGTGAGCCACAGCCACCCCCCATCTCTGCAGGAGACCCCCCCAACCCTACCAGGTAGGTCTAGTTCAGTCTCCTGCGGGGGTCACTGCTCCTTCCCCCTGGGTCCTGGTGCACACACTACTTTGTGTGTGCCCTCCAAGAATGGAGTCTCTGTTTCCCGCAGTCCTGTTGAAGTCCTGCAATCAAATACCTCTAGACTTCAAAGTCTGATTCTCTGGGAATTCCTCTTCCTGTTGCCAGACCCCCAGGTTGGGAAGCCTGATGTTGTGCTCAGAACATTTACTCCAGTGGTGGACTTCTGTGGTATAATTGTTGTCCAGTTTGTGAGTCATTCACCCAGCGGTTATGGGATTTGATTTTATTGTGACTGTGCTCCTCCTACCATCTCATTGTGGCTTCTCCTTTGTCTTTGGATGTGGGGTATCTTTTTTGGTGAGTCCCAGTGTCTTCCTATCAACTGTTCAGCAGTTAGTTGTGATTCTGGTGTCTCGTAAGAGGGTGTGAGTGCATGTCCTCTATTCCGCCGTCTCGGACCAATCTTTGGATGAATTGTTGATGTCAGTAATATTCAGTTCATTGATGGCATTGAGTTTAACTATGTCTGTACTTATTTTCTGTATGCTACGTCTGTCCACTCCTGAAAGATGCTGAAGTCTCCATTTCTGATAGTCAATTCATCTATTTCTCCTTTTAGTTCTATCAGTTTTTGCCTCATGTAGTTTGATGCTGTGTGTTAGGCACATAGACATTAAGAATTATTATATCTTCTTGGAGAATTGAGCCCTTTATCATTATGTAATGCCCTTTTTCAACCCTGGTAACTCTTTGAAGTCTGCTCTGTCTAAAATTAAAATTATCCTGCTTTCTTTGATTAGTGTTAGCATGGGATATTTTTCTCCATCCATTTACTTTTTATCTATAGATATCTTTATATTTAAAGTGGGTTTTTTTGTAGATAACACATAGATGGGTCATGTTTTCAGATCAACTCTGACAATCTGTCTTTTAATTGGTACATTTAGACCACTGACATTCAAAATGAGTATTGGATTAATATCTACCATATTCATTACCATTTTCTATTTGTTGTCCTGTTCTTTGTTCCTATTTTTGTCTTCCACTCTTTTTCTGCCTTTCGTAGTTTTACCTCAGTATTTTATGTGACTATTTTCTCTCCTTTCTTAGCATATCAGTAATACCTTATCACTTCTTTTAGTGGTTGCCCTAGAGTTTGCAATATACATTTGCAACTAATTCAAGTTTCAAATAATACTATTTCTGAAGATTTCCATCTCTCTGCTTACATTGCTTGTCTGTTCTTGCATGCTATCTATTTTATCCATTAGAACCCTTAGCACATTAATCATAGGTGTTCAAAATTTCTGGTCTGATAATTCCAACATCACTGCCACGTTTGGTTCTGATGTTTGCTCTGTCTCTTCAAATTGTGTTTTTTTGCCTTTTTATATGCCTTATAACTTTTTCTTGGCAGCCAGACATGACATACTAGATAAAAGAAAATGGACTTGAGGATATGGGGAGGGGGAAGGGTGAGCTGTGACAGGGCGAGAGAGAGTCATGGACATGTACACACTAACAAACGTAAGGTAGATAGCTAGTGGGAAGCAGCCGCATGGCACAGGGATATCAGCTCAGTGCTTTGTGACCGCCTGGAGGGGTGGGATAGGGAGGGTGGGAGGGAGGGAGACACAAGAGGGAAGAGATATGGGAACATATGTATATGTATAACTGATTCACTTTGTTATAAAGCAGAAACTAACACACCATTGTAAAGCAATTATACTCCAATAAAGATGTTAAAAAAAAAAAAAAAGAAAGTGCTGTAAATAGGCCTTAATGATGTGGTCTTAAATATGGAGGGAGGGAAAGCATACTACAGTCCTACAGTTAGATTTCAGTCTTTTACAGTGCCTATGCCTCTGGACTATGAATTTCACAAGTGTTTCTTGCATTTTTTTCCTCCCTACCCCCCTTAGGTGGGATAGGACAGCTAGAGTGGGCTGGAGTTGGGTATTTCCCTTCCTCAGGTCAGTTAGACTCTGATAACTTACCCCAGTAAGTTAGGCTCTGGTTAACTAGCTTCTCCTGAAGGCAGGCCTTGTTAAGAAGAATAAAGTACTCTTGTAACAGGCAGGAACAAATCTGACTCCATATTGGATCTATTTCTTTTACTTTAACCTTTGTAGTCTATTCCTTTTGCTACAAGTCAGTCACTAACGGGATGCTGCTTATAAGCTTAAATTATACATAATGGTCCATCTCTGAGAACCCTGCCTCCCATATAATGAACGTTAAGCTAATATACTTTGTTTACCTTACAGGAAACCTTCTGACCAGGTTCACCTGTGAATGGCTGCAGGGAGGAAGAAATGAACACATGTAGGAACCAGGACTTTACCCCCCTTTTAGTATAGAAGAAGCCTGAATTCTAACTCAGGGAAGATGGTTTTTGGGGACACTAATCTACCATCTTCTCAGTCTGCTGGCTTTCCAAATAAAGCTGCTATTCCTTGCCCCAACAACTCATCTCTCAATTTACTGGCTTGTCATAAGTAAGGCAGTACAACCTTGGACTTGGTAGCACTCTGGTTTAGTTCAAAATGGTTCCTCTTCTCCTCCCCCTGCTGGAAGCCCAAGGAGATTTTTCTCTGATATTTACTGTGGGAATCTGGTCAAACTCCCAGAAGTAAATCTCACAATATTGTGAGGTCCCCCTTTGATTGGATCCCCCTATAGTTTTTTACTCCTAGAATTGTGTGCACTGAGCCTCCAGCAATTTATCAATTACAGTTCAGGCTTTCCTACCCCTTCACTGGTTCCCGAGGTTTCCACTCCTGGGTCTCTGCTCCAGTAAGCTGTGATGAACTGTATTCACCTGTTTGTCTCTCCAATTTTGGGGTCAACAGTTTGCCCTTTGTCTTCCCCTCTCTTACAGATTCAAGAAGAGTTGTTGGTTTTTCAGTCTTTTTACTATTACTTGCTGTTAGCATGGAGTATGACTTCCAAGCGCCTTACATGGGGAAACTGGAAGACAGAAGCCCAAATTATACATATTAAATGGGTGAATTTTATGATATGTGAATTACATCTCAATAAATATGTATTTAAAATTTGAAAAAGGAGAGGCTGGAAAAGCTCCCCATACATTCTGGGGTTTTTAACTCCAAAAATTAATCTAAAGGCTGAAATTTAAAAATCAATCCACCCCTTCCCCTTTCTACCCACTACCGACTCCTATATCTTCATTGAAAGTGTTCTTAATGAATTACTACATTAATGGGTCTACCTTAATTAGGTAAAGACAAGGAAATGTCACTCACTCATAGCCTTATCCCAATATACTTGATCCTTTAGATCCTTTTTTCTGTCCAGGGATAAATCATCCCTAGGAGTTCCTAGAAAACTATATGAGCACAATTCAAAGAAATATCATCTTAAAAGGCACCTAGGGAACTTTCAGGTCAGTTGGAGGTTGGAATCACAGAAAGTACTTAGGCCTTGCCTATGGTCATCCTGGTGTAATACCCAAATTTGAAGACGTTACTCTCTGAGAGCTAAATTAGTAAAAAACCAACCCAAAATAGAGAGTAGCTAATGGAAGAAATACATCATATTAAGAAATGGCTGTAAATGTTTTCCTGTTAAGAATTTTGAGAAACCCCTATTCATTATTAATTTATTCATACATTCAACAAATATTTATTGAGGACTCATTATGTGCCAGCCACTGTGTCAGGTACTGAGGTATAATAAGCTCTCAAGAAGCTTATCTAGAGGGGCTATCAAAGGTTCATAGGAAGCTTATATTTCATTGGACCTGGGATATAATTGAAGAAGTCAATAACCCAATTAACAATTATAATATATCAAATTCTTATGCCATAAATATATTAGTTGAGGGAAAATGGAGTAAGAAAAAAATGGGACCTGGATAGTAAGAATTTGGCAGTGTTTATTTAGTACTGTTTGAGAGAAGAACACCAATGGATATACATATTCCAGTATTAGAGAGATGGATGATATGATAAAACCATGACAGCTCCTTATATGGATTTTCCTTAATTTTAATCTTAAACTCCAAGACCATACATTTCACTTTTTCATAATTTTCTGTTTATCAAAAAACTTAAATTTCAAATATAGTTTCCCAGGAATCTTAACAACTTGGAAGGGGCATTTTAGTCAGCTATGGTTGACTTATGAATCAAAATTTGGATGTATAATTTGATGGTGGAATGATGACAGAAGGGAATGTTTGAGATCTGGGAAGTTCTAAAAACTATGGTATATATCCAATCCTCGGGCCTCTAATAGGGGAGTCTGAGAAGCATCCCTCAGGGCATGGTGCTGGTATGTGACGCCTACAGGTAAACATAGTATGGTGACTAAGGAAGAAGAGAGTGAAAAAGGGGTCTAAACATTGTCATACAAGCTAGGGTGCCTAAGGAAATTGTCAGGAGTAAAGCACACAGCTTAGCAGAGTTAAGGACCAGGAGTCAAAAAAACAAAGCAGCAAGTTAGGCAAACAAGAGATGGTACCCAAAAAAAACTTGAGGCGACCAGACTAAGCCAGCAGCTGAATTTGCCCTATTACAAGATTATTTTCATTACTGGTATGGTTTAATGGGGCTGAAAAAGGACAGACACCCTGGACCCCTCTTCCAGAGGAGAAAGCTAAAATGTCCTGGGTTTGCACTGGAAAAAAACCTGGGGTTCTCAAATAGGCTTCTCAAGAGGGGCTTATGCCCATTCTAATGACTCAATGATAGGAATTAGCTAGGGTTCTGCTGGAAATCTAGAACTTTGTCCAAAATATAATCAGCTTTCTTCAGTTGTTGAGGTTGGTAGCTAGAATTCAGGCTTTAGGGGACTTGGCAGAGAGTGAGGGGAAAAAAGACTTGAACCCATAAGAAGAAAGTCAGTTGGACCCAGAAGGCCATGTGGTTAAAGTCTACTATTTCTTCTACCTTGTACTATCTGTTGGTGGTCTTCTTGTTTTCAGCACATTGGGTAAAGCTAATGTGCACAAAGGAGAGCCACCTTATACGACAGCTCACCTTATACGTCATACACTGGTACCAAGCAATGAAAGACATATTGTTTACATAGATCCTCATAGTACAGGAAGACATTTAGAAGGTCTTCTTAGACTCCCCAGAGCTTCCTAGGTATTAGACAGCTATTTGGGATATTGGCATGAAGTCCAGGCTAATAATAGGGGCAAAAATTATAATTATCATGAAATAAGGCATTCTGGGGGAGAGAAGTACAAGAAGATGTTTAAAGAGAATTCTGCAGCAGCTAGATAGGAAGAGCACTTGAGTAAACCAGCTGAGATATCCTAAAGTACTTGGCTCATATGCTCTGCCCATTAACCCTGTTAAGTAATGGTAGTTAAATAAACATATAGAGAGCTTTGGAGAGGACCCTCTAAACTAGGATAAAATTAGACATTACTGCCAGGAAGTTGAGTAGTTCATGAAGACAGAAGATCTCTTTCACAATGATTACTAAACGCTGGTATAGATGAGGGGCAATAAAGAGGATGTTGTATGCTATACTCATGAGTCCATTCACTACCACTAGGATGGTATGAGAAGATAAAGATTATGTTGATAATGCTAGTGATGGTGTACCAGGACCATCATTTAGGAATGAGAAGTAGGTATGTCAGTCATCCAGGTGTAACTCTAACCCAGGAGAAGAGGAAATAGCATACTATAGGTTTCTTGTGTTCAGTCAACAAATATTGAGCACCTATTACATGTTAGGCACTGTTCTAGACACAAGGGGATCCAGGATTGGGAAAAAAAAACCCTGTCTATCCTTATGGAGCTTAGATAATAGTGAGGAAAGCAGATAATGAACAAGTTAGTCAATTAGTGATAAATGCTTTGAAGAAAAATAAAGCAGGGCAAAGAAGCAGAGCAACAAGTGTGCTATCTGCAGTAGGGTGTTCTGGAAAAACCTTGCTGAAATGACATTCTAGGAAGAAGTCTGAACAAACAGTAGAGAAAACCATGCTACCAGATGGAGGGAGAGCTTTCAGATGGGGAGAATAGCAAATGCAAAGGTTCTGAGGCAGGAAGAAGTTAGGAGTATCATACCCGAGGATCACCAAGATTTCCTTTGGACCAGAATCAGAATTGTAAATGGGTTACTATGACTTGGTGGGTTCATATTGTGAAACATATGTAGCAATTAGGTATGGGTCTCTCTCTGGGTTGAAACAAATATCTATCTGGTTCTTTCACTTCTACACAACCCCTGGATCTCATCTAGTCCTTACCTGACTAATATGCTATTGTGTGTTTGCCTCCACTAGAATGTAAGCTCCCTGAGGACAGACCCTGGGCACAAGCATGAAACCACTGTCTGTGCTGGAGAGTCATCTTTAGCTCTAGTTGGCATAGGATGACCCCTGGAGACCCTACAGCCTCTACTAGCAACAAATATTAAAGTTTCTGACACAGTGCACTGGCTTAAGACAAAGCTTCTTGATTCCAGTCCAGCAGATTCAGCATCACCTGGATCCTTGTCAGAAATGAAAATTCTTGGGCCCTACCTGGAACCTACTGAATCACAAACTCTGGGGCTGAGGCAGAGCACTGTGGTTTAACAAGCCCTCCAAGTGATTCAGATGCACAATGAAGTTTGAGAACCATTGTTCTAAGTTGTGGCGGTCTAGGAACACCAGTCACTTGAAGAATAAATCTGCATGTCTCAAAGGCCTGGGTGGTTCCTATGGAGTCATTTCTGCCAATGAGGATCAACTTCTTGAGAAAGCTAGCTCAAGAAAGAGGTTACAGGTAATAAGATGACCCCTACCGCAGGCTGAAGCACCACATTCAAGTCTTGATAAGGGCAGAGGTAAACAAAGTCTTTAGCCGAGGTGTGAAGACTCAAGCTTGGACCAGATACACTTTTTCTTTTCTTAAAGAAGAAAGTTTGGGGGGATATCAGAGAAGAGAAGACAAACAATCATTATATAAGACAATATTGGGAGTGAGTCTTCTACTTCAGATCTTCTGCTTTACCTCATCGAGCATAATGTGAAAGGACTAGCTGTTTAGCAAGTCCAAGGAATATATCTTCAGGCTCTTATACACATTTCCCTGGGTTAACTGAGAGGCAGTTTAACAGGGGGCTCAGAGTAGGGTGGTCCAAGAGGATAAATAAGATCATTTCTATTAACCAATGGAAGATGAAAAAAAGGGTTCCACAGGTCTACTCGTATCCTTGCATACTTGACTGGAAGAAAAGCATCTTTAAGGTTATTTTCCCACTCAATGATCTTTCCAATTTAGTTGACACTATAAAAGCCCTGAAAATTCTAGCTTCATGAAAACACAAGTTCCTTGGAGCTGGTCCTGGGAGGTTGGGATCGGGAGCTCAATGTTGAATGGTGACTAGGTTGAGATGAAGGCAATCTTGTTAGAGGCAGAGCTCCCACTGATTTTCCTTTAGCAAGAATACAGGTTCTTACAGCTTAGAAGTGGTGAGATCCAGAAGGCATAGCATGATTTGGCTCTTCTACTATCTTTATAGTTGGCTCCCCAGCTACTCCTCCCCTCACTCAAGTTGTAGTGGCCTCTCTACTCCTCCAATGAGCCAAACTCCTTCTCATCTCAGAGCCTACTGTCCCTTTTTCCAGAAAGCTCCTCTTCCCCCTTTGCCTGGCTAATGCATACTCATCTCTCAGGTCTTCCCAAGAAAGGGTCTTTCTGACTTCTCAGGCCAGGTTAGGTGCTCTGTTTTACACTCTGATTACATGGTATTATTTTCCTTCATTGTACTTGCATCATTCTAATTATCTAGCCACATGTGTGATCATGTGATTACTGTCTTCCTCCCACAAGACCATAAACCTCATGAGGGCAGGCAATGTACTGATTTTCCTTACTTTTTTCCCAGTGCCAAGTACAGTGCCTGACATAATATGTGCTAAACAACTTTTCTTGGAAGGAACAAAAAGGAGGGAGAGAAGGAGGGAGGGAGAGAAGGAGGGAGGTAGAGAGGAAGGAAGAAAAGGAAGGGAAGAGGAGGGAATGAAGGAGGGGAAGTAGGCAGGGAGAAAGGCGGAAGAGGAGGAATGGAGGCCCCAGTGGGGCAAATTGGGAAGATATTTGATTCTCAGTCTCTAATGGGAGAGTTGGAAGGGTTAAATGTAGCTCTTACCTGAGGCCTCAGTGCTTAAAGGCAGAAGTTGAACATCAAAATTTTGTCCATGGGATAATGCTGAGTTCAAACCACAGAAGCAGTTCCAAATGGGTCATCAGAGCAAAGGGGGTCTGAGGTGAGTATTAAGTACAGAGCAAAATGAGAATGGGAAAAGCAGGGAAGAAGAGGGCAAATAAGAAATAATCTATACAAATTCGGGAAACTGTAGGACAAGTCCACCAGCTGGGCTTATTTCTTTACCTAGCAGCTTTTTATGCATGGGCAAAGCAATGTCTGATTAAAGGGACACAGACCACACACAGTTGCCATATATAGATATGTATTCTTCCAACAGCTTAATAAATTGGAATTCTTGTATACAAACCATTTTCTTGTGAGTCTGGTTAACCCTGGGTACACTAAGGGGACTGAATTAAGTCAGAGTGTATGCCATTTCAAAGCTTAGGACTGGATCCTGGATCATGGTGCCCTGCTAACATGCTGGAGCTCAGTGAAACTCTACCTAAGCAGTCAGCTCCCTTTCCTACATCTCCAAGGCATCCTCTTTTTAAATTCAACATTTTTGAACCAAAGTTATCAAGCTCTTAACTTATTATCTCCCTTCTTGATCGTCAGCTCCTGGGGGAGAGGGAAAGCATCTAGTTCATTTTCTCATCTCCTACTGAGTCTAGTACAATGACTTCAAATAGTAAGTGCTCAAATATTATTGAATAAATATTGCTATATACTTCATAGGTGCTGGGACTAATTACTCCAATGAATTTGTTAACTTCTTGAGGAAAACCTTTTTAGACCTGAATTCCTTCTGGAAATATAAGGAGTTGGACTAAAGAAACTCTAAGGCATTTCCAAATTGTAAACTACTGGGACAATGACAAGGTTATGTTACAACCTCTCTTATCATTTCTAGCATATTATTGGGTACGTAGTGGGAACTCAATAAATGTTTGCACTGAACTGACTCCAATACAGATATATTTAAGTTGAGAAGAAACACATAAATGTGTTTCTGAAGTTTCATATAAATTGCCTAAGAGTTGGACACTACTTAAAGAGAAATTTATTAAGTGGATTCTGAAGGTGAATATTTTTTAATGATATTTGGAATCACTTTGTGATATAATAACTCCTTAATTTATTTTTTTAAGTTTCACATTTTTATATATCAAGGTTCCTAATAATAGGTTAAACCAGATTAGCAGCTTACAGTTATGAGGGAGCCAAATGACTTACTATTGACTAAATCAAGCTATTCTTCATAGAGGGAACTGTCCCTCTTTCTGTAATTTTACAGATTTCTCTCTCTCTCTCTCTCTCTCTGTCTCACACACACACACACACACACACACACACACACACACACACACACACCCCAACTTTCTCCCCTGTGTCTTAACTCATATTTTGAATTCAGTAAGTCTATCCTAATTTATAATGCTACTCATAAATTTTTCACTTTCCAATACTCCTTTCCACATTCCTCCCCCTTGTTTAACCACGTGCCTCACCATTTTTAAAAATAGGTATGCCTTCCACGGAGTCTGGATCATCCATAGTATCTAGACTCTTCAAGGCGTCTGTCTTGGATGGTGGCTTTTGTATGAGCATGCTGCAAGTTGAAGCTTCCTCAGCTGAGAAGCAACATTTCTAGGTCACCCTCAAGGTGGGATTCAGGGAGGGGAGTGCTCTTTATTCTCTTTCACTTTCTCTAAGGCTCTCAGTTAGCTTTCCAGGGCATTTTTCACATAAATCCAGTGACAAATTAGAGAAGTGATGACTCTTATCAACAACTATCTTACCTCCAAAAGGTTCTACTATTTTGACATAAATGAGGTAAAAGCAGAACACATAACTAGAAACTTTAAGACTGGGGTGGAAGAGAAAGCCATTTTTCTTTGGGACTCTATTTATCTTATAGGTTTTGGAGTGTCAATTCCAATGGCAACAAGGACTCCCACAGATGAACCTGGAAAGGTTGAAATAATTCACAAAGGACAGAGAAATCAACTACCAGCTCATGTGCTATAAATCTTGTTCTCCCTCAACTCCCAATTCCTCCTTACCTGCCTGGGGCCTATCCCCACACATCAGGCCAAAATCTCACCTGATACTTGTACAAGGAAAAGACAAGACTCAGTCATAAACATTTTATCATAGTGGGGATGGAAAAACAAGGTTAGTTGACTGCTAAAGCCTGCCTCTACACTAGTAAGTCTCATATCCTGTACTGTGATTCCCTGCAAGAGAACCCATTCTGTCACTTGAGTATGATCAGGAGACACTGGTACCTGTTCTCTGAGGAGTCCTGACTAACTGGCGAGACTGAATCACACACATGAAAAATTTCAGATGCAACTCCTCTTTATGCACGGTTGTCTCCTAGAAATAGAGACAGAGTTTAATGCAAATCAACTGATCTGTGGAATGAATAAGATGGATAAAAGTGACATGGACCAGGTATGTTCAATACTAACAGGCCTTAGGACCTGACAGTATAAAATGTCAGCATATGAAGTGATACATATAATCTACTTTTATACATTTGACAGGGCAAGATATCCTGAACTCAGCACGCATCTTCTCCAGCAGCTGGGAGTAGCTAAATGGCTGGGGGCCTCCAGCTCAGCCAAGTCTGACCTCAGACTGTGGCTGTCATCTGGGTCTAGAGTGCTTACTCAGAAGCATTTCTCCAAGACTTCTAGACAGGGCTTGGGTCCTGAGGCCCGCCAAGCTGAGGGACTTGGTAACAAGTCTAAATGAACACATTTCTTCTCATTATTTTCTCTTAAAAATAAAGATTAAAGGTTAATCAATTCGGTCCCAGGAACAACAACATGGCCATTTAGTTCTTCAGAGGGCAGAAATCTGGGTTTGACCCCAGATAGCTTTCCTCACACCTCCTGGAGGAGTGTTTCAAACTCCCCCAGAGTTCTGGAAATTTCTACACGTTTCTAGAGTCCAACCTAAGCCAATCCCAAGCTGCTCCCCACCCCCTTTTCCCCAATGGCCAATCAAGCATGATGTAGTGCAAAGGGTATAGGGTTGCAAGTTAAGAAACTTGTTTACTAGGCCCAGATCTGCCATGTACTTTATAACTTTGGGAAAAGACTTCACATCTCTGAAACTCAGACTGAATGATCGCCAATAACCTCTACAAGCACTAACGTTTTGTGATTCTCAATAAAACATGAATCTAGCCTGAGTTAGATTTACCTCTCAGGTCAACATCTGTTAAGGTGGCCACAGGTTCTCGCAGATCGAGGGCCACAGCAAGAAGCTGCCATGGAAACCAGAGCGTAAGCAAAAATCGCCAGAGCGGAACCAGAAGGCAGCAGGTAAGGGGGCCGAGGGAACAGAGAAAAGCGAAGGACGAAGGGCAAACTAACAGTATTCTAACAACGAGAACGAGAAAAAGCCAAAACTGAAAGAGGAACTTATAACCACAGCCTTAGATGATCCCTTGGCTTCTCAGGCCTCGCCACACTGCGCAGGCGTTGCGCGGGTCCTCGACTCTGCTCTTTGACCTCTCACCCCACCCCCTTCCTCCGCTGCCACCGAACAGCTCTTCCGGTGTTGTGGAGGCGGTTCCGGTTCGCGGCGGTTCCCGGGTTTTGCTTTCCGCGCCCGGCCGGAAACCCCTTCGCACAGCAGCCGGTTCCGGTTCGGTGAGTGGCGGCGGGAAGCTGGGGGAGGGGTGAGGATGGAGGGAGCTTGGGCCGGGAGGCAGTGCGGGCCCGGGCCCGGCAGCCTGGGCTGGGCTGGACGGAAGCGGGGACGGCTGTGGGGACGGCGCTTTTTCCTCTGCCCCGCCCCCTGGGACCACCTCCCCTCACCCCTGCTGTCTGCCGGCCGCGATCTGGCCGGTGGCCGTTAGTTAGGTTTCCCGAGGCCGTTCCTTGAGGCCTCTTTCTCCGGGGTCGAGGAGAGGCCGTCTCCCTAAGGTCACGGCCGGCCCCATCTCAGCACCCAGCCCTACGTGTGAGGAAAAGGCCGGTTGGGATTTCGGGGCTTTCCCGCCAGAGCAGGTTTTCTCTCAGGGGAAAGCTGTTTTCACCAGGAAGCTCCGCTTTTCTGTTATACCTGCTTCACCTCCCGCCTTCCTTGAGACCTGAAAGATATTTCTCGACTACTTCTGCGTGTCACGTAAACATTTCTCCAACTCTTTTTACTCTGTGGTGTCTCCCCGAGATGTCATACCGCTAGTGCCACCACCAGAGAGAAACGTCCGGACCCTCCTCCTGCCCAGGTTATGAAAATCCCCTTAACCGCCACCGTTTGCTTACCTGGCTCATCGCCTTCTGGTAATTCCCTTCAACCGTCTCTTTCTTGGGGACCCCTAACGTGATCTCTCTGGATATATGCTCAGTTTCTCTTGAGCTTGGTGATTTCTGTTTATCGGTACCTCTGCAGTATTTCCACTATCTTGTTGGCAATAACTTGCTCCTTTATCACTTTCACGTCAGCCTTGTTAAGTCATTTCACCTCACGTTTGGTTCACTTATATTTGGGGTGGTGGTGATTCTTATGAAATTTACATAAAGCCTTTTATAGGCCACTAACTATTTGATTTAGGGTCCCTCTTCCAATTGGATGTTTTTGGATGGAGTAGATCGCATCATCTCCTAAATCTTTACTCTCTATAAAGATAATTTGTGTTAAGGACTCGTGTTGAAAGATAGATTACACTGAATTTGAAATTACAGTTACCGTGAAGCCTTAAGCATCTCTTTAAGCATGATCCCTTGACCTTCCAATTTAGAGTTTCCCTTTTTTCCCTCTAGTCCCGTTTTGGAATTCTCATTTGTTTTTATCTTGAGAAGCCTCTTTCACTCTTAACCTAATTCCAATTAATTATCCCAACTGCAAAGATGGTCTTCGTATCACCCATCGGATGGCAAATCTAGAGGGAGCAAACGGATTAAAAGACAGGTTTTTCTGCCTCAAGCTATGACGTAACTCTTGACTGCTGCTTCGGAAGTCTTTCCTTTTCTTTAGCTGACTCCTACACCTCCTACCAATTGCACCAGCTTTATTTTATGGCTGTAATATCTGTTGATGAATCTGGTTTCCTCCCGTGGACAGTAAGATGCTCAGCAGCAGGGACCAGTTCTTATTCATCTTTGTATCACCAGTCCTCTGTATGTTACTGGTGCACAGTAAATGTTTGTGTATGAAAGAAAGTGAATCTTTGGTGTTTAAAGTATTAGAGTCTAATTGGAGAGATTCCTTGTAAAAATACGAAAAACAACAACAAAAGTACATAATGATATGGTACAAACTGTCTCATAAACATAATTTCCCAGAGTTCGTAGTAGGATAATTCATATGATCACTTCCACACCCTTCTCATATCATAAATTGTTCTTACTACATCTTGGTCCTGCATAAAGCTAATTGTACAATGCCTCTCCTCAATATATACTTTCAAAAAACTTCATCATAGCTCTAAACATTCACTTTTATTATCACCTCTTTGCATGTATGTAAACTTATAAATGTTTTACCATACTCATTACATTCTGTTATTGCCAGGACTTTGCCATCTTTTTTTTTCTTTCAGATTTCCTATTATCTTGTGTTCAGCTACTTACCTTACTTCATCTGAATACCTGTAACTACTTATGTTCTTTTAATAAATTAAATGAACAAAGTGAAGTAGAAAATGTGTTACTAGAATGCTCTTCTTAGAGGGAAAAAATTCTCATGCTTGAAAGAATTTGGTGGTTTCAGAGGTTCCAGGTCCAACATTTCATGTTGAATCTTGGGGTAAAATATTCCTCTCCCATTGTATTTGCAAAGTGGCAAAAAGGAAGTAGCACACTGAAGAAGCTGGATGTATTTGTATTAAAATGTAAATGTGGGGCTTTAATTCTTAAAATTATAAAAAAAGTGTGGATTCCCCAGAATTAGCTAGGGATTACTTTTATCTTGCCAATGTGTATGAATCCTTGAATAAGGATATGCTAAAGGATGTGATTTTGTATTGTTTATTGAAAGAACATTTGCTTGGAAGTGAGGATGCCTGGATTTTTGTCTTCCATTTGCCCCATCTTTGTGATTTCAGGCAAGTCACTTAACCACTCTGGACATAATCTCTAACATTCTTTGATTTGCTTGCTTCCCTCTTCACATCTATCTCAGCAATGCAAAGGAAGTTAACATGGGATTGTTCTAATGGGCACCAGGCTTTTAAATTGGCATTCTTCTTAACACAACAAAAAAGACTAGTGATGACTCCTGGCCCATGGGCCCCCAGAGCTGGGGGCGGCTGGGGGACAGGGAGAGAAGAGAGGCAAAGTGTCCTAGGGAACCTTTGGAAGTGCTGAAATGATTGGACAGTAGAAAATGAGCAAATATTTTAAAACTAAACCTGAAAAAAATGTCCCCTCACCCCTCCCCACCCAAGCCAAACAGGTGTGTTATGAAACTTTAAATAAATATTAAAAGGGTAGGTTTGTTAAAAAAAAAAAAAAAAAAAGACTAGACTAGCGATGACAGTTACGGGATGACCTGAAAGAGTGAAATGTGAAAAAGCCACTGCTAGTTTATTGGTTGATAGGATTTTTTTTTTCCCTTAATTGGGGACCCAGGGAATTTGGCTTTATTTAAAAAGAAAGAAGCGGAAAGAATAATGTGTAGAACTACCAGATAGAAACCTTTTAGTAAGTTGAGCATTTGGAAATATATTTGAAGCCTAAATCTAGGGCTTAACTTCTTTGGGAAACCTCCCTGGCAAGACTAGGTAATCAGATGATTACTCTGCTTAGTCTGTACCTATGCCAGGAAAAGCTCGAGCAGCCTTCCTTTATGTGTGCACTTCGTTATTGGGGCCGTAAAGAATTCCTGTTATCATCATGCAGTTTCCTTAGATTGAAGCCCTGATAGTGCTATGTATTTGGTGAAGTGCTCAATCTTTTTAAAAATATGTGATAAGATTATGACTATATATATGTACCATCTCTAGTCTCCTCCTATTGTAAATCTGCCAAGAAGCCTGTGTCCAAGGGTACATTTATTAACCTAGTTCCATCAGTTAGGCTTTTAACTTCTTTTTCTGGGCAAATTAGATATATCGAGGAAAAAAATAATTTCATGTAGGCAAAGGGACTTTGGTTTGCAACTGTTTGAGTAATGATGGGGGAAAAAGTACTTAGTACAACTGCAAAGTGTCCCTTGATAACTTTTTGTTTGGCTGCTAAGACGTATGGAAGAGAAGTCCTAACAGGACTACCACAAGATCTGTCACTTGTTTATAAAATGATTTAGTGGGACTTCCCTAGTGGTCCAGTGGTTAAGACTTTGCCTTCCAATGCAGGGGGAACCCTGGTCAGGGAGCTAAGATCTCATGTGCCTCGAGGCCAAAAAACCAAAACATAAAACAGAAGCAATATTGTAACAAATTCAATAAAGACTTTAAAAATGGTCCAAATAAAATAAAATAAAATGGTTTCGCATGAGGTAATAGAAAGATTAATGGATTGGGAAGAATGTTTAGGCTGTAATTTCAGTGCAGTCACTAACTTTATGATCATATGCAAATTAATCTGCAAAGGGTTGGCTTTCCTAACCTGGTTTGTGCTGTAATCTGTGATTCTGTGGGTAGTCCATAATTGCTCTTTAGTATTACACAGGTTGCAGAAATGTTTGGAACTACCTCAGGCTAGTTTTAGTTCCCATTCTCTTCCCATCAACTTGGCTTACCATGTTCTATTTTTCTCCACTAAGAATACAAGTGTCACTTCTGAGTGGCTTTCTGTTGTGTGATGACATGAAAGAGATGTTTCAGAATGTAACATTTCTATTTTCTGTCTTCTTTTATAGGACTTTGTATCTTTGCTGAAGTCAGTGATGTGAAAATACCTGACATGGGTAAGACTGACTATGAAGTAGTGTTCAATCCTTTTAGTTACTCTGATTAGATAAGCTGGAGTGAAAGAATATTTGCATCTTTGTGCTTAATAATATTTTCAATATTTGTGTCTTTGTGCTTAATAATAATTTTAAAGGAGATCTCATCCTAATTATGTAATAGAGTATACCAAACAATTTTCTTTTGGTTGGGATATTGTTTATAGCAACATTTTAAAGCATTTTCTCATTCATTGTGTTGAAAAAGCTAAATACACAGTAGCAAGCATTTCTGTGTGCAAGGACTTGCTTTTTAAGTACTTAAAATACCTAATAGAGTAAGTCCCCTACACACAAACCTTCAAGTTATGAACTTTCTTTTCAAAGATGCGAACATGCGTTTGCATGTCCAGTCACGTAAGTTAGTTCACGTGTCTGGTGTACATCGTCACGTGTGTGCATCCTCTACAAGTCCTTGTGCTTTTGTGTACTTTACTGTACAGTACTGTGTAGAGTACAGTAGTACGGTGTCTTTATTTCAAGCCCAGGATGTCTTGAAGCAAGCGTAAAGCAGCAGTAATGTAGGTGGTACTGCTAAGAAGCACCAGCCGTTTTACTGCACTGTACTACTGTACTTTTCAAGGTACTGTAAGATTAAAAATGTTTTCTTTATTTTTTGTGTTTGTTTTTTATGTATTATTTGTGTGAAAAGTATTATAAACCTATTATAGTACAGTACTATACAGCCAATTGTGTTAGTTGGGTACCTAGGCTAACTTTGTTGGACTTACAAACAAATTGGACTTAACGGACGTGCCCTCGGAACGGTACTCGTTTGTATGTAGGGGACTTACTTTAGTACCTAGTAGGTACTATTATTATCTCCATTTTGTTGACAGAGAAACTGAGACACAGAGGTTAAGAAACTTGCCTAGGATCACACAGCTATAACTGGCAGAGCCAGGATTTAAACTCAGGGACTGGTTCCAGGGTCCTTGTTCTTTAGTACTGTTATACTGCCCTCTATGTGATAAATAATTTGATTAAGGTAAAATTTAAATTTCATTTAGCTAGTGGCATTGAGAATTAATTGTGATTGGAACATTTTCTGCTATTCATAGTACTTTATGTCTATAACAGGGAACAGTATAAGGTCAAGACTAATAGTCAATTTAGGAATAGGTTGAAAAATCTATACAGTTCGATCTTACAATATCCCATAGGCTCCTCTTAAGTCCACATTAGTCTTCCCTCTACTGTTTTTTCCTTTTGTTTAGTCTACCTTCTTTCTCCTGGTCATTTGTTTCCCTTTTCTCTCATTGCTGATAGCAGTATAAATCCCTGAGTTCCCTTACTCTCACTTGTTCCTATTCTAACTCTTATGGTAACAAAGGTCTCAAAAATGGTAATAAAGTACAGTTCTGCCACAGTATACAGTAACTGAGCTGATATCTATTAAGAGCTATATGAATAAATTACGCTTTTTGCATAAAAAATTTTCAAGTGGATTAAATTTTAAAGCACCTTGTTGAGTTGAAACAGAGGAAATAAACCAGGGTTAAGAGTATTTGCTTTGAATGGTGAAATTTTTTCTACAGTTAAAATAAAAAAATTTTTCTTTTGGGAAAATTTCATTATTTTTAAAACTTTGAATTAAGCTCTTTTTATTCTTGTACAAGTTTTGAACTATTTAGTAGCTGATCTCGATTCCAAATTAACCAATTTCTGCACATGGGCCTGTTTTTTTGACAGTGACATTTTGAGATTTCTTGCCAAGAGTTATGAAGGAGCGGTTTTATTTGACTGTAGAGGTGTTTGGGGGAAATCATTTTTATTAGGTGAAAAGATTGGTTCATAGGAAAGTAGGTATTGAAGAATTATGTGACTTGAACTAATCCGGACTCTTTCCCCAGATGATACTGCTGATAGGATGAGGATGGATGCTGGAGAAGTAACTTTAGTGAACCACAACTCTGTATTCAAAACCCATCTCCTGTCACAAACAGGTTTTCCAGAGGACCAGCTTTCACTTTCTGACCATCAGGTTAGTAATAATTTTCTTTCCTTAATTAATTATTTTGGCTTAAGTTTTCATCTGATAGAGTTTAAATGCCACACTCAAAAGCACAAGAATATATGTAAACTTTTTACAATCAGTAATGCTAGTATTTGGAATTCTGTTTGATACGTTAAAGTTAAATAAGAGCCAGGCTATGTACAAATCCTTGGAGAATGATACCTTTTAGAAACTCTTTATTATTCCTCTGAATATTACAATTAACTAATACACAGATCAGCGTTCTTTTAAACTGGTGTCTTAAAATTGCTGAGCATTAAATGGGGGGAAACTATGAAAATATACAGTAGCTCTGAAATTTCTCTGTTCTATAAAGCTTAGTTTCTCAAGGGACCAGCAGCAGCAGCATCACCTGAGACCTTATTAGAAAAGCAGAATCTCAGGCTTTACCCCATACCTGCTGAATCAGAATCTGCAGTTTAAAAAAATCTCCAAGGTTTGAGGACTGTTAATAAAGTAGTCTTTCTCAGTAGGAAGCCATTACTAATTAGGATGAGACCATTCTTTGCTGTGTGCAGAATGTTTAGCATCCTTGGGCACTAAATACCTGTAGCATCTTCCCCCAGTAATCATTTTGATAACTGAATATATATCTACACATTTCCAGATTTGTACTGGGGTGCAGCAGCACCTCTGATTAAGAACTGTCCTGTAAAGTTATCAAGAGAATCAAAACCAGGTTGATTTTTCAGCTGCTTTGATATGTGATACACCTGGCTTTGAGAACAGGCTATATTAAATACGTATTACCTTCTAATGAGCATTCTTTGAATTAAGTTGTATAACAGATATTTTGCCCATTTTTCCCCTTGAAGCCTTAATCATTTCATCATGTTTTCCTTTCTTACTAGTATGTAGCTTAATTTATTTATAATATATATAATTATAATTAATTATATTGCATTCTGAAATATGTCATAATCTTGTTTAATTATATATTTTTCCTAGTGTAAGTTTTTGTTTTATTGTAAAAAATATGGTTTAAGAAAAAACTTTTGTTTTGTTTAGATTTTACCTTCCAGGCAAGGAAATTTGGACCGATCGTATACTTGTTCTACAAGAAGTACAGCTTATCCAAATTATTATTCAGGTATGACACATTACTTGGAGTCAAGGCATTTCTACCTTTCAGACTTCTTCCTAGCAAGTTGTTTGTGTTTACTGTCTCTAAAAGTGAAAACATTGTCAAAAGCAAAATGGTATTTTCTCCACTAAAACATCATTTTAATGAGCTCTCTGTGTATGGTTGCTATAATACTTCACTGATCTAGTCTCAACCAGATATTTTTTAAAGGGAGATTTTTTTTTAGAATCCATTCTCCTACTTGTCTATTATGCCCTTGTTAAAAGCAATACAGCTTTGTTTTTGGCTTTTGGTTTTTTTTTTTTTAGATATGTGTATGTGGTGTAAAGGTTACTTATACTAATTTGAAGCACAGAGCTAGCCTATTTGTATTCTGCTTGAAATCATAAATACTGAAAATTTATTTCTACCCAAGCTTGTCCCTCCATTAGGGCAGGAAATGTTAACTACATGTTTCTGTCTAGCACCTGCCACAGCCATGCTTGCATATTCAAGGGCTTGCCTTTTCAACTTGTGATCCATGACAGAAGTCAGCATTCTCTAGGCTTTTCCTAGCCCCTGGCCTGCCTGACTTTTCATCTGCCCCCTTTCTAAGGTTTGGATTTCCAATGATCTGGCTCTGTCTTGGGGAAACTTGAGAGTTTTTTATTGGTTAGTCTCCTGGCAGTATGACCCAGGAAGATTATAGTGGTCTTCCAAAGTCTTTTCACTCCTCATGCTTTAATCTCCTCACCTGACCCAAGTATGGGAATATTAGCCATACCATTGAACCTGTTTCAATGGGATTTTTATAAGGATAAGTTGAGATAATAAATATGAAATGCAAATAATAATTATTGTTGTTATTTGGCTTCCTCAGGATTCTTTGTCAGCAAGATGAGATCTCCTCCCCTAAAAAGACGTTAGTATGATGCTCTTTTAGATTTATATTATATTTAAATATAATTTAGGTGGGTGGTACTTTACCCTGGGCACTGGATTTCCTCTTCTGGGGTGGGAAATGGTGTCCACATAGTATGTGCATAATTGTATAGAAAAATCAGTTAATTTTTTCAGAAAGTTAACTCTGCCATCATTATTGTTGAAAAGGCCTTTCTGATGAGCAGAGAGCCTGAAATATGGCTTGATAGCTTATTAGTATTGATCATAGGGGAAGGACAGTTGAGTGGAAAATATTTTCATTTGAACTCAGGCTGTGTTTGCTTGTAATTTTGTATGCTGATCTACCATTGGACAGAATATTTGGTTTTTGTTTAAAGTAATTGCTTAATAGTAAACAATCATATATAGAAAATTATAATCAAGGTCTCCTGGCTAACTCAACTCTTACTTAACCCTGTGGTCTTCTCTGTTTTTTTATCTGAGTATATATCTATGTACACATTGTATGATTCGAAATATGATTTTTTTTTGCCCAATATATATTTTTTAAATTTTCTATCTGCTTACCTGTTATTCTTCTTATTTACCTTTTTCTGTTGATTTCTCATAATCCATGGAATTTATATGCACATTCACAATCCTTTATGTGCAATTCCAAAATCCAAAAAGCTCTGAAAACCAAAGAATATTTTCATAATTTATTTGACATCAAAACCTGACCTGAGCTCAATTCATTACTTGGCAAAAGCTACACGAACTGACATTTAACTGACATTTAAATGTTTTGTCTTTTATTTATCTCTGTAAATATGAATATTTACACATTTTACTGTAGACATATCAGTATGTTTGATAACAGGGTGCTGCTTCAGGTTATACTTAGAAGTGCTACATAGTATATACCAGGTTATCTTTGTAAAATCACCAAAATTTTTAATGTAGAAACACAACTGGATCCAGGGGCCTGTGATTTAGGATAATGGCCTGTGTCTTCATTTCCTTCATTTTGTCTATGGTTTAGGTCCCATTCACCCTCTCCATTTTCAGCTATTATAAATAACATGACTTAAAATAATTTGTTTTAGCTTTTTTCTTTTAAATTTCAGTGGACCCTTGATACTCACAAAGGATATTTCTGAGATCATCTCAGGTCCCTATATTTTTGACTGTGGTGGTATTTAACCAGAGTGCTGGCTTTCTACTCAGTTACATGATTCTTGAGGGTTATATTTTTTCTGTTTGTCCTCATGCCACAATTTGATCCCTATATCAAAATCTTATGCCAGAGTTTTTATCTCTCACTTGAAGTCCATTTTTTTAGGAAAAGAAAAAAATTCATAACAGTTACTTTATACATGGTGATGACTAGAGAATACCAACTGCAAATAATAAAACCATATTGAAATGGGGTTGTTGAGCTATTAGATTCATTCTCTAAAATACAGCCTGAAGCAGAGGATTCAGATTTATGCCTCTGCCAAGTTTAGCCCCTGACCAAGCAAGCTTAGGACATGCCACAGACCTTTTAGGTTGCTCACGGACAATCAGAACTTTCAATCTGTGAATGCCAAGGGTCTGTATACTTTTTTCTTATAATAAAGACTTTAATTCAGATCTTTTTACTGTGTACTTTTTTAACTTTGTTCCTTTGCCACACCCATTCTTGTTCATTACAAGTCCTGCAGAATATTGTCTCTTATCTCCTATTCTTTTCCAATAATTTCCACATTGATTTCTGTGGTCAGTCACCTTGAGACTTACCTCTTGATTGGACTAGATGTGGGTCCCCAGTTTACCTGCCTCAGCCTCCTCATTCTGACTGTACTGGTCTTTGTCTCCCCTCCTACCTTAGTATCCTCTCCTCCACTAAGATGAAAACAAACACAGGAAAAACTCAAACTTCAGAACCTAGAGTCTGGAGCTTCCCATTTATACTTTACTAGATCTGCCTCTCTGTATCAAGCTTTTTAAATATTTGCTTCTTAATCTCAAGATTAGACTGTTAAAAACATTTTTTTTTAATTTAGAAAGCAGAGAAAATGCAACATTATCACTTTAATAACTTAGTGCTGGTCAGACTTGAAGACCTCTTGATTTTATTAAGGGCACAATTGAAAAGAAAATTAAAACATTTTAAACCTTAAAGAAAAGTAGCTTAAGATGAAAAAAAATGATTTTGCTCAAGCTTAGAATCATTGTCAATGTCTTATCTTTGGAAAACATGTTAAATTAGGTTGCCAAATAGGCATTTAGTAGGTAAGATGAGTTAAAGCATCCTGTATTCATAATAACTAAATAAATCTGAAAGTTAATAGGAGCAACTGATGGTTACTTTCATACTAAGTGATTGCCTGACACACTTTTTTTTAAATATAAAATTTCGTTATGTCCATAAAATTACTACCTGTCATTGTAGAAAATTTGTAGAGAAAAGTAGAAAAAATCCCCATCATTCTATCATTGGAACACAACCAAAGTTAAAATTTTGGTGTATTTCCCTATAGTTCTATGTGTGTGTATGTACACATAAGTAATCTTATTTGTGACATTTGCAATCTGACTTCTTAATGATGACAGAATACTGGGATAAACTGTCAACTAAAAAAGAATGAGTGCAGCCTCCTGTTGGTCCCTTTCTAGCTTTGCTTGATCCCATCAGCAGTAGAGCACTGTTCAGTGATTTCATTGAGTGGGGATGGAACCACCTTATTCTGGTGAAACAGATTGCCTGATCCTGTGCTTTTCCCTTGAATTTTAAAGCCCAAACCTCTGTCAGATGCCATTGAGGGGGCTACTCTGGTTTATCCTTGGTCTCAAATTTGCATTTTTTGGTAGACTTATTCCTCAAGTAGACATCTCTAGTTAGATCATTCCCTAATCAAATTTTAACAAAAAAAAAAGTATGAGAGAGGAAGATTTCTACTGTTATTACTTTGCTTAAAGATAATGATTTTCTGGTCCTTTAATGAAACTCATTTTCATTAGCCTCACATCTCTTATTTTTACAGTAATAGTAATAGATGTCAAGCATAGTTGTTGATTACAAAGGGAAAATGTTGTAATTCATTTTGAAAGTAAATTAGGTCATCCACTGGTGCATCAACTGGTACTAATACCACCCCTGACTGCTGCTTTTTCTCCATCTTATTTAGCCTAAATTCTGATAATCCTGATCAGCTTTAAAAAAAAATTCCAATACAATACAAAACTGATACTTTTGTCAGCTGCCAAACTTTTTGGATAGAGTATCAAAAGCTACGTTAAATAGTTTAAATAACATAAATACATAATATTGTGCAAAGTTCCATAATAATATGCTTTGAAAGAGGATCCTCAAAGTGATGTTGGCATTAGACAAAAATTCAGGGAGTAGAGAGTTAAATTTTTGTCTTTCTACTGGTGCTCCTCAGTTACATAGCCTAACATCTGAAGTTATTTTGAAGGTGTCCCATCCTGCTGATGGAGAGAGGAGGCTATAAAAATTATTCTACTCCTAGCTGAAACTTACAAATTTACACCCAGTTTGTAAGCCACAAGTCAGAAAATTCAAATAATAATTAAACCTCGCTTAGTCTGATTGCAATAGCAAGCATCCGAGTATTGATATGTCTGATGATTATAACATTAAGTGACTGAAGGTTATCATACCAGAACCAAATGCATAATGACGGGTCATTCCTGCCATAAGCCAGCCAGAATAAGCAGCAATTAGGTTATCTCTGCTCTTAGACAGAGCCCCTGAGTCGTGAACACGGTAATTAAAACAAGAAAGTGACACCAGCTGCTTATTAAGCAATAACTGTTGTTCATTTGAATTACAATTCTCCTTGGCCCTCCACCTGCTTTCTTACTGGTCTGGCCTACCTTCTTTCAGGCCCAGGCCTGGGAGTGCTTGCAAGATATAGTTGGGGTAAAATGTTGACTTTTGGTGGACACCACGGAGTCACATTGATGCAGATAAGGCACATGGCTGTGGCAGGATTCAGCTCCTTCATCAATTTTCAGGTTAGTATGGCTGAATCAATTATAGTTTGTAGAAGTTCCCTTACTGCAGACTTTACTGGCAGTTGACACCGGGATCTTTCTTCCATTAGAGACATGGTGATATGCCACATTACTTTGGAATACAATGTTGGACATGGTTGCAGTCATATGGAGAACCAGTATAGGTATTTGTTTAATTTATTCAAACTTTTATTCTTCTAGACAACCCTTCCTCAGACAGTTTTCTTGGCTCAGGAGACCTAAGAACCTTTGGCCAGAGTGCAAATGGCCAGTGGAGAAATTCCACTCCAGCATCAGGTTCAACTTTACAAAAATCAAGAAACAGCCGAAGTCTTTACCTCGAAACCCGAAAGACCTCAAGGTAAGTATTCTGGCTGCTCAGTTCACAAGCTCTTCCTCCAATATAAGGGAAAATGGCTATAAGATAGTTCTTACATTGGCATTTTTAAAAAGTAACAAACACCACTTTTGAACTTTAAACCATAGAGATACGGACAAATTCATTTTGAACTTTCAACTTTTAATTTATCTTGTGCTGGATTTTGGTGACAGCCAAATCTTATAATTAGAGGGAGAGAATTTTTAGGGAAATCTTGGTGGATATGAGTGTATTGGGACCCTTCAGAATCAATATGGCTATTTTGAACCTTAAAGTGAAAATTGATCAATTTCTGCAACTTCGGTAGCAAAGAAACCAGCACATTTTGTAGGCTCTCATGTGAGCGGAGACCTGACTTAAACCAAAGCAACCTTACGCCTTAGTCAACTACTTCTATTGTAAAATTAGACTCAGAAAGAACTTGATCATATTTAGCCTAACTTATAAGCCTTGCTTATTCCCTCACCAAACTTCTACTGATTATTAAAGGCAGATGAGGTTTGGCTTAGAAACTTTTCCCTCAAGTACTTTATTATATTAGTAAATATTTCTTTTTTAATATGGTATTTATGACTTCTTAAATATTACTCTGGTGATGGTTTTAGGCATGTGGGATGATTCAATTTCCTGCTTAGTCAAAGCTAAGCTTTCTGGTGCTGATTAAAACCAACAAGATGGTTTTTATTTTATTTTATGATTATCAGCACATGGACTCTGGAAACATGTGTGAGTACTCCCAGGGATTGTCTTCCCCACTTCTTAATATTTTTAAAAATTACATAAGAATTCATTAACACAGTCACATTGTAAAAGTTAAAACATTGCCAATAAAGCCAAAGATCCCTTGATCGCTACTCACAATCTTACTCCCTTCCCCTTCATGTGTTTCCTTCCAGATCTTTTCTTATGCTTGTTTCTTTTCACTTTCTCTTGCTTAGATATAGAATGATATATATGCTGTGTAATACTATAAAATGTATAATATGTTATCTTCATTAAAGATATTCTGTATGCATCATTTGGCAAGTTGCTTTTTTTCCTCAATAATGCCATGCTGTTATTTTTTTAACTAATGTTATTACAGAAACAGTGCGCATGCTTTGTACAAAATCAGAAAATACAGATAAGCACAAATAAACAATAAATACATCATATTCCCACCAGTCAGAGGTCACCTTTGTAATGTCTTAGTACATATCCTTCCAGGTATTTTTCTGTTTGCACACAATTTTTTCCAAAAATGAGTTCATATTGTGCATACTCTTTTGTAATCTTTTTCAGTCAGTCATCTTCTCTTTTTCATTCAGTAAATTTTATCTTATACACTGAATAAGTTATATTTAAGTTTTCCTAGTTGACCCCAAAGTATCCTTTACAGCTAGTTTGTCCAAAGCAGTATGCAGTTTAAAATCACATCTGGTATTTATCACCCTTAAGTCTCTTACAATCTTGAACAGCAGCCCCTTTTTTTAATGACATGACTTTTTTCTGCATAATGTTCCACCTTTTGGATTTGACAAGTTGCTTTCCCATAGTATGATTTTGTCCTCTATCCTCTGTATATTTTATAAACTAGATTTTTGACTTTAATAAAAGCTGATGCTGTGTTACATCATATTAGAAAACCTACAGTCCTATCATTAGTGATGCTGGATTGACCTCTAGATTAGAGTGATAGCGCTCTGGTCCTTAATTGTACAGTTAGGTTTTCTTCCCCCTTGTGACTAGAATGTAATCTAAATGATGTTACTTTTATGAACAACCAGTTTCACATCAGCCTAGGAGTTATTAATATCAGTTGATAATCCTTAGCTGATAGTAATTTTTTAATTGAGGTATAATTGACATATAACATTATATTAGTTTCGGGTATGCAGCATAATGATGAAATATTTGTATATTGATCACCACAATAAGTTTAGTTAACATCTATCACCATACATGGTTACAAAAATTTTTTTTCTTATGATGAGAACTTTTAAGATCTACTTTCTCAGTAACTTTCAAATATGAAATACGGTATTGTTAACTATAGTCACCATGCTGTACATTACATCCCCATGACTTACTTGTTTTATCACTGGAAGTTTGTACCTTTTGACTTCCTTTGACCTGATAATAATTTTAGTAGTTAATGAAGTAGTATTTTTCTAATTTTATCATTTCTTTTACACTAATTAATTGGCGCTCTGCTATAAGGGAGAGCTTTTTACCTCATTAGTTAGGGCTGTTTGGTCACCCTGAAATAGTTTTCCTACTGGGAAGGCAGGGTATGTGATTAGATCTTTCTTCTGCATTACCGGTTTTCAAAGTAAGTTTTTTTTTTTTAATCGCCACTTGATGTGGTTCAAATGAATTTTTCTGTTCTTTTTTCAGTGTCATGGATTCAGTGTGTTTTAATCCACTACTACAATCATTATTCTTTGAATGCTTACATTCTCACAACTTTGGCTAGTGGAAGTTCCTTCAGGCTTATGTCTGTGTCTGACTCAACCTCGTTAGTCGTTGGTAGCACCCTTGCTTTCTGGCATCGCAAATTCCCTCATACTGTTTCTTTAGGAAGAAGAATCTTTTGCATTAAACACACACACACACTCTAGGAAAATTAATACAAAAGACATTGTGGGGAAATCATTATATCTTTACCAAGCAAATTATATTGCCCTTGCCATTTTTTCCTAGCCACATCTACCCATCCTAAGAAAAGAACCGTGTTTCTGAAATTCCAAGTTCTTGCTCCTTTCCCCACTCTAACACACATAGGAAACATTAGAGATTGAAGAGTCAGAGGGAGTAGATGTACTTTTTAATTTTCTTTAGACCTAGTCTGATTTCATTTGGATCAGACCACATGTACTGATTTAAAGAGTTCATTTCAATAAGTTCAGCTTAGTCAGCTATGTACTTTACTCTTCAGCCTCAGCAGAAAGAAAGAAAATTAATTATATTGAGCACAAGTACCTGTGCTGGGTAATGATATTTGAAAAAGAGCACATAGAAAAAACCTTTAAATTATTAACCTAACCTTAGAGATAAAATTGGATTTTGAGTCCACAGAAATATTTTTCTTGCCAATTTTTCCCATTATTTGAGGCACATATGGTATAAAGAAAGAAAGCAAAATTCTCCTTCAGAAGAGGTAGATAGTGAGGGCAGGAGGAGTAGTCACAGCCATACAGCCTCATAAAAAGCCTTCTATTTTTTTTAATGGAGGATGGGAGCCCTCTGTTGGTCTTTTAGGAAACTTAAATTCAATTGAAAAACAGTTGAGAAGCTTCAGCTTTATCCACCTTTGCATATTTAATCTTAAAGTAATTCCCTCCAAAAGGCTGGGAGAGGGGACTGGAGGGAGTAAATAGAAAGTGTGTGCATATTAGCACACCTAGAACCCAGATGCATACCTAGAACCCAGGTTTTCTGAAGAAGTCTAATCTGATAGGCTTTTTGTCATACCACACAGGTCTATGGTTCCTGACCAAAGGAACTTATAGATGGCGAAGCTAAGAAATACAACTTTAGGTGTTTGATAATTACATAGTTTGGCAGTTTAAGACCTCCTAAGTGGCAGAACCTAATGCAGCAACTCATGTATCATTTCTTGTGTATTTCCCTCACAGGGTACATCTGTCATTCTGCTAATTTTTTGTTTTTGTTATTTCTTAAAAGTGAAAATAATCACCTGGTTAGACTTTTACTTACTGTTCTTGTCTTTTACAAACTTTTTTTTTTTTTTTAGTGGATTATCAAACAGTTTTACAGGAAAGTCAAACCATCACTGTCATGTGTCTGCATATGAAAAATCTTTTCCTATTAAGCCTGTTCCAAGTCCATCTTGGAGTGGTTCATGTCGTCGAAATCTTTTGAGCCCCAAGAAAACTCAGAGGCGACACATTAGTACAGCAGAAGAGGTAAGGAAAACCTGCAACAAAAGCTACTAAAAGTTAGACTCTCCCTACATTCAACCATGTGTTCCCTCTGACTTAGATGTTTATTAACCATTCCATTAATCCTTTCTGTGTTTTTTTCTTTCTTAATTGCTCTTTTTGAGTGCCAGCATCTCTTCTAAAGAATGTAAGGAGATATTTTAGCAGGACTTCAGTATTTTTCTTACCATCTTCTATTCCTGTTGGACAGCACACTTAATCTTCAGTATTGTCTGAGTGGCTTCTCATACATCAAACTATCTCTGTTCTCTTTTGGACCCTTATTAAAGCTCTAGTTTCATGTGGCAAAGCTGTTAACCTTGCTGGATTTGATACCTGCCCTTCTTACTAGGATAATTTTTCCTCAATATAAAAGAAAAATCAAGAAGCCAGCTAAATAATTTACATCCTTTCATTTGAGTAAGATCTTTGAGATCATAAACTTTCTCCACAAGAAAGATGTTGTGTTGACACTATGTTATATTCATTCAGTAAACTTAGGAAAAAATCAATTCCTTATATATAACATATAATTTATACAATAAGGAGATGTGCTTACACCTGTTCAATTAAATATTTATTGTGCATCTAGTCAGCTTTGGACTGGTTGCTGTGGAGATACAAATGAATAATAATTACCTCATACTTACATAGCATTAGAGTTTCCAGTGTGCTTTCCACATGTATTATTGTTTTGAATTCTTTTAACCTTGTGAAATAGGTAGAGATGAGGTAATAACCACATTTTACAAAGTTGAAAAGTAAAGGTCAGAGGTCACACAACTAATAAATGGCCAGCCTGCAGCCCAGTTCTTCTACAGGAGTCTAGAAGGTATGCTTTCTGTTATACAGCATGGTTATGTGGTTCCTGTCCATTGGCGCTTACAGACCGTGGAGTCAAGAATATAGCATTATGTGCTAAATAATAATGTAATTTGGCGGTGAAGATCTCTTAGGTGGCAAAACTTGATTATTTGTCACATAGTTAGTTTAAAATTCTGTATATTTTTTGGTTTTAAATTTGTATTGAATCTAAAATATTCAAGCAGAGCATGACAGAGCTAGTAAATCATAATTATCAGGGGGAAGGATAGACAAGAAACTGGCACCAGTTGCATTTGGTGATAAGAGCTGAGCAACAGTTATGAAAGGGCGATTTATTTTTCACTGTACCTTTTGAAACATTGAATTTAGTACGATCTGTGTATCAGTTATTACATACATAAATAATTCTTTTTTAGTTACTGGAGCTGTGGGGGTTGTGCTTGTGCTAGAGTGCAGGCAGCCAGCAGGGTACCGAGAGACTTGTGGGGACCAAGACGGTAACAGCATGGCAGCTGGTACAGGCCTCCCAAACCTGTCCCTGCCCCGTGTGGCTGCTGCTCGCATCACCAGTGCCCTTTAGAATGTGTTCATTGTAAGCCCCCCATTCACGCACTAGCCAGCCAGTCCTTGGGACCACTCAGCCCCTCCTCCTTTCACCTCTACTTCCAGCCTGAAGACTTGGGCTGATGCAATACTTTAATCCTTCCAATCCACCTTCCAGGCCACAGGCTGGGTCAAGGGAGGACATGAAGCTGGTTCATCTTTCCTTCTGCAGTGTCAAAAAGATGCCAAGGATTGAACCTGTCCTGTGGAACAACAGATGCAGGGAATTTTGCCTCAGTTGTTTTTAGGTCTATAATCTGCTGTGAAAAGCAAGTCACCTGTAGTGTAGAAATAAGGAGTAACCCGTCTTATATGCACGAGACGAAATATTGGACCAAACTTTATTAAATGAAACTGTCAACAGATTATTTAGATATTTAGTCTTGGGTATTACAGATAATCCAGATTAAAATGTTACTTTTCCCCCTGGACTAAAATATTGATGGGAGCTTATAAGCTGGAGGAAAAGTTATTTTCCATGGAAATATTGGGATCTCCAAGAGACATCTGTTGCTTATGTTAAAGAAGGAGAATTGTGTGTGAATCTTACTTCTGGAGTTGTCTAACACCTTCAGGAATATGAAGCTATCTGCGGAATTAACATGTCACCACTGTGCTGTTCAGTCTTACAAAGGGTTTGAAGATAATACATGAGGAAGAAGAATTTGGAAATATGCAGGTGGTGGCTGTACCACCACTTGGCTGATGGCTGGTTCAAGGGCAACATTAAAGAACGATACTATCCAATAGGGCAGGGGTCCCCAACAGCCTGGCCACAGACTGGTACTGGTCCCTGGCCTGTTGGGAACTGGGCTGCACAGCAGGAGGTGAGTGGCCCGTGGGCGGTGAGCAAGTGAAGCTTCATCTGTATTTACAGCCACTCCCCATCGCTCACATTACCGCCTGAGCTCCGCCTCCTGTCAGATCAGCGTTGGCATTAGATTCTCAGAGGAGCTCGAACCCTACCGTGAGCTGCGCATGTGAGGGATCTAGTCTGCGTGCTCCTTATGAGAATCTAATGCCTGATGATCTGAGGTGGAGCTGAGGCAGTGACGCTAGCGCTGGGGAGCGGCTGCAAATACAGATTATCGTTAGCAGAGAGGTTTGACTGAATAGAGACCATAATAAATCAATTGCTTGCAGACTCACAAAACCCTATCAGCGAGTGGCAAGTGAAAACAAGCTCAGGGCTCCCACTGATTCTGTATTATGGTGACTTGTATAATTATTTCATTATATATTGCAGTGTAATAACAATAGAAATAAAGTGCACAATAAATGTAATGCACTTGAATCATCCCGAAACCATCCCCCACCCCCACCCCCCGTTCCAAGGAAAAATTGTCTTCCACGAAACCGGTCCCTGTTGCCAAAAAGGTTGCGGACCACTGCAGTAGGGTTACTACCAGCCACGTGCACTATTTAAGTTAATTCAAATTAAATAAAAGTAGTTTCTCAGTCACACTAGCCACATTTCAAGTACTCATTAGCCATATGTGGCTAGTGGCTACCATATTGGACAGTACAGAGATCATTTCCATTATCACAGAAGGTTCTCTTAGCACTGTTAGAGAAGATGAGAGTTTCTGTTTAGGAAAGAAAAAAATATTAGGGACAATAGAAATGTTAAATAGTAAAAACACAAGTAGTTTCTTTTCAATTATATGTTGCTTCCAGACATGCTTCTCTGCTACATATTGAGCAGCATTTTAAAATGTTAGACTGCCTTATAGATGTCACTGATGGTTTTCTTCTTTTTTTTGTAAGAAAAACATACTTTACTAATTGTCCTTATACTTACTAAACTTTCTTTGGTCCTCTATTAGGTTTGAAACATAACGTTAGCCAACTTCCTTACATTTTATCCAATTATAGCTTCCTTTCCTCTCAATTTCCTAATTTGCTTTCTCAGTAGAAAATAGTTTAATGTTATGTACATAGAAAGAATTTTTTTTTTACATTATAGTACCAGATGCTCCAAAAAAGGATTATGTTTGAAGTTTCAGGTGACTTACCTCCTTGCATCTTGCATTTGCTTTTGGTAAAGCCAAATCTTATGTGTTCTTTTTTTTTATAATTTCAGTTTTTCCTTTTTTTAAAATTCTTTTTTTTTTTTAAACCCCACATTTGTTTATTTATTTATTTTTTTGGCTGTCTTGGGTCTTCGTTTCTCCGTGCAAGGGCTTTCTCTAGTTGTGGCAAGCGGGGGCCACTCTTCATCGCGGTGTGCGGGCCTCTCACTATTGCGGCCTCTCTTGTTGCGGAGCACAGGCTCCAGACGCACAGGCTCAGTAGTTGTGGCTCACGGGCCTAGTTGCTCTGCGGCATGTGGGATCTTCCCAGACCAGGGCTCAAACCCGTGTCCCCTGCATTAGCAGGCAGATTCTCAACCACTGCGCCACCAGGGAAGCCCTGTTATGTGTTATTTTGAGAGTTGCTTAGACTGTTCTTTCTTTGTCCGAAATGGTTCTAAATAAAATGTAATATACCCAGTGTTTTATTGTTTAATGAAGCCCCAAAAAGAAAAGTGCCTTGCATCATTTAAAAAAAAAACATAAATTCTTGTAACTTCCAAATAAACATGTAGAACAGTGAAAACTTCTTAACCTTTTTTCTGTAATTTCTTTTTTTTTCTTTTTGCGGTACACGGGCCTCTCACTGTTGCGGCCTCTCCCACTGTGGAGCACAGGCTCCGGACATACAGGCTCAGCGGCCATGGCTCATGGGCCCAGCCACTCCACAGCATGTGGGATCTTCCCGGACCGGGGCACGAACCCGTGTCCCCTGCATCGGCAGGTGGACTCTCAACCACTGCACCACCAGGGAAGCCCTGTAATTTCTTTTTGAAACCATAAATCAGTTTAAACTGAAAGTATGGGATTTGAAGGAGTTCAGATAATTATTTGGAATATGGATTTATTTCTGTTCATTTTATGTTGTCTAATGACTGAGGTTGTTTAGACTCAGACAGAAGCTTTCCTTTGAAGATATATTTATTGGGGAAAAAGATTTGTGGGGGACTTTTGTGTGTGTTAAATTATTTTAAAAAATCAACTCTTTGCGTTCAGTTAATCTAGATTTCTTGTAATTTGCATTAGCTGAGTTGCTTAATGGCTCCTTGGTTTATTCATGTTTTATTTATAAGTATAAAAAAATTTTTTTTTGGCTGCGTTGGGTCTTTGTTGCTGCACGCGGGCTACTCTTCGTTGCAGTGTGTGGGCTTCTCATTGGGGTGGCTTCTCTTGTTGCGGAGCACGGGCTCTAGGCGCACGGGCTTCAGTAGTTGCAGCTGCGGGCTCAGTAGTTGCAACATGTGTGCTTAGTTGCTCTGCGGCATGTGGGATCTTCCCGGACCAGAGATCAAATCCGTGTCCCCTGCATTGGCAAGCAGATTCTTAACCGCTGCGCCACCAGGGAAGTCCTAAGTATAAAAATTTATTTCAAGAAAACATTTCGCTATGTGATATCAGGAAGGAGGGAAATGTTTCTAACTTTTTATGGTTTAAGTCTTTTTAAAAAAATTTTTATTGGATTATAGTTGATTTACAATGTTGTGTTAGTTTCAGGTTTACAGCAGAGTGATTCAGTTATACATATACATATATTTATTCTTTTTCAGATTCTTTTCTCATATAGGTTACCACAGAATATTCAGTAGATTTCCCTGTGCTATAGAGTAGGTCCTTGTTGGTTGTCTATCTTATATATAGTAGTATATGTACGTTAATCCCAAGCTCCTGATTTATTCTTCCCCCCACCTCATGTTTCCCCTTTTGGTTGAAGTGTTTAGGGTACCACAAATAAAGGTCCTTTCTATCTCATTATTCTTGGTGTTCTCTGGAGGTCTTTAAGTGATGGGCATATTTTTTATTTTCCCTTGGTATGCAGAGTAACCTCCTACACCAGTTTATCTGCTTTACTTTCCTCCCTATGTTATGATAATACAGTCAGAGCTTTTTAAGATGTAGTTTGTTGGGACAGTGAAAATGAACTAAAATGATTGAGTTAATATCCATGACTCAGGTGTGGTATTCCGCTTACGGTTTCCCTTCCCTCCTTCCATTTTACCACCCCTGAAAGCAACATACTGTTAACCCCATAGTATTGTGGATTAGGTTACTTGGTGTAGTGGGAAGGTGGAGTCAAGATTTACATGGAGGGGTATTCAAAATTCCAGTCATTAAAGTGCCAGATAACACAGCTTTCCTGTATATAGATCACAGTGGAGTTGGTTGGCAAAGATCTCTCTTACAATCTAATAATCTGTAATGATGCTTCATTCTTCATATTATCTACTTGAAGAATTTTCATAATAGCCAATTTATGTTTTAATAAAGAGGCATTTATTTTAATTATGGTTTTTAATACTGTAGACAGTCTTTTCACAAACACTAAAAAAGAAGACCACCATCATCTTGAATATAATATTAATGTCTAAGGGATAAAATAATGGTGTGTATTTTCTTCATATAGAATATTGCAAATTTGTTTTTTCTCTTGGGTCTATTTTGCCACCAAATGCTCAACTAGTTCTACCTTTTCTGATCACTCAACTATTCAGATTTAAGGATAGCTCTTTCTCATAAGGAGTTGTCATGCAGCACAGTACAAGGTGTATCTTGTTAGATCAGTAACATTACACTGACAATGTAATTGAAATTTACTATGTACAAAAAAAAAGATTCAAGAAGAAAAAATTTAGTGTCTCTTTACCTTTGCATAGATAATTGCTTTATTTATTGTGCTTTTTAAAATTAATTATTTATTTATTTTTGGCTGTGTTGGGTCTTCGTTGCTGTGCACGGGCTTTCTCTAGTTGCGGCAAGCGGGGGCTACTCTTCGTTGCAGTGCACAGGCTTCTCACTGCAGTGACTTCTCTTGTTGTGGAGCACGGGCTCTAGGCACGTGGGCTTCAGTAGTTGCGGCACGTGGGCTCAGTAGTTGTGGCTCATGAGCTCTAGAGCGCAGGCTCAGTAGTTGTGGCGAACAGGCTTAGTTGCTCTGCAGCATGTGGGGTCTTCCCGGACCAGGGCTTGAACCTGTGTCCCCAGCATTGGCAGGCGGATTCTTAACCATTGCGCCACCAGGGAAGTCCCTTCACTGTGCTTTTAACAAACATTTGAAACTGAATGAAATGCTTATGTTCATATTGAAATGTCACAGTGTAGGATGTTGCTAGCACTGACACAAAGTATTAAAATTATTTTGTGAAGATTGGTGCTTGTATTAAACTCTTTATAAGATTTTGAAAATGCTGGGGCATGTTATTTAATGAATGCAGCCCATTGCTTCAGGGGATCTGTGCAGAGTAGATACTTTACCATGATTATAGTTACAAGTCCTTATGTAATCTGGTTCTCTGCTAAGTGACCTCATTTCTTATTATTCTTCTCCTGATTCACACTGACCTTACTATTCCTTGAACACATCAAGCATATTTCTGTCTCAGGGCCTTTGCATTTGCTCTGACTCTACCTGGAATACTGTTTATAAATTTCTATGACTGATTTCTTCCTTTGATTTAGGTTTTTATTGAAATATCACCTTTTTAGAAAGGTCTTACCTGTTCTTGCTGTTCCTCCTCCATCACTTTCTATTCTCTTATCTTTCATTTTCTTCATACTACTTGACTAGTTTATTTGTCAGTCTTTCAACTGTAATGTAAGCTTCACAAGGGCAGGGACTTTATTTTATTCAGTGCGGTATCTTAGTGACTGGAGCATAGTAGGTGTTTAAGTCAATAAGTGAATTATGTTGTAGATGTAGAGTATGTGCTTTTCCCTAAATTCAGTATTGGGACTTGAGAGGGGAGAAAAGTAAATAATGAAAACCATCTCTGGAAAATATTTACACTCTTAAAAATTGGATAGAATAGGAAACTTTAGCAAGATATCCACTTGACTGTTCTGGTTACCTCCTCGTGGTTTTTCTAACAGGTATTAGGAGTCAAGGGATTTGTTGGAGTCCTATTTAGAGGTCCTCAAATGTTTTATTTCTGGCACTCTATAAGTGACACAAAAGTGGCCTTCTGTTTTCATATCCTGTAGTTTCTCTATGCTGTTATTTACATATATGCCCCATAATTTTCCAAAATATACTGTCTGGTATTTGCTTCACTCAACTCCTCTTACGTATACTTTATAATTTTCTAGAGTATTATTAATGAACCATAATTCTTAATTATCGTGAGGACGCTGCCAGAGCTTTGACAGAGCTTCTGGGAGTCTAGATACTACTTTGGGAAACATTTGCCTCATTGCATGTATTTAAGATTTTTTTTTTCTTTTATAGACAGTTCAAGAGGAAGAACGAGAGATTTACAGACAGCTTCTACAGATGGTCACAGGGAAACAGTTTTCTGTAGCCAAACCCACCACACACTTTCCTTTACACTTGTGAGTCACAGAAACATTCTTCAAATGAATTTAATTCTACATTTTGTTATTTGATATTGAAGTTTTATTCTTCTTTTCCTAGGTCTCGGTGTCTTAGTTCCAGTAAGAATACTTTGAAAGACTCACTGTTTAAAAATGGAAACTCTTGTGCAACCCAGATCATTGGCTCTGATACTTCATCATCCGGATTGGCCAGCATTTTAACTGCCCAGGAACAATTGTCCCACAATGTGTTTTCCATATCATCTTATACCCCAGATGTTGTTGCATTTGGATCCAAAGATTCTGATCCTCTCCATCAACCCCAACATCACCACTCTCTTTCACATCAGCCAGATAACTTACCAGCTTCAAATACACAATCTGAAGGTAAAAATGGTGTGTTGTATAACTGTATTTTGAACCCTAATAGCCAATTAACAGTTTATTGGATCCATGTGAATTATAGGCAAGGTAGTAATACACATGTAACTTAATTAAGATATAAGATACAAGATACCTTACATACATTTAATTCAGTTAGCTGTGCCACGAGTAAATGAAGCATATAATAAGTAGCTTACTTTTTTCTTACATGGAGATGCAAATGATTTCCTATAATATTTTATTTAAAAGATTAACTTCCTGAGTAGTCTTGTGTCAGAGTATATTAAGCCCAATTACTTCAGTACTGTCTCTGTTTCTAGTACTTTACAATGAAAATTAAGCATTCTGAAGTTCTAGGAGTTTTGGAACATCAATTAAGAACTAAAGTAAAAGTTCTTATACAAGTACTACTTACAAAACCTGTATAGTAGCCTTTTGGCTACTTTTGACCATTTTGGAATGGTCATCGGCAAGTTTGGAAAACAAAGTTTCCTACCTTACTTTCAGCTAACCAAAATATTCCGTCTCTTAGCATTCCAGTTAATTAAAAGTTTTGCTCTGGTAGTTGTTTTTTGTTTGCTTAGTTTGCCCCTTCTTTAAGTATGCGTTATGTGTGTATTTATGGTATGTATATAGGCATGTAACTTAAAACAAGTTTTATGTTAAGTTGTTAGACATTAGGGATCTTTTGCTAGATCAGTCTCTAAGGCTCTCCCCTCCTTCTTCAGGTCATTTAATTTTTTTTTTTAATCTATTCCTCACTTTCTTAAAATTCTCACTTGGGGATTAAAATTATTGGTGACATCATTATATAGCTACACATATTCATGAAAACTTAAATTTTGTGAGGTGATTTACTGAGAACTATTATTAAAAGCTGTTAATTTCAGAAGCATGCATTGTATGGCAGATGCTTAGATACAGCTAAACTGGAACAAATATACTACACTGAGCTGTTTAATTACTTGTACCATTTATTAAATATTCTAAATGCGATTCTAATCATAGTGCTTTAGAAGGACATGATTTCTTCCTCTATCAATAGAAAATAGATGGTAGAATAATAGAATTTATACTCTTTAGAGTCTGCTACTTCTCACATAGCGGTTGCTCTCTTTCTTTCTGCCTTCCCTCCTCTTCTTGTCCCCTCCCCTCTCTTCCCTTCCTCCTTCCCCTTCCCTCTTTCACCTTATTCAGTCTTGTGGTAGCTCATGAACTAAAGACTTTTGAGAAATCTTGGCACATTCTTGTTTCCCAGGAATAGAAAGAAGAAGCACAGGCAGCAAGATGATGAAGGGCATATATACTTTCTTCTAGAGTGATTGCTTTATTTGTGAGGCAGGCTCTTCACTAAGCCCTATTTATGGCTCAGTGAAAATGGACCTGCCTCTCTTTCTCTTCCATCTTACCTTTATCCTTATGCTGTGTTATGTTTATGGAAATAGAATATAACAAAGTATAGGAACTTAAACTACAGACATCTAGAAGGTACAGCCATGTGGAATTTTGTTAATAATGATATGCTCTTGTGTTTTATTGTTTAGGATCAGACTCTGTGATTTTACTCAAAGTGAAAGATTCCCAGACTCCAACTCCCAGGTAAACTTTGGTTAAAGGACATTTTTAACATATTGTTCTCCCTCTATTTAATCACCGTTTCTTCACTAAGATCTAAGTAATATAAAATGGCCTCAACTCAGACCTCTCTTATATGTTGTTTGAATTATTTCAGTAACTTCCTGATGAATCTCTTTTCCTCCAGCCTCCATTTTGTTCTTCATTCCATTTTCCACAATGTTTTCTAATCCATTCTTTGCCTTGTTCTTTAGTCCATCTTCCATTCTGCAGTGATCTTTCTAAAATGCTTATCTAATCATTCATTAAACTCCCTTGAGGGTGGCTTATCAGACATAGAATCAAGCCCAAACTCCTAGTATGGTATACACCACCCTTCCTCCACAAGTCTTGCTTCCTATCATGCGTTCTTTCCTTTAACAAGTATTTATTGATAGTCTGTTGGGTGCCAGGTACTAGTATAGACATTGCAGATAACAGCAGTGGACAAAATGAAGTTTCTGCTCTCAAGGAGTTTACATTCTAATTGTAAGGGGTGTAAGGGGGGGATGGGGGACAGATAGAGAACAAATAGGCAAATAAACACATGCCTGTTGGTGATAAGTGCTGCAAAGAAAAATAAAGCAGGGTAATATATAGACTAGGGTCTGGGGGTGCTATTTATGTAGGATAGTCATGGCAAGTTTCTGATAAGGTGACATTTGAGGAAAAACACAGTGGAGGTTAGAGAAGGAACCATGTGTAAATACTGGATTCTTTCATGTGTTTATTATACGCTGACTTATAAGATGATAGGTATTTTCTTACCTTCACATTGTGTGCCTTCTGCCTGGTATGCTCCCCTTCTCCCCCCTCCACTTGTCTATCTGGCAGTAGTCTTTTTCTTATCTTTTAAGTCTCAATTCAAATGTGATCTTCTATATGAAACTTGACCCCTCTGAGAGGTACCAAGTACTTCTTCCTCTGTAATCCAATAAGTTGCTACTCAGATTGCTATGTCTTTGCCATATCTGGCCTTAGCAATTCAATTGCTAGAATAATAATGGTATCAGTTTTCCATTGAGAGGATTAAGGATAATAAAATGTTCTTTCTCATCTCAGTTCCTCTATGTCTTTGCAGCTCCCCTGTATGTTCTAAACTTTAGATATTTTAAAAAATTCTCTTGTTGTTATAGTTTCTCAAGGAGACTTTATAGTTTAGATGCTTTATTCTTTATACTTTTTTAGTTTTTTGAGTTAGACCTGGGTTCTGATCTTGCCTTTTCCAGGCTTCATGTAACTGTGGACAAGTTACTCTTCTAAACCTCAGTTTCCTTATCAATAAAATGCGAGTATTAATACCTTACTATTGAATTGTTGTGAAGATTAACTTCCAGATAAAACACTTATAAAAGTGCTTTACATGTATGTGCAAAAATAGGTGTTCTTTCTTGGGAAAAAGTTGATTTCATGTAATGGGTGCTCTCAGTTCTTCAGTTCTTTACTGAGTCTGCCTTTCCTTTATGGAGAATTTCTCCTAGTGATGACTGAAGAGTGAGATGGACAAGAAGTAGTCTTGGGTAAGGCTTATTGGATGATGCTGTTTATCAAAGTTGGAGCCTGCTCTCCCAAGGCTTGGTTGATTGATTGGCTCTTTATTCTTAATCTTCCAGCATTCCAGCTCGGTTAAGTTCCAGCAATGCAGATCTGCCCTTATTTCCCAGAATGTGCCATGTATTTTATGCCTTTGTGCCATTGTACATTCCAACCCTTCCCCTTCTGCCTGGAATTCCTTTTCTCTCCTTGTCCACTTGTTACACTCTTATTTTGCTTTTCAGAATCTGACTCAGGTGTTAATTTTTTCTCAGGACATTTCTCTGGCTTCTCCTGATAGCATTAGTCTTTCCTTCCAGTACTTCTATCTCTGTACTTTGTTCGGTACTAGTACCTTTGCACTACCACCTGGTGCCCATAATAGTACATGGCACATCATGGGTACTTAGTAAATAAATCTGTATTAAATAAATGAATTTCCTAGAAAGCCTGAAATACTCTCTTGAGTAGCCCAAATACTCATCATCTCCATTTTGGCTTAATACTTTGGTTTATTAGAAGATACTTTATAATAATAGAAAGAACATAGTCTTTGGAATTGGACATACATAGTTTCTGATCCTGGCTCTTCCAAAACAAATTATTCTTTTGAACTCAATTTCCTTTTCTGTACAGTATAAGTAATATTTCCTTATTACACATTATATTGAGTCTTAATTTTTTTTCCACTGCCTCAAGTTCCTTTGTCTTTATTATTTTTTTTTACATCTTTTTTGGAATATAATTGCTTTACAATGGTGTGCTAGTTTCTGCTTTATAACAAAGTGAATCAGTTATACATATACATATGTTCCCATATCTTTTCCCTCTTGCGTCTCCCTCCCTCCCACCCTCTCTGTCCCACCCCTCTAGGTGGTCACAAAGCACTGAGCTGATCTCCCTGTGCTATGCGGCTGATTCCCACTAGCTATCTGTTTTATGTTTGGTAGTGTATATATGTCCATGCCACTCTCTCGCTTTGTCACAGCTTACCCTTCCTCCTCCCCATATCCTCAAGTCCATTCTCTGGTAGGTCTGTGTCTTTATTCCTGTCTTACCCCTAGGTTCTTCATGACATTTTTTTTTTCTTAAATTCCATATATATGTGTCAGCATATGGTATTTGTCTTTCTCTTTCTGACTTACTTCACTCTGTATGACAGACTCTAGGTCCATCCACCTCATTACAAATAGCTCAATTTCGTTTCTTTTTATGGCTGAGTAATATTGCATTGTATATATGTGCCACATCTTCTTTATCCATTCATCCGATGATGGACACTTAGGTTGTTTCCATCTCCTGGCTATTGTAAATAGAGCTGCAATGAACATTTTGGTACATGACTCTTTTTGAATTATGGTTTTCTCAGGGTATATGCCCAGTAGTGGGATTGCTGGGTCATATGGTAGTTCTATTTGTAGTTTTTTAAGGAACCTCCATACTGTTCTCCATAGTGGCTGTACCAATTCACATTCCCACCAGCAGTGCAAGAGTGTTCCCTTTTCTCCACACCCTCTCCAGCATTTATTGTTTCTAGATTTTTTGATGATGGCCATTCTGACTGGTGTGAGATGATATCTCATTGTAGTTTTGATTTGCATTTCTCTAATGATTAGTGATGTTGAGCATTCTTTCATGTGTTTGTTGGCAGTCTGTATATCTTCTTTGGAGAAATGTCTATTTAGGTCTTCTGCCCATTTTTGGATTGGGTTGTTTGTTTTTTTGATATTGAGCTGCATGAGCTGCTTGTAAATTTTGGAGATTAATCCTTTGTCAGTTGCTTCATTTGCAAATATTTTCTCCCATTCTGAGGTTTGTCTTTTGGTTTTGTTTATGGTTTCCTTTGCTGTGCAAAAGCTTTGAAGTTTCATTAGGTCCCATTTGCTTATTTTTGTTTTTATTTCCATTTCTCTGGGAGGTGGGTCAGAAAGGATCTTGCTGTGATTTATGTCATAGAGTGTTCTGCCTATGTTTTCCTCTAAGAGTTTGATAGTTTCTGCCCTTGCATTTAGGTCTTTAATCCATTTTGAGATTATTTTTGTATATGGTGTTAGGGAGTGATCTAATCTCATACTTTTACATGTATCTGTCCAGTTTTCCCAGCACCACTTATTGAAGAGGCTGGCCTTTCTCCACTGTACATTCCTGCCTCCTTTATCAAAGATAAGGTGACCATATGTGCGTGGGTTTATCTCTGGACTTTCTATCCTGTTCCATTGATCTATCTTTCTGTTTTTGTGCCAGAACCATACTGTCTTGATTACTGTAGCTTTGTAGTATAGTCTGAAGTCAGGGAGCCTGATTCCTCCAGCTCCGTTTTTAGTTCTCAAGATTGCTTTGGCTATTCGGGGTCTTTTGTGTTTCCATACAAATTGTGAAATTTTTTGTTCTAGTTCTGTGAAAAATGCCATTGGTAGTTTGATAGGGATTGCATTGAATCTGTAGATTGCTTTGGGTAGTAGAGTCATTTTCACAATGTTGATTCTTCCAATCCAAG
Source organism: Orcinus orca (assembly GCF_937001465.1). Taxonomy (NCBI): domain Eukaryota; kingdom Metazoa; phylum Chordata; class Mammalia; order Artiodactyla; family Delphinidae; genus Orcinus; species Orcinus orca. Next base: position 38,770,176 of record NC_064569.1, on the reverse strand, counting down.
AACATGGTATATCTCTCCATCTATTTGTATCATCTTTAATTTCTTTCATCAGTGTCTTATAATTTTCTGCATACAGGTCTTTTGTCTCCTTAGGTAGGTTTATTCCTAGATATTTCATTCTTTTTGTTGCAATGGTAAATGGGAGTGTGTTCTTGATTTCACTTTCAGATTTTTCATTGAGTCTTAATTAATTTGAGGATTATTGTGAGGCTTAACTAATATGTAAAATCCCCCAAAGAGGGTTTTATACATAAAGCACTAAGTAGGTGCTCAGTAAGTAGCTGTAATTATTATTGCTTCAATTATATGAGAAGTAATGTATAATCTCTGAAAAGCAAACAGATTTTGCTTTTTACTCTGCATTTTGCTTTCCTGCGCCAGCAGATACCTTGATCCGTTAAAGAGAAGTGCTCGGCCCTTACATTATTTATTTATTCAGTAAATACTGACTGCCTGCTATGTGTCAGGCACTATTCTTGGTGCAGAGGATACAGTAGTAAATACAAAAGAGAAAAATTCCTATCCTCATCAAGTTTATATTCTAATAAGGGGAGCAGACAAATTTGAATAGCATGATCTGGTACCATGAAATTCTGTGTGATTCTTGTCACTTCATTATATTGTTCAATAAATGTATTCTCACGTTCATTTGTTTTTAGTATCCCACACTAAGTAGTTCCTCACAGTGCTTCCACTGATCTCTGTGACTTTCTTTCTTGGCTGTTACATCAGTTTTTCACTGTGTTAAGGAGGTAGGCTACCGACAGTGGGGAGGTAATAGAACAGCAAGTTTATCACCAAAACCCAGAACTAAGGATGATTGGGAATACTAATTCTCAGAAGTTAGGCTAAGGAGCAAGGGGATAATGTCTGAGCCCTTATTCTTGCCTTTACAGGGCAGACTGTAGAAATTTAAGAACTGAAAGGGACTGTAATCTCCATGTTTACAAACCCAGAAATTGAGGCCCATGGAAAGGAAGTGACTTGCTCAAGGTCACAGAGCAGCTCCAGGAGATACTGGTCTCTTAAATGCCAATTTGATGCTCTGTTTACTTGTTCTACATATCTGAAAGTTTTCTTTGGAAAACTGTTCACTCTTCTTTAATTTGGTTCTATGAGAACTCCTTCAGTTAGGGGCAAGGAGATAAGAAAGGAGACAAGAAAGTCTGAGAAGAGCAAAAGGCTCTAGAACAGAGAGCATACCTGTGACTCTGCTAAGCACTATTGACTTGGGTTGTCAGCAAGAGCTGCATGGAGTAGAACTAACCTTTCATCTTTGGAATGGAGTTGTATTGCTGATTATCCGCTTTGGTTCATTGGCTCATTATCCATTTGATATGGGCTGTTCTGTGGCGGGGGGATTTTCAGTATCTAACGTGATGTGGTTGAATGTATTTTTACTCAAGTAGACCTACGAGAAGTCCAAGAACCCATAAGATTTTTTTAAACCATTAATAAATCTGTCAATCTGAGCCATTTGGAAAGAGGAACGTTCTAGCTTAATATATTGCCTTGACAAGTGATGTACTCTTTCACATCGTGTTGGTCTCTCTTCCAAGTAAGAAGCATGCTAAACTTAGTTTCTCAGCTGAATGTTGGGTCATCTTTTTAACTGTACATGTGCAGATGACTCATATTTGTATTCCTTTACTTCCCAGTTAGAATTGTTTTATGTAATTTAGGTCCTTTTATTTATTGCATAGTTGTAAAGCATTTTTATAAACTGTTTAAATAATTGGTTTTCTTGATGAAAATATTTGATTTTCCTTTACGTCTCCTGCTCATTTGTCACATTTTTCTTTTCCCACCCATAGTCCTACTTTTTTCCAGGCAGAGCTGTGGATCAAAGAATTGTAAGTTATTATTTTTGGTATCATTTTTCCCTCTCTGTCACTTTCTTTTCAGTTAGAAGAAATCAATTAGCCAATCACCCTACCTATTTTTAGTCAGTAAAAATTTCCTGTGTTTGTCTATATAGAAAATAACTTTTAAATTATTGGGTTTTAAAGGTTCTGTTGGAGTTGGGACATATCTATGCTCAGGTTTATTAAATCTGTAACAATTGTTGAAGCTCAACTGAATTGGAAAAATATTTCAAAGTTAGCTATTATATAGAAAGGAAAGTAAGTGCCTTTATTTTCACATTGATAAAATTAATTTATTGAATAATCTTCAGTTCTGGAGCTTGCGAAATCACTGAAAGTTTAGTCTCTAGTTTCAAGGACTCACTTTGAGTTATCCAAACCCCCGGTCTAGTTGATTTTTTTTTTAAGAAAAAAAGAAACCCATATTTCTTCTTCTGGATCATAAATACAATATTTGAACTAAAACCTCGATGATATCTTGTATTATTCTCTTCTTTGGGATTCAGTTTCATTTTTGGATTTCTAGAATGAAGCTTCACTTTTTCCATAATCTTAGAAGCATGTTTTTAAAAAAGGACTCCACATTTACGAACACAACAGTCACTTGTTCATGTTTAGCAACAAACTAGTAATTTTCATTATTTCAACAAAAAATAATAGGATAATTTCAGTAAAACCATGTGGTTTCACTTTGTCTTAAAGTAAATGTAGTGATAAGTTAGTATAAGGATTTTAGACTTTCTCTCTGAGGGTTTTATATTTAATGCTCATTGTGCGTCAGCAATGTTCTTGATGCTGAGAGAGTGGTCTGCATTTGTGTCACATTCCTTTTCATTTCCAAGGACTAGTGTTTATGATTCTCGAGCACGGGAAAGATTGCGCCAGATTGAAGAGCAGAAAGCACTGGCATTACAGCTTCAAAACCAGGTAAAACAATATTTTTGAGATAATAAATGAATAGCACATCCAGGTTGAAACTAATTTTAGAAGGTTACCTGGATTTGGGATCAAAGTTGTAACTGCAAGATAGTGTGGTAGCATAGCATTGTATGATAAGTGGTCTATGTTCTTGGTCTCTTCAGCTAGTACTACTTAGTGTACATAGACAAATAGTAGATTTCTTTATTCCACTTATTTTGAAGCTCTGTTTTTCAGAGACTGCAGGAACAAGAACATTCAGTACATGATTCAGTAGAATTGCATCTTCGTGTGCCTCTTGAAAAGGAGATTCCTGTCACGATCGCCCAAGAAACAGGAAAAAAAGGTCATAAATTAACGGAGAGCGAAGATGAATTTCCTGAAATCACAGAGGTAAACTATATACTCTAAATTCCTACACTAGCAAGTGTTGTGTTTAGAGAGAATTCTTTGGACAACTTTCAAACATAAAAGTAATCTGGTATTTAAATTGTATTGCATACTCCTGCTTTCATTTGTATTGCATACCAATCTTGGCTTTATTTTTAAAGGATTATTGAAAATTCAGGAAAGAATTATGGGTGACTTATAGTGACTTCAGTAAAAAAGCATTTAATAAATTTGTGTTTCATTTCATGTGCACTTTTACTTAATGCATGTGTCTGGTACTTTGATATCAAATAGTAAGTTGAGCCTTACCTTTTTTTTTAAGCAATAAAACACAGACTAAAAATTTGGAAAATACATAAAAGTCTGCATACATTTAAAAATCTGTTTCTTAATTCATTCTTCTGTTTGAAAAACTATCATATAGCTGGTGAATGTAACACATTTATTATAGTTGTGCTGAATTCCACAGTTTTACATTAAAAAAGTAAAACAAATTTTTCTAGGAAAATGTTTCTAAAAGACTTCACTACCTTTATTTCCTTATTGCCTTTAAGAAAGATTCTATTTCTCAGGAAATTGTTTGGACCAAAGGTATAAAATATAATTAGGTCTTCTCATGAACTTAGGAAATTTGACAGCAAAAGGTTATTTCAGACTTCAGGAATAATATGAAACAAGGGTCTGAAATGTACTGAAACAGAGAAGGGAGGACAAGCTAGGATGGAAGGAAGTAATCAGGGAGATTACTGGAAGGAATAGAAACCAAAATGTTAGAAGTAAATAGTTGATTTAAGTCTAGGGATTTCATGGAGCTTGGTGAGAGATTGCTATGTCTAAGGCCATGTATGCTTGATCTCTGACACTTCTTGGTTCCCTAGGAAATGGAGAAAGAAATAAAGAATGTATTTCGTAATGGGAACCAGGATGAAGTTCTGAGTGAAGCATTCCGCTTGACCATTACACGCAAAGATATTCAAACTCTAAACCATCTGAACTGGCTCAATGATGAGGTAATCTCACACTTGTTTTTATATTCAAAGAGTAAGTGAACATCAAGTGGAAACGAAAGGTATTATTTCACTGTTTCTCAAAGTGTGGTCCTTGGATGACCTGCTTCAGAATCAGCTCTCACAGGCCTCTCCATTCTCCTGAATAAGTTTGAGGCAGTGTGGTAGAGTGATGTATTTTAAACAAACATCTCAGGTGTTTTTTTAATGTACCTTAATGTCTGAGAACTGCTGATTTATCTCTTTTTTTTTGACATCTTTATTGGGGTATAATTGCTTTACAATGGTGTGTTAGTTTCTGCTTTATAACAAAGTGAATCAGTTATACATATACATATGTTCCCATATCTCTTCCCTCTTGCGTCTCCCTCCCTCCCACCCTCCCCATCCCGCCCCTCCAGGCCGTCACAAAGCACCGAGCTGATATCCCTGTGCTATGCGGCTGCTTCCCACTAGCTATCTACCTTACGTTTGTTAGTGTATATATGTCCATGCCTCTCTCTCGCTTTGTCACAGCTCACCCTTCGCCCTCCCCATATCCTCAAGTCCGTTCTCCAGTAGGTCTGTGTCTTTTTATGTGTTGAAGATTTGGATGCTGAGGGAGAGGACATTCGCTTATTGGTATGCTCGCTCTGTTTAAGGCACCACCTGCCCTGCAGTTCACATCTTTTGAGCAAATATTTAATAGCTGACCATGTTGCAGCATGAAGGAATACTTTGGGATTTCCATATAGGAATCCATTTCTACTACCCTTTCTGTCTCTACTTAGGTCATTTACGTTATGAGTGGGAAGCTTTCTAAAATAGTCTACATTTATACGTGTTATTTTTTAAACTGAATAGAAGTTACATTATTAAATATTTGATGTATTGAGTTAAAAAAGAAAAAAGGGTATGGCTCTCAGCTCCTGAGAGTTCTAATTATTTTATGTAGGTTAGTAACATTAGAATCTTTAAACTGATCTGTCCTATTCCTAAACCTGTAGGAGCCTACAGGCTTAGGAAGGATACTTTCACAGCAAAAGAGAGCTGGGTTGGGATTTTTTCCCTAAGTACCTGCCTCCTTTCTTAGGCCCACTAGGAGCATTCCTGCCTGATATCTTGGGTGTACTCAAGCTTCATAGCTATGGATACGTTTTAGATGCTCAATATAGAAAGCACTAGATATTCTAGGTACCTGTATGCTGGCCTTGTATGTTTAAAACCTTCCAAATACTAATATTGGCCAACGTCTGCTGGGCATTTACCTCATGTTATGCAGTATTTTTTTTGAACTCAAATACCTTTTTTTTTTTTTTCCGGTACGTGGGCCTCTCACTGTTGTAGCCCCCCCTGTTGCGGAGCACAGGCTCCGGACGCACAGGCTCAGTGGCCGTGGCTTACGGGCCCAGCCGCTCCGCGGCATGTGGGATCTTCCCGGACCCGGGCATGAACCTGTGTCCCCTGCATCGGCAGGCGGACTCTCAACCACTGCGCCACCAGGGAAGCCCCCAAATACCTTTTTTTTAAAAAACATCTTTATTGGAATATAATTGCTTTACAGTGTTGTGTTAGTTTCTGCTGTATAACAAAGTGAATCAGCTATATGTAAACATATATCCCCATATCCCCTCCGTCTTGCGTCTCCCTCCCACCCTCCCTATCCCACCCCTCTAGGTGGTCACAAAGCATCGAGCTGATCTCCCTGTGCTATGCGGCTACTTCCCACTAGCTATCTGTTTTGCATTTGGTAGTGTGTATATGTCAGTGCTACTTTCTCACTTTGTTCCAGCTTACCCTTCCCCCTCCCCGTGTCCTCAAGTTCATTCTCTACGTCTGCATCTTTATTCCTGTCCTGTCCCTAGGTTCATCAGAACCATTTTTTTAGATTCCATGTATATATGTTAGCATACGGTATTTGTTTTTCTCTTTCTGACTTACTTCACTCTGTATGACAGACTCTAGGTCCACCCATATCACTACAAATAACTCAATTTTGTTTCTTTTTATGGCTGAGTAATATTCCATTGTGTATATGTGCCACATCTTCTCTATGCATTGGACACTTAGGTTGCTTCTATGTCCTGGCTATTGTAAATAGTGCTGCAGTGAACGTTGTGGTACGTCTCTTTTTGAATTATGGTTTTCTTAGGGTATATGCCCAGTAGTGGGATTGCTGGGTCATATGGTAGTTCTATTTTTAGTTTTTTAAGAAACCTCCATACTGTTCTCCATAGTGACTGTATCATTTTACATTCCCATCAACAGTGCAAGAGGGTTCCCTTTTTTCCACACTCTCTCCAGCATGTATTGTTTGTAGATTTTTTTGACGATGGCCATTCTGACCGGTGTGAGGTGATAACCTCATTATGCTTTTGATTTGCATTTCTCTTATGATTAATGATGTTGAGCATCCTTTCATGTGTTTGTTGGCAATCTGTATATCTTCTTTGGAGAAATGTCTATTTAGTTCTTCTGCCCATTTTTGGATTGGGTTGTTTGTTTTTTTGATATTGAGCTGCATGAGCTGCTTGTATATTTTGGAGATTAATCTTTTGTCAGTTGTTTCATTTGCAAATATTTTCTCCCATTCTGAGGGTTGTCTTTCGTCTTGTTTATGGTTTATTCTAAGTGTTTTATGTGTTCTACTCATGTCATAGTCACCACAACCCTTGAAGGTAGATACTGTAATTTTATCATCTCCATTTAATAAAGAAACAAGGCATAGAAAGATTAAGAAACTTGCAAAGTTACATGACTAGTAAGTAGCAGAGCCAGGATTCAGACTCAAGCATTGGGTCTTATCTATTATGTCATACTGCCTCAGAATCTTAAATTGGATCCCGTTTTAGGATTAGATGTATAGGATTTGAGAACCATGTCTTGTCCAGTAGGTTGATTTTCTATGGGGCCAGCTGAACTAACCCTACTGTCTTTGCCATTGGTGAGTTTATAAGATATAAATTTCAGAAGTTCATCACTCCCTGAATAATATCTTTGACAAAGAATAGTAAAGAAATTATGGTTTGATGTCTTGCTTTAGGGGAAACATCCCTTGCTTCTTGTGGCTCAGAATAGTGATATTAGAACATTGGGTCAAATAACAGGGGAAAAAAAGAGCTCACGAAATCAAAGGGCAAAATGAAAATCAAGAACAGTCATAAGTATCCACCAATTAAGTGTTTTTGATTTGGAGATACTAATCTGTGGTCTTTTACCATTTCTTGACTGCCACTGCTAAATGGGAAAGAGTCAGTTATTCTATAGGGATTGTAGCTCGTGTTTGTTGTAAATTATACAGAACCTTCTAGGGGGCAGCAATGAGTAGGATATGAGCTGAGTTCTTGCTATATATTCTGGTATTACCTCAGTGAGCTCCCTTACAGAGGCAGCATTCATCAGGACATATTTTCCATTCCCTGGGCCCACCAGAGGCTGGATTTTTACCAAAGTTCATGGAAATTACATTACTTAGAAGAGACAAGGGAAAGGAAAGATTCCTTGCCTACTTTATCTCTACCACACCTACCCATAACTTTTGTAAGGAGTACTTGTCTTCTGAGTTCAGAATAATGTTAACCTTGAAAGCAGGTGCAAATTCACATGTCCATGATGATGATGAGAACTGTTATAATAAGTACTTTAATAACTATTTTAACTATTTTAAAAAGCACCATTTTCAAAGTACCACATTTCTCAGGCTTTTAGAATTACTGCCCTTGAGAAGCTAATACCATCCTGAAGGGGAATTAGTAGATATCCTTGATTATTCATAATCATTTTAAAATACTTAATTCCATTTCTCAATTGTGAACTCTCAATCTTTTGCAAGTAATTTGCTCTCTCTTCAATGCTATTCTCCTTCCCGCAAACAGATATTTTCATTAATAACCATTTCTTTTCTTTTCATTTCTCATGTCAGTTTTATAGGCTGCATTAAAATTTTCTCCAAAAGAAGGTGGTTGACACGTTATTTCTACTGTTTTATAGACAAGGAGTATAAGGTCCTAGAAATGAAAGGGATCAGGTTTAGTTTATAAGGAAAGTAAAATCCAGAAGTCCTGTCTTTGGGATATGTACAGAAAGCCATTAGGCTACCCTTTCTCTGCTCTCTTTCCTAAAAGAAGAGTAGGCCACAGTGCCTGTTCATACAATAGGCTTTCTAACATGTTTTTTTTTTTCTTAACATCTTTATTGGAGTATAATTGCTTTACAGTGTTGTGTTAGTTTCTGCTGTATAACAAAGTGAATGTCCTCCAGTCCATTCTCTACGTCTGTGTCTTTATTCCTGTCCTGCCCCTAGGTTCATCACAACCATTGTTTTTTAGATTCCATGTGTCTGTGTTAGCATACGGTATTTGTTTTTCCCTTTCTGACTTACTTCACACTGTATGACAGACTCTCAGTCCATCCACCTCACTACAAATAACTCAATTTCGTTTCTTTTTATGGCTGAGTAATATTCCATTGTATACATGCGCCACTTCTTCTTTATCCATTCATCTGTCCCTGGACACTTAGGTTGCTTCCATGTCCTGGCTATTGTAGATAGAGCTGCAATGAACATTGTGGTACATGACTCTGTTTTTTATTTTTTACTTTAAAATATTTTTATTTATTTGTTTTTATTTTTGGCTGTATTGGGTCTTTGTTGCTGTGCTCGGGCTTTCTCTAGTTGTGGTGAGTGCAGGCTACTGTTTGTTGCGGTGCGCAGGCTTCTCATTGTCGTGGCTTCTCTTGTTGCAGAGCATGGGCTCTAGGCACAAGAGCTTCAGTAGTTGTGGCTCGCGGTCTCTAGAGCGCAGGCTCAGTAGTTGTGGCGCATGGGCTTAGTTGCTCCGTGGCATGTGGGATCTTCCCAGACCAGGGCTCGAACCCATGTCCACTGCATTGGCAGGCGGATTCTTAACCACTGCACCACTAGGGAAGCCCCCATGACTCTTTTTGAATTATGCTTTTCTCAGGGTATATGCACAGTAGTGGGATTGCTGGGTCATATGGTAATTCTATTTTTAGTTTTTTAGGGAACCTCCATACTGTTCTCCATAGTGGCTGTATCAATTTACATTCCCACCAACAGGGCAAGAGGGTTCCCTTTTCTCCACACCCTCTCCAACATTTATTGTTTGTAGGGTTTTTGATGATGGCCATTCTGACCAGTGTGAGGTGATACCTCATTGTAGTTTTGATTTGCATTTCTCTAATGATTAGTGATGTTGAGCATCCTTTCATGTGTTTGTTGGCAATCTGTATATCTTCTTTGGAGAAATGTCTGTTTAGTTCTTCTGCCCATTTTTGGGTTGGATTGTTTGTTTTTTTGATATTGAGCTGCATGAGCTGCTTGTATATTTTGGAGATTAATTCTTTGTCAGTTGCTTCGTTTGCAAATATTTTCTCCCATTCTGAGGGTTATCTTTTCGTCTTGTTTATGGTTTCCTTTGCTGTGCAAAAGCTTTTAAGTTTCATTAGGTTCCATTTGTTTGTTTTTGTTTCTATTTCTCTAGGAGGTGGGTCAAAAAGGATCTTGCTGTGATTTATGTCATAGAGTGTTCTGCCTATGTTTTCCTCTAAGAGTTTTATAGTGTCTGGCCTTACATTTAGGTCTGTAATTCATTTTGAGTTTATTTTTGTGTATGGTGTTAGGAAGTGTTCTAATTTCATTCGTTTACATGTATCTGTCCAGTTTTCCCAGCACCACTTATTGAAGAGGCTGTCTTTTCTCCATTGTATACTCTTGCCTCCTTTATCAAAGATAAGGTAACCATATGTGTGTGGGTTTATCTCTGGGCTTCTATCCTGTTCCATTGATCTATATTTCTGTTTTTGTGCCAGTGCCATACTGCCTTGATTTCTGTAGCTTTGTAGTATAGTCTGAAGTCCAGGAGACTGATTCCTCCAGCTCAGTTCTTCTTTCTCAAGATTGCTTTGACTATTCAGGGTCTTTCGTTTCCATACAAATGGTGCAATTTTTTGTTCCAATTCTGTGAAAAATGCCATTGGTAGTTTGATAGGTATTGCATTGAATCTGTAGATTGTTTTGGGTGGTATAGTCAGTTTCACAATGTTGATTCTTCCAATCCAAGAACATAGTATATCTCTCCATCTGTTTGTATCATCTTTAATTTCTTTCATCAGTGTCTTATAGTTTTCTGCAAACAGGTCTTTTATCTCCTTAGGTAGGTTTATTCCTAGGTATTTTATTCTTTTTGTTGCAGTGGTAAATGGGAGTGTTTCCTTAATTTCTCTTTCAGGTTTTTCATCATTAGTGTATTAGAATGCAAAAGATTTCTGTACATTAATTTTGTATCCTGCTACTTTACCAAATTCATTGATTAGCTTTAGTAGTTTTCTGGTAGCATCTTTAGGATTCTCTATGTATAGTATCATGTCATCTGCAAACAATGACAGTTTTATTTCTTCTTTTCTGATTTGTATTCCTTTTATTTCTTTTTCTTCTCTGATTGCTGTGGCTAAAACTTCCAAAACTATGTTGAATAATAGTGGTGAGAGTGGGCAACCTTGTCTTGTTCCTGATCTTAGTTGAAATGGTTTCAATTTTTCACCATTGAGAATGATGCTGACTGTGGGTTTGTCATAGATAGCCTTTATTATGTGAGGTAGGTTCCCTCTGTGCTACTTTCTGGAGGCTTTTTATCATAAATGGGTGTTGAATTTTCTCAAAAGCTTTTTCTGCATCTACTGAGATGATCATATGGTTTTTCTCCTTCAGTTTGTTAATATGGTGTATCACATTGATTGATTTGCATATATTGAACAATCCTTGCATTCCTGGGATAAACCCTACTGGATCAGGGTGTATGATCCTTTTAATGTGCTGTTGGATTCTGTTTGCTAGTATTTTGTTGAGGATTTTTGCATCTATGTTCATCAGAGATACTGGCCTGTAGTTTTCTTTTTTTGTGACATCTTTGTCTGGTTTTGGTATCAGGGTGATGGTGGCCTTTTAGAATGAGTTTGGGAGTGTTCCTCCCTCTGCTATATTTTGGAAGAGTTTTAGAAGGATAGGTGTTACCTCTTCTCTAAATGTTTGGTAGAATTTGCTTGTGAAGCCATCTGGTCCTGGGCTTTTGTTTGCTGGAAGATTTTTAATCACAATTTCCATTTCAGTGCTTGTGATTGGTCTGTTTATGTTTTCTGTTTCTTTCTGGTTCAGTCTCGGAAGGTTGTGCTTTTCTAAGAATTTATCCATTTCTTCCAGGTTGTCCATTTTACTGGAATAGAGTTGCTTGTAGTAATCTCTTATGATCCTTTGTATTTCTGCAGTATCAGTTGTTACTTCTCCTTTTTCATTTTTAATCCTGTTGAGTTGAGTCTTCTCCCTTTTTTCTTGATGAGTCTGGCTAATGGTTTATCAATTTTGTTTATCTCCTCAAAGATCCAGCTTTTAGTTTTATTGATCTTTGCTATTGTTTTCTTCATTTCTTTTTCATTTATTTCTGATCTGATCTTTATGATTTCTTTCCTTCTGCTAACCTTGGGGGTTTTTTTGTTCTTCGTTCTCTAATTGCTTTAGGTATGAGGTTAGGTTGTTTATTTGAGATGTTTCTTGTTTCTTGAGGTTGGATTATATTGCTCTAAACTTCCCTCTTAGAACTGCTTTTGCTGCATCCCATAGGTTTTGGGTCATCGTGTTTTCATTGTCATTTGTTTCTAGGTATTTTTTGATTTCCTCTTTGATTTCTTCAGTGATCTCTTGGTTATTAAGTAGTGTATTGTTTAGCCTCCATGTGTTTTTATATTTTACAAATTTTTTCATGTAATTGATATCTAGTCTCATAGCATTGTGATCAGAAAAGATACTTGATACGATTCAATTTTCTTAAATTTACCAAGGCTTTTGTTGTCCCAACACATTTGTTGTCCCAAGATATGGTCTATCCTGGAGAATGTTCCATGAGCACTTGAGAAGAAAGTGTATTCTGTTGTTCTTGGATGGAATGTCCTGTAAATATCAATTAAGTCCATCTTGTTTAATGTGTCATTTAAAGATGTGTTTTCTTATTTATTTTCATTTTGGATGATCTGTCCATTGGTGAAAGTGGGGTGTTAAAGTCCCCTGCTATTATTGTGTTACTGTTGATTTCCCATTTTATGGCTGTTAGCATTTGCCTTATGTATTGAGGTGCTCCTATATTTGGTGCAGAAATATTTACAATTGTTATATCTTCTTGGATTGATCCCTTGATCATTATGTAGTGTCCTTCTTTGTCTCTTGTAATAGCCTTTATTTTAAAGTCTATTTTGTCTGATGTGAGAATTGCTACTCCAGCTTTCTTTTGTTTTTTTGATTCAGTATGCAGGCCTCTCACTGTTGTGGCCTCTCCCGTTGCGGAGCACAGGCTCCGGACGCGCAGGCTCAGTGGCCATGGCTCACGGGCCCAGCCGCTCCGCGGCATGTGGGATCTTCCTGGACCGGGGCACGAACCTGTGTCCCCTTCATTGGCAGGCGGACTCCCAACCACTGTGCCACCAGGGAAGCCCCAGCTTTCTTTTGATTTCCATTTGCATGGAATATCTTTTTCCACCCCCTCACTTTCAGTCTGTATGTGTCCCTAGGTCTGAAGTGGGTCTCTTGTAGACAGCATATGTGCAGGTCTTGTTTTTGTATCCATTCAGCCAGTCTATGTCTTTTGGTTGGAGCATTTAATCCATTTACATTTAAGGTAATTATGGATATGTATGTTCCTATTACCATTTTCTTAGTTGTTTTGCATTTGTTTTTATAAGTCTTTTCCTTCTCTTGTGTTTCCTGCCTCGAGAAGTTCCTTTCACATTTGTTGTAAAGCTGGTGTGGTGGTGCTGAATTCTCGTAACATTCTCGTAACTTTTGTTTATCTGTAAAGGTTTTAATTTCTCCCTCGAATCTGAATGAGATCCTTGCTGAGTAGTGTAATCTTGGTTGTAGGTTTTTCCCTTTCATCACTTTAAATATGTCCTGCCACTCCCTTCTGGCTTGCAGAATTTCTGCTGAAAGATCAGCTGTTAACCTTATGGGGATTCCCTTGTATGTTATTTGTTGCTTTTTCCTTGCTGCTTTTAATATTTTTTCTTTGTATTTAATTTTTGATAGTTTGATTAATATGTGTCTCAGAGTGTTTCTCTTTCGGTTTATCCTATATGGTTCTCTCTGTGTTTCCTGGACTTGATTCACTATTTCCTTTCCCATGTTAGGGAAGTTTTTGACTGTACTCTCTTCAAATATTTTCTCAGACCCTTTCTTTTTCTCTTCTTCTTCTGAGACCCGTATAATTCGAATGTTGGTGTGTTTAGTGTTGTTCCAGAGGTCTCTGAGACTGTCCTCAATTCTTTTCATTCTTTTTTCTTTATTCTGCTCCCTGGCAGTTATTTCCACCATTTTGACTTCCAGCTCACTTATCCGTTCTTCTGTTATTGATTCCTTCTAGAGTATTTTTAATTTCAGTAATTGTGTTGTTCATCACTGTTTGTTTTCTCTTTAGTTTTTCTAGATCCTTGTTAAATGTTTCTTGCATTTTCTCTATTCTGTTTCCAAGATTTTGGATTATCTTTACTATCATTCCTCTGAATTCTTTTTCGGGTAGTTTGCCTATTTCGTCTTCATTATTTGGTCTTGTAGGTTTTACCTTGCTCCTTCATTTTTAACATATTGTTTTGTTGTTTCATTTTTTGTTTTTTTTTGATGGTTGGTGCTGTATTCCTGTCTTACTGGTTGTTTGGCCTGAGACGTCCAGCACTGGAGTTTGCAGGCAGTTGGATAGAGCTGGGTCTTTGTGTTGAGATGAGGACCTCCAGGAGGTCTCACTCTGATTAATATTACCTGGGGTCTGAGGTTCCTGTTAGTCCAGTGGTTTGGACTCAGAGCTCCCACTACGGGAGCTTGGGCCCAACCTCCACCCTGGGAACCAAGATCCCGCAAGGTTTGTGGCACGGTAAAAAAAAAGAAGAAAGAAAAAAAGGAGCAGTACAATATCAAAGAATAAAAGACAAAGTAAAAGTAGAAAGATAAAAAATATATTAGGAAAAGTTAAAGTATAATTGAAACAACTGCAACAAGGCAAAATAAAACCACAACAGAAAAAAGGAAGAAAAGGCAGGGGTGGAGGACAAGCCAAAAGGAGAGATCACTAACAAAGTATAAAGAATAAAATAAAATTAGAAAAATAAAAGATTTATTAGTAAAAATAAAAATATAAAAGAATCAACAACAATGAATCAACAAGGTAAAACAGAACCCCAATCTAAAAGAAAAAAAGGAAAAAAAAAAAAAAAGCCTTGGCCATGGGGCGGAGTTTAGGCTGGGGTGGCATTTAGGCAGGGACGGTGTTTAGAGTGGGGCAGGACCTAGGCGGGTGGGGGGTGACATTTGAGCATGGAGTGGGGCCTAGGTGGGTGACATTTAAGTGTGAGGTGTGGCCTCTGCTTAGGACCTGTGGGGAAGAGGAGAGGCAGCATGTCCAAAGTAGGGCCTCAGGAGTGTGGAGTTCCGTAGTTTGGAGGTAGGGCGCTGAGTGAGGGTGTGTGGGTGGGGTTTAGGCCCAGCTCGTTGGAGGGGGTCTCCGAGTGTAGAGTCGAGGCCCTGGGTGGGGGTGTAGGGGTGGGGCTTGGGCTCTGCACTGCAGGAGGGAGGCTCCGAGGGCAGAGGATTAGGCCCAGGAGCCCAACAGGCTTCCTGGTGCCTAAGTGGACAGGGTGAGCAATGGCTCCGTTCCTTCGTGCCCCTCCCCCACTATCTCGCCCAGGGTCTCCTGTTGCTCCTGGACCACTAACCGTGGGTGGGTCCCGCTGGCTGTAGGAACTCTTCCCCTCCCCCAGTCACCCCTCAGGGGTGCTGGTCCTGGAGGTCCGGCCTTAACTTTTGCTCCCCCTTCCCTCCCTCCCACTCCCTCAGGACCCACGTGGCTGGAGGGGGCCTCAGTGGGCAGAGGACCAGGCCCGGGATCTCAGCAGGTTCCTGGGGGTTCAAGTGGGCAGCGGAAACCTGGCCACACTCCATTTTGATCCTCTACCCTCCCAGTGGTTCCCCGATTTACCCCTTCTCCTCCCTCAGCCACCCCTCGGGGCACCAGTCCCATCCCGCCTCCACCTCTCCTCCCCCTTCCTTCCCCCAATGACCCACGTCCTACCCAGTTGCTGGGGGTTCCTCCCGCCCCCTTAGGTGTCCGTGGTCCCCCACTGGTGCCTGGTAGGTGCCCTAGTTGTGAGGAGGCATGAATTCCGCGTCCCCCTAGTATGCCATCTCGACTCCGCCGCCCCCAACATGTTTTTAAGAATGGATTTTTTTTTTTTTTTTTTTTTTTTGCCGTACGTGGGCCTCTCACTGTTGCGTCCTCTCCCGCTGCGGAGCACAGGCTCCGGACGCGCAGGCTCAGCGGCCATGGCTCACGGGCCCAGCTGCTCCGCAGCACGTGGGATCCTCCTGGACCGGGCACGAATCCGCGTCCCCTGCATTGGCAGGTGGACTCTCAACCACTGCGCCACCAGGGAAGCCCAAGAATGGATTTTTGTATAGCTGAATACTTAAATTCTATACAGCTTCAAAGGACTAATGATTGACAGGATTAACATTTTACCTTCCTATAAGAAAATGAAACTTCTCAACATTGGAATGTGGGAAGTGGCTGCCTTGTAAAGAATAGAAAATGAGGCTGGAAAGCTAATGACATATAGACGGGGATTTCTTTACCAGGTCTGTGATTAGTTATTAAAAGAAATTCCTAATTAAGGGAAGGAAGACAGGGTTAAAGAGAGGAGGAATTAGTTGCAAAAGTAGATTGAAAGTCACAGTTAAACAAAAGGAAATATTTTTAAGTGTATGTCAGTACTAGAAATTATTATTTCCTGGAGATTGAGTTGAATAACTTCTGGAATCCAAGTCTAAGATTTTAGGTTAATGATCCTGAGGAGAGGACTACTTTAGGCTTTGTGTTTCTCTTTATGGCCTGCTAATTCTGCTTCTTAGAGGGCCTAAAAGTTGTTTTATAAAGCATCAGATAAATTTAGAAATACATGGAAATTATTTAGGCATACAAGTAAATGAATCGGACTTCTTCTGGTCTTGATAGAATAAAATGGATCAGATTTACTCTTTCAACTTAACTAGAAAACTAGATAAAACATCAAGCAAGAATTTTCAGACATTGGATAACAGTGATTCCTGAGAGAAGGGAAATGGAAAGGATGAGCCTATGATTTCCACAGCTTACTGGGGTGGTGTGTTGAGGGGAGAGAGCTGGTAAAGCCTGGCAGTGCCTGGCAGTCTTGTGAGTGGAGGAGACAGAGTTCAGGGAGGCCAAAGTGGCTAAGGTTTGTGAGATAAATACTGGAGGGGAAGTTGCTGAACAAAGAGAAAAAAGCTCCAGAGATGTGCAGTGGGCCCCTCTCAAATCTTTGGCTGAGTACTGATCTGTACATATATGGGGAGAAACTACCAGAGCCTGGAGAAAGAACCACCAGGAAGAAGGAATGAGAACAAGCCTGAGAGCTAACACAGGTGCCAAGAATAGTTCATGTCCCAACCATCTAGAGTAGAAAAGTTGTGGGGCATTGAATAGAGTCCTCAAAAGGGCATTGCTTCAAGAGTGGGGCCAAAGTGACCCTAGAATAAAGGCCGCCTGAACCCAAGGTAACAAGCTTAAATACAAGTCTTGAAAGCTTGAAACTGATCCAACTAACTTAACTATATCACAGAACAAAGCCCAACAATATTTAAAGGAACACAGCAAATTCTGGTAACAACAAAACCCAACAACATGAAATTCACAATGTCTAGCATCCAATTAAAATTTCTCAGGCATGCAAATAGAAGAAAAATATAACAAAGGGAAAAAACAGTCACTATAGAAATACAAAATATAGAAAAGACAAAAATGATAGGATTAGCCAAGAAAGATATTAAAACAGATATCATGAACATATTCACATGTTCAGGAAAGTAGAGGAAAGTGGACATTATGAGGAGAAAAATGGAAAATATAAAAGACCCAAATTGAACTTCTAGAGATGAAAAATACAGTATCTGAAATGAAAAATACATGAGATGAGATTAACATATTAGACACTGTGGAAGGAACAGTTAGTGAACTTGAAAATAGAGCAATAGGAACCATTTCAAATGAAATAGAAAAAAGGCTGAGAAAAGATGACTAGAGCTTAGTGAGCTCTGGGGCAGTGTTAAGCCTAAGGATGTAATTGAAGTCCCAGAAGGGAAGGTGGGGTATAAGTGGTATCAGAAAAAATGTTTAAAGGAATAACGGTGGAAGATTTTCCAAATCTGGAAATATACTGACAGATCCAAGAAATTCAGCATACCTCAAGTAGAAGAAACACCATAGTGAAATGTATAATAATCAAATTGCTAAAGACCACTGATAAAGAGAAAACTAATGAAAGCAACCAGAGGAAAAGAGACATATCATGTACAGAGGAACAAAGATCTGTCAGAAACCATGTAGGCCAGAGGACAATATAGCTACATCTTTAAAGTTCTGAAGGAGGAAAAAAAAAAAGCTTGGCAACCTAAATTCTATACCAGCAAATATATCTTTCAAAAAATAAGGCTATACTTTTTTAGGCAGACAAATGCTGAAAGAATTCATCACCAGCAGACTTCTACCATAAGAAATGTTAAAAGATATTTGTCAGGCAGAAGAAAAATATGAGGTAAAAGTTTCAATCTACACAAGGAGTGAAGAGCAGTGGAAATGCTCTCAGTTTTTAATATCTCTGAAAGACAATTGACAAGTCAAAAGTAGAACAACATACTGTGGGGTTTATAACATGTTGAAGTAAAGTATATGACAATCATAACACAAAGGAGGGGAAAAAATGGAAGTACATACTTGTTTAAGGTTCCTATACAATACATGAAGTGGTATAATGTTATACGAAGGTAGACTACAATAAGTTAAAGACATATAAATCCTAGAGCAACCAGTTAAAAACAAAAACAAAAAGAGATATCGTTATAAGCCAGTAATGGAGATAAAATGGAATTAAAAGATACAATCCAAAGGAAGGCAGGGAAAGAGGAAGGATACAAAGAACAGATGGGACAAATAGTAAAAGAAGAACATGATGGTGGATTTAAAACCAGCCATCTCAGTAATCACATTAAATGTAAATGACCTAACCCAGCACACCCAGTAGAAATATAATGTGAGCCATCTATGTAATTTTAAGTTTTCTAGTAGTCACATTAAAAAAAAAGTAAAAAGAAACAGGTAAAGCTAATTTTATAATACATTTTATTTAACCCAATATATCCAAAATATGTTATTTTGGCATGTAAGAAATCTGAAAATATTGTTAATGAGTATTTTACCTTCTATTTAAAATGTGTGTATTTTACACTTACAACACAACTTGCATTAGTCATATTTCAAGTGCTCAAGAGTCACATTTGGCTAGTAGCTACCGTATTGGACAGTATAAACATCCTGTTAAAAGGCAGAGATTGTCAGATTAGGTTAAAAAATCTGTCTACAGGAAACCTGTTTTAAATATGAAGACACATATAGGTTAAAAGTAAAAGGATGGAAAAAATATACCGTGCCAACACTAAACAAAGGAAAGATGAAGTAACTATATTAATATCACACCAAGATTTCAGAGCAAGTCCATATTACCAGTGATAGACTTTTCATAATGGTAAACGGGTAAGTTCATCAAGAGGATTAACAACCTAGATACGTACACACCTAACAGAACTTCAAAATAGATGAAGTAAAAACTGAGAAAATTGGAAGGGGAAATAGACAAATTTATAATTACTGTTGAAGATTTCAATACCTCTCTCTCAATAATTAACTGTTTCCAAGGAGAAGTTAAATCTAAGTGATGCTTGGTAAGAGAGGAAACATCTTGCCAAACATTAAGCCCAACTAGACAAACCTAGCACAGGGAGTAGGTTTTCCTTAGGAAATAAAAACTGCGTAAGAAGGGAAAAAAATCAGACAAAATGAGATAAATTAGTTAAGTGAATATGATGGGGTCTACGATATAGTATGCACTCTAACATGTGGAATAAAATGACCAGAATGGAAGTTATAGTGTTTCTAACATGACTCATGGGAAGATTCCACGTCATTATAGTTTACCTCTTTAAAGTGTTTCTTAGTAGAACTAGTCCTATTGATAAACCAGGGATTTATGTGAGGTCACAGGGAGAATAATTACAGTTGTCATGACTCCATAAAAATAGATGTTGCCTGCCTGTCTTTCTCTAAAACCTTGGCAGTAATTCTAATAATTTATTACTTGAATTTGCATGTGAGAAAAATCCTGGACACAGTGAGGGATGCAGTAACATAGAGCTTACCTGAAGTCTGCCTTCTTGGTTTCTATAATATTATTAGATTAGATCTTTTTAGGAGTGAGTGACCTTCTGACTCATAATATTCAGGAGTTGTTGCTTGGTTAGTCTTTCGGGTTTTCTGGTTGACAAGGATAAGTCTAATTTAAAAATCAAAATGAGGGAGACTTCCCCAGTGGCGCAGTGGCTAAGAATCTGCCTGCCAATGCAAGGGACATGGGTTCGAGCCCTGGTCCAGGAAGATCCCACATGCCCCAGAGCAACTAACCCGTGTGCCACAACTACTGAGCCTGAGCTCTAGGGTCTGCGTGCCACAACTACTGAGCCCGCGTGCTGCAACAACTGAAGCCCGCGCGCCTAGAGCCTGTGCTCCACAACAAGAGAAGCCACCGCAAGTAGCCCACGCACCACAAGGAAGAGTAGCCCCCACTCGCCACAACTAGAGAAAGCCTGTGCACAGCAACGAAAACCCAACACAGCCAAAAATAAATACAATTAAATCTTTAAAAAAAAAAAATTCAGAATGAGTATGTAGAGGGGAAAATCTGGAGGGGTAAAATAGGAAAACAGCTTTTTTCCCCCCTGAAAGTTATCTGGGTCTCTGCTTAGGAACACTGTCATGCTCAGGACTTTTAGAACATTTATTTCCTAAGTCAATTATAAGGGTTCAAAGTGTGAAATTGGAAAGGGTTAAAGTCAGGATTGTATTGTGAAATGTTTTACTTCTATATGCATGAAAAAACAATAGTTTGGCTGGTTTACTGCATGAGAAGGAGGATACAAATAACAGTCATTTATGTCATTGTGGTAGCATACAGGAAAAGGATTGAGTCCTTAGTTTGAAAACATGGTAGGCTTTTCTTTTAAAGAGAAGCTTTTTTCAGCTTCAACCTGGCAGCTCTTCAAATAAAATCACAAAGGAATAAGACACTATAAACAACCATTCCACCCCCAGACAGGGCTGCATAGACAAGTAGGCACTCATGGCCAAAGCTGCGAAGGCAGCAGGAAGGGCAACTCTTCAGGCACCAGGAGCTGCAGCAAGCAGAGGCAAGTGTGGGCCCCCAAAAGAGAGACAAGTGCAAGACAAACAGTAGGCACAGGGCTGACTTATTACTCCTAGCCCCCTATTCCAAAGGGAATTGAAGATCTTCTGAAGCTAAGAGAGTCCTGAGTGCAGAAAGGCTCTCACCATGGAAGGGGAGGGACCCTTGTCTTCACAAAATACAAGCAAACGCTCTGACCATCACTGCTCCTCTTTCATCTGAAGCACTGTGATCCCTTCTCTCATTTCTTTTTCCTTTATCTTCAGCCCTCTGTGAGATGACGTGTAGGATTCTTTTTGTTCTCCTAACTCCTAGCTTGTTTTTTTGGTATGATTGTGTCTTGGCTGAACTATGGCAATTTTCCTCATTTGTATAGAGTAAGAGCTGAAAAACTGAGGAGAAAAACTCGGATCTAAATTCTGCCTCAGATGTCAGATTACATGTCCTCAGTTAATGGGAGGGAACATTGAAGCCACTAAACTCCCTCCTACTGAGATACAGTAGAAATGAAAAAGAACCCAGACCACTCCATAGAGCTAATTAATGAGCTGACTTTGGAGGAAGCCATTTCCCTCTCAGTGGAGAAACCTTGGTTGGAGGCAGAACTGAAGCAGTGGAAGAGGGATTCTTAGTGTGGTGTCCTGATCACTAGGTCTCTGTTCCTGTTCAGCTGGCTTGGTCTTTAGCTTTATAAGTCCACGCTCTCAAAATAACAAAATGAAATAAGAAGCCAAACAGCTCAGTCTGTGTAGGTCCAGCTAAACTTAATTGGTTTCTGGCACTCTTTCCTCCTGAAAAATAGGATAGTCATGTGTAGCGTGACACTCATTTATGTCATCCTTTTCACTTCAGGGTAACGATCCCAAAGGTGGTATACCCCTCTGATGGGCACCTGGGGGAGATATATCTCCGTGGCTTTCATGTGCTT
This sequence comes from Orcinus orca, assembly GCF_937001465.1. Classification (NCBI taxonomy): domain Eukaryota; kingdom Metazoa; phylum Chordata; class Mammalia; order Artiodactyla; family Delphinidae; genus Orcinus; species Orcinus orca. The sequence goes on along the minus strand of NC_064569.1, from coordinate 38,748,733 downwards.
GGCTATCCTTATCTCTCTCTGATTTCTTCTGCTTCCGTCCTAAGTCCTTGTTGCCTGTTGTAATATATAACTTGTCTGCCCCCTTGGAGGGTTTGGCTTACAGTGACTGACAGGTTGTCTGCCTGTTCACTTCACCCCCTGGATTGAAGGGTTTATTTAGCCTCATAGCATGGCTAATATTGTGGGATAGAATGCCAGAGGAATCAGTCCCTTCCTGCTGATTTTCTCTCACTAGAGGACGTAGATTATAGCTGTGAAATCTGTGCTTGCTGAGCAGATCCTCCTGCATTCCTGGCTGCCTTCACAAGCCGAGAAGCATCCTTTAGCACCATGATCTTCGGGGGCAGGGTTAGATTAAAAACGTGGATTGGAGAAATCTGTGATCCTAATTGTGTAATTCATTGTCATTATTGTAAATAACTGAGCTCCAGTTACCTGTTGGGCATCACTCAGCAGAGAATTAACCACAACCTGAGTCCTCTGGGCCTGTTGTTCTGTCTTCAGAGATGCAGGAAGAACAGTGTCTTTCTTCAGTCCTGGCTCTCCCTCCCACCACCCTCAGAGCTCTGCTTCATGGTGAATGTGGTTTCCCTGCAACTGCTTAGGCATCCTCATCTATAGGCCCTTTCTCTGGTCTAGACCATGCTCCGGTGTGTTCCTGGCAGTGTTCCCTGCTGCCTCCCCAGCATGTAGTTGCCTACTATTGGGCAGTAGCTCACTGCTCTGGCATTCTAGTGTGTAAATATTTGTCAAAGGACGGTGGTGTTTTCCCTTTCCCCAAAAAGCATTCTGAAAAATGTGCCTGTTTTCTTAGTCATATTTCCAAGCTTTGGATCAGTTAGCCCATTCATTCCTTGCAGTTGACAGACACTGGCCTGACCTCAGCTGGCCACATAAAGTAAGTGTGCAGTAACTTCCGGCACAGTAACTTTCAAGCTTTGGTACCAAGGAGTCCTGGACTTAAAGGAACCATGGACGACATAGTCATTGTTAGAGAACACATAGTTTCATTAACATATCTCCTGTATCAAGCATTTTAATTTCTTTCACTTGTACTTGATATTGAAGGCATAAATGAAATCAACAAAAATGAGGCAGCTAACCATGTAGATTCTGGGGGAGAACTTTACTCTTCATGTTTGTCATTCTACTTTCAGGTCTCATGTAATGTAGGTTATACTGTATCCATGTCTGCCTCTATAAAGGTGACATTGCTGAGCTACTACCAGTTTAGAGATGTTTTTCCAGTATAGTTGATGGTTTATTCTGTCACTCAATTCTACTTGAGGCCAAAACAGTTTGCTTCTGCTAGGTGGCTTGTTAGGCTGAAAATGCAATCCTTAGTCATGGAGCAGAATTTTCTATCTTTGTGCAGAATCAGGAGACCTACATAGAAGGATTGAACTACTGATCTTAGCTTTATTAACACTAGACTCTGAGCTCAGGATTTATTTAAATTACTCTCACAGTCCCGATAGATTAAAGGAACTGCTAGTGTGTACCTCATTTAACTGCTTGTACTCCTTCCTTTCGTTTTCTCTGAGTCTCACTTTGTACCACCCCTTCCTCCTCATTTTCCAGTTTTTTTAACCTGATCTTCAGTCTTCTACAAGTCCGACCAACATCTTCCCATATGTATCCAGACCCATATATATACACACACACACACATCAGCTTTTTCTGTTTTCACTGTTTCTAACCACCTCAACACCTTCCTCCCTTCTAGTCAGAATTTGATACAGGGACATGAGGCTGTTGGGTGTTGAAGTCATAATTGAATTGATTAGGAAACTAACCTATGCTGTGCAATATAGCAACTGTGTTTCCTTCTTACAACACAACTATTTTGAAAGGCTGGAGTATCTAGTTTAATACATATACTTTCTTCCCACAGATCATCAATTTCTACATGAATATGCTGATGGAGCGAAGTAAAGAGAAGGGATTGCCAAGCGTGCATGCATTTAATACCTTTTTTTTCACTAAGTTAAAAACGGCTGGTTATCAAGCAGTGAAACGTTGGACCAAGAAAGTGGATGTCTTTTCTGTTGACATTCTTTTGGTGCCCATTCACCTGGGAGTGCACTGGTGTCTTGCTGTGAGTGCCTCTTTTATTGCTGATAAAATTTAAAAGAAATCTATGTAATTATAGAATACACAGAGAGTAGTGAATATTAGTTCTACATTTTCACTAGATGACTGACAGAAAAAGTAGCATTTAGTTGTCTAAAAATTGGATAGATCAGTGAACTCCCTGTCAAGAGTGGGAGATACTTAGTCTTGGAAGAAAGCTGTGGAGTTTTCCTTCTCTGGAAATATTTAAAAAGGGAGTTATAAGTCAAAGCAGGCTAAAGGCAAGGCATGGGGAGTAAAAGTGACTTCTTACTGATGCTGCCAACTCAGATTCTATGACTGTTATTTTCTGCCTAATCATGACTTGTCTTGCATACTTGGTAATTTAATATTTTTTATGACTCTGAGAACATGGATACATGAGCTTAATATATTAATAAAAGTATAAAAAGTATTTCACAGTCTGTTTTGAGTTACCTTTGAAAAGCATAAGCCAAAAGGAAATTCTCCAAGTAAAGAAACAAAACCTAGACTCTTTTACCATCTTTCAGAAAATGTATGGACATTATCTCACTCAACTTTCGTTCTCTGAAGAGCATGTTTTGTCTTCACTGTTACCCACAGTGCAGATGGAGAACCTGAATACTAGAAAAAGGTTTCAGGGCAATTACTGGAGCCGCCAGTCAATTAGCCCCCATTGCAGTTCTGAGTAAATAATCCCCCTGTTCTTCTCTCCTCTGCAGATTAAGCATGGTATAACGCTAAGCATCCATCAGACTTGTCATGATATCATAGGAAATCTGGCAGGAGGTTCCAAACTCCAGGGAAGGAAAAAGCTGAGAAACCAGTTTTCTTCACTTCATAAACACAGATTTTTTTTTTTTTTTAATTCCCAGGTTGTAGACTTTAGAAAGAAGAATATTACCTATTACGACTCCATGGGTGGGATAAACAATGAAGCCTGCAGGATCCTCTTGTAAGTAGGGAGTTGAGGACAAAGAGTTTGATGTTGGGTATATGTTATGTTTTTCCAGCTATTGAACTCAGTTCTCTGATCCCTTCAATGTAGTGATTAATAAAGGAAATCTTTATCTTGAATAAGAATGGGTATTTTCCATCTAAGTAAGTAAAGTTTAATAATAATATAATACCAAAAATACACCCTAATGGGGATAATTACTGTCCCAGTGCTCTAAATATAGAGTGGATATATACATATAGATATAGAAACTACTTAGAAATCATCTACTCCAACCTCCTAAATTTTCAGATGAAGAAACCAAGACCCACAGAGGTGACTTACATTTGCTCAGGTCCTACTAGTTAGTGGCTCAACTGGGAACCAGAATACAAATCTCTTTATATCCCATCTGTTTCTCTTTCCAAAATGTCTATTCCTCACTGTACCATTTTGGCAGCCAGGAGGGGGCTGGGTTCCAGAATGGTAAGCAGTTCACACTTAAGAAGAGTGCTGTATATGAGGTATGCACTCAACAAATTGTTGATTTGGATTGAATTTTCACACAGGAGAATCAAGACTATAAATAAATAAATACCTCAGTATTGCTGGAGAAACATTTTTCTTCCATTAGATTGAGTTCTGTAGGCCCATATAAACCAAGGAGAAGAATCAGAACTTGTTCCTCAGGACGGACAGTAGGTAGAAAGAGCCTGGGTATCAAAGGCAGATGTCATGCTTCTCTTGGGTTGACAGGGCAGGCCTGAATTGTGGGACCTCCAAAGGAAGCTTAGCAGTCCAAAGATTCCCTGCCCAGTAGTATATACTGTTTCCTTAGACGCGCAGAAGAAAACTTCCTAAGGATTGTCAACCCCATTCTTGCAGTGGCAGCTGTCATCACTGCTCCCCAAGCTCATCTCATTCTCTCCCAATACCTTTAGGCAATACCTGAAGCAAGAAAGCATTGACAAGAAAAGGAAAGAGTTTGACACCAATGGCTGGCAACTCTTCAGCAAGAAAAGCCAGGTACATTTCTCCTTGATGAGATGGAAATCCTGAGACTAGGGTATTAGAAAGAAAAGGATTTTACTGCTTGGTCCCCAGAGACCTTCTGTGTTAGTGTCTAGCCTCACCTCAGCTTGGTCGTTTGGTTCCTTGGGGAAGATAGAGTAAGCTATCTGTGGGAAACTAGTATTGTGTTTCTTATGAAGAACTAGGTTTTATAAATGCCCAGCTATTTTGCTAAACTTTCATCTGTGGGAAATGTTTGCAGATTGTTTGGCCCTTGTGGGAGGGGCCAGCTTTTACACCCTTGGGTGTCATGGAAATCTAAGATAGTCTCCTGTGTGATTAATATGAAATACACAGGCTGGACTGAGATGCTGAATTTTTTTCTCTGAGCCTCTGTTGTTCTGAGTGGGGGACCAGGGTCATCTCTTCAGAATTCAGGGAAACCTGTAAAATTTATATCCTTTGGCTCTTATTTATAATCTAAGAAAGAAGGAAGCTTGGAAAGATGTCACATTTTTTATTGTTTTTGGCCTTTCAGGAAATTCCACAGCAGATGAATGGAAGTGACTGTGGCATGTTTGCCTGCAAATATGCTGACTGCATTACCAAAGACAGACCAATCAACTTCACACAGGTGAGCCAAGCCTTCAGGAGGGAGCTCTATGACCACCCCATCTCCAGGCTGCCAGATAGATGTTTTTCCCTCCACTTGCTCCACTTAGGGGCTCTGCTTCAGCTTGTGGCTCATAACACGGGTGGTTACTGCCTGTGCCGCCTCACAAGAAAAAGGGTCGTGATAGGCCACATCCTGGGTTACCATATATCACATATTGTGATGTATGGGCAGAGCCTTCTTCTCCGCCCATCTCTCCCACCTACCTCAAATCCTGTGAGAAGCAGAGAACTGGGACCAGAGCAAGTTTCCTATAGTTTCCCTTTATTTGGGTAGCAGTTAAGTTTTGGAACAGGCCACACCTTGATCTAGTATAATTTGTTATGCTGCCCTCTTCCGCTGCCCCTCACTTGATGCAGCTGGTCAGTCTTCTTATAGTTTGTGATTGTTTATTTCTGTCCATGTGGTCCTTCGGAGACCAAGGTGGATTGAGACTAGAGATTAGGGGTTATTCTGTGTCCTTCACTTAACTCTTTACTTCTGTTTAAATCAATGGCTTTACAAGATTTTTCCACCATAGCCCTTGGGTGGAGCTCACTCTTGCAGTTCCTATAACATCTCCTGTAAAAAGTGAGTTTTTGGTTTTCAAGCTCGGATCTCATATCCTCTTAAAAGTTTAACATAGAGGACTTGATAGACACCGTTCTCAAAATTCTTGGAGACATTTGGGTGTACCCTGGGGACTCCTGGCAATGCCCAACAAAACTTCTAAAGTTACGACAATGGAAAATAGCAATAAAGATAGTAATAGAAAAAAGCAATAGAAAGAAAAAAAATCACATGTGATAAAGAAGGAGCCATTTGAAAGATCAGAAATTCAGCTGAGATTATTTTAGTTGAAAACCTCAAGATGGAAAGGAGTGTTAGGTCTGCATACAAGAAATGAAAATAAGGGTGTCTCTGTGTCCCTACAGCAACACATGCCCTACTTCCGGAAGCGGATGGTCTGGGAAATCCTCCATCGAAAGCTCTTGTGAAGACTGTCTCAATTAGCAAACGTGGACTTGTGGGAGACCAGCTCTTTGTTGTCTACGGCCAGAGACCTTGGAAACAGCTGCTCCCAACCCTCTGTTCTTGTAAAGTCCTTGATCCTGGACCAGGCCCTGGAGAGATGCACTCACAAGCACATCTGCCTTTCCTTTTGTATCTCAGATACTATTTTTGCAAAGAAACTTTGGTGCTGTGAAAGGGGTGAGGGACATCCCTAAGCTGAAGAGAGAGACTGCTTTTCACTTCTTCAGTTCTGCCATCTTATTTTCAAAGGGCTCCAGCCTCACTCAGTCTCTAATTAGGGGCCTGAGAGAAGCTTGGAAAGACTCTTGATTTCATGTAAACTCTTGTTGTTAGGCCTTACTAAGAGGTAGGAAAGGACGTGGGCAAAAAGGTAGGGATGAAAACCACCAGCATATACACGCACACATACATAAACACAGGATTTTCAAGATATGTCACTGGGAAAGTGACTGTAAACTGGACTTTGGGGCACCTGCGTAATTCCCTCCTCCAGGACTTTTCCTATTTATATGCCCCTTTGTAAAATCCGTCTGCTTCTGTACAAGGCTGTTTTATCATCTGTAGCTTCTTCCTCTCCTGAGGCACAACACGTGAGCCCTGGATGGACCCCAAAGTCCCAGGCAGTCCTTTCCTTAAAAGCAGAGGCTTGCATGTGCTCACAACACATGATATGGGGAAGACCCACCCAGGGAGCGGTTTAGTGGAGCGACAAGGCACCACTTTTACTGCTACCTACTTCTGACCAAGAAGAAGGACCTCAGTCTTTAGCATAAAATTCCAGCATTGGATGAATGCAGGTCTAGTTTGGTCTGTGGCTAGCTAGTTTAAATATGTTTCTAACCACAGAGAATTTAATATATATATATATTTCACAGGGATATGTTTTTGTTTTTTTTTTTGAAGGCTGAATGTGTTCACCATTTTAGCCTGTAGGTTTATTACCATTTTCCAAATTTAGCTCCAGCACGCACAGATCCCAGCCCCTATGTGTAGGGTGTTTGTGGACTTCCTAACAGAATATTTTGATTCCTGGATGGATTTGGCTTAGGGGTAGAGGTTACAGAGGGAGGCGAGATTTTCAACTGGAAAACGGGTGGAATTTGTACTGATCAACCTGAGAATGAAAAACTGCTATTCCTTTTGTTCTATGTGGCATCTCCCCACCCTCTGAGCGCTCCTCAGGCTAGATAGTGAAATGATCCAATGCCAGTGTCATTTTGTACTTAAGTTCCAAAATAGGAACATTTTATACTTTTTTCTGTATTGTAATAGGTAGTTTTGTACGAAATCTTTTCTTCTCTTCCCATGTACCTCATCCTTTCCAACATTGTGCTTTCTCCCTGGGCTTATTTGAAAATTTTACTCTGTTTTATATCAAGCTTGTTTAGTACATTTTTCTATGTGTTACCACAGGTTACAATTTGAAAAGAAAACTATTTTTTTTAAATATTCCATTGTTAACTGAATGTTACTGTTTTCCACTCCAGCAACTAGATGTCCTACGTTTTTCATACTGCCTGCCTTTAGGGGGAAGACCACCTTTTGTTTGTTTGTTTTCTTTTTTTTTCTTCTTTCTTTCTTGCCTGTTTTGTTTTGTTCTGTTTTGTTTTGTTTTGGGTTTTTTTGGTGTTTTCTATAGGAAATAAATAGCTTTCTATATATGAGTTCCTGGGACTTTCACATTCTCGTTTAGAGAGCTATGGCATGCAGGCTCATTGTGGGACTCCTGAACATTGATTCTTGGTACTTAATGTATTTAAGTGACAACTTGAAAGGTGACAATATGGTATAGATTTTGGACCATGAATCAAAAAGACCTGAGTTTTTCAGGCACTCTTGCTATTGTCTGGGGGACTCAAAACAAGATACTTCTCTGTATTTATTGTTTGTCCATTTAGATAACATCTGTCTTACCTTCCTCACAGACTTTTTGTACAGACCAAAGCAACAAATATTTATTGCCATGTACAGCAGAAAATGAAACATGCAACAAAAGCACTTTGAAAAATATACAAGGAATTGTTAAGCCTGTCTGAATTTGGCCCCACTTTCTGACCAGTGCAGTTTTGTACAAGGTGAAGTTAGTGATCCTGAGATGCCCTGCATGAGTGGGCCAGGCTGAGACACAGGTTGTGGTCCAGGGTGGGAACCAAGTAGACTTAACACAGTGGGGGCCATTCTTTCCAGAGAGCTGCCCAAGAAGAGCAGGACTAGCATCTGGAAACTTTCTTCTTCATTTAAGGGCGGACCTTGATGACAGGGGGGAAAACTAGGACGTTCCTGTATTCCATGGCCAAGGGCATGTTACCAATGTCTTGTTTAACCTGCTTTAAACTAAAGCCTATTGCTTTCCTTTTCTCTGATCTTCCCCTCTCCTCTGTGTCCAGTGCTCATAATTACCTGCCTCCCCTAAAAAAAGGAACACTTGATGGGTGATAAGCTCTAGATGCCAGATATCAAGCCTTCAGCAGAAACCAGTCTGAACAATCACTCCTGGACCCTGTACAGAGAAAATCAGACCATTCCTGCCCATTTGAGGATACATGGTGCGAGGCACAGAGGCTAGTTCCATCCCATTTGTCACCTGGGACCCACCGTTGCTCCCGGCAGCCCTGTTTAGGGTTGAATGTAAGCGTTTTTCCCTCATCTGGCCTGGAGACTGTGTAAACTGACTCCTCTGTATATGAGGTGCTACATATTTCTCTGTGGTATCAACTTCTCTCTTATTTTGCCCTTGTAATTGTGCTAGCCTCTTCTACCCACTGCCCCTAGCAAGATTAGCCCCAAAGTTTTAGTGTTCTGGGATAGAAACAGGTTGCCTGGGAAAGCACTGCCAGCAGCCATATTCCATAGTCTGTCCATCGCCACCTGGTTCTACGTGGCCCATAAAAGGCTCTAGTGGGTAGAGAGAGAGGGTTCACTTCAGAGCCCCAATGTTTTTAACGTTTCAGCTTCTGGTCCTTCTCCTGTGCCATCCCTCCAGCTCTCGAATATGTCTTAACCCAGAGTAAGAGAGACAACTGACACTCGGCACTTGTCTTCTCCTTTGCTCCACCTGGATGGGCCAGGGGGGTTGAGGTAGGGTGGAATATGATGCTTTCATCCTGGGAGCTCACATACTCAAGAGAGTCAGAAAAGGACGTGAAATGCTATCAGGCCCTGTTGTTGACTCAGACTACATGCTGAGCTCCTGGCAAAGTGGCCATATTTCCCTACCCAGGAGCAATCTGTCCACAGCTTCAAATTCATCCTAAAATTTGGGAAGGGACAAGTAAGGCTCAACCCAACAGCTTTCCTAATAGCGCAGGCCTTATTTCACCTGTGCTGAATCCTAGTATCTGTCTTTTAAGAGCCCATAATTCCTATTCCCAGCTTTGGGGGTGGGGAGTGACGTAACGTAAGGGTAAATGGGGTTATGCTGGTCACCACTAAGAGAAGAGTACTTAGACATGCATCCCCTGTGGGAGAGAAATGGGAAACTAGGAGACTTTTAGCTACAAGTTAAACCTCGAGGAAACCTTAGTGCAGGCTGCCTCTCTGGCCTGTCAGGGAGAGGGTGGGGAGAATTCCAGTTGGGAGTGGTTGAACCAGATGTCCAGGGTCTGGTCAAAGTCTAAGATTCTGAAATGTTATTGAGGGTCATAATGCTGCTTGGAATAGAAATTGGGCAAGGTAGAGATTCAAAGTCAAGTTTAAGGCCAGTGTTAACACTGGCTTGATCTTAGAGTTAAGGCGCAGGTCAGTCTTTCCTAATGGAACAGATCATAGCTGCTGACTTTTCTCCATTCTGAACTGAGGAGTAACCATCAACTGCTTGACTTCTGGAGATTGTCCTTCCTTCCTTCGCAGAACTTTAGTGCTGGGAAAGGAAAGTTGTCGCGGAGAGGCACACAAGGAGCCCAGAGTCTTCAACCTGCTGGGCACCCCTCATCCAATTTACTCTTACTGCTTTCAAGAATACACAGCGCACACACACCCAAATCTCACCTCCTTGAAGCCTTCCCTGATTACATTAAAATCTCTTATCTGGACATCTGCAGCGCTTAGAAAATAATACAACTCCACATGGCATGTGTATTGTAATCTGTCCTTTACATCAAGAATGGACTGAGACCCATGTTGCCAGTGAAGGCAGGTGAATGATTTGGTGCTTTTTTTCCAGGCCAGGAGTGCAAGCTGCTTCTCTCTGGCCTGCTAGGGAGGAGTAGGGGTGACTGACTAAACATTTACTTAACCAGCATTGCAGGAGTCCGGGGTAGAAGGTCCACTCACATCAGCCTGCAGTGAGGCTGCACCTCCTTTGTGACCCTAAACCTAATGCCTCACTCTGCCCTTAACACAAGCCCCTTCCTCAGCAGTTTGGCATGTCCTTCAGGGGTTTCAGTCTCTATGCAAGGGGCCTAATCAAAGTATTTTTTCCCTAACCACACACCTTTCTATTATATACAGTTTTCTTTATGTTTTTTTTTTTTTTATTTCCAGTGATGTTGTACATCCAGTATGGATTGTGGGTCCCCTTCTGTCTGCCTTGTCCTTTAAATGGACTGTTTTACATGCTGGCTGTGTCTTGTCTATTAGCCAGAGCTAAGTTCCTGGAGGGCATTTTCCCCATCTAATACTTCTGGGGAGCCTCTTATGCTAGGTGTTTAATAAGCCTGTGTTTAAGCACTGGGCTTGGGGGCCCTGGAGGGTGGAGTGAAGAGATGGTTTGACCATCTGGTGGAAATGGTTTTGACCATTTGGTGGAAATAAAAGCCACCCATCCTCAAATACCTTAGAGTCTAACTCATGTAGGAGGCCAGGCAGATACCAAGCAATGGACCTTATCAAGAAGGCAGACTCATAGGCATATGGTCCAGTTTGAAGCTGGGTGTAGATGATGGAGGGGCAGAGGTGGAGATAAGTCATGGATGATGTTGCCTTTATCTGACTATCTATGTGTGACTCTCTCCCTAGTTTTTAAAAGTTGATTTATTTTAAAGTAAATTCTGTGGATTTTGCTTTCTTGCTTTGACTTGGAAACTCCCTGGTGAAAAAGGACGCGATGGTGTTTGTCTCTCTGACTGTCTCTCTGTCTCTCTGACTGCTTGTTCTGTCTGTGTCTGTGTCTCCTGATCCAAGCTGGACCAGTGATTGGATCCTCAGTGTGGTCTGGATTCAGGAGTCCACGCCTTAACCAGGAGTCTGAATACTGTTCATTCATTCATTTCATTCCACATACCTGGAATTGAAGTCTGAAACGCAAATAACATGCAAATCTGTGGCTCCTTGGCACTTTTTAAAACCAGACCTGTCTGTGGAGCCAGCCAGAGAGCCCTCCTGAGCCAAACACACCAGTGGGGACTTCCAACCCACCCTGGATACCTAACAGCATCCCTTGTCTCCTTGCCCCCCGCACACCCCTTTCTCCTCACCACCTAACCTCCAGGAAGTGCTTCCGCTGGTCTACCTGTAAAACATGCACTCCAAAGAATGAAACAAGAAAGCACCAACTTCTGATAAATCTTCCACTATCCTGGTGAAACAGTTTTATCTGTGTTGAGTTGGAAGAGCTGCTTGTCATCTCCAGGCCATTCTTTTTTTTTTTTCAATAAATTTATTTATTTATTTATTTTTGGCTGCTACTCTTCGTTGCGGTGCACGGGCTTCTCATTGCGGTGGCTTCTGTTGTTGCAGAGCACGGGCTCTAGGCGCGTGGGCTTCAGTAGTTGTGGCATGCGGGCTCAGTAGTTGTGGCTCATGGGCTCTAGAGCACAGGCTCAGTAGTTGTGGCGCACGGGCTCAGTGGCTCCGCGGCATGTGGGATCTTCCCGGACCAGGGCTCGAACCCGTGTCCCCTGCATTGGCAAGCGGATTCTTAACCACTGCGCCACCAGGGAAGTCCCTCCAGGACATTTCTTGAGTTCTAACATTTTTCTGACACAGTTAAGATTTTTCAGCCGTTTGAAAATGGTTGGAGTGAGGAGAGAAACCTTCAAGCCACTCTTGTTTTCTGATTCCCCAATGTGGTTAAAGATAGCTGACAATTGCCTGGGTCTACAGATGGGGAGAAGACTCCATCACAGTGGGGACCTGCACCCAATCGTGAGTCAGATACAGCCTCTACCCCCAGGTGGCTGGGTTGGTCTTGGGCCCCGCAGAAAGTTACAAAGGGAAGTGGGGTGGAATTCACGTTCCTTAAGGAATTCGTGTTCCAGATGCACTTTTTATTCTTTTTCAGATTCTTTTCCATTATAGTTTATTACAAGATACTGAATATATAGTTCCCTGTGCTAGATAGTAGGACCTTGTTGTTTATCTATTTTATATATATTGTTTGTATCAGATGCTCATCTGAAACCCAGGAAAGAAAGTTGGCTTCCTTGTACACCTGAGCTCCGTTTCCGGTCAGCCCACCACCGGCCAATTACCTGTGCCTACACGGGCCCACGAGGCCCTGCATGGTGGCTCCCCACCTTTCCAACAGCTTCCCCCATCACTCTGCCCCGGCTCCTTGGTCTCGGCCACACAGGCCTGCTTGGTGTTTGTCTAACAAACCCACCTTGCTTCTGCCTCAGGGTCATTCTACTTGCAGCTTCCTGTGGCTGGAGGGCTTTCCCCCAGACACTCTCCCCCCCACTCACTCACCTCACCTCCTCTGTCATTCCCACACCCCAGTTCTCACACTCCCTAGCTCCCTTCATGTTTTCTCTGTAGCATTTCATATCTGACTATATTATTTACTCATTTGCTTTGTCAGTCTCTCGCTAAAATGTTCTGTTTATGCTGCATCCCAGGTGCCTAGAACAACGGAAGGAGAGAATTGTTGAAGGAGTGAACGAATTACAGTTATTCAGCATCTCTGAGCAGTGCCTACCTTCCGTGTTGAGAGCCTCCACCCTATCAAGTCCTCACTCACTTCCTTGTATATGGTTGAGAGGGCAGCCTCCCCCAGGGCCTCTGGCTTCAAATTCGTCATCCACTTAGCACTTAGAGCTGTCTTCTTCCAATAATAATAATAAGACTAAGCATTTATTGAGGCCCTGGCCCCAGCCTTGTGTGCCAAATCTTTATATACATTACCTCATTTAATCCTTACAAGTGTATGAAATAGATGAGAAAATGAGGAGCATAGGGATTGCATAAGTGGCCCAAATTCCCACAGATTGTCAGTGATAGAGACTCCAAGCCAAGAGCCTGTGTCCCTGAAGCCTGTGGCCTCACACAGCCAGCCCTGCTCCGTCTCACTCCTCAGGGGTCATGGGGCTCCACCAGCATGAAGCCAGTGAGAGCCTCCGATGAGGTCCACAAAGGCCAAGCCTCCCTCTGTTCCCTCATGAGCAGGATTGAGGCCCTTACTTGTCTCTTCACCTTAATTTGGAAGGTCAAGTGGAATGTCAGGGAACCTCTCCTTTGGGGTTCATTTCCTCTTGACTTCTCTAGCGAGGGGTACCAAGGAATTCCCTCACTCCTCCTTCGACAGCTCTTTCTCCAACTGCCCTTCCTTTTGCCCCCCACTCTTGTCCCCAACTCCAGGTAGCCCATACTAGCAACACTTGTCCTTTGAGGCCTCTGGTTCTGATCCCTAAAGGGGCAGGGCTGAGGATTGGAGGGTGGTGAGTAGGGAGACACCAAGCAGACCCAGCGCATCCCCACCGATTCTCAGGGATCAAGGGCGTTGCGTGGGGGGACACTTGGAGACATTTTGGGTGCTCCACAGTGCTCCATTTTATCTTTTCACTTTTGTCTGTGTCTAGGGCTCTGTCCCCTCAGTATGAAGTTTCCTCTGCCATTCCGTTCCGACTGGTTTGAGAATCTCAGGAATGCAGAGCCCAGTGCCCTCCTGCTCTCCCCTCCCACCTCCGGACAGAGAGCCCCTGTAGAGGCCGAGGGGGAGGAGTCCTGCTGTCTTCCTGGAAAAGAAAGACAGCACACACTCAACCCTTCCTCCCACCCTCTGTCTGATTTTTTCCCCAAAATCAGTCTGCCACTTTCAGCTTCCTCTTAAACAGACGGCCTTTCCCACCATCACCCCTCACTGGGGGCCTCTCTTGATGGTAATTACTCCTAATTGTTTCCCCTTGGCGCACGAGGCCTTTTCTTGCCTGCCCTGAGCCAACAGTTCTGTGTCTGCTCAGAAAATGTGCTCAGCACAGACCAGAGGCAAGCCCCCTCCGGCCTTAAAACCCAGGCTTTCTAGATCTGATTCAGAGGGAGGCTTTGACCATGCATCTACTTTAAGGGAAGGCTCTACTTGGACTCTCCCAAAACAAATTACAGCAGGGAAGAGTGATTAAACTCCAGGAGCACATCCCAGCAACAAGAGCCCCTGAGGAGCTCTGAGAACTTCCTCCCATGAAGATCTCAGCACCAGAGAAGAGCTACTGGATCTGGCCTGGGGACAGGACCCCTGAATGGGGTCTCCAAGCCCCACGGCGCTGGCCTTGGTGGTATGGAGCCGCCCGTCTCCTCAGTCAAGCCCCCTCCTCACGGCCACTCATGCAAGCACACATGCACTCATGTACACACGGCAGCTTTGTGTTGCTCCCTCCTGGCACCCCCAGCTTCTGGATCAGCACCGTGATAGCTAGTGATGGGGCTGGAGGAGGAGGACGAAGGAGGGGGGACCATGGGCAGCAGGGCTGGGGGTGAGAAGAGTTTGGACGGGGGCAGAGATGCCACTGTCCCTTTTTGCCTCAGCAGGGCTGCTGACCCTGATTCGTTCTACCCTCAAAGGAAGGTCCTTAGTGGCCTAGCGCTCTTGAGAATTCTCTATACCTTTTGGAAAAGGATTTGAGGGTGTTATCTAGAGAGAAAAAGACATAGGAATGTTTTATTCATTCATTCAAAAAAATACAAGTGCTTACTATGTCAGGCCCCTGTGTTAGGTGCTGGAAATGTTCTCCACCTCCTTGTCCAAGCACATAACAGTCTGCTCTAGCCCCAGCCTAAAACATTTTGTGCCCAGGGTCCTGTTCCATGGCACCCCCATCAGCCCGAGCCTCATCTCTGCCCAACTATCTCCTCCCTAACTCAGTGCTGCTTTGCCCAGCTGCAGAGCACCTTTTCTAGTGGGCAGAGAAACCTCTGCAAGAAGAGGCCTGAAGCAAAACATGAGGATGGAGAAAAGGCCAGTTTCACCCAACCCCAGACCTCCAGGGGAGTCTCAAGGACACACTGTAAAGAGTCTGGGAAAAGGGATTTCCTTTAGATTCAGGAATAAGTTGGCTGCACCTTCTAGACCTAGGTTTCTCCTTCCTTGTGTCCCACGTTTGGACCAAGAAATCAGATTAGGTTTATCAGAATGTCTACTTGGATCTAAGCGTCTTCATTTATTTATCTATCTTTCTACCCATTCACCCATCTACACATCTACTTATCCATCCAACCATCCAACATTCACTCACTCACTCTTTTAGGACCTACTCTGTGCCAGGCACTGGGGAGAGAGGGACGAATATGGTATGGTCATTGGTCTTTGTGGGCCTATTCTTTGGTCCCTAGGGCATCTCTCTCAACCTCAGCTACTTCCACAGAACCCAGATCTCCCTTCTCTCCTCACATAAGAAGCCAGACTCCTACTGAGGAGGACTCCCAACGGATAACTAGAAGTCCTGAACCAGAAGCCACTGGTAACAAGGGCCAGTGAGGGGAATGGAGGCCAGGCTAGTGGTGGGAGGGATGAGGAAGGCTCCCAGCCAGGCCACTGAGCCCAATCACTGTGGCTTGGCTCTTTTTGGTGAAAAAAAATAGCAAGTTTGGACAAGTGTCTCCCTGTGTCCTGAGCTCTGGGTTGCTCCCGACAGGAGTCACTCCATTAAACAAACCACAGCCAAGGGCCACAGGGGCCCAGAGAGGACTTGAAGTGGGAGGAGGAACATGGGGCTCAGGACAGGACTTGGGCCAAGCCCATCCGTCACAGGCACAACGGTGCAGGTGAGGCCTGCTGGCCGAGTTGGAGTTCCGAGCGCACATCGCGGGAGCTGCAGGTGAGGCAGGTGAGAGAGAAGCCACACCTAGACTCACAGACAAGGAGAAGACAGACACACACAGTACGAAACTGAAACCACCCCAAAAGCAAATAGGGTCAGGTCTCTAGAATCTGTTTTAGGGTATTAGCTAAAGAGCCTTCCCCCAAAGTACCCAAATGTGTGAAAGGAGGTTGACAGTAGGGTTGAGAAGAGGAGGTTATGACAGGGCACCAGGGTGTGTGTGTGTGTGCATGTGTGTGCGTGTGTGTGTGTGCACGCGTACATGCGTGCATGCTCTATTAATATATGAGTTTGGGTCAGTATAATTGTCTTTCTTCTGTGGCTTCTACTTCATTCTAAAATCAGAAGGACTCTGAGTGGTTTGGGCTTCTCCAGGTCTCTCCTCCCCTTTCCACATGTGGCCGAGGGCGAGTTAATGGGACTGCACACACAGAGACTCACACAGCCTTGAAGACAGAGACCCATTCATCCCAGGACACTGCGGCACCTCTCTCCCAGGCTGGCCTGCGGTCCGTAGCTCCCACATGCGCGAGTGAGAGACGTGCGCCTTTGCACACGCCACCTTGCCCTCGAGCACACACACAGAGCCACACTTGGGCTCTGTTAACCCTTCACCACCACGTGTGCGGGGCTCTTGGCTCCCAGCCTGGGCTCTGGCCTTGCCTCTCTCGATCCCTTTTACCCAAGCCTGGCCACACCTGAGTTAACCCTTGAACAACCTCCTCAGGATCCCTGGGGAGCCCACTGCGGGCCTGCAAATCCCCCGAGTACCCGGCAGGGGAAGTGAACACACTCTCAGCCAAAGAACTGGATGAAGGCATTCCTCCCCATGAAGGAAGAGAGAGGACTCTGAATGTCGGGGTTCAAGTCACAGCTATGCCGCCTGCAAGCTGCAGTCCTTGGGCAAGTCAGTCAGCCCCTCTGGGCTCCAGTCTCTGACTGTGAGATGAATAGAGGCCACCCTGAAGTCCATAGAGAAACCTACTAAAGTCATACGCAAAACATGTAGAAGTCTATATTTTGCTGGAAAGAGGTTTCATGAGTTTAGCCAGCTTCTCATAGGTCCGTTGAACTCCGTCAAAACCAAAGAATCAGTGAATTTCTTGACCATTCAGGGCTCTACTTGTATGAGTCATGTGCTTTGCAAGCGACGCAGGATGGCCATTGTAAGTCCCCTCAATCATCTAAGGTCAGTGTCAGCCTCACCCGACATCTACTGTCTGAAGTTCTCCCACACGACCCCCATTCCCATACCCCCATACCCATCACCTCCGTGGAGAGTCTAGCTCAGGCTCAGACTGAGGTGCTCTCATCTGACGGACCCATTTGCTGGGCTGGGGTCGTCAGTTTGGAGGGTCAAGCCTGGTAGTGGTCATGGAGCAAGAGAGAATGGAGGATGGGGTGGGTATTCGGAATAACAACCATGATACTAATGTCTATTGAGTGCTTTCTATGTGCCAGGCATTGTGAAACCAAACAGTGAAGTGAGTGATATCATTATTCTCATTTTGCAGGCGAGGAAACTGAGGCTCAGGGACATTGTGTATTGCTCAGGGTCACTTGCCCAATAAGTGGCAGAAACTAACACTGAAATCAGGACTGTCTGACTCCAAAGTCTTTACTCTTGAAAGAGAAGGACATCAAGGGGATGAAGCCATCCCTGGTGACATTTCAGATGAATTGGGCACAGCACTCTTCAGCATTTGGGGTACAAAGCTACCTAAGGAATCCCCTTTGGAGAGAAGGGCCAGAGCCAGAAGTCCATCTGAGTCAGACCTTGGGAGTGTGAGGGCAGCAGGAAGGCTGGGCCAAAGGCACTGGCTCTTCAGAGCTTTTGCCAAGGCCTGGTTCAAAGCCCTCTTTGTTCACTGCTCTGACTGCTACAGGCTCCTCCATCTCCATCCTCAGGGACCTTGGGCTGCTTCACCAACATCCGGGGGTCTCCAGTTGCTCCCACCCTCAGCCAGAGAACGTCCAGCCCCCATCATGCCGAGGGGTCCCTAAGAGGGTGGGTGGCCAGGGGCAGGGCTGCTCAGGAGATGGGGTGGGCAGGAGGGACTCTGTCTGGGAGAATCAGAGCAGAGGGACTGCATGCCCGCTGCTCCCCAAACAAACAGGCTTTACTTCTTTTGAGGCAGAGAATCAAAGACTTATTAGCTGTTTATTTTTATATTACTTAAAAGAGTTTTACAAATTCTTATTAATTTGCTACTATAGGGCTCAGGATTCCTCCAAACGCTTGTTAATACAGCTCCCCTATCTTCTTCTCCCTACAACCCTTCAGCCCCCTTCAGCCTCTGCTGAAGTAACAAAAAGAGAAGGGAAGATGGGAAAATGTGCCAGCTGGATTCTTGATAGAGAGCCCAGAACTTCATTTCAGCTTCCTCCTCCCCAGACCGGCGTCTAGAAGGAACCAGAGAATACAGGAAGGAGCCCTAGCTCTAGGAAGTTCTGGACGATGGGGTCCACTCCACTAGGGAGCGGGGAGTCGGGAAATCTCCAGCTCCTTTCCTGGTCCCCTTGCTGGACACTCCTAATACTCCATTCTTCTCACACTGTTACCTTGGCCCTTCCGGATTTGAGCTCCATCTCCTTCCTGAGGGTAGCGATGGTAGTCATGGCTGCATTTCCCAAGGCCGGGAAGAATATGACTGACAGCTTTGCAGGAGCCTTCACGTCTGTGGCCTCGTTTCCTTGCCCTCTTTGCCAGGGAGGACGTGAGGCTGTTCCCAGACAGGGCTTGTTCCTCCTGTTTACCTGGGTCCCCCTCAGGGAGCGCCTCCTTCAGGTCTCCCTGTTCTCAGCTTAGCAGTCAGGCATCCTGCTCCGGCACAGGCATCTTCCTGCCCTGTTCACAGACAATTCTAGAGACTTCCTCTCAGTTCAGAGCAGCGTGTTGCCTGGGGGCCCAGGGACCTGTGATGGTGGGATGTCCTCGGAGCTGGGTGGTCCAAAGGTGGGCTAGAAACTACTCGGGACACCAATAGGACAGGGTCGCTAAACAAAAATTTAATCATGTCATCTCTGCTATTTGATTTTTTTTAAGCATACAGGTGGTCATCATGGTAAAAGCCAAAACTTTGTTGGACTTCTTTATACTTACTATACCATTTGAATTGCTTTTATTTGAATATCAATCTTTTCTAAGCTGGCATTTGTAAAAGTTTTAATCCAGCTCCAAGGGCTCTGCATTGTCCCTAAGCAAAAGGAAAATCAGCCTGGAAATGTCAGTCCTATGTGGCCCCCAAAATGGGGGTGGAGTGAGGGCAGTGTGCCAGAAATAAGGGGTATAGGCTTTGGGGCCGAGGGGCTTAGGTTCAGGCCCCAGAGCCATAATGTGCTGCCTGAGAGACCCTCAGCTCACCCTGTGTTCTCTCCCCTCTAGACGGTGCAGTATTATCTGACTCTACTTCAGTGCATTGAAAAGAAGGTCAGTAGGACTGCAGATGCCCGGGCACGTTGAAAATAGTCACGGCATCAAAATCAGTCATCATTAGAGCAAAGGGTGGAGGGAATGTCCCAGAAAGGCCATCAGACGCTTTATGATGGCCTCTTGTCCACCTCTCGGCTCTTAGTCCAACCCAAAGACACACAGGGAAGGAGACCCCAGGCCTTCTCTGTCTAATTCTGGCCTCACCATACTGTGAGGGTGGTCTCTCTCTGTCTACTGCTGAAATAAACACCTTTGGGTTAGTAAACAACAACAGTTTAATTCAAGGTAAATTTCCAAAAGGACTCCCTTTGCTAATTACAAACACAACGCCACCGGGCCTGCAGGGAGAGTGGACCCCACCGTAAGGAGCCCTGTCCAAGTAGGGCTTCTTGGTCCCTGTGGTGTCAGCGGGGACTGTGATCTCTGAGTTCACCCTCTTCCTTCTGGCCAGGGCCGAGTGCAGCCCCGGGTGCTGTTTCTATCGGTGAGCGCACTGTCACAGCCTACTAGTTGAAAATTGGCTCTCCTTGGATGGCCCTCAAGCACTGCATTTTTTTCCAGCAAGTCTCACCAGACCCACAGATGAATTTATCTCCCCTGCGTGCTCCATTCGGCTGTTTCTGTTTCAGGAACTGCTAGCTCAATGAGTGCCACTGTTCTATGGAGGTGGCCAAACAGCCATGGCTCTGTTCTCTCCGCCAGACCCTGGGGCCTGGAGTTCTGCCTCCGGGAATTCCAGAATTTGAGAATGTTAGAGCTGGAAGACACCTCAGCCCTCACCTAGTCTTGCCCCAACCCCTGTACAGATGGGGAAACTGAAGCCTAGGGAGGGGAGGTCCTTCAGGGGCACAGAACGTCAGCCCTTCCTTTAGGCTGTGCAGGCAGATGGGGAAACTGAAGCCTAGGGAGGGGAGAGCTGGGACCCTCCCAGGCAGCCCACTCCATTGCTGGAACACTAGGAACGTTCTTCCTAACATTGGGCTAAAACTGACCCCCTGACTCCCTTTGTTGTTCATCTTTTTGTGCAGTCTCCTTGGAGAGACAGGACCAACCTATAACGAACAATTTAGAAACCAGTTCATCCTCGAAGGGCGTGGAGCAGACCGGCCCGGGTCTTTCCCGGGCAGCCTCTGCCACCAGATTGGAGAGAAGGCCCAGCATCCTCGTCACAGATGCTTGGATTCAAATCACACTCGATCGCTTAAGAGCTATGTGGTGGTGAGCATGTTACTTAACCTCAGTTCCCTCGTCTGCAAAAATAGGGATAATGGTAGTTTCCACCTCTAAAGGCTGTTGTGAAGATGCGACGAAATAACATGAAAAGTGATTAGGCACAGAGCTGGTCTATGGTCAGAAGGCGAGCAATGTGG
The DNA here is from genome assembly GCF_937001465.1 of Orcinus orca. NCBI lineage: Eukaryota > Metazoa > Chordata > Mammalia > Artiodactyla > Delphinidae > Orcinus > Orcinus orca. Next base: position 38,728,230 of record NC_064569.1, on the reverse strand, counting down.
TTTGTTGATGCTGTTGGAAGAGCATAGGCTCTGGGTTCATATGGCTTTCATTTAAATCCCAGCTCCTTCACTCCTTCATTTATGTATCATACTTGACTTCGAACAAGTTACTTAACTTTCCTGGGCCTCATATTCTGCATCAGTTTGGATACTTGCAAGTTACAAGAAAAAAAAAAAATTCCAACTCAACTATCTTAAATAATAATGGACTTTATTCATTCACATAACAGAAAATCCTAAGGTCGTAAGAGTTTCAGGAATAGTCTAATCAGGGCTGCAGCTTGTACTCTGTGATTCTCTTGCTTTGGCTTTGCTGATGTGTTGGTTCATCCTCAACTATGATGACGGCTCGCCTATGATCCTAAGATCGCCACCAGCAGTCCCAGGCCTCACACCTGCACATACCACAGTCTAACATAAAAAGGAAAGAGAAGAGCAGTATTTTCTTTTCTCATCATTAAATCAACGTCTGCTCTACACTTCGTTTGGATCAACCTGAAAGAGTTGCTCGGGCATGAGTGATAGGATTACCCTGATTGGCTCAGATCTACCAGGTTCTACCCTTGGACTTGGGCATGGTGTCAACCCTGCCAAACTGCAAGTTTGCTCCATAGTGGGGGTGGGGTGTGACGGATGCTGAGGAAGTAACCACCATGTCCTCTGCAGAGGACATTTGTCAGGGCTGGATTAGATAAGGTATGAAAAGTGTTCAGAGTAGCACCCGACCCACAGGTTTTTTTGTTTGTGTGTTTGTTTGTCTTTGTCAGTAGCACCATGCGGCGTGTGGGATCTTAGTTCACCAACCAGGGATTGAACCTGTGCCCCCTGCAGTGGAAGCACTGGGTCTTAACCACTGGACAACCAGGGAAGTCCCAGTGCTAACCTTTATTTTTTTTTTTTCCTGGTACGCAGGCCCCTCACTGTTGTGGCCTCTCCCATTGCGGAGCACAGGCTCCGGACGCGCCGCCTCAGCGGCCATGGCTCACGGGCCCCGTCGCTCCGCGGCATGTGGGATCTTCCTGGACCGGGGCACGAACCCATGTCCCCTGCATAGGCAGGCGGACTCTCAACCACTGCGCCACCAGGAAAGCCCTTGTGCTAACCATTTTTTATGAACTATCATTGTTATTAGCATCCTGAGCTCATGCTGTGAATCAGTTTTCAAATGCATTTCTGATGGCCAGTTTGGGGTTCAGTCCCAGCAGCATCACCAAGCCTATTCCTTTCTATTTCACAGCAACCATGTCGCTGCCGCCCTACTCCTTGTTTCTTTCTCTCTTAGGACTCTGTTCAGCCTCAGGCCACTGGGAACACTTTAGGCCCTGCAGTGCCAACAGTCTGCTTGTGATTAGGGCTTCTGTAGCTCCCTAGCCCTCTCCTAGCTTTGCTGGACAGCTGTGCTGCATGGCTCTTTGTTCCCAAAGTAGAGCTTCCTCTACAGTCTTTCCACATTTTAACTTCTCCCTCCAAAAGTTGCTTTAAGGCATCCAGGACCCCAGCTTTATTCTCCCCTTTGATCTGTGTCACTCAAAGTATACCCGCTCCAAGTCCCAGGGAGATAATATGTCCCCTCTGCTGGCCCCATAAATTATCTCAGGAGAGATCAACCTTCCCTCCTAGACAAAAGTTTCAAGGGTGTCTTCAATGGCACGCGTCCTACCAACCTCTGATTTTAAGTGGATCGATCCCAAGTTTGGGTGATAAAATACTTTGGGAGGTTTCTTACAGCAAAGGACTTCACTTACGTGGTTAATATTAGAACCTACTCTTCTCCAAATGGCTGATGCTGGAGGCCTTTCTTTGACCTTCCGGCTGCGGAACAGGGAGCCTCTCCTGCAGCTTTCAGGTGGCGTGAGTGGTCTGGTTACTAAGACTCTAATGAAGTCTAGGCCAGCATCAGCCCGTTGCCAGTGCCTGGAGAAATGTGTCCGAATGGGTCATCCCCTCTTGTCATCTTGCTGGTACCGTACAGCTTAGAGAGTCCATTGGACACCCTTCTAGGGATGTGCCCAGTGGCAGTTGGGGATGGCGGGGGTTAGTTGTTATTTTTCTAGTTTACAGAGAAGAGAACGAGGCTGGAAGACTTTAAATGGTTTGTACAAGACCACTTAGCTCAAAAGTGGGAGAGCTGGGACTTGAATCTAGGGCCTCCTGAACCCAATGCCAGTGTTCTTTTTACTCCTGCAGATTCGTTTCTTGCCTTTGGACCTGTCTCTGGGGAAGGAATACCCTGAGAAACCTCAGTCAGGCTTGTCTTCCTGCCTCGCCCAGCCTGAGCCAGAGCAGGAGCTGGTGCAGCTAAGCAGGAATGGGCCCTAAGGCCCAGCTCTGCCCCTGTGCGGCCTTCCCTTGGGGCTGGGGGCACACACAGTGGGGATCCCAGGAATTGGACCAAATCCTTAGTTACATCTGTAAACATGGCGGCAGTCTCTTCCGATCCCTCGAGCTCCAGAGCTGTGTGGGTGAACATTTCTCACTGTTTTCTTTCTCCTTTAACTTCAGTCTCTTTCCTCTTAGATTCTCTCTTGATATCCAGCGTACCTTTATCTCTTTTTTTTTTTTTTTTTGCGGTACGCGGGCCTCTCACTGTTGTGGCCTCTCCCGTTGTGGAGCACAGGCTCCGGACGCGCAGGCTCAGCGGCCATGGCTCACGGGCCCAGTCGCTCCGCGGCATGTGGGATCTTCCCGGACCGGGGCACGAACCCGTGTGCCCTGCATCGGCAGGCGGACTCTCAACCACTGCGCCACCAGGGAAGCCCATATCTCTTGTTGATTTCTTCTTTCTGCCTTTTCTCTCCCTCCTTTTTCAGAACTTCCTGGGTTAAGCAGGCAGGGAGATGCTTCAGCAGTGCTAGGGGAGAGAGGCTGCTGAGCTGCCTTCCCCTCCCCCTCCTCTCCCCCCTCCCCCCACCCATGCCCTCCATCGGCAGCTGCCCTGCACCCCTCTCACTTGGGCCCTGGACCCTCCTCACCTTAGCCAGCTCCTCCTTGATGTGTGGGGCTGAGACGAAGGTACACGGGGGCCATCAGAGCCACTTCTCTGGGTACAAAAGCTTCTTTCTCCCCTTCAGAGATGAGGTTTCCAGGCAGGTTATTTTTATAGCAGGGCTCAGGCAGGAGCCTTCAGAGAAAATAAACAAAGTCACACACACCAGTCCTTCACACTCCTCAGCCCCCTTCCCTGGAGAGGGGCCCAGCCTGGCTGTGCCGACACAGGGACACCCACCTCCCCAGAGGGGCCACGGAAGCTGCTGCCTGGATGCAGAGACGCCGGGAGGTCTGTGGGGGGGGAGGGGCTCCTGCGAGGGAGACAGACAAAAGCCCTCTGCCGCTGGTCCTGGTCTTCCAAAGGGGGTCCGGGAGGAAAGTGTTGAAACTCTGGGGCCCCATCTTGCAATCTGGGCCAGGGTCTTGGGTGCTGCCTCTGTAGGGGAGAGTCAGATTTAAATTCAAATCTAGCCCCGATTTTCTAATTGCCCACCAAAGCCAGTCACTGTGCTTGGAGCTTTTCAAAAACATTTCATTTATTCCTCATCGCTTGCCACTTTGCATCCACCGCTACGTGCCCTGTTTCAGGCGCCTGAGAGACAAGAATACACGAGACACATAGAGGCGAGTCCTCAGAGGGCTTTCTGGACGGGGGAGAGGTGCAATATGGGACTACAAGAACCTGAGGGAGGTACTGTCATGCTCACTTTGCAGATGAGAAAACCGAGGCTCAAATGAGGTAACGTGGCTTGTCCAAGGGAAGCCCGGGCCTTGGAAATCAAGGGCATCGGGGACTTCTTGGGGCAGGTTTCTGCTAAGAGGATGAGGAGGACAAGAAGCCCGAGGAGGGGTGGAGGACAAGGCACAAGTCCACGTCCAGTTTTCCTGGGGTCCCCGATCCTCACCTCCCAGACCTAGGGTGGGGCATGCACAGTTCCCAACCCTTGAGGGCAGGCAGGTGGGCAGCAATGCCTTGTCTACCAGATCCCCAGAAAGGAAGGCCTTTCATAACTAGGTTCCCTGAAGTCTCCTCAAAGCTCCTTTATGAGGAAGCATCAGGTTTAAAAGGCTTCATAAGTCACACACATTCCCTGTTGGGAAGGACAGAAATATACAGCCCCCGAGCATACCTGCCCAGACAAGGCAAAGAGCTCACGGCAGTGGTCCGGAGTCCACCCAGGCCGGCACCGTCCCCGCCCTCGCAGAGCCAGTCCCTGACTAGGGGCAGGCCCTCGCCGCCCCCAGGACAGGGAACTCCACATCCCAGCGTTCACACTAACGACCCTTCAGGAGCAGTGAGCTTCAGTGCTGCCTCAGCCCCAGTGCTCACTCAGCCTTTTTATGACTAACTGTGGAGTGAAGGAACGTGTCCCCAGTCCAGCCGTCTCGAGTATCCGGAGGTCATGTTCTAGTGAGTTCCTGAAGAGCTAGGGGAGCCCCAAATAACACATTCTGGTATCTGTACTCCCTTATCTTTGAAATGGAGCCAGTGATACTTGGGCGGGGGGGTTACTAAGAGCTTCTAGATAGGCAGTGCTTAGCACAGCGCCTGACGCACCAGAGGTCTGAGCTGTTGCCGGCCCCGCCCCCCGAGGACCAGACTAAATATACATTCATTCATCAAACGGATGTTGAGCGCGTGCTGGCGCTGAATACGTGCCAGTGCCGGGCACTGGGGGCTCAGGGTCCCCTGAGGCCCAGCCTCCATCTCCAGATGTTCACACAATGGAAGCTGTTCAGACCTCACCTCTGGGACCCTTAGGATCAGGCAAGAGAAGCTGGCCGCCCTTCCAGGACCCAGGGCCTTCCCTTCCCGCCCTGAGCCCGGGGCATCCCCTTTGAATGGCCCCAGTTCGCGTCCCACCCCTCTCCCAGGTCGCAGTTGATTATTTTCATTCGACTGCGGGCTGACCTCAGTATGGTTTACTGACCTTTTCCTCCTGTGGCCACTCTCATCTGACACCTGGAATGCCGCTCTGAGCTGCTTCGCGCCTTTCTGTCTCTGCTAATGAGGCTTTCTAACAAAGCCCTGCGTCACCGGAGTCTGCTCACAGAGGGACCGCTGGAACGCCGCCTGGGGACCCGGGCTCTGTGGGTGGAAGGGGAGGGCTGAGGGAACACAGCATTTCTTTCAGAAAAGGCTGAGGCCTGGGCGGGGCAGGGAAGGCGCGCTGCTTCCTCCAGGCCGGCTCCAGGGTGGCCACGGGCCATTTGCTGGAGAATTCGTCCTAAGCCCCAGGCTCTGGGACTGTCTCTATAGCCAACCTGAGCAAGGGCCGAGGGGCCAGACCAGGGAGCAGGGCCTGGACCTGCAGGGGGCGCCCAGCACAGGGCCTGGGAGGAGTCCTGGGTGGGTGTGGGCTGCGGGCCTCTCTCCCCTGTGCACGCAGGTGGCCTTGCACGTGTCCAGGCACCGTCCTGTCTCCACCCACCTGCTCTGGGGACGCTTCGTGCTCCACCTCCACTGGCCTCGCCCGCTCCTGGGAAGACGCCAGTTATTCGGCCAAATTTGTAGATGGTTCCACAAAGAGCCCTGGAGGCTAAAGATAACTTGGTCCAGAGAAGAGATGGCCCAGGAATAGATGCTCTTCAAGGCTCCAAAGGGTCCTTAGGCCCGGGAAAAGGAACGCAGCTCTCAGGCTCCATGGAGCCCACTATCAAGAGAAGGTAAGAAAACACATCACGGGACAGCCACGATCAATCAACAAATGTCTATCAAACACCTACTCCCTGGAAAACAAGTGCCAAGAGGCTGCTCTTGGCAAGAACTAATTCAAGGAAGGTGAGGGGTCAGAGGATGGAGGAATCCCTCAAGAAAATGAATTGACCCAGAGTAAGACGGTGGTACTTGTTGAGAATTCTCGATATAAGACAAAGGTTCAATTAATGGACACCTGACACTACTTCTACCCTGCAAATGGACTCAGTCCCACTCAGCCCTTTGACCTGGGCTGGACACTGAACCCTGAACTTGTCTCAAATTAGGTCCCAATTCCAGTCTCAGAGGACTCCCCTGTCCCAGCTACAAACTAACCTCAAGACTGAGCCCTGGTCCCAGCTACAGGTTCTTCCGAACAGTGCCTCGTGAGCCCACAAATCTCTGAAGATGGATTCACCTCAAAGAATCCAAAGACCAGTAGGATTCCTTAAAATGGTGAAATAGTCCCACACCTCTGAGGCATGCTGGCTTCTAGGAGCAGCTACAAAGACCCGGGCTGAATCCCTCTCAAAGCCCAGAGCAAGCAGACTCTCCCCTCCCTGCTATGGGAAGGTCTTCTGTTCAGGTGTGGCCCTGCGCCATCCTGAGCTCTTTCCAACATGAGAAAGAGAGCCTGAAAGGAGGTCAGTGGACCAGGGGTTAACCTGACCCAGAGTCAAGATGCCGTTGGAGACAGAGATACAGACTGTGGCAAGAGAGTGTAACTGGTGCCAGGAGCATCTCACTCGGTTCTCCCAACAAAACTGGGAGGAGGTAGATGTTGCTGTCGTTACCTACTCGTTACAGATGAGGCAGTTAGGTAACAGAGAGGGAAAGTAACTGACTCAAGGACACACAGCTGGTAAGCAGTAGAGTCAGGGTCAGGACTCACAGCCTGCCTGTGAGCATTACGCTGTAGTAGCTGTCCCTCCTCAAGGAGGAGGAGGTTTGGGGTCCTCGGAGGAGGTTGAGAAGGACGAGGACGGGTTGGAGGTGGGTGGGCACTTCACCTCGGTAGAGCAGCATTCGCAGAGGGGAGATCAAAGGAAGGAGACCAGATGCCTGGGCAGTGAGTGCCCTGGGCCAGGGGCAGAGGCCGGAAAGACAGATTCAGAAGGGCTTCGAGTGCCAGGCTGAGGAGTCGGCCTCCATCCTGCAGGCAATGGGGACTTACAGAGGGCTTCTGAGCAGTTGGACTGAAACTCCATGAAGGTAGCATTTGAGGATAGCAAGTCGGGCCAGGTGTGCAGACCACAGCGGGCAGAGAGAACCACCATCCAGGGAGCTGTGACATGTCACCACAGCTCTTTGGACATGGAGCAGCCCCTCTGTCTGCCCAGCCCAGGGTAGGACCCTCCTGTTTAGATCAAAACCTTGTCCATGTCTAGGAAGCTTTAGGTGAGGGTTGAGATCAAGTATGCAGTGTTCCCAGATGGATCTGTCAGATCTGAGGGCCACCTGCACTACTGTTGATTTAATAGTTTCCTTAAGTCAACTCTCTCATTCTCTTTTCCTTTACTCAAGTTTACGTGAACTGAAAACTCTATATCATGGCATTGATATTCTACCTTTTCCTCCAATGCACATTAAAATAAATACATTACAAAAATGTATAACTATTAAGACGAAAAATATTTACCCGTGTCCACCTAAAATCACCCCAGGGACCTCTGCACTTAGGAAATATTGGTGACCCTCCCCCGGCTCCCCCACTTGAAGTGACCTCATTCAAAGATTGAGGTCACATTTGGAAAAAGCAAGTCAGAAATCACAGAGCCAAGGGAGGGGAGGAGGCCAGGCATGGGGGGTGGGGTGCTCTGTAAACCAGGCCCAGCCGGCCGGGTGCTGGTGGGTATGAGACTGAGGGGCTGGGGGCAGCAGAGCGAGCTGCCCGGGAAAGTGAATGAGGTCTTGTTGAGAGCCGTGGCAGCTAGGCAGTGTGCAGAGACCAGCCTGCAAGTGTAAAGTTTCCAATAACTTTTATGGATGGTTTCTTAATAAACATTTGAGCCATCTGTCTGGACTGGAACATCCATTATCCCAGGCTCCTGGAGATGGGGCTGGGGGAGGGGCTGCTGTCTCATGCACCTCTCCCACGATGTCCCCTCTCCCCATCCTCGACTTGTCCCCTTGTTCTTCGTTTTTGTCATAATTGGAATAGCTTCCGTCTGCTGAGTGTCGACTGAGCCCAGCGCTGTCCGTTGTGGTCTACGTTCTGCCTTATTTAATCGTCACAATTACTTTATAAGGCAGGTGCTTGAATGGCGCCACTTTTACATCTCCAGAAACGTGTAAGCACGTCAGGTTGCAGAGCTGCTAAGTGGCAGAGCCTGGCTAGCCCTTTGGGCCCAGATCTGTGTGACCCCCAAGCCCATGCTCTGAGCCACCTGATAACTCTTTCTCGCCCATGGCAGCACACTGCCTGCCCTTTCCTCCTCTACGTCTCCTTTCAAAGCCAATCTCAGCTGACGCCTCTCCTCTCATACATCACTAGGGAAATACCTCCCCCCCACCCCAGGTGTCAGAACGGACATCACTCATGAATATAGCAGGCCGGTCCACAGGGCAGCTGACCTTTCTGTGATGGGACTGATTAATCTAACGCAGAGAAACCTTCTGAGCCATTGAAAGCCACTTGGATTATTGGCTCCGGCTTCAAATAAACAAACTTCAGCCAAAAAAGAAATGGTTCCTGGTGTCTTTCTCTGAATCTGGTGCCTTTCTCTGAATCTGGTGCATCAAAGACAACCGAGTTCTAGTTGGAAGCATGATCTTCTTACAAGCACCTTCCAGTGGTGTCCCTTGCTTTGTTTAGTTGATGTATATGAATTGGTAATAATTTTAAAAAATATTATAGATGCTTAATGGCCTTGCTGAGCCTATCCAAAGATAGAATGTTATAGGAGAGGAAAACATCTCAAGAAGAAAGGTTCTCAGACGTCAGGAGGCAGCAATGGTGGCCTTGAAGCATTCCATCCACAGCCCTAGTAAACCCTCGACACACAGCTCATAACGAATCAGCGTGTTGCATCTAGTCCACTGAAACTAGCCAAACTGACTTCAACCCTGTATTTCTTGGGTCTGGAGTTTTGTAGGGCCCATTTGATCTGTGAATGTATAATTAAAAAAAAAAACCCAGTGAGGAAGCAGCCAGCTGGTAGTTATAACCCATGAATAGGAGGTGCTCTCATCCTCTGTGCAGAAAAAAAGTCCATTTAGATTATTCAAGACTCTGGATCGACTGATGCATATACGTGTGCACAGCCATGACCTCTCTTACTTTGTGTTTGCACGCAGATTATAAGCTTCCTCAGGGCAGAGACCATGGACCAGGGAAGTCCTTCTCCTTCTAAGATGGAGACCAAGTCAGAGAGGTCCTCAGGGTCCATGGGATGCCATGTCCATGTGTCACCCTCTGATTAGCATTTGGCTCGCAGGGCTGTGGGCCTCTGGGGTTGGAGGACCCACATTTGTTCTACTCTAACACAATCAAGAAGGATAAAAGATGGAAAGATAAAAACATTAGCTAAGGAATCTCAGCAGCTGATGAGCCCACGTACCAGCCATCCAATGGATGGGGGTGAAGCCCTGGGCCAGGCGTCAGGCCTGAGAACTGGTCTGGTTCCTCCCTTTGCCTGGTCTATGAAGGCTGCTCAGAGGGAAGAATCATGGACCCAGGCTCTGGACGGCTTCACTGAAGGACAGAGAACACTTGTTACAAGCAGTTCTTCAGGGTTGAAATTCCACTTCAGGTCTCAGTACCTAAAGTCATTTTTCTTCCTTATTTATGTTTCCTGTGGAAAGTCTGAAGAAAAACCTGTGGAGCATCTTTCGAGCGTGCATTTGGAAGGGAGGAAATATGTTCCCTCTCTGCTGGGCAAACAGAGCAAACATTGGTGCTTTCACAACTCGGACACAAGCTGGTTTTCAAAGCCTCCCGCTTGGCAGCCCCGAGGAGCTCTTCGGAGGGGTGAGAGGAGCAGCACCTGGGCCGAGGAGGTTTGCTTTGGAAGCACAGCTTGGAATCTGTGAGCCTTCTACTCCAAGCACATCCAAACAGAGCGGCCACGGACCCCTTCGGCACAAGCTCGCTCAGGCAACTGGGGCTTTGTCTGCCTGGGGAGGGTCCGGAGGGCCAAGGGCCTCAGATGACCGGCTCCCTGATCCCATGAAGCCTATGCTGGGGTGTTGGAGGCTTAGCAGAGAGGATGCAGATGAACAAAGATGGCCTCGGGGACTCTGGTCCCCCTCTCTGGGTGATGCTGAGGAGAGAGGGTGGAGGTGAGGGCGAAGGGGGCATGCTTCTGCACCCACAAATATTTCCAGGCTTCCAAACACTAATCAGGGAAACCACTGGGCAGCAGATGCTTCTGTAAAGCTAGAACTGTCTGTTTCTTTCGATGTGGTCTGCAGCAAGGGTTTCCTTCCCCCACCCCGCCCCGCCTCCCTCCCTCCCTTCCTTCTTTCCTTCCTTCCCTCCATCATTTCTTTCATGAGAGAATAATATAATAAACTCGCAAGCACCCATCAATAGCAATGATCAACTCATGGCCAATTTTGTTTCACCTATAACTTCACCTACCCCACCCACTCCATGGCCTCCAACTGGAATCTACTGAAGCAAATTCTAGACATCCTCTGATCCATAGATATCTAGATTATTTTTTTCTTTAAGTATTGGACTCTGAGGAACACCAAGAACCCTCCTTCCCCTAGGCCTATGTATACATTTGCAAATCACCGCAGGGGTTCAGGGAACATCTGTCAATTGAAAACCTCTGTTATATAGGATAATCTCTATCTCCAAAGGAAAACTTTCCTTCTGAGATCTCGGAACTCTCAGCTGTTCCTTCTAAGGACATGTACTCACTTGTTTCATTTGCAATGGCTGTTTATTGAGTGCAGGGGAGCATGCTGGGTAATTGTGGGGAGAGGTGAACGAAGGCAGCTGCCTCCCAGGTGCTTTCAGTCCAGTGGTGGGGTGGAGAGGGGGAGCCGCAGGAAGGAGCCCCGGGCTGAGGGAGCAAAAACTCTGCCTTGAGAGGAGGAGGAACCTCTTCTGCATAATCTCTCCTGGGGGGTTGTTTATTGGCCAGCATCAGTTAGGTTTCTTAGTGGCTGTTAATGTGTTTGTTTAGGGTCTGTTGTAATGTCTCTAAGATAAGGACCAGCTCAGTTTACACTCCACCTTCAGGAACTGGGCTTGGGGCCTAGGGTACCTGTGAGGGAAGCCAGGTGGTGACCAAAGGCCCTCCTGGGCTCCTGAAATTGGCAAGGAAGACACTGCGAGGATCAGCCAGTGCACAGGGGAGAAGGGCTTCCCTCCGGGCTGGACACATAGCCAGATTTTTTAATGAGGAAACAAACTTTGTTCTCTTTTTGATTTTCTTTTGAGAGGAGGTATGGGAGCAAAGACACTTTTGATGCGGGGTCCTTTGGAGAGCGCTTAGAATCTTTCTGATCCTTTTTTTTTTGCGATACGCGGGCGTCTCACTGTCGTGGCCACTCCCGTCGCGGAGCACAGGCTCCGGACGCGCAGGCTCAGCGGCCATGGCTCACGGGCCCAGCCGCCCCGCGGCATGTGGGATCCTCCCGGACCTGGGCACGAACCTGCGTCCCCTGCATCGGCAGGCGGACTCTCAACCACTGCGCCACCAGGGAAGCCCTTTCTGATCTTAATAGCCAACTTTTTGCTATTCCCCCACCCCCATCCCGTCCCACCCCAGTGTCTGCAAACCCAGAGACCAGCAGTCAAGTCCAAGTAGCACCTAAAGAAAAGACAGGCTGTGGTGCTGGTGCACGGGGACCTAGGCCAGTGAGGCAGCAGGGGGAGCACTGAGACAGGCACGAACACGCTCTGGAAGTGACAACATAGTAAAGATGGCATTTGCACCGGTGAGGAAAGATAGACTTCTCAATAAATGTCCTGGAACAACTGGGTAGACACTCAGGGAAAAAAGTTAAAGTCAGATTTATACCTCACCCCTTAAAGTGAAATAAATTGCGTATGGATGAAATGTTTCAATGTAAAAATTAAACTACGAAAAAAACTCAAAGAAACCATGAGGAAAACTTTAAATCTGTGAATTAAGCCAGAAATCAAAATAAAATAATTTTGACCATAAAAAGTAAAAGGTTTTTGCATGGCAAAACAAAAAACAAAAAAATCACCATTGGCACACTCAAAAGACAAAATGTTAAACCATGAGAAAACACTTGCAACTATTATTGCAGCATTATTTCATCAAAAGACTAGAAATGGCCCAAATGTCCGTCAAAAGAGGATTGGTTAAATAAATTATGGTTTATCCACACAGTGGAATACTAAGCAACCAATCAAATAATGAGGCCATTTTTAATGTGTTGATATGAAACCATCTCCAAGATACAAAAAAAAAAAAAAAAAATGAAGCCCCATGTAGACCAGTGTGTAGAGTATGTTACTGTTTGTGTTAAAATGATACTTACCATTTGTAATGCGAGGGGGGGAACAGTTGCTGAGCTATGCTTGGAATCTCTGGGGAAGGATACCTGAGAACTTGTCATGTTGGTCTCTTCTGGGAGGGGAAGTAGCTGACTGGGAGGGAGACTTCACTTTTTGTAACTTTGGAATCTTGAATCATGTGAATGAATGACCCATTAAAAATAATAGTAAAGTTATGATATTTTTTCTTTAAAAAAAAAAGAAGAGAAAAGAAAGAAGAAAAACCGAGAGTACTTTGCTTTCTTTGTAGATGATGCAATGCTGACCCAACCTGGCTCACGGTGAGATGGCATCTCACTGCACTCTCCTCTCCTTCTTTATGGGCTCTCCCAGCAGCCACGCGCACAGAGATTTTTAGGGAACAGTTGTCTGGAAAAGCTTACCACCAAACCACGATTTCCGTAAACTTGGGTTTCCAAGCCTTTCTTTTGAGTGGGGGACAGTTGATCCTATAGCTAGAGGATGTGACTCACAGGCAGCACTGATTCTGGGCAGGGACCATGTACTCTTTCTAAGAAAACTGTGTGCTTTACATGACTATGCAATGGAGAACCCTGGAAAAACAAAAGAGGGTTATCCCCAGTCAAAAAGTTAGAGGGGAGAGAGAAAGAGAGATTGAGAGAGAGAGAGGACGGGGAGGGGAAGGAGAGAGAAAACAAAAAGAAGTAACTGAGTGTCCATCAACCTGTGACTGGCGCGCCATCGTGCACCCATGCAGAGGAACGCCGTGTCACGTGACCATACAACAAAAGAAGAGGTGCTTCATCAGCGCCCAGCTGTTGCATATTGTTCACGCTTTATGTGCCTAAGGCTGTGCTTTATGCCATGAGCGTGGGGTGAGGAAAAGAACCACAGGTATGGTGAAGCTTTATCAAAGAAACAAAACTATTCTGAAGAATGTCAGCCTGGGTTTGGAAAGGATGGAAGGGGCTTCCTCACTTCCAAAGTGGTACAGGTGAGAGAGGGTTGGGCAGGGGAACTGGCCCACATTTTAGCCCATGTTTCTACATCTCTTGTTACCTCACTGCAGTATCACTATTCTGATACTATCATCAGTAGCAATCTGTTATTTAGGGAATAATTTTGCAGTTTCTCAAATGTGCAAATATTGCTTCTCTGACTGGACAATAACAAAGCAAGAGTGTTATTATTCCGCAAGTTCAGCTCCCTGCCTGTTGAAGCGCTCCACGTATTTGGAGAAACAAGACCTCACACTTGAAGTCGACAGAGAAGAAGGGGGTAGACGTAGTTGGAAGGCCCAAGCTCTCCTTTTGCCTCTGGTCAAAACTAGCACTGCTTTGGCCAAGTCCCTGCCCTTCCTGCCAGGGCCAGCCAGGCCTAGGGTGAGAGGCACGTAAGACATTTGCTTTGGGTGCAAACTTTTAAGGACACACAAAAAAAGCCTTAATAATCAAGATAAAGAGTATTTTAAAAATAAAAATTAATACCAAAAATCCATGATGAACAGAATGTCCACCTTTGACATTATGGCTCCCGGCTCTGCTCCCTAGGTCTCATTTCTCCATCTCTAAGTCAAGAGGGTTGGACCATTTGACCTTCCAGTAGCCTGCTGGGCCCTAATGATTTATGGCTCAGTAATGAAGTACCACTGAAGAATTAGGGAGCATTTAGCAAAGTGCTAATTGTGCAGCCTAGATAACAGTACAGGTGGGTGACAGGGAGTCTTTGTCAAGTCGGTGGGACAGCAATAAAGTTAAGACAGTTGGAGGAGATAACATTTAGCCAGCTTTCTTTCTCTGTTCCCACTGGGCATAACCTACCTACGCAGCCACGGAGGGAAGGAAAATCCTCCCACTGCCTCTTTTCCTGATTCTCCCCCTAGAATTAGGTTCACATCCAGTCGGAGCAAAGAGACAGCTTCATTCAGATGTGGCTTGCGTCCAGGGGCCTGCTGGCTAACAAAACCTCCTAAGGATGTCTGGATGTCTGCAGGATGCTTGGTAACCTGCAGGTGGAGGTGGATTTGGAGGAGGCAGTAGCAGATGTCCTTGCTCTGGCTGTCCTAGGACACTCCCAGTGTTGGTCCTTACTCTTCCCTTGCCCCAAATGGGCAAAGCATCATAGCTTGTTCCCTTGTTTCTGAGGTCACCCTTGTCTTAAAAGAGTCTTCTAAGGTCGACGTGGAGAAGAGTTATGGATAGAAAGCTTAAGAAATTCTATGGACACGTCAAGACAAAGGGGCAAATAATCATATCGTTGTGGATCCCATTTCCACAGTGCGTCACTTGCATCTCCAAATTACCCAAGTCAAGGATGAAATTCCTCAGTGAGACTCTGGAACTTGATGTTCTATACAGGGACTGCAGCTCCATCCTTTGGGATAGCCATGCTGTTCATGGGACCCAGTTTCCTCAGAGCCTGATTTCAGATATGCTTTTCCCGAGTCTTTGCCAGCTGGAAGATGAAGACTCATCTCCTAAAATGTCATTCATCACTAGAAAGTGACTGGGGCCTTTAAGGTCCTGTTGGAATCAACAGGATGAGAGAGTCCAGCTCTTCAGGAAAATCCACCTTTTCTCTTTGGCTCCAGTGACCCTCGGACATTTGCTGAGCTACAGGGAAAGACAGCTGAAGAGAGTGGCATTGGAAAAACTAGCCGTCTCCACCCTGGATGGGAAGAATATCTCCCTTCATGGGGCTGCTCTGGGATGCCAGTGTGATCCAAGTCCCAGAGTAAGCAAGTGAACGAGCCCTTCCCAGCCCTCCAGTCATCAGGCCCGTTCAGTACCCTCTGGTGGTGTGGCATTTGGATGTGTTTTGTCAAAAACATATGAACATCTCACTCAGGCATTGGAAACAAATATAAGCCCCAGCCCGTTCTTTTTTTTTTTTTTTTTTTTTTTTTTTTGCGGTACGCGGGCCTCTCACTGTTGTGGCCTCTCCCGTTGCAGAGCACAGGCTCCGGACGCGCAGGCTCAGCGGCCATGGCTCACAGGCCCAGCCGCTCCGCGGCATGTGGGATCTTCTCGGACCAGGGCACGAACCCGCGTCCCCTGCATCGGCAGGCGGACTCTCAACCACTGCGCCACCAGGGAAGCCCCCAGCCCGTTCTTTTACTTGCTGAGGATGAATAACTCCCTTTGGCTTCCCAGCCAGCCGGGCCCAACAAGTGAATCTCGAGGCTGAGAGATGAGGCACTGGCCCTCACACACACTCATCCATCAGAGCGTGACCCAGGCTGGCTGCGTGGCCCAGGAGCAGCCATTCTCAACCTTGGGAGCACACTGGAGTCACATGAGAAGGGGGCTTAAAAAGCACTGGTAGGGTTTCCCTGGTGGCGCAGTGGTTGAGAGTCCGCCTGCCGAAGCAGGGGACACGGGTTCGTGCCCTGGTCCGGGAAGATCCCACATGCCGTGGAGCGGCTGGGCCCGTGAGCCATGGCCACTGAGCCTGCGCGTCTGGAGCATGTGCTCCGCAACGGGAGAGGCCACAACAGTGAGAGGGCCGCGTACCGCAAAAAAAAAAAAAAAAAAAAAGCACTGGTGCCTGAAATTTGGATTTAACTTGTCTGGGGTGCAACCAGAGCTTTGGGAGTATTAAAAGCTCCCCTTATTAGGAATTTGAATACACAGTCAAGTTTGGGAAGCACCGCCCCTGGACTAGTACTTCTCCAACTTCATGTGCAAGCACATGACCCTGGGCTATTGTTAAAATACAGATTCTGACTGAGTAGGTCTGGGGTGGAGCCTGACATTCTGCATGTCTAACGGTCTCCCAAGCGATATGATGCTGCTGGTTTGTTTGCAGGCCACACTTTGAGTAGCAAGGTTGTGACATGTGGTCCAAGATGGTAGCTACTAGCCTCATGTAGCTAATTAATTAAATTAAACCCAATTAAAACTTAAAAAGTCAGTTTCTCAATTGCATTAGCCACTTTTCAAGTGCTCAGTCATCACATGTGGTTAGTGACTACCATCCTGGACAGCACAGAGGTAGAATGTTTCCATCATCACAGAACTGTTAGGCAGTTCTGTCTCAGAGCATCTCTTTGTCTCTGAAGCTGTATTGGAGCAGCTTGAAATGTGGGTCATCTCTTGAAATGTGGGTCGAAGCTTTCTTGGTGCGAGGACTACAAAACACTTCTTTTGCACTCCTCACATCGCAGCTGTGCACTGGGCTTGTGGAAGATGCTTGGTTAATGCTTGCTCAGGTTAGCGCACTCAGGCTTTTGTCCACAGGCAAGCATCACATAAGCTGACTGACTGATGTCTACTTGGGCATCAATTAGCATTCTCATGGAGTTTTATCCAGGACAGCTCAATGGGCTTGTCAGAGGTTGATGACCAGGTTGCACTGGGAACGCCTCCCCTACCTCTGGCCAGCCGCTAATTCAGGCAAGAAAATGCAGGGCGATGGTGATGGCCTCTCAGAGGTGATGGCCTCTCAGAGCTTCTGCTGTTGTCAGTCCTTATAGGCTGGAAGATGGACCAGGATACACTGGTGCAGCTGATGGGCGCTTCATCTCGCAAGCCCAACTCAGAGGTGACAAATCTAGACATATTCTCTCTTCTCAAGGTATTTTTTTCTGGGTCTTGGGGAAAGGGAAGTACTGGAGGCGGCCTGCCTCCTGTGTCTGAGTAACGGCTCTGCTTCTCCTTGGGTGACTAGCATGGACCCAGGTGGAGCTGGGAGAGGGGTGCTGAGCCCAAAGGCAGAGGAAATACCCTCTGACTTAGTCACGCTGGATGGGAAAATGAAACCCTCCAGCCAGTTGATCCCTTACCTTCACAGTGGTTGATTTTCAGATTCAACTGATGGGTCATTGATAGTGAAACTAGAATTAGGGTGAAGTGATAGAGGAAAAGGAACCGGAGCTGGTGCCTCTCATGGTAAAAACACACGCAGCTACCTCGTTTCACAGATGCAGCCTCTGGGGCTCACCGAGTAAAGCAATTGGATCAAGATCACGAGGCAAGTTAGACGCATGGGTAGGCGTAAAAATTAGGTTTCCTGACTCCAAGGCCAGCGTTCTTTCCATTGCTCCATGCCCAAGAAATTTGCAAGGATGCAGAAGCCATTCAAGAGAAGAAATAAAATATTACATCAATTTTTATCTCTAGTACAATACATATGGAGGTAGGTGTTCGTTCAATGTTTGCTAGTAAGGATGATAATGAAATTGCTGTTTTCTCATCTTCTCACTCCCAGCCACCACATCCTATTTCTGGATTCACCTTGCACACACTGCTTCTGGGCTAACTAAACCTCCCCCCGACCCATTACTTTTTCAATAGTAAATATGACAGGACTACACAATGCGCAGTTGTTGAATCCTCAGAGGCAGAACTGTATATGTGGAGGAACCGTAGATACAGAGGGTCAGGGTAAATTATAGGCCGATTTTCGACTGCCAGAGAGTCGGCGCCCCTAATGCCTCTTCCCGTCAACTGTAGAGCATGGGTGCTACTGTGACCTGAGAAGAACCCGCTCCACGCTCTCCCATCTTTGAGTTAGATCCTCTGGAGCTTCTCATCAAACTGGATCAAAAAGACTTACAGGGTAATTTCCCCCCATATCTTGGCCTTTCCACCGTTATGTTTTTGTTTAAACTGATAGGTATTGAGAAGGTTAACCACTATCCTACCTTCTCAGGGAGAAGTTGTGCCCAAGTATTGGGTCCATGTATCCCTAGCGCCAAGTTTCCTTTTCAGGTAATACTCAATGTTTGTGAATCCCGAGTTTGTGTTCCTGACTTCAAAACAATGAAAACACTTTCAATCCTATACCTCAAATCCCAGGATCTTCCACAACAAACCTAGATACTATCAGTTGTCATCCAAACTCATGGAAACATAACTGGTAAGACAAAAATGTTAACAGGACTAAATTAAAAACAGAGAAGTGAGATCGTTTCTTTATGGTATGGTAGGCAAGTGGGGCAAGGGTAAATACATAGGGTGGGGACCACGGAAAGCTGGGATGAAGATAATGAATGTGGCTCTGAACCTCCTCTGTGGAGTGCGCTGCCGAGGCGCCACATCTGTGTTTCATTTATCCTCACAATGAGCCCAGGAGAAAATGGCTCTTATCCCTGTTTTATGGATGAAGTTCAGAGAAACCCAGTAACTCTCCCAAGGGGACAGAGCTGGGAAGTGCAGTTGCCTTGTCTAGCCTGGGCAGTGAAAGGGCGACAGTTAGGGCATGTGCGTTTCTAAGAACTTTTAGGATAAAACCAGACAGGCATCTTGACGGGCTGGCATAGGAGGGAACTAGGGTGTAAGTGGGATTCTTTACTCTTGTTTCCATGAGAACGGTGCTCCTGTACCACTGGCTGAGGATTCCCGGGCAGGGTCCCCAAGTGACAATGAACAAAGCCACCGACGGGGCCTTGCTGGTGGTGTCTTAATTAAGCTGCCCGAGGAAGAAACTTACAGCTGGGGATGTGGAGGTGGGGTTGATGGCAGATCTCTGGAGATTCTAACGATTAGGAAGTAACACTTTGGCACAGATACGACGAAGCTGCCTTCGCTACCCAAAGCTGTGCGAAGAAGAGCTATTCTCAGTCAAACGCCAGGCCAGAGTGCTTCCACGTACGGCATTGCACCGAGCTGCCTCACATCGCGATACACTATGTTGCAACCTGTTGACTTCGTAGGTTGCCTCTTTATGTGACTATCTCCTCCTCTCCCTAAGGACAGGATCCATGTCAAACAGATCTTTCTGGGTTGGTGCTCAACACAATGCAGTGGAAGGAATGCCGGCTGAGGCATGGGAGAGGGAAACGGGCAGGAAGGGGGACAGAGTGAGGGGAGACAGTCAAAGAGAAGTCCCTGGCTTTGAGCCCAGGAGTCTGGGGGGCGGTGTCAGGGGTAGTGGGTGGGTGTCAGCAGAGGGCCTGGCCTGCAGGCTGGAGTGGGGTGCAGGCGTGCAGAGCAGGGGGGTATCCTGTCGGGCCCTAGACAGGTGCCTCTCTCAGCAGGACAGATGAGGCGCCTTCACTGCGTCTGCGGCTGGGGAAGGGCGCACATATGTCCTCTGCTCCCTCCTGAGGTTGTTTTTGGTAGAGGAACCCACCAGAAGCTTACCACACATTCCCTTGAGCTTTTCAAGGACTTCCTGGAAGGCAGGTCCACCCCACCCACGGGGGTAGAATAAACTCGGTTTCCAGGTGCCTGGTTTTCTTGAGGGGTGAGAGGGGAGAGGCAGGGGTATGTGCCCTGCTAGGCCCAGAGGCTCCAGTCTAGCTCCTAGCTTTCCATGATAAATTCCTACCCAGGAAGAGTTCACGGGTCACGACCCTGAGTGGCAGGGCTGGTGGGAAAGAGCTAAGACATCAGCCTCCACTCCAGCTCGGCCCTGACACTCTCTCCATGGAGTTCCGGGCTCAAGTTCTAGAACGGGTCCATCTCTTCCTGGCACCGACCCCACTTCCTATCAGAGAAATGGCAGAAGAGTGACCTCCCACCTACCACAGAAGGAGATGTTCACATGCTCACACCCCCAGCAGCACGCTTTCCAAAGTCCTGCATCTCTCTCCTCCTTGGCAAACCCTCTGTCCATCCCTCTCCCTCAACTCACTGCTCCTTTCTGCCACCCCTTAACTCAGGCCCCCTCCTTGCCACGCCGGCAGACGCAGTGCACGCACGATCGCAGCTGCCTGGAACTGAAGACAACACCCGCTCTACTAGTCAGGGCCGCAAATAACTGTCCTCCAACCAACATTGAGACCAGCGCTTCTCCAGCCTTAATGGGCGCAGGAGTTATCTGGATGCCAGATTTCCATTTGCAAGATGCCAAACCTGATTGAGTGGATTCTGTGGACCACTCTTCCAGTAGCAAGAACTTAGAACACTTACTACGTGACAGCACCGTGCTAGATAGACTTTGTGGGGAAAACCGTAAATGGAAAAACTGCGGCCCCCGCTCTCAAGATGTGTGAATAGACTCAAGTAGGATTTTTCTACATGGTTGAGGGATAGATGAATGAATGAATGAATGAATGAGGGCACAACGGTATGGTATGGGCTATATATTCGTGCAAAGAGTTCAAGGGAAGGAGAGAGATAGGAGATAGAAGCCACCCACTTTCACATGTCTGGCAGGTTGTCGGTCCCTCGAAGGGTGTCCCCTGGAGCCACCATGCTGTGCCATTGCCTGACGAGTGCCCAGAGCGAATGCTCCCTGGCTCTTGCAGACAGATGTGGCTGGACGACCATGACTGCTTCACATGTAACCTCTGCTGAGAGTGCTCCAGCATCTCTGCATCGAGGCAATGATATTTTTCCCTTCACCCCATAACCAGCAAGAGCTGATGAGAGACACACGTGTTCCGTTAAGCCAGAAAGCCACGTACTTCAAGAAAATGCAAGATATTGCGTGAAAGGGATTTTTTTTTAAAAAAGTGAAATGGGAAGGTATTTCCGTGTAAAAGTACAGCTATTTCTTCAAAAAGTAAGCCTTTAGAAAACCCAGACATCTTTTTCTTTTGCCCCAAAGGCCCACCTAGTAGGAGATAAGTAGAAAAGGAAAAAATGAGAAGTAAAAAAGACAGGTCTGAGCCAGACCCAGTGACAACTAGTGGCACTCACGGAGTCCTCTGTGTCTGGCCTTTATCTCATCCCTGGTGCTACGTCTTATTCCCACTGGCCCCCATGGCTGACTCCACACTGCTCTGGGCCCCCTACCATGTCTTCTGGGTCATCTACCCTCCTTTGCTTTCTTATAGGTGCCTCCTGTCCTCTCACTATACCTCCACATTTCAAAACCCCACCCACCCTTGGAGACTCACTTCTCCTAGGAAACCTTCCCCAGATTGCCGCATGGCTTCCAGAATGCTGTTCTTTCTGTTTTTGTTTGGTTTGCTTTTTAGGAGGAAGGAGGGTACCTTGCTTGCGGCATGTTTCACAGTCTTTTTTTCTCATTTCCCCTGCAGATTCAAAGACAGTCTCTTAATCCTCACTGTATCTCCATTTCATACAGAAGTGGGTGTCCTGTATGAGTGCTAAACTGAACGCGTATGGCGCTGGGATAGGACCGAAGAGACAGAGTTGGATTCTTAATGCTGTTTGCGCTGAGCCTACATAGTAACACATTTATGCTCCCATGAAATGGAATGTACGCCATGAATCTAGAAACCCTACCCTGGACAGTCCTGATCCTGTTATTCTGCCCCAAAAATGCCAAAGGAAAACATAAACACATCTTGAAAAGGTGTCTGAACTGAGCCCAACCAACAGAAGCTGAATGTCGCTGAGCGAGTTGGCCCGGCTCTCCCTCCACCGTGGCTGGCTGTGTGAAGTGCGTGCATTCACCACCTGCCATATTTGGGGCTTACCTCTTTGGAATGTGAATCCTTCCTCACTTTATCACTATTTTTAAATGGCATTTGTGTAGGGGGAGAGAAAGCCATCTTTTCTTTACAGTTTACCTACAAATATCTTTCCCAATAAGGCTGTGTCCACTATAAGTCTAAATTTAATATCCCTGTAAAAAAGAGAGAAAAATAGTGAAATAGTTATTTTGTTTATGCAACACAAAATGGTTTAATCCACCTGTCTCACTGAGTTGGTCTGATTTGGGGTAGATACACTGATTGTGTGTGTTTAATTGCTAACTGTTCTACCAAGCCTGCCGTACTTAGAGATGTAAGTGAACAATGAAGGCCACGTGGGACCTTCATCCTTAGCCATTGATGCCTTTCTTCCACTAAATGGGGGGAAATAGCAGCTCTTTGATTCCACTTCTACAGTTCTGGACATTGCAGTGCTTCACATCTATTTAACACGCTAGAATATAAGGCTTTCCACATTAAGTGAACAAACATTTACTTTCATTCTGTTTAATGGAAACCTTTCTAAAATGGAATACAAATTTCCCTGTCTCCCCGAAGAGACCATATTCAACTTGAGTTAACATTTTTTTGGACATTTAAGTTCATCATATGAACCACAGGGACAGCAGCAAATGCTATAAACCAGGATACTCCCTGGAACTACTGAGGGCTTTAGGACTATTGACCCCTATCCTACGGGCCCTAGGCAACCGTGTTTTTTATTGGTTCCTTTTCTATCTCCTGTCTTATTGTCCCTTCTTGCTGTTCTTCCTGTGTTTCATCAACTGCTCTCCTGTCTTACCTCGATTTTTCTGCATCTAATTGGTGAGATCAGATGACTATCTGTTAATGCAGTATCTAAACTATGAATTAATAGACACGGGATAAGAGGGACTCTGCTACGCATAAAATGCATAAGGTTTAGCACATAACACAAATTCTGGCTGCCCAGAATTCTGAGCGCTACTTCTCCCCCCAGATCACAGGTTTATCTCTCCTTCTTTACAGTTTGTTGGCTATGTTCTGGATAGCGAGATTGCTGGGTAAGTAATCTCCAAATCAGTGAATTTTTTGCCTCCCACATATAGGTTCAGTCCCAGTCTGAGTCACAAATTAGGGGTTTTTAAATTGTAGATGTTTGGATTCATGGATGGGTAAAATATTAATACTCGTATTTAGTTGACTTTAGAATTTAAATAATTTCCATAGTTTATTGTGGCTTTGCCAATTTAAATTTTATTTTACGTTTGTCAATTCTCATCTCTGATGAAAAAACTTCCCCCCCCCACCATGGGGAGTAGAGAACTAAATTTTGTATTCACAAATGAACCATTATTACTGGGAAGACTCCAGAGCTCTTACATGTAGACACAGTTCACTGCAAAGATGAATCACAGAGTTAGAGGATGAAATCAAGAGCAACTTACCAACAGAAACAGGTATAATTTTTGTCCACTGATCCAGATCACTTTGAAATAGGCTTCAATTTTTTCATCTATTTTAGGGTTTTCACCCAAACTCTTTTTTTTTTTGGTTGAACTTTTATGGCCACTTGTATTTGAGGTCCGTTGTATAAATGCCTAGATTTGCTTGTATTGTATTGCTTGTATCAGAAAATATGTATTGCTTGTATCAGAAAATAAATCATATTTTGCATCTAAATGCAGTAGTCCACACAGGTTTTCTTAAATCCTCCTATGTCCTAAAATTGTGCCAGGCAACTGTGCTTGTCCCCAAGGAGCTTCTAGGCTCATTAGTAAGATAAGACCAATGAATACAGGGGGAGGAGGGAATGAAAACCACACAGAAAGGTATGTAGCTTAGAATATAGTCGTGGATACAGGCTATAAGTGCCAGAGGGATTCAGAAAGGCAGGGAGACATTGCATTCTAGAGATATCAGAGGAGGCTCTCAGAGGGGCGTAAACGCAGGGGGTCTTGAATAATGTGTGAGATTTGGTCATTCTACCTTCCAGGTGGAGAAGATAGGGCCCACGGCTCCAAGCAGGGCATGGGACACCTCAGAGGGTGAGACTGGCCTTCTCCCAGCTGGGGCTGGGGAAAGGCTCAGAGCTTAAGGCAAGGTCTTGAACAGGAGGATGGGAAAATAGCCAAGGAAGGCCCATGGCAGGTAGAGGAGAAGTTGGAACCAGTGCTTTCATCCTTCACCCACCTCCATCCAGACTAGACAAAGCGTGGAGGTTATTTCTTTAAACAATGCAAGTTCCTTCACTCTCGAGCCAGCACACTTGCACTGAAGTTAAACTCTGCACACTCAGAATTCAGGGCTCTACTCTGAGAAGCTTCAAAGCCCAAGGAGGGGTGGAGAGCGGGAGGAAAACCCCAGAGCCTCCTGTGAAGACTGAGGCCTGGGTGGAGAAGCAGCTTCTAAGCTCTTTCAGCTTCAAGGAGGAAAGCGCTGCAGAAACCCCACCACTGGGGAGGGGATTTCTGGTTAAGTCACACTCCAAATTCTGAGTTGCATTAAAGTTTGCCTTTTTGCCTAAAGTTCTTTGGTGGGGGGGCGGGCTTACAATCCTCAGGGATAGAAAGCCGTCCAGAGGAAGAAGGCCTGCTTGGGGGCTTTTCCTCCCTGGTATTAATGGAGACACCTGGAGCCAAGAGAGAGCACAGCTGAGCCCTTCTCCAAGGCGGCATTTGGGCCAAGGTGCCAGAAGGGCGCTCACCGGGGAAGGTGAGATGAGGTGGGAAGTGAGGGCCAGGGGGCCACCTAGGGAATTCTGGCTTCTCCTCTGGCTCACAGAACTCGGTCCAGCTGGAGCAGCCTCCTCCCTCCCTGGCCAGAGCTGCTCAATCCCGGCCGGCAGGGCCCACTCCCCCCGCCCCGCCCCCCGGGACTCCCGGACCCCGGCCAGGAAGAGCAGACACCGAGTTTGAGCCTGGAACTACACAGTCCCCCACCTCGGCCGCGCGCACGGTTTAGTCTCGCCTCCCTCGGTGCTCTGTGTCTCCTCGAGCCCCCTCCCCAGGATCGGACGCCGCCCTCCACACCTTCACACAGGTCCCCCTCTGTGCTGTAACACACCGGCCCCTTTCCTGGCGCTCGGCTCGGGTCAACGCCTGCTGAGGTTCCAGACGAGGCTCATTCATCGCATAGTTGGATGGGGGAGGGGTTGGGGGGCTGTCCTTCTGAACCTCCAGGTGGGAGCCCAGGGGCCAGGTGCCCCGAGAAGCTGCTAGAAGATAGGTCGGGACGACGCCCCCAAACTTGGCCCTGCTTGCCAGTCTCCAAGATTTAGGGCTCCAGTTACTTCGTGGGCTCCCCCTGCGCCCTTCCCCTCGCCTCCCGCCCAAGGTCCCAACGCGATGCCCCCTCTCTCCCTCCCCCGCTGCTCCTTTCTACGCTTCCCCTCCTCCCTCCCAAGTCTTTTCCGTCCACGGTCTAGGGCTCGCAGCCTGCGCCTCTGCAAACACCCCCCGCCCCTCCAATCCGGGCAGAACTCCGAGGGGAGGGGCCGGAGGCCCCCCTTCCCGCCTGTGGTCGGAGAGGGCAGCGCCGCAGCCCCGGGTGGAGGGGAGTACAGGGGCCGTCTCTGCGCCCCGCCCGATCAGGCCACTCGGCACACTAGGGGTGGGAGGCGGGAAGCAGGGCTAGCGGAGAGGGGGGTCCGGCCCGGGCAGGTGCGGGCTCTGGCTGGGCCCGGGCGGGCTCCGGGGGCGGGGTCTCAGGTTACAACCCCGCGGGGGGCCGGGGGCGGCCCGCGGTTTGGGCGAGTTCTCCAGCCTCGAGTAGAGCCGGGCGCATATAACGGGCGCCGCGGCGCAGAGAAGACGCAGAGCACTGCTGGGCTGCCGGGTCTCCTGCCTCCTCCTCCTGCTCCGAGGGGCCTCCTGCATGAGGGCGCGGTAGAGACCCGGACCTACGCCGTGCTCCTGCCGCCTCGCTGCGCTCCGCCCGGGCCCGGCTCCGCCAGGCCCCGCGGTGAGCCATGATCCGCCTCGGGGCTCCCCAGACGCTGGTGCTGCTGACGCTGCTCGTCGCCGCTGTCCTTCGGTGTCACGGCCAGGATGTCCGTAAGTTGCCCACAGCCCCTGCCTGCCACCCTTCTGTGCCGTCCCGCCGCATCCTCTTGCCTGGCCCTCTCGCGCTCTGGAGCCTGCGGATGCGCAGAAGCTCATCGAGTGGAGCTCTGCAAGTCAGGGGCTCTGTCCGAGCGTCCTCCGTGCCGGTCGTGGTTGGAGGCATTTGCAGGTCCCTGCGTTGCACAGGAATACTAAACAAGCAAAGCGTCGGGTCCGAGGTTTGCGCACAGATTTTAAGCGCGCTCTTTCCCACCAGCTTTGATAATTAGGCGCACACGCACACAACTTGGCTTTCCGAAGCACTCAGAGTTCAGCAAAACAGGTTGCGGCCCATCGAGCTTAGGAGAAGTAGGAGAGAAAGAGCGCGAGCAAAGGAGCGAGCGAGCGCCAAGGGGTTGACGGCCCAGTAGTGTCCAGGGGTTGGTGCCGGGGGTTTCAAAGGGAAGTTAGACAAAGGAGATGCTCGGAAACTGGTGGGCTGAAATCCGAGGCCACAAAGAAGGGCTTCGGAGAGACACTCTGCGACCTCATCGCCTCTCGCGGGTTTCCTCCCCCTCACGGCTGGCCCAGGAGCAAAGTGCAGCCCTCTTCGCATCTCGGCTTTCCCCTTGCCTCTGAAGGATACAGAAACTTCCCGTAGGAGAGGCCATCTGAAAGGCGATAACATTCCAACCAGACCGTGCTTTTCAAAGGCCCAGGAAAATAGCGCCCCCTCCCCGCCGTCTTCCCCCCTAACATCCCCACCCCCGCCCAGGTACTACAATGAGTTACTTTTCTAAAAATTTCTGGAAATAACCGAGGCTCTGCCAGGTGTGTGTGTGTGCGCGTGCGTGTGCGTGTGCGTGTGCGTGTGTGTGTGTGTGTGTGTGTGTAGCAGAGGAAGGAGACACGGTTGGTCGATTGCTATAACAATTTCAACCGAATAGAGTTAGAGACGGCAGTTTTACAGCCTGGTCCAAAGGCGGTTCGAACCGCACCTTTCCATCGCCTCCTTTGGTGAAGTCTCACTGTCTGGGATTATATTTAGGACAAATGAAGCCTGGAAAGTGTATTAGGTAGAGAAGTTATTTTTTTTCCCACGTGTTTGGGCACGTTTCCGACGGCTGGGATTCCAGCCCTGTCTTTGTATGTTACAAATTGTAAATCAATCGCAGGGGAAATTTTTTGGCGGGGGGGTGGGGGTGGGGAGTAATGGAAGTCAAAGTCCGTCTGCCGACGAGGCTGTCTGCAATCTCGTCTGCCACTAGGCTATCTGCAGACACAGTTTAGAAGGCTGCGGACCCAGAAGGACTTTCCATGCATTAGGGTGGTTGACCGGGACTGGGGCCCGCGGTGCAGCTGCAGGGAGCCCCGGGCAGGAGATTTTGGTCAGGCTGTCGGATGGTGCACTAAGCTGGAGGCCCGCTCCCGGGTACTTGTTGGAATACGGTGCGTCTATAAGTGGCCCCAGCTCGGACTGACTATATATTTGTCCTAAATTTGCATGTACACACTCACAAAACTGTCTTCTTGACTGACCTCTGCCTCAGTTCGCAGTGGAATTAGCTAGGTGACTCTAAAATAACTCCCCAATTCTCCATCTGGTATTAGAGGCTCTCACTTAAGTGGCAGAGCGTCTCAGCGCCGCAGCCTTCCTAGGAGGTAGTGAATTCCACAGTTTCTTGGGCCCAAATCTTCCAGTCGATCCTCCTCCTCCCCAGGGGGAGTGCTTTGGAGCCGCTGACTTTGCACCCTGGCGCATCCCGGCTCCGTACCCCCCTACCCTGGATCAGCGGACCCAAAGACGTGACGTGGGGAAAGACGCAGTCTGCGTGGACATCAGGAATGTCAGAAACCTAGAACTCTGGCACGACCCTCCTCCCCATCTTTCCACAAGTTTGAGAAACTTATTGGCGGCGGCGTCTTTGAGCCACATCTGCATTTCACAGCCCTCTCCTCTGAATGTGCCCCTCGGCTCAGGGGAGAGACCTCAATCCTCCATTGTGAGGCTTGTTTGCGTTGGGAGATTGGCAGCGATGGCTTCCAGATGGGGCTGAAACGCTGCCCGTATTTATTTAAACTGGTTCCTTGCGGAGACCTGTGAATCGGGCTCTGTGTGCACTCGAGAAAAGCCGCATTCATGAGAGACGAGGTCCGGTGGGTTCCCCAGGACTCCCCGACCCCCTCTCCCACAATGCTCCCCTGTGCCCGCCCGCGGACACCTCCCGGGCTCCAGCCCTGCGCAAAGCGGCTGCGAAGCAAAACAGTTCCCCGAAAGAGGTAACTTTTTAATTGGCCTGCTACAAAGAATCACTTATGTGGCGCTGCGGTAATGAGGGGAACCCGATCAGGCGCGCCGGGATGCTATCGGCAGCCGTTTCGAACAGCAATTATGGTGGCGCTGGGCTCCTCCGTCCACACCTAGGGGATCCGGTTACGGCGCTGGCTCCTTTCTGGGGCAGTC
Organism: Orcinus orca; assembly: GCF_937001465.1. Classification (NCBI taxonomy): domain Eukaryota; kingdom Metazoa; phylum Chordata; class Mammalia; order Artiodactyla; family Delphinidae; genus Orcinus; species Orcinus orca. Next base: position 38,700,282 of record NC_064569.1, on the reverse strand, counting down.
ATTTTATCCCACTTTTCACCCTCCCAGTGTCTGTGGGCGAGCCGTGTCCAGAGCCGCAGCCACAAAGAGTCACCCGACGGCTCTCACGCCCAGCGCTGCGGCCCCGCCCCTGCGCCCGCTCATCCCCGGCCACTCTTCCGAGGGAAATCTGATACGTCTTCAGGGTGCACCCCGCTCTCCCAGCACTTTACTCTCTTCCCTCACGGCCCCTCTTGGGTTTGGGGGGGGGGGTTCTTCCAGTCGCTCTCCCGCAGCTCGCTTTCTACAGCTCCACCTATATATAGCGGTGCGTGCGCCCCGCAACAACTGTATATACCCTAGGCTCCCTCTCCCCCCTCCCCTCCCCGTGATTATCTCGCCTAAAGGCTGGGTGGAGCGTTTCTAGTGGGAAAAAAAAAAGACAGAAAGAAAGATTTATCTTTCAGTCTCCTTAAAGAGCACGGGGCGGGCCGTTTCTCTCTCCGCCCACCTGGTTTGTGGCCCTTTCCTATTATTCAACCCCCGCAGTCGCCAGGGCTTTGGGGATTTTGATGAGAAAAACAGCACTGGGCGCTCCCCGGCACGTGGCGCGGGCTCGGCCGCGCTTGGCGCTCTCCGGAGCGCTCTTGTCAGCGCAGGCTTCGTTTGCAGGGCGAATTCCGGAAGGCAGGCGGCTTGTGGAGAGGGACTAGTGCATGCCGTTCTTGGGCTGCGTTCCTGGAGGAGGCAAGGCCTGGACTGGCTAATCTTAGCCCGGACCAGGCATTCAAAGCCCCCTCCACACACCCCCTTCCTCCAAGCTGGGCTGTTGTCTTCAGATGGAAGCAAGGTCTCTCCAGAGAGGGCTGCAGCTGGAGGTCAGCACCGGCAGCGGCAGCGGGCGGGGTTCTTTGGCCCTGCTTGCCCCCCAGGGCATTTTGTTATACCCTTGGGTCCCAGGTGTATTGTTTAACTGGGCCTATGCCCCTCCCCAAATTGGTCCTAATCCTGATATGATTTAAAGAATGGAAGAAGATCCTAATTGTCACAGCTCCTCCTCTCACACACACCCCACCCCCATACATCACTTTGGGAGCCTGGCTCTTTGCAGAGTCTAATTTTTGTGGGTAGAATTTTCTGCACGCCTTCTACATTTTAGCTGTCAGTTGTATTTAGCTAGATGCACGAAGACAGTAGGCATAGTCAGTCCCCCTCGCCTTCCCTGCTGGGTCAGGATTTCCACTGGTGAATAGACAGCAGAGTGCAAGGCACACAACAAATGTTTGTTGACTCCATGGAAGAATGAATGATGTCTTAGAAAAGTCATTTTCAAGTTCTCTGTGTTCGAGTGGCCCGAGCCCACCTTCTTCAGCATTTGAATTATGTCGAGTTGACTTGCAACCTCTTTCTCTTTTTCCCTTCTGACTCCTCACCCCCTCCTTCCCTTGGCTGTCTGCTTCCCCTGCCCCACCCCCGGTGCAGAGAAGGCTGGCAGCTGTGTGCAGGACGGGCAGAGGTATAACGATAAGGATGTGTGGAAGCCCGAGCCCTGCCGGATCTGTGTCTGTGACACTGGGACTGTCCTCTGCGACGACATAATCTGTGAAGACATGAAAGACTGCCTCAGCCCCGAGACCCCCTTCGGAGAGTGCTGCCCCATCTGCTCAACTGACCTCACCACTGCCAGTGGTCGTAATTTATTTATTTCCTGTTCCACATAAATAAATTACTTGCGAGGGCAGCAAATGCCCTGCCATAGATGCCGGTCATCTCTGCGAAGCAGAGGGGCTGGTTATCCATGGGACCCCAGCAGCTGAGGCTGAAAGGAAAGGCCATTTCTCGCTTGCAGGTTGACACTGACACACTAGAGGGGTCCTTCCTCACCCAAACACTACGCTTCCGAGACATGGAGGACAGAGGTGATTCCACACAGGTATCCTCACTGGAATCACCTCTGCAGATCCCTAGCGCCACCGTGGAGATGCAGTGCTCCTTCTGGCCAAACCGCAGACTAACTCCTCCTCCGGTACCCACACCTTGGCTTCTCTGTAGAAGGCCTCAGATGTAAGGTCTTCAGTGTGGAGCGAGCTCTGCTGGCCAGCAGGCAGACAGGGAGGGCAGGCCCCCTTCTTGAAATATGGACCACGCGTGGCGGTTTCCTTTTGGTTTTGCCTCTGTTGGCGTTGACTGCCAGTCAAGAAGCAAGTTCCTAGGAGAAGGGTGGAGATGGGGCTGGGACAGAGCCCCGTGTGCCTGCACCCTGCTGGGTTGTTAACTCCCAGCTGGAGCCAGGGCTGGTGGGTGTGCAGGTGACCCCTCCTCAGCTCTGGAACACATGCCCTATCTCCCTGGAGGGTGGCTGGGGACACACATCTAGGCCTCTTGGGTGGCCCTCACTTTTCCCTTCCTGCTCAAGTAGACAAGACAATTGAGAGGGAAGCGAGCAGTTGCCTTTCCTTAACACTTCACCCACCCTGGAAAGCTGCTTGGGGAAGCTGCTTTGATGGTCCAGATTCCCAGATCATTTCTGAGGGGACCTGTGTGAGTGAAGCGTTGATCACCTTTACGACTTCGCTGCTGCAGAGGGGGAAGGGGTTATTGACTCGGGGTGGCACTGGCTCCAACGCCCTCTGTAACTCCTGTGCTCTGCTGTTTTTTGTGCTTGCTTCACGGAGATCCGGCTTAAATGTAAGACCTTTCCAACTACCTAACTCTTCTTCTGGGGTGGAGGAGGTTGGTGGGGGGTGGGGCGGCGCTTGGGCTACGGAGGGGCTTCTTATCCTGTGAGGAGGAGAAGAGACTGAACCTCCCAGTTTCGGGTGCTTTCTTTCTAGACGGCTGATTAGATCTTGAATTCTTCCTTTTCTCTTTGTACCACCCCTGCTCCGTTCTTGTGCATGCTGACTGCCTTTCGAATAACAAAGTCTGCGTCATCTCCATTCCTCATGGGACCTCAGCAACTCCAGGACCCCAGTGACCCTAACACCCCAACAGAGGGGTTCAGTGGAGTAACAGGAAGCTGCCTCCTTCCCTGGTTGTGTCCCTTTCTTTGTCTGATCCGTTCAAGAGTGTCTAAGTGACAAGAAGTTGTACGTAACCATCTCATGAATCTTACATTTTCCTTCTCTATTTTTTCCATTTGCAGGGCAACCAGGACCAAAGGTGAGGATTTTTGTTGTGTTTTGAGCTTTCTTTTGCCTTTATAGTTCCTTCTCTAGGAGCAGTGCTATGCTCATTCAGCCTGTGGTCTTTAGACATCAACAGGGATCTGTTTCAGAGGGCATCTCGATGCAAGGGCTCCTGGGCAAGGTTGTGTGCTTGGGCCTTGGTGGGCTTGCTTGGCTCAATCCTGACAGTGTTTCGTGTTTCAGGGACAGAAAGGAGAACCTGGAGACATCAAGGATGTAAGTACGCATTATACTCCCACGTTGCATCTGCTGCTCTAACTGGGTCATGTCCTTGAGGTTCCCTCTAACTTGCCGTCCTGTGGGTCTCTCTATCACAGATTGTAGGACCCAAAGGACCTCCTGGGCCTCAGGTAAGAAAGGGAGAAACCCCTTCCTCCGTGTCTTCCTTGAGTTACTGAACTGCAGGCCCCTGGTCTGGCTGTCATCTCAATATTTTCTTCATTTTCAGGGACCTGCAGGTGAACAAGGACCCAGAGGTGATCGTGGTGACAAAGGCGAAAAAGTGAGTAGAGAAACAACGCTGTCTGACCCATGTGGACTGCCAAGGCTCTCTAAGCCCCCTCCCCAAATGACTGACTACCTGCCTCCTCAGGGGCAGCCTGTAGACAGATGGTTCTTGCATAAACACTGCTTCTCATTGGGGCCTTTTTCTCTTTCTGCCAAGGGTGCTCCTGGACCTCGTGGCAGAGATGGAGAGCCTGGGACCCCTGGAAACCCTGGCCCCCCTGGCCCTCCTGGCCCCCCTGGCCCCCCTGGTCTTGGTGGAGTAAGTATCCTTATGTCCCCTTCCTTCAGTCTGTCCCTCCAGAAGCGTGGCTTCTAAATTGCTAGTCACACTCACCTGGCTGGCTCCCAGGGCTGCCAGCAGTGTGTACACAGTCTGTCCATGGGCTTCTCCCCCAGGCCTATAATTTAGTGGAATCACATAGTAGGCATGAGACTGTGGCGCTAATGGATGACTTTTTTCACTCACTGGGTTTCTGCAAAGCAAGTCTTCAGTTACCTGGCTTCCTGGTGTCTGTACTGTGTGGCTGATTCTTGGGAGTGGGTGTGGGGCTTGGGGGAGAGGATGACTGGGCACTTGTAGTTCCCTGGAAGAAGAGTGACCGCTGTCCTTGGAAGACATTGAATCTTCATCTTTGCCAAGTACATTCCAAGCAATTATTTATTCTCATGAAAGAGCCCCACTGAGCGAAGGTGTGTGGCTAAAGTCATTTTTGGAATCAAACCAATCAACAAATTATATTATTGCCCAGTTTTTGCAGGTTTGCCATTTTGATGTTTGCTATGATTTAAATTTTTAAACTTGAATGGCTCATAGATGCCTACTACATCCCCTGTTAAAATATTTCAAGACTGTTCATTTTAGTCTTTTGCTGGGCATTAAAGTCTTGGAAAAGAAGAAAAGAAACTTTAAAAGTGATATTTTTAGTTATATTTCTCAATTTATGTTAAATAACGTATTTAATATTTTAGAATTTTTTTTAAAAACTTATAAAATGAAATGCAAGTAATGGATACTCTTCCAAATAACACTTCATCTCCCAGGGAAATGACTATGCCACTGTCATCTAATAACCCATTTCCAAAACAATTTTTCAGGAATCATTAGTAATTCAGATCAAGGCTAGGTTAGTCTCCAACAATTAGAATTTCTCTAAATAGAGTATTTTCTATCCAGATATAGCTAACCTAGCCAAGTAGGAAAAGCACAGGGCCTCCCAAGCTTTTCACGTTGTTGGGTTTATTTGCAGAACTTTGCTGCTCAGATGGCTGGAGGATTTGATGAGAAGGCTGGTGGCGCCCAGTTGGGAGTAATGCAGGGACCAATGGTAAGAAAAAAACACCAGTTCTTTGCAGCCAAAATGGCAAGAGGTGGCCCTTATTAGAGCCAGGGACTCTGACAACCTCACTTTACAGGTAATTGCTTAGAGCAGCTCTTCCCCAACAGTTACGTAACCTCCCATTTAGCTAGCCCAAAGCATTTGGGTTTTAACGGCGATGGATGCCAGTTTTAATGATGCGCTGGAGTGACTAAGAAGAATGAGGATGGAGAGAGGCATATAGGCTGATCTGTCAGAAGGCCAGTTGCTATTGCTCTTGGAATGAGAACTGAAGAATGCAGACAGCAGCCACTGTTCTCCGGCATCCACAAGACTTCCAGCAGGAACTCTCAGCCCTGCAGCTCCCACTTGGCACAGGCTAAATGAAACTCAGACTTTAGTAAACATGGCTGCCGTCCAGGGGAAAGCAAGGCCAGCTTCTCTGTCCAAATGGTACCTATAAATAAAAATAGATTGTTGCGAGGGGAGTGGGAAATGAGAGGGGGCGGCCACTGCAGGCCCCCTGCTCACAGAGTAACTCCTTGTCCTTTGTCTGGGCTGTTGGCTGGGAGGAGGTGGCACCCTGGAGGCTGTGGGTGAAGCATTTCCAGTAAAGCTCCTCATTTTCTGTTCCAATGCAGGGCCCCATGGGACCTCGGGGACCTCCAGGCCCTGCTGGTGCTCCCGTAAGTACTGGGCCTTTCCTTTTGGAAGGTGGAGACACAGATGCTTTCAAGCTCTCTGATGTCAGTTTGCGGGGGGCCAACCTGGTGTCCTCACCTTACTTTTTAGGGACCTCAAGGATTTCAAGGCAACCCTGGTGAACCTGGGGAACCCGGCGTTGCTGTGAGTACCTCCGTGGGCCCTGCCCTCCTTGGGGGGAGCTTCCAATGATGTACCGCTCCGACCCCGATCCTGTCGCCTCCCGGGCTCTGCCCAGCACTTTCCGCGGTGGAGGGCTCAAAGGAAACCCAGAGGTCCCCTCTTAGCTCTGGGGGAACAGAGAGCCAGATGTGGCAAGAACCACCCAGGACTCTGTCATCTCAGTCCTTTTTCTGGGTCACCCCTGGCCTGTGCTGTCCACTGCCTCCCACTATGATCTGCTCTCTCTCAGCACAAAGTGGGTTCTTCCATCTTTTTTTTAATTGGAGTGTGGTTGAATATTTTGGCCAAGCTGCACGGCCTGCCCACATGCAGGATCTTAGTTCCCTGACCAGGGAGCAAAGCTGCAACCCCTGCATTGGAAGCGTGGAGTCTGAACCACTGGACTGCCAGGGAAGTCCCAGGGTTCTTCCATCAGTTTTTCCTTATAGAGGAACTAGCTTCCAAAAGCTACAATCCCCAAATTTTGTCCACTGATTGGGTGTCTTCCCCCTCCAACCATCTCTTAAACTCTCCTATTTCGTTCGTAGGGTCCCATGGGTCCCCGCGGCCCTTCTGGCCCCCCTGGAAAACCTGGTGACGATGTGAGTACACCTGGGGAGTCAAACAAGTGGCCGCCTCACTTGAAAGGGCCCAGAGAGGGGGTGCTGGGCAGTGATACGGAGGCACCCTCGGCTTGACCCAAGGGAGAGGCAACCTGAGGGGCAGAGCGGGTCTGTTGGAGACTCGGACTCCGCCTACTGTCCACTGGCAACTTAGCTTGCAATTGCCTTGGGGACTGCTTTGGACCCACTGGGAAGGGAACTAATTAAAACATCATTAACTCCTGGAAGGGAAATTGAGAAGTGAGAGAAGGGAGAGGGAAAACACAAGGGGAAAGATGTAGAGAAGGAAAAACAAAGAAAGAAACACTCAACAGCCCGACATTATCTTAATTGTAAATGAGTTAGGAAAAGCTCAGCCTGAGTCAGGATGTCTGCAAGGGATGCAAACGAAGGGAAGAGACAAGAGTTGGCACTCGTGAATCCCATTAGACAGTGAAAGTCTCTGAGGTTAGGGGGCCCTAGGCCAGTCAGCAGTGCCTATGAGAGGAGACAGGGAGCCCACCAGGGGAGGCTGGAGGCCGTGGGGTTGGGGACAGAGGAGCTTGCCCAGGGCACAGGCAGCTGTGTGAGAGAAGACACGGTGAGCCAGGGAAGGCATTCGGGGAAGTCTGGGACCTGAAGGAGCGGGGTGGAGATGAGGAAGCAGGTGGGCAAAGGCATGGCGGGCTGGGAGGAGAGACGGGGCTCCGGAGTGTGCCAGCTGTGCTAATAGTCTTCTGAGGAAGCTGAGTTCATCTCTCTCCCTTCAGGGTGAAGCTGGAAAGGCTGGAAAACCTGGCGAGAGAGGCCTTCCGGGTCCTCAGGTAAAGCCCCACCTTCCCCAGCCTCCAGCATCATTCCCAGAGCCTCCCTCCTTGCAGCCGAGGCAGTGGCCTCCCGCCCAGCTCACCCGGTTCCGTTAGCTGGGCCTCCCGCCCAGCTCACCCGGTTCCGTTAGCTCACTCCTAAAGTTCCAGCAGTCTCCACATACATCACACCTTCATGCTGATGACCATGTCTCTGATCCTACATGGGTGTTGTTCAGACCCACTTTGAATAAGATGGGGTGAGGCACAGTGAAGGGGATTCTGGGATTGACTGAAAGATGGTCCCAGTACTGGGCTTCCACTGCTCCCTGGCTCTGAGGGCTCTGTAGCAGCCCAGGGCAGTCTTGACCCGGTTCTGCTCGGTGCCCTGAGAATCTCTTCTTTGGATTGCAGGGTGCTCGCGGCTTCCCAGGAACCCCAGGCCTTCCTGGTGTCAAAGGTCACAGAGTAAGTATCATGGGTTGAGGGTGTTGGAAGGAAGGGATTGACCAAGGGAGAAAAAGGCTTTTGAGGACATGAATCTTCCTATTTGGCTTCCCCAGAAGTGCGATTGAATGTCTTCTCTTGTCCCGTAGGGTTACCCAGGTCTAGATGGTGCTAAGGGAGAAGCTGGTGCTCCAGGTGTGAAGGTAAGGACCAAGAAGCACACGAGGATGGGGGACGGACAATGGGGAGATGCTACTGAGCTCAGTGGAGTTAGGACACCTGAACAGCTTGGGTTAGGACAGCCAGTCCTACGTCCTAATGTACGAACGGCAGTTCTGGAAAGCTCTGGGAATTGTCCCTCACAGAACTAAAGTTTGGGGGTGTCAGTGCTAGCTGAGATGACCAGAGCTTTCAGCTTCTTCCAGGGGAGTTGTCTGGGGGCTAGCACTGGGGTCCCAGTCACTGACCCTCTGCCTCTTTTTTCCAGGGTGAGAGTGGTTCCCCAGGAGAGAACGGTTCTCCAGGCCCAATGGTGAGTATATGAGCATTCCCCCTGGGAGGGCCTCTCTAGACACTCTTCAGACACCTTCTAAAGCCTGGCAGGTGGCTTCACCATAAATGCCATGGCTCCCTTTATGCAAAGTAGATACTCAGTTTTTTAGATTGATCTGATTATGAGCAAAAGGCAAAATGTATCAAGTAGATGATTTGGTCAAGGTTTCACCAACATTTCCTTGAAATAGCCCTGTTAGCACACTTGAGGCGTGCTTCAATTTTTACAAATTTCGTTTATTTTCAACATTTTGGGGAGCTCATCTATTGCAAGAAGCAAGATGTGCCTCGAACAGGGCTCCCAGTAGGTAACCACAGGCGCACCTGTGTGCTCTGCTGTGGCAGGAGAACCTTTCATGTGATAGGAGCATCCTGAATCAGGAAGGTGAGGTCAGGGGCATCCACACCTTTGCCTCCTGGGCACTGCACGCTCCCTCCCCTCAGGTGTCCAGGAAGGGCCTGCAGGTTAAGTGATGGTGCAGAGTGTCCTTGAGTCAACTCATGCTTGTGCTGTCCTGGTGTGTGTTCCAGGGTCCCCGTGGCCTGCCTGGTGAGAGAGGACGGACTGGCCCTGCTGGCGCTGCGGTGAGCAATTGACAAGACCAAGAGCCACCATTTGTCCAGCACTTTCAAGTTTACGAGGCATTTGCATTAGGGTTATTCTGCCTGACCCTCAAAACAAGCCTGCGAGGTGTAGAGGGTATCATCGTCCCGTGAGGATTCACTCTAGTGTGCCCGTCACAAATTCCCAGGCTGGGTCTGCAGTCGGGGGACTGGGCGTGGGCCACGGGAGGGCTGGGTGGTAAGGGCAGGAGTATCCTTAACCCGCCTCGATTATTCAGGTAATCCCCTCAACAGCCCCACCTGCTCCCCATCAACCCCGTTCCAATTTATGGACAGACTTTAGTTGGCTAGAGTACTGTGCTCCTTTTTGTTCTTTCTGGTTGCTCAGATGCTGCCCTAGAAAAGTCTTAACAGTCCAGGGTCAGCTCACATCCTTGACATTGGTGCACTGCTGGTGCCACTATGACATACCAGTGGCCACCACTTCACGCACACTCCCTCTGTTTAATACCTGAGATGCTTAGTCTCATCCAATCTTCCCTCATATCCTGTGAGGTAGATTCTATTGTCCTCCCCATTTTAGAGGAGAAGAAACCGAGGCACCGAACGGTTAAATAGCTTAAGACAAACTATACTTTGCAGCCTCAGACTCTGGTGGCCTCTTGTTAATGGGGGAAGTTAAGAGCACGGGGATTTGCCATGGTGGAGGGTGCAGGTGTCTAGCTCTGATCCCTTAGCAATCGAGAGCCCTTGCGGGCGCCTGGTCAGGCGAGTGATGCGATGAAAGCTGTGTTTAAGAAAGATTATGCGCTCTTGTTGATTTCACACCCAGCCACCCAGCCCTGAGGCCCCTCCTCACGGGTCCTTGCAGGACCGGCCAAAGTAAATCAGCTTCACTGGGTTTTACTGCTTTCCAGATAATGTATCTGTTTTGGCAGAAATTTCCCTCAAAAGCAGGTCAGTGAAATACCAAGCAGCCTCGACCCCCATTTGTCAGCCAGAGCTGTTGAAGTGGCTTGTCCCCGGGTCGCTTTGTGTGAGGGGATTAGAGAGCGCTGGACCTGCCGAGAAACACTGCGATTTCGGCAGGTTGTCAAGACGTGGCTTGTGGGGGCCACGGTGGCCACACTCTGTGAGGGGCACAGATGAGCTGCATCCCTGTTTTCCCTCCTTCCCAGGCACAGTAGACCCTGCTTCTCGCTCCTTCTCACTGATTCCTGTCCCCACGGTAGTCAGGCTGGCAGGGTGTGCACAGGATTAGGCATAGAAGATTGACAATGTCACGTAGTTCCAAGCGCAGGTCAGGGTTCAAGGCCTGGCCAGGGACTGGGCTGGGTTGGCCTCTGCCTGCTGTGGTCACGTGCCCCCCACCTTGGGCCAGACGGTGCCCACTCCCCAGCCTTGCTGCAGGAGAAGCCCTGGATGCCCGCCCAGCTCTGGCCTCCCGGGCGGCACTGCAGCTCCCCCTCACTCACGGCCAGCCCGGCCTCTCCTCTGGCTGACCCCTGGAGGGTGGGTGCTTCTCGAAGCGGCCAGGCTAGTCCAGAAGGGGCTCTGGCCAGTGCTGAGGCTTTATGTTCCCCGTGACACTTTCTTCGGTTAAGTCTTCTCTTCCCTGTTTAATGCCAACGGGGAGAGTCTCAGGAGAAATGGACCATAGCCAGGAGGAAGAGTTGAGTCTTCTTTAAAACAGGAGCTCCCCCTAAAGCATCCTTCTTCAGTTTCCAAGGAGAGGCAGAGGCAGGCAGACGGGGCTCGGCCGAGGTCCTCCAAGGACCAGGTGCCAGGCCCAGCTCCACCTAGCCTGACGGTCCCCTGGGCCTTGAGGAGCCTTGAGAGAGGCACGAGGGGTGCTCACCGCAAACCCAGGAGAAAACCCTCAAAGGGCAAGGCCTGTGGAGGAAATGCCGGCAGCCTTGCCTTCCTGTGAAGGAAGTCCTGGGGCGGATGTGGTCCTCGGGCTCTGCCCGGTGTCCTGTCCCCATCACAGAGCTTCTTCCTGAGCTGCTGGCAGATGTCCTGCAGCTTCTCTGATTTCCATAGAAGCGGGTGGTTTTATGGGTTGGAGGATGGTGGGGCGCAGATCCTGGGGTTAACCAAGCCGTAACCAGGGAGGTTACCCGAGTCCGGAGAGTGCTTCTTGCTGTGACAGGCAGGAGGCACTCAGTCAGGGTCTATGCCTGGCTGTTTCGCTCTCCTTTGGCCCAGTTCACCAAATCTTTAAACGATAACTCAGCCTTGAAGTTAGGGATACTTGGGGTCTAAACGGAAGTTTAAGAAATGATGAAACAGGGCTTCCCTGGTGGCGCAGTGGTTGAGAGTCCGCCTGCCGATGCAGGGGACACGGGTTCGTGCCCTGGTCCGGGAAGATCCCACATGCCGCGGGGCGGCTGGGCCCGTGAGCCATGGCCGCTGAGCCTGCGCGTCCGGAGCCTGTGCTCCGCAACGGGAGAGGCCACAGCAGTGAGAGGCCCGCGTACCGCAGAAAGAAAAAAAAAAAAAGAAAGAAATGATGAAATAGCTGGAAAATCACCCAGGCTTTGTTAAGCTGAGAACAAGCCCGCCGCCCTCCCGGTTCTCCCAGCCGCCCTGGAGGACCTGCCAGCCTCGTGCCCAGCCCTGGGGTACCATGGGGGTTGGGCTGAGGCAGGGAGGGACTGGACGTGCGCGCGCCTCTGACGGTGGCTGCTTCCTTCTTGCTCGCAGGGTGCTCGGGGCAACGATGGCCAACCCGGCCCCGCAGGGCCTCCGGTAAGTTCGCTTCAGCCCAGGCAGGTCTGCCTGCGTCCCAGTCAGCAGCCCAGTGAAGTTGCAGTGTTTACTCGGTACGCAAGCCATGCTCTGGCTTCTACTGGAAAGGAGGAGAAATAAGTTTTCATTACTGCAAGAGCACGTTGAACAAGTTTTGAAGCAGCGGGTCATTTTTCTCAGCCACCCTTTCGGTAGTTTTCTTGAGGAGGGATAGAGAGGGAGGTGAAAATCGCCTGCTTCTCACCATGTATTTAGTCAGAAACCTGCTTTGCCTTGTGAAGCCAGGCTTGGGGACACTGGCAGTGGGGACAGTTTTCACCCAGGGACTTTCGGCCACAGGGGTGTAGGGCAATATTGGTACAAAGGTGGGACGGCACGTGAGGCGTGGCGGGGGGGGGTCTCACTCTGGAGGCTGGAGAGAGTCTGCCCGGAATCAGCATTCACCTCTCCATCCACTTGCTTCCTCCAGGGTCCCGTGGGTCCTGCTGGCGGTCCTGGCTTCCCTGGTGCTCCTGGTGCCAAGGTGCGTGTCCTGCCCGTTGTGTCAGGAAACCCGCTTTCCCCGTAGCCCTTGCTGACTGCCCCCTGGATGACCCCCTTCCCCGCCCCCTTCCCTGCGGAGGCGTGTCCCCCACCCCCTCCCCACCTCCACTCTCCACGGAAAACGAGGAAAAAGCCAGGCACTTGGCAGAGTCACCAGCTGGAAGGGAGAGTAAGATGGGATGATAAAAAGCTGGAGATACAGTTACAGCTGCAGAGTGGGGCCAGGCAGCAAAAGGTGGGGAGACACCTGAGAGCTGGGAGGGAGCAGAAGACCAGGAACCAAAGGGAAGAAGGCAGAGCTCCGCCGACTTAGACCCGGAAGAGCGTCGGAGGGAAATGGGCTCAGAGACGGTTCCACGCTTCCCTCTCGCCTCTGCCTCATTTGGGGGCCTTGGCTCTCCCAAGCCGTGTTCATAGAGTTCTTCCAAGGATTAACAGGGCCAGTGGGAGGCCAGCCAGTTCAGGGAAAGGCCCCTGTGGCCCAGGAGGGATTCCAATGCGCGTGTGTCCCTGGGAGTTCTCTCCTGGTGCCCGCCAGGAGATGAATAAGGAACCTCCATGCGGTCACTGGCATCGGGTTGCTTTTTCCCTCCTGGGGTTTCCATGGCAACCAGACAGTGTCTGAGGCCCCAGGAGCCGGGTGAAGGAGACCCATTGTGAAGAGGGACAGCGGAAGGTGAGGGGGCCTGACCTTCAGAAAATAATAATTACAGCAGTAAAGCAAGAATGTTCTGAGAAGAAACCTGAGGAGGCTCTGCCCTCCCTCCAGGTCATCCGTCCTCCCCAGGGACTCCGCTGTCCAGAGAGCCTAGATCGCAGCCAGTTGTAACTTTCAGGAAAAAATGAAAGTAAAAGCAGAGGCCGTTTTGGGAAAAGTAGTGTTGGGGTGCTGGACCCAGCTCGCTTCTGGCTCCCTTCAGACAGGCTTGGCCCAGAGCCTGGGTCACACACCAGCCAGATACAAGCCCAGTGATGCCCCGAGCTGAGCTGTTTGAGAGCCTCCGTAAAAGAGAAAATAGGAAGGGAAGGGGAGGTGGAGGTGCCTGCCCGCCGCAGCCACCTGTCCATCATCCCCATGACACTGGGCTGGCAGGGTCCCCCAGCTTGGGCTTTTCTGAATGGTGCTGGCGGGACGAGCATGCTGCCCAGGCTGTGGCACGACACTGTGTGCTTGCTGTCGGTGGTCACCGGATAGGGGGCAGACGGAGAGTAGAGTGGGTGGGGTAGGAAGTCATCAGGGCAGCGAGCTCAGCCAGGCGGCCCACGCGGGAACCCAGGTGCTCCGGAGCAGGGCTCAGCTTTTTGGTGCGTGTGTACGGCTTGCCCTGAGCTGTTGCTGGCCCACGAGGTCTCTGTCCCCCTGACTTGCCCTCACTCCACCCCTCCCTATCTCTTCCCAGGGTGAAGCTGGCCCCACTGGTGCTCGAGGTCCTGAAGGCGCCCAGGGTCCTCGCGGTGAAGCTGGTACTCCTGGGTCCCCCGGGCCGGCTGGTGCCTCCGTAAGTGTAGCTTCTGTTTCGCCTGAAGGGTCTGGGGTCTGAGGCCTTGACACACTTGACTCTGTGCTTAGCTGTGAGGGAAGTGGCGTCTCAATCATGAAACCTTCATTCTGGCTGAATGCCTGCCACCCCCCGCCCATCTCTAGAGACATGTCTCCCTCCATTGCCCATCCTCCCCCTGAAATGTCCAGCAGGGCCATGCCTGGAATGGACAGCTGCTGCTGCAGCCCCTGGACCTGGGGCCTGGAGGGCTAGGAGGGCTGGGGTTTACTCTTCGCTGCTTATTTTATAATGACAGTCTCCTTTTTCAGGGTAACCCTGGATCTGATGGAATTCCTGGAGCTAAAGGATCTGCTGTGAGTGCTGCCCTTGGACTTGGCACCTCCCGGTGGGGTCAGTCCCTCCTTGCCCCCTCTCCTGATGCCTCTCTCTCTGCTCATGCTGATAGGGTGCCCCTGGCATTGCTGGTGCTCCCGGCTTCCCTGGGCCCCGTGGTCCACCTGGCCCTCAAGGTGCAACTGGTCCTCTGGGCCCGAAAGGTCAAACGGTAAGATCCAGGATGAGGCCAAGCGCCCCAGCATCAAAACCGCCATCCCTCCTTCCTGCGCTCACACCATGTCCTTTGGTGGGGCGCCTTTAAGGGTTTCGGGAGGTAGGGACAGGGCCGTGGAGAGAACCGAGTGTGAGAACCTGCCTTTCTCCTTTGTTAAGGGTGAGCCTGGTATTGCTGGCTTCAAAGGCGAACAAGGCCCCAAGGGAGAACCGGTGAGTATCTGGCCACCACGCCTGGCCCACTGCCCACCTCTGCAGGAGCTCTGTCCCCTAATCCGGGTCGTCTCAGGCCGTGTCGGAGACGAGATATGACAAGGTTGAGAAGCTGCTGCAGCTTCAGCTCCCATCGTTGGCCTGAGCAGCTTGACCAGTTTGAACTTTATACTCTCTCTTCCCCCTGGGGCACTTCTGCTCTCCCCCCCCCACGCTGATCCTTTGTGGCCTCACTTCCCCAGGTCCCCCAGCCCTGAAACAATAGTCACAGCCACTTCCTCCACACACCAGGCTGGTGCTCGCCCCAGGGCCCGGCGAAGACTCACCCTGTTTCTCTTTTGTGCTGCTTCTCAGGGCCCTACTGGTCCCCAAGGAGCCCCCGGTCCTGCTGGTGAAGAAGGCAAAAGAGGGGCCCGTGGAGAGCCTGGTGGTGCTGGGCCCGCTGGTCCCCCTGGAGAAAGAGTAAGTGGGCCAGGAGTCCCCACGCTCATTGGGGTGTGACCTGGAGATGCAAGTCTGGTCCCTGTGGCTCTGGGTCTTTGCCAAGTCTGTGGCCTCCTAGACGTCCTACTTCTCTTTTTTCCACCCACCACCATGGGGATAGGAAGCCTTCTCCTTCTTTGTGTCTCTCCACCCCCCCTCTCCGGGATGGCATGAAATAGTTGCAGCTCCTTCCCAGAAAGGTGGGGACAGGCCCAAGAAGTTAATCGCTCAGAATCTTGCAGGCCGTAGCTACTGGGCCACAGAAATTATGGTTGGCGGGTTCGTAGATGGACCCCCTGGGGTCTGGCGAGGCTCTGCAGCCGCGGCTGGGTCAGGGGCCACCCTGACTCAGTCTCTCCTCTCCACTTCTCCCTAGGGTGCTCCTGGCAACCGTGGGTTCCCAGGTCAGGATGGTCTGGCAGGTCCCAAGGTGAGTCGGGGCACAGGGGCTGGGGTCCCCACATCACTGGTCACATGGCTTTCTGCTGAGCCCCTGCCTCCTCTTGTGTAGGGAGCCCCTGGAGAGCGAGGGCCCAGTGGTCTTGCTGGTCCCAAGGGAGCCAATGGTGACCCTGGCCGTCCTGGAGAGCCTGGCCTCCCTGGAGCCCGGGTAAGTAGCAGAGCTGCTTTTGTCCTCGGCTTCTGATTTTGAACAGACCCCTCATGCCCTGCCCCACCTGGTCCCTCCGCCCCTGTGCTGCCAGGTTTGGGCGGTCCTGAGGCTGCCCTGACACCCATCCTCTTCTCTCCCCTACACAAAGGGTCTCACTGGTCGCCCTGGTGATGCTGGTCCTCAAGGCAAAGTTGGTCCTTCTGTAAGTCCATCATCTGGGGTCGTTGGGAAGGGTTGGGGAAATCCTTGGGGAGGCAGATGGGAAAAGAGACAGGAGTTGGGTAGGGGCAGCCCGTGAATTTTGAGAATTGGGGTGGGGGACAGATGGTAGGTACTAGGGCCAGGTGTGGCCTGTGCGGTGGCTGTGAGTTCTGAAGATGCCCCCACCTCGTGCATGTGGGCCTTCTGTTGGAGGAAGACAAAGCACGATGTGCACTTTCAGGGACAAAACTTACAAGCGAAGGAGCGCCTTGTTGCCGATGGGGCCTGTGTGGGCTGCTGTTTGTGAACTCGGTCAATCCCACGTGCTATCTGTCCGGCCAGTGCCCAGCCCTGAGCCTGCTACGTAGTAGCACTTAGTAGATACTGGATGGACAAATGTGGTCGAGCGTCCGTGTTCTGAGAATGGTGTCCTCTCTTTCAGGGAGCCGCTGGTGAAGATGGTCGCCCTGGACCTCCAGGTCCTCAGGGGACTCGCGGGCAGCCTGGTGTCATGGGTTTCCCTGGCCCCAAAGGTGCCAATGTAAGTAATCACCTGCCCTTCCATTTCCTTCCATATGGTGCTCCTACCTCCCTGCCCCTGGGGAAAGGGCTGGCCCTGAACAGAGTTATCCCAAGGGCCACGATGAGCGAATCCATGGTACCCCGGGCAGCTTGGACCTCCACGCCCCGTAGCAGTGAACGTGATCGGGGGAAACCCAGGGCTCTTTAGAGCCCTTGGGACATCTCAGCCATGACGCTGATCCACGGGGCAGCGCTATCAGTTCACACCTCTGAGCATAAGAGAGGTGCTGACACTTGGCTCTGGCCTTTGCTGTCCGCGAGGCAGTGACCTCAAGCCCCAATCTCCCAAGCTGGCTGTACCCCTGCTCCCACCACAGCCCTCCACCTTATGGCCCTGCACTCTTTCTTCCAGGGTGAGCCTGGCAAAGCTGGTGAGAAAGGACTGCCTGGTGCTCCTGGTCTGAGAGTAAGTACCCTCCCCACTGCCCATGTTAGCGTTTGCTGGACCCCTGCAAGGAGAGAGCAGCCCTATGGCATGCTTCTGGGGCCCCTAGCTGGCCGCGTGGATTCCCGCGGCTGAGCCCATGCTGCTCTGGGAGTCCGCACGGGGAGACTTCTGATCGCTGACAGCAGCCCAGAGAGATGGAGGAGGCTCCCATGCTGAGAAGGACCGAGGGAACGAAGGGGGCCGGGAAAGGACAGGAAGGGAAGGTGTGGAAATGGAGTTCAGGCAGGGGATCATCTAGAAACTCTGGGCCACAGAGTACACTTGCCTGGTCCTGGGATCTGTAGAACTGAAGAAGAGTGTATCATTACATCACCCCTTTCTCTCCCCTCTAGGGTCTCCCTGGCAAAGATGGTGAGACAGGAGCTGCAGGCCCCCCTGGACCTGCTGTAAGTACCTGCCCAGCCTCTCCAGGTGGCCCGTGGGCAGGAGCTTTGTGGGTAGAGGTGGGGAGTAAGGGAGCTGACAGGTGTGGATCTGGGCTGATCCAGGACACCTGACCCAGCCTGAGCGGAGGGAGGGCGTCCCAGGAGGCAGCCTGGACCCCATCGGGGTTGTCAGGGGTGCGGGTCACTGGTGGGAGGACAGCGAGGCATGCACACCTTGCTTGGGCAGTGAGGCAAGGTGTCGCCTGCCCTCCTGCGGGCCGGCCCCAGGCCCCTGTAGGCCTAGATGAGGCTCCCAGATTCTCTGGAGGCTGGCTCAGCTCGCCTTTGTCTTCCTCTGCAGGGACCTGCCGGTGAACGAGGCGAGCAGGGTGCTCCTGGGCCATCTGGGTTCCAGGTAGGCGGCTGGATCCCGTCCACACGCAGGGCTCTGGGGCAGCAGCAGTGCCCCCTTGAGGGGGACCCAGGGATGAGTCTTCCCTGAACCCCCTCCCCTACACCTGCTCTCGCACTCTGCTGGCCTCCCTGCAGGGCGTGGCAGCAAACACACTCCTTTCCTAACCAAGTCACTTTGGCTTCTAGGGACTTCCTGGCCCGCCTGGTCCCCCAGGTGAAGGTGGAAAACCAGGTGACCAGGTGAGTTTGGGGCTCTTTGAACCTGTAGCCTGTTTAGGTGGGAAGATCTATTCTCATGCCCAGGAGGCAAGGGCAGGAGTGGGCACAAGGAGCCCCAGGAGGCCAGGGAATGTCCAGGACCTGCTGCCCAGGTCTGAGCTCAGCCCCCAGCGGGAGGGCAGCTCCGCCGAGGATCTGGGACAGAAAAGCCTCTGCTCTCTCACACATCCTTCTTCGTTCTTCAGGGCGTTCCCGGTGAAGCTGGAGCTCCCGGCCTCGTGGGTCCCAGGGTGAGTGTCCCGTCCACTGTTTCCGCGCGGCCTCCTTGGGCCTGCTCCCTCCCGTGTGGTTCTGCCGTGCATCCCAGCACAGCCGTCCTGGGTCTCCTCTCTCTCTGGGCCTCCGCCCCATCTCTCTTGCCTGACTCCTCCTTGGTGTCTCTGTCACAGGGTGAACGAGGTTTCCCAGGGGAACGTGGCTCTCCAGGGTCCCAGGGCCTCCAGGGGCCCCGCGGCCTCCCTGGCACTCCTGGCACTGATGGTCCCAAAGTGAGTGAGGCGGGTCCTGCTGGCGGGGGTCCTCTGGGCTGGAAGGGGAGGGGGCTCAGGGGGGATGAAGATGGAAGGAGGGAGGGATGGAGGATGAGACAGAAAGGGGTCTGGGCAGAGGAGGAAGGGAAGGAAAGGGGGCTTGGGGCCTGGGGGGCCCAGGGGAAGTGCTGCCTTCCACAGACTCCTCTCCCACCGCAGGGTGCAGCTGGCCCAGGTGGCCCCCCTGGGGCTCAGGGCCCTCCAGGTCTGCAGGGGATGCCCGGTGAGAGAGGAGCAGCTGGCATCGCTGGGCCCAAGGGAGACAGGGTGTGTACCAGGCTGAGCACGCTTCCGCCACAGCTGGGCTTCCCCACACTCCCTCCCGCTCCCCACGGCACCAGGCGGTGAGGGTCCCCGTTACCCTCTTGAGGAACTTGGAGACCCCTCCCAGGCTCTCCGTTTGACCTTGAGTGACATCCTGCCTGACACTTCCCTCTGTCTCACTTCTGTTACTCCCCGTCACCCACCCTGAGACTGCAGCAAATCCCTCTTGGCCAGGCTCTGAGCTCTGCCTGGAGCCCCATTCGGAGGGGGGCACTGAGCCGGCAAAGGGGATCTTGGAGTACCTCCCTAAGGTGGCCCGTTTTTCTCTATCCCACAGGGTGATGTTGGTGAGAAAGGCCCCGAGGGAGCCCCCGGGAAGGACGGTGGACGGGTAAGTGGATACTGGTTGCAGGCTCCCTGGGGCTGGGATGGGGACAGATGCAGGGGACCTCATGCACTCAGGGGACAGAGGGGCAGCGTGTGAGCGTGGTCTCTGCTCCTATCTCAGTTTTGTGGGCTGGGCAACTACAAGGACTTTCCTGTCAAAAGTGGGGGCCCCAGGGTGAGAGGGAGCTCTGGGGGCCACGCGAGGGTACACCAAGGTCCGTTGGGTGCGGCGTCTCCAGGCTCCCTGTTGGACTCCGCGTCCCTGGCTGCCTCTCCCTGCCCCTCACTCCGCCTTCTTTCCTCCAGGGTCTGACTGGCCCCATTGGCCCCCCTGGCCCGGCTGGTGCCAACGGTGAGAAGGTGAGTCGTGGATCCCTTTCCTCGCTCTGCCTCACCTCCCCCATCGAATCTCCTCATCTCCTGCCAAAGACTGCTCTCTCTTCCCCTCGCTCGGATACCTGTCGGCCTCCTGCCTTGCAGCGGCTGCAAGAAGTGGAGGGTGGGGGCTCGTTCTTAGAGGCAAAGTCTGGCCGTGTGCACCACCGAGGGAAGCAGTTGGATGGGGGTATGGGTGTCTTCAGCAAAGGCCCCGAGTAGGTGCAGGTATGGCCAAAGCAACAAGGGGAGAACATGCCACGGGTCGGAGGGGAGACCAGAGCCCCCGTCCCCCCGTCAGGGCTCTCTGGATGCACTTTGCTCTGGAAGGGCCCCCTCTCACCCTACATCCCTCATCCTTGGCTTTTGTCCACCCCCCCCCCCCACCCGCTGACCCACTTTAGGGAGAAGTTGGACCTCCTGGTCCTTCAGGAACTGCTGGTGCTCGCGGCGCCCCGGTGAGTATCTGCCCCTGAGCCTGGCCCTGCTGGCCCCCCAGGCACGGCTCCCACCCTGCCCTCTGGGCCTGGGGGTGGGAGGAGAGATGAGAAAGGAAGGGAGGAGGCACGTCCCCCCCCATGATGTGATCAGGGTGGAGGGCCTTCGGGTCCCCAGATCCTCCGACCGTGAGAGGCTTCCTGACCTGGGTCCCTTTATTTAGGACGGAGAGCCTCCCGACCCCCTTCTCTCTGAGGGTTACTGTGCAGTAGGCTAGGCTGGGCCAGAGCGGGCTCTGGGCTCACAGGAGGGAACAGAGCAGGCCGGCAGCTGAGCCTCACCCCTCCCGGCCCTCTTCTCTCACAGGGTGAACGTGGAGAGACTGGACCCCCCGGGCCCGCTGGATTTGCTGGTCCTCCTGTGAGTATCTCTGTCCACCCTCCCTCCCTCCCTCCCTCCCATGCCCTCCACTCTGGCCAGCTCGAGTCATTCCCAAAGGACACCTTCCCGCCTGCGGGGGAGGGAAGGACAGGATTTAAAGAAGAGGGAAGTGGCTCCTCTGCGTCCACATCTCCACAGCGATGTGACAGTCCTACCCGAGACTCAGTGTCCAGGCCCAGGGTGGACGCACACACTCACACAGTCTCTGGCCCCTTTGGAGGAACCTCGAGTGTTTTGCCCGCACTCACTGGCCTCCTCCTTCCCGGAACAGGGTGCTGACGGCCAGCCTGGTGCCAAAGGCGAGCAAGGAGAGGCTGGCCAGAAAGGTGACGCCGGTGCCCCGGGTCCTCAGGGCCCCTCTGGAGCTCCCGGGCCTCAGGTGGGTAACGCTGAGCTCCCCCCCGAAACCGATCCCACACGGTAGGCGGTGCTGGGTGCCGGGAGAGGGGCCTGGGCAGGCAGAGGTGGCTAGGAGGCCTGGGGGTGCCCGCCTGTGTTTAGGGCCCTCCACCCAGCAGACTCTGGCGCCTGCTGCTGCAGCCACAGGAGGGGAGGCTGCAGGGAGGAGGAATTTGTGCTCAGGGGTAAAGGTTCAAGGAGCTAAGCTGGCCTTCAGAGCCGCGGGTGTGGGTGTGGGTGTGTGGCTGGGGGCCGACACAGGGTACCAGCCGCTGGGTCTCCCTGAGCAACAGAAGGCCTGGGGCAGAGCGGCCAGTCTCCTGGGAGACCTTGGACTGGCTCTGAGGACACCTGATGGGCCTGCCCTCCCCGAGATCTCCTAGAATACGAGTCTCCCGTGGGTCGGGGTGGCAGGCCCACCTGTGACAGCCTCTCCAGGCTGGGATTTTAGTGCTGACAAAGCTGCATCTCTGAGAACCGAGCTCTCAGGAGTCCACGGGGCTCAGAAGGGACCCGCGCCCAGAAGCCCACAGCCCTCCCCCGGGGCGACCGGGCCTCACCGTCTTCCTCCTTCCTCCCCAGGGTCCTACTGGTGTGACTGGTCCTAAAGGAGCCCGAGGCGCTCAAGGCCCCCCGGTGAGTGAGGCCCCCATTCCCACCGTCACTGGGCCGAGTGGAGGGCACTGCAGGGGCAGCGGCTTCTCTCGCACCCACCCCCCCGGGCCTCAGGAAGGAGGTCTGGCCCCAGAGACCCCACCCCACCTCCTTCCCCCTCAGCCCGAGCCCCTCCCACACAGCGCCGATCCCACAGCCGGTGGGAGAGAGGGCGCCCCTACAGCGCTGACTGCCCCACTGCATCCTCCCCCTGCAGGGGCTGGAGGCTGAGAAGCTGCAGCTGCCCAAGGCGGTGGCCAGACCTGGGGGCCCTTTCTCCCTCTCTAGCTCTCCCCTTGCTGCCGTGCGCCCCTGGCTCCTTTCCAAACCAGCCTATGAGACCCCCGCCCCCAAATTTGATTCTTGGGCCTCCTGAGGGTCTGAGGTCCTCAGGGTCCTCCTCTCATCACATAGGGAGCCACCGGATTCCCCGGAGCTGCAGGCCGCGTCGGACCCCCAGGTTCCAATGTAAGTGCTGCCCCCGGCTGTTTCCTCCCTAACTCCAGGCATGGGAGGCACAGGCAGGGGTCGAAGAGTCTGGCCCAGTCCCCCACACGTCTTTGTGCCCATCCCCACTCCTGGGAACAGTAGTTAACTGACCACAGGGACCTGCTCTCCTTGCAGACAGCTGGGAGCAGGGCGGGGGGCCCTCTTGCTGGCCACGGGCTTCTGGCTCCGTGGGCAGGACAGGGCTGGTACAGTTGCTTTCGTCGTGGACGCACACTTCTTGAGCACACTGTGCTTTGTAAGGATGTCTGCATCTTGCTCCTGGGGAAAGTCCCCCAGCTCACCAACACTGCCAAGCACAGAGGGAGCGGGCGCAGAGGCTTAGCGGCCAGGGGTGAGGCTGGAGCTGTTCCTTGAGGACCGGTGGTGGGACTGAGGCCACAGGGAAGGAGGCAGGAGGGAGTCCAGGTCGATCAGAAAAAGGAAAGTGTGCAAAGGCTGGAGAAGCCAGGCTGGCTTGAAGCCAGAGCTCACGGGGGAAAGAAGATGGAAGAGGTAGCCCGGGGTGGGGGTCAAGCTGCCCTTACGGTGGAGGAAGCCCCCAGAGGGTCACCGTGGCTTTGGCAGCCTGGAAGGATGGTGAAGGGTGAGATGAGTTCTCACGTCCCGCATTTGCTCCTTCTAGGGCAACCCTGGACCCCCTGGCCCACCTGGTCCTTCTGGAAAAGATGGTCCCAAAGGTGCTCGAGGAGACAGCGGCCCCCCTGGCCGAGCTGGTGACCCTGGCCTCCAAGGTCCTTCCGGACCCCCTGGCGAGAAGGGAGAGCCTGGAGATGACGGTCCTTCTGTAAGTCCCACCCCAGGCTGGGGAGCCCAGGGCCAAGGTCCCTGGAGCAGAAGTGTGAAGGGCACGTGGGCTCACAGAGCCCAGAGTGGGGGGAGCACGACTGTGGGACTGCCGGGGGGGGGGGGCGGGCGCTGCAGAGAGAAGTGTCCTGACCCCTGCAGTGGGCAGCTGCCACCTCACGGAGGGGCGGGGGCCGGCTCCGTGTCACTTCTCAAGTTCTCACCTCCCTCCTCTCCTCCCTCAGGGTCCCGACGGTCCTCCAGGTCCCCAGGGTCTGGCCGGTCAGAGGGGCATCGTCGGTCTGCCGGGGCAGCGTGGTGAGCGAGGATTCCCCGGCCTGCCCGGCCCATCGGTGAGTGGGGACGCCCCTTCCTCCGGGCGAGCTGGGCCCCGCCTGGCTCAGGTGGACGCTCTTCACCTGGTGCTCTCGGTGGCCTGGCCACCCTGAGGCTGCCACCGCTCCGCACCGTCTGAACTGACCCGCGGTCAGCGCCCTCCCCAGAAGGGCTCCGAGGGGCCTCGGAGCGCGCACTCATCCTCCTTGTCACTGTCCCCCAGGGTGAGCCTGGCAAGCAGGGAGCTCCTGGAGCATCTGGAGACCGAGGTCCCCCTGGCCCCGTGGGTCCTCCTGGCCTGACTGGACCTGCGGGTGAACCTGGACGCGAGGTGTGCAGTGGGATCCGCTGTGGGGTAGCCCATTCTAGGGAGAGGGGAGCCCTGGAGAAGGGGGTGACAGATGGGCCGAGCCCAAGCGCCCAGATGTGATGGGAGGGTGGTGATGGGAGAGAGAGGGCACGGAGACTAAGAGCTGGGCCCACGGCGGGGAGGCAGGAGGAAGCTGGCTGAGGAAGCTTTGGCTGGAGGGAGGGCACAAACCTGGGCTCCTGAGGGAGGACGGGAAGCAGAGGCGGGGACGGTGGGCAGCTCTGATGGCGTGTTTCCCTTTGCGCAGGGAAGCCCTGGTGCTGACGGCCCCCCTGGCAGAGACGGTGCAGCTGGAGTCAAGGTGGGTATCGGGGTCTCACTCAAGGTGAGTACGGTGGGGCGGGGAGGACATTCCATTGGCCTGGCAGGGCTGGGGTCAGAATCACGTCTCTCCTTGCCTCTTCTGGAACGTTCCTCTCTGAGCCGGAGACCTCTCTCCTGACAGGGTGATCGTGGTGAGACCGGTCCCTTGGGTGGCCCCGGAGCCCCAGGGCCCCCTGGCTCTCCTGGCCCCGCCGGCCCAGTCGGCAAGCAGGGAGACCGAGGAGAAGCTGTGAGTATCTTCGAGTCAGTAAAAGCCACGGTGGAGGAGGGTGGCTGCATGGGCAGGGAGCGTTCCACCACCCGCCCTCCCCCACCGCAGGCCCTGGGCGCGTCCCTGTCCTGACTGTGCTCTGACGCTGCCCCCACTCTCCCCACAGGGTGCACAAGGCCCCATGGGACCCTCAGGACCAGCTGGAGCCCGGGGAATGCCAGTGAGTATCTGAGCGTCCTGTGCTGGGTCCCCGACAGGCAGGTTCAGGGGGCAGCAGGGACCTGGGGCCCCTTGGCTCGGGTGAGGCTGGCCTGAGCTGACCAAACCTGTGTCTTTGTGTCTTGTTCCCAGGGCCCTCAAGGCCCCCGAGGTGACAAAGGAGAAACGGGAGAGGCTGGCGAGAGGGGACTGAAAGGACACCGTGGCTTCACTGGTCTGCAGGGTCTGCCCGGCCCCCCTGTGAGTGCTGCAGGCTGCCGCTCGGTTCCCCAAGGCATCCCCCTTCACGGAGCCCACTGGCGTTTCCCACGCTGCTAAGGCGACTGGGGACCATCCTGAGAAATGCGCAGGGCCTCCTCAGGGCTGGAGGGAGAAGCACATGGAAGGGGCGCAGGGGCGGGACGTGTATGCGCTCCCCCAACTCCCAGTATATATACGTATTCAAGAAGGCCTCCTGACGTGGAAGATGGGGCCCTGTCCCTGCTGACCTCTGACCTTTGCCTCTTCCTGCTGCACAGGGTCCCGCTGGAGACCAAGGGACTTCTGGTCCTGCCGGCCCTTCTGGCCCCAGAGTAAGCGAGACGGAGTGAACCCTTCCTCCGGGGTGGGACCAGGGTGCTGGTCAGGTGTCTGGTGAGGAGGGAGATGTGGCTGCTTCTGGGGAAGCCTCGGGCTCAGGCGCCTCACTCAGCAGCAGAGGTGGGACTGGCTTGGTGACACTGTGGCCAGAGAAGTACCTGAGGCCATAGGACGACCACGAGCGCAGCTCTCGGCTGTCAGATAGACTCCCTGGGAATAGGATTTTACAAAGGGGATTGTAGGGAGTGAGAGAGCCGTGAAGCCGTCCTGCCGGTTCTTGGCCACACGGAGAGCAGCGTGGGGTTCCATGACTGAGAAATGGGAAGACTTGGAAAGAGAGCAGCTATGAGTGCCGCCAGGACGGCCGCCTCACCAGCCCCGGCTTCTCCCGGACCGTCCCTTTGTCGATGGCTCTCTTCTCACTGTCTTTCTCCCTCCCGGCCTGCAGGGTCCTCCTGGCCCCGTCGGTCCCTCTGGCAAAGATGGCGCTAATGGAATCCCCGGCCCCATTGGACCTCCTGGACCCCGTGGACGTTCAGGCGAAACTGGCCCTGCTGTGAGTGTCCTTCCTGCCGTCTGGGGTGCTCCTGGCACCGGGAGGCTTGAGCTCTCGGATGCGAAGGGCTTCTTTCGGGGCATCAGCCTGCAGCTAATGTGACAGCATCCTTTATCCTGGGAGCTCCCTGGAAGTTCAGAGTCCATGAGACATAGAAGAGAGGGGCCAATGAAAAAACAGGGAGCATTCTATGGTTTTCTTGGTCTTGGCCTGCTCCGCGCGCGCGCACACACACACACACACCCCCCCCCCCAACTGTAATTCCTGGCTGATTTCTCTGTTTCCTGCTGCAGGGTCCTCCTGGAAATCCTGGACCCCCTGGCCCTCCAGGTCCCCCTGGCCCTGGCATTGACATGTCCGCCTTTGCTGGCCTAGGCCAGAGAGAGAAGGGCCCCGACCCCATGCAGTACATGCGGGCCGATGAGGCAGCCGGCAACCTGAGACAGCACGACGCCGAGGTGGATGCCACGCTCAAGTCCCTCAACAACCAGATCGAGAGCATCCGCAGCCCCGAGGGATCCCGCAAGAACCCCGCCCGCACCTGCCGGGACCTGAAACTCTGCCACCCCGAGTGGAAGAGCGGTGAGCCCGGAGGGCAGGATCCCCGCCCCCGCTGGGCACGGCCCCCTTCAGAAGGAGGGGCAGAGTCGGGCCTGGAAGGTTCTGGCACTGGTGGTGGCTCCCCCATTTCACAGCAGAGAAACTGCAGCCCTGGTCCCGTCCGGTCATGGCCACATGGTGGAAGTGACTTCAGGGTAGAGTTCCATCCACCGGGCAGGCCCTGCTCCTGTGCCTTTGCCTGCCCCCCTGTTTAGCCCTGGACCTTCCCATCCGGGTCTCCTCGCCCGGATCCCTCCCTCTCCCCTCCCTTTGGCCGCACGTGGCCCTCACACCCTGCTCCTCTGCCCCTGGTGTCCCCATAGGCCTTTCTGTCACCCCAGGCAGGCCTGGCCCTCTCGGGAGCGTGTGTCTGTGCCTGTCTGAGCCCCGATGGGGTGTTGCCTCTCCGCTGCAGGAGATTACTGGATCGACCCGAACCAGGGCTGCACCCTGGACGCCATGAAGGTTTTCTGCAACATGGACACTGGCGAGACCTGCGTCTACCCCAGCCCGGCCAGCGTTCCCAAGAAGAACTGGTGGAACAGCAAGAGCAAGGACAAGAAACACATCTGGTTTGGAGAAACCATCAACGGTGGCTTCCACGTGAGTCCCCGCGTGCTCTAGGCCAGGGACGGCGCATCAGAATCCCCCTCTGCTTTCTCCCCGGCAGTCTTTAGCGCCTTGCTCACATTCTCACTGGATGGGGGCTGGGGGAGAGTTCAGGGGAAGAAGGAAAGAGGAGGAGGGGGATGTTTTCCCACTTTGAGGTGGAGGAAGAGTCCTCAGAGGCTTGCTCCACTCCCCGGAAGCAAACGTGTCTTCCCAGTGACCCCTCCCCAGCCCCCTTCAGCTCCTGCAAACCCCGCTCGGAGGGCCCTGTCCCGCCCGGGCCTCACGCCACTGCTGTCTGCCCCTCCCAGTTCAGCTATGGAGATGACAACCTGGCTGCCAACACCGCCAACGTCCAGATGACCTTCCTGCGCCTGCTGTCCACCGAGGGCTCCCAGAACATCACCTACCACTGCAAGAACAGCATTGCCTACCTGGACGAGGCCGCTGGCAACCTCAAGAAGGCCCTGCTCATCCAGGGCTCCAACGACGTGGAGATTCGGGCCGAGGGCAACAGCAGGTTCACGTATACGGTTCTGAAGGATGGCTGCACGGTGAGTCAGGCCGGCTGGGCCGCCAGAGAGATGAGCCGCCTGGGGCCCCGGGCGACAGCAGGCAGAGGGCTGGTCCACAGCAGGCATCGTGGCCCTAAAGGGGCACGAGCGCCGACGGGCTACGCGGGGACGACACGCAGAGCGACAGGTGAGGGAGAGGGGCGTGTTGTTCTGTCCCCTCCCCTCCCTTGGCTCAGCGTGTCCGGTGACTTGGAGGAACACTCATGCGACGTGTGTGGGCCTCTGCCCTCGCAGGCTGGGTCACTGTGGACAGTGGGGAGGAGAAGGGCAGGGGGAGGAGGCCCTGCTGCTGAGGACTGGCGTCGAGGCGGAGGCCAGTCCAAGAGAGGTCTAGGCCCCCCGCGTGTGTTCGGTTTTGGGGTCCAGGGCAGCTGGCACCGGATCGTAAGGCATCCGCCGACTCTCCTCTCTTTCTCCCCTAGAAACACACCGGTAAGTGGGGCAAGACTATGATTGAGTACCGGTCGCAGAAGACCTCACGTCTCCCCATCATTGACATTGCACCCATGGACATAGGCGGGCCCGAGCAGGAATTCGGTGTGGACATAGGGCCTGTCTGCTTCTTATAAAAACCCGAACCCAGAAACAACACAATCCATTGCAAACCCAAAGGACCCAAGTACTTTCCAATCCCAGTCACTCTAGGACTCTGCACTGAATGGCTGACCTGACCTGACGTCCATTCATCCCAACCTCTCACAGTTTGGACTTTTCTCCCTTCTCTAAGAGACCTGAACTGGGCAGACTGCAAAATAAAATCTCGGTGTTCTATTTATTTATTGTCTTCCTGTAAGACCTTTGGGTCAAGGCAGAGGCAGGAAACTAACTGGTGTGAGTTAAACGCCCCCTGAGTGACTGCCCCCCAGCCCAGGCAAGAGAACCCCCCCTTCGGGTGCCGGGCGCAGGAACTGTGTGTGTCCCACACAATGGTGCTATTCTGTGTCAAACACCTCTGTATTTTTTAAAATGTCAATTGATATTAAAAACAAAAAAATTATTGGAAAGTACATATTGGCTTGTGCTTTGTGCTTTATTTTTCATTAGTCCTGGAGTCTGTGGGCAGGACAGAATCCTCTTTCGTAAACTTTGGCATCAACTGGAACCCAGGGGTGAACTAGGAACAGAGACCGAGGTTTGGGAAGGGAGGCACACGAGAGGGGGTGGCCTTGTTCCTGAGCATAAGCCCAGACACACCTCCAGGCGGATTAGTGCAAGAGAAAAGATGCTCTCTGAACTCCGACGGGGAGGTGGGGCCTGCGTCGTGCCACTCGGGAGAGACCAGAGACGCCCCGAGGGGGCGGGGGTGCACGGTGCCGGGGGGGGGCGGGGGGGGCAGGCAGGGCAGGGGAGGGAATCCACAGAGGCCCAGTGCACCAGTCAATCTATTTATCTGTATCTTTCCCTCAGACTTCAGTTCAAGGAGAAGTGTTAGTGCTGAACACTCGCCCCACCCCTTATTCCTTTTTCCCGGCCCCCGTTCCTCACTTGCTGGGCTGGCACCTAAAGCTTCCATGGGTGTCTTCTCAACACACGGAGGGACAGCCGGTCCCTTCTTGCCTTCCAAAGACTCGTGTTATGTGGGGCAAAAATGAGGAGGTGCTCACCTTTTCCACTAGAGGGGGCTAGTTCCTGACAAACTAAAAGAGTGAATCGCAAACATAAGAACACACAATTAGAAGAGCTATCTCATAATTTTAAATAAACAACCCTTCCATATACCAAGAGAGCTAGTGGGGGCAAGGGGGAGAGGTCTGCGGACGCTTATGGAAGCCTCTCAGACCACATACGGAGCTGAATAGTGGAGTCTCGTTCCAACCTGTCAGCCACACTCAGCGCCTATCCTGCTCCCTAGCTCACTTCACTGCCCACAGTGGTGTCAGAGCGACTTATTCCAAAGCAGCTCAACAGATCGTGAGCATCAGCTCAGTCCCTGGTAAGAGGAGTCCCATCTGCATCAGGATATAAAGCTGATCCCTCGTAGCCCACCCATTTCCCGGGTACCCAGTCAAACCTAGAAATAATAGCAACTGCTGCACTGGTAACTGATGAATGAAGCAGAAGGGAAGAGAAGCAGCGGGACAGAAAGCCCTGCATCTGTGGTCAGATCAAAACGCACCACCCTGGGTGACAGTACTGCACTACAGTAGCCCCCTTGTCCCGACCTGGGCCAGAGGCTCACCACTAATTCCCATGATCCCTGATGCCCCAGGAAAGGCAGAAGGTCCCTCGAGGCACAATAACCTCTCAGATAACATTCTGACCCCGGCGGGACTGAGTGGACAGACCTGGCTTACTAGCTGTAGGCCTCAGTCAGGCTACTGTTCCTTTCTTGAGCTTCCTCGTCTCTACGAAAGTGTCCTGCCTCCAAGGGCTTTTGCGTTTTGCACTGAGTGGAACCCAGGAGTCTGACTCCAGTGGAGACTTGCTCAGGACCCTGGATCCTGGGTAAATCACAGACCAACTTCCGAAACAGTTTCCCCTTCTAAACAAGAGAAGAAACACAGAATGCACAGAATGAATCTCCAGGTGATGAAGAAGCTTACTTATAAAGGCAAAGAATAAGGATTATTTTGCCCAGAGAAATACTCAGGACCCCTTAGACTCATGTAGAACTTTTACAAACAGGCTGATTCTTTTTTTTTTTGTTTTAATGTGGACCATTTTTAAAGTCTTTATTGAATTTGTTACAAAATTGCTTCTGTTTCGTTTTGGTTTTTTGGCCCCGAGGCATGTGGGATCTTAGCTCCCTGACCAGGGATCGAACCCGTACCCCTTGCATTGGAAGGTGAAGTCTCAACCACTGGACCACCAGGGAAGTCCCCAGGCTGATTCTTTTAATAGTTTCACATCTGGGGCTAGAATCCCTAGAAGGACAGGTGACCCAGCGGTCTCAGGGATCCTGCTTTGGGATAACTAGTGTTGCAGAACAGACGGTGGAAGTATATTGTGGCGTATATGGGACCCAGTGAGTATCAGAGGCTTATCATGGCATATGAAACATCTACCTATGACTCTGGACAAAAACGCATAGAAAATGCAATCCTTAGCATATAGCAGGTGCTCAATACTTTTTTGGAACGAGTAAATGAATAAATGGAGATTTCAACCAGGGGACATGGTGTAAGTACTTTGAGAGTTAAGAAAGAGGTCACGGCAGAGGCCAACCCAGAAGCTACAGAGAAAGATCTCTGGTGAAGCTTCATCTCCAAGAAACACATTCCTGCACTCCAGTCAAGATGGTGGAGTAGAAGGATGTGGAACTCACCTCATCCCACAAATACATCAAAAAATACAAATGGAAAAATGCTCACAGAATACCTACCCATCACTGGCAGGAGACCTCAAACACCTGAAAGGACAAGAAGGATCTCCACGTAACCGGGCAGGATGAAAGAAAAAAAAAAAAAAAGAGCAAGTGGGATGGGACCTGCTCCCCTGGGAAGGAACTGAAGGAGTGGCGAGGTTCCTGCACGCTGGGAAGCCGCCTCACTGGTGGGGAGATCAGCCAGGACAGAAAGGGAGCTCCAGAGGCTCGGAGGAGAGCACACCTGATTTGTGGCGGGAAGAACAGAGAGAGACGTACACAGGCGGTCTATGCGCAGCTGCTGGTATGGGTGGGGGCTGGGTGCTGGAACGCGGGGTTTAGAGAACAGACCTGGGGAGGGGACTGCTGTTGGCTGCACGGAGACAGCCGGAAGGGGCTGGAGTGCGGTACAGCCGCAACTGGGGGTGTTTGCAGAAGCTCGAGCCCGCCATAGAAGTGAAGCACCATTAAGGGGTGTACAAAGGGAGGGGTGGAGCCGCCGTAGCAGCCTCTACAGGCTCTGGGAGCACGCACCCAAGCCACCACCTCAGTGGGCCGCCGCCTGGGTGGGCTCCCACGCCCCAGCCACCAGCGGGTTGCCCACGTGCAGAGGAGGGGCTGACATCACAGCTGAGCCCAGGGGCCATGCAACTTAGGAAGCAGGGCTGAAATCTCTCCCTGCGCGGCTGCCTCGCTCAACATCTAGTGCAGGCTCTGATCACCACAACGCCAGTCACACCTCCTATCAAGGGGATAACGGCCAGCATACACTAAGGACAGATGTGACAGGCATCCATGCTAAAAACAGCCCTCGCACCAAAAATATTAAACCCAAGCAGGCTACACAGGGATGCTCCCCCATATAAATAGCCCTCCAAGACCACGGTAGATAATTGTTTCTCCTAAACTCATAAAGCAACAGAAATATAAGTAAAATGAAGAAGCAGAGGAACCGCTCCCAGTTAAAAAATCAGAGGAGAATTCCCCTGAAAGAACAAGTGAAACAGATCTCATCAGTCTAACAGACACAGAGTTCAAAAAGGAGATAATGAAAATACTGACGGAATTAAGAAGGGCTATTGACAGAAATGCAGATTACTGTAAAAAGGAACTAGAAACTATAAAAAAGGAACCAAGAAAAATTAGAGAACTCATTCGCCAAGAGGAAAGCTGAGCTAAAGGCAATGAATAGCAGAATGAATAATGCAGAGGAGCAAATAAGTGACCTGGAAGACAGAATAATGGAAAGCACCCAATCAGAGCGGCAGACAGAAAGCCAAATTTAAAAAAATGAAAGCAATATAAGAGACTTATGGGATAATATAAAGCATGCCAATCTATGCATAATAGGGATCCCAGAAGGAGAAGAAAGAGAAAAGGGAATTGAAAACGTATTTGAAGAAACTATGGCTGAAAACTTCCCAAACCTAGAGAAGGAAACAGATATCCAGTTACAGGAAGCACAGAGGATCCCAAACGAGATGAACCCAAACAGACCTACACCAAGACATACTATAATTAAAATGGCAAAAGTTAAAGAGAGGATTCTAAAGGCAGTAAGAGAAAAACAAAGAGTTAACTAAAAGGTAACCCCCCTAAGCCTATCAGCTGATTTCTCTACTGAAACGTTGCAGGCCAGAAAGGAGTGGCAAGATATATTCAAAGTCCTGAAAGGGAGAAGTCTGCAACTTAGGATACTCTACCCAGCAAGATTATCATTTAGAATAGAAGAAGAGATAAAGAACTTCTCACACAGGCAAAAACTAAAAGAATACAGCAATACTAAACCTATCCTAAAGGAAATATTGAAAGGCCTTCTCTAAATAGAAAAGAAGAATCTACAGGGAAGAGAAAATCACAATTGGAAAGTAAATCACGTAAATAAGCCAGTACACAGATTTAAAGAAAGACAAAACAAAAAATTTGTGTGAAAGTGATGGTAACGACAATGAACAGCAAAAGGATGAACGTGAAGATGTAAAAGAGGACATCAAAATCGTAAAATGTGGGGGAGGACAGTAAGAAAATGTAGATTTTTTTTCCTAGAGTGTGCTTAAGCCTATATGACTACCAGTCTAAAGCAAGTAGATATAGGAAGGGGTTAACATACTTCAAAAACAGGGTATCCAAAAATCAAAAACATACAATAGATTCACAAAAACCAAAAAGAAGAGAACACAAGCATACTACAAAAAAAATCATCAAACCACAAAAGGAAAAACAAAAAAAGAAAGGGACAAAGAAGAAATATAAAATCAACGGGAAAACAAGGTTTAAAATGGCAATAAATAACATATCTATCAGTAATTACCTTAAATGTCAATGGACTAAATGCTCCAATCAAAAGACACAGAGTGGCAGACTGGATAAAAAGGACAAGAGCCTACAATACGCTGCCTACAAGAGACCCACTTTAGGGCAAAGGACACACATAGATTGAAAGTGAGGGGATGGGGCTTCCCTGGTGGCACAGTGGTTAAGAATCCACCTGCCAATGCAGGGGACACAGGTTCGAGCCCTGGTCCGGGAAGATCCCATATGCCGTGGAGCAACTAAGCCCATGCACCACAACTACTGAGCCTGTGCTCTAGAACCCACGAGCCACAGCTACTAAGCCTGTGTGCCACAACTACTGAAGCCTGTGTGCCTAGAGCCCGTGTTCCACAACAAGAGAAGCCACTGCAATGAGAAGCCCGTGCACCGCAAAGGTAGGCCCTGCTCGCCACAACCAGAGAAAAGCCTGCGTGCAGCAACAAAGACCCAACACAGCCAAAAATAAAATAAATAAAAATTTTTAAAAACCCACTTTATTTTAAAAAAAAAGAAAGTGAGAGGATGGAAAAAGACATTTCATGCAAACGGAAATGACAAGAAAGCGGGGGTGGCAATACTCACATCAGACAAAATAG
The DNA here is from genome assembly GCF_937001465.1 of Orcinus orca. NCBI lineage: Eukaryota > Metazoa > Chordata > Mammalia > Artiodactyla > Delphinidae > Orcinus > Orcinus orca. Next base: position 38,667,162 of record NC_064569.1, on the reverse strand, counting down.
ACTTTAAAACAAAGGCTATAAAGAAAGATAAAGAAGGATACTATATAATGATAAAAGGATCAACACAAGAAAAGGATATTACACTTGTCCATATATATGCACCCAATATAGGAGCACCCAAATACATAAAACAAATACTAACAGACATAAAGGGAGAAATTGATGGAATACAATAACAGTAGGAGATTTTAACACCCCACTCAAGTCAATGGACAGATCTTCGAGACAGAAGATCAATAAGACAACAGAGATCCTAAATGATACAATAGAACTGTTATACTTAATTGATATTTTCAAGATATTACAGCCAAAAAAGCAGAATACACCTTCTTTCTTCTTTTCAAGTGCACATGGAACACTCTCTAGGATTGGCCACGTACTAGGGCACAAGTCTCAACAAGCCTCAACAAATTTAAGAGGATAGAAATTATTTCAAGCATCTTTTCTGACAATGATGGCATGAAACTAGAAATCAACCAAAGAAAAAGAAACGAGAAAAAAAAACAATACATGGACTAAATAAACAACATGCTACTAAAAAACCAACAGGTCAATGATGAAATCAAAGAAGAAATTTAAAAGTACCTTGAGGGGGCTTCCCTGGTGGCGCAGTGGTTGAAAGTCCACCTGCCGATGCAGGTGACACGGGTTCGTGCCCTGGCCCGGGAAGATCCCACATGCCGCGGAGCGGCTGCGCCCGTGAGCCATGGCCGCTGAGCCTGCGTGTCCGGTGCCTGTTGCTCCGCAACGGGAGAGGCCATAACAGTGAGAGGCCCGTGTACCGCAAAAAAAAAAAACAAAAACAAACCTTGAGGTAAATGACAATGAAAGCACAACCATATGAAATCTATGGAATGCAGCAAAAGCAGTTCTTAGAGAGAAGTTCATAGTGATACAGGTCTTCTTTAAGAAACAAGAAAAATCTCAAATAAACAACCGAACCCACCACCTAAAAGAATTAGAAAAAGAAGAACAAAAAACCCTAAAATTAGCAGGAGGAAGGAGATAATAAAGATCAGAGAGGAAATAAATAGAGATTTAAAAAAAACAATTAAAAAAAAATCAATAAAACCAAGAGCCAGTTCTTTGAAAGGGTAAACAAAATTGACAAACCTCTGGCCAGGCTCACCAAGAAGAAAAGAGAGAAGACCCAAATAAAAAAATAATAAATGAAAGAGGAGAAATCACAGCTGATACCAGAGAAATACCACAAACCACGAGAATACTATGCACAATTATATGCCAACAAATTTGATAACCTGGAAGAAATGGACAAGTTTCTACAAAAATACAGCCCACCAAAACTGGAGCAAGAAGAAATAGAGGGACTTCCCTGGTGGCTCAGTGGTTAAGAATCTGCCTGCCAAAGCAGGGGACACGGGTTCAATCCCTGGTCTGGGAAGACCCCACATACCGTGGAGCAACTAAGCCCGTGAGCCACAACCACTGAGCCCATGTGCCACAGCTACTGAAGCCCACATGCCTCGAGCCTGTGCTTTGCAACAAGAGAATCCACCACAATGAGAAGCCCGTGCACCACAATGAAGAGTAGCCCCTGCTCACTGAAACTAGAGAAAGCTTGTGCGCAGCAACGAAGACCCAACGCAGTCAAAAATAAATACATTAATAAATTAAAAAAAAGAAGAAATAGATAACTTGAACAGAATGATCACTAGAAGTGAAATAGAATGTGTAATTTTTTTTTTTTTTTCAGTACGCGGGCCTCTCACTGTTGTGGCCTCTCCCGTTGCAGAGCACCAGCTCCGGACGCGCAGGCTCAGTGGCCATGGCTCACGGGCCCAGCCGCTCCGTGGCATGTGGGATATTCCCGGACCGGGACACGAACCCGTGTCCCCTGCATCGGCAGGCGGACTCTCAACCACTGCGCCACCAGGGAAGCCCCCTAGAATGTGTAATTTAAAAAACTCCCTACAAACTAAAGTCCAGGACCATATGGCTTCACAGGTGAATTCTACCAAATATACAAAGAAGAGTTTATACTGATCCTTCTCAAACTCTTCCAAAAGATTGAAGAAAAAGGAACACTCCCAAAGACATTCTATGAAGCCACCATCACCCTGATACCAAAGACAGACAAAGACACTACCAAAAATGAAAATTACAGGCCAATATCTTTGATGAATATAGATGCAAAAATTCTCAGCAAAATATTAGCAAACCAAATCCAACAACACATAAAAAAGGTCATACACCATGACCAAGTTAGATTCATCCCAGGGTCACAAGGATCATCACAGGGTCAAAATACAGAAATGAATATGATACACCACATCAACAAAAGACAAAAACCATATGATGATCTCAAAAGATGCAGAAAAAGCATCCAATAAAATTCAACATCCATTCATGATAAAAAGCCTTACGAAAGTGGGCATAGATGGAACATATCTCAACATAATAAAAGTTATTTATGACAAACCCACAGCCAATATAATACTCAATGGTGAAAAGCCGAAAGCCTTCCTGCTAAAATCTGGCACAAGACAAGAATGCCTACTCTCACCACTTTCATTCAACATAGTATTGGAAGTCGTAGCCACAGCAATCAGACAAGAAATAAAAGGTACTCAGATTGGCAGGGAAGAGGTAAAACTGCCATTATATGCAGATGGCATGATACTATATATAGAAAACCCTAAAGACTCCACACCAAAACTACTAGAACTGATAAATGAATTCAGCAAGGTAGCAGCCTACAAGATTAAGATACAGAAATTGGTTGCATTTCTTTACACTAACAGTGAAATATCAGAAAGGGAATGTAAACAATCTCTCTTAAAATCACATCAAAAAAATTAAAATACTTAGGAATAAACCTCACCAAGGAGGTGAAAGACTTATATGCTGAAAACTATAAAACATTAATAAAGGAAACTGAAGATGATTCAAAGAAATGGAAAGATATCCCATGCTCTTGGACTGGAAAAACTAATATTGTTAAAATGGCCACACTACCCAAAGCAATCTATAGATTTAATGTGAACCCTTATCAAATGACCCATGACATTTTTCACAAAACAAGAACAAATAATCCTAAATTTTATAGGGAACCATAAAAGGTCCAGAATCGCCAAAGCAATCCTGAGGAAAAAGAACAAAGCAGGAGGCTTAACCCTCCCAGATTTAAGACAATACTGCAAAGCTGCAGTAATCAAAACAGTGTGGTATTGGCACAAAAACAGACATATGGATCAATGGAACAGAATAGAGAGCCCAGAGATAAACCACATACCTATGGTCAGTAAATCTTCAACAAAGAATATACAAGGCAAGAATATACAATGGTGAAAAGATAGTCTCTTCAGCAAGTGGTGTTGGGAAAGTTGGACAGCCATATGCAAATCAATGAAGTTAGAACACACCCTCACACCACATACAAAAATAAACTCAAAATGACTTAAAGACTTAAACTTAAGACATGACCCCATAAAACTTCCAGAAGAGAACATAGGCAAAACATTCTCTGACATAAACTGTACCAATGTTTTTAGATCAGTCTCCCAAGGCACTAGAAATAAAAGCAAAAATAAACAAATGGGACCTAATTAAACCTATAAGCTTTTGCACAGCAAAGGAAATCAGAAACAAAATGAAAAGACAGCCTATGGACTGTGAGAAAATATTTGCAAATGATGTACCTGACAAGGGCTTAATTTCCAAAATATACAAACAGCTCATACAATTAAATAACAACAAAAAAACAAACAACCCAATCGAAAATTAGGCAGAAGACCTAAATATACATTTCTCCAAAAAAGACATACAGATGGCCAGTAGACACATGAAAATATGCTCATCATCACCACTAATTATTAGAGAAACGCAAATCAGAACTACAATGAAGTACCACCTCACACTGGTCAGAATGGCCATCTTTAAAAAGTCTACAAATAATAAACCCGGAGAGGGTGTGGAGAATAAGGAACCCTCTTACACTGTTGGTGGGAATGTAAATTGGTGCAGCCACTATGGAGAACAGTATGGAGGTTTCTCAAAAAACTAGAAATAGAGTTGCCATATGATCCAGCAATCCCACTCCTGGGCATACACCCAGACAAAACCATAATTCCCAAAGATACATGCACCCCTATGTTCAAAGCAGCACTATTTACAATAGCCAAGGTGTGGAAACAACCTAAATGTCCATCAACAGATGATTGGATAAAGAAGATGTGATATGTGTGTGTGTGTGTGTGTGTATATCTCACATGGAATATATGGGAATATTACTCACCCATAAAAAAGAAAAAATAATGCTATTTGCAGCAACATGGATGGACCTAGAGTTTAAGTAAGTCAGACAAAGAAAAATACCATATGATATCATTTATATGTGGAGTCTAAAATATGATGCAAATGAACATATCTACAAAACAGAAAAAAAGACTCACAGAAATAGAGAATGGACTTGTGGTTGCCAAGGGGGAGGGGAGGTGGGGGAGGGAAGGATCAGGAGTTTGGGGTTAGCAGATGCAAACTGTTATATACAGGATGGATAAACAACAAGGTCCTACTGTATAGCGCAGGGAACTATATTCAACACCCTGTAATAAACCATAATGGAAAAGAATATGAAAAAGAATATATATTGGGTGGGCTAAAAAGTGCCTTTGGTGTTTTAAGTAAAAATAAAAGACACATTTTTCATTTCCACCAAGAACTTTATTGAACAACGTATTCACCCTTTTGTTCCACTATCTTCTGCCATTTTTCAGGCAACTTCGTAATTCCATCTTCCCAAAACTTTTTATCTTTTTAAGCAAAGAACTGTTCCAGGTGCCTTTTACAGTCTTCCAGGGAATTGAAATTTTTTCCATTAAGAGAATTTTATAAAGACTGAAATAAATGGAAATCTGAAGGTGCAATGTCTAGTAAGTATGGCGGATGAATCAGAACTTCCCAGCCAAGCTGTAACAGTTTTTGCCTGGTCATCAAAGAAACATGCAGTCTTGAATTATCCTGATGGAAGATTATGCATTTTCTGTTGACTAATTCTGGATGCTTTTAGTCGAATGCCATTTTCAGTTGGTCCGGTTGGGAGCAGTACTTGTTGGAATTAATTGTTTGGTTTTCTGGAAGGAGCTCATAATAGAGGACTCCCTTCCAATCCCACCATATACAGAACATCACCTTCTTTGGATGAAGACCGGCCTTTGGTGTGGTTGGTGGTGGTTCATTTCGCTTGCCCCATGATCTCTTCTGTTCCACATTGCTGTACAGTATCCACTCTTCATCGCCTGCCACAATTTGTTTTAAAAATGGAACATTTTCATTAGGTTTCAATAGAGAATCACATGCAGAAGTATGGTCAACAAGGTTTTTTTTCTTTTGCTTAACTTATGTGGAACCCAAACATCAAAGCGATTGGCATAACCAAGTTGGTGCAAATGATTTTCAACGCTTGATTTGGATATTTTGAGTATGTCAGCTATCTCCCGTATGGTATAAAGTTGATTGTTCTCAATTATTGTTTCAATTTGATCCGTATCAACTTCAACTGATCTACCCAACCGTGGAGCATCATCCAGTGAGAAGAAACTTCACAAACCACTTCAGACGCGTTCAATCAGTCACAGCACCTTCTCCATACACTGCACAAATCTTTTTTTGGGGTTTTAGTTGCGTTTTTACCTTTCTTGAAATAATAAAGCATAATATGCCTAAAATGTTGGGGTTTCCCCCCCATCTTCAGTGTTAAAATGGCTACACAAAAATTCACCAATTTTGATGTCTTTTTTTAAATGCATGCTGATATGACAGCTGTCACATAGATTCTAACAAAATTGTTTCAGATGAAGTTAAAGACAACTAAGTGCCACTAGAGCCATCTTACAGAGAAAACCAAATGAACCTTTTGGCCCACACAATATATGTACAACTGAATCACTCTGCTGCACAGCAGGAATTAATACAAATTGTAAATCAACTATACTTTAATAAAATTTAAAAAAGAAACACACTCCTTCCAAATCTCAATCCAGTACAAATACAATGGTGATAGCAATGACACCAGAGCCAACCACTTCCCCCTTCTATTTTGGTGTTGCCGAGAGCAAGTTCTATGTATTTGTCCAAGAATTAACAGAGAGCATGATACAACTACGCAGAGCAACCCTAAGTGCAGTATGGGATGCTGAGACTATAAACAGGTATGAGAGTTCGTAGCATTGTTAGATAAGACCTACTGCTGTATGTTTAAAAAAGTTAACTGTGGGCTTCCCTGGTGGCACACTGGTTGAGAATCTGCCTGCCAATGCAGGGGACACGGGTTCAAGCCCTGGTCTGGGAAGATCCCACATGCCGCGGAGCAACTAGGCCTGTGAGCCACAACTACTGAGCCTGCGCATCTGAAGCCTGTGCTCCGCAACAAGAGAGGCCGCGATAGTGAGAGGCCCGCGCACCGTGATGAAGAGTGGCCCCCACTTGCCGCAACTAGAGAAAGCCCTCGCACAGACACGAAGACCCAACACAGCCAAAAATAAATAAATAAATAAATAAATTAAAAAAAAAAAAAAGTTAACTGCTCTCATTTGAATACCATAGCTGCATTTAAAGATAACATTGACTCCCTCTTGTGAGAACACCAGAATCACAACTAACTGCTGAACAATCATCAACAGGAAGACACTGGAACTCACCAAAAAAGATACCCCACATCCAAAGACAAAGGAGAAGTCTCAGTGAAACGGCAGGAGGGATGCAATCATGATAAAACCAAATCCCAGAACTGCTGGGTGGGCGACTCACAAACTGGAGAACAATTATACCACAGAAGTCCACCCAATGGAGTGAAGGTTCTGAGCCCCATGTCAGCCTTCCCAACCTGGGGGTCCGGCAACAGGAGGAGGAATCCCCAGAGACTCAGACCTTGAAGGCCAGCAAGATTTGACTGCAGGACTTCGACAGGACTGGGGGAAAGAGACTCCACTCCAGGAGGGCACACACAAAGTAGTGTGCACACCAGGACCCAGGGGGGAAGGAGCAGTGACCCCAGAGGAGACTGAACCAGACCTACCTGCTAGTGTTGGAGGGTCTCCTGCCGAGGCGGGGGATGGCTGTAGCTCACCACGGAGACAAGGACACTGGCAGAAGTTCTGGGAAGTACTCACTGGTGTGAGCCCTCCTGGAGTCCACCATTAGCTCCACCGAAGAGCCTGTAGGCTCCAGTGCTGGGTCGCCTCAGGCCAAACAACCAACAGGGAGGGAACTCAGCCCCACACATCAGCAGACAAGTGGATTAAAGTTTTACTGAGCTCTGCCCAGCAGAGCGACACCCAGCTCTACACACCACCAGTCGCTCCCATCAGGAACCTTGCACAAACCTCTTAGATAGCATCATCCACCAGACGGCAGACAGCAGAAGCAAGAAGAACTACAAACCTGCAGCCTGCAGAACAAAAACCACAATCACAGAAAGATAGCAAAATGAAAAGGCAGAGGACTATATCCCAGATGAAGGAACAAGATATAACCCCAGAAAAACGACTAAATGAAGTGGAGATAGGTAACCTTCCAGAAAAAGAATTCAGAATAATGATAGTGAAGATGATCCAGGACCTCGGAAAAAGAATGGAGGCAAAGATAGAGAAGATGCAAGAAATGTTTAACAAAGACCTAGAAGAATTAAAGAACAAACCAACAGAGATGAACAATACAATAACTGAAATGAAAAATACCCTGGAAGGAATCAATAGCAGAATCATTGAGGCAGAAGAACGGATAAGGGACCTGGAAGACAGAATGGTGGAAATCACTGTCACGGAACAGAATAAAGAAAAAAGAATGAAAAGAAATGAAGACAGCCTAAGAGATCTCGGGGACAACATTAAACACACTAACATTCACATTATAGGGGTCCCAGAAGGAGAGAGAGAAAGAAAGGACCTGAGAAAATATTTGAAGAGATTATAGTTGAAAATTTCCCTAACATGGGAAAGGAAATAGCCACCCAAGTCCAGGAAGCACAGAGTCCCATACAGGATAAACCCAAGGAGAAACTTGCCGAGACACATAGTAATCAAATGGACAAAAATTAAAGACAAAGAAAAATTATTAAAAGCAACAAGGGAAAAACGACAAATAACATATAAGGGAACTCCCATAAGGTTAAAAGCTGATTTCTCAGCAGAAACTCTGCAAGGCAGAAGGGAGTGGCACAATATATTTAAAGCGATGAAAGGGAAGAACCTACAACCAAGAATACTCTACCCAGCAAGGATCACATTCAGATTCGATGGAGAAATCAAAAGCTTTACAGACAAGTAAAAGCTAAGAGACAACACCACCAAACCAGCTCTACGACAAATGCTAAAGGAAATTCTCTAAGTGGGAAACACAAGAGAAGCAAAGCACCTACAAAAACAAACCCAAAACAATTAAGAAAATGGTAATAGGAACATACATATCAATAAGTACTTTAAATGTGAATGGATTAAACACTCTAACCAAAAGACACAGACTCACTGAATGGATACAAAAACAAGACCCGTATATATGCTGTCTGCAAGAGACCCACTTCAGACCTAGGGACACATTCAGACTGAAAGTGAGGGGATGGAAAGAAATATTCCATGCAAATGGAAATCGAAAGAAAGCTGGAATAGCTATACTCATATCAGATAAAGTAGGCTTTAAAATAAAGAATGTTACAAGAGACAAGGAAGGACACTACATAATGATCAAGGGATCAATCCAAGAAGATATAACAGTTATAAATATATATGCACCCAACATAGAAGCACCTCAACATGTAAGGCAAATGCTAACAGCTATAAAAGAGGAAATCAACAGTAACACGATAATAGTGGGGGACTTTAACACCTCACTTATACCAATGGACAGATCATCTGGACAGAAAATTAATAAGGAAACATAAGCTTTAAACAACACAATAGACCAGATAGATTTAATTGATATTTATAGGACATTCCATCCAAAAAAGCAGATTACACTTTCTTCTCAAGTGCGCATGGAACGTTCTCCAGGATAGATCACATCTTGGGTCACAAATCAAGTCTTGGTAAATTTAAGAAAATTGAAATCATATCAAGCATCTTTTCCGACCACAATGCTTTAAGATTAGAAATCAATTACAATCAATTTGTAAAAAACACAAACACACGAAGGCTACACAATACGTTACTAAATAACCAAGAGATCACTGAAGAAATCAAAGAGGAAATCAAAAAATACCTAGAGACAAATGACAATGAAAACACAATGATCCAAAACCTATGGGATGCAGCAAAAGCAGTTCTAAGAGGGAAATTTATAGCAACACAATCCTACCTCAAGAAACATCTCAAATAAACAATCTAACCTTACACCTAAAGGAATTAGAGGAAGAACAAAAAACAAAACCCAAAGTTAGCAGAAAGAAAGAAATCATAAAGATCAGAGGAGAAATAAATGAAACAGAAACATAGAAAACATTAGCAAAGATCAATAAAACTAAAAGCTGGTTCTTTGAGTAGACTGGGATCGACATATCTACACTAATATGTATAAAATAGATAACTAATAAGAACCTGATGTATAGGACTTCCCTGATGGCACAGTGGTTAAGAATCCGCCTGCCAATGCAGGGGACACGGGTTCGAGCCCTGGTCCGGGAAGATCCCACATGCCACGGAGCAACTAAGCCCGTGCACCACAACTACTGAGCCTGTGTACCACAACTACTGAGCCTGTGTGCCACAACTACTGAAGTCCATGTGCCTAGAGCCCATGTTCCGCGACAAGAGAAGCCACCGCAGTGAGAAGCCCGCACACCGCAATGAAGAGCAGCCCCCAATCACTGCAACTAGAGAAAGCCCATGTGCAACAACGAAGACCCAACGCAGACAAAAATAAATAAATAAATTTATTAAAAAGAACCTGCTGTATAAAAAATAAAATAAAATTCAAAAAAATAAGTAAATAAAATTAAATTTAAAAATTGAGAAACCATTAGCCAGACTCATCAAGAAAAAGAGGGAGAGGACTCAAATCAGTAAAATTAGAAATGAAAAAGGGGAAGTTACAACGGACACTGCAGAAACACAAAGAATCATAAGGGAACTACTACAAGCAACTCTATGCCAATAAAATGGACAACCTAGAAGAAATGGACAAATCCTTCGAAAAGTATAACCTTCCAAGACTGAACCAGGAAGAAATAGAAAATATGAACATACCAATCACAAGTAATGAAATTGAAAGTGTGATAAAAAATCTCCCAACAAACAAAAGTCCAGGACCAGATGGCTTCATAGGTGAATTCTATCAAACATTTAGAGAAGAGCTAATACCCAACCTTCTCAAACTCTTCCAAAAAATTGCAGAGGAAGGAACACTCCCAAACTCCTTCTATGGCGGCACCATCACCCTGACCAAAACCAGACAAAGATACTACAAAAAAAAAGAAAAGTACAGACCACTATCACTGATGAATATGGATGCAAAAATCCTCAACAAAATACTAGCAAACAGAATCCAACAACACTTTAACAGTATCATACACCAAGATCAAGTGGGATTTATCCCAGGGATGCAATGATTCTTCAATATACACAAATCAATGTGATACACCACATTAACAAATTGAAGAATAAAAACCATATGATCATCTCAATAGATGCAGAAAAAGCTTTTGACTAAATTCAACACCATTTATGATAAGAACTCTCCAGAAAGTGGGCATAGAGGGAACCTACCTCAACATAATAAAGGCCATATATGACAAACCACAGCAAACATCATTCTCAATGGTGAAAAACTGAAAGCATTTCTTCTAAGATCAGGAACAAGACAAGGATGTCCACTCTTGCCACTATTATTCAATGTAGTTTTGGAAGTCCTAGCCCTAGCCACAGCAATCAGAGAAGAAAAAGAAATAAAAGGAATACAAATTGGAAAAGAAGTAAAACTGCCACTGTTTGCAGATGACATGATAGTATACATAGAGAATCCTAAAGATGCCACCAGAAAACTACTAGAGCTAATCAATGAATTGGTTAAAGTTGCAGGATACAAAATGCACAGAAATCTCTTGCATTCCTATACACTAATGATGAAAAATCTGAGAGAGAAATTAAGGAAACACTCCCATTTACCACTGCAACAAAAAGAATAAAATACCTAGGAATAAACCTACCTAGGGAGACAAAAGACCTGTATACAGAAAACTATAAGACACTGATGAAAGAAATTAAAGATGATACAAATAGATGGAGAGATATACCATGTTCTTGGATTGGAAGAATCAATATTGTGAAAATGACTATACTACCCAAAGCAATCTACAGATTCAATGCAATCCCTATCAAATTACCAATGGCATTTTTTTTTACAGAACTAGAACAAAAAAATCTTAAAATATGTCTGGAGACACAAAAGACCCCGAATAGCCAAAGCAATCTTGAGGGAAAAAAACGGAGCTGGAGGAATCAGACTCCCTGACTTCAGACTATACTACAAAGCTACAGTAATCAAGACAGTATGGTATGGGCACAAAAACTGAAATATAGATCAATGGAACAGAATAGAAAGCCCAGAGATAAACCCACACACCTATGGTCAACTAATGTATGACAAAGGAGGCAAGGATATACAATGGAGAAAAGACAGCCTCTTCAATAAGTGGTACTGGAAAAACTGGACAGCTACATGTAAAAGAATGAAATTAGAACACCCCCTAACAGCATACACAAAAATAAACTCAAAATGGATTAAAGACCTAAATGTAAGACCAGACACTATAAAACTCTTAGAGGAAAACATAGGAAGAACACTCTTTGACATAAATCACAGCAAGATCTTTTTTGACGCACCTCCTAGAGTAATGGAAATAAAAACAAAAATAAACAAATGGGACCTAATGAAACTTAAAAGCTTTTGCACAGCAAAGGAAACTATAAACAAAAAGACAACCCTCAGAATGGGAGAAAATATTTTCAGACAAATCAACAAAGGATTAATCTCCAAAATATATAAACAGCTCATGCAGCTCAATATCAAAGAAACAACCCAATCAAAAAATGGGCAGAAGACCTAAATAGACGTTTCTCCAAAAAAAGGCACATGAAAAGCTGCTCAACATCACTAATTATTAGAGAAACGCACATCAAAACTACAACGAGGTGTCACCTCACACCGGTTAGAATGGGCATCATCAGAAAATCTACAAACAATAAATGCTGGAGAGGATGTGGAGAAAAGGGAACCCTCTTGCACTGTTGGTGGGAAGGTAAATTGATACAGCCACTATGGAGAACAGTATGGAGGTTCCTTAGAAAACTAAAAATATAACTACCATACAACTCAGCAATCCCACTACTGGGCATATACCCAGAGAAAACCATAATTCAAAAGGACACATGCCACATGCACCCTAAGTTCACTGCAGCACTATTTAGAATAGTCAAGTCACGGAAGCAACCTAAATTACCATCGGCAGATGAATGGATAAAGATGTGGTACATATACACAATGGAATATTACTCAGCCATAAAAAGGAACGAAATTGGGTCATTTGAAGAGATGTGGATGGACCTAGAGACTGTCATAGAGACTGAAGTAAGTCAGAAAGAGAAAAACAAATACCATATACTAACGCATATATGTGGAATCTAGAAAAATGGTACAGATGAACCAGTTTGCAAGGCAGAAACAGAAACACAGATGTAGAGAACAAATGTATGGATACCGGGGGGAAAAGCAGGGGGGTGGGGTGGGGGGATGAACTGGGAGATTGGGATTGACATATATACACTAATATGTATAAAACAGATAATAAGAACCTGCTGTATAGCACAGGGAACTCTACTTCGCTGTACAGCAGAAACTAATACAACACTGTAAAACAACTATACCCCAATTTAAAAAAAAAATGAGTAAACAACTTGAAAGTTCTAAAATAAAAAAATAAAGATAACGTTGAGAAGCAAGAAATGCTACTGAGGCACATGGTCACAAAAAATTATTCAAAACTGAAGTACCAATAGGAGTAACCTCGTCAAAATCACATGAAAAATACGCTAGAGGATGTTTGGAAAATTGGAAAATAAAAAATGTAGCAATGTGTACATCTTCATGTGTTCAGGGCATGTCCTCAAAAATGGTGCACATCTGCTTCCATACAAGTCGTGTTCCATCATTTACACACAGAACAGTCATCACCATCGTGTACTACAGGCCGTTAAAGGATCCAGGTTAACAGGGAAACTCGGCTTTCAACCCTCAGCTCTTGGGTTACTCAAGCATGGTCAGCATCCACCAAACACCATGAAATTTAGCCTTAGCCTGAAGATTCAGAGTGCAATGATCATTGATATTGAAAATCAAGCTATGTGAATGAGGACAAAAAAGAAAATAGACCCTGTGCCACCACCTGTTGCTGTTAGGGTTTCCCGAGGCACGAGTGCTGGAGAAGGAGCTGGAGCCCACCTCAGCGGAGTTCTGAAACTGACTACTCAAGCTTCCCCCTAGATGCCCTGCCATCGTGGGGCTGGAGCCTGCGCTTTGGGTGGTGGAGAGGGTGGAGACAGTTCAAGAAACTTTCAACTTCAAACCAGGTCCTCTTAATTAGCAAGTTATTCCTCCTCAGGGAAGCAGCTTCTCAATCCTCAGGCATCACTGCTCTACCTCGTCCAACCTCCAGGGGGCATTAAGTGCTCTGTTCTACAACAGCGATAGGCCAACCTGTCACCATCAGAGGTAGACAGACTGTGATAGGAGCTCACGGGGACAGTACAAGCAGGGCTTCTTCTCTTCCCTTCCCATCGTGTGCTGATAACACTTCACAAGCAACTATTCTACGGTCCCCCAGAGGTGCCTACTGAGACATCCAGACAATCAGAGGATACACAGATGAATCAAAAGCAGGGTTTACTTTTCTACCAAATTCTCCAATCCACGTTCCAGCCAATGGATGAAGGGTAAATCAGACCCCACAGACTCTTGGTAAAAACAGTTTTAACTTTCTACAGGAAAAAAAAAGTTATTTTTTTTTTCTTTAATAAAGTTCCTAGGCATTTGGAAGCAGATGAATAAATTTCACATATTGAATGGTCTGTGCTTTCTTCTTTAATGTATCCAAATGCTCCCTCCCTGCTGCCTCTTCTGTGATGAGGCCCCGAAAACAGTTCTGCAACTGCACCGACCGTCTTATTTCCGGATCACTCTATCGTCTGATACCCTAGAACCATGGTATGATTTTAACTGATAATAGCCCAAGAACAGTTGAAAAGATCTCAGTTAAACTCTTCAAACCTTCTTTGAGTGCCTACTATTTGCTGGGCATAGGCTAGGCACTAGGCAGTGATCCTGCTGGTTCTGAGAAAAGTAAATGGCGCTACAGAGAGGAGTTTTCCTCCCTAGTGGCAGGAGGAACGTCTGCTGGGGACTGAGAGAACCAATTTCTCCTCTGGTTCTACCCCCTGGGGTAGGTACAGGGCTCAGGCCCCGGAAACAGATGCTGTGTCTCTTCTGACAGGTGCTGCCATGGAAGGACCAAGAGCAGTTTCTAAACAGCTGTGGAATTTGCTCCACAATCCACATAGTGATGTGTCTCCAGGGAGCTCTGGGTCATGTGGCCAATGTAGGAAATCTTCACTGAAGTTCTAGAGAAAGGAAAACCAACGAGAATTAATTGTTTCTGAGACGAAATAAGTAAGAAACATCGCCCGAGTAATTTCTTGCAAGCTCAGGCAGTAATATCCACAGGTCCTAGATACGTATCTTCATGGTTACACAACCAGGAGGTCAGAGGATCTTTCCACATCCCCAGAGACACTGTGCCCTGAGCTGACCCTCTAAATATGTGGTTCTGAACCGGGGACGATTTTAACCCACAGGGGACTTCTGGCAACGTCTGAACATTTGGGGTTGTTACAACTGAGTGGGGGAGGAGGTGGTGTTACTGGCATCTAGTGGGTAGAGGCCAGGCTGTAAAACGTCCTACAAGGCACAGAACAGCCCCTCGCAACAAACAACTGTCTGGCCCAAAATGTCAATAGTGCCAAGGCTAAGAAACCCTGCTCTAACCCTGCTATTTCAAATGTCTGCAGCAGAACCTTGTCACTTGCAAATTTAACAGTCACGGTTCTAGAGATTTCCCTACCGGTCCATAACAATGTGGTAATTTGTGCGGCTACAGAGTAAGTCTGGCCAGATGCCCAGGGCTTATGCCTTGAGAAAGCTTTTCTTTTCTTTACTAGTTCCATCAGGATTCTAAAGGGATCACACAACTCGACCCCATTTCATGGAGAAAATTCTACAACTAACCGTTCACTGTGACCCTGGTGATTTGTGACAGGGATTTGGACACTATCTAAACGACAGCAAGGCTCTGCCGTGTCTGTGCCTGTAAGGTACTGGGCATCCCCCCTTTGGTCTGTGGGTCCCACGGGCTCTCCTGAGCAAACGCGGCCAGCTCACGTGGCCTGACGGTCCAGGCTCAAACACAAAGGCCCTGGACACAGGGAAATGAGCAACGTACCGCATGAAGACCACTGTGCTGTGCACCAGGATATCGGGTAACCTGCAGAAGAAGCTGCAAAACAGCAAACGGAGAAATGGTTGTTTTTGTTTTTGTTTTTTTAAAAAAAGGCGAATCAGCAGGAGTGCTGAGTTACACTGTCAAACTGAGGAGCAGTCAGCCCCGTTTGGGCACCTCCCCTGCCCCACACCCGCCCTTCTGGCTTAAGTGCTGTCCTGGCTCACTAGTTCCGAGTCCCCACAAGTGTCCTTCCATCCTCCCACAACACCATCTTTTTGTTTGTTCATACCCATCACAAAATGCTGCAGCTTGGAAATGTTTCTAGTGGCCTAATGTTCTCTTTAAGAAATTGGAGCACTTCAGTCACATATCAAATACCACATCCTGGGCTTCACTGGTGGCACAGTGGTTGAGAGTCTGCCTGCCGATGCAGGGGACACGGGTTCGTGCCCCGGTCTGGGAAGATCCCACATGCCGCGGAGCGGCTCAGCCCGTGAGCCATGGCCGCTGAGCCTGCGCGTCCGGAGCTTGTGCTCCGCAACAGGAGAGGCCACAACAGTGAGAGGCCCGCGTACCGCAAAAAAAAAAAAAAATACCACATCCTCCAAATAAACTTCAAGATGCCCAAAACTAGGGAACCCACAGGCCCAAGGCTGGAACTTAAGGCAGGACCGGCCCCCAACAATTGAGCTCAACTCTGAATCCCTTTCATCCAGTAAAAAGCACACATGTAGAGAACACTGTCCTTACTACACATAGGAAAATGGTCCTCCCATCTCAGCCTTCACGGTAAAATTCACCTGAAAATAAGACACCAGAGTCAGTCTGTGGCTAAGGAGGCTTGACAAAGAACAGTACTACAATCTGCAACACAAGGACCTGAGAGCATTCTTCTATCACATACAAAATATTTCCCCAAGACTGTCCCTGATCCAGACGATGAGCCTCCAACAGATCTTCCAACCTCTTCTCTGTTGAGAGGCCAATGGACCACACGGCCTCTCCTCGATTGCTGGCAAATCGCTTTCTCCGACAAATTCTTTTGTTCCTGTAACACTTAAATGCTAGCTGATTTTTTCCCCTAATTTTTCATAATTACAGAGCTCATCACGTCTTCCTCATCAACCAGTTGCTACAAGTGGAAATGAGGAGAGGAAGAGGAAAGTAATGAGGTGATAGCATTCCACAGTGCCTACTCTTTTCTCAGGCCCACGGGGCCAGGATCCTAAAAGGATGGCATACCAGATGCTCGCTCCGAGGTGGAATGAGGGAGATGTTAGTCGTCACATATGACCCAACCACGGTGTTCATGTACTGAACCTGGCTGGACAGGCTGGTCACCGCCACAGAGTAGAAGTTGGAGTTCCTGATTTTCAGGGTGGCCTGCATCAGAGCAAGAGAGGAAACACGTGTAAGTGTCCTGGCTACAAGACTCACAGGTGCACACCCAGGAAGGGAGGCCCTAATCTTACCGTGATGGCGAGGATTACAAGGGAGTCCTGCTCATTAAACGTGACTTTCACCACTTTGATGCCGTCATCATCCACGAGGACCGAATGTGGAAACAGGAAGAAAACCACCAAACCAGATGCCAGGAGACAGAGCAGAACAGACAGGAGGACATACTGCTTCCTGCAAACGACAAAGCACATGACCAACCCAGGCAGTCAGAGATCAAGGTCCAATCAGTCAAGATTAAATGCAAAAGCAGGAATGAGGCGGGGAGGGACAAGAAAGTGAAAAGAGCAAGGAATCACAAACCAGGAAAGAGTACGTGGAGCGGGTTCACAAACCCATCTGAATGCTGTCTGCCGTCTGGGAAGAGAAGCTGAAGAGAGGAACTGTGTGGACAGAAACATCTCTTCACCTGCCAGGACACCCTCTTCTCCAATTCCTACTGATTCAAGTTCCTTCATTTGGCCCTCTGTTCTCAAAACATTTCTAGCTTCAAGTTCCCTTCCCCAGACTGTGACGGGGGCAGAGACATCTTACTTGAGCAAACAGTATTAAAGCAAGTGGGGAATTTACAGGAACAGATAACGTTTTCAAGAAGTTAACTGGCATTCATACACAGAAAAAGGGACTAGGGACCACCGTAGGCATTAACAGGAGAGACGCAGGTGACTCACGTTCTCTGAGGACGCAATCTCTGATCACTGTGTGGGATCAAAGCCACCAACTCATTTACTTGCTCTAGAAAAGAAACAAACAACAATTTCGGTACAATAAACCCCACGTGTTGTAGTACTTTCTATCACACACACAGTAGCCTGTCACAAATATATTGTCTGGAATTAGACGTTTCTAAGATACCAGTTTTATATTTGGGGTCTAATGAACAAGAAACAATATGTAGACAGTGCTACAAATTACAAAATATCTATCAGTGCTCCCACGGCAGTGATGTGGAAGTTGAGAAATGTAGGATCTCGTTCTGGCTTTACTGCATGGCCTTGAGCTGCTGCATGGCTTTCAGCTATGGCATAGCCTTGGGGAAGTCATTACCTCTCTAGGCCACTGTGTCCTCATCTGTAATATGAAGGCTTTGGAGTAAATGGTTTCTAAGGTTCTTACCAGCTCTAAACCTCTGTGACCCTCCATCTACCCTGTTAAGACTTCTTGAGAGCCAACTTAGTGATAGATGATTCTGTACCCAATCCAGGCTCCACGCCTGTGCATGTTTTTCTCCCTCCACTTGACTTATTTTTCAGATCTTAGGTCGTTAATGATTCACTACCTGCTTCCTTGAACAGAAGCTTCCAAGATGGTGTCTGCTCCTCCCCCACAAAGCCACGCCAGGCCTTATGAGCGACAGCAATAAAGAAATGTGCCTGTCGACAAATCCCACAGTCTAGAGCAAGCCACACGTTCCAAACCAAGGAAACAACGAACAAAAGAGTGCAAGTGAAGAAAAGCAAGGCTTTCAAATACTGGGAAACCTAGAGAAGTTGTGGAACCTGCGCAAGTTTATCAAGTCAGCTCAGCTGGCTCCACAGGGCATGGCCTATGACCGTGGTACTGCCGCCCAGGAGAAAAGTTCTGGCTGGGAGACCGGAGAAGCCCTCTGGGTATCCTGGAATTCTCCTTGGGGAATCATCCTTCCCATGATCACCAAAGACTCTCACCTGTTGGAATGTAGCCTGTCCCCTGGCACGTGAGACAGGTGATGCTATCTCGCCCTGTGAACTCCACATATGGGAACTGAGCAATGGCTTCTTCCTGCTCCCGTTCAGCCAGCAAATCCTCCCTGTCATCTGCCTTCTTCCGCTTGCAAGAAGGGGGGTGAGCATAAGCGGACTGCTGGGACCCCATGGCCAGGATGTGCCACTTGTGTCATGTCCTAGGATGCAAAGAGGCAAGTGAGCGCGTGTTGGTGGCCGTGCATCTTTCTGTGAGAAAAGTGAGAACACAAAAATGACCGAATTGCCGTCCTGAATGTGATCCCAAACACCTGCACAATTTCTAGCAGGCTCTTTTTGTAGCAGTGCTCCCTAACCTCCCTCCGACTCCTGACACAGCCGGAGAAACGGGGCGCCAGCTCCTCACAGCCCCACGGCTCAGGTCACCCCAGCTCCCACGTGGTCCAGCTTCACCCCTTCCTGTCCGCTATTTGCAAACTCTGTGCCCTCCTCGAGAAAACCTCCCCAGCAATCAACAGGCACCAAATTAATAACAGGCCTCAAAGATTCCCCACCCCCCTCCACTCCCAAACCCAGGAGGCGGGCTCAGGTCACGCCCCTTGGCAAAAAGCGCGCTCCGAGCCCACCGGAGTCGCCCAGGAGGGAGCAAATGCCGAAGGCTCCAGACCTGCAGGGCACGAGCTCCCGGAAGCTCCTTCACGGGCCGGACCGCCAGCCACCTGCCCGCTTCAGCAGGTTTACCTTCCTCTTGGGTCTTCGGAACTGCCCGCACTCGATGCGCACGCGCAGAATGGCAAGCTGGCCCGGGGACGCCGGCGTGAGCGCGCGCGTGCGCTCTTCGCGGCCCTGCTGACGGCGCCGGGAGAGGGCGGCAGAGAGCTGGGGGGTGGGGTTCGGGTTGGAGCAGCGCTTCTCGGGGCTTGAGGCTGGTGCAGTGGAGATGATTGAGTCCCCCAGAAATGCTGGGAAAGGCTCAAGTTTCCAGAGGAAGAGGAAGGCGGAAAGAGCCGGCAGCCAAAGCCATTCTCAGCTATTCTCTGAGCATAGGGGTTGTGTGGAGACGCCGAGGGTAAAAAGTGCATCAGACACAGAACCTGCCCTCATCCTGCTTTAGGGCGTCCCCTTCCCCAGCCCTAGACACACACACACACACACACACACAAGGCATGCACATAAGGGGTTAGAGGACACTTTTTAAAGGGCGGGTTTCTTTGTAGGGACTGCCTGGTTGCGCTTCGCCTGCAGCAGAAGGAAGCAAGCGAGGGCAGACTTTAAGCAGGTGAAGTTATAAAGACGATGCTGGGGAGAGGAGAGATTCTGAACTGGGTGAATGGGGGGCATGCCCTGCAACGTGGAGGGAGGCTGGCGACCTTCGAGGTCTCTGCCATCTCCACTTCTCTCTCCTCCTTCTCCTGTGAAGAAGGCTGGTGCCACTGCTGCTGTCTAGGCACCTGTGCAACTGCTGGTCCCAGTCAGCCCACTGAGTCTTTAGACTAAGAAATGGTAAAGAAAAAATTATTGAATGACACTGGTTGGAGACGGTAAGGCAGACTTTGTTCAAGGTGGGCAATGGTGATAGGTGTGGAGCGACAGCTGCACCAGTGGGGTCTTCCAGTGGGGGAGAGAGATTGGGTTCAAGCCTGAATCAGCAGGGTAACTGGGAATTTAGAGTCAAGGAACAGGGTGCCGGTCAGTGGATGGAAAATTACTAAGAGAAAACATAAGCGGTGAGGGGAATTCTGGCTAAACTGACCTAACGGGATTATTGCTGAAGACACACCATGGTGGTCAGACATTACCTGGGGGATGATGGAGGATGAGGAATCCAATCAGATATGGAAGGTGATCAGATTTTGAGAGGGGTTCTTGCTAAGCTGACTTAGCAGGGTTTGTGCAAAAACTGGATTATACAATAAGTGCACAGATGGGCCTAGGAGAAGGTTCAGGAACCTGACTAAAGTTTGGTCAAGAAAAGAATATTTGGCAGAAACAACAAGAAACCACTGCTCCTCTTTTTTCCATCTACGGCCCGTACCTTCCCCTTCCTAAAATCGATCTTCACCTCTCTCCTTGCAAGCTCTATACCAGTTTATATTCCTTGTTTACACAAATCTGATTTTGTTGGAGGCAATGATTTGCTCAATGAAAAATACATTTCCCTGCCTACTTACCATATGACACAGTTTGAGCCAATGAGGTGTGTGGGACTTCCAGGAAAGCTCCTTAAACGTGATGGAAACTCAACCTGTGATTTGATCTTCCTCTTCCTGTTTGGAATTTAGACTTGATGTTGGAGATGGGGCAGCTATCTTGTGCCCATGAGGCAAGAAGTGCATGTTAAGGAAGGCTGGGTAGAGGGATTAAAAGAGCCTGGGTGCCTGATGACCTTTGGAGCCACACTCAGGCTCTGGACTACCTTTCTTCTGACTTCTCATCACATGAGAAAAATAACCAACCCCACCCCGACAAATTGTGTTTTGTGTGTGTGTGTGTGTGTGCCTTTCTCATAGTGGGATGCAATCCTAAAAGATACAGACGCAGAGCTAGTTAAAGGGGAAGCCTGGATTTTAACACAGGCAGTCTGACTGCTTTACCCAAACACCATGTAGGCCACACTTAGGTTTCTATCCTCTTCTAACATCCGCCTTTAGGGCACATGCCTTTAGAGAGAGGGAGGCCTCTTGCCTGTCTGAGGCCTGTCTTCCAAGTTCAGCTTTCTTGTCTGAAGACCCACTTCTCACAGGGAATTCACCTGGGGAATCTGGGGAATGAGCCCATCCTTTAGTCACATGGGGATTGCCTCACTTTGTGGCCTCTGCTGGAACCCTGCCAAGGGCAAGAGGCAGTGAGCCTAATGTCCACACTGTGGATGGACACTGCAGAGGGTGGTCCAGGCTGTCCCAGGCACAGGGAAGGTGAGGAGGCAGCAGCCTGATTCATACCAGCTTAAGAGGAAGAGAAGGCCAGGGGAAGATTGAGGGCTGTGGATGCTTCATAAAGGAAGAGAAACAGGCTAAGGGCTTGGGCCTGTGGTGAGGAAAAGCGGGGCCCATGTTGCTGGGGACTGTAAAGGGGGTCTGGGGGCGTAACCAGCAGAACCCTTGAGGCTTTCTGTCCACTGTCTGGGACAAATAGACTGTACCCTCCAGTGTGGCTCTTCCCTGTTCCCCCAGCACCCAGCTTGAAGCCTGAGGCATAGCAGGCCCTCAGTAAACACTTGCAGATCGACTCCACCTGGAAGCTGGCCCGCACCGCCTGGGGGAGTAGTCCCAGCATCCCCCACGGCCGTCCAGGAGGCCGTCTTAATTGGGCAGCACATTCCAAGGAGACACACATCCCTTCTCTCCTGTGCCTGGCTTCCAAGGCTGTCTCAGCACCCCAGTTATGAGCAGTGAGGTTACTGCAGACGTGAGCTCACGGGGGGCTCTCTGTGGGGGGGGGCAGGGTGGAGTGGGACAAACTGGGGATCCCTGCCCTCCCAGCCTCCTCGATTTCTCCAGGTGTGTTATGTACTCCCGGCCCCACAGGCTGAGGGCAGTCAAGGTATTGCGGGGCCGTGGTCCTGAAAGGCCCTGCACGTGGGGAAACCGAGGGCTTAGAGTTGGAGGTGTTCTGCATGGTCTTCGTTCTGCCCCCTTTACTAAGTCCACAGTGGAGAAAACTTGCTTGAGGTTAAATGACACCCGGTTAGTGAAAAAAATCCAGACCAGAGCCAAATCCTCTATTTCCTTGTTCAGTATACTTTCCAGAGACCAGCGGACCAGTTAGAGTGTGGGCAGTGAGGGGCAGAGCCAGGTCGTAGCCCATTGCTGCAGCCACCGTGGCCACGGGCAGATTTCAGGGGCACACGACCCTTTTTGTTTAAGGGAGTCTGTGTTTATCCGAACTCACATCAGAGATCTCAGCGTTCAAAGCTCTGGTGCATGCGTTGCTCAGATAAAGAGAGAAATCGATCCCGCCCTCCGAAGTTCCAGGTCCAGCTCTCTAAAGGAAGGTCTAGAGGGAGAAGGGGAAGAAGATGGTCCCTTGCGTTTAAGAACCTCTTCCAGCAATGGAGCATTTTGCCCCTTGTGCTTCCATCTGTGTGAAGCAGCTGTTATTTCCATTTTACACTGAGACACAATCGGGGAAGCTGATTGCCCCAGCTATAGTGGTAAGGTCAGAACTGGATCATGGATTTTCTGCTCCCAAGTGCTGTCTCTTTTTACTTTACTGTGCCATTTCCTAGGAAGATTGGCTACAGAAAGAAAGTTTACAGGCCTGTTCTAGGAAGAGAAGTGGCACAGAGGGTGCTTATACACAGTAGCGGTCTAGGTTGGGGGTTTGCACTGTGTCCTGGGCCCATAGCTGTGTCCTGGGCCCATAGCAGCGGAAGGCAGGAGCTCTGCCCAGAGAGGTCACCTTGATGGCGAGACCCCTTGGGATGCAGGGGCTCGTGTGTGCAAGGAACTGACAATCCATCTCAAGCCACTGAAGGTCTTAGCCCTTTACCAAAGCTGCAATGAACCATGGTGGTCCTCCAGGCCAAGGTCTTCCTCAGCTCCTTTCCCAAGGGGCGTAGAGGAGGGTGATTGTGGGGCTCGTGCTCACCCGGCTCAGTGGTGCACCCTGGAAGAGCCAATAAAGTGTTCTGAGTGCTGGCTGCATGGAAGGCGTGAACCTTCTTCCACAAACCCAGGTGGACAAAAGATGTCCTAGCAGAAAAAAAATGGAAACCAACCTAAATCCAACTCAGAGCCCCATCCTGACTGGCTGGCAGGGGATTTGGTCTTGGTCCCTGAGGCTGCCTTCCCTTCCCCAGGATGTCTCAGGAACCCAGGAAGCGGGGGTGGAAGGGCCTCTTGCACTCAGCCCACCGTGTCGCGCTCTCTCCTCGTTCAACACCCCATGGGCCTCTGATCTGGGCGATGGTACTGCTTTCTTGGGGCCTGGGAATCTTTGCTCAGGCTGGCAGACCTGGTGCCCAGGGTCCTGCATGCCCAGTGCACAGGCCAGACCCAGCCAGGGCAGGGGTCTCAGAGCCTCCTGGCCCCCCCCAGTGGGCTCCCCCGAGGGAAGCCCCTTCCCTGCCTGGGGCAGGCTCCATCTCTCCCTGCCGTCCCCATATCTTCCTTTCTCTCCTCAACGGCACCTCAGTAGCATCTCTCTAATGAGCTGAGCCATTGATAGAAGACAGTTTAAGAGGTAGACTTAAAGCAACCTCGTAAGAAAATTTCTACCCCACATAAATCAAAGAGACCCAAAGGGCTGTTATCTCCTTGGAACAGGGGGACAGGAATACAGGGAAAACAAAACAAAACGAAACAAAATGACATCTTAAAAGGAGCACCTGAACCAGATTCTCTTGTAGGGGGACTTGGCAGGTGGAGGAGACTAATTCCTCACCCCTGAACACTAATAACAACTCTCCCCAGGGTCTATGTGATGGCTGCGGGGGCCTTGACCCTTATAACTGCCAAAAGTCCCTCCCCTGACAGTGACCTGAGATGAACACACTCTAAGTCACATCGGCATATGTGCTATACACACGTAATGTAAACTGAGTGGCCCTCCCTCCCCTCCAGGAACTGGCACCCCTAAGCATCTCCCTCCACCCAAGAGCTTCTGGACCGCCTCCTGAATGGGAATTATGTTAGGAGCTGGCACCCTCGGGGCAGGTGTGGGAGGAAGGCTGCCTGGGCTGGAGAATTTGGGAAGCCTGCCTGAGCAGGGAGGCCAGAGGTGGGCTTGCTGGATTGCTGGATTTTTTTTTTTTTTTCCCCGTACGCGGGCCTCTCACTGTTGTGGCCTCTCCCGTTGCGGAGCACAGGCTCCAGACGCACAGGCTCAGCGGCCATGGCTCACGGGCCCAGCCGCCCCACGGCATGTGGGATCTTCCCAGACCGGGGCACGAACCCGTGTCCCCTGCATCGGCAGGCGGACTCTCAACCACTGCGCCACCAGGGAAGCCCGGATTGCTGGATTGTAACTCTATAGTGATGAGACTAGTCATCATCATTGTATCATCATCACTGGCAGCAGTGAGCCAGTCTTCCTGGTTGACCTCCCCCAGCACTGCGTTTCTCACCCCTGTGCCAGCTTCAGGGACAAACCTGGTGGCTGAGCTGCTGCACATCTGATTATCATCAGAAACTGCCGTTCAACTCCTGTCCGTATCTGCTGCCGCGCTGGGCACTTGCCTAGGGCCTCAGCCAGCGGAGCCTCTGCCCAGAGGAGGGACCGGCCCTGAACAAGAAAGCATCCTGCGCAAAGCAGGCAGTGAGGACGCAGCGGGTGATAGGAATAGTGGAGCTCCAGGGAGAGCCTGAGGCCAGGAGGCAGAGGTAACCTCCAAGAGGTGTTTAGAGAAGCAAAATCCATACCCAACCCCATCCTGAAAGGCAACCCTCTGAAATAGCTCCTGGTGTCTTCCCTCCCTCCCCATCCATAGTCTGCGATCGGATTCAGGCCCTCTACATCCTTTGCCTAGGCAATTGTCATAAGCTGCATAGTAGGCTCTCTGACTTCCAAAAATGATAATTTACTGAGTGTCTATTATGTGCCAAGCACTGGAGTAGGCACGTCCCACACAGTATCTCATCTGGCCCTCTCAGCAGCTCTGCAGGCTGGGTGTCATCAGCCCCTTTAACAGACGAGGGGTCTGCAGCTCAGAGAAGTGAAGCGACCTGCTGCGCCAGCTGGGGTACAAGCACCACACCAGCCTCGACGGCTTGCTCTTCTAGCCCTTCCTCCACAGTCCATGGGTCTAGGGGTCCTTTGCTGAAATGCCAACGTGGTGGTATCATCCTGTCTCTTAAAACCTTCTGTGGCTCCTCAGAGGCTGCAGGAAAAGACCCAAACCCCTTCCACAGCCTGCGAGGCCCTTTCCACTCTCCTGCCGCCCTCTTCCCACTAACCACACACTCCGACCACAGAAGACTATTTGTAGCTCCCTAAACACGCTGGGACTTCATGTGTCTGCTCGTTCTGTCCTCTTTGTGCAGGATATTCTTTCCTCCCTGCCCCACCTCACTCCACACCCCGTTTCCTCTTCCCAGAGAGATCCTACGCAACCATCCAAACACGGCCCAGCGGTCACCCTGAAATCTTCTCTGCACCCCCATCCCCTGCTGCGCCTACACACGCGCTGCTTGGTGTCAGCACCACTGTCCTCACATCTTTCTGTCTCTGCTGGACTCCTCTCTAGCACCTGTGATTTCTCCACTATGTTATAATTCTCTGGTACCCAGGCTGAACGTCCTGTTAGACTGTAAACTCCGTGTGGGCAGGGTTGGTGTCTCTGGAGCCTAGAGGAGAGCCTGGTGGAGAGCAGGAGCTCCATGAATATTTGTCGAATGAGTGGGTGAGTTGAGTGAATGAATGGCAAGCACCTCGGGGCAGGGACGGTGTCACAGTCACAGGACACGGTCTGTGTCCCCATCTCGTGGCAGGTGCCTGGCATCCAGTGGACGTGCAGTCAAGGGTGAATGAATGGAGGCGACAAAGAGGAGGGAAAGTTGGACTTAGAACGCAGTGCAGGCCTGGCACTGCTCGATTCCTTCCGCCAGGGGGCGCGAGAGGCCCAGGAGCCGGGGCCCTCAGACTGTTGGTTCTCTTCTCCTTGAAGCTCAGCCATAACACCCGCAGAGGTTCGGGGTTGTTCTCCTCCGCAGAAGGATTCTGGAGGCAGCCCGGATCCGAGGGAAGGAGCCCACCCAAAGCTGGTTTACTGCAGCAGCGGACCCGGCACTGGCCTGGCCTGCCCTGCCTGGTGGCACCGGAAGGAGCCAGCTCCCCATCCTGGGATCCGGATGTACCCAGGCAAGGACCACCTTGGGGCAGGTGGGTGCTGGCAGCTGGAGGCTATGGCTGGAGCTGAGTTGGTCCAGAGCCAGGAAAGGGCTTCACATCATGGACCTGGGGGAGGTAGTTTGCACAAATTCCTGGACAGTAAGCAGCTCTTTAGAACTCACAGCTTTGTCTTCCTACCCAACCCCATGCCATTCAAGGCCAACCTTCCAGGGAATCGGGGTTGGGAGACAGTGCCGAGCAGGACATAGTCCCTGCCCTCCAGGTGCCCCCTCCCTCCCCATGGAAACCCTACACCCGAGTGTGACCTTGGGTACCGACCTTAACCCTTTCTGGGCCTCAGCTTCCTCATATGTAGCATTGTTAAAATGATGAAACGAGGTAATCCATGAGAGTCTCTTAGAATAATGCCTGTCAGGCTATCAACATTCAATAAAGGGCAGCTATTATCAGCTATTATCGTGATGATGAGTCTCTAGCAACAAGCCTTTAGAAGCTTGCATGGAAGGCCCACAGGAGACCACCCAATGCCACCATCTTTGGATGAGCCTTGAGCACCCACCCAGCAGGGCTTCCCAGCTTCCCAGCTTCCCAGCTGGCAAGTCCTTAGGTATGGAGAAGAGGGCCGAGTACTCTGTGCTCATGGGGACTTCAGACCTGAAAGGGAACACACCAAACAGGTCCAGAGGGAGAACTGAGGCTCAGAGAGGCCCAGTGACTGGAAGAGGTCACAGAGACAAGTGGAAGCAGGGCCCAGTCCACTGACCTGCCACCCTACCTCTTGGGTTCTTGGGGCCACATGGCTGTGTGACCACCTCCTGGGCCATTCATCCCAACCAAGACAGCTTGGTGATTTTGATCTAAATTAGATGCCGCCAAACATTTGTATTATGAAGAGTTTTTAGAGTGTTGTGGCTTTTGCCTCTCGCCCGCTCCTGTGAACGGGTGTGCCGGAGGACCCGTACAAACAGGAAGAGTGAGAGGGTTGCATGGGAGGTGTCAGAGGGAGGTGAGAAAGCAACCCAGGATGCTGCAGAGATGGAGGGTGAATCTGGATCATGGTCCACAATGGCCAGGCCTAGGCTCAGCTGTGCGTCCTTCCCTCTGGGCACTGGGCAGGGGTGAAGCCAGCCTCTTGAGTGGTGGGGCCATATGTTGGGAGCTGGGCCTCTTGGGTCTTGTTTTTGTCTCTGCTCCTGCCTCAGCTTTCTCGGCTCTATACCTTCTGTCCCTGCCACTGAGCATAGGCTCAAAATCCTCACTATCCTTCCAGAAGTAGTGCTTGCGTTACCTCCTCCATGAAGCCCTCCTTGATTCTGACCCTCTGCCAGGGGCCATCTCTGAATTTTCATGTTAACTTGTTTATACGCTCTCATGGGGTTTTTGCTTTGCCTCTTGCACTATGGTACAGAGGCAGCAGATTACAGAGCTGAGTGCGTGGATTCTGGACTCCCTGGGCCTAGATTCTGATTCTAGCCTTTACCGGTTGTATGGTGGGGTAAGAGTTTCTTTTTCTTTTTTTTAATATTTATTTATTTATTTGGCTGGGCCGGGTCTTAGTTGCAGCACACGGGATCTTCACTGCAGTATACCGAATCTTTAGTTGTGGCATGTGGGAACTTTAGTTGTGGCACGTGGGAACTTTAGTTGTGGCATGCAGGACCTTTAGTTGCGACCTGACCAGGGATCGAACCTAGACCCCCTGCATTGGGAGCGCAGAGTCTTAACCACTGGACCACGAGGGAAGTCCTCCCTTTTTTTTAATATGAGAGTTTCTTAATTTCTGTGTGCCTCAATTTCCTCCTTTGTTCTAGATGGAGAGAACAAAAGTACCTTCCGTACAGGGCTGATAGGACTTTAATTGAGTCATACATGTGAAGTGTCGAGGCCAGGACCTCGAATGTAGGAAACATTCTCTAAGTGTATGCTCTTGTTGTCAGTGAAGTGTTTGCATCTGCTCCTTACCTCCTCATGAAGCCTGCAACTCCTTGGGGAGAGGCCTCATTACTTAAGCTAATTTGTGTCCCCCCGGGATCCCAGCAGAGGGCCTGGCCACTGTGGGTCCTCACTGACCATGTGTGGAATGATGATGGGACCCGAGGGCCCTCTCTCCTTCTGCTGTCCCACCCAGGCCCCTGCAGAGCGGGACTGCCTCCGTGGCTGAGGCCTTCCCTCTCACTGCCCCGCCTGAGCTGCGGCAATTTTCCCTGGCAGCTCCCACGTTCTGGACTAACTTTAGGGTTGGTTTCCAGCTGTGGTTGGATTTTTCTGTTTGAAAAATATTTTAAGCAGCTGGTGGGGAAGGGGTGGAGAGGTGGGAAAAGAATAATAAATAAGCTCGTGAAAGGAAGATTGTCTAAATGGCTTGGAGTGGCCGCTTCCTCCAGCTTGGTCTCTGGGTTGTGCCCAGGACTGGGGAGCTATCAGGTGGTTGGAGATGGGGAGGGGACACCCTGGTGGCTTCACAGGCCGAGGAGAAGGACTCCCTTCCCCTCACAAGCACCTCTCGTACTTGCCTTCACTGTACGCCCGGCACGGATTCTGTGGATGCAAGAAAAAACAGATGAGAAAAAGCTAGTTCTGCAGCAGGCAGGCTTGAGGTTAGACCGTGAAAAAAACTTAATATCAGAACCTATCCCAGATTACGTCACTCAAGACTCTGCGTTACGCCAGAGCTCAACTCCCTTCTTAGCTTTTATTGCGCAAGACCTCAGGCAGCCTGTCCCCCGCCCCCGCCGCCCCTGTTGCTCTTCGTTCCCCTGTAACAACAGAAGTTCCATCTTCCTGCACCCCGGTTTCGTCAACTTCCTCTTCCCTTTCAGCTCGGCTCTGCCACTGAGGCCCTCAGGCTCTTTTCTGAAGTCTTCACCTCTGTTACTTCCCAGGTGGGAGAGGAGCAGGCAGCAGCTCGGGCTGATGGCCAGGACCAGGAGCCCACGGGCTGCCCCACACGCAGATGGAAGGTTCCTGCTGCCCCTTTGCTGGCTGGGGAGGATTGTGGAGACAGAGGCCCATAGAAAAGCAGGGATGGGAGACAGACTAAATCACAGAGTCGAACAGAAGCCGAGTCAGAAAGAGACAGGGAGCAAATCAGATGCGGGGGTAGAGAGTGAATTTCCCTGCCATGGAAATTCCTGTGGCCTCTGATGGCAGGGTGGGCTCAGCCCTGAAGGCTGTTGGGTGCTGGGGCCCAGCATGGGGTCTCTGGCCTGGGAGGGCGGGTTGGTGGGGGGACGCCTGCCTTCCATGCCAAGTCTCCTGAGGGCTCCC
Source organism: Orcinus orca (assembly GCF_937001465.1). Taxonomy (NCBI): domain Eukaryota; kingdom Metazoa; phylum Chordata; class Mammalia; order Artiodactyla; family Delphinidae; genus Orcinus; species Orcinus orca. Next base: position 38,637,465 of record NC_064569.1, on the reverse strand, counting down.
TCCACTGGAGTCAGAGCCAGTATGGGGGGGATGCCATCGTGCGGACTGGGCTCTGGAGCCCCAGGATGCTTTGGGTGGTAGAGAGTTCTCCCCATCTAGGGGAGCCAGCAGTGGGGCCGGGAAAAGCCGGGAAGTTGGGGGCAGAGCTTCTGGGCACAAGGTAGGACGCCAGTGGAGCAGGAAAGTGCTGGGCCTGAGGACCAAGGAAGGGGCCGTGCTGTTGAGGAATATGGGGTGGTGGCCGGTGCAGAAAGGAGGTTGCCTGGGGTTCAGGGAGCTTTGCAAGGGCAAGGATTATGCCAGCCAGGAAGTCTGGGTGGGCAGACGTGCCTCTGGTTCTCAGCACTCTGCGGCAGGGAGGAGCCACGAGGGAGGGCAGAATTGACCACTTTCTTCAAGGCCTCCCCCATAGGATCCACACCCCTTAGGCACCTCTGCCCTCGAGGCCTCCCCTAGCAAGGAAGACAACACCGGTCTAGATTTATAACTGAAATCCCTGCTTATTAGCTGATCCTTGCCACCCAGCTAACCCTGACCATGGCGAAATTCAGAGTCCCGGACGCTGCTCAGAGGGTATGAGAATGGGAATTTATGCTTGTTAATATTATTTTACATTTATGCTGAACATGAAACTTTCCAAAGCATTTTTTCTTATTATGAAACATAACATACGTATGTTAAATATATATACAGTTTAATAAATAATTATAAATTAAACATCCATGTTTCCATAGCCCAGGTCAAAAATTAGAGTACTGCCAGCACCTCAGAGGTCCCTGTGTCCTTCCCTGATCACAGCCCTATCCCTCTGCCCTGGAGGGAACCAGGATCCTGACATCTGTGATCGCTATTTCCTTGTTTGTCTTCCAAAGCGTTTAGTCTCTTAGATATTATCTTCTTTGAGTTTCACAATAACCTTATTATTCCCATTTTACAGATGAGAAAACTGAGGCTCAGAAGGTTTTAACAACTAGCCCAGGGTCACCCAACAAGTAAGCGGCAGAACCAGGGTCATATTTGGAACGGCTGATGCCCAGGTGGTTTCTTAGTCAAACCAGAATCCAAAAGAAACCCTGGAACAACCCCGGTTTGGGAGATGGGTGCCCCAGTGCCCCAGTGCCCCAGAGAAGGGGGAGGCCACATTCACGGCCAGGCCACAGGCTCCCCTCCCGCATTTGTTGACTCTCCTGACTGCCCAGGGTCCTGCTGTGTGAGTACCTGGCAGGAAATGACGGAGGCCCAGGGGAGAGCATTTGGAGGTTGGGGAAGCAAGAGTAGCTGGGGCCTGATCTGGGATGGGATCGATGCCCAGAGGGAGCTTCGGGCCCTGCCAGGCACATGCCAGGGGAACCCTGCACTGTGGGGTTGTGCCTGAACCAGGTGTGCGCCCACGTTTCTGCCAGATTTACCAGGTGTGCCCTCCTTGGTGGGCCAGATGTGCTTGGTGTGAGCACGTGTGTATGTGCGTGTGTGTGTGGGGTGTGTGTGTGTGTGTGTGGGGTGTGTGTGTGTGTGTGTGTGCGTGCCTGCACCTGGCATGTCTGTGTGTGTGCCCAGCTCTGTCTACACACTTGGGCTGCTCTGAATCATCTCCCCCACCCTCATCATTTTCCTTTGCATTTCAAAATTATACATGCGTAGTATAAAAAATTCTAATACAAAAGTCTCTCCTTTTACTCTAATTCTAATCCAAATGACCCCAGGCATACGTTAGCACATTTATCCTTCTTTCTAAGAACATTAAAATATGTAGTTATTTAGATACGCATATCCAAATGCAGTGGTTTGAGGTTTAAGTATTTTTAAGAAAATTGTATCAGAATCTTCTTATCGTTTTTCCACTTACTATACTTTGGTCATCCTTCCTGTCAGGATGCATGGATGTACCTGACTTTTTAAAAAAGTTGAAGGGTACTCCATTCAATAGATGTACCATCGTGTGTTTTAACTGGGTGGACCCCTCCGTGTCGCAGATCCCCCAGAAGCTGAGATAGTCGGGTACGACGGGGGGTGGAGGACACCGAGACTGGCCTCACTGTGGGGGGAGGCCAGGCCCAGCTGCCCTTTGACTTCCTGCAGACGGATTCCCCTCAACGCCCTCCCCCGCCTGAAGCCCACGCCTCCTGTCCTCTGTCCTTTGTCCCCTCCCCCTTCTCTCTCTGCCCAGTGCTGCAGGTTTGGGGGGCTGCTGGGTGAGCTCCTGGCCTCCAAGACCGTCTGATCTCAGAGAGCTGGGCTCGGGGGACCCCAGAGTTCAGGACACTGCACGGACACTGCAAGGGCAGTGAGCTCGCCTCCTGCCGAGGCAGCCCCAGGAGAGGGCGCCATGCTGATGTGGAGGCTGGCACTGCCCCAGGCCCGGATGGCAGCTTCCTGCTTCCCAGAGGGCCCGGGTGATGGGCGCTGCGCCAGGCAGGCTCGGTGCCCCCGCCCCTGCACAAGTGTCATGGAAAATCCGAAGCCTTGATCTTCGTTCTTGATCGCTCCTCCGGACTTTTACAACTGGAAACTTGCAGCCTCTTTGTTCCCATCAGCTTGGGAGGGAGGTGTTGGGAGGGGAGCGGGAAGTGGCTGAGTCAGCAGCTGTGGGTTCAGAGCCTGGTGCGTCCAAGGACCAGGCACGGCCCCCTTCTCTCTCTTACCCACACTCATAGTTTTCCTATAAACAGAGGGCACTTCTGTGCCAGGAGGAGTGAGAATGGGCACGGCCTCTGGGTATCTTCCTGGGCAAACTGTCTCCCCTCGCCCAGGGCCGGTCCCCCAGGGGTCCAGGCACTGGGTCCCTTGATGCCAACACCTCTACTTCTCTAATGTCCTGGTGGTACGTGGTCCCCAGCCGTGCTCATTCCTTGGGCAGGCCCAGTGTGTCTGTTTATACCGCGGGATCCAGTGAGGAGTTTACGGTAAGGAAACCACTAGGGGAGTTACTTCCCTCCCCTGCGCCTTGTCCAGCTCCTTTGGGCCTCTCCCCCCGCTTCTCCCACATGGCCAGAGTTCATGGAAACTTCTCAGGTCAGTGATTCTCACCTTCCTTTCCTCCTCGGGAGAGAGGGGCCCAACCCCCCCCCCCAACTCTGGAGCCTGGCACCTTCCTTCCCTCAAAGTCCTGCTTTCCTCGGCGATGGCATGCCATGGGGAGGAGGGGCAGGCGTGGGGCTGGACCCAGGGCAGAGCCTCAACCCCATGGCCTCACCCGCATCTTCTGGCACCATCTGCTGGATGAGAAGATGTGTCTCTTGCTTCCTGTGATCTTAGAGGTGAGCCTGGGAAGCAGGAGGTGAAGCAGAGAGAGACTGGGGCGCCTTTGCCCCAAAGTGAGGGAGGACAGCGGTGCTGAAACAAAAAGGGAGAAGGACCCCAAACCAGCCCACCACTCCATCAATTCATAGATGCTGTTAGATCGGCATCCCCTCTGAGGAGCCCATAATGTGCTGTGTGGTAGGGGTGGGGGGAGATTTGAGGGAGGCTGAGGGAGGCTCGAGGCGCTTCCTGAAGTGGAGTAGGACTCCGCCCCTCCCTGACCACAGGCAGTTGGGGCTGCTCTGGCTGAGGCTCGGTGGGGCTGTGCCCTGCTTGTCTGTCTGTCTGGGTGGTGTCCTCATCTGGGGTCCAGGGCAGGCGGTGCTGTGCGTGGGGCAAGAGGGGACTGAGCCCACCGGCCTCAGCACCGGTGCGTGGGCGTCACCTGAGGATGCTCTGTCTGTCGGGAACCATCGCTCCTCGCCGGGCCAGAGCAAGAAAGAAGAGCGGCGCTCGCCCCTGCAGGCCGGGGAGGGGTGCCAGGGGCTGAGGGACCGCAGACCAGGCCTCTCCGCCCCCCACATCCGATCTGCCTCACCGCCCAAGCGGCACAGATTATTTTTGCTCCTTCAGACTCTGCCAGGGCCTTTGCCCCATCTCCAGGAGTTACTCAGTTACCAGCATCGGTTTTCTATTTCCAGAGCAAGGCAGGCCCTCCCCTCCTGGCTTCCTTCACCCAGGCCCTGGCATTTCCTCTGCATCCAGCCCCGGGAGGGGTCCAAGGGCAGGGGATTCCTCATCTCCAATGGAAGAGGAAGGGGCATCTGAGGGAGGACCAACCCCCTTCCCCTTCACACCTTCTCTCTCCGGCTTCCTCCTGGAATGTTTCCATCCGTACAGGGATGGGTCTTCTAAAAATCCCTCTACCACACCCACACCAGGGGCAAGGCGGGGGGGGGGGGGGTGCATGACACTCGCTGCTTCTACTTCCTCCCCGGCCGTCCCCGCTTCACTCCACCCCAGCCTGGCTTCTGCCCCACCACCATTCATATTAAATTCACCAAACTCTTGCCTCAGGTGTCCCCTCTCTCATCGGCTTTAACTCACCCTGAAGCCCTCCCTTCTCCAGGCTTCCCCACATGGTGCTGTCCTGGTTTTCTTCCTGCCTCGCTGGTGGCTTCAAAGAGATTCTAGTGCCAGTGCCCTTGGACTTGGTCTTGGGCTCTTCTCTCCATGCCTCCACGGCTGTAGACACCACACACATGGTGGCAAGTCCACATTTCTAACTGGCCCCTTTCTTCTCTTTGAGGTCTGATTTTCAGAGGCAGGTGCCACGTGGCATTTCTACTTGAGGTCTCCGGACGTTTTGAAATTCGCCTGTCCCGACAAGAACTCTTGATTCTCACTGCTACCTACCCCACCAGGCTTGCCTATATCACCTCCACCTTCCTAGTTGCTAAGGACTGTGGTCCTTAATTCCTCCTCACATTCCACACCCATTACATCATCAGGTCCAGCAAACTCTGCCTCTAAAGCGTACCTCTAATCCCACCACTTCTCTCAATTGTCACAACCTCCCCAGCTTTTTCTAAATTACCCTCCTCTCCTTACCTGGAACCTATGGTGGCCTCATGACTGGTCTCCCTGCTCCCAGCTTGAGGTTCCTCCATTTCAACCTCCGTGAAGCATAAGAATCATCATTCAGACCATAGCAGACTTTCCCCACAGCCTTTCCTTTCAGCCTGCCCGTGTCTGTGTGTGTGTACGTGTGTTCAGAACGTTACTGCGGCCTCTCAGGCAGGCCCTGAGTGATTCTGGACTTTTCCCAGATCCCTAGCTTCATCTTCTGCCCTCCTTACTGGCCGGGCACTCGGCTCTTTCAGTTCCTAATGGTCAAAGTTCTTTTCCTGCCTCAGGACCGAGAACTTCCACTCCCCCGCCACCTGCTCCCTACTCCCCCAGCAGCTGGCCCCATCCTCATCCTTCAGGTTGGCCTGAGTGTCATGTCCTCAGAAAGGCTTTCTGCACTGTCCTGTCCACACTAGCCCTCCCAGGTCTCAGCTGCCAGAGCCAGGTCAGTCTGTGGGGCTGGAGGAGGGGAGGGGAGGGGAAGTCTCTCCGGGACAATGCTCCCTGCAAGAAGGAACAGAGCACAAACTTCCAGCGGCCTCTTTACACCCAGGCCCAGGGGATCTGCCTAGACGCAGGATGGAACAGGGCGTCAGCACGTGTTCAGGGGTGTCCTGGTCTCACCAGCCTCTCCCAGTGACATTAAACATATTGTGTAGTGACCTCAATCCCCCAGAGGCTTCCAAGGCCTGGGGAATACAAGCAGAGTGGAGAAGGGGCTGGCGAAATGCTTGTGCCACCCTGACCCCCTCCCATCCCAAGGGTCTCCGATCCTTCCAACTCTGGGGCTGCAGGCAAGCTCACATCCCTTTGCTTGGAAACCCCAGATCTCATAGCCTTTCAGATCAGGTTGGGCTCCAAGAGGGCATCCTTGCCCTCCTCTTCCCTCCAGGAAGGCCAGGCTCCTGTGACATCAGAGATACATGGGAAGGAAAGGCTGCACAGCCTATCTTGTTCACCCTCCCCAGGGTCTTCCATGCCTAAGGAGTAGAAACTCCTTCCCATTTTTGTCCCTCCCACTGGCATTTGTGGCAAGTTACATGGAGTCCAGGTCTCTGAGAACCAAGATGACCTTGTTTCAGCTAATTCTTTTTCTGTCTTTCCAATTCCCCATGGCTCTATCTATTTTCCTTTGTGTCTCTGTGTTGCTTCCCAATTAATTAATAATTTTCAAGGAGATGTAGCTTGGGTGTGGGGAATCCCCTCCTTGTGTCCTCACGGGACTGACACGTAGGATTTTCCAGCATCGGGTCCAACACCTAATGAATGAGTCCAGAGACACACTTTACACATTTTCCTATTTACATATGGTCTGATTCCTAGGGCTGCTTCCCACATGTGCAAACACACACATAGTCACACATACGCACACTTACGCATACACATTCTCTCAGCCATGCTTGCACGTACATTCACACACATACGCTAGCACATGGTTGCCATCCATCTATCTATCCTATAACAGGAGGCGTTGGTGTGTCAGGAAGGGGCCCACTGTCACTGACACCTGTGGGAGAATTCATCCTTGGGCCCTTTGTTGAACAAACATCATGATGGGCCATTTGAGTCCTGGAAGGCAGTCCTCCTCGAATGGGATAGGCTTGGACTGAGACAAAGAGAGAATCAACAGGAATTTGTGGGTGAGGGCTGTTTAGCTTAGAAGGCACTTGGATGAGGAAGGAGCCACAACATCGTAGGAAGCTCGAGCCCAAGTAGAAGACAATTCCCCAGGACAGGAATGTGGGGGAAAGGAACAGCTGGAAGACTTTTAAGGACAGAGTTCTAGTAGTCAACATTAGGAGATATTCTGTTATATGGCAGAGAACAGCCCCTCTGTTCCTTCCACATCCACAGGGAAAGTTGGCTGCATCCACTGACTTTGGTGAGTGATGTTTGGGAGAAATCAAGGAAAATGGACTGAATTAGACGCTTGAATCCATGCAGGTGGAGAGTGGAAATGTCCACAGGAGGCAAGATATAAAAGAGAAAATCCCACAGAAGCATGAACTTAGAGCCAGAAATGACTGGGGTGGCCAGGGTGGGGTGGGGGGACATTGGGCAAGCCCCCTTCCCATCCCAAACATTCCTAGAGATATTGGGAGGGACCCTGGATTTCCCACCATCTGTGGGATGAACGTTTGAGTTGATATCTCATCTCAAAGAACAAATGACCCAAGTTGAGTCCCATGGAAACGCACATATTAAAACGTGTGTGTTCACACTCACATAAGAGTTTCTTTCCCCTTGATAGAGCATGAATGAGGCAGTGATTTGGCAAGTACCAGGTTAACTTTATAAATGAAGACAGCCAAACCAGAATATTTAGGTTCAAAAAGCTACTACTGGCCTGAATGATCTGGTTTGGCCTTCTTGACTTAGCAAATTAACCAGAAAATTGCCAAAGCCCTGCGCTTGTGCTGGACAGACACAGTTTTAGCGTGGCCTGTATCCTTATAGATACATAGATATCTCTCCACACACGATTAAGTAGATCTCTCCACGTTATTACATCTAATTTATATTTGCAACCAACTCGATGATTGTCCCAGATTGGTCCAGAACCAATCTTTCATAGAGGGCTGGATTTCTACAGCTGCCTAGCATGTGACTGAACCATGGGTATAAAACACTGAAAAAGTAGGACACGCTAAACAAAGAAAAGACCATGATGGATTGCTTCTGTTCTTGTTATTGTTTTCATTCTCTATTAATGTGTGTCCGAAAATGAGATGACATTTACTGTTAGCCTAAATTGCACATAATTGGCAAAGAAAGCCTGCTTTTATAAAAGAACCCCCAAATCAAAGCACCAAATAGGAAAGTTCTTAAAGAAATAGGAAGAGGACAGGTATAACGGAAGCCTTTTGAGTCAAAAGAGAGATTTGCATTTTCACCTTAGTTTTGCTAGGGACTTGTTTTGAAAACTTGTCAGTGTCACCATCTGTACCATGATGGAGTAGGTGTAGGTGCTTTTGAGAAGTCCCTTCCAGCTCTACAATGCTGAGACTCCCCAAGAACATCTAACTCATGTGGGTCATCAGGTGTTTGTGAGAATGGTCTGATATGGTGGACATAGTAGGCCTCAAATTTTAACGTGAGTATTAAAATGTGAATCACGTGAGGATCTTGTTAAAATGCTGATTCTGATTCACTAAGTCTGGGTTTGAAATTTCTTATTTCTAATAAGCTCCCGGGGTAGGCCTATGCTGCTGGTTCGAAGACCACACTTTGAGAAGCAAAGGCACTAAACCTCCTGGGTCTGACGTGAGAAGTCCCAGGTCTGTCTCCAGTTTCTTGTCTTTGCTGAGCCTCAGTTTCCTCTTTTGCAAAGTAAAAACAGTCTTAAATACATACTCCCAGAGTTTGTCATGAGGCTCATAGGAGAGAACATATTTTTGATAGAGTGTCTTACAAATGTTCGTTATTATTGTTTTGGGGTGGCAGAGCTTCACCTTCAAAGACTTCCGAGTGCTGCTGTCATGGCGGGTGGACCGATGGGGTGATAGCAGCCAGCATCCCTGCATCCTTGCATCGGTTCCACAGCGCGCTCACGTGAAGCCTTTTCCCTGGAAGCTGTTATTTGCAGAGCCAGATGCTCTGTGTTTCTCCCTCTTTCCCCCGATTGCCGGTCTGCTTGTTCTCCTGGCCCGTGACCCAGAGAGGCCACATGGCTTCCAGCTGTGCTGGGGCATCCGGAACACATTCCTCCTCCCCTCCACCCTTCCACCCGTCCTCCCCGCGCCCCCTCTCGTGAACTCTCCCTTTAGCTCGCTATGTGCTCAGGGCTGGCCCAGGCAGAACTCTGCACTATGCGGTTTTAACTCCCTGTTTCTCCCTTAGGCAGCCAGTGCCCTCATGTCCTCATGCCTTCAGCTCACTCCACCCAACCCACCCCATCAAATCCTCACGTTGGGAAAGCACCTGATTCTCGAATTCAGGGTTAGCAATGGCTGATAACACTTAGGGTGACCTCTCCTTAGAGGACAAAGCCAGGATGCGGTTAGAACCACAAGGGAACAGTTCAGGCCTCAGTGCCTGGAAAGGGTGTCTTTGGAAGGGGTCAGGAGGCCTCTCTACTACCTCTGAAATCCTAGACTTCGGTGTCCTGCATCTGTCAGCCTTGCAGTGTTCCATTTTCAGCCAGAAACATTCCAACCTTGCGGTATTCTTGATCTTACTCCTGACCCGCATGGGTGTTTGTGAAAGCCGAGACCACCTCCTTTGATTTCATAGACTGATGTGAAAACCTGGCAGGTCCAGGCTTCTTCACCACATAGAAGCTTTGACACAGATGTCATGATGAACCAGGGGTTTCTAACCTGCTTCCCCCCTCGACAGCCTTGTCAGTCGGTGGTCACGTGTGGGACAAAATCTCCTCCAGGTGCCCTGGGTGATGAATACGAACCCCCCGCATCCCCGCCCCAGGTATAACTCTACCCTTTTCACTCTTATTCAGACCAGTCTCATGCAAGTAAGGAAGAAGAATATTATTATAAGGTAACTTTAATTTACTCTGATTATTATTTTTGTTTAAGTATGGGGTTTCTAAACTTTGCTGCTTTATTTAACAGCAAGAACAAATAGTGACCTCGGATAGCTGTTGAAGAAGAATATTATTATAAGGTAACTTTAATTTACTCTGATTATTATTATTTTTTAAGTATGGGGTTTCTAAACTTTGGTGCTTTATTTAACATCAAGAACAAATAGTGACCTCGGATAGCTGTCCATGGACTCTGTTTGCTCCAATATTGGGGCCACGGACTGCCTGCTCAAGAAGAGGATTTGATTTTATGTAACAAACTCACTGAATATCTATTTTGTGCCAGGCTGCCAGCCTTTGAAGATACAAAGATAAATAAGACATGGGCACTGCATAGCCAGCTGGAGAGGGGAGGGAGAGCTGTCTCCCCTAAGGACGTGCTATTCTTTCAGGCTTTTGTCGTATCTACGCCGCCTCTAGTTGCCATGAGGCTGTTTCTGCCACCTTTTTTTTTTTTCTTTCTTTTTTCTTCCTAAATGAATCTTGCTATTTTATTTTCTTTAAGTGTGTCAAGTTCAGTAATCTTCTCAGAAACCAGCTTTTGAGTTTGTCCATTATTGTCTGTCTCTGGATTTCTTAATTTTGCTTTTATTTTTATGTTTCTACTTTCTTTGAATATTCTCTTGATTTGTTAAATCGAATATGTAACTGATTAACATTCAGTCTTTTTTTATTATCAATATATTTTAAACTATACATTTTCCGATAGAGTGTTTTCACTGCACCCACAAATTTTGAGGCGTACTGTTTTTATTATTTAGTTATACTTTTCATAGCTGTAATTATTTTTCTTTGGCCTATAAATGATTTCTGAGAGCATTTGAAGTTTGCCAAATAAAAATCTTGTTTGTATTTTTGAAATCGAATTTTTGTTTTACTTCATTGTGGTCACAGAATGTGTATAAAAAATGTTTTTGGTCTTTTTTTGAGACTCGGTTTATGGCCTACTTTTGTGAATGTTCTGCCAAGTGTTCTTGAAAAGAATGTGTATTCTCCAGTTTCGCGGTGCAAGGTTTTACACGTGGCCTTCGGATCCAGACGATAATAAGTTCTATTGTACCAATTCACTCTTTATGTTCTTATTCAACGTTTTTACTTCTTAAGACTTGAGTTTCTGCAAAAGCTAAATGGAAATCTCCCACTCTAATTGTGGATGTGTTCATTTCTCCTTGTAATTCTGTCCATTTTTGTTTCAAGTATTTCAAGACTATATTGCAGGCTAAATGCATGCAGGTTCAGTTATTACTCTATCTTCCTGGTATAATATCTTTGAGCAATGATTCTCTTTATCCCTACAATGCTTGTATATATTTCTTGCTTTAAAGTCTCTTTGATAATAATTATTAATATTATTATTGCTGTTATTAATATTGCTATAGCAACTTTTTCTATCATTTCACTTTCAACATTTTTGTGTTATTATGAATTACGAACAAAAGATAGATTGACTCAAAAATCCAATCTGAGAGTCTCTGTCCTTTAGCAGGTACGTTATATCTATTAGCATTACACACATTTACTTTTTTGTATCCCTGGGTTTTAAACAGGAGATATCTAGAGGAATTGAGGATGACATGGCTATTCCCAGGAAAATGAATGTGAATTATTCTCTCACAATTCTCCTGAGCCCTGGTCCTGGGAGTTACCTCATCCAATACTTTATCATCCAATATTTTATCTTTATCATCCATTTAAGGTGCAGTCACTTTCACTGCCGCCTGCATCTATAAGCCCTGGATCTGTCTGTGTACCTCTGTCCCCACTGCTTGGCTCCCACAACCCACAGGGGGGCGTTTTACTTTGGTGGTCCATTTCCTTCAGCACATATGAGGGATGCACGAATGGGTTGACGCAGTTCTGCACAGTGAGCCTCACTGGCATCTGCAAGTCTGAGACAAACCCTCTGCTTTCCCAGGCTCTGTCCACCTGGATCTTCCTCTGTCCTCCCCTCCCACAGTGTCACTGTGGTTTCTCCTATCTCATAGGTCCCTTCGTAAACCTCCCTCCTTGCGTGCACAGGGGCGCACGCGCGTGTACACACACACACACACACACACACACCCTCAGATTCCTCTGCTGACTCCAGTGTAGACTGGCTAAGGAGAATTTTTCTCTGATGAGTGTCAGTGTCAGGAATGTCTCTGCATTTCTTTGAAGTCAGCAAAACAGATATTTTTGTTTGGGGAGGGGAAGTACAGGTAGGGACAGTGATCTACTGACCAAATGGTGTTGGTGGGGGAGACGTAAGAAGCACTAATGTTTACTCAGTTGTGGGTCCCACGATAGGGTTGGGCTTGGAGTGTCCAGGCTCTCTCCCCACCCAACCTGAGGTCAGACCTCAAGCTGAGCTTGAGTTGGGGGGTTGACGTTGTTCCTGAAAGTCCCACCCTAGAGGCTTAGGGGCTGGAGACTGGAGGCTGCATGAGAGTTGTGGTCTGAGGAAGCCCAGCAAGGTAGGCGGCAAGGGCCCTGAAGTGCGTGCAGCACATCAGGAATCTGTGGGACGTGATGTGGGCAAGTCAAAGGAGGCCCCAAGAGACCTGTGAGCAAAAGGTCACCTAAACTTTCACAACCCACAGTACCTTCTGCCCAGAAGGGGGGCTGTCTTAGGGCCTGATCAGTTGCCAGGTGATTCGCAGGGACACAGGGAGACAGGGGTGGCAGATCCTGGGGGTGGGTGTATTGAAGGGGACTTTATATAAGTATCATCAGGGTCACGGCTACCATCTAACCTTCGCTGAACTGGCAGGATCTGAAGACCAGCTCATCAGAGACCCTACGGGGGGCGGGGGCAGGCGGTGAATTCCATTGTTTGAAAGCCTTCCTGCTGGAAGGAAACAATGGAAGGGGCCAGGTTTTCTTGGTAACAAGAGGGTTCTCAGAAACTATAACCTGTGTTAGGGACCAAGCAACCCCATTAAAAATGTATGTTCACACCAATCAATGACCCAAAATGATACAAGTCCTAAACAATGTGCTATGGTCAATCATCCGAGTTTTCAGTACTCAAGGATGGGATAAAAGGGAGCAACATTGTGGGTGGACACATCTCTGTAACATATTCTTCTGATTAAGCTGAGAGATCAAAGCTTCCACCTGTGCTGAACCCCAGCAAGCTCCTTGGCCCTCTCATCGACCCCAGGAATGGGGACCTTTTCTCACTTGGGTCATCCCCAAGCATACCCAGATATCACCAAGCCACCTGGCATCAGCTGGTCAAGACTGACTTGGGACAGATCTAGATAAGGATGGCACTCTGGGCCCAGAAGCAGGGTAGCAGGGACACAGCCCATGGCATAGGGTCTGTGTCTCAGGCAGCTCAGCACAAACCCAAATCTTTCCACGGACTCTGTGCAGGCCCCTGTGTCGCCTTCTTGCTTGGCTGAGACAGACTCAAGGTTTGTCTGGAGGATCTTGGAAGTGCTCTCTGCCCCCCTTGACTTGCCTTGGGCCCTGATTCCTGTGGTGGGGATGGAGAGAGGAGTCGTCGGGAGCGGAGGGGACACGGAATTCCTGGAGAGCACCCAGATGTCAGCCCCACTCAGAGGAGGAAAACAGCTCTGGAAGAAGGTATCTCAGCGGCGGGTGTACGGGTGGGTCCCTCCGGCACATGCAGTGAGAGTGATTGGTCACATTACTGATTACCGCCATGGCACGTGAGGTGTGTAATTGGGCTAGGATGTGTGTGTGTGTGTGTGGGGGGGGTGTTGTGTGTGTGTCTGTGTGTGTGTGGTGTTGTGTGTCTGTGTATGTGTATGTGTGCGGTGGTGTGTGTGTGTGGTGTTGTATGTGTGTGTATGTGTGTGGTGTGTGTGGTTGTGTGTGTGTATGTGTGTGTGTATGTGTGCGGTGGTGTGTGTGTGGTGTTGTGTGTGTGTATGTGTGTGTATGTGTGTATGTGTATGTGTGTGTATGTGTGTGTGTGTGTGGTGTGTGTGTGTGGTGGTGTGTGTGTATGTGTGTATGTGTATGTGTGTGTATGTGTGTGTGTGGTGGTGTGTGTGTGTGTATGTGTGTGTATATGTGTGTGGTGTTGTGTGTGTGTATGTGTATGTGTGTGTGTATGTGTATATGTGTGTGTATGTGTGTGTGTGTGTTATGTGTGTGTATGTGTGTGTGTGGTGTTGTGTGTGTGTATATGTGTGTGTATGTGTGTGTGTGGTGTGTGTGGTGTTGTGTGTGTGTGGTGTTGTGTGTGTGTGTATGTGTATGTATGTGTGTGTATGTGGGTATGTGTATGTGTGTGTGTGTGTGTGGTGTGTGTGGTGTTGTGTGTCTGTGTATGTGTGTGGGTATGTGTGTGTGCGGTGGTGTGTGTATGTATGTGTGTATATGTGTGTATGTGTGTGTATGTGTGTATATGTGTGTGTATGTGTGGTGTGTGTTGTTGTGTGTGTGTGTATGTGTGTGCGTGGTGTGTGTGTGTATGTGGGTATGTGTGTGTGTGTATGTGTGTGTGTGGTGTGTGTGGTGTTGTGTGTGTGTGTATGTGTGTGTGTGGTGTTGTGTGTGTGTGTGTGTGTGTGTATGTGTGTGTGTGTGTGTGTGGTGGGGACCGGAACCTAACAAAGCACGTCTAGGAAATTGAGAGCTGTCTTGTTAACAGGGAAAGCACCCCTGCACCTGGTGCTCAGCCCTGGGGGCCTTGGGGCCTGGAGTCAGGGGTCAGAGTGAGGCTGGAGGTACTGATGGTACCCAGAGATCCCCAACTTTTGATCGCTTGCTTACAGTGGTTTTCTCTTGCTTCACTATAAGCTAATAAACTCGAAGTCACATCTGGCCCTTAGTTCGCCTTTGGACATCAAACCAGGGAGGATCTGATGGTGGCTGCCAACTCCGCCCAGCCCCACTCCCCCCACCCATCTTTCCAGCCTGCGCTTAATGGGTCCAAAGTCTGGCTGAAGGCTTCATGCCAAGCTCATGGGCTCTGGGAGTCCCTGGGGAGCCATGGGGGTCTGGACGGCAGAGGCTGTGACGCCTCCAAATGTGTCTCGCTTGTGGCCTCAGGCAGGCGGCAAATACCATGGGGCAGCTTGGTCTCGGGCTCAGCTTCCACCCTCCCCACTGGTCACGCTGACCCAGGCCTCCCAACCCCATCTTGGCCTGTCCTCTGTGTCTGGGGACCCAGGGAAGAGGGCCTGATTGTGCAAGTTTGGGTCCAGACCTCTGCTGTGGGGACTTTCTCTGGGCTCAAGAGGGAATTTGGGCCACGGGGTAGAGTAAATAGGCCATGTTCCTGGGAAGAACTGCCCTGACCAGCTGCTTGAGGTTGAGGGAGAGGGCCCGGTGTCCAGACCCAGAGCCAGGGGGCCAGGTCACACAGAATCATCTGGAGGAAGGGGAGACTGGACTCAGCTAAAAGGTGAGTCCTCTCTTGGGCCTCACGCCTTCCTGCCCTTCATATGGTGCTTCCATCGCGGACCTGGTCCTTAAAGTCCCACAGGGCTGGAGAAGCTTCCCCTGAAGCCTGTTGGGGGCTGGCTCAGCTGTGGGATCAGGCTGGAATGCTTAACCTTTCTGAGATAATGCTTAACCTTTGCTGAGATAATGCTGAGATAATGCTTAACCTTTCTGAGCCAAACGCTGAGAGGGAGCAGGGGGTTGTCCAAACTGGACAAGGCAGCCTGGAGTGCGTGCAGTGGGATTTGGGTCACTAAAGGGTTCCATCTGTCCTAATAGTACTGACCGTGGCTCTTCATCAGAATTAATTTTAAAGTCTCTGGATGGTCAGCAACCTTCCTAGGATCATTCTGAGCCCAAGGAGGATATTTTAGGAGAAGAATGTCCTTATTTAAAGCTGAAAACATTAAAACAGTGTGATTCTTGCTGTTCTAGTAAATTTATCAATCCCCTATAATTTTCTTGACCCAAAAGATAACAAGCTGTGCTCTTAAAGAAAGACTTAACCACATCCTTCCCCTGTGCCATCTCTTTGCTGCCCCTCTCCCTCCAAAACACAGCTTTATAGCCCTGGCACAAATGGTCAGTCCAGCCCACAGCTCTAAGCATGGTTTCCCACCACTCTGAGTATGTAGACCCTGAATAGTTCAGGCTGCAATCTCTGGGAAACCCCTAATGTCCTTGGGCTAGAAGCTCCCACAATGACATATGATACCCCTGTGTTCACTCCCCTAAACTCTCTCCTCATATGGGAGGTGACTGCACTCGTAGAGGGTCCCTGAACTGGAGGGCCAACATGTGGGCTTGGCTGTCATGGAGTCTTTCCCCTTTCAGATCATCCCTCCTCTGGATCCCACCAGCAAGAGTATAGCCATAGCGAGGGTCCCAGGGTTAAAAGCAGTCATGTTGAGGCCATACGTGACCCAGGTCATGGCAAAGTCAGCATCGTGGCAAGGCCAATGAGCCTCTTGCTTCCCTGACGTGTTGATGATTTTCTGTTCTTCATTTCCACCCCTCTCCCAGATCCATTGCCCACCTTTCTCTGCCCTGTTCTGTGCCCCAGGAGGATGACAGCTCTGGACCACATCTTCCTGGGCTCCCTTGCTGACTGGTTTCTGATAGGATCCAGCTAGGGGAGGCACTTTCAGGGGGTCAGAGGGAGGAGAGAGATTAGGTACTTCTCCCTGCTCCTCCTTGCTTCAAAACTAATTCTTTGGTAATAGTTCCATGCCTCCATGACTACTGTTTCATCCAGGCGGCCCATTCTCCATGGCTCCAGCTCTCATTGGGCACTGGTTACTTTTTTCTTATCCTTAGGACCATTGAGGTTGAGGTGGTAATGATTTCCTGTCACTCCTATACTCCATTTTTGTTCCCTTAACCTTGCCCACACATCTGTCAATGACCTTTCTTCAAAGTCTCTTCTGGGAAAATTATATTTCCGGCTGGGACTCTGATAGACACACCTCACCTCTTCCATTTCCTAAACAGACAGCACTTCTCTGGCTAATAGGATCCTTGGGTCAGTCGCAGAGCCTCCCTGCCCATAATTCTTCCATTACTTCCTATATGAGACACCCAGGCTCTGATCCACTCTGTTCCTTCCATTTGAGAAGATTCTACTCCCTCTCACCATCAGCCAGTCCTTTCAAAAGGGCCTGGTGGTGGACACTGGTGGACATTGTCAAGGCTATGGCCGTACAACTGTGTCCTCTTCTGGCCATCATCAGGCAGGACTCCTGGGCGTCTTCCTACCTGAAGGGAAACAGTGCCAGAGTGAAGAGCAGGGATGATGCAGGTGGATATTAAACAGGAAAGGAAAGAAGAGAAAAGAAAGACAGATGCATTAAAAAATTGTATGGACATCCCAGACACTAGTCAAATAAGAGAAGTATTTCCGTGTTGGTCAGGAGATGATGGAGCTGGTAGGAGGGAAGGGAAGGTAGAATGTGGTGCTCAAGATAAAGCCCAAACTCCTCGACATGCATGACATTCAATGACTTTCCTGGTCTGACTCAAACTCAGCTTTGTAGACTTCCAGGCTACTGCCTGTGCACTCAGGCACCCCACATTTCCAAGCTACTTGCTCTCCCCCTAAGTCTCTGAGCTTTTCCCTCTGAATAGAAAATGCTTCTCTTTGAGATTTTTATTGCTGTGTAATGAGTATCACATAGGTAATGGCTTAAAACAACACCCATTTATGATCTCACTGTTCTATAGGTCAGGAGTCCAGGCAGGCTCCACTGAGGTCTCTACTGAAAGTCTCACAAGGCCAAAATCAAAGTGTTGGCCAGGGTGGGCTCAGATCTGGAGGTTCTGGGGAAGAATCTGCTTCCAGGTTCATTCAGGCTTTTGGGAGAATTCATTACCTCATGGTTGAAGGACTGAGGTCCTGGGGTCCTGGCTGGCTGTCAGCCAGGAGTCTCTTTTAGCTTCTTTAATCCATCCTCATCCCTTCCCCTGTGGTTTCTCCATCTGCGAAGCAGCAATGGCATGTTGAGCCCTCCTCATGCTTCAGATCTCTCTGCGTTACTCTTCTGACACCAGCTAGATAAAATCCTTTGCTTTAAAGGGATCGTGTCATTAGATTAGGCCCATATGGACAATTTCCCTTTTGCCATATAATCATAGGAGTAATACCATCCATCTTAAAATTCTGCTCGCCACACTTTCTGTCCTTAGTTCAAATGCTACCACCACTGTAAAGTCTTCCTGGTTAATTCACTCAGAATTAACTGCTCTCCTAGCACATCACTGGCCCTCCATTCAACCTCTTATCTTATTGTATTCAATATTAATGAGCAGTTTGAGAATAGGAACCATGTCTTACTCATCTTTGTATCTTCTGTTGCACCAATGCTTCCCACTTAGTAGGTGCTCAATAAACACTTATTAAAAGACAGGTAGGAAGGAAGGAAGGAAGAGAGGGAGAGAGGGAGAGAGAGAGGGAGGGAGGAAGGAAGGAAGGCAGGAAGGCAGAGGTAGAGGCTATAAGGGACATAATGTCTAGCACCTGAAAAGTCACCTAGTCTGAAGGATTACATCTCTATAAAGATATTGAAGACACTAGGACCACTTCATTTCTTTAAAAACGTTTCCCCCTCCTCCTCCTGTTCCTGTTCCTACTTTTCCCCTTTCTCTTACTTCTCCTTCTTCCTCAAACTTGATTTGGAAGTTTCAGACTCAGCACTCATTTACTACACCAAGGGGTCAAGAATTAATGTTTGATACCTTTGTTTCCCAGCAAAGTGCATAGTCTATTCGTTAAAAGAACCAATTCAAGAAATTCGTCCTAAATTTTGTAAGCCCAGGTGTCATTCCCTCTCTCAAAGGGCCGGGGTCAAGAGGCCAGGCCACAAAGGACAGAGTCAGGGCACAAGCTCCTCCTGCAGGGCTTCTAAGTTGGCCTTTTCTGATTCTTCTCCCATGTTTCCAGTTTCCTGTTCTTCCTACTCCAGCCCCAGGTACCAAAATGGAGAGAGGTTACCCGATTAGGGAAATGCATTCTTCTGATGCATTGACACTTTAAAAAAACGAATAAGTGTAATGCACAGGTATAGTAAACACAGAAACTGAGCAGAAAGATTAGAGAAAAGGTAAAAATCTCACTCTATGCAACCCTCACCCAACCTAAGTTTCAGACCCTAAGTTCGTAGAGGAACCTCTCTCCAAGTGTTGTCTCCGTTAACAGTTACTTATAACTCCTTCCAGAGAAAAAATTTTATGGTACCTGCATTTTAAGCTCAATAATACTTCTGCAGCTAGTACACAGTTTAACTGGGGCCTGATTTCCATAAAGATCATTTTCTCTTCTCTGAACTAGTAAGCCAATTTAGAAGCGGTTAACAAAACCATTTTCCAAGCAAATTAAAGTATTGAACCCATTTACAGTTCATCCAAGATGACGATGAACCGTGTTATTTTAATCCCCCAGATAACAGCTTCTTCTCCTCCTCCCCACCGCCATGCCCTTCTCATCTCCTAGTTCATCTGTCTGCTACTCAGATGAAAGTAGTCAAGAAGTTCAGAAAGACATTTTCAAGGACGTTTCAATATTTTCTCTCCAGAAGATAGAATGTGGACAAAACCATCTCCCTGGTACTTTCCCATCTGCCTTGACCTCAGCCCTTCATGGATGCAGCAAGAAAACAATGACTGAGCCATTCAGATAATTAACAGCCATAGTGTCGCAGGCACAAGGATCCTTGTTAGTTGCAAAATAACATCCTTGCTAGTTACATTCTAATTTACCTGATAGGATATAATTTGGAACATTTATTGAAGTTGTGTTTGTGTGTGTGTGTGTAACTTTGTTTTTATTCAGGTTGGCAATCTTTCTGTTTTGTTTTGTTGGGTTTTTTTTGCAGTACGCAGGCCTCTCACTGTTGTGGCCTCTCCCGTTGCAGCGCACAGGCTCCAGAGGCGCAGGCTCAGCGGCCATGGCTCACGGGCCCAGCCGCTCCGCGGCATGTGGGATCTTCCCGGACCGGGGCACGAACCTGTGTCCCCTGCATCGGCAGACGGACTCCCAACCACCGCGCCACCAGGGAAGCCCAACCTTTCTGTTTATAAATAAAGCTTCAGTAGAAGCAAGTGAGGCCAGCGCTAGGTACAACTGGGCTGAGCAAGTTCTTAATTCAAAGACATATCCTAAGAGAGATCTAATGATCTAGATGTTGGGGGTCAACCTTGGGCAAAGGTCTCCATCTACTACTTCAGATACCTTTTTCATCCCCACTCCCATTATCTATACATCTTTTCTCTATTTATACCTTCATGGATCATCTTGACTCTGCAATCCTCTAAACTAGCTTTCAGACAATCTAAAATTCATTTAGGTATAAAGTCATTCATAAAACCTAAAGCAGGGCTTCCCTGGTGGCGCAGTGGTTAAGAATCTGCCTGCCAATGCAGGGGACACGGGTTCAAGCCCTGGTCCGGGAAAATCCCACATGCCGCGGAGCAACTAAGCCCGTGCGCCACAACTACTGAGCCTGCGCTCTAGAGCCCGCGAGCCACAGCTACTGAAGCCCGCGTGCCTAGAGCACGTGCTCTGCAACAAGCTAAGCCACCGCAATGAGAAGCCCATGCACCACAATGAAGAGTAGCCCCCTCTCGCCGTAACTAAAGAAAGCCCACGTGGCAACGAAGACCCAACGCAGCCCCCCCAAAAAATATTTCCTCCTTCTAGAACTTGCAATCTCTTAAAAAAAAAAAAAAAACCTAAAGCAGTATCTCCAAAAGTATAAGCAATAAAAAAATTTTCCACTCAGTGCTCCAGGGAACACTTCGGTTTGGAAAAGCCTGAACACTACGTCTCCTGCTTGAAGAGCTCCAATACAGATTCATGCATGAAAGGCCCTGAGAAGTCTTGTGTTGAAAAAGCCTATTTAATGTTGGTTCCTTCCTTCATTCAGATATTTATTGAGTTTCCACAGTGTGCCTCATGTTTTTCTAGGCACCAGAGCTATAGTTATGAATAGGATAGATATGGTTTCTCATTTTAATTGGTGGAGCAGATAATACACAAGTAACACTAGTAATTTCAGATAGTGTTAAAGATCGTTATGAAGAATGTTAATGGCATGGTCAAATGTGACATTTGAACCAAGATCTGAATGAGTAGTCAGCAGAAGCCAGCTATGTGAAAAGCTGGGAAGAGCATCCCTGGCAGAGGGACTAGCAAATGCAAAGGTACTGAGGCTGGAGTGAGCTTCTGCATGTTTGGGTCTGAAAGATGGAAGACAGGTGCCCTAGACCAGAGAGAAGAAGAGTGGTACCAGGTGAGATCTGAGAGGCAGGAAGGGGCCAGATCATTCACAACCTTGTCATCTACAGTGAGCTATTTACCCAGCATTTTCCAACCTTATTTGATCACGGAACTTTTTTTTTTCTGGTATAAACATATCTGTTAACATCCCATAGAACTAGTATGCTGTGGATTATAGGTTGCAAAACCCAGGTCTAAGGCGTTATCTCTCTCAGAATGTTTGCATCTTTTTGGAGGAATCTGCTTTCTAACAGGGATTTATTCTGACAGAACAAAGCTCTGACGTAGAGTTGCAGACTTCAACTAGCAGACTGGAGAGTATTTTCTTTTCTCCTTTTGAGTTTTGTTTGAATGATAAAACGTGCCTCAGTTGTCAAAGATTATTTTAAAAGTTTATGAAAGGTTATTTATGTAAATTATTGCTTTTGTAAGTTCTTTTTTTTTTGCAGTACGCGGGCCTCTCACTGTTGTGGCCTCTCCCGTTGTGGAGCACAGGCTCTGGACGCGCAGGCTCAGCGGCCATGGCTCACGGGCCCAGCCGCTCCGCGGCATGTAGGATCTTCCCGGACCGGGGCACGAACCCGTGTCCCCTGCATCGGCAGGCGGACCCTCAACCACTGCGCCACCAGGGAAGCCCCTGCCCTTGTAAGTTTTAAATGTTTTAATGCCGATGCTTCTTGAATGTTGGCTTTTTTATTGATATTATAGCCTAAAAAGTTTTGAAATGAGTATAAATGACAGAAAGAGAGAAAGGAGGGACAAGCCAATTAAGATTCTTCTGTGTGGATAAGAAGGGGGTTGGAGAGTTTTCAGCTATTATCATAGAGTTAAAGATAAAAGCCAGTTATTCCCTATCCTCATTGAAGAATGAATGAGCATGAGCCCAGTAAAAGGAATTGAAATCAGATATCAGGAAGACACTCAAGACAAGGAGAAGAATGTGGTACTGTACGGAATTACTGAGAAATCGTATAGATTGTTCTGGCGGCTCAAGAACTTATAAGGACGTGGACAGGCTTCCCATCTGCCTGGGGAGATTTTAGTTTAACTTCCTGGAGTCTCATTTTGATGCCAAAGCAGGGGAAGTGACAGTAGGAGGGTAGGTAAGTTGGAGAAAGGACTATTTCAGAGTCTAGGAAAGTTAACAAGAAATAAGTTCACCACGTGGAAGAACTCAGCATCCTAAGCAAATCCATAATATTAAGACAAAAAACAAAGGAATAATGTCTGACATTTATTGAGTGCTCGCTACACCTCAGACAACTTGCTTAGTGCTTTATTTAATTTAATGCTCATGATACCTCAGTGGAGTAGGAAAAATCAGTGTGCCCGGTATTTTCACAGTAAGCATCTTTGCCACAAGACTTTTCACCACAAACGTTTTCGCTGCATAACTAATTGACCATAAGGCAATTTTGCCATAAAAATAAAATAACAACAACAAAAAAGAGAGACATTAAAAAGGACATAATGAAACATGAAAAATGAATAATAAAATTAAAAAGACTGTCATGAAATACAAAATATTTGAATAGATTTAAAATGTGTGCATAATCATGGCACTACTGCACAAATAACTGATTTTATTTCGTGGGTTATACCAAAGCACATGGCTTCCAAGTCATGTGTTTATAGTATTTTATGTATTTTTTTTTTTTTTTGCTTGTTGATTTGTCTCCTTGTTCAGCATTGCGTGTCTTCTTTTTCCATAAAATTTCTTTATCCATTAAGAGATGTATCAATTTCCAAATCCTAGGTTACATATTTGTAAGCTGAGTTTCATGTTGCCTTGTGAGAGCCTCTATACTGCTGGCTGTTCTTGGCATATGGTTACATGTCCGTTGATAGACGTTCCAAAGTTCTATGGGAAATGTGGGTTCAACTCTGTGCCTTCAAATCATTGCAAAGTGATATGTTATCTTTTTCTAGTATAGTGTGCAACCTAGCTTTACACTCTCTCATTTCACACTTTCAGTAACTTTGATCACTGTATTTTCCATCAAGTCGATATACGTCCACAGTTGTTATCACCCACTACTTTAAGACTGCCACATCTACTCGTCACTGTATAGACCATTATGAAAGCTAAGATCTATGCAACATAAAAATGAGAGTACTGTGTCAATGCCAAGGAGTTGAAACCAAACTGTCAAACCAAACTGCCAACCAGTTATTTTATCTTTTAAATTGCCTTACAGCCAATTAGTTGTGCTATGAAAATGTTTACGGTCAAAATGCTTGTGGTAAAGGTGTGTACGGCAAAGACGTTTACAACAAAAGTACCTGGAATTAAAAAAAAAAAGATCCCAATTATATAAATGAAGAAGGTGGGGATTCAAGTGGTTAAATAACTAGCTCAAGGTCATGCGGTTGTTAAAGGGCAGGACTGAGATTTAAACTTAGATCAGCTTGAGTCCGGAACTACAATACTTAATCACTACCCTATACCGACAAAACATGGAGACAAAACATTGATCGTTAACTTGTTGGATCTGAAGGTAAGGTGGGAAAAAGGAACCTTTTTATCCCAGGTCTGGATACAGACCCTTAAGCAGCATATTTTTCTTGTCTTGAGATGGAAAGAACACAAACAGCAGAACAATAAGAGGAAGACTGGGATGCTGTGAGTGGGCAAGTTACCCCCCAAGAAGGTGATGAGGTGTTGGCCTGGAGAACCTCAGCTCGGATAACAGGATGGATTTGGGAAGTAGAGCCGGAGGCCGCGGAACTTGGACAGAGGTCCAGGTGTTAGCAAATCCAGTCCCAATGGGAATGGAATCGAGCGGATCTGACTGTGCCACGTCAGGAGGAAGCTTGTGCTCAGAAACGACAGGGAAGGTCCAGAGGGTACTCAGGAAGAAGACCACAACGACAATTACCTGGAATGACCCGGCAGAAAATGAAAAGACTTTTTATTGATTTATTTATTTTTTAAATTATATATATATTTTTGCAGTATGCGGGCCTCTCACTGTTGTGGCCTCTCCCGTTGCGGAGCACAGGCTCCGGACGCGCAGGCTCAGCAGCCATGGCTCACGGGCCCAGCCGCTCCGCGGCATGTGGGATCTTCCCGGACCGGGGCATGAACCCGTGTCCCCTGCATTGGCAGGCGGACTCTCAACCACTGCGCCACCAGGGAAGCCCGAAAATGAAAAGACTTTTAAACACAAATTGAAAATGAGAAATTGGGTGGACTGCATAATAAAGTCAGCCTTAGTGAGAAGTGGAAAAGTGATTCTATCTACTAAATGTTCCCAGCTCACACTTAACCGTCAGAGTTATGTCCACCGGGCTTCCTTGGGGGTACAGTGGAAAAGAAGAGCCTGCCAGTGCAGGGCACACAGGTTCGAGCCCTGGCCGGGAAGATCCCACGTGCCGTGGAGCAACTAAGCCCGTGCACCACAACTACTGAGCCTGCGCTCTAGAGCCCGCGAGCCACAACTACTGAAGCCCGCGCGCCTAGAGCCAGTGCTCCACAGCAAGAGAAGCCACCGCAATGAGAAGCCCGCGCACAGCAACCAAGAGTAGCCCCCGCTCGCTGCAACTAGAGAAAGCCTGCGCACAGCAACAAAGACCCAACGCAGCCAAAAATAAATTAATTAATTAAAAAAAGAAAAGAAAAGAAATTTAAAAGAAATATGTCCACAGAAAGAAAGAAAGGAAGGAAGGAAGGAAGGAAGGAAGGAAGGAAGGAAGGAAAAAAAATGTCCACATAGCTTGCTCATCAGCACATCTTTCATTGAGCTAGTTAGTTATTATTGACTAATGGGCACACATACAATACACAAAAGAAAGTACTATTACACACACAGTTAAGCACTAATACTAATATCATAATGAATACTCATACGTAGATTAAGAAAGAGAATAATATCAGTATATCAAAAGCCCCCGTATGCTCCTCTCCGCATAGTTCACCATTATCCTGAACTTTGTGTTAATCATTTCCTTGTCTTTATAGTTTTGCCACCTGTGTATGTATCCCTAGATATTAGATCATCTAATTTTGCATATTTGGGACATTAAATAAATGAAACTATTCTGTACGTATTCTTCTGTCGCTTGCCTCTTTTACTCAATATATTTTGGAGATTTACCCATGTGGACATGTGTTGTTTTAGTGCCTTCATTTTTCACTGCCATGTGGTATTTCATTTTGCTTAACATACCACTATTTATGTGTTCATTATACCATTGATGGATATCTATTTTTCCTCCAGGTTATTATTATTTGGGGGCTGTTGTAAATAATTTTGAAGTGAACATTTTGTGCCTATCTCCTGGTGCACATGGACACGCGTTTCTCTAGAGCTCCTATCTAGGAGTGGATTTGTTGGTTGTAAAGTCTGAGCACATTAAACCTCACTAGGTAGTCATAAGCTTTCTGTGTTCTCTATTGCGGTTCCAATTTACCCTGCCTTCAGCAGTGGATTGGAGTTCTGATTGCCCCACGTCTTTGCTAAAACTGGAATTGACTGACTTTTTAATCTGGGAGGTGTGAAGTGGTATTTTATTGTGGTTTTAATTTGCATTTCCCTGATTAATAATGAGGTTGGACTCCTTCCCGGCCCCTCACCCAATATGTTTATGGACCATCTGTGTTTCCTCTACCACGAAATGCCTGTTCATGTCTTCTGCTCATCTTTTTATGTGATAATTTGTATTTTTCTTATGGACTCAAAGTTGTTCTTTATATATCCTTGATACAGATCCTTCATTGGTTATCTATGTGGAAAATATCTTGTTCCCCTCTTTGGCTTGTCTTTTTATTCTTTTGGTGGTATCTTTTTGTAAATTGAAGTTCTCCATTCAAATACAGTCAGATTTGTTAGTCATTTTCTTTTATTTAGTTTTTTAAAAAATTAAAAGAGTTACTCAGCCATAAAAAGGAACAAAATTGGGTCATTTGTTGAGATGTGGATGGATCTAGAGACTGTCATACAGAGTGAAGTAAGTCAGAAAGAGAAAAACAAATATTGTATATTAACACATATATGTGGAACCTAGAGAAATGGTACAGATGAACTGGTTTGCAGGGCAGAAATTGAGACACAGATGAAGAGAACAAACGTGTGGACACCAAGGGGAGAAAGCAGTGCGGGGGTGGGGGGGTGGTGTGATGAATTGGGAGATTGTGATTGACAAGTATGCACTGATGTGGATAAAATTGATGACTAGTAAGAACCTGCTGTATAAAAAAAATAAAATTAAATTAAAAAATTAAAAAAAATTTATTGGAAAATTTTAAAAATAAAAAGTTTTATAGTTGATTTACAATGTTGTGTTAGTTTCTGCTGTACAGCAAAGTAAATCAGTTATACATATACATAGATCCACTCTTTTTTATTTATTTATTTATTTTTATTATTTTTTTTGCGGTACGTGGGCGTCTCACTGTTGTGGCCTCTCCCGTTGCGGAGCACAGGCTCTGAGGCTCTGGACGCGCAGGTTCAGCGGCCACGGCTCACGGGCCCAGCCACTCCGCGGCATGTGGGATCTTCCCAGACTGGGACACGAACCCGTGTCCCCTGCATCTGTAGGCGGACCCCCAACCACTGCACCACCAGGGAAGCCCCAGATCCACTCTTTTTTAGATTCTTTTCCCACCTAGGTCATTACAGAGTATTGAGTAGAGAGTCTTTTTCTTTAAGTTTGTCCATTTTCTTTTTTGTTTAAGGAATCCTCCTTTTAAACATTCAATGAACTTTTAATTTTAGAATAGCTTTAGATTTGTAGAAAAGTTGCAAGAGTCTTACAGATAGTTCTCATGTACCCCACACCCAGTTTCCTCTATTGTTAACGTTTTACTTTATTACTACAGTGCATTTATCACAGCTAATGAACAAATATTGATACAGCATGGTTATCTAAAGTCCATTTTAAAAAAATTTTATTGAAGTATAGTTGATTTACAAGGTTGTGTTAATTTCTTCTGCACAGCAAAGTGATTCAGTTATACATATATATTCTTTTCCATTATGGTTTGTCACAGGATATCGAATATAGTTCCCTGTGCTATACAGCAGGACATTGTTGTTTATCCATCCTATGTATAATAGTTTGCCTATGCTAATCCCAAACTCCCCTTCCTTCCCTCCCCATCCCCCCTTCCCCTTTGGCAACCACATGTCTGTTCTTTATGTCTGTGAGTCTGTTTCTGTTTTGTAGATATGTTCATTTGTGTCGTATTTTAGATTCCACATATAGGTGATAACATATGGTATTCATCATTCTCTTTCTGACTTACTTTGCTTAGTATGATAATTTCTGGGTCCATCCATGTTGCTGCAAATGGCATTATTTCATTCGTTTTAATGGTTGAGTAATATTCCATTGTATACATGTACTACATCTTCTTTATCCATCCATCTAGGTTGTTTCCATGTCTTGGCTATTGTGAATAGTGTAAAGTCCATATTTCATTCAGATTTTCTTAGTTTTTCTGTTCCAGGATCCCATTCAGGATACTACATCACATTTAGTCCTCATGTCTCCTTAGGCTCCTCTGAACTATGACAATTTCTCAAACTTTCCTTGTTTTTGAGGATCTTGACCATTTTGAGGACTGATCAAGTATTTTGTAGAATGTCCTTCAGTTGGGATTTCTTTGTCTAAAAGAACTGTTAGACAGGATTATGGATCTTCAGAAAGAAGACCACAGAGGTAAAGTACCATTTTCATCATATCATATGAAGGGTATATGCTATCAATATGACTTATCATTGATTACATTAACCTTGATCCCCTGCCTGAGGTAGTGCTTTTCAGGTTTCTCCACTGTAAAGTTACATTCCCTACCCCTTTCCATACTCTGTTCTTTAGAAGGAAGTCATAATGTACATACCACACTTAATAAGTAGGGAGTTATGCTTCATTTTCTTAAAGGGGGAGTATCTATAAAGTATTTAGAATTCTTCTGTATGGAAAGTGGTCTATCCTCCTCTATTTACTTATTCAATCACTAATTAATATTTATTTATTTATCATGGATATTTATTGATGGAACATGAATAGTAGAAGCTTAGTTTCTCACTATTGGAGAGGTTACAGATAAGTAAGGGGACAAGGCTGGAATGAACCATGTAGCTCTTGATGAGAGTTGGAGACATTAATATGAACCCATGGGGCTTCCCTGGTGGCGCAGTGGTTGAGAGTCCGCCTGCCGATGCAGGGGACACGGGTTCGTGCCCTGGTCCAGGAAGATCCCACATGCCGCGGAGCGGCTGGGCCCGTGAGCCATGGTCGCTCAGCCTGCGCGTCCGGAGCCTGTGCTCCGCAACGAGAGTAGGCCACAACAGTGAGAGGCCCGCGTACCGCAAGAAACAAACAAAAACAACAAAAAAAAATATGAACCCATGTTTAGCTTAATAGAGATATAGAAATAATTATAGATGTATGTATACACATGTATAGTATACATACATATATTTCCTAACTCTGTCTGCTGAGAGGGTCTACACAACCCCAATAGCTATGAGCAGACCCAGCACCAAGATTTTAATTTCTAATACCATTCACCAATAAAAAGAACCAGGGATTTTTAGAGAAATGGCTTATTCTAGAACTGGGCAGGAAATATACAGGATGAGCCTGGAGCATCTTATAGTGCCAGAAAGTAAGGAAGTACTCAAAACCCCCCAGAATGATGGGGGTATGTTAAAGGGACACAGCAGCCTTCAGAGCTCCCCATGGCCAAAGCTGGAATAATTTTAACAACACAGTAAATGAGGGAGTATTGGATTATTACCCAAAGTATAAAAGAAATCCATTTTTAATGTGAAAGTCCTATTAGTAGTCTTCTATATTACCTACTAAGAGTTTTCTAGGTCTGCATGTTCCCATTTAAGGCTTGAATCAACTTGTAATGGGTTTGAGTGTACTGTTTGAGGTAGAGATCCAATTTAATCTTTTTCTAAATGGATAACCATTTGTCCCAGCCTATTCAATAGTCCATCCTTTCCCCCACTAATATGCCATACTCATTCTGTTACAAATAGATCTCCATACATGTGGGTCTCAATTCTGAGCCACTGATCTAGTTGTCTTTCTCTGCACTGATAACCCACTTAGAGTTTTGTATTATGATGATGTTGGGTAGAGTGAGTATCCCACCTTGTTCTTCTTTTTATCAGGACAATTTGGCCTGCATTTGGCTCTTGATTTTCCAAATAAACTTTAGAACTAGCTTACCCAGTTCCAAGAAAAGCTCTGTTGGGGTTTTTATTGGAATTGCATTGAATTCATAATTCCATTTGTAAATAATCGACAGCTTTATTATATTGAGTCGCCTTAGCCAAGAACATGCTGTATCTCTTCATTTACTTGATCTTCTCTAATATATTTCTATAGAGATTTATATTTTTCTCCTTGAAGAACTTGAACGCCTTTTGTTAGATTTTATTCCTAGGAACTTTATATTTTTGCTATTATTGTAAGGTGCTTCTTTTCACGTTTTTAAATTTTCCATCAGATAGTTCATGGTATATAGAAATGCAATTGCTTTTACATATTTCGTATTCAGCAATTGTCCTGAATTGTTATTAATTCTAGAATTCGTTTGTAAACAATCTCGGGTTTTCCAAACAGATAATCACATCAACTACAAATAATGACAGTTTAGTTTTTTCCTTTCTAACCCTCAAAGCTTTCACTTTTATTTCTTGACTTCATTTCTATTTCTTGACTTATATCAACTGTCTCAGACTTCCAGTATGATGTTGAATAGAACCAGTAATAATGGGCATTCTCATCTTGTTCTAGATCTTAACAGAAATATTTCAAAGTGTCATTATTAAGTATACTGTTTTACATATGTTTTATCAGGTTAAGGAAGTTCCCATCTCTACCAAGCTTGCAAATTTTTTTAAAAAAATCAAGAATGAATGTTACATTTTATTGAACACTTTTGGGGGGGCATCTGTTTAGATAGTCACGCGGCTCTTTCCCCTCTTTAATCTGTTAGTGTTTCACACATTGCTGGATTTGGTTTGCTAACATTTTGTCTAAGATTTTTCTGTCTGTGTTTATGGGTGAGATTAGCGTGTAATTTTCCTTATACTGTTATTATCTGGTTTTAGAATCAAAGTTATACTAGTCTCATAAAATGAGTTAAGGAATGTCTTTTCTTGAATGTTTTCTAGAACTTCCTACATGTACCACCTCTTGTGCCCACCTCACATCCTTTTTGCCCTCCAGCTATGGCAGCGATGACCAGGTTGATACAGGTGTAACGTGACGGAATCTTGCCTCAGCTACCCCACCAATCTCTCACTTTCTGCCCTATGGCTTCTCCACTGTGGATGTTGAGGGGAGCCTGGAAAAACCCCTAGCACTTGAGGGTTTGCAAATCTGGAAGTTCAAGAAAATTAATAACCTACAGGGCAACCCTTGACCAATGGAGGATGGAAACTGGTGGCTTTCCCCTTCCATCCCTTGGGCAAACAATTCTAAGGTACATTCCATGCAGCAAGATTGAGCCTTAGTGGCCCATAGTAGTGACTCCCTTGTGTTGGCTGTTCCTCCTTCCCTGTTTCATTTTTCCTGTTCTCCATTTCCAAAATAAAACATTTCACTTTCCAAAATAAACCATCTACACCCAAATCCTTGACTCTGGCTTTGCTTTCTGGAGGAACCCAGGCCACAACCACTACCTGTAATTAAGTTGTGTGGCCTGGTGTTTTCTTTGAGGGAATAGTTTTAACTGCCAGTTCAATTCTTTTTCTCTAATGCTTACACAACTATTCAGGTTTCTATTTCTTCTTTAGTCAGTTTTAGCAAATTGTATTGTTCTAGGAATTTATCCACTTCCTTGAAAACTTCAAATTTATTGGCATAAATTTGTTTTTAATATTTTCTCAACTATTTAATTTCCACAGCATCTCTAGTTAGATCCCCTTTTCAACTGCTAATATTGTTTCTTTTCAACTTCTTTCATTTTGTCTTGATTAATCTTGCCATAGGTTTGTCTATACTGTTTCAAAGTTGTTTCAAAGAACTAACTTTTAACTTGTTGACTTTTTTCCCCTATCACGTATCTTTTTCAACTTAATTTGGACCCTGTTCATTTTTTTTTTCTTACACTTTTCTGGGGCCATTTTGCTTTTGTTCCTCCCTAACTTCTTAAACAAAATTCTTAGCACATTAATTCTAAGCTTTGAAATTTTTCTAATGTAAGCATTTGCAACTATAACATATGGACTTGGAAGCCACACCGGCTGAGTCCAAATCCTGGCTCTGCCACTTGCTAGCTGTGTGGCTTCGTTCACTTTTCCGTGCTTCAATTTCCCCATTTACGCCTGCCTCAAGGGTTGTTATGAGAATTAAATGAGTAAGATATGTAGAGCTCATAAACCAATGCCTGCCACACAGGAAATCCTAAGTAAATGTTAGTATTATATATTTTCCTTTAAGTACTATTTTAGCTACTTCCATAAGTTTGGATATATAGTATGGTTATTATTAAATTCTTAGTAATTTCTCTTTTGCATTATAATCTATTCTTCAGAAGTGTGTTTTTAAAATGTTAGTTGTCAGTATTTACAGTTTTCCTCCCCTCCTGGACCTATGAGAAGATTACACTTCATAGACCCCTGGGAGTTCATCATAGCCAAGGGACTTGCTTTGCTCAATGAAATGTGAGTGGAAGCATTTAAGAAAGCAGCATGCAATTTTCCATGCTCTTTCCCTTTCTTCAGGGATTGGGGAAATACATGTTGAGATACAGGTGCCACTAGGTCAGAGCAGTCTGGAACACAAAGTCACACATAGTGGGCCGCTGCTCTGGAGGGCTCTCAACACCTTGAGCAAAAAATAAACATCACAGTGTCAAGCTACACAAGTTTTGATGTTGTTACCACACCATAATCTAGCCTATCCTACTTGATATTAATTCTATTTTAATTGAATTATGGTCCAAGAATACAATCTGTTTGAAAGTCATCCTTTAAAATGGTTGGGGCTGGATTTATGGCATACTAGGTGTCTGTTTTCCATAAACATTCCTTGAAACGTTTGAAAAGAATATTTATTCTCTAACTGTGTGTGCAATGTTCCTTCAATGCATATTAGATCAAGCTTGCAAACCATCTTCTCCATCCTCACTGATTTTTTGTTTCCTTAATCTATCAATTCCTGACAGAGGTAGTAAAAATTTCCCACTCTGATAGTGGGCTTATCATTTTCTTATCCTCTTGTCTTCTTGTTCTATATTTTTGGGGCTATGTTATTAACACATACAAATTTAGAATTATTTTAGCTTCCTGATGAATTGACTCTTAACAGCTTATATCTGGAATTCTAAAAATCTGATCTAGCTTCATCCTTCACTGGAACATTTATTTAATTACAACTCTGGGATTATTGACATATTTTGATTTATTGCTGCCATCTTATTAAGTGCTTTATCTTTTTTTTATGGATATGTAAGGATATTGACAACAACACTGGAATAGCAGAGGAATTGAAAATGCTATACATTGATCAATGGGAAACTAGCTAAATTAATTATATTGCATATACACAATAAAATACCATGAAGGAAGCAAACACATATATAGTTTTTGGTTGAACCATAGACCATTCTAAGTGCTCTACATTACATATACTATCTCACGTAATTTCCCAACAATACTACTACTATCCCATTTTACATATGAGACAAGAAGTTAAGTAACATGCCCAAGATGACACATATATTTTTTTTCTATGTCATAATATTGACATTTAGTCCAGTAATCTTCCTAAGTGCTTATCTTGATTTTTATATTCATTTCTTTATACTTTTCTTGACTTCTTTTGTTCCCCTTTACTTGAAGTTATCCACTTAATATCATTTTTTTAATGATTAGCCTAGCTATTTCTTTATATTCATTCTTACTTTAATAAAGTGTGTAATGAATCAATTTCTGTGTCTCCCCCTTGAACAATACAAAGATCTTGAAAACACATTAAACTTAATCATCCCTACCCAACCTACCTGCTTTTATCATCGATTCTTTTAGTACTAGCCTGCCCCCACTACACATAAATAAGACGTTATAATTACTATTTTAAACAGTTACTGTTTGTTGGGATTTACCTAGGTATTCAACAATCTCTTTACTCATCATTCCTTCTTGTATTACAGATGGTCAATCTAAGATCATTTACCTCTGCTTGAAATAAATCCTTGAGAATTTCCTTTAAGTGAGGGTCTGTTGGTTATAAATGCTCTCAATTTTTACTGGAAAATACTTTTGTTTTCTCTCATTATTGAAAGATAGTTGCATTGATATAGGATTCTATGTCCATAGTAATTGTCTTTCAGCACCTTGAAGATACTGCTATATCCCTGTCTTCTGATCCGCATTTTTGCTGTTGAGAAGTCAGCCATAAGTCTAATCACCATTCCTTTGTCGGTGATCATTCTCCTTGCCAATGTTCACAATCTTCTCTTTCTTCTTTGATGTTTAGTTTCCTATGGTGTTCCTACAAGTGAATTTTTTCTTATTTATCTTCTTGGCATTCACTGAGCTTCCAGAAGTTCTCTAAAGTTCTGGGAACATCTCAGCCATTGTCTTTGAATATTACCTCTTTCCTATCCTTCTATTTCATTCCAGAGCTCTAATTTGACACAGTTCGATTTTCTCTCTCCTTTATGGCTTTTACTCTTTCATATTTTCCATGTCTTGTCTTTGTGGATTACATTCTAGGTCATTTTTTCAGCTCTAGCTTCCAGGTTACTAATTTTTTCCTCAGCCATATCTAATCAGCTATTAAATCTATCCACTGAGTTTTAAGATTACACTCTTATTATTTTTTATCCAGAAATTCTTTTTGCTTATTTTCCAAGTCTGATTAGTTATTTATAGTCTCTTATTTCCTGCTCACTTTTTTGAGCTTCTCTTTTGTTTCTTTAAAACAAACAAACAAAAACCTTATATTCTGTGTCTAAAACTTTAAATATCTAATGCCTTTGTCGGTCTATTTCTGCTGATTTTCACTCAACGTGCTTTATTTCCATGTGTGTTTTGTGACTTGGCCCATAAGCTGTAATTTTCCCTGAGATTTCACCTGTGGCAAGCCTTTGAGTACTAGGATGTGGAACAGAGCAGATTACAATTGATTCAGCAAGTTACCTGAATAGTACCAACCTAGGATAACTTTAAGTTTTCTGTTTGAGTTTTTGGTTTTGGGGTTTTTTTTTTTTTTTTTTTTTGATCACATAGCACATGAATTTGGAGTGCAAACCCAGCTGAGCACTGGCTTGTGGTTGTGAATTCTGAGGGAATATTTATTATTTTTCCTACCATCCAGAATGACACAGGCCAAATTCCTTGCTGCTCCTTTCTATATGGAGGTTTATTTCTCATTCTCTTTACACAGAGAGTTCTGGGGTATACCCTTTGAGAGCCCAAATTTATGCAGGATAATCCTTTGGCCAAACCTCTTGTCCCATGACCTGTGAAACCATCAAAGTAAAATCTCAAGGTTCCCAAGACTCTCTCAGGGTGAAGACCAGCTTTGGTCCTTGCTTTCCAACCTGTGTTCCTATTTTCACTTCATTTTGAGTTCTGTAGATTTCTTTCTTTTGTGCTAGCTTGGTGATACATTTAAGATTAAATGTTGTTTAATTTAAATGGTTGTCTTTAAAATTTTTATTTCAACTGAAAGGGTCATTCAAGGTACTTAATCCATTGTACTATTAGAAACGAAACATCTTTTTTAGACTGAGGTTGAGACAGAGGTAATGCAACTTTGACACATACAATTCTTTGTCAATTGTTCTGGTTCCAACACCACTCGTCCTCAAGTGCCCTCTACTTAAAGGGTGTATGCTATTTGGGAGAAAGAAACATGGCAATAAATCCTTAATTGCTGCAGATCAAATGTCAATGTATAGTATAAGGCAGTAAGATAACAAGTGATTAGAGGGGAGACTATTATTAATCACAAAGCAGGAATTGTGTCTCCTCACATTCAGGGGTTTGACAAGGAAGTAAACCAGCTGTAGGCACAAGATTAGCCTCTCTATCAGGCTAGATTGCATTGTCACAACTGACGGGGTATATGGTATCAGTCCACAGTTTAAGCCTCATGGAATGGGAGAGAAGATGGGAGGGTGAAAGTAATGTAGAGACATGTGTTTCTCTAGAGTTCCAGCTCCCAACATGGCGGAAGTGGTTGAATTACTTTGATCATCTCTAGGAAGCTACAGTGGAGATTTTGGTATTTGTCTTTGGAATTCACTTCTAATTCCTGTCAAGATCAAGCATAAGGTTCTTGGGAAGAGAAGAGGACAGGGAACTGGGATACCAAGATTACTTCAAGGACACAGAACAAAGACTCAGTTGCTATAATTCATTGTTCTGGGTCTAGCATCCTGCTCGGGAACTCCATCCCAACCCTGGGAGGAGCCTACAGCTGGCGTTTTCATGCCTGGGCACCTGGACTACTTGCCTAAATGTTCTCTCTCAACTCATCCTCACCCATATTTTGGGTTTCACTGGAAGGAAAGGCAGGGAGAATGTGGGGGAGTGTTGGCAACTGAGATATTATTCTCCTTTCTGGGCAGGTCCAAGTCATAGACTCACTGATCATCAGCCCTTGATGGCCCTCAAACTCCCCATCTCTTGACAGATGAGGAATCTGGTGATGAATAAGGTACAGAGGCATGTGAGATATATGAAGTAAACTGGGGAGCAGAGGGAGGGCAGGAAAGAATGATCTAGGGAGGAGTAACTGATTTGTCTGGACTGAGAAGATGGGTGGGATAAAGGAGGGTTAAAGGGTAAAGAGATGGAAACCCCTGATGGTTCAGGCCTCTTCACCACATTCTTTCTGGGCTTGGCAGTTGGCGCTCAGAGGTCGGGCAACCCCTTCTTCCCAGGTTCCAGAAACCCCAACTGAGCGACACCTCTCCTCGAGAATGTGGGTGGAAGGAAGGTCCTTGGTGGTGCCCAAGCTAAGTATTTAAGGTCTATTCTCCTACTTCTAGTTACCCACAAGTGGCCACCAGATCCTTTCTCCCAACCCTGGTAGCCACTGTTGGGAGAACCTGTCTTGTTTGCCTCTCTGGTTTAATCTGGTTGAGGACCTGTGGCATCAGACTATTGGCAGCTGTGGTTCCAGACACACACCACAGTCAATTCCACCTGTATCTTGCCTCAGACTCTACTTAAATAAGCCAATCAGATCAAAGAATTTAGCTTCCCCGCCTTCAAGAGATTCTCCCTGCCCACCCCCCTGCCCCCACACAAAAAGTGCTTCCATTTCTCCACAAAGCAGAGGGAAGAGGAGGCACAGGGTGGTGGAAAGAGCAAGACCTGGATTTCAAGGAAGGAGACTTGGCCTCTAGTCCCTGCTTTGCAACTCACCAATTATAAACTTGAATGGGTCACCTAAACTTGCTGAACACTCTGGGTCCAAATCCTGTTTCTCTGTTCTCTAGAGCAGAGATCTCCGAGGGAGGATATGTTACACGATCCACTGGGTATGGGAGGACAATATCAAAGACTTCCTTTTCCTTTCTTTTTTTTTCTTTTTTAAAAATTAAGCTTTAGGACTTCTCTTATGGTGCAGTGGTTAAGAATCTGCCTGCCAATGCAGAGGACACGGGTTTGAGCCCTGGTCCAGGAAGA
This sequence comes from Orcinus orca, assembly GCF_937001465.1. Lineage (NCBI taxonomy): Eukaryota > Metazoa > Chordata > Mammalia > Artiodactyla > Delphinidae > Orcinus > Orcinus orca. The sequence goes on along the minus strand of NC_064569.1, from coordinate 38,601,266 downwards.
TCCCACATCCCGCAGAGCAACTAAGCCCGTGCGCCACAACTACTGAAGACCGCGCACCTAGAGCCCGTGCTCAGCAAAAAGAGAAGCCACCGCAATGAGAAGCCCATGCACCGCAATGAAGAGTAGCCCCGGCTTGGTGCAACTAGAGAAAGCCCATGCACAGCAACAAAGACCGAACGCAGCCAAAAATAAAAATTAATTAATTATTTAATTTGAAAAAATTAGGCTTTAGTATGTTTAACATACAGATTGACACCGAACCCTCACTTGGTCCTTGTATCAGATGGTCTCCGTGTCAGGTATGTTGGGTGAGGTATCTGAGTGCAAAGAAGTGTTAGGGAAGTCAGTAAAAAGTATCAAGAACATCAATTGAAATACGAATTTACATTCATTAATGTTGATGATGAATCTCACCCTAACTGTGTAGTTTGACTTGAAATATGAGTTAATGATAGAACTTTTGAAGTCATATTCATATATGGGGATGGCAAAAATTTTTTTGCCAATAAGGTTTTACAATCAGAAATGTCTAGAGACCACTTCTTGGCTGTAGGACATGTGGATGATACAAAGCAGCACAATACCACTATCATTTAGTCCAGAGCAAACTCTGCTGGAAGTGGAGATGGACACCAGAAACACCAGGCTTAACAACGGTGACATCTCTAACAACATGGAACGATGAGGCAAATACAAAGAGAGGGGCGTCCATGCTCAGTAGTGTTCGTCCCAGGTCAGAGGCCAAAGGCAAAGGAAAACAGCTGTCAGTAGCCACATCTTTCTGGAGTCAAGGCCCCAGGGAAGAGTTGTTTAATGCATTCCCGGGCTGCTTACGGAATGTTCTTCCTGTTCTTCTGGAGAAAGAAGCAGGCATGCCCAGGATGGGGCTTGTGAGGCTTCTGCTTCTTGGTATGAAGAAAAGGAGAGCTTTGCATAATTGCCTTCGTTGGAGACTCTCCTCTGGGTAAAGGGGGCTTCCTTAGAAAACAGTCAGTCATTTCCTACTGACTTCTTCAGCAGTGATGTGACACTAAGGGCACTCTCACCTGCTCCCAGGATACCTACTCCCACGCCTCAGAGCCTCTCCACCCACCTGCCTCACTAGGCTCTCCAAGATATGCCTCCCTAGAGGAGCAAAATAAGAATTCCCCAAGGGCCAGGGGATAGGGGCACTTCATTTCCTATTAGAGTGATCATAATTGTTGCAAAACTTACAGCCACAGACCCTAGGTGGGAAAGAATCTTGAGCCTCTTGTTTATTCCATTGGTCTCTGTAGTTGATGTCAGGGCTTGAAGAGTCATCATTGTCTGCTGGGGTTTGGATGGGAGCCCAGCAAATACCTGGGATCCTAGGAGTGCTCTGGAGCTCCCTCTGCTTGGAGATGCAGGTGGGAGCCTCCACCCTGCTTCGTCCGGCCCCTAGGCTCTGCTTAACCATGCCAGCAGACGCTGTGTGCGGGCCAGCAGGCAGGCAGCCTAGGGCTCAAGGATGTGGGAGCAGATGGAAAAGACAAGTGCCAAAAGCCCCGAGGATGGAGACATGAGCTGGGCTACTGGGAATGGAGCCCTGGAGCCACATGCATTTGGATTGAACAACCGGGGGTGAGCTACACTTTCTAGGGCAAGCTGAGTCTGTGGACACTCACTTCTCGTGACATTGCACACTACTCCCCCACAGCTGTCCTGTTCTGGGGAAGTTAGGATTTCTGAGATGCCATAAACCTTCCTGAGGCTGAAAGAAGCCCCCATGCTAGAAAATGCAGGAGCATGGTAGGATAACAGCTGAGTTAAGGCCATAAAGGCAAACATTGGGTAGATACACGTTGCCTCAGTGACCTAATCCTGACAATGTGGCCTTGGAAGTAGAATCCTCCAAAGCCTGGGAGCCCCCATGGGCTTCTGAGGGTGCTCTGTGCAAGCCAGGCTGGGCTCCCAAAGGCCTTTCTGTGAATCTCATGTTGCAGGTTCTAAATGAAGGGATCTCACAGTAATAGGGACTTTTTCAAACTTTGGGTCACAACCCACAGTGGTCTGTGAAATCAGTTTGGTGGATCCGAAAAGATCCGAAAGACAGAAAGACAAAAAGAAGGGAGAAAGGGAGGAAAGAAGGAAGGAAGGAAGGGAAAAGTAATGGAAAACATTGCAGGGTATCTCTTGTTTTATAAAATGTATATCTGCATGGGTATACTAGATCATGACAAAAAATTGTTTCTTACTATGGGTTGCAGTTAAAATTTTGGTAAACACTGTCCTGGGAAGACCCTTTTGTTTGGGTTGCTTTCATTGCTTACAGCTTCTTCCATTTATTTATTCCATTTTCACCATCCGGAACATAAACAGAGAGAACAGCCCTAACATGGCTTAGAAAAGATAAATAAGTTCACCTTTCTGGACTTGATTTTTTTAATCTCTAAAACAAGAGAACTAACTGGGATGGCCTGGTAGCTTCTGTCTTTATGAATCCATGACTCTGTGTCTCTCAGATGTTCTGGAGTTTGCTGAGTGAGTCTTTCCTTCATTCCCACCATACCTATAACCATAAAATATTTAAGGAGAAAAAACGGCCCTAAAAAAGGGAAAAAGAAACAGATGGGTGTGCTCCAGAGAGGGCTCAAAGGGCACATTTTTACCTGGAGAGCAGCCTGGAAGAGGACAGGGTCTGGAGGGACAGGTGGGAGGGAGCAGTTCAGGTATTGGGGGAGGATAAAAAGAAGTTGGTTAGGGATAGAGAGATGGGCTGATGAGTGCATATGCTGGGCACTGTGATCACATCCATAATCCTGCAAATCTGTCAGACTCAGAACCTGAGTTCTCCAAGGCTGGGTTATCTAGATTGGTGAAACAGGTGGAAAGCATGGAACAGTGGAAAGTGCAGAGAGATCTGAGTTCAAGTGGCTCTGTCACTCACCGGCTATAAGAGCTTTGGCAACTCCTCACATCAGTTATACAACAGGGAGAGTACTTTCTAGCTGGCCTGACTCAAAAGGTCATGATGAAGATCAAACGAAGAGCTGTGAAAAGACACTGCCAATTACTGTGGAACACTTAGGACTCATCTTCTACCACTTTTCGATAAGGTTTATTTTCAAGATGCCAGGTTCACCTGTCTGGCCAATTAAGCATTACGAAAGTGACTTCTGAGTGATCAACTTCTTCTAGAGGCTCATGGAACTTTCTGAGGATGTCCCCAAAGTGTTGGTTGTTAGAGATTTCCTCTGACACTTTCCTGCCCACGAGATTCACTGCTAGCTTTCCCATGATGCTCTGGGCAAGGGGATTCTTTCTTTTACTTTCATTACAAGCAGCTAATCCATCCATCAGACTGGCAGGACCTCCAAAGGGGCACTTCCTTTCATCTGTTTCTCAGAATGGATAGCCCATTCCCAAGGTCAATCAAACAATCTGTGTCTCTTCTATTTTTTTTTTTAACCTGTCCAGAGAGAAAGTGTCCATGATACTCCCTTTAAGAGGGGCTGGTTATCACACAGTCTCGCATAACTGTTTCAGAAATGGATCAGAAGCTATCATTTGCTGAGCTGTCGTACTACCCTTCATTGAATAGGTATGTAACGTTGGGCAAATCAACCTCTCTATACCTCATTTCCCCACCAGCTCAGCTTGTCCCTCTGAGCCATGGTCTCCTCCTCTGTAAAAGGTGAATGACAACATCTTCCCTGCCTAAAGGGGGTCACCAACGGCTGGATGACTTCCTGGGCATATCTATTATAGAACATTACATTGTAATTACTATTGATTTCTATATTCTCCCACTGGACAGTGAGCTCGAAGGAGGGAACCACATCTTTTTCGGCTCTCCTCTAGCATCTAGAGTGGTGTCTAGCACATAGCCAAGGAAACGGAGTAATTTTTAGCCAAGATTTTCTATGGCGAATTTTCCGCATCCACCTACAATCCCAGGTCTCAGATGTACTTTTTTTTTTTCATTTTAACATCTTTATTGGGGTATAATTGCTTTACAATGGTATGTTAGTTTCAGCTTCACAACAAAATGAATCAGTTATATATATACATATGTTCCCATATCTCTTCCCGCTTGCGTCTCCCTCCCTCCCACCCTTCCTATCCCATCCCTCCAGGCGGTCACAGATTACCGAGCTGATCTCCCTGTGCTATGCGGCTGCTTCCCACTAGCTATCTACCTTACGTTTGGTAGTGTATATATGTCCATGCGTCTCAGATGTACTTTTTACCTCCTTCCATCCCTTCACACCAATGTCGGATGGGATGGATGGGTGTGTGGGGCTGGGGTCCAGGGCCCAGGGAAGCTGAGACTAAGCTTGTTTGGATGAGGTTCGCGACGGGCCGAGAACGTGGTCGGCCGTGGTCGCGCCCGAGGGGACATCGAGTAGGGGTGACAATGCAAACCCAGCCTCCTCTTCGGCCCCGTTTTCGTTCGCTCTTTTATACCAGCGTGTGGGATCGGGCTGAGCTCCCTGACGCTCTGCAGGAGTAACACGACGGCGGGCTGCACTGGGATTCTCCAAGAGCGCTCAGAGAACCTTTGGTGCCCGCCGCAGCTCCTCTCCACCCCCACCACAGAGCCCCGCAGACGACGGAGAAGTCCTGGCCGGGTCAGCCCAGGTGGGGGTGACGCACCTGGAAGAGGCGTCCGCAGCAGGCTGGGTAGAACCACTGCGGTGGGGGGAGAGGGGAGGCATCACGGATTATCGCAGGCAAAATCGTGGATCTGCACACACATAACCATCGAAAGCTCTCACGCACGGAGGGCAGAGTTTGCCTTGCCCCGTGGACGGCAGCCTTGGAGGACTGGGCAGAGTCTCCCAGAAGACAGTGCCGTGGTTGATTCTAAGTCAAGATGGTTGCAGCGCAGTTGGAGCGCTGGGCAAGAGAGGACTAGATCTGTGGGCGGGGCCCAGGGGCGGGGCGGGGCGGGGCCCAGGGGCGGGGTGGGGCGGGGCCTTGCGAGGGGCGGGGCCAGGAGCTGGGCTGTCTCTGCTTGTCAAAAGGCAGCCGCCGATCCCCAGGCGCCGGGAGCGCGGAGCAGCGTGCCCACACGCAGTACCAGGTGCGGACCCGGGACCGGCGAGGAGAGGGGGCCCCAGTATCGGGATTAGGCGCCGGGTGGGGGCGTCGGGGGTACCGGGTCTGAGTGCCCGTGTGCAAGCACTAGAGTCTGGGCGAACTTGGCGACCGAGATCTGGGCTGTCGTGCCTTGAGGCTGGGGCACTAAGGGGACCCTGAGGTCTGAGAGAAAGCTGAAGTTCGTGCCAGGCTGGAGAGGGGAGCAGCGACCTCCTCGGGGCTCAGGCAGCGGATCACAGAAACGGTCCTCCAGCAGGGTGCTCGGCACTTGGGCAACAAGAAACATTTGTTTCCTTCCTCTGTCGGGCCGCCTCGGCATGGACTGGAGGAATAAGAAAGGGAGGGATGGGCTCTGTAGGGTGCTGAGGTCTTCTGGGGATGGAGTGTGTATAGCCTTGCTATCTTATAGGACCCACGCATGGTTACCTGCGATGACGGAATTGGATCTTTTAAGTAGAGGTTTTTTTGTCCTTTCCTTTTCTTTTCTCGCTTTTTTTTTTTTTAAGCCACCAATTATTTTAGACCTGGCTGATCCAGTGCACTGGACTTATTTTCTCAGGAAAGTCCATCCATAGATGTCCACAGGAATTCAGGGGCAAGCATCTAATCGAGTAGGGGGCTCAAGGAGTAGCTTCTATTGGGGGAGTGAGGAGTCCCACATCTGTGGGTGGTGGATGAAGAGGATTTCAGGGGAAGTATCTAGGAGGGAACATCCTATGGTCTCCGGGGAGCAGTTTGACATGGACCCCCTCCCCCCATGGACCACTGAGGCTGAGACCTAGGCTGCCTGGGCTGGGAGAGCCCTGGGTCTCTGAACCCAGGCCCTTCCCTCATCTTCTCCTCCTCTTCCTCCTTCTCCATGCGGTGAGTGAGTCAACCTCCTGTCTGGGCTCAGCAGCCAGAGGGGCCAGAGCCCAGGCAAGCAGTTGGGCAGGCATTTTCCGAGCATTGCAAAAGCTCTCCTGGGCAGAGTTCAGCTCTGCACCAGCTCCCTGCTGGAAGGCGGCTTCCTCATGGCCGGTGGTGGCCACTCCTGAAGGGGACACTCTGCACAGCAATAATTATGGGATGGCTATGGTATGACTCCAGAATGGGTTGACTGGGAAGGGATTGTGGCTTTGTGGTAAATCCACATCTCTTATTCTCCTGGGATCAGGAGGTGCATCCCAGCACGGCAGAATTTTCCAGCCCCTCATATGCCATTTCTGCCTAGTGATCTTGTTAGCTGCCTATGTGTGTTAGGGAGGTGGGCATGCACAAGGGATTGGGAAAGACTCTGGGATAAGGGAAGCCGTGGTGCTGGCAAAGGTTTTAAGTCGGGCTGGGAAGTGGGGGTGGTTTGCTGAGGTGGAAATGGATTACCTGGACACTGGAGCCTCAACTTTACGAACCAAGAGGGCTGTGTTTTGGGGGGATCTTCCTCATCCCATCCCTGTCCAAGTGCTGGAGGGGATGGTGAGTCCTTCTGGAATGGTGTCAGGATTGTACGCAGCCAGACCAGGAGGCTATTAAGACTGCAGATTTCTCTCTGGCTTTTGCTTTGGGTGTTTCAGATCCTTGAGCAGAAGTAGGGGCCGCATTTGGCCCCCACTCAGTGGCCTCTCTGGACCCATTTGAAGACAACCCACAAGCAGGCTGGGGGGCTGACTCAAACTGCAAACAGCTGGGGAATTCACAGTCTGTGCTCTGGCTGGGTCCCATGACTTCAGTTTGGCTGTCCCTCATCAGCCATGACTTGGACCCTTTCCAGGGTAATGGATAAGAAAGGGGGGAAGAGAAAAAGGATGAGAAAAGAGGAGAGTGGGATAAGGAAGGCGGGAAAGAAGAGGGTTAGGGCTAGGGAGCTTTCCTCGCCACTCACAGCCAAGACAATCACACTCTATTCGTATAAATACTGTGGAAGGTCTGATGCTGTTTGAGGTGCCCTAGTTACTTGTGTTTATGGTTTCTCGGTCTTCTTTCCCTATTCGACCTCAGAACTGATCTCCTTTGGGCACCGAGTCCCAGAGGAAGCACCAGGAGGACCTCTTGGACCCACACCATCCGCTCCCAGAACATATAGCCGATGTTAAAGCCAATGTCTTTCACAGTTGGAGGAAGGCCTGGGGTCTAGTGGGCCAGACCAAGTGGTTATCCAAGACAGGAGAAGGACTTGCGGTTGTGCATTTCTTTACCCCACATCCTGAGGAGGAAGAGGTCATCCTGCCTGAGAGCCAGAGTTTCTCTGCAAGAAACTGGCCGGTGCTTACATCCAGCAGGTGGGCTCTAGTGGCCGGAGAGCCAGAGTCATGAGCACCTGGAGGTCTGAGCTAGGATGGCACTCCAGTGTGTTGCTGGACAGGATGAGCTATAGGAGCTCCAGCTCTCCATTTATTACTGTTTACGTCTGGTTTGGATGCAGGTAAAGAGAAGTAAGGAAATGACAAGATTTTCTTAAGAGCCTCTTGTGTGCCCAGCATGGTACTAGGCCCTCTGAGGGATAACAGGGAACAGAGCCCACCAGACCGGGCCTCTTCTTCCTAGACGGTCTGAGCTCAGGCTGGGCAGTGGCTGGCGGTATCTTCTTCCACTACAGTCCAGTTCTCAGGGGGTCCAGCTGGACAGGAGCCAGCCTGGCTGTAGCTCTGGACCACTAAGGTCTTGCTTCTAGTTACGCTTTTCTCCGGTTCCCCATTGTCTGTCTCCCGTCTCAGTGCCCTCTTGGATGTGCTAGAGAGAGTGACTGTATAATTTATTGCCCAAACTGGGAGACTTCTGAGAGTGAAAGGGGTGTGATGAATAATTAAACCCAAGCTGTTCAGGACAAATTGGAACATTGAGGCATTCTAGCAAACCCCACCCCAGACCCAGCGGAGGTCACGGCGATAAGGGGAAGATGGGTGGGTGTGGGTTTAATGAGGAGAAGATGGGGGTGGTGCTTAATGATGAGGGGAAGATGGGGGTAGCCTGCTCTGTGGTGTCATCGCTAATTGCAGTCTCTCCCTGAGGGCAGCACTGCTCTTGGCCACCCTCTCTCTGGACTAGCCTAGTGTTCACTCCCTTCCCCTTGCCTGCGACTTCCCTTCACCCTTGACTTGTGAGTGGCCTCACCTTTGGTTCTCCTGCCCCACCCCTACCTCAGACAGGGACAGGAAGGCCTGCCAACTCGCCTTCAGGTGCCCCTGGGGAACTGGGATTTATACTAAAGCCAAGACTCAGCCTCACGCTTCCTCTTCTCTCTTCCCCCAAACCTTTAGTCTCTTCATTCTGTCCATCCATCTTCCCAGACCTCCGGGGGCCCCACTGTCCCGCGGGAAACTCAGCCTTAAAGCGTGTAGACAACCAGGAAGGGTAGGGTAGTCAAACCTTGCCCATGTGGATAAAGGGCACAGGTCACTTGTGATCAGGTTCTGGGGAAATGCTAAGCAAAGTGGAGGTCAGGGCTGAGAGCAGCTGCATAGCAGGGGAGGGAGCCAGGTCCCCTGGACACTGGAGCTTGACTCTTGGCTTGTCTGACGACTGGGGAAATGGTCCAGGGGAGGGACAGACTCTTCTCAACCCCGACTAGAGGCGTTGGTGGCGGCGGGTGACTGCAGCCTGCTGTGGAGACATGTGGAAGAGAAACTGCCTTCCCTCCTTGGTCCTTGCGGCCCAGATGCTCAGGGCGGGTTCCCTGGAGAGTCCCCAGAGGTTCAGCATGAGAGACGGGGCGCCGGCCATGGGGGTGGAGCCTCCTTGATGACTGTGTAGTGACTCTGTCCACTGTGGCAGGAAGGCAGTCGTTCTCATCACCGACAAATGAAAACGGCAGGTGAAGACCTCTTGGGAAGTCCCACCCTTTGAAGCAACTTATGGGGAGGGGAGAGGAGAGAGCTTCAGGGGTGGCAGGGGTGGCAGGCCGGTAGGTAAATGGCAAAGGCAGAAGGAACAGACGCTCGGGGAGTCTGAGTGTGTGTCATACCTTCGCAAACCTGCCCGACAGGTCCCGTGCCAAGGAATAGACCAAGCTGTCTATTCCACAGTCTTTGCCACACAAAGTCCCCCTTCTGCACAGGGCAGGGGCCTGGTCCTGAGCATGGTGTAGGCAGCTGCACCAGTGAGAAAGTGGAGTTTGGGCAGGACCCAGCAGCCGGTTCCTGGGAAGCTGCTGCCTCTCATTGGCCTTCTGATGACAGGTTGAAGCTTTGAGGTGTTATGCGAAGTGTGATATTCTAGGCCCTGGGAGGCACCCATGAGGCCCAAAGCTTAGCTGGTGACACATCCAGTGTGTGCCACCTGCTGGCACTGGAGTTGTAGCTCCAGGAACAGCTGCTTACTGAGCACTCAGCCCAGTGGTACCAGGTGCTGGGCCCCAGACGCCGCGTGCACTGCCCCCCAGGGCTGTCACGGCTTGTGAGATGAGAACCACCACCATGTTTGTTTTACAAAACTGGGGAAACCGAGGATTGGGGAGGTAGAGCCATGTGCCAAGGTGACACAGCTGGTGAGAGGGAGCGTCAGGACTCACACTGGGTCTATCTTAACCTCAGGGGACCCTGCCACCTCTGCCCTTACCAGGCGGCCGCAAGCATTCAGGGCCTCCTTACACATAATAGGCCTGCAGAAATGTCCCTGAGCAGCAGGCTTAGATTACGTAGCAGTTTGAATGAATTGACCTGGGAGCAAGTTCAGTTTGTCCAAAGGTTACTCTGGGGACAGTGGCCTCTCAGAGGAGACTCCCTCTGCCACACCCTCAGGCCTCGGTGCCTCTCTGGCAGTCTTGGGTACCTCACTTGGGTAAAAACAGCAGACAAGGGCTTCCCTGGTGGCGCAGCGGTTGAGAGTCCGCCTGCTGATGCAGGGGACACGGGTTCATGCCCCATTCCGGGAAGATCCCACATGCCACGGAGCAGCTGGGCCCGTGAGCCATGGCCGCTGAGCCTGCGCGTCTGGAGCCTGTGCTCCGCAACGGGAGAGGCCACAACAGTGAGAGGCCCGCGTACCGCAGAGATTGCAGGGATCAAAGAAGACTTGGGAGGTCTGGAAGGCGAATAAGAAACTCTCAGTTTCAAACAGACCACATCATTGATGACCTTCTATGTGCTAATTGCACCAAGGAAGAAAAGGCCATTGTCCCACCGTCCAACTGGGAGCTATTCTCACCTTGTTTACCTCTTCCTCTCCTGGCTACCCCTTAAGGAACACTCCCCAACCTACCCACCTGGAAAGAGAAACAGACTCCAGCCTCACCTGACGGCCTCTGCCAGGCACTGTGCTGATCACTTTCCTTGTCTCCTTTAATCTTCCCAGCTTTCCTTGGGAGTAAGTTACTAGTGTTCTCTCCAGCATGCATATGGGAAACGCAGGTTTAAAGAGATGCAGTAACCTGCACCGTGCTGTAAAGTGAACCCATGACCACAGCTCTCCGCTGTGTGCCGGTGATGGGCCTGGCTGTACAAACCACTCTAAGCGCCAGAGCCAGAGCCTGGAGACACGTAGAAGGAGGAGAAAACACTGAGCCAACCCCTCAGCTGGGGTTCCCAGGGTTTCTTGGTAAATGACTGAAATTTTAGAGAGTGCTATTAGGAGCTGTGCTAGCCGCCTTGCAGAATGGGAGAAACGCTGGTTTTGAGTTAGACACACTTAGGTTTAAATTCTGGCTTTGTGTGTCACTTTGTAAGGTTTAAATTCTGGCTTTGTCACTTTGTAGCTCGTGACCTTGGGCATGTTTCTTAATCTCTCTGAATCTCAGTTTCCTTATCTGTAAACTGGGATAAGAATAACTCCCTTGCAGTGTTGTGTGAGGATTAGAGATGATACAAGTGGAGCGCCTGGTACGATGTAAGCCCTGGAAGAGCTTGTGCAGACAGTCATTCACTAGATAGGCGCTGAGCACCTACTGTGTGTCAGGTTCTATTCAAGACACTGGGAATTTAACAGTGAAAAGAAAAGACTCTTTCAATTGTTTTCAAATTTCGTAGACCAGAAACTTATCATTTCTGAGAGGTCCTTTTAGAAGCCAGGAATGGCTAAACTCAAATTCAGTAAATTGATTTCTCTTTCTGTTATTTGTTAGCTGATGAGCTTGGAAAACTCGTTTAGCTTCTCCAAGACTCTATTTTTTTAAACTGTGAAATACATCATACACACAAGAGTACACAATAGGCCTATGTATACATTAAAGAGTGGTGTAATATATCCTGACCCACCACCTAAGTTCGGAGTGGAACGTTTACAGAAGCTTAAAAGCCCCCTTTCCTCTTCCCAGTTGCATCCCCTTCCTCACTCTCCACCACACTGTAACTAATATCATGAATTTTAGTTAATATTGCCTTGCTTTTCTTTGCAAGTTATCATCTCTGTATGCTTTACAAAACAGTGTATTGTTTAGTTTTACGTCTTTGGAGTCTACCTACACGTGTGTTGTCTGCGATGCACTTTTTTCACTCAATAGCATGTTTCTGAGATTCATCTGCTTCGAAGCACAAGCTGTATTGCTTAGTTTTCAGTGCAGTGTCGAATTCCGTAAGAATATGCCACAATTTGTGCACCCTTCCTCTTGCTGATGAACATCTGGGCTGTTTCCGGTTTGGGGCTATCATGATAAGCTAATACTGCTGGGAAGATGTTGTGCTTGTCTTCTGGTGCATGTGTAGCCTTTTCTCTAGGGCACATACCTAGGAATGGAGTTGATGGGTCACACGGAATTCCGTTTGGCATTACTCTACATGTCTTCCACTGTGACTGTGCCAAAAACACTCCTTTAAGTAAACACTCCTTTAAGATAAAAGTTCCCATGTTCCCCATCCTTTTTAACACCTGGTATAGACTTCATTTCTAAAATGAAAAAGTTGTACTAGATGAGTTTCTTTTTTTTTTTTTTCTCGGTACGCGGGCCTCTCACTGCTGTGGTCTTTCCCGTTGCGGAGCACCGGCTCAGCAGCCATGGCTCACGGGCCCAGCCGCTCCACGGCATGTGGGATCTTCCCGGACCGGGGCACGAGCCCGTGTCCCCTGCATCGACAGGCGGACTCTCAACCACTGCGCCACCAGGGAAGCCCTAGATGAGCTTCTAAAGTCTCTTTCGGCTATAATAAGTGTATCATTCTTAACCTCAGGACCTGGTTTCTGGCTGATGTGTGGTGCACAGGTGGCCCCGTAAATGCCACAGCCTGACTCTGAGGCCCTTTGCAGGGTCCCCAGGTGCGGCTGAAGCCCTTCCTCACCGGGCTTCCACCGACAGTGGGTGAGGGATCCCGTGGCTCTGCATCCTTCCCAACACTTGCTGTTCTGTTCAGTTCAACCGAGAGGCTGATGTCAGGGCTGAGAACATACCAGGTGCTCAATTAATACCCACTGAATTGCATTTTTGCCAAATGGATTGGGAGGGATGTATATTTTCCCTGAGCATTGATTTTAAGAACAAGATATGCAAGTATCAGAATCAGGTATGTGCTAGTTAGTTAACACATGTATGTGTTAACACGTGTATGTGTTCACACACACACACATGTATGTGTTAGCTAGTGCTAACTAGAGTGCTGGGGCTGGGGACAGGAATGGGATTTATGTCTGTCTTGGGCTTCTTGATCATTTGAAGCTCCGGGTGAGGTGAACCGAGGTTAGTAGTCTCCACTGACCAATTGTTCAGAGTCTGGCCTTGAAATTTGACCCTCTGGCTTGTCTGGTTGGAGAGCAGGGGGCGTCTGGAAGATGGGGTGAAGAGAACAGAGGAGGTGCCGAATAGGCTGGGCAGAAGTAACTTCCCACCTCTGGCAGAAGTTTGGAAATTCAGAGCCTTTTGGAGCAAAGACCTCTGCCCCGAAGGCGTTTTCCAGCATCATCCTGGCCAGCCTGGAACCATCCCATTCCCCCTCCACTGGCACCAACTGCGGCCACAGGAGGAGGTGAATGCCCACAGAGAATCCCCTTCCAAGAGTTGAACACTCTGCCCGGGGGTGGAGGGTACCGGTTTGAGAGGTGTTAGATATACTCAGTGTCCTGGAAGCCGGATAAGCAGCCAGCTGCCCACCCACCCAACCACCCACGGGACAAAAGAATGTGGCTGGTCGGGCAGTCGCATGGGCCACCCCAGCCCACAATCCCGTAATTACCCATCGAGTCTGTGCCTGTCAGCTCCACGGGCAGGCGAGCGCCTCTGCCCTGGGCCTTATCTTGGTGACCAGGCCCATGCTGGGCTCAGCGGCAGGGCCTCACCTATCCTTCAGCCACTTCTACCCCCAACTCTGCCCCAGTGTCTCTCTCTGTACCAACCTTTGACCCTTTTGAAGCTCGCATATCATATAATAGCTGATAATCATAATAAACCAAAAGGTTACTATAACTTAATATGTTCCAGGCACCGGGTTAAATGTTTTTCGTGCATCTTCTCATATACGCCTCTCAATAATCCTATGAGGGAGGTAATATTGTTATCCCCACTTTACAGAAGAGGAAACTGAGTTTGAACAAGTTAAGAGGCTAAATTTCTTGCCCAAAGCCATCGAGCTCCCAAGTCAGAACCAGAACTTAAATTCAGGTCTTTCTAAGACCCGATGTGGGGTCCTTCTTCGCCTGCCACTGCCTGTCCTGCCCTGTGTCCTGGTCCTTCAGCTCCCCAACCCCTTCCTGTCTGAAGAGGGCTGGAAAAAGAGGCAGCAGTTGGTGCCAGTGGAGGGGGAATGGGACGGTTCCAGGCTGGCCAGGATGATGCTGGAAAACACCTTCAGGGCAGAGTTCTTTGTTCCAAAAGTCTCTGAATTTCCGGACTTGTGCCAGAAGAGGGAAGTTACTTCTGCCCAGCCTATTTCGCAAGCTTGCCAACTTCTTGGGTGCCATGATGTTGAGAATTGGGGGATGGGCTGCCTCAGGTAAAATTCCATTATAATGAACGCCATCTAAGATCGGAATGACTTGGTTAAAATGGAATTATTTTAACCTGGGTGCAGTGGAAGAACTCAAATATGCAGCCTGAGAAACTAGAAATGACATGGAGTTGATTCGCCCTTGAGAGTCTCCTAAGGGAGGCTCTGGGAGTGTTTGGAGCCTAGGAGAAGGGTCAGATGCACCCCAGTTTCTCCTTGAATGCCAGGCTCCCCGGTGGTTGGGCAGGACTTGGAGGGAGCAAGGCTGTGACTGTCCAGTTGTCCATTTCCCCCACTGTGCTGTGAGCCCCTGAGAACTGCTCTGAACCCCGTCTCTGAGGTGTCACCACTCCACACAATACCTAACTCATCATGGATATGCTCAGTAGATGTCTATTGGGTTGTTTTTTAGGTAGACCGGGTCCCCTAAGCTAGAAAAGAGAGTTGGAGGGCAATCGCTTCGTGTGACTAAAACATCCTTAAAAATCTGGACTGCAGCTCAGATGAATTGAACCAACTGTGCATAGTAACAAGCGCTAACACTGAGCAGGTGCCATGCACCAGGCCCTGTGCTGAGCACTTTACATACATTATCTCATTTAATCCTCAGATGAATGAGGTAGGTATTGTTATTTTTCTCATTTGACAGGCGAGGGAACGGAAGCGTAGAGAGCTCAGGTCATTGGTTCTGGTCACACCTCTGGCAGGGAGGGAAGGCAGGGTTGGCACCCTGGCAGGCTGCCTCCAGAGCCTCTTCTCTCAAGTGTCTCCCTCATCACAGAGCTCGGCTGAAGCTGGGGGCTTGTTCCGGGAACGAGGGCCAGGTAGGTAACAGTGAGTGCAAACCCTGGTGGGATGGCACAGGCCTGCTCTAGAGGGACAGCCCCGCCTCAGGCCAGCAGGGTGGCCACTGGAACTGCAGCACAGTGTGGCCAGATTATACAATATTTTTAATAGGAAGCGGGACATCCAGGTTTTTTCCAAAAGTCAAATCTCTCTCTTTTTTGGAAACACTGACAGCCAATTCAAAAAGGTATAATCACTGGTGGTGATGGGTAGGGGTGTGACAGACAGAACTCATTCATGGTCAGGTTTAGCCTGTAGGCCTCCTGTGTGTCCTCTGGTAGTTTCGTTCCTTTAAGAGATGACTGTTACCTGGAGAGGGACCAGGAAAGCCCTAGTGTATATAGAATTCCTTACTAAAGGCATGAATGATTCCTCTCCCTGGGTACCCCTCCCATCGTGTGATAACACTTTACAATGCAGAGTGTTTCTTTCTAGAGAGTTATAATGAAATCTTTCAGTCTGATGATAAAAAATAAATCCTCCCCTTTCCTCCTCATCTTTCTCTCTCCCTCCCTCCTTCCTTCCTTCCTCCTTCCTCCTCTACTGTGTCTTCCCAGTCAGATATTTCCCTATAGATATTAGAAGGAAGGTCCGATGTAGAAAAATCAAAAGGAAACTAACAGTCAAAGAAAGGGTCTCTAGCCCCCGCCCCCCCCTCAAAAAAAAGTGACATTTTCGGATTGGGCTCGGTAGGCAATGAATGACGCTTATCAGGCCGGGTCTGAAACCCTCACGGCACTGTGGGCTCTCCCGGGCTGTGAGGACCTCATGCTGTCAGAGACGGGATCACGGTCCATGTTATACTTCAGAATGTTTTTTCACAGCTTTCCCCTTTACGCCTGAGAACAGGCCTCCCTCTCCCTCTTAAATACCTGGGAAAATCATTGTAAACTGATAACTAACATTGGTATGCAGTATAACAATTTTATAACACACTTTTTTTTTTATCTCAGCTGATACAACATTCCTGTGTGATAGGCAAATGGGTGTAGAATTCCCTTTTGGAGGCTTGATACAGTAGCAATGTTTAATTCTTTTCCTTCCATTCCATGAGAGACCCATAGCCAGGGAGGACTGAAACCTGGTGCGCGGGGAGCCCCTGGCTCCCGCAGGCCTTCCCATACCTGCCGCCCTCACCCTTCACCTGGCATCCACAGGTGGGAGGGTAGGGGGGAGAGCTGGTAGTCCGGAGCCCCTGCCTGAGGTCTCCACTTCCCTGAAATTCCCGCTCCAGGGTGAGTGTGGTGTGGGGCACGGGGAAGGCCCTAAACCAAAGGGTGGCCCATGGCCAGCCTCCTCTCCACGCCCACCCCGACTGCCTGTCACCCTGAGCTATTATTCCCCAAGCTGGGCAGAAAATAGCTCACTCAAGAGAATTATTTTTGTCTCTGTTAAACGTCAATCCTGGATTACTGAAAAGCCTGGCTGCAGAAGTGTGTTTCAGGACAGGAGGAGTACTGGGAAAAGTGGTGAGTCGAGGAGCAAAGGGGAGGCGGTGGGTGGAGGGGTACCACCTCTTCCCCCAGGGGCTGCGATGGCCACAAGCTCTGGCCTTCTTCCCTAGGAAGCTGCTCATCAGGCTGCCCGACCAGCGGCCACTCCAGCTGACAGTGTGCAGCCTGCCCAGCCAGCTGGAGTGCAGTCCACTCACAGCTCCTTTGATTGAGTGCAGGCCCTGAGCTGGTCCATCAGATTCCTTCCCCAGGGATGTTTGCCTCTGCCCGAAGGAGTGTTGAGTGAAGGGAGTGGAAATTCTGTTACCTGGTGTGGAGGTCCAGGCGGGCAGCTGGGGGGCTGCAGACAGCCAAGGATGTTTGCCTCTGCCCGAAGGAGTGTTGAGTGAAGGGAGTGGAAATTCTGTTACCTGGTGTGGAGGTCCAGGTGGGCAGCTGGGGGCTGCAGACAGCCAAGGAGGGAAAGAAGTTGTTGCTCTGGAGTATAGACCTCCTCCCCCTCTTAAATACCTGGGAAAATAATGGTAAACTAATAACTAACATTGGTACGGAGTATAGCAATTTTATAACACACTTTTTTTTTTTTTTTTTTTTTTTTGCGTTACGCGGGCCTCTCACTGTTGTGGCCTCTCCCGTTGCGGAGCGCAGGCTCCGGACGCGCAGGCTCAGCGGCCATGGCTCACGGGCCCAGCCGCTCCACGGCATGTGGGATCTTCCCGGACCGGGGCACAAACCCGTGTCCCCTGCATCGGCAGGAGGACTCTCAACCACTGCGCCACCAGGGAAGCCCTAACACGCTTTTTTTTTTAATCTCAGCGGATACAACAGTCCTATGAGAGGATTGTTGGAGACCTGGTCTCAGCTTCTCCTGTACCCTGAGGCAGCATTGAATGCCACTCTGTGTAGCGAATCTGTCCCATCTTTGCCCCTGGGTACCAAAGAAAAACAAGGAAGAGGAAGATAGCCAATGGGTAGGGTTTAGTTTGGAGAGGGTTCATGGGTTAGGACAAAGGCCACTACTTCCTACCACTTTGTGGCCCCAGGGAAGAATCTTCCAGCGGTTTGGCCTGAAACATTGAAACAAGAGGGTTATCTTCAATGATAGCTCTAAGGGGAAGGCTGTGCTTGTGTCATGTCATGGGCCAGCAGTGAACGTGGACGTCTGGACCCAGGGTAGGGGCTGGCGTGTGCCCACACATGCAGCGGACTTCCCACACATGTCCATGGCGCAAGTTGTTCGTGACCATAGTGGTTGGTGCCCTTAGAGGGATTCCTGGCAACAGGGAAGTGACCTTGTTGACTGGGAGAGAGGAGTAAGCTGAGCGCGCTGGCGGACGCAAATGTGGGGAGCTGTGGGTCCTGTGGTAAGGCAGCTCTCCCTGTGCCCGGCAACCGCATCTGGCCACCCTGGACAGATTGACGCATCAAATAAGGATTGACTGGGGACGTGCCACTGAATTGTTCACAACTTCCATCTGCCCTTGTTGAATCTTTTTTTCTTTCTTTGGGTTTTCTCTCACAAAAAGTATGTTTTCCTATTTAGCTGGGCAGGATTTTCCAGAATTCTCTCCTCTACCTCTCCTTTCCAACTCAATTACTGATGGAATAATCCCAGGGGAAAGCATCCCCCCCCAAAGGAGAACAAGTGGTGTGCACCAGTGCGGTAGAAGAGGCCCACTGCCTTCCTGACCTGGGGGGACCTTTCTCCGTGAGCAGTTGGGAAGGAGGCCCATTTTTACTTCCTTCACAAATCTCAAGGTCAATTCTGGTTGGAATGGGAAGCTGAATGGAGTCTGAAAGTCTTTGGTTGCAAAATATCATTGCAGTAATTTAAAATTCCTGGTATTCAAGACTCAGTGTGTTTACGAGAAGTACACTCGGTAGAGGAAAGAATGGAATTTACTTCCGACTGAAATGAGTGTGGTCAGTTGGTTTCTTTCTTTCTTGCGTCCCCTCTCTCTCTCCAGCCATATGGAGCTAGTTTCTCCACCTCCAAACGGCTCTTTCCTTTTTGCCTCATAGCCTTTGCTCACATGGTATCACCTGCCCGGACCCCTCTTTACCCTTCTCACCACTGCCATGTTAAACTATGGTCCCTTCTGTCTCAGTTGAGGTGCAGAGAAGTGACGTCCTCTAAAGAGCCTCTCTCCCTCTCCAAGACCAGGCCAGGTGCTCTCCCACGTGCTCCTGTCACACCTGTGCCTACCTGTATTGCAGTGCGGATCTGAGTTGGAGATTCCTGTTTGTCTCCCTCAGTAGACTGTAAGCTTCATGAGGGCCGGGTCCCTGGGCGGCTCACCATGGTGTCTCTGAGTCCTAGCATACAGCATGCCACATAGTCAGTGCTTAAAACCAGGCAGGGGTCACCATCGTAGATAAGGCATCAGAGGCCAGAACCAATACCCAGCACAGTGTGAGGCCAAGAAGAAATGTTGTGGCCTCCTCGGCCCTCCAGTATGGTCCCCAAGAAGAAATCTACACGGCACAGCAGGACGGCTGGAATTCTGACCAAACAGAAGCCCTGGAAAAGCTCTATTGGGGAAATCATTCACACAGGAACTGAGTAGCGGCTTGCGGGTGTCTGCTGCTACCCTCTAAAGTAAATGGGAGCCTCCCCACTTGGCCTCTTCCTGAGAAGCCTCATGAATACGTGAGAAGTGTTCACCTCTTCACTAATAATGCAGAAGAGAGACAGGATGCCTTTGGGTAAATCAGCCCCTTATGGGACTGGAGCCGTCTGGTAGAGAGTTACCCCAGCCCCACCCCTCTCAGAGGACCCTGGGATCCCTCAGGGATTCTGACACAGGCCTCAGAATCTATCCTAGGATAAGTGAATGGCTTTCCAGGGCTGCCAAGAGCCAGGGTGGCTGCAGCCCTTACTGCCCCACCCCCGGCTCCGGGCCCCTGGCCTCTGCCAGCCTTTCCCATCACTCTGCCTTCCAAGGCCTGCTGTGGTGGCCGTGAATGGGGCGAGGAAGTGCCGCTGCCCTGACAACCGAAAGGGGGCGCCCCCGGGCTGCTGAGCAAGGTCCCACGAAGGGGAGAACAGATGCCCTATAAGCCCTGGATGCCGGAGAAGGTAGGAAAGAGACTCATGGGGTGAGAGAGGGAAAGGACGCGCTATGAGCAGAAGCAGTGAGCAATCGGTGGCACCTTGGGAATCACGGCCTCATCTTCCTTGTGGAGAAAAAGTCCAGATGTGTAGCCCAGCTTCTCTGCTTGTCAGGGAGAGATTAGAACCATCCATTCTCCCTACCCCAAGCAGCCGGATTTTTAGGAGTCGCAGCCAATGGGTGGGGTCGTCCGTTTTCTCCCAGTTCGGCAGACATGTGGCTCTCTGGGCAATGTTTGGGGTGGAGCCTCGGGGATGGAGAACAGGCTTCCTGGCCTCCACGGCACATCTCTGGGCCCTGAACTCTCCGCAACTGTACTAACAACAGTAACCGCTCTAATAATGAGAGCGAACATATAACGCTCCAGTGTGCCGGGCCCTGTGCCGAGTGCTGCACAGAGATCTTGGTCCCCATGACCACCTGTGACCTGGGCACTGTCATGTCCCTGTTTGTAGATGAGGACACAGGGACGGGTTCTGGGGGAAGCTGGACAGTAGTCAGGTAGCCAAGGGTGTCAGGCGAGGTGATTGTGGAGGTGAGCAAGGGATCTGAGGCCAAGGATCCCGAATATCTCGCTTGGAGTTGGCAGGACCTGGGACTTGGGTACTACCTTTCCCACAGTGCAGGAAGAGGCTGAGGGATTCAGACATTGCATCGATCCCAGCAGGCGTAAACCTGGGCCTACATGAACTTGGGCTGGGGACCAGCAGTCAGAAAGATGCTTAAGCTGGGGAGAGGGTCATGGGGCACTAAAAGCTGGCCTTGGGAATCGCTTGGGAGAAAGCTCTCTCCTGTTGTCCTGGGGCCATTTTCTTTTTTTTTTTTTTTTTTAGAAAATCAAGGAAAATCCCATTTGGCCATCCGTTACATCAGCAATCCCAGGGGTTCAGGCGTCCCCAGAGGAGGGCTAGATGTGCTCTCCCTGTATTCTTGGTCCTTTCCCTTTGGGCTGCCTCAGTTTCTACTCCTTGGTCTCCAAGTCACTGAACAAAGAGCCTCCTGTCCCATCAACTTCCACCTGTGGCAGATGCCCCAGGGAAGTACTCCCACCCTAGTATCCCAGGAAAGCCACCCAGAGGAGCGAGATACACCCAGGCCAGGTGTATCCTGCCTCCCTCTAAAATAGTCCCGGTCTGTCTTGAGTCCGCATCCATTTTTTCAGGCCAGAGAAGCCGGATGTGGGAGCCGAGTTGGTCAGGAAGGAGAGAGTGGGTACCCCTCACCCACCACTTTGTTTTTCTGTATTGCTTGTAAGGATGGAGTCAGTGCTGGGTGGCCTCACTGCAGTCTGCCTCAGGGCCTCCTCGTGGCCTCTCCACAACTCCCCTCCTCTGAAGAATGAAATTCATGCCCCCTCCCGTGGCCTGTTTCTCTCCCACCTCACTCTGTTCCCCTGGGAACCTGCTCGGGCTGGTGATGAGAGGTCTTGGGACCTGGCCAGGGTGGGGTTGGAGAAACATCCTCCCTCCTTGTGTGGCCTTTGACAACTCGCTTCCCCTCTGGTGGCCTCAGTTTCTTCTGCTGTAAAACCAGAGAGATTGGGCTGCAGCTACAAATGGGCCGGTTCCTTATGCTTCACCGGCCACTGTCACTGCCCACGCTTTCCGGCGGGGACAGGGCATGGCCTGCCTGTTACCTGAAGAACAGTAATCAACCCAGAAATCTTGTTGACAAAGCTGAGGGCTGAGTTTCCACTGGAAAAAGGCAGCTTGCAGGAATAATTGTTGTTGATAAGAAGCGGAAATATATCTAAGTAAGCTATGTATCTCCTGTCCCACTGCCTAGAGCTTCGTGGGTTCCTGCCTCTGGGTTTTGCTCAGCTCCAGGAAGCTACCAGTACTCCCAAGAGTGACAGGACCATCTGCTAAGAAAGAGCCTTGATGAATGGCCAGTAGAGTGGGAGTCTGCAGCATGGCTTCTCTGGAGTGACCTGCTAACCCGTGACACCGTATGGGGTGTCAGTCCGTGACGTTTACCAGGTCCTCAAAGGCGAGGGATATTCCCCAAGAAGTTAATTAAGAAGCGCCTTCAGGGGTAAAGTTATTCCTGAAACTGCTGGATCACCAGCCACTTAATTTCCCATCCTTCAGTCAGTCGTTAAACAGTTTGGTCCACCTCAGGTGTGTTCTTAGAGCTGCAGTGCTGGGGGCCAGCCTCCCCTGGAAACAACTGAGCCTAAGACAGAGGCGGCAGGCTGCCTTGACAGAAGTTACTCACACTCTTCCACAGGGCCCTTTCCTTGGGCTGGAAACTTCTCTCCAGGTGAAGCCAAGGAGGCAGATGCTGTCCGCACTCACCACCTTATTCACTGCCCTTGTGGGAATCATGATCGTACCTGGGACGTTTATGAGGTCTAAATCAAAGTTAAATGTAGCCAGGCTAGCTTCCTGTGCTTCTCCCCGAAACCTCACTCGCATCATAAACTTTGTACATTTATTCTATCTTTTCATGACAATTTCCCAGCAGATGAGGAGTGTGCTTCTTTTTCTAATGTGTGTGGTAGTATCACATGGTGGCCCTACCAACCCCTCCTCCGGAGACACTGTGGGAATGGCCTAGTAGATTCATCTTAGATGGCTGTGGAGAGCTGGTCTAGGACCAGTGGTTGAAAACTGTAGGGGCTATTTCATCTGTGCATAATGAAGAACTTTCTAAGCATAGAGCCATCCAAAGAGTGTGGATTACCGTGGGAGATAGTTCTCCAACAGAAAAGATATCTAAGTCCAGGCTAGAAAACTGGCTAGAATATTATAGAAGTGATTTAAGATGGTTGGAGTAGGTGGTGTTGAGTTTCCTTCCAATCTTGAGATATTCTGAGATGACTGGTATCCACTGGGTTTTACTTTGGAAATTGTAGTCTTCAGAAAATAATTTCCGAATGTTCTCAGCCATGTTTAAAGTGTGTGTGTGTGTGTGTGTGTGTGTGTGTGTGTGTGTGTGTGTGGAGGAACTGGGGAGACAGTGGGGAAAGAAAGAATTGGGCCAAGATCTAACTCTACAGTACACTTTCCTCTTTCCTTGCCCTCATTTCCACTCTATCCCCCCTCAGCTTCTTCTGGGAAGTAATGCTGAGACTTTCCTGGAGAAAGAATGTGGGCTTATGTTGGGGATGGTGAAGAAGGAAGAAAAGGCATCACCTCAACTGGCCATGATACTGCTGTGCCTAAGTTATGCTAGGATAAAGAGACAGCAAGTAAGAAGTTGGGTAGGTCATACAGCGTTCAGCACTCTATGGGCAGAGTTGCAAGGATGATGAAATGAAAACAACAAGAAAAGGGCGTGCACGCATAAGCACGTGTGCACTTGTGGCTGGCATGCTCACAGGCCCATCCGCTCCAGAGAGAGCCCAGCGTGTGGTTGATTCCATGTGGGCCAATTTTAGGAAGAAGAGGAATTTTCTCCCCCTCTGCTGGGAAATCACTTAGCTTTGCATTTCTTTCTAGAAGGAGAGGGAACTTTGAGCTAATGTCAACAATTAGAAAGCCCGTTTTGATCAGTCCAGTCCCAACCGTGCTGAGGGAGGCCCCTCTCCTGGGCTCTCAGTCCCCACAAGACCCAAAGGGGCCACATCACTCCCACCCTTCCTGCGCCTTAGCATCTGGGGGTCAGTGGGCCTCACCTGTTACTGGGAGGGCTGGGGAGAGCGCTCAGTGAAGGAATTTCACTTCCTGAATGGTCTTAAGGCCTCATCATGATGGGAATTCAGCCTTGGAGTTGCATACTTTCAGAGCTAGAAAAGACCTTAGAAGTCAGACCTCTGTCTGCCGCTTTGTCCTCCTAGAGTCACAGCTGTACTGCCCTCAGGACTCCGAAGAGGGTCTAGTGAATGCAGCAGAGTTAAACTGAGCCCTGTAGCACACTTCGATCCTTGTCTTGCTGGGGCTCTCCCCAGGACACCCTGCAGTCCCCACCCTACAAGACTGTCCTAGGTGAGACTCTGCCTGGGGATGCCCATGCAGCAGAAGTCACTGGAAGTTGGGGTGTCTGTTGTGTGAGCTGACGGGCAGATGTGTGGGAGAGGCAGTTGTGGCTTCGATGACTGGAAGGAAACACATTATCTCCTCATTTCTTGCTAAAGCAAGGTCAGGCCTGGGGTCAGGCTCAGGCAGGGTTTTTTTTTTTTTTTGGCTGTGTTGGGTCTTCGTTTCTGTGCAAGGGCTTTCTCCAGCTGCGGCGAGCGGGGGCCACTCTTCATCGCGGTGCGCGGGCCTCTCATTGTCGCAGCCTCTCCCGTTATGGAGCACAGTCTCCAGACACTCAGGCTCAGTAGTTGTGGCTCACGGGCCTAGCTGCTCCACAGCATGTGGGATCTTCCCGGACCAGGCCATGAACCCGTGTCCCCTGCACTGGCAGGCGGACTCTCAACCACTGCGACAGGCAGGGGGTTTGATGTAGGATGCTGACCACGGAGGAATGGAAGCCAGGGGCTTTCTGCAGAGCTGAGCTGCTACCCCTCTGCTTCTCTGAGGCTCAATATTAGGGGTTTGGGTATTTCTAAAGCAGGGCAGGAGGGGTTGGCTCTGGGGACAGCCCCAGCAAAGGCAGTGGGATGCTCTTATACTCAGAACATGAATTGGGGGTGGGGGGTGTATGACGTGGCAAAGTGGGTGGTGTTAAGCTGGGGGTTTTTCCACTTGATTTTTTTTCACCCTGTGTCTTTGCCCCACTTTCCATGCACTTGGACCTACAGGCTAAATCTAGGACAATCTTTCCTAAAAGGACCACCCAGTAGTGCAAAGTTGCATGGGGAGGAGAGGCCCATCTTTTGAATGGGGTTTTCCCAGGTAAGAGGGGTTGGCTGGCAGAAGAGATATCCTGGCTGATTTGGGAGCCTTGGAAGGAAAAGTGCCACGACGTTCTTCCGTCATGACCTGGGGATTGCCATGTCTGTTCCTCCCTGACTTAGTGGAAGTGAAGGGTGTCCAGGGCACAGGGTGAGGAAATGACTGAGTTATCTCCCTTAGGAAAAGTAGAGCAGAGACTCGGGGCTCAGCTGCCTCGGTTCAGATCTGGGCTCCAAAGGCAATCGTCTCTGTGCCTCAGTTTCCCCATGCCTAAAATAGGGGTAATAACAGTACCCGCCCGCGAGGTTGTTGTGAGGATTAAATGAGTGAGGGTACAGTGCCCGGCGTGAGTATTAGCGCCTGTGCTGGTGATTATTGCTGGGATGGGTTGAGTTGGCAGGAGGCAAGGGCAGCCCTTGGCTGTTGTGGGCAGCCAGCCTGTCCTCGTTGGGTCCCTGGCATCACCACTGGCCTGGCCGTGGGACCCTGGGCAAGTCCCTCAAAGTGCCCTACCTGGAGTTTGGTTTTGCCATCTGTAGAATGAGACTGCCCCTCACCTCACAGGACTGTTCGGAGGTTACATGAGCTCCCGGGTGGCACATAGTAGGTACTCAAACACCTTCTCTTTAAGCTCAGGGCTGGTAGGCTACCTGGATCTCAGGTCTGACTTCTAAATATCTTAGGGGCTGAGAGCAGGAAAGCAGTGGTCCTTTCTGTACCCATTTGGTCCTTACCTCAGCCTTCCTGAGGAGCAAGCAGGGAGTCTGGGAAATTGCTAAGGCCATGGGATAGCATCTAGAAGAGCCCGGTTGGCTGGGGGGCCGTGGGCAGTACAAGCAGAGGGAGCAGAGGAGAGCCTGGCTTGGAGGAAGTGGCCACACGTCTGTACCCTGCAGGTACCCCTCCTCCACCCACGGTGCTTGGGAGTGGGCCAGCCATGTTCACGTTATCTCAGCAGGGTCCACTGACACTTTCCTCAGTTGTTCCTTGGGGGTGGGCAGTGCCTGAGGGGCTGGTAGATGGGTCAGTGGGCTGGCAGTCTTAGGACTGCGCCCAGGTCTTGGATACCCCTTGGGCTCTCCCCTTCTCTGCCTAGTCGGGCCACTAGGAGGCAGTGAAACAAAAGCTGGGGGTCTGAACATTCCCCACATGGAGTTTGCCTGAAAGGCCTTTGCCAGGGTTCCGGGTCAGGCACCTGCATATCTATTATCTCCCCAGCCACTTCCTATTGGCGTCAGCGAAGGGAGGAAGTGTGTGTGTGTTTGTCTGTCTGGGTGGGCAAGCAGCACTGAGTGTGGGTGGAAGTGGGAAGGGTGAAATTCCACCAGCCCCACCTTGGTGACCCATCACGCCACTAAGACCCAGAGTCTGGACACTAGAGTCAGCCCACCGTCAGCCTTCGCCGAGGCCGGAGGTGTTGAGCATGTCTGGGGAAGAGCTAAAAGTGGCAGAAAACATCCTGTTTGAAAGCAGTGCGTTGCTGTATTTAACCCCTGCAGCACCTGCCCCGCCTACACCCAGTCTCCATAGACTGCAGATCCCAGACACCTGTCTTTGAAGCTATCCCAAGAGGCCAGGGCTAACCTGCACCATTCCCAGCTCCCGAGGGGCCTCTGCCATCGCCCGGGCACCGGTCTCCTTCCCGCCCTCAGCAGCCTGCCAGGCACCCCTCTGGCTCTGTTTCTCGAGCATCCCTAAAACCCCGGCGTGGGGCCGTGGGAGCAGTCGCGCTCCCTTGGAAGAAGCCCTCCCTCCCTCCCAGCACTCTCTGCTACGCTTTCCATTTGCCCATGTGCTGGATGCCACTCCCACTCCTTCCCACTGCTCTTGCTGCCCCCGGCCTCAAGGGAGGGCTCTTCCTGGCTGCCGCTGGGCTCCCACCCCTTCAGTCCTGCCAGGGATGACACCGTATGTCTGCCCCCACCAGATCACTTCCGTCAAGTTTTCAGTCCCTGATCTGGGGACTAAAGCCCCTGGAAAGAGCCTCTCATCCTGCTTGATGAGCTCTCTAGCGGTGAGGCCAGCGCTGAGCTGTAAAGTGCTTCCCCTTTTCATTTCAGGGTCCTTTTGGTTGGAAGCGTCTGTGAGCCCTCACAGAAGGGCACCTCTGCGCTCGACTTCCCTTCCCTCCTCTGCTCCTTCAGGTGGGTGTTTCCTCCTCAGCCACAGCCTCCTGGCTTTCTGTTATCCGGGGGCGAGGGGAGGCGGGCGTGGGCAGGCGGCGGGCAGGGGGAAGAGGAGATACTCCCTTGCCCTTGGCAAATGTGGGTCGGTCCAGTCCTGTGTCAGCAGAGTCCTCAGCATCCCGCGGCCAGAGACCTGGAGCCAGGCTGATCGGGGTGAGGCCTCAGTGGGAGGGGCTTGCAGATGCCCAGGCCAGGACCCCAGGGGGCCATCCAGCATGGTGAGGTTTCCTATCCAGCTCCCAACTCCTTTCTCTTTCCTGCCCTCCACGGTCTCTGCCTGTCACTCCTGGCGCTGCCAGCTCTCAGGCCATATGTGCCTGGGACTCTTCTCCACCTCTGGACTCTTGGTCCTGGGCCCTGGCTTCTTGGTAGCAGCGCATAACCGCAAGCAGGGCTGAGTTTTCTCTCAACTCACCTGAAATTGTCCTGTTCACTCTGGGCCTCCGGCTGCCGGGTCCAGCCTTCTGTCAGGCCTAACCCAGTGCCTGGGGTCCCACCCCCGGGCCAGGAGCCTTCCTGCCATCACTGTGTTGCAGGAAGGCGCAGTTGCCCGGCTGTGGTGCTGTGTTGTTTCAATTCTCTTGCATCATCACATCTCCAGTGAGCCCAGATGATGCTGAACACTTGTTGGACGGATCTGACTGATTCCCTTCCACTCTCACATTTAACTTCTCTTTTTTCCACCAAATCCACCGGATGTTTGGTCGCTGGATGACACGGACTCTGTAGCAACATCATGATGACTGGGAATTGCATCATCTCAGCTGACCTGGGGTCAAGCCACAAGCAGCATCCTAGACAGTTTCTCTTCTTACCCCAATGGTATTCGGCCTCTGGGATCCCTGCCCACGTCTGGGTTGTGGGTGACACTCCAGGAGCCTGGAATCAGCCTGGACTTAATATGGGCTATAGGGACAGTGTTGACAAACCCAAAGGCACTCTCTTTTATTTTTAGTTGTTTTACAGTTATGCAATGTTTTATGTAGCATATAAAACAGAAAATAGAGTTTTAGTAATAGTAATAAGAATAATAAGACACTGTATACCGACCAGTCAGAGAAATGGAATATGGTTACTGCATAATACCTCTGCATGCCCTCCCCAATCTTACTCCCTCAAAAGTTTCTGTTAATCATTCCTTTGTTCTTTTTTTTTTAAAGGGTTTCTCTCTGTCTCTGCATGTGTATATATATAAACATTATCGTTTAACAAGTATCAACCTAGCTGTGATAGGGATGGGCAACAGGGTCACTATTATTACTTTAAAGTTCCCAGGAAAAGAAGAGCTGAAAGAGAAAATTAGGGAATCCAATACATCTGTCTGTGATCACGGCCCCTCTGCCCCTGCAGGACTGACAATACCTGTCCTTATCTGTCCAGCTTCCTTTGTTTGGCTTGAAGCTCTTGGGGAGATTTTTCTTTTTGTAAAATTAAGTATTTGTTTTGTGCACTTTGTAATTATAGTTGCTAGAAAACCTCAATGTTTGGGCTTCTCTGGGCCTCATTTGGAAATCAAGTGATAATAATAGTATTTGCCTCGTTGGGGTGAGATGAAGATGGACTGAAATAAGACCTTACCAGGCGTTGATGTGTCAAACCTCAGCTCAGGTTGAGAGCCTAGTCATTGGAAAGAAGCCTGGAGCTTCCCAAGGGCCCCTGGAAGCTGCCTCTCCCACTTAAGTGGGAGGACATGGCGCCAGGGTAGGAGGGGTTAGGGTGCTCGTCTCCTCACCACTGGCTTTCTCTCTTGTTTTTCTTCTGTCCTGAGGGACCCTCCTGCCCTGGAGCCAAGGCACTTAAACCTGTAACAACCCATGTGAGGACTCAGATAAAACTGGGAGGCAGCAGGGTCTGAAACCATTTCAGGGAGGCAGGAGGGACCCCAGAAGCAGCTCTGAGCTGACAGCAGTGGGGGTCAGAGGCAGCAGGAAACCAAGGCCCCAGTTTGCCCAAGGGAAGACCTGTCAGCAGCTTCCTGAGAAGGATCTCCCAAAGCTATATACTTTGTTCCCTCTATCTCTTTCCCCCCTTTCTTCAAGTGTGACATCCATCTCTAGATGATGCCTATTTATTCAAGCCGTCTCTGAAAACAAGATTAGTTCACTGTGTATGACTCACATTACTCAGAAGGACGTTCAGAACAATGTGTTGAATTGATATTGAAAAAAAAGAGAGAGAAGAAGACTGATGAATTTGGTACCAGGACCGCAGGAGCACAAGTCCTGTCCATCCTGAGCTGCAGGGCGGCGAGGGCCTGACACGATAGGGTCTGATTTGGGCATGTAGTCTATCCTCTTCCCCTCGCCCTGAAGGCGTTGGAGGCTGTTGGAGGGCCCTCGTCCCTCCTGGAGGGGACACTAGGCAAGAGAGGCCTCTGACCTGCGGCAGGTCCGCTGCTGAGGTGGAGCTGAGACCAGTGGTGTGCGTATGTTCATTCGCATAATCCTTCCTCACACCCGGTGAAGAGAAACACATTCTTCAGATGAGGACAGTGGGGTGCAAAGAGGCTGGACATCTCACCCAAAGTAGCCCAGCCTGTAGGCTGCAGGCGCAGACTCTGCTCCCTGGCACCTCGGTTCCAGGCCACGCCGCGAGCATCACTGCAGCGCCCCTCCACAGGTTTGCTCCCAACTGGGTTAGGAGCCCACCTTCTGCTCGAGGCCAGCGCAGTGTCAGGAGGGTGAGCTGGGGACCGAGAGCCACGAAGGGAGGGCGCCAAAGAATCCTGCTCCGGCCTGGGCCCCGGGGAGCTGCCCAGCTTTGCTGAGCTCCTGGCGGAAGGGCCGCCAGCCGGCCCTGGCACTGTCTCACCCCTGCCTGCTGTCCTTGCAGGGATGGAGGCGATGGCAGCCGGCGCTTCCCTACCTGACCCCGGCGACTTCGACAGGCACGTGCCCCGGATCTGCGGTGTGTGCGGAGACCGAGCCACTGGCTTCCATTTCAACGCTATGACCTGCGAAGGCTGCAAAGGCTTCTTCAGGTAAGTCCTCCCCGAGGGCGACGGGGAGGAGAGCAACGGGGTTTCCCAAGAAGAGACCCTGCGTTTTCCGCGTCTCCTTCCCTACCAGGCCCGGGAACACGCCAGCTCTCACAGCCCCCGGGGGCGACAGGGTCTCGAGGCTGTCTTCTTCCTCCTCTGCCCTCAGCTCCAGCTCGTCCTCTGACTCTCTCTGAAACTGCTTTCCTGAGGTGGCATGTAGGTCCCCATCCTTCCATTACCCCTTTACCCCGCAGCCCCCTGCACCGACTCACATGTCTGTCCTCCCGGAGCAAACCTCCTATCAGTTGATGATAACAGCTTCCTAATCCAAGAGGCCGGCATGGCCTTGGGGAGGCCCAAGAACTTGGCCTCAGAGCTTGCCTCTCCCCACCCCGCATAAAAATCAAACCATTCCCTGGAACAAGGGAAACTGCATCCCTGATTTGACCTCCATAGTTGATCTATGCCCAGATCTGCGTCCACGGCTTGCTTGTCCCAGGTTGGAAAGCCAACCTCAGGAAGCACAGGCATTCCTGTTTGGTCAGGGCCAGTTTCTCTATCAGCAGCCTTCTCTCTCCTCATGTGAGCCCAGCATTACCAGTGTAAACAGTGTGGGAAAGTACCAGAAAGGCTAGACAAAGGCTGTTCCCATCCGGAACCAGGGAGGGAGGATAGGGAAGTGATGAATTACAGGATGGGATTGGGAACCATGGGAAATTGGCATTTGGCATATGTTGGAGAGAGAGAAAGAGAGAGAGGGAGAGAGAAGCCTGCAAGAAGGTGACCAACAAAGAGCTTCTGTATAATAGTCTTGTTGGAGGTGAGTAAAACTAAGGGCAAGGCTTTAGCCATCAAAGAGAGGAAAGTCAATCAAGTCTAGAACAAGGACTCCCATTTCCCTGAACGGGCATTGAGGGCAGAGTGAACCAGAGGCCTCAGGATGTCTGCGGTGCTCTCCTCCAGCTCGGGGACCCCTGGGCTCTATATATACAGGCTCCCGACTCACCTGCCCTCTGTCTCGGGAGCTGGCAGGCCCGGAGTTTCACTGCCTTGAGCAACCGCTGGGCCACGGGCAGGGCTTCTGTGGGTGCTAACTGCCTGTGTGGCCTGGCACTGGTTGCCTACTCAGCTCGGGAACCAGACCGGCAGCGTCGCTGGTTCCAGGTCCTGTTACCACGTCTCTTGTTCCTCTGGCCTGAAGCCCGTGCTTTCTGCAGGGTGGGCCTTCCCGAGCCCAGGCCTTGTGTCCCAGGTGCCACCTGGACCCTTTGCTGCCAGGGCCTGGGGATGGGGGAGCTGCCTTCAGAGTGAAAATGGAGAAGGGGTCTGGGTGCTCGCTTCAGGGCCTGTTTCGCATCTTAAAACCAGGCAGAAATGTGTGGGCTGTAGTGCTACCGTGCCGTTAATTAATTGTCTGTCTTTGCTCAAATCTCTCGACTTCTCTATGTTTCAGTTACCCCGACCCCTCTAGTATATAGAATAAACGGAGGATTAATGAAATAACATATACAAAGGTGTTTTGAGAAACAAAGCACAGTAGAAATATATACATATTTGAGCCTGATGGGTCAATACTGATGTCCTTTGTGGAACCTTGTCCTAATAAACAGAAGTCTCTCAAGCCATCCACCCTCCTTTTGTTTTCTCTTTCGCACACTGCCTCCCAGATTTTAATGAGCAACTGTGATCCGAGCACTGGACTAGGAGCTAGGGACATGGAGACCCAGACAAAGGTCATATCTCATCAATCTGTAACCCAAACGTCTCCAGCGGCTCTCAGGGCTGTTTGGTTGATTCATGGACCCCACCCCAAATCCCCTCTCTTTCCAGGTCACCACCCACTGGGGCTCTGCTCTGAGAGATGGGACTCTTAGGTGGCTGCTTATTGGATTATGACATGTGGGAGTTCCTCACTAGAGTAGCTCTGACCCCTGCGCACCTGGGCTTGCTGCCCTCAGACACACCACTAGGTGGTGAATCCTTGGGACAGACCC
Organism: Orcinus orca; assembly: GCF_937001465.1. Taxonomy (NCBI): domain Eukaryota; kingdom Metazoa; phylum Chordata; class Mammalia; order Artiodactyla; family Delphinidae; genus Orcinus; species Orcinus orca. The sequence continues at coordinate 38,570,023 of NC_064569.1, read as the reverse complement.
ATTAGGCATCCGAGTGGAGGGAGGACAGTCTCCCTCATGTCCAGAGCTGGGTGTGGGAGGTGCCCAAAGGACAGGGACGGCAGGTTTGCACCTCCAGGGCACCACGGACCAGCAGTGTGGCTTGCTGCACGTGGGCACATTATGCTACCGTAACCCAGCCTTAGCCCCTCTCTCTGAGATGCCTCAGAGTTCTGCTGCTGGCTGCTGGCCACAGCCCCCGCCTGCAAGGCCTGGCATTACCGGCAGCAGGCTGCTTTTATCTTGTTACCCTGTCCTCGGTCTACCTTATATCTTTACTATCTCTGCCTTGATGACTGAGCCAGGCTGCACTTTCTGAAAAGCCAACACCTCTGTTGTTTGGCTTGAATTTTGTTTTATAAATACACGCACACACGCACACACGCATGCACGCACCGTTGATCTTCACTGTCTGTGGAGTCCGTATCTGCAAATTTGACTACCTGCTAAAATTTACTTGTAATCCCCAAATCAATACTTGCAGCCCTTCTGTGCTCATTTGTGGGCACGTGCAGAGTGGAGAAAACTTCGAGTCTCCCGATGCGCCCGTTCCCAGCTGAGGCCACGCAAGACATCCTGCCTCTGCTTCGGCTCTCACGCTGTAAACAAGTGTCTTTTTCTTGGTCTATTTAGTGCCACCCTTTTTGCATTTTTGTACCTGATGGTGATTTCACCGTTCAAGATGGCACCCAAACCTGGTGCTGAAATTCTGTCCAGTGTTCCTAAGCACAGGAAAGCTACAAGTTGCCTTGCGGAGAAAAGACGTATTAGACAAGCTTTGTTCAGACGTGGGCTATAGTGCTGTCGGCTGTGAGTTCAATGTAATGAATCAACAATATGTATTAAATGAGGTGCCTTTAAACAGATAACACACATGAAACAAAGTTATGTACTGAGGGACTGATGAAAATGTTGTGACCAGAAGCTCTCAGGAACCTAACCCGTGTTCTCTTAGGAGCGATGGTTCAATATTTGCTGATGGTTCAATATTTGTTTGATAGAACATAACTACCTCTAATAACAAGAATAGACTGTCTATATGTAATGTCTTCTCTTCTCTTCTTTCCCCTCCCTTCCCCTACTTCTCCTCCTTTGCTTCATACAAATTCTGTTTGATATTCTTCCACTTCAGTCTATTTCAAATAGTTGTTTGAGAATTCCATTGTCACTTGTATCTGTTTGTGAAATCCTGATCCTGGGAAGGAAGGCCTCTGTCAGTGGGAGGTACTGCTCTGTGTCAGGTACCACATCCTTGAGAACACAAAGATAACACAAGTCCTTGCTCTCAAGGAGCTCACTCAACCCTACGGTAGCAGTTCTCAAGGCAAGAGCATTACTCTGGTGTCGGGTCACTGGCTATTTTCTAAGCCCTGGGGTATAAGCCCATTTGACCATTTCGTGTTTGGTTGACTTCTAAGTCAAGCTAAACCTCTCTAGAAGGTAGAGCTCTGGTCATCCCAGCGGGTCCAAGACTCATAATCAAACCGAAGTGTGATTATGGGGGTTGGTCAGTTCTATTGATCCATGGTCAGACATTAGAGACTATTGCCGGCCAATTCCTCACACACACACATATATATATAGTGATGATCTGTGGATGTGGATGAATCTCTGATCATGAATGGCTTTGTCCAGATCTTGATATAAGGGAAAGGTGTAAAGGACAGAGAAGAAAAATCAGAAAGACCCTTTTGATGAAGAGAATGAAGAATACTGGCGACGTTTAAGAGGTGGACTTGGAAGGCAAGGTTGAGAAACAGATCACCGCTTGCCTCTGTACGTCGTCTCCCTCCTCCTCAGGACACCGTGAAGCTGACATGTGCAGCAAGTACCAAGCCAACAAAGACCGTGTGGAGAAATGCCTTCTTGTTCGTGAGCCCCAAGGTTCTCAGGGACCTTGTTGATGACGGGCCTTGGGGAGCACAGGCTGGTGAGGATCCAGGAACGTGAGGAGTGTTCTGGCTTTCAGGAAGTTCATCCTGACAATATTTGCAGGAGCTGTGCTGTGAAGGGAGCAGAGCAACGGGGCAGGTGTCCAGCGACTCAAAGTGCTAAAAGGCAGTAGAGTAAATAGAGAGGGGAGGGGTGGTCGTTTGGGGCGTTCTGTGGGCACAGTGAATGAGTCACCAGGAGGTTGGTGTTGCTGGAGAGAACTTTGTCCAGGCCAGCTGGCATCTGGCCTCTCTCCATAGCTGCTCAAAGATGTGAACGGAAGAGAATGAGGGGGTCAGCTGTGGATCAGCTAAGAGTGATGTTTGGAAGCTTCGGGGGAGGAGGCCAGAGTAGTTGGAGAGGGAACGCCACTGGAGGTGTCAAGAAAGGCAGCTGGGCTTCCCTGGTGGCGCAGTGGTTGGGAGTCCACCTGCCGATGCAGGGGACATGGGTTCGTGCCCCGGTCCGGGAAGATCCCACATGCCGCGGAGCAGCTAGGCCCGTGAGCCATGGCCGCTGAGCCTGCGCGTCCGGAGCCTGTGCTCCGCAACGGGAGAGGCCACAGCAGTGAGAGGCCCGCGTACCGCAAAAAAAAAAAAAAGAAAGGCAGCTACATGGACATGAGGGAGAGGGCACATCTCTTTCTGGTCAGTGTTTTATTTCCTTAGGAAGCCAGCACTCTCCTCAGGGCTCACTGGTGTGAATTCCCTCTCGACACACACTGGGAATCCTCTCCGTGCGATGGCAGTAGAGGTGCCAGTGGAGAGGACGGCCATATGTTATCCCCTACTTCCAGCCCGCCCACCTCAGATCCTGCCTCTATCCCAGTGGCTTCTCTGTCCTACAGAAGTCCTTCAAACAGCCCCTGCTTCCTGCTCGTGGACTTTGGAGGGCGTACTTTTGACGGCTGCTCTGGCTTGGACTGAGATATGGTGGGTTCATGATAAGGACCATATCATGTAAGAATATCAGGGGCTTTGGAATCAAACAGATCTTGATTCTAATCTCAGCTTTTACACTTTTTAGCTGTGTGACATTAAGCAAATTGTTTAACTTTCCATTGCCTTTTTATACCACCTGTAAAATTGGGATACTACCTATCCTAATAGGTTGTTGAGAGCATTGGAGAGAATATGTAAAGTACTGGCAGAGAAGGCTCTCAATAAGTGGTACCTATTATCACTGTCCCTTTGTAGTGTCTGAGTTTCTGAGAACAGACAGTCCTTTCCTCTCCTCTATCGTGGAATCTGGAACACGTGTGACTTTGTGTGTCAGCAAGGGTCTCTGATTAAAGGTCCCCAAACGGAGTTAAATATCAGGTATGAGAAAGGAAGGGCTGGTCCGGGGGCTCTAGAGACCTTCACGTCAGTCAAGGACTCTGTGAGACCTGGTTGGTGCTCAGAGAAACTGGACATTGCTCGCTGTAACTCACACAAAGACTGTGGGTCTAGACATCAGGTGCAACAGCACATGAAGCAACGGTACGTTTTGAGTTTCTCTGCCTGCAGAGCCCCACACCAGGCACCCCAGGCATTGGTGTGAGATGTGCTGTTTGCTTCCAGGGTCTCGGATTCTCACTGCTTTCTTCAGCCACCCTTCAGCTCCCACTGCCCCTCCCTGCCAGCTTCTCTCCTTTCCCTTTATTTAGTGCTTACTTTGTACCAGATTCTGCTTCCTTTATTTAATCCTTACAGCAACCCGCTCTGTAGGGTTGTTTCCATTTTACAGATGTGGAAACTGAGGCATGGGCATGGGGAGATTAAGTAACTTACGCAAGGTTGTACATTAGAGTTTAAACCCAAACAGATCCATCTAACCAAAGTCTGTGTTTCATTTAAATTTTTAAAATAGCTATAAAGGGTGGGGTTTTTTGTTTTTTGTCTGGTTAAGTAATGCCTGTGAATGGTTTTTTTTAAAAAAGATGTAGACAGTTCAAAAGGGAACATAAGTGAAAAATAAGTCTCCTTCTCAACCCAACTCTCAGGTCCCTACCCACAGGATGAATTCCTGGAAGTGGCTTTACTGTGTGAAAGGCTCTGTGCACTTTATATATTGGTAGATACAGGCATACCTTTGCAGATACTGTGTTTTTTTACAAATTGAAGGTTTGTGGCAACCCTGCATTGTCAGATGATAATTAACAGTTTTTAATGATAAAGTATTTTTTAATTAAAGTGTATTCATTGTTTTTGTAGATGTAATGCTACTACACACTTAATAGATCACAATATCGTGTAAACATCACTTTTATATGCACTGGGAAACCAAAAATTTGCGTGACACGCTCTATTGCGATATTGGCTTTATTGCGGGGGTCTGGAACCAAACCTGCGATGTCTCAATGTATGCCTGTATTGCCAAATTGCCCTCCACAAAAGAGGCCTGCGCTCTTTACCAGTGCTAACCTACCTTCCCTTAAAGTTGGTTTTTCTTTTTTAACCCACCTGCTGAGAACCCCTTGATGTCACCACACACAGATGTGCCCAGTGGGTCTCATTATCAGACCACACAGGCAGGCCTTTCATATCAGGAGCTCTGTAAGACATCTACATCCACGCTGGGCTCTGGGATTTCTGTGACACTAGAGCTGCAGTGGAGACAAAGCTCAGAGCTAGTATTTGGCCCCAGTTTTGGGTTTTACAAGGTGTGTCTCTGCTGTCAGGGGTTACCTACTGAAAAAGGACCCTCCTGTCCCAGGCCCGAGACCCTGGCCCCAGGCGCTCGATGCTTTTGTGAGCTGCTTGTCTCATGTTTTGATGAGTTGGTCTCTGGTGCAGGAATCCGTCAATGTCCTTTCTCACCCTGGCTTTCTAGAAACTGCATCTATATTTAGCCTGGTGGCACCACCCCTAACCACCCCCCCTTCCTGAGCTGGGGTATAATTGCCAACCATCCAGAAAATGACAGGGTCCAGGCTGAGAGCGCTGCTGAGGAAATGGGCTCCCTTGGAAACCCAAGGCTCCTGTTTCTCAAAACCAAACCAGCGCCCAGACCATTAGTGTTAGGAGGAAGGTAGGGCAGGGCACGGATCTTCAGGACAAAGCACAGAGCCAGGCCTGGCCAGTCTGGCTGCCCTAAGTCCTCGTGGGCAGAGGCTAGCTGACAGCCACATGCGTGCAAGTGCCCTTAGAAGGCGGGAGAACGCGGAAGAACTGGGCTTCAGAGACCAGGGAAACTGTGTCCTGCCAAACAGCCATGCTGGGCCAGACAAGCCAGAAAGGCCGGCCCCAGAGCCCAGGCTCCGGGAAGGGCCTGGGTCTGACTGCTGGAGTTGGTGAGAGAGCTTTCCCTGTCCCAAAGGCTGACCCCACACCCAGAGCATGACGACGTTGTCCGTGATGTGCAGCCTCCGTCTTCCCAGCCACTGTCCAGCACTTGCCTCTGATCCTGTCTGTAGAGGAGCCACTGTTACTGTTTGCTTTCGTAATAGTAACTTCAGAGCTCCATATGTTTATAGGCTGCTTTCCGCTTTGCTCAAATAATGTGCAGACACAGTACAGGGCTGGTGGGCTTCAGGAGAAGGTGTGGCAACGGGTGAAAACCACAGGCTGCGTTCTTACCACCCGTCTGAGCGCTGCTGTGAGCCTGGCCAGTAGAATTTCTAACATCTTTCTTCCTCCCTCCCTCCCTCTCTTTCTCCTTTCCTTCCTTCCATCCTTCCCTCTCTGTCTCTGTCCCTTTCTCTCTCCCCCTGTCTCTCCCTCCCTCCCTCCTTCCCTCCTTTCTTCTCTCCCCCTTCCACCACCCCCTTTCTCTCCATCTCTCCCTCCTTGTCATGGTCTTGGTCCTCCTCCTCTTTCAATCTCAATCCTGTTGGGCTTCATACTCCTAATATAAGGTTGAAAGCAAGGACACTGGTCCCCCTCCCCCAGTATTTTCTCTTAACCCGGCTCTGCATCCTCTGGGTTCCCACCCCAGCCTCTCTGGAATCCACTGCTGTCAGACAAGGTTGGGCTGAGCAGCTATCTTCCATTCTCCTGTGTGTGGAAGCCTGGGTCAGGCTTCAGATTTACAATATGAGAAAGATAAAAGAAAGAGAGTGAAGCTTCAAAATCTTTTTCCAAGCGAATTTGCAGTTGGGGGAGGTGCGCACTGGTGAGGGGCAAGGGGCAGGCCCCGTAGAGCCTGAGGAAGGAGAGATGGGCCTCGAAAGGACACTGGGGCCCCCTCCCTCCTGGGGCCTCGGGAAGCTCTCAGCCCCCAGCGCAGGGATGTGAGAGGCTTTGGCTCATGTGTCTAGAGGTGCCGTGATGTGTGTTCTCCTTGGTGCCCGCGGCCCTAGAGAATGAACAGGGCGACCTCTGAGCCAGACAAGACAGTGGGTAGGAGGACAGAGCAGCCCCTCAGCTCAGCCCCCAGGCTAAATGTGTGGTTGTTTAAAAAAAAAAAAAAAGGAAATGAGAGTTCACTCTAATTAGAAACTTCTGGTCCTTGAGTAGGGTTAGAGAATTATGGGCATTCTGGGGCCCGAGCATTTGTGGTATAACAGGTGGGAAGGAGAGAAGGGAGTAAAAGGGGAGCCAATCTCATGTCCGGGAACAGATCGATGTGCCCTGTGGTGATGACAGTATCTCATTTCAGGTTAACCAAGGTGCTTCTATGTTTTTCTGTTCCTCTGGGAAGCTGCGGTAAACGTATGGAAGCACAAGGAAAAAAGGCTTTCTGTTTCCATAGGCAAGGGCCTGGGATACTGTCTCTCCCTGAGGAGTCACTGCAGGGGCAGGACACGGCCTTCAGTGGGCTGGACTGGGGGCTAAACCACCCGAATAGCTAGCACTCCTCCACCTCCCCGTATTGCCCAGTCTGCTGGTGACCCCTTGGGTGTGAGGGTTGTGATGGGAGGGTACCAGGGCCGAGGTCCAAAGCCAACAGCACCTGCTTCCCAGACCACTGGGTGCCCTTTGCCTTGAGCTGTGCTCAAGGGCCAGCTGCCTGAAGCCGTTCGCCTGTGAGCTCAGCTTCATCGAGCTCCTTGAGTTTCTGGGTATGAAACAGTATGTCCAATCCAGGAAGCTAAAAGCTGAGCCTCACATTCCTGAGGTCCCAACTTGGGAGCCTCAACTCTTTGCTAAATCGCCTCAAGTAAGTCTCTTCACCTCAGGGGTCCTATCCATAAAATGAGGGGTGCCCTAAGGGTCTTAGAGTCTGACTACCTATGACTTCCTGTTCCTCTAGTCTCTTCTCCCCTCTCCCATGGGTCAAGTTGGTTTGGTCCCCGTATGTCCATGTCGACTGATGAACGTGTTTGTCCTAAATCATATGTGTTCCAGTGAATGTGAACAATAAGTCATTTTTCAGCAAAAACATAACTAGTATATGGCAACTGGAGAAGACGATATCAGTAGCTTATCTCCAGGAGAGGGAAAGGGTCGAGCCCGGACCTTGGCTCCTAAGGCTTGGGCACCTCCACAGCTCCTTGAAAGAGGCTGTTGCTCACAGAGAAAGTGATTCTGCCACCATCTTCCCCCAGCTAAATCCTGGCACCTGTCCTGGGGCAGAAAAAGCGGGGCCTCCCCTTGCTGGGGCTGGCGAGAGTAAGAGGAACCTCCAGGATACAGATGCTGAGAAGCCTCTGGGGAGCTGTCCTTTACGCAGCCTCATGAGCGTCCCATGTGCCGTGGCTGGGAGCAGGGGAGAACGCCGGAATTAGGAAAATGAGCCTTTGGGCTTGCAGGCATGCCTGTGCGCACACACACGCACACGCACACATGTGCAAACACACACACAAACGTTTACATAGGCTGTGGGGTGGAGCGGGGGGTGCCAACTAAGAGCTAAGAGCTCTTTGGTAGTTTTCTGTTCTTACAGAACTCTTTAACTTCCTCTACCTTTCCGAAAGCCGAGGCCAAACCTCGAGGCACCCACCTGCTCCTGTGGCTGCTTCTCCTGCTGGGCAGCTCGTCTGGGTGTCTGAAGCTATGGTTTGGGCCCTTTCTCCCTTCTCTGTGCACCTGTGCACATGTCTGTCCCTGAACCGGGGATGCTGTAGTCACAGATCTCTGACTCTAGAAGACTTAAAGAGATAAAGCTGAGACCAGCTTCATCGCCTCTCATGAATGCACTAAAGGCAGTGAGGGCAACTCTACAGATTTCAGTATTAAAATGGTTTTTTTTGCTAGCTAATTCACTCACATTTCCTGTGTAATAAAAAGAAAGGGAGAAAAAAAAAGAAAGAAAGGGAGGAGGAGAGTACTGTAAAGGTAAGTAAAACCAATGATGGGGGCAGAATAGGAAATGACTGGGCTGGGCCGCCATCCTCCTTGGGAGACATAGAGCCCCGGGGTGGGGGGTGGGGGGGCATTGGCAGGTCTCCTGATCACAGCCCTCTCAGGCCACTCTCCCACAGGGCAGGGCCGAGGGGCTGGGAAGCAGGTGACCCAGCCGAGGGTCTGTGCTCTCTCCGCAGACGGAGCATGAAGCGGAAGGCACTGTTCACCTGTCCCTTCAATGGAGACTGCCGCATCACCAAGGACAACCGCCGCCACTGCCAGGCCTGCCGGCTCAAGCGCTGTGTGGACATCGGCATGATGAAGGAGTGTGAGTTTCAGGGGCGGGGCCTGGGCGGGGCGAGGGCGCGGTCAGGGGGAAGGTGGCTGCCGTTTATGCAGGTTTGGCCAGCAATGTCCTCTTGCCCTTCCTCTGTAGCTGCCGGCATTTGAGGCCTGTGTCGGGAGTCCGGGCATGAGTGGGACCAGCAGCATCAGGCAGGGTGGCTGGAACTCCAAGATCAAAGGCCCAAGGAGTCCTGCCAGCCTTTTTAGGATCCGTGTATGTGTGTGTGTGCGTGTGTGTGCGTGTGTGTGTGTGTCCTGAGGCCCAGGAAGGGCCCGTCCTGTGCGAGGCCTGTGAGGAGGGACAGGCAGGGCACTGCCTACATGAGCCCCCCCAGGTTTGTCTTCCTCTAAGACGTCATCGCCATTCTTACAGCAGCCTCTTTCCAGGACCTTCGGGGAAAGGATGAGGGTTAAGGACCCCAGGGTTCTTTGGACTTTGGGAGAGAGGGCTGCTGTGAGTGGGGAGGGGCAGGAGTGATGGAGAGGAGAAACATTCAGAGCCTGGCTGTCATGGGGGTTCTGCCCCACCCTAGCCTTCCAGCCACTCTGGCCCAGTGAGCAGATCCGAGGGCTGGTGTCCAGGACTAGGTGGAAAGATCCTGTAAGGGGAAGCCCTAGACTCTAGGAGGACCCTCTAGGTCCAGATTGAAAAAGAGGATCGATCCTCTAGGACTTCCTGCCCAGCACTGGCATTGCAGAAGAGGACCAATGTGGCAGGTTAACAGGTTCTGACCCACTGTTAAAAGCAACCCTTGGGGGGCTTCCCTGGTGGCGCAGTGGTTGGGAGTCCGCCTGCCGATGCAGGGGACACGGGTTCGTGCCCCGGTCCGGGAAGATCCCACACGCCGTGGAGCGGCTGGGCCTGTGAGCCATGGCTGCTGAGCCTGCGCGTCCAGAGCCTCAGAGCCTGTGCTCCGCAACGGAAGAGGCCACAACAGTGAGAGGCCCGCGTACCGCAAAAAAAAAAAACAACCCTTAGGGACTTCTCTGGCGGTCCAGTGGTTAAGACTCCGTGCTTCCAACTCAGGGGGCGCGGGTTGGATCCTTGGTCGGGAACTAAGATCCCACATGCTGTGTGGCGTGACCAAAACAAAACAAAACTAAGCTAAACTAAAAATAACCCCTGGACTTTGCATCTGAGCTCTAGTGCCAGTTACTTGGTAAGCAGAGTAACCATTGAATTCAGTAGACCCTGGGAAGGGCTGGCCAGGCCCTCCCCTGGGCTGGAAGCAAGGGCACTGGGCTGGCCTGGTCATGGGGGCCCTCGGCACACTACTCCCTGCTCTGTGCCTTTTGCTCACCCCCGTCTGTGAACTGTACCCTGATCCCTTCCAGGGCCTGGGATGGGGGCCGTGCCCTGCTAAGCTATGGGCCTGAGGAGTCTCAGGAGGGACATTCAGATACAGCCACCCCTGGAGGCCCTCCTGGCCATGGGGCCAATTCTGGGGGGCGGGGGGTGGGCATTGGAGACGTTAGGTACAGGGGAGACGTGTCTGGAACAAGGAAAAAGCCACAGGACAGGGCTGAGGGGATGGGAAATTTCTTCCTTGATGGGAAAAAATGCTCTGTTTTTGGGAAACAGAGGCCAAGTGGTGGTCCCAGTGAGGCCTCCTCGGGCTTTGACAGGCTCCCTTCTGGTGAGCCATGGCCCCTCACTCCCGATACCAGCTCCCCAGCCAACGCCAGCAGCCCTGGAAGAAGCTTCCAGGGCATCGTTCCTCCTCGCCCCCATGGGAGCATGCAGGCCTGGGCACGCTGATCACTCCTAGCCCGGGTCCCCTGCCCCGCCCAACTCCTGTTTATCCTGGAGTCATGGAGGCTCAAGGCCTGGGTGCCTCGTGGAGCTTCTCACACGCTGGCTTAGTGCAGCCTGCTCTGTTCAAGGTGCCAGGCTGGACGTAAACAGGAAGCAGTGTGCGCCACCCCTGCCCCTGCCCCCTCTGAGCACACAGCCTCCACAGGGCAGGGGGCCATGGTTCTAAGGCTCCAGCCAACCAAGAATGGCCCAGAGTTACACCTGGAACTCAGTAAGGCTCTGCTGCAGGAGTTCTGGTCAGGGCCAGCCTCACTGATGTCCCGGAAGTGCCCCTCCTTTGTCTCAGGAGAAAAGAGATGCTCCATCCGCTTAGAACAGGGAGCACACTTAGAAATCACCTGAGACCCAGAAAGGCAAAACTATTAACACCAGGATTGGAGTCAGAAGGCATGCTGGAACTAGAATCCAGCTCTTTGTCCCTCCTGGATCCCTCCTGGTCCCCGTGGAGAGCACTGCACCCACCGTGATGAGCAGGCCTTGAGTGTTTCAGGGTGCTTCCACCCCAGGAACACCACGTGGTGGGGGGCCAGCGATCCAGAAGTGGGTGCCCACCCCCAGCCCCCGGTCAGCTTTGTGCCTCAGCCAACCTGATCTCAGCCTCAGTCCCTCGGACGGAGCCCCGTGCCCCCCTCCTGCTCTATGCCCAGGGCAGCCCTGTGCCCACCACTCTTGCCGGGCTAGTGCAGGGAGCTGTGCTGAGTTAGGGATGGGCTGGTAGAGCTGCGTTTTGGGGTCTGGGCCCCAGAGCTCCATTCGTAAGAGAAATGTTGGGCCAACATGAGGCTTCTTCTTCCCACTGCCCCAGAGGGAAGGTCCTCCAGGAAGAGCTCTATTTCCTGCCTCAGGTTAACCAAGCTTTGGGGGGCCTGGAGCTCCCCAGCTCAGGTCCCCTAGGAGAGCTGCTCATGTATCTCCCAGGCTGGCTGTCATCCCCAAGGCCTAGCCTCCTAGAGACAGCTGAGTGTCAACATTAGTAAAACCACAGGGCACCCCAGGGCTCCCTCTGAAGGGAGCTGCAAACCCAGGCTCCTTTCTGCTTGGGACAGGGAGGTGGCCGTTTCTTAGAGGAGGCAGAAGCAGCTGAGGAGATGCCTGTAGGAACCAATGTTTATCGACCACTTACTGTACCAGTGTCGGGCACTAGTACTTTCTTGTTAAAGTCTGACAACAATCCCTAAATATGTAAATGCTTCCGTTTTTATTTTTTGTGATAGATGAGCAAATTCAGAGAAATTAAAATATCATGCCTCCAAAGCTAATAATCTAGGCCTGTTTCCAAAGGTCAAGCCTGTGGGCTCCACCCCAGCACAGCCCCTCGGCCCCCCTCCCCTTTTCTCCCTACTCCCCTCAGTGGGCCAGAGCGCCTCCACTGTGCATTTCCAGGCACTGCCTGGGGCCCTAAGAGACGGGCGGAAGAGAGTTTGTTCCCGCTAAACACTCTGTCTCTCTTCGAGTCCAGGTTGACTTGATGTCCTTGGAGCCCAAGGCATTTCACAGTTGAGCTCTGGCCTCTTGTAGACCTGGCCTGCACATGTGAACTTGTTTAATGTTTTTATACATGTACATCTTTTCTGCCCAGCATGAGCACAGCCCCTGGCACATAGTAGGTACTCAGTAAATATGTGTTGAATGATTGAATATTAGCTCCCCATTATGCTTCTTTGTATCTCTGCGTCTCCCACTGATTTATCTATCAGGAAGATCTCCCAATCTGATATTGTCAATGTCATTCATTTGGGAAAATTTCATGTCTGTTTCCCTAATGCTGTCCTTAGGCCACCTGTGGCAAACTGAAATGTTTTTACCTTGTTCGTGCTTTCAGATCTTGACTCCCTAACTCTATTCTAGACTTTATGGAACAGGGAATATCTTGCATGGGATTAACTTGAGCAAAGCCATTTGCACACTCAGCAAGGACCTGGGAAGCAACTAAGCAGCCCTACAGATTTCGCAAAACCCCTGTACAGAGCTCATGTCCTTTATTCACTGGAGAGCCCATCGATGGGCTTTTAACTTGAGTGGCTTTTAACTTCAAAATGTGCCTCCTAGTGAGAAATAAATTTCTATTGTTTAGTCAAAAAAACACAAAAAATAAAACAAACAAACAAACAGAGTGTCCTCCTACATGATAATAATGGTATTTTTAGTAGCAATTCATTGAGAAAATGATTCTTTAAATCCTATGAAATTAACAGTCCCTTTAAACAAATGACTTATTTCATAAGTCACAACAACATCTGCACATGTGAGAGAATTATGACTTATTAGTCCCCAGAAAATGTTGCCTGGAGAGAGGCCCACGGATTGGCAGCCTTCATTTGAAACCAGCGGATCTTAGCATTTCTTCCTCTAGTACCGCATGTGGGATGGTGGTCACTGTTCACTAGAAGTGAGGGAGAAGATCAGTCAGTGTCATAAGGTTAACCTCAAATCTCTTCACTTTTTCCTTTTAAGGTAAATCACTTACAAGCTTTGCGACTTTATTTACTTTTTCATACTCTTCAGATGGATTGGAACACCTTGTGTGTCAGGACTCCATGGCTGAGGACCAGGGTCCTGCTGAACATTCATGGCCAATTATAGTCACAGGCAGTATGGGGTAGTGGTTAGAGCCAGACTGCTCAGGCCCAAATACCAGCTCCACCACTTGTCTGCTGTGTGACTCTGAACAAGTTTTATAGCCTCTCTGGGCCTCACTTCCCTCATCTGCAAAGCGAGGATAATAGTACCTGCCTTAGGGGTTATTATAAGGACTAAGTAATGTGAGTTAATATATAGAAGCAGTTAGAATAGTGCCTGGTACATTCAAACAAACCTCTATGTTTATTAACAGTATTTTTTATTACATACAGCTTGATCACCAGGATTTCCAGCTCCCGACAGATGAGAAGTAACTCTTAAGGGGGATAAAGGCATACTTCTAGAGATACACAAATAAGAAGAGACAACACATAGCTGAAGCGAGCGGGCTAGACTGGTATGAAAAGTAGTACGAGAACTCAGAATCACAGCTGAGTCATATAGTGCATATAGGGAAACAGCCCGTACAATTCTGAGGTCATAACCTTGTCCCTGCAAAGTCCAAGAATTATTCAGAATGATGCCTCTGAATCATCAGGCAAAGGTTACATGATGTTACGGGTGTTCTGTCACAAGGCATTCTGTCTTGAAAATACGTCCGTCACAATGATTTAGATTAAAAATGTAAGCTTTGCTCAGTGATCTGGTGGACTGGCATGCGGCGTGCGCCATTCCGACATGGTAGGGAACGCGCAGCATTGCTATACTTCGCACCGTTCTTTCCTGAGCCAGGATGACGACCGGCACATAGTAGGTACAGCCAGTGTTGGTGTGTTGGGTGTCCAGTGCGTCAGACTATTGAGGAAGCCTCACTGGGCTAGCCTTGGTGCAGAAGACACAGGCACTGTAGGATGTGGCCCCCACCCTTAGGTAGCCTGCAGCTCCAGCGAAGGAGACCTTGAACTTCTTAGGCTCTCTCTATAAAGGTATTTACGGGGACCTGTACTAACCGTAAATGTAACAGAGTGAAAAACGATCAGGTGCCAGTGTGTGTGGGAAAAACGGCTCACTGCAGATCGAGGTAATAAGAAAGCCTCTCGTCGTACGAGAGGGCTGTGAACTGGGCGCTGGAGAACCAATAGAGCTTGCATGGCTACTGGGGAGAGAAGACCCAGCTGGACAGGCAACCAGCACAAGGAGAAATGCAGTGGCAGGTCATGTTCACAGGTCAGCAGTCCCAACGTGACTAGAGCAGAAGCTGTGTCCAGTGGCACCGGGAAATGAGGTTGGAAAGTTAGGGAGGAGGGGAATCACGGAGAATCTTGACTTCAGTTGGGGCATGGTAAGCAGGAAGGATCCAGAAAAAGTTTCTGAGCAGGAAAATGACATCACAGAATCACAGGGGGTTATCAGAGCCCTGTCGGGGCTGAGAGGCATGCCTGTGGGCACACAGAGCCAGCCCCCCACCCCTCACTCCGGCTCCGCCTGCCCCGCAGGTGAGCAGGAAAGACCCGACACCTAATCTCAGCTTCCCCAGGCTAGGGCCTCGCACCCTGCCTTAAACGGGATGCTCCCTCGCCCACCCTGCTCGATCTCTTGGGGTCTGAGCAGACACCCTCTGTGGGAGGAGGGCTGGCAGCTCTTCGGGCAGGTGAGTCAGTAACCTGGGCGTGGTGTCCACCCCAGTCTTCCTCTTGCTATAGTTTGTCTCATCTCTGGAAGAAACAGGCCATCTTTCGTAGCAGGCTTCCCTTTCCTGCTGTGCCCACTCCCACCCCGGACCGGCTCTCCCTCCCCGCCCCCGCCAACTTCTCTCGTCTTTCCCCCACCCAAGGGGCCTAGGCCAATAGGCCTTTCTCGAAGCCGGGCACCCACCCACTCTGGGGTTCTGGTTCCTTTTCCTGCTCTTGTGAAACTCTCAGTTCTGTGGGCAGATGCCCTGGTAAGACCAGCACAGAGCAAGCAGCTGCAGGCCGAGGGCCCCAGCGCCCACTCCTGCCGTCAGCGCTCTGCAAGCCCCAGCCAGGAGGTCTGTGTGCCCGGCTGCTGTGCAGCACCCCTGCTCCCAGCCCCGCCCTCCCGGCAGCTGCCCCAGCACAGCCTGCAGGGGGCAGGGGATCCCCGAGGTGGGATACACTGGCCAGTTGCTGGAGAGAGCTTCCCAGATTAGAGCTGTGAGCTGCTACGCTTGAGGACTTCCAGAGGACCCGAAAACTTCCCTGGGCAGTCATTCCAAGACTGGATTGGCTGAGGCAGGCGTTGTTTGGGCCCAACCAAAGAGGCAGTCTTTCTACGTTGGTCATAGTAGATCACCAACATGGCAACTTGGATGTGGGGAAGGCCGTGTGACGTCTTCTCAGCACCTCCTAGCCTCTATCGCCGTGACTGTGCACCCTCCCTCCCCACAGTGTCTCCCTCAGGATCAGGAAATACAGGGACGGGGTAGAAGCTACAAGAACAAACGTTTAGTGAGCGTCTGCTCTGTGGTAGGCCTGCATTCAGGTCTCAAAGCAGTCGGTCCTTTGAGGTAGGATCCCCACATACGCATGCCTTAGGGAGGAAGGAACAAAACAGGGACTTAGAAGAGATCATATGGTGCAAACTTCTCATTTTAGAAACAAGCAAACAAAAGCCTGGAGAGCTCAGTCTGTGCAGAGTCAGACACCTTGTTATTGAGATCCCAGGCTCCCTAACAACGCCCAGGCATCCCATCTCCCCAATCCTCTATCTCCTCCTCTCTCACGCGTCTGCCTTTTCAACATAGAACACGCAATCTTCCATTCGTATTGTGGGCTTGGGGTCCCCGTGGCCGGACGGCCCGGTGAGCTCCAAGTGTGAGGCACAGCCCCTTCCATCTCGTGCCTTTACCTGGAGGAAGATTCCTTGGAGGCGCTGCAGGGGAGCCCTCCTGACTCCCCCCTTCCCGCCCCACAGTCATCCTGACTGATGAAGAGGTGCAGCAGAAGCGGGAGATGATCCTCAAGAGGAAGGAAGAGGAGGCCTTGAAGGACAGCCTGCGGCCGAAGCTGTCCGACGAGCAGCAGCGCATCATCGCCATCCTGCTGGACGCCCACCACAAGACCTATGACCCCACCTACGCCGACTTCAGCCAGTTCCGGGTACAGCACGAGCCACCAGCAGAGCCCGGGCTTGGAGGGGGACGGAGGGCCAAGAGGCATCTGGGCACAGAACCTGGGAAGGGATGGAGGCTGGCCTTCTGACACTGGGGAGGACTCCCCCTCCTGTCAGAGATCAGGCCTGGGGTAGGAAGGTGACCTCCAAGTGTGGGCCTCTGACGCTCCACCTTTCCCTCCAGCCTCCGGTTCGAGAGGGTGAGAATGAAGGGAACCATCCCTCAGGGCCTTGGTTCATACAGACGCCCAGCTTCTCTGGAAACTCATCCTCCGCCTGCTCAGATCGCTACACCTCCTCTCCAGGTAAGTGGGACTGCACGCCCCCTCCCAGAGAGCCCAGAGCTTCCCCAGCCCACCTGTCCTTGGCCGCAGCTGGAAGGACAGCACTTACACACTGTGTGCCAGGCAACGTCCTCAGAGAAAAACCTTTTTTAGAGAAGAGGCGGGGCTTTCCTGAGGGCCCACGTGGAGGACTCTGAGGAAGGGGCCAAACAGGGGTCTGGTGGGCAGGGTCTGCCTGCAGAGCCTCTGTTCTTTCCTCTAAGCCAGGCTTCGGCCCCTGGCTCCCTCCCTGGGAGTGACCCGATTCCTTTAAATGGTACTTTGACGCGGGCCCTTGGGGGTTTTTTGTTTGTTTCATTTGGGGTTTTGTTTTCTCCAGTTTTATTGAGATATAATTGACATATAGCATTGTATTAGTTTAAGGTATATAACATAATGATGTGATATATGTATATATTGCAAAATGATTGCCACAGTAAGTTTAGTTAACCTCACATAGTGACAAAGATGCTTTCCCCCCTGTGATAACTTTTAAGATGTACTCTCTTAGCAACTTTCAAATATAACAAACAGTGTTGTTAACTACAGTCACCAGAGCCTGAGTCTTTGGAAGGTGGAATTCAGCATGGAAGGAGAAGATGTGGGTCCCACTACAGCCCGCCTTCCTCTCAAGCCCTGGGGGGCCCCTAAGGCCTTGGAGGACCTGTCTCTTCCAGCTCACCCTTGCTTTCCTCTTATAGTCCTTTCCTACATTTCTCTTCATCTTCCTGCCTCATCCTCCCCCTGCCCTTCCCTTCATCCTTCTACCTCTCACCCAACCCAGCTGCCCTCTGGTTGGGGCCTGTAGAAAGGCAGGGATGGAAAAGCCCCCTCCCCTCTGGGGAACTAGAATCCTCAGATATGGTACTTCCAGACTCATTGATAGATCTGTGCCCAGATCCAGAGGAGGTGGGAGGGCTCCCTGTGTCAACTAGACAGAGATAACAGTGGAGTTGGCCGTGTGTCTACTCACCTGCATGGACCACTGCACAGATAACTGATCCTCTGAGCCCCTCACCTTGTAGTTAACCTTGTAGTAACCCCTCCCCTGTGGTAATTTTCTCTACCCACTTTCCTGCTCTTTTTACTCTATGGTATATTCATTTTTATCAATGAGGGTCAATCTGGGGACTTCCCTGGTGGTCCAGTGGTTAGGACTCGACACTTTCACTGCCGAGGGCACGGGTTCAATCCCCGGTCGGAAAGCAAAGATCCCACGAGCCTTGCGGCACAGCCGGGAGGAAAAAAAAAAAAAAAAGAGGGCCAATCTGCATGCTATACATTGGTCTGTACTTCAACTTTTCATAATAATTTAATATTATTTAGAAGTTTTGATTTCTTATCATAGGTTAATTAATTTGAGGTGTTTACCAACCCCCCTTGGTATGTTCAGTGTAGCATATATTTATTGAAAAATTCAAACTAGTTAACATTTTTAACTTTAAAAAAATTATTATATAAAAGTAATATGTGTTCATTGTAGACATTCAGAAAATATAAACTAAATTATGTATATTATATATATTATATATAATCTTTAATCCTACCACCCAAAGATAATGTATCTTTTCCCAATTTTTTTATATATATATTTTTATTTTATTTATTTATATATGTATAAATATATATTATTAAATATATAATATATATATTTTATATATATATAAATATATAAATATATTTTAAAAAATATAAAATATATATAAAAATATGTATATATAAATATATAAAATATATATATAAATATATAAAATATATATTATATATATATATTATATATATATAATATATATTATATATATATATTATATATATATATTATATATATTATATATAATATATTATATATATTATATATATATTATATATATATAATATATATTATATATAAATATATAAATATATATAATATATATATAATATAATATATATTATATATAAATATATAAATATATATAATATATATAAAATATATTAAATATAAAATATATAATATATATTTTTTATATATATGTAAAAATATATATTTTTTATTTTATTTTTTTATTTTATTTATTTATTTATATATAATCTTTAATCCTACCACCCAAAGATAATGTATCTTTTCGCAGTTTTTAACACATATATGTGTTCAGAAATGGAATTGTGCTATACGCAGTCGGGTAACTTGCTTCTTTCTCTTGATAGTATATTGTCATATCTTCATACCATTCAGTACACACCCAGAATATAATTTTTAAAGGCTGCATAGTATTCTGGGGTGTAATGTACATAACATATCCAAACCCCCATCACTGGATATCTAGATTTTTTTTCCCAGCTCTTCATTAAGATAACAGTATGCTTGTGGCTAAATATTTGCACTTATTCTGAATTTTTCCTTATGTTGAATTCATGGAAGTAGGATTACTGTTCATAGAGTGTACATAATTGTAGGCTTTTGGCCATCACGGTCAGATAGCTTTCTAGATTAGTTGCACAAATGTACGCCTCCTTTATACCCCAGAGCTGCACAAGGATTGCCTAATTCCCTGCATCTTTACAAACACTGGTGTCAACATATAAACGTACTTGCTTCTAGTTTAGAGGTGAAAGGTAGATGTTCTTCTTGGCCATTCTTTGATCACTAGTGAGGTTGAACATTGTTTTCCACAAGTTTATTGGTTCCAAATACATCTTTTTTTTTTTTTTTTTGCGATACGCGGGCCTCTCACTGCTGTGGCCTCTCCCGTTGCGGAGCACAGGCTCTGGACGCGCAGGCTCAGTAGCCATGGCTCACGGGCCCAGCCGCTCGGCGGCATGTGGGATCTTCCCAGACCGGGGCACGAACCCGTGTCCCCTGCATCGGCAGGCAGACTCTCAACCACTTCGCCACCAGGGAAGCCCCCAAATGCATCTTTGATTTGAGATCATTAGGAACAACATGTAAACTCACATCTTAAAGAAGGTCTCTTATCTCAGAGTGTCTCTGATATTTGATTTTCCTGCCCCACTCTGCTGAAGGAAGACACAGAGAACCCTAGGGGGAAGCCTGGGCTGAAGTGACCTTGGAGAGAGATGATGACTGTGGGATTCCCAGCTGGCCCTGCTGCCAGGGTGTAGGAGGGCCTCGCGGGGCCTTGCAGAAGCCTGGCTCAAGTAGTTCCTTCTCCCTCATCCTTCCCCAGATACGATGGAGCCAACCGGCTTCTCCAGCCTGGATCTGAGTGAAGAAGACTCTGATGACTCTTCTGTGACCCTGGACCTGTCCCAGCTCTCCATGCTGCCGCACCTGGCTGACCTGGTCAGTTACAGTATCCAGAAGGTCATTGGCTTTGCCAAGATGATCCCAGGGTTCAGGTAAGGAGCTTCTGGGACATCCAGGGAACAGAGTCAGAATCCTAGACTGAGCCTGAAGAAGGCTCGGAAATTACCAATCTACTGCTTCCCAAGATACAGCCTCAGGCCCCACCCCAGACCTCCTGAGTCAGAATCTCTGGGCAAGGCCCAGGAATCTGTATTTAAGAAGTGCAGCCCATCCAGCATTACTCGGCAGGCCAGCACTGGAGAGCCATCCATCCCTTATACTTTCTATGTGATGGAACAGGAACCCAGTGAGGTCCAATGGCCAACACCAGGATTTCTAGTGTTGGAGCCCACGTGTCAGAGCCGGGTTAAGAACTCTTAGTTCACTGCTGTGTCCACTCCAGCTGCCTTGGATCTATTCCTCATATTATCCTTTTCAATTAAGCCTACAGTAATCCTGCACACCCAATTCTGAAACCAGGATGAAGTGATAGAGAGGAAAAAGGGTTGGGCTAGTGATGTAATTTAGGAATCCTAGAGGGAGACGCACTTGTACATATAACCTGGGCATCTTTCACCCAATTTACCCTTCACTCAAGGCTAATCATACTGAGATCTTTTTTGCCAAAGTAGGTAAGTATAAGGAGCTCTACTGGAGTAAAGACCCTCCCTTATGGATTCATTCATACAAATTTCATTCATTCATTCAAATGTTCTATTGTTTTGGTAATAATGCTATCTATAATACTTATATTTAAATGGTCATACAGTGTTAACTATTCTTAAAAGTACATAAAAGTTGACGCTTTTGCTAGATATGCTGGGAGGCAGTTATATCTATATTTGTGTATATCAATAGCTTCATTCTTTCTAAAAGTTCATTTAGAACACTGTCACCAAAGAGATATACATTGTGGTCAAGAAATAAGTGAATAAACTTCCCTGGCGGTCCAGTGGTTAAGGATCCACCTTCCACTGCAGGCGGAATCCCTGGTGGGGGAACTAAGATCCCGCGTGCCACATGGCGTGACCAAAAAAAAAAAAAAGAAAATTAATTAATATCGAGCAATACTCTCATCATTTCAAGTAGTAGCAATAGTTGCAGCTCTAGCAGAAGGGGTAGAATGCTCCCTCAATACTGATGCTTGGATTCAGCGCTAGAATACTGGGAGATGGAAAATGACTGGACGTTGGCCAGCTCTGGATGGAAGCTAACACAAGGTGCCGTTTATGGTTTGGTGAATCTCTGGTGCGTAGGGAAGCCATCAGCTACTGTCTAAATTGCTGCATTGCCAGCTAAATGATGGTAATTCACACAGCTAAACCCAGCGCATCCCAGTTTGTTTCTGTCCTGAGACAACCTGCTCTGTGTTATTTTATGCTTCACACCAATTCAAATAGCAGGGATTCACCAATGTTCTTTCCTGGAATTAATGTGAAAATTATAAAGGAGAGAAACCATCAAATGGTGTTGAGACACGCTTACTGTATTGCACGTTTTGGTTACATCAAAAAGAATAAAGGCCACTCTGCAGGCAGAACGGGTGTCACCTGTGAGGTCAGCATCGCACTGGGCCTGGGATTTACCCTCCAGAGTCTTTCCTTGGAACTGATGGCAACATTGCGCTTAGTACAAGTTCCAGCTCCCTCCCCTACTCTTCTCTTTACTGTTTGCAAACTGCATGTGTTCCCAAAGTCTTGTTTTGTGCAAACAGCTAGAGAAAAAACACTTCAAGGTGTTGACGGATACACTGTGGCGGGTGGCTCTCGTCCTAATTCCAGGAGGAGCAGCCCTCACCTACGCAGTCCCCAAACCTTGCCCAGTGGGGAGCTGGACCAGAGGGCACCCGAAGCCCTGTCCAGATGCTAAGGTTTGGTGGCTAGGATTGCCCACGGGGGAAAACTGTCCTAAAAAGAAAGTGACCCATTTAACCGGATTACCCCAACGCAGCCCCCTCCACTAAGTGACCTGAGCCCCAGTTTTTCTCTTGGCCCCCATCCCTTCCCTTCGCCACATATACCCTCGCACAAAATAGCACCACCTGCCCCTCAATTCCTCTCCCCAAGGATGAGCTGAAGTCTACCGCCTTCCTTCCCTTTCAAGCCTCATTCTCCAGAGTTCCCTGGTCTAGCCCTGCAGTCCTGGCCGAAGTGAGGTATATATGAGCAGGTATTGGAGCCGCCCAGCTATGGAGGCAAAATCAATTAAATCGATCCTAAACACACTCGGGTTAACTTTTCTGGCTTCAGCATGTCTTGAGAAGACCCAAAGTGGGATGTTTTCCAACAGAAATGGAGCAGGCTTCAGCAAGAGCTCTGTGGGGCCTTTTACGTGGATGCCCCCTGGGAATGGGTGGAGCTGATGCTGCACCTGACGGGGGCCAGAGCCCAGGCTTCCACAGGACCCAGGCGGGGCCAGCCCAACAGTTCTCTGGTTCTGCCGGTTCCTGCACTTAGAGGTTCTGTTTTTCCAAGAAGTGAGAGAACAGTGGCTGCGTCCCTGGTGGCTTTGATCTTGCTGCCTGGAGGCGGGGGTGGAGGGTGTGGGGAGGGCAGGATGAGACGTCTGTGTGGGTGAGTGGAGGGGAGAGTACAGGACAAGATTCCAGTGTGGGCGGGACTGGATGGGCTGTGCTGGGTGTGGACTGCCCTGTGGTGTGGCCTTGGCCCTGCCCCTGGCTCCCACCTCTTCTCCCTCAGCCTCTCGGTCTGCACCCCACAAATCCCCCTCCTTCAGCCCTGCAAAAGAAATGCATGGAGGAAGTGGTGTCAGGGGCAGAGACTCCATGGCCAGGCACCGTCTTGGATCCGAGAACCAAGGACCACAGGTTTCACTGCCCAGAGGGGCGCATGAGGGACCAGGCCCCAGCCCCAGAGGGCTAAATGCCTTCAACCTCACTGCCATTTCCATCCCCAGGGGCTCCTTCCTGGGTCACAGGCCTGGGGTCATAGTGCTTCCCTCCTCCTATGCCCTTTCCTCTATATTCACTTATTCATCTGTCCAACAATCAGCTTGCTTATTACATAAACTGTGAGGGATAAAAGGTGACTAGGACACAGTCCCTGGCCTCCAGAGGTACAGCGTCTGATGGAAGAGATAGACATATGGATAGCCGCGGTGAAGAGATAAGGGCGCCAAGAGGTACTGAGGGAAGGCAGATGGGGAGAGGCTGGACCCTGCCTAGGGGGGTGGGGAAGACGAGACATCCCCAGAGCACCTCACAGGTGCCCAGAAGTGGCCACAGGTGTGGAAACTGATCAGGGTGTAAATATTACTCAGGTCCAGGGAGGAGGCCCAGAGCCGGAGCTGGTGCCCATCACAGCAGGAACGAGGTCTCTTACTGAGTTCCCCTTTATCTCCACCGCTACCGCCACCCACTACCATTTCCAGTTCTGGCTGTGAGCTGCACTTAGAAAGTCCCTGTATTTCCAGGCTGTGGGTGGTAATTTGAGGTCATTCTAGGTTTGCTTTCATAGAAGTAGTATGTCTGGATCACAGCAGGCAGTGATCCCGCTGAAATCTCTCTAGCCAGGTACCCATGGGATGTTTGTTCACTTCTGGCCATCCATTTTGAGTGGGCCATTGAACAAAAGGTTATATACAAAGATGTTCCTCATGGAATTCCTTATAACAGCAAAACTTAGAAGCAACCAAAGTGCCCAAAAATAGGTGGCTGGGAGACTGTATTTTCCAAAGATTTGATAATGAACTTGTTTTACTCGTATAATCAATTAAAACCCAAATGAGGGTGGTGTTAGTTTTTATTCTTTCAATGTGGATTGAGCACCCAGAAAAGGGTGACAAGGTTGATGAGACATCTAGATGCCATGGCATCAGGGCTGTTTATTCCAGAGAAAAGGCAAGGAGGGACATGGTGGCTTTCCTTAGATGGTTAAAGGGATGTCCCACGGCTAATGGAGAAGTCTGGTTCTGTGTTCCTTGAGAGGACAGAACTACAAGCAATGGATGAGTGTGTGATCACGTGGCTTAGAGCCCAATAGAAGAGGTTATTAACCCAAAAACCAAGCACCTCATGGCTGTATCCAGAGGCCAGAAGCTCCCTGGCACTGGGGGAGTCCTGCAGAGGCTGTGTGAGAGCCGTCTATCAGAAACGCTGAGGAAGGAATTGGACCACATAGCCTCTAAGTGGGGCCTTCCAACCCTAGCACTTTGTGATTTTCCTTCAGTGCAGGCCCTTTGGCGGTCATCTAATCACGCAAGCCCTTTTACGCCTCCTCATACATCACCTGTTGATACAGGACTCTCATCAGTTAATATCCGTTTCCCACCTTTTTACTTTCCAAAGTGCAGCCACAGGGGATGACAGCCCATCGACAGGATATCCAGGAGGAAATCCACAGAAAGAGAAAGGGAGGAAAAAGAGGAAGCAATTTGATCTGTGCGTCCTGCCTTTTCCTTGTCATTGTTCAGACAAGCCCAGCTCGTGACTCAGAACAGTGGAACTATTCATGAGCCTCTTGACCCATCAACACATAGCTGTTGACCCTCTCCTCATGCTCAGGGCTCAATGAACGGTGTGAGGGCAACACTAAAGTCATTAAGAGCTGGTGCTGGCCCTCAGGTAGCTTACGATGAAGAGCCAGAGACAAGTATCTGAAGGACAGAGGCAAAGAAGTGGAAAGGGCAAACTAGGATTACAGGCAACATGCAGCAGGTCGGAAAGGAACGGCTCTAATTCTATGAAGAGAATCGAAGGGTGGAGGGATCCAATGGAGACCTCACTGGATTCAGGACCAGAAAGGTGGGGTGGAGCAGAAGATGGGCGCTCTAAGCTGGAGCTGTCCCATGTTCAAAGGCATGGTGGCATGAGAATGCCTAGCATCTGAATGTGGAGTAGTCCGATGTTGTTAGAATGGAGGGTTGGTGGAGTCTGTGATGGGAACGGGGGCTGGAAAGACAGGTTGGAGCCAAGTGACGGCGTATGGGCTTGATCCTGGGGCATTTGATAGTCAGTGGGGATTTCTGAGCGCAGGAGTGACACGTCCCTGTAGCAGTAGTAAGAAAGGTGAACGAGAGACTTGACTCCAGGAGTCCAGTAAGAGGCAACTGAAAAAGATGCTGGAGCTCTGAATCAGAGCAGCCCAGTGGGAGTGGGAGTCCAGAGATGTCCTGGAGACAGAGTTGACTTCACTACGGGAAGGACCGAAGGGCAGGAAGAGGGAGAGGGAAAGAAAGCATGGGAGCCACTGGGGATGGCTCTGGCCATGCTTTTGCAGACGACCATATTCATGCCATAGCCCTGGGAGCTTCTCCAGGCTCTATCTTCCTAACCCTAGAAGAGCCATGGCTGCTCCGACCTTGGAGACCCTGGAAAGTCGCTGGGTTTTCCGTGTCTTAGTAGCTGAGCTCCATCAGTTGGCATTTGGTCACAGCTTTGAGTTGTTCTCAAGTCGTTCTCCCTCAAGAAACAGCCTCGTTCTTTCCAACCAGGCTGCAAGCTCCTCGAGGGAGGACCCAGGGCACATGCTGGTCACCTGGCAGGTGTATACCTGTCAGAGCACTGCACTGGTTCTCATGAACCAGTAACCTGACCTCTCCCCCGCCGCCCCCTCCCTGGCAGAGACCTCACCCCTGAGGACCAGATCGTGCTGCTGAAGTCGAGTGCCATTGAGGTCATCATGCTGCGTTCCAACCAGTCCTTCACCATGGACGACATGTCCTGGACCTGCGGCAGCCCGGACTACAAGTACCAAGTCAGTGATGTAACCAAAGGTGCGGCTGGGCTCTGCCTCCTCCTGCCCCGGCTGCACCCCTCCCGGGGTCATGGGCCCCACCAGGCACATCAGAGGGAGTGCGGCAGCACCAGGGAGAGAAGGGTGAGTGTCAGGCCGGAGGCGGGGTGGGGTGGGTGCCCACAGCAGCTGGCCGTTCTCTCTCATAGCCGGACACAGCCTGGAACTGATCGAGCCCCTCATCAAGTTCCAGGTGGGGCTGAAGAAGCTGAACTTGCACGAGGAGGAACACGTGCTGCTCATGGCCATCTGCATTGTCTCCCCAGGTACCTAGCAGTGTGGGGAGCAGGAAGGAGGAAGTCCCGCTGGGGGCCAGCAGGGAGGATTGGAGGGAGAAGTGAGCACAAGGAGAGACCAACAGGGAACCACCCACTTTGCTGGGTCCGCCCAGCCGGTGTGCTGCGTGTATGTTGACGGTTCCCTCACTACCCTTGGCCTTGCCCTAGCAAGACCATTGGTGATTCATGGGTGGAATTCTGAGGAACCAAATAGGTGGGGCGTCTCAGGCTACAGACAGTACTCAAGCTCTGCTCTTGTGTGAACTGGACTGACCTCTGCTGACACTTGAGGTCCCCTGGGGATGGGGCACAAAAGCCTGGGGCCTGATAAGAGGTTCTGCTGGCCCGACAGACAGTTTAGCTGCCTGATTTTGGAGGCAGGGTGCTGTGATCCTTGAGCTCTTCTGCCTGTTTGGGGTGGGAAGAGGGAGAGAAGCCGAGGAGGGAGGTCTTGTGGTTCTGGGGATGCTGGATTCCTGATGAGGCCTCCACTGGGACTGTGTTCAGAGAACAAGCCAGTGGCCTTTCTCCAGGGATGCTTTCCTGGGCTGGGGGCCCCTCCTCCTGGCCAGTGAGCATTCACTCATTCATTCATTCATTCATTCATTCACTCAGCAATGATTTACTGGGCTTCGGGCAGGAACCAGGCACTATGCTGGGCATAGGGACTCAGCGGCAACGAGGACACAGACTTCTCTCCCAGGAAGTGTAGAAAGAGACATGAAACAAATACTTTATTTTAAAAATAAAGAAGTACACGATACATGATGCTACAGAGGGTATAGCAGAAAGTGGGAACCTGATGTCGTCTGGGGCATGGAGGTACGGGGTCATCAGGGATCGCCTTCTTGAGGAACGTCCTTTAAGCTGTTACCTGAAGGGTCAGCAGAGTCAGGCAAAGGTAAGGGAGCTGAGTTCTGGGCAGAAGGAAGACAAATGTGAAGGCTGGAGTGCAGAGAGCATGGCTCATCGGGGTCCTGATGAAAGATGGAGCACAGAGACAGAAGGAGAGAGAATAGGTGGGGACAGGCCCAGATGGCCCGCAGACGGACCTGAGACTTGATCCTAAATGCCACGGGAAGTGGCCGAGGGGCTGGGGAGGACTGTGGTGTCACAGGTCAGCAGCCGTCCAGGAGTGACCTGGGAGGATGCTGAGGCTGGGGGTCTGTCTGTGTGGGCGGGGGGAGGCCGAACGGTGAGGCAGCTGTGGCTCAGAGCTCCTCGCCCGCCCGTCTGCCCACAGACCGTCCTGGGGTGCAGGACGCTGCGCTGGTCGAGGCCATCCAGGACCGCCTGTCCAACACGCTGCAGACCTACATCCGCTGCTGCCACCCACCCCCAGGCAGCCACCTGCTCTACGCCAAGATGATCCAGAAGCTAGCGGACCTGCGTAGCCTGAACGAGGAACACTCCAAGCAGTATCGCTGCCTCTCCTTCCAGCCCGAGTGCAGCATGAAGCTCACGCCCCTCGTGCTCGAGGTGTTTGGCAGCGAGATCTCCTGAGGAGGGCAGCCTGCCCTGGCGCCTGGGCGGGGCTGCCTCTCTGGGGCCGGAGGCTGCCCAGCTCTCCCCACTCCTTCTGGAGTTCAGCCCCTCCTCTCCCACTTCCCCTCCCTGCCCAGCCCATCCTCCCTGCTGCCCAACCTAACACCAGGTCCCCCTTACCTGCAGGCCACGGGCTGCCCCCAGTGCCTCGAGACCTCAGTCATGAGGAATTGCTCTTTATTTGACAAAGAATCTTGAATGGGGGCAGAGGGCAGAGGCTGAAGGTGGGCCCGTGCCAGGGGATACCCCCCCCACACTACAGAAGTGGCGGCTGGCTGGTGCCGAGGGGACAGGCAGGCGGGAGAGACGCAGCCATTCCTCAGGGACAGAGATATCCTCACCTCTACCCAGCTCCAGGCCCACACGCCCAGAGCCTGGTGGGATCACCCTTCCTTCGCCCCACCCACGATAAACACTGACCCGTGACCCACACCTCATCCTGCTGCCGCTCTGTCCTGGGCAGTGTGCCACGATGGGGCCTTCTCCCTCTGCCTTCCTACCCTGGCCTGCCCAGGACACTCACTGCCAAGGAAGACCAAAACCAAGGTGACTAAAGTCACAGCCTCCCCTCATCCACCTCTGCTGGCCAAAGGGCATTTGCCTAACCCCACGGTGCCCACCTTCTTCCCATCGCCATGGTAACATTCTCCTCCGGAAGTAGCTGTGGTAAGATGGGCTTTCTCCCCACGGCGGGGGCCACTGGCCCAGAACCCGTGTGCTGAGAGGCCAAGGAGGGAAGAGAGCAGGGCCCAGGCAGTGAGGGGACAGGCAAACCCAGCCTGAACGTAAGAGTAGTCGATGGAGGCCACACCCGTCCTGCCGCCAAGCCCACAGCTCCTCAGCCTGGAGCTGAGGGGTTGGCCGAGGCGGGGGCTCTCCCTCCATCAATCCACATGGCAGGACTGAATGGCCCCAGGCTTCAGAGAATCGTGGGCACCATCCTCATCCTCACCCTGCCAGTGCCTTACCTCCCCCCGCCAAGAGAGAGAACCGGCCGCAGGCTCCAGGGCCCTCGCGCAGCGGCCAAGGGCGCTGAAGGGGCCTGATCCTGGGATGGCCAAGCGTGGTGACCCAGAGGCCATCCCACTGTCTGAGCCCCCCAGCAGCCTGGAGAAGCAGGTGCTGCTCTGCTTACCAGCGGGGCCTCATCTTTCCCACCTGGCAGGGTGGGATGGGGGAGAGGAATTTCCAGACCCCCAAAAGCCCAAGCCCTCCCTGCCCACCTAGTTCTGCTTCTAACACTGCTGTCCCCCGAAGGCAGTGCTTCAGCACCCTGGGTGGGGGGACAGCGGGTTGGCCTGGTGGCTGGTCAGTGAGAGCACTGGGGGGGAGTCGGGCGGGGTACTTCCTTATTCCCACCCCCCACCCTGACGTCAAAAGGGACCTGTGAGGCAGGGCGGGGTAGGGCCACCGAACCTCAAACTCCCCGTATGCAGAGCAGCTCAGCAGGTGGGCACTCACAGCCCGTGTACCCGGTTGGGCTTCTCTGGGGCATGGGTGACAGGCATGCCAGAGCAGAGCAGAGAGGGCTCCTCCAGGATCGACAGAGGGTCCTTCAGATCATACTCAAGTTTGGGGAGTTCAGCCGCGCTTGCTTTCTCAGCCAGGAGGAGGTGGTGTCAGCAGGATGCCCCTCTGCCTGCGTCCGCTGTTCCCTGAAGACCCCGGCAGCAAACCAGCTTACCTCCACGACAGCCGCCAGTGTCTGCTGGCCAGTGTTTCTTCATCTGACAGCCACCGTCCCTATTGCGGAACCGTCCTTAGACTCAGTGTGATGTCTGTTAGATGGGGGTGTCTTCAGACTCCATTTGGTACCACATTCTAATATAGCGGGTAGTAGGCGCCACTGATGAAGCGGTATTTATGGGTGATGACCTACGTTGTGAAAATTCTACACGTTAATTACTGTTGTTGTTATTTTACAAATTAGGGAGAGACCCCTGGGATTTGATTTTAGCTGCAGAACACATTGGTCCAGTTGTCAAGTCAGTGGTAGAAAGGGCTTGAAAATCTCTGACCCAGTTCAATCCCCTTGTTAAAGAAAACTGACGCTGAGAAGGTGTGACTCACCCAAGCTCGTGTAACTAGTTCAAAGCAGCCCCAGGACTGGACCCAGACTTTGGACTTAGGGTCCAGTGCTGTTTTCACTACATCATGCTTGAGCTCAGACTCCATGTCCCATGCCCCTTGTGGCTGACCTCATCCCTGGGGGAAGCCCTGGGTTTTAGACAGAGCATGTCCAGATCCCAGATCCCTGCCTTGCTTCCCTGGGTTGTCACCCCACTGACCCATCAGGAGGAGGAGAAGGGACACCTCAGCCTGTGTCTCAATGTGAATCACACCCCGGCCCCAGTGTGGCCTTGGCCGGAGAGGGTCTCTGCCGCAGCTCGGCGTAATGCTGTTGCCTTATCAATAAAGTGCATCTGTCTTTGTACTGTCTTCACCCTCCCGGCGCTCCCCTGGACCTGCCTTCCCCAGGGAACATGACAGGACCCACTGAGAACGCCAGTTCCTCAGCCCTGGGGCCCGTGACAGCTCAGTCTAGTCCCAGAGGGAAGTCCAGCAGCTGGGAAGATGAGAGAAAGTGAGGCTCCCTGGGGCTGAGTTGGGAGACAATGTTATCATCTTTTCTGTTTTAGAATGAGAGAATGTGAAGGTAGACATTCATAAATCTCAACCTTTTTAAACTATATTATTGGAAAGCCAGGAAAGTCTGCACCAAAAATGCCCAATAAACGAGATTCTGGGAGATGGGAAAACCCTTCTCTGGCCGACTGGAAAAAGTGGGAGAATCTGAAGGAGGCCAACAGGGAAGCTTGGAACGTACAATAGATCTGGTTCAATCTGGGAATAAAGCAGCAAAGAAAGCTTTGAAGAGGGCCTCCTGCGTGATTTCCAAAGAGAAAAAAAAGTTTGCCAGAAATTTGTCAAATAAACCAATGAAGAAAGCTCTGCTATGGTAATAAAGATGGTGCATACTTACACAGCACTTACCTGGTGGCAAGTACTGCTGTAAATAAACGCTTTATGCAAACCAGCTTGCTTTATCCTTGTAAGGACCCTAGGGAAGATGGACGACTGTTACTCTCATTTCGCAGAGGGGATAATTTACCCAAAGCCACAGTGGTGGCAAGTGAGAGATAGGGTTTGAACCCTTGGCATCTGGCTCCAGAAGCCATTAATTGCCTACTACACTGTACTGCTTCATATTGAGCTGAGTGGGCTGACAAATGACAGCTGGTCATGCCAGCTCTCTATTCAAGTGGATGTAAGGGAGATTCCCATTCCTAAAGCAGGCCTTGGGATAGAGAAATTGGAGCTGCTGGATCCAACAGGGCTGTACTCTCAGGAAGCATTCAGTCACATGTGTTGGGTCCATTTCTGTGTGGCCCTTACCTGAGAACCTCAAGAATAGGAAACCAGGCAGCTGTTGACAAAAATGTGCCTTGTATTTGAAATGCTGTGCCAGTGACTTGGCAAACTTCAAGTGACTCCTGTGAATATATAGGACTCCCAAAGGGCCCCGAGGAACAAATGTACCCCCTCCATTTCCAAAAACAAGGGGGGTTTATGATAAAGGGCAGCTTTCGTTAAACACACAAGCAAAAATAACTAACCAAAGACACACGTGGTCATCTGCAGGGAAAATCACGCAAGGGAAACCATAACCAATGTATTTATTTACAATAAGTTGGCCTAGGGACCTGTGGATGTGATTTAATTTTTCAGAAGCATCTGAAAAGATTTCAAACCAAATGTGTCAGTGGGGGAGGGGAGGGGAATAGAAGAATTGGCGGTGGGGCTTGAGGGCCGTTTTGTCAAGAAAAGTGAATGGACTTAGGGAAAGGAAACCAGCAGCTGCATAAACGGACACAGGCTCTGGCAGGGGAAGCGTGAAGACATGTCCTTAGAAACTGTTAGGACTCTTATTTAGCATTTTGATAGATGGTGCAGAGGAACACAAAATCTCCACGGCCGTGTGTTACAATCAACTTTTCCAGGTAAACAGAGAGGAATGCACCCACTTAGGAGAAAGTGATTTTAAGTTTTCACATTCCAAGTCTTGGGGCTACATCTGTGCTGTTCGGTAAGGTAGCTGCATGTGACTATTTACATTAAAATTCAATAAAAGTAAACATTAAGCTCTTCATCTGCACTCGCCACATTTTCAGCACTCGATAGCCCCAGGGCTATGGGAATGGATGGTGCAGATACCGAACATTTTCCTCATTGCAGAAAGTTCTATTGGACGGTGTTGGTCTACACAATGCATTCTTATCTGGTCCTATGTTTGGATGGTATGTTGCTGTTGAGCTGTTGGGCAGATGGCCACCAAGCGTTCGACACCATATAGAGGGTATTCAGGGAACATCCTCCCTTTACATCAAGCAATGCTGCAGCGGGACTGCTGTGAACACGTCTGCTCCTCGAAAGGACATAAAGAAGAAACATCTCACACATCGTGAGGTTGATAGGCTCAGAGCTTCAGGTGGCATAAATACGTCAGCGCTGTTCCAGGAAATACTGATTCCTTCAGTCCTGGGGACAAGCAGACAGGGCCTGCCTGGAGGGACCAGATCCCTCAGGTCAGGGTCTCTAGCTTCTACCGGGGCTCCCTGGAAGCTGTCTATGCACCTTGGGTCTGTCTGCCTGCCCCACGGCCCTGCAGGGGACAAGGGTGATGAGTGACATCTGGCACTCCTAGTACGGCCAAAGGGCTGCCTCTTCATGCCAACGAGCATCACTGCGGGCAAGAAGCCTGTGAGGCTCCTGAAGGGGTCTGTGCTCCAACTGACCAAGAAGCACAGCAGGAGGTGGGGCAGAGGCTGGGGGTGGTGATGGGGGGTTGTCACTGCTCCAGACAGCTGCTTGGAATCTCTGCACTCAGACATGCGGTATATGGTATATGAGATAGTGTTGCAGGTCGGGTTCTGGGGAAGCCAACTCTGAAATGTAGATGGGAGTGCAGGAAGTTTACTGGGGAGAGGTCTCAAGCTTGGGTGGCAGGGAAGAATGTGGGATTGGGTAGAGGGAGCAGGGCTGCCCAGCAATCTCAGCGGAGATCTCAACCAGCCCTTACGGGGAGCTCTGAAACTGGGATGGTCCTTTGGATTGCCCCAAGTTGAGGTGAGTGAGCGGGCTTTTGCATTCGTACATCACCCCGTCCCTGGAGGCAGGCTGTCCCCAGGAAAAGAGTTACGTCTTTTCAGCCAAGGGCAGGTAGGACTGGGGGTTGTTTCTTCACATTTTGTACAACCTGACGCCTTGGGGAGGGACCAGAATGCTTCCAGGCCCTTCTTTTTGGCTCTAGGGAGGGGGAGTAGCCACAGTTCCTGGAGCTCTCTCCAGAGGGGTCGGGGTGGGGGTGGGGGGCGTTCCCAGCCTCTCCCCAGCTCTGGACTGTCTAGTGTGTTTTTTTTTTTCCTCCCGAAGTCATGTTGAGCTTAACCACTAGGTGGTGCTACTGCCCTATAGGGACAGGTTTGGGCCGCTCGCCGGGCCGCTCTCCCCCACTCCCTCCTCCCTCTACATCCTGCTCCTGCTTTTATAACTCTGTGAAGGTGCCCGGCCTGCTGTGCCTGGGGCCTCTGAGCACCTTCCCTGCTGGTCCCACGTTCCCTCTGAGGTCCAGCTTGGTTGTGCAGTGCTTGTAGTGTCTCCAAGCACAAGTGTCTCCAAGTGTCACACTGAGCCCAGTGCTGTGGACACAGCGAAGAATAGGACAGTCGCTGCCCCCCAAAAAGGTACAGTCCGGGGGGAGAAGACAGACCTGAAAACAGGCCATCACCAAGCAGCAAAAGCAGAAGCTGAACACTTAATGGCATAAACTGCTGGGTCCCTGTCCTGGCTCTCCCACTTGCTACCTTGTGTGACCTTGGGCAAGTGACTTAATACTTTTGAGCCTCAGAATCTTCATCTATACAATGGCAACAATAATAGTACCTACTCCTAGGTTCGTTGTTGTGATACAACCTGTGTAAATCACTTTTCACAGTACCTGTGCTGCCAGCATGACTATTAGTTTGCAGAGTGAAAGGGTGGTCAAATAAGTTTTCATTGCAAGTTAACATTGCTCCAGTCCTCTGACCACTGGTCCTTGCTAGGCTCTCTGGACTGGTTCCAGGGGGATCTCTTTGACCCCCCATGCAGATCTCAGCCTCTGGAGCTATGAGCCCCTGCTCCGTGAATATCTACAGGGGCTGGGGGAAGGCGTCATTGCTCCATGTGGCCACCAGGAGGCAGGTGTGCGACTTCATAAGCTAAATAGGCCCGAATTGAAACAGCCCGGCTGGAGAGAAAAGTGTGGGAAGGAGATGGGAAGGTAGAGACAGAAACACGGGGAACTCTAGTTAATACTCTCTCCGGCTTCTTTCAATTATGGTCTTTCTTTGCCAGCTTCACTGCCTCAATGACCACCACCACCGACTTCCCTGCACACACGTTACTGACCCATAACTAACGTCAGTATTCGCTGGACGGAAGTGGTTCCTGTCCAGAGAGGGGGAAATCAAGATGAGCCTCAAGAATCAGGTTTGCCCCATGTATTTTTTGTGTCACAGTTTCTATGCGTTTACCCTGGCGTGCTCTGGACCCATGTTCCCTTGGCGAGGTGCACAGCCAACATGATGCCGCCTGTCTGCCGCTCCAGGAAAACGTGTCATTGTCCAGACTGTGGGACTCGAGCCACGGCCACGTCCTACCACTTGCAGCTCTGACCGTGCACTCGGCAGGCTGCTTCTACACCAGCCCTTCTCAAACGTTTTGTTCTTTGGACCCCTATTTGGACTATTAAAAATAAAGAACCCCCCAACCAAAGAGCTTTTGTTTATGTGGGTTATATCCATCGATATTAACCAGATTAGGAACTTAAATTGAGAAGAATTTTAAATACTCATTAAATTTTAAGAAAAACCATAATGAATCTAAGTTAACATAAATAATACAATTTTTGTTAAAGGTAACAAAACAAATTTAGTGACAAGAAGGTATTGTTTGACAGTTTTGCAAATCTCTTTGATGTCTGGCTTCATAGAAGGCAGCTAGATTCTCAAAACTGGTTCTGCGTTCCATCTGTTAGGGTATCACACACGATGGAAACCTTGGGAGACCCCTCTGTACACAAGTGAGAGAATGAGAGTTAAAAAGGCAAACGATGATGGGGCTTCCCTGGTGGCGCAGTGGTTGGGAGTCTGCCTGCCTATGCAGGGGACGTGGGTTCGCGCCCTGGTCTGGGGAGATCCCACATGCTGCGGAGCAACTGGGCCCGTGAGCCACAATTACTGAGCCTGCGCGTCTTTAGCCTGTGCTCCGCAACAAGAGAGGCCGCGATAGTGAGTGGCCCCCGCTCGCCGCAACGAGGGAAAGCCCTCGCACAGAAACGAAGACCCAACACAGCCAAAAATCAATTAATTAATTAATTTAAAAAGGCAAATGATGTCGTAGTATTATGAAAGTAGCTTTGACCTTGCAAAGCCCCTGAATGGGGCTCAGGGATCCACAGGGTCCCCAGCCTACACTCTGGGACCCACAATGCACACTTTTCTAGGCCTTGTTTCTTCAGCCAGACATGCCCCACCCTGTTCTCCATCCCCCAGTTTTCTCAACTCAGCAAACCCCTGCTGATCCTTCAATTTCCAGCTCAGGTTCATCTCTTGCACAGATTCTTCCCTGAACTTCACAATGCTGTACCCTCCCTTGCCCCATCTGGGTAGAATGGTGCGCCCACTCTATGGTAGAATGAAGTGTACATTGTTGTGTGTTTTAAATTTCTGGTTTGCCTTCGGGGCTCCCTACCAGACTGGAACAAAGGAGGGATTCCATAAATGTAGCTCAATAAATACATGTATGAACGAATGAGGATGAGGCAATGTGCCGCCCACTTCTGTCAGCATCTAAAAGATCTGATCTTCACAATAGATGTCAAATTAAAAAAAAAATTCTGCTTGGGTTCCTGCTGGAAGATGAAATGCAAACAGACTTATGCAAATTTCAGCACCTTCCCCTGAACTTTGGAAACTGAGAAGTTAAGTCCCTGTGGCTTCAGAACCCACATGCTAACTACCTCTCCCTACAGCACCTGCCGTATCTCCCTCATTCTGCATGTGGAGGGTTGGGTTTTTGGTCCAAAATGCAGAATTTAGCATTTAGCGCTATTCATATCTATCTGATTTGATTTCGCCCACATTTTAGCCTGCTCAAATCTTTAGCATCGTCATTTTGTCATCCAACATTCTGACCATCCCTCCTGGCCTTGCATCTTCCAAAACTTTGCTCCGCAGACCATGTACAGAGCTGGCTAAGACAGAGGCAAGACGATGCCTTCTTGCAGGTTGACACTAGCGCACTGACCAGACTTGGGATCAGGGTCCCTACCAGAGGGACTTGACTTGGGTTCAGTTGTTCAAGACCTCACTGGGAGAAAGGGAAGGGGTGGGTAATGAGATTGAGTCTTGGGGAGGCGAGTGGATGCCTTGCAAACACCCAGGCATCCACGGGAATTTGGGAAACTTGGCAATGCTCCCACAACCCTTCCCTCTCCAGGACTCAACAGTCTTACCCCAAGTCTGAACAGATTCTTATAGAATTAGACCAGATCTGAGCCAAGGCTCAGGGATCCAGGGATACCTGATATAGGGGATGCAGGAAGGGGTGGATCAAGTATCAAATTCCAAGCTGGATTGTTCTGCAAATACTGTCTGAGCTGGACTCGGGGAAGAAAGACACAGTCTCCTCCACAGTCTCCTCCATAGATTCTGGTTGCTGAGAGGGGAAGGTGGCGAGCAGAACTCTCCGGAGGCATCCGTACCTCCTCGGTGAGAAATGGAGAAGTCACGTGCAGCCCAGCCTGGCAGCCCTTATTTAGCTCAGCGGGGTCTCCCCATTGTCCCCTCCACTTGCACTCAGACTCCCACAGGGCATCTGGAAAGGCCCTTGCCACCCTGACCCAACCCCATCTAATTACAAATCCTGTGAACATCTGTGGCAGCCAGCGTGGGGCAAGGGCAAGGTGAGGTGAAGTGAGTGCAGGGGCCCCAACAGTGTCTGCACCTGGCTCCTGTTTCGCTGTTTGTCTCCCAGGAGGGCCAGGTAGAACAAGCAGCCCATCACGAAAGGCTCAGCCACCGGGGCCAGCCCAGCCTGGGTGCGGAGGGCCATAAGCAACCGGGTTCAGAGTGTGAGGGAAACCCCTCCCCGCTGCCCCCTTTGTTGCCCCCAGCCCCACAGATTTAAATGTCTTCCCCTCTCCCACCCTGGAGCCCTAGAAGAGCAGCAGGGAGGAGACAGTGAAACAGCCCTGGGTGATAAAGTGGGGATGGGGAGAAGTGATAAAGGGGATGGGAAAGAAGCCAGCCCCACTTCCTCTCCGATAGGGACCCCGCCCCGAGGGGCTCCCGCCTTCTGCTGTGTTCACAGGAAGGCCTTGAGGTGGCGGAGGAGTGGATGGGAGGGGAGCAAAGGGAACATTGTCAGTGGGCAGGATGCCAGTAGACCTGGGAGAGGACCGTTCAGTTGGTTGTTGGTTCCTTCGCATGCAGCCCACCGCGGGCCTGCAGGGGCTGGGCTGTGGGCACGGAGGCAGAGGGAGCCCAGGTGCTCCCTCACACAGCGCCCTGCCCATGTTGCACCACTCCCAGCCTTGAGGGAAGCAGCCACGGGGGTGAAGGATGAATCCTGATCCCACCTGTCACTAGCTGTGTAACTTGGCGGCAATGACGTGAGCCCTCTGGGCCTCGGTTTCCCCACCTACGAACAGGGTCTTTGTGCAGCGAATGGGAGGAAGCTTGCAGGCCCTCCTCTAGGGGAGCAGGTGAGAATAGCAGAAGCTGCAACGAGGGGGGAGCAGGATTTGAACTACCTGCCGGACTGCTGGCAGCTGGACTTGCTCTGTCTCTGCTACAGAGCAAAGATGCTAGTTGCGCTCACTTGGAAGGTGTTGCGAAAAGTAAATAAGTGAACACGCAGCATTTAGACTTGGGTCTGGTTGCAGTAAGTGCTTGGTGACTCTCAGTCTTGGTTATTAAAACTTTCATCACTCTCTCAGGGATCCTCTCCTCTCCTAAGTCATCGTCCTTCCAACATACACACATCCCGAGTCAGGACTAGAGGAGGTGGAAGCTGGGACTCACAGGTGGGCTCCTCTTGTGAAAGACCCAGCCCTGCTCAAGCCACCCAAGGAGGGGGAGGGCCAGGCCCACGGCACCCCGTTCCAGGCCAGGGCTCTGCTCCCTCCCATTATCTTCTCCTGCAAAGCCGCCTCCACCCATCAACCCCCAACAGAGATTACAGACCCTCAACTGTCTCCAACTGCCCTGATTCACGATGAGGCTGGGCCCTTGCCACGCCACACACACCCCATCCCCCCGGCTACCCCACCTCTGTCCCGAGGTGGAGGGGAGGCTGCCTGCTTCTCAGGGAGCTGGGGGAGGAAGGGGGGGATGGCCAGGAGGACACGGCCCCCACCCCGGGGCTGCCTCTGGAGCTCGAGAGGAAAGGGGGAGAGATCTCAAAGGCCCCCAGGCTTCCTCTGTCTGTCTTATTTCGCCCTCTCTGCGTCTCCAGGCCGCGTCTGCAGTTTCTGCCTCCCTCTCTCTCTCTCTCTCTTTCTCAGGCTGCTCTTCCCCCCACGCCCAGAGCACACCTGGTTCCTCACATCAGATAACCCAACCACAGCAGCCCCTCCTCGCCCCCTGCCCTCTTCCTCCCCCGCCTCCTCCACCTTGTGGCTCCCTGACTCACCTAGATTTCCCTGGGGAGGGCTGGGGAGGGGGTCCCCAAAGCCGTAAAGCCTTACTGTTTAATGAGGGTGTGAGAAGACTACTCTTCCTTTTCCTGCCCCCCAACACACACACGCGCGTGCACACACGCGCGCACACACGCATGCACACACATATGCACGCACGTGCACACACGCGCACAGATATGCACGCACACGTGCACGCACGCGCACAGATATGCACGCACGCACATGCACGCACACTGGAAACTATACCCCCGTGCCCTGTTGGAAACAGAATGAAGGGGAGGGAGGGACCTAGGGGCCAACCTTGAGGTACGAGGAAAATCCAGCCTGAGGACATAGGGGGCGGGGGTCGCAGAAAGGGGTTCCCTAGCTCCCCGCTTCTAGGCCAAGAGAAGCTTCTTCCCTTTTCCTGCTTGTGTGAGCTCATCTGGAGTCTCCGCAGCGCCTGCCTCAGGCCAGGGTCCCAGCTGGGGAAGTGGGTAGACACAGTCTGGGCCGTTCACAGTCCCAGCCCCTGCCTCCTACTCCCCAGAAAAGGCCGGGTAGGGAGGGGCTAGGGGTGGGGACCCCCGTGGAGGAAGAGGTGCTGAGAGTGCGGGGCGCTGGGCTTGGGGGAGAATTGGTCAAGATATTGTGGGAGGGGGTGGAGTGGGACACAGGAGGGAGTGGGACACAGGAGGGAATGGGACAGGACCTGCCGGGTGCCTGGGAGCTGAGGCTGGACGTTTTAATGCCTCTTGACAACAGATGAATCATAGGCAAATTATGTGGAAATAATGGCATAAATAAAGATGTGTTATTTCAAGGCCCCAATGTGCGTTGCTGGAAGAGAGCTGAGGGGGGCGGGACAGGAGGCTGCCCAGGCCGGATGGTGCCTGTAGTTGGGGGCCCAGGTAGAGTTCCCGTGGGGGGCAGTGGAGGTGATGGCCCACTCACGTCTCTCGTCACCTTCGGGGCGATATGAAACAGCAGGTGGCCAACCACAGCCTGCCAAACCCTCCCCCAGGGCAGAGTGGCCCTCACATACCCTAAGCTCCCTGGTGATCCCCCCAACCTTCCCCTAACCTCCCTGGGGCCACTGCTACCCACACACATTTTTCCCTGTCCCAGTGCCTGCTCTTGACTCCTGTCCTCTTGGGACTGTCCCTCCAGGCCCAGCACAGGGTCTTGCCCCGAGCAGGGACACAGGAGCCAACCAAGCTCCAGGGGCCTTCAGTGAACAGAGCACCCCCGGAACCCAGACTGGGAATCTGGGCCTCTTCCATCTGGTGGGTGCTGAGCTAATACCCGCAGTGACCTAACGGCTGGCACAGAGTCTAGTAAATATACCTGCTAGAGGAATGAAGTCAAGACCTCCATCAGGTCATCAGGGCACTCCCTGCAGCCCAATCTAGGCTTCTGGTCAACCCTCATCCCCATTCTCCGTAGCTCTTCACAATGTTGACAGTTATTAAACGACTAGAGAAACGTGTGCTTTCACACCACCCAACACAGTCACTACCTGTTACTCGTATTTCCTCTCAATCTTTTCCTCTGTGCTTCCGTCGGGTTTCTTTGCCATCACCGGGCATGTAGAAGTCTGTATTCTCTTGCCATGCTATGTCACATTCAAAACATCTTTTTAACTGTTTCGTAATTTTCTATGGAGTGGAAATATAATTTGCTTCGCAATTTTCCAGTTGTAGGTGTTAAAGTTGGTTCTCATTTTCCACATGGTAAAGAATGTGGTGATGAGGGCTATTATGCACATATTCCACTCGCCCCACCCTGAATTTTGGTTATAGAAATCGAGTTTAGGGTACTTTGGGTGGGGTCATTGAGCCAAAGGGTAAAAACATCTTCTAGCTCTTACTATATATTGCCAAATTGATATCAAAAGAAGTTACACCACCAGCAACGACATGTACATTTCACCACGTTCTCACTAATGTTTGAAAACGGTGCTTGCCCTCATCTTGTTTTAATTGGCGTTACTTAGATGGTGATCAGGTTGAATGTTCCCCTACCTTTGCTTACTGGCTGTGTTTCCTCTTTCCCCGAAGAGCCGTTTCTGTGCTTTGAGCTTGAGCCCACCCCTGTTTCAGTGTTTATTACCAATTTGTGTGAGGCGAGCTCTCTCTATAAGGATTTTAAAGCACCGTCCGTTGCCATCGAGTGCAGATCTCTCCTTCGTGATGTTCTCCCCGCTTTGGATTGTGACATGGCGCTTCCTCTTGCTTCATTTAAATCTCTGACTGCTCCCTCTACGCTCTCACCGAGGATCTCTGGTCTTTAGTTGTCCTTCCCTCCTCTTCTGAGCTCCGGAGAGCAACTGTCCACTCAACTTCCCCCTGACCATCCCACCAGCACCTCAGTCCATGTGACCACAGCTTGACTGTTTTTTTCCTCCAAGTTTGCTTCTCCCCCCATATTCCCTAACTCTGCTGCCCGAGGACCTTTGGGTGATGTGTCCAGAAGGAGACAGAGGAACGCGGAGGCTAGTGTATCTGAAGGGTTAATGAGATTCTGTCAACCTTTGGCTTGAGAGGACCAGGGCTGGGAAGAGAAGGAGGCGGCCAGTTGTCTAGGGAGATGTCACTCTGTGACTCAGTCTCCTTGCTTGTCTGTATACCGGGACTGGTTCCAGGTCTAGAGACAGATGCTTGAAAGCCAAAGTGGGTGGCCTTCCTCCTAGAGCAAATTAACCCTTGGCATTGACCTCACTGGCCTCGTCCTCCACTTCCCAAGCCTCTTCCCCGGCAAGGGACTAGAAGGGCTGAAGAGGAGGTTAAGCTACTGTTGTCTAAACCTCTGCTGTTCGATACAGTAAGCCACTAGGCACAGGTGCTATCAAGCACCTGAAACATGGCTACAATGCACTACAAGTGTAAAATACACGCTGGATTTCCAAGAGGTAGTATGAAAAAAGAAAGTAAAATGTCTCATTAACAATTTTTTATTTCGATTGCAGGCTGGAATGATGTTTTTACATATATTAGGTTAAATAAATAGACTATGAAAATGAACTTCACTGATGTGTTTTTACTTTTATTTTTTAAGAAAATTTAAAGTTACACACATGGTTCCCATTCCGTTTCTATTGGGCGGTGCACGTCTAGCCCCTCCTAGCGGGTAAAATGCGGGGCTCCAGGCTGAGTGGCTCCAATGAGGGCTCATGACAGATACAGATACAGACCCACTGGAGATGTGGACCAGCCGAAGGTCGAATCAGATGTAACCAACCAGGCAGTGGCCAGTCTCCCCCAGGCAAGGCAAAGCAAAGCAACATTTCCGGGACAACAACTTACATCCTGGACTTCATGAGGCCCCCTTAGCTGGCTCTCAGCTCTGCAGAGCTTGTTCCCGTGGACAAGTTAGTCCAGGAACAATAGTCCCCCAGAGCTTTGGATCTCCCCACCTCAATAGTTCATGGGGAAGTTCTCCATCATTCTATCTCCATCATTCCCTGGGCCCCTCTCCAGAAGCTGGAAGCATCCTTCCTTTTGTCTAGAGCCCTGCCTCCCACCCACTCGGGCTTCGGCTCAGCCCACCTGTGGGCTGGGAGGGGATGAGAGAGGATGGTGGGCCTCTAGATACACCGGCTGGGCCACAGACATATTTTATGCTCCATTTCTAATGTCTGTCCTTCCTGTTGTCCCACTGATAGAAAAACAGAAAGGGAACAGGAGGCGGCTGGGTTGGCAGGCACAACTCACTGGGCTGCCCTGCTCTGTCCCATCCTCCCTTGCCCGGGCCCCAGCTGAGCCATAGGAGGGCACCAGGGGCTGGGGCCACAGTCTGCGTGGGTGTGCCCCTCCTCTCCCCCAAGCCTAGAAGACTCCACCTCTCCCAGGTCCTGGCTGGGATCCGAAGGCCCCAGGCAAGTGGGGGAAGGGGAGCCACTCCTACTTTCCCAGCAGCTGCTGCTGCCTCTTCCTGTTTTGCTAAAACTTTGGCTCTGGACCCGAGGGGTTGGGGGAAGTCGCCAGCCGCTCCCGCCCCCCAAAGGTCAACCTCATCCCCCTGGTCCTCTTAGCTAGTTATTTATAGCCCCCCAGGCCCTGACTGAGGAGCTCGATCTCTCCTCCGTCAAATGTCAACAGCTGTGGCCATTGCCCCAGGGATGCAGCCAGATGTGCAGATCACTCCAGATGTGCAGTGCCAGGATTTGGGAGAGCAGGCGAGGCCCCTTCTTCCGTTGGTGTGGGCATTCCCTGCAGCCTGGTTCAGGGTCCCCTCCTCAACTCTGCGTCAACAACACCTGAGTATGGGGACGGGGTTGTGGGTGGGGGGTTGGTCGGCGAAGATCCCACATATTTTCTCCAGTCCCATAGCCCGGCTCCCAGAGGGGACAGCTAGGGCTATAGACCTGCTTGGATTTCTTTGAGTAAATTAGGTCAGTACTCATTTTGAGACTGAATTTGTAGGGGAAGACTGCGGTTTAGTGGGACAGGACGCTATCTTCTATTACTAACGTCAGCATCGGGCTTCGTCCCTGACAGCCCAGTGGACGGGAGGCTCCACACCGAGCACTTCACGTCCTGATCAGTCCTCACAACAACCCTAATGTGGCAGGTACTTCGTATCCCAGTTTGCAGATGAGGAAACCGAGAAATTCCAGCCCAAGCAGCCCGACTCCAGAGTCTCAATTTTAACCACAGTACAACACAGCCTCCCTCAGCCAGTCCTCCTTTAAATGGTTCCTTGAAAGCTCTGTGCAGAGAAGACTGGAGCCCAGCTTCAGGGTCTGCCCAGGGGGAGAGCGGCTGTCTCTCTGCCTCCTGTCCCCTCCTACCTCTGCCGCTCAGGCCAAGCCAGAATGAGGGATGCGAGGATGGAGCGGAGACTACTACAATCACTGCCGTTCCAGGCACAGAGGGGGCCAGGTCAGAGCAGGACCACTGCCCTCGCCCACAAGGACCCGATGGCCCGTCAGGTCCCTTCCAGTGTGGTGCG
This sequence comes from Orcinus orca, assembly GCF_937001465.1. Lineage (NCBI taxonomy): Eukaryota > Metazoa > Chordata > Mammalia > Artiodactyla > Delphinidae > Orcinus > Orcinus orca. The sequence continues at coordinate 38,527,190 of NC_064569.1, read as the reverse complement.
TCCATGACTCTGTGAACCCAACAACTCTTGCAGCATCAGTGGTGGAGCCCCTCCTCTGACAGTTTTCTCCATTCCAGGCTCTTTTCTTTGGCTGTATCCTGCTCTCCAGGAGACGATGAATTCCCCAGGGATAGGGACTGCAGTTCCCTTTGCCTCTGTGCCCAAGAACCTGGCTTGGGCAGAGGAGATGCTCAATAAATAAGACATTATACTCAATGAAAATGAGTACAGTGGTGGCTGTATGTGGGTGGGCACTTCAAGGTTGCAGCAAGCATGCTCCCACTCCTGTCTCTGCATAGCTACCCTCACCCCATTCTACCCTCCCCTCAGCTCATAGCTCCTTTCCTACACACAGGGGCTACTGGTCCAAATCCACCCTAAAAGACACTCCTGGGGAAGAGAGGTGAGTGTTCTTAGGCCAGGACCTCCTCAAGGTCTTTCCTGGAGATTCCAGGGCCAGAGGTAAGTGTCTCCAAAGAGGAACCATTAAGGTTGGTAACAAGGTAAGATCCTGCCCTCCATCCAGTACAGCCACAGGGCCTACGGAGGGCCCTGCTGGGGGCACATAGCAAGGCTGAACTCCCGAGCCCACCGGTGGGTGGACTGCAGCCTCCCTACAGGGGCCACTGGAGCGAGTAATTGTGAGCTGGCTACAGAAAGGCATTTTGCAACTCAGACGAATTTCTTCTCGTTCACGATTAGGGTATGGCCCAGTGGCTGCCTCCCTGACCATAATCTCTGCTGGCACAGGCATCTCGGGGCTGGGCAGTGCAGGCTGGGGAAGGAGCGCTGACCTAGAAGCTGGGATGCCTGAGTTCTCTGCCTTCTCCCCGCCACGGATTAACCATCACATCTCCGGCAGGGAGACTGGGTCCTTGGTTCCCTCATCTCTAAAGGCGTGGTTTGATTAGATCAGAACGTCCCAAAGCTAACCACATCTTAGAATTACCTGGGGATCTGCAGATTACTAGGTACCCTCTGCCACCCCAAAGAGACTGACGCAGACTGTGAGAGAGCCCCAGAATCTGTTTTTCACAGGTTCTTCCACGTGACTTTGATCTAATGTCAGGTTTGGGGGATCCTACACACTAGATAATCTTATAAATCACTAGCAGCTCTTAGAAGCAAAGATTCTAGTAAATGGAATGGCCATAACAAGAGGTTTTGGTGCTGCGGGGTTTTATCAGAGGGCAAGTGATGAGTGGTTTATTTCATCATTACCGTCCATTACTATTTTTTTCCCAGTTTTATTGAGATATAATTGACATACAGCATTGTATAAGGTGTACACATGATGATTTGATTCGCATACATCATAAAATGATTATCACAAGTTCAGTGAACATGCATCATCTCATATAGACATAAGATTAAAGAAATAGAAAAAAAAGGTTTTTTCCTGTGATGAGAACTCAGGATTTACTCTCTTAATAATTTTCATAGATATAAAGCATATATAAAGCAGTATTAATTATATTTATCATGTCACACATTATCATTATATCCCTGGTACTTATTTATCTTATTACTGGAAGTTTGTAACTTTCGACTACCTTCCTCCAATTCCCCCTCTCTCCAACCCTCCACCCCTCACACCCACCCCCTGCCTCTGGTGACCACAGATCTGATCTCTTTTTCTAGGAGCTTGTTTGTGTGTTTGTTTTGAAGTATAATTTACCTACAACACTATGTTAGTTCCTGTTACCCAACGCAGTGTTTCGATATCTCAATTTTCAATATTCCGACCATCATCATCACTATTGCTGTTATTATTTTGCCGCTGGCATTATTGTTATGGAGGGACATGGCACTGTCCCCATCTGCCTGTTTCTGTCACTAACAGGGCTCTGGCTTGGAGGGGCCCTTGCTTACCTCCAGGCTGGAGTGGAGCTGGGAGAGAGGGGAAGGGAGGAATGGGCCGTCCCTGTAGGTGGGGCCTCTTGGCCAGGGGATCTTTCTGTCTCTCTCTCCTGGGTGGAGTTTGGCTGGATGGGCTTTGGCACCCGCCTCTGGAGCTGGGAGAGGATCTTCCCATCCATGTTCCTCCCCCACTTTCAGTCTCAGTGGCCTCAGCCCTGGGGACTGCCCCTTTCTCCTCCTCCTGTCCCCATTTCCTCCCCAGGCTCCCTCAGTCCTCACCAACCCCATTCCTAAACCTCACTAATCTGCTTGTCACCCTCTGCTTCCTTGCCTCGCCCTTGCACATGCCATTCTCTCTACCTGGAATGTCACCCCCTCTCCCCACACCGATTCACATTTCTGGGCTCTTTGAAAACCCAGCCAAAACTCACCAACTTCATTTAGGCTGTGATCTGCTCAGGTCTTTCCTCTTTGTCATGTACTCATTTGCACTCGAAATAACACGATCAGAAAACTGCTTTTAGACTCAGAAAAATAAGTAGAGATGATCTAAACCAGCTCTCTCATTTGATAGATGAGAGACCAACCTGAGGCCCAGAGAGGTCTTAACTTGGCCAAGATCACACAGTAGTGAGAGTTTTTGAAATAGTTGGCTTCACAAGAGGCTTTCAAATATTTTATGTGTTTTGTTTTATTTCCTCAATACAGTGTGATCAATACGAGGGCAGAGGCTGTGTTTTTGTTTTCAATTTTGCTTTTGTTTTTTATCTCCACTGTGGTGTGTGTGTGTGTGGGGGGGGGCAATTGTAATAGTTCTAAAACTCAAAGTGGTACAAACTTTTGCATATGTTATTCATATGATCTTAGACCAGCCCTGTGAGGTAGGTAACCAAGGCCTTGCTATTTTACAGAGCAGGAAACTGAGACTTAGAAACGTTTGACCCAGGAAGTTAATGGTAGAACTCAAGTTCCCTGCCTCCTAGTCCCAGCCCAGGGCCCTGACACCCACGATGCTCTCCTGAGGTTTCTGGCCGGGACCTGGGGTAGCCAAGGGGGTGGCCTCTGCCGTCTTCCTCGTTCACTGTGCATTCTTCACCTTGGGGCTGAGGAGACCTTGCCTTTGGCTTTCTGCCGCTCCCCATACTGTCCCACTGCTTTCTCCTTGTGTCCCCCCGTGGCATGGTTGGCACATAGACACATACACATATATACTCAGAACTGCAGGTGTCTAGGGCAACAGACCACAGGGGAAACCACATCACCTTTGTTGACACTGGAGGGAGGTAGGGGGACAGGGAAGGAACTTGCTTAGTTCTCTCCACCTGCCTCTGCCCCCACAGTCATCTCACCTCCCAGCTCAGGCTATCTGAACTTGTAGCCATGCCCCAGCCTCTTCCTGATTTATCTATCCAATTCTGGCCCAGGAGGATACATGGCCTCTTCTGTCAGATCCTAAAATCCTGGATGGGATCTGCCTAGCTGCACCCCAAAGCCACACCCCTCACTCCTAGCCAGGATACTTACATAGCTCCTCTGATCCCTACTGGGCAATGTAGCAGACAAAGGTGGGAACCGGGGATGAGAGGACAAGGCTGGGGTCAGTGAGGAAGGAAACTAGACATCTAGAATGTCACTCCGAGATGAGCGGGACCTCTAGTAACCAGGCTGCACTGGAGCGGGAGACCTGACTGCAGCTTCTGCACTGTTTTGACCTGCTAGAAGAAACTGCACAGGCTCTGAATCAGGCATATTTGGGATTAAGTCACTTACTGGTTCTATGGCCTTGGGCAAATCATTTTGTCTTTCTGAGCTTTAGTTTGCTAACTAAAACAAAGGGGATAATAATGAGATATAAGTGAAAGGGCCTTGAACAGCACATGATACAAAAAAGATGCTCAGTAAATCCTAATTACCCTCCCTCCCTCCCTTCCTTCCTTCCTTCCTTCCTTCCACTTGTTACATCTGATCCCATGAAACCCTCTATGGAGTGGGGGATCTACTGCTCCTATTTATGTGGAAGTCCAAATCCTGCGCATTGGCACCTGATTCTAGGTTCAGAAACTGGAATGCAATGCCGAACCCACCCAAGGAAGTGCTGTCCCTCTGAGATCTCACCCAGGCCAGGGATCAACACCTTCTGATTGGCCTTGTGGAGAGTGTGGGGGAAGTGCGGGTTAGGCGAGGGGTTGTGGCTTCAGCTACCACATCTAGAAAACTGGGTCAGGAGTGGTCTCAGAGGCCTGAGGTTCAGACCAGAAGACTTTGGATGGAGCTTTGAACCCTGGCACGAGGAGGGCACCCAATAACACTCGTTGAGTAAGTGAATGGCCTCATCACTTACTAGCTGTGTATCTTTGGTCAGGTTTCTCAACGGTTGTGAGCCTTACTTTAATCACAAGCATAACAAGGATAACTGAAGAATAAATGATCTAATGCTTGCCAGGGGGATGGCATAGGGCTGCTACATGGGAAATAGTCAGTAAAAGGTAGCTAAGGAAGGGGAGGAGAGAAGAAGGAGAAAGAGAATGTCAAGTAGACCCAGAGCCCCAAAGAAAGCAGAAGGCGGGTGCCCTCATGCTTTGTACTGGCCAGAGACTCAAGGAAGATGCCAGGAAGCCAAGGCAGGTCCTATGGGACTAATGTCTTCTGCCAGGTGCTTAGTTGAGCAGTCTGTGAGAGGTCTGCACTCAAGAACCTTTAAAAAAAAAAAAAAAAAGGGCTTCCCTGGTGGCGCAGTGATTGAGAGTCCGCCCACCAATGCAGGGGACACAGGTTCGTGCCCCAGTCCGGGAAGATCCCACATGCCGCGGAGCGGCTGGGCCCGTGAGCCATGGCCGCTGAGCCTGCGCGTCTGGAGCCTGTGCTCCGCAACGGGAGAGGCCACAGCAGTGAGAGGCCCGTGTACCGCAAAAAAAGAAAAAGAAAAACAACAACAACAACAAAAAACCTCCCCATGGTAACCAGGGTAGAGGAGAGAGAGGTAGCCTGCACTCTTCTGCCTCATGTCTCTTTCCTGGAGGCTCTCTAACACATCCCAGAAAGGGACGTGTGATTTAGAAACTGGCTTAAGACTTGTCCTCTGGGTGGGGATGGGGGGATGGTAAGTACAGGGGCAAGAGAAGGAGGGGCACAGTCCAGCTTCCTGGTTGGAGGACTCACCTGCTGTCTTTCTCTCTGCCTAGACTTCGGGGGCAGGGAGCTCTGGTGTGTGTAGAAAGCCATGTGCTGGGTAATGTGGGGACATGCAGAGGCAGGAGGAGATACCCTTTGTGCTCAAACCTCCTGGAACTCAGTGATTAGGTCAAAAAGAAAAAGAAAACTCACAAACAAATCCATGAATGATGCACATGATAGACATGAGCAAACAAGGGCCTGATTTCAGTCCAGAAATAACTACGGGAGTCCTGGGGGGGGGTGTCAGGAGGGGGCATTGTGAGGCTAAAGGAGAAAAAAAGCAGGGGAGAGGCTGGGAGTCTGAAGCAACCAAGCCATTTTTCTGGAGGCGGTGGGCAAGGACAGGGATTCAATTAGGAAGAGGGGGGGCGGTGCTGGGAAAAACACACCTGAGGTGGAAGAACATGTGTCTTTCAGAGTCAGTATGGGGAGTCATAGGGAAAAAAGGTATATTGGGGGTGTCCAGCTGGGGGATGGTCCTTGAAGGCCATGAACCTCTGTTCCAATTTAACAAATAACTCAGAGGGAGCCTGAATTCTGTGCAAGGTACTCAGCAAGACACTACAAGGAATGCACCCATGACTAAGGCCATAGCTGGGCTCAGGGGGTGTCCACTCTTGAACATTCTTGGGAAGGAAGAGAGAGTTGAGACAAGTATACAGTGGGTGACGGTCAAAGTACAGGGAAAGATTGACAAGGTGCTGGAGTGGGGTCCTTCGAGGGAAGGAAAGAATCTCTCTGGCTATGGGAATCAGGGAAAGTTTCCTGGAGAAGGTGATATAGACGTTGAGGATGGGACAGATTTCAACAGGAGGAGGAAGGGGCTGGGAGGGAATGCGCTGAGCCAAAGTAGGGGAGTGGGAAAGCATGAGGACACGATGGGGAGCAGCCAGTAGCCCAGTATGGCTGAAATAATAACAGTAATCATAGCAACTAACATCAGTGAGCGCTAAGTACCAGGAGGTACTGAGCAGAACAGCAGAAGGGGTGGGAAGAGAGAGAGAGATGCGTGTAGTGCGGCGCCATGCTGTAGGAGACCTTGGATGCCAGGAAAGGGGTCTGTGAGGATAAGTGAACAAGCGCAGAGGGGTTGGACCTGCCTGCTGAGTGAGCGCTGGGACCAGGAAAAGGCCTGAAGTAGGAAGCGGGAGCAACAGGTGGTGAGGCCGGAGCCGGTCTGGCAGGAGCAAGGAGTCTATGGTCATATTGGACCTTGGCACGGCCAAGCCCCCCTAGGCCACTGGGACTCTTGCTTCTAATTTGTCATGGCTCCGCCGCTGGCTCAGCCTCAATTTCTTCTTCTTCTTCTGTAGAATCCGGGACTCTGGCTTTGCAGGACCGAAGGAGGCAGGATGGGGACGGAGGGAAGCTGCGCTCTGCCTTCTAGCAGCGAGGCCCCCAGCGCAGGAGAGCCCAGCGTTTCCGTTGCAGACCTCTCCCCTTCCCGGGAGCCGCTGTGTCTCTGACCCAGCAGATTGCCAAAGGCGACAGGGCTCATAGACTAGGCCGGGAAGCACAATGGCGAGGTCCTCAGCCCCTGACCCCTGACTCTGACCTTCTGGTCCCGCTAAAAGGGAGGGGGGGTAGGGAGGGCTGCTGCGTAAAGCCAGCCCGGAGCTGAGTTTATTAGCTGAGGGAGGTGGAGGCGGCTGCATTCCGACTCACAGACTGGAACATTTCTGTGATCCGCTGTAATGCACTGGGAGACACTGGGCACATTGCTGAAGTTTGACTCATAGGGACCGGGAGGGGGAAAGTAGGGGGGAGGGTGGTGGGGGGAGAGGAATGGGAGGAAGAGAGGAAGAGGAGAGGAGGGAAGGAAATCCCTTGAGAAATTTCTTTAAAAAAAGAGAACTTTCAAAATCCGCACCACCCCCACCCCCCTTTTTCTTTTAATAGGAACAGGCTGGACCCTTCGATTCCCCTCAGCTGGCGAGGTCGGGGCGGGGGGGGGGGGGAGGAGGTGGCAGAGGGGGAGGGCTGGGCAGTGATTCAAATCAGATCCTGGAACTTTCCTCAGGCAAGTCGTGCTTGGGGCGGGGGGCGGGGGTGTCTGTCTGGGACTCCTCGCCGGGACCGGGGGCTCCACGCGTGTCCCGCCGTCCCCCTGTGTAACTGTTGGCTGGTGGGCCGTACGTATGTGTGCTTGTGAGCGCGGGGGTCCTCCCCTGCAGAGTGTCTGTGTGAACGAGTCTGCCCCGGGTAAACATGGATGTGTGCTCGCGTACGTGGTGTCTGCGAGGGTGCGTGCGCTCAGGTATCTGAGTTTCCGGGAATTGTGCGCGGGTCGCTGCGCCGCGCGGCGGCCGGGGCTGGGCGGCAGCGCGGCATCCGCGGGCGGGTCGGGGCCGCGTCCCACGTTCCGGGTTCGGCGCTGCCTCCCCGCGAGCCGGCCGCGCGGGGTGTCCGCCGCCCGCCAGCCCGGGCGCCGCGCCGTGTCTGCGAGGTGGTGTGTCCCCGGGCCGCGAGCGCCGGCCCCCTCCCTCCCCTCCCCCTTGGCCCGCTCTCAGACTCAGATAAAGCATTTCCTTCCATTGTCATCCTACCCGGCCGGCCGGGCTGCCAGGGCCCTCCCCCTCCCGGCCCCCTCCCTTCCTCTCGCCGTCTCACAGTCGCTCCGCAGCCTCCGGCGACCGGGGGGATGTGAGGCCGGCGCCCCAGCCCCCCGCCCCACCATGAGCCCCCCGCTCTGAGGGCCCCGGCCCCTGGATGCACAGCCCCGGCGCTGGTGAGTACTGGGCTGTCGCCCCCCGCCCGCCCCGCCCTGCACGCGGCACCCAGCGCCGCCCGCCCGGGCTCCGGCTCGGGCTCCGGGCGGCCCCGCGGGCCCGGCCCGGCGTGCGCCCCCCCCCGCCCGTGCCCGCCCCGCCCGTCTCCGCGGGGCTCTGGCAGGCTCCCGGCCCGGGCTGGTTCCGGGGCCGGAGGGTTCGGGCCTCCAGCGGGGCGCCCACATCCGCCAGCCGCGGGGCAGCGACAGGCCCGAGGGAGGGAGTTGGAGGCCCCGGGCCGCCGGTGCGCGGGCCCGGCGTCCCATCACCCCCGTTTGCGGGGAGAACGGACCGGGGGACCCGGGAGTGAGGGACGGCTGCCGCGGCCCCGGGAGGGGGCGGTGCTCCGGAGCGGAAGGTTGGGAAGCGCAGGGCAAAGGGCAGGACCCATTGAGTTGGGGCCGGGCTCTTAGCCCCGGACATCAGCGCCCCCATCCCGCGAATCCTGGCCGGACCGTACTCCGACCCCTCCGCTGGGGAGAGTGTGATCCCTGGGAGGGAGGGTCTCTGACAGCGAGGTTTCTCTCAGCACCGCCCCCGCCCCCCACCTTTGCTCACCCATCAGGGTGAAGAGACACCTGTGCCCGAGTGAGCTGCGGAGGTGCTGGAGGGGCGCGGGAAGATGGTGACCGCAGGCTGTGTAGTGAGTGGTGGGGGACAGGATGTGTGCCCCCCAAGCCTGCGGTCTGTTGGTCCTGGGGAGTAAGAGCAGGCGGCAAATCTGGCAGCTGGGCTGGGCCCTGACGCCCAGAGTTTCTAGGCCTGTGGGCTGAGAGAGAGAGAAAGAGAGAGAGAGACCGACCTCTGGGGCTTGCAGGCCGCCCAGCTCCCCCTACCCCCATTTCCTTCCCTCCCGCTGCCCAGGCTACCCATTCGGATCTGACCTTGCCAGCCACTGGTGCTCCTCCCACCAAGTCCAGGCCATTCCCCGTCCCTGCTGGCTGTCCTGCATACCCCAGAGGCCTCCCCCTGCATCTGGACACTGGCTGTCTTGCTACTGCCCATCCCTCCCCACACCCTCATTCAACATCTGCTTGAGGCCCAGCTCTGCCTGCCAGTTTCAGTGGCCCTGCTGGGGACTCAACATCTGGATTCATCAGCCTGTTCCCTGGACTTGCACCTGGATCCACGGGAACCTTCCTAAGACCCCTGCCCAGCCACTGGGCTGAAAGCAAAGAGAATGTGACTCAGTTTCCTACCTCCCAATGGGCCACCTCGGTGGCCCATTTCTCCCCCATAGCACCCCACAGGCCAGGTCCTCCAAGGGGTTTAGCCTGCCACACACTCCTGTCCTCATACCAGCCCTCTCGGAAGCTCCTTCTCCAGCCTCTACTACACATCTCTTAGCTCCTCCTTGCTCAGCATCTCAGCCTCCCTACTCTGCTCTCTGTTCCCTCTACCCACCTGAATTAATAAGTAAGTTTCCTCCTCTGTGGAGTCACTTCTGGGGAAACTAAGGCACAAAGCAGTCTTGCTGTGTTCTTCCCAGTGAACCTGGACTGGAACCAGGTCCTGGACCTGCTGGGACTCCTCCCCTGCCTTTAGTCCCCTGATGGTTCTCATCCCTGGCTTGGCCAGGCTCACAGCTGCTTCTTGGTATAACATCTGGAATGGCCCCGGGAAGTGTTCTCCCGAGGTCTCTGTGTTCCTTAGCTTGAGCCCAGGGATGGGTGTCTCTCTGGCCACCAAGTCTTAAGCTGTGATCCTGAGGCTAAGAAGGTTGCATTCAGGTCTTGCACTGACTATTCCAAGAATCTAAACTGGTCGCTCCGCTTTTATGCTGGAGCTCAGTTTCCCCATCAGTAAAATGACCACAGAGGAGGAGATGGATCGGTGGGGGCTCTTATGCCGACCACTTCCTTCAGGAATAATGGACCCCAGCTTTCATCCTGGTCTGGGAATGAGAGTTGGAACGTTCTCTTCGTCCATCCTCTCCTCAATTCGGATATGAAGCCCTTGGAAGTGAGAAACGCATGTGTGATGGGCGTACGAGCGGGGACCCTCCTGTAGCTGCAGGCGTCCTTGCCCAAGGCCAAAGCCTGCGTAACCCCTGGCATCTCTTTGTCTTCCTTCTCCTGACCTTTCATTTTAAGAGCTAGTAATTTTGAAGTTGGCAGGGGTCTGAGAGAAGATGAGCTAATGCAAGGCCCAGGGTCACCCAGCCAGGGAATGGCAGGCTGAGCAGGGCTGGGACCAGACCTTCTAACTCTGCCCATGCCCATTCTCCTGGCCTTCTTCTCCCCTGGCCTGGCTCAGGTCCTGCCCATGCCCCCTTCACGCCTCGGCCCTGACCTGTCCTCAGTCGGCGTTGAGACTGGGGCCTGTAGTGGGGTGTGGGGTATTGCTGGAAACAGGGCCGGGGTAAGGCGTGGGAGCTGGCCTCTGTCCTCCCCAAGGCTCTGGGACTGTGCGTTTATGTGTTGGATTTGTTCACTAGATGGGGCACTTCCTCTGGGGCAGGAAGCTTTGATTTCCTGTGGTGGGGATGCTGGTAGGATTAGAAGCGGGGGACTCAGCTCTGGGCCATCCCTGATGTTGTTGTTTGGAACCAAAAGGGGCAGAGTTTCTGCATAAGGCTGCTTTCCCTCACCCAGGGGAGGCAGGAAGGAGAGCATTGGTGAGGAGGCCTAGGCTAAGGCCAGAGGAGGAGGCCAAGAAGGCAATGAGATGGGGGGTGGGCAACACAGCAGGAAGCCTGGTCAGCAGGTGACCCTACCGGGTATTGTGTTTCCCTGTGATATTTCCCCCTGTTTCTGTGGCAACCTTCCCTGGGGGACCCAGGCTTTCGAGCTGCAGGAAAATGCCCCCAGACAGCCCTTTCCTTAGAGGTCTGAGTATTAGGAGGAGTCCCTCAATCTGGCCACCTCCTTTGCCATTTTGGCGCCTAGGCCCAGGGCTTGGGAATCTAGGCAAGTGGGTTGAGCGAGCACTGGGGGTCGGGGTGGGGGGCTGGGCTGGGTGGAGGCCCTTTTGCACCTCCCCGGGGGGACGGGAAAGAGAGGGCCTGCTGGACTTTGGGGAGGGCTCTGTGCCTCCCCTCATCCCATCTCCCCACTGTCCTCCAGCAGCTCTCCCCCTTCGAAGGGGGAGCTGGACAGCATGCTGCCTGGGGCAAGGGGTGGGGGGTGGCAGAGGCGGGAGGGATGTTTTCATCAGCAGAGCATAGCTCCTTTGGTCCTGGACCAGTTCCCAGAGGCAAAATAAATTCAGGATAGTGTCTGTTTAGTGTGGGTCAGCATGTGATGGGTGTGTGTGCACACTGGGTATGTGGTGGTGGGACTGCATGTGTGCCCCTGGGCTGTGTATGTAGAGGTGGCGATCCACGTGGTGGTTCTCTGTTGGGTGTCTGGGGAACACGCACACGTGTAGTGCAGATGTGTATCGTCTGTAGAGCTGTGCACCGTTGCAATTCGTGGCTCTGCGTGGGGTGTGTGGACACGTTTTGGGGGGACGTATGCCTGTGCAGGAGTGGCTTTTTTTTTTTTTTTTTTTTTGCGGTACGCGGGCCTCTCACTGTCGTGGCCTCTCCCGTTGCGGAGCACAGGCTCCGGACGCGCAGGCTCAGAGGCCGTGGCTCACGGGCCCAGCCGCTCCGCGGCATGTGGGATCTTCCCGGACCGGGGCACGAACCCGCGTCCCCTGCATCGGCAGGCGGACTCTCAACCACTGCGCCACCAGGGGAGCCCAGGAGTGGCTTTTTTAATGGAAGCCCAGGTGTCTGCTGGAAAGCATTTTCATCCCTCCTCAAATGCCGGTTCCCGGAGCATTTCCTTTAGAGTCACCTGGGAATGTATTAAAACTAAAGATCTTCAGGCCCCATTTCAGATAGACTCAGAGCCCGCAGGGGTTGGGCCCAGGAATCTGGAGTTTGACATGCGCTTCAGTGAGCTGGTGCAAAGCCGTGTTTGAGGACCGCCAATCTCTTCATATTTTCTTTTGAGGAAACTGAGACCCACAGAAGGTATGTGGTTTGTCCAAGGACACAGGGATATTAAGAGGAAGAACCAGGACAAAATTCAAGCCTTTCAAGACCAGTCCAGGACCCACCCATGCGTCCCCTGCGGTGTACATGTCCACACTCAGCGTGATGCCGTGGACCACATGGGACTGGTGCGGATGCTCAGTGGGCCTTGACCTTTTCCCTGGGGTCCCGGGCTTCCCGACCTTGCTCTTCCTGTTATATCCTGCTTCCTCCTCCCTGGGGAAATCCTGGAACTGTTGCTCGTCAGTCCTAAAAGTGAGGTTGGCAACCAGAAGGCCCCCTTTACTGAGCCAGGCATTCAGCTGTTTAGTTACTCACTGGATGCTTACTGAGCCTTGCTGGGTGCCAGGTCCCAGGCACAGATACACAGTGAACACAGAGGCAGGGCATCTGCCCTCAGGGAACTTCCACTCTAGTGGAGGAGACAGTAAGACAAGTAGGCAAGTAAAGAAATGAGTATATACACCTAGTTACCCATTGCGCTAAACCCTAAGAAGGAAATGAACCAGGTGCAGCGATAGAGAATAACAAGGTGGCACTAACTTAGACAGGGCGGCCAGGGGAGGCCTGCTTGAGAAGTGACATCTATGCCTGCTCTCACCCCCCCAGACTAGAAGTGAGCCCTCAGAGCTTCTGAGCCATTCTTGGCAACCGCCTGGGTCCAGGTGAGAGACCTGGGCTGAGTGCTGGCAGGGGACTGGAGCGCAATCTCCAGCCTTTTGCCTGGCAGGGAACAGCAGGGTCTCGGCTGCTCGAGCCATCCCCAGAGGCTGGCAGAAGGGGCGAGGAGGAGGGAGAGCTGGACAGGGCTGGACCCAGCCTGCTTCGGCGCCTGGGGGAGCAGCCTCTTCCCCGTCGTGGGGCCGAGTCCAGGGCCCTGTCGACATGTCAGGGGTTGGGAAGGCGGCAGCCTCTCTCAAGTGCCAGCCCATTCCTGACCCTCCTGCCTCACCTTCCTCCCACCTCGTTCCCTTCCTCCCATCTCCCCACCCTACAACTCCAGTGCCAAGTCCCTCCTCTCTTGGTCTAGCCTGGCTGCCTCTGTGGCCACTGGGATTTATTTACCTGGCTCAGGAATCACCCGGCGGGGGGGGGCGGCGGGGGTCAAGGCTTAGAGAGGAGCTGGGCCCTGGAAGAGAGGACACACCAGAAAGAAGGGCTGGGGCAGGGGCCAGCGAGGACAGGGCAAAGGGAGGGCCGAGGCTGGCCGAGCGGGGGGCCGGGGCAGGAGAGAGGGAGCAGAGGAGATCTTTGGCTGGGCGCTCCAGAGCTGCTCCTGGGCCCTTGGAATCTGCTCCTCAAACTGGGTGAGCCTCTGAGCGGGGGGCTTGGGAGGTGTTGGGTGGGGGCAGCAGATGACAGCTAGAAGGCAGTGCCCCCCCCCCCCGGTCCCTTGGCAGCCCCACCTCTTCACCCCCGTCTCAGGAGGTTCACTTTCACATCAGCAAGCAGCCTTGAGACCCTCTCACCTCCGGGCTCTTCTCGTGGTAGCTCTTCCCTGGGGCCCCAGAGCTGGCGGCTGCAGGATGGTCGGGCCCTTTGCTCAGAGAGCTGAATATCAGAGGAGCCCTCACGTGAGAGAAGAGGCCCCGTCAGGCCTCCCACCCTCCAACCCGCTGCCTGGAGTCTTTCAACCCTGGCCTCCTTTAGGCTGCTGGGTGCAGTCACCCCCTGGACTCCTGTGTCTCCCAGGCCTTCTGCCCAGGATGGGGAGGGGACATCCCATGAGGAGGGCCCTGGGCTAAACTCTCCGTCCCCACCCCTTCACCAGCCACTTCCTTTTTTCCCCATGTTGCCTGCAGGGATTGGAAACCCTGGTGGGCAGAGACCCTGGGCTTTCAGGGCGAGCCTGGTGCCCTGGAGGGAATGAGGGGGACCCCATCTCTCTTCGGGAGTCCAGCTCAGCTCTCTTGCACCCCGAGGAGGCCAGCTCTGGCTCCTGCAGCGGCCCCCCACCCCAGCCCTGGAAGTCCCATTCCTCCCTCCCCCGCTGCCAGGATGACAGGGAGAAGCGGGGCAGGCGGGGAGCCACAGGTTCGGAAAGCGTCGGGGTGGGGGAATTCGGCGACGGGCCGTAACTGTCTTGTTTTGCTCGCCCCACAAACCTGCACGGGCATCCGCTGCGCCCTCCTGGGCGTTCAGGTTGTGGAACTGCTCTCAGAATGACGGGCTGGTAGCACCCGGTTGGGGCAGGGGGTGGGGGTGGGGTGAAGGGGGGAGCCCCAGGCCAGGGGGAGCTGGAGGGTTAAAAATAGCAACAGCCGGGTTTCGGTTAGCAAATGTGGAGGCGGGGAGCTGGAGGCGGGGCAGGCGGCAGGCCGTGTTTGCCCGCAGCTCAGGGCTGTGTTTCCCCTGGGTCCCAGGAGTGAGTCACGGTGGAGTCGGTGGAGTCGCTGATGAGGTGCTGGCACAGCACCCCACCCCACCGGGCGAGGGGCTGGGCGCAGGCTTCATCTCCGGGGTGCTAGAGGCTGTGCATCTCCCTTCCAGGCCTTCAGAGCCATCTTGAGAGTTGGGCCAAGGAGATTGTGTGATAGAGGGGAAGAAGCTTGCCGTTCTCATACCAAAGACCTGGGTTTGAATCCCAGCTGAATGGCTCTGGGACCTCGTGCGAGGCTGCCACGGGCTCTGAGACTTGATTTCCTGGTCTTTCGTGTGGGGATTTGCTCACATGCGCGTGTTAACTCCCGGTGGATTCTAATGCACCCTACAGATGTGAACGGTCACCCTCGACTCTCCTGTGCCCATTGCAGAGCTTGGCAGAAGGGCCTTCCGAGTGAGGACACAGAGGGAGGAATGTGGCAGTGTCCCCGTTTCTCCTGCAAACCACTGAGTGTAACCTTGGGCGCATGGCTCTCTGTGCCTCAGTTTCTCCATCTCTGTAATATGAAAATAATCATAGTTTCAAGCTCCTGGAGTTGTTCTCAAGATTAAAGTAAGTAAGGTTAGCACCGTGTCTGGTATGAAGTCAGTACACACAGAATATTATCACTGTTATTGATGTTATTGTTCATATTTTTGAAGGTCAGGGATAGGGAATGTTAAAGACATGAAGAACAGAAACTGGGCTCGGCCCCAGTTCACAGGAAAAACCAGGCCAAATTCACTGTTCCAGATTCCTCCACCCATAAGGGCCTGGAACGGCAGGAGTCTATAGCCAGAAGTCGCAGGGTGGACCCCTTCTCTCTTTCACTCCCCCACCCCTGGCCTCTCTCAGTGAGGCAGGATGCGGGGGAACCTGAGGGCCTCGCTGCCAGCTGGCCCCGGGGAGGGTCTGGGATGGGACTGGCCCTGATGGCCCTGCTGTGGAGTAAGTACCTTGCCAGCATCTGTTGGGGTGACCTTTATTTTAGCCCCCTCCCTGGCAGCTTTTAAGAGGAGCGTGAGGCAGAGGAGGGATGAGAAGGTCAGTGATGTCAGCAGTCTGTATTCCCAGCACAGTGGCCCTGGAAGAGGCAGCAGGCATTTCTTTCAGGAAATGATCATTATTCAGCCTACAGGCATCCATTAAGTCAGTCCTGACTTTGTGCCCAGGCCTGTGCTAGGCCCTCTGTGTGATTTGGGAGAAGCGGAGGATGCTGAGCTGTAGATAATGCGGAACTCCAGAGGATATGGGGTCCAAGAATATAATACGTGGAATCAGTGAAAGCCCTACGTCCCAGTTCTCACGGGAACCAGAGGTCGCATCCTGACTTTGCCGCCCGTTGGCAGTGCCGTCTTGATATCGTGTGGGTGCACATACACACATCAGTTCTGTTTTATTATTCCAGAGGCAGTTCCTGTGCATCGTAGGCAATCAGACAACACAGAGGAGCAAAAATGAAAGAATAAGAAACATCCCGATCCCAGCAGTGGGAGATCACTGCCACGGTACCTCAGTGTACACCTTCCCATCTCCTGACATGCCTTTATACACCGTGCTTCTTACCAAAACGAGACCATACCACGTATGCCATTCTTTTCAGTCAGTGATCTCCACCTTCCAGTGCAGTAAATTTTCATCTCATCGCATTCGCAGTTGGCTAGAAATTGTCCTTCACAGCTGGTTTGTCCAAATCTGTACCCAGGACTGTGCATCTGGCTTTTGAATTCCCTGAAAGCTGTGTTAAGCACCCTGGCTGGATCTGTGGTCTGGAAAAACCCCAGCTGAGTGAGTCTCAAGGGCAGCCCTGGCCACAAAAGGGAATCGTGTCACCTGGAGAATCTGCCCGACAGAGTTCTGCCATCTTCCAAAAATAACAGGCAAAATGAGTGGGATTCTGGGGCATCACGGGGATGGGGATCTGGTATTCACTGTCATGAATATTAATGTGGCATCCCTGTGAGTGCCAGCATTCATAGCTTGTTGCTATTCACGGACTCATATCCGTGATGCCCCAGGCCATGGAGCAGGCCGGGGTCTCGCTGTGGCCTCTCTCCCTGCCCCAGGTCCAAGGGTGCTGATGGCTGTTTGGTGTTGCTCCTAGTTCCCGGGAGCCTGCCCTGAAGATGGGTGCTCCCTTCTGCACTTGTGGGCACCTCCATCCTTGCCCGCGGCCTGCCCGGGTGTGTGAGGCCTGGGCAAGAGAGGGAGAGAGAAAGAGAGAGAGAGAGAGCGCGTGCACCCATCCCCTCCCTGGGGGATTCGGTTCACTCCCAAGTAGCCGCTCTGTGGGGGTCTTGCTCTGGTTATGCAACGTGCATTTTAGACAGGGCTTGACAGTTTCCAGAGGGCTTTCACACAGCATTGATGCTCCCTGGCACCTGGGGGTTTGCTTGTTTAGTTATACCCTGCTGGGGGCAGCTTACAGGAAATGATAAAATGGTAATATGTACATTTAAAAAGCAGGGAAAACGTAAGATGAAAAAGGAAGCGAGGATGGGGTCGTAAGATGAAAAAGGAAGTGAGGATGGGGTCGGGGAGTGCCTCCTGGACATGAAGAAGCATGTGAGGGACACGGGCAGAGATGATTCAGTTTTTATTTTTGTTGTTGTTTTCTGGATGGAGTACCGGCACTGTGAGAACATGTGAGTCACGCCCAGGCCTTCAGATGTTGGGACCGCACTGTGTCCTGTGTGACCCCTTGGTGGCCTTACCTCACCTCGGTGGGTGGGACTAGCTGTAAACACCAGTGTAGTGATTATAGCTTAGGTTCTGGAGTCCCAGAAGCCCCACTTACCACCTGTGTGACCTCGGCAAGTTTCTTAACCTCTCTGAGCCTCAGTTTCCTTCCTTTGTAACGTGAGGATGGTAGCAGTATCGACCTCATAGGGTGGTTGTGAGGACCAAAGGAGATAGTACAAGTCAGACACTCAGCACAGTAACCAGCACCCAGTAAGCATTCAGCACGTGGTTGTTGATCATACTAATACTACTAGTTACTGCTAATAATAAAATAATAACGATGGACATTAATATCATAGCTTAAGCTTTTCCCTGGCAGTCTCGGGAGTGGGCTGAGTGGCCTCGTGGGTGGCACAGGTGAGGGGAGCCAGGAAGGCACATCTGGGAGAGGCAGAACCGGCGGGAGGCAGAGGTGGGGTGCGCAGGGAAGCAGGGTCTCCAGAAGCTGAGGGATCAGTGAGGGTGAGGGCATGAACAGGAGACCTCAAAGGGGAGAAAGGAGCGGCTCCGAGACAGCCCCGGGGCGGTGACTGTGCTTCCTGTTGGGGCAAGCGCTGGCCCTTGAGAAAGACTGGCTGGGGCTGGCGGGCGGCTAAGAGGGAGCAGCTGGTCTAAGTGGGGCACCAGGGGGTGGGGGAGGGGGAGAGACAAAGGCAGAAGCTGATAGAAACTCGACTCTTCTCCCCGTGTTACAGATGGGGGCCCCATCTTGACTGCTCGGGCTGTTTTGCTTATGATAGGAAAGATGGTGGTTAGACATCATGCTGAACTTCCTGTTTCAGGGATTGGTGCTCCGGGAACAGGGGAGTGAGGGTAAGTGGGAACTGGGGTTTTTGAGGCCTTTCGGGACCCGGGAAACCCTAGGGCAGGCTGGACCAGGGGTCTGGGCGTGGGACTGGAGGAACCTGCCTGCTCAGGGATGTTGCACGCCCTGGGCCCCTGAGCAAGTGGCTCTGCCCACCCTTTCCCACCTTCACAGAGGGCAGCCAGGGAAGGCTGAGTGGTGGTCCGAGAGGCCCCGGGAGCTGGGCGGGCCGGGCTTGGAGGGACTTCTGGTTTTCTTTGACAGAGGGCAGGGAGGCTCTCCAGGGAGCGCCAGTCCCAGGAACTGCCAGCCGCTCACAACTCAGAACGGCCCAGCTCCCCCTGCCATCTGTGAGGAGAGGCCACAAAATGGAATGGACTTGGGGCAGGGACAAGGAGCCAGGGAGGACGCTTTCCCACCCCCAGGGAGCGCAAGCTGCCGCTGCCATGGTTACGTCTGCTTCCTGTTTGATTCATCTCAAACAGCAGAAAGGGGGGTGCCGGCTCCCAGCTCGGGCCGCCGCTGCGTGGGGCTGTTTACAACTGCCCCATGTGGGATTCCCAGAAAGAGACTCCAAACCGGACATCCTGCGGCTGCAAAATACCCAGGTGTCAAGAGCTAAAAATAGCTGCCCCAGGGCCCCAGGCGCGGGGAAAGGGGCATGCTGGCTGCGGAGGCGGAGGGCCGGCCTTGCGGCCCTCACGTCCAGCCTCCCGCCTGGCGCACAGCTGCTGAGCCTGCAGAGCGGCGGCCCCCTGCCTCGGCCTGACTGGAGGCCTTTGTCTGGGCAGGTCCACATCCCGGGCCGCTCACCTGGGAGCCGAGCCTCTGCCCGCCCCGCCCGCCCTCCCAGCGGAGCGTGCTTTGAGAAAGCCTCAGAGGGACTCGGGAGCAACTAAAGAAGGGACAGGGCAGGGCACCCGACCGCCTGGAAGATGAAGCCGGTGCTCTTCCAAGGTCGCCGGCTCCTGTCCCCACGTACAGTACGAAATCATTTCTTAGAATCTGCAGAGTCAACAGTTGCTATCTATAAGTGATTTGGGGGCGCTTGTCTTCACGGGGGCCCAAAGGTGGAACAGGCAGCTTCTGCCCTCTAACCTGCAGCAGGGCTGGAGTTGGCCGCCGGCTCGGGTCTCTGGGGGGCTATGGGATTTTTGGATCTTTCCCTGTGCCCTGCCGGGTCGTGCATTTGCTGTCCCCCCGCTGGCCTGTGGCAGTGGAAGTGCTGGGGAGCAGCAGCGGAGAGCATTGCTTGAGAACATGGATTCTGGAGCCCAGTTGCCTGGCTCGAGTCCCGGCTCAGCCACTCCCATGTTCTGTGCCTTCAGACAAGTTATTTAATGCTGCTGGGCCTCAGTTGACTAGTCTATATAATGGGGATAAAAACAGGAACCACCTCATAGGTTTGTCATGAGGGTTAGGCGAATTAGCAAACGTAGGCCACCTAGAACAACTCCCGGCACATAGTAAAGTGTTAGTTTACAAAAGTTCAGAGGGCGGAGAAAGAGGAGAGCCTGTGGTTGGGAGAGTCGGGATAAGAGGTGGGACCGGGACTACATCTGGGAGACAGTGGACTGTGGCAGACGAGGGGAGGACACAGGTGGTATCAGACACCGAAATGCTTGTGCCAGAGGGAGGCTGCAGACTAGCCTGGGAGCAAGCAGTGTGAATCCCGACCACTGTGGGAGTGCTCCCTGTTTCACACACAGCACTGCTCCCTGTTTCACACACAGCATGTGCTCCCTGTTTCACACACAGCACTGCTCATCTCACACGGCCTCTTCCCCGTCCATATTCTTTATCCTCTTATTTCAGAGGCATAGCCAAGGCTTGCCCAGGCTGCGACGTGTCCCTGGCTCTCCCTGCCGGTCACTGAGGGAGTCAGAGTTTGAACCCAGGTCCATCTGACCTCACAGCCAATGACCTCTGTTCTGTGGACCCTCACTTCTGTCACTTCATGGGGCAGGAGTTTCCAGCCAGCGAGCAGCCCACTGGGCTCTGGATAAATCTGAGTAATAAGCAGCTTGGTGCCAAGATAATGAGCAATAGAATTAATAACGAGCAGAGAATTTCTGGAAGGGGAACACAAGAAACTGTTAAAAGGGGTTGAGTTTAGGGAAGGTCTAGGGAGTTGGATGAGTGAGAAACTTCTGGTTTCATACTTTCAGGGGCTCTTTGAATTACTGTCGCGTCTGCAAGTAGTATACTTTTCAATTAAAAAAACACCACCTATGGGCTGTACCTTAAACTCCTTAAAGTGAGAGCCAGGTTTTATTCACTTTTCCATCCCTGCAAGGCCTGGACCAGGGCTTCCCTGGTGGCGCAGTGGTTGAGAGTCCGCCTGCTGATGCAGGGGACACGGGTTCGTGCCCCGGTCCGGGAAGATCCCACATGCCGCGGAGCCTGCGCTCCGCAACGGGAGAGGCCACAACAGTGAGAGGCCTGTGTACCACACACACACACACACACAAAAAAGACCTGGACCAGTGACCTCACACAGAGGTACTTAGTACCTGCTTTTGGGATCCACTTCTTGGGTTTCCCCCTGCACTGGTCTGGTCTGGCCTGGCTGTACCACTGACCTGCTGGGTGACCATGACATAGCCCCTTGCCCTCTTTCTTTCCCTCTCTGGGAAGTGAGAGTGTTGACCTGCACAATCTCTAAAGCCCCATCAGGTCCTAATGTACACTGCACAGTCCTCACTCAGTGTCAGAGAGTCAGGCAACCATGATGTTCTCTCTTCTGTTTATTTATTCTTGGACCTTCCTGAAGCCATTTCACCCCCAGCTTTGTCTTCTTTGCCAGCCCCCCGCGAAGTCAAACTTCGTCTGCCCATGTCAGGGGAAGCAGACCCGAGCTGAGGAGGGCAGTGGGGTGGTGGAGGGAGTCCGCCCTGGACCCAGGGCTTGGCCTCTTGCTCCTGCCTGTTTTCCTCTGCCTGCAGGGCCTGGGTCTGCCTGCTTCTCCTTTTTCAGCTCCTCAGGAGACCAGGGAGGGGGACACAGCCTCGACAAAGACATCAGAGGCGTCAGGAGGGGGCTTGTGGGTGGCGTTGCTCCTGGGGAAGCCCTCCCCTGATGCAGGGCTGGCAGCACCGGGAGAGCAGGCGGTCAGGCCAGGCTCGGGTTTCCAGTCGCATCTGCTGGGCAGGTGAGGGCCTGGGGCAACAAGGGAGGAGTGGGAGGCCAGCTTGTGCTTAGGGGACAGAAGAGTGGCGTTTGTGTCTGCCCTGGAGGTTGCTGAGGGCCGGGGTGGACCCATTAGGGTGGGATTTCTGGGTAAGATCAGGTGTCTGGTTGGGGAAGGTGACTTGATAGGAACCGCAGCACGAGGTAAACTGCCTCTTCAGCCTGACCAGAGTTGCTTCCAAAGAAGGTAGAAACAGGGGGGTGGCCAGGATTCCAGAAATGAGAGCTCTCCACCCAGGTCCGGAGCTGTGTGGAGAAGGGTCCAGCCCTACGCAGTGTTTTCTGTCCCTCGGGTCCATTCACTCCTGATTTTATTTCAGTCTGACCCCAAATTAATGGTAACGGCGCTCTGAGAGGGGCTGATGAGAAGAGGGGTCCCCAGATTCATCCCCAAGCCTGGGATGCAGCCACTGACTGGGTGCCTTTAGATACTCTCCTCTCTCTGGTACACAGGAGAGCTGTCCCCCAGATCTTATCTGTGTTGCTCTGGGCTCTTCTGAATCCAAAGGCTCTCACAAACCTAGGGGGTTGGAGGAGAAGCAGAACTTTTTCGAGGCATTGCTTTTAGAAGCTGCCCCTGTCGGCAACACACACACACACACGCACACGCACACGCACACGCACACGCACACACACACACACACACACAGCTTTTCTGAACAGAGTTTATATCATCATAGATCATCATCACAGAACATCCCTTTTGGGCCCCGTAACAAACACGACAGAGTTCAGGGCCATTAGCTTTTGTCCTATCCACAGGGTGCACGGTGTCCGGAACCCATGGTTACCAGGGGAGCTGGGCACAGAGAAGCTGGCTGTGCTCCCACGCGTGAGTGTTGCTGGCCAGCCCTCAGGCAGGGACCGAGGGAGCTAGGGGAGAATTCCCAGGAGGTAGGGACTGGAGGCCAAGGACTCCAGGCCAGACACGGTCTCCGGGACTGCACCCGGAAGTCCAGTTCAGAAACCTCTCTTGGAGGACCAGGTCCCGCAGAAGAAAGGGGAGGTCCTAAGAGAGTCCAGGGTAGGGGGCTACCACATCCTGGGGAGGGGAGGAGGCTGCCTCCCATACTCCTGTTCCTTGAGGCTCACAAACCCTGAGAAATACGCATGCCGTGTGCTAGGCAGGGGGCCATTGTGTTCAAGTCGCCAGTTCCTAACAGAGCATGCCAGGTGCCCAGCAAGGTGTTAGGAGCAGATGGGCATGGCTTAGCCGTGACACCGCAGAGACCTGGATTAATGGAGTGTCGAGGTGGGGGGCACAGAGTGGGTGCTGTGGATGGTAAGGGGGCTGTGGTCAGGGTGAGCTTCATGAGGAGATGGCCTCGTGCTGGACTTCAAAGAACGGGCAGTATTTGAACAGGTGGAGCGGCATTTCCCTACCAAATGTCGACATCCGAAGCGCAGGCCACTAGTGTCTGAGGGCAGTTGGTGGGAGTCTGTGCCCAGAGTTGCCGCCTCCCCCAGAGGCTCCTGCCTGCAGGGAATTCTCCTTTTCCAGCTTCTGGAAGAGGACTGGGGCTGCCCCTTAGGCAGTAGTGCAGCGCCCGTCAGTTGTCCTTCAGAAGATGCCCCTTCTGCCCGAGGAGGGCTTCTACCACATCCGCCTCCAGGAGGCCTCCAGGCTCCAGGTTCCATCCCCTTGGCCCTGAGCTGGGACAGCAGGAGGGAAAGGTGGCCTCAGGACTCAGCTCTGTCTTTCCCCACCCCAGCCAGTCCCTGGGATCCCCGGGCCTCTCGGCTGCCGACAGCACCGGCCCTACCGTGGGGTTCCATGGGTTCTGAACGGAATGGAGGGCCCTGGGCTGAGCCTAGGAGCCTGGGAGAGGTGACCATTTCCAGAAGGAAAGACTTCTTTTTGAGGTCATCCACGAAAAAGGCTGAGTGGTTCTCTTCTCGGGGGGCACAGAGGCTGCAGGACCCAGGATGGGGCAGGAGGAGGAAAGGGGTTCCTACCGTGGGGCCCTCGAGCTATGCATTCCAGACCTGCCACTTCACAGCTCCCACCAGATCTGACTTGACCTCCAGGCCACGACCCGGTCCCTCCCACACTGTGGAAGCCTCAGAGGGGGCCCCAGTTCCCCTTCCAGGCCTGCTCTCCCTTTCTCCCCGTCTCCCTCCTGGCATCCTTAGTGCAGTCTTAGCAGCTGTGCTCTCCCACCTCACCTCCCAGCCCTCTTCTCCCCCTTCGGGCTAGGGGAGCCTGGTTTGGCTGCCCAAGGAAGATTGTATCTGAGCACATCAGGGAGGGCTGAGGGCACCGTTGCGTAAACCAGGGCCTCCTGAGTTTCTTGCTGTGGACTGAGCTCTGGCGGAGCAAGATACCTGAGCCGCTTGAAAGATCAGATGAGGAAGATGGAACTGGGGATCGCTCTCAGGCGGCACGGGAGTCCGAGGAAAGGAATGGGGTGGGGTCTTGTCTTTTCCCTTAGCTTCTGGTGGAGGTGCCCTTGGGCTGGAGTGGGGCCTCCTGGACCAGCAGGCGGCCTGCCTGGCTTGGCCCTCTCTCTTCCTCCTCCCCTGCCCCTCCCGGCAGCCGCCTCACTCCATCTCTCTTCTCTCTACAGATGGGACCCAGGTGAGCCCGGGTGCCCACTGCCCCAGTCCCCCTGGCACAGGTAAGAGTGGGCCTGAGGGAGAGTGTGGTGGGGAGTGGAAGATGCGCTGGAAAGGACAGAAGCGGGGCGAGGAGCTCAGGGGTGGTTCAGAACGGTGGCTGGCTGATTGGCCAGAGAGTTGGGAGGTTGGGGTTCTGGGGGAGGGGGCGAAGTTGGGGTTTTGTGGGGAAGGGGTAAGAGGGGGGATAAGAGAGGCAACTCTGGATCCAGGTTGGCCCCAGAGCTGGGAAGCACAACAGGAAAAGGAAAGGCAGGATGCTCTCCTTGTCCGTGCTGGTGCAGTGAAACAGGAAGGCAAGTAGGAAGCTAATACTTATGCTCGGACCCCCGCCTCGGGGGCTCTGGGCAAGGCGGCGCGTTCTCATTTGTAGGCTCTGCAGTCCTCACACCAGCCCTGCGGGGTGGGAAGATGCCTCGTGCTGCTCGGGTGGGAGGGAGAGGACCCCTCTCCGTGGGTCTCTCACCATTCCTTGCCCCCGCTGCTGTTAGGCCGTGCTGGGCGAGGAGGGTTTAGGACGTGCCCATGGGGCGGGGGCGGGGGCTGGACCGGACGAGGGCCTGTTGGGTGCAAGGTGCACACCTGACACCCAAACTACGGCAGGGAGAAAGGAAGGCCGCTATCCTCTTTGATTCAGTCCTAGCCATCAAAAGCTTACAGGCAGGTGGGGAGACAAGATATACAAGTAAAAAGGGAAATAATAGTCGAATGCGATATGTGACCAGTTCCAGAGGAGGGGGCAGCTGATTAAGGAGTTTGTCCATCCATTCAAGAAACAGTAAGTTCACCACCTACTGTTATTTAGTTCTCCTAGTTGTGTAATTTTCTAAAAATTTAAAGACAGAAATTGGAAAAAGAAACATTAATGAACCCCACCTCTGTTCCAGGGCACCGAGGATATAGAGATTTATTCATCGAATCAAACAGTATTTATTGAGTGCCTGTCGCTTGCTAGGTACTGTTCTAGGTGATGGGATAGTGAGCAGTAGGCAAAACCAAGTCCCTGTCCTTGGAGCTTAATTCAGATTTGGTACCTGCCTGGGCGGTGCTTTCAGGGCACAGAGCAGCCAGTGTGATGGAAATCCAGAAGAGGGCTTGACCCAGCAGGGCACTGGGCTGGGTCCAGGAAAGAGGGAAGACTCCAGCTGGGCTTGGAAGTCAGGGTAGGATCTGGAAAAGTAGACTCGAGGGAGGAGGACGGCACCAGCAGGGGGACGTTGTGAGCTAAAGCTCAGAGGTACATGGGCTGTGACTGGACGGGAGCAGACAGCTGAGGCGGAGGGTCCGTGTTCAAATGTGGGAGGCAAAGCTGACAGAAGCCGTGGAGACCCCCAAATGCTGAGTCACCCTGAGAGGCGTTGCCAGGGTTGCAGGCAGAGCCCCTCCCATGTTCCCAGCAGCCTTCTGCTCTGGAGGCCGGGGCACTGCTGGGAGAGAGGGAGGGGGCCGCTCCCAGTCTGTATGGCTGAAGTCTGGGTGGCCTGCCCTGGGTGCCCTGAGGGCCCTCTTGCATCAGCAGCGGAGTCACCCCGGAAAGCCAAGACACCTGACGTGGGAAGACTGAGACCTTTCCTGGGGCGGGAGTGCAATGGCATCAGAGGCCCAGACGGAACCAGAATGAGAATTTGGGGTCCCTGGGTGGACACATGAACAAGAGGTGGGAACATCAAAGCAGTGCATTGCCTGCTCTTGGCCATGTCGGGTGCCCAGACACCCGCTCCGGTCTCTTGACATCCAGAGAGTCGTGAGGGCATCTCCCTCCTCCGCTCCTCTCTTGTGTCCATCTCACGGTCAGAGAATGTGAGAACAGACACCGCTTAGTGACCACCTACTGCAAGCCCCTCTGCCTTTGCCAGTGAGAGACCCCTCTGCGGGTGGGGCAGGGGAGGTGACTTCCTGGAAGTCAATGGGAAGACGGAGACGGAGCACTGGCCTCAGCAGGACGGAGCCCGAGCTCACTGTGCCCCGAGCTGTGTGGCCTTGGCCAGGTCCCTTCACCTGCGCCTCAGTTTCCTCACGTGGGAATAGTAATAACTACCTCCCAGGGCCTACAGGGGTGATGGGGTAGAAGGGTTTGCAGCGATCGTGCACGTGTGCTGTGGATGTTAAGATAATGGTTGAGTTGGGTCCAGATGCCGCATTTCCTGACTCCCCAGCTGGTCTTTGCCACAGTCCTCCTCAGTCCTTCCAGTCCTTCCAGTCCTCCCGGCTCAGGCCCAGAGGACGGCCTGTGGCTGCCCCCGTCGGGGAGGCCCAGCGTTGGATGAGCTGAAGGAGGCCTCTCCGGAAAGGCTTCCCCGCTTGTGTGCCCTGTCTGAGGGCACCTGCTCCCAGCCCCACCTGCTTCCCCTTCTCCGGGATAACTGTCCACCTCTGAGCACCTCAGGATGTCTCTGGCTGCTGAGCTCGGCCTGGCCCAGCAGGCGGGGCTGGCACAGGACCTGGTCTGGTGGCTGGTTATAAATAGCCCCTGCATCCACAGCCTTGGCAGGGTGCTCCTGGCATGGGTGCAGGGGACACTCGAGAAGAGGCAGCTGAGGCTGCTGAGGCCCAGAGCTGGCGTGAGGGTACCTGGGCGCAGGCTCCACGGGCATGTGGGCTGTGCAGGCCCAGGGCGCAGGCCAGGGCTGGCTGTGGCTTTGAGGCACCTCTCCTTTATCCTGTGGCCTAGGATAGAGTAGGGAGGATGGCAACTGAGAGGGTCTGGGACGCCCTTTGGGGCTGGAGGCTGAACAAAGGGGACTGCCTGTCCGATCGCTGTGTCGGAGCGCAGCTCATCGGAGGGCAGCTGGGCCCAATCCTCCTTCCAGGGTGGGAAGAAGGGAAGGAGAGGCCAGGGCCCAGAATGTATCACTAAAGGGCCCTCAGCCCCCAATCCTGGCCTGGAGAGGCAGCGTATTTCGTGGAAAACTCTGTGCTTAGAGTCAGAAAGCTCGATCCACACAGCACCAGCGATAGACTGTGTAGTTATATGACCTCCTTTCTCATGGGTGAAACAGGCTTGAGAATAACCACCGTGCGGGACTGTGGGGAGGGTGCAGCGCGGAAGAGGTCCCTGGAGGGTGTTTTACCATCGTCAAGTGAATCTGAAGGAGGCTGATGAGGTAACCGTGCACCTGCAGAGCCTTCCGGCCGACCCTGCCCTCTCTGTGTGCTCAGGCTGCCCCAGGCCCTGCGCAGACACGCCAGGCCCTCAGCCCCAGCCCATGGACCTGCGGGTGGGCCAGCGGCCCCCGGTGGAGCCCCCGCCGGAGCCCACGCTGCTGGCCCTGCAGCACCCCCAGCGCCTGCACCACCACCTCTTCCTGGCTGGCCTGCAGACCCAGCGCTCGGCGGAGACCATGAGGGTAAAGATAGAGCTCCCCAAGCACGCAGTGGCCTCGAGCTCAGACCCGGCACCCCTCCCTCCCTTCAGCCTCCCCAGACCCTCGCCTCCGTCTCCAACTCCTCGCCCCTCCCTGGGCGGCCGGCCCTCCCCACAGCTCTCAATGGACACGCCGTTGCCCGAGTTGCAGGTGGGGCAGCAGGAGCAGGAGCTGCGGCAGCTTCTCAATAAGGACAAGAGCAAGCGCAGTAAGCATGGAGGCCTCTCCAGCCGGTGTCCACGGCCTCCTTCGTGGGCACGGGACGGGGGAGTGCCGGCCTGGGTCCCCCTCTGCTTGCTGGGCGCTGCCGGCGAATGTGGGTGGGGGTGAAGGCGGACCCGTAGGCTTCACGGAAGAGGTGGGGCCTCAGGCTTGGCTCTTGCCTGAGGGGTCCCTGGGATGCCTCGTCCTGGGGGCGTGGTCAGGGCAACGGGCAGAGAATGTTCCAGGGAGGCCACCAGTCCACCCACCCCCAGCCCACTGATGATTTCTGCCCCCGCAGGTGCCGTAGCCAGCAGTGTGGTCAAGCAGAAGCTGGCAGAGGTGATTCTGAAGAAACAGCAGGCAGCCTTAGAGAGGACGGTCCATCCCAATAGCCCCAGCGTTCCCTACAGGTAACTTCCTCTCCCACCTGCCCCCTCGTGTCCCTGCCGCGCCCCTCCTCCCTGGATGTCAACCTGTGAGCACACGTACACTCGCCCCCTCTTCCTCCCAGCTGCCCATCACCTGATCCTCACCCCCCACTTCTAATCATAAGGCCTCCCCCGAACCCCTCTCCCAGCTGATACCTGCTCTCTTGTCCTTTAAGTATCGCTTCTCCCCCGCCTGTTGCACACACTCTCACACACACACCACGCTAGCTTTCTTTTCTCTTTATATCTTCCTGTAATCACAAAAACATCCTGATTCCTGGAACAGGATCCTCCCATTGTGTCTGGCCCTTATCCAAGCCCCGGACCCTGGCTCCTATGCCAGGTCCGAGGGCGGCATCACCAGTGGGCTGCAGGTAGGATGGCCTGCAGGATGGCCCAATGCTGCCACCTGGAGATGGCCGGTATTCCTGCCGGCGAGGCACTTCCTGACCCTGCGGGCTGCTGCCTTCCTTAGCAGGTCCCAAAGGGTGGAATGAGATGGCTGTCAGGCCTCTGGGCATGCCTGCCCCTCTGAAGCAGCCTTGGCACTCACCCCACAGAACTCTTGAGCCCTTGGAGACGGAAGGAGCTGCCCGTTCCATGCTCAGCAGCTTCCTGCCTCCTGTACCCAGCCTGCCCAGCGACCCCCCAGAACACTTCCCTCTGCGTAAGACAGGTGCGTGGGACAGGCCGGCAGGGACCTCCAGGGGAAAGGAAGGACCTTGCATGAGGGTCAGGGAGGGGGGCCTGGCTGGGCGGGGGACAGTCTGCACCCGGTGGCTTTCTCGCTGGCACTGCCTTCTCTGGCCTCTCTCGGAGAGGACTGGGAGGGAGGGCGTAGGCCAGAGACCGGGGTGGGGGGGTGTGTGGGGGGGTGGGGGGGTGTGGGCCTAGTAACGCCGGTGTTCCCACAGTCTCTGAGCCCAACCTGAAGCTGCGCTACAAGCCCAAAAAGTCCCTGGAGCGGAGGAAGAACCCGCTGCTGCGGAAGGAGAGCGCCCCGCCCAGCCTCCGGCGGCGGCCGGCAGAGACCCTCGGCGGTGAGGCCCGGCGCGGTGGGCGGGTGGCAGGCCCGGTCCCTTCGGGTCAGGCCCCACCCAGACAAGGGATGCCCGCCTCAGGGCTGCCATGGGTATCTGTCGGGGGGTGTCCTACACACTCGCCAGGGCGCAAGTTGGGGCTGAACCCCCGCCCCCTTGCTCTGTTGGCTAAGCTGCCGCCTGACCAGAAGAAGGGGCACGCTAAACAAATAAGTGTCCAAACGCACTGGAGACTGGTGGCGGCCTCCCTTCCGCCCGCCCTGCTGGGAAGAAAGCAGGAAGCAGAGCCCGCCCACTGGGGAAGGGGTTTGTTCCTGGCCCCGCCTCCTGGCCCCGCCTCCTGGCCCCTGACGGCGTGTCCCCCTCTCCCCAACCCTCAGACTCCTCCCCCAGTAGTAGCAGCACGCCGGCGTCAGGGTGCAGCTCCCCCAATGACAGCGAGCACGGCCCCAACCCGGTCCTGGGCTCCGAGGTAAGGCCTTGCCAGGCTGGGCTCTCGGGGGCAGTTCTGAGGCTCCTCTCAGCAGGCGGCCCGACCAGGCTGGGGCCCGCAGGGTCTGGGCAGCCCCCACCGGAGCCTCCTGGGGGTTCTGGGGAAGGCGTGCCCAGGGGTGGAGGTCTGGGACCGGTGACCCCTGCCCTGCTCCCATGGCAGGCGCTCTTGGGCCAGCGGCTGCGGCTGCAGGAGACCTCTCTGGCTCCGTTCGCCTTGCTGCCCACAATCACGCTGGGGCTGCCTGCCCCTGCCAGGGTGAGTGGCTGAGGCGCCCTCCCCCACCCCAAGCGCCCGAGATCTCTCTCTTCCTTCTTCTACACCCCACCTGATGGCCTTCACCGTCTCCCTGCTGGGATCTTCTCCCCTGTGATGCTCCCCGCCTCTCCTCCAGGCTGATGGTGACCGCAGGACCCATGCGACTCTGGGCCCTCGGGGACCAGTCCTGGCGAGTCCCCATGCTCCCCTCTTCCTGCCCCATGGCCTGGAGCCCGAGGCTGGAGGCCCCCTGCCCTCTCGCCTGCAGCCCATTCTCCTCCTGGATCCTTCGGTCTCTCACGCCCCCCTGCTGACTGGTGAGTCCCAGCTTCTACAGGAGAGGGGCTGGATCCCTGCACCCTGCTGAAGGCCAAGCGTGGGCAGGGTCCCTTCCTCCTGGCTCGCCCCCTCCCCCCTCCCCACCCCACCCTTGCTTCCTTCTGCTCCTCCCTGTGGTTCCCTCCTTATGCCCCCCACCCCGTTCTTTCCAGTGCCCGGGCTTGGGCCCCTGCCCTTCCACTTTGCCCAGTCCTTACTGACCACCGAGCGGCCCTCCGGGTCAGGCCTCCACCGGCCGCTGAGCCGGACCCGCTCAGAGCCCCTGCCCCCAAGCGCCACTGCCCCCCCACTGCTGGGTCCCCTGCAGCCCCGCCTGGAGCGGCTCAAACCTCATGTCCAGCTGATGAAGGTGAGTGGAACTGGGTAGGGGAGGTGGCGAGGGGTTGCTAAACTGGGACCCTGGGGGCTGAAAGAAGGGAGACGTAGGAGGGGCAGAGATCTGGAGGGTCGGAGGGAGGACGTGTGGCTCCTGGGGGCCCAGCGTGTCTCTCAGCTAGCATCTCCCCTCCCCAGAGGCCAGCCAAGCCGAGTGAGAAGCCCCGACTGCAGCAGATACCCTCGGCTGAGGACCTCGAGACAGATGGCGGGGGCGTGGGGCCGCTGGGGGATGACGGCCTGGAGCACAGGGAGTCCAGCCATGGGCAGCATGAGGCCCGAGGCCCTGTTCCTCTCCAGCAGCACCAGCAGGTATGGTAGTGCCCAGGTGCCCCTCGGTGGAAGGCAGAGTCAGGAGGCTCTGGGGCCTGGTAAAGATGGAAGGGAGGGAGATGGGATATCAGCACAGGGGACAGCTCTGGGACCCACAGTTCCTCTGCCAAATCCACAGCAAGTTACAGACAGACAGACAGACACACGCACACATACACGTGCCGCACCCTCCAGCAACCTTCCCATCTCAGGGTGAAGCCGTGTCCCTCGTCCAGCAGCGAGACTGGCCTTTCACAGAGCCCCACACATTCCTGCCCTAGGACTTCTCCCCTGTGAGCGCTTGTACTGTTTCCAGGAAGGTGCTAGGGCAGGAGGTGTGGCAGAGATGGGCTCAGCCCTTCAGCTGTGCAAGTCAAGCCGTGGGGTATTGGTTTGCTGGAGCTGTTGTAACAAGTGCTGCAAACTGGGTGGCTTAAACAACAGGCCTTATTTTCCCACAGTTCTGGAGGCTAGAGGTCTGAAATCAAGGTGTTGGCAGGGTTGTGCCCTCTGAGGGCTGTGAGGGAAGGAGCCGTCCCAGGCCTCTCTCCTTGGCTTGTAGACGGCCACCTTCTCCCTGGGTCTGCACATCGTCTTTCTTCTTGTCCACGTGTGTGTCCCAATTTCCCCTTTTCGTAAGGACCAGAGTCATGTTGGAGCTGACCCTAATGATCTCATTTTTAACTTGAGTACCTCTGTAAAGACCCTGTCTCCAAATCAGGTCGCATTCTGAGGGACTGGGGGTTAGGATTTCCATCCTAAATGTGAGGTGGGAGGGGACACAACTCAGCCCGTAACACGTGGTAGCAGGCCACACATGTGTAGGCTCACTCAGGTCCCTGTGTCCTTGGGTGGTTGGCAGTCCTTGGAGACAAGGAGATCCTGGTCAGAGCCAGCCTGAGGCCCCTCACCCAGGTTCTCACCTTGGAGTCTCGAGGGCCCAGGGAGCTCTGGTGGAATAGGGTGGTCAGTCTGGGGTGCAGACCTTTCGGGGGGTTGGTGGGGGCAGGGAACTCAGCGACTCAAAGGCCAGAGCCCAGCTGGGAGGCAGGGCCAGAGGCTTCTGCAGAAAAGGGGCCTGCCTGGAGGTATCCAAGGCTGTGGGCAGAGGTGGATGGAGCAGGGTACTGAGAACCTGGAGACTGAGACCCCTGTGTCCCTCAGGTGTACCTCTGGGAGCAGCAGCGACTGGCTGGGCGGCTCCCCCGGGGAGCCACTGGGGACTCCGTGCTGCCTCCCCTGGCCCAGGGCGGTCACCGGCCTCTGTCCAGGGCTCAGTCTTCCCCAGCCGCGCCTGCCTCCCTGCCAACCCCAGAGCCCACCAGCCAGGCCCGTGTCCTGCCCAGCTCAGAGACCCCTGCCCGGACCCTGCCCTTCACCACAGGTAAGGCCCGGATTGGAGGGCAGGAGGAAGTGTGGGTGCACACGGAGCCTCGGGGCAGAGGACCATGTCTGTGTCATGGTTCACTCAGGACATTTCTCGAGGCCACAGAACACTTTCTTAGTCTTATGAGATCCCCCCAGCGTCCCGTGGAGCAACTGGTTGTTCTCATTTTACAACTGAGGAGACCCAGGCTCAGGAAATCGAAGGGGACAGCAAGCTGGCAGTCAGGCCAAGCTAAGAATTCAGGTCTCCTGACGACTAGTCCGGGCCTTCAAAAATGATATTTATTATTGTTGCTCTGCTTGTGAAAATAACTCAAGAGCATTTTAGAAATTTTGAAGAATACAGAAAAGCCTAAGAATGGAACAAAAATCACCAGCCAGTATCCCGCCACCCAGAGGCAGCCCCTTGTAAATGCTGCCGTATTTCAAGCCGGTCTTTGTTTTAGCCGCATCTATAAATCTCACATATGGTCCATTTTGTGGCTACATTTTGTATCCTGCTTCCTTCACTTTGCACATCATGAACACCTTGTGATATAATTAAACTCTGAAAATGAGATCTTGTAGTATGTCATCACAGTATTTTTGTTGAAAGATTTCCTATGGGTTGAGCAGTTAGGTGGTTACTCATTTTTGCTCGTTTGAATTTCCTTGTAAATTTCTATAAATCTCCTCTTATCCCTGGGATTGTTTCCCGAGGGTCACTGTCAAGGAGTGGCATCCCCGGGTCAAATGCTGTGAGCGTTCTGAAGAGCCTAATGTCCTGAGATGTTCTGAAAGTGACCCTCCCACTGGCAGCGTGTAGGGCCCTCCTCTGGGCGTCCTGCTGGTCAGGCTGAAACAGTCACTGCCCCAAAACTGCATCTGTCCTGTCACGTGGCTCACTGTGGACTCCCAGCTCCCAGTTCGGGGGTGCCTATTTGGGTCCTGACATGCAGTGCGAGCCCCTGGCATCAGGCCTCCCTGTGTTAGGCTCTGAGCTCTTGAGGTCATGGTCATTGTCCCTGGGCCACGTGGGGGGGTCAGTGAGTCGGGAAGGCAGCGGCTGGGTGGCGGCTGTGCTGGCCGGGGCTGCCTGATGTGTGGGTGAGGTGCCCAAGGCTGCCTGGGTAAGCAGCTGGGGGTGTGCGTACGGGCTCCGAGGGGCAGGATGGGGCATGTGGGGCTGTGCGGGGGTGTGGAGGGCGTGCCCGGCCTGGCTCCATGGTGGGGCTGGGGGTGGGGACTCCCCGGGGCCCTGGCCCTGACCCCTGCTCCCCGCAGGGCTGGTCTATGACTCAGTAATGCTGAAGCACCAGTGCTCCTGCGGAGACAACAGCCGGCACCCGGAGCACGCAGGCCGCATCCAGAGCATCTGGTCCCGGCTGCTGGAGCGGGGGCTCCGGAGCCAGTGCGAGGTGAGGAGGCGGCGTGGGGGCTGTGGGGTCGGAGGAGCTGAGGGTCACAGAAGGGAAGGGGCTGGGAGGCCCTGGAGCCAGAGTGAGATGAGGGGCGGCGGGGTGGTGGGAGTGGCAGGGGAGGGGCCGAGCAGGGGCTCAGGAGCTCTGTGGGTCCTTCCTCAGTCTCTACGGGGCCGGAAGGCCTCCCTGGAGGAGCTGCAGTCAGTGCACTCGGAGAGGCACGTGCTCCTCTACGGCACCAACCCGCTCAGCCGCCTCAAACTGGACAATGGGAAGCTGGCAGGTAGGGGACCGATGGCGCCTGGGGCCCCCAGACCTCCCCTGGCTCACCCAGCCTGAGCATCCCCTGTGCTTTAGTCCCTCTGCTGCCCACCTCCACCCCTCCCTGCCCACCCCGCCTGGCCCTCTTCTCCGCTTCCCCGCTCCCGGCCGGAGGCAGAGCAGATGCGGCTCACACACCTGGACCTCTCCCCACAGGGCTCCTGGCACAGCGGATGTTCGTGATGCTGCCCTGCGGTGGCGTTGGGGTAAGTGTTCCGAGGTCTCGAGCGCGCGTGGCCACGGGCTCTCAGACCTCCTCCCTTCCGTTCTCCCAGGCCCAGCCCCTGCCTGCTTGTTCTTGTGGTTGTGCTGGGCCCCGTGGGCCAGGGGCTCTCCCATAGTGCCCCTGTGCCGGCTGGAAGCTCCCTGTGGCGGGCATGTCTTCCTGAGTGTGGAGTCCCATCCCTCACACTTGCAAGGCATTTGGTGGCTGTTGAGGAGGCCCGAAGAGCAGGGCCGGGCCCGGGGCTGGGGCTCGTCTCCCGTCGTGAGCACGCTGGCCTCCAGGCTGCTTTGCGTCCCTGGAGTGGGCTGCCCGGCCTGGGGCTGCAGGGATGCCTCTGGTGTCCTTGGCGACCCAGGCCTGTCCCTCCCACGCCCTAGCTTTCCGGGCTCCCTCTCACCCCGCCGGGGGACTTCTGCCTGCTGGCAGTGCTCTCCTCCCCTCAAAAGGTCCCTGCGCAAACCAAACCGGGCGTGTGGAGGCAGGGGACGGAGGCCCGGTCCTGGAGGGAAATGGGAGCTGTCGCTGGGGGGCTGCGTGGGAGCCGGTCAGCGCCCTGTTCACAACTTCCCATTTCTTGCCACTTTCTGATTTTTCCAACTGTTGTTGCTTCTGTTTTCTCCTCCCTCCGCTCCCTCTCTGTCTCTGTCTCTCTCTCTTTCTCCAGCCTCTTGCGACTCTCTCTGCCTTCCTCGCCTCTCTCGGTCCGCCTCGCCCTCCCCATCTCCCCATCACGCCCCCCGGCCCCTCCCTAGCCTTGAGGCCCAGGGACTGGGTTTGGGGGGCCTCCCAGCCTGGGCTAGGGGCCCCGAGTGGAAGACAGTGGTGCAGACGGCCCCTCGAGCTCCGACGGTCCCGAGGGCCTGAGCAGAGTCAGCTGGGGCTTAAAACCCCCTCCAGGCCCAAACCCCAAGTCCCGCCCAGGTAACGCCATGCCCCCTCCTCTGACCGGGGGGCAGGCGCGATGCTGCCGGCAGAGTGCTGGCCAGTTGCGGGCTGGTGATATGGACTGAAGTTGGGAAGGAGAAGTCGTGCCGGGACTGGGGGACACGGGAGGCCTTGCTTTTCTGGGCGGCGGGGCAGTGGGGCGGCAGCGCCGTCTGCCCAGCTCCCTGCCTCTGGGGTCCTGGCCGTGGGGTGGGCACCGCCCCCCGGGCCCTGGCTGCCGTGGGAGGCCTGGGATGATGCGGGCCCTGACTCTGGCCCCCGCAGGTGGATACCGACACCATCTGGAACGAGCTGCACTCCTCCAACGCGGCCCGCTGGGCTGCCGGCAGCGTCACTGACCTCGCCTTCAAAGTGGCTTCCCGAGAGCTAAAGGTAGGAGGTTCGAGTGGAGGGTGGGCAAGCCACGGAGGAGGGAGGCAGAGGATGGGGTAGCGGGGAAGGCCAGACCCGACACCCAGCATCACATTCCTCTTGGATATCACCACAGGGTTTCGAAAGGGAAATTGAGAGCTCTGGGGACCAAGATGAGATCTGAACCCTAGGCTCCTGTTACCTGGTGGGGAAGCAAGCCACTGTGCCCCTGGGCCTGTGGTCTCTAAGAGAGACAGGGTCACGATCATCCAGGATCGGTTAACACAGACCCGCTGTGGACCGTGGGCAAGTTGCAGGGCCTCTCGGGAGCCCCGTGCGTTGGCAGAGCGCCTGTTGGTGATGCTGAGGTTTTACAGACCGGGTTGGCGCTCATTTGCTCATTTGCTCCGGGCTGGGCACCTTACGGGGGCTTGTGCCGAGCCCCCCCCCTCCCCCCGCCTGCTGTTTAGGAGCTCACAGCCCAAGTCCTGGCTCCACCATCTGCAACCAGGCAACTTTGCACGTGTTGTTAAACCCGCGGAAGCTCCAGGTGTCTGCTGTCTGTAAACCAGATATAATAACAGCGTTTATCTTACGAAGATTAGATAACGTTTACCTCAGGGAGCTGTGAGGATGAAATCCAGCATTTACCCAGTGCTTAGCACAGTGCCAGGCACATAGATTTTGCCCAACAAATAACAGCTGTTGTGATTCCAAAGTGGTAACAGCCAGGAGCCACCGGGGTGGGAGGTTCTGTGTTCACGGCCCGGGGGTCAGCACAGGGCCCTTGATACCCAGCCTGGTCATGGTCAGTCACACTGGCAGCTGTTGCGCTGGGGTCCCTTCTCGGGGGAGGAGCCTGGGGATGGGGTGGGCGGGGGCAGGTTCATGGAGGTGTGGGTCAGAGGTCTGGCTCTTCGGTTGACGAGCATTCTTTCTGTTTCCAGAACGGTTTTGCTGTGGTTCGGCCCCCAGGACACCATGCAGACCATTCCACAGCCATGTAAGGCCTGGGGGAGGCCTGGGTGGGCTGAGGTAGGGGGCAGGCCCTCAAGGCCCTCCTGTTGGGATGTTCCCCCTCCTTCCTCTGAGCCTTCTGGGGCTGGGCCGGCCCAGAGGCAGGTGGAGGGGGTGCAGCACGGGGAGGGAATGGGCTGGCACGACCTCTCGTTTCCTTCCAGGGGCTTCTGCTTCTTCAACTCAGTGGCCATCGCCTGCCGGCAGCTGCAACAACAGGGCAAGGCCAGCAAGATCCTCATCGTGGACTGGGTGGGTCCCGGGTCCTGGCCCCGTCAGGTCTGAGAGGCCTGTGGAAAGAGCCCTGAGCCTGGCGTTAGGAGACATGGCTTAACGTCCTGCCTAGTTCCGCATTAGCCTCCCCAAGCCTCGGTTCCCCCACTGTGTAAAACGGGGGAAATGCGGTGAGGATAATGCCCCCATCACGGGGCTGTTGGGAGGCCCAGAGGAGATGGTATATGGAAAGGCCTCAGCTCCCACAGGGGAGGGGCCATTGGAATGCCGTCTTCTGGCCTCTGTTGGCTTCTTTCTGCAGATCTGATCATTTCTGCCTTTTTCCTGCAGGTAGTGACAGTACCAGTAATAACACATAACATCAACATACCACTAATCGCATCCAGACACTGATGGTTTCACGCCTCATATATTTAACCCTGACTCTGACCTGGTTTACAGATGAGGAAAGTGAGCACAGAGAGGTTAGGTGACTTGCACACAGCCCTACACCTCGTCAGTCCTGAGACTGTGATTTGAACCGAGGCCTGTTAGCTCTGGAGCACGGCCTTGTGCTCTACTTTGCATTGACATCTGCTTATGGGACATTCCTACACAGAATGGAGGAGAGTGGAGGAACTTTCCACACTTGCACCCACGCACGGTCCTGTGAGTTACCATGGCTCTCCCTGGAGGGGCGGCGCTGGGCCTCATGGTCCGGCCCCTCTGCAGCGGAGCATGGTTTCCATCACTTGCATCACTCCATGACCTTGGGCAAGACACAGTAGCGAGAGTTCCTGACATGTGTGACCCTGGACTCTTCCCTCTCCTGGCACTAATCCTCCCCTGGCACGCACTCTTTCCTCCCCTTCAGGGCTTCGTGTTATTGCTACCCCCACCTAGCGTGCTATGTACACATCTATACATACAGGGGGAGACTGAGGCTCAGAGAGTGCCCGTGGGTCACGCAACAGTTTAGCTCTAGGAGCCCCCATGTTCTCACCCCCAGTCTAGACTCCTGACCCTCAGAATGGTCACCGACCTTGAAACCTTTCCAACCTGCCCCAGTCTCCATGTCTCTGCTTTCAGACCTGCCCTAATCCACTGCCCATCTCCCTGCACAGGACGTTCACCATGGCAACGGCACACAGCAGACCTTCTACCAGGACCCCAGCGTGCTCTACATCTCCCTTCATCGCCACGACGATGGCAACTTCTTCCCAGGCAGTGGGGCTGTGGATGAGGTAACCACACCTTCCAGCCCCACTGACTCTCCCTTGTGGCCCTTACTCGGCCCCTGTCACAGCTAGCTGTGTGATCTGGGCAGACTGTTTAGCCGCTCTGAGCCTCAGTTTCTCCATCTGGAAGTGAAGAGGTTGGATGAGCTGGTCTTGCAGCTCTGACATCCTGGGATCGCTCTCTTGGGACTCTGCTCTCCTCACATCTCTCTTGCCTCCTGTTTTCCAGGTGGGAGCTGGCAGCGGTGAGGGCTTCAATGTCAATGTGGCCTGGGCTGGAGGTCTGGACCCCCCAGTGGGGGATCCTGAGTACCTGGCCGCCTTCAGGTAAGTGCTCTGGGGACCCAGCAAGGCCACCCTCTTGTCCCCTTTTCCAACAGCACCAGGGTGGAGGCGATCAGGTGGCTGGTCAGCCTGTCCTCATCCA
Source organism: Orcinus orca (assembly GCF_937001465.1). Classification (NCBI taxonomy): domain Eukaryota; kingdom Metazoa; phylum Chordata; class Mammalia; order Artiodactyla; family Delphinidae; genus Orcinus; species Orcinus orca. The sequence goes on along the minus strand of NC_064569.1, from coordinate 38,489,354 downwards.
ATTACTAGACATTCATTGTAAGTCAGCCCCGGAGTGGGCCTATGGACTGAGACAAGCAAAGGGAAAGGCACTGTTACACTGGCCTCTAGGGGCCTCCAGTCCCTGTGGGAAGACAGGAAACACAGAATGAAAGGTCAAAGGGTGCTTTATATTATAAAGTTTATAATGTCACACGTTACCAAGAGCCAGTGTTGACCTGAGTGCGGGGAGATGGGCAGGGTGGAGTGAGCAGCTCTGCACAGGAACTGAGAAACTTAAATTGTGGAGAAAGAGGGCGAGCAAGCAGGTGATGTCCGTATTGGGGGAGTTGCTTAAGAAAGGCCATTCTAGAAGAGGGACTTTGCTCAGGGTCCCTTATATCTTTCACTCTGAGGGTTCCTATAGTCCATTTGGAGAAAGAGAACCCTGGAAGTAGGTCTCCATATACTTTTCTAGAGTGTTCTCGATGAGAGCTAATTCTGTGGGAGCCCTGGGCTGGGGTTCCTGGCATCTGTGTGCCCAGAGCCCGGGGCCTTGAAGGACACCAAAATAGACCCCCGAGTTGGGTGAGGGATGGAGGGAGGCAGCTGTGAGGGGCCAGCGGGGGCAGAGGACGAGAATGGATCTGGTGGCCCAGGACCTCAGAGGGAGTCCGTCGCCCTGGTCAGCTCTCAGGTGACGAGTGGTGAGGTGTGGCCAACTCAGTCCTAAGTGGGTGGCAGCTAAGTGCTGAGTATTTCCAGTGTTTCCCTGAGGCTTAGTGACCTGCCCCTTCCCGAGGCCCTGCCCACCGCACCCCCCGAAACACACACAGACACACCCACACGCCCACTCCTCTTTCATTCCCTCGGGTGCCTTCCTGCCTCTCGCCAGTGAAGCGCCCTGGGTGGCTGAGTCCTTAGGCTGTACCAGGGACACGGGTGGCCAGCCAAGGTCAAGGAAGTCAGAGGCATCTGCTCATCCTGCTGGGAGAGTGGGTGTCTAGCAGTCCTAAGAGCAGGGTGCCCCCAGTAGAGTTGGTGGGAGAGGGCTGGCGGGGCCCTTGGCCTCTGCCCCTGGCAGCCCTGCACAGCGTGGTGAGCCCGCCTTCTGCCCACACAGGATAGTCGTGATGCCCATCGCCCGGGAGTTCTCTCCGGACCTGGTCCTGGTGTCAGCTGGGTTTGATGCTGCCGAGGGTCACCCACCCCCACTGGGCGGCTACCACGTTTCCGCCAAATGTAAGGAGGGCCCAACCCAGGGGGCAGGTGTAGGGAGTGAAGGCTAGGCCGGGAGGGGCGGCACAGCCCAAGGCTAGGGGGAGGTGGCAGTGGCTGGCCCTGGGCCCCAGCACAGACCAGGTCAGTTCACTGTGGGCGGCCTAAGTCACACCCAGGGGGCTTAAGTCCCGTAGACCTGGAAGCTCAGTCACAGGACTCCTCCCACCCCAGCTGTGTCCTTCCCAGGCGGCTGGCAGCTTCTCCTGGGGGGGCAGTGGGGAGGAGCAGTGTTCTCAGAACAGAGGGAGCCCACTCAGCCCCCTGGGCCATGGGGCCTGGAGGACAGAGAGGAATATGGTGTGTCTTAGCGAAAAAGACATGGGCTGGAGTCCATGCCCTGGGTTCCGGTCCTAGCCCTGCCACTTACTAGCTGCCCTTAACCTCGCTGAGCCTTCAGTGAGGCATACTAATGGGATTTACAGGGGATTCCGTGTGAAAGCACTTGGGAAGGTAGAGATTTGTGCATGAGTCACTCTTTCTAAGGGAGGAGTCAAGCAGGGAGTTACCAGAGGTAGAGAGGGCCCCCCTCTCCTCCACCGCTGCCCCCCTAACCCTCCTCGCGCAACCGTCTAGGTTTTGGGTACATGACGCAGCAGCTGATGAGCCTGGCGGGAGGCGCGGTGGTGCTGGCCTTGGAGGGTGGCCACGATCTCACAGCCATCTGTGACGCCTCTGAGGCCTGTGTGGCTGCTCTTCTAGGCAACAAGGTGAGGAGCCTGCCCCTGATCCGTGCATCGGTGGGGCAGGGTGTCCGGCTCTCCCAGGAGTGCCCCAGGGAGCAGGTAGACAGGGCGCCTCCCTGAGGGCATGCAGATGGGCGGGGTGGGGGTGGCCAGGCCTGGGATGAGGGGAGCGGCGTGGATGCCTCTTCCCCAGGTCAGGCGTAGGGCCAGCGTCCCCTGCCCTAGGTAGAGCCGGGAGCACGTGCCTATTTGCGCTTGGAAAGCGGGGGCCCGGGGGTGGGAGAGAGCTGGGCCTGGGGGTCCCTGAGAGGTGGGTGACTGATGTACTCTTTGCTTCTGTAGGTGGATCCCCTCTCAGAAGAAGGCTGGAAACAGAAACCCAACCTCAATGCCATCCGCTCTCTGGAAGCTGTGATCCGGGTGCACAGTGAGTATGGACAGAGGACACTGCTGACCCCAGACTCGGGAGGAAACCTGGGGCTCCGCTGCCCCCAGTGACCAGGGCCCCAGGTCTTCCAGCACCAGCCAGGCCAGGGGTGCTGCTGCTCTGGAGTAGGCTTCCTATAAAGTACCCCACGATAATGGGAAGCAGCCACCCCCCCCCACCATGAGTGGATACCCTCGGAGCCCTCCAGACGGACCCAGTGGGGACCAGGCAGGACTGGCCTCCCATCCCCAGCTGCTGCCCTAGGCCAGGGCCCTGCCCACAGCAACACTCGGGCCCTGTTTGTGGAAGTGCTGGTTCCCACCCTAACCCTCAAACCTGGCCGCAGGAGCTCTGGGTGCTTTCGGGGCTGAGTCTTAGATCAACCCCACATCTGGAAAGCACTTTAAATTTTCAGCTTCAGCTCAGCATCTGTGGAGCCCTTTATGTAAAGACCCGTGATCTATGCCAGGGATACAAAAATGAACAAAATAGATTTCCCACGTCCGGGCTCAGTAGGGCTGTTGTACATGACAGTGCAGCTGCTGCAGGTACTCGGTGTGGAGCCCTCCCACTGGGCCAGGCTCCGGGCCGGGCGTGTTCCGTGGACATTATTTCTCGCCACAGCAGGCAGGACGGTCGTGCCCATGGTCTAGATGGGGCAGTGGGAGTCCAGGGTGGTAAGTGGCGTGCCAACAGCCAGACAGAGTGGCCACGGTGTTGGTCACCTCTCCCGGCACTGTGTCCTCTGGCCTCCCGTGCCTGTGCTGCGCTGAGCGTTGCCAGGGGCTACATGTGAGGGGGACCCTGGGCTCCAGCAGGCCGGGGCTCAGGGCTCCGTGAGGTCACCATGACACAGACCCCATCTAGGGGAAGGGAGGCCCTAATGGGGCACTTAGGAACCCCACACCCATGGGAATGGGTTAGCGGTGGCCTTTCAGCCAGAGGCGTGTGGGACTGGCTTGGACCTCTGCGGGGGCCCCCCGCCGCCACGCTGAATCTGCACTGCTCACCCTGTCAGGGCTTCGGGGGCCGAGTCAGGGAGGGTGTTGCACTGAGGGTGGAGGCAGGTGAGAGCTGACCCCACACCGAGGACGCGTCCGCTACTCCTGGGCCTGAGATGTGCAGCCTCAGGACCAGTCTAGGATGCGTGGTGGGCAGGTGGAGGGCCTTGTGCCCCCAGCCCTTTCTGACTCGGCTTCTTACCCAGGTGAATACTGGGGCTGCATGCAGCGCCTGGCCTCCTGTCCAGACTCCTGGGTGCCCAGGGTGCCAGGGGCCGATGCAGAAGTGGAGGCAGTAACTGCACTGGCATCCCTCTCCGTGGGCATCCTGACTGAAGAGCGGTAATGCCAGACCCCTGGCTCACAGCCCCTCCAGCCCCTTGGACCCTCCCAACCTGCAGAGCCCAGGCTCCAGCCCAGCCACCACGGCCTTCTCGGGCTTCCTGGGAAGCTGGGCTCAGGCCTTTCCCCTGGCTCTTCAGCAGCAACCCCCCCTTTCCCTCCCCCAGGACCTCAGAGCAGCTGGTGGAGGAGGAAGAACCCATGAATCTTTAGGCTACAGGACGGATCTGCCCCCTGCCGCGCCCTGCCCCGCCCTGCCCTTCGGACCTGGTTCTCTTCCAACCTCTGGCAACAGTACCCGTTCCCGGGGTCTTCAGAGATCCTTCGGGCAGGTAGTCGGGGCCAGAGAACAGCCTCTTGACAGTCACCCCAAGGAGCCTGGGAAGGCCCCTGGGTCTAGCATAGGGACCAAAGAAGACCCTGACAGGAGGCCGGCTGCGTAGCCAGCCGGGCCCCAGTAGGGCTCTCCCCGAAGCACAGTCTACCCCTCTGGGGTCTGGGCCCCTAGCTGGGCCCCCGATCCTCAGGCCTGCACAGAGGAGGACTGGCACAGCCGGGCCCGCTCACAACCACTATTCCTGGTTCTGTAGACCCCCGACTTTGCACACAGCCCCAGGCTCCACACAGAAATGTGAACTCGGCCTCCGCCAGAGTGGCCCTTCCTAGGCTCTGGGGGAGGGAGCATGGGTAGCAGGGGCAAAGGGGTCCCATGTCCCTGCGTGCAGGGGGAGTCCCTCCTCTCCTGCTTCCTCAGATGACTCTGGAAGCTTCCTCCCCACCACTGGGCAGTGAGACAGACCTCCCTCTGAGAGCAGTCATCGGCAGGCCTCCCATCTGGTCCCTGCCCCTGCCAGAGGCCACCTGCGTCAGCCATCTCAGGGCTCTGGTGCAGCAGACAGGTGCTCCTGGAGTTCTTTGCTTCCTGATCCAATGGTGCCAAACCCTTCACCTCCCCTCAGAAGCACAGCATGACCCCCAGGGACCCCTCAGTAGTCACCACCCCCCTCCGTGAGCCTTCTCTTTCTGGGGTCTCCCCCACCCCAGCTGACTCCTGCCCTACATAGGACTAGCTTGGCTGACGGGAAAGGGGGTGGGAGAGTGAATGGAAGACATGGGGGAGGGGAGGCTGCCCTGGCAAAGACTTCGAGGCTTCAGGGGTCCAGGCCTGGGGCCAAGAAGGAAAGTATTTGTGTGTGTGTGTGTGTGTGTGTGTGTGTGTGTGTGTGTGTGTGTGTGTATGTGCGTGTGCGTGTGTGTGTGTGAGAGAGAGACAGTAAGAGGAGGGTTTGTATGTGTGTGCACATGAGTGTGTCTTCCCGAGGACCACCATGCCCTGTGTATGTATGCATGTTTTTGTAAAAAAGAAAAAAAAAAATGGAAAAAAAATCTGAACAATAAATGTTTTATTTGCTTTAAAGGTTCATGTGAAAGGGCCTCCGGGGGTTGAGGGGTGGGCAGCGGGCCTACAGCTACACAGCACAGCCTGTGCCTGATTCACTGTGGAAGAGAAGGGACAGGTTGGGCCGTGGGGCAGCCCCCCTCCAGCGCCTTGGCCTTCTGTGGCCGCTGCCTTGCGGGAAGAATCCATTCTGAACACATCCTGGCTGCCCCCGCCTGCCCCACCTCTGGGTAGTGAAGAGGCGGCAGCTCTGGGCTGAGTCCGTAGACAGAGGGCCCGTAAGGGCGTGGGGAACATGGATGCCTGCAGACCCGGCTCGCTAAGGCTCCCCTAAAGAGTCCTGAATCAGACCTACCTGGGTTCAAGTCCCAGCTGGGAGCTCAGGTAAGTCACGTCACCTCCTGGGGCCTCTGTTTATCAGTTAAAGGTTCCCGAAATAGACACTGTTCGGTTCCTTCCTGCTCTAATGTACCATGACTTCTTCAGCATCTGCTGAGCCTAGAAGGGAAGAACGGGCGAGACAGCAGGCCTGGGCGAGCTCATCCAGTGGCGCCTGTCTTTATGGTTCCGAGGCGGCCAGGCTTCTTCAGCCAGCAGAAGGAGCGGCCTCATCACCTCCGACCTGGGCCCAAGCCCTCACAGCCTGGAGAATACGAGGGGAAGCATGTTCATCCCCTTCCCATCTGTCCTGGCCTCTTGGGGCGATAGGCACTCAATCCCACAGACGTTGCTGAGACTGTGCCCCGGGGCATCCTCGCCCTGGCTGGGGGGTTTGCTGAGGGGGCTGGAGGAAGAGAGCTGAACTGTGGGTTCCCCCATGCCAAGTGGGACCAGAGGGAGAGGGTCCCCTCTGAGCTAAGGAAATGGCTTGATGAGATGGCTGGAGACCCCCATTCCCACCCACTGCTCCCACAGTCCGACATAAGAAAGCACCAGAGGCTAGCTGATACAAATGGCTGCTGTATTTCTGCTAAAGTGACAGTGACACAGATAAGGCAAAGAGCTGAGGGGCAGGACACATCAGGTGGGAAAGGGGTAGACCGTGCGAAATGACAACCTAAGACAAAAAGATGGATGGAGCCCTTCCCTTCCGAGTTAGGTGAGCCCTTGGGCCAGTGTATAGGCAGTAAAGCAGATTTTGTCCTTCAGAAGGGAGATTTTAAAAGAGAAAAGCTCTGGGTGAAGGGCAAGGGCAGGAGTGGGGGAGGCATCTCGGGGCCAGGGGCAATCTGGGTGCCATGAGGGGCAGGCATGAGAAGGCCAAATGGAAATGCTGGGCTGGAGGTGCCTGGCACAGGTTTGAGGGTTCCTTCTAGCCCACCCCGTGCTGCCCCCTTCCCCAAAGCCCTTCGGGGGGCAGAAGCACCTTCCCCAAGACCCTTAGTCTGGCCTCATTTGGGGCGTCCTGCTCTGGGGTGTGTGGTGAAGGGGAGGACGGCTCTAGCATACTCATGGGAACCACCTCTGCGAGGAACAGGGTGGGTGGAAAGAGGGACACTGAACTCCCCTCGGGTCCCCAGGCCTTGGGAAAAGAGAAGCAAGTGTTACCATCCCTGGGACCAATGAGTTCAGCTACCTGACTCTTGGGGGACAACAAGATGCGGGTGCTGGGATAAGGGGCTGAGAAGTCTCTACTAGAGATCCCTTACCTGACCTGACCTCCCCAGGGTCCCGTCCCACCTGAGGGAGAGTGTCTAGGGCAGCAGGGACCCCTGCCCCCAGGCACAGGTCAAGGCCCCACTGCCCTACCCCTTGCCTGTTGCCCTGGCCTACTTAGAAAGATTGCCCACTGAGTGCTAAGAAAATAGATGCACTTGAAAAGGTCTAAAGCTACCCTCCATTCACGCTGATGAGCAACATGGCAGGACCCCTTTCCACGGCACCCAGGGTTCCCCCCAAGGGGACAGGACAGCTCCCAGGGAGACCACCGTCCTCCTGCTGTATACTTTCTGCCCCGGTTCTGGGGTTCCCAGGGGGTGTACAGGCCCGCCTGATGTCTCAGAGGCTGAGTCCAGGTCCTGAGGACCACCAGGGTGCGGAGACCTCATCGCTCAGGTCAGAAATCGCTGAGGATGCTGATGTCGGCAAAGTCAGCCCGGTAGCGGTGGGCATAGAGGCTGAGCAGGAAGGCCCACTTGAAGGAGATGAAGCTCCACACACAGGAGAGGTAGTAGCTGTTGGGGTCTGTGAGGCCTGCAGGGGAGAGGAACCCAACCGTGACTTGAGAGGACCTTGCCCTTGACCCTAGCCACCATGCCACAAGCCCCGGGCCATCCTTCCCCACAACCTCCAACAGAGGCTGAACTGAGCCAATGGAGAGATCAGGTGTGATAGAGGTTTCAGAGCATTCAGAGTTTGCAGGCAGGAGGCAGTGGGGATGAGGGTTGGCTAATCACAGGGCTGTATCATCCGCTCTGCTTCTGTGACACTGACCCTAAGCCACTGCCTTCCAATGTGCTTCAGCATCAGAGCGGGCAGGAAGAGCCTCTGGCTACTTGCAGACTGCAGCCACCAGGGGGCGCTCCCATACCCTCCGCTGGAGGCTAAAAAGGGCGGCTAACCACACACTCCTGGGTGCTGAATGCAGCACACACTTCCCACGCGTTTCATTGATCCCTTCCAACCCAGGGGCGGGGATGGGGGGCGTCCATTCTCCCCACTTTTACAACGAGAAAACTCGGGCACAGGGAGGTTAAGTGGTCTGTCCCTTAAGACCTTGGACGTAAGTGTTGAACCCAGGACAGGAATCCCAGGCCTCCTGAGTGCTCCACCCACCGGCCCTCCCACGCCCTCCCTTTGTGGAGGCCCTTACTCTGGTGTCCGGTGACGGCCAGCACAAGGAAGGTGCAGAAAGTGGCGACAGAGACGGCCGAGAAGAGGACGCCCACGAAGAAGAAGCCACGCAGCCCCTTGAGCCACGTCCTCCAGTAATCCTGCATGTACATCACGTGCGTCACCAGGACCCACAGCGCTAGCACACCTGCCGGGAGAGACGGCTCAGGCAGCGCCCCTCTCCTCACCTGCCGACCCCCCAGAGCCCTGCAGGTCCCCCAGGCCAGGCTCTTCGCATAATAACAGTAGTGTTGGCCTTTTCACTCTCCCGGTAAAGTGGAGTTTGCTGGAGGCCGCGTGGCCTGTGATATGAAGAGGATGTGAATGCAAAAGCAGCTAGGAGAATCTGGCTGCCTTTACTAAGCCACACATTAACGAGATCTGCAAAAAATATAAAACTATGTCATTCTTCTCCCTCATTTTTTTGCTTTGGAAAACCCGAATACTTCTTACAAAAAAATGTTACTTATGTTAACACAATGTTATTATTATTATTATTATTTGCGGTACACGGGCCTCTCACTGTCGTGGCCTCTCCCGTTGCGGAGCACAGGCTCCGGACGCGCAGGCTCAGCAGCCACGGCTCACGGGCCCAGCCGCTCTGCGCCATGTGGGATCTTCGCGGACCGGGGCATGAACCCGTGTTCCCTGAATCGGCAGGCAGACTCTCAACCACTGCGCCACCAGGGAAGCCCACAATGTTATTTTTAATATTACTTTAAAATGCTTAAAACTGTTCTCAGTTTTAATTTCTAATACAGTCCATCTCGATAGATATAACCCACATAAACAAAATTTCCTTCGGGTCTCACCACTTTTTAAAGAGTGTAAAGGGGTCCTAAAGTCAGAAAGTTCGAGGACTGCTGCAGCCCAGCCTGCTTTCCGGGGACTCCCCACTACCCACCCTGGGGGCCACAGCTGTGAGAAGCATTCCTCCCGCCCTGATGCTTCTGCTCTCCCAGCCTTCAGAGGCCACCACCGTAACGTTGCAAGGCCTGTGGCTGAGCTCTTGGCAGTGGGGCTCTCCCCAAATTCCATGTATTGGTTTTATGGGATGGGGAGGCCCAGTGGTTAAAACCCCCAGGGCCACCCAGTACCCAAGTGGCCTTCTTCTTGCCCTTGGCCAGACTCCATTTTATTAATTTCCTTTTTAGGCCACACCACGAGGCATGCGGAGTCTAAGTTCCCTGACCAGGGATCAACCCGTGCTCCCTGAAGTGGAAGTGCAGAGTCTTAACCACTGGACCGCCAGGGAAGTCCCCTAGCCAGACTCCATTCTACTAAGTCGTTTGCTGAAAGATGCCCCTAGCCGGTCCTGGGCCTGCCCTCTGGGCCCGACTGGGCAGTTCCCCTACGATGCCAGCTGCCGCTCAGACAATACAATGAATGCCCTCTGTGCCGGGCTGTGCCTGCCGCCGCAGCCCAGAGAGTGGAGCAAATAGCAGTTCCATTGGCAAGGGTCCAGGGCAGGGCCGCAGGGTCCTGACAAGGGACGAATGAGGGACAAGGCAGAGCCAGCTGCAAGCTGTCCACCTGTGTGTAGACCGCTGGATCCTAGGAGTCAGGAGGCCCTTCAAAAAGTGAGCCGCACACGCTGCACGCAGAGGAGCACGGGAAGGCTGGGGAAAGTGGTCAGCTCTGGCAAGGGAGAGAAGGAAGAGAAGGTGACAGGGAGATCGGGGTGGGAGAGTGCTTTGACTGAATCTATGACGTTTTAATTTTTTAGGCTGAATGGTAAGAATGAGGGAGTTCACTAAATTGCCTATCCTTTTTTACTTGCCTGCAATGTTTCATAATGTTTTTTTAAGTTGGGGGAAAATCAAAAGGCAGGGGGGAATGTCATCACAGATCTCTGCTCTGATTACCGGCTTAGAAGCTGTCACAATTCAGGCAGCCTGGCAAGGGCCAGAAAACCACGAGACTGCCAACCAGGAGACCTGGGCCTGGCACCGAGGTGCTGCTCGTGACTCTCAGAGCCTCGGCGCTTCCACATCTGCAAGTGGGGGAGCCCAAAGGTCCCGCCAGCCTGGAAACGGTGACCCAGGACTCCCTGCTAGTGAGGACTCAGCTCTGCCAACACCTGCCGCTTCCCTTCCCACGCTGTTTGACCCACGCTCTCCCAGCTCTGCCCTTGCCCCCCCTCAGCCTTCCTCAGGGGTTGGGGGCCTGGAACATGGGTCCCTCCAGCCCTGGGATCAGGGTGAGGCAAGACAAGCTTGTCTCTGTCCCTGCCTAGGCAGGAAGTGGGAGCAGGCCAGAGGTGGACAGAATAACAATCCCCCGGCTACAGCTTAACATCTTCCGTGATCCGGATGGACGGTGTGATAGCCACCTTTTCCAGAAGTGTTTCCCAGTCCTCTCACACAGGTCCTAAGTGTTCACTGGGGGAGCTGTTTGGTTTCTTAAAGGGCCCGCGGAAGGAAGCGTATCGTCACTGAGCACATCCAAGGAACCGTCAGATGGGTACCTTTGCGACCGCTCCACTTGCCCTCTATCTGCTCACTATGCCACGGAGGGGCTGAGATAGATGGCTCTCAGATGCTTTACCACTCAAAGATTCTAGAAGCCAGCTTAGGGGAAAAATAAGGTCAGAGCAATTCCCGCGTGACTCAGCAATTTCTAGGTTAGGAAGTGTTGAAATAGGGGCCTGTGGGATGCCCTCTCTTAGTCCACTGGCCACGCTCCAGTGGTGCCCCCAGGACACCCCCCCACACACACACATCCATGTACCAAAAAGGGCTGAGCAGAAGAGGAAGATGGCCATTTTGGGTGTGCCAGGCCCCAGCTCTCTGTTAATAAGCAGACGCATCCTGCCCCACCTCTCACTTGCCCTGCACACAGCCCTGGCCTCCAGATAAACACAGGCCACATCTGGAAGCAGGCCCCTCCCCACCAGCCCTGGCTCCCGCCTCTGTCCTTAGAAGGGGGATCTCCCCCAACTCCATCCAGTGGGTCAGTGAAGGAGCACAAGCCCCCCCCGCCCCCCCGCCGGTCCCTCCCACACCTCAGCCCTGCTCACTCCCCTGGGACACTCTGGACTCCAGGAAGCCTGGTCTGCATAACTCAGGGCAGAATGGACGGTTTCCCAGGCCCACCCGGATGCATGTCCACACCAGACCTCACCCCTCGCTCCACCCCACCTGCTTCAAGGAGCAGGGCTCTGCTCGGTGGCTCGGGGCTCAGAGCTGACAGGCCCAGGACAAGGAAGGCACACAGGTGGTCAGTGAAAGTACCCCCAGCGGCTGGGTTGGAGGTGAGGGGCCAGGAGCCCAGGGGAGCTCACAGGGAAACAGACAAGTGGGCCACTGGACCCAGGCCCTACTCTCTGCCTCCACCCCTCCCCTCCACCCCTGTCCTTTCTCAGCTCATGGGGAAGAACACAGAGCTGGTTAGACTCCTGGGCAACTTTTCTATTCTTATTCTCTTTCCTCGGTCTACTAGACCTAGAGCAAGTCTTTTTCCCAAGCGTTCCCACAGCAAAACTATTTCTTCCGCCTCTCCTCCAAGCCAGTTCTTCCCAGACGCACACCAGGATGGGAGAGACTGGGTCTCTACCCACGAACGTTTCTCCCAGGTCCCCAGGAAATCAACAGCCCCCAGCAGCCCCACCTGGCACGCAGGGGAAGGAGCACGCTGGGGCTGCCCTCTGGTGACTCAGCAGTTTCTGGAAAATGCCAAGTCAGAAGCGGGGTACGCACCAATCTGCTGACGCTTCATCCCCAAAAGAGGAAGAGGCTGACTGGCTGCAGACCCTCTCAGCACCCATTCAGGGCGCAGAGGGTGTGTGGCCCTGGCAGCCCTCCCCCACCTGCCACACTGCCACCACCACCACCGTCACCAGGCGGCTTTGGTTCTGCGATGGCTGTCGGGGAGCTGCCAGGACCCTGCTCTAGCTGGTCGCTGCCCTAGCACCTCTTGCTGTGGGCGGCTCCACAGCTGGCCTGCCTCAGAGGCCAAGGGAAATCTGCAGGGAGGAAGAGAGGGCAGGGCTCAGGTCAGAGGGAAACCCTGGGACTCCCTGGAGCTGCCCCCCGACGGGCAGCTGAAAGATGGATGATTCGGGGAGAGGACATACAGCTGTAGCATTCCAGACCTGAACGGGGTCTCACACAACACCCCTGTCAGCAGAATCTCCTTCCATTCCTTACGGATGAGGAAACTGAGGCCCAGGGGGCATCGATGTGCCCATGGTCACACAGCTCGGTGGGGCTCACTCCACCAGGCCAGACTCCGACACACCCAGCTCTGATACCAGGGGCAGCCCTCCCTCCTCACCGCCCACCAGCGCCCTCATCTCAAGTCTCATCAGGGCAGCCCCTGGGCCTCGCCTGGAGAGTCACACCGCCTTCCTGAGGGGAAAGCAGCAGGCCGACAGGAAATAGGAAAACACTGCAAAGCCCAGAGAATCATGAGGAACATGGTGGGCGGTGGGGTGCAGCGGGGAAGGGGGTCAGGCGTCTGCTGATAACTGAGCAGAGGTGGGCAGGCTGGCCCCCTGGGAGGAACCACAGGTGGGGCATCTAGGCAGGCATGAGAGCAGCCCAGCCAGGCAACCACGTGCCCTTCCTCGGAGAACCCAAGTGCTCTGCCTGGCATTGCTTAGGCCGTGGTTACCTACACCCCTCTTCCAGGGCAGAAGCCCCACCTCCCGTCCCTTCTTGACCCAGGTGTGGCACTCAGTGAGCTTTGGGGCCATGAGCAAACCTCGTTATTTTTAGTTAGTCCATGTAGGGCTCCTGTGGCAGAGGAGTTTAATTATGGAGTCAGATCATCCTGTGCAGAACTATGAACCTTACACGTATTTTTTCCCAAAGTGCTTTCCCCACACATATAATTTCATGTAGCTGTGTAACCCTAGGTAAGCTATATAAATAGCTTATAAATAAATAGCTTATATATAAATAAATATATAAAAAATATAAATATATATATAAATAGCTTATATATAAATAGCTTATATATAAATAAAAAATAGCTTATATATAAATAAATATATAAAAAATATATATATAAAAAATATATATATAAATAAATAGCTTACACTAAGCCTCAGTTTAAGCCTGACCTGTAAAATGGACCCAATAATAATGCCTACTTCCTAGGACTAACGTAAGGATTAAACGAGATGATGAAAGCAGTTTGCTTAACACAGTGTCTGACACATAGGAAGCATTAAAAAAAAAAAAAGTTAGCAAGTAGAAATGATATGCTTCGTCTTCACACCAATTCTACAACACAGAGAGGTTAACAACATGCCCAAAGGTGCACAGCGAGTACAGAGCACCGGTAAGCACCAGACCTCCCCCAGCGCACTGACGTTCTCAACTCCGGTACAAGCCTCCTCTGGCCTCCTTGAGGCACAGAAAGGGCGGTCGGAGCCGCCCTTGGCCCAGGAGCCACAGCAGAAGAGTGGCAAAGAGACACCAACATGGTGGGAAAAAAAGTCGTTTCCATCAGATCCCTAGCGCGGTCCTCCGGGGCTCCGCTGAGGACTCCGCTGGCGACTCCGTTGGCGGTGGACTCCACCCTGTTAGGAGGCACATGGGCTTCCCCGGGAACCCCCAGCCCTCCTTTCCACTTACTTCTTCTCTGCCCTCACCCAGTCCCCAGGGAAGGGGCGCGGATGCCCCAGCACAAGTGTGTGTGTGTGTGTGAAGACCGCCGGGTCTTCACACCTGGCTGCGCGAAGGAGGTGGCGAGAGCAGCGGGCGTGCAGGGAGGACGCTGTCACTGGGCCCAGGGTGGAGGGCGGACGGGCTAACCCGGGGGCGCCGGGGCTGGTGCAAATGACACATACGGGACGTCGGCGCCTCGGGCGGGCATTGAATTCCTGAGGCCCCCCGAGGATGTCCAGGAGCCCGGGCCCGCGCGGGGCCTGCTCTGCCCACGGCCAGTTTTGGGTAAACACCCCACCCGCTCCCCCGGGAAGCGCCGCCCGCGAGGAGCCTGCGGAGCAGCCGCCGGCTCCTCCCCGCAGCCGCGCGCCCGCGTCCGCGCGGCCGGAGCCGGGACCCAGCGACCCCCGCGCGCCCCGCGGTACCTGCGAGCCCCCCCATGGCCGCGGTCCCCGGCTGTCTGTAGACCACCGTCCAGACGAGGAAGATGGAGAAGCCGGCCACGGAGCTGAGGCCGGAGTAGGCGGCGCGGAGGCCGAGCTGCAGGCGGGACGGGGCCATGGGGCTGCGGGCGCCGGGCGCAGAAGGCGAGCGTGGCCGGCGGTCACAGGTGCAGGGCCCAGAGCAGGAGCCGGGCGCCGGGAGCCGGGGGCCGAGCCGTAGCCGCCGGCCGCCCGCGCTCCGCCCCCGGCCCGCCCCCTGCGCCGCCGGCACAGCGCCCTCCCCGGCCGGAGGCCGCCCGCGCCCGGAACCACAGTGGAGGGCGCGTCCTGGGCTTGGCCTTGAGTCCTCGGGCCCCTGATCATTCGGGGATGCCGCCTAAAAAGGCAGGTTCCGGGCTTCGTCCTCTGAGCTACAGGATATTTGGTCCCTGGCGGGGCCCGGAAATGTACGGGTGTACAAGCCAGCTGCCGTGATTACTTTTAAATTTATCACGTTCTCCTTTAAAATTTAAGATGTAAATTTCTCGTTAAAAATCAAGATATAAAAATTAAGATAGATGAAAGTACACAGTGAGTATGATTCCTTCCGCCCCTATCTATCCATCAGTTCCCTCCTCAGGGATTAAGCGATTCTCAGAAGATTCTTCTCATGGAACATCTGCCCCATCTTCTAACGTCAAACACCTCACCCTGAAGGACAGCTCCCTTCTCCTTTCATCTCCGCAAGCCTCGTCCTCCCAGCCCAAATCTACCAAACATCACTCCCATCAGAATCAGACAATTCTAGGGTAGAGGCTGGAATCTATAGCAGGTGTATACTGAGCTCCCTCCGTGGGCCCAGTGCCACGCTGGGAGCCGGCAGGGAAAATCAAAAAACACAACACACGGAGCCCTCAAACACTTATAATCTAGTTGGGGAGGCCCGTCACATAGTGGCGCAAAATAAGTAGCCAATATACCTTGTATTTATTGCTTTTCACTGCTGTAACAGAGTACCACAGATCTAGGGGCTTCAAACAACACACATTTATTATCCTACAGTTCTGTACGTAGGTGTCCAAAAAAAGGAACTCAGAGGGCTAAAGTCTAGGGGGTGGCAGGGCTGCCTTCCTTTCGGAGGCTCGAGGGGAAAATCTGTTGCTTTGCCTTTTCCAGCTTCTAGAGCTGCCCACATCCCTTGACTCCTGAAGGTCTTCCTTCATCTTCAAAGCAAACACACCCCTCGGACCTCTGCTTCTGTCATTACATCATCTCCTTTTCTCCTGCCAACTCTGCTGCCTCCTTCTTTTCCCTTATAAGGACCCTTATGATTAAGAACCTGGATAATCCAGAATAATTTCCCCATCTCAAGATGCTTAACTTAATCACATCAGCAAAATCCTTTTTGCCATGTAAAGTAACGTATTCACAAATTCCGGGGATCAGGACATTGATATCTCGGGGGGCCATTATTCTGCTATCACATCTCTCTGGAATGTAATCTCCATGAATAGCGACTGTGCCTCTTTCATTCACACCAACACATAGAAGAGTTCACAGCACATAGTAGCCCTTTAGTAAACATTTGTCGAATAGATGAATGTGAGTGAATGAAGGTAAGAATCAAATAACAATAAAGGGGATCATACACAAGAAACCTAGGCAGGACATGATTAATTGCCAAGCGAGCAATGTAAACCACATTTGCCTCGCTTCAGAATAGTCTAGGGAGCTTCATTTTTTTTTTTTAAAAAAAAAAAGACCCCCAGACTCCACCCCTGACAGTAAATTTGAATCTTGGGAGTATATATATATTTTTAATGAGAAGTGATTTTAATGAGGTGAGCTCGGCATCCAGTCCTCCTTTGGGAGCCACTGATGGAGAGAGTTAGTGCTGGCTGTTCAGAGGAGGGAGCGAGCCCTGTGGTCCAGAGTACACTGCCACGGATGGTTCCAGAGCTGGCTGGCAGGGATAACAGTCCTCCACGCAGTGGGAGCAGCCTGTGTGACAGCCCAGAAGGAAGAAATAACATGGCAGGTTCGGGAAACTGTAAGTAGTTTGTGGTCTGTGGGTGGAGTGATGGATTTTGAGGTTGGAAATGTTCTGAACATAAAGGGCCTTGCTTGCTCTGCTGAAAAGGCTTTCCCCTGTCTCTGTGAAGCCAGGGGAGGGAAGTAACAGTTCTGTGTTTTAGAAATGTGGCCAGGGTAATAGTGTGAGGATGAACTTCCTTCGAAAGGACTAGAAAGCAGAGAGGTCATTCGGACAAATTCTTCACCTCCCTGTGCTTTAGGTACTCCGTCTGTAAAATGGGGACAGGGCACAGCTGTGATGTCTACTTCAACGTGTTATGATGAAGAGGCAGTGCTTAGAAGAGTGGCAAGTATGTAGCAGGTGCTTAAAAAATGTCGGCAAGTATGGTTAGTAGCAGCAGAAAGGTTGCCACAGGAGGAGAGCCTGAAAGGTGGTTCAGGCTGAGGCAGTGAGAATGGGGAAGAGGGGCTGATTCAAGAAATATTTAAGCTATTTGAACCTTAAGGTCAGGTAGCAATTAATTAGCTGGGCAGACAGAAAGGAGGAGAGCAAAAATATTTATTATGAGTGCACGTCAGGAGTATTGGAGAGGAGTTAACAAACTCGTTACACTGGAGAGTGAGGTTGTGCAAGAAAATAACGAGAGATAATTATGTAACAGTAGCTTGGGCCCAGGATGTAGGTTACCAGCAGGCTGACACTTTTTTTTACATGTGGAAGCAATACGGAGCTGTTGAAGGATTTTATGTTCAGATGGGATCACCACTTACTGTGTGACCTGGGCAGTTTTCCCCTAACTCAGGAGAACTTTCTGCCAAGAAGAAAATATTCTATATCTGCCCTCTTCAGAATGGCAGCTACTAGTCACACGTGGCTGTTGAGTATTTGATATGTGCCTAGTATGACCGAAGAACTGAATTTTTGATTGATTTTAATTTAAATAGCCACACGTGGCTAGTGGCTACCATATTTGACAGCACAGGAACTTCTCGGAACCCCTGTTTCTCCATCTGTGTAGTGGGAATGATGATACATCATCGGCTTGTTATAGCAATCGAGAGATATTGAGATACTGCAGTTAAAGCACTCAACACAGTAATTTGACAAACTATTATCACTGTTGTTGAAATTCTTGTTATTATTGAACAGGGCTAGCATGACATAAACCGTGCCTTAAGAAGATTATTTGGTATCCAAGTTGGATTTGATGGGAAGAGAAAATTGTAGAAGAGAAAGCGTTCACAAGGCTATTTCTGTGGTGAGATGTGGGATAATTAAGATCTTATCTGGAGAAAGGCCACGAGAAGGGAAAGCATGGGAGGGTTATGAAGCTGCAAAGCACACTGGTATGCACCACGCATGCTCTTCTCTCCACATCAGCTTCCTTTCCAAGGTGCTTTCTGAGAGTGCACTCCCATCCCAACCCAAGACAGACACCACTGCCCACCCCCCCCATCCCCAAGAGAGAGAGCCATTCTCCCTGCCGGTGACAGAGACCACCAGTGTTCACCATTAGCATCCTTCTTCTGGCACGTGACCTACTAAATAGGAACTTTGAACACTTCCCAGCTTCCTTGCAGTTAAACTGATGCCATGAGAGTGAGTTCTGAGCAATGGAATCGAAGCAGAAGCCATGTGTGCCATTTCCAGGCTGGACCCATACAGTCTCCCACGCAGCCCTCATTCCCTCTTCCCATTCTGTGATGATTCTAGAGGCCACATGTTGAAGACAGCTGCGCCACATGACGGAAAGAGCCTGGGACCCTTGAACGAATGAATGAACAGAACTACCCACTCCATTCCCCAAACCTGCATCGGACTGTAATAGGAATGAAAAATACACCCTTTTCTTCGTGCTAAGCCACTGAGATTTCGGAGTCATTACAGCTAACCTCCTTACCCTAATACACCATCCCTCATTCCATTTCAGGTCATGAAAACGTCTCTTATAGGGATAACCTGTCTGAACTACCAATCCCTCCGAAGTCACTTTTAAATTGGGCCCCACCAGTATTAAGACAGACTCCTGACTCCCACCCACAGACACCTTGTCTCCTAAGACATTTCTTTCTCATTCCCCCAAAGCAGGCACATTCCAGACATAGATCTCCTCCCACAATGTTACATCAAGGATACCCCTACCGAGCTATATGACAGTTCATTGAGTTTCTTGGACGTGTGAGGGCTTCCTCCTCTCTGCTTCTTAATCCCCGCACAGAGGGACCTCTGATGTCCTTTGGGGTATATCCTTGTTTACTGTAGCTCCAGCCCCAAACCTAGGCACCAGTTGGTCCTCTCCTTCCTTTACCCCCTATGTGCAATTCATTAGCAAGTACGGTTGGGTCTGCCCTGTCCTTTCTCCCCAAGACACTGCTTAGTCCAGGCACCATCATCACCACCTCCCCACTTGCAGCAGCTCCCTACGTGGTCATCCTCTGCTTGTTCTTTCCCCTCCAATCCACTCTCCAGCCAGCAGCTGGAATAGTCTTTTAAAAATAACAACCAGAACATGGCACTCCCCTGCTTAAATCCCTCCAATAGCTTCCATAGCAATTGGGGTAAACAAGTCAGTTGCCAACTCCGACTAGTCTCACCTCTGCCCATTTCACTTCAGGCACACTGGCCTTCTTTCTGTTTCTTGAATGTGCCAAGCTTGTTCCTGCCCCGGGGTCTTGGTAACTTTGTATCTGGAAAGCTCTCCTCTGAGTGCTCATAAGATTCATAAGGCTTGCTCATCGTTCAAGCCTCAGGTCACATGTTACTTCCTCAGAAAGGCAATCCTGTCCTTCCTCTCTAAAGTACAGTCCCCTACTCTGTCTTACGTCTTGTGATAAGTGATAGCACTATGTGAAATTGTCTTGCGTATTTGTTTATCCTTTCCAACTCCACCCTTGCCATCCCATTGGAATATAACCTCCATGAGGGCAGGGGCTTTACCTTTTAGGGACCAACTCCTCTCAGTTTGCCTAGGACTGTCCTGGTTTTACCAACACACGTCCAACATTCCAGGAAACCCCTGAGTCTAGGGAAAACTCTGATGGTTAGTCACCCTATTGCCTTCCTTGATCACTTCTGTATCCCCAGTACCTAGTCTAATGCCAGGGCCTTAGGTAGGAACTCAATAAATATCTGTGCAATAAATAAAGGCAAGAATGGCTGGCTGTCCATAAAGAATTCTTTGATCCTGGCTCTAGGGGGCAGCCTTCTCCACCCTTGTGTCTTGAGACCGAGCTCTGCAAGGTTGGGCTAAAAATCTTATTTGCAAGATTTTCCCCAGAACTTACGTGGTCCCTTGGCTCACCTCCAGCCCTTGTGGAGTTCAAGGCTAAGGACCCTGGTTAAGGCAGCCCCAGGCCGTGCCTGACACGGAGGTGGATCCCCTTGGGCCCAGCCCGCCTCAGCTGGTCCCCCTGCAGCTTCGTCTTCCTCTTGAGGTCAGGCTCATAGACCACAGAGCTGAAAGGACCATTCTAGAGAGGAAGAGCAGGTGGCTCATTGCAGGGAAGAGCTGGCCCCATCATGAGCACCGCAGCTGCCCAGACTGCAGGAAGTAATCCCGAGTTGAGGACTCAGGTCCAGGGGGACACCTTGGCCGCTCCTCCCCCAGCGCTGCTCCCTAGGGCCGTGGCTGCCTTCTGCCCCTAGAAGGGGACATCTTCACCTTTTATGGCTAGAGTGAAACCATTCACAGTCTGGCTTCTCACTGAGACCCCACTTCCTCTGCCTGCCCACTGACGACCTGGAGGTCCACGCAGAGGACAGGATGCTGAGTGAGAAGATGCTGAGCGGAAGCAACAGGTCTTTGAGCTCCAGGGCTAGATAAGCATCAGAGACAGACAAGTGTGGAGAGGGAGAATGTGCGAGCGTGTACGCGTGTTAGCAATCACAGCCGCTGCAGCATTTGGAAGGGCAACAAGGAGGGGCCCGGGGCCTAGGCCTGCTCGCCTCTCCTTGTCCTCTGGTGACTTCCATCTGCTGACCTGAACCCCCAATCACAGGTGCATCCTCCAATGCGCTCGCTCTTTTCCTTTCCCTTTCGCTGTGGGGTTGTTGTTGGGTGAGGGGAGAGAGAGGGAGAGAGAGAGAAAGAGACAGAGAGAGATAAAGCCAGGAGTTAACCTCTGCATGGACTGGAGCCTGGGGCTGTGGGGAGTGAGCGAATACAAAGGCTGAGGCCAGGAGAGGAGGGCATCAACTCTCCCTAAAGGACAAAGCCCGGCACAGGGATTAGTACATATTTGTCCTTCAGATTTGAGTTTAGGGACTGGATTTGTTGAATGAGAAAGTCACCACGGAGGCTTGATCAGGACACACAGATCCCCCCAAAAGCTTGACACCTGTGCTTAGTCCAGCGCTCGGGACCCATGAATAGCACCCTAGAGAGGTTTGAGGTGCGAATCTGAGGGCACTCCCTGGAGGAGGGAGAGGATGGGCTAGAGACAGACTGAGGCAGTGCAAGGAACAGAGATGGGCCAAGAACCTGTTGGAAAGGTAACAGAAGGAGAGGCAGACCTGGGGGAGCCATGAGGAAGGTAGAAGGACCCATGGCAGGAGAGGGGGAGACGAGTTTACCTATTCCACTCAAGAGGCCTCTCCTGGGTCTTCCCTGGTGGCGCAGTGGTGAAGAATTCTCCTGCCAATGCAGGGGACACGGGTTCAAGCCCTGGTCCAGGATGATCCCACATGCCACGGAGCAACTAAGCCCGTGCGCCACAACTACTGAGCCTGCGCTCTACAGCCGCGAGCTACAACTACTGAGCCTGCATGTTGCAGCTACTGAAGCCCGTGTGCCTAGGGCCTGTGCTCCACAACAAGAGAAGCCACCACAACGAGAAGCCCGCGCACCAACAAGGAAGAGTAGCCCCCGCTCGCCGCAACTAGAGAAAAGCCTGTGCTCAGCAACAAAGACCCAATGCAGCCAAAAATAAAATAAAATAAATAAACAAATAAATAGAAGAAGCGTCTCCTGAGGGCCTCTGTGCCCACAGCCCTGGCTGTGCTAAGCACGCGGCCTGGATTTCTAATTGTAGTTGTGGTGAGTGCCGGGCGTGTGGAAGAGAAATGGGGCCCTGCAGGAGGAACTGACACAAGCCGGGCTCTGTGGCAGGAGAAGAACCTGGCAGGGGCACAGCAGTGGCTGCTTCGCCTGGCACCCAGGACTCCAGCCGGCACCGTCAGCTGAGGCCTGGGGGAGACTGGAGATTAAATCAGGATCCAGTCCTCTGTGGAATGAGAGGGGGAATGCTGAGGTGGGCTCCATGCCCGCCCTGCAGCAGGTTTAAGGGGAGTCCGCTGCCCTCCATTTCTCTGGAGGTAAAGCTCCTAGCTGAGGGGGCTCTGAGGCAGGAGCAGGAAGGACTTCCTGAGGCCTGGGTGGGAAGTCTGAGCCGCTGGGGGCCGCCTCTCCATCCTGGAGCGGAGGACCGATCCCAGGCGGGGAGGGAGTGGCCTGCGGCCTTCTCTCTCAGTCAGACCTGCAGACGTCACCTCTCTTTTCTGTTTCCCTCTACAGACCCCATCTCTGCAGCCTCCCCTGGCCTTTCGCTGTGTCCTCTCTGGAGGGAGGAAATGGGCAGTGGGTCTAGTGCCGAGTCTTTGGAGTGTTCAGCTTCCTCTGGCCCCAGCACTTCCCGAGTGGGATTTGGGGGCAGGACTGGGGTCTGCTCTGATGCTAGGAAGGGCCTTCTCTGCATGGCCTGCTTGCCTGGTCACTCACAGCCTTGCCCTCTCCTCGGCCAGGGCTCAGGATCCACATGGAACCCTCCCTCGGGCTACTGCAGCTGCCCCTGCCTAAGTCTCTAAAAGGGCAAAGTGGGTGCAGAGTTCGAGTCCTGAGCAAGGGCCCAGGGAAGATGGGAGCCCCTGAGATGAGGGTCCGGGGAAGGCTGGGGATGTTGGGAGGAGGTAGTGCGGGCAGTGAGCCCCAGGGAGAGGCGGGGGAGTGGTGTGGGCCGGCAAGTGCAGACTGGAAGCCCCAACAGGGGTGCAGGCGAGGGAGCCAAGGAGAGGGCTCCGGGCCTGAGGGAAAGTGGTCACGACTGGGCTGGAGCCACGGTTTCAGAGCACTGATTACTCAAGGGCAGATGCAGTGTCTCCTGGGTATGTGGAATACACATACACACACACACACACACACACACACACACACACACACTTGAGAAGCAGAAGCTGGAGGGAGAAAGCACCGCCTGCACATTCAAATACCACCAAACTTGCCTGCTAGGCAGGCCTGTTCCCCTCCCTTTAGCACAGCTCCAGACCTGCCCCTGCTTTCTACCCTGATCTGCCAGCCTCTCCTCACCCTCTGGCTACCGCCATCAGCACCACGGGCCTGTCCGGTGACCGTTTCCTTGCTCCTGTCGTGCATGGGTAGCTTGACCACCAGCCAGAAGAATGTGCCTGCAGGAAAGTGTGGGGACTCTGTTCTCGCCTCAGTCAGCTCCCCACTGCTCCCCAGCCCTGTCCCGCCCTCACAGACCTCCCTCCAGCTTGCCCCCCACTTCCTCTGCGTCTCTGCTCTACCACTGTCATAGTGGCTCAAGAGTGACTGGCTGTGACCTGCTGGTCCCAGGAAGGTTTGGCTTGGTGCCCATCAGTGTTCCAGCTCCCTGCCTCAGTCCCCCAGGAATGGGCAGGGGAGGAGATGGGGGAACTGGACTGGAACCATCCTTGGGGCCAGAAGCCTGGACAAGTGCCAGAGGACCTTCAACCTTCCAGAGCCGGGAGGTAGAGCCCAGGTGAGGGTACCTGGGCTCTCTTCTCAGTCCCTCTCCATTTGTTGATAAGACATGGCCAGGGGATCACATAAGGATGCTGAGGGAAGCTGCAGCAGGCCAAGGTACCCAGGCACAGCCCTTATATCCTCTGGCCTCCAAGCTGGCCCTTTTCCTCAGTCCCGCTGCCAGCCTATCAGCTAAGACGTCCTCCAACCTCCCACCCTCCAACCCACCGGCAACCTCAGGGGACACAGCTGAGCCTCGTAAGCAAGGTTTGCAGCACAGAAGGAGAAAAGATAGGAGACAAAGAAGCAGCCGGGAGGGAGGTGAAACAAACTGTCCGAAAATGAACTGGGGAAGCAGCCCCTCTCCCTTCCGCCCTGCCCTTGGTACAGGCCCACAGCAGGCCCCGGCTGACTGTCCCACCAACTTCAGCTCATTTCCACCCGGAATCATTGAGCACCTGCTTTATGCCAGCCACTGTGCTGGGTATGGAGGCCTGACCAGATTAGTGTGTTAGTGAGCTACCAGAAAATTCCACCAGGCTCCGTGGCCCTGGAGCCCAGTATCTGCCCAGTTTTAGATCTCCAGTTTACAGCAGAGTTGCTGGAACTTACAGTAAATGCCGTTGAAGGAATTAAAGATTCTTGTGGCACTGCACAGGAAGGACGGAGGAAGGCAAAGTTGAGAGTAGTGATCACCAAAGTGTGATTGAGAGGGTAGGCTCTGCCGTCAGACTGAGTTTGGCATTGCTACTTACTAGCTGTGTGACCTTGGCCAAGTTACTTCACCTCTCTGTTCTTCAGTTCTGTTCCTCACTTGTAAACAGTGATTGGTCTGAGGATTAAAAGATGATGTCTATAAAGTAGTAAACAGAGTACGCTGCACATAGTAAGTGATGGAAGAGACCATCGTTCTGCTAGAGCAGTTTTAGTGGGGATGGGGCATGATGGGTGGATGCAAGAGGTTATCCATTGGTTGAATCAACCAGAATTGGAGGCTGATGAGATGTGGGAGAGGGAGGGAGCGAGGTATCAGGTGCCTTGCTTAGGCAGTGGTGGGGGTCCTGGAGCAGGGAGCTGAGAGAGGCCAGGCGGGAGGAGAGGCAGCTGGGGTGGGAAGGGAGTTTTAGACTCGTGTAGTGTGAAGATTCAGGAAGCTGTGGGCTCCACGAGTGTAGAGTTCAGCAAAGAGGCTTCAGTGGGAGGAATACAGCCCAGAGTCACAGCCGGCCAAGAAGCCCTCCTTTCCCATTAACCCTCCTGGACTATTCCCTGGGAGCCTCTGCCGTCCCCTGCTGCCTGCCTGAGGGAGGGAGGCAGGGTTCCATGAGGCTCATGCCCTGGCAGAGAGCTCATCATGTGCGTGGACAATGTGAAGAGGCCCTGCTAGTCAGCCTCCATTATCTGTCTGTCCCTCCCCCTACGTCTGGAGCCTGTGCACTCAAGTGTGAGGGAAACGACTCTGGATGTGGGCTTCTCTCCCTTTGCAGGAGCTGTCAGTATATTTGAAAGGCAGGATTACAGAGTGGTAAAGCGTACAGACTCCTAAGTGCTTGGGGAGAATCACTCACTGCTCCACATCTTACTTGTGGAATCTTGGGTGTGTCAGTTAACTTTTCCATGTCTCCACTTCCTCGTCTGCAAAATGGGATAACAATAATACCTATCTCATAGGACTGTTGAGATGATTAAATCAGTGAATGTATCAAGAACATCAACCAGTATAACAAGTACCAAGAACAGGGCCTGGTGCATGTTAACTATTGTTATCATTTATCTGTCCTAACACAACTTTCAGGCATCTAAAGATAGTCAGAGGAGGGTGGAGGCTGCACCAGGGTATGGCACGATTTTCCCTGTGATGACTCACCATCTGGCTTAAAGTGTCTTCCTCAGACACACTCCCCTAGTCCCCCGCCCCCTCCAGGCCTTAGGCTCCATCAAACACCTACCGAGCGTTCATTTCACAGGCCAGTCCCAACCAGGAATCCTGAGAAGGAAACACCTGCTCCATCATCTGCCTTGGCGGGAGGTGGGGGGCTTTGCCCTCCAGTGACAAGAACGAGACAAGTGGAAGGTCCAATTTGAATGACTTTCTTTGGATCCTTGTACCCTTGACCTTGGCAAGCTACTTGGTAACTCTGAGCCTCAGCTTCACCATCTGAACTGGGAATGACAGTAGTACTGCTTCATAGGGTGGTGGCAGAGATAGAATACCTGGGAAGCACTTGGAACAGTGCCAGCCACTTACAGGCTATCGTGGCCTGCTGAGAGGGACGCAGATGTCCTGCCTCACCCACTGGCTCCATTTCCACTTGCCCAAAGTAGGGGCAGGATGAATAGGAAAGGGGGGACCCCTTTCTGACCCGACTGCCAGTCTCCGGAAACTCCCCTGCAAGGACTTCTAAACCAGGTCACTGGCACCAGAGACCTGAAATTTCAACTCACTCCCCCAGCCCCACTCCCTCTCTACTCTCTTCCCCATGGACACCTGTGACCCCAGGCTGTTATCCCTTCAAGCTGTTCTTCCTTCTTCCAAATTCCCCAAACCTGAGTGGATGGGTTTGGTCTGGGGGCCAGATTCATTTTCGGGCTCCCCTCCTTCCCTGAGGGGGTCATTTAAAACTCCACTATCATTTCTCAAAGTGGGAACCCAGCAGATTGGGGTATTTGTTCAAAATATAGATTTTCCACTTCATGCCAGTAGGACTGAATCTGAATTTGAGGGGATGGAACTTACAATCTGATAAACTCCTGGAATGATTTTCAAAGACATATTAAAATTGATTTTAATCACAATTAACCCCCCCTCCAAGAAAATAATCATCGGTGAAACAGCAGGGGACATGGATTGTTAGAGATATGTCTTCCTCTGTCCAGGCAGGCTCAGCAGCAAAGGGAAAGGGACACAGGTGGGGCAAAAAGGGGGTGAGTCCTAGAAAGCCGGGGGCGAGGCGTGCGACTCCTTCCAAAACCCTCGGTGACGCCCTGAGCAGTTACGGCGCCGGCGCTGGGGGAGCTGCTGTCCCGGAGCCACTGTCTCTCCGCGGACTCAGAAGCAGGAGTGGAGCGAAGAGGGGGCGCTGGGCCAGCAGCGCGGCGATGGGAACTGAGGCCCAGGGAGGCGATGGCTTTCCACACAGAGCCCGCCTAGGACTCTGGAATCCCGAGCTCGACCTTCACCCGCCGGGGGCGTGGCCTTCTAGCCCAGCTCCTCTGGGATCTCAGCCCCACCTCCAGCGCCCACAGTCCCCGAGCGCCGTCCTGCCTCTCCAGCCTCAGTGTCCCCACCCGCGGCGGGTGTGTGTGTGTGTAGGGCGGGGAGAAGGGGGCGGACGGGGTGTGTGCATAGAAGCGCGGCAGTGGGAGGCTCGGCAGCGGGATTCCCTGCGGGAAAACGGCCCCATCCCTCCCCCGGCCTGTTCGAGACCCTGAACCGAAACAGGAGGCAGGAGGCCCCCGGCCGGCCGGGAAGCGGCCCCAGCCCGGATTTCCCTCCCGGGTGGGGCCGCAATGACTCACCCCCTTCCCCCTTCCCCCGGTTTCCTTGTTTGCATTTCTCCTCCCGGCCACGTGGCGGCCGGTGTAGCGGCCCGCAGCCCCTAGCCCGACACCCCCGCCGCCGCGGCCCCGGCTCGCAACCCAAGGGCGCTCCGGCCCGCCAGGGTTTCTCGGGACCCGTGCTCCCGCCGGCTCGGCTCACCCTGGGCTCGAGACTCCACCCCTCGCCCGCCCCCGCCCCCGCCCCCGCCCCCTTCCCTACTGTAAGGCCTGGCGCGTCCTCCCCGCCCTCCCGGTCCTTCCCGGGAAGGGAAGAGGGCGGGCCGCGCAGGGGGTGTGACAGCTCCCGCCCGGACCAGTGCCAGCTGCAGCCTCGCTTCAGCGCCCGGTGCCAGCTGGCTCTTTCGTCTGGGACGGAGGGGAGGCTCGGGGCTCCTTGTCGCTGGGGGTGGGGGAACACCGCCCCTCAAGTCCCCAGCTTTCCCCCCACCCAAGAGGAGCCTCTCAACCCAGCCTGGCTCGGGCTGCCCTGGCAGCGGGTCCAGCCAGGAATTGGCCTGCTCACTTCGCCTGGGACTTACAGCAGGGGCTCGCTGTTGGCGGGGGGAAGGGGGGCGGGGGGTCTCCCGTCAGCCCCCGCCTTTTGCTAGAGGCTGCACGGCTGTGCGAGCTTGAGGAAGAATATGAAGGTGGGTAAGGTGGGGTTAGGGGGAGGAGGAGCCGGAGAGGAAGCTGGCACGGTCGGGGAGTTGGGGTGGGAGAGAGAGGCTTGGTCAGGGGTGAGGGAGGTGGAGAAACGAATGGTTTGAGCTGAAGCTGCATTTCTGGGGCATCCAGAGTCCGTAGTCCCATACCGGGAGTCGGTGGAGATCCCTGCAGGGCCATGGGCGGTGGAGTGGGGCAGAATTCCCCAGAAGACCGGGAAGAAGGACCTGATCTCTGGTGCGCCAGCTGGAGACCCCTAAGTGCGCCAGACCGGCAGGCCCCAGTGAAGGTCTTCCTGTCCCTCCCCCGGCTCCTGGCAGGGATGCAGCACCTCCGCCTGACCAGTCCAGAGGACTCTAGGGAAGTGGTTCTGCCTGGGGCAGTTGTGCCTTGGTCCAGCTGCCCCAGGCCCGGCCTCATGGCTGTCTGCCTTCCTCCTCCCGTCACAGGTGAGCTGGCCAGGTGAAAGCCGCTGGCAGGTGGGCCTGGCTGTGGAGGACAGCTCAGTTCTGGGAGCCCCGCCGGTGGGAGGGCTCCCGGACGTGGTGCCGGAGGGGACGCTATTCAACATGGTGCTGAGGAGGATGCACCGGTCCCGGAGCTGCTCCTACCAGCTGCTGCTTGAGCACCAGCGCCCCAGCTGCATCCAGGGGCTTCGCTGGGTGAGTGCCCACCCCCTGCCCGGGCCAGGCACCAGGGCTGGAGGGGGCCCTGACCGGAAGAACGGGCATGCTTCCGGCGGCCCAGCTCGCTCTGGGGGCATGAGGGGGACAGCTGGGGTGGACAGTGGGTCAGGCAGCTTGGCTGCAGTGTGTGGGTGGCTTGCACAGCTGCACTGCGTGTGCATGTGGTGCCCAAGTCCCCCCATTCAGGCATGAGGGGAGGGGTACAGGGATTTGTCATTTAGTTGTCACCTCTGTGTGCCTAGAGTTAGGTGCTTGAGTGTTCTCCAGGTGGTGGTGGGAGGCATGTATGAAATGCTGGGGACCAGGTCAAGTGGGGCGGGTGTGAGGTAAGCTTGGTTACTGTTCTTTAAACATCGCCGCGACAACATTCTCCTTTAGTGAGGGCTGAACTGCATCGAGTCTGCTTTTGGATTTCGGGGTGAGGTGGTCATGTGAACATTGCTTGGCATCTGGCTTTGAGGGGCTCAGGGGAGAATTCTGAGAAGTTTGGAGTCTCTGAGATGAACGGAGCTCCCTTTGCCGGTGAAGAATCTCTCTGGAGCTGCAAGAATGAAGGAGAGAGAAAGGGTGTGGGGGAAGGATGTGGGGGGCTGGGGGGGCAGGATAAAGGTTGCAGGATCCAAATCACAGAGAAGCTCTCCCCAACCACCCAGACTTAATAGGTTCTTCACCTGAGATTCGCTGTGTCTATTACCTGTGCCCAGCCTGGGTGGAGGTGAGTGCGGGGAGAGTGCTTGGGCAAAGGGGCAGAGAGAAAGCAGGGCTTGGGAGAGCTCCTCTCTTATCAGCAAATTCCTCTGAGTAGAATGACCACCACTTTCTGCCTCCTTCCTCCTACCTCACCCAACCACCATTTATATTTACCAAAATATGAAGCTGGGTTGAGAAAACTGAAGCCCACCAAGGTGATGGGGTTCTCCTTGCAATGGGAATCGGGAGGAGAATCTAGGTGTCAGTCCCCAGCTCTCCCCCAACCCCTCCCTCCCTGGGTCTTCCTGACAAGGGGCCTCATGGGCCTGGGTCCTGTTCCAGATGACGCTCTGGAGGGGGCAGGGGAGCTGGGTTCCCTCTGGGCTTCGCTGTCTGCCCCCCTCACCCTCCAGGTCACTGGCAGTAGCTACTGCTTGGAGCCAGTGGGCTGGAACCCTCCCTCCCTCTTTCCCTCTCAGGCTATAATTACTTGTGCATTTCCTGTCCCCTTCCCAGCTTGTAGAGGCAAGGTGGGGAGTGGGGGGAAGGTCAGGTGCCAGGACAATGAGGTCACTGGAGGATCCCCTGGGACCCAAAGTCTGGGAGGGGGTGGAAGAGGCCGCCAGGCTGTCTCCTGGCTCCCCCAGTCCCCCAGAATTGAAGGGCTGGTATGCATGGGGAGGCTGGAAGAGTGAGGGTGAGGGTTAGTGGAGTAAAAAATGGGGTCAGAGGCACAGAAACAAAGCTCCTCCCCTGCCAGGTATGTGTGGGTGTTGGTGATTAGAGGGAACTTAGATTTTCAGGGCTAGAGACGGGGCACATCCTCTCCTGAGGACCATCTCTGGGGAGTGGGGGGGCAGAGGTGGTTTCAGCCCGTTGCGTCTGTGTTGTTGTTGTTTTTTTTAACATCTTTATTGGAGTATCATTGCTTTACAATGGTGTGTTAGTTTCTGCTTTATAACAAAGTGAATCAGTTATACATATACATATGTTCCCATATCTCTTCCCTCTTGCGTCTCCCTCCCACCCTCCCTATCCCACCCCTCTAGGTGGTCACAAAGCACCGAGCTGATCTCCCTGTGCTATGCGGCTGCTTCCCACTAGCTATCGATTTTACGTTTGGTAGTGTATATA
This sequence comes from Orcinus orca, assembly GCF_937001465.1. Taxonomy (NCBI): domain Eukaryota; kingdom Metazoa; phylum Chordata; class Mammalia; order Artiodactyla; family Delphinidae; genus Orcinus; species Orcinus orca. The sequence continues at coordinate 38,459,926 of NC_064569.1, read as the reverse complement.
TGTCCATGCCACTCTCTCACTTTGTCACAGCTTACCCTTCCCCCTCCCCATATCCTCAAGTCCATGCTCTAGTAGGCCTATGTCTTTATTCCCATCTTACCCCTAGGTTCTTCATGACCTTTTTTTTTTTTTTTTTCCTTAGATTCCATATATATGTGTTAGCATACGGCGTCTGTGTTTAAGAGACTCTGGGTACCTGTGAGCTGTACCTCTCTTCTCTGGATGATGCCTTTGGCCGAGGAGGGGCTCACATGAGGGAACAAGTACCCGGCAGGGAGCGTGCACACACAGGGTGAAGGGTGGATGTTGAAAGGAGGTGGGGCCCAGAGCCCCAGGAGGGCAGTGCTGGGAGTTATTCAGGCCATGCCCCCCTCTTAGAAAATCAAGGGGGAAACCCATCAACCTCCTGAGGTCTGAAGAGAGCACTTTCTGTTCCTACTAGACCAGGACAAGAGAAAATGAAAGCAGGTTACAGCAGGAGGGCCTGAGGTTAGATACAGAAAGGACTTACCAACCACGGCAAAGCTGATGCTGGAATGGGATGGAAGGACGTCTCCTTTGGAAAACATGACGGGGAGATGAGATCTTGTCCGATGTCCGGGAGCCTACAGAGGGACCGATCTGTCTAGAGGCAGGGCCGAGATCAGGATGACCTCTGCTGGGTCCTACCAGCTCAGAGAAACCTGGGATGCTTCTCTTTGAGTGACTTATTTGGGGGACGTGGCTCTATTCTCGAACTCAGAAAACATGCTTTCATCCAACCTGTCCAAATCATGGTAGTAGCTAATCGTTGTGTAGTATTTATATCCCAGGCGCTATTATGAGCTTACTTTGTCATACCAGATAATCTCACAGCAGCCCTGTGAGATAGCTACTAACGCCATCATCTCATTTTATAGATGCGAAAGCAGAAGCACAGAGAGGCTAAGTGAGAGGTCTAGGGTCACACAGCTGCTAAGGGACAAAGCTGGGTTTTGGTCCTAGGCGATCTGGCTGCAGAGTTCAAGCTCGTAGTGGACTTTCTATTGCTGTGGATGGTAACACCGACACCCCAAAACATCACCCCCACTCATGCATCCTTTCCCAGTCCCATCGTACACACAGCCCTGGCCTGAGACCCTAGCTGTGGCCTAAGGGAACTGGTCTGACGGGTCCCAACATGGCTTTCTGGCTCTGTGCCTGCCCCTCCAGCGCGACTCTGACCCTCAGTGACGGGGGTGGGGCAGGCCATGGTGCTGATGCCAGGGAAGCTAGCTGGGACCTCCTCTTCCACCCTGAGTCCTTCCTGTCCAGACATGAGAGGAGGCGGTGGGTGAGGGCCTTCACCCCTGCCGTACCAGCCACTGCTCTCCAGCTGAGAACCCTCTAAGCTGACACTCAGGGTTATCAGATCAGGGACAGGGTCAGCGGAAGTACAACATTTCTTGCACTGTGTCCAGATGACAGGTGCCCAGCATGAAATAATAATGTTACATCAAGGTACTTAACACTGACTAAGCAGTTACTACAGAGCAGGCGCGGCTTCGAATGCTGCATGTTATGAACTCATCGGATCCTCAGAATTACCCTGTGGGACAGGTGCTGTTATCATCAACCCCATGTTACAGAACGCTGAAGCACAGAGACATTTATAAGCAGCCCAAGGTCACACAGCCAGCTGGTAATGGGGAACCGAGATTTGAACCCAGGTGCCTGGCTCCGGAGCCCACACACCTGCTGCTCTGGAATAGCGCCTCCACCCCGATGCTGGGAACATGGCAGGGGTCCAGAGGGGCTATGGAACTTGGTCTAACCCAGTATTTTCCAAACTTCCTTGCCCGTGGAACATTCCTGAGGGCGGCATTCACCTCTATCATCTCTGCTTTCATGGCACACAGTGGGGGAAGCACGGGGCCGCGGAGGCACCATGGGATATGGTAGGGCTTGGTGGCTAAGGACGTGGGCTTTGGAGTCGGAGAGGCACAGCATGAATCCTGGTGCTCCTGTTTACCGGCTCACGGGGCAGGTTATGTAACCTCTGAGCCTCCTTTTCTCTAGCTGTGAAATAGGAGACAAACACCTACTTCGGGGTCAGCGTTGGTAGGGTTATGCAGTGGGATCTTAAATTTCTAAGCGGTTGTGTGACTCTGGGCAAGTTGCTTCATCCCTCTGGGCTCCTGCTTTCCTCGCAAAATGAGAAGGATGCCTTCCTCAGCTCTGATGGGCCAGAGCCCCCAGCTTCCGAGCCTCCAGCCTCCGTGCACATCCCCTGGGGCAGGACAGGAAGTGCTTTCAGCAAGGCCTGAGGATCTGAGATCTGAGTCTTGACCAGCCTGGCCACGTGACCAGGCACCTCCCCTCCTGATGTGCCCTGCGGGGTCACAATAATACCAGGAAGGGAGTGTGTGTGCGCAGGAGCCTGGGTCGTGGGCACCGAAGGGACTTGGGGCAGGGACTGGGGCCACCTGGGCACTCTGACAGCTACAACAACAAGTCATTAGCACTCGGTACTGTTTGTTCCAACACAGGGGGCTGGCTGGGTAGAACTCCTGCCCTTCCCCCTCCTTGTTTCCTGTCAGTAAGTCTCCAGGGCTATGTCTGGCACCAGGATGGGCCCCATGACCGGGTCAGGGATACCTATGGGACACCTAGCGACTTCCATCCGGCGTTGGGCCAGGCACCTACGCGCGCCAGACCTCAGGCCTCTGCCTGGCACACGGTGGGAGGATGCTGGGACCAGGGGAGGGGACTGTGGCCCCAGGCCTGGTCGTACCCTAGCTCCCCAGCCAGGTCCTCTTCAGGCCCTGTGTGCGGATGGGAAAGCAGCAGAGAGAAGTGGGACGGGAGAGGAAACAGGCAGGTGTGGTGGGTGGAGTGGGACCAAGAATGTGAGCACTTCTGGTAGGAACTTGAGTTTATCCGTGGCTGTGCGGCTGTGTCTGAGTTACAAGCGCACTTCACCTCTAGACTTTTGTTTCTTCCTAAGTCAGGGGGGATAGACAATACCTGCTCTGCCTACTTCCCATCTGATCCTATTCTATATGAGATCAGATGAAATCATGGAGGTAGACATACTTTGTAAACTTCAAGTGCCTGCCTTTGGGATGGCTCATAGAGGGTAGGGCATCCTGTCCAGAGATGCCCACAAATTCCAGTCCTCAGGTGGCAGGAAAAGAGGGGCATGGGAGGCTTCCATGGCCGACATCCCAGGGCACACAGGCCCAGGAGTCCTGGATGCCCAGTTGATGCCAAGGGCAGGGAAACCTCGTTCACCAATGATTTGTACGTAAACCCCGTCTTCCAGAGCTGTCCTGTGTGCTACCAAGACTGACTCACTGTTACAGGGTTATTTATGAGCTAGCAGCGACAGCATCTTGGAGAGGAAAGGGGCCTTCCAGCTTCACAGATCAGTAATAATAACTAACATGTATATACAATTACATGTATATGTCAGGCAGTGCTTTAAACATGTGATCTCTATTAACTCACATAATCCTTCCTAAAGCCTGAATTGTTGTTAGGAATGTTTTATAGATTTATAGGCAGGGAGAGGTTAAATCATATATTCAGGGTCACACTGCCAGTAAACAGAGGAGCAGGGATTTGAATCCAGGAGTCGGCTCCAGGGTTTGTATTTTTAACTACCAGTCTGCACTGAGGCCCACAGAGGGCAGGAGTTTCGCCCACGGCCCTGTGACTGGGGACTGACCCTGCCCTGGCAGGAGGCCCTGGGACTCCAGGCCTCCCGAGCTGCTCACTTTCTGGCCTCTCCCTGGCCTTCTTATCTCATGTCGTCATGCTCCCCCCAGCTCCACTGTGCCCCTTCCCTACACGGTGCAGTTTACCTGGGAGCCTGGGCACACCTGGGCCCTGAGTAAGCAGAACTGGAATCTCATCTGTGGGGATGCACCGCTGGAGTCAGGAAGCAAGACAAGAGTCTGGGGATAGGGCAGCAGGGCGGGCATGAGGCGGACGCCTGGCATATGGGGGGTGCTCAGTGAGTATTTGTTGAAAGAGTAGCTAAGTGGACGCCTGGAGTCGGGGACTGGGCAGGGGCTGGGACTGACGGGGGTGAGCATCTGACAGCTGGGTTTAAAGGCCTGGCACTAACACTCAAACCCTCCCACTGCCCTCAGACGCCACTCGCCAACAGCGAGGAGTCCCTGGATTTCAGCGTGAGCCTCGAGCAGGTACAAGCCACGAGGGGTGGAGCTGGGAGGCGGAGCACAGCGAGGGCTTCAGGGCCTGAACCAGCTGTGCCTCTGCCCGCCCCTAGGCCTCCACGGAGCGGGTGCTGAGGGCGGGGAGGCAGCTGCATCGGCATCTTCTGGCCACCTGCCCCAACCTCATCCGAGACCGAAAGTACCACCTCCGACTCCACCGGTGAGTAGTGGCCTTGGCTACCTCCTTGCCCACCCCCTCCAAACCCTCCCCACCCCCTGTTTTCTTTCCCTTTCACTCTGTCCAGGCACCTGGGCCCAGCCCTGCCTCTAGACCCAGGTGCCTTTCAGATGGAGTGTTCTTCCCTCTCGCCTCTCCCGTCCTGCCATTTGAGACTCCTTCTTCTTCCCTGGCCCCTTCACCTCCCAGGCAATGCTGCTCTGGCCGGGAACTGGTGGATGGGATCTTGGCCCTGGGGCTGGGGGTCCATTCCCGGAGCCAAGCCGTGGGAATCTGCCAGGTGCTGCTGGATGAAGGTGCCCTCTGTCATGGTGAGCCCTAGCCCTGGGTGGGTGCCGGGGGCTGGGCAGTCCTGGGGAGCAGGCACTGGTGGGCATTGCTGGTGGGCATTGCAGCAGGGGGCCTCATACCCACGTGGCCTCAATTTCCTCTCCTTCCCCACGCCTGGGCCTCTGCCCCTCAGTGAAACACGACTGGGCCTTCCAGGATCGAGATACCCAATTCTACCGTTTCCCCGGGCCGGAGCCGGAGCCTGCAGGCCTCCACGAGCTGGAGGAGGAGCTCGTTGAGGCTCTGGCCCTGCTCTCCCAGCGGGGGCCTGACGCCCTGCTCACGGTGGCGCTTCGAAAGCCGTAAGTCGGGCACCTTGCATCTCGCGGCCCTGCTCTCGGACTCGGTAGTTTCGGTTTCCCCTCTGAGGGGGTGGTCCCTTACTTTTTGTGGAGGGAAGGGACCCTGGCTGGACCAGAGGCCTGAGCTCTGGTCTGCATTCCGCCATGGACTTGCTGTGTGATATCGAGCCCTCCTTCCCCCTCTGAACATGGTCCTTCCTCTGTAACTGAGGCCGTGGGACACATGGCCTCCGGAGACGCTGCCCACTCTGCAATGCAGAGAGACGGAGGGCTTTGGAATCCGCCGGCAGGTCTGCGTTCAAATTCCAGTTCCACTGGCTACTAGCTCGGTGACCTTGGGCCTCTCCATGCCGGCTTCCTCTTCTGTCAAAGGATAACAATACCAACGTCATGGGGTTGTCGTGAGGGTGGAATGAGGTAATGCGTGTAAAGCGCATGGCCCAGTGTCTGGCACACAGTGTGCTCCCGGTAAAGACTGGCCCACTATTGATAAACAGCTACTGCTGGGGCACCGGCTGGCCCAGGCCCAAGCTGGGTGGACGTGGTGGCTTCCCGCTCTTGGCCTTGGGCCCACAGCTCATCACTTCTTCCCCGCCTTCCTGTGCCCGCAGCCCCGGTCAGCGCACAGACGAGGAGCTGGACCTCATCTTTGAGGAGCTGCTGCACATCAAGGCCGTGGCCCACCTCTCCAACTCGGTCAGTCCCCCGACCCAGCCCTGCCCTCCCCACCCCCAAACCTCCCTTCCCTGTGACTGCTGCTGGGCCAGAAGACATTCCCCTCCCCTTCTGCCTGTGGCTGGGAAACCTCAGTCTAATTTCTTGCCCCCGGCATCCTTATCTGTAAGCCCTTCTGCCTCTCTTTGCCCATTTCTTCCCCTTGCTTTGTCTCCCGCTGAATCCCAGGTCACCTGACCTAACTACATCTCTGTCCCCTGAGCACTTGTGGCTTTGGACCTAACCGCCTCACATGCTCCCTCTTCCCCTGAACTCACCTCATTGACCCTCCTCTCCCCACCCCCAGGTGAAGCGGGAATTAGCGGCAGTTCTGCTCTTTGAACCACACAGCAAGGCAGGGACCGTGTGTAAGTCAGACGGGATGGGAAGCTGGGCACCAGGGACCTGGACATGGGCGGAGGCCACAGGGAAGAAGTGATGGGTCCCCGGGGGCATGTCTGATCTGTGCTTCTCTCAGTGTTCAGCCAGGGGGACAAGGGCACCTCCTGGTACATCATCTGGAAGGGATCTGTCAATGTGGTGACCCACGGCAAGGTGAGTCTTCCCTCCCTGCCCAGCCCCCTGGGGTTGACCTCATGGGCAGTGCCTTTAATAGACCCAAGGCTGCCGATCTCCCGGGTCTCCTCCTGCCTTGGTGGCTCTGTCCGTCATGGGTCTGTCCCGGCGAGGGCTGGGCGGTGGGGCTGGGCTGTGACTCAGGCCTGGCTGCAGGGCCTGGTGACCACAGTGCACGAGGGAGACGACTTCGGACAGCTGGCTCTGGTGAACGACGCACCCCGGGCAGCCACCATCATCCTGCGAGAGGACAACTGCCATTTTCTTCGCGTGGACAAGCAGGACTTCAACCGTATCATCAAGGTGCCATTGCTGGGGGTGGGGAGGGCAGGGGACGTGGCAGGGACATGTCTCTGGAGAAGTGGTGTGGGGCAAAGAGTAAAGACCAGAGAGAGCCTTTAAGGGTCAAGGAGCGGTCGAGGGTGGAGAAGCTCGGGGCGCTGGCTGCAGGTGGCAGCCCAGCCCTGCGTGTGTGAGGAGGTGCAGAGCGTGCTGAGGAAGGCCAGCGAGCCCTGGGGACCCTGGCTCGGGTGGGAGACCAGGGGCTGGGCTTACAGAGGGGTGGGGGTCTAGGGTGCAAGGGGATGCAGCATAATGGAGCGTGGGATCCACAGAGGGAGCCCTGGGAGGGATGGGGTGGAGGAAGGGCTCAGGCTGGGTGATGGGCAGGGGTAGGAGTGGGGGTTAAAACCAAGGTCATGGGCACTGAATGGAGTGGGAGAAGGGCTGAGGGTCCCTGTGGGAGCCTTGTGGGGTTCAGCGTTTGGAACAGGGGAGGGAGAGGGAGAAGCTGTAGGGTGGGGAAAGGAGTCATGGTGTATGTTGAGCACTGGGTGTTGGCTTGTTCTCCAGGATGTGGAAGCAAAGACCATGAGGCTGGAAGAACATGGCAAAGTGGTGTTGGTGCTGGAGAGAACCTCTCAGGGCACTGGCCCTTCTCGTCCCCCAACCCCAGGCAGGAACCGGTAACATACCCACCATGCTCCCTTTCCATACCACCTCTCTTGCCCACCTCCTCTCCTTCCATTTCCCAGGCTTTACTCCCTTCCCCGTGTCATACCCCTGCCCTCTGGCCACCTGGGGGTGGAGAGGCTTCCAGGGACTAAGAGGCATCCCCTGAGTTGGTCCCCCCTCCACCCCAAGGTGAGAGAGGGCTGGCAAATAGGGATGAGTGATATGATTGATTATTGATGTCTGCCCCGGCTGTGGGAAGGGGAGTCGTGGCATAAGTGCTATGGACTGGCTGCTTCTGCTAGGTATATAGTGATGTCTGGCACCCCGGAGAAGATCCTAGAACTTCTGTTGGAGGCCATGCGGCCTGATTCCAGTGCTCATGACCCAACAGGTAGGGGCAGGAGACACCCTGACTGCTCTCTGACTCATTGGGTGGTCAGCACAGCATGGGAGAGGGCCAGGCACCCTGCCGTCTGACCTCATCGGGTGCTAGTTTGGTCCATTTGGTCAGTTGACGGGAAGTTTGCATTCCTGTGTTCTTGGTTTGGGTGGGAAGCGCGGTGACAGGGACTGGGCATCGCTGGTCCCTTGCCCGTGGTGGGATTGGGGAAAGGGATGCTCCAGCTGTGCATATACTTGTGCTCAGTAGACGTGACCGCTGAAGCCCCCACCTGTCCCCTGTCCCTGCCCTACAGAGACATTCCTCAGCGACTTCCTCCTGACCCACAGTGTCTTCATGCCCACTGCCCAGCTTTGCGCTGCCCTCCTGCACCAATATCCTTCCGGCCCCAGGGGATTAGGATGGCGTGTGGAGTGGGGAGAAGGAATCCCTCGTATCGTGGCTGTGCCGAACCCCCCGAAGTACCAGCATCGTGCCAGGCCCAGCTTGTGCATATGGGCTCTGGGCATCCTGCCCCTCCCTTGCCCAAGGTGTGGTGGGTGGTCTGGTTAGAGGTTGTGGTTCCCTTGACGGGTGCCCACTTTCCACGCGGAGCCCGTGGGAGGCAGCGAGCAGGAGTGCAGCACCTACATCTGCAACAAGAGACAACAGATCCTGCGGCTGGTCAGCCAGTGGGTGGCCCTGTACGGCCCCATGCTCCACACCGACCCTGTGGCCACCAGCTTCCTCCAGGTACCTGGGCGTGAGGCAGGGCTGGACCGGGCTGCCCAGGGTGGATGTGGAGTCTCAGTGAACTTTGGCTCCTCCCAGAAACTGTCAGACCTGGTGAGCAGGGATGCCCGGCTTTGCAACCTGCTGCGGGAGCAGTGGCCAGAGAGGCGGCGACACCACAGGTGATGCTTTGGCTCAGGTTAACTCGTCACCTGGGGGACGGGCGGCGCAGCGGGGATGGAGAGCACTGCCTCTGGGGCCAAGCACGTGGCTTCAGTCCAGGCTGCACCACTGTAGCTATGCTGCCCTGAACCCATTACCCTCACTGCCCTCCCCCCCACCCCCTAGGGCTTCAGCTCTTGTCTGTAAAACTGGGAGAATACCTACCCCTCACTGCACCTGAAGAGTGCAGCTCAGGGTGTGCTGTGCTCACTTGTCTAGACTTGTTAGTGTTCTTACAGGTCCCCTTGCTACTCGCCCTCCCATCACGTGCTCCTCCGTATGCTCATGCAGCCACAGTCATTCGTGGGCCATCCTTCTAGCCCCAGCACACCTGCTGTGCTCACTGCCTCCTAATTATTGCCAAGCACCCGTGGTGCCAGCTCCTGCCGGCCAGCCCGGTCAATTTCCTAGCGTTTACCTCGCCTTCCGAGACCTTCCCGCCCTCCCAGGCATCCCATGGGGGCGGCTGAGGTCCAGGGAGAGCTCCTGTGCAGGCTGCCTGCCCGGACACCGCGTCCCTTTCTCCCTTGAGCTCTCTTTCCCTCCCTTGCTGGCCTGGGAAAATCCCAGGATCCAGGGGCTGGATTTCGAGTCTTGCCTGTCTCACCAAATCTTTGATCCTCACCAAATCTGCAAACCTCTGAGCCTCTGGTGAGGGCAGGTAGAATCCAGAGCCCGTGTCGTCCTCTCTGCTCCTGACCCCATGTCATCCCGCCTGCAGGGGGCCCTGCCCGCCACTCTCACCTCGCTCCTCTCTTGCTCCACAGGTTGGAAAATGGCTGTGGGAACGCATCTCCGCAGATGAAGGTGTCTGCCCCGAATGAGGTCCTCTCGCTTCTGCGGGGCCCCAGCTGTCCCCACTCCTCCAGGGACCGCCGGGCCCCTCCTTCAGCCCCTACCCAAGGGGCTCTGCGTGGGCAGCCCCCCGTCCCCTGTCGGCCCCAGGCACATCCTTGGGTCTGGGATAGGTGTTCATGGAGCTCAGGCTGCATGTGGCGCTGGGGCCAGGCCCTGCAGGGAGACACAGAGGTCTAAGGTCACTGCTCCCCCCGCCTCCCCCAAGCCAGGGGGCTGTTATTCCATCTGGGAGGTGATTCATGCTCACAGTTAGAGCCAGTTAGCAGTTCCCACCTGGGAGGTGAGGGGTGGTGCCTGGGGGTAGCCTCGGAAGCCCAGGGGTTCCTTGGGGCCAGTGCAGGGAGCCCAGAGGAAGGCAGGCCGAGATCCCAGTGCCATTCCCAGCAGCAGGCGGGGCGGGGGGAAGCAGGAGGAAGAGCCGTGATGGGCGCGAGATTTGAGGGATGGGGCGGAAGGGGCTGGGCAGCTAAGTTGGGGCTGGCTGGGGGCTCATGCATTGGGAATAACACCTAGATGCCTCACCTGGGCCTGCAGCGCCCAGCTGCTTCTCCCACCTCATCCTGCTCCCCCCTCCTCCTCGCAGGCTCCTTTTCGGCTAAAGGTGAAGTTCAGCCCCTCCTCAGTCTCCTGCCCTTACCTGCTGGCCCCTCTCCCACCGGCTCCCCTCCAAGGTGTCCTCTATGGTTTTCCTCAAAGCATTATCCCAGTGGAATTGTTTTCTTTGTTTGTGTACTTGCTTATTGTCTGTTGGTGTCTGTCATGTCCCACTGGAATGCCCGCGTGAAGGGCCTTGACCTCTGTCTCCCCAGCCTGTGGTTGCCACTCAGGGAACGGCCGGCGGGCACTGCGTTAGGTGCCGAGGATGCCGTAGGGGGCGGGGGGAGCCACGCTGGCCTCGAGGGGCTTGCAGCGAAGCGAGGGACGGGGCTGCAGGGCAATCTCATGCTGTATAAGGGCGAAGACAGGGGTCTCTGGAGACGGGAAGGGGAGGGCTGACTCCGGGTCAGGGTCAGGGAGAAGCGACCGCTGGGCCTGGAGGAGAGGGGGGAGGTGGGCAGGGGCCAGAGCAGGTGCCCCCCCCCCCACTGTGGGCCACGGTAAGGGGCCTGGCCTTTGACCCCAGAGCAGCGTGAGCCGTTGAAGGTGTCTGAGCCGAGGACTGACAAGATGAGATTTGCGTATTGCATAGGTCAGCTGAGGAGACTGCGCTATCCAGCAGACAGTGACGGTGGGAGCCGTGATAGGAAGCTTAATCGGGCTCTTGTCAGGCAGATGGCAGTGGTAGAGAGGGAGGCGCTCGAGAGGTGAGGCTGGCGGAGAATAGCTGGGCCGTTTTAGTAGATAAAGAGTGAGGCAACACACGGGCTGGTGGACCCTGAGGTTGGCCTGGGCTGGGGAGGGGGGCACACGGAGACCCCAGGACTAGAGACATGCCGTGGGGAAGCGGGGGCTGGGCAGCAGGAACCATGAGCCCAGGGGAATGGCGGAAGAGTAGCCTGGCAGGTGGGATGAGGGATCCGAGGGGTGTGTTGAGTTTGGGGTGATGGAGCACAGACGCGGGAGGATCCAGGAGGCATTTGAGACCAGGGCCTGGAAGAACATTCAGTGCTCAGTGGTATGGTTTTAAGAGTCTTCCATCTGCGGGGGTGGGGTGGAGTGGGAGGGTGCGTGAGGCTGGGGGGAGCTCGGAGGGGAGCGCAGAGATCTGGAAATCCAGGGAAGAGCCATGAACCAAGGTCCGAACCTGATCTGCCACCTTCAGAGCAGGTAGAGAGTCAGTACAAGAGTTAGAAAGAGTGGTCGGTGTGCAGAGGAGCTGTGTGAGGGAGGCCTCTGGCCAGCGGGGGCTCCCCAGCAGCCCACTGTGGTGGGGCCATGGAGGAAGGGCTGTGGGGTGACGGGGCAGCTGACACAGTTGAGTGCTGGTGGACAAGAGCGGGGTGTGTGTGTGGGGGGGCGCAGGTGGCGGGTTAGGATTCCAGCTGGGCCACTTAGCAGCTGTGTTTCTTTGGGTATGTTACTTAACCTCTCTGAGCCTCACTGATCTCATCTATAAAATGAGGATAATAATATTTTGTCAAAGGGCTTTTGTGACTATTTAGATAGTTAAAAGATGCCTGTACTTAGCCTGGCATGTAGCAAATAGCAAATGGTAGCTGAAGGAGGAAAAAACCGAGATCAACAGCTGAGGTGTGTTCGTATTAGAGCAATTCTAGACCCATCTGGTAGAGAGGGTAACACACACGTAGAGGGGCACAGACTTTGCTCTGTCTCCTCCAGGAGCCTCAGTCCCCAGCGCCTTACCTGGCCCAGATTCATGGGCCAAGCAGAGCCCCAGGGTGGTGTGCGTGCCCCGCGGGTGCCATGCTCCTGGTGACAGAGGCCCCTCCCCGTCCGTGCATGCTCTCCTGTGTCCTCCCGGCCTTACTTTCTCTCCCTCTCAGGCCCGGAACATGCCTGTTTGGCTCCCCAGCCAGGATGAACCTCTCCCCAGCAGCAACTGTGCCATCCGAGTCGGGGACAAAGGTTGGTGGTCTGTCCAAGCCAGCCAGTTCATAGCTCGAACCCTACTGTCATCACCCTTGACCTTGGGGCGCCTGGCCGAGGATGGCATGCCACGCTCCTCGGGGTCTGTTTTCCAGGCTCCCCCTCTCCTTGGCTCAGGGCCTCCCACCCACCCAAGCTACTCCGTAGTGCCCTTGCCCGCCTGCTCGGGACCCTCCCTCCGCTGCAGTCGCTGCCCTCTCCCTCCTGGGGTGGGGAGACGAAGCAGCCCCCCCCCACAGCTCAGCCAGCCTTCCTCTCCAGTCCCCTATGACATCTGCCGGCCGGACCACTCGGTGCTGACCCTGCAGCTGCCTGTGACGGCCTCAGTGAGAGAGGTGATGGCGGCGTTGGCCCAGGAGGACGGCTGGACTAAGGGGCAGGTGCTGGTGAAGGTGAACTCTGCGGGCGGTGAGTTGTGTCTCTGGGTAGGGTGGCCCCAAGGGAGGGGACCCCCTCAGAGCCGTGCCCATCCCCCGAATTAAGATTATCATCATCTCTATTATCTTTATCATGTTAGTGATGGTTGGCATTTATTGGGAGGTTTCTTACATCTCTTCAAAGTGCTTTGCATGTGGTGAAGAGCATGAACTCTGGGGCCTGTTGCCCACATTTGACTTCTGCCCTTTGGCTCCCTTTTCTCTGTCCCTGGGCAGGATGCTTAATCTCTCTGGGCTCTGTTTCATCATCTGTAAAATGGGGATGAAAAGAGTGCCTGCTTCATAGAGGAATTGTGAGGATAAATGAGCTCATCTATAAAAGTGTTTAGAATGCGGTCTGACCCATAGTCAGCACTACGTTATTATCTGTTATTATGTAGCTACTGCTACGTCATTATCATGCTTACATATTTATTGAACTCTAATAGCAATCTTATGAGATAGGTATTTTGATCCTGTTTTCAGACAAGGAAACTTAAGCTCAAAGGGGTTCAGTGATTTTCCCAAGTTCACACAGCGAGAGCATCGTCGAGAGCCTTTGAATTCGGGTAGTTGCTCATTTAGTCTGTAGTCATCTTTGAGGGTCAGCTGTGGGCCAGCAGTGTGTTAGGAGGTAGAGGTACCATGGCAGGTAAGATAGAGCAGCTTGACGGTTAAGAGCCTAGACAGTGGACTCCCAGATCTGAGCTGGAATCCCAGACCCACTGCTTACTGGCTGTGTGATCCTGGGCGAGTCGTTTAACCTCCGTGAACTTCGGTTTCCTCGTCTGTCGAATGAGCACTGTAACTGTACCTATCACATAGGACTGCTGTGGCTATTAAATAAGCTACTGTGTTTAAAGCCGTTAGCACGGGACCCAGCATAAAGCTGGTGCTCGGAATACGGCAACATGAGGATTATCAAGACCTGCCTTTGGAGAACTTGGGACATTAAAAACCACTGTTGTCCATGAAGGACACAGCCCAGGTCTGACAGCTGGAACCCAGGGTAGGCAGCTGAGAATAATGGCAAGGAATGGCAGGGACACTGGCAAAGCCTCCTTCCTTCAGGAAGTGGGGAGAGAGGATGAGGTCACCTGTGCCTATGTGCTGCTCTGGGAAGCACTGCCCTCTGGTGGCTACCTGGCAAGTTGCAGTTGTCCTAAGCCAGTGTTTATTGAGACCCTACGTGCCTCAATATTTTATTACAAACTCCATAATATGTGTATATTTCCTTGTAAGTCACATACATATATTCCTACCCTAATGTTACATGATCATAACACAACACACAAAATAGAAGTGCAAAACAGGTGAGAAAAACCAATAAAGTGAAAGAGCTACGGTTTTTTCCTGGACACGTGGATGGTCTTGTGTACCTTAATTTGGAGGCTGATGGTCTAGGGACTGGGGACTCAGACATGACTAAAAACCCAGTCTCAGTCCACAAGAGCTGATGAAAATCCGCACAAAGATTTCTGCAGGGCCTTTCCCAGTTCTCAAAAGGCCTGTATATGTATCGTGTATTTATAGCCACTAGTTATATTTATATCAATGATTTCATTTGACTTGTGAGTAGTCAGGGAAAATCTTAGTGTCTCCGTTCGACAAAGGAGGAAGCCGAGGCTCACTGAGACTCCAGCGTTGCCTAGCGTCAGCCTGTCTCACTAAGACTCCCCTTTCATCGTCCTTGGGCCGTGCTACCCTGTGTGTGTGGATGCGTGGGCATGCGCACCTGTGTATTTAGAACACCTGCCCAGGGCTCCAACCCTGCTACGGGGAGAAGAGACCTTCCAGCCTCCTGAATGGGGTCTCCACCCTGCCTCCGGTTGCTTGCTGGCCGCCCTCTCTGTCCCCACGCGGCACAGCCTCTGCTCTCTTTGCAGACACTGTTGGCCTGCAGCCAGATGCCCACGGTGTGGCCACATCCCTGGGACTCAACGAGCGGCTCTTTGTTGTCAACCCTCAGGAAGTGCACAAGCTGGTAGGGACAGGCAGGGCGCCAGGGCCTGGGGAGGAGCTGCGTTTTGCGGGTGGTAGGAGTGGGTGCTAGGGTCACATGGAGAAGACGGGGAGGGCTGGCTCTGACTGCTGCTGGGCCTTAAGGAGGAAGAGGAAGGAGTTGGCCTCAGCCAATGGGGAAAGTCCCCAGGATGTGGGAGGGGAGAACGGGTTGGGAGCTCTCAAGGGGGAAGAGGGAGACCTGCCTCATCAGGGGTTCCCCAGAGAACAGGCACCCTACAAGGAGGGGTCCCAGCGTCGGGGAGCTGTCTGGGACATGCCTCCTTGGGAAGCCCTTCCATCAGATGCCCCTCCAGCCCCTGCCCTCCCTGACATTCCTCCGACCCTGGGCACAGAGGCTCCTCCCACCCTGCACCTTTCCCCCGGATTCCCCAGGCAGCCCCCCTGAGCACTCTTCCACCTGCAGACCCCACACCCCGAGCAGCTGGGGCCCACCGTGGGCTCTGCAGAGGGGCTGGACCTGGTGAGCACCAAGGACCTGGCGGGCCAGCTGACGGACCACGACTGGAGCCTCTTCAACAGCATCCACCAGGTGCAGGGGCAGAGCGGAGGGGAGGGGGCCGGTGATGTGGGCTCCCCGCCTGCCACGCGCTGACCGCTCATGCTGTCCCCGCCCAGGTGGAGCTGATCCACTACGTGCTGGGCCCCCAGCCCCTGCGGGACGTCACCACCGCCAACCTGGAGCGCTTCATGCGCCGCTTCAATGAGCTGCAGTACTGGGTGGCCACGGAGCTGTGTCTCTGCCCTGTGCCCGGCCTCCGGGCCCAGCTGCTCCGGAAGTTCATCAAGCTGGCTGCCCAGTGAGCGCTGTGGGCTGGGTGCGCTGGGTGGGCGGAGTCCTGAGGCTGCCTTTACTTAAATGCCCGATCCATGGGCAGGGTGTTGCCAAATCTGCCAGCCCCATGCTTCCCTGGGTCCCCTGGAGCCTCCGCCTCCCCACCCCGTCCGGCCCCAGTGCCCGCAGGGCGCTGGACCCCAGGCCGGCTGCTGTATGGGTGCGGGGCTTTGCACGTGGCTGAGGGTCTCTGGGTCTTCTGTTCACAGCCTCAAGGAGCAAAAGAATCTCAATTCCTTCTTTGCCATCATGTTTGGCCTCAGCAACTCGGCCATCAGCCGCCTGGCCCAGACCTGGGAGGTGAGTACCATCTGCCGGGGCAGGCCAGGGCCTTCCCACCTCGGTCCTGAGTCAGGCCCCTGCCCGTTCTGGGGGTCCTTTTGGGGATGGAACTCCCACCCCAGAGCAGTGACAGCCCCGCCTGCCTCTCCTTCACAGAGGCTGCCCCACAAAGTCCGGAAGCTCTACTCGGCCCTCGAGAGGCTGCTGGTGAGTGCTGGGCCCCGGTTCCTCCCTCCAGAAACCCCGATTCTTGGCTCCCTTGCAGCCTCTCTGCCAGTCCTTGTCTCCTTCTGGGTCCCCTTGTCTACCCTGGGTCAGGGCCTGGTTCCCTTTGGCCTGTGAGTTTGGGGTGCTGGCTGAGGAACAGGTGTTTAGCATGATTGGATAGTGTGCTATATTCCTCAGTATGTGTGCTGGGGGGATGGCCTTTGCTGTGGCTATGAGGTCCTGCATGAGGGCAGTGTCTGGCCCTGGAGTCTGAGGTGCCAGGGGACCGCTGGGGGATGCTGGATTCCAGCTGACCTGCCTCAGGACGCAGGAGGCAGGTCCTGACCTCAGCTCCCATGGTGTTCTGGGGCCCCTCAGGAGACTCAAGGAGCCCATGTGCCAGCCCAGGCCAAAAGATGAGGAAGGAATTCAGGAGCCGAGCCCTCCACTGCCAGGAGCTGTTAGGGGGGCTGGTTTGAAAGGTTTGACAGTATTCAGGGGAGAGCTAGTGCAGGGTGCTTTCATCAGCAAGGTTCTAAGACGCTTGAGGAAAAACTTCTCCTGGGGCTCAAGAGGTTCAAAGGAATTTACCCACTAGAGAGAGAGAGGGAGAAACAGGGACGGAAAAGAAAGAGTTTTCCATGAAACCTCAGGGCCCCTGTGATAATGGCCACGACGTGTCCTTGGGGTTTAATCAGAGGCCAGGAAGCCACATCACGCAGACTGGCAGTCACAGGTCCAGGCCCCTCCCGCCTCCGCAGAGCCTGCCTTGGTGAGATCCGGGGCCGAGAGGAAGCTGAGCTCCAAGGGGATGGGTGCACAGCCTCTCCTTGGGACGGTGGGCATTTGGTTGTGCTGTGGCACGTGGTGGGTTATGGTGTATGGGACCTTCCCTCTCTCACTGTGGCTTCTTCCCTCTCAGGACCCCTCATGGAACCACCGTGTGTACCGTCTGGCCCTCACCAAGCTCTCCCCTCCCCTCATCCCGTTCATGCCCCTTCTTCTCAAAGGTAAGAGGGCCAGTATCCACCTCCCTGTCTCCATCCCATCCGTTCCTGCCCCTGTGTGTCCATCCGACCCTCTGAGTGATTCCAGTGCGCTGATGCCCTGGGGGACACAAAGATGAACTAGGAGTTCACGGGGTAGGAGCAGAGTTAAGACATGCAGACATTAGATGGCCGATGATACGAGGCCTAAGAGATACAAGGAAATCGCTCCAGGAGGTTAGCTGGGGAGGAAGAGGGCCATGTGGGGGACCGACAGGCCCGAGCCTCCCTGTTACTGACCCCTCACCTTTCCTTGGCTGCTGGAAGGGGAAGGAATTTGGGGACCTATGAGCAAAGCCCATCTCTTTGCAGACATGACCTTCATCCATGAGGGAAATCACACGCTGGTAGAGAATCTCATCAACTTTGAGAAGATGGTGAGTCCGAGGAGAGTGGGTGCCTGACACTGGAATGGGCTGCAGGCTATGCACGTGGCTGAGGGTCTCTGGGTCTTGCAAGACGATGGCCTTACAAGGGGTTGGGGATGGGGTGGGAGATGGTCTAAAGTTGTTCTCAACAATATAAATATGAATTCTTCCTTTAAAATAGCCATTACTCCATTGCATGCCCTCATGAGGGTCTGGTCTCCACTGGGGAGTGCTGGGGTGACAGCCTCAACTATCTCGCACTTCAACCGGAGCCCCCTCCCGTCTAAGCCCTCCCTCACCTCTGTTCTTCCCAATGCCTGGTCCCCACTGGGTTTCTGGGTGAGCTGGGGCACAGCAGACAGGACCCCATCTCCTACAGCCACTAGTTCCTACGAGCACTTCAGCTGTCCCGCAGGCCACACCAGGGTCCCATTCCTCACACTGGGTCTCACGTCCTTGCTTGGCCCGCAGAGAATGATGGCCAGAGCTGCGAGGATGCTGCACCACTGCAGAAGCCACAGCAACGGTGAGAGGGCGGGTTCCCCGCGTAGGTGCCCCTGACCGATGTCCCCTTCAAGGCACTGGCTTGGTCCTGTCTCGCTGACTCCCCCCTCTCACCCGCCAGTGCCTCTGTCACCGCTTAGAAGCCGAGTCTCCCACCTGCACGAGGACAGCCAGGCGGCCAGGATTTCCACGTGTAAGTGCGGGCAGGGGTGGGCGTTGACGAGTTGGCCATGGCTGGCATTTCAGGCACGTGCATACGTGAGGCTGATGACGCTTCACAGCACCTCTGTGAGGTAGGTAGAATGTTATCCTAACTTGAAGATGTGCGAACGGGCTGGAGCCTTGAAGAAGCCTGTGGAAGCCACAGGGTTAGATAGAGCTGGGACCCAGGTACTCTTACCCCAGATCTGCGTTCTTTTAATTGGCCTTCAGTTGCATGAAATGGGATTCACTGTAATCCACAGTTCATACCACACCGTCCTCATTATTTTAATGTATGTATGTAGATTCTGATAATACGATGGGCACCTCTGGACCCAAGCCAAACATGAGGACATTGACAATAGCTTCCATCTCCCTAGTGGTGTCCCTCTCTCCTGTCCTCGTGCCCCTCCCGCCCAGGGGAGCCACTCTCCTGAATTTTGAGTTACTTGTTTTCTTGTTTTGGAAAATAGGTTTATTATATATACGTATGATAAAATATATATGCACACGCACATACATATACATCTTTTAAATACCTCATATATATATGACAACAAAATATTCTTTAGTTTTAGTTGTTTTTGAGCTTAGTAAAAGGGGTATTAAACTGTATGCAATTTGGGGGGCCTGTTTTCTCCAGTCTGTGCTCTTGACCACCATGCTATTCTGCCCCAGCAGGGGGGCGGGGTGTCTTCTAGATCGGCCCTGGGAAGTGGCAGGCTTGGTGGCAGAGGGCAGGGAGGCCGATTTGCTCCTTGGAGGAGGAGGGGTGGGCTCTACAAAGTGCGCGGCGCCCCCCCGCCGACCACCCCTCCCCCCCTCCCCCCACTTAGGCTCGGAGCAGTCCCTGAGCACCCGGAGTGCAGCCAGCACCTGGGCTTACGTCCAGCAGCTGAAGGTCATCGACAACCAGCGGGAACTGTCCCGCCTCTCCCGGGAGCTGGAGCCGTGAGGAGGGGCCGGGCTGGAGCAGGCACTGGCCGCCGGGAGAGCCAGGGCGAGCCGGGCCAGGAGGCCCACGGGCTGGCCGCGCCGGGCAGGGGCTCTCCGCGGTCTGAACTTGAGGCCCTGGAGTGGGCGGCATGGAGGCAGCCATCCCCTTGATGACTGGTGGCCAAGGAGGACCTCGGAATGGAATGAGCCGGGGCCCAAGGCCAAGGAATGGGGGACAGAGAAGCCCTGGAGTGGGTGGGAGAGCAGAGCGCTCCCTCTGTGTGTTCAATAGAGAGCTCTCCGCACCAGGTCTTTTCCAGATTCCATGCCTCTCGGCTTTGTTGACCGGCCATCGCCGGGCCCCTGGGGTGTGTTTCCGCAGTGGACCGAGCGTCTGCATGTGTGTGGCATGTGGGTGGCAGGGGCAGGCCTGCTGCCCGGGGAGGTGGGGAGGCAGGGAAGGGTGGGGGCCGTGCTGCTTTTCTTTCCACGGCCTGTGCGATAAACAGCTGGGTGTGGTCGGGGCTGTTTGTCTGGGAGTGGTGGTCCCTGAGGAGACTTATTGTTACCCTAAGCGGACAGAGAGGCTGTGTTCTCGGGCCAGCCCCGGGGGGTGTGGCAGGGAAGGCCGAGCCCTGCCCCCTGCCCGGGATGGTCTCTGGGACCCTGCAGGGCTCCAAGGCTGACTGCGGCTGGACCTCAGCCCCTTGGTCACCAGAGCGGCAGGAGCCTGGAGCCCTGCACGGGGCTGGCCGGAGTGGCCCTCAGCTGTCCACAGTGGTCTGAGAGGTCGCTCCTCCCTCCTCTCCCCTCCCCACTCCACTTCCTGCCCGTATGCTTGCAGCCCTGCTGGGCGGTGCTCCGGGAGACGAGGCGAGGCGGAGGTGATGGAGAGGCTAAGGCTGAGGCTTCTGAGGGGAGCCCATCCCTTGTTGAGGCCTAAGGGCATCCAGGAGTCAGATTTCCTGCCAGCAAGCCTTGTCAGCTTGGAGTCCCCTCTCCCCTGCCAGCTGCCGTGATGGGCAGTGAGGACCCTCCTGCCACGGGAACTCACGTGAGGAAGCCCCAGGTGGGGCTGCCCTCCTCTCTGCTCCCTGTGGCTCTGAGCCTGGCCAGGGGAGGTGCGCTGTCTGACCCCGAGAGGGGCCTCTCGGCCTTGGGGATGACCCGGAGTAGGTTCTGAGCATCAGGGTCCTGGGGCATGTGGAGGGAGTGGGCCCATACCTGGGAGGAGGAGGCAGCTGGTACAGCTGCTGGGGCTCAGGCTGGACACACCCTCACCTCCCCCCGCCCCCACACTGCCAAACCTCTCATCCCTGTGGTCATGGACACGCACTGCTTCCAGAAAGGGCCAGAGCCCTTGGCAGGAGGCAGCCCAACTGGGATTATGCCTCGGGTTTCTAAGTGCATCTGAGCAAGTCAATAAACAGTTCTCTGCCTCCATTTCTCCATCTGTAAGATGGGTGTGATACGATGATCTCAGATCAGCGCTTAGTGGCAAACAAGTAAACTGCAGCTCTGCCTCTGCAGCTGAGGTGACAGCTGACGGCTGTCCTGTGTCCTCTGCCTGCTGGGGCAACATCACCTCAGAGGAAGTGGGGAGCCCACTCCCTCAGGAACAGCCTGGGGTGGAGCAGATGGCAAGGTAACCAAGCCAGTGTGCCCTTGCCCATGGGTAGAGATGGAGGACCCTGAGGCACGGAAGCTTCCAGAGCTGAGCAGTCATGACATGAGGTGCAGGCCTGGTGAGTCAGGACTCCCAGGGCCTTTCTTCTCTCCTAAACCCATTGTCTGTCAACGTTTCAGCAAAGGCCAGACCGGCCAGCCAGGCGCCCTTCTCCATCCTTTCGGACCCAGGGTGAGACCAGGCCTGTGATGAACGGTGGGAGCTGAGCGTGGTGGGGCTGGTGTCCTCCATCAGCATTTCTCTTTTTCTTCCCTGTGGTCACACCCGTGTCCCCAAGGAGCTTTGGCTGTGCAGGAATCTCCCTTCCACCTTGACCGCCTGGCCACCTCTAGCTGCCTTAGTCTCTGGGGCCAGACACCTTTTGAGCCTGTAGGGAGAGGCCTTGCCAGGAAAGCAGTGCCCAGGGCAGGCAGGGGACATAGACCGGGAGCCGAAGGCCCCAGTGATGGGCTGGACCACTGCGGAGGGAAAGGCTCCAGGTCACGGTGGCCTCTTGCCCTGAGGGCTGTGTCACCTTCTGTATCCCTGACTGCCCAGGCATGGGGTGGAGTTGTGGCATCCCTTGTGCGCCCTAGCAGCCCGGGCTGTGTGTAGGGGGCCCCCAGTGTGTGTCCCAGCTTCGGGAGAGCTGCGATGGGAGGAGGAATTCATGGGACTGCTGAAAGAAGGAAGTCTGAGGTCAGACCTTTTAAACAATCTCTTACCTAAAAGGGGGTAAAGCAGAGAGGGAGTGTGTGTGTGTGTGTGTGTGTGTGTGTGTCCTATGGGGAGAAAGGACAGAGGTGGTAATTCCTAACATCCCTCTTTTACCCTCTTATCCTTAGTTTCCCTGCAGAGCCCTGGGGCAGCCTGGAGACCAGGCCAGGACTGTAATTGTGGGGTGCACACCAGGGAGGGTTCCCCTCCAGCAGGCTGAGCAGGACCTGGTGAAAGGGTAGGGCAGCCTGGGGAGCCCCGACCCTCTGGCTGCTCCCACTTCTCTCCTGGGAGCCAGCCATCCCCTTTCTCCCCAAGCCCCCTCCAAGCAGGACAGACCTGGAGGTGGTGATCTAGCGCCCTTCCCCCACCAAGGCATGAGCAGAGTTAGAGCTCACGGTTGGGGGCGGGGGCCCGGGGGGTGGGGGGGGCAGACCTGCTTTCACATTCTCCGTGGCTTCTGTGTTCCCGGCAGCCGCAGCCCCGGGCCTCTGCCTGCCCTGCCTTCCAAGCAGGAAAGATTAATCTTCTTAATGTTGCTGTTATTCACAGTATTTATCGCGCTAATAGATTGAGATTTGAGTAGCGTTTTCATCTTTTCCAGTACACTTTCACATCTATTATCTTAATTTTTACCCTGATGATAGGGTAGGTATTTTTACCCCTGTTTTGTAGTCAAACTGGAGCACGTAAAGATTTGCCTAAGGTCACGTAACTGGTTAATAACAGGGTGGACTGACGAAGGAACTGGATGTGTATCAGCCATGCCCATGCAATGGGCCTCCCCATCCATGCCTTTCCTCGTGCCCCTGGCACTCCAGATGCAACCTTTCTGAGCCCCAACATTTTCTGCTTTCGTAGGGATAGACACAGCATATAAATGTCTCCCTCCCTCCCTTCATTTTGGAATACTTACCATGGGCTTTGTAGGGGAGTCCTACCTATAAGACGGGCAGCCCTGGCCGTCCTGGAGCAGACCACCCAGCTAGGCAGACGGGCACAGGACAAGGCCATCGGAGGGGACGAGATGCCACAGAGGGCAAGGCCAGAGAGCGGTGCGTGCCTAGGGCCACGGGGTCTCACTGCTCACCCCTAAGCCCCCAGGCCCCCAGCTGCTCCGTTGGGCTGCAGGTTCACGGTCCCAGCCATCCGGCCCCCAGAACCCTGCATGCCTGCCTCACAGCTCTGCCTTCCAGAGTTGGGCTGCTCTCAGCTCACCACTGGTACAAACCACCTGAGTATCAGTATGGTGGCTGGTGGCTGGGAAGGTCTCTGACCCGGCCCTTGTTCTTGATC
This sequence comes from Orcinus orca, assembly GCF_937001465.1. Taxonomy (NCBI): domain Eukaryota; kingdom Metazoa; phylum Chordata; class Mammalia; order Artiodactyla; family Delphinidae; genus Orcinus; species Orcinus orca. Next base: position 38,437,436 of record NC_064569.1, on the reverse strand, counting down.
CCCCCTCCCTCCCATGGAGGTCAGAGCATAAATGCATTTCCAGAATGTGTACTCAGACCCTGCCCCGTGCACAAAGTTCTGGGCTTCTCACGTGTGCCAAGGCCACGGGCTGGAAGTACATAGTGTCCTCTCAGGCCTGTCCAGCTGCCGTCTCCAGCCAATCTGGGTGACCCTCTCTGGGATTCTGGGCTCTTCGAGACCGGAGCCTAGCCCAGCCTGACAGGGCCCTGGAAGGGGCTTGTGGTACAAGTGATGGGTGGCTACCATCCCGCCCAGCGATGATGAAACTGATCTCTCTGAGAAGCCAAGTCCGACTCCCCTGCGCTTTGAGATCTCTTCTCTCCCACGCCTGGGGCCTTCGTGCGCGGGCCAGGTGGTCTGGATGGGGCCAGAGGGGCCGCCTCTGCAGGAGCATGGGCCTAGGGACCCCCAGAAGAAGGAGGAAAGGCTGGGCTCAGAGCCCAGACCCACTTTGTGTGGGAAAGTGTGAGACTCTGGTTGCTTGCGTGTGTTTAGACTGACCGTTACGAACCCGGAGCCAGGGAGCCGAACGTTCACGCTGCCTGCCATCCTGTTGGCCCTTGAGGAGGGCTCGGGGCCTCAGTTTTCTCGCTGGGGTGTGAGTTGCGGGCAGCCAGAGCTGCTTCCCGGTTGCTGAGTGGAGGAGAGCTCAGGCTTTCCTGGCGCTCGGGGGGCTCTAGCCAGCAGAGGGGCGGAGACAGGCTGACTTTGTGCTGCAGCCATGGCAGCAGGACGCTTTACACTTACTCTGCCTCCCAGAAAAGTGCTCTGGGAGAGCTTGACGCAGCGCAGGCCAGTGTCAGGGCAGTCCTCCCGCAGGTGGGCCGTGTGTGCGGGAACCTCGGCCTCAGCAGCACCTGGCCTTGAGCAAGTCCCTGCCTCTCCCTAGACCTCAGTTTCCTTATTTATAAACAGGGATTTGGACTAGAAGGGTTTGGGATGTCTTCCTGCAATTAGTGTCTTTGATTTAGACAGCTCAAGGCGTCACACGGGGTGAGACTGTGCAGACCCCTCTTGGTCATGAGGCTGTGGGGCCTCCCCACCTTCCTGAGCACCTTCCCAGTGGTGGCCCCCAGCCAGACTGCCCGCGGGAGGGAGAGTCAGCTGTGAGCACAATTGTGTTAGAAGCATTCTCAGAGAGTTCTCTGCCCCTAAATATCTCCTACTGCAGCCTACCCGAATTCCAGTTGTCTGTGGGAGGCCCCTCTTATGTAGGTACGTAACTTGGGAGGATTCTAATGGTCACTTTAAGGGGGAGAGCAGGAACGGAAGAGTCCCCAGGCAGGGGCATAAGGGGCATTTTCATGACATCAAGTGAGGGGCAGGGTCCAGAGTATGACTTAGGGAACACGGCAGAGTCTTCCAGGGTGAGAGTTGGAGGGAGAAGTGGATGGCCAGCTCCTCTGGGGCAGGGCCCTGCAGGGTAGCCTGGGCACTGGAGGGGGAGCCTGCACATCCAGGCTGCACTCTGGTGGCCCATGGAGGAGGCCAGCATCTCTGTCTCTCCTCTCGTTTCTTGTCTCCTGGGCCATGCAACTGTTGACAATCTCATCAAACAGAACCAAGGCCTAGGAGGCCAGAGCTGTTCCCACTGAAGCTCTTGGCCTCCCGCAGAGCAAAGCTCAGTTCCCCAGGCTACAGCTGCAACCCCAGAAAATAGGTGTTACCTTCGGCAACCAAACCAGGTAAGCTGGATGATGTGTGACTCGTTAAAGAATCATCCCCAAGACCTGAAAGTACTCGAAGTGTACATTTTGAAATGTAAATTTATTTTTGGAATTATATTTGGAATTTTTTTTTTTAAATCACCTTATGGGGAATTCCCTGGTGGTCCAGTGGTTAGGACTCTGTGCTTCCAATGCAGGGAGCACAGGTTCGATCCCTGGTCAGGGAACTAAGATCCCAGAAGCCTGGCAGCGTGGCAAAAACGAAAAGAAAGAAAAGGAAAGATTGCCACTTTCTCATGTCTCTGTTTTAAAGGTAATTTTTTCAGGGAGGCCTTCCCTAACCATCCCATGTAAATTAGATCTTATGTGACCTTATTTTTTTTTTTAAACACACACTTATCCGGTCTTGTTACGTGCCCGATACTGTTTTAAGGCTTTGCAAGCCTTGACTCATTCAAGTCACCACAACTGCCCTGTAAGGTATTCTTATTCGCTCTATAGTTACAGGGGACACCAAGGCACAGAGAGGTCAGGGAACTTGCCTAGGGTTGAACAGCAGGTGAGCGGCAGAGCTGGGATTCAATCCCAGGCAGTCTGGCTTAGAACCAGTGGTCTCAGCGTGGTGTTCTGCTGGCCCCAATCCAAGCTTTCGGTGCACTCCGTTCCGTCGTCCTGTAAAACGCTGAGCAACTCACCCTTGCATCCACTTCGCTTTGCATAACGGAGTGCATGCTCAGATGCACGAGGAAGGGGGAAGTTGTCCATCATCCAACTACCTCGGCACAGTAATTATGGTAATTTTGACAGATTGTAGATCTCCAGACCGTGGGTCGGGAACTGCCCCTGCCAGTCCTGTCATCGCCTTTGTGAGCAGCCGGCTGTGCCCAAACACCTGGGGTGAGAGGTGTGCGAGGTGCCTCACGCCTGCCTCGTTCCCGATCGGCCTCCGCCCCTTGCCCTTGCTCACTCCCCCGCTGTCTCTCCGAGCCTCCTTATCACTGTCTGCCTGTCTCGGCCACCTCTCTTTTTCCCATCTGTGCCTCCAGACCCTCTCCAAAGCCACTGGGGTTTGAGGACATGAAACAGAAGTTTTATTTTACAATCACTAGCAGGCGGTATAAAACAAACATTAACACAGCTGGCAAAAAGCGCAGGCAGCTGGTTATCTGGGATCCTAAAAAGCAGGGTAAAGTTGAGTGATCTTTACATTGTGGATTCAGAAGCTGCTGGAATTCTGAGTTCTAGCCGATCCCTGCACTGGCTGCCCCTTGGCGGTGGTGTTGCCAACAGGTGGTTTGGGGCTTTGGGTCCCCCCCCCCAAAGTTTCCATTACTCCTGAATGTGTTTGCTATGAAAATAGAACTACAGAATGAATCCCTGCACCCGCTTCTAGCCACTGCCCATAAGCCCTCTCCCTCCGCCCCCAGTACCAACCCGGGAGCGTCCAGAGCTCCTGGAGGGAGGCATCTGTTCTCTCCGTTTTGCGAGTCATCTTCCCTTGGGCTTTTATCACAAGTGAGGCTCAAAGGCTCAGTTTGCTCATTCAGTCACTCACTCATTCACTGATTCATTGCTGGTCCCAGGCACAAGTTGACAGTTATCTAACACACATCGCATGGGCAATACAAAGCAGTAGAGGGGACCCAGGAGGCAGGGTTCCTATCTCAAGGAATTTCAGAGGCCAGCTGAAGAAACAACCTGTGTGGATGAAAAGTTCACCGGCAGTGCAGGGGTTAACCGACACTTCGTTGGCAGCACTGTCTATCCGAGGCGGCTGTGATGTGTTTCAAAGGCACACATGACAAATATCAAGAACTGAGTCCATAGGCAGGAGTGGAGGAGGAAGTTAGGCTTTGTGGAAGGGTGGGTTTGCTCTGGGCCTGGAGGATGAGTAGGAGATGGACAGCTGATGTGTTTGGGGAGGGCCCTTCAGGCAGAGGGCCAGCATGGGGCATGGCCGGCACAACCAGAAGTACCGCCTGGGTACATCATAGTACACTGTGATGAACGGGGCAGGCGGCACGTCTGACTAACATGCCTAGGGTTGGCGGTGAGTGTGATGCTGAATGTCAAGGATGCCCACAAACTTAAAAAAAAAAAAAGCTTGGGAACCAAATCGTGGTACACAGCACACAAACCAGTGTGGGAGAAAACCACACATGGAGCCGTGCTAAGACACGCTCAACAAGAGGAGACTACAGACTGACGTGGCTCACACGTGATCAGATGTGGGCTGCCATCCTGGGGTACTCCCAGGTCACGGTGGGATGGAGCCTGGAGATCCAGCATCTTCAGGTGCCAGGGTCCCCTTGGTAAGTGACTCCAGGCCTCACCTGTGCTGGACCAGCTGCAGGGCCCTTCCAGTCTCTGGTCGTGTGCAGAAGTGACTTGGCCTTGGTTTCAGAGAGGTCAAGGGTGGTGGTCTAGGCTGGTCTGGGCATACGTCTCCTTTAGTAGCCCCCTGGGGCTCTCCCATAGCCTGTTGGTCCTCACAGACCCCTGACCCTCTTGGAAGCCCAGAGATGAGTGTGATCTACTTCAAACAGCAGCCTAACGCTGGGGCTTCTCTGTCCTCTATCCCACCAGAAACCGGTGGGTTCCAAGAACAGTTTTCTAGCCCAGCCTGAACCCTGCCAGTCCAGCGTCAGCATAGCCCCAGCCACAAAGACAGCACCAGTAACTATTTGCTGCTGGAATCCCCACTCCTCACACCACTGACGGCTGACAGCCTCCTAGACTCTTGCCCAGGCAGCTGCACCCTCTCCACCCTCCAAACCTTGGCGGAGGCCATAGCTGCAGCCTCCCCTCCCTTCCTCCCGTGGAGCGGCCGCCTCCGTTGGTGTCCTCATTGTGGGGATACTATCCACAAGAACCTGTTGCCAATTTCTCCCTGCCCGGGTCTCAGGGCCCCAGCCTCCTGGGATTCCCACCTTGCTGGCTGGCCCCCACGGTGGCTCCTTGGGAAGTAGAGCTTTTCATCAAGGGTGGAAAGCTGACAGGGGGACCTCACTGGGGGAGAACTTGGAAAAAGAGCAACAGCATTGTCTGCCCAGGAAAAGAAAGCTGTCTGAAATACAATTCACCGTGTCTGTCTCTGTGTACATACGTGTGCGCATCGAAGTTTATGAGGCGTCTTTGCATGAACGTGTGGATGTGTGCTCCTAATATTGGCCAAATGGATTTTTCCTACTGTCCTGTCGACTTTTGTCCATGTCAGCAGGTCTCGGAGTTTGGGGTTTGGGAATCTGATCTGGGAAGGGGGGATGAGCAGCCCCGTGATCCCTCAACACCAGAGGGCCTCCCGTGGAGGCAGAGTGACGATGTAGTGTTGTTAGGGCATTGCAACATCATATGAGAAGTGGAACCAGGTGACCACGGAGGTCCCTTTAATTCCGATGCATCTGACTCCAGACCACTTTGCATAGCAACCCAGACATAATTAAGTGGTTGTTGATGTGTTTTGAAGGTTGCTGTTTGAGGCAACCTTTCTGTGTCTCAGTTTCCTCACCTGTAAAATGAGGGTAACGATAGTACCTATAAAGGGTTGCAGCGAGCGTGGACGGGATAGCACGTAGGAAGCTCTTTGTGGGTGACACGTGGTACGTGTTCAGTCAGTGCTGGCGGTCGTGGTGAAGGTCAACCTTCTGGTTCTTGTTGGAGGACCCTATCCAGGACACTTCGGTCCTCAGATGGCCCATCTGGCTCTATGGGGTCAGTTTCAACTGTCTCCCCAGCTCCCAGCCTTGCTCCTGACCTAAAACTCCCCTGATGGAGGGAAGCGCTCCCACCCTTGAAACTCCATCCCACAGTCGGTTCAGCTGGACATCAGGGCAACCCTGGCCAGACCCCACTCCCACTCTGATAGGTTTGGCCTCACCCAGGGTCCCACCCTGGAAGGGACAGACTTTCCAATCCCAAACTCTGAGGCACCATTGCTTTCTGCCCGGCCAGGGACACTCTCCTTTATTCCCTAAACTACGTGGGGTCCAGGATATGTCCCCATGCTCCCAGTCCAGGGAGGGTGAGGATTCTGGCTGGCAGTGGCTCAACCTCTGCTTTCCGGTTGTGCAAATGACACTTATGCAAACAAAGGGCTCCTTCTCCGTTTAAGCGGGCTTCCTTCCTGGAGAAAATGGCGAGGCAATTGTGCTGGTGGTGTGAGTCCCTTGCAAGGTGGGGACTGCCCCACCTTGCAGCTGTGCACCCTGGGGGGCCTGAAAATTAAAATCTGAGAACTTGGAAGGGATCATTAGCTCCAACCCCATCGTTTCAAAGATGGGAAAACTGAAGACGGGAGAGAGGAAGAAAGTTCCACTGTTAAAGAAGGATGGAGGATGTGCTCACCCCGACTCCACCCCAGGAAATATTACTGCAGCGTGGTCTCAATTGTTCACCAGTTTTGCCTTTTTCTATGAGACTTCCTTTTTGAGAGGCCTGAGAATCTCCGTGCAGTGCTCTTTCCGGAAAGGGCATTTTACTTAGAAGATTTTACCTTTATTAGGAGGGAAAACTTGGCAGCCCTACGTTGCTGCATCTCTGCTCCCAGACCTGGGAAGATGGGAGCCCTGAGAACCTTGTCTCTCTCTGGGGAGGGGTCCCTGGGGGAGAGGAGTGTAAGAGGGATGAAGAGAGGAGAGAAATGATGGTCCTTTGGCTGCCTTTAAGAGGCGTCATCAACCTGGAGCCTGGGAGAACCTGAAAGAGGTAAAACCTGAGATGCTGACTCAGTAAGAGGTAAAGGCCCATTTGCGTGACATTTCAAGGGTGATGTGGCTACGTGTGGCTTGATGTAGCAAGAACAGCACTTGTTTCTGACCTGTGCCTCCTAGATCGCTCCTTCTGGAACCCCAAAGCTTGTTGAAGCACTTCCTGTTTGTCTAACACATAATGACCCTCTTACTATGTTCCTCATGCTGAGCACCTGGAATTCAAATATGGAGCCAGTTGAGGCCCTTGGAGGGTCAAGACCCTGGCCTGCAGGTGGGTGGATGTTTGAAAGGCATCACCCAAAGATGAGCTCATGAGTGCTCCCCCCCACACTAGACCCAAGTTGCTGGGCCTGCTTGCATGACCTATTTTCTAGCTACAAACAGCTAGCATTCCTTGTTCTAAACATCTGGCGTTGCCTGCCTGCTTAGTTCCCTTGCCTCGGGCTTCAAACGGCTGTTGGGCTAACCCACTCTCCACGTCCTTCCCCCTGATGTCTTTAAAAGGATCAGCCTGGGCAGCAAGGCTCATTTGGGAGCTGTGATATTCACGTTGACTCTAGTGAGAGTCCAACGGCCAATCGCCTTTTGGCCTCCAACCGGACACCATGAAGGCCTGTGTTCCCCTGATAGTGGCCGTGCTCTGCGGCCTGGCCTGGGCTGGTAAGTCACTACCGGTGGGGATGGCAGGAGTCCTGCCGAGAGTTGGGGGACTTGGGAGAGTGTGAGGGTAGTGAGAAGAGAGGGAGCCAGCTCTGTCCTAAAGCCATGGACACCTTAGACCAAGCCTGGTCTGAGGCAGGAGTTGCCTCTGGAGTGGATTGGGTTGTATGAAGGGAGCTGCAGAGCTGATGGACCGATGTCATGGAAGCCCCTTCTCGACGACTTGGAAGATGAACCCCAAGCATCCCTTAGTCCAGCCTGACTTTTGCTCTCACCAAGGTTTTGTTTTCTGGGGCCACTGTATAGCGTAAAGCTGGGCTGTGGCCGACTGGCTTTGAGTGGCCTGGTCGCCCTTGGTCACTTCCTCTGCTACCTGGGGGTAGGTGAGCTGTCTGCGTGGGACCTTTCCCTGGGTAAAGGCTTAGGAGGAGGGCAGGCTCCGGGGAAACTGGAAGAGCCCCTGACCAGGAGGCAGGTCATGTGGTCAGAGGAATCAGTCTTGTCCCGTGTTAGAGGACCTAAAGCAGAGAAGGGTCCTGGCCCCCAGGTACTAGCGATGCAGGGACAGGACCCGTGGCTAAGGATGGGAACATGTTCCTGTTCAGCAGCTGCAGATGCGGACGCTGATGTGTTAATTAGTGGTTACTGGGTGAGTAGGGAGAGTGCCAAGGGAGGGGGCTGGGCTGAGGGATGTGGGGGGAATCCTCAGCCCAAGGAGAAAGAATCCCACTCAGGTTTTTCCTACCTAGGACTGTCGTAAGGGTGAAATAACATAATATACAAGAAGCCCCTACATGGAGTGAGATCTCAATAAACTGGGTCTTTGGTTATGATTATAAAGATGAATACATATAAAATCATTTATAATATTTATAAGTATATTTAGAACATATTAATTCTAGTAATATAACAAGTATTTATTTATATAAAATAATTTATATAAACATAAAATTTACTCTTGGAATCATTTCCAGTCAGGTTGTGGATAAGGAGACCCCTAACAGGATTCCTAAAGGGAAAACGTTTGCAGGGGAAAGCCATTCCCAGGCCTCCCACGCTGGATGGGATCGTGTACCCCCTCTCCAGCACACATGGCAGAGAGCTGGGCCCGGGGTGGCGCAGAGCTCTCGGTAGGGAGTGAGGGAGGGTGCGAGAGCCTCTAGCTTACTGTGAAGGAGTGGTGTGGGGTTGAGGCATTCCAGTCTCAGGAGAGGAGACATTTGATCCTTGGGGGACATCCCTGAGGGCAGAGGCCAAGGTGGCTTCGGAAGGGCAGATGGAGCCCTTGCTCCTGGGGCTGGTGGTCTGATCCTGCTGTGGGACTGATGGGGAAGAGAGGGTCCAGTGGGTGATGCCTCCTTCTTTCCTGAAGTGGGAGGAAGAGGCTCGGTTCTTGTCTGTCCTATGCCAACATCTCAGAACTTAGATGCAAGAGTATGAATAGCACGGGAGCCAGTCTTAGGTCCCTGGTTGTTTCAAGTGAATTGAAGCAGGAATCTGGTCCTGGAAGTGAATCTACCTGGTTGGCTAGGTGTCCACGGAAACAGCCTCTGAGACCCCCAGAGAAGCACAGATGTAGGAGTCCCCAACCATCAGAGGGGCTGAGGGCTGGCATATAGGGACACCCAGGTTTGGGACCAAGTTTCTTGGTGGGCAGTGTGGTTAGGGACTGGGTGTTCAGGCATACTGAAGTGTTGGAGTGTACGGAGAAATTTAGCATTTCGTGTAGGGATGGGGGCTGGTGACAAGCTCTTCCCGGGGACTGGAGAGGGTACCTCTGTCCAGGAGAAGAAAGGCCAAAATGGGGTAAGACAGAAAGAGAGTCAGAGAGATGGGGCAGAGGATTACTGGAGCGGCGATTCAGGCGCCTGGCTAGCGAGCGAGGTGCACACAGAGTGTTTGTATGAACGGGAGGTACCGGGTGGGATCGCTGGAGTGAGTAGTCAGGGTGACACTCTGACACTCACCTGAGTGTCCCCAGAGCAGCCCGGGGAGGTACGTATGAGGAGAAGTCCCTCCCCCTCCTAACCTCCCCCCTCAAGTCCCTAGGTCCTCTTGAAGCACACGGTGAGGTGTACAGGGAAGTGTGAAGGATCCCTGGCCTGGGGTTCCTACTGGGGACAAAGTTCTTGAACAGAGATGAAAAAGTCCACTCAGCCAGGGCCAGTGGGGCGGCGTCCTCTTGAGCTCTACAGAGCTGACTATTGACTTGCAGCCCTTCTCGACTGGTGCCAGCTGCTGGAATGGGGTGAATTCCTTCCTTGGACTCTGCTGATCTGGCCCATTAAGAGCGTTGCCCTGATTTGTCTGAATTCTCTCCCTTTGGATTCTGGGTGTACTGCCAGGCTGACTGAGCAGGCAGCTGACACAGCCTTCCTACTGGGCTGAAAACTTCACCTTAAGGTCTTTGCATTTGGGTTCCACCAAGGGAGCATCATTTAAGATTCAGGGGGAGTTCCCCTAGGCTTGGAGGGACAAGTGGCCTTGGGCCTGGTCTCTTTTAGGGACAATCCACTGGATCTGCCTTTCTGGCCACACTGGAAGCCCTTTACACAGTGTGAAGTTGCCTCAGGACCTGGGTTCATCTTGACGCCTCTTTGATGTAAAGAACACAGACTCAGAGCGGAGATGTCAGCTAGAAACTGTCAGCAACATAAACGTGCTGACACCCCAGCCCGAGCGATGGCCCAGTTGAAACCCAGGGAGGGAGTCAGCTAGATTGAGTAGGTAGACAGGGAAGACTGCTCCAGCCAGTCTGGACACTTGCCACCTGGAAGATGGGCATGAAATACTGACTGTTTATTTATCTAACATCTAAGTGGCGCTACTGTGTGTCATGCGGTGTCCTAAGTGCTTTACAAAAATGAACTCATTTAATTCTTATGAATAGACTGTGAGATGGGCTCCATTATTATCACACTTTTACAGAGAAGGAAACTGAGGCAAAGAAGGTCAAATGACTTGCCCAAGATCACATAGCTAGAAAGCAGAAGAACCAGAATCCTGGCCTCGAGCGGTTTGGTGCCAGAGTCCGGGTTCTTTGTCTCTCTGCTGTGCCACCCTCATTAGCACAGTATAAACCCTAATCCCAGAATGCAAACCAGTGACTAAACCCATATCTCTCTTCTCCACCTCCACCCCAATCCAGGCTAAATTTCGATGCTACACCTGTGTGGAATCACAACCAGGACCAAACCCCAAATCTAAGCTAAGGCAAAATTGGGATTATTTCTCCTCTCCTAGTCTTGACACATTCCTCAACCCTGCAGTTTTCAACCTATTCCCTTTCCTTACCCGAACAGCAACACAAAATTGTTATTTTACCAATAATTAACTCAAGCCCAAATCCTAACTTTAGCTCTTAATCTAAACCTAACCCACCCCAATCCGGGCCCCAGTTAGGTTTCAGTTTCTTCATTCATACAAATTCCAGTGTTAACTGTGACTCTGACTCTGATCTTGACATTCTCCGTAACCCACAGCCTGACCCTAAACCCAGTACCCACTAAATCCAAACCTCAGGAACCTCAAATGGAAACAAAGGCTCTGTTATCACCCTTAAAGCCCAGAGTGAAAGGAAAGAGCGCCCAGCCAGCTACCCCCTCCACTGTCTTTGCTGTGGCGGGCTTGTTATTTTAGGAGTGCTGGTGGGTTTGTACCATGTCTTTCAAAATTTCTTGTCTTATGCCCCTTGTGACCAAAAGCTGGCTTCTGCAAGCCATTTGGCTGGAGTAAGGGATGTGGTCTGTGGTTACATAACAGAACTTATTCCAAAGTCCAATTCTCACCCAAACCCACCTCATTCCCCACCCTGAGCTAAACTAACCCAAACTAGAAGAGACAGAAAGACGTGACACAGGGGGGGAAGAGGGTGCAGAGGAGACCAAACGAAGGGGAGGGAAGAACAGAGAAGCAGAAGACATCAAAGGGACACAGGATGAGAGACAGAGGTCAGAGGGGAGAAGGCAGGTGGGATCACTGGAGCGAAGGTGACTCACCAGCCTCTATGTGACAGGTGAATGGTGGCCTCTGGGCCATGCCCAGCCCACATACCTCTTTCTTCGGTCTGTCTGAATTTTTTAAAGTTGGAAAAGTTCACATAGAAATGAAGGCTTCTTTTGAAAAACTGGAGGCTCTGGCGACACTGAGCCTGCATCTCAACATGGCAACAATTGGCTGGAGCTGCTAGTGGCAGCCAGTTTCAGGCAGGGCATCGTTCCCAGGTTTGTCACCGTCCCCACCTCTTTCTACTGCCTTCCTGCTTCTTGACTCATTTGTGTTACAGGTCTAGCCCCGATTGGCACCTGACTCTGTGATCCTGGTCTCTATTATTAGTCAGTGGGTGGCAGGTGGTGGGTGGTGGGGACGAGGCTTATGTTGTGTATGGGAGGCTGTGCACGTACCTCTCCCCGGCAGCTAGCAATGACCTTCCCTGCCAGGTGGGGCTCCTGCCCCTGTCTGTGAACCCTTCTGCAGAGGGTGCCTTGATGAGGAGAGTAGGATCCCCATAGAGCTAAGTTTGTGACCTTTACTGCCCGTAGGCCAAATGGAGTCATGCGCATCTCGCTGTAATGGCCACCACTTGTCCTGGGTATTCTAGGATGTCTCCAACATAAAACCCCAACTTAAAATAAAGTAGATGTCGTTTACCTGGAATATCTGTCTGAACTACCAGGATTAATAATATCTGGAAAATTTAAGTAATTCCCCAAAAAAGCAAAAGAATGAAAATATCATTTTAGCATGCATTACATTACCAATTATCATTTTCAAAAGTAAAAAAGTGGTAGTGAACTTTCCCAACTTGCATGCCACCAGGAAGACCGCATGGCATCAGTAACTGACAATTCATACCACTCTTCCTATCGCGAGTGGACTGAGTGGTTGCACATCTCTGACCTGTCATTCCCAGGCCAGAGGTTAAATGGGACATGCATCGCCCTCAAAAGCCAGTTGTTCTTCTGCTACTCCAACTACACAGTTTAAAATTTGAAAAACTCGCTTTGAATAATTCCCTTGTTTGGATGCTTCCAATATTTTAGACTCCCAGATAAATGGTCTTCTGCTTTGTGACATGAAGCCTTGCTAACCGTGTGTCAAACCGTGTGTCCCATGGTAGGTAATGGCCAGCAAGACCACTGCATATGGTTGTGCAGGTTGCGCACTGCACAAGGGCCCCTGGTTGAGAAGGTGAGTTGGACCAAAGTTGAATTTGTATCCTTCTCGCTAAGCCATGTGTCTTGGTGAAGAGCTGTGTCTGCTGAGAAAGGCGTACCTTTTCCTAATTTGCCCAAGAGTGGTTTCTGCTGGCCCAGCAATGTGCCCTCAGAGTTACTTCCACCCAAAAGAATGCTAAATCAATTTACACAAAAAACACCACACATACTAGCAGCTCTGCTCATCAGGCCCAGGCAGGGAAACCCAGGCCCAGAGCTCAGTGCCAGAATCAGAGAATTAATTTTAAAAAATTAATTTTTATTGGAGTATAGTTGATTTACAATGTTGTGTTGGTTTCTGCTGTGCAGTAAAGTGAATCAGTTATACATATACATACATCCGCTCTTTTTTAGATTCTATTCCCCTATAGGTCATTACAGAGTACTGAGTAGAGTTCCCTGTGCTATACAGTAGGCTCTTATTAGTTATCTATTTTATATATAGTAGTTGTATATGTCAATCCCAATCTCCCAATTTATCCCTTCTCCCCTTCCCCCTCAGCAACCATAAGTTTGTTTTCTACGAGCCGACCCCTTTCTGCTGCCCTGTGCCCCATGTAGCAGACACAGGGAGGCCTGTGCACCTCGGACAATCAGGCTGGCATTTCAAGATAGAGACGATACTCAGCCTAGCAGCCGTTTCATCACCGTCTCTGATGTGCAATTCAGAATCCTTTTCCCACAGAAAAAATATCATCAATGGCGATTGAGGCTCTAGATCAGCTCACAAAGGTCTATTTAGCATAAACGGTGGCTGAGTTAAGAACCCTGTGGACTGTCAGCACTTAAAACACAGCCTGGCAGAAAGCAAGTGATCAGGAGATGTTTGTTGACTGAATGAATAACCTGCCCCACGGTTCTGATGGTAAGAACAAGATACTATCTGGTGACCGCGCTGACAGATTCTGAAGCACTTTGTAATAGTGTTGGGTTTTGGGGGGAGTGGTGTAGGGGTAGAATTTATTCCCCTCCGTGATGAGATAGGAGCTCAGAGTCCCCAGCAACATTCATTCCCTCGTCTTCCTCCCCAGCCCCGCTCCACCCTTCTCTGCCCAGAGCCAAGGTTGCAGTTACTCAGCTCGCAGGCAAGGGAATGGGCCAGCAATAGGAATGTGCTTTTCTGAATGCGCCTAAAGATTCCCAAATGCAGCCTTTGTGGCCATTGCCAAGTGTAATTGCGAAGAAAGAAGGGAATCTGGTATCTCAGGAAACAGTTCTTATTCCATGAGGCCTGGGAGGAGTTCACCCTTGACTCTGGGAGTTATTACAGGTAAGCGATGTTCCTAAGTGAGGGTCTTGTCATTTGGAGAGTTCAAGCCTATCCACCTATCAATTTACATTAAATAAAAGTCATCCCAACCTCAGAGTTTTCAGCCCGGAAGAGACCACCTCCTGCCCACCACCTCCCTTTTCTACAGATGAGCACACTGGGTACCAGAAGGGTGAATGGCGAGGAGGGTTGTCGCCTGGGGATGTTGTTTCACTTCTGTGAACAGTTTTCAATCCCCCTGTCTTACACTTTCAGATTTTCTCCTCCTTCACCTGGTACTTGCTCAACGTACCCTTGCCCCTGTTTTGTATTTTCTTCCACTGCACATGCTTGTCCCCGAAGCCAGGAGGACTGAGAATCAGTGATAAAGAGGGGCCCCTTGGGGAGGTTTGGTGACTTTACTTCTCTGACCTACAGCTGATGAGGACCTCAACGAGCCTGAGCCATTCCTGGAGCTGGAAGAAGAGATGGAGGGGGCCCCGGGCTAGCGGTGAGTCTGCCTCCCCAGAGGGGGGCCTTCGGGATAAAGATGAGGGACGTGAGAGGATGGGGGGGGGCAGCCACGTGAGTGGCCACAGGCCCAGGCCAAAGCCAGATGGGACCCCTAATCCAGCACCTAGAGGTGGTGAGAGCAGCTCGCTGGACTCCTGGGGTCTGGGAGGGAGGAAGCCCCAGGGCCTCAGTGACCTGGGGGGTAGGCAGGAAAGAGTCCGAGGCCTGCTGAGAGGGACAGGGAAGGGGAAGAGATTTTATTTTTAGAGAGGGAAGATTATAAAAACAACAGGCCAGAAAGTAGAGTTCGGCACCAGAAAGGACTTCCTGACTGTGAAGGGTGTGCACCAATTAGGCTTGTTTGTTTTCCTTCCCTGGAGTTCTTTAATAGGAAGCATCAGGAAAGCAAGGCTGGGGGGCGGGGCACGGGGCACGGGGTGGGGTGGGGTTCATGCAGTGGGCACGGCCTGGCCGCTGCGGGGAGCGACCCCTAGAGGTCAGCCCAGGACACACCTCCCCTCTGTCCTCTCAGACTTGTACTCGGCACCCAACTCCTGCCGGGGCCGCTGCCTGGAAGCCTTCGACAAGCACCACCTATGCCACTGCAACGCCCGCTGCCCAAAGTTTGGAAACTGCTGCGAGGATTTCGAGAGCCTGTGTGGCCGTGGTCAGTCTCCTGCTCCCTTTAGCATAGCCCCAGAGGCAGAGGAACTCTCTAGAGCAATAGCTCTCCGGGTGTGGTCCCTGGACCAGTACCATGAGCATCATCTGGGAATTTATTAGAAATGGAAACTCTAGGGCTCACCCTGGACCCATTGAATCAGAAACTCTGGAGGAGGGGCCCACCACTCTGTTTTCGCAAGCCCTCCAGGCAATTCTGATGCGTGCCAAAGTACGAGAAATTTCCTAGGGGCAGGGGGCAGTGTGGCTATTTCATGGACATTCTGTGGGCAAGGCCATGTGCTGAACTTAAGGATCCTTTAGGCCGCTAGGCCCCTGCCCTACAATCACGAGGGCGCCTGACTGCAGCCCCTCTCCCCCGCTGCGGGCTTCTGGAAGGTGCCCAGGAGGGGATGCACACAGACAGCTGCTTGCCCCCTGGCCTCCCTCGGGCTCTGAAACACCCCTCCCCCAATTCCTCCCAGAGGGTTTCTCCCACACCAGCGATGCCATAACGAAGGGGGAAACGCAGAGCATCTCTGAGAAGATCTATAGGGCAGATACCAACAAAGCCCAGGAGGAAGACATTGTTCTCAATCGCCAAAAGTGCATCTCGCCCTCGGAGGCCAGAGACCAAGTAGACCGCTGCCCAGAGCCGTGAGTTCCCTTCAGGCCTCTTCCTGCAGTCTCTCCCCCAGCTTTGCTCGCTTTGGTGCCTCAGCTCTTTTCTCCTCAAGGCAGGCAGGACCAAAGGGAGAGGGAAAAAATAGGTCTCCAGAGACAGATAAAGCCATCTGAGGACCTGTGGGGATCCATTTGGGAGGGTTTCTGGGACTGGCTGGGCTGAGAATAGAACTGACCTTCCAAGAGATGAAGTGGAAGAAAAGAGGGACCTCATGCGTTGTCCCCAAGAGTATGTGAAGTCCCCACTCTGCCTCAGAACCCAACCCTCTCATGCCCGCCCCTGCACCTGGAAGTTCTGGAGGGGTTTCTGCTCCGCGTGCAGGCCTCTCACTGGGCCTCCCTCTACCTGCCCCAGGCTCTTCACGTATGTCAATGAGAAGCTCTTCTCCAAGCCGACCTACGCCGCCTTCATCAACCTCCTCGACAACTACCAGCGGGCCGTGGGCCGCGGGGAGCACTTCACAGCCCAGCAGCTGGCTGAGCAGGACACCTTCCTCAGCGAGGTTATGAAGACGGCCGTCATGAAGGAACTCTACGGCTTCCTCCACCAGCAGAGTGAGTGACGCCGTGAGGCCTCCCCCAGGCCCCGAGAGAGAGGGAGGCCCTGCTGAGGGTGCGGTGTGCCCACAGCGGGCCAGGCACCCCTGGGGGCTCCACGGCGGGCAGGTTAAGAGAGCAGGTGGGGACTAGGTGGAGGCCAGTGGACCTCTGGGAGGGGACAGAGAGGGGCCTAGAAGAGACCACAGACCCAAGCAGGAGCTGAAAAATCCTCTGTCCGGCTTCGAAGTCAGCCCATCTTTTGACCTAATCTTAGCAGCCTGGTTTGCCCCCCACTTGCTGCTTCGGTCTCAGGGTTCTCCGCAGGCCGTGAGTCACCCAGCTCCCGCTCAGCCCCCAGGGCACTCCTCTGCCACCTGAGTTGATCCCGGACTCAGCACCGATTTGCAGGCACGTAGGGTCCCTGCCCCCGCTCCCTCATCGGGCACTAAGTCCAGGAAGGAGGCCGGCCCATTCCACATTTTTGCTGGGGACACAGCAACAGAAAATCAACAAAGGTTCAGAGGGGGACGTGATACTGGGAAGGGTTCTGGTTGGAGAGACTCCAGATACAGATACATGTGAATCAGACCAAAAAAGGTTTGGGCCGCAGGACTTCTTGGCATGCGGTGTGTTTGTTGGTGTCCTCCAGATTCCTTTCCTGAACTCCGGGCAGCTGGGCCTTGCCTGGGGGTGGCTCCGTCCTGGTCATCCCTTGCTGGCCGTGGGATCGCCTCTGCTCGGAGCCGTTGCATTCCATCCTCCGGTAGCCCCGTTAAGAGTTAGTAACACTGTTTTTAGGTAAAGCCGGTGACACACAGGCAAGCCCCGTGAAGAGGGCGCGATCCTGCACTGCCCCCTGGTGTTCTCCTTGTAGTAAACACAGGAGAGGATCTTGGAGGTCGAGACTGAGCCCTAGTCCAGGCTGTTCCACTACCCACCCGGTCTGCGCCTCTCTCCCTGTCCAAATCCCACTTATCCTTAAAGTTCTAGCTCACATTCCACCTCATTTATGAAGCTGCACTTGCTGCAGCTCACAGCTGGCTTTCAGAGTCTCTTCAGAGGTCAAGGGTTTGGAGTGTGTCCTAAAATAGCCTTGGGCCAGAGAGACTTGGTTTCACTTGCTAATGACGCAAGTGCTCCTGGGCCGTTTGACCCTCAGACCCCAACTGAGCCTTGTCTGTGCAATGCGGTCTTGGGGGATTCATGCATATAAAACACTCAGTGGAAAGCCTGGCACCCGGTAAGCTGTAGCCATTCAGATTGTGAAGGCGTTCTCTGTTATATCGTGTGTTCTTAGTCTTGTTTTCCAACTGTGTGGTTTTAAAAAACTGTTTATTGTATTTTATTTTTATTTTTGGCTGCGTGGGGTCTTAGTTGCGGCACGCGGGCTCTTAGTTGAGGTGCGCGGGCTTCTCTCTAGTTGTGGCGTGTGGGCTCAGTAGTTGCGGTGCGTGGGCTCTCTAGTTGTGGCACGCAGGCTCAGTAGCTGCCCATCGGCATATGGGATCTTAGTTCCCTGACCGGGGATCGAAACCCCATCCCCTGCACTGGAAGGCGGATTCTTAACCACTGGACCACCCAACTGTGTTTTAAGTCCTTGAAAGGAGGGAATATGCCTGGTATCTCTTTAGCGTCCTCTACACACAATTCTGGGCAGTGAACCGTCGATAGTTGATAGCTCCCTAATTCAGATCTCCAGCCCTGACATTTCCCTGCCTGTCTAACTGGCATCTACTCAGAACTTAGTGTAAAGAGAACTCATGGTTCCCGCCTCTTCCTCCAGACCTGCTGCTTCCTCATCTTCCCCATCTCATAAATGACCCCATACTTCATCCAGTTGCTCAGGCCCAAAGCCCAGGGGTTATATTTGATTCTTCTCTTTACCTCCCCACTCCCCACCTCCATTTCCTCCACCAGGAACGCCTGGTAACAACCTGACGTGAAGAATCTATGTGAGGATTGAAAGCACTCAAACAGTGCCAGGTACACAGAACAAACTCAGTAAATCGAAACTATTTTTCTTATTGTTAAGGTTTGACTGAGCTCCAACCTTCTTTGCATGGGCTGGCAGCTGCCTGCCTCCCAGACCTCCTCTCCTACCACTCTCCCTTCCTGCCGGCTGTGCTCCAGCTACATGGGCCCTCAGCTCTCTAAACACCGGGGTGTCCTGGAGCCTTTGCACTCGCTGCTCCTTCTACGTGGAAGGCTCTTTCCCCCAGGTCTTTGCACGGCTGACTCCTTACCCTTCAGGTCTCTGATCAGTGCTACCTTCTCAGAGAGGCCTTTCTAGAAAAGCTCCCACCCAAACCCCACCTCCAGGCATCATGGGATAATCTGCTTTATTTTCTTCATAGCACTTATCTGTAATCATACCGTTTATTGTTTGTTTATTATCTGTCTCCTCCACTGGAATATAAACTGTAAAGACAGGAATCTTGTCCTTGTGATTCCCTGATGAATCCTCAGCCTTTAGGTCTGGGCCTGGCACAGAACAGGCGCCCCATAGAATCTATGGCATAGATAACTGCTGAGCGAACAACTGACTATGTTGGCGGAACCCACCCGTCTCTTGTCACGCTGGAGCAGGTGGCCCTTCCTTGCTTTCCAGGATCTGGCCCTGCCTTCCCCTCTCCTCAGTCCTCTGCGTTCCTCTCCCCAGACCGCTACAGCACAGAACAGGAGTTCGTCAACGACTTGAAAAACATGTGGTTTGGGCTGTATTCAAGAGGCAAAGAAGAGGGGAGCTCAGGCGGCTTTGAACATGTCTTCTCAGGTGGGATTACTCTGCTTGGGAAGAAAGAGTTGGAGGGATGAAGAGAGATGCTTCCCTCAGGCACAGGGCAGCATCAGCACTGATGAATCAGTAGTCGAGCCAGCTCGCAGGGCAGGGCACGTCTGCTCCCTGGCCAAGAGGGAGGGGACTGAGGGGCCATGTTTGAGGGCCAGTTTCTTCTGGAGTATCAGAGGGAGAAAGAAGCCCAGACACCGGGGCTCCCAAGGTGCACACATAAGAAGAGAGACGTGTTTGAGGCCCTGGCTGTCTAACTCTCAATGGTCCTCTGCTTCCAGGGCTTGGTCAGCTGTTTCCTAAGGAGGCCCCATTGCCCCAGCGTAAGGCTCCCACCAAGTCTGGCTTGCTCCTAGGGAAATGGCTAGAGGAGTATCTAAGATTGGCCCAGGGTCAGCGGGGAGAAGGAACTCTCCCAAGGGCTTCAGCTGAAATGGGAGTTGTGTGTGTGTGTGTGTGTGTGTGTGTGTGTGTGTGTGTGTGTAGCTTTCTGAGGTGAGAGTTAGGGGCGTGAGGGACTCCGGGAAGCTGGGGTAGACATTCTAGGAATAAGAGACTGGAGAAGGGGTACAGCCTTGGCACGGGAGTGGGGAAAGAGGTCGGAGGGGAGGCCCAGGTCACCCACCTTGATCTGTTTATTACAGGTGAAGTCAAAAAAGGCAAGGTCACTGGCTTCCATAACTGGATCCACTTCTACCTGCAGGAGAAGGAGGACCTGGTTGACTATTACAGTCACATCTGTGACAGGCCCATGAGTACTGAGTGCTGACCCCGTGGGCTGGAAAAGCGCCGTCAGTACCCAGACGTCCTGTCCTCGTTCTGAATTCCAAACAGGCAGACTTGTCTCCCACCCTGACCCTCTTGGCAGTCTAACGGGGATCGTGAATAGGACTTCCCTATTTGCTGGAAAGAGGGTTTAGCCAGCCAGGACGCTTCCAAACAGTGAAGGCTCCCGAGCTGCAGGGGGCAGGGGGCAGAGGGCGTCCTCTCTGGATGGGAGAGTGTGGGCAGGGGAGAATCCTTAGAGGGGAAAACCAAAGTCCTGAATTTCCTTAGAATGTGGTATCAGCTGAAGTTTCAGTCTGGCTAGTCTGAGTTAAACTTCTTATATTTTTATAAAAAAAAAGAACCCTTTGCTGCCCTGAGCCTGGAAATAATTTGGGGGCAATAAGCTGTCCTTCTCTTCCGCATGTGAGGGCCACAGGAAACGGTTATGTCCCTGCTCCCCTGGCATCGGGCACATGGATGCTGACTGTGGCCTTTCTGGGAGATGCGAGCTGGCGGCTCCAGAGAGAGGGTGTGCGCAGGACTCAGATACCCTAGCAGGGAAGACTGCATCGTCTGTCGATTTAAAGAATCCAGTCTCCCCAGGGAGCTCACACAGACCCCCACGGGCCCTCGACAAATCCTAGCCAACCCTCCGTGCGACTCCGCACTGTGGCACTCAGCAGACCCCCTTTACCGCCCTTCTCTCCGCAGGGGGATTCTTACCCCAGGGTGCTGGCCTTGCAGTTCAGCTGGGACGGCTACTACAAGGAAATGGGTTCAGCTTTCATCGGCAGCAGCCCCGAGTTTGAGTTTGCCCTTTACTCCCTGTGCTTCATCGCCAGGCCAGGCAAAGTGTAAGTCCTGGTGGCTCAGGAGGGCTTGGACAAATCACTGTTCTGGGCCTCGGTTTTCTGTCTTGGAACGTGAAGCAGTTGATCAGATCAGTCGTGTAGCTGCCAACCTTCACCCCAGCAGCCGAACCACATCCCCTCCCTCCTCCAAGTGCAATCGTATGCAGGAGCTTAATATACAAAACAGTTAGAAATGGAGTTGCCCTGGGGCTGCAAGCCTCTCTGTTTGGCCCCTGAGGCTGTTTGGGGGAACGCTGGAGCCCCAGAGAGTACAGTTAGAAACCACTGGCCCTCATCTTCTCTAACATTTGAGGACTCTGGGCCCAACCACTTCTGAAACCCTAAGCGGACATTTCATTTCTGGAGGTCGCAGCTCTAGAGTTGGATTTGAGAATATTCCTGTAGGACAGATGAGAAGCAGTATTCTCTAAGAAGACAGAAAAGAAGACAGAGTTTAAGAGGGCCCTCTGCACGTGGGGAGCCAGAGGCAGACGCTGAAGCGAGCTGTGGCAGCTCCCTTAGAGGCTAAGACAGGGTGGAGCCCTTCCGCGCGGGCTGAACTTCATCCTTCCAGCTTGGGGACGGAGGTGGAGTGAAGCAGGTCCCTATGATTTGCTGATCTTTCCCCACAGGTGCCAGTTAAGCCTGGGTGGACATCCCTTGGCCATCCAGACCTATACCTGGGACAAGTCAACCTACGGAAATGGCAAGAAGTACATCGCCACAGCCTACGTGGTGTCTCCTACCCAATAGAGCTTCGAGCTAGAAAGGGGCGTGAGGGCAGTGAGAGCTCTTGTCGGACTGAGATACTATTTGCTCTGCGCTGGAGGGGGAGGGAATGGAGGAGACTGGGAGGGACTCCCCAATCCAGAAATGCCCATATGAGAAAGAGAGAAAATGATACAAATTAGAGAAACAGTCACATCTTTGTCCTCCAGCATTTTGGAAACAGAAGGTGGGGACCCTCAATAGCTCTTTGCCCTGCTGGGAGGTGGAACCCTGAATAAGCCCTTGAGGTCTCCAGGCCTCATGTTTCCTTTTAATGCAAAGGGAAGGGGTTTGCCCCATTTCCTCTTTTGGGGGTTGGTGAGAAGGCAAACCTGATGACATTCTTACTGTGAAGATGTTTTCAATTGTTCTTAGGAAGAATGGCTGAGAGAAATTCAAGGTTACCCTAATGGCTGTTATGGCACACAGCTCTGCAAACTGTAATCACCCCCATACTGGGTCCTCAAATAAAACAGGCTATGGAGATCAAGGGTGGGTATTTGGTCTTTTCTAGGGTGAGATCCTCTCAGAACAGGGTCCGCGAGAGGGTAACGGCTGATGCAGTGAGTAGGCTGGAGCGGCAGTGGACTCCTCCAGGCCCGATTTTTTTGTAGTCAGCTAGGTAACTGCAACAAGAAGCTTCCTAACTGTGGGTATTTTGTGCAGTTACAGAGCTGTATTTTGATTCCAAATAGTTTGTAAAAGAGTTCCCCTCCTAGGCGGAAGATTTTGCATCAGAAGAAGAAAGGAACCTAGAGCTTGGTGTCACTAACGTAATTATTTTAAGTCTAACTCAGCAGCCATAATTTGCATAAGCTCTTAGAATGGAAGACAGGGAGACTGGGGCTCCCTATTTCACTCAGTTATGCATTTCTCCCCTAATCACATTGGGAACCAGATGCTGTCCCACAGGGCAAGGCTTGAACTATGCTGTAGAGTCTTGAGTCTCAAGTCATTTCAGAAAACTTGAAATGTGTCTCTTCTTTGCATATGGTCCCCCTCAACTGTCTGTCTCCCAGCCTTTTCTGTGGAGCAGGGCTGGGAGTGATGCTTCTGGCTTTAGTGACTCTTTGGGATGACCTGGAGGATGTGGTATCTTGGTAAAGTTCCTGACTCACCTAAGTCTCTCTAGCTAAGACCGGTGGAGAATTCACCTGGTGGACTTGTAATGTGAAGGGCGGAAGGAGAGCCCTTCCCGCTTCTGGTTCCACATATAATTGAGCCTGGAAGTCACCATTCCATCCTAACAACAAGTAAAAACTGAACAGAGTGAAAAACCAACGATTCTTCTTGGATCTGTAAGACAGGGGAGAACACAGGCAAACTGCTGCCCTCGGACTGGAAAGACAGGTGAATGTAGGAAGACACAGAAACCAGGGCTGTGGTTCAAAAACCTGAACTGTAATCGATAACTGCTGGAGGTTCAGTGCAGTTGGCTCTGAGCGTTAAAAACTCCAGGGGACCCAGTCACAGGGCGCCTGCACAATGCTGTGAAATGTACCTCCAGGAGCTCCCATCATAAACGTGTGAGAAAAATCCCCTCAGCCTTCCCGCACCGGTGTGAGAAAAGAAACCATTTTGAAATACTCCAGAGCATTCTGTCCTTCTTAACAAAGTCTGCCCTGAGGGGAAGCTAGTTCGCCAGAGCCTAAGCTGCTGGGGTATTGTCAGAGCCTAACTGACAGGTAGGGAGAGACCCAACTCTAGCCTTCCAAGTGGGAGAAGAGAAATTACCCAACTCCAGCCCCCTTCCATCCATCCTCTCCGCACAAGCGGGGAGAAACACTTGTGAAATTCACGGTACAGAGGCATAGGCTGACTGAAGGACAGACCTACAGAGGACTACAGAATGCCTTCCCTCCCCTCACACCTCACCACCACATTACTAAAGGCCTATTTACAGCACTTTCTTTTACTGGTACATTGTGTCTGGCTATCAAGAAAAAAACTGTTACCCCAAAACGGGGTTCCCCTTTTGGTGGGTGTCGAGCCAAAAGACAACCAGGCCAAAGATAGGGAGGAAGAAGGATTTCTCACTTGCAGCCACAGTAAGGAGAACACTGGGGATCTTTCCCAAAGCAGTGTCACCCCAAACAGCAAAACTGGGGAAGTGTTAAGCTAAGGGCCCCTGCATGTTCATGGAGGGGCTTGGGCTGTCTGACAGAGTCCAAGCTTTAGTTGAGGGTCAGAAAAGGTCAACAACATCACCCCTCAGTTTCCAGCTGATGTGGTGGTTGAGCTCTTCAGGCTAATCTTTCTTTTTTGTGTGTGCGTTACGCGGGCCCCTCACTGTTGTGGCCTCTCCCTTTGCGGAGCACAGGCTCCGGACGCGTAGGCTCAGTGGCCATGGCTCACGGGCCCAGCCGCTCCGCGGCATGTGGGATCTTCCCGGACTGGGGCACGAACCTGTGTCCCCTGCATCGGCAGGCAGACTCTCAACCACTGTGCCACCAGGGAAGCCCCCAGGTTAATCTTTACTACTGAAACAGAACGGGGAGTTTTTACCACTGATCTTTGCTATCTTTTTTTTTTTTTTTCCTGATCTTTGCTATTGTTACTTCTCTTGCCTGATAACAGTCCTTTGTTTCTGCATTCTTTTGTTCCCTTAAGATCATTAAATACTCAGACCTGTTCAAGGGCAAGCACTGTGGCCAGGCTTAGATTACAGAATGGCTTAGGCCCCAAATGGCTTCTCTTCTGTCAAGAAAGCCATGCCTGGTTCTCTTTCTCTGGGGACTCCCTACCCTCTCTGCTTGCATAACGAAAGGCAAAAAACACAATTTGAAGAGATAGAGCAAATAATCAGAACCAGACATGGCAAGAATGTTGTAATTATCATACTAGGGATTTAAAACAACTATGATTCATATGCTAAGGGCTTTAAGGGATAAAGTAGATAGCATGCAAGAACAGATGGGCAATGTAAGCAAAGAGATGGATGTTCTAAGAAACAATTACTGGGCTGCACCCCACAGGCCTGCAAGCCCTGTACTTGCCCAGCCTGCAGGCTGAGGAAAGAGCCCAGGATCGAGGACAGAGACATCAATGGCTTAGTGGATAGGGGGATCTTACATGCCTGAAGCAAGGTCCTGGAGCAACACCCTGCTCTGTGCAGCAGGTGGCAGGCAGCAGTATTCACTACCATGGGGGTGGGTGGGTAGAGGAGAGCGAGGTTACCGGTGATAGAGGGAATTGACCTCAGCACGCCCCTCACTGCCCCTCTATGGTGGCAACACTAGTATGATGGTGAAACTATCATAGTGGAGACATTGTGATCTAAAGGTTAGAACAATCCCTTGCTGGAACCTGGGGCAAGTAGCAGACATTTACTGATTAGGCTATATGATTAAGAGGGAAGGTCAGTCATGTGAGTAGGGTGTAGGTAAGGCAGGGACTGGTTGAACAGGGATGTACAGAGAGCAAGAGAACAGCCATCTTGGGTGGCCTGATCATACAACAATCAAAAAGAAATGCTAGAGATAAAAAACACTGTAATAGAAATGAAGAATACCTTTGATGGGCTTATTAGTAGACTGGACTGCTGAGGAAAGAATCTCTGTACCTGAGGATAGTTCGATAGGTACAGAAAAACCAAAAGGCAAAGAGAACAAAGACTAAGAAAAACAGAACATTCCAAGTACTGTGGGACAACAACAAAAGGTGTAACATATACATAATGGGAATACCGGGAGAAGAAGGAGCAAAAGGAACAGAAGAGATATATATTTTTTATTTTTATTTTTTTAGAAGGACATTTATTTATTTATTTATTTATGGCTGCATTGGGTCTTCGTTGCTGTGCGCGTGGGCTTTCTCTAGTTGCGTTGAGCGGGGGCTACTCTTTGTCACGGTGCGGGGGCTTCTTGTTGCGGTGGCCTCTCGTGTTGCGGAGCACGGGCTCTAAGCACGCGGGCTTCAGTAGCTGTGGCGCACAGACTTAGTTGCTCCGTGGCATATGGGATCTTCCCAGACCAGGGCTTGAACCCGTTTCCCCTACATTGGCAGGCGAATTCTTTTTTTAAATAATTAATTAATTAATTTTGGCTGCGTTGGGTTTTCATTGCTGGGCGGGGGCTTTCTCTAGTTGTGGCGAGCGGGGGCCACTCTTCGTGCGGTACACAGGCTTCTCATTGCGGTGGCTTCTCTTGTTGCAGAGCACAGGCTCTAGGTGTGTGGGCTTCAGTAGTTGTGGCACATGGTCTCAGTAGTTGTGGCATGCGGGCCCTAGAGTGCAGGCTCAGTAGTTGTGACGCACTAGCTTAGTTGCTCCGTGTCATGTGGGATCTTCCTGGATCTTCCCACCGCAATGAGAAGCCCACGCACGGCAGCAAAGAGTAGCCCCTGTTCACTGCAACTAGAGATAGCCCACGTGCAGCAACGAAGACCCAATGCAGCCAAAAAAAAACAAAAAAAAGACAGAGATTGTCAGGGTTAATCAAAAAACAAGACCCAACTATACACTGTCTACAAGAAACCCACTTTAAATATAAAGACATGTACAGATTAAAAGGAAATGGATAGAGAAATATACCATGCTAATACTAATCAAAAGAAAGCAGGAGTAGCTATGTGAATTTCTGACACAGCCGACTTCAGAGCAAGCAAAGTTATCACAGATAAAGAAGGGCATTGCGTAACGATAAAGGAGTCAATTCTCCAAGAAGCCATAACAATTCTAAACTGTATACACCTAACAACAGAGCATCAACTACATGAGGCAAAAACTGATAGAACTGAAAGGAGAAATACATGAATCTATTATCATAGTTGGATATTTCAATATCCTTCTCTCAAAAATGGACAGATCTGGCAATAAAAAAGCAGTAAGGACATAGTTGAACTCGACAACACCACTGATCAACTGAATATAATTGACATCTATAGATTACTTCATCCAACAACACAGCATACACATTTTTCTCAAGTTCATATAGATCATCCACCAAGACAGGCCACATTCTGGGCCATAAAACACACCTTAACAAATTTAAAAGAATAGAAACCATACAATGTCTGCTTTCAGACCACAATTAGCAAACTGAATCCAAAACAATATAAAAAGAATTATACACCACCGACCAAGTGGGACTGATTCCAGGTCTGCAAGGCTGGTTAAACATTCAAAAATCAATTAATGTAACCCAGTACATCCACAGTCTAAAAAAGAAAAATCACGTGATCACATCAGTAGATGTAGAAAAAGCCTATGACAAAATTCAACACCCATTCATGATAAAAACTCTCAGTAAATTAGGAATAGATGGGAGATTTCTCAACTTGATAAAGACTATCTACAAAATAACCTAGAGCTAACATCACACTTAATCGTGAGAAACTCAAAGGTTCCTGCTAAGATCAGGTACAATGCAAAGATGATCCCTTTCACAATTCTTTTTCAACATTGTACCCCAAGTGCTTGCTAATACCATAACGCAAGAGAAGGAAATAAAAGATATACAGATTGGGATGGAAGACATAAAACTGTCTTTATTCACAAATAACATGATCATCTATGTAGAAAATCTGAAAGAATCAATGAAAAAGCTCCTGGAACTAACAAGCAATTATAGTAAGATTGCAAGATACAAGGTTAATATACTGAAGTCATTGCTTTTCTATATACCACAATGAACAAGTGGAATTTGACATTAAAAACATAATACCATTTACATTAGCCCCTCAAAAATGAAATACTTATGTATAAATCTAAAAAAATATACACAAGACCTATATGAGGAAAACTACAAAACCCTGATGAACAAAGTCAAAGAACAATGAAATAAATAGAAAGATATTTCATGTTCATGGATTGGAAGACTCAATACTAAAGGTGTCAGTTCTTCGCAACTTGATCTACATATTCAGTGAAATCCCAATCAAAATTCCAGCAAGTTATTTTGTGGATATCAACACGCTAATTCTAAAGTGTATATGGCATGGCAAAAGACCTAGAAGAGCCAATAAAATATTGAAGAAGAATAAAGGAGGACTATATTACCCAACTTTAAGACTTACTATAAAGCTATGTTATCAGGACAGTGTGGTGTTGGTGAAAGAACAGACAAGTAGATCAATGGAATAGAATAGTGAGCCCAGAAATAGACACCCCTAAATATAGTCAACAATCTTTGACAAAGGAGCCAAGGCAGTGCAACGGAGTTAAGGTAATCTTTTCAATTTTTCAACCTTTTCAACCTGTCAATGATGTTAGACCAACTGGACATTCACATGCAAAAAAATCTAAATATAGACCTTATATCCTTCACTAAAATTAACTTAAAATGGATCATAGACCTAAATGGAAAACACAAAACTATAAAACTCCTAGAAGATAACATAAGAAAAAAACCTACATGACTTGGGGTCTGGTAATGCTTTTTTATATATTTTTTATTTTTATTTTTTTTGCGGCACACGGGCCTCTCACTGTTGTGGCCTCGCCCGCTGCGGAGCACAGGCTCCGGACGCGCAGGCTCAGCGGCCATGGCTCATGGGCCCAGCCGTTCCGCGGCATGTGGGATCTTCTCGGACCGGGGCATGAACCCGTGTCCCCTGCATCAGCAGGCGGACTCTCAACCACTGTGCCACCAGGGAAGCCCTATTTTTTATTTTTAAAAATATTTATTTTTTGGCTGCGTTGGGTCTTCGCTGCTGCACATGGGCTTTTTCTAGCTGCGGCGAGCGGGGGCTACTCTTTGTTGTGGTGCACGGGCTTCTCACCGTGGCTTCTCTTGTTACGGAGCACGGGCTTTAGGCACGCGGGCTTCAGCACTTGCAGCACACGGGCTCAGTAGTTGCGGCACGTGGGCCCTAGAGCACAGGGGCTTCTGCAGTTGCGGTGCGTGGGCTCAGTATTTGTTGCTCACAGGCTCTAGAGTGCAGGCTCAGCAGTTGTGGCACACAGGCTTAGTTGCTCCGCGACCTGTGGGATCTTCCCAGACCAGGGATCAAACCTGTGTCCCCTGCATTGGCAGGTGGATTCTTAACCACTGTGCCACCAGGGAAGTCCCTGGTAATGCTTTTTTAGGTACAACATCAAAGGCAAAATCCGTGAAAGAAAAAATTGATAACCTATACTTCATTAACACTAAAAACTTCTGCTAGAATAAAAACCATATGATCATCTCAGTAGATGCAGAGAAAGCTTTTGATAAAATTCAATATCCATTTATGATCAAAACTCTCCAGAAAGTGGGCATAGAGGGAACGTATCTCAACATAATAAAGGCCATCTATGACAAACCCACAGCTAACATCATACTCAGTGGTGAAAAACTAAAAGCATTCCCTCTAAGATCAGGAACAAGTCAAGGATGCCCACTCTCGCCACTTTTATTTAACAAAGTTTTGGAAGTCCTAGCCACAGCAATCAGAGAAGAAAAAGAAATAAAAGGAATCCAAATTGGAAAGGAAGGAGTAAAACTGTCACTGTTTGCAGATGACATGATACTATATTTAGAAAATCCTAAAGATGTCACCAGAAAACTACTAGAGCTCATCAATGAATTTGGTAAAGTTGCAGGTTATAAAATTATAACACAGAAATCTCTTGCATTTCTATACACTAACACAACTATCAGAAAGAGAAATTAAGGAAACAACCCCATTTACAATCACATCAAAAAGAATAAAATACCTAGGAATAAACCAACCTAAGGAGGCAAAAGACTTGTACGCTGAAAACTATAGGACGCTGATGAAAGAAACTGAAGATGACACAAACAGATGGAAAGATATGCCGTGTTCTTGGATTGGAAGACTCACTGCTGTGAAAATGACCATACTACCCAAGGAAATCTACAGATACAATGAAATCCCTATCAAATTACCAACGGCAATTTTCACAGAACTGGAACAAACAATTTTAAAATCTGTATGGAAACACAGATGATCCCAAATAGCCAAAACAATCTGCAGAAAGAATTGAGCGAGAGGAAACATGCTTCCTGACTTCATACTATACTACAAGGTACAGTAATCAAAACAGTATGGTACTCAGGACTTCCCTGGCAGTGCAGAGGTTAAGACTCCGTGCTTCTATTGCAGGGGGCATGGGTGTGATCCCTGGTCAGGAAACTAAGATCCTGCATGATGTGTGGTGCAGCCAAAAAACACACACACACACACACACACACACAAAATAACCCAGTATGGTACTGGTACAAAAACAGACACACAGATCAATGGCAAAGGATAGAAAGCCCAGAAATGAACGCATGCACTTATGGTCAATTAATCTATGACAAAGGAGGCAAGAATATACAGTGGAGAAAGGACAGTCTCTTCAATAAGTGGTGCTGGGAAAACTGGACAGCTACGTGTAAAAGAATGAAATTAGAACATTCTCTAACAGCATATACAAAAATAAACTCAAAATGGATTAAAGACCTAAATGTAAGACCGGATACTATAAAACTCCTAGAGGGGGCTTCCCTGGTGGCGCAGTGGTTGGGAGTCCGCCTGCCGATGCAGGGGACACGGGCTCGTGCCCCGGTCCGGGAAGATCCCACTTGCCGTGGAGTGGCTGGGCCCGTGAGCCATGGCCGCTGGGCCTGCACGTCCGGAGCCTGTGCTCCGCAACGGGAGAGGCCACAACAGTGAGAGGCCCGCGTACCGCAAAACAAAAACAAAAACAAAACAAACAAACAAAAAAACCCAAAAAACTCCTACAGGAAAACATAGGCAGAACACTCTTTGACATAAATTGCAGGAATAGTTTTTTTTTTTTTTTTTTTTTTTTTTGCGGTACGCGGGCCTCTCACTGGTGTGGCTTCTCCCGTTGCGGAGCACAGGCTCCGGATGCGCAGGCTCAGCAGCCATGGCTCACGGAAGAGCGGCATGTGGGATCCTCCCGGACCAGGGCACGAGCCCGTGTCTCCTGCATCGGCAGGCGGACTCTCAACCACTGCGCCACCAGGGAAACCCGCAGGAATAGTTTTTTGAATCCATCTTCTAAAGTAATGGAAACAAAAGCAAAAATAAACAAATGGGACCTAATTAAACTTAAAAGCTTTTGCACAGCAAAGGAAACCATAATCAAAACAAAAAGACAACACACAGAATGGGAGAAAATATTTGCAAATGATGCAACCAAAGAGGGATTAATTTCCAAAATATACAAACAGCTTATACAGCTCAATATAAAACAAACAAACAACAGAATCAGAAAATGTGTAGAAGACCTAAACAGACAGTAGGGAACCCTCCTACACTGTTGGTGGGAATGCAAATTGGTATAGCCACTATGGAAAACAGTACAGAGGTTCCTTAACTAACTAAAAACAGAGTTACCATATGATCCAGCAATCCTACTCCTGGGCATATATCCGGAAAAGACGGAGACTCTAATTTGAAAAGATGTACCCCAATGTTCACAGCAGCACTATTTACAATAGCCAAGCCATGGAAGCAACCTAAATGTCCATCAACAGATGAATGGGTAAAGAAGATGTGATACACACACACACACACACACACACACACACACACAATGGAATATCACTTAGCCATAAAAAGGAACGAAATAATGTCATTTGCAACATGGATGGACCTAGAGATTATCATACTAAGTGAAGTAAGTCAGACAGAGAAAGACAAATATCATATGATATCACTTAAATGTGAAATCTAAAAAAATGATACAAATGAACGTACTTACAAAAGAGAAATAGACTCACAGACATAGAAAACAACTTATGGTTACCAAAGGGCGAAGAGTGGGGAGGGATAAATTAGGAGTTTGGGTTTAACAGATATGCACCACTATATATAAAACAGATAAACAAGAACCTATTGTATAGCACAGGGAACTACTGGGTTGGCCAGAGTCTGTTTGATTTTTTTCTGTACGATGGCTCTAGTAGTGCTTGTCTTTAACTTCATTCGAAACAATTTTGTTAGATTGTATTGTGACAGCATATCAGCATGCATTAAAAAAAAACTTATCAAAAATGGTGAATTTTTGTGTAGCCATTTTAATACTGAAGTTGGAAGAAAAACAGCAACATTTTCAGCATATTATGCTTTATTATTTCAAGAAAGGTAAAAACGCAACTGAAATGCACAAAAGATTTGTGCAGCGTATGGAGAAGGTGCTGTGACTGATTGAACGTGTTGAAAGTGGTTTGCAAAGTTTCATGCTGGAGATTTCTCGCTGTATGGTGCTCCACCGTCAGGTAGACCAGTTGATGTTGATAGCGATCAAATTGAGACATTAATTGAGAACAATCAACGTGGCTATACCACATGGGAGATAGTCGACCTACTCAAAATACCCAAATCAAGTGTTGAAAATCATTTGCACCAGCTTGGTTATATTCATAGCTTTGATGTTTGGGTTCCACGTAAGTTAAGCGAAAAAAATCTTCTTGACCATATTTCCACATGCGATTCTCTACTTAAACATAATGAAAACGTTCCAGTTTTAAAACAAATTGTGATGGGTGATGAAAAGTGGATACTGTACAATAATGTGTAATGGAAGAGATCGTGGGGCAAGTGAAATGAACCATCACCAACCACACCAAAGGCCAATCTTCATCCAAAGAAGGTGATGCTGTGTATATGGTGGAATTGGAAGGGAGTCCTCTATTATGAGCTCCTTCCAGAAAAACCAAACCATTAATTCCAACAAGTACTGCTCCCAATTATATATATAACTGAATCACTTTGCTGTACACCTGAAACATTGTAAATTAACTATACTTCAAGTAAAAAAAAAATTCTGCTCTGGGAAAGACAATATCAAGGGAATTAGCAGACAAGCCACAAATAGGGAGAAAATATTTGCAAAAATATTTGATAAAGACCATTATCCAAAATATAAAAAGGATGCTTGAAACTACGAAAAGTAAACAACCAATTAAAGAATGGGACCTTAACAGACATCAACCATCAATAGACCAAAGAAGATCTACAGATGGCAAATAAGCATATGAAAAGATGCTCCACCTCTATGTCATCAGGGAAGTGCAAATTAAAACAAGACACCATTACACACTTGTTAGAATGGCCAAAATCTGGAACACTGACACCACCAAATGCTGGTAAGGATATGGAGCAATAGATAGGGTGGAAAAGCAAACCAGTATAGCCACTCTGGAAGACAGTTTGATTTTGTAACAAAACTAAGCATATTCTTACCATATAATCCAGCAATTGCACTCCTTCATAATTACACTCCTTCATAATTACACCCCCAAAGGAACTGAAAACTTCTGTCCACACAAAACTCTACAAATGGATGTTTTTAGCAGTTTCATTCATCATGGCTCAAACTTGGAAGCAACCAAGGTGTCCTTTGGCAGGTGCATGGATAAACTGTGGTACGTCGAACAATGGAATATAATTCACAGCTAAAAAGAAATGGGCTATCAAGCCATGTAAAGACATGGAGGAATCTGAAGCTCATATTACGAAGTGAAAAAAGCCAAACTGAGAAGGTTCCATACCGTATAATTTCAACTATGTGACATTGCGGAAAGGGCAAATCTATGGAGACAGTAAAAATAATCAATGGCTGCTGGGGGTGAGCGTGGAGGGGGAGAGATGAATATGCAGAGCACAGAGGATTTTTAGGGCAGTGAAAATACTCTGTACGGTATTATAATGATAGATATATAGCCATTAGTCATTTGTCCAAACCCACTGTACAACACCAAGAGTGAACCCTTAGTTAAATTATGGATTCTGGGTGACTATGATGTGTCAATGTAGGTTCATACCTGGTAAAAAAATGTACCATTCTGGCAAGTGATGTTGATAAAGGGGGAAGGCTATGTATATCTTGGGGTAGGGGGTGTATGGGAAATCTCTGTACCCTTATCTTAATTTTATTGTAAACCAAAACTGCTCTCAGAAAATAAAGTCTTTAAAAAAAAAAAAAAAGAACGGAAGGAGCATTGCACATAGACTCTGAGGGGATACATGGAGACTGGTGGTCCCCAACCTTGGTAACCAGCCCCCTTGACCACGTACACAGGGAACATAAGGACACCTCTGGATGCAGCTTCTGTGGTTGCAGAGGCTGACCAAACTGAGGGAGGAGGAGTGCCAGAGAGATACAAGGAGACTTCTCACCTGTAAACAGATTATTTAGGCCACAGGTGCTAGGAAAATGACAGGTATGGAGTAGTGCCTCAGGTAAGTTACAGAGTGCAGATTTAAGAAATAGGGCCACTCTTACCCTTCCTCAAGGGAGGTCACAGTCAAATGAGCCAGACAGGGAGTAGTAGAACAGGCAGTCACAGGTGCCAGGTCTGAAGTCAGACTGCCCAGGTACCTCACCAGGCTCTGTCATTTGCTGGCTGTATGGGCAAATTTCGTAATTATTCAGGCCAGCGTCCTTATCAGTAAAATGGGGATAATATTACCATTGCTGTGAGATGAGGAATGTAAAATAACATGCTTATTTCTTATTACAATTCTTACTTGTCTTCCTTATTATACAGATTTCATTTTGCATTAGGAGAGGCAGTTTACCTTCCCTGCTATCAACCTTAACCTTTATCTCCTGGTGCCCAGTACTTGTGCTTCTTAGAGACATCTTCAGAGGTCTTCCAGACAGTCAAGTGGGAGACAGGGAGAGATGTAGGAGAGAGTTATTAAATCCCCAGGTCTGGACCTTAGCTTTACAGGAGGGAGAGACAGGAAATAACATTTGTTGAGCTCCTACCATGTCCCAAGCTGTGCTAAGTAGGCCATCTACATACATTTTCTTACTCCAGTAGGTATTTTTATCTTCTCCATTTTAATTTTAATTTACATTAAGCCTCAGTGTACAGATTACATTCAGATTACATTTTCAGTAAGTGGAAGAATCAGCATTGCAGAATTCAACCTTCTTCCTCAGGTTATAGTGAGCCTGGATTTCTAGCAGTAACAACTCATTCATTCACTATTCTTTTGACAAATAATTAAGGCCTTTGATAGAGGTTACCGGTTGCCCCTCAGTATCTGCTCCCTTCCTCTCCTTCCTTATTTACTGAATTCTTGTTTTTAGATGAGCACGTGACTGCCAATAATAAAAAACCCTCAACCTCCTTTGCAGAGGGAAGGCTGCCATTACAGGCATAGTTTTTTGTAGGACAGTGGGAGCCTCAGGATTAGGTGATGGTGGCCATCAAGACCATCTGACTAACTCCTCTCACTTTGATTTTGTACTCACCAAGCAACAACTGATTATTATGTGAAGAGAGAGAGAGAGAGAGAGAAAGATGTGAGAGGGTCTATGAGTTTTTACTAGAACAGCCAGCTGGCCCCCTTCTCTCTCATCTCAGTTGACTCTGCCAGAATTAATTTTTAAACATAGACTTGCTTTGGGACTTCCCTGGTGGTCCAGTGGTTAAGACTCTGCACTTCCACTGCAGGGAGCACAGGTTCCACCCCCAGTCGGGGAACTAAGATCCAGCAGGCCCTGCAGTGTGGTAAAAACAAAACAAAACAAAACCAAACCCATAAAAACCCCAACAGAGTTGCTTTTGTTAAGAACATCTATAAATCAATATCTGTTTTAAAATTATTTATTATTAGATTAATTTTAAAACACACACAAAAAAACCCTTAAAAGTCAGTTTTCTGTCCGCCAACACAAAAAACGAATCATTCCCTTAGTAAATATTTTGGTGACAGTTAATGATTTGACTACTATGAGTTTAAAATACAAAGATACCAAATAATTATACAGTGGGAAAGATGTGCTGATGACTTTGTAAGGCAGGTCCCCAGGGTGGTTTTTCACTGATCCTTACCTGGATTAGTGGGTCCCAGCCTCAACTGCATGGCTATATCTTGTGCTTTTAAAAAAATCAGGATGCCCAGGCTGTGCTAATTAAATCACAATCTCTGGGGAGAGGTCCTAGAAATCAGTATTTCTTTTCCCCACACTCCCAAGGTGATTCCAAAGTTCAGTCAAGCTTGAGAGCCACTAATCTGAATTTTTGGTCTAATGTCTAAGATCACAGAGCTATTTTAAATGGAAAGGTTTGTTTGTTTCTGTTTGTTTTTTTAGGATTTTAAAATTACTTTTGTTTTACAGTTTTAGAGTTGCCATGAAAAATGAGAGAAAGTTCACTCATACAGGAAGCAGAAGCACAATATTAAAAGCTTCATATTCTTTTTTTCTTTGTGGCCAGGGAAATCTAAAGACAGACCTTAATACCGACACACATCCAAGAAAGACTCAGAAATAGATATTTAGAAAAGGAAAGAGTTTACTTGCAAAGGTGCAAGGTAGGCAGACTGAGAAACTGGTTTGCCGAATACAAGAACTTAAAGAAAAAAAAAACTACTACAAAAATTGCTAGAGTTACTAGTTTACATAGCCTGTTTATGGTAGACAAACAGTAACTTTCTCACATGATTATCATACAAAGGTTGTAAAATACCATTACACACAGCAAGGCAAATATTAAAACTGAGGGGAGGGCTTCCCTGGTGGCGCAGTGGTTGAGAGTCCGCCTGCCGATGCAGGGTACACGGGTTCGTGCCCCGGTCCGGGAAGATCCCACACGCCGCGGAGCGGCTGGGCCCGTGAGCCATGGCCGCTCAGCCTGCGCGTCCGGAGCCTGTGCTCCCCAACGGGAGAGGCCACAGCAGTGAGATGCCTGCGTACCGCAAAAAAAAAAAAAAAAAAACCTGAGGGGAATCCAAGGAATTGTTCAAGGCGTTATTATTTGGGGAATCAGAACAAGTCAGGATGATCCTGCAGTTTTTGGATTACCTAGTGTGAAGTTTGGTCATACCGGAAGCAGGCAAAGCAGCAGATTTTGCTTTAACACACCTGTCAACGCTCTAGGCTGGTTCTACCCGGAAGAGGGCACAGTGTATCTGACCTTCTGCGCACGCTCCGACCCGGCTCCAGGGGGCGGGGCGAGGGCACGCGGGGACTTGTGGGAAAGCCCAGGAAGGCGGGGCCCGGCGTGAGTCATAGCGGGCGGGAAGCTGCGGCAGTGGGGACGGTAACAGCACGTTAAGGTGAGCCGGCTTTGCGG
Source organism: Orcinus orca (assembly GCF_937001465.1). Lineage (NCBI taxonomy): Eukaryota > Metazoa > Chordata > Mammalia > Artiodactyla > Delphinidae > Orcinus > Orcinus orca. The sequence continues at coordinate 38,401,352 of NC_064569.1, read as the reverse complement.
TTATCACCGGCTGCAGCAGCGAGGAGGCTTTTGGGGTCGCCCTGCGGGAGGAGGGGTGCAGCCGTGGGTCCCGGGTGAGGCCGAGAGGGCAAGGGCGGACGGCAGGGCCCGGCGTTGGGGCGGCGCGGCGGTGTCTAGGGTAGAGGCGCACCGGGGAGCTCGTTCCGGGAGGGGCTCGCCCCGAGCAGCCCGGGCCTGGACGGACAGCCTTGCTGTCGGTCTCTCCACCCCGGCTGCCCGGATTATTGGGCGATTTGCGGTGGTCGGGACCTTAGATCCACCCTCCCCAGGGGACCTCGGTGGGGCCGCCCCCTTTTGGCGTGGGTGTGCAATGCTCGCCCGGATATTGGGTATGAAAGTGATACCCCAGGCGCTGGAACTTTCTGGTTGCCTGCCTGGACGCAGGTTCCGTGGGAGCAGAGGTGATAGGTGAAATGGAAAAGGTTTCTTCCCCCCCCCCGCAACGTATCTCAGTGGCTTGCTGCGCTTTTATTCACATTTTTTTTTTTTTTTTTTTTTTTTTTTGCAATACGCGGGCCTCTCACTATTGTGGCCTCTCCCGTTGCGGAGCACAGGCTCCGGACGCGCAGGCCCAGCGGCCATGGCTCACGGGCCCAGCCGCTCCGCGGCATGTGGGATCTTCCCGGACCGGGGCACGAACCCGCGTCTCCTGCATCGGCGGGTGGACCCTCAACCACTGCGCCACCAAGGAAGCCCTTATTCACATTTTTGAGTCCTTTGGCAAAACATTGTACTAGCTTTGTTTTTTAATGAGATATACGTATGTGATCAAACATGGGCACTGCCTGAAAGAAGCTTAAATTTAGTTTACTTTCTGACGCAAGGCTGGGGGGTCAGAAGACCTATATGCGGTTGCAAACATCTGTTCCTCCTCCTAAACGAATCCCTTTTCTAATCTCTTCTCTCTCTCCCATCCTAAGCAACCCCCACCCCCTTGTCCCCCCCCCGTACACACTTAAGCTTTGAATTCCCTCCCACCTTTTTGGGGACCTTGCCGCATCACGCATCCCCTTTCCTGTATTTTCCTTTACCTTGTTCCTCAATTACCCCCCATACTCGTGGGCAATTTTAGGTTATGAAAGGCAAAATTATGCTAATCCCCATATAATCTCATTTACTCAGCTCATTTTATTTCTCTCCTTAAAAAAAATCCCATTAAAACTAAATAATCTTTATATGACTAAATATAATGCACTTTATTTCCTCCATGTGACTTCTGTGGCCGTTGACACTGCTAACTTTCCGTCTTCTTGAACTAAAACTTCTCTTCTGTGACAGTACTCCAAGTTTTCCTCCCAGCTCTCTAGATGCCACTGCCTGATTTTTACTGTGTTGGCATTTCTTCCTTGGTTTGTTCCCTAGATATGTGTTCGTCAGGCTTCCCCCAGCGCCCCCCCCCATTGTCACAGTAATTAAACATATCCAAATCTCATGATTGTAGCTTCTACCTTTATGCTAGTGACACCCAAATTTATATTTCTAGCCCTCTGTAACTACATACTGGCTATGTCCTGATGTCCCATAAGAACTCAGTCACCTTATCCCAAACTGAAAAAAATCTGTCTTTACACATGTTCTGCAATCCTGAAACCTCTTTTCCTTTTAAAATTGTGATTCCTGACTCAGAGTGGTACCACTAATCTTACCAGGCTCCCAAACCAGAAATCTAAGCCTTTGAGTCCTTCTCTGCTCACCAACTCCTCAGTCTAATGAGTCATCGTGTCCCTTTTATTTTACCACCTTAATGTTTCCCACAGCTTTCAGACTGTAGGTCAGATCTCATGGCCTGGCATTTCCTGATCTGTCCCGTATTTGCCTTCTTATTCTCCCTCCCAGTCCCTCATTCTCCTGGCCCACTCCTCCACATTAATCACTTGGCTGGCCCCTTTTGAAACATGGCTAAATTTCAGCACCTCTGGGGACTCCTTCCTTGAACCTGCCACCCTACTGTCTGATTTATACCTGCCCTTTGTGGTCAGCCCCATTAGCATCTGCATGTACCGCTAGCACAGTGGTTCTCAACCAGGGGATATTTGAAAATGTCCGGAGACATTTTTGGTTGTTACAGTCCAGAGGGAAGGGAGTAATACTGGCAACTAGTTAGTAGAGGCCAGGGATGCTGCCAACCATCCTACAATGCACAGGACGGCCAACCCACAACAAAGAATTATCTGGCCCAAAATCTCAGTAGTCCCAAGGTTGAGAAACCCTGCCTAGCATAATATTTTGTTACTCAGTACTTCGATTATTTTCTTTTCTCCTCCACTAGAGAAGGGGCCTTGTCTTGTTTTTGCATCCCTAAATCTTGATACAGGGCCTTTCACATAGCCAAAGTTCAATAAATGTTGAAAGAAAAAAGAGTAAAGGAGGTAATTAGGCTAAACTTATAAACTCTAGAGATGAGCAGCCAATCTGCTACCATAGGCTGCTTGCTAATTTTCAGTGATTTCCTCCCTGTTGCCTTTCATTCACGTTGCATGGATGCCCAACCTATCTGTTTACTTTGCATTTGTTTATTCAGCAAACATTGATTGACTCATTTTAAGCATAATATACTGATATTTTCTTTCTTCTGCATCACTGTAGGTTCCTTTCCTTACATGTATCTTGGCCATTTATGAAGAGGTAAAGATCATTAATTAGCTGGGTTTCAAAAAAAATAAACCAAATAATTCTATTTAATTCTTATCAGAGGTTGGTTGATAAAAACTGTGCAGGCCACAATGACTTCAGCAAGTAAAGCAATTGAATTACAACTACAAGTGAAACAAAACGCAGAAGAGTTACAAGACTTTATGAGGGATTTAGAAAACTGGGAAAAAGATATTAAACAAAAGGATATGGAACTTAGAAGACAGAGTGGTGTTCCTGAAGAGGTAAATTGCTTAATTAAATTCCTACTTTAGCATCCAGCAAAACTATCTTAAAGTAAAGCACCACCTTTAAAATGTTTTGTGGAAATACTGATTGAAGTGATTTGCTTTCTGCCAACATTTTGAAAAATTCTACTTTTTAAAGTCTTTGTAATAATTGTATTAACTATATTAAGACATTTTAAGGCTTAGTGAATAGTTCCTGAAAGGAAGACCATGTGATAATTTTAAGGTAAATGAACAGAATCATAAAATATGTGGGTTTGTATATAATTCTGTATATCATATGTAATTATATATTTAGTGATATATTAACATACAGTATTGCCGTAAAAACTTAGGTAGTACCTAGGCTCAACCAAATGGTTTTCTTAAGACAGTGCATTCAAATACGGATAGCATTTTCATACTGTTTGTAATGATGTGGAGTCAGTTCAGTGTGCCATTGTACTGCTGCTAAATCATTGTACCAAGGCTGAAGATCAGGCAGTTTTTGAATTTAGGATTGCAAATCCTAAAATGCAAAGTGTATAATTAAAATTTCTAGGTAATATCAATACTTTTCTTATGACTGAACAATGTTCAATATTTGTCAAAGGATGAATTAAACTTTTCAGGCATAAGTTATCATTATAAATGAGTGAATTGGTATTTCTAACCACTTGAAAATTAAATTAAAAATTACTTTTACTTGAAAATATACTTTAGTGAGAATTTTGAACATCGCTAGTTATACAGAAAAGAGTAGTCTTAAAACGTTGTGTTGTTTTCCCTTCCTAGAATTTACCTCCTATTCGAAATGGGAATCTTAGGAAAAAGAAGAAAGGCAAAGTTAAAGAGTCATCTAAAAAAACCAAAGATGAAAACACAAAAAACAGGATAAAATCTTATGATTATGAGGCATGGGCAAAACTTGATGTGGTAAGTTAATCTGGTTTTATGCTTCTTAGTATTTGAGTAAAATTTTCTTGGAGTTAGTTAAGAGTCATGGATTAAATGAAAAATCATGTAGAGTTCTTAGGACCTGTGTCTTTCTCTTATAGACTATTTTGTGTGGAATAAAAACTTCAATACCTAGCTGTTCAGTTAACTAGATTATTTTTTCTCCTACAGTCCTCTATCAGTGAATAGTGGCTAAAACAGCTGGATTCTTTTCTTTTTTCCTATTTTTTCTTTTTTTCTCCTTTTGCACAAATAGTACATAAGAGATCCAGTGTACTCTTCACCCAATCTCCCCTAATGGTTACATCTTATTTAACTATAGTACAGTATCAAAACCAGGAGATTGATATCGGTGCAATGTATGTATAGTTCTTTGCCATTTTATGACCTGTAGATCTGGGTAACCACCAATGCAATTAAGGTACAGAAATATTGCATCACCACAACGACCTCTCCACCTATAGTTGCGCCTACCTCCTTCCTCTTCATCATCTCTAACCCTTAAACAGCCAGAATTCTAAGATAGTAATAATATGAGAAAAGAAGGACTCTACCAACATTTTTTTTTTTTTAATAGACTGAAGGACCTGTAGAATACTGGCTAAAAGAGAATGCCTTTAGGTTTAGTCTTAGGGCTAGGGCTGCGTGACAATAGAATTAGGGCTATCTTGATTTCAGGAAGGGCCCATCTAGGCTGGTGTGGTGCATGCCTCCCATCTCCCACACATGAGACACAGTGTAGCTGGAGAATTAATTACTCTGCCTCATAACCCTCTACCCAGTGTTCCAAGCAGCCACTGTCAGGCCAACCTGTGAACGGGAACCTGTTGGCCAGCCTTATTCTAGACTCTGACCCACCCTAAGGGTTGATTTTGTTAGGTTGATTTGGAATACACACTCGCTTTTAGTCTTTTTAAAAGTGTTCATTATGTAATGTTTGATTCATACAAAATAGTTTGTAGAGATACGTGTTCTAAAGCATGATAATAAAATGAATACATAAACCCACCACCTAACATAAAGAGAATTTTTTCAATCCCATTGAAGCTGCCATTGTGCTCCTTCCCTGTCCCATCTTCTTTTCTCCTCTCTATCTTCAGAGGTAACTACTATTCTGATTATTATGTGTATTATTTTCTTTGCACTTTTTTGTTTAACATTTTTATTGAGGTATAACATTCATACAGTAAAGTCCCAAAATCTTAAATGTACAACTTCCTGAATTTTCACTCATGTACAAAACTGAGAAACTACCATCCAGATCAAGATATAGAACATTTCTCATATCCCAGAAACCTCCCTTTTCGGTTGATTACCTCCCAAAGGTGGCCACTGTAGGGATCTCTAATATTGTAGATAGGTTTTGCCAGTTTGGGAATTTCTTACAGTTGTATCGTACAGTATGCACTGTTCTCTGTTGGCTTCTTTTGCTATTATTGTCTGAGATTGATCTGTACTGTCAGTAGCAGTAGTTTGTTCTGTTTCATTGCTCATCAGAATTCCATTGTGTGGATATATCACAGTTTGTGTATCCATTCTCCTGTTGATATACACTGAGTTGTTTTCAGCTTGGGGCCGTTATGAATAAACCTGCTATGAACATTCTTGTACATGTCTTTTGATGGATATAGCACCTGGGATGGTATTTGCTTGGTCATAGTTTGTATATGCATTTAGCATTAGAGGATACTGCCAAATGGTTTTTCAAATTAGTTGTATTTCTCTTTTTATAAAACATTTATTTTTAATTAATTTTTAAATTGAAGTATAGTTGATTTACAATTTAGTTTCAGGTGTACAGCAAAGTGATTCAGTTTTATATGTATATATACACACACACTTATCTGTACTTTTTCAGATTCTTTTCCATTATAGGTTATTACAAGATATTGAATATAGTTCCCTGTGCTATAGTCGGTCCTTATTGTTTATGTTTTATATATAGTAGTGTATATCTGTTAAACGCAAACTCCCCCACTTCCCCCTTTGGTAACCATAAAGTGTTTTCTATGTCTGAGAGTCTGTTTCTGTTTTGTAAGTGAGTTCATTTGTATCACTTTTTTCTTTTTCTTTTTTAATTTTTATTTTATATTGGAGCATAGTCGATTAACAATGTTGTGTTAGTTTCAGGTGTACAGCAAAGTGATTCAGTTATACATATACATGTATCTATTCTTTTTCAAATTCTTTTCCCATTTAGGTTATTACAGAATATTGAGCAGAGTTCTCTGTACTATACAGTAGGTCCTTGTTGGTTATCTATTTTAGATATAGTAGTGTGCACATGTCAGTCCCAAACTCCCCATCTATCCCTGCCCCCCGACCCTTCCCCCCGGTAACCGTAAGTTTGTTCTCTAAGTCTGTGAATCTGTTTCTGTTTTATAAATAAATTCATTTGTATCTTTTTTTTTTATTTTTTAGATTCTGCATATAAGCAATATCATATGATATTTGTCTTTCTCTGTCTGACTTACTTAGTATGATAATCTCCATATCCATCCATGTTGCTGCAAATGGCATTATTTTATTCTTTTTTGTGGCTGAGTAATATTCCATTGTATATATGTACCACATTTTCTTTATCCCTTCCTCTGTCGATGGACATTTAGGTTGCTTCCATGTCTTGGCTATTGTAAATAGTGCTGCTAGGAGCATTGGGCTGCATGTATGTTTTCAAATTAAAGTTTTTGTCTTTTCCGGCTATATGCCCAGGAGTGGGATTGCTGGATCATATGGTAGCTCTATTTTTAGTTTTGTAAGGAACCTCTATACTGTTCTCCATAGTGGCTGAACCAATTTACATTCCCACCAGCAGAGTGGGAGGGTTCCCTTTTCTCCACGCCCTCTCCAGCATTTATTATTTGTAGACTTTTTGATGATGGCTGCTCTGACTGGTATGAAGTGATACCTCATTGTAGTTTTGATTTGCATTTCTCTGATAATTAGTGATGTTGAGCATCTTTTCATGTGCCTATTGTCCATCTGTATGTCTTCTTTGGAGAAATGTCTATTTAGGTCTTCTGCCCTGGTTGTATTTTTCTTAATGAAACCAAGGCTAATTGAGTCCAGAGAGAGCACACATTGTTATTTAAATAGTATGTCATCTGCTTTAGTAATGTCTCGATGCAAGAGAAGTATGATTTTGGGTCTTGAATTTATTACTGTTGGAAATGATACTTTCTGAACATGATTTATTCTCTGCTAAGTATTATTTAGTCTGCTTTCATTTTTTGTAACTTTACCCCCTTCTATGTAGCCTTTTCCTTTTCATAAATTGGAATCTTCTTAGAATGCCCTTTCCTAAAAGGCATCATGTCAGATGATTTCTTAGAGAGTTGCTTTCTACAGTCATTTATTCATTCAACAGATATTGATTGAACTCCTGGTTTGTGTGGCCAGTGCAGTCATGGTTGTTCCATTCTAGTTCAGATCTGAGCAGCGGCTTTGGTGTTCTGCTGCTGTTAGTTTTCTACACATGTCTGTGTAACAGGGTTGGACAGTCTTGGCTTTAATCTTGGTAGGCTGATGGAATTTCTAGAATCTTCATGCTAAAACACATAGCTAAATTTCAGTCCATCTTTGAATGTTCATTCAATGAAACTAAGCATAGGTCTTATTTTGTTTTTTAATTTATCAACAATTTTTTCCTACATAAATTATTTAAAATAGTATATTGTTAAATACAGAAAGGATTTTGTTTATATAATAATTAAGTTTTTGTTTACATGAGGTTTTTTAAATAAATTTTTAAATTTTATTTTACTTATTTTTGGCTGCATTGGGTCTTCGTTGCTGCGTGCGGGCTTTCTCTAGTTGCGTCAAGAGGGTGTGCTACTCTTTGTTGCGGTGTGCGGGCTTCTCATTGCGGTGGCTTCTCTTGTTGCAGAGCACGGGCTCTAGAGCACAGGCTCAGTAGTTGTGGCTCACGGGCTTAGTCGCTCTGCAGCACGTGGGATCTTTCCGGACCAGGGCTTGAACCCGTGTCCTCTGCATTGGCAGGCGGGTTCTTAACCACTGTGCCACCAGGGAAACCCCGTTTACATGAGTTTTAATGAACTCTTTAATGGTTACTGGTTTAAAATCTCTTACTAGGGAGTTCCCTGGTGGCCTAGTGATTACGATTCTGGGCTTTCACTGCCGTGGCCTGGGTTCAGTCCCTGGCTGGGGAACTGAGATCCCGTGAGCCAAGTGGTGCGGGAAAAAAAAGAAAAATCTCTAACTAAAAATCATTCTTTTATTATATGTGCTAAAAAAAATGATTAAAAAAATATTGATGGGGTCCATGAAATGATTCATTACCATGAAAGGAATGTGTGAGTCAAAAGAGATTGGGAATTGCTGGACTAGCATGTTACGTATTTTCTTTGGTAGAGTCAGCTATATTTGGAATAGACTGAGAAACAGTATAATATAGTCATTGAGAGCCCTCTGGAGGAGGCAGACTGCCTGGGTTCAGATCCTCATTTGGCCACTTACTAGCTGAGTGACCCTGAGTGATTTAACTAACTTCTATTTGTCATTTCCTTCAAGTGAAACACATGGGTAATTATGTCTACCTCATAGGTTGCTGTGAGAATCAGGAGTTAATTGTGCTCTACAAGCAGTTTTTGTTTTAAAAATAAGAGAAAAAAAAGGTTTTCAGATAAAACCTTTCTCTGCTGTTGGATGCAATTACATAGATTTGGGGTTATTTGCAAACTTCTCTTATGTAAAGGAATAATACTTCACTGCTAATAGTTTGTGATTTAGGGGTGATTTTTAGACTCTATTGACTTAGCTTACTTTATGAATTCAAAGTCAGATTCTCTAAGTGGTTTGGATCTTGGTTTTCTAAGCAAGAATACCCTTTTGTCTGGGTTTAGTCTTAAGAATGAGAGGTTACTTGAGTTGCTTTTGTAGGCCTTTGGGTCCTTAGATTGTAACAACTTAACGTTCTGTTGAATGTTCTTTGGGGGGGGGCGGAGTTTATCTTCTGTTTTTAATGGTCATGTAATTATGAACACTGTTTCCCTACTTTTGATTTCAGGACAGTATCCTTGATGAGCTTGACAAAGAAGAGAGTACCCATGATTCTGTGTCGCAAGAATCGGAGTCAGAAGAAGATGGGATTCATGTAGATTCACAAAAGGCTCTTGCTCTAAAAGAAAAGGTACTCTTTAGGTTAGCCGTTGGTTCCTTCAAGTAAGCAGGATATGTAGAAAATCATGTCCATCCCAAGATTTCTACAGCATAATTTAGGGGGTGTTCAGACTTTAAGCTGTTATTGGCTATATCGCTATCGGGAGGCAGTACAGTGTAGTGGTTAGGAGTATGTGCTCTGAAACCAGATTATCTAGGTTCACATCCTGTGACAAGTTCTTTAAATTGCCTGTATGTACTCAGTTTTCTCAGCTGTAAAATAAGATTAATATTATTACTAAACCTCAGTGGGTGGTTGTGTTATTAAATGAATTATTATATGTAAAGTGCTTGGAGCATACAGAGAGTTACTCCAGGGCTTTAAGTAGTAGACTGAAATACTAATCAGATCAGCGTGTGATTCTTGACATGGACATCATATCCCACTCTTCCATATCACAGACCATCTTTGGTTGCTTTTTGGAACGTTCAACATCTCCCTGAGGAATGCCTCATTATTGTAAAACTGGCTATATTGCTTTTCAAAGAGGTGGCGCTCTTTCAGATTAAAATTTATCTTTATGCCTTTCTTTTGTTACATTTCTGTGGGTTCATATTGTCAACAAGAAGTATATAATGCTAGGTATTTTACTCATTTTTCTGCCAGGGCTCTTGGATTGTGACCAAACTATGACTATGTAGTGAATTTTAGCACTTGTAAAAAGACCACTTTGCTTAATTCCCTTGCCTTTCCTGTGAGCCTTGATCACATGGCTAATGAGATAGGAAGAGATGGATAATAATGAAAGAAAATGGCTCTGGAATTCTGTGCCAGTATATATCTGACTCGTATGCTTTTTCAGGGTAATAAACACTTCAAACAAGGAAAATATGATGAAGCGATCGAATGCTACACCAAAGGCATGAGTGCTGACCCATATAACCCTGTGCTGCCAACAAACAGAGCATCAGCGTACTTTAGACTGAAAAAGTAAGGAGTTTCCATAATGTGTGTGAATATTTTATGTGTATATGGAGACTTGAAAAAAAAATTTTCGTGATAAAATGTGTGGGAATGCTTGAAAAAGTTTTACATTTCTTTTCAACTACAAATTTTTGTAACTCACTCCCTTTTATTTAGTTCTTTTACTTAAGCCATTTTAAACATTCAGGTGCTCAAACCCTGCTCCTGTAGCTCACTTTACCGAGGTGTTCCTCCTCTAAAAGTTGAGTAATGATGCTCTTTACCTAATTCACAGGTGCAAAAAAAGTCAGCTGGGTAAAAATTTTTTATAAATTAATTTTGCTTCATTATTTTGAAAAATTATTTATCCACTATTTAACACAGAGAACTTTTATTATGGTAAACTTAAAATGTGTTTCAACATTTGTTTAAGTCATACCCTTTAAATACTTAATGTTGGAGAACATAAATGTGTATGGTCTTAATCCTAAGCAGGGAACTGACCCATCATAAGAAATTTTAAAAAGACAAATACCATCAAGGAGGACATGCTTACTGTTTTAATTATTTGGAAATACGAACTATATTGGTGTCTGAGTTTTTACTGTTTTAAATAGAATATTTTTAGATCTTTGAAACTCGTGCTATTCATATCCTGACAAATTAGGGGAATATTTACATTTTATAATATTTGATATCTACACTATGTAAGTGATGAAGAATTTTAAATAAACCTGCATGAGCCTGCCACCCAGCTTAAGAACCAGAACATTATTTTTGAAGCTACCTTTGATATTCTTTTCCATATCCTGATCCCTCCCAGTAAACCATTATCTTGAGTTGTATATCATTCTTTTGATTTAAAAAAAAAAAGTTCATTATATATGTATGTATCTTTAAATAATATATTGTATAACATTGCTTATTTTTGAGCTTTAAAAGTATTTCATACTGGATGTAGTCTTCTGTGGCTTGTCTATTTCTTTGAATAGTATCTTTCTAAGATTTGTTTGTATTTTGCATATAGCTGTAGATCTCTCATTTTCACTGTTATATGCAGTTCCTTTTTAGTAATATACCATTATGTATCCATTCTCCGGTTGCTGGATTGTTGGTTTGTTCCTTTCTTTCTCTCTTTCCTTTTCTTCTCCCTGCTTTCTTTCCCTGCCTTCCACCCTCCTTCCCTTTCTTATTTAACAACAGTGATACTGTGAACACTCTTGTACCTATTTCTTGGTGCTGGGTCATAGGATGTGCACAGGTTCAACTTTAAATGGTGGTAACCAGTTGCTACAAGGGTAGTTGTAACATTCCTGTTAGCAGTGTATAAGAGTGAATGTTCCGTATCTTTACCAGCAAGGGTATAATTGGGCTTCTGAATTGTTTTCAGTCTAGGGGGTGTAAAATGTTAATTCACTGTGGCCTTAACTTGCATTTCCCCAATTTCTAATGAGGTTGAGCATCTTCTTATATGTTTATTCACCACTTATTTATTTTTTTTCTGTGAAATGTCTGTTTTATCTTTTGACCATTTTTCTCTTAGGCTGTTTTGCTGTTGATTTTTAAGAGTTCTTTATTCTAGATACTAATTCTTTAGTGTTTATAATAATTATCTTGTCTCAATTTGTAGTTGATTTTCCTTTTTTTATGGAGTCTTGGTGAGCAGAAATTTTTAATTTAATATAATTTTTTATTATTTTATTTATTTATTTATTTATTTTTTGCGGTACGCGGGCCTCTCACTGCTGTGGCCTCTCCCGGTGCGGAGCACAGGCTCTGGACACGCAGGCTCAGCGGCCATGGCTCATGGGCCTAGCCGCTCCGCGGCATGTGGGATCTTCCCGGACCAGGGCACGAACCTGTGTCCCCTGCATCGGCAGGCGGACTCTCAACCACTGCACCACCTAATTTTATTTTTTAAAAATATATTATTATTATTATTTTTTCGACCCCACCATGTGGCATGTGGGATCTTAGTTCCCCAACCAGGGATTGAACCTGTGCCCCCTGCATTGGGAGCTCAGAGTCTCAACTACAGACTGCCAGGGAAGTCCCAGAAATTTTTAATTTTAATGTGTTTCATTTATTGATTTTTGTAAAATGTTGGCACTTTGAAAAATATGATTTGTTAAAGTAGTTTCCTTCCCTGAGTTCGTAACAGTCTCCTATATTTACTCTGAAAAGTTTTACTTTTCACGCTTAAGTCTTTTTATATATGCTGAAGGTACAATTCCAGTTTCATATCTTTTCACATGAATATCCCAGTTGTTTCAGACCTATTTGTTGAATATCCATGCTTTCCCCATGAATCTGCAATTCCACTGTTGTCATATGTCAAGTTTGCACGGATCTCTTTTTCATCTCTCTATTCTTTACATTGATCTGTTGCCCATTACTATAACCATTCCACACTGTCTTTAATTAATATAGCATTATAATTATAATTTCTTGGTATTTGGTATAGGGCATTCTCCTACCTTATTATTCTTTAGGAATGTTGGGTATTTTTGAACTTTTACTTATCAGTATAAATTTTAGAATCATCTTGTCAAATTCCTTGAAAACTTTTAATTACAATTGCTTGGATTTATAGATCAGTTTGGAGAGAATTATATTGTTGTGTTTTTGTGTCTTATTATAGATGAATGTGAAATTGCTCTACTTCTTCGATGTCTTTGAAGACAGTCTTGTAATTTTCTGCATATGGATCTTGTACATCTTTTGTTAAATTTATGAGTTTTTTGTTGCTGATCTCTAGTAGAGTAGCCGCCTTGCTAAACTTTCATTATTTCTAACAGTGTCTCCAGATTGTTTTTGAGTTTTCTTGGTAGACCATCATATAATCTAAGAATGGCAGTTTTGTTCCTTCCTTTACAGTTCTTTTGGCTGTTATTTCTTTCTTATGGAACTACATTGGCCAGGACCTCTAGCACAGTACTGAGAAAAAGCAGTGATAGTGGGCATTTTTGTTCTTTGCTTTAAAGGGAGCTCAAGTCTCACCATCAGGAATTATTGATTTTAGTGGGCTTCACTAAAAGGAGATGGGAAACATGCCTTCAATTGGGAAGTAAATTCCCTTTTCAGAGATTTCAGAAACAAATTTTTTGAAGTTTTGGTTTAACAGATGATTTTTATTTATTTTTTTAAATTGTAGATTTGCTGTTGCTGAGTCTGATTGTAATTTAGCAATTGCCTTGAATAGAAGTTATACAAAGGCTTATGCAAGACGAGGTGCTGCTCGATTTGCTTTGCAAAAATTAGAGGATGCCAAAAAAGGTATTAATATTTTCCAAGTCATCCATATCTAAAAAATTATTTAAAATTTTAATTTAACTGATGCTATACGAAGAATAATAGAGAATGACAGTTACTACCTTCAGAGATCTGTCTATTATTGAATAAAACTCATTTTTGCAATTTAAAATGTGTCTTGATATTTTGGGAAAAGAGCATGTTATTTGCCACCAATTAGACTTTGGTTCAAATTCTCATTTGACCATGAGCTGTGTGACCAGGAGAAGGTTACGTATCTTCTCTGATTTTCAATTTCTCATCTGTAAAATAGGGATTAAAACATCTTGTTGGCTATTATGAGGCTAGAGGTAATGCATGTAAAGCCTTAACACATTTTTATTTATTTGTAAATTCTAAGCCTTCCATTATTCCATAAAATAGGTTTGCATAGTACAAATCACAAAATCTGAATGATGCTGATGTCTGAAAGATTGTGCTCCTTCTTGGTTTTATGAAGTATAGCTTATGATAGCAAGTATTCTTCCCGGGGCTGGTAGAAGAAGGTGATCTGTCACAAGGATTCTGTCAGGGTTTTGTCTGTCCTGGGGGAATGGAGGCAGTCCAGTGGCATAATGTTAGTGTTTCTTAGTTCCTCTTAATTTTGCTACAGGATAGTTACCTATTTGTCACATGTAAGCAAATGATTGTTGTTCTATACTGGTTTTTTAATCTCATATGTCTTTCAAATATTCTTTATCTTCTGTTTTACTCAGATTATGAAAAAGTATTAGAACTGGAACCCAATAACTTTGAAGCTACAAATGAACTCAGGAAAATTAATCAGGTAAACTGGTTATTTAAATTAAGTACATTACTTATTACTTTTATTTGATAAAGTAAAGGTTTTTGCATAGACTTTGTACTATGTAACATAGACATTTTTCTACTTTTAATTCTTTGTACTATAGAGTTTTTTACTAAACAAATGTGTAAGCTAGAGGTGGTATAATGGTATTTAAAGATTCTTAATTAGTTATTATCTTAAAAAGTTGTCTGAGATATTTAGAACTACTGCTGCTTCACTTTTTCCTAGATGTCAGAATCATTTTTCTTTATCTCACTGATTTTTCTGATTTGGCTTGTGCTTTGATTTTTGTACTTTTGCGTATTTCTTTGATTTTGTATAGTTTTAAAGTTGCTCCATCTTTATGGTCTATATAGCAAAAATAATACTAATTTTTTAACAGTAAGAAAATAGGTACTTAAATGTAAAATTTGCTGTCAAATGATACTGAACAGTTACATATTCCTTTTACTTTGCTGTTGAATCAGTTATAATTATTTTGCCATCTGTTGAAACTTTGATAAAAAAGTGACAATGATTGGGGAAAGTCTGCCTGTAAATATTGCCATTACTTATTGCACATAAAATCTGTTGGTAGATATATCAACTTGATTATAATTGTGAACTGTATTGTGTATTTTCGTGTTTTGTCCTAGGTCAAATAATGACTATGAATATTAAATTTGAGAAATTTGGTGATGTGGTCTCAAATACCTTCTTTATTTTTGAAAATTGTTCCTAGAACAGTGTAGAAATTCAATAAATATTTGTTGAATAAATAAATGAACAACTGTCTTTAGTGAATATTACTTATTTTAATTGGAATAAGATACACATTAAATTTCTTTGCTTTTTATTTTAGTAAGTAGAAAGATTTTGAATTGGCATAAATATTATTTTAATTATTTGAAATGTGGCAGGAATTCTAATATATTTGAATAATTTATTGTTTTAAAGTCAAATATGTATGCGTCTTCCATTACTTGTTTTATTTTAGCTGACTGCTATGTCTCCTAGGCTTTAACTTCCAAAGAAAACTCATATCCAGAGGAAGCTGATAC
The DNA here is from genome assembly GCF_937001465.1 of Orcinus orca. Taxonomy (NCBI): domain Eukaryota; kingdom Metazoa; phylum Chordata; class Mammalia; order Artiodactyla; family Delphinidae; genus Orcinus; species Orcinus orca. The sequence goes on along the minus strand of NC_064569.1, from coordinate 38,386,295 downwards.
AATGATTAAGTCAGCTGAAGGAGAGAAAAAACAAATTGAAGAGCAACAGAATAAACAGCAGGCCATTTCAGAGAAAGATCGGGTAATCCAGGATTCCAACAAATATATGTTTCTCTGAGCTTACTCTTAGCTTTTTGTGTATCAGTTAAGTTTCTATCTTTCCTAATATTATATTAAAATTCTTCTTCAGTAGAAACTGAAACTTAAATATACTAAAACTTCTGGGGCCTACTAATTAAAACTTTGAGTAATTGATGACTTAATACATAATATTAAAAAAGTATTTAAGTTTAGGAAACAAATTATTTTTGAGCATTTTAACATATATTTACATATTGTGGTTATAAATTTAAAATACAAATAAATTACAATTCATTCTTACTTATTTTTCATTAACTCCCACTGAACTATTTCTGATAAAAATTTCTTTAGAAATCCTGAGTTGAGATTTAATTTAACATATTATAGCCTTTCATGGACCCACAACAAATACTTATGGAATGATTATTGATTGTGATATATCTGATTCTGATTAGAAATAAATGTTACAGTGAACTCTAGTATACACATTCCAATACAGTTTAATTTATCCTATGTTTAGGTATATTAATGTTACTGAAGAGTGAGCTGTACAGTCTGATACTCTGTTCTTTCACAAAAATTATTTGAGTTTTGAAATTCTTCTGTAGAGATTCTATTTTTTTTGGCCGTGCCTTGTGGCTTGTGGGATCTTAGTTCCCTGACCAGGGTTTGAACCAAGGCCCTCAGCAGTGAGAGCGTGGAGTCCTAACCACTGGAACGCCAGGGAATTCCCTGTACAGATTCTAATATTACTAAAGAGTATAATATTCGGGCCTATATTTATTTATTTATTTATAAAATTCTATTTACTTATTTATTTTTTGGCTATGTTGGTCTTCGTTGCTGCGCGCGGGCTTTCTGTAGTTGCCGTGAGCGGCAGCTACCCTGCGTTGCGGTGCCCAGGCTTCTCATTGTGGTGGCTTCTCTTGTTGTAGAGCACGGGCTCTAGGCACACGGGCTTCAGTAGTTCTGGCGCACGGGCTTCAGTGGTTGTGGCTCACGGGCTCTAGAGTGCAGGCTCAGTAGTTGTGGCACCTTGGCTTAGTTGCTCCACGGCATGTGGGATCTTCCCAGACCAGGGCTCGAACCCGTGTCCTCTGCATTGGCAGGTGGATTCTTAACCTCTGTGCCACCAGGGAAGCCCCTGGGCCTATATTTATTTTTTATTTATTTATTTATTTTTTTTGCAGTACGTGGGCCTCTCACTCTTGTGGCCTCTCCCGTTGCGGAGCACAGGCTCCAGACTTGCAGGCCCAGTGGCCATGGCTCACGGGCCCAGCCGCTCCACGGCATGTGGGATCTTCCCGGACCGGGGCACGAACCCGTGTCCCCTGCATCGGCAAGCGGACTCTCAACCACTGCGCCACCAGGGAAACCCCTGGGCCTATATTTATTAAAATGTGTTTTTAATTTAAGCTTTGTCCAATCTTAATTAATAAAATAATGGTTAATGCCGCAAGGTAATATAGTAGCATACTTTTTTTTTTAGTACTGAAAAGAGATTAACACCATTGGAAAAGCAATCCAAACTAACAGATTCTAAAACAAGTATCATGGATTTTTAGCAATTAAAATATAGTTTAATTACTGATATAATAATGATGGGTATACTTGCAGTGTTGCTAAAGATTTGAATTCAACTAACTTTTTTTTTTGCATTTTCTTTTTTATTCTTCTCCATACTTCTTTCCAAAATGACAGGGGAATGCATTTTTCAAAGAGGGGAAATATGAAAGAGCAATCGAATGCTATACTCGAGGGATAGCAGCAGATGGCGCTAATGCCCTTCTTCCAGCTAATAGAGCAATGGCCTATCTGAAGATTCAGAAGTAAGTATTGGTTACTTTTAATTCTTTTCAAGATGAAAAATGAAATTTACCATAAATTGGCATATTAGCTAAATAATAAATTTAATTCATTTACTTCTAAGCATTAAAGTTAGAGAGAGAGAGAGAGTTGTGTATGTGTGTCATAGTACATATTCAGTAAAAGTTAGCTCTAAAATATTTTTCCAGTTTTAATGCTCTGGCATTACACAATTTAACGCTTCTTTTATTTCTTTATGTTATTCTGAATTAGTGATTTGAAAGTTATTTTTAACCTCAGAACCCTTTGGGCAGAATCTTACCTGGAAGTGTATACATATATAACAAAAGGGAATTGCTGTCATTGAAACTGCTGATTGATTACATATACAACTAAAACTTGGTCCTGTGATACTAACCACATATTTCTGGATGCACTCAAGGGCTCCATGTTGGACAGTCAGCAGGATAATATCTGATGACAGAAACTATGTCTTTGAATCTGTTGTAATAATACTTTACACACTAGTTACAGAATTAAAAATTCCTATAAATATTATAAGTAAGGATTCTAAACTATTCTGGTGCCGTAGACCACTTGGGCTGCATGGTGCACCTTTCTCAAGATAATATTTTTAACTGCATAGTGATACATTTAGGATTACAAAGGAAATCAACTATGTTGAAATAGAGTTTTAAAAATATTAAAATTTGTGATACATTGGTATACATACTTTAAAAAATTAACATAGTACAAAATGAGAAACTATGTTTAAAATACAGGCAAGTTAAAAATAAATAAAAATACAGGCAAGTTAAAGTTAAAAAATTTTTTAAAGACATATTATTGTGAAAGTTTGAATAAAGCCACTAGAATTTGGGGGTGTTCTTTGACACATCTTCCACATATTGATCAACCAGTATGTCTAGGTAATGCCCAGAAAGCAGCACAGATGATTACATTATACCAGTGTGATAACATATGGCTTCATTCTTTGGCATCCGAGTGACTGCTAGGGACAGAGTTGCCTGGTAGCTGGCCAGCTGTGTCGTAGGAGCATTTATAAACAGGGGTACTATGATCACATGCAAACAAACAGCAGGTTAAACTACCACTGTATTCCTGAAGTAGTTGTGTTATCTTAAAGATGTCTGTAACAAATGTAATGTGATATGAAAATAACTGATTTTTATTGGTGACAAAGTCATAGGTACTGTTTTTACTACTGTGGTTTGTTATCCACACTTGTAATTGAAAGAAAAGCTGCATTTCATTTAAAAGTTAATGAAAATAAGGGTACAGTATTTTTCCCAACCAAGTTTTCGGATCTCTCACAGGATCTCAGGATAGGAACCTCTATCATATAAGAAAATTTTGATTGTATATTTAACCTCATTGAAATTAATAGACACATTAGAAGTGTATTATTTTGATTAGTCAGAGTAAAGATCATTGCATATCTTACTAACTTAGGAAAATTTTGAATTTTGCTATTCCAGAATTGCACATGATTTAAAAATTGTAAGGCCTATATTTTTAGGTTTGACTAGTGCCAAGAATAATACCTTCTAATAGGTGATTATATTTACATTTATGAGAGCTCTAATTTATTGTGTTTTATTGCTTTAGTTGATAACCACATAAGTATATTATGACAAGTTAACAGTATTTTTTAATTTGGAAGAACTATTATGTGACTTTTTAAAACACCTTTAGTGGAGTATAATTGCTTTACAATGGTGCGTTAGTTTCTGCCTTATAACAAAGTGAATCAGCTATACATATACATATGTCCCCATATCTCCTCCCTCTTGCGTCTCCCTCCCACCCTCCCTATCCTACCCCTCTAGGTGGTCACAAAGCACCGAGCTGATCTCCCTGTGCTATGCAGCTGCTTCCCACTAGCTATCTATTTTACATTTGGTAGTATGTATAAGTCCATGCCACTCTCTCACTTCGTCCCAGCTTACCCTTCCCCCTCCTGGTGTCCTCAAGTCCATTGTCTACATCTGCGTCTTTATTCCTGTCCTGCCCGTACGTTCTTTATAACCATTTTTTTTTTTAGATTCCATGTATATGTATTAGCATAAGGTATGTGTTTATCTCTTTCTGACTTACTTCACTCTGTGTGACAGACTCTAGGTCCATCCACCTCACTACAAATAACTCAATTTCGTTTCTTTTTATGGCTGAGTAGTACTCCATTGTATATACGTGCCACACCTTTTTTATCCATTCATCTGTCGATGGACACTTAGGTTGCTTCCATGTCCTGGCTATTGTAAATAGAGCTGCAATGAACATTTTGGTACATGACTTTTTGAATTACGGTTTTCTCAGGGTATATGCCCAGTAGTGGGATTGCTGGGTCATATGGTAGTTCCATCTGTAGTTTTTTAAGGAACCTCCATACTGTTCTCCATAGTGGCTGCATCAATTTACATTCCCACCAACAGTGCAAGAGGGTTCCCTTTTCTCCACATGCTCTCCAGCATGTATTGTGTGTAGATTTTTTTGATGATGGCCATTCTGACTGGTGTGAGGTGATACCTCATTGTAGTTTTGATTTGCATTTCTCTAATGATTAGTGATGTTGAGCATTCATTTGTTTGTTGGCAATCTGTATATCTTCTTTGGAGAAATGTCTGTTTAGGTCTTCTGCCCATCTGCGGATTGGGTTGTTTGTTTTTTTGATATTGAGCTGTATGAGCTGCTTGTATATTTTGGAGATTAATCCTTTGTCAGTTGCTTCATTTGTAAATATTTTCTCCCATTCTGAGGGTTGTCTTTTGGTCTTGTTTATGGTTTCCTTTGCTGTGCAAAAGCTTTGAAGTTTCATTAGGTCCCATTCGTTTATTTTTGTTTTTATTTCCCTTTCTCTAAGAGGTGGGTCAAAAAGAATCTTGCTGTGATTTATGTCATAGCGTGTTCTGCCTATGTTTTCCTCTAAGAGTTTTATAGTGTCTGGCCTTACATTTAGGTCTTTAATCCATTTTGAGTTTATTTTTGTGTATGGTGTTAGGGAGTGTTCTGATTTCATTCTTTTACATGTAGCTGTCCAGTTTTCCCAGCACCACTTATTGAAGAGGCTGTCTTTTCTTCATTGTATATTCTTGCCTCCTTTTATCAAAAATAAGGTGACCATATGTGCGTGGCTTCATCTCTGGGCTTTCTATCCTTTTCCATTGATCTATATTTCAGTTTTTGTGGAAAGTACCATACTGTCTTGATACTGTAGCTTTGTAGTATAGCCTGAAGTCAGGGAGGCTGATTTCTCCAGCTCCGTTTTTCTTTCTCAAGATTGCTTTGGTTATTCGGGGTCTTTTGTGTTTGCATACAAATTGTGAAATTTTTTGTTCCAGTTCTGTGAAAAATGCCATTGGTAGTTTGATAGGGATTGCATTGAATCTGTGGATTGCTTTGGGTAGTACAGTCATTTTCACAGTGTTGATTATTCCAATCCAAAAACATGGTATATCTCTCCATCTGTTTGTATCTTTATTTTCTTTCATCAGTGTCTTATAGTTTTCTGCATACAGGTCTTTTGTCTCCTTAGGTAGGTGTATTCCTAGGTATTTTATTCTTTTGTTGCAGTGGTCAGTGGGAGTGTTTCTTTAATTTCTCTTTCTGATTTTTCATCATTAGTTTATAGGAATGTAAGAGACTTCTGTGCATTAATTTTGTATCCTGTTACTTTACCAAATTCATTGATTAGCTCTCACAGTTTTCTGGTAGCATCTTTAGGATTCTCTATGTATAGTATCATGTCATCGGCAAACAGTGACAGCTTTACTTCTTCTTTTCCAATTTGGATTCCTTTTATTTCTTTTTCTTCTCTGACTGCGGTGGCTAAAACTTCCACGACTATGTTGAATAATAGTGGTGAGAATGGGCAACCATGCCTTGTTACTGATCTTAGTGGAAATGGTTTCAGTTTTTCACCATTGAGAACAATGTTGGCTGTCGGTTTGTCATATATGGCCTTTATTATGTTGAGATAAGTTCCCTCTATGCCTACTTTCTGGAGGTATTTTATCATAAGTGTGTGTTGAATTGTGTTGAAAGCTTTTTCTGCATCTAATGAGATGATCATATGGTTTTTATTCTTCAGTTTGTTAATATGCTGTATCACATTGATTGATTTGCATACATTGAAGAATCCTTGCATTCCTAGGATAAACCCCACTTGATCATGGTGTATGATCCTTTTAATGTGCTGTTGGATTCCATTTGCTAGTATTCTGTTGAGGATTTTTGCATCTATGTTCATCAGTGCTGTTGGCCTGTAATTTTCTTTCTCTGAGACGTCTTTGTCTGGAAGTGTTTGAGAAGGATAGGTGTTAGCTCTTCTCTAAATGTTTGATGGAATTTGCCTGTGAAGTCATCTGGTCTTGGGCTTTTGTTTGTTGGAAGATTTTTAATCACAGTCTCAATTTCAGTGCTTATTTTTGGTCTGTTTATATTTTCTATTTCTTCCTGGTTCAGTCTTGGAAGGTTGTGCCTTTCTAAGAATTTGTTCATTTTTCCAGGTTGTTCATTTTATTCGCATATAGTTGCTTGTAGTAATCTCTCATGATCCTTTGTATTTCTGCAGTGTCAGTTGTTACTTCTCCTTTTTCATTTCTAATCCTGTCGATTTGAGTCTTCTCCCTTTTTTTCTTGATGAGTCTGGCTAATGGTTTATCGATTTTGTTTATCTTCTCAAAGAACCAGCTTTTAGTTTTATTGATCTTTGCTATTGTTTCCTTCATTTCTGTTTCATTTATTTCTGATCTGATCTTTATGATTTCTTTCCTCTTGTTAACTTTGGGGTTTTTTTGTTCTTTTTTCTTTAATTGCTTTAGGTGTAAGATTAGGTTGTTTATTTGAGATGTTTCTTGTTTCTTGAGGTAGGATTGTATTGCTATAAACTTCCCTCTTAGAACTGCTTTTGCTGCATCCCATTGGTTTTGGGTCGTCATGTTTTCATTGCCATTTGTTTCTAGGTATTTTTTGATTTCCTCTTTGATTTCTTCAGTGATCTCTTGCTTATTAAGTAGCGTATTGTTTAGCCTCCATGAGCTTGTAATTTTTACAGATTTTTTCCTGTAATTGATATCTAGTCTCATAGCGTTGTGGTTGGAAAACATACTTGATGCAATTTCAATTTTCTTAAATTTATCAAGCGTTGATTTGTGACCCAAGATATGATCTATCCTGGTGAATGTTCCATGAGCACTTGAGAAGAAAGTGTATTCTGTTGTTTTTGGATGAAATGTCCTATAAATATCAATTAAGTCCATCTTGTTTAATGTATCATTTAAAGCTTGTGTTTCCTTGTTTATTTTCATTTTGGATGATCTGCCCATTGGTGAAAGTGGGGTGTTAAAGTCCCCTACTATGTTTGTGTTACTGTCAATTTCTCCTTTTATGGCTGTTAGCATTTGCCATATGTATTGAGGTGCTCCTATGTTGGGTGCATAAATACTTACAATTGTTATATCTTCTTCTTGGATTGAGCCCTTGATCATTATGTAGTGTCCTTCTTTGTCTCTTGTAATAGTCTTTATTTTAAAGTCTATTTTGTCTGATATGAGAATTGCTACTCCAGCTTTCTTTTGATTTCCATTTGCATGGAATATCTTTTTTCCATCCCCTCACTTTCACTCTGTATGTGTCCCTAGTTCTGAAGTGGGTCTCTTGTAGACAGCATATATATGGGTTTTGTTTTTTATCCATTCAGCCAGTCTGTGTCTTTTGGTTGGGGCATTTCATCCATTTACATTTAAGGTAATTAGCAATATGTATGTCCCTATTACCATTTTCTTAATTGTTTTGGGTTTGTTATTGTAGGTCTTTTCCTTCTCTTGTGTTTCTTGCCTAGAGAAGTTCCTTTAGCCTTTGTTGTAAAGCTGGTTTGGTGGTGCTGAATTCTGTTAGCTTTTGCTTGTCTGTAAAGCTTTTGATTTCTCCATTGAATCTGAATGAGATCCTTGCTGGGTGGAGTAATCTTGGTTGTAGGTTTTTCCCTTTCATCACTTTAAATATGTCCTGCCACTCCATTCTGGCTTGCAGTTTCTGCTGAAAGTACAGCTGTTAACCTTATGGGGATTCTCTTATATGTTATTTTTTGTTTTTCCCTTGCTGCTTTTAATATTTTTTCTTTGTATTTAATTTTTGATACTGTGATTAATATGTGTCTTGGCGTGTTTCTCCTTGGATTTATCCTGTATGGGACTCACTGCGCTTCGTGACTTTGACTGACTATTTTCTTTCCCATATTAGGGAAGTTTTCACCTATAATCTCTTCAAATATTTTCTCAGTCCCTTTCTTTTTCTCTTCTTCTTCTGGGACCCCTGTAATTTGAATGTTGGTGCATTTAATGTTGTTCCAGAGGTCTCTGAGACTGTCATCCATTCTTTTCATTCTTTTTTCTTTATTCTGCTCTGCAGTAGTTATTTCCACTATTTTATCTTCCAGGTCACTTACCCGTTCTTCTGCCTCAGTTTTTCTGCTATTGTTTCCTTTTAGAGAATTTTTAATTTCATTTATTGTGTTGTTCATCATTGTTTGTTCACTCTTTAGTTCTTCTAGGTCCTTGTTAAACGTTTCTTGTATTTTCTCCATTCTATTTCCAAGATTTTGGATTATCTTTACTCTCATTACTCTGAATTCTTTTTCCGGTAGACTGCCTATTTCCTCTTCATTTGTTTGGTCTGGTGGGTTTTTACCTTGCTCCTTCATCTGCTGGGTGTTTCTCCGTCTTCTCATTTTGCTTATCTTACTGTGTTTGGGGTCTCCTTTTCTCAGACTGCAGGTTTGTAGTTCCCGTTGTTTTTGGTGTCTGCCCCCAGTGGCTAAGGTTGGTTCAGTGGGTTGTGTAGGGTTCCTGGTGCAGGGGACTGGTGCCTGCATCTGGTGGATGAAGCTGGATCTTGTCTTTCTCGTGGGCAGGTCCGTGTCCAGTGGTGTGTTTTGGGGTGTTTGTGACCTTATTATGACTTTAGGCAGCCTCTCTGCTAATGGGTGGGGTTGTGTTCCTATCTTGCTAGTTGTTTGGCATAGGGTGTCCAGCACTGTAGCTTGCTGGTTGTTAAGTGGAGCTGGATCTTAGCATTGAGATGGAGATCCCTGGGAGAGCTTTCGCCGTTTGATATTATGTGGATCTGAGAGGTCTCTGGTGGACCAATGTCCTGAACTTGGCTCTCCCACTTCAGAGGCACAGGCCTGACACCTGGCTGGAGCAGCAAGACCCTGTCAGGCACATGGCTCAGAAGAAAAGGGAGAAAAAAAGAAAGAGAGAGAGAGAAAAAAGAAATAAAATAAAGTTATTAAAATAAGAAAATAAAAAGTAATAAAAAAAGAAAAGAAAAAAGAGAACAACCAAACCAAAAAACAAATCCACCAATGATAACAAATGCTAAAAAACATATAAAAAACCCCCCAAAAATTAATGGACAGACAGAACCCTAGGACAAATGGTAAAAGCAAAGTTGTGCAGACAAAATCACACACAGAAGCATACACATACACACTCACAAATAGAGAAAAAGGAAAAAAATATATCGTTGCTCCCAAAGTCCACCTCCTGAATTTGGGATGATTCGTTGTCTATTCATGTATTCCACAGATGCAGGGTACATCAAGTTGGTTGTGGAGATTTAATCCGCTGCTCCTGAGGCTTCTGGGAGGGATTTCCCTTTCTCTTCTTTGTTTGCACAGCTACCGGGCGTTCAGCTTTGGATTTGGCCCCGCCTCTTGGTGTAGGTCACCTGAGGGCATCTGTTCTTAGCTTAGACAGGATGGGGTTAAAGGAGCAGCTGATTAGGGGGCTCTGGCTCACTCAGGCCAGGGGGAGGGAGGGTTACGGATGCAGGGTGAGTCTGCGGCGGCAGAGGCCAGCGTGACGTTGCAACAGCCTGAGGTGCACCGTGTGCGTTCTCCTGGGAAAGTTGTCCCTGGATCATGGGACCCTGGCAGTGGTGGCTGCACAGGCTCCTGGGAGGGGCGGTGTGGAGAGTGACCTGTGCTCACACACAGGATTCTTGGTGGCTGCAGCAGCAGCCTCAGCATCCCATGCCCGTCTCTGGGGTCCGCGCTGATAGCCGTGGTTCATGCCCGTCTCTGGAGCTCGTTTTGGCGGTGCTCTGAATCCCCTCTCCTTGTGCACCCCGAAACAATGATCTCTTGCCTCTTAGGCAGGTCCAGACTTTTTCCCGGACTCCCTCCCGTCTAGCTGTGGCGCACTGGCCCCCTCAGGCTGTGTTCATGCCGCCAACCCCAGTCCTCTCCCTGCACTCCGACCAAAGCCTGAGCCTCAGCTCCCAGCCTCAGCTCGCCCGCCCCAGCAGGTGAGCAGACAAACCTCTTGGGCTGGTGAGTGCTGGTCGGCACCGATCCTCTGTGCGGGAATCTCTCCGCTTTGCCCTCTGCACCCCTGTGGCTGCACTCTCCTCCGTGGCTCTGAAGCTTCCCCCCTGCCCACCCCCTGTCTCCACCAGTGAAAGGGCTTCCTAGTGTGTGGAAACTTTTCCTCCTTCACAGCTCCCTCCCAGAGGTGCAGGTCCCGTCCCTATTCTTTTGTCTCTGTTTTTCTTTCGCCCTACCCAGGTATGTGGGGAGTTTCTTGCCTTTTGGGTGGTCTGAGGTCTTCTGCCAGTGTTCAGTAGGTGTTCTGTAGGGGTTGTTCCACATGTAGATGTATTTCTGATGTATTTGTGGGGAGGAAGGTGATCTCCACGTCTTACTCTTCTGCCATCTTGAAGGTCTCCCTATGTGACTCTTATTTGTATCTTTTTCTAGTGTATCTTTTAGATTCAGTTAATATCAGAAGTTTTCTCTTCTACATAGTGACTGCTGTCAGATATTACAGACTAGATGAGGAACAAGGAGAAGAGCAACTCTTTCAAACAGGAGTTTGACCTGAACCAAGATCTAAAGGGATAGTATGATTAGTGAGGTGAAAAAACAGGTCGAGTGTCCTCGTGCAGGTTCACAGGCACAGGAGTGGGAAATTCCATGGTACCTCTGGAAAGGACAAGTGGTCCATATGATGGCTGGCATGCAGGGGCAGTGACAGAGATAAGGCTGGAGCGTCATGCAAGCCCCCGACTTTGTGCTCTGCAGACTTTATTGTAAAAAATGTGGGGACCATGCAGTATCTTGAATGGGAGAATGATATAATCAGTCAAGTAGAAAATATACTGGTTGGGGCATGGACACGAACACACACAAACATGTTCTTTCTCTTGCTGAAAAGTTAATTAAAGAATTCGGAGATGTTTAATCTTTTTCACCCTTGGTCTTGTTTTGAAGGTAGAATGGCATTCACTTAGGCCTTGGGAAGAATGTGATCACAGAAGATTCTTTTTTAAAAAAATATTTGTTATTATGAAACTTTTCATAATAAACTCTATGTACCAAATCATCTAGTGTTCACTAGCCATACCTTTTTTGTCATATTTGTTTCAGCTGTTTTCCCCCCGAATTATTGTAAAGCAAATCAGAGACATTATGATATTTCATCCCTAAAGGATGTTTCATATATAACCACAATACCATTATTATGCCAAATAAATTCACAATAATTCATTAATGTCATTTTAATATATATGAGGGTCTCAAGTTTTTTCTATTTTTTTTTTTTTTTAAGCTTTTCTTAGCTTTTTGTTGTCATAAAGCAGTACTCAGACTGAATTAATTGCTGGTTGCATGACTGAGTAGAATTTATGAAAAGTAGTAGGTGGTATGCTTTCACGTATATAATGGATCCTGAGTTCTGTGTGTGCTGTTTTCCTTAGGTGATGTGTACTGTGGGTAAATATTAATGAAGTTTGGAGATTTAATGCCAGTTATAATTTTTATTATAGTACCTGTACATACTGAGAGTTGGAGGGGAGGTACACTGCCAGCAGTGGTGTTCTTTTGTCTGCTCTACTCATATTTTATCATCATTAATTTCATCCTTCCAGCAGACTCATTCCTGACTTCCCCTTAATCTGATACCTTCTCTTCCTCACCAGGTGATTCCAAAATTTGGTGAGAATAAAAAATTTAAAAATTAGTCTTTTCCCTCAAACACAGATTTGGGAGCTGGTAATTGAAATTATATATATTTTTTTATATTAGAAACTCAGTTTATATGAAGTTTGCTGTAAGCTACGTTTCTCCACTTGGTCGTTTTATCATGTTTAATAGGTATGAAGAGGCTGAAAAAGACTGCACACAAGCTATTTTATTAGATGGCTCATATTCTAAAGCCTTTGCCAGAAGGGGAACTGCAAGAACATTTTTGGGAAAGCTTAATGAGGCCAAACAAGGTAAGACTATTTTTATAACACCAGGCCCTCACTCTTCCTGTTGACACTCCTGTTAATAGAAGCAGAGATTTGCATAGCCTTCCCATGTTCCAAGGATACAGAACCTAGAAAAGTACATTTTCTTTCACAGTTTAGATCATGAATACGTTTGTAGATTTGAAGGAATTCAGCTTCCATAGTGGACCTGGTTATCTTTTAATAGCATACAGTACAATCTGACCAAAATTAATGAAAAACTCGAATTATAGGTGAGAAGGAAAAAAGCAAGAAAAAGGCAAGAATGAAAAGGGAGTCAGCAAGCAGGAGGCAGAGGATAATATGAGACTGTAGTGATGCCCCCGCTGTTTTTCTTGATACTAGTTATTCTTATTTTTTCATGATCTTTTACATATTTATTCTGTTAGTTATTTTGAAGACCCAACTTACTTCTCTTGTGTGTTTTCTGTTTTACATATTTCTGCTGTTTATTTCCTTCCTTCATCTGTCTTTTGGCTGAATTTGCTGGTTTTCTAACTTCTTGACCCATCAATACTTATATAATTGGTTTTCAGCCTTTGTGTTTTGAATGTTCATTTAAATCTGGCAGTTTAAGTCTGGCTTCAGCTGTAGCCCATGCATTTTTTATCATGGTAAAATAGACATAACATAAAATGTACTGTTTTAACCATTTTTAAGTGTACAGCTCAGTGGCATTGAGTACATTCACATTGTTGTCAGCCATCACCATTACCCATCTCCAGAACTCTTTCATCATTCCATTCTGAACATGCTACCCCTTTGACAATAGCTCTCCATTCCCCCTTCCTCCAGCCCCTGGTAATCAACATTCTACTTTCTGTCTCTGAATTTGACTGTTGTAGTGCCTCATGTGAGCAGAATCCTGCAGTGGTTGGCCTTTCGCCTCTGGCTTGTTTCACTTAGCACGTCTCTAAGGCTCATGCATGTTGTAGCATATATCAGACTTGGATTCCTTTTTAAGGCTTAATGATATTCCATTATCTGGGATTCTCTCAGATTCTGTCTTACGTTTGGTGATTACCCTGTCGTTCGTTAACAGTGTGAGTTTTGGTAAGTTAGATGACCTCTAGATCAAGGCCTCAGTTGTTTCACTGTAAAGTGGAGTTGTAGTCATGTTACATGAGAATTCATATAAAGCAACTAGAATAGCAGTCGGTAAATGTTAGTTCTTATTATTGCTCACCAGCTTCCTAGCATCCTGAGTAAAACTTCTTGAGATAAATATGGGGTTACTAACTAAATATATAATTTTTTGAACTCCATAAAGTATTTTCACTAATTTATTATATTTCTTAAAAATTCATTTTAGATTTTGAAACCGTTTTACTTCTGGAACCTGGAAATAAGCAGGCAGTGACTGAACTTTCCAAAATTAAAAAGGTATGCATTCTTTCCACCAAAATATGGTCTTATTTTCTGAAGCATAAACACATTTATTTGTTGCATGATTAACTTGAGCATATTTTGATAGTCATGGTTACAAATTTATTTTCAAGGAATTAATTGAGAAAGGACACTGGGATGATGTCTTTCTTGATTCTACTCAAAGGCAAAACGTGATAAAACCCATTGATAATCCACCTCATCTTGGATCAACTGTAAGTAAAGCCCTTTAATTTTTTCCCTTGCTATTTAAATATCAGTGTTCTATTAATAAGAGCTGAAAACAAATGTTGAGTTAGTAGACTCTGAAAAGAAATGTTGAAATCTCTTCCAAGAGCCATTTTTAGAATCTTTTAAAAAATACTTCTTAGGAATATTGGCATAATCAAATTGGGGAAAATTGAGCTGTTTAAAGTTCTGGGGTAACTTTTTAAAGCGACTTTTAATTTAACACTAAATATTTCTACATATTTTCTGGCTTTAGAGGAATTTGGAGCTGTTTTACATTTTGTAATTAAATATTTTTATTTCTATTACTATTATTTGAGGTTGGGATTTTATTACAGTAGTCTTACATCTTCTGTGGGGTTTGATCTAAAGTTAGCACTTTGGCAAACATCTAGTACAGGCATACCTTGTTTTATTGCACTTTGCAGATACTGCGTTTTTTACAGATTGAAGGTTTGTGGCAACCCTGTGCTGAGCAAGTCTATCAGCGCCACTTTTCCAATAGCATTTTCTTACTTCGTGTCTTTGTGTCACATTTTGGTAATTTTTGCAATATTTCAAACTTTTTCATTACTATCATATTTGTTATGGTGATCTGTGATCAGTGATCTTTGTTACTATTGCAAAAAGACTTGCTGAAGGCTCAGATGATGGTTAGCATTTTTTTGCAATAAAGTATTTTTTAATTAAGGTATGTACGTTTTTTAAGACATAATGCTATTACACACTTAAAACAGTACAGTATAGTGTAAACATAACTTTTATATGCATTGAGAAACCAAAAGATTTATGTGACTTGCTTTATTGCAATATTCACTTTATTGTGGTGGTCTGTAACTGAACCTGCAATATCTCCAAGGTATTGCCTGTATAGGCAGAGTTATTCTTAAGAATATACACTGCACATTGTTTTTGGTATGCCATACTGTTTTTCATTAAATCCAACAAAGCCAGTTTTTTCCTGCAATATTGGAGCAGAAAGAGTAGCTGGTAAAATTCAGTGGTTTGTTTTGTTTATATATATATATATGTATCTATATAGTGTGTGACTCTATGGTAATTTCTAACATTTACATGGTATTATATATAGAAATAATGAAAGATAAAATGCATATAGAAAAGTACACAGAACAAATTAAGATTTAAAGAATAAAGTGAACATCTGTGAAACCACCAACCAGGTCAAAAAATTGAAAGGTATCAGCCTCCAAAAATCTCCCTGTGTGCCCCTCACTGATCATGATCTCCCTACACCCTAGAAGTAACTGTTATGCATGGATGATGCTTTGAGAGAAATAACAATTTTACAAGGAAGTCGGAGCAGATATTTTTATCCTCTTACAAAGGAAGAAGGTGAGGCAAAGAAAGTTTTGTGTTTTACCAAGCTCATAGTTCAAGTTAGTAAGAGATAGAGGAATTCTTTGTTTAATATTTTTCTTGGGTTCTTATTTTGACTTTATTCTTGAATTTTCTGAGATAATAATTGTTTCATGTGCCAGGCATAAATCTTAGTTGCTTTCATACATTTTCATATATCATGTTCATTTTCAAATATCATATTCACTTGCTATTATTCTATTAACAATAAAGGTGATTAAATGTTTAATCCAATGTGATTTAAACTTTTATCTCTTTGTAAAACTTTGTCACAGAAGTTAATTCAAAAGGTAAAAACAAAGCCTTTGTCAGACTTTTGCTGTCCATAATTATAAAGACATTACCATGTGGTAAATCAGATATCTGTGTATGGAAGAATGTCCCATGGCCAGTATACCCTAAACAGCTTTTATAAAGCTGTTGGGTACTCTTCTCCCTCAGTTTAAAAATCAGTTTATGTTAATAGTTGTGAAAATGCAACATAAATTTGAATGTTTTGTGGCTGGATCTCAAAACAGAACACCTTCATGAACTGAGAGATCTGGGGTAAACCATTTTGTAACTGATCCAACAGAAACAAAATCATTATCCTAGTGGGAAGGGGAAAAAATTGCTATTTATTTTTATAATAGGTCTCCATTTAAAAAAGTGGGCATTATTTAAAAAATAGTAGGTGCAGTTTGGTATGATGCTTTTGAGTTGATTTGAGCCCCATTTCATAAGCTTTAAAATTTTAGGCGAGTGTGAACCCTATGTGATTCTTACTTTTTCTACTTAAGTTGAGAATAACTCACAGGTTAGTTGAGATCAAAGGAAATAATGTCCAATAATGCTAAGGCAGTTTCACGTAAAACAAATGTTAATTTCCTTTTCAGTCATATATGTGTGAGGCCACCTGGACACTGAGGAAAGTGGTCAGGAAAGAAAGGAAGGCCCAGGAGGTGGAGAAAAAAGAGTCCTGGGGTTACTTTATTCAAGCGAGAGGCTCGGTTGGGGTGTCCTGTGCTTGAGGGTTTGCAGCAGGGAGTACTGTTAATATATCTTCTATAGAGAGACTGTAGGAGAGCAGTAATGTAGGTCAGCTGGGCCTGGGGTTCCTAGGTAGGATGGTGGTAAATGAGAGTTTGTCCTGATCTCTTGGTCTCCACTAAAATATTTAATTTTTTTCGTTTTCCTGTTTCCCCATATAAAAAACTCACCTTTCTGCTTGGTCTCCTTTGTCTCTTTCTCCTTTTCTGTTTATTCTTTTTTTAAAAAAATAATTTTATTTATTTATTTTTGGCTGTGTTGGGTCTTTGTTGCTGCACGCAGGCTTTCTCTAGTTGCGGCAAGCGGGGGCTACTCTTTGTTGCGGTGTGCGGGCGCCTCATTGCCGTGGCTTCTCTTGTTGTGGAGCACCGGCTCTAGGTGCGTGGGTTTTGGTAGTTGCCGCTCGTGGGCTCAGTAGTTGTGGCTTGCGGGCTCTAGAGTGCAGGCTCAGTAGTTGTGGCACATGGGCTTAGTTGCTCCGCGGCATGTGGAATCTTCCCGGACTAGGGCTCAAACCCATGTCCCCCGCATTGGCAGACAGATTCTTAACCACTGTGCCACCAGGGAAGCCCTCTGTTTATTCTTATTTCTCTTTTCTTTTTCTTGAAATGGTATAATATAGAGTTAAATAAAATGTATGCTTCTAAATCTTAATTTAAAAAGAGATGAATTGATCCTTTCATGTTTTCTTACATCTTTCAACTGTAGTGGTATCTTTTGTGTTTCACTCCTGTTACCAGCATACTGTCATCCCCTCATCCCTCCCAGCCATCAGTAGCATTGAGCAGCTCTCAGTAGCCACTGTTCTACCCTGAAAGAGATCATCTGTTAGGAAATTCATTAACTAGGATCATGTTTACACCTCTGTTGTCAATGAAAGGATTTGGTTTTAAATGGAACTGCATTGATACAATTCAGTAGTTACAGTCTATTTTTTATAGTCTGTTCTTTAACACTATTTTTTAACACTAACACGTATCCATTCTTGGTCAATATCTTGATAGAAAACTATTGGTGTTGATAGTTATCAGCAAAGCAAAGGCCTTAGATTAACATGATTATCCTTAAAGATAGAACCGCTAAGGGGATTCTGTTAACAGACTTTTAATAGCTTTTTTATTTATGTGCATTCATCTAGTAACACTCAGTTGTTACCATTAGGTCTTTTCTTAGTTATGCTAATGGAATGCCTGGTTTTAACACTGAGTTTAGTATATATGTCAAAAGTTTTCATATTTACAGCTTTCTGATTTAAAATTCAACTGTACAGTTGGAATGAAAACTTAGAGTATACTGAAGAACGTCTTTTATTAAAAAGCAAAGAGTATTACATGTAAACTTAGGAAGAAATTGAAAATATTTGCCACCTGTTATGATTGAAATAAATAGTGAATGCTATTTATATTAATAAATTAAAGACCATTATTGTGGTCAGGTACTTACCAACTTTGTGTAAATTATTTGGCAAATCTTTAATTCTAGGCTGGTTTTATCCAGCAGTTAGAGGATGCAGTTAGGTTTTTGTTTTTGTTTCTTAAAAATATTTATTTATTTCCTTATTTGGCTGCATCAGATCTTAGTTGCAGGATCTTCGTTGCGACATGCAGGATCTTTTCTTTCATACAGAATGCAGGTTATTGCCTGGCCTTGTTCTACTTGCCTTCAGCCCACAATACTGATGTCACTTGGTCATATTTTTTTCTTGGCTTTGTTGCCTCTAGGATAAACTTCAAACTCCTTGATACAGCACACAAGTCCCTTTATAAGCTGCCTTTAAGCAGCCTTTCAGGCTTTGTCTCCACCTCTCCTCCCCTTGCACCAGCCCTACTGGACTTCGCACCTTTCCACTGACCATACCCTTCAACACTGCCATTCCTGGGTACTTTTTCTGTGAAGCCCCCCGATGTCAATTTTTATCTTCCTTCCTCTGTTCTTTTAGCACTTTGTACCTGTACCTTTTATAATGCATATTCCATTGCCTTGTAATTATTTATATATGCATCTTCTTTCCCCCATTTAGACCTACATATGGTAGTCTGGCAGTATGACTCCAAATTGAATTTACTTACAACTGGGATGTTGGCTGTAAAAACACTGTAACCTTTTAATTTATGCCCCTAAAATAGGAAACCTTTGTATGTTGATGCAAAGAATTGATTTTAATTGTTTTAGAAACCACTCAAGAAGCTTATTATTGAAGAAACTGGTAATTTGATACAGACTGTTGATGTGCCAGATAGCACTACTACTGCTGCTGCTCCAGAGCGTCATCCTATTAATCTAGCAAAGGTAACAGCAACCGCTGGCACAAGTAAGAAGAACTCAAGCCAAGATGACCTTTTGCCCACAAGTGATATCCCAAAAGCAAAAGTATTGAAAATAGAAGAAATCAGTGATACTTCAGCTCTGCAGTGAGTAGAAATACTTTTACCTGATAGTCATCTAGAATGGCAGTAATCCCACTAGAAAATAGATATTGCTGATGAGACTTCTGGTTTGTACTCATCCACATAGTTTTTTGAACTATCCAACTTTACATTGTAGTTTTTCTTTTAACTGTAAGAGAGGTTTTGCTGAAGGAATGATCACTATTCCTTTACCACACTGAGGACTTTAGAAATAAGAGAGAGTATCTTTTTAAAAAAATATATTTTAATTTTATTGGAGTATAGTTGATTTACAATGTTGTGTTAGTTTCAGGTGTACAGCAAAGTGATTCAGTTATACATATACATATATTCATTCTTTTTTAGATTCTTTCTCAATATAGATTATCACAGAATATTGAGCAGAGTTTCCTGTGCTATACAGTAGGTCCTTGTTGCTTATTTATCTTATATATAGTAGTTTTTGTATGTTCATCTCAAGCTCCTGATTTATCCCTCCCCTCCATGTTTCCCCTCTGGTAACGATAAGTTTGTTTTCAATATCTGTAAGTCTGTTTCTGTTTTATAAATAAGTTCATTTATATCTTTTTTAAAAAAATTAGATTCCACGTATGAGTGGTATCACATGATATTTGTCTTTGACTTAATTCACTTAGTATGATAATCTCTAGGTCCATCCATGTTGCTGTAAATGGCATTATTTCATTCTTTTTTATGGCTGAGTAATATTCCATTATGTGTATGTACCACATCTTATTTATCCATTCCTCTTTCGATGGACATTTAGGTTGCTTCCATGTCTTGGCTGTTGTAAATAGTGCTGCAATGAACACTGTGGTACATGACTCTTTTTGAATTATGGTTTTCTCTGGGTATATGCCCAGGAATGGGATTGCTGGATCATATGGTAGTTCTGTTTTAAGTTTTTTAAGGAACCTCCATACTGTTCTCCATAGCAGTTGTACCAATTTACATTCCCATCACCAGTGTAGGAGGGTTCCCTTTTCTCCACACCCTCTCCAGTATTTATTGTTTGTAGATTTTTTGATGATGGCCATTCTGACTGGTGTGAGGTGATATCTCACTGTAGTTTTGATTTGCATTTCTCTGATAATTAGTGATGTTGACCATCTTTTCATGTGCATTTTGGCCATCTGTATGTCCTCTTTGGAGAAATGTCTGTTTAGATCTTCTGCCCATTTTTTGATTGGGTTTTTTGTTTTTTAGACATAGAGCTGCATGAGCTGTTTGTATATTTTAGAGATTAATCCCTTGTCGTTTGCTTCGGTTGCCAATATTTTCTCCCATTCTGTGGTTTCTTTTCGTTTTGTTGATGGTTTCCTTTGCTGTGCAGAAACTTTTAAGTTTAATTAGGTCCCATTTGTTTATTTTTGTTTTTATTTTCATTATACTAGGAGGTGGATCAGAAAAGGTATTACTGCAGTTTATGTCAAAGAGTGTTCTGCCTGTGTTTTCCTCTAAGAGTTTTATAGTATACAGGCTTACATTTAGTTCTTTGATCCATTTTGAGTTTATTTTTGTGTATGGTATTAGAGAATGTTCTAATTTTATTCTCCTACATGTAGCTGTCCAGTTTTCCCAGTACCATTTATTGAAGAGACTGTCTTTTCTCCATTGTATAGCCTTGCCTCCTTTGTCGTAGCTAGTTGACCATAGGTGTGTGAATTTATTTCTGGGCTTTCTAGCCTATTTTATTGATCTGTATTTCTGTTTTTGTGCCAGTACTGTACTGTTTTGATTACTCTAGCTTTGTAGTATAGTCTGAAGTCAGGGAGTCTGATTCCTCCAGCTCTGTTTCTCTTTCTCAAGATTGCTTTGGCTATTCAGGGTCTTTTGTGTTTCCATATAAATTAAAAATTTTTTTGCTCTAGTTCTGTGAAAAATGCCATTGGTAATTTGATAGGGATTGCATTGAATCTGTAGATTGCCTTGGGTAGTATAGTCATTTTGACGGTATGGATTTTTCCAATCCAAGAACATGGTATATCCTTCCATCTGTGTCATCTCTGATTTCTTTCATCAGCATCTTATAGTTTTCACAGTAGAGGTCTTTTGTCTCCTTAGGTAGGTTTATTCCTAGGTATTTTATTCTTTTTGATGCAGTGGTAAATGGGAGTGTTTCCTTAATTTCACTGTCAGATCTTTCGTTGTTAGTATATAGGAATGCAGGAGATTTCTGTGTATTAATTTTGTATCCTGCAACTTTACTGAATTAATTGATGAGCTCTAGTAGATTTCTGACAGCATTTTTAGGATTTTCTATGTATAGCATCATGTCATCTGCAAACAGTGATGAAAGTATCTTGAACAAATTGATTTTGTGCATTTTCTTTTCTAGAACTTCAGTAAATATGTTTCACTTTGTAATTCAGGATTTTTAATTTTTTATAGGGAAGCTTCATAAACAATGTAGAATTTAGGCATTATCATTATTCTAGCCATTAATATTTAAGATATTCATGGGCTCTTTAAATTTTGTTTGGAATTTTTCAAAAAGTCATGCATTTTCTTAATGATGAGAATATAAAAGACATAGTTTAGTAGTTTACTTTGGGGTGTTGAAATTTTATTCATATATTTTTGCATTGCTACTCAACAGTCCTATTAAAAGGTTTTTTTGTTTTAAACTTTGAACTTTAGTAGTTGTTTACAGTGACATTATAGATTGTGGGAAAACTTTAAGTAGGCAGTTTTTTTTTGTTTTTTTTTTTTAAAGGAGGAAGCATTTCTTCCTTCTTGGAATCTTTCTTGAAACTGTGGTAATTCCCATAATTCAGAGTGAAAGGTTGACTTGTGAGTATATGTGATATAATAATGCAGTGTATAGAAATGTTTTCTCAAAAGGTGGCCAGGCTATTAGCTCAGCTAATGAGAATAGTCATTACGTAACCAGCATCTGAAAATTTGCACAAGTATAATCTGTCTTGCCAAAAGTATACATATATTATCAGCTGAAAGAATTTACTACTGGCAGAATATAAATAGATAATACAGTATTAATAAAGTCAGAAATTTAAAAATCTCTGTTGATGTTTCCTTATATAAGTTTTGACTATTTGTGGTTCTTCTCTTTGTTTTTCTTTTTTATTATTTATTGATTTTTGGCTGCCTTTGGTCTTCATTGCTGCTTGCGGGCTTTCTCTACTCTTTGTTGCAGTGCACGGGCTTCTCATTGAGGTGGCTTCTCTTGTTACAGAGCACGGGCTCTAGGCGCGTGGGCTCCAGTAGTTGTGGCATGTGGGCTCAGTATTTGTGGCTCACGGGCTCTAGAGCACAGGCTCAGTAGTTGTGGCGCACGGGCTTAGTTGCTCCGCGGCATGTAGGATCTTCCCGGGCCAGGGATCAAACCTGTGTCCCCTGCATTGGCAGGCAGATTCTTAACTACTGCGCCACCAGGGAAGCCCTGTGGTTCTCTTCTAATTGTTTGATGCTTCTGAAATATTTCAGACCTGAAGTCAATTTGAAAAAGGATGTATGTCAGACTTTCAGTGAGAAGATTTCTATAGAGGTAGACAAAACACCTGCTCAGTTTATCAGGACTGCTCTTCCTCCAGTTCCTGCAAACTCATTTCAGCTTGAATCTGATTTCAGACAACTGAAAAATTCTCCAGATATGTTGTATCAATATTTGAAGGTAAGAGGGAGGAAGCTGGTAGTTCTCCTGTAAGTTAGAGGTCAAAGAACTTCTTTGGTCACTATATAATAATAGTACTATATTTGCTTATAATATGATTGTAGAAAATGCTCTTATCCCTTGCCTGATATGTATATCAGCCTGGTCAGACCATTTTAAATATTTGCAACCAGTGAACCTCTGAAAAAGGTTCTGTGTTAAATTTTGTTTTCTAAAATAACTTAATCTAATTTCATACATCATGACTTAAACTTAATTCTTCATCCTTCAAGATGAGGAAAGAAGCTAAAATACATTGAGTGCCTTCTGTGTGCCAAGCAATGCTTGCAATATTTAGGCCGTCAGTTTCCTGAAAATGAGCTTTTATTTGCTCAAGAAAAAGAATTAACTCATATGAAATTTACCAAATAATGGATTTTTAGCATTGTCTTTTTCAAGTAGTTCTATTTTTTAAACTCTCTAATTCTTTTTATTGGTCCTTGAGAGCTCTCTTTCATTTCCTGTTTCTGTTGGGTAGTACACATCTCTCCATGAGATTTTTCTCTGTCTTGAACAGAGTGATTATTTTATAGTTCCTCTAACTTTCATTCTTCTATCATAGTTGCATTTCAGTATGACTCCATTATTATTCATTGAATACTAATGCATAATAGTTATTTTTTACTATGTTGAACTAAGCAATTATTATATAAATAGTTTGTGATTGGGAATGTTGCCATAATTGAACTTTCTAACACCTTATATTTTTCCCAAGCAAATTGAACCATCCTTGTATCCCAAGCTGTTTCAGAAAAATCTAGATCCAGATGTATTCAACCATATCATTAAAATTCTGCATGACTTTTACATTGAGTAAGTAAGTTTAGTTATGCTTTCATGTTGTAATGCTCAGCTGTTTCTAGTGATTTGGGAAATTCGTTCTTTTTCATGTCATATTACCTTTTGTATAGCAAAATTAGCTCTCTTATAAATTTAGCTGTTGCAGAAGTTGTAAAGAGATGACAAGTACAAACAATGAAAAAGGAAATGATTAGGAGGAAAAATGACTTAAAATTTTTTTAGAGAAAGGTAGAGTATGGAAGTGGCAAATATTATAGCAGATTAATAACGTCTGTGCTGTGCCACACATTTAAGAATATTACAGTTTTTTCAGTTGACTTGATAAAATTCTTCATTTGGGCACTTAAAATATAGACAGTGTGCAGGGGAAAATGATACATGAAGACCTTATTTATATATAATTAGAAATATTATTTTAGTAAGCAGACAATGAGCTGCTTTTAATTGATCATTTGTTTTTTTATTTGGATTATTTCAGGAAAGAAAAGCCATCACTCATCTTTGAAGTCTTACAAAGACTTTCTGAACTAAGAAGGTTTGATATGGCAGTGATGTTTATGTCAGAACCTGAGAAGAAAAGTGAGTTCTGTGAAGAAAGCTTTTTCATATCTCTTTATTCTTGTGTGTTCCTTTATTCAACAAATGATAGCAAATATTTATTGAATGTCAATTATGTACAATTAAATTAATTACAATTAAGCTAATTAAATTGAATTACTATTAGATTAAGTAAAGTTAAATTTTTTCATCCTGACAACAACTTTGTGAGGTGTAGGTATGATTATCATTTTGGTTTTACAAAGGAGGAAACTGAAGCATACACAGGTAAGGAACTTGACCGAGGTTCCATAGCTAGGAAGCCAGACCCAGGAGTTAAACCGAGGTGTTCTGGGCTCTTCTACTAGAAAACACAGTGATAATGTAATGGTTGAGCTCCTGGCATGATGGAACTCGTGCAGGGTTCCTGCCACAGGAGCTTGCAACCGGGCGTGGGTGCATCGGAGGTCTCACCCATTTTTTTGAGCTAATTTCCTTGAGTTTCTTTGATTTAAGCTGAATTCTCAAAAAAGTGCAGGAGTCAGATGAAGGAGGTGGGAATGTGCAGAGGTTTTGAGGCAGGAGAGAGCAAATTGAGCTCAGAAAATTAAAAGGAGTGCAGTGTGGCTGGATTGTAGAGTTAGAGGGTAGAAAGAGGCAGGTGATGAGCCTTAAGAGTTAGATCCCTTGTTTATTTCTACATCTCAGTCTTTGGCATAAAATGTCAGTTTTGGGGAACCCTTATTTAAGTAAAATCAAACTATGGAGAAACTTCAATTACAATTGACCCTTGAACAACATGGGAGTTAGGGGCGCCAACCCTCCACACAGTTGAAAATCCACGTACAATTTTATAGTCGGTCCACAGGATGTGAGGTTCCTCATTCACAGATTCAGCCAACCGTGGATCATGTAGTGCTGTAGTGTTTACTATTGAAAAATATCCGCCTGTAAGTGGATCTGTGCAGTTGAAACCTGTGCTTTTCAAGGGTCAGTTGTACTTGGAGTTTTAAGGCTATACTGTAGTTTTAGGAAAAAGAGAAAAATCATTAGAATGCAGGAGTACCAGTTTTTTAGTTTTAAAAATAGCAAAAACTATGATTTTCAGATACTTTCTGGACTAAACATACTTTGGGCTCCTTTTCTGTTTCTTCTTTATGTATGTAGCAGTGACATTGAATCTGAATCACTAAGAAAAATACTCTGTATGTTGAACTTAGGGAAGTGGACATGTAATTTAGAGAGATTCCTAATAGGGGTAAACCAAAAGAAGTTTCTGCTTAATCTTTAATCAGAAACAGTCCCTGAAAGTATTATCTGCATTCAGTTGAATGCAGACCTCATTTTTTATCACTTTTTTTAGTCATTCTGCCCCACCTCACTGACTTTGTGTCTTTTTAATATACCAAATTACCAAACTTCTTATAGCCTCAGGGTCTTTGTGTTTGACTTACCCCTCAGCCTAGACTATCCTCCCCTGCCTCTTCCTCACTTCATGCAGTTTCCACCTAATAGTCACCTCCTCAGAGACACCTTTCCTCACAGGCCTACTCACAGTAACTGCCTGCCTCCCTTTCCTCATCACCCTCTGTCATCTTACCTTGCTTTATTTTTCTTCATAATACAGAACGAGCTGACAGTATTTTAAGTATTTGTTTATTATTTCTCTCTCCCTAATAGAATGGAAGCTCCATGACAGCAGGAACTTTGTCTACCTTGTTCTCTAGGCCTCAGCGTGTAGAACGGTGCTTAGTACATAATAACCTCTTAGTATAAGTGCATGAGTGAATGGATTTCTTGCCACTATGATGTGATAACTTGAAGTGTGCTCAAAGAATGTGAGTTGGCCCTTCAGACTGGCCTCTACCAACAGTACTGTCTTGGTGGGGTCACCACTGTCCACTAAGTTAAACATGGGAAGCACTTACAGTGGTTCCTGGCGTGTAACTTAATATTCAATAAATAGTAGCTGCTGTTGTCTTTTATTATTGTCATTATTATTAAAAACTGTTAGCTAGTTTTAATGTTGAGGAATGTATGAACTATAATAGCGTTTTCCATAGTGTTGAGTGTAGACCGGCCATTTCAGTGGTATGAAAGATATTAAATGACTCATAAGCAAATCTTTTTTTAACTTTTAATTGTTATTATAAAAATGTACAGCTTGCCCATCAAACATGATTTTTGTGAATGTTATTGCTAATTTTTAATTTATAGTAGTGATATAAATTTTTCTTTTAAAATAAAATGATTTAAGTTTTGAAAAAGTTAATTGGAATATTAAATAAGTAAAAGTATACTTGTTACACAGGTCAAAAATCTTTAGGGTAGTACAGAATGAATTATGTTTCATCTGCAAAGTTAATGTCATTGAGGATGTAGGGGAAATTTTTTACTGCCAAAGCAAAATATTCTGCTAAGAAACATCATTGGACTGCTGTATAGTTTTCTGTTCTCAGGTTGGCTTTTTAAATATCTGAATTAGGATTTATAAATAATCCTAATGATTGCTTTATAATGTAAAAAATATTTAACAGATTTGATTACTCCCTTTAATTTTTGCTTTACTTTTTAAAAATGGAGATTAAAATGAATTTTTTTTCTTTTTCAGTTGCACGTGTATTATTCAATCACATAGACAAATCAGGATTGAATGATAATTCTGTTGAAGAACTCAAGAAAAGATATGGTGGTTGATTTCCATTTTTACTGAAATTATTGCCTTTGGATTTCATATGTAAATTTTTTTCTACTGAAAATAAAATGTTTTGCTTTTTAAGAAAATGATATACAGGAAAAGTACCATTTTTGGATGTAAGCTAATTAAATATAAAGTGAATTGTGATTTAACTAGTGAGAAATATACTTAAGTGAACTATTTATAAGTTTTTTTTCTGAAAATAAAAATATAAATAATGAGGTATACTTGTAAAGATCGGTGTTTTATCTCATTTTATTTTATTATTTTTATTAACAAAATTTTTTTTATTTTTATCTTTGGCTGCGTTGGGTCTTTGTCGCTGTGTTTGGGCTTTTTCTAGTTGCAGCGAGCGGGGGCTACTCTTCGTTGCGGTGCACGGGCTTCTCGTTACGGTGGCTTCTCTTGTTGCAGAGCATGGGCTCTAGGTGCACAGGCTTCAGTAGTTGTGGCATGCAGGCTCAGTAGTTGTGGCTCATGGGCTCTAGAGCGTGGGCTCAGTAGTTGTGGCGCACGGGCTTAGTTGCTCCATGGCATGTGGGATCTTCCCGGGCCAGGGCTCGAACCCGTGTACCCTGCATTGGCAGGCGGATTCTTAACCCCTGTGCCACCAGGGAAGTCCTATAAGTCATTTTAAATGTTAAGTTTAGATACATTCTTCAGTGCCCCATAAGTGTTACATTTTAAAAAATATTTTCATGAGTTTTTGTAACCACATGACAAGGTTGCTTCCTTAGCATATGAATAAAGTTATATAGAGGGAGTTAAGTAGATATCAGATTGTTTCATTATAAAATGTTTTCGTACCATTGTGCCAGTTCACTATCACAAAATTGCTTAGTTGCAGGATGTGTATTTTTAGTATTTATGTTGAAAGGAGACTTTCAGTTAGACTTTTTAAATAGGTTACTTAGAGAGTCACAGCGTACTTAAATTTCAGTGCTACAGCTGTTTTTCCTCATGATATCCATGTCCATGTTATATGTCAACTGAATGCAGATAATCTAAAGCAAGGTGTAAAAGTTTAAAAACTAGGAATGTTTAAGGTAGTAATCAGTGTATAGCTTGTGTGTGCGTGGTTCATGTGAGTGTGGTGTCTGTGAGCTTTTGCAATCCAGGCTAGTGTTCTACTTATCCTTGTTCCGCATGGTCCCTGGCCCAGTCCTTTGCACATACTTAGGTGCCCACTTGGTAAATTTAATTGAATATAAAATTTAATTGAATTGATGGTAGGAATCAATTTTAGTAAATGTTCAAAGTAGCAACTTAGCAAATTTTGGGCATCCTGTAAATATTGCTAAAATCAATTTAATTTTAGAGGCTGTCATGTTAAATACTAGGTCATCATCCTATAGCTGTTAGCATCAATAAGACAGTCAAATTTAAGACTTTATTTTTGTTGCAGCATACATATTATTATGCCTACAATTCCTTGAAGAATAATCAATCTGTTTAAAAAGATAATTTCCACAGTTCATGGTATAACTTACTAAGATCATAATTTGTATAGCTCAGTGTTTTACAACATGCTTGGAGTTTATTAATGTTATATGTTGCTAAATGTATAGTCTTATGATATATAAACAGGCAATGAAATTTAGTCATAAAGTATAGCTTATACATAATAATAATGCATTTTGAATGACTTGAGTTTTTCTTAAGTCATTAATAAGAAGGTGATTTTGCAGGGATTTTGCAGTCATTAATAAGAAGGTGATAGGCAGGAGGATGCTTGCGGGGGCTTGGCCGTGGGGAGGTGGCTGAGAGGGTGGGAGCCAGGGCATGAAGGGCCTTCCACGCAGTGACAGAGAAGCTGGTTTTCTGAAAGTGATGGAGAACCACTCAAGGTTTTAAGAAAGAGAGTGACATGTGGTTTGAGTTTTAAAATCATTCTGGTAGCGGTGATGAGCAGTGGATTGGTGATGGTGTGGCTAGAAACAGGGAGACCAATTGAAGAATACAAGCATGCAGGAGAGAAATAACATTTGAACTAATAATAATGGGTAACATGAAGTACTGCCTATTTGCCTGACATTAGGGGCTTTATGTCTTTTTTCATTTAAATCCTCAACAAACCTAGGAGGTAGGTTCTGTTATCTCCACTTTACAGATAAGGAAATTGAGGCATGTAACTTGCCTATGGTCACCTGGTAACAGGGAGTCTGTATCCAAAGGCTACTTGCCCAACCACCATTCTATACTATGCTGACTGGTGCAAAGGGATGGAAGACAGGTTGAGTTTAAGATATCTTAAGGAGGGAGAATCCACAGGGCGTGGTCGTATTCATTCACGTCTATTCAAACATTTCTTGAGTGTCTGTAATGTGCTGGTAGGTGACTAAGCACTGGGGAAAACACAGGCCCAGTTTCTGCCCTCCAGTAGCTCGCAGTGTAGCTGGGGAGTCAGATAAACCAGCAGTTGCAGTACAGTGTCATGAGTGCCTTGATAGTTTGGAGAGGGCACTGGGGGAGCACAGAGGGTGCAGCTCTGAGTCAGACTGGGTGGCACAGGGAAGGAGGAGGCAGTGTTTGATATGAGAATTGAGATATGAGAACGATGGTCCAGGTGCACGATGGGAGGGAAAGGGTCCTGGCAGAGGGATCAGCATAGGTGGAGGTCACGTAACATGTCATGAGCCCCTTGACTTGCCCTGGGGGTTGTAGGCAATTCCATGCACTATCAAGGCTGTTGTATGGGATAGAGTTTGAATTTGATTGGCTACAGTCTCCTTTCGTTTGTTTTATTGTTTGTTTGTTTTTTTAATTTTATTTTTTTATTTATCTTTGGCTGCGTTGGGTCTTCGTTGCTGTGCACAGGCTTTCTCTAGTTGTGGCGAGTGGGGGCTACTCTTCGTTGCGGTGTGCGGGCTTCTCATTGTAATGGCTTCCCTTGTTGCGGAGCATGGGCTATAGGTGCGTGGGCTTCAGCAGTCGTGGCACGTGGGCTCAGTAGTTGTGGCTCGTGGGCTCTAGAGCGCAGGCTCAGTAGTTGTGGCTCACAGGCTTAATTGCTCCACGGCATGTGGGATCTTCCCGGACCAGGGATTGAACCTGTGTCCCCTCCATTGGCAGGTGGATTCCTAACCACTGTGCCACCAGGGAAGTCCCTCCTTTCATTTGTTTTTATTTGTTAATTTTTCATGTGCATGCATCCTGACTCCATACTAGATTTTAAGCTCCTTGATGGTCGTGACACTGTCATGTGTGTTCTTAGTGCTAACATTGGCCTTGTTCATGACAGAGGCTCCGTTAACGTTTATTGATGGATCAGTCTTACCACCTTTCTTCTTAGATTAGGCTAGATTAGTTAGTGCATTTCTTCTCTCACTGTGGTTATTTAATGTAGGACCCTCATTAATCCTGGCTCTAGGAAAACAGTTTCTCCTTAGATTCAGTGATGTTGAAACCAACTCACAAAGAAGCTATCAATTTAGTTTACCACATACCAAATCCTTCCTTTTTTGGGGGCTGCTACTGATTGGCTTTGATTGCAGACATTTTGCTACAGCTAATCTTCACAGATGTGGTTAAAGAAACCTTGTTTTCATGCTTTTAAAAATCTGAAAAGGTAGGAAGTAGACTTACAGGCACATTGGCTTTTGAAAAAGAGGTGAGAGATTCAATTGTTTCCATGAAGTGAGTTATAAAGCAGGTGGCATTACAAAATAAAGCAGAATGTCTAATTCTCTGGAGAATTACACTATTCACAACTTTTTCACAGAAATCACTTGGAAAAGAGAAGAAAAATGAAACTATACGTAGTATGGGTTATCCCCATATCAGTAGGATTAAAATCAATAATAATTTGGGGCAACAAGAGGACTTGATTAAAAATCCTTTTTAACATGATTGTTTTATTGAGCTTGTATAGGTATAAAAACTCAATTATTTCCCCTTGAAGCCTGAGGATGGATAGCTTCCCTTTAACTCAGCCCTAACGTCAGCTCATCTAGCCATAGGACATTTAACAAGATGAGTGATGTCTTTTACTTCTATACAGCAGTCCACGTGGCCTTCTAATCCCAACCTGGCAGTGGTGAGGAGGCAGAATTCCTTACATCTGAAAAGGGCTGCTCCTACGTGAGAACCTCAGTATGTGGAAACCTTCATTAACTGATGCTTACTGTGGAGTTTAAAAGTAAGCAGAAAAGGCCTCTGGGTAATTGTACTTCATACATGTTCATCTGCTGTGTGTGCCCCACTAGATGCACCTCTTGTGGCGACTGTGGTTAATAGTGCAGAGGGCCTGCGGAGGGCTTGGTGTCTCAGTTCTCCTAGGCTCTTCCTATCCCAGGATCCAGGGCCGTGGGCAGCTTATCTAAGAAGACAGCACTCCTTCACTTTGTGTTGACTTCTCTGATGGCAACCAGCCAAGCACGTGGGAGATGGGAGACAGTAGATTCCCGCGTAGCTCATGGAATCCGTGTGGTGCTTTGGCAGTGACTGGTGCTGTGCTGACAGCTGCAAAGCCAGCAGGACTGAGAGCGATGAAAGGCTCAACGGAGGTACGGTCCTGGAGCTGGAGATGTGGGGAACAGACAGGGAAGGTTGCAGGGAGAAGGTGGGGTCTGAGCGGGCCTCAAAGGACAGGTGGGATCTGGGTAGGTGGGGGAGGGGTGACGACATTCTAACTGTCCTGAGTGGCAGATGGGTAGTAAAGTGGCAAAGTGGAAATTGTTGTGACGGCAGTTCCCTAATGGCACAGCAAAACCCAGTGCTGTTCACGCAGGAGAGGTCGCAGGGAGAAGAGCAGTAGTAGATTTGTCATTTGGTGTGTTTCCTGGAGGATCTTATATTTTACATAATGACCCTGCAGCATTTAAACTTCATGTTTTGAAATAATCAGCTTGAGGGGTCAGAGAATAAAAGGGAACAGGCCATGTAGTTGACGTGGGTAAAACTAAATTTAGGCCTCATTAGAATCCTTTTGTTTATTATCTCTGGGGAATAGCGTAAATGAGGAAGGTATGCCTGAGGTCCAGTGGTCTGGTTTAATCTACGTAAACTAATCTGCCTGCTTTACTGACCGACATTTAAAACCATCAAATTGAACATATTGATGATGACCCTGAGGCCGATGACGGGGGGGAAAATGTAGTTTCATGAAACCAAGGACATCCCTTGGGTGGTGTGGGGCCGATGAAATCAGGATAAAATATGCAACTTAGTAAAGGTTGAGTATAGAAATAAGAAATATTGAAAAGTGTGTGAAAATGTCGTCAGTAATAAGAGATTCTCAGCTGCTAATATGCTACTGAAATACATCAAATGCTCTTCCAACCCCTGTCCGGTTGTCTTTCACTGATGAGCCTCCCGAGTTGCTTCCTGTCTGGGGGTGGAGGCCTACTGTATTTGCATAGAGCAGAGCACAGTTGGGCACAGGATAAACGCTCACTGAATGGAAGGGAGTGGAGCTGGAGACAGTTGTTGCTGTGTATTGTCCACAAACACCAGGCAAAAGTGACGCTGAATTAATTCAGTTTTACAAAAGGAGAGTTTAAAAAAAACAGCCATTCCTATAGCCAGAGTGGTGAAAACACACAAGGGTAGATGACTCAATCATTCCATTAATCATGTAGCAGAATGGAATTTGCAGCACCGTTTAGAATGCATCTGGAATGTTGTCCCGAAGAATCAGGACCATAGAGAACATACAGTTTTTATCACAACAGTGTGCTCTGTGCTGTATAGTTTTCTTGACACTTAGTTGGTCCTATTTGACCTTTGAAACTTGAGAGATTTAGGGCAGCACTTAGGTTAAATTATTTGCTCAAAGTCATGTGAATAGTGATATAACTCAGAACTCTGTGCTGGTTCCAGAAACCTCTATCAGGTCTCCTCACATGGAATCCAGTAATGATATGGACTTTACTGAGTCAAGTTTTACACCACAAACCACTGAGTGTGGACTCAATAGGAACTAGAACTAGTCTGCGTATCAGTGGGATATAAACATGCAATGTGTTTTCAAGAGATGGTTTCCATAGCACATTACTTGGCTCATAATAGGAAGTTAATAAATATTTGCTGAATAAATGAATGAATGGATTGAAGTACTATAGAATGGGCTGAAGAATCCAGATGAAGAGCCTTTTAAGTTTGGCTCAAAGCACTTGCCTGAACGTTAAAGACCTTTTCATCGTCAATGGGGATTATTTCAGTTCTCTTTTACAGGACCACACTGTTCAGAGAGCTCTTACCCGCAAACATTTTTTGAATACTAAATTAGTGTGGAAAGGGAATAGGAATTTTGTGGAACTCTCTTATTGGTCCTAACAGTTCAAACAGACTAGTGATACTGTTAGCTACCATTTGTATGCACTCTGTTGTATGCTGGGCACTTTACCAGGGCTTTGCATATATCATCTCACTTAATGCTCACAGTATGCTCAGAGAGATAGGCTGTCCTGTGAAGCTGGGAGTCCAACAGAGGTCAGACTGACTTAGACACTCTTACTTCTACGCTGCAGTCACAGCTGAACAATCTTCGTGATAACACAAAAGCAGGACCAGGGGAGAGGCAGGCTGGCAGCTGGGATTTCTTTATTACTGCCACCCCCTGGATCGTCAGAAAATAGCATGTACGTGGCCGAAAGCATAGGAGTCAAAATGAAAGTGAATTTATTGTTTATTGAGGTAACATTGGTTTATATATAACATTATGTAAGTTTCATGTGTATAACATTATGTTTCTACTTCCATATACACTATAGTGTGTGCTCACCACCAAAATTCCATCTGTCACCATTCAGTTGACCCCTTTTACGCATTTTTCACACCCCAAAGCCAGTGCCCCATACTGACCATGTCAGAAGCCCCACCTTCCTACACCAAGCAGAGTCCCCTTTTCCACTTTCACAAGGTCTTTCTAGGGACCCGTAGGATGTGGAAGGGTATTCTTCCTTCAGTACTTTAGTGCATGGGACCTGGATCTAAAATAAATATCAGACCGGGCTTTGAAGAGGAAGAGACGTCCCAAAAATGCAGTCAGAACGCAGTGTGCAGAAATGTCTGTCTTTCCTTGGGCCAGAGAGAGGGAAGTACATGTTTGTGTGTGTTTGCACGCCCGCATGTGCGGTGGGAAATGGCTGTGTCTGTATATGATAGTCGTGTGTTTTAACTACCGGCATACAGGGATACCTGTTTCTCTTCTATTTTCCCTGCCTCCCAGTTTCTACCATCAATAAATTGTTTTGATATTTACTTTATAGAGTCCTTTTACGTAATAAAATATAGTGATTTTGCTTTTTAGTCTCACTGGAATCATGGAATATGTATGTTCTGTGACATCAGAGCAAAAATTCATCAAGGCAGATCCTGAATTTTGGGAAAGGAGTGCATTTGCAGTGGCAAAAGGCCAAGTTGAGACCAAGAAGTTGTCACTGTTTTGTGGTCATTGGTTTGATATCCCAAAGATTATATCATGTTCCATCCTCTCTTTTCTACTCTTTGTATGAAGCCTTTTGTGAGTGCTAAACATCCTGGAATTCTTGTGATTAGTTACTTGCTCATTGGTCAAGTGGTAGTTTATTAGGATGGCAAGAGGACCAAAGGAAAGCACTCATGTATTTATTAGCCAGCAATAGATAGAGACCACTGATGTGCCGATCTGTTTCTCTAGCTACTGATCTTATTTTAGCACCAGGAGACTACAATTCAAGACCCAAGCAGTGTTATCCAGAGAGTCTGGCAAGGGTGGAAGCTCTGCTTGGTTGTAGACTTGATTGTGTTCTCGGTCTCTGAGCAGTGCCAGAGGGCCCCTTGCCAGATACGTCTCCCCACTGGCTTGCTGCAGTGCCTGGAAAACCTATTCTACACCTCTTGGAAACACAAACAGTTTTACTCGGCCCAGGCCTTATAATAGTTTGAATTTGAGCGAATCGGCCCATTAGCAGAGATAATTTTATCTGATAAAACCCACACCATCCTCATGCTTTGGAGAAGAGGATTCTGCAGAACTCCAAAGGCAGGCCTTGGGACACCAAAGCCAAGGTGGAGTTTAGGGTCATCCAGAAGTGAAAAGGGTGATCTAACTGGGGAAATGGAGAAGCGTAAGGTAGGGAGCCTGCCGCCTCCCACAGGTTCAGAGCTTTGCCTGAGTGGGGCCTGGAGAAGCCGAGGTCCCGGGCTCACAACTTGACTTTGAGTATCCATGAGTCTCCAGGGTGAGCGTTCTGCTGAGTCAGTTTAGTGCTACGCACTCCTAACTTATAGCTCTGGTTATTGTTACCTCAGTAACAGCTGGGCTGAGGTTAGTAGAGGGTGAGGATGCTGTAAGATGGCCCCCATCTGCCTTCGGTTCTACTGCAGACCAAACAGTAAGGCCATGTGAAGCCCCCAAGATGCAGAATACCAGACTTAAATAGACTTAGGTATCATCACTAGGGCTCCAGCTCTAGGGGATCATTCATCACTTTGATGCCCCCAAACAACCTGAGCTGCCTCCTTGTGTCACTGGAAGACACCAGGCTTTAATGGGTCCCAGCGACACCCAGCCCAGGGAGTGCTTACCCGTGCACAAGTCCATCCTGACTGCTCCTTGTCAGCTCTTCTCTGGACGGCTGCTGCAGGCTTCCCTCACAGCCTCCAGGCTTCGCTCCTCCCCAGGCCGGTTTAATCCCACGTGTGGGTACAGGCCTCTCCACTAGCTTCCCAAACTCAGCTGATACCAGAAGGCAGAGTTTAACAAAACGTTACCGAATACTTGAGGATGCCATCAGAGCATTAGGGGACAGAAAAGAGAACAGGTGTCCCTGCTCCCGGAGCCCACTGCTTCTTTGCACTGGTGCCCCTTCTCCACTACGAGCTGCCTAAGTCGGGTGAAACAAGCCCAGTTCCAAACCTCACAGTTTATGAGCAAACCTCATAGTCTCTGCAGAGTTTCACTACTCTCTGTGAAGACGGGCCTTACATTTGAAGGCTCAGCATCTCAGCCTGCAACCTCTGCACTTGGCACTTGTGTTATTCCTGCTTTCAGGACTTCCCTTGACCAAACCCCGAATTGTGTTTCCCAGAACAATGGGAGAATCTTCCCAAAGGAAAAAGAAAAGCCGGGAAACACACAAGAATGCAGAAATGCTTGTGAGTCCCCAAATGTTGGCTTGATTTTGATTTTGATTTTGTCTGTTACATTGGGTACCTGGGATTGGACTTTGCCCTTTTGACTCACCCTATCACCTTCTTTCCCATCCAAGAAAGCCTGATTTGGATAATCAGAGCCAGTCAAAATGTGGATTTCTAGTCTGTGGTAAAAACTCCAGCCTGCAGTCTGAAATGCTACAGTCAGGTTGCACTGCCTATTTGCCATCTCATTTTTCATTTCATTTAATTGTCATTGCTTTTGATAGAGCAAAGCAGAACAAAGTTTTCTCTAATATCGACCACATGAGAGCTTTGAGTCCAGGCTGGGTGGACATTCAGAGAAGGAGAAAATCATGTAAGGGAGTGCGGCTCCTTAGATGAACTTGGAAGACAGTTTTAACAGGTCACCTTAACTAGCTGTAAAAGACCTGAATTCAGGACTAAGATTTTCATTACCATAGTGATCAATATTTATTTTAATTATATTATCCTTAACATTTGTTAGAAGGAGAGCAAAGAGTCTCATTTTCACCTATAATTACTTTTCATAGATCTGCTTTTTACTCGGAGCTGTATTCATGTCATTTTTCAAGGGCTGCATTATTAGCTTTGATCCAGGAGATGGCAGTGTGCTTTTCATTTGGGGACTTGGACGTGAACTCTTACACCTTCTCCCATAAGCTGTCATGTATAATAGGACTGGTGCATTGTGAAATCCATGATGTAATATGTTCATTGGTCCACCACATTAAAACATTAATAAAAATAAATTGGAATATAGGAATGGGGTCATATTATAAATTCATAAAATTAATCTACTTATTTTTAGCAATCAAATAATACTGGATATACCCACTGGCTATTCAGTGGGTAAATAGAAATATAAAAAGCCATTATTACTTTAAAAAGCTTAAAACCTAGATGTGGGCTCACAAGGCTAATAAAAATGAAACAGAAGACAGTTATATGTTAAATGAATTAGGAGTTAAGAGATTTCCATGGTCTAACATCAGCAAGAGGACTTCTCAGAGGGAGTGGTAATTAAAAGAATGAGTAGGGACTTCTGGATAAAGAGGGTGGATTAAGCACCATCACTTTCCCCCCTCTCCTCAGATCCTACTAAAATAATAGTAAAGGATTACAAATAAATAAATCACGAACAGCAAAAAGAAAGGCAACAGGGCATTAGGAAATAAGATACCAACAAATTTTGGAAAGATGAAGGTGGAGAGACTTATAAAAAGGATTTCCATGAAGGAACATAAGGAAAGTTTTTATCAAGTTGAAGAAAGTGCATTTGATTTCTATTTTTCTCAAAGTTTTTTTTTTCAAATCAAAAATGGGTGTTAAATGTTTTTCAAATGCTTTTTTGGCACTACTGATCATGTGATTTTTTTTTTTCCATTAGCTTTTTAATATGGTGGATCATATTGGTTGATTTTCAAATATTGAACTAGCCTTGCATCCCTGGGATAAATCCCTTTGGGTCATGGTATATAAATCTCTTTATATAATTCTGAGTTCTATTTGCTAACATTTTGTTAAGAATTTTTTTTTACATCTATATTCATGAGGAATATTGGCCCGTGTTCTTTCTCTCCCTTTCTTCCTTTCTCCTTTCCTTTCCTTTCCTCTTTCTTCCTTCTTTCCGTTTCTTCCTTTTCTTTCTTTTTCCTTCCTTCCTTCCCTCCTTGCTTGTCTGGTTTTGGTACCAAGGTAATACTAACTTCACAAAATGAATTGGAAAATGTTCTTTCCTCTTCTATTTTCTGCAAAAGATGGTGTACAACTGGTGCTAATTCTTCTTCAAATGTTGGATCAAATTCTCTAGTGAAACAATCTAGGCCTGGAGATTTATTTTTTGGGAGTTTTAAATTACAAATTAAATTTCCTTAATATTATAGGGCTATTCAAATGATCTATTTAATATTGAGTGATATATGCTAATTTTTGGTTTTTGAGGTATTGATCGATCTCTTCATTGTTAATTTGTGTGTATAAAATTGTTTGTAGTATTCCCTTATTATCCTTATTATTTTAAAATTTGTTGAGGTTTGTTTTATAACCCAGGATACGGTGAATGATTTGTGGGAACTTGAGATAAAACTATGGATTCTGCTGTTGTTAAGTGTATATTTTATAAATTCCTACCTGTTGGTTGAGGGTATTGAGTTTTTCCATGTCTTTGCTGATTTTTTGCCTAGATATTTTATCAGTTTTTGAGAGGAATGTTGAAGTCTCTAACTATAATTGGGAATCTGTCAATTTCTCATTTCAGTTCTATCAGTTTTTGCTTCATATGTTTTGTAGCTCTGTTCTTGGTACATGTACATTTAGGATTGCTATGTCTTCTTGGTGGATTGATTACTTTGTCATTATGTAATGTCTCTTCTTGTTTCTAATAATTTTCTTTGTTCTGAAATTTACTTTGCTTGATATTAATATAGCCACTCCTGCACTCCTTTGATTTATGTTAGCATAATATGCCTTTTTTCATCCTTTCAACCTTCTTATATCGTTATACTTGAAGTGAGTTTCTTGTAGACAGCATATAGTTAGGTCATGGTTTATAATCCAACCTGCTAATCTCTGTTTTTAATTCATATATTTAGACCATTTATATTTAATGTAATTATCAATATTTTAGGACATAAGTCTGGTATTTTATTTTTTTGTTTTCTGTTTGTTCTATTTTTTTTTCATTTCTTTTTTTCTCCTTGCCTTCCTGTGTGCTTCTGGAATCTATTTTAAAATTCCATTTTGATTTATCTTTTTAAAAAGTATATATTTTAATATAGCTCTTTTATT
This sequence comes from Orcinus orca, assembly GCF_937001465.1. NCBI lineage: Eukaryota > Metazoa > Chordata > Mammalia > Artiodactyla > Delphinidae > Orcinus > Orcinus orca. The sequence continues at coordinate 38,348,068 of NC_064569.1, read as the reverse complement.
GGTTCTCTATTACATTATATATATGTATATATATACATATATATGTATATATATGTATATATAAAAATATATATACATATATATATATATATAAATATATAAAACTTATTGCAGTCTACTGGTGGTGTCATTTTACCAGTTCAAGTGAAGTATAGAAACCTTACCTCTCTTTATATCCCTTTACCCTTCCCTATTTATAATATAACAGTCTTAAATATTTCCTCTACATACATTTAGAACGATACCAGACAATGTTATAAATTCTGCTTCAACCTTCAAGCATAATTTAGAAAACTCAAGTGGAGGAAAACCTGTTGTATTTACTTAGTTCCCTAATAGTCCAAGGTTCCTCCTTGTATTGTTTTCTATCTGTTTAGAGAAATTTCTTTAGCTATTCTTTTTGGGTAGGTTTCGTGGTAAGACTTTAGCTTTCCTTTATCTTAGAAATTTTTTATATCCATGTCATTGCTGAAGGATATTTTCACTGGATGTAGGATTCTTGGTTGACGGTTCTTTTCTTTTGGCACTGAAAAATATAATACCACTTCCTCTAGCCTCCATGGTTTATGGTGAGAAATCTGCTGTTATTGTTATTTTCCTATATGTGAGTTGTCATTTTTCTCTGTCTGCTTTCAAGATTTTTTCTTTGTTTTTAGCTTTCAGAAGTTTAATTATGATGTGTCTTGGTATGGATTTCTTCAGGTTTATCCTGTTTGACATTTGCTTAACTTCTTGAATCTGTAGGTCTTTTTCTCCTGGGAAATTTGGGAAGTTTTCAGCCATTATTTCTTAGAGTCCTTTTTCAGCCCTGCCATTTTTCTCCTTGCCTTGTGAGACTCAGATTACATAAATGTTAGATCTTTTTAAAAACAAATAATCCCACAGATCTTTGAGACTATTTTTGTCTCTCTTCTCCATTTTTCAGGTTAATTTCTAATGTTTTGTCTTTCAGTTCACTGTTTCTCTCCTGTTTTCTCCTTTTGCTGTTAAGCGCATCCACTGAGATTTTTATTTCAGTCATTGTATTTTTCAGTTCCAAAATTTCCATTTGGTTTTTCTTTATACCTTTTATTTCCTATTTTTATTTGTTTGAAGCATATTTGTAGTTGCTTGTTGAAGCATTTTTATTGTGGCTGCTTTAAAATCAGGTCATGTTAATAACTCTGAAATCTCTGTGTTGGCATCTACTGTCTTTTTCATTCAGTTTGAATGCTTCCTATTTCTTTGTATAATGAATTATTTTATTGAAACCTGGACATTTTCATATTACATATGAGGTTCTGGACTTTATTTAATCCTTATTTTAAAAACTGATTTAATCTGACACTTCTCTGGCAGCAGGGGTGGGGTGGAGTAGGAGAGTGGGGAGGAGCACCACCACCCTGTTACTGTCAGTTGGAGGTAGAAATCTGTGTTCTCCATTCAGCCTCCTAAGTGGTGGGGGTGAGAGTGAGGATTCCTCCTTACTGGTGTGTGGAGATGGGAGTGTTGTTTCCCACTGTGGTCTCCACTGACACTGTGGTAAGGGCAGTCTTTTTATTGCTGAGTGGTGTTGAAAGTCCTGATTCTCCATCAGGCCTCCTCCTCTTCTGACCCCATCCCAGTGGGGAGGGGGAATGGGTACCTCATTATTGCTGGGTGGGGGTAGAAGTCCATTTGCCCCATGTGGTCTCCATGAATACCATGAGGGTTGGGGTGTTTGTTACCAGCCAGTGGGGGTAAAATTCCTGGCTCCCTACTTGGCCTTTTCTTATACCAGCCCCTTGGGTATCAGAGCTCCTCATTAGAGCCTTACAAGGGTGGGAGACTAGGCTTCCTACTTGGTTTTGATGGTGTGATTGAGAGTGGGGCCACAGGTTTTTCTGCAGTGTTGATGGTGTGATTGAGAGTGGGGCCACAGGTTTTTCTGCAGTGTTTGCCTGGAGTAGAATAGGTATTATCTAAAAGTTTCTGTCTTGGGACTTCCCTGGTGGCCCAGTGGGTAAGACTCCGTGCTCCCAATGCAGGGGGCCCGGGGTTCATTCCCTGGTCAGGGAACTAGATCCCGCATGCGTGCCGCAACTAAGAGTCCACATGCCACAACTAAAAGATCCCACCTACCGCAGTGAAGACTAAGACCTGGCGCAGCCAAAATAAATAAATAAATATTTTAAAAAAATTAAAAGTTTCTGTCTTGCTTGGCTGTATACATTTCCTAGTCTTTTGGTTAGAGAGAGCACGCTTCTGGGGGAATTTTTTTGGTCTGTGCCCCCTGGTGTTTCTGGATTGCTATCCTCATTAGCCCCACGTTTGGGATATACGAGGCAAAAGGAAAGCCCAGGGTATTCACCACTGTGTTCTTTGGGTCCCAGAGTCCCTAGCTGATCTGCCTCCTCTCTACTTTTTAGAGTCTTCTTATATTTGATTTATAAATAATGTCCAGGATTCTTAATTGTACTTAGCAGGAGAAATAGGGGAAAGTACACCTACTGCTAGTTGTTTGAAAATATTTTCTGTACTTTCAAACTTAGTCTCACCCAGAAGCAAGTCAAAATCTCCACATCAAGCTTGGTTCCTTACTTTCCCTCATTTTCCAGTCAGTGCTCTTGGCTCTATCTCTGAAACGTATTCAAATCCTCTCCTCTCCATCTTCGCTTCTGTCAGCCAAACAAGGAAGGTGTTACGCAGATCGTGAATAGGGGAACCGCACACACGCACCCAGCAATGACACATTCATCTCCTACGCTTTGTACAGGTGTTCCACAAAATGCAAAAAGCCTTTGATTTGTCTGCTGTGTCTCTGGAGTTTTTAGCCACCAGTCAGGCTCGCAGGGGAGAGCAGAGGTGGGAGGAAGAACACTCTGCATCCTGGGTCGATACAGGATCCACCATTCTGTACCTCCTTCCTTAGAGCCGGAAGCTGGGTATTGTTCTGTCTTTCAGTGACTATTACATGTACCATGAACACATCGCTAAGTGCTGTAGAATTGGTGGTAAAGGAGAAGTTTGCCGTTTATTACACTGAAAATAGACCCTCACTTCCATAAAGACACAGACCTACTAGAGAATGGACTTGAGGACACGGGGAGGGGGAAGGGTAAGCTGGGATGAGGTGAGAGAGTGGCATGGACATATATACACTACCAAACATAAAATAGATAGCTAGTGGGAAGCAGCCGCATAGCACAGGGAGGTCAGCTCGGTGCTTTGTGACCACCTAGAGGGGTGGGATAGGGAGGGTGGGAGGGAGGGAGACGCAAGAGGGAAGAGATATGGGAACATATGTATATGTATAACTGATTCACTTTGTTATAAAGCAGAAACTGACACACCATTGTAAAGTAATTATACTCCAATAAAGATGTTAAAAAACAAAACAAAACAAAAAAACCTCACTTCCAGCATCAGGTAGAATCTCCTTGTTCACTTCCCCTTAGCCACATGAGCTTCCTTTCTATTTCTTGAACACACCTTAAGCCGTTAGTTACCTGGCCTTCTCTTCCCTCCTCATCCTGCAGGTCCCAGTCCAAAGGTTACCTCTTCATTGAGGTCTTCCCCACACAGACTGAAGTCACTCTTTCCCTCCCGGCCACACACCTGCTTTCGTCATTCTCTAGCATATTCGCTTCATTTATTGCAATCTTAGCCTTTATCACTTTTTGGATTATGTTTTTCATTTATCACTTACTGTTTCTTGTCTGTTTTCTAACCTCTAGAATGTTAGTTTCTTGCAAATGGGACCCTTGCCTGTTTTATTCCTAGCATATAGCTTAGAATAATCTATAGTAGTTGTTCAATAAATATTTGTGAATGAATGAACAGCACTGTTGCTGCTTTTGGGCTTAGACTCAAGATTCAGACAGCCAGGAGTTTGAATTCTGGCTCTGGCTCTCATGACCCAAAGTTTCAGAACTTCAGATTTTTCATCTTTAAAAAGGAGATAATAATAGCACTTACTTCACAGAGTTGAAGTGAGGATTAAATGAGATAATTTGTCTAAAGTGCGTGGCATTGGTTTTGCAACATAGTCAGGGACAATAAAGGTGTTTTATTATTATGGGGAGCAAATCTGTAAATGTAAAGAATGCGATAAGATGTAATAAATGGGGTGAGAGGGGAGGTGAAGGGCAGGTTGCCTCAATGACATCTAAGGTGAGACCTGTTTCAGACAGATTTCACTGAGGAGCCCTATCCATCTAGTTACACCCATGACCAAAATCAGCAAACCACTCTGAAGGAGAGACGTTAGTGACGAGGGTCCTCACTGGCATCACAGTACCAGAAGGATCATACCTGAGCTCTCGTCCACTTACCTACAGCCCGAGAATCAGGCTCTTTGTTACAGGGGAGGCAGCAGCCCCAAAGCAGTGAGCACACTTTGATTAGGGATGCTGATGAATGCCTTTAATAATGTGATGTCGTTGAGATCGCTTTCTCTCATTTGGAGCCTGGATCAGGTATTGGAAGAAGCATACTAACCCTTTATCTGCTGTCAGTTCAGATTTCAGGCTTCCTTCTGCATGCTCTATCTAAATTAGGTCTCCAGTCCACTGGGGAGCCCTCTGGCTTTTACCTCCTATTTTTGGAACAGTAGTCAAGACTTGGATCTCCCGAAAAGGAGGCCCCAGGCTCCTGCTGTGGCCGACGCTCCCCCAAGCTCCGCCTGCTCGGCACATTCAGCCAGACCACAGTGGCTCTGAGAGTTTGTTTCTTTTTTTTCTGCCGCCGGGTAATTGTTCAGCAAGTACCACCAGTGGTGTCTCAAAGCCAAGCCCTTGTCCATCAGCATTTCCAGGACCTCCCCCACAGGCTCTGAAGCCAGAGGTCCAAGGACAGCAGAGGAGGTCCTGCCTTTTATGCTTGTGTGACTCTTTTTTGGATGAGTAAATAGACTCCCACAAAGAAGGACACGTAAGAGCAAGCTAGAGGTGTAGCTTGTAGGTGGAAGCTCAGATTTATGTGCTGGATTGAGAATGTTGTCAAAGGTCAGCTGTGAACAGTCCTGGACCCTGTTGCTATTTTCAGTAACACGTGGGTAGAGCTGGGGTGGGGTGGGGGGTAACTGATGGTGCTTTTTGACTGACTATAGTTACTAGTTAATGAAAGGTGCCAATGTATTTTACAATTTCTGGGTTCATTGGGCTGCTCACATCATACCTTTAGTTTGACTTTTCTTTTTGCTGGAGAACACCCTTTAGTAGTTTCTATAGAGAGAGCGTGTGGGTGGTAAAAGAAATCTTTTCGTTTCTGTATATTTAAAATGTGTTTATTTTGCCCTTATCTTTAATGATCGTTTAGCAGAATACATAGTTTTTGTTACACTTTCTTTTAGTACTTTGGAGACACTGTTCTGTTGTCTTCTGGCATCCATTGTTGCTGCGGAAAAGACTGAGCATGGCTTATATCCTGGAGACAAAGGAGAGCCTCTAGAGGGATTTGAGTTCAGATGTAATTTGATGAGTCGGCTTTTAGAAAATTAGTCTGGGCGCAGTATGCGAGATGATTATATTAATTTTAATTGCAGAGTTGTAGACAGCAGGGTATTGAATGAACAATGTTCTATAAACATTTTATTTACAAAAGCATAACTCTTACATTATGTTGTGGCAGAAGACTATTTTAAGATACCAACAGAGTTTTCTTTTCTCCCTGAATTTCCTTCTGTCTCTTTTGCATGTAAGCAATTAGTTGGTCCTGTGCTCCTTGTCAGAGGGAAGCGGATGGGGTAGAGGTATATAAGTGTGGGAATCCTTTTTTTTAGTTTATAAAGCAATTTACTTTTACATATATATGTATATTTGTTAAGGTCATAATCATTATTTATGAGAGTTTGAATATTGGCCTTTACTATGTTATATAAAGTAATTTGTAGTGAAGCATGGATAAGAACACTTGCTTTTCGTGTTCAAGTTTGGTTTTCTTGGAATGTTACAAGATTATATTGTGAAATGTAATTTCGGTAATAATAGGCAAAAACCTGCTTACTTGTGGGCTACATACAGCCAGAAAAAAGTAAAAACAATAAAGCTTCATGGTTAAAAGTGAGGATTCTGGCTTCAAAATCCAGGGGTGGGAATTTTCTTGCCTTTTTTTTTTTTTCAAAAGGCTCAACTCCAAGGAACAGGGAAACGATTCTGAAGAATAGATGGAAGTTCCCGGTCAGACACTGAAGGGAGGTGTGATCTCTCAAAGACTAGAAAAGAAAAATCTCCATCTTGTCCCCAGGGTGGGCAGAGGGGGGTGAGAGGTGGTGAGAGCAGGGAGAACCTGCACCCTGCTCCCAAGCAGAGCGCACAGTCAGGGCCTGCAGAGGCAGCCAGGCTCCCGGGCTCGGCACAGGGAGGATGTGGCCTCCGGCAGCTCCCCAAAGGCCCGGGACTTCGTGTCCCTGCAGCATCAGCGCTTGGGATTTCAGCAGCGCCTAATGTGAGCAGACAGCAGGGTCACGAGAGGGAACACTGACCCCACAGCAACCTGATGCCGGCTCGCATTCCAGGATCGTGGCTGCGTAGGAAACCTACACTTCCCTGTGTGTCTCCTTTGCTCTCACGCTATGACCTAACTCACAACACTGCTGACACCAGATGTGGGTTTGTTTTTTCCCATACCACGCAATTCTCTGATACCAGCCGGGTGACCTACAAGTTAACTGACACCATCTATGTGGAGATAGCATCAGATCCTGCAGGTTAAGGTTTCAGTCCCACGAGACTGCCCATCACAAGTGGGTGGTCCCCAGGTTATCCGCAACTTCCATCCAACTTGGCTACAGATCAGGGGTTCCTATGATCTCCTCCCCCTTGGATTTGAGTGTTTGCTACAGTGGCTCGTAGAACTCTGGGAAACACTTACTTTAGGGTAAGATAAAGGATACAGATGAACAGCCAGATGAAGAGATCCAAAGGGTGAGGTCTGGGAGGGTCCGGGAGCACAGGAACTTCCTTCCCTGTGGAGTTGGAGTTGGGGTGCGTCACCCCTCCAGTACGTGGTGTAGATGTGTTCACCAGTCTGGAAGCTCTCTGAACACCATGCTTTGGGACACAGGTGTGATCAATTCTTAACTCCGTCCAGCCCCTCTCTCCTCTCTGGAGAATGAAGGGGCGGGGCTGAAAATTCCAAGCTTCTAATCGTGGCTCGGTCTTTCCGGTGACCAGCCCCCATCCAGGAGCCATCCAGGAGCCCACCCAGAGTTGCCTCGTTAGAACAAAAGACGCTACTATCACTTAGGAAATTCCAAGGGATTTAGACAATCTGTGTCAGAGACCAGAGTCAAAGGCCAAATATGAGAGCAAAAGATGCTCCTAGGGCTTTAATCACTCAGGAAATTACAAGGGTTTTAGGAGCTGTGTGCCAGGAACTGGGACAGACACCAATGTTTATTTTTTGATCACTTCACTATGGCGGCACATCCCAGGGAGAGGGTGGAGAAGTAGTGCTTCCACTATTCTGGGAGGAGGAGGACGATTTAAAATAGAAACTAAGTTGAGTTATAAAAAGAAAGGTATAATTTTTGACCCCAGGGTATATGGCTTGAGATTCATAGTGGCTACAAGGTTATTTAGCTATAATGACAAATATTAGTTTACTTGACTATGAGTATCTGCTAGAGGCAACTTTTTTTTTTTTTTTTTTTTTTTGCGGTACGCGGGCCTCTTACTGTTGTGGCCTCTCCCGTTGCGGAGCACAGGCTCCGGACGCACAGGCTCAGCGGCCATGGCGCAGAGGCTCAGCGGCCATGGCTCATGGGCCCAGCCGCTCCGTGGCATGTAGGATTTTCCCGGACCGGGGCACGAACCCGTGTCCCCTTCATCGGCAGGCGGACTCTCAACCACTGCGCCACCAGGGAAGTCCCTTTTGTGAGCATTTTTGAAGAGTAAAGAATTTTCCTGAATCTCCGTCCATTCTATAAACTCAGAAGAAATTAAGGGCTGATGCCTACATTTTACCCCAGGCAAAAACATCCCTCATATACAAACTGTGGATTCACTGCAGCCTTGGATGTATCACTAGCCTGAGGCTAAAACTCTTCCTGTTTGAAAGAAACAGACCCTATCTGGGTCACAGCATTAGTGAAGGGTGAGCTGGCCTCGCCCAATTTCTTCAGATCCCTGAACAGAGGGAGAAAAAAAAGAATGAATCAAACAGAGCTTGTCAGGTGAGTTTCAGGAGGGGCTCTGATATCTTTTAGTATAGGAGAACATTAAGATGTAACTACACAGAAAGGTAGAAATAAAAGCTAGATTTTAGTGACAGCAGCATCAGTTTTAAACAAGTTTTTGAGCTTGTTTAAGAAATATGAATATTCGTTTCGCTGTATCTCGTGTACTGTCAGTGATGACTTTTCAGGGACCTCAGAGATTTAATGGAAAAGTGAACTGATAAGCACGTGATTAAGCCATCAGACCCTGCAGCCATCAGCTAAATGGAAAACCCAGCTTTCCCTTCAGCCCCGTCTCTATGGCCCCTGAGCCCACCTCAGATTTCTTTACATGCAGATTCTTTATGATGCAGATTTCTTTAGGATGCTCTTTCTCTCTTTCCTCTCTTTCAGTCTTTCTCTCTGGTGTCTTCTTTACTGAGTTTTTCTATCCTGAAGCTTTCCCAGTCCAATCTCTATGGTGCTCCTTGCAAAGTCATTTTTAACATTTGGTAGGTTTAATTGCTGGAATAATTATGCCCTTCCCTTAACGGATGTGCTGGGGTGTGGAGTGGAATGAACAAGTGAATATCTGTTTACGGCGCTTGAAGAGTGATAAACAGATTTACATCAAGCAAGCTGCATAGTCTGAACTGACATGTAAGATGCCCCTGGGGAGTGACTGATTTTTGCTTTTTTATTTTTTTCGTTTGAAGTACCTGTCGTTTCTTTTCATTTCATATTTCTTCAGAGGCAATCAAGACATGTTAGTGAATATAAAATGCACAAGTCAAACATTTCTTTAAAAAGTAACTGCTTTGAAACAATGCAGCCTGTAGAAGTCGGATGTATTTTCTAACCTTATGAGAAACACCTGCTATTGTGAAAGCCTTATTATGTAAGCCCATCTGCATATGCAATGGTAAATAATTCCTTAATACTGTCGGTTGGTTATGAAATAGTCTTATAGGTTGAAAAATAAATTATACCTTCTGTTAAAAGTATATATTTCTCTCCTTTCTTACTTATGGTTCCTGTAGCTCAAAATCCATGGTGGTCTGTGAAGTCTCCTGGATATGTTAGTTTGTTTTTTCCGGTGAACCTCTGTTAGGTTACCTTGTGGTTCTTAAGCCTCTTTCAGTTCGTTCTTGTCTCATTTTCTCTTTCTCTCTCCCAGAAAAATCATTTGGAAAATTTATCGCTAGTTAACATGTGTTGACTGTTTCCCATTACAGGCTCTTTGTGGTTTGGAATGTGGGGAGATATGAATTAAGCAGTGGGAGAGGCAGCCTGTGGAATGGACCAGGCTGACCCGGTTGAGCACGTTGATGTAACCAGATCCATCATCTCATCACCCTCTCTCTCCGCTTCCCCCCATCTGCCCGCCTCCTCCCACCGTCCCCAGTACTTCAGACAAAGGCAGTAGAAAGAGCATGAGCATTGCATCAGACAGACCTGTCTTTGAATCCTGCCAACTCCTAAGCTGTGTGACTGGTCAGGCACTTGGTCCTGTAGGTCAGGGTTTTGTTAGCTGGAACATGAGCTGGGTTACCATATGCCCCGCCTTGCCTGGCCAATCTTGGCTTACGCTTTGTGTCCTGGAATCCTTATTAATAACATCTCCTGGACTTTCCTGGTGGCGCAGTGGTTAAGAATCTGCCTGCCAATGCAGGAGACACAGGTTCGATCTGGTCCGGGAAGATCCCACATGCCGCAGAGGAACTAAGCCAGCGTGCCACAACTACTGAGCCCGCGAGCCACAGCTACTGAAGCCCACCTGCCCTAGAGCCTGAGCTCTGCAACAAGAGAAGCCACTGCAATGAGTAGCCCGAGCACCTCAACGAAGAGTAGCCCCCGCTCACCACAGCTAGAGAAAGCCTGTGTGCAGCAATGAAGACCCAACGCAGCCAAAAAATAAAAATTTTTTTTAAAAAAGTCTCCTTTCACTGCCTCAAGTGCCCTGAGTAGATTATATGGTGACCCTAAAAATGAGGATAACTGTTATCTTCTGTTGTTGTGGTGAGGATGGCATTACAACCGTCTACTGTAGTGTCTGGCACATAGATCCTCGAGATGGTACCTTTCATTATTAGTAGTAATTATTTGAAAGGATGCTCCACCTGATCTAAGTGGTTTACTTGATGTGGTGAGTCTGGACATGAGCTTAGAACTGAACATTTCATTTTCATTTTCTACTATAGAATTCATTTAGGTTTTATGCTTTGTTTTAGAAATAGAATTAACTCCCACCTAGGTTTTTTAGGCTCTCAATCAAATGTAGGGCTCACCAAATAAATTTACCAATGTCAGAAGCAGTAATGATAACTTTAGGTTGGAAAAGAGAAGAGAAGTTAGGCACAATTTATTTCATTTTTAACAGGAAAACAGTGCTGTTTAAAACAAAAAATAAAGCATTCCAGGGAAGGGTAGAATTAATCATAGGCACAGATTGCTTTCTCTAAAGTACTTCTCTTGAATGAGCTCTTTGGGTAGAGGTTGAGAGTTGAATAGCCTGGTAACAAAATCCAGAGGGCAGAAGTCCTTGGAAAGATGGGTGGGGTGTCTCAGTAGGGGTCCAAGTGATGCACAAGGTAAAAACCATATATACAAGAAGTTCTCTGTTGGAAATGGCAGAGGGATTTATGGGGAAAAGATTGTTAGGAAGAAAACCAAGGGTTGGCCCTGTGTGTGTCTTTTCTGGAGTCATGAACCAGCTGTCAGACATATTAACTGCACACTGTTATGTTCCAGACCCTGAACGAGGCCCTGGTAAGGTGGGGATGTGACACACGGTCCTTGCCTCAAGGAGCACAGGCTATAGAGAAGGAGAGACACATGAACAGCAGCAGTCCTCTGTACTGTGGTAAAGATGTGCTTGGTGGCTAGATTGGTTAACTGCTGCAACAAACAGCCCCAAAGCCCTCGGTGACTCACCACACAGACATTGTTTCCCTCTTCTGTTAGAGTAATGAGGTGTTGGGAAGGCAGTCCTCACACGGCTCCCGTGATCTCCATGGCCTTCGAGCTCTCTTCCAGATCCTCTGCATCCAGTCCTCAGGTGGAGGAAAGAGGACACTGAAGTGTTGCACAGGAAGACTTTCTGGGCCAGGTTTGGAAGTGGTGCACACAGCCATTTGTCATAGCTTAGTCACATTGGCCCATGTAATGCCGTGGCCAGGCAGCCACTTTCTGGCAACAGTTCTACGCTATGGAAGAGGAACTTTAGTCTTTGGTGAACAGCCAACTGTTTCTGGGACTTATGCATGGAGAAGGAGTGTAATGGGAGCTTAGAAGCAAGAGAAACCCAAGTGTGTGCAGGGGGTCGGGGGAGGGAAGGGAAATGATAGCAAAAACGTCTCAGGAGATTAACATTTAAACTGAGTTTGGGAAGAGAAATAAGATTTAAGTCATAAAGAACTGTGGGGGAAGGACAGTTGAAATAGAAGAAACTGCATGTGCAAAAGCACTGGGGCACTCATTCATTCATTCATCTAACGAATCTTTATAAAAGCACCTTTGAGGTGCAGGAATTGTTCCAAATGCTGGGATGGCGCTATATAAAAGACAGACAAGTTTCCCACTCTCATGACCCTATATTCTAGTGAAGGGAGACAAACCGTAAATAAACAAGCCAGTAAGTACACAACTCAGAACATCAAAGAGCGTGTTGTGTGGGGGAACCGCATGTCTTCAAGTCGGGTTGGGGCAAATGGCACACGATGAAGGTGGAGGTGAAGGCAGAGAGAAATGATGAGACTAGAGAAGACAGACAAGGCAGCCAGGAAGGGGCCTTTCATGCATTAACGGGCACCAGGCAGAGGAGACAGGCTCACCTTTGACTCGTGGAAAGGTCTGGGGCGGGCTTGTGGCTGCAGGGAGGCCAATTCCAAGCCTGTTGGAATAAATGCAGTATGAAATAACGAGGCGTTGGTGGAAACGAGAGCTACTAAGGAGGTACAGTATGTAGCAGGGGTCCCCAACTCCCGGGCCACAGACTGCTCTCGGTCCGTGGGCTATGAGGAACCCCGCCGCACAGCAGGAGGTGAGTGGCGGGCGAGTGAGCGAACCTTCATCTGCATTAACAGCCTCTCCCCATTGCTCACACTACTGCCTGAGTTCCGCCTCCTGTCAGCATTATGGTGAGTTGTATAGTTATTTCATTATATATTACACTGTAATAATAATAGAAATAAAGTGCACAGTAAATGTAATGTGCTTGAATCATCCCCAAACCATCGCCCCCTCCCACCCAGTCCATGGAAAAAGTGTCTTCCACGAAGCCGGCCCCTGGTGCCAAAAAGGTTGGGGACTGAAGGTGTATAGGAGTAGGCAGTGGCGTCACAAGGACTAAAGAAACAGAGTCCAAGAATGACCCCTTGTCCCCTCCTCCCAGGTTTCAGGCAGAAAACAGGCAGCATGTGTTTCATTGACTTCAGTCCAGTCATTCTAGTTTGTGAACACTTTTTTTCATATTTATTTATTTATTTTTTGGTTAGTTTCTGATTTATAACAAAGTGAATCAGTTATGCATATACATATGTTCCCATATCTCTTCCCTCTTGCGTCTCCCTCCCTCCCACCCTCCCTATCCCACCCCTCTAGGTGGTCACAAAGCACCGAGCTGACCTCCCTGTGCTATGTGGCTGCTTCCCACTAGCTATCTATTTTACGTTTGGTAGTGTATATATGTCCATGCCACTCTCTCACTTTGTCACAGCTTACCCTTCCCCTCCCCATATCCTCAAGTCCATTCTCTAGCAGGTCTGTGTCTTTATTCCTGTCTTACCCCTAGTTCTTCATGACATTTTTTTTCTTAGATTCCATATATATGTGTTAGCATACGGTATTTGTCTTTCTCTTTCTGACTTACTTCACTCTGTATGACAGACTCTAGGTCCATCCACCTCACTACAAATAACTCAATTTCATTCCTTTTCATGGCTGAGTAATATTCCATTGTATACATGTGCCACATCTTCTTTATCCATTCATCTGATGGATGCACAGGAGTTGAATAGCCTGGTAACAAAATCCAGAGGGCAGAAGTCCTTGGAAAGATGGGTGGGGTGTCTCAGTAGGGGTCCAAGTGATGCAAGAGAAAGCTTTCGACAAAATTCAACTGTGCAATTATTATTACACAGAACAGCTTTCCTGAAGACCAGCTCTGCAATCTTTATATGTTTTTAAATTAACTTACAAAGGATGTGACTAAACATATCTACTTTGTTTGTGTCTGTGGCTGCCGGGGTTTTTAGCATACACTTTTATAGTAACGCTTTGTAATAGAAACACGGCTGTCTTCTAAGACAGATTTAAAATATTTCTCAGAATAAATATGACCATCAACTGGGAAGGAGACTGTTAAACGGTGAGTTTAGTTTCCTAAGGTGCATCGTTAGTAGCAACTGTTTTATGTGTAAGAACTTCTCCCTTAGGGAGAAAAATGGAACCCCAGTAGTCAAGGCAGAACATTATGCCTATAACCTTCTGGATTCAAATGATGGGGCTCTAACCCGAATGTCATGAAAATTTCAAAGATGAAGTGCAACTCCCTAGAGCATAGAGGGAGGAAGGAGAGGCATTGGAGAGGCATCAGAGAGGATCCCAGGACAAGTCTACTCACTCCAGATATCCTGGAAACGAGACAGATGTGCTGCTGAGGCAGGGGTGCAGGGACCTTCCCTCTGGGCGGCCCCAGATATCCCTGTGGAAGGAGCTGGGCTCCTACCCCTATGCCCTGGCGAAGGGAAGGGATCAGGAACTCTGGAGACTGACTTGTTTTCTCAGTGAAGCTGAGCGATGCTAGGCAGAGATCAGAAGCCAGAAATAAATGGTCCTTTAAAGTTCAAGGTGTCCAAGAAAGAAAGATCATTTCCCTTCTGCTGTGTATGTTTATAGAGAAGTGTTATGTTAGATTTGAGTGTGCATTTAACACCAGTGCTATTAATCAATTGCTTATTCCTTTTTTCAGTTGATTTTTGTTTTTTATTTTATTCTCTTTTTCCAGTTTTATTGAGATGTAATTGACATACAGCACTGTATAAGTTTAAGGTGTACAGCATTAATGACTTGACTTACATACATCTTGAAATGATTACCACAGTAAGTTTAGTGAACATCCGTCACCTCACCTCATAGATACAAAAGAAAAGGAAAAACTATTTTTTCCTTGTGATGAGAACTCAGGGTTTACTCTCTTAATAACTTTCATATATAACGTACAGCAGTGTTGATTATATTAATCATGTTGCACATTGCATCCCTAGTACTTATTTATCTTATACATTTTGCATATTCATTGATTCAAACTCACACTTCTTGAGCATCTACCATGTACCAGAAACTAAGCTTGATTCTAAGGATCTAAAGCTGAATTAGGCATAATGTTTTATCTTCCAAACTCAAAACCCCTGTGGGAACAGTCAGTTAGACAAGTAAATTTAATACAGTGAGATAAGTGCTAATAGTTGTATGTACAAAACGCCAGGAGGCACCATGCTAAGACCAGTTCAGTGAAGCTGGGGAAGGTTTGTTTCATAGTGGAGGTGATATTTAAATAGATCAAACTTATCTTCCCTTGTCTGTCTCAACTCCAGTGAAAACCAGTAAACATAAACAATATTGACTAGTTCAGTGCTTCTTCTTAGCTATGCAAACCACAGAGGACAATGGAGCAGTTTCCAAACCTGGCACCCTGTGGGTGCCTGTGGGGCTTAACAGAATTTCTGTGACCTTGAAACATATGAAAAAACTCTCAACCACACTCACACACACAAAAACGCAAATTACTTGTCACATTGACGAAAATTCGAGACCCATTCTGTTTGTGAGGCTGTAGGGGAAACAGGTCCTTTTGTGTATTGGTGGTGGGAATGTAAACTGGTACTATGCAGGGGAATGTGGCAATACATTATAGGGTAATAAATTAAAGAAGCATTTATCCTTTGACCCAGCAATTCCACTCCTAGAAATGTATTTTAAGCATAGACCTGCATAAGTGCAAAATTACACATGCACAGAAGTTATTCTTTGTGGTTTTCTTTCTTTCCCCTCCCTCCCTCCCTCCCTTCCCTTGTAATTGTTAAGTACCTATGGGAAGGAACTTTGAAACTATGTAAATATCGTTTCTCAACAAACTTTTGATTAACTAATTAATATCGTGATTCCCTATTTTATTCATGGATTATAATTTGTCCTATCATTACTTACTTTGAGACCCAAATTGTCCCAGATTGGACTAGTAGGAGCTTCTTTGTCCTTCTTAGATGGTGTCATTATTCTTGGAGTTCTTGCTTGTTTTCTGGCACAAGATGTTCTAATGTTGGACTTTCCCTGACCCAGCCCTGGAACTGGTCACTTCTCCAAGGATCCCTGGTTCCTTTTCGTGGTGAATGGTGTTTAGAAACTAAGATTTATGTGCTAGCTGTGCCCATTCCAGTTGGGGTGTCACTGCTCTCAGGCTCTCTCAGTAGACAGATGGATATATATGTGTGTTTGTGTATATATGTTTACATCTGTATTTATTTCTATGGATATATTTCAAAAACAGAGTTCACCTTGATATCTCCAATTCCTATCTAATATCACAGGATTCATTCTAGTTTTCTACTTATTATTTGTAACTCCCTTCTCTGACACTGAGAAACTTGGCTCCCATTTTCCTTAATATAGTCACGTATTTGCTCAATCCATCTGGTGTAACCCACTTCCCATCACTGCCTCTGCCCCTATGCAGATGCTCTCCTCACTCCACCTGTGCTCTGATACTTGCATCAGTTGGAACCACTGCCCAGAGCCCTCACCTTGCTGGGGCTCCAGCACCCTGCACCAGGTAGCCCTCCCAGGTGAACCCCTCCTCACCCTGCTTTGGGCTCTGATGACCCATGCCCAGCCCCTGCCACCTGTGTATGTCCTCCTTACCCAGCTTGGGCTCTGGCCCCCTGTTTTGGGCCATCACAGCAATGCCTACCTTCCTCCATAGCCACACGCTTTACTCTGACCCGCTAAGAGTTTTAGGACTGAATAGTTCAGGAAGGCAACGTTGGGAGGAGGAAGCGGAGGAAGAAAAAAAGTGGAAGCATTTAAATAATTTTTTTTGAAATTACAAGATGGAGGAGACAGGGATGGAATCAAGACTCATGTACATTTTCATTTGATTCTGATTTTTTGACCAAGTGACTCTTTTAATATTCAAAAAGAGAATTCTTAAATTTGAAAATAAATAAATGTAATTATATATCAAATAGGTAACAAACATACCAAGAAAATCAAATTATTTTAAATGCTTTAGAAGACAATATTTTAAAATTTATTTTATTGAAGTATAGTTGATTTACAATGTTGTGTTAATTTCTACTGTACAGCTAAGTGATTCAGTCATATATATATATATATATATATATACATTCTTTTTCATATTCTTTTCCATTATGGTTTATCACAGGATATTGAATATAGTTCCCTGTGCCATTCAGTAGGATCTTGTTTATCCATCCTGTATATAATAGTTTGCATCTGTTAACCCCAAGCTCTCAATCTATCCCTCTCTCACCCCCGCCTTGGCAACCACAAGTCTGTTCTCTATGTCTGTGAGTCTGTTTCTGTTTTGTAGATAAGTTCATTTGTGCCATATTTTAGATTCCACATATAAGTGATATCATATGGTATTTGTCTTTCTCTTTCTGACTTACTTCACTTAGGATGATAATCTCTAGTTTCATCCATGTTGCTGCAAATGGCATTATTTCATTCTTTTTTTATGGCTGAGTAATATTCTACTGTATATATGTATAACATCTTCTTTTTCTATTCATCTGTCGTTGGACATTTAGGTCATTTCCATCTCTTGGCTATTGTAAATAGTGCTGCAATAAACACTGGAGTGCATGTATCTTTTCAAATTATAGTTTTCTCCAGATATATGCCAAGGAGTGGAACTGCAGGATCATATATAATAGGCAACTCTATTTTTAGTTTTTGAGGAACCTCCATTCTGTTCTCCATAGTGGTTGCATCAATTTACATTCCCACCAGCAGTGTAGGAGGGTTCCCTTCTCTCCACACCCTCTCCAGCATTTGTTGTTTATGGACTTTTTAATGATGGCCATTCTGACTGGTGTGAGGTGGTGTCTCATTGTAGTTTTGACTTGCATTTCTCTAACAATTAGTGATGTTGAACATCTTACATGTGCCTACTGGCCATCTGTATGTCTTCTTTGGAGAAATGTCTATTTAAGTCTAGAAGACAATGTTTTAACCTGCTTAGTGGGATATATTCTCAGAACAAAAAATCTCAAATTTAATTCAGGATTTTAAAACAAGTTATAATATTATTTTAATTTAAAAAAAAATCATACCAGTTAGCTGATTTATTTATTTATTTTAATAAATCTATTCATTTTATTTATTTATTTTTGGCTGTGTTGGGTCTTCATTGCTGCATGTGGGCTTTCTCTAGTTGTGGTGAGCGGGGCTACTCCTCGTTACTGTGTGTGGGTTCCTCATTGCCGTGGCTTCTCTTGCTGCAGAGCACGGGCTCTAGGCACGTGGGCTTCAGCAGTTGTGGCACACAGGCTCAAGAGCTGTGGCTTGCGGGCTCTAGAGTGCAGGCTCAGCAGTCGTGGCGCATGGGCTTAGTTGCTCTGCGGCATGTGGGATCTTCCCGGACCAGGGCTCGAACCCATGTCCCCTGCATTGGCAGGCAGATTCTTAATCACTGTGCCACCAATGAAGTCCCTGATATTTTAATTTTGAAACTAATATATATTGCAAGATAAAGCAAATAAGTGATATGTTAATGTTAGCAAGTAAATTTTTAGTATAAGAGAAAAGCAGTGTTAAGTTAAAAATCAAAAAAGTTAAAGACCTCTGTATTGTTAAATTTGAATTGGAAATTTCAATATGAACATATGATTTAAAAATATATACATGTATATTTCCCCCTACCTCTATCCATTGGAAGGACCTAGAAGCATTAACAACTCAGTAACAGTGAGTATCCCTAACACCCAGATTTTGATCTCTAACCATTATTCCCACTGAAAGGAATCAGGGTTCTTTTAGAGAAATGGCTGATTTTGGGTCAGGGTACAAGGTGAGACTGGGCTACATTTCTGTGCCAATAATTGGTTCTCATTGGCCAGAGATGGGACAATTTGAGCTTCAGAAAGAAAGACTGCAATGGAATAAAACACTGAATAGATACAAATCTGCAAGTCTATAAAATGATACTCAGAAAAGAGAAAAACAAAGACAAAACAAAATGAACACAATACCATTTGTCACCTATCCCTTACTCTGAAAAGTGATAATTTAAATAAATAATTATTTACCTTGCCTTTCCAGAAGGAGCAGTTGATGAGATACATCTCCCTTTCTCTCTCTCACTCTTTCTTTCTCTCTCCTATTATCAGCTAATAAATGTTGGATGAATGTTAGAAAGAAAAACATCATCATATTGCAACCCCTAATGTAGTAATCGATTACGGCAAGAATCATCAGCAGATGAGAAAGCCATTATATATAAAGTGATGGAGAACTGGATGCTCCAGTGCTGCTGAAGTATTATTCCACAGATTATCTGATGATTTAAAAAGAAAAATGGAACTTTACGATGGAGGCATGAAAGTTGTCTCTGGCTTACTGATAATGGGTCAATTAGATATGATGTACTTTGCAATGTGTTGCAATATGATACAGCATCAATAATGATATCTTGCCTAAAGTGCTTAACCAGAATGTAATCCAGCCTCTATCTCCAAACTCCAGTTTACACGAAATGCTTGGGTGACTGGAATAAGTTAAATGACACTGCAAATTTAACAGTTGGACAATGTCAGAAAGTAGGCCATTCTGAGGAACAGCTGGCCTGGCCAAAGAAATGGGGGGGGGGCATTTTTCTGGGTTACAAGTGACTTAACAGATATAACAACCAAATATAATGTGGGTTGGATCCTGGTAGGACTAAACTAGGAGTAACATATATTTTTGGAGCAATTGACAAAATTTGAATATGGATCAGGTATTAGAGGATGATAAAGAATTTTAATTAATTTTGTTAGCTGTATAATGATATTGACTTTAAGAAGGAAAATGTTCTTATTTTCATGGTGTCAATATAATTTATTGAAAACACTTAAACAAAAAGATTGATGAGGCAAACATGGTAAAAATGTTAACAATTATTAGTCTAGGAAATGGGTATGTAGGTGGTAAGTATACCATTCTCTTTTTTTCTTTATGCTTGAATATATTTATAATAAAAAAGTTAAAAATCATTCTGATTCCTAGGTCCCAATCCAGACTTACTGAATGAACAGAAGCCCTAGTTGGTATCTGCATTTTTTTCAAGTAGCCTATCTCAGTGAAGGGGTGGATGAATGAATGTCTTCTTCCTATGTATAATCTTTTTTTTAACAAATATTTATCAGGTCCTTACTGTGAGCCAAGCACTTTTCTAGGTGCTGAAGATTCAGCAGTGAACAGAACAGATACAAGGCATCTTAAACCCATGGAGCTTGGCATCCTGCCTTGTTCATAGGTAGGCATCTTTAAAGCAAACAAGCAAACTTAAAAAAAATCATTAACTATAACACAAACACAGAAAACCACATGAAACAGATGCACAGTTTAATGAATTGTTAGGCAGCACACCGTGCCTCCCACAGGAGTTAGGAGTCTTCCATTCCCCGCGCACCCCAGTCACCACCGCCCAGTGAGAAAGCCTCTTACCCCCACAGAGTATGTTTTAGGATGCTATTAAGAATCAAAGACAAAGTTCAGAACACCGCCCTTAAAATTCTTCTGAGTATGTCTCTACCCCCGCCCCCAAAGTGAGGTTTTACATTTTTCCTTTGGTTCAAAAGGTTTTTCATCTCAGCTGTACAGAACAGTACAACTCAGTTCTGCATTATTAGACATGCAATTTTCACTTTATAATATCAAGGAAACGGAGCCGCTCTGGGGCAGACTCATTCCTGATTCACAGCTAATTCTGAGAACATAATGTCATAAAGGATCTTCAGAGGCAAACACATAATACTATCATGGTGGGATGAAGAAATTAAAACGTTATTTAAAATAATCTCAGAGCCGGCTTCAAATGAGTGAAGGTAAGGTCTCCAGAGACTGTCTGCAGAGTCATTATGCTTGTAGTGATGTTAAAAGGTGGCCGGAGGCACTGCTTGTTACCTGGGGTGGTCGAATCAAAATGAGAAATAAACTTTTCTCCTTCCCCACCCCCCCCCCCAACTTAACACTCAGAGAACTTTAATCTTCTACCCGTTTTATACGATTTTGTTTTCTCTCTTTTTTTTTTTTTTTTGCGGTACGCGGGCCTCTCACCGCTGTGGCCTCTCCCGTTGCGGAGCACAGGCTCCGGATGCGCAGGCTCAGCGGCTATGGCTCACAGGCCCAGCCGCTCCGCGGCATGTGGGATCTTCCCGGACCGGGGCACGAACCCGTATCCCCTGCATCGGCAGGCGAACTGTCAACCACTGCGCCACCAGGGAAGCCCTTTTTTCTCTTTTAATTTAGGTCTTCCAGACCCCGAGCTGAAAGAGTGTAAAAATAGACAATGTGTTCCCTGCCTGTTCTCAGAATGCCCAAATCTTGGTACCAACACAGGGGCTGAAAAGTAAAGATACACGCGTTTTGTTTGGAAGTCTCAAAGCTCTAATACGAGGCGATTTTTAGTGCACAGTAATGTGCCGTCTTCACCAGGCTGTTATGTGCATTGAGTAAAATAATAAGTATGCACAGCAGCTCGGGGTACACACCAGGAGTGCAGGAAGGGTTGGGAAAGCGGCTGAGTTGGGGGGCAAGCGTTCCAGACCGGGTAGGAACTGGACTCCCCTTCCTGCAACTCTGTCTCCTCTCTGGATGGCCCTGGGCCCATCTCCACGTGGTGAAGCCTCCGTCTCTCTACAGGTCAATGTGGGGGAGATGCCACTTTCTCCCAGGGATGCTGGGGATTAACGGTGATTCTTACCATTGCCCTAGTGCTCGCTGGGGGCTGCTCTGTTTTGACACCTGTCATCCGTGTGTTCCTCTCAACGTACTGCCCTACTCACGTTATTCATGAGCAGCTAGAAAATGTAGGAGGCATACGTTGTTCTTTTTTTTTTTTAAAGGGGCACTTTGCCATTTCCCCTCATCCCCACCGCACCCCATCCTCAGACAAGAGGCATATTGATTGCATACTGGGTCCTCCTTTGATAGTTGGAAACCTCTTTCAAGTTACTTGATCTCTCTAAACCTTAATTTCCTCACATATAAAATGGGGATTAAAATAGTACCTTTCTATTGGGTTGTAGTGAGGATTAAATGAGATAAGGCATTTTTGTTTTTACTGGTGATGACGTCTGAGTTGTTATGGAAGGTCTCATCTGAGGCTCTGCTGCCCACGGGGTGGTCTTTGCTGTGCTGAGAGTTCCCCCACCTCATCCCTCCAGATGTGAGCGAAGTAGAGAGAGTTTTCTGCAGCTGGGGCTAGAGGATGACAGATGTGGCTTTTGGCCTGTGCTGGAAACTCCTGCTACAGCCCAGGCTCCCCTCAGCAAGACCTGGGAAATAGCAGAGGGATGGGGAAAGCACAATTGTATTACTTTTCACTATCTATCATCACTTCCTTTCTCTAGTTCATAAATTTCTCCCAGCTATTGCCTCTCAGCGGCTTCCTCGGGGTTTAGAACTTGACACTTCAACTTTTAATGAGGAATGATAGCCACATTTGGCTTTCATTGTTTTTCTCTTGTGCAAAACCTTATATTTGTTTACTTTCTGGAAGAAAAATAGAAGTGTATCATGTTGTCCATCTTGGGCTGGACATTAAATAAAAACAGTCCGATTGAAACTGAATGTCAGAAAAAGTGTTTAGCTTTGGCTGTGGGGTTTCGGATGTGACCTTCCTGGTCCCTGAGGGCTAGGAAGAACTGTGACTCCTCACAGCAGGAGTCCAGGCTGTTTCTTTATGGAAGTCTCTTAAAGGGCCTTGATAAAAGAGATGTTCACATGTTGAGGTACAGGGAAGTCATTCTGGCTTATACATGAGTTAACTTGAACCTGATGCTAGCCAGAACAGTGTGTTTATGGCCTATCAAACATACATTGTATATCTGCTTTAATTATTAAGGAGAAGGCACATTGACCAGAAGTAAAGAACGTCCATGTTAAAAATAAAGACATCCATTTGCAGCAACATGGATGGACCTAGAGATTGTCATGCTAAGTGAAGTATGCCAGACAGAGAAAGACAAATATCGTATGATATCGCCTATATGTGGAATCTAAAAGAAAAAATGAATGATATAAATGAATTTATATACAACACAGAAATAGACCCATAGACATAAACATAGAAAACATAGACATAGAAAACAAACTTGTGGTTACCAATGGGGAAGGAGGGGGAGGGATAAATTTGGAGCTAAGGACTAACATACACACACTGCTACGTATAAAATAGATAACCTATTTTATACAGTAGCAAGGACCTACTGTATAGCACAGGGAACTATACTCAATGTTTTGTAATAACCTATAAGGGAAAAGAATCTGAAAAAGAATATGTATGTGTATGTATATATATAAAACTGAATCACTTTGCTGTACACAGGAAACTAACACAACATTGTGAATCAACTATATTTCAATTAAAAAAATAAAAAATAAGAAAATAAAATTAAAATAAAGTCTAAGTTCCTCCCTTCCTGGGATGCAATGCTGGTACTCCTTCGATGATAGGACTTCCTTCCCAGATGCCAAGGCCATACTGACTCACTGTGTACGTGCTGACCTGTTTTTTTGAAACTTTGAAGGAATGTATCCCTGACTTGTTTGATGTTCTTTGTTCTGACAAGATATAAAACTGCTGAAAACCATGCTTCTCTGGAGTAGTTCCTCAGCGTTATCTGAGAGGCTGTCTTCTGGGCTATAGTCCTCAGTTTGATTCAAATAAAACCCTTTTCTATTCCTATTATAGATTGTTTATTGATTATTTTCATTGACAGCCTATTGCATCAAAAAGCCATTTGGGGGCTTCCCTGGTGGCGCAGTGGTTGAGAGTCCGCCTGCCGATGCAGGGGACACGGGTTCGTGCCCCGGTCCGGGAAGATCCCACATGCCGCGGAGCGGCTGGGCCCGTGAGCCATGGCCGCTGAGCCTGTGCGTCCGGAGCCTGTGCTCCGCAACGGGAAAGGCCACAACAGTGAGAGCCCGCGTACCGCAAAAAAAAAAAAAAAAAAGCCATTTGGCTCTGTTCACAGGTTGAATGCTACCTTCATTTTGCTTCTCTTCTGGGTCCTCATTTGAATGTAGGGTATGTGCCCAAGGACTCAGGCTGCTCTGAGACCCTCATCTCCCCTGAATGTCTTCTTTGCCCACTTACCTAAATTTCTGTCACCAGCCATGACCCCTAGAAGGCTACTGATGTAATGTTACATGGGAGGTGTTCTGTTCCAGGGTCTCAATTTCCTTCCTTGGAGAGCAGCGTGGGCACTGGCTGCCAGGTTCCTCTGACTCCTCCCTCCAGGCTCCCAGGCTCTACCCCTGTGGCCTTAGCACTGTCCTTTGACCACTTACCCCCAATTCTCCTCTCCCCCCGCAGCTGTATTTCATCCACAGGCCATTTACTGTTGAGTCTGCCAACTTTATATTCTCCTGGGAAAAGTACATCTACTTCTCTCTTTGTAAAATACATTTTATAGATTAATTTCTTCCTCTTTCTTTGTAAAATTCCTTGGCACGTGAAATGTGTTGAAAAGGACAAGGTTTTTGATCTCCTTCTGTCTCAAGGAATTAAGATTCCCACAAGACTCCAGATATTTTTCCCCAAGCACTCTATGCTTTGGCAAAAACAGGCGGACAAACAAAACAAAAAGAGCACCCTTCTCAGTTAGCTGTGTGACGTATTAGCAATTCTCACTGAAAATGAGACCCAAAAATTTCTTCCCCTTTCTTACAAATATGATTTTAAAATCACTTTGAAACTCTTCTTCTCTTTCTTCAGGTGAGATTAGAGTAAGTGTCTTAAAATCTATTTGTACATTTCTGATTACTTGTACCTCAGGTGTTTATGTATATGCCCATATGACCCAATATGTGTATAACTAATACGTTTAATTGGGCCCTTGTTCTTTCCCTGGGAATTCCTGTTATTCATTCATCCACTCAATCACTCTCTCATTCTTTCATTCAATAAATAATTTTGAATGCCTCCTTTATATTAGACTTTGTGCAAAGTCTACTAAGGGGATACTATGGAATACACACAACCACAGGCTAAAATACTACATTTTTTTTAGCCATCTGAGTATCTGAGTACCACAGGTTGAGTTGTCTAGAAGTAGACTCTGGAGTTTGGAGTATATAGAGATTTTAAGGGATGGATTCCCCTTCCCGGCTGAGGTCCAGTGGTATCTGTACTTCTCTGAGCTTCAGGAGACTGAGTTCTACTATTAGCTCTGTCCCTAACAAGCTGTGTGATCTAGAACAGGTTGCTTCACCTCTCTGGATTCAGTTTTCCAATGTCAAAACCTAGGAAAGAGAAGTTCTACCTGCCATTTCATCAGAAGGGCATAGTAATAATGATGTTACTGCTTACAGTTGTGTGAATACTTCATTACTTGCAGAAATAGAAAATCTGTCTTCATGACATCGATATGCAGTAGGCTGGAAAGGAGATGTAATTCCAATTTTACAAATAAGAAAATAGTTTTAGAGAGCTTCTTAAGAAGCTTACTTAGGTGGTCCATTTTGCCTCAGTGAAATCATCAGACCAGGAATGTAAAATAGCTCCTAAATTCACTCAGGTATCCAATGGTTTTCGAAATAGAATCTTTACTTGGAAGGAAGGAGACTAATATTTATTTTTTTAATTTTTTTTAAATTTTAATTTAATTTTTTTTTGAGACTAATATTTATTGAGTGCTTACTCTGAAGCAGCAGCGGTAGGTCATTTTACCCGTATTCTTTCATTGTGTGTGACCATGTTTCTGTGTTGTTTTGTATTATCCCATTTTACAGACGAGAGAACTGAGGTTCAGTTACATGGCTTGCCCTAGCGAGAAGTGGAGACGGATTTAACCTTTGTCTTCTCTGACTCCAAAGCACAGAACTGCCAGGGAGCATGGAGTACAACCCTCCACTAGACTTTTCCAGTGGGGCCATCAAAGCAGGGCTTCCCTGAAACAAGGGTAGTCTTGACCGGGGTGTTTGTGCTGTCCCAGCCCGATTGTCCCAGTATCCACAAACCTTCTTTCATGAACTGCACACACTGTCTTTATGGAGATTCATGGAAACCCTGTGCTATTGTTACGGTTGATGTTTTAATGTATCTCTTCTCCAGGCCATATTTCTTCACATGGTAGTCACGTCATTTGAGAAAAGGTATTTAAGCACGCTTATTTATTAAGTATGCTCCTTCAGACTGATAAACACAATCTGTTAGACAGGCTTGATCTAAAATTTATTTATCATTGAAATAGAACTGAAATTTCCTGGTTTCCTGGGTTTGCATGAAGTCTCGTGGTGTTGATATATTATCCACTTTAATATTTAACTGTTTAGTTAGGTTCAAAAAAAATCATTTTGCCCCATTTTGTCATAAAGTTTGTATGGCTTACTGGCTGCTTAGATTTCCCTCCACAGCAAATCCTTTTGTAACTCCATATTTCTTCCCCCAGAGTTAGAAATACGCACGCCGCAAGAGGCTATGGGGAAAAGCAGTCTGCAGTTCTTGGTAACTTTGGGCAAACCACAAACAGCATCAGAGAACTGAGAAAAGTTCAATCTCATGGGCAGTAAGCATAGTTGTTTATTGCAGAATCAGCATTGGGCATAATAGTCCAATAGTTTTTTTTAATACTCACTGAATTCTTTTTCATCAAAATCTTGAACTGTTTGATTCACTAAGGAAATATCATATTTAGGAAGTTACGGCTGAATCAGGTTTTCAAATGGACACTTACCTGAAGTTTATTTCCTCTTTAGAAATTTTGAGCTTGGGAAGAAGTTGAGAGGAAATTTGGTTCCATCCTCTTGATAGAGGTCAAAGATGAAGTAACTTGCCTAAGAGAACACAGCTGGCTGGGGCAGAGGAGGAACAAGACAAGGTCTCTTGACTTTTCTTTGTTTTTGTATGGGAGTGTAGTTCTTTCACAAGGTTGTGTTAGTCTCTACTGTACAGTGAAGTACAGTAGAGCTCCCTCTCTTGACCTTCTGACAGGGCAATTGTTCTTGCTCCAAATGCTGCAAGCTCCCCCGTATAAGAAACAGGGTAGGACTTCCCTGGTGGCACAGTGGTTAAGAATCCACCTGCCAATGCGGGGGGCACGGGTTTGATCCCTGGTCTGGGAAGATCCCGCATGCTGCGGAACACCTAAGCCCATGAGCCACAACTGCTGAGCCTGCTCTCTAGAGCCCACAAGCCACAACTATTGAGCCTGTGAGCCACAACTACTGAAGCCAGCATGCCTAGAGCCCGTGCTCCGCAACAAGAGAAGCCACTGCAATGAGAAGCCCGCGCACCGCAATGAAAAGTAGCCCCCGCTCCCCGTGACTAGAGAAAGCCCGCGTGCATCAACGAAGACCCAGCGCAGCCATAAATAAACAAACAAACAAACAAATAAATAAATAAATCTATTAAAAAATCATTAAAAAAAAAGAAACAGGATATTCATATGTTGGTTAACAGAGTTACCACTCACCGTGGTGACCTACACATGGGTGACTGATTATGTATTTTTATAATGCTACATACATACTTACAAAAAATTTAGGCAATATGAATGTGTATAAAAGGATATAAAAGTGAAAATCTGCTACTTCCTGGCCTCCTTCAATCTTACTCCCCAGAGTTCACCACCAATAGCCTGGTCTGTAGCCATCTGGATTTTCCTAGCCATATTTAACGCCCCTTTCTCCCCCAGAACACACACAGTTTAAAAATTAAAATTAAATTGTTTATATATACATAATCTTCTGTAATTTGCTTTTTCAACAAAAAACAGATTGTGGGCTTCTTTCCATGTCATTATACATAGCTGTACCTCCTTCCTTGTGTGGTGCTCCAGTGGATAGAACAGAATACATTTAATCAGTTTTCTACTGATAGGAAACTTGGCCAGTTTTTAAGAATTATAAATCATGACCATGGAATATTACATTAGTGGGTCACAGCACCATCCAGTCTGCCTCTCCCCTCCCCTTGCAGTTGTAGGAGTTCCTTCTCCCCATGTCTGATCGTCATTCAATCTTTGGTATAATAGTTCCAGGGGCCATTACAGTCAGTACCAGCGTCTGCCTGTCACAATGCAATGTGCAAATCTAAAATCCCACTGAACATAATTTGTGCTCCTGTAGTGATTCAGAGTTTTGAAGTGCTGCAGGCTCATTATTAAATGGCCATTATTCTGTAGAAATCAGGCAGTGCTGGTTATTAGAGGCTTGGACCGAGAGAACATTAAAATCAGTCACCAGCATCTGCACACCTGAAAAACACTGCTGCTATTTCACTTCTTTTTCTTTCTTTCTGTCTTTCTTTCTTTGTTTCTTTGTTTCTCTCTTTCTTTCTTTCCTTCTTCTTTCCTTCCTTCCTTCCTTCTTTCTTTCTTTCCTTCTTTCTTTTTATTATTATATTTTGGCTGCAACAGGGCTTAGTTGAGGCATGCAGGATTTTTCCTTGTGGTGGGTGGGCTTCTCTCTAGTTGTGGCGTGCAGGTTTTCTCTCTCTAGTTGTGGCACGTGGGCTCCAGAGCATGTGGGCTCTGTAGTTTGCAGTATGCAGGCTCTCTAATTGAGGCGTGTGAGCTCAGTAGTTGTGGCACACGGGCTTATTTGCCCAGCGGCATGTGGGATCTTAGTTCCCCGAACAGGGATTGAACCCACATCTCCTGCATTGGAAGGCAGATTTTTTACCACTGGACCACCAGAGAAGTCTTTCTTTCTTTCTTTCTTTTCTTTCTTTCTTTCTTTCTTTCTTTCTTTCTTTCTTTCTTTCTTTCTTTCTTTCTTTCTTTCTTTCTTTCTTTCTTTCTTTCTTCCTTCCTTCCTTCCTTCCTTCCTTCCTTCCTTCCTTTCTTTCTTTCTCTTTCTCTCTCTTTCTCTCTCTTTCCCTCCCTCCCTCTCTCTTTGCCATTCTTTCTTTCTTTTTAAATATGAGAATAAAGGACCTTAGTATCTGAGATTAACAAACTTGAAAAATCCTGCATATCATCCCTTATGTCATTCATAATTCAACAGCCATTTCCTGAGTGCCTGCTCCATGCAGGTTCTGATCAGACACCAGGCTTCCATGCACATCACACATGGTTATACCCCAGGTGCTCACAGTACAGACACTGACACTTGAAAAGACAGTGTGTTCTTTGGTAGATACTGGATGCTTTGCTAATATTAAAAAAAAAAAAGGAAGGAAAAAACATAAAGCAAAGATGAAGATGGGGAAAGAGGAGAAGTGGGCAGCAGAGGAGAGAATGCCCTTCTGCACCCTGTGTTAAAAATGATTCAAGAAGAAAATTTAGGGGATACCAACAAATTTTATTTAACACTTTATGAAGCAGGTAGTCTCTGTTCTCAAGGGTCCAGAGAACTGGAAAATGGGGTGGAAGTCAGGAAACTTTTATAGGATAAAGAATAAGTAACAAGGAAGAGAAAAGGAGAAAATGAATAAGGAGCAAGGAAATAAATATAGAGCCCAGAGCTGGCTTGGTGTGTGGGTATCGGCTGACTGGACAGACTGCATTTCTAGTCAAGTAGAGCCTTTATAGGGACACGACAGTTGGCTGAGTTGTGTTTGCTGATGTAGCATCTGGGCAGGAGTTGTTGCATCCTGGGCCCAGAAAGGTATTTCAACACCTGTATACCCAGAGCAGTGGTTTCGCATTTTAGTGGGGATCAGAAACCCTGCGGTGCTTGTATTCAAGCCCCGGCACCTTCTGCCTAAATTATTAGGAAAGAAGGAAGAAAGGATGGATGTGAGGGAGGAAGGAGGGAAGGAGGAAAGAAGAAGAGAGGGAGAGGAAAGAAGGAAGAAAGGAAGAAAGAAAGAAAATAAGACTTGAACAATCAGTCCTAGCAATTCCCTTTTTTCCACCGCCCTCCAAGCCCCCCACTTTCACTCTCTGGCTCTAACTCTCAAGAGCTTCACTGCTGGGCCCTGAGCGCCCCTCCCCCTCCCCCTCCCCAGTGGCTTCCAGGGGCAACGAGGGGCCACATCTGCCGAAATGTAGTCTCTCTTCTACTCCTAGCCCGCTTTGCTTACTGGACTTCGCGTGTAACGTTTCATTTTATCAAGAGTCTCCTCCAGCTGCTCCTCAGGGGCCTCCTCCTCTCTTTGGATCTTCTCTGGGTCTTCACCAAACACCTGCCACCATCCCGCTTTTCCCTGTGACAAGTGCATCTGGTCCCTGGGCCCTCAGCTCAAGTCCCCATGCTGATTCTACCTCCACCCACGCTGGGACCTGCCTCCTGAGAATGGAGCGGTTCCTTCCCCTGGGTGTTGAAACAAAAACAAAAGCAGGCCGTGTGGCCTGAGGACGAGGGGCTTGGACTCGGAATTCAGAGCACCTGGGGTGAGCAAACTCTGGGGCTTTGTGAGCCTTTGTTTCCTCACCTGTAATTATTCTCATTTTGCAGCGTTACTGTGAGGATTGAATGAGATAGTTTGTCGAGGGTTTAGAAGAGCACTTTGTGCTTAGTAAGCACATAAATGTTAGTTGGTATGTGCTTATTTTCTTTATTAGTATGATTAGGATCCCACCTCCTCTCATCCCTTTTTTTCTTCCAAGAGCTCTCCATTTATTTATTTATTTATTTATTTATTTATTTATTTTTGGCTGTATTGGGTCTTCGTTGCTGCGCGCAGGCTTTCTCTAGTTGCGGTGAGTGGGGGCTACTCTTCGTTGCAGTGCACGGGCTTCTCATTGCGGTGGCTTCTCTTGTTGCGGAGCATGGGCTCTAGGCGCGTGGGCTTCAGTAGTTGCGGCTCGCAGGCTCTAGAGCGCAGGCTCAGCAGTTGTGGTGCACAGGCTTAGTTGCTCCGCGGCACATGGGATCTTCCTGGACCAGGGATCAAACCCGTGTCCCCTGCGTCGGCAGGCAGATTCTTAACCACTGCGCACCAGGGAAGTCCCTCCTCTCATCTCTTTAAGGACACCCATCCAGCAATTCTTCCCCACATCCTGCCTCACCCATCTGACTCTATATGATCACTTCCATATGCAAATAGGTTGTTGTTACTCCCATCTTAAAAAACAAACCGAAAAAAATTAAAAGGCACCACCCCACACTTCCCATTGGTAGCAAAGCTCCCTGGGGGTGTTCTCTCTACTCCCATCTAGATTCTCCTCCTTTACTTCTTTCCTGAACTCACTCGAATCAGGCTTTTGCTTCCCCTGCTTCACTGAACCGGCTCTTGCTGCCAAGACCGCTATGACCGCTGCATTGTCAGTGCAGCGGCCACTGGGAAGTGTCACCCGGCTGTGACACAGCTCTCCCCTCCTCTGTGAACCACTTTTTGGCTTGGATTCTGGGCACAGCACTCTCCTGATTTTGCTTTTTCCTCAGTTCAGTCTCCCTTGCCGGCTTCTCCTTAGTTTTCTGGCCTCCTAGACACTGGGCTGCCCTGGGACTCAGCCTTTGGCCCTTTTGCCTTTTCCATCTACACTGGCTAGTGATCTCATTTGTCATTTGAGATCATCGACCTGCCCACACTCCTAAATTTACATCTCCAGCTTGGACTTTTCTCCTGAATTCCTGACTCAAATAATTATCTGCCCACCTGGCACCTCCCCTTGGATTCTAGCAGGCATCACAAACTTAGCATGTCCAGAACCGAACTCCTAATCCTGCCCCGACTCCCAGCCAACGTTCCCCACTGTCCTTCCTGTCGGGTAAGGACAGCTCCATCCTTCCATGTCAGGCTGAAAACTTTGGGGTCATGCTTGACCATTCTTTCGTCACAAACCTGGTTTCTTGTTCCTTAAAAAAAAAAAAAAGGTGAGAAGTTCCTTGACCACTTCTCACCACTACCACTGTTCTCTTTCTGGTCCAGGTCACCCTCGTCTCTCCTACACACGCAGATTCCTGTAGTCTCCTAACTGGTGCTATGGCTCGGGATGCTGCACAGTTAAAGGAGAAAGGTTAAATCAGATAGCACCACTCCTCTGTTTTAATCCCTCCAGTAACTTCCCATGTCATCCTGTGTAGAAGCTACAGTAGATAACAAAGGCCCTGCACAACAGGCCTCCCTCCCTTGTGGCCTCATGAGTTCTTCGTCAGTCATGTCAAGCACGCTCCGACCTCAGGGCTTTGCACTGGCTGTGCCCTTCGCCGGGAATACTCTCTGCCCAAATATCACATTGCTCTTTCACATCTCCTTCAAGAATTTGCTCAGATGTGTGCTCCTCAGTGAGGTCTTGCTTAGCCACTTTATTTAAAATGACACCGCCTCCCTCAACAGGCACTCTCTCTCCCTGTTTTACATTCCCCTCCTCCATCATACTAACAGTACTTAGCATCATCTAACTGTACTTATTTACTGTCTTTCTTGTCAGTGTCTGAATTTTTGTCCCTTTTGTTCACTCTGGCACCTAGAACACTGCCTGGCACACAGTGAGCACTGAATAAATATTTGTAGAATGACGAATGAATAAATGAATGAATGAGGAAATGCGTAAAACAGGCAAATTATTTTGAGGGATGTGATCATTTAATGATTTGGAGCCTCAGTTTGCTGGTTAAGAAGCTCCGTTGTATTTGTACACATGGAAAAAAATCAGATTTGGAGGAAGGAGCTACAAGAACTAAACTCACAGGTGGCAAGTCTGTCCTAGACATGTGTTTGCCATGAACCGTACCTGGCCCAGATCCAGCTCCAGCCCCTGGAGGAAGGAGCGCCCTTTCTGGTGCTTCCATCTGGAGCCCAAAGAGCGCAGGAGGCTTCTGGGTGCATGAAGAACTAGAGCAAAGAGAGCTGCTTATTCTCAAAAGACACTTACTGATGATTCATCTATATCCATGGTTACTTTGGTCTAAAGAATAAGGAATTATCAGATGCTCTTTTCTTTAGATGATCCTGAAAAACTGCTACAACCTCTTACTTTCTGCCCCTGGGTGTTCTGTGGAGGCCATTGCCTCTGCTTGCATTTGCTGCGAGAGCTTCCTTCATTTCATCATTTCTCCCTTCAAATTACATGCCTTAAAAGATACAGACTATCTTTCAGTGGTTCTATTTCTGTTGGCTCTTGCCTAAGGGACCTATCTCTTAAAGCGGCGGTCCCCAACATTTTTGGCACCAGGGATCGGTTTTGTGGAAGCCAATTTCTCCATGGACGGATCAGGCGGTAATGCGAGTGATGGGGAGCGGCGGGGAGCGGCAGATGGAGCTTTGCTCGTGCGCCCCCCCCAACTCACCTCCTGCCGTGCAGCCCGGTTCCTAACAGGCTGAGGACTGGTAGCGGTCTGCGGCCCAGGGGTTGGGGACCCCTGTCTTAAAGTCCTAGGGAAATTGTTTCAAAGGTCATGGGCACCCTGGCACCTTTCAGCTGAGACCTGGTACCATTCCTCATTGCTCAAATTCAATAAAATGGCAGAAGAATACCTTTTCCCATTGGAACTAGTCTAAAATTTTTCATACTGGTAAGCACTAATCCTTATTGACCTGAAAACTTCAACGAACTCCATAGATGTCTTAGTCCTTTCGGGCTGTTATAACAAAAGCCCATAGACTACGTGGCTTATAATCAACATCTATTTATTTTTATAGTTCTGGAGGCTGGAAAGTCCAAGAACAAGGTGCTGACATGGTTGTGCTCTGGTGAGGGCCCTCTTCCGAGTTCATAGTCAGCTCTTTCTCCCTGTATCCTCAGGTGGTGGAAAGGGTGAGGTATCTCTGTGAACCTCTTATATAAAAGCACTAATCACCTCCCAAACACCCCACCTCCTCATACCATCACATTTGGGGGTTAGGATTCAACATATGAATTTTGGGGGTGCACAAAAATTCAGACCAGAGTAATAGACATCATCCCATCTGGTTAGACTCAGAGAATATAGGACCCCATTTTTAAAAATGACAACTATTTCATGGACCATAGGCCTTTCACCTCAATGTTACAGCTCTCTTCTCTCTATCCTGCAGTTCTGGGTCTCCAGGGCCAACATTTTATATGAGGAACCAATGAGCTTCATCTTGGCCTGTTCATTCATGGCCACTGTGCACCCTTCACTTTGCTTGAGTTTTTACTGACCTTTCCTCAAAATGTGGCTCTATGACAGAAGCCAGCTTTGGGTCAGGCTGAATGAGTTCCATATGGACTCATAGTTTTTGATATCCACAGAAGTCATGATTGCTGTTTCAGTGAGGTAGCACCTCTATCATATCACATACTTATCATTTCTTTTTTTGTGATAGGAATAATTAAAATCTAGTCACTCAGCAAGTTTGATATTTATATGACGGTGTTTTGTCTATAATCACTATATTGTGCACTAGGTCTCTGGGACTTACTTATCTACTAGTTGCAAATTTGTACCATTACACAGCATCTCTCCTATTCCCCCACCCTCCAGTGCCTGGTAACCACCATTCTACTCTCTGTTTTTATGAGTTCTGATTTTTTTAGATTCTGCATATAAGTGGTATTACGTGATATTTGTCTTCTCTGTCTGACTTATCTCACAGCATAATGTCTTCAAGCTCCATCCATGTTGTCACAGATGGCAGCATTTCCTCTTTCTCATGGCTGAATAATATTATATATATATATTATACATTACATGTTCTTTACCATTCATCTATTGATGGACACATATTGTTTCTGGCTTATCTTTTAATGATTCAGCTAACAATGTCCAGTGGCATAAAGTAGGACTG
The DNA here is from genome assembly GCF_937001465.1 of Orcinus orca. Lineage (NCBI taxonomy): Eukaryota > Metazoa > Chordata > Mammalia > Artiodactyla > Delphinidae > Orcinus > Orcinus orca. The sequence goes on along the minus strand of NC_064569.1, from coordinate 38,314,079 downwards.
TGTTCTGCAACCCTCTTTTGCCTAAGTTAAATATGAATGGTTTGAAGCTAACTTTGGTTAATTCAGATGCCTGTCCATTGGCCATAGAAAATAGTTGAATGAGTTTCTCGCGCTACAATAACATCAATGTCACAACCTGGAAGTGGCCCCTGGGTGACACATCCTGTGATCAGACCGCTAACAGAAAGTCTAGTCTTAGATCAACTATTTTACAATTAAAATGATTATTTTGTGGGTGTTCTCCAAATGTAGTGATTCTAAGTTTAATACTTCCATTCAACCAGCTAATTTATTTTTAGTTATTTAGAGCAGTGGTATCCCAACTGTTTTAATTACATACCTCATTAGTGAAAAAAATGTCAGCATGCTCTCCCAATCTGTATAGATTTATTTATAAATTCTATACACGTGCTATTATATTACTATGTTATCTATATTATAAAGCATACATAAAATAGCAATTTAAAAGGATGGGATGGAGATGAAATGTAACTTTTTTCTTATTTTATTCATTAATGGAACAATATGATGTTATGATGATGAATGTTCAGGCTGCTTCCTTTTAAAAATGTCTTGCTAATCCTGATGGCTTCATGTTTCCATTAGCTAATATCAAAGGCACAATAAAAACTCAAGGCAAGTCGTATCATTAACGAGAGTGGAGGTAAATCCGTATTTTAAGTAGTCTTTTTATTAATTTTAAATGTGGAGATTGACTTTTGGTCAGATATGATGAATCCCTGTTTTACCACATAATGCAACTCCTAAAAAGTTTGTCTGTTCTAAGAATCAGAGCAGTGCAGGCTCTGCCATTTCTTTTTACATATAAATTTATTTATTTATTTTTGGCTGCCTCGGGTCTTCGTTGCTGCACACAGGCTTTCTCTAGTTGTGGCGAGCAGGGGCTACTCTTCACTGCGGTGTGCGGGCTTCTCATTGCGGTGGCTTCTCTTGTTGCGGAGCACAGGCTTCAGCAGTTGTGGCTCGCGGGCTCTAGAGCACAGGCTCAGTAGCTGTGGCGCACGGGCTTAGTTGCTCCGCGGCATGTGGGATCTTCCCGGACCAGGGCTCAAACCCATGTCCCCTGCATTGGCGGGTGGATTCTTAACCACTGTGCCACCAGGGAAGTCCTGCCATTTTGTTTTTGTCGCTTGTGTTTATTACTGACATTTCTTGAATCCTCTCCGTTTTATGAAAGTTAGTTTAGTTGAAACTAGATGCTACATTCCATACAGCTGCTTAATTAGGCACATCTGAACTCCAACATGTGGCCATTTGGTGAAAGTGAACAAAAATGTGTCAACTCTCTACCTAGGGAACCTCCACTTTTTCCCAAAGACACCCTGAGAACCACAGGGTGGGGGGACCCAGCAGTCAACATCTAGCAAGCTGACCGAGCAGGTGAGGTGTCTGTCTCAGTTGGAATCTTTAAGTGCTATTAAAGCTTGACTCCTTTCATATTGTTACATCTAAATATATGTCTAATATTTTCTTCCTGCATGCCAGTCTTACATGGCCTCTACAGTGCAGAGACTCTGCAGAGAGATATCTGCTACTAACTCATCCTGGGAAGCTCACTGGCAATCAGTGCTCATAAATGGATGTTTGAGAGCTGCTTCCCAAACTCCAGGCATTTACATCAGAGCTTCACAAGTCTGCCTTACCTATACATCATCTGTACTCTTAGTTAATTAACATTGATATCTGTATTAACCTACTTTGAAAACTTAAGTTGATTTAAAAAGGAAACATGTGTCACTGGCATGAATAGAAAAGTGCCTATCGCTTGCCCTTCATCCTGTCTCACAAACCCCGGTTCTTCTCACCACAGCCTGCACACAGCCCCTGCTGCTGGCCTTGGTGAGCTCTCTACACCCTGCAGCTGAGAGCCCAGAGTGTTCCTTGCTCCTCTCCCTGCAATACCCAGCATTCAGCGTGGTGAGGAGAGACCTGGACAGGAAGTGCATTGCACTGCCACCTGCTGAAGGGCTTCTCAGCAACTGGTCCACAGAGGGTGGGAAGGGTGGGTGCATGCTGGCAGCCTTGTACCACCGCAGATCAACTTGGGTATAGTACTTGGGTAGTATACTTGGGGAAACACATCTCTTTTTGCTTTACTTCTGGGAACTACAGAACCAAATATAAGACTCAAATATGGTCATGGCATTGTCCTTACGGCTTGCATATTTGGGGTGGTGTCTCTTACCACCTCGAACCCTGGGTCTTGATTTTCTACTATCAATTATATTTTTCTTAGTCCTGATTCTTTGTTCTTATTTATGGTATGCTGGTATTTTACATATGCATTCTTGTAGCAAGCTACCTCAAAGCTTGTGGAACAAGGACAGAAATACATAAAATATCTCACATGACATCCCCTGCCCACAATGTCATCACTGGCTTTACCTCTAGTGAGGGTATAAGTCTATGTATCTTATGAATGACAGCACTCAGGACGTGTCAGTGGATGTCTTATTACATTATATCTGCTTTATGACACTTTATGATTTATAAAGTCCACACAGAGACCATCTCATTTAGTCCTCAAGACAACTGTGGAAAGGACAGGCCAAGAGAATGTGGGAGATGTGCCAGAGGGCCAGTTCCCAGCCTGGGTCTCAAGATGCCAAGGTCTTTCTCTCTCTCTCCCTCTCCCCCTCCCCCCTTACCTTCTTCGCTCTTTCTCTTACCTGTTCTCTTCCCTCCTCCCCACGCCTCCCCTCCTCTCTTCCTCTATCTCTCCCCTGCCCACCCCTCAGCCCCCTACCATGAGAACAATCCTGGGTGAGCCTACTGAAGGACGAGATTAACTGCATGAAACTGAAGCCATCCTAGGACCACCAGCCCCCAAGTGATCTGCCAACTGACCCCAGAGGGATGAGCACAGCCCAGCTGAGCTCAGTGAAGCCTGTCCCAGATCAGCATTGATTTGCAAGAAATCATAAGTGGTTGCTGTTTTTAGCCACTAAGTTTTGGGGTGTGGTTTGTTGCCACATGGCAATTCGCTAACTGATATAGAGACCCATAGATTCAGGTTACAGGACAGAGGTTGTTGGTGGCAAAGCTAGGAGTGGAAGCAAGCTGCTTATTAGTCCCCGTCTACCATACCAGACTACCGAGTCCATCTACCTGCCTTCCCCTTGATGAGCTGATCCTCTGTCCTCTGAGAAGTAACCTCTGGTGCAATCTACCCCTTCAGAGAGTCAACAAAGGCCACATGGATGCATGGATGACATTCTTATACAAAGGACATCCATTTAGATTTTGTAAAATGAGTTTCTATTTTAGAGGACATATCAAATAATCTTTGGTTGCTCTGTAACTATCCGGCATCTCCATCTGCCCGTTTTTGGACATAAAATTTTCATAAACCAAATCAAATTAGCTCTATTTGATTTTTCATCTTAATATACGGAGGACAATGAAACACTACACACTGTCATCTAGAGGTCATGAGATACATCAGGGTGATTTCCTGATGTTGTCTTGATTCAGGGAATGTTTTGAGGTAGATCCTCCTCCCACCCCACCTTGACTCGATGCTTCCCTTCTGACTGTTGTACAGAATGTCAACCTACCGCCTATACTAGGCTTGATTTCTAAGACCATGCTGATTTGCATGCTTTGTAAAATCTCATAGCAATATAGTAAGAAAGGCCACTTAACAATGAGAGAATTAACATGTTTCCTCCCCACGAATGAAGTTTGGTGTACAAAGAAGCAAAAATAGTGCCGGAAATAAATTACCAGCTTATAAACATGTTTATTAAAGGCAGCACACTTGGGACACCAGATGTGAGAAAGACAAAGACTAAATGTCAGCACCAGAGTCGCTAAGTAAATTATTTGACTTGTTGCTGGTAATGAGAGGCTGCACTTTGTGTGAGTTGCCGTGAAATCGCATGTTTCCGCTGTTTTGTTCCTCAATGAACCATGATCAACTCTAGAAATTGTTTGGATAAATTTTCCCCTTGGTGTTGATAGAAAAGATAATTCTCTGTAAAAGAAAACCTTTAGAAGTCCCAATATTCTTATCTGAATTCACAATTCTTATGTCTTCATTTTTGGTTGTTACACAGCAACAAATAAGTGAAATTGATTAATAAATGTATCAAATAGAATTTATGATTACCCCTGTCTCGCCTTTCCTCATACCTTGCAAAAAAAATATTTCTGATCTGAGTTATACTCAAGACTTAGAATGAGCAGAAAGAAGAAACTAGAAAGACGATTCTGTTTTGTTAGCATTTCCAAATCATATTTCTGCTGCAGAAATGGGCAAATCTCACAACAAAGCTGCTGATTTGATTAGGAAGACTACTAATTACATACTGTAGCGACATCCTCATCCACAATCATCTCCTATTTATAGATCTGGCATTCTTCCCATTTATTGTTTAGAAAAATATTTTCTGGCTTGGTTGAGAAGAATAAGTCATTAGAAGCTCCAGTAAACAATTCTGTGTGGGGTGTCCATTTGAGCAAGCAGCTGACCTTTGAAAATTGCCCTTATTGTTTGAGGCTCCCAATTTTGCAGTCAGGAGGTGGTATAAAATCAATTAAGTAAAAGGATCTCTCGGTAATCAGCTCTGACAACTGTGGCCCCAGCTGCGATTATCTGCCGACTGTCGCAGCTTACTCCTTTATTCCTGTGTCACTTGTGCCCACGTGTTAGCCTTCACCTCCTGGTAGCAGTGTGGTCCTGCCCCGTTCCCCTCAGCTTCTTTTCTTCAAGCTGGTTCAGCCCAGGCTGCCATCTCCCTGAGTCTTATCCTGACTCCCACTCTCAGATGCCAGGAGAATGCCCTGCTGGGTTAAGAGGTTGTGGCTTTCAGGTCCTCCTCACAGGCAGGTAGGAAGCTGAAAGGAAGTACCACAAATTGATGTTGTTGCTATGGCAACCAGAGCTGCTGCTCTGAAAAGCTGTTTAAGAGGAAAGGCTCCTCCGGTCCTTTGATCTATCTTTCTGTATCTTCCCCTTCCTTCACCTCTTATTAGGCACCTCGAGCAACCATGTCTCCTAACATCCCTGTACATGTCCCCCTAAGGAAATCATTCACACTGAGGCTTAAACAACTGAAGAGCCTTCATCTTTTAGTAAGGCACAAGTTCTTAAACCAAAGCTCATATTATAACATTTAACATTATAATTTTATGCATCATTTGGCTGGGAGGGGGAAAGATCTTAAAGTGTAGGGTAGAGTTCATTCATTCATTCATTCATTCATCAAGCACTTATTAAATACTCACCAGTAAGTACAGAAAAATGCTAAACACTGGGGATCCAGCGATGAGTAAGACACAGCTTCTACCTCACGGTCTGGTGGAGGGGCAGATATGAAAATAAATATTCACAATAAGGTATTGCTGTTGTCTGATAAAAGTCTACCTGGGGTCTATAAGGCATGGAGGGGGCAAGTTGTTCTACTGGGAAGGGGGTATGTGAGGGATTAGGAAACACTCATGAAGGAGGTGAGTTGTGAGAGAGAGACAGGTGTGCAGTGAGCACACACATTATTTCGGAGGCCTCTTAAATGATCTCCTGAATTCATTGTCTTTGCTTGATTTATAGGCTAGTGGGTTGAGAGGCGCAGAGAGCCTTTGTGAAATTTAGCGTAAATATGATTCAAAGAAAGCCAGGGGTGTCTCCCTAGTGAGTGCTTAGAAGGTGGAGGTGGTAGTGATGGAAGCAGGGGTGGTGGAGGCTGGAAATGGGGGCAACCACTCAGGGACTCTCACTGGAGGAAAGCCCTGGCTAGAATATTCAACTGGACCTTGGGGAGGGGACAGTGGGGATAACTGGAGGCTGGCAGGGGAGGAATAGCTGGTATAAGGTAACAAAGCCCCTGGGGGTATGGGAGCCTGAAACTGGGTGGGGATACTGATGGGAAAAGATCCACCTGACTATTAGTAAAAGCAGTAGTATAGTATCATGGTTAACAGCTGGGCTTTGGACTTCAACAGATCTGGATTTGTCTTGGCTCTGCTGCTACTAACTGGAGACTTTGGACAAATAGCAATCTTTCTCGGTCTATTTCCTTAGCTGTGAAATGTGGAATATATATCTGTTATTGGCTGAATTGTGTCTTCCCCCAAAATTTATATGTTGAAGTCCTACCCCCTGGTGCTGTATTTGGAAATAGGGTCTCCAGAATGTGACCATATTTAGAGACAGGGTCTTTAAAAATGATTAAATTAAAATAAGGTCATTAGGATGAGCCCTAGTCCAATATGACCGGTGCCTTTAGAAGAGGAGGAAATTTGGACACAGACACATACAGAGAGAAGATGGTGTACAAACACAGGGAGAAGGCGGCCGTCTATAAGCCAGGGAGAGAGGCCTGGAACAGCTCCTTCCCTCATAGCCCTCAGAAGAAAGCAATCCTGCAGACATCTTGATCTTGGAATTCTAGCCTCCAGAACTGTGAGAAAATAAATCTCTGTTGTTTAAGCCACTGAATATGTGGTATTTTGTTATGGCAGACCTAGGAAACTAATCCACAGAGCTATTGTGAGGATTAAATAATTTATATAATACACTAAATCATGTGATAATTTTCAATATATGGTAGATATTATTATCAATAACAATAAAATTGGCTCTACTTTAAATTAAAAAAGTCCCAACTCACTTGCATTATTGGATTGTTCAGACTATCAATCAATTTTTCTGGTTAACTGAGCACCAGAACACACTTTGTTTCCATTCTGATGCTGAAATCTTTTAAATATGCCTCATCCATCCTTGTGTTGATTAAAATTGAACCTCTTCTTTTGATTTACAGGCCTGAGTGCCTCTCTCTAATTGCAAGAGATTGAAATTGAACGTGCACTGCTTCTAGAAAGAAGTTTTGTTTTGTTTTAATAACTCAGTTGTTAATGTTTTCTAATGATTTACTTCTTTCTTTTTTTTCCACCGTGGGGTGCTGAAAACTCTGGTTAACTTTAAGGTTTCAGGCAACTGGACAAATCCAGGGTGTCAACATCCTTTACTTTCCATGAACACATTCTGCAAAACATAGTCTTGCATAACTGCTCTACATTGTAAAGGCTCAAACTTGTTTCTGGAACTTTAATTATAATAAAAAATATATGCAAATTACTATCATTGTCTGCATTTATTTTGCACCAGCTGCTTCTAAACAATTAACAAATAGTTCATGTAAATGCACTTAGTTAAGAGAAATACCAGACTCCGAAGAGAAAACAGAAGAAACTGAATTCTATTTACAGTCTTTAAGATTATGCTTCTCAACCGTGTTTATGGGAGCTGGTACCAAACAGTAAATTGCCCTGATCTGACGTTTCTACTTATCTTCTAAGAGTGAAATTTATTTAGCTTCTTTCTTTTCCTTGAAGAGAAGGTTATAAGCCATAGAACAAATGATCTTTATTGGTTCTTATCTACCCAAGAGAATGCTGTGCCTGGAATTTCAAGTAAAGAAAAGTGAGGAAGAAAGACTATGGGAAGATGTCACTCAGAGTCTCAGAAGGAGGGAATAAAAGACATTTAATGAATGTGATGGATTAAAATGTCACTCCTCCCATTAGAAGTTTGAGCCTAGCTGAACTTGTATCTGAGCTGTACTGGGCTGTCCTTTGCAACTACCTCCGGCAAATAGAATGTGAGAGAATAAACTGTGATTTCCAAACAAGTCCTCAAGAGGACTTGTGACTGCTGCTCTCACTTTCTTGCATCACTGCTCTCAGACTACCATGAAAAGAAGCTTTGTCTAGTCACCCAGAAGATGACAGACTACATGAAAAGGGTTCCAGCTGACTGCTAGCATCCCTGCCAGCCATTTGAGTGGGACCATCTTAGACTATCCAACTCCAGTCCCAGGCAAGACCAGCTGAGTCTAGCTCAAATTCCTGACCTACAGAATCAAGAGTCACTAAAAGGGATGCTGTTTTAAGTCACTAAATTTTGGGTTGTTTGTTATACAGCAATAAATAGCTAATACAAAAGCGTATAGGACATAGAAAAAACATTTTACAAAATCCAACACTCTGCCATGATAAAAACATGCAACAAACTAGAAATAGAAAGGAATCTTCTCAACCTGGTAATATCATCATACTTAATCATGAAAGACCAAATGCTTTCCCTCTGTCTTCCCAGAATCTTGATCTCAGCTCACAACATTTACGATAACATAACCGGGAGAAGGGGGCACATACTGGGCCCTGCGAAGTCCTGGTGCATTTCCCCCTTCAGCCAAGAGGAATTTGCATACAGGCAAAGCTTAATCTTGCTGTTTCTACAGCAAGTTCTCCCAAGTAGACACTTCCCTGACAGCTCCTCTCTTTGGGGATATAAATGTTTGACTTAAAACGCCATGAGGTTTTTGAGATTTATCTTATTGAAAGTAGTAAGTTGCAGAAAGATGTGTATTGACAAATTGAAGCATAAAAACATGCAAGTGTTGGTATAAACTGTGTAGGGATTCATACACGGCCAGTGAAAACTCAAGCTATACGTAGGAATGGAAACACCAAATGGGATAGTGATTACCTCTGGCAGGAAGTGGGGAAGAGGATTGGTAAGAGGAAACAGGGATTTCAATTGGGCGTCGTTTGTATATGGTTTATTTCTTAAACTGAGTGGTGGGTGCAAGGGTTTTTGATATTATTCTTCATACCTTTTTGTGTCTGAGGTATTTCAGAATGTAAAATAAAAATATAAAATTAAGTTTGTAATCATTGATCTCTACTCTCTTTTGGAAGGCTGGTGTTTCCAAAAATAGTAGTTGGCTTTAGTGGTTAAGAGTCCAGTCTCTGGAGCCAGCTTCTTGGGTCCCCAACCCTACTTCACCACTCTTTGCTGTGTAGCATTGGGCAAGTTGTTTGAGCTTTCTGTGCTTGTATTTCCCCATTCATAAATGACTATTCCTACATCTTTAGGATATTAACAGGATTAAGTGAGTTATTACAAGTAAAGTGCTTACAACAGTGCCTGGCATATAATAAATGCTTAAAAGATGTCAGCAATCTTTTTCATTTACAAACCAACTGACATTGGTTTTTCCAGGGGCTTCTCATGACCAAATATAGGTGCTTCGAAAAATTTTCAGGGGAGTTATAAGCAAATGCATTTTGGTATTGCCCACTGCACCCCTCTTTTTAGGAGGTGCAGAGGTCTTTGCTTTCAGAGATAAGTCAAAGTGAAAGCTAGGAAAAAACATTTGTTTAACTTTGGTTTGCAAAAGTCTAAGCCCTAAGGACTACTGAAAGGACTTTGGACATAAAGCAAACATTTGGAGAAATATTAAGGGAGTGACAGGGCTTTCCCTTCTCCCTAATCCTAGAGAAAGGCCCCCAGGCTCATGAGAGAGAAAAGAGATATTAAGTGAGCTTCAGAGAGAAGGGCATGGGCTGCTGCTTCCAGGCAGCATCTAGCAGAGAAGGCAGGACAGAGAAGGATATGGAAATACAGAGGGCTGAGTTTCTGAAGTTGCCGTCTTGAAATGGAGTCATTGTAAGAACTCTGAGAGGGAATGCCTCAGAGAATGGTTAGGCAATAGGTTCACCAAGGCCTATAGAGTCCCCTTGTCCATGATTGGCCAGGAAAAAGCAGAAGGATGCCCTATAGCTGGGCACAGAAGTTCCAGGAGGTCAGCTGGGCCTGGAGAGACTGTGAAGGCAGGAATGGCAGTGGTGACCCATGAGGACAGATGACACTGAGGACTCATCAGCCCTCCCTCCCCAAGGCATACCTGTAATTTCCCTTTGCAATCTCCCTGAAACTTTAACCTTGAGGAATGGGTCAGAGAGCTCTGACTTAACAGAGGTCAGACTGTCATCTTTCAGGAATGGAGCTCCAAATAGAACTTGTTACAGGAAAATAAGAAAGGTTATGTTTCTTGGACCCCTGTGCTGTTGGAGTATGATTCAGATACTATGGCAGGTATATGCCCCCAAAGATTCCTGTCTCCTGATACTCATGCCCTTGTGCAATCCCCTCCTCTTGAGTGTGGGCTGCACCTAGGGACTCGCTTCTAATGCATCTGGCAAAAGTGATGGGGTGTCACTTCTGAGATTAAGTTACTCAAGACTGCAACTTCTGGCTGGCTGGCACTCTAGCTCATGTTGATAAAGCCAACTGTCATGCTGTGAACTGCCCTATGGAGAGACCCACATGGCAGAGAATTGGGGACAGGCTCCAGCCGGTAGCCAGCAGCAAGGAAGTGAATTTTTCAGTCCAACAACCCATGGAGAAGTTAATCCTGCCAACAGCCACGTGAGTGAGCTGGGAAGCATCTCCTTCCCCAGTCAAACCTTGAGATGACTTAGCCCAGACAGACATCTTGATTGCAGGCTCATGAGAGATGTTGAAACAAAGGACCCAGCTAATTTGTGCCTAGACCCCTGACCCACAGAAGCTGTGGGATAATAAATATGGCTGTTTTGAGTCACTACATTTGGAGTGACTTGTCATGATTGAATAAATAACTAATACAGATACACTACATATGTAAAGACAGTCATTTTTTGAAGAGACGATACCATTTCTCTACAGAGAACATGGCAGGGAAACTCTAGAAAGCCCCGTCCTTGGAGGTCAAGATCCTTGCTTTCCATGGCTTTGGGAAAATTAAAGGCCAATATCACTATTAAACATAGATGTAAGAATCTTCAACAAAATATTAGCAAGTGGAATTCAATAATATATCCCTATCAAGGATCATACGTCATGATCAAGTGGGATTTCTCCCAGGGATGCAAAGATGTTCAATATCCACAAATGAATCAATGTGATAAACCACATCAACAAACTGAAGAATAAAAACTATATAATCATCTCAATAGATGCAGGAAAATCTTTGATAAAGTTCAACATACATTTATGATAAAAAAAAAAGTCTCAACAAAGTGGGTATAGAAGGAACATACTTCAACATAATAAAGTTCATCTATGACAAGCTCACAGCTAACATCATACTCAATGATGAAAAGCCAGAAGCACTTCCTCTAAGATCAGGAACAAGACAAGGATGCCCACTCTTGACACTTTTATTCAACATAGTATTGGAAGTCCTAGCCACTGCATTCAGACAAGAAAAAGAAATCCAAATTGGAAAGGAAGAAGTAAAACTGTCACTATTTGCAGATGAAATGATATTATACATAGAAAATCCTAGAGATGCTACCAGAAAACTATTAGAGCTCATCAATGAATTTGGTAATGTTGCAGGATACACAATTAATACACAGAAATCTGTTGCATTTCTATACACTAACAGCAAACTACCAGAAAGAGAAATTAACTTGCTTACAAGAACATCAAAAAGAATAAAATACCTGAGAGTAAATCTAACTAAGAAGGTAAAAGACCTGTACTGGGAAAACTATAAGACACTGATGAAAGAAATTGAAGACAACACAAACAGATGGAAATCTATACCATGTTCATGTACTGAAAGAATTAATATTCTTAAAATGACCATACTACCCAAGGCAATCTACAGATTCAATTCAATCCCTATCAAAACACAATTGGTATTTTTCACAGAACTGGAACAAATAATTCTAAAATGTGTATGAAAACACAAAAGACCCCAAATAGCCAAAACAATCTTAAGAGGAACAAAGCTGGAGGTATCACATGCTCTGATTTCAAACTATACTACAAAACTACAGTAATCAAAGCAGTATGGTACTGGCACAAAAACAGACACATAAATCAATGGAACAGAACATAGAGCCCAGAAATAAACACACACTTACATGGGCAATTAATCTATGACAAAGGAGGCAAGAATATACAATGGGGAAAAGACAGCCTCTTCAAAAAATGGTGTTGGGAAAACTGTACAGCTACATGCAAAAGAATCAAACTGGACTATGCTCCCACTCCATGAACAAAAATAAATTCAAAATGGACTAAAGACTTAAATGTACACCTGAAACCATAAAATTTCATAGAAGAAAACATAGGCAGTAAGCTCTTTGACATCAGTCTTAGTAATATGTTTTTTGGATCTGTCACCGCAGAAACCAAAACAAAAATAAATAAACAGGACCTAATCAAACTAAAACCCTTTTGCACAATGAAGGAAACTATCAACAAAACAAAATGGCCACTTACTGAGTGGGAGAAGATATTTGCAAATGATATATTCCATAAGGGGTTAATATTCAAAATACACAAAGAAGTCATACAACTCAACACAAAAAAGCAAGCAAGCAAACAAACAACACGGTTAAGAAACGGGCAAAGGATCTAAAATACACAATTTTCTAAAGAAGACATACAGATAGCCAACAGACTCATGAAAAGATGCTCAACATCACTAATCATCAGGGAAAAGCAAATCAAAACCATAATGAGATATCACCTCACACTAGTCAGAATGGCTATTATAAAAAAGATGACAAATAACAAGTGTTGGTGAGCATGTGGAGAAAAGAGAACCCTTGTGCACTGGTGGTGGGAATATAAATTGGTGCAGCCACTATGGAAAGCAGTATGGAGTTTCCTCAAAAAATTAAAAATAGAGCTGTTATATGATCCAGCAATTCTACTCCTGGGTATTTATCTGAAGAAAATGAAAACTCTAATTAGAAAAGATATATGCACCCCTATGTTCATAGCAGCATTATTTACAATAGCCAAGACATGAAAGTAACAAGTGCATATCAATAAATTAATGGATAAAGGAGATGTAGTATATATACCCTCTATATAGACACAATGGCATATTATTCAGCCATAAAAAAGAATGAAATCTTGTCATTTATGACAACGTAGATGGACCTAGAGGGTATTATGCTAAGTAAAGTAAGTCAGACAGAGAAAGACAAATGTTGTATGATTTCACTTATATGTGGAATCTGAAAAAAACAAAACAAATGAACAAACATAACGAAACAGAAATAGACTCATGGCTAAAGAGAACAAACAGGTGGGTACCAGAGGGGAGGAGGATGAGGGAGAAAAGAAATAGGTGAGGGAGATTAAGAGGTATGAACTTCTAGTTGAAAAATAAATGAGTCATGGGTATGAAATATACAGTGTAGGGACTATAGTCAATAACCATGTAATATCTTTGTATATTTGTATATATTTATCTTTGTATATATATTTTTTATTGTGGTGATCATTTTGAAATGTACAGAAACATCGAATGACTATGTTGTGTAACAGGAAGTAATACAGTATATAAGTCAATTATGCTTCAAAAACAAACAGACTCATAGAAAAAGAGATCAGATTTGTGTTTACCAGAGGCAGGGGCTGGGAGGAGGGGGAATTGGGTGAATAAAGTAAAAAGTTACAAACCTCCACTTATAAATAAGTAGTAGGGATATAATGTACAACATGATAAATATAATTAACTGCTGTATGTCATGTATTGAAAGTTGTAAAGAGAGTAAATACTAAGAGTTCTCATCATAAGGAAAACTTTTTTCTATTTCTTTAATTTTGTGTCTATATGAAATGATAGATGTTCTCTAAGCTTACTGTGATAATCATTTCATTATGTATGTAAGTCAAATCATTATGCTGTACACCTTAAAGTCATACAGACCTGTATGTCAATTATATCTCAATAAATCAGGAAGAAAAAAATAGCTACAATAAATAGTAACTTATTTTTATCAATTTTTTTTGATCATGACTATTTCTTGAATCCCACTTATTTCTTCTGGATTTTTTTTTTTTCTTTTTGCTGAAGCAAATCCTTCAGCAGTTGTTTCAGAATGTAAGTGTCAGAATGTAGAAACATTTTTTGTCTTTGTATATCTTAAAATGTCTTTAGCCCTCAATCTTGAATAGTTAGTTTTTGTGGGTATAGAATCTAGGTTAACAGTTATTTTCTCTCAACACTTTGAAAGTCTTACTCTCTAGTCTTCTGACATGTACTGTTGCTAATGAGAAATCTCCTGTTAGTCTCATTGGGTTGGTTTTGTTTTTGTTTTGTAGTTAATTTGGCTTTTCCCTCTGGCAGTGTTTTTTTTGTTTTGTTTTGTTTTTTTTTTTTTTTTTGCGGTACCTGGGCCTCTCACTGCTGTGGCCTCTCCCGTTGCGGAGCACAGGCTCCGGACGCGCAGGCTCAGCAGCCATGGCCCACCGGCCCAGCTGCTCTGCGGCATGTGGGATCCTCCCGGACCAGGGCACGAACCCGTGTCCCCTGCATCGGCAGGCGGACTCTCAACCACTGCGCCACCAGGGGAAGCCCGCTCTGGCAGTTTTTAAAGTTTTCTTTTTACTCTTGACATACTATAGTTTTACTGTAATGTACCGAGGTTTCAGGTTATTTTTATTTATGCTGCTCAGCACTCAGTGTGAACTTTCAGTGGGAGGATTCATATTTTTCCTTAGTTGTGGAGACTTCTTAGTCACTATCTCCTTGAATATTCCTCCTCTCTTTTTCAGTTTTCTGTTCCTCTGGAACTTCGATTAGACATGAATATGAGGATCACATCTTTTAAATGTTCATTTTTATTTTTCCTCTTTATCAGTCAATGCCACATTCTGGAAATTTTTTCAGAATTTTCATTTGGTCTTTCCTTTATTAAACACCCATCAGTTCTCATTTCATTTTACCCTTTTTTCTTCATGGAATATTGTTCTTTAAAAAGTAAGTGCTATTTCTTGATTTCTTTTAGTATCCAAATATCCTTTTTTTTTTTTTTGCGGTATGCGGGCCTCTCAGTGTTGTGGCCTCTCCCGTTGCGGAGCACAGGCTCTGGACGCGCAGGCTCAGCGGCCATGGCTCACGGGCCCCGCCGCTCCGCGGCATGTGGGATCCTCCCGGACCGGGACACGAACCCGTGTCCCCTGCATCGGCAGGCGGACTCTCAGCCACTGCGCCACCAGGGAAGCCCAAATATCCTTATTTTTATACTGTTTTCACTTCATCAGAGGGAACTTATCTGCAGGTTGATTTGTTGGCAATCTTTCTTAACATTCATCCCTATTTGCTTCTTTTTTAAAATTAATTTTTATTGGAGTATGGTTGCTTTACACTGTTGTGTTAGCCTCCACTGCACAACAAAGTGAATCAGCCATGCACATACAGATATCCCCTCCCTTTTGGACTTCCCTCCCCTTTAGGTTACCACAGTGCATTAGGTAGTCTATTTGCTTCTTTATTTGATTTGCTGCCTCCTCTTGTGTAGAGTTATTTTTCCTGTCTTTCTCTGTGCTCACCACCCTCCTCTACTCCCCACATCTAGTGGTTTATTTTGTCAGTTCAGGCCTCTCTTCCCATGGTGTCATTGACAGTATCGCAGGTCCATGCAGGTCTTGGGGGGACAGCAGATCCAGCCACAGGGCAGAGTTAGGCTTGAGCCAGGTCCTGGCTTCTTTTGCTGTCTGTCTCGGTGTACCGTTATGTAACCTCTAGTCCCCAGGAAATTTCTGGTGTTAGCAGCTTTTATTCTCAGCCTTCTTTTAATGTTGGGATAGCCCTATCCCAACCCCCTGAATTTTAAGAATCAAGTCTGGCCCCGGATCCCTATCTTTTTTTTTTTTTAAGTCTTTATTGAATTTGTTGTAATATTGTTTCTGTTTTATGTTTTGTTTTTTTGGCTGTGAGGCATGTGAGATCTTAGCTCCCTGACCAGGGATCGAACCCTCACCCCCTGCATTGGGAGGTGAAGTCTTAACCACTGGACCTCCAACGGAGTCCGCGGGATCCATATTTTGCATGAGGCACTGTTAGTCTCTCTGATCCCATGGGACCTAAAATCTCTGGCTGTTCAGCTTACTCTGGGAACAGAGCTTGGCAGGCCTGTGATGTTATTCCTGTACACCACTTTGTGCCGTCAGAGATGTTTCTCTTGTGCTTGAATTTGACAATGTCCTTCTAATGTTCTTTTTATATTTTCATGTCACTTCTAAATATTTGAAGAGAAAGGGGAGGGAGGCAAGAAAAACCTCAAAGCATGAACTTATAGTGCTCTTTTTACTATACACCCCAGTCAGGATTTGATGTACTAGGTATGAAGGCCAGTGAGCTACAACAGGCTGGACACCTAGATCAATTATCAATATACGTGACAACATCATCAATGATCAATTTTATGAGTCTGCTCTCTAATAAAAGAGTTCCATGATCAAATACATTTGGGAGATGCTGCAATGTATACTCTGTTCATGGAAATTCAAAGTGACTATTAACATATTGAAGGCTCTGAAAAGTCCTGTAGTCAATAAATGTCTTTGTCTTCATTTAATCTGGTACTTCCAAATTTTCTTAACCATGCAATAATTTTTTCCAGAAAACCCATGAATATTTCATGAACACTTTGGCATATATTGGCCCACAAAACCTCTCTTTATGAACATATAACCATAATACTTATGAAGCTAGTTTCTATAAGACACAGGAAGAAGTAGATACTATATGAGTTAGAATGAAATTTAAAGACTCAAAAGATTCTAGGCCAGTTCTATTCACTCTGAACAAATCCCCTAACAGTCTCTCAGAATTAGGACATGGTTTATTCTGGAATGTGTCTTTCTCTGTCAGAAACTTTCGGGTGGCATCTTTGCATGGCAAGTCTGTCCTGCTTCAACTGCTGTGTGCCTAAGCTTTTCAGACAGCTGACCTACTCTTCTGGTCTCCATTGGTGCCTGCTTTTCACAACAAGCAGCTATGGGGGAAACAGTAATTTTTCTTCCAGCTCCCTGATGGCTTCCAGACGAAAGTGAACTCTTCCACAAGATGGTGGCTGTTCAACGCCCTCCAGTTCTTAAACACACATCTGTTATTTGTCCAGCTCCAGACTTGGTGCTATCCAAGCACAATGGGAACATGGGGTTTGCTTTATCGTTCTCTGCTGCTGGTCTGCCCCTTCCCTAGTTTCCATTCCTAAACTGAAGGGTCTTTAAGAATCTTTTGGGAGCTAAGACAAAAATCACTTCCCTCAGCTCACCATTCTGTCAGAAATTGCTTTCTCTTTAATGTTCGTCTTTTCTACTGGACACTGTGCTCATAAGGATAGAGGTTGTCCCTCATTTCACTTTCTATTCTCCACAACAGGCACAGGTGGTTATCCACAGTAGCTGCAGGATAAATAAATGTAACATGAATGAATGCTTTTCATAGGGATTAAAGTGATTTTTGAATAATTTTAAACTTTAAAAAAGTTACACGAACCAGACGTGGTGACAGTTACCGAAGATTTGAAATAGTACTTTCTTCTCCAAACAGTAAGACAACAGGGAGAGGTTCCTAACTTGGGTCCATTTCTCCTCAGTCCTTTCTCTTCCCTCCCCCTACTCCTACCTTTTTATTTTGAAAAAAATAGTGAACTGCAGAAAAGTTGAAAGAATAGTAGAGTGAACACCTAGAACACCTTCACCCAGATTCCCCAACAATTATTATTAACGCAAAATAATAATTTTGCATTATTATTAATGCAAAAAATTAACAATGATACATAATATTATTTGAGACACAGCCCATATATATTTTTAAAAATTTATTTATTTATTTTATTTTTGGCTGCGTTGGGTCTTCATTGCTGCCTGTGGGCTTTCTCTAGTTGCAGCAAGCAGGGGCTACTCTTCGTTGCGGTGCATGGGCTTCTCGTTGTGGTGGCTTCTCTTGTTGCGGAGCACGAGCTCTAGGCGTGTGGGCTTCAGTAGTTGTGGCGTGTGGGCTTCAGTATTTGTGGCATGTGGGCTTCAGTAGTTGTGGCTCACGGGCTCTAGGGTGCAGGCTCAGTAGTTGTGGTGCACAGGCTTAGCTGCTCCGCGGCACGTGGGATCTTCCTGCGCCAGGGCTCGAACCCGTGTCCCCTGCATTGGCAGGTGGATTCTTAACCACTGTGCCACCAGGGAAGCCCCACAATTACTTTTTAAAGCCAACTGTGTCTAAAAAAAATCAGCTGATAGCCTTATGGGAGTTCCCTTGTATGTTATTTGTTGCTTTTCCCTTGCTGCTTTTAATAGTCTCTCTGTCTTTAATTTTTGTCATTTTAATTCCAGTATGTCTTGGCGTGTGGTGAAATTTAAAAGAATGTTTAACTGTGGCCAGGGGGCCATTTGCTGACTTGTGCACATCTCTAGTTGAGGTTGCCTAGGTCTAGACTTTTAAGTAGGGCAGTTTTTATGTGACAGTGGAGGTTCAGTAACAGCTTAGAATAAATACACTGTCATTTCTGGCTTTGGACCTAAGGGGCTGTCTTTTTTTTTTTTTTTTTTTTAATGTAGTAGGCTTTCAGCTATGGGGACAGCAGGAATAAGTTCAATGACTGCTTTGAGCTTCCTATGCCTCTGACTTTATAAAAAGGGTACACTGTTTCAGAGGCAGACCCCCAAAAGACCCAGGAACATCCTCTTCAGTTCTGGGCAATTCCCATCTCAGTTGTTTCTGTGGGAACTGCTGCCCAAATCATGGAAACCTCTGTCAACAGAGAGCAGAAGGGGAAGCGTTTTTGTAAAACATCTGTACAGCGTCCACTTCAAGCAGCAATGGGGGTGGTGGGGAAAATTAATGGTTGTTTTGACAGCCTGAGTCTTTAAACTGAGGCACTAAAAAGTACTTTGCACGTTGTTAAATACAACTTCTCTCCTTCCTCAAGGTTGAGATGTAACAATGGTTGATTACCATGTACAGGCTACTCTGTCTTGACTATTTCTCAGTAGTTCACGTGGGAGGTTATTAATCACAAAAGTCATCTGAGACTTGGATAGAATGCTTTTGGTCTTCTTAATAGGTCTGACATTATATTAGTGAAAATACATGCCTACTAAAATGTTGACAGCCTCATCACATGTTAGGGATATTTACTATCTCTGGGAATTTCAGGGACTAAACATATGAGCAATTTTGGGGATTACATCTTTACCTAGATGCCTTTTATACAGAGGGGTCAATTCTTGGTTCTCTGAGTAGTAAATGTGGAGAACCACCATGGTCTAGTGGAGAGAATTTGGAGTCTAGATTCTAGACTCCACTTGGTTTAAGCCTTGCCTTGGGAATCAAAGTAAACTTGATTAAGCATGAAGAGTGAACTTGATAAAGGTCACTGTGGGATTCATGATAAACAATTTTAGGTGTCAGGCATTGACTCAAGTGTTTCAGCTATGCTCCATTATTTCATTCTCACACTGACTCTAGGAGGTGCTATTAATCTCAGAAAGTTTTGTTTAACCTCCCATGGTTAGATCCACCTGGTATGTTCCCCTGTGCTGCATGTTTTTACGTGGGACACTTTACGATTTGTAAATTCTAAAAATGCTGTGAAAACCTAAGAAATGACTCTTCTCTTAATTCAACCAAAATGGATCACACACAGTCCAAGCTGCTTCCTTGAGATTCGCAGGTTTGGAGACTGTTAGGATTTCTGCAAAAAGGGAGAGAAAACAGTCTTACGGTTATAAAATTAACAGTTTAGAAAATCAAGTCCCAAGTAAAATGAAAGGGAGTTTGTTTTAAGCTGAGTAAAACTTCAGTTTTCAAATGTCCAAACAGTTGATGATCATGGCAGACATTGTGGGCTGACTCAAGTCCATTTCCAACCGTGTTTTCCCTTGTCTGTTTCTGTCTTAGAGGCTGTAAAACCTAAAACCTTGTTTTCCAGCCTCCATTACAGCCAGGGGTGGCCATGGAACACAGTTACAGCCTTCTGAGGAGCTAAGGAGTGTCATAAAAAGAATTTGGCTCGCTCTTGTCCTTGGTTCCTGGGGGAGCCTTTAAGATGCTTGGAATTTCCTGAGTGATGGACAGATCTTTGTTATTCATGGCAGACCCCTTAAATCACACCTAAGTTTATGCTAATGAGGTGACTCATGGTGGGTCCCTAAGTAGTTTCAGGATGGGCCCCTAAGTAGTTTCAAGATGGAAGATGACCATGTTAGAAAGACCAACCTTGTGATTGAAGGGTTGGAGATTTGAGCCACATGAAATCAGCCAGACCTCCTGGGAGACAAGGGGCGTTGAAGTTCAGTTATGCGGCCAAATGACTCAATCAATCATGCTATTTAATAAAACTCCAATAAACATTCTGGTTTCCCAAAGTTTGGGTGAGTTTCTCTGGTTGGTGATACACACTGAAGTGACAGGAGGATGATGCATGCTGAGGACACAGAAGTTTTGCATTTGGGATCCTCTCAGACCTTGCCTTATGGGTCTCTTCTTTTGACTCGTTTTGATTTGTATTCTTTTGCTCTAATAGAACTATAATAAATATAGTGCTTTCCTGAGTTCTACGAGTCATTCTAGCAAATTACAGAACCCAAGAGGATAGTGGGAACCTTTGAATTTGTATTCAGTTGTTCGGAAGTGCAGGTGGCCTGGGACCCCCTAAGCTTGTGGCTGTTGTCTGAAGTGAGGGTAGTCTAAGGAGGACGATGCCCTTAACCTATGACATCTGATCTAACTCCAGGATTTAGCATCAGAATTGCACCGCAATTTAGCATCTTTTTCCAAACCAAAAGGCAAAAACACATTAAGAGAAAAACCTCTGCCTTCACTCTTCACCCTTCACTCTTCTTCCTGCCTAGAATGTGAACACTATGCTTGGTGGTACAGCAGCTCTTTTGTGACCATGAAGACTAAAGCCACACAGAAAAGATGACAGAGCAAAAAATTAGAAGGAGCTTTGGTCCATGATGACACCATAGAACAGCTATCTGAACCCTGGAGTCCTTGTAATACGAGAAAAACAAATCCCTATGTATATAAACTTCTCTTGGTTTTCTGTTATTTGTGGCTAAATACATTTCTAACTGATATCCCCCACGTGCTGCATAGTGTGATAGCTCAGAAAGGGGGGCAAATTAGGCAGACTTTCATGTAGCACAAGTTGAATGTAAAGAAATACGTGTTTTTCTTCTCTCTCTTTTTTGAAATGAGTGCTTGACATGTGTTTGGTATGACAAAAGGAATTATGTTCAGAAAATAAAACTTCTTCTTCTTTACTATAATGCTGATGGTTTCTTCAGTTCTAAAGTTTTTCCTGCTTCTCACAATTTGGTGAAAATTAGAGATGATCTCTTCCTTAGAGATCAGCAGCCTGTTGCCCCATTTATGACATAAATCACTTTATAAAGTTACTAAGTTTGTTTTATCTGACATAACTATATTTGCCAAACAATTTATGAACAAATCAAATTGTACCTTTTTATGGTCCTAAACTAACACAATTACCTACAGCTTTAAAGACTGTTAAATTTTTAAAAAAACATTTAAATTATCCCTAAAAATCTATAGATTAAAAGAGACTTGATAAAAATACCAGCCAGTTGCAATTTATGGACCTTATCTGGATACTGATTTTGAGACAGGAGGAAAGGAGACAGAGCACGAACTTTAAAAAAATGACATAGTCATTGACGATATGACAGAAACTGGTTAGAACTGATTAGGCCTTAGATGGCAGAAGATTCAACTTCCAGTAGACCTTGAGCCTCATTATATGCTCATTGTAACACATCAGCATATGCTAAATGACACACCCACAGGTGCCATGACAGTTCCAAAGCTGACCATAAAAGGCCAAAAAGTGGGCAGTGGCCCAGTTCCTGGAAATTTCCACCCCTTCCCCAAAATAGTTGGAATAATCCTCCCACTCGTTACCCAGCCCATGAAAACTAACCGCCCTTTATTTCAGGGCTGCTCTCGCCTTTTGAGATGGCCACATTCTGCCTATGGAATGTGTATCTCTCTCAATAAGCCTGCTTTCACTTTACTAAGGCTCATTCTTGAATTCTTTCCCGTGCGAAGCCAAGGACCCTCACTTGGTGACCAGGCCCAGGAACTCGCCCGAGACCTGGGATGTGGCCATCCTCTCACGCCCCATTTTCCTGCAACATCTTTACAAAGGAAGAGGAGGAAGGTGGTCTTCTCTTCCTCTCTACTTTTCCTTTGATTATAAAAAAGTAGCCCACTTAGTTCTCAGGGCAGAGCCCTCTTGCCTGCCAGCTTGTATCCTTCACAAATTAACTATCTGACCTAAAATTATCACTTTGCCTCTTAACTGAATTCCTCCTGTGCCAAGACATGAAGAATTCGAGCTTCATTAAGTCCTGAAATGAGTTGTGTGGTTTCAGTTGGAAGACTGTGGGTTCGAGTCCCATCTGAGGTGAGGTTTCATCTTTGCATGGCTTGATAACTCATTTCTTTTTAGCACTGAAAAATATTCAGTTGTTGGATGTACCACAGTTTATTTATCCATTCACTTAGAGGTCTCTCCCTCCCGCAAAGTTCTTACAGATGCTGTCCCCAAATTCTCTCTCCTTCTTCTCTTCTTCTTTGTCATCTCCAAGCAGTACCACTAATCCTCCCTAGCTAAGACCTTTTTTCCCCCCAAATAATGCAATCTCTAGGCTGAACCTCCTTAAAAGAGAGAAGAGGGAAAATGGTAAGCAATGTATTTATAATTTAATCTTTTTATTCTAGGACAATTCAAACATGGAGAGTGCCAAATAAAATATTAGCATCTATCCCTGCCCTCTTCTCCAGGGTTAAAAAAAATTAACCCATAAAAGATGGCCCTGGAATCCATTAAACTCTCCTCTATTCAAATGTAACTGTTGATTTCTGGATCTGTATATAGTTCTAGCAGAAACAGAAAAAAAAAATCATTCAAAAGATGTCAGCTGTATGTGTCCCTTGTTCTAGGAAGAGAGTGATCTTTTGTTTGGGAAAACAAAACACTTTCAAGGGCTTTTTGAAAATGCAGAGACAAGGTCCAGAGCCCAATCCACATGGAGAGGTTGAGAGTAAGGCTGCTTTGCATGGTAAAATAAAAGGATGTCTTCAATGGGTGGAGAATGGTATGACCTTGGAGTCCTTAAAAATCTTTGGAAATAGTGGGAGGTCACTGGGATTGGGGGGCTACCATCCTGGGGGATGAAGGTTTGGATCTTTCTATCTGGGTGTCACAGGAAAGGGTTGAAACTGAGCAGGGCCCTGTGGAGCACTCCCGGGTGTGAAACCCTTTCTGTGTCCCCCATTTCTTGTTTTCAGGAAAAAGGTGTTAGCCTCCTAGACCTTCCCTAAGTTCCGAAGGGCAGATTCAGACAGTTACTAATTAGGGATGTGAGGGAATGCAGAAACAAAGAAAGGCAGTCAAGAAACAATAGTGCAGGGATAGGGTCCTGGGATGGGACAGGGTCCTGGTTGAGTTCTTCTACAGGAACTAAGGCCCCCTCCCAGGTGAAGGACGGTAACTTCAGGCTGAGCACAAGCAGTGGATCACAGACTGGTTGGAACCTGAAGGCTGATGACTGAGATTCCTGGAACAACCCTGTTATCTCCCCACCAACCAATCAGAGAAAGGACACAGACCTTGCAGAACGCTCCCCAAATTTTGCCTATAAAAACTGCCCCCCCCCATTGGGGGTTCAGGTCCTTTGACCACAAGCCACCTGTTCTCCTTGCATGCTCCTGCAATAAACATTTCTCTGCTCCAAACTCCAATGTTTCGGTTTCTTTTGTTTCACTGTGCATTGGGCCACAAACTGGGCTTGACAACAGGGTGACCCCAGAAGGCTGTAGACCTGGGGGCCAGTTGAATCACCCAAATGGGATTGTGTTACACATATTCTTCAGCACCTTAGTGTTTTTCCCTCAGCCTGCTGTCCTAGATGTCTTCCCCATCAGTGCTTAGAGTGAGTTCGTCACAACTTTGTGGTGATAGTGAGTGAAGAGCCAGTCCAGAATTTAAAGGTATAGCTCATCAACAGAAGAAAAGAAATGGATATCACCAGGCAAGGAAGTAAATTAACTTTGCTTCAAATGTAAATGTTCCTGCTAGGAGCTGGAAGTGCATTTTAATGACCTTCCTGTGGCCAAATATAAAACACATCAACAGACCAGAGCTTATCTTCTTTTCTAGACTTTAATTTCCTCCTTTGAACAAAGGGACAATGGGGCATCTGATTCAGAACAAAATGTGTTGCAGGGCTGTCAAATTAAACATGAGGCTTTAAAAATATGTGCCAATTTTTTCCATCCACAGGAGGCCTCTGCAAAATTATCACCTGACTCAAAAAGAGCTCTACTGTTGGATCATAAAATGCCCCAAACCCTTGGGAAATGAAAAGACTTGAGGTTAAGTATGGTCTGTTTGTTGCTGGGCCTCACCCTGACATCTTTGATTTCCCTTTGGACTCGCTCCTTGCCTCCGTTTCCCCTCTTTTTTCACTTTTGTCTTCTTCCTGAGTCCTGTCTTCAGCACACCTGGGCTCTCCAAAAACACTCACTGGTTTGCCTAATTCCTGAGACCCGATTTGTCATGAACAGAAGGTTCACTTTGGTGTTGAGGACCTGGGTTTGAGCCTTGACTCTGCCATTTAAACTGCTTTATCTTCTGTTTTTCCAAGTGCAAAGTGGGTTAGTAACAGGTCCTTACAATCCTTAGAACAATGATGGGTGATACCATTTGGGGATGTGCTTTCTAAGTTTCAAGAGCCATAGAGGTACAGGGCAGCTGGCATTAACAGAAGTACCCAGATTTACACTTCTTGTCACTGTGGTGGTGACTTCATAAATACTGCCTCTGGGCCAGAGGTAGATATTAGGAAGTGTTTTGTTTAGGGATTCAGAAGACATTTAAACACACAGAATGTTGGAGCTGGCAAGATCCTTGGAGGTCATCAAGGTTCTAGCCCAATCATTCCATTTTACAGTTGAGAAAACTGAGGACATCGACGGTCCCAGGGCAAAGTGTCAAACAGGCAGGACCAGGACTGGATCCCAGGTGGCTTGATGCTTACTCCTGGGCTCTTCCCTCCCTCTGTGATGTTGGCTCCACCCTGTGGTTGGCTGAGCCTCAGAGGAAAGTGAGTAGCCCAGTTAAACTCTTCTGATAGGATTATTGCTCAGGGCAACTCAAGGGCTGCTTTGGCCACCCAGCATTCAGAAGATGAGTTATTTTTTAGTGTTTTTTTTTTTTTCACATTTTGTTTTTTATTGGAGTAAAATTGATTTACAATGTTGTGTTAGTTTCTGCTGCACAATGAAGTGAATCCGCTATATGTATACTTATATCCCCTCCCTCTTGGACCTCCCTCCCATCCCCACATCCCACCCCTCTAGGTCATCATAGAGCACCGAGCTGAGCTCCCTATGCTATACAGCAGGTTCCCACTAGCTATTTTACACACGGTAGTATATTTATGTCAAACCTAATCTCCCAACTTGTGCCATGCTCCCCTTCCCTGCCCTGGGTCCACATGTCTGTTGTCTATGTCTACATCTCTATTCCTGCCCTACACATAGGTTCATCTATACCATTTTTCTAGATTCCACGTATATGCGTTAATATACGATATTTGTTTTTCTCTTTCTGGCTTACTTCACTCTGTATGACAGACTCTACATCTATCCACATCTCTATAAATGACCCAATTTCGTTCCTTTTTATGGCTGAGTAATATTCCATTGTATATATGTACCACATCATCTTTATCCATTCATCTATCGTTGGACGTTTACACTGTTTCCATGTCCTGGCTATTGTAAATAGTGCTGCAATGAACATTGGGGTACATGTGTCATTTTGAATTATGGTTTTCTCAGGGCATATGCCCAGTAGTGGGATTGCTGGATCATATGGTAGTTCTATTTTTAGTTTTCAAAGGAACCTCCATACTGTTCTTCACAGTGGCTGTATCAATTTACATTCCCACCAACAGTGCAAAAGGGTTCCCTTTTCTCCACACCCTCTCCAGCATTTATTGTTTTTAGATTTTTTGATGATGGCCATTCTGACCCATGTGAGGTGATACCTCATTGTAGTTTTTATTTGCATTTCTCTAATAATTAGTGGTGTTGAGTATCTTTTCATGTGCCTCTTGGCCATCTGTATGTCTTCTTTGGAGAAATGTCTATTTAGGTCTTCTGCCCATTTTTTAACTGGGTTATTTGTTTTTTTGATATTGAGCTCCATGAACTGTTTGTATATTTTGGAGATTAATCCTTTGTACGTTGCTTCATTTGCAAATATTTTCTCCCATTCTGAGGGTTGTCTTTTCGTCTTGTTTATGGTTTCCTTTGCTGTGCAAAAGTTTTAAGTTTCATTAGGTCTCATTTGTTTATTTTTGTTTTTATTTTCACTACTCTAGGAGGTGGGTCAAAAAATATCTTGCTGTGATTTATATCAAAGAGTGTTTTTCCTATGTTTTCCTCTAAGAGTTTGATAGTGCCCAGTCTTACATTTAGGTCTTAAATCCATTTTGAGTTTATTTTTGTGTATGGTGTTAGGGAGGGTTCTAATTTCATTCTTTTACCTGTGGCTGTCCAGTTTTCCCAGCACAACTTATTGAAAAGGCTGCCTTTTCTCCATTGTATGTTCTTGCCTCCTTTGTCATAAATTAGGTGAGCATATGTGCATCAGTTTATCTCTGCGCTTTCTATCCTGTTCCATTGATCTATATTTCTGCTTTTGTGCCAGTACCATACTGTCTTGATTATGGTACCTTTGTAGTATAGTTTGACATCCAGTAGCCTGATTCCTCCAGCTCCGTTTTTCTTTCTCAAGATTGCTTTGGCTATTCGGGGTCTTTTGTGTTTACATACAAATTGTAAAATTTTTTGTTCTAATTCTGTGAAGAATGCCATTGGTAGTTTGATAGGGATAGCATAGAATCTGTAGATTACTTTGTGTAGTATAGTCATTTTCACAATATTGATTCTTCCAGTCCAAGAACATGGAATATTACTCCATCTGTTTATGTCATCTTTGAGTTCTTTCATCAGAGTTTTATAGTTTTCTGAGTACATGTCTTTTGCCTCCTTAGATAGGTTTATTCCTAGGTATTTTATTCTTTTTTGTTGCAATGCTAAATGGGGTTGTTTCCGTAATTTCTCTTTCTGATTTTTCATTGTTAGTATATAGGAATGCCAGAGATTTCTGTGCATTAATTTTGTATCCTGAAACCTTACCAAATTTGTTGATTGGCTGTAGTAATTTTCTGGTGGCATCTTTAGGATTTTCTATGTATAGTATCATGTCATCTGCAAACAGTGACAGTTTTACTTCTTTTCCAATTTGTATTCCTTTTATTTCTTTTACTTCTCTGAGTGCCATGGCTAGGGCTTCCAAAACTATGTTGAATAAGAGTGGTGAGAGTGGACATCCTTGTCTTGTTCCTGATCTTAGTGGAAATGCTTTCAGTTTTTCACCATTGAGTATGATGTTTGCCGTGGGTTTGTCTTTTATGGCCTTTATTATGTTGAGGTAGGTTCCCTCTATGCTCATTTTATGGAGAGTTTTTATCATAAATGGCTGCTGAATTTTGTCAAAAGGTTTTTCTGCATCTATTGAGATGACCATAAGGTTTTTATTCCTTAATTTGTTAATATGATGTATCACACTGATTGATTTGCGTATACTGAAGAATCCTTGCATCCCTGGGATAAATCCCACTTGATCATGGTGTATGATCCTTTTAATATGTTGTTGGATACTGTTAGCTAGTATTTTGTTGAGGATTTTGCGTCTATGTTCATTAGTGAGATTGGTCTGTAATTTTGTATTTTTTGTGATATCTTTGTCTGGTTTTGGTATCAGGGTGACGGTGGCTTCGTAGAATGAATTTGGGAGTGTTCCTCTCTCTGTAATTTTTTGGAAGAGTTTGAGAAGGATGGGTGTTAGCTCTTCTCTAAAAGTTTGATAGAATTTGCCTGTGAAGCCATCTGGTCCTGGACTTTTGTGTTTTGGAAGATTTTTAATTACAGTTTCTATTTCATTACTTGTGATAGGTCTGTTTATATTTTCTAATTCTTCCTGGTTCAGTCTTAGAAAATTGTACCTTTCCAAAAATTTGTCCATTTCTTCATGGTCGTCCATTTTATTGGCATATGGTTGTTTGTAGTAGTCTCTTATAATCCTTTGTATTTCTGCAGTGTTGCAATTTCTCCTTTTGCATTTCTAATTTTTTTGATTTGTGTCCTCTCTCTGTTTTTCTTGATGAATCTGGCTAAAGATTTTTCAAATTTTTTTATCTTCTCAAAGAACCAACTTTTAGTTTTATTGATCTTTGCTTTTGTTTTCTTTGTTTGTATTTTTTTTATTTCTGCTCTGATCTTTATGATTTCTTTCCTTCTACTGACTTTGGGTTTCCCTTGTTTTTCTTTCTCTAGTTGTTTTAAGTGTAGGGTTAGATTGTTTATTTCAGATTTTTCTTGTTTCTTGAGGTGAGATTGAATTGCTATAAAATTCTCTCTTAGAACTGCTTTTGCTGTGCCCCATAGGTTTTGGGCCATCCTGTTTTTGCTGTCATTTTTTTCTATGTATTTTTTAATTTCTTCTTTGATTTCTTCAGTGATGTCTTGGTTATTTAGTAGTGCACTGTTTAGCCTCCATGTATTTGTGTTTTTTACAGTTTTTTTCCTGTAACTGATTTCCAATCTCCTAGCATTGTGGTCAGAAAAGATGCTTGATATGATTTCAATTTTCATAAATTTTCCAAGGCTTGATTTGTGACCCAAAATGTGATCTATCCTGGAGAATGTTCCATGTGCATTTGAGAAGAAAGTGTATTCTGCCACTTTTGGGTGGAATGTCCTATAAATATCAGTTAAATCTATCTGGCCTATTGTGTCATTTAAAGCTTGTGTTTCCTTATTTATTTTCTGTTTGGATGATCTGTCCATTGGTGAAAGTGGGGTGTTAAAGTCCCCTACTATTATTATGGTCGTCCATTTTATTGGCATATAGTTGTTTGTATAGTTGTTGATTTCTCCTTTTATGGTTGTTAGCATTTGCCTTATGTATTGAGGTGCTCCTATGTTGGGTGCATAAATATTTATAATTGTTATATCTTCTTCTTGGATTGATCCCTTGATCATTATGTAGTGTCCTTCCTTATCTCTTGTAACAGTCTTTATTTTAAAGTCTATTTTATCTTATATGAGTATTGCTACTCAAGCTTTCTTTTGATTTCCATTTGTATGGAATAGCTTTTTCCATCCCTTCACTTTCAGTCTGTATGTGTCCCTAGGTCTAAAGTGGATCTCTTGTAAACAGTATATATACGGGTCTTGTTTTTGTATCCATTCAGCCAGTCTGTGTCTTTTGGTTGGAGCATTTAATCCATTTACATTCAAGGTGGTTATCGATATGTATGTCCCTATTACCATTTTCTTAATTGTTTTGGGTTTGTTTTTGTGGGTCCTTTTCTTCTCTTGTGTTTCCTGCCTAGAGAAGTTCCTTTAGCATTTGTTGTAAAGCTGGTTTGCTGGTGCTGAATTCTCTTAGCTTTTGCTTGTCTGAAAATCTTCTGATTTCTCCATCAAATCTGAATGAGATCCTTGCTGACTAGAGTAATCTTTGTTGTAGGTTTTTCTCTTTCATCACTTTAAGTATATCCTGCCACTCCCTTCTGGCTTGCAGAGTTTGTGCTCAAGAATCAGCTGATAACCTTATGGGGATTCCTTTCTATGTTATATTTCGCTTTTCCCTTGCTGCCTTTAATATATTTTTTTGAATTTAATTTTTGTTAGTTTGGTTAATATGTGTCTTGGTGTGTTTCTCCTAGGGTTTATCCTGTATGGGACTCTCTGTGCTTCCTGGACTTGGGTGACTATTTCATTTCCCTTGTTAGGGAAGTTTTCCACTTTAATCTCTTAGGAAATATTTCCTCAGACCCTTTCTTTTTTTCTTATTCTTCTGGGAATAAGATTGTTCGTGCAATTAGTGTTGTCCCAGAGGTCTCTGAGATTGTCTTCAGTTCTTTTCATTCTTTTTTCTTTATTCTGCTCCTCAGCAGTTATTTCCACCATTCTGTCTTCCAGCTCACTTATTCGTCCTTCTGCCTCAGTTATTCTGTTATTGATTCCTTCTAGTGTATTTTTCATTTCAGTTATTGTGTTCATCTCTGTTTGTTTGTTCTTTAGTTCTTCTAGAGCTTTGTTAAACATTTCTTGTATTTTCTCAGTCCATGCCTCCATTCTATTTCTGAGATTCTGGATCATCTTTACTATCATTACTCTGAATTCTTTTTCAGGTAGATTGCCTATTTCCTCTTCATTTATTTGGTCTTATAGGTTTTTACCTTGCTCTTTCACCTGTAACATATTTTTTTGTCATCTCTTTTTTTTTTTTTTTTTTTTTGATGGGTGGGATTGTGTTCCTGTCTTACTGGTGTTTGGCCTGAGGCTTTCAACACTCCAGTTTGTAGGCTGTTTTGTAGAGCTGGGTCTTGGTGCTGAGATGAGGACCTCTGGGGGACCTCACTCCAATTAGTATTCCCTGGGGTCTGAGGTTCTCTGTTAGTCCAGTGGTTTGGACTCAGAGCTCCCACTGCAGGAGCTCTGGCCCGATCCCCAGCTCATGAATCAACATCCTGCAAGCCTTGTGGGGTGGCAAAAAAAAAAAAAAGAAAAGAAAAAAGGAGCAGAACAATAAGAAAGAATATAAAAAAAATTAGATTAGAAAACTAACAGATATGTTAGAAAGAATAAGAAAATAAAAATATAGATGAAACAACAACCAGAAGGTAAAACAGAACCACAATAGTAAAAAAGAGGAGAAAAAAAAGAAGAAGAAGAAAAAAAAAAAGCCAGAAAAGGCCTTGACTGTGGGGAGTGGGGCTTAGGTAGGGATGGGGTTTAGGTGGTGGGCGGAGCCTATCCTTAGGACCCACGGGGCTGGAAAAGGCCCTGGGGGTGGGGGGGTGGAGCTTAGGCTCAACACAGTAGGAGGGGCCCAGGCATACCTCTGGCCTTGGAGGGTGGAGGACCTGACCTTGGAGCCCTGCAGGCTTCCTGGGGTCTGATTGGGCAGGGGAGATGCTTGGCATGCTCCCCGCTGATCCTCCAAGTCCCAGAGGGTTCCTCCAGGCATGGGAACCCCTCCTCTGCTCCCAGCCACCCCTCAGGGGTGCTGGTCCTGTCCGGCTTCCACTTCTCTTCCCCCCTCACTCTCCCCTCTTCCTACCTGGTCGCTCAGGGTTCCTCCCATCTCCTTGGGCATCGAGGTCCCCCACCAGCACCTAGCAGGTGCCCTAGTTGTGGGGAGACGTGAACTCCACGTCCTCCCCTGCTGCCATCTTGACTCTGTCCTCATTTTTCAGGTGTTTTTATTAGGAGAAAGTGTTTGTTGGCATGAGGGAGTCGAGTTTTGGCTTAAGGCCCTGTTCCTCCCTTCCCATTAACACTGGAGACTATGATTAGGAAGGTCATAAAGGACAGGCCTAGGCAAGATTGTGATAAAGACACATTGGTCTTTGGGGCCTCATCCTAAGTATTTGCTTTCTGTCTAATTTTGGTGATATCTCTTCCTTTATCCATCCCCAACTCCAATCACTGTTTTTCTGGCATCTTGAGGCAGCTTTTGAGAAATTCCTATGATTCAGACCTTTCCTGGCTCCCTTCCTTTGCCCAAAGATTGAGTCCGCATCACTCATTTCTACAGGACTCTGCTTGGGAAGATAGTGTCCTGAACTCTGAGAAATTAAAGAATAATGGCCTAATGTCTTTTTCGTTCCACATGGGAACTGCATCTAGCTCTTGTGAATTTTATATATTGTAAAACAGTATAATGATAACAGTAAATGAAAGAAAAATCCACCCACAATTCCACCCTCTAACACACCAACTGTTTTCATTTCTTGCCTTCCCTGCTAGGCTTTGACCACGTGCTACGTGTTTTCCAGAGTAGTAACTCATAGCACATCTACCATTCAGCTCTCTGCTTTTATCTGTAACATTGTATTAGTTTGTTCTGTTGTTACATAGGTTTTGGAATCATCATATGTAATGATCAGATAATATTTCCTACTCTGGCTATATCATGATTTTTTAACCATTCTCCCTTTTTTGGATGTTAGGTTATTTCTGATTTTTCTCCATGATCAACAATATTGCTTTGAAAAATAGATACCTTCAATTCTTTTCTCCTTTTGAAAGATTTCCACAGGATAAATTCCAAAGAGTTGAATAAATTAGTCAAAGGCTAGAAACAATTTTAAGGATGTCCAATTTATTTAAAAAAAAAAAACAGAAAACAAAAAATCGCTTAGTGAGCATCTGCTGTGCTGTGTCCTGAATCATCACAAATGAAAGTTATAGATAGAGCCTTCACTCAGTGAACTCAGCATCTAGTGGTAAAACTAGACAATTGTTATAACAATTACCCTCACTTATGAAGTGTCTGTTCAGTGCCACACACTATGCTACCAGGTGTTTACATATATTAATTAATTAATTAGGCCATGGTGCGTGGCTTGTGGAATCTTAGTTCCCTGATCAGGGTTTGAACCTGGGCATTCAGCAGTGAAAGCGTGGAATCCTAACCACTGGACTGCCTGGGAATTCCCTACATATATTATTTTAATTCCCCAATATCACTAGAGGTAGCACTATTACATTTCTATTTTGCAGATGAGAAAAATCAGGCTCAGAGAAGTTAACTAACTTGCCCAAGTTCACACAGCTAGAGTTCTAGCTGGAGTTCAAACTGAGGTCTACCTGACTTCAAAGCTCATGGGCTTCCCATTAGGCTACCCAATTCCTCTTCATATATAGGTATTTGCTAAACTGTTTTCCCCAAAGATTGTGCAATATTGTAATTTGTCAACCGTGTGAGTCTTTGTATTTCATCTATACTCTGTCAGCATAAAATGTTATTATTTTCACATCCAATTTTGTAGATTTTTCAAATGTAAAAGTATAAACATTATTATGCTTTTAAAGAGTGGCTTTCGAGGACTTAAAGGTTGATGGAAGGGTTGACTGATAAAATGCTTCAGAGAGCATGGAAAGGTTCACCCTCAAACACCCCTCTGGAAGCGGCTGCCTATGTGGAGGGTTTTGTCTTGATAAGTAACGAGGGCAGAGCTCACTCACGTGGTTTCTGTAATTGTTCTGGATTATGTCATCATCCCTAACAGAAGGGGATTTGTGGGACGTCCTCAATCATTATCAGATTTCAGAGGCTATGAAGCTCTTTGGCTTATTCCAGGGCATGGGAGCTGCACCATAATACATTTGGTTTTGAATAACTTTTATTACACAAGAGATTCATGTTCATTATAGAGAAATCATGGAATCAAATAAACCAAAAATAGATGAAAAAGCAGCCATAATTCCACCTCTCAGATATAGTATCACTGGATCTATTGTATAGTTTAGCTTTCATATATATGATTGTGTCATACTTAATTTCCTGTGAATTCTCTGTGAACTGGTTTCTGCATTCAAAATATAGCATACACACGTCCCCAAGTGGTTAAAGATGCTTTGATAACATTTCTGTATTGGCTACTTTGTGTTTCATTGTGTCATAATGTACTCAGTAAATCCTCTATTATTGGATATTTAGGTGGATTTCCTCTTTTTGCTGCAGTGCTGCAACGAACACTCTTGTACTTAAATCTCTTATCCACATTTCAAATCACTTCTCAGGATAATCCCTAAAAATGTAATTACTGGGTCAGAAGGCACGTGGTTTTCAAAAGGCTTTTATCAATGTTGAAAAATTATCTGACACAAAGACTACATCCATTTACACCCCTCAGACTCTTGGACAACACTGCATACAATACTTAATTTCCCCTGCCATCTTAATTGGGCTATATATTGTCTTATTTTAGTTTTGAATTGCATTTCTCTGGTTAAAATGACGTTGAATGTTTTTTCATGCATTTATTGGCAAAATGCGCTGGTTTTAAATCAAATTTGACCAAACGCTTATTTCTAACTTACCACGTTTGGTTGGACTAGCTTCAATGTGCCATGAAATCTGGAATTCTTCCAATCTAGAGGTGTTTATGAACACGGCAGCCGCGAAGAGCAAAAAAGATTGCAGAGAGAGAATTTTCTGGAAGTAGGATTTTAATGTGCTGCTGTGGTTCCAATCAAGTTATTGTTGAATGAAAAAATGGTGAGAGTCATAAAGCATCTTGTGTTTAACCTAAGAGACCTTCCCCAGCTGTGAGGTTTTGAGTCCGGTGCAGGTATCTGTTATTACACAAGTGAGGGATGGTTGCTACTCACTTACTGGAATACCATTTCTATTTCTTGGTGCTTAGATCTGGCAATCTGTCGCCAAATGTTACCTTCCTCTCAGGAGAATCACACCTTTTAATTAGGCTGGGAGGGAGTGAGCTGTACTATTGCCTGCCAGATGACACTTCCTGGCTAGAAAAGGAAATCGGTAAAAACATTAAGACCATTTAAAATTGAGTTGCCTCTGTTTCCTAAAATGAAATCTCTCAAGGAAGTCTCAGCACGACAGGACTGTAAGAAAGGCTTCCTATTTTTCTTGTACTTATTTCAGGAAGCTCCTTTAGAATTATGAATCAGAGGCAGATGATATTGGAGTTTACAGCTAGCTATGACTGAATAATATCATTACAAATTAGTGTATTTAATATGCAAAACTGAAAAAGCATACTTAAGGCCATGCTTGCTCTGAAAGCCAAATTTACAGCTGACCTGCTTAAATCTTCTTCTTTCTCAACAGCATGCTTAATCTTTCATGCTTCACCTTTCACTTATTTATTTATTCATTCTAAAGAAGTTTTTAGTTTCTAGCTTATGCCAGAGACGATACGAAGCGGTGAGATAGTATCATACGGCTGCGGTGCAACAGAAAATTGTATCCGGAGAAGAAAATCAAGTAGACAAATAGCCATGATATAAAACATGAAACAAATGTTGAGAAAGAGAGAAACAATACGAAAAGTGGGTCTAAAAGGGAAAACATTGCTGCATGGAAAAGTCAACTTTATGCCTCATTTCCTGTATTGTGAGTATGTGAAATTCAAACAAGTTGAAACACAGAATTGAAATTGTGTTGTTAAAGGTGGCTGCCTTGGCAGGGTGGGGTTGAGAAGAAGAAAGCAAGAGCATTTTCTTGTCCTGTGCCTCTGAAGCAGCCCTGGCCCCAAACCCCAGTCTGTATCTACTGATGTTTCTACACTTGCTGGGTGCTGAATGCTCATGTGAAGGGGCAGTGAGTATTGAGATCGTATTTCCAAGCTTAGTGCCATAGAATCATAGGGAAGTCTTCAGTTTCCTAGGTTTTGACAAACTCAGTCATGCCCCAGTACATGTCTATCAGGATTGAAAAAGGCAGCTTTCCAGGCTATACTATTTAAGCCCCTTACTTTGGCTTCAGAGGCATTTCTTGGTATATACGAAGACCAATTTGCGTTCAGTAGCCTTGTGAGCTGCTGAATGCCAGGAGTTGTGAGTCTCCAGACTGTCTTCTCCACAGTGGTATGTGTGGCTTTTCTTACGCAAAGGTCTGTTCTTAGAGCATTGCTGACTCCTAGTTTACAATAGTGACTGTCTCGTGGGTCATTTAAATAAATCTATCTTGTGTTTTTATTTGCATTAAAGGTTAAAGATTATAAACATTGAGTATTGTATGTATAATTCATATGTTGGCTAAATGAACTCACTGTGTACTATTCATTTCAGTGGTAATTATGTGTTCAAGGTAATTACTATGGAAAGGGTCCATAGCTTTCAGCAGATTATTGAAGGGGTCAGTGATCCCCAAAAGATTGAGTTGAATTTCAGCCCTCTGGGCACAGGTAGGGGAGAGTTTTCAGAGGGGCAGGAGGCTTTTCAGAAGCTCTGTCATTACACCAACATGGTACCCATCTGCTGTTCCAGCTCACCTCTGCCTGCGCTTCTGAAGAATTGCCACATACATTCTATGTTGCTGCCCGTGAATTATTGCTTGTATTTTCTTTGATTAGATTTAAAAATATGAAATTGCTGCTTTTTGACCATTTTTACACACAAAAACCTGAATGCAAACAGTTCAACCCAATATATAAAACCAAGGACTGGAATTTGAACACTTTTGAGAAGTGAAATGGAAGTCCATTTGCATTACCCTTTTTTTTTTCTTTTTTTTTTTTACCTCCAATTGCATTATTCTTAAATGCATTTGTGGCTTTGCCACTTTTCCTCAGGACTATAAAGCCAAACATTTGCTTTGTTGTTGAATCACAACCGGCTCTCTGGAGTAAGGAGTGCAATAATTGACTCTTTAGGACAAGACCTTAAGCATGAGAAGGTGACTCCTGTGCTCCGGGGCCACCTGGAACAGATGCTAGGGCTGAAAACTGAGAGAAGATAAATGTTTCAAAGTGAAAGCCTTACTGGGTTGTGCCATCAGGAATATAACATGCAAGAGCTGGGTAACGCTCTGCACGCTTCACTTGACATTAGTTTGGCCCTTACACGAGAACTTTGTATAGGTTATAGCCCCACAATTTGACAGGTGAGGAGAAACAGGAGTGAGAACCGGAGAAAGGCAACACCAGGAATTAAGGGTTAGAACATCATTCCTTCGAATAAAAGCCTTGACATTTGTTAGCCTGCAAAAGAGAAGGATTGGAAGTGATTTAATAGCTGTCTTGTATTTAAGGCACTGCTAGGATCACTGCCACAGTTCTCTACCTCAAAAGAGGACTGACTATGGGAAAACGGACTTCAACCACAGGGAGGAATGGCTTCTTGATCATTACAGCAACTAAATATAGAAGGTGCTAAGTGACATTTAAAATCATCTTTTCCCAAAGCACTGTGTAGAATCTTGGCATCATCCTTGCAAGATATCATGTCCTTTATCTCTAACCAGTAGGAATAATTGTCTAATGGTGACTCTGTGGGAATTGGGATGAGGCTGGTGGGAAAGAGTTGGGGAGCCCAGAGGACTTTTGTGTTGTCTTCAATTGAAAGATGCTTGAGCTAAGGTCAGTCCTGGCTGTGATAAAAATAACATAATGTGTCTGAGCTTTTTCCTACTTGTCACCAGAAGGTTAATCAGGAAAAAAGTACCATCAGAATACTAAAAAATAATTTATTGAGATGAAATCCATACAACATAAAATGAACCACTTTAAAGTGAACAATTCAGTACATTCACAATATTGTGCGAAGACCACATCTATCTAGTTTCAAAACATTGCCATCAATCCAAAGGAACCCCCCTAACCATTTAGGAGTTTCTCCCTATTTTCCCTCCCACCCACCCAGCCACTGGCAACCACCAATCTACATTCCAGCTCTGTAGATTTATCTATTCAGGATATTTCATATAAATGGGATGATGCAATATATGACATTGGTTTCTGGCTTCTTTCATTTAGCATGATGTTTTCAAGGTTCACCAACATTGTAGCATGTATGAGTACTTCATTTTTTACGGCTCAATAAAATTCCATTGTATGTATATACCACTGTTTGTTTATCCATTCATCAGTTGATGGGCATTTGGGCTGTTTCTACCTTTTGGCTGTTGTGAACAGTACAGCTGTGAACATGCATGTGCACATACTTGTTTGAGTACCTGTTTTCAATTCTTCGGTTACCTTCCTACTACTTGAATTGTGCGGTCGTATGGTAATTCTAAGTTTAAATTTTTGAGGAATTGCCAAACTATTTTCCACGGTGCCTGAACCATTTACATTTCCAGCAGTAATGTACTAGGATTCCAATATCTCCACAGGCATGTCAGCATTTTTTATGTATCATCTGACTTTTGATTCTAGCCATCCTAGTGGGTGTGTAATCGTATCTCATTGTACTTTTTTTTTTTTTTTTTTTTGCAGTGACAGTTGTGAGGGGTAATGATCAGATATTTTGTGGAATGACCCCAATTTGAATTTGTCTGATGTTTTCCTTATGGATAGACTGGAGTTCATGGTTTGTGAGAAGAATTCCACAAAAGTGAGGTGCCCTTCCTCATCACATCATTTGGGGGGAGGCATGACATCAACATGACATCACAGGTGTTGTTGACCTTGATCATCTGGTCTTCAGGTTTCTCTAATATAAAGTTACTGTATATTTCCACTCTCTATTCTTTGGAAGTGTGTCACTAAATCCAGCCCACACTCATGGAGTTGTTTCTTTAAAAGCATATTACTTTCTGTATTTTTATGACAGGCGGGAGAAAAAGCGTTAAAAATGTTTCTAATCAAGTCAGATATTTAAATAATAAATGAGTAATGTGCTGTGTAGATACAAAATAAACCAACAAATGATTAAAAAACTTAAAGATTCAGCCAGTCTTCTAATACTGAAACCGCCTGTACCCTGTCACCAAAGTCACAGTTCCAGTGAGGTAAGTAGTGTGGGCTCAGTGGTCCCCCCCTGCTACTGTGGAGTGTGACATGCACAAGTTCTGTTCCATGTGGCAGCTGACAAAATAAGTTTATCCCTGTCACTCTCACTTTTCCTCATACACCCAGCAAATGTGTGTAATGTATCCTGGATAGAATTGTGTTTATTAATATGAATAAAGAATAATAATAATAGTAATAGCTAACATTTAAGCATTTACTATGTGGCAGGTAATGTTCTAAGCACTTTACCTTTTTTTTTTTTTTTTGCGGTACGTGGGCCTCTCACTGTTGTGGCCTCTTCCGTTGCGGAGCACAGGCTCCGGACACGCAGGCTCAGCGGCCATGGCTCACGGGCCCAGCCACTCCGCGGCATGTGGGATCTTCCGGGACCGGAACACGAACCCGTGTCCCCTGCATTGGCAGGCGGACTCCCAACCACTGCGCCACCAGGGAAGCTCAAGCATTTCATTCTTGGCCATCGTAATTACAGCCTTCCGTATGCCTCTCCTATGACTCCAATACATGTTGACATGTGAGTTTTCCAGGTAATTATGTCATGGAATATTGTCTTTGCGGGCTTATTTCTTCCTCTCCCTCTACTTCTGAAGATCTCTGAACTGTGGAAGAGGCAGAGAACACCAAACTCAAGTGCTGTAGAAACGCACTTGATTATTAGAAACACAACGTGATGGAGAAATCCCTATGCCCTTCACAAGTGGTTTGGAGACGCCCATGTTTGTTGAGAAGATACTGCAATAAACTTGCCTTTGTGGGGCCTCCGGGCCTCCTAAGCTTGGCGGAGGGTTCACCGGCTCTGTGGTTTCAGAGAAGCAGCCTGCATATTGAGGGAGGGGGCGGAGTGGGTAGGGGTGGTGTCTATTGCATGCGAAACGAGGAAAGAAAGGTGCTCACTTTGAAGGGGGATGGAAGGCAGAGGCAAAGTGGGAGAGGGGAGCCCAAGTGACAGCACGAAAGAGAAAGGGAAAGTTCTGGAGAGAAAAACGCAAGAGGGGGATTTCTCAAGTGAACCTACGTGTGCCCGGCAGTGTGATCCCTCTTGTGACCTCCTGTCCCCCAATCTTCAGTGACTTTGTGAAACCTGGTTTAGGGCTATGGTCATTGGTGCAGGGTCAAGACAGAACCAGAGAGTATGGGCATGGGGGTGTCAACGTCTGGCTGCAGAAGGATGTAAGTCAGAGAAAAAAGCACGCATGAAATTTTCTGAGATGCGCACATATGAGTTACAGATACAACGATGTAAAGGTTAATTACAAATAAAAAGGTGTGTAATGAACATGAATTCAAGAGTTGATTGACAAGATTCCAGTCTTTGCCTGGCCTTCACTGCAGTCCTGGTGTAAGATTGTGGGCCCTTCCTGGGCCCACTCCCACTGCCCTGGGATATGCCACCTGGATTCTTTCATGAAGGTCAGGACCAACGTCCCTTTTTGTACCACCACCCTTCTCCTGCATGACGCCTCAGCTCTCCCCAAAGAGCCATTTCTCATCCCTTAGGAATCTCTCTCCCTGC
The DNA here is from genome assembly GCF_937001465.1 of Orcinus orca. NCBI lineage: Eukaryota > Metazoa > Chordata > Mammalia > Artiodactyla > Delphinidae > Orcinus > Orcinus orca. The sequence continues at coordinate 38,274,546 of NC_064569.1, read as the reverse complement.
CATCACGCTGGAGATGTGCTTTTCGGTGGTACCCACTGGGATGCTCTGCCTCCATCCACCCCCAGTGACAGGGCTGTGGCTCAGACTGTAAGCTGGCCTGCTATTTCAGGCCTCCTGACACGTGTGATGCAATTACAAGGCGAGAGCTCGGGGCTCCTCTGCCCCAGCTAGCAGCCCTGCCCCTGTTGCCCAGCCTGGGCCATTCCCCCTGGGGAGTGTCAGCCGGCTCTCTCTGCCCCTCACTGTAGGCAGAGAATAAGTCCTCTCCTGCTGGGGTGGGGCCAGCATATTGGCCACGCCCCCAGACCTCCCCGCACCAGGCTGGTTCTTCTTGCAAGTGGAAAGGGAAAAATGCATTCCCTTACTTGTAAAGGGAGGTGTTTAAAATTATATGTATTTCTAGATCTGCAAATTTATAACCTGATGAATAAGCTGAACATGTGGAAAACAACATTAATATACTGAACACACAATATAATTATGAAAATAGACAGTTCCCACGATAATCACCCACTCTCCAAGCTGACACAGGCAGCAGCAAAAGAGACATGAAGCTCAGGCGGTATTAGAGACCCTTTTCACCACCAGACCCCGCACAGGCTGTCCCCTTGGTCCTTCCACGCTCATCAGAAGTCTCAGTCAGGTGGCCCCTTCAACAAGCCTGGCCTCTTGGAAGTGCAGGACTAGAATGCAACCAGCATCCCTTGAGAATCTGAGTCCCTCCACCTATCTGGACCTATCTCTGAGGAATATCAGGGAACGGCAGGATGGGGCGGAAAGACAACAGGACTGGTACCGTGGCTGTTTCTCCCCCGATCAGTGAAGAGGAGAGCCTGTAATAGCACCAGCCTTTCAATGCTGGCAAAGGGGGGACCTTTGAGAAAAATGACCCAACTGAGTCAGGTGGCCATGGGGTGGGCTGGGAGTTGCTCTTGGGTAACTTGGCTAAGGCTGGGAAACTTACCTTCTCCTCCCCTTCTGTCCTTTTATGCCTTTTCCCTGCTTTCCCGATTTTTGTTTTTACCCCATTGTCTTCAGGTGGTTCTCACAGCTGTATCTTCCTGTGGGTAGCGCTCAGGGCACTTCAGCAGAACGGTTGTCATAATGACAGTGTGTATGGTGCTTACGGAGAGCCTGGAAGGAAGGATGAGAGTGGAAGTGAAGAGACAAGGCACCTGGGATAAAGAAAAGCAATAGAAGCATCTATGCTGTGTTCTAGATATGTTCACAGAAAAAACCCCACCAGATCCCCTAAAGGACAAAGAATACCAGGGCAGTGTGTTGGCGAAGCTTTCGGGAGGCCGATATGTAGCTGTACAGATTTTGATCAAGGTCACTTTTGTACCAGTTTGAGCTTTCAGTACAGAAGGAAGCTGAGTGACATCATAAAGTTAGTGGCCTGATCTGCTTTTCTGGTTGCAGAGGACACTGACTCTGGGTTCTTTCTTCTCACTTGCTGGAGGTAAATCTTTCTCCCCCGGAGAGAGACGCACCCTTAGGAGCTGAGCCCTGAAGAGGCCAGGCCAACTCCTTCAGTCCCACTTTGTGCCAGCAGCTAAGGAAAAGCACGGGTTTTCTGGCAGACAGATCACCGAGGGCTGAGAGGCTCTCCTGAATATGTAACAAAGGATGGCAGTCACGTCCACGGTCTGTGCTGGTGAGGCTGTCCGGCTGCAAGAGCGCAGACTCACTCACGCTACCTCAAGTGATGGGGACTCTGCACTTCGGACTCTCGGGATGATTAGGGACTTAACCACATGGCCAGGCCTCATGGGCCCTGAAATATGATAAAACAACCAGTCTCCAGTAGGACATGTGACCCACATCCTTCAGAATACAGAACCACTCCAGGGACACAAGCACCGGGATTCTCTGGTTTTCGCTTGAATGTCCTCCAAGTCCTGGGACTCAGTGCCTTCCTCCTCCTCTGCTCCTCTCTGTGCATCACCTTGCCTCTCCTTTCCTTAGCCCCTACCTGATTCTCTCTAAAGCAAGCATGGCAGCTTGCTTTTCCCAGAGCCAGAGGTCAGAGAGAGAGAGAGAGAGAGAGAGAGAGAGAGAGAGAGGACACTCTGAAGACAGAGTGATAGTTTTTTCATAACCTAATCTCAGTGACATATCACTTCTGCCCTATTTTATTGGCCACAGGGACCGACCCTGGTAAAATGTAGGTTGGTCTACATGAGCATGTAAACACCGGGAGGTGGAGATCACTGAAGGCCAACCTGGAGGCTGGTCACCACATCCTCTCTAGCGGTATCGGATATTTGCTGTTCAGTATACTTGCCGTCTGGCAGCTATCTCCATTCCCTACTGTGCCTCCTCCTGTGAGGAACTATATTTCTCAGGCTCCCTATACAGCAGAGTTCTGGATACGACTGAGATGCAGCCAGTGAGCTGGTATTTGGGAGGCAGAACGAAGTGGAAGCCATTCCTCCTCCAGCATTGGTGGCGGCTGACACATGGGCTTTGGTGGATGAGAATGTCCAGTGTCTAGCCAGATTCTGCATCCCTCTGCCTGTCACTGGCTTTGGGGCTTGGGGGCAATGTTGATTTCAGCAGTGGCCCTGAAGCATTCTGATCTCTCAAAGGTAGCAACAGCTTCTTAAACTCCGGGTCTTAGCTTGTGGCCATACGACCAAAACAACTTAATTGGCAGCCCCCTGACTTTTATTCTTCCAGGTCTTCTAATAGTTTTGTAAGCACAAAATTCACATGATTTTGTAAGCACCTAATTGTAAGTACATAATTCTAACAGTTTCGTAAACACATGATAATACATAAAAGAGTAGTAAATCTCTCTTTGCTTGCATACCTAGAAAGTTTTCTGTTTTCCTGGTCTGGGAGAAATAGCAGTAGTGTAAGTGGTTAAATACATAGTCAGACTGACCCTTCAAATTCCATCTCTTCCACTTATTTGCTGTGTAGCATTGAGCAAGTTATGTAAGCTCCTTAAGCTTTGGGTTTCTCATCTATAAAATTAGGATAATAATAGCATCTGTCTCATAGGGATGATATAAGGATTAATGTGTTAAGATAATGAATAAAAAGATTTAGTGTGTACCTGGCACATAGCAAGCACTTCATAAATATGCATTGATTATTATTGTTGACACGGATGTTGATGACATCGCAGGGCATAGTGAGACCCCCAATCTCTAAAGCCCACACGAGAGTGCTCAAGCTGTCTGGGCTCTCATCTAGGTGGAGTAAACATGTGACCTTTAGAACTGAAAGGGATAAGCATATGGCCCGGAGTTTAATGAAGGTCAGCTCAGGAGCGCCGCTGCTAGAGAACCAGGGAGAGCAGATGGCAGACCAGGGCGGGCTGGTGCTGGAGCACCACCTGCTGTGGCCTCCAGGTCTGACCCATTAAATCGATGACCATGTGCTCTCAGGCTCCTGGACCATCTCACACCATTATAAATGAAGCCAGCCTGTCTGCCAATGGTTGGAAACCCCAGCAAGGTGGGCCAGTAGAGCTTCCTCTGTTTGTTTCAAAAGACTGTTCAGTCCATGAAGCAGACAGACATAGACAGGATCCAAGTTCTCTTGGTAAACCACCTGGGCCCTCGGGGGAAACGATTCAGCTCACTCCCCTGATCAAGATAGCCAGGGTACCTTCCAAAGCTGACAGTGAGTCTAGGGACACCTTCATCTCCCAAAGCACATGGAGGACAAGTGGCCTGCCCGAGGTCACACAGCCAGTTAACCCAAACCTCCTCACTCCTTTCTGGCACATTCTCTACTTCTACAGAGGTGGCTGTACTGAAAAGCAGGTGGATCTCTCAAGTTTGTGAGCCTCCAGTTCCTGGGTTATGTGGTGAAGGAGCAAGAGGAAGACTGTAATATTCTCTTAATTTTTTTTCAACTTTATGTTTTATTTTTAATTGAAGTATAGTTGACTTACAATATAGTAGTGTACAACATAATGATTTGATATTTTTATAGATTATATACCACACAAAGGTCTTATAAAATATTGACTGTATTCCCTGTGCTGTACATTACATCCCTTATTTTTTTTTGCGGTACGAGGGCCTCTCACTGTTGTGGCCTCTCCCGCTGCGGAGCACAGGCTCCGGACGCGCAGGCTCAGCGGCCATGGCTCACGGGCCCAGCCGCTCCGCGGCATGTGGGATCTTCCCAGACCGGGGCGCGAACCCACGTCCCCTGCATCGGCAGGCGGACTCTCAACCACTGCGCCACTAGTGAACCCCGGGAACCCCGGTTTGATCCCCTTCACTTATTTTACCCCTCCCCCAAACCCTCTTCCCTCTGGCAACCACTAGTTTGTTCTCTATAGCTGTGAGTCTGTTTCTGTTTTGCTATATTTGTTTGTTCTGTTTTTTAGGTTCCACATATAAGTGAGATCACATGGTGTTTGTCTTTCTCTGTCTGACTTATTTCACTAAGCATAATACCCTCCAGGTCCATCCATGTTGTCACAAGTGGCAAGATTTCATTTTTTTTATGACGAACGGTTCTTTGAATATATGTACCACATCTTCTTTATCTATGTATCTGTCGATGGGCACTTAGGTTGTTAGGTTGCTTTCATATCTTGGCTATTGTAAATAATGCTACAATGAACATAGGGGTGCATATATCTTTTCAAACTAATGTTTTCATTTTCTTTGGATAAACGTCCAGGAGTGGAATTGCTGGATCGTATGGTAGCTCTATTTTTAATTTTTTGAGGGACCTCCACACTGTTTTCCATAGTGGCTGCAACAATTTACATTCCCCCCAGCAGTGCACAAGTGTTCCCTTTTCTCCACATGGTCGCCAACACCTGTAATTTGCTGTCATTGGAACGATAGCCATTCTGACAGGTGTGAAGTGATATCTCATTGCGGTTTTGATTTTCATTTCCTTGTTGACTAGTGATGTAGAGCATCTTTTCACGTGCCTATTGTCCATCTGTATGTATGTTCTGGAAAAATGCCAATTCAGGTTCTCTGCCCATTTTTAAAATCAGATTTTTTTTTTATATTGAGTTGTATAAGTTCTCTATATATTTTGAATATTAACTCTTATGGGACATATCATTTGCAAATATCTTCCTCCATTCAGTAAGTTACACTTCCGTTTTGTTGATGGTTTCCTTCTCCGGGCAAAAGCTTTTGAGTTTGATTAGGTCCCATTTGTTAAGTTTTGCTTTTGTTGCCCTTGTCTGAGGAGACAGATCCAAAAAATGTTGCTAAGACTGATATTGAGGAGTGTACTAACTTTCCCTTAAGTTTTGAGATTTATGTTGTATTAGAGCATAAGGAAGCAAGAAAAGCAATGAAAGGCATTCAACATTCTGTCATTTGCATTTTATAGTTCCAGACAAAGGAGATATAATTGTCACAATAAAAGGCAACAGAAGTTCTACATCTGGAGTGTGAGTGCCCTTTGGGGTTCTGTGCATGGCTCTGAAGTTATGTGTGAAACTTTATGCTTATGTGGGAATAAAGGCTTCCAGCTTTCAACATATTCACAAGGGAATTGATGACCCCCAATTTTTTAAGACGCACTGCTATTGAATTTCACATTCCTACAGCATTGGCTGGGCTAGTTGATTCATTCGTTAAGCAGACAGTTATTGAACACAGTTGACACGTCAGACGCATTTAAAGTTCAGCACATCTAAAACCTGAGTCAGGATCTACCCATGCAAACCTTTCTTGGTGTTCTCTTCTCTTCTGATGTCCTCTTTATCCGTAAGTGGTGTTCTCTGTATCAGCAAGTGGTACCACCATCCAGCAGTTCTGAAAGCTGGAAGCCTGGGGGTCATCCTTGACTCCTGTCTCTCCCCACCCACATATCCAATCCATCAGCAAACCCCATCCAATCCCATTCTACCTCCTAACTCTCTCTCACATCCCACTATATCTTACAAAATCAAAAGCCAGTTGGTAATAATATATTAATGTTTATATTTTAATAAAAGTAAGGAAGTTTTATTTAAGCTTTTTGTGGGGGACATTTTTTTATTTTTATTTTTTTTGCAGTACGAGGGCCTCTCACTGTTGTGGCCTCTCCCGTTGCGGAGCACAGGCTCCGGACGCGCAGGCTCAGCAGCCATGGCTCACGGGCCCAGCCGCTCCGCGGCATGTGGGATCTTCCCGGACCGGGGTACGAACCCGTGTCCCCCTGCATCAGCAGGCGGACTCTCAACCACTGCGCCACCAGGGAAGCCCTTGTGGGGGACATTTTTAACCGTATACTAAAGTAGTACCCCACACCAACACCCACATACCAGCCTTAACAATTAACAACTCACAGCGCATCTTGTTTCATCTATACCCCCTCTTTCCCCTCTCCTCAATAGATTATTCTGAAGCAAATTCCAGGCGTCATGTCACATGATCAGTAAATATTTCAGTATCATTGAAAGTAACAGACTCTTTTTAAAAAACCATAATTATCATAAGTAAAAGACCAGTAAAAATCCCCCAAATATCATCTAATATACAGTCAGTACACAAATTTCCCCAATTTTTCTCAATATTTATTATAATTTGTTTGAATCATGATGGAAACAAGGTCCATACACTGCAATTGATTGATATGTCTCTCAAGTCTTTTTGTATCTCTACCTTCCCATTTCTCTTCTCTCTGCTTTTTAATTTACAGTGTATTTCCTTGGGTAAATGTTAATCTGTAGCTTTTCCCATAAGTTGTTGAAAGGTTTTTATATCATTCCTCAAATGGCATTAAGTAATTTAGGAAATGAAAGAAGGGAAATTAAAATGTTCTATACCTATTTAATTCTTAATTCTAGTTCCTTCAATTTTTAAAAAACATGTTTTAGGGCTTCCCTGGTGGCGCAGTGGTTGAGAGTCCGCCTGCCGATGCAGGGCACACAGGTTCGCGCCCCGGTCCGGGAAGATCCCACATGCCGCGGAGCGGCTGGGCCCGTGAGCCATGACCGCTCAGCCTGCGCGTCCGGAGGCTGTGCTCCGCAACGGGAGAGGCCACAACAGTGAGAGGCCCGCGTACTGCAAAAAAAACCAAACATGTTTTAAAATATCTTAAGATAATATGCTTTTTGAATTGGAAGGGATGGTGGAGGCTGCCCAACCTTCTTGTTTTCACATGTGGAACCTGCTGCCTCTGAGTGATGGGCATGAGGCCGTCCAGCAAGCTACACACATGACCTCTGTGTTCCTGTCTCTGGGTCCAACCACTTCCTTGTAACTGCCCTTACTGTTCTATTCAGCATCCATCAGGCAGAATCTATTAGTCGGCATTTTTCTATTTCACATGTATTAGGATAATTGATGTTTCTAGTAATGACCCACGAGACCAGCAGAGTGTTAGATTATTCCATCACATTCTAATTCCTGAACACTGGCAATTCTTGTAAAGTACCCGGGTAAAGTACACATTGCCCCATTTTAGTCTGTTCAGGAGGTAGTTTAGGAGGACTCCTCACACCTTCCTTTCGGCTGGCCGTCCCCCTTTTTTCTCAGTGGAACTCACAATACCTCTTCTGTTGGGCAGGAAATCCTTTGTTCCCCCCCCCCCACTGCAAGTGCTTAATTGGAATTCTTACACAGACATTGAATTAGGAAGTGTGGATCAGGGTGAAGGTAGCCACTGGGCTGTGGATAAAGCTCAGACTCACACCTTGGCTTTTGAGTCCCTCAGCTTTGCTCACAAGCAGGACCACATTTAACCTTCCTGCTGCCTCCACCTGTGTCAATCAATACTTGTCTCCAACCTTCCTCAGCTCCCCTTTGCAATTCTCCAAGACAGTCTCTGATTTGAAAAATCTCTTAGAGTTTAAAAAAGAAAAAAAAAGTTGAGAGGATAGAACTAACTTTGGCTTCTTTCTTTCTTTTTCTTCCTTCCTTCCTTCCTTCCTTTCTTTCTTTCTCCTTTCTTTCTTTCTTCCCTTCCTTCCTCCCTCCCTCCTTTCCTCCCTCCCTCTCTCCCTCCTTCCCTCCTTTCCTACCTTCCTTCCTTCCTTCCTTCCTTTCTTTCTTTCTTTCTTTCTTTTTTTCTTTCTTTTTCTTCCTTTTCTTCCTTCCTCCCTCCTTCCCTCCTTTCCTTCCTTCCTTCCTTCCCTCCCTCCTTCCTTCCTTTCTCTCTCTCTCTCTCTCTCTCTCTTTCTCTCTTTCTTTCTTTCTCTCTTTCTTCCTGGCTACTGGCTCGGACCTGTCGCTCCTTCTAATCTCTCATGGGCCTTGTTCCTCTCAGAAGAAAAAAAAAAATCAACACAGATTGCTTTGAAACAGTATTCCCTGCAGAAGTGATCTCAGACATCTTTCTAAGATTATCTTATTCTTTACCAGAATAGGCTAGAGAGAGTATGTTATTCGATCAATAGCTATTGCAAACATAATGAATCTTTGCCCAGCACAGTGCTCAAAACTGTGAGTTTACAGCAAGTATGAAGTATGATCTCTGCTCACATGTTACAGAGGGAACATCGTTTAGGACCTAAGTTCAGAACCACTTACTATTTGACCTTGAGTTTGCTTCATCTCCCTAAGCCTTAGTTTCCTTGCAGTAAATAAGGATAATAATCCTATTTCAAGGGATTTTGGTAAGGATTTAGTGAAAGAGTAAATAAAATAACATAATATAGTGCCAGATACAGAGTAAGTGCTCAGTAAATTTACCTAACATTACTATAGTTATTTAGAGAAGTAGAAAAATATACTTGAAGTAGATTACAAAAGCAACAATGAAGAATTTAGATTTAATGGGGTTTGGAACATTAGGCAAGTCATTTAATATTCTTGAACGGGTGATATTATGGCAGTGGTGTTTTAGAAATCCTGGTCCAGATGTATCTTACCTGGGCCAGGTAGATGTGAGAAGCAGAGAAGCCAGCTAGAGGTGCTTCAAGGAAGAGGGACTCAAGCTGTGTCTGAAGGAAGGAGAGTAAAGGGGCTCTCTGAGTAACATTTCCTCAGATGAAACAAAGGGACTTTGTATCCATTTTGATTTAAGGAACAAGGATGAGAGGATAGGCAACACTGCATCTCACATTCACTAAACTGGGATGAAGAAAAAGAACTGTCCATGGTAGCAATCTGCTATTTAGATAAAAGCATCTATTCGTGTAGTAGGAATGGTGAGTTTTCTTTGGAGTTATTGAGTCTAAATTCAAGTGCCCTATTTTTTTTTAACATCTTTATTGGGGTATAATTGCTTTACAATGGTGTGTTAGTTTCTGCTTTATAACAAAGTGAATCAGTTATACATATACATATGTTCCCATATCTCTTCTAAAGTGCCCTATTTAACTACCTATTTAAAGTCTTCCCTGATGGGCTGTAAGTGCTGTGAGGACAGGAGACTCTTGTCGTTAACCTCAGCATCTTCAGCATCCAGCGCAAAGCCAGGCACTTAGTGAATACTCTGTGAATACTCATTGAATTGAATTGAGTAGAGTTTAAGGTGATGGCTGGAGAGCTGAGAGAAGCTATAGCATCTGGAAATACGGCTTCTTTTGGGAGGTATCCCTTTAAAAATGGTACTTAAAAGCACATGAAAGGATGATCACACTTGAGAGTAAATGTAGAGAAAGAATAAAACAGCAAGAGCACACATTTTGGCACCATTCCTAGTTTGAGAGTAAAAGGAGATAAAGGAATTGTATCAGTCAGACCAGGTTATGATATAGTAAAAACAACTGCAGAATCTCAGTAGTGCAGCATCGCAAGTTTATTTCCCACCCATAACACTTGTCTGGCACAGTTGGTGGGATACTCTGTTCAACCTGGCCACTCAGAGACCTCTCTTGACACAAAACTGCTGCTTCCTCCTTGACATATATCTTCCTCATATTCTTATATTTCTTCCAGTGTCAACTGCTAGTTCTCTCACTATGGAACCATATTCAGACTTCTGCAGAGAGAAAATCTAATTGGTCCAGGAAGTCAACATCCATCCTATTGCACCATAGACCACTGTCCAGCCTGTTGTTTGTCTGCCTATGGAACAGGGGACATCTTCTTATCTAATTCTCTGGGGCCAAGAGGGGTCACATTAAAAGAGGTGACAGTCCAAAGATTTTACCTGAGTTGGCGTCTCAGAGCTTCAGGTCCATTCTCAAGAGATTTGTCCAGAAGCAGCCTCTTCCCAAATGGAGACCATGGGGCCAGCATTAGGGTGAGAGTCCAATGCTTTTCTGAGGGGGGAGTTTTCTTCTCTCTATTTGTAATCAAAATCCCAATTAATTTGTATGTATAGACCTATTGTTATTTTCCTCTTTCTCTTCAATTTCTGAATTCATCTCAGAACAAAAAGGTCCACTTTGTGGTCCATTGGAGAAAAAAGACAAGAAATACTTTCATTTGATGTCATTGGTTTATCTGTAATAGCACAATTCAGGGAAAACATATACATTGAGTTGTCACTACTAGAAGAAATGTGGTAATATCAACTGTCCTATTTATGAATGTAAAAAGGGGGAGAATACAGGAAATTGGAAATCAGATCACAAACACTTTTCCACCCAAAGTCAACATCTTGAACTTAGAAACTTGGTAAATTAAATAGTTGACCAGTGCTGGTCCTACAAGCTTTGCTCCTTGAAGAAAAACATCTTACATTCCTGTAGAATTTGACAGCTAGCAAATCACTTTTACCCCTTATCTCACTGGAATATCTCCAATCTTTTAAGGTAAATAGGTGTCATTATCCTAATTTTCAGCAGAGGAAATCAGGGCCAGGAAAGTTGAAATTTAGCCAAGATTTTAAAAGAAATATGGATAGATGCAAAGATTAGAATTCAGGCCTTCTAATTCCAAGTGTTTTTTTCTTTTGGGTTGTAGGAACCTTTTCCCTCTTTCACCTCCTGCAGTAACTAAAATGCAGTGAAGGGGCACAAATTAGGGCACCGATGACTCTTAGTGCCACCAGCGGTGTGACCTTGGACAAATAACTTGGCTCTCTACTCTTCATTTTCCTCAAGTATAAAATTGAGAAAATTATAACCTAACTCCAGGGCTTCATGTGATTTAGATAATGTCTTTAAAGTACTTAGCGAATGTTAACCACTTATTAAATGGTGGTTATTATTATTACCATCGAAATGATTCCATTGGATTAAACTGTTGCTGTCGTATTAAAATGTAAATAGGTGTCTTGGCAGGTCAAGCACATTAACCTATGGCTGCAGTTAACTTATTAAGAACGAACCTAGGCAGAAGAGTTCCATCGTTAGAGGGGAGAAGCTGGTGGGCGACGCGGCCAGGGAGGCGTGTCCACGTGGGGCTCCTCAGGCTGGGGCTGAGCGCGCCTGCGCAGTAAGTAGGAGATTGGGACACGTGTCTTGGCGCAGAGCCCTGGCCGCAGAGGTTGGGTCACAGCAGAGGTGGCCGTCACTCTGTCATCTGTTTGGCCTGGGTTGGTGTTTGCTGGCAGGGATCCCTGGGACATCCTCTAGTGAGTGAGGTATAGTATCTCTCCCCAGGCATAGCTCAGAAATCCATTTACTTTGAGGACCATTAAAGAAAAGTTCTTATTCAAATGAGGCGCCACTCTTTGAGAACCTGTGCTGTGGGGTAGTACGCCCCTCTCCACCTCGCCCCTACCCCCATTCCCAGATGACACTATTAGGAGGTATGAAGGCAGGTGGGGGTCCAAACTTGTTTGG